>NC_072384.2:85719738-95719738 GCF_028885625.2 Pongo pygmaeus
GGCAGCTGCTACTCAGCTACAATCACTGGCATGCTAGATTGTTCCCAGTTCTTCCAGTTTTTCAAAAGAAGCTAGGTATTAAAGTTTTATATTAAAATGTATAACTTTTGAGTGTCATGTACTACAATCAAAAAAATACAGGATTTTAGTGGCCCTATCACAACTTATGAAGTATCAGAAAAGTACATAAATGATTATTTCTTTACATATAAAATTATTTCTTTCTGTATAAAATAATAATTTTGTTAAACTGAGATGATTATATTCTTTAAAGCCTCATGCTGAATAAGTGGTGCAAAAAAAAATCCAAATAGGAACTCTTTTATTACCTACACAGTCCTATTTTCCATGACATAAATAATCACTTGGGGTCAGTCAATGGAAAATTTACTCAAAGTAGGTGAGAATTTATAGTATTTTCAATGTACTTCTACTTTCTCTTGAGCATTCTGAAATACGTGTCCACACTGTATAGAGTTGAAAGTTACCTTCCCATTTAACTCATTAGACATTTTAAGAGAGTGTTCTGCTGAGAAAAGAGAAATGGACTTTGCATACTTGACTAAAGAAGCCTCATAGTACAGTAGGCATAATGATGCCATGAGAGTCAGAAAGTCTGGACCCTATTACTAGCTGGGCCACCTTTTACTCATATGACCTTAGGCAAGGTATTTGACCTCAGTGTCCAAAAATAAAAATATCATTCTTCTTGTTCACTTTGTCCACAGAAACTCCCAAGCCCAATGTCTCCAAACAAGGATCTAAAATGCTGATAAAAATGTCTTCAGCTTTGTCAAAGGTGTTTTCTCGATGTAACACCAATATTTCCAGATCTTCCTCACCAGCTCACCAGGATGAACACTGAAGCTTTTGTACCTGATATAAGTATGCTTACTTCTTTTAGAAAATAAAGTTTTTAAAGCATAGTATAGTGTATTATGATTCCTATACTACTGAAAATAAAAGCAAAAGGAAGTATAGAAGGGACCAGGTAAAAGAAGGGTTTAACAAATGCTTTGGATAAGCATTTTGATGTAAGAAATGTTAATAATTAGTATTACCTGTGTGCCATGATAGTAAGTGACTAAACATATAATTATTAAACTAGACAACTCACAGTACCCACCAGGAAATGCACATTGATTTCTCCTGTTAAATTTTAGAGGATGTTGTTACCAGGACAGTTATTAAATTGAGATGAAAACCAAGCTGAAAATGAAACCATGTAATGGATAAGTTTATTGTTAAAGGCATATTTAGTTACTCAAATAAAAGGATTTATACCGGATAAATTTTTCCCTCCTGAAAGTAAAGTTAATTTAGTTTATGTCTCCCAGGCAAAACGATCCAACCGTAGATGAAGCACCATTTGAAAGTAAACGATAACTATATATAATTCCATATATGCACAAAATGGCCCCTGTGATAAAAAAAAATCCTTGCAAGTAAGGTACCTCTTATGGATAAAATATCAATCAAGAAATCATTGGTCAATAAAGTTATTAAATAATTTTCAGAAATATTATACGTGAATATAGAGATCAAGATCCATTTGTAAAAACAAAAAGTAATGCGAAAAATTTAATAATATGGCTAGCTAGTGCAGTGATAAAAGAAATTTTTCAAAATTAGCTGAACTGGCTACTTTGTGATATAGTTCCAACGTCAGCATGTTTGCTTCTGGAATCCAAGGATGTTTTATAAACAGATTCAACAGATGGACCAAGCAGCCAGGAAAGAATGTCAAATATCATCACCCAAAAAGAGTGACTCATGAATTTTTAGAGAATGTGTATTCTGTTTTATCTAAAATTTTCTTGACAACTGCCAGTAATGAAGCAGAAACTTCTGAAAAAGTTTTGTTTTAAAACAACAAACTTCCTCTAATGAAGTTGATCTGTGCAGTAATGACAAGTAAGAAAAAAGTGATTACCTAGTCAAATTTTTACATATAAATAATAAAACTATTTAACTGGCAATTTAGTCTACTTATAATAATCTCTTAAAAACAGATTAATCCCAAAGATCATACAAAATTGCCTAACTTGTGGATGCAGACCTTTTAAAAAATGATGGTTGGTGAGAAATAGCTGGAAATTCATTTCTGAACTATTTTCAAAAGAGCTGACTATACATCAGTTTGCATTAGTTGACAGTGTTGTTGAAAGCATTCTTACAGATGTCATCCAAACCAATGATGTTTCCCAAACTTAGATATTACATGCTTATAAGCTGTCTTTCAACATAACATTTCACTGTAAAAATTTAAAGCACTCTGATTCACATACTTATCAACTGAAAAATTTAATATATAAACATAAGATACTCTGAATTAAGAGGGTTTTTAATGGTGAAGGAAATTTCCTGTTTTCTCTGACTCAAGTAGAGGAAGGAACATCAAGTTCAGAATTAGTCCTTGAAGTTGACAAAATTTTAGTAAGGAATGGTTAATGTTATTGAGAAATTTAAGTCCTAGGAAAAACCATCCAGAAATACTTCTGTGTTAGACATCATGTATGTCAAACATCATCTTTATTTTCAACTAAACTAGCAGGGTAAATATGCTAAAAGTATCAAACACTGAATTGAAAAAATGTATATTATTACCTGATAAAACCTGTAGTGGCTAAAATTTCTAAAAGTAACATTAGTCTTCTAGCTAATGACTAATGCTAAAGCAGAAGAAAGTTTTTAAGATTCAGAAAATTTAAATTATTTCTTAGGTTGTTGATTCTTTCTATGTATTACTAAAATGGACTGGAAAACATACTAAAATGGACTGGAAAACATTTTGTGTGAAAGGCTAGAAAGTAGACATTTTAGGTTTGTAGATTCTCTGTCAAATCTACTCCATTATGCTATTGTAGCACAAAACCAACCATATACAACACATAAACAAATAGATGTGGATGTGATTCAATAAAAATTTCTTTATAAACACTGAAATTTGAATTTCATTTAATGTTACATGTCATAACATAGAATTTTTCTTTTGATTTTTTTCAATA
This sequence comes from Pongo pygmaeus, assembly GCF_028885625.2. Lineage (NCBI taxonomy): Eukaryota > Metazoa > Chordata > Mammalia > Primates > Hominidae > Pongo > Pongo pygmaeus. Next base: position 85,722,747 of record NC_072384.2, read on the forward strand.
ATTTGAAAACAGAAAAATTATTCTTAGGTTTATTAAAGACAAGTGACAGGACAGATTTAGCCCATGCTGATTTCTGTACTATAATAATTTGGAACCCATGAATAAGCTTATTATTATATGAAGGTACCAATTATTGACTTAAAATAATACTAGTTAAAGGTTCAAATTCTGTTGCAGGAAGTCAGGGATATTATATCCCTGAATGGAGGGACAAGCTGTGGCAGAGGAACATAAATTGTGAAGATTTCATTTTAATATGGACATTTATCAATTCCCAAATAATACTTTTATAATTTCTAATACCTGTCTTTACTTTAATCTCTTAATCCTGTTATCTTCATAAGCTGAGGATGTATGTCACCTCAGGACCACTGTGATAATTGTGTTAACTGTACAAATTGATTGTAAAATGTGTGTTTGAACAATATGAAATCATTGCACCTTGAAAAAGAACTGAATAACGTGATTTTTAGGAAACAAGGAAAGACAACCATAAGGTCTGACTGCCTGCGGGGTCAGGCAAAAAGAGCCATATTTTTCTTCTTGCAGGGAGCCTATAAACAGACGTGCAAGTAGGAGAGATATCACTAAATTCTTTTCCTAGCAAGGAATATTAATATTAATACCCTGGGAAAGGAATGCATTCCTGGGGGAGGTCTGTAAACGGCTGCTCTAGGAGTGTCTGTCTTATGAGGTTGAGATAAGGACTGAGATAACGCCCTGGTCTCCTGCAGTACCCTCAGGCTTACCAGGGCAGAGTTTTTCCCCACCCTAGTAAGCCTAGTAAAAGTAGTTATCCTTTTTCCCTTTGAAGCATATGATCTACTCCCTGTTCTTACACCCCTTCCCCTTTTGAAACCCATAATAAAAAACTTGCGGGTTTGAGGCTTAGGTGAACATCACGGTCTTATCGATATGTGATGTCATCCCCGGCGGCCCAGCTGTAACATTCCTTTCTTTGTACTCTTTCTGTTTATTTCTCAGCCGGCTGACACTTATGGAAAATAGAAAGAACCTACGTTGAAATATTGGGGGTGGGTTCCTCTGATAAAATTCCATTACAAAAATTAGTTTGCATAGTTCAAATGTTGATTTCTTTAGTGATTTACTTATTGAATATATTGTTGAAAAGGTATATGAGCATGCTGCTAAAATATACTTTGAGTTAGAAAAAGAAGAGTTAGGGCTGAGCACGGTGGCTCATGCCTGTAATCCAAACACTTTGGGAGGCCAAGGAGAGTGGATCACTTGAGGTCACTAAATCAAGACCAGCCTGGCCAACATGGTGAAACCCCATCTCTACTAACAATACAAAAAAATTAGCTGCACATGTTGGCAGGTGCCTGTAATCCCAGCTGCTCAGGAGGATGAGGCAGGAGAATCACTTGAACCCAGGAGGCAAAGGTTGCAGTGGGCTGAGATCACACCACTGCACTCCAGCCTGGGGACTCCATCTCAAAAAAAAAAAAGATAAAGAAGAGTTAGATCAAGATTTAATTTGTAGGTACATTTCTAGTTCAAAATTCTTTCTTACTTTGAGAGTAACCAATCAAAATGGATGCAGACATAAAATCAGAAGACTTGGTAGTCATTCTTGTAAAAGAAATAAACTAACTAAAACCCCAGTTAATATTGCAGCAAAATGGTGGAGCAGGCAGCTCCAAGCTCTTATCATCCCACAGAAAAATAAGAAAAAAATGTCAGAAGCAACTTCTTCAGAACTCTGAAAAACAGTCAAAAGTTTACAGCAATTAATCAAGCTCTGAATCAAGAAACATAGGAAAGATTTGTGGTATATTTACTTGCCCTTGCCCAAACCCTTTTCTCAACCCAGTAGCAGTCTTGAACAAAGGAGTCCACATTCTAGTGTGGGGTCTTTTTGAGAGAGCATAGCAAATCTTATTCTAAAATTACTGTGTATGTCTATTCTCAACTGTCTGTGTGCCACATGAACAGCTGAAGCAAGGCACTTGTTTCTGTTTTATCTAACTGGGAACTCAGAATGGAAAAGCAGTGGACATTGCTCAAAAACACTGCAAACCAAATAACAACCTGGAGATGCTTGAGGCAAAAAATAACCACAGAACCAGAAAAAAAAAAAAAAACTGGGGAGAAAATCTTCTAAGAAATTAAGATGCCCACAGCTTCTATGTGGGGGAACTTAGAAAGCCATGTGCATGTATACAGGAAGACCTACCTTCAGAAAAGAACAAAAATAACCTAAGATTTTTACCTCAGGTTTTTCCTTTGGCTCTGTGCAAGCCTAGTTAAGAACTGAAGGAGTTCCCTAGCACAGATCTGATAAGCACAGACTGGGAGATATATTTTTAGTTGTTTCCTTGTTTGCTTGTTTGTTTTGTTTTTGTTCTTTAAATACTGGAGTTCAAGGAAATCTCTGTGAAAACTCTAACTGAATACCAGGAATTGATACTTCAGTGATCACACAAGGAAGAGTCTTTACAAAAATACACTGTCAAATACACTGTCAAGACACTAAACAAATAAACCACTAAAGCCTTCAGCAGTCGAAAAACAACAACTTCAGGAAAAGAGGAATATCTGATTTCCATAGTTACCACATAGTATTATTATGCCCAGTTTTCAACAACAACTACAAAAATCACAAGAAATACAAAGAAGCAGGAAAGTACGGCTCATTTAAAGGAACAAAATAAATAACTAGAAGCCATGCCTAAGGAAGTTTATACTTTGGATTAATTATATGAAAACTATAAAACAACTATTTAAAAAATACTAAAAGAGCTAAAAAAATAGACAAAGAACAAAATAAATCAAGAAAATAATACAAATATTAATAAAGAGAGAAAATTATAAAAAGAAAGTAAACATTCACTGTGGAAAAGTTTGGAGGTTCCTCAAAAAACTTAAACACGGAATGACCACATAATCTATTATTTTGTCTTCTCAGTATACACCCAAAATAATCAAATGCAGGGATTTAAACATATAATAGTACACCAATGTTTATAGCAACATTTTTCACAAAGCTAAATGTGAAAGAAACCCAAATTTTTAATCAGTAGATGAATAGATAAACAAAATATGGTTTTGTGTGTGTGTGTGTGTGTGTGTGTGTGTGTGTGTGTGTGTGTAGAGAGAGAGAGAGAGACCCAATGGAGTCTTAAATTCAGTCTTAAAAAGCAATGAAATTCTGGTACATTTTACAAAAAGGAAGAAGCTGGAAAACATTATGCTAAGTGAAAAGGAGACACAAAAGAGAAAATGTTGTTCCACTTCTATGGAGTACACAGAGTAGACAAATTTATAAAAAAAGAAAGGAGAAATAAAAAGTAGAAAAGAAAAAAAGTAGGAAAAAGTAGAAAGTACAGTTGGAGAGAGGGAGGAATGGGAAGTTATTGTGTAATGAGCACAGTGTTTCTGTTTGGAATGATAGGTTCTGGTAATGAATAGAAATGATAATCACAAAACAGGTGAATGTACTTAATGTTAGGGAACTGTACACTTAAAATCATTAAAATGATAAAAATGGAAAATTTTATGTAATATATATATGTTACCAGAATAGCAGAAAGGAAATCACATAGAAATTCTGAGGCTGAAAAATACCATAACTAAAAGAAAAAATTACTAGAGGGATTCAATAGCAGAGTTTGAACACATAGAAGAAATAATCAGTGAATTTGAAGACAGAACAATTGAAATTATTTATTCTGAGAAATAGAAAGAAAAAATAATGAAGAAAAGTAAACAGAACCTAAAGGACCTAAGAAAAACCATCAAGAGACCAAAGAATGTAAGAAGGAAAAATAATATGGGAAGAAATAATTTGTAAAACTTATAAATTTGGCAAAAGACATAAATCTGTAAATCCAAAAAGCTCCAAGAACTCAAAGTAGAATAAACTCAAAGATACTCACACCAAGACACACTATAATCAAAATGTCAAAAGCCACAGACAAGATTCTGGGAAGGCAGAGTAGAAAGCACAAGAAGTCTCTCACCTCACCTAGACAACAATTTTACTGGCAGAATATGGCTGATGTAACTATTTTGGAACTCTGGCATTGACTGAAAGTTGATATATTTTAGAATAAGGCATGGATGCTAAATTGCAGTTAATTTCAATTTCTTAGCACAGTAGAAGCTACCTATTTGAATTCCCATCCTGGTGGCAGGCAGCTGTGCTCATGTTCTTGGAGGAATCTGCACACAACTTGTGGAAGCACAGGTTGGCAAGGAAGACCATTTCCTCCAAGTTTCATGAGTGTCATCTCTGATCACTGACTGCTGAATCTCATTAAAGAGGTACAGACAGAGGTGGGTGGTAATTGTTGCTGCACCTTCCTGCATTGTGAAAACGATTTCACTTCCAGCTAAAGTGATTTCCAAGATTGGAAGGACTGATGTCGCTTTCATCACCTTAAATTTTTCTCCCTTTTGGGAGCTAGACATTAAACACTAGACATTAGAAAGCAATGCATATACAAAGAAAATAATAAAGTGATCACACATGCTCAGGAAAAGGTACAGTCTCAGAAAAGACCTGAGAAGACCTTAAGTTTACATCTCAGGCAGATCCCTGGAATACAGAAAGCCACAATTAAAAAAAATAACTAAAAACAGCAAACTAGGAAGGGGATAATGTGATTTCCACAATTACCACATTTCTTAGATTCAAATGTCCAGTTCCAGTGAAAACTCACAAGGCATACAAAGAAACTTGCAAGTGTGGCTCATTCAAAGGAAAAAAAATAAATCAACAAAAATTATTATTTAAAAAGGCCTGACAGCAAATATACTAGAAAAACACTTAAAAACAACATTCTTAAAGATGCTCAAAGATATAAAGTTAAAACTGTGTATGAACAAAATCAAAATATTAATGAAAGACATAGAAAACTAAACAGAAAACAAAAAGAAATTCTAGAGGCAAAAATTACAATAATCTAAATAACACATTTACTAGAGAGATTCAAAAGTGGATTTGAGCAGGCAGAAGAAAAAACCTCAAACTTGAAGATGGAACAATGAAAATTAATTAGTCTGAGGAATAGATTTAAAAAATTAAAGTGAAGTGAACCTAAGGAACCTGTAGGTCACCATCAAGTGGATCAATGTATGCATTTTGTGAGTCCCAAATGGAAAAGACAGGGAAAGGGGGAGAAGGAATATTTGAAGAATGTCTGAAAACTTCCCACATTTGATGACAGATGTGAATATAAACATCCAAAGTCAATAAACTCCAAGTAAGATGATCTCAAAAAGAACCACATTGAGACATGCTATAATTATATTTTCAAAAGACAATGAGAATTTTGAAAGCAGTAAGAAAGTTGTGATGTGTCACAGGAATTCTCAATAAGATTGTCAGCAGATTACTCTTTTTTTAAAAAAAGTATACTTTAAGTTCTGAGGTACATGTGCATAACGTGCATGTTTGTTACATAGGTATACACGTGCCATGGTGGTTTGCTGCACCCATCAACACATCATCTACATTAGGTATTTCTCCTAATGCTATCCCTCCCCTATTCCCCCACCCCCTGACAGGCCTGGTGTCTGTCCAAGTGTCTCCTCCCTGTGTTCCCCTCCCTGTGTCCAAGTGCTTTCATTGTTCAACTCCCACTTATGAGTGAGAACACGCGGTGTTTGGTTTTCTGTTCTCATGTTAGTTTGCTGAGAATGATGGTTTCCAGCTTTATCCATGTCCCTGCAAAGGACATGAACTCATCCTTCTTTATGGCTGCTTAGTATTCCATGGTATAGATGTGCCAAATTTTCTTTATCCAGTCTATCATTAATGGGCATTTTGGTTAGTTCCAAGTCTTTGCTATTGTCAACAGTGTCGCAATAAACATACATGTGCATGTGTCTTTATATTAGAATGATTTATAATCCTTTGGGTATATACCCAGTAATGGGATTTCTGGGTCAAATGGTATTTCTAGTTCTAGATCCTTGAGGAATCGCCAGACTGTCTTCCACAATGGTTGAACTAATTTACACTCCCAACAGTGTAAAAGTGTTCCTATTTCTCCACATCCTCTCCAGCATCTGTTGTTTCCTGACTTTTTAATGATTGCCATTATAACAGGTGTGAGATGGTATCTCAATGTGGTTTTTATTTGCATTTCTCTAATGACCAGTGATGATGAGCCTTTTTTCATATGTCTGTTGGCTGCATAAATGTCTTCTTTTGAGAAGTGTCTGTTCATATCCTTCACCCACTTTTTGATGGAGTGTTTCTTTTTTTCTTGTAAATTTGTTTAAGTTCTTTGTAGATTCTAGATATGAGCCCTTTGTCAGATGGATAGATTGCAAAAAATTTCTCCCATTCTGTAAGCTGCCTGTTCACTCTGATGATAGTTTCTTTTGCTGTACAGAAGCTCTTTGGATTAATTAGATCCCATTTGTCTATCTTGGCATTTGTTGCCATTGCTTTCGGTGTTTTAGTCATGAAGTCTTTGCCCATGCCTATGTCCTGAATGGTATTGCCTAGATTTTCTTTTAGGTTTTTTTGTGGTTTTAGGTCTTATATTTAAGTCTTTGATCCATCTTGAGTTAATTTTTGTATAAGGTGTAAGGAAGGGATCCAGTTTCAGCTTTCTGCATACGGCTAGCCAGTTTTCCCAACACCATTTATTAAATAGGAAATCCTTTCCCCATTGCTTGTTTTTGTCAGGTTTGTCAAAGATCAGATGGTTGTAGATGTGTGGTGTTATTTCTGAGGTCTCTGTTCTGTTCCATTGGTCTATATCTCTGTTTTGGTACCAGTACCATTCTGTTTTGGTTACTGTAGCCTTGTAGTATAGTTAGAAGTCAGGTAGCGTGATGCCTCCAGCTTTGTTCTTTTTGCTTAGGATTGTCTTGGCTATGCAGGCTCTTTTTTGGCTCCATATGAAATTTGAAGTGTTTTTTTCCAATTCGGTGAAGAAAATCAATGGCAGCTTGATGGGGATAGCATTGAGTCTATAAATTACTTAGGGCAGTATGGCCATTTTCATGATGTTGCTTCTTCCTATCCATGAGCATGGAATGTTTTTCCATTTGTTTGTGTCCTCTCATATTTCCTTGAGCAGTGGTTGGTAGTTCTCCTTGAAGAGGTCCTTCACATCTCTTGCAAGTTGTATCTCTAGGTAATTTATTGTCTTTGTAGCAAACGTCAGAGCAGAACTGAAGGAGATAGAGACACAAAAAGCCCTTCAAAAAAATCAATGAATCCAGGATCTGTTTTGTTTTAAAAGATCAACAAATAGATAGACTACTAGCCAGACTAATAGAGAAAAAAAGAGAGAAGAATCAAGTAGCTACAGTAAAAAATGATAAAGGGGATATCAGCGCCGATCCCACAGAAATACCTACCATTAGAGAATACTATAAACACCACTATGCCAATAAACTAGAAAATCTAGAAGAAATGGATGAATTCTGGACACATACACCCTCCCAAGACTAAACCATGAAGAAGTTGAATCCCTGAATAGACCAATAACAAGTTCTGAAATTGAGGCTGCAATTAATAGCCTACCAACCAAAAAAAAAAAAGTCCAGGACCAGACAGATTCACAGCTGAATTCTCCCAGAGGTACAAAGTGGAGCTGGCACCATTCCTTCTGAAACTATTCCAAACAATAGAAAAAGAGGGAATCCTCCCTGACTCATTTTATGAGGTCAGCATCATCCTGATACCAAAACCTGGCAGAGACATAACAAGAAAAGAAAATTCCAGTCCAACATCCCTGATGAATATCGATGTGAAAATCCTCAATAAAATACTGGCAAACCAAATCCAGCAGCACATCAAAAAGCTTATCCACCATGGTCAAGTTGGCTTCATCCTTGGGATGCAAGGCTGGTTCAACATGCCCAAATCAATAAATGTAATCCATCACATAAACAGAACCAATGACAAACACCACACGATTATCTCAATAGGTGCAGAAAAGGCCTTAGATAAAATTCAACAGCCCTTCATGCTAAAAACTCTCAATAAATTAGGTATTGATGGAATGTAACTCAAAATAATAAGAGCCATTTAATGACAAACCCACAGCTAATATCATACTGAATAGGCAAAAACTGGAAGCATTCCCTTTGAAAACTGGCACAAGACAAGGATGCCCTCTCTCACCACTCCTATTCAACATAGTACTGGAAGTTCCGGCTGGGGCAATCATGCAAGAGAAAGAAATAAAAGGTATTTAATTAGGAAAAGAGGAAGTCAACTGTCTCTGTTTGCAGATGACATGATTGTATATTTAGAAAACCCCATTGTCTCAGCCCAAAATCTCCTTAAGATTGTCAGATTTTTCATGGAAACTTTGGAGGTCAGAGTGCAACAGGTCAATATATTGAAACTGCTAAAGGAGAAAAAAAAAAGCCAAGCAAAAAGTCTATACCAAGCAAAATTGTCCTTCAAATGTGACAAAGAAAATTAAGACATATTCATATGAACAAAAGCTAAAGAATTTTCTTACCACTAGACCTACTCTGCAAGAAATGCTCAAGGAAGTCCTGCAGGATGAAATGAAAAGACAATAGACAGTAATTCAAAGCCATATGAAGAAATAAAATGTACATAAACGTAAATACATTGGAAATTATAAAAGCTAGTATTAATGTAACATTTGTAATACCATCGCAGTTTTCTACATGATTTAAGGTACTAATATATTTTAAAAACAATTGTCTAAAAGCTAGTACTATTGTAACTTTGGTTTATAACTTCACATTTATACTTTAAGAGAAGAATGCATTTAAAATACCACTTTATACTTTTAGACCCACAATGCATAAAGGTGTAATTTTGTGACAATAACTGAAAGTGATAGGGATAAAGCAATAACGGAGCAGAGATTTTGTAAATCACTGAAGTTAAAATAGTATAATTCTAATTAAGTTATTATAATTTTAGAATGTTAAATGTAATCTTTATGGTGACTAGAAAGAAAATACCTTAAAATACAAAAGTAAATGAAAACGAAAGTTAAATATTTCATAACAAAAAATTAAACATAAAAAACAGTGATGCAGGAAATGAGGGACAAAGAAGTGATAAATCATATAGAAAACAAATAGCAAAATGACAGAAGTATGTCTTTCCTTATCAGTCACTACTTTAAGTGTAAATGAATCAAACTGTTTTAAATCAAAAGACAAAGACTGACAGACTAGATTTAAGAAAACATGATTCAATTTTATACTATCTACAAGAGACTCCCTTTAACATCAAAGACACAAATAGATTGAAAGTTGTGACATAGGCAACAACATGGATGAAGCTTGAGCACATTATGCAAAGTGAAGTAAGCCAGTCACATAAACACAAAAACTGTATGAATTCACATAAATGAGATACTTAGAGTCTTAGTTGAAATTATAGAGACAGAACGTAGAATGGTGGTTGGCAAGGGCTGGAGGGCTTAGAATGAAAAGATATTGTTTAATGGGTTAAGTTTCAGTTTTACAAGACAAAAAGTGTTAAGGAGATGGATGGTAGTTATCTTAGTCCATTTAGTGTTGCTATAACAGAAAACCTGAAGCTGGGAAATTTATAAAGAAAAGATTATTTCACTCATGGTTCTTCATGTTGGGAAGTTTAAGCGCATAGTCCTGTCTTCTGGCAAGAGTCTTTCTGCTGCATTATAACATGAGAAAGAAGATCACCTGGGAAGTGGACACATGCAAAGAGGCAAAATGCAAGGGGCATCTTGGGTTTGTTACAATCCATTCTCACAGGAACCAAGCCATTATTGCAAGAACTAGTCCAGCCTCACCAGAATGTGAACATACTACCATAGAAATGGCACCAAGCCATTTATGAGGGATCTTCCCCCACGGCAAAAATACCTCCCAAGTGTCCTACCTCCCAACACCATCATGTTGGATATCAAATTTTAACAAAAATTGTGGTGACAACAAACCACATTTGAACCATAGCATTCTACCCCTGGCTGCCCAACACTCATGTTCTTCTCACATACAAAATACCCTCATGTTGCAGGTCTGCAGACAGCACCATGTGGAAATCTCCAAGACTTACCATTTGGGCCTCCAGAGCAGTGATCTGAGCTGTACTTGGGGCCATCTGAGCCACAGATGCTTCAGTCAGAATGGCCAGGATGCAAGGAGCACTGTTTTAGGCAGCACAGGGTGTTGGAACTATGGGCCTGTCCCCCAAAGTCATTCTGTCTTCCCAGACCCCTGTAATGGGGAGGGTAATCTCAAAGGCTTTTGAAATGCCTTTACTCCCTCTTATCTATTGCTTTGACTATTTACATCTGGTTCCCTTTTATTCATGAAATCTCTTAAGAAAGTGATTGCTCAGTTGTATCCTTTGATTTCTCCCCTGCAAATGCTCTTATTCTTTACCACATGGTCAGACTGAATTTCCCAAATCTTTATTTTCTGCTTCCCTTTTAATTATAAATTCTGCCTTTAGGTCATTTCTTTACTGCTGTAACTGATCATAAGCTATTAAAAGTAGCAACTATATTGCTTATTGAGTACTTTGATATTTAGAAATTTCTTTCACCAGGTATTATAGTTTGGTCTTTTACAAATCCCTAGGGCATGAACACAATGCAACCATGTTTTTTACAACTGTATAACAAGGATAACCTTTGCTCATTTTACAAATAACTACTCCTCATCTGTTCAAAATTTACCTCATATTTAGCCTTCTTCTGAGCCCTCTCCAGCCTCACCCTTAATGCTTTATTCATAACAATACAGTCTTTTTTGTGGCCGGATCCTCCAAACTTTTCTAACCTCTACCCTTTACCCAGTTCCTAAGACATTTCCACATTTTCAAGTTATCTGTATAGCAATACCCACTCCTTGGCACCAATTTTATGCTTTTGTCAATTTTGTGTTTCTATAATAGAATGCTTAAAGCTGGGTAATTTATAAAGAAAACAGAATTATCTATCTCACAGTTCTGCAGGATGGGAAGTTCAAAGACATGGCCCTGGCTTCTGGTAAGAGCTTTTGTGCTATCTCATAACATGGCAGAGAAGATCAAAGGGGAAGTGGACACATGCAAAGAAGCAAAACACAAAAAGTGTCCTGGCTTTATAACAACCCACTCTCACAGAAATTACTCCATTTTTACAAGAACTAATCTAGTCTTGCCAGAGTAAGAATGCACTACCGGCCAGGTGCAGTGGCTCACGCCTGTAATCCCAGCACTGTAAGCCCAGGCCGAGGCAGATAGATCACTTGAGGTCAGGAGTTTGAGATCAGCCTGGGCAACATGGCAAAACCCCATCTCTACTAAAAATACAAAATAAAAAAAATTAGCAGGGCATGGTGGCATGCACCTGTAATCCCAGCTACTCAGGAGGCTGAAGCAGGAGAATTCCTTGAACCTGGGAGGCAGAGGTTGCAGTGAGCTGAGATTGCACCACTACACTCTAGCCTGGGTGACAGAGCGAGACTTCATCTCAAAAATAAAAATGCACATGAAAATAATAACAAGTCATTTATGAAGGATCCACTCCCATGACCCAAGCACCTTTTACTTGGCCTCACTTCCCATCACTCCAACACTAGGGATAGAATTTTAACATGAATTTTGAGGGGAGAAATTTATTCAAAAACTATAATAGTGGTGATAGCTGCACAATATTATGAATGTATTTAATACCACTGGCATATAAACTTTTAATAGGATTCCAATTGTACATTTTATGTTATGTGTATTTTACTACAATTTTATAAATTTGGAAAAAAGGCAATCACAAAAGCAGTGTCAGAAGAGACTCCTCATGTTCATGTACAAGGATTCTCAATAATATTTAAAGTTGTTAAAAAATTGTCAACTAAGAATTCTATGCCTCATAATTTCTTATAAGATATGCTTAAAAGTTGAGGGAGCTTGTTAGCACTAGACTTCACCTGTAAGAAATGACAAAGGGAGTCCTGCAAGTTAAAATGAAAGTCACTAGACAGTAAGTCAAAGCCACATGAATAAATAAAATTCTGGCAAAGGCAAATACATAAGTAATAAAATACTTTTATTTTATTAAAAATAAAAGATATTATTATATTTTTGATTTCTAATTACATTTTTCATTTTCCACAGAATTAAAAAGGCAAACTTGTGAAAATAATTATAAATCTATGGTGTTGTCCACATAATATATTCAAAAGCCATTTGTGATAATATACAGGGAAATGGGGAAGATGAATCTGTATAGGAGCAGAAATTGCCCATGCTACTAAAGTTAAATTGAGAGTAATTAAATTGTATGTTATAAATTACAATGTTAAATGTAATCTCCATAGTACACATTAAGACAACATTCAAAATAAATATATGAAAGAAAATGAGAAAGGAATCAAACTACAAAAAAATCAACTAAACACAAAAGAAGATAGTGTTCTTAGTTCATTTGGGCTGCTATAACAAAAATATTTTAGATGCGGTAATCTACAAACAAAAGATTTTTCCACAGTTCTGGAAAGCAGAAAGTCTGTGATCAAGGCACCAGCAGATTAGGTGTCTGGTGAGGGCTTGCTCTCTGCCTCAAAGTGGTACTCTCTTCTTGCATCCTCACATGGCAGAAGGGCCAAATGCTGTACCCTCAGATGGCAAAATGAGCAAAGCAGTCCATGAAATGTCTTTATAAGAGCACAAATTTCATTCATAAAGTTTGCTCTCTTGGGCATCCTTTAAAATTTAGGTGGAAGTAGCCATACCCCTAAAACTCTTCAACTCTGTGTAACTCCAGAATAAGCATTACACTGATGCCAGCATGGATTACCACAATGTGCCTTCCAAAGGGGAAGCCGCTGTGTCCTGCACTGCTCCTTGGTCTACTTGAGCCACATCTGGGACAACTAAGGAGCACTATACCAGCATGTGGGGAGCAGAGACTTAGGTAAAGTACCAGGAGTACCCAAGACTCCCCTTTTGTCATTGTTTTGCCCCTAGGCCTTGGCACTCTGAGCCTGTGATGGGAGGGGCAGCATCAATTATCTGCAAAATGCCTACAGGATCATTTTTTCACTGTCTTGATAAATAACTACTGGCTTCCTTCTGTTTATATTAATGTTATCAAATGTTTGTTCAGTCACACCCTTTAGAAGTCAATAAAAGTCATGCTACACCCTCAACACTATGCTTAGATGTATCTTTCACCAAATATCCTATTTCATCACTCACAAGTTCTACTTTCCATAAAACACCAGGGCATAAACACAATTTAGCCAAGTTTTTGCCACATTAAAACAAGGATGTCCTTCTTCTAGTTTCCAATGACATGTTTCCCATTGCCATACAAGACTTCATTACCTTCATTGTCCATATTCCTATCAAATTTTCCTCATGACCTTTCAGGTAGTCTCTAAGATTCTGGCATTCTCCACAACTCTATTCTCCTGGGCCCTCACCAGAATCAACCTTAACACCCTGTTTTTTGCAAATGTACCACATAACTCTTCCAGAATTATTTATTATCAAGTTCTACGACTGCTGGAACATTTTTAGGTATTTATTACAGCAGCACCCTGCTTCTTGCTACCCATTTTTGTCTCAGGTGTTGGCTACTGTAAAAAAATACCTTAGACTAGAAAATTTATGAAAAACAGAAATTTATTGCTCATAGTTCTGGAGTCTGGGAAGTCCAAGATAAAGGTGCCAGCAGATTCAGTGTCTGCCGAGGGCTTCATAGATGGAGGCTTGTTAGTGTCCTCACATGGTAAAAAGGTCAGAAGGCTCTCTCAAGCCCCTTTTATAAGGGCACTAGACTCATTTATGAGAGCAGAGCATTTATGACTTAATTTTCTCCCAAAGGCCCCAGTTCTTAATGCTACCAAAATGGGGATTAAATTTCACCATGAATTTTGGAAAGACACAAATATTCAGACAATATCACCAATGTGTTAGGCCATTTTTGAGTTGCAATAAAAAAAACGCCTGAGATTCGGGGTTTAATTTGTCATACATTTCTGTAGGCTGTACAAGTATAGCACCAACATCAGCTCAGCTCCTTGTGAGGGCTCAGGAAGCTGACCATCATGGCTGAAGGCAAAGGGGAGCCAGCATATCACGTGGCAAGAGCAGGAGCAAGAGAGAGAGAGGGAGAGAGAGAGAGAGAGTAGGAAGATACTACACTCTTTTAAATAACCATATCTCGTATAACTGCCAGAGTGATAATTCATTGATCACCAAGGGGATAAGGCTAAGCCATTCATGAGAGATTCACCCCCATGACCCAAACACTTCCCACAAGGCCCCAACTGCAACACTGGGAATTACATTTCAACAAGATTTAGAGGTGACAACATCCAAATTATATCAAGCAGTAATGGGAAAAATTAGGGGGGGAAGCTACCAGACATACAGAAAACAAATAGTAAAATGGTAAAAGTTCTTATTAGTAATTTCTTCAAATGTAAATATACGAAAGTCTTCAATCAAAAGACAGAAATTAGCAGCATAACAAAAGACACACACAAAAAACATGATCCAACTATATGCTGCCTTACTTTGGATCCAAAGAAACAAATTTTTCAAAAAAGAATGGAATAATACATTCCACGAAAATATTAACCCAAAGAAACTTTGGGTGGCTATACTTATATCACACAAAATAGACTTTTGGTCACCTACTGTTCCAAGACCAACGAATGACACTATATATTGATGAAATGGTCAGAATTCAGTGGATAAATAGTTCTTAAATAAGTTCAGTATACCACTTTCAATAATGAATAAAACATCTAGACTGACCAATAAGTAATTAGAGGATCTTTAACAAAACTATAAACCAATTAGACCTAGTAGATATATAGAACATTTTACTCAACAACAGCAGAATACACAAGTGTACCTAGAATATTCTTCAGAATAGACCATATGTTATGTCAAAAAACACACCTCCATAAATTTTAAAATGTAGAATTTTACAAAGTAGCATTTCTAAACAAAATGGAATGTTAGTTATCAATAAGTATAGGAAAATTGAAAAATTTAACAAATATTTGGAAGTTAAACAACACACTATTAATCAAGAGAGTCAAAGAAGAGATCACAATGGGAGTCAGAAAATTCATATAATTTTTCAGCAAAATTATAATAAATAGTAACAAAACATAACAAAGTTTGTGGAATGCAGCAAAGGCAGTGCTCACTGGGAAATTTATAGCAGTAAATGTCTACATTAATTAATTATATATAAAATCAAGAACCTTAACATTACATGTTGAGGTAGAAAAAGAAGAGCAAAATAAACTCAAAGCTATTCAAAAGAATGAAATAATGGATTAGAGTAGAGATAAATAAAGTAGAGAATAGACAAATAATAAAATCAATGAAGTAGAAAATTGTGTTTTTGAAAATATCAACACAATTGACAAACCTTTAGCTAGACTGACAAAATGTTGAGTAAACTTTATCACTAGCATGATGCTAGCTTCGGAATATTTATAAATCTCCTTTATTATATTGATGAAGTTTCTTGATTTTTCTAGTTTCCTGATGGTTCCTGTCATGAAAGAGTAGTAGTTCTTGTCAAATGCCTTTTCTGCCTCAATTGAGATAACCATGTTGTTTTTCCTCTTAATTGTATTAATGTGGCGTGTATTAGTTTCCTAGGGCTATTATAACAAAGTACCACAAATTAAATGGGTGAAATAATATAAATCTATTGTCCCAGTTCTAGAGACAAGAATGCTGAGATCAAAGTGCTGGTATGATTGTGCTCACTCTGGAGGCACTAGGAAAGTATATGTTCCAGGCTTCTCTCCAAGCTTCTGGTAGCTGCTTGTCTTGACACAAGTATTCACATGGTGTTTTCCTTTTGGTGTGTGTCTTTCTCTTCACATGACATTCCTTTTTAATAAGAACATCAGTTATATTGGTTTAGGGACCCACCTATTCCAGTGTGACTTCATCTTAACTAGTAATTACATCAACAGGGACTCTATTTCCCAATAAAGCCACATTATAACTTACTGGGGATTGAAACTTTAACTATTTTGAGGGAATGCTACTAACCCCTACCATGGTGTGTTAAATTGATTGGTTTTCTTAATTTGAACAACCCTTGCATTTCTGGGATAAACCCCACTGAGTTATAGTTTAAAATCTTTTTAATATGCTGTCAAATTTAGTTTTACAGCATTTTTGTTAGTTTTCTTCCTATCTATATTCACAAGAAATATCAGTGTTTAATTTTGTTTTCTTGTAATGTTTTTATATGGCTTTAATATCTAGGTAATGCTGACCTCCTAGAATGAGTTAAGAAGTGTTCTTTCCTCTTTTATTTTCTTAAGATTTTGAGACGAATTGGTGTTAATTTTTTCTTAAGTGTTTGGTATTATATACCAGTGAAGCCATCTCTTCCTGGACTTTTCTTTGTTGGAAAGTTTTAATGTTTAACCACAGCTATTCAACAACTTATTACAAATTTCAACCAGAACAATCAGACATTTACAGAAATGAAATGCATCGAAATTGGAGAGGAAGAAGTCAAACTGTGTCTATTTACAGATGAGAAGAAAAATTCCGTGTATATAGCAAATACAAAAGAATCCACAAAAAGGCTAAAAGAGCTAACAAATGAATTCAGCAAATGTCCATTATGCAAGATACACACACGCACGCACACACACACACACACACACACACGCACACACACACAAAAATTATGTTTCTACGGACCTGAAATAAATATTTTTTAATGTAAGAATGTATATTAGTCCATTTTGCATAGTTGTAAAATATACTGGGTAATTTATAAAGAAGAGAGCTTTATTTGGCTCAAGGTTCTGCAGGCTATACATGCATGGCACTAGCATCTCCTCAGCTTCTGGTGAGTTCTCAGGAAGGTTTGACTCATAGTAGAAGGCAAAGGGAAAGCAGGTGTGCCACATGGCATAAAAGGGAATGAGACATGCCAGCCTCATGTAAACAACAAAATCTCACATAAACTCATTACTGTGGGGAAGGCATCAAGCCATTTGTGAGGAATTCACCTCCATAACCCAAACACCTCCCACCAGGCCCTAGATCAAATGTCAATATGAGGTTTGGAGGGGACAAACATCCAAACTATACTAGAAAGTAATTCCATTTACAATAGCATCTAAAAAAAGTAAAATACATGGGAATAAATTTAAAGAGATGAAAGGCACTACAAAGAATACAGCATTGCTGAAAGAAATTAAAGAAGAGCTAAATAAATGGAAAGACACCCTTAGTTCATGGGTAGGAAGAGTCAATATTATTAAGATGTCAATATTACTCAAAGTGATCTACAGATTCAACATAATTCCTAGCAAAATTCCAATAGCTTTTTTATGCAGAAATAAAAAAGCTAATGCTTACATTCATAAGAAACTATACAGGGTCCCAAATAGCCAGACCTTGAAAAAGAAGGACATTGTCAGAGGACTCACACTTCCCAATCTCAAACCTTTTTACAAAGTTACAGTAATCAAAACTGTATAGTAATGGTATATCAAAGAACAATATCAAGAGAGTGAAAAGACAATTTACAGAATGGGTGAAAATATTTTCAAATCATATATCTGATAAAGGTATAAAATCCAAAATATATTGTAAAAACTCCTACAACTCAACAACAAAAAGGAAAAAATAACTGGGCAAAGGAGATGAATAGATATTTTTCCAGAGGAAATATACAAATGAGCAAAAAAGCACATGCTATGATGTTCAACACTATTGGGAAATTCAAATCAAAACCACAATGAGTTACCACTTCATGCAGACTGGAATAACTACTAAAAATAAATAAATAAAATAAAAATAAAAACAGAAAATAAGTTTTGTCAAGCACGTGGAGAAATTGGAACACATACATTGCTAAATGCAGGCTAAATGCAGAATTATTACATGACCTAGCAATTCCACTTCTAGGCATATACCAAAAAGAAGGGAAAATATAAACTCAATCAAATATTTATACATTAATGCTTATTGGAGTATTATTTACAATAGCCAAAAGGTGAAAACAACCCAAAAATCTATCATCAAGTGAATGGACCAAAAAAATCATATATACATACAATGGAATATTATTTAGCCATCAAAAGGAATGAAGCCCTAATACATAGTACAACATAGATGAACCTTCAGAACATTCTGCTAAGTAAAATAAGCCAGATGTAAATGATAAATATATAATTTCATTTAAATGAGATATCTAAAATAGCAAACTTGTAGACAGAAAGTTGATGAGAGGTTACCAGGGGCTAAGTTTGAGGGTAAGAACAGAAAGTTACTGCTTAATAGATGGAGTTTCTGTTTGGAATGATGAAAAAGTTTTGGAAGTGTTGATTGCTGCACAACACTATGAACATAATGCTACCGAATTTTACAATTAAAAATGGTTAAAATGGCAAGTATTGCCACAATAAAATTAAAAAAAAATCCTCAACTTCTTGGGAAACTGAAGACAGTTGTATTTATTAAGAACAGGACATAACACAATTGAATTGAGAAGAACATCAATAAATGGAAAGAGTTACTTATTAGGCTGAGTAATGCTGGCTCCTAGAATGAGTTAAGAAGAAAAGAAAACAAAAGACCTATCTCATTGAGTAATCTAGATAATTGGATGTAAAATTCTTAGAGGTAAATGAGAAAAGTAGTGATGAGAATAAATGAGTGTGTAGTGAGACATTATCAACTGCCTTCCTTAAACTGGGCTCTGGTAATGGGAATACAGTAAAACTGACTGACATTTTAATCCTCATTGGCTGTGTAGAAGAAATGTGATCTCTTAGTTTCCATAGCTCTTTGTCATGAAATTTATTATCATAGCACAGTAGGCGCGCAAAGGTGCTAGTAATCAGAATATCAGATAAATGAATCTTTACTATAGTTTTAAATCCTCAAAGTTAATGTTCCACAGTAATACTGTTCATATTTTAACATTAATTAGACTTTAAACTTTAGACTTCTTTCACTTTATCTTATTTTGCTTCTATTATATAAGCCCTACATTTTCACGTCCTCATTATGTACCCTATTTCTTTCCCCATTACCTTCCCCCAAACTCAGCTGTCCAAATGCCAATTTCTTGCACAAGTTTATCTCATACTCTATTTTTCAAAAGCACAGATTCCATGACCAATTCCAATGTGCAGTTTCCTTCTGCAACATGGTCAGAAATGCTATTATATGGAAATACAAGTAAATTCTATGCTATTTCCCCTAGATAATACCAAATTCTACTTTGTATAATACCGGACTTGTATTTATTTCCAAAAGAAGAAGACATATTACTGAACCAACACGTTGCTTCCTACACAGAATTGTGAATTCACCTTCATTTATCCATGAGGATCTGATTTGATCTGCTAGTTACATTCAGTTAAAGTAATTTAAAAATATAAATCTAAGATGTAAGTTATACATATGGCAAGACAGAGGTCTTGATAACACATTGAGGAAGCCAGTGTTCAGTCCCTCAATCTCTGCTGACTACTTTCCCATTTCTCCATTCCCTGACTCCCTACTATGGTCACTATCTATAGCTCACCTTTTCATCTCCTCCCCCATTGCTGTTTACCTGAGTTGTACTTATTTTCTTGATACCTGTTTTTCTATGCATCAAATTTCTGCTAATGTGTTAGATTCTTTAATTGGGAGACAAGTGTTGGTTGAGTCAACTATACTACAGTGCTTGCACTACTGGCCCCCAGATTCCCTGATTTATAGCTTATATTTTGTCTTTAGTATTTAACTTATTCATTTTATAAATCTATGTTCCCTCAAATTTGTAAACATAATTTACAATCTGGTATGGTCACTTGTAAATATACTAATTTGTGTTACAATTGCTTAGTTTTACTTGTATTCTTTGTTTAATGCTCAATTACCTTATCATTTGGACAGTGGAAAACTGCCTTAAACATTTACCATGGTTTAAAATTTTATTAATTCCTTAAAACGTTTCAGACTACATGAGAAAAATTAGTCTGTTTTTTTCAAGAATTCAATACATCTACGTCTCAATCTAGTCAACATATGCTTCCTAACATTTACAAAACTCTTAAACCTAATATATCAAACTCTTAAATTTTAAAAATTATATAGTATAAAGTTTCAAAAAAAGCAAAAATAATAATAACTACAAATTAGCAATGCTAGGGATTTTGACAAACCTGCACTCATTTAAATGCACCTACACAAATATTAATATATACACATAAACATCAGTACGTCTATAAGACAACTTTAAGGTTTGTGACCAAACCCAAAGATTTGGGTGAAGGATTTCATTGGTGGTTACCATTACGCTGTCTAAAAATGATTAAAATTTGTCAGACACAACCCAGTGGTCACCATTTTGAGAACCAGACCAATCTAGGAGCTATAATCTTGGAAGACACCCAATTGACTTAATATTTATTTAAATCAATAGGAATGTCTCCAAAAGACTATTTGCCTTCTGATGAGTTTTTTATTTGTCTGAATATATAACCAAAGAGACTATTTAAACAAGAAGAACCTAAAATGTAGTGAATTAAGAAATTGATTTTACCATGAGCAGAGTGAGAGCCCATGAGAGGTCAAGGGAAATATTAAAACACCTAGAGAAAGATAAAGAGACCAATATTTTCTCTATGAGTGCCAGAGTATTGTCTAAGTGAATTTACAAAGGCTGTGGATAGATTCCTGACTAGAGCTTTAAGGAGTTTAATGAATCTTCTTCCCCCAAACAAGTATAAAATTGAACAAAATTATCAGAACAAATCTTATCAAGGATCTGGAAATAGGCAAACAGAAAACAAGGAAGTGAGAAGGGATTATTCATGATAACCTGCCAGAGCATCAGGTAAGAACAACATCCGTTTTGTGTGAAGCTGCTTTCTTCCTTCTTTCTTGATCTTTGTCAGGTGGAAGGACAGTTTTCCCAGGGTATGGCTAACCACCATAACCAGAAGCTTTGCTGTCAAAAAGGGCACACTTTATTTGGGGCAAAATGCAGGAACCCACAGTGATTTTTTCATCAATTATAGCAAACTCAGTAGGAAATAAAGGGGAAAACCTACAACTCGGCTAGGACTAGTTTGTGGTCATAACTGGTGCACAGAAGGGACTAGCCACAAATTTACAAGGAGATCCTGGATATTGGAAACTGAGCTCTTTCTCTGCGTTCACATGATACTTTTGTTTAAAAGTGTGTGGCACTTCCCCAACCCCCCAACATTGTCTCTCTCTCTCTTGCTCCTAATTTCACCATGACATACAGGCTCCCATTTCACCTTCTACCATGAGTCAAAGATCCCTGACACCTCCCCAGAAGCCAAGTAATGTCGGCACCTACAGAATCATCAGCCAATTAAACCTCTTTTCTTTATAAATTACCCAGTCTCAGGTATTTCTTTATAGCAATGCAAGAATAGCCTAACACATCAGGGACAAATTTCACTTGTTCGTAGCATGTAACACTTTTAATGTCCTACTGAATTTTGTTTGCTAGTATTTTATTGAGGACTTTTACATCTATGTTCATTAGCGATATTGGCCTGTAATTTCCAAGCATCTTTGCTGATCACAATGAAATAAAACTAGAATGATAACAACAGTAAGAAATTGGGTAAATTCATAAACACAAAGAAACTAAGCAAAACAATCAATAGGTCCAAAGAGGAAGTCAAAAGGGAATTTCAAAATACCTTCAGACAGACGAAAACAAACACACTATCCCAGAACTAATGAAATGCAGGAAAAGTATCTCTTAATTACTTGAAGGGAAGTGTATAGACATAAATGTCTACATTAAAAATGAAGAAAGATCTTTTTTTTCCTTAGCCTCCTCCCTCCAGGAAAGGTCTTAAATAAACCACCTAACTTTATGCCTTACTCTCTAATTCCTTATACCTCAAGAAATTAGAAAAAAACAAACTAAACCCAATGTTAGCAGAAGGAATAAAATAATTAAGATCAGAGTAGAAATAAACCAAATAGAGAATAGAAAAGCTTTAGAAGAACATTATAAAACTAAGAGTTTTTTGAAAAACACAACAAATACTTATACTAAGAAAAAAGAGAGAAGATTCAAATAAATGAAATCAGAGATAAAACAGGCAACATTACAACAGATGCCAAAGAAACAAAAATAATCATAAGGAACTATTAGGAACACTTATATAGAAACAAATTAGATAACCTCTAAAAAATTAATAAATTCCCAGAATCATACAACCTACCAAAACCGAATTAAGATGAAACAGAAAGCCAAAACAGATAATAACAAGTGAATTTTAATTATTAAAGACAACAACAAAAAAGCTCAGGACCTATGGCTGTATGGATGAATCCTACAAAACATTCAAAGAATAATTAATAATCCTTCTTAAACTCTTTTTAAACTAGAAGAACGAACACTTCCAAGCTCATTTTATGAGGCAGTATCAACCTGCTAGCCAAAGACAAAGTCATCTTTTAAAAATTGTTTCCAGATGTTTACAATGAAATATCATAGCAATGTTTAACTGTGTCAAAGTCACTAATCTTCAAACTTCATAGAGCACTTCTTATCATTTTGACAATTTCTGAGACTTTATTTGCAACAAACTAATTTAAATTGGTCATATGAAGTTTTTCTACATAAATTATAAATTTTCCAATATTATTTTAAAAATTTTGTTCTCTTAATTACATGTTTTTATGCTGTTGCACTTATAGGAATGCTAATCATGCCTCCAAAAGTTCAAATTATAGTGAAATTTATTTTTGTGAAGGAGATTGTTTATGATAATACATAAGATAACTATCTTCTTTACTTTGGTGATAAAATCAACACATTTGGAATTTCTAAGAGACATCTTATTTCCAAAGTTCTTACTGAAATTTTAAGAAAGTGACAGCAGATGGGTGATTTGGGGAGGATGTAAGAGGTACATTGATTAAATGATTTAATGTGTATAAACCATTTAGGAAAATCTGATACAAAGTAATCTTAAAATTGATCATATAAAAGCATGACCTAAATTTCCATGCAACCTCACATGTCTCACTTCTCCTCTGGAGAATTAAAATAACCCATAATGTCGCATTGAAAAAAATGAGGGTTCATGCAGGTTCATCTAAGACACCCAGGTCTCTTTAGATCAATAGGAGAATTAACAGATATGCAATTTTACGTTCAAAGGCACTTAATGACAGCTAAGGGAACTACTGCAGAAAAGTCTTATGATCTTTTCATGTGGGGTAAAACCTCAAATTTGGAGACTTGTAAGAGTTTTGGTGATAAAAGAAATAATAAATAAGTATACTTAGGGAAGGGTCATATCATTTACACTTCGTTATTCATTTATGTCAGTTTATACATAGCTAAAACATTTAACCAGTTCTTTTTACTCCTGAAAACATAGAAAAGGGTTATGTTGATG
Organism: Pongo pygmaeus; assembly: GCF_028885625.2. Lineage (NCBI taxonomy): Eukaryota > Metazoa > Chordata > Mammalia > Primates > Hominidae > Pongo > Pongo pygmaeus. The sequence continues at coordinate 85,746,105 of NC_072384.2, forward strand.
GGAAAAGTTACTCCTAGTAACTTTAAGGAACAGTGGCTTCCTTAAAGAATACTACCATTTGCACCTAGAAGGATCAGATGTGAGAGAGACAAGAGAGTGGTAATGACTTTTTTTTTTTTTTAATACTTTAAGTTTTAGGGTACATGTGCACAATGTGCAGGTTTGTTACATATATATACATGTGCCATGCTGGTGTGCTGCACCCATTAACTTGCCATTTAGCATTAGGTATATCTCCTAATGCTATCCCTCCCCCCTCCCCCCACCCCACAACAGTCCCCAGAGTGTGATGTTCCCCTTCCTGTGTCCATGTGTTCTCATTGTTCAATTCCCATTTATGAGTGAGAACATGCGGTGTTTGGTTTTTTGTCCTTGCAATAGTTTACTGAGAATGATGATTTCCAATTTCATCCATGTCCCTATAAAGGACATGAACTTATCATTTTGTATGGATGCATAGTATTCCATGGTGTATATGTGCCACATTTTCTTAATCCAGTCTATCATTGTTGGACATTTGGGTTTGTTCCAAGTCTTTGCTATTGTGAATAGTGCCGCAATAAACATACGTGTGCATGTGTCTGTGTCTTTATAGTAATGACTTTTTAACTCCAGTACTTAAGAACTACAAGTACTATGCTTATGATCTCAAAAACTAAGTTAAAAACTAAACAGAATCCCACATAGGATTTTGGACTTACATTATAATGTTATTTAATGTGCTGAAGGAGATTATGTGAAATATTTACTGAGCTTCTACTATGTCTCAGGCACTGTGCACAGTGAGGTGATACAAGAACAAGTAGAACACTTGTAGCTTTGGCTCACTATAATACACAAGAAAGACACATTAACTGATAATCACAATACTTTGTAAAAAGTGATACGACTAATGTAAGCAATGCATAATAGAAAGGTACATTAAAAGCACATCTAATGTACCAAACTACATAATTTTTAAATATGAAACCAGTTCTTTAGAAATTACAATAACAAATTCTCAGAAAATGAAATATAAATGTTATATCTTTTATAGTAAAAATATGGCTAAATACTAATGAAAATCGGAACATAAATGACTATTATATCAACATTGTTGAAAAGAATCTGGAGGCCACATACCAAGACATATAAAGAAACATTTATAAATATGCCTGAAGTCTGAAATGAATTATGGGGAATCAAAACAATTATGTTAACTCTGAGTATCACTTATTTTTTTTCTTTTGTAAAGTATTCGTGATTCTAAAATTAATAAATAAAATTAAATTTTTGGTAGAATGGAAATCGTCATTCCTTATTTATCATTTATTTTCATATGGTTTTTAATGTTAAATAATATGATTTTTAATGTTAAGTAATATCTTATGTTTTAATGCCAAAACTTTTGAACATCATTAGCCACAGAAATGCTTGAAATTATGGTAAATTTAACAATTTTACTAAAAGAGTTATATAACAATGCATACTTGCAAGTTGCATTTCTTTCAGTACATCAAATGCATTTTGGTAGGTAAATTCTGAAACAGAAATTTCGTTTGTATTTCTAGCTTACACAGCTTTCTAGCTTCTTAGTTGAAATACTCCTTCAAACAATAGGTTATACAACCACATAAAGTGGGAAAAATTTAGGAACTTTCTTTATACATTTCTGGATTTACAGTCAGGATTTTATAAATACATTTTCCAAGTGAAATAAACACCACAAAGACAAAAATGAACAAAAAAACCTTTCATTTTCTGATGAATTTATTGGATAGTCTAGGTATCTTTCATCGAATTGTCACATTCCAAACTGATTTGTGAATTGCTAAAGGTTATGCTTATATGCTATGTTTTCAATAAGTTGGAAGTCCATCTTTAATTATTAATACAGCATATTAGGTGATAAGTGCATTGCTCTGATGTTTACTATAGCACAATAATCAATATGGTTAACTCATTTACACAAACTAATTAAAATTTAATTGCATTTCACTGAAAGATTATTAATATTTAAACAAACTAAAAATTCTACATAAGAACAAAAAGACAATGTTAATAATTTATCCTCAGTTTAAAGACTTTCATAGGTGCAAATCATGCTTCAAAACTCTCTTCTAATGAATTCACAATAAATATTCAAAGCCAACACATTTAAAAACCCTGTGACAAGTTAGAGTCTAATAAAATGTGAGATATATTAGCAACATATTCTCATTCAAGTTAGTCCATAAGCAATACATGAGGTAAGCACTAAATTAATAAAGGATAAATTCTGTTACTGTTAGCATATGATAGCTGTTACAATTTTAAGTTATTATATCAAGCCAAAAATAGATTAATATAAATGAAAATAGAATTTTGTATGACTAGTAGTAGAACCTTTTAAAAATAGTATTTATGAAAGCTTTTTATAATACTAAATATGAAAGACTAGGAAAAGGTGTTAAGGAAGATTTGAAAATTTCCTGAATAATTTATCAGTAAGAGGGTACACACCAAATCGAGAAAAGAAGGCAATTCTGTATAACTTGAATAGAGCTGTGAGTGAGAAAAAGAAACATTTACTGGTCTCACACTGTTTTGGAAATGTTTAGAGCAAAGATGAAGTAAAAGAAGGCAAACACAAGGCTGCCTAAACTGAGTTAATTTGGGGAGAAATTTTTTTGGGGGGGCGGGAGTCAGCCACTACATTATTATTCTGTGGTAATGGGAAGAAAAAAACTCAAAATTTGGAGGTCCTTTATTTGGAGCTACATTTGCCACTACATAGTTCAATACACTTCATAGTTCAATAGCTCACCATTCAAATATCACAGGCTTTCAATCCTTGAGCAGTTTGCATCCTGGTGCCAGCATAGTTCAATAGTAGTCAGATATTTAATTAAGTCCACAGACAAGTTGAGATAGTTAGCTAGTCATATATAGAAAACAAATAAATCGATACCACAAAATTTACTCTTAAATTTATTCATATAAATACCAAATATGGCCGAAAGAAACTGAATACCAACTCTTATCTTACATAATATATAAAACTTTACTCAAAATGGATCATAGATCTGAATGTAAAAGCTAAAACTAGAAAATTTCTGGAAAAATATTAGAGAAATTCTTTGTCATCTAGTGTAAGAGAAACTTTCTTAGAAGTAGGCAAATATTTTAACAGGCACTTTGCAAATAAAAGATTCATGAATGGCCAATAAACATATAAGAAAATGTTTAGCAGGAAAACGGGCTTAAAATGATGGTATGTCTATGTGATGATATACGATACAACAATAAAAAGGAAATTAACTATTATTGATAAATGCAACAACATGGATGAATCTCTAAATTATTTTCTTGTGTGAAATGAAATAGACAAAGGTAGTGCATACTCTATGATTTCACTTACATAAAAATCCAGAAAATTAAACATACATAGTGACAAGAGGCTTGTGTGCAGCCAGGAGCAGAGAAAGAAATAGGTTGCAAAGATGTATAAGGAATGTTTGGCATGATAGAGATGTTTGTTGTAATTGTGGTAACGGTTCCACAGTTACATTATCACTCAGACTTCATAAAATTTTATCTTGTCCATGGTTTAAGTTTATATAAATTATACCTCTAAAACTTAATAAGACAAATATATAAAGGATTTATATACGAGAATGTGTATCGTGTTACAGTTTTAAATAGAAAACAATTAATATATAATTTCCAATATGAGTTTAAATAAATTATAATCCAGTTGCGTAAGTCAGTTTCACTAAAAACTAAACCATTAAAATTGTTATATATTGTATATACATAGTTAGATTTCTATGGTTAACCTTTTATTCATTTAGTAATATATCATGATTAAAATATGAATATTATGAGCATTAGGTTTATGATATATAAGAATATGAAGAGTATTATAATTATTATACAAAAAAAAGAAACAAAGATACCATACATTGTAATAACAGATCTGGAGAATTATTATTGTAAGGGCTCTAGTAACAAAGTTACTTAGGTTTTGAGTAGGCTTCTTCTAAACCTATTTCCTCTAAAACACCTGTTAGTTTTAGTGCATGCTTTTGCAGAAAGCAAGGTTTCTGAGGAAAACATATAATTGGCAAAAATTATACATTCATTATACATTATAATTATAGTCTAATTATATCTTTCCAGGATGCTGTTTTTTAAAAGCCAATGAGATATTTAAGATAGATGTGTAATTCAGTGTTATGTTTTTGATGTAAAATTTATGTGCATAAAAAGTTCAGAGACAGGAGAAACTGATGAATAAGAAAAAATTGTTCCGGTTCAAGATAGCTGACTGGAAGAAGCTAGTGGGTACACTCTCACAGAAAGGAATCAAATTAGCAAGGAAACGTTAACACTTCAAGTTGATTTTCTGAGAGAGAAAACTGGAACTCATCAGAGAAACAACAGAAATCATGGGAAGCAGAGAAGAGTGAAGCCAAGCAGCGCGCTGAGTTGGAACCAGCATCGAGCTAGGAGAGGCTCCCTGACACACGGATGGGCTGAATAAATGAGAGACTCCTGAGGCTCCGCACTCTGGCCAAAGACCTTTACAATTCTAGCTATGGGAGAGCCCCTTCTATCCCCGTGGGCCTCCAGACTAACACAGGAAACTGCCTTGATACTGTGCAGAGGCATTGCTCAAGCCCAAGAGAAATGCCACAGGCTTTGATCACAGCAGTTGCATCCTAGTGCCAGCTGCAGCTGCCCTACAAGGAAGAGAGTGGAAAGGTGGGCATTTTCATGCACCTCAAAGATAGATACAACAGTCACTGCTGTGGGATGAACGAGTAGACAAAACACACACCCCACAGCTGTCTGCTTCCACTGCTCCCCTATCTAGTGGGCAGACCACACAAGCCATGGCTGCCTTCCTCAGCAGCTGCCTGGCCCCTACCTGAGTATTCTGGCTATGCCCCAGCATTATTCTGAGATTCCAGCCCCCAAAGGCTGGTAATCTGCCCTGGGGCTCCTAACACAGTTGCCACCACCATTACCACCACAGTCTCTGCTATCCTTACCCCACTGTGCCAGGGAAGGAGCAATGAGACTGGGCACCTTTGTGTGCCTCGAACAGTAAAATCTACCACTGCTTCTACAGGAGAGAAGTGCAAGTGAGCCATGTGCCTGAAGCTTCCAAACTCCATGGCTCCCACTGAGGTGGACTGCCCTTCCCAATGGCAGGCCTACAGAGTAGCCACTCTGCCTTGGTCTAAGCATTTTGGCTATGGCACAGCACCCTTCTGAAATCCTAGACCTTGGAGGCCTACATTCTGTTCTGGGGCCCCCACTGCCATTGCTGCTGCCACCACCATACTCACCGCCAGTCCAGGGAGGGAGCGGGAGACTGGGTACCTTCACATGTCCCAGTGAGGGATACCTGTTGCTGCTTCTGTGAGAGGGAGGCATGAGTGGGCCATGTATCCCACAAGTGCCTTCCTCTACTGCTACTGCTGTGGGGACCCTGCCTTCCCCACTGACAGGCCCACAGAGTAGCCACCCTGCTCCTACCTGATCATTTCAGCTATGGCTCAGAGCCCTTCTGACAGCCCAGCCCCCAGGGGCCTGTGATTTACCTTGGGGCTCTCACCACCTGAGCATTTTGCTGACACCTGAGCATTCTGCCTGCCTCTGCCTGAGAGTTATGCTGGTGACCTATGGACCAGCCTGCCTCTCGGTATCACAGCCAGCACCTAGACACAGGAGACCTGAGGACAAGTTCGCTGGCTTGGCCTCAGTCCAGTCCCTCCAGAACTTGTATATGCCATTCAGTAGGCCATCTAGGTATCTGGATTTTTTTCACTCCCTGCAGAACTTAGGTTGGGCTGAACCAATCAGCCTACCCCACCACAGCTGAAACCCACCTACATATTCTGAAAGGCAGAGCTCTTCCCATGCTACATGACATGCATTATCTGAGGCTCTCAGCTACATTGTGGCCTTGAGATAGAGGACAGTGTGCATCTGAACTGAGAATCATGAGCTCTGGGATAGCAGTATGATAGAGAAACACACCACGTTCCTGCTTGTCTAGGATGTGGAGCTGGTGCAGTCCCCTCCTCCACTGCAGACACCTTGGTACATTTCATCAGGAGTTCCCCGAGTCAGCCTCATCAGGGCTGCTGCCTGTGATTCTCATAGGGGTATTCATGGCTGAGATTGTTGGTCTAGCTCTGCCTAGCTTTGTTCCCCATATCATTCAGCTGGACAAGGAACCCAAGGCACTAGGTATTTCAAAGACTAGCCCATCACTTGAAACAACAGAGTGCACCTCTCAGTAAAGTGAGATGTTGAACTGCATAACTCAATACAAAACTTACTGACAGAGCTGCACAGAGCTATAGAAGCAGAGCCAAAGGACCCTACCCAACATATGCTACATTCACACACTCAAGGAGAGAAAAAAAAAATCCAACTGAAAGTAAATTAAGTAAATAAAAAAAACCCTCCAGGTAAGAAAGATCCAAATTAAGAATGTTGGCACCATGAAAAAACTGAGTGTTATGACACCACAAAAGGATCATATTAGCTCTCTAGCAATGGATCCTAACCAAAATAAAAGTTCTGAAATAACAAATAAAGTAATAAAAATATGAATTATCAGGAAGCCTAATGTGATCCAAAAGGTTGAAAACCAACACAAAGGAATCAGATAAAAACAATTCCGGTTATGAAAGAAGAGATAGATATTAAAAAATAATAATCCAAACAGTACTTTGAAAATGAAAAATTCACCTAAGGAATTTCAAACACAATTCAAACATTTAAGATTCAATCAGACCAAGCAAAACAAACAAACAAAAAAAACAACAACAAAAAAAACACTTTCAGAGCTAAAAGATGGTCATTTGAATTAACTCAGACAAAAAGACAGAATTTTATAAATGAGCAAAGTCTTAGTGACGAAGCGTATGGGTTACAGGCAATCCTAAAGGAGAAGGAAAAAAGTTAAAAGTTGAAAACCATCTTAGAAGGAATAATTTAAACAATTATCTGATCTTCCTAGAGACTAAGACATCCACAGTTAAAAGAGCTCAGAGAATACCTTGAAAATACTTTGCAAGACAAACTTCACCAAGGCATATAGTTATCAGACTAGCCATAGGCAATGTGGATGCAAAATTCTAAAACTAGCCAGAGAGAAGCATCTAATTACCTATAAAGGAAATCCTGTTGGACTAACAGATGACTTCTCAGCAGAAAATGTACAAGTCAGAAGAGATTTGGGACATATTTTCAGCCTTCTTCAAGAAAAAAATGCCAGCCAAGAATTTCATATCCTGCCAAATTAAGCTTCATCAATGAAGGAAAAATAGTCTTTCCCAGAGTAGCAAATTCAAAGGAAATTCAGTACCATTAGACTGTTCCTATGAGAAATGCTCAAAGGAGTTATAAACATGGAATTGAAAGGATACTCACCATGATAAAAGCAAATGCAAATATTATACAAAGCTTACAGATTCTATAAAACAGTTATAAAATTGAGACTAGAAAGCAACTAGCTAACAAAATTATGACTGGAACAAAATCTTACATATCAATATTAACCTTGAACATAAATGACCTAAATGTTCCATTTACAGATATAGACTGACAAATTTGGTAAAAACACAGGATCCAACCATCTGCTGCCTAGAAGAGACCCACAGACTCAATGTAAAGGGGTGGAAAATGATATATCATACAAACAGAAAGTAAAAATAAGCAGGAGTATCTATACTTATATGAGATATACCAGACTTTATATCAGCAACAGTAAAAAGACAAAGATGGTCATTATTAATGATAAAGGGCTCAATTCGACAAAAAGATATGACCATCCTAAATATATATGTGCCCAATGTCAGAGCTTCTAGAGTCATAAAAGAAATACCACTAGACCTAAGAAAAGAGATTGACAGCAGTACAATAATAGTGGGAAACTTTAAAACCCCACTGATGACACAAAACAGATGACTGAGGCAGAAAATTCATAAAGAAACTCTAGACTTAAATTGGGTTCTAGATCAAATAGATCTGACAGACATTTACAAAACATTCTATTCAACAACAGAGAACATATGTTTTTTTTTCATGCATACATGAAACATTTTCCAAAATAGATCACATGCTTGGCCATGAAACAAGTCAATAAATTAAAAAATAATAAAAATCATATCAAGTATTTTCTCAAACAACATTGGAATAAAAGTAGAAATTAATACCAACAGGAACTAGGAAAACTATACAAATACATGGAAACTGAACAACTTGCTCCTGAATGATCTTTTGGTAAACAATGAAATTAAGGCAGAATTCAAAAATTTTTTGAAATAAAGGAAAATAGAGACAACTTATCAGAAGTTTTGGGACACAGCAAAAGCACTGCCAAGAGGGAGGTTAATACTATTAAATGTCTATATCAAAAAGATCAAAAGGGCTCAAATTAATAACCTAATATCTCACTGCAAGGAAATGGAAAAACGAGAACAAACCAAACCCAAAGCTAGCGGAAGAAAGGAAATAACAAAGATCAGAGTTGAACTAAATAATACTAAGACCAAGACAAAATACAAAAAAAAAAAAAAGAAACAAAAAACCTGTTCTTTGAAATGATAAACAGAATTGACAGACCACTAGCTAGATTAACCAAGAGAAAAGAGAAGATTGATTCAAATAAGCACAATCAGAAATGATTGTAAAGTTGACTTTACAACTGATACCACAGAAATACAAAAGATCATCAGAGACTACTATAAGTATCTCTATGTGCACAAACTAGAAAACCTAGAGGAAAGGGGAAAATTCCTGGAAACATGCAACCTGCCAAGATCAAGCCAGGAAGAAATAGAAACCCTGAACAAACCAATAATGACTAATTAGGTTGAATCAGTAATTTAAAATTTCCCATAACAAAAAAGCCCAGGACCAAATGGATTCACAGCTAAATTTTATCAGATGTGCAAATAAGAATTGGTACCAATCTTACTGAAACTATTCCATAAAATTGAGGAGGAGGGATTTTTCTTTAACTCATTCAACAAAAACATTGTCACTCTGATACCGCATCAGACAAGGACACAACAAAGAAATAAAACTATAGGCCAATATCCCTGATTAGCATAGATCCAAAAATCCTCAATAACACTAGCTACCCAAATCCAACAACACATCAAAAAGATACTACATCACTATCAAGTAAACACTATAAACCACTCATTAAAGTAGTTTTGTTGAAATGAATGTAATTGGAGAATAGTTAAAAGGGGTAGGTAACATCAAGAGAGAGGTTTTTTTTTTTTTTTTTTTTTTCAGAGTAAGGGAGAGATAACATGTTTAAATGCTGATAGAAATAATCTAGTAGATAAAAAGTTGTCGACTAAGTGGACAGAGAATTGCTGGAAGTAAATTTCTGAAAAAGTAAAAGGGCATGAGACCTAGTACTAATGAGGAATGTTGACTGGGAACCTTGAAAGTCCATTTCAGCAATGAACAAAGGTCAAGATACATGAGTACATGTTTGGGAGACTTATGGGAATATTCTTTCGATTGCTATAGTTTTCTTAGGGCAGTGGTTCTAAGACCAGCAGACATCAGAATTATGTAGATGTCTTGTTAAGATACAGATTGCTAGGTCTCAACTCCATAGTTTCTAATTTACTATGCCTGGGAATGGGCCAAAGAATTTGCTTTTTTTAAAAGTTCCTAGGTGGTGCTGTCATTCCAGGAACTATATGCTGAGAACTGTCTTAGGGGCAATGGGAGCAAAGACCTCTGCCAAAGTTAAGACCGGGAAGATTGCTATATTGGATATTTGAAGAACTATCCAATCCAAATATTTATCCATTATATTTAGATGGAATATTCATCCAAAGGGGATGGTGAAAAGAAAAGGATGACTTCGTGACAGGACTAAGAACTTGAGTTTTGTGATCAGCAATTTAAAATAAAACCAGGCAACATGCTTCTGTCATTTGTTCCACAATATTTAGCTGCATCAATAGAGAATAGAGGCATGGAGTAGAAAGAGAATATTATGATTTAGTCAAGTGAAAGACATGAATTAATTGATAAGAAAGAAAAAAGAGGGCATTTTTATAGGGCATGATTACAACTTTTGACCAATAATTTAAACTGTTCAAGGAAAGGAGTGAGACATAGGTAAGAAGCCTGTGGCAGGGAGAAATAGAAGGATAGTACAAAAAATTAAAAGATGTCTGGAGACAGTGTACTAAGGGAATAAAGTGGGAAAGTAGTGGTTTGGTCACAGACTTAGAAGTCTGAAATTAAGATGGTAATATAGGGACACATACATTCACACATAGAATATTGGTTACCTATTGTTGTACAAACTGGCCATAGGGATGTTACTGCTTTCTCTAGTTTCCAGTAGATGACATACTTAAATGAATGAACATTTAAGTAGATAATTGGTGATCAAGATCATTGTGGAAGAAAGAGTCAAGAAACAGAGAGACAAGCGTGCTGACTCATGCCTGTGGTCCCGGCACTTTGGAAGGCAGAGGTGAGAGGTTGCTTGGGCCCAGGAGTTTGAGACCAGCCTGGGCAACATAGAGAGGTTCCATCTGTATGAAAAAAATATATATTTTTGAAAATTAACTAGCTCTAGTGGCAGACACCTGTGGTCCCAGATATTTGGGAAGCTGAAGTGGAAGGACTGCTGGAACCCAGGAGGTCGAGGCTGCAGTGAGCTATGCTTGCGCCACTGCACTCCAGCCTGGATGACAGAGTGAGACCTTTTCTAAAAAAAAAAAAAAAAAGAGGAAGAAGTAAAAAAGGACAAGTGTATTGAAGTTATCATGTAGTTGGAAATTGAAATCACCAATAATTACAATAAAAGCTATATTACAGTGAGTTACAATAATTCAGGGACTAAAGTATTTATGAAATATTGAGAAATAAACTGAGGAATAGAAGATAATTACAAGAAGGGTAGTAAGGGATATGTTGAGATTACGTGAGATTTAAATCTGGATGTTTATAGAGAACAGAGAAAAAGTAAAACTATTCTGGAAGCAACAATAAAGAAAAAGAAGTACCTACTTCTATAAGGCCTACTTTTCACTTTCACATCTTAAACCATATATAAAATGGAAGGCATATATTTTTTAAAACTCTACAGCTTGACAGCACTGAATGAAAACATTTCTTAGGGAATGGCTACATTTCAGAGTAAGAAAACAAACAAAAATAAAAAAATTTAGATTTTAAAAAGCAGAGTGAAGAATTTCAGGAGGTAAGTAGGACTGGGAGGTGGGGGTGGGAAAGTATTGTATAGAGCTGTGTGAGGATTAGAATTTTAGGAGGACAGATTTGTCTAGAAGTCATGGGCTTCTTGTGGAGGCTGACATGAATGGCATGGAATGTGACAAAATTAGTATTCATAAACCCAACGCAGCCCAGTAGGTCAAATGTTCGAGGGAAAAAGGAAGAAACACAGCATTCTGGGAGTGCTATTTGATTACTCGTGATGGTCACATGAAAATCTGTAGAAAAGCGAATTTACCTGCTGTGGGCTCTTTATTTATTCCAGTGGAATTTTTTGAAAAAAAATATTGCCTGTTTTTGGATGGAAAGGGAGATACAAGACATGAGATGTCACTCTCATAAATATCTCCACATTCTTTCCCAGAACTGATTACACCCTCTTGATTCATTTTTCTTCCAGTTGGGGGATAATAGTGAAATTTTTTGCAGAATAGGTTTCATTCATTTCTTTTACATATGTTTCTTTATTTGGCATTTTTATTTATTTATTTTTATTATGCATTAAGTTCTAGGGTACATGTGTACAACATGCAGGTTACATATGTATACATGTGACATGTTGGTGTGCTGCACCCATTAACTCATCATTTACATTAGGTATATCTCCTAATGCTATCCCTCCCCCCTCCTGCCACCCCACAACAGGCCCCAGTGTGTGATGGTCCCCACCCTGTGTCCAAATGTTCTCATTGTTCAATTCCCACCTATGAGTGAGAACATGTGAAGTTTGGTGTTCTGTCCTTGTGATAGTCTGCTCAGAATGAAGGTTTGCAGCTTCATCTATGTCCCTACAAAGGACATGAACTCATTAAGGCTGCATAGTATTCCATGGTGTATATGTGCCACATTTTCTTAATCCAGTCTATCATTGATGGACATTTGGGTTGGTTCCAAGTCTTTGCTGTTGTGAGTAGTGCCGCAGTACAAAAAGGAGCTGGTATCATTCCTTCTGAAACTATTCTAATCAATAGAAAAAGAGGGAATATTCCCCAACTCATTTTATGGGGCCAGCAACATCCTGATACCAAAGCCTGGCAGAGACACAACGAAAAAAGAAAATTTTAGACTAATATCCCTGATGAACATCGATGCAAAAATCCTCAGTAAAATGCTGGCAAACCAAATCCAGCAGCACATCAAAAAGCTTATCCACCATGATTGAGTTGACTTCATCCCTGGGATGCAAGGCTGGTTCAACATATGCAAATCAATAAACATAATCCATCATATAAGCAGAACCAAAGACAAAAACCACATTATTATCTCAATAGATGCAGAAAAGGCCTTTCACAAAATTCAACAACGCTTCATGCTAAAAACTCTCAATAATGAGAGTATTGATGGAATGTATGTAAAAATAATAAGAGCTATTTATGACAAACCCACAGCCAATATACTGAATGGGTAAGAACTGGAAGTATTCCCTTTGAAAACTGGAACAAGACAGGGATGCCCTCTCTCACCACTCCTATTCAACATAGTGTTGGAAGTTCTGGCCAGGGCAATCAGGCAGGAGAAAGAAATAAAGGGTATTCAATTAGGAAAAGAGGAAGTCAAATTGTCCCTGTTTGCAGATGACATGACTGTATATTTAGAAAACTCCATTGTCTCAGCCCAAAATCTCTTTAAGCTGATAAGCAACTTCAGCAAAGTCTCAGGATATGAAATCAATGTGCAAAAATCACAAGCATTCCTATACACCAATAACAGACAAACAGAGAGCCAAATCATGAGTGAACTCCTATTCACAATTGCTTCAAAGAGAATAAAACACCTAGGAATCCAACTTACAAGGGATGTGAAGGACCTCTTCAAGGAGAAGTACAAACCACTGCTCAATGAAATAAAAGAGGACACAAACAAATGGAAAAACATTCCATGCTCATGGATAGGAAGAATCAATATTGTGAAAATGGCCATACTGCCCAAGGTAATTTATAGATTCAATGCCATTCCCATCAAGCTACCAATCACTTTCTTCACAGAATTGGAAAAAACTGCTTTAAAGTTCATACAGAACCAAAAAAGAGCCTGCATTGCCAAGACAATCCTAAGCCAAAAAAGAGCCTGCATTGCCAAGACAATCCTAAGCCAAAAGAACAAAGCTGGAGGCATCACACTACCTGACTTCTAACTATACTACTAGGCTACAGTAGCCAAAACAGCATGGTACTGGTACCAAAACAGAGATATAGACCAATGGAACAGAACAGAGCCCTCAGAAATAATACCACACATCTATAACCATCTGATCTTTGACAAACCTGACAAAAACAAGAAATGGGGAAAGGATTCCCTATTTAATAAATGGTGCTGGGAAAACTGGCTAGCCATAAGTAGAAAGCTGAAACTGGATCCTTTCCTTACACCTTATACAAAAATTAATTCAAGATGGATTAAAGAATTAAATGTTAGACCTAAAACCATAAAAACCCTAGAAGAAAACCTAGGCAATACCATTCAGGACATAGTCTTGGGCAAGGACTTCATGTCTAAAACACCAAAAGCAATGGCAACAAAAGCCAAAATTGACAAATGGGATCTAATTAAACTAAAGAGCTTCTGCACAGCAAAAGAAACTACCATCAGAGTGAAGAGGCAACCTACAGAATGGGAGAAAATTTTTACAATCTACCCATCTGACAAAGGGCTAATATCCAGAATCTACAAAGAACTTAAACAAATTTACAAGAAAAAAATCAAACAACTCCATCAAAAAGTGGGCGAAGAATATGAACAGACAGTTCTCAAAAGAAGACATTTATGCAGCCAACAGACACATGAAAAAATGCTCATCATCACTGGCCATCAGAGAAATGCAAATCAAAACCACAATGAGATACCATCTCACACCAGTTAGAATGGCGATCATTAAAAACTCAGGAAACAACAGGTGCTGGAGCGGATGGGGAGAAATAGGAACACTTTTACACTGCTGGTGGGACTGTAAACTAGTTCAACCATTGTGGAAGACAGTGTGGCGATTCCTCAAGGATCTAGAACTAGAAATGCCATTTGACCCAGCCATCCCATTACTGGGTATATACCCAAAGGATTAGAAATCTTTTACATATGCTTCAATGGGTGGGGGATGTGCAATGGTGAACTGTAGCTAGCCAGTCAGTCATGGAAATCTCCATCGTACTTATTTTCTAATGTTTGTGACTGAGAGTTTGTCCTTCTTTTGTGCTTTACTACTAATGTACTTAATTTCTTCGTCTATTTTAAAGCATTTGTGGGATTTATACTATATTATAATCCACATATTTCTAGAATTGTTTTCTTAAAATTCACTTTTTGAATTATCAATTTTTCTTAATGATCAGCTTGACAATTCAAATACTTATGCAAATGTGCACATATACATGCACACAGAGTATTGGTTACTCACCTATTGTCATACAAACTGACCATAGGGATGTTACTGCTTTCTCTGGTTTCTAATAGGTGAGATACTTCAGAAACCTCTATTTGCTCTTTCAGCTCTTCAAACCCTTATTGAATCCTTCTTTTTGAACTTAATGTCATTTTTATTTTCCTGACTGAAACTGCGTATTTTTAAAAGAAGTTGATTGTGCTAAAACATTTATAAAGTAAAACACCAGTACCTTTATATCTCCCCCACCAATAGAGAAAATTTACAACCATTTTAAACATTTAAGGTAAGTATACGTTTTGAGATTTGAGAGGTGGGCCAAAATAATTACTGCCCATTTCTTCAAAGTAAAGAAAATTTCACTTGGTGAAAATTGCCTTCATTGATTTTCATCATTATTGAAATCCTTATTCAAAATAACAACCAGTGGTTAAGAGTTACACAGATATCCACTGAATATTACAGAACTAGTAGGCAGGTATATGAAATAAGAATGAGGTGAATGGGAATAAGGTGAAAGACAAGCTTTTTAACTCTCCAGTAGAAATCTTTTTATTTTTCTTGGCAAAAACTTTCATAATGCATAAAACTAATCTTCTCTACCATTACCTAGACTATTTTAGATGTCCTAATGAGTAATTATATTGGAGAAAATACTTCGGAATTGATTGAATTAGAAAGAAAATGAATCACAATGTCAATTATTGACTAGAAAGAGTGAATGTCATTTTTGACAATTTTGATAATTTAATTCTGTAATTTTCCAAGATGCATTATATTTCTCCATATTCTTTGGGTTTGTAGGAGATTATTATCCTTTGTTAATATGGACGCCATTAAGTCTCCTTTTAACATTAGTAGAAAGTGAACTGTTTGAAGTTCATAAAAATTGTGTTTCACTCTCATAACTAACTAGAATATTAAGAAGATATTTTAGAAACTATATCTCTAGTACTTAACCAAATGCAAAAATTCAAGGTAAATATATTTTTTAATCTTCATTTGTACTTGTATAACAATTTATAAATTAGAGTTCTGAATTTCTAGATAAGAAATATCTTTACAATAAATACCAGTAAATTTGTTTTTAATGGGTAAAGTTTAATAAGTAACATCACAAAAACTAAAGACAGTTTGCTATCAAAATATCTTGGCCCAAGAAATTGAACTTCTTACTTTTTCTTTTTAGCATTTGACTTTGTAAATACTTAAATTGGTCCCTAGGAGCAATACTGCAGTTGATCACAAATCATTTTTCTATTTTTTGTTTTATATTCATCATCTGTAACTATGTATTTTTCCTATTACTGAAATGTATGCCAAAAATACATGATTTGTGGTTAATTCCTGTCTAAGCATTATAATGTGGCATGTAATAATAACGTAGAGCTAGGAAACAAAATTTTCCCTCCCTGTTACCTACTAACTATTTACCTTGAACAAGTATGAATGGTTTGGCATTTTCCCATGGTAATGAGTGAGATTTTACTGTAATAATTCATATGAGAGCTGGTTGTTTCACAGAGCCTGGCACCCCTACTCTCTCTTGATTCTTTCCTCTTACCCTCTAATGCCTACTCCCTTTCTTTCCCACTATGATTGAAAACTTCCTGAGATCCACCAGAAGCAGATTCTGGAATTACGCTTCTTGTACAGCCTGCAGAACTATGAGTCAAATAAACTTATTTTCTTTATAAATTACCTAGCCTCAGGTGTTCCTTCATACTAATGCAAAATAGACTAAGACACATATTAAGGCTAGGTAGTGATAAATGTGGACCAAAAGAGATGACAGGTGAATTGTGACTTTTAATATTTGTCTCTGTTTACTTAAACCTAAAAAAAGTTATATGAAATTTTTTGTTGTATCTTTTTTAAACTGGAATTTTCTAATTTAAGCAAAATTTAAGTATGTTTATAAGAATTAAATGCATTTTTTAGTTTTTTACAGAGATAAACTGTTAAAGAATATTTTTCTTTGAATCATGCAGAATTATATATTGTTCTTTCTTGATAATTGTGTGATCAACTCATTAAATTGTACAGCTGAGAAGAATGAGTGCTAATTATGTTTACAATAAAATAATAATATGTCAATAAAATATACTATGCGTTAATTAAAATTAAGAACATTAATAAGGGTCTATGCTATGCTTGTTATGGCAAGTCCTGTTCATTTGGACCAACATTTTAATTTTCACCTGTAATCTAGTGAGAAAGATATTTTAATGTAAATTTAGATTGATACTGAAAAGGAATGAGAGAATATTGTATTTCTTATATTTAGGAATAATTACTGCTGGATTTATATATTTTAATGAAGAAAAATATTGATTAAAAACAATTGGCCAAATGTTTCTACATATTATTGTCTAAGGAATAATTTACATTTTCCTAGTTTAAACATCTTTGAAAGCTAAGATATTTTTGTATGTACACTGTTAATATTTTGCAAACAACTGTTTGCAAACCTTACAAATACTAGATTCCAATCAAAATCTCAGTGGGAGCTTTCCTCAGAAGTTGACAAGCTGATTCAAAAATTAATAAAGAAATGTGAAAGACCTAGAAAAGGCAAAATAATTTCAAAAAAAGAAGAGTAAAACTGAAGGATTTACCCTGCTTGCAAAGATGTATATAGTTTCATTTAAAAAATCTCTTTTTGTACAATTTAATATAGCTTAATTGTTTTCTCTGTAAAAGACTCCTGCTTTCTTTGTTAGGTTGATTATTAGATACTGTTGTTATTGTGCACGGTATTTTATTTTCCATTATGTTTGCTGTTACTGGTATAGCATAATGCCATTACTAATAATTTTTAGTAAATTACTCATGTAGAGTAATACTATTCATTTTTCACAGATTTAAGAACTTTGCTGAACCTTCTCACTTGTTCTAATGTGCTATTGATTTATTTTAGTGTTGTACAATTATGATTATTGTATATTATATATTTATCTGAAAACATACCCCCAAATATACAAAGTGATAACTTTGGGTAAATTACATGGAGAAATGTATAAGTCAACATAAATAGTTGGATATTTTAACATGCTACTCTCAGAAACTGTTAAACCAAGCAGACAAAAGATAGTTACAGGAAAAATAATAATAACAACATTTATTATGTAGCATTTATACCAGATACTGTTCTAAGCAATTTGCTTATATTAATTTATTTAAATTGCATAGGACACATATGAGGTAGGTTTATTAGTCTGTTCTCACATGGCTATAAAGACATACCCGAAACTGAGTAATTTATAAAGGAAAGAGGCTTAATTGAATCACAGTTCTGCAGGGCTAGGGAGGCCTCAGGAAACTTACAATCATGGCAGAAGGTGAGAGAGAAGCAAAGGCAGGTCTTACCTGGTGGCAGGCGACAGAGAGCAAATGAGTGAAGGGGAAACAGCCCCTTTTAAAACCATCAGATCTCACGAGAACCCATTCATTATCACGAGAACAGCATGGAGGAAACTGCCCCCTTGATCCAATCACCTTCCATCAGATCCCTCCCTCCACACATGGGGATTATGGGGATTACAATTCAAGATGAGATGTGGGTGGGGACAAGAGCCAAACCCATATCAGCAGGTAATATTATTACTTCTGTTTTAAAGATAAGAAATATGTAATGCAGAGATAACATAATTTCATATAATATGCCCAAATATCAGCTCTTGAGTGTTAGAGCTGTGATTTAAACCCTGAGGTTAGCCCCAGTTTCCATGGTCTTTGCCTATTTTTTCTTATCAATTTTAGTAACAAAAGCATAAGGTTTAAACTTATAATTTACACCTCACAAGTGGAATACGTACATTCTGAGGCATAATAAGAGAGTCCCAAAATTCATTCAATCATTTATTCCACTAAAGAAGCCTCAATGCACACACACAAAAAAATTAAAATCAAACAGACTGTATTCTATGACCAGAAGGATTAAAATTAGAACTCACTAGCAAAAAGGAAAATGGGCCAGGTGTGGTAGCTCACACCTGTAATCCCAGCACTTTGGGGTCCAAGTTGGGAGGATGGTTTCAGCCCAGGAGTTAGAGATCAGCCTGGGCAAAATGTGAGACCCTGTCTTTACAAAAAAAAAAAAAAAAAGAAAAAAAATCAAAAAATTTGCCAGGCATGGTGGCATGTGCCTGTGGTCTCAGCTCCATACATGGGAGGCTAAGGTGGGAGGTTTGCTTGAGCCCAGAAGATTGAGGCTGTGCAGTGAGCTGTGTTCATGCCACTGCTCTCCAGCCTGGGTGACAAGACCCTATCTCAAAAAAAAGAAGAGAAGAAAAATGTGTCTATAAAATAAAAATAAATGTAATAGCTGCATATCCAAGGCACCATGCTTACATATATACATCTAACTACTTTTAAAATAACTTTCAAAAATATTAATATTTTATTGTTACATTTACCACTTACTCTTGCCATCCCATATGTATCTGTAAATTCCATATGCTAAATTAATAACTTGGAATAAATAATCCAACATAATTGCCTAACTTATATACTGCTGTTCAATGAATTACCCCAAGACTTAGCTGCTGAACAAGAAACATTTATAATCTCATAGTGCCTGTAAGTCAAGAATCTGGGAGCAGTTAGGTAGATTTTTCTACTTGAGTCTCTCATAAGACTGAATGAAAGCATAGACCAGTGTTGCAGTCATCCTGCAGCTCAAATTGGAATGGATTAGCTTCCAAATTCACTTGCTGGTTGTTGGAAAGCCTCAGAAGATTAACTTGTAGACTCATTCACAAGGACCTCTCTTCATAGGGCTTCCTCGAGTTATAGAAAATGAGTGACCACAGCAGAAACTTTCTCATAACTTAATCTCAGAATGACATTCCATCACCTCTGTCTTATTCTGTTCATTAGAAGTAAGTCAGTATTTTCAGTCTTCATACAAAGTGAGGGTATTACACAAAGGTGTGAACACCAAGAGGCAAAGAATATTAGGGGCCATCATAAAGATACCTATCACAACAGTACTCAGTCTGGTTTCCAACAGTTTATGTCTCACTCAAATGCAAAATACACAAGTCCCCAAAAAGTTTTATTCCATCACTGCATCAGCAAGTGTCATCATCTCAATCAAGCCCATTTATGAATGAAGCTTTGCAGGTAGTTTCTTGAGTACAGCGCCTCAAGTATAGTTTCTCTCAATCTGTAGAACAAGAAAACTCAAAATTCAGGTTGTTTTCTTTCAATGTACAGAGCATGCAATGGTGAGACAGGCATAGGATAACTGCTATAGGCATTTCCATTTTAAAAGGGGGACATGATAGGCAGAAAGTATCACTTATCCATAATAATTCTAAAATCTATCTAAAGGTTGGAAGCTGCTTGATTGAGTCTCAAGGACCAACAATAATTCTACCCTTTTGGTTCCACCCTATGAATCTTCTTCCTTTTTCACGAAAGGTAGCACTCTTTTTGGAGGTAAGAAGACGTTATTAACCTGATTTGGCAAGTAGAATTTTGGAGGTCCAAAGTCCTCTCTTCGGCTAATGCGTTCTTAATTTTAGCATCATTTGCAGTCTGGAGAGGCTGAGGTATTTTTTTTACCCCCCATAGAGGCAGGGTCTCACTCTGTTGCCCAAGCTGGGGTGCAGTGGCACAATCATAGTTTACTGCAGTTTTGAATTCAGGGGCTCAAGTGATCCTCCTGATTTGGCCTCCTAAAGTACTGGGATTACAGTCATGAGCTACTCCTCCTGGCTGAAGCTGAGGATTTTCAAACCGTCATTTTCTGGTTCTTTAAAACAAGCTTTATTTGGATTTATCTGTTTTCTCATGCATTTCACTATTAGCAGCATGAAGAACCTAGGCAGCATCTTCAAAACTTTTCTTAGACATCTCCTTAGGGAGATTACTCAGTCCATTGGGCAAATGTTTCATTTTCTACACAACTCAGTTTAGTATCACTGATCTTTCTATCACTAAATAGCAAAGATCCTCCTTGTTCTAGTTTTCAAAGAGATTTTCTTCACCTTCCTGTAGGCTGTCACCCACAGTACACTCAAAGTCCAAAATTCCACAAACGGAACGTTCAAGGCACTTTAAGTTTTCACTAACACTCTTCTCAAAGTACATACTGCACAATTTCAAAGCCACTCTCACATTTCAGGTTTGTATAATGGCAATGCTCACATTTAGGCACCAAAATCTGTATTAATAATCTATTTCTGCTTGATAAATTACCCCATATCTTAGTGATAAAAAATACAAACATTTATTATGACACAGTTTCTGTGGGTCGGGAAGTCAGAAGCAGCTTTGCTGGGTATTTCTGCCTAATGTTTTGTCATGTGTCTGGAATCAAGGTGTCAGCTGAAATGGCAATCATCTCAATTTTAACTACGGTAGGGTCTACTTCCAAGCTTATTCTCATGGCCCTGGCACCCCTCAGAAGTTCTGCTTCTAGGACAGTTATGTGAATTGCCTCATAACATGCCAGCTACTGCATGACATGCCAGCTCTTCTCCTTCACACTGGGTAATCCAAGACAGAGCAAGAAAGAGTGCCAAAGACAAAGCTACAGTCTTTTTATAACCTAATGTCAGAGGTGACATTTCTTTATTTCTGCCATATTTTATTCACTGCAAGTGAATCAGTAAGTCCAGTGCATATTCCAGGGTAAACTATTACAAAAAAGCTAATAAGAGCAAAGATTACTGGTGTTGGAAGCCATGCAAGTGGAAGTTCATCTTCAAGGCTGTGCATTGTAGCAGTTTTGTGTAAATATATACAAACTAGTTTGGAAGTGTCTGTAATATTGAGTTAATATGGTCTGCTATTTCAAGGTTGTGTTTTTTTAAAATATATATATATATTCTATATCTTAAAATGGAAACCACAAACAAGTGAAGTCTGAAAGAGAATAAAACAGACACTGAGGGAACCAGGATTCATAGCTGTATAATCACTCACACACTTTGAGTGGGAAATCCAAAGGGAAGAGATGGTATTATCTGAACCTAGAAGAGGGAACATCCTGCAGCAGCTACTTAGAACATTGATGAGGAGGTACGGTTTGAATGTGCTCAAAGGGCAGAAGAGAAGTGGACACAGCTTGGTGCTTCTGAAACTCTTGACTTCTAAGTGCATATTTCTGGGCTGTTATTTATATCCCAGAAGCAGTGACACATGTCTGCTGCTGGATTCTGGACATAGCTCTCCTGACCAGACAGAGGTCACCAGACCAAAGAGATGGGAGTTTTTCTTACTTCCAGCCATCTAATCATCCAGTCTTCCACCAGTGACTACCACTAGGAGAGATGACTCTTCACTAGCAAGAAAGTTGGCTAGAAGACTAAAGGTAAGTGCCTCCTAACAGAACATTTTAATGCTTTTAGGTTACTACAGACCTGACCACATAGAAAGTTCTGTGAAATCTTTAAAATGTCATACATATTCATTTTCCGATTGACATTAAGAACCTTGATTCAAACAGGTTCCCAAGAAGCAGGTGCTGAAAAAGAGTTGGGATACAAGATATTTACTAGGGGTGAACATCTGTAAAGGGAAGAGAGAAGAAAAAAAAATTGAGTAGATCAATGATTCTCAAACTTCAGCATCTATCAGAATCACCTAGAGAATTCGTTAAAACAGAAATTGCTGATACCCACTCCCAAAATATCTGATTCAGTAGCCTGGGATAAGCTCAATAATTTGCATATTTAAAAGTATCCTAGATGTTGTTGATGCTGCCAGTACAGGCTTTGTGTAGAGCAAGACTCAAACTGTAATGCAGGATTAAGAAAGTATTGGTCAACTTGGCAGGGAGCTCTCAGGAGAGCACTGCTCATCAGACAATATCCTGTTGGGCCAAAAGTATCATGTTCTTCTGTTATATCTTCATCTCTCTCAGTCACTGGACTCTGGTGGCCCTGTGAATGGCATTAAGTTGGATGAAGCCAGCTCTCTGCAGCTGAGACCAATTCTGAAGAAGTTAAAAGCTGAAGACTGCCTGCTCACCTCCCCCGCTGCTGTTGCATAGTAAGGCCTTCCCTGACGAGGAGAATCTGGGGTACATCTCCATGTTTACCAAGAAGGTTGAAGTAGTTTCTTTACATAGACTGCTATGAATTTTAAAAAATCAATTAAATTAATGTGGCACCCAATATTCAAATAAAATACAATATACAGAATTACCATTCCCTACAAAATTATAAAACACAATGGAAAGAAAAATGTGCATATAAAACAAATGTGATATCTCTATGTTTTCATATTGTTCTGAAATAATTATGCAATAAATGTATAAAACAAAGCTATTTTACAAAAATAATGCAGGATGCAATTAAGGATGTTAGAGCTCTTCTGAAGGATAAAGATGTAAAGTTCAGGTACAATGGGAAAAATTTATGATTCAGTTATGCAAAATACTCACTTTCTTGGTTGCAAACATAAACTACATTCAAGCCAAGGTTTGATCTAATTATGAATTTATACTGGAAACAAAATATAAATTTGTGGCTAAATTATAATTTATTTTAATGTTAATATTAAAGTATATTTAAATACTCGTACCCTCAGATAAATTTCTGAAATATACATATATAAAGCATTTAAACTTTATTTATATATTATTATTATATTTATGCTGCAATTTATATGCATATGTTTTAATGCTTTAAAGCTAATTATATGTGTGTGTGTTTATATATATATACACATATATAATCTCCTTAACCACAAAAATTTTTTCATTCAAATGATAACTAGCAGGAGGTTTTTATTTTGAGAAATGAATCAGTAATTTACTACATAAAAATGATCTCTTCTATTTTAAAATATAATCCTGTTAATAGAATGAATTAACTTTTTCCTTCATTTTGCAAATCCCAATATTGCTGAGTATACAACTTAGGTGCTATTTCACTGGCCATCCTCAGCTAGCGTTCCTGAGTCCATGACTTAGTAATAAGTTGCTTCAAAAATTGCAGCATAAATTCTGATGGCCAGATTAAAAGATATAAAGCTTAAAATAATCATAAAAGTGTCTGAAACATATTCTATCCTTCATGATGTACACTTTGAAAATGATTCTTTGTATGTTAATTCTTTAAAAATTTGGAGCAAATATTCACTTAAAAAATGACACATTTTAAACAAAAGCTAATAAATAGAATTGCCAATCCCACAAAAATTCTTATATACTTTATATTGCAGCATTGAATTAAGCAGTTCAATTGTTATGAATATTTGGATATTATATAATATATTATTATATTATATGTGTATTTAAAGCTTCAGAATATATTAATATGGCAATATTGTTTTAGGATTAATATTATTCCAGTCATTTTTACAAGATAATTTAAGTTATATTAATATATGTATATGTAAATTTAAGTGTATGTGTGCTTTTTAATGTATAAGTCTATCTAGTCACATATGGATGGTTTGACTGTGATGTAAGAGTGAGTGGTTATGGGAATGAGAGGAAATGGGGGTGTGTATAATTGGGGCTGGATCAGTGTTTAAGTAGACAATATATTTATATTCAGTGGTGTCTCCTATACCTATAATTACCTAATATGTCTCTATGTGTGGGGAAACATGCATGTAAGCACGTTTATCAAAATCTCTAACATTAATATTTTGTTTTAAATTGTATTTAACAGGTGTAGTGACAAGTTTTATAATTACTGGGCCTGTGCATGTTTATTTAAAATCCTCAGGGATTTAAAGAAAATTTGTCAGATTTAATACATGTAAAGATTTCAAACATTAAGAAGCTGACTACATTTGGAAGTAGATATTTCAAATGATCCAGAGAAATAGACTAAATTTTCAGTTGTAGTTTGAAATGTCTTATGGAATTGACAAAATAAGTTTGTAAACATTGCTAGATGTTTAGGAAAACTTACTCATCAAAATGAAAATTTATTGATTACTAAAGAAATCATAAATGAAAGTATTTAGTGGTAACATATTACTATATAATTGAATATATTTGATTGTAAGTTGTGTGGGAACTTCAAAGGAAAGCAGGTTTTAAAATTTCTAAACTGAAAAAATAGAGCAAAAGAAAATATTAGCAATCATAGATTTGTTTTTTAACAAACACAGAGGGCATGCCTCCCTCATAACAAAATCCAAAATAACAAATATGTACAAGGTCTGCCAAAATCCTCAACCACATGTGTGATGATGAAAGGTAATTTCTCTGTCTATAAATGATTTCTTTCTGATTACAGGCCCTCTCCAACCTGTTTACAGAGTAGAAAGTAAAAGAAAATCAACAGAAAAACTAGATTTAGTGCGTATAATAAATGATTTCAAGAATCTCTTAAGAAAATGTTGTCTCTCTAGATAAAAATGCCTAGCCTATCACACTACTCAGAATTTATCTGTAATGATAATAAGTGTACAGAAGCCTGGCTATGAGATCTCTTGTTGAGAAGAGAAGAGGGTTCTATTTCTGGTTCCCTGGTCACTCTTTGCCAAATAGCTTTTGCAGGCAAAGTCCCTGCCAAGGTAACAAATAATCTTCTCTTTGTGTCTTTAGCATGGCTCAGTATTAGTCCTTGTCATGCTCAATTTTCCTTCGATCCTGTGTGGCAGAGTACACTTCTCTGCTTCTCTGTCAGATCTTCCTTCTGGCATCTGCTTTTAGGAATCTTGCTAGCTTAGGGTCCACAATTACCCAACTGGCTATAAACTAACTTTCACCATATCACATGGTAAATACGGGAGTCTCCGTTATAAAAAATGCTACAATGATGACCTCAGCATATATGTTGTTTATTTCTATGCAGCAGGCTGAGATCCATTAGCTTATAAGCCCTTCAGAGCCAAATACAAAATTTTCCATATCCAATTGTTTTAAATATAGCCTACATTTTTAGCCATTTATAGCTTGTTTGCTTTGTGAAATTGCACTCAACAACTCTTAGCCATAGGTCAGGTAATCCTTGGATCTATAAAGCCCTCAAACTGCTGCTGCCCTTCAGAGCTCTCTGAACTAGAGACTCCCTGCTGTATTGCTGAGCTAGGTCACCTACACTAACAAAATTCTGCATGTAAAATTCAGAATTTAAAATATTTGTTTAAAGCCATATTGATGTTTGACCAATTACATTATTTTTTCTTTTTTTTCTTTTTTCTTTCCTTCAATTATAGGAAGGAGAAGGAGGAGGAGGAGGAAGAAGAGGAAGAGGAGGAGGAGGAAGAGGAGGAGGTGAAGAAGAAGAAGAGGAAGAGGAAGAGAAGAAGAGGAAGAAGACAGAGAAGGTGAAGAAGGAGAAGGAGAAGGAGGAGGAGAAGGAGAAGGAGAAGGAGAAGGAGAAGAAGAAGAAGAAGATGAAGAAGAAGAAGAAGAAGAAGAAGAAGAAGAAGAAGAAGAAGAAGAAGAAGAAGGAGGGGGAGGGGAGGGGGAGAAGAAAGAGAAGGAGAAGAGGAAGAGGAGGAGGAGGAAAAGGAGGAGAAGGAAGAAGAGGTTGGGAGGGAGGGGGAGAGGGAGAGGAAGAGAGAGAGGGAGAGGAAGAAGGAGAAGGAGGAGAACAGGAAGAGGACATTATTCCATGTTTATTATACAGCAGGTATTTTCCTAAGCATTTACATATATTAATTCTCACCAAAAACCCCACAAAGCTTTTGCTGAAGGTACTAGCATTATTTTCACTTAAAGATGAAAAAAAAAAATGAATTACAGGGACATTAAGTAATTTGCCAAAGGCCATAGAGGCAAGATGCAAACTCAGGCATACTTATCTTAGATTATTATACCTGCTTTCACTGAATTTCACTTTTCTGCGCCCTTAATTTGTATTAAAGTTATTTCAAGACCAAAAAACCTCCCTCAACACACTTTTTTTTTTGAGGCAGGGTCTCACTCTGTTATCCTGGCCATAGTGCAGTGGCTCCAGCAGCTCACTACAGCCTCAACCTGCTGGGCTCAAGTGATCCTTCTTTTGAGTAGCTGGGACCACAGGTACCTGTATCACACCTGGATAATTTTTTACTTTTTGTAGAGACAAGTTTCAAACTCCTGGGCTCAAGTAATCCTCCTGCATTGGCCTCCCAAAGTGTTGGGATTACTGGTGTGAGCCACTGTGCCCTCCATTTACTTTTATTTTTAAAAAGTCTTCCAGGCCCGGTGTGGTGGCTCACTCCTGTAACCTCAGAACTTTGGGAAGCTGAGGCGGGCAGATCAACTGAGGTCGGCAGTCTGAGATCAGCCTGACCAACATGGAGAAACCCCGTCTCTACTAAAAATACAAAATTAGCCGGGTGTGGTGGCACGCGCCTGTAATCCCAGCCACTTGGGAGGCTGAGGCAGGAGAATGGCTTGAACCTGGGAGGAGGAGGTTGTGAGCAGCAGAGATCGCACCACTGCACTCCAGCCTGGGCAACAAGAGTGAAACTTCGTCTCAAAAAAAAAAAAAAAGTCTTCCAAAGTTAGTCCTTGTAATATAGCCTTAGATAGATAAGAGAAATGTAATAGTTTTTCTGCTGTTATCCATAATATATATACTTACATATGCTCTAGACAGCTATTGACAGAGATATATAGATAAATAATAGATGAATAGATAGATAGATAGATAGATAGATAGATAGATAGATAGATAGATAGATAGATAGATTAGATAGATAGAAACAGGTAGAGACAATGGTAATGGTCTTTTTTCTTCCATCTTTGTCCCTCTATAGTTCATACTTCAAAGAGCAGCCAGTGTAATCTTTCAAAATAAAATCAGGTCATTGCTTGGTTTAAAATACCTCGTAATTTCCCATCTTACTCTGAGTAAATTCCAAAGTTCTCATTGTGTCTCACAAGGCTGTATGTGTTCTTGCCCGTCTATCTCTATATCTCCTATCAGTCATCTCTTTCCTTGTTCTTTCCACCAAACTGGCCTTGCTGTTTCTGGAACATATTAAAAATGCATTGAAATGTAATGGATACTCCAAACTCCTTCTATCAAATACACTGTCTGCCTCTTCATGGGACTTTTTCCTCATTTACTTCATGTCTCTGCTCCAAAGTTGCTTTGTCAAAGAGATCCCTTTGGACCATTCTGTATAGAATGCACTTCTTTCCACTATCACTCTCTAGCTGTTATTTCGCCATCATCTTCTTTAAAACATTTATATTCTTCCAGAATGCAACCTCAATAAAACCAAGAACTCTGTTTATTTGGTGTACTATTGTATCCCCAGTGTTTTAAATGGTGATTGTAAAGCATTAGGCACTCGGTACCTATTTCTCATGTAAATAACACATTTATAGAAAACATTGAAGAGGTATTAACAACCTAGGTGACACGTTTTATGTTAAGTGTTTCAAATGTATGATACATAATCATGACAAGAATCCCATGCCATAAAGAGAAACTGCTAGCTTTAAGTGGCAAAGATAGGATTTAACCTTGGGTAGTCTGATTTCAGAGACTATGCAATTAATCCTAATACCAAACTATCAAAGCATGAGAAATGTGCTTTAGTGTTTAAAGTAAAACGTTACTATCTCTTCTCTGAGGTTTTGACATTTTTCATTCTTTCACATAAAAAGAGCAATGCAATTTACCTTTACTTTTACCCTGGCTGAGAGACAGCTGAAAGTTTTGTTTGTTCTCTGATTGCTAATTTTATCTATACCTTGGAATATATGCCTTCTCTGACATGTTAAAGCTTGCTATTCCACATATCTTTTCCCTGAAAACAGTATGATGAATTAAAAATTATAACTTATTAGGATCTCAGACCTGTCGATCTTGTATTTTCCCTTTATTTATGATTTGCATTGCTATTCACTATACTCTATGGAATTCCAGGCTCAGATTTTTCTTCCTTAGTATTTTTATGGTATATTCATGCATATTGCACTTAATTTTGTGCTTTTTGAACATTTTTCTACTTTACAATGTAATTTTAATTCTAATTTTATAAGACATGTTTCTATTGCTTTTCATTTCATGTATAAACTCTAGTTTCCAGGAAGAAAATGCAAAAGAATATTCATTAGCTGGGCTGTATTCAGAAACCAACAGTATAATTTGGTCATAAAGTCCTGAGCTAATATTGTACTGCTTTCTCTTTGAGAGACTGAATATACAAACAGACAATAGTCACACCATATATAGAAAGAGAACTCTGACTCTTATCCTGTAGCAACCAGTTTAGGAAGTGGAACAACAATCCCAGTAGCCACTGGCCCAAAGAAGCCAAGACATGATCAATAACTGACATCATCTCCAATTTTTGCTCCTACTTCCAACTTAGACCCAATGAGAGAAAGCCAAATATGCCTCCATAACTAATCATAGAGCATGCCCTTGATTGTAGTTAGCCTGCCTACAGCTTTTCCATGGCAACAGACTCCAGTCAGAGCATACTTGCAGCCTTCCTTTTTTTCCATATAAAACTTAGCCACTTGTCTGCCTGCCTCTGAGTCTCTGCCAAACACAAGGCATGGTGTCTCACTCCACTGCTATATGGGAAGCTCTGAATCAATAGCCTTTGCTTGTTCTCATTTAGGTGGATTTCGTTTATTTCTAAAGTTCCTTTATTAGTACACTGATAATTTAATTTTAATTACTTTTAGATTATACATCCAGAATGTATTAAAAATGTGGACTTTCATTTATACATTGTATTGGACTTTCATTCATACATTGTATTTTTGATAGTTTAAATATAGAGGAAGTGTAGTCAAGGATGCAGCCCCCCAGTCCTGAGCCAGGCATGCTCATGCGCTTTTCAGCATTCCTAGCACAGGTGCCTCCATTCAGAGGCCTCATTATGAGGGGACTGAGGCTGGATATATTTTAGGTGCCTCTGCTGAAACCTTATCAGGGAACCTTGACTAAGATATTTTCTCCACTCTGACTTAATAGTTTCCACTCCTGGCACATTCCCCTCACCTTCCTCCTGGCTACCTGGGTCTATAAAAAGACAGGTTTTTGTTGTTGTTTTCAGGATTATCAGCCATGAGATTATTCCTCTACCAGCCCTGCATGTTATCTGACCGACCCTTACCCAACGCCATTTTGTAGAAGAAAATGGAACACTGGGAGCTGGCACTTTTTTTTTCTCTTTGCCCCTCACCTTCACTGTTGAAGTATTACGGGCTGAATTGCATCTCCTCCCTCACCAATTTATATGTTGAAGTCCTAACTACGTTTCTGTTGTTTAAGCCACTCAGTCTGTGGTGCTTTGTTATGACAGACCAAGCAAATGAATACATGTGGTAAGTGAATAAAGGTTTGATTGTGACTTTTGGTTTGGCTCACCGTAATTACCACCTCAACACCTGGCAGCTAGACTGCTTTTGTCTTAATCGTGTAAATGGTATCTTTGGAAGAGCATTTTTTGTGAAGTCATAATTTATGTTTTTACTTTTATATTTCAGGTTTTATTTAGCCTATCTAAAATTTTTTTGCAAGATCACAAATTCTTCCTTTTTCTTTTAGAAACTTTATAGTTCCTAGTTGCACATTTAGGAAAAATTTTCATTTCAAGTTAAATGTGTGCATTGTGTGAGAGAGGGAGAATGCCAATTTTTTTTTTTTTTTTTTTTTTGTAAGACAGGATGTCACTCTTGCTCAGACTGGAATACAGTGGTGGCATATGGCTTACTGCAGCCTCGAGCTCCCAGGCTCAGGTGATCCTTCCATCCCAGCCTCCTATGTAGCTGGGACTACAGGTAGACCTCCCCTACGCCCAGCTAATATTTGTATGTTTTGTAGAGACAGGGTTTCACCCTGTTGCCTAGGCTGGTCTTGAATTCCTGGGCTTAAGCAATCTGCCGGCCTCTCAAAGTGCTGGGATTGCAGGCATGAGTCACTGTGCCCAACCCTCAATCTTTATCCATGCAAATTAAATTGAATAACTTTGGTACCTTTGTCAAAAATAAATTAACTTTACATGAGCAGACGTATTTCTGTATGCTTCATTCTATTACATTGATCTACACATCTGCCTTTTTGCTAACAACAAATAGTTTTAATTTTTGTAGATTTATTCTTGAAATCAGGCAGAATGATGCCTTCAACTTTTTCTTCTTATTTAGTATCATTTTCAGAATCAACTAATCAATTTGTGTAAGTGGAATTATATTTCCTATATAGTTCAATTGAGATGGTTATCTTAACACATTGAATGATTTAGTCCATGAATATCCTATATTACTCCATTTACTTAGGTCATCTTTATTTTCTCTCATTTATGATTTGTAGTTTTCATTGTAGAGATCTTACACATTTTTTGTTAGGTTTCTTCCTATTTAATTTATATTTTGTGTTGAAACAGTAAATAAACTTTTAAATACTTTATTTTACAATAGTTTGACACTAGTCAATAAAAATACAACTTTTTTTGTATTTGACATTTTACCCTTGGACTTTGACACATTCCTTTATAAGTTCTAGTAGTTTTTTATTTGCTTGTTTGTTTTTAGATTCCATAGAATTTTTCTACTTAAATAATTATACCATCTATAAAAGGTTTACTTCTTCCTTTCCTGTTTCTACGTCTATAATTTATTTTGCACTTTATTGTGAAAATTACAATCCTCACCCCAGAAACAATTTGAATAGGAATGGTAAAAGTAGGCATCGTTTCCATTTTCCTGATTTCAGAAGGAAATGAGTCAGGGTTTCCCCACTAAAAAAATAAAGTCTGTAGGAGTTTCTCAGATTCATTTTATTAGGTTGAGGAAGAAGGTGTCTATTATTGCTAATTTGTTGAGTGTGTATTGTAGATGAGTGTTGCCCTTTTTCTCAAATTTTATGTATATATTTATCTAACTGAACAAAGATTTTTATCCTTTATTTCATTAATATTGGTAATTAAATCAATTATATTTATTATTATTTCATTATTATAACAATATTATATTGTTACGGTAACTATATATACAATATAATATAATAATAACACTATATCATTAATATTATTAATTAAATCTATTAATTTGTTAATTAAATCAATTTTGAATATTAAGCTGCTCTTGTATTCCAGAGATAAACTCTATATGGTCATGGTATATTATCCTTTTAAGCAGTGGTAATTTTTAATTTCAGTTTTCATGTGTTCATTGCTAATACAGTCAACCCTTGGTATCCATAGAGGACTGGTTCCAGCACCCCTTCAAAATCCACGGATGCTTTAAATCATCTCTAGATGGTACAATGTAAATGCTATGTAAGTAGTTGTTATACTGTATAGTTTAGACCAGTTTAAAGTACATTTTTGGCACCGGGAACTGGTTTCAGTTTCATGGAAGGCAATTTTTCCATGGATGTGGGTCGGGGGTGGGGGTGGATGGTTTCTGGATGAAACTGTTCCACCTCAGATAATCAGATCATCAGGCATACTGTCATAGTTGTGACCTAACTGACATTTTGTAGGTTTTATAAAATCAAGAAGGAGCCTTTTAAGTTGTCTTTTAAGTTATTTTAACTTTAAATTAAGCTTAAGTTTTACTTTGTTATAATCATTTATTGTACCACTTGGCAATTTTGGAAACATTCTTTAGTTTGCTCTCAAGTCTCAAATCTCTGGGGATATAAAACTTGTGGTAAGTATGTATCTGCTAAGCATTTAGCAGGTCAGAGAAGTTGACAAGAATGTTGACACACCCATAATACAGATTTTCTCCAAATATAATATGTTTAAATTAACATAAATCAATTTTAGTTCATATTATAAAAAGATATGGGATGCAATATTGATGAGAACATGTAGGTTAATTGGGAAGTCCTATGTAATCATCTTCTTTCTCTATTAATTCTATTTATAGGCTTTTCTTTTTTATTCTTTTTCCCTCTCCTTTCATTAACTCACTTCCCAAACATGCTGTATTAAGGTAATAATAATGACTTTGTTCTGACAGTTTTTCGTGTACTTTACCCTTTTTCACAGTCTAGCAAAACAGAAAGATTCCAATTGGTTAGATATATAGTATTAAGCTATTATGGTTCTTCTGAAATTAATGGTGTCACATCTCATGGAATACTATTTTCTTTCCTATGTATCTTATATAGTTATTAAATATGGTGATATATATAACATTATATATATAATATAATATAAACTGTTGAGTGGCACACAAATATAAGCTGTAAGTATTTCAATGAAATATGGACACAATACTACTCAGGCCTTGATATATGTAAATTTAAGATCCATGCCTCAATTCATAAATAAATGATGCCTTGGTTTTTAATATCCAAATATTAGTGAAAGAATGCGATTCCAGGTTTGTAGTTAACATATCACTGTGGAATAATTGTGTAGTTTCTCCAGTATCATTTTTTTGCATCAACAGTATGAACTTATTACCTTTCTTTCTCTATATCATTAAAGAATACCCTGGAATCTCTGCCTACATTGGGAAGTAGAAATTAATTCCCTGCGGTAGCGGAAATGGACTGCATTTTGTCACTCACCTGCTGTAGTGATCTAAGTGAAATGAGATAGTTTCTTGGTAGTGAATTCAAAAGGAAAGCTCTTAAATGTTTTCCACAGAAATCTTAGTACACCCTTCTCAGTATAATATAGCTAATACGGTGGCAACCTAATTTCCCAGAGAGTATTCACTTTAGCCATACCAGCTGCTAGGCTCTACCAATAGCTACAGTTTTGATTTTAAATAGAGATAGTCATTTTTGTAAGGAAGTAAATTGCTTTATTTATTACTGATGTTGCTTTTCTCATTTATTGAAACACTTTATCACAGCTGGAGAATGCAGCTGCTTTTTTTTCTTATATCACAATCAAAGATAAGTCATAGGAGAAACACATTAGAGAATAAATAGTTTATCAACTGTTTAAAATTGGCTGACAGCAAGTCAGAAATATATAATTTTCAAGAAATAAATATATAATTTTCTAGAAATAAATATATAATTTAAATCAAGATATGCTGATAATGATTAATTATCCTAATTGTGTTATATTACTTTAAAACTTTTGTTATTTTGGTTGAAGACAAACAAAATACTCATATTTCAAACTTTTAAAGAAAGATGAAGATTGTCAATCTTGGAACTTTATTTGTAGTCATCTACAAAAGATGATCTGATGTAAAATTTATTTAAGCATACATAATTGTATCAAGCCTGGCACATAGTAGTGATTGGAAACTTGAAAACATAAAATACGTTTGTTGCTGATTATATGATGAACCAGTTAGGAACATCAAAAAGTGATTTATCTAAACCTCACTTCTCAAGTCATTAAAAAACTAAACTCATATATATTTATTTTGTTTTGTTTGTTTATTTATACACATCATTTTAGTTGTTTTCTAAGGTCTGGTATGTTTAGGTTTAATGGGCTCCAGCTCAAAGGGAATTTATGCACACAAGAAAAGTATATAATACCTCTTCCCCTTCTATCCATGACAGAGTAATGGGTTAAATTTACCTTCTCTCTTTATGCAAAAATAAGATCAAAAGACAGAAAAATATATATGAAATAATTATCTTCAGACATTGAACAAAATGCAGTCTAGGCTGATGATTCTTTGAGAAGAGTAAAACAAAGGTAAGTCCCGTAAATTTTTTCGAATTATTACCTGAAAATGGTTTTCTCACTGCAGTGCAAGAAAGGGAATGCAAATAAAGCCTGACACATCACTGAGTTAAGGAAACAGAGCTTGGTATTTTGAGTAGTAGAGTGCCAGAGAGCTGGGATTGGGAGAGATTGAGAGAGAGAATTCTAAAGATCTTCAGAGAGATCCCCTTGATGCTTTGACCGGCTGGGTACTGATCTGTACAGATCTATGTATGCATGAAAGGATACCACCGAACATCAGGGAAAGAATCATTAGAAAACAGTAAGCCAAACAATTCCTGAATTCCACACACAAAGAATAGTTTTGGACCAGCCCAGCCAGAATGTAATGAATACACAAAGCACTGAGAATTCTCAGAAAGATATTGCTTTAGCATAGGGCAAATAAGTTCTATACAAGCAAGCCTAAAATAAAGAAAACTGACTCTAATAACCTAACTGTATACCAGCACAGAGCCTAATACTATTTAAAAGCATAACAAAATCTAGCAACCATCAATATGAGGTTCATAATATCTGGCATCCAATCAAAATATGCCAAAAAAAAAAAAACCAAACAGGAAAATATAACGCACAGTCCATAGGTAATGCAATGAGTCAAAAGAGAACTAATAACACAGATGATAAAATCAGTATACAAGAGTTTTTAAAAAGCTGTTAAAATATGCTAAATATATTTGGGAAGACAGTAAAAATGTGATTATCATGAGAAGAAGTAGAAAAAATATATTTCATAGATAAAAAATACAATACTGTAAAAAAATTCAGTAGACTTGAAGACATAATAGAAACTATTCCAATGAAACATAAAAGAAAATTGAAAAAAATTCTCATTGTATATCACGGTCCTATGAGAATGTATCAACGGTATAACAGAAGTAAAATTAGACCCCTTGAAGAAGAGAAAAGAGAATAGTTACAAAAATAAAATTAATAAAATTTAAAAGTTTGTAAAAGTTTTAAAAATAGTAAACTCCCAATATTAGAAAGGAGCTTAATGAATTCCAAAGAAAAATCACAAAAGACACATTATAATCAAATTCCTTGGCCAGTGGTAAGTAAAAAATTCCAAAAAGAGCCAAAGAAAAATAATATATTACATACAAAATAAACTGACAGCAGGCTTCTTGTTAAAAATAATCCATAAAAGAGTAGCTTACAGTTATTGAGAGAAAAAAGTCTTCAAATTAATTCTGTATTCATCAAATATTTTTTGAAATAAAATATATTCTACTTCTATCTGTATCTTCTCTAGTTTTGGAACTCTCCACTTCTTCCATTTTTCAATTTTTTTTGAATCTTTTCCCTCTAATCCTAATAATTTTTTTCATTTACAGTGTAAGTCTACTGGAAATAAATTCATATTTTGAATAAAATAAATTTTTACAATCTTCATTTTTGAAATGTATATTTAGTAGATATGGAAGTATACATAGATAAATAAGAACTCTTCTTTTAAAACTTGAAAATTTTGGTTTATTTTCTTCTACCTTGCATTGCTTTTGTGAGAATACTGTAGGAACCCTTATATTTGTTCCCCAATGTATGTCTTTTTTTTCTCATTACTTTGAAAATGTTTGCTTTATCACTTCTGTTTTAAAATTTATGTTGTGCGTGTGTGTGTCGGGGGGTCGGTGTTTATCTTGCTTGGGGATTATTGAGATCCTTAACTGTGTTTTTCTTTTTAAACATATTTTTTTTAATTGGAAAAACTTTGGCTACTATTTCTTCAAATGTTTTTCTGTTTCACTATCTTCTCCTAGAACTCCAAATTCACTTACATCTAACCATTTGATATGGGCCACAACTCAGTATGCATATATTCATTTTTTTCAGTCTTTCTTTTTTAACTCTATGCTTCTGTTTAAATAGCTTCTGTTACCATGTCAAGTTCACCTATCTTTTCAAGTAAGCCTAATCTGTTGTTAAGCATACCTAGCCAATGTTTTACTTCAAATATATTTTCCATTGATTCTTTTTTATATGATGCTCATTTTCATCTCATTTTTCCATTAAAAAAATCTACTTAATTATAATAGCTTCTTGCCTGTCTTTGTTAATTTAATCCTTGCTGTTATTTCTAGGTTTGTTTCTACTTCCATTTTTTCTCTTTATTATGTATTGAATTTCCTTGTTCTTTTATATGTCTATTAATTTTTTATTGTATGCCCAACTATAAGATTGGCACATTGTTGAGTGTCTTTTTTTTTACTTCAAAAATGGTCAGAATTTTATTTCACAAGAAGGTACATTAATTGCTCTTCAATTGTTCTTGTTTTTCTGTAGGCATGTTTGTAATAATAGAAACTATTCCAATGAAGCATAAAAAAAATTGAAAAAATTGTCATAGTATATCAGTGCTCTATGAAAATACATCAAGTAGTGTAATGGAAATGTAATTAGAGCCACTGAAGGAGAGGAAAGAGAAGAGTTACAAAAATAATAACCGAAAATTTTTCAAAGTTGTTGAAAATAATAAACCTCCAATATAAGAAAGGAGCTTAATAAATCTCAAGCATAGTAAATGCAAATAAAGTCACAAAAAGACAGGTCTAGATCATCTTTTACTCTGATTATGTTGAGAGTTGCCTCACTCTGAAAGTAGGAACTGAAATATCTCCTTGTCTTGGTTCTGCTTGAGCTGTAGACAATTTATAAAATTATTGCTCCCCGATCATTGTTTACTTGTCTGGCATTATATAGTTTTATCCTACACATGTACAGATTAGTATTTAGCCAGACTAAAGGACACTTCTAGGCAGATTTGTGAAGGTGGTTATTTTCATACGTTCTTCCTGTTTGGTATTCAACCATGGTTACTTTGATGATAAAACAAGTAGGAAAATAAAATTAAATCATATCAAGATTAGTCTATTGATGACTGTGTCATGAAACAAAGATTTAGATCATTTCCATTTTCTGCACTGAGACCAAGTATAGAATGCAATGCCCATTCATTATCAGTCACACTCTTCTGTGACTTGTGGCAGATTTTGTTTTCAAAATATGTCAGGAACAATTATTCTTGTCTTGCACACTCTTCTTACTGTGTAAATTTTACATACTTTCTTTTGAGAGGTAGGAACTGTATTCACGCCTATGGAATTTGAATGGACTTATGACTATGAATTCTAAGACCAGGTCTTGGAGATAACAGGCTTCTTTCTGGTTCTCCTGGGAACCTCATTCCTGACACTCAACCAACATGTTATGAGGAAGCCATGTATAGGCCCATCTACAGAAGAATCAAGACCCCTGGCTCAGAGCAGTAACTGTGCTCCCAATGGCACCAGTCATGAATAAGCCCATCCCAACTAATACAACATGAATCTGAAGCAAGATGCCTTCTGAGCGTCACCCAAATAGAACATAAGTAATTATTGCTTTATACCACTATGGTTTTCCAGCTTGTGAAGTTATTTTTACAAATGACTATTAGATTTCATTTAAACGATATAGGAAACTTTGTGAAGGTACTACTGGGAACTTCCCAATTATCTACAATATCACTGGCCATTGAACACTTTCATATGGAATTCAAAGGCAAGAAAGCTTACCACTCTACTCAAGAATGCTGGGGGGAGGAGGCAAGATGGCCGAATAGGAACAGCTCCGGTCTACAGCTCCCAGCGCGAGCGACGCAGAAGACGGGTGATTTCTGCATTTCCATCTGAGGTACCGTGTTCATCTCACTAGGGAGTGCCAGACAGTGGGCGCAGGTCAGTGGGTGAGCGCACCGTGCGCCAGCCGAAGCAGGGGCGAGGCATTGCCTCACTCGGGAAGCGCAAGGGGTCAGGGAGTTCCCTTTCCAGGGGTGACAGAGGGCACCTGGAAAATCGGGCCACTCCCACCCGAATACTGTGCTTTTCCGACGGGCTTAGGAAACGGTGCCCCAGGAGAGTATAGCCCACACCTGGCTCAGAGGTTCCTATGCCCACGGAGTCTCGCTGATTGCTAGCACAGCAGTCTGAGATCAAACAGCAAGTCGGCAGCGAGGCTGGGGGAGGGGCGCCCGCCATTGCCCAGGCTCCCTTAGGTAAACAAAGCAGCCTGGAAGCTTGAACTGGGTGGAGCCCACCACAGCTCAAGGAGGCCTGCCTGCCTCTGTAGGCTCCACCTCTGGGGGCAGGGCACAGACAAACAAAAAGACAGCAGTAACCTCTGCAGACTTAAATGTCCCTGTCTGACAGCTTTGAGGAGAGCAGTGGTTCTCCCAGCACTCAACTGGAGATCTGAGAACGGGCTGACTGCCTCCTCAAGTGGGTCCCTGACCCCTGACCCCCGAGCAGCCTAACTGAGAGGCACCCTCCAGCAGGGGCAGACTGACACCTCACACGGCCGGCCAGGTACTCCAACAGACCTGCAGCTGAGGGTCCTGTCTGTTAGAAGGAAAACTAACAGAAAGGACATCCACACCAAAAACCCATCTGTACATCACCATCATCAAAGACCAAAAGTAAAACCACAAAGATGGGGAAAAAACAGAGCAGAAAAACTGGAAACTCTAAAAAGCAGAGTACCTCTCCTCCTCCAAAGGAACGCAGTTCCTCACCAGCAACGGAACAAAGCTGGACGGAGAATGACTTTGACGAGCTGAGAGAAGAAGGCTTCAGACGATCAAATTACTCCGAGCTACGGGAGGATATTCAAACCAAAGGCAAAGAAGTTGAAAACTTTGAAAAAAATTTAGAAGAATGTATAACTAGAATAACCAATACAGAGAAGTGCTTAAAGGAGCTGATGGAGCTGAAAACCAAGGCTCGAGAACTACGTGAAGAATGCAGAAGCCTCAGGAGCCAATGCGATCAAATGGAAGAAAGGGTATCAGCCCTGGAAGATGAAATGAATGAAATGAAGCAAGAAGGGAAGTTTAGAGAAAAAAGAATAAAAAGAAACGAGCAAAGCCTCCAAGAAATGTGGGACTATGTGAAAAGACCAAATCTACGTCTGATTGGTGTACCTGAAAGTGACGGGGAGAATGGAAACAAGTTGGAAAACACTCTGCAGGATATTATCCAGGAGAACTTCCCCAATCTAGCAAGGCAGGCCAACATTCAGATTCAGGAAATACAGAGAACGCCACAAAGATACTCCTCGAGAAGAGCAACTCCAAGACACATAATTGTCAGATTCACCAAAGTTGAAATGAAGGAAAAAATGTTAAGGGCAGTCAGAGAGAAAGGTCGGGTTACCATAAAAGGGAAGCTCATCAGACTAACAGCGGATCTCTTGGCAGAAACCCTACAAGCCAGAAGAGAGTGGGGGCCAATAATCAACATTCTTAAAGAAAAGAATTTTCAACCCAGAATTTCATATCCTGCCAAACTAAGCTTCATAAGTGAAGGAGAAATAAAATACTTTACAGACAAGCAAATGCTGAGAGATTTTGTCACCACCAGGCCTGCCCTAAAAGAGCTCCTGAAGGAAGCGCTAAACATGGAAAGGCACAACCGGTACCAGCCACTGCAAAGTCATACCGAAATGTAAAGACCATCGAGACTAGGAAGAGACTGCATCAACTAACGAGCAAAATAACCAGCTAACATCATAATGACAGGATCAGATTCACACATAACAATATTAACTTTAAATGTAAATGGACTAAATGCTCCAGTTAAAAGACACAGACTGGCAAATTGGATAAAGACTCAAGACCCATCAGTGTGCTGTATTCAGGAAACCCATCTCACATGCAGAGACACACATAGGCTCAAAATAAAAGGATGGAGGAAGATCTACCAAGCAAATGGAAAACAAAAAAAGGCAGGGGTTGCAATCCTAGTCTCTGATAAAACAGACTTTAAACCAACAAAGATCAAAAGAGACAAAGAAGGCCATTACATAATGGTAAAGGGATTAATTCAACAAGAAGAGCTAACTATCCTAAATATATATGCACCCAATACAGGAGCACCCAGATTCATAAAGCAAGTCCTGAGTGACCTACAAAGAGACTTAGACTCCCACACATTAATAATGGGAGACTTTAACACCCCACTGTCAACATTAGACAGATCAACGAGACAGAAAGTCAACAAGGATACCCAGGAATTGAACTCAGCTCTGCACCAAGCAGACCTAATAGACATCTACAGAACTCTCCACCCCAAATCAACAGAATATACATTTTTTTCAGCACCACACCACACCTATTCCAAAATTGACCATATACTTGGAAGTAAAGCTCTCCTCAATAAATGTAAAAGAACAGAAATTATAACAAACTGTCTCTCAGATCACAGTGCAATCAAGCTAGAACTCAGGATTAAGAATCTCACTCAAAACCACTCAACTACGTGGAAACTGAACAACCTGCTCCTGAATGACTACTGGGTACATAATGAAATGAAGGCAGAAATAAAGATGTTCTTTGAAACCAACAAGAACCAAGACACAACATACCAGAATCTCTGGGATGCATTCAAAGCAGTGTGTAGAGGGAAATTTATAGCACTAAATGCCCACAAGAGAAAGCAGGAAAGATCCAAAATTGACACCCTAACATCACAATTAAAAGAACTAGAAAAGCAAGAGCAAACACATTCAAAAGCTAGCAGAAGGCAAGAAATAACTAAAATCAGAGCAGAACTGAAGGAAATAGAGACACAAAAAACCCTTCAAAAAATCAATGAATCCAGGAGCTGGTTTTTTGAAAGGATCAACAAAATCGATAGACCGCTAGCAAGATTAATAAAGCAAAAAAGAGAGAAGAATCAAATAGATGCAATAAAAAATGATAAAGAGGATATCACCACCGATCCCACAGAAATAAAAACTACCATCAGAGAATATTACAAACACCTCTACGCAAATAAACTAGAAAATCTAGAAGAAATGGATAAATTCCTCAACACATACACCCTCCCAAGACTAAACCAGGAAGAAGTTGAATCTCTGAATAGACCAATAACAGGAGCTGAAATTGTGGCAATAATCAATAGCTTACCAACCAAAAAAAGTCCAGGACCAGATGGGTTCACAGCCGAATTCTACCAGAGGTACAAGGAGGAGCTGGTACCATTCCTTCTGAAACTATTCTAATCAATAGAAAAAGAGACAATCCTCCCTAACTCATTTTATGAGGCCAACATCATCCTGATACCAAAGCCTGGCAGAGACACAACAAAAAAAGAGAATTTTAGACCGATATCCTTGATGAACATTGATGCAAAAATCCTCAATAAAATACTGGCAAACAGAATCCAGCAGCACATCAAAAAGCTTATCCACCATGATCGAGTGGGCTTCATCCCTGGGATGCAAGGCTGGTTCAATATACGTAAATCAATAAATGTAATCCAGCATATAAACAGAACCAAAGTCAAAAACCACATGATTATCTCAATAGATGCAGAAAAGGCCTTTGACAAAATTCAACAACCCTTCATGCTAAAAACTCTCAATAAATTAGGTATTGATGGGACGTATCTCAAAATAATAAGAGCTATCTATGACAAACCCACAGCCAATATCATACTGAATGGGCAAAAACTGGAAGCATTCCCTTTGAAAACTGGCACAAGACAGGGATGCCCTCTCTCACCACTTCTATTCAACATAGTGTTGGAAGTTCTGGCCAGGGTAATTAGGCAAGAGAAGGAAATCAAGGGTATTCAATTAGGAAAAGAGGAAGTCAAATTGTCCCTGTTTGCAGATGACATGATAGTATATCTAGAAAACCCCATTGTCTCAGCCCAAAATCTCCTTAAGTTGATAAGCAACTTCAGCAAAGTCTCAGGATACAAAATCAATGTACAAAAATCACAAGCATTCTTATACATCAATAACAGACCAACAGAGAGCCAAATCATGAGTGAACTCCCATTCACAATTGCTTCAAAGAGAATAACATACCTAGGAATCCAACTTACAAGGGATGTGAAGGACCTCTTCAAGGAGAACTACAAACCACTGCTCAAGGAAATAAAAGAGGATACAAACAAATGGAAGAACATTCCATGCTCATGGGTAGGAAGAATCAATATCATGAAAATGGCCATCCTTCCCAAGGTAATTTACAGATTCAATGCCATCCCCATCAAGTTACCAATTACTTTCTTCACAGAATTGGAAAAAACTACTTCAAAGTTCATATGGAACCAAAAAAGAGCCCGCATCGCCAAGTCAATCCTAAGCCAAAAGAACAAAGCTGGAGGCATCACGCTACCTGGCTTCAAACTATACTACAAGGCTATAGTAACCAAAACAGCATGGTACTGGTACCAAAACAGAGATATAGATCAATGGAACAGAACGGAGCCGTCAGATATAATGCCACATATCTACAACTATCTGATCTTTGACAAACCTGACAAAAACAAGAAATGGGGAAAGGATTCCCTATTTAATAAATGATGCTGGAAAAACTGGCTAGCCATATGCAGAAAGCTGAAACTGGATCTCTTCCTTACACCTTATACAAAAATCAATTCAAGATGGATTAAAGACTTAAACGTTAGACCTAAAACCATAAAAACCCTAGAAGAAAACCTAGGCAATACCATTCAGGACATAGGCATGGGCAAGGACTTCATGTCTAAAACACCAAAAGCAATGGCAACAAAAGCCAAAATTGACAAATGGGATCTAATTAAACTCAAGAGCTTCTGCACAGCAAAGGAAACTACCATCAGAGTGAACAGGCAACCTACAAAATGGGAGAAAATTTTCGCAACCTACTCATCTGACAAAGGGCTAATATCCAGAATCTACAATGAACTCCAACAAATTTACAAGAAAAAAACAAACAACCCCATCAAAAAGTGGGTGAAGGACATGAACAGACACTTCTCAAAAGAAGACATTTATGCAGCCAAAAATCACATGAAAAAATGCTCACCATCACTGGCCATCAGAGAAATGCAAATCAAAACCACTATGAGATACCATCTCACACCAGTTAGAATGGCAATCATTAAAAAGTCAGGAAACAACAGGTGCTGGAGAGGATGTGGAGAAATAGGAACACTTTTACACTGTTGGTGGGACTGTAAACTAGTTCAACCCTTGTGGAAGTCAGTGTGGCGATTCCTCAGGGATCTAGAACTAGAAATTCCATTTGACCCAGCCATCCCATTACTGGGTATATACCCAAAGGACTATAAATCATGCTGCTATAAAGACACATGCACACGTATGTTTATTGCGGCATTATTCACAATAGCAAAGACTTGGAACCAACCCAAATGTCCAACAATGATAGACTGGATTAAGAAAATGTGGCACATATACACCATGGAATACTATGCAGCCATAAAAAATGATGAGTTCACGTCCTTTGTAGGGACATGGATGAAATTGGAAATCATCATTCTCAGTAAACTATCACAAGAACAAAAAACCAAACACCGCATATTCTCACTCATAGGTGGGAATTGAACAATGAGAACACATGGACACAGGAAGGGGAACATCACACTTCGAGGACTGTTGTGGGGTAGGGGGAGGGGGGAGGGATAGCATTGGGAGATATACCTAATGCTAGATGACGAGTTGGTGGGTGCAGCGCACCAGCATGGCACATGTATACATATGTAACTTACCTGCACGTTGCGCACATGTACCATAGAGCCTAAAGTACAATAATAATAATAATAATAATAATAATAATAATAAATAAAATAAAATAAAATAAAAAAATAATGCTAATGTGTCTCCGGCTATGTTCTTCCTTGTATGTTATAAGCACATCATTTGTCTCCATGTATCCTTCGCCTATGTCTATTGTTAAACTTCTTTCTAGCCCATAAACACAGAATCATGACAACTGTGTAAGGAAAATGATTTTACATAGAATGTTTGACAATAGATGTCACATTGAGGGGACTAAAGGTCACATTAGAAAAAAGTCAAGTATCAGTCAAGTAGTCAGGGTACGCTCCCATAAAACGTATCCAAAAATTATTATGGCTTAACAGAAATTTATTTATTAGCCATACATATGTAAGGCAGGTCAGGAATGAGAACTTTTTTTCATAGTGTTCATTCAGGTATCTGGTTAAAGGAATTTCCATCTCAATATTTACTTTCAGAATTGCTGTAAGAAGAGCAAAGAGGCATAGTAAATCATATAATGGATTCTAAATAATCTGCCATAAAATGACAAACGTCATTTCTGCTCACATTTCACTGGCCAAAGTAAGCCACATGGCCATATTTAACTTCAAAAAGGAGGGCAAGGTGCTATTCTAACATGTTTCCCAGACTGAAAAATATAATATTGTTAGCTAATCATTATCAAAGGTGTTTACATTTGTATAATTTTTAAAGCTTTATTAGCTTGTAAACTATCAGTAAAGTCCTTTTTAAAAAGTTAGTTTTGGATTTCTTACATTAGTAGTACATATTTTAGTTTCTCTCTCAATGATTGATAAACTGCATTATTTTATTCATTAATTTGATATTTCTTTCAATTTATTTTAAAAAGATTTAGCTATCAGTCTATATGACTTTAAGAGCTAGCAAATATGAGATTTGGAAGAGACAAATATCTAAACTATATCTATGTATTTAATCACTGGACATTTGCATCATTGTTGGCTTGAATAAAAACAGGAAATT
The DNA here is from genome assembly GCF_028885625.2 of Pongo pygmaeus. Taxonomy (NCBI): domain Eukaryota; kingdom Metazoa; phylum Chordata; class Mammalia; order Primates; family Hominidae; genus Pongo; species Pongo pygmaeus. The sequence goes on from NC_072384.2 coordinate 85,790,839, forward strand.
ATGTAGAGTAGAACCTTGGAGAAATATATTTAAGTATTCTCTCTTCTAGGGAGCAAAGTCTGTGAAATATCTTACTCTAGCACTGCTCCTACTGAATGAGCTGAAAAGCACAGGCAAAAGTCCCCTGGGAACTGGAAGGGTTCAATGTTTATAGGTATGTTAGGTTATCTGTTGGTCTTTCCAGATGATCAGTGATATGGTTTAGCTCTGTGTCCCCACCCAAATCTCACCTCTAATTGTAATAATCCCCATATATTGTGGGAGGTACTCAGTGGGAGGTAATTGAATCATTGCGCAGGTTTTTTTGTTTTTGTTTTTGTTTTTGTTTTTTGAGACAGAGTCTCACTCTGTCACCCAGGCTGGAGTGCAGTGGTGCCATCTCTGCTCAACGCAAGCTCCGCCTCCCAGGTTCATGCCATTCTCCTGCCTCAGCCTCCCGAGTTGCTGGGACTACAGGTGCCTGCCACCACGGCTGTCTAATTTTTTGTATTTTTTAGTAGAGACGGGGTTTCACCATGTTAGCCAGGATGGTCTCAATCTCCTGACCTCATGATCTGCCCACCTCAGCCTCCCAAAGTGCTGGGATTACAGGCGTGAGCCACCGCACCTGGCCATTGGGCAGGTTTTTACCATGCTGTTCTCATGACAGTGAATAAGTCTCACAAGATTTGATGGTTTTATAAAGGGGACTTTCCCAGCACACCCCGTCTTGCCTGCCACCATGTAAGATGTGTCTTTGCTCCTCCACCCTCCACCATGATTGTGAGGCCTCCTCAGCCATGTGGAACTGTGAGTCCATTAAACCTCTTTTCCTTTATAAATTACTCAATCTCGGGTATATCTTTATTAGCAGTGTGAGAACAGACCAATACAAACAGTCTGGGATAGCTAACTGGCTAATCATCTTATGTAGTTGCAGTGTGTCTAGACTGACCCATATATCTAAAACTGCAACCACTTCTTACTGTATTCACTACAACTGACCTTTATTGCCATCATTTCTTAGCTACATCATCATAATAAATTTCTAAGTGGTCTTTCCTTGCATTTCTGCTGTTTGTTCTCTATGAAAAAAAAAGAGTGAGCCTTTAAAATCATTATTCAGATCATCTCATTCTACTGTTCAAAACCATTCAATGTTTTAATCAAGGCAATTTGGGAGGCCTAAGCAGGCAGATCACTTGAGGCCAGGCATTCAAGACCAGCTGGCCAACATGGTGAAACTCCATCTTTACTAAAAATACAAAAGTTAGCCAGGTGTGGTGCTTACACCTGTTATTCCAGCTACTTGGGTGACTGAGGCACGAGAATTGCTTGAACCCTGGAAGCAGAGGTTGCAGTGAGCCGAGATTGTGTCACTGCACTCCAACCTGGGTGACACAGCAAAAGTCTGTCTCAAAAAAAGAAAATAAAATATTCAGTGGCTTTCCATTTCACTCAAAGCAAAGCTGAAAGTTCTCACAATGGCCTGCATTACTCCCTAAAATCTATAATTCTTGGTAATGCTGTGTCCTTGTTTCTTTTAAGATAGTATAAAGGCCATGAAAATGGGTCAACACAACTATAGAGTCTGACACTTTTCTACTTAGTTCTTGAAATCTCCAACCCCTGTAGGTGTATGATATGCAATCTTCTCCCACACACATACCCAAAGAGGTTGTTTAACCAGCTGCTTCACTATCAAATATGGATTGTCCCCACTTGTTAGTGGAAGAGTATTCATATCCACCTAATGACACACAAAAAAGTCATACTTTAAAACCTGTGAGATATAATACCCTGCTTCCAAGTACCAGAATAAGCATTAAGTACTGCAGATGATATCAATGCATCTCAAACTAGTTCTAAGAAAAGAAAATACAGTGCTTATCAAAAAGAACCTTAAGAGGGGACATGAATTCAGGGATGTCTCCTTTTCTTTTGACTTTACGCTTCTTCCTACTGTGTGAAGCTCCTTGTATGAGCTTTACAGATGAGGTTCCAACATTCAAACAGCTGAGAGGATCCAATGTCATGTCTTCACAGTACAGAAGTTTAGAGATTTTTTTTTTCTTTTCCCCCTTTTCCTTATTCCTTAAAAATCAATATTAGAGAGTATACATCATTGGCACCCTTTAGTTTAAATGCCCAATTTTTGACAGACACTGTTGAAGAGGGAGAGAAAAACAATAACTGACCTGATCTGGGTCATTGTTCCCCTGAAACTTCTAAGTCAGGGCTCTTGGAGTGCCTTACCAGGGTGGCTCAGTATGTAAAAGTGACTCCTCAAAGGGAGAGATGCTGCAAACTACAGCCAAGTGTGACTGAAAAGAGGAAAATTATCTGATTTTCTTGCTGTGATGTAGTATGTCTGCACTGCAAAGATAAGATACGGAAGAAAGTAACATTTGTCACCTAGCAAATTCTGCATCTTTGACTATAAAAAGGTTTTCACCCTGTACAAGAATGTGACATTTTCACAGAGAAAATTAGCAACAGACTCAGAATTGATGTTTTGCTCTCAAGAAACTTGAGTAACCCATATCAATGAGAAACCCAGGGGTTAATGTTGTATGTCTGCAAATATGGTAATATGATAAGCTATACATGGGTAAGGCTTCAAAAAGGTTAAATTCCATGAAAAAAGTGGAAAAAAACTGTTATAAGTAGAAGGAGGAACGTTGGATCTAAGAACATGTAAATTAATACTAGCTTTCAACATAAAAAACAACCAATTATAACATAGTAGCAAGAACTACCACAAAAATATATGGATTCCCCTAACAAAAAATATATAATTATTTTATAATTTCAAAACTTTGTTACAGAACATATTATAAAAGAATACCTATACAAATACAGCCATATATCATGTTTATAGAGTGATAAAAAAGATCAATATTGTAAAGATGCTCTTCTCTCCACATTATAAATAAGTTTAAATCAATACAAATCGAAATATAAAGTTATATATAAAGGTCCAAAATGTGCATAGGAAAATAGGTGCCTACAATGAGTAAAAAAAAAAAGTTTAAAAGAACAGACATAAGAGAAGCCAAGGAAAGTTCACCCTAACAGATATTAAGCTATCTGAAGCCACTGCAATCAAAATAGCATGGAACTTGCAAAGACAAATAGACCTAATAGAGTCCAGAAATCCGTGTGAATTTATGTAGAGATATCATCATAAATGAAAGTGAAAATAATATAATAAATGACTTTGGAAAATTGTCTCAATTTATTAAAAAATCATTTTATTATTATCACAAACTCACATCACATATGAAAATAAGCCCCAGATGGATTAAATATCTAGACATGAGAAGCAAAACCACAAACCTAAAGAAGATGAAGCTAAAGAAGATTTTATGGAATAGGAAAAATTTGTTATACAGGGCCTCAAAAACACAAACTCTAAAATAAAATGTGATGAATCAACTACAAAATATAATGATAAATACATACTACATTTAGCTACTCTAACTTTTTCTAAACAATCTTCATAGTCAATATAAATTTACCAGTAATTATTAAGCATTATGTTAAAATCTAAAAAGTACTACTGAGAATGCAAAAAAAAAAATCCCTGTTTTCAAGAAGTTGACACACATGTTAAAAATAATTCTGATTCCAATTAGAAAATAATACATATCTCAAAGTAATTGCAAATCAGTGGTCATTTTTTCCACATTGTATATTTTAAAGAATAATATTCTGTATATATGTTACCTTGTCATAATTTCAGAGAAGCATAAAAGATAAATTCAATAATTTTATGTTTTCATTTATGATGCTATCAAGCTTACTAATGTATTTTCAAAAAATGCTTTAAAACATCTATTCATTTCAAATTAACTTTAATCTAAATAGGAAAATGTATTAAATGTTGCAATAGACTGTTGGCTGACAAATCTGTTGCTTTAAACATCATTGATAAAAACGTATAGGCTTTTCTCCACAACATGATTATAGTCTGCAAAGTTCTACATAAGCCACATACCGTATGTGTCACACCAGAGGAAATTCATTTAACATGTTACAAAAGACTATTCTCTTCCCTTTTAATTAAGACTCTAATGCCAACAAATTAAATCACATTAACCAATGCATCCTAAGTTAGCCACAGAAATTATTAACATTATGCTTAGATTTAATTTAATATTTTATTATCCCTTTTAACCTAGTAAATGCTAAAAAGCTAATAAATTAGAATAAGATTTATAAGATTTATAATTTTTTTGAGACAGTGTCTTGCTCTGTTACCCAGGCTGGAATGCAATGATGTGATCACTGCTCACTGCAGCCTCGACCTCCTGGGCTCAAATAATCCTCCCACTTCAGCCACCTAAGTAGCTGGGACTACAGGTGCATGCCACCATGCCCAACTAATTTTTGTATTATATGTAGAAATGGGGTTTCTCCATGTTGCCCAGGCTGGTCTCGAACTGCTGGGCTCAAGCAATCCACTCACCTCAGCCTCCCAAAATGCTAGGATTATAGGCATGAGCCACCATACCAGGCAAGATATAATAAAGACATATGTTTTATATTCAAAAAAATTAGATGTTTTGAATACACAATTTAACTTATTTGGAAATAACCTAAAAGTGATGTCAAGATATAACGAGGTAATATTGTGGCATCCATTCTATGTTTTATTCAAATGCAAACTGGTACAGATTTCTAAGTGACCAAAAGGTTCTAAAAACACCCTACATAATGTATCACATCCAGTAAATGTTTAATAAATATCTACTTATTTTTCTGTTGTTTTTTCTCCTAAGGCAAAGACAATATATACTCATATATATATATGAGTACATATATGTGTTATGTTTTCTATTTTCTCATATTATTATTTAATATTTTATTATACATGTTTGCTTTACTGTAATTCATATGTATGTGTTCTGCCACAAAAGATACTCCCTTCAGCACAAAGACAAAATATGGAAATATGAATATTATTGTTCCTGCTTTCCAAAGCTTATAAAACCAAAATAGCAGACCACCAGTCCAATACCTTCTTCTACTACATGCCTCAATAGGCATCCAATCAATCAATCAATCTAGCTAGCTATCATCTACTTATCTATTTATCTATCTGCACACACATAATTTATGAAGTTCTTCCTCTTAATTTATTTACATATTCCTCTTTCATTCACTCTCCAACTGTTTTCAACTACTTTCCTACTCTGTTTTCTTTTAAAACCTTTAGTATCTTTTTCTTCTTTCTCACTCTCTGCTTATGACCTTGGTTCCTGTTTCATTGATTAAAATGCACACACACACGCACCACCACCACCACCTGGTCTACTAATCGACTCAGATTTGTTCCTATATAATCTGCCTTTCCTCCTTTTACCATGATTAACCTACTTTGGGTCTTATCTAAGGCCAAACACTCCACATGTGCCCTGTATCTAAGGTTATTATACATTCTCAATTTTTCAAGTATAGTCCTGATTTACAGATGTATTTTGTGTGTATTTATGATAAAAATCTTTCACTAATGTGATTATATATATGAAGTTCAAGAAAAGAAAATTTCACTGTTAATATTTCTTTTCAGGCTATTATCAGTATTTGGGTTTTATTTTCATGGTAATAACTAAAAATGATTTTGTTGTATACAGGCGGGAAATGTCAAGAAATAATCTGCTCTTGGTGTGAAATCCATTAGATATGCCATTTTCTCCTTGTAGACAAATCCAGCAATCAATATCCTCTTTTCTATCTATCAGCATATTTGGACATAGTTGATGTCTTCCTCCTCCTTGCACATTCTTTCCCTCAGAACATCAGTCCCTTAGTATTCTTTCCCATCACCAACCACTGCTGTTTAGTCCATTTTTCTGATGCCCTTTCATCAATCTGACCCCTAACTGCTAAAATATTTATCTCAGATCTTATCTCTTTTATGTTAATATTTACTCCCAAAGTTATCTCAGGCAGAATCATAACCCTTATTAAGGTATAACTTTTAAAATGTTAAATTTATCACTCTGAATAATTATTAAAATAGACAAACTTCTAGTCAGACTGATCAAGGGAAAAAGGGACCAGACACAAATAGCAATGTTATCAATACAAAGAACAGTTGAGTGAATCTTACTACAGATACTTATAGAAATTAAAGGATGATAATGAAATATTATGAAGAAATGATTCCAGTAAATTTTATAATGTAAATGAAATGGATAGATTACTTGAAATATACAAACTATCAAAGGTCTGGGAAAGAATGCAATAATTTGCGTTTGCCCCGAGCAGCTCCTCTTGTATTCCAGCGCCAACCACTGAGCAAGGCCCTCTATTCTTTCTTATGAGCCCCTAGTGATAATACTGAAAAGAATTTGCCAAGTGATTATGAACTTTTCCTATGTCTGGAGCCCAAGTCATCCTGAAATACTAACCCCACATAACATTTAAGAATCTGTTAAAATTATAATTTGAGGACTAAATTCTGACCTTTTTTCTTTTTCTCTTGCCCAAATTCCTATATAAGGGGCCTGGGAGTCACACCCTACAAACCATAAAATCTCATTAGACAGATTTTCACTAACCTTATATGATGTGTCTTATTTTCCAGTCTCACTCTCATTTAGTATCACATGACAGCAGACCCTGAAGGAAATAAAAATAATTTCCCCAAAATATATTTTTGACATATTTGAAAATGGCTGCCACGGGGCCAACAGATTGAAATGGTCCTGCAAAGCTGTCTTTTATCAGGGGAATGTGCATCTGTAGAGAATCTATATTAATGTAGCCACATCTTTTCTCTCCTAGGCCTTTCCTAGATCTAGGAGAGATTAACTGAGAGCCTGATACCTTCAAAATCTTAAAAGAAACATTTACCATCTATTCTTTCTGAGGGCTGCTACCTATGAAGCCTCATCTACATAACAAGAACCTTGAGCTCCAAAATTCCCTTAACTCAGGATTTTTTTTTTTTTTTTGAGACAGGGTCTTGCTGTGTTGCCCAGGCTGGAGTCCAGTAGCATAATCATGGCTAACTGCAGCTTCAACCTCTCAGGCTCAAGTAATCCTCCCACTTCAGCCTCCCAAGTAGTGGCATGTACCACAGGCATGTACCACCATGACTAATTTTTTAAATTTTCTGTAGAGATAGGGTCTCCCTATGTTGCCCAGGCTGGTCTGAAACTCCTGGGTTCAAGTGGTCCTCCCACACTGGCCTCCCAAAGTGCTGGGATTACAGGCATGAACCACCAGGCCCAGCCTCAGGCATTTCTTTCTACTGATTTCATCTTTAGACAGTAGCTTAACACTCAACCAACTGTCAACTAAAGAATTCCTAAAACCCACTTATGACTTGTAAGCCCCCACTTTTAGTTGTCCCACCTTTTCAGGCCAAACCAATGTACACTTTCCATGTATTGATTTATGGTTGTACCTGCAATTCCTATTTCTTTGAAATGTATAAAACCAAATTATAACACAAACACCTCAGGCACACTTTCTAAGGACCTCTTGAGATAGTGTAAGCCAGCCTCAGTCACTCATATTGATTCGTAATAAACCTCTTTAAATATATTTTGACAGAATTTGGTTTTTCCATTATCAAAAGAATTTTTCTCACCTGTTTTTATGACAGCCCAGTCTTTTTCACATGTTCTAACAAAGTTGAAATAATATGTTTGTCTTGTCTTTCTTTGGAGGAGCCTGCCATTCTGTGAAACTCAGATTACCTAGTGACATCAGATCTCTGATGGTTTTTAAAAACAAACAAACAACAACAACAACAAAAAAAAAAACAGAAAAAAACAAAACCGTCATCTCTGTCACTCAGGCTGGAGTGCAGTGGCATGATCACAGCTCACTGCAGCCTCAACCTTCCAGGCTCAAGGATTCCTCACACATCAGCCTTCTGCATAGCTGGGACTATAGACACGTGCCACCACACCCAACTATTTTTTGTTTGTTTGATTTTGTAGAGATGGGGCTTAATGATATGATTTTTTACATTGTCTAGATTTTTTTTCTCTTTGTTTAGGATGACAATGATGTTCTCTCACAGTTTTCTGTTATTGGAGCTCAGAAACTGATACCCAAAAATAGGGTGTTTTGACATATGGAACTACAGAAGCCTCAAGGTCCTTCTGAAGTTCTCTCACCCTAGTCTTTCCCAAAGCACAGAATAAAGTTGTTCTCTGAAGTTCTTTTATCTGCCTGAAATACAGACTCACCAAGGAAAACAATTATTTTTTTCTTCCCCTTTCTGTTATCTCATTATCTTTTGCAGAAAAGAAGACCAAGAATGTAACTACACCTTAACAGATCCTTTCTCAAGATAATACCTGTCTCTCATATTCATTCAAATTCCCAAAGAATTATTTACCAATTCATCTCTGCTTCCCAATTCATTTATTCTTCCTAGTAATCACTTATTGCCCCCCAGCAGAATTCCTCTTCTTCCCCTTTCCATAACCTGTTAGCCAGGATGGTATATAAGCTTCTGAACTCCTTTGTGGAGGTAAGTAATCATTCTGTGATTCTTCCCCTGTAAACACATTAAATAAATTAACATGCTTTTTCTCCTATTGATCAATCTGCCTCACACCAGTAATTTTCAAACCTCCAGGGAACCAAGGGCCTTGGTTCCTACGCTATATTTAAGCACAAGTCAAAATCCTTCCAGAGACTTTTTAAAATTATATAAATTTTATAAATGCTTGAATTGCTTAACATTTACATTTGCTCTTGTTTTAAAATTTGATTCTTTTTTCTTAAAGAATTTTCAAATAAAAATAGAAATACAGATTTGGTAGTCTCAAGTCATTTCACTCTCTTGCATAAAACCTTTCTTTTTTTTTTTTCTTCTTTTTTTAATTATTATTATACTTTAGGTTTTATGGTACATGTGCGCAATGTGCAGGTTAGTTACATATGTACACATGTGCCATGCTGGTGCGCTGCACCCACTAACTCGTCATCTAGCATTAGGTATATCTCCCAATGCTATCCCTCCCCCCTCCCCCCACCCCACAACAGTCCCCGAAGTGTGATGTTCCCCTTCCTGTGTCCATGTGTTCTCATTGTTCAATTCCCACCTATGAGTGAGAATATGCGGTGTTTGGTTTTTTGTTCTTGTGATAGTTTACTGAGAATGATGATTTCCAATTTCATCCATGTCCCTACAAAGGACATGAACTCATCATTTTTGATGGCTGCATAGTATTCCATGGCGTATAGGTGCCACATTTTCTTAATCCAGTCTATCATTGTTGGACATTTGGGTTGGTTCCAAGTCTTTGCTATTGTGAATAATGCCGCAATAAACATACGTGTGCATGTGTCTTTATAGCAGCATGATTTATAGTCCTTTGGGTATATACCCAGTAATGGGATGGCTGGGTCAAATAGAATTTCTAGTTCTAGATCCCTGAGGAATTGCCACACTGACTTCCACAAGGGTTGAACTAGTTTACAGTCCCACCAACAGTGTAAACCTTTCAAAATACAAACTTCTCAACATATGTGTTGTCCCTGCACTGCTTATTGCTCTGTTGTTTCCCTCAAGACTCAGTAGATGCTGTTTCCTATACCTAAGTTCCTCCCTTGCATTCACACCAGCTAATTTTTTTAATTGTTTTTTTTTCCTTTTCAAGTTTAATTTTAGATTGCGGAGGTACATGTGCAGGATTGTTTCAGAGGTATATTGCATGATGCTAAGTTTTGGAGTACAATCAAACCTATCACCCACGAAGCGAGCATAGTACCCAATAGGTAGTTTTTCAACCCTTCATCCCCTCCCTCGTGCCCACTTCTTGTATTCCCCAGCATCCATGTTCCACATGTTCATATGTACTCAGTGTTTAGCTCCCACTTGTAAGTAAAAACATGCCATATCCGATTTTCTGTTTCTGTGTTAGTTCACTTAGCATAATGACCTCCAGCTGCATCCATGTTGCTGCAAAGGACATGATTTTATTCTTTTTATGGTTGCATAGTATTCCATGGTGTATATGTACCACATTTTCTTTACTCAGTCCACCACTGGTGGACACCTGGGTTGATTCTGTGTCTTCGCTATTGTGAATAGTACTGAAATCAACACATGGGTACCTGTGTATTTTTGGTAAAATGATTTATTTTCCTTTTGGTATACACCCAGTAATGGGATTGCTGGGTTAAATAGTAGTTAAACTCTCAGTTCTTTGAGAATGCCAAACTACTCTCCATGGTGGCAGAACTAATTTACCTTCTTGCCAACAGTATAGAAGCATTCTATTTTCTCTGCAGCTCTGCCAACATCTGTTATTTTTGACTTTCTAACTACAGCCATTCTGACTCATATGAGATGGTATCTCATTGCAGTTTTGATCTGCATTTCTCTGAGGATTAGTGATGATGAGCGTTTTTTTCATGTTTGTTGACTACTTGTATGTCTTCTTGTGAGAAGTAGCTATTCATGTCCTTTGCCCACTTTTTAATAGGGTCATTTGTTTTTTGTTGTTGATTTGTTTAAGTTTCTTATAGATTCTGGATATTAGGTCTTTGATAGATGCACAGTTTGCAAGTATACCTCAGATTAATTCTAATTATTTTAGGGTGCTTTCTCTGGCTATACCATCAAAATGATCACCCCACTCGCATTTTTGCTACTCATTCACCAAACATCTCCACTCTTCCATAAAAGCACCTATATAATTTTCTTCTCCCTGGAATTTCTTTTATTGTCTACGGAAAGTCTACTGGTGATAGATTTATTTAAGAAAGCCTTTATTTTACCTTTCCTTCTGAACAATAATTTAACTGGACATGGAATCCTAGATAGGCATAATATTTTCTTTCAACACTTTATTTCACTTTCTTCATGTTTGCATGGTTTTCGATGAGAAATCTGCTGTAATTCTTATCCTTATTCATCTGTACATAAGATCTCTTTTAAAAATTTTTAATTTTTAATTTTTCTGGATACATAGTATGCATATATATATATTTATGGGGTATATGGGGTATTTTGATACAGGCATAAAATGTGTAATAACCACATCAGGGTAAATGAGGTATCTATTACCTCAAGCATTTATCCTTTGTGTTACAAACAGTACCCTCTGACTTCTTTCAAAAGTTTATCTTGTGTTTTCTGTATTATGAATATGCTATACCTAGGTGTAGAATTTCTGGTATTTATTCTGCTTAATTTACTCTGAGCTTCATGGAACTGTGCTTTGGTGTCTGTCATAAATTTTGGGAAATTCTCAGCCATTATTATTTCAAAATTTCTTCTGTATTGTCTCATTCTCCTTTTTATATCTTATACCTTTTGTCATTTTCCACAGTTCGAAGACATTCTGGCTTGTGTTTGTTTTCATTCTTTTTTTTCTCCTTACTTTTCAGTTTGGGAAGTTTCTGTTGACCTATTCTCAAGCTCACTGACTCTTTCCTCATTCATGTTTAGTCTAATAATGAGTCCATTAAAGGCATTTTGAAATTTCTGCTACACTGTTTTTGAGTTCCAGCATTTTCTTTTTCTTTTCTTATAGTTTTCACTTCCCCACATAAAATAATAATTGTTCTTCAATGTTTTCTACTTTTCCCACTTGAGCCTTTAACATATTAATTATAGTTATTTTAAAGTCCATGTCTACTAATTCCAACATCCGTGTCACAGCTAAACTCAGTTCTTATGTTTGCTTTATATTTTCAGATTACATTTTTTCTTGCCTTTAATATGCCTTGTAAATTTTTTGTTGAAGTCAGTCATGATATATTTGAGCAATATGAAGTATAGTAACTAAATGTTTAGTATGAGGTTTTCTGTTAACCTGGGACTTTGGCTTTGTTTAATGTGTTTGCTGTGGTTACAATTTCAACTTCCTCTACTGTCCTTGTTTTTGTTTTCTTCCTTGGCTTTGGGCTTCCGTACGTGTTTCTCTGTCTTTCAGCTTTTTCAGCTGAAATCCAATGTTGTAATACTGGAGCTCCGTTGGTGTGGTAGCAAGGTACGTTAGAGGAGATGTATTCTATAACTTATAAATCTCTTTTGGTTTTTTAGTGGGTCCTTGAATCTAGTCTGTGACGCCCCCTCAAATGTTTGTTACTTCCTCCACTTTTTGGCAATGGGAAGGCTAGAAGGGGCTGAGTGGGAGAAATACGCTGTGAGATAACACTCTGGTAAGATCCTCTCCCCTGGAGAGTAGGTATTTGCTACGGAGAATGCTCCAGGCACATTTCTTAATTGTTAATCTTCCCCAACCTCCGTAAGAGTTAAGATGAGATCTTTCCTGGCTCTTCAGTGTAAAAACCTAGTACAGTAGGAGAAGCCACACAAAAGTGTGGGCCACCTTGGAGACGATGGCTTCCAGGAGCTTCTCATTCTCACAGTAATCCACACTAAGCGTCCAGAAGTTTGTCAAAATTATTTAAGTTTCCTACCAGTTTATGGCTCCAGCAGCTTCTCCCCCAGGTAAGGAGATCTCAGCTGTGACTCACTAGATTTGTCCAAGTCTCCAGATTATGGAGTGGCAGTTTGCCATGAAATTTCAGTTCTCTCACAGGCCTTAGAAAAGCATTGGTATTGTTTGTTTAGCTTGTTTCTTGTTGTAAGGATAAAAGTGACAACTTCCAAACTTTTAACATTAGAGCTGAAACCAGAAGTCCTTATTATTTATTTGTACATGTATCATTTCTATATTTTCCCCTCCCCAAATTATAAATTTCATGACTACAAATATTATTTGTCTTCAAATTGAACCTAAGTAGTAGCACAGTTTCTGGAATATGGTAGATAATATTTTTGAATTAATAAAAATTTACTACTGCATTTTAAAAAAGCATTTCAGGAAGATAGTATGTTCTCTATTGTTATTATAACTTTGTAAAAAAATAAATATTTGGTCAAAATTACATTTATTGATTTAAAAAAAACCCTAATTTCTTTCACTGCTGCCACAGTGATGATTCTTTTATATGTGTGTGCAGTAAACAATCTTGTAATTGGATATTATAAAGTAAAATTTAAAACTTTAGAAAAAGGCATTATCTTATAAAAGTAACAATATTTCAAAATCAGCAATTAATATACAAGGAAATTAAAAATTAAATTGTTAATCTGCTCCTTCAAAAATCAGAGTAAGCAACTATTATGGAAAAACCCCTCATGTTCTTTAATCATCTCTCATAGGATATTAAATGAAACAATTATAAAGGCTTTATTATAATATAAATTATAAATGGTTTCAAAATGAGCCAAAAAATGAAAGTTACAGGATTTTCCATATAAATCAAGGTCTTTTTATTTCTGAAGTAAATGGCTGGATCCACTCTAAATTTTAAACGATGTTTAATTCTACTTCATAGAACAATTATCTACTTTTGAGAGACAGTAAACCTCTATTTTTGGAATAAATTTTAAAGTGTATAATCCTAATTTCATACTGGATGTTCACTTCAGTTGATTGATTTACACAGATATTCTAATATCTTGAAGCTAAATTTTCTGAGTACAGTGAAATAAAATTCTACTCATCATTGGTGCCTTATGATGAACACTGAACTTCTACATTTTGCTTTCAATGTAAAAAAAACAAAAGATATTAAAGTGCTTCCTTTTATGACACAAATACAAAGAAAAATAAAGTACTATAAACTTCAATTACAAAATCAATTTTAAAAAGAAAACTCCCTTTTAATAAAGTTAAATACACATAACTACCTTGACATTTTTAAAATATATGGTTGTGATATTTTATAAGTCATCTCAGTAAAGCCTATAGCCCTCGACAATTCTTTCATATCTCCGAAGAGTGCTGCAGGCAAGTATGCTATGTGAGAGTCAAAAATGCCTTAGTAGATATTATAATAGGTTATCTGAATACAATCTCAGTCAGGATGCTGACTCCAGTGTATGATTCTTTAGTACTTCAGTAAGGTACTGCACGAGAGGTATTAGCATAATCTGGGAACTTGTTAGAAAGGTAAATGCTCTAGCCCCACTGAGACTTACTGGGTTAAAAATTCTGGTATGTGTTTTAATAAGCAAGCCTTCCATGCCTGTAATCCCAGCACTTTGGAAGGCGAAGGCGGGCAGATTGCCCAAGCCCAGGTGTTTGAGACCAACCTGGGCAACAAGGTAAAACCTCATCTCTACAAAAAATACGTGGTGACACACATCTGTAGTCCCAGCTACTTGGGAGGCTGAGGTGGGAGGATCTCTGGAGCCTCATTGGGACTGAGGCTGCAGTGAGTTGTGCTCATGCCTCAGCACTTCCAGGCTGGGTGACAGAGTGAATAAATAAAATAAAATAAAAATAAGCAAGCCCTCCATGTGTCTCTGAAAAATGCTAATCTGTGAGAACCACTACTCTAGACATCTGGCTTGCCCCATTAGCTGATTATCTCAACTAAAAGGATGAGAATCCTCCAACTTCAAAGCCAGCAACAGCAGGCCCCATCTTCTCATGCTTTAAGTCTGCCTATAATCTCTCTCCCTGTTCTGTCTCTAGACACACCCTGGAATGATTTTTCACTTTGGAGGACTCATGTGATCAGATGAGGCCTAACCTAGATAGTCCAGAATAATCTACCCATCTCAAGATCTTTAACCTTAAGCATATCTACAAGATGTCTTTTGTCATGTGAGGTAACATATTCACAGGTTCTAGGGGTTAGAAGGTGAACATCTTTGGGCACAGAGGGCATTATTCCGCCTAATCAGGACTCTGAACCCTATAACCCAAGAACTGGGTTAGTTTTTCCAAGAGGATTTTATAAGCATGGGCTTCATAAAGTCAAATTTAGGAAAAACTGAAGTTTCCAATTATGCCTTGGTAACAAGGAATATAGATTCCTATTGAACCTATGCACATAATTACAAGGCTATGAGAATAAGAAAATGAGGGCTTTCAAAACCTGGAGAAGCCAAGCAGAGAATATATTATTTTATTTCTCTTTACAAAAGCATGGTCTATTAGACTTATGAGTTATAGATATCTTAAGAGGAAAAATGTATTCCCTATATGTACAAAAAAGAGAACATTAAAACCTCAGCAATACTCCAAATAAAAACCAAGGTCATCTCTCATCAACTCATTCATTTCATGTAATTAATTCTTTTTTGCTCTATTTTGAATTTAGTGGTCTCAGGAACCCATCTGCTTCTCGACTAGAATTCTGCAATTTGTGACTCAGTTTGAACGTAGTTTCAAATTTATTTAAATGATACCATCAGGTACCCAAAAATACCTGACATAGTCCTTTTCCACTGAACTCTGAGATAGTCCTTTGTTTAAGACAAAGCACCATAGCTGGTAGCTGATGGCAATTGCTTTCAGGGAAACAGTGTAAAACAAAAGCTACTGGTAGATTACAAAAGACTTAAAATGGATGTTGTTAACTTATACCTGATAATTTTCAAAAGTGAAAGAACTGATAAGAGTTCATATGAAGACTAGTGCAACTTAAACAAAATCTGACTGTTCCTATTGCATGCAAAAAGATATTAAAATCAATCCCAAATATTTTATTTAAAAATCTGTTTTTTATATATCTTCATTTGTTTTTTTTTTTTTTGAGATGGAGTTTCACTCTGTCGCCCAGGCTGGAGTGCAGTGGCGCGATCTCAGCTCACGGCAAGCTCCACCTCCCGGGTTCACGCCATTCTCCTGCCTCAGCCTCCCGAGTAGCTGGGACTACAGGCGCCCACCACTGCACCCGGCTAATTTTTTTTTTTTGCATTTTTAGTAGAGACGGGGTTTCACCGTGTTAGCCAGGATGGTCTCGATCTCCTGACCTCGTGATCTGCCCGCCTTGGCCTCCCAAAGTGCTGGGATTACAGGCGTGAGCCACTACGCATGGGCTATTTTTTTTATATATCTATAAAAATAATGATAACTGTATTTTTAAAGAGAAGTATATATTACATCTAATTTATAAAAAAATGGATGAAGAAAAAATTTTCAGGTATAATATTCCCAAGACATAATATGCCATGAATATACCATGCGTATAGTTAGAATATACCAAGAATACATCAAGGATATCAGTTAACAAGATTCAGTAAGTCTAGAGTAAGTCCTAAATATCTGTATTTTAATAAACCTAAACAGGTAAGTGACATAAATTGGAGAATTGTGGAACACTGACCAAGAAGATGCAAAATTCAAATTAAAGAAGTAAAGTAGTATCCACGTTAATATTAAAATAAACAGCTAAAATGACCAATAATATTATACTATTGATGTCTGATATCAGCTAATACATCCATCAGGAGTCCTATAAATAGAAACATATTCTGGACAGCTAGAGTATTGACAAATCTTTAGGAACTATTCATATAGCACAGTTTCTAAAATATTTATATTAGTAACATGTTACCCATAGAAATTTAACCTAAAGGATGTTAACCATGTCTTCTGATGTGATATTTCTTCCTATGCAACTCTTCAATAATAACATATCAAATAAACTTGATTATTTTCAGCATCTCCTTTTTGGTAAGATGAAAGCATACATGTTTGTGATCTCTGGGGCATCTCAAAGATAGTTTTTGGTGTAAAGTGTATCCTGCAAGTTTTATATTATTTTACATTTAGAATTTAATTTCAGAAAAAAAGTGGGATACAGGAAGAAATAAAGTCACATGCCTAAAGAGAAAATCATATTAAATGCTTGAAATTTATTTTCTGTATTTATTTAACATTTAAAAAGAAATGTCATATCTTTAGATTTACACTCTATGTCTTCTGACATATCCTGATTAGAAAAAGTATTAAAAAATGAAATGAAACAAAACACTATAAATGCTCAAAAACCATAAATACTTTGTGTCCACTTAAAGGTAAATAAGAAAATTAGTTAGGAACCGTAAGTTTGATATCCACCTATAACTGAGTCACGTGAAGAAAGTAAGATGGCAACCCGGAAATAAACTCTTTAGGGGAATAATCATATGTAGTCCAGGAACAAAAGTTATGATGATTATTCAAGTGAAAAAAACAGGCTCAGAAATTGCCTTTTGGCTCACAAATTTGTCTGTAGTGCTATGTGCCCAGTACTTGACATGGACTGCACTGTTTTATATTGGTAACAGGTGGGGTTAATGAGGAGACCATGTGCATGCCGTCTCCTTCTTGACATAGTTAAGGATTCAGAAACATTGAAGCGGAGTTAAAAGCAACATACGTTGAGACCAATGGGACCTTTTTGGCCCTAATTCCCGACAGATGTGAAGCTGCTGGCAATGCTGTTCAAACATAAAAGGGTCCAGCCAGATTTGAAAAGTTGGTAATTCATATCCCTAAGAAAGATTTTTTCCCTCTGCAATACCACACTTTGAATTTCAATCAATTAAATTGTGTTTCAATCATTCATTATAAAATCAATAACATTTTTAAGCATCTACCAATACTACACTGGGTACAAACAGTGATGATCAAAATAGATGTGTCTCCTGTCCTCATGACCCTTATATTTTGGTGTTATCAGAAAGGAATAATAGTTGAGCACACGTATTAGGTCCCATAGTGCTTAAAATAAATTTTGGAGGTGAGACTTGATGATCAAATGCTAATGGTTAGTGCATATTCAGTAGGAGTCATAGTTCTTTAAGACAACATCACAGATAGTCTTCATATTTTATTCTTAATGAGAATCGAGAAAGTATTGCTGGCTAAAATGGTAACATGAACAAAGAAAAGAGCAACTGGGTGAAAAAAATCTTACATTGCTTTATTCTTTAAAAATATTTCGCATATCCACGTAATGTAATTTCTAGAAATCATTGTAATTTAGTTCTTATTTTTCATCTTTTCTATCTAGGATAGGTGAGATATAAAAAGGTAATTGATGTGTTCAAGTTTAGTTAAGCTAAAAACTGCCTGAACTAGGACTAAACCATACATTTTCTTATTTTTAGTCCAGTGCTTTTATACCATAATGTTGTATAAATTACCACTCAGATACCATTTTCTGAAGCAAACAGTCACAGTAGATGCTATGGATAGTTTGTATGACAGAAATCAGATCTGGTAAAAAGAATACCAATTCATAATTTTTCAAAATACATGCTAAATTAGTTTAGAGAAATGGATGGTTGCTTTTTCCCCCAAATTGTCAACAATATTGTACTTTTACCTCTTTACATTGAACATTTGCTGTAATAAATATTTTGAAATTTTTCAACATATCTAAATTATTATTATTTTCTTTTTTTCTTAAAAAAATAAGAGATGAGGCCTCACTATGTTGCCCACTCTGGTCTCGAACTCCTGGGCTCAAGTGATCCTCCTGTCTCAGTCTCCAAAGTGCTGGGATTTCAGGCATAGGTCATAATGCCCAGCCTCAAATTATGTAGCTGAAAGTTATATAAGATCTTATCTACATTTTTCTATTAAATAAGCACTTATTCACTAGGATAATATAAGAAGGAATATATTTAAAGATGAGAAATAATCATAATTATAGAATATAGGAAAATTAGACTGTTATTATATAGATTATCCTACACTGGTTAGTTTCTAATTCCTGTATTTAAGAAAAAAGGAACAGATAATATTATCTAATAAAAAATAAATGTATAAATAGGCAATATTGACACAAATTATAGTGTTATCAAATACATGGTAGAATTAATCAATTTTCCCTTTTTCATACTTATAGGTATGTACATTTAAGTATTCATATTTCCACTTATAGACCATCCATATATAATACCAGTACTTGAAAGCAAAAGATATTCACTCTTTTCCTCTACTGAAAGCTGTGTAATGTTTTTATATATACCAGTAGCTAGTGAGTAGATAATGAAAATAAAAGAGAGAGGAGGTGAAAGCAAGAAAGGAAGGAAGGAGGAAGAGAAGAAGGGAGGAAGGGAGGAAAGGAGGAGGGAAAGGAAGAAGGGAAGAAGGGAGGGAGGGAGGAAGGGAGGAAGGTGAATGGGCAAGCATCCCATTAACTTTAATTGTGAATTGGCCTTATGGCCTTTTAAGTTTGAATTCTTTGATACTACGTTACTAGTGTTTAGAATGTGCAAATGCAGAAAGCAGCAGAAATATAGGGTTATTATTACATAATTGACATTCACAGTCCTATATTACTAAAATCCTTATATAAAGAGAGCCTGTACGTAACTAGTACATGTACAAAGCAAGAAATAGTAGCTAATTTTTGTCACTTTTATTATCAAGCTAATGGAGTACTTTATTGAAGCATTAACTAACATTTTTACTGCTGTATATTTATAATGTAATCTTAGAGCTTATAATTTATAATGTTTATAGAGTACCTTTTTATCATATGGACAGGTCTATTAGTAGATAAACATTTAGAGTTCTATTTTATAGATGAAATGAAGGTTTAGGTAGCTAAATGATTTTCTAAAGTCCGCTCAACTAACAAATGGTAAAGTCCAGACTTAACCATGTCTTATGAATTTAAAGGCTTTGTACTTTTCATTGTTAAACAATCCCTCTTGTAATGAGTTTTATTATCTAGTGGTCATAATCAAGGCACATGCTCATTAACAGCCATATGAATGGAAGTCAGAGCAACCAGATGACCATTGAATTCGCTCCTTTTCCTTTCATGCTAAAGATAATAATTTGAGCATGCTTACAAAATTTAAACTTTCATCTTATTCTAGATATCTAAACACTACCTACTGCATAAATAGCTCTGTTTCCTCTGTAAAATTTTGCTTCTCATCTCAATTAGAATTCAAATTTCGTGCTATGGTGCATAAGGAGTTTATGTCCCCTTAAAATTCGTGTGTTGAAATTCTTAACTCCAAAGTTATATATAAGAAGGTGGAGCCTTTATAAAGTGATTAGATCATGGGGGCATTCGTCTCCCGAAGGGGATTAGTGCCCTTATAAAAGATATCCAAGAGGATCTCCTGGTCCCTCTGCCATGTGAGGTGGCAGTAAAAGAGGGTGATTTATGAGAAAGCAGGCCCTCACCAGATGTCAAATCTATTGGTGCCTTTATCTTTGACTTCAAATCTTTCAGAACTGTGAGGAATAAATTTTATTTATTTATTTATTTATTTTTTGAGATGGAGTCTCGCTCTGTTGCCTCGGCTGGAGTGCAGCGGCAGGATCTTGGCTCACTGCAAGCTCCACCTCCTGGGTTCTCGCCATTCTCCTGCCTCAGCCTCCCCGGTAGCTGGGACCACAGGCGCTCGCCACCACGCCCAGCTAGTTTTTTGTATTTTTAGTAGAGATGGGGTTTCACCGTGTTAGCCAAGATGGTCTCGATCTCCTGACCTCGTGATCCGCCAGCCTCAGCCTTCCAAAGTGCTGGGATTACAGGCGTGAGCCACCGCGCCCGGCCTAAATTTTTTTTTTATAAGCTACCTAGTCTATACCGTTTTGTTATAGCAACTCAAACAGACTAAGATACCTAATGAGGAGAAGAAGCACTCACCATTTATTTATCTCATTGAAAATTTCTATTTTTTGCAAAGAGGAAAAACCCAAAGTGGAACGTTCCCTGAAATGACCCTCATATTACAATAAGACATGATGTGCCACAGATCCCTGGCAAAGGTCTCTTAGACCCATTTGTTTTCACTAAGTGTGCCTTCTGATCTTAGGTTTATACTACTTTATCACAAATTATGTTCCACTCCTTGTAGAATGAGTTTCTTTCCAGGTGTCCTAAATCCCTAACCCATTCTTGAAAATGGTTACTTTTTCTTCCAGAGCTAAATAAATACTTAACCTGAATGTAAAATGCTTTGGCACAAATAAATAAAAAATAAGCCTCTTACTGACGTCCTCAAGTTCTCTTCTGCATGTACCCACTGGGCTATCAATTTCCCAATGATCTAAACCACTTTGTAATTCAAATTGTTATATTTTCTCCCTTCCCCAAGCATTCTCAGGTTATGTAAGTCTCAGAAACTTGTGAATATTTATTAGAGAAATCTTATAGGAGTTAACTAATTTCTTCTAGGCCATTCCTTGATGCCTGCCACAACTGTGAGAAAAAATATTTCCAAATTTAAACATTTATTTATCTTTATAGCCAACACTTCAGAAGAAGCCTTGAAAAATTATTGAGATTATATCAGATATAGACATTGGCATCAGTTTATGGATCTTTTCTCTTATTAATTCAATCTTTTTATTGACTACGTACAATATGCTAAGTAAGATACTGAGAATACAACGCTGTGAAAAATAAAACATGGCTCATTTATTCATGGATTTTAGGGTCTAGTGTGATTGACAGTCAACCAATTACACAAATAAAAATAACCAAGCATTATAATCGCTATGAAATAATGGTCTAAGAAAAGATTAGCCCATAAAACAGGAGAACTCCCCAAAGAATTTTCCTTAAGGATGTGATATTGAGTTGAGTTTTGAAGAGTAAGATTAAAAGAATGATAAAAATGCTTTGGGCAGAGAAAACAATGTAGACAAGGGCCCTCTGACTGAAAAATATGACACATTCAAAAGAATAAAAAAAGTCTGCATGACTGGCAGAGAAGGAGAACATGATGTATGCTGTGATAAACTTTTGACAGCCCTTCTCAATTCGGTTTCTCTGTTGCCTATCATATCTGCTTTTTGTAGCTTTTCTTTTCTATCCTTCTTATTTTCTTTCTTCTTTTTCTACTATCCCAGTCCTTTTTGTCTTTTTATTTTCCCTAAAAAATGGTGAATGCTTATAACCCATCATCAGATAATACGTAAATTTACTAGGCTTTCAAGAAATGTACTAACAAGTAAAAACTATATAAAAAATAAAGCAGTTTCACATACTTTCTTTTGTTTTTGTATTAAGTACTACAACATTTTAACCAACATACATATTTAGGCTATTACAAACTCTTTTAAAATTATGATTCTGAAAATGTAACAAGAATCTTTTATGTAGTAATTTTTCATAGTCCATAATTAGTACATGTGCATTGAGTATAGATTAAATGGATTAGAAGATTAAAATAGCTAGATAGTCATGTTTTTACCCCATGCTTCTCACTGAAATCAATTAAGAAGACAGAGTTAATATGTGAATGTGTCACATAGAAAATATTTTGATACCAACCATTGGAAAATAACAAAACTCGACATATAAATGCATTACAGATCTCATGTACAGTGCAAAATTGTCTAAAAGAAATCGGCATGTCCCTAATCCATTCAAACAACAAAATCTTTTTGAAAACATAAGTTCTAGATGTTCAGGCTTGCTGCAGAAGAAAGTTGAGTGATTCTCATAGATTTCTCTTTTTATACTGCATTATAGCTAGGAAGGAAGAATAAAGTGGGATATATGCTTCTTAGCTTTTTGATACCTAGTTGTATAAACTAGAAATGTGGATGGAAATGTGATGGACAGGAGAAAAAAAGGTTGAGCAGAAAGCAGCTCTGTAGCCACTAACTCAAGTCTGTTGAGCCTAGATAAACAAATTTCTACTCAAAAAAACTATGACAGCAATGAAAACTCCTACTTATACACATAAAAATGGGGCATCAAATACCTAGGGGCAAATATGGCACCCAGGGGAAAGGACCCAATAGATGAAGAGAGAAAGTATCTTATAAAGTATAAACCTAATCAAAACTTTCAGATGATTCACACCATTTTCCCCAACTTTTCCCAACAATTTGTGATATAAAAATGGACAAAATTTTAAAAAGTTGTCAGTGGTATGAGCAACATAGCAGGTTAGATGTTCGATTTCCTAGTCAGTTTATTGATGTGTGCACATAAAACAACAGTTAACAACAATCACACATTCACACACAAAAGAAATACTTCTTTCTCAGGAAAAAAACACACTTGCACCTACTACCTGCTTAAACAAAATCCTAAAATTCTCTCTACCGGCAGCTACAATAGAGAACTTTGGAATTATTAAGAAGTGGTAATGACAGTGACAGAATAGAATGGGGAAAGACAATGAGGCACTGAATAGTAGATGTCTGAAATCAAAAGGAAACACGGGTTTGAGCCTTGTGTGGCATTTGCACAGCATCTAAGCACATATGAAGGTGTAGAAAGAAGGTATAAAATTAACCCAGTAACACAAAGGCAACAGATCACATGAAGTATGAGGAATAAATGTCTTCTAAAAGAGAGAGGGGCCAGCTGTGGTGACTCATGCCTATAATCCCTACACTTTTTGAGAGGCTGTGGCGGGAGGATTGCTTGAGCCCAGAGTTCAAGACCAGCCTGGGCAATGTGGCAAAACCACATGTCTACAAAAAATGCAAAATTAATCACGTGTGTTGGCATGCACCTGTAGTCTCAGCTACTCAGGAGCCTGAGGTGGGAGGACCACTTGAGCCCTGGGAGGTTAAGGCTGCAGTGAGCAGTGATTGCACCATTGTCGTCCAGCCTGGGTAACAAAATGTATTAGTCTGTTCTTGCATTGCTATAAAGACATACCTGAGACTGGATAATTTATAAAGAAATGAGGTTTAATTGGCTCATAGTTCCACAAGCTATACAGGAAACATGACTGGAGAGACCTAAGGAAGCTTTCAATCATGGCAGAAGGCAAAGGGGGAGTGAGCATTTCACATGGCTGAAGCAGGGGGAAGGGAGGGAGTGAGGAGGTGCCACACACTTTTAAACAACCAGATATCATGAGAACTCTATCACTAGAACAGCACCAAAGGGATGGTGCTACACCATTCATAGGAGATCCACCCCCATGATCCAATCACCTCCTACCAGACCCCACCTCCTACCAGACCCCACCTCCAACACTGGGGATTACAATTAAACATAAGACTTGGGTGGGGACACCCATATCACAGAGTGATACCCTGTCTCAATAAATAAATAAATAAAGGAGAGAGAGAAAGATCTTACAAGGCAGGGGCTAGGAATTTTGGTGACAGCAGTCAGTGGAGGAACTAGAGAGTATTGGACGCTCCCTGGAACATAATTGGGTTCAGAAAGTCAAGCTTGCCTGTCTAGATGAACCATATTTAAAGGGAATAGTAGCCTCCACAAAGTTTCTGGGAGAGATTTACTTGCCTTCTCCCCTTATGCAAAAAGAAGCTGGTACAGGAAAATTGAACTTAGAAGCAGATAATACCAGTAAGTAAACTGGTAAGTGAGAAACAGGCAAAATTGTGTTTCTTAGAAAAATAAAACATTCACAAAAATAAAGATAAATTTTTAAAGAACACAGGATATATAGACCTGGTAAATAGCAATATAGGGAACATAAAGGATAGAAATACTAAATTTAGTAAACTGAAACAAAAATACAGATTAAAAACTACTGGTAAGAAATTGATAGAAGAGCAGGGAAAAGATAGCCAATATAGGCATACTTGGAGTTTCCAAAGAAAAAGAACAATTGGAGAAAACAAATATTTGGTAATATAATTCAACCAGCATTTCCTGAAGTAATAGAATCTGAAGTTGAAAGAGGACATTTTCCAAAAATTAATCAAGAGTGTTTGAGCCTGGTAAAGGTGGCCAACTACGTGCAGTCAGGAAGAACTTCTCCCACTGAGAGACCAGACCATCAAGAACACTGGAACACTCCACGCAGATCTTTGGAAGGAAGGCATTAAAAGTGGACAGCATTGGGGGATTGAGGGAGGATGCAGACTCTAGGCTGAAGGGGGAAGATTGGAATCCTGAATGGGGTTGCAGAGCACCAGTTCCTGGCCCTGATGGGCTACTGGGGAAGAGGTGAGTTAAATAAGAAGGAAGTGGCTCATTCTTACCACAGACTTCTGGAATCCTAGCTATAGGAGCCACTACAACCCCCATGGACATTTGAGCTGGCACGGTGTGCTGCTTGAAGATTTGGCAGGGACAGAGAATTAGTGAACAAGCATAAAGGTCTCTAATAAGTATACTAAGTGAAAAACAGAGAGTACCATATTTAACCCTTTTAGGGTTAGTTGTCTCCACATAGCTCCTGGGAGGGAGGGACTTACTTGCTTTTTCCCCTTATGCAAAAAGCTGTTGCAGGAAAATTGAACTTACAAGTGGACAATAAGAGTAAGTAAACTATTAAGTTAGATACTGGCTAAACTCAGTTTCTAAACTCTCAGGAAAAAAAAAGAGAAATATAGAAAAAAGCAAAAGGAACACATAGCATAGGGTAGAAAAGTGCAATATAAAGTACAATTGAGATGCTAACAAGGGGGAAAGAGGGAAAGTGGAAGAATAAATACTTAAAAGAGTATATCACTGAGAACTTCTAATTCTAATAAAAGGCTTCAATCTATATATTCCATAAGCATTGGGAACACCAAACTGGAAGAAAAATCCCGAAAATACCTAAGTCACCATAGAAAAATTGATGAAAGCAAAAAGAAAGAAAAATGCTTTAGATGCATCAATAATAAAAAGACAAAACCAGTTCTGCTAAAATGAGACATATATGTTCATATATAAATAGCCATGCTATGCAAAATCCCACTATAAATTTACAGGAATTATGGCTAAATGGAGTTACAGGCACAACACTCAGAAAACTTTGTTAGTGATCACGATGTGGATCTGTACAAAGAGCAGCACAATTTTACATGTTACATGATTAAGAAATGTATTACTATAATAAGTACAGTGCTTTGCCTTGAAAAAGCTGGAAGTTTCTTATAAAGTGAGAAGTCAAAAGAGTTGGAGCTGATAATACAATCACCTGAGGTTTTTTTTTTAATGTGTCTAATCATCACTACTTTCAGTAACTGCATTATACAGTCATTTTGAGTATAAAATACAAGCAAATCAATTAAAAGGATATGTGTCAAACTTTTTAAGCTTTGACTAATTATTATTATTTATCAAGCAAGTAAAAATAAAAACCAGTTTTTACCACTTTATACCCACTAAAATGGTGGAGATAAAAGTGTACCTAGTGCGGCCAAGAAAGTAGAAGAACTATAATTCTCTATATTTCAAGTGAGTATGTAAACTGACAAAACTACTTTGGAAAACTGTTATATAGTTTAAAATATATTTATGCTATGACAGAACAACAGCACTAAGATGTATCTACCAAAGAGTAATGAATGTATGTGCTCACAAAAAGATTTGTAAAATAATATTCTTGGCAGTTTTATTCATAATGGTTAAAAACTGGAAACAACACAAGTATACATCAACAGGTGAATGGATGCAAAACTTTTGGCATATGCTTACATTTTAATACTACTCAGTAGCAAATGGTATAAAATACTAATTCATGAAACAACATGGAAAAATCAAAATATATAAATTTATATATGATTAATTTATATATAAATGTATATATGATAAATTTTTTAACAAACCAAAGCTAACAATCCTGAAAAAAGAGAGAAAATATTCTATGATTCAATATATATGTAGTTCCAGGATAAGGAAATCTAAGCTACGGTGATAAAAATCAGATCAGTTGTAACTGGAGCCCAAGGCATTGAAGGTAAAGTATCAGAAGAAGCTTCCAGTGATTACAGAAGTAATTTTTATCTTAATTTATATTGTGGTTCCAGACATGCATATATTTGTCAAGACTCACCAAATTGTATACTTAAAATCTGCTCTTTTTATGTACACTATACCTCAATAAAATTGATTTTTAAGATTCTGAATACAACCCAAATGTCCATCAATAAATGAATAGATAAAACATTTGAAATACAGCCAGGGGCAGTGGCTCATGCCTGTAATCCCAGCACTTTGAGTGGCCAAGGTGGGTGGATCACTTGAGGTCAGGAGTTCAAGACCAGCCTGGACAACATGGAGACACCTCGACTCTACTAAAAATACAAAAGTTAGCCGAACGAGGTGGCATGCACCTGTAGTCCCAGCTACTCGGGAGGCTGAGGCAGCAGAATCACTTGAACCCGAGAGGGGGCGGAGGTTGCAGTGAGCCGAGACAGCGCCACTGCCCTCCAGCCTGGGTGACAGAGTGAGACTCTGTCTCAGAAAACAAGCAAACAATCACAAAGGAAAAAAATGTGAAGTATACTCATATAATGTAATATTTATTGGAAATAAAAATAAATAAACCATTGATCCATGTAACACCCTAGATAAATATGAAAAACATTGTGTTAAGCAAAATTAGAACACATACTATGTAAACGCATTTGCATGAATTTCTATAACCAGCAAAACTAAGCTAAGCTGCTAAAAGTCAGAATACTGACTGCTTTGGATGAGATAAGGGGATGGGGTGGAAAGAAAAAGCAACAAGGATTTCTGAGATGATGGGAAAGTGGCAGAGCCCATAAAATGTACAATTAAAATTTGTTGATTTTCTTGGATGTTACTTATACCTCAGTAATTAAAGATAGTATAGAAATATATGGGTGGATGTCTTTGAAAAAAAATCTGTGACAATTTCACTTTAAAATATGTTGTAATATTTGAGATAGTATTAAATGCCTAACATATGCAATAAAATATGAAAAAAATCAAGCTATGTTTTTGCTAGTCCCAGTATGTAACTAGTATGTACACTAATTGATATCTCAAAAATGAATTTTAAGTTCTCTGAAAATAAATCCGAAATTGGAGCAAGCAGAGAGGAAAACCTTGTTAGTCAAAGAAAAGATGCATGATTCTAATTTGGGGGTGGAAATATACAAATAATTAAAAATAAAACACCTCCTTTCATCATGATAACTGCGTATATTTGTTTATAATCTTATGGAAATAAAAACATAAAAAATCAATGTATTTGCTCAATGTTTCCAGAGTCATCTTCAAAAAGACAACCTCCTGTCTTATATATCAAGATCTAATCATGCAGCTCAGTGGCCTGCATCTACGCCTTCACTGCTTGAGAGTGAATTTTGCCCATAACTGTAACCAAAGGCCAAATTGGAGCACAAGTCAACCCATCAACTGTTTAAATTTTTTTCACTCATGATGAAATTAATATTACTAGGTAGATAACATCTAACTCCTCTAAGACACCTATACTAATTCCCCTTCATTCTAATAAAACATTTTTCTGATTTCTCTAAATTTTATATTATATTTATATTTTAGGGAGAAAGGCAAAAATAGACTCCAACATAA
This sequence comes from Pongo pygmaeus, assembly GCF_028885625.2. Lineage (NCBI taxonomy): Eukaryota > Metazoa > Chordata > Mammalia > Primates > Hominidae > Pongo > Pongo pygmaeus. The sequence goes on from NC_072384.2 coordinate 85,818,787, forward strand.
ATTGGAAAACCGTTGCTTGTCTCCCAAAAAGTGTGCACTAGGCCAGATGTCTGTGAGTCCTGTCTCTCCTTTGTGTTCCTTATCAATTGTATTACACAATTTTAGAGTCTTTGTTGTTAACCAATCTACTTTCAATACTCTCTGATTTGTTCCAGCACCCACTCCGGTGTTCATGTAATCTGATTAACATCCAGAAACTTACATTGTCTATTTGTGGTTGTAACACCAAGATATAATTCACTAAATATGTGGTTTTTAATCATTTCTGGGCTCACAAATGCTTTTGAGAGTGTAATAAAAGTATGAACTAACTCTCCTGAGTAGATCATATAGGTTTTTTTCTGGACACCAGATTGAGAGATCTTTCTACAAGCAGGCCTCCACATTTGATTGTACCTACTTTGAACACTAGTGTTTTGGCAGCTTCAAATATCTCTATGTATCATTATCTAAAATAGACTTTTATGCAAATTTTATAAGATTGGCAGGATTTTTAAATTTATTTTAATTAGACATAATAATTGTACATATTTATGAGGTACAATGTAATTTTAAAAATCTGAATACAATTTGTTGTAAATTAGGGTAATTAGCATATCTATTATTTCAGGCATTTGTCATTTTTTGTGGTAAGAAGGTTCAAAATCATTTGTTCCAGTTATTTTGAAATACACAGTATAGTATTGTTAACTATGGTCAACCTACTGTGCAATGGAACGCTGGAACTTATCCTGTCTAACTATAACTCTATAATTGTATATACTTTGACCACCTTTGTACTTCTTCCCTTCATCCCTAACTTTCCCAGCCTCTGGTAACCATTATTTTTCTCTCTGTTTCTATCAGATCAACTTTTTAAGATTCCATATATGAGCGAGAACATGCAATATTTGTTTTTCTGTTCCTGGTTTATTTAACTTGACATAATTTCCTCCAGGCTCATCCATGTTACTACAAATGGTAGAATTTTATTCTTTTTTCTGGACAAATGATATTCTGTTGTGAAAATATACCATTTTTTTTCTCCATTCACCCATCAGTGGATACTTAGTTTGATTCCATATCTTGGTTACTGCGAATAATGCTGCAATAAACACAGAAGTGCAGATATCTATTTGACATATTGATTTCATTTCCTTTGGATATATACCCAGTAGTGAGATTGCTGAATTGTATTATAGTTCTATTTTTAATTTTTGAGGGACCATCATATTGTTTTCCAAAGTGGCTGTACTCACTTGTATTCTGAGAAACAGTGTATAAGAGTTACCCTTTTTCAACATCTCCAACAGTATTTATTACTTTTTGCCTTTTATATAATAGCCATTCCAATTGGGGTGTGATGCTATCTCAACGTGGTTTTGATTTGCATTTCCCTGATTAGTGATGTTGAGCATCTTTTTCATACACCTGTTTGCCATTTGTATGTCTTCTTTTAAAAAGTGTCTATTCAGACATTTTGTCAATTTTTAACCAACTTATTTGTGGGTTTTTTTTGCTATTGAGTTGTATAAGTTATTCACATATTGTAGATATTAACTCCTTGTCAGATGAATAGTTTGAAAATATTTTCTGCCATTATGTAGATTGTATTTTCACTCCGTTTATTGTTTCCTTTGCTGTGGATAAGCTTTTTAGTTTGATATAATCGCATTTATCTGTTTTTGCTATGGTTACTTGTGCTTTTGAGGCCTTATCCAACAAAAATCCTTATCCAGACCTACATCATGATGTATTACCCCTATATTTTCTTCCAGTACTTTCATAGTTTTGGGTCTTAATTTTAACTCTTGAATACATTTCAAGTTAACTTTTTAAGTAGTGAGGGGTAGGAGTCTAGTCTCCTTTTTTCTGTATGTGGTTATCAAGTATTTCCAGTACCACTTATTTCCTTTATTGGTACATAATATTCTTACATATTTATAGGATACATACAAGTACGTTTTATATGAATAGAATGTGTAATGATCAAGTCAGGGTATTTGAGGTATCCATCACCTTGAGTATTTAGCAATTCTGTGTTGGTAACATTTTAAGTTCTTCTTGCTACATTGAAGTATACAATACATTGTTGCTAACTACAGTCAATTCATTCTGCTATTGAACATGAGAGCTTACTTCTAGATTACTGTAAGTTTACACCCATTCACCAACCTCTCTTCGTCTCTCCCTCTCATCTGCACACCCTTCCCAGCCTATAGTATCTATCATTCTATTCACTATCTCCACGGGACCAAGTTTTTTAGCTCCCAAATGTGAGTGAGAACAGGTGGAATATTTTTTGTGCCTGGATTGTTTCACCTAACATAATAATCTCCAATTGGCATCCATTTTGTTGTAAATGACATGATTTCATTCTTTTTGGTGTTGAATAGTATTCTTTTGTATATATATATCACATTTTTTTTCATCCAGTTATCTCTTGATGGACACTGAGGCTGATTCTATACTTTTGCTATTGTGAATAGTACTGTGATAAATGTGTCAGTGCAAGTATCCTTTGATATACTGATTTCTTTTCCTTTGGATAGACACCTAGAAGTGTAATTCCTGGACCATATGGAAGTTCTATTTTTACTTTTTTTGGAAATCTCCATGCTGTTTTTCATTTCCATTTCCATTTTTCATAGTGGTTGTATTGACTTACATTCCCATCAACAATGTACAAGGGTTCCCCTTTCTCCACATCCTTGCCCACATCTGTTTATTTTTGTATTTTTAGTAATAGTTCAGTAAGTTAATAATAGTTAAATAAGTTAAAGGCAAAAATAAGTTTTGTCTTTTTATTTCTACCTGGAATAAATTGATATCTCATTATGGTTTTGATTTGCATTTCTCTGATGCTTTGATATTGATCATTTTTTCATATACTGTTAAATATTTGTAATCCTCTTTTGAAAATTATCTATTCTTCTTTTGCCCACTTTTTAATGCAATTGTTTGTTTCTATACTGTCGAGTTGTTTGAGTTCCTTGCATATTCTGGATGTTAGTCTTTTGTCGGGATGAATAGTTTGCAGACATTTTCTCCTATTCAACAGGTTGCCTCTTCGCTCTGTTGGTTCTTTCATCTGCTATGTAGAAGCCTTTTAGTTTAACATAGCCCTGTTTGTTTATTTTTGTTTTAGTTGTCTGTGCTTTTGAGGTCTTAGCCATAAAATTGTTGCCCAGATCATCAGTTTTATTCTTCCGCATGTGGATATCCAATGTTCCCAGCACCACATGTTGGAGAGAATGTGCTTTCCCCAGTGTATGTTCTTGGTGCCTTGCTGAAAACAATTAACTATAACTATGTGGATTTTTTCCTGGGTACTCTATTCTGTTCCCTCAGTCTGTGTTTCTATTTTCATACCAATACCATGCTGTTCTGGTTACTATAGCCTTGATATATATATATCATATATGATATATATATGATATATATATATCATATATATATATCGTGTGTGTGTGTGCATGCGCTTGTGTGTGTGCTTGTGTGTGTTTGAGACAGGATCTCACTCTGTCACAGAGGCTAGAGTACAGTGGCACAGTCTCAGCTCACTGTATCCTGGGGCTCCCAGGCTGAAGTGATCCACTTCAGCTTCTCAAGTAGCTGGGACTAAATATGCATGCCACCACAAATAGCTAATTATTTTAAATTTTTTGTAAAGAAGAGTTCCTACCATATTGCTTGATCATGAACTCCTGGGCTCAAGCAATCCTGCCACTTCGGCCTCTCCAAGTGCTAGGATTACAGGCGTGGGCCACCATGCCCAGACCCTTGTAATATATATTGAAGTCAAGTAGTGTGATGCCTCCAGATTTGTTCACTTTGCTTATGATTAGTTTGATTATTCTGACTCTTTTTGATTTCATATGAATTTTATGGTTTTTCTATTTTTGTGAAAAATAACATTGAAACTATGTAGAGATTTCATTCTATATATATATATTGCTTTCAGTAGTATGGTTATTATAATGATATTAATTCTTCTGATCTATGAGCATGAAATTTTTTTTCATTTGTTTGTGTCCTCTCCAATTTCTTTCAACAATGTTTTGTGGTGTTTCTTGTAGTGAGCTTTTACTCCCTTGGTTAAATGATTTCCTAAGTGTTTTTCTGTAGCTATTGTAAATTGAATTCCTTCTTAATTTCTTTATTGATACATAGAAATGTTATTGATTTTTGTATGTTGATTTCATATTCTGAAACTTTACCAAATTTGCTTATCAGCTCTAAGAGATTTTGGTGGGATCCTTTTCTAAATTTCAAATCACCTCATCTACAAAAGGGCACAATTTGACTTTCTTCTTTCCAATTTGGTTGTCTTCTATTTTTTTTCTTGCATGATTATTCTGGATAGGACTTCCAGTACTATGTTGAACTGGAGTGGTGAAAGTAGGCACCTTGTCTTGTTCCAGTTCTTAGAAGAAAAGCTTTCAACTTCTCCCCATTCGGTATAATGCTGTTTGGTTTGTCATATATGGCCTTTACTATGTTGACTATGACTAGTTTGTGGAGAGTATTTATCATGAAGGGATGTTAAATTTTATCTTTTTTTCTGCATCTGTTGAGATAATCATATGGTGTTTGACCTTATTTTATTTATGTGATGTATCATGTTTATTGATTTGCATATGGTAAACCATTCTTGCATCCCTGGGATAAATGCCACTTTATCATGGTGTATAGTCTTTTCGATGCACTGCTAAATTCAGATTGCTAGTATTTCATTGAGAATTTTTGCATCTATGTGTATCAGGGATAGTCACCTGCAGTTTTTGTTGTTGTCATTGTTGCGTGCTTATCTGCTTTTGTTATTAAGGTTATGCTAGACTTGTAGAATGAGTTAGGAAGTATTTCCTCCTCTTCAATTTTATTGGAATAGTTTGCAGAAGATTTGTAATGGTTCTTTCTTATATATTTTGTAGGATTATGCAGTGAATTCATCAGATCCTACACTTTTCTTTGTTGGGAGACTTTTTTTTATAGATTCAGTCTTGTTACTTATTATTGGTATGTTTATGTTTCCTATTTCTTTTTCATTCAATCTTCATAGGTTGTACATTTCCAGAAATTATTGCCTCTGGGTTTTCAGTTTGTTAGCATATAGTTTTTCATATAGCATATAGCCTCTGATTCATAGCCTCATACCTAGCATTTAGTCTCTGATAATCTTTTGTAATTCTGTGGTATCAGTTGTAACGTCTTTTTAAAGTTCTGATTTTGTTTATTTGGGTGCTCTCTCTTCTTTTCTTTGTTAGTCTAGGAGGGAATTTATCAGTTTTGTTTATATTTTCAAAGAACCAATTCTCATTTCGTTGATGCTTTGTATTGTTTTCTAGTCTATATTTCATTTAGGTCTGTTCTGATATTTACAGTTTCTTTCCTTTTGATAATTTTAGGTTTTATGTATTCTCACTCTTCTAGTTCTTTTAGGGACATCATAAAATTGTTTATTTGAAATATTTCTACCTTTTTTGCTGTAGGTATATTTTGCTATAAACTTCCACTTTAGTATTGCTTTTGTTGTATTCTACAGGTTTTGATCTGTTGTGGTTTAATCTCATTTGTGTCAAGACTTTTTTTTTTCCAAGTTTTAATCTTAATTTCTCCATTGACCCAATGGTCATTCAGGAACATATTGTTTAATTACTATGTATTTGTAAAGTTTTTGTGAGTTATTCTTAGTATTTATTTCCAGTTCATCTTATTGTGGTTTGAGAAAATACTTAAGATACTTGATATGATTTTGTTTTCCAAAAAAAGTAAAAATAGAACTTCCATATGGTCCAGGAATTTTTGAGCAGAAAACAGAATACTGGTTGTTAGTAGATGGAGGAGGAGGAAATGGGAAATTGTTGCTAAATGGATGTAAAGTTTCAGTTACGCAAGACAAATAAGGTATAGAAATATGTTGTACAGCATGGTAACTATAACAATAAAGTATTGTGCACTTTGAAATATGTTAAGGGGATAGGTCTCGTGTTAAGGTATTCTTATCACACACACACATATACACACACAAGGAGACACATACAAGAAAACACAACAGACACAAAGAAATTTCTGGAAGTAATGGGTATGTTTAGTACCTTGATTGTGGGGATGATATCAGGGGTGTATGCATATGTTCAAACTCATCAAAATGTATACATTAAATATTTGCAAATTTTGTACATCATTTCAATAAAGCATTCTTAAAAATACATCAGAAGTAATATTACTTCTGAGATTAGGTCATGTGTCTGAGGCACACTCTTCCTCAATTTGTCTTAGATCATTTGCTCTGGGTGAAGCCAGCTACCATGCTGTGAGGTGTCCTACAGAAAGGTCCATGGAGCCAACAGCCAACGGTGAGTTGACATTGTCAGTCCAACAGCCCACACGAAACTGATGTCTGCCAAAAATCTTGCAAGTGACTTTGGAAGCTAAATTCTGCCCTAGCCAAGCCTTTAGAGGAGAATTCAGGCCCAGCTCACAGCTTGACTACACAGTTATGAGACCTTGGGCCAATACCAGCCATCTAAGCTGCTCTCAAACTGATGATCTACAGGATTTCTAAGATAATAAATGTTTGCAGTTTTAAGTTGCTAAATATTGGAGTAATTTACAACAATATATAATTAATATAGTAATTCTAAAATGAATGAACAAAATTATAAGAGATATAGACTGTGTTCCTGATGGCAGTATCCCAAATTTTCTTACAAAGCAACTGAAAACTTCAGCAGAGTTTCCAAATACATGGGTTCTATATACATGGATTTAAACAACCATATATTAAAAATTTTTTGGCTGGACGCGGTGGCTCAAGCCTGTAGTCCCACAACTTTGGGAGGCCATGGTGGGTGGATCATGAGGTCAGGAGTTTGAGACCAGCCTGGCCAACATGGTGAAACCCCGTCTCTACTAAAGATACAAAAAATTAGCTGGGTGTGGTGGCATGCCTGTAATCCCAGCTACTCAGAAGGCTGAGGCAGGAGAATCGCTTGAACCCAGAAGGCAGAGGTTGCAGTGAGGCGAGATCATGCCATTGCACTCCAGCCTGGGCAACAGGATGAGACTCTGTCTCAAAAAAAAAAAAAAAAAAAAAAAAAAAAAAAAGGCCAGGCACGGTGGCTCACGCTTGTAATCCCAGCACTTTGGGAGGCTGAGGTGGGCAGATCATGAGGTCAAGAGAACGAGACAATCCTGGCCAACATGGTGAAACCCCATCTCTTCTAAAAATACAAAAAATTAGCCAGGAATGGTGGCGCATGCCTGTAGTCCCAGCTACTTGGGAGGCTGGGGCAGGAGAATCCTTAAACCGAGAGGCGGAGGTTGCAGTGAGCTAGGATGGCACCACTGCACTCCAGCCTGGGTGACAGAGCCAGACTCTGTCTCAAAAAAAAAAAAAAAAAAAAAAAAAAATTTAATTGTGTTTATAGTGACCACACACAGACTTTTTTCCTTGTCATTATTCCCTAAAAATTACAACTATTTATACAGCATTTACATTGGATTAGGTATTATAAGTAATCTAGAGATAGTTTAAAGTATGCAGGAGGATGTGCATAGGTTATATGCAAACACTAAAATATTTTATATGAGGAACTTGAGCATCCATGAACTTGGATATATCTGTGCGAGGTCCTGAAATGAATTCCCCACAGATGCCAAGGGACTACTACAAATCTAGGAGACTTTTCAAGGGATGGGTATATTTTCTGGGCTAGTTTTGATTTCATACCTTTTTCATTATTGCAGATTCTATTTTGAGGATCCAGCATTCCTTTATTTCTTTGTACTCCAAATACTAGAATTCAACTTCATTGTTTCAAAGTCTTTACTATTAAGTTCTCAGCCTTTGTATATTCAATGCTGCAGGTACATCTTAACCACTGAATCTTTATCAGTTGATTTTCAATTCAGGGTCTCCTTCTAATGTTTTCTACAAAGTGCCAGCTCTCTGCTTTAGTTGTGGCCCTTGAGAATGTTTATGTGTTTGTTTGGCCCTACAGGTCCTTCTGTAACTAATCAGGCTGCCTTGAATTCATATTTTTCAGTTAGCCATGTCACCTCTGCATACTGAGTCAAATGCGAGGATGTTTATTTTAAAATTCTTACTCTTATTACAAGGAGTAGTAGAAGGCATGCAATCTTATATAGCTATGGAATAGCTCTTTTACCAAAAATTTATTTGTGGTGAGTCTACCTCCAACTTATTGTCCCAGTTTATACCTATTGTCCAAACATAATGTTAGTACATTTTTTCACTCTGGGAAGTATTCAGAAGTAAATATTACAGTTTTGACAATCCCTTTTGTAACCAAAATTGCCCAATCAGGAGAAGCAGTGTTGGATTGTAATAAAGAATGCAAACTTTGTGAAAACTGGAATTGAAATCCTAACACTACCTTTTTCAGCTTTTTGCTCTTGGTCAAGTTACCTGATCTTTACATTTAAAATAGATAAGAAAAAAAAATAAGAATTCATAGGCTTGTTAGAGTATTCAATAAGTTACTATACATAAAGTCCTGAGAAAAGTGCCTCTCATAGAGTGATTACTCAATAGATACGAATATTGTAATGGGTAATTTTATAAGTAAACTGGATTGGCCATGAAGTACCTAGATATTTGTTCAAACATTATTCTGGGTATTTCTGTGAGTGTGTTTTTGGATAACATTAACATTTAAAGTGGCATACTGAGTAAAGCACATTGCCCTCCCCAATGTAAGTGGGCCTCATCCAATCAATTGAAGGCCTGAATAATGAGAAAAAAGCTGATCTCTAAGTAAGAGAGAATTTCTTCTGCCTGACTGCCTTTAAACTGAGACTTCAGCTTTTTCCTGCCTTCAAAATTGAATTGAAACATTGGCAGTTCCTGGGTCTTGAGGCTGCAGGTCTTTAGGCTAGAATCACACCATCAGCAATTCTGAGACTCCAGCTTGCTGACTCTCCCTGCAGATCTTAGGACATGTCGGTCTCCATAATCTTGTGAGCCACCTCTTTATAATAAACAAGTACACACGCACACATCCTTAGTTTGTTTCTCTGGAGAGCCCTGAATAACAGAAGTATTAAAGAGGCTATAACAAAATTGCTTAATAACAATCATGTATGCTAGAGAAGAGGGATACATTCTTCAACTTTTCCACCTGTAACTTTCTTAGAAAAGGAGATTTCACACTGATCCCATGCAAATCTATTAACAAAATATTCTGTAGGGAATGTGACACATTAGCCTAGCATTAAAAATATGGAATATTGTCATTTAGGATTTGAGTTCTCAAACTTTTGATAATTATTCAGATGAGGATCATGATGATAATTATCATGGTTATGGAAATCAAAGCAATTGTTATAGACATCGTTTACTTTAATACAAAGCTACCATGATTTGAATTCAGCTGTAAGGTATAGAACATTAAAAAGTCAAAGAAAATATGTGATTCTTAGCATCAAAATACAAGTTATTCAACGTAGAATAATAAAGCACAATTTAATCTGTCAGAATAGCAAAGTGTTTCCTTTTTCAAGTAACTATTGGTTTTGAATAGCGTTATGTTAAATAGCTGGTTTCTTAGGTTTTGAGCAGCTATAATCTTAGAACTAATTTAACCTAAAAAAAAAAACTTGTCTAAGCCAAGAGCTAACATCAAATTTAATGTTAAAAAACTAAAAGCTATGTCTAAAATCAACAACAAAATGAAGATGCTGAATCTCATCACTTGTTTAACATAGTACTAGAAGTCCTAGCCAGAGCAATTAGTCAAGAGAAAGAAATAAAAGGCATCCCAATTAGAAAGAAGGTAGTGCAACTGTAGCTGTTTGCAGATGATATGATTTTTTATATAAAAAGCCCTAAAGACTCCACAAAAAAACTGTTAGAACTAATAAAGAAGCTCAGTAAAGTTGCAGGATACAAAACAACATATCAGTAGTGTTTTTATATACTAAAAATCAATTTTCTAAAAAAAGAAATTAAAAAAATCATATAGTAGCTAGAGAAATAAAATAAAGAGTATTTTAAAGCACTACAGCATGGTGACTATAGTTAATAATATTGTATTGTATACTTGAAATTTGCTAATAAAGTAGATCTTAAGTGTTTCACTACACACATGCACACAAAAGGTAACTATATCAGGTGATAAATATGTTAATTAGCTTGATTGTGTACACATCCATCTAAATTATCCTGTTGTACGCCTGAAACATATACAATTATTATTTGTCAATTATACCTCAATAAGTCTGGGGGAGCAAAACTTGCCTAGGAAAATAATCAGAAATGCACACTAAGAAAAAACACAAACAAAAATTACTTTTGCGTTATTTAAAAGGGGAATAATTGAGATAACAGAAATTACTCCAGTTATATTATACTACTTTAATAGAATATTTGTGCACATGCTAAAATTAAGTTTATTAAAAATTACTAATGGCATGTCAAAATAATGTTAATTGACAAAGAATCAGGGTGCAATACGATTGCAACCAGATTTAAAATATTCTAGAAATAGAAACATAAAATCAATGTACTTATCCAGCTGCAGAAAGAAATCACATTCAGATGAATACGAGGGAAAAAGCTTTATTGCAGTTTTACCAGAAGAAATACCTGGTTGCTAATAAAATACAGTACTAAGAAAAAAAAAAAAGAAAATATAGCATACTATAATCTTTACTTTTACTTTTGAGTAAGAAGATCATAGTTTTTAAAAATGATAGTCCCAGCTACTCGGGAGGCTGTGGCAGGAGAATGGCATGAACCCGGGAGGTGGAGCTTGCAGTGAGCTGAGATCACATCACTGCACTCCAGCCTGGGGACAGAGAGAGACTCCATCTCAAAAAAAAAAAAAAAAAATTATATTCTTTAAAATTTTTAAATATATTTTCTCTAATTTTCGCCAATAAGCATAATATTTCAATTATATGGGGAAGATGAGAACCAACAAATATAAATAAATGAAGTATTTACTGAACAAAAATAAACATGGTTTTTGCCATGGTGATCTTTTTTTTCAACCTTACATATCATATTTGTAGTGAGAACGCTTAAAATCTCTTAGCAGTTTTCAAGTATAGAATGCGTTGTTATTGACTATAGTCACCATGTTGTACAACAGAGCTCTTGAACTAATCCCTTGGGTCTAAATAAAATTTGGTATCCTTTGACCAATATTTCCCCAATCCCTCCATCACCCTCAACCCCTGGTAGCCACCATTCTACTCTCTGCTTCTGAATTTGACTTTTTTCAGATTGCACATGTGAGATCATGCAGTATTTATCTTTCTGTGCATGACTTATTTCACTTAACATAGTGTCCTCCAGATTTATTCATGTTGTCACAAATGACAGAATTTCCTCCTCTTTTAAGGCTGAATAGTATTTCATTGTGTATGTATACCACATTTTCTTTATTCATTTATCTGTTGATGGACGCTTAGGTTGATTCCATTTCTTGGCTATTGTTAATAATGTTGCAATAAACATGGGAGTACATGTAACTATTTAACAGACTGATTTCATATCTTTTGAATATATAGCCAGTAATGGGATTGTTAGATCATACAGTAATTTTATTTTTGTTTGAGGAACCTCCATACTGTTTTCTCTAATGACTATACTAATTTACATTCCCAGGCATGTTGATTTTAAAGCACGACAGGGCTTAAGGAGATCTCTTGAATTATTTTGACGTGTGAGTCAGGATCAACTGTCACTTTGAATCCCAATTTTTTAGACAATGTAAGCTTCAAACTCTCAAGAACAAAGCAAGTACCTCAGTTGGAAATGCAGAAATCACACGCCTTCTGGGTTGATCTCGCTAGGAGCTGCAGCCCCAAGCTGTTTCTATTCCGCCATCTTGCCAGCCGCCTCAAAGTATGAATGTATATCTGCTACACAAAAGCATCCATAATGCGAACACTGGGAGAATATGACTGATTGAGTATAGTAAAGTCTTAAGGTACTGTAAGTCTATTATTTCATAATCTCCATATTAATGACACCATTTCACTGAATTTTAAGATTTTAATTGTTTTTCCTGAATATAAATTAATAGAAGTACAAATTCTAATATTTTCAACCACTATATTGCTCTAAGTGAAAAGTCCCCATTAAAATAACCTACAAAGAATAACTATAGTTAATTTTTAATTATAGTTATAGTTAATTAACTATATTTTTAGTTATAGTTATAGTTATAGTTAATTAAAAATTGACTATAGTTGATTTTTAAAATATATATGTTTTTCTAGGCATCTATGACTGTCCTCTCTTTCTGTTAGTTTATATTATTTGGTCATACTACAAAAAGTATAAAATGACTTTTCCACCATATATATGTATACATATATTTCCACTATACATATATATGTACACACACACACACACAATTTCTATATCAATCTAAAATTTTGTAAAATAGTCAATAGCATAGACTTGTTAATCATAAACACTGCACTCAAATTCTACCACATATTGGCTGTGTCACTTGAAGCAGAATTATGTAAACACCTCAAAAGTCCAATTTTCTAATATATGAACTGCAGATAATACTGAGTCATAGGATTCTAATAAAAATTCAAGGCAATAATACACATAAAGCTTTTAGCACATTACCTAAGAGATGAATGTTAAATATCTTAAGTTGCTTTTGAGTTGTTGGTATTGTTTATCATTATTATTCCACATTTTATAACAAAATATTATTTTATATATTTCTCTAGGATTATCTCTTGTAAGTGAAATTGTAAGTTTTATTTATTTATTTATTTATTTATTTATTTATTTATTTTTTAGAGACAGGGTGTCACTCGGTTGCCCAAGTTGCCCAGGTTGATCTCAAACTCCTGGGGTCATGTGATCCTCCCACCTCAGCCCACCCAACGTCCTGAGCCCAGCCAAAATTATGGGTTTTAAATTTTTTCATTTTACTATTTTTAAGTAATTTTGGATGATTTATATTCCCTAAAACAATATGAAAGCTATTGGAATACTTCTTTTTCACACCTACTAAACAGTGAATATTTTCTGGAGTTTTTATTATTTTGCCAAAAAAGAGACATTTTTTTCTTTCTCTTTATTTTCCAGATCTTTATGTATTTCAGTTGATATCACTTCATCTATTTTTTTTTCTTTTCTTTTAGAGACAGGGTCTCATTACGTCACTCAGACTGGAGTACAGTGGTGTGATCATAGCTCACTGCAGCCTGAAACTCCTGGGCTCAAAGGGTCCTCCCATCTCAGCCTCCAGATTAGCTGAAATTATAGGTGTGCACCACCATGCCCAGCTAATTTTTAAATTTTTTTTGTAGAGACAGGGTCTTTCTGTGTTGCCCAGGCTGCTCTCGCACTCCTGGACTCAAGCAATTCTTCCTCCTCTGCCTCTCAGAGTACTGGGATTAAAGGCAAGACTAACTGCACCCCACCCATCTATTTCTTAATATGTGTGTATTTGATATTTGCATGTGACGTCATGTAGCAGAGAACTCTCAGCACAGTGAAATAAACAAGTGAGGAATTTAGAGATTGATTTATTTTCCATAAAAATCAGGAGATAGATAGCTTTATGCATCAAGTTCCCCTTTCAGGTAGAATGATATTTTACATATATAAACATATATATATATATAAAAAAATAAAATGATAGGTTTTACATATATATATAAAATACAGATAGGTTCTATATATATATACACACATATATGTGTATATTAATGTGTATCTATCTATCTATATATATACACACACATATATATATAGATATATAGAACCTATCTGATAAAAGTGAAGCTTTCCCTAAATGGCCAACATTTCTGCTTATGCCTGATGGACAAGAACTATCATAAGGCCATCCCTAATTTCAAGGGAACCTGAGAATCATATCCAGCTGGTGCCATCACTGTCCCAAACAAAGCAGTTTCTGTTATTAAGAAAAAAGTTAATTGACATTAGATAGTTTATCAATTTCTATTTCATTAACCTTTCATAGTTTTTTTTCTAACCTTTTTATTTTTTGGTCCATTTTTCTGTTCACCTGCTGTATTTTTTCCTCTTTATATTATTATACAGTTTGGGATAATGATGTGCTGGTAAATGTTTAACAACTGGTTCTCATCACAAAATGAAAAAGCCTGATTTATAGCATTTTAAAAATATTTATGGCATAAATACTCTTACTGTGGCCAATCTCACACTCCCAAAGTAATGTAATTAAATGTGAAGTTAGAAAGAGATGAGCAGTAATACACAATTTTCTAGTAATTCCACCCCAAAGATACAATAAACATAAACTTGAAGGCATAGATAATAGTACAATGCAGTAAACTAATTAGAAAGTGATGTTTTTCCATTTTTATTACTTTTATTTTTTTAATTATTTATTTAATTTTATGTTTATATAATTTTCATAGTAACAACTGTATTTAACAACTGACACAAAATTAATGTAACAGTTGGCTCTTACAAGCTATGAGCTGGCTCCAGCACACAAGTGGTTTGACTACGTGTCTGTTTCTATATGTGAGAGAGCATGTTTATGCTAGAACAGTCTTACTAATCATATTTTATTCTTATATACCAATAATTTATGTTTTTAATTTTGATAGAGGCATGTTAAGATCTCCTTATTGCTATTTTATTTCTGAATAATTCTAGTATTACATTATAATTAAATGAAATTTTATCTTGCATCATCAATGAGCATTAGATTTCCTTGTAACTTTTTAATTTGTTTATTTATTTATAAACTTCACAAGCTACTAAGTGCTAGGTGTAGTTTTAGGTACTGGAGATACAGAAGTGACGTCTTTGAAAGTACTTGCTTTGAAAAAGTGGGTTTGTGTTGGGAGATGGGGAGTGTATTTGGAGTAGGAAGAAAAGGGTTAGTAGCTGGCCTACAGCTTATCACCATTCCCATGAGGACATACATGCAGTCAGAAAAAGAAAAATGTTCAGGTCAAGTCATCTTGACAACATGTTATCAGACCCTCTGATGGTATTTACCAGAAGGAAAATAGAGTCTTTATCTGTGGGACGCTTCTCTCAGGACCTGCTCTAGTTGCTTATAAAATATAAATTTAGAATTAATGGAATTATGGAGCAAAGTATGCTCGAAAATATTATATCTCATGTAATTATTGGGTATAAGATGGATGTGTTTTATGACCAATAGAGTTACTTTTGTATAATGATGCTTCACATGCATTGCTTTAAACCTCGTATGTTAAATCTCAATCCAATGTCCCCAATGAAAGAAGACATAGGAGATATGCTGATGGTTTTAGACTGTTTTAGACATGCTCTTCCTTGATCATGGGATTGCCTGCATCCATTGAATTTCTAGTAACCTTTCTTATTGGTCAGATCTCTCTGATCTTCATGAATCTGACCTGTTGTTTTTTTTTTATTTATTTGAGGGATAGCAAATAATAATAATAAAGAAAATATCTGATAATAACTACTATGCAGATAATTAAAATGCTTTGAGTTTGAAGAAATTTAAAATGTGACTGATTTAGAGCTTGTGATCAGAGAAAGACTATTTGAGAAGACAATGTTTAATTTTGAACTGAAAGGTGAGTGATGCAACATTCCAAAAGAGCATTCCAGGTAGAGACCTGGCAAAAGAGCCAAAGATGAAAATGAGCTAAATTAACATAGAAAAAGTGAAGAAATTCCAGATGTCGAAAATGTCATGAGATTGGGTAAGAAAGGCAGAACATAAGTCCAGAAAGATGAAGAGATGCCAAGTAATTCAGGCCTTGTAGCCGCAGGTGAAAAGTTTAACATTTAAGTCCCCAGTGAAGCCATTGAAAAGTGATGAAATATATTTATAAGGCTGCTGTGTGAAGAATAAATCATAAAGAACCGTGACTGAAAACAAAGAGAAATTACTTGAATAGTCCATACAAGAGAAGACACTGACTTTGAACAGGGAGTTAGGAGTGGAATGGAAAAGAAATGGAAGGATTCAAAATAAAGAGGTAGGGTCTAATGCCGTCATTTCATATTGGTTTATTTTGTGCCTAGAGAACATCTGGCAATACATGGAGACCTTTTTGATTGTCACAACCAGGGATGGAGGTGGTACAACTGGCATCTAGATGGTAGATGCCAGGAATGATGTTAGCCATTCTACAAAGCACAAGACAATCCCTAATACAAAGAATTATCCAGGCCAAAATTTCAATGGTGTCGCACTTGAGAAACCCTGGTCTAGCAAAATTGTTGCTAGATTAGGTACGTAGGTTTGACAGAAAGGGGGATCCAATGGCTGATTTCTAGATTTTTAGGTCTGAGACATTATTGATCTTCTTTTTCTTGTACACATTTTTTTCATTGATTTAATTTTCTTATATGTTAGTAATTTAATGTTTATTTTATTTGTTTTGAATAAGTTTTACAAATTTTTGGGTACTCTTACATTTGACTCATTGGAACTTTTAATTTCTAACTTAATTGTATTACGGTTGTAAAACGTGGTCTAAATTAAAACATTGAATATTTATAATTTATTAAGATTTTCTTTGTGCCAAATGCATCCTCACATACTCCTTGCCCATATACCCCCTGCCCAATGATGTTTAATTGAAATGCTTAAGAATCTGGAAAGCAAAGAGAAGAGAAAGTAATCTTCACTTGATTTTTTGCAAAATGATAATTAAAAACATAGAAAATTCTTTTTGTTGATGAGTATGTATAAAAAAGAAGTGTTCCAATAAGTTCACTGCATTTACATTTCCATAGTTTAATTATAAGCAAATTTTCATTCATTTTTGAATTTTTGAGGTATTATATATATAAAAGTTGAGAAATCATATGTGTGTGGTTTGATGACTTTTTACAATTTAAACTCCCCCATGCAACCAGCACCTAGATCAAAAAGCAGAACATTGACAGCACTCCAGAAGTCCCTTTAATGCACACTTTTATTCGTTGTGCCTGAAGGGTAACCACTATTCTCCTTTTAATGCCATATATTATATTAGATTTTCAAAAACATTTTATCCTGAGAACCATACAAATAAAGATCGGATTTTATTGATTCAACCATATGTTGTGAGATACATTCATAATGTTGTTTGTAGTTGTAGTTCATTCACTTTCATTGTTCTACAGTATTCTAGTTGATAAACAGTTGAAAATTTATTCCTATATTTTACCTATGGTAATTGCCAATATTCTACCATTATGACTAAGACTATTACTTATATTCCTATGCATGTCATTTGAACATGTATGTGCATTTCTGTTAGGAATATACTTAGAAGTTAAATGGCTGGTTATGGATATGCTCTCCTCTAGTAAACGCTGCCAAATGATGGAATAAATTACTGTACAACCAGCAGTGTGTGGATTTTTAGTTGCTCCATATGTCTACCTTTTTTCCTTTTTTCATTTTTTCATTTTAGCAATTGTGAATATGCAGCAGAATTGTAATGTGATTTGAATTTGCACTTACCTGATAAATAATAAAGTTGATCACCTTTTCTTATGTTTATTTCCCATTTGGATATTCGCTTGTAAAGGGCTTTTAAAGTGTTTTGTCTAGACATACATATTTTTCAGTTTGTTTGTTTATAGTCAAAAGGTCTTCTATTTTTTTACACCTATTATGCCATGAATTCATAGGCAATAGGTTCCAGCAGCTCAGGCTTTGCACTAGGTCTCAGAAAGTATACTTCTTTGGGTAGAGCAGGCTGGCACTTCAGTTGAACTCACATACCTTTCTCTTTTGCTTCCTTCTTTTTCTGATCATTTTCCTTCTTGCATTTCAAAAATTTATCTCGGCTGTTAGAGCACTTAATATGCTCAATATGCACATTAATTATCTTGGCAAGAATCTTGTTCTTAACTTGTTTATTTATAACAATGCCAACAGCATGCTGGGTACATTGTATAATATTCCAATTTTTCCCTGGTAACATTTGTGGGACATTCCTTTTTGAACAGTATGCATTCTTTGATGTCTGCAGTATCACCATGCTTACAGGTTCACATGTATATGGCCAAAGGAGCACCTCCATATTTTCTAAAAAGCCTAGAGAACATATATTGGGTGCTTCTCCTCCTCTTTCCCTTTGTGTTCATCACTTTGGTGGATTACTGGAAGAAGGAGGTTCTAACTGAAAGGCTAAATTTAAAGTGTGAATAATGTTTTAAATAGTACACAGTATTTTGTAACATATTTCTTCAGCAATAATTTCTGCTATAAGTTTCATGTGTACTCTTTCAGTGATAACCTATGAAAATATAATTTTTCATATATTTATATTTATATATTGTTATAGTATATCTATAATATTATATCTATATAAATTATATGTATATAAATATAAAGTTATAACAAAAGGAAATTTGCTATGACTTTATATGGATGTATATAAATGTATATGTAAAAATTATTTTTAAAAAGCACATGGCAGGACTTGCACTTCTGGGAAGGTAGAGCAGAGGCATTTTTTTCTGTTCCTTTCATTAAGTACAACAAACCCCCTGGGCATTATATATAACATAAATATAAGAATATTTGGAAAAATAGAGAGAAGGCAGACTATACAGGTAACTTGGGACACAAGCAATGACATGGAGGGAATTTTACTGGGGTTTCTTTTTGCCTCATATACTCTAGACTGGGTACTGAAGAAACCAGAAAAAAAAAATGAAATGCCAACAGAAGCAGACAAAAATGTCCCCAAGAAAAGCATACTCTCTCTAGTTAGAGAACCTGGAATGGAGCAATTTAGCAAGATAGAAAACTTTTAGATAATCACTGCATTCCAGCTAAACAGTGCAGAAATTATGAAAAAATTTTGGCCTCATTTTCATCCCTACCAGCAAATGTTGAGGGAAGAGTCTAGACTTCAACTCTTGCCTAGCTGTAACAAGACATATCCCTTACCCGGCCATCTAGTGTGGTATCAAAGAAAAACCATGCAGAGTTAGGATTTTCTTATTCTCGTAGACAGTAACATTATCCTCATTCACTTACCAGAGTGATCTCAGAAGATATCTCATAAAATAAGATTTTTTAAAAATTATTTTTTATTTCAATAGGTTTTTAGGGAGCAGGTGTACACTGTACTCAATGTGTAGTCTTTTATCCCTTATCTCCTCCCACCATTTCCCCCAAGTACCCAAAGCCTAATGTATCACTCTTATGCTTTTGTGTCCTCACTGCGTAGCTCCCACTTATGAGTGAGAACATATGATGTTTGGTTTTTCATTACTGAGTTACTTCACTTATAGTAACAGTCTCCAGTTCCATCCAGGTTGCTGCAAGTGCCATTATTTCATTCCTTTTTATGGCTGAGTGGTATCCCTGTATATATATATCCATATATGTATATGGATATATATATGTATATGTATATATGGATATATACAGATATATATACATAGGGATACCACTCAGCCATATACATATATATATGGATATATATATATGAATATATATAGGGATATATATGTGAATATATATAGGGATATATATATGATATATATCTCTCTCATATTTTGTTACCCACTCATTGATTAATTGATGGGCATTTGGGCTGGTTCCATAATTTTGCAATTGTGAATTGTGCTGCTATAAACATGTATATGCAAGTATCCTTTTCGTATAATGACTTCTTTTCTTCTGAGTAGATACCTAGTAGTGGGATTGCTGGATCAAATGGTAGATCTACTTTTAATTCCCTAAGGAATCCCCACACTGTTTTCCACCGTGGTTGTACTAGTTCACATTCCTGCCAACAGTATAAAACTGTTCCGTTTTTACCACATTCATGCCAATATCTATTATTTTTTTATTTTTTTTTATCATGGCCATTCTTGCAGGAGTAGGGTGGCATCTCACTGTGGTTTTGATTTGCATTTCCCTGATAATTAGTGATGTTGAGCATTTTTCCATATACTTGTTGCCCATTTGTATATCTTCTTTTGAGAATTGTCTATTGATGTCTTTAGCCTGCTTTTTGGTGGGATTGTTTAATTTTTTCCTGATGATTTGTTTGAGTTCTTCGTAGATTCTGGATGTTAGTCCTTTGTTGGATGTACAGATTGTGAAGATTTTCTCCCACTCTGTATGTTGTCTGTTAACTCTGCTTCTTATTTATTTTTCTGTGTAGAAGTTTTTTAGTTTAATTAAGTCTCATCTATTTATCTTTGTTTTTGTTACATTTGCTTTTGGGTTCTTGGCCATGAAGTCTCTCCTTAAGCCAATATCTAGAAGGGCTTTTCTGATATTATCTTCTAAAATTTTCATGGTTTCCGGTCTTAGATTTAAGTATTTGATCCATCTTGAGTTGATTTTTGTATAAGGTGAGAGATGAAGATCCAGTTTAATTCTTCTACATGTGGCTTGCCAATTACTCCAGCACCATTTGTTGAGTAAGGTGTCCTTTACCCACTTTATGTTTTTGTTTGCTTTATTGAAGATCAGTTGACTCTAAGTATTTGGCTTTATTTCTAGGTCTCTCTATTCTGTTTCATTGGTCTATGTGCCTATTTTTATACCAGTATCATGCTGTTTTGGTAACCAGGAAGATATAGAAACTCTAAACAGGCCAACAACAAGCAGTGAGATTGAAACGGTAATAATAAAAAAAAAAATGCCAACAAAGAAAAGTTCAGGACCTGACGGATTCACAGCTGAATTCTATCAGACATTCAAAGAAGAATTGGTACCAATACTATTGACAATATTCCAAAAGATAAGGAAAGATAGACTCCTCCCTAAATCATTGTGTAAAGCTAGTATCACCGTAATACCAAAACCAGGACATAACAAAAAATGAAATGTACAGACCAATATCACTGATTAACATAGATGCAAAAATCCTCAACAAAATACTTGCCAAAAGAATCCAACAGCATATCAGAAGGATAATCTACCGTAATCAAGTGGGTTTTATACAAGGGAAGCAGGAATGGTTTAACACATACAAGTCAAAAAATGTCATACACCACATAAACAGAATTAAAATTTTAAAAATCCTGTAATTATCTCAATAGATGCAGAAAGAGCATTTGACAAAGTCTAGCATCCCTTTATGATTAAAACCCTCAGCAAAATCAGCATATAAGGGACATACCTTAAAGTAATAAAAGCCATGTACGACAAATCCCCAGCCAACATTTTACTGAACACGGAAAAGTTGAAAGCATTCCCCCTGAGAACTGGAACAAGATAGGGATGCCCACTTTCACCACTTCTATTCAACATAGCACTGAAAGTCTTAGCGAAAGCAATCAGACAAGAGAAAGAATAAAGGGCATTCGAATCAGTAAAGGGGAAGTCAAACTGTCGCTGTTTGCTGATGATATGATCATGTACCTAGAAAACCCTAAAAACACATCCAGAAAGCTCCTAGAACTGGTAAATGATTTCAGCAAATTTTCAAGACACAAAACTAAGGAGGTAAAAGACCACTACAACAAAAACGAGGAAACACTGCTGAAATAAATCATAGGCGACACAAACAAATGGAAACTCATCCCATGCTCATGGATGGGTAGAATTAATATTGTGAAAATGATCATACTGCAAAAGCAATCTACACATTCAATGCAATCCCCATCAAAATACCACCATCATTCTTCATATAACTAGAAAATACAATCCTAAAATTCACGCAACCAAAAAAGAGCCTGCATAGTCAAAGAAAGACTAAGCAAAAAGAACGAATCTTGAGGCATCACATTACCTGACTTCAAACTATACTACAAGGCCATAGTCACTGAAACAGCATGGTACTGGTATAAAATAATTTCAAATAAGTTCTACTAGAGTTTTATAATGCTTAACCAGTCCAGGATTTAATAAAAATATTATTGACTATGCTAAGAACCAAAAAATCTAAAATCAATTGGCAAAATACAATAAAAAACACGAACATTAAGATGACCCAAATGTTAGAAATATGTGGTAAGGATTTTATAGCAATCATCACAAAAATGCTTTAATCAATAAATTAAAACAAATAAAAAATAGAACACAACAGCAAAAGAAACCCAGAAAATATAAAAAAGAATGAAATGGAAATTTTCAAACTAAAAATGTTATAACCAAAATAAAATATAAGTGGTTCAATAGCAGAATGGAGAGGACAGAGAATGAAACAGTGAACTTGGAGACTGAACGTAGAAATTGCCTATTATGAACAACAGAGAAAAAATTAACTGGGGAAAAAGAACAGAGCCTCAGGAATATGTGGTACTATTATATTACAAAAGATTAAGCATTGGGGTAATCAATATCTAAAAGGAAATAAAAAAGATTGAGGTTGAAAATTTTTGAAGAAATAAAGGCAGAATATTTTCCAAATCTGACAACACACACACACACACACACACACAAACAGGGAAAGAGAGAGAGAGAGAGATAAACTCACAATTTCAAGAATCTGATCAAATCTTAAATAGGACAAACTGAAAGAAATCTATGACAAAACACATCCTAGTTAATGATCTGAAATTTAAAAACAAAGAATATTTTAGAAAGCATACAGAGAAATTGATGCATTACCTTTAAGGGAAAAACCATTCCAATGACAGTGCATTTCTCACGAGAACTCAAAGGAGGTTGAAAGGAAATGACAAAGCCTAATTCAAGTACTGAAAAAAAAAAAAACTACCAACCTAGAATTTTATAGACAGAAAAAGTATCATTCAGAAATGAAAGGGAAATCAAAACATTTTAAGATGAATGAAAACCAAGATAATTTGATGCCAGTAGATCTACCCTAAAAGAATAAAGAGAATTAATAAAACAGAAATTGGATGATACTAGGAGAAATAAAACAACAGAAAAGAAAAAAATGGCAGAAGCAAAATTATGGAAAATACAATAGTTTTTATGTTTGATGGTTGAAGCAAAACATAACACTGTCTAAGATGGCTCTAAATATATGTAGAGGAATATTTCAGAAAACTATATTATATGTTTAGAAGGAGTGTAATGGACAGTAAAGTTTCTATACTTCACTTCAACAGGTAAAATGTCAACACCAGTAGATTTTGATTAGTTATATATGTATGTAATGTTATACCTAGAGCAACCACTAAAGATAGTATACAAAAAGATATGCTCAAAAACACTATAGATCAATCAGAATAAAACTCTACAAAATGTTCATGTAATCCACAGGAAGACAAGAAATAATAAAACACAGGAACAAACAACAGTGAGAGCGAACAACAGTGAGAAAACAAAAAATAAAGTTACAGACTTAAGCCCTGACAATAATTACATTAAATATCAATGCTACAAATACAATTAAATTACAGATTGGAAGACTAAACAAAAACCAGCCAATCAACCAAAATAAATATAACCCAACAATATGCTGTCTAAAGGAAACTACTTCAAATATAATTATATAGTTAGCTTGGAAGTAAAAGGATGGAAAAGACACACCATGTGTATTAAACCATTCTTACATTGCTCCAAAGAAATACCAGAGACTGGGTAATTTATAATGAAAACAGGTTTAATTGACTTCCAGTTCTACGGGATGTACAGGAAGCAGAGCTCTGACATCAGCTTCTGGGAGGGCTTCAGGAAGCTTACA
The DNA here is from genome assembly GCF_028885625.2 of Pongo pygmaeus. Taxonomy (NCBI): domain Eukaryota; kingdom Metazoa; phylum Chordata; class Mammalia; order Primates; family Hominidae; genus Pongo; species Pongo pygmaeus. Next base: position 85,842,340 of record NC_072384.2, read on the forward strand.
ATTATAGTGAAAGGCAAGGGGGAGCAAGTACATCACACGGTGAAAGCAGGAGCAAAAGACAGTGGTGGGAAAGGTGCCACACAGCTTTAAACAACCAGATCTCATGAGAACTCATGTACTATTGTTACGAAAGCACCAAGGGGATGGTGTTGAACTACTCATGAGAAATCCACCCCCATGATCCAATTATCTCCCACCAGGCCCCACCTCCAACACTGAGAATTACAATTCAACATTAGATTTGTGCAGGAACAAATATCCAAAGTAGTTCATTCTGCCCCACCCCTCCCAGTTCTCATGACCTTCTCATATTGTAAAATACAATCATCGATTCTTAATAGTCCCCACAAAGTCTTAACTCATTCCAGCATTAACTCAGAAGTCCTAAGTCCCACATCCAAATTCTTACCTGCAAATGAGTTCCTTCCACCTATTGAAGTGGCTTTGTTGACTGGGGAAATACCCAAAGTTCATTATCTCACATCAAGAAGATTAAGGACACAGATACACGTGGGTGGGTTAAGGAGAGGAAAGTTTAATAGGTAGAAAAGAAGAGAGCAGCTCCCCCATGCAGAGGGAGGAAGGCTCTGAATGGATTTCCTTGTGCGTGGCAGGAAATGGTTGGTTATATAAAGGTGTTTCAGAAGACAGTGTAAGGCAGTGTCTGATTTACAATGGGCCCACAGGATTGGTTTGACCAAGTGTGCCACTTACATAGCCCACAAAGAAACTGGTCATGCCACCTTAATCTTTTATTATGCAGATGGGGTTTTTTTCCTGGCTTGCACCATGACATCTGCACATGTGGTGCCAAAGAGAAGGGAGAGAGGAATTGCCATGTTGGATGTACCTGGCTTTTAGGTACAGCTGCCAGCATTAATGCAAGCTTCCAGCTTGCTTGTCTATGCTTGCAGCCTGACTTTTCAGGCTGCTTTCTGCTAGAAAAGAAATGGTTTGCGGACTGCTTTTTATTAAATGAAAAGCCTTACCAAGGACTCCTGTACCCTCACTATCTGCCTAAATAATTACTTTTTTACTCCTATATTATTCCCCGCTCAGGAGCTGTAACTCTAACTCCTGTTAGGGGGTCTTGGACAATGACTCCTTCTGGATACTTCCTGCTGAAAGGGGGTATTGAGTGAAGGATAGCTAGGGTTCCTCCTGGAGTTGATATAAGGGTCTTTGGAAGAATGGTGTGTCCATGTGTGATTCTGTTTGCAGCACCATTTGGAGTTTGATTGCTTCTAGACAAGAGGAAACAATTCAAGTTATACTATTGAGGATACAAGGTTCAAACATTAATATATGACCTATAAGCAAGAAGGGGCTTCATAAAGGAGTTAACAAATTCCATAAAGAAGCCTGGAATTCATTAAGGAGAGTGTGTAGCCACCCTGGGCTTGAGCCCACATTTTCTCTTAGCTTGCCAGTGATTTTAATCTGATCTTTAAGTACCTGTAGGTTTTCTTCTACTTGACTAGAGGTGTTGATCCAGAAGCAGCAAGTTTGATTTAAAAGTGCACAGGTACTCCCTATTTCTACTGTAAGGACATCTAAGGCCTGTCTACTTTGTGCTACTACTGAAGCTAAAAAGTTTATAGATTGTTGTGCTTCTATGACTCCTACTATGTTGTCCTTCTATGGCTTTCCATCCTCATTGCATCATAATGGATATATTAGGTACTGATCTTTCAAGGAAAGGAATACCAGAAAACAAGAATAAGCCTCTGGCTATAGAATCTCCCATCCATGGTTTTTCTAAGATGAGATTGTCATGTGCATGCCCTCCCCAGTCTTCCCTTTCAGTGAAATCTCCATATAAGAACATGAAAATTATAGATCTTTTTGTTCAGCATATCCAAGATAGTGCAGTTTTTAGAAAAGAGCCTATATTGGGTATGTCCTTATATGATGTTGCATTGTCAGTAGAATTAAAAAATAATAGGTCAGAAACCACTGCTACTATAGCACAAGTTCCCTTCCAATGCCTAGGGAGGATTAAGTGTAGCCAAGAGCCACAAAGGAAATATAGCCCTGTTCCTTGAAGGAATGATGCTAAGTTGTGACTTGTGAGAGACAGATTTTTCTCATATCTTAAAAGTTTTTCCCTCTTATATATAATAGGAGCATCACTGGGATAGGGATATCTATAATCAGGATAGTCATTTACGATGCCGTTTGGAATTTTACATGCTAAGTGAGAAGGGTCCACTTGATAGTTGGAGTTTTGAAAGATTAGGGACACAATATGCCCTGGCCAATATATTAGATCATCCTCATGACAAGTGCTGTCAGTCCAGATGTCCCCAGTTTATCCACAAATTTGCAGGCCACCACTATTGGTGGGCCTCATTCAGGGATCTGGAATTCCATGAGGGGGCATGTTTGGAAAGGCCCATATGTTATTTTTAACATCGTAGTATATTGTGTCAAAGGGGCTACCTAGAGCCTGCCATTCCCACTGAAACTTTCCACCAGGAGAGGCCAGACTTTGAAAGCCTCCCCATAGGGCTTCTAACTTTCTTATATCATCCCTATTACATTTTTTCTCCAATTCTCTGAACTTTCAGTGATTACAAGTGTGGTGTTATAATATTTGAGATCTCTCAGGTATGGTCCCTTTCCCCCACTTCTAAAACAAAGAGAGGCATTTACTATTACCCAGTCAAGTTTCCCCAGCCTGAGAGTGTGAAGCTAATCTTCAGGGAAAATGTCTTCTGGCACGTTCTGGCACTGGAAGAGAAAGTGTCTTCCTGTGAGGAGTTACTTATCCAGTTGAAAGTACTCCCATACCATGTTCCATTTATGCCTGACAAGTCTCTAAATGGTTAAAGATAAGGCTAACAAAGGGAATCCTAAGACGGTAAGTTCCAGGTCATGGAGAGGTTTCTTAGTGTTATTGAACTGAGCAAACCACTCAGGACAGGCCCAGAAATTAGTCTTGGGCCTAATTTGGCCCTTTAGCTACTGTAGTAGCTAAAGGGTGTGACGTATTACCAAATCCAATAAAAAGCCCTAGCAGACTTTGTGATAGTAAAACATTCATCTTTACTTCCTGTCAGTAACTGTTATCCCTGCTAAAGGATAATAATTGAGCAAAATACTACAGTAATTGAGAATTTCTGTTTGATATTCCACCCTTGGGGTGCTACAGTATATAGTCCTACTGCAAATAGTAGAGTTAGTATAACAATTCCTGCAGGGTAATGTAGTAGATAATTTCCATCTAAAATTGTTATTCACCAAGATATAGAATTTCTCTTTGGAGGTCTATGAAGTTACAAATATAATTCCATGGATAATTAAAAATCTCCTAGTTGGGTCTGGTGACTCATGCCTGTAGTCCCAGGACTTTGGGAGGCCAAGGTGTGTGGAGCCCGAGCTCAGAAGTTCAAGATCAGCCTGGCCAACATGGTAAAACCCCATCTCTATTAAAAATACAAAAAAATCAGCCAGGTGTGGTGGCGATCGCCTGTAATCCCAGCTACTCAGGAGGCTGAGGCAGGAGAATCACTTGAAGTCAGGAGGCAGAGGTTGCAGTGAGCCAAGATGGCACCACTGCACTCCAGTCTGGGTCACAGAGCAGCATTCTGTCTCACCAAAAAAAAAAAAAAAAAAAAAAAAAAATCTTGCAAATACACATCAAAAAGTTCTGTTATCTGGAGTAGAATCTCAAGAGGAACAAAAAGTATTTGGTGAGGTAGGGGTGGGACTTTCAGGAATGAAACATAGGTTCCCCAATGCAACTAAGGGGTTGAGAAAAATATCAGATTAGAGTTCTTCCTGAGATGCCCCTTATGGTCGTGCTATGGGAAGAGGAAAGGCCTTAATTAGAGAGCAGAAGCAAGAGACTTTCTTCAGTCTCCAGAAAAACGCCTATCTACCTTTCTTCAATTTCCAGAATCACCCAGGGCTCCTGTACTGTAATGGCAGTTTGAGCCACTGGAGCCGAATGTTTGAGCCTTGGGACCCATCAGTTTTGTTGGACCATCTGTGAGACTGGTTCTGAACCCAGTGACCTCTGTCTCCAGAGCAGTCTCATCTCCAGTGGTCTCTGCCACAGGCTAGACAGGGTCAAGGTGGCTTCCTCTTGCTGCTTGGGCACTCCTTCTTAAAGTGCCCTGAATTACCACATTGTTAGCAGCTAGAAGACAAACCTCAGGGATCCTGAACTTTTCAAGCTTGCAATGCGGCTACTAGAGCCTCTGTCCTCTTGTGTTTCCTCGCTTTCTCTTGGCCCACTTCCTGGTCCCTATTATAAAAGACTGAAGTGGCTATTTTCAGGAGGTTCTCTAAGGTGCTATCTGGCCCTATAGCTTGCTTCTGTAGTTTCCTTCTAATATCAGGAGCTGCCTGTGTAATAAATTTGTCCTTTAGGATGAGGTTCCCTTGAGTGAATGAAGGGATGAGGAAGTGTGTTTTGTTAGTGCCTCTCTCAGCCTTTTCATAAAAGTTATGGGATTCTCATCTGACTTTTAGTCCATCATAGACAGTTTATAGTAATTAAGAAGTTTGGCCCTAGTTCTTCATAGGCCCTCTAATATGCACGTTAAAAAGTGTTTCCTTTTCCATTCAACTTCTTTCCCATCTCCTTTTTTCTTTTTTATTCTACTATAGGAGACACATTGCTCATCTTTGTATTTCTCCGCTGCCAGCAGAGCTGCCTGCTTTTTGGCTGCATTGAGGGTCTGGCTTAGGAGCAGCATAACATTCCTCCATGTAAGTTCAAACACCTGAGTTAAATTTTAGAAAGTTTCTATATACTTATCAGGGTCGTCAGAAAATTGGCATAAGTCTACCTTTATTTGCCTAAGCTCCTATAATGGGAAGGTAATATGAACCCTATGGCTCCGTTTCCATCAGGCATTTCCTGCAGGGGTAAGAGTGAAGCAGGGGAAGTGGTTAGTTTTGGAGGTGGTGGAGCTGGAGGAGCTGATGGTATGGTTGGAGGGGGTTCCAGATAAGGGGGACTGGAAGGGTTGGGACATTAAATAGCTATCTCAGATTGTTTCCCTGGAATCTGCTTTAGCTTTGGGTCATCATTCCCTATGGACTTGCCTGACATGGCTGCTAAAAGAACTAGGTTGACTGTACAAAGCTTGTAAAGGTCTAGGTTGTCTCGAAGGGCAAAGAAAGCCCTGCGAGACATAGGGGACCTCAGCCCATTTGCTCTCTTGTCTGCCGAAAAGATCTAATTGTTGAATAATATTAAAATCAAGGCTTCCCCCAGTAGGCCAGGTTTTTCTGTCCTCAAGATGGAAAGAAGGCCATGCCATTGTGCAACAAAATATGAGGAGCTTTTTCTTCAAAGTCTCAGGGTCGAAGGAGTCCCAGTGCTTCAGAATGCACTCAAGAGGAATGCAGACTGAAGATGGGCTGTCACCCATCTAGAAAGAGAAGGCGAGAGAAAAGGTGTCCCTTTAGTCTTCCTCCTTCCAGTGTGACCCAGGGTGGAAAGGAAAGCCCCCTTTCTCACAGCTCCACTAAGAAGTGTCCCAGTGGGGATTCTGTGTGGGGGCTCCAACCCCACATTTCCCCTTGGTGCTGCCAGAGCAGAGGTGCTCTATAAGGGCTCTGCCTATGCAGCACATCTCTGACTGGAACCCAGGCTTTTCCACACATGCTCTGAAATCTAGGTGCAGGCTTCTAAGCCTTCTTCACTTTTGCATTCTGTGCACTTACAGGCTTAACACCAGATCGAAGCTGCCAAGGCTTACAGCTTGCACCTTCTGAAACAGCAGGCTGAGTTGCATCTGGGCCCCTTTGAACTGAGGCTGAAGCTGGAGCAGCTGAGATCCAGGCAGTAGTGTCTTGAAGCTACACAGGGAATTTTTTTTCATAACCATTTAATCAATCTCTTAGAAGTTTCAAGCATTCCCTCAGCTTCCTGTTTTCAGAGGCCTCCAAAATCCTCTAACTTCTGCCCATTACCCAATTTCAAAGCTGCTTCCACATTTTCAGGCATCTTCATAGCAGTGTTCCACTCTTCAATACCAATTTTCTGTATCAAGCCATTTCTTGCATTGCTATAAACATATATCTGAGATTGGGTAATTTATAAGAAAACAGGTTTAATTTTCTCTCAGTTCTGCAGGCTCTGCAAGAAGCATAGCTCTGGCATCACTTCTGGAGCAGCCTCAGGAAGCTTATAATTATGGTGGAAGACAAAAGGGAAGCAGGCAGGCACATCACATGGTGAAAACAAGAGCAAAAGAGAGAGTGGCAGGGAAGGGTCCACACACTTTAAACAACAAGACCTAACAAGAACTCATTCACTATGGCAAGGACAGAACCAAGGAAATGGTGCTAAACTATTCATGGGAAAATCATCCCCATGATCCAATGACCTCCCACCAGGCCCCACTTTCAGCATTGGGGATTACAATTCAACATGAGATATAGTTGGGGACAAATATGCAAAGTATATCAGCAAGCAAACATTAATCAAAGTAAGTCAGAAATGGCTTTATTAATATCAGATAAAGTAGGCTTCAGAGCAAGGAACATTCTTAGAAAAAAGTGACATTTTATAATAATAAAAGGGCCAATCTAACACAAAGGTATGAGAATCCTAAATGTGTAAGTAACAAATAACAGAGCTGCAAAATATGGGAATTGAAATCTGGTAGAACTGAAAGGAGAAATAGACAAATGCACAGTTATAATTGGAGAGTTTACTTCAACACTCTTTTCTCAATAGTTGAAAGAACAAATAGAAAATCAGCAAGGATATAGAAAAACTCAACACTGAAGCAACAGGATATAATCAACATTTATACCCCAAACAACAGAATATACCCTTCCCCCAACCTAGCATAAGCCATATACCAAGATAGACTATATTATGGGTCATAAAAGAAACCAAGCAAGTTTAAAATCATATGGAATATGTTCTCTGACCATAATGGGATCAAATGATATTGATACAGAAATCAATATCAGAAAGATAACAGAAAAATTTTCGAACCCTTGGAAACTAAACAACTAATTTCTTAGCAATGCATATGTCAAAGAACAACTCTTAAAGGATAATTTAAAATGCACTGAATTAAATGAACATGAAAATAAAATATATCAAAATTTGTGCATAGAAGTTACAGTGATGCTGGGGGGAAATTTGTAGTACTAAATAATTAGTAAATAGGAAATGTCTTCAGTCAGTTAGTTACCTAAGTGCCCACTTCAAGAATCTGGAAATAGAATAGCAAAATAAACCCAAGGCAAGTAAAAGAAAGTAAAGAATAACAATAAGAGTAGATATCAATAAAATGTAAAACAGAAAACAAAACAGCACTTTAATAAAAATGAAGCTTGTTCTTTGAAAAGATTAATAAAATTGACAAATTTCTATGAAGATTGACAAGAAAACAGAAAGAAGACACATATTAGTAATGTCAGGAACAAAGCAAGGGATATCACCATGGTCCCTGTTGATAGTAAAAGTATAATAAGGGAATACTATCAGTAAAAGGATAAAAAGAAAATTCTACATACAGAAATTGGTCACTTTACATAAAATAGACAAATTCTTCAAAAAGTCTAAACTACCATAACTCATCCAATATGAAATAAAATTTTTAGTAGCTATATAACTACTAAGGATATTAAATTGTTATTTAAACTCTCAGAAAGTAAATCTCCTGCTCCAGATGGTTTCAATGGACAATTAATTCTACCAAATGTTTACAGAAGAATTAACATTAATTCTACACAATCTTTTCAGAAAATAGGGAAGGAGGGAATGTTTCACGATTTATCCTATGTACCTAGTATTTACACGGATACTAATAAGACAGCACACACACACAAAGGAAATTATAGACCAATGTCCCTCATGTATACAGTTGCAAAAATTCTTGACAAATTTTATAGAATTCGGCAATGTGGAAAAATAACTGTACCTTATTAACAAAGAGTATTTATTTCCAGATATGCAAGACTGATTCAATATTCAAAAATCAATCAATGTAATCCACTATATTAACAATCTAAAAAGAAAGTCACATGGTCATATCAATCACATAGGAAAAGGTTTTGGCATGATTCACTTTCATTCATTAAAAAAAATTCAGAGACTAGAAATGGAAGAAAAGTTTGTCTATTTGAGAAAGAGAATCTACAAAAACCTACAGTCTAAATTATATTAAAAGGTGAAATATTGAATGCTTACCCCTAAGATCAGAAACAGTGTAAGAATGTCAGTCCTCACCACTACTAGTCCACACAGTACTGACATTTTTAGCCAGCATAGTAGGACAATAAAATGAGAGTTAAAAAAACATACTGCTTGGAAACAATTAATTAAAACTGCTTCTATTTTAAGATGACATGCTGTTCCACAAAGAAAATCACAAGGAATGTAAAATTAATAAGAGGGCTCAGCAAGGTGGCTATACATAAGATAACACATGAAATTATATTTCTATATACTAGCAACGAATACCTGAACACAGAAATTAAAAATAGAGTTTTATGTAAAGTCATTCATAAATAATGAAATGCAAGGGTTTTAATCTAACAAAACAATTACAAGGCTTGAATGCTGAAAACCAGAAAACTGTTGGAAAAAAATCAAATAAATTCTAAATAAGTGGAGAAATATTCTGTATTCATGGATTGGAAGATTCAACATAGTAAGGATGTCAGTGTTCTCCAAAATAACGTATATTTGATATGGAAAAGCAAAGGAACTAAAATAGCTAAAACAAATTCTGGGGGAGAAAAGTAGGAGGAAACATTTTACCTGATTTCAAGTCTTATCATCACCACAGTAATCAAGACTCTAAGGTATTGGCAGAGGGATAGAAACATAGTCAATGGAATAAAATAGGGAACTCAGAAATAGTGCCACAAAAGTACAGCCAACAGATTTGTGACAAAGGTGCAAAATCAATTTAAAAGATTGAAACTGGCTGAATTGTCCCACAGGACTGATGTTTATCATTTCTTACGAATAAACATAGAAATAGACCCTTCCAGTCTAAAAAATTGAAAAAGTTAAATTTGTCTTAGCTGAGTTCCTTTCTCAGGAAAATCAACCATCAGGCCTCCCATCTGGGCATATCAAGGAACTGAAACTTATACATTTCTTTCCAGGTCACTGCATCTGTACCATAAGATGCCAGATCCCGCAACTATCATGATTGCCTAACCAACCACCTGTTGGTTGGTCCTGTTGACCAACTCTTCTCCTTACCTCTCTCTAATTTCTGTTCTCCCATACATGGTTACATTTCTTCCCTGCTATATAATAACCTCCAATTTTACCCAGTCAGGGAGATGGATTTGAGACTGATCTCTCATCTTCTCAGCTGCAACGTTGTCTTGTGATTAGGCTTCTGTCGGGTAGGCAGCAGGATCTAGACCAAATCCCTAGTTTTTCGGTAACAGGACCAAGGATAGTATTTTCAACAAATGGTGCTGGAGCAACTGAATAGCCATAGACAACAAAAAAAAACAAACTAACAAAAAAACCCAAATTTTGATTTAGGTCTCACACTTTGTGCAAATATCAACTCAAAATAGATCATAGTCTTCAATGTAAAACAAAACTAAAATAACTTTATAAGATAATGTAAGAAAAAATCTTTGAGACATAGGGCTTGGTGAAGAGTCCTTTAAAATGATATCAAAGTACAATTCCTTAAAAATATTGCTAAATTGAACTTCTTTTATATTAAAACTTTTGTTCCATGAAAAACCCTGTTAAAAGACAAACTACAGATTTGGAGCAAAGATTTTTAAATCTATATATTTAACAAAGAATTCATAAAAGAATATATAAATAATTCTCAAAACTCAACTGTGAAACAAAACTATTTAATTCTAAAATGTGTACAGGATATAAAAAGACATTTCACAGAAGTGAATATGTGGACTGAAAACAAGCATAGGAAAAGATGTTCAACATTGCTAGCCATTAAGACCAAGACGAAATATCACTACATACTTACTAGAACATCTAAAATAAAAGTGATGTTTAAATATTATAACTATAGTGATTTAATTTAAACGTATTTAATAAATTTATGTTATTGAATAATAGTAACTATAAAAATAGTAATTACCAAAGGATGCAAAGAATCTGGATCTCTCACACATTGCTAGCAGAAATGTAAAATGGTACAGTCTTTATGGAAAACTACTTTGGCAATATCTTTAAAAAAAAACTAAACACACTTATCATGTGTACTACTCCTTGGGCATTCATGGCAGAGAAATGAAGATCTATCCCCTCACAAAAATGTTCCCATAATTGCTTATAGCAGTTTTGGGGGAACTTTTCCTTAGAAATTATAGCCTAAAACTGGAAATAGCCAAAATGTGCCTTAATGAATGAACGGTTAAACAAACTGCAGTACATTCATACTGTAAAATACTACTCAATAATACAAAGAAGAGACTATTGATACACTCAGCACCTTGGATATATCTCCAGCATGTCTGCTGAGTTAAAAAACAACAAAAAAGCTAATCTCAGAAAGTCACATACAGTATTATTTCATTCATAAATCACTCTTGAAATGCCAATATTATAGAATTAGAAAACATTTGATTTGTTTTCAGGGGTTAGGTATGGTGGGGAGGGGTGTGACTGTAAAGATGTAGCATGATGGAGATCTTTTAGGTGATAGAGTAATTTTGTCTCTATATGACTGTGGTGGTTACGTAAGTCTACCTACGTGAATGAATGGCATAGAACTAAATATATACAGTGTATCAATGTCAAGTTCTTGGTTTTGATATTATTACACTATAGTTATGTAGGATATAACCCTTATGGAAAATTCAGTGAAGAGTACATGGGGCCTCTCTCTGTACTATCTTTGTAACTATTTTTTATCTATAATTATGTCAAAATTAAAATATTTATAAAAAAGAAAATGTTAGCATAATGTACACATTTATTTTCACCTGGAAAAAAATTAAAAATTTGTCCTTGGGATTATACCATACTACCTAATTCTTTTTATGGCTGTGTATTATATCGATTTTTATTTGGTCCAGAATCCTTTGGCATTTTTTTTTCTGACTTTTTGGCATAATAAACATTGCTGCAATAAATGTAGTTTACAGAACTGATATCGGCAAGTGCTTATCGCAGAACATTCATAATAGGTGGCTACAGTGGTCATCTATTCCAAAAGATTGGGCATACAATTTGATGAATCAGTTCCATTACAGTACTGGCTATAAAGGTTCTATATTTTGTGCTTATCTGTATGATAAATTTCTAAGAGTGAAATTACTGGATAAATCTATTTTTATTATAGCAAACTTTAAATTAGTTTTAATAATAGAAACAGTATTTCCTTATTTTATTTTATTTTGATAAAATTCCTTAAGAATATTCATTATTTATTTTAATGTAAATTTTAGAATCAACTTTGCTAACTACAAGTTCCCACTGACATATTATTAGATATATGTTAAAATTATAGATTAAAATAGGGATAAAGAGTATCTTTCTGATACTGAGTTGTCTCAAGATCACACTGTGAGTATAATATTCAGGTCTTCTTAGCTATTCCTTAATTTTTATATAGACTTAAAACATTCCTAGTTAAATTATTTTTATTTTTGAGGCTTTTGTAAACTGGATTTGTTCTTCAAAGACATTTTCTAATTGTACTGGAATATTTAAATAAGTAGTTTATTATTTGTGTATTTTAAAAGCTCTCTGCAGAACGTGGCTTGATTTACTAGGTGCCTACAAATTTTTTGGTTTTCATCTTGAATATACAGAAAACACCTCTTAGGCACAGTGCATGTGTGTGTGTGTGTGTGTGTGCGCTTGCACACACACACATACCACCTTGGAGTTAGGTAATCTGTGTGATTAAGTTCTGAGTAACAAATACAGGCAGAAGTGTTATGATACATTTTCAGGCCTTCGCCAGGAAAACTACTTGTATAGTCCTACACATTCTCTCTTTACCACCCCATTGTGGAGAGCTGTAGGAGATTGGTCAGTGTGGTGGGAGAAACTATAGGGAAAAGGAGCAGGCCTTCTGAAAGGTCAAAAGGCTCTGCAAAGCTCCAGGGGAGAACAGCTGAAGTCAGCTTTTCTATAACCCTGAGCCAGAGGGCAAGGAGTAGGCACAAGGGAGTGTGAGGGAATTAATCTTGATCAAACTTGTTTGTTAGAAGTTGTTCAGGAACTGACCTTTGAACATCCATGCATGTGACATTCCCTGAAAGTGGAACAATAAATGTTAATTATCTACAGATTGTGTTTGGTCCAGGTTTTTGGCATTGTGCCTGCACTGAATTAAAGCAAGAAGCTCCAGCTTCTCAGGGCTGCACTCTGGACACTTGAGCTGGGCAGTCCCCTAGGTGCTCTTACACTACACACCTGTGTCTGAGTACTCATTTCGTCCATCAGCCAGGGTCTGGGGACAGACCCGGCAGAGAGTTTAACAAAGGACTCTAAATCCAAAGGGTTAGCAGAGCCCAATTGTGGGCAGAAACTTGGTCCCTAAACCATCATCTGAAAGGCCATGAGGAAAGGTCAACTGTCAACATCAGTACTGAACACAGAAGAGAAATATAAGCCATAGAGATTATTCTTAAAGGAGTGAATTTGCTTTGACTAAAATTTTTTAATAAGTAGAAATGGGTTTTCCAAGCTTATTATCACTTCATTTATAAGCAATAAAAGTTTTATCCCCTTTACTTACAGTTATTAAACTTTCTTCATATTTAATTGTATTAGTTAGTACATCACAAATATCTGGAGGTGACAGAGGGCATTTCCCAGTCCTATAATTAATTTTGATTAGAATTATTTTAATGTTTTAGCTGTAAGCATCATTCTAGCTTTTCTTCATACACACACACACACACACACAAAGGAAGAACACACCTACTCCTATTTTATTTTAAAAGGAAAGTGAATTTTGCCAAATTTCTTTTCAACATTCACAAAGATTACTGAATCAAAGCAAATTATACTAATAATGTGTGAACATGGAATCATCCTTGCATTCCTAGTATAAACCCCACTTGTTTTGGTATATCAATATGTAATATGCTAATTGATTAAATTCACAAATTTTTTTTTTAATTTTTGTGTTGACATTACTTTTTTATGTGTAATTAATCAATTATGTTCCTAAATTAAACTGTATTTTTGGAGCTTTTATATGAACAATAGATGGCTTCATAAAATAAATTTGGAAGTTTTCATTTCTACTCTATGGTCTTGTATTAGTCAAGGTCCTCCAGAGAAACAGAACGAACAGAACGTGTGTGTTTGCGTGTATGTGTGTGTGTATATATACATACTTATATACATATATATATTTAAGACTGCAGAAATTTTGCATAAATAAAGAAAAGCCACTTGTTAATAGCCAAGACTATAGGGAAAAATGCTACCAAGTCATTTCAAAGAACTTTATGGCAGCCTTTCCCATCATGGGCCTGGAGGGCATGGGGGAAAACTGCTTTTGTGGGCCAGGCCCAGGGTCCTGCTGCTCTGCACACCCTGCATCCCAGCTGCTCCAGCTCCAGCCATGGGTAAAAAGGCCTCAGATATGTCGCAGGCTACTGCTCCAGAGGCTGCAAGTCATAAGAAGACTTGGTGGTTTCCATGTGGTTTTAAGTACGTGGGTGTGCAGAGAGCAAGTGTTGAGGCTTGGGAGCCTCCACCCAGATTTCAGAGGATGTATGGAAATACCTGGGTGTCCAGGCAGAAGTCTGCTCCAGGGGTGAAGCCCTCATGGAGAACCTCTACTAGGGCAGTGCAAAGATAAAATGTGAAGTTGGAGCCCCCTCACAGAGTCCCCAATGGGGTACTGCCTAGTGGAGCTGTAGAGCCAATTTCTCCCATTTGAAATGGAAGCATTTACCCAATGCCTATATCCCCATTTTATCTTGGAAGTAACTAGCTTGTTTTTGATTTTACAGTCTCATTGGTGGAAGGGACTTACCTTGTCTCAGATGAGACTTTGGACTTGGACTTTTGAGTTAATGCTGGAATGAGTTAAGAATTTGTGGGACTATTGGAAAGGCATGATTGTGTTTTGAAATATGAGAAGGACATAAAATTTGGGAGGGGCCAGGTGCAAAATGATACGGTTTGGCTCTGGGTCCCCATTCAAATCTCATCCCAAATTGTAATTCCCAAAGTTGGAGGAAGGTTCTGGTGGGAGGCAATTGGATTATGGAGGTGGAGTTCTCCCTTTCTGTTCTTGTGATTATGAGTGAGTTCTCATGAGATCTTTTGGTTTAAATGGTTTAAATGTGTGTAGCATTTCCCCCTTCACGTTCTCTCTCTCTCCTCCCCCAACGTGAAGATGTGCTTGCTTCTCCTTTGCCCTTCTGCCATGATTGTAAACTTCCTGAGGCCTCCCCACTCATGTTTCCTGTATAGACAGTGGAACTGTGAGTGAATGAAACCTCTTCTCTTTATAAATTACCCAGGCTTAGGTAGTTCTTTATAGCAGTGTGAGAATGGACTAATATATACTTCTAATACATTTAGGCATAATTCTAAACAAGACTTTTTAAAAATGTTTTTAAATATTTTCAATTTTTCTTTTCTACTTGAACTGCTGATGTCAAAATTTACTACATTTCCAGGAATAATTACATGTAATTTAAATTATTCTCTAATTTGAAATATTTAGGTATTGTAGAAATGGTGGAAAAAATTACTCTTTTGACAGGTAGACATTTCTCACACTTCTCAAATCATTTAAGAAATTGACTTTCAATTGACTTAGATATAAGACTCGTTCTAAATAAATGAAAAAATGGTATAGTGGATTCATTACTGAAGGCATTTGGAGCCCTGTGAATTTGAAAATGTCAAAACATATCTAAAAATAATCTTAGGCTATAGCAATGACTAGGTGACCCTAATTGTTTATTCAAAGGAAAAAGTTACTAGAAAATGTGTTTTGAACATCAGAGTAGTTCTATCATACCTAAAACTTTGCTTTGGTCTCAAGTATAAGAAATTTATAACAGTCAATTATGTAGTAAATTAAATGATTACACTTCTCATATATCCTTTTCTATATATGGTTATATGAATATTTTCTTACTGTTTCAAATTAAGTTCCAAAATTTTAGAAAAGTCTCTTGAGTGTATATTTTTTCTCATTACCTCCCTCAATTATGACAGATTTTATATTGACTTTCAAAATTGTGACAATTAGGGCTGAGAGAAGTGTAGAAACATAGATAGCATTTAAAATTTTAAGCTCCTGTGTCGTGAACTGAAACTCATTTACTATAAGTGTGCCAAACATTCCTCTGTGTGTTTGTTTTTGTGTTCAATGGTTTTACTGTCCTTCAATTGCTATGGGCTTTGAAAATGTATTTTTACAAATATCAAAAAACAAGCATTTACTTACGTTGTTTTTCATTTGAATTTACAAGACTGTTGATATTTTAAATAAAATTGTAAATATGGTTTTAGAGACATCCAAAATTAAATTTTAAAACATACACAATACACAAAAAACACCATGGGTGAATGTGATAATGTGATTGCTAACATTATGTATCAGTTTGACTGAATTAAGGGATGCCCAGATAGCCGGTGTATTTGTCCATTCCAACACTGCTATAAAGAACTAGTTGAGACTGGACAATTTATGAAGAAAAGTGGTTTAACTGCCTCACAGTTCTACAGGCTATACAGGAAGTATGTCTGGAAGGCCTTAGGAAACTTACAGTCATGGCAGAGGGCGAAGGGAAAGCAAGCACATCTTACCATGATGAAGCAGGAGAGAGAGAGAGAGAGACAAGGGAGAAGTGCTACGTACTTTTGAACAATCAGATCTCATGAGAACTCCATCATGAGCACAACAAAGGAGAAGCCTGTCCCCATGATTCAATCATTTCCACCAGGCCCTCCTTCAACACTTGAGGATTACAATACAACATCAGATTTGGGTGTGAACACAGAGCCAAACTGGTAAAACACCATTTCCGAGTGTATCCATAGGGGTGATTTTAGAAGATATTAACATTTGAATCAGTAGTTTGAGTAAAAAAGATCACCTTGATTAGTGTGAACGGGCATCAGTCAATCTGTGGAGGGCATAAAATAGAATAAAATGATGGAAGAAGGTTGAATTCACTTTCTCTATTTGAGTTAGGGCATCCATCTTTTGCCCACAGACTTGAACTAGAACATACACCATTGGCTTCCTTGATTCTCAAGCCTTCGAGCATGAACTGGAATTATACCACTGATTTCTCTGGGCTTCCAGGTTATAGACAACAGATGAAGGGACTTTTCGGCCTCCATAATCATGTGAGCCAATTCCTCATAATAAATATATTTTTATCTCTTGATAGATAGATAGATAGATGATAGATAGATAGCTATCCTGTTAGTTCTTTTTCTCTGGAGAACCATGACAAACTCAGTGAGAATATTAAGAAATCCTTTGTCAAGTTAATATTTTGAAAATAATTCTGCCTATTATTGAAATATAACAATTTTAAATAAATGCTTCTGTGCATTATAAATTTTATTCAAATAATGTTTACATCCTATCTTGTCTCTTTGAGGGCATAGATACAGATATAGAGGCACAAAGACAGGTAAGTAGATGGATATAGATGTATAAATATATTGGTGTATATTATTATTATATACACAAGTTTGACTTCTCTAAAATTTTATAAACATTAAGTACCTAGACATTTTACATGGTTTCCAGAACAGTAAGTTTATCCAAAACATAAATGCTTTTCCAGACAAGATGTATTATTTAAAGCCTTCTAATTTTTTGTAGCATAAAGATAAAATAATAAAAATTTTAAATACATTGCTACCTTGTTTTCTCTTAGATATCATAAGCATTATGTAGTGTTCTCTTATTTATCTAAATAAAAAGAATTATTAATTCCAAGCTAAATTAGAATTTCATAAAAGTATATTTCTTCTCATAATTCACATTTCTCACTTTCTCTTTTTTATGACATTTATTCTTACTTTAGAATGACTAAGATGATCTTTATTACATTGCTTTTTAAAAGTCTTTGGTAAACAGGCACCTGAGATTACCTCATATTTTCCTTTGTGTAATGGATCAGCTTAAATCAGCCTGGAGGTTAATTCAGCATTTTTAAGTTATTCTGTAAAACTAATTAACTCACATAGCTCAATACTGCCAGGATATCTTAAAATATTTATTTCTAATTCCCACTTGGTTTTCTAGATCCATTGTTTTCCAATATTTTATATTATTTTCAATTAATATCTCTATAAAATCCCCTTGAGAAAAACATGCATCCTTCTATATTATTTCTGGATATTTTCTCTGAGTGGGTTGCTTCAGTCTAATTGTAGTTTATTACTCATTTTCTTTCCTTTATGTTATAGTGTTTTTCTCAACTTCTGAAAATATTCTTCACTTTAATTTATCCCTGAATAGTTACATGTAGATATCTTTGTTCCTTTGAAATTTTTTTCTATTTTAGTAAACATAATATTAGCTATTAAGATGTGCTACATTTCTTTGACTCCTATTATCCATTCTTTATCTTGTTAACAATTAAGAGAAAAGGTATTGGTGTTTTTTATATATGCAACTACAATTATTCTAACATTTACAAAACATTGGGAACAAGATATATAGCTTCGTTTTTTCTTTTGTGTTAAAATATGTGGGTTTTGCTTTTTAAAGGATTTTTAAAGTATTAATTGATTCATAAGAAATATTTGTAACATTTTATTAGTTTAATACTTTTAAGTCCTTGTTTGGAGTTAACATAAGTATTTATGTGTGTATGTGTGTGTCTGTGTGTGTGTATCTGAGAGAGACAAATAGAGAGAGAAAGAAAGAGAGATTCTAAGTGTCTCTAACTTTGTTTTTAGTTTTCTTTTGCTATATTCTAACTTTGTTATGTTATAGTCATAGAATAGTGTCTACACTGTGATTTATGGGAATTTTGGAGTGTCTAAAAATGAGATAATTTTTAAAGTGTTACACTTACATAAGTTCAAAGAAAGGACAAAACAGAAGTTTTAGACAATGTTACGAAAACATGGGATACAACTAGAGCACTGCAGTGGAAATTTCTGTTTTAAATATTTTCATTTCTAAAAACAAAAAATGAACACAAATTAATTACATACTTAATTCAAGCAAATAGTTTTTAAAAAACAACCAAATGAACATAAGAAAATTTGATGAAAGTAATTACTAAAGAGAAATACAAACATTAAAAATTAGAAAATAATAAAAAGTACACAAATAATAAATAAAACCAAATGCTGACTGTTGGCAATAAAAGCAAACCATAAGATTTAAAAAAAACCATTAGTTCACCTAATCAAAAAAACACAAAAAGCAAAAATATGCAAAATGAAAAGAAGCAACATTTTCATTTGATAGGAAAAGAACATTCTTAAATGTACTCATTCTTCATTCAAGGTGAATATGAGATGATAGTCTACTGAAAAGAAACACAATATCCTATAATTATCCAGAACATCAAATAAGGTATCTTCTAAAACTCAGTTACATCAAATGCCTCACATTTTCTGCAGTGTTTACTTGTATTCATGGCTTAAGGCAATATATAAAGTTGAGACTACAGAGAGAGTCTCGGGAAATGTAAAAAAGTGTGGGTCAGATAATGCTAAAGTAAAAAAGTATTAATTTTCCTAAATGTGTAAGAGTCATGCGATTCAGCTGGGATATATCAAGGAAACAATTAACTTAATTATGGGCAGCAGTAACCTCCTCACACCTTATCTAGATAGGCTCAGTCCTGGAAGCTGTTGGATGTCTTGAATTTATAATTGCCTTGAATAGGAAAACACAGCTTTATTTCATTTAAAAGTTAAAAGGCTAGAAAACACCACTCTATGACTAAGAACAGGGCTCAGCCTGATCTTAACCTGTGTTCCAGAAACCTACTGGTTTCGGAAGTGAAGAGCTGGGGTGTTATCAGTGCTTCTGTGAATATTACATTGCTGTAAATCACATGGCATTAAATACTCCAGAACCAATTGCTCAAGCCATCTAGAAGTCCACATAATCTAAACAAACTTAGACTGATATTAAGCTGCCCATTTTTCTTCACCCTCTGCCTATAATGAAGAGACCACAAATTCCATTTTGTTGAGTCCCTCCCACGAGGCTGAGGCTGTGTCAGCAAACATCTGCACCTAAAAATAACAACAATAAATAGGTAAACCCTGAGAAATGCTGACAAAAAAATTATAAAACTCATCAAAAATTGGCATTAAATGCTGATTTTAATAAAAAATTAAATGCTGATTTAAAAAATAATTTTTTATCAGCAAAGAATGACTGCCCGCCAGTCAACACAAAACTATGCTCAACGCATACACACCCACACACAGAGCTAATTAAGAGTAACAGCTTTCAGAACTTTTTAGCCTGTGGCTCTATTAAGTATTGGCTACAGCAAGGCATGAGTGCAGAATGCCTTTTAGTTATTTCAGTCATGTAATCATCAGATGGGTTCTTCCTGCCCAGTGCATAGACAAATCAATCCACTGAGACTATAGCATTGCAGTAGAGAACTGGTTTAATTGATGTGAGCCTGGCCCACATGAGAGAACTGAAGTTACCACTCATATCATAGCTAGGGAATGGGTGCTCTTTACTGACTGAGGATGAAATCATAGGGGTGTGGAAAATGGTACTCATATGCTGAGTACACCTCTGGGTGGGTGTACCCACCCAGTTGAGTCATGAATCTGGGTGGGAACAGTCTGAAACCATTCTTATCTCAAAAAACCATTCTTAGCTTCTACAATAGTGATGTTATCAATAGGAGTAATTGGTCAAGTCACAAATCTTGTGACCTCTGGCCACATAACTCCTGAAGAGTAAAGGATTATAGACACTATGCCTACATCTTAGCAGAGTCCAGGCCCCTCCCATAATCCTATTCTTGCGACTTTTCATTAGTTTCACAAGGGTGGTTTTGGGTCTCTGAGCAAAGAGAAGAGTAGTTTTAGGAGGGGGTATTATTGTTGTTGTTTTCAAGTTAAATTGTAAACTAAATTCCTCCCGAAGTTAGCTTGGCCTACGCCCAAGAATGGCCAAGGACAGCTCGGGGGTCAGAAGCAAGATGGAGTCAACTATGTCAGATATCTTTCAGTAGAAAGTTCACAAAAGCAGCTTCACTAGACTGTGAACCTGGGAGAAATATTCCACATGTTGTGAAAGAAATGTTTCAGGTCAAAGCTGAGATAAATATTCAAAAAATAAGTTAATGAAGTCGCCTAGATGAATTCATGGAGCAGAATCAATACAGGCACCAAAACAAACAAACAAAGAAATCAGATAATACAAAACCTGGATGAATACTGCTGAGAAACTTCTGCCAAGGTGCTTCTGGTAACATTTATATGTTCGAGGTGCTGATGTGTTTATGGTGTTTGACTATTTTCAGTAAGCTACAGCTAAAAAAGTTATTTCTACTCTTGATGGCATGTTGGATCTTTAAAAAATACTAGTACTGGGTAATCAAATTACCACCTTCTGATTTAACTTATCTCCTTGTAGCCTGGGCATCACATTTTAAAATCTGATTTTTTAAAAGTGTCCCAGAGATTTCTAACATGCAGAAAATGTTGAAATTCACTGAGTGAGGAAAACACACTTAGAATAAATGTACATTCCTACCCATTCCATCCCCCAAAGATTGCAGCTTCTCATCTGTTGCTATACCAAACCAAGTATCAGGATGATAAAAATGGGATTCTTTTTTTTGTTTTAATTATGCCCTAGGAAAGAGATTGGCCTGCCTGCATTTGTAAATAAAAATTTTATGGAACACAACCATGGTTTCTATTTTTCATCTATTGTACTACTGTGTTGGAGTTGAGTAACTGCAACAAAGACTGTATGTCAGCAAAACTGATTGGCGCTTTACAGGAAGTTTGCTGACCCCTGACTAATGGGACTAACTGGGCCACTCTTGCTCCTTGCCTATTTTTTATTCATTGTCTTCCCTCATCATTGCCAGTAAGCTACAAGAGGGGTAAGAAAAGTTAGATGGGCAGAGAATCTCTACAAATTCATATGTTGAAGCCCTTATCCGCAGTGTGGTTGAATTTGGAGATATGGCCTCTAAGGAAGTAATTAATGTTAAATGAAGTCACAAGAGTGTGGCCTTAATCCAGTAGGATTAGTGTCTTCATAAGAAGAGACACCAGAGAAAGCATTCTTTTTCTTTTTTAAAACATCCTTCTCTTCTCCTACCACCCCTAATTCCACCCTCAGCGGCACATCCACTTGTTACAGGACTGCCAGTTTTCTATGCCCGCTGCACAGCAACAGACCAATAAACTGACAGCAGGGTTGAGGTAGAGAAAGGGTTGAATAATCACAAGTCACCCAATGAGGAAATGAGAGTAATTCTCAAGCCTCAAATCTGTTTTGTCAAGGGGCTCTGGGCAAGGGTTTTCATGAGGATTTGTGGAGAGTGAGGGGCTGGAAAATTTGAGGTCGTCGATTGGTTAGGATAAGGGATATGAAATCATCAAAATGCAGCAACTGCATTTCTTTATGAGTCAGCTTCTTACTAGGCCCTCCAGACCAGCTGGCATCTGTTTTCTTAGTATGAAGAACTTAGGAAAGAAGCTCCAATAGAAGGCTTATCATCTCACAATGTCTTAGACTTTATAGAATAGAAAATGAAAAGAGTCTTGTGACAAGGGCCACATTATACTGGAGTAGTGACTCTACAAGTAAGTGAGCCAGAAGGCAAATTGGCATAATGATTGCTGCTGTGATTAGCTGGATTTTTTTTCTTAATTGATTTTATAAAATCCTGAGGTGAGGTGGTTTCACACTGAGGTAAGAACTGAGGTAAGATAAGTGAGAAGGAAGCCAACTGCAAGCCAAGAAATGAGCTCTCTCCAGAAACCAAATTGGTTTGATGTTGGACTTTCAGCCTCCAGAATTGTGAAAAAATAAAATTTCTGTTGTTTAGACCACTCAGTCTATGTTATTTTGTTATGGAAACCTGAGTAGACTAAGACACAAGTGAAAAGTTAAGAGATAAGCTATAGGCTTCTCAAATTTAAACCCAGAGAAAAAGGAAAAATTAGCTTCAGCACAGTTTTAAAAGGTCAATTTTGGGGGAGGCAGAATAAAGTGGTTTTCTAGTTGGAACTCACCATGGTTTACATTTTGGACATTTGCACAAAGCGTTCTCATCACTGTGACACATTTTAAAAGTAATTTTGAACACAAGATAGACGTTTCCTTTGATGATTACCTGGTTTTGTTTCTTCTTCCTTTTTTTCTTTTGTTTTACTTTTTGATGTCATTGTAGTTGTTTCTGTACATTGGGGGAAATGCCTTAATTTACTTCTTAATGTAAATTTGTGACTTGTATATAAACATATTATAAAATTTACTACTCATTCCCATTATCTTTGTTTAGTGTTGTAATAAAACTTACTCCTCTTATGAAGGACTTCTCTTTTCTCTAATTCCCCCCTCATCCACATCACAAATTATCAGTAATATTTTATAGAAATAGTAGATCAAAATATATAACACACACATACATATATGTATATTCATAATTCTGAAAAGAAATTACCAAAGTTAATCTTCCCTAAAATTATTGTTCAAAGTTATATGCCTTGAAAAAATTAAAACAACATGACAAGAAACATTTTTCTTTATTATATTCTACTTCTAACTGGGAAGAAGAAAGTCCTGAATTTTTTTTACAAAAATACTTGCTTTTGGGAGACGCTTCTTTTCACCCTTAATATTATCTTGACTCTAATTAGAAGGAAATTTTACTTTAGCCCTTGGGAAAGTCTGGCTAGCTATGTTAAGAATCTCACATCTACTTATAAATGACTTTTGTCATTTTTTACTTTTTAAAATTCAAATATGTTACATATATTTTATCATGGAAATATTTTAAGTAGTTTGGAAATGAACTGCCACATGGAATTCAAAACAAAGAAGCTTCTGTTGCCTTTTCTTTTTTTTTTTTTTTTTTTTCTGTTCTGTTTGTTTTATTTGTAACTGTTCAGTACTCCGTTCAAGATATTAATAAGTCTTCTTCAATCTTCCATTAAAAGTCATCTCCTTTCCTTGGATATGTACTTGGGTTGCAGGCTACCTTCAGGGCTGGTTTCTTTTCTCTCACTCACTTCCTTCACAAGCGAGTGACTTTTACTATTTTGGGCCTCTGGTTTGGGAGATAAGAGACTGAGAGGTAAAGGGATAAAGCAGACCTTACTTTAACTGGGCTACTTCAAGCTCTGTGGGCCTAGACAACGGTTAGAATGGACTCTTTCTTGGGACGTCAATGGATTCTTCACAACTTCCAGTTATTGTCAACTCTTGAAACTTAGGTATTGTTACTTTATTTCTCAGGCTGCCACGCGCCTCTAAGCACCTGATTCTCTTGTGGTTTACTTCAATTGCTGTTCTTTTTGTGTTCTTATTGACTTGGGATAGGATTTTAAAGGGCTATGGCCCAGGTCTCTTTCTCATGAGTCTATATTTGCATCAAAGACACGTAACCATTTTGCTTGCAAGACTAGGAAGGTGTAGGGGGATTCCAATGATGTCACTTTATCCTGCTGCCATAGGATAGCTATTTTAGAGTCATATCAGGATCACATGGAACACATAGAAAGCTCTTCCAAAGCTCCCTCTTGCTGTGATTGGGTGAAATTTTAGCATCTCTCTCACCAGCACTGCATCTCCCCATAGCCCCCACCTTTACTGGGGAGGACTCTGCAGTTCAACAGCTCTTTCTAAGGAAAATCTTACAAATCCTTCTTGTTTCTCTACTTTCTAACTTGGCTTATATCCTTGATCCTTCTGAAAGGTCCAAGACTTATGAAACCATGCCTCAACTATCTCTTTTTTTTTTTTTCTTTTATGATTATGATTATTATTATTATTATACTTTAGGTTTTATGGTACATGTGCGCAATGTGCAGGTAAGTTACATATGTATACATGTGCCATGCTGGTGCGCTGCACCCACCAACTCGTCATCTAGCATTAGGTATATCTCCCAATGCTATCCCTCCCCCCTCCCCCCACCACACAACAGTCCCCGAAGTGTGAAGTTCCCCTTCCTGTGTCCATGTGTTCTCATTGTTCAATTCCCACCTATGAGTGAGAATATGCGGTGTTTGGTTTTTTGTTCTTGCGATAGTTTACTGAGAATGATGATTTCCAATTTCATCCATGTCCCTACAAAGGACATGAACTCATCATTTTTGATGGCTGCATAGTATTCCATGGTGTATATGTGCCACATTTTCTTAATCTAGTCTATCATTGTTGGACATTTGGGTTGGTTCCAAGTCTTTGCTATTGTGAATAATGCCGCAATAAACATACGTGTGCATGTGTTTTTATAGCACCATGATTTATAGTCCTTTGGGTATATACCCAGTAATGGGATGGCTGGGTCAAATGGAATTTCTAGTTCTAGATCCCTGAGGAATCGCCACACTGACTTCCACAATGGTTGAACTAGTTTACAGTCCCACCAACGGTGTAAAAGTGTTCCTATTTCTCCACATCCTCTCCAGCACCTGTTGTTTCCTGACTTTTTAATGATTGCCATTCTAACTGGTGTGAGATGGTATCTCATTGTGGTTTTGATTTGCATTTCTCTGATGGCCAGTGATGGTGAGCATTTTTTCATGTGTCTTTTGGCTGCATAAATGTCTTCTTTTGAGAAGTGTCTGTTCATGTCCTTCGCCCACTTTTTGATGGGGTTGTTTGTTTTTTTCTTGGAAATTTGTTGGAGTTCATTGTAGATTCTGGATATTAGCCCTGACTTCAAACTATACTACAAGGCTACAGTAACCAGAACAGCATGGTACTGGTACCAAAACAGAGATATAGATCAATGGAACAGAACAGAGCCCTCAGAAATAATGCCACATATCTACAAGTATCTGATCTTTGACAAACCTGACAAAAACAAGAAATGGGGAAAGGATTCCCTATTTAATAAATGGTGCTGGGAAAACTGGCTAGCCATATGGAGAAAGCTGAAACTGGATCCCTTCCTTACACCGTATACAAAAATCAATTCAAGATGGATTAAAGACTTAAATGTTAGGCCTAAAACCATAAAAACCCTAGAAGAAAACCTAGGCATTACCATTCAGGACATAGGCATGGGCAAGGACTTCATGTCTAAAACACCAAAAGCAATGGCAACAAAAGCCAAAATTGACAAATGGGATCTAATTAAACTCAAGAGCTTCTGCACAGCAAAGGAAACTACCATCAGAGTAAACAGGCAACCTACAAAATGGGAGAAAATTTTCGCAACCTACTCATCTGCCTTTTCTTTTTTAAGTACTACAACCACATTTTCTCCAAGTACAATTTTTGTTTTCTGTTTACCTATAGACCAGTATGAGAAATTGTGGTACCAACATCCTTGGTCTCTCCAGAACAAAAGGTAAGCATGCTTACTGGCCACTATGAAAGATTCAAGTTTCATAAACTCAGAGTGCTCATATAACACAACTAGTGTTTGCATAGGCATTACTTGGTACACTCCGCATGGAGATTGGGGCTCAGAAAATCAGTAGAAAAAAAATGATATTCTGGCTACTGCTAATTCTGTAAAAATTAAAATTCTTTATCTCTGACCCAGAAATCATGTCTCTGCTTTCAGCAACCATGAAACTGTGGCAAATTTACTTATTAGATTTCAAGTAGGGTAAACTTTCAGACCTTATACAATTTTTGATAATTTTTATCCTCCAATAAACTAGACTACTTGTGACAGACAGACTCTTAATGTGGCCTGCATTATTGCTGCCTCTTTTTGTTCACACCCTTGTGGAATACCCTTTACTCCATTGAGTATGGGCTGGACTTGGACTTGCTTCAAACTGATAGAATATGGCAAAAGTACATGATTACATATATAATACATAACATGAGATTGCAATATTCATCTTTTGAGTCTCTTCTTGGCTCGCTTTAAGGTAGCAAGGAGCTATACTTAGGAGCCAAAAAATAGCAAGGAATAGCAGTCAGCCTCTGAGAGTGAAACATTGAATTTCTCCAACAACCTGAATGAGCCTTGAAGAACACCTTTACCCATCCAAACCTCAGATGAGACTGTGGCCCCAGCCAACCCTTTGATTGCAGTCCTGTGAGATCCTAATCAGAGAACTGAGATAAGCTGGGCCTGGACTCCTGAATCTCAAAAATGGTGATAAAACAAATGCATGTTGCTTTAAGCTGCTAAGCTTGTGGTAATAGTGGTATGTAGCAATAGATAAATCATATACTATCTTACCCACAGCATAACCTCAGGGAGGCATTCCAACGGCATAAAGTGAAAGCTGCATGATCTCTTAATGTCTGGACTCAGAAGTCAAATAACATCCTCCAATTGGTCAAAGCAAGCCAGAATCCCAGCTTGTATGCAAGGAGTGAGGAAATAAATGTCAGCTCTTAATGGAAGGAACAGAAAATTACAACTCAGAGGACAGTGGGAGGAACCATTTTAAACATCTTTAAAAACTACCACAGTCTTTTCTGTGATCTCAATAATTCACATCCCTACCACATGCAAAATAAACTCATTCTCCCCTCTCAGGACAAGTCTTGCCAGAAATGCCTTCAGGCTCAAAGTCCATCCATGAGATCCATATTAGACTCCTCAAAAAAAATTTAAAACTAGGGTTTCTGTTTTGTTTTATTCCATTTTTGTGGTTTAAAAATAGTGTAAAAGGAAATGTTCCCTGTTAATATAATAGTAGTTAAATACAACCAAA
The DNA here is from genome assembly GCF_028885625.2 of Pongo pygmaeus. NCBI lineage: Eukaryota > Metazoa > Chordata > Mammalia > Primates > Hominidae > Pongo > Pongo pygmaeus. The sequence continues at coordinate 85,869,098 of NC_072384.2, forward strand.
ATGACAAAACCTAGATGAGAGCCCACCTCTAAATGTAGAAAAACATTATCTCCTATTTCAGCTTTATTCTTTCCCCTTTCTCTCCAAAACTCTCAACTGAGTTTTACTTTGTCTTAAACCTTCCCCCTCAATGTATAATGGCTTTTCCTCTCAATGTATAACACTAGTTCACTCTCCTACTTGTCCTTTAGCCAATAAGAGTTTTTAATCCATCTTTCTTAAAAGTGGCAGCAGTGAAGTTAGCAGAAAGGAAATGTAACAGGAGCATATTAGAGGAGAAAGGGATTATATGTTATCATTCTCGTTTGGGAGTATGAATTCACAAAGCATAGATTATTGAAGTTTTTGTTGATATTTTATTCCTTGTTTCATTTTCTTTTTTTTTAAGTGATATAACTAACATTTTAGGCAGTGGAATTTGTACGCTTTTAAATGATGGGCAGGCCTTCTTTACTAAGATATGCTTCCTTTCCACTTGTTAGCTCCCATTCTCACCCACTGATTTTCCTATTGAGGATACAGAAAAAAACTGAAGATTAAGGTTAAATAAGTCTGCTAAGTTACTCTAACGCAGGGGTTGCCAAACTTTTTCTGTAAAGAGCCAGGCAGTAAATATTTTAGACTGTGGGCCAAATGTTGTCCACTGCAACTGCATAACTCTACCACTGCAACATGAAAGCAGTCATGAATAATATGGAAACAAATGGGCGGGTTGTTTTACAGAAATCGTATGCAGGCTGGATTTGATCTGCACACTGTAGTTTATAGACCCCTGACTTAGAACAGCACTGTCCTACCAGTATAATGTGATCCTGCATATCTAACTTTATATTTCATAGTGGCCTCATTTAAAAACTAAACAGAAACAGGTAAAATTAATTTTGAGACTGTTTTCTTTAACCCACTATATCTAAAATATTAACTTTTTAACTTGTAATCATTTAATAAAATTATTTTATAGTAATTTTTCTTTGAGTACTATCTTTTACATGCTTTAAAAATATTTTAAACACTATCTTTTAAAAAATCTCTACATTTGTTTTTCTTTCTTTTGTACTAACTTCAAAGTGTAGTGTGAATTTTATACTTATAGTACATCTCAATTTGGACCAGCCAAACATCACATGCTTAATTACCACATTTGTCTGTTGGCTATCTCATTGGGCAGAACAACCTTAGACTATGAATAAAGTGAAAACAAATTCATATTACCCAAAACCTATGTCGTTTTCTTTTGCCAGTTTAATTTCTCCTATACCTAAATTAGAAGGTTTAAGTAGATACTTTGATATTCAACAACACTAAAAACCTATAACATGTTTTTTGTGTTTTTTTTTCCCAAAACCACTGTCACCAACCTATAAGGGCATATATAGAGAGAATATGTTAGTTAAATGATTGTCTTAACTTAGTGATTGGGTATTTTAATTAGATATCCAAGTTACATGGTCACAAAACATAATTTGGATTTCTTGTTGAACGTGTAGATTTTCCCTACAGATTATATTTTATAGAACTAAATTTGGGCCTAAAATTTTAAAATTAATAAATATTCCATGGTTTTTCTGGAACCCAGACTAGTTTATACAAACTTGTCTAGTGAAGATAATATGGATATATATGTAAACTAATTCATGTAATAACTTGGAAATTAAAACTATTAACAGTTACACAAACAAAAATGAATAAGAAAAAAGCAGTCCCTGCAAATACAAGTAGATTTTACAAATTTTCATCATTTTTCACTCAACAAGCAATTCTCATTTACTTTCCATTTTATCTAATTTGTTTTCTCATTTATTCTTTCTTGGTTTTATTTTTCCCTTTGTTTTCCCATTATTTCTTACACACTGAACTCTTTTCTTCATATGACCTTCCTCTCACCACCCTCAGAATTTTATTCTCAACTTTTACTCTCATCATATCTTATTAATAGATTCAGTCTCTCCCTTTTATCCCTACTCCTATTTCCACACGTGGTTCTTGTTCTCCTAGTGCCACTGTATTCCTTATAACATCCCTCCATTTATCTCCAACAATGTCCATGACATAAATCATGACTTCAATAGCCACTTTCAGTGTATCCAGCTCAAAATTCTTCAATAAAACTGACTGAAATAGAGCATGAGATCTCATCAATTTGTCATAGACTGTTAAAAATGAAACAGACGTTAAAAATATTTCCTGCCCTTACAGATCCCTAATACAGTGCAAAGAATTTTTCACTTATGTGATACATTCCAGAATATTTCCAGCGGATGGGTGACTTGCTGTTTTTATATCACTCTTCAACAGTTTTAGTGATTTGATGCAACATAAAGCTAAGTGACAAATGTGAAACACCATGGACCTTTTAATTGAAAAGCAGAAACGGACAGCAGTAGAGAAAGAAAGAGAGAAAAGTAAAGATGTGGAGACAGGACCTGTGAGAGGAAAGAGGAACAGAGACATGAACAAAGAAGCAGACAGAGGAAAATGAGAGGAAAGACACTCAGCAAGAGACAAAGAAAAAAAAACCTGAGAGGAAATACATTAAAATTATATGATTATCTTTGGATGACATGAATATAGGATAATTTCATTTTCTAGCCTTCATTTTTCATGTTTTGTACAAATAAGCATACATTACCTTTATAAGTAGTTTAGATACAGTTCTGTAGACAATTTTGTGCTACAATCTAAAAAATCATATATAATTTTAAATATAATTTAATATTAAGACAAAATAATTTTACCCATTCTTATGTAAAAATATGACATTTATCAACATTCTTGGTCTGAAAGATAGGTTCTGGAATCAAGTGTTTTAATATAAATATGAGTTTTAATCTCAAAGCTACTTCAATGAAGGCATAATTAAGCTTTTGCATTAAATCTGGGCTCTCAAATTTCTAAATGGTCTTATTTTCTAAAAGTGTTAGTTTTCACATCATTTCTCTAATAAGTTATCAGAGCCTCTAAATCTTTCCAGTGATGATCAAAATCAAACTTTAAATCTATTCTTCTGGAAAACTCTGAATCATTATTAAAAAAAAAAGCTAGAAATTCTTCTTGAAATGAATTAACATTAATAGAAGGTTAATACTGAATTGCGTGAGGAATATGTGAACTCTCAATGTTGTATTCCAGTCATATTTTACTTCCAACATGCTCCCACTGGCCTTCCTGACTTCTCAGACAGACTTTTTCAGAGCTGCCCTCTTCTGAACAACTGAATTACCTACATCAACTGTTTAGTCATTTGATAAATATTTTGTTAGCTTTTGCTGCATACCCAGCATTGCTCTGAAAATTTACTATAAAAAGATAATTTATAAGATCTCTGCCTTTAAGACATGCTATAATAATACCTACAATTTAGTGTGATAAAGCCTTTAGCAAAGATAGGGATGAAAGCCTATATCCAATATCACCATGAATCCAGATGAAAATTAATAAATAGTAGGTGTCCAAAAATACATATGCATCAAATTAATAGATAGCGGAGTATGTAATCAACATATTCAGAATATATGTAGAATTAATTTCCCCTGTTTTTCACAAATTAAAATGAAATGTTGGCATGAATTAATTCCTTTGGAAATAACTTTATAATGCTATATGCATAAATAATATCGGGGAGATTATGTGAAGTAAAGGGAGAAGAACATTGTTGGGCAAATAATTTAGCAACAACCAATCTGTAGAACCAATACAAGATTAGTATATCCTTTGAAGATTATGTTAGAATTCTTTCTTTTAGAATTTTATCTGTTCTTTACATGGTTTGTTTGTTTGTTTGTTTGTTTGTTTTCCCAAGATGGAGTCTTGCTCTGTCACCCAGGCCTGGAGTGCAATGGCGCAGTCTTGGCTCACTGCAACCTCCACCTCCAAAACAGCATGGTACTGGTACCAAAACAGAGATATAGACCAATGGAACAGATCAGAGCCCTCAGAAATAATGCTGCATATCTACAACTATCTGATCTTTGACAAACCTGACAAAAACAAGATCCCCTATTTAATAAATAGTGCTGGGAAAACTGGCTAGCCATATGGAGAAAGCTGAAACTGGATCCCTTCCTTCACCTTATACAAAAATTAATTCAACATGGATTAAAGACTTAAGTGTTAGACCTAAAACCATAAAAACCCTAGAAGAAAACCTAGGCAATGCCATTCAGGACATAGGCATGGGCAAGGACTTCATGTCTAAAACACCAAAAGCAATGGCAACAAAAGCCAAAATTGACAAATGGGATCTAATTAAACTAAAGAGCTTCTGCACAGCAAAAGAAACTACCATCAGAGTGAACAGGCAATCTACAAAATGGGAGAAAATTTTTGCAATCTACTCATCTGACAAAAGGCTAATATCCAGAATCTACAATGTACTCCAACAAATTTACAAGAAAAAAACAAACAACCCCATCAAAAAGTGGGCGAAAGATATGAACAGACACTTCTCAAAAGAAGACATTTATGCAGCCAAAAGACACATGAAAAAATGCTCATCATCACTGGCCATCAGAGAAATGCAAATCAAAACCACAATGAGATACCATCTCACACCAGTTAGAATGGCGATCATTAAAAAGTCAGGAAACAACAGGTGCTGGAGAGGATGTGGAGAAATAGGAACACTTTTACACTATTGGTGGGACTGTAAACTAGTTCAACCATTGTGGAAGTCAGTGTGGCGATTCCTCAGGGATCTAGAACTAGAAATACCATCTGACCCAGCAATCCCATTACTGGGTATATACCCAAAGGACTATAAATCATGCTGCTATAAAGACACATGCACACGTATGTTTATTGCGGCACTATTCACAATAGCAAAGACTTGGAACCAACCCAAATGTCCAACAATGATAGACTGGATTAAGAAAATGTGGCACATGTACACCATTGAATACTATGCAGCCATAAAAAATGATGAGTTCATGTCCTTTGTAGGGACATAGATGAAATTGGAAATCATCATTCTCAGTAAACTATCGCAAGGACAAAAAACCACACACCGCATGTTCTCACTCATAGATGGGAATTGAACAAGGAGAACACATGGACACAGGAAGGGGAACATCACACTCTGGGGACTGTTGTGGGGTGAGGGGAGGGGGGAGGGATAGCATTAGGAGATATACCTAATGCTAAATGACGAGTTAATGGGTGCAGCACACCAGCATGGCATGTGTATACACATGTAACTAACCTGCACATTGTGCACATGTACCCTAAAACTTAAAGTATAACAATAATAATAAAAAAAGAAAGATCAAAGGCTTAGTGTAGCCACCACAAAAGTAGTCACTATTCCTTGCCTAATTTCTGCATCTGAGCTAGCTTTCAAGTCCCAAAGTAAGAAGAATCTTACAAAACTTTAAAAAAGTGTATTTGATAAATATTTCCCCAGTCTTCTTCAAAGGGTAAATTTACTAAGAGGAAATGTACTAAGAGTATTTAAAGATCCTAAGGACTATTGGAGTCCAAGTCAATATTAATATCTAGAACACAAATTTCAGTTATAATGGAAACTTATGGTGGGCACGTACTAAAGGTAATCCTGAGCCAGGATCAGTACAGAGTGGAACCACCAGGTCTTACGACTCACCCAATAGACATATAATCAATTTACAAATGTGTAGACATACTTGGTGCTCGGCAGAATCCCCACATTGTTACCTGGATTATGGGGTAAGTTCTCTCGTAGTACAGAAGGCCAATGTGCAGCTTTGAAACTGCCCACCTGTGAAGTCAGTAAGCCAACAATATCACTTCCTAGGGAAAATAGCAGAAATTAATGCAGCTCTTAAAGATCTAAAAGGGGGCAGTGGTAGTAGCCCCCATTTTTATCCCCAATGAATTCATGAATTTGTCTACAACAAAAGCCCAGAGAGATCCTGAAGGATAATAATGGATTATCACAAATTCATCCAAGCAGCATTCTCAATTGCAGATTCTTTCTAGAATTACAGATCTTGCTACAGCCTATAACACAACACAGATACATGGTAGCTCAAAGCTTCTAAGGATGAGGCTATATATTACCCCGCCAAGTAAGACAAATATACCAGCAGAGCTGTTCGCATATGGAAAGTAGTAGTGGAAGAAGATAATATGTGTCATCATGGCCCAGAAACCACTTGGCAGTGACAGGGCTGTAGTTACGCCCACTAATATTATTTCTGTATGTTTCTGTAAGAAACCAGAATGATAAAGGAGATATTTCCAGAAAGAATGAAGTTAATATATAGATCTGAGTAGCACAAAGGGGGATTGGAAATGTATATTGCTGAGGTGGTATGCTGCTTGGTATCCCTTAGAAGCAAGGTCCTAATTCACCTAGCTGCTAGAAGGTTTGCTTTCCAATGGCTCATACCTAACAGCATCCCCAAAGAATTGTCCTTGCCCAAAGATTGCTGCCTTGCCCAAGGTTATGCCCCTTCTGCAGAGGCATCTCACATCCGAGGACTTGCTAATAAGTGAGTACAAACCCTGGCTCCAGCTTCAGAGCTTGCTATGAAATTGACTGAGGCCTTTGTAGTAACAGTATAGCAGTTAAACTTCTTCCTCTGCCTAATCTTACCTTCCTTACTTCCTAATAGAGATCATTCCCTGGAGAACTACTCAGTAAAGCCATACAAACAAATTTCCATTTTGGAGTCTCTTATCTCAGGAACCCGACCTGAAATAAAGTCTGAGAAAACACCATTATATTTGGCAATTGTGAGCATATAGTGACAGTCAAAGGGGGACTCATCTGGTTCTGCTTCTCACAAAGAAAACTAGAGTTTGTTAATTTTTCTAGTTTATCCACTAATACAGTCATAAAACTGGATGAATAAATAACAAAATGAAATTCAGGGGTAGGAACTTTTTCTTTCTACCTTAGAAACTATTTCTAAATTCACGTAAGTTTATCATATTTCTCATATCTACTAAGATAAATTATTTTATTGTCTCTACTTAGCAGCAACTTTTTAACAATCAAACTGATAAATGATGCAACTTGTTATTAATCAGTTGATCCCCAAAAGAACAGTTTTTAAATATTTCTATAGTTAATTCAAAAACTTTGTAACTGATTACTTAGCAAAGCAATTACAATACAAAAAATAAATGCACTTCAGTCTATTCCATCACTATTCGCTTATCTTTCCTTTATAAATGTAACTTACTGATTCTGAATTTGTCACTATCAAAACAATCCTATCTATATGTATTATATAAAATTGCTATTATATTGCAAAGGCAAAATAATATGTTAAGGAGTAAAGTGGTTTTGAAGCAGCATATGAATCACATATTTCAGTTTCATTGAGATAGATTCAGAATAAGTCAATGTTTACAGTCGAAAGACTGGAAAGAGAAAGTGCAGGGATTTATTTTCATTGTTAATGTACCGACACCATTCAGTTCAGAACAAATGGTTCTGACACAATTGCATATCCACATACAAAAGAATGAAGATGGTCTCCTAGCACACTTGATATACAAAACTAAATCAAAATGGATCAGAGGCTAAACTTAAGTGCTAAGACTGTGAAAACTCACAAAAGAAAGCAGAAGAGTAAATTTCATAACTTTGGATTCAACAATGATGTGTCCTTAGAAACAACACAAAAAAGACAAGCTACAAAATAAAAAGAGGTAAATTGAACTTTATCAAAATTAAAATGTTTTGGACTTTAAAGTACATCATCATGAAAGGGTATAGACAACCACTGAATGGGAGAAAATATTTGCTCTATTAAAACTGAAGTAAAGGTACTTTGCAAACTTTTTTAAAAATTAAGAATTTGAATAGTATAAAAAGAATAAAAGGTATTTTTTTACAGAAATACAATATAGGTTAATTTAAAATATGTACATACAAATGGCAAGGTTTCTATTATGTTTCAGTAGAGAGAACCTAGAAAAAGTATGAAAAAAAATTGTAGAAGACTTTACTGAAATTAGTTGCCTTAAAATTAAAACTCTATAATTTTAACCAACTTCATTGTGACATTTTATTTTAAGAGAATTTTGCTTTTTTAGGAACAGCAACTCAGGACACATACCAGAGTGATAAAAAGATTGGCTTTCATCCTTCTCAGCATGCAAAGAAAATTGAAAGCATGTCAAAGTTAAGGACATTGGAGAACATCTAATGAGAAAAAATGTTCTCTGAACTTTGAAAAAAAATCAAAGGTACTTCATATTCTTGTAGGTAGAAATGTTCTGTTTCTGAAAAGCTGATATGACTGCATAATCTCATAAAGTAGTACGAAGTATAAACTATGTCCCGTGAAAATACTGTTTAAAATGACAATTTGAAAATGTAATGAAGTATTAATATATGCTATGACAGAATATTGCTAAACTACAGGTATTCTCTTATATCTAGCTAAAGAACTCTATGACTAATGCACCAAGGAGAAAATTCTGGCAAAGTAATGTGTTCAAATCTCCTGTTTATAATTCCTCCATTGAAATCTAGTCTTGATTGGATACACAATTATAAATTCTTATACCATTATCTAACCTTTGTTTTATTGTGTCTCACGGTTTACAGAAAGAAAGTAGTAACAAAAATAACTCAATTTTCTACCTACAATGTATCTACTTTGTGAAATTTCCAATGATCTTCTTTCAAAATTCTAGTCTCTGGATTCATAAATTATAATATACTACTGAATTAAAGACATTTAATACAGGAAAATTATCCCAAATCAAAAGGACTGTAGGTTGAAATATTGTAAAGGAAATAAAAAGGGTAAGAATCTAAAATATTGTTTGAATATGCAAAACCAAGACATTCACACCTACAATGTAATTGTATTACCACGTGCCTCTATAATATACTCCAGAAATTACACAAATACACGGAATATCCTGTGGTTCCTTATAAACTCTGATTTCAATAGCAGGACTAAGATAACCAATTTACACACAGTGGAATGAGCATGAGCCTCACATGGCTTTTTTCTCTCTTTCTATTAAATGGCACATCTTTATACAGGGATACCTCATGTTATAGTGCTTTACTTTATTGTATTTCACGGATATTGCGGTTGTTACAAATTGACAGGTTGTAGCAACAATGCATTGAGCAAGTCTATTGCACCATTTTTCCAATAGTATGTACTCATTTCACGTCTCTGTGTCACATGATAGAAATTCTCGCAATTTTTTCATACATTTTCACTATTGTTATATCTGTTATGGAGACCTGTGATAAATGATATTTGATGTTACTATTGTAGTTGTTTTGGAATGCCACACACTGTTCATGTAAGACAGCAAACTTAATTGATAAATATTTTGAGTGTTCTGACTGCTCTACCAACCAGTCATTCCCATGTTTCTCTTTCTCTTTTTGGCCCTCCCTATTCCCTGTAACACAACCATATTTAAATTAAGGCAATTAATAACCTTACAATACCCTCTAAATGGTCAAGTAAAAGGAAGAGTCTCACATCTTTCACTTTAAATCAAAAGCTAGAAATAGATTAAGCTTAATAATTTCTAGCTTTTCAAAGCTAGCTTTTCTAGCTCTAGAGAGACATATCAAAGCCAAGATAGGCTGAAAGCTAGGCCTTTTGTGCTGAAGAGTTAGGCAAGTTATGAAGGCAAAGGAAAAGTTCTTGAAGGAAAATAAGAGAGCTACTCCAGTGAACACATGAATGGAAAAAAGTAGAACAGCCTTATTGTTGATATGGAGAAAGTTTTAGTGGTATGAACATATTATCAAACCAGTCACAATATTCCCTTAAGCCAAAGCCTAATCTAGAGCAAGGCCCTAACTCTTCAATTCTATGAAGGCTGAGGAAACTTCAGAAGAAAGTTTGAAGCTAGCAGAGGTTGGTTCATTATGTTTAAGAAAAGAGGCTTTCTCCATAACATAAAAGTGTAAAGCAAAGAAGTAACTGCTGATGTAGAAGCTGCAGCAAGTTATTCAGAAGATCCAGCTAAGATCACTGATAACAGTGGCTACACTCAACAACAAATTTTCCATTTAGACAAAACAGCCTTATATTAGAAGATGCCATTTAGGACTTTAATAGGTAGAGAGAAGTCAATGCCTGGCTTTAAAACTTCAAAGGACAGGCTGACTCTTGTTAGGTGCTAATGCAGTTGGTGATTTTAAGTTGAACCCAATGTTCATTTACAACTCCAAAAATCCTAGAGTTCTTAAGAATTATGCTAAATCTACCCAACCTATGCTCTACAAGTGGAACAACAAAGGCTGGAGGAAAGCATGTCTGTTTACAGCATGGTTTAACAAATATTTTAACCCTTCTATTGAAAACTACTGCTCAGAAAAAAGTATTCCTTTCAAAATATTACTGTTCATTGATCATGTACCTAGTCTCTCAAGAGTTTTGATGGGGATGTACAAGAAGATTAATGTTGTTTTTATGCTTGCTAACACATTCATTTTGCATGGATGAAGGAGTAATTTCAAATTTCAACTCTTATTATTTCAGAATAAAATCTGTCTTGGTGTTTTCAACATGTATCTGGTGAATAATTTATCTTTAATAGTAGCTGTGTTCAGAATAGAAGGAAATGGATCAAGGGTAGAGAATACAGACTAGTTAAGGAGAGTCTTCTATAATAGTTCAGGATGATGCCTTTAGACCAAAGTGGTAGCATTGGAAGTAACGAGAAGAAATTTTATTTTAGCAATATTGTGAAAGCAGAGCTAAAGGTGAATTTGGCCAATGGAGTTGAAGTATGAGAAGAAAAGAGGAGTAAAAAATGACCAAGCTTAAGGGTATGAGCAACTGTCACCTGAATAGGGAAAGGATATGGGAGATATAAGTTTGGGTGAGGGAGGATCAATATCAGCAACTTAGTGTGAAAGATGATAAGCCTTATTTGCCTTTTGATACCCAAAGATCATAAGCCACATTTAAGGTTCAAAGTATTAATCCTGAGCTAGTAAAAAAATTTTGGTTAGGATCAGCATAGATAATATTTAAAATCTTAAGACTGGATAAGGTCACATACAGAGTGAGAATAGATTGAAAGACTAAGTTTGAAACAAAGCCCTGAACATTCCAGAAGGAATAAATGAGGAAGATGAAAGCAAGCATAACAAGCAAAGGAGACACAGAATAGTTGACCAAAAAAAAAAAAAAAAAAAAAAAAAAAAGCAGGGAAATGAGGTCAGTATTATCAAAGCCAAGAAACAATTACCAATTGATTGTGTCAAGAGCTACTGAAAGGTCAAGTAAAAGGAGGACTGTAAATTTTCCATAGGAATTGTCAATATAGGAGCCATTGGTATCCCTAATAAGAGTAATTTATAGAGATATGAAGGTCATTTCCTGACTTAAATGTGTTCAAGAGATTAGTGAGAGTAAGGAGGAAATAAAACTCTTAAGCAGACAAAATTCTTTCAAAAAATTTTTCTGTAATGGACAAGAGGGAAATTGAACCATAATTGGAGGCAAAGGAAAATAATTTATAAAGTTTTTAAGAAGGAAGAAATATCATTACATTTGTATCTTTATTGGAATGACTCAAAATGAAAGGAAAAATTAATGATGTAGGACAGAAAGAGAAGAAAATTCTTGGGGTAATGACCTTGAGTAGGCAAGACAGGATGAGATCCAGTACATAAGTGGAGTGTTTAAATTGTAGATAGGAAGAGGAAAAAATCATCTCTGGTAAGAGCAGGAATACAGGTACAGGTAGATGGGCAGTTTTGGTGCTGGCAGCTTGTAGGAGATACTTTCTGATTCTTTTACTTTCTTCTCCTTTCCCTCCACCTCATTCTCCTCCTTTTCCTCTTCCTTCTATGTAGGAAGCATGGTCATTAGCAGAGAGTAAGCATGGGGGAGATCGTGTTGGAAGTTTGAGGAGGTAAAGGTGAGAAGCAGGCCTCTTGGAGAGCGGTAGAATTAATAATCTAGGAAATCATAGTCTGATTTCCTAGTAGCATTAGAAGTTCACTTGAAATTTATGATCATGAATCATAGAACTAGTCAGCATGTTTGTGTGTTCCTTCCATGTTGAAGAAGGACAATGAATTGGGAACTATTATTTTCAAGAAATTCTTGAGAGTGCCTTGGGATTTACAAGTGAGATTGTTTAGGTGTAGTTTCACAATACGAGATTTAAAGCTGAACATTTCAGGAAGATGAAAATATGTTATGGAAGTAACAATAAAGAGCAAAGTTACCTACCATATGTTTAGACCCAGTAGCAGAAGGACTATAGGAGAAAATTATTCACCACTTGAGAGAGCTGCAGGACAAACAATGGCATCATGAAAATGCTGGGTGTCAGAGAATGAATTTTTTAAAATACTATCCCAAAGTGATTGGTGATACAGGAAATTTTGCTGATGACTTATATTGAGTTTCAGATGGCAGAAGAAAGAGAGTTAAGCAATGGATCAGGATACAGGATGGATCAGAAAAGATTATGTATAAGAACCATATGGGAATGAGTGCCTAAGTTTGAGGAGCAACTTTGGAGTTCAGTGGTGAGCTGGAGTCAGCTCATAAAAGGCTCATACTCTAGCAGCTCACAAGAGCCAAGTGCGAAATTTTCAGGAATCTCATGAACCAGTTACTAAATGTGGTCATTATTCAATGTTAACTTATGTAAACTTATAATTAAATAAACCATGGTAAGAGGGGAAAGAATAAATATTCAAAAGTAATTACTTTCCAATAATTTTCCTACATTTTACTGTTATCTATACTCTTGAGGGTTATTTACATCTATTTGATCGGTATGATAGGAATATTATACAGTGGTGAGCTACTGCACACTTCTTCCAAACTCTGTTCAGTGATGTTGGTTTGGTTGATGAAAACAGACAAAAGCAAGAAACTGATAAATGCAACAGATAAGGCTTTATTCATTGTTTTGTTGATATTCTAGACTTATAAAAATATGGAGTAAAATTTAATACAGATGCCTTGTATAGTGCTGAAGTGAAATAGGTTTCAGTTTAATCAACATAATATTCCTGAGGGTGAGAATTAGTTTAACAGTAGAACACATATGAAATATAAAGAAAATAAATTTATTGGATAATGAGTTAAAGGATTGGGGAGCAATTCCATTTGTGAAATCATGTTTGAAATTCAAACAGAGATAGGCTATATGAAAGCATTTGGCAATAATTGACAAAAGCATTCTATGAAAATCAATTAAGCATGTGGAACTTAAAAAGTATTGTGTTTTTATAATCATTTTTAAATTGTATATTGCACCTCTTTCTTATTAGTAAAATTTTTATAAACTCTGATATATATATATCAGATATATATACACACGTGTGTATATATAATAAAGTATATATACACACTTTATTTCAGAGAGCTTATTATATATCAGATATATATACAGATATGTGTATATATATAGCAAAGTGTGTATATATATGTATATGTATACATATGTGTGTGTGTGTGTATATATATATATATATATATGTATACACACTTTATTTCAGAGAGCTTATTATGAAGCATTTACCAGCATACCACTGCCTGGAGCTAACATAAATAGGGGTGACTAATAGTACAGCAAAAATAGTCCTGGTGATTCAAAGCTCCATAGAGGTGACATGGCTATGAGGACGGAAGCTAGGAAATGTGACAGGAGTTTGGCAGGTATGTCAAGCCTTCTGGGGTTAATGATGCTAGTTGAGATTTGTGGTCCTGCGGGTATCAGATAGTGGGTCCTTACTCCTAAAACAGGGCCTTCTTTTGACTTTTGCAAATAATGGCATGCAGAGAGTTGGTCTTGCTCTGAGACAATTTTTTTAAATTAACTTTGTAGATAATTTTGTTTTAGGTATTTATCTTCTTTTAGCATACTAGTTGGGTTTTGCTTTGTGTTTCATTATAATAGTACTTTTTAAATAGATTTATTTCACCAATTTCTAAGTGTAAAATACATTCAGTTTCAGTTCCGTCATCATATTTTATGTTATACTTCATTTTTTATTGATTTTTTAAAAAACCTTCCACTAAATGTTTGACATATTCTGTGTTTCTGTTGATATACTTATATTTTTGTTCTAGTGGCTACATTTAAGTATAACTTACAGAATATATTATTTTGTTATTTTAGTAATATATATTAATTTACTAAGAACAAAGATAAAATTCATATATTTCCACATCTATATATTCTCATTCTCTCTACCACTCAGTTTTAGTTTATTTTTTATTTCAGTGGTTATACTATAAATACAGATAAAATTCTATTATTTGTTGTGTGAGTTTTAATACATATCTTCAAGTTTCTCCTTCTAAAACATGGAGAAATTAGCATATTTACACTGTTTCCCTGGTTCTTTCTTTCTCTTCTTGTTGATTTTTGTTCTTTTTATCTTTTTTTACTCAGCACACACTTTAAAATATGCATCTATATTATAACCATAATACTTACATTAGTTTTAGCCTTGTCCTGTAGTTAAATGAGTTAGATTATCACCCTCAGACCCTTCTGTGTGGTTTCTCAAACAATTTCCTGCCTGAACCTCTCCTGCTAATTTACGACAGGATTATGGAATCTTTATGTATTCGTTAGGATTCTCTAGAAAAATAGACGAGAAAAAGAAAGAAAGAAAGAGAAAGAAAGAAAGAGAAAGAAAGAAAGAAAAGAAAGAAAGAGAGAGAAAGAAAGAGAGAGAGAGAAAGAAAAGAAAGAAAGAAAGAAAGAGTTGTTTGTTTTTTTCTTGTAAATTTGTTGGAGTTCATTGTAGATTCTGGATATTAGCCCTTTGTCAGATGAGTAGGTTGTGAAAATTTTCTCCCATTTTGTAGGTTGCCTGTTTACTCTGATGGTAGTTTCTTTTGCTGTGCAGAAGCTCTTTAGTTTAATTAGATCCCATTTGTCAATTTTGGCTTTTGTTGCCATTGCTTTTGGTGTTTTAGACATGAAGTCCTTGCCCATGCCTATGTCCTGAATGGTAATGCCTAGGTTTTCTTCTAGGGTTTTTATGGTTTTAGATCTAATATTTAAGTCTTCAATCCATCTTGAATTAATTTTTGTATAAGGTGTAAGGAAGGGATCCAGTTTCAGCTTTCTACATATGGCTAGCCAGTTTTCCCAGCACCATTTATTAAATAGGGAATCCTTTCCCCATTGCTTGTTTTTCTCAGGTTTGTCAAAGATCAGATAGTTGTAGATATGTGGCATTATTTCTGAGGGCTCTGTTCTGTTCCATTGATCTATATCTCTGTTTTGGTACCAGTACCATGCTGTTTTGGTTACTGTAGCCTTGTAGTATAGTTTGAAGTCAGGTAGCATGATGCGTCTGGCTTTGTTCTTTTGGCTTTGGATTGACTTGGTTGTGCGGGCTCTTTTTTGGTTCCATATGAACTTTAAAGTAGTTTTTTCCAATTCTGTAAAGAAAGTCATTGGTAGCTTGATGGGGATGGCATTGAATCTACAAATTACCTTGGGCAGTATGGACATTTTCACAATATTGATTCTTCCTACCCATGAGCATGGAATGTTCTTCCATTTGTTTGTATCCTCTTTTATTTCCTTGAGCAGTGGTTTGTAGTTCTCCTTGAAGAGGTCCTTCACATCCCTTGTAAGCTGGATTCCTAAGTATTTTATTCTCTTTGAAGCAATTGTGAATGGGAGTTCACTCATGATTTGGCTCTCTGTTTGTCTGTTATTGGTGTATAAGAATGCTTGTGATTTTTGTACATTGATTTTGTATCCTGAGACTTTGCTGAAGTTGCTCATCAGCTTAAGGAGATTTTGGGCTGAGACAATGGGGTTTTCTAGATATACAATCATGTCGTCTGCAAACAGGGACAATTTGACTTCCTCTTTTCCTAATTGAACACCCTTGATTTCCTTCTCCTGCCTAATTGCCCTGGCCAGCACTTCCAACACTATGTTGAATAGGAGTGGTGAGAGAGGGCATCCCTGTCTTGTGCCAGTTTTCAAAGGGAATGCTTCCAGTTTTTGCCCATTCAGTATGATATTGGCTGTGGGTTTGTCATAGATGGCTCTTATTATTTTGAGATACGTCCCATCAATACCTAATTTATTGAGAGTTTTTAGCATGAAGCGTTGTTGAATTTTGTCAAAGGCCTTTTCTGCATCTATTGAGATAATCATGTGGTTTTTGTCTTTGGTTCTGTTTATATGCTGGATTACATTTATTGATTTGCGTATGTTGAACCAACCTTGCATTCCAGGGATGAAGCCCACTTGATCATGGTGGATAAGCTTTTTGATGTGCTGCTGGATTCTGTTTGCCAGGATTTTATTGAGGATTTTTGCATCAATGTTCATCAAGGATATTGGTCTAAAATTCTCTTTTTTGGTTGTGTCTCTGCCAGGCTTTGGTATCAGGATGATGCTGGCCTCATAAAATGAGTTAGGGAGGATTCCCTCTTTTTCTATTGATTGGAATAGTTTCAGAAGGAATGGTACCAGCTCCTCCTTGTACCTCTGGTAGAATTCGGCTGTGAATTCGTCTGGTCCTGGACTCTTTTTGGTTGGTAAGCTATTGATTATTTCCACAATTTCAGAGCCTTTTATTGGTCTATTCAGAGATTCAACTTCTTCCTGGTTTAGTCTTGGGAGGGTGTATGTGTCAAGGGATTTATCCATTTCTTCTAGATATTCTAGTTTATTTGCATAGAGGTGTTTGTAATATTCTCTGATGGTAGTTTGTATTTCTGTGGGATCGGTGGTGATATCCCCTTTATCATTTTTTATTGCATCTATTTGATTCTTCTCTCTTTTCTTCTTTATTAGTCTTGCTAGTGGTCTATCAATTTTGTTGATCTTTTCATAAAACCACCTCCTGGATTCATTAATTTTTTGAAGGGTTTTTTGTGTCTCTATTTCCTTCAGTTCTGCTCTGATTTTAGTTATTTCTTGCCTTCTGCTAGCTTTTGAATGTGTTTGCTCTTGCTTTTCTAATTCTTTTAATTGTGATGTTAGGATGTCAATTTTGGATCTTTCCTGCTTTCTCTTGTGGGCATTTAGTGCTATAAATTTCCCTCTACACACTGCTTTGAATGCATCCCAGAGATTCTGGTATGTTGTGTCTTGGTTCTCGTTGGTTTCAAAGAACATTTTTATTTCTGCCTTCATTTCGTTATGTACCCAGTAGTCATTCAGGAGCACGTTGTTCAGTTTTCATGTAGTTGAGCAGTTTTGAGTGAGTTTCTTAATTCTGAGTTCTAGTTTGATTGCACTGTGGTCTGAGAGACAGTTTGTTATAATTTCTGTTCTTTTACATTTGCTGAGGAGTGCTTTACTTCCAACTATGTGTTCAATTTTGGAATAGGTGTGGTGTGGTGCTGAAAAGAATGTATATTCTGATGATTTGGGGTGGAGAGTTCTGTAGATGTCTATAGGTCCACTTGGTGCACAGCTCAGTTCAATTTCTGGGTATCCTTGTTAACTTTCTGTCTCGTTGATCTGTCTAATGTTGACACTTGGGTGTTAAAGTCTCCCATTATTATTGTGTGGGAGTCTAAGTCTCTTTGTAGGTCACTAAGGACTTGCTTTATCAATCTGGGTGCTCCTGTATTGAGTGCATATATATTTAGGATAGTTAGCTCTTCTTGTTGAATTGATCCCTTTACCATTATGTAATGGCCTTCTTTGTCTCTTTTGATCTTTGTTGGTTTAAAGTCTGTTTTATCCAAGACTAGGATTGCAACCCCTGCCTTTTTTTGTTTTCCATTTGCTTGGTAGCTCTTCCTCCATCCCTTTATTTTGAGCCTATGTGTGTCTCTGCACGTGAGATGGGTTTCCTGAATACAGCACACTGATGGGTCTTGACTCTTTATCCAGTTTGCCTGTCTGTGTCTTTTAATTGGAGCATTTAGCCCATTTACATTTGAAGTTAATATTGTTATGTGTGAATTTGATCCTGTCATTATGATGTTAGCTGGTTATTTTGCTCGTTAGTTGATGCAGTTTCTTCCTAGCCTTGATGGCCTTAACAATTTGGCATGTTTTTGCAGTGGCTGATACTGGTTGTTCCTTTCCATGTTTAGTGCTTCCATCAGGAGCTCTTTTAGGGCAGGCCTGGTGGTGACAAAATCTCTCAGCATTTGCTTGTCTGTAAAGTATTTTATTTCTCCTTCACTTATGAAGCTTAGTTTGGCTGGATATCAAATTATGGGTTGAAAATTCTTTTCTTTAAGAATGTTGAATATTGGCCCCCACTCTCTTCTGGCTTGTAGAGTTTCTGCCGAGAGATCCGCTGTTAGTCTGATGGGCTTCCCTTTGTGGGTAACCCAACCTTTCTCTCTGGCTGCCCTTAACATTTTTTCCTTCATTTCAACTTTGGTGAATCTGACAATTATGTGTCTTGGAGTTGCTCTTCTCGAGGAGTATCTTTGTGGCGTTCTCTGTATTTCCTGAATCTGAATGTTGGCCTGCCTTGCTAGATTGGGGATGTTCTCCTGGATAATATCCTGCAGAGTGTTTTCCAATTTGGTTCCATTCTCCCTGTCACTTTCAGGTACACCAATCAGACGTAGATTTGTTCTTTTCACATAGTCCCATATTTCTTGGAGGCTTTGTTCATCTCTTTTTTTTTCTTTTTTCTCTAAACTTCCCTTTTCACTTCATTTCATTCATTTCATCTTCCATCACTGACTCCTTTTCTTCCAGTTGAGCGCATCGGCTCCTGAGGCTTCTGCATTCTTCACGTAGTTGTTGAGTCTTGGCTTTCAGCTCCATCAGCTCCTTTAAGCACTTCTCTGCATTGGTTATTCTAGTTATACATTTGGCTAATTTTTTTTCAAAGTTTTTAACTTCTTTGCCATTGGCTTGAATTTCCTCCTATAGCTCGAAGTAGTTTGATCATCTGAAGCCTTCTTCTCTCAACTCGTCAAAGTCATTCTCCATCCAGCTTTGTTCCCTTGCTGGTGAGGAACTGCGTTCCTCTGGAGGAGGAGAGGCGCTCTACTTTTTAGAGTTACCAGTTTTTCTGCTCTGTTTTTTCCCCATCTTTGTGGTTTTATCTACTTTTTGTCTTTGATGATGGTGACGTACAGATGGGTTTTTGGTATGGATGTCCTTTCTGTTTGTTAGTTTTCCTTCTATCAGACAGGACCCTCAGCTGCAGGTCTGTTGGAGTTTGCTAGAGGTCCACTCCACCACCCCATCAAAAAGTGGGTGAAGGATATGAACAGACACTTCTCAAAAGAAGACATTTATGCAGCCAAAAAACACATGAAAAAATGCTCATCATCACTGGCCATCAGAGAAATGCAAATCAAAACCACAATGAGATACCATGTCACACTAGTTAGGATGGCGATCATTAAAAAGTCAGGAAACAACAGGTGCTGGAGAGGATGTGGAGAAATAGGAACACTTTTACACTGTTCGTGGGACTGTAAACTAATTCAACCATTGTGGAAGTCAGTGTGGCGATTCCTCAGGGATCTAGAACTAGAAATACCATTTGACCCAGCCATCCCATTACTAGGTATATACCCAAAGGATTATAAATCATGCTGCTATAAAGACACATGCACACGTATGTTTATTGCGGCACTATTGACAATAGCAAAGACTTGGAACCAACCCAAGTGTCCAACAATGATAGACTGGATTAAGAAAATGTGGCACATATACACCATGGAATACTATGCAGCCATAAAAAATGATGAGTTCATGTCCTTTGTAGGGATATGGATGAAACTGGAAATCACCATTCTCAGCAAACTATTGCAAGGACAAAAAACCAAACACCGCATGTTCTCACTCATAGGTGGGAATTGAACAATGAGAACACATGGACACAGGAAGGGGAACATCACACTCCGGGGACTGTTGTGGTGTCGGGGAGGTGGGAGGGATAGCATTAGGAGATATACCTAATGCTAAATGATGAGTTAATGAGTGCAGTACACCAACATGGCACATGTATACATATGTAACAATCCTGCACATTGTGCACATGTACCGTAAAACTTAAAGTATAATAATAATAAAATAAAATTAAAAGAAAAAAAGAAAGAAAGATAGATATTACAGGAAATTGGCTCACATGATTATGGTAGATGGCAAGTCTAAGATCTGTAGAGCTAATGTCCCATTTAAGTGTGAAGGTTGCTGTAGAACCAGGAGAAGCTGACATTCTGGTGCAAAGACGTTCAGACAGGAGAATTCTCTCTTACTAGGAGGTGGGTCAAATTTTTGTTCTATTTAGGCCTTTGATACGAAGAGACACACCCACATTGTAGAGGACAATTTGCCTTATTCAGTGGAGTAATTTAAATGTTAATCTCTTATGCAAATAGGGCTAGGATGAAAAAATTTATTTTCTACCTTAGGGCAAATTAATAAAAAGATCGCAGAAAGCATTGAGGCATAACAAAAGGCTCTAAAATTCCTCAGCTTAAATAGTTTTAGCAAAATTCTTATGTTTTATATAGCTAATTGCTTCAAGTAAATACCTAAGACCAAGACTACAGTAGATTACTGCATAGAATTTATAGGTAACTCAATCTTGTAACCTTGCTTTTTGGCTTTGGGTTTTGGCTGCTATGTTGCTTAACAGATTTTAAGGGTTGATTGGTGCCTGCTCACTTCCATTCCTGCTGGGTCTGGAACATTTAATTGGTTGTAAGTTTTTTGACTCTAAATCTCGTGGCCATATGGGTCCCACTGAGGAACAGGATGGACCCAGGGAAGGTAGCCACACTACCTCAACCAAAATATGGGACAAAATACAACTTTGGTCATTGATGCTGCCTCTAACAAATCCAGGCCAACAGGAGAAAAATGACAAATGAAAATATTAATAAAATTAAGCCCTCCAACTGACTGAAAAAGCCTTCCCTTGGCCAAAGGGACCCCAGAGAAATTTTGAAAACTAAGTTCTCAGCCATGATAAGATAAGAGGTCAGGTGTGCCTCATTATACCCTCTCCCTCACTAACTTCCATTAGACTTTCTTGTCTAAGGACTAAACAGAAACCAGCCCTTTCAAAAGACTTTCTGCACTGCTGATTTCAACCAACTACCTGATGCTGCTCCTCTCTTTTGTAGCTTTGTTACAACTGCACAGTATTTTTGCCTGATAAAAGACTACTAGACAGAGAGTGGTTCTGGCCAGTCTATGGAGAATGCACAATAAGGATTTTCATGTCGTCTGCTTAATCTTTTGACATCAGAGAGTCCAAAACTCCATGCTGGGATCATGCTAACTACCATTTTTTGTACATGGGACCCATGAAGGGGCATGAAGGTCAATTGCACATGAACTTTTCCTTTTTCATAAATATTCACGACTTCTCCTGTAGCTTATTACATATGTATATTTGGGCACCCCATTCTGAGATAAATTCCCAATCCCTTTACCCCTTTATTGAAGTGTCTGTTTCTGTTTTCTGACTGGAGGCTATGCTTCCCAGCCTGTCAGAATGGCCACCCTGAAGGCTGTAACCCTTTAAGGGAAATAAAGCTCTATTTTCCAAATTTTTTTAAAATAGCTCTTTTAATAAAATAAATGTTAATCTCATTCAAAATTACCCAAACAGAAACACGCAGAATTATGTTAGTCTAAATACTGGGGCATCCTGTGGCCCAGTCAAGTGACATATAAAATAAACCATCATAATACTATATTATCTGAATTTTTTCCTGTTCAAATTTTATTTTTGCTGCATTTAAACATTCTTGAATTGCACTGTAGTTCCTACAGGACTATACAAGTATTTGTCCACTTTTCTCTAGTTTTGAAAATTATTCTTAGAAAGTATAAGTTCAGCTTGACATTTTCATTTATAAGTGACTTTGCATATTTTTGATGTATATCTCATTTTTTATCTGTAGTGTCCAATAAAATTTTGGCATTGACCACGGGATGCCAATTATTTTCTTAGTATTTTTTGATTCAAGTCTTATTTTATTCTTGCATATTTGTCTTGAGTTATAACTTACAATACTTTTTTTTCTTATTTTGTTACTTGTTCAGAGATACCGATTTTTCCTGTTAGATGGTCATTGTATATTTTCCTTTGCTCTTAATCTCTTTTATTGTCTTAAATATATGTTCTCTTTTATTTCATTGTGCTTGAATTTATCAGTCCTGTGTTCTGTCCTGAGAATGAAAAAAACTGGTTCTATAACTGACAGCCAGTAACAGAGAACTAAATATGGTCTTCTCCATGCAACATAAAAAATGGCCATGACACTGACTATGATAGAGAAAGATAAAAACAATACTATTTCATAATTATATCTGAATGCCAGGAAAACAAAAGGACACTCTAGTGGACTAAATAGTACCCTCTTATTCTAATCCCTATAACCTGTAAATGTTACTTTATTTGGAAAAGAAAAAAGGTCTTTGCATATGAGATTAAGATAAGGATCTTGAGATGAGAAAATTATCATGGACTATCCAGATGAGTCTAAAATGTCATCTCATGTATTTGTATAAGAGAGATAGAGGAGATTTGACACAGGAACACAGAGGAGAAGGCAGTGTGAAGACGATATTTGGTAGATATTTGAGTGATGTGGCCACAAGCCAAGGACTGCCAGTAGCCACCATAAGTTAGAAGAGGCAGAGCCTCTGGCAAGAGGAAGCACAATTCTACTGACATCTAGATTTTAGCTCAGTGAAACTGATTTTGGATTTGTGGCTACCAGAACTGTGGGAAAGTAAATTTCTGTTGGTTTGAACTAACAAATTTGTTGCAGCAACCACAAGAAATGAATGCTGATCCTTCCCAAAACAAGACAAAAAAGCCAAATAGCTCTCTCTCCTGGGTAAATTGAGTGACAACTGCTTCGCTACTAATGACAACTCTGGCCTCACTTCCTTTCTTCCACCCCCTAAATAAAAAATTAAGATACATTATTACCTGATAGTACCAAAACCCAGAACAATCGAGCCTCCAGGAACCCTCTCTAAAATCACTGAACATGAGACCAAATTCTATAACAAGTACCCCCACACACACCTCATTCCATTCTGAGTTGCTCCAGTCTTTCTAGTTGTGTGCATACACTGCCTTGCTACAATGATTAACAAGAAGAACTTCGTTAGACTACATGACTATATTTGGTATTTGTTGCATCTTTACTATGCTTTCACTGTATCTATAATTCTTTGATCATTTCTGTAACTGTCTGTCTATCTGTTTCTGTTTCTCTCTTTCTCTCTCTCTCTCTCTCTCTCCCTCCCTCCCTCCCTCTCTCTGTTTTCACAGTTACAGGTACTTATTAGTCTTGTGGAAGGGGTAGTTTGATTTCTGTACTCTATTCTTTTGTTTTCTTTTGAACAGGAATTTTTTAATAGTGAAGTATGCAACTTCATCTTTATAACACCATGTAAAACCCAACAGTCCTAAGAAACATCTTGAGTAATTTCTCTTTCCTTTCAAATACATGTTCTATATAGCAAACTACTTTTTACTGTTACTCTATTTACTCATATACATGTCCTCTTCTCCACTAAACAATAACCACCTTGAAGGCAGAGACCTTTTGTTTAATATTTATATAATATTCACTCCATATCTATCTATATAGCCACTTAGGATAGCAGTTGGAACTAAGTGAGCTCCCCTAAACTAATTAATTTCATCACCAATTCAGCAAATGTTTAATAAGTGTCAGACACTGTGCAGGATGCTACAAATAACAAAATGAAGTAGACATGCCTCAATCTTTAAGGAACATAGTCAAATAAAAAAGGACATTAAAAGTGTGATATAATACTTCAGATGCTATGAAAGATGCATATATGAGATAGGTCTTCAAAGAAAAGTGACAGACAGGCGGGACAGCTGTGGTGACTCATGCCTATAATCCCAGCATTTTTGGAGTCCAAGGCAGGAGGATTACTTGACCCCAAGAGTTTTATACCAGCCAGGGCAACATAGTGAGACCCTGTCTCTCCAAAAAACAAAATGTAGCCAGGAGAGGTGGAGCATGCCTGTGGTCCTAGCTACTTAGGAGGCCGAGGCAGGAGGATCACCATTGGGAACAAGCCCCCCAAAATCTGGCCATAAACTGGCCCCAAAACTGGCCATAAACAAAATCTCTGCAGCACTGTGACATGTTCATGATGGCCATGACGCCCACGCTGGAAGGTTGTGGGTTTACCGGAATGAGGGCAAGGAACACCTGGCCCGCCCAGGGCGGAAAACTGCTTAAAGGCATTCTGAAGCCACAGACAATCGCATGAGCGATTTGTGCCTTAAGGACATGCTTCTGCTGCAGTTAACTAGCCCAACCTATTCCTTTAATTCAGCCCATCCCTTCGTTTCCCATAAGGGATACTTTTAGTTAATTTAATATCTATACAAGCAATGCTAATGACTGGCTTGCTGTTAATAAATACATGGCTAAATCTTTGTTTGGGGCTGTCAGCTCTGAAGGCTGTGAGACCGCTGATTTCCCACTTAACACCTCTATATTTCTGTGTGTGTTTTTAATTCCTCTAGCACCACTGGGTTAGGGTCTCCCTTACCAAGCTGGTCTCGGCACATCACTTAAGCCCAGATGTTCAAGACCAGAGCAAGCTATGATTGTACCACAGTACCCCAGTCTAGGTGATGGAATGAGATGCTATACATATTTTAAAATATTAAAAATTAAGAAATTAAAAAGTTAGAGAAAGAAAAAAAACTGTCAAGCTCTATAGGAACAAGAGATGAGACTTCATAGATGTGACACATGAGCTAAGAACATAATGACATGTAGACATCTTTCAATAAAGAGGTTTTCCAAAGACAAAACACAAATAAATAAAACCAAGGTACTTTAAGGAATTATTCTTTTATCAATAGAATTGTGTCATATGTTGCATGAGGGGCATTCTATGTGTTATGCCATACAGTTAAGCAAAAAAAAAATAGATTGATGATGAAGGCCTTTATGTACCATGCTATGCAATTTGTACCTCATTGAGAACAACCATTGAAGTGTTTGGCATGGAAGTAAATTATCAAGTTTAAAAATTATGATTAATCCAAGGCACTTATGAGGATAGAATGGAAGAAATAAAGATTGTAGATCACTTTATAAACTTTCACATTATTCAAGCAAGAGACAGAAATAATCTTAAATAAGATGGTAGCAATAGCAATATTATCTTTACCAATATTCCTAGACCTGGTTTCCATCACAGACTGAATGTTTGTGTTGCCCTAGATTCAAATGTTTAAATTCTAAACTCCAGTTGACTGTATTTGGAGATGAGGCCTCTATAGGAGTAATTGAAGTTAAATGAGATCATAAGGTTGAGGCTCTGATCCAATAGGATTAATGTCCTTATAGGAAGAGACATCAAAGGGCATGCTTGCTCTCAGTAAGCACCAAAAGAAGTTTTGCAAGCACACAGCAATATGGCAGTGGTCTATAACACAAAAGAAGAGGCCTCAGAATGAAACCTACCTGGCTGGCACGTTGACCTTGACCTTCCCAGCATCCAAAATTGTGAGAAACAAATATCTGTTGTATAAGCCACCCAGACTGTGGCATTTTGCTATGAAGCCCAAGCTGACTAATACAGTCCTCCATTGGCTACAGGGATGGTGGGGAAGAGGGGGAAAGGAGAAGCAGGAAATGAAGACAAAAAGAAAAGAAGGAATTCCTTGACACAAAGATTGAATAACAATGGATTGCACCTTCAGGTGCAGGATGAACTCAGGTGAATAGGTTCTGGAGTGGACCCCCAGCAAACTTCAGCAGCCCTATGGAAGAGGGGCCTGACTGTTAAGAGAAAAACAATCAAACAGAAAGCAACAACAACAACAGCATCAACAAAAAAGTCCCCACAAAAACCCCATCCAAAGGTTAGCAACCTCAAAGATGAAGCTAGATACACTAATTAAGATGAGAACGAATCAATGAAAAAAACGCTGAAAACTCAAAAGAACAGAGTGCCTGTTTTCCTCCAAATATTCACAACACCTCTCCAGCAAGGGCACAGAAGTGGGTGGAGGCTGAGATGGATGAATTGACAGAAGTAAGTTACAGAAGGTGGATAATAACAAATTTTGCTGAGCTAAAGGAGCATGTTCTAACCCAATGCAAAGAAGTTAAGAACTTTATAAAACATTACAGGAGATTTTAACCAGAATAACCAGTTTAGAGAGGAACACAAATAACCTGATGGAGCTGAAAAACACAACATGAGAACTTCACAATGCAACCACAAGTATTAATAACCAAATCTACTAAGCAGAGTAAAGAATTTTATAGCTTGAAGATTATCTTGCTGAAATAAGACAGGCAGACACGATTAGAGAAACAAGAAAGAAAAGAAAAGAACAAAATCTCCAAGAACTATGGGATTATGTAAAAAGACCAAACCTATGACTGATTGCAGTACTTGAAAGAGATGGGGAGAATGGAACCAAGCTCGAAAACATACTTCAGGGTATCATCCAGGAGAACTTCCCCAACCTAACAAGACAGGCTGACATTCAAATTCAGGAAATCCAGAGGACCCCAATAAGATACTCCATGAGAAGATCAACCCAAAGACACATAATCTATCAGATTCTCCAAGGTTGAAATGAAGGAAAAAATGTTAAGGGCAGCCAGAAAGAAAGGCCAGGTCACCTACAAAGGGAAGCCCATAAGACTAACAGTGAAGCTCTCAGCAGAAACTCTATAAGCCAGAAGAGATTGGAGGCCAATATTCAACATTATTATTTTTTTTTTATTTTGTTTTGTTTTGTGTTTTTTTTTTGTTTGTTTGTTTTGTTTTGTTTTTATTATTATTATTATACTTTAGGTTTTATGGTACATGTGTGCAATGTGCAGGTAAGTTACATATGTATACATGTGCCATGCTGGTGCGCTGCATCCACCAACTTGTCATCTAGCATTAGGTATATCTCCCAATGCTATCCCTCCCCCCTCCCCCCACCCCGCAACAGTCCCCGAAGTGTGATGTTCCCCTTCCTGTGTCCATGTGTTCTCTGTTCAGTTCCCACCTATGAGTGAGAATATATGGTGTTTGGCTTTTTGTTCTTCCGATGGTTTACTGAGAATGATGATTTCCAATTTCATCCATGTCCCTACAAAGGACATGAACTCATCATTTTTGATGGCTGCATAGTATTCCATGGTGTATATGTGCCACATTTTCTTAATCCAGTCTATCATTGTTGGACATTTGGGTTGGTTCCAAGTCTTTGCTATTGTGAATAATGCCGCAATAAACATACGTGTGCATGTGTCTTTATAGCAGCATGATTTATAGTCCTTTGGGTATATACCCAGTAATGGGATGGCTGGGTCAAATGGAATTTCTAGTTCTAGATCCCTGAGGAATCGCCACACTGACTTCCACAATGGTTGAACTAGTTTACAGTCCCACCAACAGTGTAAAAGTGTTCCTATTTCTCCACATCCTCTCCAGCACCTGTTGTTTCCTGACTTTTTAATGATTGCCATTCTAACTGGTGTGAGATGGTATCTCATTGTGGTTTTGATTTGCATTTCTCTGATGGCCAGTGATGGTGAGCATTTTTTCATGTGTTTTTTGGCTGCATAAATGTCTTCTTTTGAGAAGTGTCTGTTCATGTCCTTCGCCCACTTTTTGATGGGGTTGTTTGTTTTTTTCTTGTAAATTTGTTGGAGTTCATTGTAGATTCTGGATATTAGCCCTTTGTCAGATGAGTAGGTTGTGAAAATTTTCTCCCATTTTGTAGGTTGCCTGTTCACTCTGATGGTAGTTTCTTTTGCTGTGCAGAAGCTCTCTAGTTTAATTAGATCCCATTTGTCAATTTTGGCTTTTGTTGCCATTGCTTTTGGTGTTTTAGACATGAAGTCCTTGCCCATGCCTATGTCCTGAATGGTAATGCCTAGGTTTTCTTCTAGGGTTTTTATGGTTTTAGGCCTAACGTTTAAGTCTTTAATCCATCTTGAATTGATTTTTGTATAAGGTGTAAGGAAGGGATCCAGTTTCAGCTTTCTACATATGGCTAGCCAGTTTTCCCAGCACCATTTATTAAATAGGGAATCCTTTCCCCATTTCTTGTTTTTCTCAGGTTTGTCAAAGATCAGATAGTTGTAGATATGTGGCATTATTTCTGACGGCTCTGTTCTGTTCCATTGATCTATATCTCTGTTTTGGTACCAGTACCATGCTGTTTTGGTTACTGTAGCCTTGTAGTATAGTTTGAAGTCAGGTAGTGTGATGCCTCCAGCTTTGTTCTTTTGGCTTAGGATTGACTTGGCGATGCAGGCTCTTTTTTTGTTCCATATGAACTTTAAAGTAGTTTTTTCCAATTCTGTGAAGAAAGTCATTGGTACCTTGATGGGGATGGCACTGAATCTGTAAATTACCTTGGGCAGTATGGCCATTTTCACGATATTGATTCTTCCTGCCCATGAGCATGGAATGTTCTTCCATTTGTTTGTATTCTCTTTTATTTCCTTGAGCAGTGGTTTGTAGTTCTCCTTGAAGAGGTCCTTCACATCCCTTGTAAGTTGGATTCCTAGGTATTTTATTCTCTTTGAAGCAATTGTGAATGGGAGTTCACTCATGATTTGGCTCTCTGTTTGTCTGTTATTGGTGAACAAAAATGCTTGTGATTTTTGTACATTGATTTTGTATCCTGAGACTTTGCTGAAGTTGCTTATCAGCTTAAGGAGATTTTGGGCTGAGACAATGGGGTTTTCTAGATATACAATCATGTCGTCTGCAAACAGGGACAATTTGACTTCCTCTTTTCCTAATTGAATACCCTTTATTTCATTCTCTTGCCTAATTGCCCTGGCCAGAACTTCCAACACTATGTTGAATAGAAGTGGTGAGAGAGGGCATCCCTGTCTTGTGCCAGTTTTCAAAGGGAATGCTTCCAGTTTTTGCCCATTCAGTATGATATTGGCTGTGGGTTTGTCATAGATAGCTCTTATTGAGATACGTCCCATCAATACCTAATTTACTGAGAGTTTTTAGCATGAAGCATTGTTGAATTTTGTCAAAGGCCTTTTCTGCATCTATTGAGATAATCATGTGGTTTTTGTCTTTGGTTCTGTTTATATGATGGATTACATTTATTGATTTGCATTCAACATTCTTAAGGAAAAGAATTTCCAACCCAGAATTTAATATCTGGCCAAATTAAACTTCATAAGTGAAGGAGAAATAAAATCTTTTTCAGACAAGCACGTGCTGAGGAAATTCATCATCACCAATCCTGCCTTGCAAGAGCTTCTGAAGGAAGAACTTAATATGGAAAGAAAAAAAAAAAAACCATTGCCAACCACTGCAAAAACACACTGAAGTACACAGATCAATGACACTATGAAGCAACGACATCAACAAGTTTGCAAAATAAATAGCTAGCATCATGATGACAGGATCAAATTCACACATAACAATATTAACCTTAAATGTAAATGAGTTAACTGCCCAAATTGAAAGGGATGGAATGGCAAGTTGGATAAAGAGTCAAAATCCATCAGTGTGCTGTATTCAAGAGACCTATCTCAAATGCAAAGACACACACAGGCTCAAAGTAAAGGGATGAAGAAAAATTTACCAAGATAACGGAAAGCAGAAAAAGCAGGGGTTGCAATCCTAGTTTCTGAAAAAACAGACTTGAAACCAACAAAGATTTAAAAAGACAAATAAGGGCATTACATGATGGCAAAGGGATCAATTCAACAAGAAGAGCTAACTATCTTAAATATGCTCCCAATACAGGAGCATCTAGATTCATAAAATAAGTTCTTAGAGACCTACGAAGAGACTTAGACTTCCACACAATAATAGTGGGAGACTTTAACACCCCACTGTCAACATTACACAGATCATTGACACAGAAAATTAACAAGGATATTCAGGACTTTAACTCAGCTCTGAATCAAGTGGACATAACAAATATCTACAGAACTCTCCACCCCAAAACAACAGAACAGACAGACTGCTCAGTGCCACATGGCACTTACTCTAAAATCAATCACATAATTGGAAGTAAAACACTTATCAGGTATGTAAAATAGCTGACATCATAGCAAACAGTCTCTCAGACCACAACACAATCAAATTAGAACTCAAAATTTTAAAACTCACCCAATACCACACAACTACATGTAAATTGAACAATCTTCTCTTGAGTGTCTCCTGGGCAAATAATGAAATCAAGGCAGAAATCAAGTTCTTTGATACCAGTGAGAACAAAGAGACAACATACCAGAATCTCTGGGACACAGCTAAAGCAGTGTTCAGAGAAAAATTTATAGCACTGGATACCAACATCAAAAAGCTAGACAGATCTCCAATTGACACCCTAACATCACAACTAAAAGAACTAGAGAACCAAGAGCAAACAAACCCCAAGGCTAGCAGAAGACAAGAAATACCCAAGATCAGAGCGTAATTGAAAGAGATAGAGACATGAAGAACCTTTCATAAAATTAATGAATCCAGGAGTTGATTTAAAAAAAAAAACTATAATAAAATATATAGTCTGCTAAAACAGATAGAATAAAGACAAAAGAAGAATAAAATAGACACAAAAAATGATATAGGGGATATAACCACTGACTCCACAGAAATATGAACAACCATCAGAGAATACTATAAATACCTCTATGCAAATAAACTAGAAAACTGAGAAGAAATGGATAAATTCCTGGGCACATACTCCCTCTCAGGACTGAACCTGGAAGCAGTTGAATCCCTCAATAGAACAACAACGAGTTCTGAAATTGAGGCAGTAATAAATAACCTACCGACCAAAACAAAAGCCCAGGACCAGATGGATTGAAAGCTGAATTCTACTAGAGGTACAAAGAGAGCTGGTACCATTTCTTCTGAAACCATTCCAAGCAACTAAAAGGAGAGACTCCTCCCTAACTAATTTTATGAGGCCAGCAACATCCTAATACCAAAAACTGGCAGAGATACAATGAAAAAAGAAAACTTCAAGCCAATATCCCTGATGAACATCAATGTGAAAATATTCAATAAAATACTGGCAACGTGAATTCAGCAGCACACCAAAAAGCTTATCTATGATGATCAAATTGGCTTCATCTCAGGATGCAAGGCTGGTTCAACATACACAAATCAATAAATGTAAATCATCACATAAACAGAACTAAAGAAAAACCACATTATTATCTCAATAGAAGCAGAAAAGGCCTTTGATAAAATTCAACATACCTTCATGGTAAAAACTCTTAATAAATTAAATATTAATGGAACATACCTCAAAATAATTAGTGCCATTTATGGCAAACCCACAGCCAATATTATACTGAATGGACAAAAGTTGGAAGCATTCATCTTGAAAACCAGCACAAGAAAATGATGCCCTCTCTCACTACTCCTATTCAACATAGTATGGGAATTTCTGGCCCAAACAATCAGGCAAGAAAAAGAAATAAGGGATATTCAAATAGGAAGAGAGGAAGTCAAACCAGCTCTGTTCACAGTTGACATGATCCTGTATCTAGAAAACCCCATAATCTCAGTCCAAAAGCTTCTTAAGCTGATAAGCAACTTCAGCAAAGTCTCAGGATACAAAATCAATGTGCAAAAATTGCAAACATTCCCATACACCAATGACAGACAAGCAGAGAGCCAAATCATGAATGAACTACCATTCACAATTGCTTCAAACAGAATAAAATACCTAGAAATACAGCTGACAAAGGAAGTCAAGGATCTCATCAAGGAGAACTATAAACCACTGCTCATGGAAATAAGAGAGGACACAAACAAATGGTAAAACATTTCAGTCTCATGGATAGGAAGAATAAATATCGTGAAAATGGCCATAGTGCCCAAGGTAATTTATAGATGCATTGCTATTCCCATGAAAATACATTGACATTCTTCACAGAATTAGAAAAAAATATACTTTCAAATTCATGTGGAACCAAAAAAGACCCTTTATAGCCAAAACAATTCTAAGCAAAAAGAACAAAGCTGCAGGCATCACACTACCTGACTTCAAATTATACTACAAAGCTACAGTAACCAAACAGCATGGTACCAGTAAAAAAACAGATACATAGACCAATGAAACAGAATAGAGATCTCAGAAACAAGACTGTGCATCTACAACCATTTGATCTTCAACAAACCTGACAAAAGCAAGCAATGGGGAAAGGATTCTCAAAACTGGAAAATTGAAACTGGACCCCTTCCTTACACCTTATACAAAAATTAACTCAAGATAGATTAAAGACTTAAATGTAAAACTCTAAACTATAAAAATCCTAGAAGAAAATCTAGGGAATATGATTTAGGAATAGGCACAGGCAAATATTTCATGACAAAAACACCCAAAGTGATTGCAAAAAAAGCAAAAATTTACAAATGTGATCTCATTAAACTAAAGAGCTTCTGGACAGAAAAACAAAACTATCATCAGAGTAAACAGACAACCTACAGAATGAGAGATAATTTTTGCAATCTATCCATCTGTTAAAAGTCTAATATCCAGAATCTACAAGGAACTTAAACCAATTTACAAGAAAAATACAACCTCAGTAAAAAGTGGGCAAAGGACACGAACAGACACTTCTCAAAAGAAGACATTCATGTGGCCAATAAACATATGAAAAAAAGTTCAACATAACTGGTCATTAGAAAAATGCAAATCAAAACCACAACGAGATACCATCTCACACCAGTCAGAATAGTGATTATTAAAAAATAAAGAAACAACAGATGCCGGTGAAGCTATGGAGAAATAGAAACACTTTTACACTGTTGGTAGGAATGTAAATTAGTTCAATCATTGTGGAAGACAGTGTGGTGATTCCTGAAAGACCTAGAACCAGAAATACCATTTGACCCAGCAATCCCATTATTGAGTATATGCCCAAGGGAATATAAATCATTCTATTATAAAGACACATGCATGTGTATGTTCATTGCAGCACTATTTACAATAGCAAAGGCATGGATTCAACACAAATGCCCATCAAAGATAGACTGAATAAAGAAAATGTGGTACATATACACCATGGAATATTATGCAGCCATAAAAAACAAGATCATGTTCTTCGCAGGGACATGGATGGAGCTGGAAGCCATTATCCTCAGTAAACTAAAACAGAAACAGAAAATCAAACACCACATGTTCTCACTTATAACTGGGAGCTGAACAATGAGAACACATGGACACAGAGAGGGGAACAACATACACTGGGCCCTGTTAGGGGTGTGGGGGGAGGGAGAGCATCAGGATAAATAGCTAATGCATGTGGGACTTAATACCTAGGTAATGGATTGATAGGTGCAGCAAACCATCATGGTACACATTTACTTATGTAACAAACCTGCATATCCTCCACATGTATCCCAGAACTTAAAACAAAATAAAATATTTTTTAAAAATGCATTGAAAAAATTCAAAATATACTTGCAAGTGTCCCATGCCAATATAAAATACTTTGAAATGATAAGCATGTATATGTCTTATGAAATCAGTTAGAATGAACATCCTAATATTCACATTTATATAATTTGATATAAAACAGTCACAGGATATATATTATTAGTTTTGAAATTCTAGTTTTAAAATTTATGATCTGTTTAAAGTACTTCACTTTATTTCTGAGGTCTGGGATCTTATTTAGTTGATAATGTCTCTGAATTATCTGAGTATCATGAGCCTGTGTAGTTTATTCTGCTGCCTCTAATGTTGCTGTTGTTGTTTTGAATATGGAATGAGTGTGGTGAGTGGATTTCTTCAACCATTTACTAACATAGAACCTCTAGATAGTTCCACCAAATAAATAGTAGAGAACCAAATAAAATAAGTCAAGTGTATTTTTACAGCTACATTCACATCTATTAGAGTCTTTCATAGAAATTTTATAAAAGAGCTTCATAATCCTCACACTTGTCACAACATACAGTCTAAACAGGCAACCTGTATTCACTCTAGGACAATATCTAAGGGATGGTGTGAAGGATATTGCAGGCATGCGCGCGCACACACACACACACACACACACACTCACATCTCACCCCAAGTTAGTTTACAAATAGAGGTTTACCTTTTAGGTAGTTAGAGAGGGCCAATAAAGAAGTCACACACTTTCAACCTTATCAGTAATTAGTTCAAATCCAATAGAAATGACATCTGAAATTTTAATCTTAGAAACAAGATTCTACTGAAAGATAACTTTGGAATGCACCAAAAATCAATTTTTCAATTTAGAAATGTTGCTTTTTCACTAACTCTTCAGTCATTACACATTGTATTTCTTGATGTCTATATCTGGAAAAACCTTTGTAGCCAAAGGTAAAATTAAATGTGGAAATTGTCACTCTACATTGATTTAATAAATGTATTCAATTGTTTTAATGACATAAAATAACGTGGTTTGTCTTAGATGACACAGTCTTGACAACAGGGAATTCATGTGTGTACTTAGCAAAATGAGGTACAGATAATGACAATGTGAAACCAATAATTTTCAAAATCCCTAGTGGTATTCACAAGGGTTATTATCTTTGTGGATTTTTAGAGTTTATGTCTCTAAACAGCTTTGGGAAGTGAGCAACCAAAATGTAGAAAAGAACCCTGCATCACCATAAAAACAAGTATGAAAATAAGGTATTAGGAACGTTGAAGAACTTAGCAATGTATATAAAACCTCATCCTTTGTTTTCCCTTTCATCTTTTCTCTCCCACCCTCACCCACTTTTATCTCCTTCTCTACCCGCCTTTATCTGCCCCCTGACCCCCACCGCCACCATACACACACACTGTGCAGTCTTCCTGTTATCATCATCTGCTCCTCACTGGCAGTAAAATAAAGAGGATAAAATTACTGGATTCTTACAGAGAACCCAGCCTTTGAAAATATCCCTTCTCAACATCTGGTTTCACTAGTTCTTCCGTCACTCAATCTATAAGTGAACATGATTTTCTGAAAAGTCACCAAGAATCAAACAGAATATTTTAAGCATCTTGTAACCAGGGACCACATTTATCCTGCTTAATTTTTATTCCCTGCCCAGTAGGACACCTGCTATGAGCTCAGTAAATGTTTGTTGTTTAAACAAATTATCCAGTGATTCTGAATCATAGCCATGCCTTTGTAATGGACATTGTAGATTTGTCTTCCCAGCTTCTTCACACCAATCCAACCCCTTGGCCCTCATACCACCCATGGTAGGAGCAGTAATAATTGTAAAATATGGTCATAGGCTAAGATTTGATACATGATCCAAACTCAGCAAATGAGCTCTTCCCCTAAGTAACTTACAATCAGAACTAAGGGATTCAGGCCAGGCACGGTGGCTCACACCTGTAATCCCAGCACTCTGGGAGGCTGAGGTGGGTGGATCACTTGAGGTCAAGAGTTTGCGACAAGCCTGGCCAACAAAGTGAAACCCCGTGTCTACTAAAAATACAAAAATTAGCTGGGCGTGGTGGTGGGCACCTGTAATCCCAGGTACTCAGCAAGCTGAGGCAGGAGAATCGCCTGAACTCAGGAGGCAGAGGTTGCAGTGAGCTGAGATGGCGCCATTACACTCCAGCCTGGGAGACAGTAAAGGATTCAAGAGTAAGTCTGACTGCTTTATTGTGATAAGACCATGTAAACCCGGAAGCTGAGAAACATAGGATGCTTACATGTAAAGGCAGAGAAGACTGAAGCTGGCTCGCAAAGACAGAAAGGGGACCAGAAAGGTGACTGCAAGAGAAGCCCTCTATGGAGCACCTTCAATGGACTCTGGCCACATCCCTACTCTGTTTCTATAAGAGACCTTTTTATGCTTAAAATAAGTTCGCCTTTTACAAGGTAGTGCAAGGTAAGTTTTTTATTTATAACCTAAAGAGTGTTAATTAATTCAGTCCCACTGTCATCTGTGAAGATTTTTCAAAATGAAAATGAGAGGCCACCCCAGGAGATTCAGACTCAGTTTGAAATTCATTATGAATGGGTAAGGATGCTGGCCTCTCTCACCGTATGTTTTAAAGCTTCATAGATCACTGACATGCTTAACCAGGGTTGAAAACCACTGACCTATATTATGCATGTAGGAAAATACAAAGAAAAGGAAGACAGTGGCTTGGTGCTCCAGAGATTTTGGATTTCATTAATTGTATTGGACATGCACATGTAAATAATACTTAAGTAAGTTTTGAAATAATGCATCAAAGTTTTGAACAAGCTTTGTTTAGAAGTATTGAATAAATAGGGAGGAAACATGATATTGGAATTAGAGCAAACTGCTTCCCTTGGAAAAATGTGTTTATTTCCATCTCAAATGGATCTTTCAGTACAATATATTAGAAAACTTTAACCTCTTAAAAATGTAAAAATAATGTCAATTTAGGTTAAATTACATAATTTAAGGTTAAAAGAATGGTTCAAAACATTCAAATCATGAAAATAAATTGTAAATTAAGATTAACTTCTTGAAACGTTAAGATTATAAAACTGAAAATTTCTTTTGACTTATTACCAGATGAATTCATCCGACGTTAATTCCGTGTATCTGCTCTGGGCCATTTTTCTATGAATTATATGCTATTCATCATCCTGACATTACTAAAATAGCATAAACTTCTATTGATAAAGATACTGCATTTAAATATCATTGCTGATATTCTCTTCATATTTCTATGTACATCAGAAGAGATGTACATAGTTCTGAATACGTGAATATTCAGAATATTCATCTGAATATGTGAAAAGTTCTGAATATGTGAATAATATGTTGGCCAACATACATTTGATCTCAGAGACAAAAATACAGATTATTTTTCCATTAGAGTAACTTATGTATTCCTCATAACAGATCTTTTTTATGAGAAAACATGCATAAAAATATTATTGACAAGCCTAGAACTATAGAGGGCTGTCAACTCTAGGCCACTCATTTTCACTTATGCCTTTATTTAAACATTCATCTTTATTTTCCATAGTGTAAAACATACACATTCCTTCTAGTTGATAAGAAAAAGAGTCATTCTTTTGCTTTTCTTTAATTCCACTTTATAGCCCTGAATTATAATGTTTTAAATAAACTATGATCACTCAAAAAATGTCTCTTTGAGAAAGATGATATTACAGTTTATACATTTCAATCAAGCTATAAAATCTGAATGTAAACCTAATTAACTACTATTAGCTGGGAAACAGAAGGTAGACGTATACCTTCCAAATTGAGGAGGAGTTACTGGTTTTCAGGACTTGGTCGTCACCTTTACAGTACAGAAATTAGATGTTCATTTGATGAGTATTTTTTTAAGTTTACCAGACAGATGCATTACTATTTTTCTGAACTGCCTATTCAGTTTTTTTTTCTTGTCCCATTTTTCTATTGCAGTGGTCATCATTTTTATTGATGTATAATAATATTGTATCATAAATTTTCATGATATGTGCTTCCAAAGTTTTTTCTAATTTTTCACTAATCTTTGATTTGGTATTTAATTTTTAGTTGTCAGAAGTTTTTAATATTTGTATCATCGAAGCTATCAGGTTATTAAAATTGACTTCTTATTTAGACATACTACGAATTTTTTTTAGGTAACAGAAATAAATATGTATCAAAGAAAAAACCAGAGCATAGCAAAGCTGGCTATGTCCAATGGCAATTGGATCAGTCACTTTTCTTAGCACTTGACAGCATCTACATGTACCTTCATTCATGAAGTTCTCTCTTTAGCTTCCAGGATAATATCTTCTGGATTTCTTGTTTCCTCTTTTGCCCCCCTTTTTCTATCTGCTTCATAGGCCCATCATGCATTACTTGCATATTTGTTGCAATTCTTCAAGATTTAGTGATAAGACCTCTTTTATTTTTTACTCTCAACCTTGGATACCTCATTCATGCTAATAAATTTAACTGCTCTCTATGGTCCATTGGTTGCTCACATTTTTATATCCCCAACTTGGATCACTCCTCTGATCTCTGTGTATGTTCAACTGCCTACTTGACACATGTACTTGTAAACAACAAAGGTACCTGAAACTCAACATGTGCAAAACTAAGTGCCTTATTCCCTGTCTTCCTGCATGATGCTCTTCTAATAGTAACTAATACAATGATAACTATCAATATATCATGCAATTCTGAAATTTAGAAGCCATGTTTGACATCACACTTTCCTTTATGTCTATATCCAATGCATTATGAAGTGGTGCATAACAAACCCAAGTGGTATGATTCTACCACTTGGGTACACCTATTTCCCTTGCTGTTGTAAATTGACAATTTATAATTACATGGATTTATGGGGCACAAAGTGATGTCATGATTTACAAATATATTGAGAAATAATTAAATCAAGCTAGTTAACATATTCATAACTTCACAAAGTTAAAATTTTCTGGGATGAGAACATTAAAAATTTACTCTCTTAGCAATTTTGAAATGTACTGCAATGTGTTATTAACTATATTCGCCATGCTGTGCAATAGAACTCAAGAAGAAAAACATATCCTTTCTGTCTCTGAGATTCTGTGCCCTTTGACTACTATTTCTCCATTCTCCCATGCCCCTGCTTTGTGTAATCACCATTCTACTTTCTGCTTCTATGAGTTTAATTGTTTTAGATTCTACATATAAGTGAGATTATGTGGTATTTTCTTTTTGCCTGGCTTATTTCATTTAGTATAATGCTCTCCAATTCTGTTCATGTTGCTACGTATAACAGAATATTCTTTTTAAGCCTGAATAGCATTTTATTGTGTATATATACATTTTCTTTCTTCATTCATCTGTTGATGGACACGTAGATTGATTCCACTTCTTGGCTGTAGTGAATAATGCTATAGAGAACATAGAGTGCAGACATCTCCATCTCTTTGACAAACTGATTTTAAAACTTGTGAGTAAATACCCAGAAGTGAGATTGCTGGATTATATGCCAATTCTATTTCTAGTTTTTTTGAAAAACCTCCATACACAGTTCTCCATAAGGCCCGCACCAATTTACATTTCACCAAGCGTATGAGGCTTCCCTTTTCTCCACATCTTGCTAACACTTATTTTTCATCTTTTGTTAATAACCATTCTGACAAATGTGAGATGATATCTCATTGTGGTTTAAATTTGCATTTGCATAGTGATTAGTGATGTTGAACATTTTTGTATATATTTGTTGACCATTTGTATGTCTTCTTTTGAGAAATGTCTGTTCGAGTCTTTTGCCCCTTTCTTAATTGGGTTTTTTGTTTTCTTGCTGTTGAGTTACTTGCATTTTTTTGCACATTAACCCCTTATCATATGAATGGCTTGCACATATTTTCTCACAATCCACAGGCTGTCTTTGAATGTTGTTGTTTCCTTTGGTGTGCAGAAATTTTAGTTTGATGTAATCCTATTTGTCTATTTATCCTTTTGTTGCATGTGTGTTTTGGGCAATATCCAAAAATAATTGCATGGCCCAAAGTTGTATGAATTTTCACTGATGTTTTCCTCTATTAGCTTTAAAGGTTCCGGTCCCATGTTTAAGTGTTTAATCCATTTTGGTTTGTTTTTTGTATATGGTGTGAGATGAGGATCCAATTCTATTCTCCTGCATGTGGATATTTAGTGTTCCCAGAACCATTTATTGAAGAGACTGTCTTTTTCCCTTTGCATATTCTTGGCATCTTTGTCAAAAATTAATTGACTGTACATACATGGGTTTATTTCTGGGGTCTCTATTTTGTTCAATTGGTTAATATATCTATTTTTTTTTTTTTTTGCCAGTAGTATGCTGTTTTAATTGCTTCAGCTTTGTAGTATAGTTTGAGATTAGATAGTGTAATGCCTCCAGCTTTGTTCTTCTTGCTCATGGTTGCCTTCTTTATTCAGGGATTTTTAGTTCCATGTGAATTTTAGGGTTGTTTTTTTCTATAGCTATGAAAAATTACACTGGAATTTGGATAAGGACTGCACTGAATCTGTAGATCTCTTTGGATTGTACAGACATTTTATTATAAAAATATGTAATTCTTCCAGTCCATGAACATGAGATACTTTTCTGTTTATTTGCTTCTTAATGAATTTCCTTTATTGATATTTTATGGTTCAATGTACTAGTCTTTCACATTTTTGGTTACATTTATTCTTAACTCTTTTATTTGTTTGTATCTATTTTATAAATGAAATTGACCTTTGATTTTTTTCAGAAAATTTGCTGTTAGTTTATAGAAACACTGCTGACTTTCGTATGTTGATTTTGTATTCTGCAATTTTACAGTATTAATTTAGTTCTAACAGATTTGAGGTGAAACCTGTAGGGTCTTCTACATTTTCTATACATAAGATAATGTCCTCAGCAAAGGCAATTTCACTTCTTTTCCTATTTGAGTGCCTTATTTCTTTCTCTTACATAAAATTGCTCTGGCAAGAACTTTTAATACTATGTTGAATAGAAGTGGCAAGAGTAAGCATCCTTTCCTTGTTTCAGATTTTAGAGAAATCTAAAAAGACCTGCAACTTTTGAACATTGAGTATAATGTTAGCTGTTGGCTTCTCCTATATGGTCTTTATTATATCACTGTATATTCCTTCTATACCTAATTTGGTGAGAGCTTTTATCACGCAAGGATGTTGAATTTTGTCAAAGCTTTTTATGCATCTAATTAGAT
This sequence comes from Pongo pygmaeus, assembly GCF_028885625.2. NCBI lineage: Eukaryota > Metazoa > Chordata > Mammalia > Primates > Hominidae > Pongo > Pongo pygmaeus. The sequence goes on from NC_072384.2 coordinate 85,909,588, forward strand.
GATCATATGATTTTTGTTCTCCATTTTGTTATTGTGATGTATCACAATTACTGATTTGCATATATTTCAACAATCGTTGCATCACAGGGATAAATCCCACTCGATCATGGTGGAAGCATCTTCGACCATGTTGAATTTGGTTTGCTAGTATTTTGTTGAGGACTTTTGTATCTATATTTATCACAAATATTGGCCTACAGTTTTCTTTTTTTGTAATGTCCTTGTCTGGCTTTGGTATCAAGGTAATGCTGGCTTCATTAAAAGAGGTTGCAAGCATTCCTCCTCTTTGATATTTTGGAAAAATTTGAGGATTGGTATTCGTTCTTTTTTAAATGTTTGATAGAATTCTGCTGTGAAGGCATCAGGTCATGGGCTTTTCTTTGAAGGTAGACATTTTATCACTGATTTAATTTCCTTGCTTGTTATTGGAAATCTCTATTGAGACCTACTTCTTCATGATTTAGTCTTAGTAGGTTATATGTGTCTAGAAATTTATTTCTTCTGGGTTATTTAATTTTTTAGTGCATAATTGTTCATAGTAGTCTGCTGTTTTTTTGTATTTCTGTGGTATCAATTATAATGTTTCCTTTTTCATTTCTGATTTTGTGTCCACTTTAGTTTAGCTAAAGGTTTTCAATTTTGTTTATCTTTTCAAAAACCAATCAATCATTTTGAGAATCTTTTGTATTTTTTTCTAGTGTCTATTTCACATATTTCTGCTCTGATCTTTATTATTTCTTTCCTTCTGCTTATGTAGGTTTAGTTTGTTCTTTTTCCAGTTCCTTGAGGTGTAACATTATGTTATTTATTTGAAATCTTCTTTTTTGATGGGGCCATGTATTCCTAAACACTTTTCTCTTAGAGCTGCTTTTGCTGTATTTCATAAGTTTGGTATGCTATGTTTCCATTTTCAATTGTTGCAATTTTTTAAATTTTTCTTTTAATTTGTTCACTGACCAACTGGTTGTTCAGGAGCATGTTGTTTAATTTCTGGATATTTGTGAATTTCCTGAAATTCCTCCTGATTGATTTCTAGTTTCAAACAGAAAATATATTTGATATAATTTCTATCTTTCTTAATTTTACTGAGGCTTGTTTTGTCTTCTAACATATGATCTATCCTGGAGAATATTCCATATGCAATTGAGAAAAATGTGCATTCTGTTGTTGTTGGATTGAATGAATATTCTGTTTATATCTACAAGTCTTTTTAGAGTTAGATTACTACCTTTCTCTGTTCTCATCTTAACATCATCTTGATGGACATTTTATTTCATGATCAATGTATTTCTCTCATCAATACTTTTTAATCAGTACTTCTTACCAATATAATTAATTCTTAATTTTTATGCACTGTATCACATATTTGAGATGATTACTAAGTATGTGTTAGAAAAAGGTTAGTTAGAGATAACTCTCTTATAAACTGTTAATGGAAAATGGATTTCATAACTTTGCTTTCTTGCATCACAACTTACTTAGAAAATATATATTTTCTGGTTGTCAGCTCCTATGTGATAATTGTGTGATGCCACATAATTATAATCTTCAAGACAGTTTCTAACTCTATTTCATATACTTCAGAAAATCATGCTAAGCATCTAGCAATCATCACTGAAAGTATTTAATAAGACCCTGTAGTGGAATTTACTTAGATGCACTCATTATGTGTAACAAAACAAAAATACTTATTACTCTGAATTAAATGTTGCTTTCTACATGCATTTTTACTGAATGTAATTTTTCAAATCAATTTATTTTAATGACTTTAAATAAGCTATTACTGGCTTATGGACAATCATGAGCAAGTAAGTCAGAAATATGAGATTGTTATTACATTTGACATGTGACTCTGTTTGGGGCACTTTTACTCAAAAGAAACTCACCTACATTTTTATGCCTGTGCTGACATTCAATAGTGCCAATTAAATGGGCTGCCTATGCTAAAGCTTATGAATATTATCATAACATTAAATGGTAAAAATATGAATGATTATATGAAATAAATCTCTATGGTCAGGGTAATAATAATGACAACTAGACTTTTCCAATTAAAAATGATAATTCATTGTTCAAAGTAATTAGACGAAATTGAACTAAGTCTGGAAGTGATGAAATGTGATTATCTCACAACAGCCATCTAAAAGGCTAGTAAAAAATTCAGTACGAGAGATAGACAACTTAACAAAATTTAAAAAAGAACTTAGAGCCAAAAGCACTAATCAATTGACCTCAGACAAGTCACTTAACCTCTCTGAGTCTGATATTTCACATGTAAATGAGCTAACAACGACAACCTTATAAGATAGTATCTATGAGATAATTATACACTAGTGTGTGTGCACAAATGTAAACATTCTCATATACTTAAAAGTTATTATAATACTCACCTTTCCATGGTAAATTTGCCTGCAAGATGAACCAGTCAACCTTTTACTACTGACTTGTTCTAAAATATTGAAGTATCTGATACAAGCTGAATATCACCTTCAAGGTGGGTCTATTCTGATCATTCTATTTTAAACAGAAACTCAATAAATGTATCCCATACCTCACACTCACAATGTACTTTGCTTTGCTTTTTTATTCCATAGCACTTATTAGCATGCATCCATTTTTCTACATTTCGTATTTTCTTTTCCCCTTCCTTCGTTACAGTGTAAGTTCTGAATGATGAATGCAAAAACAATTGCCTACATTATGCAGACTTGGGAATAATATTTGCCACACAGTAGGCACTCAGAAAGTGTTTGTTAAATAAATGAATTAATAAACTTTATACTTGGACTCTTAAACGTCTTTATTCCCCTACTTTGCTCCAAAGAGTTACTTGTAAAAGCCTCCAAAAATAACCTCTCATTCCAGCTGCATGAAGTCCTATTGAACCAAAGGACATTCCTCGAAGGCTAGTTTATTTGTCTATTCTTTCCCATTCTTTCCATGTCTAATTTTAGTAATGTTGGTAAGTCAGTTATTATATATTATTTCATTCTACTTTCCATGAAAATAAACAGATGTTTTATCTAATCCTGTGGGAATGATTTTGTGAATCAATGATTGATTTTTTTTTCTTATAACTTTTTGTTATAACAGAGAAATAGGTGGTCATAATGTCTGTTGAATTTAACAAGTACAAATCATGGAATAAAAACAGAGTAATTTAAATTATAGGATAAAATGGCATGCTGGGTTAATTATGGATGCTCTTATTCTAAAACTTATAATGACTTCATTTTTCATCTCTTATTCTTGGAAACATATATTTTGGTTACTTTGAGATAACCATTTAAGAGATGGCTATTTCAGAAGATTTGAGGTAATATAAATTGGCATAGAAGAGTCCCTGGGACAAAAATTTTAGTCTGTAAGTCATTTTGTGGGAGCTATTCAATGATAATGATAACATTAAAATAAGTTGATTCTGGGAATGTAAAAGTCTCTAGGTATAAAACAGATTGACTATAGGCTATGATAGTTTTGGAGCGGCAACAAATGCAAAAAATATAGTCAGTTCCAAGCATATATTAACCACAAGTCAGTGCTAAGCCTTCAAAATGCATCTGAAGACAGAAAAATCCTCAAACTTCCAAGGAAGGGTCTTCCAAAATCTTAATTGTCTCTGAAAGTAGGCCCAAAGATGTTCTTAAAAACTATACATATGTACCCTCAGGATCTCTCTTCAGGCAGGTAAAAATATTTAAATAAAATGAAAAATACATTTTTAATTTTAAAAAAACACAAGTAATACAAGAAAAAAACAATTACAAAGAGAACCAAAGATCGGGCACTTAGCCTAGTCTTATATTAGAAATTGATTCAGATTACACTTTAAATAACTGTCTCAGAATATGACTAGTTTTTATTAAAAATTATTGAGTTAATTAATATGAATATTAATATAACAACTAAACTTAAAATCTATTTTAATTTAGATTAGTGCCTATCTTTTCTAAATTTTTCAATGTAAATACATATATTGTGATTGTTTGGGCAGCCAGTAGCCAGAATTCTAACTCAACTGGTTGGCAATAAGAAAGATATGATACTCTGTATAGTGAAATACGACACCAGCAACTCAAGATTTTATTAAAGATTTCAAAAATTCATGTTTTTTCTATTGTTCTCCTTAGCCACTCTCACAGTGTTTTCTCTGCTAGTTTTCTTCATGGCCATAGAAAAGCTTCCACATCCCCATGTAGATTAAACAGCATACAGAAAATAAGACAGTTCTATATATTCCTTTATGTCCCTTACTAAGAGTTAGGAAATAATGCTTGGAAACTAGTCATTGCACATCACCTCACATCTTGTTCAGAGAAGTGTCATATGCCTATTCAAAATACAATTCTTGGCAAAGGGAATCAGGTTATGATATTTACATTAAGTATGGGGTCATACCATGTCTTTCAATAGTTGAATGTATAGTTAAATGGGGGTACATGCAGACAATTCAACATTATTCATCACTACCAAGAAAATAGCAATTTAGCCATAAAAAAATACAGGGAGAAATCTTAATGACCTATTACTAAGTGAAAGAGGCCTATCTGAACAGGGCCTCTTTCATACATACTGCACAAGACATTCTGATAAAGATGCTAGGGACAAGGTGAAAAGATCAATGGTTGCCAGGGGTCGAGGGAAGGAGAAGTGAGTAGGCAGAGTTTAGAGGATATTTAGGGCAATGAAACTACTCTGTATGATACTATAATACATGTCATTACACATTCACCAAAATCCATAGGAAGGACAACACCAAGGAGTGAACCTTAAACTATGGTCTTTGGGTAATAATAATGTGTCAATATAGGTTCATTGATTGCAACAAATGTACCATCTGGTGCAGGATATTGATAGTGAGGGAGGGGAGCTGTCCATGTTTGAGGTTAACGGGTTTACAGGATCTTTTGTACTTTCTGTTCAGTTTTGCTGTGAACCTAAAACTGCTCTGAGGAATGTACTTTTGTTGTAAAAAGCAAGTTGCACAGAGATATTTTAAAAATAAACTCTACAGACAGAGACCTAAAATTTCAAATCATAAAGAGGAAGTCCGATCATGTAATACTTTGGGTAAATGAGTCAAAATCATCATTTAAAATTGATATAGAAAGTGAGACTTTAAAACGCTGATTAAAAAAATTATTTTCCAAGTCAAATTATCAGTAGATGTTTTCTGCTTTTTAAAAATAAACAGCATGGTACTGGTACCAAAACACAGATATAGATCAATGGAACCGAAGAGAGCCCTCAGAAATAACGCCGCATATCTACAACTATCTGATCTTTGACAAACCTGAGAAAAACAAGCAATGGGGAAAGGATTCCCTATTTAATAAATGGTGCTGGGAAAACTGGCTAGCCATATGGAGAAAGCTGAAACTGGATCCCTTCTTTACACCTTATACAAAAATCAATTCAAGATGGATTAAAGACTTAAACGTTAGACCTAAAACCATAAAAACCCTAGAAGAAAACCTAGGCATTACCATTCAGGACATAGGCATGGGCAAGGACTTCATGTCTAAAACACCAAAAGCAATGGCAACAAAAGCCAAAATTGACAAATGGGATCTAATTAAACTAAAGAGCTTCTGCACAGCAAAAGAAACTACCATCAGAGTGAACAGGCAACCTACAAAATGGGAGAAAATTTTCACAACCTACTCATCTGACAAAGGGCTAATATCCAGAATCTACAATGAACTCCAACAAATTTACAAGAAAAAAACAAACAACCCCATCAAAAAGTGGGCGAAGGACATGAACAGACACTTCTCAAAAGAAGACATTTATGCAGCCAAAAAACACATGAAAAAATGCTCATCATCACTGGCCATCAGAGAAATGCAAATCAATACCACAAGGAGATACCATCTCACACCAGTTAGAATGGCAATCATTAAAAAGTCAGGAAACAACAGGTGCTGGAGAGGATGTGGAGAAATAGGAACACTTTTACACTGTTGGTGGGACTGTAAACTAGTTCAACCCTTGTGGAAGTCAGTGTGGTGATTCCTCAGGGATCTAGAACTAGAAATTCCATTTGACCCAGCCATCCCATTACTGGGTATATACCCAAAGGACTATAAATCATGCTGCCATAAAGACACATGCACACGTATGTTTATTGCGGCATTATTCACAATAGCAAAGACTTGGAACCAACCCAAATGTCCAACAATGATAGACTGGATTAAGAAAATGTGGCACATATACACCATGGAATACTATGCAGCCATCAAAAATGATGAGTTCACGTCCTTTGTAGGGACATGGATGAAATTGGAAATCATCATTCTCAGTAAACTATCGCAAGAACAAAAAACCAAACACCGCATATTCTCACTCATAGGTGGGAATTGAACAATGAGAACACATGGACACTGGAAGGGGAACATCACCCTCTGGGGACGGTTGTGGGGTGGAGGGAGGGGGGAGGGATAGTATTGGGAGATATACCTAATGCTAGATGACAAGTTAGTGGGTGCAGCGCACCTACATGGCACAAGTATACATATGTAACTAACCTGCACATTGCGCACATGTACCCTAAAACCTAAAGTATAATAATAAATAAATAAATAAATAAATAAATAAAACAAAAAAAAATAGGCATAATAATAAGTTCATCAACACTGGTTCCAATAGATTTGATCTTTCTTTTTCTCTTGTTCCTAAGAGGCTTGAAGTCTTTATATAAATTGTTTTCGCAAAATTTGGATAGCTAATTCCTCTTGTATTGACTATCAATGAACCTATTGTTGAAACCTGCAGATTCTGAAGTGTGCCCTTTTATTTGCATGATGCATAACACTTCATTATTTCACTGTATCAGATTTTTCTGATAAGAAGATAATTAAATGAACAATGATATATGATTATACCAAATAATTCTAGATTTAAAAATTAAATAAGAAAAATGACTAACAACTTAATTCCACGAAGTTGAATACAAATAACATATTTAGTTAGTGAGACATTTATCTGACATCTTGGAGGACAGGGCACTGTACTAGGGGCCATTTGACAATGCAAGATGAAGAAAAGGCGTAAGCATCAGGAAACCGCACATACAAAGAAATAACATTTAGAAAATTTACTAACAACATTGTGCCTGCTCTTTAGTCACTAACAATTTAGAAAAAAAAGGGAGGAGGGGCTTTATATTTTTCATCTGTTTTTGACCACATGACAAGTATTGCTTTTTGTCTGCAGATATGTAATAAAGGGAAGCAAAAGGGGAAAGGGAACAATTTCAAAAGGATAATAAAAGACAAAATCAGTAATTGTTTATACAACTTTGGTAGATAAAGGGTTATGTATTTAGATTACTATTTATAACATCATGGTGAAAACTATTTGGATGTAAATATATAAATCAAGGCTAGTCATTAAATTATAGCAAATCCTCAGTGATACTTAGGATTTTTCATCACCTGGAACTAGAGAAAACCAATAAAGGATATTCATAACCAATGTGGAGAGATGACTTGCAATTTCTGTGATCCTTGCTAGTTAATATGTTGTAGCCATGCATAAAAATTACAAATTGGCCTTTGACCAAAACTGGGACTTAGTAAGCTTATTTTTGTTATAGTCTTAAGAAACCTTTTTTTAATCTTTGTGAAATTATTTTTATTGCTGTATTTTCCATCACATCTAGTCAAATTATTTTGCTTGTAATATTATTTATCATTCTTTGCTACATCTTTTCCTATTATTTTTATTAAGTAAATTTGTTTCTCCTCAAAAGCTCAACAGAAATGATATTTATTTTCCATTTTTATTCTGATGTATCAAAATGCATTTTATATGTTTATAGTGATGATTCTGGGTTTCACACCTGAAGAGTAATATCTCTGAATATTTAAGTATGTATCTATATAACATTTTAAAATGTGACATTAAATTAAAAACAATCCATGAGACATTTAATGGAATACTTCAACTAATATGCATACTAATGTATATTGTAAATATTAAATTTAAATATAAAATTATTTATAGCAAAAAATAAGAAATAATATAAATCAATTTTCTCAGGGCTGGATAACCTTATTCTGAAAGAATAAACTTGTTTCCACAATATATAATTGACAATAAAGTATAGTATGTATACCTAAATACCATAAAAATGTACAATTACTTCAAAACAAATTTAAAAACTGGGAGTAGAAACATTGAAAAGGAACTTATTTATGGTGATTTACTTGTAATTATAATATTTATTACTGTATATTCATGGTTTTATACGGATATAACCATGATTATTTATGTTAACCATGACTGTATCAAAATAGATATATTACCAATTTATTTATGTTGTTTTTGTTTTCGTTTTTGTTTTTTTTTGAGAAGGAGTCTCGCTCTGTCGCCCAGGCTGGAATGCAGTGGCATGATCTCAGCTCACTACAAGCTCCGCCTTCCGGGTTCACGCCATTCTCCTGCCTCAGCCTCCTGATTAGCTGAGATTACAGGCGCCCGCCACCACGCCTGGCTAATTTTGTTTTTGTGTTTTTAGTAGAGACGGGGTTTCACTATATTAGCCAGGATGGTCTCGATCTCCTGACCGCGTGATCCGCCCACCTCGGCCTCCCAAAGTGCTGGGATTATAGGCGTGAGCCACTGCGCCAGGCGTACGTTCTTTTAAAAATACATACATACAAAAGAACAGGAAAATACCATGTAAACCTCTCAGAAAGAATAACTACTACTATAGAGTAAATTTAATGTATTTCTTTTTGTATAGCTATTATTTTTGGTGCATTTGAAAGTAAATTTCAGATACACAAATATTTGTAAATAATTTAGCACACATCTCCTATAAATAGGGATATTACATATTCTAAAAGAACATATCAAAAGAACACATCAAAAATATTAACTTAATTCATAATATCTGTTTTAATTCATTTTATATTCAGAATTCTCTAATTCTTACCCAAATTTCCCTCATAGCTATTTTTGGTAAACCAAGATGAAATCCATTTTCAAGAATTATATTTGTTATTGTATTCTGGTCTTTCTGCATTTGAGATTAGCCCTTGCATGTACACACCCACACAAGCTTTTTGTTTATTTGTTTTGTAAGGCCATCGCTTTTTGAAGACTATAATCTATTATTTTTCTGATTGTTTACTCATAGTATTGTTTAATATGTTCCTTTATCAGGTAACTTGAACTAGAACTTTGGTATAAAATCTTGCTTTGATTCAAGATAAATATTTTTTGTATGAATACTTCATCAGTGATGTGGAATAGTCCATATTGCATCAAATCAGGAGGCACAGTGTCAATCATATATTATCTGTTATGATTTGTTAAACACATTAAATAATATTGAGAACACTATAGTATGTGTGTGTCAGGTGAGATACAATGAGGAAGTGAAACCAAAATACATTAAAAAAAAAAGAAGTGTATTATTCCCAGGTTCAGAGTGGTTACAGGTGTTGACAGGAGGCCAATGGGAAGTCTGGAGACAAGGGTGTGCTTGACCAGTGTGTAGAGAGAGAGATGGAGAGCAAAAACCAGTAAGACTATGTCTTTACTATAATCCACAGGTATTATTCTTTAGGCTTTCCCATGGGGCTGTGGATAGGCTAGCTTAAAGAAAACACATGAAAGGACATCTTATTCACATGACTGGTGTTGACCATTAGTTTTCACTGTGGCCAGCAGCTGTGGCATGTGTTGAATTTGGGGTCAGTGAGATGGGGAACAATAGGGCTATATCACAAATAACCACTAGAGGAGGGAAAATTTTAATAAAACCAAAGGTGACAGGGCATGACTGGTCACCTTGACTATGTCAAGCCAAAACTGGATGCTGAAGCAGCAACTATATTAGACAAATTTATGACACAAAGTAATGTTCATCCCTATACCTAGAGTTTGATTGTTTTTTTCTTTCTTTTTTTTTTTTTTTTTTTTTTTGCAGCTACCATTGTTGTGGTTTATTAGCATTTGGTCTCATCAGTTGATTTTACATACTTTTAACCTTTTAACTTCGCTACTTCTCCAGCCCGACTCCCCACTCTCCCTACCTTATGCTTTAGATGCCAGCATTACCCAGAAACTTGCGGTTCACCACTGTGCCACACTGTTTTATACTTATTACCTTCTGAAATAAAAAACAGTCCCCAAAACATTAAATCTCCGCTAGATGTTCCTTGATTCCTCCACAGTTGTCTCCAATGTGCTTGGATATAATGCGCTGCTTTTGTTTCAGGTTTTCAAACTTCAGATCTTACATAATGTCTATGTTCTGAAAGTTACTGGGAAGAGGTACTTTGCTATCATCGCTCCTACCCTCTGTGAAGGGGTGAACAGCTACCTACCCAGGTGTACCCATAGCCGTAACGGTTTCAGGTTACCACACTATACTTTAGTTCTCACTGCACTGACAAACCATGCCGCAGTGGCATAATGACCAAAGAAAATGTTCCACCCCCAGACTCTGTGTGGCTTGGTCACTGAAGTCATGCTGCTTATACATAAATCTCAAAAGTGTTTTCAGGCATCTGTCTACTTTCATCCTCCCTATTAGACCCAGTTACTGGAACTAGGAAAGCAAATAAATAGCACTTCCCTGTGTTTTCTGGTCTTTCCTATCTTTCTAGTACTTGCTTCCTTCATCCAACGTTCTCTTCCACGTCATCACAATACCTCTTGTGAATAAATGCCTAGAGTGTCACCAGCCTCATAGTCAGTTTCAGTTCATCATGCTGGTTGGAGTCAGATTGATCTAGATTCAAAATTGAGCTAAGCCACTTACTATAACCTTGGACAAGTTCCTTAACTTTTCTGAGTTTCAGTTCCTTATCTCAAGAAAAATGGAAATATCATTACATACACCACAGAATTTTGGGGGCTTAATACAAACAATGCACATAAATCATTTAGCTCAGTACCAGGCACATGAAATGTGTCAGTAAATATTACTAATTATTTATTGTGACATAAAAACCATTACCCACCCATGTAATTTCTTCCAGTGATTTCTTAATTCCTCCAAAATTATTTGACATATCATTAGGTACAATACCCTGTTTTTGCTTTTGTTTTTTTACGTTCCAGATACTGCATAATGTCTAATTCTGAGGAAATTAAACTGCAGCTGGAACTAAAGAAAATGCTCAATTTCCTAAAAGCCAAACACTTGGTGGTATGTTATTTCTAGCCCCATTTAAGAAGAAAGACCTATGCAATTCAGCATAATATTATAGATATAGTCGCTTCCAGCAAAGTCTCAAAGTTGTCAATCATGGCCTAGTACATCAGTAAGACAGCTCTCCAGAGACATTACACAAGGCAAATCTTTTAATATTTTATCAGCTGCTGTTGATAGGAGGCACTTCAGCTTAGTGAGTCTTTTTATTACTTCATTTATTCTTGAGAAGCTTTTATCTCTGTTTATTGATTGCCACCTTTTAAATTTTTATTTAACATCACTAAGCATAGAAATATGATTAACACATTTGATTAAAATTTTTAGTAGAAAATTACTTCAAATGAGCTTTCACAAATTTAATGTACTAATTTTCTCATAGACTTTTTTGTGTATATGTGTATCCACTCCTTTGTTATGCTAGTTCTCTGAAGACTGATACTCAAGTGAAGGAGAAAGTGGAATTGTAACTAAAGAGAAGCTCCACATTGAGGGGAAAAATCTTTTTTAGGCTGTTTTCAGTAGAGCAATACACAAGTGGACACATGCCAAGGATCAATCATAAACCTCAAAAAAGAAAGAAAATAACATTTACAAATATATACAGAGATAATATTTATTCTCAAAATGACTTAGCTTTGCTTGTACTTCTTCCTGCTAGTATGGAACCCCAAATAACATCCAATTGTCGCAAGAGAAATTTGCTAAGTAGGCGGAAATATGATTCAAGAACCTCTTTTAGCTTACAGCCAGAAACTTGCTGATTTCAATCTTTCCCATATTAGCAGCTGCAAAAGGAGCAAAGTGAGAAAGAGTTAGCAGAGCTAACAGAAATTCATTAGACTCAATAAATTTATAAAAACTTATTAAGACGTCATTGCTGAGGTATCATGGTGCATCTCAAAAGGCTGCTGCATTAGCAAGCTTTACTATGGGTGCTCTCCTCAGCCCCTTTAATCTTATGCTGACCAGTTGTGTTTCTGAGACTAGCTGGGGTGAGGCAAAGGATCTGCGTTATGTTGTTATTATTATTATTATATAATTACCAGATAATTCTGTCAAGTATATGAAATTGGGAAACTTTGAACTAATCCTGACAAGGATGGTTGCTCACAGAACCTCAGAGAAAATGTTTTAAAGGTCAGCTCTACTATAAGGTTTTGGGGAAAAAAGAACCCTTTACTAACTTGCTTTTTCCACACATCCTTCATGTTCATAATAGTAATGTCCACAAGGCCAAAGTGGTGGTATGAACCTAGGGAAAAGGCGTCCAAAGAGGCCACGACTTGCTTTCAAACTCCACTTAAGCCAGTGGAGCAAAAAAACAGTTTAAACTCATAATTTCTCCAAGCTAGCTAACTAATGTAAAATAATTCATTTTCTAGAAATGTCTTCTATGCCCATACCCCTTGTGAACTTTTTGAATCAGAAGCTGCCTAATTGAGCCAGGAAATAGAGGTCCTGGTGAAATCTTACTCATATCAGGAGACTCCATTAACATACATGAAATAGTGGCATATTACCAGAACTGTTCTCCAACTCTCCACCTTGGCTGCACATTAGAATCACCTGGGAAGTTTCCAAAAAGTCTTAATGCCCAGACCACCCCCCAAACCAACTAAATCAAAATCTCTGGGGGTAGACTGAGACATTCACTTTCTTAAGCTCCCTCAGGTACATAAAATATGGAGCCAAAATTGAGAACAAAATTGAGAAGATATGTCCTATACTTCAGCCAGGATTGATCTATTTTTTCAGTCCTTTAAAACCTATAAATGCATGCACACTCTCAACCTAAATAACAAACAGAGAGAGGCTCTCTAAAAGAAAATGACATTTGTTCGGGAATAGGGCATTGCAAAGGGGAATGTGCATGCCATAGTAAACTATGTGAGTACTCAGGGAAGTAAAGGAAAACAAACATTTTTAAAGGAGAAAATGAAGAGAATTACAAAATTGTTTTGAGATAATTACCCTTTACTACAAGGACCAATAATAAGGGTGACACAATTCTGAGGTTTAACAGGCAATTGCCAGGTAAATATCCTCACAGATGGACTTTTAGTGTAATGTTTTAATGGCCTTTGGGCAAGGTTATAGTTTTTGCAGTCTTTTGTCATAGTTTTTGTTATCAGGCATTTACACATCTTATGGTTTTCTCTAACTCTATTTTTCAAGTTTTTTTTTTTTCACAAGTTATTCCATTTTGATTCTGACAACTTTCACAACACAATCATGCACCACATAATGATGTTTTGGTCAACAATGAACTGCATATACAATGGTGTCATAAGATTATAATACCATATTTTTCTGTACCTTTTCTATGTTTAGATACACAAATACAATTGTGCTAAAATGGCCTGCAGTATTTAGTACAGCAATGTGCTGTACAGGTTTGTAGCTTAGGAGCAAGAAGCTATACCCTATAGTCTAGGTGTGTAGTAGGCTACACCATCTAGTTTTGTGTAAGTACACTCTGTGATGTTCACACTAACAAAATTGCCTAACGACGTTTCTTAGAGTATATCCCTATTGTTAAGTGATACATGACTGCATACAAAAATTTATTAGTGTGGTCAACTATTTACTACTCAAAGGGTAAAAATAATTTACATGTAACACTTTTATGTGCTAGTCACATGATGCATTTGCCCACATGGCCCAGAGAAAAAAGCGCATCTATCTACCAGATTTTGATTTAATATAATTCTTCACTACCAGATTTTGATTTAATATAACTCTTTACTAAAGTAATTGGACCTCCTTGGAGAAATAGCTGACTGGGGCAGAGAAAGTAGGAAGTAGGTCTGGAAAATATTATTGTGCCAGAAAAATAAGAAAGCACTTAAAGAATGATGGGGATATATCAAAAAGACAGAAAAGCTTGCTTGACAAGTGTTCCTTTGGCAAAATAGGGAAAAATTTTGGCATTATAATAAATAAATTTACTGATCTAAACAAATAAATGAATATATAAAAAGGTTAGTAAAGAATAGAATGTTTACACAGTCTCAAAGTATCTCTCACAAAATTCTTATTTATTACAAATGTAAAATGAATAGTTTTACAGTGAAGTCTGACAGACATGCCTTCAACATAATCAAAACTAAGATCATAATAAAGTGACAAATCAAAATCATATGCTTACTCATAGAAACATAGCCTCATGTCTGTGATATTCCTTCCAAATGTTCATAACTAGAATTTAATCAATAGGAAATATCAGAAAAACTCAAATTCAGGAATAGTCTATAAAATAACAGGCCTGTTCACATGTATACATATGTAACTTACCTGCACGTTGCGCACATGTACCATAGAGCCTAAAGTATAATAATAATAATAATAATAATAATAAAAAAAAGAAAAAAAAATAACAGGCCTGTTATATTCAGAAGCATCAAAGTTATGAAAGTTGAGGAAAGTGACACTACCCAGAACCTTCCAGACTATTGATTCAGTATGAAATAATACATTTTATACTCTCTGCCAAATGTTGTAGATCATAAAATGGTTTCTAAAATCAAAGCATTTAAGCAATTTAAAAATTATTTTTAGTTTAATGTCCATCTCCTCATATTTGTAAATTAGAATTTTTTGTTGATGAGCTAAAGCATTTTTTTACTGCTAGTAAATAACATGACCACAATATATCAATAATCAAGGCTAAAGTGAATAGCTTTCTGTTAGAAAAGGAGACTGTGTTTATTTTTCTTTTCCTAGTATACACTGGGAAGATAGAATAACATAGCTATTTACTACTAATAACAATTCAGATATGGTTTTCATATAGCTAAAATAATGTAAATTAAAAAATAAAATATTTTATTCTGTTAATATCTAAACTATAGATGTATAGTTATCTTTGAATATTTGATTATTGCTAATTTGATTTTGAAAAGTATTTTCATCAAAATTGATTTTTTATCTCTATTATTATTAGCAACTTGAACTTTCATCAACTGAAAAGTAAGATAGTAACTGCTAACAACAGCAGTGCTTTAAATTTGTATGTTGCCAGAAATTTGAATTATTTTCATATGGTTCAATAACTTTTTAAACAAACATAGAATTTATAGTCTTTGTCAGTTCCATTACAGTCCTCTTCTATAACATGGTTTAAAGTGAGAATTCTTTTCAAAATGATAAATGATATGAGAGCATGACCAATTATTTGTCATCATACAAGATAAGCTGATTGTATTCAGTATCTTCACTTGGGCTCTACTAGACCATATATAACCTCTTTGGGTTGTCTTATAGAGCACCTAAAAGCATTTTAGCCTGCTGGTTCAAGCAACCTATATGTCAAGCAGAAAAAATAAAGGTTTGTGTTTCCCCAGAGGAAGAAAACAGTTTGATGCAATTTGTCAAAAGCCTGAGTGGTACTTTAATGGGCAATTTACTTTAAATGGCTGCAGTTATTGCAGAACAAAGGTCCAAAGCTGAAGATAAAAAAAAATCCTTTCCCAGTGGTTTTACTCCAATAGATTTAATTCGCTAAGATTAACTAAGGATATCTAACTTCTTATACTCCCTATCTATCCAAAAGCAATAAAACTAATAGTAGAAATTTCTGAGTTTCTGGGATTTCTTCATCTTTAATGTGTGAAACAAAATCAACTCCCTAAATCTGTCATTCTGTTAAGACATATGTGATAAGAACCAAATCAACAAAAAGGACAGCAGCAGAATCCTAACTTCCCAAACTCAAGAGTGCTTCAGCTTTTGGGTAGAAGTTTCAAATAACCTAAACATTTTATTAATATATACATATATATGCACATGTATGTGTGTTTGTGTGTATATATAGATATATTTACATACATTTTTTGCTTCATAAATTTATTATTGAATAAACAGGAGATAATTTGAAAAGTTTTCACATTTTTATATAAATGTAAGAGTATTTCTATTTTACCTTACATGCTGATTTGTAAACTACTGTAATTAGTAATTTTCATGACAGTGATTTTAAGAAATGCCTATTAAGAAAAAATTCATATTTTGTTCCTTTTATTTTTCTGTCATTTAATTCCGTGTTAATATTTACAATATTTGAGATTTTTACTGGAAGCAGTACCATTATGATTATGTATATTTTTATCTCCCTGCTCCAGAAATCTTGTTTCAAAAATTAATCCCAACTCACAGAAGGCAAGAAGTGCTGAATGTGGACGTGTGTTTTCCTGAAGCTGACCAGAGTCCCACATATTCAGTTTCTATAGTATGGACTGATGCTAGAAAAGTGGCCAGCCATCCTAGAGACACTGAGGACCAAAAAAAAAAAAAAAAGAAGTGGTTCAGAACAAGAGACTGATACAGTAGACTAGAACAATTTGGGCTTTCTACCTGTCTTTCCATGTATTTCGTACATACTATAAAAACTAACCTTTTATGATGGATCACATAAAGAAGAAAACTCCAGGAGAAACAAATCAGGACTGATTTTCTCAATACCAGTCTCCGTTAACTCACAGTTGCCTTTAAGGACCTGCTAAGAACATGAGTGTTAACTAGGCTTGATAGATTAATTTTAGCTCATAGAAATACTGTATAAATTATTTATAATAAAATTTATTATATATAATAAAATAAAAATACATTTATAATAAAATGTATGCACACTTTAATAGCCATATATAAAATGATAATAGTTAGCTTGTAAAGTATTAAAAAGGTAAAATTTTATATTTATTACCAACTTCTATGCCCTACATAACAACACATAAGAACTTACATTTTATAATTTTATTTCTGTGTATATCCCATAGAGAAATGAATGGAAAGCCTCAACTTCAAAATGTAAACTTCCTCTTCATCAAAGCAGATTCTAAGCCATTGAAGAAAGAATGAACCACTAATATACATAATATAGATGAATCTCAAAATAATTTTGCTGAGTGAAAAATGGCAGAAAATAAAAGAACACATTGTGTATGATTTTAGTGATACAAAATTTCAGAAAAATGCAAACAAGACTATTATGACAAATAAGATCGGTAGTTTAATGGAGACAGGGATAACAGTTTGACCCTACGAAACTTTTGGAATAGTCATTATTTTGATTATTGTTATGGTTTTACTGCTGTGTACATAAGCCAATCTTATGAAATTGTATGCTTTAAACATGCACGATGTTTTGCATATCAATTTTCCTTCAATAAAGCTGTTAAATTAAAAGCAAAGAGAAGCATTTCTTAATCCTTAACATAGCTCAAATGTTAAAGGGAATTCATCTTTATTTTTTAAATTACTACTACAATTGATTATATCAAAGAGTACACTACTGGCACTAATAGTGGTCTCATAAAACAGTCATATTTTACTTTGCACTTTTAAATTACACAACTTTCAAAGTATATACACACATATTTTTCAAAATTCCTATATACAAACCATTAAAGTTGTAAAAGAATTTTAAATTATTATACACAAACTTCACAAATATATCTCTATGCTTATAAATTTATCTTTAGAGCACCAGAATGCTTATTTTTTACAGGGTTTTAAATTCTATTTTACTTTCTTAAAGTCTGATGTTCTAAAATTTTTCTTTGAACGGCATACCCCTTAAGTATAATGAAGGATGATATGAGTACCTCTTAACTTCCTGCAGAGTCTTGTCCAGATTTCTTATAGAACACTTCTTTTTCTCCTACATAAAAACAGGTAAAATAATTATAAAATTATGCTGAGGATTGGTTTTAAGTTTTAAATAACTCAACTATATGTTTATTCTAAAAATATATGTGCATGCTACAATGACAAATAAACTAGATACTTAGTTATTTCTCTATAAAATTTTTCTTTGTAGTTTCTCTATCCAATTAAAAGTATTCTTTGAGATGCAAACCATTTTTTAAAGGCACAGACTAGACATGTTTTTGCAAAACATATAACCAATAAAGGGTTTGTAACCAATTTATAAAGAACATTTATAATTTAATAAGACAACCCAATAAAATGGTAAAAATTTTTGAACAAATATTTCACAAAATAAGATATATGAATAACCAATAAACACATGATAATATGTTCAACATCACCAGTCATCAGAGAAAAGCAGACTAAAACCACAAGGAGATATTTTGAAGTATATTATTCGAACATAAACATTTAGAACTGTTATAAAGATATATAATGGCATCTTTAAATTTGACTTGTTGCAAAAAATGTGAATATATTCTTAGAATAATATTTATTAGATTTTCTTTTTTTTAGGTTAAAATTTTTTTTATTATTATTATTTTTATTATTATTATACTTTAGGCTCTATGGTACATGTGCGCAACGTGCAGGTAAGTTAAATATGTATAGAACTATCTGATCTTTGACAAACCTGACAAAAACAAGAAATGGGGAAAGGATTCCCTATTTAATAAATGGTGCTGGGAAAACTGGCTAGCCATATGTAGAAAGCTGAAACTGGATCCCTTCCTTACACCTTATACAAAAATCAATTCAAGACGGATCAAAGACTTAAATGTTAGACCTAAAACCATAAAAACCCTAGAAGAAAACCTAGGCAATACCATTCAGGACATAGGCATGGGCAAGGACTTCATGTCTAAAACACCAAAAGCAATGGCAACAAAAGCCAAAATTGACAAATGGGATCTAATTAAACTAAAGAGCTTCTGCACAGCAAAGGAAACTACCATCAGAGTGAACAGGCAACCTACAAAATGGGAGAAAATTTTCGCAACCTACTCATCTGACAAAGGGCTAATATCCAGAATCTACAATGAACTCCAACAAATTTTCAAGAAAAAAACAAACAACCCCATCAAAAAGTGGGCGAAGGACATGAACAGATTTTCTTGAATACCTTCTCTGTATATATAAATATATTTAGAATACATACATATGTGGTATATGTCCTTTTTAAAAAGATTATACATATAATCCTTTATTCTTATAAAATCTAATAGAATATTCTAATATTTTTAAAAATGTATATAATCTTATAAAACGTTTAAAAATAGCTTTTTCTTTTTTAGTTGATATATAATCATTGTACATATGTATGGGTAAATAGTGATGTTTCAATGCATGTAATATAGAGTGGGCAAATCAGGGTAATCAGCATATTTATCATCTTAATTTATTATTTATTATTTCTTTGTGTTGGAAACATTCAATATCTCCCTTCTAGCTATTTGAAAACATATATTATTGTTCACTATAGTCATCCCACTGCTATAGAACACTAGAACTTATTACTCCTATCTATCCCTTATTTTGTATCTTTTAACAAATTTATTTTCGTTAGAGAAGACAGTTGACACTGGAGTGATAATTTATCTGAAAGAGACACTTCCACTGGCACAGTCCAAAATCCTGTGTCATTCCTTATCAGACACTTAATG
The DNA here is from genome assembly GCF_028885625.2 of Pongo pygmaeus. Taxonomy (NCBI): domain Eukaryota; kingdom Metazoa; phylum Chordata; class Mammalia; order Primates; family Hominidae; genus Pongo; species Pongo pygmaeus. The sequence goes on from NC_072384.2 coordinate 85,929,133, forward strand.
TTGTTAAAATAATCAGTACTACTAATACAACATTTATGTGGAGGCTTTTCCTGGTATATCTCTACTGATAAATTATTTCAAGTTGTAGTTCACCCTTAACATACTTTCCAGCAGCTTCTTTAATTCTTGCTCGCGATTTACTAAAGAAATTTTATTAATCTTGATACTCTCTTAAATGCATAATTATCTTTTTATTAACTTTAATTTTTATATTAAAATAGAGTTCTTTTAAAACTTTAAAGTTTGCTAAAAAATTGATACAATCAAAACAAGATTTTTAGCCAGGAGCATTTTAGACAAATTTGCCAACAGGCATTTTATTCTGCTATACTGTGTAGCAAGGTGACTAAGCAGGACAGCTGTGCAATCAGATTGTCTGTTGGTAAGGATGTGGAGCAATAGGAGCTTTAATTTATTGATAGTGGGAATGCGAAATCCTATAGCCACAAAGCTGAACGTAAATTTACCATATAATCTGTTGCTTGTGCTCTTAGGTATTTACCCCAATGACATGAAAACTATGTCTACCCAAATACCTGCATATGAATCTTTATAGCAACTATATTCATAATTACATTCACGTAGAGGCTTTCAATCTCTGACTTTCTGATATTTTTTTAGCCATGAAATTCATTGCCAAGGTTCTGGCACCCTGAGTACTGGGGACAGCAGTGAATAAGAGAAGGCATGTTTTCATAAAGCTTACAATAGATTGAAGAAAGTACAATATGAAAAATATTGTAACAATGGAAACAAATAATATTAAAGGTGTACATTCAGGGTGCAGGGGGACATACAATGGGAGAGAACAGGAGGATGTATTATGCAGCATCTATCATGTACCACCTTGCTGCTAAAGTACTGCCTCTGCCTCCATGGTTCAACACTGTCTTAGTGCCTTTTCTGTTGCTTACAGCAGAATATCTGAAACTGGTATTTTATGAAAAAAATGAATTCATTTCTTACAGTATAGAGGCTGAGAAGTCCAAGATCAAGAAGCTGCAACAGCTGAGGGCCTTGCTAGTAGGAAGACTCTGCAGAGTCCTGGCATGGTGCAAGGCATCACATGGCAAGGGAGCTGCGTGTGCTAGCTCAGGTCTCTCTTCTTCTTCCTATAAGGCCACCAGTCCCACTTCCATACCCATGGATCCATTAACCCACTAATCCACCAATACATGAAACCACAAGTAGATTAATCCATTCATGAGGGCAGAGCCCTCATAACCCAATCACCTGTGAAAGGCCTTACTTCTTAGTATTGTTACATGGGAGATTAAATTTCAACATGACTTTTGGAAGGGACAAATATTCAACCTAGAGCATTTTACCCCTGGCCCCCCAAAACTCATGTCTTTCTCACATACAAATCATTAATTCCAACCCCATAAGCTTAAAGTCTTAACTTGTTCCAGAGTGAATTCAAAAGTTCAAAGTCCAGAGTCCCATCTGTGAGACTCTGCAATCACAAAATATTATCTACTTTCAAGATAAAATGGTGGTACAGGCATAAGACAGATATTCCCACTCCAAAAGAAAGGGGTAACAGGCCCCAAACAAATCTGAAACCCAGCAAGGCAGACATTAGTCATAAAGCTGAAGAATGATTATTTTGTACTCCATGTGCCACCTATTAGACACACTGGAGTAGGGTTTGGACCCCTGAGGCCTCAGGTAGCCCCACCCTTACAGCTTTGGTGGGTACAGACCAGGTGGCTGCTCATGCAGGTTGGAATCTAGTGCCTGAAGATTTCCCATGTAGGCATTCCATGCTACCAGGGACTATACAGTTCTGGGGTCCCCAGGGCAGTCTTGTTCCCACGACTCCACTAGGCATTGCCCTAGTGGGGACTCACTGTTGTGGCCTTGCATCTATAAATCTACTAAGCAAAGCCCTGCTGGGAACTATCTGCAGCAGCTGCAACCCCACATTTCCACTTGTCCTGCTCTAATAGGGGCTCCATTGGCTCCTTCCCTGTGACAAGTCTCTGTTTGGGCCCCCAGGCTTTTGACAACATCCTTTGAAATCTGGGTGGATGCTGCCAAGCCTCCACAGCTACTATTTTCTCCAAGACTGTGGCATTAGCACCACGTGGATGCTGCTAAGATTTATGATCTGCACCTTCGGAAGCTGCAACATGAGCCACACCTGGGGCTGCTTGTGTCATTGCTGGGACAGCTGAAAAAGCACTGTGCTGGGGGTGCAGGGACCAGAGTCCTGAGGCAGCCCTGGGGAGTGAGCCTATAGAGAGTGCCCTGGGTCTGTCTCCTAAAATCATCTTCCTTCCTAGCCCTCTGGGCCAGTATGGGAGGAGAAGCTTCGAAGATCTCCAAGATTCATTTGATGTCTTACTTTCATTGTCTTGAGGAATAGCACCCAGCTCCCTTCTATCCATGTTAGTCCCTTTAGCAAAGAGTTCCTGGGCTATACCCCTGGTTTTTCCTCTTTTAATCATGGTTTTTTTTTTTTTTTCGCTCTTTAAGTTGCCAAGCAGAAATTTTTCTAACTCTTTCTACACTGCTCCACTTTTAATTATAAACTCTGTCTTTAAATTTTTACTTTACTCCCAAATTTCAGTGAAAGTAACCAAAAGTAACTATGCAGCTCCTTTTATATTTTGTTTAGACATTTCTTCTGCCAGATACCCTAGTTCTTCACTATCAAGTTCCACAAAGCCCTCAGCCATGGACACAGTTCAGACAAGTTATTTGCAAATTTATAACAAGGATGAGCTTTACTCCAATTTTCAAGACCTTGTTGCTCAGGAATTCCATCTGAAGCCTCATTAGAATGACCTTTACTGTCCATATTTCTGCCAGCATTCGAGTCAAAACCACTTGAGCAATCTCTAAGGGGTTTCAAACTTTCCCTAGTCCTCTTGTCTTCTAAGCCCTCACCAGAATCTAGGCTTTTTTTAGTGGCTCCTCCAAATTCTTCCACCTTCTGCCCATTCTCAATGCTACTTCTACATTTTCAGGTATCACTTGAAACAACTTCATCAGCAATCCCCAACTTCTTGGTTTCAATTTACTGTATTAGTCTGTTTTATGTTTCTTATAACAGAATACCCCAAATTGGGTATTTTATTTTTTAAAGGAACTTATTATAGTTATGGAGGCTGAGACACCTAAGGTTGAGGGGCTGCATCTATTGAGGGCTTTGTTGCTGATGAGAACTCTCTGCAGAGTCCGAAAGTAGTACAGGGCATCACGTGGAAAGAGGGCCGAGCATGCTAGCTTAAGTCTCTCCTGCAGTTCTTATAGCCACCCGTCCTACTCATGATAACCCATTAATCCATTAACCCATTAATTTATGAATGGATTAATTCACTCATGACGGTAGAACCTTCATGACCCAATTGTATCTTAAAGACCCCAGCTCTCAACACTGCCATGTTAAGGATTAAATTTCAAATGAATTTTGGAAGGGAGAAATTTTCAAACCATAGCAAACAGTGTTGTCATTACTGGTGTTTTTAAAAATGCAGGATCTCAGGCCCTACCTCAGACCTTTGATCCAAAATCTGCACTTTTCCAAGAAAGTTTATATGCTCACTAAAATTTGAGAACTGCCTTAAAAGCAACTGAAATCCACAAGACAAGAAATAGCTAAAAGGAATCAAGTTTATTAACTTCAAAATAGCGTATGGCAATTCCTAGTTTATCATTTCCAAACAAAGAAACTTCAATTATTTTCTTGGTATATTAGATTATTTTTATCTGTCAGTTTATTAGAGAATATCAATACAAGTTGAGATGTTTAGACACTCAGTAATATAAAACAGTCTCACAAAACTATTGATAGCTTTTTTCCCTTTATTCTGTATTATGTACCAGGAAAGTTGTACTATATACAGTCGTAGTCTCATTTAATCTTCAATACAGATGATGAAAGTAAAGTTCTTCAATGGATAGGAAATTCATTTAAAACTCAGTTTTGCCTAAATTGAGTTTAGACTGCCAAAATACTTTTAACATTCCTGATTTTGATACAGCATAAGTATCAGAATATTGCAAGAAACAAAACCGCTCTTAAAACTGAAGCTAAAAGGCCTTTAACAGAAAAATTGGGGTCAGGCCCTTTAGTATGTACCAGATAAATCCAGAATTAGTTTAATATTTTCTCTGGTCTGAAAGCAAAAAATAATTGATATCTGATCAATGACAGTGTTGAGAGCACAAAGGTTTTCAGGCATTCCAGCAGGAAATCGATATATAATAAAGTTTTTAACTTATCAGGCATAACAAATGGCAACAAACATAATGAAAACCATATGGTAGTGGTTAAAGAGCTTGAGCGGAACGTAAAATTTATAATAAAGGAATCATATGGTACATTTAATGTCAGTGCTAACTCTATTTCTCCACAAATAATGGCTATAAACTAGTGCAGCATGGTTGAATGACTCATTTAATTCTATCAAGTGATTTTCTGCATAGTAACAGGGCATTTTTCTTTACAGCTAAATTTTTGGAATTGGCATAGCTGCTGCACAGAACTCAAGTCAGTACCTACAAGATGAAAAACTATCTCTAACAATTGTACTGCAGCTATATTATAAGTATTCATAACATACACCAGCAACTGGGCCTTGTAAAGAGTATATCTGAGCTTTTTCAGTAACTTGCAAGTCTATTTGAAATCCATTGTTACATTGTTATACCAGATGTTACCACTATTTTAAACACAAAATTTATTTCATAAATTTTTAGGCTGTAAAAGTATATAAATATACTTTTACATTGTAAAAAATACATTTATATTGTAAAAATATATAGAGAAAATGTGGGGGGAAAATAATCTCTAAAGGGAAAAATAGAGTCATTCCTAAAATACTCAGTGAGACATGGACACTGCTAGTATTTTGGTATTTCCCATTTTTTCTATGCATTAAGTATCTTTGTTTTCAAAAGTTATGCCTTCACTTAGAAAAAAAAGCAAAACCATACAGAAAAGTTCACTGTAAATGAATATAATCATATTTCAGTTTCTATTTTTCATTTCCTCTAGGGCACTACTATAAAAAGAAGAGCTTATAAGTTTCCTGATAAACCTTCTTTTTCCTAACCTTGCTGAAGATGTATTAGTTATAATTTGTACTTCTCCTCATGGCTGTATTTATAATATTGAATAATCTACTTAAACCTCTGTCTCTTACTCCATCATCATGAAGCTCAACTATTGGTTCTCTGTAGGTTGAATGAGGAAATGAGAGTACCTACTCTTTCCTACTCTTTCATCTTTCAGATTTCTGTTGGTTATACAATTAATTTTAATTTAGTAATTATATGTTTTCTGTGTATTGTCAATAGAAGAACTTCATCATTTTGAGGCTGATAAAATATTTATTACAATATTGCAATTATCATGCACTACAGAAGCAAATAGTGTGATCAGACCCATAGGAAGGGAAACTTAGTTGTGTTTAATTTAACCCTAAAGTGTTTCTGCTTAAAGAAAAGTGCCTCAGGCATCAAGGTTCAGTGGATTTCCTGAATTGTTTTTTGATTCTATTTATTTATTTCAGATCATACTTAGCTGCTTTTCATTGTTATATCTGATGTTTAGCTACTTTTGGCTATAAACAGAATTACAGAACAAAATTCAATTTCCCTTAGCACTGAATTTTCAATCTGGCATTATTGACAAGTAATCTGAAGTCATTCTGAGTTTCATTCATTTGGTTGCATTTTTTTATGCATAACCTTAAATCATTTACTTTTAGATCCAGAATTCTGAAATCTTACCCAATGTGTCCAGATATGAGGTCTTTTATAATCACCTTTTCGCTGTTATTAGGTTCTTTCAACGTAAAGAATTTGAGTAATTTTTAATTTCATTTTCTAAACTATTATCATTTTTTTTTTCTTTTTGAGATGGAGTCTCGCTCTGTCGCCCAGGCTGGAGTGCAGTGGCGCGATCTCGGCTCACTGCAAGCTCCGCCTCCTGGGTTCACACCATTCTCCTGCCTCAGCCTCCCGAGTAGCTGGGCCTACAGGCGCCCGCCACCACGCCTGGCTAATTTTTTGTATTTTTCATAGAGATGGGGTTTCACCGTGTTAGCCAGGATGGTCTCGATCCCCTGACCTCGTGATCCACCCACCTCGGCCTCCCAAAGTGCTGGGATTACAGGCGTGAGCCACCGCACCTGGCCACTATTATCATTTTTAAACGCCAAGGGATTTAGAGAGAAAGTCTTCATTGTTTACATCTGTCTTCCTAGCAATATGACCATAGCACCCTACATATACTTCTGTTATTGTATTTATCACATCATATCAAAATTATACTTTAGGTCTCTCCAACTTGACTACAAACTCTGCTCAAACAGGAATGGATGGCTGCCTTACTCATTTCTGAATTCTAAAATGGGCTGAAATATAACAAGTAATCAATAATCATTTGTTCAACTGAAGTCAATTTAATATATGGCATGATGGTTTATGTTTGAAAAGGAAGACATTCAACCATCACCTTAAAGGTGGTGCCTAAAATTTATGTTAACAGGTACATTTCTTCTTAAGTAATACAAGATATATTCTTCTAACAGACTTCTACTAACTTTCTAAATGATAACTGATAACCATGGCAACCTGAACACTCCTGGTTGATAGGGCAATTCTCTAGGGCTTCAAGGCATGTTGGTTGCCTTCAGATGGAAATGCCTTCTCAAAATTGCTAATGTAGGTATGAGATACTCCCTTAACAAGATTACTCTCTTATCTGTTCATTATTTACTTTGATTAAGGCCACTAATTGAGTTTTTTGATCAACTCAGGCTTTATTGAAGAAGTGATAATGGAATGTCAAAGCTCTCTGTATTCTACTCCCTGACTTTGCCTGAATATGAATTTGGAAAGGCAGACAGTAATGTTTGCATCCCATGCATCCATACTGTAAACAGAATCTATTGGAGGATTTTTAATTAAAGAGTGAAATGATCATATATATGTTTTGTAACCATCTTTCAAGATGCTAATGGGATGATGATTGTTAAAGAATGAAGTTACAGTCTAGGAAACATAAGGCTATTTTTAAAAGCCCATCAAAAAAATGATGATGGGGTGAAGGTGGAAATGACATGTCAGAGATGAAGGAAAGTGAAGAATCTGTGATTGTATTATTCTGTTCTTGCCTTGCTATAAAGAAATACCTGAGGCTGAGTCATTTATAAGGAAAAGAGGTTTTATTGGCTCTCAATTCTGAGGACTGTACAAGAAGCATAGTGGCTTCTCCTTTTGGGAAGGCCTCAGGAAGCTTCCAACCATGACAGAGAGCAAAGGCGAAGCAGGGATCTTATATGGAAGGAGCAAGAAAGCAAGATGGGAAGCTGCTACACACTTGTAAAAAATCAGATCTTCACAAGAACTTACTCAGTAACCCAAGAACAGCACAAAGGGAATGGTGTTAAATCATTCATGAGAAATCCATCCCCATCATCCAATCACCTCTCACCGTGCCCCACTTCCAACATCGAGGATTACAGTTTGACATGAGATTTAGGCAGGGACACACATCCAAACTATATCAGTGATATCTCTCAGATTTCTACCAATATATTTTCCAGCAGTTTACTTTCAGTCTAAGTATCTGGTAGTAGTGCTATTCACAGAGAAAGAAAGGAAGTTTCTAAAGAAGTACAAGTTTTTACACCTGTATTATGTGATCTCTTACAACAAGAATCAAATGAGATCAGAAGTACAGTAGTCCTTCTTATCTGAGGGACACATATTCCAAAACCCTGTTGCGTGCCTGAAACCAGAGATAGTACTAAACCCATAATACTGTTTTTCCCTAAACATACATTCCTATGATAAAGTTTAATTTATAAATTAAATGTGATTAAAAACAATAAATAATAATAAAATAGAACAATTATAACAACATTCCAGCTTCACTACTCTTGTGCTTTGGGGCTATTACTAAGTCAAATAAGGGTGACTTGAACACGAGCACTGAAATACATCAACAGTCAATCTGATAATCAGATGGCTGCTAAGTGACTAATGGGGGATATCATATACAATGTGAATATGCTAGATAAAGGGATGATATACACTACTCAGAATAGTGTTCAATTTAAAATGTATGAATTGTTTATTTCTAGAATTTTCTATTTAATATTTTTGGACCACAGTTAACCACAGATAAATAAAACCACAAAAAGAAAAACCATAGACAAGGGAGGATTACTGTATTTTAAAAATCCTCCTGTCCTGGGGAAATGTGTGACGTATGCATTATATTCTTAAGTCTTTTAGGAAAAAAGATGTATCACTCTTGAGAGGTCACAAGGGATCAACTCCAAAGGGAACAATTCTCCCCATTTAATTTTTACCCAGAAGGAAGAAATGGTGGATGAAGAAGAAATGATGAGAAGCTCAGAAAATGTGATCAAGCGATCTAAAAGCATTCATAATAATCAAGGCAGAGAAGGCTGATAAGAGCAAGACATCAAAAACAAGCAAATACAAACAAAGCAAGGACATTTTTTTTTAAATCTAGAGCTTCTTTTACTATCTCCCCCAAGCCAATTCCTACTTATTATTTAGATTCCTAAATTCCTAAAATAGATATTGTCCACTGCCAAATGCTCTCACACTACCTTGCACCTACAGTTATTGTTCTGCATATCAGCTCCATTTATCCTATATACAGCCTTCGTCCATTCAGGCTGCTGTAGCAGAATGTGATAGACTGGGCGACTTAGGAATGACAGGAGTTTATTTCTTACAGTTCTGGGGCAGGGAAGATCTAAGTGTCGGCAGATTTGGTGTCTGGGGAGGACCTACTTTCTGGTTCATAGACAGCTATCTTCTCAGTGTGTCCTCACATGGTGGAAGAGGTAAGGGAGCTCTCCACCGTCTCTTTGATTAGGGCACTAACCCAATAATGAGAGCTCTGTCCTCATGACCTAATCGCTTCCCAAAGGGCCCTGCCTCCAAATGCCATCACATGGAGAGTTAGGATTTCAACATTTCAGTTTTGGTGGGACACAAACATTCAGTCTGTGGCATGAACGTCCTCCACAGATACTGTGAATATCTTCTTATTCATAGCTGTGCCATCAGTATATATGAAAGACACCTAAAAGGCATTTAATAAATAAATATTATTTAATTAATAAATAATGATTCCACGACTTATGACTCTGAAAGAGAAAATAACTAATATTAAATACTAAAAAAATTATACTACTAAAGGGCCAAGTGATTCTGATAAGACAGTTATCTGATTAGCAGGTTAATAATTCATAAAGAAAAAGAAAAAATATATAAAACCAACCTTTATTAGTATAAACAAATCTAATATTTATTACATATTTAGTTTGCTAAGATTGATGAGCATAATAAAAAATACTCTGTTAGGTGCAGCATGACAAAAATATTTCAAGAAATAGTCACAAAGTGCCACTATGTGCAAGGCATTGTGCTAGGTTCTGTAGAGACATCAATATAAGCGCAGTGTGTTCTCTAATCTTCAGATTCTAATTAAATTGAAAGGAGTGTTACTTTTAGGGAAGAAATAACAGTGTAAAAAATGTATTTGTGAAATCGCTCTATACATCATATATACCACAGAAATACAGAGAAGAAATGTTACTAACAGCTGAAGAACTGAGAAGACTTCTGAGAGGTGAACTAAATTATGGATGTATTAGCCCATTCTCATGCTGCTAATAAAGACATATCTGAGACTGGGTAATTTATAAAGGAAAGACGTTTAGTTGACTCATAGCTCAGCATGGCTGGAGAGACCTCACAATCGTGGCAGAATATGAAGGAGGAACAAAGGCATGTCTTACATGTAGCAAGCAGGAGAGCGTGTGCAGGGAAGATACCCTTTATAAAACCATCAGATCTCATGAGACTTATTCACTATCATGAGAGCAGCATGGGGAAACCTGCCCCCATGATTCAATTACCTCCCACCTTGTCCCTCCCACTGACATGTGGGGATTATGCGAGCTACAATTCAAGATGAGATTTGGGTGGGGACACAGCCAAACCATATCAGTGGGAGAATGAGGGGTTCTAATAAATATTTTTGTCAAATCAAAAGAAGACAATTCTGCCTGCCATCGAAGCATAGAATTAGAAGGAAAAAATATTTTAATGTATTATTCTCACTTATATGTGTTTTTTTTAACTTGGGCAAGGAGAAGAAACAAAGAGATTGAACATAAATAAACTAAGGATACAACTGCTTTTCCTTTCAAGCTTTAGTATTCAAACACTGCTCAATACAATTCTTCCCCGCAGGAAACACTTTCATTTAGGGCCAATTGAGAGGTGACAAATTCAACTGCTTAAAATTAAGAGCATCTACAGCCCTAAAGTACTAAGTGAAAGAGATAGACTGAGAGAACACGATGAAGTAAATGAAGTGACCTCGGTGGGTCTAGTGAGGCTCTCTACAGGAAGCCTTCTGCTCCTGACATTTCTGGCATTTTTTGCCCTTGGATGTGTGGATCATTTTCACTCCAAAGATGAGAACTTTGACTCCCTGTCAGGCTTGTCAGGTCCTTTATTTTTCCTCAACTTCAAGCAAGAAGTTTATTCTTATTCGTGAGTGCCTCTATTTTTATTCCCTTTCAAAGGCCAATGCAAGGCCAAAATGCAAGAATATGTAGTTTAATATAATTTCATCTTGCTTTGTCTAAAAGGCATAAAACATTTTTAAAATAGCATTCATATTTTAGGATATATGAAGATATCTATACATAAACCTCAGGGGGAAGTACACAACTGTGTGGCTCCCATATTATTAGATACTTTCATGTCAAAAGTAATGATAAAATTTTAGCTAAATTTTTTTTGCATAAGCTGAAAAATATGTCAATTTAATGTTTGTTTGTTTTATTTTTACCTTTTGGTAAAATCAGTAAGCTTGAAACAGAGAAATGGAACTGAAGATTTCAATTCTCAGGTGCAAATTATATTAAGAAAAATACTCAGCATGCTTTTAAATTGTTTAAAAAATAATCATTATCATAAACACACTTCAATTATGGAATATTAATGAGGCCATGTGGTCCTTTCCTTAATTTTATTGTACTTTAATCACAATAAGCTCATGACACCATGAATAAATTATAAAACATATTCTAATAACAAAAACTGAAGGAAATATTCCTTTGCTCACCCAGGGCCTCTTCCACCTGCAATTTTCTGTCCCTGGAATTCTTTTCTCTTTTCCTTCTTTCTCCTTCTGAACTGTGCAGAGCAGCCTTCTTCTCATCCTTCATCTTTAATATTATATTCTCAGAAAAACTTTCCAGATTATCCTATCCTCCACCCTCTAGTATTCCCTACCCAGAGCATTTCTAGAAAATACCAGTTTAAAGTTACATGTTTTATCTCTTTTCTCCATTAGATCAAGCACCCTATCTTTCTTGTTTGCAACTGTAATCCCAGTACTTAGTAGAATGTTGAGAACATTTTTAAAATAGTCGTTGAATGACTGGAAAAATAAACTTAAATATTACTTAATATTACTTAAATAATATTAACGTAATATCAAAAAACAAGAAAACTGCAATAGAAAAATTAAGTTGAAAAATCTAAAGTCAGAGTAAGTCTGAAATTTCATATGTAAATGTTATATTAATTTTTTAAAAATTCCATTTACTTGGCTGAGCAGGTGGATCACCTGAGGTCAGGAGTTCAAGACCAGCCTGGCCAACATGATGAAACCCTGCCTCTACTAAAAAATACAAAAAAATTAGCTGGACATGGTGGTGGGTTCCTGTAATCTCAGTTACTTGGGAGGCTGAGGGAGGAGAATCACTTGAACCCAGGAGGCAGAGGTTGCAGTGAGCCGAGATCGTGCCATTGCACTCCAGCCTGGGAAACAAGAGCAAAAATCCATCTCAAAAAAAAAAAAAAATCGATTTACTCTGTATTGAGTTGAAATACATTGTGTTTAGTTTTAAACATGAGACTTATATTTAACTGATAGGACCTCAAGAATTTTTTTATAGAGGAATCATTTTCATAGTGCCTTTAAGAGTTATATGTGAGTGTATTAAAACAATCATGCTTTTATTTCAAGAAAAACACATGTAAGAATGTCAAGGTTATTAATAGTTTTATATAAAGGTTAATTTTAAAACTTAATGAAATATTTTCTGAAAGTTACTATGCCTAATACACCATGTTAGATGCTATTAAAACCAGAAAATACATACACGTGATGGTTAATTTGTTCCAAATTTGGAGGTTTTAGAGAAGTTACAATTTTAAAATCTTTTTCAGTGTTTTCAGGCAGTTGACAAGAATGACAACTTTCAAATACCATCTCCAAAATTTACTCTAGTGATATCCTATAGTCTTTTTTTTTTAATTAACTTATTTATTATTATTATACTTTAGGTTTTAGGGTACATGTGCGCAATGTGCAGGTTAGTTACATATGTATACATGTGCCATGCTGGTGCGCTGCACCCACTAACTCGTCATCTAGCATTAGATATATCTCCCAGTGCTATCCCTCCCCCCTCCTCCCACCCCACAACAGTCCCCAGAGTGTGATGATCCCCTTCCACAGGGTCCATGTGTTCTCATTGTTCAATTCCCACCTATGAGAGAATATGCGGTGTTTGGTTTTTTGTTCTTGCGATAGTTTACTGAGAATGATGATTTCCAATTTCATCCATGTCCCTACAAAGGACATGAACTCATCATTTTTGATGGCTGCATAGTATTCCATGGTGTATATGTGCCATATTTTCTTAATCCAGTCTATCATTGTTGGACATTTGGGTTGGTTCCAAGTCTTTGCTATTGTGAATAATGCCACAATAAACATACGTGTGCATGTGTCTTTATAGCAGCATGATTTATAGTCCTTTGGGTATATACCCAGTAATGGGATGGCTGGGTCAAATGGAATTTCCAGTTCTAGATCCCTGAGGAATCGCCACACTGACTTCCACAATGGTTGAACTAGTTTACAGTCCCACCAACAGTGTAAAAGTGTTCCTATTTCTCCACATCCTCTCCAGCACCTGTTGTTTCCTGACTTTTTAATGATTGCCATTCTAACTGGTGTGAGATGGTATCTCATTGTGGTTTTGATTTGCATTTCTCTGATGGCCAGTGATGGTGAGCATTTTTCATGTGTTTCTTGGCTGCATAAATGTCTTCTTTTGAGAAGTGTCTGTTCATGTCCTTCGCCCACTTTTTGATGGGGTTGTTTGTTTTTTTCTTGTAAATTTGTTGGAGTTCATTGTAGATTCTGGATATTAGCCCTTTGTCAGATGAGTAGGTTGTGAAAATTTTCTCCCATTTTGTAGGTTGCCTGTTCACTCTGATGGTAGTTTCTTTTGCTGTGCAGAAGCTCTTTAGTTTAATTAGATCCCATTTGTCAATTTTGGCTTTTGTTGCCATTGCTTTTGGTGTTTTAGACATGAAGTCCTTGCCCATGCCTATGTCCTGAATGGGAATGCCTAGGTTTTCTTCTAGGGTTTTTGTGGTTTTAGGTCTAACGTTTAAGTCTTTAATCCATCTTGAATTGATTTTTGTGTAAGGTGTAAGGAAGGGATCCAGTTTCAGCTTTCTACATATGGCTAGCCAGTTTTGCCAGCACCATTTATTAAATAGGGAATCCTTTCCCCATTGCTTGTTTTTCTCAGGTTTGTCAAAGATCAGATAGTTGTAGATACGCGGCATTATTTTTGAGGGCTCTGTTCTGTTCCATTGATCTATATCTCTGTTTTGGTACCAGTACCATGCTGTTTTGGTTACTGTAGCCTTGTAGTATAGTTTGAAGTCAGGTAGCGTGATGCCTCCAGCTTTGTTCTTTTGGCTTAGGATTGACTTGGCGATGCGGGCTCTTTTTTGGTTCCATATGAACTTTGAAGTAGTTTTTTCCAATTCTGTGAAGAAAATCATTGGTAGCTTGATGGGGATGGCACTGAATCTGTAAATTACCTTGGGCAGTATGGCCATTTTCATGATATTGATTCTTCCTACCCATGAGCATGGAATGTTCTTCCATTTGTTTGTATCCTCTTTTATTTCCTTGAGCAGTGGTTTGTAGTTCTCCTTGAAGAGGTCCTTCATATCCCTTGTAAGTTGGATCCCTAGGTATTTTATTCTCTTTGAAGCAATTGTGAATGGGAGTTCACTCATGATTTGGCTCTCTGTTTGTCTATTGTTGGTGTATAAGAATGCTTGTGATTTTTGTACATTGATTTTGTATCCTGAGACTTTGCTGAAGTTGCTTATCAGCTTAAGGAGATTTTGGGCTGAGACAATGGGGTTTTCTAGATATACAATCATGTCGTCTGCAAACAGGGACAATTTGACTTCCTCTTTTCCTAATTGAATACCCTTTATTTCATTCTCTTGCCTAATTGCCCTGGCCAGCACTTCCAACACCATGTTGAATAGGAGTGGTGAGAGAGGGCATCCCTGTCTTGTGCCAGTTTTCAAAGGGAATGCTTCCAGTTTTTGCCCATTCAGTATGATATTGGCTGTGGGTTTGTCATAGATAGCTCTTATTATTTTGAGATACATCCCATCAATACCTAATTTATTGAGAGTTTTTAGCATGAAGCGTTGTTGAATTTTGTCAAAGGCCTTTTCTGCATCTATTGAGATAATCATGTGGTTTTTGTCTTTGGTTCTGTTTATATGCTGGATTACATTTATTGATTTGCGTATATTGAACCAGCCTTGCGTCCCAGGGATGAAGCCCACTTGATCATGGTGGATAAGCTTTTTGATGTGCTGCTGGATTCTGTTTGCCAGTATTTTATTGAGGATTTTTGCATCAATGTTCATCAAGGATATTGGTCTAAAGTTCTCTTTTTTGGTTGTGTCTCTGCCAGGCTTTGGTATCAGGATGATGCTGGCCTTGTAAAATGAGTTAGGGAGGATTCCCTCTTTTTCTATTGATTGGAATAGTTTCAGAAGGAATGGTACCAGTTCCTCCTTGTACCTCTGGTAGAATTTGGCTGTGAACCCATCTGGTCCTGGGGTGGTAAGCTATTGATTATTGCCACAATTTCAGCTCCTGTTATTGGTCTATTCAGAGATTCAACTTCTTCCTGGTTTAGTCTTGGGAGAGTGTATGTGTCGAGGAATTTATCCATTTCTTCTAGATTTTCTAGTTTATTTGCATAGAGGTGTTTGTAGTATTCTCTGATGGTAGTTTGTATTTCTGTGGGATCGGTGGTGATATCCCCTTTATCATTTTTTATTGCATCTATTTGATTCTTCTCTCTTTTTTTCTTCATTAATCTTGCTAGCAGTCTATCAATTTTGTTGATCCTTTCAAAAAACCAGCTCCTGGATTCATTAATTTTTTGAATAGTTTTTTGTGTCTCTATTTCCTTCAGTTCTGCTCTGATTTTAGTTATTTCTTGCCTTCTGCTAGCTTTTGAATGTGTTTGCTCTTGCTTTTCTAGTTCTTTTAATTGTGATGTTAGGGTGTCAATTTTGGATCCTTCCTGCTTTCTCTTGTGGGCATTTAGTGCTATAAATTTCCCTCTACACACTGCTTTGAATGCATCCCAGAGATTCTGGTATGTTGTGTCTTCGTTCTCGTTGGTTTCAAACAACGTCTTTATTTCTGCCTTCATTTCGTTATGTACCCAGTAGTCATTCAGGAGCAGGTTGTTCAGTTTCCATGTAGTTGAGCGGTTTTGAGTGAGATTCTTAATCCTGAGTTCTAGCTTGATTGCACTGTGGTCTGAGAGATAGTTTGTTATAATTTCTGTTCTTTTACATTTACTGAGGAGAGCTTTACTTCCAACTATGAGTTCAATTTTGCAATAGGTGTGGTGTGGTGCTGAAAAAAATGTATATTCTGTTGATTTGGGGTGGAGAGTTCTGTAGATGTCTATTAGGTCCGCTTGGTGCAGAGCTGAGTTCAATTCCTGTGTATCCTTCTTGACTTTCTGTCTCGTTGATCTGTCTAATGTTGACAGTGGGGTGTTAAAGTCTCCCATTATTAATGTGTGGGAGTCTAAGTCTCTTTGTAGGTCACTCAGGACTTGCTTTATGAATCTGGGTGCTCCTGTATTGGGTGCATATATATTTAGGATAGTTAGCTCTTCTTGTTGAATTGATCCCTTTACCATTATGTAATGGCCTTCTTTGTCTCTTTTGATCTTTGTTAGTTTAAAGTCTGTTTTATCCAAGACTAGGATTGCAACCCCTGCCTTTTTTTGTTTTCCATTTGCTTGGTAGATCTTCCTCCATCCTTTTACTTTGAGCCTATGTGTGTCTCTGCACGTGAGATGGGTTTCCTGAATACGGCACACTGATGGGTCTTGACTCTTTATCCAATTTGCCAGTCTGTGTCTTTTAATTGGAGCATTTAGTCCATTTACATTTAAAGTTAATATTGTTATGTGTGAATTTGATCCTGTCATTATGATGTTAGCTGGTTATTTTGCTCGTTAGTTGATGAAGTCTCTTCCTAGTCTCGATGGTCCTTACATTTTGGCATGATTTTGCAGCGGCTGGTACCGGTTGTGCCTTTCCATGTTTAGCGCTTCCTTCAGGAGCTCTTTTAGGGCAGGCCTGGTGGTGACAAAATCTCTCAGCATTTGCTTGTCTGTAAAGTATTTTATTTCTCCTTCACTTATGAAGCTTAGTTTGGCTGGATATGAAATTCTGGGTTGAAAATTCTTTTCTTTAAGAATGTTGAATATTGGCCCCCACTCTCTTCTGGCTTGTAGAGTTTCTGCCAAGAGATCTGCTGTTAGTCTGATGGGCTTCCCTTTGAGGGTAACCCGACCTTTCTCTCTGGCTGCCCTTAACATTCTTTCCTTCATTTCAACTTTGGTGAATCTGACAATTATGTGTCTTGGAGTTGCTCTTCTCGAGGAGTATCTTTGTGGCGTTCTCCGTATTTCCTGAATCTGAATGTTGGCCTGCCTTGCTAGATTGGGGAAGTTCTCCTGGATAATATCCTGCAGAGTGTTTTCCAACTTGGTTCCATTCTCCCCGTCACTTTCAGGTACACCAATCAGATGTAGATTTGGTCTTTTCACATAGTCCCATATTTCTTGGAGGCTTTGCTCATTTCTTTTTATTCTTTTTTCTCTAAACTTCCCTTCTCACTTCATTTCATTCATTTCATCTTCCATCACTGATATCCTTTCTTCCATTTGATCGCATCGGCTCCTGAGGCTTCTGCATTCTTCACGTAGTTCTCGAGCCTTGGTTTTCAGCTCCATCAGCTCCTTTAAGCACTTCTCTGTATTGGTTATTCTAGTTATACATTCTTCTAAATTTTTTTCATTGTTTTCAACTTCTTTGCCTTTGGTTTGAATATCCTCCCATAGCTCGGAGTAATTTGATCGTCTGAAGGCTTCTTCTCTCAGCTCGTCAAGGTCATTCTCCGTCCAGCTTTGATCCTTGCTGGTGAGGAACTGTGTTCCTTTGGAGGAGGGGAGGTGCTCTGCTTTTTAGAGTTTCCAGTTTTTCTGCTCTGTTTTTTCCCCATCTTTGTGGTTTTATCTACTTTTGGTCTTTGATGATGTTGATGTACAGATGGGTTTTTGGTGTGGATGTCCTTTCTGTTTGTTAGTTTTCCTTCTAACAGACAGGACCCTCAGCTGCAGGTCTGTTGGAGTACCTGGCCGGCTGTGTGAGGTGTCAGTCTGCCCCTGCTGGGGGGTGCCTCCCAGTTAGGCTGCTCGGGGGTCAGGGGTCAGGGACCCACTTGAGGAGGCAGTCAGCCTGTTCTCAGATCTCCAGTTGTGTGCTGGGAGAACCACTGCTCTCCTCAAAGCAGTCAGACAGGGACATTTAAGTCTGCAGAGGTTACTGCTGTCTTTTTGTTTGTCTGTGCTCTGCCCCCAGAGGTGGAGCCTACAGAGGCAGGCAGGCATCCTTGAGCTGTGGTGGGCTCCACCCAGTTCAAGCTTCCTGGCTGCTTTGTTTACGTAAGCAAGCCTGGGCAATGGCAGGCGCCCCTCCCCCAGCCTCGCTGCCACCTTGCAGTTTGATCTCAGACTGCTGTGCTAGCAATCAGCGAGACTCCGTGGGCATAGGACCCTCTGAGCCAGGTGCAGGATACAATCTCCTGGTGCGCCATTTTTTAAGCCCGTCGGAAAAGCGCAGTATTCGGGTGGGAGTGACCCGATTTTCCAGGTGCCGTCTGTCACCCCTTTCTTTGACTAGGAAAGGGAACTCCCTGACCCCTTGCGCTTCCCGAGTGAGGCAATGCCTCGCCCTTCTTCGGCTTGCGCACGGTGCGGGCACCCACTGACCTGCATCCACTGTCTGGCACTCCCTAGTGAGATGAACCCGGTACCTCAGATGGAAATGCAGAAATCACCCGTCTTCTGCCTCGCTCACGCTGGGAGCTGTAGACCGGAGCTGTTCCTATTCGGCCATCTTGGCTCCTCCTCCTAACCTATAGTCTTAACACTACTATATGTTTATGCTAACCAAAATTAAAAAACATACTAAAGGTATATCATACAAAACAATTATCTTTAATATTTCAAAAAGTATTGTAATTCTACAAATTAAGCTGAGTCATGGTGTGGAAGGCAGGAGCCATGAAAATAAATCTACAGGGAACTAAGCAGTACAACAGCAATGATAGTTTTGTTTTGTTTTATTCTAAAACATTGTTTTTTTTAAAGTGGGTTTTTTGTCAAGTGTTGTTGCCCTACCAGCAATACTCCCAAAGCAGCAGCTCAGCACCTCAACATTACCCCGATACAGAGGAGTGTTTCAATGCAAAGGCTCTGTGCTCTGGAGTCAAAAACTACCTGGGCATGAAAACTGGCTCCTCCACCAATTTCGTTATCCTGGATGAATACCTAAGTTCCCTGCACCCCAATTTTTTCATCTGTAACAATTATCATAATAACTCCTTCATTTTCTTATGAAAATTAAATGAATTCATTTGTGTAAAGTACTAAAGAACAATGCTCAGCAAGCAGTAAACCCTCCAAACAATGGCCATTATTTTTTATCAGAAAAGACTATAAACATAGACAGGTGTGAGGTACATGGAAGGGGAAATAATAACCACCTTACCATGGAAACAGAAAACAATTCAAACACAAAGACTCAATTAAATTTATTCTTTATTGAACTGCTACATGTACAGAACATTGTGGAAGAGAAAATGTATAAAATATGGCATCCCTCAAGGAATACAGGAGATAAAGCATTTATATAAATATCAAGCCCACATAGAATACTTGTCAGAGGATATGTATCAATAAGAGTTGGTGAAGTAACTTGGTTATTTTCATCAGTCAACTTTTATTTTATTTTTATTTTTATTTTGAGACAGGCTCTCACTCTGTCACCCAGGCTGAAGTTCAGTGGTGTGATCATAGCTGACTGCAACCTCAAACTTCTGGGATCAAGAGATCCTCCTGCCTCAGTCTCCCAAGTAGCTGGAAATAACAGATGTATACCACCATGCCCAGCTAATTTTTTTTTTTATTTTTTGTAGGGACAAATTCTCAGTATATTGCCCAGGCTAGTATCAAACTCCTGGGCTGAAGTGATCCTCCCACCTACGCCACCCAAAGTGTTGAGATTACAGTCATAAGCCACCATGTCTGGCCAGTAAATTTTTATAAGGAAGGATATGAGGTAGAACCTGAACTATTAATAGAATGTCCATAAGTAGACAAGAGGAAGAAACCTCTAAGAAACGTAATGAAACAAACATCAAGGTGTAGGAAAGGAGAGCATATTGTGTAACCAGTACAAATAGTCCAGGTTATTGGTGATGTATGAAATACAGCAGTAATGGCAATGGCAAATGAGCCCTAAAGATAATATAAGGAAATGTCAATGAGTTTGTTAATCAGTATAGTTCTATACCAACATGTAACCCCCGTGAGAAATGTTTAGATAATACCACATTTGCTTATACTCAAGCAAAAATATTCACTATTCTATTCACTTTGGTTTTTCTGGTTTGCAGCAAAATAATAATGGCAGCATTATCATAATAAAAGTATATAGTAATGGATAGCTTTTAAAGTAGAATTCATTATGTTTGCTTGCATTTTTATTTAGCAAGACAGTAAAATTAAAGGACAAAAATAAGTTGTAAGACTCAATACTTGTGCAGATAATTCTCAGACTTAATGGGTTTTGTCATTACTGAGGAAGCAAAAAAAAATGAAACACAGGAGGTAAATACAAGGTATAATGGTTGAAATTAATGAAATAGAACTTTTAAAAACATTTTTTAAATAACTTTTCCCTTTCCTCTATAAATGTGTGCTGAAGATGAATCAGAATGACTATTCTTGGCAATAGGCTGTAACCATTAAAAAGACAGAGCTCTTTTAGTTTTTTTTACATGACAGTTATTGGGTTATAGGTAAATATTTTGTTGTTAATTTTCTGACTTTGAAGGTTATGTCATTTAAAACAAGGAAAACATCTATATGAGCACAGGCAAAAAGGATATGAAAAAGATTGTAAATAAAGATGTACAAGTTTCTTTCATCCTCAAAGAAAACCCTCATCTTGTCTCTTATAAACTGCTCAGGTTTAAGGGACACCAAAAGAAGCAAATTACTGAGTTTTAAGAGAATTCCACATGCCTCTTTGCTGTTGGCTATAATATATTTATTTTGCGCAGATCTAAAATGCTATATTTTGTATCATGTGCTTCTACTAAAAGTGGTATAAAGAAAATGGTGTCCTTTATTTAAGTCACCTTCCAGATCTCCAAGTGCTTCTGAGAAACCCAATCCCACTCTACTGGCCCTGATCCTCCACAGCAAGATTTATGGCAGGCCCCAGAATTCCATGTGCTCTTGTTGGTGTTTTCATCACCCAGCCGTGATACCACCAATTGCTCTCTTTAAATCAAATCTAGAAGCCCCTCAGAGACCTATAATTAAGGCTAGGACACCCAGAGCTGCCTGTTCTAAAGCCACCCCTCCATTATTTGTGACTCTACCCTCAACATAAGGATGCACGCCATATGAGACTATCATTCCTCCATACTACAACACCGTCAGCCTCACCTCTGACAACTGACTAAAAGATCAATTCTAGGAAAAAGATATAATTAGAGCTGATTACCATTTCCCCTGGAAGACCAGCAATACCAATCCTGACTTCCTTGTTTATTTTAGATACTCCCAAAGATGAAAATCTCCCCAAGCCCCCATCTAATTCTGTGTACAAATCTTACGCTACACCCATCAAGCTTTGACACAACTGACCATGCTCTCCTTGTAATTTCTTTTCTTTTTTGCAGATATCACACTCTTAAGATTCTCATTTCTCACTGGCTACTCTTATTCTTCATAGCTGGTTCCTCCTTATTTTTAGATCTTGAGACTTTGGAGTGACTCAGTTCTCAGTTATTAGCACTCTTTGCTCTCTCTATTGTCTTTCCCTAGGTAACCTCATTTATTCTTACATTTTATAAACGATATTATTAATATACTGATGAATATCAAGTTTACATGCCCCAAACTTTACCTTTAATTTCAAACTTACGTATCTAACTTTCCAGACAACATCAGCAGTTGGATTTCTCATAATCTAATAGGCTTAGCATATATAAAAGAGAACTCTTGATTTGCCCCTCCAAAAAACAAGTCCAGCATCACCCCCAGGCTTACATATCTCAGTAAATAGTACTACCATTCTTCCAGTTGTTTAAGCCAGAAACACACACACACACACACACACACACACACACACACCATTTTAACATTTCTTTCTTGCTCTTACCCCTCATTTCTTATTCATTATTAAGTGCAGTCAACTCTATCTTCAAAATATAGACTGTATCCAACCAATAATCGTCCCTTCCACAACTACTATCCTAGTTTAAGCTACCAACATCTCACACAAGGACACCAAAATAATTTTTTAATTGGCTTACCGTTTTTACTCTCCATGCAGACTTTTTCTGTCTGTCTCTGTAGATCCTTACAGTGCTCACTTACCTATTCTTTGACTTCAATCTCTTGTTGCTCTCTTTGCTCCACATTCCAAAGTAAACAAGCCTTTTTTTTTTTTTTTTAATTTCCTTAGAGGAGTATAGTGGAAGAAATGGAATAAATCTTGCTTAAATTCACCATCTACTAGCTACCATTTCATTGCCTTCTTTCCTTTCACTAAAAAATATCTCAAATGAAAAATTAACATCCTAGTCAATGGTTTAACAAATATTAATTGTTCATTGATTTCTCAAGTATCATCAATTACCTCTTAGTTATGATATATAATGCTTTTTTCCCAGTTCACATTCTCCTTGTCCTCCCTATACTGCTCTCTGTCTCTCTCTATATAAATATATACATACACATATCTGTGTATATATGTATACACATATACATGTGTACATGTGTATATATGTATACACAGATATGTGTATGTGTGTATATGCATATATACACATGTACACATGTATATACACATATATGTATATATGTGTATATGCATATACACACGTATATATATACGTATATACGTAGATATATGTATCTACGTATATACACACATATATGTATATGTATGTGAATATACACACATATGTATATCCGTATATGTGGGTATACATAGGTGTGCACAAACATGGCAATGTTTTTGTGTTCCATCACTCAGACATATGTATATATGTGTATATACATATATACATATGTGTGTATATATTCATATATATAAATATTTTCTTTTTCTTGAAATATATCTGTTCTCTACTTACTGGCCACCCTTTCCTCACTAAATACTGTTCTTCTCAAGAAAGTTATTAATAACATCCTCTACTTTCTTAACCAGACTTAGTTCACACCTATGATTCCAGGTACTTTCTCTTTTTATTAGAAATTTGATAAAGATCTCGATTAGAAATATGCATATAATATATATTTCAATTTTCCATCTTTAAACATATTCTTGATTTTTATGTGTAACTATATTTTTTCAACATTACATGTCATGGAAGATATATATAAATTATTTTCCATTGCTAGATACCTATTCTAATCATCCTACTTCTGCTTTCTATCTCTGGAATCGTTGCTGTTAATTCAGGCTCCATTCATCTCTAACGATTACCTTTCTCAATGTTCCACATCCAATCAGTGATTTTTCCATTTCAGTGCTTCTTACAACTTCCCATTTCTTTCCATTAATGTTCAGGCTCTTATCACTTCTCACCCGAATTACTTCAATAGAATTATCATTGGTCTCTAGGTTTCAGATACTTCTCTTTACTCTCCATCTTGCTTACTATTGATAGATTAATCTTCCTAAAACTTCTACAACACGTTTTCCATCATATCATTTCACTGTTCAGAAATCTTTAGTGAGAAGGAAGATGGAAAAACAGAAATAGATGGTTTTCTTGGGAGGAGAATGTGAGGACAAGTTTTATAAAAATTATATTTCATTTTAAATTCTACATTATTTTTTTAATGTTGCTTTGTGTAATTAGTATAACAAAATTAATTATCCAGCAGTTAAAATTCAAGTGACCTCTATAATATGCTTTCAACATTGTTTTTGCACTTCTTATTCCACTGTTCCATTAAATAAAATTTCTGCTATCTCTATATCCTATTTTCAAACTATGAAAATTACATCCTTGAATTATTTTAAACTTAAATTCCACTATTTTATAAAGCTCCTGATTATATTCGCTGGAAATAATTCCCTTTTCCGTGTAACAACCCTAACTTCTTATGAGAACTAATCACTTAACCCACATCATTTAGGCTTTTCATTAGCATTTATGATTTTATTTTATTTTTCTTTTCTCCTCAAATTGAAACAAAAAAATTCTTAAAAACAAGACTCTCTCCTTTGAAGTAGAGGCCACAGTAGCTTGAAAACACACAGTAGTCATTTAATAAATATTCATTGTTTCATCAGATAAGTAATCATATGTTTCTAAAGCAACAAGATATTTTCTCATGGAGTAACTTTTGACTTTGTTTTAAAGTTAAAAGCATAAACAGAGATGTGTTGCCTTTAGAAACTCTTTCGAAAGAGCAAGCTTTACAGCAATTGTTTAATCTATTATTGATATATAGTATAAATGTGACATACCTACTACAGCAATTCATTTATTGAGTATAAATTAGAAGGTCTTTTCTTATTCAATTAAATTACAAGGTACCACTCAGCACCTAGCTCTCCAACTTTATCTCAAGTTGCAGAGAATATGAGTAGCACTCCAAGTGTTCCTTTGTTAGGCGATGTTTTTGTGTTGCATCACTCAGAGATCAACACTCACTTGAATTGCTGTCATTATGGAGCTTGAATAGGAGAAATTCACTGGAGCCATCATTAAGGCTTTTTAATGAAATATTAAATCGCTGTGGCACAGAGTATATGGAGTGAGCCAGTTTAACAGCAGTCTAAGCAAAAAAGAAAACAAACTTGTAAACACATAAACAATTAGGACATCGTTTTTCTTTTCCCTTCTTTTTCCAATGAGACAACTAAGCTGGATCAAAGAAAGCAAATGAATGTATCCAGCTTTTTGGACAGATTAACTGATATTTTTACTACACATTTAATACATGTTTCACTGCAGTAAGCAATTCAGGCAAAGATCTGATTACTCTATCATTTGATACTCTTTACAAAAGCTAAAGATTACACTCATTCTAAATCTTGTGTTAACTGGCAGTAAACAAAGCTCAAAGCTGGCCAAGGGGTTGCTTATATAATGCTGGCAAATTGCCAGAGAATAAAAACAGCTCTTTGAATTTCTCCCTTCCACCCCGGCTGATGGCAAAGGAGAGAGGTGGCAGTACAAAATCACCACCTTAGCCACCAGTTGCTACTTTTGTCAGTTTCCACCCTATAGGTAACATAACTAGAGAAACCACTTATTTCCCATGTGCAGGGTACGTACTGAACCTGAGGAAGTTTCAGCCAATGGTGGTTGTAGAGACATCGATAACTGCAGTGATCATTGAATTATTTAAAATAATTTTTTAAATGAGTGGGACCAAATTAGTTATGTAGGAAATAATTTTCTTTGTTAAAACTCAGGCATAGTGAATGATGAATATATAAAATACTATATATATATATATACATAGTTTGTGCTGATGTTGGGTAGATTACAAAACCCTAAGGGAAAGATTCTCTTAAGTGCGTAAATGAAACTCAATATATTTTAAAATTCTATCATTATCTTTTGGTGCCAAATAAAGTGCTATTGCCAGTCATAGCTGCCTGTGATGCTCTCTGTTGCATGAGCAAGTGATACTTGTATCTCAAAGCAATCATAACACTTCTTTATATTGTCAATTTCCATTTGATATGTACACCCAAATATAGCTTTAACTGAAGGTTATTTCTATCCATATTGCATAGAAGATGTGTCCTGGTTTGTGGCACTAACTGGTATCTCCAAAGCTTGGCAATATCTGGGATAACGACTAGCTGCATGTTTGCTTCTGCTTTTGCTTTATATTTGTTTCAATTTAAGCTCTCTCTCAAGATGTCCTTCAACAGTGTCACCTTCCACCCTTCTCATGTTTTTTTGCCATCGTCTTCTGTCTAGATTGACAGAATTATACTATGAGCATATTTTATTGTGATAGGAACACATATTCTTCTAAAACCTGGAGGATGATCTTAATAAAATAGGGCTCTTTAAGGAAAACACCAAAAAAAATGCTCAAGGGCAGGATTAGGTCCTATTACCTGAGAAGACTGATATGTTCCCAATGCTTTGAAGAACTTCAATTTTACAAATGGAACCATGATTGTGATTGCTGTTGATTTGTATATTTGTTTAATGTCCTATTTCTTTCTAAAAGTACAGTCTATGAAACTAAAGCATCAAAAACATACATTGATTTTCCTATTACATTGCCAGGTGTTGGCCTCAAATTTATTACTGAGATTCTGAGCAGCCAATGCAACAGGGTAAATGCAATTTATAGTGTTTATAAGCCAAACAATATATTTTCTAAAAAGAAGCAAGATATCACTGTCAATGTCCTGAGAATATTTCTTCCATGGATCCTTACAAATGGATCATTGCATGATGTTACAAACACTGGTTTAATGCTATATACCCATATGCCTCCCAAAGGTCATGCTGTCTCAAAGTAAATTTCAGTTCCATGATGTATATTGGCATTTTAGACTTTACATTCCCTTCTTCATTAATTATGACAGTGTTTAGTAAGGTGCCATCTGTTCAGTTTCAATCCAAATCTGTTTGTATGAGGACAGAGGCGTCTTCTGTTATCTCATTATCATGTTCCCAGCACCTAATCAGAACCTGGAACATAGCTCATCAACGTTTAGTGGGTTAACAAATAAAATCTGTAACTTGGAGCAATCATATATCTTCTTTATATAGTCAATCTCCATTTGTTACTTTTATTCCAATATATCTAAATCCCAGGATTATTTCTTCCTAGATGCTTTGGAATCTCCCCAATTTTTACACAATCAGAAATTGATAATAGGAGATTCTAGATTTCTGTTACTCATAACCAGGAAATTATTCAGTGCTTTGTTTTATTTTGTATTTCCTTGTCTTCCAACATGCTGCAAAATGGCAGGCCCTTGTATTGTCAGATTTTAGGCCTCAGTGTTCCAGGGACAAAAGAAAGTACATATAAGCTACCAAAACAAATTTAAATATATATCATCTTTAACAATTATGTAAAATTGATACTATGTTTTTAACAGTTGACTAAAAGCACATTTAAACAATTTTAAACCAATAAACTCTAATGCAGATTCTAGGCAAGTAGATGTAATTTCTTAACAGCTTCAATCTTGCTCAGTATCAGTATGAGTTCAGCAATACAGAAGTTGCTATAGCTTCTGAAATTCAGAGATTACCATTTCCAGATGATAGAATTACCTTGAGATTTAACCCTGAACCCAGTCAATTAAAAGTTTCAATGACCTAATTTGCCTTCTCTACAATCACAAAAGCTGCAAGATTTCTGCTGTGCTCAAGCAGGGCTTTCCCATTCAAATAACAGAGAAAATAATCTTTAAATTTCCTGTGTAAATATAGAAATTGGGCTGCAATTAAGGTTTATATCACATATTCATCCATAATATTTTTAAATTCTTTTAATAATCTCATTTCAAACCCTAAACATTTTATTTCTATACTGTAGCCAAAAAAAATCTTCTATCTAAATCTGACCTCTGTCCTCTCTCTTCTACTCTCATTGATCAGGATCTGTTCAATCCAGCTGAGAAACATGAATTATTAAGAGCTGATGGATTGGGAATCTACCAGAGTGGATCTCATTGGACACAGTATTGCTTCCACTGTGACCCTGCCTAAATATTCTTTAGTGTGCCTGTCTCAAAAAACTCATTTCTGGTGAAGGCTAAAAAGAAGTAATTCTCATATTCCAGCTGCAGATTTTCTATCTCGATAACTTTATTGAACTTATTTAATTTATATTTTAAAAATCCTCTGGTTGCCAGCTGGCAGCCATAAATTTCAAATAGCAGTTCAAATGACTACAATTTAATTTATTTTATAATTCATCATTCAACTGTCCTTACTCATCAAATTGTACTTTATAAAATGCTGTGTATGCTTCCTAGAGATGTATTAGAGTGATTATAGATGAATTAAACATTATTAATCCAAGACGGTAACTGGCTACTATCTGATGCTGCTTAGTGACTTAATTATGTTAGACAGACTAAATTGTCTCAAATGAACCTTCACAAAGGTCCTTAATAAAATAAAACAGTGATTTTATTTTGTGTTATCTACTTTCTCCCAGAAGGTTCTCTAGAGGCTTCTGCAGTTTTCTTTTCTTTCCTATTAGCTAGAAAGCACAATCTAGTAAGCCTGTGAACCTTGCAGGAGCTTACACGGAAGATATTTTTCTGTCTTTGACAAGCACTATGGTAAGATTTGGGGCTGCTGTGTAAGCAGCAAGATTTAGTGGTTTTCTCTTAAGGGAGCTGGTTACAAAAGTGACTTAGAATGCCTTAGGAAATAAAGAAGAACTTTCCTATTGATAGTGTGTAGAGGGGATAAGTTTATATAAAATTTTGAGTGGAGTGGATATTTGAAATAGAGAGGAAGTTTCCAAAGTAGAATTTAAAGTGTCAGCAGATTCATAGAGGAACTGCCTTAGACAGCAGGCTATAAAAGATATTAAATTTTAAAATAAGGGGTTACATTATTACTTCAGTTTGCTTTGTGCAATACCATAAGTTTAGGAATGAGGGTAGACAATTCATCTATTATTTCTAAGACAGAGCATATTAGCCATGACTATACAGAAGGAGGCCCCTCACTGTTGGGCAGTGTGATAAGGGGTTGAATGTGCACAAAGTATTTCTCATTTACAAAGCAGTTTGACAGGCAGGTCAAGTATGTGAAAAAGTACAATGGGATAATAAACTTACTATACTTCTGAGCAAGATGTGCCGTGTAGCAGCCAAAGTGTGGGTCTTTGTGAGAAAGTAGCAGACAAAAGTGGTTCTCGGCAACTAAGAACTGTTTGGGACAGTGGAAGCTTTCTAGACTAGTTGTTGCTATTCTTAGTCTTCCCTCAGTATGATGTCCATGCTCAGCACAGCCAGCCATTGTATATAATTCTTTCTCCTTCCAGTGCACATTCCCAAGAAGAAAACATTATATGCACACCAACAATACAGAACTCTTATATTTAGAAACTTTTCAATTTCCAACACTTCTCTTATTTATAGAGTACCAAATAACATTGGAGTTTTCCAGATGTTTTAACACTTTTGTTTCAGAGTATCATCTTTCCTGTGTAGAGTACAATGAGGTTGACCACAAAAAAATAGAAAAAAGAATAAGAATTCTATGTATTGCTATCGAAATTTTGTCATTACAATGTGTGCCTTAGCTTCTAGCAGGTAGGTATATATCAAAAATGTATCTCTAGTTCTATCTCAATATTTATAAATTTTAGATGGGGAATATGGACAAAAATAAAGAGTATGTTAAATCTAAAAACATTTTAAAATTAGCCAAATAAATAGTTTCAGTACAAGCCCCAAATTTTGTATATCTTATTAGAGAAAGTAAAAAACAAATATGGCTTATTCCACACAGGTAAAGTAGGAGGACACAAATGAGGAAATAAATAGCTTCTTTCCTGACAGTTGGGAAAAGCATTAACAAAGAGCTCACCAACCTCTAAACATTATTAGTGCTCAGAAAAGGCCTAGAAGGGATTCATAATTAAGCCCTTGGGGGAAACATAAGAAATAAGTATAAAGTTGAGGCAGTAGAAAGGAAAGCCTGTTTTCAAAAAAATATATATTGCTGAAAGTAACAAGAACTAGTTTGGTTTTAAAATATGAGCTCCCCAGAAGTAATTCCTAATGTAGAATCTTTGAACACTCCAATTGAAAATACACTGGACCTTAAAAAAGAAAACAAACAAATAAACAAAAACTCCCACAACCTCAAAAAACACTCCTGCAACCTCAAAAACTAGGACTGACGGTCAACTTCTGGCAATCATTTGAGAGAAATTTACACCATAATAGGATAAATTGAACAGAGAATTAATCATTTTTGCCAGAAAATGAGTAAAATTGTTAGCCAAAATTAACATTAGAAATATATTTTATTGAGTACTCCAGCTTTTCCTGGACAGATAAATGAAAAATCTGTAAACATTAAAACTGGCCATCTCTTATTTCTTTCAAGCAACTTGGGAATGGGTTACCTACTTCCTCTATAATTACTTTTATCTACTTTTTCTGCATCCATTCTGAGACGAAATGCTACCCGTGGCAAGAAAGTACATAGGAGGAGGAGAATGGAGTTAGCATAGATCATCCTGTTAAAGTTTACATCTCAAACATAACATTTTTAACTGGAATGACCAAGAAGCAGGAGCTGGAAAGCTCAGTGACCTCAATGCATTTTGAAGATTATAGTTTTTCATGTACCTTTTCTTATGTGAATGTCATAAAACCAACCTAAGAATGCATTCATCTGGGTTAGTTGTATTAACCAACATTAACAACTAATAATAAAGTTGTGTTAGTTAATACAACTAACCCAGATGAATGCATTCTTAGGTTGGACTAAGAACAATGCACATTCACTTGAGTTTCTGATATTTTTCTACAAAGAGGATTCAGTCCTTCCCCAGGTCAACTGACAACACTTCAATTTTCAATTTTGGCAGACTTTTGGTCTAGAGAGCCCTTTCTCTCTATTGATTATTATTGATTTCTTCCATCAGAAAAGAGAAGCAAAAGCAATACAAATACATAGGTGTCATAAAATAACTGTGTTTTTAGACCCAAAACATATCATGAAGCAAAGATATCTTTGTACATGTAAACATTAACCAGCCAGGAGATTCTTATTTATTAAATATCACTTCCTAAAAATTTGTTAAAAGTTGTGGCAACTGTAATTCCTACTCCACTGCTCTAACTGGCTGTTAAGAAAAAAATAATAAACCAAAGAAAATTAGATCCTCTTCCCCTGCTACCAGCATCCCTGTATTCCTCAACAGAGACACACATGTGCATGCATACACTCACACTATTCACACACATGCACATACACAAACACACTCCCCAAACATTGACAGTGAAGAAAGAAGCAGGGAAGTCCTAATCATGCTCTAGTAACGAAGTGCTAGGGAGGTGGGCTGGGGGTAGGGTGTCATGTTATAAAATATCTTAAGCCTAAATACAGCCTCTTTCTATGGAAGTTGTTTAATATTCATTACTCAAATGGATAATGCTCTGAGAACAATCCACATTCTACTAAGTATATGAAAACTGGGAAGATGGGAAGCTAAGACACAGTCCAGGACAACCAATTAACACTATCATAGGCAGTAAGGTTCCCAGGAAAAACAATATTTAAACAATGAAAATAGTTCATTCTTAG
Source organism: Pongo pygmaeus (assembly GCF_028885625.2). Lineage (NCBI taxonomy): Eukaryota > Metazoa > Chordata > Mammalia > Primates > Hominidae > Pongo > Pongo pygmaeus. Next base: position 85,959,959 of record NC_072384.2, read on the forward strand.
GAGGAAGAAAATAAGCATTAGATGATCTTTTATACTTCTGTGTTTTCACATTTTATGAAATAACTGTACCTCCAAAGATATTTTTTCTTTTTAAGGTTTTTAAATATTTTATCTGATTGTTTCACAAATATAGATGAGATGAATTTTAAAAGGCCAATTGAGATTAGCCCAGGACCTATTTACTCATTGACGTGATGTGACCAAAGTGTTACTGATATGGTTTGGCTCTACGTCCCCACCCAAATCTCATGTTGAACTGTGATCCCCAGTGTTGGAGGTCAGGTCTGGTGGGAGGTGATTGGATCATGGGGGTGGTTACTAATGGTTTAGCACCATGCCCCTAGTGCTGTCTCGTGATAGAGTTCTCACGAGATCTGGTTGTTTGGAAGTGTGTAGCACTTCCCCATCACTCTCTCTTCCTCCTGCTCCAGCCATGTAGCACGTACTGGCTTCACTTTCACCTCGTGCCATGATTGTAAGTTTCCTGAGGCCTCCCTAGCTATGCTTCCTATACAGTCTATAGAATTGTGAGCCAGTTAAACCACTAGCAATGTGAGAATCGACTAATACAGTAAGAAATAAATTTCCCAGTTCTTCAAAATTTATAGTTTTTAAAATGTTTGAAACATAAATATTTCATAAATTCAAACCTAATAATCTTTCATTTAAAGATTTTATCTTAATTGTTAAAGTTAGATTGTCCTTTCCCTGTCAATGATCTCATAGTTGTTACATAGCATTTTCCAAGGGTTGCTGATATTTATTACTTTGTCCACATTGTCTAATAACTGTTTCTGAAAGCATTCTAGGCAGACAGAATAGGCAGTGCAAGGGTCCTGAGGGAGGAATCTGTTTGTCTGATTAGGAAACAGCAAGGGGACAAGCATATCCAGGGAAGACTGTTAAAGAGAGAGTGATAGGAGATGAAACCTGAGAGGAGGACAGGCCAGAACTTGAAGGCTTCCTTGGACATGACCAGAGTTTTTTTCACCCAAGTATGATAGGAAGATATGGGAGGGTTCTGAGCGTGTAAATGCCATGATCTGATTTTTAGTTTAAGAGTGCCTAGCCTGTTATGTGGATAGTTGATCAGAAGGGAGAAAAAAAATAAGGAGAATGGACATATGTTTCAAAGTTTCTTCATTAAACCAGGCAAAAAGCAATGATGGCTTGGTTTAACATGGTAGCCAGTTGGGGGCAGGGGTAGGCAGAAAAGGTTAGAATTCAGATATATTTTGAAGAAAGTAATACCAGGCTGATGAACTGATCTGAAATGTGAAAGCAAGGGGAAGATAGGAGTCTAGAATAACTTGAAGTTTTCAAGCTTGAACTATTAAGTGAATGATGATGCCATTTAATGAGCTTCCAGGGTCAGTGGGGAGACTATGTGTCAAGAAATGAGTCAGCTTTCAATATCTGTTAGACATTCAATGGAAATGGTAAACAATTAGATGGATATACAAGTCTGGACATTTAGTGAGGACACCTGGACTAGAGAAATAAACTAGGAAGCCATGGAAGGTGTTGTATCACATTAAAGAGTTTGAAAATTTTATCTTATGGGTAATGGGTACACTATGTAAGAATTTCAGTCAGGGAGGAGATATGCCAACAACTCTAACTGTAGCAATTTTGTCTCCAAGCTCCTTGGTTTCTGGAGTGTGGGAAATGAGCAGCCTACACCAGGATTCAAAGAAACCATGTCCTCCTTGTAATTTACTTAATATAGATAGGTTTTATAATAATAAATAAAATACAACCTAAATCAATGAAGTGATATACTATTTTATTGAGCAGAAGAATCAATATCATCAAGATGACAGTTTTAGCCCAAACAACTTATAAATTCAATGCAACTCTGATCAAAATTCCAACACTGATTTAACAGAAATTAACAACTTTGACATAAATTTCACACATATGAGTAAAAAGCCCAAACATTTTTAAGTAACCCTTAGGAGGGACTCACTCCGTCAGATAAGAATTGCTGTTAAATTACAATAATTGTAATTTGAGTATTGTTGCAAAGAATTAATATATCAAGAAACAGAATAGAGAACCCAGAAATTAATCCATATATATGTACATGAGGCACTCAACAGGTGAAGTAGGGGCTATTCAATAAATGGTGCTGAATAAGTGGTTAGGTCTATTAACGAATAAGTACAGGGTGATCATCATGTAGCAGGCATTGTAGTTTACACTATTATTTTATTTAATCTTCTAAATGATATATGAGGTAAAGACTATTATTAATCCCATCTCATCGATGAGGAAACTATTGTACACAGAAGGTAGGTAACTTGGACAAGGACACACTGCTAATAAGTGGCAGAATCAGCGTATCTCTATGATACAGGATAAAATTAAACCTCTACCTAATGCCATAAAGAAAAATAAATTTTATGTCAATTAAAGATGCAAAAATGAAAAGCTCATTTTAGAAGAAAATATTAGAAAATATTTTGGTGAACAATTTTTTTTTTTTTTTTTAGAGATAGAGTCTCGCTCTGTCGCCCAGGCTGAAGTGCAGTGGCGCGATCTTGGCTCACTGCAAGCTCCACCTCCCAGGTTCACGCCATTCTCCTGCCTCAGCCTCCTGAGTAGCTGCGACTTCAGGCGCCCACCACCATGCCCAGCTAATTTTTTATATTTTTAGTAGAGACAGGTTTCACTGTGTTAACCAGGATGGTCTCAATCTCCTGACCTCATGATCTGCCTGCCTCGGCCTCCCAAAGTGCTGGGATTACAGGCATAAGCCACCACACCCAGCCGTGAACAATTTTTAAGAAAATATTTTGTTAACAAAAGATTTCTTTACCAAGATACAAAGGCACTGATCATTAAGAAAAAGATAGATTCATATGATGGCATTAAATACAAAAGCTTCTATACACCAACATCAAAATAAATGTATCAAATACATCACTAACACAGTAAAAAGGCATCCACAAACTGGGAAAAGATATTTATATGATCCCCAATTAGTATATACTAGGAAAGTCGTAGTCACATTTAAAAATAATTCAGTACCAGTTATAATTAATAATAATGACTCTTAACCCCCCTTAAAATTTTTCTTCCTAGTCTTCCCATCCCTTTCAGGAGCTCCCTGACTTCCCCACGATGCAGCAGAGGACATCAAGTCACCCTTAGCAAATTAGTGTTAGCTATTTTGAATATTGTGAATAAATATATTTATCAGTCACTCATGTGACTAATAGAGGAGATACTTAAGGTAACTGCATGTATGATATTTTATTACGTCAAAAAACAATAGAGATTGGTATAAAGACAATGTCAAAATATTAACATGGTAGGTTCACATTTATTATGTTTTTGTACATTTGAAATCCATTTAGTTAAAAAGATTTAAAAATCAATGAGAATTACATATTACCTATAAAAAATTAATACATGTTTCTAGGTTTTAACCCTGTAATCGGATTACCAAGGGGAAAAAAAAAAAAAAAGCAACAAGCCATAGTTAAAACCCTGGTGTTCCAGAAAAGACTCCTCTCTTACTTTATTCCTCACCTCAGGGGCATCATTAACCTTTTTCTGCACAAACTCTTTTTCTCCTTTTTCCTTGAGTGAATTTACGTGTTTGGTTTTATGCCTGGCTTGTTTTCTCTGCTCACCCTGGAGAATTGATGTTTGAGATTGTCTTTGCTTCCTGAGGTTAACTCATCTACCTCTGGTATCCACTCTGTGCAACGTAGGCACAAATTCTGTGGTTCACCCTTTCACTAATTTGGCCCAAAAGGTGAGTTTAGGCAGCTGTTTTTGTCAGTTTTCTATTGCTATCCCCAAAACGTAGTGGTGGAAACAACACACATTTTAGTAATATATAACTCTGGGTTAGCAATTTATTTTGTGGTCAACTGTGTGGTTTTCTGCTGTCTGTGTCAGGGTCACTTATGTAACTGCAATGATACGGTGGATCAACTGCACATGGATGGTCTGAGATACCCTCATGTCTGGAGGCTGCAGCTGGCTGTCAGGTGGGCCATGTGTCTCCAGCAGACTGGCCTGGACTTTCTCACAAAGTGGCAGCTTTTCAAGAGATTAAGCTTCAATGTCTAAGCGTTCCTAAAGCCTGTGCTTGTCCCATCTGCCAAAGTAAGTCATGTGGTCAAGCTCAGAGTCCCATATTAAGGGGTAATATAGCAGAACAAAGACACAGGAATTCATGTGTGAATTGGATCTATTAACCTTTTAAAAGACAGTTGATTATGGTTTTTTATAAAGTCATTCCCTTTTCTGCTTTATTGTGCTAGTCGGTAAGAGGAAGGGTAAAGATGAAAGTGGGTAAATGAGTAAATCTGAGTAAATCTTTGATTTTTCACATGCATCATATTTCATTTTATGTGAAGTTTATTTAACACCAGTCAAGACCACTGCAAATTTGAATAGATCACTAAGCTAATTAACCAGAACATTCAGCTCTTTTAAAATCCTCATGCATTTGCAGAAATATCTGAACTTCATCATAAATGTCAGCACATCTATAGTTGAAATTTCATATTTTTATCTGCAACTTGATACCCTATTTTAAGTTTATTTTTATGTAATGAATAAGATGGTCAAGTTAAGTATTTAAATCTTTAAGCTATAAAGAATTGTTTTCATTTTGCCTTTTTTTGTACTTTTAACCTGAATACCATAGATATTTCTTTGAAACTATATTGGTACTTTTAAGTTTTCATTTTTCATTTAATGTGAGAAAACTAACAACTGGCTTTTCAGCATCATATGTCAAATTACTAGAGATTTGATAGTTACACATAGATTTTAAAGAATGATGCCATTCTTCATTATAAATAATTTCTCTTAAGAGATCTCACTTTAGAAGTCTGAATGGGTTTCTACGACTTAAATTTGTATTACTCTTTTCATGTTTTATCCCTAAAAAACACAAAAGGGTGGTTTTATCCCTAAGTTTAGCAAATGCTATTTTGGTAATAGACCATAAAATATAGCTTTTCAGTCCTCTAAAATCGATACTCACATTCAACTGAAGCAGAAATTGTTTCTTTTTTATTTTTTTGAGTTGTTTTTTTCCTGACAACAGTGCCCTTAACTATTCAGCATTCACATCTGTGACTTATACACAGCTTGCTATTTCACCTCACATAAAAAGAAAGCCAAAATGCTGAAATCAGACTGTTCAGGACTTTGAAGGAACACAAGCAGGTTACTTCTTTCTAAACAGAAAGAAACCTCAGCACAATAGCCTGGCATTGCACATTGCCTGCTGATCTACAAGTTAGCCACATGTGAGGAACCAGTTGACCAAGACAAACTAAGGACACATACGGATGGATATGCTGTACATCATGTGTCCTGAGAGATTTGTTGCCAGTTATAGCATTTCTTTTAAAACATATGATGCTGGAGGATGTTATTATTTCTTCTGCACATATCTTGCAAATTACAATTTAAGCACTGAAAAGAGACCTGCATTGTAAATTTAATAGTTGATTTACATGTTCCAATGGAGAAATAAAAGAACAAATTCACTGATGTCTTAAATTAGCAGAACATTTCAATATCAATCATATTTTACTTTGAATTTCATGAAATAATATCTAGCAAATAGCCACATGTATTAAGTGAACATTCATATCCACTGTGAAGGCTACTAGAAGCATAATTTTCTGTTTCAAAGCACATAACAACTGACAGGGGGGAAAGTAGTACAGGTACCACCTCTTCCTTGGCAGGAGGCCAGCAACTTCCATCTAAAATTTGCTACGGAGATAATTGAAAGTTAATCCTAAGTATAAAACATTATCCCAAATTTAGGTATGTGGAAATAAGGATACAAATAACCTTTAGAATCTATTCTAAAGTTTACACAACCACAACAATATAAACATGGAATCTAGAGAAAGAAAAATAACATTACCCTTGTTCTGTTTTTATCAGATCACATAGAGTGCTAAAGTGCAAAGAGAGGAGTGATGTAGATAGTGAAGGTGATGCTCAACAAGCCACTTATCTTATGAGTTGGAAATATTTTAATACACAACTAGAGATAGGGGCAGTAGCTCCAAAGGATATAACTCTAACCACCAAGTAAAAGTTAAAAATAGGAAGATTTTGAAGCCATACAAAATAAAAACTTCAACTCAAAAGAGTTACTAATAAAGCAAGCTGTTTATATGGCAGTCAATCTTCCATCACTGAGAATTTTTTAAAAAGTGGAAAGATTATTTGTAGACAAGATTGCTACACTGAGAAGGAGTTTAGGGTATAGAACTATAAGTACATTTTTAATAATAAGAAAATATTGCAGGCATTTTTTTAAAGTGGAGTTACTTTTGTTTTATGTTCTCTGAATTTAACAAAGAATACTACTTTTACATCAACCCATATGTAATGTGGATAATCAAATGTACTGGCAAAATAAAAAATAACTTTAAAACACATGAACATGTGCTCATATTAAAGAAATGTCTCTTGGGAATACAAATAAAATTACATTATTAGAAATTATCTCCTGTTGCTGTTCCCTAATTTCTAGGTAACATTCCTCAGACCCTGAATCTCTCCTCAAGCTTAGCTCAACTTTGGACCTTGAACCAGCTTGGTTCAAATTGTCAGTTACCAATAAACCTTAGATTTTCTTTCATGGATTAACTGCTTCTTCCTTTATTAACAGAGCAATCCTATTATGTCAAACCAGACTTGTTCCAGATGGAATGATATATTCTAGATATCCTAAAAAGTCATAAATGTTAAAATGAAAACAATAAAATAAATTGGACCTCATCTGAAATGACCTCTTTATTTTACAGATGCTTTTGGGGGAATCCAACATACCAGAGGTGACCATAGAAAGCTTATCCTCTGGGTAAGATTCTGAGATTGGATTACTCACCCACTGTATTAGTTTTCAGAAAAACAGAACCACATATATATATAAATTAAGGGAGAGAGAGAGAGAGACAGAGAGAGAGAGAGAGACCAACCTAAGTTTTACATATGGGGCAGAGAGACAGACTTATTATAAGGAATTGGTTCATGTGATTATGGAAACAGTCTAGTTCCAAGGATATGCAGAATAAGTCAGTAAGTTAGAGAACCAGGATAGCCAATGATTTAGTCCTAGTCTGAGTCTGAAGGCCTGAAAACCAGGAGAGCCAATTTCGTAGTTTCCATCTGAAGGCTGGCAGTCTTGAGACCCAAGGAGAGTTGATATTTTAGTTAGAGTCCAAAGGCAGAAAAAAAAATTCCCAGTTCTAAGGGCAGTCAGGCAGGAAGAATTCTGTCTTAACTGGGAAACTGTTATCCTTTTTGTTCTATCCGGGCCCTCAACTAATTGGAAAAGGCCTATGCACATTACAGAGGATCATCTATTCTACTCAGTTTACAAATTTAAATGTTTATATATCATCTAAAAACACCTCCACAGAAACACTTAGAATAATGTTTAACCAAATATTTGGGCAGCTCATGGCTTGGTAAAATCGACACATAAAAAACATCACACCTGCCATATGGTAATAAGGAACCATTTTTTGTTTTGTTTTGTTTTAAGTGGAGTTGCAATCATTCCTGGAATATAGTAGCTTTAGAGTAAATAAGATTCTTGTTTTTGATGAATTGGGATGGTACACAGGTGGAAATGTGATAGCTTACCCAATATCCGTATTGTGTGAGGGATATAGTGGCAATGATACTATTAGAAATGTGTAACTGTTAAGTGTAATTGATTCACTGAACAAATAAACAGACAGCCTGAAATTAGCCAACCACCATCTAGGGTCAGGTTTGGAAGCCAAAAGTCCTCTATGGTGGTGTTTTTTTAAAAAAGCTTCATCTTCAGCAAGGAAACAGTAGATGAGTCTGAAAACTAGGCCAAGATTTGGTTGTGACTATAGCAGAATTGCAGAGAAATTTTAAATTAATAACCCTATCAACTTTCCTCTGCTGACATCAAAGCACTAATAAGAACCACTATAACATCTGGTTGATGCACTTAAGAGCTTTGATTCTCTGATTCCCTGGAACCCTCTGATCCTGCCGAAGTTGCCAACTATACTCTTGCTAGAAGATAGCACGCTCCCTTGCCTGGAAATGATACAGAAGCTTTAGGTAGAATACATTTTGCAAGAATATATTTGTCCCGCTTAAGAAGTATCCTTCATGGCTTCTAAGCACCTAACTAGGTCTTTTCCAGTTGAGAAAGAAAGGGCTGCCCCAGCTTTGATAAAAAATAAATTATTTGCCAAAAAGCCTCAGTGAAAACAGCTAAGGATTAGAGCTTAGGAGTGACAGACTGGCTTAATGAAAGAGTGGATAAGACTTGGGTTTTTAAAAAATTGTTTCTTTATCCAGTATTAACTCTAAACAATTACCTGCAGACACTCCAATCTGAGAAATATGGTAATGACAAGCTTAGACATTCACTGATGTGGATTGTGTTATTCAACCAAAGAAGAGAATCTAGAGCAGCAGAGCCATCTAAGCATGAACAGATTCTAGATCAGGTGCTAGAGAAAGAAGATGACTTTCCATTGCAGCCTTAGTACCAATTACAGCAGGGTGACTGTAGTTTTTCTCACCAACCCTGTGATTTTAAATGTTTGTTTTTTTAAAAAAAGTAACCAGGTACCACTTTTAAGAAACAGTAACTAGATGTAGTTAATATAAGACGTAAATATGCAGAAAACAGAAACTGGACCCCTTCCTTACACCTTATACAAAAATTTATTCAAGATGGATTAAAGATTTAAAAGTAAAACTTAAAACCATAAAAACCCTAGAAGAAAACCTAGGTAATACCATTCAGGACATAGGCATGGGCAAAGACTTCATGACTAAAACACCAAAAGCAATTGCAACAAAAGCCAAAATTGACAAATGGGATTGAATCAAACTGAAGAGCTTCTGCACAGCAAAATAAACTATATCATCAGAGTTGAACAGGCAACCTACAGAATGGGAGAAAATTTTCACAAGCTATCCATCCAACAAAGGTCTAATATCTAGAGTCTACAAGGAACTTAAACAAATTTACAAGAAAAAAAAACCATCAAAAAGTGGGAAAAAGATATGAATAGACACTTCTCAAATGAAGATACTGATGTGTCTGACAAACATAGGAAAAAAAAGCTCATCATCACTGATCATTAGAGAACTGCAAGTCAAAACCATAATGAGATCCATCTCACACCAGTTAGAATGGTGATCATTAAAAAATCAGGGAACGATAGATGCTGGCGAGGGTATGGAGAAATAAGAATGCTTTTACACTGTTGGTGGGAGTGTAAATTAGTTCAACCATTGTGGAAGACAGTGTGGTGATTCCTCAAGGATCTAGAACCAGAAATACCATTTGACCCAGCAATCTCATTACTGGGTATATACCCAAAGGATTATAAATCATTCCAGTACAAAGACACATGCACACGTATGTTTACTGCAGCACTATTTACAATAGAAAAGACTTGGAACCAACCCAAATGCCCATCAGTGATAGACTGGATAAAAAAAATGTGGCACATATACATCATGGAATACTATGCATCCATAAAAAAGGATGAGTTCATGTCCTTTGCAGGGATGTGGATGAAGCTGGAAGCCATCATTTTCAGCAAACTAACACAGGAACAGAAAACCAAACACTGTATGTTCTCACTCATAAGTGGGAGCTGAACAATGAGAACATATGGACACAGGGAGGGGAACATCACACACCAGGGCCTGTCAGTGGGTGGGGGTCAAGGAGAGGGAGAGCATTAGGACAAATACATAATGCATGTGGGGCTTAAAACCTAGATGACAGGTTGATAGGTGCAGCAAACCACCATGGCACATGTATACCTATGTAACAAACCTGCACGTTCTGCACATGTATCCCAGAACTCAAAGTAAAATTAAAAAAAAATAAAAGATGTAAATAGATCTGAGCAGTAGAAAGGCTAGACTATAGTCGATATTCTCAGGGGTCCACTTACCTCAAACCTTACCACAATCAGTGTGATCTGGACAAATCCTAGTTTAAAATGTCTGCATCTCTGTGATTAAGACATGTTTCTGAAACTAGGGAAGGCCACTTTCTGGAAATGCAAAGGAATCACCACTACCAGAAGCAAACTCAACAAATGATTCCTGGGAGGTGGTTATAAATGTCTAATTATCCTCACCACTCAGGTGAGATATTCTTTTACTTTTTATAAGCTTTACTAAGGTGTAATTTACAGAACTATTTTATATAGAAAGATATAAATCATCTATTTAAAGTATGCAGTTTAAAGTTTATAATTTGAAAATTTTTGTTATAATCACAGATATGTGTAACCATCACTATAGTCAATTTTAGGACATTTTCAGCAACTCAAAAATTATACTAGTTAGCTGTCATTCTCCAGTCTCCCAATCTACATGCCAGCTCTAAGAAATCACTAATTTACTTTCTGTCTCTATATATTTGCCTATTCTGGACATTTCCTATAAATTGAATCATATAATATGTCATTTTTGTGATTTACTTCTTTCACTTAGCATTAATGTCTCAAGATTCGTCCATGTTGTAGCATGTATCAGCACTTCATTCCTTATTATGGCTGGATAATATTTGTCTTTCATTTTACTTTTTGTTTCTATTTATCTCACGTCTTTTTGTTCGATGCTGCTTTCATTGTTTTATTTTGATTGTTAATATTTTCTAATGCGATCATTAAATTTATTTAATAATATCTTTAGGACAACTTTTGACTTATTTCTTTAGTGATTGTTCTACAGCTTATTATATACAGTTGAATTTTGCACATGGGTTTGAACTACACAAGTCCACTTATACAAGTATTTATGACTGCCTCTTCTACCTCCCCTTTCACCTCTTCCTTCTCTACCATCCCTGAGACAGCAAGAACAACCCCTCCTCTTCCTCCTTCTCCTTAGCCTACTCAATGTCAAGATGTCAAAGATGAAGACATTTATGATGATCCTCTTCAACTTAATGAATAGTAATATTTTTCTTCCTTATAATTTTCTTAATAACATTTTCTTTTATCTAGCTTACTTAATTGTAAAAATATAGTACTGTTTATGTTATCAATAAGGCTTCCAGTCAACACTAGGCTATTAGTTAAGTTTTCAGGGAGTAAAAATTATAGGGGATTTTTTTATTGCATGTGGAGTCAGCACCCCTAACCCCTACATTGTTCAAGGGTCAGCAGTACATGTTAATGTGTCAGAACCAGCTTCAGATGTGTACGAACTTAATTCCAGTGAGATATACAAATGTTACACCTACATAGCTCTATTCCCTTCCCCCCTCTTATAGTATTATTTGTTGTATATCTTACATCTATAAATATTGCAAACCCAATGATAGAATGTTATAAATATTAATTTACATAACTTTATGTCTTTAAAAGAAACTAAAAGGAGACCAAGTATATATTTATAGCTTTTGTTATATCAACCTTTCTATTTATCATTTCTCCATTTGTTCTGGTAGATTCAAGTTACCATCTGCTAGCGTTTATTTACTCCAAAACAAATCCATTCCCATTCACCATTTTTCTGCTGTTTTTATCAAATGTATTGCATTTCCATACATTATAGGCACAATAATAGACACATACATATTGTTTTATACAATTGCTTTCTAAGTAATGAAAAAGAAAAATATGCATTTATACTGTCTTTTGTAAGTGCATAATTATCTTCACTAATGCTTTTGTTTTTTCAAGTGATCATCTAAGGCCACTTACTTTCAAGCTAAAGAACTTCCTTTAGTACTTCTTGTAAGATGAGTCTGATAACAACAAATTCTCTCCATTTTGTTTTATCTCCAAATGTCTATTTTTTCTTAATTTTTGAAAGATAGCTGTGCTAAGTATAGGCTTCCTGGTTGATAGTCTTTTTCATCCAAGTGCTTTGAATATGTTATCCCACTTTTGGCTGGTCTTCATTTTTTTCTGATGAGAAGTTAGCTATTAATGTTAATGGTCTATCTTTGTAAGCGACAAATTGTTTTTCTCTTACTGCCTTCAAGATTTTCTCCTTGCCTTTGGCTTCTAGCATTTTTACTGTCACATTTCTGTTTGTAGCTCTCTGTGTTTATCCTGCTAAGAGTTCACTGAACTTCCCGGATGTGTGGATTCTTGTTTTTCAGTAAATTTTGGAAGTTTTAAGCTATTACTTTTTTGAATATTTTTTCCTTCTTTGTCTCCTGATATTCTTAATATGCATATATTGGTATGTTTAACAATATTCAACGCTTCTCTGAGGATCTGTTTATTTTTCTTCTTTTCTTTCCTCTGTGTTTTGAACTTGCATAATCTCTATCAATCTATCTTCAAGCTCAATAATTCTTTCTTCTGTCAATTTATGTCACCAAATTCAATGACACAATGTTATAAATATTAAGCACCACTAGTTAATTTTTCATTTCAGTTATTGTACTCTTCAGCTCCAGCATTTTATTTCCATTTGGTTCTTTTTATAAATCATTTTTATCTCTTTATTTTTATTCTCTATTTTATACCACATTGTCTTCATAGCTTCTTCTATTTATCATTTTTTAAATTTCTTTGAACATATTCATAATGATTACTTTGAAATCTTTGTGTGTTAAAATCTGACATCTGGTTACTCTCACAGGTAGTTTTAAATGCTTGCTTTTTTTGGTGTTTGAGTCATACTTTTCTGTTTCTTTTTATGTCTCAAATTTTTTTGTTGAAAACTGGGCATTTTAAATAAATTATAACAACACTAGGTACTGGCCATCCCTCTTCAGAACTTATTACTGCTATTTGCTTATTAATTTGTTTAATGACTGTCTAGATTATTTTTGTGAAATACCCTGGAACATAAACTGTTCCACAGATAAAAATCAAATCTGGGCTCCTTTGAGAGGTAGTTCCGGAGGCCAGTGGTTAAGATTTGTTCTGACTCAGGTGGATTCCAGCTGCTATTTCCTAGGTTCTGTCAGGCAAACTAACTGGCCTGCAGTCTAACATATAGGTCTGATGAATCTACCAACTCCTTCCAATTGCCTTTCACAATTACCTCCACTGTTTCTGAGAGCACTTTTAGGCTTGAATTTCTTCAGCCTGGGTTACACATGAAGCGAGTTCCTTGGGGAAGAGATTAGTAGTTATTAGTTTTATGCTTTGCTTCTCTCCAGGCAAAGTATCTGAGCTATGTCTCTGGATCTGGGAGTAGGGACAATGGTGCACTTCTCTATGAGTGACAGCCACCACTTTAGGAGCTAAGTGCTTCATTAGGGTTGAGAAGGCATGCAGCAGCAGCCTCATATCTTGTCAGATTGCCTCTTCCATGGTGGGGCCACCACTTTATGAATCTGAGTCATGGAGACTGAGTCTTCAGTATTTTCAATGGCTCCCTGCCTAAAGCATAACCTCTATACCATGAGTGGAGGTGGGCAGGAGAAGGGATTTCCTGCTTCTCAGGAACTCTCATTGAGAACTTAGGCTCAAGGGCAGGTAACTGGGGGAAGGATGAACCATCCTACCTCTCCAGAGATGAAAGCCCTCTTACAGTCCCACCAACACTAGTTCAACCATTGTGGAAGACAGTGTGGCGATTCCTCAGGGCTCTAGAACTAGAAATACCACTTGACCCAGCAATCCCATTACTGGGTATATACCCAAAGGATTACAAATCATTCTGCTATAAAGACACATGCACACGTATGTTTACTGCAGCACTATTTACAACAGCAAAGACTTGGAACCAACCCAAATGTCCATCAATGATAGACTGGATCAAGAAAATGTGGCACATATACACCATGGAATACTATGCAGCCATAAAAAATGATGAGTTCATGTCCTTTGTAGGGACATGGATGAAGCTGGAAACCATCATCCTCAGCAAACTATCACAAGGACAAAAATCAAACACCGTATGTTCTCACTCATAGGTGGGAATTGAACAATGAGAACACTTGGACACAGGAAGAGGAACATCACACACCGGGGCTTGTTGTGGGTAGGGGGAGTGGGGAGGGATAGCATTAGGAGATATACCTAATGTAAATGACGAGTTAATGGATGCAGTACACCAACATGGCACATGTATACATATGTAACAAACCTGCACGTTGTACACATATACCCTAGAACTTAAAGTATAATAACAAAAAAAATACATATATATATATAAAAAATAAAAAAAGAAACAAAGCCCTCTTATTGGGAGCTGAGATGAGAAGGAGACCTGTGTTTTTGGCTGAAATAGTCTGGAGTAGTTTCTTTCTTGATGATTTGGGAGAAGGGAGGAAGAGAGTAAGTCTCTATACAAATACCAGATTCTCACCGTTCTTACCAATTTTTAGTAGATTTTAATTGGTAAATATTTATTTTCTCTAATCCTTTGGGATCATTTCCCAAAGACTTAAAAGAGTGGGTTTTTAATAAATAATTTTTACCAGTTTCACTTGGGAACGGGTCCACAAAACTCACATTGTCATACTGGAAGTATACCCTCCAAGTGGTATACTTCTGAGGCATGTGTTCCATACCAATTTCTGATACAGGTCTAACTGACCACAGGGTTAGTACACTTTAATTGAACCCTACCCGGCATCACTTCTGTACTCTTCTATTAATGTACTTTGAAACCCTCGAATAAACTCCTTGCTCCTGAATCCTTATCTCAGAGTTGGCATTTGAATGATGCTAACCTGAGATCTCAAAAATAATCTTTAATCTTTTGACTTCTGCAATTAAACACCTAGATATATAGAGATTGAATGAATAGTGGGTAGAATACAATATGAGAACCTGGAAAGGGGATAGGATCCAGAACACAGGTGCTAAGATTAGGTTTATATAACAGAAGGGATACTTCCTCCCTTAAAGCAGGACAGCAGGAGGAAGAAAGAGAGAATGGATGCAAATGCAAGCATATGTATGCATTTGGTAGCAAGATTTTCACTATTGAGATGACTTTCCACTAGAATCTTTATACTACCTCATGTCCTTTAGCTTCACAGAATGCCTAAACACCCTAAAGATAGGCTTGCTTGCTAAAATACACAAATGATGAGCCTAAGGCTTCCTTTCCTTTAAAGCCCCTTTGGATGCCACTGCTGAAGTTTGCCTGAGACTTCTCTTCATTATTGTACTCAAGTCTAATTTAGCATGAGTGTCTCATTTATTGTTTCAATATGTTAGTATACACAATAGGACTATGATCCAATCTTTTAGAACTGAGAACTCTTTCTCCTCCTTTGGATGCCCTTCTATCTCTGCACTGATCCATCAGCATTGATTTTAAAGATGAACTCTCAAAGGACTAATTTACTTATATTTCTTATGTGAAGTTTCCTGCTGTAAATCTACATACTCACTGAAAATCTGATGAAAAAGACAGGTCCTGGAGAGGTTAAGAAAAGGGAGAGCATATTCAGTTAGAGATGCTGAATATATTCTTCCTTTTAAAAACCAAATCTTTCTTTCTTCAAGAAAGACTCAATACATAAGATAGATGTGGACTTTAAAATGGACCTTGAATGATGAGCAAAGCAAGCAAAAAGCTGAAAGCGTGGTTTAGGTCAAAGGAAATGACAAATCACAAAGCACTAAATATGTTTGAGGAATTACAAGTTTAACAAGATAGATTTCATAAAGTTTAAAGAGAAAATTCAGAGAGATAGGTTTGAAACATGTTATGAAAGGCCTTAACAAAACAGTGTGCTTAATTTGATAGACAATGGAGGAGTATAAAAAAGTTAATTAGAAGTTTGTCTTATTTAAGCGAGGCTTTAACAAACGCTATACAAAATTATGTAGTTTTGTCTACATTCTTTGTAATACCTACTGTATAACTGTGACCATTAATTTAGACATGGAGTTTTTCATACAGTCATCTTGGAATCTGTGTATTCTTTTTACTTCGTAATACCCCAAAACTAATTATGATAACAGGCAACACATTTTCGGATACTATTATCATTTCTGTTTCCTCACCATGTTTAGTTAGTCCTGAAAGCATGCCTGCCTATTTTATGTGAAGTGCTTTTCTTCCTTTCGTTATTCAGCCTCCAGTTCGGAACTCTGGTATTATCTTTCTGCTTGGATGAATATCCGTGTGTAGCTGCTTTAAAAAAAAGAGAGAGAGAGAGAGAAACCATACTGATACCTAATGGAGAGACTGCATTCTTGAATTTCATTATTAGAGATATAACCACCAAATTGACTTTAAATGTGAGATGCAGGTGTCCACAAATGTAACTTTCCAAGTTGTAATCAAAATTTTACATTTAACTTACTATTGCCTCTCTATACAAAATTCATTTTTGCGGTTTTTATATATGCTTTATCCTCACAATAATTTGGTTAAAATATATAAAAATATATAATATTATATATATCCAACTATGTGAACATATATTTGGATATAATATTTGGTATGTATATTTGGTAAAAAATATGAAGATATATTTTGTAAATATATATATGTGTGTGTATATATATATGTATATATGGGGCTATACCTAATAAATACATTGTCCTGCCCATTTTACCAAAATAAACACAACATTTTATACATATATATATATGTATATATAGAGAGAAAGAGAGAGCGAGAGAGACAGAGACAGAGACAGAGAGAGATCCTTGTGAAATAGTAGAAAATGCACCTGATTTGGAAGCTCAAAATCTGTGTTCAAATTTCAGTTCTCGAAGTTGAATAATTGATCTCTTGAGCTTTTAGAGTGTCTGTATGTCGGCAAAAGAAAGATATCATGAGAATTATATATAAGACATGCCAACTATATGCATATGTTAAATATAATATATTGTATAATTACATATATAATTATATAATGGAAATAAAGATGTTTAGAATAATTCTTGTAATATTAGCAGGTAACTAAAGAATAATGATACTTTGACATTTTTGTCTTCAGCATAATTGCAATCATTTGAGTCTGCCACTATATTTTACCCATTTTAATTCTGAAACATAATAAATTTTTCACATTCATCAAGAATACCAGACATACTAGATAAAAAACTATGGTCAGCAAAAAAGACGTTTCTCATATTTAAGTGGCTATGAATACTTGGAGGTGTGAGATCTGCCATAAATTCTAATTTCAGTTCTGTCACTTGGTTCATAATACATGCAATCTATATCAATACATAATATCTATATCAATCTATTTTCTACTTCAATATTTAAAAATCCAAAGTTAAAAGTTGGCCCTAAAATGAAAGTCATGTTTCATATAACCATAATATTACCTAATAGAAAAACATTACTAAGTGGAGGCATAGAAATATTTGAATTCTGTTTCAGTCGTTACAGTAATAAATTGTAAATGCAAACCACTTACTCTGTTCTTATCTGTAAAACAGAAAAGAGGACATCTACATATGCTCAAGGTCTAAAATTCTGTGGTTTTATAATCTTCTAATTCTATTAATTTCCTAATAAATAATTTAAAATATAAACTAGTTTCAAAATACTTATGTTTCAAATAATGCAGGAAGCATTTCAGTTTTCTACATTCATCAAAGATGAGGCTTACCTTTCTTGGGCTGTCATCATATTTCAGATATGGCATGTCATATTCAACAACTTAAAAGATGGCTGGGCGTGATGGTTCACACCTGTAATCCCAGCACTTTGGGAGGCCAAGGAGGGCAGATCATGAGGTCAGGAGTTCGAGACCAGCCTGTTCAACATGGCAAAACCCCATCTCTACTAAAAATACAAAAATTAGCCAGGTGTGGTGGCATGTGCCTGTAATCCCAGCTACTCAGGAGGCTGAGGCAGGAGAATCGCTTGAACCTAAGAGGCGTAGGTTGCAGTGAGTCGAGATCATGCCACTGCACTCCAGCCTGGGCAACAGAGCGAGACTCCGTCTCAAAAAACAAAAAACAAACAACAACAACAAAACTTAAAGACTAGAGGGGTTAAAATATGGAAGGAAATGATATGTTTTAAAGAAAAAGACAAAATAATAAACAAATGCATTTAATATCCACTTTATGAGTAGAAGAGAAGACTTGTCTATTTTCTAGTGAAGAAATGGTCACTGTGAGCAAAGCTTCTTTCATTCCACATTGCCTTTCTCAAGATTTGTATCATTACATGTTTGCAATGCACTGTAATGTCGCAGTCATTGTTATGAATAATTACAAAGTGAGATGTGTATTTTATGAGACTGTTCCAGAGAATGAATCAGTGGGGGAAATTAAAAATAAAAGAACCTAGATGGTTTCACAGCAGAAAGTCATAGTTACCTATGCTCCTCTTCAGCTTTTATTATAAAATGTTTTTAGTGCTCAGAACCTCAGCTTTAATGATGTTTATTTATTTCCCCATTTTTCACAATGTGACCAAAAACTGCACCATCATTAACAAATCATTGATTCCACGTCCCCTTCTCTGACTCACTCTTTTCTATTTTTCCAGCACACTTAATCAAACTTCTCAATTATAACACCATTGAGAAGCTTCATGCACTTGCCCCTCTCCCATAATCCTTGGTGTGTTTTCAGCTTGCTTCTTTTCCTGCTTAAGTTCCAGAGACAATCATTAAAATCATTTTGTTATCAATGTCTTTAATTTCTATGTCCCTCTCTCCAACCCTTCTCGCATGTTGGTCAAGATCCTACTGATTTCCTTTGAGCTTACATCCTGCCAGTTGAGGGTTGTTAGATAAAATCACATAGATTGGCATTATATATTCATAATAGTATTAATTGAGTAGTCAACAATGTCCATCAATCTTACTCTATTTTCATATGGTGCTAAAATATTTATATCAATGACTTTTTAATGCATTTTCCATACTAATCAAACCTCTCACTCCCTTCATCTTTTCATCACACTTTTTAGCTGATGACCTCAATTATTATTTTGTAAAATCTTGAAGCCATCAGATAAGAACTCATCTCATCACCAGACTTCAAACTTAACCTGAACAGTCACCAATACTCTCTTTATTCACTCTTTTTATAATGGATGTCAGAGTTTGGTTTCCCTTCTTCTATAATCCTAGCACTCTCATTGTATTTGGGATCCTATCTTACTCATTTTTTAGTCACATCCATTGACTATATCTTCCCTTTCTACACATTGTTGTCCGTGAGTATTCAAACATTCTCTGGCATCTCTCATATTAAAGAAAAATAAATCTCTCCTTGAATCCCATATTACTTTCCATATGCTATAATATTTTCTTTTTCATTTCAAGTCAAATTTATTTGGAAGAATCTTTATATATGCTACTTTATCTCCTAAGCCCATGTTGAATCTGAACTGACTCTCCATCTGGCTTCTACCTTTGCCATTATATCAAAACTGCTCCTACCAAAGACACCAAAAATATGTTCTTCCCACCCCAACCTTTCTTGAATAATTGGATAATTCCTATTCAAGTCTCATATTTTGTTTCCTCAATGACACCTTAATAATTAATTAAATTATGCTGTCACAGTACTCCGTATTTATTCTTCTTAGCATTTATCAACATAGATTATAATTCAATACTTATTTTGTTGTTGCTCAAAGGCACATCACTCTATGATGGTACAATTAAATAAAAATTCTGACCAAGAAGCATTACTGAGTACTGAGAGTAACACTATCAATACACAGCAAAACTTATCAAAAGAAATCTGCTTATTGCAACTCCTCCCCTAAAGATTCATTCAACAGTGTGATGGCTCTAATCTCTTTTTCAATTTTCTCTGCCTAAAAGAATCTGAATTGTACCTCCAGCTAATCAACTATCCTCTTCATTTCTTACTCAATTATCTTGCTACCTCTTTATTATATATAGAAATCTAGTCTTTTTCAGCAGCATTAAAAAAATGTCTTCTAAGAAGGATAGAGACCTTGTATCCTTCTATAAATGGGAAAGGGTTATAAACTCTTCAGTAATGTTTAATTTATAACCTTTACTACTTACTTAGTCCCTATCTTTCTTAGGTCTCTTACCTATAATTGAGGGAGTGAATGAGTGAATAAATGTTTGAAAAAGAAATTGGTAATGACATCGTGATTCACTGAGAATATGCCCAGAAAGAAGAATGAAAATTGTTAGAATGAAATATTTGTGTTATTTTAAGGTTTTGAAACTCTGCCCTTTCTTTTAGAGGTCTAAGTCATTAGATCCCAATATCTTTTTTTAATTTTTATATGGTAGAGATCTAGGAAGAACATAATTGTGATATGTCATATAATTACTTGCTGATTTGATGTGCCATTTTAATTAATTTGGGGTTAACTTCCCATACTATAGGATAAAATGATGGGGTTCATGTTATCTCTTTAATTTTCCCATTACTCTGGGGAGGAGAAGAGAGAGTACTTAAGCTTTTCATATTAAAGTTTCTAAGCTGATAAAAATTCAAGGTTAGCACAGATTTTGTGAGGTTCAAGTAAGACACACAATATCTGAGGAATATTTAGGCCATCAAATATATTTTTAGAACTGTCTCAGAGTTTTTTTTTTTTTCTCTGACAAAATAATACAGTTTCCAGGAAACCATTGAAAGACTATTTTTTTAGTTAGTTTCATGATTAGAATATTTTAAAAACCATCAGTACTTATTTTTTACTGAAACATTTCTCTATTCAAAACAAGAAGATGCACTCTGACTCAATATCAAACTCAAAATCATTACTGTTTATATCCAAGATTATCAAGTGGCTAAACTTATATCTGCCTGCTGTTTGTCAACACTTCCTCCTCATCTGGCCAAGTGCACAGTGACTTTGTTTGACATCATTTGGCACACGAATTCTCCCAGTTTAATTCTTCAGGCCAGCACAGTTGCAAGTTTCTTTAGTCCTTCCCCTCCTCTGGATTATTCCAGAACACCTCCCCTTTTAAAAGGGGAACTGCTGCCCAATTATCTAGGGCTCAGCTCTCTATGCATAAATCTCTAGTAAGGTACACATGGATTTTTCTCTCCCCAAAACAACTTCTTGAGAATTTCATGCCCCAGGGAATAATGAAGAAAATGTGATTCACTTCTATTTCTACTTAGTGACATATATTAACTTTGTAATGAATTCATAGACTTAAGTAACTAATTATTCTAAACCAGGAGTTAGCAAACTTTTTCCATAAAGAGCTAAATAGTAAACATTGTTGGCATTGCGAGCCATATGATCCCTTTCACAACTATTCAACTCTACCACTGTAGCTCAAGAACAGCCATAAACAATTCATAAAAGGATGAGTGTGACTGTGTAACAATAAACTCTATTTACAAAACTAATGGTGTGCCAGGTTTGACCCATAGGCCATAGTTTTCTGACCCTCTTCAAAACTAACTATTAACATGTAGGGAGCATACTGGCATAAATGAAAAAACATGGTTATTGAAGTCAAGCCAACATGTATTCATATCCTGGCTCCAGCAATTTATATAATTTGGGATAAATGATAAGACCTATTTAAATCTTCTTTGTCATCTGTTAAAGGAAATTGTATCTCCCATCCCACACACGTTCTATGAATATTAGATGAGAAAAAATGTTTATAAAAAGTTTAAACAGAAATTTTTACAACAATGAACATAAAAATAACATTGCTATTTATGTGAATAATAACCATTATTTCAAATTCTATGAAACTTACCTCAGATTCAGTTTCATGCTTGACTGAGAATGTCTTGTCCTTATATACACTACATACTTTAAAAACTGTGCTAGTAAGTGAAATGCAAGAAACACATGACTTTAGTTAACTATTTGAGCAGTAATTGTCAATCTGTAACTTGGGCATGACAAAAAAGTTTCATTTAAAAATCTATTATATTTTTTATTCTTCAGATCTAGACTCACAGGTTATTATCATTTTAATCTTGAAACTCCATCTTAATTAGTAATATAGTTGACATCCAATATAACTTTGCTAGATTTCAATAATATAATTAGTCATTGAGATAATCTTCATAGTGAACATATTTAAATTATTTAAAAAATTAGTTTGGTTTACAATATTTATAACTGTCTTCAAACATGCATTTGGTTATTCTGACTACATACTAATGTCACAGTTTTATCACAGTTTTATCATGTTAAGATTTTCAAATTTCCTACTTTAAATTTTATAGGGAACCAAAAAAGAGCCCATATAGCCAAGACTATCCTAAGCAAAAAGAACAAAGCTGGAGGCATCACACTGCCTGACTTCAAACTATACTATAAGGCTGCAGTAACCAAAACAGCACAGTACTAGTAACAAAGCAGATATGTAGACCACTGGAAGAGAACAGAGGCCCCAGAAATAACACCACACATCTACAGCCATCTGATCTTTGACAAACCTGACAAAAACAAGCAATGGGGAAAGGATTCTCTATTTAATAAATGGTGTAGGGAAAACTGTCTAGCCATATACCGAAAGCTGAAACTGGACCCCTTCCTTACACCTTATATGAAAATTAACTCAAGATGGATTAAAGATTTAAATGTAAAACTTAAAATAATAAAAACCCTAGAAGAAAACCTAGACAATACCATTTAGGACATTGGCAAGGACTTCATGACTAAAACATCAAAAGCAATTGCAACAAAAGCCAAAATTGAGAAATGGGATCTAATTAAACTAAAGAGTTTCTGCACAGCAAAAGAAACTATCATCAGAGGGAACAGGCAACCTACAGAATGGGAGAAAATTTTTGCAATCTATTTATCTGACAAAGGGCTAATATGCAGAATCTGCAAGGAACTTAAACAAATTTACAAGAAAAAAAAAACCATCAAAAAGTGGGCAAAGAATATGAACAGACACTTTTCAAAAGAATACATTTATGCGGCCAAAAACATATGAAAAAAATTTCATCATCATTGGTTTTTAGAGAAATGCAAATCAAAATCACAATGAGGTACCATCTCATGCCAGATAGAATGGCGATCATCTAAAAGTCAGGAAACAACAGATGCTGGAGAGGATGTGGAGAAATAGGAATGCTTTTACACTGCTGGTGGGAGCGTAAATTAATTCAACCATTGTGGAACACAGTGTGGCAATTCCTGAAGGATCTACAACCAGAAATACCATTTGACCCAGCCATCCCATTACTGGGTATATATCCAAAGGATTATAAATTGTTCTACTATAAAGGCATATGCACACATATGTTTATTGCAGCACTATTCACAATAGCAAAGACTTGGAACCAACCCAAATGTCTATCAATGATAGACTGGATAAAGAAAATGTGGCACACATACACCATGGAATACTATGCAGCCATAAAAAAGAATGAGTTCATATCCTTTGCAGGGACACGAATGAAGTTGGAAACCATAATTCTCAACAAAGTAACACAGGAACAGAAAACCAAACATTGCATATTCTCATTCATAACTGGGAGTTGAACAATGAGAACACATGGGCAGAGGGAGTGGAACATCACACACTGGGGTCTGTTGGGGAGTAGGGGGTTAGGGGAGGGATTGCATTAGGAGAAATATCTAATGCAGATGACAGGTTGATAGGTGCAGCAAACCACCATGGCACTATGTAACAAACCTGCGCGTTCTACACATGTATCCCAGAACTTAATGTGTAATAAAAAAATTTAAAAATAAGAACAGTAATAGAAGCAATCATTAATAAAATATATTTAGCCTGTATCTTAACACCTAAGCAAAATGAGAACATTAATAAAAGTTGCTTACATTATGTTTTACATAAACATATGTAACTTAACATTTGCTGAATTTTTTTCAGATAAAGAACAACAACTCAAAGTAATTGTATGCATGCATAAAAGACAGACACCACAACAGGAAAATCTATACACATTCATGCATTGCTTAACAATGAGGATATATTCTGAGAAATGCATCATTAGGCAATTTTGTTATTGTGAGAACATCATAGAGTGTACTCACACAAACCTAGATGGGAGAGGCTACTACTGTATGTATAGCCTGTTGCTCCTAGACTACAAACCTATACAGCATGTTACTATACCAAAACTGTAGGTAATTGTAATAAAAAGGTAAGTATTTATGTTTCTAAACATAGAAAAGATACAGAAAAAATACAGTATAAAAGATTTTAAAATGATACAACTGTATAGAGGCTTTACTATGAATGGAGTTTGTAGGACTAGAAGTTGCTCTGGGTGAGTCTGTGAGTGAGTAAATGTGAAGGCCTAGGACATTACTGTACACTATCGTAGACTTTATAAACATTGTACACTTAGGCTATACTAAATTAATTTTTTAAATGTCTTCATAAAAATAAATTAACCTTAGCTTTAAGTAATTTTTTTACTTTATGAACTTTTTAACTTTCTTAGCTTTTCTACTGTTTTTCATAACACTTAGAAGACAAACACATTGTACAGCTGTACAAAAAAAGTCTTTATATTTTTACTCTATAAGCTCTTTTCTATTTAAAAAAAAATTTTAATTTTTAAACCTTATTTTAAACTAAAACACGCACACTAGCCTAGGCCTGCACAGAGTCAGGATCATCAATATCACTGTCTTCCACCTCCACCTCTTGTTCCACTGGAAGGTCTTTAGGGGCAATAACACTCATGAAGTTGTCATCTCCTAGGATAATAATACTTTCTTCAGGATTACCTCCTGAAAGACCTGCTTGAGACTGTTTTACAGTTAACTTTTTAAAAATGTACTTACTATACTGTACTTTTGTCATTATTTTAGAGTGTTCTCCTTATAATAAGAGGGCACATTTGTTTCCTGCCTATGATAGTAAAGATAATGTCTTCCTCTGGAACAAAGATAGGACATATTTTCTAGCAGTATCTTACATGATTTTGAGTTTCCTAAGCCCTGGATTCCACAGCTGTCCCACAAATCTATTGTGTGTCCACTTGTGTTCACTTCTGCATTGCCCCCTACGGGACTTGTCAGGAGAGGAAGCAAAGGAAGTGCAGTGAACATAAAGCTTTTTGCAGGCCACTGTGACATAAGCAGTAAAGTTCTTTGTCTTTAACCCAGGAATGTCATGTCTTCTACTAGCATCTATGAAACTGTAAAAGGCTAATTCATTAGTTTGAAAGCAGGGTAAAATCTGAAAATCATTTTTTTGACATAGGCAGATTACAGTCTTTATTTAATGCCTGGTAATTTTGTATTAAATCCTAAATTAAGTAATACATTGTTCAGTGCTATATTAAAGTATTTCCTTTAAATAATTTTTGTTTGTGAAGTTTTCCAGTTAAGTTTCTTGGAATGTGTTGTATTTGTACATCCATCAAGGTGATGCCCTTCAGAAGACTCTATAGAATACAGATTACAAACTCTTCTCTGGTTGATGGCAACTATATGCCTAGCCCGGTGTGAGCTCTGGAAGTTGTGTAATCTACCTCTTACTATTAAATTTTTCACTTGAGTTCAGTGGTTTCCGCTAAAGTATGTGAATATTAGCACTCAGGAAAAGACTAAAAAGGATTCCTCTACATATCTCCAGAATCTCTCTGGACAACTACCATTTTTCTAGTCCCTTACCCATGAATTCTAGTCACCTTTACTCAGGGATACCACCTGAGTGTTCTGTTTCTTCAACTCAGAGAAACCACCAGCCTATGTTTAGGCTCCCTTCCTCACTCTGTGACCCACGAACTTCTTCCAGGCAAAACAAAATGGGGAGAATCACAAGGCTCATTTCTTTTGTTTCTTTTCTGTCAGGGATTATGATCCCTGTGCTTCCGGTTGTCCAATGTTTAAAATCCATTGTTTTGTATATTTTGTTCAGTTTTTTAGTTGTATACAGCAGAAGAGTAAATTGAGTCTCCATTACACTATCATTACCGACAGTAGAAGTATACTTGCATTTTTAGAGTTTACAGAACAATTTTGTTACTATAGAAATAGCTTTAGATATAGAAAATGGAATTATTTGCAAAAAATAAAGAATGGAAGACAGGATAAGGAAAAAAACACAATTCTATGTGGGTTTTTTTCTAATTTTTAATTGCCGTTAAAATGGTAGGTGCTTTGTGGATAAATAGACTCAGTGATCACAATAGTGTAAATAATACAAGTAATCATAACAAAGTAACATTCTTCTATTATTATTTTTAAATTTTTCTAAGCTCATAACCTCTTAACAGTAATTTTTAGTAACTTTTATCAGTAAACATTTTTAAGACATTTTGCTATGTGTGATGTGGCATGTAAAGACGTATAGGTCTGAGATTTCTGATTCAGGAACTTCAAATCTAGTCATGGAAACAAGATAATTTATGTCTGCTATACATTAGCTGTATGAATCTATGCCAATTACTTAATTTATCCAAGTGCAAATAAATAAAAAGTAGAAGTAGATGATATTTAAATGTTTTATTACATCAGAAAAGTTAGGCTCAATAAAACAGTACTTTAAAGATTTATCTGTGTGTTTACCTATATGTTAGATAAGAGGGTGTCAGAAACAAAATGACTCCATGACTTACCCTCAAGATGTTTAAAACTAACAGTAATGCAAAGGCTTTTATTTATTTCGTAAAAGAGTGTTCCAATGACAAAACTGTGAAGTTGCTAAAATAGGCTCTGTTAATAATGAATGAAATAATATTTATTGGTGTAAGTTGGGAATTTCATTATTATTGCTCCCCAAATAACCAGAAGACAGAACTAAAGGGATATCATTTTTTATTATGCTTTAGTTGGTAGCTTAATTTGGCTGTAAAAAGAGGGAGCAGTTCATCTCCCTGAGCATATTCTCACTAAGTAACACACTTTGTAGCACATTTAAATGCAATACCTTGAGACCAGCATTTTAAATGTAATACTTTGAGAAGTAACAATGTCAAATAGGCAAATTCCAGTCAAAACAGTGTCATGTTTATGCTTTAAGGCACCTACTTCTACACTATATAAACAAAGTAATATTAGGTAAAATATAAAAATATAAAACTAAAGTGCTATGATTGGACTCAAATATAAGACAAATTACTGTGGTCCAGAAATACAACTTCCCTGCCTAATGGGACTGAAGCAGCAAGTGTGCTGCACTGTGGATCCAGAGACAGGCAACATCTCAAGTTTGGCTCTGGTGAGGTAATGGACATCAGTATTGCTCCAAAAGAAACATTAACTGGAAACAGGCACATGGCCTGATGTCAAGAGGCGGGAAGACTCATGACAGAACCAGCATAGTCTTTAAGGATGATGAATCCAAACTGTTTCCAATTTGCTGAATGTAACTATGACAGATATAACGATATAGGCAAAAAGGCAGAAGGACAAAACTAAACTGCATGATCAGAACAGCTAAGAACACACCTTGCTCCCAAGACCCAGACTAGGAGATCTGGGTCTAAAGAGTTGGAGCAAAAAAACCCACAACACTCACTAATTCAAAAAAAGAAAATATGAAAAATTCAATGCCAAGAAAGGCAGCAATTAAACATTAACATCAAAATAGGAGTGCAGTCCAGAAAATACTTAACTTCATAGAACAATCTGTCAAAGACTTATATTGGATACTGTCTTAGTCTGTTCTCTGATCCTATAAAGAAATACCTGAGGGTGGGTACTTTATAAAGGAAAAAAGATTTATTTGGTCCACAATTTGGTGTCTGGAAAGTTCAAGATTGGGCATCTGCCTCTGGTGAGGGCCTCAGGCTGCTTCCATTCATGGAAGAGGGCATGTGTAGATATCACATGGTGAGAGAAGAAGCACGAGCAGAGGGGAGAGGTGCCAGGCTCTTTTTAAGAACCAACTCTCTGGGAACTAACAGAGTGAGAACTCACTCACCACCATAGAAGGGCATTAATCTATTCACGAGAGATCTGCCTCATGACCCAAACACCTCCCATTCAGCCCCATCTTCAACATTGGAGTTTAAATTTCAACATGAGGTTTGGAGGAGACAAAAGAAACCACATCCAAACTATAGCAAAGGTTTATAATAAAACCTTATGGGGGGGAGGAGCCAAGATGGCCAAATAGGAACAGCTCCATTCTACAGCTCACAGCATGAGCGACGCAGAAGACGGGTGATTTCTGCATTTCCATCTGAGGTACCGGGTTCATCTCACTAGGGAGTGCCAGACAGTGGGCACAGGACAGTGGATGCAGCGCACCCCGCGCCAGCCGAAGCAGGGCGAGGCATTGCCTCACTCGGGAAGCGCAAGGGGTCAGGGAGTTCCCTTTCCTGGTCAAGGAAAGGGGTGACAGATGGCACATGGAAAATCGGGCCACTCCCACCCGAATACTGTGCTTTTCCAAGGGGCTTAGGAAACGGCGCACCAGGAGATTATATCCTGCACCTGGCTGGGAGGGTCCTACGCCCACGGAGTCTCACTGATTGCTAGCACAGCAGTCTGAGATCAAACGGTAAGGCGGCAGCGAGGCTGGGGGAGGGGTGCCCGCCATTGCCCAGGCTTGCTTAGGTAAACAAAGCAGCCGGGAAGCTCCAACTGGGTGGACCCCCCACACCTCAAGGAGGCCTGCCTGCCTCTGTAGGCTCCACCTCTGGGGGCAGGGCACAGACAAACAAAAAAACAGCAGTAACCTCTGAGGACTTAAATGTCCCTGTCTGACAGCTTTGAGGAGAGCAGTGGTTCTCCCAGCACGCAGCTGGAGATCTGAGAACGGGCAGACTGCCTCCTCAAGTGGGTCCCTGGCCCCTGAACCCCGAGCAGCCTAACTGGGAGGCACCCCCCAGTAGGGGCAGACTGACACCTCACAGGGCTAGGTACTCCTCTGAGACAAAACTACCAGAGGAATGATCAGACAGCAGCATTCGCAGATCACGAAAATCTGTGGTTCTGCAGACACCGCTGCTGATACCCAGTCAAACAGGGTCTGGGGTGGACCTCTAGCAAACTCCAACAGACCTGCAGCTGAGGGTCCTGTCTGTTAGAAGGAAAACTAACAAACAGAAAGGACATCCACACCAAAAACCCATCTGTACAACACCATCATCAAAGACCAAAAGTAGATAAAACCACAAAGATGGGGAAAAAACAGAGCAGAAAAACTGGAAACTCTAAAAAGCAGAGCACCTCTCCTCCTCCAGAGGAACGCAGTTCCTCACCAGCAACGGAAGAAAGCTGGACGGAGAATGACTTTGACGAGTTGAGAGAAGAAGGCTTCAAACGATCAAACTACTCCGAGCTACAGGAGGAAATTCAAACCAAAGGCAAAGAAGTTGAAAACTTTGAAAAAACTTTAGACGAATGTATAACTAGAATAACCAATACAGAGAAGTGCTTAAAGGAGCTGATGGAGCTGAAAACCAAGGCTCAAAAACTACGCGAAGAATGCAGAAGCCTCAGGAGCCGATGCGACCAACTGGAAGAAAGGGTATCAGCGATGGAAGATGAAATGAATGAAATGAAGCGAAAAGGGAAGTTTAGAGAAAAAAGAATAAAGAGACGAACAAAGCCTCCAAGAAATATGGGACTATGTGAAAAGACTAAATCTACGTCTGATTGGTGTATACAATATAGTATAATATAGTATACAATAAAGTAAACAGAATAATAAAACCAACCACCATGTTTTTACCATTCAGTTCTATCAGTCTAATAATGTTTTCATTATTGACCTCTGATTTTGATTTTTAAGGGTTTTTGGTTTGTTTTCTTGTTTTTTTCTTTTGCTTTAAAGAAATAGAACATTATAGACACAGTTGAAGTATCATATAAACCTTTTCCAGTATCTTTCCTCTTCATCTTCAGAAAAAAAATTCTAGTCTTAATTTGGTGTTTGGCAGGTTATGTCTCATTAGAGTAGGTGACATTAAGCAAATACCTTAAGGGGGTTTTTGTAGTTATTGGATATGAAAACTTAATACATTTTCCGAGGTCTGTTGTCTTACAGCAGAATCACATGATTAAACATTCTTTTATGAAAGTTTGCATCATTATTTTGCTCTTGCTTTAAAATGATATGTTATTTGTGAATAAAATGTCACACTGACTGGTTTTTCCTTTATGAAGAAATATGGAGATATTACTTTATAGATCTACGGGTTCTAATAGCAGGTGAAAAGCTTTCTATCATACTTATTCTTTAATTTTTTAGAATAATCTGTCTTTTCTCTCTGGTAGTTTCTAATATTTGTTCCAGCTGCAGTTTCACTAGAATGTGACTAGCTGTAAACTTGTATTTATTTATTCTGATCGATACAGGAAGTTTATTTTTGATCTCATCACATTCACATTTGTGCAAATTTCTCAACCATTCACAGTTTCTTCATTGTTTTTGGTAACGTTTATGTGATCCACTTCTTTCTTAATTACTTTATGACATTTATATCTATGTCTCTCTATGCTGTGTTTTAAGTGATTTATTCAGCTCTATATTTACTACACAGATTCTTTATTATCCTGTCCATATTTTATGTTTAAATTGGGCTATTTCAGTGATTATATTTTTCAACTCGAACAATTCTTCCTAGAAACAATGTTTTTTGTTTCATCTCTTCCTATCTTATTTCATAATTTCCTGTTTCTTGCGACTTTTACAGTTTATAAGGTTTTATTTTTTTAATTATTTATTTATTTATTAATTATTATTATTATACTTTAAGTTTTAGGGTACATGTGCGCAATGTGCCGGTTAGTTACATATGTATACATGTGCCATGCTGGTGTGCTGCACCCATTAACTCTCCATTTAGCATTAGGTATAGCTCCTAATGCTATCCCTCCCCCCTCCCCCCACCCCACAACAGTCCCCAGAGTGTGATGTTCCCCTTCCTGTGTCCATGTGTTCTCATTGCTCAATTCCCACCTATGAGTGAGAACATGCGGTGTTTGGGTTTTTGTCCTTGCGATAGTTTACTGAGAATGATGATTTCCAATTTCATCCATGTCCCTACAAAGGACATGAACTCATCATTTTTGATGGCTGCATAGTATTCCATGGTGTATATGTGCCACATTTTCTTAATCCAGTCTATCATTGTTGGACATTTGGGTTGGTTCCAAGTCTTTGCTATTGTGAATAGTGCCACAATAAACATACGTGTGCATGTGTCTTTATAGCAACATGATTTATAGTCCTTTGGGTATATACCCAGTAATGGGATGGCTGGGTCAAATGGAATTTCTAGTTCTAGATCCCTGAGGAATCACCACACTGACTTCCACAAGGGTTGAACTAGTTTACAGTCCCACCAACAGTGTAAAAGTGTTCCTATTTCTCCACATCCTTTCCAGCACCTGTTGTTTCCTGACTTTTTAATGATTGCCATTTTAACTGGTGTGAGATGGTATCTCGTTGTGGTTTTGATTTGCATTTCTCTGATGGCCAGTGATGTCTTCTTTTGAGAAGTGTCTGTTCATTTCCTTTGCCCACTTTTTGATGGGGTTGTTTGTTTTCTTCTTGTAAATTTGTTGGAGTTCATTGTAGATTCTGGATATTAGCCCTTTGTCAGATGAGTAGGTTGCAAAAATTTTCTCCCATTTTGTAGGTTGCCTGTTCACTCTGATGGTAGTTTCTTTTGCTGTGCAGAAGCTCTTGAGTTTAATTAGATCCCATTTGTCAATTTTGGCTTTTGTTGCCATTGCTTTTGGTGTTTTAGACATGAAGTCTTTGCCCATGCCTATGTCCTGAATGGTAATGCCTAGGTTTTCTTCTAGGGTTTTTATGGTTTTAGGTCTAACATGTAAGTCTTTAATCCATCTTGAATTGATTTTTGTATAAGGTGTAAGGAAGGGATCCAGTTTCAGCTTTCTCCATATGGCTAGCCAGTTTTCCCAGCACCATTTATTAAATAGGGAACCCTTTCCCCATTGCTTGTTTTTCTCAGGTTTGTCAAAGATCAGATAGTTGTAGATATGTGGCATTATTTCTGAGGGCTCTGTTCTGTTCCATTGATCTATATCTCTGTTTTGGTACCAGTACCATGCTGTTTTGGTTACTGTAGCCTTGTAGTATAATTTGAAGTCAGGTAGCATGATGCCTCCAGCTTTGTTCTTTTGGCTTAGGATTGACTTGGCGATGCGGGCTCTTTTTTGGTGCCATATTAACTTTAAGGTAGTTTTTTCCAATTCTGTGAAGAAAGTCATTGGTAGCTTGATGGGGATGGCATTGAATCTATAAATTACCTTGGGCAGTATGGCCATTTTCATGATATTGATTCTTCCTACCCATGAGCATGGAATGTTCTTCCATTTGTTTGTATCCTCTTTTCCTTCATTGAGCAGTCATTTGTTGTTCTCCTTGAAGAGGTCCTTCACGTCCCTTGTAAGTTGGATTCCTAAGTATTTTATTCTCTTTGAAGCAATGGTGAATGGGAGTTCACTCATGATTTGGCTCTCTGTTTGTCTGTTATTGGTGTATAAGAATGCTTGTGATTTTTGTACATTGATTTTGTATCCTGAGACTTTGCTGAAGTTGCTTATCAGCTTAAGGAGATTTTGGGCTGAGACAATGGGGTTTTCTAGATATACAATCATGTCATCTGCAAACAGGGACAATTTGACTTCCTCTTTTCCTAATTGAATACCATTTATTTCCTTCTCCTGCCTAATTGCCCTGGCCAGAACATCCAACACCACGTTGAATAGGAGTGGTGAGAGAGGGCATCCCTGTCTTGTGCCAGTTTTCAAAGGGAACGCTTCCAGTTTTTGCCCATTCAGTATGATATTCGCTGTGGGTTTGTCATAGATAGCTCTTATTATTTTGAGATACATCCCATCAACACCTAATTTATTGAGAGTTTTTAGCATGAAGGGTTGTTGAATTTTGTCAAAGGCCTTTTCTGCATCTATTGAGATAATCATGTGGTTTTTGTCTTAGGTTCTGTTTATATGCTGGATTACATTTATTGATTTGCGTATGTTGAACCAGCCTTGCATCCCAGGGATGAAGCCCACTTGATCATGGTGGATAAGCTTTTGGATGTGCTGCTGGATTCTGTTTGCCAGTATTTTATTGAGGATTTTTGCATCAATGTACATCAAGGATATTGGTCTAAAATTCTCTTTTTTGGTTGTGTCTCTGCCCAGCTTTGGTATCAGGATGATGCTGGCCTCATAAAATGAGTTAGGGAGGATTCCCTCTTTTTCTATTGATTGGAATAGTTTCAGAAGGAATGGTACCAGCTCCTCCTTGTACCTCTGGTAGAATTCGGCTGTGAATCCATCTGGTCCTGCACTCTTTTTGGTTGGTAAGCTATTGATTATTGCCACAATTTCAGCTCCTGTTATTGGTCTATTCAGAGAGTCAACTTCTTCCTGGTTTAGTTTTGGGAGAGTGTATGTGTTGAGGAATTTATCCATAAATGAATGAAATGAAGTGAGAAGGGAAGTTTACAGAAAAAAGAACAAAAAGAAATGAACAAAGCCTCCAAGAAATATGGGACTATGTGAAAAGACCAAATCTACATCTGATTGGTGTACCTGAAAGTGACGGGGAGAATGGAACCAAGTTGGAAAACACTCTGCAGGATATTATCCAGGAGAACTTCCCCAATCTAGCAAGGCAGGCCAACATTCAGATTCAGGAAATACAGAGAACACCACAAAGATACTCCTCGAGAAGAGCAACTACAAGACACATAATTGTCAGATTCAACAAAGTTGAAATGAAGGAAAGAATGTTAAGGGCAGCCAGAGAGAAAGGTCGGGTTACCCTCAAAGGGAAGCCCATCAGACTAACAGCGGATCTCTTGGCAGAAACTCTACAAGCCAGAAGAGAGTGGGGGCTGATATTCAACATTCTTAAAGAAAAGAATTTTCAACCCAGAATTTCATATCCAGTCAAACTAAGTTTCATAAGTGAAGGAGAAATAAAATACTTTACAGACAAGCAAATGCTGAGAGATTTTGTCACTACCAGGCCTGCCCTACAAGAGCTCCTGAAGGAAGCACTAAACATGGAAAGGAACAACCAGTATCAGCCACTGCAAAATCATGCCAAAATGTGAAGACCATCGAGGCTAGGAAGAAACTGCATCAACTAACGAGCAAAATAACCAGCTACCATCATAATGACAGGATCAAATTCACACATAACAATATTAACTTTAAATGTAAATGGGCTAAATGCTCCAATTAAAAGACACAGACTGGCAAACTGGATAAAGAGTCAAGACCCATCAGTGTGCTGTATTCAGGAAACCCATCTCACGTGCAGAGACACACACAGGCTCAAAATAAAAGGATGGAGGAAGATTTACCAAGCAAATGGAAAACAAAAAAAGGCAAGGGTTGCAATCCTAGTCCTGATAAAACAGACTTTAAACCAACAAAGATCAAAAGAGACAAAGAAGGCCATTACATAATGGTAAAGGGATCAATTCAACAAGAAGAGCTAAGTATCCCAAATATATATGCACACAATACAGGCGCACCCAGATTCATAAAGCAAGTCCTGAGTGACCTACAAAGAGACTTAGACTCCCACACAATAATCTTGGGAGACTTTAATACCCCACTGTCAACATTAGACAGATGAATGAGACAGAAAGTTAACAAGGATACCCAGGAATTGAACTCAGCTCTGCACCAAGCGGACCTAATAGACATCTACAGAACTCTCCACCCCAAATCAACAGAATATACATTTTTTTCAGCACCACACCACACCTATTCTAAAATTAACCACATACTTGGAAGTAAAGCTCTCCTCAGCAAATGTAAAAGAACAGAAATTATAACAAACTATCTCTCAGACCACAGTGCAATCAAACTAGAACTCAGGATCAAGAAACTCACTCAAAACCGCTCAACTACATGGAAACTGAACAACCTGCTCCTGAATGACTACTGGGTACATAACGAAATGAAGGCAGAAATAAAGATGTTCTTTGAAACCAATGAGAACAAAGACACAACATACCAGAATCTCTGGGATGCATTCAAAGCAGTGTGTAGAGGGAAATTTATAGCACTAAATGCCCACAAGAGAAAGCAGGAAAGATCCAAAATTGATACCCTAACATCACAATTAAAAGAACTAGAAAAGCAAGAGCAAACACATTCAAAAGCTAGCAGAAGGCAAGAAATAACTAAAATCAGAGCAGAACTGAAGGAAATAGAGACCAAAAAAACCCTTCAAAAAATTAACGATTCCAGGAGCTGGTTTTTTGAAAGGATCAACAAAATTGATAGACCGCTAGCAAGACTAATAAAGAAGAAAAGAGAGAAGAATCAAATAGATGCAATAAAAAATGATAAAGGGGATATCACCACCGATCCCACAGAAATACAAACTACCATCAGAGAATACTACAAACATCTCTACGCAAATAAACTAGAAAATGTAGAAGAAATGGATAAATTCCTCGATACAACTTTCTTTTCCACTGGAAACAATTTCTTTGTTGGAGCCAAATGTCTAATTTCTTTAAACATTTAACACATCACCCCATTTTAAAGTACCTTGAGAGAGTGAGATGTTAAAGCCTAGAAATTGAGAGCAATGTAGAAAATCCAAATTAAACAATCTGTTTAAGCCCAGTAGGTTTATATATCTTTCTTTCAAATCTTTCTAGACTATTTTCTTTGAATACAAACCTCTTCAAACATCCACAAATCTTACCTTTCACTATCTCAACATCTAGTAGAAATAACTCTCATAAAAATTTGTGTATTAAAAAACTCATAACAAATTGCTGTGATAACTATATTAAGTATCAATTTAGTATATTATGGTTTTGAATCTATTTTAATTACCTTTGTTGTTATCTCTATGAATTACATGCAATTTAGGATTAGAGAGTAAATATTTGCACTTTGGCATATTATTCTGTTTCAGGAAAAACTCTAGTATTTATTTATTTGGTTGAATAAAGATGCACACACCAAGCATTGCCTACTATTTTCAGAGGTCATGAAAAAATAACATCAGTGATAAACAACAATAACAAAAAACAGTGTTAGTGAGTTTTACATAAGATTTAGTTTCAACCTAAATACCGGCTCCTCTAATTCATCTTGTTGTCTCAATTCTTTCATGCAAGTAGTTTTCATCTGAGTCCCTGCAGCAAATCCAGAATTTGCAAATAATCAGATAGAACAGTGTGCAAATTAAGGTCCCAACGACAAGTACAGAAATGTTGTTTTATGCTTGAGGGAATTGTGCGCAGACCATCTGCTGCCTTAGTGATTCCCATGATGCCTGTCAAAGCATGCATGCATGCATGAAGAAGCAGAGAATGAAAAGGGAGATATTCTCATAGCAATCGGATCTGGCATCTAGGAAACCACAGCATCCACACTGGACATCATTCAAACTAATAATTAAGCCCGTGTGGTATATTTTAGATCCACCTACTGAATCCAGATTCTAAGAGAAGAATGCCGTTGAGAGTTTTTAATATTCTACTGTGCATTTCATGCAGCTTGAGTTAAGAGAAAAATTGAATAGACCCTCATGCCATATTTGTACTGCATTGTGAGACACAATGGAAATAACATGGAAAATGTAACTTTTACTAAAACAGAAGGCTGTTTTACTAAGAGTCTGCAACACGATGGTCCCTGCTATCTTTGAACTTACTCCCAAAGCAGCACAAAATTTCTCTTTGCCTATTTATCAAATAATAAAAGTACTTATGCTTAATAATACCTGCAAACATCCAGAGTTTGACATGTGAGTAAAAGGCAAAACAAAACAGGGTATGTAACAGATTCATAGAATAGACATACAGAATTGGAAATTCCCTACCCCCCAACAACAAAAAATAGTAAAAATTAGGAATTGCCAATTACATCTGTCCCCAAAGGTATTTAGTAAGAGATTCCAGACTTGAACTACCTATGCAGGCCTTATTATAAGTTATTTCTGGAAGTAGGTACAAAGGAAGAAAATAAAGTGTTTACAAGTTTATCTACATGAGTTATTTGTCCCTAAAGAATGTCTTTTAAATGTAAGAGTAATACTTTTATTCCAGAGGGCAATCATTCTATTTTTTAAACAGATTGTACTTCATATGTCCAGAAATTGTATTCTTGGAAGTTACTCACTAGAACTTACAGAATATAAATTGGAAGTTTATATTTATATTCCAAATTCTTGGAAGTTACTCACTAGAACTTATAGAATATACTCACTAGAAATGATTCCTATATGGAAAATGGAAGCATGACAGAATGTGATGGGCTGCTGTTAGAGTTAGTACAACCCTCACAAGAGCATGCCATTCTTATTAGTTGCATATGTGGTAGATATACATTAATTTATCTTTAAATAATAACCCAGGGTATTGATTCTTATAGTATTCATCCTTGAATTTAGCTATGAATTGAATGCAACTCAATATTTTCAATTCCTTATTGGAGAACCTGATATTTATGAGAAAGAGTGTGATTTAAGACACTTTGGTAGTAGTGCTGGAAAAACTAATACTATATAAATAGATAGAATAGACCAGGCGTGGTGGCTCATGCCTGTAATCCCAGCGCATTGGGAGGCCAAGGTGGGTGGACCGCCTGAGGCCAGGAGTTCTAGATCAGCCTGGCCAACATGGTGAAACCCCGTCTCTACTAAAAATACGAAAATTAGCCAGGCATGGTGGCGCACGCCTGTAATCCTAGCTACTCTGGAAG
Source organism: Pongo pygmaeus (assembly GCF_028885625.2). Taxonomy (NCBI): domain Eukaryota; kingdom Metazoa; phylum Chordata; class Mammalia; order Primates; family Hominidae; genus Pongo; species Pongo pygmaeus. The sequence goes on from NC_072384.2 coordinate 85,997,426, forward strand.
CTGAGGCAGGAGAATCGCTTAAGTTCCAAAGACAGAGGTTGCAATGAGCCGAGATCACACCACTGCACTGCCCTCCAGCCTGGGCAACAGAGTGAGACTCCGTCTCAATCAATCAATCAATCAATAGAATACATTCAAATATTGTAACTACTGTAAATACTTATATTTCATGTCAAGGTACTGAACATCTTTACATAAATGCAATAATACTTAGTGAATACTGATTTTGTAACACAATTTGGGTGGTGAAATTAGGAAAGCATATGACTGGGAGATTATGGTAGATTCGATGATAGGTTTGATAACATTGTTATCTCTTCCTGGGCACATAGAAAGATTATATTTCCTAACTTCTTTTCCAGGAAGGTCGAGCCAGGGACTGAGTTCCAGCCATTGAGATTATGGGAGAAGTGAAGACTGCCACTTCCAGACCTGGCAACTGAAAACATTCTCTGCAGTCTTATGACTTCCTCTTATTCTACTACAGTGACCTTGGAGTCCATGTGCTCCAGATGGCCTGGCTGCAAGACAAAGAAGGGCTAGCCAAAGTTCATTTGATTTTACAGGAGTGAGGATAAAAAATCTTTGTTTTATGAAAGGATTAGGGCTTGGTCTTCTTTTTCTTTCTGCAGCATAGACAAGCCTATTCTGAATAATTCAAAGAACTTTTCAAAATGCCGTAGAATCTTTTTAATACTGTCTCAAGCCCCTACTACAACCGTGATACTTTGGCTTCAATTATGAGTAATTCATGAATTTACAGGCTTTTTCATGTCTAATGGATCTCCATTTACCTCCTTAGGAATAAGACAGTTGTATAAAAAAGCTTATTTTTGCCTTTAGGGTTTACCTAACCCCTTTCAAAAAAATGGCCACATGATGAAAGAGTAATGCTTATTAGTTGTCAAAAAATGCTGTGAGATGGGCTTTTTGAGGAAATTACCTAAGGAATTTTCCAGTTCTTCAAATTATTCCTCCATAGAAACACACAAAAGAATCACAGCTTAAGAATGGATGTGCACCTCAATGCCTGCCTAAATCATTTTTATTTATACTTGTACATATTATTTGTTCATTTTTATCACAAGCTTAGTACTATTCAAGAACTATGGAATTATTTCAGGTTAGTTATTTTTTATTTCTACCACAGTAGAGTCATAGGACCTTCATCCTATGGAATCCACTCTACATATGGAACAGTGACATTGCCATGTAAATAATTTTCAAAGGCATTTCTAAAAGTATGACTATGAAACCATTAATATATAATTATTAGAAGTCTTCAAGATTTAAAATATATATAATGTAATGTATCTAATATTACATGCAGGTATTAGATAATACTTGAGAATATGCTTTTAATCATTGTATAGTTTCATAATCATACTTTGAAAATATAAATTTTAATATATTAATATTACTTATATTAATTTTCAGCTAAAATAAAATTAGGAGTCATCTAATATTTAAATACCTACTTAAGTACCCAGGGACAACTTAACATAAGCTTCTCTGCTGATTAAAGGTTTATGGTAGCTAAGGGAGCTGATATGTTATACATGCTGGGTAGTTTTGTTTCAAGTAATAATGGATTTTGTTTCTTTTAGTTCTTCTAGTTGACTCCCAGGAATACTTAGGATAGGGTACACCTTGCTTTTCATCTGCTTCATATTGTCTGACTGAACTCTGGGAAAGGCTCTGGGAGAAAGTAAAAAATTATGTTAGTGGACTAGTACACCTGCATTCAACCATATCTCTTCATAATTTGCTGTGCAAGCTTAGAAAAAACTCACCTATTCTATCTTTTCAGTTACCTTGGGGGTAAAAAGATTGGTTTCAAATCCAAATTTTTCTAACTATAGATTATTAGCTATTGTTAGCTCAATGTATGTTAGGAGCATAAAGGAAAGGGTTTTAATCTCTGGCATGAAAAAATTAAAGTTAAATTTACTGGGAAATAGTATCTATGAACTGAGAAGTAGATTATGAAGGACATTTTGAAAATCCTTTCCTTGAATTATTTTTAAAAGAGCAGAAACTCCTGTTCTAGAATTGTTTACATATGATCTTGCTAAAGTTCGGAGACTATTAAAGGTACTTTTCCAATCTGATTTCATAACTCTAGCAAATAATTTGATTTCTTTTTTGAACTTTGGAGTACTATATTTTAAAGTCAACTTTGTCCCCAGCAGTACTAAACTAAGGGTTTTGGTTTGAGCATACTTTTTCATACACATATTATTTTACTTATCAATTTCTTTGTACATTTTTTCACTAATTCTGTGCTGAATATATAGTATGTTCCATTCACTTATGAGGATACTCTCAGCTTAGCTCTTAGGAAATCCAGGTGTCCTGACCACAGGTGTCCTGACCATTTCCTTGTCTTAGAACATGTACTTTAGAAAACTTGTAATTGTAAATACTTTCTCTGCTCCCTTGAAATGTAAATCTTTTTAAAGGCTTCTTGCCAGTTTTGCAACCCAAGAATATCTTTCTCAAGTACCTGGAAGCCATCCCTTTGAAATGTAATCATCAAGAATATAGAAAATAGGAGCCTAACTTAGGTGGATGACTTGCTCCAAGTTTTAAAACCCTTGCCTGTCACAAAGGTATGAGAAAGTTTACTCTTCCTTTGGGTAAAGTCAATTAGCAAACACTAAAAACTCTTCTGCCTTTTGTATCAATGGAATTGAGTTCATACTACCTTCTGGGCACTCTCCTCTATTGCAGTAGCTTTAAATAAAATTTTCCTTGCCTTTTTGACATTGTTCAGTGAAGTTTTTGCTTTCATAGGGTAGACTAGATAGTCTCAAATAGCCTTTTTCCAACTTTGGAACTTTATGTTTCTAGAAAAAGGGCCTTTTGCTTTGAGTCGAATGCAAAGAAAATAATAACCTATTTTATGGGATATAAAAAAATCTAATGTGGCTTCAAATTTAGCAGAATTATAGGTTATTTGTCTTCATGCATTTACTAGTACTCATTCAGCAGACTAATCTCCTCCATTGACCTAACAGTTTTCTAAAACTACTCTAGCATTATATAACACTTCAACATCCTTTCAAGATGAAAGTCAAAGTTTTGCTGCCAGCATTGGCACCACTTTCTTTCTTCTATCTTACTATTTCAGAATCATTAGAATGATCAGATATAAGCAATTTAAATTCATATAAATACGTAGCTCACATCTTAAGAATGTAGTGAGGTCATAGTCAATAAGCTACTTCTATATTCCTGAAAGCACAATTTTTCTTTAGTTAAGGAAAAATATAATTGACTGCCATATCATTGACTGTGTTTCTTTCCTTCAAGATTTACTGCTATGACTTTAACTGATGCTTTGTCTCAAATTTTAGCACTGCTATCATTATAGATTTTAAATATTTACTGAATTAATATGAATTAATATGAATTAAAGAATAAATGAATGAAAAATTTTGTAATTGTTTTCTCTCATGACATATCTTTCTGTAGTGATATATTCCAATATGAATATCTGATATTCTTAGTAAATATGTACCTTGAATATTTTTAAATGGCTACAGACATGGAAGATTTTTATAAATACAACTATGACCTAAACTTTTGATGATGTACCATTCTTAAGTGTTATGGTTTCCATATAAATAATCTTTTACATTTTTCATTACATGAAAATACTCAACTCTGGAACAATATTAAACCTATAATCTTCACATACGAACAAAAAGAAATTCTGCATGAAAACATCAAATAGTGAGGTTTCCTTATTATTAATCACCTTACATTTTCAATATTGTTTAACAATGTCTCACTTACTAAGGAGGAAAAGAAATCATTTTTGTGATTCATGACAAGGAACCCTGCAGTTTCATCTAGTGATTGTTCAGAGATCTGAAATTGCACTACATAACTTTGTGTCAGTGTAATATATAATTCACAATGTAGGACACAATACAGAAAGATTTCAGGAAACTTAATTGACTAAAACTGCAGGTGACTTAGCATGATGTTTACTTAAAGTCCACCAAAAGCATTGTTTTCAGCTGCCTAAACATTCACAATGCAATAATATAACTGATATAAAGAATGTGTTGGATGCCATAGGGTCTGAGGCTGCTTGCATATCACCTAGGCAAAAATAAAGATCTTCCTAATTCTGCCTTGTTCCCCTAGGCTGTACGGCACAGTTACCATAGCTCCCAGGGCAAGAATGATAGGAGGGAAAAGAGTGATAGGAAATTGAAGCCACTGTTAGTGTTCTCAGAGTTTGTCCATTCTTCTCTCTCTCCAGCAGCAGAGAAAGAAGGGAAGCAGGCATTCTGTACAGCAGGAAAGGAATCCTTATGTACCTAAAAGAGCTCCAAAACAGGCAGGGCACGGTGGTTCATGACTGCAATCCCAGCACTTTGGGAGGCCGAGGTGGGTGGATCACGAGGTCAGGAGTTCAAGAGCAGCCTGGCCAAGATGGTGAAACCCCATCTCCACTAAAAATACAAAAAAATTAGCCGGGTGCGGTGGCAGGCACTTATAATCCCAGCTACTTGGGAGGCTGAGGCAGGAGAATCACTTGAACTCAGAGGGCAGAGGTTGTAGTGAGCCGAGATCACGCCACTGCACTCCTGCCTAGGCAACAGAGTAAGACTCCATCTCAAAAAAAAAAAAAAAAAATCACCAAAACAACTTACTAAGAAATTTAAAATATGCAAACTACATCAAAATGGCAACTGCATGTTTACATTTGCTTGTTTTTTCATCCTAAACAACAATTTAAAAGCAAAACATGGAGTAAAGATGTAATTCTGGCCACAATCCTAATTTAGAATTCAAGAAAATAAATCTATGAGTTGAATAGTGGAAAATTTATAGTAAATTACTTGTACCCTGATCTAAAGGCTTTTGGTTTTTTATTATTTTGCTACTATAATGGCAAATGTTGCAAAATTGAAGCCTTTAAATCCATGGTCTCAAAAACTGAGGTATTTTTCTGTTACTGTGAATTATCAAGGAAAAAAATTTTCCTCAATCATTAGGAATTCTAAAGCAATCTTCAGATTATCTTCTGCTACAGGACATTTAGAAAGTTTCTGTTGCAATTAAGTATAAACTGCTCCATAAACTTTACATGCATGATTATTATATCTCTTTTATTTCATCAGATTGAGCTGAAAGCAGCTTGATTCTTCATGTGCCAGATAAGCAAAGATTTAAGTATTGTCTGTTTAAATATTTCAACTTTCTACAAAGTACCTTAATATCTGGAGTAGCTCACTTCATTCAACAATGAGCAGCTTGGGCAGGATTTCACTCAGATTTCAACATTGCTGCCTGCTTTCCCCACTGAGGAATATAGCCAATAGGGTTGTAATATTGCATCCATATTCCACCACCCTAGGCTTCTGTATAGAGCCCAATCCCTAATGTACTTTGCTAGGGACTCTACATATCTCAGAACATTCCAAATACAAAAGGAGGATACTGAAAAGGAAACTTCAGAATATCATACTCTAAAATACTACACTTAATTTACACTAAATGAAGTGGTAGAATAATCTCCATTTCTGACCCTAAGCTTGTCCCATGATTGTGAACTCAACTCGACCAAACATTAAGGATATCTTGGTGGTATTAACCAAGGAGATAAGGGATGAAACGGGTAATGTGATTGGGGAGGATCCAAAACAAAAAAAAAAAAGCTCTTTCACTCTTACCTATTTCATCTACTAAGCTTTTGAGTATTACTTTCAATATGGTGTTCTACATTTAAAAAAAACAGTTGCAAAACCATTCTAGCATATGAATATCTTCAAAAAGCTTGTGAAAATGCATATTTTGACAAAATACATGAATTTTAAATTATTTTCGCACCAAAATAAACTCATGCTAACTTGTTATGACATATATGAACAGGATCTAGTTTGAGGCACTAAGAAAGATAAGACATCAGCTTGAAGTGACCCCCCTGAATTCAGAGCAACATGAATTCTGCTAAAGTAGAAGCAAAAACAAACATCAAATTTATGGTGAAGCTTGGGAGGAAGAACAATGAAATCATTGATGCTTTACAAAAAGTTTATGGAGACAATGCACTCTCCAAAATCAGCAGTTTACAAATGGATTACTCATTTCAAGAAGGGACCAGATGATGTTGAAGATGAAGCCCACAGTAGCACAGCATCTACATCAATTTGTTAGAAAAAAATTAATTTTGTCTGTGCCCTAATGGAAAAGGACCTAAGATTAACAGCAGAAACTGCGAACATCATCAACATCTCAATTGGTTCAGGTAGCACAATTATGACTGAAAAATTAAAGCTGAGCAAACTTTCTACCTGATGAGTGCCAAAAACCATTGCACCCAGATCAGCTGCAGTTAAGAGTAGAGCTTTCAATGCAAGTTTTAAATAAGTGGAATAAAGATCCTGAGGCATTTCTTTGAAGAACTGCAAGAAGAGATAAAACATGGTTTTACCAGTATGATCCTTAAGACAAAGCACAATCAAAGCAATGGCTATGAAGAGGCAGAAGTGTTCCAGTCAAAGCAAAAGTACCAGTCAAAAGCAAAGGTCCTGTCAGAGGGTTTTGGGGTGCTCGAAGCATTTGCTTGTTGACTTTGTGGAGGGCCAAAGAACAAGAACATCTGCTTATTATGAAAGTGTTTTGAGAAAGCCAACACTTCAGCAGAAAAACACGCAGGAAAGCTTCAACAAAGAGTTCTTCTTAACCACCACAATGCTCCTCTTCCTTCCTCTCATCAAACAAAGACAATTTTTGTAAGCGCTTATGTTGAAAAATAAAACTAATTTTTTTATTTTCATCTTGTAATTCCATTCTTCCGTGAACTTTTTGAAGTCCCCTCATATAAAGAAAAAAATGTTAAATGAATTATATTGATATAATACTTAATGGTAATACATTGCACATTCACTATCCAAATGTCATTACAATATCTACTTTATAGCTATCTAGAATAAATTATGTTGTTCTAGTATTTTTTTAATGTAGCGCACATTAACAAAGATAATTCTATAAGTAGAAGATGTAATTTATATTCTGATAAGGTTTTTATCTAAGTTTTAAATAAACTGATGATATGCTGCTGTAATTTTTAAATATATTTTAATTATCAATATTATTTTTGGTTGAAAATTATAATTAAATAAATTTATGGGTTCTATGTGATATTTTGGTATATGTATACAATGTGGAATCAAGATAATTAACATACCTATCCTCTCCTTCTATCTTTTTTTATGTCGAGGCATTTGAAATTTACTTTATGTTGAAATATGCAATACAGAATTATTGACTGCAGTTGCCCTGTTGTGCAATAGATGTCAAACCTATTCCTCTTGTCTACATGAAACTTTGTCCTTTTTTTTCTGAAATTATATTTTAGATTCCAGGGGTCATTTTTGCCTTTTGATCAATAACTCTCTATTCCCTTTGTCCCCACCTCCCACCCCCAGCCTACCACTATTGTACTCCCTGCTTCTGTGAATTAAACTTTATTAGATTCTACATATGATATCATGTCATATTTGTCTTTCAATGCCTGGCCTATTTCATTTGGCATAATGTCCTCTAGATTCATCTATGCTGTTGAAAAATGATGAGATTTCCCCATTTTATAAGGCTGAATAGTATTCCACTGTGTTATGTCTACCACATTTTATTTATCCATTCCTCCACTGATGGACATTTAGATTGGTTCCATATCCTGACTATTGCAATTATGGAAGTACAGATATCTCTTTGACATAGCAATTTCAGTTCCTTTTCACATATACCCAGAAATGGAATTACTGGATCATGTGTTCTATTTTTAATTTTTTGAAGAACCTCCATACCATTTTCCATAATGGCTGTATAAATTTACATTCCCTTAAACAATATATAAAAGTTCCCTTTTCTGTGCATCCTCTCCAACACTTGTTATCTTTTGTTGTTTTGATAAAAGCCATTCTAACAGGTATAAGGTGATATCTCATTGCAGTTTTGATTTTCATTTCCCTAATGATTACTGATGCTCAGCATTTTCTCATGTACCTATTGGTCATTTGTATGTCTTCTTTGAGAAGTGTCTAGTCAGGTCCTTTGCTCATTTTTAAATCAGGTTATTTGTTTTCTTGCTATTTAATCGTTGGCATTTTTTACTATTCTCTTAACCCCTTATCAGATGTATGCTTTGCAAATATTTTCTCCCACTCCATGGTTGGTCTCTTCACTTTGTTAATTGCTTTCTTCACTGCACAGAAGTTATGTAGTTTATCAACCAATTTGTCTATTTTTGATTTTGTTGGCTATGTTTTTACAGTCATATCCAAAAAAATCATTGCCCAGACCAGTGGAGTCATAGAGTATTTACCCTAAATTCTAGTTGTTTTACAGTTTCACATCTTACATTCAAAATTTTAATTCATTTTGAATTGATATTTGTATATGGTATAAGAGTCTAATTTAATTTTTCTGCATGTAAATATCCAATTTCCCAATAACATTTATTAAAGAAATTGTCCTTTTCCCATTGTGTGTTCTTGGTAACTTTGTCAAAAATCAATTGACCATTAATGTATGGGTTTACCTCTGGGTCTTGTATTCTGTTTCGTTGGTTAATATACATAGTTTTATGCCAGTAACATGAAGAAGTTTTATTTACAGTTGCTTTATAACATGTTTTGAAATAAGGGAGTGTGATGTCTCCAGCTTTGTTCTTTTTGCCTAAGACTGTTTTGACTATTGTGGTCTTTTACGGTTCCATATGAATTTAAGGATCATTTTTCCTATTTCTGTGAAAAATGACATTGGAATTTTGATAGAGCTTGTATTGAGTTTGTGAATCACTTTGGTTTTACAATATGAATTCTTCCAATTTATGATTACAAAATAACATTCCATTTATTTGTATTTTATTCGATTTTTTCTTCAATGTTTCACAGTTTTAATATACAAGTCTTTTACCTCCTTGTTAAGTTTATACCTGAGTATTTACTGCTATCATAATGAGATTTCTGAATTTTCTTTTCAGATAGTTTGTTATTAGCATATAAAAACACTAACTTCTTTATGTTAACTTTGTATACTGTAACTTTACTGAACTTGTTTATTAGTTCTAACAATTTTTTGATGTAGTCTATAGGGTTGTCTATATAAGATCATGTCATCAGAAAACAGAGACGATTTCACTTCTTCCTTTCTTATTAAAATGCCTTTTAATTCTCTTTCTTGCCTAATTGCTCTGGCTAGAATTTCCAGTACTACACTGAAGATAAGTGGTAAGAGTAAATAGACTTATCTTGTCCCTGATTGTAGTGGAAACATTTTCAACTTTCACCATTGAGAATAAGTTAGCTACAGATTTTTCATATATGGCCTGTATCATGTTGAGATATAGTCCCTGTATACCTAATCTTCTGCTAATATTTTTTGTAATCACAAAAGGGTGTTGAATTTTGTCAAATGCTTTTTCTATACCGATTGAGATTATCATACAATATTTATTCATCTTTTTTTAATGTAGTGTATCACATTCATTGATTTGCATATATGAAGTCATCCTTGTATCTCAGGGGTAAATAGTTGATCATGATTAATAATTAATGTGTTTTTGAATTTTATTTGTTAATATTTGTTGAGAATTTTTGCATCTATGTTAATTATGGATATTGGCCTGTAATTTTCTTTTCTCATAGTGTCCCTGTCTGGTTTTGACGCTAGAGTAATGCAGTCTCCTTAAATGAGTTTGTTAGTATTCTCTCCACTTCAATTTCTCCTCTTTTTTTTTTTTTTTTTTTTGAGACGGAGTCTTACACTGTCGCCCAGGCTGGAGTGCAGCGGCGCGATCTCAGCTCACTGCAAACTCCACCTCCTGGGTTCATGCCATTCTCCTGCCTCAGCCTCCTGATTAGCTGGTACTACAGGCGCCCGCCACCACACCTGGCTAATTTTTTTGTATTTTTAGTAGAGACGGGGTTTCACCATGTTAGCCAGGATGGTCTCGATCTCCTGACCTCGTGATCCACCCACCTTGGCCTCCCAATCCACTTCAATTTTTTAGAAGAGTTTGGGAAGAATTGATATTAGTTCTTTAAATGTTTGGTAGAATTCATCACTGACGCCATCCACTCCTGGGTGCTTTCTGATGGGAGACTTTTTATTACTGATTCATTCTCCTTACTAATTACTGGTCGTTCAGATTTTCTGTTTCTTTATTATTCAGTCTTGGTAGGTGTATGTGACTAGAAATTTAGCCATTTCTTCTACATTATCAAACATTTTGGTATATAATTGTTCATAGTGGCTTCTTAGAATCTTTTGTATTCCTGTGGTATCAGTTGTAATTTCTCTTGATTCATTTCTAATCTTATTTGAGTATTTTATTTTTTTCCTTGTTAGTGCAGCTAAGGGTTCATCAATTTTGTTGATCTTTTCAAAGATCTGACTCTTGGTGTTGTTGAATTTTTTTTCTCACTTCATTAGGGTCTGTTTCATTTATATCTGCTCTGGATCTTTGCTATTTTCTTTCTTCTGATAACTTGGGGCCTAGCTTGTTCTTCTTTTTCTAGTTCCTTAAGGTGTACCATTAAATTGCCTATTTGTATTATAGCATATTTTTGGTTGTAGGCATTTGTCACTATAAATTTTCCTCTTAGGGCTGCTTTTGCTACATCTAATAAGTTTTGATATGTTGCATTTTCCTTTTTGTTTGTCTCAAAGTATTTTTTCATTAATTCTGTGACCCATTAGTTGTTTAGGAGCATGTTAATTTCCACATATCTGTTTATTTTTCTCAATATCTCTTGGTATTGATTTCTAGTTTCATGCTGAAATTATCTCAAAACTCGATTTCATATTATTTTAGGTCTTTTAAATTTGTTAAAATTTGTTTTGTGGCCTAACATGATCTATCCTAGAGAATGATCCCTCTGCACTTGAAGAGAAAGTGTATTCTACTGCTATTGGATGGAAGGATCTATGTATCTGTTAGGTCCATTTGGTCTAAAGTGTAACTTAACTCCAGTGTTTCCTTATTAATTTTGGTCAATATGGTCTGTCCATTGTTGACAGTGGTACTGAGGTTCCCTACTATTACAGTATTGCAGTCTCTCTCTTTCTTGAGATCATTGAATAATTGTTTTGTGTATTTAAGTGCTCTGATAATGGGTGCATATATATTTACAATAATTTTGTTTTCTTGGTGAATTAATCCCTTTATCATTATGTAATGGCTTTTTTTTTCTCTATTTGGTTTAATGTCTATTTTGTCCAACATATATAGCTTCAACTGCCCTTTTCAGGTTATTTCACAGAATATCTTTTTCCATCATTCACTTTCAGTCTATGTATGTCCTTATCAGTAAAGTGAATCTCTTGTACACAGAACATGGTTAGATTTTGTGGTATTTTTTTATTCAGCCACTCTACATCTTTTTATTCTAGAATTTAATCCATTTACCCTCAAAGTAATTATTGATAGGTGAGAACTTGCAACTTCCATTTTGTAACTATTTTTCTGATTGTTTTCTAGGTCCTTTGTTTCTTGCTCTCTTGCTATCTTCTTATGTGGCTTGATGGTTTTCTGTGGCGGTATGCTTTGAATCCTTTTTATATTTTGTACGACTACTATACATTTTTGCTTTGTGGTTACAATGAGGCTTACATAAAATATCCTTGTAACAGAATTCTTTAAGCTGATAAGAGCTTGCCTTTAATTGCATGACTTTCACTTTCCAGCCTTTTTAAGATTTTGATGTGAAAATTTACATTTGTTTTTGTAATTTGTAATTCTATGACAATTTATTGTAGCTACAGTTGTTTTTAATGTTTTTTTTTTAAATTCCCACAGTAGGAATAAAATTGCTTTACACACCATCTTTACAGTACTAAAAAACACTGAGTATGACTAGGTATTATGATACTTACAGTTTGTTTGTATTTTTACTTTCATATGTGTTTTGTTGTTAATTAGCAGCCTCTTTCCAGCTTAAATAACTTCTTTTAGCAATTCCTATAAGACAGGCCTAGTGGTGATAAACTCCCTCAGCTTTTGTTTGCTTGGGAAGGTTTCTATGCCCATTTCTAAAGAACAGCTTTGTTGGGTACAGTTGGCACGGTTTTTTTTTGTCCTTCAGCACTTTGAATATATCATCCCACTCTCTTCTGTCCTTCAGGGTTTCTGCTGAGAAAACCACCGAAAGATATATTGGGGCTTTGTTGAATGTGATATATTTCTTATCTCTTGTTTTACTTTCAGTAGTCTTTGTCTACTTTTGGTTTTTGATACTTTGATTATAATGTTTCTTGTTGAACTCATCGTTGGATTGAAATTGGTGACTTTTGAGCTTCCTGTACTTGGCTATTGTCATTTTTTTCTAAGACTTTCTAAAGTTTTCTAAGGCTAGAAAACTTTAATTTCCAGCCATTAGTTTCTCAAGTACGTTTTCTAGGTCTTTTACTCTCTCTTATCCTTCAGAAAACCTGTTTGGCGAAGATTAGTTTGCTTGATGGTGCTTGATAACTCCCATAGGCCTTTTTTATTCTTTTCCTTTCTTCTTTTTTTCCTCTTCTGGGTGAATAATTTTAAATGTCCTATTTCTATGCTCACTGAGTCTTTCTTCTGCTTGACCAAGTATGTAGTTAAAGCGTGCTATTGAAATTTTCAGTTCGGGTATTGCATTCTTTATCTCTAGGATTTTTATTTTTATTGTTATTGTTTCTATTTATTTGTTAAACTTCTACTTTTGTTTATAAAATGTTCTCCAAATTTTAATTATTTTTTAATCTGTATTTTCTTGGAGTTCCCTGAACTTCTTTAAGGAGATTATTCCGAGTTCTCTATCAGTCATGTCATAGGTCTGCATTTTCTCTGGGTCCACTTTTGGAGCTTTATTAGTTTCTTTTGGTGGTATCACATTTCCTTGATTCTTCATAATCTTTGTGTTCTTACACTGCTGGCTTCAAATTTGAAACAAACGAACAAACACCTGTTACAGCCTTTGTAGGTGTTCTGTGGTGGTAATAGATCTTTACTGTCTAATTTAGCCTGGGGTTCTGGATGAACGTTCTGGTAACAACACCAGACAGGCAGACCTTGGTATTAGTTCTGTAGTTTGGCTTGGTTACTTCCCATGCTTTGAAGTAGATTGGTACTGCTTGCTGTGCTCTATGGTATGGTGAGACCACTAGCTAGAGTAGATTGTCAGGTGGTGCTACTACTGGATGGGCTCTACAATCAATCTCTAATTAGGTAGGGTTGCAGGTTGTTTTTCCTGGCTGAGTGCGACTGTTGTTTAGAGTCTAGTTGGGCAGGGCCATGTGCTGGGCTCTGAGGCTGACGGTGATCTCTAGGGTTGTTGCTCAGCCATAATAGTGAGCTGAGCAAGAGGCTATGTTCCAGGTGACATGCTTGGACTTAAGCTTGTCACCCCACACCTTGGGTAGGCTTAAGTAGAGAACCAAGGTTTGTTGGAGTCATTGATCAGCAACTGAGGTTGAGTTAGGCCAGATACTTTCTCTGTAGGTAATTGACTTGCAGTTGTCTTTTTGTGTCTGGAAGACTTAATGCAAAGACTATAACTTAGTTGGATTACCTCTTTGCCACTAGGGGTGGAGAGATCAGATGCTCCCTCTGCAGTTAATTACTTACCTTCCATTGACTGTCGGCAAGGGGACAATTTAAGGAGAGCACCCAGCCCATATGAGAATGCTGGCTAGATATTCAGGTCTGGAAGTGGCATGATCCATGTTTCCTACAGTGTGATACTGTTGGCTACCCCTTTGGAGTATCACCTGCATTGGTCAGAAGGTAAAGCAACCACCAATATCTGCACACTAGTTACTAGTCCCACCCCATTCTTTGTTTCTAACTGACTCCAGGTAATCCAGCCGTGCGGGCATTTCCAATGTTTTCCATGGGATAAAACAGGAGTGAACCTCTTGCAAAGTGTTCCAGAATGGTGCGGAAGCTGAATATTTGCCTCCAACTCACTCTTCCCTTTGTAGAAACTGTGAATCCAGGTGAATTCTGTGTGTATGGCATTCCTCTTACCATTGCATTGCAGCTTTTGTCTGTCTGCAGTCCAAGAAAGCTGTCTCAGCCTCACTCCCAAGTTCTGGAATATTCAGGATGTTATTTTTGCTTGTGGATAGCAGCTAGTTGGATTTCAGTGAAGGGAAGTGAAACTGGAGAACTCCTATTCTGCCATCTTGCTGAAATCACTCTGGAAATTATTTTTAAAAGAACTATTTAATTTGTATCTAATTAATAATATAAATAGGAGAATTCTTGGCATGTTATTAATAAATTACTACTTTTAGAATAAAAACAATGGCACAGTAAGCAAATAATAATTAAATAATATTTTTAAGTCTCATGTACTCAGGGAAATATTTTATAAGACTTGTGCCATAGACAAGAACAGGTGGTAATAATTAGATTTTCCATCTGCAGATTGCAAAGTCATCTGCAGGTTGGCTTTTATAAGTATTATAGCCAATATGTGGAAACCTATCAATTTTCAAATTATGCCAAATGGACCTTGACCAAATTCAAAGAGCCATGTAGGACCAATGTTTGATGTTTTTTAAAGCTTAAAGCAGATGACCATACCATTTGCACAACAAAATAGGACGTATGAACAGCATGTGAGCAGCATTTATTTAGTGAGTGGAAGAAGGGATCAGTTAATGACATCAGAGCACCTTTAAATCCCAGATTCTAAGTATCTAATTCCTCTGCAGATGTGACCCATTCAGAGTTAAGAGTGGTGATTTTCCGTTTTTAACTGGAGCCTATTTCAACTTTTTCAGATACCTATAATTAAGTATTATTATTCTCACATTGTGACTTGGATTATTTTCCAGTGTTATCACTCACCAGTTAGAACTGTGCTATATGCTAGCCTGATAATTTGCATTTTGTTTGGGAGTCTTTATGCCTTAGGGCTGCTTTGGCATAAAAGGGCCTCTATGCTCATCAGAAGAAGCATATCAGTGAAACCACCCCCAATGAAACTTTATAAAATTGGTTAAGAAAATAAGATAAAATCCACCTAGGCTTACCCATCAAGCCAGCTTGCCCTTTGGCCCACTTCCTTCTAGTTAGTTGCTACTTACTACCCCATGATAGCATAGCCCTTGTCACAGTGTGTCCAGAATTGGTTCCTTCCAGTGGGTTCTTGGTCTCACTGACTTCAAGCCGCGGACCCTCACAGTGAGTGTCACAGCTCTTAAAGATAGTGTGTCCAGAGTTTGTTCCTTCAGATGTTCAGATGTGTCCAGAGTTTCTTCCTTCCGGTGGGTTTGTGGACTTGCTGACTTCAGGAGTGAAGCCGCAGACCTTCACAGTGAGTGTTACAGCTCTTAAAGGTGGTGTGTCCAGAGTTGTTTGTTCCTCCCGGTGGGTTCGTGTTCTCACTGACTTCAGGAATGAAGCCACAGACGCTTGCGGTGAGTCTTACAGTTCATAAAGGTAATGCGGACCCAAAGAGTGACCACCAGCAAGATTTATTATGAAGAGCGAAAGAACAAAGCTTCCACAGCATGGAAGGGGACCCGAACTAGTTGCCACTGCTGGCACGGGTGGCCAGCTTTTATTCCCTTATTTGGCCCCACCCACATCCTGCTGATTGGTGCGTTTACAAACCTTTAGCTAGACACAGAGTGCTGATTGGTGCGTTTTTACAGAGTGCTGATTGGTGCGTTTACAAACCTTTAGCTAGACACAGAGCACTGACTGGTGTGTTTACAAACCTTTAGCTAAACACAGAGTGCTGATTGGTGCATTTGCAAATCTTTAGCTAGACAGAAAAGTTCTCCAAGTCCCCACTCGACTCAGAAGTCCAGCTGGCTTCACCTCTCAACAAGATCCTTTGTCCTTTTTCTGTTATATAGATAAAATCTAAGACATCATGAGATGGTAAGCTTTCTGTTTCAACTTCTTATTAAAGTTCTGCATACTAACAAAATTACAGACAGATGACAGCTAGTCTGGAGGGCCCAGTAAGAAACTGACTCATGGAGAAATGCTGGCCAATTGACAACCTCAAATTTTTTAGCCCCTCACCCTCCACAAATCCTCTTAAAAATCCTTGCCCAGAGCCCTTCAAATAAACAGATTTGAGGCTCGAGAATTCCTCCCATTTCTTCACTCAGCATTTTGTTATTAATAAACTCTTCCTCTGCTGCAACCCCGTGTCAGTGTATTGGTCTGTTGCTGTGCAGCAGGCATAGAAAACTGGCAGTTCTGTAACACAGCAGTCCCTAATTGCCATGGAAGGCAATTTTTCCACACACCAGGGGTGGGAGAGGGGGGATGGTTTCAGGATGAGACTGTTCCACCTCAGATCATCAGGCATTAGTTAGATTCTCATAAGGAGTGTGCAACCTAGATCCCTCACATGTGCAGTTCACAATAAGGTTCATGTTCCTATGAGAATCTAAGGTCACTGCTGATCTGACAGGAGGCTTGTTTGCCTGTCGCTCACCTCCTGCTGTGTGGCTCAGTTCCTAATAGGCCATAGATGGGTATTTGTACATGACCATGGTGGTGGGGGACCCCTGCTGTAATATCAACATTGTGTGGCTGCAGCATTCATTAGTGTTGTCTGCTAACTTTAATATAGTGATGCTATTTCACTTTAATAATCATAAAATATGCAATATTGTAGGCTTTGCCTGCCTTCCCCTTTCTCATGTATTTGGGATAGAAATATTTTGTGGTCTTATATTCAAAGGAAAGGAAAAAAAAGAAAGAAAGGAAGGAAGAGAGGGAAAGAAGGAAGTAAGGGAAGACAGACATTAAAAGAGATATTAGAAGAGCTGAATTTAGCCCCACCAAAATTCAGAAATTGAATTTCTAACACCCAGCTCTTTGGAATATGACTGTATTTGGGGACAGGATTTTAAAAGAGGCAACTGTGTTAAAAATGAGGCTATTAGGGTGGTCCCTAATCTAATTTGACCAATGTCCTTATGACAGGAGATTAGGAAGCTGTAGGGGAAGAAAACTAATTTTCACTCTACCCTACTGAGATTTTCTCTGGGACAGACCCCTGTAACAAAAGGCAGACTACCAAGAGAACAGCCAACAGAAGTTTATTGATGTGTATGCTTCATAGATACCTGGTAAATGTCCACAGAAATGCATAAATCTCAAAGAGATGGCTTAGAGTTCAGGCTCACATATCATCTTCTGCTGAAGCAAATAAAGATGATGTTAAGAGGCAAGTAATGGGGAAGTGACTAGGAAAGGCATGGTAAGCAGAGTAAGGTTTTCTATGCAGATTTAAATTGGTACCTTCTCCATTTATAAAAGTCTCTAGAGATTAGAATCTTTCTTCTCTTCTTGGTATGGAAGAGAGAGCCACTCTTACAAATGGAGATTTCCTTACAAAAGGGTAACTTCTACTCTGCTTTCAGAGCTTCTCCTGTGTCTGTGGTTTCTCAAAACAATCACCCCAAAATAATCTTTATGCCAAAGAGGTAGGACTTAAAATATCATATTCCCATCTAAAATGTACAGAGAAACACCAAGGGCACATGTACATGGAGGAAAAAGCTCTTGTGAAGATGCAGCAAGTATGCAGCCCTCTGCAAGCCATGGAGAAAGACCTCATAGTAGACCAATTCTGCCAGCCCTAGATCTTAGACTGCCAGCCTGCAGAACTGGAAGAAAATACATTTCTATTGCTATTTTGTTGTAGCAGCCCTAGCAAACTAATACAGATTTATAAATGTACTTTGCTCCAAATACCCTTAAAAGAGAGGAAAAAAAAGTTTTGTAGTTCAAGATGAAAAATTTATTAACACCAAAGAACAAATTTACCTAGAAAATGTTTATTTATGGGAGAATAGAAATCAATTAAAATGACCTCAAGAATCAGAATTAGTTTTCTTTTGAAAATTCTCCTTCCAATGTCCAGAGCTTTGAGATTACCTAATCATAAGGAATCTCTTTCTGATGTATTAGAAACTAGATGCTGTCTCTATGGAAAAAACAATAGTAGAGAACCCCTTCTAAATTTCCATTTTGGAAAGCAATAACCTAGTTGGTTATTTAAGGGAACATTTCTTGAAAAACTAAAATATGTATTTTTAAAACAATTTGTTCTAAAATTATCAAAATTATTCTAATATGTATGTCATATAATCGTATTAGTTATTAAATATTATAGAACATTTGTGAATACATAAAACAAGTTAAAATTGAATATAAAGCAAATGTATTGAATTCTTCATATCTTTTACTTGATTAGAATAAAAATGTTGTTTAACTTAAAAATAATCCAACAATCTAATGTAAAAAAATAAATAAACTATGAACTAAACTTGTAATAAATTCTTCACATGGCCAGGCGTGGTGGCTCATGCCTGTAATCCCAGTGGTTGGCAGTCCAAGTACTTTGCGAGGCCAAGGCAGGTAAATCAGTTGAGGTCAGGAGTTCAAGACCAACCTGGGCAACATAATGAAACCCTGTCTCTACAAAAATACAAAACTGCTACTCAGGAGGCTGAGGCAGGAGAGTCACTTGAACCTGGGAGGTGGAGGGTTGCAGTGAACCGAGATTGTGCCACTGCACTCCAGCTTGGGTGACAGAGCAAGGCTTTGTCTCAAAAAAAAAAAAAAAAAAATTCACATGAGAAATCTTACATATCTTGCAGGTGTACTAAATTATAATGGAAATTTAATAAGCTACATATATAAGGTATGTATATAAGTTTTTGAAAACATATTTGAAAAGTTCTGACATATCAATATATTTATGAAACATGAAACCAGCACCACAAATCAAGATAATGAACAAACTGAAACATTTCACTCCCCTCCATTTCCTTCCCCAGGCAAACACTTATCCACTCATCTGCTTTCTGTCACTATAGATTAGTTTTCATTTTCTAGAATTTTTTATAAATGAAAATGCACATTATATATTCATTTTTTTTGGCTTGTTTGAATCAGAGTAATTATTTTGAGAGTCATTCTTGTTGTATAAATTAATCGCTCCTTTTGTTGTTGACTAGTATTTCATCATAGGAATATACTACATTTTCTTTATTTAGTACACATTTGAGCTGCTTTCACATTGGGGCTATTAAAAATAAAGGATCCATGAATAATTTTATACTATATGTTTACAATTCTCTTAGATAAACAACCAAAAGGAAAATGGCTGGGCCATCTATAAAGTATATGTTTAAATATTTTTTAAATGTAAACTGTTTTCTGAAGCAATTGTAACATTTTACATTTCTTCCTGCCTTGTAT
Source organism: Pongo pygmaeus (assembly GCF_028885625.2). Classification (NCBI taxonomy): domain Eukaryota; kingdom Metazoa; phylum Chordata; class Mammalia; order Primates; family Hominidae; genus Pongo; species Pongo pygmaeus. The sequence goes on from NC_072384.2 coordinate 86,016,672, forward strand.
CTGCCTTCTCATTAAAATTTGACATGGTCCAAACTTTTAATATTGGTGATTCTCTTAGGGTATGTAGTGATATCGAATTATGGTTTTAATTCTAATTACTAATGATACTGAGTGTCTTTTATATTCTTATTTTCCATCCATACATCTTTGTTAAAGTGTTTGTATAAAATTTTGGCTCCTTTTTTTTTGTTTGTTTTATTTTTGTTTTTGTTTTTTCTTGAGACAAGCTGTAGTACCGTGGCATGATCCCAGTTCACTGCAACCTCTGCTTCCCAGGCTCAAGCGATTCTCCCACGTCAGCCTCCCGAGTAGGTGGGATTACAGGCGCAAGCCACAAACACCCAACTAATTACTGTATTTTTTGTAGAGATGGTGTTTTGCCATGTTGCCCAGGCTGGTCTCGAATTCCTGAGCTCAAAGTAATCCACTCGCCTTGGCCTCCCAAAGTGCTGGGATTACAGGCATGAGCCACCATGCCCAGCCTTTGGCTCATTATGAAGTAGTAATTAATATGTAGTATTTATAAGTGGTACTATGTAGTATTTGTCCTCCTGTAACTGGCTTGTTTCACTTAGCATGATGTCCTCTGGGTTCATCCATGCTGTAGCCAATGACAGAATTTCATTTTTAAAGGCTGAATAATGTTTTATCGTATGTATATACTACATTTTTTTCCATTCATCCATTGATGGACATTTAGGTTGCTTCCATGTCTTGGCTATTTTGAATAATGCTACAATGAACACTGTAGTATAAATATTTCTTTGATTTCAATTCCAGAAGTGGAATTATTGAATCATATGGGATTATTGAATCATATGAATGAAAAATCATATTTTTAATTATTTGCAGAACCTTCATACTGTTTTCCAAAGTGGCTGTTTCAATTTATAGTCCTATCAAGAGTGGACAAGTGTTGCTTTTTTCCTACATCCTCACCACCTCCTGTTATCTTTTGGGCTTTTTGCTAACAGCCATCCTAACAGGTGAGAGGTGATATCTCATGATGGTTTTGATTTGCATTTCCCTGATGATTAGTGATGTTGAGCACCTTTTCATATACCTTTGGCCATGTGTATGTCTTCTTTACAAGTATGTTTATCAAGATCCTTTGGACATTTATTAATTGGATTATTTGGGGTTTTTGCTATTGACTTATAAGAGTTCTTTATGTCCTTTGGATATTAACTCATTATCAGCTATATGGTTTGAAAATATTTTCTCCTATTCTGTAGATTGTCTTTTTGTTTATTGTTTATTTTGCTGTGCAGAAGTTTTGTAGTTTAATATAGTCCCACTTGTCTATTTTTTGCTTTTGTTTTCTCTGATTTTGATGTTGTATAGAAGAAATCCTTGTGAAGACAAATATAAAGAAGATTTTCCCCAATTTTTTCTTCTTTTAAGTTTTGCCTATTTATTTCTAAGAATATAATTATGGGGAAAGAAGGGGGATGGCTAATGGGTACAAAAATATAGTTAGATAGAATGAATAAGATCTAGTATTTGATAGCATAACAGGGTAACTACAGTCCACCATAATTTAGTGTACATATTAAAATAAAAGAATATAATTTATAATTGAGTTGTTTGTAACAAAAAGAAATGATAAACGCTTGAGGTGATAGATACCCCATTTACCCTAATGTGATTATTATGCATAGTATACCTATATCAAAATATCTAATGTACCTAGTAAAGATATATACCTACTATGTATTCCAAAAAATTATTTTTAAAAAAAAAGAATAGAATTATACAATATATCTGGCTTCTTTTGGTCAATGTTACATCTGTGATAGTCACCTATGTTATTACTTGTAAGAATAATTCATTATTTTTTGACAAAAAATTATGTATATTATGTATATTTAAGGTGTAATACCTGATGATTTGTTACGCATGTGCACTGTGAAATAATCACCAAAATCAAGCTAATTAACGTATTTATCACCTCACATAGTTATCATCTTCTCCATCTTTTCTCTCTCTATCTCTGTGTGTGTGTGTGTGTGAACACTTAAAATCTACCCTCTTGACAAATTTCAAGTATATAATATAGTATTAACTACTTTCAAATTATTGTACGTTAGACTTCTAGTAGCTATTCATCTTATTTAAGTGAAACTTTGTACCCCTTGACTAACATAGCCTTATTTTTTCCCTCCCTCAGCTCCTATTACCACCATTCTACTTACTACTTCTATGAGTTTAAGTCCTTTGAATTCCACATGTAAGTAACAGTTCTTTTCAGTAAAGTACTAGGAATCTTAGGTAGAGCAATTAGACATGAAAAAGAAATAAAAGCCATCCAAATTAGATAGAAAGAAGTAACATTATATCTATTTGCAGATAACATGATCATATACATAGAAAACTCTAAAGATATGACAAAAAATACCTGCTAGAACTAATAAAGGAATTCAATAAAGTTGTAGGATTCAAAGTCAACAATACAAAATAGTCATGTCACAAACAACAAACTATCTGAAGAAAATTAAGAAAACAGTACCATTCATAATAGCAACAAAAAGAAAAATATATTTAGGAATAAACTTAATGAAAGAGATGAAAGAGTTGTACACTGAAAATTATAAAACACTGGTGAAGGAAGTTAGAGAAGACACAGATAAATGAAAAACATCCCAAGCTCACAGACTGAAAGAGTTAATATTGGTAAAATGATAATCCTACTGAAATGATCTACAGATTTAATGTAACTGCTGTGCCCTATGTTTTTCCCAGAAGTTTTATGGTTTTAGGTCTTACATTTAAGTATTTATTTTGAGTTATTTTGTGTATGGTATGAGGATAAAATATTATTTTTTGCATGTAAGTCCAGTTTCTCACACTACTTACTGAAGAAACTATGCATTCCCTATTGTGTGCTCTTGGCACCTTTGTCAAAGATTCATTGATCATATATGAATAGGCTTATTTCAGAACTATTTATTCTGCTTCCATTATCTATATGTCTGTTTTTATGCCAGTACAATACTGCTTTGATTATTGTTGCTTTGTACTGTCTTTTGAAATCAGGAAGTGTGGCACTTCCCACTTTGCTTTTTTATTCAAAATTGCTTTGGCAATTCAGGGTCTTGTGATTCCATATGAATCTTATGATGTTTTTGCCTATTTCTGTAAAAAAAATGGCATTCAGATTTTGATAAGGATTGCATTGAGTATGTAATCACATAAGGTAGTATGAATGTTTAAAAAAAAGTTCATTCTTCCAATCCGTGAGCAAGGAATATCTTTCCACTTATTTGTGTTTGCTTTAATTTCTTTCATCAGTGTTTAATAGTCCACTGTATACATTTTTTTATTTGGTTAAGTTTACTCCTAAGTACTTTTTATGCTACTGTTATAACTTTAGATACATTGTAGACAATAGTACTATATCCATATTTGTTTGGTGAAAATAAGAAATCTCTCCTGTCTATTTATATGATGGGAATAAGTGAGGCAACCTCTGCTCTCTGTTCTTTAATTTCGCATCTTCATTTTCACTGGTGATAGTTACTTGAATTGCTGAGAATGTAATCAAATATAAATTAATCATCCGCTTAAAGTACATGTCTAACCAATGAGACTACCTTGCCCTAATTAGAGCCAAAAGAAATCTCTAGTTCACCTTTCCTCCCATTGCTTTGGGTTCACAGATTAGGGAGATGTTAGAATATTCCCTCACAGACTTCCACCATAGCCCTCTCCAATCAGTGTATAATTGGCCAGTTTTCTAGGAGTGCCAGTGAAAATGAACAAGTTCACTAACATTTAGGCTTTTTTATGATCAAAAATTACCTTTTAGAACTGTTAAATTTTGCTGATCAATATATAAAGGAACTTGAGATATGCTATGGCTCCAACTTTCTTAAACTAAAGCCTCAAATGCAAACATCTATAGGAAGCTACCTAATTATGCAGTCCAGATCCCTTCAGGTTTCTATCTTTGCTGTGATTTTAGATGGACTACTATATTTATGCTTTTCTATTGATATCTCAAATTTCCTATGATGGTTTCTCTGTAGGATAACAGAGATAATAGGAAAAGCAGATATGCTATCATGAAGAAAAAAATGGTGCTGTTGAATACAATTGTGCTGGACATACAACTTAGCATAGTCCTTGCCATCCCCAGAGAGTAACAGATTTCATAGCTAGGAAGAAAAAAATAACCTTTAACATTAGGAGTGCAGAAAGAAACCTGAAAGCAAAGTGGATTGGCTTTAAAATATTCTGGTTCAGCAGGTAAAGCACTCACTTCACTTAAGAATCACATTTTATGACCCATAAGGATGTTTAGGTCTGTATTTTATTTAGAACATGGAGTATTTCTTTTAAATGCTTCTGTACTACAATGATGAGAAATTTAGACTCGTATTTGTCTTTTTATTAGAAATAGCTAGATATTAGTTAACTGATTACAAAACCACAATTAATGACAAAGATACATTTAGATCTTTTTTATTTCAATAAATAATGCAGAAAAATAATGTCACCTAAATATAGCTATAATATAGATTTAATCTCTCAATTATATAAACTGTTTTTCGTAAGAGAAAAATGTTGAGGTTAACAACTAATACCCTTTATGGGACTTGACTTTTGTTAAAATAATATTTATGTGTTTTGTTCTGCTTTGTTTAAAAAAGCACACACACCACAAAATAAATCAAGACACAGAAACAAACCCACAAAAGAGAGGAAAAAAAACACAAAGATTTTACTTTATCTCTGGAATTCTAGATAAGTCTCAGGAATTCAAGCATAAGGACATGGATGGATTACAGTGAAACAGGATCCCCATCACAATAGCACTCAGGGAATTGAGAGTGGAGCAGAAGTTGTTCTTTACAGGCACTTTGCAATTTGTTAGTTCTTTCTAGATATATAGGCTTTCTATCAGACTTTTATGAGCTTTTCCTTATGCATAAAAACTTGGCAAACAGTTTCTGTGTGTGTGTGCGGGGGTGTACATTTCAATGAGTTTCAAAAGCAAAAAAAAAATTCTACCAATAATACAATAACAAAGTTTAATATGAATCAGCATCATGAAAAAGTATCAACTCATTTACTGGGTCTGTTAACTTCAATTATTTATGATAGAACCATGACTCAAATGATGACAAAATGAGTATCCAAGTTCAGAGTGAGACAGACTACTAAAAGAACAGCTATCCTATAGCTAATAAAAGGAACGATGAAAGACATGTGGACTATATATTCACTACTTGATATGAGAACAAGACAACTTGTATAAACCTCTCAGTGACTAAGAGCATGTCCTCTTGGCCATGAGTAGAACTGGTCTGCCAGGTGTAAACAAAGGTCAAGTCTACATATGAGGATTAGAATGTTAAGGGAGAAAAGAGCCAAATCATCCTTGATGTCTATTAACACAAAACTATCTTGATTATTTGACCTAAAATATATAAAAATCTATTATGGTTAGCAGAATAATATGTTTACAGAATAAGAAGTAAAGAAGTATAAATTCATTATGCTATAGTACAATAGGAAGGAATTATAATCTAGAGACTATTAGTGTCACTAGTGGTATTCTCCAGAAGCAGGGGCTGAAATGGAGTTTGGAGTGAAAGATGAGTTTAGGGATCAACCTCTATGAAAGGAAGAGGAAGAAAGTAGCATTGGGCACAGGAAAATGCTGAAATACAATTTGTGTGTCACCAAGCTTTGGCCAACTCAGCTCCAGTTCTAGAGCAAGTATTGCTATCAAAGCATCCTATGACAGGCTGAAATGGCTGGGCCTTATACCCTGTCTTAGTCAAGGGATGTAGGCTGCCCAGAAAGTGTGTAGTGATTGCCAAAGGCTGCCTCCTGAGTGCACTGCCTCAATCCAAGCAGGAGATTTTATTTTGAAAAAGGATCTGGACAGTTTAGTCCTACATCTGCCACATCAAGCCTAGAAATTCCCCAAAGGAATCCTGCACTCTAATATCACAAAAATAATTTATACTTATTTTTCCTTCTTAATAAAAAAATGAGAAAACTATATTTAATATGATTTCCCCCCCAAGATGATCACAAATGAAATGTACCAAATAAGCCATATAAAATTGAACTCACATATAAAAAAATCTATAAATTTCAATGAATACTTAAGATGTTGAACGCTGAAAATATAGTATAAGGGAAATTGTTAAAGGAACACAATATAATTTGGATGTCTTACTAAATATTAATACGTATGCTGAAATATCTATACAAGTAACAATGAAAAGTGCTTTTAATGTCACAGAATTTTCTGTTTCTAACACTATAGCCATAGAAATATAGATGATACATTGATTACCAATACATATCCCTTGCCATGATCAACAGTTCATAGGCTAATGCAGTAAAGAGACACATTAGCAAATAATGACAATAATATGCAATAACTGCATCTGGAAACACGGGTGCTAAGGAGTCATCTAGCCTAGGTCTGAGTTAGGGCAGTGTGCAGACATCATGAAAGACCTAACGAGAAAGGCTCTCCCAGCTCTCAGAATTTCCACTCACAGTCATCTACCACCAGGCAAAGAGCACAGAGTTTATCTTAAAGAAATGCAGAAAATTGTCTGAAGAACAATAAGGCTTCTGATACTAGCACCCCAACATAAAGCTCTACTTATTCTGGCATTTAGGAACCCATATTTCGTCAACCTCAAAGCAATGCCTGATTGTTCTCACACCCCATTCAAGCCACATACAGAGTTCACAGTTAAAATTCCACCTCAGGGAAAACAAACAAACAAAAAAACCTAATATGAATACTATATACAAAGTCTATGTATGTGTGTGAGTGTGGATGTGTATACTCAATCTCTCTCTCATGCACACACACACACAGAGAAACACACATATACACACACACACACACACACACACACACACACACAGAGAGAGAGAGAGAGAGATCCCTACCCTCCTAAACTTCTTTCTTTTTTAAATATAAATGAACAAGGAAGGGTCATTAATATATGAGGAGAACCAAAAGCATTCAATACAGTGATAAACAAAGATAGACAAATGAAAACTCACCACAAGATAAAGAGAGAGAGAGAGATAAAGAATATAGTATAACTAATATTCTTCAGAGAGTTTTGAGAAAATATTACTTCCATATATCAAGAATAGGATGCTAGGAAGAAGGAATAATTATATAATAAGAAAGAATCCAAAAAGAGTAAAAGTATAATACCTAAAATTTAAAATGTCAGAAGGGGCTAGAATAAAAGTCAAGTAAATCTCCCAGAGCATACATGAAAAAGCAAAGATAGGAAATATGAGAAAAATACATAAAGGATTAATCCAGGGAGTTCAATAATTTATCTTATAGGATTTCCAAAAAGAGAAAAATGGACAGAAGAAAATAAAGGAATAATAAAGGATTATTTTCCAGCACTAAAGAAAGACAAGGCTTTAAACTAAAGTGGACCATTCAAAAAGAACAAACCTTGATAAGAGCTCATAAAATTTCAAATAACACTAAGAACAAAGACTAAAGAAAATATGTTAATAACTTCTTTTATATATATATTTATTATACTTTAAGTTCTAGGGTACATGTGCACAACGTGCAGGTTTGTTACATATGTATACATGTGCCATGTTGGTGTGCTGCACCCATTAACTCGTCATTTATATTAGGTATATCTCATAATGCTATCCCTCCCCCCTTCTCCCACCCCACAACAGGCCCCGGTGCATGATGTTCCCCTTCCTGTGTCCAAGTGTTCTCATTGTTCAATTCCCACCTATGAGTGAGAACATGCGGTGTTTGGTTTTTTGTCCTTGCGATAGTTTGCTGTACGAAAGAATGAGAATAAGACTGACATCCACTATCTCATCAAAAATAGTCTGTCAAGAAAAATGGAGAAATTTAGCTATAAAATACAGCAGAAATTTAAAATTCAATATTTAGAAATTATATCAATCAACTGTAAAAGCATTTTTCAATGTACAAAGGCTCAAAAAGTTAATTTTTCATACACCTTCTCTTAGAAGTTCCTTATGAAGTATGGACATTACGGCTGCAATTGAAGTATGGGTTAAGGATCAACAGAAATAAACCACAAACATAGACCTGCTGTAAATTTCTCATTTCTGTGGCAAAGGAAACAATTTAACAGAAGTGTCCACACAGAGCAGATGTAGCATGTGTCTTTGTGTGGCTTCTGAACTATTATCCCTGTGGGGCACAGGGCTGCTGGTGAAACTCAGAATTCCTGCTAATCTACTGTTCTTTTATACTATGATTTCATTTTCATACCAGAACTTAACCTCACCATCCATTGCACTTCTACTCAAAGAGGTCTTTAGAAAAATGATGCTTTCCCGGATTTTGAACCAAACTTAGTATAAGAATTTTTTTCCCTCAGAGACAAGCCGAGTAGGTGCCCAGGTATCCCTGAAAAATATTACTGCCCAACCTTCCAGAGTCTCAGGAAACCTGTCTTCTCATCATGTCACAGCCAAACAAAACAGTAGTAAAAGATCAAAGACATAAAATAGGGGAAGCAGTGAACCTAATCAAGGAAAGCAGTGAAGGTGAAGTTCCAGGACAGCATGTGTGCAGGGGCTGGAAGGGCACCAGGTCCAGTTCCGAACAGAAAAATGCAGAGCCATGGAGAGTCCCAGAAGAAAGAGAATTCTATACATGTTTATAGTTTTGGGGTTTTTTTTAACCTTCTCTTTTTTTATTTTCATTTTTTTTTTTAGTTGTCTGTTGAGGGTAGATGTAGGTGAAATTGGAGACAATTTTTTTGATTTCTCATTAAGGAACAAGAGTTTGGACTTTGGACTGTTATTATTTCTTCTATTTTGTTATTTAAAATTAAGCATTATTGCTATTTTGGTGTTTCACTCAGTCTAAACAGTAAAAAGATTGCATGCTCAAAATGATATAACTCAAGAATATTTTACTAAAAAGGGACAAATTATAAAAGTGTGATGGGGTAAAAAAAAAAAATCCACAAGAGATAATAGAGACCTGGAGCTAGCAGTAGCAGAGCTTGGCCCAGGAGATGATGGTGGAAGAGGTTATCAAACTCAGGAAGAGGAGAAATGCGTGCAGAACAGGACACTGGGAAGGGAACAGTAATCTTTATTTAAGGTATATGACTGACCTAAGGGAAAGGGTCAGGAGAATAAATGCTAAACTTCACTATTGCCCTTCTCTATTTCCGCTGAAACTCAGTACAGCCAAACCCAACTGGAAGCCAGTAGCCAGGGAAGTACAAGTGACAGTCAGTCTCCCCAGGAAAGAGCAGGGTGGGGTTTGTCTAGAAAGGAAATAGTTGGCCCAAATGTCATCCTACATTTCTTATATTTTCAACGGGTGCTATGTCCTGTGTTCCTCTTATCTGAAAATGTTTCCTTTTGTAATTTATATGTAGAATTTTAGTAAGTAGGTTTAAATGTAATCCATTGATTCTAGGCAGGAGGAAACGCTCAAGAGGCATCTTTGGTGCCAAGGTAAACAGCTAAAGCTCAAATATTTCACTGGCCATGGCTAATAGTTTCAAGTTACAAGAAACCAAAAACCTCTGAACTCTACAGGAAGAGACGTCTTTGAGTGCAAACATTTCTGAATTCAAAGTACACAACTTAGAGGTAAGCTGACTTTATGTTGGAAACACCTGTAGTTGTCTTGGTAATGGAAGGCTGATGCAACTGGGAGAGGAGTATGAAATATTACAGTTAGTTAAGAGGGAGTCTGGAGTTCAAGGATTTCTGGTTATTATTTCTCTCCTTTTGTTTGTATGCCTTGGTTAAAATGAGCTATGTGTGAGACATCCATAACTAAGCCCCTTCAGTTTTTTGCAAACATAATAAATGATAAAACCACTGGCTTCAAAGCACATAAAAACAATACCAAGGTTCATGTTATATATGTTGCCACAGTAGCACAGGACTCACTGAAAAGGAATCTGGGTGCTGGTTACAAGTTCATTCCAAAATTGCCATGAAAATACTGATAGTTGTATTTGCTACTGTTTTTCTTAGTTGCTTTAAACATATGATTATCCTTAACTGATAGGTTATGTAAAGTGGGTACAAAGTGGGTCATTTGTGACTTTAAAAGATTGCAAAATTAAGCAAGATAATTATCAATGATCTGACAACTTCATACTACACATAGAAACCTGAACTTCATTAAGTAGAAATGGATTTATGCCCAGGGAGTCTTATTGCTTTTGTTCTGCTTGACTGTTCACTACCTACCCTTTGCAATGGTGTAAACTACTCATTAATTTTGCATATTTGGTTAGTGACAGTTTCCATTCTCAAAATCCTTGTGATGAATTACACGACACAGTGGAAACAGCTATAGAACAAAACAAAAACACCACATGTGGTCTGCTAACCAGTCTCCTGTCAAACAAAATTGGATGCTGCGTTCCCATGGTTTCCTTTGAGTAGTAAAAGAGAAAATGAATGCTCAGAAGCACTATTTCTGTAAATTGCTGAAAAATCTTCATATTAGTGTAGCCTAGAAAATATTTCAGTGGCAAAAAAGCTACAAGGAAACCAAGTTATACATCTTTTTTTTTTTTGGCTAACACAAAGAAATACATTCTTTACAAGAAAATGGAGCAGAAATAATAACAATAGGTCCATTATTCTCATTCAGTAATAAATCCCATTTAGGGAGAAGGTATTTTAATGAGCAAATGCTTTATTCTACCTTGTTGTTAAATAAGAATTTTTAAATATCACATACACTGAGTAGAGAGCTAGAGTGAGTATCAAACAAAAAGAACAGGACCTGGCCCTTTGAGAGTTAACCTCCTGAAATTAATGCATAATGGATGAAATTAATCATCTTCAGGAGCCTCCTAACAAGAAGGGACATTGCCTAGGACAAAGCAGGAAGACTAAAGCCTGCAAATCTAATCATGTCCATTAGAATTTGAAAGACAACTTTTGTTTAATTAATGGGAGAAAGATACCTAAAAGAAAAAGAAAAAAGGTCACTTGTGACTAGGTGCATTCTACATAAGACCTTACAAAAGTGGGTTCAGGAAATAGGAATTTGGCAGGGTTTATCCCAGATTCTTTTTTTTTTTTTTTTTTTTTGGTTCTTGAGATGGAATCTCTCACTGTCGCCTACCCTGGAGTGCAGTGGCATGATCTTGGCTCACTGCAACCTCCACTTCCCAGGTTCAAGCAATTCTCCTACCTCAGCTTCCTGAATAGCTGGGACTGTAGGCTTGCACCACCACGTCTGGCTAATTTTTGGATTTTTAGTAGAGACAAGGTTTCACCATGTTGGCCAGGCTGGTCTCGAACTCCTAAGCTCAGGTGATCCACCCGCCTTAGCCTCCCAAAGTGCTGGGATTACAGGTGTGAGCCACCACATCCGGCCCTATCCCAGATTCTCTAAAACAGTAACAGCTTATATCTGGAAGGCTGAGAATCAGGTGACTGCTTAAAGAGGCCTTGATCATCCTGCTTTGCTGCAGTCTATAGAATGCATTACAAAACTACCTTCTAATTAAATTGAGCCTCCCATGTTCCCATAGGCAGGGAAGGAAACATTCTGACAGGTAGCAATATCCCAATTATAAAAGTAAACACATAATTTCCAGATCCATGCCAGTTACTCATCAGTCCTCAACCAATAAGTCAACTTTGTAAGCACTCACAAAACTATTTTTCTAGGTACAAAAGCTGGTGACCAGAACTTAAACCACTGTTACTTCAACTGGACACTGTGAGTAGCCACCATTCTATCTTCTCTGATGTTGTTGCATCAATTCTTTAACACTTACACCACATATACCACACATTTTTAATTTCTTTATTTATAAGTCTATTACTCTTTTTACTCTAACAACAATACAGCTTAATAGCAAAAAAATTGAAAAGCACAAAAAAAGATTTTTAAATGATCTGATACCTCACTATCAACATTGTGGTGTTATTACCTATAGTCTCTGTAAATTTTATTTCAGTTCTTGCATTTACATTGTGATATAAAATGTGCTTAAAGAAAAAAGTGCATAAAGCATATGCCTTGAGTTCTACTCCAAGATCTTGAACAATCAACTTCCTCTGCTATAGCTATAAATCACAATCAGGATTTATCTTCATCTTCACTAAATCCCTAACTGTTTTCCAAATTAGTGACAATTTTCAACCAAAGTTGGTATTGTAATTTTTGCCAATCAATTCGATGTGTAATAAATATTCATGTGGTTTTAAAGTTCATTACATAACTGTGTATGTAGTTAGAGGGAGCCTAGGCCACATAAAACTGTTCCTACTTCTGACATCAACATAAGTTTGGAGGTTCCCCAAACCACCCTCAGGTTCAACAATTCTTTAGAAGGACTCACAGAACTCACTGAAAGCTGTTCTACTAGTATGGCTTATTACAGAGGAAGGATACAGATTAAGATCATCTAAGGGAGGAAGCACATAGGACAGAAAATCCATGGAAAAAGAATCAAACACAGAGCTTCTGCTCTCCTTTCCCCATGGAGTCAAGACAGTGTCACCGTCGTGGCATAGATATGTGACAATACACATAGAATACTGCCAACTAAGGAAGCTCACCTGAGCCTGGGTGTCTAGTGTATATAATGGAGCTCCATCATGTAGAAGTGATGGACTTCTCATTTCCAGATTCTCCAAAGGTTGAGCTTCAAAGCCCTCACTCTAAGTCATATATTTACCATCTGGTTTGGCCCAGGATTCTCACCCTAAATCATACTGTTACTATTTGGTGTGGCCAGCTCTCACTGTAAATTACATTGTCAAACTATCCAATGTGACACAAGGTCCCCAGCCAAAGACACTTCTCTCAGGTATGACATTTCAGAAGCTTAGAGATTACCTCCCAGAAGCTGAGGGCAAAGGCTAGGCTTCATTTGAGGCAATGTTAAATTCCTTACTACACCCCTGATTGCTACCAAAGTTGAGTATCTTTTCATGTATTTATTAAACATTTGATTTTCCTTTTCTGTGTAATATCAATTCTCGCACACATTTTTTCAATTAGGTGAACTGTCATTTTTTTTCAATTCTCATGACAATATTCCCTCTGTTATCTTCTGACACTTTCATAGTTTTCCTTTTTACATTTAGGTTATTAATACCCTGGCAATTGATTTTTTCTATCTGATGTGAGTTATGGATCCAATTTTCCCCCACATAGATAACTCATTGTGGCAGAATCATAAATTTAAAGCATCTATTTTCCCTCATCTGTCACAGGCAGATGTAGCTAGACAACTGTCTGACTATGCACGTGTCTGTTTCCAGGATTTTTATTCTGTTCCATTGGTACATTTGTCTATTTTTTTTTTTTTTTGAGACAGTCTCGCTCTGTCGCCCAGGCTGGAGTGCAGTGGTGCCATCTCAGCTCACTTACAAGCTCCACCTCCCGGGTTCACGCCATTCTTTGGCCTCAGCCTCCCGAGTAGCTGGGACTACAGGCACACGCCGCCACACCCGGCTAATTTTTTGTATTTTTACTACAGACGGGGTATCACCGTGTTAGCCAGGATGGTCTTGGTCTCCTGACCTCGTGATCCGCCCACCTCGGCCTCCCAAAGTGCTGGGATTACAGGCGTGAGCCATTGCTCCTGGCCATATATTTGTCTATTCTTGTGCCAATATCATAGCATTTTGACTAAAACTCTAGCTTTATAATGACTATTCATATCTAGTAGGGAAAATTTACCACGTTGTTTTCTAATTCAAGAATGTCTCTTCTGCATTTGTATTTAAACTTTAGAATCAGCTTACCAATACCACCTTCCCTTCCCCTTCCCCCCACCAAAAATTGAGATTTTTATTGGAAATTCTTTGACACAAGTGAAGTGAAATGGTTAACTCTACAAGATAGTATTCTTCTATCCATGGATAACATTTCCACAGGTCCATTTACAATATTATTTTCATTTTGGGTAGATAATTTATATTAGATTTTAAAAGTCTTCTGTTTCCTTTTAACCTCACAGGTATTGTCATATTGACTTATGGAGTTCCTGTTTCTTTAGACTTATCCACATATTTACCATTTTATTTGCTTTTCATTCTTCTGGAAGTTCAGAATTTATCTCAAGTACCATTCGACTTATGTCATATATATGTGTGTATACATACATATATATGTATATATACTTTGGAATTTTGATTAGTGACAGTCTATTGGTAACAAACTCTGTGTTGGTATTTATGAAAAATGTATTTTGTCCTCATTCTGAAAAGAGATTTTTTCTTGGTACGTAATTCTAGGTTGCAAAATATTTTCATTCAGCATATAAAAGATTTTTAAAAGGCCTTGTTTTGTTAAAAATTAAAAGCACAAAGATGAAAACAGAATTCCAAAAACTGCTTCAAATCAAACTGTCCAGAGATGATATTATTAATATTTTTGTGTATATCTGCCCAATCTTTTCAGGTATATACATGCAATTCATTTATAAGAGGTAGATCTTAGTGTTTAAAACTTGAATTTTTTAAACTTGACAACATATTGTTGTTATATATTGTTATTATTCTTTGCACAGTGTAATTTTTAGGAGTTGGGTTTGGGTTGGGTGTGGTGGCTCACACCTGTAATCCTAACACTTTAGAGGCTGAGGGGGGCAGATCTCTTGAACTTAGGAGTTTGAGACTAGTCTGGGCAACATGGTGAAGCCCATCTCTACAAAAAATATAAAAATTATCTGAGTGTGGTGGCATGTACCTGTAGTTCTAGCTACTTGGGAAGCTGAGGCAGGTGGTCACTTAAGCCCAGGAGGTTGAGACTACAGTGAGCTCTGTTTGCACCGCTGCATTCCAGCCTGGGTGACAAAGTGAGACCCTGTCTCAATTTAAAAAAAAAAAAAAAAAAAAGAATCTAGAGTTTGAAGTCAGCCACGTAAGTTCAAATTCTGATTCAACCCCACACTAATTGTTTAAACTTGAGCACATTACTTAGCTGCTGTCCCTAAATTTCTTCATGTGTAATCCAGCTGACCCTTCTGTTGTCTACTGCCACAACTCAATGCATATCATCCAGGACAAGCTAAAATCACTTTTCCACATTATAAGACTGCTTCTTTATCCCAATGCAACTCACACTAGTACAACACAAACACTAAATAAATCTTAAAAGCTGGCTTCACTGCATTATTTCATTTTCGTAACCTCTTTAATTTGCTTTCTCCTTTGGCTCAATGCTAAGCTCCTGTTCACATGCCTAACCATCATCATAAATCTCACAAGTGATGATCAGTATTTTCCCATTCTTCTCTTCCTTCCAGAGCCACAGATTATTTTATTCTGCTTACAGTTGAATGGGGTTATGTAACTCATGCTGGCTAATGAACTGAGTCATGAGAGGTATTTCTAGTTTACAGCACATAAAAAGCCAGTTGTAATTCTCAACATTCCCTTACTCTAACAGAATGTACTATAACCCTGTTCCCCCATCTATTAAAATACAGTACTATAAAAAAGGAGCAGCTTGGAATTCTTTGCCACCACTTGGAAGAGGTTCTCCTCGATATTCCAGGATCTTTAGAAGACAAAATAATGTTAATAATAAATAGGTAAGTGAAATGTCAGCTTCTAGCAACCTTCTGCCATATTTCTGAATATTGTTCTGCTATTTAAAAATCTTTTCCTTTGCTAATATTGGTTGGTGGTAGAGAACAAAGCTCAAAATTAAAATACATTAAAAACTACTTGAGTTCTAAAATGTCATGAGAAAATCAAATCTAGTGAACATTTCTATAGAAAAGATATTTTATCTGTTTTAAAGTAAGAGAATATTTTATAATAAATTATCATAGTAAATTTGAGATTATAATTATGTTGATTCAAGGTTCAAGGTTCAATATTTTGATTTATAAAATCTATGAACAATTTATCGTTGTAATTATCATCAAGAAATAAATCCTTTACTAATTTTAAAATTTGTTTTACTTTAAAAAAGGATTACATTGTCTAATTCTCACACAGGTTCCATGTGGTATAGAGCAAGCCTTATGTGTACCAATCCCTTGAAGTTCTTATTATAGTTATAAATTTATATTTGTGTAACGTCTCCTTAATGCATATCTTCTCCACCAGACTGTGATCTCTAAGAAAGCAGGGATCTTTGCTCATTTGAATGTATCATTCCACCAACAAATGTTATATAGATGCATGCCAGGTGTGTGATAGGAGTTAAATAAAAATTATTTTCTGACTTCCTAAAGGAATAATGACATTAGACATTCAAATCCATTCAAATCACTAACTACATCCATTCTAAATCTATGCTCACCAAGTAACATTCTAAAGGTTAATTTCCCATCTTTAAGGCACTGCAGGACAGTGCATCTAATCCATTGATTGTTTAATTTTGATTGTTAATATTTCAAGAACAATTCTGGCTGCTTTTTAAAATATCTGTAGCTTGCAAAGATTTTAACATGAGTCATCATATGTGAGTTTCCAATTCTTTGACTTTATTACAAGATTGTAAGTCTACAAGGTTAACACTAGAGACTTGACACTACAGCAAATTGATCACGTGATGCCAATCTTATGAAACTTATCCAAGGCCACCCAGCTAGTCTTCTGCAATCATCCTCTTTGTTGGTGACTTTTCTGGGTGGTATGTACCTTTCTGTTTAAACTTCTACATATAATCCTTCCTCCAATTAATCAAGAAATGTTCTTCTTACATTTTTTAAAGAAATTTGGGATATTGGTAATCATTACATCAAATCTTTGATCAAATAGTGAATTCAACGTGGAAGCAGTGATGGATTAGCTCTCCTTGAGAGAGGCATATTGTCACATGCAAAGCCATTTCCTTTATTCAGGGGAGCTAGAACCTACATTCTGGTTAGTCCCAAAATTTTAAACTGAAATTAAAATATTTTCACCACTAATTCTATAGATACATGCTTACATATAGCTTTTACTCTAGAAATTCAGTTTTTTAAAAATCACATGTTCTTTTACATAATTCTCTTTGCATATAAATATATCTGTTTCCTCTGGGATCATTGTGGCTTTTAAAAACATTATGATCTTCCTAATATTTAGTTCAATAAACAAAAATTGTTTTATTTAGGTCAGTAAATTAGCTAATGATCTCCTGAAAATCAAAACTAATCAAACAAATTGACTCCTTACAACTCTGATTATAGATGGCAACCAAAGACGATTACAAACAAATTAGGATAAAATCCAGAATTTTAAATTTAGCTGTTTTAGCCTATCTTTACTAATTTCTCCCCTAGGACTTTGTGTCTTAAAGCATTCTTTTCTCACTTTTTTTTTCATATAAATCTTCTTAACTTACCTGGCTTCAACTGGTATCTACGCATTAAAATTTGAATATTTCTAAGTCAATTTAAACTTATCCAAAGTTTTTCCACAAACCTCAGGACATCTCTGTAGAACAAATCATGCCCAACTCATTCTTCCTCCTCTATCTTTTTAATTTTCTTCATGTAGGAACTTTCATTGTGCCCAAAAAGAGGATCCTCAAAAAAAAAATTTCCTGAACTTACATATACTCAAAAGATATAGGCATCCTATCATATGTCCTCATACCATATGTCTTTTCTTCCTAATCCTGACCTCAGTTTTGATTTTATATGTGTTTATATAATTGCTTCAGTAATCTTTCACTTTCCTCCAGAATCTAAGCTCCTTGAAGGTAGAAACCATGTTTGTTTTTGCTCACCCTTACATTCCCATTGTATCTAGGACATGATAGGTAAGAGAAGAAGCAAGAACTGTGAATGATCTGGATTTGCTATATTTAGCAACTATTTAACCTAACAAAAAAGCTTAAACTTAATTATGTATTGAGTGAAAGAGCAAATTTAACATACTTTTAAGTATTTGTTCAATATCTGTGTAACTCAAAAGACATGTGAGAACAGTCTGTTTGTCTCATGTACCCTTGTATCTCTACTCCTACCACAGTGTCTGGCACATTAGTAGCTTTCAATAAAATATATGTTAGATCAATAAATGAGTAAATAGATTCCTGATATAAAATTAAAAATCAGTGTCTTCATTTCCTCCTGCACTGACTCTAATTCATTCTTTGGTACAGGGATAGAGGTGTTGATAGGGTTTTAAAGAACACATCTGTAAGGTTCTTTTTTCCTACGTGACAGTTGACCTCAAGTTCTGCCTCTGTTTTTTCTACACAAGCTCTATTATCTATAGTTTCTCTATATGTTTCTCAAGAGAAGGAGTAATTCTCAATTACTTTACACACCAGTTGTTACCTTATGACCATTTTATTTTGTTTTAAAATACACCACTAAGCATTGACTGCAGTATTTGAAGTATTTATAAACTGTAGCTCTTGGGGAGAAACATATAAGAAAGTATTTATTAGACGGCTGATCCAAAATACATAAAAGTAAAACAAACTGCAGCAATAAATGTTTATTGCGAGCAAAGATTTGAGTCTTGTGGGAAAAAGGAAGAAAACAAAGTCTAAGAAAACTATATAGCTTTATAAACAATGGGAAAATGAAATATAAAGGGAGTGATCAGATATTAATTAGGTCTGCCGTGGGGATGGACATTCTGGGGCTGGAGGAGAATGACCTATGTTTTATAGTACTCCAGAAGCTGAGCCCTGTCCAATGAGTAAAACTTAAAATAAAGATATTATAGCTTAATATTTAGATTAAACTTAATATTAACCAATGCTTTTTATCAGTAGAAAAAGTTGCCTCTGAGGAAATAAAATAACTATTAATTTTATTTTGAAGTCTTTCATGACCTTCCAATAAGAATAAGGCATTCATCTTCTCTGTATCCCCTGGGACCTTATTTACACCTTGATTATTGTATTGTCACTGTGTGATGGATTGTATAAAATCTGTTCTAAGGATAGAGACCCTTGGCGTTTTAAATCTTGGTATTCCTGCTGACTAACACATTGCTTGACACAAGACAGGCTTTCTTTTATTCTTTATTGAATAAATGGGTGAATGAATGCTTTAAAAACTATTCATGTATTTGAAAGAAGGCACCAGGCAAATCAGCTCTCAGGTTTTTTTTACAACTCCAAGAAGGCAAGCATCCATAAAGCTATGATTAGTTTTCAAAGTTACAAATAGTTTGGATAGGACCGATGGCAATTAGTCTTTTCAGATACTGCCCACAAATATGGAAGTATCCATAATACAATTCTATCTGAAAAACAATTTAGGAGTATAAAAAAACTTAGTCATGGCCAGTGTATTTGCTACATCAGGATTTATCAGGATTACAAATTTTTATGTAAAAAGTTTGGGTTACAAAATCATGAAACATTCCTTCCTCTCATGGATAAGATAATTACATAAGAAAGCATAATGATTTGAATATATTTAAATATAGCCAATATCTTTGATTTTCTCACTTAGAAATTATATATATACAGTTGACCCTTGAACAACATGAGGGTTAAGGGCACCAATCACTTGCATAATCAAAAAAACTGCACATAAATTTTTACTCCCAAAAAACTTAACCACTAATAGCCTACTTTTGACCAAAAGTCTTACTAATAGCAAAAACAGTCAGTTAAAACATATTTTATGTTATGTGTGTTATATATTGTATCCTTACAATACAGTAAGCTAGAGAAAATAAAATGTTAAGAAAATTATAAGGAAGAGAAAACATATTTACTATTCATTAAGTGGAAGCAAATCATCATAAAGGTTTTCATCCTTATCATCTTCATGTTGAGTAAGCTGAGAAGGAGGAAGAAGAGGAATGGTTGTTCTCGATATTTCAGGGGTGGCAGAGGCAGAAGAATATTTGCGTGCATATGAACCCACAGAGTTCAAACCCATTTTGGTCAAGGGTCAACTTTATGCATATATATAATTCTGCAAATACATAAAGTTCTGGATATACATGTATATACATATGTATATATATATATATACACACACTATATATGTGTATGATATAGATATCACTATATATATATATACACAATATAGTGTGTATATCAGAAATAGATTTGAGAAAATTTTATGATAAATATGTCAAATTTGAGAAACTGTAATTTCAAACCCACTATGCACATATATATGCATTTACTTTTTGAAAACAACTCCTCATCTTACAGAAAATTAGCTATAATTTTCTAGGCAGAGACTCATCTACTGGCATTTTAAATAATAACATGGCTGGAGAGTCCTTCAAGACCTAGACCTTGTCTACCTCTCTGATTTCCTCTTCTGCCACACTACTTCCACACTACTCACTACACTCTATCCACACTGGCCTTCTTTTCATCACTTAAACATGCCAATGTCATGTATCTCTCTGTTACTTTTGCCTGGAAAGCTTTCAATTTAAATCATTACCTGGCTGTGACCTGTTAGAATATAATTCTCTATGTGTTTCTCACAATGTCTTTCAAAGAGAAGCCCTGACAGGTTTTGTTTCTGACTATTTTTTCATGGATGTCTAAATAGTGTCTTCCTCCAAAGCAAAAGGCAGATTTGTTTACTGTCCAGTATACTAAAGATAATGTTTCCTCTGGGGCACATGTTGGGTAGGTTTGTTTGTAGGTCATTATTAAAGATTGATTTGTTCTAAGCTTAGGTTCCTCAAGTGAGGTGCAAACCTACTGCCTGTGCAGCATCCACTGGAGCCAATTGGCACTGTCATACTGGATCAAAGGGGACTGGTACACACATGCAACTCATGCTGTTTGCTCTGTCATAACTAATAAAGTCTCTTATCTCTGACCCAAGAGTTTTACATCTTCTGCTACCAATTATGAAACTACATCAATCTAATTTGCTAGCATGCAAGTAGTGTAAAATTTCATATCATTCCAGGTTCATGGCAGCTCTTTCATGTCATTCACATCTCATTTCAAAAGTCTACTTGTCTATTAGGAGTTCCATTAACACCCAATTTAAACTGATCACATATCAAGTCTATTTCTATTTCACTATGCTTTATTATTCTGCCTTCAATATGAGTACCAGAAACAATACCTTTCTTTTATGTATCATAATTATCTGTTTAACCCAACTAGATTGTAAACTCAACTAGAGTAAGAACCTTGTCTGGTATCTTCACCATGGTATTTTCAATATGTTGATAACTGTCTGACACCTAAAAGACACTGAAGTGTATATATTGAATAAAAGAATAAATGATTTCCTTGAATCGTGATTACTCTTCCTTAGACTTTTTCTCTTTTTCTTCTGTTGTTACATAATTTTGTATTATTTACAGTGTATTCAAACAATCATATTGCACTCATTTAATCTTTAGTGTCAATGCCCCAGCTTCAGGATATTAAAGATTACTTTCTACTTCTATCTCAGTCTTATGAATTTAGCAGCTCCTTGCTTCTGTGTCCTCTGTCCATGGATGGTATGTCACTGATGTGAATACTCTGCACATACTCATGATGTTCACAGGCTAGCACCTTTCCCTTTTGAATTGCTTTCACTGTGCTGGGTTAAGTTCTCATTACCCTTCATTTGCTTTTCTGATCCCACTAAAGGTTCTCTTTCTGTACTGCTTTCCATAAAATTATACCTTCAGGAAAACCCTACAGGAAACTTCTCTGAAAAGACAAGCTACTTGGTGTCCATTAAAGGGACCTCCAACTCATTACAGCTGTCTGTTTGACATCATTATGGAGCCCTTCTGTGAATAAGGGATAGCATAAAGCCCCTAGAAAACAATGAAAGTCACACAATAATTGTCTCAGAAATGAAGAGATAGCAAGCAAAAAATTACTGAGCAGTGTGGTAATACATTGATAGAATTATGAATGAGAGAGGATCCTAGAGAGAGTAATTTAGGTTAAATTTAAGTATTGAAGTCAAAGCAGAACTGACTAAGCAGGAATGGACAGATAAACATTTCAGCAAGGGCAGTAGCAAGGAAATTAAGAAATGATTTGCTTGAATTTTAAAAGGGTGCTTTGGGTGTGGGGCTAGAGCTTGATTATCATCACACCTTTCTCACTTGGCAAATGATCAATTAAGTTATATATCTCTCAAAAATTATTATTTGGGAGGAAAACCATTGATTTTACCTCAGAATGCTGCTGGAAAATTGAAAAGGAAAAAATTGTAGCACATTTTTGTGTTTATACTCTGAACCGTCTCTCCTCCACTTTAGGAATTCTATTTTAATTATTACATTTTATACATATATTATACTATAGTAACTGTGGTGGGCTGAATTCTGTCCCCCTAAAATTCATATATTGAAGCCCTAACCCCCAGCGTGACTATATTTGGAGCTAGGGTCTTTAAAAAGGCAATTAAAGGTAAATAAAGTCATAAGAACGGCAACGTAATTCAATAGGACTGGCGTCCTTGTAAGAAGCGGAAGGAATACCAGGGGTGCATGTGTAGAGAAAGGGCCATGTGAGGACACAGACTTCTTTCTTTAGCTTGCAGGTGGTTACCTTCTCTCTAGAAGTCTTAGGAGGAACCAAATCTGCCAATGCCTTGATCTTGGAGGTCCAGACACCAGAATAGTGAGAAAATATAATTTTGTTGTTTAAGCTACCCATGTAAGGCATTTTGCTATGGCAGCCCTAGCAAGCTAATATAGGAGCCCACGTAACAGAAACTAAGTTGCTCTTCAAAGGTGATAAATTTTGGTGAGAGAATTTTTATCATGAAGGGAACAATGATTTTCACTTATATGCAATTTAATTCAACAGCTTTTAAGCACTTGGTTCCAGGAACTATGTTAGAAGTTGAAACAACAGCCAATTTTAAAATAACTTATACAATGAAGGATTTCTGTAACTGTTTTCTCACAATTATCTGTGAAGAATTATAATCTTCACATTAAAAAAAAAAAAAAGGTAGGATGCAGAGCACTTAAAGAATGCAGCCAAGATTTCTCATTTGGGTCTGGAAAAGCTAGCCCCAAACACTGATCCTCCGGGAAAAAAAAAAAAAAGAACACACAAATTCTTACTGTTTTGCCACAGTTAAGTCTACCTCACATTAAGGAATTTTTGTTTTCAAAGTAGATAACCAGTCATGAAGTCAAGTTAAAGGCTGTAAACCAAATGTTTATTATAAGGTCATATAAATGGGTGGAAAGCTTAAAGTTTCGTAAATTTATTCTACTCTGTGTACTGGGCTAACAAAACACATATTTTATTTGTTTTTGTCATTTTATTGTTTTGCTCAATACACTCCTGCACTTTACCTGTGAGAAATCAAAAGGGTTTTAGACAGATAATCTAACATGTAGAAGAAATCTAGATATATTTCCAGTCACTTTCATCTTTTCCTGTAATAAAATATTATTTCCTCCTAAAAAACACCATAAGTATTTTTCAAGTTCTACTAGATCCATTTTCAAAAAATTATCTTATATATTATTTGCTATCCACTGGCCTTGACTCATCTCCATTTTCCCTCAATTGAGAGTTTATCAGTGCTTTTAGCATTGCTTTACATTTATATTTCTTTATGAGATGGATTGTTTTAAAATAATTAAATGAAAGCAGAGCAGAGAAATGAGTTTAGTGGCAATAATTTAGAGAACTTTTCACTGTAAAGTGAATTCAGTTCTTCAAAAAAATCACAAAATTTGACCAAAATATGTGGAGATAAACTAGATAAATTCCGCAAAAACTGTAAGCATGTATTTATTCAAAAAAATCTTAGAGCTTATGGTAAAGCACCAGGCCCTAGGGGTAAATGTAAACTAATTATGATTCCTGTCCTTAAATATGCAGTCTAACAATTATTACAAACCAGGTAATAAATGCTTGGAATGTCCTGGGAACAGACAGTGGAGGCATCTAAATTAAAATGGAAAGTCAAGGAAACCTTGCTAGAAGAAGTGACCAATGAGCTCACCTTTGAAGAATGAACAGGCATTGGTTAGTCAACAAGAAAATGAAATTTCAGGTAGAGAAAATATCACTTGAGAAATGGGAAAGGGAATATAAAATAGCATTGCACAGTCAGAGATCCCTTAAGACTCAGTATGGCTGGAGGAAAATATATGTAAGAATGAATAATTGAAGGTAATGTTACACATGTGCATAGGCATCATATCATGAGAGATTATGTTTGCACTTTATCTTCGGAATAATGGGACTCTTTGGAGGTTTTAATAATTTTGTAATTTCTTTTCATCAGATTTGTATTTTAGAAGCTTTTGTGTGAAATGGTGTAGTGAGTATGTTACACTCAATTTTGACAGAGAAGAAAGATGCTAACCTCCAAGCTGGTTAAGAGCTTGAGACTCATATAGTTACAGACCCAATAGGAAATCCTGTGTTTACCACTTACTTGGCAAAATTATTTGTGAGACCTTGGACAAAATATATATAATATTTGGGGCTCAGCTTTTTTAACTTCAAAATAGAAACAGGGGGCGGAGCCAAGATGGCCAACTTGAAGCAGTAGCTTTAGGAGGCTCCTATCAAAGAAAACCATAGTAAGTGTGTGAATCCTTCACAGGCAACCAATGTATCCAGGTTCTCTCATCAAAATTGACTAGAAGGCTGGCATGACCCAGAGAGAGAAGGAAGGACAGTGTGGTGCAGCAGCCCACCTGAGAGCCACACAGGGAAGGGGAACCCCCTCCCCCCACAGCCAAGGGAGGTGGTAAGTGAGCATGCTGCCCAGCCAGGGAAACTGTGCTTTATCCATGGAACTGTGCAACCCACAGATTGAAAGATCCCACTCACAAACCCATACCACTAAGGCCTAGTGTCCCAACCCTGAACGCACAAATTCTTAGAACCTCTCAGCTGGAATCTGCTTAAGTCTATCAAACTCCCAGGCGGAGGGGTGACCAGCACGGACTGTGGCTGCCTGCTGTCTAAGCCCTTTGAGCTCCTTGCAGGAGGGGAAGCAGCCTGCACTGGGACTCGTAACTGCCTAACCTGCTAAGCTTCCTGGGCGGGGGAAGAGTGGCTCCCATTTCTATAGCTCCAGAATATGCTTTTTCCCCTGATGGAGGCAGGGAGGCTGGACAGCTGGGTCCCAAGACTTGTCCCCACAGCCCAACACACCAGCTGTGGTAGTCTGCAACCAGAGTGCCTCTTCAAGCCTAACCCTGACTCATCCATCCTCAGTGGGTGGAGCTTCCCTGCAGGATCTCCAATAACTCCAGCCAGAGGCTCTGGGACAGAATTAGAATCTCCCTGGGCCCGAGCCCCTAGGGGGAGGGGTGGCCACAGTCTCTATGGACCAACAGACTTAGCCTCTCTTCTTGTAGTTCTAAGGAATCTGGGCAGCCCAGACAAGTGGGTTTCCCCCAAGTGAAACATACCCTTTCCACCAAGGGACAAAGTGCTTCATTAACCAGGTCCTGCTCCCCATGCCACCCAACTGGGTGAGACCCTCCAACAGGGGTTATCAGACACCTTATACAGGATCAATTCTACTGATATCAGGTTGGTGCCCCTCAAGGTCAGAGGTCCCAGAAGAAGGAGCAGGCACCCATATTTGCTGCTTTCCAGCCTTCTTGAGTGATATCTCTAGGCAGGGGTGCAAATCAGATGAACAGGTCCTGACGTGAACCCCCAGCAAACTGCAGTAACCCTACAGAAGAGGGACCTCACTACTGAAAGTAGAACAAGGCTGGTCATGGTGACTCACACCTGTAATCCCAGCACTTTAGGAGGCCGAGGTGGGCGGATCACCTAAGGTCGGAAGTTTGAGACCAGCCTGACCAACGTGGAGAAACCCCATCTCTACTAAAAATACAAAAAATTAGCCAGGTGTGGTGGCATATGCCTGTAATCCCAGCTACTTGGGAGGCTGAGGCAGGAGAATTGCTTGAACCCGGGAGGCAGAGGTTGCAGTGAGCCACGATCATGCCACTGCACACCAGCCTGAACAACAGAGCAAGACTCCGTCAAAAAAAAAAAAAAAAAAAAAAGAAAAAGAAAAAAGAAAGTAAAACAACCAAGCAGAAAGTGACAACAACAGCATCAACAAAAACAGCAACAAAAAAGGCCCCCACAAAAACCCCATCCAAGGGTCAGCAACATTAAAGACCGAAACTGGACAAACTCATGAAGATGAGAAAGAATCAATGAAAAAATGGTGAAAACCCAAAAGGCCAGAGTGCCTCTTCTCTTCCAAATTATCGCAATGTCTCTCCATCAAGGGCGCAGAACTGGATGGAAGATCAGATGGACAAATTGACACAAGTAGGCTTCAGAAGATGGGTAATAAAAAACTATGATGAGCTAAAAGAGCATGTTCTAACCCAGTGAAAAGAAGCTAAGAACCTTGATAAAAGGTTAGAGAAATTGCTAACTAAAATGACCAGTTTCGAGAGGAACATAAACGAACGGATGGAGCTGAAGACTGAACCTACCATTGGTTGGAGTACCAGAGGAGACAGGGAGAATGGAAACAAGCTGGAAAAGACACTTCAGGATATTATCCAGGAGAATTTCCCCAACCTAGAAAGACAGGCAAACATGCAAATTCAGGAAATGCAGAGAACACCATTAAGATACTCCACGAGAAGACTGACCTCAGGACATATAATCATCAGATTCTCCAACAACAAAATGAAGGAAAAAATAATAAGGGCAACCAGAGAGAAAGGCCAGGTCACCTGCAAAGGGAAGCCCATCAGAATAACAGCACACCACTCAGCAGAAGCTCTACAAGCCAGGAGAGATTGGGGGCCAATATTCAACAATCTTAAAGAATTTTCAACCCAAAATTTCATATCCAGCCAAACTAAGCTTCATCAGTGAAGGAGAAATAAAATCCTTTCCACACAAGCAAATGCTGAGGGATTTCCTTACCACCAGGCCTGCCCTGCAAGAGCTTCTGAAAGCAACACTAAACATGGAAAAGAAAAACTGGTACAAGCCACTGCAAAAACACACCAAAATATAAAGATCAATGACACTATGAGGAAACTGCATCAACTAGCATGCAATATAACCAAATAGCATCATGATGACAGGATCAAATTCACACATAACAATACTAACCTTAAATGTAAATAGGCTAAATGCCCCAATTAAAAGACACAAACTGGCAAATTGGATAAGGAAATAAGACCCATTGGTGTGCTGTATTCACGATACCCATCTTATGTGTAAAGACACACACAGGCTCAAAATAAAGGGATGGAGGAAAATTTACCAAGCAAACAGAAAGCTGAAAGAAGGTCTCTGATAAAACAGACTTTAAGTGAACAAAGATCAAAAAAGACAAATAAGGGCATTACATAATGGTAAAGGGAACAATTCAACAAGAAGAGCTAACTATTCTAAATATATGCACCAAATACAGGAGCATCCAGATTCATAAAACAAGTTCTTGGAGACCTACAATGAGACTTAGACTCCCACACAATAATAGTGGGAGACTCAACACACCACTGTCAGTATGAGACAATCAATGAAACAGAAAATTAACAAGGATATTCAGGACTTGAACTCAGCTCTAGATCAGGTGAACCTAGTAGATGTCTACAGAACTCTCTCCCCCAAATCAACAGAATATACATTATTCCCAGTGCCACATGGCACTTATTCTAAATCCACCACATAATTTGAAGTAAAACACTCCTCAGAAAATGCAAAAGAACTGAAATCATGACAATCAGTCTCTCAGACCACAGTGCAATCAAATTATAACTCAGAATTAAGAAACTCACTCAAAACCACACAACTTCATGGAAATTCAACAACCTGCTTCTGAATGACTCCTGGGTAAATAATGAAATTAAGGCAGAAATCAAGAAGTTCTTTGAAACCAATGAGAACAACAAGACAATGTACTGGAATCCATAGGACACCGCTAAAACAGTGTTAACAGGGAAATTTATAGCACTAAATGCTCACATCAGAAAGCTAGAAAAATCTCAAATCAACACCCTAAATCACAATTAAAAGAGTTAGAGAGGCAAGAGCAAACTAATCCAAAAGCTAGCAGAAGACAAGAAATGACTAAGATCAGAGAAGAAAAGAAGGAGATAGAGACACAAGAAACACTCCAAAAAATCAACAAATCCAGGAGGTGGTTTTTTGAAAAAATTAACAAAATAGATAGACCACTGGCTAGACTAATAAACAAGAAGAGAGAGAAAAATCAATTAGACACAATACAAAATGATAAAGGGAATATCACCACTGATTCTACTGAAATACAAACTACCATCAGAGAATTCTATAAACATCTCTATGCAAATAAACTAGAGAATCTACAAGAAATGGATAAATTCCTGGACTCACACATCCTACCAACACTACACCAGGAAGAAGTTGAATCCCTGAATAGACCAATAACAAGCTCTGAAATTGAGGTAGTAATTAATAGCCTACCAACGAAAAAAAAAGTTCAAGACCAGATGGATTCACAGCTGAATTCTACCAGAAATACAAAGAGGAGCTGGTACCATTCCTTTTGAAATTATTCCAGACAATTGAAAAGAAGGGACTCCTCCCTAACTCATTTTATGAAGCCAGCATCATCCTGTTACCAAAACCAGGAAGAGACACAATAAAAAAAGAAAACTTCAGGCCAATCTCCCTGATGAACATTGATGCAAAAATCCTAAATAAAATACTGGCAAACTGAATCCAGCAGTACATCATAAAACTTAACCACTAAAATCAAGTCAGATTTATCCCTGGGATGCAAGGCTAGTTCAACACATGCAAATCAATAAACATAATCCATCGCATAAACAGAATCAAAACCAAAAACCACATGATTATCTCAATAGATGCAGAAAAGGCCTTTGATAAAATTCAACATCTCTTAATGTTAAAAACTCTAAATAAATTAGGTATTTATGTAACACATCTCAAAATATTAAGAGCTATTTATGACAAACCCACAGTTAATATATTGAAAGGGCAAAAGCTGGAAGCATTCTCTTTGAAAACCAATACAAGATAAGGATGCCCTCTCTCACCATTCCTATTCAACATAGTATTGGAAGTTCTGGTCAGGGCAATCAGGCAAGATAAAGAAATAAAGGATATTCAAATAGAAAGAGAGAGAGTAATGTTGTCTCTGTTTGCAGACCACATGATTTTATATTTAGAAAACCCCATCATCTCAGCCCAAAACCTTCTTGAATTGATAAACAACTTCAGCAAAGTCTCAGGATATAAAATCAGTGGGCAAAAATTGCAAGTATTCCTTTACACCAACGATAGGCAAGCAGAGAGCCAAATCATGAATGAACCCCTGTTCACAATTGCTACAAAGAGAATAAAATACCTAGGAATACAATTAACAAGGGATATGAAGGTATGAAGGACCTCTTCAAGGAGGACTACAAACCACTCCTCAGGGAAATAAGAGAGGACACAAACAAATGGAAAAACATTCCATGCTCATGGATACAAAGAATCAATATCATGAAAATGGCCATACTGCCCAAAGTAATTTACAGATTCAATGCTATTCCCATCACACTGCCATTGACTTCTTCAAAGAATTAGAAAAAACTATTTTAAATTTCATATGGAATCAAAGAATATCCTGTATAGCCAAGACAATTCTAAGCAAAAAACACAAAGCTAGAGGCATCATGCTACCTGACGTCAAACTATACTACAAGGCTACAGTAATCAAAACAGCATGGTACAGGCACCAAAATAGACATATAGATGAATGGAGAAGAACAGAGACTTCAGAAATAACATCACACATCTACAACCATCTAATCTTTGACAAACCTGACAAAAACAAGCAATGGGGAAAGGATCTCCTATCCAGTAAATGGTGCTGGGAAAACTGGCTAGCCATATGCAGAAAACTGAAACTGGACCCCTTATACAAATATTAACTCAAGATGGATTAAAGATGTAAATGTAAAACCCCAAACCATAAAAACCCTAGAAGAAAACGTAGGCAATGCAATTCAGGACATAGGTGAGGCCAAAGGCTTCATGACAAAAATGCCAAAAGCAATTGCAACAAAAGCCAAAATTGACAAATGGGATCTCATTAAACTAAAGAGCTTCTGCACAGCAAAAGAAACTATCATCAGAGTGAACAGGCAACCTACAGAATGGGAGAAAATTTTTGCAATCTACCCATCTGACAAAGGTCTAATATCCAGAATTTACAAAAAAACTTAAACATGTTTACAAGAAAAAAACAACCAACCATATCAAAAAGTGGGCAAAGGACATGAACAAACACTTATCAAAGGAAGACATTAAAGTGGCCAAAAAACTTATTAAAAAAAGCTCAACATCATTGATCATTAGAGAAATGCAAATCAAAACCACAATTAGATACCATCTCACACCAGTCAGAATGGTGATTATTAAATAGTCAGGAAACAATAGATGCTGGCGAGGCTGTGGAGAAATGGGAATGCTCTTACACTGTTGGTGGGAATGTAAATTACTTCAACCATTGGGGAAGACAGTATGGCGATTCCTCAAGGAACTAGAACCAGAAATATCATTTGACCCAGGAATCCCATTACTGGGTATATACCCAAAAGAATATAAATCATCCTACTATAAAGACACATGCACATGTATTTTTATTGCAGCACTATTTGCAATAGCAAAAACACGGAATCAAACTAATTGCCTATCAATTATAGACTGGATAAAGAAAATGTGGTACATATACACCATGGAATAATATGCAGCGATAAAAAGGAATAAGTTCGGGGACATGGATGAAGCTGGAAGCCATCATCCTCAGCAAACTAACACGGGAACAGAAAACCAGACACTTCATGTTCTCACTCATATGTAGGAGTCAAACATTGAGAACACGTGGACACAGAGAGGAGATCATCACACACAAGGGCCTGTTGGTGGGTGGGGTTTGAGGGG
Source organism: Pongo pygmaeus (assembly GCF_028885625.2). Lineage (NCBI taxonomy): Eukaryota > Metazoa > Chordata > Mammalia > Primates > Hominidae > Pongo > Pongo pygmaeus. The sequence goes on from NC_072384.2 coordinate 86,047,450, forward strand.
AGGGAACTTAGGGGATGGGTCAGTAGGTGCCGCAAACCACCATGGCACATATATACCTATGTAACAAACCTGTACATTCTGCACATGTAGCCCGTTTTCTTTTAGGAGAAAAAAATTAGAAATAGTAATAGTACTTACATCATGAGCTTATTGTGAAACTTAAATGACAGAAAACGTGTCAAGCTTTTAACTATAATTATTGTTTAGTATATATTTTATGTATTATCAATAATGCTCTGGATGATAATTAATGTGAGCAGCACAAAGACAATGACAGTAAGAATGGAGAGAGATCAAGAATATAGAATCAAAAAAGCTTGATTACTCTTTGGATATGATTGAGATGGGGTCCTGGATTACTATCAGTGTTTTGGTTTAGGTGGTTGGTACATCTTCACATCCTTCACTAAGGCAGGGAGGAAAGAGGGATGACCAAGTTTAGAAGGAGATAATAAGTTCAGTTTGAAATACAGGAAATTTGAGACCCCTGTGGGATGATCACATGGAGATAATCAGAAAGTAGTTGGATGTAGGTCAAGTGTTCTGGACTGCAACATAATCACCATAACAGGAAGAGTATATAGATTCAAAGGCACATAATGCCAGGGGTAGAAGCCATAAGAATAAATATACTTGAAAGGGTAATTAAATAAATACACTTGAAAGGGTAATTAAATAAAAATACACAAAGAAGACTATAAACAAATTATGACAAAAGTATTTTTTAAAGTTATGTTTATTTAAAAAAAACCCTGAAGTAAAAGACAGTCTCAATGAATTAGCAATAAAACATGTCAAATGCCATAGGACAATCTGGTAAGATAAGGACAATCACTAATCTACTGTCTTTGGCAACGTGGAAGTAATTGATGATCTCCTTCATAAGGAATAAATTACTTTACAGTCTCTGTTCTTACATTTGTTCCCCATATAAATTAAAAATTAAAAGTCCTAACTTTTGGATATTTTCTGAGAATTCTACTTTAAAAATATATAAATCTGAACTGCTGAGAGATAGTTATATATAATTTTCAAAATGTTTGCATTATTTACTGGTATTATTTATTTACTTTTAATTCACCACCACCTTCCCAAGGGCATTATAAAATTGTCCCTGAATTTTTCAAGGGGCAGTTAAACATAAACTTAGAGATAGCTCTTTTAAAATTGGGAAAGAGAAGCATATATATAGTTCATAAATCAAGACCACTGGTAATGACAGCCATTTAAATGCAATAATTTAACTCAGATCAAAAAGTCACCTTAAAATAACACATTTTAAACTTAGTCTATGAAGAACTGTGCGAGGTTGACTATTGGTGACTTCATCTGTAGAACGGAAAATGTCCTGATTAGATCATCAAAGAAACACATGCAGATTGGTTTCCAATATCCCACTATTCAGCACTTCTAAAAGGGTATACAGAAAATAACAAACTAAAAATAAGACATTAGTTTTTCTCTAAATCCCTCCTAATTGTGCACTAGATCCCATCCCCTCTCACTTGCTCCAAAGATTCACTTCACAAACTCTACCCTCTTCTGAATCATTGATTTCTCCCTTTCTGTTCTTCCATTAAAAATAAATGAAATTGAAATAAATATATTATTTTACTTGACTTGGTTTCATTTCTGTGCCAGTTCTTCCCTATAGCCCTAATTTCTCTTCCTTCCTTTGCAGTAAAAATTATGTTTATATTTGCTGTCTCCAACTTCTTTCCTTACATTTTCTCTTAAACACACTGTAATAAAGGTTTCTGCCTATCCCTCTACCAAATTGCTTTGTTAATATCTCCAATAACCTGCGTCTTGCTAAATCTATGTTGAGTTCAGTTATCATCTTCACTGGCCTACCAGCAGCGACCTTTGCCACAGTTGATATTTTCATTTTCCTTGATATACTTTCTTCACTTGGCCTTTCTGTACCACACTCAGGTTTTCTCCTCATCACTGCCTGCTGCTTTTGTTTCCTTTCTTGATTCCTTTTCTACCTGACCTCTCAAAGTTCTTCCATTGGCTTCTCCTTTCTTTCTACATTCTCTCTTCCAGTAACCTAAAGCTCCACCATAACTTTAAAACCTACTTATATGTGGACAACTCTTAAAATTTTTTATTTAGTCCAAACATTTTTCCTGAACTTTAGATTTAATAATATAAATGTCTTCTGGACATTTCAAACTCAATATTTTGGAAACTGACTTTCTGACAATTTCTCCAATCCTCTAGTCACAGACCAATTTAACCCATATCAATTGATCCAACCCTTCAGTTTCTCAGGCTAAAAATATCACAGTCATCCTGATCCTATGTTTCTTTCATGCCCCACATCTACTTATTTAGCAAAATCTATTGGCTCTACCTTCAAACATATCCAGCATGTTACCACTTTTCACCATCCTTATTTAATTCCACCAATCTTTCTCATCTAGTTTGCTGCAATTACCCCCAACTGCTCTACCAGTCTCTTCCTTTGCACCCCCTACAATCTAGTCTCAATACAGAAATTAAATCGTGTCATCACTTTCCTAAAACTCTTCAAACAACTTCACACCTCAGAATAAAAAAGAAAACCCTTCCAATGTCTGCAAGGGTCTGCATATTTGTTTTTCTCCAACCCTTACCCACTTTTGCTACTTCTCTAAGTGGTTCTTGAACTTTTGTCTCCCTGAATCCTTGGCTTTATACACAGTAGTCACTAGTTCCTTAAACAAAGCATGCACGCTCCTTATAGCACCCCTACATTGGCTCTTCCCTTGGCCTTGAATGTTTTCCCTGCAAATAACTGTTGAGCTAACTCCCTCTTCTATCTCAAGATTTTGGCCAGATTTCAGATATAAATGAAGCCTACCCCAACCCCCATCTTTAAAATTGTACCCATCTCCAGATTCTCCCCCAGTCTCCTTTTTTTTTGTAACTTTTTTTATTATTCTCTACTCTTATCAACTTTCAAAATGCTGCACAATTTATTACTTACTATATTTCTCTTTGTTTTTTATCTCCCATTACAAGCTAAGGGAGTTTGGTCTGTTTTGTTCAACGATATATTCCAACACCTAGAAGAGTGTATGGCACATAGTAGTAGATACAGAATAAATAAATAAATATCTGTTTTTGAGTGACTGTTTGAAAAACAATCTTGACTAACTTAAAATGCACTTGTTGTCCCTCTATCATTCCAAATCAAAGGTCAAACTGGAGGTTTCATTGGATTACTTTTAAATAGGTGCATAGCATTATAATCTGCATTCATCCCTTTATAATTTGTTATTAAATAATACAACAAAAATGGGTAATGCTTAAAGTTCCCTTATTCTTATTGTTCAGTATCTAAGCATCACTATTGTTTTGGCAATAAAGTCTTATTTGTCAGATCATTTAAGATTTGTATTAATTGCAATCAAAACAATCCTTTAAAATAAACCTCCATATTTATACATCTATTGTATATACATGTAAATACTACTTTTGCCTAAAGAGATCTGAAATAAGATTCAACTAATGGCAAAAATAGTAATTCAAAGATGATTACATTTGGGGTAAATTTTTTATGTTTAATATTTTTCTGTATTGCTGAAATCATGAATTTAGTATATATAATTTTATAAAAAACAAAAATGTAATATTCTTTAAAGGATTCAAAGTACCACTAGAGGAATAGAAATGAGATATGTAACTCCCAAACCACAAGAGAAGGATAAATGAAATATGAGGCAAAATCAAATAATTCAACAAAAGGCAGGCAGGGATGAAAAAAATAAAATTAAAATAGAATGTAAAACAAAAATAAGCTTTAAAAACACCAAAACATCATTTTACTAAATCATGAAAGGTTTAACTACGTTAAGTCCCTTAGAAAAGATAAAGACTATCAGGTTTAAATATAAAATTTCTAACTTTGCTATATGTTATTTAAGATGAGGAAAGGTGAAAACAAAGAGGAAATAAACTTCTTATTTCATGAAACAAGCCAAAGATTCTCCCTGTCAAAGCACCTCTTTCTTACAAATGATAGAGCATGTTCAAATCAACAAATCAAAGAAGAAAAATAATTTACAAGTATAAGAAAGAAAAACACTTTCATTATCATACAGTAATAAAAACAATTTATGTTGTAACATGTATTTTATTTGTATTACAATATAAACTGTATTACCACTTATCATATGTACATTATTGTATAAAATTTTTACATATGATACTACAAAGACAAGATTAAGAGAATCAGATAATTCTTAGAATTAGCAAGGTTTCCAAATACAAAAATCAACATATAAAAATCAATATATAGTAGCACATCAAAAATAACAGAAATAGAAATAAATATTTATAGTAGCAACAAAACTCTAAAGTAGCCAGGACATAATCAACCATGTACAAAATTATTATAGAATATATTTTTAAAGTCTATTAAATGATAAAAGGAAACTATTAAAAAAGACCTTTACAATACTGATGCCAATTTTTGCAAATTAATCTATATATTCAATGAAGTTTTAATGAATATTCCAGGAGGATTGAGGGAAGAAAATTGATAAACTAAGTTTTATCTGGGGGAAAAATATGATCTACTAAAGCTAAGATGGTTTGGAAAAAGAAAACAAAAAGAGGAGATGTTTCCTGCTTAATTTTAAGTTATATTACAAAGCCTTGGTGAGTTCAATGGTGTTAAACTGGTATAGAAAAGATAAACAAAAATAACAATAATAAGCCAAATGGAGAAACCCAAAACAATCTATGTGTATACAGAACTTAGTAATTGAGAATATATGAGAATACTCCCTCAGTAAGAAAACAATGGAATATGTATTGAATGTTATTGAGAAATTCTCCTTAATCTATGAAGAAAAATAAAGATGTATCTGTTCCTCTCATCATAATCTAAAATGAATTTGACATCACTGGAAGGTCAAAATATAAAAGGTATAAAGATAACAGAAGACAATAGGAGATTATTTTGTGATTATGGCTAAGGAAGAATGTATTAAACAAGACCCAAAAAGGAAGAACTTCACAAAGTGACAACTTGACAGATTTTATCCTTTCAAAATAAAATATATTTGTTCGACACTAAAAACTAAATCAACAATTCTCAAAGTTCCATGATGAAACCTAGGGTAGAGATGGGGGTACCCAAGAACCCTTCATGGAGTTTATGAAGTTAAACTTATCTTTATAATACTCATACATCATTGCCTTTTTCACTGTGTTGATATTTTTCCTGATAGTGCACAAGCAATGATGGATAAAATTACTGGTGCCTTAGCTCAAATCATGGTTGCAATACCAAGTCGTCCCAGTAGTCATTGAATTCTTCACTGCCACGCACTCACAGTTACTTAAAAATGCCATTTTCACTGAACTTTCCTTGATGAAGCAATACAAATTAATAAAATTTTAAAATCTTCATAGCTGAGGAGTACACTTCTCTTAAATAGTCCATGTGAATAGATGAGAAGTATGTATAAAGCACTTCTGCTACACATTGAAGTACAACGTTGGTCTCAAGCAAAAGTACTCGCATGATTGCTTAAATTTGGAGTTGAATTATTGTTCCTTTCATGGAAAAAATAACTACAGTTATTCAGACTCTAGTATTTGGCAGACATCTTCAAGATGAATCAAGAAATTAACAGTATTTATTACCAATAATAAAATGCAAGAATTCAGGCAAAAGTTAAGATTCCCAATTTTGTGATAAGATTAGTAGTAATATTAACAAAAACAGTTTGTGGGGATTTTATAATTAATGAGTCAACATTTAGAAAACCTACAGTAACTCAGTGTATCAAACATTTCTCAAGCGATCAATAAGTTACATTACATCATTTAGGGGTAAAAGATTGATCCAAAGTGCAACATAAATTAATAGATTTTAATGAAATAGACTAAAAATGCTCATTAGCCTGGGTGTAGATGCTCACACCTATAATCTCAGTACTTTGGGAGGCCAAGACAGGAGGATCACTTGAACCCAGGAGTTCAAAACCAGCCTGAGCAGTATAGTGAGACTTCATGTCTATAAAAAATTAAAAAATTAGCCAGGCATTGTAGCACCCACCTGTAATCCCAACTGCTCAGGCGGCTGAAGTAGGATCGCTTGAGTTTATGAAGCTTAGTTTGGCTGGATATATATTCAAGGATGTTAAGGAATAAAACTACATAGGAGATGAAAAATGAAATGGCCATTTTAAGAAAGAGCTAAACTGATCTAATAGAGCTGAGAAGCTCACTTCAAGAATTTCAAAGTACAATTGCAAGTACTAACAGCAGAATTGACCAAGCTGAGGAAAGAATCTCAGAGCTCAAATACCAGTCTTCCAAAATAACTCAGACAAAAATAAATTAAAAAACAATAAAGATGATTGAACAAAACCTCCAAGAAATATGGGATTATGGAAAGAGACCAAATCTAAGACTCATTGGTGTCTCTGAAAGAGAGAGAAATCAAGTAACTTGGAAAACAATTTCAGGATATCATCCATGAAAATGTGGCCAACCTCACTAGAGAGGCCAACATTTAATTCAGGAAATACAGAGAATGCCTGTGAAATACTACACAAGAAGACCATTCCCAAGACATATAATCATCAGATTCTACAAGGTCAAAATAAAAGAAAAAATATTAAAGACAGCTAGAGAAAACAGGCAGGTCACCAGCAAAGGGAACCCCATCAGGGTAACAGCAAACCTTTCAGCAGAAACCCTACAAGCTAGAAGAGACTGGAAACCTATATTCAGCATTCTTAAAGAAAAGAAATTCCAACCAAAAATCTTATATCCAGCCAAACTAAGCTTCATCAGCAAAGGAGAAATAAGATCCTTTTCAGACAAGCAAATGCTAAGGGAATTCATTACCACCAGACCTTCCTTACAAGAGGTCTTGAAGGGAGTGCTAATTATGGAAAAGAAATATAGTTACCAGCCACTATAAAAGCACACTTAGGTAAATGGACCAAAGTCCCATCATAAAGCAATCATACAAACTGGTGTATATAATAACTAGCTAACAACAGGGTGACAGTACTAAATCTTCACTTACCAATGCTAGCCTTGAATGTAAATGGGCTAAATGCCCCAATTAAAAGGCATTGAGTGGCAAGTTGGATAAAGAAATAAGACTCAATGGTATGATGTCTTCAAGAGACTCATCTTGTATGCAATGAAACCTGTAGGCTCAAAGTAAGAGAATAGAAAATAGATATATACAGAACTCTTCACCCAAAAAACAACAGAATATACATTCTTTTCATCTGCACATGGGACATACTCTAAAATCAACCACACAATCAGACATAAACAATACTCAGCAAATTCAAATAAAGAAAAAACAACAATTTGGGAGGCTGAGGTGGGTGGATCACCTGAGATCAGGAGTTTGAGGCCAGCCTGGCCAACATGGTGAAACCCCCTCTCTACTAAAAACACGAAAATTAGCTGGGAGTGATGGCAGGCACCTGTAATCCCAGCTACTCAGGAGGCTGAGGCAGGAGAATCGCTTGAGCTAGGGAGGTGGAGGTTGCAGTGAGCTGAGATTGTGACATTGTGCTCCAGCCTAGGCAACAAGAGTAAAACTCGTCTCAGAAAAAGAAAAAGAAAAAGAAAAAACAATAACATCATATGAACCACTCTAAGATCACAGAGCAATAAAAATGAAATCAATACGAAGAAAATCACTCAAAACCATACAGTTACATGGAAATTAAACAACCTTCTCCTGAATGACTTTTGGGTAAATAATGAAATTAAGGCAGAAATAAAGAAATTCTTTGAAACTAATGAGAACAAAGATACAACATACCAGAATCACTGGGACACAGCTAAAGCAGTCTTAAGAGGGAAGTTTATAGCACTAAATATCCACTTCAAAAAGTTAGGCAAATCTTAAATTAATGACATTAACATCACAACTATAGGAACTAGAAAGGAACTAGAGAAACAAGAGCAAGCCGACCCCAAAGCTAGGAGAAGACAAGAAGTTACCCAAATCAGAGCTATACTGAAGGAAATTGAGATGCAAATAAACAAACAAACAAACAAAAGATTAATTAATCCAGGATTTGGTTTTTTGAAAGAATTAATAAGATACAACAGACCACTAGCTAGACTAATAAAAAGAGAAAATCCAAATAAACACAATCAGAAATAACAAAGGGGACATTACCACTGACCCCACAAAAACACAAAAATCCCTCAGAGACTACTATGAATACCTTTATGCACACAAGCTAGAAAACCTAGAAGAATGGAAACATTCCTGAAAACATATAACCTCCCCAGATTGAACTAAGAATAAATTAAATCCCTGAGCAGACAACTAACAAGTTCTGAAATTGAATCAATAATAAAGAGCCTAACAACCAGAAAAAGCCCAGGACCAGTTTCACAACTGGATCCTACCAGTTGCATAAAGAAGAGCTGGTACCATTCCTATTGAAACTATTCCAAATAATTGTGGAGGAAGAACTCCTCCCTAACTCATTCTATGAGGCCAGCATCAACCTGATACCAAAACTTGGCAGAGACACACGCAAAATAAGAAAACTTCAGGCTAATATCATTGATGAACACAGATGCAAAAATCCTCAACAAAATACTAGCAAATGAAATCCAGCAGCTTATCAAAAAGTTAATTCACCCCAGAAATTAAGTAGGCTTTATCATCCACATGCAAGATTGGTTTAACATACAAACACAAAAATAAATAAATGTGATTAATCATGTAAACAGAACTAAAAACAAAAACCCAATGATTACCTCAACTGATGCAGAAAAGGCTTTCAATAAAACATCCCTTCATGTTAAAAACTTTAACAAACTAGACATTGAAGGAACATACCCCAAAATAATAAGAGCCATCTATGCCAAACCCATAGCTAACATCATACTAAATGGGCAAAAGCTGGAAGCATTCCCCTGGAAAATTGGCACAATATAAAGATTCTCTCTCACACTCTGATTTAACATAGTATTGGAAGTCCTGACCCAGCAATCAGGCAAGAGAAAAAAATAAAGGGCATAAAAATAGGAAGAGAGGAAGTAAAACTATCCCTGTTTGCAGATGACATGATTCTGTATCTAGAAAATACCATAGTCTCTGACCAAAAGCTCCTAGATCTGATAAACAACTTTAGCAACTTTTCAAAATATAAAATTGCAAAATACTTTGCAAATATTTTCAGAATGGGAGAAAATATTTGTAAAATCAATGTACAAAAATTGCTAGCATTCCTATACACCAACAACAGCCAAGATGAGAGTCAAATCAGGAATACAGTTCTATTCACAATTGCCACAAGAAGAATGAAATTCCTAGGAATACAACTAACCAGGGAGGTAAAAGATCTCTACAATGAAAATTACAAAATTGCTCAAATAAATCAGAGATGACACAAACAAACCGAAAAGCTTTCCATATTCATGGACAGAAAGAGTCAATATTGTTAAAATGGTCATACTTCTCAAAGCAATTTATAGATTCAGTGGTATTCCTGTCAAGCTACCAATGACATACTTCACAGAATTAGAAAAAAAAAAACGATTTTAAAAGCCATATGGAACAAAAAAAGGCCTAAATAGCCAAAGAAATACTAAGCAAAAAGAACAAAGCTGGAGATATCACTTTGCCCAACTTCAAACTATGCTACAAGGCTATGGTAACCAAAACAGAATGATACGGATACAAAAACAGATACACAGATCAATGTAACAAAACAGCCCAGAAATAAGGCCACACACCTACAATAATCTGATCTTCAACAAAGACAACAAAAACCAGTGATATTGTTTGGATCTGTTTCCTGACCTAAATCTCATCTCAAATTGTAATCCTGACATATTGGAGGGGATCCTGGCAGGAGATGATTAATTCATGGGGGTAGTTCCCCCATGCTGTTATGATAGTGAGTGAGCTCTTGCGATCTGATGGTTTAAAAGTGTTTAGCAGTTCCCCCCACCCTCCTGTTACCATGTGAAGAAGGTCCTTGCTTCCCCTTCACCTTCCACCATGATTGTAAGTTTCCTGAGGCCTCCCCAGCTATGCTGAACTGTGAGTCAGTTAAACCTTTTTTCTTCATAAATTACACAGTCTCTGGTAGTCCTTTATAGCAATGTGAAAATTGACTAATACAGAAAATTGGTACCAAGAGTTTGGGGCACTGCTATAAAGATACCTGACAGTATGAAAGCAACTTTGGAACTGGGTAACAGGCAGACATTGGAACAGTTTGGAGGGCTCAGAAGAAGACATGAAGATGTGGGAAAGTTGGAACTTCCTAGAGACTTGCTGAATGGTTTTGACCAAAATGCTGATAATGATATGGACAATGAAGCTCAGGCTGAGGTGATCTCAGATAGAGATGAGGAACTTACTAGGAATTGGACTAAAGGTCACGCTAGCTATGCCTTAGCAAAGAGACTGGTGGCATTTTGCCCCTGCCCTAGAGATCTGTGGAACTTTGTAATTGAAAGAGATGATTTAGAGTATCTGGTGGAAGAAATTTCTAAGCAACAAAGTATTCAAGAGGTGACCTGGCTTTTTCCAAAAGTTTACTGTCATATGTTTTCATAAAGAGATTATGTGAAATTGGAACTTTTGTTTAAAAGGGAAGCAGAACATAAAAGTTCAGAAAATTTGTAACCTCACCATGCAATAGAAAAGAAAAACCCATTTTCTGGGGAGAAATTCAAGCCTGCTGCAGAAATTTGCATAAGAAACAAGGAACAAATGTTAATAACCAATACAATGGGGAAAATGTCTGCACGGCATTTCAGAGATCTTCATAGCAGCCTCACCCATCACAGACCCAGAGACATAGGACAGAAAAATGGTTTTATAGGCCGAGCCCAGGGCCCCACAGCTCTGTGCAGCCTCAGGATGTGGTGCCCAGCATACCATCCACTCTAGCTCCAGCTATGGCTAAAAGGGGCCAAGTTACAGCTCAGGCTGTGGTTTCAGAGGTGCATGTCCCAAGCCTTTGTAGTTGTGGTGTGGTGCTGGATCTGTGGATGCACAGAAGGCAAGAGTTTGGGAGCTTCCACCTAGATTTCAGAGGATGTATGGAAATGCCTGGATGTCCAGGCCAGGCAGAAATCTGCTACAGGGATGGAGCCCTCATGGAGAACCTCTACTAGGGCAGTGCATAAGGGAAATGTGGGGTTGGAGCCCCCACACACAGTCCCCACTGGGGCACTGCATAGTGGAGCTGTGAGAAGGGGGCCACCACTCCAGAATGGTAGGTCTACTGACAGCTTACACCATGTGCCTGGAAAAGCTACAGGCACTCAATGCCAGCCCGTGAAAGCAGCCATGGAGGCTGTAGCCTGCAGAGCCACAGGAAAGAGCTGCCCAAGGCCTTAGGAGCTTACCTCTTGGGTCAGCATTTCCTGGATGTGAGACATGCAGTCAAAGGAGATTACTTTTGGAGCTTTAAGATTTAATGAGTGCCTTGCTGGGTTTCCAAATTGCATGTGGCTTGTAGCCCCTTTGTTTTGGCCAATTTCTCCCATTTGTATGGGAACATTTACCCAATGCCTGGGCCCCATTGCATCTTATAAGTAACTAACTTATTTTTTTATTTTACAGGCTCACAGGAGGAAGGGACTTGCATTGTCTTAGGTGAGACTTTAGACTTGGACTTTTGGGTTAATGCTGGAATGAGTTAAGACTTTGGAGGACTGTTGGGAAGGCATAATTGGTTTTGAAATGCGAGAAGGCCATGAGATTTGGGAGGGTCCAGGGGTGGAATAATATGGTTTGGCTCTGTGACCACACTCAAATCTCATCTTGAATTTTAATCCCTATATGTCAGAGAAGGGGCCTGTTGGGAGATTATTGAATCATGGGGGCGATTCATGCTGTTCTCATAATAGTGAGTGAGTGCTCACAAAATATGATGGTAAAAAGTGTTTAGCAATTTCCTCAAGCCCTGTCACCATGCGAAGCAGGTCCTCACTTCCCCTTCACCTTCCAACATGATTGTAAGTTTCCAGAGGCCTCCTCAGCCATGCAGAACTGTGAGTCAATTAAGCCTTTTTTCTTTATAAATTTCCCAGACTCAGGTATTCCTTCATTGCAGTGTAAAAATGAATTAATACAGCCGGCAACAGGGAAAGGAATCACCATTCAATAAATGGCGCTGGATAACTGGCTAACTGGCTATATGCAGAAGATAGAACCTGAACTCCTTCCTTACATCATATACAAAATCAACTTGAGATAGATTAAAGACTTAAATGTAAAACCTAAAACTTGCAAAATCCCTGACAGATAACTTAGGAAATACCATTCTAGACATAGGAACTTGGTAAGATTTTATGATGAATATCCCAAAAGCAATTGCAACAAAAATAATAATTGACAAATGGGACTTAATTAAACTAAAGAGCTTCTGGACAGCATATCAACAGATTAAACAGTGTACAGAATGAGAGAAAATATTTGCAAACTATGCATCTGACAAAAGTCTAATATCTGAAATCTATAAGGAAATTAAATTAACAAAGAACAAACAACCCCATTAAAAAGTAGGCAAAGGACATGAATAGACAGTTTTCGAAAAGAAGATATACACACAACCAACAAGAATATGAAACAATTCTCAATGTCACTAATTATTAGAGAAATGCCAATCAAGACCACAATGAGAAACCATCTCTCACCAGTCAGAATGCATATCATTAAAAAGTAAAAAAATAACAGATCATGCCGAGGTTGCAAAGAAAAGGGAAGCTTATACGCTGTTGGTGGGAGTGTAAATTAGTTCAGCCATTGTGGAAAGCAGTTTGTGGATTTCTCAAAGAACTCAAAATAGAATTACCATTCAATCCAGCAATTCCAACATTGTGTATGTTCCCAAAGATAGAGAAATCATACTATACAATGTGGACATAAACATGTTGCCCTAGCTTAGGTCAGCAATGTAGGCAAGTAGATTGAGCTTGTAGCTGATGCCCTCAGGGGTCTTGACCTTGACCTCTTTGAGCTATATGAGGGCCCTGACAGCCTTGGCTAGTCCATTCATGTCCTTGGTGTTGCTGACCTACATCTTTTTTAAGCCCTTCTTTTCCTTCATGGCAAAGCACACATTCCTCACGAACTTAGGGCCCACTCCCTTAAGAGATTCATATCCTTGTGATCAAGGTTTCTTGATGCCATTTCTGTGCCATTTTTGGGACTATTTGTGCATGGTGTTGTTCCTGAACTTGGCCATATCTGCACCATAAACTGAAGCTCCTCTACCTGTGCTTCTTTATGGTCATTCGCAGACATGTGCAGAGCAGCCAAAAATTCAGATCATCCAATGTGCATGTTCTGAGCTGAGGTCAAATCGAATGTTGCCCTGCCTTCTTTTTACAGCTCTCATACTGTAAACAAGTGAAATTTTCAGTCTATTTAGTGACACGTTTTTCATATTTTTGTTCATGCTTTCTGTTAGTGATTTTGCTATTTAAAATTGCCCCAAAGTATAGTGCTGAAGTGCTTGTCTAATGATCCTAAGCACATGAAGGCTGTGGTGTGCCTTAGGGAAAATATGTATGTTAGATATGCTTCATTCAGGCATGAGTTATACTGCCATTGGCTGTGTGTTCAGTGTTAATGAAAATACAAGATCTTTTAAATAAGGTGTTGAAACATAAAACAAGGTTATATATCAACCAATTTTTTAAAAAAAATATTGTTACTAGACACTCTCAGGAACCTAACTTTATAATTCCTGTAAGAGTAGTGGTTCCGTATTTGCCAGTTCTGTGTTTGCAGTGACTTTATACCACATGTGACTACAAATAATAAAAATTGGCTCTTCTTTTTTCCATTCCTTACACTATGAACAGCTATATACCCTGGATGTTACGCATAAAACAAACAAGATTCAGAGAGGTGAGGAGAAAAAGGTAGGTGGGCCAGGGACTTCGGGGCTCAAAGAGTAACATGACAGCAATTTTTCTGGAGTTTGTCATTTTTTTGCCTCATATATTCTGGATTAGTTGCAGAGGAAGCCAAGAACCTAGAACTGCCAATAGACCCAGACCAACACAATCCCAAGAAAATCCCGTTCTACCAACCAAAGGACCGGGAAAGAGGCAGCCTAGCAAGAGAGAAAATGTTTAGACAATAGCCACTCTATTCCAGCCAAATAGCGTGCACGCATACACGCGTGCACACACACACACACACACACACACACACAAAACTATGACCCCAACCACCCGTACACCAGGAAAGACCAAGTGAAGTATCTAGAATTGCACATTTGTGAGGCTGTAAGGAGTCACCCTAACAACCCCACCACCACAGTGGTGTCCGAGAAGGGCAAGTAGGGAGCTGGGATCAGCCCTGACCCCATGGCATCAGTGGACAGATCCGAAGAAGATCATGGACATCCACCCCACACCATTTAATGAGGTTCCCCTCTCCCTCCACACTGAAGTAGTGCCAAAGACTACCTAGTGGAGAGTCATGACTTTTACCACCACTCAGCAATAATGAGGCCACTCTCTACCACCACCACCACCACCACCATGTTGGTGTCAGTGGAGGCTATGTGGGGAAGAGTAACAAGGCATCCTGCCCTTCCCAGCAGGGGTAGTATCAGTTGAAGTCTATTGGAGAGCCTAAATTTTCACTGCCCCCAGTAATAATGAGCAGTTTCACCTTTGCCTCTCAAGTGTCAATTAGGTGAGGCAGGGAGCCTGGACTTCTAACCCCCACCTGGCAGTAATGAGGTACCACTCCTCTTCACCCATCGGTGTCAGAGCAATGTCTTCTATTAAGAAAAGATTGAAATAAGATCCAGAGTCTTGTAATTCAATACCCAAAATGAGTTTCTGTCAAAAAAAATAACTTGCCTTATCAAGAACACGAAAATTCTCAACCTGAATGAGAAAAGGCAATCAACAGATGCAAACAATACAGATGCTAGAATTATCTGAAAATGATTTTAAAACAGCTGTCATAAAAAAATGGTTGAAGAAGCAATTACAAACAAGGTTGATACAACTAAAAAAATAGAAAATTTCCGGAAAGAATAAGAAATACAAACCAAAAAAAATCAAATGAAAATTTTAGAATTCAAAAATACAAAACCAAAATTAAAAACTCAACAGATGGGTATAATGGCAGAAAATGAGAAACAAATAAATAATATGTGAACTCAAAGATGGAAAAATAAAAATTACCCTATGTGAACAACAGAGAAAAAATAAATGGGAAAATAAAATGAGCCTCAAGGACCTGTGAAGCTACAACAAAAGATCTAGCATTTCTGTTATCAGAGTACCAAAAGTAAAGGAGTAAAGGGGTGGGGATAAAATACAGTCAAGAAAATAGTATTTTTTGAAAAAATACATAAGCCTACAGATTTAAGAAGCTGAGCAAAACCCAAACAGGGTAAACCCAAATAAATCTATACCAATGCATCTTATAGTCAACCTTCTGAAACCTAAATAAAAAGCAAAAATTGTAAAGGCAATGAAAGATAAAAGACACCTTATCTATGGGAAAGCATAATTTCTCACTGGGAAAAATGGAAGCCAAAAGGAAGCGGCACAATATTTTCAAGTGCTGAAAACAAAAGAACTATCAACCTCCAATTTGAAAAAAATGATAGTTAAAAATATGAGGATTTAAAAAAAATAATTTTGAGATTGGTGCAAACCTTCCTTTCCAAGTAAGTCAGAAATCCAAGTCAGTTTTTTAAAAAGATTTATCAATTAGCTACAATAAAAATAAAATAATATAAAAAGTTAAAAGAGAGGCAGTAGCATAAAATGAATTGTTTGGAAATATGCAAAAGATGAATTAATTCTGTAATTTATAAATTTAAAATATACCACAACTCACCTATTATGATGGCTACTATAAAGAAAAACAGAAAATAACAAGTATTGATGAGGATGTGGAAAAAATTAAAACCATTGTGCACTGTTGTTGGGAATGTAAAATGGTGTAGCCACTATGGAAAACAAAAATTAAAAATAGAATTACCAAAGGATCCAAAAATTTAATTTATATACCCCAAAGAATTGAAAGCAGGCTCTTGAAGAGAGATTTATGCACCCATGTTTATAGCAGCATTATTCAAAATAGCCAAAAGGTGTAAGAAACCCAAATGTCCATCAATGGATAAATGGATAAAAAAAATGTGGTATATACATACAGTGGAACATTATTCAGCCTTAAAAAAGGAAATTCTGACATACACTAAAACATGGATGAGACTTGCATACATTATGCTAAGTCACATAAGCCAGTACCAAGAATAACTGATAGCATTATGAATTTCCTTTCTAGGAAAGTTATTTTAACTTGTGCCTGCCCAAATCATAGTTGGATACTAGTTAAGAAGACCTAGAAATATGTATGCTGGGAAATACCAGCCCCAGATAATGATAAAAAAGCTGTCAACATTATTTTATACCTCCACATCCTTCCTAAGACAAGCAATGGTATCTGCTGGAGTTTCAATTTTTTTCTTTTACTGAAGGGTCAAGAAGTTTTACCAGAGGAAACACATTATATAGGGAAAACAGAGGGAGGAAGTTACTTTTACAAACTCAGTCTCTAGTACAAACAGGGGGAAGTGAATTGCAGATTTTCATTTTTTTTTTGACTGCTCCCCCTCAAATGGCTTCATAATTTCCCCTGAATTCTCTTGTCAAGCCACCTAGTCTATCTTCACCTTCCACCACCAGAGGCCCTCTTCCTCCCAGGCTTTCCTTCTTTGAAAGGAGAGGAATGGTTTATATTCCTAGGCATGGGAAAAGTGGTAATTGTTTCTGGTCCTAGTTTAGCTGCCACACAAGTAAGAAATGTAGTGATCTTCCTTACTAATCACCTAGAAAGAAACCACACCTCCCTAAAATGATAAGAACTTTTTTTTAGAGACACCATAGACAATTCTGATATAAGGAAAGTGTCTTCCTCATATTCCTATAAATTATCCCTGTTCCTTTGAAGCAATAATCCTAACATTAATGTGCTGGAAACATCTGATTCCTTCCTGGTTGCAGTTTACTTTATTGGAGTCATAATTTGTAGCTGTGAACGGCTCCCTGTTATCTATCTTTGGTGGGTGGCATGAGCTGCAGATAGATTCTGTTTCATTCCCAACCCCATTCCTTGATAGAATTGGAATGATATGGAGTTTCAGTTCATATTGCTTTATATTTAGAAAATGATTATACAAGATATGGATTATAAAACTTTTATACGGAACACATTTGATAGACATCTGTATTGTCATTATGTTTACCTTCACAACTACCCATGAGCACCCAGCTGCTTTGGACTCCACGTACATTCAGACAATAGGAGGAGCTGATGAGCATAGAGAGCTTTGTATGTAAGGCAAAGCTATTCTCCTTCTACAGAGTTTCCTGATTCAATTCTTCAAGCATCTGATCATTTTGAATAGTCAAGTTTTGCATAAAACATTCTTTTCTACCCTAATTTTTAAGTTAATTCTGCTCTGACCCAATGTATCAATAACACTGAATTCATATTTCTATGACAAGGAAATGATTATGCAAGCTTTGTAAAAATGTGAAGAGAAATAAATTATCTACATGTCTTATCAAAAAAAGCTGAATGTTCCTCTAGTTCTATTGAGGAACAGAGAATAACAAAAAATAAAAAATATAGAGATTAAATAAATTTAACACGAGAAATTTCATATAATATTAGAATAATAAGAATTATTCTAATGTAATTGAGTTTAACTATTAAGAAAAGCATAGAGGCACAGAAAGCTTTACAATATTTCCTAAATGTAAATCTCCAAAATGACAAATTGACGACATATAGCACAATAAAATGCCAATAGAATAAAAAATGACAACAGACATGCTAATGATTTTTATACAGATATTACACTTATACATTCATATTACACTAATTAGTGTAATATAAAGGAGAAGAAAAAAGAGGAGAAAAAGTAGAGAGAGGAATTAGAGAAAGAGGAGAAGATGAAAATGAGAGAAAAACAGGAGGAAAATATAAATTCATCTAAGGCATTAGGACAAGCTTCAAGAATTGAAATCAGTGTAAGAATGACTACAGAACAAGAATGCTCATCTTTGCATTAAAAAATGCTGCTGCTATTTACAATAGCAAAGACTTGGAACCAACCCAAATGCCCATCAATGATAGACTGGATAAAGAAAATGTGGCACATGTACACCATGGAATACAATGCAGCCATAAAAAAAAGAATGAGTTCATGTCCTTTGCTGGGACATGGATGAAGCTGGAAACCATCACTCTCAGCAAATTAACACAGGTACAGAAAATCAAACACCGCATGTTCTCACTCATAAGTGGGAGTTAAACAATGAGAACACATGGACACAGGGAGGGGAACATGACACACTGGGGACTGTCGGGAGGTGTGGGGCAAGAGGAGGGAGAGCATTAGGACAAATACCTAATGCATGCAAGCTTAAAATGCTAGATGATGCCGGGCGCGGTGGCTCATGCCTGTTAATCCCAGCAATTTGGGAGGCCGCGGCAGGCAGATCACAAGGTCAGGAGATTGAGACCATCCTAGCTAAAACGGTGAAACCCTGTCTCTACTAAAAATACAAAAAATGAGGCAGGAGAATCGCTTGAACCCAGGAGGCGGAGGTTGCAGTGAGCTGAGATCAAGCCACTGCTCTACAGCCTGGGCAACAGAGCAAGACTCCGTCTGAAACACAACAACAACAACAGCAACAACAAAAAACCCTAGATGATGGGTTGATGGGTGCACCAAACCACCACGGCACACGTATACCTATGTAACAAACCTGCACATTCTACACATGTATACTAGAACATAAAGTAAAATAAAAAAAAGTTTAATGCTTCTGCTTTAATTTTGCATATATTTAAATATGATCATTCCCTTGAGTCAAGGTGGGTGGGTTATAATCATGACAATAAATTTTTTTATGGTCTATAACTGTAGAAAGACTTTCAAGTGCTTTTTCAAGGAAATTGCTCAAGGTGAATCACAATTATAAAAACAGACTAAAATTTGTCCTAAATATCTATGATGTAATAGAATACAGATCAAAATGGTCCAAATCACTTCAAAAAGCCAGATACTTTGAAATATAAACTATTTAATAATATGTGACTTGCATTAACTAAATACTGTACTCCACCATTTTATATAAGAAACTTGAGCATCTGCTGATTGCGGTATCTGCTGGAGTCCTGAAACTAATTCTCTGAGGTTACAGAGGGCCAAATGCATTTCACCAAAATTGTAACAGCTATAAGCTATGTGTGTTTTCAGACATCATAGCCAAATAATCTGAAAATTGAGCAGTTTAAATATACCTCAATTTTTCTAAGAGGCTGAGGTTGAAGGTGAGCATTTGAAGAGTGAGGCGGGATATGATAACACTTTTGAAATTAGGGAACAGTTTGCTTTAACTTCAGTATCTTTCCTGATATTAGAACAAATCCCACAGCAAGCAATTTGCAAAGGCCTACAAAGTACAGGAGGAAGGGTGATAACCACCATAAATTCAGTGACAACAAATCACACCCGTACAATCAAATTCCTTTTTACCCAGTGACAGACTTATCAATGTAGAGGAAAAAATGAAGTCAGATATCTTGGTTTTACAAGGTTTTTGGCATGACCCTCATAATACTCATAACAAAATAGTAAAATAGGTTTAAACCATAACCTTGGGAGAGTGATTAGTGATTTTTCTTTGTCCAGCAATTACTCCATGAGGTGATGTATATCTAGGAAATTACCTAGATATTTTCCTAGAAAATATTTTTATTAATGACCCATATTAAAATAGATGGCATTTTTATAAAATGCAGCATATCTAAAGAAAAATTTGAATTTAAATGATTACATTTAGAATAGTAAGAAGCCATTTCCATTTGGTGGCCCTTGGAGTCTTTTTGTGAATCATTTGCACAGTATATAATGCTATTTGCACAGTATATATTTGCACAGTATATAATGCTATTATATAGTAGTATATAATGCTATTAGATATAGCATTATATAGTAGTATATAATGCTATTATATAGTAGTATATAATGCTATTATATAGTAGTATATAATGCTATTATATAGTAGTATATAATGCTATTATATAGTAGTATATAATGCTATTATATAGTAGTATATAATGCTATTAGATAGTAGTATATAATGCTATTAGATAGTAGTATATAATGCTATTATATAGTATAGAATGTGCAGGTTTTCCCTCTTTCTTTTCCATCTCCACTGGAATTATACCACATATTGAAATTCAAGATAAGGGCATTGCTCTTGGATCAATGGGAAGCTGTGGAATTGCTTGCCAGGAGACAGTGTTTTCCCTTTGTTGTTACATGGCGCTTTTGTGTTATGCCTTCACATGCCATGCTTTTTATTATTAATTGACTGACCATAGGTAGTGCATTGGGAGGCATCACTCAAAATCCAGGCAGATAACATTTCTGAAATATAAGCAGATGATCTGAAAACTAGAAATCTATTTTAATACAAAATAATAGCTAGCTTGTGTCAACATATAATTTGGATAGAGGAAAGAAAGTTTGTTGATGGTACTGGCAAATAATTCATTTAAATGCAAAGTTGAACATAATTTGAAAGTATTTCATTTAGGATACTTGTGGCTCCATTTATGAAACAGTTTAACATTGCATGTCAGCTTTGACAATATGATTATGACAACATTATAACATAAATTGTATATGTTTAGTTTATCATTGTATATCAGCTTTGACAATAGGAGTATGACAACATTATAACATAAAATGTATAGGTGTCATTTGAAAAGCTATTATATGTTTCCTATAACTCACCATTAAAATCATCTGATCCTCTAGTATATTATAAAAGTAATACTTTGGTAATTTTTAATGTCTTCCACAATTATTAGTCTGTAGAAGTTTTCCCCTTCCTCTTGAATTGAATTTGGCAGTATAAATGATCTAAGAACATTTCTCCATTCATCAAGAATTTTAAATGTGCTTTTATTAAATTACACATAATAAAACATGGGCTCTATAGCCAGGACTGCTACAGTTACTCAACTTTTTTCTTCAAAACCTTTGTCATCAGCAGTACTTACTTTATACTGCTTTTGACAAAAGCTAAAATAGTTAAAACATGCAAAGCTCTTAGACTAACTAGCATGGTAAAAATAACATGGACTCAAATAATCCTTGCTGTTGTTGTTGTTACTATTATTATTGCTTTTATTATCCTTTCCTAAGGTACAAATGCCTCAACATTTATCATATCACCTTTCTTATTTTTTTCTCTATTTTTTGTTGATTCATTGATTTACATTTTTGAAGATTTGTCTATTTCTCTTTTATTTCATAAGTAACAACTGTTAAGCTCATCCTTTTATTTCACCCTTTTTTGGTCATTTATATTAGCTGCGTTGATCAGTTAGAATGCTTTCTCCTGTAATTATCAGAAAACCCAACCCATACTAATGGAAACAATTAAGTGGATGTAGTGGCTCAGTTCCTGAAGTATTTGGAAGTAGGGGAGATTCGGGCATTGTTTGTCCAGGGCTCCAGCTCTATTTCTCTACAATTCCTTCAGCTCCACACTTGTCTCTTTTTTGGCTTCCTACTTAGGCTGGCTTTCCCTCATGATTTTGAGGTGTTCATGATTAGCAAACAAGGCTCCTCCAAGTAAAGACAGAGAAGGTTGTTTGCTACAACCATCAAATGAAGTATTCAAAGTCACTTTCATTAAACCATTTCTCAATCTACCATGACCAATGGGGAAACTATGAACTAATTGGCTTAGGCCTGAACCAATCACTGGCAAGAAAGATAGGCCCATCTATGGAAGCAAGCAAGCAAATAAGCCCCCAAAACAGAGTTACTACACCTGAGTGAGAAAGAAGTTAGTTTCAATTATCAGCCACGTGAATGAGCCTTCTTGGATGTTCCACCCCAGTTAAGCCTCTGAATAATATCAGGCCCAGACAGCATACATGGAGCTAAGTCTAGTAAACAATAGCTCAGGAGACATAACAAAATAATTTTAAATTAAGAGTGTAAATCCATTTAGGTTAGGCAGGTTTTTACATAGTAAAGTAGTTGACAGTATTTTTCTATAGTTTCCATGATTTGTCTGTTTTTCTCTCCTTATATGCCTTTGAATGAAGAGATTTCTATTCACATACAGAAGTTGCTAATGGAGAATGTGCACATTGTCTTTGGTCCTCATCATTGACAATTTAAGGACTGGTTGAAGGATATTCCACAATATCCCTAGCAGGTTGATATATCCAGCTTGCAACCTAAGTCTCACTATATCTTGAAGCATTCACCAGGAGTGGAGATGTAGCTACAATTTGGGATCCTTTCCTATATCTGCCTACTGATTATTTAACACTTAGAATAAAATGAGTACATGAAAAGGTGCAATTCTAGATCTCAGCCTCCCACACATTAATTACTTGAGGAGGCTATGAATCATTGCTGTTCTCATATATCTCTGCTTCCTATAGTCTGTCCTGAAATGTTTGTGTCTCTGACAATATAGAGGGGAAAAAAACCATCAGTAGCAAATATGGTGCAACAATTTTTAGTTCTCTCAGAAAAGTTATATTCAGGCCAAGCATAATGGCTCATGCCTGTAATCCAAAGGCTTTTTGTTTTGTTTTTTTTTTTTGAGACAGAGTCTTGCTCTGTGGCCCAGGCTGGAGTGCAGTGGCGTGATCTCGGCTCACTGCAAGCTCTGCCTCCTGGGTTCACGCCATTCTCCTGCCTCAGCCTCCTGAGTAGCTGGGACTACAGACACCCACCACCATGCCTGGCTAATTTTTTTTGTATTTTTAGTAGAGATGGGTTTCACCGTGTTAGTCAGGATGGTCTGGATCTCCTGACATGACCCGCCCACCTTGGACTCCCAAAGTGCTGGGATTACAGGCGTGAGCCACCACGCCCGACCAATCCAAAGGCTTTGAGAGGCTGAGGTGGGAGGATTGTTTGAGGCTGGGATTTGGAGACCAGCCTTGACAAAATAGCAAGTTGTCTCTACAAAAATAAATAAGAAAAGCTAGCCAGCCATGGTGGTGCCCATCTGCAGTCCCAGCTACTCAGGAGGCTGAGATGGGAGGATCACCCGAGCCCAGGATTTTGAGGTTTCTGTGAGCTATGATCACGCCAGTGCACTCCAGCCTGGGCAACGAACCAAGCTGTTGGGGTGGCCAGACCCAACCAACACCAGGTCGTGGGGATGACAAAGTCCAGCGGAGTCAAAGGATTGAGAAAAAAGACAGTTTGAGAGAGAAAGGTGGGACACCAGGGGGCCATCGTGATCATGGAAGCTGTGAAGACCCTCAGCTCTGGAAGCCCACGCTATTTATTGGTAATCCAACAGAGAAACAGGTGGTGAGAATGTGGAGATCAAAAGCGCAGGCACATGATCTACAGTTGTGATGGTTTAGCATTTATATGGAACATGTTCTGCTACTTGAGATAATGGGACTAGGAGACTAGGAGGGCTAGAAGCAAGGAGCCAGCAAGTCTAGACACATTCCAGAGGACATTTTGCAAGCCCTGCCTCAGTTTTCCTCCCAACCCTCAGCTTTTTTCCCAACACAAGCAAAATCCTGTGCCTCAAAAAAAAGAAAAATAATATCATGCAGGAGAAAGAAAATATCATTTGGCGTAAACTTTGAATTTTTCTACCACTGCCAGAAAAAAATATAGAGGTGAAACAATCATCTTCCCACCTTCTCTTGAACTAATAGATTTGTTGTGCTCTGGCAGTAAAGCACAGAGACTAGGGACAAATTCCAATGATGCCACTGGTGACAATTTCTCCCAAAATCTGGTCATAGGTTGACTAAGTTTTAGTTTTTGTTGTTGAATGTTTAATATTATCTGTGACTTCTTAAATTCTTCCACTGAAGTTAGAAAAACAGACAATCAGATTAGAATGTTGAATCATACTTCTTATAGATACTATAATGGTTAATACTGAGTGTCAAGTTGATTGGTTTGAAGGATACAAAGTATTAATCCTGGGTGTGTCTGTGAGGGTGTTGACAAAGGAGATTAACATTTGAGTCAGTAGGCTGGAGGAGGCAGACCCACCCTGAATCTGGTGGGCACCATCTAATCAGTTTCCAGTGAATATAAAGCAGGCAGAAAAACTTGAAAAGGCAAGACTGGCCTAGCCTCCCAGCCTACATCTTTCTCCTGTGCTGATGCTTCCTGCCCTCCAACATCGGACTCCAAGTTCTTCAGTGTTGAGACTTGGACTGGCTCACCTTGCTCCTCAAGCTTGCAGACAGCTTATGTGCAACTTCACAATTGTGTAAGTTAATACTTAATAAACTCCCCTTTATATATATATATGTGTATATATATGTGTGTGTATATATATATATTTATGTGTGTGTATACATATATAATGTGTATGTATATGTGTGTGTGTGTGTATATATATATATATTATATCCTATAGTCCTGTCCCTCTAGAGAACCCTAATACAGGTATATAGCATTTTCAATTTTCTATTTGTCTCTATTTTCTTCTTATATAGAATAATTTAAAACTATATATGAATATATGTTAATTTAATAGATATTTTTTAAAAATTTTATCAATATATGTTGATATATATGTAAATATTAATTATATTACATTCATATTGATATATATGATATATTCATATACCAGTATGAATGAAAGAAAGAAGAGACAAAGAAGGATGGAGGGAGGGAGAAAGGAATAAAGAAGAGGAAATACAGTAAGTAGTAGGTAGAGAGATAGGAAGTTTTGAGGAAGACAATTTTCATATCATAAGTTCCAGTGGTTCATATTTCCTTGTATTTACTGTATCCTTCCCTGTATAAATGACTGTTTTGTGTATTTTTTAAACAGCTTTATTGAGTTATAATTGAAACACAAAAACCGCATATATTTAATGTATATAATTTGATGAATTTCACATATGCATATATCCATGAAACCATCACCATATCCATCACTTTCAAAAGTTTTATTGTGGCCAGGGCACATTGGCTCATGCCTGTAATCCCAGCACTTTGGGAGGCCAAGGCAGGCGGATCACCTGAGGTCAGGAGTTTGAGATCAGCCTGGCCAACATGGGGAAACCTCGTCTTACTAAAAATACAAAATTAGCCAGGCCTGGTGGCGCATGCCTGTAATCCCAGCTACTTGGGAGGCTGTGGCAGAAGAATCACTTGAACCCGGGAGGCAGAGGTTGCAGTGAGCCAAGATCATGCCACTGCACTCCAGCCTGGGCAGCAAGAGCAAAACTCTGTCCTCCTCACCACAAAAAAAAGTTTTATTGTGTCTCTTTATTTATTATTTTATTTATTTGTGCTAAGAACATTTAACATGGGATCTACCTTCTTAATTTTGTAAGTGCACAATACAGTATTGTTGACTACAGGCACCATGTTATACAGCAGATCTCTGGAACTAATAAAACTTTTACCAATAGAAAAACAATTCCTCATTTTTTTCTTCTCCCCAGCACCTGGAAACTACCCCTATATTCTCTGCTTCTGGGAGTTTGACTATTTTAGGTATATCATGTAAATGAAATCATGCAGTATTTGTCCTTCTGTGACAAGTTTATTTCATTTAACATAATATCCTCCAGATTTTTTATGCTGTCACAAATGGCAAAAGTTCCTTCTTTGTTGAGATTGAAGAATATTTCATTGTGTATATAGACCATATGTAAATGATTATTTTGTTCTCATTAGGACTGGTTCCAGAAACAAATCTGATACAGATTTGTTTTCAATAATTCATGCTATTTTTATCTCCCACTCTTCAGTTTTTCTGAATCTCTGGAATTAACCCACTCCTTCAATGTTCTTCAGCCCCATAGTATATTGTTTTGGCCCCATCCTATGCTCTGGACATTTACTCCACCTCCTCTGGCTGCTTCCCAGGAGAGCCTGTTTTCTGAGAGCTGATAGGAGCTGGTGAACATGCCAGTCTATGTGTTCCTCATGATCATATGTTAACAAGCTAATCCTGAACATGCTAATAAAATTATCTTCATTAGAAGGTACTTTAAAATGATTAACATGTGTAATTTAATACAGTCAAGGCTATTTGATAGAGTACCTTTTGAGAAAATATAACAAAGATGTCTTTTTTATACTTTATTTTATACTCTTTTTTTAATAAGTTCCAAATTATAATACTCATAAAGTTAAGAGTTTTAAACAACGTGGGAAGACTGTAGAAGGAGACATTTGCAGTTAAAACTGGCATTTTGATATTCTTCTAATTTTTGCAAACTCTGTTATACCTGGGGCCAATCTAACTACAGGCATCAATGACACAAAAATGAAACTGGAAATGTGATAAACTTCAAACTTCTTTAGTTTCTTCTTTACTTTTACTCTTCCTCCATTTTGTGTGTGTGTGTGTGTGTGTGTACATATGAGTTTAGAATATATGTGTATATATATGAATTTATAAACCCATATGTAAAATTTAAAAAGCTTTAAAGAGAATATATCTTGCCAGTAGCATACATCAAACCTTCTCTTTTTTTTTTTTTTGAGAAAAAAATAAAAACGTCTATATGTGCCTTCTAATGGATCAAATACTCGAAAAGAAAATAAATAATAAAGACAAAACAGTTGGTATTGAAGGAAGTCTACTACTAAAACAGAATCTGAAAAGAGAATTGTAGGCACGATCTAGAGAAACAAATCCACAGATAATATGTAATCTTATAAAATAACAATGTTGGCTTTATTGTTTCAGAAATCATAAGCTACCTCTTCCATTGTGGCACTTGCTTGAGGCAGAAATATGGTAGGGGCAACAAAATGTTAAGTGATGCTTTATTACAGGTGACTGTTGGCCCTCTAGGTATAGTCATTTTTATATTTTTCAACTTGCCCAAGGTGGGAAGATTCCTTGAGTCAGATAATTTTTAAAAATATTTTTCAAAGATATCAAACAAAATTTTTCATTTCTAAATTATTCTGGTAAAAAAAATAGTCAAAATAAGAAATACTTAAAAATAAAGAAATAAAATCCTAAACTTCATAGCTTTTTATTTTTTAAGAGACAGGGTCTTGCTCTGTCATCCAGGCTGGAGTTCAGGGAAGTTATCATAGCTTGCCAAATCCTCAAACTCCTTCTCAAGCGATCCTCCCCACCTCAGCCTCACAAGTAGCTGGGACTACAGGTGTGTATCACCACATCTGACTAATTTTTTTTTTTTTTTTTTTTTTTTTTTTTTTTTTTTTGTAGAGACAGGATCTCACTATGTTGCCTAGGCTGTTGTTGAACTCCTAGACTCAAGCCATCCTCCCACCTCAGCCTCCCAAAGTGCTGGAATAATACACATGAGCCCCTGAGTTCCGCCTCATAGCTTCTTTAAATACTATCTTAGTTTGGGTTCCCAAAGCAGACCTTTAGACAAGATTTAAGTGCACATGGTTTATTTGGGATGTGATCCCAATTAGTAAGGTATAAGAATGGCCAAGTAAGAAAGCAAAAGAAGAAAGTCAATAAAGAGTGTTTGCTGCTAATATGGTGATTGGCCTTCAGTTCCAGCACTAAACTTTCTGAGGGAACATAGAAAGCATCTCAGAAGTTGCCTATTACAGTTCTGAGGCATTTATTTGCCAACTTTAATTTTTCATTGATTGTGGTCACATTTGCTCTCTACCTGCTAAGTAGAGGAATGCAATAGGGATCAGTGCTTAGCATGTTTGCTTGCAAGTTACCTCTCAAGTGAGTTGAAGAGATATGAACAAGACACCATGTCTGCTACAAATAGGCTTAATTCATTATGCTTTAAAATAGACCTGCTTTAGGTACATGCTTCATAATATAACAGTTTTTCAATTTTGATAAGAATATATGCTTATGTTACTGATGTTTCATGCAGGTCTTAATACATATTAAATAGTTTTTGATAATTCTTGGATGATTAATATATCTTTTACACTTTTTGCCTGCTCTGTGCCTAAAAGGTTGACATTTTCTTCTAACCCCCATCAGGCAATTATCTCATTAAACTCTCCAGGTTCTGGTAACCCTTCCCTTCCCTGGTGCCTTCAGGCCTAGGTTTGGCAAAGCTTGCTGCTGTTACTAGCTTCAGCATGCTGCACATTGTTGCTTTTCATAACTCTTGCCCAAAACTTTGTAAATATTTTTATTATATTTTTCTCAGTTATCCAGCCCAAGTGTGGCATTTGTCTAAAACACAGTAATAAAATTCATACATACCGTGAAATGCAAGATGTAGAGAATATAAAATAAATATTGCCCTCTCTTTACTAGGGGCAACATATGTAGCTGACACAGGTTAGAAGCATATAATGCAAGATAAACATATTTATGTTGCAGAACTCCCAGAATCAAATCTGGAAAAACTACCCTTATTCAGAGAAATGTAACATAAGCATGAATGAGTACTCTGGCAGGACTTAAAAAATATGTTTAAATCTACAAGTAGATCAGACTTTTTAAACACCAGATGAAAAGACTCTGAGATACTAAAGATTAATTTCATATTTGTAAAAATAAATCAATAATAAAATAAAAGTAATTATCTAATAATGAGCCACATCTCATTATTTCAAAGGATGGACACTCAAAAGGTGCTACTTGAGTAACTTTGTGCATCCTACTTGCTATATTTCTGCATTACCTGCATGGATGACAGAGAATTCCGTCTTCATCTTTGGAAGTATTGTTAACTTGAAGGGCCTGAAAATCACAGGACTCCACCCTCAATCTGCAACTACATGAAAAAATGGCAGAAAGAATAACATATTTTGTCTTCTTTTAACCAATAACAAACTCCCCACTTAGCCCTACAACCACTACACCAGGAGATATAAATTTAATACCATCAATTACCAAAAAAAAATACTAGTTAGGGACTTAACATTTTGTAATTGACAAAGCTATTCCAAGCTGGCCTACACAATAAAGGACATATTTCGATCCACATAAATAAAACTCCAGTACCAGGTCTAGATTCGAGAAAGTTATATTCCAGTGGCGAAAACCATGTCACCATAAATCCAGCTTCTTTTTGACTTTGTACTCTCCCCCTCATTGGTGTCTTTAATCCTCAAGCCACACATTGCCTTTCATCCACCATCCGTACAAGATTGATATTATTCCTCTGTGATCAATAATGGCTGCTACAGTTCCAGCCCTCACATACTAACACTTCATTATCCTGGGAAATGGGGTCTCTTTTTCCTCTCATACAAAGTTCTGGAATTCACTAACCTCTCAGTATCTCCAGATGTGGCATGTACCCTGCCCTGATCTAATCAGTGTATGCAGTTGAATGTGACTTAATGATATGGTAAAAGCAATGGAGATCTGTCCTTGAGCTAACTCATATAAATGAAAATCAAAGAAACGTTAATTCTGTAAAGGGAAATTGAGGCACTACTGGTGAGAAAGAAGGGAATAAGAACTGGGTAAAGAACGAACACATTTCTCCTACAAAGTAGAAAATATGAGAATTTGGAAACAGTTCTAAGTGTATAAATTAGTCAAGTATAACCAGAATAACCCTTAACTTATTGTCCAAACAAACCCAAAGCATTTTTGAGAGCGAAAGTAGATGCTGCACATTGTGCACATGTACCCTAAAACTTAAAGTATAATAATAAATAAAAGAAAGTAGATGCTATTAATAATTAGGCCAGCAGAAAAGTTGTAAGTCAGGACAGTCTCAGACAAACTGGGAAGCATACCATCCTTGAAGCTCCAGATCCTTCTCTCTAACTGCTGCCATTTCTACTTCAATGTTTCACAGATACATAAAATTAAACATGATTAAATCAATATATTCTCTTCCAAACTTAGTCCCCTTCTAGCCTTCCCTTTGTGAGTGATACCACCATCCATCTAGAAGCACAATGCAAACCTGGCAGAGTTAGCCTTGACACAACCTCCTTCCTGTTATTCTTCATCCAGTCCATCACATCTACCTTGTAAAATACTTTAAATCATCCAAACTCCCCATCTACACTGCAATGTCTCAAGGCCACTTTTTCATCACCTTGTAATGGGACTAGAGTAATAACCATCTAAGCGCTCTCAACATTTATTTTTGTCTTTATTCCAATCTAAATAAGTCATTTCAAAACACAAATGTCATCAAGTCAACTACTTGTTTAAAACATTCAATGATTTCTTATTGATCTTGGAAACCAATGCAATGTTCATATTGAGACACGATCTGGCTGTACCTGCCTTTATTACCTGTCTCCCTCTACTGCCCCTGCTCCTTTTTATCCATCTCCAGCCACATTAGTTATTGTTCATTTTCTCACACATGCTTTATTAGTTTGTCACGGAAGCCATAACAAAGTACCAAAACCTGGGAGGCTTAAAACAGAAATTTATGATCCTCTGGTTCTGGAGGCTAGAGGTCTGAAATCAAGGTATCAGCAGAGCCATGATCCCTCTGAAACTTGTAGGGACGAATTGCCTGTTTCTAGAGTCTGATGGTTGTTGGCAATCATTGATGTTACTTGGTTTTCAGCTTTAGCATTTCACTCTCTAACACCATCATAACATGACATTCTTTCTTCATGTGTCTCTGCTCCTGCATCTCTTCTCCTCTTCTTATGACACCAGTCAGTTTGGATTAAGGGTCCATCCTATTCCAGTATGACCTAATCCTAACAAATAATTATGCCTGCACTGACCCCCTATTTCCAAATAGAGCACATTCTGAGGTACTTGCAGTTAGAACTTCAACATAACTTTTGGGGGGATAAAATTCAACCCATAACACAGGCTCTATTTCCTTCAGCTACAGACTCTGCACAGGCTGTTCCTTCTGCAGGAAACGTTCTTCTCCCAATGTCTGCTTGGTTGGTTTTTATTTATCCTTCAATCTCAACTCAAAAGTCACTTCGCTGGGGGAGATTTCTCTTACACAACATGAAAGTCAACTTTCCCCATTATATACTGTCTCTATACCCCATGTCTATTCTTCATAAGAATTATCACAATTATATTTGTACTTATTATTTATGATTTTTTTTTCCCCGAGACAGAGTCTCGCTCTGTTGCCCACGCTGGAGTGCAGTGGCCCAATCTCAGCTCACTGCAAACTCCGCCTCCCGAGTTCACGCCATTCTCCTGCCTCAGCCTCCCCACGCCTGCTTTTTTTTTTTTTTTTTGTATTTTTAGTAGAGACGCAGTTTAACCATGTTATCCAGGACGGTCTCGATCTTCTGACTTCGTGATCTGCCCGCCTCGGCCTCCCAAAGTGCTGGGATTACAGGCATGAGTCACCACACCCAGCTGATCTTATGTATTATTTACCCTAATGCCTGGCATAAGCGCAAAGCAGGCATTCAATGCATATTTATTGATTTAAGTAATGAACGAAGGCATAAAAATAAGCCTTGTTTTCTGATAGCACAAATTAGACTAGAAAAATTTACATTTTGGCAACTTTAGCTTAATGCTCCTGAACACAGGAAATTAGTAGTCTTTAAAGATTTCCTAAATTCTAAGATTTTATTATATTTTTGGCACTTTTATTCTTTTCCTCTTGATTCATCTCTTAGTGCCCTTGGCATGTTTAATACTCTGGAGTCTTGACACTGTAGTCTCTCTTTTCTGACATGATTTATTTTTATTTTGGTTTTAAATTCTTTAATACAAGAGGCAAAAATCAAAGAAAATGGTTATTTGTAACTCTATTGTAAGGTATATTGTACACTTATGAAGTGTCAAAATAAACTAAAACTCTGAAATTATATGAAGAGCTGCCAAAGCAATTTGTTTTCAATCTATCCATTGTGTTTAGTATGTTATCATTTTCTTTACTTGTGTTAAAACTTTCTTTTGTCAAGATTCTATGTTGACACAATTGAGTAATGCAGAGCACATAAGATTTTCCACTGAGAGTACACAGTACACTTTCATCTTCACAGTCTCATATTACCTCAGCATGTAACGGGGCAATTCTATTTAAATTAGAATACACATTCTTTCAGCTTTAGTTTGTCCTATGTATCACTGAAATAGTTTACCATAAATCTTATGTTTTAGTTCTAAAACACAATCTGTTGAAATTTTTGTCTGATTCTTTTTATTTGTTGTTATACTAGTGCCAACTGACATGAACAACCCAGCTTACTGCAGCAAAACAGATAATATAGAGGAGAAGGAAACCAAGAGACAAGGTGAAGAATATGTAATATTCTGAAGACCTAAGCCATGATGATGTTTCTGGGACTAAACTTAGATTAAAGAATCTACTTCTTCTTCATTTGTTTTCTGTATACTTTGTTATTCCTTTCAACTTAAATTATTTTCTAATGAAATGTTCTGCTTACATTTTTTACCCTCCTACAATGAGACAAATAATAAATTCATGAATATTGCTTGCATAATAGGGGACAAATATATATAATGCATATATTATATAATGTATATATAATGTCTTTTAAATAATAAAGGAAAAAATAGTTTCTAAACCTATACACTTTCATTGAAAGCAACCTTAGAGATTAAAAAAATGAGGCTGGGCATGGTGGCTCATGCCTGTAATCCCAGCACTTTGGGAGGCCAAGGCAGGTGGATAACCTGAGGTCAGGAGTTCAACACCAGCCTGACATGTGGTGAAACCCTGTCTCCACTAAAAGTACAAAAAATTAGCTGGGCATGGTGGCATACGCCTATAATCCCAGCTACTCAGGAGGCTGAGGCAGGAGAATCACTTGAACCTGGGAGGTGGAGGTTGCAGTGAGCCAAGATTGCGTCATTGCACTCCAGCCTGGGAGACAAGAGTGAAAGTCTGTCCCCCCCAAAAAAAAATGCTATTTCTTTCAAGACTCCATTTCAGCTACATATTAAATGATACATATTAAATGATAAAGAGTATTTCTGTCATGTCAAGGTATCATAGATTTATAAATTGGCTGCCTTTGTCTTCAGATATTAGTATGCTGAAGTTTCTTCATAGTGTGAATTTCAGGATGCTGAAGAGATATATCTACCATCATTATGTCTATAACATACTTCAATATTTTATTCTGAAAACTGAACACAATAACACATGCCTATTATCTTATTTATTCCTATCATACTCTGAAGTTAAATGTTCATAAATATCTGGCCATTTTTATTTTTCTTCCTATTTTAGAATGTTTTCATCTTCACTTTATAACATACGTAGTTTCTGTAGATTCTAATATATACACAAACTTGAATAAATATATACTGTTTATTAATTAATAGCCCACCTTGAGGTATTAACTTTAAGTTTAAATATATAGAATGTGCCAAAACAATGGTTTAAAGTTGAACATCTCTAGACTATTTTTAACTTGAGTTTGCATACTACATATACCTCATAACTGTATTTGATTTCTGAATTTCACTTTTATTTCAATCGCATTATTTTCTTACGGGAAAAAAATTTCAATAATTTCTTACAGCCACCTAAGTTAAAAGTAAACCTCTCTGGCTAGTTTTCAATGCTCTCTAAATAACAGGCTTACTCCAAGCAGATATGCGATATGGTTTGGCTGTGACCCACCCAAATCTCATTTTGAATTGTAGTTTCTATAATCCCCCTATGTGTCGTGGGAGGGACCTAGTGGGAGGTAATTAAATCATGGGGACAGTTAACTCCATGCTGCGGTTCTCTTGATAGTGAGTCCTCACAAGATCTTATGGTTTCATAAGGGGCTTTCCCCTCTTTTGCTCGGCACTTCTCCTTCCTGGCATCATGCGAATAAGGATGTGCTTGCTTCCCCTTTTGCCATGATTGTAAGTTTCCTGAGGCCTCCTCAGCCATATGAAACTGTGAATCAATTAAACTTCTTTCCTTTATAAATCACTCCATCTCAGGCAGGTACTTTATAGCAGCATGAGAACAGACTAATACAGTAAATTGGCACTGGTAGAGTGGGGTGCTGATATTAAGATACCCAGAAATGTGGGAGCGACTTTGCATCTGAGTAACAGGCAGAGTTGGAACAGTTTCGAGGGCTCAGAAGAAAAAGAGATGTGAGAAACTTTGGAGTGTCCTAGAAACTTTTTTAATTGTTTCGACCAAAATGCTGATAGTGATACGGACAATGGCTGTGTACCAAAATGAAGTCCAGTACAATAAAGCCCAGGCTGAGGTGGTCTCAGATGAAGATGAGGAGCTTATTGGGAACTGAAGCAAAGGTGATTCTTGCTAGGCTTTAGCAAAGAGACTGGCTGATTTTTGATACTACAATATTTTGTAATATCAAAAGCAATGAATAAAATCAATAACAAAAAACAGAAAAAGTTGTGAAACGGGGAAAATCTTATTTCCAAATTACAACATAATTAGATTCAAGTGTCTAGTTTTTAACCAAAAGTCACAAGGCATACAAAGAAATAGAGGAAAGTATGGCCAATTCAAAGGGAAAAAAAGAACAACAGAGACTGTATATAGAAGACCTGTTGGCATATCTATTAGAAAAAGCCTTTAAAATAGCTATCTTAAAAATGGTCAAAGAACTAAAGGAAGATGTTAAGATATTCAAGAAAACAATGTATGAACAAAATTGAAATATCAATGAAGATATAGAAAACTCAAAAGAATCCAAAAAATTCTGGAGCCGAAAATTACAATAACTGAAATTACAAATTTACTATGGGGATTCAAAGGTGGAATTGAGTAGGCAAAAGAACCCATGACCTCGAAGATAGGACAATGAGAATTACTGATTCTGAAGTACAGAAAGAAAAAAATTTAAGAAAATTGGCCCTGTAGAATCTGGGGACACTATGAGGTGTCTAAAAGCTAGTATTATTGCAACTTTGGTTCAAAGCTTCAAATTGAGTTTTTCTACATAATTTAAGATACCAATACAATTAAAGGATTTCATAGTTTATGTTTTGGGTCACATAATATATATAGATGAAATTTAGTGACATCAAAAACTGAAAAAGATGGAGACAGAGGTAGTAAAGAAGCAGAGTTTTTGTGTGTTATTGAAGTTAAACTGGTATAAATTTAGATTACAGTGTTGTAACTTTAAGATAATTCCCATTGTAACAACAAAAAATAGTTACAGAATTACAAAAGAAATTGAGAAAGGTATATAAACAATGTACTATGTAAAAAGAACTAAACACAAAAAAAGTGCAGTTATGTCAAAAATAAGAGGCATGGAAGCTATAAGGCATAGAAAAAACAAATAGCAAATAACAGAAGTAAGTTATTCATTATTAATAAATATTTAAATGTAAATGAATTAAACTCTCCAATCAAAAAGAAAGATTGGCAGTATGGATAAGAAAAGAAAAACATGATCCAATTATATGCCATCTATAAAAGACTCACTTGACCCAAAGACACAAATAGTTTGAAAATGGAAGGATGAAAAAAGATATACCATGCAAATAATTACCAAAGAAAGCAGGAGTGGCTATACTAATAACAGACAAAATAGACTTTAAATTTAAAAAAAAAAGGTTGTAAGAGAAAAAGAAAGACATTAAATATTGATGAAAAACTTCAATACAGCAAGAAGATGTAAAAAAAATAAACATTTACTCACCTAGTAACACAACATCAAAATATCTCAAGCAAAAACTGACAGAATTAAAAAGTGAAATGGACAGTTTTACAATAATAGCTGGAGACTTCAATGTCCCATTATCAACAATGGATAGACAACAGAGCAGAAGATAAGCACGACAAAAGAGGACTTAAACAGTGCAATAATCAATTAGATTTAACAGAAATATACAGAACCCTCTCCATAAAACAGCATATACCTTCTTCTCAAGTGCACTGTGATTTTTTTAAGAATAGACCATATGTTAGACCACAAATAAAATATCAATGGATTTTTAAGAATAGATACCAGATAAACTATCTTCTCTAACTACAATGGGATGTAGTTAGAAAATAATAACAGGGTGGGGAACATCACACACCGGGGCCTGTCGCAGGGTGGGGGAAGGGGGAAGGATAGCATTAGGAGAGATATACCTAATGTAAATGACGAGTTAATGGGTGCAGAACACCAACATGGCACATGTATACATATGTAACAAACCTGCACGTTGTGCCCATTTACCCTAGAACTTAAAGTATAATAATAAAAAATCAACAACAAAAGTAAAACTAGTAAAAGAAGTAAAAACCAGTAACACTGAAAAATGCACAAAATTGTGTAAATGAAATGACACACTCTTAAACAACCAATGAATGAATGAAGAAATCTCCAGAGAAATTAGAAAATAATTAGGGAGAAATGAAAATGAAAACACCATGTACCAAAACTTACAGAACACATTAAAAGCAGTGTTAACACAGAAATTTACAACTATACTTACAATAAAGCAAAAGAAAGATCTCAAATCTGAAACCTAACTGTATAACTTAAGGAACTAATAAAAGAAGAACAACAAAACCCAAAGCTAGCAAAAGGAAGGAAATAATAAAGATTATAGTCTACATAAAATAGAGAATAGAAAAACATGGAAAAGATCAATGAAACTAAGGGTTAATTATTTGAAAAGATCAACAAAATCGGCAAACATTTAGCTAGATAAAGAAAAAGGGAGAAGACTCAAATTACTTAAACCAGAAATTAAAGTGGGAATAATAGCACCTATGCCACAGAAATAATATGAATAGAAAGTAATATGAACAATTGTGCACAAATTGGATAACCTAGATGAAACTGACAAATTTCTAGAAACAAAAATATACTGAGAGTAAATCATGAAGAAATATAAATAGATTTATAACTAATAAAAAGACTGAATTCATAAAAAATTTCCACCAAAAAATCAGATGGACTTGATGGCTTCATTGGTTAGTTCTACCAAAAATATAAGGAAGAACACCAATCCTTCTCAAACTGTCCCAAAAAATTAAAGATAATGAAACACTTCCTAACTCATATGAACGCAGCATTACCCTGACACCAAAGCCAGACAAAGATACTATAAGAAAAGAAACACCATCTGGGCATGGTGGCTTATGTCTGTAATCTCAGCACTTTGGGAGGTTGAGGCAGGAGGATTCCTTGAGCCCAGAAGTTCAAAACCAGCCTGGGTAAAGAAGTGAGACCCTGTCTCTACAAAAATATTATATTAAAAAAAGAAAACTACAGACCAATATCCCTTATGAACACTGGATGCAAAAGTCCTCAACAAAATACTAGGAACCAAAATTAGCAGCAAATTGAAAGGATTATATCCCACGATCAAGTGGGATTTATTCCTGGAATGCAAAGATGGTTCAACACATGAAAATCAATGAATGCAATACACCACATAAACAAAATGAAGGAAAAGAAATCACACATGGTCATTTCAATTCATGCAGAAAAAGCATTTGATAAAATTCAATATTCTCATAATACTAAAAAAAACTAGGAATAAAAAAACTACCTCGAAATAATAAAAGCCATATATGAAAAACCCACAGCAAGCATCATAATGTCAAAAGCTTTTCCTCTGAGAAGAACAAAGCAAGGATGTCCCCTTTTGCCATTCAACATCTATGAAACGGTGTACTGAAAGTTCTAATCAGAGCAATTAAGTAAGGAAAAAAGGGATACTAGCCTTCCAAATTGGAAAGGAAGAAGTAAAATGGAAAGGAAGAAGTAAAATTATCTCTGCTTTCAGATAATATGATCCTATATGTAAAAAGCCCTATATATTCAACAAACAAAATAAAACTGTTCGTACTAATAATGAATTCACCAAAATGTTGGAATACAAAGTCAACATAAGTCATTGCATTTCTATACATTAACAATGAATAATATGAAAAGGAAATTATAAAAACAATTCTCTTTATAATAGCATCAAAAAGGACAAAATACTTAGAATTAACCAAGGAGGTGAAAGACATGTACAATGACTATAAAATATTGCCGAAATAAATTAAAGAAAACATAAATACAAGAAAACACATCTTATGTTCATGGATTAAAAGACTTAATATTGTTGAGATGTCAATGGTACCCAAAGCAATCTACACATTGAATGAAATTCCTACCAAAATCTCAATGACATCTTTTGAAGAAGTAGAAAAACTCGTTCTAAGACTTACATGGAATCTCAAGGGACCCCGTGCATAGTCAAAATAATCTTGAAAAACAAAAAAGCCAGAAGACTCACATTTTCTTATTTGAAAACTTACTACAAAGCTACAGTAATCAAAACAGTATGGCACCAGCAAAAAGGCAGAGCTACAGTAATCAAAACACTATGGCACCAGCAAAAAGGCAGATATACAAACTGATACAGTTTGGCTGTGTCCCCACCCAAAATTTCATCTTCAATTGTAATCTGCTTAACCCCATTACCCCCACTTGTCAAAGAAGATACCAGATGGAGGTAACTGAATCATAGGGGCAGTTTCTCTCATGGTGTTCTCGTGATACTGAGTGAGTTCTCATGAGTTCTCATGAGATCTGATGGTCCTATAAGTGTTTGGGAGTTCCTCCTGCATTCATTCTCCCTTCTGCCACCTTGTGAAGAAAATGCCTTGCTAGTTCTAGATCCTTGAGGAATCACCACACTGTCTTCCACAATGGTTGAACTAGTTTAGAGTCCCACCAACAGTGTAAAAGTGTTCCTATTTCTCCACATCCTCTCCAGCACCTGTTGTTTCCTGACTTTTTAATGATCGCCATTCTAACTGGTGTGAGATGGTATCTCATTGTGGTTTTGATTTGCATTTCTCTGATGACTAGTGATGATGAGCATTTTTTCATGTGTCTATTGGCTGTGTATATGTCTTCTTTTGAAAAGTGTCTGTTCATATCCTTTGCCCACTTTTTCATGGGGTTGTTTGATTTTTTCTTGTAAATTTGTTTAAGTTATTTGTAGATTCTGGATACTAGCCTTTTGTCAGATGAGTAGATTGCAAAAATTTTCTCCCATTCTGTAGGTTGCCTATTCACTCTAATGGTAGTTTCTTTTGCTGTGCAGAAGCTCTTTAGTTTAATTAGAACCCATTTGTCAATTTTGGCTTTTGTTGCCATTGCTTTTGGACTTTTAGTCATGAAGTCCTTGCCCATGCCTATGTCCTGAATGGTATTGCCTAGGTTTTCTTCTAGGGTTTTTATGATTTTAGGTCTAACATTTAAGTTTTTAATCCATCCTGAATTAATTGCTGTATAAGGTGTAAGGAAGGGAACGAGTTTCAGCTTTTTACATATGGCTATCCAGTTTTCCCAGCACCATTTATTAACTAGGGAATCCTTTCACCATTGCTTGTTTTTGTCAGGTTTGTCAAAGATCAGACGGTTGTAGATGTGTGACATTATTTCTGAGGTCTCTGTTCTGTTCCATTGGTCTATATCTCTGTTTTGGTACCAGTACCATGCTGCTTTGGTTACTGTAGCCTTGTAGTATAGTTTGAAGTCAGGTAGCATGATGCCTCCAGCTTTGTTCTTTTTGCTTAGGATTGTCTTGGCAATGTGGGCTTTTTTTTGGTTCCATATGAACTTTAAAGTAGTATTTTCCAATTCTGTGAAGAAAGTCATTGGTAGCTTGATGAAGTTGGCATTGAATCTATAAATTACCTTGGGCAGTAAGACCATTTTCACGATACTGATTCTTCCTATCCGTGAGCATGGAATATTCTTCCATTTGTTTGTGTGCTCTTTTATTTCATTGAGCAGTGGTTTGTAGTTCTCCTGGAAGAGGTCCTTCACATCCCTTGTAAGTTGGATTCCTAGGTATTTTATTCTCTTTGAAGCAATTGTGAATGGGAGTTCACTCATGATTTGGCTCTCTGTCTGTTATTGGCTTATAGGAATGCTTGTGATTATTGCACATTGAGTTTGTATGCTGAGACTTTCCTGAAGTTGCTTATCAGCTTAAGGAGATTTTGGGCTGAGACGATGGGGTTTTCTAAATATTCAATCATGTCATCTGCAAACAGGGACAATTTGATTTCCTCTTTTCCTAGTTGAACACCCTTTATTTCTTTCTCCTGCCTGATTGCCCTGGTCAAAACTTCCAACACTATGGTGAATAGGAGTGATGAGAGAGGGCATCCCTGTCTTGTGCCAGTTCTCAAAGGCAATGCTACCAGTGTTTGCCCATT
This sequence comes from Pongo pygmaeus, assembly GCF_028885625.2. Lineage (NCBI taxonomy): Eukaryota > Metazoa > Chordata > Mammalia > Primates > Hominidae > Pongo > Pongo pygmaeus. Next base: position 86,087,519 of record NC_072384.2, read on the forward strand.
CTGTATGATACTGGCTGTGGGTTTGTCATAAATACCGCTTATTATTTTGAGATATGTTCCATCAATACCTAGTTTATTGAGAGTTTTTAGCATGAAGGGCTGTTGAATTTTGTTGAAGGCCTCTTCTGCCTCTATTGAGATAATCATGTCATTTTAGTCTTTGGTTCTGTTTATGTGATGGATTACGTTTATTGATTTGCATATGTTGAACCAGCCTTGCATCCCAGGGATGAAGCCAACTTGATCTTGGTGGATAAGCTTTTTGATGTGCTGCTAGATTCGGTTTGCCAGTATTTTATTGAGGATTTTTGTGTTGATGTTCATCAGGGATATTGGTCTAAAATTCTCTTTTTTTGTTGCGTCTCTGCCAGGCTTTGGTATCAGGATGATGCTGGCCTCATAAAATGAGTTAGGGAGGATTCCCTCTTTTTCTATTGATTGGAATAGTTTCAGAAGGAATGGTAACAACTCCTCTTTGTACCTCTGGTTAAATTAGGCTGTGAATCCATCTGGTCCTGGACTTTTTTTGGTTGGTAGGCTATTAATTATTGCCTCAATTTCAGAGCCTGTTATTGGTCTATTCAGGGATTCAACTTCTTCCTGGTGTAGTCTTGGTGGGATGTGTGAGTCCAGGAATTTATCCATTTCTTCTACATTTTCTAGTTTATTTGTGTAGAGGTGTTTATAGTATTCTCTGATGGTAGTTTGCATTTATGTGGAATCTGTGGTGATATCCCCTTAATCATTTTTTATTGCATCTATTTGATTCTTCCCTCTTTTCTTCTTTATTAGTCTTGCGAGCGGTCTATCAATTTTGTTGATCGTTTCAAAAAACCAGCTCCTGGATTCATTGATTTTTTGAAGGGTTTTTTGTGTCTCTATCTCCTTCAGTTCTGCTCTGATCTTAGTTATTTCTTGCCTTCTGCTAGCTTTTGAGTGTGTTTGCTCTTGCTTCCCTAGTTCTTTTATTTTTTTTGGCTTCAAATAACACAAATTTATTGTCTTAACATATCTGGAGATTAGGAGTCTGAAATGAATTTTACTGGACTTACTAGATGAAAGTCGGAAGATTCTTTCTGGAGGCTCTGAAGGAAGAATCTGTTTCCTTGACTTTTTCAGCTTCTAGAGGCCACCTGCATTCCTCGGCTTGTGACCTTTTACTCATGTCACTCCAACCTCTTGCTTCCATTGTCATATCTCCTACTACTCACTGATCTTCCTATCTTTTTTTTAAATTTATTTATTATTATTATACTTTAGGTTTTAGGGTACATGTGCGCAATGTGCAGGTTAGTTACATATGTGTACATGTGCCATGCTGGTGTGCTGCACCCACTAACTCGTCATCTAGCATTAGGTATATCTCTCAATGCTATCCCTCCCCCATCACCCCACCCCACAACAGTCCCCAGAGTGTGATGTTCCCCTTCCTGTGTCCATGTGTTCTCATTGTTCAATTCCCACCTATGAGTGAGAATATGCGGTGTTTGGTTTTTTGTTCTTGTGATAGTTTACGGAGAATGATGATTTCCAATTTCATCCATGTCCCTACAAAGGACATGAACTCATCATTTTTGATGGCTGCATAGTATTCCATGGTGTATATGTGCCACATTTTCTTAATCCAGTCTATCATTGTTGGACATTTGGGTTGGTTCCAAGTCTTTGCTATTGTGAATAATGCCGCAATAAACATACGTGTGCATGTGTCTTTATAGCAGCATGATTTATAGTCCTTTGGGTATATACCCAGTAATGGGATGGCTGGGTCAAATGGTATTTCTAGTTCTAGATCCCTGAGGAATGGCCACACTGACTTCCACAATGGTTGAACTAGTTTACATTCCCACCAACAGTGTAAAAGTGTTCCTATTTCTCCACATCCTCTCCAGCACCTGTTGTTTCCTAAAACCATAAAAACCCTAGAAGAAAACCTAGGCAATATCATTCAGGACATAGGCATGGGCAAGGACTTCATGTCTAAAACACCAAAAGCAATGGCAACAAAAGCCAAAATTGACAAATGGGATCTAATTAAACTAAAGAGCTTCTGCACAGCAAAAGAAACTACCATCAGAGTGAACAGGCAACCTACAAAATGGGAGAAAATTTTCGCAACCTACTCATCTGACAAACGGCTAATATCCAGAATCTACAATGAACTCAATCAAATTTACAAGAAAAAAAAAGAACCCCATCAAAAAGCGGGTGAAGGACATGAACAGACCCTTCTCAAAAGAAGACATTTATGCAGCCATAAAACACATGAAAAAATGCTCACCATCACTGGCCATCAGAGAAATGCAAATCAAAACCACAATGAGATACCATCTCACACCAGTTAGAATGGCAATCATTAAAAAGTCAGCTTCTCTAGTTCTCTTAATTGTGATGTTAGGGTGTCGATTTTAGGTCTTTCCTGCTTTCTCTTGTGAGCATTTAGTGCTCTAAATTTCCCTCTACACACTGCTTTAAGTGTGTCCCAGAGACTCTGATATGTTGTGTCTTTGTTCTCATTGGTTTCAAAGAACATCTTTATTTCTGCCTTCATTTTGTTATTTACCCAGTAGTCATTCAGGAGCAGGTTGTTCAGTTTCCATGTAGTTGTGTGGTTTTGAGTGAGTTTCTTAATCCTGAGTTCTAATTTGATTGCACTGTGGTCTGAGAGACAGTTTGTTATAATTTCTGTTCTTTTACATTTGCTGAGGAGTGCTTTACTTCCAACTATGTGGTCAATTTTGGAATAAGTGCGGTGTGGTGCTGAGAAGAATGTTTATTCTGTTGATTTGGGGTGGAGAGTTCTGTAGATGTCTATTAGGTCCGGTTGGTGCAGAGCTGAGTTCAAATCCGGGATATCCATGTTAACTTTCTGTCTCATTGATCTGTCTAATGTTGACAGGGAGGTGTTAAAATCTCCCATTATTATTATTGTGCGGGAGTCTAAGTCTCTCTGTAGGTCTCTAAGGACATGCTTTATGAATCTGGGTGCTCCTGTATTGTGTGCATATATATTTAGGATAGTGAGCTCTTCCTGTTGAATTGATCCCTTTACCACTATGTAATAACCTTCTTTGTCTCTTTTGATCTTTGTTGGTTTAAAGTCTGTTTTATCAGAGACTAGGATTGCAACCCCTGCTTTTTTTGGTTTTCCGTTTGCTTGGTAGATCTTCCTCCATCCCTTTATTTTGAGCCTATGTGTGTCTCTGCTTGTGAGATGGGTCATGTGAATACAGCACACTGATGGGTCTTGACTCTTTATCCAATTTGCCAGTCTATGTCTTTTAATTGGAGCATTTAGCCCATTTACATTTAAGGTTAATATTGTTATGTGTGAATTTGATTCTGTCATTAAGATGTCAGCTGGTTATTTTGCTCATTAGTTGCAGTTTCTTCCTAACATCGATGGTCTTTACAATTTGGCATGTTTTTGCAGTGGCTGGTACTGGTTGTTCCTTTCCATGTTTAGTGCTTCCTTCAGGAGCTCTTGTAAGGCAGGCCTGGTGGTGACAAAATCTCTCAGCATTTTCTTATCTATAAAGGATTTTATTTCTCCTTCACTTATGAAGCTTAGTTTGGCTGGATATGAAATTCTGGGTTGAAAATTCTTTTCTTTAAGAATGTTGAATATTGGCCCCCATTCTCTTCTGTCTCATAGAGTTTCTGCTGCAAGATCTGCTGTTAGTCTGATGTGCTTCCCTTTGTGGGTAACCTGACCTTTCTCTCTGGCTGCCCTTAACATTTTTTCCTTCATTTCAACTTTGGTGAATCTGACAATTATGTGTCTTGGGGTTGCTCTTCTTGAAGAGTACCTTTGTGGCGTTCTCTGTATTTCCTTAATTTGAATGTTGGCCAGCCTTGCTAGATTGGAGAAGTTCTCCTGAATAATATCCTGCAGAGTGTTTTTCAACTTGGTTCCATTCTCCCTGTCACTTTCAGGTACACCAATCAGATGTAGATTCGGTCTTTTCACATAGTCCCATATTTCTTGGAGTCTTTGTATGTTTCTTTTTACTCTTTTTTCTCTAAACTTCTCTTCTCACTTCATTTAATTCATTTGATCTTCAATCACTGATACCCTTTCTTCCACTTGATCAAATTGGCTACTGAAGCTTGTGCATATGTCACATAGTTCTTGTGCCATAGTTTTCAGCTCCATCAGGTCATTTAAGGTCTTCTCTACACTGTTTATTCTAGTTAGCCATTCGTCTAATCTTTTTTCAAGGTTTTTAGCTTCTTTGTGATGAGTTCAAACACCCTCCTTTAGCTCGGAGAAGTTTGTTATTACCGATCTTCTGAAGCCTACTTCTGTGAAGCCATCAAAGTGATTCTCCGTCCAGCTTTGTCCCATTGCTGGTGAGGAACTGCAATCCTTTGAAGGAGAAGAGGCACTCTGATTTTTAGAACTTTCAGCTTTTCTACTCTGGTTTCTCCCCATCTTTGTGGTTTTATCTACCTTTGGTCTTAGACGATGGTGACCTACAGATGGGGTTTTGGTGTGGATGTCCTTTTTGTTGATGTTGATGTTGATGCTATTCCTTTCTGTTTGTTAGTTTTCCTTCTAACAGTTAGGACCCTCAGCTGCAGGTCTGTTGGAGTTTGCTGGAGGTCCACTCCAGACCCTAGTTGCCAGGGTATCACCAGCAGAGGCTGCAGAACATCAAATATTGCAGAACAGGAAATGTGCTCCCTGATCCTTCCTCGGGAAGCTTTGTCTCAGAGGGGGACCCAGCTGTATGAGGTGTCAGTCAGCCCCTACTGGGAGATGTCTCCCAGTTAGGCTACACGGGGGTCAGGGACCCACTTAAGGAGGCAGTCTGTCCATTCTCAGATCTCAAAGTCCATGCTGGCAGAACTACTACTCTCCTCAAAGCTGTCAGAAAGGGATGATTAAGTCTGCAGAAGCCTCTACTGCCTTTTGTTCCACTATGCCCTGCCCCCAGAGATGGAGTCTACAGAGGCGGGCAGTGGTCAGCTCCACTCAGTTCAAGTCTACAGAGGCGGGCTGTGGTGGGCTCCACCTAGTTGGAGCTTCCTGCCACTTTGTTTACCTAGTCAAGCCTCAGCAATGGTGGACGCCCCTCCCCCAGCCTCGCTGCCTCCTTGCAGTTCAATCTTGGACTGCTGTGCTAGCAGTGAGTGAGGCTCCGTGGGCATGGGACCCTCCAAGCCAGGCATGGGATGTAATCTCCGGGTGTGCCGTTTGCTAAGACCGTTGGAAAAGCACAGTATTAGGGTGGGAGTGTCCCGATTTTCCAGGTACTGTCTGTCATGGCTTCCCTTGGCTAGGAAAAGGAATTCCCCAACCCCTTGCACTTCCCGGGTGAAGCAATGCCCCTCCCTGCTTCAGCTCACACTCCATGAGCTGCACCCACTGTCCAACAAAAAGGAAAGTCTTCTCAACAAATGATATTGGGAAAACTGGATATCCACATGCAAAATAAATAAATAAAGGTAGTCCCCTACCTAACATTATATGCAAAAATTAACTCAAAGAGATAACAAACCTAAATATAAGACCTAAAACTGTAAAGCATTTAGAAGAAAATACAGAGCAAAGACTTCATGACATTGGATTTGACAATAGCTTGTTAGATATGACACCAAAGGTACAGGCAACAAAAGAAAAAATAGACAAATAGGATTTCATGAAAAAATATTTTAAGCTGTGCATCAAAGATAATATTAATAGAGTAAAAAGGCAACCCACAGAATGAGAGAAAAACATATGCAAATAATGCATCTGTTAAGGGATTAACATCTAGAATATACAGAAAACTCCTAACACTCAATGATAAAAAACAACCCAATTCAAAAATACACTTGAGTAGACATTTCTCCAAAGAAAATGTACAAATAGACAATAAACATATGAAAGTGTTCAAAATTTCCAATCATTATGGAAATGCAAATCAAAACTACAATTAGATACCACCTCACAGCCATTAGAATGGCTATATATAAAAAAAAAAAAACCCCAGAAAGTAACAAGGGTTGGTAAGAATGTGGAGAAATTAGAACACTTGTACACTACTGCTAACAATGTAAAATGGTATAACAGCTGTGGAAAACCGTATGATAGTTCCTTAAAAAATTAAAAATAGAATTACTATATAATCTAGCAATTCTACTTCTGAGTCTACACCCAAAAGAATTAAAAGCAGAGTCTCAAAGGGATATTTCTATTACCATGTTCATAGTAGCATTATTCACAATAGCTAAAATGTGGAAACAAACCAAGTCCATTGAAGGATGAATGGATAAGCAAAATATGGTCTATACATACAGTGGGATATTATTTGGCCTTAAAAAAAGGGAATTCTGGCATACGCTACAATATGGATGAAACATGTGGACATTATGCTAAGTGAAATAATCTAGTAACAAAAAACAAACACTGTATAATTCCACTTATAAGAGATATTTAAAAGTAGTCAAAATCATAGAGATAGAAAGCAGAATGGTGGTTGCCATGGCAAAGAGGATTAAAAGTGAGTTATTGTTTAATGGGTTTAAAGTTTCAGTTTTACAAGACAGAAAGGGTTATGGAGATGAATGGTAGTGATGGTTGCAGATCATGAATGTACACTCAATACCACTAAACTGTACACTTAAAATGGTCATTACATTAAATTTTGTTAAGTATTTTTACCACAATTTTTAAAAATTTGATTTTTTTAAAAAAACTGAAGTGATTGAAGCACTGAGAATTAATTAATTTTGGTTGTCCTCTCCATGAATATGCCCCTCCAACTCCCACTGAATACAATCTCTGCCCAACCAATCTTAGTTATCTCAGCTCTCCCGTGTATCCCCACATTCCAGGCACTCTGTTTATTATTTCCAAAAGTAAGCCAGTTTTCTTCCACTGTCTTTGTACAAGATGGCCTCTCCTATATAAATGGTGACCATTGTTCAAAGAATTTCTCAAGTTCTTCCTCCCTAAAGTCTTTCCTGATGATATTTTTCCCTTTTCACTTTCTTCACTTCTTTTCTCTCAAATACCACTTTTTATCATTATAATATTATTTGTAATTTCTCTCTCTCCTTCCTCCACCTCCATATGCCTAAAGGGCCACATTCAAGTACATTCTTTAAAGAGCTCACAAAGCACTTGGCCATTAATAAGACCTTGTATTACATAAATACCATTTGCAACTTTAATCTGGAGAGTTATTGGAAGATAACTATGGGGAAATCACAAGAAGAACAATAAAACTACTGTGGTGCTTGGCAACTCTAATGTTTCTTCTCCCTAACAACCACTTCTCAGTGTCCTGTTCTCAGTAGGGATGACAAAATCCCACTTCCACACCAGGGAATAGCTGGGCTAGTGGCTGGAGTGAAGTGTTAAGGTGCAGCACAGCCATTTACAAGGCAAGTATGCACATGAACTTCTGGAGTCTTGCCATGAACCTTTTATTCAGTGTGTGTGTGTGTAGAGTGTGTATAGGGTCTGTGTGTGTGTGTTTGTTTCTTTTCTGCAAATGCAGTCTACATTACTTTTTCCAATGTCATTATGCTTGGCCTAAAACTAAAAGGAACATTTCAATTGATAGCTGGACCTATAGGAAATTGTATATGTGATGAGATTCTATACATTATGAGAAGTCTATAGTACCCTGCACAAAAGGTTAGCAAAGTGTGTGTTTAAGGTACTTTGGTAGAGGTGGATGTTGTCATTTCTGAGGTTCTAGGTCTCCCTTTGCAAACTAGAATAAAAGTGAGACAATTTAAATAAATACTAGATTCTATCACCTAGGAATTTATTTACTTTATGAGCACCTGGAAATTATTTTCTTAAAGCCAGTAGTATATCAATAGATGCATTACAGGAAATCATAAAACCCTTGATTACATAAGATATACATACTTAAATGCAAAAGCTGATAAACACACTAATCCTAAGGGAGCTAGAACTATTGTATCCCCAGCACTAGCATAAGAGGTAGCATATATTAGGTGCTCAATGAGCAGTGAATGAACGAATTAGTGAGTAAATGGATGCCAGGGCTTTGCCTTATGTGTCTGACTTGTATCTTCTCAACGTGGGAACTTTTCAGGACATTGTTTTTATGATATTGTAAAGTTTCAAGAAAAAACAGTTATCTCAACATGTTCCTCATATGCACTACTCGTGGGAGAAAACAATTTCATTCATTGTGCTTGTCTTAAAGTCAGCATTTCACTCTCCAAAATTAGGGCAAAAGTAGTTACAGCTAAGATCAAATTCTGCCCTAGATAATAATCAAATCCCCAAATGAAGGACACTTTGGAGAAGAAAAAGATAGATATCTCAAAAAAATGAGACTGCCTTTATGATAAATGCCATAACCAAGTAAAATTGCTTTCTTCCTGTCAATAATGACCCTAGCATCCCTGATGTGTAACTTACATTTAACTGGCAACATTCTGGGCTACTCATATTAACTGCAACAGGCTGAACAGCTTGAACTTCAATAAAATGTGCATTAAGTCACTGAGTTAATTTAACCTCATTAATCCTCAACCCACTAGCACCATCTGAAGCCTTCCAAGCAGCCTGTGCTTCATCTGCAACATAAACATGTCCCTGTAAGAAATCAACACCCAAAATGTGCTGAAACTCTAGCTCCCAAGTTGTCACTGAGGGGTAAATGGCTGCATCATTGCCAGGACCAGGCTCCAATTGCATTATATGATTCACTCAATCTTAGTATTCTTGTTAACAGCATGATGAGTTCCCGAAAAATAAATTTCTCTCTGAAGTTTTTTTTGGAACTGCTTCTCTCTTGACTAAATATGCTCTAATTCATCAAAGAGTGGATTCTTATTCAAGATACTTTTTTGCCTTATAACTTAAGAAACATATATATGGCAAATAAAAGACTGTGCTCCATTAAAAGAAAAATTTAACCCATCTGCCTCCTATATCTTCCCCTGTGTGGGACTCTAGAAGTGGTAATAGCAGTTAATTTTCAGGATTTTACTTGTAAAGGGCCAAAGTTTCAAAGTACCATAAGCCATCAACATAATTTCAATATTTAGTCAAATATTTGCAGTGGTGTGTGTGACATTTTAATTTTTTGTAATAGTGTGGGACTTCTATGAAACTGATCTTGATCAACTTAAGAATGAGTCTAAATAAAGGCACGTGATATGTACCACCTTGATATGTTATATTTAATGACATTGAGAACACCTTTTGGAGCCACACCAGACCAATCTGGTTCAACTTTTATGTAACAGAGTTGTGAGTTGCTTTTCAGTCAGTATGTACGCTTAGGTCACATAACCTGAGCGTGCCCAGATGAACCAAGCATGCAACCACTGAAGGAACCTAAGTGCTCAGAGAAGAAGGGACTGGGCAGAGCATGATGGCTCATGCCTCTAATTCAGCATTTTGGGAGGCCGAGCAAGGTGTATCACTTGAGGTCAGCAGTTCAAGGTCAGGAGTTCAACATGGTGAGACTCCATCTCTACTAAAAATACAAAAATTAGCTGGGCGTGGTGGTGTGCACCTGTAATCCCAGCTACTTGGGAGGCTGAGGTGGGAGAATCACTTGAACTCAGGAGTTGGGGGTTGCCATAAGTCAAGATAGCACCACTGAACTCCAGCCTGGGTGACAGAGTGAGACTCCAGCTAAGAAAAGGAAGGAAGGAAGGAAGGACAGAAGGAAGGAAGGAAAGAAAGGAGGGAGGGGAAGGCAGGAAAGAAAAGAAAGAGAGAAAAATAAAGAAGGAAGGAAAAGGAAAAGGATGAATTAACTGAATTAAGAAGCAGATACTGGGCCAGGTCAGGTGTGGTGGCTCACATCTGTAATCCCAGCACTTTGGGAGACTAAGGCAGGAGGATTGCTTGAGCCCAGGAGTTCCAGACCAGCCTGGGCAACATGGAGAATTCTTGTCTCTACAAAAAAAAAAAAAAAAAAAATAGCCAGACATGATGGAGTACCTGTATTCCCAGATACTTAAGAGGCTGAGGTGAGAGGATCACTTGAGCCTGGGAGACTGAGGCTGCAGTGATCAGTAATGGCACCACTGCACTCCAGCCTGGGTGATAGAGTGGGACCCTGCCTCCAAAAACAAAACAAAAAAAGAGGTAGACACTGCATGGACTGCATGGCAAGATTCTGGATTAAATCAGATCAAGCCCTAGTGTCACCTCATGGCAAGATCCAATCAGATCATGCCTCCTGACATTATCTCATTGCAAGATCCAATCAGATCACACCTCATTACCCTATGCATATAAAACCTGACTAAACCCCCAGCTCAGGGAGACACTGCTTGGGGAACTTTCCCTACTTGTTATAAGTAACAAAATCCCCTTGCTAAATACTCCTTGTTGTGGTCACCGTGTTGATACTCACCAAGCAAACTCACCCATCGTATGTGTAACACTTTGATTTTGGAGAGTCCTTGGTTCATTTTCTGTTTCCAGTACTTTGTAGCCAAGAAAATAAGTAATATTATATCTGAACGTGCCTTCATTCCTTGTAAAGAGACAGTGAATTCTGAACTCACTGGACGTTGGATCTGAACTGACAACACAGTTTAGTCTAGTTTTGTGAGTATCACACAAATTTAGGGGTAGATAATATAACTGTTCACTCTTCAGCTAGTGGGAATATACTGCCTACTATTAAGTTTTTGTAATGATCAAATCAGATAATTTATTCAAAGAACTTTATACCATACCATCTATACAAATATAGCCATTTTTTTCTTTTATAGTCAAAAATTGGTGGGAATAAAATCTGTAGCAAAAAGTGGGTAAAGCAAAATCCAAAGTAGATCCTACTCTTCACCAGCATTCCACAATACTTCTTAAAAGCTCCTGAGTTTTAAAAAATAATTTCATAACTTTATCACCAAGAAACATAATATAGCAAAAACTATATATGTAAAAAATCTTTATTTTGAAAAAGAACTATCTTTCCATAATTAGTCAGTTGATTTAAAATATTATAAGCAAAAGTTATCAGCCTGATGCATGCTATTTAAAAAATTATTAAAAATAGAATGTAAATCCTTAAGCCACTGGGTGGTCAAATATCTTTCAAGTCAAATCTCAAATATTTCACTTGGTAAAAAAGTGTTTTAGTAAGTCAAATAATTTTATTAAATGTTCTCATTACATAAGTTACAGAAACTTATTAGTTCTTTATCTTTTGACTGTTATATTTAGGTAAGAATAAAAGCAAAAAAAAATATTATATTGTCATTCTAACACCTTTGTTAAGGCAGCAGTGTCCATAGCATATTTGTTTTTTATCTGGATGTTTTTATCAATTAACAGGTGATTTTAACAAGTTAATACATCGCTCTTTCTCAATTTTCATCAGTTACAGGGAATTAAATGGTCACAAAGTTTTGTAGTGTTAGGACCCTATAAAGTGAGCAGGTGACTCCAACTTTGGAGAAAGCAGTATAGAAAAGAAATATTCCTAAGACAGAAAAACACCTTTTTGTAGCTCTATTGAAATATAAACTAAAACACCTTCTTGTTTGGCTAGTTCCAGTATTTTTCTTACCAGGTAAACTCTCTACTGGCAAGCAATTTAAAGTTATTTCATTTAGAACTGCCAGTTCCAGAAATATGATAGTTCAAGTAAAACACACTTTTAAAAAATATGTCATGCCAGCACTGTTCTGCTATATTCATGGAAGACAGATTTTAAATTACTATTTAACTGAGTACAATTTTACCCCCAAGAAACAATTTATGAAAATAACATAAATCAGATATGATAAAATCAGTAATAAATATTGAGAATGAAGGATTTTATAAAAGATAAGCTATCTTTAGAGGAGAGAGAACAATTTACATTTTCAAACTACAGTGTCTAACATCCTTTAAATCATATCCAAGATGTTGAAAAATATAAATATATGCACATTCCTGGTATTACAGCCAAAATATATCTCTTGATAGCTGCTCACCTTTACATATATGTACGCATGTTTTAAGAAAAGCCAGTTTGCCTTTTTTTAAAAGTCTTTTTTGCAATATATTTTTAAAGTAAAAAAAAAATTTGCAACATATTCTTGGAACTATCCTAAATGCTACACATCTGCTATTTTCAATTTCTGACTTTTGCTATTTAAGGAAAATAAATTACCCTTTCTGGATAATAATTTTAAAATTACACTAAGTCATGGTAATTCCCCGATGAAATAGAAAAGGAAAAATGGTCAGCCAACAACATTTCAAAATACCTCATCAACATCTTTAATATTTTCCTCACATATGTGTTATTGCTCTAATGTCCTTTCATCTAGACTTAGTGCCATTCTTAAATGAATATATATTCCTCATCATGTTGTGGCATTCCAAATATCTGATAGAGGCTCACTTCAAAGATTGGTACACAGCACTTTCAAGGCTTGTTACAGAACAACTTCTCTGGAGCTCATTTTTAATAAAAATAATTTTTCTAATCTCTTGGACATCATGGCCACCGTAAATGTATCAACTAGTAATATGACAGTACAGTATTAAAAGTCATAGATCCTAGTAAAGTTTTATGTCCATACTTTCATATTTCTTACCAAGAAAGTATTCAAAATAAGTTTAAGAACAAAGCATATTTGTAAGACAAAATTGAATTATGTCATATTTATTATTACATGGATAGGTTAGGCGAGGAAAAGAGATCCATTTCATTTATTTCAACTAAAGGGTATTTGTTGTAATGGTACAGAGACTGGACCAGAATCAGCTTCAAAGGCTAACATGTCAGCCAAATCAGCTTTCTTAATATCTCTGTTCTCTCTTCTTATCTACACCATTCATCTTTGCTATGTAGTTTCCTCTGTTTATCCAGTTTTTTGCTCCTTCATAGCTTCAGTTTGTATGTGGCTTCAGTGTACCAACTACTTAACGGTATCCTTTGTGCTGCTATGCCTAATGCTAACAGATTCTGGGTTTTCCAGTTCAAATTCCCAAGAATTAGATTCTGACTGACCTACTTCACCTCTTCACTGCATAAAAGTCACAGGCTGCTATTAAGCATTTTATTGGCTGCACTTTTCTTACCATCAATTTTCATTCCTAGTCCCTTGAACTGTGGCTGGGAGATAAAATCTTGAGTACAAAAATAGCCACAATGGTAGAAGGACTGAGTGAAATATATTACCTAGAAAAATTGTGTAAGTATTAACTGAAAACTTTATTTTGCCATATATAAAGACATTTACTTTGATTATTTTAACAAGGCATGCTACAACAAACTTTGCCTAGGAATCAAGTCAACCGGATTTCTGCAATACCAACATAAATCTTACAAAACTGGCTGGAACATCCACTTTGATTTTGGATATATGAGAAATAAGCTAACTTACTATAGCTTTCCCAAATTTATCATTTAAGAAAAAAGAGAGACCATTCATCCAGTGATTCTTGCATAGTATTTTTATCTGGATTAAATTTATAGTGCTGTCTAAATAAATGTATAGCAATTAGGGCTAAGAATTCAGAAGATTGCCTCTTTAGACATTGACAGCTGTTTCAACAGAAGATTTACTGAATTTAGTAAGCAATTTTAGTATGTCTTGATGTAGTTTCACGTAGCATAAAATGATCACACTATCATATTTGGTGAAGAATCTCAGATTTATCCTGCCTGACCAAAAAGACCAGGTACACTCAGTATTTCTATGAATATAATTTCACAATTTTCAACACAATGTATGCTATTTTTTCAGCGTACTTTTTCTGTTGAGCACTGAAAGGGAATCCTAGTCAGTAATAAGCATATTTAACATTCATGTAATGCTTTATAAGTTGAAATATACTTTCACATGGACTAATTCATATATTACACATAGCAGCAATTATTTTGTAAAGAAGAAAACCAGGACTTCAGAGGTTTCCTTAAGTAGGACTTAAGTAACATAGTCTATAAATGGCAGAGCCAGTATTCAATCCTATTAAATCATTTGTGACCTACTAAGACAGTACTATGCCTCTAGAGAGGCATGCTTAGGTCAATAGCATGAACAAAAAGAAAGAGAAAAATACAAAAAAGTCTGAAATCCAAAGGACTTGAGGCTGGGGTCATGAAAATAGCTTCATGATCCAAGAAAGAGATGGTAACTGGAATTTCATATGGAAATGATTTATTTCAAAGAGATTGGTATTAATTTCTTTTGAGTTTGATCTTTTTAAACTCATAAGACTAAATTCATTTTTATTTCACATACAAACCTCAAAAAATTGGCACAGTTTCTTGAACACTGTGAAAAAGAATTCTGAGATCACATATAAGCTCAGTGAGAAGAGTGCCATGATGAATTAGGAATGTACACCATAGATAGGAGAATTGGAAATGAATAAAAATGTGAATGTTGCATCATTGCCAACTCTGACTTTGACTTACCATTGTCTGGTTGATATATACACATACCTCTCCTGCCACAGAGTTCTGCGTAGTATATAGGATTAGAAGCTATAAGGGGCCAAAGTGCCAATCCATAAATCATCAGCATATGTCTGGAGGTGTTTACAAGCTGTGAAGTATCCCAATTCTATGCACATGGTTAGGGGATCATAATGAAAAAAGTTATTGAAGTAACATGAAGTGAAATCTTAGAGTCAACTCAATAGCAACTGTGTCTCCAGTATGGAACACTACCATGAAGACATACCCTACAAACCTCTGGCAAATTTATTCCCAGCAAATACTGTCCTTTCTCTGTCATCACTGGGAATGGAGCCAGGTGAAGGGAGATTTGGATGGGGAGGTGAGAGAAACTAGCCCCTCAGAAATAATTTCCAGATATTTCTAAAAGATTTAAATTTTAACATACATGTATGCTTCTTCTCAAATGTGCTTTGCTAACTCTTCAAAGGAATCATCATTAGAGAAGCAAGGAAGAAGAGACAGGGCCTTGGTCATCAGTCTCTTGGTCATCAGCCATGAACCCCAATCAAAAGACTGAGCTCTCCTGGATCATTTCACAGTTTTCTCTGTGGATTTCCAGCATTTCCAACCATGGGATGGTGTACAGGTAGCATAAACACCTCCTTTGCCATTCATTTTTAGCTGTCAATATTTTATCCCCATCAGGAGTACAAGTCTTTGGCAAAATGAAAACGGTACCTCTTTACAAAAATCTAGAGATATCCTGGTTTAAACCGTGGAATTATGTCAGTGCTCACACATCTAACAATTTCTTATTATTTCATAGTATAATAATTTCACCCAAAGCTCTCTCCCACATTTCATCAAAAAGTACACAAATATAAGATCTTATAATATTAAGGTAATAATTTTTAAGAAATATTATTCATATTCACTAGTTTGCTATTAAACAAATTCAGAAATGATTAAAATTAAGATATGCTTGTCAAAAGAGATAAATTACAGGCTCAGTGACAAATTTTATTAGGCATTTCTTTTACTCATTAGGGTGTAACATTTCTATAAATAACAAGAGTTTTATGGATATGGCTATGAAATCAGATTCTATAATGTAAAATATTTTATTCCCCTCCACAGAATTCATTACCACCTATAATTCAAAGAACTATGAAATAAAATTATAAAGAACTGTGTATGGTATTATTCTTTAGTATGTATAAATAAATTTATACATAGGTATTTTATATGCATAAAACTGAAAGGATGGGTTCCACACTGCCTAAATCACCCATATTGTTTGAATTTTTATAAGAATGTATTAATTTTAATATCAGGATAAATGATAAAGATACTACAAGGAAATAAAAAGCAATTTTGGTCATTTCTGCATAATATTTACTGACAATATACCTCATAGTCACAAATTCCTCAGGACAAGTGTACAAATGAATGCATTTTAGTTTTTGTTTTTTCACATGCTAAGATAAAATATATAGTAATCCTTAACATGACTAATTAATATGTTGTTTACAAATATGTTAGAACAACCTATATTTTGTAAATGAATCTATGCTCTCTATTTTAGAAAAATTTAATAACTTTTTCAATGTCTTCTTCATGGTAATCTTATTACTTCTAATACTCCTTGAGACATAGAAAATTATGTGTTATGATTTCAAGCATTCAGAAAATAATTTTGAACCAGTAGAATTAATAATATTCCTACTATAAGAATGCCAAAACTCCTCAAATACTATGTAGAGGTGAATTTTTTACATTAACACAATGTGTTATTTATAATATTTTAAGCTGATAAAAATATATTGTGATTCAGAAGGTATTATTATTATTATTATTATTATTATTATTATTATGAGTATTTTATGAGCAAGAACCCAGAAGAATGATAGAAGGAAGAGACCTGGAACATAAAACCCTAAGTCATAAGGCAGAGAAGCTTTCAGCCAAAAGTCCTAGACTTGAGGAATAAGGAAGGCACTTATTTTTGTTTAAAAGGATAATGAAAATGAACTTCACCTACTTCACATTTTTTCCCAAGCCTGGCCATGAGCAACAGACTGTTATTTCTACTTCTCTAATTCATTGTATTATTAATATAAGTATTTCAAAGCATAAATTCAGATACTGAAAATTGGTGGAATTAACCTCTTAAAGCTCTTACAAGTAGCAAATTGAACAGTAACAGGAATCCAAAGTCCAATCATTAATAATCAGAGTGAGCCAATGCAGAAGCAATGATTAACCCACCATCAGCAAACATTTTGAAGTATTAGTCCAACCAAGTAACATAGGTTCAAGAAAACTAAGCAAATGAACAGCAACAAAAAAAGAGGTAATTCTCAAAGCAGAAAAAAATGTAATAATTATTAGATGAAAAATAAAATGTACAAGAATCGCGATGTAAATACTTTTTTATATAATCTTACTAATTGAAAAAATGACTATGAAATTAACAAAAATATTTAACATCACCATGCATAAGGAAGCAGGAAAGCAGAATATAAAAGGTAATATTTACAATTACCACAAAAGGATGTCCATAGATAATGTCCAAAAATAATCAAGCAAAATATTGTAGTATATAATTATATAGCCATATGGAGGCAAATGACAGAAGAAACAACCAAAAGAGTTTGATAATTGGGTGCCTGTGGTGAGCTAGAAGATAATTTGGGGAAGGTGACAGACATGACCATTTTTAATAACTTTCAGCATTGACATTTTAAACTATGAGTAGGTATTTATTTAATTAAAAATATTTTCAATCAATTATAAAGGTAAATGCAACACCTTAACAGCAAAACCCACCACTTCCTGAGTGAATGTAACAATCTCATAGAATTTGAAAACCTCTCCACATGTATATTCAAAAAAAATTAAGACTTTAGTTAACATCTCTTGAGAATTGTGATGACAGATATTGCCCTGCAGGCCTTTGAGAATTGTGAAAATACAGACTGAAATAAAATTCAGAAAATGCATTTATATATTCTCTTTAATGAGTTCCTGTGCTATAACTAATTCTATCATTTGAGGCTCCCAGATTGTCTTGATGCTGACATTCAGAATTTTTTATATTGTAAAAAAAGTAAAGACTTATGTTTTTAGACACCGAGAAGTCCCAGGTGTGTTGAAACCTACAGCTTCATTTTACATTCCTTCTTGGCCCCTTTAATTCGATTTTGTGACTCAAAATGCTTCAAAATTTGATCTGTGTGTTGTCCAAATGCTGTCTGTAGCCTAGTGAAAGATTTAATATTGTTTATTGCCAAATATGTCTCCAAAAGTTTTAATCCCCTTATCTCCCCATTACTGGTTTGTAAAGCAGGCTAATGCAATATTGGAGTCAGAGTGAGCCAATGCAGAAGCAATTCTAAATAAGAGGAAAGAAACTTGTCAGTTGCTAGGGTTTTAGCAGAATATTTTAAATTACTTTTTGAAACTTTTAAGGATAGTAAGACCTAAAGTATTTTTTTCAATAACACTTGTAAACCAGATTCTTGTAGAAAAATGTATTTACTGTGTCTAATTTGTTGGAGCTTAAATTTTACTTTTAAAGTAATTAGAATAGAGAAATAATAATTAAAAGAACTAAGATCCTAGTCCCAGTTCTATCATTTATTCAATAAACTATTAAACAAACACTGAATAAATACCTCAGAGCCCTGTCCTTAGACATAGATATGTCAAGTGGAAGGTATACAGGAAGATTAACTCTCTAGAAAGTAAAATCAAATTATGTATCTTTTGAGTTTACAGATTTTCACTAAATTTTAAGCCCTTAATTAAAAGATAATGTCAGGCCTTAAAATTTTTCCTTTCAGAAAATGAGTCATAATTATAGAATGATTATTACAGAGTTTAAACTCTGCTTTATTTCAATCTTAGATTTTAACTATTACATGTAACCATACTGTACATGCGAAATGCAGGGAAACAAAGAAATTAATGTTGCTTAGAGTTAGATCTGACCTTAGTCCCCTGTGTCTTGTATAAACTAAACATTTGGAATGTCACTCCTATTTTGTTATTGCCCAAGGTGGAGGTGTTGATAAGTCAAAAAAGTCTGCTTTGAAATGTCTATGTTATGAAGGAATGATTTTATTTGTGTATCTCATTGTCCAGAACTGATGACAAAAGACATCTTCCTTCACTAATTCCTTGAATAGTCCCTTAATTCTTAGTCTCTGTACCATTTCATATCTCTAAGGCACTTTGCTAAATATTTGGCATGGAATTTAGTTTTAAAATAATAAAAGCAATAAATATGATAAGAAAGCAGGAACTTTAAGGTCTATAAGGAAAATCACTTAATATAGCCCTCTTTTAATCTATTAATAAAGACATAGAGCCGGGAAACAAGACATGTATTCATTAGCTCCTGGATATCCCTGGGATATTTTTATTCTGTTCTATTAAATTTTGCTCATTTGAAGAGCATCGTGAAAGCTATAAAGTTTTAAAAACGCTGACAGTCATAATAAGTAGGGATGGGTGAATTCAGTTGCTTAATTATAGATATTTGAGTTAGGGAAATGTATAGCATCACAGTGGTTACAGTTACTTTATTTAAGACGGAAATTACAGTGCACAAAAATTAATTCAGTTTTTCTGGTAAAATCTCTCCCCTACTTAGCTAAAGTAATTACTCTGCTTTACCTCCACTAAGGCAAACATTATGCCCCAATGTTTCTTTTATATGAATAAATATAGTATGCTTTCTCTCAAATCTGAATCATTCAATATCTCTTCAAAGTCTCTTGCACCCATATAGCACGCAAAATAACTAACAATCATTCATTTAATCCTAACAGGACTTTCCTTTCTGTAGTCAAATATTCTTTTAATCTTCTAATTATTCTTACAATCCTAAGCATGAACACACAATGGCATAACCATTGAAGGAAAAATGTGAATTTCATTTCTTCTTCATTTGAATAGCTATCTTTTTTCATTTGAAGCAATTGAAGAAAAGATTATCACAACGTTCAAGCTTTCCTTTTCTCATTTCTCCACAAATTGTTCTAGAAATTCATCCCAATCCCAAACAAAATCCCAGCAGTCCTTTATTTGAAAATTGACAAACAAATTCTAAAGTTTATATGGAATTTGAAAGAATCTAGAATAGTCAAAACAATTTTGAAAAAGTATAACAAAGTTGGAAGATTAACACTTCCTGATTTTAAAATTCATTATAATGCTACAGCGTGTTATTGAGTTCAAGATCAACAAATCAATCAATGGAATACAATAGAGAATCCAAATATAAACCCATATGTAAATGGACAATTAATTTTTTTTACAAAGGTACAATAATTCAGTGGAGAAATAATGATCTTTGATTTCCTAGATAAATGAGTTCTTAGATAAAACATTGAAAGTATGACCCATATAAGACAAAAATGATAAACTCAAAATCATCTGCTATGGTCTGAATGTTTGTATCTCCTCAAAAATTCACATGTTGAATTCTACACCCTAAGGTGATTATACTAGGAGGCAAGACATTTTGGGAGGGATTAGTGCCCTTGTAATGTAAGCCCAAAGGATCTGGTTCACTCCTTTCATTATGTGAGGACACAGTGAGAAGGCACTATCTATGAGTCAGTAAGCAAGCTGTCATCAAACACCAAATCTTCACTCATCTTTATCTTGAACTTTCCAGCTTCTAGAACTGTAAGTAAGAAATTTCTTTTGTTTATAAACTACTCGATTTATAGTATTTTGTTATAGCAACATTAATAAGACATTATCAAAATTAAAAACTTTTCCTTCACAAAAGACATTGTTAAGAAAATAAGAGAAGCTATGTAAACTGAGAGAAAATGTCTGTAAGTCACATTAAACAAAGAACTTATATTTAAAATATGTAAACAAACTCTCAAAATTCTATAAGAAGAAAATAAATAACCCTTCAAAACAATCAACAAATACAAAATGGCAGTTTTAAATTAGTACTTATCAACAATATTGATAGCACATAAAATGCACATGAACTAAGTAACATGTAAATAGACTAAATTATTCAATTAAAAGCAGAGTGGTTAAATGGATAGAGACCAGACCCAACTATATGGTACATACAGGAAACCCTTATAAAGACAGACAAAGATTGAAGGTGAAGGGATGGGAAAATATATCTGATGCAAGTGGAAACCAAAACAGAGCAAAAGTAGCTAAACTTACATCAGATAAAATAGACTAAATGTCAAAAACTGTAAAAAGTGAAAAAGAAAAGGGTTATTACATAATAATAAAGTGGTCAATTCAGCAAGAGGATATAACTATTATAAATACCTATACACCAAACATCAGAGCACCCATTTATAGAAAGCAAACATTAATAGACCTAAAAGGACATCTAGATTGCACTACAATAATAGTAGGGGATTTCAACACCCCAAGCTCAATAATGGACAGATCATCCAGACAGAAAATTAATAAATATTGGAATTAAACTACATACTAGACAAAATAGGCCTAACTTACATTTACAGAAAATCTCACCCAAGGGTCACAGAATACACATTCATTTCATCAGCACATGAAACATTCACCAAAAAAGACCATATGTTGGGCCACAAAACAAGTCTCAACAAATTCAAAAGAGTAGCTATCGTATCAAGTAGCTTTTCTGACCACAATGGAATAAAACTAGAAATGAATACCAAGAGGGACCATGAAAACTACACAAAAATATAGAAATTAAACAACATGCTTCTGAACAAAAAGAAATTAAGGATAAAATTTTAAACTCTCTTGAAACAAATGAAAATGGAAACACAACATACCAAAATCCATGGGATGTAGCAAAAGCAGTACTAAGAGAAAAGTTCATGGCAATAAGCCCCTGCATCAAAAAGTTGAAGACTTCAAATAAGCAACCTAAAAAGGTACCTCAAGAAACTAGAAAAAAACAAGTACAAAACAAATGGAATTCGTTTCACTGCTAAAATCTACCAAACACTTAAAAAATATACCGATTATACTCAAACTCTGCAAAAAAATTAAAGAGGAGGAGATACTTCCAAACTCATTCTATAAGGCCAGAATTAACCTGATACCAAAACCAGACAGGGACACAACTGAAAAAGAAAACTATAGGCCAATAGCACTGATGAACATAGATGCAAAAATCCTCAACAAAATACTAGCAAACCAAATTCAACAACATATCAAAATAAAAAAAATCATTCACCACAATCAAGTTGGACTCATCCTAGGTAGCTAAAAGTGGTTCAACACATGCAAATCAATGTAATACATCACATTAACAGAACCAAGAATGAAAACAAAAATCATTTCAATAGGTGCAGAAAAAGCATTTGATAAAATGTATAATAACATACCTTTATGATAAAAACTCCTGGCAAACTGGGTATAGAAGGAACATAATAAAGGTTAAATATGGCAAACCCACAGCTAACACCATAATGAATAGGAAAAATGAAAGTGTTTCCTCTAATATCTGGAACATGACGAGGATGCTCACTTTCATCACTTTTATACCACATAATACTGGAAGTCCTAGCCAGAGCAATCAAACAAGTGAAAGACATAAAGGGCATCCAAACTGAAAAGGAAGAAGTCAAATGATCTTTGTTTTTAGATGACATCATCTTATATTTAGAAAACCTGAAAGATTATACCAAAAAACTGTTGAGCTGATAAATAAATTCAGTAAAGTTGCAGGATATAAAATTAACATACAAAAATTAGTAATATTTATATACACAAACAGCAAATAACCTGAAAAAGAAATCAAGAAAGCAGTCCCACTTAAAATAGCTACAAAGAATATATAATACATAGAATTAACTTAGCCAAAGAAGTAAAATATCTATGCAAGGAAAACTATAAAACAGTGATAAAAAAATGACCAGGACACAAAAAGTGGAAAGATACTCTATACTTGTAGATTGAAAGAATATTGTTAAAATGAACAACACTATCAAAAGCAAAATATAGATTCAATGCAATCCCTATAAAATATTTCTTTACGGAAATAGAAATAACACTTTTAAAATTTATATGAAACCACAAAAGACTCCAAATAGTCAAGCAATCCTGAGCAAAAAGAACAAAGCTAGAGTCATCACACTACCTGACTTCAAAATATACTACAAATCTGTAGTAACCAAATAAGCATGGCGCTGGCACAAAAACAGACATGTGACCAATGGAACAGAATACAGAACTTAGATATAAATGCACGCATTTACAGCCAACTCATTTTTGACAAAGTTGCCAAGAACATACAATAGGAAAAGGACAATCTCTTCAATGAATTGTTCCAGCAAAACTGTATAACCATCTGCAGAAGAATAAAACCAGATGCCTATCTCTCATCATACATAAAAATCAAATCAAAATGAATTAAAAATTCAAATCTAAGCTCTGAAAATACAAAGCCATAGGAGAAAACATTGAGTAAATGCTTGAAGACATTGGTCTGGGCAAAGATACTTTGTGTAAGACTTCAAAAGTACAGGCAACTACAGCAAAAATAGACAAATGGGATTATATTCAGTTAAAAACCTTCTGCACAGCAAAGGAAACAATCAATGGAGTGAAGAGACAACCCACAAAATGGAAGAAAATATTTATAAACTATCTGACAAGATTAATAACCAGAATATATAAGGGGCTCAAACAACTTAAAACAATAATCTGCTTTTAAAATGGGCAAAAGATCTGAACAGACATTTCTCAAGACAAATAGCCAACAGTGACATGAAAAACTGCTCCACATCACAAGCTGACTTTTAAAAAGGTAAATCTTTTTATATACCATTCTTCTACTTGTAACCCTTCTTTAATAGATTTGTATTGCTTTTCAGAGGAAATTTCAAACGTTAGTATGGCTATGTCTCTCTATAATCTCTATCTCCAGTCTTAACTCACATCATTCTCACTCCTGTCTATAGTTCATTCTTTGGAACTGTTGCACCTTTGCACATGCTGTTGCTGTTACTGAAATGCATTTACTCCTTCTTTCCTTCAATCCTTTTACAAATTATTTCCCATTTATTATTTAAATCTCAAATGAAACAGAACATCTTTAGAGAATGTTTCACTATTCTATTTAAATTACGTTATGATGTTATAATCTCTCATAATTATAATACTTTACTATGATTTTTCCTATTTGAAAATAATGGATTTATTTATTGCTATTCTAAGTACTCGTTTTCATCTCAATGCTATAATATTCCACAGATAAACAATCATACCTGTTTTGTTTACCATTGTACTCCTGGAACCCACCTAGTGTCTGGTATATGAAAAAGGCTCAATAAATATTTATTTGAGGGATAAAAACATTCTTCCATTATAGATACAAAAAGTGGAACTTAGAGATAACAAAACTTGTTTCTAAGTCACACTGCTAAAAAGAGGAAGAACAAGGATTAGAATCTAAGTATATAGTACTCTAAAGTCTGTTCACTTATTCAACTGAGCCACTCCCTTCTTAGAACTGTCCCAGCGACTCAAGTACAAAGAGGAACTTAAAATAGGTTTGCTCATCCTTTCCCTTCAGTTTTAGTAGCTTTAAGTGACAGTTACAAATACTGGCTATTATCTCAATACAGTGCCAACTGTCTGAGCCAACAGCATCCATTCCACTTATACAGTGACAAAATTCTAGATGACCAATGAGAATCGCAGCCAGAATATGTTTGGCATGTCAGCACAACCAATGAACACAAATGTTTTTAGAGAGTTAAGTTTATTCTCCATTTTGTCAAGCAGATGGCAAAACTACAGCTTGCAACTGTGATGAATTGTTTGCCACATGCAGATGGTAGAAAAGAAATAAATTACAAACACATGAAAATGTGGTTTTCAACTGTTCCATGGTGCTACTATGTTGGCCAGGAAAGAAGTGGAATTTCTATTGGCTTGAATTTCATGAGATTTTACATTTGAATCAAATGAGTTCAAATTTGGGTCAAGACTTTTAAAAAATGTACAGCTTGTCCTTTTGTGTCTCCTCTATTACATTTTCAGACTATTAGATTTATTGAGTTATATATGCACAACTTGGATAAAGTTAACTGCTGAGCATTAGTGCTTATTTTACTCTACTATTAAATAATTTTCTAATACAGCTTAATAACTTACTTTTTATTTCTTCATGAATTTTGACAAAAGTTTTGTCAGAATTTTGAACATGAAAAATGCTGAAGTGATGTCTTCATCACATCAGTCATCTCTCAAGGAAATGTAAGCTTGCTATGAATACAAAAAAATGATGTCTATAAATATCAAAGAGTTGATGTTTAATATGATATGGCTCTGTGATAAAAAATGTTAATGTTTTTGTTGTTATTTTAATTTATCATTTTATTTTTCATTTCCTATATTTATATTATGAGATTTTGTGTGGGTTTGCTAAGCAACTTTTGTTAAGTCTGTTGTTGGCCTTCCTATTTACTCCTACCCTGTGTTGCTGAAGAGAGAAAATCTTAAAAAATGAATTATACAAGAATAGATGAAATAAATCTAATTCCAAATTTATATATATATAAAAGTAATACAATTAATGTATTATAACACAATATAATACAAATGAAATGTATGAAAGAAATGAAGGTGTCATTTTGTCTAGATGACATGTGGTCATAGATATTCCCTTACTTTAACTGGAAAAATTAAAAGAAAACAGAAAAAGCTCATCAAAATCTATCCTAGCCACATCACATAGATTTAATTAAATCTTCACTTTGAAAACAATGCTATAAAGAGAACTCTTTCCCTTCCTCACAATTCTCTTACCCTTCAAGTGAGGCAGAGTACTCCCTTGGGATATTTTCTACCTTAAAATAAATACTACAAGAAAATGGTGAAATAATAGTGGCTTCTATTAGTCATGGGATGCCAGCTCTTAGGCCTTAGCTTCTCTCACTTACTAAGGAGCTGAAACCCAAAGAATCAGTTTCAGGCCTCAATTTGATTCTTAAAATACTATATACAGCATATTGCCAACACTCAGCCTGCCGTGGTTATTATATCCCTTTCTTGTCACCAAGACTGGGATGGAGGGGGGTGGTTAACTCTATGACATTGAATATTGTTACATCAGACACAAGGTTTTTTCATTTTCAGAAATCTTGAACATATCTGGTGCTCTAATGTCTCCTTTAATAGCTTACTGTATTCATCTGTTTTCACACTGCTATAACCATATACCTGACACTTGGTAATTTATAAAGAAAAGACTTTAATTGACTTGCAGTTCTGCATGTCTAGGGAGGTCTCAGGAAACTTACAGTAATGGCAAAACAAGAAGAGGCACGTCATACGTGTCTTCTTTCATGCAAGAGCAGGAAAAATTGCCTTATAAAACCATTAGATCTCATGAGAACTCACTCACTATCATGAGAACAGCATGGGGAAAATGGCCCCATGATCCAATCACTTCCCACCTGGTTCCTCCCTCGACATGGGGGGATTAGGGGGATTACAATTTAAGATGACATTTGGGTTGAGACATTGAGTGAAACCATATCAGTTACCCACCGTCCACTTTTCCCTTCCTTTCTAGGATGTTTTATTTGTTCATCAAACATTTACAGAGCGCCTACTCTGTCCCAGATTCAGAACCACACATCTCTTACAGTGAAAAATATGGAAACTGTCCTCCCCTTTTATGAACATCAACATAAAACAATTACGTTTGATTTGTGTTTTTCCACTTACCATTCAAAACTTACATGCATGCTTCTTCCTGCATATGCCTCTTCAAAATAATATTTCAATAATTATATTTTTAATTTGTTAAGGAATAATAACTTTTACAAGTATATGCTACTAATGGTTTTTACAATACCTCCTGGAATGCCATAAAATGAATGTAAAAACTAATTCTCCTCACCATCAGTGCAATTAGAGAGTCTATTCCAAAATTTCTTCCCTCTCTGGTTAAAACGTAATGAAGCTTAGGAGGCATGAGGTGCATTATAGTTAAATTTTAGTATTTTTTTATTTTCTTCATTAATTCCAGTAATTTTGTCAAAGGTAATGTAAAAGAGGCAATCTAGTAGTTTTTGGTCCCCCACAAAAAAAAAAAAAAAAAAAAAAGAAATAATTTTGTGGACTAGTCATATACCAATGTGGTTCTCACCCTTATAAGATAATTAAAATCATTTGGGGAACAAACAAAACAAAGCTTGTCCAGGCTCCTTATTGGCATTAATATTACTTCGTATTACTCCAAATAATTCTAATGTGCAGTTACAATTAAGTTGTAACCCACAAATCCAACATAACATTTACTTATGGATTTCTGCACTTTCTCTGTCTCAAATGCTCCTTCCCAACTTACTTTTTCTTAACAAAATTGATTTTTTAGAATAGTTTTAGGTTCACAGCAAACCTGAGCAGAAGGTACAGGGATTTCCTGAATCTCTCTGCCCCTAGACATGCATGGCTTCCCCCATATAAACATCCCCCACCAGAACGATGCATGTTACAATTGATGAACCTACACTGACATATCATTATCACCTAGAACCAAACTTTACATTAAGGGTCACTTTCGTTGTTGTATATTCTAAGAGTTTGGACAAATTTATACTGGCATGTATTTTTTCACCATTATAGTATCGCACACAGTACTTTCACTCTCCTAAAAATCCTCTCCACATCACCTATTGATTTCTCCTTTCCCCTTAACCTCAAGCAACCACAGATCTTTTTATTATCTCCATAGTTTTTCATTTGCAAAATGTTATATAGTTGAAATCATATATTATGTAGCCTTTTCACACTGACTTCTTTCACTTAGTCACATGCATTTAACTTTCCTTCATGTCTTTTCATGCCTTAATAGCTCATTACTTTTTGTCTCTGAAGAATATTTCACTGTCTAAATATACCAGAGTTTGCTTATACATTGACCTACTGAAGGGCATCTTGGTTGCTTCCAAGTTTTAGCAATTATGAATAAAGCTGCTACAGACATCCTTGTTTAGGTATTTGTGTGGACATAAGTTTTCAACTCCTTTAGGTAAACACTACAGAGTTGTGATTGCTACATCACCTGGTAAGAACATGTAGTTTTGTAAGAAACTGACAAACTTGTCTTCTGAAGTGACTGTGCCATTTTGCACTCACCAGCAATCAATAACTGAGAGTTCTCATTGTTCCATATCCTCATGAGCATTTGATGTTATCAGAGGTCTGGATCTTGGACCTTATAATAAGTATGTAATGGTGTCTCCTTCTTGTTGTAATTTGCTTTTCTCTGATGACATATAATTTTCAAATGCATATTTGTCATCTTTATATCTTCCTTGGTAAGGTGTACATTAAGGTCTTTGACCCATTTTTAAAATCACATTTTTTTCTTATTGTTGAATTTTAAAAGTTCTTTTTATATTTTAAATAACTGTCTTTTACCAGATATATCTTTTGCAAATATTTTCTCCCAGTCTGTGGCTTGTCTTTTCATTCTCTTGACAATGTATTTCCCAGCACAGATTTTTTTTATTTTAATGATATCCAAATTATTTTTTCTTTCATTGATTATGCTTTTGCTGTTGTAACTAGGAGGGTATAGTCAAACCCAAAGTCATCTAGATTTCCCCAATATTATATACTAAGTTTTTTTTGTTTTAGTTTTGTTTTACATTTAGGTCTGTGATCCATTTGTGAGTAAGTTTTGTCAGGAGTGTAAGGTTTCTATCTAGATTCATTTTGGGCAGGGAGTGAATGTCCGATTATTCCAACACAATTTATCGAAAAAACTGTCTTTGCTCCCTTGTAAGGCCTTTGCTCCTTTGTCAAAGATCAGTTGGTTATATTGATCCGGGCCTGTTTCTGTGCTCTCTGTTCTGTTCCACTGTTCTATTTGTGTATCCTTTCACCAATATCACACGGCCTTGATTACTGTACCTTTATCATAAAAGTCCTATGCTGTCAGTCCTCCAACTTTTTTCTTCTCTTACATAATTGTGTTCATTATTCTGTGGCCTTTGCCTTTTTATACCGAACTTTACAATCAGTTTGTCAATACCCATAAAATAACTCACTGGGATTTTGAATGGGACTGCATTGAATCTAGAAATCAAGCTGGAATTCACTGAAATCTTGATAAAATTGAGTCTTCCACTCCATAAACATGTAATATCTCTCTATTTCTTTCACCAGTTTTTTTAATTTTTCTCATATAGATGTCATATATATTTGGTTAGATTTATATCTAATATTTCATTTTGGGGGATGCTAATATAAATGATATTGTGTTTCTCATTCCAAATTCCAGGGTCTTATTGCTGATATATAGAAAAGCAATTGACTTGTGTGTACATTGACTTTGTATTTTTCAAGCTTACTATAATTATTTCTCAGTTCCAGGAGTTTTTCTGTCAATTTTGGGGGGCTTTCTATGTGGATAATCATGTCATTTTGAAAACAGACAGTTTTATTTCTTCCAAATCAATATATATTTTATTTTAATTTTATATTTTATTGTATTAGCTAAGACATCCAGTACACTGTTGAAGAGCAATGGTGAGATGGGCCATTCATGCCTTGTTTCTGAGCTTCTTGAGAAAGCTTCAAGTTTCTGTTAAGCATAATGTTAGCTGCAGAATTTTTGCAGATATTCTTTAGAAAGCGGAAGAAGTTCCCTTCTATTCCTAGTTTACTGTAAGTTGGTTTTTTTTTTTTTTATCATGAATGAGTCTTGAATTTTGTCAAATGCATTTTTTCCAGTTTTTGGATATTCTGTTCTGGTTTGTTTTTTTTTGTTTTTTTTTTTTTTTTCTTCTCAGTATTTTTCCTGTTGGCTTTTCAGGTTTGGAGGTTTCTATTGAGATATCCTCAAACTCAGAGTGTTTTGCCTCCAATATCCAGCTACTGATAAGCCTATCAAAGGTATTCTTTATTTCTACTATGGCATTTTTTTTATGTATTAGGTTTCTCTAGAAGGATAGAACTAATAGGAGATGGGAATGAAGCGGAGCTTATTAAGGAATATTGACTCATGCGATCAAACTGAAATCCCAAAATAGGCCATCTGCAAGCTGAGGAGCAAAGAAGCCAGTCTGAGTCCCAAAACCTCAAAAGTAGGGAAGTTCACAGTGCAGCCTACAGACTATGGCCAAAGGCTCGAGAGCCCCTGGAAAACCACTGATGTAAGTCCAAGAGTCCAAAAGCTGAAGAACTTGGAGTCTGATATTCAAGGGCAGGAAGCATCCAGCATGGGAGAAAGAAGGATGGAAAACTCTGTCAGTCAAGTTTTTCCAACTTCTGCCTGTTTTATTCTAGCTGCACTGGCAGCTGATTAGATGTGCCCACCCAGATTGAGGGTGGGTCTGCCTCTCCCAGTCCACTGACTCAAATGTGAATCTCCTTTGACAACACCCTCACAGACACACCCAAGAACAATACTTTGCATCCTTCAATCCAATCAAGATAACACAGAATATTAACCATCACATCTTATAATCTCCATCTGTCTGCTTACATTGGCCATTTATTCTTTCATGTTCTTTGTTCTGGTTCTGATGTTGCTCCGTCTTTTCAAACTTTGTTTTTTGTCT
Organism: Pongo pygmaeus; assembly: GCF_028885625.2. Classification (NCBI taxonomy): domain Eukaryota; kingdom Metazoa; phylum Chordata; class Mammalia; order Primates; family Hominidae; genus Pongo; species Pongo pygmaeus. The sequence continues at coordinate 86,117,436 of NC_072384.2, forward strand.
TTTAATATATCTTGTAATTTTTTTTTCAATAGCCAGATATAATATATTGAGTAAAAGAAACTGCAGTAAATAGGCCTTTAATAATGTGGTGGTCAGACGCAGGGGAAGCATTCTATAGCCCTTTGATTAAGTCTCAGTCTTCTCATGAGTCTTTGCCTCTGGACTATGAACAGCACATATTCTTCACAGGTTTTTTACACCCAATAGGTGGGATGAGATGGTTAGAGTAGGCTGGATGAAGTATTTCCCTTCTCCCATGTGGAAGTTTATAGGTGGCTGGAGTGGGGTATTTCCTTCCACCAAGTCAGGCTGTGATAGAACTCCAACAGGTTGGGCTTTGGTTGAATAGTTTCTCTTAAGTACAAATCTTGTTAAGAAGAACAGAATGCTCTGGCATATTTCGAATTTTTTTTTCTCCTCACCCTGCCAAAGCACAAGGGGATTTTTCTCTAATATTTACTGTGAGGACCTGGGAGAACTCCAGAAGGTAAAACTCACAAAAATGTGAGGGCCCCTAATGACCAGGTCCCCCTGGAATTTTTTTCTCAGACTTGTCCACATTGAACCTCCGAAAATTCTTTAATTACATTTTAGGTTTCCCTACCCCAAAACTGGTTACTGTGAAGGTTTCAGCTCATGAGTTTCTGCTTTTGTAAGCTGGGATTCTCTGTATTTGCTTGCAATCTCTCCAGTTTTTGAGTCAGTAGCTTCCCCTGTGATCGTATTTCTCTTACTGATCTAAGGGAAGTTGTTGCTTTTTAGTTTATTCAGCTTTTCACTTGTTAGGCCAGAGTGGCAACTTCAAGCTTTGTCCATACTTGACCAGAACCCAAAAGTCCTCTTTCCCAACATTTTAATTATTGTCTCATGTTCAGAATTTCATGTAAACTTTTTTACTGATAAAATATATATTGCTTGATCATTTCAATTTGCCCTTTTGCAGAACACTTACAGAGACACTGTTCTGTTTTTGCTGATTACTACCAGATTACTGATTTCTCATTGTTCCCATTCTAGGTCCAAGCTGCTTAAAAAGCCCTACCTAGATCATTTCTGACTTTTGCTGTAATGCATTTCATTGCTGCCTTGACTTACAAAATGTTATCTCAGAGTCTAGTTGACAAGAAGTACAAGTTTCACTTTGATGACTCTAGCAATCTGAAGGAAAGCCTTTCCACTGACTCAACACCATTGCTTCCAGGTTTTCTATGGCTTATAACAAATGACAGCACATTTGCTGTCAGGCAGAAAACTAGCCATTCTAGTAGTGTCAGTAGGTACAAAGAGGGAAAGTACTTTTTCTATAGAAAAAATCATTATAAGAAACTTTTTTTTTGTCCAGGAACATGTACAAAAGCCTATTTACTTATGTGGATTTTGTGTTTAACAAAAGAATTGAACTTTCATTTATTTTTAGTAAGTAAATAAAAATCTAAAACTGTCTACCTGTTTCATATTATTCATAACAGAAGTAAAGATAAGAGATTAAGAGATAAATGAGAAACAAAAAGAATAGAAAGGAGAAAAGAAAGATATACCAAGATATTAAAGGAGAGAAAGAAACTCGCATCTAGAGAGAGGCTAAAGCCATCTCCTCAGGTGATGCAGGGTGTATCCTGCCCAGGGTCCCTGGAAAGTAGGGACTGGAAATAAGCTTTTGGTTGGTTTGCTCACTAATTTCCTGCATCTTGCATGCCCATGGAATTGACATCTTCTTAAAAATTTGTACAAAGATACCTATGAATTTTCAGAAGTTTAGAGAAAGGCACTAGAGAGACTAGAGAAGGGAAATGAAAAAGCAAAGCATATACAAGAGCCTGGGGGAAGGGGAGGAGGAAAGCGAGAAAAAAAAGAAGAGTGAAAAAAGAAGAGAGCTAGGCAAGATAATGCTACCTTTTCTTTGCAAGTACTTTGCCTTTCCCCTTAGACCCCCTTGGTCAACTTGTAAACACTCTTTCATTTAGTGTCAATTGTAACCTCTTCTCTTCCAGGAGGTAAAGAATGAATCTCCAGGCAGAACTGATCCCTCCTACACACACACACACACACACACACACACGTGCGTACGTGCGCGCACACACACACACACAACTATATCTACTACAGTAAGTTGTCATGTATTCCATATATTGTCCATATTCCCATATACTGTGATTTCCTTAATGATAGACACAAAGCCTTTTTTATGACCTAAGGCCTGATATGTTTAAATGTTTAATGCTTGCTTGATGGATAATTGAACCTATGAAAGCATTTTTAAACAGTATGGTATAAACTATAAGGTAGTGCTGCATGCAAAAAAGAGCCTGGGTTTTTGGCAGATTCAGATTAAATGCCCTCTTTACCACCTCTAAGATGTGATTTTGAGTATATTAGCTAAGTATTTAATCCTAAGTTTTCTCATCTACTTTCCTTAAGATAGATGTAAAAGCCTCATTCCTTAACAAATACAATGGTGGTAGGAATTAAGAATTAATGAAGGATGAATGAAGGAATAGGCCAAAGTCTTTCCAGCTGTCACTGAGCAGCATGGGTTAGTTGGAGGCTATTCTTATTTTGTTGCAATTATCTTTTATATTACCACAGACATCACTTTGTCTTTGGTATTAAACATTGTAAAGATGAAATTACCTTTTCCAGTGAAAATCCAACATAAAATTCAAACAAGTAGTAAAGCGTTCTGAAAACAGTAGCCATCAAGAACAAGAATTTTAACTTTTATTTTAGGTCCAGGGGTACACATGTAGGTTTGTTATACAAGTAAATGCATGTCATAGGAGTTTGTTGTACATATTGTTTAGTCACCCAAGTGCTAAGCCTGGTACTCAATAGTTATTTTTAAAAAAGAATATTTACACTAACTTTTGCCCACCCCACTCCACGCAGTCTTCTACCAAAATCTAATCCTGAAATTAAATTTTTATAAATATCAATATATAATGAGTCACACAAATAAAGGTTATTACTATTTAACTCTCTCTTCATTTCCCACATCCTATTGATGAGCATGCTCTATTAATTTTACCACTTAACCTTTCCACATACTTGTCCTCTTCTCATCTACAACAATGTTGCCTAAGTTCACATCACCTTTCATGAAGATGATTGAGATCATCTCCAACTGGTATTCTTACTTGCCTCTTTCCACATTCTTTCCATTAGTCATTCTCAATCTGTTTTTCTTCTGGGAAATATAATGGAAGATATTCACAAGTGCACAACAAGGTTTTAATGAAACCAAGAAAAAATGGTTGCAGGCAAAGTATTAAACTAATTTATTCGTAGCTATAACTATTAATAGTATCTCAGTAGAGGTCACTTTCAATAGGACAAGCCATGAAAAGATAAGCCATGGGTTTTGTACAATTCCAGGCCAAGGAAACTGCTCTTCTCTATTAAAGCAAATTAGGAAACAAATGAGTAGCATTATTAATAAAGTACAACTCTGTATTAGTCCATTCTCACACTGCTAATAAAGACATACCCGAAACTGGATAATTTATACAAGAAAGAGGTTTAATTGACTCACAGTTCAGCATGGCTAGGGAGGCCTCAGGAAACTTACAATCATGGTGGAAAGGGAAGCAAACATGTCCTTCACCTGGAAGCAGGAAGGAGAAGAATGAGCAGAAGGGGGAAAAGGCCCTTATAAAATCATCAGATCTCATGAGAACTCACTATCAAGAGAACAGAATGAGGGTAACCACCCCATGATTAAATTACCTCCCATCAGGTCCGTCCCGTGACACATGGGGATTATGGGAACTACAATTCAAAATGAGATTTGGGTGAAGACACAGTCAAACCATATCAAGTTCCAAATGCTGTGCTTGAGAAACAGTATCATATTGTTACCAGCAAATATAAAACACAAGGATGACTATATGGCTTTCAGCTTAAACTTTTCTATGTCTCATTGTCTATAGAATAGACCACACACTCCAATAAAGTTTATAATTACCTCTCCGCTTTATGACCTGGATATTCTCTCATCTGGATCCTGCCCATATCTTCGATTTTTACTTGCCATGTTGCTATTCCAGTTCTACACTCTAGCCATAATGAACCACTTGAACTTCCCTGAATTCTTGATTGTATCTCACATTTTTAGAAGCCCAAGACTTCTTTATTGTATTTCTAAATGAATAAACTAAAAATTCATATAGTGCAAGTTGTTGGCAAATAAGCACAATGTTCTGCATGATATATTACAAAATAATGGAATTCTGAGGAAACGCAGAGGCCTGATGATCATCCAGCTTATCCTAACTTTGGCTGTCTTTATCACAGCTAAAATAATTTCACATTTCTGCTATTTCCTAATTTGCCTCTGAATCAAAAATTTGTACGTTCTGACTTTAGCACGCTTTATCTCATCCATAAGAATAAAATACATATGAAATAAATATTATACCATATACAATGTTTCATATCATGTAATACACTAGTTAGCAATGGTTACATTTTTAAAGAAATCCATGTGATTTTATCTAAATTGTATTTCAAAACTCCAAATTTCAAAAGATATTAAAATGACTTAAAAGATAAATATCATTATAAAATTATTTAAGAAAACTAAAAAGAAGACAAAGAAAAAAAGAGAAGAAGAAACAGGAAAAAGAAGACAAGTTGCAATTACTGATTTTCTAATTGCTGGATCTAGGTATTTGGCTTTGCCAATATTTTGTGAAAAAAATGAGAACTTACTTAAAAAACTAGTATTACTGAAAAAGAAGATTGCTATTTATGGTGCTGCAATCTAAGAATTAATAAATAAAAGGCATCATTCTTCTGATGAGCTTTTTGATGAGTCTGTATATGCAACGTTTTGAAATCAGGGGATGAAAAGACATTAATTTATTTCCCTGCAAAAATGAGAGTAAGTTGGGGTTACTCAGGGCAATGCAGAAAAAGGAACAATGAAGAAAAGTAGAAACATGACAAAGGAGAAATATGTTAGCAAACCAGTGTGAGGCAGCAGTGATGTATGATGTGAGATGGCCAGTGAAAAATTACCACCTGTAGAAAGACTAAAAACCCTCTAAGACAGAAATTTTAAAGTTGGTTACATTGTAAGAATATCATACCCCAAACTCATGCTAAGACATACATCCCACCTAATCTTAAGCAGGCAAATGACTTGAGTGGGAGTTTTGCTTGTTAGTTAGTTTATACATTTACTTTATGTAAATCATGGAACAAGGATAAATTTCAGGCCTGAGTCAACAAGAGACAGTAACCTGAGCACCCTGTTTGGGCAGGTGAGATAATACCTAACCTGAAGCAAATTATCGGATCCAGAGGCTTAGAGCGAGTGACTTGTATTCTTTACTGAAGAATATAAGACCTGGGGGATTCACTTAAATGCCAAAGAGGGCTGCAGACTACCAAAGGGTCTGAAATGGAGGGTCAATCTCAGCCTACCCGCCTCTGTGGTGGGAGGGAGATCCCAGCTGATAATCAGTCTACATTAGCTTTCTAAAAATTTCTCATAGCCACCAAATGCTAATGGGCCTACATGTGTATTTGCTACATATCAAAACACGACACATCATTTGATATTTAACTACGAGGCACCACAGTGGATCAGAATTTGATGGTTAATGGGCAAAATTCAACAAATTTGATGGTGACTAAGGAGATGCTCCAAGCAGACCTATATAGAGTTCTGTCAGTCAATGTGATAATTATAATTCTATATATTCATATTGTAATTCTATAAATCCATTTATTATAGATTCAAAGAAATATGGCAGTATTAACTTAATTATCATGCAAAAAGATATTAAAAAGAAATACCAAGCATTAATACAATTTTCTCTAAAGACAATAAGAAATGTTGTTTGGCTTCTTCCACTCTGTATGGATGTTTTCCACAATATTTTTATTTTGTACTAGAAAAAAAATCATTTTAATTGTTCATGAACATCTTATTTATTTGGATGTAGTTGGAGATAAAGTACATACATACAATAGTTTTATGATTTTTCTAATTACTAATGCTATGCTACTGTGAGCTTTTCTGAATAAGAAACTTACATGTATCAGTCCTCTTTTTAGTCTTACATTTTCTTACAACTATAAAGAAGACAAAGAACTCTGGAAAGATAATCTGTTGACAATATAGTTTAGCTTTCTCCCGGGGCAAAACTTCTTAGTCATTCACTGAAAATGTTATTGTGCATTACTTATATCAATTGAAATTGGATCTTCCTTACCTTAGGTGATTCACAGTTTTAACTGCTTAGGCCTGCCAGGTTGCTACCATATTTCTCCACACATCAGTGTCAGAGATAGCCTGGGCAGTCACCATTTATTTGTAATTGTGTTCTTAAGAATGGAAATAAGTGAAAATGGTAGAAAACCTCAGTCACTCTGCTGAACAGAATCTGGACTCTAAACCATTAGGGCTGTCCAATAAAGACCAAATTATTTTGCTGAACAGAAATGGAAAAAAAGTGTCAAACTGTCAACAGTAGACAAAATGCAGGTGTCATTTCTTAGGAACTTAGGAGACTAGACCATATCTTTTCTCAGGTAGAGTGTGTGTGTGTGTGTGTGTGTGTGTGTGTGTGTTTGTGTGAAAATTGAGAGACAGAAAAGGAAAAAGATCTGTCAAAACTACAGGACTTACATTTTCAAGCCATTCTGCTTCCAAACCTTAATATCTATTACTTTTCTTTCTCAGATATACAGCACTCTCAGAAGAGTTAGTTTCACACGCTATTTCTTCGACCTCAGCACAAACCCCTGCTTTAGCAATTGCAAAATTCTCACTCATTCTACAAGATTCAGCTCAAATTCTACCTTCCTGGACCGCTCTAGGCAGACTTTCCTGCTCATACATCTATTCACCCAGTTTATCCCCTTTATAACATCATCTTCTATTGAAACAGATTGGATATTTGCTGAGGATAGAGACAATATAGTTTGACGTTTGTATTCCAAAGACCAAGTAAAATACATATTTCTGAACCAAAGATCTTAGCAGTGTAACTGTCTGATTCTAATACTCAAACATTTGCTAGCTTTGGGAACATCAACAAAAGAGTCATGCTTCTATTTCTTTAATCATGAAATTAAAATTATGATAAATCCTATCTTGTAGAAGATTCTGTGAGGGTTAATTCAGATAATATTTATACAACACTTTGGAAAGGGCCTGGAACATAATAAGCCCTCAGTAAATACTGGCTTTTATTTCAATAACCAATATAAATTTTGGTTTTGTGAAGTAAATTTCACCTATGCCAGATAGGATGATTGGATAGATAGATAAATAGACGACTGATTGATAGAACAAATAGACTAAATACAAATGAAATAATCTCATTTATTTAAACAGACACAGAAAAATTAAATTCACACTAAGTATTAGAATCCTCATTTATCCTACTCATTACATACCATTTTGACAAAATGGAAAGTTATTTTTGTCAAAAACTTGTTTTATGAATAAACTATTTCACTTACTTTTTGACATTATATGAAAAGCTTTTTTAAAAAAATGGAAAACAAAAGTATATCCTTTATCTGATTTCTGATGAGAAAACACAGATGTGATATATTTATTCTTAAAGCTTCCTTCTGTATTATCAATCACTTTTCTGAGATTCTCATTTACTGTAAGAAGGTTTTAACCTAAACTAGGTAAGTTTGAATTCCTAGCCAATTCTTCCAAGAGGTGATTAAAGTCATTGTTACAGATGACTGGATTTGTAGGTCTTTAATTTGACTTTTAACTTACCAATGGATCATTAAATACTTCACATGCCATTCTTTTAAATGTAGTCAATCTAGTTGAAATCTAAGTCATTAAATAGGAAGCCCAACTGGGACAAATTTAGACTGCATTTGCACCAAGAAATTTTTTTCCAAACATTGTGATACAACTATTTCTTAAAGCTAAAATTTAAAAACTACTGAAGTATTTCAGGTATTGTATCACCTTAAAATGTATGTGATGCATGTAGGAAATTTGGATGTGAGTCAAAGAAGTAATATTTGTTAAAAGATTAAAAACTAAATGTTTTGAGAACAGTTTACTACTCATATATATCGTTCCCATCCTTACCAATCCTGTAGATCGTATTCCCTTGTCCAAAATTCAATTTAAGTAGTTTTACGAAAATGCTTGATTTGAGCCACTTAGGATTCTTCTTCTACCTCTAAACTATCTTTAAATTAAGGAAATAAATGTAGTAATGACTTTCTCTGTTACCTGTTTTCCATAAAACACACACATGCACACAAAGTGGGAATGTACCTCAACCAACCACAGTGCTTCAGGAATTTTAGGAATATTAGAGACAAATGGGTTTAGAGTAAGAGATGTGATAATATGATACATCAGCCTAAGATTCAGCACAGGCAAAAAAGAGAACTGCCTGAAAAATTATGGTAGATTTCTCCAATACCACACATAGGAAGTTCCAGAACCAGAGAAACAGAGGCTTGGAACAATAATGCATAATCGAGCAATTTGGATGTAAATTAAAAACAAATTACTTAGAACCTCCCTAATGTCTGGGATAAGAAACAACTTGATTTGGCATTTCATCCCAGGTCCTGAGTTAAGTAATCAGCCCTCAGCCCAGAGTCACACAGGCAGTAGTTTGAACCTGGGTCTCTGAACAGGTTCTCATCCACTATTATAAACTGATATCAATACAGAACATGAAGAAGTAGAGAGCCAAAGGACAGTAATACTTTGGTTCCATCCTCCCAAAATCCTATTGGAATGACAGAAGAAATATTTAAAAATTAAGATATATAAGGAAAATCACAGTGTCATTAGAAATCATGGGAAGTGATACAGTTCAGATCAGTGATACAGTTCAGAGCATGGCAGGTGGGGCCTTTGGTCATTTATGCTCCCTACAGCCAGAAATCTAACTGATGCATCTTCACAATCATTGCAGCTCTTACAGCCCCTGTCCCCACTTCTTAAGAGAAAATAATATGTGGCAATTGTCTTCTTACTTTGGAGGAGATATGCTGGCATGCTCCTCTCATAAGCAGATGCCAAGTTGGAATTAGCTCTACAAGAAATTTATTAAAAGCAAGTCCAGTGAGACGTAAAATGGGGAGGGAGCCAGAAGAGGCTGAGAGAACCATCAGACCATGGTGCAGGTTTGACTGATTGAAGGAAAGAGGAAAGAAGGAAGATTGGCCGGAACTGTCTTAGACTGCAGTACAGGCATATAAGAGCACATTGTGGAGTCTTTGAGCCAAAATCATTATCTGCCAGAGGAGTCCCACACCTCCTAAGAATGGGCCGTCCTTAGTACCCCTGTTGGCCTCAGTCACCTACCCCAGGAGATATAGCTTCATTGCAAACATGATGATGAATTTCTGAGCAACACAATTGGGGGCATTAGTCAATGATGCTCTGCATATTCTCTGATATTGAGAAACACATCTTTTTGGCCACCACAATTACAGAGAGATACAGACCAAAGCTCAATATTGAACAAAGAAAAAATTACATGTTCCTTTAAAAGTAAAGATAATTTTGAATGTTTGGAAATATAATGTACTGTGTATTTCAAAAAGCAAACCCAAACCTCTAACAAAATAAATTAAAAATTCTACCAGAGTCAAGAAAAATTCAAAATTAAAAGACATATTAATGTGGTGACAATGTGTCACAAATAGAACCAAGTGTATTAATTGTCATTGAAAATAAAAATGGGTTATAAATAACCACAAAAATACAGAGGCCTTCCAATTTGCTACAAATCTAGAAATATGTGTTCCGGAGAAATGCACCTAAACTTTTACAAAACATTGAAATAAACAAATGGTCTGAGATACACTAGAGAAATCTTTATTAGGAAGAATGAAGAAAAGGAATGATGAAACAGATATAAATTGAGTTCACAAACAGATTTATAAGAAGATGATGCATTACTGTTTTTCTGTAAATTTATTTAATTTTAACTCCAAGCCCACATCGTGTGAAGCTGTAATAAAATTCAGACCACAGCTATTCTTGGAAGGTCCCTTTAGGATTAAGGTAAGGTCTTAGATTTTATTCAGCACTAGGATATTGGGGGTGGGGGCTAATTTAGCTAATTATTTTTTCATAATGATTAACATTTAGTTCCTCATTTTTCTACCCATATGGCTCTTTCAAATCTGTCATTTATTTCATCATTTTTGTGGCACAACTTGGGTCCTGAGTCTTTAATAATATTAGGGTTCTCTGGACTAGAATCCAGTTTCCTAGTGTATGCCATGGCCATTTCCTTTCATGACTGCCATATATGAATATCACTGCCAGGGCACAGGGTGTAGCTCTCTGTGGTGCATGGCACAGACAATTCTTTCCTATCCCTAGCAAAAAAAAGAAAAATCTTTGTTGTCTGTGGAAAATCACTCTCCGTAGCCTTTGGAAATTCCATAGCCTTTGGACACTCTCTTCCATTGAGCCCTATTGTCTTAAATGAACTACAGTCTTTGGAAACAAAAGCCAGAAAACAAGAGAAATGTCTGAAATACAACATGTACTTTTACCTTGCCAGAAAAATTCCAAGACAGGAAAATGACAGAATTAACTTATTCAATGGGATAAGGATAGTGGGAAAATACCAAAAGAAAATGCATATGAATATGCCAAAAATTTTTCTGCCACAAAAATATATTGCTGAGGTTACAGAACAATGTGTTTCAGAGACTCTTATTTCATAGAATGTATGTGCCCCTGTAGATTTTGATGGGTATAACTGGAATAAGACACAGCATTTCCTAAAAGAAAGAATCCTGAATTTTTAATCAGAAAACCTTAATATAAGAGCTTTATTATTTTCATGGATCTGAGAAAAGTACTGAGTCTCTCTAGGCCACCATTTATTCATTCATTAAGTAAAGATTTCTCAAAGAAATATTGGGGAATTAAATAGATGCAAATCTAATGCAGCAATATTATTAGAATTTATTATTTCTTCTACTCTATAGACTTTGAATACATAGAATGAACTGGTTTATATCCCAATAAAGCAAGGCTATAACCAGAGGTTCTTACTACTTAATATTTCTCAACTTTTTGCCTTACTATGCAAAAGAAGAAAAATTAGTAAGTATTAGCATTATCCCTGAATGTCTTATTCAAAATACAGTGTGCCCAACCTCCCAAAATTCAATCATGAAGAAGCTGAAACCGTAAACAGACCAATATCGAGTTCTGAAATTGAACCAGTAGTAAAAAGTACCAATTAATCAACAGGAAGGTGGAAGAGGAAGGCAAAATAGAAGACTCCAGTGATTGTCACTTCCACAGGAATACCAAATTGAACAATTATCCATACAACAAAGCAACTTCATATGAACTTTGGTTCATATGAACCAAAAATCAGGCAAGCAATCACAGGACCTAGTTTTCACATCATATCAAAGAAAGGGGCATGAGGAGGGTAGGAAAGATAGTCTTGAATTGCTGACACCATGCCTCCCCTATACCCCCAGCAGTGGCTACATGACACAGAGATAAAATCTGTGTGCTTAAGGGAGAGAGAGCACAGTGATTGTGAGACTTTGCATTGGAACTTGGTGCTGCCCTGTCACACTGGAAAACAACACAGGGCAGAATCTGCAGGTGCCCATCCAGGGAGCATTTAGACTAGCCCTAGCCAGATAGGCATCATCAATCCCAGTAGAACCCGAGTTCTAGCTAGCCATACCACAAGCTAAAGTACGCTGTGATCCTAAATAAATTTGAAAGGCAGCCTAGGCCACAAGGACTGTAATTTCTGGTCAAGTCCAGGGGCTGTGATGGGCTTGGAGCCAGTGGACTTGGGGTGCATGAGACACCAGTTGGGGCAGCCAAGGGAGTGCTTGTGTTACCCCTCCCCTAACCCCAGGTAGCTCACAGCTCCAGGAGAGCCTCTTTCCTTCTAATTGAGGAGAAGAGAGGAGAGAGTAAAGAAGACCTTGTCTTAACAACCTGGATTCCAGTTCAGCCACAGTAAAATAGGGTACCAGTTTTGAGGCTCCCATTGCAGGAGTAGCTCCCAGTTGACATTGCTAGACCTACCTTGGGCCAGAAGAGAACCCACTGCCTTGATGGAAATGACCCAGTCCTGGCAGGGTTTATCATCTGCTGACTAAAGAACACTTGGGTCTTAAATAAACATCAGTGGTACACAGGCAGTTCTCACCACAGGCCCTGGGTGAGACCTAAGGCCATGCTGGCTTCAGGTGTAACCCACTACATTCTCAGCTGTGGTGACCCTGGGGAGAGACTTCTTCTACTTAAGGAAAGGAGAAGAAGAGTAAAGGAGACCTTGTTCCCTCTACAGCTTGGGTACCAGCTCAGCCACATTGAGAGAGAGCACCAAGCAGACTCCCAGGGTCATTGTTTTCAGGCCCTGGCTCCTGGATGGCACTTCTGGTCATACCCTGGGCCACACAAGAGCCCACTGACCTGAAGAGAGACCCAGGCCTGGCAGCATTCACCACAAGCTAACTGGGCCTTGAGTGAACACTGGCAATAGTCAGGTAGTAATTGTCAAAGGCCTGGGGCAGTGGTGGCCATGGAGAGATACTCTGTCTGCATGAGGAAAGGAGAGAAAGGAGTGGGAAGAACTTTGTCTTGCAGCTTGTGTGTTAATTCAGTCACAGTAAAATGAAGCACCAAGTAGGTTCCTAAGGTTCCTGACTCCAGGCCTTGGCTCCTGGATGGCATTCTGGGAACTGCCATGGGCCAGCAGGGAGCTGAATTCCATGAAAAGTAGAACACTAGAGTGGCTGAATTCACCACCTGCTCACTTAAGAGGTCTTGGACCTTGAGTGAACATTGGTGGTAGTCAGGCAGTGGTCACTGCAGGGCAAGGAGTACAAGAAAGTTATAGAACACCAAGCAGATTGACCCAAAGAAGACTATCTCAAAGTATTTAATAATTAAGCTCCCAATGATAAAGAAAATATACAAAAAGCTGTAAGAGAAAAGAAACAACATAAAATGAGCTCCAATATGTCTGGCAGCAGAATTCTCAAGGAATCCTTACAGAGCAGGGAAGAGTGGCATGACATACTTAAAGTGCTAAAGGAAAAAAAAATTTACCCAAGAATAGTATAACTGGCAAAAAACATCCTTTGAACAGAAAGAAGAAATAGACTTTCCCAGACAAAAGCTGAGAAATGTCATCAACACCAGATCTGTCCAACAAGAAATGCTAAAGGAAGTTCTTCAATCTGAAAGAAAAGGACATTAATGAACAATAAGAAATCACCTGAAGGTACAAACTCTCTGGTAATAATAAGTACACAGAAATAGTCAGAATATTAGACTTCTGTAACTGTGGTGTGCAAACTACTCATACCTCAAGTAGAACAACTAAAAGATAGACCTATCAAAAATAAAAGCTATAACAACTTTTCAAGACACAATATAATGAGATATAAATAAACAACAAAAAGTTAAAAAGCAGAGGTGATCAAGTTAAACTGTATGGTTTCTTTTAGTTCTCTCTTTGCTTGTTAGTTTATTTGTTTTTGCAATCAGTATTGTTTGAATTTGTTTAAAATAATGTGTTATATTATTTGCAAACTTCATGGTAACCTCAAATGAAAAACCTACAATGGATACACAAAAAAATAAGAAGCAAGAAATTAAAACATGCCACCAGAGAAAACCATCTACACCAAAAAGAAAACAAGAAGGAAAGGATGGAAGAAAAGACCACAAAACAACCAAAATACAAATTATAAAATGGCAGTAATAAGTCCTTACTTATCGATAATAACATGGAATGTTAGCAGACTAAACTCTCCAAGCAAAAGAGGTAGCATGGCTAAATAGACAACAAAAACCAAGACCTAATGATCTGCTGTCTACCAGAAACACACTTTACCTACAAAGGCACACAGAGACTGAAAATAAAGGGATGGCAAAAGATTTTCCATGACAATGAAAACCAAAAAAAAGCAGGAGTAGCTATAATTATATCAGAAAAAAAAATAGATTTCAAGATAAAAACTACAAGAAGTGACCAAGAAGGTTACCACATAATGATAAAAGAGTCAAATTAGTAAGAAAATATAACAATTGTAAATATATATGTACCCAATATCAGAGCACCCAGATCTAAAAAGCAAATATGAATGGAGCTAAAGAAAAAGACAGACCCCAATACAATAATAGCTGGAGATTTTAATACCCCCACTTTCAATACTGGACAGATCTTTCAGGCAAAATATTAACAAAGGCATCAGACTTAATCTGCACTATAGATCAAATGGGTCTAACAGATATTTACAGAATGTTTCATTCAAAGGTTGCAGAATATACTTTCTTCTCCTCAGCACATGGGTTATTCTCAAGAATAAACCATATGTTAGACCACAAAACAAGTCTTTAAAAATTCAAACAGGCAGGGCACGGTGGCTCACACCTGTAATCCCAGCACTTTGGGAGGCCAACGTGCGCAGATCATGAGGTCAAAAGATCAAGATGATCCTGGCCAACATGGTGAAACCCCATCTCTACTAAAAATACAAAAATTAGCTGGGTGTGGTGGCATGTGCCTGTAACCCCAGCTACTCGAGAGGCTGAGGCAGGAGAATTGCTTAAACCTGGGAGGCAGAGGTTGCAATGAGCTGAGATCATGCCACTGCACTGCAGCCTGGTGACAGAGTGGAACTCTGTCTCAAAACAAAAACAAAAACAAAAACAGAAACAAAAAAAAACTCAAGCTGAAATTATATCAAGTACCTTATCTAATCACAATGGAATAAAACTAGAAATCAATAACAAGAGGAACTTTGGGAACTATACAAGCACATAGAAATTAAACAATATGCTCCTAAATGACCAGTTGGTCAATGAAGTTAAGAAGGAAATTTAGAAACTTCTTGAAACAAATGAAAATGGAAATACAGAATACAAAAGCCTATGGAATAAGACAAAAACAGTGCCGAGAAAAGTTTATAGCAGTAAGTATCCACATCAAAAAAGTAGCAAAACATCAAATAAACAACCTAATGAGGCATCTTAAAGAATCAGAAAAGCAAGAGCAAACCAAACCCAAAGTTAGAAGAAAAAGTCATAACAGAAATAAAATTGAAGTAAAAAATACAAAACATTAATGAAACAAAAATTGGTATTTTGAAATGATAATATCAACAAAGTATTAGCCAAACTATCTAAGAAAAAAAGAGAGAAGACCAAAGTAAATAAAATCAGAGATGAAAAGAAAGAAAATAGAAGTGAAACTACAGAAATTCAAAGAATCATTCAAGACTACTATAAGCAATTATATGCCAATAAATTAGAAAACCTAGAAGAAATGGATAAATTCTTAGGCACATACAAACTACCAAGATTGAACCATGAAGAAATCCAAAAGGTGAATAGACCAATACCAAGTAGTGAGACCAAGACACCACCTCTACTAAAAATACAAAAATTAGCCAGGTGTAATGGTGCCTGGCTTTAATGCTAGCTATGCAGGAGGTTGAGGCAGGAGAATTGCTTGAACCTGGGAGACAGAGGCAGCAGTGAGCCGAGATCATGCCATTGCTCTCCAGCCTGGGTGACAGAGTGAGACTCTGTCTCAAGGAAAAAAAAAAAGAAAGAAACTGTAGTAAAGCCTCCCACTAAACAAAAGCCTAGGACCCAATGGCTTCACTGCTAAATTTTACCAAACATTTAAAGAAGCACTAATACCAATCTTACTCAAACTATTCTGAAAAATAGAGAAGGAGTAAATATTTTGAAATGCATTCCATGAGGCCAGTATTACTGATACCAAAACCAAAGACACATTAAAAAAAAACAGAACTACAGAACAATATCCCTGATGAATATTGATGCCAAAATCCTCAACAAAATACTAGCAAACTGAATTCAACAACGCATTAAGAACAGTCATCATAACCAACTGGGATTGCAAGAATGGTTCAACATATGCAAATCAATGTGATACATCATATCAACAGAATGAAGAACAAAAACCATATGATCATTTCAATTGATGCTGAAAAAGCATTACATAAAATTCAACATCTCTTCATGATAAAATACTTCAAAAAAATGAGTATAGAAGGAACATAGTCCAACAGAATAAGTCATATATAACAGACCCACTGCTAGTATCATACAGAATGGAGAAAAACAAAGAGTATTTCCTCTAAGATATGGAAGAAGAAAAGGATGCCCACTTTCAGTACTTGTATTCAGCATACTATTGGAATTTCTAGCTAGAGCAATCAGAAAAGAGAAAGAAATAAAGGGCATGTAAATAGGAAAGGAAAAAATTAACTTATCCTTGTATGCAGATGAAATGATCTTATTCTTGGAAAAACCTAAAGATTCCACTAAAGGACTATTAGAACTGATAAATGAATTAAATGAAGTTATAGGATACAAAATCAACATATAAAAATCAGTAGCATTCCTAAATGCCCTCAGTGAACAATCTGAAAAGAAAATCAAGAAATAATCCCATTTACAATAGCTAAAAATGAAACAAGATACGTAGGAATAAGCTTAAACAAAGAAGTGAAAGATCTCTACAACAAAAACTATAAAACAATGAGGCAAAATAATTAGAGGGCACACACAAATTAAAAAATATTTCATACTTATGGATTGGAAGAATCAATATTGTGAAAATGTCCATACTAACCAAAGACAGCAATAGATTCAATGCAATCTCTAGCAAAATACCAATGACATTCTTCACAGAAATAGAAAAAATAATCATATAATTTATATGGAACCACAAAAGACCGAGCCAAAATAGTCAAAGTCATTCTGAGAAAATAGAACAAAACTGGAGGAATCACATTACTGACTTCAGATTATACTACAAAGCTATAGTACCAAAAACAGCATGGTACTGGTCCAAAGACAGACACATAGACTGATATGGTTTGGATCTGTGTCTTCAACCAAATCTCATGTTGAAATCTAATCTTTCATGCTGGAGGTGGGGCCTGATGGGATGTGATTGGATCAGGGAAGTAGATTCCTTTCTTGGCACTGTGTCAAAATAGTAAGTGAGTTCTCACGAGTGAGATCTGGTTGTTTAAAAATATGTAGTGCCTTCCCGTCTCTCTTCCTCCTGTTCCAGCCATGTAAGACATGTCTGCTTCCCCTTTACCTTTTGCCATGATTGTAGGTTTTCTGAGGCCTCCCTGAAGCAAGTCCTGCCCTGCTTCCTGTACAGCCTGCAGAACTGTGAGCCATTTAAACTTCTTTTCTTTATAAATCACTGAGTCTTAGGTATTTCTTTATAACACTATGAGAATGGACTAAGACAGAAAATTGGTACCCAGGAGTCAGGCATTGCTATAAAGATATCTGAAAACGTGGAAGCAGCTTTGGAACTGGGTAACGAGCAGATGAAGGAAAGTTTGAACCTTCCTAGAGACTTGTTAAATTGTTGTGACCAAAATGCTGATACTGATATGGACAATGACGTTCAGGCTGAGGAGGTCTCAGATGGAGATGAGGAACTTATTGGGAACTGGAGCAAAGGTCACTTTTGTTATGCATTAGCAAAGAGATTGGCTGCATTGCGACTCTGCCCTCGGTATCTGTGGAACTTTGTACTTGACAAGGATGATTTAGAGTATCTGGCAGAAGAAATTTCTCAACAGCAGTGTTGAAGATGTGGCCTGGCTGCTTCTAACAGCATATGCTCCCATGCATAAGCAAAGAAATGACCTGAAACTGGAACTTATATTTAAAAGGGAAAGAGAGCATAAAAGTTTAGAAAATTTGCACCCTGGCCATGTGGTAGAAAAAAAAAAAAAAAGGAGTCAAATGCTAATATCAGAGACAATGAGAAAAACAGCCTTGAAGGCATTTGGAGATCTACAGGGATGCCCTTCCCATCACAGGTCCAGAGGTTTAGGAGGAAAGAATGGCTTCATGGGCAAGGCCAGGGGCCCCACTGCCCTGTGCAGCCTTGGGACACTGTTGCCTCCTTCCCAGTCACTCCAGCTCCAGCCCTAGCTAAAAGGGGGGCAGATACATTTCACGTTGCTGCTTTGGAGGTTGCAAGCCATAAGCCTTGGTGGCTTCCACATGGTGTTAAGCCTGCAGGCACACAGAGTGCAAGTGTTGAGGCTTGGGAGCCTCCACCTAGATTTCAGCAGATGTATTGAAAAGCCTGGATGTCTAGGCACAAGCCTGCTGCAAGGGCAGAGTCCTCATGGAGAACCTCTATTAGGACAGTGCAGAGGGGAAATGTGGGGTTGGAGCACACACACAGAGTCCCCACTGGGGCACTGCCTAAAGGAGCTATGAGCAGAAGGCTATAATCCTCTTGACTCCATATGGTAGAGCCACTGGCAGCTTGGATCCTACACCTGGAAAAGTCATAGGCATTCAAAGCCAGTCCTTGAGAGGAGAAGTGGGGACTGAATACTGCAAAGTCACAGGGGTAGAGCTGCTCAAGACCATGGGAGCCCACCCTTTGAATCAGCACGCCCTGGATGTGGGACATGGAGTCAAAGGAGATTATTTGGGACCTTTAAGATTTAATGACTGCCCTGCTGGGTTTCAGACTTGCATAGGACCTGTAGCTCATTTCTTTTGGCTGATTTCTCACTTTTGGAATGGGGGTATTTGTGCAATGCCTATATGCCCATCGCATCTTGGAAGTAACTAACATTGTTGTTGTTGTTGTTGTTTGTACAGGCTCTTTGGCAGAAGGGACTATCTTTATTTCAGATGAGACTTTAGGCTGTGGACGTTTCAGCTAATGCTGGAATGAGTTAAGACTTTGGAAGACTGTTGGGAAGGCATGATTATATTTTGAAATGTGAGAAGAACATGAGATTTAGGAGGGGCCACTACATCTGTGTCCCCATCTAAATCTCAAGTTGAAATTTAATCCCCAGTGCTGGAGATGGCGCCTGGTGGGATGTAATTGGATCATAGGGGTGGATTTTCCCTTGGTACTGTGTTGCAATAGTGAGTGAGCTCTTGTGTGATCTGGTTGTTTAAAATTGTATAGCACCTCTCATCTCTCTCTCTCTTCCTCCTGCTCGAGCCGGGTAAGATGTGCCTGCTTCCCCTTGCCTTCTGCTGTGTTTGTAAGTCTCCTGAGGCCTCCATGAAGCAGATGCCATACTTCATGTACAGCATGTGGAACTGTTAGCCAGTTACACCTCTTTTCTTTATAAATCACTGAATCTCAGATTTTTTTTATAGAAGTGCAAGAAAGAACTAATATAAAGACCGCTGGAATAAAGTAGAGAATCCAGAAATAAATCTGTACACCTATGATGAAATCATTTTTGACAAAGGTGCCAAAAACATACAATGAGGAAAAAACAATTTTTTCTATAAATTTTGCTGGGAAAACTAGATATCCATATGCAGAAGAATAAAACTAGACCCCTACATCTCACCATAAATATCAAACCAGAATGGATTAAAGACTAAAATCTAAGACCTCAAATTATGAAACTACTACAAGAAAACATTGGGAAAAATCTCCAGGACATTGATTTGGGCAAAGATTTGTTGAGTAATACCTCACAACCACAGACAATCAAACCTAAAATGAACAAATGGGATCATGTCAAGTTAAAAAACCTTCTGCACAACAAAGAAAACAATCAACAAAATGAAGAGACAGCCGACATAATAGAAGAAAATATTAGCAAACTATCCATCTGACAGTATTATATATATAAAAGGAGAATATATATATATATATATAACCAGAATATAGAAGGAGCTCTAACAATTCAATTTTTAAAAGTCTAGTAATCCTATTAAGATGGGCAAATATCTTAACAGACACTTCTCAAAAGAAGACTTACATATGGCAAACAGGTATATCAAATGGTGCTCAACATCATTGACAATCAGAGAAATGCAAATCAAAACTACAATGAGATATCATCTGACCCCAGTTAAAATTGTTTTTATCCAAAAGACAGGCAATAATGAATGCCAGTGAAGATGTGGAGAAAGATGAGCTCTCATTCACTGTTGATAGAAATGTAAATTAGTATAGCCACTATAGAGTGCAGTATGAAAGTTCCTCAAAAAACTAAAAAATAAACTGCCATATGCTCCAGGAATCCCACTACTACGTTATGTCCCCAAAAGATCAGTACGTCATATAGATATCTGTACTTCTATGTTTATTGCAGCAATATTCACAAAAGCCAAGATTTGGAATCAAAGTTAGTGTCTATCAACAGAAGAATAAATAAAATGTGGAGTACTATTCAACTATTAAAATAATGAAAGCCTGTCAACTGCAGTAACACAAATGGAATTTGACAAGATTATTTTAAGTGAAATTAGCCAGGCACAGAAAGACAATCCTTACAATTTTTCACTCATCTAAAAATTAAACAATTGAAACTAAAAATTAAAACAATTGAACTTGTGGAGATAGAGAGTAGAATAAAGGTACCAGAGTCTAGGAAAGGTGGAGCAGGAGGAATGGGGATGGTTAATAGGTACAAAAATAGAATGAATAAGATCTAGCATTTGATAGCACAACAAGATGACTACAGTCAGCAGTAATTTGTTGTACATTTAAGAATAACTGAGGGAGTACAATTGGAAAGTTCATAATACAAAGAAAGGATGAATGCTTGAGATGATGGATACCCCATTTTCCCTGATGTGATTATTACACATTGTATACCTGCATCAAGATATTTCATGTACCCCATAAATATATACACCTACTGTATACCTATAAAAACTAAAATTAAAAGAAGTTAAAGGAAATAAATCCTGCAATTTGTGACAACATACATGAACCTAGAAGATATTATGCTAAGTAAAAGTCAGAAACAAAAAGATACTGCATAATTACACATATATGTGAAATCTTAAATATAGTCAAATTCATAGAAACAGAGAGTAGAATGGTGATTATGACAGTGAGGGTGGTGAAAAGGGAAGTGTTGACTAAAATCAACAATAATTTTATTGTACATTTTGACATAAATAAAAGTATAATTGAAATGTTTATTACACAAAGAAATGATAAATGTATGAGGTGATGAATACCCCACTTAAAAAAAATGCTACCAACAAAAATATAAACCTCACACCAGGGGGATTCACAGCCAAATTATATTAGATATATATAAAAAAAGACATGCTACCAAATCTAAGAAACTATTCCAAAAATCGAGGAGGAGGAATTAAAGATTTAAATGTAAGACTTTGAACTACAGGAATCATAGAAGAAAACCTAGGAAGCACCATTCTGGATATTGGCCTTAGGAAAGAAGTTAAAACTAAATCCTCAAAAGCAATTACCAAAAAAAAAAAAAAAGCGAGGGACCTAATTAAACTAAAGAGCTTCTGTACAGCAAAAGAAACTAACAGAGTAAACTGACAGCCTACAGAATGGTAGAAAATTTTTGCAAACTACGAATTCAACAAAGTTCTGTTATCCAGAATCTATAAGAAACTTAATTCAACAAGCAAAAAACAAAAATTCCATTAAAAAGTGGGCAAAAGATATGAACAGACACTTCTCAAAAGAAGACATACAAACCAGCAACAAAAATGTGAAAAAATGTGCATCATCGCTAACCATCAGAGAAATACAAATCAAAACCAGAGTGAGATACCTTCTCACACCTATCAGAATGGTTATTACTAAAAAGTCAAAAAAGCAACAGATGTTGACAAGGCAGCAGGGCACAAGGAACACTTACACACCGTTGGTGGGAAGGTGAATCAGTTTAGCCACTGTGGAAAGCAGTTTAAATATTTTTCAAGGAACAGAACTACTGTTTGACCCAGCAATTCTATTACTGAGTATGTAGCCAAAGGAATATAAATCATTCTACCAAAAAGAAACATTCACTCATGTTCATCACAGCACTATTCACAATAGCAAAAACATGAAATCAACCTATGGACCCATCAATGGTGGATTAAATAAAGAAAATGTGGTCCATATACACTATGGAATACTATGCAGCCATTTAAAAAGTACAAAATCACATCCTTTGCAGCATTATGAATGCAGCTGGAGGCCATCATCCTAAGCAAATTAATGCAGAATCAGAAAACCAAATGCCACATGTTCTCACTTAAAAGTGGGAGTTAACATTAGAACTCATGGACATAAAGATGGCAACAACAGACACTGGGGACCACAAAAGGTAGGAGGAAGGGAGGGGGGCAAGAATTGAAAAACTTCTTGGGTACTATGCACATTACCTGGGTGATGGGATCAATACTACTCCAAACCTCAGCATCATGCAATATACCCAGATAACAAACCTGCACATGTACCCCAGAATCTAAAATACAATTTGAAATTATAAAAAATAAATATAATAAAAAATCTAATGTGTCATGCTCCTTGTTGGGTTATTCTATTTGCAAAGTTGAAGAGTTCCCAAGACTACTGTCATTCTGACACCAAATGCCAAGTTCAGTGTTCCCCAAATAATCCTCACTCTGGTGCCTATTATAAGTTCAGGGGTCCTCCAGACCACCCTTAGTCTTGATAATTTGCTGGAATTCACTGTGAAAGCTGTTGTACTAATGGTCACGGATTATTATAGTGAAAGGATACAGATTAAAATCAGCCATGGGAGGTGGCACAAAAGACAGAGTCCAAACAAGTTCCACATGTGGAATTTCCAGATGTTCTTTCCCAGTGAGGTTATGGATAGTGCTATCTTCTCCAGGCTATCACGTGTGACCATACTCAAGGAGTATTGCCAATTAGAGAAGCTCAAGCAAGCCTTGATGTTCAGAGTTTCTATTGGCACTTGGTCACATAGATATGGTTGACCACCTCATGACTGACCTTTAGTCTCCAGCCCTTCTAGAAGTCGAGTTGATACTACATGGTCCAAAACCCACATTATATATCACATTGTGAGATTATCCAATGTGACCCAAGGCCTTTAACTAAACAGACACTCTTTTCAGGCAAGTCAATCCAAGGCTTAGCGATTACCTTCCAGGCACAAAAAACAAAGGTTACATATCTTTCTTTAGGTATGATTAATTCTTTACTAATGTTGTGGTTCAGGAACCAATATTCCAAAATATGACATTTTGACGTGGTGAACCGAAGAAACCTCAAGTTTTCTGATCTTCTTCCCACCACCATCTTTCCCAAAACCTTTATCTGCCTAAGCTCTAGACTCATGAAAAGAAATAATTGTTTCTTCTTCCCCTTCCTATACAACCAAGATTGTAACCACACCTGAACAGACCCTTTCAACTGTCAAAGAGAATTATTTACAAGTTAATCTGTCTTCCAGGATCCATTCATTCTCCCCAGTAATCCTCTCAACAGAATTTTCTTCTCCCTACTCCCATAACCTGTTTTGCCAGGATGGTATAAAAGCTTCTGACCCGGCCAGGTGTGGTAGCTCAAGCCTGTAATCCCAGCACTTTGGGAGGCTGAGGCAGGCAGATCACAAGGTCAGGAGATCGAGACCATCCTGGCTAACACGGCAAAACCCCGCCTCTACTAAAAATCCAAAAAAAAAAAAAAAATTAGCTGGGCGTGGTGGCAGGCTCCCCTAGTCCCAGCTACTCAGGAGGCTGACGTAGGAGAATGGCATGAACCCGGGAGGTGGAGCTTGTAGTGAGCCGAGACTGCACCACTGCACTCCAGCCTGGGCGACAGAGCAAGACTCTGTCTCAAAAAAAAAAAAAAAAAGCTTCTAAACAACTTGGTGATGGACACTCACTCTATGATTCTCCCCAAGCACGCGTTGTGCACATATCTTAAATTTTATGCTTTTTCCTCTTATTAATCTGTCTCATGTCAGCGATTTTCAGTGAATCTTCAGAGGGCCAAGGCTCTTGACCCCTACACTACATAGCACCTTTCAAGTGATAGAGTACAAAACGTAATCATCAGTAGTGTTGGCTGACATTTCCTCAAAAGACCACTAGGAAAAATGTTACCTAGCAAAGCTAAACTTATTAGACCTAACATAGTAAGGGACTATTGCACTAATATATACAGTTTTAGGGTCTGAGATCAAGCAGTTTAAGGCTGGTCTTTCAAGGCAGGAAACTGATTTGAATTGGGCGAAGTCCATGATATAGTAGATCTGGATTTGTGGACACAGGAAGAGCACATTGTGAACATATGTGCTCTTCCTGTGAAGATGAAGCACATCTTCATAAGTCAACTAATTTTTTATTATGTTTGCTGTTTGCCCAGGCAGGCAATCTCTTCCTAGGCAGGAATTTTTTGAAACAAATATTTAGTCATGTTGACACATGTGATCTCAGTTCTCACAGATGTTTAGCTGCGTCAATGCACATGGTCTCAATTTTCGATGGTAAGAACAGAATTTCTAAGCTCTTTTTTCTTTTCTTTTTTTTTTTTTTTTGAAACAGAGTCTCACTCAGTCACCATGCTGGAGTGCAGTGGCGTGATCTCAGCTCACTGCAACCTCCACCTCCCAGGTTCAAGCTATTCTCCTGCCTCAGCCTCCTGAGTAGCTAAGACTACAGGTGCATGCCACCATGCCCAGCTATTTTATTTATTTATTTATTTATTTTTGGTAGAGACAGGGTTTCACCACATTGGCCAGGATGGTCTTGATCTCTTGACCTTGTGATCCACCCACCTCGGCCTCCCAAAGTGCTGGGATTACAGGCATGAGCCACAGCACCCAGCCTCTAAGCTCGTTTGTAAGTCTTATAGAAAACTAGTACTACAGAATACCATGTTAGGCTGCTGGTGTCTGTGACGTTTTTGAGTTGTCAGAGCTACTTGAGGTTGTTTTCCTAAAACTTTTAGCTGTTCTGTTAAAGCACAAATGGTTGAGACTTCTAAAGCTCCTGAGACTTGGTCTCCCTATCTTCAACATGGAGAAACACCTCTATTAAAATATTATACAAAATCAAATAGCCACTAAGTGACAAAACTGTGCTGCAAACTCAATCTGTTGGACTACTAAGCCTTCCACCATACCACCTTGCCCTACTTATTCTCAATTTTTTGTTGAAATAACTGAAATCTTAAATAAAATAATATATATGAAAGCACTTTCTAGAACATAGCACATTGTGGGTAATAGGCATCAGTATATATTAATGTCCTTAATTTGTGAGGATTATTGTTCTCATACATAATTTCAATGACAAAGAAAAAAGGATCTAAATAATAGAAGATATCTAAGTCAAACCCATCACAAACATTCTGAGTTCTTCTCACTTCCTTGCAATTTAAATAATACACAGCTATTATTAGTAGAGAGGCAGGAGTGGCAGTAAGATATAAGGACACAAAATGTTCTTTGGAATCTAGGGTTTAAAAGGCAAGAATTTAAGAACTTCTGCACATATGTTTAATGTTAAAATACTTTGATAAACTGTGAATACAGCTTTTGTGTTTCTATTAGTTGACTCTTGTTCCCTTATCACCCACAATTCCAGAAGAATTCTCTGTCACCAGCAAATGAGTTAAGTATTCTTTTGCAGTTAACTTACAAGTCAAACTCAAAGCTCTATGTTAAAGTAACAGTGAAAGCATTTGTCTTTGAACCTCTTATATTGGGTGACAGCAAGAAAGCATGGAAAGAGGATACAAAGTGAAACTGAAAACAAGCAAGATTGCTAATAGTGAATGGATGGATCCTGGCATTATCATTTATTTCAATGGCAACAGCCCGATGTTCTTACAATTTCATGTCTTACATACAAAAAGTCTGGAAAAGTTGCTGCAAATAAGGCTATATTGTTCATTAAATGTGCATTTATTTAAACAAATGTTCCCAAGCTCAGTTACTAAGTTTACATATTTTTGCAGGAATACTTCACTATTTCACCAACTCACTACCAGGATTCGGAAAGTTGGTGCATTTTCTTTACCTGAAGAATATTAAAGCATCATCCTTAATAAACTTGTTCTGGCCTTCAGGTACCTCCCATTCTTGTAAATATTGATTGCTCCTTTAACATGGCAGTAACATTTATGGAAGTGTCAAATTTAGACTGATGCTTGATGGGGGAATAAATAAAGCTTTAGACTAAGTCAGTTAAGACTGTTGTCAGCTGCATTTAATAGGAACTTTACTATGGTATTATTCATTTGTAACAAAAGGTTCATTGGTGAGCAATTCAGGACCAGTAAGGCTGAGGAGTCACTGAGGACCCAGTTTTTTATAACTCACTGTTATATCATCCTTACGATGAGGCTTCTATTCTTATGATTGTAAGATGGCTATTCCATTTTAAGACATCATATCACATTCCAAGCAGGAAGCAGGGGAAGGATGATGGGCAAAAAGCAAAAGGTACACACTAGCTGAGTATGGACCATTTCCAAATATTCCCTGACATTTCACCCAGCAGTTTTTCCTTATACTCATAGCATCCAAACTCTGTGTCAAGTTACCTCATGGTGGCCTAGCAAATTCACGGGGAAGGAGGGGTGGTGACAGGATATTTTAAATTTTTGAGGAAAACATGGTAATATTCAACATTTAATAAGACACTACGTGAACTACTAGCTTGAGAAAATTCAGTTTTAACATTTGTTTTTACCAGGTTGAAATGACGTATCTTAGGAAAACTGCATTTTTAGTGAATACTATTGTATAAAAAAATGCAAGTACCATGTGAAAATCAATATAGAACAGGTTATGAGGATAGTGGTGTCCAATCTGATTCCAAGACTTGAAAAGTTGCACACCAAAGGACCATCTTTTCCAAAGATGACATACGTGTGGGCAAGAAACATATGAATAAAGCTCTACATTACTGATCATGAAGAAATGCAAATCACACTAGTCAGAACAGCTATTATTAAAAAGTCAAAATATAACAGATGCTGGTGAGGTTGTTGAGAAAAAGAATGCCTTATACACTGTTGGTGGAAGTGTAAATTAGGTCAACTATTGTGGAAGACAGTGTGGTGATTCCTCGAAGACATAAAGACAGAAATATCATTTGATCCAGCAATCCCATTACTGGGCCTAAACCCAAAGGAATATTAGACATTCTGTTATAAAGACACATGCACGTGTATGTTCATTGCAGCACTATTCACAATAGCAAAGACATAGAATCAACCTAAATGCCCATCAATGATAGAATGGATAAAGAAAATGTGGTACATATAATACACCATGGACTATCACACAGCCATAAAAAAGAACAAGACATGTCCTTTGCAGGGACATAGATAGAGCCGGAGGCCATTATCCTTAGCAAACACAAGAACAGAAAACCAAACACCGCATGTTCTCATTTATAAGTGGGAGCTAATTGATGAGAACACATGAAGACATAGAGAGAAGCAACTTACACTGGGGCCTACTTGAAGGTAGAGCGAGGGAGGAGGCAGTGGATCAGGAAAAATACTAATGAGTACTAGGCTCAATACCTGTGTGATGAAATAATCAACACAACAAACCTCCATGACACAAGTTTACCTAGGTAACATACCTGCACATGTACCCCTGAACTTAAATGTTTTTAAAAAAAGAAAAGTTATGTCACATTCACATCACTAACTTCTAATAGGTAATTTTGGTTGGTAAAGACTGAAATTAAAATAGGTTTTTGTCAATTTATATATATTAGTTCTTCAAATGGCTGCTGCTAGCTTGTTAGAATAGAGATAAGTATTAAGTGATTTGAATTAAACCACTTAATACAAATGTTAGGATTTCTTTTGGTTTAAGGGTGCCATAAAAAAATTACTGAGGCACTAAGAGCAGTGACAAAGAAAGTTTGGTAAATGCTGCCTTATACCTTTAGCCATCTCTAGCTGCAGGAAAAGTGGGAAGGTTAGAACTTTTGTTAGACACAAAACCAGAGTTCTGCTAATAAGGAAAAAGGAGATAATTAATATTAAGCAGGCAGCAAGCAGTGCCTGCCACAGAGATCAAAAATTTTTATGCTACAGTTAATTTTTTTTATTTTTGTAACATTTTATTTCCAAGTCCAAGCAAAGGACAATTCAATAATTTGAAAAAATATGATAAATTAGCAGTCAGTGTTCATGCTTCC
The DNA here is from genome assembly GCF_028885625.2 of Pongo pygmaeus. Lineage (NCBI taxonomy): Eukaryota > Metazoa > Chordata > Mammalia > Primates > Hominidae > Pongo > Pongo pygmaeus. The sequence continues at coordinate 86,145,382 of NC_072384.2, forward strand.
TATTTACATATTTGAATACATTTTTTTCTGTATTTTCAAAAGCCAACATCACTTAATTAGTTTGTTATTATATATTAGTTAATATGTTATGATTCTTAAGTTATGTGAAGTATGTTAATTTTCACTATCACTTACAACGGATCAAATAAATGAGGGTTAAATCAAGTGCATTATGGAGTTTCATTAACATTTGCCAAAATTGCATCCCAATAATTAAGACAGTCAGTTCAGCTTTCCAAACTCAACAGAGGAAGTAATTTAGAAGTCAGAAATTTAAGATTCTATATCTAGTAATGAAAAAAGTTTAAGTGGTTAGTGAAAGAGCTTAAAATTGGCATTCATATATGTTAAATTCATTCTAAGTCAATAACCTGGGGCTATATTGAGTTAAGGGAGGCAATAATTACCAAGGAATAGAGTTCTTTAGGACTCTATGTTACCATACCACATATATTGTATAATGACAATTGTAATGCAAGTACATAAAAGAAATAACCAAGTAGTACTTAAGGAACTGAAACACCCAACCTAAATTTTACTTCGGCAAATTGATATTCATTTAGATTACAGAACATTGGTAAAATGCGTTTCTTTGTAATCAAACCCAGAATTACTTAGACTGTAAAATATACAATGACTACATCAGGCTGAAGACTACAGCCAAAACATAAAATACATAGAGTAACCAGCATATTTAAGAAAAAAAAAATACCCTTGATAAATTTGACAGAAACTTTATTCCAAGCCAAAATTTGTTACCTAAGTCTATAAAAACTGATTGATGTATGGTACACCTTATGATGTGAATTGAATCTCCTCTCCTCCAAATATAAAAGAAAATTTAAAAAAGGTAAAAAGATAAACTCAAACTGGAAAACCCATTATATCTGGAAGGCTCTGATTATCCATATTGTTTAATATAATGTGGAGTTATTAATACTAATAATCTAAACCTTTAAATATCCAGCTTTCAGATTAAACCAATGTCACTGTGGTGGAAGACCTGAAATAAGTATTATGTGCCTCTCTGACATCTAAGCCTGGGAAGGACTAGCTACTCAGGAGGCTGAGGCAGGAGAATTATTTAAGCTCAGGAGTTTGAGGTTACAGTTATGATCATGCCACTGCACTCCAGCCTGTGTGACACAGCAAGACTCTGTCTCTAAAAAAAATAAAAATAAAAATAATGAAATAATTAAAAAATAATGCCGTTATATGTTACTTGGTACAATGCAATTTTTGGACACAAATTTAAAAGTCAGTCACTAAAATTGCATGGCAGGACTCACAGGTGAGATCCGGCTAGTGCAGAAACTGCATTTATTAAAATTTTTCATTATAAACATTTTGAAAACCATGCTGGGGGATGCATGGACACCTGGCTTTAGCTCTTCCTAGTAATACTAGGAATCAAAAATTATTATCTCCACTTCAGTATGTACTAATAAAATAAAGTATAAAAACTACTAATCAAAACAAATTTAAAAATTAATATTAAAAACTGAACTTGAAAACAACAAATTCCATTTCAAGTGAGTTTTTAATATTAAAAACTGAACTTGAAAACAACAAATTCCATTTCAATTTGATATAAATTATACTAAAGCTTAATTATATATAAAACAAATTTCCTAAGTCTATTTAGCAAAATAGCAAAAATAACTTAGCCACTTCCTCCAGAAAATACTTCTTCCAGTAAGATAAAATTGTAAGCCATCTAAAACAGCTTATTTATCAAGATTAACAGCTAGTTCATCAAGACTATTCTGATAACAGTTTGCTCATTAAGATATGCATCTAATCCCTCACCCTATTGTGCCTTCCAATTTAAAGCTATTAGATTGGTATATTATAAACTTTCCCAGTCTGACTCAGTTCCCCATGTTGTAAAGCCTACCTTTTCAAATCACTCGATTCAGGCCCAAAGATTCTATGTTTTCTTTCTTAAATGTCTCCCTTTTTATATGCTGCTAAGACCCTGTCAATGTAGTGTTGTCTGTGTTGCAATAAGTATAATAAACTTTTTCAACAGGGTTTTTTCTGGAGATCTTTATGGGGGCTTTTGGCATAATTTTACAAGAAAGGAAATTGAGACCCAAAGAGGTTACACATAATAAAAAGCAGAGTAATATAACCTATAAAGTTAAGCTCTTAAATAATTCTACTGTCCCTCTTAAATTAATGGGAACAACATTAAAGCATCTAAAGGCATGATTCCATGCATAAACTCCAGTAACTATGTACTTTGTTATTGGGGTGATCGTATAATTAACCAACTCAGCTGGGACATTTTAAGAGTGAAGAGAATTGGTAATTCTATTGAGACACAGCATGTACCAGAACTGAAACTAGCAAACTAAAATATGTGGTCATCATCTCTCTCTCACACACATTTTTAAGCCCAAAGAGAATGATTTCTAAAACTCTCTAGCCATGAGACAAATAAGGCAGAAGTGCAGAAAAGAAATAAAAAATATTTATAAAGCATGGAAAATATTTTGATACATCACCAATAGTTACTTTTCAATTTGTCCAAGGGCCAAAATATTTTTTGTAAAAATACATGCACACCCTTTGTTACAATTTGTGAGTTGAACTAAGTATTATATATAAAATAACATCCAAAATATTTAAATTACTTTTAATGAGTCATTCATTGTTCACTTGGTAATGAACAAGACTAAAATGTGATTTCTTTTGGAATTGCCTCATTCTCCCAGGCAAAATGTTAGAGATTTTTTTCATAGTTCGTTTCTACTAAGTTAAACTTATTTAGAGCCAGGCAAAAAGTGCTGAGAGAACAAAATGTTTCCCCAGTCAGTTGAAAATGTAAGCGCTTGAGTGGTTATTGCGTGAAATAAAACAAAAAAAAGGGGTATATTGTGATTGGGGAGATGTTAAGGAGTCAAATAAATAATACTTGTTTCTTCCCCTCCTAGTCTGAAAGCAACTGAGAGATACACTCAAGTTGCACCCAAAATATCTAGTGAAACAGATAGGAAAATATGGTTTTGACTTGCACTTTTAGTTAGACCCTGTAATATTTCACCCTGAATAAGACAGACATATCTTGAGGCAAAGGCAGTACTGGGCTGTTTTGGGTTTCACCCCCAAAGTCAGGCAGAAAGATCCAAATTCAAGCACTCTGCAGCGGTCAAGCTGAAGAACACAAGAGGCAGAGTGAGAAAAGGAATCAATTGCCCAGTTCCTCTTTTGAAACATAACAAGTCTCTCTTCCTCAGAGGAATGAATGAAATGGGGAGAAAGAAACGAAGATTAAGCTCCATGAAGTTCCTCCATGTGGAAGCAAAGGCCAGGGATACAGAGGTTTCCCTCTGACAAAATGATGTGTGCAGCCAGGTGCGGTGGCTCATGTCTGTAATCTCAGTAGTTTGTGAGGCCAAGGTGGGAGGATCACTTGAGCCCAGGAGTTTGAGACCACTCTGGGCAACACGGCGAAACCCTGTCTCTACAAAAAATTACAATAAAATTAGCCAGAAGTGGTGGTGCACACCTGTGGTCCCAGCTACTCGGGAGGCTGAGGTGGGAGGGCTGCTGGAGCTCAGGAAGTTGAGACTCCACTGAGCCATGATCTGCCACTGAACTCCAGCCTGGATGACAAAGCAAGACCCTGTCAAAAAAAAAAAAATAGATAAAAGAAAAGATGTGTGCTTCAATGTGCTTTATGATTTATATTTTACTATTAAGGAAATTCCTAGGAAACATCAACTTACACTAAAATTTAATATTTAAGCAGTTTTAATTTTTATTTCCAGACAAAATTTGGAAAATAATTTTATAAAGGCAATAAATGTTAGTCTACGTGTGTATATATTTTTGTTCTTTTAAGAAACCATTGGCAGAAAGTAAATTCAAGAACTTTCATTGAAACTCCTGTAGACTATGAACATAAGAAAATAGCCACGTGATTATGAAAAATAATTAAATGTGAAAACAGACAGTATAGATTATATTTCCACAACCATCTGAATGTGGTAGAGAATAGAATTGATAGACTCAAATAAAAATTCCAGAAGATGTAGAATATTTGGCCAGGCCTTAAAATTATAGAGTTTTCAGTAAAGAGTAAAATAATCTACTTTTGAGAGGAATGTGACCATATTTACATAGACAGTAATGCTTATGCCTGTAGTACTACCACAGTGGACAAAATTCCGAATAACCTCTTTTGTATTGTTTAACAAATGGTGGTCTAATTTCCATTTCTGGTCCTGCAAAGTCTCTCTTCATGTGACAGTTAAACATCAAGAAACTGTAACAGTCCCTGAAACACTGAAGGACACTTTCTGTAAGTGCCAGAATTACTAATGTTTTATGGCCATCATAACGCCTTAAGTAGACTCTAGTTTGATTAAATTGGTTCTGTGACTTACCACAGCAATTACCTTAAAGCTAAGAATGATTTTAAGAATAACCTTCTGACTGAATATTGATAAAAGGTTTTGAAAATTCAAATTTCTATCAATATTTGGTAAGTAAAATATATTTAAAATCAGCCATGCTTTTAATTGTAATTAAATTGGGATAAACTATCCAAATTTCTCGAAATATGGCATTTTGTATAACCTTCATCCCAGGCTTCATCTAAGCATCAAAATAACTAAATTTTGTTGAGCACTAAGAGAAAAAAATATTTTGTTAAAGTCTGTTTTTTAGATCCACACTTTTTTACTCCATTAAAATAATTTCTTCTCAATTGTTGCAATTATTTTGACAAAAATTTGTATTGTATTATAATCACCCAAAGTCATTTCAATATATCAGCTGCTAACAAAATTTAACAATAATTTAGTATGCACAACTGAACAGTAACAAGTACTGTGTGGTCACTTATTAAAATTACTTCAACATAGTCCTACTTATGTAACTATGAAATAATATTAGAATTATCCCTATAGCAGAAAGTAAGATAAATATCAAATTTCATATTCAAGTTAAAAACTTGTTTTCTACTTCTTAATTTCATTTTTATATCAGGATTGTTCCCTCATTCAGAGAATGATATTTTGTTGTTATAGTAATTAGGAGAGGGTATTAGATTAATAGAGTTCCATTTTCAGTAATACTCCAAAAATGTCTCCATATTTTGTACTCTAATATCTCCTTCAGTTCCAAGAAGACACTGTTCAAACTGCATCCTTGATATAGTGGAAAAAACATTAGCTTTATCAATTTATAATCCATGATGGTTCCAGGAGATTCCATTTCAGAGCGAATTTTATCTCAAATTTGATCCCAGCAATATTGTAGCTATATACTATTGAATACACATATAAAATTAAATTACCAGTTTAATTTAATTGATTAGAAACACATATTCTTCTCCTATTGCAAAACACAATAAAAACAATTATTTTCTCTTCAGCAGTATCAAATTGGAATGTAAAATTCTTTAACCCAAAGCAATCATAATAGATTATAATAATTAATAGATCTGAATACAGTATGATGTATACTCTAAAGAGAATTTCTACTAATAGAAATTGGTTTGCATTTAATCAATCAAAAGTTATAAGTTATCTGACTTAACCAGAATTACCTAATACCATTCCTTCCTGAGCTCTGCCTCTTAACATCTGTCTCTTTCTAGAAATCACCTTTGGCTGTTCCTACTTTTCAAACCTTATCAATTTTTCAAGACCCAGTTCAAGACCCATATCACTCATGAAGTTATCCCTGGTCTCCTCAGTCTAAGTAAGCTTTCTTTCTCCCCTGAAAGCATACAGATCCAATTATATAATTCACCTAGCTTTATCTTCTTTTTCCTTGAAATATTAGTTATATTTTCATAGATCTCTAGACACATAAATATAGAGATATGGTTTGCTTCCCCAGTTAGACCAAACACTCTATAAGGAATCAGACTTCTTATCCAAGATTATCTGCTCTACGGACAGAATGAAGGAATAAGAGGAATTATATACTCTATAAACTTTCAAGATAGAAAAAAACACAGTTTCGCATCGATGTTCATCAGGGATATTGGTCTAAAATTCTCTTTTTTTTGTTGTGTCTCTACCAGGCTTTGGTATCAGGATGATGGTGGCCTCATAAAATGAGTTAGGGAGGATTCCCTCTTTTTTTATTGATTGGAATAGTTTCAGAAGGAATGGTACTAGCTCCTCCTTGTACCTCTGGTAGAATTCGGCTGTGAATCCATCTGGTCCTAGACTTTTTTTGGTTGGTAAGCTATTAATTGTTGCCTCAATTTCAGAGCCTGTTACTGGTCTATTCAGAGATTCAACTTCTTCCTGGTTTAGTCTTGGGAGGGTGTATGTGTCGAGGTATTTATCCATTCAAACTATACTACAAGGCTACAGTAACCAAAACAGCATGGTACTGGTACCAAAATAGAGATATAGACCAATGGAACAGAACAGAGCCCTCAGAAATACTGCCACATATCCACAACCATGTGATCTTTGACAAACCTGACAAAAACAAGAAATGGGGAAAGGATTCCCTATTTAATAAATGGTGCTGGGAAAACTAGCTAGCCATATGTAGAAAGCTGAAACTGGATCCCTTCCTTACACCTTATACAAAAATTAATTCAAGATGGATTAAAGACTTACATGTTAGACCTAAAACCATAAAAACCCTAGAAGAAAACCTAGGCTATACCATTCAGGACATAGGCATGGGCAAGGACTTCATGTTTAAAACACCAAAAGCAATGGCAACAAAAGCCAAAATTGACAAATGGGATCTAATTAAACTAAAGAGCTTCTGCACAGCAAAAGAAACTACCATCACAGTGAACAGGCAACCTACAGAATGGGAGAAAATGTTTGCAATCTACTCATCTGACAAAGGGCTAATATCCAGAATCTACAATGAACTCCAACAAATTTACAAGAAAAAAACAAACAACCCCATCAAAAAGTGGGCAAAGGATATGAACAGACCCTTCTCAAAAGAAGATATTTATGCAGCCAAAAGACACATGAAAAAATGCTCATCATCACTGGCCATCAGAGAAATGCAAATCAAAACCACAATGAGATACCATCTCACACCAGTTAGAATGGACATCATTAAAAAGTCAGGAAACAACAGGTGCTGGAGAGGGTGGGGAGAAATAGGAACAGTTTTACACTGTTGGTGGGAATGTAAACTAGTTCAACCATTGTGGAAGTCAGTGTGGCGATTCCTCAGGGATCGAGAACTAGAAATACCATTTGACCCAGCCATCCCATTACTGGGTATATACCCAAAGGATTATAAATCATGCTGCTATAAAGACACATGCACACGTATGTTTATTGCAGCACTATTGACAATAGCAAAGACTTGGAACCAACCCAAATGTCCAACAATGATAGACTGGATTAAGAAAATGTGGCACGTATATACCATGGAATACTATGCAGCCATAAAAAAGGATGAGTTCATGTCCTTTGTGGGGACATGGATGAAGCTAGAAACCATTATTCTCAGCAAACTATCGCAAGGACAAAAAACCAAACACTGCATGTTCTCACTCATAGGTGGGAATTGAACAATGAGAACACATGGACACAGGAAGGGGAACATCACCCACTGGGGACTGTTGTGGGGTGGGGGGAGGGATAGCATTAGGAGATATACCTAATGTTAAATGACGAGTTAATGGGTGCAGCACACCAACATGGCAAATGTGTACATATGTAACTAACCTGCACATTATGCACATGTACCCTAAAACTTAAAGTATAATATAAAAAAAAGAAACAAACACAGTTTATAAGATGAGGACTTGTCCTATCATGTATCCATCACTAAGTTATTTGACTTGATACAAAGGTGACAAATAAATATTTGTGTAACAATCTACTTATTCAAAATGGCACTTATCTTTTAATGTATAAATTTCCTAAGAAATAAGGTATTCTGACTTGGTTTTTTCCTGCCATACATATATGTTATACATCACTACAGCAAGTGGCTCAAGTGGACTGCCTAATAGTCTTATCATCTGAAAATCTCTGATTGTCACTAAAGAAACTACTGCATTGGAGTAATAAGTAATTCATCACCTCTAATCTCAATTAAGTAATCTAAATAGATTCTCAAGTTGCTGTTGGAATCAATAAGCCATAACAATAATAACATAGATATTTACCTTAAGGTGTTTCTATTTTGTTTTACAGTAAAAATTCTTTGTAGAAATACATGTTAAAATTCATTGTTTAAAGTTCATCTTTAAACTGATCAAGTATCTACTTGTTACATCAGGTCCCAAGTAATATACTGTAAGCATATATAGGTCAATACATTTTGCAAATTTCTGCAGCCAAAATATTCACTCTAATCCAAGCCTTTCAAATGGATTCTATTGCTCACAAAGCTAGAAAAGACAAGAAGTCAAATTTCTTCTCTTCTTAAATGACATCACAACTCAAAGACCTCTAGGTTCTAATAATCCTTCACTAACAAGTTCCATCTTTTTCTAAGAATAGGAAATTATATACCAAAGAAAGATTCAAAGTTCCCTGCTTCTTCTAAATATTCAAGACAAATAAAAATATGCAAGATGAATGGAAAAAATAAAATCAATACCAAGATTTAATAGTATCAATTCATTCAGTCCATATTGGTAGGTAAGGATGGACTGTGAAAACCTCTTTCCACTTGCTCTTAACTCTCAGCAGAATATGGAAACAAATTTTACAATAGAAAGGTAACCACAACCAAAGGTATTTTATACATTTCAGAGAAGCAATATGGAATAGTTGGGTTAAAATGTGTCTCTGATGTCAGACTTTCCAGGTTTGAATGCCAACTCTGCCTCTCTTCAGCATAGTAATGCTGGATAATTTACTAACCCTATCCGTGTTTCAATTTCCTCATATGTAAGATAGGAATAATAACAGAATCTGCCTCATAGATATGTTAGGAGGAGGTACTCCATGTAAAGCACTTGGCATAGTACCTGGTACATATTAAGCAGCACTTGATAAGCATTAACTAAATGTAAATTGCAATTGCCTATAAAGTTTTAATATCCCTATTTTTTTAAAAAAATGGTTGATTGCTTTTACTAACTAAGCCAGAAAAGGGAGTACTTTTTAAATTTAAAAACCTATCATTTTCTCTCAATGAATCAATACATGGACAAAAGGTAGATGTCAAAATGAACCTAAATGAGGAGAAGGGCAAAATAACAAAACAGTTCATGAAAAAAAAAATAAGTACTAGGCCGGTCAACAGTCGCTCACGCCTGTAATCCCAGCACTTTGGGAGGCTGAGGCAGGCAAATTACCTGAGGTCAGGAGTTCGAGGCCAGCCTGGCCAATGTGGTAAAACTCCATTTCTATTAAAAATACAAAAATTAGGCCGGGTATGGAGGCTCACGCCTGTAATCCCAGCATTTTGGGAGGTCAAGGCAGGTGGATCACCTGAGGTTGGGAGTTCAAGACCAGCCTGACCAACATGGAGAAACCCTGTCTCTACTAAAAATACAAAATCAGCTGGGTGTAGTGGCACATGCCTGTAATCCCAGCTACTTGGTAGGCTGAAGCAGGAGAATTGCTTGAACCCGGGAGGCAGAGGTTGCCTTGAGCCGAGATCATGCCATTGCACTCCAGTCTGGGCAACAAAAGCAAAACTCTGTCTCAAAAAAAAAGAAAAAAGAAGAAAAAAAAAAACCCAGCCACGTTGATGGCCGGTGCCTGTAATCCCAGCTACACAGGAGGCTGAGGCAGGAGAATCGCTTGAACCTGGGAGGCAGAGGTTGGCAGTGAGCCAAGATCACGCCATTGCACTCCAGCCTGGGCAACAAGAGTGAAACTCCGTCTCCAAATAAATAAATAAATACATACATACATACATGCTAACTCACTGGGAAACATTCCTGATTCGGCCTAATTGCCTTGCCTTTGATATCCTACCGGTCAAAGCAGTCAGTGACCTGAATTAAGCCCAGCTGTTTGGCCCACATTACCATGCTAATGGCACCTGGGATCTAATTCACATCTGCGTGTCTTCACTGTTTGCTTCTTAAGTAAATACATCTGGGAAAGTTCTACACCTACAAACAAGCTTCCCACCAATCTTGTTTCCTTGCCTATACAGGAGTTTGCAAAGATTGCAGTAAACTTCTCTTACAAAATGTCTCATAACCAGTACAGAGGTGTCAACAACACTCTCATTATAAAAAGAACTCTGATTTAACAGATGAAAGTGTTAAGAATGCATTCTATTAGTGACATCCATTAATCTTAAAGAGTATATTTTGGCAGTTTATTTTCTCTGCTTTAAGTGAACAATTAGTTTAATCAAAGACATTTGTGAAACAGTTTGATTTTTCTTAATTAATGTCTGCTAAATTTACTTATAATAGACACACTCTTTTGCTAGAACCAAAACAGATATATTGTGTGGTTATTAATTTCCAGTTAGCACCGTACAAAATTATTGAGTTGGAATATTTTCTGCCAATGTAGTTTTATTTTTTTTTTTCAAATGTATAATGTGGGAATGTAACTGGCACACCCATCCAATGAATGTAGTTTTTCAGTGCCTGTCAACTTGAAGACAGTGCTTCCCAGTGCTTCCTTCATGGGACTCCAGAGGAAATTTAGCAAGATTAGGAGATACACAATGTAACTACAGTATACGTTTTTCTTTTACACATTCTATACACAATAGTGACATCTTCTGGTTGACTGGAATATTGATGTTTGGGCCAACGCTTTGAAACCATGTCTTAACTCCTTTTCTAATCAAAACATGCTTTGCTTGCCTAAAGATACTATGTGAAATATCCCTGAATCAGTGGTAAATCATCTTTTAATAGATACCATCAAAATTCCAATTTAAGTTTTTTAGAATAAAACATAATAAAAGAACATACTTATTTTTTTCAAAACAAATTTATGACTGGTTAATTGATGAAATTAACTGACCTTAAAAATTCACCTGACACAATAAACAAGTCTGGTTTTTAAGAATCTGCTATGGAAATTTCACTTTCTGGGAAATTTAGTGACCATTGAAATAAATAATAAAAAAGAAAATTTCACCAAGATGATATTTTCAAGTCATTTCTAGTGAGCAGTGAGAGAGATTTGGTGGTCTGGGAGGAGGATGAGCCTAATGCTAGTGATATTCCTTTCCTCTCTGACTTTTTTCATAAAATTCTATCTATTCCTATGCAGAGCATCGTGGTCCCTGTGGATGCTTTAAGGGTGCTGTTCTTAGTGCTAAATTCTCATTTCACCTATGCAACCCTCTCCTAGTACAGGCAGCCAACCCAGAGCAGCATTGCATTCAGACTGGTTGTGGTGATTTCAACCCCAGGGTCCCAGAATAGCAATCTCTTCCATGAGGACTGAGCCAGGCACTGGCAGCTAAATATAAAATACTTATCTTATGATCCATTTCCCCAGACTATAGGGGAAGGGTGACCTCAGTAATTTCAAGGTGATTTTCTTGAACCTCTCTTACTACAAAAGATGGAGGGTACTACATATACTTGTCATAAATCAATTAAGTATAATCAATACCAGAAAATTCTAACCAAAGACTAATGCAAACTTAATTTCCTATTAGAAATTATTTGTTAAAAAACAAGAGGAATATTTAAGAGAAACAGAATATTGTTCCATCAATCATTAATACAATGAAACAATAAGCATTATAAATTCCCATCATGCAATTTTAAAAGATAATTTAAACTTATAAAAATATAATCTTGGCTGGGCGTGGTGGCTCAGGCCTGTAATTCTAGCACTTTGGGAGGCTGAGGCAGGCGGATCACCTGAGGTCAGGAGTTAGAGACCAGCCTGACTAACATGGAGAAACCTCGTCTCTACTAAAAATACAAAATTAGCCAGGCATGGTGGCTCATGCCTGTAATTCCAGCTACTCAGGAGGCTGAGGCAGGAGAATCACTTGGATCCGGGAGGCAGAGGTTGCGGTGAGCTGAGATCACGACATTGCACTCCAGCCTGGGCAACAAGAGCGAAACTCCATCTCAAAATATATATATAATCTTATAAAGAAAATATATGTTATTTAACTGGTTTAAATAACAATAAACCAGAGAAGCTTATAATTAAAATTATACCAATTATATTTATCCTATCTTGTGGATCAGCTAGTATCTCTTTTAGTAATGACAGCTCTTCACAATCTAGTTATTGTAGGTCTAAATGGATATTTGTAAAGAACAAATCGTAAAGATTTTTAATATGAGAAAATATATTGAAGGGAGGAGGAGCACGGCTAGGAAAAATGTATATATATATATAAAATATGTATGTGTAAGAATATAAGCTGCATTCTTCTTTACATTTAGAAATTGAGGCGTTTATGTTTTCTGAAATTACAAATCAAATTGACTAAAGAAACAAGCTATAAATGTTTAATTATCTTTTAAATAATGCATAAAGTATATGATTAATAAGAATTTACTATTACCTTTAAAATTATATACTGAATATGTTTCCGAATTTATAAAAAGTATTCACTCTCAAAAGTCATAGAGATAAGGGCTAGATACAGTGGCTCACACTTGTAATCTCAGCACTTTGGGAGGCCAAGGCAAGTGGATTGCTTGAGCTTTGGAGTTCAAGACCAGCCTAGGCAATATGGTGAAACCTGTCTCTACAAAAAACACAAATATTAGCTGGGCATGGTAGCGTGCACCTGCAGTCCCAGCTACTTGGGAAGCTGAAGTGGGAGGATGGCCTGAGATCGGGAGGTTGAGACTACTGTAAGCCCAGATCGGGCCACTGTGCTCCAGCCTGGGTGACAGAGTGAGAACCTGTCTTAAAAAAAAAAAGTAATAGAGATCAGCAATTTATTCATTTCCTTACCTAGTCTATAAAAGCAACACAAGTTGTTTCTGATATTGTTATTGCATTATTACTCAGATTTCTAATCTCAGTTTTTTAAAAATGTTCTCAATGTAAAGAAATAAATAAGCCTCATAAGATAGCTGTGCCTACCATAGACATTTTTTCAAAAAGAAATTTAAAAAGTCCTCGACGTGCATGGTAGTAAAATAAACAAACTATAAACTTATGAATCATTATCTGGTTGATAATAAAAATATCATTATGTTCCATGTAAGAAATGCAGAAAATACAAGTTTTGCTTTTAGGTAAATGTATGCAGTAAATTAGCAATTTTACTAAAAAAAATAGGTAAAGGAAATACTAATATTGATTTATAATTTATAAGAGTTGGAATTAATCAATCAAAGCTACAACACTGAATTCACCTGTATCATGATCTACCTAAACAATTGTATCAACCAAAATAACACTTAAGTGATCTAATATCATAAAAACTAAAAATAATCAATTTACATGATTATCAAGAATGCCATTCTAAGATAGCTTCTATGCACTATGATTTGCAATAGCTGTGTCTCTCAAAAGATTAAGTTTATTTTCAAAATAAGAATGCTAAATTTTATTTTTTTTCCTTTATCATTATTATTATTATTATTATACTTTAGACTCTATGGTACATGTGCGCAACGTGCAAGTAAGTTACCTATGTATACATGTGCCATGCTGGTGCTCTGCACCCACCAACTCGTCATCTAGCATTAGGTATACCTCCCAGTGCTCTCCCTCCCCCCGCCCCCCACCCCACAACAGTCCCCAAAGTGTGATGTTCCCCTTCCTGTGTCCATGTGTTCTCATTGTTCAATTCCCACCTATGAGTGAGAATATGCGGTGTTTGGTTTTTTGTTCTTGCGATAGTTTACTGAGAATGATGATTTCCAATTTCATCCATGTCCCTACAAAGGACGTGAACTCATCATTTTTTATGGCTGCATAGTATTCCATGGTGTATATGTGCCACATTTTCTTAATCCAGTCTATCATTGTTGGACATTTGGGTTGGTTCCAAGTCTTTGCTATTGTGAATAATGCCTCAATAAACATACGTGTGCATGTGTCTTTATAGCAGCATGATTTATAGTCCTTTGGGTATATACCCAGTAATGGGATGGCTGGGTCAAATGGAATTTCTAGTTCTAGATCCCTGAGGAATCGCCACACTGACTTCCACAAGGGTTGAACTAGTTTACAGTCCCACCAACAGTGTAAAAGTGTTCCTATTTCTCCACATCCTCTCCAGCACCTGTTGTTTCCTGACTTTTTAATGATTGCCATTCTAACTGGTGTGAGATGGTATCTCATTGTGGTTTTGATTTGCATTTCTCTGATGGCCAGTGATGGTGAGCATTTTTTCATGTGTTTTTTGGCTGCATAAATGTCTTCTTTTGAGAAGTGTCTGTTCATGTCCTTTGCCCACTTTTTGATGGGGTTGTTTGTTTTTTTCTTGTAAATTTGTTGGAGTTCATTGTAGATTCTGGATATTAGCCCTTTGTCAGATGAGTAGGTTGCAAAAATTTTCTCCCATTTTGTAGGTTGCCTGTTCACTCTGATGGTAGTTTCCTTTGCTGTGCAGAAGCTCTTTAGTTTAATTAGATCCCATTTGTCAATTTTGGCTTTTGTTGCCATTGCTTTTGGTGTTTTAGACATGAAGTCCTTGCCCATGCCTATGTCCTGAATGGTATTGCCTAGGTTTTCTTCTAGGGTTTTTATGGTTTTAGGTCTAACATTTAAGTCTTTAATCCATCTTGAATTGATTTTTGTATAAGGTGTAAGGAAGGGATCCAGTTTCAGCTTTCTACATATGGCTAGCCAGTTTTCCCAGCACCATTTATTAAATAGGGAATCCTTTCCCCATTGCTTGTTTTTCTCAGGTTTGTCAAAGATCAGATAGTTGTAGATATGTGGCATTATTTCTGACGGCTCTGTTCTGTTCCATTGATCTATATCTCTGTTTTGGTACCAGTACCATGCTGTTTTGGTTACTGTAGCCTTGTAGTATAGTTTGAAGTCAGGTAGTGTGATGCCTCCAGCTTTGTTCTTTTGGCTTAGGATTGACTTGGCGATGCGGGCTCTTTTTTGGTTCCATATGAACTTTAAAGTAGTTTTTTCCAATTCTGTGAAGAAAGTCATTGGTAACTTGATGGGGATGGCATTGAATCTGTAAATTACCTTGGGCAGTATGGCCATTTTCACGATATTGATTCTTCCTACCCATGAGCATGGAATGTTCTTCCATTTGTTTGTATCCTCTTTTATTTCCTTGAGCAGTGGTTTGTAGTTCTCCTTGAAGAGGTCCTTCACATCCCTTGTAAGTTGGATTCCTAGGTATTTTATTCTCTTTGAAGCAATTGTGAATGGGAGTTCACTCATGATTTGGCTCTCTGTTTGTCTGTTATTGATGTATAAGAATGCTTGTGATTTTTGTACATTGATTTTGTATCCTGAGACTTTGCTGAAGTTGCTTATCAGCTTAAGGAGATTTTGGGCTGAGACAATGGGGTTTTCTAGATATACAATCATGTGATCTGCAAACAGGGACAATTTGACTTCCTCTTTTCCTAATTGAATACCCTTGATTTCCTTCTCCTGCCTAATTGCCCTGGCCAGAACTTCCAACACTATGTTGAATAGAAGTGGTGAGAGAGGGCATCCCTGTCTTGTGCCAGTTTTCAAAGAGAATGCTTCCAGTTTTTGCCCATTCAGTATGATATTGGCTGTGGGTTTGTCATAGATAGCTCTTATTATTTTGAGATACGTCCCATCAATACCTAATTTATTGAGAGTTTTTAGCATGAAGCGTTGTTGAATTTTGTCAAAGGCCTTTTCTGCATCTATTGAGATAATCATGTGGTTTTTGTCTTTGGTTCTGTTTATATGCTGGATTACATTTATTGATTTGCGTATATTGAACCAGCCTTGCATCCCATCGGACTAACAGCGGATCTCTCGGCAGAAACCCTACAAGCCAGAAGAGAGTGGGGGCCAATATTCAACATTCTTAAAGAAAAGAATTTTCAACCCAGAATTTCATATCCTGCCAAACTAAGCTTCATAAGTGAAGGAGAAATAAAATACTTTACAGACAAGCAAATGCTGAGAGATTTTGTCACCACCAGGCCTGCCCTAAAAGAGCTCCTGAAGGAAGCGCTAAACATGGAAAGGCACAACCGGTACCAGCTACTGCAAAATCATACCAAAATGTAAAGACCATCGAGACTACGAAGAGACTGCATCAACTAACGAGCAAAATAACCAGCTAACATCATAATGACAGGATCAGATTCACACATAACAATATTAACTTTAAATGTAAATGGACTAAATGCTCCAATTAAAAGACACAGACTGGCAAATTGGATAAAGACTCAAGACCCATCAGTGTGCTGTATTCAGGAAACCCATCTCACGTGCAGAGACACACATAGGCTCAAAATAAAAGGATGGAGGAAGATCTACCAAGCAAATGGAAAACAAAAAAAGGCAGGGGTTGCAATCCTAGTCTCTGATAAAGAATGCTAAATTTTAAAGATTTTTATACTTTCCAAGTTCTTTGCAACGTTTAATGTAGTTCTAACAAAAACCACAATGGTATTTTATTTTACTTTATTTAAAGTTTATCACCTCTGGTTTTTTAAATTAACTTTAAAAAATTAATTAATAAACTTTCCAAGTATGTATAGTACTTTAGTAAATTTAAAACACTTACTAAAGTACAGTACATATAAAATGAACCAATCACAAGTATATAACTGCTTTAGCTATACATTTTTAGCCTCACTATTCTAAGAATTTCACAACTCTTTTTCTTAGTTCTATTTTAAAGCAAAGATCATTTAATAGCATTGGCCTTGAGACAGTATACTCCACATGGAATTAATTTGGGGGATTTATTGAACCTTTCTTTATGACCTAGTTTATTATAAAATTTTATAAATATCACATGTGCATGGAAAGAATATTTCTCCCTCTCCTTGCTGGGTATAAATTTATATATAAGCAAAAGCATGTTACCTGTATTAATTTCTTGCTTACTGCTCTTAGTATCAAATTCTGAGAGGAACATATTAAAATCTCCACCTACATTTGTTGTTTACTAATTTCTATAGTTCTGTCAGTTTTTGCTTTACTTACTAGATTGTTGCCTGTGAATATGTTCACAACTATACAATATTTCTTTGTATATATGTAGTTTTTGCCATGAATTCCATTTTGTCTGAAATTAAACTTACAACCCCTATTTTCTTGATGCAGAATTGCCTGGTTATTTTATTTTTAAATTTTGTTCATAATTTTGCAGTCATCATACGTCTGGAAAATTTTTTAAATCCAATCTCAGATTTTCTTCTTGTTAGTTAAGCCCAGATCTAAGCAAAGGTGGCTGATATAAGAAACTGGAGCAGACCAATGGGAACTTCCTATAGAGAGTTTTACCTTTTGTTTTCCCATGGATTAGTCACCTCTAGCATACAGATTTAATTTCCCCTCCCTACCCTGTAATACTCTTTAATTACACCAACCCTTCTGGCTAAACTGTTGAAAATAAATGTATAGTAAAGAGTTATAGAGTGGCATGTTACTGGGTTATCAATGCTCACGATTTTTTTCTTAGTAACCAGCACAGTGTAAAGGTGGCTCCATAAGGAGATGATAGCTGTAGGAAAGACTGTCTTACCATGAGGAAAGCCAAAAAGTGGGCAACTCAGTAACACAATTAAAAACAAAAATTAAAAACTCAATGGTCTGGTACATGTCAGTAGGATATAACTATTCAAATAGGAAAAAATCGACCATTGGTTTACATTTAGAAACACATGTCAGTTTATGTTCTCTAAATATAAAGTCAAAAATGAAGTCATTACTCTTGTTACACCATATATAAGATGAAGTACTGCTGTGCTTTTATCACCTCAACCCTTTTTCTCTGTTAACTCTATTTGGAAACACAGACCCAGATTACTTTTATTACTATTACCTTTCAAAATACAATCTTCCTTTTTAAGAATTTCTGGAATATGCATTTAATTCTTCAACGATATTTCAAGTTCAAAATTTAACTGATCACAAGTCCTTTCATATCATAATTTCCAATTCTTGAGTTTTCTATTTTAATCCTTTACCTGTTACCTATACTCTTTCTTTAAAAAAATCAAGTTTTGCTTTATTGCCCTTTTCTTTGTTCTATTTTTTACAAATTGAAGGCTTGTGGCAACCCTGCATCTAGTGAGTCTATCGGCAGCATTTTTCCAACAGCATGTGCTCACTTCATGTCTCTGTGTCACAGTTTGATAATTCTCCCAATATTTCAAACTTTTTCTTTATTATTATATTTGTTTTGGTGATCTGTGATCAGTGATTTCTTTTTCTGATGGAAAAAAATATATTATATCTATTTAGAATTAGCCATCTGGGCTCAGTTTAGATGACACCAATTTTATTGGCAACATCTGAAGCATCACAGTCAGGAGTTAGTGGAATGTCTGTGTGTTCTCTTCATCAGGCCTGACCAGGGTGTGACCTCGGCCACATAAATTCACAGATTCTTCATAGCCTCTTTGATCTGGTGCTTGTTGGCTTTAACATCCACAATGAACACAAGTGTGTTGTTGTCCTCTACCTTCTTCATGGCAGACTCAGGGATCAGATGGAACTTGATGATGGCATAGGCATAGTGAAGCTTGTTTCTCCTGAGGGTGCTCTTCCAAAGATATTTAAGGCTATCTCTGGAGCTGCAGTGTCTTGTGCCACCAGAAGATGAACGACATGCAGATCTCTGTGTGTGTGTGTGTGTGTGTGTGTGTGTGTGTGTGTAGTGGTGGATGCCTTTCAGCACTACCTTCTTGACCTCAAAGACTTTGCTTTGGCTTTGAGTTTAGGAGGAGAAGGAGCATCCTTCTTCACCTTCTGTGCCATCTTGTGAAAAGGAGCCACTATATGAGGTCATTATTGTAATTGTTTGGGGGCATCAGGAAACACACTCATATAAGACAGTGAACTTAATTGGTAGATTTTGTGTTCTGATTGCTTCACTGACCAACTATTCCAGTCTCTCTCCCTCTTTTCCAGCCTCCTTGCTCTGGCTCAAATAATAAACATGTATTTATCATAGTTGTGGATGTAGGAAATCAAAGATCAAGGTCCCTGCAGAGCCCATATCTGGTGAGTAGCAGCTTCCTGATTTGCATCATCAAGCTGTACCCTCAGAGGGTGGTGAGCACAGAGAGAAGTCCATTCTTTATCCCTCAGGTAAAGACATGGAGATGGTCACAGAAACCTCCCAGCTATTCTCCAGAAAATCTTATTGTTTTGGCTCAGAGAATGGAGCTTTCTATCATATTTCTTAAGCCATCTTCTTCAATTTTAAAGAGTATCAAATTATCCTTTCCTTTCTTTCTTGCAGTAAACTCTTACTTCCATTTTTCCAGTTATTAATGGAGGTTTTACTTTCTATGTCATTATTAGTGTTCCAGTCAGAGCTGAGAATGACAAATCAGCTCTTTATTAGGCCATCATCCTAAACTGGAAGTTTAACATTTCCAATCATTAGTATCACAGAATCCAATTTTTAATCTTAGTTTGTAGGCTGCTATTCAACTAACCAGCTCTAACTCCCAGCTTAATGAAGAAACATCTGGATATTACCTCTCAATTTTTCAGTGATGTGATCATAATAGAATTACCCAATGTTGTAAAAAAAAACTAAGTTCAGTAACATCCCAGGCCTGGTTTTCCAGTTAATTTTTTTTAATTATTAAGCCTGAAAGAAACAAAAAGTATCATAAATAGTTTATGTCTAGAAAAGCAAATACATGAATTCTCTAAGATGTGCCAGAATTATACTTAAATGATTAATTAGGTATTTTATAAGTACAATATATGTTTATTATTATTCATAAGTAAATTAGTGTTTTGTTGCCAAAAGTAAGGAAGTATTTCTTAAACTGTTGGCTTATTATAAAGGATTGAGGAATGAGCCATGGGCATTATAAAGAACAAATTTGTTTACATTCTTATACCATTTTTAAGAACTAGAGCCTCTTAGAGTTTGAAAGAATTTTAGAGATCACCTAGTTCATCTTCTGTGCAGCATTCTTACTAATCCCACCCCTATTCCTGTCTCTCTTAACTTACTTATCACATTTTAATTTCTGCAAGATCCTCTAGGATGTGGTCTTCAAACCTATGAGAAGCAATAATGGGGCAAAACACAATGTTTACATTATGATATATATCTTGTACATAAAGCTGGATAAATATCTGTTAAAAGAAATAATGAGGCTGGGAGTGATGGCTCAGGCCTGTAACCTAAATGTTTGGGGAGGTCGAAGCTGAAAGACGACTTGAGCCCAGGTGTTTGAGGTTACAGTGAGCTATGATCACACCATGGCAGTCCAGCCTGGGTGACAGAGTGAGACTCTGTCTGTGAAAAAGAGATAAAAATAAAAGACATAATTACTAGCTGCACACAGGCACTCATCTTTAAAACCCCAAGCATATGTCTTCACCCTACCAAGGATTTCTATGTAAATGCATTTACTAAGTATTTTAAAAATCTACTTTGTGTTTGAGAAGCTCTAACTCTCCAAAGGTTTTGTTAAACACTAGACTGAAATTTGACTCTTCAAATTCTAATCTTAACTTTTTTCTCTAGCATTGAGTCAATCCATTTTTCCCTGTGTTCTGACTAAAACTGCAACATGAGCTCTTCCTGGGTCTCCAGGCTGCCTGCATTTGGATTGAACTCCACCATCATCCTGTTCACCACAGTCTGAGAGGATTAATCCTGAATCACCTAAGGAAACTGTAATGGTCTCCCTGAGGCAGTTGCTTTGCAATACAGTGCTGAGTCTCCTCCTGACACACCCCTACCACTCCTCTTTGCTTCTAGGCCTACAACTAGACTCAAGTCCCTGTAGGCCCCCAGTGGAAAAGCAGAAAATGTGACCCATAAGGAAGGTGCTACATTCCAAAAGGCCTACTTATGTTTCCTAATATACAGATAGAAATCTGGGAAATGTGTGAAAATGGATATTAAGGATGTGGACCAATGGATTAAAGGACATAAATTTGGATCAGGCTGAATTTGTTGACATGGGCTCAGTAAGCAGAGATTCAGCCTTTAATGTTTCAGCTCAGAGTTAGAAAGAGCTCTAACAGTTTGGTTGGTTGGTTGGTTGGTTGGTTGAAACATGGACCAAAAATTGGCCCACAGTGCCAGAGAGTTAAAATGCCATACCTGCCTTGGTTTAGTGTAGAGTAAGGGATTCAAAAGCTTAGGGAGATTGAAATGTCATAGTGGATTTGTCTATTAAGACCTGGGCAACCACACTGGGAGGGTCCAGAAGACACGCCTTTCACCAATATTATGAAAAATAAATTTGTGATGGGAGCTCTAGCATCCTTGAAGAGCTCTGTCATAGCTCTTCTCTGTAGGCCAGACGTCACAGCGGGAACTACAATCACTGGATTGGGAAACCTAAATACAATGGGAATAATTGGATCCCTAAGTGGCAGGGGCCAAGTGGCAGCATTCAACTACCAAAGGTGAGTGCCGCTTAATGGAGAGCTGAGTCAAAGCAATCCAAATAGTCTAACTCACACAGACCTGTGACATTGGCTAGTTGATCATGGCATTCTTAGAAATAAAGTAGATAGGAAGCCTACTAATTTCATACTTGATCTGTATAAGCAGAAAAATTCTAAGTCAAGTAAAAAAACCCTAACCTGAATCATAAAAAACAGGAAGAGTCATGCTCCCTCAATCAACTCTCAGGATTGAGCCAGTCTCTAGACACAGAAATCCTTGAATGAAGGAGAGGCCAGGTCTCCTTGAGGAAAGTCCCCAACATATTGCCAAAAATGTGTATATTAATCTTTCCCCAAACCTTCCTGAAAACAACCTCTGGCATTTTACCAGGGTAAATGTGCACTGGGGAAAAGGAAATGAGCAGACGTTTCAGGGAGTGCTGGACACTGGCTCTGAATTAACATTAATTCCAAGAGACCTAAAACATCACTGCAGCCCTCCAATCAGAATAGGCATTTATGGAGATGAGGTGATCAATGGGGTTTTAGCACAGGGACATCTCACAGTGGTCTTATCCTGTGGTTATTTCCCCAGTTCCAGAATGCACAATTGGAATAGACATGCTCAGCAGCTGGCAGAATCACCAAAAGCTATCTTATCAATTTTTTGAAAAAATTATCACATTTTCTCAAAAGTATCTCTTCTCCAAGTCAAACATTCTCACTTTTTAAAATCTGCTTAAATGAAATTATTTCCAGGGTCTTCATCATGCCTAACATTGTATCATTTTTGTAATTATACTTTTAAGTTCTGGGATACATGTACAGAACATACAGGTTTGTTACATAGGTATACATGTGCCATGGTGGTTTGCTGCACCCATCAACCTGTCATCTACATTAGGTATTTCTCCTAGTGCTATCTCTCACCTAGCCTCCCATCCCCTGAAAGCCCCAGTGTGTGATGTTCCCCTCCCTGTGTCCATATGTTCTCATTATTCAACTCCCACTTATGAGTGATAACACGCGGTGTTTGGTTTTCCATTCTTGTGATAGTTTGCTGAGAATGATGGTTTCCAGCTTCATCCACGTCCCTGCTAAGGACATGAACTCATCCTTTTTTATGGCTGCATAGTATTCCATGGTGTATATATGCCACATTTTCTTAATCCAGTCTATCATTGATGGGCATTTGGGTTGGTTCCAAGTATTTGCCATTGTGAATAGTGCTGCAATAAACATATGTGTTCATGTGTCTTTATAGTAGAATGATTTATAATCCTTTGGGTATATACTCAGTAATAGGATTGCTGGGTCAAAAGGTATTTCTGATTCTAGATCCTTGAGGAATCGCCACACTGTCTTCCACAATGGTTGAACTAATTTACACTCCCAAGAACAGTGTAAAAGCTTTCCTATTCCTCCACATCCTCTCCAGCATCTGCTGTTTCCTGACTTTTTAATGATTGCCATTCTAACTGGCATGAGATAGTATCTCATTGCAGTTTTGATATGCATTCTCTAATGATCAGTGATGAGCTTTGTTTTCATATGTTTGTTGGCCGCATAAATGTCTTAACTTGAGAAGTGTCTGTTCACATCCTTCGCCCACTTTTTGATGGGGTTGTTCGTTTTATTCTTGTAAATTTAAGTTCCTTGTGGATTTTGGATATTACCCTTTTGTCAGATGGATAGAATGCAAAAAGTTTCTCCCATTCTGTAGGTTGCCTGTTCACTCTGATGATAGTTTCTTTTGCTGTGCAGAAGCTCTTTAGTTTAATGAGATACCATTTGTCAATTTTTGCTTTTGTTGTAATTGCTTTTCACATTTTTGTCATGAAGCCTTTGCCCACACCTATGTCCTGGATTGTATTGCCTAGGTTTTCCTCTAGGGTTTTTATGGTTTGGGGTTTTACATTTACGTCTTTAATCCATCTTGAGTTAATCTTTGTATAAGGTGTAAAGAAGGGGTTCAGTTTCAGTTTTCTGCATATGGCTAGCCAGTTTTCCCAACATCATTTTTTAAATGGGGAATCATTTCCCCATTGCTTGTTTTTGTCAGGTTTGTCAAAGATCAGATGGTTGTAGATGTATGCGTTATTTCTGAGGCCTCTGTTCTGTTCCATTGGTCTATACGTCTGTTTTGGTACCAGTACCATGCTCTTTTAGTTATTGTAGCCTTGTAGTATAATTTGAAGTCAGGTAGCATGATGCCTCCAGCTTTATTCTTTTTGCTTAGGATTGGCTTGGCTATATGGGCTCTTTTTTGGTTCCATATGAAATTTAAAGTAGTTTTTTCTAATTCTGTGAAGAAAGTCAATGGTAGCTTGATGGGAATAGCATCGAATCTATAAATTACTTTGGGCAGCATGACCATTTTCACAATATTGATTCTTTTTATCCATTAGCATGGAATGTTTTTCCAACTCAGGATTAAGAAACTCACTCAAAATCACACAACTACAGGGAAACTGAACAACCTGCTCCTGAATGACTATTGGGTAAATAAAGAAATTAAGGCAGAAATGAATAACTTTTTTGAAACCAATGAGAACAAAGACACAATGTACCAGAATCTCTGGGACACAGCTAACACAGTGGTTAGAGGGAAATTTATAGCACTAAACGCCCACAGCAGAAAGCGGGAAAGATCTAAAATCAACACCCTAACATCGCAATTAAAAGAACTAGAGAAGCAAGAGCAAACAAATTCAAAAGCTAGCAGAAGGCAAGAAATAACTAAGATCAGAGGAGAACTGAAGATTTACATGAGAAACCCTTCAAAAAAATCAATGAATCCAGAGACTGATTTTTTGAAAAGATTAACTAAATAGATAGAATTCCAGCCAGACTAATACGAAAAGAGAGAAAAATCAAATAAACATGATAAAAACTGGTAAAGGAGATATCACCACTTATCCCACAGAAATACATACTACCATCAGAGAATACTATAAATGCCTAAATTCAAATAAACTAGAAAATCTAGAAGAAATGGATAAATTCCTGGACACATACACCCTCCCAAGACTAAACCAGGAAGAAGTCGAATCTGTGAATAGACCAATAACAAGTTCTGAAATTGAGGCAGCAATTAATAGCCTACCAACCAAAAAAAGTCCAAGACCAGACAGATTCACAGCCAAATTCTACTAGAGATACAAAGAGGAACTGGTACCATTCCTTCTGAAACTATTCCAAACAATAGAAAAAGAGGGACTTCTCCCTAACTCATTTTATGAGGCCAGCATTATCCTGTTACCAAAACCTGGTAGAGCCACAACAAAAACAGAAAATTTCAGGCCAATATCCCTGATGAACATCGATGCAAAAATCCTCAATAAAATACTGGCAAACCAAATCCAGCAGCACATCAAAAAGTTTATTCACCACGATCAAGTTGGCTTCATCCCTGGGATGCTAGGCTGGTTCAATATATGAAAATCAATAAACATAATCCATCCCATAAACAGAACCAATGACAAAAAACACATGATTATCAATAGATGTAGAAAAGGCTTTCAATAAAATTCAACACACCTTCATGCTAAAAACTCAAACTAGGTATTGATGGAACGTATCTCAAAATAATAAGAGCTATTTATGACAAATCCACAGCCAATATCATACTGAATGGGCAAAAGCTGGAAGCATTCCCTTCGAAAAGCGGCACAAGACAAGGATGCCCTCTCTCAACACTCCCATTCAACATAGTATTGGAAGTTCTGGCCAGGGCAATCAGGAAAGAGAAAGAAATAAAGGGCATTCACATAGGAATAGAGAAAGTCAAATTGTTTCTGTTTGCAGATGACATGATTGTATATTTAGAAAACCCCATTGTCTCAGCCCAAAATCTCCTTAAGCTGATAAGCAACTTCAGCAAAGTCTCAGGATATGAAATCAATTGCAAAAATCACAAGCATTCCTATACACCACTAACAGACAAACAGGGAGCCAAATCATGAGTGAACTCCCATTGACAATTTCTACAAAGAGAATAAAATACCTAGGAATCCAACTTACAAGGGATGTGAAGGGCCTCTTCAAGGAGAACTACAAACCACTGCTCAAGGAAATAAGTGAGGACACTGTATCATATTTTTAAATGCATGGCTAATATTGATATCTCATTTACCAAAATCCCATGAGGCTTTTGACATGTCTTGCCAACAAGCAGAGTGATTCTCAAATTGCACTAAAGCAAATCATTTGAGCCTAAATAATGGAATTTAAATTTACTGCTGTTAATTTCATCTTTTGTTTCTGACCTACACGAAAAGCTATCAAGATTTTTTTGACTCATAAGTAATTCAATAGGCAAACATGTATTGATGGCCTACTCTAAGTCAAAACTGGTAATGGGGCTATAAAGATGAACAAGACACCATGTTTGACCTCCAGTTGCTTTGCCTAGTAAGGGACACAAAAAGCAAATCATATAAATAAGCAATGTGATAAGGACAATGGGAGCACCATATGAAAAAAAAAAAAAAAACTGAGTAAATGGAGCTCCTGGGAGAAAGACAATCAGCCTGAGCACAGCCTGAAGCTGCAGCTGCAAGAAAGCACAGACTGAGGACTGAGAGATGAGAGAAATAAACAGAAGAGATGGGCAATGAAGAGAGAGAAGTAGGAAGGGAGACCAGTGAAGAAGGGCATAAAAAGGTAAAATTGAAGGTTGGGGCAAGAGTCTGAAGGCTCAAAAACTGTTAATGGTCCATTAAATGTAATGTAAACTTTAAAAACAAATAAGTTTTTGGTTAATTGGTAAATGTGGTAAACTAAAAAACAGGTCCTTTGGTGAACTGATCTTTCAACAACTAAGCTTTTGATAAATTGATCTGGAGCCTACTTGGTCATTAGATGAGAGAGCAAACTGATGAAAAGATTTGCTGGTTGTAGAAGATTGTATTTTCTGAAGATGGCTGTAAAAATACCTTTCATCTCTTCTGTCTTTCTGCAGTGTTACCTTGCCCCCATTGAGGAGCAAAATTTACTTTTCTGCTGTTTTGTGAATGCTTTAACCAAAATAATATGACAAAAATTCTGCTGTATCACTGGCAGGAATAAACCTTACCCGCCCTGTTGCTTTTGCTTCCTGCCTTTTGGAAAGCTTGCTTTGGAGAACTTCCCCTCAAAACTTAATTGCCACGTTTCGAGAAGTCCAAGTTACTCGAAGAAGCCAGTTGTAGTGATCTGCCAAATGGCACAAACTGAGCATCAACTGTCAGCCATCTGACTAAGGCATTTTGAATATCTAGCCCAGTCAATCTTTCAGATGGCTTCAATCCAAATCTGAAATCTGATTGAAACTCTAAGAATGTCCAAGTAATAACTCCCCAGCTTAGCCCATCAACCCAGAGGAATCACAGTGAGAATAATATATTGTTTTAAAGCGTTAAGTTATGGATTTGTTTGTTACACATTGTTGTGTCATTTAGGGCACCTATAACACAATACCTGACTGACTGGCTTAAACAACAGAAATTTATTTCTCACAGTTCTGGAAAATGGGAAATCTGACATAAGGGTACCAGCATGACTGGTTCTGTTAAAAGCCCTCTTCTTGATTTTTGGACAGATGTTTTCCCATTTTCACATGGAAACAACAAAGAAAAATACTCTATGTCCCTTTCTCTTTTTATAAAGGAATTAATCTTATTCATAGGGGCTCCACCCTCATTACCTAATCACCTTTCAACAGCCCCACCTCCCTCATACCATCTCGCTTATGATTTAAGTCCTGATAGTCAGGAGAGTAGATAATCTATTCTCAAAAATTCAGATGTGGCCTGGCTATTTATTTCTGGAAAACACTGAATTTTCCTGCTTATGAAACTATGCGAGCAGCAATACCATTAACCAAATAGAATTAAAAGAACATGGCTGTGCACGGTGGCTCATGCCTGTAATCCCAGCACTTTGGGAGGCTGAGGTGGGTGGATCACCTGAGGTCAGGAGTTTGAGACCAGCCTGGCCAACATGGTGAAACTACATCTCTACTAAAAATACAAAACGAGCCAGGTGTGGTGGCACGTGCCTGTAGTCCTGGCTACTTGGGAGGCTGAGGCAGGATAATCGCTTGAACCCGGAAGGTGGAGTTTGCAGTGAGCTAACATCGCACCATTGTACTCCAGCCTGGGCAACAAGAGTGACACTCTGTCTCGAAAAAAAAAAAAAAAGACAAAGAAACAACAGTGAGTTTGGACAACAAACATAATAAGCAATTTTTAATATGTTTAAGTTGTTTATGATATATTTGTATAGTTATGATCAATAACTTATAAATATAGATTTTGAACTTGGGAAAGACATATGAACTATATTTACTAGCATCATTAGCACATGGATTTAGTGAAACCACGGGAGATGATGATATTACCTAGGAAAGAATGAAGAAAGTTTCCAAAAGACAGCCAAGAAGAACACCAACAATTAAAAGATGGTCAGAGTGGAAAGGTACTTTTTGGCAGAATTCTATGAAACACCATCAGTTGCACTCCCAAACAACAGTCAATTTATCTTACCACAGGAAATGAAAAGAAAAATTGTTCTCTTGATACAGCAATATTTTGCAAATTTTAGAATTTGGACAGAGAGTGAACAAGTGATGCTGTCACAAATGACTGAATTCAGGCTAAAATTGCAAGATGATGACATACTTTGTCAGCACTCAACTGTTTAGGATTTATATTGAATAAATAATGTATATGTATTTGAGTCTATAATTTCCCACAGAAAATTGGTTATAACATCACAAATTCAAATAGAAGTTACATGACCTATAAAACATTAGAAAATGAATTCCTTTCCCACAATGTTTACAAAACATTGACAGTTTTATCTTATTTTCATGACAACTTTAATCTCTGCACAAAGCTCCCAGATCAAGTTGTAAAGTCAGATAGTTTGAGGGTAAAAATATACAGAAGTCCTCCCTTATCTGTAGGGGATATGTTCCAAGAACCCCAGTGGATGCCTGGAACTGCAGATAGTACCAAACCCTATATATACTATAATTTGTCCTATACGTACATACCTGTGATAAAGTTTAATTTATAAATTGGCACAGTAAAAGATTAACAATAACTACTAATGAAATATAACCATATAACCATTATAATAATAAAAATTATGCGAATGTGGTCTCTCTCTCTCTTAATGTTACTATACTATACTTATCTATTTTCACATCACAGTTGATCATTGGTAACTGAAACCATGAAAAGCAAAAGCTTGGATAACAGGGGACTACTGTGTAATATGCATTTTAGTGAAAAAATTCTGATGAACATTATTTCAGGAAAAGAAAAATATTTCTTCCAAGAATCAACACAAAGAAATGTAAATCAAGATATTATTTGTGAATATATAATTGGATTTTTCCCTGAATGTAAACTTTTGTTTGGTCACCAAAGCACACCAATTGCATTTGTTGTAAGCCATGTAGCTATTAATTGACAGTCAAAGGGCAATGTGGTAGATTAGATGATGTTCAGCAAATATTTATTCATATCCTAAACCTTCAGGGAATACATTTCCCATCTCACTGATACAGAGCTTGGTCATATGACATGTTTAAGCCATTGGAACGTAATCAGTTTTGAGCACAACACTGATGGCATATCCATTTTGCACTCAAGCTTTGAGATTTCCACTCACATTGGGGATTTTCTACCTCACAGTTTGAAAAAAGGCCCCAAGCAGTGTGGGCCCAGAATGAGACATTCAGAGTAGTGCTTCCCTTGCTGGTTTACATGCCTGCAGCCAGAAGCACAGCCAGCAATTGCACTAAGCTATAACTAGAAGAATAAAATGTAATTTTAAGCCATTTAGTTGAGACACTGTTGTTGAGGTGATACCTGACTGAAACAGGTAGCTTGGAAAATGTTGGTAATATATGAATTCATACAAAAATATCTCTTACCTTGAAATGTTTCACAAACCAATATTTAATTTGTGAGAAATAGGAAAAAATAGAGGTATGTCATATTTTTAATTAGACTTCATCTGTGATTAAAAAGTAGATGAGCATCACTTATCACATAGGTTATATAGTTCAGATAAAGTTAAAATAAACCAATTTCTGAATGAGTTATATCTACATTTATAAGCAAAGTAAAATCATACAAATTTTATAAGTGATGATGAATAATAAACATTCAAAAATTATACATTTATATATTAATCAAATAGTAGATTAATGTCTATTTCTCTAAAGAGGGAGATAAAAATAGAGGGATAAACATATGCCATGGTAATAGGCATAATAGTTATAAAAGAAATAATCTATTGAGTTGACTATAAAATTAATGTCCTATTATGACCAAGAAAGCATTTAACTTGACCTCAACTTTTGACTTCTGCATTAAATTATTATGTGTTCAAAAAAGTCACATGCTATTCAAGCCTTTCATAAATCAGGAATTTTTAAATCTCACTAAAACAAAGATAAGTTAAATGTTGCATATGAGTAAATAACTCATTACTATGATTTGAATGTGTCTCCCAAAAAGCATGAATTGGGAACCTAATCCCCAGTGCAACAGTGTTGGGAGGTGGAGCATATAAGAAGGTGATAAGACAGTGGGGGCTTGAGCTTCATAAATGGATTAATGCCACTATTGTAGGAGTGGGTTTGTTATGACTAGAGTGGTTCATTATAAAAGGATGAATTCAGTCCTCTCTCTCTTCCCCTCCTCCTTTCTCTGCCTCTCACCCAACCTCTTACCCTCCACTATGTGACGACACAGCAAGAAGGCCCTTGTAAGATGCCAACTCCTTGATCTTCGACTTTCCAACCACAACGGTAAGCCAAGACATTTCTGTTCTTTGTAAGTAACCCAGGCTTAGGTATTGTTACAGCAGCACAAAACTGATTAAGACACTCATCTTTCAGCCAGGTGGGTGGCTTGCGCCTGTAATTCCAGCACTTTGGGAGGCCAAGGTGGGAGAATCACCTGAGGTTGGGAGTTCAAGGCCAGCCTGACAAACATGGAGAAACCCCATCTCTACTAAAAATGCAAAATTAGCCAGGCATGGTAGTGCATGCCTGTAATCCCAGCTACTCAGGAGGCTGAGGCAGGAGAATTGCTTGAACCGGGAGGCAGAGGTTGCGGTAAGCCAAGATTACACCATTGCACTCCAGCCTGGGCAACAAGAGAGAAACTGTCTCAAAAAATATAATAATAACAATAATTCAAAGACACATTAGAAGATATGAAATTCATACAATAAGCCATTTCTGAGTTTCAAAAATTCATCCCAAGCCTCCATACAAAAGAAAAAAGGAAATATACACCTAATGTATTGAAATAAAAATTTGTAAAAGACTTAAAAATCAACACAGACACTAAGAAAAACAGTAAGTATTTTCCTCAGAAAACTAAAAATCAGAACTACCATATGATCCAGCAATTTCACTACTGGATATATACCCAAAAGAAAGGAAATCAATATGTCAAAGAGATATCCGTACTCTCATCTATATTGCAGCAGTATTCACATTAGCCAAAACATAGAATCAATCTAAGTCTCCATCAACAGATGAATGAACTTAAAAAATATGGTATATCTATACAAGGGAATATTATTCAACCATAAAAAGAATGAAAGTCTGTCATTTGCAGCAACATTAATGGAATTGTCGGTAATTATGTTAAATAAAATAAGCAAGGCACAGAGAAACAAATGTTACATATTCTCACTCATATGTGAGACCTAAAAAACTGCATCTCAGGAAGATAGAAAATAGTCTGATGGTTACCAAAGGCTGAGAAGGTATAGGGGAGGGGTGCATGAACAGTCGTTGATTTATGGGTTCAAAAATACAGTTAGATAGAAGAAATAAGACCTAGTGTTCAATAAATCAGTAAAGTAACTATAGTAAATAACCTATTGTATATTTCCAAATAGCTAGAAGAGAATAATTTGAATGTTCCCAGCAAAAATAAAAGATAAATGTTTAAGGTGATTGATATCTCAATTATCTTGATTTGAAAATTCACATATGATATGAATGTATCAAAATATCACATGTACCCTGGAAATATATACATTATCTATCAATAAGTAATAATAACAATTACAACAGAGCTTCATTATGGGGAGATGAAAAATTTCTGAAATGAATGGTTGTGATGGCTGTAAAACAATGTGAATGCATTTAATGCCACTGAACCGTATCCTTAAAATGGTTAAAATGGTAAATTTTACATTTGTATATTTTACCATGTAAAAATAAATTTTAAAATTTTAAAAACAAAAAATTATCTACAAAAGAGATAACTGGTGCGTGTGTGGATCCTTGATTTGCAACAAATGTGGCAAAACAAAGCAATAAGATGTGTTGTAAATCAAAAAAAACAAGGTGATTATCAATCAATTTAGAGGTTCATTCTGTCAAGATTGAAGGACAGGCTTGGGAAAGAGTAACACAAAATCACAGGAACATGTGTGATTCATGATTTCTCCAAAGATGGTTTTGAGTGCTTCAATATTTAAAGGGAAAAATGCAAGCAGGAGGGGAGGGAGGAAAGAAAAAAAAAGTGGGAGGGTAGACAAATGAGACAAGAGGTTACATTCTTTCCAGGCTATGAGTAATGTTCACTGAATCCACATGTTGCCTGTGGAAAGAAGGGGGTAGATGAATAGTCAGTTATGTATTCATCTCATGCTTAGTAAATCTGCACTTTACATAAAATAAACATTGTGTAGAGGAATAAGTCAAATATGTATTTGTCTCAAGGTGGGCGATGGGATGATTTCTAGTCTCCTCTGATCCCATACCTATGAAGATAAGCCATTATTTACATTGTCAGGATGAGGGAGGCCACCTGGGGAGACATCTGTTTAGGAAGAAAAGGGAAAGAAGTTCGTGTGTGTGTGACACAATTTCCAAGCTTAACTTTTTCTTTTAGCATAGTAAGTTTGAGGTTCCGAGATTTTATTTTCCTTCCACAGTGTCTTAGTTCATTTAGGCTACTTTAGCAAAATGCCACAGATACAGTGTCTTGTAGACAACAAAATTTATTTCTCACAGCGCTGGAGTTCAATATCGAGGTTCTGGCAGATTTCATGTCGGGTGAAGGCCCTCAAGTTTATAGAAGGCCATCTTTCTGCCATGTCCTCACATGGTCAAAGGGGCAAGAGAGCTCTTCAGGATCTCTTTTATAAGGACACTAATCCCATTTATGAGGACTTCGCCCTAATGATATAATCACATCCTGAAGGTCTTACCTCCTAATACTATCACATTGTGGGTTACAATTTCAACATATGAATTTTTAGGGGGGCACAAATATGTAGTTTATAGCAGGTATGGATGATTTTTTTAAATTACTTATATCACTAAACACAAAAGGAAATAATTATAAACAAGAGTAGAGGCTGGGTGCAGTGGCTTACGCTGGTAATCCCAGCACTTTGGGAGGCCAAGGCCGGCAGATAACTTGAGGTCAGGAGTTTGAGACCAGCATGGCCAACATGGTGAAACCCTGTCTCTACTAAAAACACAAAAATTAGTAGCCAGGTGTAGTGGTGTGCACCTGTAGTCCCAGCTACTCAGGAGGCTAAGGCAGGAGAATTGCTTGAACCTGGGAGGCTGAGGTTGCAGTGAGCCGAGATGGTGCCACTGCATTCCAACCTGGGTGATGGAGCAAGACTCCGTCTCAGAACAAAAGAAAAAAAGTAAGAGTAGAAGCCGTATACAATTGCATATCCATATAAGACAAAAGGAAAGTTGGTCTCATATCAAAGACTAAACTAGATTCTTAGTAATTGTAAATCTGTATGTAAAAGGAAAAATAAAATAGAATTCATAGAAGGTAATATAGGATAATAAATTTTGTGACTTGAGGTATCAAAAGTCTTTTTAAACAAGATTATAGAAGCATTAACCATAAAAAGTTGGTTTATAATTAGACCACATTAAAATTAAGAATATATTTTCATCAAAAATATCATTGAGAGAATTAAAAGAAAAGCCAGAGTGAAGGATATGTGTTAGTCTGTTCTCACACTGCTAATAAAGACATACTAAAGACTGGGTACTTTATAAAGGAATGAGATTTAATCAACTCACAGTTTCACGTGGCTGGGGAGGCCTCACAGGGCAGAAGACGAATAAAGAGCAAAGTCACATCTTGCATGGCAGCAGGCAAGAGAGTTTGTGCAGGGTAACTCCCATTTATAAAACCATAAGATCTCATGAGGCTTGTTCACTATCAGTAGAGCAGTATGGGAGAAACAACCCCCATGATTAAATTACCTCCACCTGGCCCTGCCCTTGACATGTGGAGATTATTACAATTCAAGGTGAGATTTGGGTGGGGGCACAGCAAAATTGTATCAAGATATTTGCTACAAATATAACTAAGATCATAAACTAAATTAGGCTCATATTTTGAACATATCTTAAAACCACACACACTTACAAATCAGTAGAAAAATGACAAAGTATATGAAAAAAGTAAACAAAAAAAGGAAACATAAAACTCTGCTTGACCTTACTGACAGCCAGAGAAATTTAATGTAAAATCATAAGGAGTTAGCATTTTATCTCATTGGATTGGATTTTAAAAGTTAAAATTTGACAATATCAAGTTTTAGAGAGGATATTAAGAATTCAGACTTTTGTCCTCTGCTGGTACATATGTAAATTGGTAGAGTTCCTTTGAAAAACAATTTCGTATCTCCTACTAAAGTTGGAGATGCATATATCCTACATGCAACAATTCTCTAGACAAAGTCTTACATATATGCATCTGGGAACAAGTGCAAGTTTGTTCACAGCTGTATTTTTCTTTAGAGCAAAAAATGGGGTGGGGGAGGAAATAATCAAGTATCAATCACTAATAGATCAGATCAATAAATTGTGGTGTAGTAATGCAATAAAATAATATCTAGCAGAAAAAATACAAATATATAATATTGAGGCAAAAAAGCAAGACACAGAGGAATATACACAATGTGAATTCAATATTTATAATTCGAAAAGAGGAAAACTAAATTATATTTGCAGCATATAAAATAACTAGAGAGAAGGTATATGGAATGCAAACATAAAATTCAGATGGGAGAGCGACAGGGGTATCCTATTACTAAGAAATAAGTAGGCTTCAGTGCTATTTGTTGATGTAGGCAACATTCTATTTATTAAGTAGTAGATACACACTCTTTTGTATGCATGACATATTTCATAATGAAAAAATATATTAAACCCTCAGTGGAATTCCTTCTCATTGCCCTAAGAATAAAATTCAGAATCATAACTTTGATGTATAAAAGTCAACATGATCTGGCCTCTGCCTTCCTAATCACCTGTATCTCATCCAGGGCTTTCCCAAGTTCACTGCACTCCAGTCCTGCAGACTTCTTTCAGTTCCTTTAACACTCTAAGTTCACTCTCAACTTCTACTTTCTCTTCCCTTGCTTATTACTGTTTCTTCCTGATCTTTGTAGGACTGGCTGCCTTTCACCATTCTCACCACTTAGGTCTCAACTCAAATGTCATCTCATTGGAGAGTCTCTTCCTAAACATCTTATAGCAGGTCAGGGGCAGAATTAGAAATGTATTTACTCTTAATGATAAAATTTCTGACAATAAAATTTATGATAATGCAACCTCTTTGTCAAAGCATGCCCCACTATTATATAAACATAGAAAAATTGAAGATTAAATTGCTTCAGTAGATTAAGCAATGTCAATTATAACTAACAGAGCCAGCAATGGAATGGAGAATGTAGACTGTAGAAATAACTGTATTTTTCTATTTTAAAAGTTGACTAAAGTGGATTAGATACAAATACAATTTGTATTATATTTGATACAATGCAAATACAATTTGTATTATATTTGATACAATGCAAATACAATTTGTATTATATTTGATACAATGCAAATACAATTTGTATTATATTTGATACAATGCAAATACAATTTGTATTATATTTGATACAATGCAAATACAATTTGTATTATATTTGATACAATGCAAATACAATTTGTATTATATTTGATACAATGCAAATACAATTTCTATTATATTTGATACAATGCAAATACAATTTGTATTATATTTGATACAATGCAAATACAATTTGTATTATATTTGATACAATGCAAATACAATTTGTATTATATTTGATACAATGCAAATACAATTTGTATTATATTTGATACAATGCAAATACAATTTGTATTATATTTGATACAATGCAAATACAATTTGTATTATATTTGATACAATGCAAATACAATTTGTATTATATTTGATACAATGCAAATACAATTTGTATTATATTTGATACAATGCAAATACAATTTCTATTATATTTGATACAATGCAAATACAATTTCTATTATATTTGATACAATGCAAATACAATTTCTATTATATTTGATACAATGCAAATACAATTTCTATTATATTTGATACAATGCAAATACAATTTCTATTTGTTACAATACAATTTGTATTGTATTATATTTGATACAATACAATTTGTATTGTATTATATTTGATACAATACAATTTGTATTGTATTATATTTGATACAATACAATTTGTATTGTATTATATTTGATACAATACAATTTGTATTGTATTATATTTGATACAATACAAATACAATGTCTATTGTATTATATTTGATACAATACAAATACAATGTCTATTGTATTATATTTGATACAATACAAATACAATTTCTAATACAAAATCTAATCCACTTTAGTCAACTTTTAAAATAGAAAAATACAGTTATTTCTACAGTCTACATTCTCCATTCCATTGCTGGCTCTGTTAGTTATAATTGACATTGCTTAATCTACTGAAGCAATTTAATCTTCAATTTTTCTATATTTATATAATAGTGGGGCATGCATTGACAAAGAAGTGTATTGTATCTGATACAATACAAATACAATTTGTATTGTACTATACTTGATACAATACAAATACAATTTGTATTGTACTATACTTGATACAATACAAATACAATTTGTATTGTACTATACTTGATACAATACAAATACAATTTGTATTGTACTATACTTGATACAATACAAATACAATTTGTATTGTACTATACTTGATACAATACAAATACAATTTGTATTGTACTATACTTGATACAATACAATTTGTATTGTACTATACTTGATACAATACAATTTGTATTGTACTATACTTGATACAATACAATTTGTATTGTACTATACTTGATACAATACAATTTGTATTGTACTATACTTGATACAATACAATTTGTATTGTATTATACTTGATACAATTTGTATTGTATTATATTTGATACAATATAATTTGTATTGTATTATATTTGATACAATACAATTTGTATTGTATTATATTTGATACAATACAAATACAATTTCTATTGTATTATATTTGATACAATACAAATACAATTTCTATTGTATTATATTTGATACAATACAAATACAATTTCTATTGTATTATATTTGATACAATATAATTTGTATTGTATTATATTTGATACAATACAATTTGTATTGTATTATATTTGATACAATACAAATACAATTTCTATTGTATTATATTTGATACAACACAAATACAATTTCTATTGTATTATATTTGATACAACACAAATACAATTTCTATTGTATTATATTTGATACAACACAAATACAATTTCTATTGTATTATATTTGATACAACACAAATACAATTTCTATTGTATTATATTTGATACAACACAAATACAATTTCTATTGTATTATATTTGATACAACACAAATACAATTTCTATTGTATTATATTTGATACAACACAAATACAATTTCTATTGTATTATATTTGATACAACACAAATACAATTTCTATTGTATTATATTTGATACAACACAAATACAATTTCTATTGTATTATATTTGATACAACACAAATACAATTTCTATTGTATTATATTTGATACAACACAAATACAATTTCTATTGTATTATATTTGATACAATACAAATACAATTTCTATTGTATTATATTTGATACAATACAAATACTTGCTTGAGTTCATATGTTTCTGAATGATCATAGCTTGTTAATATAAACATTTTATTTACAGAGCTTAATTCAGGAGCTTGCTCTTCTTTTTCTAAACTTTTATTCCAAAGTCATCTGCACTATCAATACTCCTCCACTTTCCCCATTTTAATTCCAAGGGATTTTAAAACTGACTCCAGTCATTTGTACTTAATTGAATATTCTAAGAAAAAAAAATGCTTGATTAATTTTGAGTTCAGATTAATTCATCAGAACTAAATAGCTTGCACATTTTCTTTTGGAAATGAAGGTGAAAAGGATAGCACTCCCAACTTCAAAGGAACACAAGCAATTATCTACATTTCTATATTCTATCTTTAAACTACTTATAAGCTCATTTGTTACTTAAACCAATTAGTTTTAGTTGCTGAAGATAATCAATATATAGGAGAGTAATTGCTTTGCTGTAATATTATTATTCCTTTTTAAAAATTTTTTTATTAAAATCCAGCTTTGCACATTTTAATATATTCATTTTATTTCAAACATCAATTTCCTGTCTCCTTGCAGGCATGATATATCTCAAAAGAATTTAGTTTAATTCAAGATATTATTTCTTTTTTTAACTTTTATTTTAGGTTCAGGGGTACATAGACAGGAATGTTTATAGGTAAACTCATTTCACGGGGGTTTGTTTTACAGATTATTTCATTACCCAGGTAGTAAGCTTATTTGTAATAGCTATTTTTTCTGATCCTCTCCCTCCTCCCAACCTCCGCCCTCAAGTAGGCCCCAGTGTCTGTTGCTCCCCTCTTTGTGTCCATGTATTCTCATCATTTAGCTCCCACTTACAAGTGAGAACATGCAGTGTTTGGTTTTCTGTTCCTGCATTAGTCTGCTAAGGATCATGGCCTCTAGTTCCATCCATGCTCCTGCAAAAGGGCATGATCTTCTTCTCTTTATGGCTGTGTAGTGTTACATGATGTATATGTATCACATTTTCTTTATCCAGTCTGCCATTGATGGGCATTTAGGTTGATTCCATGTCTTTGCTATTGTAAATAGTGCTGCAATGAACATACACATGCATGTCTTTATGGTAGAATGATTTCTATTATTTTGGGTATATACCCAGTAATGGGATTGCTGGGTCGAATGGTAGTTCTGTTTTTAGGTCTCTGAGGAATCACCACACTGCTTTCCACAATGGCTGAACTCATTTACACTCTCAGCAACAGTGTATAAGCTTTCCCTTTTCTTTGCAACTTCACCAGCATCTGTTATTTTTCAACTTTTTAATACTAGCCATTTTGGCTGATGTGAGATGGTATTTCATTGCAGTTTTTGATTCTCATTTCTCTAATGATTAGTGATATTCAGCTTTTTATCATATGTATGTTGGATGCATGTGTGTCTTCTTTTAAAAATTGTCTGTTCATGTCCTTTGCCCACTTTTTAATGTTTTTTATTTCTTGTAAATTTGTTTAAGTTCCTTATAGAGACTGGATATTAGACCTTTATCAGATGAGTAGTTTGCAAAATTTTCTCCCATTCTATGGGTTTCTGACTGCTCTGTTGATAATTTATTTTGCTGAGCAGAAGTTCTTAAGTTTAATTAGATCCCATTTGTCAATTGTTGCTCTTGTTGCAATTGTTTTTGGTGCCCTTTCCATGAAATCTTTGCCCATTCCTATGTCCAGAATGGTATTACCTAGGTTGTCTTCCAGGAATTTTATCACTTTGGGTTTTGCATGTAAGTCTTTAATTCATCTTGAATTGATTTTTGTATTTGGTGTAAGACAGGGGTCCAGTTTCAATCTTCTGCATATGGCTATCCAATTATCTGAGCACCATTTATTGGACAGGTCATCCTATTCAAAAGCTTGTTTTTGTCAGCTTTGTTGAAAATCAGATGGTTGTAGGTGTATAACCTTATTTATGAGCTATCTATTCTGTTCCATTGGTCCAGGTGTCTGTTTTTGTACCAGTACCATGCTGTATTGGTTAGTGTAGCCTTGTAGTATAGTTTGAAGTCAGGTAACATGATGCCTCCAGCTTTGTTCTTTTTGTTTAGGATTGCCTTGGCTATTTGGGCTCTTCTTTGGTTCCCTGTGAATTTTAAGGACATCCTTGTCTTGTGCTGATTTTCAACAGGAATACTTCCAACTTTTGCCCATTCAGTATGTTGACTGTGTGTCTGTCATAGATGGCTTTTATTATTTTGAGATATATTCTTTTGATGCCTAGTTTAAGAGTTTTTATCATGGAGGGATGTTGAATTTTATTGAAAGCTTTTTCTGTGTCTATTGAGAAAATCATGTGATTTTTATCTTAGTTCTGTTGATGAGATGCATCGCATTTACAATTTGCATATGTTGAACCAACCTTGCTTCCCAGGGTTAAAGCCTACTTGATCCCTGCAGTGGTGCATTCAATTTGCAAATTGAATTGTTGAAGTTTTTGCATCAAAGTTCATCAAGCATATGGGCCAGAAGTTTTCTTTTATTAGTTTTGTCTCTGACAGATTTTGGTATCAGGATGATACTGGCCTCATAGAATGAGTTAGGGAGGAGTCCCTACTCCTCGATTTTTTGGAATAGTTTCAGTAGGTATGGTGGCAGCTCTTCTTTGTTAATATATCTGGTAGAATTCAGCTGTGAAACTGTCTAGTTCTGGGCTTTTTTTGGTTGGTAGGCTATTTATTACTTATTCCATTTTGGAAGTTATTGGTCTATTCAGGGAATCAGTTCCTTCCTGGTTTAGTCTTGAGAGGGTGTATGTGTCCAGGAATTTATCCATCTCTTCCAGGTTTTCTAGTTTATGTGCATGGAGGTATCCACAGTAATTTCTCATGGTTATTTGTATTTCTGTGGGATCAGTGTAACATCCTCTTTGGTGTTTTTGATTATGTTTATTTAGATATTCTCTCTTTTCTTCTTTGTTAATCTAGCTAGGTGGCCTATCTTGCTTATTAATTTTTTCAAAAAGCCAGCTCCTGTATTCCTTGATCTTTGAATGGTTTTTTCTGTCTTGATCTTCTTCAGTTCAGCTCTCATTGAGTTATTTCTTGCAAGACATTATTTCTAATTTCTGGAAATACATGACATGCTTACTAAATGTCATTGCCACAAAAATTTAAGCCAATTGCTTGAAATTGACTGACATCTATAAAAAAATACTTACATTTCTGGAAAATTGCTTAAATGTCATTTCAACATAATGCAAAAAATGTGATTTTTAAATAATCTTTGACTCATCTTTATTTTCACTGAGATGATTTTAAACATGCTTCTGTTGATTCTATATTATCTAGTAATTAAAATATGTGGGATACTGAACAACTGTGATAACGCACCAAAGTAAAGTTTTGATTCAGGTTTTGTACAATGAAGAGTGAAAACACATATAGCCATCTTACATAATCCTATGTCTAAAAATTTGTGAAAGAAAAGGATGAATCACAGTCTAAATATATAACTTCCATTATAAAATGTGTAATAAGAAAGAAGTTCAACATTTTCAATTCTTACTAGAATGTAAGCATTTCTCAAACTCTCAAGAATTTATTTAGGCAGAATTATCCATTGCTCCTTCATGTGCTGTTTTTTGTCTTTGCCACCACTGATAAAGGATGTTTCTTATATTGTTTATAAAAAATTATAAAATTTAGAAGTGAGGTTAATTAAAGCCTTAGTGAAACCATGTAAGCTTTAGTGTAAATGCTAGTTAAAAATAAGAAGCATTTAGATCAAAATTATAATTTGCATTATAGGTCACAAAATACAATAGGATCTGCATTATAAAAGTAATGATTAATATAATAAATCATTATACCAAAATTTTGAAATTTCACATAATTTTCATGTCTTACATTTGCTCTAGTGGAAATATA
Organism: Pongo pygmaeus; assembly: GCF_028885625.2. Lineage (NCBI taxonomy): Eukaryota > Metazoa > Chordata > Mammalia > Primates > Hominidae > Pongo > Pongo pygmaeus. Next base: position 86,186,685 of record NC_072384.2, read on the forward strand.
ATTTGAAAAATTTCAGAAAACTAGCTCTTCATTTATTAAAGTTATTTATGTTATTTTTAACAACACTTGGGAATTACTATTTGTTAATCTCACACTTTAAGAAACCTGCCAGTACTAACCACAAAATCTGTGAGTTGAAGCAGATATTAAAAAACGGTAGCACAGAGGTTAGAGGTACGAAGACTTCTCACTTGTTGCATTGCAGGGGTTCAAGAATATGACATAAATTAATCTAGCCGGACTAACAAGAGATGATACCTGGGTTCTCTGGCCCTCAGGAGTAGGTTTGAACTTATAAGATTTTTTTTCTTTCTCTAATCTATTTCTTCTGACAGCACTTTTATCCCATTATAGAATTATTTTTGACTTATGTGAAAAGATTTCTGAAAGATTCACATAAGATTTATACAGACTTGAAACTTTTTATTGCCTTTTCTTTGAAGTTTCTTCACTGTTGATTTACCAGGCCCTGAAACTGGCCAATAACACAAAACACAGGATTTTGACTTACTCATTTATTTTTTATTGTCTCAATCAACTTCACCATCAGTAAAAATAATTCTAGTTTAGAAAATGAAACTAAATCCTCTCCCTTCAAATAAATACTTCAAATAAAGAAAAGAAAAATATGTTTTCATGACTAGTCCACTCCATAATTTTTGTTTTTAAAAGCCAAAGCCTCGTATCACTTAAGAAGAAGCCAAGGTGAACATAACATTTTTGTAGTGTCTTGTCTAACAGTAAGACTTTTCCCCCAAATCACTCACTATCAAATGCCACTAAATTTTAAAGTCTAGTTTTACATATCTCCAAGAAAATATCTTGTCTATTTCAGTCTATGAATTTTGCTCTTCAACTATAATCAGTACTAACAATTTTCTCTAAAAGTTTTCAGATTTTATTAATTTTAATACTAGTTTCTACCAGGTGATTTATTATGATTGACAAATGAGATTAACAACATTATACGTATTTCTAAATGCAGACACTATTTCACCATCCTTAAGTGACATGAGGTAAACTGCAGCTATCTTCTTCCCCAAATTTAATTCAGAAGATTAGAAACATACCTACTGCTAGCTAGCTGTGCAAGTTATTATCAGAAAATAGCTCTTTGAGTTACACAGCATTAAGCAAAGGAGAGGAGAAACAAGGATTTTAGTTAATTAATGTTTGGAGGGTTTTTTATATTAGTTAAATTAAGGATGAGAACATAAATAACCTGGTAGTAGACAGAATCCTAAGATAGCCCTAAGATTCCAACCCCCTGATATGCACATCCTATATAATTTCTTTTGCTCCATTGTTGGCAGAGCTTGTGAATATGATGGGATACTCACTCCTTTAATTAGATTACATGATATAAGACTTTGGCTGGGTGCAGTGGCTCACGCCTGTAGACCCAGCATTTTGGGAGGACAAGGTAGGCGGACCATGTGAGGTCAAGAGTTTGACACCAGCTTGACCAACATGATGAAACCCCATCTCTACTAAAAATTAAGAAAAAAAAATTAGCTGAACATTGTGGTGCATGCCTGTAACTCCAGCTACTCAGGAGGCTGAGGCAGGAGAATCACTTGAACCTGGGAGGCAGAGGTTGCAGTGAGTGGAGATCGTGCCACTGCACCCCAGCCTGGGCAACAATAGTAACACACCGTCTCAAAAAAAAAAAAAAAAAAAAAAAAGACTATCTTAGCAGACATAAGTCAGAATTTTCCTGTTGGCCTTGAAGCTGTCACAAGGCCTACAACTGCAATGAATTGAATTCTGCCAATAACCTGAATGAGCTTGCAAGAGGATCCTAAGCTCCATATGAACAATCCCGCCACAGCTGACACCCTGATTTCAGCCTTGTGAGATTCTGAGAAGACCCAATAAAAATGTGTTCATTTCCTGATCCACAGAAACTGTGACAGAGTAAATTTGTGTTGTTTTAAGCCCCTACACATGTGGTAATTTGTTATGCAGCAATAGAAGACTAATATAATCCCTAATATATTTTGTAGTTAATTCAGATAAAATTTATACAACAGGCAAAATATAAACTGACAAAAACATACAAATTGCACTGAACATTTAGCCAGTTGAAGGAGAACCCTGGTCCCTCACAATGTATTTGCTGCACCTATAACATACTTATGAAATATGACATTTATGTGTGAAGATTTTACCTTCAACCTGAAGAGACAAAAATGATACTGTGAATATCATTATCCACGGACTGTGTAATTATTACCCTATTTTTTCTATCCCTGCCAATATTTTGTTTACAAATATTAAAACAATCAAGATAACAGTAAAAAATGCATATTATATTGTTATTTGAATAGTGTTTACCTGCAATATCTAATATCTACATTTTTTAGATCAAGTTCTTTCAAACCAGAGAAATAGCTTTTAAAGAGAAAATTCATGAAGTAGATTTTATGATCCACTTCAGAGAAAATGGTTAGAAAGAAAATTAACATATCCATCTTACACACATATTTTATACTAAACAAAATATTGTTTCACCTTCAATTTCTGAGTGAAAACACAGAAGAAACATTAATCTATTCATGGAATTACAATTCATAAGCTAACATCAGCCTACATAATTTATAATCTATGAATTGTAAAGTACTTCTCACATTTCAGTTTTATCTGCTAAATTCCCTTCAAAACATTTACCTGTTTCCAAATTTCAATATTTCTTATGTCTACTCAATATATAATTTAAAAGGTTATGTTTTAAATCAAAGAATAACTGGATAATCTTATCATTTCCTTAAAGCTGCTATTATACAATACATATCTGTTTGTTCTGTCAAAGTGAAGTTTACCATTTTAAAGGTACACCTTCCACATACTTGTTCACCTTTAGCCTCAATTATACCTCACTAATAAAAAGAATGACCCAATTATAGAAAGCAGTTAAATTATTCTCTTTGTTCAGGATGCAATCCAAGATTAGTACATTCTTTATTTTGTTATTCTTAATGTTTCAAACATATGGAAAAAAGTTGTTATATTATGAAAAATTTATCATCACTTGATCTATAATTTTATGTTAGATATTCTATCAGCCTAAAACCTTTTTAAGAAATAAAAATGCATTAACTTAGTTGAAATAATCTGTATGCTTTTCCTTATATACCTTTGCATCCCTCTATCTCAGAGGTAACCACACTCTAGAATTTGATGTCATCAAGATATTGTCCTGTATTTTTTTCAGAAATGCTAAAATCTAATATTCGTATTGAGGTCTTTATTCCACCTCCAAAATTCTTTTGCTACAGCTTGAGATAAGTGTATCATTTTTTGTTTTTTAACACATATGATCAATCATCCAAGCACCAAATAATTATTAAAATGATCTTCTTTGCACTTAGGATTTCACTTGCCATTATATCTATATCTCTGACTGTTCTATCATCTATCTATCCATCTATCTATCTATCTATCATCTATCATATATATATATGATATATATGTATCTGTCTATCTATATGCATAATACTAATCCTGGTCTCTTGTCATTGGATTTTTATGATTTTGCCACAATCTTAATTTCTATAGTTGCAGACATCTTGATAACTATGAGTAAAAGGTTTCTGACTTCAGTCTTCTCAAGAAGCATGTTGTCTATTTTTGGACCTTTTTTCTTCCATGTCAACTTACAGGGAGAAAATTTTTATCATAATTGCATTCAGTTATAAATTGGGAAGGGATAACTTTTAAGATACTAGGTAAATGTAATTATTAGTTATCCTTTTTAACATCATTTCATATTATTCTATTAATTTATCCCTATAGATCTTGTGCATTGTTTGTTAGATTTAATCTTGGATACCTTATAAATTTTCTGTTACTTTAAATAGGATTTTTTTGAACATTATATATTCTTGTTAGCAATTGTTAGTGCATAAGAACATTATTAATCATTTAAATGTTTTTCTTCAGGAAATTGCTCAATTCTTGTAGTCCTAATGGATTCTTTTGAGTTTTTTATATAGATAATTATGGCATCTGAAGAAAAGAAGTGAACACATTTTCATTTCAATATTAAACCCCATTTGCTTTCCTTATTGTATTGGTTAGGACCTCCATTACAAAAAAAAATGAAAATGATAGCTTTTTCTTGCTCTTTTTTCTTGCTCTTGCTCTTGTTCTTGCTCTTGCTCTTGCTCTTGACTTTACTGAGAATGCTTGTACACTTTCACCATTGGTAAGCTTGCCATCAAAATTTTTTGATATATTTTTTCAGGTTCATAAACTTTCTTTCCACTCCTAATTTGTTAATGGTGTTCTTCTGGTGAGTGTTGAACTTACCAATTTCTTTGTCTGTATCTGCTAAAGTGACTCCACCCTCTTTAATCTATTGATGTTGAAAATTTCTTGTATATCTGGTATGTATCACTGGGTTGAGATGTATTATTGAGTTTTACACAATGGTGAAATTGATTTGAGAGTATGTAAACTAGGACCTGATTATTTTCTTTCTTAAACAAATTGGTCTATAATTTTCTTTTCTTGCACCATAGCTGTTTAGTTTTTTATCAAAATAATAGTAACTTCATAAAATGACCTGACTAGCTTTTGCTCTTTTTCTGCTCTCTGAAAAAAATACACATATTTATAATAAAGATGTTAGAAATATCTTTCTTCTGGGAAGTTTGGTAAAATTTATCTCTAAGACCACCAAGGTATGGTATCTTTTATTGAGCAAGATTTTGATTCAATTTATTTAATTTTTATTAATTTGCTTGGATTCCTAATTTTTCTTCAAATTTCCTCACTTATATTTCTACAAATTATTTATTTCATCTAGGTTCTGGAATGTATTGGCATAAAATTGTTCATAGACTTCTCCTAGGTTATTTTTAATTTTAATATATGTCAGTTCATGTTACCTTTATTGTGTAAATATTATATAATATTTGTACTTTTTCTCTTGATTAATTGATTATTCTTGCTAAGGATTTATACACAATTTTTTTTCTAATAACCATCTTTTGGTTTTTTTGAACTTACTGTTTTTAGTGTTTCCATTTAATTATCTTCTACTCATCTTTATTTTTCTTTATTCCTACTTTTTTGTTGGTTACTCTGTTCTTCTTTGCTAGTTTTTTAACTTCACACATAACTTTTTCCTGCTTTTTGATAAATGTAATTGAGGTTCTAAATTTACCGTTAGGCCCCATTTTAAAGTAATTTCACATGTAGTACTTTCATTTTGATTCAATGATTAATACTTTTAGTTTCCCTATGTTAATGATAATTCTGAGAACATTACATCAAACTTTGACAATATTTCGCTATGTCTGCATTGAATAGGGTAGAATCTACAATGCAAACTGAGGTTCTCCTCTCACTGAATGAACTGTCACAAGCTCATTTGAAGATAATCTATATGATCATGAGGAAGTAGATTTAATGGTCATTAGAGCAAAAGGGAGCATCTTAGGCCAAGACAATTAAGGCTCTTTGGTGAATTTGGCAAGCTTGCATTTTAGAATGCCATTTCCTTTTCATTTTTCTCAGAAGACCATAGAGGATAAGAAAAACGTAGTTTTGGGGCTTAAGGATAAGACTCTGATTCTTTAATGACTCTGAAAATAAACCGCTTCCTCTATCACTAGAGAGGTCGATAGGGATTCTCCATCTGAGATGCTTAAGGCCAAGTAACATTTTACTGTTAAATGTCTACTGAAAGCTGTGACTTTCAGACAGGGAAAAGTTTTGATCCACCCTGAGAATAAGCATACAATAATCAAAACACTGTTATATCTCAGTGCTGGAGGCAATTGTATAAAACCCATTTGGAGACACTCAACAGGCCTCCTCCAGGATTTAGTTCTGTTCCCCATACCACCTTCACAGCTTTGACAAGATTATGTTGTAGGCAAGTAAGACATGCACTAGAAACACACACCTTTGGCTATGCCTTTAAAGTTTTCTCATCAATGCTGGTTTAGAAATTTAGTCAATTTACCCCTGCCATGGTAGTAAAACTAATAGCTCTGGCTAATGTGTTATGTTAATCAGCACTAGCAGAATGGAACAGTTGAATCTTCTTTTAAGTTATAGCACACAATTGATTTATAAGGATATAATCAAAGATTACCCTGGAAGTAAGAACAGTCTGACCCTGAAAAACCATTAGGTCTTTTGATGTATGTTATAAACTATTATAATGATTCCTAATTTATGAAACATAGAAAGAAGATCACTTGATAGATATTACGCCAGTATTTATGCATGAACATGAATATACTTTCTTTAACCAGAAAAACACACAATCATTGAAGTATATATACAGTAATCTTTTCCTTTATACATAACTAAGCTAAAAATAAACTTTTCTTTTGATTCATCAGTCTTTTATCTCAAAATCTATTATCACGATTGTTTTGAATTAATGAAATTTGGAAAATGTCAAAACAAACTTAATCTTGTTCTTCTTATTTATAAATGAAGGAGTGAAATTTTGTGTTACTTAGGGCCATTACAAAAACACATACATGATTCAAGCATAAAAGACATTGTGACTGTTTCATTATTCAGAATTTAGGGCCTGATAGTGAAAGAAAATAAGTAAAGTGAATTGTCGGTGAGGCAAGAAATAATTATAAATTGTAATTTTTCAACATATTATAAATATTATCTTAAAGCATAGCAATAACTGTGACTTTTAAAAACTGAACAATAAAAAATAATGAATGTTTCATAAATATGTCTTGAGAGTTTGCCAGAAGTACAGAATTTAATAGACTATATTGGCTATAAAAAGGAACTTTTGTTATATAGACATACAATAATTTGAGCATTTTATAATAGAAAAACCTAAATTTTAAATTTACTCATAATAGTCTTTATTAAAGACAGCATATGACTTTTGTATTAATACTTTCATTAACTTTGAATGTATCCTTAAATTTGTCTCTCTCATTTACAGAATTTTTAAAAATTAATATAACTTTATATGTATGCATTTAGAAATATATAAATACACAACCATGGGAATACATAATAAAGTTCTTATCTTTATTTTAAGAAATAATTAAACTTATCAGCATACTAAATTTAAAAATGTATAGATTACATTGAAGTTTCACTTTAATAAACTAAACATTTTCTTAAGGAATATATAATATCCATTATTTTGCATACATATGTATATTCTTCTGTAATTATTATATTAAACATAGACATAATCATTTTATTAATGAAATGGTTTAGCTCTGTGTCCCCACCCATATCTCATCTCGAATTGTAATCCCCATGTGTTGAGCGAGGGACTTCGTGGAAAATGACTGGATCACAGGGACGGTTTTCCCCATGCTGTTCTTGTGACAGTAAGTTCTCATGAAATCCGATCATTTAAAAGTGGCACTTCCCCCTTCACTCTTTCTCTTACCACCATGTAAGACATATGTTGCTTCCCCTTCAACTTCCTTGTAAGTTTCCTAAGGCCTCCCCAGCCATGCTGAAATGTGAGTCAATAAAGCCTCTTTTCTTTATAAATTACTCAGTCTCGGGTAAAAGCACTGTAAAAACAGCGGTAATTCAATTAATTACCACTTTTTACAAAGTAGCCAATTTGTTTTCTTTAGATGCAAAGAACATTAGAAAACAGGAAATCATGGACTGTGTCATTTACTTTTTTTATGAGTACTCATTTTAGATTACCTTTACAATTTTGGGGGAGTAAAATAAACATATTTATAACTTCAAGATATTTATACATTTGGTTAATGCATACTCACGGTATAATAGTAAGAATATAGCTAAATAGTGACCAGAGTTTTATAGTTTTATATTTAGAAATTGCCTACAAATCCAAAGCTTTTTTGTCAATTAATATAATTTTTTACATGTTTACATCTAGTTTGGAGAATTTTCAACTATAAAATAGGAAAAAGTATTGCTGTACAATATGTTAGTCATGTACCAAATCTAATATACACAAGATCTTTCAAATGTCTGATAATTTGGAAATTTTTATTGCAAGAGTTTTAGTCAAACTAGAAATAGCAGTCTCAAAGCCTTGATTAATGTTTTTGTTTTACCGATTGTAGTTCATAAGAAGGAAACTGGTGATTTCAAAATGAAAAATGTCATGAGAGAACAGTTTATGAAGGCACTAAGTAATCCTTCTTTTTTTTTTTTTTTTTTTTGAGATGGAGTCTCACTCTGTTGCCTAGGCTGGGGTGCAGTGGCGCCATCTTGGCTCACTGCAAGCTCCACCTCACGAGTTCACGCCATTCTCCTGCCTCTGCCTCCCGAGTAGCTGGGACTACAGGTGCCAACTACCACGCCCGGCTAATATTTTTTGTATTTTTAGTAGAGACGGGGTTTCACCGCGTTAGCCAGGATGGTCTCAATCTCCTGACCTTGTGATCCCTCCGCCTCTGCCTCCCAAAGTGCTGGGATTACAGGCGTGAGCCACCGTGCCCGGCCAGCACTAGGTGATCCTTCTAACACATAATTCACATATATTCAAACCATATAATTTCAAGACAAAAGAAATCAGTTAAAATTATTTATTATAATAATAGTACTTTTTATGAGAAGCAAAATGAATTTGCAGTTTTATTTCTACTAATACACGCCTCAGACAAAGAAAAGAAATCCAAGGCTAAAGGAATCCAGCAGTTAAAATAGGTGTTAGAAAATCGTGGAGAACATCTGCAATGTAATTCCACAGGTTATCATCTCAAGCAAACCCTAGGACACATGAACAAATAATCAAGGAGTCTTAAGAAGAGTGGCAAAATAGCTACCAAATTCAGGCAAACTTGAAAACCCTTTCAGTTTGTCACCATGGCATATGGTTTCACTGTACACCATTATCTTTCCCTCCTGGCTCTTTCTCTCTTAATGCAACTAATACCTTTAAGGTCTACCATCCCACCCCCTGCCAAGTAATGATGGTGGTAATTAAGATTATCATTGTAATAATGATAGCTGACCACATTCATCTAAGTGCTTGAGTACATTAACTCTGTAATCCTCACAACTGCCCATGAGGTGAGTGCTATTACTATCTGCATTTTATAAATCAGTACACAGAGGCAGGGTTGGAGTAACTTGCCAAAGCCACACAGCTAATAAGTAGAGGAGTAAATAATCACATCCTTGGTCATGTAATACAGCTAATACTCAGCAAGTCGATTTTTTTTCCACTAGATGGAATTTTGAGATTCCTTTGTAAGTTCTCCTAAAGTTTAAAGTCACACAGTTATTTAGCTGAAGAGCCAGGACACAGCGCCTATTTCTATACAAAGATGTAAATGACAGATGGCAAATTATTTTCCCCTGATTTACTTGTCCCTGAAAAAGAATAAAGCCTTATAAGAATAGGATTGAATTCTAGATTTGGACTTCCATGTATCAGGCAAAATGCAGATAATTGTTTTCTTTCTTGGACTACTAGAAAATTATAGCTCAACAGGCAATAAATACCCGACACTTAAGAAAGCCAACGGGTGGTTACAGCTTATGAGATGCATAGCATAGTTCAAGTAAAATGAATATATATCAAATCTTTGTGTAATCACTGAAGATATCTTGCTATGAGAAAAATTTAAGCACCAGCCATTTGCCAAGATTTGTTTGACCTTCTAAAAAAACTTGTAAAAAAAATTTAAGGTTAATGTAATATTCTTAAAAGTATCATGCTAACATTAATGAAGATGAAAAACCTCAAATAACAAATATAGTAATTTGTTAAAAAGCTTTTTAAAAACTATATTGTTCTGTGGTTCCTCTGTGAACCCTCCAGGGTTAAAAAAGGAATACACTGTTCTAGTCTATGGAGTTTAAAAATCCATTACAGAGAAGAATGCTAGAAAAATATATCTATTTGAGGTCAGGTGGGTTCAACTACAGGACTGAGACCCTGACCAAATCATTCGTTTATAAACATGACTTAGTAACTCATAGAAGCAGAGAACACAATAGTGACTATCAGAGGTTGGGGGTGAGGAAAATGGGAAGTTGTTGTTCAATGGATATAAAATTTCAGTTATGTTAAATGAATATATTACAGATGTCTGCTGTGCAATATTGTGCCTATATTTAATGATACATACAGTATTATGCACTTCAAACTTTGTTAAAAGGGTAGATCTAATGTTATGTGTTCTTACCAAAAAAAGAAAAAGGATGCAGGAAACTTTGGGAGGTATTGGATGTGTCTATTACCTTGACTGTAGTGATGGTATCTCTAGTGTTTGTATATGTCCAAACCCATCAAATCGTATATATTTAAATATGTATAGTTATTTGTATATTGATTATATTTTAATAAAGATGTTTCAGAAAGTGACTTAGTGGGTTGGGAAACTACTGATTATCCACCCCTGGAATCTTATCTAAAATGTTCCTAAACCTTAATATTTTAAGTACCTATATTGTATTATTTTCTAAAGGAATATCATAATTATCATAAATCATTATGAAATAATGGAATATAATTTATCAGAAGAAGCATTACTTTTCTATATATCCTATGTTTTGAGGGTTCCACGTGAAGCCTTTCCACTTGAAGGAGACCGCGTTGATAGAAAGTCACTTGTAGAAAATTGATAACAAGTACAGACACAGTCTAAAGAAATATAAAAATATAAACTGTTGAATAATTTCTGTTACTTTACTTGTCTCAAAAATTTATATGGCTCACCATAAGATATATGCAATCATTTATCATTGATTAAGGAAGAGTAATATTTCATGTAAAAATTAAAAAAATTTTAAGACTTTTCTTCTTTATTGCTCCTTAAATTCTGAAATATTTTCTGAAGCTGGAAAGAAGGAAATGAAGTTAGAGTGTGCTGAGAATTTTTTTTTACAGCACTGGGGCTATTTCTGAATTATTTCTCTATACATAGAATGTCACCACCCATCAAAACTCTTAGGAGACACAGGGTTGAGAAGTACTGTTAGCTAATATACATATGGGCAGATTCTAAGCAGGAAAGTGACATTATCAGACAATATTTAAAAAAAATAACCATGGAAGTAGTGTGGAAAATTACCTGTAATGGCAAAACTGGTTCAGAGGTAAATACAATAGTATAGAGGAAAGTTGAAGGGATTCTGAAACGTTATATTGGCAACAGATTTAGAAAAAAGAGAACGATTTAAAAGGAGAAAGTAAAAGAATAGATAGAAGGCTGAGATTCTATGAAACTTGTATTATAGGCCAGAAACGGACAATTATGCAAGGCATTTTTAACACGTTCATGCAATATAGGTGTTAGCCTATTTTATGAAGAATCTGAAGTTCAAATAATTACTTATGAAACGTCAAATACTACATTTAATTATCTATAAGCAATTAGAATAGGCTATAGTGGCAATCGATTGTGCTATTTTTCTTGTTACCTTGAGGGTAATTCCCTACTCCACATTGTCCTGGTGGGGCTATGATGCACACTGCTACTGGACAGTGAAGAGGTAGGCAAGTGGCTAATTCTACAGCCTTCTGAGGACAGCAGTTGGTTCAAAAATGAACACTTGACCCAAAAATAGATCCATGGGGAAATTAGTCTTTAGAGTTTGAGTATAGAAGAACAATAAAGTGAAAAAAAGGTAGAAAAACAACAAAATGGATTAATCTCACATGTGCCAAGAGTAGCAGCATAATCTATATTATTTTTTCATTTTCCTCCTTTTTTCTCCCACACACTAGAGAATATCAGGAGGAAAATAGCAATAGTGTAAAAATAAAATATTTTCAGAGTATGAAGTATAATATACATGTGTACTACATCTTAAGTAGATAGGCTCCATATAATGACTGGCAATTAACTATTGGACGATCTCAGTCTGTAAACTTCACTTGTGTTTTCTGCACACTGTGATGCCTTATCTCTCTTACAGAGTAAGAGAACCCCTTGCATTGCTTTTGGATCTAACCAACCTTTACTCTCACAAGTGGGTAGGCAGAACACTGGACATACACTGGGCTTTAGTGTCCTTGGTGTTCTAAAGCAGGTATGAGGAAGGGGTGACACATATACAACACAGTGTAGAGTCAAAGGAAGGCAACCTCCAAGGGAGAGACCAAAATTAAATCAAGCAGCATGATGAATAAAATAACCAAACCACAAGGAATAGGCAGGGCAGAAAAACCTAGATCCAGAGCTACAGCATGGAAACCCATAAACTGGGCAAAAGAAGATTTACAATGGAAGAGAAGAATTACATCCTGGTTTTAAGCATGTGCTTTCAGCCAGCCTATGCAGAGTGCCTGTGGCTTTAAAGAAAGTGTAATACTCTCAAATGATGCCAAGATTAAGACTGAAAGTGTTCCTTACATCTGGCACTTAGGACATAATTAGAAGCAGTAGCAACATCAGTGGCAATAGAGTGACATCGATAGGTAGGTAGGTAGAAGAATAAAATAGAGCTGAAGAAGCAGAGAGGAAAAAATGTAGTCCATAAACATGGCTGCAGAAGAAATGAGATAACAGAACATAGGGAGAGAGTTGTAGATTGAAAGAAATATAAACATGCTCAGATCTCAAAACACTGGAGAGAAATAAACAGAGAGCTACTGCAAAACCCAAAGACACACACACATAAACAGAGAAGAGACAGAAAAAGAAATTGATAAAGCAAGGACCTGAAAAAAAAAAACAATCAGAACATGGCATCAAAAGTACAAGGAAGGAAATGCCGTGAACAGAAGGACAAACATGTATTCCCCTGAGGATCACTAAGGGAAGGACAGGAGTCTACACAGGAAGCCATGTTAACCAATAGTGGACATTGATTTGAGAGAACTAGCTTTTCTGTGATGTTGGCAATGAGGTCATTGCCTGAATGTGATGGCATTCACCTTAGAGGGTTTGAGTAGGATGTACTTCTGAAATAAATACATGCAAAGGAATTCAGTAAACACAAGTAATGGGATTGGTAAAGGGTGCTGGGAGTTCAAATGATGCAGAAACTGAACTTGTTGAGGGAACAGTATATCAACATGTAAATTTCTTTGCTGCACTGAGCACTCAAGATTAAGAGCAAAAAAATTAGTTTAGGTGAACTAAGAAGTAATTTATAAGAAGGACATAGAATTGAGGAGGTTAGGAATACAGGCAAGAGAATTGCTGAAGTAAACCTGAAAGGTTAAGTGTTTGAAGACCAAAAGAAAAAAAAAACAATAAAAAGAGAATATGAGAAAAGGAATGAATATTTATACAGTTCTTGCAACAATCTTGCAACTTGGCCAAGTAATTTGCCTACATGATCTTATTCAGGTTTTACAACAACTCTATGTAACAGTGTCTATTTTACTGATGGTTAAAATGAGGTTCAAAGAATTAAAGTGAGTTTGGCCTAGACTACCAACCTGGAAGGAAAGGGGATTGTGATGAAAGAAAGAGATAATCAAGTTTAAGATTTCAGGCATAGAACCAAAGAAATTGGGCATGTTTGAACATAATTTAGTGTCGTAATCAAATAAAACCTATAAGTAATAACTTGACAGATACTAATGATAGTCATCATAGCTGTTACACATAAGACAATTACCCATAGATGATAAGCAGTTTTTATTATTTTTATTGATGACCATCATAAGTACTAATTTTATACGCCAAAGTCAAGTTTTTTTCTCTTAACTAGTTCTCTGACAACTGTAAAATCCCTCAGTGGTGACAGATGTCTCTGATACCAAGGAGAGTGAAATCATTATCACATAGTGTTAGAAAATTGCTTCCAAGCCAACTTATTATTTTACTGTGCTCTTCTTTCATTTCTTTGCAGTTCACTCAATAATAGCAGACACTAAAAAGGAGAAAAGGCCTATTAATTGTGTGTAGTGAATAAAAAGACAAAGAGCAAAGAGAAATCAATTGCCCTGCCCCCTAATGTAATACTGCTAGCCTTAGGGTAGAAAATTCTTCCATAGGATGGATGTGTTAGCAAAAGGTTGATGTACAGTGACCATTCTTTCTCAGACCAGGACAAAGTATCTGAAAAACTACCAGTTTTAATTGGTTTATTGTCTTCCCCAGAAAAGAATAAGCAGCAGGGTTACAAAGAGTGTGGGAACTACAATCAGACTCTCTAGTTTCTAATTTCAGCTCTGCTATGAGACTACCATAAGTTAGTGAATGGTATTGTAGAGAGGTAATCTGGAAGACAGGAATAGTAAGCATGCTAGTAACTATTTTGGGTATTAAAGTATCTTGTGATCCAACAAGATAATCTGCCACAGCAGTTAACCCCTAGTGAGGCTCTGCTCCTTTTATTATTATCTGACTTGGCAGAGAAAGGCTAATTTCTTCACCAGTCCATTTCCCGTAGGCTATTGTATAAGAAGCAAAAGATTCTTTCATTATTTAGGCTCTTTTGCCAATGTGCTGATCAGTACAAAATTCACTTTAATAAATTTTACATTTTAAATGAAAACATGGTTATTAACTGAATATTTGACATTAATAAAGGACACATTTCTATATTGCAAGGGTAGGAAATAATAACTATATCCTGCAAAGAAAAATCCCCCAAATACAGGCTGACTCCTGCTGTCATCTCAACCCCTAAGATTACCTATCACAAGCAGGACCTTATTAGCTGACTCTATATATCAACACACACATTTAAAGTACATGTTGTTGGTCCAACCCAACAGCCAAAGGTCTCGAGCTTCTCCCACATCTCCCATAGGAGAGCTCTGCTCTCCTATCTGAATGGTTTTAGAGTTCCACACCTAGGCAGCCTGTGATGCTCAAACTTTCTTTTGCAGAGCATCCTCTTGCATGACTCCAAGAAATCCTCATATGTCTCTGAGGATGCTTAACAGAGTGAGTTTTCTTTGTTTACTTCTTTCCCCCTGAATTATTACTGTTTTTCTAAGGTAATTTTTCCAGTGGGATTATCTCTATTCTTGTGGATAAAGCTTTTCTCTATACCTACAGATCCTTGATTGAATGTTGGTATTTAAGAATTAAGACCTAATAGACATTCTCCAAAGAAGGCATGAGTGGCCAATCAGCATATGAAAAGATGCTCAACATTATTAATCATTAGAAAAATCAAAATCAAAATCATAAAGTGATATCTCTTAACACCCATGAGGATGATTATTATCAAAAAGACAATAACACATATTGGTGAGAACGTGGAAAAATTAGAATTTTTATACATTGCTAGTGGAAATGTAAAATGGAGCAGTCATTTTGGAAAACTGTTTTACAGTTCCTTGAAATATTAAGCACAGAGTTACCAAATGACAATGTAATTCCACTCTTAAGTACCCAAAATAAATAAAAATGTATGGCCATACGAAACTGTATGGGTCAGGTGCAGTAGCTCATGCTTGTAATGCTAGCACTTTGGGAGGCCAAGGGGGGAGGATCACTTGAATCCAGGAGTCCAAGATCGGCCTGGGCAGCAGAGTGAGACTCCACCTCTTAAAAAATTTAAATATTAAAAAATGTATACAGAAATATTCATAACAGCATTATTCTTAATAGCAAAAAAGTGGAGTCAATCCAAAGGACCATCAACTGAAGAATGGATAAACAAAATGATAAATCCATACAATGGAATATTATTCAGCCATAAAAAGAAATTAAACTCTAATATGGACTACAACATGGATAAATCTTGATAACATAATGCTAAGTGAAAAAGCCTTCCACAAAAGATATGTGATATGGTTTGGCTCTGTGTCCCCACCAAAATATCATATTGAATTGTAATCCCCAAGTTTTGAGCGAGGGACCTAGTAGGAGGTGATTAGATCATTGGGGGCAATTTCCCCCATGCTGTTCTTGTGATAGTGAAGGAGTTCCCATGAGAGTTGATGGTTTTAAAAGTGTTTGTCAGTTCCTCCTTCTCTCTCTCTCTCTCTCCTGCCTCCTTGTGAGGAAAGTGCTTGCTTCTCCTTTACTTTACACCATGATTGTAAGTTTCCTGAAACTTCCCCAGCCATGCAGAACTGTGAGTCAATTAAACCTCTTTTATTTATAAATTACCCAGTCTTCGGAGTATCTTTATATCAATGTGAAAACAGACTAATGCACCACATATTATATGACTCCATATACGTGAAATGATCAGAACAGGCAAATCTATAGAGACAAAAAAGGTAGATTAATGATTGCCTAGCTTTATAGGACTGATGGGAAGGGAGAATGTGGAGTGACTGCTATGGGTACAGATTTCAATTTGGAGAGACATGGATCTTCTAAAATTAGATGTTTGTTATGGTTGCACAACTCTGTAAATACACTAAGAACCTTGAAATTGCATGCTTTAATTGAGCAAATTGCATGGTATGTAAATTACATTTCCATGAAGCTGTTAAAGAAAAAGGAAAAAAAAAAAGTCAATACTTAGACAAGCAGCCTGCAAGCTCTATGTACCCATATAGGGTGTGTTGACTGTCAAGGAATAAAGTAATCAAACACAACAGAATCTTCAGGTAACAATGAAGGGAGAACCTGTACCAATAACCATGACAAAGGCAAGGAAGGAAAACAATCCAACGTACTCCAGATGGGAATAGATCAGAAAAATTATTTCACTTGAGGAAGGTGAAACTGATAGAACACCAGACATGTCTGCACACCTTGAAAGAATATTTAGACAGTTAAGACAAGGGAAAACACAAGCTTCATGGTGAAAGAAAAATAAGCATAGTTCACTCCTGGAACAGCAATGCATTGTCCTGTAGGTCTGCAATAAAGCATTTGTGCAGTGGGAGGGGACTGGTGATGGAGTGCTAAGTGTGTATCTTTCATGGGAGCAATATAAGCAGCAACATGGTCATGTTATTTAGAGACCTGGAAGTAATCCCAAAATAATCCTCAAGAAAAGGTACAAGTAGTTCCCTCCAAAAAAAGGGAAAATGAAAATGGCCAAAGACTGCTTGTTTTCATAACAAACTTTTTAAAAAAAACTATTGGTCTTTTTAAACTATGTGTATGTATAATTACAATAAAAATTAAAACCAAACAAACAAAGGTCATTGAGGCAGTGGCAGTGATGGCTTCCTCATGCCAGGGTAGCAGCTATGGGGGACTGTCTCACAATTTTCCTATCTTCTCTGCTCCTGAGAGAGGTAAAAGAGTCACCTCTAGAAATCCAGCCCCAATAGAGCCTTCTCCTCCCACCCTTCTAGTAATTCTGTAAACATTAATTTCCTTCTTTGAGATTCTTTCTCTTTAAAGTAGTTTTTTTTTCCCCTGCAAATGAACTCTGTCTTGTATAATGAAAACATAGACATAAGGAAAATGCCAGTGCCTTATTCAACACCACAGAGTTATTTTTGTGGGAGAAATGAGACTGAAATTCAGGTTATCTGCTTTTCAGGCTGCTATACTATCTTCCATAGAAGCTGTTTACACGATATTGAGTGTCTCATGTTTTAGTCACTGAACTAAGCAATGATGCTAAAGCACTGAAGGACATTTAGAGAGGCCAGCCCTCAGGAAGCACATAGTCTAATGGGGAAGATAAATAGTAAGTATTGACATTATGGCAATAAAATTTTAACTGTACAAAGTTCAAGGAAGGAAATATAAATATGCTATTACTGAATGTAATCAAAGGACTTGATGGTAGACTGGGAGTTCAGGAAAGCTCTCTGATGGATAAGAATGCTTGAAATAAAGCCAGAAAAATGACATTACACATTGGTCACCCAAAAAGGGGGAAGACAATATGTGGTGTATGCTTGCGGCTGACAGAAGAAAGCATGAAAATATGTCATTAGGTCAATGTTTAGTTGTTCAAAGCTAGAATGAAGACCAATGTAAATTAACCATGGAAAAGCAGGAAGCCATATCAGGTAAGGCATTGTAAGCCACAGAAAATATTTTAAACTTTATACAAAGAGGATCAGAAGACACCGAAAGGTTTTAAGAGGTATTGACATCATCAGGTTTTTAAAAATAATACTCTATTCTGCAGAGAGTAGATTAGAGGGATACAAAGGCAAATAAAGAGAGCTCAATTAGGAGGCTATCACAGGAGTCTGTGCAAGATATCTGAATTTGGTCAATTACTGTGGAAACAGAGAGAAGTGGACAGGGTCAACTTGACATATAGAGTGTGAGAGGTGAGTGAACAAAGGGGTTAAGGATGACAGAGATTTCTAGCATGAGCAAATGGATGATGTTTTCATTTAAAGATAGGAAAAACTGGAGGAGACAGGGATTGTCGTAGAGACGATCAAGTGTGTAGCAATTGATACTGCACGGGGGAAAAAAGACTTCTGAAATACGTGTACAGCCTAGTGCTACACACTTTTATACAACCAGATCTCATAAGAACTCACTCACTATCACAAGAACAGCAAGAGGGGAAATCCACTCCCATGATCCAATCACCTGCCACCAAGTCCTCCCCCAACACTGGGAGTTAAAACTTGACATAAGATTTGGGTGGGGACACAGAACAGAACCCTATGAGCTCGTATATAATATTACATAGAATAAATAAAAATTAGATTTTAATATTGAATTTTCTGCTGGGGTAACATAAAAATACATTGTACATAATTGTCTGTGAAAGGAGAAAGTGAAAAGAAAGGAAGCTTAAATAGTTTCCATTATTTCTGACCCATAACCAGTGTTCACTTGTATAGTTATAGGGTAAAACTGGAATTACATGGCTGTTCAATTACTGTGAACTAATGTAATTGCTTTTAAGTTTGTTGTTTAAATATTTAAGCCAGTGGAAAAGGGCTTTTCTTCTTGACTTGTACAGAATTGAAATTCCCTTCACATTTGATCTAGATTTAAATGTCATTTCTCCACCAGGCACGGAGGCTCATGTCTATAATCCCAGCACTTTGGGAGGCAAGGCAAGTGGATTGCTGGAGCTCAGAAGTTTGAGGCCACCCTGGGCAACATGGTGAAACCTCGTCTCTAAAAAAATAAAAATAAAAATAAATGAGCTGAGCATGGTAGCATATGCCTATAGTCCCAGCTACAGGTGGGCTGTTCACACCACTACACTCCAGCCTGGATGACAAAGTGAGAGACCCTGTTTAAAAAAATAAAAGAAAGAATAGTAATTATCATTTCTCCTTTAATCCTACAAGTATAGACAATGGGTGTTCTCAATTTTTATTTTTTTCTTTTTATCACCTAGCACATGTTTTCCTTTTAGTAATGGTAATAAAAATTACTCAAATGAATGATTTTATATCCTTTAAAAGAAAAAACTTTTCAAATTTGAATATTGCTTTCCACATTATATTTTAATTCATCTTATGTCACAGAACACTAGTCTTTCTTTTTTTTTTTTTTTTTTGAGACTGATCCTCACTCTGTCATCAGGCTGGAGTGCAGTGGCGCCTTCTCGGCTCACTGCAACCTCAGCCTTCCAGGTTCAAGCAATTCTCCTGCCTCAGCCTCCTGAGTAGCTGGGACTACAGGCACATGCCACCACGCCCAGCTAATTTTTGTATTTTTAGTAGAGATGGGGTTTCACCATGTTGGCCAGGATGGACTCAATCTCTTGACCTCATGATCCGCCCACCTCAGCTTCCCAAAGTGCTGGGAATACAGGCCTGAGCCACCGCGCCCAGCCCAGAACACTATTTCTGAATTTAATATTAAAGCTTGGAAAGATAACTAGAATTTTCCCTTGTTAAGAATTTTTAAATGTAAGTTAATATGAAAAATTAACCTAATACTCTTTGTGGCTCTTTTCCCTCTCAGTTTTCTGAAGCCAAAATTTGGAACCAGAGACTCATACTGCCAATGGCATGAGAATTGCATAGTTGTTTTCTCTAAAGTGTTCAAAGCTATTGTGGAATCATTTTTTAACTGAATTAATATTCCAGTAAAAAAATAAAGGGGCCAAAATTCAAGTCTAAACAATTTCTCTGCAGATCAATACTCTGAAGATAGATAATTTATATAATTAAAGTGTTAGATTATTGCTTTTAAAAATCCAACTAAATAGTAGTAAATGAATTGCATCCAACCGAAGAATACCTCTCATTAAAAGAAAATGCTGAGAGCTGGATCATAGTCAGGCTGGCGAAGTAGCAACGGTTACCATGGAGGCAAATTGGAACAGATAGAAAAGACCCCAATGTATCAAACTTAACACCTCAACTTGCGCCTCGGTAATTACTTCATACCAACATCCCATTGCTTTAAAGACATTCTGTGCTGGTTTGTTATAAGAGCATGCTGACATATCATTAGGCTTCAGATTTTCACAGCTCCTATAAAAGTTTTCATTGTGATTCTTTTTGTTAATCTTCCTTATGTTTTTGAATTGACCTCGGCAATCATAACTACAGACTTCTGAATTTTTTAAATATAGCATTTCTGATATTTTTCTCAAAATTAATGAAAATTATTCCAGTGACTATCCCAATAGGTTCATAAGGAAAAGAGAAATATACTAGTTCCAAAATTAAAAGTAAACAAGACCATTTTTAGGAAAAAAAATGGTATTTATCTTTTTACACCCGTAATACTCTAAATGATCTATTAAATAGTATTTGCAATAATTAAAAACAACAAAGTTTCTCTTATTTCTTATAAATTGGCTCCTAGTATGAGAATGGAGCTCACTTATGTAAACTTCATATGCATATTTTGGATTGAATAAAATGTCCCCACAGCCTAATATGTTGGGGTATGCATCATAGCCACAGTAAATCAATAACACATTTTTTTCAGCTGTTTTTTTAGCTAACTATCCATACCTTTCACAGTAAAGTTAAGATAAATTTAATTTCTCCAGTGCTTAGCAATCATCATCAATGGCTAAAAGATGCCCAGTCCACTACTGAAATATTGAAATGTACATAGAGGGCAAAATTACAGTTGAAAATTTTATTTACTTACTTCCCCCAATTGCACGATGTTAACTGAACCCCACACGCTCTGGCATGTTGGTTTATTTGAACATGAATTCTTCATGACTAAATTGGCCCAATTTATTGAACACCTCATTATAAGTCATATCCCTTCTTATTTGGTCTTATTTGGTCTTATTCTTTTTCTCATCTTCTCACTGTTCTAGTCATGAGCTGTCAATAATTAACTCCTTAGAAGATTTTATAGAGTCAATTTTTATAAATAGAGGCATTGGTAGTGACAGGAATCAATATAATATAAGTCCCCTCCCAACCTTCTCTACCCTGTCTTCCAGTGAAAAATACCACTTTGTACCCAAAAGACTGGACCAAATAGATCTAGATTTTCTCTTCCTTTTCATTCCCTCACCACAATCAGTCTCAAAATTCTCCTTCTTAAATGGGCCTGAATCTGTTCCTTTTCCAATATCCACACTGTCATTGCTTTAATTCAGAGTTACAATACTTTTCACTTGGATTATTGCAACTCTTTCAGCTGGTCCCTACCTAGCTTCCTCTGTCATCTTCTTCCTCTCCATTCTCTATTGCCAGAGCTGTCTTTCTACACCTCAAAACTATTCATGTTCGTGTCTTTAGGAAATTCACCAACAGCTCTCAATTGCTTTAAGGATGAAATCTGAACTTTTCAGCAGCTCTTCATGGCTTTCATGTATGGTCCTTGCTTGCCTGTCCAGCCTCATCTCCCATCACCTCATAAAAACTAATAATTTAACACCACTTGAAATTTGCAGGAGCAATAACCTCTTAAGCCCTCATGTGCCTCCAGGACTTAGTTCCCATTCCCACTCCTGCCCAGGCCCTACCACCTCCCTTTCCTCCCAGGCTCAGTTAGGTATGTCTCCTTTGGACTCTGGTCTATTATATTTGTACACATCACCACAATGTTTGTGTGCTTGTCTTCTCCTCTAGATTCTGCCCTTATGACCACGAGCTCCCAAAGGGTAAAATGTTTCTTAATTTCTAAACAATGTGTTCAATGTATAGCCACATGGATATCTTTTACAAAACTTGAACTTTTGAGGAAAGTCCTTACTTTATTATGCACTTTATTTCATTGTTCTCATAAGTACAGAATAATATTTTAGGAATGTCACTGATGGAGTTCAGGGCATAATACCCCCAAAATATTTTAGGCTGAAGGAATTTTATAAAACCACAGAAGGTCACTCTTTGATCTGACCTTCTCCCCTGAAACAGGTCATAAAACCTAGGAAGAATTTTCCGAACTTCCCCTGAAGGGGTCCTCATGTGAGAAGTGCCCTTTCTATACCAGATGAAAAGAACATGCTTATCTCCAAAGATAGGGAAGAATCTGAACAAATAGGCCTTGCTATATTTCCTCCAGTTTAGTACTATTAAATCATACTTCTTTATCCAATCATACATCTCCATGACTCTATCTACTTCATCAAACCCGGCATAACAAATATACAGGTTTACCCATTTCTTTGCATCTTCATTTCATTATGAAGGCTCTTGTATCACATGAAACTTATATTAAATAAACTTGTATGTTTTACTCTTGTTCATAAATCTTTTGTTATCAGGGCCTCAGCCATGAACCTAGGATGGGTAAGGAAAAGGTACTTCCTCTACCCTACCTCCTCATTTTTAGTATAAAAAATATTATAAACATAGATTTAATTGTGTAAGTCAAAGAGAAGGAAAAAAATAACATGCTGTGGCACTTCATGGTAAATAAAAATAATAACTTTCCCAGTTATTAAAAAGAAATAGAAATTTATCAGTTTCTTACTGTTAGAAGTCTTCTGGCTATAGGCCAGAACTTGGGCAGTCTTCTCTCTCAGTTTATACCGAAAACATTCAATTTCCTTTTTATTATAATTGTCAATTAAAATTATCTTAAAAAAGACACTAATTTGCTCCCTTTGCACTTCCGATTAGCTTAACAGAACTCAATTGTCAGTTGCAGTTTCTACCTCTTCTTTTCAGTGATAACAGAGAAATACTAAACCACAGCAGTGATAACACAGCTTCAGTCAGAGCAACTGCCATTTCTCTTATTTTAAGACAAAATCCTGGACACTTAATTTGTATGCGTTTCATTCATAACTTCCAACTTTCCCATAGGTCATATCAACTTTAAACATTTTACTTAACTGAGCTCTGTGAGCATTTTACAACACATGATAATTATATATGTGTTATGTAAATATATAAAACATATATATGAGGCAAGCAGAGTAGGAGCTGGAGTGATCATACTTCAGAAGTTAGTTGTCCTTAACATTAACCTGTCTCTCTTTTATCTCATGTGCCACAGCATCACAGTATCATCCTCTATGAGTGTCATAACATGAGAAAGTTTGGGAAGTTCTATCATACAGGTTCATCAGTAACAGCAAATCTTTAAGGTACACATTATTTTCCTCATCTAAACTTGCTTTGATGCTTGTATTCTCTACGTCATTGGCTTGTGCCACCACCCAACCAGTCAACCAGGTTAGAAATATGACTCCTGTCTCTCACCACCTTCTAATTACTGACAAGTTTAACTGCTGACTATTTCTCCAGATAGTCGATTCTACTCTCTATACTTCCACTATCAGTCCAATTCATCATGATCTGTCACATGAAATATGGCCTCCTAAATGGTCTCCTTTTAATTTGATCAATTTCAAAATTATGCTTCACAGAGCCACCTTTCCAACAATAAATGTGACCACTCTGTATACTAAAATGCTACAGTGGTTTTCCATTATTACTAGAATAAACTCCTTGCTTCTCAAAACTGGATCACATAAAGCACTCCATGAAATGGCCAATACCCAATTCTTAGCTACTTCCAGCTAAAGTTCCAGAAAGATCACACTGCTTGTACTTCACCATATAAAACCGACACTTTTTCATCCTCATTCAGTAATATGCTGGTAAATTAGACTCACAGTGGGGCGATA
Source organism: Pongo pygmaeus (assembly GCF_028885625.2). Taxonomy (NCBI): domain Eukaryota; kingdom Metazoa; phylum Chordata; class Mammalia; order Primates; family Hominidae; genus Pongo; species Pongo pygmaeus. The sequence goes on from NC_072384.2 coordinate 86,210,451, forward strand.
TAGATAGAACCCAGATTTGTAACATTTGCCGACATTTATGTTGTAAATACTCCTACCATGGCTAATATTAAGCTACTAACATGGCATCACTGAATGTGAAGTTGAGTAGAGATACAGAGTAGTGTAAACTAAAAATAAAATTCTAGGCCCACCCCAACCATCTGAATGGACCCCTCCTCTCAACCAAGGGCAGTCTAACGTTTACCTAAAAAACTAGTTGAGGCCATGATGGGAAGAGGGGTCAAATATGCCTCATTATACCCCCCTCCCTTTGGAATTCAGGCACCACTGACCAGCATTAACATTAAAATGGATATCTTAATACTTTTTGTAGCAATAAGACACCAAATTCCAGCCTGACTCTAGTACAGCATCACATGAGAGACAGCAGCCCCAGAAAGAAATTGAAGTATTTTACCCCGAAATAGATATCTTTGACATATTTTGAAATGGCCCTGCAAAGCTGTCTCTTGTGGCTTCGAAAAATCTACATTCTGCAGGAAATCCCTTTCCCTTTCCAGGTCTTTTCCCTGATCCAGGAGAGAATTAACATTAAGAGTCTGGTAGCTTTTCAAGTCTGATGAAAAAAACATTTACAATCTATTCTCTCTGAAGCCTACTACCTAGAGGCTTCATCTGCATAATAATAACCTTGGTCTTAACTTCTTATCTTAACCCAGACACTCTCTTGTATGGACGCCAGGTCTTTAGACAAACTTTTTCAACCAATTGCCAGTCAGGAAATCTTTGAATCCACCTATAACCTGGAAGCCCCCACTTTGAGTTGTCTTGCCTTTCTAGAGCAAATCAATGTATATCTTGCATGTATTGATTGATGTCTTAAGTCTCCCTAAAATGTATAATATAACACCAACCTTTAGCGTGATCACCTTGGGCACGTGTCATCAGGACCTTCTGAGGCTGTGTCGCGGGCATATCCTTAACCTTGGCAAAACAAACTTCTAAATTGATTGAGACTTGTCTCAGATACTTTTTGGTTTACAGTAGCACATGATAATATAGTAATTTTACCACACAGTTAAAATAGACACATACTTAAGAGCATAGATGTGCCTAAGAGCATAGGTAATAGTAAAAGGTAGTTACGTAATTGGGAAGTAATAAGTTCTTTCATGTTTATTACTTTTGCATTTAATATAATTTATTTAAGGGTCAGTTTATATAATCTATTTAATAATGGCTGTATTCAAAAATCAACTCACAAAATTGCCGAAAATTTGACAACCATCTCCTGCATGCCAATATAAGCTGCCTTTGCTCATGGTATTCCTGCATGTGGAGTGCCATCTTATCCAATTATTCAGCCTTCCTCCTTGCCACCCCAGGACTGCAAATCCTTTAAGCCCAGTTTTCTCAAAGTATGATCATGGACACCTGCTTCAAATCCCCTGGAGTTTCCAGAATGCATATTTTCTAGAATGCATGTTCCTGGGCTTCTCCTCCCAGACTTGCTGAATCTGTAATTCCCTTGTAGGGGGCTAAAGAAAAAGCTTCCAATTTGCCCTTTGAAGGTTTGCTGAAAAATTAATTCACAAAAGGACATTAACTGGAGAAAAGACATACACATTTATTAAAGTGCACATGGGGGAAAAACCACAGCATGATTACCCCCATGCCCCAGTGGCGTTCAAAAACTTACATACCCTCCTGTGGTTACAGAAAGAATGCCAGCTTGGATCATGGCAAAACAGGTTATGGTAGCAAAACAGGTTATGGGAGAGGGAGAAGAGGAAGCCTGGCTAGCAAATGTGGTCTTGTTATATAGATGAAACTCACTTGTAGCAGCCCCCAGACAGAATAGATGGTGAATGTTTCTTTCAAACCTTTAAAGCTATCAGACTCTCAGTTAATATTTCCTAGATCTGGACAAAGAAAGGTCTCGGAGAAAATCTGGCTGCATCATGCAGATTTTCTCTATAGATGCAAATCTCCCCCAACAAAAGACAACCTTGCAGGGTTACTTCTGTGTGCAGGCCCTCTGAACAAACATCTCAAAATATGACAAAGAAGTATATTTTGGGGTGAAATATTTTTCTTTCCTTCACCCTGAAAGCCTAGGAATCTGCAGTTTAGCCAGCTGGTTTGCTAGGAGAGTCTGAAGCACATTAAAGTTTGAGAACCATTTGTTGAAACTATTCTTCTGCTAAGGTGTTGTAACACTCAGGAGGTTTTTCCTGTCTGACTCACTCCCATGAGGACAGGACAGGGAAAGAGCAAGGTCACAGGGGCTTGAAATGGTGTGGCATAGATAGGCTATGATAGTTCAGCAGGCCCGTAGGGTGGAAGGTAAGTGTAAATTGTAAAGTAAAGTCTATAGAGGCTGATAAGGGATGTCCCATGGAAGGCCCTTTATTGCAAATGTGGATTATGGTCTTTATTGCTAACGCAGTGAAAAATAATGGAAGAGTCTGAAGCCAAAAAGTAACAACCAATATTTAAATAAGACAGCTCAATCTTCCTTTTCCTTGTGGAAACATTAATAACTCATTGAAAAGAACAAAACCATTTTAAACAAAATTATATAAATTTTTCTCAGCTTCACTAAAATCCTGCATCTGTTATCTATAGGAGAAATAACCTCTATTATAAACAAAAGGAAACAAATGAAAACAACACAAGTTCTAATTCTTTTATTCCTAGATGGACAGCCTCTCTTTGAGCAAAGCGGTTGACAAAAGGCAATGATTCCTGTTCCTTCAATTAAATTTTCCCTTTCAGATTGCCTTTCCCTAATTAGTACCACCTGTCAGGGAAGAAAAACTTTTCCTCTACCCTTTTATGTTTAGTAATTGAGGACCTGAAAATTAAACAGACAAAAGCAAATCAGCAAAAGAAAGAAACAGATTTAATTACATGTGTATATACAAGCATTCACAAAGAAATGTGATTCAAGGAAGTGGTTAGAATAGGGGTTTATACGCCAGTTGAATAAGTGATCAGGAGGGGCAGAGGGGCTCTTCTGGAAGAACAAATGACTTCTTAGAAAGTGAGTAGAGGCCGGGCGCGGTGGCTCACCCCCGTAATCCCAGCACTTTAGGAGGATGAGATGGGCGGATCAGCTGAGGTGAGGAGTTCGAGACGAGCCTCACCAACATGGAGAAACCCCGTCTCTACTAAAAATACAAAAATTAGCTGGGTGTGGTGGCGTATGCCTCTAATCCCAGCCACTTGGGAGGCCGAGGCAGGAGAATCGCTTGAACCTGGGAGGCAGAGGTTGCAGTGAGCTGAGATCGTACCATTGATTGCACTCCAGCCTGGGCAACAACAGTGAAAGTCCATCTCAAAAAAAAAAAAGAAAGTGAGTAGAAAGGACACTTATAGGGTGAAGCAAGATGGTGGAATAGAGGGTTTTACTAATTGTCCCCATCCCCAGCAAGGACACCAAGTTAATAATTATCTATACAGACAAAAACAACTTCATAAGAATCAAAAATCAGGTGAGCACTCACAGTACCTGGTTTTAACTTTATATCACTGAAAAAGGTGTTGAAGAGATAGAAAAAAACTGTCTAGAATGCTGACATCATCCCTCTCCCAGCCTTGGCACCTAGAGCATGGTGCTGAGAGCATTTCTGGGCGCTAGAGAAGGGAGAACACAGCAACTCTGAGGCATTGAACTCAGCACTGTCCTGTTAATGCAGAAAGAAAAGCCAGACCAAACTCAGCTGACATCTCCCCACAGAGGGAGCATTTAAACCAGCCCTAGCCAGAGAGGAATTGAGGATCCCAGCAGTCAGAACTTGAGTGCCTGCCAACCTCACCACCAAAGGCTACAGTACTCTGTGTCTCCAAGTAAATTTGAAAGGCAGTCAAGGCCATAAGCACTGCAACTCTTAGGCAAGTCCTAGTACTGAACTAGGCCCAGATACAGTGGACTTGGGGAGTGCTGGGGAGTGGCACGTGTCACACTGAGACACCAGCTGGGGCAGCCAAGGGAGTACTGGCATCACCCCTCCCCTAACCCTAGGATGCACGGCTCGTGACTCCAAAAGAGACCTCTTCCTTCTGCTTGAGAAGAAGAGAGGGAAGAGTGGGGAGGACTTTGTCTTTCATCTTAGATACTAGCTCAGCCACAGCAGGATAGGGTACTGGGCAGCGTCGTGAGGTCCCCGTTCTAGGGCTTAGCTTCCAGGCAATATATCTAGGCACACCCTGGGCCAGAAGGGAACCCACTGCCTTGAAGGAAAGGACCAAGTTCTGAAAGCATTCATCACCTGCTAATTGAACATCCCTTGGGAACAGAACAACCAGCAGTGATACCCAGGTACTACGTCAAGGTTCTTGAGTGAGCCTCTGAGATTTGCTGGCTTCAGGTGAGACTCAGCACATTACCAACTGCGGTGGCAATGGGGCAAAACTCCTTCTGTTTGAGAAAAGCAGAGGGAAAAGTAAAGAAAACTTTATCCTACCCTTATGCATCAGCATCGCCATAGGAGGAAATAGTACCAACCAGGCTCTTGGGGTCTCCAGTTCTAGGACTTGATTCTTGGACAGCATTTCTGGATCTGCCCTGGGCCAGAGGAGAGCCCACTACCCTGAAGGGTGAATCCCAGACCAGGCAGCATTCACCACAAGCTGAGTTAAGAACTCTTGGGCCTTAGAGAAAGATTGGCTGGTAGTCTAGCAGTATTCCTCATGGCCAGGGCTGGTGGTAGCTACAGGGTAAGTCTCCTCTGCTTTTGAAAAGGGAAAGAACAGCAGGAAGATCTGGGTCTTGTAGTTTGAGTGCCAGCTCAGCTTAAATACAATAGAACACCAGGTCAACTTCTAAGGTTTTTTACTCTAGTTACTGACTCCTGGATAGCACTTCTGGATCCACACAGGGCCTAGGGGACCTTGTTGCCCTGAAGGGAAGGACATAGACCAGGCTGGCTTTGCAACCTTCTGATTCTAGAGCCCCAGGGCCTTGAGAGAACATAGGCAAAAGCCAGCGAGTTGTTACAGCAGGCCTTGGATAAAACTCAGTGATATGCTGGCTTCAGGTCTGACCTATTGCAATCACAGTGGCAGTGGCCACAGAGATGCCAGTGTCACTCCACCCCCAGGTTGAGATGGCTCAGAACAGAGAGAGAAATTCCACTTGTTTGGGACAAAGTAAGGGAAAAGAACAAGAGTCTCCACCTGGTAATCCAGAGAGTTCTCTCAGGTCTTGTCCTAGACCATCAAGGTGGTATATCTGCAAGTCTGTAAGAACCAAAGCATTCCTGGACTATGGGTGCCCCCTAAAGTAGACACAGCTTAGATCACAAAACCCAAGTCCTTTCAAATATCTGGAAAGCCATCCTGAGAAGGATGGCTACAAATAATCCTTGACAGTGAAGACTACAATAAATACCAAATTCTTCAATGCCCAGACACTGAAGAACATCCACTAGAATCAACACCATCCAGGAAAGCATGACCTCACCAAATAAACTAAATAAGTCACCAGGAACCAATCCTGGAGAAATAGAGATATGTGACCTTCTGGAAGAGAATTTAAAATAGCTGTGGTGAGGAAACTCAAAGAAATTCAAGATAACACAGAGAAGGAACTTATAATTCTATCACATAAATTTAACAAAGAGATTGAAATAATTTAAAAAAATGATGCAGAACTTCTAAAGCTAAAAAATGAAATTAGTATACTGAAGAATGCATCAGTATCCTTTAATTGCAGAATTTATCAAACAGAAGGATTTGTGAGCTTGAAGATAGGCTATTTGAAAATACACAGTCAGAGGAGATAAAAGAAAAAAAGAATAAAAAACAATAAAGCCTGCCTACAGGATCTAGAAAATAGCTCAAAAGGGCAAATATAAGAGTTATTAGCCTTAAATAGGAGACAGAGAAAGAGATAAGACTAGAAAGTTTATTCAAAGAAATAATAACCAAGAACTTCCCAAACCTAAAGAAAGATATCAACATCCAAGTACAAGAAGGTTATACAACATCAAGCAGATTTAACCAAAAAAAGACTACTTCAAGGCATTTAATAATTAAACTCCCAACAGTCAAGGATAAAGAAAGGGTCCACAAAGAAGCAATAGAAAAGAAACAAATAACATATAATGGAGCTCCAATATATATGGCAGCAGACTTCTCAGTGGAAACATTACAAGCCAGGAAAGAGAGGCATGACATATTTAAAGTATTGAAGAAAAATAAAACTTTACCCTAGAGAAGCGTATCTGGTTAAAATGCCCTTCAAACATGAAGGAAAAAAAAAGACTTTTCCAGACAAACAACAGCTGAGGGATTTCATGTATACCACATCTTTTCTACAAAAATTCACTAAAGGGAGTATTTCAATCAGAAAGAAAAGGACATTAATGAGCAATAAGTAATCACCTAAAGGTACAAAACTCACTGGTAACAGTAACTACACAGAAAAACACAGAATATTATAACACTGTGACTCTGGAGTAAATTACTCTTATCCTAAATAGAAAGACTCAATGATGAACCAATCAAAAATAATAAATACAACAAAATTTTCAAGACATAGTCAGTAAAAAAGATATAAATAGAAACAACTGAAAGTTAAAAAGTTGGGGGATGAAGTTAGGGCATAGGGATTTTATTAGCCTTCTTTTTACTTGTTTTTTTAATGCAAATAGTGTTTTTATCAATTTAAAATAATGGGTTATAGAGGGGGTGGAGCCAAGATGGCCGAATAGGAAGAGCTCCAGTCTACAGCTCCCAGCGTGAGCGACGCAGAAGACAGGTGATTTCTGCATTTCCAACTGAGCAAACGGCACACCAGGAGATTATATCCTGCACCTGGCTCAGAGGGTCCTACAACCATGGAGCCTTGCTCATTGCTAGCACAGCAGTCTGAGATCAAACTACAAGGTGGCAGCAAGGCTGGGAGAGGAGTGCCCACCATTGCCAAGGCTTGAGTAGGTAAACAAAGCAGCCAGGAAGCTCGAACTGGGTGAAGCCCTCCGCAGCTCAAGGAGGCCTGCCTGCCTCTGTAGACGCCACCTCTGGGGGCAAGGCATAGCCAAACAAAAGGCAGTGGAAACCTCTGCAGACTTAAATGTCCCTGTCTGACAGCTTTGAAGAGAGTAGTGGTTCTCCTAGCATGCACCTGGAGATCTGGGAACAGACAGACTGCCTCCTCAAGTGGGTCCCTGACCCCCAAATAGCCTAACTGGGAGGCACCCCCCAGCAGGGGCAGACTGACACCTCACATGGCCGGGTACTCCTCTGAGACAAAACCTCCAGAGGAACAATCAGGCAGCAACATGTGCTGTTCACCAATATCCACTGTTCTGCAGGCTCCACTGCTGATACCCAGGCAAACAGGGTCTGGAGTAGACATCCAGCAAACTCCAAAAGACCTGCAGCTGAGGGTCCTGACTGTTAGAAGGAAAACTAACAAACAGAAAGGACATCGACACCAAAATCCCATCTGTGCATCACCATCATCAAAGACCAAAGGTAGATAAAACCACAAAGATGGGGGAAAAACAGAGCAGAAAAACTGGAAACTCTAAAAATCAGAGTGCCTCTCCTCCTCCAAAGGAACACAGCTCCTCACCAGCAATGGAACAAAGCCGGATGGAGAATGACTTTGATGAGCTGAGAGAAGAAGGCTTCAGACGATCAAACTAGTCCGAGCTAAAGGAGGAAGTTCGAACCCATGGCAAAGAAGTTAAAACCTTGAAAAAAAATTAGACGAATGGCTAACTAGAATAACCAATGCAGAGAAGTCCTTAAAGGACCTGATGGAGCTAAAAACCATGGCACAAGAACTACGTGACGAATGCACAAACTTCAGTAGCCGATGCAATCAACTGGAAGAAAGGGTAACAGTGATGGAAGATCAAATGAATGAAATGAAGTGAGAAGAGAAGGTTAGAGAAAAAAGAATAAAAAGAAATGAAGAAAGCCTCCAAGAAATATGGGACTATGTGAAAAGACCAAATCTACGTCTGATTGGTGTACCTGAAAGTGACAGGGAGAATGGAAACAAGTTGGAAAACACTCTGCAGGATGTTATCCAGGAGAACTTCCCCAATCTAGCAAGGCAGGCCAACATTCAAACTCAGGAAATACAGAGAACACCACAAAGATACTCCTCGAGAAGAGCAACTCCAAGACATATAACTGTCAGATTCACCAAAGTTGAAATGAAGGAAAAAATGTTAAGGGCAGTCAGAGAGAAAGGTCGGGTTACCCACAAAGGGAAGCCCATCAGACTAACAGCTGATCTCTCGGCAGAAACTCTACAAGCCAGAAGAGAGAGGGGGCCAATATTCTACATTCTTAAAGAAAAGAATTTCCAAACCAGAATTTCATATCCAGCCAAACTAAGCTTCATAAGTGAAGGAGAAATAAAATACTTTACAGACAAGCAAATGCTGAGAGATTTTGTCACTACCAGGCCTGCCCTAAAAGAGCTCCTGAAGGAAGCACTAAACATGGAAAGCAACAACCGGTACCAGCCACTGCAAAAACATGCCAAATTGTAAAGACCGTCGAGGCTAGGAAGAAACTGCATCAACTAACGAGCAAAATAACCAGGGAACAACATAATGACAGGATTGAATATACACATAATAATATTAACCTTAAATGTAAATGGGCTAAGTGCTCCAATTAAAAGACACAGACTGGCAAATTGGATAAAGAGTCAAGACCCATCAGTGTGCTGTATTCAGGAAACCCATCTCACGTGCAGAGACACACATAGGCTCAAAATAAAGGCAAAGAGGAAGATCTATCAAGCAAATGGAAAACAAAAAAAGGCAGGAGTTGCAATCCTGGTCCCTGATATAACAGACTTTAAACTAACAAAGATCAAAAGAGACAAAGAAGGCCATTATGTAATGGTAAAGGGATCAATTCAACAAGAAGAGCTAACTATCCTAAATATATATGCACACAATACAGGAGCACCCAGATTCATAAAGCAAGTCCTTAGAGACCTACAAAGAGACTTAGACTCCCACCCAATAATAATGGGAGACTTTAACACCCCACAGTCAACATTAGATAGATCAACGAGACAGAAAGTTAACAAGGATATCCAGGAATTGAACTCAGCTCTGCACCAAGCAGACCTAATAGACATCTACAGAACTCTCCACCCGAAATCAACAGAATATACATTCTTTTCAGCACCACACCACACCTATTTCAAAATTGACCACAAAGTTGGAAGTAAAGCACTCCTCAGCAAATGTAAAAGAACAGAAATTATAACAAACTGTCTCTCAGACCACAATGCAATAAATCTAGAACTCAGTATTAAGAAACTCACTCAAAACTGCTCAACTACATGGAAACTGAACAACCTGCTCCTGAATAACTACTGGATACATAAAGAAGGGAAGGCAGAAATAAAGATGTTCTTTAAAACCAACGAGAAAAAAGACACAACATACCAGAATCTCTGGGACACATTCAAAGCACTGTGCAGAGGGAAATTTATAGCACTAAATGCCCACAAGAGAAAGCAGGAAAGATCTAAAATTGACACCCTAACATCACAATTAAAAGAACTAGAGAAGCAAGAGCAAACACATTCAAAACCTAGCAGAAGGCAAGAAATAACTAACATCACAGCAGAACTGAAGGAGATAGAGACACAAAAAACTCTTCAAAAAATCAATGAATCCAGGAGCTGGATTTTTGAAAAGATCAACAAAATTGATAGACCACTAGCAAGACTAATAAAGAAGAAAAGAGAGAAGAATCAAATGGAAGCAATAAAAAATGATAAAGGTGATATCACCACCAATCTCACAGAAATACAAACTACCACCAGAGAATACTATAAACACCTCTACGCAAGCAAACTTGAAAATCTAGAAGAAATGGATGAATTCCTTGACACATACACCCTCCCAAGACTAAACCAGGAAAAAGTTGAATCTCTGAATAGACTAATAACAGGCTCTGAAATTGAGGCAATAATTAATAGCTTACCAAAAAAAGTCCAGAACCAGATGGATTCACAGCCGAATTCTACCAGAGGTACAAGGAGGAGCTGGTATCATTCTTTCTGAAACTATTCCAACCAATAGAAAAAGAGGGAATCCTCCATAACTCATTTTAGGAGGCCAGCATCATCCTGATACCAAAGCCTGGCAGAGACACAACAAAAAAAGAGAATTTTAGACAAATATCCCTGAGGAACATGGATGCAAAAATCCTCAGTAAAATACTGGCAAACCGAATCCAGCAGCACATCAAAAAGCTTATCCACCATGATCAAGTGGACTTTATGCCTGGGTTGCAAGGCTGGTTCAACATACGCGAATCAATAAACATAATCCAGCATATAAACAGAACCAAAGACAAAAAGAACATGATTATCTTAATAAATGCAGAAAAGGCCTTTGACAAAATTCAACAACCCTTCATGCTAAAAACTCTCAATAAATTAGGTATTGATGGGTCGTATCTCAAAATAATAAGAGCTATTTATGACAAACCCACAGCCAATATCATACTGAATGGACAAAAACTGGAAGCATTCCCTTTGAAAACTGGCACAAGACAGGGATGCCCTCTCTCACCACTCCTATTCAACATAGTGTTGGAAGTTCTGGCCAGGGCAATCAGACAGGAGAAGGAAATAAAGGGTATTCAATTAGGAAAAGAGGAAGTCAAATTGTCCCTGTTTGCAGATGACATGATTGTATATCTAGAAAACCCCATCGTCTCAGCCCAAAATCTCCTTAAGCTGATAAGCAACTTCAGCAAAGTCTCAGGATACAAAATCAATGTGCAAAAATCACAAGCATTCTTATACATCAATAACAGACAAACAGAGAGCCAAATCATGAGCGAACTCTCATTCTCAATTGCTTCAAAGAGAAGAAAATACCTCGGAATCCAACTTACAAGGGACGTGAAGGACCTCTTCAAGGAGAACCACAAACCACTACTCAAGGAAATAAAAGAGGATATAAATAAATGGAAGAACATTCCATGCTCATACGTAGGAAGAATCAATATCATGAAAATGGCTATACTGCCCAAGGTAATTTATAGATTCAATACCATCCCCATCAAGCTACCAATGACTTTCTGCAAAGAATTGGAAAAAAACTACTTTAAAGTTCATATGGAAACAAAAAAGAGCCCTCATAGCCAAGTCAATCCTAAGCCAAAAGAACAAAGCTGGAGGCATCATGCTACCTGACTTCAAACTATACTACAAGGCTACAGTAACCAAAACAGCATGGTACTGGTACCAAAACAGAGATATAGATCAATGGAACAGAACAGAGCCCTCAGAAATAATGCCACATATCTACAACTATCTGATCTTTGACAAACCTGAGAAAAACAAGCAATGGGGAAAGGATTCCCTATTTAATAAATGGTGCTAGGAAAACTGGCTAGCCATATGTAGAAAGCTGAAACTGGATCCCTTCTTTACACCTTATACAAAAATTAATTCGAGATGGATTAAAGACTTAAATGTTGGACCTAAAACCATAAAAACCCTAGAAGAAAACCTAGGCAATACCATTCAGGACATAGGCATGGGCAAGGACTTCATGTCTAAAACACCAAAAGCAATGGCAACAAAAGCCAAAATTGACAAATGGGATCTAATTAAACTAAAGAGCTTCTGCACAGCAAAAGAAACTACCATCAGAGTGAACAGGCAATCTACAGAATGGGATAAAATTTTTGCAATGTACTCAGCTGACAAAGGGCTAATATCCAGAATCTACAATGAACTCAAACAAATTTACAAGAAAAAAACAAACAACTCCATCAAAAAGTGGGTGAAGGATATGAACAAACACTTCTCAAAAGAAGACATTTATGCAGCCAAAAAGCACATGAAAAAATGCTCATCAGCACTGGCCATCAGAGAAATGCAAATCAAAACCACTATGAGATACCATCTCACACCAGTTAGAATGGCAATCATTAAAAAGTCAGGAAACAACAGGTGCTGGAGAGGATGTGGAGAAATAAGAACACTTTTACACTGTTGGTGGGACTGTAAACTAGTTAAATCATTGTAGAAGTCAGTGTGGTGATTCCTCAGGGATCTAGAACTAGAAATGCCATTTGACCCAGCCATCCCATTACTGGGTATATACCCAAAGGATTATAAATCATGCTGCTATAAAGACACATGCACACGTATGTTTATTGCAGCACTATTCACAATAGCAAAGACTTGGAACCAACCCAAATGTCCAACAATGATAGACTGGATTAAGAAAATGTGGCACATATACACCATGGAATACTATGCAGCCCTCAAAAAGGATGAGTTCATGTCCTTTGTAGGGACATGGATGAAGCTGGAAACCATCATTCTCAGCAAACTATCTCAAGGACAAAAAATGAAACACCACATGTTCTCACTCACAAGTGGGAATTGAACAATGAGAACACATGGACACAGGAAGGGGAATATCACACACCGGGGCCTGTTGTGAGGTGGGGGGATTGGGGGAGGGATAGCATTAGGAGATATACCTAATGTTAAATGACGAGTTAATGGGTGCACACACCAACACGGCACATGTATACATACGTAAGTAACCTGCACGTTGTACACATGTGCCCTAAAATTTAAAGTATAATAAAAATAAAAAAATAAAAAATAAAAATATGCATTAATTAAATATCAATGCTATCAAAAAAGTTGCAAAGTAAATGAGAGACAAAAATTAAAAAATTAAAAAATTAAAAAAATAATGGGTTATAAGACAATATTCACAAGTCTTATGGCAACCTCAAACCAAAACACATACAATGGATACACACAACATTAAAAGCAAGAAACCAAATTATATCACATGAAAAAAATTACCTTCTGTAGAAGAAGACAGGAAGGAAAGAAAGAAGAAAGAGAATACCACAAAACAACCAGAAAATAAACAAAATGGCAGGATAAAGTCGTTACTAATCAACAATAACATTAAATGTAAATAGACTAAACTCTCCAACCAAAACATGTAGACTGGCTAAATGGATGCAAAAAAACAAGACCTATTGATTTGTTGCCTACAAGAAACACATTTTACCTATAAAGGCAAAGACTGAAAATAAAGGGATGGAAAAAGATATTCCATGCCAGTGGAAACCAATAAGGAGCAGGAGTCACTAAACTTACATAAGACAAAATAGATTTCCAAACAAAACTATAACAAGAGACAAAGAAGGTCCCTATATAATGATAAAGGAGTCAATTCAGCAAGAGGATATAATGATTTTAAATACCTATGTACCCAACATTGGAGCTCCCATATATATAAAGCAAATATTACTAGGGCTAAAGGGAGATTAGATCTCAACACAATAATAGCTGGAGAATTCAACACCCCACGTTCAGCATTAGACAAATCTTCCAGACAGAAAATCAACAAAGAAACACACACTTAATCTGCACTATAGACCAATGGCTCTAATAGATATTTCCAGAATATTTCCTCTAAGAGCTACAGAACACAAATTCTTTTCATCAGCACATGGACCATTCTCAAGAATAGGCCTTCAGAATGTTAGGTCACAAAACAAGTCTTTAAACATTTTTTAAAATTGAAATAATATCAAGCATCTTCCCTGACCATAATGGAATAAAACCAGAAATTAATAACAAGATGAATTTTGGAAACTATACAAACACATGAAATTAAACATCATGCTCCTGAATGACCTGTGGGTTCATTAAAAAATTTACAAGAAAAAAACGAACGACCCCATCAAAAAGTGGGCGAAGGATATGAACAGACACTTCTCAAAAGAAGACATTTATGCAGCCAACAGACACATGAAAAAATGCTCATCAGCACTGGCCATCAGAGAAATGCAAATCAAAACCACAATGAGATATCATCTCACACCAGTTAGAATGGTGATCATTAAAAAGTCAGGAAACAACAGGTGCTGGAGAGGATGTGGAGAAATAGGAACACTTTTACACTGTTGGTGGGACTGTAAACTAGTTCAACCATTGTGGAAGTCGGTGTGGTGATTCCTCAGGGATCTAGAACTAGAAATACCATTTGACCCAGCCATCCCATTACTGGGTATATACCCAAAGGACTATAAATCATGCTGCTATAAAGACACATGCACACGTATGTTTATTGTGGCACTATTCACAATAGCAAAGACTTGGAACCAACCCAAATGTCCAACAATGATAGACTGGATTAAGAAAATGTGGCACATATACACCATGGAATACTATGCAGCCATAAAAAATGATGAGTTCATGTCCTTTGTAGGAACATGGATGAAGCTGGAAACCATAATTCTCAGCTAACTATCTCAAGGACAAAAAACCAAACACCGCATGTTCTCACTCACAGGTGGGAATTGAACAATGAGAACACATGGACACAGGAAGGGGAATATCACACACAGGGGACTGGTGTGGGGTGGGGGGAGGGGGGAGGGATAGCATTAGGAGATATACCTAATGTTAAATCATGAGTTAATGGGTGCACACACCAACATGGCACATGTATACATATGTAAAAAACCTGCATGTTGTGCACATGTACCCTAGAACTTGAAGTATAATAAAAATATATATAGTTTTAAAAAAAGAAGAGATCAAGACCATCCTGGCTAACACGGTGAAACTCCATCTCTACTAAAAATACAAAAACATAAAATTAGCCAGGCGTGGTGGTGGGCACCTGTAGTTCCAGCTACTCAGGAGGCTGAGGCAGGAGAATGGTGTGAACCTGGGAGGCGGAGCTTGCAGCGAGCCAAGATCGCACCACTGCACTCCAGCCTGGGCGACAGAGCAAGACTCTACATCAAAAAAAAAAAAAAAAAAAAAATTAAGAAGAAAATTTTTTAAATTCTTGAAAGAAAGGATAATGGAAACCCAATATACAAAAACCTATAGGATACTGCAAAAGTAGTTCTAAGAAAGAAGTTTATAGCTATAAGTGCCTTTATCAAAGGGGAGATAAAATTTTAAATAAACACTACAACAATGCATCTTTATGAACTAGAAAGGCAGGAGCAAGCCAAGCCCAAAGTTATCAGAAGAAAAGAAATAATAAAGATCAGAGCAGAAATAAATGCAAATGAAATAAAAAATACAAAAGGTCAATGAAACAAAAAGTTGGTATTTTGGGAAAAGTTAAACAAAACTGACAAACCTTTGCCCAGGCTAGAAAAAGAGAGAAAATCCAAATAAATAAAATTGGAAATGAAAAATGAGACATAATATCTGGCACCTCAGAAATTCAAAGCGTTATTAGTGGTTACTATGAGCAACTAAATATATGCCAATAAATCGGAAAATCCAGAAGAAATGGACAGATTCTTAGATACATACAAACTACCAAAATTGAAACAGGAAAAAAATCCAAAACTCAAAGAGACCAAAAACAAGTAATAAGAATGAAGCTGTAATAATAATCTCCCAGTAAAGAAGTGTCAGATCTGGTGGCTTCGCTGCTGAATTCTACCAAACATATTAAAAAAAAAAAAACTAAATATGAACCTAGTCAAACTATTCTGAAAAATAGAGAAGGGAATGCTTCTGAACTCATTCTACAAGGCCAGTATTACCTTGATATCAAAACCAAAGACACATCAAAAAAAGAAAATTACAGACCAATATCTCCTGAATATTGACGCAAAAATCCTCAACAAAATACTAGCAAACCAAATTCAAGAATACATCAGAAAGATCATTCATCATGACCAAGTGGGATTTATCCTTGGGGTGCAAGGATGGTCAACATATGCAAACCAATCAATGTGATACATTATATCAACAAAATGAAAGATAAAATCCATATGATCATTTTAATTCATGCTGAAAAAGCGTTTGATACGATTCAACATCCCTTCACAATAAAAACCTTCAAAAAACTGGATAATGGAAAAACATACCTCAGCACAATAAAAGCCACAGGTAGTATCATGCTGAATGGGTAAAAACAGAAAGACTCTCCTCTAAGATCTGGAAGACAACAAAGATGCCCACTGTCACCACTGTTATTAAACATAGTACTGGAAGTCCTAGCTAGAGCAATCAGACAAGAGAAAGATATACACCAATTTGGAAAGGAAGGAGTCAAATTGGACTCCAAATAGGAAAGGAAGGAGTCAAATTATCCTTGTTTGAAGATGATATGGTGTTATATTTAGAAAAAACTAAAGATGCTACATACAAAAAAACCTCTTAGAACTGATAAGCAAATTCAGTACATTTGCAGAATACAAAATCAGCATACAAAAATCAGTAGCATTTCTTTTTTTTCTTTCTTTTCTTTTCTTTCTTTTTTTTTTTGAGGTGGAGTTTTTTGCTCTTGTTGCCCAGGCTGGAGTGCAATGGTGCGATCTTGGCTCACCACAACCTCCACCTCCTGGGTTCAAGCAATTCTCCTGCCTCAGCCTCCCGAGTAGCTGGGATTACAGGCATGCACCACACCACACCTGGCTAATTTTGTATTTTTAGAAGAGACAGAGTTTCACCATGTTGGCCAGGATGGTCTTGATCTCTTGACCTCGTGATCCTCCCACCTCAACCTCCCAAAGTGTTGGGATTACAGTTGTGAGCCACTGAGCCCGGCCAAAAATCAGTAGCATTTCTATATGCCAACAGTGAACAATATGTAAAAGAAACAAGAAAAGCAATCCCATTTGCAGTAGCCACACATAAAATCAAATACCTAGGAATTAACCAAAGAGGTGAATTAGCTCTATAATTAAAACTATAAAATACTGATAAAAGAAATTGAAGAGAATACAAAAAAAATGGGAAAAAATGTTCCATGTTCATAGACTGGAAGAATCAATAGTGTTAAAATGTCCATACTACCCAAAGCAACCTACAGATGATACAATCCCTATCAAAGTGCCAATATCATGCTTTACAGAAATAGAAAAAACAATCCTAAAATTTATATGGAACCACAGAAGACCCAGAATAGGCAAAGCTATCCTAAGCAAAAAGAACAAAACTGGAGGAATACATTATCTGACTTCAAATTATACTACAGCACTATAGTAACCAAAACAGCATGGTACTGGCATAAAAACAGACACAGAGACCAATGGAACAGAATAGAGCCCAGAAACTAAAGCACACATGTACAGTGAACTCATTTTCAACAAAGGTGCCAAGAACACACTCAGGAAAAGAGAGTCTCTTCAATAGATGGTGCTAGGAAAACCAGATACCCATATACAAAAGAGTGAAACTAAACCCCTATCTCTTGCCATATACAAAAATCCAACCAAAATGGATTAAAGACTTAAATCTAAGACCTCACACTAAACCACTATTACAAGAAAATCTGGAGAAAATCTCTAGGACATTGGTCTGGGCAAAAGTTTCTTGAGCAATTTCCCACAAGCACAGCCATCCAAAGCAAAAATGGACAAATGGGATCACATCAAGTTAAAGAGCTTCTGCACAGCAAAGGATACACTCAACAAAGTGAAGGGACAGCCCACAAAGTGGGAGAAAATATTTGCAAACTACCCATCTGACAAAGGATTAATAACCAGAATATATAAAGAGCTCAAATAACTCTACAGGAGAAAATCTAATAATCCAATCAAAAAATGGGCAAAGGATTTGAATAGACACTTCTGGAAAGAAGACATACAAATGGCAAACAGGTGTATGAAGAGGAGCTCAACATCATTGATCATCAGAGAAATGCAAATCAAAACTACAATTAGCTATCTTCCTACCCTAGTTATAATGGTTTATATCCAAAAGACAGGCAATAACAAATGTTGGCAAGGATATGGAGAAAAGGGAACTCTCATACACTGTTGGTGGGAATGTAAATTAGTACAACCACTATGGAGAACAGTTTAGAGATACCTCACAAAACTAAAAATTTAGCTACCATATGATCCAGCAATGACTCTGCTGGATATATATCCAAAAGAAAGGAAATAAGTATATTAAGGGGAAATCTGAGGCTGGGCATGGTGGCTCACACCTGTAATCTCAGCACTTTGGAAGGCCGAGGCAGGCAGATCACGAGGTCAGGAGTTGGAGACCAGCATGGCCAACATGGTGAAACCCCATCTGTACTAAAAATACAAAAATTAGTTGGGTGTGGTGCCAGGCACCTGTAATTTCCTACTTGGGAGGCTGAGGCAGGAGAATTGCTTGAACCCGGGTGGCGGTGGTTGCAGTAAGCCGAGATCGCGCCACTGCACTCCAGCCTGGGTGACAGAGCAAGACTCTGTCTCGAGGAAAAAAAAGAGATATCTGCACTCCTATGTTTGTTGCAGCATTGTTTACAGTAGCTAAGATTTGGAAGCAACCTAAGTGTCCATCAATAGATGAATGGATAAAGAAAATGTGGTACACATACACAATCGAGTACTCTTCAGCTATAAGAAAGAATTAGAGCCTGTCATTTGCAATAACATGGGTAGAAACAGAGATTACTATGTTAAGTGAAATAAGCCAGGCGCAGAAAGACAAACATCACACGTTCTTACTTATTTGTGGGATCTAAACATCAAAACAGTTTAACTCATGGACATAGAGAATAGAAGGATGGTTACCAGAGGCTAGGAATAGTAGTGGGAGGGTGGGGGAGAGGTGGGGATTGTTAATGGGTACAAAAACAAACAGTTAGAAAAAATAAATAAAACTCACTAGTTGATAGCACAATAAGGTGATAATAGTAAATAACTTAATTGTATATTTTTAAATAACTTAAAGAGTATAAGTGGACTGTTTGTAACTCAGAGGATGAATGCTTCAAAGGAGGGATACCCCATTCCACATGATGTGATAATTTCATATTGCATGCCCATATCCCATATCAAAACATCTCTACCCCATAAATATATACACTTACTATGTATCCACAAAACATAAAGATTTTAAAAATAACTTTTAAAAATCACTTATGAAAAAACAAACAACTTTTTGGAAAGTTAAATGGATCCTCAGAATAGACGAGTGATATGAGAGTTTTGTGACAATGTCTGATTGGGTGTGGTACTGACTTCTCATCTGTGAGAAGGAAAGATTACAGTTGCTCCCAGGGAGAGGATTTATGATAATTGACTTCTTTTGAGAGGCTCTGCTTTTAGGCAGATAAAGAATTTCAGAAACTCAAGTGCCTTCAGCTTAAAATAATTTTTATGCCATAATGGCTTGTTCTAGACCCCTTTACAGCAGTACCATTGTTACTCTTCACACCATTCTCTCATTAAAGCTTTTACAGCTTTGAATCATCAACAGTCTCAAAATCAAAAAATACTTCAATGGGCATTCTGATCCCTGCACTCCTAGTCTTTAAATTTTCAAAAAGGCTTTATAATAATGCTAATTGAAAACAAAAATGAAGCAATGAACCATAAAAAGCATTAAAAATATCTCAGCTTACAAAATGATATATTTAAAGTTCTCTTAAATATGTTGATGGGGTTCAGGACACACTACTCCAAAACATGGCACTTTGGCATTTGAGAAAACAGTGGGAGCAGGAAGATCACTCTCACCTTCCCCTCATACGTTGTCCCTTGAAACAGGCCATAAAATCTAACTGACAGTCCCCTGAAGAAGGTTATAAGACCTTCATGTGAAAGATGCCCACCCTAAACCTAAAAGAAACAAACATTCTTAACTCTGAAGACACAGGGACACAGAGAAGAATCTGAACAAACAGGCCTTGCCAAAGTTCCCTGTAGTTCATTCTCTTTAGATCATATCCCATGTATCCAGTGTCAGGCTTCAGAACACAATACTTCAAGTATAGCGCCTTGGCATGCTGAGTATGCTGAGCTGAAGGGAATCAAAAGGGCCTCAGAAGCAAAATCCGACTTTCTCCTGCCCTCCTTTCTCCTGCTCCTCTTTCTCCCTGAAGAAATGCCGTAAAAACTAGAATTCCTCTTCCCCAAAGCAAGCCATAAAACCTAGAAATGTTACTTTAATTTTCCCTCACCTTTTTGTCTAACAGTTGGCCATAAAGAAATGTTCTGACATACCTTACCTGATAGATCATAACACCTCATTCCTGAAGGGGTCCTGCCTAACCCAGGAAGAAGGAATGTTCCAGAGAGAAACCAAGAAGAATCTGAACAGACAGGTCTTGCTAGCTTCCCACCTCTCAGTCTATTACCATCTGTCCAATCACATTCCTACATGATTGTTCATTCTTCATCAAATCTAAACATAACACAAGTTTTCCTGTTTCTTTGGCTCTAAATTTCTGGAGGCTAATTTGTCATTTAAATTTTTTATTAAATAAATTTGCATGTTTTCTCCTATTAATCTGTCTTCTTCTCAGGTTTATTGCAGACCTAGACAGGAACCCTGGGAAAACTGAGGAAACTTTTTTTCCTCCCCTACATAATCATACCTCTTCATAATTTTCTACTTCATCAAACTTAGCATAAAAATACAGAGGTTTCTGTTTCTTTGGGTCTTCATTTCCTTATGAAGGCTCACATGCTATGTACAACTTATATTAATTTGATAATTTGTCTTTTGTTGTAGGGTCTCAATCATGGGCCTAGTGATGGGTGGGATTTCTTCTCCCCCAGAGTGTAAACCAATGAATATAAATTTTCCCCAAGTTCAAAAACTAAATATCTTCACAAGAATTATTACATATAAACTTAACAACAAGTACAGAATTACAGAGTCATATTGTAACGTTGCTTTGTGGTACTAGCTTACTTCAGCTACTAGGTAATTTACTTGTTCTGGCTCTCCCGTTTTGCAGCACCTTAAATTCAAATCTGTGCCTCAGCCACATTGCAAATGATCACCTCAGAGAGACAGATGTAGAAAGTTGAAACAGAAATACCTTAAAATATGAAAATGTATGAATATTCATTAACATATTTTCTAAAGAAATGCATATTTATTTTCAATACATTATATAAATGCAAATATTATTTTTCTTCGTGACTCCTTGAACATTCTAAGATAATGAAAAATATTAGCACCTTTAAACACCTAGTCTTGTTTATTAACTCTGTTCAGGCCCAGAATACTGATTTACACATAGTAGATCCTAAATAAATATTCTTTGAATGAATGCAAGAATGCATTTTAGGACTCAAAATAAATTTTGTTTTAAAGACATGTGCCCACTAGAACTTTTCCATTTCATAAATAAGAGGCGAGACTTTGAAACACTAGCTCTGTAATTTGTGTACAGATAGAATATAGAGAGTTCTAGGCAAATAAATGTTCTTGCCATTAACGACTTTCTAAATCTGAGTCACTTGAAATCACTACAAGATTACAGAATTGTACCTAATTCCTATTACTGTGTTTCAAAGAAACACATTTTGTAAGGTTTTTAAAATAATTTCTGATAAAATGTTAAGGTGTTCTCACTAATTCACAGAGGATACCTTTAGTCACAAAACCACTTGTTTAGGGGTTTTCTCTGCTGCACTTGTTAAAATATGGTTAAATATATCACTTTCAGTTCTGTTTAAAATGGTGTAAAAGTGGTAGAAACTAGTTTCAAAGAATGTTGCACAGATTATGAGGGTAAATACAAATCTAAACAATTTAAATTGAAATTTTTCCATAGTGTGAAAAAAAAAAAAACTTACCTACTCCTACCTTTTCTTTAGTATTTCCTTCAGAAAACTTGAAATTGTAAATGCTTTCTCTGTCTCCTGAAAAAGTATGTAAATACTTAAAAAACTAAATGAGTCTATTGGCTTTTTTACAGGGCAGGAATGTCTTTCCTGGGGGTCTTGAAGCCATTTCTTGCAATGTAAACACCAAGGAGGTTGGTGCCCTGTCTCTGAATGTTTAGCCCCGGCACCAGGCTCCAAGTTGTACATGTTTGCTTGTCAAAAAGAGACAGGAAGTTTCATTTTTCCTTTGAATAAAGATAATTAACATGTATGTCATGGATTATATCTGTTTTGTTATCTAAAAAGGGTAGAATTTCTTTTTGTCTTTGTAGTCCATTTAGCATACTGCCTATGATGCACATTGCAATCTGGTTTAATGACTATGCAATAATAAAATTTTTATCAAGCAAATGGGCTCGCTGCCTGATGCACATAGAAGCCAGTACCAAGGCACTGGCTTCTAAGAAAAGAAAGGCTTTATTGCAAGGTCAACCAGCAAGGAGAGGAGGTGGGTCAAATCTGTCTCCCCAGTTTGAGATCTGGGGCAAGTTTTAAAGGGGTCAGAGGTCAATGGAAAGGATTCAGGAATGTTAGCGTGGCAGGGTCTGATTGGAGGGCTCTAAATTTGACCATTTTTAGTAAGGTGTGTTGCGGTGGATTTTAGCTCCATATCTTCTAGGCCATTGGACTCCTTGCTTTTGAAAGGGTTCTGGCATTCAGATTCTGGTCATGTCCTCTTCTTGGTTCCATGGAGATGAATAAGTTCCGGTGTTATTAGAGGTAAAAGCTTTTTCTATTGTGCATTCAGGGTACATGACTTGTACTCTTGGCTCTGTTATGCCTGCAAGGTACCTTGACATTCTGTTATCAACAGAGTAGGCCCAGTTTGGGTTTGTCCAGCAGTTACAAAACTGTTTCATTATTTTCTACATTCACTGAGTTAAAAGGAGAGTTTTTTAAAAGATTTCTCCAGTGAGATTCAGACACACTATGTTTTAATAATTAATTTTTGCTATAAATTTGGTTTTGAAAAGAAAGAAAAAGCTAAATTAAAACAAAAAGAGTAAAATAAAACAAAGACTGGAACTAAAGCATTAAAAATGTTTCTTGTCTATTACAAATGAAGTAGATCCCATGGACTTTCCTGGCAACAATAAAGATAATAGAACTAATGTGCTATAAACCAGATGTTGGGAAGTAGAGGTTGCAAGCTCACAGAATGCAGAGCATTTGGTTTTAGTTAAATCCATCTGTGTAAGGTTAGTAAAAATAAATTAAATAGTTCTCACATCAAAACAACCCATTTATTTCAAAGACAATTATAAAATAATTCAACTACATGCTAATAAAAATATTTAATTGATGAAAGTTGAAAAAAAAAGAAACGCAATGAAATACTTTCATCAATTAATACATCAAACCCCATTGTAGGAGTGGTCTTAAAAAATAAATTACAAAGAAAGCTCACATAAAGTGAACTATTATCTTTATTATCACTAATTATTACTTGATTACATTCTATGTCATCTAGCCTAACAGGAAAACAAAAGGCACTGAAGATCAAAATGCCAGTTCTACACTTCTTCAATATCAAAATATTATCTGAACTTCAGGCTTATAAGTAAAGAGTTCTGATAAAAAAAAAAAAAAAAAAAGACAGCCTTAACATCCCCTTCAGCTTGATTAAACTTTTTTTTTTTTTTTGAGATGGAGTTTCCCTCTTGTTGCCCAGGCTTGAGTGCAATGGCACGACCTTGGCTCACTGCAACCTCCGCCTCCCAGGTTCAAGCTATTCTCCTGCCTCAGCCTCCCGAGTAGCTAGGATTACAGGCATGCGCCACCATACCCGGCTAATTTTGTATTTTTAGTAGAGACGGGGTTTCTCCATGTTGGTCAGGCTGGCCCCAAACTCCTGACCTCAGGTGATCCGCCCACCTCAGCCTCCCAAAGTGCTGGGATTACAGGCATGAGCCACCGCGCCCGGCAGCTTGATTAAACTTTATACAGACTTCTGACCTCCCTTTTCTTAGAGCAGTTTCCTTAGAAAACTTGTAATTGTAAATTCTTTCTCTGCCCCTTTGAGCTGTAAAGCTTTGCAAAAGCTTCTTGCCAGCTTACAATGCAGGAATATTTTTCTTAAGGACCTTGAAGCCATCCCTTTGAAATGTAATCACCAAGACTGTTAAGGCTCCCATCTTCTAGATCCTATGAAAGGACAGAAGTCTAACTTCTTCAATAAGCATAAGTGCCAATTAGCAAACACAAATAGCCTAATGACAGAGAAAAATACCCTTAAACCCAGAAATAATTCAATTAGATCCACATACCCCATTGATCAGCTGCCTACCTCCCTCAGACCCCAGTATCCTTTAATACTCTTCCACTAACTCACCTCAGTGCTTAAAAGCCCTCTTGCCCTTTGTTTCATTGCAGTTCAGCTCAGATGTAGTTCTACTCTCTCCCCTATTACAATAGCCTTGAATAATATCTTCCTTGTCTGCTTAATTAAGCAACTTTGTTCAGTACAATTTTTGCTTTGACAAAACCTAAGCTTTGTCAAAAGAAAAGAAGCTTGAAGAGAATGAGAACTATTTAATCCCTTATTTTCTTTATTTTTCAGAAAGTACTTTGTTTATTGTAGATAGTATAGATATATATGTAGATTATACTGTAGATGTAAATGTATAAATATGTAGACTATATTATAGATGTAAATGTATAAATAAAAATGTATAAATACATATTTATATGTAAATATACATAATTTACACTATAAATGAAACATTCTTCATAATTCTCTATTGGCAACATAGGAACAAAATACTGTGAAGATAGTTTTGGAATACCGGTTTATTTAATTTCTTACAACCGAAAATTCTCTATCTTGCCTTTTTATCACCTGTAGATAGTAAACTTTTTCTACTCTTTCTATCTAAATGCCTAGCTATCATAAGAAAATCCTTAAAAATTCATTGTTTCTAAAACTAATATAATCTTCGAAAAGAAAATCAAATGATTTTCATTCTGACAAATGAGTAATAATAGTAGATTGTCACATTACTCTTACAGAAAGTAAAGCAATTTATTGACCTATTTCTAAGGAAGGACAATAAACTGGCTATATATTAAATATATTTATTTTTTCCATTAAAATATATACCACAAATTTAATTTCATGTTTTATAATCATAATAACCAGGAAGATACGTAGATGAGACACAATAGAAAAATGTCTTGCTAGAAATTGACCACAGATACAAATACAATACTACAGAATGGTGCAAAATGTATCACTACCCCTTTTACTAAATTTGCCTGTCATAGAGTCCATACAGATGGTCATCTAGATGTTGATTTATTTTCTCCACATTTTATTCTCCCATGATGCTTTGATTCTTTTTCTGCTTCTCAGTTATACTACCAGGATCCCAGTTCCATTTTGAATAGGTAATGACAGATCCTAGGGGTCTGGAAATCCAAAGAGAAGGCTGAACAAATTTTTCAGAGATAGAAATCAATAAAATAAATTTACTTTTGCTATTACCAACAGCCTTCAGAATATACTCTTGATACTCTTCAAGCTATCAAAATCTATCTCTTGACTTTGTATTACCATATATTTTCCCTCATGAAAGTTAAAGGTAGTAGATGAAGGTGAGTTGAAAATAAAATGAAGTCAAAACACATAGTTATTTAGAATAAAAGTTGTTCCCTTTGGCTATATGTCTTTACATGTGTACTTCCTACTACTTGGGAGACTCTCATCCAACTACCTCCAGCTTGTTAAAACTTTATATTGTTGAAATTTCACCTCAAAAATCATTCCCTCTAGAAAACTATCCATGATTTCCCATTCTAAGCCAGGTTTTCTCAATTTTGAGCTACCATAGTCCTATAAATTTTGCCTTCATAATCCTTAACACACACAATGATATTTTCATGTGTGTGAATAATTGCTGTCAATAGGTCTCACTAATCACTAAGCTCCTTGGGTGCAGGGACTGTGGCAATTCTTGCTAAACACTGTATTCCCAGAAATTAGTACTGTTCCTAAAACAAAGTAATGCTTAATAAATGCCAGTCGAATTAATAAATTATTTAATTAAAGTCCTCAGTCTGGTTTTAAGTGTACACTCTACTGCCTACTAGCTATCTGACCTACAGCATATCTATATACATAATATTTTAAATAAAATAAAAATAAAATTATTTAGCTTACTGGTATATAATAATTTTTACTGAGACAGAGTAAAGGTACAAAATTAGAGCATATTTAGCTAGAGGATAATTTTGAGATAGCTCTGCCCTCTTTGCTATAAACAGAGACAAAGCCTGAGTTTATTGAGCAGATTATGCTAGTAATGAAACAGTTTTACTAAGCTCTTAATGTTCTACTGAGAGAAAAATCAAAAAATTTAGTTTTAAAATCATTGTAACCCATGTAATGAAGGATTTCATGTTTTCTATTTTCTAAAGGTTTTTGACATGTAAACTTTTGTTTGTTCACTTGTTTTTGTGTGAGGCACTGAGCATTAGGTTGTTTTATTTGATGAGGAAAAATTAAGAATGCTGAAATAGATGATTTCATATTTTATTTAATAATCATAAATATTTTATTTTATATCAAGAAAATAAAAATCCCAAGAAAGAGACCTTTTATTATATTCTTACTCTTCCTCCCAGAATGATCCAAGGGGAAAAGAGAAAAAGCTTGCCAAGATGCTGCAGTTTATCTTTTTAGTTCTTTAATACTTAGGCACTAAATCTGCTTTCCTTCATAAATGAAGCAATATTCTAAATTCTGTGTTTTCAAAGATTAATTCAGACAAAAGGTAGTCCTCCATTTTATTGTTTGATAGCTTAATCAAAGTTAGAGGACTTTTATTCCAGAATCTGATCAGAGTTAGACTTCTTTTTGGGCATCTTCAGCCTGAAAAGGTTTCCAATGAGAGCATCAGAGTTCTACCCAGTCTAGGCACTGATCTTTCACTCTAAATACTGATTCCAGACCTAAGTCAAATGAGAGTGAAATTCTTAACCTGTTGTCCTCCATCCGCCCAATTTTTAAATTCCTGGGATAGATAATTGATATCAAGGCACAAATGACAATAGTGGATTTATAATTAGAGTATCAATCAAAGTAAAAATAGAACCAAATCCAGGAGCCAAATGAACACTGCAACATTTACAAATTACATACCACTCCCTTGTGCAATAACAGACTGTTTCATCGACTGATCACAGATTCGATTTAATTGGCAAAAATTTAAAAAAAAGAGAAAAACGCATCATGGTGTCAGGTTTTTCTGGGTCTTGAAACACTTCTTTTCAATTGTTTGGATCTTCTCGGCTTAAAATTTGATTAGGTCCTGCCACTGGAAACCCTTAAGTACATTGAAACTACTGACATTTTTGTAATGATGGTTCCTATAATCCCCAGGTCTCCAACTCTGAGCAGGAGAACTCCCAACTTCTATTTCTATGTGTCAGGGATTTTCTCCGTGCCCTGCATTACTCCTACATTCTTGTACCTCAATTCTGAATTACATGGGCTCAGTCAAAGGACAGCTTCTGCTCTTTTTCTGAGAAAGGTACTTCACACTAATAATAGGTGTGATATTGTGAAATATATATTTGGTTTTCATCTCCTTTGTTTCCTGACATACAGCCCCTAGAATCCTTGGAATCTCCTGAGCAATAAGTGTGAATTTTTGTATGCTAAACAGTAGACTGATGGCTGGGCTAGGGGCTCCTAAGTAGCTTCAGGATGGGGACTGGTCACGGAAACAAGAAAAGCATTATAAAAAGGTTGGAACATTCAGCCCCATCTACCAATCTCCGGTGGAGTAGAGAGACAGAGGTTAAGTTGGTCACCAATGGCCAATGATTTAATCAATTGTGCCAGTGTAATGAAGCTTCCATAATAACCCAAAGAGACTAGGTTTTGAGAGCTTCTGGAGAGCTGAATACGTGGAGGTTTCTGGAGGGTAAGGCATCTGGAGAAGGCATGGAAGCTTTTCTCCTTCCCCCATACCTCATCATATCCAATTCTTCATCTGATGTTCATCTGTATTCTTTGCCGTATCCTTTATAATAAACTGTTAAATGTAAGTAAAGTATTTCCCGAATTCTGTGAGCCACCCTAGCAAGTTAATTGAATTCAAGGGAGGGGATCATGGGAACCCTGATTTATAGCCAGTTAGTTAGAGGTATAGGTGGCAACCTACTTACAACTTGCAACCGGCCTCTGAACTAGGAGGCAGTTTTGTAAACTAAGCCCTCAATCTGTGGGATCTGACACTACCTCCAGCTAGATAGTGTCAGAATTGAATTGAATTAGATGACACCCAGGTAGTGTTCCCTGTAGAATTGATTGGTGCCTGGTAAGGAGATATCCCCACACTTCTTGGTGACCAGAGGTAAGATTTTCTGCTTTGAGAATTAAGAGTAGGAAAAAAAACACCAATCTTTTCTATATCAAAATAGTCAATGGTCTGAAAAACATTCATAGGATCCCCCTGCTCACACTTACTATTGCCTTCTGATATGGTCTGTCTCTGTGTCTCCACCCAAATCTCATCTTCAATTGTAAATCCTTCAAATTGTAATCCTCATGTGCTTGGGGAGGGACATCATGGGAGGTGATTAGATCATGGCGGGGAGTTCCCCCATGCAGTTCTCGTGACACTGAATGAGGTCTCACGAGATCTGGTAGTTTTATAAGGGGCTTTCCGTCACTACAGTGTGCACTTCTCTCTCCTGCCACCATATGAAGAAGGACGTGTTTGCTTCCCCTTCTGCCGTGATTGTAAGTTTCCTGAGTCCTCCCCAGCCATTTGGAACTGGGGATCAATTAAACTTCTTTCCTTTATAAATTATCCAGTCTTGGGTATGTCCTTATAACAACATGAAAACGAATGAATATACCTCCTCTTAATTTTGTGTTTGCCAAGTTTTTATATTTTAGTTTTTTCTGTCACCCTCATTGATGTCATTTGTTGCCTGTTTGAGAATTCCTTCCTCCTCTAGCTCCTGATTCCTGCAGAAGACTTCTTCTGGTTCTTACACTTGCACATAACATTGGCTCCTGAATAGTTGAATTAGACTTGCTTTTAAAATGCTAACTTAAAAGTCTTTGCCTCCCTTTCCGTATTCTGGAGTATCTTTTCATCTTTTCCTTTCCCTGCCTTTGGTATACATGCTATTCTGATGATTCTCCAAATGTCTTCTGCGACCATCATAAAGACCTAGATCTCCTTTTCCCAAGTTTTGCCTTGCTGCCTGAACTTTATGTAAGCTCAGCTGGGTTTGGAAATTATCAAAATGTCCCCAAATTTGTTCTCACTATGCAATTACTATGTCTTCTATTTCCCAGAGTTTCTACTTCTATTTCTATTTTCTGCAGTTTCTTTTTTATATACAAGATTTTTTAACCCGGGTTTAAAAAAAAAAAGTTTTAAAAGGTTCCTCAAAAAGAGTCAAAATTAGACCCTGATTTTTAATTTTTACCTTCCATGCTGTAAGAATTGTTAAAAACACACTATATTATGAAGATTTCCATTTAAACAATGTTTTCCTAATATCTCTAAGCAAATATGGCTTTCAGAGCAAAATGTTGCAGGAAAAAACCTTTACATATTCCTTCCAGATCCAGTAGATTTTCCTTCAGTTTGAGCTAACTTAGTTTCTTTTTTAATTACCTACATAACAAAGGGTCTTATTTTTTACTGAAGGATTTTAACCTCCAACACACTTGGTTGGAGATATTTACTGCCATAATGAAGTTCTATTTAAAGTCAAGTAGAGGTCTGAAGGTTCCCAAACAAAGAAAAAAATAAAATAAAATAAGGGAGACCATGGACACCAGGCAAACAAGCCATGCAAGTAATCACAAAATGATATATTTTCATGTGAACATATGTACTCATACAATGTATGAACTCCATTGAATGTTCTTAAGCATTCAGCACTGAAATGCCGAACAAATGAGGCTGAACAGAATACAGAGAGGCCAAAGACAATCATGTAGTCCTGCCCCTTCTCCCTAGTTGACTCTCAAGACAGTGAAGGACATTGGAAAACCTAGGAAATGCAGTACTTGATGCCTCTTAAAAGCTTCCTAAGAAACAGTGAAAAACGAAAAAAAAACTTGAAGCCAATATTCTGAAATGGCATAAACTAACAATTTTTAAAAAGGGTGATATAGCAAGCAAGTGAATATGAACAAAAAAAAACTCCCATGTCTACAACAACATCAGAGATGATGGAAAAGTAACAGAAAGCAGAGCATCTCTAATAGACCTCTCCTGAGACCCAGAAATTCTAGAAGTGAATAAAAAAGTTTTTAATCCAAATATATAATATATCATGAACTTTCAATCTTGAATTAAAATATGTAAATCAATGCTGTATTTTTCCAGCCAATAAATTTATTGTGAATCTGATTAAAATTGTTCCAATATTTTGGTATTTTATGAATTATTACTACTAAATATATTTGTACATTATTGCCTACAGTTAAATCATTACAATGTATGTGTCCTAAATAGAATCCTATGCCTGCAAGAGATAGATTAAAAGTTATTAATGACTCTCTTAGTTGAGTATTATCATTTACTATAATTGAATTACTTTAAGAATTTGGCCCAGTAACATACTATTATTAAATATACACAGAACAGTACAAGTAAAACATGCCAGGGAAACAATGTCTTTGACCTTCAAAAACTCAGTTTAATTACTTAACCAATCGAATTTATGGTCAACAATGCAGAACAGCTTTTCACTGAAGGATTCAAATATATGCCGTTTGTGCTGCATTTGGAACTCTTCCAGACCAATTCTGCGATCTATTGTATATCAGGTTATATCCAATATCTCTTATTGCTATACATTTTAATTTTGGATGATATTTATACCCAATTATTATAGTTTTTCTCAAAATGGCCTATTTTCAGAATTAACAGATTACTATATCTTTGCCATTGTTTATTTGGAATGGGAAGGGAAGTCTTCATTCAATGCAGTTCCAGTTTTGAAAAGCTTTTTTCAGTTAACTAAAAAAACTTATTCATACTGTAAAATCATAGAGTATATGACAATATAATTGAATGAATTATTCTAAGATAAAATTATTTAGGTTTGTGATTTACAAAGATTTACAAGATTGAATTACCCTAACTGGAGATACAATTCATTTTTTCTCTCGAATCTGAAAGGTTTTTGTGTTTTAACAAGGGTTTTACTTTGTGCATTCATTTTTTATTGATACATAATATTTTACATATTTATGGGGTACATGTGATATTTTGTTCCATGCATAGAATGTGTAATGCTCAAGTCAGGGTATTTAGGGTATCCACCACCTTGAGAATTTATCATTTCTACACGTTGGAATGCATTCATTTTTGAAACAACTTTATTTTTTATTATTTTTACATTTTTTATTAAAAATTATTTGACAGAATATATTCAAAATATTGCCATTTAAACATATAGTCAATCTTTTCAAAATTGGAAATTTTTTTTGCTTTTATTTTGAAGGGTTTTTGGTAATTTTTAAACATTCATTTTAGGTTCAGCAGTACATATGTAGGTTTGGTTTATAGGTAAATTGCATGTCACAGAGGTTTGGTGTGCAAATGATTTCATTACCTAGCATAGTACCCAATAGGTACTTTTTCAATCTTTCCCTCCTCCCACCCTCCACCCTCATGTAGGCCTCAGTGTCTGTTGTTTTCATCTTTGTGTCTAGGTGTTCTCAATGTTTAGCTCCCACTTATAACTAAGAACATGCAGTATTTACTTTTCTGTTTCTGCTTTAGTTTGCTTAGGATAATGACTTTCAGCTCCATACATGTTACTGTGAAGGACATTATCTTATTTTTTTATGGCTGTATAGTATTCCACAATGCTTGTGTCTTTATGGTAGAATGATTTATATTCCTTTGGGTATATACAAGCAGTCCAATAATAGTATTGCTGAGTCAAATGGTAATTCTGTTTTAAATTCTTTAAGAAATTGCCACCCTGCTTTCCACAATGGCTAAACTAATTGACATTCCCACAAGCAGTGCATAAGTGCTCCTTTATTCCACAACCTCACAGCCATCTGTTATTTTTTGACTTTTTAATAATAGCCATTCTGATTGATGTGAGATGGTATCTCATTGTGGCATTGATTTGCATTTTTCTAATGATTAATAATATTAAGCATTTTTTTCATATGCTTGTCATCCATGTACATATATGTCTTCTCTTGAAAAGTGTCTGTTTCTGTCCTTTGCCTACTTTTTAATGAGGCTGGGTTTTTTTTTGCTTGTTGAATTAAGTTTCTTATAGATTCTGTATATTCTACCTTTGTCAGATGCATAGTTTGCAAATATTTTCTCCCATTCTATAGGTTTTCTGTTGACTCTGTTGAAGTTCTTTTG
Source organism: Pongo pygmaeus (assembly GCF_028885625.2). NCBI lineage: Eukaryota > Metazoa > Chordata > Mammalia > Primates > Hominidae > Pongo > Pongo pygmaeus. The sequence continues at coordinate 86,242,436 of NC_072384.2, forward strand.
TTGTGCAGAAGCTCTTGTTTAGTTAGGTCTAATTTGTCAATTTTTGGTTTTGTCGCTGTTGCTTTTGGTGTCTTCATCATGAAATCTCTGCCAGGGCTTATGTCCAGAATGGTATTTCCTAGATTATCTTCCAGAATTGTTTTAGGTTTTATATTTAAGTCTATAATCCATCTTGAATTGGTTTTTATATGGTAAAAGGAAGGAGTCAAGTTTTTTTGTCAACTTTGTTGAAGTTCAGACGGTTGGAGGTTTGCAGCATTACTGCCGGGCTCTCTATTCTGTTCCATTAGTCTATGTGTCTCTTTTTGTACCAGTACCATGCTGTTTTGGTTACTGTAGCCTTGTAATATAGTTTGAAGTCAGGTAACATGTTGCCTCCTGCTTTGTTCTCTTTGCTTAGGCTAATCTTGGCTATTTGGGCTCTTTTTTGGTTCCATACAAATTTTTAAATAATTTTTTTCTAATTCTGTGAAGAATGTCATTGGTAGTTTGATAGAAATAGCATTGAATCTGTATTTTGCTTTGGGCAGTATGTCCATTTTAACAATATTGATTCTTCTTATCCATGTGCATGCAGTGTTTTTCCATTTGTGTCATCTCTGATTTCTTTGTGCAGTGTTTTATAATTCTTATTGTAGAGGTCTTTCACCTCCCTAGTTAGCTATATTCCTAGGTATTATATTCTTTCTGTGGCTATTGTGAATTGAATTGTGTTCTTGGTTAGACTCTCAGCTTGGACATTGTTGGTGTATAGAAATGTTCATGATTTTTGTACATTGATTTTGTATCCTGAAACTTTGCTGAAGTTGTTTCTCACTTCTAGGAGCTTTTGGGCAGAAATTATGAGCTCTTCTAAATATAAAATCATATCATCTGCAAACAGAGATGTCTGACTCCCTCTCCTCCTATTTGGATGCCTTTTATTTTTTCTCTTGCCTAATTTCCCTGGCTAAGATTTCCAGTACTATATTAAAAAGGAGTGGTGAGAGAGGGTATACTTGTCCTGTTTGGTTCTTAAGAGGAATGCTTCCAGCTTTTGCCTATTCAGTATGATGTCGGCTACGGGTTTGTCATAGATAGGTCTTATTATTTTGAGGTATGGTCTTCCAATGCCTAGTTTGTTAAGGCTTTTTAACATGAAGGGATGTTGAATTTTATCAAAAGCCTTTTTTGCATCTTTTGAGATGATCCTGTGGTTTTTGTTTTTAGTTTTGTCTATGTGATGAATTCATTTATTCATTTGCATATGTTGAACCAATCTTATATCCCAGGGATAAGGCCTATTTGATCATGGCGGATCAGCTTTTTGATGTGCTGCTGGAATTGATTTGCTAGTATTTTGGTTGAGCGTTTTTACATCTATGTTCATCCTGGATTTTGTCCTGAAGTTTTCTTTTTTTGTTGTGTCTTTGCCAGGTTTTGGTATCAGGATGTTGCTGGCCTCAGAATGAATTAGGAAGGAGTCCCTCCTATTCAATTTTTTTGGAAAAGTTAAATAACTTTCTAAAGGTATGTGGTACATATGGTAAAATCTGCCAATTTCAAGTATACAATTTAATGGTTTTTAGTAACTTTACCAAGTGGTTGTTCCATCTTTATGAATCACTTTTAGAACATTTCATTCCTCTCGTATTATCCCATGCCTATGGACAGTTAATCCTTGTTCTCATCCCCAACTGCAGGCAGCCACTTACTTACATTGTCTTAAAAGCTTACCATTTCTGGACATTTAACATAATAATATAAACTAGATGTTAGGTATTAAACTTAATCTATTGGAGAGAAAGAAATTAAAGCAATGGGACTGTGATTTCTTTCCCTCCTTATTTAGTGAAAAAGAAATGTGACTCTCCTGGGAATAAAAGAAGGCATGCAAATGATCTAATCTCCATATAAAATGTCATAACTGGACCTCATGATAAAATAGCATTTGATAGCTGTTATCTGTGGAATGGTTTCAGAAGAATGTACATGATTGTTTATAATGATAATCAAACATAGGGTTTATAGACTTATAGGATAAAATGTCACACAAGCGAGGTGACTATCAGAGTATAAAATGGATATATCTCATAACCTAAATGCTATGTTCTTTCCAGAAAGCCTGCAGCCAAAGATAGATTACAGTAGGGGTACTAGGGTCTGGTTGTCTCTTCCCAATTTAGGGCCCTAATGGGCAAGTATTTTCTTCAAAATTCTCCATTGAGGGTACAGTATTCTAGTGATCTAGGCATATCAAAGTTGTCTATGCAAGTAATGGGTGGGATGCCAAGGAACAAAAAATCTTTTTTAAAAAAATTATATTCTAAAGATCCTCCATAATGGCAAAATTTTAAAAACTGGCAATACAAAATTTTGAAAAGAACATATAACATCCAGAACTCTCTTAAATTGTTGGTTGGCATGCAATGTGGCACAGCCTCTTTTGAAAAACATCTAACAGTTTCTTAGAAAACCAAATGTATACCCATTCTATGACCCAGCTATTCTACTCATTGGAATTTATGCAAGAGAAATGAAAAGATGTCCAAAGACTTGTACAAGAATGTTCATTATAGCTTCATTAACAATAGCCCTACTGCAAACAGCCTAAGTGTTCATATAAAGAAGAATGAACAAGCAAAATGTGGTATATCCATAGAACAGAAAATAGAAATATCAGGAAGAAATTACTGATACACACAACACAGATGGATTTCCAAAACATTATGCTGAGTAGAAGAAGCCTTATTCAAAAGAATACAGAATATATTATTCTATTTATGTGAAGCTCTATAAAAGGCAAATTAATCTATAATAAAAAATTATAATAGCGATTGCCTCTTGGGTGGGGAAGAAGGTGCAGGGATTGACTGGGAATAGACCTTAAAAATATTCTAGAGTAATGTTAATGGTGTATATCTTGATAGAAATTAGGTTTACATAGTCTTACGCATTTCTCAAGCTCACAAAACATAATTTAAGTTTTTTCATTTTGTTAATATACATTTTACCTCTAGGAGGAAAAAATATTTAAAATATTGAACTGTAGTTAGTTATATGCATGCTAAAGTGCTTATGAGGAAGCATACTGATGTCTGTAATATATAGTCATGCATTGCATAATGGCATTTCTGTCAATGACAGTCTGCATACACAACAGTTATCCTATAAGATTATAATATCATCGTTTCATTGTATCTTTTCTGTGTTTAGCTACCCAAATACTTACCATTCTGTTACAATTGGCTACGGTGTTCAGTACAGCAACATGCTGTACAGGTTTGTAGCCTAGAAGTAATAGGCTAGACAATATAGCCTACATGTGTAGTAGGCTATACCACCTGGGTTTGTGTAAATACGCTCTGTGATGTTCACACAATGACAAAATTGCCTAATGACATGTTTATTAGAACTTCTCTTTGTCATTAAGTGACACATGACTGTGCTTCAAAACACATCAAAAACGGTGGATTGGTGATAGAGGGATGAATGTAATATATGATCAACAGTATTCAAGAAAAATGGTATAATCTAGGTATTGTGTATACTAGCATTAACTCTAAAATTCCTTCAGCTTGTTGTATATTTGAAACAACATAAGAAAGCATTGAAAATGTGTGTGTGTGTGTGTAAAGGCCAAATGCATTCTTATTTTTCAAACACAGTATCAACCCTGGAGGAGTAGAAACTTTACCTTTATTCATCATAGTTCTTAGGTTTGGACACACTCCTTTAACACAAGACAGATTAATGACAGACAAACAAACAAACAAGTGTATTAATGCATGCCACACACACCACACTGGAGAAATCTCAATGGAAATACCTCAAAAAGATGACTTAGCTCCACTTATAGAACATCTTCAACAAAGAACAATACACTTGTAAAGGAATGACAGACAAAGAAAAACAGTTTTAAACTTCCAAGGGCATGCAACTGTGGGAAGGTAAATATTTGGGATGAAACTAATGGAGTAAAGTTTGTTTGCAGATTCCTCTGGTGTCATCTCTGGGCTGATGAGTCCAGAGTCGTCATCTATAAAGAATTTATTTCCTATCTTTAGGCAGAAAGAGAAGAGGGTAGAGATAGCTTCCTCTCAATTTGCTGTTTCTTATTGCCTTTAGCTCAAAAATAACTTTTATCTCAAGGAGGCATTTTGGAGTGACATGCTGGCTTACTTCAACATCTCATTGAAACTACTGTATTATATCCAGTTGCAACTGCCAGCATCTAATACCTTCTTATCCAACATTATCAATACTTGTAGCTGATAAGTTAGCAAAATGTCAGTTAAAAAGGTAAATAAATATTGATGCATGCCTATCTTAAACATTTTATTTTTAAGTCTAAACATATAAAGATATAAAATATTTTTCAATGTTTTGCTGTAGGTCTCCTTTTTTATTATTGTTCTAATGAGCACAAAGTTGTATGTTGCTTTTTTTCCATAAACCCTCCCATAATGCATTTTCTTTTATTGGTTCTTCAAATTAGAGAGAAAACCTACATCTAATTGGACAAAATATCTTTGAAATGCACCTTTATAGAGTCTTCTTAAAGCATTCATTTTAAATTTTGCTTTTTTTCTCATATTCCATTTCAGATACCATGTGTTAAATTGTTCGATAAATCATTACCTATCTATAATAGCAAACATACTTGGCATAAAGAGGTCCGTGTAGATCCAAAACATAATTGCAGCTACATAATCAAAATTCTATTATAACACATACAATTTCCATCTGATTTTAGTATTTTTAAAACATTAGTTAAAAAGGAAGATAAACTAATACTTTCTAGTCTCAGTCAAAGACTATTGTTTATGTTGTAGTTCTAAATTCCCTTCTGCACAGTCCCATGTGATTCCTGTTGAAAATTTCTCTCCTGATAAATTATCCAAAATGTTACTGCCTGTTTCACTTATTTCCACTCCCCATGTGTTTCTTTATCCTTTAGCTGGTCCCTGTCTCTCTCTCTTTCACCTATTCACTCTCTCTTGTGCATATGTCCTCCATCATTATCAGTATGGAAGATGCTCTACACTGGCTCAATCAACATCTATTCAAAATAATAAAATTTCCAGCCCACCTTGCACCTATGTGTGGCCACATGCACATGACACAGCTCTAGACATTGAATTATAAGTAGAAGTTCTTAGGGAGTGCTTACCTTCCTTTCTGAATAAAATAAAATGGAGCTCTTAAGGGACTTCAGTTTTCATGGGGTTGTGTTTTCTGGTTTGTTTTCTGTTTTCTTGTTTTGGTTTTGGGGGTTTTTTTGGTGTTTGGGGTTTTTTGTTTTTGTTTTTGTTTTTTTGAGACAGGGTCTCATCCTGTAGCCCAGGCTGGCGTGCAGTGGCGTGATATCAGCTCACTGCAACCTCCGCCTCCCAGGCTCAAGTGATCCTCCCACCTCAGCCTCCCAAGTAGCTGGGATTAAAGTCATATGCCACCATGCCCGGCTAATTTTTATATTTTTTATAGAGACAGGGTTTCACCATGTTGCCCAGGCTGGTCTCAAACTCCTGAGCTCAAGCGATCCACCCCGCCTTGGCCTCCCAAAGTGCTGGGAGCATCAGCCACTAACACCACGCCCAGTCCGGAACTTCAGTTGTCAATCAAGCAAAAAAATATTCAATTATTTTATGCATCCAATATTTTTGAAGTCAAGAAAATATTTCAAAAGCAATTTTAACAAGGTTTAAAATTAAAATGGGGCTTTCTACTTAACAATTAGCTAACTAATTTTATGTTAGCTAAATACCCTGTTCCACAGTTGGTTGGTTTGTTCCTACATAATGAATGAATAGAGAAAAAAGTGGCCATTTTGAGTAGATACCATAAGCTCATGCTTCTTATAGTAGGGTAAGTATATTCAGTACTATCCTAAAGAGTATATGAAAGAACAGGATAAAAATGTCACGTTTCGCAAAGTATTCATTTTCTTTGAGAGTAGGTCATTTTAAACATTATATGAATATGAAGATAACATGGGTATTATATGGAATAGAATGAAAAAAAACTTGCACTAATATAGATTTCATAAGAGCCGAATTTTGAATGATATCATGAAGAATGTTAAAAGTTGGCCAGGTGCGGTGCCTCACACCCGTAATTCCAACACTTTGGGAGGCGAGGTGGGCAGATCACTTGAGGTCAGGAGTTTGAGACCAGCCTGATCAACATGGTGAAACTCTGTCTCTACTAAAAATACAAAAATTAGCTGGGCATGGTGGCGGGCGCCTGTAATCCCAGCTGCTTGGGAGGCTGAGGCAGGAGAATGGTTTGAACCCGGGAGGTGGAGGTTGCAGTGAGCTGAGATCGTGCCACTGCACACCAGGCTGGACAACAGAGCAAGGCTCTTTCTGAAAAAAAAAAAAAAAAAAAAAAAAAAGAATATTAAAAGTTGGGCTTCTGAGTACAGATGACCTTTTTCTACGACTTTGTACAAATCAATGTGAATAATAAATTATATTATTGATATCTATGCTGTCTCATCAGTATCACTATAGAAAATAAAAAAACAGAGATCAGGAAGTCTCCACTGCCTTATGTAAAAATTCAAAACAGTCTATGAAATCTGCTTTTAGGATTTCTCTCCCTGTCTTATTACCAGCCACAAGTGGGAAAGACAATGAAGAGTAAATACTGTCCCCCAGAATTAGACTCTTGAGCAAGTGAGACAGTGATGTTTGCTGTGATGGACTTGTCCCTGGCATGGCCAATGACAGCAAGATGTGACCCAAACTCTTCCTGCAGCATAACCTCAGAGGCAGCTCTTCCTGCCAGGTTCCCCCACCCCCATGCACAACCATCTTAAGTCCCATTTCTTTTCCAACCAACTGTTCTGTGAGCCTGGAAAAAAATTTCAAGTAGACTTATTTTCTTGCTTAAGTTCATCACAGTTGATTCTTGTTTCTAAGCAGCAAGGACAGATCCTTCAGCCCTCATTCAAACAATGGGAATAGCAAAATGACTCAAACATCACAGCATCAAAGTTAGGCCAAGCAGGCTGGGCGTGGTGGCTCAGGCCTGCAATCCCAGCACTTTGGAAGGCCGAGATGGGTGGGTCACCTGAGGTCAAGAGCTCGAGACCAGCCTGGCCAACATATTGAAACCCTGTCTCTACTAAAAATACAAAAAATTAGCTGGGCATGGTGGCAGGTGCCTATAATCCCAGCTACTCAGGAGGCTGAGGAAGGAGAATTGCTTGAACCCGGGAAGTGGAGGTTGCAGTGAGCCAAGATCGTGCCATTGCACTCCGGCCTGGGCAACAAGAGCAAAACTCCATCTCAAAAAACAAACAAACAAAAAAGTTAGGCCAAGCAATCACAACACCAAGATTTAATATCAATGGGAGAGACAGCATTAAACTCTAAATTGATATTACTTTATGGTGCAGTAGTTACTTATATTTTGTTAAGAATAACTGTCCCGACGAAATTCTGGTAGGACTCAAAGAAAGAATGTGCCAACCTAAATGCCTTCTAGTCCTTCATCACTCATCCACATCAGAATTTCATGGGGTGTTAGGTTAAAATGCAGCTTTTGCAGCCCATCCCATAAGTGAAACAGGTTCTTCAAAAGGAGCCTAAGAATCTGAATCTTAAGCAGCTTTGTATTGACTGATATGCAAATTAATGTTTGAGAACAATGGGCCTAGGTGAATTTTTTAAGATGTACTAAAACAGATATTACACGTTTTATTGATAGCAGTTAAAATTTCTTCCTGAATCTTTGGTTAAAACAATGTTCTTAACAGAGTCACGGTGCTGTAATATAAACAGCTAATGCTTGAATATCCCCCTTCCTGCTCTATAAATAACAAAGTGTTATCCTCTGAAACCAAACATAAAGCTTTGCTTCCTTATTTCTTTTCTCTATATTTTCTCTTTTTTCCTATTATCTGCCCTCGAGAATTACCCTGATTAAAACTAAAAAGAAATAAATAAAAAGAAGGCAGCAGCACATCCTTTACAAACTCTTTACCTGTTTTGGCATATATCATTTAAGTGATGAATTGCATATGCTTGTTAGTGGCTCAACAACTTGGTTATTCAGTTTTGGAGCTTGCAGTCAGCTTCCTTGATTTATTGCCCTGGGAAATAATAATACATTCCAAGAACAGAGAGATATCTCTGTATGTATCTAATACAGAAGATAAATTTTATTCTAGAATCTAGAGCACAAAAGAAACCACTAGAGATTAATATGAACAATGCAAGATTTTCTCATTTTTATAATACCAAAAAGTAAGGGAATAAGTAAAAAGAAATACAATATTCAGAAGGAGATAAGCAACTAATCTAATTTTACTTTTTCTCATTAAATGGTTTATCTTTAGTAATAAAGTCTCTACAAGCTCACTTTTATACATCAAAGCCATAGTGATAAATGCATGATATCAAATATAACATTAAACTTTTAAAAAGAGCATTTAGAGAGGAATCTCTTCTTAAAACATTGGTTTATAGAGTTACAAAACAAAAAGAATACATATAAAGATGTCAAAAACTTATTGATCACAGGAAGAATTTTAGGACTGTCTCTTTCCTCATTCCCTTCCTTGATCCCCTCTCCAGGAAAGGTCAGGGTTAATAGGCAAACTCATTTTCATGGCTCTCAGTGCCACAGTTTATAATATTCACAGTCTTGAGCACAGAAGTTAAAGGCCTGGGCCTGTCTGGGTGTTCTCTTCCCAGCTCCCTTTCTGAGCCTCTAAATCTCTATTCCCATGTGGCTGCAAGAGAAGAATCAACCACTACTCAGGAGCTGCACCACCCTAAAAAGGTCTCTGGTAAAGTTATCTAAGCAAATTCTGCTCCCAGTCTTAGAAGCAACACAGTAGCACTACTTATGCTACCTGGTCATTACACTACTGGTCAGCATGGGCTTTTCTCATCATGTAAGGGTAAATTTTTATAATACCAAAAAATAAGGGAATAATCATCTCCCAGTAAAGTTCCTGTAATGTAATACAACTATTCTCAGATCTATATTAATATGAAATCAGTATCATATATTTTTGCAATGGGGAAAAAACATAAAACTTGTTAAAATCCCAGATAACACACCTGCTACAGAATTTTAAGAGTGCTCCTTCATCAGAATAAAGAATAATTAGGTATTTGTCAGTCAAGAAATACTGGTACTAGACAGTAACCTGGTGTGGGTAGTCGAAAACAAAAAGGACAATTCAATTTGAGAAAATTCATGCTGAATCCAATGAAGTGGAAAAGTAGAACAGGCCAAACATGAGTCATCACCATAATTGAATGACTGAATAGATGTCCTGTCAGCAATATCATCTCAGAACATATTAGATAATAGACACACAGAGAAAAGAGACTAATTATAATTACTGCTTAACAGTACACCTACTGAGTCTCCTGCATGCTCAGTAATAATAGTTTGAGTGCTTTCTGCATGGGTCTGCATTGTATTTAGTAAGAAGTAATAATAATACCTGACAGTTAATAAGTGTTTAGCAGTGCCAGGCACTATGTTAAATGCTTTACATGAATTATCTGATTTAATGCTCAGAAGAAGCCCACAAAGTACTATTAACCCCATTTTCACCAGTGTGATAACTGAGTCTTAGATTAAGTAGAACAAGCAAAATCACATAGCTCTTAAAGATTGGAGCCCAAAGTCTGCCTGGTTTAGGAGTCCTCTCTCATAAGTACTATGCCTCCTTTCAAAAATATTACATAAATTACAAAATTTTACGAAGGTGGAAAATAAGTCCCAGACTTTTAAATAATTTTCCAAAAACTAATAGGTAGTTAGAGTTTCATGATGGACTCAAAGCTGCTTATGTTTTTTTACTATGCCATATGCTATTGGTTTGTCAACAAACAGAATCAGAAAAAAATTAAGCTTCTGGAACAAAGATTGAGTTTAAAAACAATAATCCTTAAAATGAGGTGCAGGTTTCACCATTTTTATTAATCCTTCTTTTATTTACAATTACAGTGCACTTTGGAAGCAATGCAACAACAAGAAGCAGCATGCCCAACTTTTATCACTCACCAGGCAGGAAAGAACACCAGTTTCCAGACTAAACATTATTTTGAAATCACGTTATACTAAGATTGCCAGAAGAAGCTGTCACAGCTTTGCAGTAAAGAAACAAACACAAGACTCCTGTTGGGCATAATATGCAGTCTCATAATCAGCAAAGAATTAAAAGAGTCCAATTCTAAGCTGATATCTAAGACAAATAACAGTGGCTGCTAAACTCAGATAATTAATGGAACTTTTAAAGTGTTATTTTCTAAAGATGACTTAATGACATGTAATTTTCAATCATTTTAAATGGTTTATAACTAATTGTTTGTGTCAGTCTGCTGGCATCTCTAAAGTAATCTTAAAGTGGTTGCTAGCACATAGTGTTAATATCCAATAGTTTGGATAAACTCAGAATGAATATCATTACCACTAAGAAAAATTTACTCTGAGCATAGGTTAAAGAAATACAGTAGTTTGGACCTTAAAGACTATCTAGTCTGATATTTTCTACCTAGTAGGAGAAATTTAGACACATGGATTCAATTTTCTGAGTAAGATACCATCTAATTAGAGAACTCTAACATAGTTTTCTCCACATAAAACATCTAGAATAGCAATACCCAATATTTTCACTGAAATAGTTATGAAAATACAGAATACATATAAAAACAACACTGCCAGTGCATGGCACACATCTATAATCCCAGCATTTTTAAAGGATCAGGTAGGCAGATCCCTTGAGCTCAGGAGTTCAAGACCAGCCAAGGCAATATGGTGAAATCCTATCTCTACAGAAAATACAAAAATTAAGTGGGCATGGTGGTGCACACCTGTAGTCCCAGCTACTCAGGAGGCTAAGGTGGGAGGATCACTTGAACCCAGGAAGTCAAGGCTACAGTGAGCCAAGATCATGTGACTACTTTCTAGCCTGGGCAAGAGAGTGAGACCCTGTCTCAAAAAACAATAAAAACAATAAAACTCTACACTGTAAAAATTTATACTTACATACTGTCAAATTACTGACAGATCTATGATGAAATCTTATAAACTACAAGATATACAGTACTTAATAATCCTAATCAAAGCCTGACACATGCTTTATCATTGCTAACAAAGAAAACAAGAACAATGCATTGCACTAATAGTCGGCAGGAGATACTTTGTCCTCCTAGTTTTTCCGCTTGCTAAAGATCACAAGATTTTCACAGACTATAAAGTGAGGTTATTGTTTTATGAGACACTAGATTGCCTCCTTTACTTCAATTAGTATTTCATCTTCCTCAAATATTCAGAAATGGCCACCAATAGTGGAAACAGAAACAGGTTAACCACGAATTCAAAATATCTGCCCTAACTAACTTCCTGCTAGACACTGTAAATTGGGCCAAGGAGGCTTATCCTTTCTGCATCTGGAAACTTAAGAAACTACATATATCCAAGTGAACTGGGATCACAGCCAAATATGAATCATGAGTCTGTTGGCAAAGTTTGACTCTAGAGATATCTCATCTTATTCTATAACAAAGTAATTCTTTTTTTTTTTTTATTATACTTTAGGTTTTAGGGTACATGTGCGCAATGTGCAGGTTAGTTACATATGTATACACGTGCCATGCTGGTGCGCTGCACCCACTAACTCGTCATCTAGCATTAGGTATATCTCCCAATGCTATCCCTCCCCCATCCCCCCACCCCACAACAGTCCCCAGAGTGTGATGTTCCCCTTCCTGTGTCCATGTGTTCTCGTTGTTCAATTCCCACCTATGAGTGAGAATATGCGGTGTTTGGTTTTTTGTTCTTGCGATAGTTTACTGAGAATGATGATTTCCAATTTCACCCATGTCTCTACAAACGACATGAACCCATCATTTTTTATGGCTGCATAGTATTCCATGGTGTATATGTGCCACATTTTCTTAATCCAGTCTATCATTTTTGGACATTTGGGTTGGTTCCAAGTCTTTGCTATTGTGAATAATGCTGCAATAAACATACATGTGCATGTGTCTTTATAGCAGCATGATTTATAGTCCTTTGGGTATATACCCAGTAATGGGTTGGCTGGGTCAAATGGTATTTCTAGTTCTAGATCCCTGAGGAATTGCCACACTGACAGTCCCACCAACAGTGTAAAAGTCTTCCTATTTCTCCACATCCTCTCCAGCACCTGTTGTTTCCTGACTTTTTAATGATTGCCATTCTAACTGGTGTGAGGTGGTATATCATTGTGGTTTTGATTTGCATTTCTCTGATGGCCAGTGATGGTGAGCATTTTTTCATGTGTTTTTTGGCTGCACAAATGTCTTCTTTTGAGAAGTGTCTGTTCATGTCCTTTGCCCACTTTTTGATGGGGTTGTTTGGTTTTTTTTTGTAAATTTGTTGGAATTCATTGTAGATTCTGGATATTAGCCCTTTGTCAGATGAGTAGGTTGCAAAAATTTTCTCCCATTTTGTAGGTTGCCTCTTCACTCGGAAACTGAAACTGGATCCCTTCCTTACACCTTATACAAAAATCAATTCAAGATGGATTAAAGACTTAAACGTTAGACCTGAAACCATAAAAACCCTAGAAGAAAACCTAGGCATTACCATTCAGGACACAGGCATGGGCAAGGACTTCATGTCTAAAACACCAAAAGCAATGGCAACAAAAGCCAAAATTGACAAGTGGGATCTAATTAAACTAAAGAGTTTCTGCACAGGAAAAGAAACAAAGTAATTCTTTTAAAGGCTGCTAAAGCCAAAAACTATAGCAAGTTGATGAAAACGAAATAATATTTGAAGACCAAATAATAATTGAAGAAGATGAGCATATTAGTGATTATCAGATGTATCATTTTCATAATATATATTTTTAAAAACTATTTGGTCTTTTTAATAGATTTTAAATCAAGGCAAACCCTGTGAAAGAAATGTAGAGACTTCTACTTAAATATCATGGATTGAATACCCCCATATTTATATCCACTCACTTTTAAAATATCACTGAAATACAATAAAGAATTATTTAGATATAAATGTGAAAGGACAAAATGAAATATAGAGAAGATAATAAAAGATGAGAAATACAAAAAAAAATTAGGAAAAATCTTACTGGAAAATTGATGGGTGGATAATAATTGAATTTTCAAAATACTATACAGAAAACTGATACTTTAGTGTCTACAAAAAAAGCCCAAGTGGATTATATGCAATGTATTTACAATTAAATGATATCAGACTTCTCAAAAGCAAAATTAGAAGCTAAAAAAGTGAAGAAATTCCTGAGAGGAAAGCATTTGTTTAACCATTAGTTCTATATCTAGCCAAAATATCAAATCAAATTCAAGGGTAGGATAAAAACCTTTCTGGACACAGAGTGTCTCAAAATAATTCTCTCTCATCCACATCCTCTCAGCAATCTCCTTAAGAATGTGCTCCACTGAAATAAAATAATAAACTCAGAGAAATTGATGGGAGCAACATAATTAGGGAAAACATAAACAAAATCATCAGGACAAAGGAAATTCCCAAAACAACAGCACTTTATCAAGCTGAGAATGCAACACATCTAGAATGGATTAGGGGAAAAATATGGGGTGGATATCTGAAGAAAAAACACTTGGACTGACAGATCTCCTAAAGGCTTATATATTCTATAGAGTATTTAAAGAAAGATTAGTTCTATGTATGCAACACAGCATAGAATACTAAAAAAAGTAACTATTAAATCCAGGAAAAACAAAAAGTCACAACAGAAAGAAAATATAATCGTATTACACATGCCACTGAAAAATATTTATGTAAAGAGAATGATATAAACAGTAAAAGTTAACTAGGAAAAGCAATATAACTGTTGATAAGATACAAGAGGAAATATGTGAACATGAAGGAAGTGATGGCAAGAGAGAGAAATCCTCATTTTTCATGGTAGAAAGTTAAGATAATGTCAAATTTAAAATCAATAAATTGTAATATAAACATATTTTGTAGAAATATAGCAATATCACTTGAAGAATTAGCTAAAATGTTTTACAGTGGCTGCCTACAGTGAAAAGAGCTAGGTGAGTTAAAGAAGATTATGAGGAAATAAAAAGTAAATTAACAGAATTAAAAATTAAGCAGCAGATTACACACTTGAGATCAAAATAAATGAATCAGTGACACTGAGAAGAAATTTGAGAAGTAGAAATATGTACCATACTCATGGACTGTAACACACAATACTGTGATGTTCCCTGTAAATGTATTCATAGAATGAATGTGTTCCCAAGTACCCCAAAAGATTTTAGGGAGAAGAAATTGGCAAATTTATTTTTAAATATGAATGATGGTGCAAAGAGCCAAGAATAGCCAATACACAATTGAAGAAGAATAAGATGGTATAGTACTTATTACCAAGTTAAAATAATTAGAAGAATGTGGTATTAGCAAAAAATTTAAAAAAAAAATAGACACGGATCAATAGAACAGAACAGAAGGCCAGAACCCCCCACACATATTGACCCTTGATTTATGGCTGTTGCAGGTGCTGTTAACAGCTTACACCTAAAAGTTTTCCCAGGAGCATGTCCTTAGGTGATTGGAACCACGTGACGCAGGGGTGTCTGAAACTTATGCCTCTAACCCAGGGATTCCCAAAGCCAGTTACAGAGATGTTGTGGCACAAAAGTCCCGCTCCTTTGCCTCAGTACAGACTCTGCAGCACAGTGCACGTTATGTTTCAGAACTCTCTGTGGGATCAGCTAAGGCTAGGCTTCCCCTCTAGCCATGTATTTCTTTGGCTTTCCTCTCTCTTTCCAACAATGTTTCCTTCTCCTGCCTACAGATTTCTTTTAAAAGTACTTCTGTAATAAGTCTCTTCCCTTAGAAAACTCACTTGAAGTTCCGTATCTGTGGAACCCAAAATAAGACACAACTGAATGCAAATTAAATATTACTGGTATATTCTTATCTACTAAATAAGTTGCCATCACCTATTAGATGAATAGATGAGAAAGAGATGCATTTTACATACTGTATATAAAATCTTCATAATGAATGTGTATGGTATGTTGTGTGTTCTCCATCCAACAAAGTGATAGTGACTTAGTGAATGCATAAGTTAAAATTATGGGGAAAAACTTCATAATATGTGTAAAGAAGTTTAAAAGTTATTAAATAGGGTTTACTTATGATATGATTTGGCTGTGTCCCCAGCCAAATCTCATCTTCAATTGTAATTCTCACAATTCTCATGTGCCATGGGAGGAACCTGATAAGAGGTGGTTGAATTATGGAGGTGGGTCTTTTCTGTGCTGTTCTCATGATAGTGAATGAGTCTCATGAGATCTGATGGTTTTAAAAACAGGAGTTTCCCTGCACAAGATCTCTTTTTACCTGTTGCCATCCATGTAAGATGTGACTTGCTCCTTCTTGCCTTCTACCATGATTGTGAGGCCTCCCCAGCCATGTGGAACTGTAAGTACAATTAAACCTCTTTTTCTTGTAAATTGCCCAGTCTCGGGTATGTCTTTATCAGCAATGTGAAAATGGACTAATACAGTAAATTCATAAGGATAGAGTGGGGCATTGCTGAAAGGATACTCAAAAATGTGGAAGTGACTTTGGAACTACTTAACAGGCAGAGGCTGGAACAGTTTGGAGGGCTCAGAAGAAAGGAAAATGTGCGAAAGTGTGGAAATTCCTATAGACTTGCTGAGTGGCTTTGACAAAAATGCTGATAATGATATGAGCAACAATGTCCAGGCTGAGGTGGTCTCAGATGGAGATGAGGAACTTGGGAACTGGACCAAAGGTGACTCTTATGTTTTAGCAAAAAGGCTGGTGGCATTTTGCCCCTGCCCTAGAGATTTGTGGTACTTTGAACTTCAAAGAGATGAATTAGGGTTTTTGGTAGAAGAAATTTCTAAGCAGCAAGGCTTTCAAGAGGTGACTTGGGTGCTGTCAAAGGCATTTCATTTTATAAGAAAAACAGCATAAAAGTTTGGAAAGTTTGCAGCCTGAAAATGCAATAGAAAAGAAAATCCCATTTTCTCAGGAGAAATTCAAGTCACCTGCAGAAATTTGCATAAGTGACGAGGAGCCATATGTTAATCCCCAAGACAATGGGGAAAGTGTCTCCATGACATGTCAGAGATCTTCATGGCAGCCCTTCCCATCACAGGCCTGGAGGTTTAGGAGAAAAAAATGGTTTTGTGGACTGGACCGAGGGTCCCTCTGCTGTGTGCAGTCTAGGGACTTGGTGCTCTGTGTCCCTGCTGCTCCAGCCATGACTAAAAGGGGCCAAGGTACAGCTTGGGCTGTTGATTCAGAGGGTGTAAGCCCCAAGCCTTGGCAGCTTCCACATGGTACTGAGCCTGTGTGTGCACAGAAGTCAGGAAATGAGGTTTGGGGACCTCTGCCTACATTTCAGAGGATGTATGGAAATGCCTGGATGCCCAGGCAGAAGTTTGCTGCAGGGGCAAGGTCCTCATGGAGAACCTCTGCTAGAGCAGTGTGGAAGGGAAATGTGGGGTTGGAGCCCACACACAGAGTCCCTACTGGGGCACCGCCTAGAGGAGCTGTGAGAAAAGGGCCACCATCCTCCAGACCCCAGAATAGTAGATCCCCTGAAAGCTTGCACCCTGCACCTGGAAAAGCCACAGACACTTAAGCCAGCCCATGAAAGCAGCCAGGATGGAGGTTATACCCTGCAAAGCCACAGGGGCAGAGCTGCCCAAAACCATGGGAACCCATCTCTTGCATCAGTGTGACCCAGATGCGAGACACAGAGTCAAAGGAGGTCATTTTGGAGCCTTAAGATTTGACTGCCCTGTTGGATTCTGGACTTGCATGGGGCCTGTAGCCCCTTGGTTTTGGCCAATTTCCTCCATTTGAAACAGCTGTATTTACCCAATGCCTGTACCCCCATTGTATCTAGGAAGTAACTAACTTGCTTTTGATTTTACAGCCTCATAGGCAGAAGGGACTTGCTTTGTCTCAGATGAGACATTGGACTGTGAACCTTGGAGTTAATGCTGAAATGAGTTAAGACTTTGGGAGACTGCTGGGAAGGCATGAGTGGTTTTGAAATGTGAGGACATGAGATTTGAGAGGGCCCAGGGCCGGAATGATATGGTTTGGCTGTGTTCCCACCCAAATCTCATCTTCAACTGTAACTCCCACAATTCCCACGTGTCGTTTTATGGGGGCGGATCTTTCCTGTGCTGTTCATCATACTGAATGAGCTTCATGAGATCTGATGGTTCTAAAAACAGGAGTTTCCCTGCACAAGCTCTCTTTTTGCTTGCTGCCAACCATGTAAGATGTGATTTGCTCCTCCTTGCCTTCCACCATGATTGTGAGGCCTCCCCAGCCATGTGGAACTGTAAGTCCATTAAACCTCTTTTTCTTCCCAGTCTCAGCTATGTCTTTATCAGCAGAGGACTGATAGACTAATGGAACTTGTATGAATTCACATTGATGAAATAAACAGAAAAAGATATTTTATATGCAAGGATCTTTATTGTAGCAGTATTTATAATCATTAAAAGCTGGCAAGATATTTGAATGGTCAAAACAAGGGAATATTATGTAGCAATTAGAGACATTTTTCTATAATCATATAAGGATATGAGTGGGAAGGGGAGGAATCAAAAACTGTATATACAATATAATCTCACTGACACTTAAAGTGAAAATATTTTTGTTGGTGTGAATGGAAAAAAAAAAAGAAAAAAGTACAGAAAAATGGGAGCAGTAGTTATCTCCAGATGATGAAACTGATAAATTTATTTTTCTTTATACTTTCCTGTAAATTATAAAATTTCTATGATTAGCAGGAATTATTTTTATAATCTAAAAGATATATTTTGAAAGTCCATGGCTTGTGTCTAATCTTTGAAACCCATTAATTGAAATACATTCATTTACTTTTTCATGATGATCATCTAATAGAAGATAAAGTTATTCATTACCATATGCAAATTTCTCAAAAATCTTTAATTTCTAAATAAATACTGCTTTTTTAAAATTAAACTGTCTGATTTCAGGTAATTCATGGGACAAATAGCCACTATAATTTAAAACATGTACTTCTGGAACCTAGAGATATTGTCAGAGCAAATAAACTAATTGTCTGAATTACCACCAACTCCATCTTTCCTGGTCCATTACTTCCACTGAATCTTCTGAACATTTCCAGTCTGTGTTTAAAACTACAATGTGCCTTGGTCTGCAGGACAAACCCGGGGAAGTACTATAGGGCTTCAGAGATGCAATGTGGTTCTTGTCACAGAAATATGATCACTGATGTGTTGAGGTTGGACGCTCAGTTACACTTGTTTTATTTCACAAAACCACTTAAAGCTTAAGTTAAAGGAAGTCAACATATTTTTTATTTACTTATTTTCATTTCATACTTCTTTTCAAAGATATTTTTATTTTTCAAAGTCAATGTATTTTGTTTGAACAATGTTTTAAAATTGCTGCAATGCAACTTGATATAGGAACACTCAAGAGGGCACTGATATTTTCAATATAACTCAGTTAGGAACAAAGGTTTTACAAGCAGAAGGCACTTAGTGACCTGCTAGTTTAATCCCATCATTTTTCAAATGAAACTGAGGCTCACAGGGCTAAGAAACTTGTCAAAGTTCAAATCCAATTATGACAGAGCTACTATGTGTCTAATTCCAGTATTTTTTTAACACCCAATACTGCTCAACTACCTGAGATCAGATGGTCAAGTTTGCAATTTTCTGATACTTGAAAAAAAAAAACCAGAGGTCACATGAAGAAAACAGCTGCAAATTGCGTTATCAGTAATTATCTCTATTTTGGAGGGGGAAAAATCATGTTTTTCTTTTTCCTAAATGGTAAAAATGTTTTATTTGCATGAAGTTTGTTTACATTCATCATTAACTTTTCTACTAAAATTCTGTGAGTGAATATAGTGGGGCATTTTTTCTTCTTTTAATGAGGCAAGGTGCAAGTATTACCTATAGTTAATTAATCTTAACAAACAAGCCAGTATTTCAACTTGGATTTTGATGTGTGAAAAATAGCACTTTTAGGACCTGATCCTGGCAGATCTGACTTAACAGCCTGTAATTTAAAAAATAGCAAACTAGCAGTCACTCACCTCATGGGCTCACTATATTAGAATACACAATTTCAGTAGTACCAAAGCAAAGCAAAACAATTTTTTCTACTGCTTATTAATGGTAAATTGAAGACACAACAATTTATAGAGATTTATTAGTGAAGAGGTAAATACTGATTTAAAGAGACTTCTGGGCTGCTTTAAAGCGTGCCTTCAATAGTGAATACAGAACTAGAGGTAACCATTACACATACTATTGCATACCAAAAAATTACTGGTAAACCATAAATCAGAATTATCAAAATTTTAAATTATAATAACTTCTAGTATGTTTATCTATGATTTATTTATATTCTGCCATGTTCCTATTATAAACTAAGGATGGCTTAACATATCATAAAATATAGCAAAATAGCAGAAATTAAAAGTTTTTAAGAAAAATAAGGCAAAAATAAAATTAGTTCAGGAAAACATGAAGGAACTAAGTATAAGGGAGGTGAGGAGAAGGAGGAATAGTCTAAGTATGTTAACGTCCTTATTCATAGTTAAAAATCTGTAACCGTATTTAAAAAAAAGTAGTTAAAAAGACCTCAATCTCTTAAATTTTTAGATTTTTTTAATTTTAGAGAAATATTCCAGTGACTTATATTGCTTTGTGATTAAAAAAACAAATATTTAGGCCAGGCACAATGGCTCACACCTGTAATCACAACAATTTAGGAGGCAAAGGCAAGAGAATAGCTTGAAGCCAGGAGTTCAAGACAATTCTAGGCAACAAAACTAGACTCCGTTTCTACAAAAAAATATAAAAATTAGTTAAGTGTGGTTGTGCACACCTGTAGTCCTAGCTACTTAGGGATAAGGTAGAAGGATCACTTGAGGTAAAGAGTTCAAATAAGTAGCAGGCTATGATTGCACCAGTGTACTCCAGCCTGGTCGACAGAGGAAAACCGTTTCAAAAAAATAAATCAGCCTGAAGTTAAGAAATTACTTCATTTTCTGGTGGGTTTTTGTTGTTGTTGTTTGTCTGTTTGGTTTTGGTTTTTTGTTTTGTTTTGTTTTGTTTTTTGAGATGGAGTCTTGCTCTATCACTTAGGCTGGAGTACAGTGGAGTGATCTCCGCTCACTGCAACCTCCGCCTCCCAGGGTCAAGCAATTCTCCTGCCTCAGCCTCCTGAGTAGCTGGGATTACAGGCGCCCGCCACTATGCTCAGCCAATTTTTGTATTTTTAGTAGAGAGACAGATTTCACCATGTTGGCCAGGCTGGTCTCAAACTCCTGACCTCAGGTGATCCACCCGCCTCAGCCTCCCAAAGTGCTGGGATTACAGGTGTGAGCCACCGCACCGGGCCTGTTTGTTTTTTTTTTAATGCATATTAAATGTTATATTTTAATTAAAAATTACATGTAGGGTACTATCATACCTGCTCCAAAATTATTGTTACCTACTTATTTTCTCTCTGTATATATACACAAAGAGACACAATAAATTCTATTTAACAAATATTTACAATGATTATTTCTGTTACGTAGACTTTGGCTTATTTTTTACTTTCTTCTTAGTAACTTTCCATATTTAATCATTTTATGTAAATAATAAATACATTATTCTTTTCAATAAAACCTAAGAGCTGTGATTTTTAAAATATTTTAATGCAAGTATTGGGCATTTGAATGAGTTTGTGTGCAGTGCAATTTAATCCGTTAGTAACCTTGCTCCCAAGTTATACTCTATATTGGAACAATCAAGAGCTCAGGTGTAATTACAATCACATAGGGCTCCAAATCCCAGCCCAGTTTGATGAATAAGACCACTACCACAACCACCACCACACACACACACACACACACACACACACACACCCTCCTCCCCATTTGGGACTGGTATTCACTCAGTGATTTCTGCAGCCAGAGAAGAAAAAAAATATTGCTCCTTCATTTCTGGGAGGCCTTACATTATTGTTATTTCTCACTGTTACGTTTCTGCTACAACTAACGAAAGGAGAATTCTCTCACTTCTTTCAAAAAATCTTCAATAATCCAACCACCAAGGATTTAGAAGTTCGCCTCATTTTTTCAGGGTCCTTTTGGTAAGGAAACCATTGAGATTCCCAAGGTCGGCACTATAGGGCCATTTAAATCAATATACAGTTAGAATAGAGGACCTACTAAGAAGTAAATTTTCAAGGCCACCCTTACCAGCCTTGAACTATCATTCTGAGACATATTTAATATACCTTTCCTTCTGCCCCAGGAAGAGATACGAAGTCTAGGTATGAATCCTACTCCTGACATTTACTGAGTATGTGACTTGGGCACATGGCTTAACTTCAATGCATCTTATTTCCTCACCTGTAAAATGGAAATATGTTCTGGAATTGTGAGGATTAAATGAGAGAACTGAAAATGACTAGCACAATATCTTACCCCTAACAAGTAGGAATTTATTCAATCTTTCCAGGCCTAACTTTCCTACCTTATCATTCTGAGTTCCTTCCTTACTTTCCTTAAGTACCTTAAATACTGTCCTTGCTATTCTGTTATTTATTTCCTCTGTTCTACCACTTGTTTTCCTTTATTTACTCTCTCTGTTTATTCCACTCCCAGATCATCAGGTAGCCTTCTTGTCACACTAATTTCCTAGTGAATTCTAATCCTGAGCTCCTGAGGATCTGACCTATCTGTTACCAACTCCTTCCAACAATTTTCCCAGGAAGTACAGGAAATCCAATAGAAATATAATACAGGAAGTCTAGATCTGGTATTCTATGGGGCCTGAGATAAATAACTGCATTAAACACCATAAATCATAGTTATCTGCACAAAGTTAAAGGAAAAGCTGCCAATATTTTGATGCTGTTCAAGAGCTAACAAAGAAAAAATAAAATCTGTAAAATATTTGATATAAAATTAATATCAAATCTGAGCTAGTTAACATGGAAATATTAACAATATAATTAATACATATACGCAAATAATTAATGACTGATTAATGTGTTTTAAATTAATGTAATGCCTGTAGTCGTAGCTATTCAGGAGGCTGAGGTGGGAGGACCACTTAAGCTCAGGAGTTCAAGGCTGCAGTGACCTATGATTGAGCCACTGAGACCCAGCCTGAGTGACACCTCAAGATCCTGTCTCTAAAAATATAAATTTTAAAATTAAAAAAAGGAGGAAAATGTAAAAAATTTTAATATAATGCCAGTGTTGATTCCTCATGTTTCACAGGGTATCATCTTCTGCTGCAACTTAAAACAACTGGAAGAAATTTTAGTTACAATGTCTGACCTCTATCCTGGCTCTAACACTAGCTCTTCTTTGTCACCTGGAATTAGTACTTTAATGTATTTGGCCTTCAATTCCCTCATTTATAAAAGGACGAGATTGAGTTTACAATCCAAATAGACCTTTATGCCCATGAATTCAATAGAATCATTCGTTCTTGCTTCTTATTTGTAAGAATAAAATAATGACAGTGTGTGCAACACAGCATTTCATTAAAGAATCATTGATCCACGTGGCCCTTTCTTGTAATTATTGGGCACATAATGATAGTCTAGTGTCTCTTCTTTTTTCAAAGTATCCACATGATAGCATAAAACATCAACATCAATTACTCCCTGGAAACTCTACCTGCCTTCTTAGTGCTCATTATCCACACTCAAATGAAAATCAATGATATCTGTGAGTAAACATCTGTTTGGTTTATTGCTAATTTCCATCAAAATAGATATAATATATATATAAAAGAGGTAAGGTAGATAGCTATTTGATATTCAACCTTCTGTCAGAAATTATTCATGCCAATTAACTAGAATGCTGAAGTGTTCCATTTATTTTAAAACACTCATTTTCTAGCCCAGTAGGCTTAGAATGTCAGGAAACATGTTTGTATTTTACTAAGCTCAAGTCAAATTATACTTTTTCCAGTGTCTCTAAGAAATGTTATTTAAAGTAACCATTTGTTCACTTGTTCAGTGCTTAATGATTATCTATGACTGTGTTAAGAGTTAATAACACCTAGATGATAAAGACAAATTGTCTGCCCTCTGGAAGCACACGGTTCAGTAAAAGAAGCAGATACATATGCAAATCCTGACAATTCAACTTGATAATAGATAGGTGAACGAAGCAGAATGAGAAGTGTCTGAGTGTCTAGAAATTATTCACGAATAACTGGCTAGCACAGTGCCTGGCACATTAAGTTGGGGTTTAATAAGAATTTGCTGAATGCTAAATAATTGACTTTTCAGCTGACAGTTTAAAAGACGTGTACAGATTAAAGACAAGATGGGGAAGGACATGATAAATAGAGAAAACGATTTCTGCAAAAAAGGTTTTAATGTTGCACTCTGATATATGCAGTAGTTTAGTGAGACCGATGAGGCCGAAGCCTCAGGCAAGTCTTGACTCCTGGAGGCCTTGTACATCAAGTGAGGATTTTGAGTTTTACCCTGACATTTATGGAGATCATATTTGTATTTTAGAAAAATGACTCTAGAATAATTTGCAGAAGGAAAAGATGGAATCGTTTGTGAACCTGTCAGAAGGATACAATAATAATCTATGCAAAGAAAGCCTGAACTGTGGCCATTTCAGAAAGAAGTGAGGCATATTGGAAACAATTTAGGAGGTGACAATTTATCTATAACAGAATATAAGACAGAGGAAAGTGTCTAGACACATTTTTAGGATACTTTCATGAAAAAGTCAGTTGATAGTGATACCATTTGCTGAAAATTTAAGAGGAAATTGCACAAGAAAGTGGCTGTAGAGTATTTGTGTCCCCCCAAATTCATATGTTAAAACCTAATTCCCAATGTGTTGGTATTTGGAGGTGTGGCCCTTTAGGAGGTGATTAGGTCATGAGGATGGAGCCCTCATGAAAGAGATTAGTGCCCTAATAAAAGAGAACCCAGGGAACTTTCCTGCCCCTTCTGACATGTGAGGACAATGAGAAGACAGCCCTCCATCTATGAACCAGGAAGCAGGCCCTCACCAGACACTGAATCTGCAGGCACCTGGATCTTGGAATTCCCAATCTCCAAACCTCTGACAAAAGAAATTAATGTTCATAAGCTGTCCTGTTTTTAATATTTTGTTGTAGCAGCTTAGGACTAGGACAAAAAGGAAACAAACTAAGATGATATGTTGAGCCTTAAATATTTGTATAGTATCTAGGAGTATACATTTAGCTGGCCATAGAAAAAACTGATATGAGACAGATTCTATTAAATCTAAAAACTTGAAACCATCATTTTTTCATATAGTGTTTGAAATTGTGATTATTAGAGAGATTACCTAAGAAGAGTACAAAGGAAAAAGGGCAGAGAATAGGAATCTAGAAAAAGTCAATTTATAAGAAAAGGAAATGCTAATGAAACAAAAAAGTATGCAGAGGGAAAGAGGGGTGTGAGAAGAACCAGAAAAGTAGATGTTATTGAAGAGGAGAGATGGAGGTAAGTTTGAAGAAAGAAATTGTCAATAATGCCAAGTTCTGCAAAAGGTCAATTATAATGAGGAGGAAAGCCAGTATTATTTGTTGATTACCCATATAAGGAAGTCAATAAGCTAGATTCTTTACATAATTTATCTCACTGACAATCCTAAAAACCTTGAGTTATGTATTCTTTCATTTATCTTGCACCAGGAAAAGTGTCCTCCAAGAATTGTGACTTTCATAATATGCATGAGAAAGAGAAATCAAACACAAGTTAACCGGTCCTAAGGCCCTTGTTCTTATAAAAATAAAATAAAAAATAAAACATTAAGCTTCCCAGAAAGTTAAAATTTTTATTCACTAGTCTAAAATTCTAAATGGGGATGATAAGCTTTCTGGCTTGGACAGTATAAGGCTAGAAACCAATGATGACTGTGTTTGTTTGCCATGAACAAGAATTTAGATATGCACAAAGAGCAATAATTTGTCTCTGATTGGCCCCACAGTTCCAGGCTTCACATGAGAAATGGGAGGCTCAGGTCTGGGCAAATTATAGCCATTTCTACCATGTGGCATGCAACAATGCCATGGTACCTTCTTCACATACAGACTACTACCACAAGGAAACCAATTATCCACCTCCTCCCTCTCCAGCCACCAAGGAATTTTGTGCACCACTGTCAGATTATATTTTCTAAAATTTGTGCCCCTTCATTTTCCAGGCAACTAAAAAACGTTATGGTTGTTCACTATCTCTGGAAGTTCATATTTCAGAGCTAGGTATTCAAGTCTATTCACAATATTTTCTCAGGTTTATCTTCACCTTTATCATACCCATAGATATTCAGTGAAATTGAACTTGTCTCAGATTTATGCAGACATCCTGAGTTTTCACCTCAATGGTCACTCGGTTTCCCTGTAGCTTCTTACGTAACTCCTATGAATGCTTCAAAGGCCTCCTAAATAACACTTCCTCCTTAAAACAGTTTTTATTTATTCAAAAATGCTACTTATTAACAAAAATAGTTTGCATAATCATTATCCAGGTAACATTAACTAAGCGCTTGAGGTGAATATAAGTAATTAGTTACAATCATAATCATTGCTTTAATTGCTATATACATATGTATACATTATGGTTTCTTACAGGAAAACACAATGAAAATATTGTATCCTAAATACCCGGTGTTCACATTCCAAACTATATTTCTACTCTGGTATTAAGCGTATTATCTCTAATTAAAATTCATACTGATAATTTATTTTTGGATTATTAATATCTTCTTGAATATTTGATTAACGACTCTATACAAGCATGCTTTCTACATAGCTCTCAGCATTTGGCAGGACTAAAAGATTCCTTCTAACAACTGTTTTCCATTTAAACATTAAAGTTCTAAAACATAACGTTGCAAAGGAGTTTCTACTTCTATAAAATTTATTCTGACCCTGGAAAAATTTCCAGCTATACAAAAAACATAATCTTTATGATAGCTTACTTTCTTCATCTTAAGAAAAGTGTGGAGGAAGAGCAGAGTTGCAACAGGCTGCTTACAGGCTATCCAAGTGAAAGGGTTGATATGAAAGTTGGAGATGTAAGTGCAGAACTTGGAAGTGAACGTGAATCAAGATTTAACCAGATGAATCACTCATACTGAAGGATCATTGAAGCCATAAGTCAGTAGGACAATTAGTATGGAAGAAAGTATAAATGCTGAAGGAAAATAAAAATTGTCAATACTTGTGGGAGGGAAGAAGAGAGATGACCCATAGAATAACATGATAAAAAGGAGAAACAATGTAATAGAAGGTCATGGCCGACAAGGGAGGAGTCCTGACTATAATTAGCACACTATTTTCCCTTTTATCTGCAATTTTGCTTTCTGCATTTTCAGTTACCCACTGCCAACCACAGTTCAGTACAATAAGTGTGTATAGCACAATAGATATTTTGGGAGAGAGAGACTATAATCACATAACTTTTATTATAGTATATTGTTACAATATTTTGATTTTATTATTAGTTATTGTGGTTAACCTCTTATTGTGTCTAATTTATAAGTTAAACTTTATCATAGGTACGATGTATAAAAAATAGTATAGATAAGTTTCACTTCTTTTTGTGGTTTCAGGCACACAATGACTGTCTTGGAACATATCCCTTATAAGTGAGGGATTACTGTATTTCAAGGACTTTAGAGAAGTGCAGAGAATAAAGTCTCATTGTGCAGTCATCAGTGACAGTGGAGAGAGTTTACAGGAGCAGTGGAAGTGGAATCTAGAGCAGCATAGACATAAAGCTGAGTGAGTGGAATACAGGTTACTGTTTGAGGAAGATAAGTGGCAAAAAAAAATTTTAAAACATAGATCAAAGGTAATCTAAAGATAGTTTGGAGGCTTTGTTGTTTTGATGTTTTATTTGCTAAATTGTGTTTTTGTTTCATTGCTGTTGTTGTTGGGTTGTTGTATATTCCATTCCATTTTTGTTTTGATTAAGCTCTATTTATCTCTTTAAATTCCTTTTATTTTCTTCTTAACTTGAACTTGTCCCCACCACTTTCACATTTATAACATCTCCAAGACTCTTCTTGTTAAGGTTGCTATAATTTCCATGCTATGAAATATCAGAAATCACTTCTCTGTCCCTACCATATTTGAAATTTAAACTGCATTTAAAATAATTGATTATTCCCTCCTTCTTGAAATGCATTCTTTTCTTGGCTTCTATGACTCAACTTTTTCCTGCTTTCCTTCTACCTTCCTCAACAGACTTCTTTCCTGTCTCTTCCTCCTAGGCTTAACCTCCAACTGTTGATAGTACTCCAGATTTGAACATAAATCATCTCATCTCTGTGTTTTCCTTATCTCTGGGAAATCCTGGCTTTAATACCTTCTCTTGGTCAATAACTCTCAAATCTGTATTTGTTCTGGACTACTCTCTTGAATGTCAGATTCATATTCAACTGCCTAGTTAACATCTCCATTGACTATTTAAAAGAAATCTCATTCAAGATATGGCAGCTCCACCAGGTGTTATGTTCCCTAGGGAGCCACTGGGTCCCCCACCACCCTAGCTTGGAACTCCCAAGCTAGGCTTTGCTTCTTCAGGAAGCTCCAGGTTCTCTGAGACCTTATGACAGTACCTTGATGGAAAAGTTGAAGTCATATTTTCAGGCTTGCTTTGCTTCTCTGGTGAGTCAGAACTGTGTCAATGGCACCAATCAGGAAGAAATTCAAACTGGTGTTGATCAGTATATCCAGGAGTTTCTGGATATTGCAAGACAGATAGGATGTTTCTTTCTTCAAAAAGATTGCAATTATCTGTCCAGAAACCAGATAATGCTATCAAAGAGGATTTCTTAGAACTAAGGAATGAATTATAGTGGAAAGACATGCTGGTCCAGAAGAACTTGATATAGTTGCGGCATTCACAGCAGGTGCTGGAGGACATCAATGTGCAGCACAAAAAGCTAGCCGACATCCCTCAGGGTTCCCTGGCCTATCTTGAGTAGGCATCTGCCAATATACTTGCACCTCTGAAGCCAACCTGAGCAAAAGGGCAAAGACTGTCAGCATGAGAGTGGCTGGTGTCTGAGACAACTCTATGCAGACACTTTTTGCCACACATCCCTTCTTGTGGACTTGACATTTTGGAAGAACTCTGCCAGTAAACGAGTTGATTTTAGTTTTAGGCCCCCATCTAAAATTTTTTCACTATTTTTATAGCTGTTAATTTCTTGGGTACCTTATAAAAATGTCTCTGGCTTGGGCAAACCAGTAAATTTTTTTTATCTTTAGCAAAGTTTTAGAGTATTAGTGTGATATCACTTACAGATTTTTTTTTGTAATTTTTCTACATGTTTTAAAAAGCTTTTTAATGACTTTTCATCTTTTTATATATGTTCTCAATTGTTACATTAGTCTGATCTGATGTAAAAATTATAATAGCCTGAGGATGAGGACAAGGGATACCCAGTGGAATTTGGGAGCCTTTAACTCAGAACCATCCAAGAAAATGCATTCTTGAAAATCCAGTTTCCAGCCTTGGAATGCAGTGGTGATAGTACTGAATTGACAACAGACATCTAGCATGAAAGTAATAGAAAATAATTTATTGCATATTTTTCAATATTATGCACAATGGTAAGATGAGATATGCCTCAAACTTTGTCCCCCTCTCCAACTCATACCTAATTTGAATTTCATTTATGGGTTTAAGCAAAATTAGAACTTTGTCTTGTGTTAAAATGGAAATTTAAAAAGTTTAATAAAATGTCTATGCTACTTTGAATGAATCAATAAGATGTTTTCTTGAGTTCAGGTTTTAAAGAAGGGATAAAGAAACAGAAAATATGAAACTTTAGGTTCCTGAGAGGGATCTATACCACAAAATAAAAACAAGAGGAGATAAAAGAAAAACAAGATTTTGGGAAGATGAACTACAATTTTGCCCAAGGGTAGCCTGAATGGAGTACAGGGAAAATTTCGTCCTACTTCCAAGGTAAAACAAATGCAATAATTTAAAGGTATCCTTATTACACTGTCACAATAAACTCATAAGTTTAAAAATGGGTCATTTACAGAGAAATTAAGATTTTGTTTTATAATTAAATTTTTAATCGTTGCAGCATAAAGATAAACTTTACATGATGCTCATGCTATAAAAGATAATTATGTCTCTATCAGACAAATTTGAATTCCACTTTGCTTTTCTTAACGGTTGGTAGGATTTTTTCTGTTTTATTTAGAAAAACTTTAAATTGATTTTTATTGATTTTTAATGGTTCCTTCCTCCTCAAAAATTAAAAGCAGTATGATGTTCCTTTCACAGTTAACTCATTTACCAGCTATTGATTACTTCGAGCCAATAATCTGGAAAGTGATTATGCAATTGGGAAAGCTGAATTTCTTCATGTGTTTATTAGGAATATGAAAAAACTGCTGCTAGATTGTACTAGCACACACACAAATCAACAATGTTGAAGTCCCTAATTCCTTTCCACTAGTTATTAGAAGAGATCCCAGGATATACAAAAGAAATTGTAATCCCCAAAGAAGATACCTAGGCAAAATTGCCTGAATGATACAAAAAAGATATGTTGGTAAGGAAAAAGAGAAAAGATTAAGATAAACACCAGAGTTTGCAGAGCAAAATGAGAAGAACTGAGACTAGTAATCCCCTGTTGATATATGATAGGAAGAACTGGTGCACAGTGCCTTTCAAGATACTGGCACTATGAACTGAATTCATTACAGAACATTATTTACCTGTGCTCTGTCTGTGAAGGTACTATGTCGAAAATAATAATGGAGATCAAAAATTTCAATCTTACTGACAGTGCCTAGGGATGATGCCATGAGACTGTGCTGGCAACTTCATCTTAAAGTTCTGTTTTCTATTATCATAAATTTTGTAAAAAAAAAATACTTTAGTGCTGTAATTTTTCAACTGGTCTCTTGGTGATATTGTAGGAAAGATTGAGCAAAATCTATTCAACTGTTTTGTGTATTTCATCTAGTAAATATTTATTATTCCATGATATTAATCCATAAACATGTCACAGTATTGTTCCCTGTACTGATCAAAATACATTCCCTGGGATTTAGGATTAGATATATTTTGTAAGCACAATAAATAGTAAATTAAAGTTTTAACACAACAAAAAATGAAAAATAGAAGAGTGGGCAGGAAATATACAGTATAAAACATGATAAAGTGTATTAACCTAAGTCACACTCTTAGGTAAAACATCTTTGTTATAAGTATATTTTCACCCCAATTTAATAATGTCACATCAAGAAGTCCCCAAAGCCTCCCTAAGGAGTAAGTTTACTTGAATGATTTCTAATGTGTCCCCCAACCTTCCAGAATTGACATCTTACCTAATGTCTAAAATTTAATATTTGAAATTTTCTCTTTCGGACTAAAACAGTGAAGTTGGTTGTTGAAAATGGTACATTAAGCTTTTTCAGACCTTTCTCCTTTAATGTAGAGCATGTATATGATTCCTGAGTATGGAATAAGTAGAGATTTCTCAGAAACAATATTAAGTAAGGAAAATACATGTCTCATAATGATGCCTACAAGTATGATATCATCTAAATAAAGTTTTAAAACACACAGACACACGAACAGCACATGATGGTTACAGACATATGTAAATGTAATAGCATGTAAAATCAGGAAAAAATACTATTTTTAAAAAGTGAATTTCTCTAAAAAGGAAAGAAAAATACCTATAATGAAGAAATTCAAACAATATAAATAAGACAAATATATTTGAATTTAGTTATTTTTAAATATTCGCTGCTTTAAAATAACAATATATCTGTCTTAAATAATCCACAAGACTTAAGATTCTCTCTTTGCTGTTAATATTGACGTGTCTTAAGATTTACCTAGTTCTTTTTATAATGTTAAAAATTGCTCTATTTTTCAACAAATATCATTATTGCATTCCATGATACGCCTTGTCTTTATTTCTGATATTTAAAAATTCTGAACACTCAGTACTTGCGTGAGTGTTGAGCACAGAGAGATGCAATCAAATTTCTCATCATTAGTTGACATTCTCTTCTAATGTTTTCAGGAAATTAAAGCCTATCTATAAGCACTGGCTGATGAAAGGGAATTATATCAAGTATTAGGAGATAACTGTGTAAACCATGAGATGCTTATTAATTATCTGATGATGATTTAATACTAACACATATTAGTCTATTTGTATTTAGAAAAAAAGCAGACATAATAAAACCAACTGCCAACAAGAAAAAAATGTGTTCATTATGAGTTTCAGTAACTTGTAAATGTCTATCTGACAATCTATTAAAATTATATATATATAATAACAAAAGTATTCAAAATACTTAACCAGTACAACATGGGTTTCAGGCAATTAAAAAAGCAGATCGACCAATCAGAACAGAAGCTGACTATAAACAAAAGGCAAATCACACCCTTCTCTTAAGGGACTAAGAAAAGGTAAAAATAATTATCATTTCCTTACTATATATAGCCCTGCTTTCTCACTCAATTGCAATGTTTCTCAAATTTTGATGTGCATATGAATCAACTAGGAATCTTGGGAAAACGTAGATTCTGATTTATTACATCTGGAGTGGGTTATAAAACACTGTTATCCAAAGTGTGGTCCTCAGACTATTAAAATAGGTGTCATCTGGGAGTTTGTTGGAAACATAAAATGTCACAGCCTTTCCCAAACCTACTGAAGAATAATCTACATTTTAATACAATCCCTGAATAATTCACATTTCAAATATTAAAATTAAGAAGCACTGTTCTGACATACAACCCGGTGCTTTTAATTGATCAAAGGCAAATAAGGGAATGGTGAAAATTTTAGAGAATAAGAAAGACTCAAGAAATGTAAATCAAATACAACATGTGAAACTTGGTATATGGAGTTTGTTGATAGTAAAGAACTATTGTTAATTCTATTAAATGTGATAATTGCATGTAATTATGTAGGAAAAAAACAGCAAAATATTAACAATTGTTCAAACTAACCAATGGGTATATGAAGGGTCATACATAAATCTATTTTGTGTATGTTTGAATTTCCTCATAATAAAACTTAAACAATCCCCTAAGATTATTAATTAAATATTGCAGCTTCTGTGAGTCAGGAATTCTGACACACAGCAGCTTAGGGTCTCTCATGAGGTTGTAGTCAGATACTGATAAGACCTGCAATTATGAAAGCTTGACTGGGGTGGTAGGATCCACTCACCACATGGCTACATGACTAGAAAGTTGGTGCTGGCAAGTTGGTTCCTCTCCACTTGGGCCTCTCCAGGAACTGTTTGAATGTCCTCATGACCTAGTGACTGGTTTTCTCCAGAGCAAGTAATCTAAGAGATCAAGGCGAGGATTTTAGTGTCTTTTATGATCTAACCTTAAAAATCACATCCCGTCTCTTCCATTGTATTCTATTGGTCACTTTCTTTCAGAGTGTTCCAATTACTGCAAAGGAGAATAAATTAGAGAGGAGCAAGATTTGAGGCAAGGACACCAATTTTGACAATTTTTTTCTACATTTTTTATCTCACTCAAAGATTTTTGGCAAATTACAGAATTTAAAACTAGAAGAATACTTGTCCATCAGATTGGTGACACAGGGTAATTGCTCTAATAATCTCAAATTTTCAGTGGCTTAATACAATAAAAATTTCTTTTTTACTCAGGCAATATCCATCCAGGTCAGCAAAAGCTGTTTTGTGACCCACAGCTTTATAGTCTTCTTGGTTCAGCAAATAGAGGAAGGAAAATATATTTACCTGTGGGAATTTTTAAGGGCCAGGACTGAAAGTGGTATATGTTACTTATACCAGATTTCGTTGGCCATAATTCAGTCACATGGACGCCTCTAAATGCAAAGAGGCTGTATGACCAGGAAGAAGAAGTTCATTTGTTAAACAACTATCCAGTTTATGTCCTAGGAATCTTCTAATCTGTATGTTTTAATTTATAATGGAAGGATATTGGGATCCAGGGAGATAAAGGTCACATAATGAGTGTCAGTCTGGAACCAGAATTTACATAATTTAACTCCCATTTCAGTTCTCTTGTCTTTCTATCAAATGGTGACAATTTGTTCTCACTCCTATTCTATGTTCATGATTTCTTGTTTGTTCTTTAATTGAATTTATTTTAAATTCAAATATGATTTTAGTCAATTTGGGCTACTATAACAAAATGCCATAAACTGAGTAGCTTATAAATAGCAAAAATGTATTTCTCAGTGTTTTGAATGTTGGGAAATTTGAGATCAAGGGGCTAGCAGATTTGATGCTTGCAAGGGTCCACTTCCTCACTGACAGCTGTCCTCTCACACTAACTACACATAGTGCAAATAACAGACAAACAGAGAGCCAAATCATGAATGAACTCCCATTCACAATTGCTTCAAAGAGAATAAAATACCTAGGAATCCAACTTACAAGGGATGTGAAGGAACTCTTCAAGGAGAACTACAAACCACTGCTCAATGAAAGAAAAGATGATACAAACAAATGCAGGAACATTCCATGCTCATGGGTAGGAAGAATCAATATTGTGAAAATGGCCATACTGCCCAAGGTAATTTATAGATTCAATGCCATCCCCATCAAGCTACCAATGACTTTCTGCAAAGAATTGGAAAAAACTACTTTAAAGTTCATATGGAACCAAAAAAGAGCCCGCATTGTCAAGTCAATCCAAAGCCAAAAGAACAAAGCTGGAGGCATCACACTACCTGACTTCAAACTATACTACAAGGCTATAGTAACCAAAACAGCATGGTACTGGTTCCAAAACAGAGATATAGACCGATGGAACAGAACAGAGCTCTCAGAAATAATGCCGCATATATACAACTATCTGATCTTTGACAAACCTGAGAAAAACAAGCAATGGGGAAAGGATTCCCTATTTAATAAATGGTGCTGGGAAAACTGGATAGCCATATGTAGAAAGCTGAAACTGGATCCCTTCCTTACACCTTATACAAAAATTAATTCAAGATGGATTAAAGACTTACATGTTAGACCTAAAACCATAAATACCCTAGAAGAAAACCTAGGCAATACCATTCAGGACATAGGCATGGGCAAGGACTTCATGTCTAAAACACCAAAAGCAATGGCAACAAAAGCCAAAATTGACAAATGGGATCTAATTAAACTAAAGAGCTTCTGCACAGCAAAAGAAACCACCATTAGAGTGAAGAGGCAACCTACAGAATGGGAGAAAATTTTTGCAGCCTACTCATCTGACAAAGGGCTAATATCCAGAATCTACAATGAACTCAAACAAATTTACAAGAAGAAAACAAACAACCCCATCAAAAAGTGGGCGAAGGATATGAACAGACACTTCTCACAAGAAGACATTTATGCAGCCAAAAAACACATGAAAAAATGCTCTGGCCATCAGAGAAATGCAAATCAAAACCACTGGCCATCAGAGAAATGCAAATCAAAACCACAATGAGATACCATCTCACACCAGTTAGAATGGCGATCATTAAAAAGTCAGGAAACAACAGATGCTGGAGAGGATGTGAAGAAATAGGAACACTTTGACACTGTTGGTGGGACTGTAAACTAGTTCAACCATTGTGGAAGTCAGTGTGGCCATTCCTCAGGGATCTAGAACTAGAAATACCATTTGACCCATCCATCCCATTACTGGGTATATACCCAAAGGATTATAAATCATGCTGCTATAAAGACACATGCACACATATGTTTATTGCGGCACTATTCACAATAGCAAAGACTTGGAACCAACCCAAATGTCCATCAATGATAGACTGGATTAAGAAAATGTGGCACATATACACCATGGAATACTATGCAGCCATAAAAAAGGATGAGTTCATGTCCTTTGTAGGGACATGGATGAAGCTGGAAGCCATCATTCTGAACAAACTATCGCAAGGACAAAAAACCAAACACCGCATATTCTCACTCATAGGTGGGAACTGAACAATGAGAACACATGGACACAGGAAGGGGAACATCACACACCGGGGCCTGTTGTGGGGTGGGGGGACGGGGGAGGGATAGCATTGGGAGATATACCTAATGCTAAATGACAAGTTGATGGGTGAAGCACACCAACATGGCACATGTATACATGTGTAACAAACCTGCACATTGTGCACATGTACCCTACAACTTAAAGTATAATAATAATTTTTAAAAAAGAACATTTTAGGGACAAATTAGAATATTTTTAATTAAATTTCCTGAGTGTGATAATACTGCAATTTTGTAGGGGAATGTCTTTTTTCAAATATACTGATATATTTAGGGGAGAAGTGTTATAACATCTCCAACTTTCACATAGTTCAGGGGTGGAAGTATTAATATATGTAGACGAAAAGCAGATGTGGGAAAATGGTAATAGTTGTTGAATCTAGTTGAAGGGTACATAATTGTTCATTATATAGTTTTTGCTATTTTCTCTGGGTTTATAACTTTCCAAAATAAAATCAAAAAAATAAAATTATATTAAAGAAAAAAAAAAGAGTGAGGTAGTCTCTCTCAAGCCTCTTTTATAAGGGCGCTAGTCCCATTCATGAGAGTTCTGGCTCTATTACCTAATCACCTCCTAAAGGCCCCGCCTCCTAATACATCACCTTGAGGATGAGGATTTCAACATGTGAGTTTTGGGGGAATATAAACATTCAGATAATACCAAATACTAAAATGGATTCAAAGCTGAAAAATAAAAATTAAGTTGTTGACAAATTATACAACCAAACATTACTTGAAAGTCAAATTTATTAGGGATTCAGATGGATACAATGTAAACTATAACTTTATAAAGCATACAAAGTGTCTTAAACTATTTCCCTTAAATAAGAAGTGATAAATGAATGGTTTTTAATTTTATGTGCAAAGACAATTCAGTCATGAAAAACTTAGCCTTTGGTATTGACTTGTATGCCACTGCTATACATTCTTATTTTCTCACAAACATCAGACTTTCTTAATTAAACAAATATATCATCTCTACCTTGTGATTACAATTCAACAATTAAAACCATGGAATTAAAAGAAACAACATTTATTTTAGAGCTTGTAGTGTTGTTTATCTTGCCAAATAACTAAAGAGGCTCCCCACAGTTCATATGCTGTTTATGAAGGTAATATTGTGTAATTTATCACTAGATAAAACACGACAGGCAAGTTCAAAGAAAGTAATGGCATTTTCACTTTGAGCTTGTTGAAGCATATAGAACAGCAAAACACTATCCTTGTCTCTATTTCATGGTACAGGAACGTGCACTTTCTCTCACCTTATGCTCCAGTTAACTTTACTATTAATAACTTCAGTATATACCTAACATTGTTTTTGTTTATTTTTCCACATCACCTATATACATATAAATCTACTTCACATTTTCTTCTACTGCCTTTGCTTAAATATGTATCACTGTGTGATTTACCATTCTTTCAACTTTTCTTTTGCAGTTCCCATTCTTAGACTTCATAACACATGGTAGATATGGTCTATGTTCTGCTTAAGAAGGTTTATTCTCTTCTTTCATATTTAAGATTTTGCCGTGTCCTCATGAAATAAATAGATTTCTACCCTGAATGAAGTTAAATGCTCATAATTCAAAGATAAATTGTCTGTGCTGGCCTACAAATTGACCATGTACACAAAATGTACCTGTTCACAACTCAGATCATCCAGATATGTAACTAAAGATGAGTTGATCATAATCTCCAGGAAGTTACAATTTGATAGAAAAGCCCTACCCTAAACCCAGCCTTCTGGAGATGACAAAGGCTTTGAAAGTTAAGTCTAACATTTCTCATTATTTCTTGTGACTTGGAGACCAACTCAGTGTAATATTTGGGTTTGATTCACTAATACCTTACATTTCAAAAGGCATAATAAATAGCAGAAATTGCCATGAATTCTAGAAAAGTCCAGAAACATAAATTATAAGGCACAGGCTATTTAGAAAACTTAGGAGGTAATATGATGAGGGGTAAATAGAGCATATAGATCAGTTCAAATTCAAACAATATCTTAGAAATAAGTAGATTTAATCATCTGAGGAAGAACAATCTTGTATCAAAAATAGAACCAAAGAATAAAGACACTGGCAAATAGATACACTAATTTTATGCTAATTGATGTCTGTAAAATAATCTTAAATAGCTTGGAGTTTTTGTTTATTTGTTTTGCACAATTAAGACTACAGAAACAAATTACTATTTCCACATTTGGAAGGAAACAAAGGAGAATTAGAATTATCACTGGGAAAAGACTGCACAGTTCTCAAACAAGATAGCTTAGGACTCCATATCTCTTCCCATATTATACTGACAAAACAGTACAGAAAAGTAGATTCTAAGTCTAATAGTGGCACAAAATAAGTACCACTTTGAGTACTATCCAAGAAGTGGTACATAATGTTCCTAGGCTAGAACTGGAGGAGTTGGCGGGACTGGGTCAGGGGGGAACTTATTAAGTCAAAACAGGACAAAAGAAAAACTGAGTGATTTGTATTTGTAAAAATATGTAAATCCAGCTACGATTATTTTGAATATCTCAGGGATGCAGACCTGTCCATTCTGCCACTAACCCAGAAGCCAGTCAGTGTAAATAAATTAGAATTACAGATGGTTCCCAACCTATGATGATATGATTTATAATTTTTGTCTTTACAATGGTGCAAAAGCACTACACATTTAGTAGAAACCATACTTAAGAGTCTACACACAACCAATCTGTTTTTCACTTCCAGAACTGTATTCAGTAAATTACATGAGATATTACCACTTTATTATAAAATAGGCTTTGTGTTAGGTGGTTTTCCCCAACTATAGGCTAATGTGAGTGTTTTGAGCACATTTAAAGTAGGCTAGGCTAAGCTATGATGTTTGGTAGTTAAGGGATAATAAGTATATTGTCAACTTATGATATTTTCAACTTAAAATATTTTCAACTTAAATGCCAGGGTTCATTGGCATGTAACCTACTCATAAGTCAAGGAACATCTGTATTATGATTCATGTTACTTCTTCTCTGCCCATTGGTGTAGGGAGACCCCCTGAAACTATTGCGACGGAATAAAAGATGAAATGCTCCTGATTATTGTAAATACAAAATTGCATGTAGGATTGTGTAAAGACAATGCCAGGTTGGACTGCCAGAACGAGCCAACAGCAAGTGATGTGCTTCCCCCTGCAGAGAGCCTATGAATGGACATGCAGTCACGGGGGTTTCACATCACCAAGATTCCTATCCCAGAAAAGCAGATGTTCATAGCTCTGGGAATGGAATGCAACTCTTGTGGAGAGCCTATAAACGGACGCATGGGGGGCGCCTGTCCATATGGATAAGATAGGGCTATAAACGCCCTCATCTTGCCACGGCTCTTCTAGGCCTCTTTAGGGTTAAGGCATACTCCCTTCTGAGAATTTCTGGTCTAACTGGTTGTCTAGCTTCACGTCCTGTTTCCATGGATTTTTTGTAACCAGCTTTTGTTGCAATTGTTACTGCTGATTAATATCTTGCTAATCATAGGTTATGGAAAGATTGTGTTTCTGTTTTAAGGCTCTGTTAGAAATTACTGATGCACACACTATATTGTAAATTCTTATCTCTGTATACTGTACTTCTACATACAAATGTACTGTACTGCTACATACAAATGTTGTGTTAAAGAATTACTTCATCCCCATGTGACCATCTCACCTCATAATCAAATGACCCTAAATCCCTCACTAACCTACCCACCTCCCTCACTAAACTTAATAATAAATGCTGGTATATCCAGTGCATTGTTGGCACTGCGGGACCAGAAGGCAGTGACCCCCCTGGACCCAGTTTTCACTATCTTGTGTGTGTCTATTATTTCTCAACCTGCCAATCCACCTAGGAACAAAGAGAGCCCCGTTGCATTGCCGGCTGCTGGCCAGATCCCGCAATACATTGGCATCTTTACAGATTTCTTAGACTAGGAGTAGGATGCAGTAACTCCCTAAGCAATACTTTGGAGTTGAAAAGGCTTTGTAGCAATCCTCGCAGCCATGGAACTTTTCTTACATTCCTTACAGCTGCCAAGGAAGAATGAGATTGCCTAGATTAAGAAAAGAGATGCAGTCAATAAAAGAATATAAAGATAGCTGGGCACAGTGGCTCACGCCTATAATCCCAGCACTTTGGGAGGCTGGGGTGGGTGGATTACCTGAGGTCGGGAGTTCGAGATCAGCCTGGCCAACATGGTGAAACCCTGTCTCTACTAAAAATACAAAAATCAGCTGGGCGTGGTGGCAGGCACCTGTAATCCCAGCTACTTGTAGGGAGGCTGAGGCAGGAGAATCGTTTGAACCCGGGAGGCAGAGGTTGCAGTGAGCCGAGATCACACCACTGCACTCCAGTCTAGGTGACAGGGTGAGACTCCATCTCAAAAACAAAAACAAAAAAAGAATATGAAGATAGAATACAGAAGCCTTAACAAAACTAAGTGCTAGCTAAGAATTGGAGTAGACACTGAGAGAAAGTAATAGCCAACATAACTTAATCAGAAAAACCATAATTTAGATAAACTGTAAATCAGTTTATCTCACATATTACACATGATTATTGTGTCTATTAATTATAGTCAAGTAAAAATCAGGCAAAAAATCCAACTTTCAGTGCCTGAATCCATGGTAAGTGCATGCACCAGCTGTCTGAAAACATGCTTTTTCTAACCAAGGATTTATTACTAA
Source organism: Pongo pygmaeus (assembly GCF_028885625.2). NCBI lineage: Eukaryota > Metazoa > Chordata > Mammalia > Primates > Hominidae > Pongo > Pongo pygmaeus. Next base: position 86,282,179 of record NC_072384.2, read on the forward strand.
GTAGCTATGTTAACTTGACAAAAATAGCCATTTGGATCTTAATTTCCTTATCTTGAAAACTGCCATTTTTGTTAGATTACCTCTTTTAACATAAAAATTCTATAACTAGACTAAGATTAAGCATATCAGATTTTTATCACCAAAATAAATTTAGGGTTAAGTTCATGAATCCTTAATTCTTAGCCCTACACTTCACTCAGCCCTTAACTTCAGCTAACATTAGACTCTCGGACATCAAAGGCCGTGACAACATTATATGCTGCATGTTTTCAGTATTTCTTCCCCGTTTTTCTTCCTTCTTGATTGTTTTCTTGCCAAGCTGTCTAACACTGCATACTGATTAACATCTAGCAGTCAGTGAAGACTGACTTACTGATCAGCACACAGTAGCCTATGAATCTTTTCAGAATCTATTCTGAATCCCCAGTTTTTAGAAATGGCCAAGGGCCACAAGTCTAATATATTCCAAGTTAAGAATACAGAAAAAGCAATCTGTTCTCACAGATTAAAAGGAGAAAACCAATATATCTCAGATAGCAATTTTATGGTGTTATATACATTCCTATATAAAATAATTTTTAAATGTTTGTCCTCTTCCATACACACAAACAGATACACACATTCATTCACAATAACCCACAGAGCTCGCCTACTCTATATTCTCCAGCAAACAGAAGTACCATCTTCCCTACAGAATCTTTTGAATCTAAAAAAAGACAAAAACATTTCATGGAGAAAAAAGCCTTTAAAGGTGGTTAACAAAAAGTAATTTGTACTTTCCATGCAATCGCTGTAGGTTCCTCAGAATAAATCTATATGAATATATTCAATAATTCTAGAAAACAGCATTCATTCCCACTTCCAATTTGTCTACCACTGAATAAAAAGGCTACTGAAAATAAAGGAAATGTTTAAACCATAATTTTAAAAGACAGAAAATGAAATAACAGAATCTAGTGGATTAATTTTCTATCCCGCTGCTATCTTACACAACAATCTTTTCCATTCCCCTGAAAATATGTAGAAAGCATTTCTATGTAAAGCACACATGAAAAAGGAACATGAAGGCAAAATGTTACTTCAGTTAGCAGTTACTGAGAGTAACTTAATAAATAAATGGCTAAGAGTTTTGTTATAGTCACACAAAATTGCTCAGATCACCTTATATTAAAGCATAGTATGTGATAACTCCCAAACATCTCATTTGGAGAATAAGCATATAATAACCAAATAAAAAGAAGTCACATTACTGTATTATCCTCTCTTTTAGAAAATTTCAGAGCATCAAACATTCTGGCTGGATTGATTATTTTATAATTCTTCAACAAAGCAATTTTCCTTTGCTCCAATTCCTACCCCTGGGTTGAGATCTCTCAATGACCCTTAAACATGTACCTTCCTTTATGTAAACACACACAGCCAAACGCAAAGTTTCAGAACAAATATTTACTCAAATGTATAGGTATACTCAAGGTATATATTTGAGTAAATACAGATATATTTTTTCTTTTCTGAGACGGGGTCTCACTCTGTTGCCTAGGCTGGAGTGCAGTAGTATGATCACGGCTCGCTGCAACCTCCGCTTCCCGAGTTCAAGACATTCTCCTGCCTCGACCTACTGAGTAGCCAGGATTACAGGCGTGTGCAACCCATCCTCCTGCCTCAACCTCCCAAGTAGCCAGGATTACAGGTGTGTGCCACCACACGTGGCTAATTTTTCTATTTTTAGTAGAGATGGGGTTTCACCATGTTGGCCAGGCTGGTCTCGAACTCCCGACCTCAAGCGATCTGTCTGCCTTGGTCTCCCAAAGTGCTGGGATTACAGGCCTGAGCCACCGTGCCTGGCCTGAGTAAATATTCTGAATGAAATATTTGTTATTTCATGCTTAGGAATTTATTTCTAGGAAAAAGTTATTATATACATTTTATATGTGTTAAAGGAGCGGGATGTTCCACAAAGATGGTGGGCCAGATATTGAATCTGGAACAAATATAAAATCAATTCAACTGGATTTCTGCCAGTAACAACAGAGTAAGATCTCACCAGACCAACTAATGCAGAGAAAGAAAAAACCAAAAGTATCTGAATACAATCCAAAAACAGCTACCTGAATATACTTGTGCATTTGTTATCCCCAATATGTAAAATCAGTTTCTTCAAGGAATAGTACTCATTTTTTCCTTATGCTCTGAATTATTTAGTTTACTATAGTGTTTTTCCCATAATCATTGTTCAATATATTTATTTGTTAAACTGAATACTCTGAGCTCAATAAGGTTGATTAACTGTAACTGACTTTAGCAGAGGTACAGAAATGACTCTTGCCCTGGCCGGATCCTACACACCGGTTATATAAAAGTGTACTTCAAAAGATACAGGTCTGTAGGCATGGTCTGACACGTTACAGTGGACAAGAAAATAGCTGAATCACCTTTCCCAGAATTCTCTTTCATCATAAATGTAGCAACACTTACTGCGAAGTGGGTTATCTCCTCACAGTGTTTAAGATTCTTCTTGCTCGGGGCCAGATGCAAGATAATAGGTCAGTCCCTACTACACAGACATAACAGGAATGTTTTCAGGGCACTATTTGCTGTGTCAATGAGTACCTTTGCTTGAGGTCTATGGGAAAAAATTCTCTTAGGTTTAAATACAAGAAATTAAAAAAGTACTTTATGAAGCCATAGGGAAGTTCAAAAGAGATCATGTACATTGAAGTATTTAGCACACTGTCCAGCCCATGATCAGTATATAAGTGGTATCATTACTATTATTACTATTATCCAAAATGACTGCCTTATTCATAGTTATAAATACACAATTCATATAAATTATTTGTTCACAGCTACTAGAAAATGAAAAAGTAATACTTATCCCAGACATTTATTGACTTCCTATAATGTTCCAGGATTCTGCCTTTTTGATAGAATTATTTTACATAATTTTAGTAATATGTTGCCAATACCTTATGATCTCCAGAGAGAAAATAATTTTAGTAAACATGTGCCCCTAGATGATATAGTTTGAGCCTGGGAGAACACACTCTTAATAGCAATTGAAGGAATATATCAGTCATCCTTCATGGATCAATGCTAACAGTTTATGCTTTTTTGTGACTGTTTTGTTTCTGTTTCCTGTGTGCTTGTTTTCATGGTTGGACGATTTTATAGTTAAGATATCATGAAGTAAGAGGAGTTCTAGTGAAGGCACAAAGAATATATATCTAAAAATAGTCAGTGCAGTGAAATTAGCCCAATTCAACCAGGGCAATGTCTTCCTTTGGCTGGTTACTGTAAAATCAGCAAAATGTGATAAAGGAGTAAACCGAGAATAAAGTCCCTGCTGTTAATATTCAGAGTGCTTGGGGGTAATAAACAGATAATACCAAATCAAAGGAGCATGGATAAGGTAATAAATACATAAGGTAGAAGCAATTTGGGAACTGGGCAGATAGACTGCATGATAGAGTAGGCCACTGAGGAGCAAATGTTTACCTAAGAAAGCAAATGAGTTTAAGACCTCAGAGGACAGAGACATAAATGTTCAATTTATTTCAGTAAACATATATTGTCACTGTTGTAGATAATAATGCATCTATGGAGAAAATTTAAAAAAAACAAAGCAAAACATCCTAACAAATGTACATGTATGAATCTCCCTTAATAAGTGCACTGGCAAGTGAACTGAAAGCTAAAATGCCCAATTCAACTACCGTCATTACTGCTGTCAAAGCATACAAACATATATGTTACCAATAGGAATGTGTTCTTTTTTCCTTTGGATACACTGGGTATAACATCCTGCATGTGAACAAAATCACCAAATTATTCAGGATAATAGCATTAACTAGGTTCTGGACAGCACCCAAGGCTGATAGAAATTGTGTCATTAGCAAAACATAATCTAACAGGTAAAGGAAAAGATGCTCAATATCTAACTTAATCAAAAACCACAATGAGATGTTACCTCACACCTAGTAAAATCATTATTGTTGAAAAACCAAAAACCCTAAGAGATACCATGTGTTGACCTAGATGTGGAGAGACTGGAACCCTTGTACACTGTTTGTGAAAATGTAAAATAGTACTATAGAAATTAACATGGATATTCCTCAACAAATTAAAAAAAGAACTACTATATGATCCAGCAACCCCATTTATTGGCATGCATCCAAAATAATTGAAATCAGGATTTCAAAGAGATATCTGCACTCCCTTCTTCATTGTACCATTGTTCACAATAGTCAAGATATGGAAATAACTTAAATACACATTAATGGACAAATGGATAAAGAAAATGTGATTTATATATAAAATGAAATAATATTCAGCCTTAAAAATGAAGGAAATCCTGCCATAGGTGCCAAGATAAATTAACTTGGAGGACATTATGCCAAGTAAAATAAACCAGTTACAGGGCAAATACTACGTGATTCTGCGTTTATCTAAAATAGTCAAACTCATAGAAACAGAGTAGAATGGTGGTTGTCAGGGACATAAAATTTACTAGAAAAAAATTGCCATAGAACAGATAAAAAACAAACAAATATTTCCTTATAAATTAAAAAAACAAAGAAATCTCCTTTATGAAATAAGAATGCAAAAGAGAAATACAAGAGTTCAGGAAAGAGATAGAAAAACAGCAGGAGGATATAAAATATAAAATGATGGAACTCAGAAAATAACAGAATTTTAAAAGAATCACCAACATGAAGATGAAACTGGGTGAGTTAAGGGTCTTCAGAATGTACAACAAAGTACATAGAAAATAAAAATAGTAAATTACATAAAAAACAAAAAAAGATTTTTTAGAAGACTTTAAAATGCAAGGAGTAAAACAACTTTTTTGTTGTTGTTTTCTTCTTTTTTTTTTTTGAGACAGAGTCTCCCTCTGTCGCCCAGGCGGGAGTGCGGTGGCGCAATCTCGGCTCACTGCAACCTCCGTCTTCCGGGTTCAAGCAATTGTCCTGCCTCGGCCTCCCCAGTAGCTGGGAATACAGGCGCACGCCTCCACGCCTGGCTAATTTTTTTTGTGTTTTAGTAGAGATGGGTTTTCACGGTGTTGCCAAGGCTGGTATCAGACTCCTGAGCTCAGGCAATCCGCACGCCTTGGCCTTCCAAAGTGCTAGGATTACAGGCGTGAGCCACCGCGCCCGGCCACAACTAATTCAGGAAATTTACTCTGAACAAAAAGACGACTTTTTGACAACACTTGCCATGCATCAGAGAACGTGGTCCCAGAAGAGTCAGCAAAAGATATATCCTAATGAAATTCTGAACTGCGAAGATGAAGAAAAAATTCTGTAATAAATCAGTCGAAAAAAATAGGTCAACTATAATGGGGGAGGGTGAAAATTACACTTTCATTGGATTTCTTCACAACAATCACCAGTGCCAAAAGATAATCGTGCAACATTTTATAAGATGAATTTTATATTCATCTAAATGATTCTCCAAGTATGAAAACTTAAGAAAAACAGTTTTAAACATTCAGGAACTCCAAAATATTGTTTCTGTGCATTTTTCTTGAAGAAAATTCTGAAGCTTAAACTTCAACTAAACCAGACATGACAGAAAATTGTGGTAAAAGGTTTGGTAGTGGGAGCTGAATATATTGGACAGAAAAATTAAAAGCAAAAGAAGTATGGGGATCAGAAGAAAATATCAGATGTAAAATTGATACACTCTGAAAACGTAGAAAAAAAACAGTATAACCACCATAAAAGTGAGAAATGGAAAGGATAGAGGAAATGCAAACATATATATTGCCTTGCCTATAATACATTTGCTATGAAGTTAAAGAACATCATTTAAAGCTGAGGAAAATCATGTATATTTAATATTACAAAGGTAAACATTAAGAAGATAATACTGTTTGTTAAAATCATGGGGTAGAGGAGACAGGAAGAATAGAAAGGAAGAGGAAACCTCTTATTTTAAGACTCCTTATAGTAGTAAAGAGATACTATCTGAAGAAATAAGAGAGTAATATGTTATATAAAATTCCAAATCCAAGAGAAATCACTAGAAAAAAATGTAAATATTCCTAAGTATTAAAATAACCATACACTTTTTTAAAAAAGCAAGTAGGCAAGATGTTGGTATACAATTTTCCATGGGTGTTTTGTTTCACGTGTTTCTGCATGTCCTCCAAGAAAAAGCACTGACTGACCTTGCTCCAGACTACATTTTCATGGATGTTTGCATAGCAAACAACCTTGGAAAATAAAAATAATGTCTCCTTTCATATCAAAAGGAATGTTTGCTTACTCTCTAGCACAGTAAACATAATGTCTCCCTCCAGCTCAAAAGTGAGACAGGAATTATGAAAGATTCAGGTCCCCAAAGTTCAGGATTCCTTGCCTATCATGCATTCTGCCATGTGTGCAGGTATCATCTGGCTCCCTTGGTATCACCCTCTGGGAATTGAGCATCACACAGCTGGCACAAATGTTGATACTCTAGTTACTGTTATCGCTCTGAGTAATAAACTCTCCTTTGTCTTTGACTAAGGATTCTCATGTTTTTTGCCAGCATCTATGAAACTGTGGCAGGCTACATTGTTAGCTTGCATGGAAAATAAAATCTCGACTCTTAATAGTTCTTTAGACCATTATATGCAAAAGGAAAATTATTAGAAAAACTATTATTAGGGAAGACACAATAAAGTAATGTGACAAATCTAAGACCAAATAAATCAGTAATATTAATAAACATAAAATGGTAAACACATCTATTAAAAAAAGATGTTTATATTGGATATAAAAGCAAAACCAACTATGGCACATTTGAATATTTGTCACCAATTCTAGCCTCCTTATCTGAATTAAATTATACATCTGTATTTCAGTCGTGTGTTTTTGTAACATCTCCCACAAAAAAGAGTATATTTTCCCATCTTGTTGATGTTGGCTTTGTCACGTTACTTGTTTTGACCAAGACAATGTTAGTGAATATGAAATAAGCAGAGGCATTAAAAACATGCTGTGTAGTTCAGCTTGTCCTCATCTGCTCTTGTGATTTATTAGAAGAAAATGTCCCAGGTATCAGCTGATACAAAAGGAGAATTAGAAAACAATTGGAACAGATCTGAACCTAATTCAGGTTCTAGGTTGTGAACTTAGAACGAAGCCCTTCTGGTCCCACTTAGCACTAGAGAACTGCAAGTGACAGTCTTGAGAGCAAGAAAAATAATGTTTGCTGTTATAAATTCTGAGATCAGTGAGAAAAACAAGAACTACTCAATAAATTGGGAATAATTGTGTAGCTACCTGAAAAAAAATTAGATTCTTACCTCATAATATTCATCAGTATACATTCCAAATGGATCAATCTTAAAAAAAAAAAAACTAGATAGCTTAGGAGAAATTACTTATAACCTCGGAATTGAAGACTGTTAAACTATATTTTAATTTTAAAACCATAAAAGAAATGATCAGTATATTTAGCTACAAAAAACAACCCTAAATATCAAAACAATCATAAGCAAAGTTAAAAGAAAAATGATAATCTGGAAAAAGATTTACAACTACCAGAGACAGAAAACTCTTTCCTAGTAACTAAAATTTTCCTCTCAATTGATTCATAAAAGATCAACTCAATACAAAAACAGCCAAAGGATAAGAATTGCAAGTTCATAGAAAAAGAAACACAAGTGGCTCTTAAATATTTGTTTTGCCTCTTTCACTATGAGAGAAATACAAACAATACTTGGATGCATTTTTCATCTATCAGAATAACAAAACTCAAAAATTTGATAATCCAGTGTCAAACATAGGATTTGTATAACTAAGAAAAGAAAAACAGAATATAATTGTATACTTGAAAACTGCTAAGAGAGTAGATCTTAAAAGTTCTCACCACATGCACACAAAATGATAACTATGTGAGGTGATGGATATGTTAATTAGCTTAATTGTGGTAATCATTTCACACTGTATATATGAAAACATCACATTGTACAAGGTACATTTATACAATTTTATTTCTCAATTATAGCTCAATAAAGCTGGAAAAAATAAATAAAATTTTAAAAAGAAAAAATGCATATATTTACCTTGGATTGCATGTGCATAGAAATTACCTGGACAATAAATGGAAAATAAGAGTGGTTACCTATTGTGAGAATGCGAAGTGAGGGATGGAGGACAGAGATAAAAGAGATGTGTATTAGTCTGTTTTCACACTGCTATAAAGAAATACCTGAGGTTGGGTAATTTATAAATAAAAGAGTTTTAATTGACTCACAGACTGCATGGCTGGGGAGGTCCCAGGAAACATAATCATGGCAGAAGGCAAAGGGAAAGCAAGGAACGTCTTATGTGGGGGCAGGTGAGAGCATGAAAGGCCAGGGAAACTGTCACTTATCAAATCATCAGATCTCATGAGAACTTATGCACTGTCACAAGAAGAGCATTTGGGGGGAACCACCCCCAGGATCTAATCACCTCTCACCAGATACCTCCTTTGACATGTGAGAATTACAAGAGTTGAGCCAAACCATATTATTCCACCCCTGACCACTCCCAAATCCCATGTCCTTTTCACATTTCAAAACTATTCATGCCTTCCCAACAGTCCCCCAAATTCTTAACTCATTCCGGCATTAATCCAAAACTCCAAGTCCAAAGTCTCACCTGAGACAAGGCAAGTTCCTTCGACCTATGAGCCTCTAAAATCAAAAACAAGTTAGTTACTTCCAAGATACAATGAGGGCACATGCATTGGGTAAATGTTCCCATTACAAATGGAAGAAATTGGCCAAAACAAAGGGGACAGAAGCCACATGCAAGTCTGAAACCCAGCAAGGCACTCATTAAATCTTAAAGCTCCAAAATAATCTCCTTTGACTCCATGTCCCACATCCAGGGCATGCTGATGCAAGATTTGGGCTCCCACAGCCTTGGACAGCTCTGTCCCTCTGGTTCTACAGGGTACAGTCCCTGTGGCTGCTTTCCCAGGCTGGCATTGAGTGCCTGCAGCTTTTCCAGGCACACAGTGCAAGCCATTGGTGGATCTAAATTTCTGGGGTCTGGAGGACGGTGGCCCTCTTCTCACAACTCCACTAGGCAGTGCCCCAGTGGGGACTCTGTGTGGAGGCTCCAATCCAACGTTTCCCTTCTGCACTGCCCTAGCAGAGGTTCTTCATGAAGGCTCTGCCCCTGCGGCAGACTTCTGCCTGGACATCCAGGGATTTCTACACATCCTCTGAAATTTAGGCAGAGGTTCCCAAAGCTCAATTCTTGTCCTCTGCACACCTGCAGACCCAACACCACAGGGAAGGCACCAAGGCTTGGGGCTTGCCCCCTCGGAACTCATGGCCCAAGCTGTACCTTGGTGTCTTTTAGTCGTGGCTGGAGCTGGAGTGCCTGGGAAGCAGTCTCAAGACTGCACAGAGCACCAAAGCCCGGGACCCAGCCCACAGAAACATTTTTTCCTCCTAGGCCTCTGGGACTGTGATGGGAGGGGCTGCTGTGAAGGTCTCTAACATGCCCTGGGGACATTTTCCCCATTGTCTTGGCTCTCAATAGTCAGTTCATTACTTATGCAAATTTGTGTAGCTAGCTTGAATTCCTCCCCAGAAAAAAGGTTTTCCTTTTCCACTACATGGTCAGGCTGCAAATTTTCTGAACTTTTATGCTCTGCTTCCCTTTTAAACATAAGTCCCAATATCAAACCACCTCTTTGTGAACACATATAACTGAATGCTTTCAGAATTATCCAGGTCACCTCTTGAATGCTTTGCTGCTTAGAAATTTCTTCCACCAGATACACTAAATCATCTCTCTCAAGTTAAAAGTTCCACAAATCTCTAGGGCAGAAACAAAACCCTGCCAGCCTCTTTGCTAAAGCCTAGCAAGAGTCACCTTTGTTCCAGTTCCCAGAAAGTTCCTCATCTCCATATGAGAACACCTCAGCCTGGACTTCACTGGCCATATTACTATCAGCATTTTGGTCAAATGATTCAACAAGTCTCTAGGAAGCTCTAAACTTTTGGACATCTTTCTGTCTTCTTCTGAGCCCTCCAATTGTTCCAAACTCTCCCTGTTACCCAGTACCAAAGTTGCTTCTGCGTTTTCAGTTTATCTTTATCACAGTGTCCCACTACATCAGTATTAATTCTCTTTTCACACTGCTATAAAGAAATATCTGAGACTGGGTAATTTATTAAAAAAAGAGGTTAATTGATTCACAGTTTCCCATGACTAGGGAGGTCTCAGGAAACTTACGATCATGGAGGAAGGCAAAGGGGAATCAAGACACATCTTCCATGGCAGCAGGCAAGAGAGTGGGCGTGAAGACAAAACTGCCACTTATAAAACCATCAGATCTCATGTGAACTCTCTTACTATCATGAGAACAGCATGGGGGAAACCACTCCCATGATCTAATCACCTCCCACCAGAACCCTCCCTCAACACATGGGGATTACAATTTGAGATGAGATTTGGATGGGGATACAGAGGCAAACCATATCAAGATGCTTATTCAATATCTTTTAATATTTTTTGATGTTTGAACCAAAACACTGTGTTATCAATTCAGATGCATGCTATGACATGGATTATCTTTGAAGACATTATGCTAAGTGAAATAAGCCAGTCACAAAAAGACAAACGCTGCGGCACTTGTATGAGGTACCTAGAACAGTCAAATTCATAAGACACTGAAAGTAGAATGATGGTCACCATGGGTTAAGGGGGAACAACAAATGGGGTGTTGTTTAATGGCTTATAGAGTTTCATTTTCAAAAGATGAAAAAGTTCTAGATATCTGTTGCACACAGTGTAAATACAGTTAACACTTCTGTTAAGTACTATTAAGGTTAACAGTACACTTAAAAACTTACATTTTAAGTGTACTGTTAACTAAAAACTATAAGTGCACACTTAAAAATGGTTAGTCATGATGGTAAAATTTATGTTATGCATATGTTACCACAATCTTTTAAAAAGACTTTATGACTGTATTATCTATTTTTAAAAAATAATTTTAAAAATCAATGCAGAATCACACTTTGCTACGACACTTCCAAATCACTAAATCTCATTCCCTGTATAGCATATTCTATGCATAGTTTTAATTTCCAAGATTTCTACCCAATTCTTTTTAATATTCACACTTTGTGTCACAATTTATTTTTAATGGAGGATTTTCCCTCATTTATCATTTAAAGATTCCAAATCTACGTAAACAACAAACTTTTTAAAATTAATTTTATCTAAATGATTTAATGATTTCATTGTTAGTTTTGTTGGCTCTCCTAGCATTAGCTTTCTTTCTGTATTACAGAAATTGGTTAATAGACTCATTTGTGTAGGAGGATTTTGTTTTGTTTTCTTTTGTTTTTGTATACCTTTTTCTTTCTTGCTCTACCTTTCTGCTCATTCTTCCCTGACCAGTGATTTTGTAGTTGCCTCCACCTAACTTTAAGCTGTACAAAATCAAGTCTTACAAAATCTGGTTTAGAATGCTTGCCCCTCAGTGATATTGAGGATATTGAAGATTCTCAGTAAACAAAATGAGATGTAATACAATGATATATTTGAAATGAGTTCCTTTTTCTTTCTACCTCCTTAAATCCAGAGCACCATGTGAACCCTTCCAGGACATTTTTTCAGCTTCCTTTTATAACTCTCTGAACTCCACCCCAGATACTGAGTCTTATCTGATCTCCGTAAATTCAAGGAACAATTTTAGACCCTATTACTCTTTAGGAACAAAATTTCCAGTGCGTATTATTTTATAGCCACAAATCCAATAGCTTCTAGCTCTAGTCCCACTCACTGCTTTATATTTCTGCTCAAATTCTGTTCTACTAAACAATTATACTGTTTACGAGGCAACAAGTGATTCTGAGTTTCTCCTTTAATATTTTATCTATAAATGATTAAATTGATATAGAGAGGTTACATCAAAACCAACTTTTTGAATAATATTTACCAGGATTCAGGTGAAAACATTAGGAAGTTCAAAGAAACCAAAAAAAAAAAATTATGTGAAAATAAACTGAATTTAAAATAAGATGTAGAGAACATGTAGATATAATAGAAGGATAACAGCAAAAAGGAAATAATATGCAACTGTGTAGACAATAAAATTCTCAATAGTTTTTGCATTGAGGCTACAATTTTGGTACGCATTTTCTTGCTGTCAAAGCAAAAAGGTAAATAAAATCAGTCAAATTAGCCAGACATGGTGGCTTGCACATGTACTCCCAGCTACTTGGAAGGCTGAGGCAGAAGGATCCCTTGAGCCCAGGATTTCAAGGCTACAGTAAACTATGATTATGCCACTGTAACCCAACCTGGGTGACAGAGTAAGAGCCTGTCTTAAAATAAATAAGTGGATAAATAAAACCCTTCACAAATTTTACGTTACCTATCCTAAATATGTATTCACCCAATATTAGAGCACTCATATTCATTAAACAAGTTCTGGAAATCAGAAGAGATGTAGATGACCACATAATATAATAATAATGAGAGACTTCAACACCCCACTGACAGTGTCAGATATCATCAAGGCAGAAAACAACAAAGATGTTTGGGAGCTAAACTCAACACTTGACCAAATGGACCTAACATACATCTATAAAATACTCTACCCAACATCAGAATATACATTTTCTCATCTCTACATGCCACACACTCTGAGATTAACCACACACTTGGCCATAAAGCAATTATCAACAAATTCAAAAACAATACAATCATACCAACCACATTCTTGGACCACAGCACAATGAAAATTAGAAATCAATACAAATAAGATCTCTCAAAACCATATGCTTACATAGAAATTAAACAATCTGCTCCTGAATGACTTTTGGACAAAGAATGAAATCAAGGCAGAAATTTTTTAAAAAATGAAACTAATGAAAATGAACACACAACATACCAGAATGTCTGGGACACAGCAAAAGAAGTGTTAAGAGGAAAGTTTATAGTGCTAAATTCCCACATTAAGAAGTTAGAAATATCTCAAATTAATAACCTAACATCACACCTAGAGGTACTAGACAAAGAAGGGCAAACCAACCCCAAAGCTAGCAGAAGACAAGAAATAACTAAAATCAGAGACTAACTGAATGAAATTGAGATGCAAGATTCCATACAAAAGATTGATGAAACAAAAAATTGGCTCTTCAAAAAAAAACAAGATTGATAGACTGCTAGCTAGATTAAGAAAGAAAAAAGAGAGAAGATTCAAATAAACACAATCAGAAATGACAAAGGTGACATTACCACCACCATCACAGAAATACCAAAAAACAAAAAACAAAAACAAAAAACTCTCAGAGACCATTATGAACACCTGTATGCACACAAACTAGAAAACCTAGAAGAAATGAATAAATTCCTGGAAACATACAAACTCCTAAGACAGAACCAAAAATAAATTAAAATCCAGAAAAGACCAATAATGAGTTCTGAAATCGAATCAGTAATTTTAAAAATCCACCAGCCAGAAAAAGTACTGGACCAGGCGGATTTACAGCTGAATTCCACCAGACTTACAAAGAGCTGGTACCAATCCTACTGAAATTATTCCAAAAATCAAGGAGAAGGGACTTCCCCCTAACTCGTTCTATGAGGCCAGCATCATCTTGATACCAAAATATATTGGAGACACAATAAAAAAAGAAAACTTCAGGCTAATATCCCCGATGAAAAGAGACTAAAAATTCCTCAACAAAATACTAGCAAATCAAATCCAGCAGCACATCAAAAAGCTAGTCCACCATAATTAAGTAGGCTTTATTCTTGGGATGCAAGGTTGGTTCAATATACACAAATCAATAAATGTGATTCATCACAAAAACAGAACTAAAAGCAAAAACCACATGATTATCTCAAAAGACACAGAAAAAGCCTTTGATAAAATTCAACATCTCCTCATGTTAAAACCCTCATGTCAACCCTCAGTGTCAACAAACTTGTCATCAAAGAGGCATACCTCAAAATAATAAGAGCCATCTATGACATACCCACAGCCAACATCATACTGAACAGGCACAAGCTGAAAGCGTTCCTCCTCTTGATGACCAGAACAAGGATGCCCATTCTCACCACTCCCATTCGACATAGTACTGGAAGTCCTAGGCACGGCAATCAAGCAAGATAAAGAAAAAAAAGACATCCATATTAAAAGGGAGGAAGTCAAACTATCTCTGTTTGCAGACAATATGATTTTATATCTAGAAAACCCCATAGTCTCTGCCCAAAGCCTCCTAGAACTGACAAACAACTTCAGTAAAGTTTCAGGATACAAAATCAATGTACAAAAATCAGTAGCATTTCTATACACCAGTGATGTCCAAGCTAAGAGCCAAATCAAGAAGCAATCCTATTCACAATAGCCACAAAAGAATAAAATACCTAGGAATATATCTAACCAGGGAGGTGAAATATCTCTGCAATGAGAATTACAAAACACTTCTCAAAGAAATCAGAGATGACACAAACAAATGGAAAAAACATTCCATGCTCATAGATAGGAAGAATCAATATTGTTAATGTGGCCATACTGCCCAAAGCAATTTAGAGATTAAATGTTATACTTATCAAACCACCAACATCATTTTTCACAGACTTAGAAAAAACTATGCTAAAATTCATATGGAACCAAAACAGAGTCCAAATAAACAAAGCCATCTTAAGTAAAATGAACAAGGCCAGATGTATCATACTACCTGATTTTAAACTATACCACAAGGATACAGTAACCAAAACAACATGTTACTCATACAAAAACAGACACATAGACTGAAGGAACAAGTTAGAGAACATAGAAATAAAGCTGCACACCTAAAACCATCTGATCTTCAACAGAGTTTACAAAAACAAGCAATGGAGAAAGAACTCCCTATTTAATAAACGGTGCTGGAATAACTGGCTAGCCACATGCAGAAAATTGAAACTGGACTCCTTCCTTTCATCATATACAAAAATTAACTCAAATGAATTAAAGGCTTAAATGTAAAACATGAAACTATAAAAACACTAGAAAAAAACCTAGGAAATATCATTCTGTACACAGGCTTTGGCAAAGATTTCATGATGAAGGCCCCAAAGGTAATGGCAACCAAAACAAAAATAGAAGAGTGAGACTTAATTAAACTAGAGATCTTTTGCACAGAAAAACAAAACAAAACAAAAAAAAATTAACAGAGTAAACAGAGAACCTACAGAATGGGAAAAAATATTTGCAAACTATGCATCCAACAAAGGTCAAATATTCAGAATCTACAAGGAACTTAAATCAACATGCAAAAAACCAAACAACCTCATTTAAAAATATGCAAAGTAGTTGAACAGACACTTATCAAAAGAAGCCATTCATGTGGCCAATGAGCATATGAAAAAAATGCTCATCACTAATTATTAGACAAATGCAAAGCAAAACCAAAATGAGATACCATCTCATACCAGTCAAAACGTCTATTACTAAAAAGTCAAAAAAAATGACAGATATTGGCAAGATTGTGGAGAAAAGGAACGCTTATACGCTGATGGTGGGAATGTAAATTAGTTCAGCCACTGTGGAAAGCACTTTAGAGATTTCTCAAAGAACTTAACTACCATTTGACTCAGCAATCCCATTACTAGGTATATACTCAAAGAAATACACATTCTACCACAAAGGCACCTGCACTTGTGTGTTCATTGAAACACTATTCACAAAAGCAAAGGCAAAAAGCCAACCTAGGTGCCAGTCAATGGTAGACTGGATTTTAAAAATCTTTGGTACATAAACACCATGGAATGCCATGCAGTCATAAAAAATGAAACCATGTTCTTTGCAGCAATATGGATACAGCTGGAGGCCCTTATTCTAAGGAAATTAACCCAGGAACAGAAAACCAAATACCACATGTTCTAACTTATATGTGGGAGTCAAACATTGAGTACACATGGACACAACTATGGGAACAATAGACACCAGGGCCTACTTGAAGGGGAAGGATGGAAGGAGGGGAGGGTCAAAAAACTACCTCTCAGGTACTAAACTCACTATCTGAGTGATGAAGTCATTGTACACCAAACCTCAGTAACACGCAATTTACCCATGTAACAAACCTGTACATGTACCCCCTGAGCCTAAAATAAAAGTTGAAAAAATAAAAGAAAATAACGTGGTTTACAATTCCTTACCTTCGACAGTATTAAGGGGGAAACAGTAATTGTTTATGATAATTATATAAAGTTTTTTATGATAAATCACTCATTATTTTGGCTTATACCAGAAAAATGCAAAAACTTGATTGTCATTGCTATAATAAAATTCATTTAATTTACAAAAAACAACACAAATATTAGGTCATTAAGAAAAAAAGAACATATCTATGCTTCCATAGAATAACTTTTCCTGACACTTAAACGGAGATGAAGTTTTGTCTTCATATAGAGATCACTGAATATGGGAAAGGTTAATTTCTTCAAGAACATTTCTAAGGAAATGCAGTGATAGATATACAGGAAGGGATTTTATTGCAGTTTTTAGTACATCTGAGAGTATGACATCCAAGTATTGATTTCGTAAAGACAATTCTGTTGAAGAGTGTTGTCCAAATACATAAATTTCTGATGATCTTGCTCCGTAATAGAGATAAGATCTAGAATATCTGGCAAAATTATTGAATTCAGGATGTTAAGACCATCTTTATGTTTTGCATTTTTTTTTCAACCATCCTTTTGGCATAAAAAAATTGACAGGTAAAATGTTTAATATGGCAATCTGTATCTGAAATGCATATAACTTGTGTATAAATATGCCAAAAATTTTACACAAGAACAAAATAAGGCTGACATCCTTTTGTGAAAGGTAACTTAAAACAAAGACTGTCTGCCATCATCAATACAGTAAAGACAGCAGTCTTCTGACTTTTAGTCTCAAGATGCTTGAAGACTTTAAAAATGGAGAACTCCAAAGAGCATTCACTTATATAGATTATGGCATTTAGTATTTGCCACATTAGAAATTAAAACTAAGAAATATTTAAAACATGTACTTATTTATTTTAAAGCAACAATAATAAACCCATTAAATGTTAATGTGAATGACATGTTTTTTAAAAAAACAAAGAAACAGAAAAGAAAAAACAATGAAGAAATTTAGTAAGAAGAGCGGCTTTGTTTTCTATTTTTCCAAATTTCTTCAATGTTTGGTTTAGTACAAAACAACTGTATCCCCACACCTGCTTCTACATTCAATCTTTTGCAATGTTATTTTAATTAAAAAAGCATGAAACAAATCTAGCCTCACACAAATATGTAATTGGAAATGAGAGGAATAATTTAATAGTATTTTCCAACATTGGGGAAATTGTTTTTCGATACTAAATCAAAACTCGACAAGTAGGTATATCTTAAAGGTTAATTGCAATGTTGAATCTGAAACTCTAATAATTAACCTTTCATACTCTGTTTTATTATAATGCAATGATCCATCTTATATTTTGAATGAATCTTTTACCCATGTATGATTTGATATACATTCATCATTTAAAAACATTAGTTAAGTAACTGTATTATAGAGATGTTCCAAAAGCTGACATATTTCACTATATAATGTCGAAAAATCACATTTTTCAATGTCACCACCCATCACGTCAATAAAGCCTTTAATTATTGAGAAGCTGTTAAGTTCACAATGGTAGATACAAATTTTCCAAATTTCTAATTACAACTTTCACTTGAAAGTTCAAATTTTATCATTGACAATAAATACTATTGGCTGTGAAATGACAGGCTCACTTTATTAATTTTTGAGAAAATACCTCCAAAATCCTAAATCTGAATAATCAGTTTGTCTGCCAGTCATTCTATGAAGAAAACTGGTGTTCCAGGTAAATCACAGATGTGCTTTTACTTGAGACAACCATCATAGTTTAGTAAGTGGCAGAAAAGCTTTATGGGTACTTCCCGATTCCTCATACAGAATAAATGAAGTGTACTCATGTGTCAGGTTCTAATAATTTTGCAGCTTTCTTAAGAACATTTTTAAGGAAAGCTGGCAGTTTTTTGAATGGTAGTGCATGGCAGTGAATAATACAATGACTATTAGTACACTTTGGTACCACTGCCTTGATTTGTGATGAGGTGCCAGTGATTTCGTACAGCACAGCTTTGTCAACACTAGGAAATAGGCGAAGAACATATGAGTATTATTAGAGAAATAATTTTGACCTCTTGGACTCCATGAAAGGATCTCAAGAGTACTCAGGGGTCCATAATCATGCTTGGAGAATGGCAGTCTAAATTTTTTCTTTATTTCATGCTTCTAGAGAGGATAAAATATAACCAGTATTTTTCTGTCACCCAAGCTGGAGTGCAATGGCGCAATCTCAGCTCACTGCAACCTCTCCCTCCCGGGTTCAAGCGATTCTCCTGCCTCAGTCTCCCAGTTACAAGCACCCACCACCGCACCCAGCTAATTTTTCTTTTTTTTTTTCTTAGTAGAGATAGGGTTTCACCATGTTGGCCAGGCTGGTTTCAAACTGCTGACTTCAGATGATCCACCTGCTTTGGCCTCCCAAAGTTCTGGGATTATAGGCGTAAGCCACTGTGCCCAGCTGGTATTTTCTTTCAAAGCCACTTCAAGACAAAGGTCTTAGATTTATATGCTTAAATAGATTTATTTGCCTATGAGGACCACTTTGGGACAAGTTCTACTGAAGTAACTTTTGTTACTGAGGCAAAATTCTTGTAATAGAAAATTTACCAATTTAACCATTTTAAATGAGTACAATTCAGTGACTTTTAGTACATTGACAATGTTTCACAACTATCACTGTATCTAATTCTATCACATTTTTGTCATTCCAAAAAGAAACCCCATACTCATTACCCAGTCACTCCCTATTCCTCCTCCCCACAGCCCCTTGCAACCATGAATATGCTTCTGTGGATTTGCCTATTCTGGATCTATTTTTTTAAATAATACTTTAAGTTCTAGGGTACATGTGCACAATGTGCAGGTTTGTTACATATGTATACATGTGCCATGTTGGTGTGCTGCACTCATTAACTCATCATTTACATTAGGTATATCTCCTAATGCTATCCCTTCCCCCTCCCCCGACCCCATGACAAGCCCCGGTGTGTGATGTTCCCTTTCCTGTGTCCAAGTGTTCTCATTGCTCAATTCCCACCCATGAGTGAGAACATGTGGTGTTTGGTTTTTGTCCTTGCGATAGTTTGCTGAGAATGATGGTTTCCAGTTTCATCCATGTCCCTACAAAGGACATGAACTCATCCTTTTTCATGGCTGCATAGTATTCCACGGTGTATATGTGCCACATTTTCTTAATCCAGTCTATCATTGATGGACATTTGGGTTGGTTCCAAGTCTTTGCTATTGTGAATAGTGCTGCAATAAACATACGTGTGCATGTGTCTTTATAGCAGCATGATTTATAATCTGATGGGTATATACCCAGTAATGGGATGGCTGGGTCAAATGGAATTTCTAGTTCTAGATCCCTGAGGAATCACCACACTGTCTTCCACAATGGTTGAACTAGTTTACAGTCCCACCAATAGTGTAAAAGTGTTCCTATTTCTCCACATCCTCTCCAGCACCTGTTGTTTCCTGACTTTTTAATGATTGCCATTCTAACTGGTGTGAGATGGTATCTCATTGTGGTTTTGATTTGCATTTCTCTGATGGCCAGTGATGATGAGCATTTTTTCATGTGTCTTTTGGCTGCATAAATGTCTTCTTTTGAGAAGGGTCTGTTCATATCCTTCGCCCACTTGTTGATGGGGTTGTTTGACTTTTTCTTATAAATTTGTTTGTGTTCTTTGTAGATTCTGGATATTAGCCCTTTGTCAGATGGGTAGATTGCAAAAATTTTCTCCCATTCTGTAGGTTGCCTATTCATTCTGATGGTAGTTTCTTTTGCTGTGCAGAAGCTCTTTAGTTTAATTAGATCCATTTGTCAATTTTGGCTTTTGTTGCCATTGCTTTTGGTGTTTTAGACATGAAGTCCTTGCCCATGCCTATATCCTGAATGGTATTGCCTAGGTTTTCTTTTAGGGTTTTTATGGTTTTAGGTCTAACATTTAAGTCTTTAATCCATCTTGAATTAATTTTTGAATAAGGTGTAAGGAAGGGATTCAGTTTCAGCTTTCTACATAAGGCTAGCCAGTTTTCCCAGCACCATTTATTAAATAGGGAATCCTTTCCCCATTGCTTTTGTTAGGTTTGTCAAAGATCAGATGGTTGTAGATGTGTGGTATTATTTCTGAGGGCTCTGTTCTGTTCCATTGGTCTGTATCTCTGTTTTGGTACCAGTACCATGCTGTTTTGGTTACTGTAGCCTTGTAATATAGTTTGAAGTCAGGTAGCATGATGCTTCTAGCTTTGTTCTTTTGGCTTAGGATTGTCTTGGCAATGTAGGCCCTTTTTTGGTTCCATATGAACTTTAAAGTAGTTTTTTCCAATTCTGTGAAGAAAGTCATTGGTAGCTTGATGGGGATGGCATTGAATCTATAAATTACCTTGGGAAGTATGGCCATTTTCATGATATTGATTCTTCCTACCCATGAAAATGGAATGTTCTTCCATTTGTTTGTTTCCTCTTTTATTTCGCTGAGCAGTGGTTTGTAGTTCTCCTTGAAGAGTTCCTTCACATCCCTTGTAAGTTGGATTCCTAGGTATTTTATTCTCTTTGAAGCAATTGTGAATGGGAGTTCACTCATGATTTGGCTCTCTGTTTGTATGTTATTGGTGTATAAGAATGCTTGTGATTTTTGCACATCGATTTTGTATCCTGAGACTTTGCTGAAGTTGCCTATCAGCTTAAGGAGATTTGGGACTGAGACAATGGGGTTTTCTAGATATACTATCATGTCATCTGCAAACAGGGACAATTTGACTTCCTCTTTTCCTAATTGAATACCCTTTATTTCCTTCTCCTGCCTAATTTCCCTGGCCAGAACTTCCAACACTATGTTGAATAGGAGTGGTGAGAGAGGGCATCCCTGTCTTGTGCCAGTTTTCAAAGAGAATGCTTCCAGTTTTTGCCCATTCAGTATGATATTGGCTGTAGGTTTGTCATAGATAGTTCTTATTATTTTGAGATACGTCCCATCAATACCTAATTTATTGAGAGTTTTTAGCATGAAGAGTTGTTGAATTTTGTCAAAGGCCTTTTCTGCATCCATTGAGATAATCATGTGGTTTTTGTCTTTGGTTCTGTTTATATGCTGGATTATGTTTATTGATTTGCATATGTTGAGCCAGCCTTGCATCACAGGGATGAAGCCCATTTGATCATGGTGGATAAGCTTTTGGATGTGCTGCTGGATTCGGTTTGCCAGTATTTTATTGAGGATTTTTGCATCGATGTTCATCAGGGATATTGGTCTAAAATTCTCTTTTTTTGTTGTGTCTCTGTCAGGCTTTGGTATCAGGATGATGCTGGCCTCATAAAATGAGTTAGGGAGGATTCCCTCTTTTTCTATTGATTGGAATAGGTTCAGAAGGAATGGTACCAGCTCCTCCTTGTACCTCTGGTAGAATTCGGCTGTGAATCTGTCTGGTCCTGGACTTTTTTTGGTTGGTAGGCTATTAATTATTGCCTCAATTTCAGAGCCTGTTATTGGTCTATTCAGGGATTCAACTTCTTCCTGGTTTAGTCTTGGGAGGGTGTATGTGTCAAGGCATTTATCCATTTCTTCTACATTATCTAGTTTATTTGCATAGAGGTGTTTATAGTATTCTTTGATGGTAGTTTGTATCTCTGTGGGATCTGTGGTGATATCGCCTTTATCATTTTTTATTGTGTCTATTTGATTCTTCCCTCTTTTCTTCTTTATTAGTGTTGCTAGCGGTCTATCAATTTTGTTGATCTTTTCAAAAAACCAGCTCCTGGATCATTGATTTTTTTGAAGGGTTTTCTGTGTCTCTATCTCCTTCAGTTCTGCTCTGATCTTAGTTATTTCTTGCCTTCTGCTAGATTTTCAATGTGTTTGCTCTTGCTTCTCTAGTTCTTTTAATTGTGATGTTAGGGTGTCAATTTTAGATCTTTCCTGCTTTCTCTTGTGGGCATTTAGTGCTATAAATTTCCTCTACACACTGCTTTAAATGTGTCCCAGAGATTCTGGTATGTTCACAACATAATGTTTCTAAGTTTTATCCATGTTGTAGCATAAATTAGTACTTATTACATTTTATGACTAAACAGTATTCCATTGTATGGATATACCATATTTCAGTTATCCATTCATTTGTTGATGGGCATTTTGGTTCTTTCCCCCTATTGGTTGTGACAAATGATGTTGTTATGAACAGTAGTGTACACGTTTTTGTTTGAACACCTGTTTTTAATTCTTTGGGTATATATCTAGGAGAAAACTTGCCAGATCACACCATAATTCTATGTATAACTTTTGAGCACCCACCAAACCGTTCTCCATGATGGCTTCCCCACTTTCCATTCTCATCAGCAATGTACAAGAGCTTTGATTTTTTCACATCCTTTCCAACATTTTTTTTCTTTTTTCTTTTTCTTTTTTTTTTTTTTTTTTTGGTTATAGTCGTCCTAAAGGTGGGAAGTGGTATCTTATTGAGATTTGGTTTGCATTTATTTAATGATTAATGATGTTGAGCATGTTTTCACATGCTTATTAGCCATATGTATATCTTCTCTGGAGAAATGTCAGCTCTGATCCTTGGCCCATTTTTCATTTGGGTCATTTATTTTGTTATTGTTGAGTGGGAAGAATTCTTTATATATTCTGGATACTGGACTCTTATCAGACATATGCTTTGCAAATATTTCTCTCATTCTGTGAGGTATTTTTTTAAACTTTCTTGATAATGTCCTTTGTTGAAAGAAAAAATAATAATTTTGGTAAAGTTCAATTTCACTGTTTTGAAATATTACATTTGCTAAATAAAATAATAATAATTTTGTCCAACAGAATATAAACAAAGATATTTAACTGATCAAAAAAATGAAATTATCCATAGCAATGCATACTACTGAAAAGTTCCCATATGAGTTACGTCTGAGCATGTTTATTTATATCAAATCTTCTTTCAATGCTGGCTAATTTAAACTTGACATTTGGCTGCTATCATGTTTTAAATTAATTATTTGGATTAATAATAATTTACATAATGGAGACATTTCTATTATATGAGAAGTTTCCATATCATTAAAAATAATATTTTTTCTATAAACACCCAATAAGCTTATTTTTTAAGCTAAATGCTTAGGTTTAAGACAAGATTTCTCTCTGAACCCCATTAACAATTTTTTTTTCAAAAATGCATTACAAAGCTATTATTTTATATTAAAGACTAGCTATGCCAGTGAGTAGTTGTTCCTCACTACCTCATCATAAAATCTGAATTTTAGCTAGACCCACAAACACTCAGAAGAAAGAAGATTTTCACAAACTCCGTTGCAGTTAAAGGTAGCTGTGTGAATAAGAAGTGGCCAAATAATATAAAGTGTTCTTAGCAAATCATTCTTAATAGAAATCAAGAATCATTCTCAGTAGAAAGCTACACATGTTCTTTACCCCTTCTTTCTCACTTTACCCCTTCCTGTTGTCTAGAATGCAGATGAGATATCTGGAGCTGGGGTAATATTTTTCAATCATGGGGGGATACTGGAAATGCAGAAAGGACACAATATTGAAGGGAAATATAGAAAAAACACAATATCAGCTCCAACATTATGAGAGGACTGCACCAGTCCTGTATCATCTACTTCCAGACATTTGTATGAGACAGAAATACATAATATCTTGTTTAAGCCACTATTATTTTGGATTTTTCTGCTGACTGCAAATGAATATAAAACACACTTCCATTTCTGGCTACCACTCAGCCCCATCCCACCATCAATAACAATTGACTTATAAAGTCCTAAGCTAGTACAAATTTAAACTCTGAAACAATCCTACTTGGAAAGTAAACTTTCCAGAGGTACTTGTATTCCTGTGTACAATATTTTATTTCTGATAATTGAATGTTAATAACTATAAGAATGTAAATAGTGATCATTTTTTATCCTTCATTAACAAAAATAATCAACATGCAGTTGTTCATAAGAATAGTCTAACCTTAATTTTAGTTTTCCTAAGCTTCAATAGCTATGAAACATTTTGTAATCAGAATATGTCTTCAAGAATTTGAATGGGACAAGATTTTCTCATAATGCTGGCAGATGGTATTATATGATTAACTGCAGCAAATATAGCCTACTGGTTTGAAGGCTTACCAATGGAGAAATGGTCTCACAGGAAGCTTTTTGATAAGTGAAATATAGTCTCTATGATGTAACAATTTAGGAGAATACAAAAACCTTTCTTACAAATTCAGTCCTGAAGAAAACTGAAGAAAAGATTAGTAGTTACTATTCATAGACATAGCTCTAAAATATAACAAATGCAAGCATATTTATCAGTCCTGTAAATAATTTTTTATAGTTCCATCTGTTTGTTCATTTACTTACTTATCAAAAGCAACAAAAATCAGTTATATTCCTAAGGAATAAGAAGGAATAAGAAATATTCCTTTGAAATAAGGAAGTTCTAATATCAGTTATGATGTAGAAAATAGGATAAAAGTTAATCAAGAAAATTTATAGTAGAGCTTTCTATTTTATTAGAAGGAAATATTATACTTCTTCATCTCTGAATATAGTATCACTATTACTAAGAGCCTTAAATATGAATTTTAGAAGCAATAATGCAACTTATGCTTTTATAATCCAGAACAGAAACTTAAACATTTTGGAAAAAGAATCTTACTTATATGTTTCTAGTAGTAATGCTATGTAGTAAGTATCAGCACACTTAGAAGCTTGTGATCAGACTTTATTTAGAAATGCCACTGTTATAGATGTCAATGCTTAGATTCCCCCAGACTCCAACTATGCTTCTTCAGTGCTGTGGTAACTCAGCAGAATAGCTGTCTCAATTGAATAAGCACTTTAAAGGTAAAGAATCATTAACATTTCCAGTGTCAAGTTGTTAACTTGCCAAATTTTATTTACAATTAATATTTGAATGGTGGTGATATACAGTAGATATGCATGAGAGTTTTAGTTTCTAGTTGCAAACTTCCATTAGTAATATGACCTTGAATAAATTATATTCCATCCACGGTCTTTAGTTTTCTTACTGATAGATGAGGTGATTTGAGTTGAATTCTAGGATCACTTCCAGGTAGAAAATGCTTTGAAATCATAAAGCTATAACCTAGAACATTCTCCAAATTAAAGATAAGACACTAATTGAGACAACGTAAATGTGAGACAGAGACACTAATTGCAGAAGAGATAGGACTACAAGATGTGATGTGTTTATTGCTTTTATCTGGGGTCAATTTAGCATATTATTTTTTGCAGTTTTCAAATAATTTATTTCAAAATGTAGAGATGATAGAGATAGCTTTAATGCTTCATAGTTACTATTTGTATTTGTACTTCACTATTGTCTGTTTTAAAATATTATTGTGGTAAAAACACTTAACATGAGATCTACTCACTACATTTTTATGTGTATAATAAAGTTTTGTTAACTGTAGACACATGTTAACCATAAACACAGATCTCTAGAACTTATTGGTCTTTCACAAGGAAGAATCTTTGAATCTTTGTGCCTGTCGATTAGCAATTTCCTGTTTTGCTTCCTCTCCGGCCCCTGATAACCACCATTCTAGTCTTGATTCTACGAGTTTGATGACTTCAGAAACCTCATATAAGTGGAATCATACAGTATTTGCCTTCTGTGACTGGCATATTTTGCTTAGCATAATGTCTTTACTCATGTTCATTCATGTTCTTGCATATGGTAGAATTTCATTAATTTTTAAGGTTAATTGAATAGCATTGAATTGTATTTACATACCACATTCTCTTTATTTGTTCATCTATGATGAACATTTAGGTTCTTTCCACAATTTGATGATTGTGAATAGTACTGCAATAAATGCTGGGATACTAATATCTTTTGAGATATTTGACTTTTACAGAAATAGAAAAAACAATTTTAAAAATCATATGGAAACACACAAGAAAACTTCAAATAGCCAAAATAATCTTGGGAAAGGATAAAGGTATAGGCATCATAATATTTTCTTATTTAAAAACATATTACAAAACAACAATAATGAAAACAGTACAATACTGGCATAAAGACAAACATACATTACTGTTCAGATTATAATGTCTAATTCTAAAAATAAATGTTTATATTTTCATGTGTATGATTCACTTAGTTTATAAGAAAAATCAGGTAAATTTGAAATACATCCATTTAGAATGGCAAAAAAAAATTGTTAGCAGAACTTCCTCTCAAATAAGTATTAGGCCTTTTCTACTTTTTTTACGAGAGAATTCTGAAATGTTTTGGGATTTAAAAGGTGATGATTGATCATAAAGATGGGGGAACCACGAGGGGATGTGCCTGCCAAACATTTCTAATATCTACACTTGAGCAATTAGAAGATCTCTGTCATTCTTCAGCAAAATGTAGCTTATGAGCAGCCATTTTAAGTTTATTTTTCCAGTGAAAACTATCCTATAAAATAAAGACACTGGTTCTTCTAATTTCTATGTACTTTGAATGTTCAATTAAAACACAATATGATCTTACTGTAATTAAGATATAGTCACTATCATTTTCTCTAACACTATTGTTTTCATATTCTTGGTGATTTCACTATCCAAGTTCCCTGACCTCTATGCTTTCAATAACGTTGCTTTCACCCCACTTAAGCCACATATTTATACAGAGCTGCTCTAAACTGTACCCCTTCACAATCTTAATTTTAAACATTACTCTCTTAACTATCACCCATCTCCTGCAAGTGTTTCTTCATTCCATCTAGTATAAAATTTTTAGTATTTCTTTTACCCACTAGGACTTACTGACTTTTGTTTTTTTCATAGTTTACTATTCCCATTATGTTCTAACCTCCTTCATGCAGCTTAGATTCTATGCTCCATCTTTGTAATCACATTCTCAATTATCTTGCCCATCCCGATTAAACCCAGTCCCATACTTCCTCTGCAGCTCAATTCATGCAGGTACAAGTGGCTGGGAAGAAACACACAATCATGCTGGCTAGTCTTACATTAAATTCAAAATGATTAACCTCAAGAAGGTTCTTCATGCTGCCAAGAAATGATAGTATATTTTTCTAGATTATTCTTTGGCTTTCCTTGTAAGTATTTCATAGCTTCTCCACTTTCCTCAATCTTTAACACCTCCACCTCCAGACAATGATCTGGCTTTCATTTCACTGAAATAGCTGAAGCAATTAGAAAACAACTGTCACAAGCTTCCTTCGCCATGCCTACACAGCAACATGCATCTGTACCAAAATGGTCCTCTTTCTCTCTATGTATCTTTAAATGACCTCCACTCATACCCTAGATCCCTTAATCGTCTACCTTCTCAAGAGCATCGTTCCAGGAATCCTCTTCTCTTTAAGGCATTGTCAGATTTCCCCATCTCTCCTGGGCCATCCCCCATTAGCACACAAATGTGTAGTAACATAATTCCTCTTATAAATAACTTCATGTTACTATTCATCACTTTCACTCTGTTCATCTTTATGGTTAAACTCATCAAAAAGTTTATTGTGCTCTTTGATTCTTTTTTTTTTCTGTTGAATGCAATCCAGTTGGACTTTAGTCACAATTACTTCACTTAAACAACCTTGTCAAGGTCCTCCTTCTCAGATCTCCTCTTTCTTAACATGTCCATAGTATATGACCCAGTTCATCACTTACTCCTCATCAAAATCTTTTCTTCAGTTAGCTTCCATGCTCTTTCTGTTGATTCTACTTCTATATCACAAACCATAACTTCTAGTCTCCTTCATTGGTTTCTTTCTACAACCCCTTTTTCTTAATATTGGAATGCTCAGCATTTTGCCTCTTATTAATATTTTTATAAGCTACACTCACCCTGGGTGTTAGCTTTAAATACAATCTATATGCTGATTCATTCCAAATTAATAATCAACCTAGAGTTCTCACCTGAACTCAAGATCCATATATTCAACTACCTACTCAATATTCACTTGGATATTTAATAAGCATATGTTCAAAGCATAGCTCTGAATTATCTAACTTTAAAATTTTCTCCTGTGGGAGTATTTTCCAACACACCAAATGGCAACGCCATCATTCCAATTGCCCATCTGAAAGACTTGAACTCATTCTTGATTCCTCTCTTTCTCACACACTACATATCTAATTCATCAATAAATCCTGTTGGCTCTGTCTTCAAAATAAATCTAGAAACTAACAACTTGTCAACATTACACCTAACATTACCTTAGTTCAAGCTATCACACATCTTACCCAGGTTGTCTCATTAACCTTCAAGTTGATCTCCCTTTTCCCATACTTGCCTTCTTGAAAGCTATCCTCAACACAATAGACAGGAAAATCCATTTTATAATATATTACATTATAACATGATTTCCCACCTCATTTGGAGTAAAATCTAAAACATTTACAATGGCCTACAAGTTCTGCATGAGTCGTATCCTCTCTTTATTCTCCCATTGTTAGAGATCTCTGTGGTATTTTCTGCTACCACTCCTCTTTGCCCAGTCTATCTGAGTCACATTGGTTTCTCTGCTGGTTATGGACATGCCAAGCAGGCTTCTACCACAGGGTCTCTATATTCCCTGTTTCCTCTTAAGTGACTACTTTCCTAGCTACCTTATATAAAATAACAATATATTCTCCAGAAGCCCCATCCCCCTAACCATGTTTATTTTTCTTTGTAGTACTTTTATCATCTTTGTAGTACTTTTATTATCACTTTTGTAAATGACACATTTATTTATTTTTCTATTTGTCATTTTTAAATGTAAGTTCCATGATTGGAAGAATATTTGTTTGTTCAATTCTCTATCTCTAACACCTAAACAATGCCTTGTACATAGTAGTAGCTCAATGAATATCAGTTGAGTAAATGAATAATTTTATGTAATTCAAAAAGGAAATCTCATCCAAAGAAAGCTTGTTATTATTTAAAAGCACAGAATCTCAAAGCATCAGATCTGGACAGAACCTTAGAGACTATCTAACAAAAATGAAATATTTTTATCGTGTTTTGTGGTAACCCCTTATGGGCCTTGGGAGCTTGAGTAAGAACTAGGGAAATGTAACTGCCCATTACCATCCTGTCCAACTCCCATCCAAAGCAGCCCTAATTTTATTTGCTTTATATTTTAGTCTTAGATGTAGTGTTTTCATAAATATTTTTAAGAAAGTTCCAAAACCTAAAAACTATGGAACTGATGTAAATCTTCATTCACAGATGAGGAGATTAAGTCCTGGAAAATAAAGTAAGCTAACCCAGGGCAAACCACCAGAAGATGAGAAAACCAGGGCTGGAACTCATGATTCCTCTTTCCTATGCATGTTCTCTCCACTCCAGGCCAAGGTTTCTCCCTAGAAAGCTGTCTGTTAATGGCATAATGCTTTAAGATTTGTGTTGTCCTTTCCAAAGATTCAATTATATTTCTGATGGAATAACTATCATATTCTCATTTTTTATAAAATGTTTTCAATTTTACATTCAATAGTATTCTGTCAAATTGCTGAAAATAATACACATAGAGTCAAAGTTTGCATAATTTTGCATGAAGAAAACTAATCTATATTCACATGACTAGAGCACTACAGAAGGCTTGATTACAATGTGCTATATTTAAGTAGTTCCCTAAATAGATTATATAATCTAAATCTTCTACACACTATTTCTCAATTTCTCTTCATGCTTCCACGGACAGACTCTTCAGTACACCACCCAGAAAGCAGAATTGGTTTGTGATTGGAAGAAATGAGAAAGAAAATGTATGACCCATGTGCATTCTCATAAGCTAACAGTTCCTGTGTTTCTTTGCCAGGTTTAGATTAACCACTGATTTGATGCACCAACTGGCCCATTTCTTGTAAATGAGTTTTCTTCTATTCAGCATTTAGTAAGCCCCTTGTCAATGAGATAACTCCCTAGGCTGAATAAAAGTCCCCTTAGGCCTTGACAGCCTTAGAGGAGTATTTGTTCACCAGTGATTTGTAGAGCCCTCTGACAACTCCATTTTGCTATCTTTTCAAAGAAAGTATATTACCAAAGACTCCAAACATTTAAGCATTTGCACTTCTAAAGTCTTAATGCTCAGAGAAAAATGAGAATCCTACCAGGATTTTTGATGACTATTTAGAAGATGGGATACCTAATCCATTCCCTCATTTATTACAAAGAAAGCAAATTCAAGGCAGAAGTAATTCACTTGATCAAAAGACGTTTCCAGCCCCAATGGGCTGCCTGTGGTTCCCATAATCGGTCCTAAAAAAACAAAAAGAGTCTGAGGGCAAAGAGTTGTCCCAGCATGGACGCCACACACCAACTACGTTTTCAGGATTCTATTTGTTGATAGTTAAATGTCAAAAACTAAAAAAATATTATGTCTATAGTTAACTATTATAGACCACCAAATATTAACAAAAACACAGATATATAATGGGTATTTACTTACAATACAATAGAATTTGCCTTCTTCCTTTAAATAGTCAGTGATCGTTCTGTACTTAAAATTATTTGATATATAAATTCAGTATAGTCAGACCTTGAAATCTATCTTTGTCATTAATTAGCAGTATGACTTTGATCTTGGCCTTGTCCAACTTGTCCAAGTTGGATCAAGTCCACCCCTTGTCAACTTGAACCCATACACATCTCCTGAGATCATACATGATCTTCAAATAAAGACAGTAATAAGGTCATAATTACACCTAACATAATACAACTATCCTTTATACAACTAGAAATGCACCAATCCCCAACCCAAATGCAATTACATAAAGTTAACAATACTTAAATGTTGATGTGAAGTCAATAAATCTTATGTCACATGATAAAGGAAAAAGGAAATAAAATGAAGATATTTTCTTAGTACAAGTGTATACATGCACAAACATGTTTTTAACAAAAGAAAGGGGAAATACTCATGACAATGACAGTCCTCATTTCTGCAACTGGCAACATGGTTGTAGCTGGTATTGATGACTACCTCCTTCTACTACCAATTCTGTACTCCCTTTGCCTTGTGGTTTTTTTCCTGGTGGAGTGACCCAAACCTTCATTCCTGAAGGGTCTGGGCCATTTGTCATCCTGCCTGGATTGGGCTGTTGTACTTTCCCACTGACCTTAATCACAGGGCATGGTAATACTAAGAGATGCCCTAATGGATATCCTGTATTCCACACATATTCTTCCTTACCTCCACTGTGGCATAGTAGACTGATTTCATCTTGATAGTCTGGGTCAATCTCCCCAGCCAACATTGTTAGTCTCTTCTTAGCCTGTTGACTTAAAGGTAGGAGAAGTCCAGTGTCCAGGTGGCAATCTTAACTTCCAGTTTAATGGAATCGTTGTTGTGTCTCCTGGTGGCAGTGTTCCTCCCTCTGAAACTAAGACCTCTAGGCCAGCAGAATATAATGTCAAGGGAACAGTACGCAAACATTTTGTGGGTGGGTCATTAGGGGCAATGGCGAGTGGTGCCACTTCCACTTCCACTTCCATGTGTTTTGATTCCTGGACCTGTGAATCCTGGCTATGGGAGAAACAGTACCACATATTGGATGCTGATTAAGAGCATACATGGCCTTCTGGAGAACTTTGCCCCAGCCCTGCAAACTATTGCCTAGTTGGCATTGTAATCATGACTTCAAAAGGCCATTCTACCGTTCTATCAATCCAGCTGCTTCCGGATGATGGGGAACATGGTAAGACCAGTGAATTCCATGAGCATGAGTCCACTGCTGCCCTTGTTTAGCAATAAAGTGAGTGCCTTGGTCAGAGGCAACGCTGTGTGGAATAGTATGATGGTAGATAAGGCATTCCATGAGTCCACAAACAGTAGTCTTGGCAGAAGCACTGCATGCAGGATAAGCAAACTGATATCTGGAGTAAGTGTCTATTTCAGTGAGGACAAACCTCTGCACTTTCCATGATAGAAGACCAATATAATCAACCTGCCACAAGGTAGCTTGCTGATCACCCCAAGGAATGGTGCCATATCAAGGGCTCATTGTTGATCTTTGCTGTTGACAAATTGGGTACTCAGCAGTGGCTGTAGCCAGGTCAGCCTTGGTGAGTGGAAGTCCATATTGCTGAGCCCATGCATAACCTCCATCCCTGCCACCATGGCCAATTTGTTCATGGGCCCATTGGGCGATGATAGGGGTAGCTGGGGAAAGAGGCTAAGTGGTATCCACAGAATGGGTCATCCTATCCACTTGATTATTAAAATCTTCCTCTGCTGAGGTCAGTCATTGGTGAGCACTCACATGGGATACAAATATCTTCACAGTTTTTGGTCAGAGAGGTCCACCCACATACCTCTTCCCCAAATTTCTTAGTCACCAATTTTCCAATCATGCTTCTTCCAAGTCCCTGATCATCCAGCCAAACCATTGGCTACAGCCCATGAATCAGTATATAATCACATATCGGGCCATTTCTCCTTACATGCAAAGTGCACAACCAGGTGCACTGCTCAAAGTTCTGCCCACTGGGAAGATTTCCCTTCACCACTGTTCTTCAGGGATGTCCTAGAAAGAGACTATAGTACTGCAGCTATCCAATTTAGGGTGGTGCCTGCATATTGTGCAGAACCATCTGTGAACCAGGCCCTAGTCTCTCTTCCTCTGTCAACTGATCATAGGGAACTCCCCGTGAGGCCATCGGTGCAGGCTCAGGAAGAGAAAGCAGGGTGGCAGGCGTGGAGACAATGGGCATTTGAGCCACTTCCTCATGTAACTCACTTGTGCCTTTGGGACCTGCTCAAGCCCAATCACTTATATACCACTTGTAGTTGATGATGGAATGCTGCTATGCATGACTATTTTATGGCTAGATGGGTCAGAAAGCACCCAGTTCCTGATAGGCAATTCAGGTCGCATGGTGACTTGATGAACCATAGTCAAACGTTCAGTTTCCACCAAAGCCCAGTAACAGACCAAGAGCTGTCTCTCAAACCTCTGAGGTAGGACAGTAAAGATATATTGCTGGCCTTACCAGCTGAAGAGAAATTGCTTCTGCTGGGCCTCATGGACAGGAATGGAGAAAAAGGCATTGGCCAAGTCAATGGCTGCATACCAGGTACCAGGAGATGTGTTAATTTGCTTAAGCAATGAAACCACATCTGGTACAGCAGCTACAATTGTAGTCACCACTTGGTTAAGCTTACAATAATCCACTGTCATTCTCCAAGATCCATCTGTCTTCTGCACAGGCTAAATAGGAGAATTGAATGGGGATGTGGTGGGAATCACCACCCCTGCGTCTTTCAAGTCCTTGATGGTGGCACTTATCTCCACAATCCCTCCAGGGATGCGATATTGATTTTGATTTACAATTTTTCTAGGTAGAAGCATCTCTAATGGCTTCCATTTGGCCTTTCCCACCACAGCAGCCCTCACCCTACCAGTCAGGGAGCCAATGTGGGGGTTCTGCCAGCTGCTAAGTATGTCTATGCCAACTATACATTCTGGCACTGGAGAAATGACCAGAGGATGAGTCTGGGGATCCACTGTAGGTCGGACCTGAGCTAAAACTCCATTAATTACCTGACCTCCATAAGCCCCGACTTTAACTGGAGGACCACAATGATGTTTTGGGTCCTCTGGAATCAACGTCAGCTCAGAGACAATGTCCAGTAGTCCCCCAAATGTCTGATCATTTCCCTTTCCCCATTGCACAGTCACCCTGGTAAAAGGCCAGAGGTCTCCTTGGGAAAGGTTGGAAGAAAGATTAACAGCATAAATTGTTGGTAGTAGAGTGTGATCCTTCCTCAAGAGGACCTGGCCTCCCTTTCATTCAAGGGGTTCTGAGTCTACAAACTGTCTCAAGTCTGGAAATTGATTGAGGGACCATGATTTTCTGTTTTTATAACTCAAATTAGTCTTTTGTCTATGTGACCTGGAAGTTTTCTGAATATAAGTTAAGCAGGAATGCAATAGACTTCCTATCAATTTCACTTCTAGGAACACTGTCATTAATTAGCCAATGCCGGAGCTCTACATAAGTCAGACTATTTTGATTGCTGCTTTGCCTCTGGTGTCCATTACAGTAGCTATGCCCACCTTGCCTTTGACAGTTGAGTGCCGCCACTTGACAGCTGCCACCTTGGGATCCAATTATTCCCATTGTATTTAAATTTTACAGTTGAATGACTATGGTTCCCACTGTTAGATCTGACATACAGTGAAGAGCAATTACAGAGTGCTTCAAAAATGCAGGTGCTGCCCTTACAAATCTATTTCACAAAACACTGGTCAGAGTATATCTTCTGGACCCTCCCAGCTGGGATAAGTAGGTCTAAAGTGACTAAGCCACACCACCATCCCAATCTCCCTGAGCCTTTGGATTCCTTTGTCTAAATTAAACAAAGGGAGATCAGGTATTTCCAGCTTGCTCACAGTGGGCTATCTTTTAATCCGTATTTCAGCTAAGCAAGCAAATTAGAATCTTTTTTTAACTCCTCAAGCTGTGACATTAAATGCAGAGCCCCTACTTAGTGGGCCCAAATCAATAAATTCAGCCTGATTCAACTTTATGTTCCTTCCACCATTATCCCACACCCTTAATATCCATTCCTATGCCTGTTCTCCAGATTTCTGCTTATATGAATTAGAAAACTCAAGCAGTTCTTTTCAAGTGTAGCACACCTCCTCATGGGTCACACTGTGAACCTCACCTCTAAGGGTCTGCCAGGACTTTAGTCTAGTCATAGGTCTAGAAGCAAACAGGGGTACTGGTGGTGTCTCCTGAGGAGAATCAACATTAACTTGCCTGGTAACTGCCTCAGGGGAGGCCATCACTGTTGCCTCAGGCAGTGCAGGGTTTATCTCCTCAGACAAAGGTGGAAAGGCTGATGGCAGCGTGGGTCAGGGAGGGGATATTACCACTACTGGGGATGCAGAAGCTGTTTCTTCTGGCAAAAAAAGGTTCATCAGAATTTACAAACTTTGTGTCCCAGCTTCATCAGCGTCCTCCCACACGTCCCCATTCCAAGTTGCAGGGTCCCATTCTTTTCCAATCAATACCATCACTTTAACAGTAGACACCTGGCAAGGCTGTGCATGCTTCTTTCATTGCAGGTCAACCACTCACATGATGAGAGCTTGTGTCTGTTTTTCCACAATTTCAGCTCTTTCTCTACAGGAGATAAGACTCTCACTCAGGGAAATCTTAGCAGATTTGAGGCTCAGGATCTGCTTCTGAAGCCAGGAGTTACAATCTCTGAGTTCATCATTTTCTTTTATCACTTTGTCCAGTGAACTTAGGAGCAACCAACCAACTTCATTATGTTTCTGGGTTCTCCAACTTGGCCAAAGGTATTATGTATGGAGTCACTAAACTCTTTGCCTCTCATAAGCGGTGAATCAGGAGTGTCAAATGCATTTATTTTGCATAACTCTTCTCAACAGTTCATGTCAAGGACTATCAGTGCCTCCATACTATTAGAAGTAGAATCCTTAAGATTTTGGGGTCTAGTCATATTAAGCAGCCAACTCCAGAAACCCCAAAACCAATGAAAGAACTCCATCCTTAATATTCTGTTCCTCTGGAACCACTCCTGGTACCAAAATATGTATTAGTCAGGGTTCTCTAGAGGGACACAACTAATAGAATATATATATATGAGTTTATATATGGGATATATATATATACGAGTTTATATATGGGATATACATATATATATATATGGGAGTTTATTAAGTAGTATTAACTCACACAATCACAAGGTCTTACAATAGGCCATCTGCAAGCTGAGGACAAGGAAGCCAGCCAAAGTCCCAAAGCTGAAAAACTTGGAGTCTGATGATCAAGGGCAGGAAGCATCCAGCAAGGGAGAAAGATGTAGGCTCGGAGGCTAAGCCAGTCTAGCGTTTTCACGTTTTTCTGCCTGCTTTATATTCTAGACATGTTGGCAGTTGATTAAATGGTGCCCACCCAAATTAAGGGTGGGTCTGCCTTTCCCAGCTCACTGACTCAAATGTTAATCTCCTTTGGCAACACCCTCACAGACACACCCAGGATCAATACTTTGCATCCTTCAATCCAATCAAGTTGACACTCAGTATTAACCATCATAGGTAGTATAGCCAAAATCCCCAGTGGAAGACAGAGACTTAGATGAGAATTCCTTATTCATAAAATAAGTCTTCAAAAAGTTGCTTTAAATTACTGGCTGAACCTATGCCTTACAAGACACTGTTGGCTTAGGATGAGGATTGCCTAGTGACTACTGGTAAGTCAAGTCACTCACTGGTTGTGTGACTGATTTGCAATATCCCCAATGTTATAATAGAAAAGTAGCTCTAGCCTGCTAATATCAATCTCCTTCTTTTGGGCTTAAGGATGCAGGGAGAAGCATTTGCAAATCTCTCTGCAAAAAGCTGGTGAACACATAGGAAAAAACAAAGTCCGGGCACGGTGGCTCACACCTATAATCTCAGCACTTTGGGAGGCCAAGGGGGGTGGATCACGAGATCCAGGAGATCAAGACCATCCTGGCCAATATGGTGAAACCCCGTCTCTACTAAAAATACAAAAATTAGCTGGGCATGGCAGCACATGCCTGTAGTCCCAGCTACTTGGGAGGCAGAGGCAGGAGAATGGCTTGAACCCGGGAGGCAGAGGCTGCAGTAAGCCCAGATCATGCCACTGCACTCCAGCCTGAGCGACAGAGCGAGACTCCATCAAAAAAAAAAAACAGAGAAAATATCTATAAAAATCTCCCATCACATCTTTCTCAGTTGCTTGTGCTAGAGCAGCAAAGGCAGGTTGTGGGAAGCCTGCTGCCACATTGTGAGAAGCCATGTGCAGAGGCTGGCATGCTGAGGAGCTAAGACCTCCTGACAACAGGAATGTGAGGGAGCCTTTTTAGAAGCACACAGGCCAACTTCAGCAAAGCTTTAAAGACTGCAGCCCTGCCTCCAGATTCCTGACCCTCAGAAACTGTGAACAAAATTCTAACAGTCTTTCCAGCTGTGGCAGGACATCTTCTTCTGGTAAAAATATTTCCTCAGGGTTGTAAACACTCACAAGTGAAATATGTTTGTCACTTAGTGAAAGGACCAGAGGAGGAACTGCCAGGAAACAGGCGGGAAAGTGAGGTCCTGAGAGAGATGGGTGTGAACTCTGGGACAGAAGATGCTACCAGAATCTCCCCAGTTCCAGAGTCAGATCATTCTCCCAGGCACAGAGTAATGGCTAAATTATAAACACCCACCCATACTTAAAAGCCTTCATTGGCCCAGATAAATGAGCTTGACCTTCAGTATTCTGGGTGACCCACCTCAGGGCCCTCTTTGAGCCTCACCTCAGGTCATACTCTTGCCCTCATGCTTACTCTAAATATTTATAAATCTAGCCCAAAGGACTCTGGGCCCAAAACAAGGTCAAGAACCATAGTCACCTCAAACACAAATGTTTATGGAGCCACCTTTAGAAGAATGGCCATGCACATCAGACATTTCTTTTCATTAACTGTGAGTTTTTCCTCCTTGTCTGCCTTCCACAGGGGCTTCCACTTCAGAAAAACATACATATTTCAACTACTCTTCATATCCATGTCTCAGTTGCAAGCTCTGTGATAAACACAAACACACACACACACACACACAAAACAAAACAAAACAAAAAAAAACCTGAGCAAGTTACTCTGTCTCTCTGCGTTGCAAAGTTTCATCTGCAAAACGAGAACTTATTTTAAATAGCGAAATATTCTTTTTCTCTCTTCTATCTGCTTGATAGTCACTAACATTTAAATGCAACTGTCTTTGCAAGCTAATTTATTGATAGCAGTGTGCCACATAGCACTCTCCTTTCACCTCATGACATCTCTCTGAGGTAGCTTCATTATCACCATTTTAAGGATGGAGTAACTGAGCCTAAGAGAGGTTAAGTACTTAGCCCCAAATAATACAGCTACTAACTGATAGAGGTGGTATTTGAATCCACGACTCTCTAACCCCAAGCTTCTAAGCTGAGGCTCTTTTCTACAAGCTTAGTGGCCAAGATCATTCCAGCCATGACTTCAGCCCACTTGCTCTCCACTGCACTTCCAGTTACAAAACAAAGCATAGAGCAGAAATAACAAAGTTAAACTTTGGATAATGATGTAAATTGGTTCACTCTGATGACCATAACAGCTACCATTTTTAGAGCCATGTTCTGGCCCTATGTTGAAAACTTTGCTAACTTTATCTTATTCCATCCCAGCCATAACCTGTGGAGGAAGGTACCACTAGACTCTTCACAGTAAAAAGAAACTTAGACTCTTTGAAATGAACTAGGAACACAGGTTTCTGCTGAATTAGAGCTAAAGCTTGAAACAGCACCAAAGCAAGCAGGTAATCCAAGATCACCGTGTTCTACAAAATTCTTCTTCATGGCATTAACAATTGTTACATACTTCACAATGGCCACCTTTTCTGCCAGTGCAGTTAGTTACACAATCTGTTAAAAGAGCAAAGAAAAACAATGAGCCCGAAGGAGTCCATTGAAGGTGAAATCTCACTCTAGCTACTCTGGCTCTGCCAGTGAGAAACCAGTTTGATGTGAAGCCTGGCCAGGCAGCTGTCCAACACCTGGCACAGCTCTGTACAGCAGTTCATGGCAAGGCAATGCCCAGCAGTCCCCCAAAGCAGGGCCCTGGCATCGGGATCCCAGATGGAGCATTAGCAGTAGTCAGTTCATATGTAGTGAGAGACAGAAGAGACATGGATGATTGTTGGAATAAAAGGAAGATAAATAAAGACAGATAGCTTCTTCTGGCCTTCTTTCCAAAAGAATTTAAAGTGGCTTAAATTTATAAAACGCAGCAAGATAATATGAAACAGAAGAAAGTGAAAAGAGAAAAGAACAACGCTACCAACAGACCAGAGTCAGACATCAGAATAATGTAAAAATGCATCAATTTCTAGGCAATTTTTGCAAGGCCACAGATGTGGCTCTAAGCTTTCTGGAACAAGGCAAAGAAGAAAATCTGATTCATGCCTCAATTCATCATTTCTCAGATAAAAACAGGTGCAGTGCATGTGAATAATTTGAGCAACAAAATTAAGTAATATTGGATTATAACCCAAACTCTAAAATAAATATCATACTGACATAAGTGCTGATATAAATAGAAATGCTTGAATAAATAAATAAATAAGTAAGAAGAGACAAATCTCTCATAGAGAAAAGCTCCAAATTATTTACATAGATACTCCACAATCCAGGAGATGGAGCACAACTTTTCACTGTGTGGAATGCAAATAGTTACTTCCTTTCAAGTTAAAAAACAATTTTAGAAACTTGGCAAAAACCACCACAGCCAGGAGATAAAGGTCAACATCAATGGTAATAATTATGTTGATAATATGTACCCTTGACATGAAGTGATTAAAATGGCGCTTTACCTCTGTGATCTTCCTCCCAAAACAACCCCAGTGTAATTATGAACAAAAATCAAACAACTTCCAATTAAGCCAGATAAGGTGGCTCACACCTGTTATCCCAACACTTTGGGAGGCTGAGTCAGGAGGATCATGTGAGCCCAGGAGTTCAAGACCAGCCTGGACAACATAGCAAGACCCTGTCTCTACAAAACAGTAAAAAAAATTACCTGGGCACAGTGGCATGCTCTTGTAGTTCCAGCTACTTGGGAGGCTGAGGTGGAGAACTGCTTGAGCTCAGTAGTTCAAGGCTGCAGTGAGCTATGACCACACCACTGTATTCCAGCCTAGGCAACAGAGGTAAACCCTGTCTCAAAACAAAACAAAACAAAAATTCTAATTGAGAGGCATTCTACAAAATAGCTAAACAGTACTCCTCAAAACTGCAATAGACATCAAAAAAGAGTTTGAACAACTGTCATACTTCAAAAGTTAACAAGTGTTTTCAAGGGCGTGGAGAAAAGGGAACCTTGGGCACTGTTGGTTGAAATGTAAAATACAACCATTATGGAAAACAGTTTGGAGGTTTCTCAGAAAACTAAAAATAGAATGATCATGTGATCCGTAATCCCATTTCTGGGTATATATCCAAAGGAATTGAAATTGGTATGCTGAGGAGACATTTCCACTTCCATGTTCACTGCAACATTATTCAAAATAGCTAAGATATAGAACCAACTAGGTGTCAATCATCAGATAAATTGATTTTTAAAATGTGGTGTATATACACAATGGAATACTATTCAACCTTAAAAGAGGGGGGGAAATCTTATTATTTGCAACAATGTGGATGAACCTGAGGGACATTATGCTAAGTAAAATACACCAGGCACAGAAAGACAAATACCACATGATCTCCCTTATATGTGAAATCTAAAAAAGTTAAACTCACAGGGGTAGAAAGTAGAATGGTGGCTATGAGAGGCTGGGGGAAGAGGTGAATGGGGAAAGGAAAGATGTTGATTGGAGGGTAAAAAGTTTCAGTCAGACAGGAGGAAAAAGCTTTAGTGATCTGCTGCATAGAACGGTGACTATAATAAATAATGATGTATATTTCAAAATTGTTGAAAGAGTAGATTTTAAATGTTTTCACCACAAAACATAAGTATATGAGGTGATTTGTAAATTAGCCTGATTTAATTATTTCACATTGTAAACATATATTAAAACATTGTACTGTACTCAATAAATATATGTAATTATTGTCAATTAAAAATAAAATTAAAATGAGGAAATCAATTAATCTTTAAAAAAAACTGTCACAGCCAAGAGGAACCCAAAGGACAGGATGACAAACTATAATGTGGTATATACTGCACGGGATTCTGGAGCAAAGTAAAGGCATTAGGTAAAAAGCTAATTAGGACATTTGAATAAAGTATGGACTTCAGTTTATATGTATATATCAATGTTGTGTCATTAATTGTAACAAATGTACCACACTAATGTAAGATGCTAGTAACCCTGGAAACTGGATATGGCATATATGGGATTCTGTATCAATCTTCATATATTTTATGTAAATCTAGAACTGCTCTTAAATAACAGTTTATTGCAGGGAAAAACCCTATTATACCCCACAATTCCACTTCCAGGTGTAAACTAGGTATTTACCCAAGAGAATTGAAAATAGGTACCCAAGTGCATGCACATGTGTATTCACAGAAGCACTATTTGCAGTAGGCAAAAGGTGGAAACAGCTCAGATGTCCATCATCAGATGAATGGATAAACAAACTGTGGTCTGTACATACAATGGAATACTACCCATACATAAAAAGAAATGAAGTACTGATACATACTACAACGTTGATGAACCTCAAAAACATAATGCTAAGTAAAAGAAGCCAGACACAAAAGGTCACATTTTGTAATGCCTTTGTTTACATGAAATATTCAGAATAGCTATATGTATAGAGACAGAATGCAAATTGATGATTGTCAGGGACTCAGAGGAGAGGAAATGGGGATAAAATGCTTAATGGATATGAGGTTATCTTTTGGAGAGGTGGAAATGTTATATAACTAGATGGAGGTGGTGATTATACAACATGGTGAATGTACTAAATACCATTGGATTGCTCACGTTAAAATGGTTGATTTTGGGCGGGGAGGAGCCAAGATGGCCGAATAGGAACAGCTCCGGTCTACAGCTCCCAGCGCGAGCGATGCAGATGACGGGTGATTTCTGCATTTCCATCTGAGGTACCATGTTCATCTCACTAGGGAGTGCCAGACAGTGGGCGCAGGTCAGTGGGTGAGCGCACCGTGCGCCAGCTGAAGCAGGGGTGAGGCATTGCCTCACTCGGGAAGCACAAGGGGTCAGGGAGTTCCCTTTCCAGGGGTGACAGACGGCACCTGGAAAATCGGGCCACTCCCACCCGAATACTGTGCTTTTCCGACGGGCTTAGCAAACGGTGCCTCAGGAGAGTATAGCCCGCACCTGGCTCAGAGGGTCCTACGCCCACGGAGTCTCGCTGATTGCTAGCACAGCAGTCTGAGATCAAACAGCAAGTCGGCAGCGAGGCTGGGGGAGGGGCGCCCGCCATTGCCCAGGCTCGCTTAGGTAAACAAAGCAGCCTGGAAGCTTGAACTGGGTGGAGCCCACCACAGCTCAAGGAGGCCTGCCTGCCTCTGTAGGCTCCACCTCTGGGGGCAGGGCACAGACAAACAAAAAGACAGCAGTAACCTCTGCAGACTTAAACATCCCTGTCTGACAGCTTTGAGGAGAGCAGTGGTTCTCCCAGCAAGCAACTGGAGATCTGAGAACGGGCTGACTGCCTCCTCAAGTGGGTCCCTGACCCCTGACCCCCGAGCAGCCTAACTGGGAGGCACCCCCCAGCAGGGGCAGACTGACACTTCACACGGCCGGCCAGGTACTCCAACAGACCTGCAGCTGAGGGTCCTGTCTGTTAGAAGGAAAACTAACAGAAAGGACATCCACACCAAAAACCCATCTGTACATCACCATCATCAAAGACCAAAAGTAGATAAAATCACAAAGATGGGGAAAAAACAGAGCAGAAAAACTGGAAACTCTAAAAAGCAGAGTACCTCTCCTCCTCCAAAGGAATGCAGTTCCTCACCAGCAACGGAACAAAGCTGGACGGAGAATGACTTTGACGAGCTGAGAGAAGGCGGCTTCAGACAATCAAATTACTCCGAGCTACGGGAGGATATTCAAACCAAAGGCAAAGAAGTTGAAAACTTTGAAAAAAATTTAGAAGAATGTATAACTAGAATAACCAATACAGAGAAGTGCTTAAAGGAGCTGATGGAGCTGAAAACCAAGGCTCGAGAACTACGTGAAGAATGCAGAAGCCTCAGGAGCTGATGTGATCAAATGGAAGAAAGGGTATCAGCCCTGGAAGATGAAATGAATGAAATGAAGCAAGAAGGGAAGTTTAGAGAAAAAAGAATAAAAAGAAACGAGCAAAGCCTCCAAGAAATGTGGGACTATGTGAAAAGACCAAATCTACGTCTGATTGGTGTACCTGAAAGTGACGGGGAGAATGGAAACAAGTTGGAAAACACTCTCCAGGATATTATCCAAGAGAACTTCCCCAATCTAGCAAGGCAGGCCAACATTCAGATTGAGGAAATACAGAGAACGCCACAAAGATACTCCTCGAGAAGAGCAACTCCAAGACACATAATTGTCAGATTCACCAAAGTTGAAATGAAGGAAAAAATGTTAAGGGCAGCCAGAGAGAAAGGTCGGGTTACCATCAAAGGGAAGCCCATCAGACTAACAGCGGATCTCTCGGCAGAAACCCTACAAGCCAGAAGAGAGTGGGGGCCAATATTCAACACTCTTAAAGAAAAGAATTTTCAACCCAGAATTTCATATCCTGCCAAACTAAGCTTCATAAGTGAAGGAGAAATAAAATACTTTACAGACAAGCAAATGCAGAGAGATTTTGTCACCACCAGGCCTGCCCTAAAAGAGCTCCTGAAGGAAGCGCTAAACATGGAAAGGCACAACCGGTACCAGCCACTGCAAAATCATACCAAAATGTAAAGACCATCGAGACTAGGAAGAGACTGCATCAACTAACGAGCAAAATAACCAGCTAACATCATAATGACAGGATCAGATTCACACATAACAATATTAACTTTAAGTGTAAATGGACTAAATGCTCCAATTAAAAGACACAGACTGGCAAATTGGATAAAGACTCAAGACCCATCAGTGTGCTGTATTCAGGAAACCCATCTCACGTGCAGAGACACACATAGGCTCAAAATAAAAGGATGGAGGAAGATCTACCAAGCAAATGGAAAGCAAAAAAAGGCAGGGGTTGCAATCCTAGTCTCTGATAAAACAGACTTTAAACCAACAAAGATCAAAAGAGACAAAGAAGGCCATTACATAATGGTAAAGGGATCAATTCAACAAGAAGAGCTAACTATCCTAAATATATATGCACCCAATACAGGAGCACCCAGATTCATAAAGCAAGTCCTGAGTGACCTACAAAGAGACTTAGACTCCCACACATTAATAATGGGAGACTTTAACACCCCACTGTCAACATTAGACAGATCAACGAAACAGAAAATCAACAACGATACCCAGGAATTGAACTCAGCTCTGCACCAAGCAGACCTAATAGACATCTACAGAACTCTCCAGCCCAAATCAACAGAATATACATTTTTTTCAGCACCACACCACACCTATTCCAAAATTGACCACATACTTGGAAGTAAAGCTCTCCTCAATAAATGTAAAAGAACAGAAATTATAACAAACAGTCTCTCAGATCACAGTGCAATCAAGCTAGAACTCAGGATTAAGAATCTCACTCAAAACCGCTCAACTACGTGGAAACTGAACAACCTGCTCCTGAATGACTACTGGGTACATAACAAAATGAAGGCAGAAATAAAAATGTTCTTTGAAACCAACGAGAACCAAGACACAACATACCAGAATCTCTGGGATGCATTCAAAGCAGTGTGTAGAGGGAAATTTATAGCACTAAATGCCCACAAGAGAAAGCAGGAAAGATCCAAAATTGACACC
Organism: Pongo pygmaeus; assembly: GCF_028885625.2. Classification (NCBI taxonomy): domain Eukaryota; kingdom Metazoa; phylum Chordata; class Mammalia; order Primates; family Hominidae; genus Pongo; species Pongo pygmaeus. The sequence continues at coordinate 86,326,721 of NC_072384.2, forward strand.
CTAACATCACAATTAAAAGAACTAGAAAAGCAAGAGCAAAAACATTCAAAAGCTAGCAGAAGGCAAGAAATAACTAAAATCAGAGCAGAACTGAAGGAAATAGAGACACAAAAAACCCTTCAAAAAATCAATGAATCCAGGAGCTGGTTTTTTGAAAGGATCAACAAAATTGATAGACCGCTAGCAAGATTAATAAAGAAAAAAAGAGAGAAGACTCAAATAGATGCAATAAAAAATGATAAAGGGGATATCACCACCGATCCCACAGAAATACAAACTACCATCAGAGAATATTACAAACACCTCTATGCAAATAAACTAGAAAATCTAGAAGAAATGGATAAATTCCTCAACACATACACCCTCCCAAGACTAAACCAGGAAGAAGTTGAATCTCTGAATAGACCAATAACAGGAGCTGAAATTGTGACAATAATCAATAGCTTACCAACCAAAAAAAGTCCAGGACCAGATGGGTTCACAGCCGAATTCTACCAGAGGCACAAGGAGGAGCTGGTACCATTCCTTCTGAAACTATTCCAATCAATAGAAAAAGAGGGAATCCTCCCTAACTCATTTTATGAGGCCAGCATCATCCTGATACCAAATCCTGGCAGAGACACAACAAAAAAAGGGAATTTTAGACCAATATCCTTGATGAACATTGATGCAAAAATCCTCAATAAAATACTGGCAAACAGAATCCAGCAGCACATCAAAAAGCTTATCCACCATGATCAAGTGGGCTTCATCCTTGGGATGCAAGGCTGGTTCAATATACGCAAATCAATAAATGTAATCCAGCGTATAAACAGAACCAAAGTCAAAAACCACATGATTATCTCAATAGATGCAGAAAAGGCCTTTGACAAAATTCAACAACCCTTCATGCTAAAAACTCTCAATAAATTAGGTATTGATGGGTCATATCTCAAAATAATAAGAGCTATTTATGACAAACCCACAGCCAATATCATACTGAATGGGCAAAAACTGGAAGCATTCCCTTTGAAAACTGGCACAAGACAGGGATGCCCTCTCTCACCACTTCTATTCAACATAGTGTTGGAAGTTCTGGCCAGGGCAATTAGGCAAGAGAAGGAAATCAAGGGTATTCAATTAGGAAAAGAGGAAGTCAAATTGTCCCTGTTTGCAGATGACATGATAGTATATCTAGAAAACCCCATTGTCTCAGCCCAAAATCTCCTTAAGCTGATAAGCAACTTCAGCAAAGTCTCAGGATACAAAATCAATGTACAAAAATCACAAGCATTCTTATACATCAATAACAGACAAACGGAGAGCCAAATCATGAGTGAACTCCCATTCACAATTGCTCCAAAGAGAATAAAATACCTAGGAATCCAACTTACAAGGGATGTGAAGGACCTCTTCAAGGAGAACTACAAACCACTGCTCCAGGAAATAAAAGAGGATACAAACAAATGGAAGAACATTCCATGCTCATGGGTAGGAAGAATCAATATCATGAAAATGGCCATCCTTCCCAAGGTAATTTACAGATTCAATGCCATCCCCATCAAGTTACCAATGACTTTCTTCACAGAATTGGAAAAAACTACTTTAAAGTTCATATGGAACCAAAAAAGAGCCCGCATCGCCAAGTCAATCCTAAGCCAAAAGAACAAAGCTAGAGGCATCACGCTACCTGACTTCAAACTATACTACAAGGCTATAGTAATCAAAACAGCATGGTAGTGGTACCAAAACAGAGATATAGATCAATGGAACAGAACAGAGCCGTCAGAAATAATGCCACATATCTACAACTATCTGATCTTTGACAAACCTGAGAAAAACAAGAAATGGGGAAAGGATTCCCTATTTAATAAATGGTGCTGGGAAAACTGGCTAGCCATATATACAAAGCTGAAACTGGATCCCTTCCTTACACCTTATACAAAAATCAATTCAAGATGGATTAAAGACTTAAATGTTAGACCTAAAACCATAAAAACCCTAGAAGAAAACCTAGGCAATACCATTCAGGACATAGGCATGGGCAAGGACTTCATGTCTAAAACACCAAAAGCAATGGCAACAAAAGCCAAAATTGACAAATGGGATCTAATTAAACTAAAGAGCTTCTGCACAGCAAAGGAAACTACCATCAGAGTGAACAGGCAACCTACAAAATGGGAGAAAATTTTCGCAACCTACTCATCTGACAAAGGGCTAATATCCAGAATCTACAATGAACTCCAACAAATTTACAAGAAAAAAACAAACAACCCCATCAAAAAGTGGGTGAAGGACATGAACAGACCCTTCTCAAAAGAAGATATTTATGCAGCCAAAAATCACATGAAAAAATGCTCACCATCACTGGCCATCAGAGAAATGCAAATCAAAACCACAATGAGATACCATCTCACACCAGTTAGAATGGCAATCATTAAAAAGTCAGGAAACAACAGGTGCTGGAGAGGATGTGGAGAAATAGGAACACTTTTACACTGTTGGTGGGACTGTAAACTAGTTCAACCCTTGTGGAAGTCAGTGTGGCGATTCCTCAGGGATCTAGAACTAGAAATTCCATTTGACCCAGCCATCCCATTACTGGGTATATACCAAAAGGACTATAAATCATGCTGCTATAAAGACACATGCACACGTATGTTTATTGCGGCATTATTCACAATAGCAAAGACTTGGAACCAACCCAAATGTCCAACAATGATAGACTGGATTAAGAAAATGTGGCACATATACACCATGGAATACTATGCAGCCATAAAAAATGATGAGTTCATGTCCTTTGTAGGGACATGGATGAAATTGGAAATCATCGTTCTCAGTAAACTATCGCAAGAACAAAAAACCAAACACCGCATATTCTCACTCATAGGTGGGAATTGAACAATGAGAACACATGGACACAGGAAGGGGAACATCACACTTCGGGGACTGTTGTGGGGTGGGGGGAGGGGGGAGGGATAGCACTGGGAGATATACCTAATGCTAGATGACGAGTTGGTGGGTGCAGCGCACCAGCATGGCACATGTATACATATGTAACTTACCTGCACGTTGCACACATGTACCATAGAGCCTAAAGTATAATAATAATAATAATAAATAAAATAAAATAAAATAAAATAAAATAAAATAAAAAAATGTTGTAAAAAAAATGGTTGATTTTGTTAGGTGAACTTCACTTCATTGAATTTTAAAAAAAGAAACGGGAACAAATATTTTCTATCCCAAAAAAAATCCTCAAAATATTCTAAAACATATGAAGAAATATTTAAGGAAAATAGAAAACAAAATCCACAATTGCAAAATAAATTACTGCAAGGAAAACAAATTCTTAGAACCTTTATCTGTGAAATAATACATTCACAGAGATTAACACAGAAATAATCTCATACAAAAATAACAAATTATAAAACAAAATAAGATATATCTGAAACAACCAAATAGATATGAAAAAGAATTAATTAAATGCCTTCAAAGTTGAAATATAGTCATTGAAATAAAAAATGCAATCAAACTTAAAAATAGACTCAGACAAAGAGACAATTAGTAGTGGGGAAATCACCCAGAACTTGGAAAGATAATGAAAATAAAGAGCAAATAAGGAACAAGAAAAATAGATTGAGTGATCTCAGTTGTGTTTAGTGAGAGGTTCAGAAAAAAAAAAAAAGACAGAAGGAATGGTGATGAGACAATGATTAAGAATATTCAAGAATTAAAAACTGAAACTCCCAGATCAAAAATTAAATTCAAATATGATGTTAAAAAACAGATGTATTATAGTGAAATTTCAGAACTTCCTGATTAAAAAAAACCTCAGAATAAGTCAAAGACTATCTGCAAAGGAATGACAGTTCAGCTAAGAGCTGACTTATCCACAGCAATTATAGCTACCAGAAGTTTGTAAAGTAATATCAGCAAAACATTTTTGAAAAATAACTGAACGCTATACATATCATTCAAAGGTAAAGGTGAAATAAAGACATTTTCATATGCGAAAGAGTTTAATGGAGCTTATTATCTACAGACCTTTTCATACACACATAATAAACACTGTTAAAAGAGTATGCACCTCATCCAGATCAATGATGAGTTCAGAGGGAAAAGCCTTTTAAATAAGGGGCTGGAATAAAACAACACTAAATACAGAAAACAATTTTTTAACAATAAGCTAACAAATTGTACCAACTACTGACTATAATATCAAATGACAGCTAATGATGGTTATTTTTTAAAAGTTGGAACTAAAATCTTGATAATAATAAAACCATAGAAATAAGTCTAAGTAAATCTATTAGTAATTCCAAAAATGTAAGTGGATTAAAATACCTAAAAGAAGAGAAAAAACTATTAGATTTGATTTTTAAGATACACCCAGCTATAGCCTAGTTACAAGTCTTAAATAAAACAAAGGGTTGAAAATAATGGGATGATCAAAAATTATCAAGTAAAATATGAGGCAAAGGGTTTAATAAGGATAAATTATTAAAGGAACATAATAACATCAGTATAAAATAACATGAACTTGTATTTTTCTACATCAGACAGAATAATGTAGGCTATGCTACAATAATAACTTATACTGGCTTCACAAACAAAAGGTTTATTTCTCACTCAACACGAAGTCCTAGCCAAATTTTATAACTCTGCAGACCAGCAGTTTTCCATGTGGTGACTCAGAAGTCCTGGCAGTTTCAAACCTGGCAGGCCCAATCATCTTAACATACAGTTCCTTGGTTGCCAACTGCCAAGCAGTTGGCCAGAACTTGTCACATGGCATGACCCAACTGTTAGGGAGCTGGCAGATGTGATGAAGCACATGTTTATTCAGTAATATTAAATGTCTCTGTCACAGCAACTAACAAAATGTTGTTAAAATTCATAATGTAAAACTGGACGATGATACAAAAAAAATTAACAGGAAACAATTATAATGAAAGCATTTTATCTATTTCTAATAGAGGAGAAATCAAACAGAAATAAATGATATTATATGTTGCTTTTAGACATACATACATATAGTGAAATGCTGTTCTAAAAAATGCGCATAAACGCTAATCAACACCTTCATTACAGTGGGTTGCATCTCGGGAAGAATTAAGGAAAGCAGAATTAGAAAAGGCTATACAACAAATTTCAACATTACTTATAATACTCTATTTCTTCATATTGGATACATGATACTATTTATACTATTCTTTACTACTTTCTATATATTTGAAATAGTTCATATTAATTTTTAAAAGAATAACTACATGGCTGCAATAGTTGCCTATGATGTAAGAAATTATCCCAAACGTAATAGCTTAAAACAACATACATTTATTATCTCACAGTTTCCATGGGTTCAGGGGTCAGGGCAAGGCTTAGTTGGATGGTCATTCTCATGAGGCTTCAAAGTGTTGGCCAGGCTGGGGTCTCATCTGAGGCTCAGGAACCTCTTCCAAAGTCACTTGATTGTTGACAGAATTCATTTCTTTGCACCTGTTGAATTCATGGTGACTTGCTTTTTCAAGGTCAGCAGGGGAATCTCTGACTTTAGTCAGCTAAATTGTGTATAAAGTAACATAATCATTATCTTTGCCATATATTGTAGCCTAATCAAAAAAGTGACTATATCATATTCAAAAGTCCTTCTCACACTCAAGGGGAGATTATTCAGAGCATGTATACCAGGAAGCAGGAATCTTGGGAGCCATCTAAAATTCTACCTACTATAGTCCCTTAAGAGTCTCATAATCTAGTGAAAGACATAGATATAAGGACAAAGGTTTAAAGCAATGTGAGATAAGCTATATTAGATATTGTCTTCTTTTGGGTCCCCCAAAAGCTGACCTAGATAGAAGACCTTAGGTGCAGTTTATTTGACATGATTCCAGGAAGTATATGTGAGACAGGGAATGGAGAAAGGCCAATATAAACAGTACGTTAACGAGCAGGGTACTGTGGGCACCGGGGCTAAATCCCACTGTGAACCCTGTGAGAACCATATGAAACGTGCTTCATATTTATCTCACTGGTAGATGGAAAGCCTCAAGCATCTTATCCACTGACTCTGGTCCCCTGTTGGCTGAGGCTCTCTCTCACTCTTCCAGGTTGTCACTGTGCATGGTAAGTTTCTATGGTGCCAGATAAATCCTTCATACAGTGAGGCACAGAGGCACAGATGCTTAAAGTGGGAATTGGTCAGCGTGCCAGAAACTCTACCCCACATGCAGGGATCTCAAAGCTGGACATGTAACAATATGGGGTGGGACATTAAGAACATCTGTCACAATGTGTGGATTAGGTAAATTAAGACTTGCTGCTATAACAGATAAACATACAAATCTCAGTTGCTTAATATGATGACATTTTATTTCTCACATACAGTTCAATCAGTAGGACAGTGAAGCTTTGGCAGGGTGAAAGAGTGACTGATGTGTTCCTTGCAAACGTTCAGGAACACTGCTACCTGCATCTTCAATACATGGCCCCCTAAAGATTCCTTGTCTGTATAAGCAAACAACTAACAGACAGGAGAAGAGAGAGAAGTAGATTGTGTGGAAGAAAAGTGTGAGATGGCATGGCTTCACTAAAGCACAAGTGAGCTTGGGTAACGTAGTCTAGTTGTATGCCCTTTCGAAAAAGAAATAGATCAGTTGAACAGGGTAGCATTTGCTACCCTGTTCAACAGGGTGTAGGAGGCAATTAAGTTAGCCTGGAATGCTCAGGAAAGACTGTAAAGCATAAGTGACCTTTAGGTTAAATCTTGAAGAAAGATGTGGTGATTAATTTTATGTATCAACTTGGCTGGGTCATGGGGTATCCATATATTTGGTTAAACATTATTCTGGGTATGTCTGTGAGAGTGATTCTGAATGAGATTAACGTTTGAATCAGTAAACTGAATAAAGCAGATGGCCCTTCCCAATGTGGGAGGGCCTTATCCAGCCCACTGAAGGCCTGAGTACAACAAAGAGGCAGAGTAAGAAAGAATTTACTCTTTAACCAACTATCTTTGAGTTGGGATATCAGTCTTCTCCCTTGACACTTGACTTAGAAACTTACACTCCATCAGCCCTCCTGGGTCTCAAGCCTTCAGACTCAGACTATATCTATCATCTGCAACTTGTTGACTGCAGATCCTAGAACTTCTCAGCCTCCAAAACCATGTGAGCCAATTCCTTACAGTAAATCTATATATCTATATCTATCAATATACATAAATCCTACTGATTTTATTTCTCTGGAGAACCCAGATTAATATAGAAGGTTAGAAATGTGTCATAGAATTAACAAGGAATAAAAGCATTTCAGGCAGAGCAAAAAAACAATATGGACAGAAGAACAGCTTAGAAGAACACAGGCAAGTTCAGAGAACTGAAGTAGATTTGTTTTGACAGGACCCATAGCAGGTGTGGTTATATGGAAGAAGAATCTGGAAATGTGGGCAGGACCCTGACAATAAGACTCCTGATTTTACACTGTGAAGGAAATGAAAGGCTAGAGAATTTAAAACAAAAGTATAAAGCGTTTTATGATACTACTTTAGTAACCTCAAGAAAGATGCTGTATAAGAGCAAGCAAAAGCATTTTCTGCTAAATGTTGTTAAATATCACCTGTATTGAGCTCCAGGACATTTAACAAAGGAAAGATGATGCATTCAGTCAAAAGTGCATGAGCTTGAAGTCAGGCAGGCTTGAGTTTAATGGTACCTGGCAAGTTTGCCATGAGAATCAAAGGGTTTGCATGTAAAGCTTTTAGCACAATGTATGACAAACAGCATGTGCTCAAAGAAAAAAAATTAGTTCCTTTCTTCTCTGAGCAACAAAATAAATAGCATGAGTTTATCTGAGAACTGGAGAAAAAAAATTGAATTAGTAGAAACTCTGACTTTTGGACACTGCTTGATATTGCTAATACTGTTTGTGAATAATTATGCCCTGTAAAAGGAATAACCAAAAAATTTTGAATGTGTAGACAAGATATGCAGACTCAGTAATCCCAGCCCAAGTGCTTACTGGTATATACCAGGTAGGTGTCAGAAATGTGCAACAGACTATCTAAAGAAGGGTAATAATACTGAGCCCTAACATTAGTATTGAGAAACACTGACAATTCATAATAGTCAAAGTAAAACATAGCAAGGAAATACTGTCACATTGAAATTATTTAACTCTACATTAACCAGCTGCCTAAATATATTTCTTATGTTCTATTCACTTTTTAATGAAATGTTTGTCTCTTAATAAGTTTGCATTTCATAATTAGATATATAATATTCATGCCTTGTGATTTCCCACAGAGAATTTTCAATTTATTAATTACAATTTATAGAAACCAATGTATTCTGTGTGTTTAGTTTCTAAATATATTTTTTTAAATGTATTTAAGGCATGAACAAAATTCCATACAGTGAAAATCTGTAGGAGAAGATAAACTTTATTTGATAATTCATGACCCAAATGAATAAAGGCTATTTGTTAAAAAAAGAAAAAAAAAAGAAAGAAAAGAAAAGCTAACTCAAACATTTAAAATGAATAGCATCTTTTTTGTATAAATTACTTTTGTGTTACTATTATGCCACATCCTTACTTACTTTTACTCTGCTTACCAAATATTAGATAATATAGTTTCTTTAAAAGCCTCCAATCCCTGGAGCAGTGGAGCCCTGGTTCTCAACCTTGGTTGCACCTTTGGGATCATTAGGGGACCTTTTTAAAAATACTCATTACCTAAGTTTCACCTCAGATCCATTGTAAAAATTAAAAAAAAAAATTGAGAGCAGAACCTAAGCACAAGAATTACTTTTAAAATCTCCAGAGATTGTAGAGAAATGTGCAGCTTGCATCAATCCCTATTCACACTGCCGCTATACCATTCAGGCCTTCCGTATCACATACCTGGACTCTTGCAAGAGCCACCTAACAAGTCTTCTCACCATCCTACTTCACCATTGCCAGATTAAAAGTACCCTTAAAATGCACTTATCAAACTTAACATGCTTACTGAGGGTCTTGTTAAGATTTTAAGATGAAGGTGCTAATTAAATTGATCTTGAGTGGAGGTTGAGATTCTACATTTCTTTCAAGTTCCCAGGCGATGTTTATGCTGCCGAGCCAAAAACCACAAACCACACTGATTTATGTTTTCCAGTCATAAGGAAAACTACTGGTACCACTTCCTAATTCTAGATACTTTTTCAGCTTTTTTTTCTTTTTTTTTTTATTTCACTTGGCATTTTACATTTAAAAAGTATAATTTTTCTCTTGCTTTTTAGTGAATATCCATGTTAGTTAATATGTTTAAGTAAAGACATAACATCCTTGAAGGCTTTAATCCCTTTGACAGCTCATAGGACAAGTTAGGTGTATAGTAAAGAAATCTGTTCCCCTGTGGACAGACACAGTAAGATTTAGTATTTTGAACCCTAGTAATGAGAACACTTGGACACAGGAAGGGGAACATCACACACCGGGGACTGTTGTGGGGTGGGGGGAGGGGGGAGGGATAGCATTAGGAGATATACCTAATGTAAATGACGAGTTAATGGGTGCAGCACACCAACATGGCACATGCATACATATGTAACAAACCTGCATGTTGTGTGCATGTACCCTAGAACTTAAAGTATAATAAATATATATATAGAGAGAGAGAGAGTCATATAAACTAAATATATGCCAAGGGTTGACAAATACCAGTAAAATATTTATTTAAAACTATAATTTATGGTGAGTATGAGAAAAAAAAGGTGTTATTACAGAAATAGAATTGCAAGATTAGAAAAACACATTCTAGTTGACTTAATCTGAATTCTATAATCTTCTAAGCCATCTATAATTTAAATTTTTAAAAGAATTTCTCATAATAGTCTAGAAATTAGCCATGCTATCTAATAATACATTACCAGTATTGTGTACTTATTTTAAACATATAGACTATGTTTAACATAGACTATGTTAACAATACTGTACAGTACCCTTAAAATGTATTAGGGGGATAAGTCTCCTGTTTTGTGATATTTATATATATACTTACTTGCATGACTGAAACTTTATACCCATTGAGCGACATATTAGGGGTCTCCAGAGAAACAGAACCAACAGTACATACACACACACACACAGAGCTCAATGTATTAGTCAGTTTTGGAGAAATATAGATCATGTTGTGTTCCATTTAAAACCTACTTATTGATGTAGAACATGGAACGTGTCAAAAGTGTTTAATAGCTCCCACTGCCTCCTTTGTATTTTATGTATCATTATTATGAAGAAGGGGTAGTAGAAAAAAGAAGGGGGAGGAGAAGAACTGTTGGATATATTACAAAGTCAATGTGTGTGTGTATACGTGTGTACTATTGGTTCTGTTTCTCTGGGAGAACCCTAATATGTTGCTCAATGGGTATAAAGTTTCAGTTATGCAAGATGAAACAGTTCTAGAGATCTGCTGTACAATATTGTGCTTATGGTTAACAACACCGTACAGTACCCTTAAAATGTATTAGGGGAATAGGTCTCGTGCTTTGTGATTTTCAACACAATAATTAAAAATAGGGGTCTTTACCCATAGGCAAAGCCCATAGACGAGGCCAACATATTTGAACAATGGCAGAGTCACTGAAATAAGCATAAAAACTCCTAAAATAACACCCTTTTAAAAGACAACCGTTACTTAAATATAGAAGTTCCAATGTTTCTAGATTATCCTATTACAGTCATGCATCGTTAAATGATAGGGATATGTTCTGAGAAATGAATCATTAAATGATTTCATCTTTGTGTGAACATTGTAGAGTGTACTTACACAAACATAGATGGTATAGCCTACTACACACCTAGGCTATATGGTATACACAATTGCTCCCAGGCTACAAGCCTATACAGCATGTTATTATGTGGCGCATGACTGTACTTTGTTGGTATTTAAGTTGTACTTTACTATTTGTAGGTTTTATCACTAGAAACTAAGGAGCTTTACACGGACTTTAAAAAGTTTTAAGATTGGATTTTTAAAATGGATATCAACTACTAAATCGTAGGAAGTGTTGTTGTAAGCAGACAACCACTCTCTATTTTAGGTAACAGTGCCAGATCCAGTATAAATATCATGAGTCTTGAAGTTTTAATATTTAGAGTTATCACCAGAATCACAAATACATCATAAGCTGTTACACCGGGGAAACCCTGAAAGTGTAACCTGAGAGTCTTTCCAGCTTGAGATGAATTACAAGAAATGAAGTAAATTACAAATATGTCCCCAGTCTAAGGTTAGAAAACTCATGAATTACTACACCAAAGAACCCTCAAGCCCTAGATATTATTGTAAACCTCATCTATTTTGATATTATGCATAGAACTATTTATAATATCAAAATAATATGACATTTGGGATTTCCCCTTGTAATTCCAGCATTCATAGTAGTTAAAATTTGCTTCTCAAACTACCCTTGAGTAAAAACACACATTAACATGATCAAAATGAAGTCACTGGAGGACTACTGTTGCTTAGGAACATTAAAAAATCTGGCATAGATGGAGAATTTATTATCATATGAGCCATTGAAATTAGCAATTGGTGCTTTTCCTTTGATTAGATGTTATATATCAATCTGGCACCTCTAATACTTCCCAGTTACACTGATAAATGAAATCAATTTTATATTACATTATTCAGTATCTGCTGCTTTGCTGCTTATTTTGGAAATTAAATTGTGCCCTTATAAACCTGAAAATACAAACTATGGAAATGCAAAGACAACATACCAAGTGATTGGTTTTCTGTTGTAAATATTTTTACCATATTCTAAGCTTTGCTAAATTTTGTATTGTTTTTATTTGTGTATTTCAAATTTTTCAACTTGAAATAATTATAGAATCACAAAAAGTTGAGTACAGAGAGGTCTCTTGTACCTATCATCCAGATTTCTCTGATGGTAACATCTTACATTACCCCAGTGCATTTTCAGAACCAGGAAATTGATGGCCCAATACAGTGAACTAGACTACAGATCTTACTCAAGTATCACTGGTTTTTGCATGCACTCATTTTTTTTTTTGTTTTTATGTACAATTCTAAGACATTTTATTAAATGTGTTTATTTGTCCAAATGGCCATGTGCTTCTAGTTCTCTTTGTCACCTTTCCTCCTTATCAGGGAAAACAAGGAATTGATACATTTTTCAAAGGCTACTGATGCAAGAGCCCTTACTCAAAGAAAAATATGTTGGTGATTTCTGATCACTAACATATTATATGTCCTAGCAATTTACATTTACTGTTGTAGAAATAAATGGCTTGCATTTCAGATTTTCATGAAAAAGATAAGCCTGCTAACTCGGAAATTTATTATGTGTAGCATTAGTTTGAAATGTGACATCTTAATGTGAAAAATAAAAAAAAACTATTTCAACTATTTGTTTTGTCAGCTAACTTTTACAGTTGTATAACACATCATTTTTCTTAGATAAGCTCAATGTATTAGTCAGTTTTAGAGAAATATAGATCATCTTGTGTTCCATTTAAAACCTATTTATTGATGTAGAACACGGAATGTGTCAAAAGTGTCTAATTGTTCCCACTCCCTATTTTGTATTTTATGTATCATTATTATGATAAAGGGGTGGTAGAAAAAAGAAGGAGGAGAAGAACTGTTGGGTATATTACAAATTCAAACTCAGAAAACAAAGAGAAAATAATGTTTCCTATTTGATTTCAAATACTAGATTATTAGAATAAGATAAAGAACAATTTGACATATTGCTTAGAAGTTTATCTAAGAGGGCAAATCAAATATAACTCCAGATGTAAGCCTAAAAATGACTTTCTCATATTATACCTTAAAGCTTTTATAATAATCCAGAGAATATATCATATTATTATGACATAAAATGATTCATTCTTATCTCAGGAGAGTATAACGTCATAAACAATTTATTTGCTCAGTCAGTATATTAGTTCATTTTCATACTGCTAATAAAGACATACCCAAGACTAGGTAATTTAGAAAGGGAAGAGGTTTGATTGACTCACAGTTCAGCATGGCTGGGGACACCTCAGGAAACTTACAAATCATGGCAGAAAGGGAAGCAAACATACCCTTCTTCAAATGGTGGCAGGAAGGAGAAGTGCTGAGCAAAAGTGGGAAAAGCCCCTTATAAAGCTATCAGATTTATTGAGAACTCACTCACTATCACAAGAAAAGCATGAGGGTAACTACCCCCATGATTAACTTACCTCCCACCAGGTCCCTCCTATGACATATGGGGATTATAGGAACTACCAATTCAAGATGAGATTTGGGTGCGGACACAGCCAAACCTGATCAATGTCCTAAGACTGGATAAAACGACCTGGTGAATAAGTAACTAGAGAAAGAATGAGGGGCAATAGCCAGGTGCGGTGGCTCATGCCTGTAATCCCAACACTTCGGGAGGCCAAAGCATGCAGATCACTTGAGGCCAGGAGTTCAGGACCAGCCTGGTCAACATGGCGAAACTCCATCTCTACTAAAAATACTAAAATTAACTGAGTGTGATATCACATGCCTGTAATCCCAGCTACTCAGGAGGCTGAGGTGTAAGAATCATTTGAACCTGGGAGGCAGAGTGTAAGGGAAGTGGCTGTGCTTTAGTCAGGAGTAGGCTGAGGCAGCCTTCTGGTGCAGCATGACTCAGCGGGTTTGGAGCACAGGCGCACAACCCTGCACATTATGTAACCACACTGCGTGAGGCACATTAGGCAATCACCCATGTGAGCTCGTGCTTGGCTCAGAGCCACTATTGTCTGTAAAAGATATAACTACCCTGCTGATGCTGTACATACACCTTGCTCACACCCAAAGAAAGAGTAAAGCCATGTTGAAATTATCTACAATTCCTCAAGTGTTTTTCCAGCTACCCACCACTTGCCCACCAACTTCACTCAGACCTCAGTTAGAACCTGACAATTGGCATCACAAACAGGATCCTGAGGTGAGTGAGCCTTCAGTCCCTGCTGCCTCTGGGTGGCTCATGTGGCCACAACATGGGCTGTGGTACCCAGTGGCAGCTGTGCTTCTCAGATGGGCTCTGGTAGAAACCTGGGCATTGGTAGCTGGGTCCCTCATGAGCATGGAGAAGGCACTGAAGCAGCTGGAAGTGCAGAGCACCAAGGAGCGAGCTTTTGCCGGCAGAGTTGGATGGGCATTTTTGACTGCACTACAAGAAGTACATACCAAGTCCCTGAGGGATGCAGCACAGGTAAGGGCCCTCCAGGTGCAGGCACAGAGCCTGGAGGCCTGGCTACACAGCTCAGAAAAAGAGTTAAAAGCTGCCATGAATGGGGACTTCCAGATGCAGGCAGGGCACCTGGAGACCTGGCTACAGAGCTTTGACAAGGAATTAGAGGCTGCTGTGAATGCAGGCCTGGGTCCCTGGTCTCAGCCAGAGATTCCCACTCTGATACAGAGGAGGAACAACCCCCACTGTGATCTCACCCAGTGGTCTGTCAGAAGGTAGATCATGAACAGCCATTGAGGCCCCAAGGGCAGGCTCAAGGACCTGACACTGTAATGCAACATACTTCATATACTGCCTTTACCCCAACTGAGTTGTGGGAATTAGGAAAGCAGTGCCTCCAGGGTCTAGGGCAACCTCTGCCTGCATGGATGTTTCATTTATGGGAAAAGGGAGCAGATAGTATTTTCTGTTCCACCTCTGAGATGGAAAAGCTAGCCTCGATCACGACTCACCCCTCCCTCCATCAGCAGTTGCAGGTGAGCAGGAGGTTGGCACAAGGGCAAGGTGACCACACCCTGATTGAGTGGCTATGGGAAGCCATACAAACTGTGGAATGACACTGGTGAAATACCCAAAACCGTGACTAAATGGCAGTCATATGCCAATTTGGTGCAAGTCATTGGGGAGATGGGTAAGTGGCAGGCTATGTTTGACCTGAATACCCAGGGGCCAGATGATGAACATTTCGCCTCCCACATGAGGGATCTCGTGTTGGGTTCCATTCCCCCGAGTGCCTTTGGATCCCTAGCTGCTGTCCTCACCCCATACATAGGGTGCTGCATACATGAAGTGACCACTGCTATGGCAGCTCTCGGGGAAGTAGAAGGCCATCAGTGGGACCGAGGGGTCTGTGCAGTAAAGAAGGGGAAAATGTTCTGCTTGTGGGGCCCCCCATCCCATGGGGCCTTTCCTGTTTGATTATGGAGCTGGCCAAGGTGCCCAGCTTGGGAGGACACTGGATGACTAGAGGCCACATGTGGAATTAGCAATCGACTGGTTCCCCACCAATGTACAGTGGGTGTTGCTGCTGGTGGATACTGGCGCAGATCACAGCCTTGTTTATGGGGAACCAGATAAGTTTCTGGACAAACCTGCTTACATTGACGGTTATGGAAGCTGGTTAGTAACAGTGAAACCTGTATCTCTGCACCTTAGTATCTGCCATTTGGCTCCCCATTTAAATACTCTGTATGTCTATCTCATACCAGAATACATTCTGGGGGTGGACCATTTACATGGCCTGGTGTTACAAACCATGGCTGCTGAATTCAGACTCTGAGTGCATGTGATGAAGTTGGTGCTGTGTGGACATACACATCACCAGCTTCAGGTCTTGCCACAACCCCAACGAGTTACGTCCACCGAACAGTATCATTTGCCAGATGGGCATACAGAGATAACTGAGATAATTAAAAAGCTGGAGTGCAGATAGTGCAAGGAACCCACAGCCTATATGATTCTCCAGTGTTGCCAGCTAGAAAGCCTGATGGAACTTGGAGGATGATGGCAGACTGTCAGGAACTGAATAAAGTAACACCACCTTTGCATCCAACTGTACCATCAGTCATGGATTTGATGAACCGTATGACAATGGAACTGGGACCTTACCACTATGTAGTGGACTTGGCCAATGCATTTTTCTCCATTGATATTGCTTCGGAGAGCCAGGAACAGTTCACCTTCACATGGGACAGGTGACAATGGACTTTTACAATGTTGCCACAGCACTCTGTGCTTGGCCCCACCACATGTCATGGTCTTGTTACCACGGATTTAGCCACCTGGCAATGTCCAGAAGGGGCCTGCCTATTCCAATATATTGATGATATTATGTTAACCTCTGATTCTCTTGCAGATTTAGAAGGAAGAGCGCCCCTCTTGCAGCAACATTTGGCAGCATGTGGTTGGACTGTCAATAAATCCAAGGTCCAAGGACCTGGATTGGATTATCTGCCAAATTTTTGGAAGTTATCTGGTTGGGTAAGACAAAGGCCATCCGAGAGGCTATCATTTATAAGGTTCAGACATACCTCCAGCCCTCTATGGTGAAGCAGCTGCAAACTTTTCTGGGCCTCCTGGGATACTGATGGACATTTGTGCCCCATTTAGCTCAAATGATAAAAACCATTGCATCTGTTAACAAAGAAGGGCTCTACCTGGGATTCAGATGATGCGGCTGAGACCACCTTCCTGGCAGCCAAGTGGGCTATTCAGCAGGCACAAATCCTATGGGTAGTTGACCAGGGGTGCCCGTTTGAGCTGGATGTGCATGTGACCACAGATGGTTTTGGTTGGGGCCTATGGCAGCGCACAGAGTGGCTGAGAATGCAAGTAGGCTTTTGGTCCCAACTATGGAAGGAAGCTGAGCTCTAGTTTTCCTTGACAGAGAAACAGCTAGCAGCTGTATATGCCTCTCTTCAGGCTTGTGAGAGTGTGACAGGATGGGCTGCAGTTGTCATGCAGATGACTTACTTGATAGCGGGATGGGTGTGTTCATGGGCAATGACCTCCTGGACTGGGATGGCACAGACATCCACTTTGGTGAAGTGGGCACCTACTTGGATCAGTGGAGTACAAGTCCCTTAGCAGCAGAGTTGCAAGAGATCTTGTGACCTGTAGTCCTAATGCAAGACAAGACCACGGGGCCTGAGCCACATCTAGACTCTGAACTTTCACCATTTAAGGAAGGGCATCCCCCCTTCCTGATAGGGCATGGTACACAGATGGGTCTAGCCGAGGTGCTACTACAGCTTGAAGGTGCAGTCCAACCAAGTGCTGACATCATATGGTTTGAAACCAGGTAAGGACAAAGTAGCCAATGGGTTGAACTTAGAGCAACAGATGCAATGGTTATTATCCTTTGAGCTAAATAGGGCACAAATGTCCATCAGTATCCCAGGAGGCCCAGAATGGCCCAGTATGGATGGTGATCACCAAGGAGGTGACACCTATGGTATCTGTACCGATAGCTAGGTGGTCTATCAAGGCTTAACCTTGTTGTTAATTACCTGGAAAATACAGAAGTGGCTAGTCAGCCACCAACCCATTTAGGGCCAAGCCATGTGGCAAGACCTCTGTGAAATGGGTCATCAGAAAGATAACTATTTATCATGTGTCAGGCCATATGCCTTTGGCCACCCCCGGCAATGATGAGGCAGATGCCTCAGTCAAGGTCCAATGGTTAGAGTCAGTACCTACATGAGATGTGGCCTTGTGACTACACCGGAAACTTGGACATGCCAGGGGTAAACTGATGCAACAGGTCAGTAAATGTTGGGGTCTGTCCCTGCCCACACAAGATATTTGGGAGGCTTGTCAGAAATGCCCAGCTCAGGCATACCCTAAATGGAGGCAGATGCTCAGTGTTACACAACAAGTGATGATAGGGCAAGTGCCCTTGACTAGATGGCAAATATACTACATAGGGCCACTGCCGAAGTCACAAGGGTATACGCATGCACTAAC
The DNA here is from genome assembly GCF_028885625.2 of Pongo pygmaeus. NCBI lineage: Eukaryota > Metazoa > Chordata > Mammalia > Primates > Hominidae > Pongo > Pongo pygmaeus. Next base: position 86,344,447 of record NC_072384.2, read on the forward strand.
AGCTGTGGACACAGCCACAGGCCTATTGTTCACCTATCCTTGTAGGGCGGCCAACCAGCAGAGCACCATCCAGGCCCTGCAACATTTATGTGCTATGTATGTTCGCCTCCTGGCTGTTGAGAGTGATAGGGGAACACATTTCACTGGACAACAGCACAACAATGAGCACAACAAACGGACATAAAGTGGGGATTCCGTGTGCCATACAACCTGCAAGCTGTGGGTATGATTGAGTGATATAATGAGCTCTTGAAGAATGGGTTATGCTTGCATGTCACAACCCTATCTTTGTGGAGCTGGAGTTCCAGACTGGACCTGGTGCTCCAAACCTTGAATGAACGGGCATGGAAAGGCAGCCTGGCCCTGCCCCCATTCAGTTGCAGGTAAGTACCAATGATGACCTCCTCCGACCAGGTAGGGGGACAAATGGTAACCTGTTGTTGCCTATCCCAATGTCCCTGAAGGTAGGAGAACAGAAAACCTGGCTGTGGCCATGGACCCTCCAACCACCACCCCCGCCTCCGCCAATGCCAGTGGTTGGCCATTGTAGCTCCCTGGAGGAGGGCTTACAGTATGACTTGCATGTCATTCCTTGGGTGTTTAAAACAAGGGCCCCACAGTTGACTGTTCATAGGGGAACAGCCAGGGAAGGAACCCTCCTCCAGGGGATATATGTACTGTCTGTATGGCCTATTATGAGCTCCCCCTGTGACTCCGGTGCAGATACAGGACTCAAAGGAACCATGGCGAGCTGAGAAGGTGTGGTACCATCGCCCAGGGCAAAAGCCCTGGGTGGTTGCATTGTCATTCAGGGATGAAAGGTCAGCCTGTATTTTGCCTGAGAGACGTGATTTACCTCTGTTAGTATCTGTGCCTGCTGTGTCATCTTGACCATAAGTTAACATGCTCCAACTGCATTATGGACTGGGTCCACACCTATGCTGAGGTGACCAATGTTTCCAACAGATGGATCTGCACTGCCCTTCCAGAAGCAGCTGCTGTGGATGGCTTACCTTGGCACATAAAATCAGGGCCTGCAGATAACTCAACACGGCTGGAGACTTGGGGTCTGATGGCCGACACCTGGAATACAACGCAGCAAGCTTTGGACAAAGGATGCTGCAAAACCCATGGTGCACCTGCCCCCCCTTGCTGGCCCATAGTGTTTATGATGGGTGAGGCTGGCTAGTGGGGGAACATGTAGTACCCCTGGCCTAGGCACCATGGTGCATAGAGCAACACTGGGGTAATACCAATGTGGGATGGGTACCCATCACAGCCTGTGAAAAAATAACAGGTATCACCACACCAAAGGTGTGGTAGAACAAGCAGCCCCAGTAAGGTCAGCTCCAATGGACTTTGTGCCCCCTGGGGGTTTATGGGTCTGTAGAGACACAAGGTGGCCTTACCTATCAGCAGACTGAACTAGACGTTGTACCTGGGGGTGGCCTTATGTACCTGCCATTGTTCCCACATTGCCCAGACACCCACATAACCAGGAAGCTCTACACTCTCAGTTTTTGCAGGTTCGACGAGCCCCCTGGTGGTTCTACTTCTTGGCAATGACTATCTCTGGAGTGGGTGTCAAGCACAAGTTACTGCTCTTGCAGAGCACACCACTCAGGCTCTGAATTACACCCGAGTGGCCCTCCTCCTGTTAACACCTTACTGATAAGATCAGTAAGGTGGCGCTGCAAAACCAAATGGCCTTAGACATAATAACTACTGCCCAAGGAGGCACCTGTTCTCTTTTAGGAATATAATGTTGTACCTTTATTGCTGACAATCAGCAGAACATGACAGCAGCCCTGCAACAGTTCTCACAAGAGATTAATGGAGTCGAGAGCCTTACTGATGCCCCCCTGCAGAGATGGTGGGCATCCTTAGGCTCTGGCCAATGATGGGCCCTAATAGTCATAAGTAGCATATCTGGTGTCCTAGTAGTGAGCTGTTGCTCTCCGTATTGTTGTTGTGGGTTATGGATTCAGGGCTCTACCCTATGGGCACGTGTCCCTGCCCAGAGGATGCCCTCAGCCTAGGGGGTGGAGTGTAAGGGAAATGGCTACGCTTTAGTCAGGAGTAGACTGAGGCGGCCTTCTGGCACAGCATGACTCAGCAGGTTTGGAGTACAGGTGCACAACCCCACACATTAACCATGCCACATGAGGTGCATTAGGTGATCACCCACATGAGCTTATGCTTGGCTCGGAACCACTATTGTCTCTAAAAGGTATAACTGCGCTGCTGATGCTGTACATAGAGCTTGCTCATGACCAGAGAAAGAGTAAAGCCATGTCAAAACTGTCTACTATTCCTCAAGTGGTTTTCCAGCTACCTGCCATTCGCCCTGCTGACTCCCCTCAGACATCATTTAGAATCTGACACAGAGATTGCAGTGAGCCAAGATCATGTCACTGTACTCCAGCCTGGGTGACAGACTACTGGTGTATTTACCAGTACTTGTCTATGGTTAATCAGTTAAATCAGCCCATTCATTCATGCAAATCAGCCTGAGGGTGTGATCAACAACCTTCTATGAATAATTGATAGTCTCTTTTACATGGCTACAAACTATATCCCATGTAAGAGAGACACCCTTTCCAAATGCAAACCATAGTTCTCGTTATGTAATCCTATAAAAGAAGTCAATGGGTCAGTGAGAATCTACCACTATCAATCTCCATATGCCTCCATGTTTGAATAATGATAGCCTATTCTCTATATGCTCAGCTGTGTCCATGCCATGAATCACAGAAAGTCTTGTTTAATCAATCATGTGTAGGAGTTTCTTCTCCAATAGCAAATTGGATTTAGAAATAGTTGTATGGTTCCTCTCCATACTCAGACTGATGTACAGCAGATGTGGGGGAAATGCAGAGTAGAGAGCATGAAGAGATATGGAAACATGGATTTCAATCCCTGAGTATTAAAGTAAGCAGTAAGTAGCAACCTCACTATCTACTCCTCAGCCCAGGTGATTCTCCATGCCTGAAAACTGAGCCCAGATCCCTCCAGCCAGGTAACAGAGGATATGCACCTTCTTATCTAGTTCCTTCTACCCTCTTTTCCAGCTCCCCAATCCACACCATGAGATTCACAAAATGAAACACTCATTCTAAGTCTAGTGTCAATACTGAATATCAAACCTGACCTACCTCAATCAAAAATTGTCTTACCCCATTCCCCGACCCATCCCTCTGCCTTTGATCATTTCAGCTTCTGGCTCCTTCCATGGGGTGCTAGCCTATCCACTCTGGTTCTACATTTCTTCCTCACAGCCAGCCACTTCTACTGTTCCATCTCTATTTATCTATTCCTTTCTCACTACACTAAACTCACTTCCTTTTTCCTGTGCCCACCTTGTTGCTATGACAATCATTTATATTGGAAATAAATAGGTCAAGGTCCTTGAGGATTAGTTTTTTGCCTACCCTTCCCTCAAACCTTATAACATTCTATTCACTATCTTTCCTTTTGCCATACTGAATAACTTGTGAGTTGCCTAAATTTGTCATGTTGTTTTCTAGTCTTTTGACTCTTTAAAAAGATACCCTTTCTTCCTATTATGACATTCTCTGCTTCTTCATACTTCTAAAAAGAAAACCTCAAGTCTCAACTCTCCTGGGAATTCATATTTCAATATCCAGACTGGTGGTTCTCAAACTTGGTCTCACATTGGAATCACTTAGAAAGCTTTAAAAATAATATTGGGTCCTGAGCCCCACCCTCTGAGATTCAGATTTAACTGGTGTTAGGTGGCGCCTGGAGATAGAGATTTTAGCACCTCCCCAGGTGATTATAATGTGCGACCAAGATTGAGAACCACCACTGCCCTAAGTAATATGAATGCCCATCTTCTGTAACCTGTATCACTTTACTCATCATTATGAGCACTTTTTACCTTGCACATTGAATTGTCTTGTAGCAGGACAAGCTGCAGACAAAACCCCTCAGACAATGGGTTAAAGAAGGAACAGGCTTTATTCAGACAGGAGCATGAGCAGACTTGCGTCTCAAGAACCAAGCTCCCCGAAGAAAGAGCTCCTGGCCCTTTTAAGGGCTTACAGCTCTGAGGGGTCCACATGACAGGGTCGTGATAGATTGAGCAAGCATGGGGTACATGACTAGGTGGGGGTGGTGAGCAAGGCAAGTATTTCTCCATATCATTGTCTGTGATCTATAGATAGCACAAGTGGTTAGGGTGGGTGTTAATCTTTAACCTACAGACCTGGCCAGTGGTGCTGATCAGTCTGTTATTTTTCAGTTTTTACTTCCTCCGTTTCTTTGGAGACAGAGGACAGCAGGAGAAATGGCCACTCTCCTCAGTCTATGTACTATATTTTATTAGGTTTTATACCCCAGTGCCTGCATTAGAAAATAAAGGAATCTGGGGCGGGGGAAGGGGGGAGGGATAGCATTAGGAGATATACCTAATGTTAAATGATGAGTTAATGGGTGCAGCACACCAACATGGCATATGTATACATATGTAACAAAACTGCACGTTGTGCACATGTACCTTAAAACTTAAAGTATAATTAAAAAAAAAGAAAAAAAAAGAAACCCAAGTAAACCCAAGTGTTCAGTTATAGATGAATGGGTAAACAAAATATGGTATATACACATAATGGAGTACTATTAAAAAAAAAAAAAAGAAAATAAAGGAATCTTCAACACATGGCTTTTGATGAAATGAAGGAACAAAATTATTTCCTGTTTATACATGAATGTTGTTGCTGCTTAATGAAATAAAATACTGAAGTATCTTGAAAAAAGTCACATAAATTGAGAAGAAAGGAAATAGTACAGTTAGAGATAGGCATAGGATGCCAGGGCAATGACGTGATGCTTAGAGCCTAGAAAAACTTGAAATGATACCAGAGCTATACACAAAGAATCAGCAGATCTTTTACAAAAGTAACAAAATGAGATAACTGACAGTCACACTTTCTCCCTCGTGTCCTAAAAGTGTCAACATAAATGAATAGCTAGAATGGCTCTGGTACCTGCTGTTTCATAATGCTGATGATTTGATAACATGTCAGCACTTTTCAACTTTATCTTCCCCATTTGATCTCAAATCACAAACTTTTTTTTTTTTTAAGTAGTGGAATGTCCTTCATATTAATGAAACACCTGGACTCCTCTCATTTTCTCATCCACACTCCATCTTCTTACTCATTTGAAGGCAAACATGAGAAGATTAAAAAGGCAAAAAAAATTAAAAAGCAAGTATACTAAAATAAGCATGAGAATAAATCCTGATGAGCATTGAGAGACTGGATATAATACCTAACATTATTTCATTAGGACACTGTCCAATTAAGATATGTTTAACCTTGGGTAAAGAGTAAGTATAAATTCAATGATCAGATTGTTAGGAAACTTATGCCACTTTTGCAAAAACAAACCAAGACAATATGAATTTTAGGTTCATAGTTAGGTGTTATAATAATAAAATTTAGTTTTCATTAACTGTATGATGGCAATTATAATAAGAAACCAAAGCATTTGTAGTAAATATTATTTTCAAATTGAAGGAAAGGAAAAATTTGTAAGAAAAGCTGGCCCTACCATCAAAGGTACGATCCCCAAAGCTGTCAATAAAAATTCAGAAGAGTTCTATGAGCTTTCGGAAGACCTGGAACTGAAACTGCTGATTTCCAAGATCCCTGTTTTATATGAGTATAGGTATATTAGAAAATTGGCCATGTTGAAAATAATGCAATTTATGGTAGGGCTTTAGGAAGCATGCTATCATTCTGAAGCTAAAAAAGAGGGAGGATTATTTTTCTCTATTTAGGTCAAAGTTTATTTGTTTTGCTCTTTTCTGTTTTGGTATAATCAGGTGTTGTTTTTGTTGTTGTTGCTGTTTCTTTGGGCTTTTGAAAATAGTAGATGAAGACAGGTATACGAATTTGTGTTACTATTGATGACTCTCTAGCAGGCAATTTCCACTTAGGAAAAGGAAATTATCTTGCCAAAGATAAATCCATAGGATGGAAGCTTATTCTGATGCTTGAAATCACAGACAACAAATATTTACAGGAACCATTAAGGTAATACAAAGGAGAAAAGCTGGCCACTAAGACAATAGGAAATGTTGGGAGCTGAAGACAATTGCCAATCTCTTGTCTCATATAAAGGAATTCAGATTTATTATTAATATTATCATCATAATCTTGTTGGCCACCATGTGGATCCTACTTTAAATATTTTGTATATGATTCTTCCATAAAATAAATAATTCTTATAATAAAATTGTTCAAAATAGCTCACAGGATAAACTTTTGTTTAGTCCTAAGCAAATTACATCTACTGGCAAAATTAGTTCCTCAAGCTGAAATAACTGAGCACACAATTACACAAAGTTTTTTTCTTGTTGCAACATGTTTTCTTAGATTTACCCATTATCTAATATACTTTTCAACTAGAAGGCAAGAATAAAGAAAATTTAGAAACAGAAGTAAATATTTAATCACTTGCTAATATTTCTAGGCTGTATACTAAAATTATTTCATATATTAGCTCATTTAATCCTCATGATAAGATTATAAAGCACATTTATTAATCTCAAGACACACAGGATAGAACTGAAAGTAAAGATATAAAATGACTTACTTAAAAACCAACTAAGAAATAATGAATTTAGGACTGAAAGTGTTTTTCTTATCGTTTTTGTGTCTTATCCAGTCTCTTTCTACAACATCATTTTAAAAAGCTAACCTTAATAAATTGTTGTGATTTTCATGATGACATTCATGTTGTTTGAAAAAGGTACATACATATATTCTAAACTTTATTGCCCAAAATAGTCTTCACTGGCATTGTTTTATTTGATAATTTCTGTGTAGAAACACTAACCAGTGAAATACTTTTACAATATATCAATAAACTTCATTTTTCAACTGCACTGACAGAAAGCAAGCCAACTTTAATCAAAAATATGAAATAATTTTAGTGATGGAAAATCATAATTATGCTCTCTTGTGGAAAATAACTAAGAGCAACATTTGGCATCACAGACACTCTGTCATAAAAAATTTGCATTAAAACGTTATTCTAGAAAAATGGGTATTTGTCAATCTCAACCAAATATCAAACACAGGAATAATCCTCAAATCAATTAAATGCTGCTGACTTAAAAAAATAATTGCAGCACATTGCCAACTCAGAATAAGACCCCAATGTCATTGCAATTATGCCTGAAAGCATCTGGACAATGCACATTTCAGTGTGTTTAAAAGCCTATTAACATTTTTATTGCAGGATGGCATGACCTCAATCATTCAGTTAGGTTTTTGAGTAACCATTAAGAGATGTCTCTAGAACATGTGACATGGTTTGGCTTTGTGTCCCCATCCAAATCTTCTCTTGAATTGCAATCCCATAATCCCTATGTGTTGTGGGAGGGACCTGGTGGGACGTAATTGATTAACGGGGGCAGATTTCCCCCAGTGCTGTTCTCGTGATAGTGAGTGAGTTCTCACGAGATCTGAAGGTTTTATAAAGGGCTCTACCCTTCAGTAGGCACTCATTTTCTCTCCTGCTACCCTGTGAAGAGGTGCCTTCCACCATGATTCTAAGTTTCCTGAGGCCTCTCCAGCCATGCAGAACTGTGAGTCAATTAAAACTCTTTTCTTTATAAATTACCCAGTCTCAGGTATTTCTTCATAACAGTGTGAAAATGGACTCATATAACAGGTTCTATTTCACACTTGAAAATAAATATTTTTAAAAATCTGTCTCACTATTTTCTCTGTAAGAATGACTGAGTGTCCAAGAGGTATTCCTAAATGAGAATTTAAGGGCATGGAAAGGGAAAGTAGATATATATACATACAACTCTTAAATGCAGGAGTGGAAAGTGATCTCCAAATAGCTTTAAATAGATAAAATATGCATGTTAGGAGAGCAAGAGTAAAGAGTGAGCACTATATCACTTGTTTCCTGGATTTTAAATACTTAAAACACATAAGAAGAGTGTTTAAAATACTTCAAGCACATGCATAAACACATATACATTCTAAAAGCCTAGAATGACACCTTCATCCTGTCCTTTGCCATAAGAAACTGACCTTTGCACCAATCTAGGTTCCTAGCCCAGAGATAGAAGGGAAAGATATCTCAGCAAAAGATCAAAGTAGCATGTATTTTCCCCTATAGATACTCTCGTTACTTGGATGTTGCTTAAAATGAATCTCTCCCACTTACTCTGTTCTCTAGGGCTAACAAGCTTTGTGACAATGACAGCAGCCAACCCCGTTCTCCCTGCTGCCCGAAGTCCAGACAATAGCTAAATTCACCGCACCTTTCTCACTTGCTAGAAGTTACAGAGGCATTTATTACGCATTCATGAATAGACCAGTGCAATAAGAGTAGTTGCTATTGTGAGTAGTAATTCCTGCCTTTATGAAAGAACTATAGAACTGACTCACACAAAGAGACAGATTGGCATGTTCAGGATAAAGTTGTGGGAGCCAAGCCCCACGACTGCTCCCAATGAACCTCAGCACTGGAATTCACACCCCTGTGTTTTTCCCTACAACACTGGGTAGAACTGAATTGTGATACCAATAGAATATTGCAGAAATCACAGAGTGCGACGTCTGAGGCCAAGTCACGAAAGCCTTGTTTCTCCTGCATTATTCACTTTGAGAGAAGCTGCTCATCATGCATTTGGGGGAAACTCCAATAGCCCTATGGAGAGGTCCTTGGAGCAAAGAATCTAAGCCTCTTGCCAATTTCCAGCACCAACTTTTCTGCTATATGATTGAGCCATCTTATAAGTACCGCGCGCTAACCGATTGCGCCACTGGAGCCACTGATTGAGCCATCTTAAAAGAGAATCCTCTAGCCCTAGTCAAGCTGTTAAATGACTGCAGCTTGGCTGACATGTAACAGCAACCACATGAAGAAACTGAAGCCAGGACCAACCAGCTAAGCTGCTCCTGAATTCCTGCCTCATAGGAAGGGTGTGAGAACATAAAGATTTCTTGTCATTTTAAACCACTAAATTTAGAGGTCATTATTTTTGCAGCAATAGGTAACTACTTTCAAATTGTATTTTAAATCTATCCTATGCCTTACCCATTTTCCCATCATTTCTTGCTCCACTATCTTGCCTATACTATTAATCATCCCTAACCTATCCTACCCCTAAAGTTATTATTGAAAGTATAACTCTGTTCCTGTTATTCCCCTTTTAAAAATCTCTCATGATTGTCAGTAACTTACAAGGTAAAATTCAAACATTTTTACATTATTGCAACCTGGTCACAATTTAGCTTTTCAGTTTCATCCTCCATGACTCCTTCAACATATTCTTTAAATTTGTTTATACCAAATGACTTCCCTTTTTCCAACCATGACTTGCACTTCATGCCTTTTACATTGCTCTCTCCATTCTTCACCTGAACCATCTTTGCCACATATCTCTCCTTAGAAAGATCATTTTTTAATATTAAGGACAATTGTTACATCTTCTCTAGAGTCTTCCCAGATGCTTTCCCCAATATAATTAGTTGTTCACTCATTTGTCTTCCCTCAGTACATTAAATATAATGGTGTTAGAGTAAAAGCTTAATGTATTACATTGTGTTATAGTTGATTGGATGTGTTTTTACCTCCTCTATCAGACTGTGACCTTCCTAGGGAAAAGAATTCTGTTTTAGTCATCTTTTATTCCCAGAGCTTTGACATGCTAAATGAGACATAGTAGAAACTCAATCAATGTTTGTTAAGTAAATGAATAAACAAATAGGTGAAAGTTAGAATATACTACCTCTTCTCTTCTTTTTTTATTCATTTCCTCAACATTAAATTGAGAGAATTTAAAATTCATGAGGTCCTATTTAATTTGGCCACAAGGACCTATTTATTTTACTTTTAAATTGTCTCCTAAACCCATTATCTTCGTGCTCTCATATTTCCCATTCCCTTTGTGAAACCATTGGCTGTAAAGGAGCACACAATTGTATATGATCGCAATGAAAAAAAGATTTTCAATATTGTTTAACTCTGTATGGGAGTTAGGTCAGGGAGGGAAAGAGTCAATGCCTTAACACTGACACGTAGGTGGGTCCATAGTTAGCTGCCAAAACTAAACGAATAATAAAATAACCATTAGAATGTCAGAATAATATTTTTGTGGCCCATAGAAGTTCTGGATTATTTACTAACTCAATAAACAATTGTAGTTTATGTTTAGTTATTCTAATATATTTAAGTTTCTTTATTTCCCTATCTAAGTTGACGATATTATGATTTCTTTAGAAACTATCAAAAAAACACCTTTTTGATCATACTTCAAGCCAAATCAACTGACTTGCCACACTTTAATAAACTTAACATTTGACAGTTCTTCATAATTCTTTGTGTGTTTTTGTGAATTTGTGTGTGTGTCCAAGACCTTTAAATACATTGTGTATTGATAAAAATAAGGTCATAGGCTGGGCATGATGGCTCATAGGTATAATCCCAGCACTTTAGGAGGCTGAGGTGGGAGGATTGCTTGATGCCAGGAGTTCCAAACCTGCCTGGGCAACATAGCAAGACCTCATCTCTATAAAAATATTTTTAAATTAGCTGGGCATGGTGGCACACACTTGTAGTTCTAGCTACTTTGGAGGCTGGGAGGATCCCTCATACCAAGGAGTTGCAGCTATGATCACGCCACTCCACTCCAGCCTGAGCAACAGAGCAAGACCCTGTCTCTATAAAAACAAAGAAAATAAAGTCATAAATACTTAAGTAAAGGCAAATCCTTGCATACTCTACATACTTTTTTTTAGAAATTAGAAGATTTTAAATGATGCTCAGGAAATATCTAATCTCATGGCTTCAAATAATGGAATTAAATTTCTGTCTCAAGTGAGAGATATTTTCCCCATAATTACACAGGTAGAGTACACATTGAAATCCAGCTGGCCCATCCACTACATCCTCAAACTGTTGGACCCATTGAATAACAGCCTGTTGCAATTGGTACTAAAGACACACAAACACAAAAAAAGAGCATTTATGTAAAGCAGATTTAAAACAGACTTTTCACCAAAATGCCACACTCATTTCTAAAGTTTCCCAAAAGAGTTGTCTACCTTTAATTAATTAATTAAGAAAATTAAAGAGAAATTGTTTGAATGACAACCTAAGTGGTCAATAAACAAAAAATAAAATTCTGATAATGCAAAACAATATCCATTTATTAAACCAAAAATTCACTTGATGTTTTTAAACTTCTGTGTTAAATAGCACTTTCTGTTTACATAGTATTATATTATCATAGTTCCAATCTACATTTCTGAACTGTTGAAGAAAAATATAAGAACAGTCATATTTCCTATATAATATTTCCTACATTTTGTACAGAATTCTAGGTGTAAAATTCTATGTATAATTTCTGTTTCCAACTAGGACTGAATAACTGGCACTGGATTAACTATCCAGCTTGAAACAACTATAAAACTTTACAAAATATATGAAGCATCAAAGTGAGATGTTTGACAACAGGTAGCAGAGAACTGTAACCTGTGACATAAGGGTAAGCTATGAGGTGAGTCCCACAATCACCTGTGGTTTAGTCTGGAGGCACCTTCCAAATCATTGCACAAAGATGTGGTGCCCCAGCAGAGCACAGCAGTTTCCTTTTTGTGCAAACTGACAAAACACTTTGTAAAATCTATATGAAAATACAAAGAACTCAAAATAGCCAAAATTATCTTGAAAAATAAGAACAAAATTGGAGTATTCACATTACCTGATTTCAAAACTTATTCTAAAAGTTATAGTATCCAAGACACAGTAATGCTGCATAAGGACAGACAGATAGGTCAATGGAATAGAATTAAGAGTCCAGAAATAGACACACAATTATATAGTCACTTTTTACAAAGACACCAAAAGGAAAGTCATTTCAACAAAAGGTATTGAAACAACTGGATATCCATATGAGGGAAAAAAACAACTTCAAATATGTCTCTCACAATACTCAAACATAATTTGAAAAAGACCATAGGTTTAAACACAAAAGCTATTATTGAGTTTTAGAAATTATTTAAATATTCTGATAAAATCCTTTTTAAATCTATGTATGGTATATATTTTCTCAAGAATATAAATGCCTACTTATTTTCTTAATGGTGCTTCTTTAATGAGCATAAGTTTTCAACTTTTATGAAGGCTAACTTATCATCTTATCCTTTTATGGTTTGTGCTTTCTGTGCCTTGTGTAAGAAATATTTGACCCCAAAATTGCAAAAATATTTTCCTATATTTTCATTACATTATAGAGGTTCAGAACAGATGGCTATGTTTAATGACTACTCTGGTATCTTCTTCAGAGGGTATTTTTGAAAATGAAGAGTTTATCAAAGGTTGCTGAGAATATTGACCTCCATGTCTAGACCAGACCACATACACAGGGGCACAAAAGACAGCTACAAATGTCAGTTTTCTATTACTTTAAGTATTACGCTTTAAAGTTTAATCCAAAGGGGAAAATAAACCTTGTAATATCTTGCTCAATTTCTTTATATACCATGAAATAAGCAATATAGAATATTCAAAATAAAAGTAAAAACAATCAAAAACAAAAAAATTTATTTGACTCACATGGCATTCTGCTGGCAAAGAAAATTGTGTTAAGGTTTATCAAATATTCCCACCAATATTGTATTTTCAATCCAGTACCATCCTCAAGTTACGGTAGATCTTTATGTTCCTGATGTACCCTTTATCTAATTATTTAAATTACATTAAAAATGCCCAAATCTATTCAGTCATACAAACTATATCTTCCATGAGTTTTAAGGAAAGTATAAACATTTACAACTTTAGAATCACATCAAATTTCAATCAACTAAGATGTAATCAAAAGTATAATTTCAGTTAATCAAAATGACGTACTTAAAACCAAAAAAGCCAGGCATGGTGGCTCAAGCCTGTAATCCCAGCACTTTGGGAGGCCAAGACAGGTGGATCACTTGAGATCAGGAGTTCGAGACCAGCCTGGCCGACATGGCAAAACACCATCTCTACTAAAAATATAAAAGTTAGCCAGGCACAGTGGCGTAAGCCTGTAGTCCCAGCTACTCAGGAAGCTGAGGCAGGAGAATCGCTTGAACCCAGGAGGTGGAGGTTGCAGTGAGCCAGGGTTGTGCCACTGCACTTGAGCCTTGGCAACAGAGCAAGATGCTGTTGCAAAAACACACACACACACACACAGACAGTAAAGTATGCATTTTATTTCCCCAATGAAGAGTGTTTATTAATGACTAGTATCCATAAGAAATGCCTTCTTTAAAATCATAAACACTAAACTGTTACATATACTATTAATGTATACATGCACACTATTACATGTACTCATTATATGTATAGTATAACATATGTTTACTAGTAAATGTATGGAAAATTCATTCTGGTTATAGAATAAGGAATAAAAAGAGTTTGAATTCACTGAACATATACTGTGTGTCTCTTTCAAGTTATGATGTGTTATAGCCTGATTAACCTAATAGTGATAGACTAAGGGCACATCTCAATGAGAAACTATGGAAATATGGAGGAGCTTATTCATTCATGTATATCCATCTGGTGGTATATAACCTTTGTATTCTTGATTGCTGACTCAGCAGAAAATTAGAGTGTTACTTAAGCCAAATTAGAGTCACCACATGCACCAATCCATAAACTTGGACTGGCCTTTGAAATATGATCCAGCTAGTAAGCACCCAGATTTCTATTAGATCTGGGGAACACAAAGATAAATAAGACACAACTTAAACCCTCTAAATGAAATGACTCTCAAATATTCTGACCGAAACCAATTAAACTGGGACAAAGACCCACAGCTAATTTATCTGAAATTTGATTTACAAACAAATTTTGGGAGCATTATGTACTAACATTCTTCAGCAAGAGAGCTATAAATAATTCATTTTACACAAGAATCGATTTGTGCTTTTAAGTCTAACTATTGCAATATTATGGATCAAAATTCTTGCTAATGCTCCTATGCATTGCTGCATTCTATTGGATTAGGTAAACCACTGAAAATTGGTAAGTCATTGATAAAATGACATTAAAATATCAATGATTTATAATTTAAACCCAAAAATAGTATTAATTTAAAAACTACAACTAAGTGATGATAAAATGGTAAAAGTATCATTTCTGGAATTACTGAGAATCACAACTAACAAGCATGTCTTGGGAAAAATATAATTCTAAGATAATGTAATATGTAATACTAACATACAGTTTATGATGCAAATGTCAGTAATCCTTATAATTCTTTTCATAAAATATCCTTTGCGTTTATCCATTTAACAAATTTATTGAGATTCTTACATGTACTAGACACTATACACTATACTCGGTGCTGGGGGTATAACAGCAAAAATAGAACAAATATAAATGATCATGCTATCAAGGTACATATTATAAGAGGAAAAATAATCAACCAACCAATCATGAAGACGTACAAAATGAAACATTATGAAATTATATGTCTATGTAGAGAGAGAGAGGCTTTATGTATATGTATGCATACATATATATGTATATAAACACACACACTAAGGGACTTTGGCTTAATCACAGGGTCAGATGAAGCCTCCTGAGGAAATGGTCCTTGTGATAAGATGTAAAAGTTAATTGAAGAAGATTGGGCCAGGCACAGTGTCTCAATCCTGTAATCCCAGCACTTTGAGAGGCTGAGGCAGGCAAATCACTTGAGGCCAGGAGTCTAAGACCAGCCTGACCAACATGGCGAAATCCTGTCTCTACTAAAAGTACAAAAATTAGGTTGGCATGGTGGCACACGCCTGTAGTCCCAGCTACTTGGGAGGCTGAAGCACGGGAATTCCTTGAACCCAGGAGGCACAGATTGCAGTGAGCCAAGATTGCACTACTGCACTCCAGCCAGGGTGACAAAGCGAGACTGTCTCAAAAAAAAAAAAAAAAAAAAAAAAAGGTTACATTCACTTAGAACATCAGAAAGAGCATGTGCAATGTCTGGGGTAGAGCCAGCTTGGGGAACACAGTAAAGTCAAGGAAAGCCTGCATGGCTGCAGGAGGCAGTGAGAGGCAAAGCACAGTGTGGAATGAGAATGGAAAACTGGGTTAGAAAGACAATATGCAAGGTTTGTAGGCTTTTTTAAGGATTAACATCTAACAAAATGAATTGTTTCAATTTAGCATTTAGTTTACAGAATATCCTGGTGACATTGTGAGTAAGCTAGAAGAGAAATTAGCACCTACAAGAAATGCTTTGTGTCTCCCTTTTCGGGAGATGGTGAGTATATTTTTACGTTTAAGATATAGTTGCATTATGCTGCATGACATAGTTATTATTGCCTAAATGTGTATAGTTCAAATTTGGATGATGTGGACTCTGCTAGATAATGTGTGTTGATACTCAATGGGATAATATGTAATCCCAAGGGCCATATAAATATAATACATATTGCATGTTTTAAAATATACATTGATGGTGTCATGAATATGTCATCAAAGATATTCAAAGTCATCCTTGCCTATCTAAGTAAATACTTCCCTCTATCACAAGAATTAAGAGCCTAAAAACTGTATTTGCCAGACACTCTTACAAGAAATTTTCTGGCTTAAATTCTGCCAAGAAGATGCACTCTCATAAAATGTGGAAGTTTGAAAAGAAAGAGAAGCATTGTCCTCCTCCAAAAGCAATGCATAAATCATGTCTTAACTATGAACAAGACTTGAGAGCAGGTAGCTTATTTTGGAGTTCATCCAGAAGCAGATAGCTTATTTTGGAGTTCATCCAGAAGCAGAAGAGGTGGAAAAGTGACACAAGGAAGGGAAGAAAGCCAATAAAGGGACATCGACATATGGGTTACAGCTGTAGTCAACTGAGGCTCAATCCTGCTGGAAACCCTTGGAGGGATTATATAGAATAGACTTCAGAATTGTTCCACTTTGAGTAAGGAGCTGCCATGTTCATTCACCAACTTCTGATCCTCAGTGGTTGAAGGTTGCTCCTGGAGCATTCATTTTCTGACACTCATGTCCTGCCCCACATGCAGCATGTCTGTACAGCCAGATAAAGCCCTCAGACAGAGAGACATAGCTTCTGAATGTATAGGAACTGATCCCACAAAGCTTCAAGGGGTATTTTAGAGGGACCAAGATCTATAATGAGTACAGAGCTCTTAGAACTCACTTCAGCCCTGCAGGAGGTTGAGATTATTGGCATCAACTTTATGATTCCTGCATTTCTGGGTTCTCTAAATACCAGAGCACTTTCTTCTGATGTTTCCTGCCTCTGATTTCCAACCATGTTGTGTCTAATTTCCTGTATTAAATACCTTCTACCTAAAGTGGTTTCTGTTTTCCTGACCATACTAGCTGATATGGGCAGGATAGGAATAAAGATGTGGAGATATTCAAGAAATATTTAATATCTAAAAAAAAATCACCTCAGTCAATAATTACATGACAGAAAGGTGAAAGAGGAAAAATCTGTAATGATTAAAGTAGAATAGAAGAAATACATTTGTTCATATTAGACTGAGGGGCAAGGTGAGGGAAATAACTATTTTTCAGATATGTAGAGTTTGATGAAACTTCAATACACTTAATGGGAATTATATTTAGGAGGCAGTTTGATAGATGCATGAATCTGCATTTCAAAAGAGATGTTGGGTTGGTGTCATAGATTTAGAAATCTGAGTTCCAACAATATTTGATACTAGGTAAGATTTCCTATGAAGACTATTTAAAATAAGAATAGATACAAAAATTGAAGGTGCAAGTGAGGGAGTACCTGGGGAGAAATTTGAGGAACTATCAGTAAAATGTAAAAAAAAAAAAAAATAGAAAAGAAGGCAAGGAAGAAGAAAATTTCAAGACTGACCACAGTATCAAATAGAACAGATCTGGAGCGAAAAAAGAAAACCAGAGAGAGAGATTCTAAAGTATCCTTTGAAATGGACAACAATTAGATCATTGGTAATTGAAGCAAAAGCATTCCCAGTCGTATAATTGGAACAACATTTGACAGAAATAGGTTGAAATTTTTAAATTTAGCTGTAACAGCAAGAGAACAAGGGAGGTTACTAGAAAAAATACATATATGTGTAAATATATGTATTATGAGTTCCATAACCAATTTTTGTGGTATTCATTTACCTATCTGTATATTCAACTTCACAAAAACACTATAAATACAAATACTTATTAACTTTTTAAATATTTATTCAATATTGTTTCAGGTTTTTTTGAAGACTTTGTTATTTCTTTTACAAAAGAATCATTTTGTCTTGATTTATATCTGGGTGGTCATTTTAAAGTACAAGTTTTCCTTATGTTTAAGTAATATTAAATAAAAGTTTGTTCTTTCTTACATACTCTAATTATTTAGCTTCTACGCTACTTCCATGTTGAAAGTGATAAAGCTTTTAATACACGAGAGCTGCCTACTAGAAGCTCAGAAATGCTTGTGTTAATTGAGAATCTGTCAGTATGTTACTCCTGGATGCACGTGGATAAATCATACTGGTATTAGTAGGATTACAATAATGCAATGCAATAAGGCTTTATAGCTCTTTATTTTTAACACAATTTATGGCTTGTGGCACACAATACTACTTAAAATGTGAATTTAGAAAATCCTATGCTAAGCACAGTGGAAGCAGCATTTTTTTTCCTGTTTTAGAATTTACATCTGCAGTACTCAAAAAATTCCACGGGTCTGTCATCAATAAACAGTACTAGATTATATGCTAAACACCGGAGATACAAGGATCAGAGAGATATGCCTTAGGACTTTTTTTTCAAACCACAGCTTGACACCAATTAGAGATTTGTTAAATCAGTATCTTAGGTTGCACTGATGTTTCTAATGGGATGGAAAGGAAGGAATGACAATGGAATGGGATGGAAAATATTTGCATACATTACCTATTACAAATATAAATATTATTTCATGAAATTGAATTTCAGTTTTATACATTACTCATATAAGGATGTGTTTGGTGATAGACATGCAAATAGAGCATTTCAAAATAATAATATAAGTGCTATGATGAAAAGATATTCCAGTCATATATAAGCTAGAGAAAAGGGATTTAACCCAGCCTGCAGAGACACAGGAATCTTTAAGAAGGAAATAAATGCAGTATTTACCAGTTATACTAATCAACATCAGGTTATTCATTAAATAAAATCCTAAATGTATTGTAGAAGAACAATTTGAAGTGGTGCTATTGGAAATATTTTTATGCCTTATAAAATTCTGTAAAATACTGCTTAGATATTAAGCTACAATGACGTGACCATTAACCCCACTGAAAAATAGTTATAGCCAGTTATGGCAGCCTGTGCCTATAAATCTTAACGATTTGGGAGGCTGAGGTGGGAGGATGGCTTCAGACCAGGAGTTCAAGACCACCCTGGGCAACATAGTGACATCCTATCTAATCAAAAATAAAATAAAATTAGCCAGGCATGGTGGTTCAAGCCTGTAGTCTTTACTACTCAAGAGGCTACGGCAGAGGATTGTTGAGTCCCGGAGTTCAAGGCTGCAGCGAGCTATGATCACAGCCCAGATGACAGACCAAGACTTTGTCTCTAAAAGAAAAAAAAAAATTAAACAAAATACTAATATAATAATTTTTTCCACAATTTTCGTTTTACAGTTCACTTTTCTTTTTTTTTTTTCTTTTTTTTCTTTTTTTGAGATGGAGTCTATGTCGCCCAGGCTGGAGTACAGTGGCACGATCTCAGCTCAATACAACCTCGACCTCCCAGGGTCAAGAGATTCTTCTGCCTCAGCCTCCTAAGTAGCTGGGATTGCATCTGGCTAATTTTTGTATTTTTAGTAGAGATGGAGTTTCACCCTGTTGGCCAGGCTGGTCTCAAAACTCCTGACCTCGGGTGATCGCCCATCTCAGCCTCCCAAAGTGTTGGGATTACAGGCATGAGCCACTACACCCGGCCTAGAGTATACTTTTCAATTTATAGTTAAAAATATGTCTTGAAAGAAATAATGTTACTCCTATTTGGATTTTTTTCAAATTAACTTTTTTACTATTTAAAGTCGGTAGCTCCATATTAAGAAGAGGAAGCATAAATACTGAATGCAGCATACAAATTTGAAACATTTACATTAGGTTTCAGAACATTTTCACCAATGTTCTATGGAACAATGGACATATTCTATGTTCAATGGACACACTCACCTTGATTCTATCTTTGATTTTTTTTACAATTCTGCAAGGCCTCTAAGTAATAGAATGCTACAGGTTTCAATAACCAGTTACATGGTGATGATACTCAAGTCTATATTCAGTTCCAGGTCTGTATTTTCCAGTATTGAACAGCTCCTTTTGTATATTCCACAAATACCTCAAAATCAGCCATCTTCTAAATAAATTTATTATTTTATACCAAAAATAAGATTCCCTATGTACAGTAGAGTACATAACCAGCTATGTGGTTAGTAGCACCATCATCTAACTAGTCACTTGAGCAAGAAAACTAGTAGTTATCTGAGATTCTCTCCTCTCCATTATATTACCATTTTCAATTAGTTAATAAGACTAGAGGATTTTCCAAACTCAATTTACCCCTCCCTCCCTCCCTCTTCTTTATTCACCTTCCACTGCTTTAGTTCAACTCCTCACTTACACAAATTTAGTATCCTCCCTACCTCCCATCTTCTTCTCTAACTCAACTTCCTCTCTGCTGTCAGAGTAACATTTCTGTAACAGAAATTAAACTACGTCATTCCTCTACTTAAAATTCTGTAATGGCTCCTTATTTCTGATAAAATAAGATCCTTAGTATATAAGGTCCTTCTACTACCTACTGCCTTGTCTCAAAAACAGTAATTCTATCTTAACATCATTATATCTGCAGCCCAACTCTTTAACAAGCTTACTGTTGGTACCTGCTTTCTAGCCACAACTCCCATCACCCTTTCTGCCTCACATGATGCACATCATTTTTCTAGAAGGACTAAATCATCCGCCAGTGCCACAGGACATAAATCTATCTCAAGCTGTGACTTTTCACAGGCTGGTCCTTTACCTGCTGTTACAGGTTTCTTTTTACAATTCATGCTCCAAGACTCAGTAAAATGTTCCTATATGGTTTCATGCCTTTTTTCCTAATTTTTTTGGATTTTTTTCCAAAATTTCCAACTTTTCAAGACAAAATTAACTATTGCCTCTTCTCTATTACTGTTGCCCTTTGTAGATTTATTATTATTATATTTATTATTAGTATTTTATCAACATAATTGATTTGATTATTTTAACACTTATAATATTGCTGTAACTGCTCAGGTTTTTAACACCACTCCTAGATATTGAACCTTCAAAGTTCAGGATTCTATTCATTTTTATATCTCCAGCATCCATCACAGTCTGGCTCCCAGGAAGTGAACTTAATAAAGGTCTGTTGAATAAACATATCAACATGAGACAAAAATAATATAATTAAGTGATTGGTTGTTACTTTAAATGTTCTCCTCTGAAAAGACATTATGATTAGGGTGTGTGATCATTAGGCTACATCCAAATTAATCTTGGAGATGATCATTGTTGTCATATGTTTATATGCAATCAAAATATTATGGTTATTAGGTTGCTTTTGTCTTTTCCATATCAGAGAGACAAATTTCAACTTTGTCAGGATTTTTTTGTACACCACATCATGTACTTTGCAGCATGGAATATTCTTTTTCAACCCCTAACAGCAAGGGGTAAGGAGGTGGACATAAGAAAGGCTAACTGGGTATGAATGGATCTTGGGACAATTATGCCTCTCTCCATGGCTTGGTTAACAGGACCCTCGACATTTTGCTCATGATCCATTTATCAGACTGTAATTTCTAGTATTCACTTTCTTCCTTCATGAAAATCCAAACTGTTTATCTTTAGGTGCTTACCTTAAAAACAAAAGTTGCTCAGGCTGGGTGTGGTGGCACACTCCTTTTTTGGAGGAGCATTTTGGGAGGCATGGTGGGCAGACTGCTTGAGCCCAGGAGTTTGAGACCAGCCTGGGAAACATGGAGAAACCCCGTCTCTACAAAACAAAACAAAACAAAACAAAACAAAAGTTAGTCAGCCTGGTGGCATGCATCTGTGATCCCAGCTACTCAGGAGCCTGATGTGGAAGAAACACCTGAGCCTGGGAAGTCGAGGCTGCAGTGAATCGTGATTGCACCACTGTACCTCCAGCCTGGGTGATGGAGTAAGACCCTATCACTAAATAAATAAATAAACTAAATTTTTTTTAAGTTGCTAATCAAATCGGATTGGACCACAAACCCATGAGTGAGCCCAGCTAACATTAAGTAGACCCAACCAGCCTACCCATACATTCACAAGCAAAAAATCAGTGCATGTTTTATGTCACTGCTATTTTGTGGTTGCTTATCTCATAGCATTATTGTGGCAATGGATAGCTGAAACAGAATCCTAGTTCAGAAAGTCTCCATTTAAAGTCTATCAGTAACAGGTATTTGTGAGAGTTTGCCAGCCCTTTAGTATCCATTTATAGCAATCTTTGGAGAGATGTAGATTTGCCTTCTCTTCTCCCACTGATGGGAGACCAGGCACAGTAGGCAATATAAAAAGAATTAGACCTGAATGTCTGGAAAGCAAAGTTTTAGCTGTGGCTGTACTACTAGGTAATAGGGGCCTCAGACAAGTTAAAATAAGATAATATTAAGATTACAGTTGTTCCCAAATCTGACTATAAAAGTACTGGAGAAATTTTCCAGTGACATTGTTTTTGACGTAAATTCCCAGTAGTTCAGAGGTGGTACTATAAAAAAGCTTTTAAAAGTTGGTTTTCTCCAAGATTAGGGGTCTCAAATCCTCATTTGTATTTGCAAGTTATTTTTATGGGTCATTCCAGATTATTTTTTATCATTCTTTTCTTTGGTGAGCTATTGGTATGAATAATATTACTTAGAAAATAAGTGGTGCATTAACACCAAAAAATGAATACAGCCCCTCTCTAATGATGAATTAACCACTCCAATGTGAAAAGGTCTACGTATTTTCTAAGTAAAATGGTGTTTACAATCTACAGTCTGGTTGTGATAGGCAGAATTCTAAGATTTCTGGTCCCTGGTGTATACAAACACCTTCTCTCATTCAAACAAACACTAATCTAGGTGCTAGTGTGAAAGCATTTTATAGATGTAATTAAGCTCCCAAATCAGTTGACCTTAAAGTAGAAAGACTACAATCGCAGAGAGTCTGGCCTGATCACATGAGCCCTAAAAAGGATACAGGTTCTTCCTGATAGAAAAGATTCAAAGCATCAGAGGACTCCATGTCAGGGAGATTATCTAATGCTGGCTTTGAATATAGAGAGGGCCACAGAGCAAAGAATGCAGGTGGCCTCTAGGAGTGGAGAGCAGCCCCTAGATGACTGTCAGCAAGGAAATGGGGACCTCAGTACTACAACCACAAGAAATTAAATCTTGCCACAACCACATGAGCTCCAGACAAGAAGACAGCTAAAACAACATCTTGATTTTAGCTTTCTGGGACCTTCAGCTAAGCCATGGTCAGACTTCTGACCTATAGCAGTGTGGGATAATAAATGGCTATTTCTTCAAGCAGTAAAGTTTGTGGAAATTTGTTGTACAACATTACAAACCTAACACACTAATATAAAGGGTTCTGTATTTGAATTTTGGAATTTAGGAAAGCTGAGTTCCTGGGTCCATTTCTGTAATTGATTAGATAGCCTAAAACAAGGCAATGGCTTTCCTTAATGCCTTCCCTTAGCCTGTAGAATCCCATAACAAAGCAGCTTAATATTACACAAAGTAATATATTCAGAATTTAAATACCTCCTTAAAACAAATGAAGAAATAAAATATTCACTTTGTTTTTCTTTTCTTACATTGTGAAGAAACCCTCCTATCTGTCATAAAAATGACTTGATTTTAATTAGGAGTCTAACAAAAAAAGTAACTACGATATTCCAAAAAAAGCTCAGCCATCAGTTCTGGCAAACATTCTATTAATAAATGATGTTACTAGTACTTTATGTATTTAATTTTAATGCTTCTGAAATAATTATTGATATTATAATTTATTATTTAAGTCTACTATTCTATAAGTAAATCTAGGTTAATCTGGCAGAAACCACTGCTCTGAACTCAGTGGAAAAAAAGGAGAGAGAGAAATCTATTCAGTTTACCTTGTAAAATACTCTGAGCAATCTCTTTAAAGCACACATACAAAAATAAGAATTTAGAATTTAACAATTCAGAATTTCAGCGATTTTCATTTAGAATTTCAGCAATTTACATTCTTTTAATAATTGCTTCAGTGTTGATGTTATTAAAATAAAGTACCTGCATTTGCCGTGATGAAGTATCAACACAAGTCATTTGTTTTACAAGAGGTATTGGCTGCCATCTCTTGGACTGTGTGAGCATTGTGCTTCAAAAAGAATAAACAAATTAAACCCTCAGCCTTTGCAAAAATTTCTTCACAAAAGAAATTAAAAAAAAAGGGTAAATAGTTGAGCAGCAAACAAATATTAATTGCATGTATTTGATTATTTCACTTAGAAATATGACTTACGTATGTGGTTAATTTTTCTTGGATGTGTTTTTAAAAGGTTCCAAACAGGAGGCAAATAAATGTATACATTATCCTAATTTTAGATTTTATGTTTTTATTTAAAATATTATTTGCACACTTTCACTTAATGATTTTTCCATCTTATTCTATAGTTATGGCTACAACACTAGTCACTTCTCTCTTTAATATATGAGTTAAGATGCCAAGTCTGATTCCTTTCTTCTGAACCTAATTGACAGTACAAATCCTTCAGAGATAAATAATTATGGTTTCTCACTAGGATCAAGTTTATTTTCATCTTACAGATATCATGTGGTTGAAACTAATAGGACAAAGAGAACGCATAATTATTGATATAAAACTAAACTACACTCATTTTATGGAAGTTAGTGATAAAAACTCACATTTCAATCTTCTCTCCATTCATGATTGATTCTGTATGGCATCTGTACATACTTTTTTAAATTTTATAAATTAATGATTTTCTAAAAGAAGAAAGTATTTGAGAAGACTCAGTCTCTAAATATATATTTAATTTTACCTATAAGATACCTAACGTGAAAGACTATAAAAGTAAAAACCAAAAAATATTAAAAACAAAGGCAGTTTTTCTGTCATATAAAAGGAAATTGTATCACAACCTACAAATAACCAAATGTAAATTAAATGAGTCTGTTTTTATAGTAATAACTGTGAATAAATGCAAACATCATACTCCCATCGGAGCTCACTATGTATGTGAGAAGTAGAAACCTCCCTTGGCAATTATTGTGTAGTAATAGTGTGTAGTTTTGTAATAGAACATTTTGTTACTTTTTAAAACTTTGGGTTTCTATTATTAAATGTTCTATTAAACAATTTGAGATAGTAAAAAGAAAACCATTTAATTGCTTCTGAGGTTGTGAAAACTCCTTGGGTATTTGAAATGATCTAACTTTAAAATAATTATTATTATGTTGTTAAGAATTGAGTGTTCATGTAATTCATAATTATTTGCCTTCTCACCAGGCAGATCATCTAGGATGAAATTACAGAAAAATTAAGGAATGGTGTATCAGATATACAAGCAGTTTTGAATTCAAATTTGATTATTTAAGTAGTAAAACTCACATGGCTTAATTTCTTAATTACCTAGGCAAAAACTTCAATTGAAATACCAAATATGTGGAAAGAAGAAAATATATGAATACAAAGAGAATCCTGACTCTTCTCACCAAGAGAAGAACAGGGTTGATGTTGCTGGTTTAGAGCTGTAAAGTTGTGACACCTGGTGGATATTGTTGAAAAGGCACGTGATACAGCAAAAGAAACTACTGACAGAGTAAACAGACAACCTACAGAATGGAAGAAAATATTTGCAAACTATGCATCTGACAAATCTATAAGTAACTTCAAACAAATTTAGAAGAGAAAAATAACCCCTTAAATAGTGGGCAAAGGACATGAACAGACACTTCTCAAAAGAAGACATACATGCAGCCAATGAGCATATGAAGAAAAGCTCAACATCACTGGTCATTAGAGAAATACAAATCAAAACCACAATGAGATACCATCTCACACCGGTCAGATGGCTATTATTAAAAAGTCAAAAAATAACAGATGCTGGCAAGGTTGTGGAGAAAAGGGAACCTTTATACACTGTCGGTGGGAGTGTAAATTAATTCAACCATTGTGGAAAACAGTATGGCAATTCCTTAAGAGCTAAAAGGAGAACTACCATTCCACCCAGCAATCCCATTACTGCGTATATACCAGAGGAATATAAATCATTCTATCACAAAGACACATGCTCATTAATGTTCACTGCAGCACTATTCACAATAGCAAAGACATGCAATCAACCTAAATGCCCATCAATGACAGATTGGATAAAGAAAATATGGTACATACCTTGGAATACTATGCAGCCATAAAAAAGAATGCGATAATGTCTTTTGTGGGAAAATAGATGGAGCTGGAGGCTATTATCCTTAGCAAACTAATGCAGAAACAGAAAACCAAATACTGCATGTTCTCACTTATAAGTGGGAGTTAGATGATAAGGACTTATGAACACAAAGAAAGAAACAACAGACACTGGGATCTACTTGACAGGAGAGGGTGGGAGAAGGGGGAGGAGCAGAAAAGATAACTAATGGGTACTGGCTTAATACCTCAGTGATGAAGTAATATGCACAACAAACCCCTGTGACACATGTTTACCTATGTAACAAACCTTCACTTGTACCCCAAAACCTAAAATAAAAGTTAAAAAAAAAGAGAAAAGGCATGTGATAGCCATGTGCAGTTAAATTCAGCAGCCAAGAGCCCCTTGTGGCCATTGAGCACTTGAGGTGCAGCCAGCCAAAATGGAGATGTAGTATTCAAAGACCTTGTATTTAAAAAAATACATAATATCTAATAATATTTTATATTGGTTACATGTTGAGATGATAATATTCTGGCTATATTTATTAAATAAAATATATTAAAATTGATTTCACCTGTTGGTCTCTTAATTTTTCCTATTTGGCTACTAAAAATTTTAAAGTTATATATGTGGTTCACATTTGTGGTTTATATTTCTATTGGATAGTGCTGTGATAAAATCTAAGGCTTAAATACTATTAAGGTATAAAATTTCTCAGTGTCTTTTTGAGAATAGGAAAAAATGTATGTAATGTATGATTAACACATGGTAGACAAAATTTTAACATGGCTTCCACTGGTCCACATCCTTTTATACCTCCCCACTGGGGTAGGCAGTTTCTGTAAATAGAATGGGATTTCATTCCCTTCAATGAGGGTATATTGTATGGCAACAGTAAAGGGATTTTTGCAGATGTAATTAAGGTTTCTAATTAGTTGACTTTGAGTTAATCAAAAGGGAGATTATGCTGGATGGGGCCTGGCCTAATCAGATGATTTCTTAAAAGACACTCAAAGCAGCAGCAGACACTCACCTACCGGCCTATAAGAAGCAAACTGCCATGTTGTAGGGAAAGCCACGGCCTCCCAAAATGCTAGCGGTATTACAGGCATGAGCCATCTCACCCAGCTGTGTTTCTTCTCTTGACCAGGGATTGCAAAGATGCACACCTAGGCTTCCCTCAATTGCATGTTGTAATTATAGGGTGTTACACATCTCATTTTTGTTATACCTGCCTGTGTCTGCTGATATTAGGTCAATTGATCTGTTTTCTCATATCCTTGCATTTTGGCTTCTTATTTTTGGAAGAGGCCTTTTTTCCCTTAAATTAGTTTTTACTATGTCAACACATTTCCAAAATACTATAAGACCTACTTTTATATTAAATTAATTTCTTGTTACCCTAAGGCAGAGTTAGTTGTTCTTGGCACTATAGTTTCAGAACACTTTGCAGAGTTCTGTCACAGAATTTACCATGTTGTATAGTAACTACTTCATGTCTAGATCTACCATTAAATTAAGAATAGGGGCCACACCTTATTCAACATTGCATCCCTAACATGTGGCAGGCAATAAAATAAAACAAAATAGAATATACTATCAATTTGAATTAAAACCTCAGTGAACTTCATCAAAACATTTAAAACAAACCTGCATTATTTCCAGTAGTAAACTTCCTTCCCTCTGCAATAAGCTGATTATTTCATTGGTTGAACTAGATCTACAATGGGGTGGTGTGACAAATGGGAAATTGGGGAAGGGGAGGGAGGAGTGGGCGTGGGTTACAATTGTTTTGTGTCTTCTTCCCCCTGCCCTCCACACCCCTATGCCTAATCAACTAACCACTGTCATTGTCTAAGGTTTCAGGGCCAGAACCTCTTAAACAAGTTATTTAAGAAGTTAAGAAGTTGTCAAAAACATGACTTTCCTGCAGGTGAATTTGATGTTTTAGATTACAGAAATTGAAAGTGAGAGTAGGTAAAAAGAAGAATATAGTTCTTAAGGGAAAGAAAAGATTAAAACTATGCTCCTATTTTCCACAGTGAAGGTCGTAAGTGTCCCTGAGGTATTTTGGTTAGCTTCACTTCTCATAACTGGTGATATTTATTTTCATAATTACAGTGTAGAAAGGTTTTTTTAAAGGGAACATTTTCTGACTCCTATATTTATCTGAGTTATTATCTTTCTATGAGATTAGCTATTGTTTAAGCCCATCTCAGCCAAGTTTATTGGCAATTCCAGTCTATTTGCCAACAACTTAAGCACTTATTTTAAACTAAAGTACACCCCAATCCTTAGATGAAATCCTGCCTCAGGTTCATAACGCCAAATCAATAGAATCATTCAAATCCAAGGTTAACCCTTATCTCAGAACCAAGCTCATTCCTATTGATTAAACTTTTATTTTTGTCTTATTATGAAGAAGAGAAGGACCTTGGAAGTGGCTGCAGAAAGAAGGGTGCAATAAACAATCCATTTATGTCCCTTTGAATCAATCCATTTATGTCCCTATGAATCAATTAATTCATATAATTTTTGCTTTCAATTTTATTCCAAATATAACAGTATGTCTCCTTGTCTATAAGAATTATTTTTTCCTGATTGATGGAGTTTTTCAAATACCAACTATTATCAGTGTTTTTAAAAAAATGCTGGGGGAATAAGAGGAATGAGAATAAAACAGACATGTAGCACATGAAACAGTCACAGCAGATTTCTATAAAATTAGAGAAAAAAAAGTTTTTGAATGTTTAAAGAAATAATCTGTTTTTCTGTATGGAGAGTCCTTAAATAGCTAAAAGTAGATCAATCATTCAATCTGGTGATCCCCCTATTGGGTATCTACCCAAAGGAAAAGTCATTATATGAAAAACACACTGCACACATATGTTTATAGCAGCACAATTCACAATTGCAAAGATGTGGAACCAACCTAAATGCCCATCCACTAATGAGTGGATAAAGAAAATGTGGTATATATGCATGATGGAATACCACTCAGCCATTAAAAGGAATGAAATAATGTCTTTTTGCAACAACTTGGATGGAGCTGTAGGCCATTATTCTAAGTGAAGTAACACAGGAGTGGAAAATCAAAAACCATATGCCCTCACTTATAAGTGGGATCTAAGCTATGATTAAATAAAGGCATACAGAGTGATATAATGGACTTTAGAGACTCAGAAGTAGGAGGGTGGGAAGGGGGCTAGGGATAAAAAGCCACACGTTAGGTATAATGTGTACTACTCTGGTGATGGCTACACTAAAATCTCAGAATTCACCACCATATGGTTCATCCATGTAACAAAAAGCCACTTGTACCCCAAAAGCTATTGAAATAAAAAAAAATGCTGTATACCTTAAGTAAATACAATTTTGTTTTTTAAAAAATCTGTTTTTAAAAGAATTTTAGTTTACAAAACTTGGCACTAGCAAATGCTTGATGTTTTTATTCTCCCTATCTTTTCCTTGTAGACATTTTGATATCCTTTTTATTTTGTCTATGATGACAAAAGCAAATATACAGGTAACCATAATAATAAAAGATTTATAGAGCAAAACTAAAGTTTTTCAGAGAAGAAATTCTGCCTCAAGACTGCAGTATCAATTCTTGCCTGAATTTCCATCCTTCTGCCCTGCCCTACAAATTTTCAGACTCATCAGCCCCCAAAAACACATGAACCAATTCAAAAATAAAGAAACTAATTAATTAATTTTATATCCCTGGAGAACCCTCACGGATAAAATAGGTATGAATGGTATTTTCACCTACAAACAGGTATGCAAGAAATATCAAATTTATTTTATTTAAATCAAATTAATTCAAACTCCAAGTGTCCATCACATAGGCCAGCAGGAAATTCAACCTAGGTCCTAAGAGGTCACAAGCACCCTTTCATCTTTCAATATCATGTTCTCCTTTGATATCTCATTTTCCAAGGTCACTTAGTCGCTGCTATAATTTCAATAGTTGTACCCTCCAAAATTCATGTTGAAATTTAATCCACAATGTGGCAGTGTTGAGAGGTGGGTCCTTTAAGAGGTGAATGGGTCATGAGGGCTCTGCCTTCATAAATACATTAACATATTCATGAATCAATGGGTTAAAAGGTAAATGGATTACTAGGTTATCATGGGATTGGAATTTGTGGCCTTATAAGAAAAGCAAAAAAGACCTGAGCTACCATGTTAGCACATTCAGCCCCCTCACCCTGTGCCACTTTGAGACTCTGCAGAGAGCCCCCACCAGTAAGAAAATCCTCACCAGATGCAGCCCCTCAACCTTGGACTTCTCAGCCTCCACAACCATAAGAAATAAATTCCTTTTCTTTACAAATTATCCAGTTTCAAGTATTCTGTTATAAGCAACATAAAACAGACTAATACAATCCGTCCCTAAAGGAAGACAGCTCTGCTCATCCTATGTCAAACCTCGGTGCAGGAATATTTGTCAAAGCAGACAGTCCCATTGCCCTGGGCCCAGGAGAAACACAAAGTAAAACCACTCAAATGTCTTGCCAGTTCCTGCGGTTACTGTCAGGGAATATAGTGTAGATCACCACTATTCTTGGGAGTCATAAACCTCTAGTCTCAGTTTTGGAGAATTAATCTTCCCTCACTCATTTCCATCAAAGGAATTCAGCTTTCTCCTCTATCCTGAATATTTTTCAGAAGCTCTCTCCATCAAACAAAATCTAAGAAGGCAAGTTATTGACAAGCAACATCTCCTATCAAGTTATAAAAATTCGTCTTGAGAAAGAACAAAGACAAAATTTTCTACCAGTAATGGAGTATAAACATCAGAGGAACAAAATTCAATGTATCAAAAAATGATCATATTCAGTGATATGTTAACCAACAAGCTCTGTGGGAAAGAGGGAAAAAGAACTCTAATTTGTAGGATTTGCCTGCTTCCGTGTTGTAAATGTTCCCATTGCAGATGATTTCAAGCTAACCATGTGAACTGAACACAGAGTTGGAAAGAGATGTTCAGTAGCACATAATTATGTAATATGCCTACTACATAGATACAATAGACATAACCTCAAGAGCATGGATAATGCTGATATGTATTACCTTTGTTAACAATACAAATTATTTTCTTGTACATTTGAATTATTTAGTTTTTTAATAATGGCTTTTTCATGGCTGGGGCACACAATTTCTGAAAATTTATCAATCCACTTTTATGAACCAATACTAGCTACAAAAAATGTCAAAAGTCAAATGGCAAGCTGCAGTACAACATTGATCTTAACTACACAATGAAAGACCACAAGCATGACTTTGATAAGAACACTGTTGCTATGCTGTGAATGTCTGTATTCCTCCAAAATTCACATTGAAACTTAAACCCCAAGTTGATGGTATTTACAGGTTGGGCCTTTTGGGCAGTGATTAAGTCATGAGGTCTCTGTCATCATGAGTGGGATTAACTCCCTTTTAAAAGAGACTTCACAGAGTTGCCTGGCCCTTCCATCTCTTTTGCAATGTAAGGACATAGCATTGTCTCTTCTGCCACGTGAGGACACAACAACAAGGCACCACCTTGGAAGCAAAGAGCAAATTCTTACCAGAGGCTGGTGCCTTGACCTTGGACTTCCCAGCCTCCAGAACTGTGAGAAATAAATTTCTGTTATAGTCTATTATTTATAAATTACCTGTCTGTGGTGTTTTGTTATAGTAGCAGGAATAGACTAAGACTACCCGTGTAATGAAAATTGGCTCAGCCTCTGTAAACAAGGTAAGTAGACCTAAAGTTTTTTTTTTCACTTCTTCAGGACAGACAGACAAATCTGGCCTGCTCAAATGAGAACAGCCCCCCAGGCCATGAGATCAACTTGTTGCTTACCATTTATAACAGCTGCACTCAAACTTCTTGTTCTCATGACCATTTTGAACTCTTAAAAACATTGGGAAACCAAAGAGCTTCTGTTTATGAGAGTTAATCTCTCAATACCTGCCATATTAGAAATTAATTCTGAAATGTTTCATTAATATTTATTCATTTTTAAATAACAATAGTAAACAAATAGGTTGACATGTTTAGTACATTGGAATTTACATAAGAGCATATTTTATGAAAAATAACTATATTTTCCAGAAAAATAAAGTAATAAGAAAGGTAGCATTGTTTCACAATTTTTCAAATCTCTTTAATGTCTCTCTTAATAGAAAACAGTTGGAAAATGGATTAACATAGTCTTATAGTCCATGAGGATCTGAATATTGTCAACAACCACTTAAGTGAACTTAGAAGTGGATCTTCTCCTATTCAAGTCTTCAGATAAGATCACAGCCCTGGCAACCCCTTGATTGCAGCCAGAAAGCCAGAAGTCACAGTAAGCCAAGAGCAGATTTCTTTTTTTTTTGAGACAGAGTCTTTCTGTGTCACCCAGGCTGGAGTGCAGTGGTGCAATCTGGGTTTACTGCAAGCTCCGCCTCCTAGATTCACACCATTCTTCTGCCTCAGCCTCCCAAGTAGCTGGGACTACAGGCACCCGCCACCACGCCTGGCTACTTTTTTGTGTGTATTTTTAGTAGAGACAGAGTTTCACCATGTTAGCCAGGATGGTCTCCATCTCCTGATCTCATGATCCGCCCACCTCGGCCTCCAAAGTGCTGGGATTACAGGCATGAGCCACCACCCCCGGCCAAAGACCAGATTTCTGACAGACAAAAAGTATGAGATGGTAGATGTTTGTTGTTTTAAACCAATGAGTTTTGGGGAATTCATTACATTGCCATTGAGAACTAATACAAATGGAATAGTTGCTCAACATTCATTTATTTATTCAATGAATATATACGTTGAATGTGTGTGTACCAGTTACTGTAAGAGGAGAGGAGAAGCAGATGTGATTCTGACATGGGCCCTCTATCCTTAAGGTACCAGTCTGATGAGGGAGATAAATAGGAAAATAGATGGCATACAATATCTATAATGCAAACATAGGAACAAATTATGTGAGACCATAAAAAGGAAAATAACTAACTCTATTTGAGAAGGCTTCACTAACTACCATTTTGAATAGTTCATAAAGGTTGAGCACTTTTAAGACTCTGGCAAGTGGCACTGATTCAATAGGAGCTGCTACTTCAGGAATCAAATCAAGGAGTCTACATGTAATCATTTCTGAACCACCTACATGCAGTTATTAGATAAAGCCATGAGAGGAAATAAGATTTCTTCAGAAAAAAAGCATATGGAGAAAACCCAAAACTTAAGACTCATGCAGGTGAAATATGAGAAGACAATACTTGATTGATTTGATAATAAATATGATGTCATGCAGTGTTTGCCAGAGACGACTTTGAGGGAAGAAAAAAAAAGGCAATTGAAAAAGCTTGCTGAAGGAGATTTTAAGAATTGTTTAAATTATGTATAGAAAATGTTTGCCCATACAAATAAGAAGGAAAATTACTCCCCATCCCCTTTGGTAAAAATGGTGAATCACAGTTTTTACATAGTAAAAATGATGTTTTTAATATTAAGAAATTTAACATCTGAAATCAGCAAAATTGACTGTTACATCTTATTAATATGTCAAGTTAATATCACATGCAAAAACTGGAGTTGTTTTTTTAAATAAACTTTATGGACAGAAAAACATATAATTTTCTAAGTTAATTTAAAACTACAAAACAAAAATTTTTGCAGTTATAAGTTAATCACTTTTTAAGAAAACAATTTCACTAAGGTATATCAAGCAGAGTATCAAGAAGAAAGTTGATAAATACTGGTCAAACTGAAAACCAAACACTAGTAGAGTCTGTGCTACCTAATGAATTAAAAACCTGGACTTTGAAGTAGGAAGAGGGTCCTGGCTCTTCTACTTAAAAAATGACTAGACAATTAATGTAAGCCTCAGTTTTCTAACAAAAACAGAGATTATCATAACTATACCTTCAAAACCAGGTTTTCAGAACTCATATTAGGTAAGATGTGTGAATACACGTTGAAACATTTAACTCATTATATGATTCTTGTAGTTATCCAGGAAAAGATATCACAAATAGCCATTAAAACTATTTTTCGTATTACAGCAATTTAAAAACTTACTTTCTATTTAACCGACAAAAAGGGTATCTTGATTTTTAGCCTCGACATATGGCAGTAAAACACGAATTACAAATTGGATTTGCAAATAAATGTCAGAAAAACTTCCCTGATTTTTCATCTGAAATGTATTTTATTTGGAGGGTCTGGTGCATTTCCATAGGAAATTAATAACTTGATCAAAGCCATGAAATAAGGTTTGTTGCATTTATTTAGTCTCCTTTTACACAATGGCTTTTCCAAATCTGTGTGTGCTACTTTTGCCCGACAATGTGAAAAGGAGACCATTAACTGCAGGATACCATTTGCTGTGTAGATTTTTGGGTCTTGTTTGCACTTGACATTTGAATTAATATATCCCAATTCTCCCTCCAATTTACTTGTACATTTATTGTAGTTGGTTAAAAGAAAAAAAACTGCAGGTAAGTCAGGTAATAAACTGTGAGTTAGTAGGCCATTTATCTTCTGTAATAAATAGGAGTCAGAAAGTCGCACAGAAAATTGGGCTATAGCATTCAATAAGGCATTCAGTAATGAATCAACGTGTTACTTCCTCCACCCTATTCTGTAGGCCTCAATGAAGTAACAAAAATGTTTTTCCTCTAATAAAAGTTAGTAGTATATTCCTTTTTTAAAAAGTCCTTTCCTCACAAGAACACATCGAAAAGGATATATTTAAATACATTAAAAACACCAATTAGGATGATTTTCTCTAGCAGTACTCAGTAGGAGATGAAAGGAAAGGAGAGAAAAGGTAGACTGTGGAAAGATAGATCAAAAGGAGGGAAAGATGACTTTACATGGGCTCAGCATGCATCCCAGTAAGTTCATAAGTTACTACAATCCCTGCCCCCTTACTTTTAGCCAATGACCACTTCAAAAAAAACAGTCAACTATTGAAAGAAACTCACCTCTGCTTACATCTACCTACAAATACCTATATTTTTGTCCATTCATACTCCAGTTCCTCTTATCTCACAGAGACTGGTACTTTCTTCACTTTCCTAACGAGAACACCTCTCTCTATGTTGTCTATCTTTTCTTCTGCCTCCCTGATTGTGCTTTGTCAATAATTCAGTTATAATTTCTGCATGTAGGCTACCTTCAACCTCTCAGTCTATAAACACATTCAAGCTCCCCACAATCTTAAATATATCTTTTCTTACTTTTTGTCATTCCCACAATCTACTTTAACAGCCAATATCCTTAAGTCATTTATATTTACCGTTCCCACATTCTATTTGATTGTTCTACCCATTATAATACGGCTTCCATCACCATCAACTCCAATCAAGTTGATCTCATTTAAGCCACCCAGTGTCCTTCCAACCACACCCAAAGGGCTTCTTCAATTGTATCATGATCATTTTCCTATAGCATTTGACACCATTTCTCTTCTGAAAACTCTTCCTTCTTGGTTTTCTCAACACAACTCTTTCCTTATCTCCCTTCTACTTCTTTGTTAACTCCTTGTCTTTTCTTCTTCAATGTCTTCTTCAATGTCTTTGTGTTAATTATCTATTACTGTGTAACAAATTATCCTAAGACTTAGTGGCTTGACACAAAAAGAATCAAATACCTAGGAATACAGCTAACCAGAGAGGTAAAAGGTCTGTACAATAAAAATTATAGAACACTGCTCAAAGAAATCAGATGTGATACAAATATATGGGAAAACATTCCATGCTCATGGATAGGAAGAATCAATATCATCAAAATGGCCATACTGCACAGCCAATATATAGATTCAATGCTATTCCTATTAAACTACCAATGACATTCTTCATGGAACTAGAAAAAAACTATTTTAAAATTCATATGGAATCAAAAAAGGGACAAAATAGCCAAGGTGATCCTAAGCAAAAAGAACAAAGCTGGAGGAATCATGTTACCCAACTTCAGACTATACTACAAGGCTACAGTAACCAAAACAGCATGGTACTGGTACAAAAACAGACACACAGACCAATGGAATAGAATGGAGAGCCCAGAAATGAAGATGCATGCCTACAACCATCTGATCTTCAACAAAGCTGACAAAAACAAGCAATGGGGAAAGGATTTCCTATTCAATAAATGGTGCTGGGATAGCTGGCTAGCTATATGCAGAAGATTAAAACTGGACCCCCTCCTTAAACCATATACAAAAATTAACTCACAATGGATTAAAGACTTAAATGTAAAACCCAAAACTATAAAAACCCTAAAAGACAACAGTATTAGTCTTTTCTCATGCTGCTAATAAAGACAGTTTATAAAGGTAGTTTATAAGGGAAAGAGGTTTAATTGACTCACAGTTGCACATGGCTGGGGAGGCCTCACAATCATTGTAGAAGGTGAATGGGGAGCAAAGTCACATTTTACATGGCAGCAGGCAAGACAGCTTGTGCAGGGGAAATCCACCTTATAAAACCATCGTGTGAGACTTATTCACTACCATGAGAACAGTATGGGGTAAACCATCCCCATGATTCACTTATCTCCACTTGGCCCTGCCCTTGACACTTGGCTATTATTATAATTCAAGGTGAGATTTGGGTGGGGACACAGCCGAACCATATGAACAACCTATGCAATGCTGCTCTGGACATAGGACCTGCAAAGATTTCATGACAAAGACATCAAAAGCAATTGCAACAAAAGCAAAAATTGACAAATGGGATCTAATTAAACTTAAGAGCTTCTTCACAGCAAAATAAACTATAAACAGTAAACAGACAACCTACAGAATGGGTGAAAATATTTACAAACTATGCATTTGACATAAGTTTAATATTCAGCATCTATAAGGAACTTAAACAAATTTACAAGCAAAAAACAACCACATTAAAAAGTGGACAAAGGACATGAGCAGACACTTTTCAAAAGAAGACATACATGTGGCAAACAAGCATATGAACAAAAGCTCAACATCACTGATCATTAGAGAAACGCAAATCAAAACCACAATGAGGTATCATCTCACACCAGTCAGAAGGGCTTTCATTAAAAAGTCAAAAAAAATGCTGTTGAGGTTACAGAGAAAAGGAAATGCTTATACACTGTTGGTGGGAGTGTAAATTAGTTCCATTGTAGAAAGCAGTGTGATGATTCCTCAAAGAGCTATAAGCAGAACTATCATTCAACCCAGCAATCCCATTACTGGGTATACACCCAAAGGAATATAAATTGTTCTACCACAAAGACACATGCTCGTGAATGTTCACTGAAGCATTGTTCACAATAGCAAAGATGTGGAATCAACCTAAAAGCCCATCAACAGCAGATGGTATAAAGAACATGTGGTACATATACACCATAGAATACTATGCAGCCATAAAAAAGAACAAGATCATGTCCTTTACAGGAACATGGATGGAGCTGGAGGCCATTATGTTTAGCAAACTAATGCAGGAACAGTAAATCAGATACTGCATGTTTTCACTTGTAAGTGGGAGCTAAATAATGAGAACCAATAGAAATAGAGGGGAACAACAGACTCTGGGCCTACTTGAGGGTAGAGGGTGGGAGGAGGGAGAGGATCCGGAAAAGTGACTATCAGACACTATGCTTAGTACCTGGATGACAAAAAATCTATACATCAAACCCTCATGACACGAGTTTACCTGTATAACAAACCTGCCCATGTACCCCTGAACCTAAGTAAAAGTTAAAATAATTTAATAGGGCCAGGTGCTATGGCTCATGCCTGTAATCTCAGCACTTTGGAAAGCCGAGGTGGGTGGATTACCTGAGGTCAAAAGTTCAAGACCAGCGTGGCCAACATGGCAAAACCCCGTCTCTACTAAAAATATAAAAATGAGCTGGGCTTGGTGGCTCAAGCCTTTAATCCCAGCTACTCAGGAGGCTGAGGCAGGAGAATTGCTTGAACCCAGGAGGTGGAGATTGCAGTGAACGGAGATTGCACCACTGCACTCCAGCCCGGGCAACAAGCACAAAACTCCATCTCAAAAAATAATAATAACAATTAAATAGACAATAACTTACTGGCTTGAAACAGCAAACATTAATTACCTCAAAGTTTCTGTTGCTCAGGAATTTAGAAACGTCTTGGGGAAAAGGGAAAACACCCTTCTGGCTTAGAGTCTCTCACGAGGTTACAGTCAAGATATTGGCTGGGGCTACAGTGATCTAAAGGCTTGAGTGGGACTAGAGAATTCATTTCCACAATGGTTCACCCATGTGGCTGTTGGTAAAGGTCTTAGTCTGTCGCTAGCTTTTTACAGATGTCTCAGTTCCTCACTGGCTATTAGCAAGAAGCCTTGGTTCCTCACCACATGGATCTCTTCACAGGCTGCTTGAGTGTTTTCACATGACAAATAGATTTCACCAGATCAAACAATGAGGGAGAGAGAGAGGGAGACAGAGAGAGTGAGAGAGAGAGCGAGCGAGCCAGAGAGAGACAGAGAAAGCTACAATACTTTTTATGCCATAGAAATTATACACTGTTACTTCTGCTTTAATTTTATTTATTGGCAGTAAGCCATTAAATCCAGCCCAACACTAAAAAAAAGGGAAATTAAGCTCCACCTCTTAAGAGTATCAATTAATTTATGAACGTATTTTATACTACCACAGACTTCTACATTTTATTTCCTGAATGTTGCTGTTACTTAAGGGTCTTACCTCTGCCCTCTTATCATCGTATTCACCCTCCCTGGGTGATCTCAACTATTCCCATTGTTTCAATTGTCATCTATATTATAGATGAATCTAAAATCAGTTTCTAGCCTCGATCCCTTTCCCAAACCCATATTTGTATTTTCAACTGCCGATTATCCTACGTCTCCACCTAGAAAGCCAATACAATCTGTCCAAAACTAAACTTCTGTTTTTCTTCCCCCTTGCTCCAATTTGGCTCTTTATATCTTCAACTCAATTAATTACCCACGTTAGAAAACATGAATCATTCTCAATTCCTACTTCTTCTTCTTACCTCTCATAACCTTTGATATGGATTTATCCCTACTGTTTATGCCTTCTAAATAACTCTCAATATATTTTCTTCTCATCATCATTACCATCTTTGTACAGGCTGTCATCATTCCTCTCCAAGTCTACTGCAGTAGCCTAATAATTGATTTCCCTATGTCTAGTCTCTCCCCATTCTAATTTACTTTTTGTCAGATTTATCTTGGCTAAAATATAGATGTGAGATCATATATCTCTATAAAAGCCTTGAATGGCTCACCAATAACCAGTTTAAAGAGCTCAAGCTCTTTAAAATGATATATAAGGCCCTTTAAAATCTGATCCTAATATGTTTTAGCTTCATCTCGTCACTGTTTCAACAAACCTTCACCAAATAATTGTCATTCCCTGAAAATGCCATGTAGTTGCACACATTCACATATTTGCATATGCTATTTCCTCTGCCTGCAATACCCACTACTCTCTGCTCTGCTAGGGAAACTCCTGTTTCCAGAGTTCAAATACCACCTCTTTCACGAAGCTCTCTCTGACTTCCCTAGGTGGGAAGTCATTTCATCTACTATGGTTTCACATTATCTTGCATATACTGATGGCATATCTTTGTTAACCTATACTTTGTGAATGACTTTAGGACTGATTCAGTTTCAAACGTTTTGTCCTTTTGTCTTTGTATGAACATGAATAAATGTTTCAGACTGTTTTCCATTATTTAATTCAGAAAATATAATTGCTAGTGACAATTGCTGGCCCCCTCCAGGACTTCCAGAATAATCTGTTGCTGGAAAAGACCTGTCTCACAGAATTTTTGAAATCTTTTCTCATTTTGTGTTGTTAATCTGCATCATTGAAGAAGACAAAGTGCTATTTCGCGTCCACAGCATAAGTAAATATATTAGCAACGTTTTCCTTTCCACGTTGCCCATTTCCCATTCCCCACTATTACAAACCCACATTCCATGATAAGCAGCTGAGGTATCATCAGGAGAACTCAAAAGAAAAGGCACCTACAAATGTATGCATACACGTAGTTAAAGACATTTATCCTTGTAAGTGCCATCTATTAATTTTGTTCCTTTATTGTGTAATCTTGGACTTAGGGACAAATAGCACATCACCATTATTATTGGAAAAATCCCCAGATGTATCAGGGTGATCATAACATCTTGGCACAGAAGCTTTTGTTAAATTTATATTCAAAAGATAAGATAAATACCAAAACTAAATATACTCTTATAGCACAAATGGGGCAAGAACTCTCAGTCAGCTCTAGTTCTCACCCATCTTCTTTTTTTTTTCCAAGACCGAGTCTCGCTCCTTGCGCAGGCTGGAGTGCAGTGGCACAATCTCCGCTCACTGCAACCTCCCCCTCCTAGGTTCAAGCTATTCTCGTGCCTCAGCCTTCCAAGTAACTGGGATTACAGGCATGTGCCACCACGACCAGCTAATTTTTGTGTTTTTAGTAGAGACGGGGTATCACCATGTTGCCAAACTAGTCTCGAACTCCTGGGCTCAAGTGATTCACATTCAGCCTCCCAAAGTGCTGAGATTATAGGCATGAGCCACTGCACCCGGCCGCCATCACTCATTTTTAAAAGCACATTTATTGAGCTCTTTCTAAGAGACAGGTTGCATTAGGCACCTGATGAGAGCCAAGGTTCCTGCTACCATGAAGCTTATATTCTGGGACAAGAGACACCCAAGTAAGAAATGAAGACATAAAAACACAAAGTAATTACAAATTAAGATAAATCTAAAATTAAAGGAGTGAAACACGTGATGACATAGATATTAACTAGGGGCAGAGGGTAGGAGTTGTTTAGATGTAGTGGTCAGGGATAACTGTTTAGAAGAATTGCCACTTGAGCTGCTATCTGTAGGATGAAAATGAGCCAGCCATGTGGAGACCTGTGGGAAGAATATATCCAAAAAGGGAACAAGGGAAATGATACCTTAAATACAATGTCAAAATTACAAAAAAGACCCCTCAAAAATGCCAGTTATCAGCAGATGGCAGTATCCATATATGTAAGAAAAGAAATATAGGTCAATAGAGTTTGAAATATACACTTGTTTCAGATAGCCATGTCTTAAATTGGATGTCCAGTATGATTCATCCTAATTTGGAATGAGTAAGTAGCCGTATTTAAGCCAACTCAAGGCAAAATTACCAGGCCCTGTTGATACTCTACTACCCGAAAAGTTCTTCTCCCTAGGGTCCCTGCCACAGTTGCCTCTTTTCACTTTCCTCCCTAAACTACTTCTTCTGTATTTACCTTTTAAACATTGTTCCTCACATTTTTATTCTTTTTTGGCTCTCTACAATCTTTCTCAAAGTAATCCATTCCCATTGGCCCCCATGTACTAAACTCTCTTCTGAGTTTACAAGTCAAATATATACCATTGGATTTTGCCACATAAATGATGCACTAGGACCATAAATTCAGCAGAGCCAAAACTGGATATGTTGTTTCTTGTCCTGGCCACACATTCCAATCATTGCCTATGTAACCTCCCTGGCACCCACATTGATCACTTGCCCATGCTTGCCACCTGGATCCTCTTCTACTTTCTGACTTCTTCCCCTCAGCTCCCACATTCAGTCACCCAATCTCCTGATTTTATATTCTCCATATTTACTGGAGTAAGCTCATTTAGAAATTAATGTATCAATGCTGAATTATTTACTTATCTACACTATGACCTGAATTATATAGTAGTATCCACTAATTATGTGTTTACATGTGCCAAGTACTCTAATAAGTGACTCACATGCATTATGTCATTTCATCCTTCCAATAGCCCTATGAGCTAGGAACAGTATTATTCCTCTTTTATACATAAGAAGAGTAAAGCTTACCAATGTACAACAATTTGCCTAAAGTCACCTATATAAGTGGAAGGGAAAAATTTAACCCACATATTTTGACTCTAAAACATGACCTTTTATACAGTGTCTCATAAAAAAGAAATGGAAAATTAGCTTTCATAAGAAGAATCTAATTTGATAGTTCTTTTAGGAACAACTTTCCCACTTCAAAGGTTTTAGGATTCAAGGATAAATGACACTAAATCCAGCTATAAGGTGAGATGGTATACAATCCATTAAAACAGTGGTTCTGAAATGTTTTCAGGTAGCAAATACCTGGAACTTATGGTGTTATATGGAAAAATTTTAAATATATTAATAAATTTAATTTCATCAAAAAGACTGTAACATAAGACCATATTTTACATAAATGTCCCCACATTATTTTGAATATATAGGTTTTTCAGTCACATGAAATATTTGATCCATTACTGTTTCTTTTTCTTTAATCTGCTAGCTGAAAAATGCTAGCAATCTACTAATTTTTTAAGAATGACTATGAGGGAAAAAAGCTTAAAATTGAAAAAAAAAATTTTTCTGTTAATTAGAAATACATCATCATTCAATTTAGTAGATCATCTTAGTCCAACCTACTGAACTCTTTCATATGAGCATCATTTGAGAACCACTGAAATATACATTTATTAAGCACCTATATTTAAGAAAATATGCAATGTGTTATGGGAAAACAGAATAAAATATCATGTCTCAGTTTACAAACTTACCAAGAAGAAAAAAAAATTCCTTACAGGGTTTTGATTTTGTCTTCTAAGACTATATAAATGTATGAAAAATGTTTACGCTTACTATAGGAAAATTAACGATTGCAGCTATGGAATAATCATCAATGCAAATTAAAACCTGTATATATGTATATGGGAGGTCTTCAAAGAAGTTATGAAATAGGGTGACACTATCAAATTCATACATTAGAAAATTTACTTTTGGAGTAATGCATTGTGAAAAATTAGATCAAGAGAAACAAGAGGCACTTGCAATAGTCCAAGTAAAAATGTGGCCCTGAAATAGGATAGTAAAGTAGGAAGGAAATAATTTGAAAGAGGATCCTTAAAATATAGAATCACTATGAATTGACTTGACTGGATTTGGAGGTTGAAAAAAGAATCAAAGATGACTCACCAAAGTTTCTAGTTATGATACCTAGATGGAAGGTAGATAGGTTTTTTTTTGGGCGGGGAGGGTGGGGGAGGTATACACATAAGACTATGAAAAGTTCTAAGGCACATAAGAGTAGTGAGGGAATATGAAGGTGGGGAATAGGAAAAGCTGGCCTAAAATGAGGAGTAAGAACTGAAATAACAGAAGATAAAAAGCAGATATTATAGGCTGAGGAAGATGTGGAATCCCTCATACTGCCTTTAGAAAGACACCCATTAGAAAACTATTACTAGGGAAATGACATGGTTGATTTAAATCATTGGAAATGATTTTAGTGTCAACGACGCAAAAAATATTTGGAAATCGTACATCTTGGTTTCTTGACAAATGCCATAACAACTATTATCATAATGGTACCAAGAAATATTTCAAATAGAAACAGAGAATTCACCCACTTAAGTCACCTACTTAAGAAAATTTTGCATCAGTGTAGGCTGGAGTGAAAGTTTACAGTATTGAAATTCAAACTGACAAGGTAAAAGACATTTTATATGCTTTACTGAAACACTGGCAAATCTTTTGTAATATCTTAATTCAGAGGGAAAAAAGTCTTAAAGGAGACTGACTACATGTCAGAATTTTGAAGCATTCACTATTTAAATCAAAATACTTCCTAATATGTACTGTCTCAACCCATAAAACAGATCAGCAATTTATATGGCCAAACGAGTCCCGTCTTTATGACAAAAATTTACTTAGATAAACTAGTAGTCTTGTCTCTGCCCACCACCCCATAGCACAGTTTGGTCTGTTATCAATCAAAGTCTGTCTTAGTTTACTAGGGCTGCAATAACAAACTACCACAGACTGGGTGGCTTAAAAAACAGAAATTTATTTTCTCATAGTTTTGGGGGCTAGTAGTCCAAGATCAAGGTGTCAGCATGTTTGGTTTCTTCTGAGGCGTCTCTCTTCGCTTGCAGATGGCCACCTTCTAGCTATGTCTTCAAATGTGTTTATGGAAATATTGCTCACAGAATCTATAGGAAGCCTGGAAAATCAGGCTTGGAAAATAAAAGAAGCAAGAAATAAAAGCAAAGAATGAAGTAAGGACTTGTATGGATCTTGCCACACTGGCTTGCCACCACCACTGGACTGGTAATACCATACATGCATTCTAATGCCCTGAAAAATTCCTACACTTTGAGTCTTTGTCTCGTTTTCTTGAGATTAAAAGCCTGAGGCATAGGGCTTCCTTCTGTAAGAAGGGCTTCCTTCCTATACAGAAGGACATTAAAATGCTGGATAGCAAATAATTTCTATTCAGTACAAAATCTACTGCCTTAATCTATTACATCTGATACATTCCAATAAATGTAAAGTTATCCAAATGGCTATATCCAAGGCAGTGAATTCACAGCCTGTCTACCAAATCGAAGCAGTCAGGTTTGGCAGTTTTTCTTTTAGTTCTTTTATGGTGGGCATTTACCTCAGGTTTAACACTGTTCCCACAACTTCCTAATGTATTTCACTCATCCTGACGCTCAAGTTTATAGCCCTGCTTTCTTGGGTATTTGAATTGTAACCCTTGGACTATGCCTTCTAAGCATTGTTTTGTGAAAGTTTCGTTTGAATTGTAAGGTCAGTAAAAATAGCAGTAGAAGACATAAAATTCCCAGCCCTGCTACCATTTGCTATTTGAGACCAGGAAAAACCATT
This sequence comes from Pongo pygmaeus, assembly GCF_028885625.2. Lineage (NCBI taxonomy): Eukaryota > Metazoa > Chordata > Mammalia > Primates > Hominidae > Pongo > Pongo pygmaeus. The sequence continues at coordinate 86,388,648 of NC_072384.2, forward strand.
TACCTTATTTCAAAAAGTAGTGAATTCAATGAGTTGGACTTCATTATTTCTAAAATGTATGAAGAAATAATGTATGAGGGAGAGTGCTATGAGAGCATGTACTATATTCAGAAATATGTATTTTCCACTTGAGGCAAGAAAGGATCTTTGTTCTCTACCTGGGCTACACTTCAGAGGAAAAACCGAAAGCAAAGGTCAGAAGGAGGCAGAGGAAGTTATGAACCATGAAACTGGAGCCATTATCATAACATTATGAGATTCTAGATTCTTTGTAACTTCCCCATATTTGTTACTTATAATTCATTTGCCTCATAATAATAAACAGTAAAATTACTCAAAATCAAAGGCCCAAAGGGTATCTTTGGGGCACTAAAAGTAGGAAGTTAAGACAACTACATTCCATATGCAAAGTCTCAAAGGAGACGATCCCCAAATAATCAAATGGATAATAATACTGAGTAAATAGGGAGCTGGCTGCATCCCTCCATCCTCTGACAAGAACTATGACAATTACAAAAAATAAAGATGAAAATATGTAAAAGGGGGGGAGCCCATTACTCTGCAATAGGAGCCCAAATGAAAAAAAGTGTGTCAACACACACACACCTACCATTCTCGACACAATTCTTTTTAGTAGCTATCACATTTCTTCTACACACACACATACACAAAACATACTTGGGGTTCCTTGACATTATCTTACGTAGAAAATTACTAAGCAAATAATCAATTTGACTAAGTAGGGGGGCTTATCATTTTCTCCCTATTCAATTAATGAAAAAGATAAAAAACTTTTATCTATAAAGATGATTCTTGGTTCCACAATGCTTCTTAACAGAAATAGCTTAAACAATAATCATTTTAAAAAATAACAGCTAAGCATTGTACATTTTTAAAAAATAGTATTTTCGTTTGTACAAATATCAGCGGGTCCCATTCATCATTCAGGTACCTTTTCAAACAGGATCTAACTTTGTAATGTTAGGTAATAGGCATATAGGCTGAAGCCGGACTGCCAAGATTACAATTTCTGGCTCTGTCCTTAATATAACTTTGGGCATCTTTCTTCCTTTCTCTACTTCCTCTATAAAACGAAAACAGTAAGAATTCCCACCTAAGTGTCGTTGTGATAACTAAGTGAAATAGTGTGTGTAATGTGCCAAGGAATTTCTGGAGCTACCAAGCACTTAAACTAAGTTCAAACTAAGTTTGGTTACTTTCACGTTATAAAGGAATTTTTAGGAGTCACCTAGGCACTCTCCTAAAGTCTCAAAATAACTTAATACAGTACTTCTAAGGAGTTCAAGTGCCTCCTTATCTGCGACGCCATCTCAGATGCTCTTCAAATGAAAGGGACCCTTCAAATCAGAGTTAACTTTTTCCATTTTTTTAATAATCCTTGGCAGGAATCTGAAGGACGCTGCACTCACGGGCCATTCAGCTCCGCCTCTCCAGGGAACAAGAAGGTAACTGAGTAACGTGGTCACGGAGCAACCCCGAGTCGCTGCGGCTGCTTAGTAGTCACTCAGGATGGGGATGGTACAGGAGACCATTAACTGGGCCGGCAGGAAAAGTTTCCAGGTGAGGCGACGATGGACAAGAGTCGCCCCATCGTAAGCGAAAGTGGACTGAGAGGAAGCACAAACGCATGGACTCAACCAGCTCGCCCAGATTCATCCTCAGGCCTTTTGCCATCTGGAAAGGGCCTATCGGATGCGCGACATCACGGGTGACGCGTAGTCATTTTCCCACGTCCCGTCCCTGCCCCCTCCTAGTCGGACGCAGTGGGCGCGCACGCGCAGCTCCGCTTCCGGGAGCCGCTCCTCGCTACCCACTATGCTCTGCGACATCGACCTGTCGCAAAGGCCGCGTTTGCGGGGCGAATGAGCGACTCGCTTTCCGTGCGGTGCGGCGAGTGAGGCCCCGTCCTCCTCCTCGTCTTGCCGCAGGGCCAGAACCCCTGACGGTATTCAGCGGCGCTTAAGTCTGGCCGGTGTCATCTGTCTCCGCAATGCCCCCCAAGAAACAGGCTCAGGCCGGGGGCAGCAAAAAGGCGGAGCAAAAAAAGAAGGAGAAGATTATCGAAGTGAGTACCCACCCCTCCCCCACTCACGCCGCGAGCCCTCCGGAAAGCCACTTCCCGGCTCCGGGCTTCCCTGGGAGCCGGCTCCCTTCCTCTGGCCACGTGTTCCTCCCTTAGGCCTCTGTGGCCCACTGCCCCTTCTCCAGCCCCTGATGACGCTAGCTGTCTCTCATTACTATAGTGACGCTGCTGGCGCCCCCGCACCTGGGCTTTGCTCTCCGCCCACACGCCCGTGTTCACCCACCCATGCACCCGGGTGCGAAATGACCCCTCGGGACTGGCACAGGGTTTATCCTTTGCTAGTCCTCTCAGAATTGAGGAGATTTTCCAGGGTTATGTGTGAAGAAATACGCTGAAAGGTCTCGGGCCAGCGTCTTTCTGGAAGACCGACTCATGACGAGTCTTTGTGTTCCTTATTTCTTTACCCGTCACCCAGGGGTGGTACTGTTAGTTCTTTCGAACCAACAAATTACGACCTGGTGGCTTTTTCGATCCACCTCTGAACTGTTTAAAGTCCCATAAAGAATGGAAGGACTTTCCATCACAACCCAGGGTCTTGAACGCAGAGCTTGATACTTACATTCTGAAGTGGATTAAATAGAATAACGCCTTAAAAGAGATTAGGTTTCAGTGTCACTAATTGTGTGAAGTCCCGTAACCCAGTTTGAGATATATATGTGTGTGTGTGTGTGTCTGTATACGTATATCTGTATACATCTATGTATGTATATATGTGTGTGTATATATATTCGTTTAACACATTGAGCCTGTAGCCCTTTAATGGCCACGGAACGCTGTTGACGTTCTTACATGTTGTGCACTTGTTTTCCAACAACTGAATTGAGTTTCCTTAAAAGATGAACCATATTTGACATTACATAAACATACCATACAGACCCCAACGAGGTATTTCTTCCCTCGATTTCTGCTATTAACCCTCCTAATTAAATAGGACCTCTTGTACTATGGATATAATTAGAAAAAGCCATGACCATTTTACCGCATAAGGTGTAAAGTCTGCTCATTGGATTTAAGAAAATGCTTAAGAATTTTGGTATCTTTGGCCAGGTTCCAACTTTGAAGCGGAACTGGTATTCTTATTGCTAATTTGTACAGTTTAAAACTGTCATGAAGTACTATAGCCAGACACTTAAAAACGAAATATTACCTTCACATCTGTGTTTTCTATTACCTTATTTGAGCAATCTGGATTCGTGGCACTTAGGTAAATTTCAGGGGTTGTTGATCTGATGGCATTCACTTTTATGAAAACCAAGGACATTTTAGGGATGTCGTTTTCCTTGAGATTGGACCGTGGTACGAAGTAAAACTCCCATTGAAATTAAATGTTATGTAATAATTTAGGCAATTTAAATTATACTTCATGCATTGTAGAGCTTTCTCTATATCTAATTGTTTTATTTTTAATGAGTAGGACTAGTATTCTTATTTTAAGGAATTATGTGTGAAAGTTGTTTATAGTATCCATCAACTTTTAAAATGATGCATATGTTATGATTCTAGTCATCTTGTGACAAAATTATTTTTTAGGTAAAGAGAAAGCAATTTTAGTTTCAATAATGAAGGTATCTCCAAAGAAAAATGCAAAATAAGACAACTGCACTTTTTAACTAAAAATATTAACAACAACAAAGTGGTGAAATTAAGCCTGATTCTGTGTTTTCCACATTTAATATATATGTTTTTTAATTTATTTTTTGTTGAGGTATAACTTATGTAAAATAAAATGTACAGGTTCTAGATGTATAGTTCTATGTGTTTTGAGGAATGTATTCACCCAGGTAGCTGCCACCCTAATTAAGACTTGAAACATTTCTATCACCCCACTAAATTTGTTTTGTGCCTCTTTCTATTCTTTCCACACGTGCAACCACTAATTTTTTTGACAGGATAGATTAGTTTTTACCACTCCAGGAATTCATATAAATTATACAGTAGGTAGCCTTTGTGTCCTTCTTTTTGCTTTCACACCACGCAGTGTTTTTGAGATCCACCCGTGTTGTGTATATTTCTAGTATGTTCCTTATTGCTGAAAAGTATTCTCTTGTATGGGAACCATTACAATATGTCACCTTTTGTGTTTAGTGCCTCTCTCTACTTGGAGGAGCCAAAAGACATTATAATTGACGCTTGAAAAACAAACTTAGGATTCCAAATTGAGTTAGAGGCAGTGTTTGTTAAAATCTCGGCAGCCAGAATGGATTATTTTGTGGCTAATGGAGTCATCTGTAGGGACCGTAACCTTGGGGCATACGCTGAGTTGGCATGAGAGTGTCCAATCATTTGTATACATTAGAGCTACAGGATAGGCATCATTAGGGGATCTGGGTGGTGTGTCTATATTTCTCTGGGAAAGACTGGTCTTGACTACACCCTCAGGTAATTGCAGTTGTTGAGCTTCTTGCTTTTGCTGAATATGCTTGCATTTTGCTTTCTTGTGTTTTGTGCTATCATTCTTTAACCTAACCTGCAGTACCGTTGGATGTATGTCTTTGAGGCCATTTCTTTCTGAAGACTGAGGTTTGGGTATGGGTTCTTAGTGAACAAGATGTTCAGATCTTCCATTTGTTTCTCAGTGATCATAGTTTGTTTCCTTTGAAATGTGTCCGCTTGCCTTTAAGAAGGTCCTCCTAGCCTGACGTCTTGTAATCTAGATGTTCTTTTATGTTCCACTCCACCGACCTGATGAGCTTTTTCAAAAAATACTGCAATAAAGTTTGTCAGACTCAGGTGCAACATTGATATTTGCTACTACTGGAGAGGCACAACAATATTTTGAATTGTAGTGTTAAGTTACAGCATTTGTGAAATTAGATTTATGAGACTATTCTGTTATTCGGCCTGGTTAGGAAATGATATAGTCTGCTTCATTATATAGGCAACTTTTTTTTTAAAGTTCCCTAAAAGCCTAGCACGTCTTAGTGACTATTCCGAGAAGATAATTGATCTCTGTGACTGTTATAATTTTGGAGGGGGAAATACTACTTTTTTATAGTCTATTTTGACATATAAAGACTGATACTTATTTCAGAATCTGGTTAACTTTGGGAGGTTTTATAGCTGTATGACCTGAAATTCTAAATTGCTTAAAATTAATAGTTAACTAAAACATGTATTTTTAAGCAGCACTTTTCAATAGACTTGAAAATAATGGTAGCCCTACCCACCTCTTTCCTCTTCTGTACCTGTTCTGCTGCCACCTCTATGGACCCTCACTGTGCAAAAATCAACATGCAGGTTTTGGGAACTCTAAGGAAGTAAAAGAGACATCAGATAGCACAATTTAATGAAAGGAGCAGTAGCTTTGGAGTCAGAGACCTGGGTTTGAGTCCCATGTTTCAAATTACTAGCTCTAGTTTTAGACAAGTTACAAAATCTAGCTGGAACGCAATTCTCATCTGCAAAATGCAGCTAGTTCCCGTGAGTTAAATGAGATAATACATGTAAAGTGCCTGCCATATGGTGTATATATTCATTAAATGGCAGCTATTGTTATTGCCTGTTTTGATAGTGTATTATAAATAAAAACTAGAGGACATCAGACTGATCTGTACAGTCTATACAGTGCTTAGTTCCTGCCCATTTTTTAATATTGCCTCCATTTTTTTATTTGCCTCTTCACATGCCCCAAAACTTTATGAATTCATTTGTATTAATACTTTCCAAAATGAATATGTCAAACAGGATTATGGTTCTGTTAGAAATTAGCACATTAGTCCGAAATGGCATATACCATTTGCTTTCTTACAACTAAAATTTAGTGACAAATGGAGTCAGTATTGAGCAATAGAAAGTTTGAATATGGAAAGAGGGAAATAATCTTGGGCTTAGGGCAAGCAAATAAAAGATAACCAGCTAAGAACTTGTATCAGCAAGGAAATAGTAATAGGGACCTATAGAGACAGGATCCAAGTGTTGTGAAGGATGGAGCAAGAGAAATTGGTTGCCAGTGTAGAACAGCTACCAGTAGCCAAAATCAAATGTTGAATACTTGAAGCTGGATTAACCAGTTGCATAATATATATTGCATGGATGGACAACAAAACTACATTAATGCATTTGGGAGAAAACTAATGAGGTAAAACCGTGACAGCCTCTGCCTACCCGAATGTCCCAAGAGGTAGACTCCATTATCTTGGAGCACTATTCAGTGTTGACCTGCCCTTCCGCTGCTTCCCTTTTTCCAAACATCTTATTTAAGGAGTGGAGGCTGGCCTGTAAAAGAAATGGGATTACTTACGGTTGGGAGGGGAGTTTTAAGTGAAGCCTGGAATTTACTGAGTGTTAAGGCTCTTGGAGCCTCAGGAAGTCATCCTTTTCTTTCTAGACTCCTCTCTATTCATGTCCCAAGTTGTCTTCTGAAACACACGTAAACACGCAGTTCCTTTACTATCATGTTAACTTTTGGGACCTTATTAATACAATGAGGACCATTATTCTCCTAGTTTTATTTTAACTGTGGTTTGGGGTTGACTGTAACCTCCTTTTTTTCTACCTTGTAATTCAGGTTAATCTTTAGATAGGGCTGTGTCCTAAACTCAGGAAGAAGCCTTTTTGAACTTCTCCAAATTGCAAATCATTCTATTTTCAAGAGGTGCTATTGGTATCTCAGATCTGCAGTGTGATATTTAGAAAGCTTATTGCGCACCAACCAGCCCAATAACTTAATGAGGTTTCTCTGAGAAGTAGTTTATTAAAAACTGTAGAAAGAACAAGGAATTTGCTTGGAGTCAAATATACCTAGGTTCAAATATCATCTGTCACTTAATAGTTAACATTTACTGGCCCAGACAGGGTTCTCAGTGTTTTGGGGAGAAGGAGAGAAGACAGACAAGCCAACTACAAGTGATAAATATACTAGCTCCTTTGATTCTCTCAGTGGGATATGTATTATTACCCTTTTTACGGTTTTGAAATCAGGCATAGATATTAAATAACTTGCCCAAGTTTACTAACCTGGCAAGTAACTGTGCCAGGGATTCTGACACAGGAAGTCTGCCTCTAGAGTCCTTGCTGTCCACCACTGTCTCTCTGAGGTAAATCTTTTAACTTTCACAACAACCCTAAGTGAGACTCACTTTACAAATAAGAAACTGTGGCAAAGAGGGTAATTTCCACAGCTCTGTTTGGGATTAAAATTTGGGCAGTTTGGCTCCAGAGTTTATGCTTCTAAATCTTTGCACTATACAGCCAGCCCCTTATTAATGACTTAACTTCAAATGAATTTATCATTTCTGAGTTTCTGTGTATCATAGAATTGTTGAGAAGATTCAATAAAGTATATATTCAGAGGTTATGTTTATGTTTAGTGAATGCTAGATAAATAAGTGTCCCCTTTCTCTGTGGAAAAATGTTAATTTCTGAGCTCTAACTTAGAGGTGAACACAACTCACTTATTATCTCTTTAAACTGGTTATTTATGTGCCAGAGCAGTGTAATGAAACCTGATTTTTTTTTTCTTCTGGGATCGGGAGTTTATACAGCTTTACCAGAAACTGCCATTGTGAGTGCTTTCTTTTCTTACTGGCCAGGTCCCCTTAGGGGACATTTTTCTTTCCTAAGTCTATCTGGCAGTATCTACTTCGCTATTTGGCCTTATTTATTCGTTGTTTCTTCTATATAGTTACAGATGGAGCATGGGTTGAACCGCAGTTTATTTTCTCTGGCAGAGCACCTGTAGATGCTGTTTAATCCTGATCACATTTTTTTCTAGAGCCTCCTCTCCCTCCCGTGAGAGCTCACTTTTTGTAAAGGAAAAGTATAGCGTTTTATACTTAGTTGCTGCACTGTGTTCATCTGTATATATCACATTATGTTGACCATCTTTCTTCAAATTGAATTGAGTGTTAAACTTTCTTTATAGAAACAAGGGAAGCCATCCATAAAAGGCTCAGTGCAGAAACATCCAGCTTGTTTGTGCTTCCTACCTTTTTTCATACACATAGGCTGTAGAAAATTCACGTAGAATTTTGTATAATACCATGTTGGGATGTTAAATCATGAAACAAGCATTTAAGTAGAGGAAAGCAAAGTTTTGGTATATGGATATAGATGTCATGTATAAAGAGATATTTCCCAATGAGAGACAACCATTTAGAAGCAAAACCCTCTGTACTTTTTTGTCTTAAGACTATTGAAAGATCTTTTACTGATTTTGAGGTTGCTGTAAACATTATGTCATGTTGGATGTTTTTAAATACTAATTGTTTCAGTACTATTGTTTTCTTTTTCTAGCTTGTCCACATGGTGGTATTTTGTATCTATTATTCTTTCTACTCATTATTACTTTTCCTTTCCCTTAGAAATAATAGCAAAATAAAGACTATAAAATGACCACTTGTTTCATACTAAATGCCACTCAGAGGGTCTCAGATTACTTTGAGAAGACCTTTTTGCCTCTTCTTCCTCTCTAAAACCACCCATAAACAAGAGAATGAGAAAGAAATACAAATTCTATTTTGAAATTAGAAGACATCTGTAATCTTGAACTTCAACATATGAAGATTGGTAGTGGATGGATGAGTTGGTAACTGACTTAGAGCAGAGCGGTTATGTCTGAGTGCCTGTCTAGGAGTGTGCCTGTAAGAAGCAAGTGCATTTCCTCTGCAAAATTATGGGGAAAAAAAACTCAACAATGGGAAGCACTAGGTAATACAGAAGGCAAGAGGCTGAAAACTAGAAGTTAAAAGTGTTAGGAGTAATTAATAATTCTTACCTACTACAACTCAGCCAGGTGACTGCCTCTGCAAGAAACAGGAAGGGTCTTCTTGGAGGTGGGAGGTGGCGGGGAACAGGCCTCTCTGCTTCTGGAACACTAAGCACAGAGGAGGTGGGATGTGAGCCTGAAAATGGAGGCTAGTAAGTCTGTACAGTAAACTGAGACCCCTTCTACCTGCTCTTTTCTTCTGTTTACAGTTAGACTTCCTGCCCTCCCAGCTAGAGGATCTTTCTCCAGAGAACCAGAAAAGACCCAGAAAAAATATTTCAGATATTAGCATTTGGTTATTTCTTGTCAGGCTTGTCACACATTCACCTTAGAGAGAAGCTCACTAGTCAAGCCTGCTATATGAGTTTCTTAGGGCTGCTGTAACATGACTACAAACTGGGTCACTTAAAACAACAGAAATTTATTCTCTCAGAGATCTGGAGGCTAAAAGTCTGAAATTAGTGTCAGCAGGGCCATGCTCCCTCCCTCTGAAGACTGTAAGGAAGAATTCTTCCTTGCCTTTTCCTGGTTTCTGGTGGCATCTGTCAATCTTTGGCATTCTTTGGCTTATATAACAGTGTTACTCCAGTCTCTCTGCCTCTGTCTTCACATTTCCTTCACTTTGTGTCTGTGTGGTCCTTATTAAGGCACCAGTTATTGGATCTAGGGCCTACCTTAATCTAGTATGATGTCATCTTAACTCATTACATCTGTGAAGACCTATGTCCAAATAAAGTCAAATTTAAGGTCAGGTGGACTTGAATTTTGGGGGCATTCCAAAATTCAGTCCACTACAGACCACTGCTCCCCTCCACACACACACTTGCTCATACTTGTGCAATGGCTTCTATGTTTTTGTACTGCATACTTATTTTTTTTAATGTTTTTCTCCCCCCTGCCGCATACTGCATACTTACTAAATATGAGTAGATAGCCAAGGATCACCTTTAGTGCTTAGCACATGATGAGCATACCATAAGTGATAGCTGCTGTTATATTGAATATTACCAAGTTACTGTATTAATAGTCCAGATTTAAAGAAAATGTTGCTTTTAGTTTACATACTTTTAGTATTTCTATCTTAGCAATAACTAGGAATGTATACATTGCAGTAGTTTGATTTATTAAATTTAATTGTTTTTGAGAGGATAACATTTATTAACTAAAAAACCAGTCCAGAACTGAATGTATCTTCCTCTTCTTATGTAGTAGTCCCAAAAATGTGTTCAGTATTGTGTAACCTCTCTAGATACTCTGAGTAAAAATGGATTCTGCTACAAAGGAAGATTTGGAGGTGCTGCATATTATATTCCCTCTGATAAGGGCTGTAAGATACCTTGTGCTTAAGAATTAAGAATCCTTTTAATCAAGCATTTTCCTAAATGTATTTAACTATATGACTTCTTATCCCAGTATAAGAACTTTGCACATCCCATAGAACTGATATCCAAAACATGCTTTAGAAAAAGCTTCATAGAAGCTGAAAACCATCATTCTCAGCAAACTATCACAAGGACAAAAAACCAAACACCGCATGTTCTCATTCATAGATGGGAATCGAACAATGAGAACACTTGGACACAGGAAGGGGAACATCACACACCGGGGCCTGTTGGGGGGGGGCGGGGGCGGAGGGGCAGGGATAGCATTAGGAGATATACCTAATGTAAATGACAAGTTAATAGGTGCAGCACACCAACATGGCACATGTATACATATGTAACAAACCTGCACGTTGTGCACATGTACCCTAGAACTTAAAGTATAATAAAAAATATATATAAAAAAATAAAATTTTAAAAAGCTTCATGGAATAACAGGTTTAATGATGATAATGGTGAGTACGTATTGAATTGTAAAGAATCTGGGTGATGATTTAAGGTCATATATTGCCTTGACTTGATGTTTAGTGTTTTGCATGTTTTTATATTAGTAAAGAATAATTATCAATAAATAAAAGAATGATTTTTAGATATCATTGGAGGATATATATGGTAACATAAATTGCTAAGATATTTCTGTGCTCTTTCTCATGTAGGACAAAACTTTTGGTTTGAAGAATAAGAAAGGAGCAAAGCAACAGAAGTTTATCAAGGCTGTCACACATCAAGTTAAATTTGGTCAACAAAATCCACGTCAGGTAAGTAATTTAAATTTCCATATCTTTTATAAATGTAATATTAATATAGCCTCTGTTTCAGATAAAATGTCTGGTATTATTATATAATTGTATTTCAAAACAGAATCCTACTTGAAATGTTTTTGCACCTTGGCCTTCCTTACCAGCAGTATCTCTTGGATATTGTCCAAGCCATTTTGATATAGCTCTCATTTATTCTAATAATGATTGCATGCTGTTCTACAGTACAGGTGTGTTATATTCATCCATTTCACTGTTCATAAGTGATCACTTTTGTTTCCAGCTTTCTGACACTAAGACCACCTCTAGAAGAAATACAGGAGTTCTTACATGTGTTTGTGCTTTTATTTCTGTGGCATAAATTAGCAGGTAACAGACTCCAGATCAAGGGAAATGGATTTCTACTTTTAACATTATAAATTTGCCAGATCACTTTCCGTAGAGGCTGTAGTACTTCACATTTTCATTTGTAGTACATGAGCAATAGATACTAAGGTTCTTTTTAATGTGTTCCAATCTGATAAGTATAAAGTGATATCTTATTGTTACATTGTTTCCCTTGCTACTAGAGAGTATCTTTTGTATACTTGTTAGCTGTTTGGGTTTGCACTTCTGTGACTTCCCTATTGAAATTATTTGCTTTATTGGTTGTCTTTTTCTTGTCAATTTATGAGATACCTTTTGTCTGCATTGTAGATAATTGGTGATATTTCAGTTATGTTTTGCCATGCACCAATTTTTAACTTATATGTATATATAGAGTTTAATATTGCTAGATACATTGCTAGCTTTTTAAAAATATGGTTAAAAGGTCTCCCCTGCCACTGGATTCTGCATATTTTTCCTAGATCATTTCTAATTATTTTATTTTTATAGTCTATGTCATATGAATTTATTTTATATATCTTAAAGTTCTCACTCTGTTGCCCAGGCAGGAATACAATGGTGTGATCTTGGCTCACTGCGGCCTCTGCCTCCTGGGTTCAAGCCATCCACCCGCCTCATCCTCCTAAGTAGCTGGGACTACAGGCGCATGACACCATACCTAGCTAATTTTTGTATTTTTTGTAGAGACAGGATTTGGCCGTGTCACCCAGGCTGGCCTCACACTCCGCCTGCCTTGGCCTCCCAAAGTGCTGGGATTACAGACGTGAGCCACCATGCCCGGACTAAGTTTGTTTTCTTTTAAATGAATAGCTGCTCATACCAGCATCATTTATCCCACTGAAATACCACTATTGACCTACAGTCATAGTCATACATTGTTTAGTGATGTGGATACAATCTGAGAAATGTGTCGTTAGGCGATTTAGTCCTTGTGCGAATATCATAGAGTGTACTTACACAAACCTAGATATTACAGCCTACTACACACCTAGGCTATATGGTATAGCCTGTTGCTCCAAGGCTTCTAATTTATACAACATGTTACTGTACTGAATACTGTAGGCAGTTATAACACATTAGTAATGATTTGTGTATCTGAACATAGAAAAGATAGAGTAAAAATATGGTATTATAACCTTACAGGATTACTGTCATATGTGGTCCATCATTGACCTAAATGTCATTAATTCTGTGCTTGACTGTACATTAAAGTCTGAAGGCAAGTCTTTTCCCCAAAATGGTATACATTTTCTATTTACCCGGTTGTTCTTAGGCATTTATTCTCTCATACGAAGTTTAAAATGAGTTTATCCATTGGCAACTCATTTGAAAAAATGTAGCCCCTTTTTTTTTCAGGTTCTTTAGACCTCTCACTTCTAAAGATTTCATAGACATGGATCTTTATTTTTAAAGTACATCTTTTCCACTATTTCTATCTCCTTTTCATTAACTTCTGGAAACACATTTTTGTAATGTAGGAGAGAATTTCTCATGTGTTTACAGATTTTTTAAAAATCTGCTAATACGTATTTGTGAGATAAGTAAATTTCTCTTGCTCATGCTGTCTGCTCGTCAGTGACCCAACACTTTCCTTTCACATCCATTTTCCCAGCTTGATTCTAGAATCTAAAACTATTGCTCTTCCAAACTGCTAACTTAATAGCCTGGTTTAATAAAAATTAATGTTTAGAGCTCACACCTGTAATCCCAGCACTTTGGGAGGCCGAGGCGGGCAGATCAGCTGAGACCTTGCAGTGAGATAGACTTGGGTGTGAATCTTCCTATCTTTTTTGTTACATGATCCTTAAATAGCAACCCTGGTCTTTATCTGTATTGTGGAAGTGCAGTTATTCTTTGTTGGATTCTTCTGGTGGTTAAATAAGAAAATAATGTAAATTTTCTGGTGAATATAGATATCAATATGTAAGAAGAACTCACTTTCTTCACTTAGCCCGTTTTTCAATCCTGTTTCCTCTTCCCCAACTTTTTCTTCTAGTGGGAAGTGTTTTGAGTGGTAATATCAGAATTCATAAACCTGGGAAAGTTATGAAATGTGTGTGCTGGTAGTTAGCTTTGATAGTATATTTAACATTATATTTTTGATACTTGCGTGGATAACTGGACTTTTATCTGTGAGCATGGGGTACCTACCCATCATATATAACATCGGAAATGAGCAGTAGTGCTGCTCTTAGAGCTGGACAGGAGGTATCCTGGTCTAGGCCCTGTGATACATGTGTCTTCTCCAAACTGCTGTCTCCCCTCAGGTGAGGAGTCACTGAAGCCAAGGAGATGTACCTACCCAGATTTTGCAACATCTCTTCCTACAACAGTCTGACCCTGGTTTATCTGCCTACAAAGGCCTCTCCACCATGCCCATCTCTGTCCATTGTGCTACTAATATGTCTGAGGTAGCCAAGAGAACAGTGTACACTAAGCGTTTGAACAGAGCCTGCATCCATACCCTTTCCTTCCTTCCTGCACCTTTACCTCCCCCTACACCCAAAGTGGAATGAAACGGGGTGGGAAGAGGAGAAAAAAGAGCCCGGGGCTAACTCTTTTGTTACTGCCATGCTTCAGTGTGGAACTCCATGGAGTCTGAGCATTTTAAATTTGAACCTGTCCTTCCAGGTCATAAAGTATATTTGTCAAGTAGGGTTATAGACCATATTTTATTCATCATGAACTTGATTTCTAATTTTAAATATTTAGATAAATGGCTTGTAGACCTCCATTGTATTCTTGCTCAAACATTGCCCCACAAATGTTTGAGATGGGCCTGATGAGCAAAGGATACTTCTATTAAAAATTAAGTGACTTAAATTTTTTCTTTTGAAACATTTTTTCTGTTTAAACACATCCACCATATAGAGTCACATTCAGGATTTGGGATGTCTTTGACCTAATTATAGCATTTGGCCATTCCTTTCCTAAAATTTCCTCTTTCTTGAGCACATTTTGTCCTGGTTTTCTGCCTGCTTCTTTGATGTTTCTAGGTCTTTTTATTGGGCTTTTTAGGTTCTTTTGTCCCATTTTATATTGATTTTCTTCAAGGAAGTGTCCTTTACTCTTGCCACTTTTTTATGCTCTCCTTAAGTAACATATACCCAAAGTTTTAATTGTTATCTGTAAGCTGCTATTTCTAAAGTCTTTATCTCAAAGCAGACCCTCTCTGATTTCAGTGGAATCAATATGCATGTCCATCTGCCTTCAAAAGAGCTCCACCCAGATGCTCTGTAAGCATCTTGCACTCTGTATGTCTAAAACTAAGCTCATCTTCACCTCTTACCCTGAAACCTGTTCCTCCTGTATTCCTTGTCTTGTTTAACAGCACTAACCATATACATGATAATCCTAGATTCCTCCCCCTTTATACTTCATGTTCAGTCAGTCTTATCAGCTCTTGTCTCCTTTTCGCCATCCTCACCAGTAATGCTCATTTTAAGCTTTTGTATTTTATTGTGTACAGCAGTTGCAACAGCCTCTTGCCTTTATTCTTGGATTCCCAATCCATCCTCCACAAAACTTGCCCTCTTGATATTTTATAAAATGTGACCTGATCTTGTTATTGGGTTACTTTAAACAGTTGAGTTGAACTCTGTTCAATCTACTGATACAATCTAAGCATCTTAGTGATGTTTCTCATACTTTGTTCCTCTAGTGCCTGTAACTTTGCTTTGGCTGGCTCTTTCTGTATTTCTTTTCTTGCCCATCAAGAAAAACTCATCCATAAGGTTATTGGCTCAATTTAATTTTATCAGGTATATGGGCATTCTTTGTTCCCAGAGCACTATATACTATGTTACAGTTGTTGACATGTCTGTCATCCTGCTAGATTCTGAGCTTCTTTAAATAAGCATCTTTGTCTTTTCATTGTATTCTCTGTCATCTAACATAGGACCTGACATATAAATGTTTGGATGAATCCTCTAATCATATTAGGTATGTAAATCGTGTGCCTGGAACTATGTTATATGTCATGTTTTGTTTTGAATTGTTTTGTTTAATATCCTACATTGACCTAACCCAGTGTTTTTCCATGAGGGCACTATATAGGTTTTTGGGGTGGTATAATTCATTATCATGTGGGACTGTACATTTCAGGATGTTTGCTTCTCTCATCTTCAAAATGAACCTGTACATTTCTGGGGAGTGGGTTGTTTTCACAGAAGAATATTGCAGGTGAAAACTATTTGCTAAAAATGCTGGGCATGTAGTAAATGCTTAATAAAATGCTTCTTGCTATAAGCTTTTGCTTTTAACTAGGCATGGTACCATCATTACAATTTTGTTTAATAGTTTAACCACAACATTTGAATAGACTCTGTAGGGCCATTGTAACACTGATGTTAAAAGGTAAGGACTATAAATATGCAAGTGTCTTGTTATGGTGATGCTAACTTTGTAGTAAAAACAATTTTGTAAACAATCAAATTTACATTTTAAACCTGGGAATATTATAGGTAGCACAGAGTGAAGCTGAAAAGAAATTGAAGAAGGATGACAAGAAAAAAGAATTGCAGGAGCTAAATGAGCTGTTCAAACCTGTAGTTGCTGCTCAAAAAATAAGTAAAGGTAAACTTAAAATTTCAGAAGTGTGATTTTTTATCAAATGTAGTTTATGCTAAAAACTATTTATTTTGATGTTTATTTTCTTTAGATAATAAGACAGTTGTATCTGCAATGAAAATGTTATGTTACTCCCTTCATCAAAATTACCTATGTCAGTGGGTTGCTTATGGTTCCTCTGTATATGTTCACATCTGTGTCATTGTACAGCTAATACAGCTAAACTGCAGCCATGCACCCCACACTTAAGGCAAAATTAGTAATTTAACAGACTGCTAATTGATTTATAACATTCAGTCTTTGGTAGTAGGTAAGCAAAACCATAGTTGAATAAACTGTACGTCCCAAGTTTTTGGCACTGTTCTGTCATGTATGTTCATTTCTTTTTTGCCTCTTTTTTTTTTTTTTTTTTTTTTTTTTGAGATGGAGTGTTGCTCTGTCACCAGGCTGGAGTGCCGTGGCACCATCTCAGCTTACTGCAACCTCCGACTGTCTGGTTCAAGCCATTGTCCTGCCTCAGCCTCCCGAGTCACTGGGATTACAGGCATGCACTACCACGCCCAGCTAGTTTTTGTATTTTAGTGGAGACGGGGTTTCATCCTGTTGGCCAGGATGGTCTCGATCTCTTGACCTCGTTATCTGTCTGCCTCGGCCTCCCAGACTGCTGGAATTACAGGCGTGAGCCACCATGCCTGGCCTCCTTTTTGCCTCTTGCCCTGTTGACATGACCTAGACAAAGCCTGTGAAATAGCCTATGTTCTTGTTTGGTTTCACACTCTCTGCCACCTTTCATAGTCAGAATAAAAGAAACAAAAGTAGACACAAAATGCTACAAAAAGAACTTTAAAGAAATGTCTTGCTAATCACCCATAAGTGCCGTTTTCCTCTCACATCAGTGAATGGAAAATAAGTTAACCAAAATTAATCATATTTCAGGTAGAATCTATACTTTACAGCCTGGCAGATTATAATACAAATACCATATGCCATTTGACATAGGTGCAGATCCCAAGTCTGTGGTATGTGCATTCTTCAAGCAAGGACAGTGTACTAAAGGCGATAAGTGTAAGTTCTCCCATGACTTGACTCTGGAGAGAAAATGTGAAAAGCGAAGTGTTTACATTGATGCAAGAGATGAAGAACTTGAAAAAGGTAATTTTTTTAAAAACATTCTCTTAAAAATAAATGTTTAATACTTTCGGTTTGCTACTAAGATATTTATTAAATTGAAGAACATTTCAATCTTAATAGACTGTTTATAAAGAATAATTAATTGGGTTTATTATTTTTTATAAAATCTGAAAATTACCATAATATGCCCTTTAAGTAAATGAAGATACTTTAAAAAACAGTGATTTATTTTGGATTTGTCTGTCACCCTTTCCTTCAGTACTACCTGCTCATTTGTCCAAAGTACTTAGGAAGCTTTGGTGAATAATTTTCTTTTTTTTTTGAGACGGAGTCTTGGCTCTGTCGCCCAGACTGGAGTGCAGTGGCACCATCTCACCATCTCAGCTCACTGTAGCCTCCATCTCCCAGGTTCAAGCAATTCTCCTGCCTCAGCCTCCCGAGTAGCTGGGTCTACAGGGCCGCGCTGCCACGCCCAGCTCATTTTTGTATTTTTAGTAGAGATGGGGTTTCACCATGTTGGCCAGGATGGTCTTGATCTCCTGACTTCGTGATCTGCCCACCCTGGCCTCTCAAAGTGCTGGGATTACAGGCGTGAGCCACTGCTCCGGCCTTGGTGAATAATCTTAAAACTATTTATTTCTGCCTTTAATGTTTTAAGAAAACTGTGAGGCCAGGAGCAATGGCTCATGCCTATAATCCCAGCACTTTGGGAAGCCAAGGCAGGAAGAATCACTTGAGCCCAAGAGTTCAAGACTGGCATAGGCAACATAATGAGACCCCCATCTCTACAAAAAAAACAGAAAAATTAGCCAGGCATTGTGTTGCATACCCGTAGACCCAGCTACTTGGGAGGCTGAGGCAGGAGGAATTGATCGAGCTCAGTCAATCAAGGCTGATTGAGGGAGGTTAAGGCTTCAGTAGACCGTGATCATGCCATCACACTCCATCCTGAGCAACAGTGAGACCCTGTCTTAACAAAAAGAAAAAGAAAAATGTGTTAAGCCATGAGTCTTATAACACAGCATTAGTGTCTAAGGAGATATGTGTTGTGGGAATAGTAGATAAAATTACAGTATTTAATCTTCATTTCTTTATTTAGATACTATGGATAATTGGGATGAGAAAAAGCTGGAAGAAGTAGTGAACAAGAAGCACGGTGAGGCGGAAAAGAAAAAACCAAAAACTCAAATAGTATGTCCTTTTCTTGAATTGAGTTGCTGTGATATTTATCATTAGGGAGAATTATGTGGCAAGGTATTTGCTGCTATTTTCTATTAGATTATTCTGTAAGTTACTGGAAAATTTGATTTCATCAAGATAAGGTACATGAAGCTTTATTTTTGGAATTTACAAGTTAGATTTTATAGATTCTTGTTCAGAAATAGCTGAACAAGAATAAAACTATGTTACTGAAGTCCTTTAAATGCCATTTTCTGAGGTGAACTTTCTCAAATATGGATAAACAAAATTATATATCCAGATAAAAATCCCTATTTTTTTGCATAGAGTGGAAGGAGGCCTGTTAAACTAATAATAATGTATTTAGTTTTAATAGGGATAGATTTTTAAATTTTAAGGTTTAAAATATTTCTACATATGAATTCCAAAATGAATTTTTGGTTAGGTAGTGGCTCTAATTCCAGGAAATGTACCTTTAAAAATTGGTTCTTGACGTCTCAAACTTTGCATTTATGTCTATATTTATAGTGCAGTTACAGTGAAAAGTCTTGCTGTGCTAGAATAATTCTAAATACTACATTCATACACATCTGCTATGTTTGTTTTTGGGGGCGGATACTGTTTGTTTTCTCTTACTTGCAAAGCTTAATACTTGAGGCTTAAATACGATTGTATCTTCTATCCAAGTTGTGAAGGGTCACTCTCTTTTGTATTCCTTTTGTACCTTGCTCCTGTATACTGCTTGTGATTCGTTTTTATTTAGGAAAGATCAAACCAAAGAAAATCATTTATTATATTTATTTTTGAGACGGAGTTTTGCTCTTGTTGCCCAAGCTGGAGTGCAATGGCGCAATCTTAGCTCACTGCAACCTCTGCTTCCCAGGTTCAAGAGATTCTCCTGCGTCAGCCTCCCAAGTAGCTGGGATTACAGGCATGTGCCACCACGGCCAGCTAATGTTTTGTATTTTTAGTAGAAGTGGAGTTTCACCATGTTAGCCAGGCTGGTTTTGAATTCCTGACCTCAGCAGGTGATCCGCCCGCCTCGGCCTCCCAAAGCGCTGGGATTATAGGTGTAAGCCTCAACGCCTGGCCTGATTTTATTTTTTATAGCTAACTGTATATTCTGATTTGGGGGCGTATATTTACAAAGGGTAACTGAAACAAGTAAGTCATTTTTGTATGATTTAGAATTTAGAACAAATGAAAACTTTGTATAGATTCGCCTTTAAGGGAATTTGCCATTGTTGTAAATATTTTAAGATAAACTTCTGTTGCATTTCTGCACAGAATAGAGGCTAGACAGAGCACCCTTATGTGCAGAAATGAATAGAATGTACTTGTGTAATAGAACGTACTTGTGTGTATACTTGTTCCGTATACTTAGGCATTTACCTTGGAAATGGCCTACACTGAGCCACCGCTTGTGAATAATATTGTCTCTATAGGTGTGCAAGCATTTCCTTGAAGCTATTGAAAACAACAAGTATGGCTGGTTTTGGGTATGCCCTGGAGGGGGTGATATTTGCATGTATCGTCATGCACTTCCTCCTGGATTTGTGTTGAAAAAAGATAAAAAGAAGGAAGAGAAAGAAGATGAAATTTCATTAGAAGATCTAATTGAGAGAGAGGTAACTGGTATCCTTTTCCTACCATAAAAACTGAAAGCAGTATTTATTGTGAAATTCTAATACTTACCACTTGGGGGCAATAGCCTTTTATGAAAGGAAAAAAAAATATATTGTGATCTATTCCCAAAGTTGCCCTACTTTAATTATTCTTGTATGTGTAAAATGTTAACCTAGCCATAAACATTAGCCAATCATGACATTAATTTTAGGATTGTGAAACAGTCTTTTAAGTACTAGCTACTGGCTTATCAAATTGTTTCTGTAAGATTGAGTTACTAAAAATGCTTAGTTCTCAGATTGATTGAATTTTTGTAGTTTTAGATTTTTCGCCCTGATATCTTTTTTCACTAGTATATTAGTTATTAGCATACGTATGGAGGAAGACAACACTCTAGTTTTTAAATTATATGTTTTATCAGCTCTGGACTCAAAACACTCCCTCTGCTTATAGAAGGGAATGAGTCTGAAGAGAATATTCAGCCACTTGTCTTTGGCTCCGTACAAAACACAGTTTTATTCTATGAAAATTTTGAGATTATTAGAAACATTAGATTTAGGGTTGCGTATTAAAAACTATATCCATTTTGCCTTATTATTTAGTGTCTCACTCAGGATATAACATACTATAATAGAAAATGTAGACTTCAGAGTCAGGTATATTTGAGATGGTTTGTATACTGGTTCTGACACTTGTTAGCTATTCATCTTTGGTAAATTCTTCGTTACCCTTTGTTCACTTATTTTTGGGGATCAGTGCATTAGTGTGTGTAAAGCATTTAATACCTGGCAAGTGTTCAGCAAATTTTTTGTTCTATATATTTATTATTTGATTATTGGCCCTGAAGAGCAGGTGTTTGTTTGTTTGTTTAGTTTTATTTCTCATCTCCTCAGGAACACAAATGAAACTTGGATATTGTTATGGTGCTTTTTATAATATATTTATTATTTTCAGCAATTGATTCATGTTAAAACAATTTCTTATGACAAGTTACTCATCTTCAATGTTGAAAAGAAATCTAGCTCAGAATAATATATTTTTAGTGTTTGTATCTCTGGATACTCATTTTGCTCATTGCCATGTAAAGTAAAAAAATACATATATTAGCTTATTCAAATGTAATATCTTCAGGATAGTCATGGGCAAGGAATTAATCACATTAAGAGAAAACTGCTACTAAGCACTATTTGAGGTGACTTCTGTGGAAAAAAAATTAACTCTTTATCATTGCAGCGTTCTGCCCTAGGTCCAAATGTTACCAAAATCACTCTAGAATCTTTTCTTGCCTGGAAGAAAAGGAAAAGACAAGAAAAGATTGATAAACTTGAACAAGATATGGAAAGAAGGAAAGCTGACTTCAAAGCAGGGAAAGCACTAGTGGTATGTCTCAGACTCACCCAAACTGATTCTTTATTCTTCCATTTTCAACTTCTGTGTCATGCAAGATTTTGTCCCTATTTCATCAGTGACAAGGAATGTTTAGATTTTTGTCCTGAGTTGATATATTTGTGTGTCTGAATAGATCAGTGGTCGTGAAGTGTTTGAATTTCGTCCTGAACTGGTCAATGATGATGATGAGGAAGCAGATGATACCCGCTACACCCAGGGAACAGGTGGTGATGAGGTAAGAGGAAGCTTTGTGCCTTATCTCCTTATGTTAATTGGAAGAAACAATAGAAAATACTGCAACATGGTTAAGAGCCACCAACATCAGAGCCACAGTGCCTGGGTTCAAATCCTTACTCCAACCATGGGAAATTAATCTAGGCCTCCACCCTCATCTAATATGGACATAATGATTATCTCTACATCATAGAGAGTATGTGAGAATTAAATGAGTTCATGAATTAGTAGTTCTTTATACAGCTTAGGACAGTGCCTAGTATGTGGTTGAGTGCTATATGTATTACCTGTAAAAAGTATGTTTTGTCCTCCCTCTAAAAGAAAGAGTTATTTTTTGTTTAATATTTTATGCTTAAAGTTATGGGACAAGTGCACTAATTTAAAACTGCAATGTGGGGAGCATGAGACAATAGCACAGTCATTTGGTTGTTGACAGATTTCGTAATAACAGATAACTTACTGTTCATTTTTTGTGTACTTACAAAATTCTGGCCTCTGGGTTGAAAGAAAAAAATCATACTCTATATATAAAAATGTGATGGCAGAGGAAGAAGTTTCATATAACTCCTTGCTATTCTTTTTAAAAGAAGTTTAGAAAAAATAATTTTGACGATAGATCTTTTGTTTTTGTTTTTTATAGAGACAAGGTCTGGCTTTGTTGCTCAGGCTGGTCTCAAACTCCTAAGCCCAGGTGATCCTCCACCTCGACCTCCCAAAGTGTTGGGATTACAGGTGTGAGCCTCCACACCTGGCCAGTAATTGGTCTTTTGTTTTCACTTGGATCAGTGATAATTTTGGCTCATTAAGGTAAATGTCAGAAGTAAAAGAAAACTGTTCTTATTTGTAACAACTTTCTTTTCTATATGTTGTTAAAGGTTGATGATTCAGTGAGTGTAAATGACATAGATTTAAGCCTGTACATCCCAAGAGATGTAGATGAAACAGGTATTACTGTAGCCAGTCTTGAAAGATTCAGCACATATACTTCAGATAAAGATGGTAAGTATGCTAACTTTTGCCTAATTTTAAGAAGTAGGAAGTTATCTAAGGGGGGTTATACCAGGCTTGGCAAACTTAGATGTGTGCAGGTACCAGATTGGTAACATAAATGTGTGGTTTGACCATAAATAAAAGCAGTAATAAATAGTGAAAGGCTGTAGACATGAGCAGCTGGGTGTATATTAAAATCATTAATGGAAACTAGAAGGAGACAAAAATGAGCTTGGAGTTAAAGTCAATGAGTTCACTTTGGGACCTCACGAGTTTGAGATTTTTTGATTATCAAAAGTGCACTGTCTAGGATATTGTGTAGACATGAACACGCTGCAAAACATCAGTGTTTTGGGGTAGGTAAAAGAAGAAATGCTTAGGAAAGACATTGAGAAGGTCAGAGAAAAATTAAGAAACAAGTTTCCAAAGAAGCAAGTAGGATGAAAAAGAATATAAATAAGTTACTAGTTGTAATTGGTTATACGAATAGGGTGCCAGTTTCATTGAGACTGCAATGATAACAGTGAGAAGAAAAATGAATACAGTCCTCTCTCTCTTAATGTTTAGAGGGAAGACATGGTCATGGGAAGGGCTTTTTAGGATATGGAAAACCTAAATGTATCTGTAGCTCAGAGGAAGAGGATCTGGTAAGGAGGAAAAATTGATGATAAAAGATTAGTTGTAGAAGCAAGACATGAAAATATATAAAAATATAAAAAAAGATTAGTTATAGAAGCAAGACATGAAAATATATAAATCATGAGTTAGGTATGAGAATGGAGGGAAGGCTGTCTAGGATTGTTGGTATAATTTATGTCTAATTGTGCCTTGAGTTAGGTACTTGAAGAAAGGGGTAAAAGTTTGGCATGCTTGCTCTGGGAGAAAACGGCACAAGAAATGCCCATTAAGGCAAAAGCTGAGACAGAAAAGGCTGAACATTATTTTTACAATAAAAGCACGCAAGCTGTAACTTGAAAACCAGCTTGCCCTCCCAAGATCTGAGAGTGTTAGCAAACCACTATCTTGCCAGTATTCAGATTGACTTGCTCTTTGTAGAAGTAGGGGCTTTGGTGACAATAGGCACAACTGCAAATAATTCAGAGATTATAAAATTCCCAAGACTTTGTCATCAGAGATGTTTGAAATAACTAAAATCTAAATTAGGCTGTTAAAAAATGTCTGTGTAAATGTCAATGGCATTGAACAAGAAAAGGCAGCATTTTTTTTCTCTCATTTATAACCTATAAGGAAAAGTAGCTGTATAGCACTATGTTTTTTTAACAATTTGAATACATGAAGAAGATTTTCTGCTGTCACAATCACAGCATTACAACAGCATGATTTAAATACTATTTGCAAAACCAAAAGCCAAGTAGCTGCTTATATTACAAACATTTTTTTGGTTTCCATAACCATTTATTCAAATAAAATATTATATGGAAATTGACTATTTAAAATCTAATTGCTAGGTCATGTAGGGAACACAGAGGTGTAGAAGATTGATCCTGCCTTCAAATGTATAAACCATTAAGCAGTCAAATGTCTACAGTGAAAAACAGTATTTTATAGTAGGTGTAGATAATTGGCACAAATAAGCTCAGAAAAGAATGATCAGTTCTTGCTGGAGTAATTCTAGGGAAATGGCTTTCATGGAGAAAAGGAAAAGAGGTAGTGTGGTATCAGTCTATGTTGTCTGTTGCTAATGCAGAATGGTGTTTTCTGCTTCTACGCCTTACTGATTCCAGTTTTTATTTTTAGAAAACAAATTAAATGAAGCTTCTGGAGGTAGGGCTGAAAATGGTGAAAGAAGTGACTTGGAAGAGGACAACGAGAGGGAGGGACCGGAAAATGGAGCCATTGATGCTGTTCCTGTTGATGAAAATCTTTTCACTGGAGAGGATTTGGATGAACTAGAAGAAGAATTAAATACACTTGATTTAGAAGAATGACACCAAACACGTCGCTGAAAAAGTTAAGTCAGCTCAGCCTGAGTTGAAATTGACTACATTAATTTCTTTCCACCTAGAATCAACAGGATGTTTATTTCCTATGCTGATTCTGGAGGAGTTAACCTCCTGCAAAAAAGGAATATTGTCCCTTCGTCTTCTCTTCTGACTTTGGCTACATCTCATAGTAAGTTCAGAGTAGTTAATGATAAATTGAAAATATAATGGTCATTGCAGAAAATGATTGATTGTTGTAACTGTCCACCCAAGTAAGAAGTGTATCTGCCTTTCCATCTTTTGGTTTTCATTTGGGCATGTGCTATTACCAGAAACAACAAACTTACATTTAAAGTACCCTTCATTTGACACAGTTTTTAATGAGTGATTTAATTTCCTTTGTATTTGTATGTTTAGAAGACTGCCTAAAACATGAGCACTGTACTTCATAAAGGAAACTGCGTGTGCAGATTCAGTATTGTATATCTTTGGACAATTAGATGGACATTTAAAATGGAACTTCTCTTATCTGACAGGATCAGCTGCAATGCCCTGTGTTAAATTGTTTAAAAGTTTTCCCTTTTTTGCCAATAAAGTTGTAAATAAAGACCATCGTACATTAAAATCCAAATATGGGCCTTTTTTTTAAGTTTTTCTATGAAAAATTTAACATTTCTAGCTTGAGGATTTTAAATACCTGTTATAGTATCACATAAGGCATGTTTTCTTAATATTTACTACAGAAGCATCTAGAGTACTTGACAGTACTACAATGAGTTTAATAACACAAATACTAAGCTTCCAAAAAGAGACTATAGGAGATGTTATATAAAAGAGTAACTTCTGAATTGATACAACATCAACCAAATTAAATATCACCTGCAGTTGAATCAAGTAATGCTTAAGAATTGTTGTTGAGATCCATGGTGTTAAAATAGTACATACTAATGTAAGTATAAACAAATTCACCAGAAAACTTTGGGCTAAGGGTCTTTGGCACTAAGAGCCCCTGAAAAATTAGGATGATAATACCTTTAAAATGGACACAATTTGCTAATGACATATTTAGTACTAGCTACACCTTTTTTATTGTTACGTTGTGTATTTTCAAATAATATGCTGCTTTTGTTATTTGCAAATATAAATGGATTTTAAGGCAACTAAGATAACAGCACTAAAATGTCAGGTGAGCTGGACCCTAATCTCATTTCTGCCTCAGATAAATTATATGATTTTTAAATCTCTGAATCTTAGTTTCTTTATTTGCATATTAAGGTTAAGATTCAATCATCTGGCCGGGCATGGTGGCTCACACCTGTAATCCCAGCACTTTGGGAGGCCAAGGCAGGCGGATCACTTGAGGTCAGGAGTTCAAGACCAGCCTGGCCAACATGGCGAAACCCCATCTCTACTAAAAATACAAAAATTATCCGGGCATGGTGGTGCATGCCTGTAATCCCAGCTACTCAAGAGGCTGAGGCAAGGGAATCGCCTGAACCCAGGAGGCAGAGGTTGCAGTGAGCCAAGATCATGCCACTGCACTCCAGCCTGGGCGACAGAGCAAGACTCTATCTCAAAAAAAAAAAAAAAAGACTGAATGATCACTAACGTACTTCTAAGTTGTAAAGCCTAAGAAATTCATGATTGCAAATCTTGTCAAATGATAACATCAAAGTTGATAGAGAAATTGACTTCCTAGTTGTTTAGTACTAGTACTATATAACTGACAGTTTTTAAATATGGAACATCAGGAGCCAAGTTTATTTCCAGCTACAATGAAAGTGTACTTAAATACTTCATATATATACTTTATATATTTAAAAAAAAGCTTGAGTTTTAAAGTTTATGTTCATGAAAGATTTGTTCCATTTTTTTGTGAAAGTTTAAATGGTACTTACTGCATTATTTAATAATGAAACATTTTCAGAATAGTCTAAAGAGCTTAAACCTTTTTTCTATTTTGAAGTCATCTAAAACATTTTCTAAGAATTTATCTTATGTATAAAAGTTAGAATCCGTTTACTTTAGACCAAGCTTTTCCAACCTGAGGCCCGTGTGCCACATACCGCCCAGAATGGCTTTGAATGTGGCCCAACACAAATTTGTAAACTTAATTAAAACATGAGATTTTTTTTTTGGCAATTTTTTTTTTAATCTCAGCTATCGCTAGTGTTAGTATATTTTATGTGTGGCCCAAGACAATTCTTCCAGTGTGGCCTAGGAAAGTCAAAAGATTGGACACCCTTGCTTTCGACCTTAAGTTTGGGGGCTTTTTTTTTAATCCTGTATATAAAGTAGGGCCATATAAACAAAAGGATGCTGCAAGATTTTAGGTGTGTTTAAAACATTACTATCTTACAGCAAATAATGTGATCTCAAAAGTCAAGTTGTTTTTTAGTAAGTGTATCGATATAAAGCAAAATGGTTCAATGTGGAGGTAATTTTTTATACCTGCAAGTCTTTAATTACTGAGTGGCCTTCCTCTACCTTGCCCTGAAATTTCTTCCATTATTAAGACAATACATGCACAGAGAATGCAAAAGTATTTTAATCTGAGAGAATCAAAGTGCAAAATTAAATCTGCTTCTAAAATTATAGTACATTTCAGAGGTTTATAGAAATAATTTTTGTATTCTCAGTATAGTTACTCAATATTGGTACAGTTAATCTGAAATTGGCTCTACTTTTCCAAACCCATTTATATATAAATAACCCTTACAGCCTATAGTGATCCCATGTTTGCCGGAATCTTTCTAAATTCAAAATAGAGTCATGTGTCACATAACAAAGTTTCAGTTGCCTCTGAACTACATATACAAAGGGGTCCCATAAGATTATAGTACCTGTATTTTTACCTTACCTTTTCTATGTTTAGATACACAAATACCATTGTGTCATAATTGCCTGCAGTATTCAGTACAGTAACATGCTGTACAGGTTTGCAGCCTAGGAAAATAGGTTATTTCATATATTTCATATAGTGGTAGATGGTAGGCTTTACCATCTAGGTTTGTATAACTATGATGTTTACACAACTGAAATCACCTAACAATGTGTTTCTCAGAACATATGCCTTAGTTAAGTGGTGCATGACTGAAGTTACTTTACCTTATTTTTGCACAGATGGTTTATCAGATGCTGTAAGCCCATCATACATGGACTGATATAAATTGTATAATTGTACAATATATTTTTAATGTGTATTATTCAGCGTTGACCGTTAAGTGATTCAGAATGTGATAGCAGTGAGATTACAGGATCAGATCATTAAGAAAGCATTGCATCTATCAGGTTTTAACACATGAAGTGGACAAAGGGAACTTATGGCAGACGTTCATACAGATAATTAGTAGAATTATTATATGAGTTCTCTTCTTGTTCTGGGTACTTAACTTTGTATAAAGAACTTTCAGAATCACAGACGAGATTTCTACCTATGTTAAGTATATAACTGTGATGCTGATACATATATATATCCACATACACTATTATGTTAATGCTTCTAGGTACTTAGCACACCATTCATATCATATGAACTCAGATATATGTTGTAATAAATTCGTTTCAAGGAATACCAGATGAGAGGATAAACTCCCAAAATCTTGTGTTTTGGGTTTTTGTCTCTTTTTTTAAGCATATATCTTACTGATGATAGGTGTTCTCTGAGAATAAAGATAACACTTTACTTTTCAATTAGTAGAAATTACTAGAAGCTGAACTCTAACTAGAATCTGACATCTGCAAAATTTTATAATATCTTTAGAAACAAACCCAAATGAAATAATAGTGCAAAATGTATTTTCACATTTTCTCCTTTTAATGTTGTATTTTTTAATTGTTACTCTTTGTTAATGTCGAAAGAAGCGAAAAGGAGATTAGTTTTCATTAGTTTCATTAATATTGTGTGCTTTGCCACACGTACAGTGCTTGTATTGGGCACTATAGATAGCGTGAACTATATGACAGTTTAAGACATGGTCTCAGCCTGATTTGAGTATACATGTTAGAATGAGAAAATCACTATATAAGGCAGAACTAGTAAGTTCCTGACCATTAACAAAGATGCCTTTTCAATTAGACTTTGCAATATTTTACATTCAGTTTCATTGAGTTTTTTTTTTTAATAAAGATTTTCTTTGTGAAGATAATATGATGGACATTTTTCAGACAAAGGTGGTTATTTTGTACTCAGTCCCCAGAGGCATACATTTCTGTTACAGCTGATCTGGTTTTCAAACAGATACATGTAAAATGAACTAGTCCTTACGGGACTTAAGCATCAGGACTTAGTTTCCTGATTCCTATGAGGTTAGCCTTATATTATAAACCAAAAGACAATGAAATACTAACTACTTTTTTTTGCCAATTAATCTCTAGGGTGTTTTCAAAGGACCATATATCAGCTTCATTCCAAATGTGTTTCATTTCACCTGTGTGACTCCTTTAAACTATATTTTTATCTAAGTCTTAGGAAACTGTATATTTCAGTGACAAAGATCATCAATATGACTTAAGAATTTTTTTATGTTGCCATATTTAATTGATGATTATGTATTTTGAATTACCTTGTTTTTACAGCATGTATGGAAATATATCAAAGAATGTATAATTAAAAGTATTTAAAACCTCTCAAGTTAGAAGTATAGTATATAATATAGTAATTATATGGATCACTTCATGATTGTGTATTATATATTGGACATATTTCACATAAAAGAAATTTAATGCATGAGAAGTAGAATCCAATGTGTTAGGAATCTTCATCCGTGAATTTTTACACGGTGCTGAATAGGTACTGAAAGTAAAAATTTTAGTAACTAAATCTGCCAGGTGCAATATCATGTGCCTGTAGTTCCAGGTATTCTGGATTCAAAGGCGGGAGGATCACTTGGTCCCAGGAGTTCGAGCCTGCAGTGCACTGTGATCTGTGACCAGCCACTGCACTCCATCCTGGGCACATAGTTGAGACCTTGTCTCTTTAAAAAAAGCAGGGAAGGGGATGATTACATCTTCTTTGATAAATTGATTATGAGAATATTTCATTGAAAAACTAGATAATTTGTGGAGATACATTGTCAGTTGTATACAGACTAATTAACTACATTGGTGATTCACTCCATGGACCATTTTCTTCAGATATGTTTGGAATTATTATCTATTCCTACACTTATTGCACTAATGACTCACCTTAGAAGGAAAAGAAAAATTTTAATTTACTTTTAAAAATGTTTTTTGATTGAATAGATAATTGTGTATATTTGTGGTTAATTATTATTTTACACTCCAGACCTATTTCTACCCCTGTAGGAAAGAAACTTAATCACTGATATTTTCAGCCTGTCAGATACCACTGATATCTTCAGTCTAGTTTTAAGAAAAACTAGGACTAAGAAGAAGTATATAATCAAGTTCAAGCTAATCATGGCCATTTTTAAGTTACTTGGTCTTTTTTAATACTTTTTCCCAGAGCAACCTTCTAAATGGAAGGGCAAAGCCTCAACTATCTAAAATGCAGCTTTTAAGGACTCTTAGGTGTATGAAATGCTTTATGTACGGGAGATTCCGTCTATGCCTTGACACCCACACCACTCCCACCCCTGTTCTCTCTTCAAAGAAGGTTTTTGGCAGCAAATAATTCTCTTTAATTATTATAATTAAATATTTTTATATATTTAATTCACATTAGGGATAACAACTAAGAAAATTATTTAATTGGCAGGTTTATTAGGTAGTTATTGATTGATGACATGTATAACAGTCCAAATGGTATGATAGGTGAAGCCAGTGCAGTCTCACATGCCTGCAATCCCAGCACTTTGGGATTGCTTGAGCCCAAGAATTCAAGGTTGCAGTGAGCCATGATTGCATCACTGCACTCCAGCCTGGGTAACAGTGTGAGACTCCATCTCAAGAAAAAAAAATTTGTATAAAGGGTGAAGGTTTACCCTTTATTAAAAAAAGAAAGCAGAATCAATATTAGAAGAGACAGAAGTATTAACACAGATGAGTTGTCTATAAGAAGATGAGAAAAAGTGAGCTACCACCTCATAATGTTTAAAAGGCTGCGGGGGGATTCACAGGAACATAGTTCTATAGCATGCTAATGATTATATACCTCTGTGTTCATATACCGCATGCTACTGTACAAAAATAAGACTATCTAAAAATACAGGAATGCAAGGAATAAGTGAATATCAATTTAAAGAATCAGTTCTCTTGATAATCCATTTGCACAAAATCGAAGGTTTCTTATGGGCAAGTACATAAATGTACTTTTCACTTTTTACATGTGAGTATCATGTGCATGTAAAAGAAAGGGAGAATCTCAAAGACTTCTATAGCTAGAGATGACAATATTCTTGATATTGAATAATCATGTTGAATGCCTTTTAAATCTCTCTGAATGCGTTAATGTAAAATATAACACTTTTAAAAGGTAGCACAGTTCCCTTCCACAAGTTAGCTGACCTCCCTATTTCAAAATTGTGGAATATGACTCACCAGAGAGGCATTTGGCAATTAATTTCAATCAACTATTGCTAATAAGGGATAAACTACAATAAAATCCTCAAAATTAAGAGCCAACTATTCCTTGCTCAGATGTCATCCCCCCTCCCCCAGTTTGATTATGTAATCTGTACAATTCTACGAAGAAATACAAGATTAAATAAGGTGAACTTCTGCTGAAGAGAGAATACCAGACAGTACACTTCTTTTGCAGATTTTTTAGAAATACTGAGTTTGAATTTTCAAAGGAAAGAATTTTAGCATAAGATAGCCATATCAAAGCGCTTTGTCATTTCAACAAGCACCCTGAAATTTTTTATGTTAAACTAGAAGTGCTGTGAAAGTGCAGTATAGAATATAATTTTTATTGTGTTTAGAAAAGCATATTATACTTACTAAGTCATTTTTAATCTTTTTACTGAATACTTAAATGTTCCAAAAATGATTTTCAGAGCATTACTGGACATTTTAATTAAAAATAATTAGTATGAGGAGATAGAGACAATGGTAACTATCTACTACTACTCCCTGCCCCCAGCAAAAAAAGTGCCATTCAGGGAGTAGGAAACCGCAAAAGTAGAATTTAAGTTTTCCTGAATGGATTTAACCTGTTAGCATTTAAAAATAGTATTTTGTGGTCAGTCATCTTAAGCTTGTCTCTATTTTATCTATATTTACATAGTTTTTATTAGAAATAACACCCACTAAAATTTAACAGAAACTTTGTATGCTGCCTAGAATGCTACTAGTTTATTGGAAGTCAAATAAAAATATAATTTTTTAAGGTTTCAATAAGATTCTTATGATTCTTAAATGTGTAATATAATATATTACTGCTCATTCTTAAACAGAATTGCCTACTGCTAACAGTTTTGAAAAGATTGTCCATCTTTTTCATCTCTTCCCTTTGATAGTTGAAGATCAGAAGACCAAACACAAAATTCACTGTCAGAACTTGTCCGGAGGCAAACAGTAAAAGCATAGGAAAAATATTAAAGTGAGCCAATAACAAACTTAAGAGCTGCTAACAGGTTTATACTTGCACTTACATTTTTATATCTGGCTTAATTGCATAAGTAAATGAGAATCAACATACTTGACTGTAGAAATGAGAATGAGCCCTCTATGAGAAACAGAACAATATTTTGGATTGGTTTTGCAATGGTTTTTACATGGAAATTTTGGCCACAGTTTTAAGTGAAAT
Organism: Pongo pygmaeus; assembly: GCF_028885625.2. NCBI lineage: Eukaryota > Metazoa > Chordata > Mammalia > Primates > Hominidae > Pongo > Pongo pygmaeus. The sequence goes on from NC_072384.2 coordinate 86,420,757, forward strand.
ATATTTTTCTTTTTCAAAATGGGAGCTTATATAGTGACTTATTAACATCTAAAAGTATAAAATAAACCAAATTTCAAAGAGGTAAATTGAGAGATATGTTTGATTAATTCCTCTGGTAAAACAAAATAGCTTTTCATAGATCTTTACTAAACTTTTTAAACAGCTTTAAGGTATATTTGACACAATAAACTATACATATTCAAAGTGTACAATTTGGTGTTTGACAAATACATTTATTTGTGAAATCGTAACAAGATATAATCTACATATTCATCCCTCCCAAAAGATTTCTTATGCTCCTTTGTAATCCTTTCCTCCCCAAACACCAACCACCCACCAACTCCAGACAAGCACTGGTCACGATAGATTAATTTATAGATTTTTAATGATTTTATATAAATGGAATCATATAATATGTACTTTTCATTTTACTTTTACTCAGCATAATTATTTGGAGATGTATCTATGTTATTGCAGATATCAGTACATTCCTGTAAATTGCTTAGTAGTAGTATTTTGTATGGATCTGACACTGTCCATTCACTTGTTGATGGACTTGTGTTGTTTCCAATTTGGAGCTACTACAAATAAAGTTAATATGAATATTCACATACAAATCTTTGTATGAACATATGGTTTCATGTCTTTTGGGTAAATTATAGGAGTGGAATGTCTGATTCATATGTTTTAAGTTTTTAAGAAATTTCTAGTGTTCTACAAAATGGTTGTGCTATTTTATATTCCCAATGGCAGTTTGTAAGAGTTCCAGGCTGGGTGCAGTGGCTCACGCCTATAATCTCAGCACTTTGGGAGGCCGAGGTGAGTGGATCACATGAGGCCAGGAGTTCGAGACCCACCTGGCCAACATGGCAAAACCCCATCTCTACCAAAAATACAAAAAATTAGCCAAGTGTGGTGGTGCACCTGTAATCCCAGCTACTCCGGGTGGGGCTGAGGCAGGGCAATTGAATTAGGAGGTGGAGATTGTAGTGAGACAAGATTGCACCACTGCACTCCAGCCTGAGCAACAGAGTGAGACCCTGTGTCAAAAAAAGTTCCAATTGTTCCACATCCTCAGTAACACTTGATGTGGTCAGTTTTAATTTAGATCTGTAATCCATTGGGGTTAAATTTTGTATCTAATCAAAGTTTGAATCAAAGTTCACTTTTTTCCTTGTGGTAAACAATCCAATTGTTCTAGAATCATTTGTTGAAAGGACTATCCTACATTATCTTTGCACCTTTGTCAAAAACCAACTGATTATCAGTCAATGGTGCTTTGTTTTTTTAATTCTGTTTTGATTCATTTTTCTATTTGTCCATCTTTACACTAACACCATACTGTCTTAATGACTACAACTTTATAATAATTAAGTCTTGAAATCTGATAGGATGAGTCCTCAACTTTCTTAATCTTTTTCAGAGTGACTGGCTATTCTAGATTCTTTGCATTTCAGTGTACATTTTAGAATCGGCTATTGATTTCTACCAAAAGAAACTGCAGGAATTTTTGTTGAATTTGCATTAAATCTGTAGATCAGATTTATGGAGTTGACATCTGATATAGTTTGGCTGTGTTGCCACCCAAAATCTCATCTTAAATTGTAATCTCCATAATCCCCACGTGTCAAGGGAGAGAACAGTTGGAGGTAATTGAATAATGGGGCAGTTTCCTCCATGCTGTTCTTGTGATAGTGAGTGAGTTCTCGTGAGCTCTGGTGGTTTTATAAGGGGCCCTTCCCTCGTCACTGGGCACTTCTCTTTCCCGCCGCCCTGTGAAGAAGGTTTCCCCTTTGCCGTCTGCCAGAATTGTAAGTTTCCTAAGGCCCCCAAGCCGTGCTGAACTGTGAGTCAATTAAATTTCTCCTTTATAAATTACCCAGTCTGAGGCAGTTCTTTATAGCAGTATGAAAACAGACTAATACAATGTCTCAATGTTAATATTGAGCCTTCTGACCCATATATATATTCATGTGTTTAGGTCTTTTAAAATCACTTCAGCAATAAGTGGTTTTTTAAATTTCAGTTCACAATTGTTGTTAGTATATAGAAATACAGTTGACTTTTGCATTTTAATTTTATCATGCTACCTTGCTAAACTCACTTATTCTAGTAGCCTTTTTGTTGATTTCACATTGTCTTCTACATAGACAATCATGTCCTGTGTAAATGAAGATGATTTTCTTTCTTTCCAATCTGAATACATGTTATTTCTTTTTCTTATGTTATTGCATGAGTCAGCGAACTTATAGACAGTTTTATTGTTTATGTACTGTCTATACCTGCTTTCATGCTACAATGGCAGAGTTGAGTAGTTGCCACAGAGACTGACAGAAAAAGTTGGTCAAATTCTGCCTTACTGTGCTGGTGATGAGAGCAAACATTCTTGCCTTGTTTGTGATCTTAAGTGGAAAGCATTCGGTCTTGCATGATTAAGTAATGACGTTAGCTGTATATCATAAATGCACTGAGGAATTTTTTTTTTTTCTGTTCCTAGTTTACTGAGACTTAGTGGGGAGTTCCTTTGTATTTTGTTTTAATCAAGAATGGATTTTGGATTTTTTCAAATCTTTTTCTGAATCTATTGAGATGATCAAATGGCTTTTTAAAAAAACTTATTAATATGGTGAAAACAGCCTGAATTCCTAGGATAAACCCCATTTGAGCCTGATACATTTTCTTTTTATATATTGTTGGATTTGATTTGATAAAATTTAGTATACTTGTTTCTATGTTCATAATTGATGAATTAATCTGTAGTTTTTGTATCAGGATAATGCTGTTGAAACCAGCTCAGTAGTCCCATAGACTGTTATTTTTGATTAAACATAGAAATTGACCCTTCTGCTGATAAAGCTTGAAATTTATATAGGTTGGTGCAAAAGTAATTGTCAACTTTTGGTCAACCCAAAGAACCAGCTGATGGTTTCACTGATTTTTCTCTATAAATTTGCTGTTTCACTGATTTCCCTTCTGATCTTTATTTCTTTTCTTCTGCTTACTTGGGGTTTAATTTGCCTTTTGTTCCTTAACCTAGCAGTTGAGGTTATTGATTTGATCCTTTTTCTAAAATAAGCATTGAGTACTACAGAACCCCCAGCTAATTCCTCACAGCTAGATCCTCATGTTTACCCAGGTAGCTTATGTTTTTAATCAACACTACTCTACTTTTGACAGAAATAGCTTTGCTAATATTGAGAAAGTTAAGGTTTAAGACAACCTGAAAAGAATAATCTGATTTTTCTAATAACATTCTTTCTTAATGGCCAACATGAATGATACTTTAAGCATTTGAGTAGAAATTCTTTATATATGAATGGAGTATGAAATATTAAAATCTCACTAAAATAACATGTAATATAAATGTCAAGAACTGTAGGAGAAATTAAGAGGTCTGTTGAATTGCATAGAGTGTTTTTGTTGTAGTACATGTTTCCTTTGACTTCACTGTTTAAAGTGATTCCATTAAACAAAAAAGATTCCCCTAAATATATTGCTTTTATGTTGAAACCACAGTAACTACTAACAAATCATTTAAAACCCTATAGAACTTTATAGGAGCTGAAATAGTCAGTGGATGACCTTCTCAGAAAAGATACAGATATATCATTGTCTCATTTTTATTTTCATGTGTTCAGATTAAAATTATTGCTTTAAATTGGATATTAGAGCTCAAGAAATATTGAGACACGTTTGACCACTTTTGTTTCCTTGGTTCATTTACTTGTCCACACACTGAAGACTACTGTAAAAACAGGGAAAACATTTTGAAATGACAACTTGTTCAAAATCTAAACTTTAAAAACTAAGCTCTAGAAATTCAAGGAATATAATAAGATGACATTTTGTTTTGCCTCAAGCCCTGAACACATCATTGGTATAATCATTTAGCTAATGTCAAACAACATAGTGTCTGGCAAGATTTTAGCTAGAGTCAACTATCAGCTCTCCACAGCTTATCACTGAAATAACAAGCTTCACATGACCATATTAAAAATTATCAGTTTTACATTTGAAAGGCCCAATGCCAACCTGGAAAAAATTGCTTGCATTGATGAGTAATAAATTCTGCATTTTGCACATTCTCACAACTGCATGAATTCATTTCACAATGTTGGCAAAGAATCTGAATTATTGGCGGCACAGGTCCTCCGTATGCTGAGCGCCGGTCCCCTGGGCCCACTTTTCTTTCTCTATACTTTGTGTCTTTCTTTTCTCAGTCTCTCATCCCACGCGACAAGAAACACCCACAGGTGTGGAGGGGCAGGCCATCCCTTCATCTGGTGCCCAACGTGGGTGCTTTTCTCTAGGGTGAAGGTACGCTCGAGCGTGGTCATTGAGGACAAGTCGACAAGAGATTCCCGAGTACGTCTACAGTCAGCCTTGCGACATTTGAAGTTCTACAATGAACCCATCAGAGATGCAAAGAAAAGCGCCTCCACGGTGACGGAGACACTGACACTGCAATCGAGCACCATCGACTCACTAGATGAACAGAATAGTGATGTCAGAAGAACAGATGAAGTTGCCATCCACCAAGAAGGTGGAGCCTCCAACTTGGGCACAGTTAAAGAAGCTGACACAGTTAGCTAAAAAAAAAGCCTAGAGAACACAAAGGTGACACAAACTCCAGAGAACATGCAGCTTGTAGCTTTGATGACTGTATCAATGTTGTCTGCAGGTGTACCCAGCAGCTCCAAAGAGACAGCAACCATCAAGAACGAGCCATGATGACAATGGTGGTTTTGTCGAAAAGAAAAGGGGGAAATGTAGGGAAAAGAAAGAGATATCACACTGTTACTGTGTCTATGTAGAAAGAAGTAGACATAAGGGACTCCATTTTGTTCTGTACTAAGGAAAGTTCTGTTTTGAGATGCTGTTAATCTGTAACCCTACCCCCAACCCTGTGCTCGCAGAAACATGTGCTGTGTCGACTCAAGGTTTAATGGATTTAGGGCTATGCAGGATGTGCTTTGTTAAACAAATGCTTGAAGGCAGCATGCTTATTAAAAGTCATCACCACTCCCTAATCTCAAGTACCCAGGGACACAAAACACTGCGGAAGGCTGCAGGGACCTCTGCCTAGGAAAGCCAGGTATTGTCCAAGGTTTCTCCCCATGTGGTAGTCTGAAATATGGCCTCATGGGAAGGAAAAGACCTGACCGTCCCCCAGCCTGACACCCGTAAAGGGTCTGTGCTGAGCAGGATTAGTAAAAGAGGAAGGCATCTGTCTCCTGCTCATCCCCTGGGCAATGGAATGTCTCAGTGTAAAAACCCATCGTATATTCCAACTACTGAGATAGGAGAAAACCACCTTAGGGCTGGAGGTGAGACATGCTGGCAGCAATACTGCTCTTTAATGCACTGAGATGTTTATGTGTGTGCACATCAAAGCACAGCACCTTTTTCTTAACCTTGTTTATGACACAGACACATTTGTTCACATGTTTTCCTGCTGACCTTCTCCCCACTATTACCCTATTGTCCTGCCACATCCCTCTCTCCGAGATGGTAGAGATAATGATCAATAAATACTGGGGGAACTCAAGAGACCGGTGCCAGCGCAGGTCCTCTCTATGCTGAGCACCGGTCCCCTGGGCCCACTTTTCTTTCTCTATTTAAAAAAAAAAAAAAAAAAAGATTCTGAATTCTTAACTGTAGTATACATACATATTTCTCTTCCAAGCAGGCATTAAAAACACATTGTCTGCTTCTCAGAGAGTTATAGTTGAGTTACTGCACTATGTCTTTTTGACAGTAGTTTTAAGGTTTGGAACGTATTGGAGTTGCTTGAAAAGATTCATTATCCTGCTTTATTAATGTAACCCTAGTCGGCTGAACCATTTGTATTCAGATACATGGGGAAATATGTAGTCTACTTTAAAACTGTTTTTCCACTGAAAAAAGAATTTTGTTAAATGAGGGGAAAAAAATAGGTAAATAATTGCAAAGTCAGTGTTTTCTGTTGGACTGTAGTAAATTATGGATGTTACTGGTACTTACTGAAGCATCAAAGTTATTTTAAAAACAGAGACAAGCACAGTAAGCATGCCAGTACTCCTACTGCTTAATTTCAACTTCCCGGACAGTTAAGTGAAGTTTTGTTTTGGATGTGCTTCCATATGGCTTTGTTTTCTGGGCAAAAGAATATGAATTTGCCTTACACAATTTTAATTTTTTTTTAGATGGAGTCTTGCTCTGTCACCCAGGCTAGAGTGCAGTGGCACAGTCTCGGCTCACTGCAACCTCTGCCTCCTGGGTTCAAGCGATTCTCGTACATCAGCCTTCCAAGTAGCTGGGACTACAGGCACACGACACCGCGCCTGACTAATTTTTGTATTTTTAGTAAAGATGGGGTTTCGCCACATTGGCCAGGCTAGTCTCGAACTCCTGGCCTCAAGTGATCCGCCTTCCTCAGCTTCCCAAAGTGCTGGCATGAGCCACCGAGCCTGGCCTGAATTTTTTAAATGCACTTTTTTCTCATTCACAGCAGCCATTAAATTCAAAATACTTTTTTACATAGATCAATTCCATATAGTAATTTTAAGGTGTACTTTGCCTTTCAAAGTACATTTATATAGAGTTACATTTATATAACTCTATATATAGAGTTACATCTCTATATAAATGAAACAGTAAGTCATGGGCTTTCACATGTGAACACTAAGTGACTTGGCAGTGTACCATGTGGTTGTGAGTACATTGATAATACTGAGATAAATTCTGTTTTTCAGTCTTCATGTCATCACTGATGAGGGAGAACCCTCAGCTTGACAGTCTAAGGCAAGTTATGTGGGAAACAATAACATTATTACAGATGTGCTAATGTACGGGAAAGTGACAGAAAATGGAGACACTTGAGTGGCCCACATCAGTTACTGCTGTATTTACCTTCTTGTATCAATCCATCTAGTCTTGAACTAAGAATACATTTATAACATGACCCTCAGGAGTTCACATTCACAAGAAAAATGGTGATGAAAATGTCATGAAATGATAAGCAGGAAGCACACTGTGAAGTTGTCCTTTGGTATCCTGGCCAGCTCCTTTCAAACGCAGCATTCCATGTGGGCTGTTGGTAATTTTCACTGGGCTCAAGATGATTAAGTAATTATAGAACTGTCCTTAACCTCATTTGGTATTTACACTTTGAGGGTTTTTCTAAAGAAGTGTTCCTTTTCCATCTTTGATTATTCTCTATCCCTTGGCAATCTCATTCACTTTCATGATTTAAATAATTGCTTCCATATGAACAATTATATCTTCAGCCTCACATGTCCAGTAAGCTACTTACTGCACAGCTCAACATGAATATCCTGCCAGTTCTTCAGATTCCAAACTAAAGTTGTTATTTTGTTTCCTAAATCTTTTCCTCCTTTTTCCCCTTTCTCTTTTTTCCCTGTTATTGAGATTTTATTATCCAGCCAAGTGGACTAAAAAATATCTATTGGTTATTTTGCCAGACCAAGATTTCTCCCACATCCATCCTCTTTTCTATGCACATGGCCACTATCTTATATTACTCAGGCTCTCATCTCCTTTCATAATTAGTCACATGTAATTTATCTTCCAAACTGAAACATTTTTTGAGTGAGTGTGGAAGGGACACTATGGAGAGTGAAGAAAACTCTTAGTACTTATATTAGACAATTGGTATACATTGGAACTGTCCTTTGCAAACTTGGGCATACGGTCACTGTACTTGTAATTAATTTAACCTGTTTCCTTTCCTTCCTGTAACTGATCCATCCAAAGCATTGCTGGATTTATCTTCTTAAGCATAGTTTTAATCATGAGGTCTCCCACTTCATAATTCTTTAATGGCTCTAAATTGCCTACCAAATACAATCTAAATATTTAGACTAATCTTCAGACTCTCCTCTGGTGGCCCCAGCTTCCCTCTCCTACTTTCTTATTTCTTTATCAAGTAACTCACAATGTAACGCTTAACTTTTTTGATCCTGAGTTACCTCATTAGTAAGGTAGGGACTAAAATGTCTCTTCCTCAGTTCTGAAGCTGTAATGGGGTATTATATGTAAAGAAAGTAGGTTGGTATATAAGTACTTAGCAGCAAGTACTTAGTACATAGGCACTGAGGTATTAGTAGCTATTACACACTGTAGGGTTGTTTGTTTGTTTGTTTTGCTTTGTTTTGTTTTCTGAGACAGACTCATTCCGTCACCCATGCTGGAGTGCAGTGGCACAATCACAGCTCAGTGCAACCCCCAACTCCCAGATTCAAGCAATTCTTGTGCCTCAGCCTCCCAAGTAGCTGGGATTACAGGCACTTGCCACCACACCCAGCTAATATTTGTATTTTCAGTAGAGACGGTTTTTGCTGTGTTGATCAGGCTGGTCTCAAACTCCTGGCCTCAAGTCATCCATCCTCCTCGGCCTCCCAAAGTGCTGAGATTACAGGCATGAACCACCGCGCCAAGCCCATACACTGTAGTTTTCTATGCCTTTTCTATGTGTTCATACTTCATGAAATATTCTCTCTCACATCCCTTTTGACAGTGTTCACATTCCTAAATCCTTCCTATCCTTGAATGTTTTGAAGATGTATTCCCATGAAGACTTTGATTCCCCGAAACTGGGGATTCAAAATTCACATGGCAATTAAGAATCTGTTTCTACCTTGTTTATGTGTGTATCTTGGCTCTTATAATAAGAATGTTGTTTCCTCAAGGGCAGGAATTCTGTCATTCTTTGATGGTGCCCTCTCCCTTAGTGCTGTACATTTAGGCAAAGAATATTTGTTAACTTTTTTTAATTTTTTAATTAATATTTTTAATATTTGTTAAAATTTTTTCATTAAAGGGACCATTCCTTTGGAAATATTAAGACTGAGACTTACGGTACGGCCTTTGCCAAATATAGTACATCCATGCAGTAAAATACTACACAGCTGTTTACAAGAATGAGAAAAGATTTTTCCATGTACTGACATGGAAAGATGACCATGATGTACTGTTGAGCGTTTTTTTTTTTTTTTTTTTTTTTTTTTTTTTTTGGAGATGAAGTCTCACTCTGTCGCCCAGGGTGGAGTGCAGTGGCACGATTTCGGCTCACTGCAACCTCCGCCTCCAGGTTCAAGCAATTGTCCTGCCTCAGCCTCCTGAGTAACTGGGACTACAGGCGCATGTCGCCACGCCCGGCTAATTTTTTTGTATTTTGGTAGAGACAGCGTTTCACCGTGTTGCCCAGGCTGTTCTCAAACTCCTGAACTCAGGCAATCCGCCCTCCTCAGCCTCCCAAAGTGCTAGGATTACAGGTGAGAGCCACTGTGCCCGGTCCTTTTTTTTTTTTTTTAAAGACAAGTATGGCTGTGTGTGGTAGCTCACACCGGTAATCCCAGCACTTTGGGAGGCCAAGGCAAGAAGATCACTTGAGGCTGGAAGTTTGAGACCAGCCTGGGTAATGTAGTGAGACCTTGTCTCTACAAAAAAAAAATTAGCCAGACGTGGTGGTTCATGCCTGTGGTCCCAGCTACTTGGGAGGCTGAGGCAGGAGGGTCACTTGAGTCCAGGAATTTAAGGTTACAGTGTGTTGATTGCATCTCTGCACTCCAGCCTTGGCAACAGGGTAATATTCCAGCACTTTGGAGGCTGAAGCAGGAGGTTCACTAGAGCTCAGGAGGTCAAGACCTGCCTGGGCAACATAGTGAGAGCTCATCTCTACAAAAAATAAACAAAATAAGCCAGCTTATTTTGGTCCCAGCTACTCGGGAAGCTGAGGTTGGAGGATCGTTTGAACCTGGGAGGTCCAAGCTACACTGAGCCAAGATTGTGCCACTGCACTCAAGCTAGGTGAGTGTATAGTGTGTATGTGTGTCTGGTATGTTCTTTTTTTCTGAAGATCTAGAATTCATAGGCCTGTTAACAGTAGTCGTCTTTGGTGTTTGTAGGGTGGAAGAGGTGTAACTATAGAGAATTTGATTGTCATGTTTTTGTTGTTGTTTTCGGGTTTTTATATTGTAAAAGACACCTAACAAATTTACCACCTTAACCATTTCTAAATGTACTGTTCAGTAGTGTTAAGTATATTCATGTTGTTGTGCAACAGATCTCTAGAACTTTTTCATCTTACAAAATTGAAACTCCAAACTCATAAAACCCTAATTTTTCTCCTCCCTGCAATCCCTTGGCAACTACCTTTCTACTTTTCATTTCTATGATTTTGACTACATTAGATATTTCACATAAGTGGAGTAATACAGTATTTGTCCTTTTGTGACTGGCTTGTTTTGCCAGTATAGTGTCCTTGAGATTCATCCACATTGTTGTATGTGACAGTATTTCCTTCTTTTTTAAGGCTGCATACTATTTCATTGCTTGTATATACCATGTTTTCTCTATCCAGTCATCTCTCCAACATTTGGATTGCTTCCACCTCTTGGCTATTGTGAATAATGCTGCAGTGAACATGGGTGTGCAAATTTCTCTTCCAGAGCCTGCTTTGAATTCTTTTTGATATATACCCAGAAGTGGATTTGCTGGATCACATTCTATTTTTAATTTTTTATTGTTTTTATAATGGCTGTACCACTTTACACTCCCTACAACAGTGCACAAGGGCTCCAATTTCTCCACATCCTCCCCAACACTTGTTATTTTCTGTTCTTTTGATAGTGACCATCCTAAGGGGTGTGAGGTTATATCTCAGTGTGGTTTTGATTTGCATTTCTCTCAATTAGTGATGTCAAGCATATTTTCATATGCTTGTTGGTCATTTATATATCTTTAGAGAATTGCCTATTCAAGTCTTTTGCCCATGTTTTAATTGAGTTATTTGGTTTTTGCTGTTGAGTTGTAAACGTTCCTTTTATTTTCTGTATATCAGCCCATTATCCAATATATGATTTGCAATATTTTCTCCCATTCCATAGCTTGCCTTTTTGCTCTCAGTTATTTCCTTTGATGCACAATTTTTTTACATTTGATATAGTCACATTTGTCTGTTTTTGGTTTTGTTATGTATACTTTGGATGTCATATCCAAGAAATCTTTGCCAAATCCACTGTCCTGAAGCTTCTCACCTATGTTTTCTTCTAGGAGTTGTATAGTTTTAGGTCTTATGTAGGTCTTTAATCGCTTTTGAATTAATTTTTGCATATAGTGTAAGGTAAGGGTCCAACTTCATTCTTTGCATATGGTTATCCAGTCCTCCCAACACCGTTTGTTGAAGAGACTGTCCTTTCCCCATTATGCAGTCTTGGCACCGTTGTCAAAAATCATTCGGCCATATACACAAGGGTTTATTTCTGGGCTATTATGTTCCATTGGTCTATATATCTGTTTATGCCAGTGCCACATCATCTTGATTGCTGTTGCTTTGAAGTAGGTTTTAAAATCAGGAAGTGGGATCCTCCAAATTTGTTCTTTTTCAAGATTATTTTGGCTATTCGGGGTCCCTTGAGATTCCATATGAATGTTAAGATTTTTTTTTCTGTTTCTGCAAAAATATTCCCTTGGGATTTTTTTGGTTTTTAGTGGCAGGATTTCACTCTGTTCCCCAGGCTGGCCTCGAACTCGGGCTTCAGTGATCCTCCCACTTCAGCCTTCCAAGAATTTAGGACTAAGGCAAATGCTACAACACCCAACTTGCCACTGGGATTATGATAAATACTGCATTGAATCTGTAAATGGCTTTGGATAGTATGGACATTTTAACAAAATCAGAGTTTTTCAATCCATGTGCATGGATGTCTCTCCATTTATTTGTATCTTTTTGCTTTCTTTTAGCTATATTTTATAACTTTGAGTGTTCAAGTCTTTCACCTCCTTGGTTAAGTTTATTCCTAAGTATTCTATACATTTTCATGATATAGCAAATGGGATTTGTTTTTAAATTTCCTCTTTGGACTGGTTATTATTAGAGTATAGAATTGCAGCTGGCAGGCCGGGCATGGTGGCTCATGCCTGTAATCCCAGCACTTTGGGAGGCCGAGGCGGGCAGATCACCTGAGATCAGGAGTTCGAGACCAACCTGACCAACACGGAGAAACCCCATCTCTACTAAAAACACAAAATTAGCTGGGCGTGGTGGGGCATGCTTGTAATCTCAGCTACTCAGGAGGCTGAGGCAGGAGAATCGCTTGAACCTGGGAGGCAGAGGTTGCGGTAAGCCAAGATCACACCATTGCACTCCAGCCTGGGCAACAAGAGCAAAACTTCGTCTCAAAAAAAAAGAGAAAGAAATGTAGCTGGCTTTTACATGTTGATTTTATATTCTGAAAATTTGCTGAAATTATTAACGGGTCTTTTTGGTGGTATCTTTATGGTTTTCTAAATACAAGAGCATGTCATCTATGAATAGAAATAATTTAACTTCTTCCTTTCCAATATGGATGCCTTTTATTTCTTTTTCTTGTCTAACTGCTGTGGCTAGAATTTTCAGTACTGTGTTTCACCTATTCCTAGGTTGTTGAGTATTTTTATCATTAAAGGGTATTGAATTTGATCAAAATTTTTCTCTTTGCTTGAGCCCAGGAGTTTGAGGTTACAGTGAGCTGACAGCGTCACTGCACCCCAGCCTGAGTGACAAAGTGATACCCTATCTCAAAAAAAAATTTTTAAGGCTTCTGCATCAATCAAGATGATCATGTGGTTTTTATCCTTCATCCTGTTAACGTGTGGTGTATTACATTGATTGATTTTCATATGTTGAATTAACTTTCTGTTTTACACATGCCTATTTGGTTTATACTGGTTTATGCGAAAAGATGAATATGTTTACTGCCTAAAAATGTATTAAAAGCTTAAAATAAAATGTTTTGTTATATAAAATTTGAAAAATATAGAGGGTATAAAAAAGAAAAGTCACCAAATCCCACAACTCATAAACACTCAGTTAATATTTTTTCTCCATTGTGATTGGGAATTTTTTTATTCTACATTATAGCATTACTTTCCTATCTTAAAAACTGTATTGACATCATTTTAATAAGTTGAATGGCAGAAACATTCATGGGACTATGCCTAAATTTCTAAAATATTTATATAGCATGAATATAAGAAATATATATTTAAATTTGCATTTTATTGTAAATATAATTACACAAATGAGATATTATAATTAATACTGGATATTTAAAGTACTTTGAAGGCTTTTTTAAATTTGGATTTTGTTAATTACTAAGTTTAGATTTGATTTTCCTTTCCTTGGAGCTCAAACCCAATGGAATTGAGGAGAAATAACAGTCACATAAGGAGCAGTAGTAGTGATGATGTGGAGGAGGAGGAAGAGGAGAGGGGGAGAGCAATTTATGTCTATTGAGCACTTACTGTGTCCCAGGCATCATGCTAAATTCTTTATGTGATAATCTCATGTATTCCTCACAATAACCCTATGAGCTAAGTACTGTTATACCCATTTTACATAAAAGGTAAATGAGGCCCAGAAAAGTTAAGAAGATTACCCAAGATGCAGAGCCAGTAAGCATGAGAAGCAGAATTCAAATCCTGATTTGTCTTAAGAGCTTTGCTAAGGGCATTATTTTATGAGTAGCTCTTTATTCCTAACCTAAGCTTGAATACTGTGAGGCTAGTATAATTACCAATATAAAAATCAACATTACTGTGATTTAGTTAGAAGAATATTTGAGTCTATTCAGCAACTCATTTTTGGGTAATGGATCTGCAAGATGAATTAATTGGACCAAGGCATAACAGATCCATTCAAAATGAATACCGAACTCTCTGTGACAAAAAGGATTGTGCAATGACACCAGTGAACTTCTAAAGCAGGCCGCTTAGCCATTAAATGAATCCATTCGTTACATTCCTATATGTACTCATTCCTTCTTTCTCAGTGTGACATCCTTATAGCAGTTCTTATATCTAGAACTTTTTAATTAGAAGGATCAAAGTGCCCCATCATAATGTACTGCCATTATACATAATGTTAATGGTGTGAAGCTAGCATGCTTGCTTCACATGGAGAACTTGTTGCTACAGAGAGTAATTTACTTGAAATAATTTTAGGAGCAGAGATCAGTATAGAAACTGGCCATTTGAGTGCTGTGTCTACTTAGCAATGACTCTAGTTTGTTTTTGTTGTTTTTTTTTTTTTTTTCAAACATGGAGGGAAAAAGTAGTCAAATCCCTACAGTTTTGTTCCTTTGTTAAGATCTCGACTTATTTCTTTCATGTATTCAACAAACTCTTGTGCAGCTATTATATGCCAAGCACTGTGCTGGGTACTGGGGATAACGGGGGGAAAAAATCCTGTTTCCAGGAAGCCCTAGCCTAATGAGGAAGACAGAAAACTAAATGGTTTTAATACTATGTGATAGAGATATGCATGTGTGCTATGAGAGCATGTGAGAGGAGCATCTAAGCAAAGCAGGAGCAAGATGGAATAACACTTTAACTAAAACTTGAAATCAAGTTAAAATTGCCCAAATGAGTAAGTGAAGGTTGGTGTTTGAGCAGCATTAGCAGAGGTACAGGAGTGTGAGTGAGCCCAGCTCATGTAAAGGCCCTAAAACTAGTTCAGTATAGTTGGAACATGAAGCTAAGGAGGAATGGTAAGAGATTTCTGATTTAGTAGTTGTAAACATTCTAGACCTAAGGAAACAATAATTAAGAGTTTCAAAACTCCAAAAGCAAGCTTTCACAGTCAAATAATTATTGCTAAAATTAAAGGAATGTTTCTGGCTTGGCATTCTTCCAAAATGATCAAATTATTAGATGCTGCTAGGGTTTTTAATGATAAATAAATGTCGTACAGTTTTCCTTTAGATAAAGCTAGAGAGTAAGATAAGAGGTTCTGAGGTGGATTGTGCAGGGGAATGAAGGCTATAGTAGAGCTCATTCCTGAGATATTTCGAGAAATAGCTCACAGAACAAAGCTAGTCAGCTCCTGCTTCTTAAAATATGATAGTGGCTAAGAAGCCCCTGCCATTACTGAGTCCTCAATGTTGCCAGAAGTGGTGTGATCTTTAGCAATCAATTTCATCAAACCCAAGCAATAACTGAGTTAATTTTATTGACTATTATGCCATCAAAAAGGCCCAGATTTTTAACCCCAAAGTGATGTTCTCCTTGCTTATATAGCCCACCTTCCCTAGCTTCCTCTGAATCTGAATGAATTACTCATCAATAACTTTCAAATATAATTGTTATTAATAATGTCTTGGTCTAATATGTTTATAATTTGATAGGCATTAGCCAAACATAGAACAAAAGTTAGATTTAACTACATTGACCAAATTATCTTATATTTATTGACTTAGATAACCCAGAGAAAAGAATTAAACAATACTGTCTAATTTACATGATAAATGAAAATTTTAAAACAACAGAGTAAGCTATACATGTCCAGTATTAACATAGAAAATGTTGTGTGTGTGTGTATGTATGTGTGTGTGTGTGTGTGTGTGTGTGTGTGTGTGTGTGTGAGAGAGAGACAGAGAGAGAGAGAGAGAGGCTGTCTTGCTGTCACCAAGGCTGGAGTGGCATGATTACAGTTCACTGCAGCCTCAACCCTCAACCGCCTGGGCTCAGGTGATCCTCCCACCTTAGCCTCCTAAGTAGCTGGGACTTACAGGCTTGCACCACCACACCTGGCTAATTTTTGTATTTTTTTGTAGAAACAGCATTTCACCATGTTGTCCAGGTTGGTCTCGAACTCCTGGGTTCAAGTGATTTACCACCTCGGCCTCCCAAAGTGCTGGGATTACAGGTGTGAGCCACCACACCTGGCCTAGAAAATTTATTATTTAATTATTTCATATATTCAACATGAAAATGAAAAAACATATTTCCAGTGTTTACCTCAATTCCAAATTAATTTCTATCAACTGTCTAGGTCTTTCAACCATTACCTTAGGCTTTTCTTTCTGAAGAATAGCAAAATAATATTGGAGCTTAATATTTCCCACTCAAGTGGAAGATGTTCCCATAAATATGTTTTGGAGTTACATGTTTGAAAATGTATCTCAACATATTGTATGTAAGCAGAGAGAAACATTTTTTCTCACTCTTTATACTCTTCCATGGATGCTGCCCAACTTATGCACAGACCACAAACTGACAAAAGTAGTATGTCCCATAACTGTTAAAGAATAAAATTATGTAGTAGTCATAATTCCTTGCTTATTAGAGTGCGTGAAAATTGCTTCACATTCACAACAAGCATAGATGCCCCACCCAAACTTCAGAAACCATACAAGCAAGGCAAGGCTGCCAGAACTGATAAGGGTTTCTTGAACCTCGACCCTCAAAAGCCCAAAGTGGATTGGAGAGTATAAAAGTGCAGGCAGAAGGGCCCTTTTGGCCTTAGAAGTAAAAATTCATAGCCAGTGTGTCATCTTCCTTCTCCTGCAAGAGTATTGTAGTCTTGTTTTCCAAGTGTTTTTCCCATCTATGTACAGACACTGCTCTATGTGTGTATTGAAAGGTGTGGTTGATTTGGAATTGAATAAACCTTTTCTTGGAAACTCCTAACTGTGTGATATAACACCATGAACAACTTCCTTTTTATATGAAAAGGTAGCACAGTAACACACTAGTGGCCCCAAATGGAGAGTGACTACTATTGCAAATCCTTGAGAGAGCAGAAACAAAAAGCAAAAGATATGTATAGATTACAACATGTTCTTGACACAGCACAAAAGTTGAATGGAGGTGAGGACAGTTTCAGCAACAAATGACTTAAACATTGAATCTAAAAGGAAAACATGGCTATCAAACTTAAAGTAACTAGAATGTCAACAATAAACCTTACAGATCAGCTGTCCCAATAAAAAAAACAGAATGTTGACTTTTTAAACATACATGTATCCAGAAGAATTATTGGGAAATTATTGTATCCATTTCTAAGTATCTCTAAGTACTGGAAATATATATTTTGATATAGATTCAAAAAATAATTAATGTGTAAGACAAACTATTTTAGAAGGTATTTAAAGGATTATATTTAGGTTGGTTAGGCAAAAGACTGAAAAAGAATACCCTGCCCTTATTTCAATTCTATTTGCTCTGTGAAGGAGTGGAGCTGGCCAACTTAAGTTACTTCTTTGTGCCCAGGATATAACTCATCCCAAGTAGCTTTTGAATTGCCTGGGAGCTCACAAAAGAAGAGGGGTCCCTGAAGGATTTCTAGGGCTATGAAATAGTTTGAGTACACCATGCTCTCTTTGTACATAGTATCCAGCTGAGTTCAAAGTACAGATAGGCACTTAGTAAACAATGTTGACTTGAATGAATTAACTAGATTTTTTTTCCTGTAGCCTAAGGTTGATCTCTCCAGAGACAATATCACATTGTTTTTCTTGAAATATTTCTAATATGATACAGTTTAAGCCACAATCTGTATCATAATACAGTGAATACTCATAGTTTCTTAGACCTACACTATTTCCAAATTCTTTGCCCACTGAAAAGTAAGTTCAGGGAGGCCCTTAAACCTCCCCTTACCCTAGATACTAAATTTCACAGCTTCTGGCAAGAACAGATGAGTTAGTGCATTCTATTTATAGTTGGTTCATATACTTCTCCATCATAGAATGGATTCCAGGAAAGAGGCGGGATATTGTAACTGTGTGCAGTAACATTTCATAGTTCTTTAAAACATTCGAAGTGCTGATGAAAAATTTCTTCCCTTCCTCATATTTTTATGAAAGCCTAAGTTGCAAGATTTTAAGCTGGATAGTAAGAACACAGCTACATATTATCACCCTTGACATTTGCAGACTGAAAAGAACTCTTTTTTCGTCTTGGTTTCTGGCTTCACTCACTGACTCAATAAACAAGACTTATTTGTTGTAGAAAGATTTAAAGACCAAACCCAGCATGGTAAAATGGCAAGAGGATGGGTTTTGGAGTAACACAACCCTAGTCACAAATCCTGACTCTTCCCCCTTAATGGCTGGATGACCGTAACCTTCTGACCATCCTCATCTGTAAAATGAAGAGAAAAAGACTCGCCCTGGGGATGCTGAGTTTTGAAGAAGAAAATGTATTTGAAGCACTTAGCACAAAGCCTGATTGTTCATAACTTTCTGCACCCTTTTCTTTATCTCCTTCCCTTCTCTTCTTTCACTTCTTTTGATGTTGTACAATATAATCATGTTTCCAGAAGAAAAGATTAAGCCATGAATTTCTCTACCTTCTACACAAATTACATGTTTCTTTCTAATATGAATCATTATACAATTCTACCACATTAAAATAACAATAAATTACGATTAAAATATACTACTAATAATGATATTTTTCATGTATATCACCTCCCAAGTTTGAAGAACTTGCTGAATATTCTAATAAACTCTAAAGGGCATGATTGCCTCCTGTAACTGAATCTAATAGGCAAGTCTTGATCTATGCTCAGAAGATCTCATCAATAACCTGATTTTGTAGTTTTTGCTTAGTGCACAGGCTGGGTTGTCCCCTCATGGCCCTTATGATGCAGGAGAGAGAGGAAAATTCTTTGAGAGAGACACTGGAGAAAGCAAGAGAGGATGAGCAGATATTTGGACAGATTATCTTGTGGGAAGAACAATCAAATGCAAAGGTAATGGAGGAAGGAGTATACTTGATATATTACACACTAATATAATATTTTTGCCATTAAAAGTGATAGCAAGAAGAGCAATTACTTTTGCATCAACCTAATATAACACACTAGTGGCAAATACACTAGCAAGAAGGCTAGTGTGACAGAAGCAGAGTGATCACACAGAGTGGCAGGACATGAGATCAGAGAAAGATCAAAAGGCCAGTTAACATAGGGCCTTATAGGGCATTGCATGGATATTGGCTATAGCCCTGAGTAAGATTGGAGGATTTTGGAAAAGGAGTCACATGATTTCACATTTTATAAGAATTACTCTGGGTACCATGTTAAACTGGACCACAGAAAAACAAGAGAAAGCAGGGAGACTTGTTAGTATGTTTGCAATAAAACAGGTGGAAAATAGTTATACCTTGGATAAGGATGTAGTAATGAAGTTATTGGGAAGAATTTGAATTCTGAGTATATTTTGAAAGTAGAACCACTAGGATTTTCTCATAGACTAGATGCGGAATATGATAGGAAGCAATAGTAAGGTATGTGAGAAAAGTCTGCAGGAGGGGGAGTTTAAGAGAGAAAATTGGAAGCTTGATTTTGTACTTGTGACACTTGTGGTGCCTATTAGACAGCTTACAAGTTTATAGCTGATTATATAAAGTGCTTACTCTGTTCCAGGCAGTTTTAAGTGCCTAATCAACATTAATTCATTTAATCTTCACTACAACCCAGTAAATGAGGTATTTTGAATTGATGTGTCCTCAGTTCTTAATAGGATTTAAAACCACGAGACTGAATGAGATCACCAAGAAAGTAAGTGTAGATGGAGAAAAGAAGACCAAGGACTGAGCTAGAAGCACTCTAATGCTTAACATTTAGGGACATCAGGGGACACCAACAAAGGAAATTGAGAAAGAGTGGCCCATAATGGAGGAGGTAAATGAGTGTCCCAGGAATCAAGTGAAGTTAAGTGGATCAGGAAAGATGAAGCATCATGGTGTCAAATCTACTGACATTTCAAGTAAAATGAGGACTGAGAATTGCCCACATTTCAGTGGAATAGTGAGGGCAAAAGCCTGGTGGGAACAGACTCAAGAGGGAATGGGAAGAGAGGAAATAAAGACAACTAGTGAGCAGAGGCAACTCTTGAATTTTTCTGTAAGATGGAGCAGAAAAATGAGATGGTGACTGGAAGGGATGTGAGGTCCAGGAAGGCTCTTTGTTTTGTTTTGTTTGTTTCTGGTTTTATCTTTAACAGACTTTATTTTTCAGATCAGTTCTAGATTCACAGCAAAATTAAGTGGAAGATACAGAGATTTCTCCTATACCTCCCTGCTAAGCCCACATATGTGCAGCCTTCTCCACTATCGAAACCCTGCACCAGAGTGGTACATATGTTACAATCCATGAACCTATATCTACACTTTATCACCCCAAAGTCCATAGGTTACATTAGGGTCCACACTTGGTGTATATTCTATGGGTTTGAACAAATGTATAATTATATGGGGTTTTGAGGGGGTTGTCTGTTTTTGAAACAGGGTATTTTTCTTTCACTCACCCTGCAGTGCAGTGGCGCAATCGTGGCTCACTGCCGCTTTGAACTCTTGAGCTCAAGAGATCCTTCCACCTCAGCCTCCTGAGTAACTGGGACTACAGGCACACGCCACCATGCCCAGATAAATTTTATTTTTCCATTTTTTGTAGAGATGGGGTCGGGTCACTATGTTGTTGAAGCTGGTCTTGAACTCCTGGCCTCAAAGGAACCTCCCACCTTGACCTCTCAAAGTACAGGCATGAGCTACCGTGCCCGGCCAAGTGTATAATGACATGTATCCATCATTACAGTATCACACAGAGTAGTTTTACTTCCCTAAAAATCCTCTGTGCTTCTCCTATTTATCCGTCTTTCCCACCTAACTCCTGGCAACCAATGATCCTTTTATTGTTTTCATAGTTTTGCCTTTCCCAGAATGTCATATACTTGGAATCATAAAGTATGTAACCTTTTTAGATTGACTTCTTTCACTTAGTAATACACATTTAAGTTTCCTTCATGTCATCTAATAACTTGATAGCTCATTTCTTTTTGGCATTGAATAATATTCCATTGTCTGGATGCACCACAGGTTATTCATCCATTCACCCACTGAGGGACATTGTCGTTCCAATGTCAAAATTCCAAGTTTTGGGAATTATGAATGACGCTACTATAAACATCCATATGCAAGTTTCTGTGTGTACGTAAGTTTCTGGTTTTTTGTTTTTTTTTTTTTTTTGAGACGGAGTCTCACTCTGTCGCTCAGGCTGGAAGGCAGTGGCGAGATCTCGGCTCATTGCAAGCTCTGCCTCCCAGGTTCATGCCATTCTCCTGCCTCAGCCTCCCGCATAAGTTTTCAACTCATCTGGGTAAATACAAAGGAACACAATTGCTGGATCATATGATATGTTTAGTTTTATAAGAAATTGCCAAGCTGTCTTCAAAGTGGATGTACCATTTTGCATTCTCACCAGCAGCGAATGGGAGTTCCTGTTGCTCCACATTCTTGTGGTTTGTCTTCTCATTCTCTTGACAGTGTATTTCATAAAGCAGAAGATTTTTGTGCCGTTCAGCTTACCATTCTCTTTTCATGGATTGTATCTTTAGTGTTGCATCTAAAAAGTTATTACTATACCCAAGGTAATCTAGGTTTTCTCTTACATTATCGTCTAAGACTTTCATAGTTTCACATTTTATGTTTGGTGTATGATCTACTTTGATCTAACTTTTGTGAAGGGTTAAAGGTCAGAGTGTATATATATATACACATATACATGTATATATTTGCATGTGGTTCTCCAGATATTTTATTTATTAAATAAATTTATTGAACCATTTATTGCACCATTTATTGAAAAGACTATCTCTGCGCTATTGTACTGCCTTTGCTTCTTTGTCAAAAACTAGTTGGCAATATAAAAATATGAATGTGGGTCTATTTCTGGACTTTCTCTTCTGTCTCAATGATCTATTTGTCTATTCTTTCACCAGTACCACACTGCCTAGATTACTCTAGGTTTGTAGTAAATCTTGAAGTCATTTATAATCAGTGCTCTTTGTTCTTCTCCTTCAATATTGTGTTGGCCATTTTGGGTCTTTTGCCTCTTCATGTAACTCTAGGGTCAGTTTATCAATATCCAGAAAATCTTCTGCTGGGATTTTGATTGGCATTGCATTTAACTTATAGATTAAGTTGAGAAGAATTGACATCTTGACATATTGAATCTTCCTGTCTGTGAACATGGAATGTCTCTCTATTTATTTAGTTCTTTGATTTCATCAAAGTTTTATAGTTTCCCTCATACAGATCTTGTGCATATTTTGTTAGATGTATTCCTATGTGTTTCATTTTTGGGCTGCCAATGTAAATGGTATTGTGTTTTTATTTTATTTATTTTATTTTTATTTTTATTTTGTTGTTATTGTTGTTGCCCAGGCTGGAGTGCAGTGGTGTGATCTCAGCTTACTGCCACCTCTGCCTCCTGTGTTCAAACAATTCTCCTGCACTCAGCCTCCCTAGTAGCTGGGTTTACAGGTGCCTGCCACCTCACCTGGCTAATTTTTGTATTTTAGTAGAGACAGGCTTTCACCATGTTGGCCAGGCTGGTCTCGAACTCCTGACCTCAGGCAATCCACCCACCTTGGCCTCCCAAACTGCTGGGATTACAGGCATGAGCCACTGTGCCCAGCTGGTATTGTGTTTTTCATTTCAAATTCCACTTATTAATTACTGTTATGTAGGAAAGTAATTGACTTTTATGTATTAGCCTTGTATCCTGCAACATTGCTATAATTACCTATTAGTTCCAGGAGTAGGGAGGAGGTTTGTTGATTCTTTTGGATTTTCTCCCTAGACATTCATGTCATCTGCAAACAAAGACAGTTTTATTTCTT
Source organism: Pongo pygmaeus (assembly GCF_028885625.2). Classification (NCBI taxonomy): domain Eukaryota; kingdom Metazoa; phylum Chordata; class Mammalia; order Primates; family Hominidae; genus Pongo; species Pongo pygmaeus. The sequence goes on from NC_072384.2 coordinate 86,443,208, forward strand.
CCTTTTAATCATAATACCTTTTGTTTCCTCTTCCTGTCTTATTGTTTTGGTAGAACCTTCCAGTATGGTACTGAAAAGGAATGGTAAGAGAGGACATCTTTACCTCGTTTCTGATCTTAGTGGGAAAGCTTCTAGTTTCTCACTATTAAGTATGATGTTAACTATAAGTGTTTTGTAGATATTCTTATCAATTTGAGGAAGCTCCTCTCTGTTGCCTTTTTGCTAAAAGTTTTTTTGTTTGTTTGTTTTGTTTTGTTTTGAGATGGAGTCTCATTCTGTCGCCCAGGCTGGATTGCAGTGGCATGATCTCAGCTCACTGCAACCTCTGTCTCCTGGGTTCAAGCAATTATCTTGCCTCAGCCTCCTGAGTAGCTGGGATTACAGGCATGTGCCACCATGCCTGGCTAATTTTTGTATGTTTAGTAGAGATAGAGTTTCACCATGTTGGTCAGGTTGGTCTCAAACTCCTGACCTCGTGATCCACCCACCTCGGCCTCCCAAAGTGCTGGGATTACAGGAGTGAGCCACCACGCCCAGCCTTAAAAGTTTTTATTATGAGTGAGTGTTGAATTTTGTCAAATGCTTTTTCAGCATCTACCGATATAATCACGTGACTTTTCTTCCTTAGTATGTTGATGTAATGGATTATATTAATTGATTTCCAAATGTTGAACCAGCCTTGTATTTCTAGGATAAATTCTCTTTGCTTATGGTCTATAATTTCCTTTAATACATTGTTGGATTTGATTTGCTACATAATTGAATACATTATTACTATTGTTATTTTGAACAAACCATATTTGTTAGCTCAATTAAGAAAAAGAAAAAATGAAAGTTTTAATTTTAACTATACTTATTCCCTCTTGATGTTCTTTTTTTTTTTTTTTTTTTTTTGAGATGGAGTCTCACTGTCACCCAGGCTAGAGTGCAATGATGTGAACTCAGCTCACTGCAACCTCTGCTTCCCAGGTTCAAGCGATTTTCCCACCTCAGCCTCCCAAGTAGCTGGGATTACAGGCATCCACCATCATGCCCGGCTAAATTTTGTATTTTTGTAGAGACGGGGTTTCTCCATGTTGGCCAGGCTGGTCTTGAACTCCTGACCTCAGGTGATCCGCCTGCCTTGACCTCCCAAAGTGCTGGAATTACAGGCATGAGCCACCGCACCCAGCTTTCTTGATGTTCTTTTCTTTATTTATATCTCAGCTTCTGACTTACATCATTTTCCTTCTTTTCTAAATAACTTCTTTTAACATTTCTTGCATGGCAGAGCTTCTAGCAACAAATTCTCTCAACTCTGTTTGTCTGAGAAAGCATTTCTCCTTCACTTTTGAAGAATAATTTTGCAGAGTATTCAGTTCTAGGTCAGTAAGGTTTTTTTCCTCTCAACACTTTAAATATTTACTCCACTCTGCTTGTATGGTTTTTGAGCAGTCAGATGTAGCTCTTATCTTTGCTCCTCTATAAATAAGGTATTTTTTTCCTCTGGCTTCTTTCAAGACTTCTTTTTAAACTTTTGATTTTCTGCAGTTTGAATATGATATGTCTAGTTGTAGTTTTTTGGTTTTTGCTTCTTTGGTGAATGATGAAGTGCAATTCTGCTTCTTTAGATCTCAATAAAAGTGGAGGAAACTCCTTTTAACTTTAGGGAACCCCCTTCATCCAAAAGAACACTGTGGAATTTGATTCAAACCCAAATGAGAAAGAGGCAGACTTTAAACACATAATCTCTCATACTTCAATGATGAAAGGAGAAACATGCCAAGAAAATGACACTTAATGCAAATCAGAAAATTCTGCAACTTTGTTGAAAATAGTCTCAGTTTTTTCTGCTGTAATTGGTTTAGTGTTGCAGGATTGACTATAATCCCTGCTCAAAATCAGCCTTAGAGCTGTTTTCATACTACCAGTTTCAGAAGTCTAGAGTTACATGGCGGCTTGCTGCATATCTTAAGTGTTCCGTGTTCACTGGCCACAAAATTACTTCCATATTCTTATTTGCAGTCTTTTGTCAGAGAAAGTGCAGTTTCAGTGTGTGCTGCTTTTACAGAGTTCCATCAGAGTTTCTCTATTTTCTTGTTAATTCAGTGACTCTCATATTTGTCAAGAAGATCTTCGTTTCCTAATATATCATAAGGCCCTCTTTTAGAGAAGAGAGAAGATAATCTTTTTATGAGGTAACAAGGCATTTTTTGGTCATACAAATGAGCAAGTGAAGTCTAGTGCTTAAAAGCATGGCTCTGCAGCCAGACTGTTCAGAATCAGTTCCCACCTTTCTTCACTACCACTAGCTGTGCATCCTTGGAATTTTCTCTTGGTTTCTCCTTTGTAAAATTGGCATAATAGGTTTGGGTGTCAGGATTAACCAAACATACACATTATAAAATTTTTAGGACCATACTTGACAGAATATACACTCAAATATTATACATCACAATTAAATAAATAACACATGAATGGATTGTAGTATTTTGTAGTTTTCTTCCTAAGTGTACCTTGCCTTGGGATTCAGCATGACTAAAACACATTTGCATACCTACATCCTTTTTTACCTTTTTTTTTCTTTTTTTTCTTGTGTGGGTTTTTTTTGGCCTTTTCACAAATAATCCTGGGCTTGTCCCTACAAAAACTAAATGCCCTGGGTTTGTCCCTATAGAAACTCTCTTGTTATCTTAAGGATAGCTCAGTGTTTGAGGGGTGAAAAAGACAAAGCAGAGATGCCTCAGGTAAGATCATGAGTTCATATTTTCTGACATATACTGGTTGGTTTGTGTTGAGTTAGGGTTGAGTTAATATGTATAAAGTGCTTAAAACAATGCCTGGCTGAAGTGTTTGTTTTCCAGTAGGAGAGAGGGAGAGAGAGGAAGAAAGTAGCAAAGAAACTGAGAGGGAGCTATCTCCAGTTATCCAAGTCATTACCAAATCCTCCTAACTACCTTGGAGTTGCATCACCCTTTCTCCAAGTTTCCTGAACACACTATGCTGTCTCCTGTATCAGGATCCCTGTGAATGCTTGTTGTTCTGCCTGGAATGCTCTTACCATCGCCAACTCACCCACTCTTTCACCTTTTTTTTTTTTTTTTTGAGACAGAGTTTTGCTCTGTCACCCTGGCTGGAGTTCAGTGGCACGATCTCGACTCACTGCAACTTCTGCCTCCCGGGCTCAAGCAATTCTCCTACTTCAGCCTCCCAAGTAGCTGGGATTACAGGCATGCACCACCACACCCATCTAATTTTTGTATTTTTAGTAGAGACCGGGTTTCACCACGTTGGGCAGGCTAGTCTTGAACTCCTAACCTCAAGTGATCCACCCGCCTTGGCCTCCCAGAGTGCTGGGATTACAGGCGTGAGCCACGGCGCCTGGCCTACTCTTTCATTTTTTAACCCCTGCTCCTCCTTCAGATCTTAGCACAGATGTTGGTCCTTCCTGAGAGAAGGTTTTCTTTGACTCCTAAGTCCTTTGTTACAAGGACACTTCATAGTACTTAACTTTGTCTGAGATTGTATTTATGATTATTTGGTTAGTCTGTCCACCTGTGGTTAGTCTCAGACGTGCTAACCAATCTGTAAATATTTATTAAATAATAAATCAACATTTCTCTCATACTCACAATTTGAAAATTTCTTCTTCTCCCTAACTTCTTCACTGTGAATGTCTGAACAGTGACTTAAAGAAGTAGCCGCAGGAGAAAAGAGTTGGGGGCTATTTCATCATGTGGCTACAGCATCTCATGGTTACATAATTTCATGGCTATATAACTAGGGCAAAAGCAAAAAAGGCATAAATCTGTTCTTTTTTTTTTTTTTGAGACGGAGTGTCGCTCTGCCACCCAGGCTGGAGTGCAATGGCACGATCTCAGCTCACTGCAACCTCTGCCTCCTGGGTTCACGCCATTCTCCTGCCTCTGCCTCCCGAGTAGCTGGGACTACAGGTGCCCGCCACCACGCCCGGCTAATTTTTTGTATTTTTAATAGAGACGGGGTTTCACCGTGTTAGCCAGGATGGTCTCGATCTCCTGACCTTGTGATCCACCCGCCTCGGCCTCCCAAAGTGCTGGGATTACAGGCATAAGCCACCGCGCCTGGCTCTTTTTTTTTTTTTTTCTTTTAATTTGAGACAGAGTTTTGCTCTTGTTGCCCAGGCTGGAGTTCAGTGGTTCAATTTCAGGTCACTGCAACCTCCGCCTCTTGGGTTCAAGTGATTCTCCTGCCTCAGCCTCCCAAGTAGCTGGGTTACAGGCATGCACCACCACCCCTGGCTAATTTTGTAATTTTAGTAGAGACAGGGTTTCACTATGTTGGACAGGCTAGTCTTGAACTCCTGACCTCAGGTAATCCATCTGCCTCGGCCTCCCACAGTTCTGGGATTACAGGCATGAGTTACCATGCCTGGCCATAAATCTCCTTTTAAAAAGTGTAGGATACAAGAGTTGGAAGTGTTCTTACAGACTCTCTAGTCCAACTTCTTTGGTACTGACAACACAAGAAAATTCATCATTTAGTGTTTGAGTTGAGGACTTTATCCAGCCACCTTCCAAGCAACAACTCCATGTACAAATAAAAAATGTGTTTTAAACTATAAGAGCTTAAATGTGACTCATCAACATCTGCTTTCATTAAATATTTTTCTCTCAGAGACTAAAACCACTTACAAAGTTAGAATAATACTTGTAACTTAACACATGGCAAAGAACAAGTATTTTATGCCACTTTCTTTGTAATTCTCTCATTTTAAATCTTAAATGACTTTCCTCTATCACAGGACTTTTGTGAGGAATGTTTGAAAGGATCTGTTGACTCATAGCTACAGAACTGCTTAAGTTTGCTTTAATAAGGGAATAATCAAACGCATATCTAATTTAAGTGGAAAACTACTATATTTTGATATTGTAACCTGAATATTAGAGGATTAAAAGAATTCCAGGCTGAGGCGAGAAAACTCAAAGTTTATTTTGGTCATCTTTCTTTTTAGTCTCCCTTCTTTCTTCCTAAAACAGAGAAATTTTGCCCCGAAACTGCCTCCTCACTGCCCAGAGCCTTCCATAATAGTTCTTCAAATAACAGGGCCCTATGCTGTGTTTCAAACTTTGCTTACTTTATCTGTACATCTCATTCCTGCTCTGTTCTTTCTCTACTCAGTTAAAAAAAAAAAAAAGGAAAAACATTTCATTAAAGAACATAATCATTGTTAATGTGTTAATAGGCTAACATCCTGTTTCAACAAGATAATAATACCCTTCACCCAGTTAAAATCTCACATTCCAGAAAGTCCCTCAGGAATGACTAATCTGGGGGATTCCAGTCATGGCATCAGACTCATGGGTTGAAGTGTATTTTAGCAGTTCAGGCTTTCTCTCCTTATCCTTTAAATGACACTGTATAAAGAGCTTCCTGTAATTGACTTTGGGCAAAGTAGACTCTGGAAATCAACCAACCAGTTACTGCCGGTTAAACAGCCTAAGAATCCAAGAGGACAAAAAGTTTTGTGCAAATTAAAAGTTGTTTCCCTTGTTGGAGACATCTTCAACAAAGCTAAAGCAAAGGATAGACAAAAACAGCAATCAAAGGATTAGTATTCAGACTATATGAAGAATTTCTACAAATTAAGAAAACATAAGCAATCCAATAGAAAAACAAGCAAAAGTGATGAAGAGGAAATTCATTAAAAGTTAAATGCAAATAATCCACGGACATTTGAAAAGATACTCAGCCCCATTTGTAACCAGAAAAATGCGCATTGAAAAAACAATGAGACATGGTTTTTGGTGTACCAGATTAGCAAATATTTAAAAGTTTGATATTGTCAAAATATGGGTAGGAAGTGGGGAATCCTTAGTTTTTTTAATATACTGCTAGTGAGAGTGTAAAGTGATAATGCCATTTGTAAGTATCTACAATGTTTAAAATGTGTGCTCTTTGGAAGCAATTCTATGTCTTCCTATTCATCCTAGAAAATACTTCACATATGCATAATGAAGTATTTATAAAGGTGCTAACTGCAGCATCATTTGTATAACAAAATATGGAATAATACTTCTCTGCTGCTTTATTCTCCAAACTGAAATCAATAGGTGCTAGCACCCTCACATTCTAGAGGGATCCACTAATGATTCCCAAAACTTGTTCCCTAAGGATGTCTAAAACTGCAGGCATAATATGGAGAGCATGACAGAACATAGCCTAAGAGGACCAGCAAACAAGCAGAGAAAGAATCTGAGTCTTTCAGGTTATCATTAAGCCAATGGCACTAAACTTTGGAGCCATTCTACTCTGTTCTACCTAAAAAGGACTTCCTTTTTTAAGATCGTCAATGTCCGTTGCAGGCATTTTTATTAGGTTTCTAGCCTTTGCCCAGTCATCCACTAACCTCTAAACCTGATACCTTCTTCATAGACTTTTATGTCCCATTCACAGTCTTCCTCTGTACCTTAATCCATGTCACTCTCCCTTGGATAAACACTGACATATAAATCATGAAGATACTGAAAGTAACACTAAATAATAAAAACTATACTTCGAGCCCTTATTAGGTGTCAAATGTGAGACGCTTTACATATATTATCCCATTTAATCCTCACATCAGTTCTAAAAGCCGGGAAATAATGTGACCTTCATTGTATGGATGAAGATCAGACATGGAAAAGTTTTGGAACTTGCACAGAGTCACCCAACTAGAAAGTGGCAGAGCTGGGATTCTGACTGCCAAGCTGATGTCTGTAAGCACTGGGTCATATTCCTACACAGTCTTTCCTCACTGCTTTCTGGACTTCCTGAAGCAGACCCACACCTGTAGGCAAGACCTACCCAGACTTACTTGATGTGGTTTCACTTCCAAGATTTTGATCTCTGGAAATCCACAGGCTGACTTCAACTTCAAATCCTCCATTTCTTCATCATCACTGAACTTGTTTTTAATCCCACTGGTGTTTGTTTGTGTCTTGAACTCTCTCTTTTCTTCAGTTTATCCTCCCTTCTCTGAGTTTATTTTTAATGTAAATAATATGCTAATTCCTGACAGTAATACACTCTTCACCGCCTCACAGCATCCCTTGCCATTTTCTCTCATTCCTGTCTTAGCATTTTCAAGTTCAATATAAAGAAAATATGCTTTCTCTACTGTCACTGTCTGGACATTTAACATTCTTAGGGAAAATGAATATGCTGCATCTACAGCAATTTAATATGTCTAATTTTAACTAAGCTCTCATTACTGCCCAGAAATTATTATATTCAGGTACAGTCAACTCAGCCTTCCATGTAGCCCTCCTGTCCTTCAGCTCTCACCCTATATCTGGTAATTTCTCAGAATATACCAATCACTTTCTCATTTCCCAGTAAGTTTCAAGATATCAGGTGCAGATTTTGTGCAGCTTCATTCTCTCCATCTCAGTATATCTTGTTAATTTTAGTCTGTTCACCCCTTTCCTTTACTCATGCCTCTAATGATGATGGAAGTCCTCCCTTTATGAGGTTCAACCTGGGCTCTATTCCCATTCTTCTTCACTTCCTTTAGGATCTTATTCCACCAAGGGCCTCTCTTGATGGTGTTTTAATTTGCTCTCTGTTTGAGTTTCTAAAAATATTCTCTCTCCTTACAAAGATCCTTCCTTTGACTTGCTGCCCTCTCAAGTTACTGCCCTGTGTTGTTTCTTCTCTTCTTTGGAAAACATCTTTAAAAAGTAGGCTACCATCATAGCTTCCATTTTTCCTACCACCCACTCATTCCTCAGATCCTTGGAATTTTAACTCCACCCTTGGTTCTCTTTCTAAAACTATTCTCTCAAAGGTCACCAATTACCCCATAATTGGCAAAGCCTACAGTTTTTCTCAGGCCTTTGTGTACCACTCAGCATTGTTGAACACTCCCCTGTTTCTTTTCATTTCTTACTTCCTTGGTACTGTGACTGGTATCATTCTGGATCTACTTCTGGATCACTAATCTTTCCTTATGTGTCCTTTCCTGTCTTCTCTTCCTTCTTCCATCTGCAAAGCACGGACACCTAGTAAGGCTCATCAGTGCACCTTTCCCCTTATACTCTCTCAGGATTCTTAAGTATCTATATGCATACCATTCTAAATATACCTAAGGTTGTGTGCAGGGGCTCATGTCTGTAATCCCAGCACTTTGGAAGGCCCAGGTGTGTGATTTGCTTAAGCCCAGCAGTTTAAGACCAGCCTGGGCAACACAGTGAGACCCTGCATCTACAAAAAATAAATTAAATTCATTTAAACTAAATTTGAAATATATATATACTTAAAACCCAGACACCCCTAAGTTCCTGATATGCATAGAAAACTACCCTCTATATATCTTCAGTTTATATTTTAAAATAGCTATATATCTAGCTATCTAATATCCAGTTTTCTAAGTGAGATAGGTACTGACAAGATTCTTTAAAGAACCCATAGTGAATGGAGAGGTGACAGTCAATTATCTAATATAATTGTAGTAGTAGTAGTAGTAGTAGTAATTATAGCAATGATAGCTAACATTTATTGAATCTTGGAATATATGACAGCCATCAGGCTAAATGCTTTATATTTAAGAATTTATTAAATTTTCACAACAACTTTATGTGGGAGTTACTAGTACTAGCCTTTTAAGAGGTTCTATACACAGATTTCTCACAAATCGTTACAACCATTGTAGTAGTTATTCTTATTATCCTCATTTTGAAGATGAGCAAAGCAATGTTTAGAGAGATTAAATATCACATAGCTAGTAAGTGATGGAGACAGTATTTGAACCTGTCTCAGTAAGGATGATGACGATGGTCACAGTTACCATTTCTTAGCACCTACCACAATCCAGGACCTGTACAAGGTAAGTACATGTGTTACCTAACCTTCAGAAATCTATGAGGTTTTCCTTTTGACATAGTAGGAAACTCAGGCTAAGAAAAGTTAAATTAAATGTTCTAGGTTGTAGAGCAAATAAATCACAGAATTTGTGTGGTAGATATTAAAAACGGCAAAAAGAAATTATTTGCAATTCTTGCCACAAAGAGTTACAGTCTATTTCTCCACCACTAGAAGGATAGAATGAAGCCAGAAGTGTCTAGAGTTATTCATTTGAAAGTCCCATTGGCATTTCAAACTCAATATCCAAGTCTGAGCTAATTGTCTTATCACTTGTGTTGGTTAAGTTTATATGTCATCCTGACTGGCCATAGGATGCACAGAGGAGGCATTACTTCTGGATGTGTCTGTGAAAGAGTTTCCAGATTAAATTACCATTTAAATCGGTAGACTCAGTAAAGTAGATTGCCCTTCCCAATGTGGCTGTGCATCATCCAATCCACTGAGAGTCTGAATAGAACAAAATGTGGAGGAAGGAGGAATTTTCTCTTTTGCTTCCCGCCAGTCTGCTTGAGCTGGACATCTCATCTCATGTTCTGTGGTCCTTGGACTGGGATTTACACCATCAACTCTCCTGGTTCTCAGACTTCCAGACTTGGACTGAATTATACCACCAGTTTTCCTGGGTCTTCATTTTGTGGACCTTCTCAGCCTCCATAATTATGTGTGTATAAATGTGTGAGAAAGAAGTAGGAGACATATATCTGTAAACAGATAGATAGACACATATCCTACTGGTTGTGTTGTTTTTCTGGAGAACACTGACTAATATATTCCTCTAAAATAAATCTTTTTTATGTGCTTTATTCTGATATATCATGGTTTAGAATTAGGGAACTGAATCTCTACTTTACACCAATTATTCTCATCACCCAACCTTTTAACTGAATCTGTGTTATATACCATTCCCTAGTTAATATCCATTAAATGCAACTCTAAAGTTAGTTCCCTGTTCAAAATCTTTCTGTGGCTTTCTATTACACGGCCCAAAAATGTCCAGCCTCTTCCTTACTGCCTTACTTATATTCTAAATTTCAGCCAGAATAAACTATTTATTTCTCCACAACTATCTCCCCACTACCCTCCCTCCCCTAACATATATACTTATGCTTTTCTGCCTTCATGGCATTGCACTTTGCTTCTCCCACCCCACATTAAATATTATCTGTTTTAGTCTGTTCTGTGCTGCTATAACAATACCACAAATTGGGTCATTTATAATGAATATAAATGTATTGGATCATGGTTGCAGAGGCTGGGAAGTCCTAGATTCAGGGGCTGGCATCTTGAGAGGACTTTCTTGCTGTATCATCCCATGGCAGAAAGGCAAAGAGAGGACCAGAAAGACTGAGAGGGGATTGAACTTACTTTTAAAATAAGCCCACACTTCCAGGATAATGACATTAATTCATTCATGAGGGCAGATCCTTCGTGACCTAATTACTTTTAAAAGTCCCAACTCTCAATACTGCTGCATTGGGGTTTAAGTTTCCAACACATAAACTTTGGGGGACACATTCAAACCATAGCATCATCTCTTCCATGAGTTTTTTTCTTTTTTCAAATTGATACTTAATAGATGTACATACTTTCAAGGTATATATGATATTTAGATACATCCATATAATTTGTAATAATTGAATGAGGGTAATTGGGATATCCATTACCTTAAACCTCTATCTTCTCTTTATGCTGGGAAAATTCAAATTATTCTCTGCTAGCTATTTTGAAATATACAATAGATTATTGTTGACTATCACCACTCTACTTATTTATCAAACACTAGGTCTTATTTTTTCTATCTATTTGTATTTTTTTCTTTTTTCTTGAGACAAGTTCTCACTGTCACCCAGGCAGTAGCACAATCATGGCTCACAGCAGCCTCAACCTCCTGGGCTCAAGGGATCCTCCTGCCTCAGCCTCCCAAAGCAGCTGGGACTGTACTCATGCACCACCATGCCTGGCTAATTTTTTTTTAACTCCTTGTAGAGATAGGATCTCGCTATTTTGACCAGGCTGGTCCTGAACTCCTGGCCGCAAGTGATCCTCCCTGTTTGGCCACCCTAAGTGCTGAGATTACAGGAGTGAGCCACCCCACCCAACCACTACTGTAATTTTGTACCCATTAATCAACCTTTCTTCATCCCCTCATTAGCTTTTCTTGATGCCTCTGCATGGCAGTCATTTCTCCTCTCTTTGAATTTTTCATAACACTTTGTTTTGCTTTTCTTGTTTTAATTATTCATCTTGTGTTATAGGTATTTATGAAAAGTCATCATACATTTTACTAGACAGCAACCTGTATAAGCAAGAGATGATGTCTTAGTCATTAGTGTGTTATCTGTTGTAACCTCGCAGAACCTTACACACAATAGGTTTTGAAAATCTGGAAACCCAATAAATAAAATATTATTTTTCTTCTAGGTCAAACCCAACTGAGGAAAACATATTGAAGTCAGATTTGTAGAGAAATATCAGCTTTATTATTGATAAAAAAAAGACTCAATTGGAAAATGTGATTAAATGACTTGATATTGTAACTCTAAAATAGTAGGCTTATCATCCACCCTGTCATGGAAGAGCTAGACAGGCCAAAGTCTTCCCCAAGGACCAGGCCTGACTGCCTAGTGGAGACCCACACCAGAATGTACCTGGTCGGCACAATGACAGATCCACTGACCACACAGCCCAGTTCCTTCTTCCAAACCCACCAATCAAATAAGTCACCCCTCTTCTAGAAGAGAAGTGAGTGACAGGGAAGAGAGATCTGAGGTATTGTTCCAGCTGAAGTCCCTCCATATAGAAACATGAGGATTGGCCTTGATGAAGATGGTGAAAGCTGAAAGGACAGCCTATCTTCACCTAACACCCAACCAGATTTATGGAACAAGGAATAGATAAAAAGTGATTTAATCTAGAGATGTACATTAATGTAATAATGATGAGAGTGACAGTGGCAACACAATTTTACAGTGAGTTAGGGCATCTTTCTAAGCCTTTTAATGTATTAACTCAATTATCACCCCTATAAAGACGAAGCATGTAATATATTATTATATCTTCACTTTACAGCAAAATAAACTTTGATAAAGACTTTAAAATTTATCCAAGTTCACACAGCTAGTAAGTGTGAATTCAAAAACAGTCTTCCTCTAGAACCATTGTAAGCTGAAAAATATTAATGACCCTTTTCAAATATCTGTGCTGTATAAACCTCCCCAGCCCACACACCTCTTACCTGCCCCCATCAATTTCAATAACTCCAGGTTTCTCTTTGTCATAAACAGGTTATTATTGCTTTGACAGTTTTCAAATGAAGAATGTCTGTTATTGTGTGGTCAAACCTTAGACAGTTGCATCATTAATGAAAACCCCAGATTGCTTTCCAGAATCTAGATAGCCTTCTGCAAATAACAAATAGTATCCTCCAGTTCTATTTTTCATTGACTGTTTTTCCATCATAAAATGTGTATTCATTTTAAGTGATAAAATTCTCTTGTCTACAGATGCCTCCCTCATTCCCCAACCCATGTAGTGTTGGTTTTATTTTCTAAAAAGTTCAGTTTACTTCTAAGACACTTTGCTTAGCTAAGAAAACATGGTAGAGGCTGTGTGGAATGAAGGTATTAACACAGGAATTTAAAAAATCCCTTGATGATTAAATTCAGGCCTGGAAGACTGAAATGATTGTCTCTTGGGACACACTGAGTCAGCACTAATCAAAAGCGATGTATTATGAAAAGAAATAAGTACATGCGATAGTCAGTTATTGAGGGCAGTTGCTAAGTACATTAGCTACTACCAGTACAAAGCTCCAGAAATTCACCCTCACACATGTCTAACACCAGATAATAAATCCCCCCAGCACTGGTGCAAGTTGAGGATATGTGATTACATGCACTTTAGAAATCCCAGAGTACCCTGACTAGGGTAGGGTAGGGTAGGGTAGAGTAGGGGAAGCAGGATAAGGTGGGGAGAGCAACACACACAGACATTTTTATAGTGCCACAGTCATTCAGTTGCATTTTGATAGCTACTTTAATGAAAAGTTTAAATTATCTTTGGAATTTTGATAAAATCGGGGCAGAATCCAATATGCCTTGCTACACTTTAAGAGCCCCTCCTCAGCCACAGCCAGGGCCTTGGACACCCCATAAAAAGTTAGGAATTTTACTTAGCTGCTCAGGGAATGTCTCCTGGTCTGCCCCCAACCCTTCACCCCTTGTTCCATTCACTTTATTTTGGCAAATCCAGTGTCATTATTATTCACGAGTATTTATTGAACAAGGGACCTACATAAAATAATTACAGTTTCTACCATCATTAAAGCTGTAGCCTTAAAAAGAAAGAGAATACATTTTTCTTTATAAAGCACTTATATAGTGCTTAGTGCATGGTAATTGTTATATAGATATTAGTAACAATAATAATAATAATGTTTCCTATTTTACTTGCCGGATCAGCCTCTCTGCTTATTTCTCTTAAACTCACGCCTGGGTTGGACCCTGGTTTTTGCCCCTTGGCACTTTCTTGTATCCCCCAAATTCCATGTTTTTCAGACAGCTGGCCAATCTTTGTCATTCTATCTCTCTGTATTCTCTCTCCCTGTCAAACACACACACACACACATACACACACACACACACACACACAAACACACCTGCCTTCAGGATCAGAGCTCAGGTTCAGTGCCTCAGATTTAAATAGATACTTCTCAACATTTAAATTGGTGAGTTCACAAGATGGATAAAAGACTTAAATGTAACCCCCAACACTGTAGAAACTCTAGAAGACAACCTAGGCAACACCATTTTGGACATAGGTCCTGGCATGGATTTCATGACAAAGACACCAAAAGCAATTGAAACAAGAGCAAAACTTGACAAATGGAATCTAATTAAACTTAAGAGCTTCTTCACAGCAAAATAAACTACCAATAGAGTAAGCAGACAATCTACAGAATGGGAGAAAATGTGTGCAAACTATGCATCTGACATAGGTCTAATATCAAGCATCTATAAGGAACTTAAACAAATTTACAAGCAAAAAATAAACAACCCCATTAAAAAGTGGGCAAAGGACATGAACAGACATTTCTCAAAAGAATACATACATGCAACCAACAAGCATATGAAAAAAAAAGCTCAACATCACTGATCACTAGAGAAATGCAAATCAAAGCCACAATGAGGTACCATCTCACACCAGTGGGAAGAGCTTTTATTTAAAAGTCAAAAAATAACAGATGCTGGCAAGGTTTTGGAGAAAAGGGAACACTTATACACTGCCAGTGGGAGTATACGTTAGTTCAATCATTGTGGAAGACTGTGGTGATTCCTCAAAGCCCTAAAGACAGAAGTGCCCTTTGACCCAGCAATCCCATTACTAGGTATACACCCAGAGGTATATAAATCATTCTACCATAAAGATGCATGCATGTGAATGTTCATTGCAGCACTATTCACAATAGCCAAGACATAGAATCAACCTAAATGCCCATCAATGACAGATAGGATAAGGAAAATGTGGTACATATACACCATGGAATCCTATGCAGCCACAAAAAAGAATGAGATCATGTCTTTTGCAGGAACATAGATGGAACTGGAGGCCATTATCCTCAGCAAAATAATGGAGGAACAGAAACCTAAATACCTCATGTTCTCACAAGTGGGAGCTAAATGATGAGAACACATGGACACAAGGAGGGGAACAACAGACACTGTTGGGGGGTGCTCCTTGAAGGAAGGAGAGTATCAGAAAAAAAATAACTATTGGGTACTGGGCTTAGTACCTGGGTGACAAAATAATCTGTACAGCAAACCCCATAACACAGGTTTACCTATATAACAAACCTATATATATACCCCTGAACTTAAAATAAAAGTTTAAAAAATAAGTTTAATGGAATTTTGTTTTTGTAACACAGATTAATTTCATAAAGATTAGGTAATGATCTATCACCATAGAATGTTTTAGGTTTGTAAAATCATGCTATTGATTTGAACTATTCATTTTTGCATAATTTTTAAAGGTAGATAAATCATCACTAGCGTAACTGACAGATTTTTTCCCTTGTATATGATTTTATTCCTATGTTCAAAGATTTTGTTTACAAGCTAAAATAAAACATTTAAACTTAAAAAATAAAAACTGAAAGAAAAAAATATTTTCCTGTTCTGGAAATATTGTCTGTGTTCAAAAGTATAATAGCATAGGCCTATCTGCTAAAAACACACTGGTAAACAATCAAACTTAATTACTTGAAATTTGGTTTCCATGTAAAATGTTAGTGTTGAATGAGCAATTGATCTGTTGAGGGATTATGTACATGTTTCCAGTCAGCAGGATGTTGTTCAAAATATGTTTCTAAAGAACATGAGTTATGATGATTTCACACTTGCCAAAAAGAATTATAATTCCTGTTTGAAAGCTACTGGAAGCTCAAATGTTTCTGACTGTGTCAGATCTGACTGGAAACAGAGCCCTTAAGTGAATGAATCATTGAACAAAATCACTTATTCATACTGAGGAACCCAGCTAGACCCTTGCCTTACAGCAGCCTGCAGTATAATGAGGCATCAGGACAAACGTATATATAAAGATGAACGCTAAAAATCAGTCTGGGTTATGTACAAAATAAGTAGTATAGCCCAGTACTGCAGAGATTTCTGAACTGGAGCGTGGAACAATTACTAGCACCGTTTTACCCATAAGGGAATTTCACACCTAATGGCAAAGCAAGGATATGTTTTCTCAAGATTCCCACTGTGTAATGTAGCAGCATTTCGGTGATGCCTGCAATGCATGGCAAGATAAAATAATGGGAAGTGCAGTAAACTTATCCAATATCTGTGTACTACTTATGCTTGGGAATTAACTCCCTATCCACTCTCAGTCTATGCAGCTAATTTCCTAGGCGGCTAATCCCACTTCTAGCTCTGAAGCATATTATGTGATACAGACATGGCCAAACAGAGTATCATTTTATATGGTGCTCATTACTAACTCACAAGCAGGTCAATCATAGTAACGAGACTGTCACACTGTTAGAGGCGTCAAGGTAGCAGACTCCTTTCCTGCTGAACTCAAACCAGAAATATTGTGAATATGAGGCTTTTGCAGCTCTCTCATCACCACAAGGAGTCTTCTAATGAAGCCTGAGCATATCTCACATAGATGGTAATATGGAGATTAAAGTTGAAGCAAGAGATAGACAGAAGCCAAGCCCTTCCTGCTTCTGCATTTTTCACTTACGTAAGCCAAGAAATTTCTTTCTTAAGCTTGTTTGTGTTTGAGGGGCTTTGTTTTTGTTTTTGTGTTTTGTTTTTGTCTCACATAACTTGTAAGTGTGGTAAATTTTATCTTAGGCAAACAGAGGCTAACTCAGGAGCTAGACATTAAGGAATTTCCCTTTCTCTCCAATCATTGAGTCAATGCTCTTTCTTCTCAAGAACCCATGAGTCAGGTGCCTGCAGCCTCACTGGCAAAAAAGATCAGTGTGCCTGCCTTAATGGAACTTACACTATTAAAGTATACATTATACAAAGAAGCGTTAATTTACAATTGAGATAAGTGTTTCAAAAGAGAGACTGATGGTCCTATCTATAAGGATCTGAGAGAGGAGAAGTAGCCCAGTGAGGGAGGCCAGGGCAGCTTTCCTTTAAGGGTAGACCTGAAGGAGTTTAGACATTTCCTAGATGAGGAGGGGCCCTGTGAGAGAAGAGGACACAGCAAAGTCGAGGTTCTAGAGAAGGACAGTGTGGCTGTGACACAGGCATCGAGGTTTGTAGGATCGTGTAGGACATCAAAAACTATGTTTAGGATTCCAACTTTTTAAGAATGAAATGGAATTAATTTGATTTCTGTTTTAAAGAAATAGGTCTCATTTATGTCCCTGTTTCTGATCTTACTGTAACACCCCTGAAGCAAGGCATATGTTTGTTTCAACTAAGATTATCCAGTTCTTCATTCTATATTTGATATAATATATATATCATATAATATTCTGATATATTCTACATTCTATAATATATCTGATATATATATTCTATTTTTTATATATATACATATATATATCCTGCAAAATATATATATACATATATATACACATATTATAAATATATAAATATATATTTGTATATAATTATATATAATTATTAATATAATTATATATAATTATATTATATATAATTATTAATATAATTATATATAATTATATTATATATATTATAATATATAATTATATATAATTATATTATATATATTATAATATATAATTATATATAATTATATTATATATATTATAATATATAATTATATATAATTATATTATATATATTATAATATATAATTATATATAATTATATTATATATATTATAATATATAATTATATATAATTATATTATATATATTATAATATATAATTATATATAATTATATTATATATATTATAATATATAATTATATATAATTATATTATATATATTATAATATATAATTATATATAATTATATTATATATTATAATATATAATTATATATAATTATATTATATATATTATAATATATAATTATATATAATTATATTATATATATTATAATATATAATTATATATAATTATATTATATATATTATAATATATAATTATATATAATAATATATAATTATATATAATTATATTATATATATTATAATATATACTTATATATATTATATTATATATATTATAATATATACTTATATATATTATATATTATGTATAAAATATATATAATATGTAATATATATTATATATTATGTATAAAATATATATAATATATAAACATATTATAAATATTATAAATATATAAATATTTATATATAATATATAAACATATTATAAATATTATAAATATATAAATATTTATATATATACATATATATATATCCTGCAAAATAATTTAACAGAAAGAAAAAAAGAAAAGGGTGGGGCAGAGGGAGGGAGGGAGAAAGAGAGGAAGGAAGGAGGGAGGGAGGCAGTGGGGGAGACAGAGGGAGGGAGAAAGGGAGGGAAGAAGGAATGGAGGGAGGGAGGAATGGAAGGAAGGAAGGAAGGAAGGAGAAAAGAAAGAAGGAAGGAAGGAGAAAAAGATATATGTTTCAAGGATAGTTGTTTACACCTTCAGTCCCCACATCTGTCTCCATCCAGACACTCCCCTACATTATTTCCTTTCTCATTCTCAACTCCTTCATGTCCTCTACCTTGAATGCCCACACTCTCCCACAACCCACCCACACACACTGCCTAAGCCTGCCCTTCCTTACCCTTTGCTGTACTCTGAGTCATTCCTCAACTCTAGGTCCCAATGAAAACATATATATCTTTGTCTTATTCCTCAGGTGTTATTTGATTTTTAATCATTATAGTTGTGATCACACTGTATAGATGTGACAAAAACTGCCAGCTGCCTAGCTAATGTCCACTGGTTCCTTCTTTCTAAGTATTATAATCCTGATTTTATTTGATTTATTAGGGTGAATCCTCTCAAACCCTTCTGCTGCCTTCTCAACTAAGTTTGTGGAATATTCTATTTATTTTTTGTTATTTCTACAATGTTAAACAGCATCTTCATCAGGAGTAGGTTCCATCTCAAGAAACCACTTTCTTTCCTCATTCATAAGAGGCAACTCCTTATCCATTCAAGTTTTATCATGAGACTGTAGTATTTCAGTCATATCTTCAGGTTTCACTTCAAATTTCTTCTATTTTTACCACATCTGCAGTTACTTCCTCTACTGAAGTCTTGAACCCCTCAAAGTCATACATGATGGATGGAATCAACTTCTTCCAAAATGCTGTTAATGTTGATATCTTGCTCTCCTCCTAGGAATCATGAATGTTCTTAATGGCATCTAGAATGGTGACTCCTTTCCAGAAGGTTTCCAATTTACTTTACCCAGATCTATTAGGGGAATCACTACTTACGGCAACTATAGCCTTACAAAATGTATTTTTTAAATAATAAGACTTGAAAGTCAAAATTACTCCTCGATCCATGGGTTACAGAATGTATGTTGTGTCAGCAGGCATGAAAATAACATTCATCTCCTTGTACATCTCCATCAGAGCCCTTGGGTGACTGATCGCATTGTCAATGAGCAGTAATCTTTTCAAAGACACCTTCCTTTCTGAGCAGTATGTGTTAACAGTAGGCTTTGAATATTTGGTAAACCGTGCCGTAAACAGATGTGCTGTCATCCAGGCTTTGTTCTTCCATTTACAGAACACAGGCAGAGTAGATTTAACATAATTTTTAAGGGCCTTGGGATTTTTGAAATAGTAAATGAGCATTAGCTTCAACTTGAAGTCACTAGCTGCAATCACACCTACAAGACAGTCAGCCAGTTCTTTGAAGCCAGTAATTAATTTCTTCTCTTTAGGTAATAGCTATAATAATAATAAGTCCTAGATGACATAATAAGTCCTAGATGGCATCTTCTTCCAATATAAGGCTGTTTCTTCTACATGGAAAATCTGTTGTTTAGTGTAGCCACCTTCCTCAATGATCTCAGCTAGATCTTCTGGATAACTTGCCACAGCTTCTACATCAGCACTCGCTGCTTCACCTTGCACTTTATGTTATGGAGACGGCTTCTTTCCTTAAACCTCATGAACCAACCTGTGCTAGCTTCAAATTTTCTTCTGCAGTTTCCTCACTTCTCTCAGCCTTCATATAATTGAAGAGAGTTAGTACCTTCTTCTGTATTAGACTTGGTTTAAGGAAATAGTATGGCTGTTTGGTCTTCCATCCAGACGATGAAAACTTTCTCAATATCAGCAATAAAGCTGTTTCACTTTATCATTTATGTGTTCACTGGAGTAGCACTTCTTATTTTCTCCAATAACATTTCCTTTGCATTCACAACTTGGCTAACTGTTCAGGAAGAGTCCTAGTTTTCGGCCTATCTCAGCTTTTGACATGCCTCCCTCACTAAGCTTAATCATGTCTACCTTTTGATTTAAAGTGAAAGACATGGGACTCTACCTTTCACTTGAATCCTTAAAGGCCACTGTAGGGTTATTAATTGGCCTGATTTCAATATGTTGTGTCTCAGGAAATAGGGAGGCCCTAGCAGAGGGAGGGAGGTGGGGGAATGCCCACTTGGTGGAGTAGTCCGAACACACACAGTGTGTTATATGGTCAGGGTTCTTAGTCCCTCTAAACATTTATGATAGTACCATCAAAGATCATTTACATGGGCAGGGTTCTTAGTGCCTCTAAACAATTATGATAGTAGCATCAAAGATCACTGATCACAGATCATCATAATTGATATAATAATAATGGAAAGGTTTGAAATATTGCAAGAATATTGCAAAATGAACAAATGCTGTTGGAAAAGTAGCACTGATAGACTTGCTTGATGCCGGGTTGCCACAAACCTTCAATTTGTAAAAAATGCAATATATGTGAAGTGCAATAAATGAAGCCCAATAAGATGAGATATTCCTATATAATATCAGGTATTCTCCCTAAGAATTCATGTGGTGTGTTTTATTTACTTGGATAAATTTTGCTTGGGTCTCTTAGGTACCTGAAGTTCCTGGACTTCCAGGTATCTAACTCCAGGCATCATCCTTTGCAGGGAGCTTTCACTGTTGTCATATTTTGGAAGTCCATATCCCACTTTTCCTACTTGTTCAAAACTACTTCTCAGGGGCCATCCCCATTTCACATTCTACTTTGCCTTGTTTCCAGATGAAATTCCTGAAGTATTTAAGCTGCGTGTCCTAGTAGGCCATCATTTATACTTCATACTTTGAAAGCTTCTTCCCCTACTCCCTAAGTATGACTCAGCTTTGATTCTGGGCTTTGGATAACTGGCCTTCATTAGATGAAGTTTGCAGTATCCAAATTTAGCTTCTGATATCTGTCCCTTTATCCTGGAAACTAAAAACTGGCCCTAATTAGCAACGAATCTTGCTAGTTTTTTACTAACTCTCCTCCATCTCTTAGTGATTAGTTTTGCTTATTCTCAATTTGTCACCTTTACAAGGTGAGGCATACTGGTAGATCCTAACCCTCCAGGTCTCTCCAGTTTGCTAAGAGCCAACCATGACAACCAGAATTGCTGTTACATCTAGTAGAGAGATCATTGCCAAGTTAATTTGGTGAGTCGTAGCAGACCCAACAAATTGTTGATCTAATAAAATATTAACAGCTGTGTCAGAGATTAGTTCCAAGAGAACCCTAACAATACCAGTGATAGCATCCAGACAATAAAGGCTGACATTTATTATGCAGTTAATTATGTACTTGACATTTCCCTAAGCATTTAAATCTCTATCTTATTTAACCTTACCAAAACTATGTGTGGTACATGCCATCATATTCTGTGTTTCATATATGCAGAGATAAGAAAATGGTTCTAGGGGCGTGGTGGCCTAAACTAATAAAGAACCCTTCCTACCATTACTTAGAACTGTTAAACAAGATAAAATAAATTATATTGTAAATACCCAGGTGAGCTTGCAAAAAAGAATGGGAAACTTCTGGGCATTAAGAAGAAATAGGCCTTAACATTTAGGGATTTTGACTTTAAAACTCAAAAGAAACAAGAGACAAGTTAAAGATTTGAAACTGAGACCTCTGTATAAACCAAGTCTCACAAAGGTCCCCACCATCAGTGAAAGGAGAACTAGAAAAAGTCTGCATATAGGTCCCCAGAAGGGAGCAAGGAAACATCTCCGCCTGAACAATTGGGTTGTGGAGCAGTGATTATCAGGGATGCCTGGTAGAAACAAATGAAATAGCATTCTGAAGAGCACTTCTATAAATAAGGCAACAAGAAGTTCTTAGAAGCAAAACCCTGATGAATTCTAAGACACACAAGGAAATAATGTGTCATAAGCAAGAGACAGCAGATACTGTAACTGGGGGAAATTAGTACATCCAAGAATGTAGAAAACAGAATAATATGAAATAAGTTATTAAATAAATATTTTGAAAATATGCAAACACATAAATGAAGGAAGGGAAACATATGGAACATAATTACAACGAAAAAAGAGCAGGTGGATTTTAAAAAGGACCAGATACAATTACTGAAAAAGAAAACCATAATCACTGAAAGGTTGAGTAACTTGCTTGAGGTCATTCAACTAGAAAGTGACAGAACTAGAGCTCAAAACTCAGCTTTGCCAGTCACATGCTGTATTTTCTGAACATCAAGACACACTAGCTGATCAAAATCTAGGCTAGGGGTAGTGGCTCACGCCTGTAATCCCAGCACTTTGGGAGGCTGAGGTGGGAGACTGCTTGAGCCCAGGATTTCAAGACCAGTCTGGGCAACATGGATCTCATCTCTACAAAACTTTTAAAAAATTAACCAGGCTTGGTGGCACATACCTGTGGTCCCAGCTACTCCAGAGGCTGAGGTGGGAGGAATGCTTGAGCCAGGAGGTCGAAGCTGCAGTGAGCTGTATTTGTACCACTGCACTCCAGCCTGGGCAACAGAGTGAGACCCTGTCTCAAAAAATAAAAATAAATAAATAATAAAATAAAACCTGAACTAATGAATTCCATAGGAAAACGTCACCCTTTTGATGTGGTGAAGTCCCTTTGGAAGGAGCATATTACTAAAAATCACATGTTGAGGTAAAATAAAACAAAATCCTTGCTTTTCTATGGGAAATTAACAAGTTATAACAAAAAAAGTGTTGAAATTGGTAAGGTCAACAGAAAGATTTTTTGTGAATTATTAAGTGAACAGATCCATCAGTGGCTGTGACAATGAATGACACATGTCTTGTTTTTCAATTAAACTTCTGATCTATTTGTCATTTGTTGTGTATGATTATTTGCATGACTGGAGTAAGAGTCTGGGTTGGAGATGGATCATTGAGACATGGAGGTGATGTTTAAGAAGAGAACTGAAGGTATTTACTGCTTTAAAAAATGGGGATCCTGCTCCAGTTAGCTCTCTTCTTTTCCTCCCTAACTATTCTACCAATTCTGACAAACAGGCAATTTATAGATGATTACTGCAAACCGAACGATGATGGAGAATGAGAAAGCATTTCGTCAGGTTTATTGCTCTATGGTGTCGTCAATAACCACATCACAGAAACACCATTACTTTGGGCCAAATTCATGTCATAGATTTATAGATGATTACTGCAAACCGAACAATGATGGAGAATGAGAAAGCATTTGGTCAGGTTTATTGCTCTGTGGTATCGTCAATAACCACATCACAAAAACACCATTACTTTGGACCAAATTCATGTCATGGAACTAGATTTTTAATTTCAAACATTTTTTATGAGGTTTGCTGTATTGGACATTTAATAAGTATTTCATTTTCAAATAATATAGTTTCCAGTGCAAGGAACTACAAAGGTTGTTATTAATGACAAATTTGTTGTTTTGCCCTTCTCACAGATTAGCATTATTTAACAGGTACTTATCTCTTCGTTCACAGAATCTCCATGCACTTAATTCTGTATGTTGTTCTTTCCACACTTTTCATTATGTTCCCTTATGGGTCTTCCATAATGTATTCAAAATGTTACTGAACACATAGAATAATAAAATGTGGGAATTACGTGGTTGATGCCAGGTGGTAAGATGTGATCAGATGAGTGTGCTGTATCTCTAAGTGTTTACTAGTCAGGGCAGATTGTGTCTCCTCTCCTCCAAATATGATACAACACTCAAAGAGGTCATTATTAAAACTGAATTATCTCAGTGCTGTGTGTGGAAACTTAGATTTTGAAAAGAGATAACTGAATTGTGACATGTGCAGACTAAAGACCCCTAGGGCCTTGAATAAACATCAGTGGTAGCCAGGCAATAGTTACCACAGCCCTTGGGCGAGACCCAGTACTGTGCTGGCTTCAGGTATGACCCAGCACAGACATAGCAGTGATGGCCACAGGAATGATTGTGTTACCCCTCCCCCGACTCCAGGAAGTTCAGCCCAGAGAGACTGTTTATTTAGGGGAAAATAAGAGTAGTGAACAAGGGTCTCTGCCTGGTAATTAAGAGAATTTTCATGGATTTTACCCAAGACCACTAAGGCAATATTTTTGCAAGCTTACAAGAGTTACGGTGTTACTAGCTTTGGGGTGTGCCCTAATGCACATATGGCTGCAGTGACTAAAGACTTACATTACAACATTCAATTCCCTGTGAATACTTCAAAAGCCTTCACAAGAAAGACAGGAGCAAATAAGCCCAGACTGCAAAGATTAGAGTAAATACCTAACTCTTCAATGCTCACACACTGAAAAACATCCACAAGCATCAAGACCATACAGGAAAACATGACCTCACCAAACAAACTAAACAAGGCACCAGTGACAAACCCCAGAGAGACAGAAATATGTGACCTTTCACAGAGAGAATTCAAAATAGGTGTTTTGAGGAAGCTCAGTGAAATTCAAGATAACACAGAGAAGGAATTCAGAGTTCTAGCAGATAAATTTAACCAAGAGATTGGAATAACTTTAAAAAATGAAGCAGAAATTCTGAAGCTGAAAACTTCAGTTGACAAATAAGAATGCATCAACTGTTGAGGTCAGTCTTTCGACAGTGGAATCGATCAAGCTGAAGAGAGAATTACTGAACTTGAAGACAGGCTATTTGAAAATACAGTCAGAGGAGACAATAGAATAAAGAATAAAAAAGAATGAAGCATGCCTAGAGGATCAAGAAAATAGCCTCTAAAGGGCAAATCTAAGAGATATTAGCCTTAAAGAGGAGGTAGAGAGAAATTGGAGTAGAAAGTTGATTAAAAGAAATAATAACAGGGGACATTCTGAACCTAGAGAAAGACATCAATATTCAAGTACCTGAAGGTTATAGAACACCAAGCAGATTTAACCCACATAGGACTATCTCAAACAATTTAATAATTATACTCTCAAAGATCAAGGATAAACAAAGGAGTTTAGGTGGGGCGAGGTGGCTTATGCCTGTAATCCAACACTTTGGGAGGCCAAGGCGGGTGGATCACCTGAGGTCAGGAGTTTGAGACCAGCCTGGCCAACATGGTGAAACCCCATTTCTACTACAAATACAAAAAACTAGCCGGGTATGGTGGCAGGTACCTGTAATCCCAGCCACTTGGGAGGCTGAGGCAGGAGAATCGCTTGAACCAGGGAGGCAGAGGTTGCAGTGAGCCAAGATTGTGCCACTGCACTCTAGCCTGAGCAACAAGAGTGAAACCCCATCTCAAAAAAAAAAAAAAAAAGAAAGAAAGAAAAAACAAGTATTTTAAAAGCAGCAAGAGAAAAGAAGCAAATAACATACTAAAAAACTCCAATAGTTGTGGCAGCACACTTCTCAGTGAAAACCTTACAGGCCAGGAGAGAGTGGCATGACATATTAAAAGTGCTGAAGGAAAAAAACCCTTTTATTCTAGGTTATTATATCCAGCAAAAATATGCTTCAAACATAAAGGAGAAATAAAGACTTTCTCAGACAAACAAAAGCTGAGGGATTTTCTCAACACCAGACCTATCCTACAAGAAAAGCTAAAGAGAGTTCTTCAATCTGAAAGAAAAAGACATTAGCAACTAATAAGAAATCATCTGAAGATACAACACTTACTGGTAACAGTAAGCCTACAGACAAATACAGAATATTATAACACTGTAATTGTGATGTGTAAACTGCTCATACCTTGAGTAGGAAGACTCAGATATGAACCTATAAAAATATAATAACTACAAAAACATTTAAATACATAGATAATATAATAAGATGTAAAGAGAAATAACAAAAAGTTTAAAAATGGGAGGACAAAGGTAAAGGGTTTTCTCTTTGCTTGTTATTTTGTTTGTTTATGTAATCAAGGTTAAGTTGTCAACAGTTTAAAATAGTGGGTTACAAGCCATTTGCAAGCCTCATGATAACCTCAAATCAAAAAACATACAACAAATACCAAGCAAGAAATTAAAATATACCAACAGAAAAACTCACCTTCACCAAAAGGAAGATGGGAAAGAGCAAAAGAAGGAAGAAGAGAAGACCACAAAACAACCAGAATAACAAATAACAAAATGGCAACAGTAAGGCCTTACTTATCAATAATAACATTTAATATACATGGACTACACTCTCCAGTCACAAGATATAGAGTGGCTGAATGGATGAAAAAACAAAACTCAATTATCTGTTGCCAAAAGAAACACACTTCACCTATAAAAATATAATAGATTGAAAATAAAGGGATGGAAAAAGATATTCCATGCAAATGGAAACCAAAAAAGAGCAGGAGTCACTGTATTTATATAAGACAAAATAGATTTCAAGACAAAGACCATAAAAAGAGACAAGGTATTATAATAATGATAAAGGGGTTGATTCAGCCAGAGGATATAACAATTGTAAATATATATGCACCCAACACTGGAGCACCCAGATATATAAAGCAAATATTATTAGAGCTTAAGAGAGAGATGACACCCATAGAATAATAGCTGAAGACCTCAACACCTCGCTTTAACATTGGACAGATCATCCAGACAGAAAATCAACAAAGAATCATTGGACTTAATCTGCACTATAGACCAAATGGACCTAATAGATATTTACAGAACATTTCATCCAATGGTTGCAGAATACATATTTTTCTCCTGAACATATGGATCATCCTCAAGGATAGACCATACTTTAGGTCACAAAACAAGTCTTAAAAAATTTTTAAAAGTGAAATTATATCAAATATTTTATACCACAATGAAATAAAACTAGAAGTCCATACAATATTAATTTTGGAAACTACACAAACACATGGAAATTAAACAATATGCTTCCAAATGATCAGTTGGTCAGTGAAGAAATTAAGAAGGAAATTAAAAAATTTCTTGAAGGCTGGGCAACATACTGAGGCCTCACCTCTACTAAAATAAAATAAATTAGGTGGGCATGCTGGTTTGTTCCTGCAGTCCCAGCTACTTGGGAAGCTGGGGAGGGAGGATTACTTGAGCTCAGGAGAGTGAGACTGCAGTGAATCGTGATCTTGCTACTCACTGCATTCCAGCATGGGCAAGATCCTGTCTCAATTTTTTTTTTTCCTTGAAGAAATGATAATGCTAACTGAGCATACAAAAACCTATGGGATACAGTGAAAGCAGTACTAAGAGGAAGTTTATAGCTATAAGCACCCACATCAAAAAAGTAGAAAAATGTCAAATAAACAACCTCAGTATGCATCTTAAAGAATGAAAAATGCAAGAGAAAACCAAACCCTAAAAGTAGAAGAAAAAAAAAAATAAAGATCAGAGCAGAAATAAATGAAATTGAAATGAAAAAAACAATAGAAAATGTCAATGAAGTGAACAGTTGGTTTTTTAAAAAGATAAACAAAGTTGACAAACCTTTAGCCAGACTGAAAAAAAGAGAGAGAAGACCCAAATACATAAATTCAGAGAAGAAAAAGAAGGTATTACAACTAATACCACAGAAATTCAAAGAATCATTAGAAGCTACTATGAACAACTATATGCCAATGAAATGGAAAATCTAAAAGAAATGGATAAATTTCTAGACACACACAACCTACCAATATTGAACCAGGAAGAAATCCAAAATCTGAACAAAACGGTAACAAGTGATGAGATTGAAGCTGTAATAAATGTCTCCTAGCAAAGAAAAGTCCAGGATCCAGTGGCTTCACTGCTGAATTTTACGAAATATTTAAAGAAGAACTAATACCAATACTACTCAAACTATCCTAAAAATATAGAGGAGGAGGGAATATTTCCAAATTCACTTATGAGGCCAGTGTTACTACGATACCAAAACCAAACACACAACCAAAAAAGGAAACCTACAAGCCAATATCTTTATGAACATTAATGCAAAAATCCTCAGCAAAATACCAGCAAACTGAATTCAACAACACATTAAAAAAGATCGTTCATCATGACCAAATGGGATTTATTACAGGGATCCAAGGATGGTTCAACATATACAAATCAATCAATGTGATGCATCAAATCAACAGAATGAAGGACAAAAATCACATGATCATTTCAATTCATGCTGAAAAAGCATTTGATAAAATTCAGCATCTCTTCATGATAAAAACCCTAAAAAAACTGGTTATAGAAGAACATACTTCAACACAATAAAAGCTATATATGACAGACCCACAACTAATATTATACTAATTGGGGAAAAAATTAAAAGCTTTTCCTCTAAAACCTGGAACAAGAAAAGGGTGCCTACTGTTACCATTGTTATTCAACACTGGAAGTCCTAACTAGAACAATCAGACAAGAAAAAGATATAAAGGGCATCCAAATTGGAAAGCAAGAAGTCAAATTATCCTTGTTTGTAGATGATATGATCTTAATAGTTGGAAAAACCTAAAGACTCCACCAAAAACTATTAGAATTGATAAACAAATTTAGGAAAGTTTCAGGACACAAAATCAACATACAAAAATCAGTAGCATTTCTATATGCCAACAGCAAACATTCTGAAAAAGAAATCAAGAAAATAATCTCATTTACAATAGCTGCAAATGAAATGAAATACCTAAGAATAAACTTAACCAAAGAAGTTAAGGATTTCTACAATAAAAACTACAAAACATTGACGTGAAGAGGACCCATAAAAATTGGAAAGATATTCCATATTCATGAATTGGAAGAATCAATATTATGAAAATGTCCATACTACCTAAAGCAATCTACAGATTTAGTGCAATCCCTATGAAATTACCAATGACAGTCCTCATAAAAATAGAAAAAAATCATTCTAAAATTTATGTGGAACCATAAAAGACCCAGAATAGCCAAAGCCATCCTGAGCAAAAAAAAAAAAAAAACTGGATGAATCACATTACCTGGCTTCAAATTATATTACATAGCAACCCAAACAACATAATACTAACTTAGTAGCAGACATACAGACCAATAGAACAGGATAGAGAAAAAAAAAGAACCCAGAAATAAGTCCATTCATCTACACTGAACTCATTTTCAACAAAGGTACCAAGAACATACATTGGGGAAAAGACAGTCTCTTCAATAAATGGTGCTGGAAAAACTGAATATCCTTATGCAGAAGAATTAAACTAGACCCCTATTTCTCACCACATAAAAAATCAAATCAAAATGGATTAACGATTTAAATCTTTTTTTTTTTTTTTTTTTTTTGAGATGGAGTCTCACTCTGTCGCCCAGGGTGGAGTGCAGTGGCGCAATCTCGGCTCACTGAAACTTCCACCTCTGGGTTCAAGTGATTCTCCTGCCTCAGCCTCCCAAGTAGATGAATCACAGGCGCCTGCCACCATGCCTGGCTAATTTTTTTTGTATTTTTAGTAGAGATGGTGTTTCACCATGTTGGCCAGGCTGGTCTCAAACTCCTGACCACAAATGATCCACCTGCCTTGGTCTCCCAAAGTGCTGGGATTACAGGCATGAGCCACCGTGCCTGGCCTAAAGACTTAAATCTAAGGCCTCAAACTATAAAACCACTAAAAGAAAACATTGAGGAAAGTCTCCAGGACATTGGTCTGAGCAAAGATTTTTTGAGTAATACTCCCCAAATACAGGCAACTAAAGCACAATTGGGCAAGTGGGATCACATCAAGTTGAAAAGCTTCTGCACAGCAAAGGAAAGAATAAAGTGAAGAGAAAAGACACAGAATAGGAAAAAAAATTGCAAACTACTCATTGTTCCAGGAATTAATAACCAGAATATATAAGGAGCTCAAACAACTGTATAGGGAAAAAAATCTATTAATTCTGTTAAAAATAGACAAAACATCTAAATAGACATTTCTCAAAAGAAGACATACAAATGGCAAACAGGTATATAAAAAGGTGCTCAATATCTTTAATCATCAGAGAAATGAAAAGCAAAACTATAATGAGATATCATTTCACCCCAGTTACAATGGCTTTTATCCAAGACAGGTAACAATGAATGCTGATGAGGACATGGAGAAAAAGGAACCCTCGTACACTGTTGGTAGGGGTGAAAATTAACATAGCCACTATGGAGAACAGTTTGGAGGTTCCTCAGAAAACTAAAAATAAAATACTATATGATCAAGCAATTTCACTACTACCTATATACACAGAAGAAAGCAAATATATTGAAGAGATATCTGCACTCTCATGTTTATTGAAGCACTATTCACAATAGCCAAGATTTGGAAGCAACCTAAGTGTCCATCAATAGATAAGCAGATAAAGAAAATGAGGCACATACACAATGGAGTACTATTCAGCCATAATGAAGAATAAGATCCTGTCATTTGCAGCAACATGAATAGAACTGGAGGACATTATGTTAAGTGAATGAATCCAGGCACAGAAAGACAAATTTTGCATGTTTCCATTGATTTGTGGGAGCTAAAAATTAAAATATTTGAACTCATGGAGATAGATTGATGGTTACCAGAGGCTGGGAAGGATAATGTGTATGGTGGGGGTAGTGGGGATGGTTAATGGGTACAAAAATATAGTTAGAATTAATAAGGTCTAGTATTTGATAGCACAGAAGGGTGATTAAAGTCCACAATAATTTATTGTACATTTTTAAATCACTAAAGGAGAGTATAATTGGAATGATTATAATACAAGGAAATGATAGATGATTGAGGGGATAAGTACCCCATTTATCCTGATGTGATTATTACATATTGTATGCCTATATCAAAATATCTCACATATCACATAAGTATATAGACTTACTATGTACCCATGAAAATTGAAAATTAAAAAAAAATTTAAGTAAATGTGAGAAAAAAATTACATGAATGTCTTCTTTTGAGAAGTGTCTGTTCATATCCTTTACCCACTTTTTAATGGGGTTTTTTTTTCTTGAAAATTTGTTTAAGTTCCTTGCAGATTCTGGATTTAGAACTTTGTGAGATGGATAGATTACAAAAATTTTCTCCCACTCTGTAGGTTGCCTGTTCATTCTGATAGTTTCTTTTGCTGTGCAGAAGCTCTTTAGTTTAATTAGATCCCATTTGTCAATTTTTGCTTTTGTTGCAATTGCTTTGGGTGATTTCATCATGAAATCTTTGCCCATTCTTTTGTCCTGAATGGCATTGCCTAGATTTTCTTCTAGGGTTTTTAGAAACAAGCTCAACATCACTGATGATTAGAGAAATGCAAATCAAAACCGCAATGAGATACTATCTCATGCCAGTCAGAATGGTGATTATTAAAAAGTCAAGAAATAATAGATGCTGGCAAGGTTGTGGAGAAATGGGAACACTTATACACTGCTGGTGGGAGTGTAAATTAGTTCAACCATTGTGGAAGATGGTGTGGTGATTCCGCAGAGATCTAGAACCGGAAATACCATTTGACTCAGCAGTCTCATTACTGGGTATATAACCAAAGGAATAGAAATCATTCTATTACAAAGATACATGCATGTGTATGTTCATTGCAGCACTATTCACAATTGCAGTGACATGAAATCAACCCAAATGCCCATCAATGATAGACTGGATAAAGAAAATATAGTACATATACACCATGGAATACTATGCAGCCATAAAAAGGAACAAGATCATGTCCTTTGCAGGAACTTGGATGGAGCTGGAAGTCATTATCCTCAGCAAACTAATTCAGGAACAGAAAACCAAACACCACATGTTCTTGCTTATATGTGGGAGATAAGCAATAATAACATATGGACACAAGGAAGGGAACAACAAACACTGGGGCCTCTCAAGGGGTGGGGTGGGGGGAGGGAAAGCATTACGAAAAATAGCTAATGGATACTGGGCTTAATACCTAGGTGATGGTTTGACAGGTGCAGCAAACCACCATGTCTCATGTTTACCTATGTAACAATCCTGCACGTCCTGCACAGGTACCCCCAAACTTAAAATTAAAATTAAAATTAAAAAAATAATAACCATGAAACTAGTATTTTAAATGATCTTATACAGCAAATGAAACCTGTGGTCTTGTGTTTTCTGCTTTTGTGTTTTCACTGTCTAATTTAGTTTTCCTTTTTGTGAAGCAACCAGATCCAGGAAAATTTAAAAACACTAACTAAAAGTGGGCCATCTATTTATCCAGGCTATGCTCAGCAATAGCGCTGAGCTGATCATGCACTCAAGCAGCTCTGGAAAAGGGTCTCTGCAGATATGGTCACTCAACAAGAGAAAGCAGTTTGGTCATCCTTTCAGGCTGTAATTATATTCTAGTTCAGTGAGCAGTGGTAATTAATTGTACTTTGTGCTCAATGTTAAAGCAAACAAACAAACACAATGGGGAAGTGCAATGTCGGGTAAATGGCCACAGGCATCCTTGGAATTTAAGCTAGTTTCTTTGAATGGTGTAAAGGAAGTTAATGTCTCACTTTCTCCCAGAATAGAACCAGGTTTTAATAGGCAGCAGACCTTTAACAGCACTTTCACCCCACCCCCAAGGGAGACTTCAAATTTGATAGCTTTTGATAACAAAACAGAAGCTTTACAAAAGAAAGCATTAGCATTGTTTATATTCTCTCAAAACATAAGTTATTTGTACAGACCTATACAAAGCTTCTCCTAGGTAAGCACTTTGGAAGAAAGGCAAATAAATGGAAATAGATGCAGATTTTTTTTTTTTTTTTTTTTTTTTTAACTCTAAGGGAGAAGATTGTCAAAGGAGATTTAACCCACACAGTTCCATACTGATGTGGCTAGGAAAAAATGTACAAACCATTGAGGATACACTGAGTGTGGAATCATAGACTAAACGGCCAGAAGAAACTATTTAATTTGTTTTTTGGTTTTTTGTTGTTGTTTTTTGAGACAGGGTCTGACTTTGTCACCCAGGCTGGAGTGCAGTGGCACAGTTACAGCTCACTGCAACCATGACCTTCTGGGCTCAAGCAATCCTCTCACTTCAGCCTCCAGAGTAGCTGGGACTACAGGCGTGTACCACCATGGCTGGCTAATTTTTGTATTTTCTGTAGAGAAGGGGTTTCACCATGTTGCCCCAGGCTGATCTTGAACTCCTGGGCTTAAGCAAATCACCCACCTCAGCCTCCCAGAGAGCTGGGATTACAGGCATGAGTCACTGAGCCTGGCCAGAAACTAATTTATCTTTATTTCTTGATGGAGAAACTGAATTCAAGGAATGTATGAGAACCTGCCAAAGGTTAGTCAGTGGCAGAGTTAGGATCTGACTTTTAGCCTGTGAAATTGTGTCAACACTTTCGCTCTTTATACAACATAATAATACCTCACAGGAGGGAATGAGGAGTAATTGTTTTATACTCTAGAAGAGAATTGTTTTATACTCTAGAACAGAATTCAATAGCAGCTAATATTCTGTTCTCTTCAGGATTAAACTTTTTATTTCTTCCTTAATTCCAACATTTTCATGCAGCTAGTAGAAATAGGACTGCAAAGTCTTTTTGTTTTGTTCTTGTTGTTGTGTTGTTTAAAGTAGTCTAGACTGCAACCATTGGCATATTACTGGCATGATTTTTGACACATCTGCATATCAACTCTACCATGTACTTTTTAAAAAAGGTATGTACATGTAAATTTTATTTAAAGAGGACATATATTCATGCATAAATAAATAAACCAAAATCATTTGGCATAAACAGAAAATAATCTTAGAAATGAACACAAAATAATGTTACTCTTGCCTACTAAAACCCCTCAGCATAAGGCCTGCCTTTCTTTGTTAAAAGATTAGCAAGTATGAGTAGAGTTGCTAACATAAGTTAGCACCAATCTGAGCCTTTTTTTTTTTCTTGAGACGGAATTTTTGCTCTTATTGCCCAGGCTCTCGGCTCACTGCAACCTCCACCTCCTGGGTTCAAGTGATTCTCCTGTCTTGGCCTCCCAAGTAGCTGGGATTACAGGCATGAGCCTCCGCACCTGCCTAATTTTGTATTTTTAGTAGAGACGGGGTTCCTCCACATTGGTAAGGCTGGTGTCAAACTCCCAACCTCAGGTGATCCACCCACCTTGGCCTCCCAAAGTGTTGGGATTACAGGCGTGAGCCATCGCACCCAGCCCAATCTGAGCCTTTTGTAGTAATCAGAAAGACTAAAACAATAATGAAAAGGGAATAAAATTCTTACTATGATTAACCGTTATGTAATATCAAGCTTGTGTAACACTTCAAATAATCTTTTTAATCAGTTTGGAGAAAACAACTACAGTTAATGCATTTACCGTCATTAATATCTAAAATCAGGGTCCTTTAGAATCCTGTTATTCTCCAAGAGAACTATAAAAGGCAATACAGCATAGTGGAGGCCCTAGGTATACTCAAATGTACAGCAGCTAAGCTCTCTAACTCGATTTGTTTGGATTCACATCCTGTCTTTACCACCTGATTACCTGTGTGACCATGGGCAACTCATTATTCTCTAACGCTCATTTTCTAAAATGGGGGTTGTTTTCAAGATTTAAAGGTCTAATTGCATATAACAATTTACAGTGTTGAATAAACATTAGTTACTATTTTGTCACTATATTGTACAGTGTTCTGAGTTTTAAGAAACTGTGTATGATGGGCATGGTGGCATGGGCCTGTAGTCCCAGCTGCTACTCGGGAGGCTGAGATGGGAGAATCGCTTGAGCCTGGAAGGTTGAGGCTGCAGTGAGCAGTGATTGTGTCACTGCACTCCAGCTTGGGCAACCAAGCAAGACTCTGTCTCAAAATATAATAAAATAAAGAAACTGTGCATGAGCTTCCCATGATGGCAGGAAAAGTAAACTACCATTATTTAGAACAAAAACATTTTTAGGCAGCTGACTTTGTGTGAAGGTTAACTTTTCCTCCTCATTTTGGGAGACTCATGTTGCATAAGAGATGCATTCCACTTTGCCCTAGCTCACCTCCAAGCCAAAAATTTTCCGAAAGGGCACACTAAGGAAAGGACGCATAGTTAAATGTTTGCAAAACAATTTGCCACTCACCCTGTTCTGAGTCACCTCTTCAAGTTGGCAACCTTTCAACCAGCTGATGGTGCCACCCAGTATCAGGGGCATGGGTGGACTCCTTAAGGTGGTTTCCCAAGGCATGGTAGCAGCTGCTGGATTTGGTGAGGGGGATAGGTCAAGTAAAATATCTGGTCACAGATTCTAGATTGTTTGGACACTGAAGTAGAAGACTGGCCAGCCGCAGTGGCTCGCACCTGTAATCCAGCACTCTGGGAGGCCAAAGCAAGTGGATCACTCGAGGCCAGGAGTTTGAGATCAGCCTGGACAACATGGTAAAACCCCATCTCCACAAAAATACAAAAATTAACCAGGCGTGGTGGTGTGCGTGCACACACACCGCCCCCCCAAACAAAGAATGTAGAAACTTAATAAAAAAAAGAAAGTACAGGACTGAGGGGAGAAGAGATAGAGGGAGCAGGCTAAGCACACATGAGAGAAGAGAACATATGATTAAGTGGACAAAGTAAAACCAAGATAAATAAAAAAGAAAAGAAAGAAGAAGATTCCATGGGACAGCACTCCAGCATAAAGTACAAGATACCCTAAAGGCATTTCTCAGTCTAAACAAGACTACAAAAAGAAGACAGTGATTTAGGGAAGATGGTAAAAAAATGGATGGCACCAAAGTGACAACAATTAAGAGGAAAAATGAGGAAGGTGTTTGATTAAGAAACAAGGCTTTTATAAACATTTCTTTTCATATTTTGTGTAAGTATGTGCTATATATATGTTATGTTCATATCAGTAGCTTTGAAAGCATACTTTTATGTTATCGACATGTCTTTCTGTGAAAAACAACAAGACTGAAAGATTTGATTTTCTTCCGTAAGCCACATTCCTTGACTCCAGTCAAGCCTCCCAGAGTAACAGACAATAAATACCAGTCTTTTCCAAGCCAGTCTAACTCTGAGGTGGTGGCTGTTTGGTTTCTATTAGAAACATTAAGAAAAATAAATTATTTTAGAATCATGGAAAAAGTACTTTCCAACAATCTTGGTGTCACAGATATAAAATTTCAGAATTTGGAAAATATTTAGTGAAAAATATTTATTATAACAGTTGAAATAGTAAAAATCTATTGCTTTCTTGCCACGGAGCTTAAGCAAAGAAAAAAAAATCTATTGCTTTTCTCAATTGCTTAGAAAGCATAACTGAAAGTGGACACACTGAAAAGGCTTGCAGTGGAGATCCTTCAACTTCAGCCTCTGGAGATTATAGTTACTTACCCCATAAATATATATATATATATATCTACTATGTATCCATGAAAGTTAAAAATAAAAAAATTAAAATAAAGATTACAGTTACTATGTAACAACCAGTGCTTTTTTTTTTTTTTTTTTTTTTTTTTAAGGGATTTAAGGGATTGCCTCCCACTAAGGAGATAACAATAAATATTAACCAGTGTTGCAGTGAACTGGTTGGCCAAAGATAGCAGGTCTTTTTTTTTTTTTTTTTGAGACACAGTCTCACTCTGTGGCCCAGGCTGGAGTGCAGTGGCGCGATCTCAGCTCACTGCAAGCTCTGCCTCCCAGGTTCACGCCATTCTCCTGCCTCAGCCTGCCGAGTAGCTGGGACTACAGGCGCCCGCCACCATGCCCAGCTAACTTTTTGTATTTTTAGTAGAGATGGGGTTTCACCATGTTAGCCAGGATGGTCTTGATCTCCTGACCTCGTGATCTGCCTGCCTCAGCCTCCCAAAGTGCTGGGATTACAGCTGTGAGCCACCTTACCTGGCCAAAGATAGCAGGTCTTAACATTGGTTGTGCATAGGAAACAACTGAGGTGCTTTAAAAAAAAAAATACTGACACCTGGCTCCCACTCCCAGAGATTTGGATTTTATTAGGTGAGATGCAGCCTGGGCATCAAGAGTTTTAAAAGCTCCCCAGATTTCTCTAATGTACAACAAAATTTGAGAAACACTAAAACCCTTGCTACTGACCAGTATGGTCCATGGACCAGCAGCATTGCTATTACCTGAGAGCTTTTTACAGATGCAGAATGTCAGGCCTCACCTCGGGCTGATGAATTAGAATCTGGATTTTTCCAAGGTTCCCATGTGGTTTGGTTTATATGTACATTCATGTCTGAGAAGCACGGCACTAAGGAATTCTTGTCACTGATCATTTTTTCTTTCTCTGATGTTAGATAGTAATTCCATAGTTAATAAAAGATGAAAGAAAAATAACTCAACTTTCATTCTCTAAAACGCAGGAAAAAAGTCTTTCATCTGTGACATTCTGTAGCATGATAAAAGGTGATTGATGTGAGATGAGATCCAAATATGTAGGGTTGCCAGATAAAATATAGGATAGTCAATTAAATGTGAATTTCAGATAAGTGATTTTTTTTATTTTTAGTGAAAGTATGTTCCAAATATTGCACAGGGTAAATGTATACTAAAAAAGTATTCATTGTTGATTTGAAATACAAATTTAACTGGACATCCTGTATTTTTATCTGCTAAATTTGGCAACCCTACATATATTCCCAGGAGCTTCTCTTTGCTCTCTAGGCTCTCCTAGTTGAAAAAAAAAAAAAAAAAAAGGAAATGATACCATAAATGGTCAAGTGGCTGCCCCTAAGCTGTCTAGACTGATTGCCTGTAATGTTGTTTCTCATCTAGCCCAGACACAGGACTCTGACTTAGGGAAGCCAGGCTGGTGACTCATCTAAGTGGGAAATTTACTTGCTGACTCAGGAGGACATAGTTCTTGGCAAATTTTTGCCTTAGAATAAACCAAAACGGGAAAAAAAATTATAAGCAAATGTTAAATACAGGAGAATGTATTAAAACACTTTAACTTGAGGCAACAGGCAAATTAATCATATATTTTCTTTCAGTTGATTAAATGAGATTTTTGTTGTTTCCTCTTTTACCATAGCTTATCCTAAAAAGTGATTTTTGATAACAGCAAAAGGTTTTATTTAAATATGAAAATGGTAGAGAGAATAAAGATGGATTGAAGTCAGTTGGGTACAGAGCATAAAATTCAACGCTCGCTTTAGGAGGAAAGACTGAGGTAGCTGACTTGCCCATGGTGGCACTCAGGGTTTGGCATTTTTCTTAAGAATTAACTGCTGTTTAAGTCCTCTCAGAGGCCACTTTCCAAAAATACATTTTAAATCAGTTTTCTCAATATTCCATGTAGCTTGTGTATACAGTAGCAAATTCTTGGAGCAGAGATGTAGGTGTGGCTTGGGTGGAAGCCCTCCCTTTGCAAGCCTGGTAGAAGAGGAAACTAAATTTACTTAGCCAGTTCTGATTTTTTCATCTTTGAAAAGGTTTTGATGGGAAAAACCTGAAAAAAATTATTGTGGATATGTGCAATTCTGTTGTATTAATAATTTTTTTTCTTAAATAAGTCCATAGTTGTTTTTGAGTAGGTCCAAAATGGAAGTTAGATACCAACTCTTTTTTTTTTTTTTCTTTTGAGCTTCTGAGTCTTTTTGACGGAGGTTGGACCCTTATATTTTATAACTGTTAGCCACGATATTAACAATCCTGGTTTTAGGACTGGAAAGCAAAACAACCTGTTTCTAACAAATACTGACAGAAATTTTCATTTCAAAGCAAAGCCCATAAAAAGCATATCCCAGAAGTTTCATAAACACAACAATCCCTGCAGACATGATGCAGAAGGGACTAAGTATTAAGAACTATGGTGTACAGGAAAAATAAATACAGCCACAAAATGCTTTGTGACTGAATCTATCAAGAAATGAAATCTATTTTTTCTCTGCTTTGAACTTGGTCTGGCCATCTCGCTTGCTCTGACCCAACAAAATGTGGCAGAAATGATGTTGTACAAGCAAGCCTAGGCCTCAGGAAAGCTTGCAGCTTCCACCTTTGCTGTCTTGGAGCATTGCCCTGAGAAGCTGCTTCAGCTGACTGGAGGATGAGAGGTCACAAGAAGAACTGAGATGCTCTGCTGCTAACAGCCAGCAGCATTGCCAGAAACATGTATGAGGCTATTTTGGACCTTCCAGTCTAGCCGTGCCTTTACCAGAATGATGATGCTTGAGTGAGCCCAGGAGATGCCAAAAGAGAAACTGCTAGTGAACCCACACAGAATCATGATAAATAAGAAATCATTGTCTAAAGCTACTGGGGTTGTTGGGGAGGAGTTGCTATGTAGCAATAGGTAACTAAAAAGATGGAATGCTCAAACTTCACTAAGTTTAGTTTCACTAAAACTCCCCCAAAATAAATTCTAAAAAAAAAAACAAACTCAGGTCTCGTCTCCACCCCAGAAATCCTGATTTAGCTAGGCCTGGCAACCCACTTTTTATACAAAGACTCCAGATGGCAGTGGTCCTCAGACCACCTTTTGAGATACACCCCCTAGTAAGATTTTCTTCAGCACAGAGGAGGCTTGAGGTAGGTGGCCACATAGCTGTGCATTACTCCTGCAAATGATGCTGCTGCAGCAAGTGCACATTTGTATCATCGTCACCATACACAGTGTCCCAGGTACCAACAGAGCATTTTTGTTTATATATATCTAATTATAAAATGGAAATTGAAAAGATTATTTCTATTCTTCCTCATTATCTAATATGAATTATTGGAGAGGGGGCTGAGTGGGGGAGCAAAATAGCACACCCCCTGCGGAAACGGGCTTGGTGGAGACTGACTGGAATTGATATGGGTTAAAGTCTTAATATGGGCTACATAGCAAAAATGCAGCTGAGTTGAGGCAGAAGTGGGATAAAAAGCTTGCAGATGTTTTTTGAGCATTATGAAAGGAAGGGAAAGGAGGATAGGGAAGGCAGATGCTCAGGGAGGTTTATTTGAGTGGAGAACAACATAAATTTAGGTGAATATGCTGAAACCACTATAGAAAGATGAAAATGAAACTGTCTGAGGGAAATGACTGAGTCTTTTATTTATTTGTATGCCCTCATCATAGCTGCAGCATAATAGGTGTATCATAAAACAAAGGTGGTGTGAAGTGTTGAAAGCTGTAGTTTTCAGTTCTACTTGACGGTGGTCCTCTGGCAGCATCCGGGTCCTGCTTTTTCTTAGCCTTATATATGTGAATTCTGCTGGTGTGCCATTTGAAGGGTCCCACTGCTAAGTAACGTTTGAAAACCAATGAGTTAAAGCATGAAGGAAATGCTATTTAATTGAAGAGAAGGATTGATTATTAGACAAGTGATATTGACATTTCTGAGATGGCTGCTTTTCAGTGGTAGGTGAAAGATTCAAACTTAATCTTCCTGAGGTTCTCTTTTACCCTTAGGTGGTGAGGAGAACCCAAGAAAACTCTCAATAGTAGCCACTTCCCAAGGACTTTTAGGGAGATCAACTTGCATTTCTTTTGCTACAGTTAAAGTGAAAGAACTTGTGGTGAAAACACACATTTCTAGTATAGTAACAGAACTTCTACTCAGAATTTTTTTTAAAAGTTATTTGTGAAATTTTAGTTGCTGAAATAAAGAGTAAGATGAAATCATAGATATGTACAGATAGTTGGCATAGTAGATCCGTTCTGACTCTTCTGAGCTTGAACTCACCAAAGAAATATTTTGAACCCTGATACTCACTGAATGAAGATTGTTTTCCCTTTCTCTTGCGAAAACGGTGAAATCAACTGTTATTTGTAGGTAAATCACACAAATATATGTATGTTTTTGTCTAGAATAGAAATTATATATACTGTAGTAAGGGAAAATATATAACATTTCATAATTACCGTGAGAATCCTTTTTGTTTATAAATTATGCCTACTTGTAATTTAATGTATCTGTATTCCTCAGGATTGACTAGGTGGTATTATAGTATCAAATTAACACAGAGATCTTGGCAACTTAATGCAATAAAAGCTGTATTTCACCCTATTGCATGTGAGACACATTTAGTAAAAATATGTAATGCAAACATCAGGCATTTAATTTCATTCCATACACCCAGGCAGCATAAGTATAAAATAATACAAATGATGCTTTCTAGCAAATGAAATTTCTCTAAAAATAATGGTAAGTTTTGTTGTCAAGGCTAAAATAAATTGTTTCCAAATACAGTACCAACCAAGGTGTAGCAAGGTTAAGAAACAGTTTTCAAATCATCACAACCACAGAAGTGGGGTTAACTGAGGAAATGGCTTGTTAGTTGACATAGTTCCCACAATATCTAAAGATAAATGTATAACTTATAATACAGACAAAAAGTTTTAAGCCAACATTGCATTTTGACCACAAAAATATTATGCCAATGATTATATAATTTTCATACTTGGTTTAAAACTAACAAAAACTGATTTAATTAACAGTAGGAAGGGCTAGGGGAATATTTTTCAAGTTTCGTAATTGGGATAACTGATTAATATTGAAATAAAAAATTCAGGGCACATGTGGGAATTCTTTTTCTCCTATATAAGTACCAAGAGTTATATGCGGAAAACTCCTTGAAGACAAGACATGTTACTTATGAGTCTGCAATAGCCAAATGTTGTATTTGTATGACTGGTTACATCTCTATCTTTGTGGAACTGCCCTTCCTCCATCTTAAGTAATAACAACATTCATCAGCCACAGTGCTGTGCCACATTCTTCGCATAGGAGTTTGTCACCTGACCTGTGGCCAACCATAATATCTCACTCTCTGAATACAGTGATTGGTTCAGGGGTAAACAATTATTATAAACACAGTCAATATAAATCATTGCCTTGAGTTGAGATACTTATTTGAGAAGAAGGTAGCTTTATCATCTATGGATTGCTAAAGCAGGACCTATAACTGTTTTCCCTGGTCAACTCTACAGCCTGACGCAGTTGGAGAGGGTAAGGCCAACATAAAGAAGAAAGCAGAGCTGGAAAAAGAATTGTGTTGTGTTTGAAGACAGAACCAAGCTGCACTTCTGGGTTATGTGAATCAATCCATTCTCTTTTTCGCTGTAGCTAATATGAATTGGGATATTATCACTTGTAATTGAGAGTCCTGACAAATACTTCATTTCATTCCTTTTTTTTTTTTTTTAAAGAGAGAGGGTCTCACTCTGTTGCCCAGGCTGGAGTGCAGTGACATGATCGTAGCTCACTGCATCTTCAAACTCTTGGGCTCCTGCTTAAGTCTCCTGAGTAGCTAGGACTACAGGCATGTGCCACCACTCCTGACTAACATTTTTTATTTTTTGTAGAGACTGAGTCTTGCTGTGTTGCCCAGGCTGGTCTTCAGCTCCTGGTCTCTAGCAGTCCACCTGCCTCAGCCTCTTCATTCTTGAAAGTGCTGTAGGATCTACCACAATATGGCATAGCATCTTGTATGTAGCACTGAGTCAGTAAAGGTTTTATAATTCAATAAGCATTGATAAATCTATCTTCTGGCATCCTCAAAAGGTATTGTTGGTGATCATGGCATAATTTTGTCAAAATAATTATCATTATCTACTTGCTTCTCTAACTCAATTATAACAGGAAAAAATTTTCTCTCTCTCTCTCTTTTTTTTTTTCTTTTTGGTTAAAAGTTCTGCTTCCTATATGTAACAATGGATTTTCAAAGTATTGGTTAAATTCTTAACTAATGTACCCATGTGAAATACCATTTAAAAATACATATATACATCAAGCTATGTTCAATAACTTTTTTACCTATACATTTTTCATTTTTATATGACTTATTTTTCAAATGTTTGTTATGCCATTTTTGGTAGTCAAGAAAGATTTCCTATTGGAGATCATATGTAAGTAATTGGAAGATTCTCAGACATGTTTATAAAATCTTATTTAACTCATGTTGTTTATGCTGATAATATAATAGAACGATAAATGCCTTTCAAGAGACCTGTATTCTAGTCCCAGTAACACCTTTTATTGATTTTATGACAATGGCCAAGTCCTCTTTGAGGCGTCTTTTTCTCATAACAATATATATTTATATAGCACATATAGTCATATGAAAAAGAGAAAATTTTATTTCAAACTCTGGAGCCAGAATCCTTTTTAGAATAAGAACATTTTAAACTTAGCTTTTCATTCAAAATTTTGAGTCTTGCGATGTAAGTTCCAAACATGGTCTGAAAAAAAAAGGCCAAAACAAAGAGAAGTCTTAGTTGCTCAGTATGAAATCTGAGAAAGATTTAGACATGACCTTGTCCCAGAAGGAAGACACAGGGGCCTAGGAATGAGGACAAGAAAAAAAAAAGAAGGTCTGGTGGCAAGGAATGCACACAACACAATGGCAGGCCAGGAGGCTGAGAAGGAGACACAGTCAACGCGATGTTCCCATGGTAGGAATGGCTGAGAGCTGAAAATATGTCTACTATTCAACTGTAAGTGGTTAGCTGGTCTCCGCTGCATTACTCTGAAATACTACCCTCCACCATCACCATCAGACTTTCTACAGAATTCTGTTACATGCAACCACCATGCATTCAGGTTCCTTTGTGGAATAAATGTAAAAGGGGCCATATTCCATTTTTCAGTTTGGATGAAGTATGTGCAAGGTTGAGTAAATAAACCAGATGCAGAAGGTGAGCTGCCAGTGAGATTGGGAACTTAATGTTGGCTTAAGCCCCTCTGAGAATTCTTGGAACACTGGCAACAATCCTGGCAATAGTGGGAATTATGTACAGCTCACATGCAATCTCAGATGTGCAAGTAACATCACATTATTTACATCAAAATCAATTTGATCTCACTCAGTATCCTTATTAGTCCTGCACGATCCCATACATTTCTGTGGGTTTGCTCCTTCCAAGCAGAGAAATATCTGCTAAATCTGGAAGTCTCTGCATTTAGGGTTTTGTGTCCATAGCCTGGTACCTTGCTATCACATTTGACAATGAGACATGTGGCCCAGAGGAGAAGAGATATTGAAGGCAGTGAAAGAGAAAAGCAAGGTCAAAAATGTTGATGCCAGAGCAGCTTCTTTTTTTTTCCATTGCACTTGGCACACTAATTCTATGATGATTAAATTAATGAATAAATGAATTCCTAATAGTAAAAGTAAAAAATTTGGTTCAGAGTGGAGCAGTAATGGAGAAAAAGTTTTACCATTTATTTTTGCAGCTATGGCAATATAAAGTTGGAAGAGACTTTAGAATCTATCAAATCTGATTCTTTAACTTCTGTATCAATACCATCTATAACTATGCTGTCCAATTTGGGAGCCATTAGATACATGTGGCAATGAAAAATTTAAGTTGAAATTTAATTTTTCCATCATACTAACCACATTTCAAGAGCTCAAGAGCCACATATGGGTAATGCAAGTGTTCAGACAATATAGATATGGAACATTTTCATCACTGCAGAAAGTTATAGTAGACAACACATATTTATTACATCCCTATCAAATGATCATCTAGCCTTAGTTTTCATTCTTCTTAATAAATGTCCTTTACTATTGCATTTCAGGCCAGCCATATTGTTAGGCTGTCCTTGAAGTTTCTTCCATATATTTATCCTAGATATTTTAGACATATGAACAAAATTTATTCTGTATTAAAGTAACTGTTTGGAAATTTTGTTAATAATAAAGGTAGTCTAAACTGAAACAGAACAACTAGACAGAATAAAAAAGTTTCTTAAGGACTCTCTTATAACTGAAGAATAGAACTAATTCACGTAACCATCTCCATACTAGTAATTTAGTCAAAACTCAGAAGAAAAGAAATCCAACCGTAGAATGCTTTATGCTTCACAAAATGCTGAAATGCATAAAACCTTTAATTTTTTGTCTCTATGTGCTAAATCTAATGCTATTATGCAATTAAGAGTTCTGTATCTAACATCTTAGTGAACATCATCATTTTCTATTAAACCCAAATACATCCATAAAGACCAAAAGGTGAAAATCTTCAGTCTTCAAGTTTTAGAGGAAGTAAGGGTGGAGATTTTAGAAAACCTCCCAGAAGGAACAAAATTAGTGACGGCACCAGACCATCTGAAAATTAGAGTATTGCTCACAATGACTTAATTCATACTT
This sequence comes from Pongo pygmaeus, assembly GCF_028885625.2. Taxonomy (NCBI): domain Eukaryota; kingdom Metazoa; phylum Chordata; class Mammalia; order Primates; family Hominidae; genus Pongo; species Pongo pygmaeus. Next base: position 86,487,929 of record NC_072384.2, read on the forward strand.
GTTTTATTAATGTCAACAACTGGAGGAGCTTCCATGGAACATATAAACTTTTAAAGACCCGAAACAGTGAACTGACTCATCTTTCTGTACATAATAATAACCTTGTATCATCAAGAAAACTGCCTGACAATGTTTCTCTTTTAGTTACTCTTCTCTTTAGAGTGGTCAGTATATTTAGCATAATTTCTATCCAAATAGGTTAAGAATAAAAATTTTTGGCACTCAAAATTTAAATCTCTGTTTGAGGAATTAAGGTGAGTATATCAGTTAAGATTAGGTTAGTCAAGGTATAACTGAAAATCCAAGTCATAATAGCTTAACAAAGATAAAGGTATATGTTTCTATTGCATAATACAGGTTTACAGTTCAAAACTAGTATGATGGGTCCATGGTTATGAGAAACACAAACTTTCTGTTCTATAATTCTTAGTTCATGACCTATATTACCAAGTATGGCTTCATGTCCACAATGTGGCTGCTGCAGCTCTGACTATCACATCCATGTCTTAGGCAGCAGTTATACAGAAATTGCAGAACAAAAAAGGTTCCTTGTGATAGTTAAGATAGCCCCCCCAAAAGAACTTTCCTACAAGCTCCACCTGACAACTTCTACTGACATTTCTTGTCCATCTGTAGGAAGCTGGAAATGGTTTCTTTTTTTCCAGCTAGACCATTGCTGCCACCACACAATATAGGGGTTTTATTACCAAACAAGAAGCAGGCAATGAATATTGGATAGCTAGCTAGCAGTCTCTTTCTGAATAAGTGAATTATCCTTTCTTTGTGCTTAAACTTAAATTGTTGCACAGGCCATACTGTATATACTTACTTATACTGAAAACAGAATTGTGTAGCAATAGAGAGCATAGGATGTAATTAGGGTGATTCTATGTTCCAATTTTCCCTGAAGAGTTCCAGTATATAGCTGTTGTATCAATATAGTTATTATTAGTGTTTCTATTACTCTCTAAAGTGTCTCAGTTGGACAATAAATTGCATGGTCACCTTAGCTATTATAAACTGGCTAGAACATCTCTAATACTTCCTAGCTCTGTGACCTTAGCAAATTACTAACTTTTATAAACTCATTGTTTATAAACTCATTGTATTAGTTATCTATTGCTGAATAACAAATTTTACACCCCAAATATATTGGCTCAAAACAACAAACATTATCTCAGTTTCCATGGGTCAGTAATTAAAGAGCCACTTAGATGGATGGTCCTGGCTCAGGGTCTCACTTGAGATTTAGAGGCTGGCAGGAGCTGCTATCATCTAAGGGCCTAATTGGGAGGCAGGATCCACTCTGAAAATTATTCACTCACATGGTGGTTGGGAGGAGGCCTCAGGTCCTCACCATGTGGGTTTCTCTATAAAGCAGTTTGTGTGTCCTCATAACATGGCAGCTGGCTTCCCCTCCAAGAGAGAACAAAAGGAAGCTTCAGTGCCTTTTATGCCCTAGTCAACAAAGTCCCACAGTCACTTCCTCTTTATTCTATTCACTAAAAGCAGTTTACTAAGTCCAGTTCACACTCCAGGGGGGACTATAGGCACATGGCAACATGCCTGGGTAATTTTTTAATTTTTTGTAGAGATGGGGATTTGCCTTATTGACCAGGCTGGTCTCAAACTCCTTGGCTCAAGCGATCTGCCCACCTTGGCCTCCCAAAGGGCTGGATTACAGGTGTGAGCCAACACACCTGGTCATGATTTCTATTTTGGTGCTTTGAATCTCAGTTTTATGTATCTTCTATCATAGATTGTACCAACTCTGAAAGACAAGTTTGAAAAAGGAGTCTTATGGAAATAGGACCACTAGGAAGGTGCTCAATAAATGTATAACTCCAGGAGGAAATATGGCTGGATATTTAAGTTTGACTCTAGTAGAAACAATAAGTTTTAATATACATTTATGACATATATATGTATATGTATACATATATGTATAGAAAGATAGCAAGAGAGAGACAGAGTATTGCTCTATTGCCTAGGCTGGAGTGCAGTGATGTGATCACAGTCCACTGTAACCTCAAGCTTCTGGGCTCAAGCAATCCTCCTGCCTCAGCCTCCCAAGTTTGTAGAAATGGGGTCTCGTTATGTTGCCCTGGCTGGTCTCAAACATCTGGCCTCATGCCATCCTCTTACCATGGCTTCCTAGAGTGTTGTGATTACAGGCATGATCTTCCTTGCTTGGCCAATGTATGTTTTCTTAATCTACTCTTTAACTTTCTCTTCACACTTGAGTTTATACAGTGATGTCATTGAGCTCTTGCTATGCTGCCCAGGCTGGTCTCAATCTCCTGGGCTCAGGTGATCCTCCCACTTCAACCTTGCAAAGAACTGGAAATATGTTAGTTATTATTAAGTCTCTGGACAATGGAATTAATTCCTAAGGTCCTGTAAGCTCCGAGAATACAAAGACAATAAGGTATGGTTCCCAGTGAGTCTTCCTAGGAGACATGGGTTCTTGCTATGCTGCCCAGGCCGGTCCCAATCTCCTGGGCTCAGGTGATTCTCCCACTTCAGCCTTGCAAAACAGTCGGGATATGTTAGTTATTATTAAGTTCCTGGACAATGGAATTAATTCCTAAGGTCCGTAAGCTCTGAGGATACAAAGACAATAAGGTGTGGTTCCTAAGAGAAGTCTTTCTTGGAGACAGGCTGACGCCTAATACAAGCAATGAAAGAAGAGTAGGAAACAGCCAGTTCGAGGACATTGTGTATGTTTGTATATAATAGAAGGATGGGGGCTTGTGGAAAATGGTTACAGGGAGAACTAATGTTGCCCAGGAAGATGGAGCCCTTTGAGCAAAGATAGCGCTCTGGAGAAAAGTTAAGTTATTTAATATGGCTAAAGCTCCTTTGTGAGGTGGGAGGTGTTAAGAAGTGAGAGTTGAGAGCATGACAATGCATAAGATCACCCTGAGGAGAAATGTAGTGATTCAAGAACAGAGACTTGGGGAATCCTAGCATTGAATGGGTAGTTTAGGAAACATGGCCCAGAAAGGTGACAAGTTTACTGCCTGCCTTCTCTTCTTTCCCATTCACCCAGAGCAGAAGTGCTGGCCAGAATCTTTTCTGACAGAGATCAGATAGGAAAGGGCAGCACTGGGAGTGAAGGTGGTTATGGGGGTGAAGAGAGTAAAAGTCAATCTCCCTAATAAACAGCCAAGAGAGGAGTCACAGGAGTGAGTTAGACAAGCAAACAGCAACAAAAATTCCAGGGCAGGGTTTAGTGGGTTAAAGCCTCCAGAGAAATGGAGAGTAGAAGAAGCAGATTTCTGAAGTTCCCATGGGTTATTATCTGAATCTCCTTTGAGGTTCTTTGAGAGAGATAAAATTTGAAATTCCTCTTAAATTATGGACTAAGTTCCTTTGTTTGCAGAGACAGAGCTGCGTGAAGCCCTGGTTTGATTATGGTTATTGAAGGACCTGTTGGACAGACACTAGGGGAACTAAGAAAGTATAATAATAGTCATAAAAATTTATGGCAGGAGAATTGCTTGAACCCAGGACTAGGAGGTTGCAGTGAGCTGAGATGGCGCCACTGCACTCCAGCCTGGCGACAGAGTGACACTTTGTCTCAAAAAAAAAAAAATTATTATTGCTACCATGCTAAACTATTAGTCGTAAAAGTATTAATGGCAACAAGAACTGTTCAATTCTAAGAGATAGACATAGTATTATTTCCCTTTCCCTTTCATAGATAAGAAAACTGAGGCACAGATTAGTTGGATTGATTTCCCCAGGGTCATACAACTAGCAGTTGGCAAAGCCAGGAATGGAACCCAGGTGCTTTATTTTATAGAAACCACTGGAACCAAGATTTTTACTAAAGTATAGGGTAGTAGAGGATAAAATTCAAAGTACAAATTCTTTTACTATCTAATATTTTATTTTCTAAGAAAAGGATTATATTCAATGAATACTTAATGTATACACAGAAATTCTCCTTTTAAGTTGGAAAAGTGTTATAATGTAAAGAGCAGTGTCATGGGGGGGGGAGGGGCACCACCATTCTTTCATAGACTAAAACATTCTTTTCTCTCTCCCATGCACATAGTACCAGGTGCAATGTGGATTTTGAATCAGCACTAGCTGAATTGACATGTTCTACAATACAATTTGCAAGGCACTGTGTGCGTGGCTGCTCAAGCATGGTCACACAAAGAGATGCCTGCATTTATAACTCCAAGTTTCTAAAGCCACTGGGTTAGTCTGCTTCATAGTTTCCTAATTGAAATGTATGTTTGCTTTTTTTTGTTGTTAGACAGTCTCGCTCTGTCACCCAGGCTGGAGCACAGTGGCCCACAATACCACAATATCTTGGCTCACTGCAGCCTCCGCCTCCCGGGTTCAAGCAATTCTCCTGCCTCAGTCTCCTGAGTAGCTGAGATTACAGGTGCACACCACCACACCTGGCTACTTTTTTTTTTTTTTTGAGATGGAGTCTCATTCTGTCATCTAGGCTGAAGTGCAGCGGCGAGATCTTGGCTCACTGCAACCTCTGCTTCCCAGGTTCAAGTGATTCTCCTGCCTCAGCCTCCCAAGTAGCTGGGATTACGGGTGCCTGCCACTGCACCCAGCTAATTTTTGTATTTTTAGTAGAGAGAGGCTTTCACCATCTTGGCCAGGCTGGTCTTGAACTCCTGACATCGTGATCCACCCACTTTGGCCTCCCAAAGTGCTGGGATTACAGGTGTGAGTGAGCCACCATGCCCGGTCAATTTTTGTATTTTTAGTAGAGATGGGGTTTCACTGTGTTGGCCAGGCTGGTCTTGAACTCCTGACCTCAGGTGATCCACCCACCTCGGCCTCCCAAAATGTGGGATTATAGGCATGAGCCACAGTGCCTGGACTGTTTGCTTTTTTAAAAAAACCAAATTCCTTGATTTTCAAGACTGCTCATTCAAAATAAACTCATAAAGAATGGCTCAAGAATAAGTACTTTCGGTAAGTTGTAGCCCTATTTGGGGGTGTGTTGTTCACTCAAGTTTTGGTGGGTGTACATGTGTTGTCATTTTGTGGGCTTCTTCTTTTCCTTGGTCCTCTCACATTTCTTCACTCCACCTTGGTCTGTCGGACCCCTGTCCTGGGATCAGAAGTTGAGGAGTGGGAGACTTACTGGATCTAGCCAGAGTTTAAACTCTTCTGTCTTCCTTACCTGGATGGATTTCCAGGTAGACTGGTTGTCATGTTTTTAAGATATAAAAGACCCTTTGGGTTTATGCATACATATCCATAGCCTCTTTGGTGTATTAGGAAAGAAGGCGAGAAATAAGCTGTATTTGCATTTATGTGTAAGGATTTGTGTAGGATTTCCTCTCTCAATCAGTAATTTCTTTTAGTCAGATGCTAGACCATGCCTTGTAAAACATGCCAAAGGTTTTGCTGCATATCTTTTAGTCAAATTTAAAAATGGAAATACTTAATGCAATTTTTTTTTTTTTTTGGAGATGGAGTCTCACTCTGTGGCCCAGGCTGGAGTGCAGTGGCACCATCTCAGCTTACTGCAGCCTCTGACTCCCGGGTTCAAGCAATTCTCCTGCCTCAGCCTCCTGAGTAGCTGGGACTGCAGGCGCATGCTGCCACGCCCGGCTAATTTTTTGTATTTTAGTAGAGATGGGATTTCACCGTGTTGCCCAGGCTGGTCTCGAACTCCCGAGCTCAGGCAATTTGCCGGCCTCAGCCTCCCAAAGTGCTAGGACTACAGGCATAAGCCACCATGCCCGGCCTTTTTTTTTTTTTAAAAAAAAAAAAAAAACAAAAAAAAAACACAGGGTCTTGTTCTGTCACTCAGGCTGGAGTGCAGTGGCAGGCTCATGACTCATCGTAACTTGGAACTCCTGAGCCTAAGCGATCTATCTACCTGCTTTAGCCTCCGGCATAGCTAGGACTACAGGCATGCACCACACTCCCAGCTAATTTTTAAATTTTTGTAGAGATGAGGTCTCCTTATGTTCCCCTGGAACTCCCGGTCTCAAGCAATCCTCCTGCCTCAGTCTCCCAAAGTGCTGAGATTACCAGCATGAGCACCTGGACCTGGTCCAATAAATATTATAAATTCGAATTACGCATTTCACTTTCATTTATATACAATATCCTTTCACAGGATTATTTGATAGTTATTAATGTATATTATGATTGAGTTTTAATAGTTACTTTGGGAAAACAGAAATTACTGTTCCAGTACTTACTTGTAAGTTGTAAGTCCACACAATGCACTTAAACTTTATCTTGTTCAACAGATTCTGTAGCACATGAAACACTTGAAATATGGAAGAGTCACTTCTCTGGGCACTTTGCTCATTTCGTCTGCTATTCATTCACTGATTCGACATTTTATTGATCGATTACTATCTGCTTGGCAAGGTGCTACAAATAGGAATACTAAGAAAAAGGTCAAGGTTCCTGTCCTCAAGGCCCTCTCTCTCAGTCCAGTGTTGTCAAGGCTTGATGAAACACACTAGTGGCAAACAAGCACGAGGGGCCTTATTTCACCGGTGTGCGGCCCTTCTTCCAGCTCTGAAATTATGTCTATCCAAACATCCTAAATCAACAAATCAGTGTTTCTAAATCATACAACTGCAGCTAACAAACTGGGAATAAGGCTTCGATTATTCTGACTTGATTTAAAACGATCACTGCCAATTCTTTGCCCTGCGAATCCTTTCTTTGACTACTAAGTTAAGCTTTACACACCTCACTTGCAAGAGGCTATGCTGGCTTTCTGGAAATCCGTAATTAAGTTCAGTGTTTGTGGGATGGAGTGTAATTAACGACCATTAATTAGAGAGTTTCGTTCGTGAGAGCCTGCCAGGCTAAGCAGCAGAAACACGAGAAACTGATAAAAAGCTTTCCTCATTTTTAAACAACAGTCGCACGGAAGTTCCTGGCGGGACAAGGGAACGTGGTCTGTCCTTACTACTCCCGTGGACGCGGGTGGATTGGGACGCTGGACCGTGTCTCCCCGCCCCCGCCCCCACGACTCCTCCGGTGCTCAGCCTGAGGCCTCCGTCCAGGAGCGCTGCCGCTGACCCAGGCTCAGGAGCTGGGGGCCCCGGCACAGACGCCCAGGTCTCGGGACAGGCGGCGACTGCACTCACGGAAGTGCGCTGAGCTCTCCCCTGTAGAAGGGCGCCTCTCCTCCCCCACTTCCTCCTCCAGCTCCACGGCAGCCTCCCGGGCCGGCTCCTCCTCCTTCCAGGTCTCCTCCCAGTGCCGCCGCGGCTCTCAGGCCCGAGGTGCGGCGCTCACCCCGGCAGTCCCCAGCCTCAGACGCTGCGTGGAGCGGCGGAGCCGGAGGGAAGCAAGGGGCCGTCTGCGCTGCTGTCCCCGCCCCGCGCGCTCTGCGCCCCGCGTCCCTGGCGGTCGCTCCGAAGCTCAGCCCTCTTGCCTGCCCCGGAGCTGTCCTGGGTTAGCCGAGAAGAGAGCGGCCGGCAAGTTTGGGCGCGCGCAGGCGGCGGGCCGCGGGCACTGGGCGCCTCGGTGGGGCGGGGGGAGGTGGCTGCCGCTCCCGGCTTGGCGTCCCGCGCGCACTTCGACGATGGCTTCTCCGCCGCGGCGACGGCTGCGCCTCGGTCCCCGCGGCCTCCCGCTTCTTCTCTCGGGACTCCTGCTACCTCTGTGCCGCGCCTTCAACCTAGACGTGGACAGTCCTGCCGAGTACTCTGGCCCCGAGGGAAGTTACTTCGGCTTCGCGGTGGATTTCTTCGTGCCCAGCGCGTCTTCGTAAGTGGCCGCGCTTGAAACTGGAGCCGGCCCCCTCCCCCACCGCGCGCACCCACCCAGCGTTTCTCCATCGGGATTGATTTCCGAGAGATCCCGGCGTCTGTCTGTCTCACCCATCCTACCCCTCAGAGTGGTTTATATCCTGGGTGGAGGAAATATTTGGGGAAAGGAACTCCCTTTGGTACCCATCACCCAGTTACACCCCGCTCCTCACCTCTTAAAATTGGTTGGGGGCAGCGGGAGAGCTTTGAAGCAGACCTGTGCTTAAAAATCGGGGAAAGTGGGAAATCAACAAAGGCTGGTCTTGCCGGACTCCCCGCCTCCTGTGCCAATGCTGAAGATTTGGTCAATATCATCCCTGAACTTCTTTTTCTCCTCTACCAGTTAGGCTTCTTGGTAGCCTTTTTCTGCTTTACAGGCTTAACGCCCGTCCTTTTCAGTCTCCCTAAACAAGCCCTCCCCCACTCTTTCCGCCTCTGTCTGATTCTGTTTCTCCTCACTCCTTTTGCAGACATTCTGATGACTTAAAATGACCATACTGTCCTATTGAATTCATTGTGTCTTATCTCTGGGACTGTCAGACATTTGCACATTTGAGGTTGAACAGATGAATTGAATGTGTCATCTGTTCTTTTTATAGTGATTCACTATTTAGGTCATTGTTCAGAAGGAACAAGGGTGTTTGCTGAGTTTTCACTCACTGCAGGTCATTTGAATACTGCAGTATTTAATAATTCAGTTATGTTTTCAAGTTGCCAACGTTCCGCGTTGCAAGGGCCGTCAGGATTTCTAACAGTTATTGCCATTATTGTGTTAGAAATTGTCTCCGACTTTACTGAATGCTGACATCATTCTCACCACCCCACCCCCATGTTAGCGTTAGGAGTACTGTTCTAATGAGTGTTGACTGTTTTTTTTAATGATGTTTAAATCTTGTTTTCAAGAGAGAAACTGTTCTTAGGGTGCCTTCTAAACGCTTAGACATTGTAACAACATATTTTTGTTTCCACATTTTCTGTATAAGATATCCCTTCGGGGTGAAGTGGAGGATAATTTTGACGGTTAGTACGTGGATAGGACCATCTTCCACTACACACATGCCTAATTTGAGGGTCGTCTCAATGTTTTTCTATGACTGTTAGGACACTCAGCAGAATTTAGTCTTAGTGTTTTTCTGAATGTTACTGAGTATCATTCATTTTGGTAACAACCTTTGCAGCAATACATAGATTGGATGTAGTTAATGGAAACTTTGTTAGTGGAGACATTATTTTATGTAGCAAGCTTAGTTTTATTTGTTGTTAGCAGTTACAGTGCTTTCTGTGAGACCTGGAGCACAGATTTTCCAACATGATAAAAATAATCATTATTTAGGCAACATTTACCAATTTCACATTCCATTTAGTCATTTTAGTCAGCATTATCTTTTTATTTATTGTTTTTAACCACAGGGGTGAATACCAAACGTTATCTTTAAACATTTTTGTTTCCATATACTTTCAAGTGTATACCTTTATGAGACAGAACATTTTAGTTGCTCCCAAGGGTTCAATTTTATATATAATCTGTACAGAAATTCTAATGATTTTGAAAATATATGCCTTCAGTCAAAAATTAGCATTTAAATACTTCAGGCCAGGCACGGTGGCTCACACCTGTAATCCCAGCACCTTGGGAGGCCAAGACGGGCAGATTGTCTGAGCTCAGGAATTTGAGACCAACCTGGGCAACATGGTGAAACCCCGTCACTACAAAAATATACAAAAATTAACTGGGCATGGTGTTGCACACCTGTAATCCCAGCTCTGCGGGAGGCTGAGATGAGAGGATTGCTTGGAAAGTTGAGGTTGCAGTGGAGATTGTGCCACCACACTCTGGCCTGGGCGACAGAGAGAGACTGTCTCAGAAACAAAAAATCAAAAACAACAAACAACAACAACAACAAAATAAAGTTGATGGCAGTGTTTTACAAATGTTACTGTTAATTCTTCAGCAATGCTCTGAGTTTAGTGTAAGATAAATGAGAGGGTGATAAACTTTTAAGTTTTCTTTTTTTTTTTCCATGGAAAATGCAGTAATGTTGAACTGTTCATGATATTTGCTACTGCTGATTACAAGCCAGGGTGACTAATCTTTGGCCAGTCATTATAATCAATGAATATGTTATGACCTCACAGGCTTACATGACTTCACTCATAGACCTTTAATGATAAAGTAAAATTGAACTTGGGTTTGGTTTCATATAATACTTTGAAATATTCATCAGCAACTTTGTTACTGATAGACTAGAGAGCTGTAGGTATAGGTAACTTAAAAAATGGAAACCAACCTTGAGTTTTTTTTCTTTGTTTTTTTTAAACAAAACGTATATAAACAAAGATTTTTACTTAGCTTTTCAGATTTAACAAAAATTTATGTAAAATTATGCTGAATTTTCTAAAAGGGCACTTTAAATTTAACAAGCATTGGAATCCAAGGTACATGGGATGCCATTTCCACTATTACCAGTTGGATTTATTGTTATTTGGTATTACCATAAACTTTTAAAAGAAAAAAAACCACATAATGAAAAAGTATTTGTCAATTCAAGAGCGCCTTTCTTCTGAGGGGAGAAGGATTCGTGAGGAGCAGTGGTTGTGACGTCCTCTCCTGTTGCTTTGTCCGGTTTTGGTGTCCACATACCTTGGGGAAGCTGTAGAATTATTTTACGCCTAATTTTTCTCTTTATAGAAAATTATTATTGAATTATCTGCATAGTTCATAGTTTTGTTGTGAAAATTAATGAATCAATATTTATTAAAGGGAAGGACAAAGTACTAAGCAAAATGTTAAGGCGGCCCCTCAAAAAATCACTCCAGAAATGAGTCAGGTTCGAAGTAAAAATTCACAAAAATAGTGATTTTCAAAATTATGAAAAATAAAACATTTGCATTCTGTTTTTTTTTTCTATAAGCATTTATTTATGCTATGTTGTAAAACACATAAAATTTAAAGATTGTATGCAGGCTAATAATTAAAGTCATACTTTTCTTGTGGAGACTAATTGGAAAAATTAAAAATTACATCCTAGGTTTAATTATAATGATGACATCTTATTTTGGTAAACATATTTTATAATTTGCTAAGCACTTATATCTCGTTTCATTCTATAGCCCACACCACCGGGGGGAAGTAAGGGGAAGCAGATATACTCATTCTTACAGATGAGGAGGAAACGGAGGCAGAACCGTTTGCAGTCTAGTTATTTGAGTAGGTTGGTGTGAGTAGAGGGTAAGGAAGGGAGGGATCTGAAGACAGGGTGTAAAATTCAAATCCCACTTTTTTTAATTCAAATATTGAATTTTTAAAGAAAATAACTGAACAATTTTAAAATTCATTCTTCAAATATATGTTATACAGTTCTCATTTTATGTATTTCTTTATTTTAAAATAATGCTATAATGAATAACACTGGATTCTTGCCTTTCCCCCCATTAAACGCTAATGGAGCCTTGTCTTAGTTGGCAATGTGTAGATGTGTGTGCCTTAGAAGCAGAAGGTCCTTCAATGGTTCTCAGTCCTAACTTCATGTTTGCAATATCTGGAAAGCCTTTTAAATAAAACTCTTGCCCTGGCTGTATCTTAAATCTAAAAGTAGATCTCTGACTTGATATTCCAGGGGCCTGGCCTGTGAATCATTTCTCGTTCACTGGCCTGTCTTAACTCAATTTGACTAAAAACTCTTCACCAAGAGATGTTAGTTGCACCTCTGTTTCTATTAATGGTGGCATCATTTTCTCTGTCACCTTGGAAATACTTTCATATTCCTCCCTCTCATGTTCTATTTTTCTGTGTTTCTCCTACTTCACCACCTTAATATCAGTCAGTGATTAGTCAACAGGCAGAAGCTCCTAGAAATTCTTCCTTTTTAAGGTTTTCTTGATTCCATCTCTGCTTTCTACTCCTTATTTCAGTATAGTTATGACAAGCACAGTCAGTGGCACTCAGGTCCTCCCCCATCCCTCTGCCCATCATTTGGCTCTTAAACCTGCAGAACGTCTTGTCTGTTTCTATTCATTTTATCTTTCTGTAACATCCTTTTTTATCCTGGTATTCTGTTGCAAAAATTTTCATAATAAAGCTTCCGTTGCCAGCAAGAAAGTTCAAACCGTTTAACGTGGATTAAGGTCACTTGCAATCTGTCCCAACCTGTGTGTATTTTTAAAACTTCATGTACCATTTCTACTCTTACCATTTTAACTGTTTTCACAACACTTTACAAAATGATGCCAGCTCATTTTTTTATAAAGTTCAGAGTAGCTCTGACTATATTGGTTGATTTTTCTCATCATAAATAATATACATGTATATTAAGGGACATAAAATTAGACTATAGTTTTGTTATTTAGAAAGCAAATCCTATATTGATTACTTCTGATTAAGGACATATAATGTTTTATAGAGCATTATGAAAGACAAGGGAAAATATGTGGAAATTGTAGTTACTGCTTCTGTTTTACATCATGTAGTTGTTGACTGGCATTTTTGTTTTTCTTTTGATTCAAAAAAGCGTTTTTTAAAAAATGAAAAGTTAATCTGAAACTGGAATTGTAGCTTTGAAATAACATTCAGTACTATTTCATACACATTTATTTCTATATACATGTGTGATAGTTTTTCAGAAGTTCCTTTTGGTGAAGGCTCATTGGTCAACTCAGAGTCAGCTAAATTTATTAAACATGCTTTATCTTAGAAAGGTCAGTGCTGAAAGCAGACAAACAAGTTAGTTTATTTGGAGGGTTTGAAAAATGGACTTGTCATTGTTTGGCAGGTTGCCCCTCCTTGGTTGTCAAGGTCACATTCCGTGAATCAACTGCCCTTCAAGTACACTTTGGATGGGGAGTGCATCCAAAGGCCATCCTCCTGATTGGTTCCTCTGAGCCTCTTGTCTGTCTCCCTCTCACTGCCTCCTCTGATACCTCTCCCTCCCTGTCTCTCTCTCTTTTCCCTTTTTCTGTCTCTTGTCCTTCCTCTCTTTTTCGTTTCCTCTATCTCTTTTCCTCCTTTCCATCCATCTTTCTGTCCTCTCTCCCAAACTCAATCCTTTATATTTTAGCACTTCTTGGTATGGATGTAAGCCTTAATTTTGAAGTCCCAGAGAGTTATTTAATGGCAATGTTTCCAGTCATTAAAAAAAAATGTTGAGGATGGGGATTCTGATTATGTTCTTGGACACACTTTTTGGAGGGAAATGGAGTCTATCAGGAGAGAGTTGCAGGCATAGGAAATTAAGTCACTCAGCTTCAGATTTACACTGCTAATCAGTGAAAACTCTTGTCAACCTTGCCTCACCTGGTGTGTTCTCCCCACCTCTCCACCATTGATAAGAAATGTTTAAGCTGGCTTTTCTACCCTTCTTTCTCTTTTTCTCCTTCATTTGAGTTAATCACTTGACCACTAATGGCCCTTTGAAAAAACTGAGGAAAGAAAAGCCTTTTTAAAGACAGAATTTAAGTTTTACATTTTCTACTCTTTTAGGGAATAACTTATTAATGGCATCAGTTGTTTTCAGGACCAAGATGATAATTAAATCCCAAAATCTTCTATTTTCATGGTGTTTCAGATTTTCTAAGTTTGCATTTATTTATTATCACCTTCAGAAAATTTCTTTTTAAAGTATTTACAGTGGGCATTGTTATCTCCATTCAATAGAAAAGGGAACAGAGATTCAAAGTTACTCCTTCAGTTGATTTGCAGTGTTTGTAAATTTTAATTCCAAAGTGTTTCCATTAGATAGTGCTGCTTAGATCACAAACTTTTTTTTCTGGTCTGTCAGTTCTCTTACCCTAATTAAGCTGTTGTACACATTCATTAGTCATTCTTAGATGAAATTCAAGTAACAATTATTTTTATGGAGTGTTTTATTAACTTTGTTTTTTGTAGTATGTGTTGCTTTTTTTTTTTCTTTTTTTGAGATGGAGTCTCGCTCTGTTGCCCAGGCTAGAGTGCAGTGGCACGATCTTGGCTTGCTGCAAACTTTGCCTCCTGGATTCAAGCAATTTCTGGCTAACTTTTGTATTTTTAGTAGAGATGGGGTTTCACCATGTTGGCCGGGCTGGTTTTGAACTCCTGACCTCAAGTGAGCCGCCTGCCTTGGCCTCCCAAAGTGCTAGGATTACAGGCATGAGCCACCGTGCCTGGCCTGTGTTGCTTTTTATTCCTTAATTTTTTTATGTAGCATCTTTTATCACCTTGTACCCAGTTTTCTATGCAAGTATTTCTTTTTCACTACACAACTCCCTCTTAAGACTTTAACATATGTCTAAGGTCATTTTACTTTCATTGTTCTCTTCAAAAAACTTAAATATCTTAATGATAGCTTTAATATTGATATGGCATTTTGGATGAAAAACTTCATTCATCAGCTTTTTTCCCTCACAAATTTAGCATGTAGATATTGACACATTCCTTTTATATTATTCTGCCATTTCTGTAGCATTTCACCAGTATGCAAGTCTGCACATGAAGGTATGCTTAGGAAAACTTAATGAACATCCATATTTGTACACCTGATTACCATCATTTCATGCCTGAAATGTGCAGATAGCCTGATGAAAAGCAACAGGCTTGTTCCTGGTCTTATCCAAGGAACTCAAGCTATGTGCTGCCAATAGAGTGGTGTTCTCATTCTAAAAACTCTCCTACTGGGCTCTTTTTCTCTGTCTTTGTTGAAGGCCTTCTCCTAATAACTTCCGAGCTCTCTCTGTCTTATAGTGCCAAGTAAAGAAAGTATCTGAAACCCAAAATTAAGTAGAGATGTTACATAAGGAAATTGTTTTAAGGATAATTTAAAGAATTGGATGTTTAATAGAGAATGCTTTCTGCATTTTTGAGGGGTTCAGACATAGTGGAAATGACTTATTTATATATGGATACTTTAAGATTGAGACATAGCTATTGAATTTACTTTGCTACTCCACTGTCCATTTAAACTTTCCTTGAGTTCTTATAATGTGGCAGGCGCAAAAGATGAATTAGAGTACCCTACATTCAAAGAAGCAATTTATCATAAGATAGGCAGAATAGTTTTGACCAAAAAGTTATAAAATATATTGTAAGACAGGGGTCCCCAACCCTCGGGCCATGGACCAGTACCAGTCCATAGCCTGTTAGGGACCATGCTGCACAGCAGGAAGTGAGCAGCAGGAGAGTGAGCATTACCACCTGAGCTCTGTCTCCTGTCAGATCAGCGGTGGCATTAGATTCTCATAGGAGCAAACCCTATTGTGTGAACCCTGCTGTGAAGTGTGCATGCAAGGGATCTAGGTTACATGCTTCTTATGAGAACCTAATGCCTGATGATCCGAGTTGGACAGTTTCATGCCGAAAGCATCACCCTCTATGTCCAGGGAAGAAAAGGTTGGGGACCACTGCTGTGAGCTACTATTTGAAGACAACCCAGAAGTGATTTTTGCTTGTAGGTTTCCAGGCAAAGCTTGAGAACCAGTTCTCCTATCCTGATGTAGAACCTGGTATTATCTACAACACTAAGAACGTGTACATACCTGTGCTTGTATTACTCTCATTAGGACTACTGTGGCAATGTCCCAAGCAAGCACTATTCAAGATATTGACTCTGAAAAGCAAACTTACCTGAACTGTTCTTTTGTTCTAGTATGCGCTCAAAAATCATTTAATTCTGATGAAAAGGGGTAGTTGTGTGATTTTGGGGTCAAATTTTAGACCTGTAGAAAAAAAATTGTATATGTAATAAATTTACATGTTATAATTTATACACACACACACACACACACACACACACACACACACACACACACACACAGAGTTTCACTGTGTTAACCAACTCTGCTCTAGAAAAAGAACCGATGGGGTTTTGATGACGAGCTACTCTCTTAGTCATGGGAGGTGGGGATTCTCTTACTTATAGCCTTTTTTTTTTTTTTTGAGACAGAGGTTTCCTCTGTTGCCCAGGCTGGACTGCAGTGGCGCAATCTTGGCTCACTGCAACCTCCACCTCCCAGGTTCAAGTGATTCTCCTGCCTCAGCCTTCCGAGTAGCTGGGATTACAGGCTCATGCTACCAAGCCTGGCTAATTTTTTATATTTTTAGTAGAGATGGGGTTTTGCCATGTTGGTCTCAAACTCCTGACCTCAAGTGATCTGTCCGCCTCAGCCGCCCAAAGTGTTGGGATTACAGGCATGAGCCACTGTGCCCAACCTGTTTTTTTCTTATGAAAGATTTTTGCTGAATGAAAACTAAGTTATTTTCTACCCAGAATCATTTTGCCGTGATGGGAGAGAGCCAACATTGGTGTTTTACTGATGCCAAATATGACTGCATGAAGCTCTATTAAACAGGGCGTGGTTTGGTTGGGAGTTACATCTTTATTTTGAATTTGTGGATTTTTAAGATAAGTGTCAGAAAGCAGGATTCTTTGTAACCCTGCAATTCGTACAGCCAGCTTTTGTCTAGTGTAGATGAGATTTGGCAGCTGCTACCCAGAATAAGAAATTGATTTTAAAAGTTCAAGTGAATGCATTCCATCTTTAAGATGTACATTCGTTCTAATTTCACAAAAAGGTGAAAAGCAATTGTAAATGTTTCCTTTGCCAGAATAATTTAAGTGACTTAGTATTTAATGAAACAAAATGATTATGGTGATAGCATTTTAGGACTGTTTTTGTCTGCCTGTATCCTGTTTTATTTCCTCTTATATTTCAATCAGTTTCTTGAGAAGAAAGACGAAAATCTTTTTTACTTTATCTTCTTTCTCCTTGACTCCTAAATGTTGTTGTCCCTGAGAACTCACTCATTGTCCCTCTTCTTTCGACGCTTCCCCTGGCTGAATAACCCCATCTGTGTTCTGATACAGCGTACTGTCTCAGGCAGGGCTTCAGACTACAACTGGATGACTCACAGATATCTCAAACATATTGATAATTGAATTCATGGTTTTCTGTAAATACTAATTTTATTTTATTTCCTGAGACAGGGACTCATTGTTTCACCCAGGCTGTTTGCTTACTTTGTAGCACTTGTAATCACAGCTCACTTGCAGCCTCAACCTCCTGGGCTCAAGCCATCCTCCTGTCTCAGGACCCCAGCTCCACCCCCAAAGTTGGGACCACAGGCGCATGCCACCACACCTGGTGAATTATTTTATTCTTTGTAGAGATGGGGGTCTTACTATGTTGCCTAGGCTAGTCTTGAACTCCTGTAAGTACTTAATCTGCCTTCTGCTTCTCTGCGCTCTAGGCTTTTCTCCCATCAATGCACTCAAGAAGGAAACCTAGGTGGCATTCTTGAATGTCTTTTCTCTCATATTCAGGCCTCCAGCAATTGCTGTTCTACTCCAGGTGTTTTTTTTCCATCTGTCACCTATCTTTCCACCCACCCTCCTGCTGCAGATCACACTCACCTGCTCCCTGAGCTGCGGCCAGTCCTTTGCTTTCCTTGTTCCATTTTTTTCTCCCTCTCCCTTAATGCTTTCCCCATAAGGCATAACATTTAGTTTTCTTTAGTAGATGATTTCATTCTTCTCCTTAAAATACTCAGTGGCTTCAAATGAACCTTGGGATAAGATACAAAGTTTAACCATGGCCAAAAGGCCCTGTTTGACTTAGTTATTGCCAGGTTCCTTGACCTTATCTTGTGCCACTCCTGGCTTGCCCTCTCCTTCAGCCATAGCTCCTGGAGATTCAATTCTTTCTTGCCAGGGTCTTTCTACCTCTGCCTCACGTATTTCCTCCATCTCTTCATTCCACTTCCCTCATCCCCACCCCCCACTCCCCTCCATCCTCCATACACAAATGCTCCTAGGCACCCTCCTTCTGATCCTGTACATCTTAATGTTGTGGTGAGTTCCTTAGAAGTAACTTCTCTGTCTACTTTATCTAAAAGAGAACTTTCTTCCCCATTCTTTAAAGATGATTTCCTTAGAGAGACTTCCCTTTACCTAGAGGAAATCTTTCCCCTCTCATCCTTAGAGATAACTGGTCTGTCTAAAGAAGGTCTCCTGTCTCTATTCCCAAAAATCTCTGTCAGCTAATTGTTTGCTTGCTTGGTAGGACTTGTAATAGTAATTTATTTGTTGGCTAGTTTCTTGCCTCTAAGGGAATGTAAGCTAAATTCCTCCATTAAGAGCAGGAACCAGCTGAGCACAGTGGCTCACACCTGTAATCCCAGCACTTTGGGAGGCCAAGGCAGGCAGATCATCTGAGGTCAGGAGTTCGAGACCAGCCTCACCAACACGGTGAAACCCCGTCTCTACTAAAAATACAAAAATTAGCCAGGCATGGTGGTGGATGGCTGTAATCACAGTTACTTAGGAGGCTGAGGCAGGAGAATCGCTTGAACCGGGGAGGCAGAGGATACGGTGAGCCAAGATCATGCCATTGCATTCTAGCCTGGGTGACAAGAGCAAGACTCTGTCTCAAAAAAAAAAAAAAAAAAAAGGCAGGAACCAAGGTTGTTTTATTCATCTGGTATCTCTAGCACTTAGGACCTTGCTTTATGTAGAGGAAACACTAATTCATACCTGTTATGAATGAATAGAAAACAACAAAAAAAGATCTCTAGAATTAAAAATTTGACTCCTGATTATTGTGTCATCGGTTTATTTTACCTTAATGACAAAGAAATTGAATAGTGGTCCTAATCTTTGACCAATAATTGATTAGATTAATCTTGTGATAAGAAATTTTTTATTAAATAGTCAACTATTAAAAAAATTAAGCCTAGGCAATGTAGCGAGACCCCACCCCTACAAAAAATTTTTAAAAAAATTAGCTGAGAATGGTGGCATATGCCTGTAGTTCTACCTACTCAGGAGGCTGAGGTAGGAGGATCGCTTGAGCCAGGAGTTGGAGGTTGCAGTGAGTTATGATTGTGCCACTGCACTCTAGCCTGGGTGACAAAGCAAAACCCTGTCTCTTAAAAAAAAAAGAATAAAATAAAAATTACAGCAATATTTCTAATGCAGGATAATTTTTCTAAATGGGAAAATAATAATATTTATAATTATACTTTGGAATAATTTACTTAGAATATATTTATTTTTTTTGCTCAACATTCAGAATATAGAAAATGCATAGTAATTCTCTCTCATACACACACACACGCGCGCACACACACACACACACACACACAACACCAAAACAAAACTTTCCTGCCTCTAGGCAGCATACATTTTTAACAGCTTTACTTAGATATGTGCCATACAATAAACTGCACATATTTAAAGTGTATGATTGACCTGCATAAATTCCTAAATGAATGTAACCCTGAACTTGCCTTATAAAGTTATCAGGAAAAATAAACTATATCAAATAATGTATGCATGCAAGACAGTACCAAATGAATAATGAAGATTATGCCCTCAGTGAGTAGCAAATGGTTTTAAAAAATATTTGTAGATAATATCAAGAGAATGATTGCTCCTCATAAATCAGAAGATATTGCTTACGCTTTGTTTCATTTAAACTTTGGTCTGCCCCTTTTGTATTTTAGCCGGATGTTTCTTCTCGTGGGAGCTCCCAAAGCAAACACCACCCAGCCTGGGATTGTGGAAGGAGGGCAAGTCCTCAAATGTGACTGGTCTTCTACCCGCCGGTGCCAGCCAATTGAAT
Organism: Pongo pygmaeus; assembly: GCF_028885625.2. NCBI lineage: Eukaryota > Metazoa > Chordata > Mammalia > Primates > Hominidae > Pongo > Pongo pygmaeus. The sequence continues at coordinate 86,507,287 of NC_072384.2, forward strand.
TTGATGCAACAGGTAAATATTGACGCGTGATTTTCTTTTCATTGATTTCATTTGATTTTTTCTTTTTGCAATTGGTTTATTTTAAATGTAGCCATTTAATACAATAATATAGATAAGCACCTCAGCTCCACAGGGAAAATTATATGAAGACAAATGATTTATTATATGATTTTTTCCTACAATTTTTGTGGTAGATGAAAGTATTAAAAGTACGTTGTGTTTCCATTGGTTCAGATGTCTCCTGCCGTAAACTGATAGAATCAACCCACAGAAATTTGGGGTAAACCTGTTAGGATGTTTTTGTACCTTTTCTGAGAATAGGGAGCTCATAGGCACAGAAAGGCATTCTGCTGCTTCTCTGTCAACCAAATTGAAGCATGACTCACTGATTATTGTAGAAGATCAAATCTCTGATAATGAATATATCCAAGGATTGGGCTGTGCTATAAAAAGCAGTTGAGGAGGCTGGGCGTAGTGGCTCACGCCTGTAATCCCAGCACTTTGGGAGGCTGAGGCGGGCAGATCATGAGGTCAGGAGTTCCGGACCAGTCTGACCAACATGGTGAAACCCCATCTCTACTAAAAATACAAAAATTTGCTGGGCGTGGTGGCACACATCTGTAATCCCAGCTACTTAGGAGGCTGAGGCAGGAGAATCTCTTGAACCTGGGAGGTGGAGGTTGCAGTGAGCTGAGATTGCACCACTGCACTCTAGCCTGGGTGACAGAGGGAGACTCCATCTTAAAAAAAAAAAAAAAAAGAAAGCAGTGGAGGAATCTTTTGCATTCAGGTAGACTTAGGTGACGTAAACAACACTTATCAAGACTTTATTGGGAAAATTATGTTTTATGGTTCTGATAACAGGAGAATTTTATCTTAGGGATAATTTTCAGTGTCAGGATTGTGGTAGCAAGGAGAAAAATAGCATGTGTAAGATGAGAAATAAGTTTTACATTTTTGTCAGTGAAATAAAATATGCAGAATTCTGTATACATTTATATTGGTATATTTATATATATTTGTGAAATCTTAGATAATCCTTAAGGAAATAGTGTGACATTCTTCTAGTACGATAGTCTTACGAGATTTTTTATTGATTCTGATTTGCTGGCTTTGACAGAGTGCTTTAAGATAAACCTGCACAAAATTAATCCTTTTTTCCATATTGTTATTTCCTGCCAGTACTAAAATATATTGATTCTGGGAAATATATCAGTGAAACAGGAATCATGATGTGGACTATTCCATTTGACATTGTGATCAGTGCCAAAATGATCGTTAGTCATTAAGCCAGCTGTTAATGGGAACCAGATCACATGCACACGTTTTCAGGGTTTTTTTTCCATTTGAAATTATCTACATTAAACTCTGTTGTTGTATTTTTCCATATATGGCTAATACTTGGAAAACTCCAAGAGTTTGTAAAAAGGCCCAATTTTACCATAAATGGAGAAATACCTGTGACTCAGAATATGATAGTTTTAGGGCATTTATTGTCTAACAAAATATGAGAACTAATAAAAGGAAACCACAGTTTAGATTTTGATAGGTCAAACTGTTCAGATGTTTCTGTACTTAACACCATAGGTTTTTGTGTATTGCAAGATAATTTATTGCTTCAGGTAATTCTTTGTTTATTGAAAATAATATATGCACATGGTAAAACAAATTTTAAACAGTCTCAAAGGGTGTACAATGAAACATACAACTCACATCAGTCTTCTCAGAAGCAATCACTTTTTTTTTTTTCTTTTTGAGATAGGGTCTTGCTCTGTCACTCGGGCTGGAGTGCAGTGATGTGATCACGGCTCATTGCAGCCTCCACCTCCCAGGCTCAAGAGATCTTCCCACTTCAGCCCCACGAGGAGTTGGGACTACAAAGGTGTGCCACCAGCCTGGCTAGTTTTTATGTTTTTTTTTTTTTTAAAGAGATGGGGTTTTGCCATATTGCCCAGGCTGGTCTCAAAACATCTGGGCTCAAACAGTCTGCCCCCCTCAGTCTCCCGAAGTCCTGAGACTACAGGTGTGGCCCACTGTGCCCAGCCTGAGGCAATTACTCTTAACAATTTCTTTTATCCTTCTATAATTTTCTTATTTCTGTATATGTATGCATCCTTGGAAAAAGGCAACTCAAAAATCTGATGCCTTCCTGCACTGTTCTAACAATAGAAATCTCTTGTAGATCTTTCCTTATTGGCATATGAATTTACCTCATTTTTTGTAAATCACTGATACTATTCTATTGTATATGTGTACTTAATTTTCTTAAATTATATTTTCTACTAGTGGATACTTCGGTTATTTCCAGTCTTTTATTATGAACACTGCTGTAGTGAAAATGCTATACACAAGTATTTGTACAAATATGTGAATATATCTGTATGATAAAGGAGATTTTTGGATCAAAATGTATGTATATTTAAAGTTTTGTTAGGTATTATATACTTTCCCTCACAGAAGTTTACACCCCTCCAGTTCTGTTTTGAAACCCATGGCAACCTCATTTATTACCGTATTTTTAAATCTTTGTCAGTTTTATAGGAGGAAATAGTATCTGTTATGTTAATTTGCATTTCTTTAATTAACAGTAAGACTGAGCGTCTTCATATTTGTTTGTAAGCCTTCAGTATCCCTTTTCCTGTGAGCTACTTTTAGTATATTTGCACATATTTTCTGTTAATTTGTGATTTTTAAAAAATGAATCTCAGTTTATGGCACTCCATCCTTTCAGTGTTTAGGCCAGAATCTGGAGCCATGTTTGATATTGAATCTGTCAGTAGGTCAAAATTTAACTGCTTCTTATCAGTCCACTGCTAATATCCTGGTCCAAGCCACCACTGTCTCCCACCTGCACTATTGCCCTAGATTTTTGAATTAGGGCACTGCCAGGAACGAGATGGCACACTTAAATTGGGGTAATTTGACTATTTACAGAGGACTGTGCAGGTACCTGGGGATTGATCGTATATCAGCACTAGTTAAAATGTGACCTCTAGGCCTGAAGGCAGCAATTACCAGAATCCGAAGACAGAATACTAGGTGTAGAGAGCCACGTGACAGGAGCTGTGGCTTTTTTCAGAGGGCAGGAGCCAGCCCAAAATGACCAGGGGATTAAAACAATGAGCTCACTCTGCTTCCTCCCTTTGATTCTCTGTGCTGTGCTGTGTCTCATAAACAGTAGGCACATTCCCACCTCACCCTTGCCTGGGCTATGTTTCCTGCCTGGAACATTCTTTCCCTAAATATCCACTGAGTATCTGCTTCACCATCGTTTTGAGAATTGCTCAAATATTATCTTCTCAGTGATGACCATCTTATTTAAAATTCCAACTCCCCCTTCTCACCTTGTATTTCCATCCTCTTTATTTTTCCCAGTAATGCTTACATTGTTATATGTTATTTATTTGTTTTTAGTGAATGTCTCTTTCCCTCAATTAGAATGTAAGTTCCATGAGGACGGTTTTTTATCTTTGTTCATTGCTGAAACTCCAGGGCCTAGAACATTGTCTGGTGCCCAGCACAAGTTAGTGCTGAATAAATTGAAGAGATGAATGTACGATAAGAGGTTTTTGTATAGTAAGGAAATAACTAAAGTCCTTTAGTTGTCGTAGATGTACATATATATATATATAAATATATTTATATATATAATACATATATTTTTATGTATATGTATATCTTTTGTCCCTGTTTATGATATTTCTGTAATCCTCTTGTGTAACTTCTGAGACCTCCCCAGTGGAAAAAAAATTAAGACTTCAGTTTTTTACATTAGTATTTTTATTCAAATCGTGTTTATTTGAATGTAAGAGGACAACATAGATTTAAATAATCCAGTCAAGAAAATGTATATCTAAAACAGCCACATTAAACTATATGGTATTGAGTTTCAAGGAAGAAATGCTTATAGCTTATCGCATCCTGCTAAACTTCCTTTATGTCACTCTTCCAAGGAACTCTTCATCCCATCTTAGCCCAAACATATAAGCATCCCTACAATACAAATGTCTTCTCTCTTTTATTATCTCAAGGGAGACAGAAGCTGAGCAGATATATGGGGTTTCTGAAGGCAGCCTCCCTGGGGCTCAAACCCTGGTTCTGCCAGTTACCAGCTGTTGATGTTGCATGGGTTACTGTTAGATTACCCTCATCTCCCTAGTGCAGTATTCTCATCAACCTGCTCCATGGGTGTGGATTACACTGCATGAGTTAACTTACATATAGGTGAAGACTTTTAAAGTGCTTAGGACAGGGATTGGCATGTTGAAATGGCTCAGTAAACATGAGCTGTTTCATGTTGCTATTCCTCCCTTTTGCCTTCTTAGAGACCCTCCCTATTCCTTCATTTGCTTCTGTATCCCTGCTGCATTCTCCCTTTTCCTTTCTTCCCCAACTTCGAAGTATGTTTAAAGTTTTTTTTACCTGAAAAACTAATGAAAAACTGTTTTCCCTTGAACATGTATCTTTTCTTAGTCACATCTTTCTCTCTTCTTTCCTTTACATCCATGATTTTTGAATACGTATTGTGTCTTCATCACTTGCCATGCTTCAACCCAATAGAATCACTGTTGGGTTGTGGCACCGACCCAACCCAGCAGTGATTCTAACTACGATTGTTGACAGCAGCCTATTTGCCAGCTTCAGTGGATGCTTATGGTCCCTCATCTTTTTGGAATGCTCTTATACAATTCACCCCATTGGCCATTCCCTCCTTAAAGTTTCTGCTCTTTGTCTGCTTGAAATGATCACATCCTTTTATCCCTCCTAAACTTCTTGATACTATTGTGGACTTTCGTCTTTGATTCTTTTTCATCACTCCATTATTTGTTAAACCTCATGGTGTCATGAAAAGGAATAGGCCTTGTAGTTAGACAGACATGGGCTCAAATCTAGCCTCTGTCGTTTTTTCTAACATTACCTTGGGAAAATTACCTGCCATTCTACATTGTATAATACATTCCAGGGGTGATCACGAAGAGTATAAATTGGTTAGTTTATTTACTTTATTGTGTTTCTGAGCCCAGAACAGATTTTAGTGCTTAAAAGTGCCCTGTCCTCATGTTTTTAATATTGAGGAAATAATTTAGTTTATGAAATAGTCTCAGGAAAATTAGCTGTAATTATATGATGTGGGAGATATTACAACACTTTGTCATTATTCACATTTTTTTAAACTTCTGGGAAGACCTTTGGTATGCCCATGTGACTTTTTCTGGCCCATAAACCATGAGCAGAATTGTGTCATTTCTGGGTGGCAGGGTTTAAGAGCTGGGGCATTATTCTGCCCCTTCCCAGATGTCACAGGGAGTAGTGATAGTTGAAATGGTAGAACTTCTGTCAACCTGAGGCCTGTGGTAAAGAAGACATAAAGCTTAGACTCTTACTCATATGTGTGTGTACAAAAAAAATCTATTGTTATTTTTAACTACTTGAGATTTGGGGGATGCTTGTTACTATAGCATAATGGGAACTAAACTGAATAACACATATAGGGATATTAAAATGGAATATTATCAATAATCATCTGCTGGAAAATGGTTATTAAAACCGCTTTCTATTCTGCATGCCAGTTTGATCTTCCTTTAAGTTTCTAGTCTGACTTACTGAGTATCTGAGTGACTAAATGACTAGGTATCATTGCTTATGCTAAAAATGGCCCCTGATGTTAAGTTGCATTTGGATTGGGAGAAACTATAAATAGACTAAGTACCTGATAGGGATATCATAGCTTTGGGGTTCCTTGAGTATAGTGACTTAAAACTGGCATGTGTTTTGTGGCGGCTCTGGAAGCTATGGCTATGGAGTTGTTACAAAAGATACCATTTCTGTGGGGGCAAGAGGCTTTGAAGCCAGAATGACTCCTGTGTCTACCAGGTTTCGTTTCTTCATATCTGAGCCGTCACCTGGCGGGGCAAAGAGAAGTACTTTGGACAGCTGGGTGGACAGCTGTATAGGAAAGTTCATGTAAGGATTCTCACCAAAGAGGGTATGTCTGGTTCTGTCCTGCTGGAAAGCTGTGGTTCTGTCCTACATCCTTGTAAATAGATTGGTGCTTCATATGGCCTTTGATAGTTTTGTGAGTTTGAAAGTTTAGTTGAGCCTTAGGAAGCCCCAGATGATTGTTGCATCAACATTTGAAGTTTGTAATTGTATGAAATACTCTAGGCTGGTTGCTGCATAGTCTGTTTCTCCTTTGAAAAAATAGAATAGTAACTGTATTCCTTCCTACAAAAAAGAACAAACCTGAGCTAGCTCTAGAATCACAATAAAAATTTTTACAGTAAAGTGCTTGGAGATACTATAAATGCTTGGCATTAAGTAATATTTTGTAAAATGGTCCTTTCTTCTCCCATTCACCTTTTAGGTCAGGTTCTGCCATACTGATAGTCTTAGTGCACTGAGTCTTAGTGCACTGAGTACAGTTCTCTTTCTTTATTAAGCTGAATTTTTTCGTTGATTTTTTTTTTCTTACTGATGTTATAGTATGTTTGTTTTCCCGAGTAGACTATAAGCTATCTAAAGGCAGGGAACACTTTTATTTCCACTCACCATTTATTCCACTTCCATATGGTGGGTTGCCTGTGTGTATGTTCCATGCAAGTTTTGGGCTCTTCATGAAAAGTAATAGAAATAGACTCTAGCTAAATTTAACAGAACAAGAATTTATTGGAAGAATGTTGATAACTTAACCGTTATCTGAAAAAATAAGCAGGAACCAAGAGAAGCTAACAAAAGAACAACTAGTGGATTTTATTGTTGCTGGAACTGCTATTGCTGAATGTGGAATAGCACCATGAGAATAATTTCTTATCCGTCATGCCTCTTTGCATCATTTTCTAGAGATTTAAAACTTTTATAGTAGTGTCTGTTTGGGTGAGTCTGAGTCTCATATCTGTGAAAGACCTGGAAAGCCTGTCTTATCTTGCACAACTAAGAAGATTATGAGCTTGTAGAGGGAACTAAAAGGTATAGGATTAAAAGGGTGCCTTTTTCTCCTTTTGACTGGAAAACAGGGTAATAGGAAGGAAACATCCCCCTTTTTATCTGATGGGCTAATTAGTAATTCATGAACTAATTTTACTTTGTGTTTACCAGTGAGGTCCCTGGATATTAGATAGTATATCATTTATTAAAAGGCTATTTAACTGTTGCTTGCCACATGCATTAAGACATACACTAGTAGCTAATTAAGAAAATCTGGATTTTGCTTTTAAGGTATCATAACACAACTTTCTTAGCTTTTAAAGAAGACAGATGGACACTTTAGATGTGCTTTCCTATCCTGTAACATGATTTTGGTGGTTTGAGTTGGGGGTAAGAGAGAGGCTTTCAAAAATATATTTGAGAGATCAGTCTAAAAGTTATTTTACTGTAATTCTGAAAAGCAGACATAAATAGATTCATACCAAAATAAAGGAGGCATAACTGGAAAGTATCTAACTTTGCCTGGGGACTTTGAAGAAGGCTTTCTAGATTAGTTGGTGACATTTGAGCTAGCTAATGAAAAATGAGATGAAATTCCTTAGATGTCGAAGAGGGTTCCAGCTTGAGAAAACAGTATGTGTATGCTTAGTAAAAGAAGTTAGTGAATGATAATCAAGTAATTCCATGTGCCCTACATATATGTATATGTATGTGGGCATAAGGGTTATACGTGTGTGGTGGTGGGGTTATGGTGTTGAGGGCATGATGAGGAATAAAACTGAAAGTAGCTGAGGAAAGATATAAATGAGTTTTTAAAAACATACTCTAAAGGTCTAGCCAAATAAATTTACCATTAAATCTTAATGCATATAGAGTATTATATTAGAGATAGAAGGATCTAGAGCTCCATAGGGACATCTTGGACTCCTGGTTCCTTGTAGATTTCACATGAACATTGCAGATGAACTAATACTTTCAGTACGCATTTTATTAATTTTCCTAGTCACTTTTTTGGTAAAATGATAGAAGTTACATGAAATAATGAATATTATATACATATATTCAAAATATTATAGACATGACTTTAAAAAATGTGGAGTTTCATGATACAAAGTTTAATTTAGTAGAAGGTACAATCCAGGATAGAAAAGTTACTCGCCGCTTTGATTTTTGAATAATATTTATGCTTTAGTGAGCCTTCAGGAGTAAAAGGAAACCTTAGTCCAAAATTTAGATTTGCAAAATTTATCTCCAACATGTGCTACCTTGTTAATTTTCTTTCAAGATCTTGACTCTGGCTTGTCATCTTTATTCTTCTTTTTCCCCCAGATTTGCTTGATAGAATGTATAAACAAAGCCACAACTAAGATGTTTTAAAAAGTTTCTTATTTTATATGTTTATGCAATGATTGAAATATTACAACTTGCTTTTGAAATAGCAGTTGCCCTCTTGGATTTGTAAACCTTTTCATCCAGTGACTCTTCATAATTTATAGACTTTAAGCAAGGTCTGCATAATGACGGAATAGTTTTTTTCCCCTAAATTGAAAGAATAATGTGAACTTTGATATGCTGTGGAATTAGTGAAAATGAAACAGTTATTTTGGGTATGATTTCTTTGTTTTAGTCTAAGATGATTGATAGGTAGAAAATTCACAAGTGGATGATTTAGTTTAGGGATTAATGAGCTATGTATTTTCAGTAGTAAAGTTATTCCAAACTATAATAGATTGCGATGCAAAACAATATTGAGACTATTCATGTAGCAAACCTAGACTGCTCATGTAGTCTGTTATCTGTTTTGCCTTTATGGCCGCATTAGTTTCCTGTTGCTTTTGTCATAAGTTACCAAAGATAACACATCTGTTATCTTTAGTTCTGGAGGTCAGATGTCCAAAATGGATTCACTGGGCTAAATCAAGGTGAGAAACTGTTTCCTTTCCATTTCCGGCTTGTAGAGCCATTGACATTCTTTGTCTTGTGGTTCCTTCCCTTATCTTCAAAGCCAGCAATAGCTACCGGGGTCGTTCTCATGCTGTATTACTTGAACATTGACCCTACTGCCCCCCCAACCTTGTGATTATAATGAGTCCACCCGAATAATCCAGACTTACCTCTTATTTCAAGGTCCTTAATTTGATCACTTCTGCAAAGTCTTTTTTTGCCTTACAAGGTCACATGTTTATGTGTCAGTTTCTGGGAATTAGAAGTTGAATATCTCAGGGATATTATTCTGCCTACCACGGTGCCCTTTTATGTATTTTCTTTTTTAATTATTTGTTATTTTTTTCTTTAAAAAAGAGAGATGGGGTCTTGCTATGTTAGACCAGGCTGGTCTCAAACTCCTGGCCCCAAGCGATCCTCCCATCTCAGCCTCCCAAAGTGCTAGGAGTACAGGTGTAAGCCACAATTGATATTGGTTATACTGCAAGCTATGCTGAGGCAAGAACCATGCTTATATAAGTAGGCATTGCTGTCTCGTTCTTTTTCCCTTGGCAGCTTTGGTTATAAAGAATGCAAACTAGATTTAGAAGATGCAGGCTCAGATTCAGACTCTGATACTTATTAAGTGTGACCTTGGGCAAGCACCATCCACAATTTCCCCATTTGTCAAATAAGCATAATACCTACCTCTCAGGGTTGCCATGTAGATCAAATGAGGTAATGTCAGTCAGGCATGGTGGCCTGGTGGCTCATGCCTGTAATCCCAGCGCTTCGGGAGGCAGAGGCAGGAGGATTGCTTGAGTCCAGGAATTTGAGACCAGCCTGGGCAACATAATGAGATCCCATATCTGATTTTTTTTTAAAAAGGTAATGTCTATGAAGGTATTAGGTTGGTGCAAAAGTAATTGTGATTTTTGCCATTACTTTCAATGCTTTGTAAACAAGAAAGCATTATACAGGTGAAGAAAGGATTGTTTATGTTTTACCCATACTAGAACTGTAGGGAACTAAATAAATATGGAAAAGGAAAGAAATAAAGATAATTGTGGATATTCTTAAATTGATTATAGCTTGGTTTGCATTTTAACTTCTGTTATTGTGACATTTGAGAAAATCCTCTTCTTATAACATGTTTTCCTTTTCTAGGGAAGCAGATACTACTGACAGACTGATCCTTGACCATGTTTCTTAGTAATGTGTTTTTTTTTCCTCACAAAAAGATAGACTGCTAATGTACATTGAGAAAAGAGACCATGTATCACTGCCCTACGAAAGTCTCTTTGCTTAGAAATGCAGGCTTACCTACCTGTTTAAGTTTTTTGTTTTTTGTTTTTTGTTTTTTTTTTTAAAAGGAGAAGCTCCTACCTTTATATTCCAAATACAGTGAATGGATGTCACCTACCACTAACCATTTCTGTCATACAGAAGGGCAGAGGTCAGATTACTCTTCTTCCTACCCAGAACAGCTTGCTGGAATGCTTGCCATTCGTTCCTAGAAGGGCCTGGCTGTAGGTTGAGAGCAAACCTTGGCTATGCCAGTTCTGTGGTCAAGAAAAATGCTGTGGAGTATTTTCTGGGTATAACTAGGCTTTGTATTTAATAGAGAATATAAAACATTTAGCTGTTTTCTAGCCTCTGCAGTACAGTTTCCATCTTGTTGCAATTAAAACACTCAGGCAGACCCTAAACTAACTTCCTTTAAGTTTTACTTCCTCCTGTTGATGAATTTTCTGTCTTCCAGAGTTGTGTCTCGGTATTTCTACAGTTGCAACTGTCCTGTAAACTAAAAAGTTAAAAAGAAAAGTAGTTTCCCTTCCCTTGTTAATACAAAACAAATTTATACTAAGGATTTTTTAAAAATAAAAATGTTTCTCCTGATATAATCTGTTATCCCCTGTTACAGAATTACACAGAGATCTGGTAAGCACTTTAGAAATCTTTTAGTCTAATTCCTTTATTACTAACTGACAGTCATACAGTTAGTCAGTATTTTAATGTTTTCAGTATTTTACTGAAACCAAACTCACAAGCTCTTTTAAAGTCTCTTCCTTTTCCTGCTCACTTTGACCTGACTCAACCCATTCTTTAGGACTTAACATGGGATTGGCTTTTTTTTTTAAATCCCCAGTAAAGAGGTTTTGTCTTAAAATGTTAGATGCTTTCAGGATCATTTCCTTTTCATGACTAGAAGGAAACAAACCAGCATTGATAAAGCAGTGAGTGTTTTCAAAAGGCCTGTATTCTTTGTGCTACACTCCAGCAGGACCACTGGAATTGCGCATGGAAGAAGAGGGAGATTTTGATTCTTTATTTGCTGTGGTAGTAATAACTAACTAACTCAATGAATACCAATCCCAGTGAAATGGGCTTCATTCCTGTTTTCCTCTGGTTGTGCTTTTCTGACTCTTTTTGTTTATTTTTGGGAAACAGCTGTATCTTATTTTATGTAAAAGATGTTTCTGGATAGTTCTATATAAATTAATAACACTTTTGCATGTCCATGGATTATGGTTGCAGAACTTATTTTTGTATATATAAATGATTTATTTTTCGAACACTTTGGATTTAGGGACCTTGGTCTCTTGGCCATTTTAAGTCAATACAGGTAAGCTTCAAGAGACATTTGAAGACACTTTGGAAGTTTATAAAGCAAATTGTCCTTTCATTAATAGTACTAGTTCTAATATCTTACCACTACTTATTATTTGTCAGAGTTTCTTAAATAAATTAACAAACTGTATTTCCTTACTAAGTCAACGAAATCATTAACCACCAGTTTAGTCTTCAGTAGTATCTAGAATTTTTATTTTTTAATTAGTTATTTTATGCAATATTCTACTCTAATAGTTTAATTCTTTAATATAGAATAGAGGTTCCTAGGAAGGTTAGTGCTTAAAAAAAGAAGGAAGAGGTTCCTAGGAACGCTAATGCTTAAAGAAAGAAGAGCTTGTGTGATTAAAATTTTTTCTTGAATTTTATGAACTAAAACTCCTTTACATGTAAGAGATGAAAATGTAAACAAAGTTAATTAAGAGGGGATGTGGGAGCTTCAAACTAAGCTTTTGTATATGAGGATTGAAGGATATTTATCCACATTACTTTTTAAAAACCTTTAAAACATTTTATAAATAATGCATGTCCATTGATGAAAATATGAGAAAACCAGACCTACTTAAATCTCACCACTCAGGAAACCAAGGGCCATAGGATATACTTTTGTGTGTGTATTTGTGCATGTACCTTATGGCCTGTGTATATTCTCTGTGTGTGTGTCTGTGTGTAAATATACAAAGTACATAAAGTTATAATTTACTCTGTCTCCTATTCTGTTGGACATTCTGTTTGATATGCTTATTAGTCTTAGTTCATATTACAAAAAGTTCTTTTAGTTAATTTTTAAAAATTAAATTTAGAAGTCATAGGAATGTGTTTCAGGATTTCTGATACATATTTGCCAAATAGGAAAATACTGACACAAGCAATCTTTGAACGAAATTTGATACTATCTTCCTTTGCCTGACAGGTGAAAGATATATCTTGTTTTAATTTACATTTCTGTCATTTCTGGTAAGCTTGAGTCTTTTTTCATATGCTTATTAGCTCTTTCTGGGTTTTTAAATTTTGTTTTCTATTATCCATTTACATTCTTGATCTATTATATTATTCATTTTTATTCTTGGTCTATTACTCTTCTGACACATCTATTTTTAATTAATTTTGAAAAAGTCATTGTATATATATATATATACATTTCTGTTCAATGCTACAGCTACTTTTTCTCCTGACAAATTTGTCCTTTTTAAAAACAGCTTTATTGAGATATAATTTACCGTAACATTGACCTGTTTTAAGTGTACAATTCAATGAATTTTTACTATATTTATAGAGTTTTATAGCTATTACTACAGTCTAATTCCAGAGCATCTCCATTACCCTAAAAAGAAATGTGTCCAACATCAGTCTCTCCCCATTTGTACCTCCAGTCCTAAGCAGCTAGCTATTAATTTACTTTCTGTGTCTACATATTTTTGGTTTCGGATATTTTATATAAACGGAATTATATGATACATAGTCATTCATATTGTAGCATGTATCAGTGCTACATTCCATTTTTATTGCCTAACAGTATTCAACTGAATGAATAAACATTTTATTTATACAAGCAGATGCACATTTGAGTGTTTTCTGCTTCTTGGCTATCATGAATAATGCCACTATGAACATTCATGTGCAAATCTTTGTGTGGACATATGTTTTCCTTTCTCTTGCATAGATGTCTAGGAGTAGAATTGCCGCGTCATATGGTAATCTATATTTACCTTTTTTAAAAGCTGTCAAACTATTTTCATAAGTGGCTGTACCATTTTACATTTCTATTAGTAATGTATGAGGGTTTCAGTGTCTCCGTATCCTTATGGACGCTCATATTCTCTTTTTTATATTATAATAACCATCCTAATGAGTGTGAAGCCGTATTTTATTGTGGTTTTGATTTGCATTTACCCGATGATGAATAATGTTGAACATCTTTTCTTGTGCTTACTGGCTGTTATTTCTTCTTTGGAGAAACATCTATTCAAATTCTTTGCTCATTTTTCATTTGGTTGTTTGTCTTACTGAGTTGTAGGAGTTTTGTTTTGTTTTTATATTATTTAGGATACAAGTTTTTAATCCAGTATTTGATAAGCAAGTAATTTCCCCAATTTTGAGGTTTGTCTTTCCACTTTTAAATGGTGTTTTTGAAGCACAAAAGTTTTTAATTTTAATTGGCTAATATATCTACTCTTTTATCATTATGCTTTTGGTTTTCTAAATCATTGCCTAACCCAAGTTCATGAAGATTTATTTCCTTGTTTTCTTTTAAGAGTTTTATAGTTTTGGCTCTTACATTTAAAAATGTCTGTGATCTATTTTGAGTTAATTTTCTGGTATGGTTTGAGGTATGGTTCCAAATTTTTTTTTTTGCATATGGGTAGCTAGTTGTCCCAGCATCATTTGTTGAAAAGACTGTTTCTTTGCCACTGAATTTGCTTGGCATCTTTGTCAAAAATCAGTTGACTGTGAATGTAAAGGTGCCTTTGATGTTAAAATGTACTATTTATGTACTACTAAAAATACTAAAAGTGTCACCATTATAAATATATCACTGTTGACTATTGTACACATTCAGATTTTAGGCATGCTAATATCTGAATATTTGCAGCTCTGAGTCAATGATATACCTTATTTCAAAATAGCATTGGGTTACAAATAAATGCATGATAACAGTAGTTGTCTGACCTCCAAATCATTTTCTCTCAAATTTCCCTTATAGTATTTATTGCTCTCTGAAAATATTTTATATAATTATATATTACTTTTCTCCTTGAAAAGCAAGGACTTACCTGTCTCGTTTAATGCTATATTACTAGCATGTAGACACAGGAGGTACCCATGATTTATGATTTATTTAAATAAATTAATGGATAATCTAAGAGATTTCTTCCACTCACCTGTCCATTTTTACCTAATAAATAAGCATGCTTTATTGGATTTTTTTTTAAGCAAATTTGTTATAGGAAGTACAACTAAACAAGTGATGTTTGAAGTAAAAAGCTGCTTAAGAAAGTCTGTGAATTGTCTATGAATGCAGGGTGGTATTGTTTTAATAGACTTTTTTTCCTTTTTTTTTTTTTTTGTTTTTTTTTTAGCAAAAAGTAAGTTAAGGACCTGAATTATTTCATTATTCATACAAGTCATAGTGATAAATAGGAACCAAGTGCCTAAAACCACATTTAGCTTCAAAATGGAAGTTTACTCTCTTGCTTTTCTAATGCTTTAGCATTCTTGTTCACTTTGGCCGTTTAACAAAAAGGTGACATAATCTTGATCCAAGGGATATTCTTTTGGCATGAAAAGAAGAAACAAAACATTTCGCTTAGGGTAAGAAGGTAATTGTATCTTAAAAATAAGCACTGCCCATAATTGTCCAGCAAGTTGAGTGCCAAATGTGTTGACAATGCCTTTGGAAACACCGGGGAAAAGAGTTGGCTGCTAATAAGGAGTAGAGTCGAAAGCTACGACAATCCATTTTTCTCATTTGCTTCTGTCCTCAAGCATGCAGTCATGGGAGTTTGATAAAATGCAAAGGACAAGTTTCAAAACCTGGCAAAATAAACATGAAATTTTCAAGTCTCTAGTGATTTGCTTTCTTATTAACTTCAAGTTTCTCTAGCAAAGTTTTCCTCTGTATTTTTGAAAGTGGTAGCATAGAGCCTTATGTTAATTTATATAATACAGAGCAATTTCTTCTCAACTTTATTAGAGAAAGAGATTTAAAGATTATTAAATAAAATAATATTTAAGATTTAAGTTATTTAAATACTTTTATTTATTTAGATAATTAAATAAAATTATTTTATTGTGTGAGATACTCTTTTTTTCTTTTTTATTTATCTGAGTGAACAGAGCTAATCTTCCAATGGGTTTTGTGACTATGCACAGAAATCTGTCTATTCTTGGCTGTTGCCGGAGAAAGCATTTCTTCCAGCCCTTGAGTTTCTGCGGTTGTCTGTGTCCTGTTTCCTTTTCAAGTGTGTCAGCATAGTCCGGGCTATCTGAGGAGGTCCAACATCATCCTAAATGCTGACTTCAGGGCTGTGATTCAAAATATTTACTTCACTCATGTGCCTCAGGATAGCTGCCAGTTTCACCCAGGTCATGAATGAACTTCTTGTCAGTTTGTCTGGAGAGCAGGCTTTCTTTTGCGTTCTCTTCACCCGCTCTATTTACACTTCCTCTGGGTGAAACACCT
This sequence comes from Pongo pygmaeus, assembly GCF_028885625.2. Taxonomy (NCBI): domain Eukaryota; kingdom Metazoa; phylum Chordata; class Mammalia; order Primates; family Hominidae; genus Pongo; species Pongo pygmaeus. The sequence continues at coordinate 86,522,948 of NC_072384.2, forward strand.
ATGTAATGTTGAATCAAGGATTTTAAGACTTGGTCTCCAAAAAAACAATTTTAATTAGTAAAGAAAAACTTCCTAATGAGCAAACTTCTTAAAAAGATGGTAACATGAGGTTGTAACACTGTTGCAGCTGAAGGCATTGAAAGCACTGGATGATGTTATTCTTTTTGAAGACCATTGACTAAGTTTTGGGTGCCAATGTATGCCAATGCATTATATCCAGTTATACTGGACTACTTTGGTTTCCAAAAAGATATGTCAAATTCGTACTGATTTTGCATGAATTTTCTAGCTTAAGCTAACCCTGATGTCCACAAAGACAGATATCCATAACTGTTAGGGCAAGGGATGTTTTTGATACTTTTTTAAAGAAATAGAAAACAGAACATGGTAGCTTTGCAAGCCTATGCTGCTTGACAGTGCCCAGCAGCATCTTGTGCCACCGTATACAAATTTAAAGAGAAGTAACGTTGGTTAAGAAAAACATTCATGGAAGTAAATTTTCAAAGTGGTAGGGAGAGATTGGATAACCTTTAACAAAGAAGAAATTTCACTTTTCAGGAATATAATAATTAAGAAAAAATGCTTAGCATAGAAGGCAACTCAAAAATCCCATAAAGCCCAGTCTTAGCATGGCATAAAAGCTCTTGACAAAAGTGGGAATGTAAATTAATACAGCTACTATGGAGTACAGTACGGAGGTTCTTCTAAAACTACAAATGGAACTACCATATGATCTGGCAAACCCACTACCAGGCATTTATCCAAAGGAAAGGAAATCAGTATATCAAAGAGACATCTGTGTCCCCATATTTATTGGAACACTATTCACAGTCGCCAAGATATGGAATCAGTTCAGGTGTCTAACAACAGATGAATGGATAAAGAAAACATGGTGTGTGTGTGTGTGTGTGTGTGTGTGTATGTATGTTGCATGCATTAAATACATTATATATAATATATTTTATATATATATATATTTAGTGTGTACATATATTCCTGTCTGTGTTCAGGAATATGTATACACAGTGGAAAAATGTGGTGTGTGTACGTGTGTGTGTTCAGCCCTAAAAAGAATGAAGTCCTGTCATTTATAGCAACATGGATGGAACTGGAGGATATTATGTTAAGTGAAATAAGCCAGGAACAGAAAATTAAACACTGCATGTTTTCACTCATAGGTGGAAGCTAAGAAAAAGTTGATGTCATAGAAGTAAAACGTAGAAGATACTAGGAGGCTGGGAAAGGTAGGGAGAATGGGAAAATAGAGATTTATTTAAAGACACAAAATTACAGCTAGACAGGAGGAGTAAGTTCTAGTGTTTTCTACCACTGTAGGGTTATTATAGTTAAAAATAATGTATTATCTAATTTCAAATAGGTAGAAGGAAGGAATCGAATGTTCCCAACACAAAAAAGTGCTAAATGTTCAAGATGATGAACATGCTTATTACCCTGACCTGATAAGTATACATTATATGTGTTGAAACATCACTATGTACCCCATGAATATGTAAAATTATTATATTTCAATTAAGAAAAAAAGGCTCTTGGCCGGGCAGGGTGGCCCACGCCTGTAATCCCAACACTTTGGGAGGCTGAGATGGGCAGATCACCTGAGGTCACGAGTTCAAGATCAGCCTGGCCGACATGGTGAAACCCTGTCTCTACTGAAAGTACAAAAAATTAGCTGGGCGTGGTGGCATGTGCCTGTAATCCCAGCTACTTGGGAGGCTGAGGCAGGAGAATCTCTTGAACTCGGGAGGCGGAGGTTGCAGTGAGCTGAGATCGCGCCACTATACTCCAGCCTGGGTGACAGAGCAAGACTCCATCTCAAAAAAAAAGAAAAAGAAAAAAAAGGCTCTTGATAACCACTCCCTTCCTGACCATTCTTTCTAGTTATAGTGAACAACTCACCATTCTCTTAAAAAATTCAAGATTACCCACTCTTCTGCCTGTTTGCACAAGATTTTCTTTTGGCCCAGAAAACATTTCCTCACTTGTACTCACTTGTACTCATTTCCTTACTTTCCTATAACTCTTTACGGATGCCTATACTATTTTCCACCATAATTGCTTGTTCCTGTGATTATCTCTTGTGTTAGAGATATGTTTCCATAAGAGGCAGACTACCATTTCATCATGGGTTAGCATCGTGAATAGACAGACACACCTGAATTTTCAGTTAGGATTTGAATCAAGAGTGGAGGGAATAAAGTTTCCGGGCAAGAAGACCTTGGACACAAATGCCTGCAGGTGGGAATAAGCATGACTTGTTTCAGAGACTAGGGACGAAGGATAAGAGAACTCTTCCGCATAAAAATGAGTATATCAGCCAGGCATGGTGGCTTACACCTGTAATCTCAGCACTTTGGGAAGCTGAGGCAGGTTGATCCCTTGAGCTCAGGAGGTCAAGACTAGCCTGGACAACATGATGAAACTCTGTTTCTACAGAAAATACAAAAATTAGCCAGGCATGATGGCATGCATCTGTAGACCCAGCTACTCTGGTGGCTGAAGTGGGAGGATCGCTTGAGCATAGGAGGTTGAGGCCACAGTGAGCTGTGATCACACTACTGCCCTCCAAAAATAGAAATATTCCTAAATTTGAAATTGAGGGAGATGTAGGGGATTGATTAAATAAAGTATTCTATGGCTGTTTAATGGGCTACTACACAACAATGAAAATGATACTATAGGTCTGCCTTTATAAGTGCCATATTAAGGGAGAAAAACATACATATATTTATAAAATGATAATTTTAATGTTATCTTAAATATTGACTTAATATCAATTTTACATATAAAAAATATGCATGTATTCATGAAACAAGTCTTTAGGATAGATACTAATGTGTTAACAGAAGTCATTTCTTTATGGTGGGGTTGTGGTATTTAGATCTATCTTTATGGCTTTGTTTTATGTTTTGGTTTGTTTTGTAATGAATAAGACGTCTATAATTAGAGTAAATACAATAAAGTGTTAAAAGGGCGAGAAGGTACCATTGGTCTTGTACATATATTTTGTACTTATTGATTGCTATGTCTTAAAAATTATTTTGAAAATTTTCAAACCTATAGAAAATTTGAATGTCAGTAATACAATGAACAACGAACAATACACTTGTTCACCTAGCTTCACCCATTGTTGCAGATATTGTTACACTTATCCCTAAATACTTCAGCATGTATCTCCTAAAAACTAGGACATTTTCTTATGTAAGTACAATATAGTCATCACATATTAGAAATGAATTATTATGAATAATATTAACAGTAACAATGTAACTATTGCTGAATTAAACATTATTACTGTTACCTACTCTAGTTCACAATTCAAATTTCCACATTTATCCCAATAAAGTCCTTTGTAACTTTGAAAAAAAAATTATTTGGACATAAAATTCAATCAAAGATCACATCTTGCATTCGGTCGACATGTCTTAGTGGTCTCTTTTAATCTAGAAGTGTTTCCTACTCTTTTTGTCTTTCATGATATTGACATTTTTGAGGACTCTATCCCAGGTGTCCTGTAGGCAAGTATACTTATATTGGTAAGAATATAGTGATGTTTGGTCTATCCCAATGTATCGTTTTGTTTTGGACACTGGAATTTTAGTGTATAGAAATAATTTTCTCAATAGTGAGGGCTGAAGTAATAAAAATAAATGTTTGATTGTAGTGAGCCATATTGAATTCTTTTTTCTACCAACCAAATCAAGTTTCCTGGATTCTAATTCTTGCATTGTTATGTCATAGGCACACGTCTCAGTCTTGTCTTTTATAGCATTTTACACAAAGATGTTTCATAGCATTTAATTTTCATAATTGTCTTTATGCCCCACAGAAAGATCTTCTGGGGATAGGCGATCATACGTATTTGTTTAATAGTAATTATCTAACAGTTGAGCAACTGGAAAACTTTTTCAGTCGTGTATTATGATAATTAATGGGGCTAATAATAACACTGAGACACTTCTGGGTCATCATGTATTCTATGTTTCTGATTAGTTGAAAGTCTCTAATGTATATAAACTGTATATGAGAAAAATAACCAGTGGAATGTTTGATTAATCAGAGGTGTACTATTTCTCAACCTAGCTGGGGATAAAAATAAACTGTTATATTAAGAATAGTATATTCTTTGTGAGTGTCTTACCACTCACAATATTCTTTTTTAGGCAATAGAGATTATGCCAAGGATGATCCATTGGAATTTAAGTCCCATCAGTGGTTTGGAGCATCTGTGAGGTCGAAACAGGATAAAATTTTGGTAAGTCTTCTGGATATTTACTCACAGGTGAGTTTAGTCAGTTTATGTGGAGACACAGAAGGTTTTATATTTTCAGGCTGATAGTAAAATTCAGTATGCTCAAGGGTGCAGGGTATAACAACATAAGATAGCTCTGATCAAAGGCCGCTCTGTCCAAGGAGGCCATCTCTCTTGCCCTTCTTGTACAGGCTTTCACATTTTTTCACCCTCATTCCTACTTTGTTTTACCTGCCCCACTTGACAGTTCCTATCAGTTTATTTCCACCTAGCCAAGTATAGGAATAGTGTGGCTTTTGTTAACAAGTGCTTTAGTACTTCCTCTCTCTCTCTCTTTTTTTTTTTTTCTTTCCCCGAGACGGAGTCTTGCTCTGTCACCCAGGCTGGAGTGCAGTGGTGCGATCTCGGCTGACTGCAACCTCTGTCTCCCAGGGTCAAGCAATTCTCCTGCTGCAGCCTCCCGAGTAGCTGGGATTACAGGCACCTGCCACCAGGCCTGGCTAATTTTTGTAGTTTTTAGTAGAGACAGGGTTTTGCCATGTTGGCCAGGCGTGTCTCTAACTCCTGACCTCAGGTGAGCCACCAAGCCTGGCCACTTCCTCTCTTTGAAAATACGACACGATGTTGAAGTGCAATACAGAACAAAGAAAAAAAAATAACAACCTTCCTTCACCTCATCTCCCCCTATGCCACTGTCCATTCCTCTGCTCCTCTTCTCAAACACTTTCTGAAATGTTTTCTATGGTAACCATCGTAGTTCTTTACTTCACATTCCCTTTCCTATGTCATCATTGACTTTCAGGTCACTGAAATCCACTAGTGTTTATACATATGTGCATACATACACACCATTATGTTTTGTTTTCTCTGCTGGTATTTGTTTTTATCTTTATTGCACTCTCAGCATTATTCAGAAAGGTCAACATCCTTTTTTTTTAGAACTAAATTTTTCTTCTCTTGGTTTCTGTGAACTGTATTTTCCTGGTTTTTCTCCTATCTTACTGGCTGCTCTTTTGTAGTCTCCTTTAATGGCTCCTCTTACGTTCAGTTTCCAAATATTGGGGTGTCCTTGATCTCTATTTAGCTTCCTTTGCTTCCTCTAACTACAACTTTTACCTAGAGGTTCCTAGCCTATCCCATGGCTGTAAGTATAATCCCCAAATCTATACTTCTAGCTTTTAATTCTCCCTGGATCCTTAAAGACATATTTCCAGGCTACCTATTTGGCTTCCAAATGAACGTGGCCAAAATAGGACTCTTGTTTCCTTCCATCAAAGAAGAAAAACAAATAAAAAACTATTATTATATATATTTCCCAATTTTTTAGGAGGCCTGGCTTTCCGCCCTATTCACTGGTGAGCACTCACAATCTGCCTCAAAAATATATCTCACATTTATCAGTAGATCTACATGTCTGCTGTTTCTACCGTGCAACAAGCCACCATCATTAGCCCCTTGGACCACTGCAACGGCTCTTCTCATCCTGCTGCTGCTTCTCTTACCCTAACTGCAAGAAGGACCAGAATGAACCAGAGCATTTTACCTTCTTGATTAAAACAGTCAAGTGGCTTTCTGTCACTCTCTGCATAAGTATGACAAGCTCATACTGCCTTAAAAACATCTCCAAAAACAAGTCACTGGCTATGTCTTTGGCCTCCTCTCACTCCATCTCACATACTAAAGCCAGGCTTGTCTTTATTTCTTATACATTCCAAATCATTTCAGTTAGTACCTTAGTGTTTGTGTTTCCTCTGCTTGTATTAGTTGTCTTTATGATTTCTACTTGGCTAGCCCTTTGTCATTCAGATTTCAGCTGTCACTCAGATTTCAGAGACCGCTCCCCCTATTTTAATTATTTACATAGTATTTATTATTGCCTTTATTTTTTCATCTAATTATGCTGCATAGGGAAGGATTTGCTTAGGAGGTGAAGTTTCAGCAGACTTTAAAGGATGTGCCACATTTCAGCAATTGGAGGTGAAGGATGGGGTTAAGAGTGGGGATGTTCTAGGCAGAAAGAGGTGCAAAGAAGCAGGAGTAAGTAAAAGGAGCACGCCACCCACTCTGGAGCGTCAAGTACGTGTAGAGAAGTAGCTGCTATGACCTACTTTCACTGTTTTCAGGGTATATATACAATAAGTCAGTATTGATGTTCTGCAGTGCTTATGTTAGCACTTTGCTTCAAAAAGTATTATAGAAAATCAACCTTTTTCACTAAATGAATTGTTACACATTTGGTAGATTACTGTGTTGTTAAAGCATTCATTACTCTACTGCTGTATGTGGTATTACAGTCTAGAATGCTGAAAATAAAAAGGTCATGGTTTATTTGGAAAGTAAATAAAAGTACTGCACATTATTTTACTCTCTTAATAAACTATTTTCTGTATAATTTAGGGGGTGTATTCCATATGCATGAGTGTTACTTAGTTCAAAAGCTAATTTTGTCTCTACCTTTAGCATAGCATATTACATCAAGAAATATACTACCTGAAATAACAATTTTGCTAACTATTTTGAAAAAAAATTGGACTACAAATATGGTCTTCAGAATAATGTGAGAAAAAGACTTCATTCAATATCTTTATTTACCACTATGATAAGAAATTTAAGGTATAGGATAGGTTTGATTAATTTCTATGAATGCTTTGAAAGTTGGCCAGGTGTGGTAGGTATGGTGGCTCACAACTAGCACTTTGGGAGGCTGAGGCAGGAGGATTGCTTGAGTTCAGTTAGAGACCAGCCTGGGAAACATAGTGAGACCCCGTTTCTACAAAAAAATTTTTAAAAATTTGCCAGGCATGGTGGCATGCGCATGTGGTCCCAGCTACTCAAGAGGGTAAGGCCAATTACTTGAGCTCAGGAGTTCAAGGCTGCAGTGAGCCATGATCACATCACTGCACTCCAGCCTGGGCAACAGACTGAGACCCCATCTCAAAAAAGAGAAAGTGGTATTATATTCTGAAGTAGTATAGAGCATCTGAAACACTAAATTTTTAGAAAATCTTCATGTCATGGACTAAACCTTTGATTTTAGGCCTGTGCCCCATTGTACCATTGGAGGACTGAGATGAAACAGGAGCGAGAGCCTGTTGGAACATGCTTTCTTCAAGATGGAACAAAGACTGTTGAGTATGCTCCATGTAGATCACGTATGTATAGGATATTGTACCAGCTTTTAAGAAGAGGGGTGGGAAGCCTAGTTTGTTAAAAATGTATGTATGTGTGTGTGTGTGTGTGTGTGTGTGTGAGAGAGAGAGAGAGATTAAAAGATATAGACGTATTATGATGATAACAAAATGAAAACAATCCTACTAATGTAAAGATATTACAAATGTGAAGTAAACAGGTTTACTTTTTCTAAGAAATCATTTTCATCTTCCTTCGTTAGTATAATAATAATTACTACCTGATTTTAAGAACCTGTATTTTTGATGACTAATAGTCAAAAGATGCTCAGTTGAACTTCTCTTAACAGAGAAAATGTAGACCCCACAACTAAAGATTCTGATTCAGTAGGTCTACGTCAGGCCTGGGTACCTGCACTTTTAACAGACTCTACAAGGCAATTCTGATAGATACCAAAGTTTGCGAACTCCTGCTTTATATTAACAATGATGTTGAAAATAAAGAATATTATGTCTTAAATAGCTAAAGTTTATATAGGAGGATGAACATTGAACTCAGGAGTCTTGACTCTGAATTTTCCTGCTCTTAATCAATTTCTTTGTTAACCTGCTACCAAGCCCACTCCTTTTTGGTGATCCAGAGGATTTTATGCTCTTTGCTAATATTACTTGAAATTTCAAAAGGAATTAATATCATGGCTAAAGATGACTTCAAGCAATTATAATTTTGATTATGCTTTTCCAAAATCTCTGCATCTTCTTCTCTTTGGAGATTCCAGTCCTTTTGTGCCCCGCTACCCTTTGTTGAATTGGATACTGCTTTAGATCTTCCTTGTACCAGAAGCATAAAAATAGATTACTGAAATGCAGTATAGTGTTTATGCCTAAAGCCCTTAGGCCATTATTTTTTGGGTTCCACTGGTCACCACATAGTTTATTAGAGAAAATTAGTAACAAAAGCACAACATGTAAGACTCTTACTCCTACATTTGTTTTGTCCATGTTAGGTGACATGTGACACCAGGTCAAAGGAACTATTCTGTCCTCCAAATTCTAAGTAGCTGAACCTATGGGAAACTGCAGATTATTTCAATAAACACTTATTTTCTTAGCCCAACACTTTGATCCTACCTGTTATAAGTGGGAGGTGAACATTAAAAGAGTGATACCTACTCAGATCTGTACTGTGTGTTAGGAAAGAGAAAAAATCAAGTTAGAAAGCATACACTGCACAGGATGAGGGAAATTGAGGCTTTATCCTCAGTGCTTGGATGCCATCTGTACTGCCATCTTTATGTTGGTATTTTGGTTATGGTACTGTCATCTTCGGTGGTATGTAGAGAATCTGAAGATTAAATTTGTATTTTTAATTTCTATATTGCAAAAATATTCCTATTTGAGAAGATAATTTTATAGCTATGAAGAATGAGTTAACCCTTGTATGCCAAGTTTGTTACTTATTACTTATATGATGTACACACACACACAATACACTCTTATTTTCATTTGATGCATGTGGGAACTGAGATTCACATAGTTGAAGCAATTTTATTTCCACATCTCATGGGGTTGAGAGTGGGGATATTCTAGGCAGAAAGAGATGCAAAGAAGCAGGAGTAAGCAAAAGGAGCAAGCCACCCACTCTGGAGCATCAAGTACATGTAGAGAAAGTAGCTGCTATGACCTACTTTCACTGTTTTCAGGGTACATATAGAATAAGTCAGTGTTGATGTTCTGAATGGTCAAATGAGGATTTAAACCCAAGTTCGTCTATTTCAAAAGAACCTTTCCTCTACATTATTCACAATAGAAAATGTTTTCCATTTCAGTTGCTTCTGTATTAAGCACAGCTTTTCTACAAAGAGTACCTCCTGCTTTCATGACCTAGGTTTGGATAATTCCTGATATGTAAGAATACATGGAACTCTCCTGAAAACATGCATTCTAACGATGATTCCCTTGTTCACAGAATGCTTTTATTTGGTTTAGGCACAGAAATTATAAAGTCATTTAAAGCCATATTTTCTAAGGTATTTAACATCCAAATCAGGTCAATGAACTGTGGCTTGTGGGCCTCTTTTTGTGAATAAAGTTTTATTGGAATACAGCCACACCCGTTTGTTGGTGTGTTATCTATAATGATCTAGTACAGTTGTGAGAGTTGAGTTGCCACACCATGTGGCTCCTGAGCCTAAAATATTTACTGTTCAGCTTTTTACAGAAAAAGTTTGCTGAACCCTGATCTAAATAATAAAACCTCAATCTTAGGAAAAGCTTAAAGAACAGTCTCAAAAAACAAAAAAGCAAAGTGCATGCCTTTGTTTCTAATAGGCCTGACACTTTCAGTAACGCTTGATTATTGTACATGCTTTTTGATTCAACCTTTGAAATGTTAAGCCACCTATAATAGGCCTAAATTGTGAGGGGCATCTTGTTCAGAGAAGAAGACTCAGGAGTGGAAGTCTGAGAACCTGGGTTATATTCTGACTTTCTGCTGACAATTCACCTATAGCTGTGGGTAATTCACCTAACCACTCTGGTCCTTTGTTTCATCATTGGTAAAACACCAATTCACACAAAAAACTTCAGAGGTATAAATTTAGTGTTTTTTATCTGTTTCATACTTCAATAAATTATGCAAACCAATAATTGGTTTTATGATATGATGTCAGTTTTGTAGGACTACACTGCTAACTTTTTAATAACTTTGCTTGTCTTGTGGGTTGTTTTGTTTATTTGATTGTTTGCTTTTGGGTTTTTTTTTTTTTTTTTTTTTAGTGGTTAGTTAGTTTGGTTAGTTGGTTTGTTCTGTTTTTAACCTGACTTATATGGACACCCTGGACAAGGAACTTCACTGTCTGTCACTAACTTACCTTATTACTGATTACATTTGCTTTCAGCTTTTCATAACTGCATGATAAAACCTCAGATCTTAGGAGAAAAACATAAAAAACAACCTCAAACAACAAAAAAGCAAAATTACTTAGGGAAATTAAGTAACTTGACCGTGGCTAACCAGCTAGTAAATAAAAGAGTATAGACCTGACCCCACGTGTGTCTACACCACTATACTTCACTATCTCAAATCAACAATATACTTATCATTTCCTGAGTAATGACAAAGGACATTATGCAGTAGACCAGATGTTCTTCTGTTCTAAATTGCCTAGCCACGAATCATATGATGTGAATACCCTTTCAACTCCATGCTCAGACTGAATCTTTTGTTCCTTCTGTCTGCTTTCTGATGCTAATATTATTTGAACATAGATTTTTCTCAGTAATGATTTCTAGTTGGCTTTTCCTTTCCTTTTGTCATTACTCAGGGAATGATAAAGATATTATTGATTTGAAACAGTACAGTGTAGTGGTATAGACACACCTGGGTTCAGATCCTACTCTCTTACTTACTAGCTGGTTGGCCATGGTCAAGTTACCTAATTTCCCTAAGCATCAGTTTCCCTATCCGTACAAAGTATTGAGTAATAATGGTATCTCTTATCGGATTGGTATAAAGACTTAAAAAGATAATGTCATGTAAAATGCTTTAGCATAATACCTGACTCAGAGTAAAGGCTTAATAAACCCTAGCTGATCTTACTGTCAGAATCAATAATATTACTATTTGTAATATAATTACCAGACTTAACAAATGGGAGAAGTATTAACCATCTGCAGGAATAAGTACCAGAGCCTGCATCAAAATAGTTTATATTCAACATGAAGTCTTTAAATTGGCAACAGCACTCAGTTTAATATATACCTGTTAAGAAAATTTTAAGAGACAGTCATGCTTTTTAGCTGGATACTCTGGGAAACCAAATAAAGCAGATAATTGTACAGTATGATAATCAAAAAAAGGATGTCTTTATAAATAGCTTGAAATAGTTCCCCAGATGCAAATTGAATAAAGGAAATAAATAGCCGACTTGATCTAACTTGAGGTTAGAGCAGAATTCCTTAGTCTGATTCACTGGACGCTGGAAACCCCAGCCCCACATTTTCCCACTCCCTCTTGGTTAGAAAAATTTACGTTGGTTTAGCATTATACTCTTGAGGCTATTTTCTTTCAAAAAAAAAAAAAACTTTTTAAAAATTTAGATATTAAGTGTGTAATCTTTGGGCAGTTTCCAGGCTTTAAAAATGGGTTCAAAATTTCTGATGGGATTATTTGGCAGAAGTTCTTAGAAGTTTGTCCTTATGACTGAAAACAGATATTTTTGGTTCCTGTATTTGGGTGGCAAACAAAGTAACAGTACAACTTTAATGTATTTGTAACATTGGCCACAATAAGTCTTTGATAACTGAAGGATAGTGTTTTCCATTGTTCTGTTTTATCCTCAAAGTAAAATAAGGGGGAAGTGTTCAGATTCATCCTTACATGTGTTCTAGGTACTGTATTGCTCATGATTAAAATTAATTTAAATTAATTGGCTAATTGTTCAGAATTAATCCCTTTCTATGAGAACGACTAAAAAGGGAACAACTACAAAAGAGGAAAACTATTGAGCCTACTATGGTTGGAAAATACTTGAAAGTGTCATTTAAAGATGGTTACTTTAATTAGATCTCCATACTAAACGTGTGAGGATAGCTTTATATTTTACTTTTTGAAGAGCATTAAGTTCTGGTCTGTCCATTTCCTGAAATTCTGAGCCATGTTATTCATCTCTTGTTGTTGGCTCTAAAACGTATGTATCTATTTGCTGCTATTCATAATAACAAAGATCTTAGCAAAGACCTAGCAATCTTAGGGTAATAGGAAGAAAGAGGAATTTCAGATTGGAATTTTTAACTTGCAGATCACAACTTGTTAGTGTTTTACGAAATCAGTGTAGTGGGTCACAACCACTATAGTTTTTCTAAAAAAAAAAAAAGAATGAAATAAAATAGAAAATGTCAGAGTGTATTCTATATAATAATACAAATATTGTTTCGTAAGATTTTAAGTTGTTATCTATATATTTTATACACACAATGTGTGTTGGGTTGTGATACAAATTATAATCTTTTTGTGGATTTTGGTTAACAAAAGGGCTTAAAATTTATCATTTTAGTTGGTTTATTTGTTCTCTGGTGACTGGTTCAGGTATTTAATCTTTGTTTCCGTATCTGAGTAAATGGTGCTGATAAACATGCATACTCTCTTGGAATGTGGTAATAACTAAGTGCCCGAGTGAATGACCACTCTCAGAAATTGGTACATTGTCTTATGGTTCTAGTGATACCAGGTTTTCTCATGTTTTGTTTTGTGTTGTTTGTTTTTGGGTTTGTGTATATTTCCAATCTTTTTATTTTAGAAGATATTGATGCTGATGGACAGGGATTTTGTCAAGGAGGATTCAGCATTGATTTTACTAAAGTAAGTTGTCATTTAAGACCGAATGAGATTCACATCTACCTTATTGACTAAACTGTGGTTAAAAATAAACTGGTCAATACCTCAGCTCCTTTACAGCTGTTACATCTTTAATGAAAACAGTTAATAAAACGATCCATTCATTTTGACATTCTTTGTCTTATATTATTCCCTCCCTAGTAAACATTGCTTATTTGAAATAGGGAGACATCCCCCATCACTCTGGGAATGGAGGAAAGTAGACAATCTCCTCAGTAAATGATAGGTAACTATTATGACTTAATATTAAAATTTCCAGTTACATGAATTTATGGCATACTAAAGTTTTCTATTTTTAATTAAAGTTGTTTTTCTTACAAAAGCTATCAATGAGAGCTTTATTATAAAATTAGAGTTACATAAAAGCTGGGAAACATGTATGTTTGCCATCTATTATGTGCCTATAGGCACTATGTGAAGCTGACTTCACTTACATAATGTGTAATAATTGTAAGAAATCTCATAGGCAGGGCTCTATGTATTTTTAACTAAATTAATATTCTCTTCAGAATTGATATTTTTAATCTATTTTTTGAAAATAAGACTTCCATTTAAATGTTCAAAGGTAAATTTTCTGAAGTACTTTTCTTTATTTACTTTTCTTTTGTGTGTTTATTTATTTTGGTGGTGGGGGAGTATGCACATTTTGAATATCAAATTGAGAATATTTTTTCTAGAGAAGTCTAAAAAATATGTTGATTGATTATAGGTAGACCTTCCTTAGAAAGCTTATATGTAGGCTTTCTTAGAAATGTGAGCAAAGAGGAGTGCCTTAAATGTATGAAAACAACTGAAATTGAAATAATATGATGCATAAGAACTAATAAAGCATTTTCTTATTCTTTAAAAATTTGTAGGCTGGGTGCAGTGGCTCATGCCTGTAGTCCCAGCACTTTGGGAGGCTGAGGAGCAGGATCACTTGAGCCCAGGAGACCAGCCTGAGCAACATAGTGGGACACCATCTCTACAAAGAATTAAAAATTAGCCAGGCATGGGTGACATGTGCTTGTGGTCCCAGCTATTCGGGAAGCTAAGGCATGAGGATTGCTTGAACTGCAGTGAGTGAGGCTGCATTGAGCCAATGTTCATGCCACTGCATTCCAACCTGGGCAACAGAGCAAGACCCAGTCTCAATTTTTTTTTTTAATTTTATTTTATCTGTATTTTTATTTTATTAATTTTTTTTCTAGACTAGGTACTGATAATTATAATTAACTCTTCTTACTAGGTAATTTGTTTTTAATACTCTAAATTTCATACTATATTACTCAAAATTCAGAACGTAAGTAAGCCAAAGAGAGATAAAGTATATTAATAAATGTTAGGTTTAAACTTGTATGATACATTTCCAAATAGGTATTATATATTTTTAAAATGTATAATGTCCATCTTTTCTGTATTTATGCCTATACAACCATAACCCCAGAAGTACTCTCATACTGTGAAAGTCATTGCTAAATTAGGTGTTCACTTTCTTAAACACATTTCTGAGAAAAGGGTGTCTTTTTAAGGCAGATGACTTAGAAGTGTCTTTTATGTAGCCAAGGCAAAAGATTGTCTATTGAAAGCTTGGAAGGGCTATATGTACATTTGGAGGGGAAAAAAAATTTATCTTACCTCCAGCAAGAAGAGATTTCTTAAATATTGTGCTCAAACACAATATACCTAGAATTAGACACTTTTAGTTAGTTAAATATAAGAAATGCTAGGCATAATTTGTATATATATAATAATACACCCTGAAAATTTTATTCTCAACTTCACTTCTGTTTAGATCTGAGACACTAAAAATATTTCCTTTAGCAGAAAATTCTTCAATGATTATAGAAAGAAAATTTGCTGTATATAGTCACAAATTTAATATACAAAATTAAGAAGTGAATTTAAAAAATTGTAACCTGATAATACTTTGCATTAGTGCCTCATTTCAAATATGTGAAGCAGCCAAGATCCACAAAAGTGTATATTTTCATATACTGAATGAATATATTAAAACGTTTCTTTTAAATTTTATTTTAGAAAAGATACAGTGAAAACCACTGAAACTGAGTTAGATGAATTTGAGATTTATGATTTTGTTTGCTTTAATATATATTAGATAGATAGATAGATAGATAGACAGACAGACAGATAGATATAAATCTCAGCACTTTAAGAGGCTGAGCTGGGAAGATTGCTTAAAGCCAGGAGTTTGAAACCAGCCTGGGTAAGGGAAGACCTTGTCTGTACAAAAAAGAAAAAAAAGAGTATCTTATTAAATTTTAAAAAATATAATTAACCTGGTAATGATATAAAGATACAATACTGTATTGTTCAGTCATATATACATATACATATATATCTTATGTTTTTCATTGATTTCTATTTTGAGAGATATTTGTTCTTTAAATATATATCTTTTTGTTGTGTGATTTCATCTAGGCTGACAGAGTACTTCTTGGTGGTCCTGGTAGCTTTTATTGGCAAGGTAGGTTAATATTTTTTAAATTACAATTGGTGACTATGTGTCGCTGATTCACCTGGCTAATTGTATGCCTATGACATTTTACAAATTATTTTAAAGAAAGAAATGGAAATACAATTAAAGTATATAAACACTCCATTTTACACAGTGTTTTTTAAAATAATATATATAATATATATTAAATATGTGTATATTCCTAGAAGAAAATAAACTGAATATTTAAAAAGTAAATACATACTTTTATGTTAAATATATTTTAAAAGTAATTATATAAAGTAATTTATTTTTATTGTGTGTGATATATACTTCTCCATGTCTGTACTCTAGGGGCCATGACATAGTCATTAGGCAGTGTGCGAAACCAATCTGTATAGGCCAGCTGTGGCATTCTAAAAGTTGAAGGTTTTGAAAGTATTTTGAAGTTGCTCATTAGGATATTTAAGTCATTATTTTCTTATTACTGATATTGAGAATGATCTCTAAGTGTTTGGGGACTTCTTAAAAATTGAAGCTGGGAATGGTGGTGTAGGCCTGTAATCCCAGCTACTCGGGAGGTTGAGGCAGGAGAATCACTTGAACCCAGGAGGAGGAAGTTGTAGTGAGCCAAGATCATACCACTGTACTCCAGTCTGGGTAGCAGAGCGACACTCTCTCTCAAAAAATATATATAAAATAAAATAAAATTAGAGGATCTTAATAGGTTTTTAAAAAATAGTAAACTGGCATTGATATAAAGATACATTATTATATTATTATATTCAGTCATTCTGGGAGGCCTAATTAAATTACCATTTGAACATATGTACAACAGATTATTGTTGACAGTTTGAAAACAGATAACTAAAACTTTATTTGCTTTCTTTATGTTTCTTTATGTATCATTAGAGATACACAATTATTTATCTCATTAATATATTGACATGTTTAGTTTCTGCTAAAAAGTGGCATTTATGAGGTGTGAACTATTTTGTATTAACATTCTGATATTCAAGCATTGTCAGTGTTTGGAAGAATTAGAAAACCTTTGACTGGATTGATTTGAAAGTTTCAAATTTTACTCTGTTTTCTACACTATGCTTTCCTGACTTGCTTATTTGTAGAAAAACTCATGCTTGCTTTTGCCTTATGGAGAGGGAAGCTAAAGAAAGAGATTTGCTGGAGGATGACAGGATGGAAGGAGAATAAGAAGGAATGAAAACTAGGAATACGTGAAATATTGAAAGGGAAGGCAAATGAGGGAATAAAAAAATAGAAAATTCAGGCATCACAGACAGGGATCAGAATGTGAGACATAGCAAAGCTGAAAAATTGGAATTTCTATGCATTATACATCTATTGGGAAATAAAATGATTTAGAAAAATTATAATTGAGTTTCACCATTTTAAAACAAAAATAGCAGTTCTAAAGTACATATGAGAAAATAGGGGATATTAATACTTTCTAGTTAGATATAGAAATATGGGTTTATTTTTCTTCTTTATTGCTGATTATGTCATTCAGTGGAGGGGAAGGAAGTATCTGATGAGCATGCCTGGGAACCAAAACTGTCAAGGAAGCTAATTTTGTGATTCTCAGTTAGGACTACTTGTTAACTCTGTCTTTTTAAGAGATACAGCTGTGAAAATGTATGAACTTTTTTTTTAATGCCATGGGTATTGCATAAATAGGAATAATAATAAATAGGAATGTGTAATAATTAGGACACAGTAATAAATTAGGACAGAGAGGTACTATTAATATTATATTTATTAGAATTTTATTACAAGTTGTCTGTAATATGTAGCTAGCAGACTCAGTGAATTGGCAGATAGTATTTTGTTTTAATAAGATTAAAATCAGCAGATGTCACCCTGGATAAGTACGTTAGAATGAATTTTTTCACAGATCGCAGAATTGTTGTTGTTAGAATGGAGAAAAGAATAATGTTTTATTCAGAAGAAATAGTGAATTTTCCTCTGTTCTTCAATTCAGGAAATGTTTATTGAATTTCATATGTTCTTGGTACTGCTTAAGCCCAGATGATAAAGTAGTGACCCAGACAGAGAAAGTGTTTCTGTGCTGTAGATCCAATCTCTGTGACTGAACAGATGGGAACAGGACTGAAAATGTTAGCTGTTACACATTTCTTTCTAAAACAGCAGAAATGATAAGAGATTATTGTGTCCATATTGTGGAGACAACATTTGATAAACGAGCTATCCTTTCTTGGCATGGAGGGCAGGCTGATTTTTGTGTAGTCATCTAGATTTCTTGTCTGCTTAATAACAAGGTTGTGAACGAAGGTGAACTCATCCATTCAGGTTGTTTCCTAAAGATGTTTAAATTACTGGTTAAAAAAATATCAATTGAACCAACTATTCTGATTATAAAGGTAACAGTATTGTTTCAGTAAATTTTTCATGTTTTAATGCATTAGTTGGGTGATAGCCTTTGATTTTATTATTCCATGTATTTAACATTGCTTTCTAGTGATTTAAGACAAATCCTGTTTTCTTAAATTTTTATTAGCAGAGACTGCTTTTAAGTACTGGCTTAAGCAGAAATAATTTTAAGTTAAGAATATCCATTTTCAAATTGAGTATGATCAACAAGAGTTATGTAAGGCTAATAATTAGAAGTACTAATGTCTAATATTGTTTTCCTTCATGCAGGTACCATACATTATCTGTATGATAAAGTTCCCATTCGAAGGTTATTTGTTTTATATATACACCTTTTTTTAGGTCAGCTTATTTCGGATCAAGTGGCAGAAATCGTATCTAAATATGACCCCAATGTTTACAGCATCAAGTATAATAACCAATTAGCAACTCGAACTGCACAAGCTATTTTCGATGACAGTTATTTGGGTAGGTAAAACCAAAATTTACTCATTTTTGGAATTGTGGTATATTTGTCTTATATCTGCATATGGTCTTTTAAGTAGAAAAATATTTTATGTGAAATAGATTAGGATTTTTTGAAACATACAGAATATACAATTTCAAATTGTTAATGAGTACTTTGGCTATGTTATGTTTCAGTAATTGAAATTGAAGACAGTGATTATTTGTGCAGTGATAATAATAATAGCTAGCCTTTAAGATATGCTTACTGTGTTCTCGGCATTGTTCAAGGTGACTTGGTTTGTATTCGCTCATTTAATCCTCACAAGTCAAGCATACTGTATTATTGTCATTTTGTAGGTGAAAACACTGAGGCACTGAGACACAAAATAACTTGCCCAAAGTCACTCACTTGTAACTTGCTGTTCAGAGATTCAAATGGAGGCAGTCTAACTCCTGAAGTTTTATTCATGATGTTAAAGTTTTGGTCTTTAGGACTTATTAACATGTGTTCTCTCTTTAAATTTCTTTCTGATATATTAAAACAAGTCATATATGACAGAAATAGTACTTGCTGATTGAGAGAATTTATTTCTTCTTTCTTTTTGATGAGTTGTAAATTTGCCGTTTTTAACAGACTCTTTTGTAAAGTTAATAAGACAATTGTAGTTTTGTAATAAAAATAGCCTATTAGAGTATTTAACTCAGTTGTTTCATTTAAAATTCATGTGTCATATACATATGAATCTGTTATGACTAGGGGACAAAATATTACATAATTAAAGGAGTTTCTTGAAAATATTTTCAAGGAATGCTTACTCAGCAAGCCTGCTGAAGATAACTTCCTTGTCCTGATGGTTCTCCCCTTTGGTTTCCTGTTTAGGTTACTCTGTGGCTGTCGGAGATTTCAATGGTGATGGCATAGATGGTATGAAGTACTTGAACTATATCTAATCTTTAAAAAAAATAGATTAAGCATTTGAAACATGTGGCATTGAAAATTTTAAGCAGTTTGAGTGGCTGGGTGCTGTAGCTCAAGCCTGTAATCTCAGCACTTTGGGAGGCCGAGGCGGGCGGATCCCTTGAGCCCTGGAGTTCAAGAACAGTCTGGACAACATGACAAAACCCTGCCTCTAGAAAAAACACAAAAATTAGCTGGGCGCGGTGATGCACACCAGTGTCCAGCTTCTCAGGAGGCTGAGGTGGGAGGATCTCCAGAGCCCAGGGAGGTTGAGGCTGCCGTGAGCTGTGATTGTGCCACTGCACTCCAGCCTGGGCGACAGAGCCGAGATCCTGTCTCAAAAAAAAAAAAAAAAAAAAGAAAAGAAAAGAAAATTTTAAGCAATTTTAAACCATTGTTATGGAATATAACAGAAGAAATGAGGAAGATGTTAGCCACTGGTGAGAGTCCAGGCTAGGTAGGTGCTGAACTTCCTCTAGTGGCTGCTGAAATTGAGACAGCTACACTTGGCTTCAGTGCCTTTCCTTTCTGCTTCTTTTTAGCCCCCAACACTGTTAGTGATTTCTTTAGCATTTTCCTCCTTGTCTTCCCCAAATTTGTTCCTGTGGGAGAAAGAATTAGTGTCTTCTTTCTTTAGGCATCCTTTGTTACCTTCTGGGCCATCTCTGTATGGTTATTATCCCATCCTCTCATTGTCCATCCATCTTCCTTCAGAACTCTGTTTAGGAATCATAGTCTTTACCTGATTTTGATCACATTTTTGTGCCACAGCCACTTCTACCCCACTTCAGTTTGCTCTGTATTATTTTTCATTACTGTACTACTAAACTAAATGTAGTTTTTCTTCATTCTTAGGTTACTTTATCTTGTCTATTCTTGTTTAACAATATTACAAATGTCTTGAGGGCTTATTTGCATATGTTTGAGAGCCCTCAATAATTTGTATTTTGTAAATTTTGATTTTATAGTTTAAAAATGCTGGTCTGTTTATTACAGAGTAGCAATTTTTCTAAATCGATTGTTTTGAACTGAAGTAGTAAAACGTAAATCTTGCTGACATAGTCACTTGTGGTCTGCAACTTCCAGTGTTGTCCTAAAAAATGAATAATTTGTTTGTTTGTTTGTTTCAGACTTTGTTTCAGGAGTTCCAAGAGCAGCAAGGACTTTGGGAATGGTAGGACAGTTAAAAGGTATTTTTTAAAAAATCTCTAAGTTATCTTCTATTTTACCAGATTTCACATACTTCTGTTTTTCCTTCACAGGTTTATATTTATGATGGGAAGAACATGTCCTCCTTATATAATTTTACTGGCGAGCAGGTATGCTTCCAAAATATGATCGCCGTCTCCCACTATAA
Organism: Pongo pygmaeus; assembly: GCF_028885625.2. Taxonomy (NCBI): domain Eukaryota; kingdom Metazoa; phylum Chordata; class Mammalia; order Primates; family Hominidae; genus Pongo; species Pongo pygmaeus. Next base: position 86,543,349 of record NC_072384.2, read on the forward strand.
AAGCAGTATCTACTCATTGGAGAAAATTTGCGAAATAAAACTGTAAAAGTGAACTATAATCTCATCAAATAGATAATTCATTCAACTCTTATCATTTTGGTCAAACTATTATCATTTCTCTTTTGAGTGTGTGTGTGTGTGTGTGTGTGTGTGTGTATGTAGTATATAAACAAAAATTGGTTTACTCTGTATTTTTCATTTTTTCTTGCCTTTTTCACTCAGTATTTTATCATCAGAGTTTCTAATGTCTTAAAACTTTCCCTGGCAGTATCAGAATGGTTTAATGATTCCATAATATTCAATATTCTAGATATAAGATGGGCTTTAAATATTTCATCTTTGTTTTAACCAAAGTAATTTGGATATTTTGGCTTGTTTTTGTCTGCCTTTTTTTTTTAGGAAATGCAAAATCACATACATACAAAACCACAAAGACTTCCTTTTTCTTTACTGGTAACATTAAATTCTTTTTTAAGGATGATCTATGCCTTATAATTTTATTAGATGCAACAGAAAGCATGGCACAGATGTGTGTATTATAGATATTACAAGCGAACTTCATTTGTACTACATGAAATAAGATATTTCTCAGCAAAAAAAATGCTAGTACTTTTTAAGTATTAGACATTTCTCTGCAAATACAGGCATTTTATAATATTCTCTGTTGTATGTCTCAAAGAATTATACCATAAGTTGATAATGATGAATAAACATTTAAACAGTAGGTAGAGAAAAATCTTTCTCAAAGTTTGCAGATCTGGGATTCAAGCCTTTTTGTTCAGTTGAGATTGTTGGGCTTTGGGATAGGATTGATAGGCTGGCTGACTAGACTCATGGTCCCCAGAAACATCTTCCCATTTGCGTGGCAGTCAAGATTGATGCACAACCTGGAGGGCCCTGCAGTTGACAGGCAGTTAGGGTTGCTGCAGGGGTGGTCCCTTTGTTCCGTTTTGACTTCAGCTCGAGCAGCTTCTCCTGTCTGGTGACCATGTATGAGTCTGGATCCTACTGCATGCACTCAATGATACTTGCTTTATTCCTCCTTCCACTATTGGGAAGTGGGGGTGTCTAGAGAGGAGTGGGAAATGTAGCTTTTAGATGAGGACAAACCTAGGTTTTCCATGCTCAGTCTGTTATTGCATTGGATAAGGTATTTGCTGCTGAAAATCTATTTCTTATTTATAAAAATAGGGATGCTGGCAACTTCCTCATGGGACAGTTGTGAGAATCAAAAGAAAACATTTGAATCACAGTGCCCAGGACAAAATGTGTCTCAGTAAATGACATCCTTTCTTTACACTTCCAAGCCAAACACCGTAGGTGACTAAGGCCCATGAATATTACTCTGTTACATAGTCGGCACATCAACCTTGTACCCCAAACTCAGTATATTTTATTTCACAAGCTCTGATCTTGTTATTTAATACAGAACACACCTTTCATTTTCCCAATTACACTGTATCAACCCAAAATAGATAATGCAGGAATCTCCCTTACCATTCTCCCTTGATATCTGAGCCAATCAAATTTGAGAAGCATTGCTAACTTTCCTTTTTTGGTTTGTTGACTCATTTTTCACCTTACTTTATATTTAACCTGTCATCTCTTTTAGTTTTGTTTTGCACTTTCGGCTCTCTTTAGAGCTTTCCTTTTTCCCATTTATTTATAGCTAACCTGATCATCCTATGAAAGCCTGTGGTCTCCTGTGGTAGGGAAAAGGACATTTCTGCTCCCGGTGCATTATAAGCTCATAATAAACCCAAACACATTTGGACTGTGTGTGATTCAAAAGCAAAATCATGTGGCAAGTAATCGATAGAGATATGACACAAAATGAGCTCCTTTCCATATCTTTCCAAACAGTAATTTTTAAACAGTAGTAGTAGTTTCACATAGGGGAGCCAACTATTATCTGTTATTAATAATTATTATCTATTATCCTCATGACATAGGCATCCATATAAAACTTGTTGGGTTCAATCACAACATTTGTCTGTGACTATATATCTTTGTTAATGTGCTTGTGTCTGGTATGTTTTGGGAAGTAGAGAGAAAGGGAGATAATAGTGTAGGCCTGAGAAGGAGAATTGATAGTCCTTAGACTTAAATGTCGTATATCAACAACACCGGAATGATAAACATGTAATATATTGTGTCCATGATCTAGGAAAACAACAAGCCTCATTACCTGATTGTCATTGTGTTGGTAGAATAAACAAAAGACAAGACATTTAGATTGAAGCACTATATGCAGAGAAAAAAAATAACCCTTTCTATTTGGTACATATATTACAAATGTTAATTGTCTAAACTAATTGGATGAAATATAAACATTTCATTTTCATCTTTTTATCCAGATGGCTGCATATTTCGGATTTTCTGTAGCTGCCACTGACATTAATGGAGATGAGTAAGTTTAAAAAAAATGTTTCCAGAAAGTTATCTTCTCATGTTTACGAGTACTTTACTCAAACTACACATGTTTTTCTTCTGTTTTTGTATTCCTTTTCTGCTAATCTTTCTGTTTAAGGAAACAATTTGAAGCAATCTTAATCATGAATTCTAGAAAACCTCATATGTTTGTTCTGTTTTTTTTCAGTAGCTTATAACATGAACAAATAAAGTAATTTTATGAATTACTCATAGTTTCTTAAAAGAATTAAAGAAAGGTTCGAATTTGAAATGAGTGCTCTGGTAATTATTTTGTGTTTCACTGTGGGTGTGAGAGATGCTGAAAGAGGAAAACTGAGTTGTAGTAAGAAAGAAAATGCCTACTAAGAGGCATTTGATCTTGCTTTGGTGAGAAGATTCTGTTCTTCTAGTTATGCAGATGTGTTTATTGGAGCACCTCTCTTCATGGATCGTGGCTCTGATGGCAAACTCCAAGAGGTGGGGCAGGTCTCAGTGTCTCTACAGAGAGCTTCAGGAGACTTCCAGACGACAAAGCTGAATGGGTTTGAGGTCTTTGCACGGTTTGGCAGTGCCATAGCTCCTTTGGGAGATCTGGACCAGGATGGTTTCAATGGTAAGATCAAAGTTTAGCAGCTGCAGGTCCCTGATTATCTGTGTCCACCTGGAAAAGTTCTGTAAGTCCATCTGTAGGAGTCTACATGAGCAAATCTCCTTCCTGGAAAGGTGGATTGTGTGTAAGTGAGTAACACACCAAATTTAAAGACAGGTTGCTATTTTTCTTTAAAAATCAGAGCAAAGATTTCAAAAATGGACTCTCATGAGTTATTATTCACTCAGCCTCAAATTAGAAGGTCAAAATGATTACTTTCTGAAAGGAACCTTCATTCCCCTGGTGCCTACTGCTAGCTGGTGGCTTTATGTGTTTCTGCATCCTGCTTAGCAGCAGTGCCCTCTTCTGTTCATTTGGCTACAAGTGTTAAAAAAAAAAAAATGCTTCCAGGCACATTGTCAAGGCAATGCTGACTAATGCATACCTCAAAGGTATGATTTGCCATTAATATTTTTAAAGCCATAACTTTGTTGTAGCTGTCCAAAATGTTCTAAGAGATGTTATATCTCCCTTCATGGTGGCATAGTAAAAGTATAAGCCTATTCTTTTATAATAGTACCATTTTAATAGTTGTCGATATCTTTAAAAAGCAAAGTTAGCTTTTACTTTAGAACTCTTTTCAGAAACATGAAATATAGGTTACAAATTACCAAGTTTTTTTTTAAAATCTGTTAAAAACCTTTCTAGAGATCACAGAATGGATAGTTGAACTAGTTTGTGTAATCAACAGTATAGTAAGCCTATGCCCCCTTAAAACCTAAAGGAAAGGTATACATTAAGAAGAAAACTTTAAAAATACAGATGACTTGTTGTATGTCTCAAATAGTAGTGGAAAGGTAAATGTTGTTTGCCCTCAAGATTTCACACCTGTCTTGTGGGTAAGTGCTATCATTTACTGGAAGTGTCATCTGGAAGATTAACCCTAGACATTTCTTTTTCTTTCTTTTTTTTTTTTTTTTTTTTGAGGCAGGGTCTCACTCTGTCACCCAGGCTAGAATGCAGTGGTGCAATCATGGCTCACTGCAGCCTCGACCTCCCAGGGTCAAGAGATCCTCCCACTTCAGCCTCCTGAGTAGCTGGGACTACAGGCTCCCACCACCTAGCCCAGCTTATTTTTTTTTATTTTTAGTAGAGCTGAGGTCTTGCCATGTTACCCAGGCTGGTCTCTAACCCCTGAGCTCAAGTGATCCTCCTGCCTTGGCTGCGCGAAGTGCTGGAATTACAGATGTGAGCCACTGTGCCTGGCCAACCGGAGAAGTTTCAGTGGTAGGGAACATCTACTCAGAGGTACATCTGCTACCTAAAATAGAGGGCTTAAAGATTTTTACCACAAAGAGAACTTAGCATAAATCAAATGGCGCTATGGTATGAAGTTCACAATAAAATGTGAAAAGAACACTATATAACAGACCAAATCATTACTTAATCATAACAAAATCTACATAGGAAATACAGGGCTAAGTTTGAGGTTCCATCATGAATAAAGTTAATGAATTCTTTGCTATGTAGCTGGGCCTCTGTCTCCCAGGTTTTCTAGGAAGCCTGGTCATGTGTGATCTTCACCTTGTCTTGATGTTATTCCAGTTACTTTAAAGAAAGTTTTCACATTACTATGATCTAGCCAACATCTCTTCCAGCTTTCTAAGTTTTTGTTATAATATGTTGTCTGTCAGTAGAACAAATATAGACAACAGCTTAAAAAAATGTGAAGTTTTACAATGATTTTACAGAGGGGTAAAATATAGATAAAATCATCCATAGAGGATGATTATGGTCTCCCAAGGTTTCTTCTTGGGTCTTACTGTAGCAAATAGTAGATTGTGAATGATAATGTCTTTAGTGAAAAATTATCTGAGCTGTATTTATGTACAGTATTTAGCACATATGTGTAAATATAGTTACATTATACATATATATGTTCTATTAGTTATGTTAGATCTTTTGTTGTTGTTCATACATGAAGACATTGTCATTGTTCCTGTATTCCTATATTCCTCTCTTTCCACCTACCCCCACCCTAGGCAACATCAAGAGGGATATTGAAAACAAAACAATAAAGTTATGTTCCAAAATTTTATATAGCCCAAAGGTAATTATGTGCAGTTTTTATCAGTACTTTTCCAGAAAAAGCAGAGGAAAAAAGAAAAGCAGGAAAGAGCATCTAAAATGATCAAAGTAAGAAATCAATTGCATGAATGTATAGGATTTTCCAGACTCGACAGATGATAGTGAAGAGAGAAGATGATTAACATGTATAAAATAATGAAGAGTTTAGGAAAGTTACAGATAATTTTTATTAAACAGTCACTCAATGTTGGAGCCATCTTTTGTTGCAAAATTATATTTTAACGAATACTTTATTTATTATTTGTTGAGACAGGGTCTTGCTCTGTCACCCAGGCTGGAGTGCAGTGGTACGATCACAGCTCACTGCAGACTCAACTTCCCAGGCTCAAGCAATTCTCCTACCTCACCCTCCTAAGTAGCTGGGACTACCAATGTGCGCCTCCGTGCATGGCTGATTTTTGTATTTTTTGTAGAGATGGGGCTTTGCCATGTTGCCAAAACTGGTCTCAAACTCCTGGGCTTAAGCAATCTGCCTGCCTCAGCCTCCAAAGGTGATAGGATTACAAGCATGAGCTACTGTGGCCAGCCTGTTTTAATAAATACGTTATTAATGCATATGTCAGTAGAGAAGTTATGCTTATCTTTGGTTTTTTTTGTTTGTTTGTTTTGTTTTGTTTTTCGTTTTTTTTTTTAGACTGAGTCTCGCTCTGTCGCCAGGCTGGAGTGCAGTGACACGATATCGGCTCACTGCAACCTCCGCCTCCCAGGTTCAAGCGATTCCCCTGCCTCAGCCTCCTGAGTAGCTGGGACTACAGGCACCCATCACCACGCGTGGCTAATTTTTGTATTTTTAATAGAGATGGAGTTTCACCATGTTGGCCAGGATGGTCTCAATCTCTTGACCTCATGACCCACCCGCCTCGGCCTCTGAAAGTGCTGGGAATGCAGGCATGAGCCACCGTGTCCAGCCAATTTACCTTTAAGGCTTAAAAAAGGATAAAAAGAATACTTTTACATAACTTAGGTACTCATTTTTAAGGATAACAAATTCTTAGTTGGTGTTTACTGCAGGCGAGGCACTCTTCTAGGTGGTAAAAATGAGCATAAATCAGAGTCTACTCATGTCTTTAAGAAACTCAGCATCCAATGGGGGCAGCATATATGTTTTAAAAAAAAAAAAAGCACCTCAACGTGATCATCACAGTGTTTGAGATCCCAGGCTTAATGGTCTCATATAAAGGATGAGTGATCAAGGTATCTTGTTGTTTCAGGGAAGCCATGAGACAATGAGGCATGGCTTATTAAGGAGCTATGAGACAGCTCGTGTACATTAAGGAAATTGAGGCAATTTGTTATGACTGGTACGTAGGGTCTGTGATAGGCAAGATACGACATGTCCTTGGTCTCATGAAGCTTATGTTCTATAGCTTACTTACTTTGTGTAGTCATAGAATAAGTAAACAATGGGGAAATCCAGATAGTGATAAAGATGGTGGATTTTTTAGAAGGCAAGGTAATATAATAGAGTTTTGGGATACAGAGGGTGATAGAGAAAGTAGGGGGTCGAGAGGGGTGGCGCACTGCTACGTAGGGTGGCTAGGTAATAGCTTGCTGACAGAATGACAGCTGATCTAATGACAGAACGACATTGATCTATCATTTGGACAAATAGAAGGAATAGAGTTGTAAAAGCTCTGGAGCAAAAGCTGTTAAGGCAGAGAGAACAGCAAATACAAGCCCATAGTTGGAAACTAGCTTGGTGTGTTTAAGAAACAGAAAAAAAAAGCCAGGATTGCTGGGAAGAGTAAATAAGGGTAAAAAACTGGATGGCGTGGAGTTGGGGATGGGGAGAGGAATGAGATTTGCATGGTAAACAATGGAAATACCAGGTAGGGTTTAGAACTTACTCTAAATGCTTTGGGAATTGATTGAAGGATTTTAACATGGGGATGGGTGTGACATGATATGGTGAATGTTTGGCCCTTTTGAAGAGAAAGTTACAGGCAAGAGTAGAAGTGGGAGGCCACTTAAAAGGCTGTTTAAGGCCGGGCGCGGTGGTTCACGCCTGTAATCCCCCCACTTTGGGAGGCCGAGGTGGGCGGATCACGAGGTCAGGAGATCGAGACCATCCAGGTTAACACCGTGAAACCCCGTCTCTACTAAAAAAAACAAAAAAAATTAGCTGGGCATGGTGGCGGGCGCCTGTAGTCCTAGCTAATCGGGAGGCTGAGGCAGGAGAATGGTGTGAAGCCGGGAGGTGGAGCTTGCTGTGAGCCAAGATTGCGCCACTGCACTCCAGCCTGGGGAACAGAGCAGGACTCTGTCTCAAACAAACAAAAATAAAAAAGAAAAGAAAAGAAAAAAAGGCTGTTTAAGTGCAAAATATGGCAATGACTTGTCTAGGGTGGCAGCAGCAGAGAGAGAAGAGGGCAGATTGGTAATATATTTTAGAGGTAGAAAAGATAATTTGGTGTTTGGGATTTTTTAAAGATTTAAAATGTTATTTATTTATCTTCTTTCAGTGTAAGTTGAGCAAGATCAAGATGAAGTCACAACTTACGAATTTCTGAGCAGATTGGCTTCTGTTCAGAAAAAACAATACCATCCATAAATAAATTATCTAGAATTTTGAGAGTGAAAATAAACTTTAGATGAATCTTTTGATGTATCCTCCTCCATCCCCTACCCCTAGTTTTAATGAGGAAGCATTTGTGGTCCAGAAAGTTTAAGTGATTTGTTTAAGGTCAGAGCCAGATTATCTGGCTCTAAATTAATGTCTTTTCTGTACAGTTTTGCTTGAGTTTCCTTGAATTAGATTATTGCTTGTGGATAAAGAGTACCCTACTGAACTTTGAATTAGTATTTATCATGATAAATGGGTTCTATAAATATTAAGATCTGTACAAATAATTACAAGTACTGAAACTTTCTTCTCTTCATCCTTGCCCTCTTCCCTTCCTCATTCTTCCCTTTCTTTTCCTCCTTCTTACTTCTGTCATTCTCCTTCCCCCTCCTCTTTTTTTCCCCACAGATATTGCAATTGCTGCTCCATATGGGGGTGAAGATAAAAAAGGAATTGTTTATATCTTCAATGGAAGATCAACAGGCTTGAATGCAGTCCCATCTCAAATCCTTGAAGGGCAGTGGGCTGCTGGAAGCATGCCACCAAGCTTTGGCTATTCAATGAAAGGAGCCACAGATATAGACAAAAATGGATATCCAGGTGCTTTCTTATCAACTCATAGAGCCCTTAGATTTTTCAGTCCTAATAGCAAATAGTATTAGTTACTGTTCTTGATTTATATTATAAATTATTGCAATTCAGTATTTCATATGTTGATCAAACCTCTAAAATATTCAAGGCATCATTCCCATCACCTAAGGGGATATGAAGAAAAGTCAGCTGTCTTTCCTGGGAGTGTACAGTATACTCTGAGTTTCTCCTGTAGTCTTTAATGAAATGAGAAGAGTATTACAGAAGCTATAAACAAAAGTTAAATGCTCATTCTAAGCTGTTTTAATGTTAGCTATCTTTTTTATTTTTTTAATTATGTAGAATGTATGTACTTGACTAATAGTTGTGATTTTTTTTTTTTTTTTTAAGACAAGTTATGGCTCTGTTGCCCAGGCTGGAGTACAGTGGCACAATCTTGGCTCATTGCAGCCTCCACCTCCTGGGCTCAAGCCATCCTCCCACCTCAGCTCCCGAGTAGCTGGGACTACAGGCACGCACCACCACGCCTGGCTAATTTTTGCATGGTTTGTAAAGGGTGGTTTTTGCCATGTTGCCCAGGCTGGTCTTGAACTCATGAGCTCAAGCGATCCGCCTGCTGTGGCCTCCCAAAGTGTTGGGAATACAGGTGTGAGCCACCGCACCTGGCCTTCATTGTGATTTTTTTTAAAAGTATATTATTTTGTTTAATTCTGCCATTAATACATGAGTTAATATAAGCTCATTTTTATAGCTCATTATTATACCATTTCTGAATGTAAAAAGAGACTGAGAAAGGCAGTTTGCCCAAGGTTGCCCACTGCATGGGTCCAATAGAGCAAGCAAGACCTTTTTCTCGTTCTTATACACTTTGGAGCATTATAAATGGATCTAGGATCAAAACAGATCTTTTCTTTAAATGAAATATAGTGTAGAAAATTTAGATGACCTTTGTGTTGAAACACTTAATATGAGCTCAATATACAAGTATGTTGGTCTGTTTCCAGAAATAAGACATGAAGTTGATTCTCATAAATTAGTATTATTTTAGAGTTTTTTTGTTATAAATGCAATATATTTGTTATAGAACTTTTAGAAAATACATCAAAGCATATCTTTTCAATGTTTTTCCTGTGCAGTCACACACATTTTTTTTAAAAAGGAAATCATGCTTTTATATGCTATTCATAGTGTTTTATTCAATGTTTCAGAAACATTTCTTTATTATTCTTCTAAAACATGAATTTTCTGTTTCCCTTTGTAACAAATAGCTGTATCGTATCTTACTTACCTTATTTTGTGGCATTTTTATCTTTCTTTATAATTCTTTTGCATATCTCTGATTGTGTCATTAGGACAAGATTCAAGAATCACTGTGTCAAGTGTGTGCACTTCTTTTTTTAAGGTTGTTAATACACGTGGTCAAGTTACCATCCCACTCCCTCCACAGGAAGGTTTTTGTCAGCTTTTTAAAGCACTCACCAGCAGTAAATGAGTCATTGTTTTCCCACACTTGTGCTTCTTTTAAAATAATTTTTAACTGTATAACAGGTGGACAGTGTATTTTAACTAACGGTTTGTGATTCTAGAAATAAGGCATGAGTTTGATTCTTTTTTTTTTTTTTTTTTTTGAGACGAAGTCTCGCTCTGTCACCCAGGCTGAAGTGCAGTGGCGTGATCTCAGCTCACTGGAACTTCACCACCCGGGTTCAAGTGATTCTCCTGCCTCAGCCTCCTGAGTAGCTGGGATTACAGGCAGGCGCCACCATGCACTGCTAATTTTTGTATTTTTAGTAGAGATGGGGTTTCACCATGTTGATCAGGCTGGTCTTGGTCAGGCTGGTCTCGAACTCCTGACTTCGTGATCTGCCTGCCTCAGCCTCCCAAAGTGCTGGGATTACAGGCATGAGCCACAATGCCCAGCCATGAGGTTGATTCTTAACTATACATTAGATTATTAGTAAAAATAATCATTTTTATTTGTGTGTGTGTATATATATATATTTACTTCTGTGAATTTCCTTTTTGTGTCTTTTTTTTCTTTGCTACTGGGATCGTATTTTGCTTTTCTTTCATTCATTCATTTTTTTTTAAACTTTCACAGTGCCTTAAATGTTGCAAATATTAACTTCTTAACTCTTGTATGTATTTTCTAGTTTGTCACATTCGCATTTTGAGCATAAAGTTTTAAACTTTTATGTAGTTAAATCTGTTTTTATGTTTTTTTCATGTGCTTTTCTGTTTAGAAAAGACTTCCTCAAATTTAGGTTGGGTATACTGTGAGATAGCACTCTCATTTGACTTTTTCTGAATCGTGAACCAGTTGAACCAGTGGCATATGAAAACTAATGTGTTTCATTCTTGCTGATTTGAGTGCTATCTGCTATCATATTTTATATACATATATTTGTATATATATACACACACACATATTATATATAGGAAATAGAAAAGAAATAGAAAAGAAATTTTATAATAAGATTGTAAAATCTACAGCCATCTATAAAGCTTTTTCCTTTGGCAGTATGTATGTTTGGCAGGTGTATGCTTATCGTTGCTACTTTTTACTAAATATTCATTTAAAAGATTTATATCCACCTAGATGAAAGTCTACTTTATGATAAGCATTTTCCACTGGTGGTAGTTTGTTTACAGTTTTCATATATTTTAGCCTTTTATATGATATCTTACAACCTCTTAATGAATAGTTTTGAGAATTTGTTCAAGCCTTTTTATGTTCATTGAAAATTTTATAGAATAGTATATACATTTTAAAAACCATTATCATTATTAACATGTTTTTCCACTCTTTCTTAAGACTTAATTGTAGGAGCTTTTGGTGTAGATCGAGCTATCTTATACAGGTGAGCATTTTCTGTATTCTGTAGTATAGGAATATTCTGAATTATCTGAACATTTTTTAATTAAGTGTCAGTGTTTGAATTTTAGTTTAATTTTCTTGAAATAATGATAAAATTTGTTCTTTCTATTCATGATTTGCTGCAGGCAAATAGTATTATTTTTACTGATACGTAATAATTGTACATATTTATGGGGTACATGTGATATTTTGATACATTCATACAATGTAATGATCAAATCAGAGTAATTAGGATATTCATAATCTCAAACATTTATCATTTATTTGTGTTGGGAACATTCAGAATCCTCTCTTCTAGCCTCTCTTCTAGCTATTTTGATTTTTTATTTTCTTTGGAGACAGAGTTTCAGTGCAATGGGACCATCTCGGCTGCCTGGAACCTCTGCCCCCTGGGTTCAAGCAGTTATCATGCCTCAGCCTCCCAAGTAGCTGGGGTTACAGGCACATGCCACCACACTGGCTAATTTTTGTATTTTTAGTAGAGACAGGGTTTTGCCTGTCTGTTCCTGAACTCCTGGCCTGAAGTGATCCACCCGCCTCAGCCTCACAAAGTGCTGGGATTACTGTCATGAGCCACTGTGCCCAGCCAGCTATTTTGAAATGTACAGTAAATTACTGTTAACTATAGTCAATCTACGGTGTTATTGAACACTAGAACTTCTGTCTTTTATTTATTTATTTATTTTTTGCCCAGTCTGGAGTGCAGTGGTTCAATCTTGGCTCGTTGCAACCTTTGCCTCCCAGGTTCTAGTGATTCTCATGCCTCAGCCTCCTGAGTAGCTGGGACTACAGGCATGTGCCACCACACCTGGCTAATTTTATGTATTATTGGTAGAGACAGGGTCTTGTTGTCTGGGCTGGTCTTGAGCTCCTGGGCTCAAGTGATCCACCCGCCTCAGCCTCCCAAAGTGCTGGGATTACAGGTGTGAGCCACTATGCCCGCCCCTTCTTTGTCTTTTAAATTATGTTCAGAGGTATTCTCTTGTAGTTTTAATCTCTCTAAAAATTGTCTGGGTTTACATTTTCCTATAAGAAACAGGAAATTAACCTCATGCTTATGTCTTAGTATTCTCTGACCACAAGGTCAGTATGTAATGAAACCCCAAATGAATATTTTTATTAGAGCAATATGTATGAATTTATATATTTCTATTTCCCAATTTCTTATGTATCCCCAGTTATTCTCTGTATTTCATCAATTCCTCATGACTTAGAATATCAGTTGTCATCCCAAGTAGTTAAGATGTTTACATATCTGTGATCTGAGTTTATACATGGCAGGAGCACTAACATTAGTGCTGTGTAGCAGTTTGTGATGGGTCAATTTAATTGTAACTATACAATACTTAACAGATTTCAGAGATTTATCATTTTGAGACAGGCACATTGACTTGAGCCAGCTGTATTTTTGTGTAGGACTTAAACCTGTGTATCTGAACTCAGGAAAACTGTATTTATTTTAATTTATTGTTTTTAGTTTTTAAAATTGCTGTTAATTATATAATGTATGTGGTAAAAATGCAAACAGTGTAAGAAGGGTATATAAAAAAAATGTTTTACCTCATACCAGCTAATAATTTATTTGTTTCTTCTATTAGAAATATTCTATGCATTAAAAAATCATATTATGCATGTATGTATGTATATCAGTAGACATCCTTTGTACTTTTTGGGTTTTTTTTTCTCTCCCACTAAAACTATATGTTGGTTATGTCTTAGAGGTCATCCCACTCATTTTCTCCATGGTAGTGCAGTGAATTCGGTAGATATCTCACAACTTATTTAGCCATTCTGCTTTAGTGACTGAATTCATATAGGCCAGCCATTGTCCCACTTTGCCTGGAACTGAGCAATTTCCCAGGATGCAGGAGTTACTGTGCTAAAATTAGGACAGTTCTGGGCAACTGAGACAGTTGATCACCTATGGTTATGTTGTTCCTGTTCCTTTTACTATTACAAACAATGCTTTTAGTAGACATTGTACTGTATATGTAGTGAATATGAACCAAAAATATTTCAGTCAACCTAACTTCTTAAATAATTTTTTTCTTCATCTTCTTTTTTCCCCCCCTAGGGCCAGACCAGTTATCACTGTAAATGCTGGTCTTGAAGTGTACCCTAGCATTTTAAATCAAGACAATAAAACCTGCTCACTGCCTGGAACAGCTCTCAAAGTTTCCTGGTAAGGGTATTTGTTTAATAATAGTTATTATTGTGATTATTATTCAGGCATTGTAAGAACAATTGCAAATGAAGGTGGTAGGGCTGAAGTATTGCTAAAACAGTTTCTGTGAGTATACTGTTTTTTCTATTTTTTATTTGAAGCAAGGTCTGCCTCTGTTGCCCAGGCTGGTGTGCAGTGGCACAATCATGGCTTACTGTAGCCTCGACCTCCCAGGCCCTAAGTGATCCTTCCACCTTGGCCTCTCTAGTAGCTGGGACTACAGGCGTGTGGCACCATACCTGGCTAATTTTTAAAATTTTTTGTAGAGATGGGGTCTCCCTATATTGCTCAGGTTGGTCTCGAAGACTGCTGTGCTCAAGCAGTCATCCTGCCTCAGCCTCCTAAAGTGCTAGGATTTACAGGCATGAGCCATTGCACCTGGCCTTACACTCTATTTTCATGTTATAAATTGGATTATAGAAATAGTGCTCCAAAAAAGATATCTAAAGGCTGTAAAGATACTCTATAAATTAGTATGAAATTAATTTTTGAAGAATTATGCATGGTCAATGAATATTTTCAAAAAGAAAGAAAAGCTAATAAGATCTCAGTTCATTTATATGTAATTCCAAACAGGCCCATGAACACTTAAATTTTTAAAAGATATCTTGTTTTTCAGATTTAATATCTGTGAACAGCTGTATGAAAAAAATTATTTTGCTCTAATATATTAATTTTTTGCTTATTCCTTTACTAGTTTCCAAAGAAAAATATAATATTTTTTCATAAGTTAAATATCTGAATTCTTCTCTACTCCATTCTTTCTCTCATCTTTGTCATTTGTATGCTACTTGAGTAATTTTTGCTCTATTTTCATTATAGATATTTTTTAAGTTGTCTCATGCTTTACTTCACAGTATTTAAAAGCAAAATGTAGAAACCAGTATCTTTCTCATACATATCAATATAAATATAAAACTAATGAAAAATCTTGACCCGTATACTACCAAAATCACCATGAGTAGTCATTCATGAGTTCCCACTTTGGGAAACACTATTCATGTTCCTTACTTACACAGAAGAGTTGCAGAGGACTTATGATCAAGGAGAAAATGATTGGTACCTAGAAAAGTTTTACTTCAAAAGAGCCAATTAAAGATATTTTTCCTGAATTTGTTTTTGAATATTTTTGAATTATTGTTATGGTTATTAAAATTTTGAAATTTTCATTTATTTAATTGGATTACATTTAAAAATTCAGTAATATTTGGTCTTCATTTTTATGGATTGGCAGTGAAGTTGTTTTCAAGATTTTGCTGTAAGTTTTACTGCTTTTCTATCCTGCATATCTCTGTGAAGTTGCCAATTATCTGCTTCTAATTATGTTAGTAATTCAAAGGCTTCAAATGCACTAACTAGAGCAGTAACATCATATGATTTTTGAGTATGGCACATAGTAAGAAATACATTTTGCATTATAAACACATAAAAGTAATTAAATCAAGCATTTCAGAAAATCATGCTTACCTTTGGTACCTAAATCAGTTTTATTTATTTATTAAAAAATTTTTCTTAAGATGCTGAACACAACCCATTAAACTGATTTCAAAACCTGTTAATAAATTGTGAAGAACACTGCTGTAAAGGAGGTTGCTAATTAAAGAAAGTTTTGGTGGGTCCTTTTATCAATGAGACAGTTTTTAAAATCTGAACCATTGACTAGGCACAGTGGCTCACTGTAATGCCAGCACTTTGGGAGACCGAGGCGGGTGAATCACCTGAGGTCAGGAGTTTGAGACCAGCCTGGCCAACGTGGTGAAACACTGTCTCTACTAAAAATACAAAAATTAGCCGGGTGTGGTGGTGCATGCCTGTAATCCCAGCTACTTGGGAGGCTGAGGCAGGAGAATTGCTTGAATCCAGGAGGCAGAGGTTGCAGTGAGCCGAGATCCTGCCACTGCACTCTAGCCTGGGCAACAGAGTGAGACTCTGTCTCAAAAAAAAAAAATCCGAATTGTTATTTCCCTCATTTAGATTTATCAATAGGTTCTATAAGCTTGAGAGGAAGTTAGGACATTCTTTTTCTTTTTCTCATCAAGGTACCATGAAAGGAAATGTGCTTAAATTACTGAAGGATGAGTTAGGTTAGTGTATATAGTTTCATGTTTTTAGAATAATATTAAGACATGAAGAAAGATGTAAGGCTTCACAATACAAACTATGTATTGGAAATATGAGATGTGAGTGATAATAAAAAATATGTCTAAACTGGATTATACAATTTATGTATGTTTTTTATTTTTCCACAGTTTTAATGTTAGGTTCTGCTTAAAGGCAGATGGCAAAGGAGTACTTCCCAGGAAACTTAGTAAGTGTTCTATGAAAAATCGTATGATTTTAATGATACTGCATGCACAGCACTTAAAAAATATTTTAAGATATTCAAATAGTTACTTGAATTGTTATTATAATTTTTTATTTGAATGTTTATGCTTAAATACATTTAAGATTTCAACATAATTATATTCTTTGGTAACTCTTAAGCTAATTCAAAAATAATACACTTATTTATGGACATTATGAGCTAAATAGCCCACGGAATGGTAAACATGACCTTTAGAAGGTTAAGCAGTTATGAATGTGAGATAATGAACTCTGGGGAAATATGAATATTATTGTTTAGAAGTAGATGATCTGCTGAGAAGTCTGTATTTTATGTCTTTGAGCAGCCCCAAGCAATCTCAGGAGTAGAGGTGGTTTAGAAATAGTGAGAAGGAGGAGAAAAAGTTTTGGTCATGCAATTTAATTCACACAGCAAACTCTACTCTTCTTTTCCTAAAATGGTTGATGTGGTCCTGAGAGCAAGGTAGGAGTGTTAAATAATTATTGCCAGGGTTTGTCTGTATGTTAATGGCAAGTGGTAAGGAATAATAGTAAAGCAGAGAAGAAACTGAAACTGTTGGGTGTGTGTTTGTGTGTGAAAGTTTACATAGGGCAGCCAAGCAAGGTCTCCCTAGGAGACAACTTTTCAGTAGAGACCTGAAGGAAATGAGGGAGCTATGGGATGTGTGGAGGAGTGTTTGACACAGAGGAACTGGCAGTTTCAGCAGGCCTGAAGCAGAAAATGTGCTCACTGGTTGAGAGATAGCATGGAGGTCAATATGGCCTAGTAGAACAGAACATGAAGCAAAATAACCCCAGGTATTCACCCAAATTTGAAATAAAGGTCAACTTTTAGAGAAACTTGTGACGCGAATTCTGGTTTTAAAGATTTGCACTCTCTTAAGAAACTATTTAAAGAACTGAGTCTTACAAGGCAGTAATCCTAATTGCTACATCCTTGTTTTACAATGATTCTTGATGTGTTTAACTCTGTTTGATCACTTGCTTCCTGAAGGCATATTCATCTGACAATTTGATATGATAGCTTCACTGGAAGCAGGAGTTTCAAGTGGGGCAAACTGTTCATTCATCATAGTGTTTAATATGATGGTATGAGTACATATGAGCAAATACTTCTTAATCAAAATCAGCAAGACTCTTGCTACTTGAATTTATGGTGGAAGTCTTAATTCACATGTTTCATCCTCTGGATTTCCTCCTCTCAGCTTAAATTAAAAGATAGCATTTCTCCTGTCTGATAATTGGCTTACTACTATTCATTTTTTTGGGAATTATTTATGACATTACTTTAGGGAAAGTTTGATTAATTATTTAATTATTATTAAATATTTTTTCAGAATTAATATGTTGTAGTCTCATTACAATGTAATAACATTTTAAATTAATTAGAAGCAATTTACTTCTTAAGGAATAAAGACCTCTGTTTACATGAAAACTCTAGAGTAGGATAGATAGGTGTCCATAAAGAATATGTTGGTTATAAATCCTTTGGTTTACATAGATTTCCAGGTGGAACTTCTTTTGGATAAACTCAAGCAAAAGGGAGCAATTCGACGAGCACTGTTTCTCTACAGCAGGTCCCCAAGTCACTCCAAGAACATGACTATTTCAAGGGGGGGACTGATGCAGTGTGAGGAATTGATAGCGTATCTGCGGGTAAGAGATAACTTTTCCGCTACCTTGTTGTTCCTTTTTAGTCATTAGCTTTTCCTTTTTATCTAAATGATTTTCACTTTCTGTAAATTAGTGTTAGATCAAAAGGAAAAACAGAAAAATACATGAAGGAAATTTAGCTTTGTAAAGCGTCAAACCTGAATGATGGACTTCTACTTCTGGCAGATTGGATATTCCAAATGGCCTTTCCACAACAATACTACTGAACAAATTATGATAAACATATTTCTTAAATGCAACTGGACTTTCAAGACAGTAAAAGAAATTGCCAGAGTCCAAAAAAAAATGAGCAATCAACTAAAAAACTCCAGTGGCAAAAATCTGAATTGTGAGTTATAAGCAAATATATGAGCCAGAGTTGCTGGCAAAGGATGAAGCCTAAGGAGAGGGCAGGTAGTAATTGCAGACACCAGCACAGGAATTCCGACAGTTGTATAAAGCTAAGTGTTCTTAACGACAGAGGTGCATCGTGATTCCAGCAAGAGCCAAATGTAAAACCTTGCTGAAGGGGAGCAATCCAGTACGGGCCCCAGGATTTCCACAGGTTAAGTTTGATCAAATATGAATTCGTTAAACACACACACACACACACAAACATAGAAGCCACTAGAAGAAGCATCAGATTTTAGACCCGCAAAGGCCAGTTACAGAGCACAAATTTGTATAAAATGTTTAAAGAAATAAAGGGGCTGGGCACAGTGGCTCAAGCTTATAATCTTGGCACTTTGGAAGGCCAAAGCAGGAGGATCACTTGAGGCCAAGAGTTTGAGACCAGCCTGGGTGAGACTCTATTTTATTTAAAGGAAAAAACAAAACAAGACAAAAACATCAGTAAATATTTAGACAACAACATAATTAATGAACTTGATTTAACAGACTTATATAGAACCTAGGGACACCTAACAACTAAAGAATATGAAAACTGACCATGCATAGGCCATAAAGGAAGTCTAAACAAATTTCAAAAAGTAATTTTATAGAATACATGCTATCACAGTGCAGTTGTTAGAAATCCATAACAAAAAGATCAACTGGGAATTGGAAAGTGTGATTTTGAAATAACTTATGGGTCAAAAACAAGATCATAATGGAAATTTACTTGCAACCGTATTACAATGAAAATATGACATCAAAATGTATAGGCTATCACAACAGTAGAATGTAAAGATAAATGTATAGCCTTAAATGCTATTTAATTTAAATGAAAGTTAAGAAAAAATGAAGGTAAGAAAGAAACACCACAAAATTAAGAATTGAAATGCGACATTACAGATAAGGGAGGAATTAACAGAATATTATGAATAACCTTGGGCCAGTACATAGGAAAACTTTTAGACAAAACATGGAAATTCTTAGAAAAACAATACAACTGTCATAAGAAGAAACAGAAAACCTGAATAATCCTCTAAACACTTAACAAATAGAATTGGCAGTTAATCTTTACAAAATGACAAAGCCCAGATGGTTTTATAGGCAATATCTATCAAACATTCAAGAACAAGACTTCTCAATTTTAAATAGCTCTTTGAAAGAATAAAAAAAACAAAATATTTCAAAGTCAATCTCTGAAACTAGTGTAATTGGTTCCTGGACTGGTCGAGAATAGTACCAGAAGGGAGAATTTCATTCTAGTCTTACAATAGATGTAAAATTACTAAGCCATTATAAGCAAATAAGTCTTAGCAGTTTGTAAAAAAAGATAAATAAACCAAGTTGGATTTATCCTAGAGTGGGTTAATATTAAGTCTAAAAATGTAAGTTACTACATGAATAGATTAAAGAAGAAATATGTGACTGTCTTATTTAAGTACAAAAAAGTTTTAGAGTAAATTTAAAAAACTTCATGATTTAAGAAGCAAGACAAATACCCCAAGTTATGACTATGAAGAAATAGAATCTTACATTTAAACAAAGTCCACCAATATCTATTAATTGGTCAAGATGTGAATTAAGAATTCTTATACATTGCTGACGGCAGTGTGAATTGTTTTGAAGACTTTGGAAAATAATGTGGTACTACAAAACTGACAAATATACTTGTCACTATGTATAAGAATAATCACAGCAATTTCTAATAGCCAAAACAAAACCCATAAACAATCAAAATGGCTTTTGACAGAATGAATAAATGAATTATAGTATATTTACATGATGAAATAGTACTCAACAGTACAAAATTAACGTAGGCTACATGCAATAGAATGGATGGATCTTAAGAGTGTAGGACAGAAAGCAAGTCACAGAAGACTACATGTAATCCTATTGAGAAGGAATGCAGAGGGAGGAAGAGAAAGAAGTATTTGAGTAGCTTAAGCAGTATCAATAATGTTCTTATTATGTTGGGTGTGTGTGTTTGAGTGCTTATGTTGTTAACATGTCTCGTACTTTCATGTGAATCAAATAGTACATTGTAAACAAAAATTGACTAAAGGTTCTTACTTGATAAGGATAATCTTCTTTTGGATATTCTATTTCTACATAAGTATAATTTTCCAGAGAATTTTGTTAGAATTGAAGGCTCAGAGATGAATACAGCTGGCTTTGTAATGTGCACTTATAGATTTCTCCAGATAATTTAGGTTGATGTTATCATTAATTCAAAGCGTTTCCATTTCTAGGATGAATCTGAATTTAGAGACAAACTCACTCCAATTACTATTTTTATGGAATATCGGTTGGATTATAGAACAGCTGCTGATACAACAGGCTTGCAACCCATTCTTAACCAGTTCACGCCTGCTAACATTAGTCGACAGGTACTGTACTCAGTTTACCACTAATGTGATATTCTGTTATTTTTTTTACAATTCATGTTTTTAAATATTAGAGGAGATTTCCTTTATCATATTGATAGATGTTTAGTCAAAGTCAGAAGGTTAGGAATCTGAATTTTCTATTTTTTTTTCTTTTTTCTTTTTATTTTTTTGGGAATCTGAATTTTCAAGTCAGAGATATTTAAAGCCACTCAACATGGAGATATACAGAGAAAGACATTTCATATACATGAAATAGGAAAATAATTCAAGGAGAACAGCAAAGTGCCAGTTTGTTTACATAGTATTTTAGTATTTTGCTAAATATATTTTATATCTATGTTATCTTTGATATTTTAATTTTAAAAAGTGCATATATAGTAAATAAATAATTCTTTTCAGAAAACCAAAGCAACAAAATTTAATAGATGGTATTCTAGTTTTAGAAAATCTTATGTGTAATGTATTTAAATATTGTTAATTCTAGTTACTATTTCTTTTTAAATTACATGTTCATGTTTTTACATTAATATTTCTTCTTTCATAACTCTTTGCCCTAAGTTTAGTTTGTCATTTTTTTTTTTTGTCTTTCTAAGATCCCATAAGCTCTTTTTTTTTTTTTTTGGCTTGTTTTCTGTATATGTGACAGTAGCAAAAGGCAAATTAAAATATTTTTAAAAGTCTTTTCTAGTTTTTATATTTTAACAATTTCATATTTCATCCTGTACATTAATAATCATAGTATATGTGCCATTTTCTAGTATTCATTAACATAGAACTTGTAACCATACTTCTGTGTTTATATTCTTTACATTTTTTATTTTTAATGAATGCACAATATTATGTTGATTAATAGTTTCATAATGACCATCTGAGCCTCTTAATGTCTGTCATTCAGTATTATACTTTCTTTAAAAGTTAATTGTTACTTGTCCCTTTATATTATGTGCTTTCATATATGGGTTATGGTTATTTTCTGTTTATAGTTTTATAATTTTTTAGAAATCTTTTATTATCATTGTTATCACTACTTTTGATTAATTTTCCAGACTCCTCATCCAATTTCTTTAATGCCAATACCACGTTAAAACCAGCTAATCAAGTAGGCTAACTTTTGAAACCCCTTGGAGGGCAAGAATAACTGCAGTAATATTTGACTTCCTTTTTTTCCCACCTATTCTTATTCTTCATTGTTTGAAAAAAAATTTTTTTGGTCTCCTCTGTGTCCTACATTTGTTCCATTAGTGACATTATTAACTTTTAGGTATGTTTCTTTCTGCATTCTTAGCTTTGTTATTCACTCTTGTTCTTATGTTAATTACTTACCCACCATTTTTATCATTTCCTTTTCTCTAAAAGGGATGCTTCATTTCGCTGGTTACATTACAAACTCTTCTATGCACTCTCTTTTTGCTGTCAAATAGAAATACAAAGTTTTAGTTGTAATTTTAAATTTGTAATTTTTAATTTGCTGGTTAGCAACATTTTTTTAAAAGGTAGAAAAGGTATAGGTGAAATTTATTTTAAAAATATATCTATATTAGTTTTCTAGGGCTGTCATAACAAAGTACCACAGAATGGGTGGCTTAAACAACAGAAATTGATTCTCTCCTAATTTTGGAGCCTAGAAGTCTGAGATCAAGAGTCAGCAGGGCTAATTTCTTTCTGAGGCCTCTCTTCTTGGCTTGTAGACAGTCACCAGTCACCTTCTTGTGTCTTCATATGGTCTTCCTTTTGTGTGTGTGTCTGTGTCCTAATCTCTTTTTAAGCATCAGTCATAGATTAGGGCCCACCTTAAAGACTTTTTAACTTAATAACGTCTTGAAAGACCATATCGCCAAATACAGTTCCATTCTGAGATACTGGGGATTAAGGCTTCAACATATATATTTTGGGGGGACACAGTTCAGCCCTTAATGATATTTAAAATATTGTCATTTTTACATGGAATCGATTAAAAATTATCAGTGGAATATTTTGCATTCTGTTTCTTACTTTCTTCAAAATCCAGAATGTATTATATACTTTTAACACATCTAAATTCAAATATTTAGGTTTTATTAGAAATTTTTTTTGTATTTAGAATCCATGTAATTCACAGTTGAAAAAGTAGATTCAAATACTCAAGTTATTCTAAACATACTAAAAGTTTTGCAGTAAGAGAGTTAAGCATCAGCTTTTAACATTAAATTAATTAAAATTACATAAAATTTAAAAATCAGTTCCTCAGTGACACTAAGCCCATTTCAAGTGCTCAGAAGCCACATGAGGCTTGCAAGTGGCTGCTATATTGGACAATGCAGTTCTAGTGTTTCCCTTTCTGCTCCCTAATCCTTTGGTGTTAGAGATTTAGTGTTTTCTGCAGAAAGAGTTGGGTTTTTTTCTCTCATTTTTTTCATTCAAATACATATTAAGTTTTTTTTGTGTTTTTTTTTTTTGAGACAGAATCTTGCTCTGTTGCCAGGCTGAAGTGCAGTGGCGCAATCTTGGCTCACTGCAACCTCCGCCTCCTGTGTTCAAGCGATTCCCCTGCCTCAGCCTCCTGAGTAGCTGGGACTACAGGAACCCACCACCACGCCCGGCTGACTTTTTGTATTTCAGGAGAGACGAGATTTTACCATGTTGTCCAGGACAGTCTCGATCTCCTGACCTTGTGATCCACCCACCTTGGCCTCCCAAAGTGCTGAGATTGCAGGCATGAGCCACCGTGCCCAGCCTCAAATACATATTAATTTCTTACTTTGTGCAAGATGTAACATATATAACTGTAGAGATTTGGTTGTCTGAGCATGGAAGACATTGCTTTTCCATTTCTGAAACTATCTTTCCTGACAGCATATTTTAACACTATGGCTGCTTCAATGCCAGCTGAGTCCTTTTTTTCCCCTATAGAGTGATATCAGCCAAATATCTCTATATTACAGTTTTATTAATATTTTATACATACATCTCATGCAAACTTAAGATACTCATCTAACATTCTAACTGGGAATGTTATACATACCTTATCACTAGTTAATTTGTTATCTGCAAAGTCCACACGTCCTTCCTGATCTAATCAAGTGTTGATTTATATTTGGCATGATGTAAAGAATCACCATATAGTTCTTCTAATAGTCCTTTTTTAAAAAGGCTTATAGCAACTGCTTATATCTAGGTAATTGAATTAATTTGCATATATATTTGTGTTTCCTTCAAATTAAAACGACAGTTAAGAATCTCTGTCCAATATATAGCCACTTGCAAGCCTCATGTGGCTTCTGAGCACTCGAAATGGGCTTAGTGTCACTGACGAACTGATTTTTAAATTTTATTTAATTTTAATTAATTTAACGTTAAAAGCTGATGCTTAATTCTCTTACTGCAAAACTTTTAGTAAGTTTAGAACACCTTGAGTATTTGAATCCACTTTTTCAACTGTGAATTATATGAATTCTAAATACAAAGAAAATTTCTAATAAAACCTAAGTATTTGAATTTAGATGTGCTAAAAGTATATAATACATTCTGGATTTTGAAGACAGTAAGAAATAGAATGCAAAGTATTCCACTGATAATTCTTAAGTGATTCCATGTAAAAATGACAATATTTTAAATATCATTAAGGGCTGAACTGAGTTCCCCCAAAATGTGTATGTTGAAGCCTTAATTCCGGACATTCCTTGTGACTTGGAAGTTTACAATCATCATCCTTTTTCTAAAGGACTCTATTTTTCTTTTCCTTTACATCCTTTTCTCTCTTCTTTTTGTCTGCTTCTGTGCTTGAAGCCCTTTGGATGTTACCAATAGACAAAGCAAAAATGGCCTCATCTTTATTTTCCATTCTTTTCTTAATTTTTATGTTTCTTCTTTCACATCCTATCCAGCTCCTCTGCTTTTTTTCCACTTGTTTCTGTCTTTTGGGTGTTTCCATTTTGCTCTAGCTGAAACATTCTCCTGGCCAGATCTAGTGGGGAAAAAGTTCAGTTCTTTGCTTTTTTCACCTACCCTGATTGGCTAACTATAATGCTTCAATTTCCTTTTCCTTCATCTTTTTCCAAATGACCATGCAATGCTGGACTCATTTTATCCAGTTTCTTTTGCCCCTTGGTCTCTCTGCCTGTCTGAATGTCTACAGCTCCTTATTCTTTTATCCTCTGCAGCCCTATTTCCTGATATTGGTAGAGGCACAGTCCATAATGAGAAACTCTAGAAGGGAGTCTATTTTGCCCAACATCTCACAACTTAACTAGCAGCAGGGTAAAAATGAACCCTCATTTCTTACCTATTACTTTCTTTTCTACACCAGTCTTCATTCAAAGATGATAACAGCTTAATCTGAGATAAAACTGAAAGGTTCCAAGGAACTATATTATATTCTATGAATCTTTTTCTTCTTTCTCATTCTTGACTGGGTACACTGACCTGTTTAAAAATAAGTGGCTATGGTCTCTTTTGCGTTTGGGTATACAAACAAGCTGATGAGTATCTGAAAATATATACATGTGTACATATAGGCTTAACCACATAGATGTTGATAAACACTGCTTATGCCACCTGCATTGGTATTTTTCATGTAGAAAAATAAAATGTTTTTTTCTAGGCTCACATTCTCCTTGACTGTGGTGAAGACAATGTCTGTAAACCCAAGCTGGAAGTTTCTGTAGATAGGTAAGTTTTGCTTGAAATAATAATGTAGTAAGAAATTTAAATGGAAGGGCACATTTTTCTATTCAAAGGACTAACGTATTTTAACGAGAATTAGTTATACTGGAGGGTAATGCGTGATTTTCTATAATACTAAAACTATCAATATTGAGCTTCTAAAGAAAATATCCACTGTGTTTTCACTAGTTGCCTAGGTTGAAAGAGTTATTACCATTCAACTTTGGGTAATATCACAAAGTAATATTGTATCATTTTAAAGATACACTTCATCGTAAACACTCTTTGAACTCAAGGAATATCCTTACCATTTTGTAAGGCATATGAATTATAAAGAATATTGTGAGAATTATGACACATGATTAATTTAGCTTTTAGAAAAATATTGGGGAATTACAAAGTACATACAATTCACTTCAGCAATAGATATGAATGATAGTGATATATTAGTGGCATCAATGTTTATTTTTATTGAGAGAAGCATTGGATTTGCACCCAGTGTGCTCTTTTCTGTTTTCTATCAAGCTGTGAAGTAGTCTTAAAATATCTTGAGACGATGTTGAACATGTCAGTGCTGTGTATTTATCTCTTGTTTCTTTGAACAGTCATACTTTCCCCATGTAGTCTTTTTTTCTCAGTCTGGATTTGTATTGTTAACTTGTAGTGATCAAAAGAAGATCTATATTGGGGATGACAACCCTCTGACATTGATTGTTAAGGCTCAGAATCAAGGAGAAGGTGCCTATGAAGCTGAGCTCATCGTTTCCATTCCACTGCAGGCTGATTTCATCGGGGTTGTCCGAAACAATGAAGTAAGCAAGCTGCCTCTTTAAAAATTGAAATGCACTCACAGATCTTATTAACATTAATGAGCTGTTCCCCTATTTAGTGAAGCACAAGCTTAGCTATTCTGCCTAAGGCTAAATTGCTAGACAATGGAGTGCCTATCTTACATAATTCCTTTTAAGCCTAATACTTTGCATAATGCATTGATACGACATTTTTAGAATTGCAAGCCAAGTGCCTGGAAATGAGGTTAGATAGATAAAGTGTCTAAGCCTGTCCATCAAATTATTTGTCAGAGGCTGTATGGTTATATATGGTAGTCCTCTAGGGATCTTTCAGAAACACTTCTGCATTTCCATGTGGCAACTGTACCCAATTCTGGCTTTTTCCTTACCTCCTGGTTTGCTCAACTAGATTTATTTGCTTAGGACAAGAAACTGAAATATCTAACTGCATGATACTTTATTTCCTTTCATATCCTTTTTTTTTTTTTTTTTTTTTTTTGGTCTATCAAAGGCCTTAGCAAGACTTTCCTGTGCATTTAAGACAGAAAACCAAACTCGCCAGGTGGTATGTGACCTTGGAAACCCAATGAAGGCTGGAACTCAAGTAAGACAATTTAATTAAACAGTTTTTTCTCCCTGGCAAATAGAAAAGCATATTGTTCTCTGGGCTCATAGTAATTTTTAAAAATAAACACTTCAAAACAATGTCCTTAAATTGGTTTCGATATAATAGTTAAATGATTAGCAGAGTTTTGCTTAGTTTTAACTAAGATACGAAAACAGTTGGTTGTGCTCCTACACGGTTTGCAATCAGCTGCTCTTTACGCCTCCTTCACTTTAGTGAATGGATGAGAACGTGGTTTAAACTAAGGACTGAAGTAATAATTTTTGCTATTTTACACTGATGCCTTAATGGATCCTGAAAAGCTACTCTGGCAGCTACCAAGACTGTCAATCCTAGGTGAGCTAGATTCCATCACAGGCCCCACACAGAGGATCAGAGCGAAGGTCAGTTGAATCAGGCTCCCTTCAGATGGTGGAACAGGGTGCCCAGGAGCTTGAAAAGCGGCAGCCAATGGCTTGCTTTCCGAATCCTCTAAAAAGTAAACAAAATATACCTTGTAGAATTTCTAGTAGCAAGGACAAAATGGCAGTATATGTTGTGTGACTTTTTCAATAGAATTTATTTAATGACATATTGATACTGGTACTTTGAAGATCTGTAGTAATACAGGTCTAAATATTCCATATTTCTTTAGTATGTTTTCTATTACAAGTCATTAGTATTTCTAGATGTACGGTATCTTAAGGATGAGAACTTGAACAAATTACCCTAAGTTCAGTTTTTCACATGTATTCAATGTTTTATTAACAATGAGCATGCCTTTTATTTTCTCATATTCTCATTCTCACTAGCTTTCTGGTTATTATTTGGTTTCTGCTTATTCCAAGTAGCCAGCTCCAGGTTTTGTGGAGTGGGAGGCAGTACCCAGGAAGTACTGTTTTTATATGTCATTTATATGATCCCCAAGAAGCCTTCTTTTTTGTACCTGGTGGTTCAATTGTTTTATTTAAAATCTACCGATTTTCTGCCTGCAGGAATTAGGATATTTGGTGTTGGGAGTGTTATGAGAGGTGTGTGGAGAAATTCTGGTTGTGGCCCTACTCATGCCTTCTTTAGCCAGGTTCCCTTACTCTAGTAAACCATCCATTTCTTCTTTCCTGGACTATGAACACAGCACATACTTTGGTTGTTAGCTTCGTGTTATCAAATTATTGTACCCAGTTGCTCGACTTTCACTGGATCAACAAACATTTACTTTTGCACTTTTTAGAAAGATGGTTAGTATTATAAGGAGGTATAATTATGATTAATAATTGTTGTTAAATAGGCTCTCTTATGGATTGGCCCAGGTATATTAAGTAAAATAGGTTTGATAGAAAATAAGATTTAATTATCTTTGTTCAGTTTTATTGTAAGCTCAGAAAAACCCCATTTTAGAACATTATTTTTTATTTAGACATTGGATTTGAAATTTTGCTAGTTAGACATTGACTAGCATTACTATCTTTTCCTCTCTCCTTCAGCTCTTAGCTGGTCTTCGTTTCAGTGTGCACCAGCAGTCAGAGATGGATACTTCTGTGAAATTTGACTTACAAATCCAAAGGTATGAAAACAACTTATGTTCACTTATAACTATCAAATAAATATTATTTGTTGTAAATATACTATGTAATATACTTTAAATATAAAGTAGTACAGATTAAATTTTATTGCTTGATTATAGCATTTTAAAATCAATATTTACATTATAAGAATAATTTTATTGTCAGATTTGAGTTTGTAAAACAAAATTTAAAATCCAGAAATAAAATGTTCATCTTCTTGGAATTAAATGTTAATGAAAATAACTATTTTGAGGTATAAGCTTTACACTTGTTTCTTTTGTTTGTTAATTTTTAGTTTCACTGGGTTTGCCTCTGTATGTTTTTGGTGGTTATGCATAATTCATTTTTAAGTTTTTTTTTTTTTTCTTTTTCAGCTCAAATCTATTTGACAAAGTAAGCCCAGTTGTATCTCACAAAGTTGACCTTGCTGTTTTAGCTGCAGTTGAGATAAGAGGGTCAGTATGAATACTTAGTTGAGTATCTCATTCTCATGGTTGCTTTTTAAAGGTAACTATCAGGCCTTAGCCTCTTCTGGACAGTAGACCCTGCATGTTTAGTGGTGGTTTTACTAGGGCATTAGCTTCTGTAGAAATAAAATCCTAGGTGTGTTCCAAACCCCCAATACTGGGTGATCCTCAAAAGGAACAAGACTTGGCAACAACATGCACAAAATAATGTTGTTGAACTTTTACACAAATTGTCAATTCACCTGTTACATGTACATTTCATAAAAGCAGTTTTTGTGCATGTGTGTGTTCATTAGTTTTCTTTTAAAGTATTTTTTAAAATTAGATCTAATTTTATTTATTTGAGTAATGAATATGGGGTACTTTTGAAAATGAACTGACTATATCATTTTGATATTCATGGTAGGTTTTCTTTGGTCATTGTTTAGAGTCTCTAGTCCTGATCATATCTTTCTTCCGATTCCAAACTGGGAGCACAAGGAGAACCCTGAGACTGAAGAAGATGTTGGGCCAGTTGTTCAGCACATCTATGAGGTTTGCAGTTGTTAGATTTTACTCAAACCTAGTGAGCAAGCCAACGAAGAGAGGAACAACTAAGCTACCTTTAAAAAAAAAATTCTATGTAATTTTTATGTAAACTCTACATTGGTTAAGTATGTGTCAGAGATTTCTTTGAATATTTTCCCTATACATAAATTCATTTTTATTTGACAAATATCTTTGTTTAAATAAAGCAGTTTATATAATTTGTTGTTTAAAATCAATTAGTTCTACTTGAGTAAAAGAAATGTCATTGGTACTTTCTCATGGGCATTTTGTAGTTCTGGCTAAAAATTGAAAATACCTATGGCAAATAATCAAAACTATTTCTATAGGAAGAAATTTTCTTTGTCATCCTTCATTAATAACTTTTAAATATTTTGCCTTTTGTTTATTCATATATATATATATATATATATATATTTTTTTTTTTTTTTTTTTTTTTGAGGTGGAGTCTCGCTCTGTTGCCCAGGCTGGAGTGCAGTGGCGTGATCTCAGCTCACTGCAAACTCCACCTCCCGGGTTCAAGCGATTCTCCTGCCTCAGCTTGCCAAGTAGCTGGGATTACACGTGTGCACCACCA
Organism: Pongo pygmaeus; assembly: GCF_028885625.2. Classification (NCBI taxonomy): domain Eukaryota; kingdom Metazoa; phylum Chordata; class Mammalia; order Primates; family Hominidae; genus Pongo; species Pongo pygmaeus. Next base: position 86,572,718 of record NC_072384.2, read on the forward strand.
TGCCCAGCTAATTTTTGTATTTTTAGTAGGGACAGGGTTTCACCGACAGGTTTCATCACGTTGGCCAGGCTGGACATGAACTCCTGACCTCAAGGGATCCGCCCGCCTTGGCCTCCCAAAGTGCTGGGATTACAGGCATGAGCCACTGTGCCCAACCTTGTTTATATTTTTATCCTGACACATATTACTCTGTGTTAGAGACAAATGTTGAGTTTGATCATTTTTGCATAAAAATGGTCACATTGTAATTAGAGGTTAACTGTGGAAACTGCTGTTATTCAAAACCTATTGCTAACATGATTTCTAAAGTTGATGTAGGGGAAGGATTATGGAATAGATTTTTGCCCAAGGTGTAGATACATTTTCTTTTTTCTCCTTAGCTGAGAAACAATGGTCCAAGTTCATTCAGCAAGGCAATGCTCCATCTTCAGTGGCCTTACAAATATAATAATAATACTCTGTTGTATATCCTTCATTATGATATTGATGGACCAATGAACTGCACTTCAGATATGGAGATCAACCCTTTGAGAATTAAGGTAATATGCTTAATAGCAGCTCTTCATTACAATGATATTTCATTGCCTTCTTTCTAAACCTATAAAAGAAATTCATAAAATAAAACAACTATTTTAGTATAAAACCAACTCTGCAAAAAATGGTTTAGTTCATAAGCAGTACACTTAGGATAAGTTCATTTGTATAATGGGTAAGAATTGATTCTGTGACGTCCTAGTGAACCACATCTTCATGGAGTGCTTACTGAGCCTCATGAGATGTCCTTCAGTGACTCAGTTTGACCTTGGCTCCATCACATTGTTGTTTGTTCAGGGCATAATATCACATCAAGGGTGTTTTGTTGTTAAAATTTCTACCTTTGGGATAAGCTATACCATTTTACTCATGATTATCTTGACTTTTGGATATAGTCATCTCCATCATAGATTTGCACTAGAAACTATTATACAGTGTGGTCTAAGGAAAGGTAAAGAAACAAAATAAAAGATATACCCATGATGGACATCACAAATGTACTGTGGAATTGCAGGCCATTTCTGTGTGTTTCATCAGTTTCTGCTCTAGCTAAGCAAGGGCTGAAAATAATGGTTAGGGAGAGCTAACTTTTTTGGTACAGATTAAAGACTCTAATCTTTATTTTCTGTCCTTACTGCTCACCATATACTGAGTGGTAAATATTCTGTCATACTAAATTTTCATTCACTATTTTTTAATCATATCTAAAAGTTTATATCAAAATGCTGATGTAAAATGTTTTTCATTATCATTTACCACCATTTTGTTAATGTGATTGCATTAGATCTCATCTTTGCAAACAACTGAAAAGAATGACACGGTTGCTGGGCAAGGTGAGCGGGACCATCTCATCACTAAGCGGGATCTTGCCCTCAGTGAAGGAGATATTCACACTTTGGTAAGTGCCATTTCAAATATGTGCACCATAGACATTTAAAAATATGTGACTATAGAACTGATGCCAAAGAACATTTCAAAAATAACAACAGCTGTGCTTGAACAACTACATTTATTTTTATACCATGCATTCCTCTTACTTTCCTTTTTCCTAGTCAGATTAATGCCATATTTTCTTCAAATGATCTATTTTTGTAGATGGCTAATAAAACTAGTTTATGTCCCAACTTGATTTTCCTACTCTAGTTCTTTAACTGTCCTCTTTCTTGGCCTCCTCCTAATCTCTGAGGCTTTAGTATGATACTAAAAAATCCAGAAGGTCCCAACAAAAATACATTGGAATAATAATTAGCACTTGATTAACCTTTGTTGAGTTAGCCTATATAATGGCTATAATGTTTTTAAAGGCAATTGTTTTTCTTTTTTCTTTTAATTAACAAACCTCCAGATCTCTAGTAGAGAACCTGGTATAGTGTTTTTTGTTTGTTTGTTTTTTGACACAGAGCCTCACTTTGTCACCCAGGCTAGAATGCAATGACACAAACACAGCTCACTGAGGCCTTGACCTCCCAGGCTCAGGCAATCCTCCCCTCTCAGTCCCCCAAGTAGCTAGGACTATAGGCGCTCACCCCCATGCCCAGCTAAGTTTTGTATTTTTTGTTGAGATGAGGTTTCACCATATTGCCCAGGCTGGTCTCGAATTCCTGAGCTCAAGCGATCTGCCCACCTCAGCCTCCTAAAGTGCTGGGATGACAGGCAGGAACCACCATGCCCAGCACTGTTTATGTTCAATAGTGATCACTAGTTACTTTTACATCACCAAATTCTGTGGTTCTTGTTAGTCCTCATCCATTCAATTGCTTAGTGGCTTTGGTTCACTTAATCACTTCCTTCTATTAACTCTCATGGCTGTAAATACCATGTGGTGTAGATGCTTTGATTTATATTTCCAGTCTGATCTTCTGCATTGAACTTCAGATTGCAATATCCAACTGCCTACTAGAAACTGCTTTTAAATATCTAATAGGAATCTCAAACAATTCTAAATATATACCCTTGGGTTTTCCCAAGTCTGCTCTTTCCATAAAGTTCTTAGTTGATTTTAGTAAATATCAACTTCATTCTCTAACACCTGGACTTCATGCTTGACTCCTCTCTTTCTCTCAAATCTCACGTCTTGTATTTCAGCAAATTGTATCAATATTTTCTTTCAAAATACCTAGAATCTGGCCCCTTCTCACCAGTTTCATCACTAACACAACCTAACCCAGGCTCCTTTCCCTTCTCGATTGGACTATTGCCAAATGCCTTGTTGGCCTCTGTATTTCTGCCTTTCTCCCCACTATACTTTGTGTGCTATAGAAGCCACAGTGATCCTTTTAAATATAGGTCAGATTGTGTCACTCCAGTGCCTTCCCATCTAACTGAATGAGAAAGCAAGAGGCTACAATGACCTTTAAGTCCAACATCAACAGGCCCTTCCTGCCTCTCTGCTTGCATCTCCTCTCCTTGCTATTCTCTTTCTCAAATTTTCCACCTTGCTTTCATTGAACAGATAGCCCCAAGCATATTTATTCCTCCATGCTTTGAAAATTGCTCTTCCATGTGCCTGGAATTCTTTGTCCAGATATCCTTGTGGCTTATTTTCCCATATCCTTCTCATGTCCTTAAAAGTAAAATTGTGTCAGAGAACTTCCCTGACCAACCCATGTGAAATAGAAACTGCCTTCTACCTCCCAACCCCACTTTTGATCTTGCACTTTCTGTCCTCCTTCAGAATGTTTTCTTTAATTGAGACAAAACTTACACAAAATTAACCATTTTCGTGATTTTAAAGTGTATAATTTAGTGTTTTTTAGTATAATTACAACATTGAACCACCATTACCACTATAAATGTAAACATTTTTGTCACCCCAAAAAGAAATGCTGTACCCATTAAGCAGTTTATCCATTCTCCCCTATCATCAGCCCCTGGTGACCACTAATCTGCATTCCTACTGATTTGCCTGTTCTGGACATTTCATACATATAGTATCATACAACATATGGCCTTTTGTGTCTAGCCTTCTTTCATGTAGCATGTTTTCAAGATCTACGTTGTGGCGTGCCTTAGTACTCCTTTTTTTTGAGACAGAGTCTCGGTCTGTCACCCAGGCTGGAGTCCAGTGGCGCCATCTCGGCTCACTGCAAGCTCCACCTTCCGGGTTCATGCCATTCTCCTGCCTCAGCCTCCGGAGTAGCTGGGACTACAGGCGCCCACCACCACACCCGGCTAATTTTTTTGTATTTTTAGTAGAGATGGGGTTTCACCGTGTTAGCCAGGATGCTCGATCTCCTGACCTCGTGATCCGCCCGCCTCGGCCTCCCAAAGTGCTGGGATTACAGGCATGAACTACCATGCCCAGCCAGTACTTCATTTTTATGCCTGAATAATACTCCATTGTGTGGACATACCACCTTTTGTTTATCCGTTCATCAGTTGATCAACATTTCGATTATTTCTACTTTTTGTCTATTTTGAGTAGTGTTGCTATGAACATTCATGCATAAATTTCCATGTAAACATGTTTTTCAGTTTTATTGAGAATAAACATAGGAGTGCAATTGCTAGGTCATGTGGAAATTCTATGTTTAACTTTTGGAGGAACTGCAAAACTATTTTCCAAAGTTGCTGCAGCATTTTGCAGTCCCAACCAGCAATATATGAGGGTCCTATTTTCTCCACATCTTTGTCAACGCTTATTATTTTCTGCTTTTGTTTGTTTTAAAATTTTTTAATCATCCTGGTTGGTGTGAAGAAGTAACTCATTGTGATTTTGATATGCACTTCCCTGTAGACTGATGATATTCAGCATCTTTTCAGTTGTATATCTTTTTTAGACAAATGTCTATTCAATATTGTATGGAAGGTTCTAGCCAGTGCAATTAGGCAAGAAAAATTAAGGCCAGGTGCAGTGGCTCACTCCTGTAATCCAAGCACTTTGGGAGGCTGAAGCAGGCATATCGCTTGACGTCAGGAGTTCGAGACCAGCCTGACCAGCATGGTGAAACGCCATCTCTACTCAAAATACAAAAATTAGCCAGGCGTGATGGTGGGCACCTGTAATCCCAGCTACTTCGGAGGCTGAGGCAGGAGAATCGCTTGAACCTGGGACGCAGAAGTTGCAGTAAGCCAAGATCATGCCACTGCACTCCAGCCTGGGTGACAGAGCTAGCTAGACTCTTTCTTCAAAAAGAAAAAAAAAGTAAAAGGTATCCAGATCAGAAATGATAAAGTAAAGCTATCTCTTTGTAGATGACAGGATCTTACATATAGAAAACACTAAATATTGAGTAGAAATGGCTTGATTTCTATTGTCTTATTCCTGACATTAGGGAGAAAGAAGTATGAAGTATGATATTAGCTGTGGGCTTTTTATCAATGCCCTTTCTCAGGTCAAGGAAACTCTTTTCTACTCCTAACTGTCAACAAATGGTACCACTACTGGATAGCATTGTCGTGAGGTGTATATATGTGATATGTCTAATACAGTGTGATCAGCATGTAGAAGGTGGTGAATATTTATTTCTTTTGGCTGCCAACCTTGAAGTTACTGATTAAAACATTAAATGTGTCAGAGGCCATCAGCATGCGATTTGATTTCTGTAGGCCCTCCATGGAAAAACCATTAAAAATTCTGTTTTCTTTTCCACAGGGTTGTTGAGATCTGGTTATTATATCTTACAAATATCACCATGTTCTGGGTTTGCCTAAAGAATATTGAGTTCTAGTCATAGAATGAATCTTTTAATATTATGGATCTTATCTTTCTATAACAAATCACGATAAAACCAACCCTTTCATTTACAAGGAACTACATGTGTGGCAAAAGAAGAAAAAGAAAAGAAACATACCAACCCCTTCACAATAAAAAGCATTCATAGACTCAACTATTAGCCTGTTTATTTTCGAGACAAAAGAATCTGGGTAATCTCTTTGGCCATCACACAAAAAGAAAAAAAAATGGCGAATTTTCAAATGTTGAAGAGATGATAGAATGACCTTTTCTTATAAGTAAAGGATTTGTTTTGGCAGGGTTGCGGAGTCGCTCAGTGCTTGAAGATTGTCTGCCAAGTTGGGCGATTAGACAGAGGAAAGAGTGCAATCTTGTACGTAAAGTCATTACTGTGGACTGAGACGTTTATGAATGTAAGTAGACAGGTGCAGCATTTAGCAAACATACCCAGTGTTTTCAAATAAATATAAAAGGCCTGATATCTGGGAAATCATCTAATTGTTATTTCCAAACAGAAAGAAAATCAGAATCATTCCTATTCTCTGAAGTCATCTGCTTCATTTAATGTCATAGAGTTTCCTTATAAGAATCTTCCAATTGAGGATATCACCAACTCCACATTGGTAAGTCATTGGTTTAGGCGAATAGAATAAATTTACTCAATTCAAATGCTGTATATGTTTTTATTTTGTTTTTAAAAAAACGACAGCTTAACTCTTTTGATAATTTAAACTAATGAAGTTATATGATAGCATTATAACCTAGGTTAATATTATCATTTTACTCCTCTACCCCGAAATGATTAAAGCTAGACCTTTTAGTTTAGCATCTTGTCCAGTGTAAGAGATTTCTTAGTATATACTAAATTATATTGGGGAAATTTTAGGAATTTTCCTTTACAAAGTTAGAAAGTTGGAAATTAACTGAAACAAGTGAGGCATTTTGAAGATATTTAAGGAGTAAAAATGGGATCAGCACATGATAAACTGGATTGGATTATTTAAAAAATCTTTTCAAGCTGGGTGTGGTGCCTCATACCTGTAATCTCAGCATTTTGGGAGGCTGAGACAGGTGGATCATTTGAGGCCAGGATTTCAAGACCAGCCTGGCCAACATGGTGAAACCCCTTCTCTACGAAAAATACAGAAAAATTAGCTGGGTATGGTGGTGCAGGCCTGTGATTCCAACTGCAGGGGAGGCTGAAGCATAGAGATTGCAGTGAGCCGAGTTCATGCCCCTGCATTCCAGCTTGGCCTACATATTGGGCAAGACTCTGTCAAAAAAAGAAAAAAAAATCATTTCAGATGCAATCAGAAGTCAGCCTATCATTGGGAGTTTCATGTGTGTATGTGCATGCTCTTGATATCAAATGTGAAACCACTAAATTATCATATGCAGGAAAAGAATATACTGTGAATTCCATTAAAATAAAATGTAATATTTACTCAGATATTTGTTGATTAAGTCAACGGACTGTTTTTAAAACTAAAAGCTTTTTTCCTCGATAGGTTACCACTAATGTCACCTGGGGCATTCAGCCAGCGCCCATGCCTGTGCCTGTGTGGGTGATCATTTTAGCAGTTCTAGCAGGATTGTTGCTACTGGCTGTTTTGGTATTTGTAATGTACAGGGTAAGTAACGGACTTAGAAAGAGAGAAAGAAGGAGAGAGGGAAAGCAGAAGAAAAGGGAAAGGGAAGAAGAAAAAGAAGAATGAAAAGTAAGGGAAGGAAGAAAGGGACTGTAATGATGATACTTGATGAGCATTACTTACTATATGAGGGAAGATAAATTGTATGAAATACAATTTAAATGTTCTTAGTGGTAATATAGTCACTCAAAAAATACTTTTCGTATTCTACACTGATGTGACAGTAATAATGGTTTTTCTTCAACTGACAGATGGGCTTTTTTAAACGGGTCCGGCCACCTCAAGAAGAACAAGAAAGGGAACAGCTTCAACCTCATGAAAATGGTGAAGGAAACTCAGAAACTTAACTGCAGTTTTTAAGTTATGCTACATCTTGACCCACTAGAATTAGCAACTTTATTATAGATTTAAACTTTCTTCATGAGGAGTAAAAATCCAAGGCTTTACTGCTGATAGTGCTAATTGGCATTAACCACAAAATGAGAATTATATTTGTCAACCTTCTCCTTATGAATAAGTTCAGACATACATTTAATAACATAGGGTGACTTGTGTTTTTAGGTATTTAAATAACAAAATCTCAAGGGATAGTTTTTATTCAATGTATATAAGACAGGTAGTGCCTGATTTACTACTTTATATAAAATAGTACCTCCATCAGTTACTGTTTCTGATTTAATTTACGAAACTTTATTTGTTGTTGTTGTTGTTGTTGTTTTAAAGCAGTCCAAATTTGGACCTTAGCAATCATGTCTTTTGTATAGGTACTTAACGTTAATACATATTACACTACAGTTTACTTTTCAGGATACTAAAGACTTTATAACTGCATGAACTTGGATTTTTTTAATCACTTATATGGTAGAATTTTATAAACACTTACATGATACCATCCAAATTCTTGCTTTTAATAACAAAGGTATAATATTTTGTTTTAATATGAAAATCTGGTAGATCCTATTACACTTTTGTTTACATTAAATCCACAATATTTTATTACATTTTCAACTTGTTTAAATTTTATGTCAAATCCTTCAAGCCAACCTATACTAAAAATTAGTTCCATAATCACAAATGCCGCTTTTGTGTAATTGTTTAATTTCACCTGAATATCATAATGCTTAAAGCCATATGGAGTTGGAAATTATTTCCAAAGCATATTTATTCCATTGTTTTAGTCTGGCTATTTACAGTACAAAAAAAAGCATTTTTATTAAAATACTGTGTAGTTCTTTGAGATAGTTGCTTATGCCTATAGTATTATATTCTTAGAGTAGAGCAGAGTTTTTAGTTAGTATTAATTTATTTTCCTCCATTCATGTACTTTTCCTTATATTTCCAAAACTGTTACTGAGCATGGGTCAAGATCAATGAGAAATCTTTACAGTTGACAGGAACCTGGACCCCTTACCCCAACCTTATGAGTAATGCTTGGAATAAAAACTCTTAAGGCAACTCACTGATTTACTTCTAGCAATAGCATGATGTTACAGGAATATTACCTCTGTTTAAGCAAGGTAATGTGTAAAATCAGTCTCAGCTATCAGAATAACTTCTAAAAGGTATTTTTATAAGCAGTTCAAGTTATTGAAAACCTTTTAAAGCTTTCTGAAGTTTGTTAGTATGAATTACTTTTCTAGGATTATTAATAAAAGCCACATAGGTGGCAAGTTGTAGTTTTATATGGCTCTGTAGAGTGGTGAACCTTCTAGAGGAATATAATTTATTCACAGTTCCTCAAGGCCTGGGGATGATGATCAGTTATACCTATTTTTGTGCAATTACATCATGTTGTGCATTAGAAATGGAGAGTTTAATAGCTCTTTAACTGCTGTCCTCATTAGGTAATGATAAATATTTCCCTTAAATAATTAACTATTTTGCTGTGTTTCAAAAATGATTGAAATTTATCTTGCCATATCTCATAATTTCATGCACAAGTTGACTGAGCTAATCTTGAGAATATATTCGTAAAATAGGAGCACATTTAGTTGAGGTATACAAGGTAGGACTCTAGACAAGACTCTATTTTAGCTTTAGTGAATTTCAAAAGTAATGGGTCTTGGAGTATAGATTTTTATTAGTAGCTTGAAAGAGCTTAATCATATGCAGTAAGTATTTTTATTACCAATAAATTTAAAACTTTTTAAGAAAAATATTTTTATCCTAGGGCCAAGTGTTGCCTGCTACCAATCAGTAAGTTAGTCTATAACAAATTTTACCTTAACAGTTTTACCACCTAGTAACAGTCATTTCTGAAAATATGTTGGATAGAAAGTCACTCTTTGACAAAAGTGTTAGGATTTGCTTTTGTGCCATCTATTCCTTTTATGGCATCTATCTTGAAAGTAATCTTGTATTGGAGATTGAAAGATGCTGTAATTTGGAAATTAACATGATTTCTTAAATTACCTTTATGAAATATAGTTTTGTATAATAGCATAGATTTTCCTTCAAAAAATGAACATTTATATATCTACAAAAATATGGAGAAGTGTAATTTGAAAGCCTACTTTCTGAAGAACATGGTGGGATTTTTTTATCATGATTAAATATCAAAAAATTGCCCTATGAAAACTTTAAATCTCTAAAACATTTGAAATACTACTGTATTTGTGATTTATTGAGAATAAAAATCCATTTTGAAATGTAAAATTCTTATGATCTGATTCAGTTTTAAGAAAACATGAATGAACTAGAAGATATTAAAAACATTTGACATTGGTAAGAAATGTTGATACTGATATTGATTTTTATGTAGGTATTTATTTCAGAATTGATATTTTGAGAAAAATACATGAGTCATTTTTTCTTTTTCTTTCTCTTTTCTCTTAACGATTATCACTGTAATTCTGAATCTGAAAGGTAAAACAATTAGTCAAAATATTATTGCCATCATTCTACCTGTCTTATGAAACTACTTATTCATAGTTAATTCTCATTAACACTTACATTTCCATAAAGAAAACTCAAGTATTAGTAAAAGAGACTTTACTGGCTTAAGAGGGCTATGAAAGATTTTTGATAGTGAATCATGACCCTAAGGGAGAGATTTGTGTGATAAAAGTATTGTATATAATAGATCAGCGATTTTTGTAAGGCAAACAGAATTTGTAAGTTGGTAGATCTTTCTAAGTTGCAAAATGTAATGATGAGCTTGGTGGAGAAGAATGAGTCGTTCTTGGAATACCTATGTGCAGCCACCACCCATCTCAATGTCACCTTGTTTGTATTCTTGGATAGCTTGTATATGTAGTAGTTTGATGAATAGTTTAAAAAAAAACACCTAAAATTTGAAAAATGATTGTAGGATCAAAAAAGATAGATGAAATTACTTAATACTCAGTGTTTTGGAGAGTATTCCTTTTAGTTTGTTGGTTGGCTGGTTTGAACAATAGAAATAGGCAGCATGCAATATATGCTTATATTTCATTTTAATTTCTGATATATAATGAACTTCTTGGGAGAGGTACTGAATCTTTGATGTTTTTTGTCATTGTTCTCAAGTGCAATATAACAATGTAACCAAATCTAGATAATTTCAAAGTTGTCATTAATTTAGTAAGCCTAATATAAACAAATGTTTGTATTATTTTTGTTAGCAGGAAAGAGTGATTAAGTGAGGTTATTTACCCCTAAACGGTCCATTCTGCATTGTATTTCAGGCTGGAAATGAATTATTCTTTACCAGTTTTGAAACACTTTGAAATATCCTAAGGTAACTTGGAGGCTGTGTAGTATATCAAATTAATTTGCTACCTAATAACATAGAAAGTAAATATCTTTGTGGTCACCCACATTGGGTGAGACAGAAAATGAATCTGTTCTAAAATTTGTAATTTGCTAACTTGATTTGAGTTAGTGAAAACTGGTACAGTGTTCTGCTTGATTTCCAACATGTAACTTGTGACTGTACAATAAACATAAGCATATGGTGCCACTTTTGTGTATGGGGTTTATCCATTCTGTGATGTGTTTTTGTTTTTTAATTACATGAGCTAGCAATAATGCGCTAAAAGGATGACCTCAGAGGTAACTTTCTCTAAAACTTCAAATCTTGAATGTCAGTTATTTGATGAAAAGAAACACAAAAAGAGCAAAATGTACCACATTAAAATTCATCCTTAGAAAAGCACATATGTATTTGCCTGAAATATAAGAATTATTTTATTTATAAACAAACATTTCTAAATTCATTACGCTAACCTTTATTATTTTTACGTTATCAGATTGCTTTTAAAATGCGCATTTACATCTTTCTTTTATAATTTTTAATTATAGTGTATATATGTCATTGCATATATGCACCTGCAATATACATATGCAATTCTAGTATATAAATACCTATTTTTATAAATGAAAAGTACTGAGAAGAAAATTAAATGTTGAGATGCTTGGGAAATTATACTGAAGTAGCATAATACACCACCGTAAATTCCTATGGAAATAAGATAAGAGTATTGCCAGCATCCACAAGCCCCCTTCTGTCTCTTTCTAATCATATCTCACCCTGCCCTGCAAAAGTAATCACTGTCCTTACTTCTAACACTATATGCTTAGTTAGATGTGATATTTCCCCTGGACCAGCAAGTCATAACTACCCCTATGCTGACCACCATACTTGATGTTTTGGCTCTAATTAAGATGTAAAATGTACAGCAACTACACATGGAAGTATTTTGAGTGAGAATTAGAAAATGGGCAGAGCCTTTCTGTCCTGCCTTACTAGTTGCTCTTTAGGATCAAATGAGATAACACATATGAAATGATTTTATTTTTTTGAGACGGGGTCTTGCCATGCTGCCCAGGCTGGTCTCAAACTCCTGAGCTCAAGTGATCCGCCTGCCTTGTCCTCCCAGAGTGCTGGGATTACAGGCGTGAGCCACCATGCCCTGCCTGAAATCATTTTGAAAACTGTTGAAACCACTTGGGTTCAAAGCTCTTCCCAGTCACTTACAAATTTACCCTCTGTGGAAGTATCTTGGGCCACAGAGGGTAAATTTGTGAGGGTTTTGTGAAAATGCAAGAAAAGGGGTCATCAAAGGCATATGTTGAGTGCTTATCCAGTAAGTCTCTTCCATCATTCACTTGACTGGTCCAAGAAGAAAATTTTGAGCCATGGAATTCTCTTTTCCCAGATTAATTTTAAACATCCTTCGAACCTTATAATGGTGATAAATCATTAATGAGGCAAGCCATTATAGAGAGTTGTATTAGTCTGTTTCACACTGCTATAAAAGAACTGCGTGAGACTGGGTAATTTATAAAGGAAAGAGTTTTAATTGACTCACAGTTCAGCATGGCTGGGGAGGCCTCAGGAAACATAATCATGGCTAAAGGCAAAGGGGAAACAAGGCACCTTCTTCACAAGGCAGCATGATGAAGAATAAATGCAGGTGGAACTACCGTCAGATCTCGTGAGAACTCACTATCAATAGAACAGCATGGGGGAAACTGCCCCCATGATTAAGTTACCTCCATCTGGTCTCTCCTTTGACATGTAGGGATTGTATGGATTATGGGAATTACAATTTGAGATGAGATTTTGGGTGGGGACACAGCCAAACCATATGAAGAAACATTCTTGAACAGGCCTGAAATATGATAAAATTCAACCACCGGCAGCCATGTTGGCAAAAAGTGACAGAACTGTATGCATTTTAGAAAAAGAAATTATACTACTTATTTCTAAGTAGTAGCTTTGGTTTTTTGCTTTGGTGATATGTCTATTTATTATGAATAATTTATATAATAGCTAATATAGATACTATATTGATACCCATTTTATTGATTTGAAAATCAGCTCAGAGAATGATTATCAAAGCTCTCACACTAGCATGTGGTAGAGCTTTGTTATGTCCCCAGGATGTTCTCTCTTAATGTGTTCTACAGTAGTGTCTTTCCTTGCACAAACCACCTAGCCCCTTCATACCTTTTTATTATATCCTATATAATGGACATTGTAATAGCTACCTCATTATGTAGTGTTATCTTTGGAAATATTAAATATATGCAAAGTACTTACATATATTAGTATATTAACATATTAGAAGACAGAATGATGGCTGGCAATATTTTCATATTACTGCCAAAAATAGGTGATAAGGGCTTAAATAAACCAGGCCAGTAACAATGGGAATGGAAAGAAGGAGACATACTTAAGATAATGTATGATGTAGAATCCATAGGTTTCTGGGTTGGGTGATTGGCTGGACTGAGAATTGAGAAAGGAAATAGGAGGAAAGGGGCAGAGATTTGGGGAAGAGCAGAGAGTTTAGGAGGGGAAAAGGTACATTACATTTGAGGTACTTATGGCATATCCAGATGGAAATTTCCAGCAGGTTCTTGTAAACATAAGCCTTGGTAATCAGGAGAAAGATCAAAGCCAGAGAAATAATATAGGTATTAGTAGAAGCTAATGGATGAGATTGTTCAGGAGAAATGTGTAAAGTAAGGAGACAGGAAGAAGGCAGTGCAGTGAATTTTTACATTTAAAAGGAGGATGGGATGGCCAGGAGCCAGGAGGCTTGGCTATAGAAGTCAAAAAAAAAAGTCAAGAGAGACTGTGACACAAGACCATAGAGAAACAAAGTACGATGAATGGAGAAGAGTAGGTTATTGGTGACCTTACAGAGAGCCATTTCAGTGGTGTGGTCAGGCACTAAACCCAGAATACAGTGGGTCAAGCAGTGGATAGGCATTAGGCTTGGCTTGGCTTAGAAAGGAAGAGAACGGGCTGTAGTTTGAGGTGAAAGCAAAAGTAGGAAAGTTTGTTTTACAGATGGAAAATTCTTGAGCAGTTTTATACATTAAGGGGCAAAACACATTTTAAAGGATATGATGTAGATAAGGAAAGAAGGAAAACTTCAGGAGAGCAGATCTAGAACATATTGGGAGAAGGAGGGTCAGGATTAGCATCAAGAGATGAGATAGAACAATCCCAGGGAATATCTTGGATCAGGAGCAAAATCACAAAGTTGCAAACAGTGGCCTGATGTTGTTTTGTTTGGCCTCAAAGTATTTTAAAAATAAATGAACTAGTTGGCACCATTAATGTATTATAAATACCCCCAAAGACAGAGATTCTGAATTCTAAGAGCCACAATATTCTTGAGGATAGGAGCCTGTGTTCTTGCTTGGATACAGCATTGGAACTGAGTAAGGTCTGCACTAAGATGGTCAAGCAATTTTGGGGTTACCATAAATCCTAGAGAGACTTCCGTTTATTTCACGAGACTAAGTTCTCATTACTCATTTGCCTAGCCATTGTAGGAATTTGAGTTTGTAACTCCTGATGAAGAGCCTGCTGAAATCATGAATGGATCAGAATTACCTGCTGAGTTTACCATACCAAACACTCTTTGGCTAGGTTATACCCCAAATACCCTTTGCATTTGTTCAGTTTGTTGCTTGTACATAAGCTAAATCTAAAAACAAGGCAACCAGCTGGGCACAGTGGCTCATGTCTGTAATCTTGACATTTTGGGAGGCCAAGGTGGGAGGTTTGCTTGAGTCCAGGAGTTCTAGACCAGTCTGGGCAAGACAGTGAGACCCCCATCTCTACAAAAAAAATTTTTTTTAATTAAAAACTTTCTTGTAAACAAAGCAACTTGATCACAGATATCCTAATACTTTGACATGCTTGATTAGAAAAAAAGATTATAAATAATTTTAGTGACCAAGAACAGAACCATAGGCATTTAAAGTTTAATAGGGGTTTCCAATTTCAATAATGGCAGGATAGCTTTTATCAGATAACAATGATAAATTCTTAACAAAATAGGGTGGAAAACAATCCTTTGAAGACATTGAAGTTACTGAAAGCAGGCAGAAATTGGAGGGGATTTAACTGTTAAAAAAGGCAGCTACACTTACCCCTGAGGTTACTCCCTATGGAGCGGATAGAATACAAGAGAAAGCTGTCTTTCTTTCTGGAATGATGAGACTGCCACTATGGCTAGAAATTGAGGAGAAAAATCCAGGAAAGGAAGCAGCCACAGGGTGGGAGGTGGGAAATATTTCCGTCAAATCCTTGGCTGAACCCAGCACTGAGTGAGGCTATAAGGGGCCCAGAGGAAAACAACAGAGGGAAGGCTGAAAGAACGGAGCAGTTATTCCAGCTACTACCGTCCACTGCACAAGAAACAAGAGATGAAAGTTCAAGTCTTACTCAGTTACAGGGCTTCAGTTACAGGGCTTCAAAAAACCCATCTTTCCATTGAAACCCCATTGGATCTATGCCTTAGGAATAAGTAGTACATCCAAAGATTAATTAATTCACCCTAGGATGAAGGACAAAGCCAAAACAGGCCCACCCTAACAAACCATAAAACCAAGCTTCCCCAAGTTTATGATACACCTGTAATTTAACTGACTGCTGGTAAAGACTTACTTTCAGAGGAAGATGACACAACATAGAGACTCTGCAATGTATCATCCACAATGTCATGGAGGGGAGGAGGGTGGGGAAGAATGGGAAGAAACAGGAAAATGTGAGAAAATATAACCCAGAGTTTTGAGAAAAATCAGTCAATAGAAACAGACCCACAAACAATTTAGCAGACATGACTTTATTTTTTCTGTTATTTTTATATTTAAAAATATTTTATTTTTCAATTTTTTTTTTAAATTTCAACAGCTTTTGGTGTACAAGTGGTTTTTGGATACACGGATGAACTGTATAGTAGTGAAGTCTGAGATATCAGTGTACCCTTCACCCGAGCAGTGTACATCATACCCAATGTGTAGTTTGCCATCCCTCACTCCCTCTCACCCTCCCCACTTCTGAGTCTCCAGTGTCCATTCTGTATGCCTTTGTGTACCCATAGCTGACATGACTTTAAATAACTACGATGAAAATCCTCAAAGGTCTATAGGAAAACATGAATATTATGGATGAAGAGATGGGCATTTCAGGAAAGACTGGGAAACTAATTAAATACACTTGAATGGATATTTTAGGATTAAAAGTAGTATCTGAAATCAGAAATCCATTGGAGGGGGATCAAAAGTAGAGTGAGGTAGCATAGAATAAAAGATCAATGAATTTAGATCAACAGAATTTATCCAAACTGAAGCACACAGCAGAAAAAAAAAAGAAAAAATAATTAACAGCCTCAGTGACTTGCAGGACAATCTAACTAGGTGAAAAAACAGTCTCAGAGAAAGAATGGGGCAGACAAATTATTTGAAGTCAAAAACTGCAAATTTGATTTAAAAAATAGCAACCTACAATTCTGGAAGCTCAGTAAACCCTAAACAGGACACCTTTTAGGCACATCAGGGTCAAACTCCTAAAAGCCGTAAGTTAGAGGAAGTTTGCCTCAACCCCTTCTTAATGTTAACAATGCCCAGATAATTCATTACTTGGCCAAGGCAGTTACTAGCAGGATTGGGACTAATGCTTACACATTCGAACTCCTGGTCCAGTATGCTTTCTGTTGTGCAACATCACCTAGATTACTAAACATAGCTCATAAAATAGAATTGCTGTTATCTAGTTAATAGGTTGCAATGCCCGAATATCAATTTGTGCAACAACAATATTTTTCCAAGTAATGTTTTATTCACTTTCTAAAGTGTTCTGACTTTCCTAGAAAGTTATTTGGTTATGGTCCCTTTCATACCATTTCCTTGTCAACCCTATTTTCCTGAAGCATAGCAAATATATAATCAGTTTTAATAAAAGTAGTGTTTAGGTTTTGACTTCGGTCATTACATAGTAATTTACCTTCATCACGTTATTTAAAAATACGTACTTTGTTTCAAAGTAATTAATCTTAAAGTTATTTTACTTCCTTTCTCAGATATTAGGGTGTTAAAATGGAGCCTTTAGGCGTTACTCTTTAGTTAATCCTGTATTCAGAATATTAATTAGTTATCACTAAGTTATTCAAAAAGTGTCAATTGATCTACATTATTATTAGTAGTTTTCAATTTGGAGAATTATGCTCTTCACCCGAGTAATAGAAATTATTTTTGATCTTGTGTATGGTACATGGTAAATTTTTCATAGAAAATTCTGGTGGCTTATACTTTTTTTCATCTTTGAACAATGCAGATAAAGTTGTTTTTGAGATTATAACAGACATAAACATCTTTAAAATTCAGGGATATTATCACCTAGTCTGCAGACAAATCAGTAATTTTGAATTTTTCAGTATACTTTAGTGAGGAACTAAAATTAAAGGAAAAAATTATTAAATAAGTAAATTTCCTATTTGATACTAATACCAATTTTGACTTTCTGACTTGCACCTTGACTATTAAACCAGACCCAGGCATTTCACCTGGTGCTAAATTACTAGCACAAACTGAACCAGAAAGGTCTTCTCTCAATCATCCCACAGGTATTTAATGATTCCCAACAAATAGAGATGACATACCAGTAACTAATTTTACTTTATTTCCAATGGACAGCCCTAGCCTTTCAAGGGAACCCTAAAGCAGCTGCAGTATAGCAGTGATTCAATGACAGAACTGAGAATCTGGTTTATTTACCATACAGAAATAATCCCGTCTTCTCACTTTTAATTCTCCAAATCCAGCTCTTCTCCCTACCGATTCTCTATCCTCTCCTAGTTGCATGCAGTCTTGTCACTGGATAAGCTTCATTACTTTATCATGTATTGAATGATAAATTAGTTTTACATTGCTGCCAAATCCTTTTAAGGCACTTTGGATTTTAAAGTCCAAACTATCTGTAAGGTAACATATTCACAGCTCCTGTGAATTACCTCATGGACATCTTTGGGGGGCATTTTTATTTCTACTGAAACCAGGCCAATTGTCCCATAGAACTGATATTTATTGTTTATTTTTAATAAACATAGAAATAGATCCTACCAGTCTTAAAACTTGAAAAATTTACATTTGTGTTATCTGAGTTCCTTTCTCAGGAAAGCACCAGCAGGCCTCCCAGAGAGTCAAGGAACTGAAACTTAACAGATCATGGCATCTGGACAATGAGATCTCAGACCTCTTACTTGTCATGATTGCCTAACCAACCATCTGTTTCCTGTTGATGAACTCCTCTTTCTTACTCTTCCCTAATCCCCGTTTTCCAACACATAGTTCCATTTCTTCCCTGCTATATAACCCTTAATTTTAGTCTAGTTTTTGAGGAACTGCCAAATTGTTTCCAAATGTAAACAGCAGCTGCACCAGTTTACATTTCCACCAGCAATGTATGAGGGTTCCAATTTCTCCACATCCTTGCCAACACGTGTTTTCCATTAAAAAAATTATAGCCATCCTAATGAGTGTAAAGTTGTATCTCATTGTGATTGATTTGCATTTTCCTAATGACTGTTGATGTTCAGCATCTTTTCATGTGCTTATTGGCCATTTTTATATCTTCTTTGAAAAAAACGACTATTCAAGTCCTTTGCCCATTTTAAATATTGTTATGTTGTTTGTCATTTTGTTTTAAGTTGTAAGAGTCCTTTTTATATTCTGTAGGTTGTCTTTTCACTTTCATGATAGTGTCCTTTGATGCATGAATGTTTTAATTTTGATAAAATTCAATATATATATATTTCTTTAGTTTGTTGCTTGTCCTTTGGTGTCATATCTAAGAAATTATTGCTGAATCCAACATCACGAAAATGTATCCCTATACTTCTTTTAAGAGTTCTATAATGTTAGTTCTTATATTTATGTCCCTGATCCAATTTTAGTTAATTTTTGTAAATGATGTGAAATAAGGGTCTAACTTCATTCTGTTGCATGCAGCTATGGAGTTGCCCATCATGAACATTCCCAGCTGAGGTCAAACGAGAAGATGCTCTTCCTTCTTGTTCAGCTCTTAAACTGGAAATGTGTCCTTTCTGTGGTCTATTTAGCACCATATTTTTCACAGCTGTGTGCTTTTTTTCCTGGTGATTTTGTTGTTTAAAATGGCTCTCCAGTATAATACTGGAGTGCTGTCTAGCGCTTCTTAGTACCAGAAGGCTGTGATGAGCCTTGGAGGCAAAATACAAGTGTTAGGTAAGCTTTGTTTAGACATGAGTTACGGTGCTATTGTCCATGAATTCAATGTTGTTGAACCAATGATATATATAATAAACCTGGTGTCTTTAAACAGAAACACACATAAAACAAGGTTATATATTGATCTGTTGACAAAAATCTCGTGACGAGAGGTTCACAGGAACCTAACTTGTATTTCCTCTAGGAGGAATGGTTCAGTATTTGCTAATTCAATGTTTACGGTGACTTAATAGATCATTGACTACCGACAAGAGGTTCACAGGAACCTAACTTGGTATTTCCGCTAGGAGGAATGGTTCAGTATTTGCTAATTCAATGTTTATGGTGACTTAATAGAACATTGACTACCGAGAAAAATGAGAAGTGATTGCATATAACATGCATTTTGTTTTGTTTTTAATTTTTTTCTTTTTATCTTCAGATGAGCATCATGATCTAGAAATTGTATATACGTATAAGATACATATAAACAAAACAGAACAATCATATACAAGTTTAACAAAATAAATAACAGTTAACATTTACCGAAGACTTCCTCTGGGCAGAAATTCTAAGTATTTCACGTTATTTTATTTTGTTAGCTCCTTTAGGTTCTATTATTTCTCCCCCTATACAGTTGAGGAAATTGAGGCCTAGAATCTCATGTAAATTACATCACTTGTGAGTGGTTGATACCAGAGCAGTCTGATGCCATGGTCCTCCACCCTTAACCAACAGTTCTGCCTCTTAAAATTGTTTTATTGATTTAATCAGCCAAGTAATCAATCAAACAAGCAATGTCAGGTATCATGGTAGGAGCTGCTGACACAGCTGTGAGCATAATGGTCCTGGCTCTTGTGGGGCTAGTAAGTGAGGATACAGACAAGTAAATGCCCATTTTAAATAATAAGATCAAAACAGGAAATGTGGGTTGCCACGCAAGCTCATAACAGAGGCACCTAATCAAACTAAGGGTGTTAGGGAATGAAGCCTGGAGGAGTAATATAAAACCTGAACTCTTCAGGCTCTAGGGGAACCTGCCAGTTAAACGGGTAAAGGAGTAGACTTCTAGGCAGGGAAAATTACATATTTAAAGGTCTAGGGGCAACTCAAATCTAGTTCAAAGGAATAGAAGAACCTCGTGTGTGTTTGTGTGTGTGTGTGTGTGTGTGTGTGTGTGTGTATGCAGGAAAATTTTTAAAATGAACCTGAACCTAGGTAGTCAGGGGACATATTGCAAAGGCTTTGTAAATCATGTTAGGAATTTTGGATTTGTGCTAAGAGTAATGAGGAGGTACCAGTAAGTTTTAAGTGGGGAAGAATTATATGTGTATAGTATTGTGCTTTGCTTTCTGATGGCTCTTGGGGCATTTTTCTAAAAATGATGAATTTCTAACCTTAATGATTACATTGTGTTTAGCATAAACTTTATCATGGACTATGTACCTGAAAATAACTTGCTGGATTAACTGGCATTTTTCATTCCTTTGTAAAACACACAGACAAACATTTAGGGCAAATGTAGTTATCAGCTTACATCTTCCTGAATGTCTGCCTATGTTTAGTCCTGTCATTTGGTTGTGCCTGTGCCAAAAGTCAGTTGTATTTTTCACAAACTTTTTCTTTTTTTTTTTTTTTGCCAGTTATATGTATGATAAGGAATATATACAATATGGATTTGAGATAAGTAAATTTTTCCTATTAAAACTAAGTTTAGGCCAGGTGTGGTGGCGCACGCCTGTAATCCCAGCATTTTCAGAGGCTGAGGCGGGCGATCACCTGAGGTCAGGAGTTCAAGACCAGTCTGGCCAACATGGCAAAACCCCGTCTCTACTAAAAATACAAAAATTAGCCGGGCGTGGTGGCATGCACCAGTAATCCCAGCTACTCAGGAGGCTGAGGCAGGAGAATCGCTTGAATCCAGGAGGTGGAGGTTGCAGTGAGCCAAGATTGTTCCATTGCACTCTAGCCTGGAAGACAAGAGCGAGACTCTGTTTCAAAAAATAAAATAAAATAAAATATAAGTTTAATACTAAGTATATGAGAAAATTCTACAAGCTTGGGAAAAAAATTGAACATAGAATGACTTGGCACTCTAATTGTGTGGCAAGGGTCTTTGAGAACTTCCACTTAAACTAAATCTGCAAATCATAGTGGTATATCATAATTGTGGTTTATGACTTCAAACTCTAGGATGTGGTTGAAATTCTTGGCCCTACATCAAAAGATTTGTGAACAAATATATATTTATTTATTCTAGGGTAAAATATGTGGCTTAAGATATATTTAGGATGTATTGACTTTGGTCTTTTGATGAACTTTTTTCATTTGCCAAGTACTATCCCCAATTGAATCAGATAATATGGCTTTTTTATATTGCACAGAAATTAAGCATAAACTACATGAATAATGAAGCACTTAAAAACTATTTAAATACTCTTGATTGACAACACTTATCTCTTAAAACAGTCCACAGTATTGAAAGATTTGAGGTCCACCCTCTACCAGGGTCCATGACCCAGTGGCTTTGCCTCCAGAAGGTCTGCTTCTACTATATTAAAAATAACTTGGCTACCCCAAGGCAGGATGACAGAAATCCTGGCAGCATTCCTTTCCTTCTGATCCACCAGTCAGGTTTTTGGAGCCATTTCCATTTTCTCCTTTCTTCTCTCCAGGAGCAGAGGTAACTTGGAAGAGATTGCCATAAAAACAGCTTGATGAGACTAATGGAAACTTGCTGCCTTCAGCTCTGGAGCCCCCTCCCCCAATGGCTCCTGCCTCACACAGACCAGGGAAAGAAAGTCCTGATGGAAAAATGATGTTTAGTGTGAGGGGCCTCACTTTAGTATCTATTTTCCCCAAAATTATGTGGTCCACATACCTTATTTTTGTTTTAAAATCACTAAAAAAGCAATACAAACTCATAGCAGAAGTCTCAAACAGTGCAGAAAGGTAAAGTCACACACTGTAAATGTAGCCTCTGGCAAGACACGGAGCCTCTCTGATCTCCAGTGTTTCCATTTGCTAAATAGGATAATGAGAGCTAATTTGTAGAGATGCTCTGAAGATATAATGAGATAATAGATGCAAAATACCTACTGTTATTTTATTTATGGTTATTGTGTCAGTCCATTTGCATTGCAGTAAACTTTGGGTGACATAAAGAAAAGCGGTTTACTTTGGGTCAGTTCTGCTGGCTGTACAACACAAGTGTGGTGCTGGCACCTGCTCTGGTGAGACCTTAGAAAGCTTACAATCATGGTGGATGGTGAAAGGGAGCCAGCGTGTCACATGATAGGAGAGGGAGCAAGCGAGAGAGAGAAGGGAGTTGCCACACTTTTAAACAACCAGATCTCTTGTGAGCTCAGAGCAAGAATTCAGTCATTACCATGAGGAGGGCACCAAGCCATTCATGAGGGATTCTCCTCTATGAACCAAAGACCTCCCACTAGGCCCCACCTCCAACATTGGAGGTCACATTTCAATATGAGATTTGGAAGGGACAAAACATCTAAACCACTAGTTATATATACACTATTTTCATTTGCTTAACCAAAAAATACTTTTCCAGTACTGAGAAGTTTGTTGTTTTCCAGCATATTGAAAACACTGAGAGGGACAAGGTAAGAATGATGAGGGTGGAAAAGGACAATGAACTACAATGGTAAATGGGGTGATGTCACAGCAGGTGACATTTATATTGCACTATGAGATGTCCCATGGGTACTCCAATTACAAAGAGACCACAACTGAACAAGCCAGAGCTCATTACTCTAGGCCAGTTAATGTTGATAAGATCATAAGCAGCCACCTAAGATCTCAATTTGTCGATTTAGGTGTCACACTAGGCATATCTCCTCCTCTTCCAATTAACCGTATCTGTTTATTGTAGTCTTATACACTGTGTCTCCTACTCTCTTCTTCTCCTTTTCAGTTTCAATGACCTTTGGCATCTCCTATGGGTTTTGGCAAACACCTCTAAACTGGCATCTTCTCTTCCAATTTATCCCCCTTTAATCCATCTGCCATACTGAGAGCAAAGTGATCCTCCTAAAAATGCACAACTGGTAGCAAGTTTCTTCCCTGATTAATTTCTTTCATTATCATCTACAGTGTAAATTTCAATTTCTGTATACAGCATGTAAGTTTATTACAGAAGTTAACAAATGTTAAGTACTTGAGCACACAGTAAGTACTATAGAAATGCTTATTATTATTTTTTTAATGACCTGGTCTCCACTCTCCTCTTCAATCTAAAACACTGTCATTCCTCCATTAGAATAATTGCTCACACTTTTCCAAGCCCACTGTGCTTACACACATCTGGGCTTCACACACACACACACACACTTCCACGTTCCTGATTTCTCCTGTGTGGAAGTCTTACTCTTTTTTATATTCTACCGCTCCTGGTGTTTCATAGCCCCTACATACACAAGATATTTTCTTCCAATCCTGAGACCTCTGGACCTGTAATGCTTTTCTGTCTGTAGCCACCACATTGGGTTCTAATTTGTTCCTGTGTTCCTCTCCCCTAATAGATGGTGAGCTCCTGGAATGCAGGGATTGTATTTTACTTATTCCAAGCACCTGAAGAAATGCTGGCACATGGTAAGCAACTAGTATTTAGTAAGATTTTTTTTTTTTTTTAACAAATGAAAGGGATAGGCTAGAATTAGACAAAATGTAATTAAGAATATTTTATGATATGGAAAGAAATTCCCACTAGGGCAGAGAAAAGAAGTTTAGTCAAAATCTGGCGCGCTGCAGTTTAACTTCTAGCTAAGCAATGATGGCGGTGATGCAGCAAAGCCTGTTTGGTTGAGATCCTGGCTTTTTGATCCGTTGGTGCCACCCATGCTATGTGCTGGATGGGGGTAATTAATATACCACCTTCTCTGCTACTTTGGGCTCAGGTGGAGGGAATTTTATTCCACTCTCTGCAAATCTTCCCGGTGCTTCAGTAGGAAGTGGAGGCTGTGAGGGTCGGCCAGCTCCCAGAGGGCCTCCCCTTTCTGTTTCCCCTAGGGCCCTCCACCCGGCCTGCAGCCCCAGCATCGCGTCCTCTCGGAGCAGCCTGGCCCCAGGTGGCTGCGGGGCGCGGCACCGCAGGGCCCGGCTCGCCCCTCCCCGCGCGTCACATGCGCGAGGATGCGAACTCCCCTTCCCTCCTCCTCCGCCCCCTCCGCCTCCCGGGCCTCTTCCTCCTCCCGGTGAGGGAGTGCTTGGCAGATTGCGCGAGGGGGAGCGAGCGAGCGGGCGCTGCCGGGAGCCCGCAGCCCTGGCGCCCGCCGCCGCCCGGAGCCCCGCAATATGCCGCCGCGGCCGTCTGGCTCTAGGCCATGGCGAGGCTCTGCCGGCGTGTCCCTTGCACCCTGCTTCTCGGCCTGGCCGCGGTGCTGCTGAAAGCGCGGCTGGTCCCCGCGGCCGCCAGAGCAGAACTCAGCCGCTCCGACCTCAGCCTCATCCAACAGCAGCAGCAGCAGCAGCAGCAACAACAACAACAACAGCAAAAGCAGCTGGAGGAGGCTGAGGAGGAGAGGCCAGAGGTGCCTGGGGCAACCTCCACCTTGACGGTTCCAGGTAGGTCCTGGCTGCCCAGCCCTGTCTTTCAGTCTCGGCCGGCGATCTCTTAGGGCCTCGCCGGCTTCCTCGCCCCTTCCCTGGCCATTCCCATCCTCGTTCGTTCCTGTCACCATCCCTCCCGATCTTTCTCCCCAGACTGGCTGCCCAGCCTTTGGTCCCTTGATCTGGTGTCGAGAATCTGCCCTTCGGGTAATGAGCTTTCTGAGCAGCTCAGAGCGCTGCGGTGGGTTGGAGAGGGGTCGGGAAGGCTGGGGGTGGGTGACTGCCTGGATTGATCTTTTTCTTTTCCCTCCCTTCTTCCTGAATTCTACCCTCCGCCCTGGGAATAACTGTACACACACACACACACACACACACACACACACCGTTCTTAAATCTCTTAAGCATTTTGTTCTCTATCCTTTTCTCTCCTAGAGACTGAGAAATCTTGCCATGGACACCCACACACCCCTTTTCACCATTTCTCCATGCCTGCTATATTTAAATTTAGCCATGAAGAGAGAAATCTTTATTTATTTTATTATTTATTTCTCTTTCTCCTTACCCCAGGAAGGGTTTAAGGGTTCAACTTATTGCAAAGAATGCTTTTAGTACAATGAGATGAAGCAAAACAAAATAGGAGTTTGTAATTGAAGGAAAGGGAAAAGGAGGGGGACATATAAGGTGAAGTCTGGAGTGTTATTAGTACAGCAAAAGCCTATCCCTAGAGAGGGAAATCTCCTTACTTGTTAGTAGAACTTAAATGAGGCAGATTCTTGACACTGTTCAATGAAGGTGTAGAAATACGGCTGTAGTACAGGTAGCTGTAACAGTTCTGCAGTTCCTCCCTCTGTGCCCCCATTAAAGCTCCATCGGTAAGCAAATAGCTGGATTATCCATGTATATTGCATCTCCCTACCCCGCAACCCACTTCGCTTCATGGCTGTAGATTCTGTCTGCTATTTGGAAAGAAAAAAAGCCTCCAATTTTCTGGCACGAGGGCTTAGGTTTTGTGAAACCAAAGTGAATTTTATTATGACGTTTGTTTTTGTTTTAAAATCCTGCCTGGTAACACTATATGAGTGCTGAAAATGAGATTTTAAAGAGTGGAATCAGCATCACATTTCGTATTGTTTGCTCATCATCAAAAAGCAGTACACAGGCATGCCAGCTGCGATTCATGACACAGCCAGGATGATTTAATTTATCAGAGTGCTCTGAGCATAGGATGAAATCACCAAAGTGTGCAGGAAAGCATGTGTTTCTGACACCCTCTTAAACCAATTAATAACACTCAAGTGTGGCTAAAAGTCTTGAAAGGTATACAGTGTATGGTGGTTTTCCTACCCAGCTTTTAATAACTGAAAGTGATAATATGGTTTGGGTGAGGCTGCTGTTAGACATACTGTTCGCTAAAGTTAAGGAAATTGGATATATCAGATTGATTGGCCTCATTAATAGAGATATTTCATAAATTCACTATGAAGCAGAAGTCTGAGAGAGTGTTGGTGGGTTTTATGGTTTGCAGTATGTTTTTATTTCAATGTACCTTTCAGGAATATTAAATGAATTTTGACTACTGTAATATATATATATATGTTGTGATTAGGGTTATGAATAACTGCAATAATATGAAACCTGAATCCAGCATGCAAATTAAAATGTTTGCTTTCTGATATTTGTGAGGGAATATTCTGAAAAAGATGATTGGGAAATTAGCAGTTTTTGTTTTATTTACCTATTAGATTGAAATAAAGGAACCACACTCTTCAATAGATCAAACTAGAACCTGAAAAGTAACCTATGATGATGCTTCTTCCTCAAAAACTCTAATTACCCAAGCCAGTGGCAAACAAGGGAGTAATTCAATTGATTGCTGTTTTAGCTATTGGAATATTGAGTCTTACGATGCAACACAGCTTATAGACAAATGAAGTTAAAATATTCCTTTGAATGCATTGTGATCTCTCCATTGAACTGGTCTTCCTGTTTCAACCTTTGTTTCCCTACTGTCTTTTCTCCTCACACAGCTAGCGATCTTTTAAAAAAAAAAAAAAAACATTAAATAGGATCACACTCCTCCAATGGCTTCCCGTCTCTCTCATACTAGATGCCCAGATCGTGAAAATGGCCTACCAAGGTCTAGATCCTTTGTATCCTCCTTTTCCTCCGGTCTCCTTTAGCCCTTACCCTAACTCTCTCCACTGTAGCCACACTAGCTCTGTTTTCTTTAGCTTGCAAGTGGACCCAAGTGTTTGGCCTTTGCACTTGCCATTTTCCCTGCCTGGAATTCTGGAACTTCACATTTTTCAGGTTTGCTCAAGCATCTCAGTAACTGACAGACCTTTTCCTGACCAGGTGTTTAAAATAGTAATCTGCACATCCTTTTTGCTGTTACCCAGATTCATTCTTCTCCATGGTACTCATTATTCTCAGCTGTTCTAATAAGCCTGTTTTCCCTTGATAGAACATAAGCTCTGTGAAAGCATGGACTTTGTTTTGTTCACTGCTATATTTCTAGTATCTCGAAGAGCACCTGATTGGTACCCATAGACATTCAAACATTTGTTGAATGGATGGATGGACGGATGAATGAATTCACTTTCTCAGCATTTGTTCTTCTTCATTGGAGAAATTCTCCATTGGAGTTTAGCAGGGGATTTATAAAAATAAATGTTATATAGGAAAATTTGTAAGTAGAAGTTATGAAGTATGTAAATTTTGGATCTTTAATTTTAGTTAATTTCAGTGTTTATCTTATGCTGACTACAGAAAACTGTTTGTTACCTGTACTTGGGCCTACTTATTAGGTTCTGTCAAGAATTTTGGGTTTTTTTTTTTTTGAGACAGGATTGAGTGCAGTGGCATGATCATGGCTCACCTCAGTCTCAGCCTCCTGAATAGCTGAACTACAGGTGCATGACACTGCGCCCAGCTAATTTTTAATTTTTTTATTTTTTGTAGAGATAGGGTCCTGCTTTGTTGCCCAGGCTAGCCTCAAACTCTGGAACTCTGGGCTCAAGCAATCCTCCCACCTCAGCCTCCCAAAATGTTGGGTTTACAAATATGAACCATTAATTCTTTACCTGAGTATACTTAATCTTCTTATGACCTAGGAGGATTTTAACATATATACCTTTAAATAGCTGTGATTGAGCTTGCGTTCATTCTTTACCACTGTATGATGCTTCTGATTCTTTGGACGTACCATATGAAAAACTGTAGGACTTTTCTCAGGCAAAATTTAGAAAACAAATATGACACATTCAATGACTGATATATGACTAAGCCTTATCAGTCCATAGTAGAGAAACTCACCATTGCCCTTGCTTGGTATTCTCTGGATTTTTATTCTAAAAATTTATGTCTCTGTATTGCTGAGAAACAAGAAAGCAAGATTAAAAAAAAACTTGAATGTGAAATTTTTTTAAAAATCAGGATTTAAAAAAGTACATTTCCATTTTCTCATTAACTTATAAAAACACCATCTTCAGAGAGCAGTGAAAATAAAGACTAAGGTTGGTATCCATCAAATCAATTGTTTTCTCCAGTGTATACAACAGCTCTTATTTCTCCATCTGTACCAGTATTTGTTAGAAATAAATATTTGAGGGTCCCGAGAAGAATTAATCTGGGGGCTATTGGTAGTTGGGACAACCATATTATATTCATTCTGATGGCCCATTAGATGGGAGGCATGCTGGGGCTGGGGGAGAGAGGAGCTGGGGAAAAATAATGAGCTCCATTTAAAATTCTCCATGTGAAGCAGAGACACAGGGAATCTCCAGGGATCATAGAAATGTCTTTTCGGTACAGAGAAAGCTTCTTGAGAGGCATATTTTCATGGTGTGAAAATTTTTGATTGCGTATTTCAGTGATATCTATTTTTAAACTTTTTATTTTGCAAGATGTTAAATATATAGAAAGTAAACAGGATAGTGTAATAAAAGCCTATACCTGTCACCCAGCTTAAACAATGGTCAAAATTCTGCCATTGTTTTTTCAGCCATACTTCTACTTGTTTCCACTACATGGGATTTGTTTTTAATTTTTAATTTTTATGGGAACATAGTAGGTGTATATATTTATGGGCTACATGAGATATTTTGATACAGGCATAAAATGTATAACTATCACATCAGGGTAAACATTTATCATTTGTGTTACAAGCATTCCAGTTATACTTTCAGTTATGTTAAAATGTACAATAAGTTATTGTTTACTATATTTACCCTGTTGTGCTATCAAGTAGTAGATCTTATTCGTTCTACCTGACTATATTTTTATACTCATTAACCATCCCCACTTCTTCCCCACTCCCAATACCCTTCCCAGACTCTGGTAACCATCATTCTAATCTCTATCTCCATGAGTTTAATGGTTTTATATTTTAGTTCCCACAAACGAGTGAGAATATGCAAAGTTTGTCTGTGCCTGGCTTATTTTACTTAATGTCCTCCTGTTCCATCCATGTTGTTGCAAATGAGAGGATCTGATCCTTGTTAATGGTTGAATAATACTCCATTGTGTATATGTATCACATTTGCTTTATCCACTATCTGTTAATGGACACTTAGGTTGCTTCCAAATCTTGGCGATTGTGAATAGTGCTGCAATAAACATGGCAGTACAGATATCCCTTCAATATACTGATTTGCTTTCTTTTGGGTATATACCTAACAGCTGTATTGCTGGATCATATGGTACCTCTATTTTTAGTTTTTTGAGGAACCTCCTACTGTTCTCCATAGTGGTTGTACTAATTTACATTCCCACCAGCGGTGTACAAGGGTTTCTTTTTCTCCACATCCTCATCAGCATTTCTTATTGCCTGTCTTTGGATGAAAGCCATTTTAACTGGGATGAGATGAGATCTCATTGTGGTTTTGATTTGCATTTCTCTGATGATCAGTGATGTTGAGCACCTTTTCATGTACCTGTTTGCCATTTGTATGTTTTCTTTTGAGAAATGTCTATGCAGATCTTTTGCCTACTTTTAAATAGGATTATTGGATTTTTTGCCTATTGAATTGTTTGAGTACCTTATATATTCTGGTTATGAATCCCTTGTCAGATGGATAGTTGGCAAATACTTTCTCCCATTCTATGGGTTATCTCTTCACTTTGTTGATTGTTTCCTTTGCTCTGCAGATGCTTTTGATGTGATCCCACTTATCCATTTTTGCTTTGGTTGCCTGTGCTTGTAGGGTATTACTTAATAAATCTTTGTGCAGACCAATGTCCTGGAAAATTTCCCCAGTGTTTTTTTGTGGTAGTTTCGTAGTTTGAGGTCTTAGATTTAAATCTTTAATCCATTTTGATTTGATTTTTGTATATAGTGAGGGATAGGGGTCTAGTTTTATTCTTCTGCATAAGGATATCCAGTTTTCCCAGCACTATTTATTGAATAGACTGTCCTTTCCCTAATGTATGTTCTTGGCAACTTGGTTGAAAATGAGTTCACTGTAGATGAATAGATTTATTTTTGGGTTCTCTATTTTGTTCCATTGGTCTCTTTGTCTGTTTTTATGCCAGTTACAATGCTGTTTTGGTTACTATGGCTCCACAGTATAATTTCAAGTCAGGTAATTTGATTTCTCCAATTTTGTTTTTTTTTTAGCTCAGGATGGCTTTGGCTATTTGGAGCCTTTTGTGGTTCCATGTAAATTTTAGGTTATTTTTTTCTATTTCTGTGAAGTATGCCATTGGTACTTTGATAGAGATTCCATTGAATCTGTAAACTGCTTTGGGTAGTATGGACTGGCTTTTTTTTTTTTTCTTCATCAGTCCTTTTAGAGGTAAAATGTACATATGTGAAATGTACATATTTTAGTGTACACTCTTGACAAATAGATATACCCATGTAAACATCACCCTATTGAGATATAGTTGTTTATATCACCTTAGAAAGTTTCTTCATAGCCCCTTCCCAGGCAATTCCTGTCCCTCACCTGGAGACGTCTGACGTGTTGATTTCATTTTCATCATAGATTAATTTTGCATTTTATAGAACTTCACAAAACGGAATCTATAGTGTGTGTCCAGCTTTTTCAGCTTAGTATAATTTCCACAGATTTTATTCATTTTGTAGCACATTTAGTAGTTTATTCCTTTTTATTGCTGAATAGTATTTCATTGTATGAATTACCACAGATCAGTTTATTGATTCTTCTGTTGAGGGGTATTTGGGTTGTTTCCAGTTTTAGCTATTCTGAATGAAGCTGCTATATTCTTATACAAATCTTTGTGTGAATATGTTCTCATATCTGTTGGATAAATGCCTAGGAGTGGAATTGCTTGGCCAACTTATACACTTTTGCGGTGAAAAATGTTTTTGTTCCCCAATATTCTGTGTAGCAGGAACTTACCTCTCTTAAGATGATTACTTTAAAAATAATGAAATTTAATGTATAGTATTACTGTATACTTTTCCTTAAAATAATTTAAACTTCTTTTTAACTTTTTTTTTTTTTCATACGGACTCTTGCTCTGTTGCCCAGACTGAAGTGTAGTGGCACAATCTCAGCACTCTGCAACCTCCGCCTCCCAGGCTCAAGTGATTCTCCTGCCTTAACCTCCTAAGTAGCTGGGATTACAAGTGCCTGCCACCATGTCTGGCTAAGTTTTGTATTTTTTTTAGTAGAGACGGGGTTTCACCATGTTGACCAAGCTGTTCTCGAACTCCTGACCTCAGGTGATCTGCCCACCTCAGCCTCCCAAAATGTTAGGATTACAGATGTGAGCTACTGCACCTGGCTAACTTTACTTTTTAATTGTATATATTATATTATAACAACATGATATTTTAATAGGCTTATACATAGTGAAATAGTTAACTATAGTCAAACAAATTAACATATCCATCCTCTCACGTAGTTACCTTTTTTGGTGTGGTAACAACACCAAAACCTACTCTCACCAAATTTCCAGTATACAGTACAATATTCTAACTATAGTCCTCATGCTGTACCTTAGGTCTTTAGACTTACTCATCTTACATATCTGCTACTTTGTACTTTTTGTCCTACATCTCACCATTTTCTCTTGCCCTTGGTAACCACTTAAATCTCCCATCCATGAAAGCACTTATTTACTTACTTTTCTCTGTTCAAGGAATTTGAAAAATCAATAGGAAAAGTGGGATTCGAAATTAACCAAGTAATCATGACTCAAAGGCCATATTCCCAGATGGGGTAATTATGATTTGTTTCCAGGATTTTAATAACCAAAAGGAGTTATTTCTTGGTATTGATAACAGGTTGAAAAACATATGCCATTGTGTTGAATTTGAGTCCAGTTTGTTTTAGTAGCAGTTTTATAGTGTTCTTAATGTGAGTAAGTAGAAACTGTACCAATTATTTTTCTGAAACAAAGCTCTTCCCCCAAGTATATAAATATTGAACTTGATTCTGTTTCAATGTTCTGTCTGATTAGTTTAGCTCTGGTATTGTTGTCATTCATTTACTTGGCTTAGTGTAATGTTTCTTAATTTCCTTTTGTCCAAGTTGCCTTAGCTAGGAAATGGATACACTATTTTCCATTTGCTATTGGTAAAGTTTGCTTTGAAATACTTACCTGGAAGAGTCTAAAACCATGAAAGGTATGTGTGGTAGTGAAATGCAGTCCTGCATTATTGAACAATAAGGACATTTTCTGAGAAATGCGTCATTAGGTGATTTTGTCATTCTGTGAGCATCATAGAGTGTACTTACACAAGCCTAAATGGTACAGCTGACTACACACCTGTTCTGTATGGTATAGCCTATCACTCCTGGGCAACAAATCTGTACAGCATGTGACTATACTGAATACTGTAGGCACTTGTAACACAATTTTAAGTACTTGTGTATCTAAACATAGAAAAGGCAAAGTAAAATGGTATTATACTCTTATGGGACCACCATTGTCATATATGTGGTCTGTTGACCAAAACATTAATTGCTATATAACTGTGTGAGCATAAGAAAACAGCTCTGTTTGCTTTGAAGATTCTGTTTGGAGATGCCTCTTTAATTGGCGTTTTGCATCAGCACAATTCACATGTCCAAGACATATCAGATTCTGTGCCATTTAATTTTTTTTTTTATGATTGTTCATGTCACAATGACTAGGCTATATTTTTACATACTTGTTAATAATGTCTGTGAATATAAGGCCAGTTTATTTGGGCCTAAAATGAGTGAGTGATTCAGAGTGCCATTTCAGGTAGGGCAGCGAGTGTCAGGGAAATGGTAATCACTTTCCATCATTATTAATCTGTCAAATATGCCTCAGGGACCTAGTGAAGCAGAACTGTAACATGCCTCAGTAATGTATTACTCTTCAAACCTTGAGTTAATAATGCCAAAGTTCTCCATATTAAGGTTCTATATCTTACACCAAAAGTAAGATTTAAAATTAATTTCATTTATATGTGACATTTCAATTTCTATTTAATGTGCTTCTTTTTTCCTCAAGCAGATTTCTATATCATAATAATTTAGGGAATAATTTAAAATTTAAGTAAATATTTCATTTGCCAGTATAATCACTTCTTGTTAGTTCAGTTTTGTTCCTGTTCAGTAAAGAAATATCATTTATAAATTATACAATATATATGTGTGTGTGTGTATATATATATATATATATACACACACACAAGATCTCACTCTGTCCCCCAGGCTGGAGTGCAGTGGTACAGTCTCAGCTCACTGCAACCTCCGCCTCCTGGGTTCAAGCGATTCTCATGCCTCAGCCTCCCAAGTAGCTGGGATTACAGGCATGAGACACTGTGCCCGGACAAATTATGTATTTTTAATTCACTTGTTAGCTCTGCTGAGATGTAGAACATTTACTTGGCTAAACCAACAGCAATTCATATGTGTGGATCCAAATGCTAGCTGGGCTTTACGTGAGCAGTTGACCAGTCAACTGGTAGAAATGTTCAGCTTCAACTCATGGCTCATGCTGTGAGGACCCTGAGCTCCGAAGACATTACAAAATTCCATATCCTTTGTCCTTTCTAAAATAAAATAAAACCAGTGTTTATGCTTTTATTCCCACTGACCTGTTCCTCTGCTTTTTAATAATAGGAACATGACACAAACAGAAACAGGATGGGTAGGTAGGTGATTTGTTTTTCCTGATGGATTAGCTATAACCAGGAGTTAGCGACAGCAGAAGTCCTGGAGTTTGTGACCCATTCCACTCTTGCCTCCTTTCCTGTGTTTTGGGAAAGGGTAAAAATTAAGATGTCAAATTATGGCTCAGTATAATTAAATGAATTATGTTTCTTTAAAACTTGAAACATGCTGCTAATGTTCTTTGACATTTGCATGAGTAGGGTTTGTTTATAAATGTCTGGGTGACTGAAACAAGATTACCAGAAAAATATCCATTTACTGTAAGAATGAAATAGATGAAGAACATGCTTTTGTGTAAGGGGAAAAAATATCACCAAAATAATGGGCATAGTAGAATTTATTTAACTATTTAAGTAAAACGAACCATTCATGGATCAATGATAAGGGTGTGTCATGCAAGGGATTATGGTTAATTCAGTTTGTATACCTGAAGTTAAAAAACCCATTTACTTATTTATATTTAAATGAACTGGTATTTTCAAATTATTTGTATTTAAAGACAAATAACTTCTCTTCATAAAATAAGTACTTCCTGAAGTATATTTTTCAATATATTTGTGCTGTTTATTTCTGGAGGTTTAGCAGAAAAGCTATGACTTAATACTTCTAAAAATTTCACTTTCTTTATATTAATCAGATTTTGACTATAAACATTATTTTTATAGTATTGTATGAAACAACTAATCTGATCTAATGCTATTTACAATAAAGCAATGCCTAATATTGATTAAAATATGTAATAATTTTTTTAAAAAACAAAAGTATTCCTTCCCAGGTTATACTAATATCTATGCTTTATAATAAACTTTCTTGGAATCATAGGCTCTTAGAACTAGAATGAGGTAGAAATGACCTTTTCTTATGTTCTTTGCACTGACAGTGTTTGAAAAGTGTAAGACACGAGCTAGAAACTCTTAAAAGACATTCTTATAAGGTAGACACCCTTAAAAGAAATTTTTCATTTTTCATTCCAGTGTGGTAACACTGGAAGTTACAAAGTCTCATAAAACTGTTAGTTAAAGATAATTTGCTGATTTCCTTCATAGCAAGTTTGACAAGGGTTGAGCTTGCTCATAATCTAAAACTTTCACTACCAACTGCTTCAAGTTTGTGAATCAGAGGAGTCAAAAGAATGTATATTTTAAAATTGCTTCTGTACCATAGTGTAGTATTTCAAATAGGAGAGAAGTCTATGCACCGATAAAGCTTGGCAAATGTAGGATGTAAAGATGTTGGGAGTGAAGACTTTGGAGGCTCAAGAGAAGAGAGAGGGAGTCAGGTAAGTCAACAGTCCGTGGAGGAGGAAGGGCCTCCCAAGTAGTGAATCTTTTTGCCCCCATGTATATGTAAAGGACTCTCATTCCTTTATACTTTATTGATGCAGAACAGGCAGGCCCCAAAGTGGGGCTTAGCCTGTGAAGGTTCTTGGCTTCGCCCAGGAAGGAATTCAATGGTGAGTCAGTGGTAGAGTAGAAGACAGCAGCTTGATTAAACCATCAGTGTTACAGCTCCTATGGTGTTATAACTTTGTGACTGCTCCTGCAGCACAGGGCTACCCCATAGGCAGAGAGT
The DNA here is from genome assembly GCF_028885625.2 of Pongo pygmaeus. NCBI lineage: Eukaryota > Metazoa > Chordata > Mammalia > Primates > Hominidae > Pongo > Pongo pygmaeus. The sequence goes on from NC_072384.2 coordinate 86,607,805, forward strand.
AGCAGCTCTGGGCAGTTTTGCAGTCATATTTTTACTTACTTTTAACTACGTATACATTAAAGGATAGTTTATGCAGATATTTCTAGGGAAGAGGTAGTACGTTTTGGGTTGTTGGGTCTTTGCCATGGAAAGGGGCGGTAACTCTGGGTTGTTGCCATGGCACACTGGTGGGCATGTCTTATGGAAAGCTGCTTCTGCCCTGTCCCTGTTTTAGCTAGTCCTCTGTTTGGTCTGGTGTCTGAGTCCTGCCTTCTACTTCATGGCAACGCAGAGGTTCTAGGAAGCCAATAGGGGGTTCCTGGGAACCCTGAAATTAATTAGACAATCTGCAATTATCTAATGTTCAATGTGCTTTGAGATTTTCAAAGGCATCTCTGACCCCTGAAAGGGGTCAGAAAACCTACCATGGTTAATTAAGCCTTTGTAAGTGGACTCAATAAGAGAACAAAGGTAACATTCAGACTCAAATAACATTTAGACTCAAAAAACATTGTGTTTTCTTAACATGTGAAGGTTTTTTTTTGTTGTTATTGTGCAGATATGATGGGTAAAATTAGCAAGCATGACAGCCATATAACCAATCCAACTAGAAGGCTCTAAAGCCTTAAAAGATGTGATTGCTTAGAATGCACGTATCTCAGTCACTTCTTTCAGCATTAGTTTCTCCATTCTGTTGGTGGAATGGCTGCCAATATGTAATAAATATCTTCTGATAAATCACATGACTTGGAATTGATTCATATCTAGGTTTTGTTATACAATACACAGGTGGGATACCTTATACCTGAAAAAACCCTTTGTTCAGAATTCATTGGCAGTCAATCCAGAAACTCTCTGCATTTTGGCTCATGGCTCTTCCACTGAAAGATAGTCACTGAGATTGAGTTAATCTTAATATGGGCTCTGATGATTTTCCAGTCATCTATTCCCTCCAGGCCTGATTATAAACCTCAATCAGTTTTAGCAGATGAGGGCTTACCCTGGTTGTTAGTAATTCCCAAAGAAGGCATTTATAAAACCTAAACCTTTTCCTCTCTCTTGAGATAAGTATTAATCTTTGGTCTCTAAGCTGTTTTGGGGTCAAAATAGTAATTTCAGTCTACAGTGATTTAAATGTGTAATTTAACTTGCTATTTTTATCACCAAAGCTGTTCCAGGCTTTTGGAATTAATATCATCTCTAAACTCAGTGAAACCCATATTTTTCTTTTTTTGATTCACACTTCTCATGATGTCACTAATAACTGATTACATTGGAAATGCAAGAGCCTATGAAGAGTGAATGGCAGAGAGAATTTCTGTACTTTGAGCACTAGCTCTATCTTACAAAATTTATCTTTCACTTGGAAATCCAAAAGGAGAAATTTGTATCTCAGCACATTCTGATGTTCCAAAGATAAATAATAGCATGTGTTGAGTTTGGAAAGCTGCAGCTTTAGAGAACAAGCTAGGGCATAGAAATGAAGGTGAAAAAGATATAGACACCCCTGACAAATCCCAGTCCTGTTGTGGTGATTGTGCTTTCTGTTTATAAGGAGTGGCTTAAAGATCAGGACACTCTGCAGCGACTGTACATGGGCCCATCATGGCTCTAACAACCTTGGCCCAATTTACTTCCCTTTCTTCTTTATCAATACTCCTTATCAATAGTACAGTAGAAAGTCTATAACTCAATTTGTTCTCTAATAATTACATTATATTGAAAATTATATATTAGTATAATCATAACATTTGAAACTAATATACAGGTCATTAAAATATCCTTACATTCTAAAACATGAAAGTAGAAACAAAATTTATTTTTCTGTTTAACATTCTGTGACTGTCTTCTCAGCCTCCTCTCCCCGAGGTGGTCGTATCCACTCCAGTTGCTTTAAATATCGTCTATATTCTAAGACTCCCCAGAGCTCACTCCTGAATATATCTACCAATTATTTTGATATCTTTATGTGGATATATCACAGGTATTACAGTTTAATAATAAAACTAGACTTTTGACTTCCTACCATGCCAGCCAAAATAAATATTTCCTTCCTTATTGTTACTAAAAACCAATAAAGTGCTCCAGCAGCCAGTGAGTGAGAATAGTTGGCGCTGTGCTTGCTACCAGCTCTACACTCCTCTTCATCTATCAGCAAACTCCATTTAGGAGTCTACTTTCTAAATATATTCCTCATCTGTTCATTTTTCCCCATCTTTACTGCCTCTGCTCTAGCTCAGGTTACTCTTAGCACTAGCTCATATTAGCACATCAACCGGCTTCCTTATGTCCATTCTTGATGCTCTGAAATCCAAACTCCCCATTGAAGCCTTGGGGATCGTTCCCCACCCTGCCCTTCTATGCTGATTACTATACTGATTATTTTTAAGTACACATTAGTTACATTGAGAACCAAGTCAAACATCGTAATGTGACCTGTAAGGCTTTGCATGATTCACTACTGCAGTCTCAACTCCAGCTTCTTTCCCACTTCATCACTGCTCCAGTTCTCTGTTCCTTGGGAGTGACAGGTTTTGTGCCTCAGTGTCTTAACACAGGTTGTTTCTCTGTTTTTAACACTACCCACATCCAACACAGGCAGTTCCCATCCCCCACCCCAGTCACCTGGATAATTACATTCAAACTTCAGATATTAGCTTAAATACCACTTTTTTTTTAAAAAAGGTTTTTCATTGACTTTCCTGTCTGAGCTAGGTTCCTCTGTTATGCACTCTCAGAGGCACGTCCTACTTGTGAAAGGTCTGTAATTAATTGGTGGCTAAGCATCTGTTCCATATTTCCATATTTATCTTTTCCTTTAGTTTGGAAGCCAGATCAGGCCAGGTGCAATAATTGCTTTGCTTGGGGCTATATCCCTGTATAAATATTTATTGAATGAATAAATGAAGGTCTTGGTATAGATAATTATTTGGGTAATTGAATATGTTCTTTTATTCACATGCTTGAGCTGGCTTCTCCAGAGTATATAACAAAAGGATCTTATGTAGGGAAAAGGCTGTAGGACCTTGGGACTGAAGTGGTCAAAGTATACAGGTTTTGGATGAAGAGCAATACCTGCTTTGAAAAGCAAAATTTGGCGTTTATGCAAATTTAACACATCATATGCCAGTTTATCCATGGGGTTGGTGAGAATATACAAGATTCCTACAAGACTGATTTCACTATTTTTTTTTTCTTTTTAAACAAAACTCATTGAATGTCTATTTGCCAGATACCATGCATGGTGCCAAATATATAGAAATAAAATACATTGTCACTGCTTGCAGAGAACACTCAGTTGGGACATAGATAAAAAGACCACACATAATAATAGTGTGATAAGTGTATTTGAGGCGTATATAGGCTACTGTGGAAACAGGTTTGGGGGAAAGTAATTTGGCCTGAGTTTCCCAGAAGAAAGCACACTTAAAGTGAGTCTCGAAATTATGTAGAAAGGAAGAAAAAGGAAATGATTTTAATTTTTGACTGAGATCTATTTTATCTTTCTGTGACAATAATAAAGTGGCAGACTTAAGCTCTGACATATTAACAACTATATTAAGTATCAGTGATCCAAATGCAGCACTTAAATTACAGATTGGAAGACTGGACAAAAACCAACCAACCAAAAGAAACATAACCCAACAATACGTTGTCTAAGGGAAACTACTTCAAATATCACGATATACTTAGGTTGAAAGTAAAAGGATGGAAAAAGATACACGGTGTATATTAAGCGATTCTTGCACTGCTATAAATACCTGAGACTTGGTAATTTTTAAGAAAGGAGGTTTAATTGGCTCATGGTTCTACAGGCTGTACAGGAAATATAGCAGCATCTGCTTCTGAGGAGGCCTCAGGGAGCTTCCAATCATAGTAGAAGGCAAAGAGGGAGCAGGCTCATCACATAGAGGAAGAAGGACCGAGAGAGAGAGAGAGAGAGAGTGGGAGGTGCCGCTTTTAAACGACCAGATCTTGTGAGTACTGGCTATTGCCAGGACAGCACCAAGGGCATGGTGCTAAACCATTCAGGAAAAATCTGCCCCCGTGATCCAGTCACCTCCCACCAGGCCCCGTCTCCAACACTGAGGATTACATTTCAACAAGAGATTTGGGCAGGGACACACATCCAAACTTCATCAAGTAGTCTCTAGAATTTTATATTTTATTTCCTATTTTTAGGGCTTATCATTCCCTATTAGAAAAGAAAAATAAGTATAGCTTCTTCCATAGTGCCCACATTTCTTGAAGAAACCAGACTGGTAATGCATCTTCCTTTCTTAAATAAGGAAACTGAATTCAGAATTCAAACATAAGCCCCATTTCTATCAATTTATTGGGATCTACTGTGAGCTAGCAATTGGTATCTTTTGCCTTTACATTGATATATAATAGAAATACTTTCCCCTGCCACAAAAGCAGTAGGAGTGTCACCATCTTGACCAGATTGTGCTGTTTTCTGAACATGTCAATCCTCAACACGAATACAACACAGACCAGTTATGTGTTGATGTCTCCTATAACCTCTCTTTCCCACCTGCATTAGCCTCCTGGCCATTTCCCCCAATGTATCATGAAACGACTTCTCTTCTTTCCCCTTCAGTGACCTCAAATTTCATTTCCACACCCCACCACAAGGCAGTGAATGATTTAAAATATATTCTGTTAATTATTGTGGTTGCAATATCTAAATTGAGACTTTTAAAAAATGTAATTGCACATAGCAGTTGCCTGGGCTTCTATTAAATTGGAAAGTTCATGAAAACTAATAAATATCAAGAATTTTAAATATTCATGAAATTTTCTTTTTGGTTAGCCTAGAGATACACTCATAGCAAGAGGCCACTTAGCTGGAAATTACTGAAGCAGAAGAAAGGGCATCACATTTATTTTAAGCTATATGCATTGATGTATTTTGTGGATGCAATTGAAGTTTGTTCTTATCACATAAAGCACCTGTCATGCAGTTTTTGCATTTTTAAAAATCCCTGAAATTCTGTAACTGTTCCAGGCTGGGGGAACTGAGACACTGAGACAGGTGGCTTAAGAGGAGAAGCATATGGGCTGACTATGGCTGTTCTCCCTCGGGCTCTAGCCCAGTGTTCTCAGGGTACTTGTGTGGTGTGTTGTCTTTTTGGGCTCTTAGAGACTAAGTGGGAGATTATGCCACTTGCACCACCATTCAGAGTGTGAATTGTGAAGAGGCAACGTATAAATCTGTTTAACGAAAGGTACTGTCTCAACCCAACAGATTTGCTTCCTCGTTAGACCTTATTTATTTCCACCATTTCTATACTCATCCAACTTGGAGGGCATGGAATCTTCATTGATTCTGTCTTCTCCCTCTTTTTTAAGTGTCCAATGACAGTGTTTTTAGTATCTGTTCCTGCTGTTTGATTTTTATGGCCACTTTCCCTGTCTAGGCCCCAACACCGTCTGTTTGGATGATTACATCTGTTAGGGATCCTCATTTTTTCTTCCCTGTAACTCAAACCATACCCTTGCTGCATCATCTTGCTGAAACATTGTTGTCTTTCCTAAATTTTCATTTTATTGTCATTTAAATTTGAAGTTTCCATGAGGCTTCTATCTGCCTCCAATTGTTTATAATGAATACTTTGAAATACACTGAAACACTGGAATTGGGTAATGAATATCCATATGCCCTCCACCAAGATACAACAGTTGTTAAAATTTCATATTTGCTTTATCTCTATTACTATCTTTACACACACACACACACACACACACACACAAAATATTGCAGAACCAACTGAAGCTTACTTATATACATGGAGTTTTCATCTCTAAAAGCTTCAGGATGCCTTTCTTAAGATCTGGATAATTTTCAGTGTACAAGTCATACTTTTTTTAAAAAATGGTAATGGTAAAACAATTATTAATAACTTTTAAATAAGTGATGTAAAAATGTGGAAAAAGTATAGAATTTCAAGTAATGAATGAATAAATGAATCTTATAGACTGGTCTGTGGCAAAAAGAAGGTTTACTTTGGCCTGTTTTATTTGTGCAAATAGCATACTTTATTTATATTAATATTATATGTAAGTCCAAGTGTTATATGAAGATAACAATTTAGCTACATACTCTCTTCCAGGCTTTCCATTTATTTTGTTCTTTGGTCATTTCCTACCAACCTGGGGTCATTTTCCATTGGTCAACTCTGCTCTTTGGCTGTAACTTTTATGGTGAATGTATACAGCATTGGCTGTCTGCTGCTACTTCCCAACTTTATTCTGATTATACCACCATCATCCTTCCATATTTGATGATGGAAATGGAAGATGTAAAAACTGGGAGTTGTCATCTGCCACAGTCCCAACCCTGAGGAGAAAACCAGCCAGGCTATTAATGGAAAGGATGAAGCCAGTACACAGAAATGGAGTTCCTGGTTCCAGTCATTCCCAAGATCTGGATGGATAGTTAACTTCCCCTGGCCTGCTTATATAACCCTTCCTTGTATTCCATGACTTAATAAATTAGTATTTTTTTTGGCCTCAGCAAATTCTGGTTGGATTTCCATAACTTTAAACCAAAAGTCTTAACTAACTCTATATGTTATTTCTTACACTAAGACCCAACTTCAAGCAAATTTTAAATCTGCTGACACTTTTCTCTCATTGACACTGCCCTACCTCTTTTATATTCCAAACTCCAGCAGAAACCAACTTAGCTGTGCTTTCTCCATGAGGCTTTTTTGGTCCGTGATTATCTTTATCTAACTGTATCACTTATAATCTGTATTTGGTGAGTCAATATTTGATAATATGTCATTTTAAAATTAGCTTCTAATTGTTTCTGGTGTGTTTATCTTGTCTTTCTCTTGAGCTTATGAATTTCTTTAAGGCATAGGTCCATTTTATGTCCCAGAATGCCTTGTGCTCAGTAAGTGCTCTATAAAAGCATGTTGGTTCATAATATGTTATGAATATATATATTAGGGGAAGTATCCGAGGAATTAAGTGTCTTTTGTTGTTTATGTATTTGCTCCCAAAATGTTCAGGATAATTTAAACAATATTTGCTTGACTTGTTATTATCTTCCTTTTTTTGCTAATTTTCCTAGAGTTTTATAATGTTTAATTATCTAAGTGCATTGCTATGAAACATAATCTCTCATTCTGCCTTTTTCTTTGTGCCCATAGTATGTCCCAACATACGTTTAAATGGGACTAATGGATAGTTGTCTGTCTCCTTGTGAGAGTAAGCCCCATGGACTGTATCTCTTTGTTCTTCTGCTGTATCCTCATGCCTCTCACAGTGCTAGACACATAATAGGTATTCCAACATTCTTTTTCATTAAAAAAAAATTTAAGATATATGAGTTTGGGGTAAATGCTGATGGTGTTAAAATGAATGGGAAGATGATGACTTGAGTAATACCGTAAGATGCTTTGAGTTGGAGAACTGTCAGTCAATCATATTAATATACTGAAGTATAATTCTTAAACCTGGGGCACTTTTTAGAGTCACTTTCTTTCCCTGTTCTGTACTTTTGTTTCTTTCCATTTCTGTCTTTATTTTTGTCTCTTATTAGCATGGAGTTTTGTCACTTTTTGGTCCGTGATGATAACCTTATGCCTTCTCACTCCTGCTCACATTCTTTTTCTCACTTTCATTTATTTGTTCACTTCGCAGTACTAATTTAAATGTCCTTGGATTCTGTCTTCCCAACATGAATCCTTTTTTTTCTCCTCAAAATACTGCCCAAGGGCCTCTGACTTATAAAAACACATTTCTAAATCTATATTGCAAACAAGTACATTTAATTATTCAGTCTTCAATAATTATCAAATGAAAGTTCTATTTTCCACAAATAGCATAACAAATGAGGGCAATCATCAACTGCTTTTTGGTACTTAAAAAAACTGGGTGACCAGCTAAACCTCAGTTCACGGTTGTGATGTTGGACAAGAAAGACCTTAGTGAGTTTGAGACTTGAAGGAAGGCCTGTGCGGCTGCCCTAGAGAGCATGAAGTGAGAGGGTGGTGGTCTGAGGGGTGGTTAAGGGAGGTGGGACTCAGGGATGGTCAGGGTTCTGTGCACTCACACGGGCATCTGCCATTCATGTAACCAGTAGGACTCATTCTAGGGCTGCATGGTTTGGTGGCTAGAGCATGGACTTTAGTGTGATGGCAACTGTAGTTTAAAATCTATTCTTCCCCTTCTGGGGGGTAATCTTGGGGAAACTCATTAAACTTCCTCTGGGATAGAATTACACCCTTTAGAGTTATTGTAAGTATTAGAGATAATATGTGTAAAATACCTAATTCAACAGATACTTATCAATAATTATTAGAGATTAGTTTTAGTAAATTAAATCAGAAGTACAAACCTTTTATTTCATTGATTTATATACTATTAGGGTTGAATAGGTAGGGAGAGAGAAAAGGTATATACCCATTTTATAACTTTCTAATAAAGGAGGCCAGATTTGTTTTTTAAAGAAAACAAATTGTGCTTCCTGTAAATTCACTTTAAAAAGTACATATGTTTCTGTAGTAAGAAGTATTAAAGCATATTGTGCAATAAAATTACTGTTTTTCTTTTAAAACAACCTAGAAACAATATTGTCTTTGGAACATTATCTAAAGCAAGAAAGCGAGAAAAATATATTTGAAAGCCAAAAATCAGTAAGGTATTCATCTGAGCTTTGACTTTTCACTATTGTTGATGCTTTTTGTTTTGAATTCAAACAATAGTTTTTATTCTTCTGTTCAGAAAATCTTAACATGAGCTAGAATATTCCCAGCATACTAATAAGCCAACAAATACTGGCTGTGGTCCTGTGGAAAACTTTTTATTGAAAAGATAATGTTCTTCTTTATGCGAAAAACAAGAATATTTTACAGCTGTCTTTTTCCTTTGCTAGCCTTGGCATTGTGTTGGACAGTGTGACTTTGAACAGTCTTTTTCGAATTCTGCTGTGGAGCAGATGAAATCTTTTTTTTTTTTTTTTTTTAATACTTACCTCAAAGGAGTAGTAAATTACGTTTGTCTCTAGTATTGCAGTTACCACTCCACAACAGAGAAGGGCATTAACATTATAATGGAGGCAGCGGATTGATTAATATATTGATTAGATCTGGAAGATTGTGTTCTGTGAAATTTGAGGCTGGTTGAGTTCTCAAATTGGTAGGGCATTTCCATCTAAATAGTTAAAAAATTTCCTAATGTTAACGATATTCACAAGTAAAACAACACTTTATGTGACTTTTGTTAAAAGATGAGATGAAAGAAACTACACGTTAAGAGAAAAGTGTTTGGAAATTATTTACTATTTATTCTCTGTCTACAAGTAGGAAGCAGAAGAAAGTCATGAATTATAAAGGACAAACAGGATCCATCAGGAGTTTACTAAAAATTCCTAGTCATGATATAAATTGTGTCCAAATTAAAGTAATACATCAAATGAAAGTTTAGCATTGGTGGGACAAAAATAAATCAGAGTGTTATTTAGGAATTATTTTTAGTCCACTTTAGTTGTAACTGAAAATAAAGGATTCAGTCACATTAAAATGATCTTTTTTCTCTGTGCTTCCAGAGCCTAGCTAATGGCAGGAAGGCATCACCCCTGGACTTGTATTGAGTTCACAGTAATTGCTTCCTGAATAGTTAGGCCAATGGATAAATATTTGCTTCTTGATCAGTTAGGTGGAACTGATTGACAAGTGTGGCAAAGGCTAATAAGGCAGCCGTGTCTAGATAGCCAGCTAAATAAAAGATTTGAAGATTGCTCAGTTCTTAACCCAAAGCAGTTTGTGTTCTCTCAGGCTTTGTCAGAAGAGCAAGAATTAGAAAAATTTACTTCAGAGGTGGTAATTCCTTAAAGTCTATAACATCCAATAATTTAAAAAATATGCCGAACTGCAGAATGGAAAATTATTCAATAGTCAAATAGAGAGATGAGCATAGAGTACAACTCTCACATTCAGTACAAGGGCAGGTAAACATTTACTACGCCCAGAATCTCTTTGGCTTGCTTTTTGAAGGAACTGAGGGGTTTTGTCTGTGTGTGTGTTTTGTTTGTTTGTTTTGAGACTTGAGTTTTGCTCTGTCAACCAGGTTGAAGTGTAAGTGGCACAATCACAGCTCACTGCAGCCTCGACCTCCTGCACTCAGGCCATCCTCTCACCTCAGCCTCCCAAGTAGCTGGGACTACAGGCACACGTCACCATGCCTGGCTAATTTTTAAATTTTCTGTAGAGGCAGGGACTCATTATGTTGCCTAGGCTGGTCTTGAACTCCTGGGCTCAAGCAATCCTCAGGCCTCCCCCTCGCAGAATGCTAGGATTACAAGCCACCACAACTAGCCGGGACTGATTTGGTTTCAAGGTACTGTTTATAGGCAGAGAGGACATAAACATAAAAATATAAGGCAGGATGTCATAATATGCTCTGTTAACATTTAAAAGTGCTGTGGGAACTCAGGGAAGGAGAGACAAACTTTCAATTATAAAGAGACTGATTTCCCAACAATTTACTATGTAATTACCTGCTTTTTGATTACCATATTTTGATCGCCTACATAACAGGGTGGCTGGAAAGTAATAGAAATTTTCTTTGCTATTTGTCTCTAGAGAGAAGTGTAGCTAGTAGAATTTAAGCAGGAAATAGGAACTAAGATTGGGTTTGTATTTCTATATTTACATGTTCAGCATAGTAATGAATTCTTCCACTTCTATTTTGTTTTTATTTTTAAATCTTTAATATTTCAAACATAGAAGCAAAGTTGATATGTAATGGGTACCTATGTGCTCACCACTGAGATTAATCAAATATTAGCTTTTTGCTCTTTTTGCTTCACATTTGTCTCTCCCTCTTTTTAAAATCAGAAGTTTAAATTTAAATTGTTTTTTAGAGATAGTCTCGATCTGTCTCTCAGGTTGGAGGGCTCACTGCAGCCTCAAACTCCTGGGGTCAAGGGATCTTCCCACCTCAGCATCCTCAGTAGCTGGGACTATAGGTGTGCACCACCACACCCAGCTGATTTTTAAATTGTTTTGTAGAGATAGGGTCTCACTATATTGCCCAGGCTGGTCTTGAACTGCTGGCTTTAAGTGATCATCCTGCCTCAGCCTTCCAAAGCACTGGGATTACAGGTGTAAGCCACCTTGCCTGGTCTCTCTCTCCTTTAAGAAATAAAAATCAAAGATAGAATCAAGCCTCATTTTCATCCCTTTTCCTTCCTTACCCAGAATTAATCACTGTCTTGAATTGGTGTCAGTCATTTTCTGTTTAAAATACTGTAATAGATGTATACATATATTATACATATCCTATTGCAGTTTTCTTCACTTAACATCATGTTTGAAGGACTTTCCCTATTGATATATTTGCATCTCATTAACTTACTATGATTACTGCATAATATTCCATTGTATATATAAGCCACACTGATTGTCAGGTAGGCTTTATCTTTGGCTTTGAAGTATGCTGCGTGCAATGATCTGTTTAGTAGGTATCTCCTTTTAGAGGCATATAACAATTTATATAGGGTTCATACAAAGAAATGGAATTGCTGAATTATATGGTATGTACATTTTCAACATTTCTAGGTCTGTTTAAGTTCCCCTCAAAAGTAGTTGTACAGTTTGCATTTTCATGGTTAATAGTGCAATATTTTTCATGTTTTTCCTCTTCTATTTTTCTTTTCTGGGAGTTTGTTGTTGTTGTTGTTGTTGTTGTACTTAACTGTAGTAATACTTCAGGACCAGTTACTGTTCTAAGCACATTGAGTATCTTATTTTATGCAATCTTCTGATAACCCTGTGAGGTATATCTGTTAGGCAGGTGCTGTCATTATCCTCATTTCATAGAATGAAATTCAGGCAGACAGGTAGTATAACTTGCCACGATGATGTGGGTAGTGAGAGATGGAGCCGGGATTAGAACCCTGTCTGTTTGGCTCTTAAAATAGACTATACAGCCTCTCTGGGAAAAGGGCCCATCCTTACTCATGAAGTCAGAACACATTTTTGAAAGTAGCAGTGGTACTTGAAACAATTACTCTTCTTTTAAAAAATGTGAAGAAGAGAGCATGATTAAAAATAAATAAAAAATAAATATTTAAAACCTTAGTTTATGGGAATCGTTGAGCCCAAGAAATTGCATGAAGAATTTTTGTGTATTTATGAGTGCATGCTTTTCTTTGTTGGGGGTGCAGTTGAGATGGGCGTGAGGAGAGATCCATACATAAATAAGATTCTCAAAGGGATTAAAGAATTACTGTTCTGGTATTAAGAGGAGAGATCTTTTACATGGAGTTACATCACTAAATCACCAAGATGGACTGACTTTAAAAGTTCATTTATGTTTCCTTCCAGGAGGACAGTAGATGAGTCTACTGTAATGGATGCTTCTGATCAGATGCCCCTCCCACTTCTCTGTCTCCTCTCTTGTATTCCATGCTCTAGTCAGGCTTTCCTCTCTGCAGTTTCTGCCAGCTGCTATGTTAGGCCTCAGTATTTTTTCTCTCTCTGCCTGGAAGTCTCTTCTGTCTGGACAGCTTCTGCTTGCTAAGGTGAAGAGCGACTTTCTGGTGTCACCTTTCACTTCTATCAGGAATCTTTCTGGATTTTCCCAGTCTGGGCTTTGTGTCTTGCTATGTGTTTCCAAAGCACATGACTTATTAATGCAAACTTTCTTCATGCTCAGTTGTAATGACATACGGATGTGTCTGCAACCTCCTGCTAGACTTTCCAGTCCTATGGAGTATGGTCTATTGCTATTTTGCTGTTTGGCTGATGGTCAGTGCCTATCACCTTGATTGACAATTATTAGGTGCTCAATAAATGATATTATAAATAAATGAATATTATTTGTTTACCTGGTTATTGAAACTCAAAAATCTCAGTATCATTTAAAATTTTCCCCATCTCGATATTGTGTCATTTGCCAGATCCGAAATGCTTTTGCTTCTGATCCTCCTTTGTCACTGCCTCTACTCTAATTTTGGTTTTCTTTTCTTGCTCCTAAACTATTTCAATAGCTATATCCAGTTTCTGACTGTCTAAGGCCATTTTACAAATTGCTCCCAGAGAGGTCTTTCTATACCAAAAAGGTCTTGTCACACACGGCTCAACCTTCCTTACATCAGCAGCAGAATGAAATCCAGTCATCTCCATTGTTCCCAGGCTTTTTTCTTGCTACAGCTGACTGTCATTCCCTTAACATGGCATTTATTTTTTCAAAACTTTTGTGCCTTTTCTCATGCTGTTCCTTCTTTCTGATGTGCCCTTGACTCAACTGTAGGTTTTCAAATCTACTCTTTCAAATTCAGTCTCAATTATTTGCTACTTGAAAATGTCCCATATTCTCTCATTTAGAATTCATATTTCCCTCTTCTCTATCCCTATAATACTTTGTTTATATAATTTTGTATGCCTTTCCCATTGGATTTTGAATTAATTCGGGCTTGAAATTGGGGAATATTAAATATACTTACATACACATCAAACATAGCTAGCTACTAACTCAAAGAAGGTGTTTAATAAATAGAAGCTCTTATGCCATATACTCCTACTGGACCTGGCATTTTACTTAATTCCTAGTCAGTATTCATGTTTACTGAGGCAAATTTAATTGATATCTTAATTTAAAAAAATACTGAGATGCTACCTACGGACTTTTATTTCGTATGAAATGTGTATTGCACATGTGTTGTGTCATATCTGCTTTTTCCTTTAATATTTTTCTTATTTTGCTTAAAATAAGAAAATTTAATATTTTTCTTATTTTGCTTAAAATTTCCAGGCCTTCCTGGCAATATAGTTGCTGTCTGCTAATGCTGTAGACTGCGTCTCATTCATGCTCTGCTATTCATGCTGTGCTACTCTTTAAGGCACTCAATGTTCTCATAGCACCTGAATTTGTATTTACTGGTCAGTATTCCTTTCAGATGTTAAATTACAGGGAAAACCCTACAATTTACTAAGGTGTCAGAGAAACATTGGAGAAAATGCTCCATCTAATTCTGTTTAAATCTAACCACTTTCCCCACTCTCCCAGCATAGTGTGTCTCATCTGCTTAAATGAAATGCTGACAGAAGGTTTCAAACCCTTTCTAAAAGACATGCTGAAGCTTGTATCTTGCAGTTTCTGAGTTCCATTTTTTCTTCATTGATCTAAATATACTTTGCGCATTGATAGAACAAGGAGAGAAAGGCTTCTGTAAAAGGGAAAAATGGATATTTCATTAAGTTTTCCCCACTTTATTTCACTGTAAATAAATTATGTCAGTTTACCAATGGAATCCGAAAACAAAAAAATAGTATATGGACTGTTGTTGCTCTCTATTAGGCTATTGTTTGTGTGTTTAGTTTTCTTTATAAGAAGCTCTCGTAACCTATCAAGAGACTGTTGTGAGAAAAAAACAAATAAAACAACAATCTTGAGAATGAAGGCTAAGTTAACGGAAAATATAATTATTTCAAAGCATACTGAGCATTAATTTCCCTGTTGACTCCCTGCGGAGACAGGAGCAGTCACATTGATATATTGACTACAGTAAAATAACGTAGGAATACTCTCCTGTTTACATTATAATTTGGCATCACATTCTGGAAAGCATTTTAGCAATGCACATCAAGAAGCTATGAACAGTTCACAGCTTTGACCTATTATTTCTCCCCCCCAGGAAACAATTGTAAATTTAGACAAAGGTATATGAAATATATTTTGATTAAAGCATTGTTTCCAAATGTGAAAAATTAGGTCTGAACATACAGTAATAAGAAAATAGTTAATAATAACCCATAGAATTTTCTTAAATAAGAAACAAGATAATTTTAGAAATATTTAGTACCATGGTTGTATGTTTGCAATATAATCTTAACTGAAAAACACAGCATATAATATTCTTTTTTTTTTGTTGAGATGGAGTCTCGCTCTGTCACCCAGGCTGGAGTGCAATGGCGCGATCTCAGCTCACTGTAACCTCCACCTCCTGGGTTCAAGCGATTCTCCTGCCTCAGCCTCCCGAGTAGCTGGGATTACAGGCACCCGCCACTATACCCGGCTAATCTTTGTATTTTTAGTAGAGATAGGGTTTCACCATGTTGGCCAGGCTGATCTCGAACTTCTGATCTCAGGTGATCTGCCCACCTTGGCCTCCCAAAGTGCTGGGATTACAGGCGTGAGCCACCACACCTGGCCATAATATTATTTATTGGCTAATTTTCTTTTTCCCCTCCTACTTAATACATGCTCACTGTAGTTGTCATACATTTTGGTGAGTCACGTAGTATCCGCTCTCCAGAATGGCTCCTACTGATATAGTCAATATTAACAATTTGGTGAGTTTCTTGAATACATTACCGTGCTTATACAAATGTAGACACAAGTAATCACAGGGACACAATATGATTTGAATTTTGTAGGTCTGCTTTTTTCAGTGTGCTTTTAAAAGTGCTGGATGGAAATCAAGTTAACTCTGAAAAATGGGATTAGGAAATATTTTTATTTTTCTCTATAGTTTTTTGTATTTTCCAAATTTTCTGTGTAGATCATGTACAAAAAAAAACCAAAAAACAAAAAACAAAAAAACAAAAAAAACCTCTCTAATTAAACATATTAAATGTACCCAAACCCTGAGTTAACCAGACATTTCTAATACGGGAAGGACACAGAAATAAATGAGCAGAAAATTGCAGATAACAGTAATTTGTTTAAAAAAATAATAATAACTATCAGCAGATCTGGTAGCCATCAAAGGTCAGCTTTCATTTTTGTCAGTATCTTACCTCTCTGATTCTCTGGGGTGCTTGTGCCTCTAGGGGTATGCATCAGGATTTGGGAGTAAGCCATAAAATATCAATGATATTGAAGATAAGCAATTTCAATTCTTACTGTTTTAGTAAGAGAAACAGAACAATTAAATATGAACCGAAGAAGATGGCTTTAGGTCATAGCCCTATCCCTTCAGGATATTACCTATTTATCATTTTAGGTCAGTGGTTCTCAATCTTGGCTGTGCACTAGAATCATCTGGAATCTTTCAAAAATATGCTTCTCTGGACTCCATCTGCAGTGATTTTGACTTAATTGGGACTTGGGTGGGGCCTGGGAAGGTGGCAAAAGGTTAGTCTCCTAGGTAAGTCTAATGTATAGCCAGGGTTGAGAATTGCTGTTCTGGGCCAAGAGAGTTAAGCATTCTAGAGAAGGTTAACAATAGTAACTCATTATGAAAATTGATAATCTTGAGGTTTTATAAGATTCTCATTCAACATTTCATTTATTCAAGCAATCAGTCATGCATTCAGAAAATAAACGTGTATTTAGAATACTAAATGTTTTTTTCAAAGAAAACATGTTTTCTAAAATGTTCTTACTAAGACAATAAAGTGAACAAGCACCTTTTAGATGTACACTAAGAGTTCATAAATGACTGATTTCTTGCTTAACATTGTTAGCCAGAATAATTTAATTATACAATTCTCTAAACTCTCACTTTACCTGTAATTTTCTTGGTTCTATCACTCTCTCCTACTGACTTGTAAACATATTAAAGGCTACTAATTTATTTGTGTCTCTCTCAGTGCCTAGTACAGATCTTGCCTATAGTAGGTGCTTAATAAAGTATGTAGCATTAAGACTGCACAAAACAAAGGCTCTAAAACTTTCTTGGTACACAGCCCCCTCAGTGTCTCAGTAGTATTTTGGTAACCAGACAACTTGATGTCTAACTTAGTAGTCATTTGAAAAAAAAAAAACAAACATATTTGCTAATTGCTTAATGGGATATGTATGCACAACTTTGCCAACGTGGAATAAGATTGAACATTTCCACCTTCATTTTCTGCTCAAATTTATTTTCATGAAGTATTTACTTTCTATCAGAGCAGTTACTGAAAACACAGCTTTACAAAGAACAATGTCATTTAATTGAACATAGTATGATCTAATGCTGAAATTGTAAATTCCCTGGAGTTTATGATGTCTAACAGATGTTAGTATTATTGTGCTTGCATGGAAAATTTGAAATATCTTCTGGCACCCCTGTGTGTTCATTATATCACCTTTGGTAGCTTTGAGCATAGTTTGGGACCTGCCCCAAATCTCAGGCTTTTGATGATTTTCTGTTCTAGGTATGACACAGAGTTTATTTACTAAGTTTTTGTCCATTATGTTGTTCGTTTTAGATGTTCAACTGACAAGCCTGTATACATTCTAAGAAAAGATTGATCACACTGTTTCTTTTCGGCATTAAAGATATGGAACCACTAAAAATAGGTACTTAAAGAAAAAGGGACTTAACTAGATTCAAGGCACTGTGCTTATATATGCTTTACAGTACCATTTTTTTTTTGATTCTGTGATCAACTGTTTCACATTTTAATATTTTTGAAACTTGAATGCATGATACACCATGCATTCATGTAGTAAATGAATGTTTACCAGGCAGTAAAGAAAACTTCCCTGCTGCAGGATAGAGAGGACTGGGTTGCCCGGTTGCATAGGGCATAGATAGAGATGATGGCCTTTGGGCTGTACTAAACAGTTCTCTTGGCAGGAGGTGGAGGTCACTGGCCATCCCAGTTGGTACAGACAGTTAACCCTATCTTAAAGCTCATTCTATTGAAAAGTGTTAACATGGACTCCAATAATGAGTTCAGTCTTACCCCACTTCCCCTGGCTCAGAGTTGTGCAGCTCAAAATGGTAATCACACTTTACAATTATTTGGTGTTGAGGATATTGCATCCTTTTTAGGAACTTTGGGGGAATATTTTTTTGTGGGCATTTTCAGTTTTGGACAATAAATCCTTTTCAGGGTATTAATTATATAAATAGTAATAGCTTGATTCTCCTTTTGGCCTGGAGATGATATAGTCGTCTCCAGACTTCATTCATCAATTATACTAAATTGGGAATACTTAGGGGCATTGAGTCATTAAGTTGCAAAGGAGGCTAGGGTACTCTGTATCCAATTCAAGTAATTCACACTTAATTCATCCCCAAGGGGGTATTGTACCCTAGCAAATGGATCTAACCAGATTTCCATTGTTACATTCATGAGAGGGAACATTCAGTAATTGTTGATTCCCCAAAGGTCCTTTTGTCTCTCTCATATAGTTTTATCAATAATTTGAAACACCTGGAGGACGAACAATACTGTTAAAAGATTCCCAACAAATGACTCTTTTAAATAGTAACTTATTAGAAATAGTCTGTGTGAAATAGATTTTGTAATTCTATATTCAAAAATTTGTTTTCTCAAATGAGACTTTCCCCCTTATGTCTGTTTTTTTTTTTTTTATTATTTTCAGCTGTATTATTCTCATTTTTATTGCCAACTTCAATTTTGGTTCTAGCATTTTTCCAATTAATTACTTAAAGTTGGGTAACAGATAAATGATGAATTTAATCTTCATATGTTTGTTTTTCTAAGGCAAAGCAACAATAGTGGTCCTAATCTTGCATTTTAAATCCTTTTTCAACCTCAAAAGAATTAGTATATTTACGGAAGAAGTTGCTGAAGGAAGAAATGGTAAAGAATTAAAGAATTTGTACTTTGCTTAAAGTACAAAACTTACAAATGTTCTGTGCCAGAAATGATTGCTTACCCATATTCTTGTCCCAACCTCTACTTCAAGGCCTTCTACCTCATTTCACACATTTGCATCTCTCCCTGCAATTATTAAGTGGTTTTGAGCCAGTAGTCCCATCTACTGGTATAAGAGTAAGGAGTTCATTCATTAATTCAAATATTCATTCATTCAGAAATAAGTATTGGTATTTGAGGATACAGTAAATAAAATGAGAATGTCCATGACCTTATAGAGTTAACATTCTAGTTGGGGAAACAGAAAATGAACCTAATGAGTAAGTTATATATGTGTTAAGAAGGTAGTATGGAAAAATATTATGGAAAAAATAGATCAAAGTTGAGAAGTGGATTAGCACAGCAAGTTTGGTTGCTCTATCCTTGCTTGTCATGAAGTCTGGAGCTATGATTGTCCTTGGCCGGCTTCTGGGAATGTGGCCCTCAGAGTGTTCTTTATTTTACTGATTGATGATGATATTTTATATATCTGGAGCAACGGGGTATGCTGTTCCAGCTTGTCAAGACTTCTTAGGATCATTTAGCAGGATCATGATATACACATGATTTATGCTGGGGGTCCTGTGTTTTTGCTGCCCTGGCTAGTTATGTTACAGGAATGTGTCCACATGACCAATGGCTTGACAGCTTTGGACCCTAAGACTCAATTGGCCTTCCCTATGCAGAGACACTTTGCCTGTGTCCCTGCAGCTCACAGCTAGAAGAAATATGTTTTTCGTGTTGTTTTACTCTTCATCCTTTACTATAATAAAGCATAGTTGTGAGTATAACCTGTCAAAGGACATTTGATTCCTTTTGGTGAATCACCAGCCTTAAGGTGGTCTTGGGACCCCTGAAACACAGGAAAGTCAGATTGGGAGGACAGGAGTCATGAGAAGTGTCATTTTGACAAAGACTTTTAGAAAGTGAGGGAGTAAGCCATTTGGATTTCAGGGAGAAGACAATTCTAGGAAGAAGGAATTACCTATGCAAAGACTTGGAGGTGAGAGTGTGCCTGTAGTGTTCAAGGAAGTGTAAGGAGGCCATTGTGGATCAGAATGGATGAAGATAAAGGAGGGGAAATGAGCTCAGAGATGCAGTGGGCTCAGAAAAGGACATTGAGTGCAGAGGATGATGTCAGTTAGCACATGCTTGCTGAATGAATTGCTAAATTCCCATCTTTCCTCTAAGGAGGAATATCTTCTTATGTTTCATCAGCTTATGTATTTCTATTTTTGGCAAAGCTGTTACATATTCTTCTTAACCTCTTTGTTCTTTCCTCAGTTTTTAAGAATTTTTGCTGAGTAGGCCGGGCGCAGTGGCTCACACCTGTAATCCCAACACTTTGGGAGGCCGAGGCAGGCGGATCACGAGGTCAGGAGATCAGGACCATCCTGGCTAACACGGTGAAACCCTGTCTCTACTAAAAATACAAAAAATTAGCTGGGTGTGGTGGCGGGCGCCTGTAGTCCCAGCTACTTGGGAGGCTGAGGCAGGAGAATGGTGTTAACTCAGGAGGCGGAGCTTGCAATGAGCCGAGACCGCGCCACTGCACTCCAACCTGGGCGACAGAGTGAGACTCCGTCTCAAAAAAAAAAAAAAAGGAATTTTACTTTCTCTGTCTTCTTTTCATCTGTTATGCCAAACATGACCCTGATCTTAGGTAATAACTCAGTTTGTGCTATTTCGATTCAAAGGAAGGGGAAATCAGTCATACCGTGCCTCAGCACAGAGAGGATATCTGAGCTGAGTCTTAAGGATAAGTATCTGTGACTGAATTCCCAGGTTCAGGGAGCTGTGCTATTCACTCCTTCCCCTCACACCCCATTTTCAAAACTCAATTCTGATTTTGTCTTCACAGAGGAGCGCTCTCACATTAATCTGAGGTAGGTGCTCAGTACTTAATGGCAGTGGTGACCAGTGCTTTTTCAAACACTTAAAATTATCTTGAGCTTTCCTCACTGGGCTGAAGCCTCTTCTGTCTCTCTCTACCTAGTGCCATCACATGCAGTATCCTTAATAAATGTTGAATAAGTGTCTGAGTGAGTGAATAAATGCTTGTGATTCTAAGGAAGGATGAAAAATCGGGAAGAAAAAACAAGTCAGGATGACAAATGCCTGTGGAGTGAGCTTGGACAATCTGTTTTAGGAGTTTGGGTCAGATTGATTGACTTCCATTGAGGAAAAGGGTCCTTTAGGTAGGCAAGAAGGACCGGAGTCCAAATAGTAATGGCTCAGCTCTCTCATTTGTTCTCTGTTGAGTTGTCTGTTGTGTGCTAGTTCTTAAGTTGTAAAGGCTCTTTTTATGTTATCCATTTCATTAGCTTTGGTGAATCACACTTATTTAAGCCTTCGGTCCTAATGGATAAAAAGTGTGTTTTATTTGCTCCATAACATTTTATACCTTTGGAGATCATGTCTTTATTCTCTCTCGTTAATTTCTTCTTAGAATTGACATTTTCTCTGTAATAAATATTAGTTTACTGCAAGTAAATTTGTTTTTTATTCAAACACGCACATATTTTTTTCTTTTTCTTTTAAACTTCAAAGCCAATAAGAGTTTGGATCCAATCTGGGGCTTAAGCAATGAAAAGGAGGCTTTTCTATTTTACTGATTTTTTTTAAAATTCAGCACCCTTTTGTTTCTTTAAAAGAAGGAGGCTTGTGTGTCCATATTTGAAATGCTGCAGAGAGTAAACTGATTAAACCCTTTCCACCCTACTTTTCAGAATGCATAATAATATGGTCCTTTTTCTTTATAAGCTCCTTCGTTGTCCTCAACTCCTTTATGAACTTTCAGCCCTCATTCCAATTAAATAGGGAAATTGTGCTAGTACCCCAGGACAAAGACTCGTAAAACTACTTTGATGATTTTTTTTATAGTGGTAAAAATGAAATTTTTAATTTACTGTTTGCCAGAATACATTTGCCTTATATTTATTTAGGAAGTTTTGCTACTCCCTAGTATCATTCTTTAGTCAAAACTGTTTTTTCTAGTCAAAATTTCCAGGTTAAATATTCTTATGAAAAAAATTAGTATTAATTTCTGAAAGGAAGAGGAATCTTATTATTTACTTCTTGCTGTAATTATTATAGTAATGTAAAATATTTTTCACTGTCAACTGTGGGATTAAGCTTAAAATTTTGTACCCAATACTGGGGCTGGAGAGCTGGCTGTAATTTCTGGTGGCCCCTGCCGAAATCCTGCAATTATCATTCCTTTTTTCAGGTGCTTGGCCACTTCTGATCTTTCTCCTTTTTCTACCTCTCTCCCTTCATTCCTTCTCTCTCTGCAACTTCTCCTCTTCCCTTTCTTCCCCCCGCCCAACCCCTCTTTCATTTAGTAAGTATCCACATGCTAACTCTTATTTAGCTCAAGCTCTAGTATGACTCATGGCTGAGTTGGAAATAATAGGGGCTGTCAAGAACCTGACTTTTGCAGAGAGAAGATGCACAGGAAAGGAAAACATACCAGAATATATCATGTGTCATTAATCTGGTCAGTAGAGAAGAGGAGATCCCATTTGGTTGGGCTAAGGGGACATTTATTTGAAAAGAGGGCATTTGACCATACTTTGAAGGATAGGTTAGGATTTTGACAGGTAGAGATTTTTAAAAGGGTATTTCAGATGCAAGAAAGAGATGAATAATTATGTTGTAGCAGGCAAGTGGGTTGTCTTGGTTAGTGACCAATGACCCATTTATGAGACAGTGTAGAACAGGGTTCTGCAAACTTTTTCTGTAGAGTGCCAGATAGCATTGTAGCAAACTTTGCCATTGTAGCAAGCGTAGCCATAGGTAATAATGTATAAATGAATTAGCATGACTGTGTTCCAGTAAAACTTTATTTACAAAATCAGAGTGGGTCAGAGTTGGCAGGCAGGCTATAATTTGCCCATATCTGATATGAGTATAATGAGTGGGGAAAAAAGACTGGAAAGGGAGGTGGTGGTCAGATCTCAGAGGATTTTGAATGCTAGCCTAAAACGTTAGAAAACAATTGATATTATGTTTAGTGAAACCATGATGGTTATGTTTCTACTAATGGTTTAAATACATAGACATTTAAATTTGGGATTAAATTAAATTAAATTTGGAACCAGATTTCTTCAGATATTTATATATATATAGTTATATATATATTATATTTATATAGATATAGTTTACAGGTATACCTACCTCTAAACTAAGATTTCTTGGTAGCTGAATATTTTGTGTGAAAATGGTGGGTAGAGAGCAAACTAGGCCTCTGAATAGATCCCAAAGAAGCCTGATTTCGGAGATAAGCAGAAGCCTGGTATCTTTTGGGTTCCTACCACAACATCTCCACAGAAAAGTCAGATCATGAAAAATAGGTGAGAATTCATGGGCAGGCCCTCAGATGATCTGGACCCAAAATGTTGACATTCTTCCTGTTAAAAAAATGATAGTGTAAACTGATAGCAAAGTAGATATTAGTGTCATTATTTTTTGATACTTAGAGGAATTTTTATACATATTCTAAATTAATTTCTACATAATTTCTAGAAAATTGTGTTAGATAGTATAGGAAGTTCTCTTGTCTGTTTCGATATTGCTTTTCTACCTCCTTTATTGTAATATCAGAAATTCTGTATTTTTCTTCACATGTTGTTTCCCCTCAGAATTATACATCAAGGAAAGTCTGTTTTCTATTGCTGTCTGTATCCCCAATCCCCATCTCATGTAGATCTGAGGAAAAGTAGGTAATCAGTAAACATTTGTTGAATGAATTCATGTAAATGAGCATTTCTATTGTTTCCAACCAACTATTTTATTCCACTATATTTTTGTGTTCTTCATTTTTCCTAGTTCTCAGGATACATAAACCTCAATAGAAATTTTGAATTTATCTCATTGAAATATTGTTTTAAAAATTTGACCTATAGTCTGTTTATAAAATCTTTATTTTAGCAATGTATTCCTATAGGAGATAAAGTTGTAGGATATGAAATGAAATTATTATAGATACTTGCTTTTGAAACATAATGGAAACAAAGTAGGTGAGTTTTTGTACTGGATAAATCTGAAAATGAGGTGGCTTCTCCATGTGTATAGTTGTAACCTACATAATGGTGATAACATAATAGGATGATGTCAGAGTCTCTTGAAAAGAAGTGGGATTGTGATATTTTCAGCCCACCTACATAAAGATGTAAATGTCACCTAAATATATGTAGTTAGCAGTATTTTTAAAGCCCTTTTGGACTTTCAGTTACCTATTCGTATTCTATAGGAAAACCGTAATATAGTATTGGTTTTAATATTTTTTTCTAGAATATTCCTTTATACCTATTTATTATTATTTGAATTTTAGTGATTCTGACTACTTAACGATGCTTGTAACCATCTGCTAAATAGTTAAATCTTCTCCAGCAACCTCAGGACCTAGCTCACTGATACGTATTTTATTTTTACTTGTTTCTCTCAACATTTAGATTATATGTTTTCTAAGGGTGCACTTGAATCATTTAATATTGAACCATTTTAAAATGAATAGTGATATGTTGAAAAGATGATTATGTGGGCAAGACATTATGATTATAATTAAGTGACAGAGAAAATAAATATGCTCATCGAAAGCTAAAAAAATACACTGGAGAAGGGTAGGTAGACAAAAGCACCTCCGGCTGAAAATCATATATTTAATCATGTAATCTGCCCTGTCTGAATGCCAAAGTATTTTTTTTTGGAGAGGAGAACTGGTAGAGGATTATTAGGGATGTATATTGCTTCTGGCTGACTGTGCTGCTTGCTTGATCAAGCTGTTGACACCGTGGAAATCGGAAGCATCCTGTTTAAGTCATAAGCTGCTAATTCTTTATAACTTTTCCTTTTACTTGAAATAGAAAAGAGTTGTTCATACCTCATTAATTACTTTGACCAGGCTTTCAGCTGAGGTTTTTTTTTTTTTTTTAAATGCTGCTTTTGCTGTGGCTTGTGCTGGGGTGAGAGACAAACCGAGTTTGAGGATGGGGAGAAGAGGCTCAGAGAGTCAGTGAATGAGAATTTCCTTCTGAGCATTGGTTGTGAGAAAATAAGTTAGTAAATATGATGAAAACCAAATCCCTAATGCTTTTCAGTAAGAGTTAATGTGGAACATGGGACATGGAGTCAGAGGGACTTGCCTGTGAATCCTGGCTATAACCTTATTAGCTGTGCAGTTTTTCGTTTTTTGTTTTTCATTTTGTTTTGTTTTGTTTGTTTTTGAGACAGAGTCTCTCTCTCTCTAGCCAGGCTGAAGTGGAATGGCATGATCTCAGCTCACTGCAACCTCTGCCTCTGGGTTCAAGCAGTTCTCCTCCCTCAGCCTCCTGAGTAGCTGGGACTACAGGCACGTGCCACCACACCTAGCTAATTTTTGTATTTTTAATAGAGACAAGGTTTCACCATGTTGGCCAGGATGGTCTTAATCTCCTGACCTCGTGATCCACCTGCCTTGGCCTCCCAGAGTGCTGGGATTACAGGCGTGAGCCACCGCACCTGGCCAGCTGTGCAGTTTTAATCTCAATTTCCTTGCCTTAAAATTGGGAAATGTCTTACAGGTGTGTGTTAGGATGAAATTGGACAATATGTGTAAAGTTTCCAGCACTGGGCTGGATATGTGTGTGTCACACAAGTAAACATGTATGTATGTATAAAACCTGTAATTTATTATGTCAGCTCTAACTGTGTGAGATTAAGGAGGAAACAACTGCAAGTCAGTTGTTTCCATTTTGAGCTAGAGAGGACCCTGTTGGTCAGGCCTGTATTATGCCCTGAGTCTACTAAGTACTTTGAGATATAGATATAGACGATCTCATCAGAGAGGGGGATTGTGATTTGGATCATCAAGACTTGACCTTTGCAAATCTATTTTTTTCTAAATATGATATTTTCTCACCAGATTTATATTAACATTATTGCATGTGAAAAAATAAAATCATCCATTCTGGATTAGAAAACGTTTTAGAAAACATTTTATAAATCAAATCCAGCTTCAGAATGTCAGGAGGGTTTTAGTGTGTCTTATTTTGGCAACTGTACTTTTACAAGGATGAAACAGATGGAATATGCAGTTTTTTTTTTCTTTTGCGAATTTAACTTAAGATCTTACCACACATTGGGATTTGTCTGTAAATCCAAAGGCTCTGAGAATTTCTGAAATTGATCTTTGAAACAAATGAATTAATAAAAATTCCCTGTTGAATATGCTGTTGAAGGAGCCATTGTAGGTACATTTGGTTTGCACAAGATCTCTTATTGAATTAGAATAGAGAATCTCAATTCCCTTATGAGTTAGTTATGTTCAGTTTGTCTCTCATATGGTTTATCATGTTTTTGGTACTCAACATTATCCTTAATTCCTTCACATTCTATAACGGTATCTATGTCTATAAAATAGTGGCCTAGTAAATATTATCCTTTATTTACAGTTGTACATATTTAATGTGCTTACTTAAGGAGCAAGCAACAGAAACAAACTCTGGCTACAAGAAATGAAAGGGCTTTCTAGGAAAGATTATTATGTAGTTCACAGATCAGCTGGAAGGGCTGCACAACCCAGCTTCTGGAAGGAGAGGGACTAGGGAAGCACTAGAAAGCACAATGGTAAGGCCTCATAGACTTTCCAAGGTAATTCAGTTCCAGCAACCATTAGCATCTCTGTAACTGTATTCACATTTTGAGGTCCTGATAGAATCTATCTGGCTTATATTAGTTGGGTGCATTATGCTGGTGGCTCAGTAAATTTTGACTGAAGGATTAGGGGCTGGGTGGCTGGGGGAATTATTTCAAATTGAGCAGCAGCCACTTTTTCTCTACACTTATAGTTTTTTTGTACTATCCAACTACTTATCCAAGAAAGCCCATCACGTCATATATATCAGGGGTCTGAGACCCCTGGGACATAGACAGATACAGATACTGAGACCTATCGGGAACTGGGCCTCACAGCAGAAGGTGAGCAGCAGGTGAGTCAGTGAAGCTTCATCTGTGTTTACAGCCACTCCCCATCACTCACATTACGGCCTGGGCTCCGCCTCTTGTCAGATCAGTGGCAGCATTAGTTTCTCATAGGAGCATGAACCCTATTTTGAACTGAGCATGTGAAGGATCTAGGTTGCATGCTCCTTATGAAAATCTAATTCCTGATGATCTGTCATTCTCTCCCATCACACTGAGATGGGACCATCTAGATGCAAGAAAACAAGCTTAGGGCTCCCACTGAGGGGAGTTGTATAATTATTTCATTATATATTACAATGTAATAATAATAAAGTACACAATAAATGTAATGCATTTGAATCATCCTGAAACTATCCTGTAACATGGTCCATGGAAAAATAGTCTTCTCTGAAACCAGAGCCTGGTGCCAAAAAGGTTGGGAGCCACTGATATATCTTACTATTATAACCTTTTTTTTTTTTTTTTTTAAAAACCCAAGTGTTATATTTTCCATTTGAGTTTGAGGACATGGTTTGGCATGAGTATGTGTGTATATGGCTAGGGGATGCTTTTTCTTTTTAATTGATGTTTTATAAGAATTTAAGTTCTCAATGATGATTGCAATCATATATTACTTGAGTTAATTTAGTAGTGTCACCCCAAGCCCCACTGTTCCATAGTTCCAAGATGGCTTTGGAGTCCTTCGTGGTGTTGGCAGTGGTGAATCCATATGGGTCTGCAGCCACCTCAGTTCTTGCCTTCTCAGAAGAAAGAATTCAACTGAGGGGTGTAAGGCAGAGAGAGACCAAGGCAAGTTTTAGAGCAGGCATGAAAGTTTATTAGAAGGTTTCAGAGCAGGAACAAAAGCAAAGTGCACGTGGAAGAGGGTCAAGCAGGCAACTTGAGATTCAAATGCATGATTTGATATTTGACTTGGGGTCTTATGTGTTGGCAGCTTCCAGGATTGCTTTACTTCTCTGATTCTTCCTGCAGAGTGGGCTGTCTGCATGTGCAGTGGCCTGCTAGTACTTGGGAGTGGCTGCATGTGCAGTGTGTATATTGAAGTTGTAAACATGCTCACTTGAGGCATTTTCCCTTACCAGTCAAGTGTTCCTAGAGGAAGGTCATATTTCAGTTAAACTCTGCTATTTTACCTCCTAGTGCACATTCTTGGGCCCACTCACCCAACCCCTGAGATCTCATCAGGAAGCTGCTGATCACCAGTTTCAGATTTTTTGTCTATTGGGAGACTCCCCTTCCCTGATGCTGGCTGTGACCAATTATTATTATAGAGAGACAGTTTAACAACTGCCTGACCATTGCCTGATGTTTGCCTGACATTCCTGGTGAGGGTGGGTCCTCTCCTGCCTTGCTCATGTCTGACTATCGACTGTAACAGTGGGTGTATTTGAAGGCTGATGTGGCCTCTTACCATCTGTAAGACTTTGGTCAATTTTCATGACCTATCTGAATCTTCATTTTTTAAAATCAATAAAATGGATTTGATGTTACAAATTTTACAAAGGTATATTGAGATTTTTGTGATCTATACATACAAGACTTGGGATATAACTGACCAATGGGTTCTTCTTGCCTGCTTCCCAGATAGAGCCGATTTATCAAGGCAGGGGAATTGCAATGAAGAAAGAGTTTAGTTCACACAGAGCCAGCTGAACAGAAGATCAGTTTATTTATTACTCAAATAAGTCTCCCCCAAGAATTTGGAGGTTTTTCAAAGACCATTTTGTCACAGGATCCTTGGGATGTCACTTTGCCAGCCAGAAACCTTTGTGGCTGGTGGCTCCTTTGCCCAAGTTTTGCTCAGGCCGACTGGGCTCGTTCTTCCCACTTGGCCCAGGAGGCTGCATTCAGCTCACACTACTGGCCTGGATCCCATGCCTGCCAAGGGTGAGCCAGGCACAGAGCATTGAGGGGTGCATGAGCGAGTGAGTGTGGGTGAGTGAGCGGTGTGTGAATGAGTGAATGGCCATTGCACACAGCCAGACATACCAACTGTGACAGGGCAGGCAGCTCCAGGTGCTGGCATGGGTGCTAGCTCCCTGCAAGGCTGTGGCTGGAACAGGTGTACCTCAAGTGGCTTCCACTACAGGCACCAGGGAACACAGTGGCACCTGGGAGCTTGGAGACTCCAGGAACCACAGAACCTCAAAGAGGGTATCTCAGCCTTGGCTCAGGGAGTTCCTAGGTCTGGGCTTCCTGAAGGACTGCAGCTCTTCTCTTTCCTTCTTGTCACCTGCATTGTGGTGAGTGGAGGGGCATATTTCAGCGCTGTATGTGTTACAGCTCTTTCAGTCCCACCATTCAGTGGGGACTGAGTTCTTATACCATATCCAGGAAAAATGAAGTACACAGACAACTGGAGGGTGAGCAAGGTGAAGAGGTACATTGTTAAGCAAAAGTACAGCTCGCAGGAGACTGTAGGATGGGTGTTATCAGTGTAGGTATAAATGATACCCCAAAGTGGGTAGCTCCTTTCCACAGGCAGGTCATCCCAGTAAGTACAGCCCTCAGCAGAGAGGAGACCTAGAGTGGGTAGCTCCTATCCAGAGGCAGGTTGTCTCAATGTCTGTAGCCCTCAGCAGAGAGGAGACCCATAGCAGGTAGGTAGCTCTTATCCACAGGAAGGTCATCCCGATGAGTACAGCTTTCAGCGGAGAGGAGACCTGGAGTGGGTAGCTTCTATCTGCAGGTAGGTCATCTCAATGAGTGTGCAGCCCTCAATGGAGAGAGGATACCTGGAGTGGGTAGCTCCTATCCATAAGCAGGTCATCCCAACATATCTGTGGCCCTCAGGTGAGAGGCAATCCAGAGTGGGTAGCTCCTATCCCCAGGCAGGTCATCCTGTCCTCTGCCTGAGTCTGGCTGAGTCCAGTGTTTTTATGGGCTTCAGACGGGAGGAAGTACATGCTGATTGGTCCACGAGTGGGCCAGGAAGATGCGCTGTAAGTTCTCATTCTGGTCTGTGGAACTGGCAGCCTGGCCCCCATGCTTCAGGCCATACCTGAGTGGTGCTGAGGGGTACCCACAATCCCGTGTGGAGCCACCCTCAGCCTCTGTGGTTTCCCTCCTGTGGCCCCCAAAGTCCGGAAGGGGCCTAGGCGGCAGGGGGCTGGCCTATCATTGCTGCCCCGAGTGTGTGCACTTCCAGCTGGATTGCAAAAGTGCCTGTTCTTGACCACAGCTTTGCTTTGCCCCAGGGCTGGCACCGGGAGCGGGGAGAGGTCAGACAGTGGAAGCAGGCGCTTTCAAGCCTGTGAGGGAAGGGAGCTTCCTGGGCCCCTGAAAGCAGAGGGATGCTGGGATCTGCAGCTGCAGCTGCAGCTGATAGGCTGCAGCTGTGCCCAGGAGTGTGGGCTCCTGCCCCACCAACTCGGTGGGGGCAGGGCTCCCTCTGGCCTTGTGGATTGTGCAGCCCCAGCTGTGCCTCCCCTGCTGCAGCTGACATCCTCACAGTGGCTGCTCCACACGGGCTGTCACTGCCATCAGTTTGGGGGAAGCAGGGGGCAGGGTGGCAGTGGCTAGGCAACAGGTGCTTTCTGCTGATTGGTTGGGTTAGAGATGAAATCATAGGGAGTCAAAGCTGTCCTCTTGAGCTGAGTTGCTTCTGGGTGCTGCCACTGGAGTGGTGGAGCCATCAATTCAGACATTAAAAAACCTGAAAAGACATCTCAAATGGCCAGTCCCTTAGGTTCTACAATAGTGATGTTATTTGCAGGAGTAATTGGGGAAGTTGCATACCTTGTGACCTCTGGAAGAATGGCTGGCAATCTACACCTTAGAATTCAGGCTCCTCACATCCTCATAACCCAATGATCTCATTAGCTTTACAAAGGCAGTTACATTTTGAGGAAGGGCTATTATTATTTTAACTATAAACTAAATGTCTCTCAATACTAGTCCAGCCTTAGCCCAGGAATAATTAAGGCAGCTTGAAGGCAACAGGCAAGAGGAAAGGGGTTGGCTAGATCAGATCTCACTAACTGTTATAATTGTGTTATAATTTTCGTAAAGGCAATCTCAGGCACATATGTTTATTCTTTACCTTCATCTTTTGATTTTAAATGGTTACAAACATTTATTTTATAACAAAATACTATTAATGGGCTGAATTTATGATATGATGGAAAAATAGTTTGAGGAACAGCTTAAGACCCAAAGCTTATTTGGCCTTTTATGACTGAATGTTCTTCAGTTTATCTCTTAAAAGTAATGATACTAATGATTACTCAAAGTAATTTGACCTCTCACAAGGTTTTCTATTATCATTAAAGATGCAAAGCAGATGTGTGGATAAACTTTACTTATCTCTGTATTACCTTGGAATCTCTTCCTCATATTTACATTTGAATATATATGAGATTGTTGTTCAGGAAATTCAGTGTTTCAGACAGACTAATGGAACCTCATTTTAAGGTATGATTTGATATAATCTTCTCTTTGCTTTTCTCAATCAATTCTTCCCATCTCCACACTCTAAACTGAGATGATAATTGCTTTTAAGAGAGTAACCAGGCAGATGTAGGGCAATGGTTTACAAGCATAAGCTTCGATGAGAGGTGTCCTGAGTTTATGTCCTGTTTCCTCCATTTACTGAGGGTTAGCCATGGTTCATTTTCAAACCTCTGCAACTCTCAGTTACCAATATGTATAAAATAAACAACATTATCTCTTCAATGAGGTTTTTTTGAAGAGTAAGTAGAATAACGCACTTAAAAACTAACACAATGCATGACTCATTACCGCCAGCACATTTTAGTTCTTATTATGGTTAAAATTTTTATAAGAGGAGGTATACTGAAATATGTTTGTGGCTGTGTATGTGTGTGTGGGGGAGAGAGAGAGAGAAAGAGAGAGAGAGAGAATGAGAATAGTGTTTGGATAACATTTAACGTTTTAGACCCTGGAAGGGATCAGATCTTTTTTTTTTTTTTTTTTTTTTTTAGTTTGGTGGATTGAACCTTCTCTAGGACTGGGTGATTATTACAAAGGTTATATTTGTATTTAAAATGTCTTTGTTATGATCCAGAAGCAATTTAAGGCCCAGTTTAACAAAGAACAGACAAGGTATCACAATATTTCGATAGCAATATTGAGGCTCAGTCAACATTGACTGGAATTTTTTATCTGATGTGCTGTTCTTGATACAAATTTTGGGTAAAAATAGGTTTACGCAAATGTATTGCAGCATAATCTTTATATTTCTTATCAGTGTACTCTAATGTTTGTGAAGTGCTCTCTAATTGTGGAACAATAATTTTTATTACCAATCACATTAAGTGATACACAAACTCTGTACTGGACACATTATTTCATTATCTCAAAGTAGCTATTTTCCTGATTTTACATATGAGCAAATGGACTTTGAGAGCTAACTTACCCAAGGTCACATGTCTAGGGAATGGCAGAGGTGGATGGTGACTGACTCCAGAACCCATTTACAGGGGAAGAAAAAGCATCTTTCACAGAGATGTGATACATGCTTACAAAGGCACTTTCATGGTGGTACAAGCTCTTAGGCAGACGTTATCAAGATCTGTACTTAAGGAGTAAGACCAGAGGTTTAAGTAAAAACAGGCTTTAATTTTCATTTTCCTCAACATATGTTAGTTTCTTTTCTTTCTCTTTTTTTAGGAGACAGGGTCATGCTATGTTGCCCAGGCTGGAGTACAGTGGTACGATCATGGCTCACTGCAGCCTTGGCCTCCTGGGCTAAATCATTCTTCTCACCCTCCCAAGCAGCTGGCATGTGCCAGTACACCCAGCTAATTTAAAGTTTTTTTGTAGAGACGGTCTATGTTGCCTAGGCTGGTCTTGAACTCCTGGCCTCAAGCAATCCTCCTGCCTCAGCCTCCTAAAGTGCTGGGATTATAGGCATGAGCCATCATGCTCAGCCTTGTTTTCTTACATACCTAATGGATAATGCTTTTTGATATTTTAGAGAAGGATTTTTGACATTTTGTATATTTGGAACTGAAAAACATCTTCTGCTTTCCAGACGACAGAAAAAAATAAAAGAGCTAGCTATGCAGTAGTGGCATTTTATTCTAAGAACTTTGACTACATTTGGAATGTGTTAAATCTATGTAACTTGAAAGTGTTACAAGATTCCTACAGTGCTGCTTTGACAACCAGAAATCTCTGCAGCTGCCTCTGTGTGGGTGTTGCACAGCCCAGCAGGCTGCGCTCGGCTCGCGCCTGCTCAGATCCCACACCCGCTGTGGCTCCACGCTCAGCTTGTGGCTGGACTGGGCATGCCACAAGCGGCTTCTGTGTTGGGTGCTGGCATCCAGACTAGGGGAACATGGTGGCACCCAAAAATTTAGAGATGCCAGTGATCACAGAGCCCCAAGGATGTTACAGCTCTTGCTTGGGGAGTCCTGAGGTCTGAGCTTCCAGAAATGTTGCAGCTTTCCACTCCCATAGCTTGGAGAGTGAGAGCATGTTACAGCTATTTTATTCCCACCGTCCACAGCCCATTGGGCAGAAGTTAGGGTTACAGCTTGTTTGTTTCTGCTGCCTGCAGTTTGGTGAGTTCCAGGTTCTTGTCCCATGCCCAGGAAGAATAAGGTACACAGACACAGGAGAATAAGTAGGGCAGAGAAGAATTTTATTGAGCAACAAAAGGAAAGCTCTCAGTGGAGAGGGGACCCTGAAAGCAGGGTAGCCATCTGTGAGGCTGAGTCTGGAGTTTTTGTGGGCTTAGAATGGGGAAGTGCATGCAGAATAGTCCATGGGTCATCTTGGAAAAAGAACCATTCAGTTGGTTGAAAGGCATCATCCAAAAGGAACCAATCAAGAGACAGACAGTAAGACAAAGATAGAAGTTCTCACTCTGGTCGTGGACTCTGTCCAGAACTGGCAGTTCAGTTTTCAGGTTTCAGGCTTTCTTTGGCTTGAAGGTTGGCACTGAAAGGGGCCCCATTTTTGACTGTCTAGGAATTTGTCTGTCTCCTGTTGCTATTGATAGCATTAGAGTTAGTGAAACACAATAAAAATATATTTTGCTTAAGAGAGAACCTCAGTCTTCCCATTATTCACTGCTGTCCTTTCTTCTTTTTTAATTGATAGGAAAAAATTGAGTAATATTGTGCCTTAATAACAAATACAGCCATGTGTAACTTAACAATGACAATACACTATGAGAAATGCATTGTTAGGTGATTTTATTGTTTTGTGAACATCATAATATACAAACCTAGATGGTATAGCCTACTGCACACCTAGGTTATATGGTATAGCCTATTGCTCCTAAGCTACAAGTCTGTACAGCATGTTACTGTACTGGATACTGCAGGCAACTGTAACATATTTTAAGTGTCAGTGCAT
Organism: Pongo pygmaeus; assembly: GCF_028885625.2. NCBI lineage: Eukaryota > Metazoa > Chordata > Mammalia > Primates > Hominidae > Pongo > Pongo pygmaeus. Next base: position 86,641,635 of record NC_072384.2, read on the forward strand.
CTAAACTTGTCTAAGCATAGAAAAGGCACAACAAAAAGACCATACAAAAGACTTTTTTTTTTAAATAGTACACTTGTAAAGGGCACTTACCATGAATACAGCTTGCAGGACTGGAAGTTGCTATGGGTGTGTGAATGTGAAGCCCTAGGACATTACCGTATACTACTGTAGACTCTGCAAACACTCCACAGTGGTATACTTAGGCTATATTAAATTTAGAAAAAAAATATTTTTCTTCAATAGGTTAACCTTAGCTTATTATAAGTTCATAAACTTTTTGATTCTTTTGTAATAACACTTGGCTTAAAAGAAACACATTGTACAGCTGTACAAAATTTTTTTCTATCCTTATTTGATAAGCTTTTTTCTATTTTAAAAATTTTTTACTTTTTACTTTTTACTTTTTAAACTTTTTTTGTGAAAAACTAAGACACAAATATAAACATTAGCCCAGGCCTACACAGGGCAGGATCATCAATATTATTGTCTTCCACCTCCACATCTTGTCCCACTGGAAGGTCTTCAGGGGCAGCAACATGCATGGAAGTGTCATCTCCTAAGATACCAATGCCTTTATTTTTTTTGGAATACCTCCTGAAGGACTTGCCTGAGTCTTTTTACAATTAACTTTTATTTTTGTATGTAGAAGGACTGCATTGTAAAATAATGATTAAAAAGTATAGTAAATTAATAAACCAGTAATGTAGTAATCTATTATCAAGTTTTATATGCTGTACCTAATTATATATGCTATACTTTCATACAACTGGCAGCACAGGTTTGTTTACACCAGTATCACCATTAACATGTGAGTAACACATTGCACTGCAACACTATGATGGCCATGATGTCACTAGGCAATGGGAATTTTTTAGCGCCATCATAATCTTCTGGAAGATTATATATGTGGTCCATCATTGACTGAAATGTTGTTATGGAGCACTTAACTGTATTGAAATTTATTTTGTTTAACGAAGAATAATGAATTCTTCATTATTATATGTATTTATCTGTAGTTCCTAAGTTTAACAACAGTTTTGTACTGTTATTTAGATATGTTGAATGACATTTAAAGACTATGACATATGCATTCTAGGATACAACATGCTGCAATTTCTACCTTTTTCTCTCCAGTGTCTGTATTTATGTTGAAAGTCCAGGTGAATGACATCATCAGTCGTCAGTACCTGAGCCAAGCAGTTGTAGAAGTGTTTGTAAACTACACGAAGACAAATTCCACAGTAACTAAAAGCAATGGAGCAGTGCTGATAAAAGTACCCTACAAATTAGGACTTAGTTTAACTATTATTGCTTACAAAGATGGCTACGTGTTGACCCCTCTGCCTTGGAAAACCAGAAGAATGCCAAGTAAGCACTTAAACAGTTTTTTTGTTTGTTTTTGCTAAATGTAAATGAATTTTTTTCTGTGTTTGGGGGATATCTTGTTCTGGTAAGCTGAAAATGGGAATGCTTAAGTCAATATAAGGAGGTTAGAAGGGAGTGCTACTTTGAAGAAAACATGGTCTTAGTCTTTTCGGGCTGCTATAATGAAATACCCTAAGCGGGTAGCTTGTAAACAAGAGAAATTTATTTCTTGCAGTTTTGGAGTCTGGGAAGTCTAAGATCAAGGTGCCAGCAGATTCTGTGTCTGGTGAGGGCATTTTTGTTTATAGATGACATCTTCTGTGTCCTCACATGGTAGAATGGGCAAACAAGTTCTCTTGGGCCTGTTTTAGTTCTGAGAAGCTGCTTGCAAGCAAGGGTCTTATGTCCCAACAGGTAAACTATCTGAAACCTCCCTAACATATTATTATAGATTTATTTTTAAAAATTGGCAAAAATAATCTTTAAAGAATAAATGTGTAAAGATACATGGGAATCTTTTAAAAATACATCTCCTAGGGGCAATTTGCCATTACAGACAACTAAAATATTATATATCTACAAAATTAAGAGTGAGTGATATTATGCTATAAGTTGTATTATGGTACAAATTGGACACTTAGTATTTATAAAATGTTATCTATGATAAGATGCCATTAGAAATCATTGAGAAAAGGTTGAATAGTCATTAAATGATAGATATATTTTGGTTAACTATTTGGAATAAATTAATTAGATCCATATGTGAAAATATATTGCTTAGAGAGATCAAATGTGGAAAATAATTATATTAAATATAAGAAAATAAACTATTTGACCTTTCAGTTAGGATGGTCTGTTTAAACTTAAAAGCAATAAAAGATGCCGTAAGCTATATATGAACATATTATTTTAATAAACTCCTGTATGTCATAAACATAAAAAGCAACTGAGGTTGGAAAAATATTTGAAACAGCAAGGCATAAAGTCCTTAATATGTAAAGAAGTCATACAAATCAATAAGAAGATGCCAAGACCCTAACTAAATAAGGTAAATGGACAAAATCATGGCCTATCAATTTTTGAAACAGGAAATACAAATGGTTAGTAAATATGACAACATGCTTTAATAATCTAACATCAGTACACCAAAGAAATACACACTTAGATTTTTTTACCTTAAAAAAGTTGTTAAATGATTATCTTTAATATTGTCAAACAAGATAGGATCAGTATTCGCAAACATTCTTGGTAGAAGTACAAACTGGCAAAATTACCTGGATAACAATTTTCGAAATGTATGTGTCAAAGTCTTCAAAATCTTCATAAACTTTGACCCAGTATTCCACTTTATGAATCTGCACAAATAAACGTATGTTAAAATATTAAATACAGTGGACAGGCGTTCATGCACCAGGAAGCTGATGCAGTATTTTTGTAATAATAGTGAATGGAAGCGTTCTAAATCTATGGAATTAATGCAGTAAATAAGTGAATCTTGATACCTTAATAAATGAAATATGTGGGTTAAAAATGTTATGAAAAGTATCTTTTGAGAGAAATACTTATTAAATGAAAAAGGCAGGGTAACAGTATTCTGTATACAATATCATAATTCACTATTTTAAAAAGTCACAGGAATACCCAACAAAGAGCTATAATAAAATATTATTAATGATTGTTCCTGTGGTGGTATTGCAATGATCATCACTTTCATCTTATTTTCTGTGTTCAAGTTTTTCACAGTGGGTATTATATCCCGTTTATAATAGGAAACAATTTTCACATGAAAAGAAATCTGAATGTGTTTGAGGTTCAGAAAGATTCTCCTCATGTTTAATAGAGGTGTGACTGAGAAAGTATCCAAATATGGAATAATCACCTTGAGGTTCAAACTGTGACCCTCCCACCTCTCCAATTTAATCCATTAATCAGTCTAAATGTTAATATATTCTGAAATTGAAATTACATTTTTATTTGGTAGTTCTCTTTTTCTATGAAAGGAGAAAAGTATATTTCATTTTAACTCCACCCATCATTGTATACTTTGTGTATTTTACTTTTTTCCATATTTTCTTTAAATTCTTTGAAATATCTCAAAATAATAAAAGTATTTCCATGCAACTGTGTTTTCTCTTAAGAGATTTGAGGATGCCATGCTATTTCTATTAATTTTAAATACACAGCATAGAGGAAAGATATTAAACGAGAACTCGTGCTTTGGGAACTCCTCAAAACTGATTTTTCTTTTGGAGGATTGAGAACTCCTCAAAACTGATTTTTCTTTTGAAGGATTGATAAGTTTGATTTGATCTTGCTTATAAAATGGTCTTTTGTCCCAGCTTCTTGCTCCAATCTTGAAATAATATCATTCAGGTAATCTGCACTTAACTCATCCCAACAGGTCGTTCAGCTGCCTATGCTTGTAGGCAGGTTCACCTGCATCCTGCATTACTACTAAAGGTTGCCTTTGAATCATTTTATGCATTGAATTGTTTCCTTCTCTGCCAACTCAGGATCCTTTTGGCAAACCACACCATGTGCAGAAGAGCATTGTGCTTTTATGTGGGAAGGTAAAAATGAAAAGTGAATATAGTTTGTATCTAGAGAAGCTTGAATCATGGAGCCAAGAAAAAAAATTTTAAAAAATCTTAATAAGTAACAACTAGAGAAAATGTATCAGGGGGTTATTCAAGCACTTAACTTGATCATTTATATCTGGGGTTACAGAACATCATTCATCACCTTGGTATAGACTACTACTGTCAAACAGAAAAGATTAGTAAAATAAATAGTGATAACCAATGTTTTCTTCTCACTTTATTGTGACCTTTTTTCCTCCATCGTATTTTACATTAATTCTTCCTCTGTTTTGAATTGTTCTTCCCATCAAGCATTTGTTTCCCCACCCACACACACTTTTTGAGACTTGCTGTTACAGAACTATATTTGTCCTAGTTTTTTTCCCCCTCACATTAAGTAAAATATTCTAATTGTGCTATATTTCACAGTATATTCATCAGTTACACTTTCACTGTTCCCGCAAAGCCAAGCAAATATATGGCTATTTGAAGACACTGTTTTAATTACTGGAAAATTAGCTGGTAAGTACCATACTTCTTACTAAGTAAACACTTAAAGTTATTGTTGTATAACTATACTTCTTCACTAAGAATCAGTGTGAATTATAACTTGAGAAAAATCTAAATTGATCAGTATGATTAGCACTGACTGTAAGTTGATCTGAACTGATACTTATTTTACTGTCAAATGAATGGTGTGGGTTTTTTGTGTAGCAGGAGTCATTTTTTCCTTTACTATTTTAGCCCCTCAAATAGGCACACTGTAGAGAACTTCTGTTCTTCTCTCCAAATCACATTTCTTACTGGGGCTTCCATGGCGGGAGAAATTGAGGAAAGGGCAGGACACATATTGCTCAGGCCTTTGGGGCTAATTTACAGATTGCCTCCTTCTTGCCTTCAGCATTAAATTTGTCGCTTTTTGGGAGATGCCTAAGACTTGGTAGTTAAGTATCTGCTCTGTAGACGTGATTTGCCTCACTTGTGTATCCTAAGGAGAAGGGTGCAGAAATCATATTTTGGGTACTGATTCAAACTGTGTCCTCCAATTCTGCTTTACCAACCATGCAGATGATTGTTTCATCCTAACTCCCCACATGCCTTAGAAACCTCAGAATTCTGTAACTCTTTTATTGCATATTTTAGGAAACCTCTATAAATGACAACAATTTGCTTGTTTGTTTTGTATTGGTAAATTAATGTTTAGGTCTAAAGTGTAATAGGAACGACTGATAAAGTGAGAAAGCCCTCAAGGTAGAGTCCAGTAAGAACGTCATGGTAAAAAGAACTCTCTGTGAAAGTTCTTTTCATTTTTAGATGCTGTCTTATCTATTCCTAAAGTATTCAACCAGAAAATTTACTATTATTTGGGAAAAAAATAAACTAGGGCTTGATGAATCTTGAAGCAACTTACTGAGTGAGGCTGTAGAATCTCTTACTTATGAAATACCAAGACATTTGAAATACCAAGACATTTGCCAGATTTTTTTTTTCTTTGAGACGGAGTTTCGCTCTTGTTGCCCAGGCTGGAGTACAATGGCACGATCTCAGCTCACTGCAACCTTTGCCTCCCAGGTTCAAGTGATTCTCTTACCTCAGCCTCCCAAGTAGCTGGGATTACAGGCATGTGCCACCACACCCAGCTAATTTTGTATTTTTAGTAGAGATGGGGTTTCTCCATATTGGTCAGGGTGGTCTTGAACTCCTGACCTCTGGTGATCCACTTGCCTCAGCCTCCCAAAGTGCTAGGATTACAGGCATGAGCCACTGCACCTGACCAGCATTTTTTTTTTTTTTTTTTTTTTTTTTGAGACAGTGTCTGGCTCTGTCACCCGGGCTGGAGTGCACTGCTGCAACTTCTACCTCCTGGACTCAAGTGATCCTTCCACCTCAGCCTCCCAAGTAGCTGAGACCATAGGCATGTACCACCACGCCTGGCTAATTTTTTATTTTTTGTAGAGACGGGGTTTCACCATGTTGGCCAGGCTGGTCTCAAACTCCTGACCTCAAGTGATCCACCCATCTCAGCCTCCCAAAGTGCTGGGAGCTACCATGCCTGGCCTTGCCGGAATTTTGAGCTAGTGATTTTTGCTGTGTATGGCAGAATGGTGGATGTGGAGCTGTGTGTGAAAGAATGGAAAGTAAATAAGAATCACAAGTATACAGAGAGGCTGTGTTTAATGCTGTTGGGGCCTTAATGAAATTAGCTTCTTCACAGTCCCTCTTCAGTGTTTGTTTTGATGCATCTCTACCCCTTACTGGCATCTTCAAACCCCATTAGAAATCATAGTTTCTGCTGGAATACATGAAATGGATCTGTGTGACCATGTCCCGTACCAATCCTTTACCACTGTACCAAGCAATGGTAAGCACTCATTTGTCTGGAAAGTACTGGCCATGCCTTGGCAGGTTTCCATGAGAACACTGTGAGTCCTCTTGAATTCTCAGGTCACTTCCTTTTACTGTCTCATTTTCCTAAAAGGTGACCCATTTGTAAGGCCAGGCAGGAAAGTATGACTGTTTCATAATGATGTTAAATCTTTCTGTAAAAAAGACATATCCTTACTGCTGAACTTCCATAACGTGTTTCATTAGGTTTGTACAGTGAAAATTAAGCGTGTGTGTTTATGTATTTATGGCAAAAGGAGAAACTAGAAAATTTAGGAATGTACAAAACCTTACAGAAGCTCAGCTAGACATTTTGCTTAGTGTGCATGTATTCAGTTGTAAGAAATGTGGTCTTCAAAATAATTAAGCCACATATTTTAAAAGAGCAAGTCGTAGGTAGTACCTGTGAATGATCAGAAGTCTTTAGATTGTATCCTCAACAACCAAACAGCATGTAATTATGTTACTTTTCTTAACTGTTTTCCAGGTATTATTTTTCTAGCTTCACACACACAAAAACTATAAACTGAGAAGTCTTACATTGTTTCATTTATCATTTATTGTCATGTAGCTCTTTAAAAACTGATGTCTTTTCTATTCTAATAATTTAATTGATTGCTTCCGTCTTCATCAGTGACCTTGCTGAAGTTCAAAGCAAAAGCTGATGTTTTTGATAATTTTCAGGTGTAAGAGCTGATCTTTGAATTATTAAATTCAAAATCTGTTGATTACAGAAATATCAATATTGTCACTGAATTCTCACTTGATAAATAATGTTAGAAGATACTGAGATATTTATACTTAGGAAAAATTCAGTTACTGAGATATTTATAAATTGAGTACCTGGCATTTGAAAGGCTTTTAATGCATGGTTAGTTAACTGATAGAGAAACTTACCCACTTAAGTATGTGACTGAATATCATCAGAGACTTTCTGTTGCAAGTTACTGAAAACCCAGTCCTAATCTAGCTTAAGCCCAAAAGAAGCATTTATTTATTTCTCTTATAGATGTTAAGTGTAGGAATAGGACGAACTTTAGACATGGCTCGATCAGGACTTCAGTAGAAATAATTGAAAACTGGTTCTCAATTACTCAACTCTCCACTTTTTGAATGCTGCCTTGATTTTTAAACAAGCTTTCATTTTTGATTGCAAGATGGCTGTTACAACTCCTGGATGTATACCTGCTCACATAAAATCCGGTCCAAGCAAAACACACATTACATCTCATTAACTGTGCTTGGGACAGGGCCCATCATTGAACAAATCACTGTGGCCAAGAGAATGAGATGCTTTTAATTGGTTTCAGCCCATTCTGGCATGCACCATCAACTCCACTACTGTTACAGAAATGAGACCCCAAATGAAACACATGGGCTAGAAATGGTCAGTGTGGGGTTCCCCAGAGTGGAAAGAAAAGGGTGAGGAAATTCTGGGCAGCAGAATCAATCAGTACAAAGGTGCCTTGTGTCATCTAAAGAAAGGAAAATTTCTTAGTTCTGCATTCAAAATAATTACATAAGAAGATGCTAATGATGTTTAGCAATAATTATAATTGCTTCTTTTAAAGTAAAACGTCCTAACCAATGCTGCTATGCTTAACATGCCTTTATCTCTTTGTTAATGAGGTTTCCTTTTTTTCAGATGCCAAATCTCAACCAAGTGTTCAGTTTTCAAAAGCCTTAATTAAACTTCCCGACAACCATCATATTAGCAACGTTACCGGCTATCTTACAGTTCTACAACAGTTTTTGAAAGTGGACAATTTTCTGCATACAACTGGAATTACTCTCAATAAACCAGGTATTATCTACTTTTTGCATAATATAGTTATAAGAAACATTAGTACACAAATCTTTCATCAAATATTTAGCTATTTATAATAGCTTATAATATATAAGCTATGGATAATACACATCATTTGAGACATAAATCTAGTTATTAAAATGTATATAATAAAAAATTCCCTTTAATGAAATATATATTATTCAATGAAGGAAAAATTCAACATACATTATTTCAAATGCATGGAAATTTTGATTTCTTTTAAATTTATTAAATTTTATTTGATCCAAAGCAGGTAAGGTATAGAAAATAGTTATGATTATTGTATAGCTTTGAAAATTTAATACATTTAAAAATTAAAATTCAGTTTGTATTTTTTTCATAATTTGATGTATTCATTTTTATCCAACTGATGAGAAGCATCAATAATTGAGATAGAAAAAAGTTTATAGATTGGAGTAAGCTATTGTAAATATTTGCTATTCTCTGTGTAAAATATAAATATTGAAAATATATGTATTCCAGAGTCAACAGCACTCATATATTTCTATAAGGCTGTCATAATATAAAAGTTAGTGGAACAATGGAATTTTACATTTAAAAATACATTCATAAATAAACCCTTTAAAAACATCATTTCCCTCTGTACATCCACACTTGTTCCACCTTTCTTTTTTTCTTTTGAGACAGGGTCTTGCTCTGTTTCCCAAGCTGGAGTGCAGTGGCATGATTTTGGTTCACTGCAGCCTTAACCACCCAGGTTCGAGTGATCTTCCTACCTAAGCCTCCCAAGTAGCTGGGACTACAGGCGTGCACCACCACACCCAGCTAATTGTTTTTACTTTTTGTAGGGATGGGGTTTCGCCATGTTGCGTAGGCTGGTCTTTAACTCCTGTGCTCAACAATCCACCCACCTCAGCCTCCCAAGGTGCTGGAATTACAGGCATGAGCCACCTCGCCAGGCCTGTTCTACCATTTTTACCACTCATTGTAACCTAACTGAAAATCCACTCTTTAAAATCACCTCAAACAGTCTATAATTCTGGTAGTTTCTTTTTTTTTCAGATATTTTGTTCATTTCATTTGAGGAACAGGCAGCAATGAGTGATAACAGGAAATAAGTATTTTGGTTAGATAGAGTTTTGTTTTGTTTTGCCTGTTGGAGTTGATGCTATCAGTGCCCCAGCCAGATGACACTTATTCTTCTGTTACAAACCTGCTTTTCCTACTGTACACCTCTGTGACTTTCTGAGGGCATTCCTTGGTTCCAAGAAGCAGACTTGGCCATCACATGGGGCAAGCTGTCAACCAATGACAGACAAGAATTGGTGTGGCTAGGACAACTCTGAGCCAGTGTATGTCCCCAGTGGAACTGAGCTGGAGTTACCACAGTGATAACCTGCTTGTTAACACATCCTGTATTGGCTGCCTTCCTTCCTGCTGAATTACGCTTCTGTTAGTGATAGGTGCTTCCTGGGATTACCTACCAAATAAACTATTTACACTCAGATTATTATCTCAGCTTCTGCTGCTTGAGGAAGCCAAACTAAGACATCTGCCAAGATTTTCCAGATGTAACCTACAGGATGCTGTAAATAAAAGCATTTACTAGAATGGTATCTGTATGCACTATCACAAATGAAGCTCATGGCGCTGGAGGATGTTCATGGACAAGACTCACTAGATTCAGTGGGAAAGGGTCAGAATGAACTCTGTTCCCCAGCACTCTATTACCTGCTTTTGAGAGTATTCATTAAAAGTTTTGATTATCCTGAGAATGCTACTATCGTTTAAAAAGTTCTAGAGCAGTGCTGCCAAATGGAAATATTCTTCTCTGTCCAGCATGTGGCTGTTGTGCTCTTGAAACATGACCAGTGCACTGAGAACTTAATTTAAATAGCCACATGCAGCTAGTGGTCACTCTGTTAGATTACACAGTTCTAGAGTTCCGTGAGGATAAAAATGTGCTTTCATAAAAGTTCTGTTCTCCGTCTCATTGTTTTCTTCAGTCGTTTTTTTCCTTGCACCATTCTTTTCTCCTCAGACTTGACTTTATCTTAAATGCTGGTGTGTCAGTTTCAATAGTTTGTAAAGCCACTGACTGCACGGAGCTGAGGGGTGAGGTTGAAGCAGGCACTTCAGAAAGCCAGCCAACTGGTTTTACTGAGTAATTTGATGTAGTTACTTAACAATTTATATAACATTTGATTTGTGCTTGCAGTGGTTGACTTACCAGCAATACCAGCCTATAAAATATGTATGGCACTGCTTTGCTCATTTAATATTAGTCTTTCAGGTAATTTAGTACAGTTAATTCTTATATTTAATTGAAAATTTTCAATAAGCCACTACTTGCCCTGTTTGACGGCTGAAGCCATTCCAGATGATAAGCAGTCACGATAACGAGGACTCTTTCTGTGGCTGCCAAGGCCCTCCACTCTTGCCTGTCTCCCCTGCTGCCCTCTAGCCCTGTGGCCACCTTTCTTTCCTGTACCTGCCAAGATCCCTTCTAATTTGGAGGCTTTGGACTTGTTTATTCTGCCTGGAAAGTTCTTGAAGGTTCTTCCCATTTGGCTGCAGCTCAGATGTGCCCTCCTCAGAGAGGAGGCCTTTCTTGACTGCCTAATTATGTTCCTTTTCTAGATTATCGTGCACTTACATTTGGGTGGGGGAAAAAACTGATGAGGAGTAAATACATGGGGGGAGAAAAAGGATATTTGATAGGAATTATTATGAAAAAAGTATTGCAGACAATATCAGAAATTATATATTTACTGTGTCTTTGGGGCCCATATGAGTGCATGGTGCTGGTAGGGACTTTGTAAATATTTGTTAAATGAATGAACAGAATTCTAGTTTTGAAGCCAAAGATTCAAAAGTGTAGACCAAAAGCAAATAGATAAAAAGTATACTTTCTCCATCTCTTTGTAGAATACTGTAATTTTAACATCTATAATATTTTTATTCTTCATAAATATTCTGGTATATATTATAACTTTGTTTGGCATTGCTAATATTTCAAAAGCAAAAGAAAGGCACTTTCTGCTCCCTCTCTCCGCCCAGAGTAACAGAAATCTATAGATAGTTCCTGATATTTAAGAAAGCATACTGTAAATTGTATAATTAAATCTTTAAAACCTTAGGCAAACAATATAACCAATTCTGTTATCTCCCTTTCTCCTACTTTTCAAGCTTTGAAGTCTAGTATTATGTTTAAAATCTAAGTTTATATTCTTTCAGTTGTATGAATAATCAAGTATATTAAGACAATTTTTATCAAGTAATATTACAGTGATTTTGTTTCACGTTTAATTGCCAAACCTATCCATTAAAAATTGTACTTTTAATCTGAATGCTTTTTATGTAAGAAGTGCAGCTGGATCTGTGGGTTCTAGCACTCGTTGAAACAGATGGTCTTGGAAAAGAGAGGGCGAGATATTTCAAATCCACGTCTGCATTGATGGTGTATGATAGAGCCTTTATTGAGTATGGTACTATAATGAGATGGGTTTTTTTTGGTTGTTGCTTTTTAGATTTATAAAAATATTGAATTGGATTCTAGTGCCCATTACATCAGATGACTTAGATAACTTAGGCTCATATTGATTTGTCAGTGTTACATTGCATAGCCTATATATTATATTATTTTATTATTATTATTATACTTTAAGTTTTAGGGTACATGTGCATAATGTGCAGGTTAGTTACATATGTATACATGTATATGTATACATGTGCCATGCTGGTGTGCTGTACCCATTAACTCGTCATTTAGCATTAGGTATATCTCCTAATGCTATCCCTCCCCCCTCCCCCCACCCCACAACAGTCCCCAGAGTGTGACGTTCCCCTTCCTGTGTCCATGTGTTCTCATTGTTCAATTCCCACCTTCCATAGCCTATATTTAGACAATATTTTAAAATTACGTTTAAAAAATCCTTAATGTGTATTCAGTATCTATTTGATATTAAAATAGATAACCCTTGGTGAAATAGAGGAACTATTTATTTTAGACCTATAATAATTAGGTAACTACCACCTCTGTTTACATATGATTTTAATAAACTGTCTTCTTTTGTAGGTTTTGAAAACATTGAATTGACTCCTCTTGCTGCAATATGTGTGAAAATATATTCTGGAGGAAAAGAACTAAAGGTCAATGGCTCTATTCAGATTTCTCTTCCTCTTCTACGTCTGAATGATGTAAGTGCAGGGGATCGCATACCTGCTTGGACATTTGATATGAACACAGGTATGTGAGCTAGGTTAAAATATTCTGAATATTTTACATATTTGTCAATTGACTAGCTGGATGTTTTATCTTAGAACTTGATACAGCTCTAGTTTTTTAGTAACATCACAAATGTATTTGTTAGGGACCAAAATTGACTTCACTTTGATTAATATAATACAACCATTGGGGAAATGATGGGAATACACATGTCAAAAAATAGCATTATTTATTCATTCCCTTACCTTTTTGTAACACCACCATTTTGAGGTAGAAATAATTTTTTAAAATTATCTCCCTTCTTAGAAGTTTGTTTTTCTTTTGATAAGCTCATAATACCTATCTAAAAGTGTGGTTTAAGGCAATTGGGGCTAGTTTCATGAAAATAAATAACATTATGTTATTAAGAGATAGAAAAAGTAATTGTTTTTCCAAAGAAACCCCTTAGATACTAGTTTTGTTTTCTGGGTTTCGCCTTCTAAATAGCAACTGGAAATATATGTATATTTTCATCCTCAGCTTCCCTTTGTTTTTGTTCATGAGTTCCCATGTAAATAAGGTAGGAGTGTAAGTTACCAAAAAAAGAAAGGAAAAGGAAAATGATCAGCCCACAACTGAAAAGTTTAGAGGTAGGACTTCCTTGGGTGAGTCATGCTACACTCTAGATAGTTTCACAGGGCTTGGGCTTGGTGTCTCTCCTCCTTCACTCTCATCTGTTTGCTCTGTATTAGCACCTTTCTAGGATAGGATTTCCCTTCAGACTGACAAGAAGGCTGTAGGTGCTCTAATGTTATACTTTGCCAGGTTGAAGGCCAGTAGAGAGATTTTCTTAGGAGCTATATATAGCAGAAGCCCTTGGACTCACTGTAGTTGTAGAGTGGAGTTTGCATGCCCGTCTTAGAACCTGTCTTTGTGACCTGCAAATTGAATGCACAGATTTATTTAGACTTCAGGTCACATGTTGAAGCTGGATGGAACCCTAAACTGATCATGTTGGCTGAGAATAGGGCACAATAGATCCTCAAAACTTAAAACAGGATTTCCTGTAGGTAATAAGTCCCCCAAAACACATACGTTTTCACTATAGAGAATATAAGCACTAATATATCTATGTTTTAAACAAAGAGTGGAAACTATATAACCACGATAGTATGCTACTGAAATCATTAGATTAAGAACTCTAAGATTTGGAGTCTAGTCTGTTTACCAGCAGTACTACTTGGAATAAGTCATTTAACTTATTTGGGCCTCAATTTCCTGATTTGTTGAATGAGGAAATCATGTTAAGGCACTTAAAAAAAGAATATCTGCTGTTTGAGTCCTAGTTGCTGATTGTTCTTTCTGGCCAAGGCATTTATCTCTAATGTACCTTTCAGTGACAACATTTTTTGAATTGATTTATCACTGATATAACACTTGTGGACTATTTAAAAGCAATAGATTAATCTTTTTTACATGTTATAGATAATTCACTATAATAAATCAATAAACCATAATACAAATATACACCAAACTCAAATAGCTTTGTTATGCTATTTATAAATAAAACTTCATAAAAGGTACAGGTTTTACTGAATTTTTTCTTTTGACAGCAAATTTTACTGGATGAGGTAACATTTATTGAAAGTTTAGAAGATCTAGTTCTGTAAGAACAATACCAACAGTACTAGACCGAAACAATATTTAGTAAAAAATTAAGACCATAAAACAGTATATTTAATCAGAATATCAGATAAGAGCTATCTTAATATGCACAGTTTAAATAGAATCTGGAGAGTCATGATTTTTCTAAGTATGTCTATGTCCTTAGTTTATTTTATTATTATTATTTTTTTTGAGACAGAGTCTTGCCCTGTCACCTAGGCTGGAGTGCAGTGGCACACTCTCAGCTCACAGCAACTTCCACCTCCCAGGCTCAAGGGATTCTCCTGCCTCAGCCTCCTGAGTATGTGGGATTACAGGCATGTGCTACCATGCCTGGCTAATTTTTGTGTTTTTTTAAAATAACTATTTTGTTTTAATATAAAATGACAACTTTTTTGGAATGACAATTCTTAATTGGTATGCCAAAAACATGTATTAATATCAAGAAATGTGAAAATTTAGTACTTTTTAATTTTAAAACTCACAAAATTAATAGATAAGTTTTTCATGAATTCCATGATTAAGGCTTTGTGATCCACTTATTTGAAGGTCTGATTCTAAGGTGAGTTTATTTCAGTACCTATTAAAATAATAGGTGTCATAATTGATAATTTTTGTGTTTTTAATAGAGATGGGGTTTCACCATGTTGGCCAGACTGGTCTTGAACACCTGATCTTGTGATCCACCTGCCTTGGCCTCCCAAAGTGCTGGGATTACCGGCTTGAGCCACTGCACCTGGCCATCCTTAGTTTATTTACAGTGTTTTTTGGTCACAACAAATCATTCTAATTATTCTATTACAGTATATACTATATTATAATATGATGTGATATATATTAGCCTATGATTATATATTGCCACAGTTTTCATAATCTTTGAAAAAGTCCCATAATGTATTCTATGCATGACCATCAGTTCTTAAGATATAACTGTAACTAGTATTTTTTACATACCTTTTTAGGTGCTTGGGTAAATCATGGTCGGGGAATGGTCAAGGAACATAACAATCATTTAATCTGGACATATGATGCACCACATTTGGGCTACTGGATAGCAGCTCCACTTCCAGGAACTAGAGGTATTGTAAAAAATGAAAGTAATTAAAACATGTAATCCAAATAGTCTTGCTGGAACAGGGATAGCAGCAGACCTCAGTTTTATTCTTAGCACTGCCACTTACCAGCTATATGAAAATGGGAAAAGAACTTCATCTCAGCTTATATTTTTTTTCATGTGTATAAGATTAAGCTCCACGAACTCTAAGGTCTCTTATAGTTATATCTGATGAATCTGTGAAGAATGAAGTTTGTTCAAATCAAGTATTTTCTTAGTTTACTTCTTTTTATGAATAAATTCTGCTCAAATCAGTTAGAGCTTTTGGTTGCAAGCAACAGAAAAAGATTTTGACTAATTTAAAAATATGCTATATTAGAAGGATGTAGGGAGTTCATAGGATCCTAGGCAAGGCTGAAGAACCAGATGCTGAAAAGCAGGACTCCTTGCCATGCCAGATGGCCTAGTTAGCAGGCCTGCTTGACTACCTTTGCCAGGTTGCTGCTGTGTGGTGGCTGGCTCTAACCCTTTCCAGTATTTTCCTTATACTGTTCCTGATCATTCTAGAGCTGAAGAATGATCATCCTATTGGCCCACTTTTGGGTCTCGAGCACACATGTTACTTGGTGGGGATTGAGGAGGAGAGGAAGGGCTCTTGGAAGTCTGCAGACACTATCATTCAAGAAAAGAATGAGGATGTATTAAATCAAGCTTGTCCAACCCCCAGTCCACAGGCTGTATGCAACCTAAGACAGCTTTGAATGAGACCCAACACAAATTTGTAAATTTCCTAAAAACATTGAGTTTATTTATGATTTTTTTTTGAGCTCATGAGCTATCAATGTATTTTTTGTGTAGCCCAAGGCAGCCAAAAGATTGGACACCCCTGTACTAAATGAAAATTGGTCTGACATTTTGAACAGAAGGAAGTTGGAGGCTGGGGAGCAAAACCATGAATTGTCCACTAGGGAAGATCTGTTCATATTCTAGGAAAAATGAGCATTTTATTTCCTTATATTTAACATATTGTCAAATTATCTAGATAATTTGTACCTCAGGAAACCCTACATTGATCTCAAGTTGTGTACATTCCTCAAAATATTCAAACATTGCATATTTTAGCCATTAAATTTAGAAAAAAGAAAAATTCTCTAACCTGCGGTAGTCTAGACCGGTTGCACTGTCAGCCTGCTACCACTTCCGGGGCCTTTTCAGTATGCGTTGGCATAAATCAAATTGCTTCTTGGCTTTCCCTACCACCGGCCTTGGTGAGTCAATTATGATAGCTTATTTTCCTTTATTCTTGTAGGTTTGTGTTTTTACAGAATAAAAACAAAGCAAAACATTTAGTGTTATTTTAGTGAAGATTTTAGAGTAAAAGTTGAATGCATGTATATCATAATCTTCAGTCATTTTTCAGAGATAATTCTTTTGGTTTATCAAGTGTTTTGGCTCACAGCTGAGGGGTAGTTGCTACCTGGGTATTTCATACTAATTAGGAATAGTCCTAGTACTTACCCTGATCCAGAACATGGATGACATTTTACATATGTTTATCTGCAGCATTTTGTCATCTAACATTATTATGACTGTCTATTATTTTGAAGGCTATCGGTTTTCTCTAGTTTTTAAAATCCAGTTTGATTTTTATTTTCATTCTGTGTTGGCAAGTTTGAATTTTATTTTTTGATTGGGTCTTGCTATGTTGCCTGCTCAGGCTGGGCTCAAACTCTGGATCCTCCCACCTCAGCCTCTTAAGAAGCTGGGACTAATTAGCCATATATGATCAAGAGAAATGTTATTTTTATTTCTATTTGAACTTAGTGCTTACAGGATTATTTATTCAGAAATCAGAGGGTGGTTACTTTTGCTTTTCATGATGCAAAATATCATACAATCTTGCCAGCTGTCTGGCCTTATCCCATTCTATATTTGCAACTATAATGAAATATTGATGAAAAACAATATTTAATTTCATACAACTCACTATGTTTTTAATAAAAATAACCTAAGGAGCATTTGAGTTTTATAGAGAAATGTACTTAGACTAAAAATATATCTAAAATAACTGAATTATATAAGATAGCTTTATGAATTACAAAAGCCAAAATTAATTTCTAAAACCACATGGAAGTTCTGTTCCAGATTATTTGTTGGAAAAGATGTTGTTTGGATGAGTACTAAAATAAAAGTATGGGATTCTTGTTTAGTTTGAATTAGAGACCTTCTAGTGATGCTTTTGAAGAATTTATTCTGCAAGCATATCAGTCAAAGGAATACTACATTAGAACTATGGATAACTTGATGATAGCCCTTACTTTGTCTGTAATTAACTGAGTGAGCTTGAAATAGGTGCTTACCCAACTGAACATTAGTTTTCTTGTTTTTAAATTGGGAGAGTTGGATATTGTGTTAGTCTGCTCAGGCGGCCATAACAAAATAACTGCAGAGTAGTAACTGGCTATTAACAGAAATTTATGTTTTCACAGTCTGGAGGCTACTGTCCAAGGTCAAGGTGCTGTCAGGGTTGGTAAGGCCTCTTCCTGGCTTCTAGATGGCCGCTTTCTCAAGATGTCTCCACGTGGCCTTTCCACACACCAACCACTTCTCCAGTTTTCAGTGGACGTTGATTATATCCTATAATTCAATTCAATCCTGACATTATCTACCTACAGTTAGCATCAGACCCCTCAGGTTAAGGGTTTAATCTCATAGGACTGCCCCCATTTCAGGTGTCCATTGCAAGCAGCAGGTTCTCAGTTTACCCATACCATCTGATTTGGCTTCAAATGGGGGGTCTGCACAATTCTCTCCTCAGGTTTGATAATTTGCTATGATGGCTCACAGAAATCAGGGGAACACTTACTTACACTTACCAGCTTGTAATAAAGGATACGGATAAAGAGCAGATGAAGAGGTACATAGGGCAAGGTCTGTAAAGGCCCTGTGTACAGGAGCTTTTTCCCCCATATAGTTGGGGTATATCACCCTTCTGGCCCATGGATGTGTTCGTCAACCTGGAGGCTTTACAAACCCTATACTTGAGGAATGTTGATGGAGGCTTCCTCGTGCAGGCATGATCAATTATTAACTTAATCTCCGGGTGGTGCTGAAAGCTACAAGCTTCTAAGCATGGCTTGTTGGTCACCAGCCCCCAAGCATGAGCCTGCCCAGAGTCAAGTTAGAACAAAAGATACTCCCAACACCCAGAAAATTCCAAGGGATTTAGGAGCTCTATGTCAGGAAACAGGGTCAAAGACCACATAACAGAACAAAAGACCCTCCTAGACTCCCTGTTGCTCAGGAAATTCCAAGTGTTTTAGAAGCTCTGTGCCAGTAACTAGGGACAGAGACCAAATATATATATATGTTGATTATGACACAATCCCTAATGTCCCTAAACATTTTAGGATGTATTACTATAAAAACAAAATTGTTCCTATGATCAGCTAGTGTTTGCAGAGCTGCTTTAGTTATAAATATGGTTAATTTGTTTTTTAAAGTTTAAATAGAATTCTAGAATTCCTTGGAAAAAATATTAAGTGCAAGAGATTAATTTTTCAGATTGCTGTAGGAGAGTAGGTGGTTGAGTACAGAGTTTAATAAACAAGTGTTTTAAATGTGCATTTTAAATATACTTGAATGAAAGGAATGCTTTTCTACCTAACTCCTTCTAGACATGCATGCACACACATGCACACGGATACAGATACATTCTCTTGCTACTGCCATACATATAGGATTTGGGGCAAACTCAATATGTCAACATCCTGTTTCCAAATGTGAGTTTTGTTGGATTCCTGTGGAGTGAACATTGTTAGCATTACTCCATTCTGGAAGCAAACTCATTTATGCCTAATTATAATCAAACCAGTCCTCCATACAAATCTACAGATAGCAGAAGGTTACTCTCATTTCTTTTTTGTTTGACAGAATTTCATATTGTACAGTGCTGTGCTTGTTTGCCTATTAAATAAGATAGAACAGTCACCATCTGTGAAATCATGGCCAATATTAGAGTGCCCATTTTAATATAATCTTAAAGCTTCATTCAACAATAGTGTGGTATAGCTAAAACTGAGTGCTTATCATGAGCCAAGCAATGGTCTCAGTGTTTCACAAGTATTTACTCATTTAACCCTCAGCAGCTCACATGGGTTAGATATAACTGTTACTGCTCTGCAGATAAGGGAACTAGATACAAAAGAAATGAAACTTTCCCAAGACTACATAAAAATAAATGGTGAGGTGAGAGTTCCAATTCAGACACTTTGGCTCTAAAGTCTACATGCATAACTGCAATACTGTTTCTCCAAATTTTTTATCAAATTAGTGCAAAATTTGAAAGATAAAATTAAAGAGGTGGTGGTCCCTCAATTTCTTCAGTGTCCTCAGTGCAGGTGGGAGCCTCATGCTGGATGTTTTCTCATGGTAAAGATGACCAGAAACCAGTTGCCCCACCACTCACTCTTCTTACCCTATCTCCCTGAATACATATTAGAATGTAATTGATACTGATAAGTAGACTTATTATATACCTTTTTGAGCACAATGAAGTCTTTGTGATATTGAAACAGATTACCTCAAGATTAGCTGCCCAATAGCATTCATTTTTATCATGTGTTTAAATTTTTTAACTTTATGGGTACATGAGCTATTTTGATACAGGCATACAGTGCATAATAATCATGCATAATAATCACATCAACATGAATGGGGTATTACCTCAAGCATTTATTTATTATAAATGTTTTAATTATACTCTTTATTTTTAAATGTACAATTAGTACATTGTCTGTGTTCACTCTGTTGTACTATGAAAATACTAGATCTTATTCATTCTAACTAACCATCCCTACTCCTCTCCCCCAATCCCACACTACCCTTCCCAGCCTCTGGTAAACCATCATTCTACCCTCAATTTCCAGCTGTTTCAATGTTTAGCTCCCACAAAGGAATGAGAACATGCAAAGTCTGTTTTTCTATGCCTGGCTTATTTCATTTAACACAATGTCCTCAACTCCCATTCACGTTGTTGCAGATGACAGGATCACATCCTTTTTTATGGTTGAATAGTACTCCATTATGTATATATATCACATTTTGTTTATCCATTCATCTGTTGATAGACACTTAGGTCACTTTCAAATCTTGGCTATTGTGAACCGTGCTGCAATGAACATGGGCATGCAGGTATCTCTTTGATATTCCTCTAGCACTGCTGGGTTAGGGTCTTCCCGACCGAGCTGGTCTCGGCAACTGAGTTCCTTTCTTTTGGGTATATATCTAGCAGTGGGGTTGATGGGTCATATGGTAGCTCTGTTTTTTTGAGGAACATCCTAATTGTTCTCCATAGTGACTATATCAATTTACATTCTCACCAACAGTGTATGAGGTTTCCCTTTTCTCTACATCCTCACCAGCATTCATTATTGACTGTCTTTTGGATAAAAGTCATGTGAACTGGGATAAGATGATCTCATAGTAGTTTTGATTTGCAGTTCTCTGATCAGATGTTGAGCCTCTTTTCATATTCCTGTTTGCCATTTGTTTGTCTTTTTTTGAGAAATGTTCTATTCAAGTCTTTTGCTCATTTTTTAATGGGATTATTAGAATTTTTCCTCTTGAGTTCCTTATATATTCTGGTTATTCTGGTTATTATTTTCTCCCATTCTGTGGGTTGTCTCTTCTCTTTGTTGATTGTTTGCTTTGCTCTACAGAAGCTTTTGATGTGATCCCATTTTTGCTTTGGTTGCCTGTGCTTGCAGGGTATTACTCAAATCTTTGCCAAGATTTATTGGAGAGTTTCCTCAATGTTTTCTTTCGGTGATTTCATAGTTTGAGGTCTTAGATTTAAGTCTTTAATCTATTTTGATTTGATTTTTGTATATGGTGAGAGATAAGAGTGTAGTTTCATTCTTCTGCATAAGGATATCCAGTTTTCCCAGCACTATGTATTGAAGAGACTGTCCTTTCCCAAGTGTATGTTCTTGGCACCTTTGTTGAAAATGAATTCACTATAGATGTATGGATTTATTTATAGGTTTTCTGTTCTGTTCCATTGGTCTATATGTGTGTTTTTACCAGTAGCATTCATTTTTATGTTGAAATCATCCTAGTCAGCTTTTACTGCAGTAAAGCTTATCACAATGGCATTCGTATACGTATGTTCTCATAGCAGGAGGATAGTGGGTCAGTTGTGCTCAGTTTACTCTAGAGCCCAGGTAGAAGGAGCTGCAACTCTTAATCCTTCAAGTCTTAGAATTTTTGGATTCTATTTCTTTAGACCCCTGCTTAATTTGGTAAATCCTTTTTTTGAATTTGTCTTTAAAATATTTAAAGATTAAATATCTAGATAAAAAATAAATGCAGCTGATAATCAACATTCTATCTTAAAATCTCTTTGCACAAAGCTCAAATTAGTTAAAAATATTTTCGCCCAGTTTATTTTACCAATTTTTTTTTGTTACTTGGGTCACCAGTTTTACCACCTCTTGAAACAGTTTTCTCAATGCCTGGCCTAGAAGCCAATGTCATATGTTTTAAGCTTTCTATAGCAGCATCTCAGCATCTTCTGTCATATCCATTGCTGCAGTAACAAACAACCCTGCTGTCTCAGTGGCTAACAGTATCAAACGCTTATTTGCTACTTACATTTCATGAGTGTTTCAGGTTGTCTGCTGCACTGTTGGACTTGGCTTCATTCAGTTCAACAGATATTCTCATTCTAGACCCCAGGTTGAAGGAATAACAACTCTCTGGGATATGCTATTCACATATTAGAAGTCTTGAGCAAGAGGGCAGAGCCACACCATGCAAACTCATTTAATATGCTCACATTTCATTGGTTAAAGTGAGTCAGTCAATTAAGCCAAAGGATAGGGAAGGTTTATTTCACCCACAGGGAAATCTGTCATGGGAGGGGAGCAAACAAATAAAAGTGTGTACACTTATTCAATTTGCCTCACCCAGGTTGTGACATAGTTGAGAATTTGATCTAAAATAACATTTTCTCTTTGTTTATATTGAACCATGTAGGTTCAGGTATAAATGAAGATTCCAAGGACATAACTGCCTACCACACAGTGTTTCTTACAGCCATATTAGGAGGAACAATAGTCATTGTCATTGGATTTTTTGCTGTACTACTTTGTTATTGCAGGTAAGAAAATGGCCATAAACACAGAAAACTATCAAGTTATGGTATCATTTCAGTATATTCTGTACATTGAAAAGTTTATTTGTAGAAATGAATTTAATCTTACAATATATCCTTTTTTATTTTTAATCTACATATCTCACAATAGCATTGCATGTATGATATGTAGATTGTGGAGTGATTTTTTAAAAATGAACCATTTGTGTCATAACTTTTAAATATTTTTTGCCTTCTCTTCTACTCTAGGGATAAGTGTGGTACTCCACAGAAAAGAGAAAGAAATACCACTAAACTTGAGGTCCTCAAGAGAGACCAGACAACTTCAACAACACACATAAATCATATCAGTACAGTTAAAGTTGCATTAAAAGCTGAGGACAAGTCGCAGTTATTCAATGCCAAAAACTCCTCATATAGTCCTCAGAAAAAGGAACCATCAAAGGCAGAAACAGAAGAAAGAGTTTCCATGGTAAAAACTCGGGATGATTTTAAAATCTACAATGAAGATGTTTCATTTCTATCAGTCAATCAAAATAATTACTCAAGAAACCCAACACAGTCTTTGGAGCCCAATGTAGGGTCCAAACAACCTAAACATATTAACAACAATCTATCTTCATCTCTAAGTGATGCTCAAGATGAAAAGAGGTATCTCACAGGTAATGAGGAGGCGTATGGGCGTTCCCATATTCCTGAACAGCTTATGCATATTTACAGCCAACCCATTGCCATCCTTCAAACATCTGACCTTTTCTCCACACCGGAACAACTACATACTGCTAAGTCAGCTACTTTGCCAAGAAAGGGACAGTTAGTCTATGGCCAATTGATGGAACCAGTAAATCGAGAGAACTTTACGCAGACCTTGCCCAAAATGCCAATTCATTCTCATGCACAGCCCCCAGATGCCAGGGAGGAGGATATCATACTTGAAGGTCAACAGAGCCTGCCATCCCAGGCTTCAGATTGGAGCCGATACTCAAGCAGCTTACTGGAATCCGTCTCTGTTCCTGGAACACTAAATGAGGCTGTTGTAATGACTCCATTTTCATCGGAACTTCAAGGAATTTCAGAACAGACCCTCCTAGAGCTGTCCAAAGGAAAGCCCTCTCCCCATCCCAGAGCCTGGTTTGTGTCTCTTGATGGAAAGCCAGTTGCACAAGTGAGGCACTCCTTTATAGACCTGAAAAAGGGCAAGAGAACCCAGAGCAATGACACCAGTCTGGACTCTGGGGTGGACATGAATGAGCTTCACTCAAGTAGAAAGCTCGAGAGGGAGAAAACATTCATCAAAAGCATGCATCAGCCCAAGATCCTTTACTTAGAAGATTTAGACCTAAGCAGCAGTGAGAGTGGAACCACCGTCTGTTCCCCTGAGGACCCAGCTTTAAGGCACATCCTAGATGGAGGGAGTGGAGTGATCATGGAGCACCCTGGAGAAGAGTCCCCAGGAAGGAAAAGCACTGTTGAAGATTTTGAAGCTAATACATCCCCCACTAAAAGAAGGGGCAGACCACCACTAGCCAAAAGAGATAGCAAGACTAACATCTGGAAGAAGCGAGAGGAACGCCCACTGATTCCCATAAATTAACTCCAACGGGGATTGTGTGTCTGCTGTCTCGTGCTGTTTATTCTTGCTTCTTGTTGTAAATTGCAGTATGAACTTAAGAAAATGAGACTGAGCAATCTCATGGTTCTTGGACATGTCTCAAGCAGAGTAAATGGTAATTCAGTAATCAGAGAGAGATACCAAGGAGTGCTCTTTCTGGCCTATTCATTTATTTTTGGGTGATGAATTTACAGTATCCAAGTTTTCAAAATGTAAAATAGCATCAAGATGTTAGTTATCTGAAAATGTTGCTCACCCAGCCAGTTTGGCCTTGACTCTCTTAAGAATAACAGTGAAATATATACTCCTCAAGTTGCCTCCAAAAATGTTGCCTCTACCATGGTGACTACCCCATGGAACATTTAGAAACAAAACTGACTTCAGGCATCATATTATTTTAAATGTTACTATTACGTCTTCTTCTGCCTATACTTAAAAATAACTTGATAAATGACTCGGACTGATGTTACTCTGGAGTTACCACAAAGAAAATGTTGTTTGGTCTTTAAAGAGCATGTGTATTTTCTCATCCCAAACGTAAATCCTACATTTATATAAGATGGGCAAGAAGCTACTTGGTCATTAGAGAGGGAGACACCAGCTCTTTGGTTGTTTTTGGATATAACTTTACAAAATAAGATGTTAATTTGTAATTTAGAAATTTGAGAAATTAATGCTCTAATACTGAGTTTTTATTTAAAAAGTATTTTTTCTTCCCCTCAACAATGAAGCAAGCTTAGCTGTCAAGGAAAACTTTTTACAAATCTGAAAAAAACAATCTATGACTTTGGTTTAAGGTTCACTGATACTTTTAGGCTAAATTGGTTTTAATATATTTCTTCTATTCTAAAAACCTGAACTCAGTCACTTAAAGGCTATGAAATTAAAAAAAAGAGTCAATGATGTGAAAGTTTCTTTTGAGCACTAAAATAAAATATGTGGAGATAAAATAAACATTGATTTATTTTTCTTAAATGTTGATGAGAAGAAAAAGAAATGCCATTTTCCTGAGGCTGAAAAATACCTTCAGGATAGTAGTTGTATATCCAGATACTGATTTTCTTAAAAGATGTTTAAGGAAAACAGTTTCAATTTCAGGGGAAAAGTAAAAGTTTTTCCCTAAGTCACTTACAGCCTTTGCAACTTCTTTTTTCAGTTTTGTAAGTAATATATCTGTATTCTTTTCATCATAGCAAGCATTCAATGTGAACAACTTTTTAATTAACTCTGATTTACCATTCATACATCCTAAAAATAAAAGCTCATTATTCATTAAAATCAACTGATCCCATTTTTCTTAAAATTTCCCTGAAGGCAAATGTCTGAAGCACCTTTCCCTTGTGGGGGTAAAAATCCTAAATTGCTTTATTTTTCATTCCCTAGTATTCAACATGGGAGCAACATAGAAACCCAAACCACGTAAACAAGTTCAGTGAACCAAAATAGCCACATTAGCTTCAGTAAAATTATAGCTAGATGTGCAATTTTTTCCTCCAACTTCTAACGTGTCAAATAACGTTCCTACTGTTCTGTGTTAACCCAAAGAACATAAAGACCGTAGGCAAATATTGCTATATATTACCCCAATCCATAGAAGAAATAAATGTTTTGGGTAATACCTAGGCTTCCTTTTTTTTTTTTTTTTTTTTATAGTGATAAGGCTCATAACAATTAGAGAAGGCTTCTTATTGGTCTTACACAGAAAGATACATCAAAAGCAGCATGACTCAAAATGATTTGGAAAAGGTTAAAGTTAGTAAGTTAGTGCTCTGCTGAAGTGCCTTTGATATAGACTTGCATTATTAGAAGGATATAACATCTTTTTTAAGTGTGCATTTTCTTTCAGTTAACCAAATTAAACAGATGTGCAGTTTTATTAAAAATATAGACCTAGTGTTTCATGTTGGAACAATAAATATTGCATGTGAGTAGTATTTCTTGTTTTTTGAATATAGTATATATTGATAAATTGTTTATGTGGGAATGAAGTTAGAAACTATATAGCAAAACATTATATTTTAAGTGTTTATTTTTCCCACCTTTAAATAAAAATGTTTCATCTCAGCTTGGTAATGAAATACACATATTGGTGTAAAGGTATACCATTCAGGTATGCCACTTATTTTATTCATTTTTGTGTAAGGGAAATGAGATGATGTATCCCAAGGGCTTTTCTAGAACTACTTGTTTGGTTTCAGAATAAAACCTTATTATTTTTTACACTGCACATGCTGTTCTCAATTGGTAATTATAGGCAATTTATCTTTTCTAATGATCAAAAGAGTGTGACTTCTCATTTGTGAGTAGTTCACAAATTTCCTGTTAAAAAGCTGAAGCCATCCATTTTTTCTTAACTCAAGTGATAATAAACAATATTCACAACTTTCTTAAATTTTTAAATTGAAAACCAAGGTTTTTTCAAAGATAAACCTAGATGATTTTGGTCACAAATTGTTAACATTTGTTGATCCTTTGTATATACTTTGGATATATATTAAAGGCAAAACTATCTCTCAACTAACTGATGGATTCATTTACTAAAGCACAGCTATATGTATTTTTGAATACATATTATGATCTTGAGACTTTATAGATCAATTTTTATGACTTTATGCAGTTGTATAGGGATTATGCCCTTTTATAATACATAATATACCACAAAGATCACAAATGTTGAGGAATGAAAGCACTTCTTTGCTTTGGCAATCATTTTTAGACCACTATGTGTTTGAATCCTCTGGTATCAATACGTATTATAGGGTTTTAGAGATCTGTGGGTCAAATGATGTCCCTCAAAACTTCCCAGAAAGGTGAAGCTCGAAGTCACACATTCATTTATAAGGCGCATGAGTTTCTCATTTTCCCATGTACCAGCACTGTAAAGGAATTCAGCTGTATTAATTTCTATTTCAGATCTAGAATTGACATTTTGCCTTCTTGTTTCCAGGTGTTTCTATTTTTTGTATTCTTTCAGAGAAATCTCATATTTCGGTGTATTTATTGCTGTTACTACTATATTTACTGCTGAAAACTAACAACCTGAAGATTTGTAAAATGTTAAACATAGTTCATTAAAAATAATAAAATAAATCTAAAATGTACTTGGTGCGTTGTTCAATTTTTGGTGAACTAGAAAACATTCCTCCCTACATTGCCATTTAATCTAGTAAATATTCAATTATTACTTTTTATTTATTCTACAGTAAAATAAACCCTTTTGTTTATATAATGAACTTGGTATTTCTTTATATTTCATGTCTCCAAAGTTCCCATTTTTACTATTAGAGCTGAGTGTAGACAAATTGTTTTCCATCCACTGAGGAGACTTAAGACAATCTGATCGAATCTAAAATAAATTACAAATCCCAAAACACCTAAGTGAGAAAATAATACAGTAAACCTTCAACCCCCTTTTAAAATATTCTTTGAACTCTAAACCTGAGTCTAAATGATAACACAAAGGCTGTTTATACTTAAAAAGAGTTAGCTCTTCAAGAACCTTTCTGCTTAATCAATTTAACAATACTTAAGTTCATGCAGTTTGTATTAGGGGACTTTAGAATACTTTGTAGAATTATCTTGACTGCCATGTTTTTAGACATTTCCTGTAACTTTTATAAATTAATAAGGTACTAAAAATAGCTTTGGTCAGTTCTAATAGGAATTGGACTCTGAATCCACTCACCAGTAGACATTGTAATTCCCAACACTGGCTTTATGATAAATACTTTCACTTGGATCCCTGCATGTGCCAGCCAAGCTATGGCTACCTTTGTTAGGGAGCCTGGTCTCCATCCAAGAGAGTCTTAGTCTTACCAGAAATGATATAGCCCCTGGAGGAGCCATAGGGGACCCTAACTCACATGGTACTGGTTTGTAACAAAACTATTCACAAATCAGAAACAGCTGGCAAACATGATGGTCATGAACTGATCATCACATTCTCATCTCAGAAGAGAAACTAATATGGGAAGACTGAAATGTAAGAACTGTAAGACAAGTAGTTGGATGTAATTAAGAGACATTTTAATCAGTTTATCAAAAGTGATTCACCTCTTGGTACTTAATAACTGGCAGATAATCAGGGATCCTTTCCTTGAAGTAAATGTTGGAAAAATATTTAAACTACACCACAGTGTTTGTTTACCTAGACCCCATGAAATCACCTTGTGGACCTCTCTTTATAGGTAGATTTCTTGATAGATGGATACACAGTGAGACAGCTTATATCGGTAAGCTCTCTCTAAATCAACTAGAGGGCTAATTTCTTCTGAGAAAACTGCCTTATTTTCTTAGTTTTGAATTTGTTTGCTCCATCAAAATAAATATTCTTTCTTTGACTTGTCTTTATTCTTTCATTTTGAGCTTCAGTTTATTTGGGGACTGTAGATTCCTGCCTATTAAGATTTTTAAAACATAACATCTTCAGAGTTTGACTAGAAGAAAATAGTCTAGAAGTCAACCAC
This sequence comes from Pongo pygmaeus, assembly GCF_028885625.2. Taxonomy (NCBI): domain Eukaryota; kingdom Metazoa; phylum Chordata; class Mammalia; order Primates; family Hominidae; genus Pongo; species Pongo pygmaeus. The sequence goes on from NC_072384.2 coordinate 86,669,913, forward strand.
AATTTGCCATATTAAATGCTGAAAGCTAATAATCTCAATGACAAATTATGGAAAAACATTTTCATCAAGTATATAATGGTACATGTCTTAGAAAAACATAACTATTTTCTTTCCAAAATAGCTAAGCTTAAAGATTACATTTTAAAACTACCTGTGATGTTTGTTAAAATATTGCAATAACACGTTCCTGCACTTTGTTAGCTATAGTAGATGAATAGCTTCCTATTTCTTTTGGGAAAGTTTACATGATGATGTAAACCCACAGATTATTTTTAAAAAATAAAATTCACATCTTTAGAAGCATAGGCTATTTTATCCCCCTAGGTAACAAAACCTTTCTTAGTTGAAACCTATTATTTCCTGGTTTTGTTTTCTTTTTTTTAAATTTTATTTATTTATTTTTTTTATTTTATTATTATTATACTTTAAGTTTTAGGGTACATGTGCACAATGTGCAGGTTAGTTACATATGTATACATGTGCCATGCTGGTGTGCTGCACCCATTAACTCGTCATTTAGCATTAGGTATATCTCCTAATGCTATCCCTCCCGCCTCCCCCCCCACCCCCGCCACAACAGTCCCCAGAGTGTGATGTTCCCCTTCCTGTGTCCATGTGTTCTCATTGTTCAATTCCCACCTATGAGTGAGAACATGCGGTGTTTGGTTTTTTGTCCTTGTGATAGTTTACTGAGAATGATGATTTCCAATTTCATCCATGTCCCTACAAAGGACATGAACTCATCATTTTTTATGGCTGCATAGTATTCCATGGTGTATATGTGCCACTGTAAACTAGTTCAACCATTGTGGAAGTTAGTGTGGTGATTCCTCAGGGATCTAGAACTAGAAATACCATTTGACCCAGCCATCCTATTACTGGGTATATACCCAAAGGACTATAAATCATGCTGCTATAAAGACATATGCACACGTATGTTTATTGTGGCACTATTCACAATAGCAAAGACTTGGAACGAACCCAGTTGTCCAACAATGATAGACTGGATTATTTCCTGGTTTTCAAGCCTACCCCTGCTATGGTTCTGAATGGTATTCCACAGTCTTGCAAGAGTACCACAATTTTCCCATGAGTCGATTTTTTTTCTGTTCTTCAGGTTGACTGGGGTTTTCATAATTCATATGTTGACTAGTTCTAATCCTTGTAGACCTTATTAAAACACTAGACTAACTGCAGACAGTCTGATTCAAAACAAATAAGATAATTACATTCCCAAGAGTCTCTGGACTTATTACACTTGAACAGCTTAGCTAGAAACCTTTTCTAAATACTATACGGAAAGGGTAATAGTGGCTATTAAGCAATGTAGAGTAAATATCTCAGAATTATTTTACATATTTCCATATTTCAATCCAATAATGTAGATTCTTTTTTCATAGAAAAATACTTTTAAAAAATTCAGCTTAAAAAATTAGCTTATCAGTATCCAAAATTTTATAATAAAGACTATTTCAAAACCCTGATTTCTGATTTAGATAATTTCTGAAAGGTTTGTGTCCATAAAATACAAAAAAGGATAATTATTAACATACTTTTGCAGATATTTTCTCATTGTTACTTTTAAAAATTTAGTATTTCTGATTTTTAAAAGAGTTGCTTGTCATTATTCCTTGGATTATTTAACAAACCACTATTGATGTGAATATTGACCATTGAAGAGGATGTTAATGACAAGTAGACAAGATCTATAATTAAGGAGTTTACCAATTATTTCTAAGGGGTGCTTATACTTATAAAAGGAAGGGAAAAATTATTTCTCTGAATAAGTCTTTTTCCTTAATGTTTAAATAAAATGACAAGAAAAGAATCTCGAAAGTGAGTTTCATGCTAACAATCTTTAATACACACCTGTTTTCTGAAACTCTGGTTTCTCAAAAAGTAATGCTTGCTACTGTTCTATTATTTTCTTTTTTCACAATGAGACATAAGAGCAAGCTGTAATGAATCAGTGATAAGAGAATTTGTACTTACTCTTCTTGAAATTGGGACCTGTCTTTCCTGCCTTTTTTTTTTTTAAGTCAAGATGAGATTTGATACTATTAAAATTAGCCTTAGTAAGAAATTAATCTGAATCAGGAAATTTTGAAAATTCCATCTGCCCCAAGATGAGCTCGTTTCACTTCTAAAGAAAATACTGCCTGATTGCATGTACAAAATTGTTATGTTGATATCTTATGTTTGTCTTCTTAGACCATAAGATCCTTATGGACAGAAACCATGCTTTACAATTCCTCCAATTCTTAACAGTAGTATGTACTCAATAAATATTGATTAATGGAGTTATGAATCAGATGAATGATGATGGATTTTGTTCAATGGAATAATTAGAAGTGTTTTGAGAAGGGGAGAGAGTGACATCAGCAGGATGGTAAAATAGGAGCTCCCCTGCTTGTATCCTCTCAAGCAACAAAGGCAAAAGTGCCTTTGTGGGAGCTCTGGAATTCAAATAGGAGTTTGTGAAAACCTGCTGGAGCTCAAGACCTAGTAAGGCCATTCTAGAGGGTAGAACTGTGCCCACATAGAAAGCTCACAGGCTATGATCCCAGTTCCAGACCTGGAAATGGCCCTGTCATCCTGAGGACTCAGTTGCAGCCATGTTTGGCCTTGATCCTGCTACCACAATCACCCACCAATGAACCGAGGTAGAGTCACACCATTTATGCTTTGAGTGACAGGCCTGCTGACTTTGTTTCTTCCTGTGGACCCTGAAATGGCTAAGACACTTGTCTTCAGCTCTGTCAGCTGCAGACTGCAAGCAGTCCTGCCCCATGAGGTCCCCAGTGGGACACATGCTTGTCTGAGTTCCTGGAGGCAGGGCTGTCAACCTTAGTCTCAGCTGTAGAACCTGAAGCAGCCCTGCAACTGTTTAAGTCTCTCTCATCTGTGGGCTGGGGACAACACTGCCTGTCCAGAGAACTACTCAGTGACCCAGGGGGAGCCTTCCTAGAAACCCACAGGAAGCCACACCAGTCTGTGCAGCTGGTGATAGGCTAGTTGTGTGAGCGAACTTGAAGACAGGTAAGTTGAAATTACCCAATTATAAGAAGAAAAAGAATGAAGGAAGCATAAGGGACTTATGGGACACCATCAAATACAAATATATTATTAATTATGGGAGTTTCTGAAAGAAGAGAGAGAGAGAAAGCTAAAGAAAGCTTATTTCAAGAAACAGTAGCTGAAAACTTCCCAAATATTGAGAGGATCCAGATTCATGGAGCTCAGAAAACCCTAAACAAGATTGACCCTGTATTAGGCTGTTCATACATTGCTATAAATACTTGAGGCTGTGTAATTTATAAAGAAAAGAGACTTAATTGGCCAGTGGTTCTGCAGGCTTTACAGGAAGCATGGTGCTGGCATCTGCTCAGCTTCTGGTGAAGCTCCTCAAGGAACTTTCAATCATGCCAGAAGGTGAACGGGGAACAGGCCTGTCACATGGTGAAAGTAGGAGAAAGAAAGAAAGAGAGAGAAAATGGAGGCGGTGGGGAGAGGGTGCGGGCACAGGTGCCACATACTTTTAAGTGACCAGACCTTGTGAAAACGCACTCGCTCTCATGAAAACAGCACCAAGCCACAAGGGATTCACCTCCATGATCCAAACACCTCCCACCAGTCTAAGAATTACAATTCGACACGAGATCTAGGCAGGGACAAATATCCAAATTCTATCAGACCCAAAGAAGAATATTCTGAGACATATTGTGATCAAATTGTCAAAAATCAAAGACAGAATCTTGACAGCGCCAAGAGAAAAATGCCTTATTACACACAGGGGAATCTTCATAAGACTATCAGCAGACTTTTCAACAAAACCCTTGCAAGCCTGGAGGAAGTAAGATAACATATTCAAAGTGCAAAAAGAAAAAAACAAACTGTCAATAAGTAATACTATACCTGGCAAAGCTGTCCTTCACATATGAAGGACAGAGAGACATTCCCTGACAAAGAAAACCTGAGAGACATCATCACCAGCAGACCTGCGTTACAAGAAATAATGAAGTTCTTAGAGTTGAAACAAAAGGATGCTAAATAGCAACATGAAAACATATGAAAGTACAAATGTTTCTCAACTTATAATGGGGAAACATCCTGATAAACCCATCATAAAGTCACAAAATTATAAGTCAAACCAATGTAAGTTGGGGACCATCTGTACAAAATTCACTGGTAAAGGTAAATATTTAGTCAAATCCGGTATACTCTAATACTGTAATAATGGTGTGTAAATGACTTTTAACTCTAGTACAAAAGTTAAAAGACACGTATTAAAAATAACTATAGCTACAATTAGCTGATAAATAAACAAAATAGAAAGATGTAAAATGTAACATCAATAGCCTAAAATGTGGTGAGGAGAGAAGTAGAAGTGTGGGTTTTGTATGCTATTGAACTTAAGCTTTTAGTTCAAAATAGAATGTTATAACAATAAGGTGTTTCATATAAGTCCTGTGGTGAACACAAAGAAAAAATAAACCTCTAGTGAATACAAAAAGATAACAACAACAACAAAAAAATCAAAGCATGCACTCCAAAAATCTAACAAATTACAAAGGAGGAAGAAAAGAATGGTATAATGGAAAAAAGGAATGATGAAACAATTAGTAAACAACAAAATGGCAGAAGTTCTTACATATCGATTATTACTTTACATGCAAATGAATATATTTTCCAATCAAAAGACACAGTGTTTAAATGGATTAAAAAATATGATCTCAGTTGGAAAAAAACAGCAGATAGGAGACAGGACTAACTTCCAGCTCCCACTCAGAGCAGTGTGTGGAGGCTCACACTGTGAACTTTTGCTCCAAGGATTAGTGCAGTAAGATACCAAGAAAGCCAGAGACTCCACAAGCCCTTTGAAGGAAGCGGCTTGCTGTTGCAGGTTCTGTGAGACAGCCAAAAGAATGTGAGTATTCAAAGTGTAAAAGAGGGAACATCCACCCCCGAACACACATCCTCACTGGGAAACCTGAAGGTTCAGATCACAGGAGAAGGATTTGACCTTACCTGGAGCTGAGACAAATTTAGAGAGCTGAGAAAAATATGGGGGTAGAGGAAGCACAGGAAAGAGTCCTGTGGGCACTCTCAGTCCCCAGGGAAGCCATTTCTGACTTTATCTCATAGGGGTCCTTGGGGAGGGCTGGCAGTGGAATTGGGGAAAGATGACAGGGAAAGTAAACATTCAGCTGAACTTTGTAACAATTTCAACTCAAGGTGAAGTTTCCCGGACAGAAACTGGGGGAGGGAGTGACCTGGAGTACAGATATGAACATAGAAGCTGCAGAAGGTGGGGAGGCATGAAACCTGAAAGCCATGTGTACTTTCTCAGCAGGGAGGCTTGTAGCCTGGGGCAAGTTCTCAGCCCTGCTCACTGGCTGCCTGGAAATAAACTCAGTGTGGTTACGGGACACAGTGGGAGTGAGAGCAGCCTTTCCAGCTGCATGGGAGCTGGGTGAGGCCTGTCACTGCTGGCTTTCCCCCACTTCTCTGGTGACCTGTATGATGCGACAGAGGCAGCCATAATCTCCGGGGGAATGTAACTTCATCAGCGTGAGAACCGCACTCCCATCCCCCACAGCAGCCTAAGCATGCCCTGCCCAAGGAGAGTCTGAGCTCAGACACACCAGACCCTGCCCCCACCTGATGGTCTTTCTTTACCCGCTCTGGTAGCTAAAGACAAAAGACATAATTTCTTGGAAGCTCTGTGGCCCCACCCACCACCTGAGACACCCAAATACTTACCCAGGTGACCTTAGGGCAAGCTTGTATACTCCCTGTAATACTGCAGCTGATACTCTCTTGAAAGCATCACCTCCCGGCCAGAGGTCAACCAACACAAAACCAGTGCACTAAGCAAAACTACAACCAAGGACTCTCACAGAGTCCACTTCACTCCCCTGCTACATGCAGTGGAACAGGTTCTGGTATCCACGACTGAGAGACCTGAAGATGGATCACATCACAGGACTCTTTGCAGACGCTCCACAGAACCAGCCCAGAGCCCACTAGCTCTGCTGTGTGGCTGGATCCAGAAGAGAAACAACAGTCACTCTAGTTGAGCTCTCAGAAAGCCCCATCCCCAGGGGAATGAGGAGAGCACCACATCCCCATAAGACAAAAGAATCCAAACAGCAGCTCTTGAGCACCGTATCTTCCTTCTGACATAGTCTATCCAAATGAGAAGAAACCAGAAAAACAATTCTGGTAATATGAAAAAACAAGGTTATTTAACACCCCCAAAAGATCACAATAACTCAGCAGCAATGGATCCAAACTGAAAAGAAATCTCTGAATTGCCAGAAGAAGAATTCAGAGGGTTGATTTTTAAGCTACTCAAGAAGGCACCAGAGGAAGGTGAATACAAACTTAAAGAAATTTTAAAAATGTCACAGGATATGAATAGAAAAATAGATAAACAGCATAAGTAAAAAATAATCACAACTTCTGGAAATGAAGGACATACTTAGAGAAATGCAAAATCCACTGGAAAGTCTCAGCAATAGAATTGAACAAGCAGAAAAAAGAACATCAGAGCTTGAAGACAAGGCTTTTGAATTAACCCAACCAAATAAGGACAAAGAAAAAAATTAAAACAGGAGCAAAACCTTCAGGAAGTTTGAGATTATGTTAAAAGACCAAACCTAAGAATAATTGGTGTTCTTGAGGAGGAGAAATCTAAAAGTTTGGTAAACGTATTTGAGGGAATAATCATTTCACTATGGAAAACAGTGTGGAGATTGCTTAAAGAACTAAAAGTAGAACTACCATTTGATCCAGTAATCCCACTCCTGGGTGTCTACCCAGAGGAAAAGAAGGTATTATACAAAACATATACTTGCACATGCATGTGTATAGCAGCACAATTCACAATTGCAAAAATATGAAACCAGCTTAAGTGCTCATCAATGAGTGGATAAATTGTGGTGTATATATGCATTAGTCCCTTTTCACACTGCTAATAAAGACACACCGAGACTGGACGATTTACAAAAGAAAGAGATTTAATGGACTTACAGTTCCACGTGGCTGGGGAGGCCTCACAATCATGGTGGAAGGCAAAGAGGAGCAAGTCATACCTTACATGGATGGCAGCAGGCAAAGAAAGAGAGCTTGTGCAGGAAACCTCTCATTTTTTTAAATCATCAGATCTTGTGAAACTTATTCACTATCACAAGAATGGCATGGGAAAGACCTACTCTCCATGATTCAATTACCTCCCACCGGGTCCCTCCCACAACACATGGGAATTCAAGATAAGATTTGGGTGGAGACACAGCCAAATCATATCAATATATATCACGGAATGCTACTCAGCCATAAAAAGGAATGAAATAATGGCATTTGCAGAAATCTAGATGGAACTGGAGACCATTATTCTAAGTGAAGTAACTCAGGAATGGAAAAGGAAATATTTTATGTTCTCAATCATAAGTGGGAACTAAGCTATGAGGATGCAAAGGTGTGGAAATACGACCTTCGGGACCTAAGGAAAGGATGGGCAGGGAGAAGGGTAAAAGACTACACATTGGTACAGTGTACATTGCTTGGATGTTTTGGTGTATCAAAATCTCAGAAATCATCACTAAAGAAGTTATTCATGTAACCAAACACCAACTGCTCTCCAAAAACCTATTGAAATAAAAAAATTAATAAGTCAAAAAATATGATCCAATAATATTCTATGTACAAAATACTCACTTTAGGCTTGAGGACACATAGAAAGTAAATGAATGAAAAAAGATATTCTATGCAAATTATAACCAAAGAGAGCAGGGGTGCCTATACTTATAAAAGAAAAAAACATACTAAGTCAAAAACTGTAAAGCTGTAAAATTCTAATGTAGTAGTAAATGCCTGCATTAGACAAAAGTGTTCATATATAATAAAGATGTCAATTTATCAAGAGGTTATAACAATTGTAAATATATAGGCACCCACCATCAGATCATCTGAATATAACAGGCAGATATTAACACAAAGGAGAAATACACAGCAATATAACAGTGGCGGACTTTAATATTCCACTTTCAACAATAGATATGTTATCCATACCAAAAAGGAAAAAAGTCAATAAGGATGAAGTGGGCTTGAAGATAAACCAAAGGAACCTAGCAGACATATAGAGAGAGCATTTCATCTAACAGCAGCAGAATACATACCCTTCCCAAATACACATGAAACATTCTCCAGGATTGATCATATGTTATGTCATAAAACAAAACAAATTTAAGAAGATTGAAATCATCTCAAATATCTCTTCTGACCACAATAATATGAAACTAAAAAGTAATGATAGGAAGATTGAAAAATTCATAAATATGTGGAAATTAAGCAATAGGTTTCTGATCAACTAATGGATCAAAAAAGAAATTAAGGCTGGACACGGTGGCTCATGCCTGTAATCCCAGAACTTTGGGAGGCCAAGGCAGGTAGATCATGAGGTCAGGAGATCGAGACCATCCTGGCTAACATGGTGAAACCCCGTCTCTACTAAAAATACAAAAAATTAGCTGGGCGTGGTGGTGAGAACCTGTAGTCCCAGCTACTCAGGAGGCTGAGGCAGGGGAATGATATTAACCTGGAAGGCGGAGCTTGCAGTGAGCCGAGATCATGCCACTGCACTCCAGCCTGGGTGACAGAGCAAGACTCCATCTCAAAAAAAAAAAAAAAAAAAAGAAAGAAATTAAAATAGAAATTAAAAAATATATCAATACAAAAGAAAATGGAAACAAAACATATGAAAGCTTGTGGAATGCAGCGAAAGGAGTAAATGCCTACATTATAAAGGAAAAAAATCCAAATATGCAAACTAAAATTACACCAAAAGGGTCTGAAAAAAGAAGAACAAACCAAGAAAAAGTTTATATAAGGAAGATAATAAAGATCAGGCCAGGAAAAAATAGAAATTAGGAAAACAATGGAAGAGATTAATAAACCTAAGAGTTGTTATATTTTAAAAGATAAGTTGATATACCTTTCACTAGAAAAAAACAGAAGACTCAAAATCAGAAATAAAAGAGGAGCTATTACAACTAAAGACACAGAAATAAAAAGGTTAATAAAAAGACTATTACCAATTATACACCAACAAATTGGATAACCTAGAAGGAATGGATAAATTTCTAGATACACATAACCTACTAAGACTGAATTATGAAGTAGAAAATCTGAGCCCATCAGTAACAAGCAAGGAGATTGAATTCGTAATTTTAAAAAAATCACTCACCAAAAAAAGCCCAGGATCCGATGGCTTCACTGCTGAATTCTATGAAACATTTAAAGAAGAACTAATACCAATCCTTCTGAAAGTCCTCCAAAAATCAAAGAAAAAGAAATAACTTTCAAGTGAATTATATGAGGCCCTGACACCAAAGCCAGACAATACCATTACAAGAAAATTACAATCCAATATCTCTGATGAATACAGATGCAAAAATCCTCATCAAAACACTAGTGAACCAAACTTAACAGCACATTAAAATGATTATTCACTGCGATAAAGTGGGATTGATTAATGGGATGTAAGGATGGTTCGATATATGCAAATCAATAAATTGATATGCCACATTAACAGAATATAGGACAAAAATCATATTATCAATGCATCAAGAAAAATTATCTAACAAAATTCAACATCCTTTCATGATAAAAACTACCAATAAATTAGTTACAGAAGGAATGCACCTCAACATCGTAAAAGCCATATGTGACAAGCCCACAGCTTACATCATACTCAATGATGAAAAGTTGAAAGTGTTTAAGATCTGGAACAATATTCACTCTCACAACTTCTATTCAAGTAGTACTGGAAGCCCTAACTAGAACAATTACGCAAGAGAAAAAAAAAGTATTAAAATCACAAAGGAAGTAAATTGTCTCTGCAGGTGACATAATCTTATATATTAAAAGCTTTAAAGGCTTCAGAGAACTTTTAGAACTAATAAATAAATTCAATAAAGTTGCAGGATACAAAATCAATGTACAAAAATGAGTTGCCTTTCTAAACACTAACAATGAATTATCTGAAAAAGAAATCAAGAAAACAATCCCCATTACAATAGCTACAAAGAAAATAAAATGCTTAGAACTAAATTTAACCAAGGAGGTAAAAGATCTGTACACTGAAAACTATGTAAGATAATGAAAAAAGAAGACACAAATGGAAAGATATCTATGTACAGGGATTCGGAAAATATTGTTATAATGTCTACATCACCCAAAGAAATCTACAAATTCAATACAATCCTTATCAAAATTCCAACAGCATTTTTTTACCAAAATTTTAAAAATTCTAAAATTTGTAAGGAAGCACAAAAAACCTTGAATAGCCAAAGCAATTCTGAGCAAAAACAAAGCTGAAGCCACCATACTACCCAACTTCAAAATATACTGCAAAGCCAAAGTAATCAATAGAGCATGGTGCCAGCATAAATACACAGACAAATGGAAAAAAAATGAAAAGTTCACAGATAAATCCAATATTTATAGTCAACTCATTTTTTACAAAGGCACCAAGAATAAACAGTGAGGAAAGACAGTTTCTTCAGTAAGTGGTGTTGGGACTACTGGATAGAAACATGCAGAAGAATAAAATTAGATGCTATTTTATATCAGAAAAAAATTAACTCAAGATTAAAGACTTAAATGTAAGATCTGCAACTGTAAAATTACTAGAAGAAATCATAGGAGAAAAACTATGACATTGGTCTTGGCAATGATTTTTTGGATGACTCCAAAAGCATAGGCATCAATAGCAAAAATAGACAAATGGGATTGCATCCAACTAAAAGGCTTCTAATGGTAAGCAATCAACACAGTAAAGAAATAACTTATGGAATGGGGAAAATATTTGCAAACCACACATCTTACAAGGGGTTAATATCTAAATACATAAGGGATACAAAGAACTCAATAGTGAGTAAACAAATAACCAGATTTGAAAACTGGGCAAATGACCTGAAGAGAAGTTTTTCTCAAGAAGACACACAATTGCCAAAAGGTATATAAAAATATTCAACATAAATAATCATCAGAGAAATGCAAATTGAAATTACATTGAGATATTACCTCACACCTGTTAGAATGGCTGTTATCAAAAAGATGAAAGATAAATGTTAGAGAGGATGTGGGGAAAAGAGAAGCCTTGCACATTGTTGGAAGGAACGTAAATTGGTAAGCTATTATGTAAACCAGTATGGAGGTTCCTCAAATTAATAATAGAACTATCATATAATCCACCAAGTATTCTTCTGAATTTATAATCAAAAGAAATGAGTACATTGAAGAGATATCTGCACTCCCATGTTCATTGCAGCATTATGCACAGTAACCAAATTATAAAGTCATCCTAAGTGTTCATGGGTGGATGAATGGATTAAAAAATATGGTATATATACAAAATAAACACTATTGATCCTTAAAAAAAAAAAAGGAAATCCTGCCATTTGTAACAACATAGATGAATCTGGAGGACATTTTGCTAAGTGAAAAAAGTCTGGCACAGAAAGACAAATACTGTGAGACCTCACTTATACATGGACTCTAAAATGAAACTCATAGAAATAAAGAGTAGATGGTGGTTATTAAGGGCTGGAGAGTGGGAGTGGGGATTGGGACATGTTGGTCAAGATACAAAATGGGAGTGACATCAGCAAGATGGCTGACTGGAGAGGCTTGGTGCTCATTCCCCCTGCAAGAAAAGATCAAGACAATGGAAATACAGCTAAGAATTGACTTGGGTGTTGAAGGGAGAACACTGGAGTGCAGCTGGGGAGTGGAGATGTATCTATGGTGATTGAAGCTCAGGAAGGCAGTGTGGAGGCACCTGGCCTCTGAAGTCCTGTCTCCCCCACCCAGATCAGATTGGTTCAGACAAGAGGGACTTCCCCTTGCAGGGGCAGAGGAGGTGAGGGAGGAAGGTAAGCAGAAAAATCCCATCAGCCCCTACTGCCACCGTAAATACTTGAAGTCCTTAATACAGGAGTATCACACAGTTCTCTCAAAGCCCTGTGCCCAATTGAAAGAGCTGTTAGGGCTTCACATAGGTGCATTGCTCCAGATTAGGAGCACAAGATGTATACTCCCCACCCTACACCCAGTCAAGCCGCTGCAGCACAGTGCCATCTTGAGACCAGGGCCACCTCTGGAGTGTACCTTCCTCTGGGGGCAAGTAGCCACTGCACTTCTGATGCACTGGGGCTCCATTTTCATTGCATCAAGCCCACACCGGGTGGTGGTGGTGGGTGGGGGGCACTGACCACCACAAACCCAGCTACGTAGAGCTTGGGCCCAGGATCAGCTGTGATTCCAGTCCTGCAAAGCAGGGAAACAAACCAGCCACCACCACCTACACTTCCAGTTGGAAAAAAGTCTTGCAAACCCACCCAGGGTGAACTTACTCTTGAGCTAGCAGACTGCTGTGTGCCTCACTCCTCATTCCCCCAGAGGTCCCCCACTGAGCATGTGCCATAGCCCTAGGCTGGCAGAGTGGCTACATGTTCATGCCCAGTGCCTGAGAAACAGCCCTATGGCACGCCTAACCCCCATAGAAATGCCCCTGCCCTGGATTGCCCAAAAACTCTGCCTGCAATTCACACCTGAGAAACAGCCCCTGGCAGAAATGTCCTCAAGTTGACCAGTGAGCTATGCACCTGTGTTCTAGGCCTGAAAAACAGCTCCACATGCCACCCCTGACAGACACGCACTCAAGCCAGTTGAGTAGCTGTGCATTGACATCCTGGGCTTGAAAAACAGTCCTGAGGGCCATCCCTAAAACACACACCCTTCAGGCCAGCTAAGCAGCTGGGTGGTCATGTCCCAGGCTTGAGAAACAAACACATAGGCTACACCTGACAGACATGTCCCCAGGCTGGCTAAGCAACTGCATGCTTATGCCCCAGCCAGAGTAACAGACCCTCAACCCCAGTAAGCCAGACCCCTTGGCTGACCCATCATATGCCCTGACCTGAGAAACAGCCCGGCAAGCCTATTTCTGGCAAAGCTGCACTGCTACCACTATGTTTCTCAGCTTAAGCCACAGACACACTTGCAAACATTACTAATATAGATTATAGCTGAAGAAACTATATAGAGCCTACACTACTGTGTCCACCTAGAACCAAAGCCAACACACCTCACCAAACCAACAGCCCAATAACCATCTAAATGAATAAGTCTTTTCTACAACATCTACTTCATAAAACTGGAAAGGGTGACCCTTCTGCCAGATGCATAGAAATCAATGGAAGGACACATCAAACATGAAAAAGTAAGGAAACATGACACCTTTGAGGGACCACAATAATTCTCCAGTAACAGATCCCAATCATAAGGAAATATGCAAAATGTCACAAAAAATTCAGAATAATAATCTTAAGGAAATTTAGTGAAGATACAAAATAATACAGATAGACAATTCAATACAATCAGAAAAACAATTCATGAATTGAATGAGAAATTCAACAATAAAGTAGATATTGGATAAAAAGATACAAATATGAATTCCACAACTGAAGAACTCAATGAGATAAAAAATATAATTGAGAGCTTCAAAAACAGACTAGATCAAGCAGAAGAAAAAAGTCTCTGAACTAGAAGACAGTTATTTTGAAATAACAGAGAGACCAAAGAAAAAGAGATAAAGAAAAAAGAATGATGAAAGCCTACAAATTTATGTATAGGACACCATTAAACAAACAAATATTCACATTGTGGGCATTCCAGAAGGAGAAGAGGAGGGAAAAAGGTAAAGAAAACATATTTAATAAAATAATAAATTAGAAAGAATTTGAGTTCCAAATTGCTGTGCTAGCTGAAGCACTGCCTACCCTCTCTCTCTCCCAACCAACAGAAAACCAAAAATACATATATACAGCACTGAGATTAACACCAGAAATATCCCAGAACTCAAATATGAAGATGAGACAGTTTCTGGAACCATAATAAAGTGAAAAAACTGAGCGGCTCATTAAGAGAATTGAATTTCCACATGTATCATGCCCCTCCTGCAATTTTGCTGGTTGTCTACCTGATTCTCACTTTTTCCAAGTATGCAGAAAATTTTTTCTCAACTGTGGTTTCTAAATTGGAAAAAGTGAGATTGAGGTAGACAACCAGCTTCCCCATCATCTTGGGTTTCCTGGCAGGAGACCTGCCTTGTCTTAACTCACAGGAAGCATCAAGGGAGAAATACCCCTGAAGACAGAGACAAAGGGAGAAGAAAGAAATATCATCCCCAGCCTTGGAAACTCTGCCCTATAACTCAGCCAAAGAAGCTGTGAAATCGGAGTGGCTGTTCAGCAGCACTATGAAAGTTCATCCCACAGGTTCCCTGGGCACAAACCCCTAGTCAACCTTCTCATACTGCTAGGATATCAGGGACCTCCCTCATTCAGGAGAGGCAGAGCTCCACCTGAGGCAAACCTCAGCCTAAGATGCCACCTAGAGCCAAAAAGGAGTTAGGGACCTAGTGGTAAAGAACGTCTGAGTAAATACATTGAATAAAAACCAAAACAAACTAGAGACGACTGGAATAAATAATGAATCATTCAATGTGAATACATGGACATACAAGCATAAGAAACAACAGCAAACAGGGAATCACGGTCGTTCCAAATTAACAAAGTAAGGAACCAGTAATTGACCCTAACAAGATGAGTTTGTTTTTTGATTTTTTTTTTTAAAGCTCATCAGCTATCGTTAGTGTTTGTGTATTTTATGTGTGGCCCAAGACAATTCTTCTTCCAATGTGGCCAGGGAAGCCGAAAGACTGAATACCCCTGGTCAAAAGTCAAAGATAGGCTGGGTGTGGTAGCTCACGCCCGTAATCCCAGCACTGTGGGAGGCCAAGGTAGGCAGATCAAGAGATTGAGACCATCCTGGCCAATATGGTGAAACTCCATCTCTATAAAAGTACAAAAATTAGCTGGGCATGGTGGCATGCACCTATAGTCCCAGCTACATGGGAGGCTGAGGCAGGAAAATCGCTTGAACCCGGGAGGTGGAGATTTCAGTGAGCTGAGATCACACCACTGCACTCCAGCCTGGCAACAGAGCAAGACTCCGTCTCAAAAAAAAAAAAAAGTCAAAGATAAATGTTTGGTGTACTGATATGAAGATGAGAGAGTTTCTGGAACCACAGCAAAGTGAAAAAATGGAGCAACTCATAAGACAATTAGATTTCCACATCCATCATGCCCCTTCATCAATTTTGCTGGTTATCCACCTAATACTAACTTTATCCAAGTATGCAGAAAAATTATCCCCAACTTATCGTTTCTAAACTGGAAAAAGTGAGATTGAGGTAGACAACCAGCTTCCCCATCATCTTGAATTCCCTGGCAGGAGGGAATTGACCACATGTGACAACACAAAACAAGTCTGAAAAAATTTTAAAAACTGAAATCATATCAAAAATCTTATCTGACCACAGTGGAACAAAACTAGAAATCAATACCAAAAGGGACATTTGAAATCATACAAATACATGGAAATTAAACAACATGCTCCTGAACAATCCATGAGTAAGAAGAAATTGAGAAATAAATTTTAAAATTCCTTGAAAGAAATGAAAATAGAACACAACATACCGAATCCTATGGGATAGAGCAAAAGCAGTATTAAGAGGTAAGTCTAGGCCAGGTGCGGTGGCTCACACCTGTAATCCCAGCACTTTGGGAGGCCGAGGCAGGTGGATCACGAGGTCAGGAGATCGAGACCATTCTGGCTAACATGGTGAAACCCTGTCTCTACTAAAAATACAAAAAATTAGCCTGGCATGGTGGTGGGCACCTGTAGTCCCAGCTACTTGGGAGGCTGAGGCAGGAGAATGGTGTGAACCTGGGAGGCGGAGCTTGCAGTGAGCTAAGATTGTGTCACTGCACTCCAGCCTGGGTGACAGAACAAGACTCTGGCTCCAAAAAAAAAAAAAAAAAAAAGAGGTAAGTCTATAGCAATGAATGCCTATACCAGAAAACTAAAAAGATTTCAAATAAACAACTTAATAATGCATCTCAAGGAGCTAAAACAGCAAAAAAAAAAAATCAACATATTTGACAAATATTAATAAAAGAAATTAAGACCAGAGAAAAAATTAACAAAATTGATACAAAAAGACAAAAGATCAATGAAACAAAAAGTTAGTTTTTGAAAAAGATAAACAAAATTGACAAACCATTAGCTAGACTAAAAAAAAAAAAAAAAAAAAAAACAGAGAGAAGATCCAAATAAAGAAAGTTAGAAATGAACAAGCAGATTTCACAATTGATACCACAGAAATACAAAGGACCATTATAGAGTATTACAAACTATATGCCAATAAGTTTGAAAGCCAAGAGGAAATGAATAAATCTTTGACACACTCAATCTACCAAGATTAAACCAAGAAGAAATAGAAAAGTTGAATAGACCAGTAACAAGTAATGAGGTTGAATTAGTAATTAAAAGTCTTCCAACAATGAAAAAGTTCAGGACCAGATGGCTTCACCATTAAATTCTACCAAACTTTTAAAGAAGAATTAATACCAATTCTTCTCAAACTATTCCAAAAATTGAAGTAAAGGGAATGCTTTCTAATTCATTCTATGAGGCCAGCATAACACTGATACCAAAACAGATAAGGACACAACAAAAAAGAAAACTGCAGGTTGATATTCCTGATGAACATAGACACAAAAATCCTAAGACAATATAGCAAACTAAATCCAACAACACATCAAAAAGATATGCCATGATAAAGTGGGATTTATCTCAGGAATGCAAGGATGGTTCAACATACAGAAATCAATGAATGTCCTCATTACATAAGCAGAACGAAGAATAAAAATCATATGATCATCTCAATAGAATAAGCGTTTTATAAAACCCAATATCATTTATGATATAAACTGTCAATAAATTAGATATACAAGGAAATTAGATATACAATGTCAATAAATTAGATATATAATAAAGGCCATATATGAAAACCCTACAGCTAACAGCATACTGAATGGAGGAAAGCTGAAAGCTCTTTCTCTAAAAACTAGAACACAAGGATATCCATTCATACCACTCTTATTCAAGATAGTACTGGAAGTCCTAGTCAGAGCAACTAGGCAGGAGAAAGAAACCTAAATATATCTAAATTGGGAAAGACAGAAGTCAGATTGTTCCTGTTTGAACAATCTGTACATACAATAGTATGTACATCTTATAGTGCTGTACATACAATAGTATGGTCTTATATATAGAAAAACCTAAAGGCTCTATCAAAAAAGTCTTCAAATTAATTAATAAATACAGTGAAGTTACAGGCTACAAAATCAACATACAAAAATCAGTAGTGTTTCAATACATGAATACTAGTTGAAAAAAAAAAAAAAAGTAATCCCATTTACAATAGTTACCAAAAAACCCTAAAATACCTAGAAATAAATTTAACCAAAGAGGTGAAGGACCTATACAATGAAAACTACAGAAATAGAAAAATAATCTTAAAGTTTGTGTGGAACCGCACATTTTTAATTGGCACATAATATACGTATTTATGGGGTACATAGTGATGTCTTGAGACATATAATGTATAGTAATCAGGTTAGGGTAATTAACATATTTATCATCTCAAACATTTGTTATGTCTTTGTGTTAAGGATATTCAATATCCTTCTAGCCATTTGAAACTATATATGTTATATATATGTTATATTAACTTTATATGTTTTATATATATGTTATTATTTATATATATGTTATTAACTATAGTCATCTTATAGTGCTATTAATCTCAGCACTTTGGGAGACCAAGGCAGGTGGATCACGAGGTCAGGTGATTGAGACCATCCTGGCTAACACAATGAAACCCCGTCTCTACTAAAAATACAAAAAAAAAATTAGCCAGGCATGGTGGCAGGCACCTCTTAGTCCCAGTTACTCAGGAGGCTAAGGCAGGAGAATGGCATGAACCTGGAAGGAGGAGCTTGCAGTGAGCCGAGATCACGCCACTGCACTCCAGCCTGGGTGACAGAGCAAGACTCCATCTCAAAAAAAAAAAAAAAAAAAAAAAAGAAGAAGAAAATAATTAAGGTGATAAAATGTGCTTTGATCACTCTGACAGTAGTGTCAAGAATGCAGGGGAGGGAAGGGAAGATCCAGATTTTTTCTAGCAGAGAACCAACTTATACAATTTTAGGGGTTCTTTTTAAATAAACAAGATTCCAAATGTAGATATAAAATATAGGATGACAGAAGGTGGTCAACTAGAAGCAGCTGCAGTCTGCAGCTCTCATGAAGAAAAATGAAAACAGTGAGTGAATTCCACATCTATGACTGAAATTTCTAGGTTCTCACATTGGGACTGACTAGGAAGATGGCTCAACCCACGGAGACTGGCAAGAAGCAAGGTGGAGTGATGGCCCACCTGGGAGCAGCAAGGAGCCAAAGGAACCCCCACTGCCAGCCAAGAAAAGTGGTAAGTAATTGTTTGGCCCCACCTGGGAAACCATGCTTCTCCCATGGATCTTTTCAATCCACGGATCAGGAGATTCCCTTGTGAGCCCACACCACCAGGGCCTTGGGTCTGATACACCGAGCTGTACAGAGTTGTGGAAGAACAGCCATTCAAGCTCATACAGAAACCCGGGAGTTTTATACACTCTGGCCCCAAGAATCCTGGCAAGGTGGGAGATCTATTCATATACTCCCCTAGGAAGAGGGCTTAATACAGAAGCCAAGCAGCAACGTTCTGTGGGCACCACTTCCATGGCACCTCATGAGTTAAGACCCACTGGCCTGGAATTCCAGACAGCCAGTGCAACAGGATGGAAACTGCATGAGATGGATGAGTTCTCAGGGGGAAGGATGGCCGTTGTTTCTAAGGTTAGGTCAACTCAGCCATTCTAGCTTGCTGGCTCTGGGGAGTCCAGGCAGTCTGGATGAGAAGGGATCCCCCACAGTGCAGTACAGCTGCTGTGCCAGATTGTGGCCAGACTGCTTTTTTTAAGTGGGACCCCACTTGATTTCTCCTCACTGGACAGGGCCTCCCTGTGGGAATTTTAGCAACTCCAGTTAGGGTTATATAGACAGAATTCTGATCTCTTTCTTGGATGAAGCCTGCAGGGAGAGGGCCAGCTGACATCTCTATAGTTTAGTCAACTCAGCCTTTCCAGTTTGCTGGCTCTGAAGATTCAGGTGGTCCAGATGAGGAAGGGTTCTCCCAATGCAGCACACCTGCTCTACCAAAAAGCAGCCAGACTGCTTCTTTAAGCAGGTCCTTGATCCCATTCTTCCTGACTGGGTGAGAATTCCTAACAGAGGTCTCCAGACAACTCCTACAGGAGCATCTGGGCCAGCAACAGGTCAGTACTCTACCTGGGATGGAGCTCCCAGAGAAAGGAGCAGGCTGCCATCTTTGCTGCTTTGCAGCCTTCACTGGTGATACCTCCAAGTAAGGAAAAAACCAAGGCAAGTAGGGTTTGAAGCCACTCGCCAGCAAATCACAGCAGCCCTACAGAAATGGGGCCTGACTGTTAAAATAAAAACAAACAAAAAGCAACAACAACAATAACATCAACAAAAAAAGACCGCACAAAACCCTCAAAGGTTAGCAACCTCAAAAATCGAAGGTAAATAAGCCCACAAATATGAGAAAGAATCAATGCAAAAATGCTGAAAACTCAAAAAGCCAGAGTGCTGCTTCTCCTCCAAATGACCACGACACCTCTCCAGCAAGGGCACAGAACTTGGCTGAGGCTGAGATGGCTGAATTGACAGAAGTAGGCTTCAGAAAGTGGGTAATAATGAACTTCACGAGCCAAAGGAGCATGTTCTAACCCAATGCAAAGAAGCTAAGAATCATGGTAAAACATTACAGGAACTGATAACCAGAATAGCCAGTTTAAAGAGGAATATAAGTAACCTGATGGAGCTGTAAAACACAATACGAGAACTTCACAATGCAATCACAAGTATCAATAGTAAAACAGACTAACAGGAGGGAAGAATCTCAGAGCTTGAAGACTATCTTTCTGAAATAAGACCAACAAAAATAGAGAAAAAAGAATGAAAAGAAGTGAACAAAGTCTCTGAGAAATATGAGACTATGTATAAAGTCTGAATCTACAACTGATTGAGGTACCTAAAATAGACAGGGAGAATGGAACCAAGTTGGAAAACATACTTCAGGATATCATCAAGAAGAATTTCCCCAACCTAGCAAGACAGGCCAACATTCAAATTCAGGAAATCCAGAGAACCTCAGTAAGATACTCCATAAGAAATTCAACCCCAAGACACATAATCATTAGATTCTCTAAGGTTGAAATGAAAGAAAAAATGTTAAGGGCAGTGGAGAGAAAGACCAGGTTACCTACAAAGGGAAACCCATAATACTAACAGTGGATCTCTCTGTGGAAATCCTACAAGCAGAAGAGACTGATGGTGAATATTCAAGATTCTTAAAGAAAATAATTTCTAACCCAAGATTTCATATCTAGCCAAACTAAGCTTCATAAATGGAGAAAGAAGATCTTTTTCAGACAAGCAAATGCTGGGAGAATTCATCACTACCAGGCCTGCTTTGCAAGAGGTCCTGAAGGAAGCACTGAATATGAAAAGAAACCTTATGAGCCACTGCAAAAGCACACTGAAGTACACAGACCAATGACACCATGAAGCAAGCACATAAACAAATCTGCAAAATAACCAGCTAGTATCATGATGACAGGATCAAATCCACACATATCAATACTAACCTTAAATGTAAATGGGCTAAATGTCCCAATTAAAAGACACCAAATGGCAAGCTGGATAGAGTCTAGACTCATCAGTATGCTGTCTTCAAAAGACCCATCTCATGCACAAAGACACACAAGCTCAAAATAAAGGGATGGAGGAACACTTACCAAGCAAATGGAAAACAAAAAGAAGAGGGGTCACAACCCTAGTTTCTGACAAAACAGACTTTAAACCAACAAAGATCAAAAAGACAAAGAAAAGCATACATAGTAGTAAAGGGTTTAACTCAACAAGAAGACCTAACTATACTAAATACATATGCACCCAATACAGGAGCACCCAGATTTATAAAGCAAGTTCTTAGAGACATGCAGAGACTTAGACTCCCACACAATAATAGTGAGAGACTTTAACAATCCACTGACAATATTAGATCATTGAGACAGAAAATTAACAAAGATATTCAGGATGTGAACTCAACTCTGGATCAAGTGGATCTGATATCTACAGAACTCCCCACACCAAAGCAACAGAATATACATTCTTATCACCACATGGCACTTACTCTAAATTTGATCATGTAATTGAAAATAAAACACACCTCAGCAACACACAACATCACAACTAAAAGAACTAGAGAACAAGATCAAACAAACCCGAGGCTAGAAGGCAAGAAATAACCAAGATCAGAGCAAAACTGAAGGAGATAGAAACAGAAAAATGCTTCAAAAAAATCAATAAATCCAGGAGCTGGGTTTAAAAAAATCAGTTAATAGACTACTAGCTACATTAATAAGGAAAAGTGAGAAAAATCAAACAGATACAATCAGAAATAAGGGGGATATCACCACTGACCTCAGAGAAATACAACCAACCATCAAAGAACACTAAAAACACCTCTATGGACATAAACTAAAAAATCTAGAAGAAATGGATAAATTCCTGGACACATACACCCTCCCATGACTGAACCAGGAAGAAACTGAATTCCTGAATAGACCAATAATGAGTTCTGAAATTAAGGCAGTAACAAATAGCCTACCAACCAAAAAAAGCCCAGGACCAGATGGATTTACAGCTGAATTCCACCACAGGTACAAAGAAGAGGTGGTACAATTTCTTTTTGTTTTTTTAAAATTTTACTTTAAATTCTGGGATACAAGGGCAGAATGTGATAGTACCATTTTTGCTGGAATTATTCCAAACAATTGAAAAGGAGGGACTCCTTCCTAACTCATTTCATGAGGGCAGCATCATCCTAAGACCAAAACCTGGCACAGTTACAACAACAACAAAAAACTTCAGGCCAATATCCCTGATGAACATTATGCAAAAATCCTCAATAAAATACTGGCAAACGAAATCCAGCAGCACATCAAAAAGCTTATCCACTACGATCAAGTTTGCTTCATCCCTGGGATGCAAGGTTGGTTCAACATATGCAAATCAATAGATGTGATTCATCACATAAACAGAATTAAAGACAAAAGCTACATGATTATCTCAATAGATGCAGAAAAGGCCTTCATGTTAAAAACTCTCAATAACTAGGTATTGAAGGAACATACCTCAAAATAATAAAGTCATATATGGCAAACCCATAGCCAATATTATACTAAAGGCAAAAGCTGGAAGCATTCCCCTTGAAAACCAGCACAAGACAAAGATGTCCTCTCTTACCACTCCTGTTTAACATAGTATTGGAAGTTCTGGCCAGCGCAATTAGGCAAGAGAAAGAATTAAAGGGTATTTAAATAGGGAGAAAGGAATTCAAATTATCTTTGTTTGCAGACGGCATGGTCCTATATCTAGAAAAAAATCCCATCATCTCAGCCCAAAAACTTCTTAAGCTGATAAGCAACTTCAGCAAAGTCTCAGGATAAAAAATTAAATGTGCAAAAATCACTAGCATTCCTATACACCAACAACAGGCAAGCAGAGAGCCAAATTTTGAATAACCTCCCATTTACAATTGCTATAAAAAGAATAAAACATCTAGGAATACAGCTAATAAGGGAAGTGAAAACCTCTTCAAAGAGAACTACAAATCACTGCTCAAGGAAATCAGAGAGGATACAAATGAAAAAACATTCTATGCTCATGGATAGAAAGAATCCATATTGTAAAAATGGCCATACTGCCCAAAGTAATTTATAGATTCAATGCTATTCCTATTAAACTACCATTGAAATTCTTCACAGAATTAGAAAAAACTATTTTAAAATTCATATGGAACAAAAAAAGAGCCCAAATAGCTAAGGCAATCCTAAGCAAAAAGAACAAAGCTGAAGGCGTTACACTACCTGACTTCAATCTATACTACAAGGCTACAGTTATCAAAACAACATGGTACTGGTACAGAAACAGACACACAGACATTGGAACAGAATAGAGAACTCAGAAATAAGATCACACACATACGACCATCTGATCTTCAATAAACCTGACAAAAAATAGCAATGGGAAAATGATTCTCTATTTAATAAATGGTGCTGGGAGAACTGGCTAGCCAAATGTAGAAAATTGAAACTAGACCCCTTCCTTATGCCTTATAAAAAAATTAACTGAAGAGGAATTAAACACTTAAATGTAAAACCCCAAACTATAAAAACCCTAAAAGAAAATCTAGCAATACCATTCAGGACATAGGTGTGGGAAAAGATTTCATGATGAAAATGCCAAAAGTAATTGTGACAAAAATCAAAATTGACAAATGAGTTGTAGTTAAACTAAAGAGCTACTGCACAGCAAAAGAAACTATCATTAGAGTGAACAAAAAAATCTACAGAATGGGAGAAAAATTTTGCAATCTGTTCATCTGACAAAGGTCTAATATCCAGGTTTTACAAGAAATTTAAATTTATAAGAAAAAACAACCCCATTAAAAAGAGGGCAAAGGAATAAACAGTCCCTTCTCAAAAGAAGACATTCGTGTGGCCAATAAACAGATGAAAAAAAGCTAAACATCACTGATCATTAGAAAAATGCAAATCAAAACCACAATGAGATACCATCACACGCCAGTCAGAATGGTGATTATTAAAAAGTCTAGAAACAATAGATGCTGGTGACGTTGTGGAGAAAAACTAACACTTTTATGCTCTTGGTGGGAGTGTAAATTAGTTCAACTATTTGGGAAGACAGTGTGGTGATTCCTCAGAGATCTAGAGGCAGAAATACCATTTGACCTAGCAATTCCATTACTGGGTATATATGCAAAGGAATATAAATTATTCCATTATAAATATACATGCATGTAAATGTTCATTATAGTGCTGTTCACAATGGCAAACACAGGGAATCAACCCAAACACCCATCAACGATAGACTGGATAAAGAAAATGTGGCACATATATACCAAGGAATATTATGCAGCCATAAAAAGGAGAAAGATCATGTCCTTTGCAGGGATATGGATGGAGCTGGAAGGCATTATCCTCAGCAAGCTAACGCAGGAACAGAAAACCAAACACTGCATGCTCTCACTTATAAGTGGGAGCTGAATGATGAGAACACATGAATGCCTGGTGGGAAACAACACACGCTGGGACCTGTCATGGGGAGGGGTGGGGGAAGGGAAAGCATCAGGAAGAATAACTAGTGGATGCTGGGCTTACTATCAAAGTGATGGGTTGATCTGTGCAGCAAAACCACCATGGCACAAGTTTACCTATGTAACAAACCGGCACATCCTGCACATGTATCCTGGAACTCAAATGTTGAAGAAGAAAAAAAAAAAAGAATGAGAAAGGAAATCACAATATATTACAAAATTTAAAATCTAACACATAACACAAACATCACAAGTTCCAGAAAAACAACATTAAATTCCTGACCACATACACTCTCTATCCCTCTATATTTTTTCCCTTGGCCACACCACACAAGTGTTGGTTTTTTGTGTTTGTTTTGTTTTGTTTTTTTCAGAATTTTTCAAGTATCTTTTTCATGTCTATTTTTAAAACATTGCTGGGTATGGTGGCTCACCCCTATAATCCCAGCACTTTGGGAGGCTGAGGTGGGTGGATCACAAGGTCAGGAGATCGAGACCATCCTGGCTAACATGGTGAAACCTCATCTCTACTAAAAATACAACAATTGGCTGGGTGTGGTGGCACGTGCTTGTAATCCCAGTTACTTGGGAGGCTGAGGCAAGAGAATCATGTGAACCCAGGAGGCAGAGATTGCAGTGAGCCGAGATCGCACCACTGCACTTCAGTCTGCTGACAGAGCAAGACTCCGTCTCAAAAAAAAAAAAAAAAGAAAAGAAAAAAAAGGAAGTCATGCACAGTGGCTCACGCCTGTAATCCCAGCACTTTGGGAGGCTGAGGCAGGCAGATCACAAGGTCAGGAGTTCGAGACCAGCCTGACCAACATGGTGAAACCCCATCTCTACTAAAAATACAAAAATTAGCCAGGCATGGTGGTACATGCCTGCAATTCCAGCTGCTTGGAAGGCTGAGGCAGGAGAACTGCTTGAACCCGGGAGGCGGAGGTTGCAGTAAGCCAAGATTGTACCACTGCACTCCAGCCTGGGTGACAGAGTGAGATTCCATCTAAATAAAAAAAATTTAGTAATGTTTTATTTATGCCAACAGACTCAAAATATTACCATTTCAGCAATCAATATAATAATTATGAGTTATTTTACATTCTTTTTTCTTGTGTACTACGTTTTCAACACTTGATGTGAATTTTACACTTATAGCTCATCTCAATTTGACCTGGTCACATTTCAAATGGTCAACAACCATTGGTGGCAAGTGACTTCTATAGTGCACATTGCTGCTCCAGAGCATGGCCTACTGGGCCAGCTGGTCTCCCTATAAATATAATCAAGTGTTTTATGTTTTACAAACTGTACTGCTGAACAATAATAACCACAAAAACTCCTCTACTGCCCCCATTGAAAAAAAAAAAAAGCAGACAACCAAATAAAAAACAAATAAAGATGCATTGCTGGCAAGATGGCCAAATAGGAAGAGCTCTAGTCTGCAGCTCTCAGAAAGATCAACACAGAAGGCAGGTGATTTCTGCACTTCCAACTGAGGGACACAGTTCATCTCATATGGACTAGCTGCACAGTGGGTGCAGTCCATGGAGGGTGAGCTGAAGCAGGGTGGGGTGTCACCTCACCTGGGAAGTGCAAAGGGTCAGGGAATTCCCTGCCCTAGCCAAAGGAAGCTGTAAGGGACTGTGAACGGTGCACTCCAGCCCAGATAGTGTACTGTCCCCATGGTCATCACAACCTGCAGACTAGAAGATTCCCTCCAGTGCCTATGCCACCAGAGCCCTGGGTTTCAACCACAAAACTGGGCAGCCATTTGGGCAGACACCGAGCTAGCTGCAGGAGTTTTTCATACCTCAGTGGCACCTCGAACAGCAGTGAGACAGAACTGTTCACTCCCCTGGAAAGGGGGCTGAAGCCAGGAAGCCAAGTGGTCTGGCTCGGTGGGTCCCACCCCCCCATGGAGCCAAGCAAGCTAAGATCCACTGGCTTGAAATTCTTGCTGCCAGCATGGCAGTCTGAAGTCGACCTGGGACACTTGAGCTTGGTGGGGGGAGTGGCGTCTGCCATTGCTGAGGCTTGAGTAGGTGGTTTTACTCTCAAGGTGTACACAAAGCCTCTGGGAAGTCTGAACTGGGTGGAGCCCACCACAGCTTAGCAAGGCTGCTGTGGCCAGACTGCCTCTCTAGATTCCTCCTCTCTGGGCAGGGCATCTCTGAAAAAAAGGCAGCAGCTCCAGTCAGGAGCTTATAGCTAAAACTCCCATCTTCCTAAGAAAGAGCACCTGGGGGAAGGGATGGCTGGGGGCACAGCTTCAGCAGAATTAAATGTCCCTGCCTGACAGCTATGAAGAGAGCAGTGGATCTCTCAGGACAGTGTTTGAGCTTTGCTAAGGGTCAGACTACCTCAAGTGGGTCCCTGACCCCCAAGTCTCCTGACTGGGAGATAACTTCCAGTAGGGGCTGATGGACACCTCATACAGGAGAGCTTTGGCTGGCATCTGGCAGGTGCCCCTCTGGGATGAAGCTTCCAGAGGAAGAAACAGGCAACAATTTTTGCTGTTCTACAGCCTCTGCTGGTAATACCCAGGGAAATAGGGTCTGGTGTGGACCTCCAGCAAACTCCAGCAGATCTGCAGCAGAGGGGACCTGACTGTTAGAAGGAAAACTAACAAACAGAAAGGAATAGCATCAACATCAATCAAAAGGACATCCACTCAGAGACCTTTTCCAAAATTCACCAACATCAATCACCAAAGGTAGATCTAAGAAAAATCCACGAAATGGGGAGAAACCAGCTCAAAAATGCTCAAAATTCCCAAAACCAGAACACCTCTTCTCCTCCAAAGGATCACAACTTCTCACCAACAAGGGAACAAAACTGCATGGGGAATGAGTTTGATGAATTGACAGAAGTAGGCTTCAGAAGGTGGGTAATAACAAACTCCTCTGAGCTAAAGGAGCATTTTCTAACCAAATGCGAGGAAGCTAAGAACATTGAAAAAAAGTGAGATGAATTGCTAACTGGATTAACCAGTTTAGAAAAGAACATAAATGACCAGATGGAGCTGAAAAACACAGGATGAGAACTTCGTGAAGGATACACAAGTATCAATAGCCAAAACGAGCAGAAGAAAGGATATCAGAGATTGAAGGTCAACTTAATTAAATAAAGCAAGAAGACAAGATTAGAGAAAAAATAATAAAAAGGAATAAACAAAGCCTCTAAGAAATATAAGACCATGTGAAAACACCAAATCTACATTCGATTGGTGTATCTGAAAGAGATGGGGAGAATAGAACCAAGTTGGAAAACATTCTTCAGGAGATTATCCAGGATAATTTCCCCAACTTACCAAGACAGGCCAACATTCAAATTCAGGAAATACAGAGAACACCACAAAGATAATCCTGAAGAAGAGCAACCCCAAGACACATAATTGTCAGACTCACCAAGGCTGGAATGAAGAAAAAAATGTTAAAGGCAGCCAGAGAGAAAAGTTGGGTTACACACAAAGAGAAGCCCATCAGACTAACAGCAGATCTCTCTGCAGAAACCTACATGCCAGAAGAGAGTGGGGGCCAATATTCAACATTCTTAAAGGAGAGAATTTTCAACCCAGAATTTCACATTCAGCCATACTAAACTTCATAAGTGAAGGAGAAATAAAATCCTTTAGAGATAAGCAAATGTGGAGAGATTTTGTCACCACTAGGCCTGCCTTACAAGAACTCCTGAAGAAAGCACTAAACATGGAAAGGAACAACTGGTACTGCCCACTGCAAAAACATACCAAATTGTAAAGGCCATCGACACTATGAAGAAACTACATCAAGTAACAGGCAAAATAACCAGCTAGCATCATGATGACAGGATCAAATTCACACATAACAATATTAACCTTAAATTTAAACAGGCTAAATGCCCCAATAAAAAGACACAGACTAGGAAATTAGATAAAGGGTCAAGACCCATCAGTGTGCTGTATTCAGGAGACCCATCTCACATGCAAAGACACACATAGGCTCAAAATAAAGGGATGGAGGAAGATCTACCAAGGAAATGGAAAGCAAAAAAAGCAGGGGTTGCAATTCTAGTCTCCGATAAAACAAAATTTAAACCAACAAAGATCAAAAAAGACAAAGAAGGGAATCACATAATGGTAAAGGGATCAATGAAACAAGAGCTAACTATCCTAAATATATATGCACCCAATACAGGAGCACTCAGATTCATAAAGCAAGTTCTTACAGACCTAGAAAGAGACTTAGACTCCCACACAATAGTGGGAGACTTTAACACTCCACTGTCAATATTAGACAGATCAACGAGACAGAAAATTGGCAAGGATATTCAGGACTTGAACTCAGCTCTGAACCAAGTGCACCTAATAGAAATCTACAGAACTCTCCACCCCAAATCAACAGACTATTCATTCTTCTCAGCACCACATCACACTTATTCTAAAATTGACCACTAATTGGAAGTAAAACACTCCTCAGCAAATGCAAAAGAATGGAAATCATAACAAACAGCCTCTCAGACCACAGTGCAATCAAATTAGAACTCAGAATTAAGAAACTCACTCAAAAATCACACAACTACATGGAAACTGAACAACCTGCTCCTGAATGACTACTGGGTAAATAACAAAATTAAAGCAGAAACAAAGATATTATTTGAAACCAATGAGAACAAAGACACAACATACCACCATGTCTCTGGGACACATTTAAAGCAGTGTTTAGAGGGAAATTTATACCACTAAATGCCCATAAGAGAAAGCAGTAAAGATCAAAAATCAACACCCAAACATCACAATTAAAAGAACTAGAGAAGCAAAAGCAAACAAATTCAAAACCCAGCAGAAGACAAGAAATAACGAAGATCAGAGGAGAATTGAAGGAGACAGAGACATGAAAACCCCTTTTAAAAATTACTGAATACAGGAGCTGGTTTTTTGAAAAGATCAACAAAATAGATATACCACTAGCCAGAATAATAAAGAAGAAAAGGGAGAAGAATCAAATAGACACAATAAAAAAAGATAAAGAGAATCTTACCACTGATCCCACAGAAATACAAATTACCATCAGAGAATGCTATAAACACCTCTACACAAATAAACTACAAAATCTAGAAGAAATGGATAAATTTCTGGACACATACACCCTCCAAAGTCTAAACCAGGAAGAAGTTGAATCCCTGAATAGACCAATAACAAGTTCTGAAATTGAGGCAGTAATTAATCGTCTACCAACCAAAAAAAAAGTCCAGGAGCAGACAGATTCACAGCTGAATTCTACCAGAGGTATAAAGAGGAGCTGGTACCATTCCTTCTGAAATTATTTCAAACAATAGAAAAAGAGGGAATCCTCTCTAACTGATTTTATGAAGTCAGCATCATCCTGATAACAAAACCTGGCAGAGACTCAACAAAAAAAGAAAATTTCAGGCCGATATCCCTATGAACATTCGTGCAAAAATTCTCAATAAAATACGGGCAAACCAAATCCAGCCACACATCAAAAAGCTTATCCACCCCATCAAGTCGACTTCATCCCTGGGATGCAAGGCTGGTTCAACATATACTAATCAATAAATGTAATCCATCACATAGACAGAACCAGTGACAAAAACCACATGATTATCTCAATAGATGCAGAAAAGGCTTCCAACAAAATTCAACAGCCCTTCATACTAAAAACTCTCAATAAACTAGATATTGACGGAATGTACCTCAAAATAATCAGAGCTATTTATGACAAAGCCACAGCCAATATTATACTGAATGGGCAAAAACTGGAAGCATTCCCTTTGAAAACCCGCACAAGACAAGGATGCCCTCACTCACCACTCCTATTCAACATAGTATTAGAAGTTCTGGCCAGGGCAATCAGGCAAGAGAAAGAAATAAAAGATATTTAAATAGGAAGAGAGGAAGTCAAATTGTCTCTGTTTGCAGATGACATGATTATGTACTTAGAAAACCCCATCATCTCAGCCCCAAATCTCCTTAAGCTGATAAGCAACTTCAGTGAAGTCTCAGGATACAAAATCAATGTGCAAAAATCACAAGCATTCCTATACACCAATAACAGACAGAGCTCCAAATCATGAGTGAGCTCCCATTCACAACTGCTACAAAGAGAATAAAATACATAGGAATATAACTTACAAGCAATAGGAAGGATCTCTTCAAGCAGAACTACAAACCACTGCTCAAGGAAATAAGAGAGGACATAAATAAATGGAAAAACATTCCATGCTCATGTACAGGAAGAATCGGTACATGAAAACGGCCATACTCTTCAAAGTAATTGACAGATTCAGTGATATCCCCATCAAGCTACCATTGACTTTCTTCACAGAATTAGAAAAAACTACTTTAAACTTCATATGGAATGAAAAAAGAGCCCACATATCCAAGAAAATCCTACGAACAAAGAACAAAGATGGAGCTATCATGCTACCTGACTTCAAACTATACTACAAGGCTACAGTAACCAAAACAGTATGGTACTGGTACCAAAACAGATATATAGACCAATGGAACAGAACAGAGGCCTCAGAAATAACACCACACATCTACAACCATCTGATCTTTGATAAACCTGAGAAAAACAAGCAATGTGGAAAGGATCCCCTATTTAATAAATGTGTTGGGAAAACTGGCTAGCCATATGCAGAAAACTGAAACTGTACCCTTCCTTACACCTTATACAAAAATTAACTCAATATGGATTAAAGACTTAAACATAAGACCTAAAACCATAAAAACCCTAGAAGAAAACCTAGGCAACACCATTCAGGACATAGGCATGAGCAAAGACTTCATGACTAAAACACCAAAGCAATGGCAACAAAAGCCAAAATTGACAAATGGAATCTAATTAAACTAAAGAGCTTCTGCACAGCAAAAGATACCATCAACAGAGTGAACAGGCAACCTACAGAATGGGAGAAAATTTTTGCAATCTATCCATCTGACAAAGGGCAAATATCCAGAATCTACAAAGAACTTAATCAAATTTACAAGAAAAAAAACGAACTGCATCAAAAAGTGGGCAAATGATATGAACAAGCACTTCTCAAAAGAATACATTTATACAGCCAACAAACATATGAAAAAAAGCTCATCATCACTGGCCATTAGAGAAATGCAAATCAAAACCACAATGAGATACCATCTCACACCAGTTAGAATGGTGATCATTAAAATGTCAGGAAACAGATGCTGGAGAGGATGTGGAGACAGGAAAGCTTTTACACTGTTGGGGGGAGTGTAAATTAATTCAACCATTATGGAAGACCATGTGGCAATTCCTCAAAGATCTAGATAGAACCAGATATACCATTTGAACCAGCCATCCCATTACCAGGTATATACACAAAGTATTATAAATCATTCTACTATAAGGACACATACAAACATGTTTACTGTGGCACTATTCACAATAGCAAAGACTTGGAATCAACCCAAATGCTCATCAATGATACTGCATAAAGAAAATGTGGCACATGGAATACTATGCAGCCATAAAAAAGGATGAGTTCATGTCCTTTTCAGGGATGTGGATGGGGCTGGAAACCATCATTCTCAGCAAACTAACACAAGAACAGAAAACCAAACACTGCATGTTCTCATTCATGGGTGTGAGTTGAAGAGTGAGAACACGTGGACACAGGGAGGGAAACATCACACACCAGGGCCTTTCAGGGGGCTGGGGGCTAGGGGAAGGATAGCATTAGGAGAAATACCTAACGTAAATGACAGTTCAATAGTTGCAGGAAGCCACAATAGCACAGGTATACCTATGTAACAAACCTGCACATTCTGCCCTTGTACCTACCCAGAACTTAAAGTATGTGTGTGTATATATATATATATATGGCAGACTGTGTCAGGCCAGATTGTGTGAGTCTAGGGACACATCAGCTAGCCCAGAAGGAAGTAACCACAGCAGGTGCCTAAATGAGGTAGTACAGGCTGGGAGCAGGTGCTACCACCAGTGAGAACCTGGGCCCTAAGCCAGGCAGGAAAAAAACAAAAACAAAAGAAAAGCAAACAAACAAACAAAAACAAATACAGTTGGCTTGATTATCACCAAACTTGAATTCGGTACAATGGGGCCCAGAGGTGGGCCTTGATGATAATGGCAATCTTCACAAAAGCTTTAGTAACGATTTTGTGACGAACTGTACTAACCAGTTTAACTCTCTGTGTATGCTCCAGGTTAACAAGAGCAATGCATTAATTTATTGCTGGTTAGAAGTTCCAGTAAGTGAGGTAGGAAAAGCCAGTCAGTTTTCATATACCAGCAGCCGCATAGATCCCTCACAGTGGGACAGACAAGTGGAAGAAGAGATAATTAAATTTATTTTATTTATTAAATTAACTTTTAGTTTCAGGGTACATGCACAAGTTTGTTCTACAATAAATTGCGTGTCATGGGGGTTTGGCGTACATATTATTTCATCACTCAGGTAATTACATAGTATTCAATAGGTAGTTTTTCAATCTTCACCCTCCTCCCATCCTCCACCCTCAAGTAAGCCCTGATGTCTATTGTTTCCTTCTTTGTGCATATGTGTAACTCAATGTTTACCTCTCACTTATAAGTGAACATTTGGTACTTGTTCTTCTGTTTCTGCATTAGTTTTCTTAGGAGAGTAGTCTCTAGCTCCATCCATGTTGCTGCAAAAAACATTATCTCATTCCTTTTTATGGATGCATAGTATTCCATAGTGTATATGTACCACATTTTCTTTCTCCATTCTACTGTTGATGGGCATTTAGGTTGATTTCATGTCTTTATTATGTTAATAGTGCTGCAATAAACATATGTATGCATGTGTCTTCACAGTGGAACAATTAAGATTCCTTTGAGTATATACCCAATGATGGGACTCCTGAGTCTAATGTTAGGTCTGTTTTAAGTTTTTTGATAAATCACTAAACTGTGTTCTGTAGTGGCTGAACGAATTTACATTTCCACTAGCAATGTATAAGGATTCCCTTTTGTCTGTAGACTTGCCAGTATTTGTTTTTTTGTGACTTTTAATAATAGCCATTTTGCCTGGTGTGAGATGATGTCTCGTTGTGGTTTTGATTTGCATTTCTCTAATGATTAGTGATGATAAACTTTTTTTCATATGCTTTTAGGTCACATGTATATCTTCTTTGAAAAGTGTCTGTTCACATCCTTTGTAGGGACATGGATGAAATTGGAAATCATCATTCTCAGTAAACTATCGCAAGAACAAAAAACCAAACACCGCATATTCTCACTCATAGGTGGGAATTGAACAATGAGAACACATGGACACAGGAAGGGGAACATCACACTCTGGGGACTGTTGTGGGGTGGGGGGAGGGGGGAGGGATAGCATTGGGAGATATACCTAATGCTAGATGACGAGTTGGTGGGTGCAGCGCACCAGCATGGCACATGTATACATATGTAACTTACCTGCACATTGCGCACATGTACCATAAAACCTAAAGTATAATAATAATAATAATAATAATAATAAAAGAAAAAAAAAAGGAAAAAAAAAAAAAGAAAAGTGTCTGTTCATATACTTTGCCCCCTTTTTAATAATTTTTTTGCTAAGTTCCTTATAGATTCTGGATAAAAGACTTTTGTCAGATGCATGGTTTGCAAATATTTTCCCTAATTCTGTGGATTGTCTGTTTAGTCTGTTGATAGTTTCTTTTGCTGTGCTGAAGCTCTTTCGCTTAATTAGGTTCCATTTGTCAACTTTTTTTTGTAGCAATTGCTTTTGGAGTTTTTACGACAAAATCTTTGCCAGGGCCTATGTCTAGAATAATATTTCCTAGGCTTTCTTCAAGGATTTTTATATAGTTTTAGGTTTTACATTTAAGTCTTTAATTCATCTTGAGTTGAGTTTTGCGTATAGTATAAGGAATGGGTCCAGTTTCAATCTTGTGCATATGGCTAGCTGGTTATCCCAGCACCATCTGTTGAATAGGGAGTCCTTTCCCAATTGTTTGTTTTTGTTGTCTACTTTGTCAAAAATCACAAATTTATAGGTGTGTAGCTTTATTTCTGGGCTCTCCATTCTATTCCATTTGTCTATGTGTCTATTTTTATGCCAGTACCATGCCATTTGGTTACTGTATCCTTGTAGTATAGTGTTAAGTCAGGTAATGTAATGCCTCCAGCTTTGTTCTTTTTGCTTAGGATTACTTTGGCTGTTTGGGCTCTTTTACTGGTTTCATACGAAATTTTGGAATAGTGTTTTTTCTAATTCTGTGAAGAATGTCATTGGTAGTTTGATAGAAATAGCACTGGGTCTGTACGTTGCTTTGAGCAGCATGGCCATTTTAATGATGTCAATTATTCCTATCCATGAACATGAAATGTTTTTCCAATTTTGTCATCTCTGCTTTCTTTCAGCAGTGTTTTATAATTCTTGTTGTGGTGATCTTTCACTTGCCTGGTTGTGTTTCTAGGTATTTTATTTTTTGTGTGTGGCTATTTTGGATTTTATTGTATTCTTTATTTGGCACCCTGCTTGGGTGTTATTGGTATATAGAAACGCTACTGATTTTCATACACTGATGTCGTATACAGAAACTTTGCTGAAGTTATCAGGTCTAAGAGCATTTGGGCTGAGATTATGAGTTTTTCTAGGTACGAAATCACATCATCTGCAAACAAATAATTTGACTTCCTCTCTTCCTATTTGGATTCCTTTTATTTCTTTCTCTTTCCTGATTGCCTTGACTTGGACTCCCAGTACTATGTTAAATAGGAATGGTGAGAGTGGGCATTCTTGTCTTGTTCCAGTTTTCAAGAGGAATCCTTCCAGCTTTTGTCTATTAAGTATGATATTGGTTATGGGTTTGTCATAGATGGCTCTTATTATTTTCAGGTATGTTCCTTCAATTCCTAGTTTGTTGAGGGTTTTTAGCATGAAGGGATGCTGAATTTTATTGAAAGCTTTGTCTGCATCTATTGAGATAATAATATGTTTTTTGTTTTTAGTTTTGTTTACATGATGAATCACATTTATTGATTTCATACGTTGAACCAACATTGCATCCCAGAAATAAAGCCTGCTTGATTGTGGTGGATTAACTTTTTGATGTGCTATTGTATGTTTGCTAGTATTTTGTTGAGGATTGTTTTATCTATATTCATCAAGGATATTGGCCTAAAGTTTTCTTTTTTTGTTTTTGCTGTGTGTGTCTTTACCTAGTTTTGGTATCAGAATGATGCTCGCCTCATAAAACGAAATAGCAAGGAATCCCTCCTCCTTCATTTTATGGAATAGTTTCAGTAGGAATTATACCAGCTCTTCTTTATATGCCTGGTAAAATTTGACTGTGAATCTGTCTGCTCCTGGGCTTTTTTCTGGTTGGCAGGCTTTTTATTACTGATTCAATTTCAGAACTCATTACTGGTATGTTTGGGGTATAAATTTCTTCCTGGTTCAGTCTTGGGAGGTTGTATGTTTCCAAAATTTATCCATTTTTTTGTAGGTTTTCTAGTTTGTGTGCCTAGAAGTGTTCATCATAGTCTCTGAAGGTTTTTTGTATTTATGTGCATTGGTAGTAATGTACCCTTTTTCATTTCTGATGTTTACTTGGATCTTCTCTCTCTCTCTTTTTTTTTATTAGTCTAGCTAGTGGTATCTTATTCTTCCAAAAAAAATTTCTGGTTTTATTCACCTTTTTTATGGTTTTTTCATGTCTTAATTTCATTCATTTTGGCTTTGATTTTGGCTACTTTTTTTTTTTTTTTTTTTTTTTTGAGATGGAGTCTCGCTCTATTGCCCAGGCTGGAGTGCAGTGGAGTAATCTTGGCTCACTGCAAGCTCCGCCTCCTGGGTTCACACCATTCTCCTGCCTCAGCCTCCTGAGTAGCTGGGACTACAGGCACCCACCACCACACCTGGCTAATTTTTTGGTATTTTTAGTAGAGACAGGGTTTCACCATGTTAGCCAGGATGGTCTTGATCTCCTGACCTCATGATCTGCCTGCCTTGGCCTCCCAAAGTGCTGGGATTACCAGAGTGAGCTACCAAGCCCAGCCAGTTATTTCTTGTCTTCTACTAGCTTTGGGGTTGATTTTGTCTTGTTTTGTCCTAGTTCCTCAAGGTGTGATGGTAGGCTGTTAATTTGAGATATAAATTTTTGATATGAGCACTTACGACTATAAACTTTTCTCTCAACATGGTTTTAGCTGTGTCCCAGACATTCCGGTATGTTGTATCTTTGTTCACATTAGTTCTATTTTTTTTTAATTTCCACGTTAATTTCATTATTTACCCAAAAGCCATTCAGGAGCAGGTGGTTTAATTTCCTTGTAGTTGTATAGTTTTGAGTAATGTTGTCATTGATTTCTAATTTTATTGCACTGTGGTCTGAGAGTGTGATTGGTATGATTTTTTTCAATTTGCTGAGAATTATTTTATGCCTGATCGTATAGTCAATTTTAGAGTATGTGCCATGTGCAGATGAGAAGGATGTATATTCTATTGTTTATGGGTAGAGAGTTCTGTAGATGTCTTTTAGGTCTATTTGGGCAAATGTGGAGTTCAGATGTCAAATATCTTTGTTTTCTGCCTTGATGATCTAATATTGTCAGTGGGGTGTTGGAAATCTCCCATTATTATCATATGGTTATCTAAGTCTCTTCATAGGTCTCTAAGAACTTGTTTTATGAACTTAGGTGCTTCTGTGTTTGGTGCATATATATTTATCATAGTTAGGTTATCTTGCTTAACTGAACCCTTTACCATTATGTAATACTCTTGTCTTATTTGGGCTTTTTGGTTTAAAGTCTGTCTTGTCTGAAATTAGAATAGCAACCCCTGTTCCCATGGTTTTTTTTTTCTTCTGTTTGCTTGGTAGATTTTTCTTTGGTATTATTGCACGTGAGATGGGTCTCTTGAAGACAGCATACAGTTGGGTCTTGCTTCTTTATCCAATCTGGCACTCTGTGCCTTTTAATTGGGGCATTTAGTCTGTTTGCATTCAAGGTTAATATTGATATGTGTAGATTTGATCCTATCATCATGTTGTTAGCTGGTTATTATGCAGACTTGGTTGTGTAGTTGCTTTATGGTGTCAATGGTCTATATATTTAAGTGTGTTTTTATAGTGGCTGGTAAGGTTTTTCCTTTCCATAATTAGCACTCCCTTAAGGACCTCTTGTAAGGCAGGTCTGTTGGTAATGAATTCCCTTAAGCATTTGCTTATCTGAAAAGAATCTTATTTCTCTTTTGCTTATAAAACTTAGTTTGGCTGGATATGAGATTCTTGGGGTTTCTTTTCTTTAGGAATGCTGAGTATAGACCTCCAATCTCTTCTGGTTTGTAGGATTTCTGCTGAAAGGTCCAGTGTTAGCCTGATGGGGTTCCCTTTGTAGGTGATCTGTCCCTTCTCTACAACTGCCTTTAATATTTTTTTCTTTCATATTGACCTTGGAGAATCTGAAGAATGTGTGTCTTGGGCATGGTCATCTTGTATAGTATCTCACTGGGGTTCTCTGCACTTCCTAAATTTGAATGTCGACCCCTCCAGCGAGGTTGGGGAAATTTTTGTGGATGATAACCTCAAATATGTTTTCCAAATTGTTTGTTTTCTCTCCTCTTTCAGGGATGCTAATGAGTCATAGATATGGTCTCTTTACATAATCCCGTGTTTCTCAGAGGTTTTGTTCATTCTGTTTTACTGATTTTTCTTTATTTTTATCTGAGTTAGTTCAGAGCACCAGTTTTTGAGCTCTGAGTTTCTTTCCTCAGAATCTATTCTGCTCAGAGTCTATTCTGCTGTTAATGCTTGTGATTGTATTATGAAATTCTTGTAGTATGTTTTTCAGCTCTATCAGTTTGGTTCCTTCTTAAAATGGCCATTTTGTGTTTCAGTCCCTGTACTGTTTATTGCAATGCTTAGATTCTTTGGATTGGGTTTTTGCTTCCTCTTGAATCTCAATGATCTTTGTTCCTATTCATATTCTGAATTCTGTGTCATTTCAGCCTGGTTAAGAACCATTCCTGGGGAACGAGTAGGGCTGGAGAAAAGACGACACTCTTGCTTTTTGAGTTGCCAGAGTTCTTTCACTAGTTCTTTCTCATTTGTATGAGCTGATGTTCCTTTAACTGTCGTGTCATTTGAGTAAAGTCAGTTGGGTTCATTTCTGGATGTTTTCAGAGAGCCAAGGCTTTGTGCAGGGTCTTTATTTGTAGCTGAATTCTTGCCCTTGGTTTCAAGGGGTTGTATATTAGCAAAGTATTTTTGGTATTGAAGTTTGGGCTGTGATCCAGTATGTGGCACTTAAGTGTAATCACTGGTAGGTAGGCTCTTGCTCAGCTATGATTCTTTTCTATTTCCTAGAATTTGCAATTGTGCTCCTTCTCAGTGCTCCGAGACTGTGGGCTCCTCTCCCACTTCAGTGCTGGTTGCACTCTTGGACTGTACACTGCTTCCCTGGGGTGAGATCAGGCTTGTTACCTCCACAGAGGCAGGGACCTTAGCAGTGGTAATGGCAGAAGACCTTTCACTTGTCTCTTGGGGCTCCACCCCAGAGAAATGCTGAGCTGCTACCAAGTGAAGGGACCACCCTAGGGTGGGGCTGCTGTGTTGTGGACCCAGGCTGGAGGGCCCTGCCTGGTGATGAGCAGGGGGTTTGCAGGGAAGATAGACTGGTCTCTTCTCCTTGGGGTGGCTGCAGTGTGCTAGAGGTATGAATAAAGCACTCAGGGTCTTTGTTCCTTCCCCAGTCTAATGGCAGCAAGGACAGAACCACTACAATGGCAGAGGTGCTGTCAGTTGCCTCTGGGAGCTCCATCCTAGGAAAACACAGAGCCACTACCAGTAGCTATGGTCAGTGGGAGGTGGGACAGCTGCCTGCAGTCCCCAGCCAGGGGTCCTATCTGGTGAAGAGCAGGGGGTGGGTGCTCACAGGAAAACGAGACTGGACTCTTCTATATATGGTGGCTGCAGTGAGCTGGAGGTGCCAGGAATGCAACCAGGCCTTTTGTTCCTTCCTTAGCTGAAGGGCAGTAACAGTGGTACCATTGCAGCTGCACTGGGAGAGGTACTGTGGGTGGTCTCTGAGATATCCTCCCTAGGGAAATGCAGAACTGCCTCTGGACTCAAGTGTTCAGGCAAGGGCAGAGTGGTTGTGCTGGGGGCCCAAGTCAAGAGGCCCTGCCCTGTGAGGAGTAACAGGGGCAGGTAACTGTGTGGAAAAGTCTGGCTGCTTTTCTGTAAGGCAGTTAGCTGCACTATGCTGGGGTCCTGTGTTAGTCCTTAATCACTTTTCTCCCTCCTGAATCTGAGGGCAGCAGGGGCAGAAGCTGCAGGGCAGTAAAATGGTGGGCCTGCCTGCTACCACTGGGAGCTCCATCTCAGGGAAGTGCAGAACTGCTACCAGCTAGAGAGCTCAAGTAGGGCTGGGGTGGCCATGCTAGGGTCCCAGGCCAGCTGGCCTCATACACTGAAATGCAATGGAGGTGAGGACTGCAGTCTGTCCACTCCTCAGCCCTGTCATTTCAGCCCTTATCCTGGGGATGTGTGATGGAGTCTGGCCTCCCCTGTTGCTGGAGCTGCAGTCGCTGGTGCCTAGAGGTCCAAGGCCCCTGGGATTTCACGTGTACCTGAGTGGTGGTTATGCCCAGACTCCACATAGTTCTCCATGTCAGTCTGGAGGTCCTGGTTGGAGGGGAGTTCACACAAGATCTCCTGAGCTCAGGGTTGCAAAGGTCCATGGCAGAACTGTAGGTCCCTGGGGGCTCTCATTCATTCATCATTTCCCCATGCTGGGGAGCCTCCACTGGCTCCACGCCAGTCCCAGGTGGGCAGCTGTCCTGTCTTGCTTGTCTCTGATCTCCATGGGTTGTATTACTTTCTTGATGAATCCCAACATGTTCATCTGGACAGTCTAGTTCAGGAGCTAGTGTTTACTCATCACTCCTTCTCCTCTCCATTAAAGCAGCACACACTAGCTGCTTCTAGGCAGCCATTTTGGCCAGGAAATCCACTCTATATTTTTTTCCTTAATTTTTAGCTGTGCTTTTCACATGAAAATTTTGTAATACATTCTACAGATAGAATAGGAAGATAATCCAGTGTTTCTTCTAGTATGACTGCTCAAAATTTATTAGTGGTAATTGTGATTCATAAAGCATGATTTGAAACACATGTTCTCACACTTCGTATTACTGATACTGAGTTATATTCTATCAACACGTGCATTCTATTAAACATTATTGCTGCCTGCTAATCCACTCTCCCCCAAAAGTAATGTGTTTATAAATGTATGTGATGTATTTTTGAATATATTACTGAGAGGACACCTTCTGACCAGCCATTGTTTAGGACAGAATCCTCTGCTTACAATTATATATGGCTCAAAATTGGGGGAATTTTCCACAGAATAGCTTTTTGGCTTAGTATGTTTAAATTCTTTTGTTTCTTCCTCTAAACAGGCCGTTCTGAGATGAGGCATAGAACAACAGATTCAGACCATGCTATCACCTCTGGATATGAAATTTGATGTCACAAACTTGGGTGAGTCAGCACTGGGGTGGCTGGCAATACAACTCAACCTCCACTTACCTGGATCCCAAAAGTACCTTCAGCCACTCCAGTGCCTCTGACAAGTTAAGTATGATGAGTGAAAGTCAGAGTGGAGATAGTAGTCTTCTCACACTCAAAATATTTTTGCAAATTTTCTAAAATCTATTGCTATGTGAACAGAACAGTGCCCTCCACAATGTTGGAAGTGGTTTCTGCAAATGGAAGGCCCTGAACCTATATATCATTTGCTTCACAGCAAACACCCCTGAGGAGGGAAGGGATCAGGGAGGCAAGTCAAGACCATTTAGGAATCTCCTGAAATAACCTAAGAAGTGATGCTAGGTTCCTAAAGGAATGTCAGTGACAATGGCAAAGGTATATCAATTAAAATTTCCTCAGGGAGCTCCAACTTTCAGGACTGGATGTATTTTATGAAGTTAGTAGAGACAGGAGTCACAGATGACTTCCATTTTGTCCCTGGGGGTAACTGGGTGAATGGGGAAGTCGCTGATTGACTGTGGGGGAGAGCTTTCACTTTCTTTTGGATATTTCAAGTTATAAGTAGCGGTGGGGATTCTAGGAAATTTTCTCTGAATCAATCTTGGGTTTAGATGTTATGTGTGATGCAGGCAATAGAAATTTGGGAAATTCCAGGCAGTTCTTGAAGTTACAGGTAAAGAGTATGTAAGGTGATAAAATATTTCTGTTGATATTATTTGTTAATAACTTAAAATATTACTAAAATAGTCATTCTATTTAAGAGTATTGAGTTTTACAAACTGATATGTATTTGAGTTGAAGAAAAAAACAGTGACTTCACTGTCTCCTTTTAAATTTCATAAATATGACCATTTCACCTTACATCTCAAGTTCAATTTTTTTAAGTAGACTCTTATCTAAAAATAAGTGGTAAACAATTTTTATGTTAATTTCTCCCCTCATTATTCATTACTCAATTTTGATTTTTTTTCTATATTGCATTTTCACAGCTTTAGCACAGTGTAGAGCTTCAGTAAATATTTGACAAACAGGGGAGCAAGTTAGGAGATCTGAGTCTAAGTTGTGGTACTACTTCATCTCTCTAGTAAACCTCAGCTTTCTCCTCTGCTATATGGGTTTGACATTGCTCATGTTAGTTAACACCTCCCTTACATGGCTGATGTGATACATAAGATGGTACAAAAAAAAAGCATAGGCTACATAAATATTAGTGATTGTTCTATAATACTAAACTTGCTTACATACAAGAAGTCACTCATATGATTCAACATTATTAACCAATGGGGAAGTCTTCAATGAAGATCTAATTATCGTTATGCTATCAAACATCTATATCAGTGATAGTTATCAGAGTGTAGGCTTCAGATGTCAGATCATTCCTCACAGCCTCTTACCTTACACTTTTTAATCAGAAATGAGAACTATTAAAAATATTCAGAGGATTTATCAGGATTGAGATAAGTGTTGCTTAGCTGCTGTCATGCATAGTTTGTCTCCCACCCTCACATTACATGTCATATAACAACAACTGCATGGTTTTCTAATGATTTAGCAGCAACTGTGTAAGAAGCATAAAGAAGAGGGTTTTTACACCCTGTTATCAATGGCTCATAAATCAAAGGAACTGGAGTTATCCTTAAATCATGCCCCTGTAGCAGTTTTGCTCTAATTTTAAAAATAGAAAGTTTTAAAATGATACAATTTTATTTAGAAAAAAAAATGTTTCCAGAAAACTTTTCTTAATTTCTTCACTGATACTTCGGATGTAATAAAAAACTTGTAAGACAGCGGACCAAAGCGTGAGTAGGAGCTTTCCTGTTATCTTGGAGACTCAAGTCCATGGAAGAATAGTCTAGAGAACCTTCAATTATCAGGACAGCCACCTCCTCAAAAAGTTTGCAGAGAGGTGCCTTTTCAGCAGAATTGGTGCTAATCACTCACAGCACCCCAACCCCATTAATGTAAGAGGGGGACTGGGAAGCAGTTGATGTGCCCTCTGGAGAGGGGGTGTTGATGGAGGAAAGCTATCACCTCCCCTCACTTCCCAGGTGGTAAGTGAAGAAAGTGCTATATGGGTATCACCTAGAAACTTGTTAAAATTATAAACCCTTAACTGCTGTGCCAGCCATATTTAATTCATCTTTGCATTTTAACAAGTTCCCCTAGGTGATTTGTAAGCACAGTACGGTTTGAGAAGCACAATTCTAACAGTCCATCTCTGCTAAGCAATATCTTTTAGGATCTCAACTACATGCTATGGGAACTCGATTAATTATCTAGAAAAGGGATTGCCTTTCCACGTGAGCTCCACAGTCCTTTCTCTCCTTGGCCCATAAGAAAACCTTTCTTTCTACAACAGTTTCCTTCACTGAAACATTATTCTAGGCTCACAGTTTTTTCTGATCCTTGAAACTTCCAAGACTTTTTTTAGCCTTGAGATGTTGCTTTTTGTGTGTGCTTCCCTTTCTTGCCATGCTCCTGTTTCTGGTCTTTGTTATTTAGATCTTTGTTGAGTTCCTGAGACCTTCTCTCACCGTATCTAAATTGGCTTCTGATCCTCAATCCTTAGGTACTTCCTAACATATTATGTTCTTATTTTTTTCTGTTTTCTTTCACTATCTGAAATTAGCTTGTTTATTTTTCACCTTTCCTCAGTGGTAAGGTCCTTGAGGATAAGGATACTTTCTGTCCCTTGGAATAGAGTTTCAATCATATGGTAGACAGCAAATTTGTCTCCTGAACATTTATATCTTCTTATTCCTGTAGTTACTTATTTACTTCT
This sequence comes from Pongo pygmaeus, assembly GCF_028885625.2. Classification (NCBI taxonomy): domain Eukaryota; kingdom Metazoa; phylum Chordata; class Mammalia; order Primates; family Hominidae; genus Pongo; species Pongo pygmaeus. The sequence continues at coordinate 86,713,491 of NC_072384.2, forward strand.
TTAATACTTTCCTGAGAGCCCAAGGAAAAGTTTCAAAATGTATGTGTATACACACACAGTCTTTTGAGTTAAAAGTGTTAAGAAGCATGGAACCTCAGTGTAATATACTCAATGAAAATTATTTCAGAAAAGAAATAGTTCTTATTATATGAGATACCTTTCCAAGGAAAAAAGGACATGTCTTCAGTGGAATAATATTCATAGAAATGAACTACTATGTAAACTTTCTGGAAATTTATAATAGGCCTCCATCCACAACAAAGATGTTGTAAAATTTAAACTAAAATAACTTCATACAACCCATTTTGTAATTAAAATAATCCTTTGAAATCTTGTATAAAGAGAAAGTTAATCTTTAGTGCATTGTATGGAAAGCTACTAGGAATCATACAGCTAAATTACCATACAATACATTAGAGGTATGTTCCTTCATATTCCTTTGGTCACTTTTCCTCCAGAAAACACTTTAAAAAAATTAAATTATACAATTGTCATTGAAATGTAGGACTCTCTGGCTCCTGGTTAATCAGGTACTGTCAGTTTTATATTATCCTTTAAAATGATGAAGACATTTGGATAGCTAGAGAATAAATGTAGATATGATGAATTTCAGATTTTATATACACATATACACACATACATATATACACACATATTCATATATACACCTATGTAGAAATACACAAATATATACACACACATACACACACACATTTTAATCTGTAGAGGTGTGATCTTGCTGTGTTTCCTAGGATGGTCTCAAACTCCTGGCTTCAAAGGATCTACCTGCTTCAGCTTCCCAAAGTGTTGGGATTAGAGGCGTGAGTTACCATACCCGACCCAGATTTAATTTTAAAACATGTTAAACATCAGATAAAAGACCACTTATCCAGAAGAAATTTGGGTGAATTTTACACTGTTTATAACATAAGTAATATAATTTAAATTTTCCTATTGTCAAAATAATCAATTGAAGGTAAAAAAATATTACAGTTGAGAATTATCACTATCATATTCACACACCTTGTATTTTTTGCTCACAATTCCTTAGCACTCTACAGTCTACAATAAAATCAGGAAGTAGAATATTTTTAATTATGATTTTGAAAGGAGTTTTCTTGCAAAAAATTATTATAAATCAGTGTTGGTGTCATATTTTTCAAAATTGATGCCACATTTACAATGGTTTTATTATTTTATTTGAAAGTAACTACATAATTACCTTGATCTAGATTATTTCAATACATTTTGAGTACTATTTTAATAATTTACATTTTTTAAAAAATAACTTGTTTTATGAAATTTCACATTTGAGAACCATGACCGTTAGATTCTTATTGTATTTCTTCTGTAATGCATCTTTAAAATTTTAGCATCTTCTAAATCATTAGTTTTGTTATCCATATATCGAGAAAAAACTCATAAGAATCAAGCTGTGAAGATGTCCAAATAGGAACAGCTCCGGTCTGCAGCTCCCAGCAAGATCAATGCAGAAGGCAGGTGATTCCTGCATTTCCAACTGAGGTACCCGGTTCATCTCATTGGGACTGGTTAGACAGTGGGTGCAGCCCATGGAGGGTGAGCTGAAGCAGGGTGGTTGCATCACCTCACCTAGGAAGTGCAAGGGGTCGGGAAACTCCCTCCCCTAGCCAAGGGAAGCCGTGAGGGACTGTGCCATGAGGAACAGTGCACTCAGGCCCAGATACTACGTTTTTCCCAAGGTCTTCACAACCCACAGACCAGGAGATCCCCTAGGGTGCCTACACCACCAGCGCCCTGGGTTTCAAGCACAAAACTGGGCAGCTGTTTGGGCAAACACTGAGCTAGCTGCAGGAGTTTTTTTTCATATCCCGGTAGTGCCTGGAATGCCAGCAAGACAAAACCGTTCACTCCCCTGGAAGGGGGACTAAAGCTAGGGAGCCAAGTGGTCTAGCTCAGCAGATCCCATGCCCCCAGAGCCCAGCAAGCTAATATCCACTGGCTTGAAATTCTCACTACCAGCACAGCAGTCTGAAGTTGATCTGGGATGCTGGAGCTTGGTTAGGGGAGGGACATCTGCCATTACTGAGGCTTGAGTAGGCGGTTTTACCCTCACAGTGAAAACAAAGCCACTCAACTGGGCAGAGCCCTCCACAACTTATCAAAGCCACTGTAGCCAGACTGCCTCTCTAGATTCCTCCTCGCTGGACAGGGAATCTCTGAAAAGAAAAGGCACCAGCACCAGTCAGGGGCTTATAGATAAAACTCAGGAGAGCTCTGGGTGGCATCTGTGGGTGCCCCTCTGGGACAAAACTTCCAGAGGAAGGAACAGGCAGCAATCTTTGCTGTTCTGCAGCCTCTCCTGGTGACACCCAAGCAAACAGGGTCTGGAGTGGACCTCCAGCAAACTCTAGCAGAGCTGCAGCACAGGGACCTATTAGAAGGAACTAACAAACAGAAAGCCATAGCATGAACATCAACAAAAAGGACGTCCACACAGAACCCCATCTGAAGGTCACCAACATCAAAGACCAAAGGTAAATAAATCCATGAAGATGGAGAGAAACCAGCACAAAAAGGCTGAAAATTCCAAAAACCAGAATGCCTCTTTCTCCTCCAAAGGATCACAACTCCTCACCAGCAAGGGAACAAAACTAGACAGAGAATGAGTTAGACTAATTGACAGTAGTAGGCTTCAGATGGTGGGTAATAACAAACTCTTATGAGCTAAAGGAGCATGTTCTAACCTAGTGCAAGAAAGCTAAGAATATTGAAAAAAGGTTAGACGAATTGCTAACTAGAATAACAAGTTTAGAGAAGAACATAAATGACCTGATGGAGCTGAAAAACACAGCGCGAGAACTTCGTGAAGGATACAGAAGTATCAATAGCCGAATTGATCAAGCAGAAGAAAGGATATCAGAGATTGAAGACCAACTTAATGAAATAAGGTGTGAAGACAAGATTAGAGAAAAAAGAATGAAAAGGAATGAACAAAGACTCCAAGAAATATAGGACTATGTGGAAAGACCAAACCTACATTTTATTGGTGTACCTGAAAGTGACAGGGAGAATGGAACCAAGCTGGAAAACACTCTTCAGGATATTATCCAGGAGAACTTCACCAACATAGCAAGACAGGGAACATTCAAATTCAGGAAATACAGAAAACACCACAAAGATACTCCGCGAGAAGAGCAACCCAAAGACACATAATTGTCAGATTCACCAAGGTTGAAATGAAGGAAAAAATGTTAAAGGCAGCCAGAGAGAAAGGTCGGGTTATGCACAAAGGGAAGCCCATCAGACTAACAGCAGAACCCTCTGCAGAAACCCTACAAGCCAGAAGACAGTGGGGGCCGATATTCTACATTCTTAAAGAATTTTCAACCCAGAGTTTCATATCTAGCCAAACTAAGCTTCAAAAGTGAAGGAGAAATAAAATCCTTTACAGATAAGCAAATGCTGAGAGATTTGGTCACCACCAGACCTGCCTTACAAGAGCTCCTGAAGGAAGCACTAAACATGGAAAGGAACAACTGGTACCAGCCACTGCAGAAACATACCAAATTGTGAAGACCATTGACACTATGAAGAAACTGCATCAACTAACGGACAAAATAACTAGCTAGCATCATAATGTCAGGATGAAATTCACACATAGCAATATTAACCTTAAATGTAAACAGGTTAAATGCCCCAATTAAAAGACACAGACGGGCAAATTGGATAGTCAAGATCCATTGGTGTGTTGTATTCAAAAGACCCATCTCACGTGCAAAGACACACATAGGCTCAAAATAAAGGGATGCAGGAATATTTACCAAGCAAATGGAAAGCAAAAAAAGCAGGAGTTGCAATCCTAGTCTCTGCTAAAACAGAATTTAAACCAACAAAGATCAAAAAAGACAAAGAAGGGCATTACATAATGGTAAAGGGATCAATGCAACAAGAAGAGCTAACTATCCTAAATATATGTGCACCCAATACAGGAGCACTGAAATTCATAATGCAAGTTATTAGAGACCTACAAAGAGACTTAGACTTCCACATAATAATAGTGGGAGACTTTAGCACCCAACTGTCAATATTAGATCAATGAGACAGAAAATTAATAAGGATATTCAGGACTTGAACTCAGCTCTGGACCAAGCAGTCCTGATAGACATCTACAGAAATCTCCACCCCAAATCAACAGAATATACATTCTTCTCAGAACCACATCACACTCATTCTAAAATTGACCACATCATTGGAAGTAAAACACTCCTGAGCAAATGCAAAAGAGCAGTAATCATAACAAATTGTCTCTCAGACCACAGTGCAATCAAATTAGAACTCAGAATTAAGAAACTCACCCCAAACCGCACAACTACATGGAAACTGAAAAATCTGCACCTGCTCCGTTATTTACTGGGTAAATAACAAAAATAAGGCAGAAATAAATAAGTTATTTGAAACCAATGAGAACAAAGACACAACATACTAGAATCTCTGGGGCACAGTTAAAGCAGTGTTAGGAGGAAATTTATATCACTAAATGCTCACAAGAGAAAGCAGAAAAGATCTAAAATCAATGCCCTAACATCACAATTAAAAGAACTAGAGAAGCAAGAGCAAACAAATTCAAAAGCTAGGAGAAGACAAGAAATAACTAAGATCAGAGCAGAACTGAAGGAGATAGAGACATGAAAAACCCCTCTAAAAATCAATGAATCCAGGAGCTGTTTTGTTTTAAAAGATCAACAAAATACATAGGCCGCAAGCCAGACTAATAAGAAGAAAAGAGAGAAGAATCAAATAGATGCAATCAAAAATGATAAAGAGGATATCACCACTGACCCCACAGAAATACAAACTACCATCAGAGAATACTATAAACACCTCAATGCAAATAAACTAGAAAATCTAGAAGAAATTGATAAATTCTCAGAAACATACACCCTCCCAAGTCTAAACCAGGAAGACAAGTTCTGAAATTGAGGCAGTAATAGCCTACCAACCAAAAAAAGTCCAGGACCAGACATATTCACAGCCGAATTCTACCAGAAGTACAAAGAGGAGCTGGTACCATTCCTTCTGAAACTATTCCAAACAATAGAAAAAGAGGGAATCCTCCCTAACTCATTTTATGAGGCCAGCATCATCCTGATACCAAAGCCTGGCAGAGACAGAACAAAAAAGAAAATTTCAGGCCCATATCCCTGATGAACATTGATGCAATAATACTCAATAAAATACTGGCAAATTCAATCCAGCAGCACATCAAAAACTTATCTACCACGATCAAGACGACTTCATCCCTGGGATGCAAGGCTGGTTCAATATATGCAAATCAGTAAACATAATCCATCACATAAACAGAACCAATGACAAAGACCATATGCTTATCTCCATAGATGCAGAAAAGGCCCTTGACAAAATTCAACAGCACTTTATGCTAAAAACTCTCAATAAACTAGGTATTGATGGAATGTATCTGAAAATAATAAGAGCTATTTATGACAAACCCACAGCCAATATCATACTGAATGGGCAAAAACTGGAAGCATTCCCTTTGAAAACTGGTACAAGACAAGGATGCTCTCTCTCACCACTCCTATTCAACATAGTATTAGAAGTTCTGGCCAGGGCAATCAGGCAAGAGAAAGAAATAAAAGGTATTCAAATAGGAAGAGAGGAAGTCAAATTGTCTCTGTTTGCAGATGACATGATTGTATATTTAGAAAACCCATTATCTTAGCCCAAAATCTCCTTAAGCTGATGAGCAACTTCAGCAAAGTCTCAGGATACAAAATCAATGTGCAAAAATCACAAGCATTCCTATACACCAATAACAGAGAAACAGAGAGCCAAATCATGAGTGAACTCCCATTCACAATTGCTACAAAGAGAATATAATACCTAGGAACACAATTTACAAGCGATGTGAAGGACCTCTTCAAGAACTACAAACCACTGCTCAAGGAAATAAGACAGGACAGAAATAAATGGAAAAACATTCCATGCTCATGGACAGGAAGAATCAGTATTTGAAAATGGCCATACTGCCCAAAGTAATTTACAGATTCAATGCTATCCCCATCAAGCTACCATTGACTTTCTTCACAGAATTAGAAAAAACTACTTTAAATTTCGTATGGAACCAAAAAAGAGCCCATGTAGCCAAGACAATCCTAAGCAAAAAGAACAAAGCTGGGGGCATCACACTGACTTCAAACTATACTACAAGGCTACAGTAACCAAAACAGTGTGGTACTGGTACCAAAACAGATATATAGACCAATGGAACAGAACAGAGGTCTCAGAAATAACACCACACATCTACAACATCTGATCTTTGACAAACCTGACAAAAACAAGCAATGGGGAAAGGATCCCCTATTTAATAAATGGTGTTGGGAAAACTGGCTAGCCATATGCATAAAACTGAAACTGGACCCTTCCTTACACCTTATACAAAAATTAACTCAATATGGATTAAAGACTTAAACATAAGGCATAAAACCATACAAACTCTAGAAGAAATCCTAGGCAATACCATTCAGGACATAGGCATGAGCAAAGATTTCATGACTAAAACACCAAAAGCAATGGCAACAAAAGCCAAAATTGACAAATGGGATCTCATTAAACTAAAGAGCTTCTGCACAGCAAAAGAAACTACCATCAGAGTGAACAGAATGGGAGAAAATTTTTGCAATCTATCCATCTGACAAGGGGCTAATATCCAGAATCTACAAAGAACTTAAACAAATTTACAAGAGAAAAACAACCCATCAAAAAGTGGGCAAAGGATATGAATGGGCACTTCTCAAAAGAATACATTTATGGGCCAGGCACGGTGGCTAATGCCTGTAATCCCAGCACTTTGGGAGGCTGAGGCGGGTGGATCATGAGGTCAGGAGTTCCACGTCGGTGTGGCCAATATGATGAAACCTCATCTCTACTAAAAATACCAAAATTAGCTGGGCATGTTGGTGTATGCCTGTAGTCCCAGCTTCTTGGGAGGCTGAGGCAGGAGAATTGCTTGAACTCAGGAGGCAGAGGTTGCAGTGAGCCAAGATTGTGCCACTGCACTCCAGCCTGTGTGACAGAGCAAGATTTGGTCTTCAAAAAAAAAAAAAAAAAAACATTTATGCAGCCAACAAACATATGAAAAAGAGGTCATCATCACTGGTCATTAGAAAAATGCAAATCAAAACCACAATGAGATACCATCTCATGCCAGTTAGAATGGTGATCATTAAAAAGTCAGGAAACAACAGATGCTGGAGAGGATGTGGAGAAATAGGAATGCTTTTACACTGTTGGTGGGAGTGTAAATTAGTTCAACCATTGCGGAAGTCAGTGTGGTGATTCCTCAGAGATCTAGAATTAGAAATACCATTTGACCCAGCAATCCTATTACTGGGTATATAGCCAAAGGATTATAAATCATTCTACTATAAAGACACATGCACACGTATGTTTACTGCGGCACTATTCACAATAGCAAAGACTTGGAACCAACCCAAATGCCCATTAATGATAGACTGGATAAAGAAAATATGGCACATATACACCATGGAATACTATGCAGCCATAAAAAAGGATGAGTTCATGTCCTTTGCAGGGACATGGATGAAGCTGGAAACCATCATTCTCAGCAAACTAAAACAAGAATAGAAAACCAAACACTGCATGTTCTCACTCATAAGTGGGAGTTGAACAATGAGAACACATGGACACAGGGAGGGGAACATCACACACTGGGGCCTGTTGGGGGGTGAGGGGCTAGGGGAAGGATAGCATTAAGAGACATACCTAATGTAGATGACGAGTTGATGGGTGCAGCAAACCACCATACACATGTATACCGATGTAACAAATCTGTATGTTCTGCACATGTACCCCAGAACTTAAAGTATAATAATAATAATAATAAAGAATCCAGTCGTTATTTTAAAGAATTAGTGTCATGGGTATGTAAAATGTTGGGGAAATTGTATTTTACTGGCTTTTTAATGTGTAAAAGGAACCTATTATTCCTAGCTTGCACATGTTTCTCCTAAAGTTATAACTCATTGTAAGGAAAGAAATTTTGTCATTGTACCTTATCTTGTTCATATATATTTTAGAGACAGGATCTTGCTCTGTTACCCAAGCTAGAGTCCAGTGGTATGATCATAGTTCACTGCAGCCTTGAATTCCTGGGCTCAAGGATCCTCTCACCTCAGCCACCCCAGTCCCTAGGACTACAGGCATGTGCCACCATGCCCAGATAATATTTTCTATTTGTTTATGGAGACAGGGTCTTCCTGTGTTGCCCAGGCTGGTCTTAAACTCCTGGCTGTAAGCAATCCTCCCATTCCAGCCTCCCAAAATGTTGGGATTACAGGCATGAGCCACAGTGTCAGGCCCAGATACTAAATTATCATTGAAACATACCTCTAGTCTATTATTGACAGTTTTCAAATAAAAGGAACTATTCAAAACTTTTAAATTTTCTTTGTCCTTTTGCTCCTTTATACTATAAGAAGAATGCACTAGCATAAAGCTACTGTTAGAGCATCCAAGGCTCAAGCTGATCTTTAGTGTTATATCTCACTATGCTTTCTCAGTATTTTAAGTGTTTGAACCATACATCTTGGAAATGTATTTTAATTATAAAATAGATGGCCACAAAACAGAAAAGTTTATTTACAAACTGAAATTAAACTTCAAAACATAGAGCCTCTTTAGTGATTTAAACTTGTGTCATGCCCAATTGTCTTTTATGTGAATCAATGTTTCCTATTTTTAGCTTGAAAAATGCTCCTTCCACCCAAGAAAGACACCAATAATGATATTTTAATTTTAGAGAAATTGGTCAACTTCTTCAAAGAACACAATAAAAGTAGAACTTGTTTCACAGTAGTCACTTTCTTTTTTTAAAAAAAAAGAATTCCATCAGCTTTAAATCCTCTGATTGCTTTTGAAAATGTTCCTACAAATATGTACCTCTAAATATTTCATTTAATGGTTTCTTTGAATAAAATTTATCATATGTATAAGCAACAAACATTATCTATGTAGTATTTAATCGTATTAGTCATGGAGTATTTGCTAAGTATATTATTGATTAAATGTTAACTATACCTCATACTAAGAACAGTGTTTTGCTTCTGTGAGCTTCAGAAAACATTCTCTAGCAAAATTATCAGCAAAAGATTAGTTTAAAATGGGGTGGTACAATATTCCCTCAATTAAAAAGCTGAAAGTCAGACTAGGAGCAAGGAAATATGATTTTTTCTGTAGTTTTGGCTCCTCACTTGTTGTGTGACCATAGATGAGACGGTAAAACACTTTAAACCTCACTTTCATCATAAAGATAACAGAATTATCTCCAAAATTGCTTTCAGCTCTTAAACCCCGTGATTCTGATGAAGGGCTAAGAGAAATTCAGGGAACACCAGAAACGTATCTTAGTACTTTTGCCTAGATTCTTCCCCTCTCAGGAATGTTACCAGATCAATCATCACACATATCAGCTGTGTCTTAATGACATTTAAAAATGGTCATCACAGCTTTAAAAAAATATCTGGCTTTAAAAATATATCTGAAACAGATATTCCCACTTACAGCTATTGTTTTCTCTCTCCTCTCATTCATAATCCCCCTTCTTGAGTTATGTATACACCCTGCCTCACCTGCCATTCTCTCTTCAACCCAATCTAATCTGGCCTTTGCCACTTAAACTCTCCTAGTTATAATCACTAAAGCCTTCCTATTGCTAAAGCGAAACTGCATTCTTCACTCCCAAATTAAAACATTTCTCTTTCTCAACCTCCTTTGCTAGCATCTTCTCCTACCATTTTAAATGTTGGGGTCTTCAGAGCTCTGTCTAATGTCCTGTATTTACTCAGTATGCACTCCTTGGTTGGTATCAGCAATTCACATAGCTTTCGTCTACATGCTGTACATGCTTGTGACCCACAAATTTATATTTGCATCTAAACCTCTCTTCTGAGGTCACAACTTATATTTATAACTGCTTACCTCAAGGATGCAGGCTGATAAAGTCTCCATTATTTTGTTGATGTGCCATCTGTGATATGTGGCTCCCCAGTTACGATGGCTGGGGAAGAGTGGCTGGATTGTACAGCAGCTTCTCACCATCTCTGGCCGGAAGTAACGTTCTTCCCTTTCTCCCACATTTCATTGGTCAGAGCGAGTCACAGGGCTCTGCGTAACTCCAACAGTGCTGGGAAGTATAGTTTCTCAGACACCCAGAAAGGAACTAGATAGTATTGGTGAGCACAAGTAGTATCTATCAAAAAAAGAATTGTATTTGACTTCTTTTTCTCCCTTTTCCCATAACCATCACTTCCTAAATGTTTCTTTAGTATGTCTAATTTTCTCTATCTCTACCTGTGGCAGATGAGAGATGCACTGCCCAGATCAGCCTTCAAGAAAGGGCTTTTTGCCTCAGCTGCTGAAAATGCTTTCAGCAGACAGCCTGCAGCTGTCTGCTTTTTGAGGGTCTGTCTCAGCTGCATGGCCTCGGCTTGGGCACTATCTAGCCCAAGTGCACACGCTTCTTGAGATGGCCTACACCCCATGATTTATTTGTAGCAGAGTATGACTGGTGCTTTCCAACTCTCCTCTCTCTGTGAAATCTTGTTTTCTTTCTTCGGGGAAGGGATTAGGGTGAGGAGAAATGAACAAAATATCAACATTTTAAATACAGATAAGATCAAGCCCCTTCTTTGCACATGTGTTAATGTTTAATGCACAGCCTGCATAACAAATTCTATTTAAGTATCTGTTTTTGGAAAAAACAACCTATGCAAGTTGATAATGAGAAGGGTCTGAGAAAGTCGCTGATAAGATAGGGTTTAGGAGCAAGATCACTTTCAGCATGCTGCAATGGGGACCCTCTCTCTGGTAAGTGGAACATAGACATCTCTGGGCATAAGGTGGGTGGATGCTCTGTTATTAAAACTCTCTAGATTAGTGAGTCATGAAGGTGTGCCATTGGGGGTGGGGAGGGTACACGCTAGCTGGTGTGAAGTACCAGACCTTTGAGAAGCACTGGGGAAATAGTTACCATAATGATAACAAGAACAGATGGCGATTGCTAAGCTCATTACAACCCAAGAAAAAAATAAGGAAAAACTATGAGCAATTGAACACCAAACATGAAATCCAATGCACCTTTATGATAGCTTACGAAAACACTCTTGTGCTGCAAGAAGGCAGAGGAAGCTGAGGATCAGGAGTGAATGGTGTAGTAGAGCTCCAGATAAGGTTAAATGCCCCATTGAGGCAGGTCAGTTATGACAATATCAAGGCATGGCTGGGAAAAATGGGACCCTGACACTTGAGAAGAGAACACCTGGTTGTGAATGTCCCTAGAAATTTTGAACCCCAAACTCTTCTGAATTCAAAAAATGCAGAAGTGGGCCACCCCTTCTTCATAAGGGCTGTCCACCCACCTTACTTGAAGGTAATGAACAGCCCTCTCCCTCACAAAATAACATGTGCCTCCTGATATGGCCACTAGGCAGTAACACTAGGGTTAACTCATCACATAACCCAGCCAAAAAATGTGCTAGTTCTAATAGGGCTTAGTACCTTAAAGAAGCTGCAAGACCTAGCCATTGTGTATTGGCAGATACTGGAGGGGAACCTGTAGGTTTGATTCCTGAAAGTACTTAATCAAGCAGCCCCAAAAATAAAATTAGGCAAGTGAGAGTTTATTGATATGGGAGCATTCTTGTGAAATAGGATTTAATGGTTTGGTAAGGACTCCAGGTGATGGTACATACAAGATGGCTTCTGGAAGCATAGAAAAAGCAATGACCAATGCTATGTGAAGTTGCAATGTAGACAATATTTGCAGACAGTAGATAAAAGGATTTAAAAACCCATGGAAGTGGGCATGCTGGAGTAAATATACTTTGTAAAGCCAGGAGCCCCACCTGATGGTAATGTTCTATGGGAAGGCCTATAAAAGACACCAATTACCAAGGTCATAAACAATGTGCTGGTGTGGGGCACTGACATCAGTAAAAGTTCAGTGGTGGCTCTCTTCTATAACCCAGGGTTGATGGTAGGAGAGGCTCTTACTATTAAGTTCACTGATAGCAGTGGGTTGAACACCTAATAAAGGCCAGGTGGTACCATTTAACTGCCAAAATCTAAGTGAATGCAATTACTGTAATAAGTGGCAGGGTCAGAGTAGCAGCCAGGAGGCCTGACCCACAGAGATGGAAATAGTTTATTAAACCAATTGTCACTAGGGGCAAAACAGATGGGACTACAACAAAGGTACTCTAGCTTGCGCTGTCGGAAGAAATCAAGGATGAATGACCAGGAGACCAAGGGCAACTGCACTGGTTAAGAGTCATAATCTAGTGCCAAGTTGCTGGACATGAGGTAGCTTTCAGACCCAGAACCCACTGACTGAGGAGGCCAAGACTCCAGCAGGAAGGAAATGGAAATACATTAGCAATATACTTAAAAATGCATTTCCCACTCCTTCCACAAAAGTAATTTACTTGGATAATTTTTTGAATAATTGGCCATCCAGATTTGCCCAGAACTGAGGGGTGCCTTGGAACATGAGACTCTTGTCTTAAAATTAGAACTCTCCCAAGCAAACTGATTTGAGTTAGTCACCTTAGTGCCATACATTAAAAGGGGGACAGCCAAACATTTAAGGTTTGTTGGACACAGCCAGAAATGACAGTCATACTCAAGACTTGAAGCATCATTATGCCCCCTCTAGAGTGGGGCCATATAGAGAGAGACCAGGTAGTAAATGGAATCCTGGGAAACATCTGGCTTTTTTTGGGCCCACTGTTTCTTCAGATCTCTTAAGTGGTCATTTCCCTAGTCCCTGAAAGTATAATTGAGAATAACATACTAAATGCTACAAGCCTCACATTGGGTTCTTGGCCTGTGGCATAAAGGCAATCATAGAAGAGGGGGAAAGTGTAACTTTAAAATTGTTACACAAATTCAGCAAATATAATAAATCAAAACCAATATCACATCCCTAAGTGGATGGTGAAAATTAGTGCCATCCTCTTAAGAATCTAGAAGATGCAGAGTTGTTGGTCCCTATTAAATCTCCATCAAATTCACCAGCATGGCCCTTGCAAAAACTGGAAGGATTCTGAAAGATGAGAGCAGAATACTGCAAATTCAATGAAATAGTAATCCCAATTGCAGCAGCCATGCCAGATATGGTATTTTTGCTACAGGAGATCATTACATTCTCAGGTACATGATGTAAGTCCCTTAATTTGGTGAATGCATTCTACTCTGCTAAGGTCAGAAAGGGCTCTTGTTCACACAGAATAGGCAATATTATATATTTGCAGTTTTGACCTAGGATTATGTCAACTCTTCTGTCCTCTAAACTATTTGAACATCTTGCAGAACAGTACATTGATTTACTGCATCAATGCTGTTACGTTAATTGGGCCAGACGGGCAAGAAGTTGTTATCACAATCCTCGTTAAGACACAAGTGCTCTACAGAATGGAAGGTAAACCCTACAAAGATTCAGGGGCCTTCACATTATTAAAATTATAGGGTTCCTATGAACAGGGACATGCCAGGATATTCATTTCAAATTAAAGACAACTGATCACATCTTGTACTTCTCACCACAAAAAAAGAAGCTCAACATCTTTGAGTTATATGGGTGTCATATATCACTATCCTACATGTGGGATTATTGTTGTGGCCCATATGCTGGATAATACCAATGGCTGTCAGATTTGGGGGGACCCAGAACAGGAAAAAACTCGGCTGCAAGTCTAGACAGTGGTATAAGCAGTTCTGCTGCTTGGGCGATGCATCCTGGTAGACTCTATGGTATTAGAGGTATTGGTGGTAGGTAAAGATGACTTTCGGAGCTTCTGGAAAACCCAATATGGGGAATCACACGTATGTACCTGAAGTTTTGGAACAAGGCCATGCAATATGCCTTTGAAAAACAACTCATGGCATGCCCTGGTGGAGATGGGACACCTGACCATGGGATACCAATTGATTATTTATCCACAAATGCCCATCAGCAGCTGGGGTCTGTCAGATCAATTGCATCACAGAGCTGGCAGCAATCCATTATAATACAGAATTGGTAAGTCCAGATGTGAGCACGAACAATATCAGAAGTTAAGATGCTTGAGCAGAGAGCCCAGACTCCCATGTTATCCACCAGTGTTGGACACTGCCCCTTCTTTGGCTCATATCTACAATAAGCTTACACAGAAGGAAAAGACTTGGGCTTGGTTTCTGGATGGGTCATCTGGGTATGTGGGTACAATCTGAAAATGGATGGCAACTGCCATTGGTTAGAGCTAGTCCCAAAATCTGCCTAACTCCAATGATGCTGGAAAGTGTAGTTTCTCAAATGCCTGGAAAGGAGCCAGACACTATTGGTGAGCACAAGTAATATCTAGCACAAAAAGCATTTTTAGACTTGTTTTTCTTCTTTTCCTTACTGATCACCTTTCTAAATGTTTCTTTGTCTAATTTTCTCTATCTCTCCTTATGGTAGATGGGAGATGCATTGCCCAGACTGACCTTAAAACACAGTGGTGAGAAAATTTTTTTCCCATGGACAGAGCTTTTGGCAGTGCCTTCTCCCATATGTTCATCCACATGCCTTTACGCTAGACTTAGTTGCGTACAATCTTTCAATTTCTCCTCTTCTAGGCCCTGACCAGCCGGTCATATTATTCACCACTACCCAGAAGTATGTTTTATGCTGATCTCAGTCCATTTCCTTTTCCTCACAAATAAGGTAAACTTTATTCTTAGAAATCAGACAGGTTTTTTGCAATTTATTTTGTCTATTTAAAAAACTGAAAAGTTGTTTAACTTCTTGTTGAGTCACCTAATTTATATCCCCAACTCTGAGCAAACCTTGCTTATGTGGTCAAGGAATCATTACTGTATTAGTTAATTTCTACTCTCCTTTTATAATCATGAATATTTGGTATATTGTATATTACTGCAATAATAAAATTAAAATAAAAATTGCTGAATGATCATTAACCAGTTTGACTAGTGTGAGAATAGTATCCATATTATATCTTTCTCATAACTAAAAAATGAATTTTATGGCATTGTCTCAATTAGCATTCCAACTTTTTACTGTTGATAGCCCTATATGTTTTTTTTTCTAAAACACTGTCTATCCTTTTTGAAGGGTTCTTTTAAAAAGAAGAGTGAGAAACAAGCAATGGGGAAAGGATTCCCTATCTAATAAGTGGGGCGGGGAGAACTAGATAGCAATATGCAAAAAATTGAAGCTGGACCCTTTCCTTACACCTTCTACAAAAATTAGATGGATTAAAGACCTAAACATACAACCTAAAACCATAAAAACCCTGGAAGAAAACCTAGGCAATACCATTCAGGACATAGGCACGGTCAAAGATTTAATAATAAAAACACTGCAACAAAAGCAAAAATTGACAAATGGGATGTAATTAAACTAAAGAGCTTCTGCACAGAAAAATAAACTAGCATCAGAGTGGACAGACAACCTATAGAATGGGAGAAAATTTTTGCAATCTATCTGACAAAGGTCTAATATCCAGAGTCTACAAGGAACTTAAACAAATTTACAATAAAAAAAACCAAACCATCCCATTAAAAAGTCGGCAAAGGACATGAACAGACACTTCACAAAAGAAGACATTCATGTGGCCAATACATATGAAAGAAAGCTCAACATCACTGATCATTAGAGAAATGCAAATCAAAACCACAATGAGATACCATCTCATGCCAGCCAGAATGATGATTATTAAAAAGTCAAGAAACAACAGATGCTGGTGAGGTTGTGGAGAAAAGGAAATGCTTTTACACTGTTGGGAGTGTAAATTAGTTCAACCACTGTGGAAGATACTGTGGCGATTCCTCAAAGATCTAGAAGCAAAAATACCATTTGACTCAGCAATTCCATTACTGGGTATATATGCAAAGGAATACAAGTCATTCTATTATAAAGACACATGCACATGGATGTTCATTGCAGCACTATTCACAATCGCAATTGGTTGATTTGGGAATCAACTCAAATGCCCATCAATGATAGACTGGATAAAGAAAATGTGGTACGTATACACCATAGAACACTATGCAGCATAAAAAGGAATGAGATCATGTCCTTTGCAGGGACACGAATGGAGCCAGAAGCCATTATCCTCAGGAAATTAACACAGGAACAGAAAACCAAGCACTGCATGTTCTCATTTATAAGTGAGAACTGAATGATGAGAAGACATGGACACCTGGTGGGGAACAACACACTGGGGCTTGTCTTGGGGGCAGAGGGAAGGAGAGCATCAGGAAGAATAGCTAATGGATGCTGGGCTTAATACCTAGGTGATAGGTTGATCTGTGTAGCAAACCACCACAACACGTTTACCTATGTAACAAACCCGCACATCCTGCACATGTTCCCTGGTACTTAAAATATAAGTTCATGAAAAAGATTAAAAAATAAATAAGGAGAGTGAAATATCTACGGGAACATAAATAATATTTTATTAATTGGAAAATTATTTTGCAGTTTCCTTAACTCTATCTTTCAAGACAAACAGGCTAATAAAATTCTGAATTGCTGACAAATATATTTGGCCATCCATCTGTATGTCAGAAGCAAGACAAACTTTCATTCAATTTTCAAATGCAGCTCATATTATAATTAACTTTGTTACTGTTTCTGAATTACATTTTATTACTTTCTGTTTGTGATTAACCTCAATTTAATCACTTATTTAAATGCAAATGCTCTTTTCAAAGAATTTTGCTTGACATCTTCAATATTTGTTTCATAGACCTATGTATTCCATTATTACCATGATAAAAAATATCATGTGATATTTTTTCCTTGTGACAGATAATAAAAATCAATATAGCATCAATAATTTTAAAAATATTTGAAAAGAAACTGGGCCATATAATTTAAAAATAAAAAAAATGTAAGGGTTACATTTTTTCAAATGAACACTTTGAAACAATAGTTACTTTGAAAATAGAGCAGATTTTAAATAACAGATCCTTCGATAATAGTGATTGTATCAAGAAATTTGGTAGTACTTATATAAGTTTCCTGAAAATAAAGCATTAAGACCATTATAAATGTGACATAGCTGATAGTATTTCATTTTATTTTCATTTTATGTATAAGAAAACTCCTTTATGGAGTTTTTTAAGGTTTTTTTTTTAATAGGTTTGTGGTAATTACTAGTGCAAGAAAAATGCAAAAAGTACAGAAGTGCCAGGGAGTAATCCCTGCATGTTATGTGCTACCATGAAAAATATGTGAAAACAGTGACTCAAAGTAGGAAAAATCTATTTCCTTAATTTAAGTAAAACATTTCTAAAATCAGAGTAAAATAAGATAAAGTCTCTAAAAATTATTCATTATTTATAACATCCTGAATATACTCATGAAGACACCCAATGCTGTAAGTTGTACAAGTAATAGAATCATTTCCTTTAAGTGTAGTGAGCTGTTTATAGGTAAGTAGGCAAATTCCAACAGAGAATTTTATATACACTTGTCAAGACTATATGTGCTTTTTATGTTCTATAGAAAACATTTTTTTATATTCAACATTCAAATATTTTCAGATAGTAAACTTTTTCACAATTGAACTCCTTCTATTATTAAAGACAGCTCAGTACTTTTTGTATTTACAGAGTGAGACACAGGCTGTCTTGATAGATGACTACATTTTCGTGTAATTTCCCCCATACAGTTATTATACCTTTTAGACAAACTAAGTTTAGCTGTGCTCCAATTGACAATATGATTGAAATCCTCTGGAAGTAAAGTTGATCTCTTGTTGTCCTCTCTTATTTTAGTGCCAGGAGTCTTCTTTAGGTGGTGGTTATTACATTTACAGCCTTTGGTCATCTGGCTTTGACTAGTGTGGTATTTTCCACTGATGCATGGACTTTCCATTGCAGTGGGACATACAATATTCTTATGAACAACAGGAGGAAGAAGTGTTTGAGATGGTATTTTCCCAAATGATACAGTGGATAAATCTTGAAGATACCTGGGAAAATGTTGGCTAATTTTATATTCATAGGTTAATTTTCTTGAATTTGAATTATCTAATTTGATAGAGCATAGATTATCTATTGTTATGTTCTCATAGGCATCTTTTGGGCTTTGAGATGTATTCAATTTATCAAAATTACACTGAGGTATGCTAGGTAAAATTCCAAGTCTATTTTGTTTTAAGACTAATCCGGTACCAGGAATAAAAAGATCTGGTTCTTTCTGCTTTGATAGATGAATGATGTCTCTGTTTGAAACAGACTGATGTGCTTGTCCATTCACTGCTGAATTTTTCCAAGTTAAAGGGTTATATATAACTTGTCCATCAATAGGGCATGAATTGCACTTGTGGAATAACCAATTGTCAATACACTTCCTGTGAAACTTTAAAAAAAGATAAGCTAATCAGAACTATACCAATCTTGTTTATAATATTATTCAAGTAAATTTCCCCCAGTTTTATAATTGTATGATTAAAAATATTTAGCAAAATTGAAAAATAATTATTTATCAAGTTTTATGAAAATATTTTGAAGAAGTTAACTACTAAATATAACTATGTAGGGACTGATTTCCATTTTCAATATTAAAATGCAAAGCCTTTTATGGATAGCATTCATAATTTTGTTAAAAATTCTCTACTTAAAGCTATTAATTTCACTGCTAATTATTTCTAATGAAAATTATTTTAAAAGTCATAACCAACTGGGGTTGAAAATGGATCTGATAACAGTAAAATATAAAATAACAAATTAAATTTTTGGAAATGAAACAATTAGCCATTTTAAATAAGGATGACTCTAAAGCTTTATTACTGAAGCTGTTTGTTTAGTGAAGCAACTTCATTTCAGAAAAAAAGTTGGTTATCAACCACTATACAGTTGCTTATCAATTATATAGTGATCAAGTAGTATTATGCTGATTCTAATGACTTCGTGTGAAATAATAATTATGTCAACTTAAGCATTTCTGTTTCATCTTAAGAATCATAAAAATACATAGCAAAATATTAGTACTCTATAACCTTTTTTCTTTTTACAGATAACTAAAGTAGATAAAGGAATCTAACTTAAAGTACCATTTTATCTTTCCTAGATAGTATATACAGAAATGAGTACTAATCAATATAAATACATTCTCAGGGAGAAAGCTGCCTTCTCAATAGTCTCTGTGGTAGTTCTTTCTATATGTGCTGTGCAATGTGAACACCTCTGTACAGAGTACAACTCAAAAGTAAAAGGACAGACTTAAATTGTCACTTCATTTGTGAAAATTGACCCTACAGGGAAAGTAAAACTAAAATGATGTGACTTTTACCTTGTGAGTACATGGTAGCAATCTTGTATGTTGACCAAGATGAAATGCCTTCAAACAAAGTAGACACTGGTAGCCTGGAGCAAGCAGCTTACTATTCTTAGTAATCAGTTGGAGAGGCAGTGATCTTACAATGTGTTTTGGTGTGTAAACTTGGCTGAATGAGAATAAGCAGAGACATGAGTGTTTACATGTTATTATAGATCAGGAAGTGATCAATAGCACAGGTAAATAGCCTCTATATAAATAATGCAATCGAACCCTAGGTTTTCTTGAACTAAAGACAATAAATCTCATACATTATAAAGTTAAAAAATCTATTTTATTGATCCTGAACAATATGGATCCAACTTCATAAAGAACAAAGTTTTTGGCTGAGCGCGATGGCTCGCGCCTGTAATCCCAGCACTTTGGGAGACTGAGGTGGGTGAATTACCTGAGGTCAGGAGTTTGAGACCAGCCTGGCCAACATGGCAAAACCCCATCTCTAATAAAAATACAGAAAAGTTAGCCGGGCATGATGGTGGGTGCCTGTAATCCCAGCTACTCAAGAGGCTGTGGCAGGAGTATCCCTTGGACCCAGGAGGTGGAGGCTGCAGTGAGCCGAGATCACGCCACTGTACTCCAGCCTGGACAACACAGTGAGACTTCACCTCAAAAAAAAAAGTTTTAAGTAGTCATATCAAATAAAAATGCTAACCTAAAATTTTTGAGTTTGAGTTGCACTTTAATGTCAATAAAATCAGACCATATACTCAAATTATAATATTTTAGTCTGAGCCAACAATTGGGCAAGTGTTTAGAAAAATACAACCCAATTCACTCTGTATATTGGAGTGTATTCACTCTGTGTAAAGTGTATAGTAAGCCACATTAAATATTCCAGGCTACTATGATAAATTGGTAGATCATAAGAGATAAGGAAATTTGTTTTTGTTTGGGGTGTATTCTTACCACTTCAATATTGTTAGACTATGTTAATGTAACTCTAAAAATACCAGCTCTATTTTTTGTACCAAAAATACTGACATAACTAAGATGATATACTATGAATTAACTGCTATTTGATGCCATTGCAACTAGTAAAACAGATACAACAAATCTTTAAGAGAAAAAAAAGTTTGGTTAAAAGGTCAGATGTATTCCTATCATTCAAAAGTCATTCAGAACAAAGTTCAAATATATTCTTCAGAAAAGTTTGTACTTCTCATTACTCTACAGATATAGCCTCAGCATATTACAGAAATTGCTTTTACCAGGGTCCTCTAATTTCAATTAAAATGTATATTTTTAGTACTCTTTTAAGGTTGTTACCTACTGTTTCTTATCCTGACATTCTCTTTTTATGTATTCCATTTTCTCTGCCTAAAATGTCCTTCTTCTCCTAATGTTCTCCTTCTCAACTCCCTGTCCCCTAATATCGCCTAAGTCCAACCATTAGTTATACAACTTAGCATTCTAACAGGATGAAGTATGATGCCTGTGCAGGGAAAATGGAGTTGCAAAGCCTTTGTGTAGGCTCATTTTATGCCCCACAAGAGCTCTGGTCTCCAATGTGTGTGGAGTACCCACGGGCATGGGCTATATATCAACTGAAGTTTGGATACAAACTTACATATACGTGTGCATGTATACGTGTATGGGGGTACAGGTGTATTATATGTATATGTATAAATATATATATATATTTAATGAGAACAAGCACATTTTTTGTTTAGTTGATTCACTGAAATTATTATTTTTAGTTTCTATTTTATCCCATCCTTAAAAAGTTGTCTTTTTTATGTGTTTCATAATGTACACAATCTCTTAATATTATACAACATGCTACATTTTCTTTTTTCTTTCTTTTTTTTTTTTTTTTTTTTTGGGGGGATGGAATCTCACTCTGTCGCCTAGGTTGGAGTACAGTGTTGTCATTTCGGCTCACTGCAACCTCCGGCTTCCAGGTTCAAGCAATTCTCCTGCCTCAGCCTCCCGAGTAGCTGGGATTACAGGTATGAGCCACCACACCCTGCTAAATTTTTTTTGTATTTTTTTTAGTAGAGGCATGGTTTCCCCATGTTGGCCAGGCTGGTCTCGAACTCCTGACCTCAGGTGATCACCTGCCTTGGTCTCCCAAAGTGCTAGGATTACAGGTGTGAGCCACGGCGTCCAGCCTAAATTTTCTGTAATTGAACAGGACTGTTGCAAAAGGTCTGGAGACCTCTCCACTAATAATGTTCTTAGTCAGTGTTCTGAAATATAACCAATCTGCTCGGCACTCTTCTTCCAACAGGGTGAAATAGAGGTTAGAGAGAGGGGGAATGAAGCAAAAAAGACTTTCTTCCCCCAAAGGCCAATTATTTCAAATGAAAATTTCAAATATCTTTGAATCTTTTTTATTTAAACATAACCGATGTCAGTTTCAATTTTACATTTACGTCGATGATTATGTGATTACTGAGGAAACTATTGTATCCCTCATATCTAGTATAGTTTCTGGTCAAATTAAAAATAATAGATAACATTATTTGAATATTTATTGTGTGTATTAACTCATTTCACACTCACAAAATTCCTACAAGGTTGGTTTTAACAATTATTCTCGTTTTAAAGATGAGGAAAATGTGGCAGATAGAAGTGAAGTAACTAGTCCACAAGTCACATAGGCAATGTGTGGTTGAACTATGATTGGATTCAAGCAGTCCGACTCTACAACCCTGCTCTTCAATTGGATGGTATAATGCCACCTAGTATCTAAGTGCTTAATAAGAATTAAATAATAAATAAAGGAATAAATAAAACTTATTCAAATTGAAAAGTTATTCAAAGATTCTGTCATACAAGAAATATAAAATTTACTGGGAACCTCACCCTTGCTTTTCTTGAAAATGTGACATCTTTTCTTCTATCTCATTTTTAGTATCTATGTATTTTACAACTTCATCTGCTCTTTTTTCTAGTGATCTCCATTTTTGGTTTCTTTTCTGTAATAGGTGAAAAGTAGATGTTACTTTGCAAAGTCATGGATATTTTCATTTTGTGGATGAAAATTAGTTGGTTGCATATCAATAATGTGAATAATGCACAATATTTTAAGCATATATATTATTTTTCAACATGTTAAAGTACTTACAAATTATTAGTGAGTCTCGTATTGCATAGCTACTATAATGGCATTACTTTTTAAGGTAAAAAATAACAATAATTGTATATGTTTTATTTTATCTTGTCTGGTAAGTAGAAGGTAGTATTATTATTCAGCATCAGGAGATACTTTTTAAGTGTACAGTTTAAATTATTCCAGTAAAATTCCATGTTTCATTATTGCTTATGTAAGAAAATTTAAGAGAAAATCATAAATGTTTTGGTTTTACATTATAACCCAATTTGTAATGTTGAGAGCTTTTTAAAAACTAATATTCAAGTTTGATGGCTATAATTTCTGTTCCAAAAATTTATTCATAATGTCATCAGATGTTTCTTATTGTGTTAGATTTTATAAATTACCAGTGTAAGAACTGGTTGCTTTGTGCATCCTTATGAAAAAGAGTTCTCCTAAAAATATGGCTTTAGGTTTGTATTAAAAACCAATCAGCTCTGTTCCACAGTGTTATGTATTCTTCTTATTCTTACACTGACTTAGCTCTACAACAGGACAAATAGAAACACTGTATTAGATTCAAGATGGATACTGTACCTCACGAAATGTAAATGTGTGGGAAAGATGGCAGCAGCTATCAAAACATTCCTGGCATAAGTGATATTCTATGCATTCGGTACACCTAAAAATACAAAACATCAAAACATGCAAGGAAAAAAAATCCAATTATTTTGATGGTTTGGGGTGAAAAATTCTGACCGAAACTTCCTGGGAACAATCCAAACATGACAAGGTTCATCTCAAGTCACACTGTGTATTAGTTTCCTGTTGCTGCTGTAAAAATTTACTACAAACTTAGCTTAAACTGCACAAATGTATTATCTTACAGTTCCACAGGATAGAAGTCTGAGATGAGTTTCAATGTGCTGAAACCAAGGGGTTGGCAGGGCTGTGTTACTTTTAGGGGGCTCTAGGGGAGAATCTATTTCCTTGCTCTTTCCATCTTCTAGAGCAGGGGTCCCCATCCCCAGGCGCTGACCTGATCTGTGGCCTGTTCAGAACTGGGACATACAGCAGGAGGCGAATTGTGGGAGAGCAAATCTCCACCTTCTGTCAGATCAGCAGTGGCATCAGATTCTCATAGGAGTGTGAACCCTATTGTGAACTGCGCACATGAGAGATCTAGGCTGTGTGCTCCTTATGAGAATCTAATGCCTGATGATCTGAGGTGGAACAGTCTCATCCTGAAACCATCCCCCAATAACCCCTGTGGAAAAATTGTCTTCCACAAAACTGGTCGCTGGTGCCAAAATGTTTGAGGACTGCTGTTCTAAAGACTGCCTACGTTTATTAGCTTGTGACCCTTTTCCTCCATTTTCAAAACAAACAACGTAGCATCTCTCTGCCTTTCTTCCACAGTCACTTTTCCCTCTGACTTTCTTGCCTCCCTCTTCTACTTTTAAGAACCTGTGTGATTACACAAGGCTTATCCAAGCAATCCAGGATAACCTCTTTATTTCAAGGTCAGTGATTAGAAACCTTAATTTCATCTGCAATCTTAATTCCTCTATGACATACAAGATCTGGGCATAAGGATGTGGACGTTTTAGGAAGTCCATTATTTTGTCCACCACATACCCCTTCCATGATGCCTTCTCAGACTACCTTAGCTTTAATTTACCTCTTTCTCTACATTCTTACAGGATGTACAGTCTATTAGATATTCTGTCATTTGATTATCCAGTGCTGCTTTCCAGTTGTTTCATGAATGCCAGAGTTAGAGTTGGCAGCGTACTTCTTGAAAATAAAAATTATATTATTTTTTCCCCACAGAATGGAAAAAGGTAAACATATAAAAGATCTCAATAAAAACTATTGACAAGTCAAAAAAAACCCACTTTCCATAAAAGCCCAATCTCAAGGTTATATTGTTTATAAAAATTTTGTCACAAGTAGAGGATTTTAAATTACTTGCAACATAATTTACCAAACTGAAAATATTCTGAGCAGTAGTCAAGTAAACTTATTATTCAAGTTATCAAATATTTAGAAGATTATTGCCATGAGAAATTTAAGAAAATATGTCCCTCAGACATCTTAAAAGAAGCAACTGCTAATTTATTCATTATTACTCTTTGTACATACAGGGAAGATTTTAATAATTAACACCAATGGGTTGGACAAATGGTGCCATTTATTCAATACATCAAAGTATGCTGGGCTAAAAAAAGTTAAGCATCTCTGTATTTTAACATATATCTAGTAATTTTGGAATTAACCTCTTAAAAGATGAAGTAGTTAAATTCTGAAATTCTAACGAAGAAGGAATGAAGAAACTTTCTAGTTAATCTTGTCGTCTCCTACTCAATGTGTTCCTAAAAGAAATGGAAATAGTTTTTCAGACTGATGACTGAAATGTCAGTACTCGAGGGAATGGAAGATGGATGGAGTCACAAATATTGAAAAGGCATTCTTTAATTTGTAAAAGAGAATGGAGACAGAGATGAGTAATTGTTAGCCAGATCCGTAGAGGAGAAGTTATGAGACAAGAAAAGATTCTCAAAGGAGAGTGTAGGGTCCCTAGTGGGCAGGGGGCAGGATAGTGGGCCATGTGTTTACTTAGTAAGAAGAATAATGCCCCAGGACAGAAAGAGCAGTCAGAAAGCTCTGAGTGACAGGAGTGCACTGTCATCAACAACATACCTAAAATCGATATTTGTACTAAAGCTGCCTGTAAACCATTTGGGGAACATTGATTGTAAGCACTGAGAATTTTACACTGTGGCCGTCACATGTCCTTGTTCCCCCACATGTCCCAGTCCCCTCTTTCACATGTGACCTTAGCCCCTCCCTGACTGGTCCTATCCACCCCTCTTGAGAAAATTTAAATTGCCCATACGATGGCTGCTAATACCAAAGATCAAGTCCTTCCTTTTCCTGGAATCCTCTTTAACCAACATTCCTGAACCTAGCCGAATACCTCTTATTAAAAGTTTGTAAAAATTCTGTACTTCCTCCCCAAGTTAGAATCCTCTGTAGGAGCCTTCTCAGGCCAGCCATTTTCCAGGAAATACTTTTGTTAATAATCAACTTTCTTTTGTGTAACACATACAGAAAACAAAACTAAATTCAAAGGAGAAAGATATAATTTGCTGTTGGATGTGATAATGTTTTATGGTTTTATGAGAGAGTTTTAATATATATGTAAATTAAATTGGGCTCATCATAATGTAATTTAATAAACTGATACATTTCAAAAAAATGTGACAAAGATTGAAATAATGTTTTCTTCTTAATGTACTGTTAACTTAAAATTTTAATTAAGAAAATACAAATTTCCTAGGCATAGCAATTAATTTATGTTTTATCCTGAGAATTGTGGGAAAGTTTGGGGGTTACTCACAGTGAAAATTGTTTGCTCTAATAATTACTATGTTTTTGTAGTTGTTGAAGTATAAGATATGAAAGAAAACAAAACCTGTACTCATTGCAATTTGGAGTAGGGGGGACTGGATTAAATATTCAGTCAATCTAGTCAATGTCCCTCTGGCCCAATCTTCAGAATTTTTGGCAATGAC
This sequence comes from Pongo pygmaeus, assembly GCF_028885625.2. Lineage (NCBI taxonomy): Eukaryota > Metazoa > Chordata > Mammalia > Primates > Hominidae > Pongo > Pongo pygmaeus. Next base: position 86,739,514 of record NC_072384.2, read on the forward strand.
TTCAAAGGTAGTTCAAAGAAAGTTGCAGAGGGTGAGAGATCCAGCAAGGCTCTGAGCTTGGAAATTTATCTAGGCTAAAGCCACCTATCCTGTGTCCAGAGCTTCTAGGACGGGGTGCTACTTCAGACCCAATCTAGACCAGAGCTCAAACCAATACCCTTGCACAGGAGAAGAAAATAAAATGATTGGAGTTCCTGAGATACTGGACTGAGATAGAGGTCAGTCTGTGAGTCCTAAATAAGCAATCGTCACACAAGTCAAACAGTATATGCAGGAAGAGGGAGGCTACAGAACGGGTACTTTAATGCTCAAAGTTTCCTGATGTAAAAAAATAAAAAAGAACACATGCTTATAATTTACGAATAACACTTACTTATAACACTTCCCCTCAATTGGAAATTGTTTGCAGTTGTTACAGGGAATCCCAAGGTGTTTGTCCAGTCTCTCTTTCTCTGCTGCAGTTACAAGTTTGCTAGAGTTTTTGAATTCCTCCAAAATCAGTTTTAATGGTGCAAACTCTTTCCTGCACAGAGGACATTTCAACATGGAAGTGTTTGATGTACTCTGATAATTAGCTAAGATCTTCATGCATTTTATATGAATACTGTTGCCACAGCCAAACCTATGAGAGATAAAATTGAAGTTTACCATTTGTATAGAGCAGTTTTATATATCCATTGTATATATATATTACATATATATTTATATAAATAAAATTTCCTGTGCTACCATCTTTATTCCACAAAAAAATAGATTCTGAACTGATTTTCAGCTATAGCTTGATTACATACACACACACACACACACACACACACACTCACTCATTCTCGTAATCTATCATCTTTAATACATCAGAATTCCAAACTTAAATTTTCCTTTATTCCAATGAAATGGTGAAAGATTTTGCATCATTAAAATATTTTCATTTGTAAAGTGAGAATGAATATAGGCTTAACACAAAGGAAAATAATAATAATAATTATTTTAATAAAATGCTTCACTGAGAGCAGGGGTGCCACCATACTTTTCCAGAAGTCACACAATATATGGTAGTACCAAAGAAATATCTGCTGAGAGAAATACTATTTTGGAAAGTAGTTAATAATTTTACAATATGCAATAGAAAGCAGACACATGAACAACTACAGTGTGGACAAAAGTTTTGTTAAATTATCAGAAGAAAAAAGAATGACCAGGAGAAAAAAATTGCAATGGAAAATGGCTGTCCAAATTTTTCAAGTCCAACTTTGTAGTGCTGTGAAGAAAGGTATGAACAATAGACTCTCAATAAAGATTTGTGCATATGTGAACATTGAATTATTTATGTTTAAAGATAGAATTTTGAAAAACTGAAAATAATTTTTGTAATTTCAAAGTAAAATAATCTTTACTTTCAGAAAAGTCTTTATAACTATAATAAACCATCGCATTTATTCATGTGTATAAAATAAAAACACAGGAATTACTCTACTCTTGTTACTTAAGGTGGGAAGAGGAATAATTGTGGAATTATGTTTCAGTTTTTACCCTTGTAGTGTAGCTCAGAAAGATTTAGAGTAAGAGCATATATTTAGCTCATAACATATATATACACACACATATATATGTTGTTTCCTAACATATATGTTATATATAATATATATATTTCTATTATATATATTTATATATAATATTATAGATATTATATTTATATTGTAATATATAATTATATATTATATATATATAATATATATGTGTGTGTGTGTTAGGAAATAAAAGAATGTTAATTAAGTATAAATTAGTGGTAGGTAAAGTTGTCTATTTTTTCCCTATCATGTCTCCTAAGGTAATAAATCACAAATATGTTTTAGAATTTTTAATTAGTTTTAAGAATCCAAATTAAAAATACATCACCTGCAAAAGGTGACAGGAAGCTTTTTCTCTAAAAGTAGCTCTTGACAAATAGAGCAGATATCCTCTGAATCAATTTCCTTCTGTTTAATGTACCCATCTTCTTCAACATGTTCATTTTCGTCATTTGTTCCTGGTTGGGGAGTTTGAACTCGATGTATCCCCCGAAGCAAGTCACTTATCTCTCTTTCTCCAAGACCCAATTGTAAAGCAGCTAGTGAAAAATCCCAAAGTATTAAAATTCAGTCACAAAATTGGAGCTACAGAGAGATAACAACTTATGCTGAAAGTTAGAATTTTCTTTCAAATATCAGAGAGACAGTTTTGATTGAAGTATCACACTGACATTGACCACTTATTTACATTTTTTTTCAGAGCCAAAATGTCAGAAAAGAGTCATTTAAAAAAATTTAAAAATTATTATTTTTTCTTGTAACTAAAAAAGAGTCAATGCAAACAGTGCACTTGAATATGATAGTGTTCATCCTTGGATTGGTGTTACAATCATGTCTTATACTTCGATCTGTTCACTTGTCCATAAACAAATATTTTGTCAACATATAAGAATATTAAAATAAATGGGACATGAATACATGGGGAGGAAACTGATATCTGAGTAACTACTGTAATTATTTGTTAGATGAATAAGTGAATTAAATAATAATGGAAGAGCAAGACTTAATTAATTGTGCCTATTTTCTGTTTCTGTTTTGTGTACCTACAAAAGAGTGTCTCATTAGTCTTATCCTCAACAGATTTGGTCAGTGTTTCTCAGGACAATCTATTAGTTACTATATTGCTTGCACCACTGGCATGTGCATTTTTTGAATTCTGAATTTTCTCCATCCTGTAATCCTTAAAGGAATGATGTTCTAAGTGCCTATAGTTTTGATCAGGGAATCCTAGATTCTTCATTCCTTGGCCCATCCCTTTGCTGCTTCCCCCTTCCATCTCCTACTCCTGAACATGTCATAATTTAAATGCTAGTTGTTATTGGTCCTCTGCCTTCTAGTCATTTTATGTATCTTTTTAATATATATGAATTAAAAATCATTTCAAAGATAATGAAACACTCTGTTTTTCTGGAAAGATCCCCTAACTAAACACTAAAATACTGAAAACATTACAGTTACATTTCAATACAGAAATTGCGGTTCCCTGTCTGAGGTGGTATGGCAAGTGGACTGTGGGAGGGCATCATACATTAATTAACCATTACTTTGGGGAAGAAAGGCTATTTGTCACAAAGACACAGCAACACAGCAACATCTGCTCTCTAAAATGGAGAGAAAAATAAAGAACAAAATATTGTGCTTTGGGGAATAAAGATGCACTGGGGCAGCAGAAATACTGAAGAATAAAATTTCATAAAAGAAGCTGGCCACAAACTGTTCTGTGTGGTAAAATGTGAATTGGAAAATAAAAGGAAGAAACAAACTCTTCTAAAGTGAATTTGGAAAAATTAATGTATAAGACTATGCAGGAATATTTTGAAAGAGAAGAGCAAGACAGCTAACCTGGACTGACATCACAATGTGTTGTACAAGTAATAAATGTAGTAATATATGAGATGCTCTAAATAATAAACATTGTTAAACAAAGAGGAAAAGAAGGATTATCCAATAACTGTTACTGAGATAACTGGGTGGCAATATGGAGAAAATTAACTCAAACCAAATACCAACCTCCAACTTATACCAAAACAACTACACACTGGTGCTATTATATAATAAAGAACAAAAATAATAAAATGAGCAGAAAAAACTCCAAAGGACTATTGATACTATGGAAGAAAGACAATTTTTAAAGGGTTGAAACAATAAATATGAAAATAACAGATGATCCGATTTAATAACACAAAAACTCCTATGTATAACAAAATTTAATAAAGCCATAGAGAAAAAACTTATAGCAGATTAGAAAAACATTTGAAAAAAGTAATGCTTATAATAATTAAGAAATGTTTGCAGTTTTATCCTAATAAATACCCAAAATACAATTCACATAAAACACAAATAGTAAACAAGGCAGTGGAAGATGTTCAATTTTATTTGCATCAAAGGCAAATGAGTTAAAATAAGAATAAAGCACAGCCACTAAAACTGACTGAATAAACACTGATAAATGTTACGATTTGTTTGCCTTATGTTATTTCTTTTGTATTTAAAAAAGTTATTTGAAGGCATTTTAGATCTTCCATAAAGGAATGTTAAATAAATATACCAGAGAATAGAAACGATTTTCTTATTTAATTTACCAGGCATGGATAAATTACTTTGAACCTTGTATCTGGTTTTTTCCTGCTTTGTGTGGCTTTCTTTCCAAAATTATAGAAATATTACTAACATGGCAAAATATTTCTATGTGTCTTTATTTTCATATTTCTTAAATATGCTGTTATCTTTCTTTGTATGCTTAAGTACTATAGTTAAAATGTGCCAAAAACATGAATCCAAAAAACATATAAAACTTAAAGAAATTGACATATTGCTGAAATCACTGTAAATCAGCAAAAGTATTCTGAAAACATATTTGGCAATACATGGGGGGAGACATAAAAATATTAACACTTCTACTCCAAAACACAATAAGACTTTAGGCTAAGGAAATATTTGAAAAGAACAAAAAGCTTCACGTACAAAGAATATAACAAGCAGTTAGAAATAAATGCCTAATAGTGGAAGAATGTTAAATTGCTTATAATATACCATATTTAGTGAAATATTAGCTAGCCTTTGATGACTTTCATTACAGAGATTATATAGCATGAAAATATAAGGTAACAGTGTGAGAAAAGCAGAACACAGAATTCTGACAGGCTATTAGGCTGTTTTATGATATATATAAAATCATAAAAGGAAAATAGAAAATAAAAAGTTTACATCTTTCTGGTGAGAATTTAGAAAAATTTCCTTTAATGAGGTTTTAATTTTATTCATAATTATTTAATTCCAAAAAGAAGATAGTATTCACTAGTTATTGTATTTAAAAGGAACTATCAGGTGGTAAACCTAGCTTTTGTTGGGAAAATGTTTATGAAAAAAAGAATGTTCAGTGTTCAAAAATTAACATTTTTCATAATAATATTCCCATATAATCATTTTTGTCAGTCTTTGAAAAGAGTCTCATGTTTCTTGTATGCAACACTGGAATGTAGATAATTGCTTCCAGATTCCTTTTAGAAAAGAATCTCTGAATGATGTTCAAAACATACCTCTTCCATTACAAGTAACATTCCCTCCACACTTATTTAAATACTATACACAATCCTAATGAGTAATTATTTATAGTTTTCTTTATTTTTCATGTATGTTTATTCTAGCTTTAATTTAAATGATAAATTCTAAGATCACCAAGACTTTCTTTGAATATTATTACAGTCTCTAGTATTACATTGTGCACATGGGATTTTCTCAATGCTTACTAATTGAAATTTCTTTTAAAGACAAAAGACACAAAAAATCTTTATTTCAGAAGGAAGTATAAACTTTCAAATTATATAGGATTAATTTGAAACATTAAAAAATTCCCTACTGTAGACTGAATGGTTGCTGTCTTCGATAAGTGCAAAGAATAATAATACAATGTAATATATTAAATTGATCAATACAAAATTGCTGTGTTTGCAGATAAAAGACATTCATATACTAGCAATACATACGATTCAATTTATAAAAAGCACCTAGCAGAGCTCCTGGCTAATATGTGGTACAATAAATATTTGTTGAATTTAATTGGGTAGAACTGCACTGTTGAATATGGTAGCCATTAGCCACAGGTAGCTATTGTGTACTTGAAATTTGATGAGTGTGACTGACAAAACAAATTTTAAATTTTATTAAATAAAAAATTTAGTTTTTAACTTAAAGCTGATAATCTATAGTTACAGAAAAATGTATAAGTATGTAACAATTTGGATATGTGAATCTATTTTTCAACTAAAAAGTTTGAGGAAGTCTATATACAGATCAAATATTTCCATTGAAAATATAGTGTCAGAGTTGAGATCTACTGTAAGTATAACAAACACGCCAGATTTTGAAGACTTAGTACAAAAAAAGTAAAATAGTTCATAACTTTTATATTGATTACATGTTGACACAATAATATTTTGATGTACCGGGTTAAGTTAAAATACATATTAAAGTTACTTCCCTGTTTCTTTTTACTTCTTGTAATATGGCTACTAGAAAATTACATACGTATGTTATATTTCTATTGGACAACCTCAGTATTGAAGCTTGTGAAAATGATATGGAAGAATAGTGTAGAGAATAAGACTTTGGAGAGATGGTCAACATTTAACTTCAGTGAATACAATGGAGAAGTCAAAAAGAAAACAATATGTATAAAGCCATACAACCTAGTCATCAGGCATGAAGGGACTGAGAGAGAGGCTTAAGAAGAGGCTGACATTTTAGAAAGAATCTGTCTATCTAGAGGGTGAAAGACAAAGTGCAAAGTTCAGGCACTGGAAACAAGGAGGCTACACAGAATGGTACTAAGGGCTGAGGAAAGTGGAACAAAGGTAAGAATGAGTATGGAGAAATAGAAACACTTGAGAAATATGTAGGATGTAAAACAAGCAGGATTTGTGGTATGGGTAGATATATGGCAGAAGAGGACGAGAGAGAAAAAAATCAGAGAGAATATCAAGGTTTATAGCTTTGAAGAGAAAATAAAAAGGAAAGCCAGTATGTGAGGTAGGGAAGCTAAGAGGGGAGCACAGATGGAGAAATTAGTATTTAAGATGCCCATGGGACCTCCAAATTGAGCTGCCCAGAAAGCAACTGGAAATATTGGTCTGCTGGTAAGATTGGGAATCACTGATACAGAGTTAACAGCTGGAGACATGGAAAATGGGAGACATTTCTAAAAAAATATGTAGAGTGAAAAAAGAAAAATCCCTGTGAAACACTAATGTTAATTTATTATCTGGTATAATTTTTAAAATATGTCTACTGTGATTGTAATTCTATAATAGCTAGGGGGAAATAAACTTGCCTAAATAAAACCAATTCTTTTTGAATAGAAAAAAATTTAAAACTAATTATCACTTTAATTATTCATGAATATCAGAAACATTTATTAATACTTTTAAAAATGCAGTTGTTAGATGGGTCTAGTATTGGTCAAACAATTCCTTAACTGCAGTTAACCCTTTCACAATGACAGTATCTTTATTATAAGATGTACAAATTTAAGTGACCTGTATTGCAATTATTTTTCTTTCTTTCTTATTTTTGAGAACTCTGGAATTTAAACTTATATAAATATATAACTGACTCTAAACTCAATTTAAGTACTCACTTAAAAACTACATTTTACTCTGCTTTTGTTTAGCAAAACAATTTCATTCAGCAAACATTTTTGAATAAAATAATGTGCCATGCCAACAGTCTATTTCTGGGATCTAAAAAAATCACATTCGCTATTTTTCTCACAATTAAAATAATTTTAGACACAGAAACCACTGTAACCTTTTCTTAGAATACGTAAATGTTTTTCTACTTAATAACTGGCCATTGTTTCATACCCGTTTTTATTAAGTGCCTAAGAGTTTGAAAATGACATATAAAGTTACATTTTTTTAAAGATGAAAAATGTTCCAAGTGTCTTAAGTTTAACAAGCTGAGCTACTGATAGTTACCAGATTCCCTAGAAAAGTAACCATCTAAATTTAGAAAATGTTTAATAAAAAATTCTTATATTTGTTAACTTCAAATTAGTAAAATAAAAAAATAAAACAAAAAACCCAAACCCCAAAACTTACATTCATGGTTCCTTGGAAGCTTGAATTTTTTCAACAAGACCCTAACATTCACAAGTAGAAAAAAAATTGAGACATTTATTTTTGACATAAACTCAAAAGACATTTAAAAATATTTAGAATAGAAATCAAATTATAAGATTTATATTACGGAAAGTGTTATGAATAAACTTAAAAATCATCAATTTTCTGTTATAATAGTTGTTAAACTTATGTTTTAAAATAAGTATATGTGAAAAAAGTATGATTAATGAAAACAAATGACATCTGGTGTCAACAGATTTGTCAGAGAGAGTCCATGTATTTCTTACGACATACAATTATTCAAAGGGAAAGGATAATGAGGGGATTTAGGTTTTTATGGTACTGCCTTTAAACTTCTCTGGAAAGGGAGTAATTTTCTGGATACTGTACCAAATGGCTGTTTTCCTACATATACCTCTCTAACGCATGATAGAAAATTTTTTTTTTTAATTTTACCAATTAAAATGGAATGCGACTTTTTTAAAAATGTGGGAAATGCCTATTAAATTATTATTCAAAGATACTAAATATACTTTAGTATATGAAACACTTTGATTATATTTCCATTTACTTAGTGGTTACAATATTGTATAACATGAGTTATATAATAATCAAAAGAGAATACCCTTCCCCTGACATAAAATGAAAATGGAAAAAAAACTATTTTAAATATAATCATAATACCAAATTGTAAGTTGTGAAAGGACTATATTTTATTTTTATGTCAACTAGAGTAAATAACTTGTGTTACCAGATGCTTAATAAAAAGTGATCAAAATAAAAGAGCAGAAAAGTTAGTAAAAACATTAGAAATAATTATATAACATTTTTTACTTCTAAAGAAAAGCACTAGAAATGTGAAAGTCAGTCATAATCTTTTCTTAATTTCTTATTTTTTCATGTTAACTATCAAATACATTAAAATAATATTAATAATTTGTTAGTATGAGTATAGGTAGGCAAAACAAAATGAGTTGATTTGTATTTAAACTTAAGGAACTTTTTTTTCATTTCTAGAGGTCAATTACCCTACAAATAGATTCTGACACTAGATGAAAAATTTCAGATTTAATAGACATCATCTTCAATAGAGTTCTACTTCTATCTTGAAAGATTTATAGTTAAAGTCAACAAAATTATACACTGGGGAAATGACATCCTATTCAATAAATTGTGCTGGGAAAATTGCAGCCATATGCAGAAGAATAAAAGTGGATTCATAACTTTCACCATATACAAAAATTAACTCGAGATGGATTAAAGACCTAAATGTGAGACCTTAAACTACAAAATCTCTTGAAGAAAAACTAGGAAACTCTTCCGGACATTGGCCTGGGCAAAGAATTTATGATCAAGTCTTCATAAGAAAACGCAACAAAAAGAAAAATAGTTTAATAGACTTAATTAAACTATAAAGCTTCTGCACAGCAAGTGAACAATCAACAGAGTAAACAGACAACCTAAAGAATGGTAAGAAATATTTGCAAACTACGTATTTGACAAAGAGCTAACATCCTGAATCTATAAGGAACTGAAACAACTCAACAAGAAAAAACCTAATAACCTCATTAAAAAGTGGGCAAAGGACATGAACAGACATTTTTCAAAAGAAGATATACAAGTGGCCGACAAACATAATAAAATGCTCAACATCACTAATCATCAGAGAAGTGATGATTCCACAATGAGATATCATTTTATACATGTCATAATGACTATTATTAAAAAGTCAAAAAACAACAGATGTTGATAAGGACCTGGAGAAAGGGGAATGCTTATATACTGTTGCTAGGAATGTAAATTAGTTCAACCTTTATGAAAAACAATATGGCAATTTCTCAAAAAACTAAAAATAGAACTACCATGACCCAGCAATCCTATTCCTGGGTATATGGCTACAGGGCAAGAAATCATTACATCAAAAGATAGCTGAACTCATATGTTTATCACAGCACTATTCACAACAGCAAAGATACGGAATCAACCTAACTATCCATAATGGTGGGCATAAAAATATACCACATTAATAAAATGTGTGTATAAACATATATATATATAATGTAATAGAACTCAACCATAAAAATTAATGAACTCATGTTTTTGTAGCAGCATGGATGGAACTGGAGGCCAATATCCTAAGTTAAATAATTCAGAAATAGAAAGTCAAATACTGCATGTTCTCAGTTGTAAGTGAAAGCTAAACAATGGGTCACATGGACACATAGAGTGAAATAAGACATCAGAGACTACAAAAACTGGGAGGGTGGGAAGGGAGTAAAGGCTGAAAAATCACTTATTGGGTACGATGTTCACTATTGCGGTGATTAGTACACTAAAAGTCCAGACTTCACCACTATGCAATACATGCATGTAAGAAACCTGAACTTTTTATAAAAAATAAATAACCTGAACTATTTATAAAAATACATGAAAATTTAAAGTGATTCATAGTCAAATGTTAACTGAAAAGGAAAATATTTTGAAACTTGACTGCCATAGGCCAATACGGAAAAGGTGAACACTTTCAACCTGTGTATACATGTAGAAAATGGAACATTTGATATTCAAGAAAACGTGATTTTGGAAACACAATTTGTGGAAGCACAGCAATATCTCAAATGAACCATATAATTATCAGCAGTGATGGGATCAGGATTTTTCCCCCATTTTATAGTTAGATTTCACATTTGTACATGAGAATCTAAAATTGATTTTTTCTATTTAAAAGCATTAACATTATAAAATGGTTCTCAATTTAAATGTTATTCAATTTTCAGAATAAAATGAAATACTGAAAAATTATTGGTAAGCTATGACCATTTTAACTTTATATTCCCCAAACACCAAATTTCTTTAATTGTGTTGTTATTGAAACCATGAAAAAGGCAAAATATTTAACACACCAAGATGTTCCTTCATGGAAGATCTTCATTGAAAAGTCACTTACCAGCAGATATGCTTACAAAGTTCCCCTCCTTTCAGAAATGTGGAACAGTTACAAACATGAGGATTTCCTAGAAAAACCTTTAAAAGAAAAACGCATACTTAAAAAGACCAGTAAAATTTGAGAGTTACAGCAAAACTGAGTTAATAAAAGAGATTTGAAGAGGTAATTTAGTTTAGGTGATTCAAAAAGGTTGAATAGATTCTACCGGAGAATCTTAACTCTTAATACTAGTCTCTAGGCTGATTTTTCATTTCATTATTTATCTTTGTTAGCAAATTAACAAATTAGGATGGTTTTAAAGTGACCTGCTCTTAGGCAGGTGAAAATAAATCTAATTCCCAAAGTCAAAGAAGAAAAAAAGCAAAAATCAACCCATAAATTCCTCACTGTAAGGAAATTCTACTTTGGGGTGAAGCTAAGCACCTTTTGTAAGGTAGCTCATTTTGGATTTTTGTTTGGTGCATTTCAGTCGGTGAATTTATTTAATTTTATTCAAGAGGACAAAATTTATTCACCAAGACTAGTTTGGCTAAAACAATTAAATACAATAAGTATTGAAGCAACAAAGTAAAAAAAAGATGCTTTAAATAAGCACAGACTAGTAAATTGCATTCAACTCTTAAACTTCATGGCACTAACGTAAAATTTTATAAGTCAACTCCTAGGAGGTAGTGCAGTGGCTAATTTTTGAGTGGTTAAGGATGGGATATGCAATTATGAAATATCTGTGGTCTTTCAGTAAACTTGAATTTTTATTCATTAATATCTTTCCAAGGTATTGCCATTTAAACCATCCTGTAATAGGGCCTTCATATAGTTTCAGAGTGAGCAAAGAGTAAAGGGAAACCTATTCATTTATTCAGAAAATATTTACAGTATGCTAGCAGATTGTAGAATTTTCATTTCGTTTGATTTACAGGACTAAGGACCACTAACAACAGATCCAAGAACACATGTAATGCGAACCAGATATTCATATAAAGCCTTTGACATTTTCAAGCCTAAAGATCAAGAGCCATCATCTTTCACAAGAGTTGCAGTTTGAAGTCTTAACCTCCAAAAAAGAAACTTCTAATAAATACTATTTCCTTCTGTAATTTCACATATTTTAGAGTCTGGAACACTCGTGGGAAGGCGCTTTCGGGAGTGAGGCAGCAAGTATCCGCAGAGATTGTGTTGGTGGCTACGCACATTGGGTATGCCAGTGGGGGAACCTGGTGGGCGGGGATGGTGGCGAATTGGGGGCGGTAGAGGCGGTAGTTACTCGGAAATCCATGTATTCCGGCTCCTCCTCCCTCAGCAGGAAGCCAGTGGGGCCCATCTCTCGTAGGAGGTAGATGCTGCTACTCAGCGCCTCGTCTTGGTGCCAGCTGAGCCTCTCGCTCAAGTGTCTTCGCCTTTCAGAGGCCTTATAGCCTCGGCGAAGCATGCTGGGTGCGGGCGGAGGCGGCCCCTCTGCTCGGCTCACTGAGGCGCCAGCCGGTCTCCAAGACAACGGCGTGCAGGCTGGTTGCCTTGGTGACGGTGGTTGGGCTCCGGGTGTCCCGGTGTGCCCTGCGCCGAAGAAGAGCGGGCGACAAAGGTGCGGGATGGCGTGGATTCCGCAACTCGCCCCAGGCTCCACTGCATTTTGAAGCGACGCCCTTGACTGAGGTGTGTTTTTAATAATCATCTGGCAGACTTGGAAGCTGGCGGCCGAAGGCATAGCTGTCAATTTTCTTGCGTTCCTTCTGCTTCCTCCGGGCAGAGATGGTGAAATCTACTTGTTAGGACAGTTGCAAACCCGATTGCCGTCTGGGCTCTGGATGCTGAAATTATACTGTGATGATTCATCATCTTTAACAGAAAGCCGAGGTTACAGAGCCCAGAGTGATTTTTGACGTTCCACAATATTCCACGAACGTTTTCTGATGGCTCACTATGAGCATAGAGTGACTGAGTCTCTGGGGGAAAGATGTAGAAGACAGGAGTTCTAAATCCTAGGAAGTGCATCACCCGTAGTGGCGCCGGCTGTAGTCCCAGCTACTTGGGAGGAAACCAGATACTTAAGTCATTTCTCTCTGCCTCTCTCTCTCTCTCTCTCTCTCTCTCTCTCTCTCTGTGTGTGTGTGTGTGTGTGTGCGTGTTGGAGGGGAAATGGTCTTCCAAGTGAGGGAACATTTTTTACTTGCATCTTTGGGTAGGGGTGGGTGTTGGGGATGGTACAGCCAGAATGATGGATGGTGGTACATCCTGAATGGTGGCACAGAATCCATTGACTGTGGGTACATGAAACTTACAAAGCTGTATACTAAGGAATAAGAGTTTCAAGGCATGCAATATTTGTACCTCCAATAATTTGAATTGTCTCTGAGGTTTGTTTACCACGTTTTAGGGGGAAAACTGTAATACAGTACGGGTCAACATTTTGAGTCATAATTACTGAAAAAAGAAGCCATATTAATAGAATCTCTGTAGGAAATTAAAAGCAGGAGACAGCACTACTTGGAGGCCCAGTGACCTTTGCCTTGGTGGCCAAAGATAGAGCATATTTGTCCTATTTTATCATGGGCAGAAATCATAACTAGATTATGTCAACAGCAGGAGAGTTCTCAGAAAATGGCAAAGGCAAAAGATGAAAGAAGATGATGGTAATGGCAGCTTTCACAGGTGAGACACCTGGATAAACATCATCCAACCCTTAAAATCTTAGGTCTAAGGTCTAAGGTTTTAATTTACTAAATTTTATTTTTACTCTCCTATTCTGACTATTAACAACTCACATTCATACTACCATACTCCCAACTTTAGAATCAATTTAATGGTACTAGATGTTAAAGAAATACATTATAACATTAGAAAAAAACTCACATATCAAGGGCAAAAGAAATTATAAATTGGATTAAATTATTTTACATATTGATATGTATAATTTTAAAAACTCAGTAAATTAATGACAATCCATATTTGCTATATAATATGATGAGTTGGGCTTCAGAGTGAAGACATTTTATTCAACCATCAATTTTTTTCTCTCTCCTTATATATATGTGTGTACATATAAAATAAAGTTATAGAATTTTTAAAAACAAACAGCAAAAATTGTTAAAGCTGTTGTGTTTTAGTTATAGCTAGATAGTGATACTTGTTTACTTGCTCCATGTATAAGTGATAAACATTTTCAAAGGGTCACATGTTTAAGACACAATAGTCATTATATCAATGGAATATAGGTTCATAAATTCCATTTTGGGGAATGGTAAAAATAATGGTGTTTATGCTTTCACAGAAGTTAAAAAGTGAAAGCACAGATTGCTAGACAGAACTTCAGTCTATTTGTAAGACATTTGTTTTGATATCTGTCTGTTATGACTTTAAAAACATTTTTATAGTCAGGTGACTATCCCATATGTTTGCTTCATCTCTTAAGAGTGTGTGATGGGGGTAATATTTTGAAAATATTAAATTGGAGAATTAAGTATCCTCCTTAAGGTATATTTTGTGGCATATTGCCCCATGTGAGAGGGAGGTGGTTACTGCAAAAAACAAAGCTGTGAGGGGCTGGGTGCAGTGGCTCATGTCTGTAATCCCAGCACTTTGGGAGGTCAAGGCTGGGGGGATTGCTTGAGCTCAGGAGTTTGAGACCAGTCTGGGCAACATGGCAAAACCCTGTCTCTACAAAAAAATACAAAAATTAGCTGGGCATAATGCATGGCTGTAGTCCCAGCTACTTGCGAGGCTGAGGTGTGAGGATCACTTGAGCCCGAGAGGTGGAGGTTGCAGTGAGCAGAGATTGTGCCGCTGCACTCCAGCCTATGTGACAGAGTAAAAGACCCTGTCTCAAAAAAAAAAAAAAAATGTTGCTTGAGTTTCATGGATTGATAAGCCTGAGTTTCTTGGATTAATTTTTAGCCTCTTTAGCAATACAATTGTCATGAAAGATAGGTATTAAAAAGTTATGATGGCTCCCGTTAAGACAGAAAAAGCTGAACCTAGAGTATTAGACCTTGGAATTATATGGAAAAGAATGCTCTAGGAAGTAGGAAGAAGAGTGATGGAAGTCACTAGAAGAAGTCAGCTTGTCAGTCTCCAAATGGGCATGTATGAGTTGGGTTGAGGGTGGAATATATAGAGTGATGGATTGAAACATTGAGATGAGTTTAAGATGACTGAATACCTGGGGCAAGTGTGTGTGTATAGCATACTTCTGTAACGGTGTTAGAGAGTTGCAGGCTACTAGGAAACTTCAGCTTTTTGCCATGTCTAACACATGGCAAGCAATATTCAGAGGTGCCTGTGGAAGACAGGTAAATGATCTGGTTCTCAAGGATTAAAAACATGAAATGGATACAAGAGTTTGTGTTTCTTTCTAGAGATTAGGCACAAAAGAAAGGCAGAATACTGGTATCTGACAAAGAAGATACAGAATTAATTGACTTCAAGACTGGAAGCAAATAGAACTAAGGATTCCAGAGGGAGGCACCAGCACAACCACCTTAAAAAAAGTCAAAACTCGCAACTCAATGTTCACTAACAAGGAACAATTCAGACTGCCCATATTGCAGAAGTGACCAGCAAGAGTCTAGGGGACACTGTGTGAATTTAAGGTCATCATCTTTTGTTATCAGACACGTGTTTACAGAGCTTTTATTTCCTCATACACTCATATACCTTTTTGAGATGAAATAGGGAATGAGTGGAAATCTAAAAGTCTACGCATTTTATCCTTAATAATGATTATGATGGTCTTAACATTCCACTTAGCTTGACTAAACTTTAGACAGATTTTTTTCTCGACTGTAGATTCTTGACCTCCCTTTTCTTAAAAGTATTTACTTCAGAAAACTTGGAATTATAAATTCTTTCTCTACCCCTTTAAGATGTAAATATTCTTGCAGCCTCTTGCAGGTATGACAACCAGTCATGTCTTTCTCAAGGACCTGGGAGGCATTCTTTGAAATAGAATCATCAATAAAAATAGTGCTCTCGTATCCTAGTCTTTGCAGCAGCATAGAAGCCTAATTTAGATAAGTGCCAATTAGCAAATACAGATGGCTTAATCACATTGGCCAACCTTCACCCTAAAGTCCTCCAGTACTTTTCCACTAGTTTACCTCCGGATGCAGCAAACCACCATGGCATGTGTAAATCTATGTAACAAAACTGCACGTTCTGCACATGTACTCCAGAACTTAAAGTATAATAATAATAAAAAATATAAAAACTGCCAGCTTTTGTTTCAGTAGTCATGTTTAATCTCACTCCATATTGCAGTAGACTTTAATAAAGTCTTCCTTGCTTGTTTAACTCCATCCAATGCAGTTTTTCTTTGATAGTGAACACCGTTTATCTAAAAGACGATTTGGTAATTAAGTCAGGTTAAATTATATTTTGCTGAGTTTTTTTCTTGTGAACAAAGAGAGTGAAGTCTATCAAAAGTGACTGGACCATTTATAGAGAAAATATTTTTAAACTTTTTGCACATAAAAGTGTAATATGAATAAATATATAACCCACTATGAGTGTGATTGGGACTTTAAGATGCCAGACTAAGTAGATAATGTTAGTTTCTCCCCCATTGACTAGCCTTAAAAAAGTCAGGTTTCAACCTCTGACAATGAAGAGAACTAAAGAGGGCTGAGGTAGGCAGAATTTTCAGAATGACCCCAGTGACCCCAATGACCCTTACCCTTGTATAATTTCTTCCTCTGTGAATATGTAGTGTTATGTGGCAAAAGAGATTTTGCAGGTATAATTGTGGTTACTAATCAGTTGACTTTGAGTTAATTAAGAGGGAGATAACTTTGGTTCGCCTAATCTGATCTCATAAACTCTTTAAAAGCAGTTTTCTCTGGCTGGTGACAGAAGGAGAAGTCAGAATGGAAGCACTTTTTTTTTTTTTTTTGGCCAGCTTTGAAGATGGAGGGGGCCATGTGACAAGGAATTCTGTGTCCTCTGGAAGAAGAAAGTGGCCTCTGGCTGACCACCAGCAAGGAAAAGGAGTCTTTAGACCTTGAGCAGCAAAGGACTGGATTTTTGGCAGCAACTTGAATGGGCTTGAAAGCAGATTCTTCTGCAGAGCTTCCAGAGAAGAGCACAGTCTGGATAACACATTGATTTCAACCTTGTGAGACAGTGAGCAGAGAGCCTAGCTGAGACTGCCTGTCCTTCTGACCTATATATCTGTAAACTGGTAAATGGATATTGTTTTAAGTCATTAAATTTGTGATCATTTCTTTTGCAGCAATAGAAAAAGAATATGGGGCCATTGGCAAATTAACAATTTCAACAACCTACTAGAAGAACAAATATGGGTGGAAGAATGCTGACTGATAAAACGGGGAGTAATTGATGGCAAGAACATGGAACAGATTATGTCTCATCTGCCAGCATTGAGTTGGACAATAGAATCACTTTAGCTAGTTTTACTTACAAAGGAATTTACTATAGGATGTATGTTAGCTTGTAGGCTGACTAGAAGGGCCCAGAATCAAGCTTTAATTCCACCCTGAAGTGAGGCATTCAGGAAACTTGTTCACTTATACCATGAGATATTTCCAGTGGAAATTCCTCTGAGTCGTTCAAAAAGCTAGGGACTAAACATTGTACCTTTATTCTCATTGTTGCAGTGAAAACAAAGGACTTCATAACTGTGATTGCTAGTTGGGCTGCATGGTCTCAAGAACTTTATTATTGCCTTTTAAGTCCTGGCAGAAGACAGTCATGTATTTACAATCTAAAAGTTAAAAAAATCTGGAGAATATGGAAAGGTGGTAGAAAAAAATTGGAGAGTTACCAAAATGGGTAAGGGGGCAGGAGAATTAAAACAATTTGACAAGCCAAAAGACCAAGATATTAAAAAGACAATCAGAATAAGAAGGGTTTTTTTGTTGTTCTAGAAATGATTTTTTAATTAAGGAACTCAACAGAAATTTTGAAAGATAATGTCAATTATCTAGATGTAGAGCAAAAAGAAAAAAAGATGAAAAATATTAAAAGAAAGAGGGCTAAGCTAAAATGTACAAATTTAGACCATTGTGATTTTCAAAAGGCAGAGTGAAGGGAAGGAAATTATCAAAGATGATAATAGAAAAAATTTCCTAGGATAATTGGGAGAACTATATCTTCAAATAAAAAGGGCTTGTCAAATGCTGAGCAGTACAAATGGATAATGATTCATACCTAGATATGTGGCTGAGAAATTTTGAAATGTTGAAAATAAAGAGAAAAACCTAGCCATTTACAAAATGAAAAAAAAGATACAAATGGGCAAAAACGAGATAAGAATTAGAGTCTTTATTTGCATCAGGGATCCTAAATGACTTGGAAAAGTTCTGAGGGAAAATGATACTGACACTAGAATTTTATGTCTAGCTATGTTATCAAACAAATGTAAGGACAAAATCAAGTCATTTTCAGACATATAGGATTCAGAAAGCTTATCCCCCATTCATGAATAACGAGTAAAGCACAGGGATATATGTGAGAAAAACCAGGAATGTATAATTTTATGTTTAAATGGTTCTTATTATCACCAGCTCTCCTTTTTATATCGTAGCTTCTCCATTCTCTTTATTTAGCAGATTCATTTCTTGGTTGGTTTGAATAACTTCTTGAATAATTTTTTGCAGAGAAAGCATGAGCAGTATACTTTTTGTCTTGAAAAACCTAAATTGTTTAAAATTGCTTTCACACGTAAATGACAATTTGGCTGGTTACGCAATACTTGGATTAAAATCTTTCTCCTACAACTGTAAAGATATTGCTATATTTTTGCAAGTGAACCATAATATATAGGGTATAAATCTGACACCGGCCAAATTTTTTAACCTTTTTGTATTGATAACATGTTTCTTCCTGGAAGATTTTAAATTCTTCATTTTTAAGACTTCAACCAAGATAATTTCACGAGTTGTCTTTCACTGATTTTTTCTGATATGTCATCAACTGACTTTTTTATTCGGTGACGTTATTGATTATTGCTTCTGTTCTATTGCTTCAGATTCTTTTTAAGGAACCCAAATTATCTTGTACTTTGTTCCTATTTTATTTGCTTGTTTTTAGTTAGTCTTATCTATTGTTTTATTCTTCCTCATTTTTTTTCTCAATCTTCTGCTTTCTGGGAGAGCTTTTCATGTTTTTCCTCTTTATCCTGATGCATTGAAAATTATGTCATTTGCATATTTATTTTAGAACACTTTAAAAATTATCGTTCTTTTGCTATCTTTGCCTGTCGCTCATGCAGTTTTAAAAAATCTCAGCCACTTGTTTAATTGCAGATAGTTATTATATAACCTTTTTAACTTTTTTATAGAGGCTATGTTTTAGCTAATTTTACTAATCATATAAAACAGATGTTATTAGATATAATATCTTTTTTAAAAGCACATGCCTTCTCTGCCTCTTGAGTGTTATGCCTTTTTGTTATTGTTACAGAATTTTTCCTAGTTGCATTTTTCTTTTTATTCATTTTTAATAGGGTCAATTCCTTCCAAGTCTGGTATTTGCCCCTAAAAGAGGACAGATGGAGTCTTCTTGTTTTGCCTCAGTTTCCACTTGGGATTATCAGAATCCTCTTGTAGCATTTTAGACATGTGGAATTGTTCGCAGTTCAGTGATCTGGGAATAGGAAGAAGCTAGGACTGTGGTCAATACTACTTGGGGAACTTGTCTCTGTGAGGTTTCTTCTTGTATTTTGTGAAACAATTTTTTCAGCGGTTTTACCCACTGTGGTCCAAGCTCCTTTCTAAATCTGTTGCCCACAGCATCAAAAAGAGGTCTGATGTTAAAGGGCAAAACTCCTTACTAATGACACTAGTATTTTGTTTTGTGTGGCTTTCTTTATCTTTAGGTTCTTGAAGTCATCTTGCTGTCCCTGTTGCTACTACATTTCACATAGTCAGGGTTCAAGTCATTGTTTTTTGTAGACAAGCTCCTTGATTACTAGCACAGTCTACATCAGGGGTGTCCAATCCTTTGGCTTTCCTGGGCCATATTTGAAGAAGAGTTGTCTTGGGCCACACATGAAATACGCTAACACTAATGATAGCTGATGAGCTAAAAATATTGCAATAAAAACCTGATAATATTTTAAGAAAGTTTATGAATTTGTGTTAGGTTTCATTCAAAGCCCACCTGGGCTGCATGCGGCCCATAGGCCATGGGTTGGACGCGCTTGGATGGTGTATCTTCCTGGTTCCTCTTGCACAATTCTCCTCAAATAATAAATAATGCAGATCAGTGTTCCAGGTTTTCTTCTATACTTTGCATGTAGTTCATCTTTATGTCATAAAGAAGTCAAGTAGGGTCAGATTCTTTTGTTTTAGCTGCCAACTTGATTCTGGGAACTACTTTTTTTTTTTAAATTGAGACAGGGGTCTCGCTGTGTCACCCAGGCTAGAGTGCAGTGGCACCATCTTGGCTTACTGCAACCTCTGACTCCTGGACTCAAGAGATCTTCCCACCTCAGCCTCTTGAGTAGCTGGGACCACAGGCTCACATCACCACACCCGGCTAATTTTTTTGTATTTCTTCGGTGGAGATGGGATTTTGCCATGTTACCCAGGCTAGTCTGGAACTCCTAAGCTCAAATGACCTCCCAACCTTGACCTCCTAAAGTGCTGGGATTACAGGCATGAGCCACAGCACCTGGCTTGGGCACTATATTTTATGAGGGGTTCTTAGAACATTTAAAAGGGCATGCATTTTAAAAAGACACACATATGAAAGAATACAATTTTGATCTATGTCATTCAAGAGGGCTTGATGTTTTAGAGAGACAGGCTTTGGCTCATTATAAAAAGGAACTTTCGAACAATTTCAGCTTTCCAAAAATGAACTGGCTCTCTTAACGCTGCTTGTAGTTTCCTATCACAGAAAACATTTCATGGCATTCTGAATGCCAATATTCAGGGATACTGTGGAAGGTTTTCTTGCCCAGATGGGAAAGTGTCCTAAATATCCTATCTAAAAGACATTTCAGCTTTAAGAGTCTATGATTATTTTGTTTTAAATTATATGACAAAGCTTTAAATGTTGTTTTGTTGTTTTAAAGCTTAAACTAGTTGCCTCTCATTGTTTACTTGCCATAGAAACTGTGTCTAATTTGAAATTTATACAAGTTTCAGTAGTATTCATGAATCTTTTCTATAAATATAAAAATGCAATATTATCTTAGTTACCATACTAAAAGAAAATCAATGTGAACGCATTTTGAGAGTTTTCTAAACATATACACAACTTCCAAAATTCAATGTGTAAATGTAAGTATCTTATTCATTGGAGGATCTTTCTTGTGGAACTCTTGGGCCTTAATGTCATCAGTGTAAATATTTGATGTTAGGGTCTATGTAAATAAAAAACAAATTAATGTTAAATAAATTTGTGTATTTTTTTGTCTTAATTGTTTAATCATTATCTTGGAAAATACATCCAGTCTATTTCTTCTCTTTACCATCCAGATGGTGATTTTTCTGATACTATATTGGTATTATTCTCAACTGCAAAACAGGGGTGAGTAGCTGATCTATAATTAGAATATATTATTGAATATTGCCTTTGTAACAAATGACAACACCTGCAATTCTCAGAGAAGAGCCAAAAGAATATGATTATAAATAGAAAAATATGACATTCCTTAAGCAAAAGGAACGGAAGTGTGTGTGTGTGAGTGTATGTGTTTGTGTGTGTGTGTGTGTGTGTGTTCAGAGTCAGCAAGAATACATTGTACTTTGACATGGGAGAAATGTTTTTTTTTTAAAACTAACTTCAACTTCTAATTTAGATGCTGGTGGTACATATGCAGGTTTATTATATGGGTATATTGCATGACACTAAGGTTTGGGGTAGAAATAATTCTGTCACCCAGGAAGAGAGCATAGTACTTAATAGGTAGGTTTTCAGCCCTCCCCAGTTACTCTGTCTCCTCCTTCCAGTATTCTCCAGTTTCTATTGTTCTCATCTTTAAATATCTAAAAGTACCCAATGTTTAGCTTCCACTAATAAGTAAGAACGTGTGGTGTTTGGTTTTCTGTTCCTGTGCTAATTTGCTTAGGGTGATGGCCTCCAGGTGCATCCATGTTGCTGCAAAGGATATAATTTGATTCTTTTTCATGTCTGTATGGTATTCCATTGTGTATATATACTACATTTTCTTCGTCCAATCCACCACTGATGGGCACCTCGGTTGATTCCATGTATTTCCTGTTGTGAATAGTGCTGCAATGAACATATAAGTGCGTGTGTCTTTTTTGTAGAATACTTTATTTTTCTTTGCATATATACCCAGTAATGGGATTGCTGGGTCAAATAGTAGTTTTGTTTTTAGTTCTCTGAGAAGTCTCCCTGGGAGAAATCTTAAAGTGACATGATGCCTCAGAGCAAATATTCATGTGAATATTATCCCATCTTTTGATTTCCAAAAATTATTTCCTGAGCTCCACTGATGTGGTTCTACATTGGTCTGTGCAATGTTGGCATAAGTAAGACAAAGAAAAAAAAAAGAGGGCTCTACTGAACACCTATGCCTATTTCTCGGTAACTCTCTCCTTCTCGAATCTCTGGTGCATAGGAGGTAGCATGCATCATTTTACCTCTGTTTACGGCTACTTGGACCAAGAGTGGACATTGTATTTAATGAGAGTTCACAGACTAGTCTGACTTCAGTGGCCTGGCTCACAAAGATGATCTAGACTTCCTTTGTTAGAAACCGAGCTAAGATTTGAGGAGAAGGGTTGTTCTCTTTTCTGGCAGGGGGTGTTGTCATGGGGGTATAGTAATAAGCAGATTTGTGAAGTGCTGCATGGTCACACTAATAACAAAGCACTAAAGTAAAGCTTTTTGGACTCCTGCTGCCAAAGTCACCAGAGCTACCATGAATATATGACACTCTCTAGTCCTAACCTCACTGAAGTTTATTTCTATTGTAGTCCCTCCTCCCAGATTATTGTGTGATTTCTTAGTTATTTACTACTGTAAACCTGCTTGTTTGAACTAGTTCAAGTGAGTCTCTGTTTTTTTGTGATCAAATGAGTAACAAAAATGATTCTCTGCATTAATTTAATGCTTGTAGAGATGTAAAAGAAATAATGGGTTTAAGGTGTAGAATCAAAATACCTTAGAAATCCATAAGATATGGATGATAGGGAGAAGGAAGAGTCAGAGATGAATCCCAAACCCTTGCCAATAGGTAACACAGAAGACAGAACAGGAATTGAAAGAAACATATCAAAGCCCAGGTTAGACACGTTAAGACTGTGGTGCCTGTGATTTTTTTTTTGTTGTTGTTTTTTGTTTTTTTTTAGAGACAGGGTCTTGCTCTGTCACCAGGCTGGAGTGCAGTGGCATGATCTCGGCTCACGGCAACCTCCACCTCCCAGGTTCAAGCGATTCCCCTGCCTCAGCTTCCCGCATAGCTAGGACTACAGGCATGCACCACCACGACCGGCTAATGTTTTTTGTATTTTAGTAGAGACAGGGTTTCACCATGTTGGCCAGAATGGTCTCAATCTCCTGACCTCGTGATCAGTCCTCCTTGGCCTCCCAAAGTGCTGGGATTACAAGCGTGAGCCACTGTGCCCGGCCGACTGTGAGATTTTTAATGGAGATGCATATTAAAAAGTTGGATATGTAAGTGTGGACTCACCTTCATGTGCTACTCTTTTTTTTTTTTCCAGGAAAGAAGGCTTAGTTGATATAAAAATCTTATATTCAATTATTTGTGATTAAGGATTTTGACAACTGAAGGTTTAACTGGTAAATTGACATAGACTGCGTCAAACTAATATAACATCATGCTATTAATGAGATCTCATTCCTTTAAAATAACCTCATTTTGGAGGCACAAATTTTGAAGACTTAGTCATGAATTTATGATGTCTCTAAGGTAATTTAGGTGTGGAAGTGCACAGCTAGACTCTCTAAATATCATCTTTGGTTCTATTGCATTGGAACTCTTATAAACCAATATCTTTAGTGTATTTTGGCTTTCCTCTCAGTGACCCAAGTGGCAAAAAGATCTATTAGCTAAATAAGCACACAAGGTTGCTTCTTGGTAAATTAAACATATCAATCTAAATAATGTATTTTCCAAAACCCCACTGAAGCTATAGTAAAGGAATATTATGAAAGACATGAACCCACAAGTCAAAAGGAATCAGAGTGGAGACAACAGCAACATAATTTTGGAAAATGAAATGATAGATAAGTGGTAAGCATTATAGCAAACTTGTGAAAGCTCTATACTAAACTTGTGTTGCAAAAGGTAAGAACCAGTTCAGTTTGCTTTGAAGAATTTTAAAAGGGCCAAGGATTTATGTGATTAGCTACCTCTGGCAGTTGGAGAGTCCAGTGGGATGTATTTTATAAAAAGGAAAACTGATTGAAAGCTGCTTAGGAAGGAGTTACATTCCCGGTTCTCCTTTCTCAGTCTGAAAATTTAGGTAAT
Source organism: Pongo pygmaeus (assembly GCF_028885625.2). Taxonomy (NCBI): domain Eukaryota; kingdom Metazoa; phylum Chordata; class Mammalia; order Primates; family Hominidae; genus Pongo; species Pongo pygmaeus. The sequence continues at coordinate 86,763,568 of NC_072384.2, forward strand.
TGCCTCCATCCAAGTAAATCAGCAGAGATTTGTTCTCTGGAGGAGGTCAAACAAAAGGGCATTGAGGGATACCAAGCATAATTAGTGATATCTTTACCAAAAAAGTGGTATTGTTAACATGCATACTGGAGGCTGAATTCCAGCCCCTCCTTATTCTACCCTATAACTAGATTACTGGTTATCAGAAATTTGTCTTCCAAGAAGAAAATAGTAATAGTCTTCTCTAGAGAATCTGATGAAAATGTAAATATTAATTAGAGGGGCTCCCTGATGGCATGGTCCGGCCAGATTACCTGCAGTGATGTTTACAGTCAGAAAGCCCCACCTGCCCACTCAGTGTTTCAAACTGGGGTTTTTCGTCACCCACTCTAAAATATGAGCTGACAATCAAGGCTTAGAAATCTAACGGTGACCTTTAACATAAAAGATGCAGATCAAATAGCTAAAAGTAAAAAACTAGAGGTAGAAACAGAGATTCTGCAGAGAGAAAATCATAAAAATTTGCATAATCTTTTTAGAGAGATGTCTATTGAAACAAAGGAACAGAATGCTATAATAAAGACATATTAAGAGAATAAAAATGAGATTTTAGTAATTTAAATTATTACAAAGAAAATTCAAGATAATGGTAAGAGCTGAGAAAATTCCCTCCCAAATAATCAAACAACGACAACAAAAGACAACAAAAACTAATTCATCATCACCATCACCATCAACAGCAAAAAACAGAATAAGAATTGAAGTGAGGAAATATTGGAAGAGAGCACAACACTTTCACTACCCAATTAACAGAAATTCTGGAAAGAGACCAGATAAAAGAAATGGGAAGAAAATGTTAAAAATAATTTTGCAACATTTCCTGGAACTGATTCGAGGGCTCCTCAAGTATAACACATTTGCTGAGTACGGATGTATAGGTTGGGCATGGAACCACTCCAAGGAAGCACTCTGTATGCGTAAGTGAAGTCATGCAGTTCACACCTACAGGTAGTGGCTCTGTGTCCTACCAAGACCGATGGACATGAAATTTCATAATTCTGGGGAATCACAGAAGATCCTACACTCTGTGGGGGGTGTGTGTGTGTGTGTGTGTGTGTGTGTGTGTGTGTGTGTATGAGAGAGAGAGAGAGAGAGGAAGATAGGGAGAGAGGGAGAGAATGAGAGAGATGAAAGAAGCAGGAGGGAGAGAGAGAGAGGAGAGAAGGAGAGGGAGGGAGGGATAGAGGAAGGAAAGGGGAGAAAGGGAGAGAAACTAAAGGATCTAGAATCAGAATTGATTTTTACTTCTCATCAACAGCAATGAAACCATGAGACAAAGAGTAATGCCTTCAAAATTCTAAGGAAAAGTAATTTCTAACTTAGAGTTCTATACCTAGCCAAGTAGTATACTTACAACCTAGGTGACAAAATTATCTGTAAACCAAACCCTCATGACATGAAGTTTACCTATATAACAAACATGTATATGTACCCTTGAAACTGAAATAAAGGTTTTAAAAAAGCAAAAGCATAATAAAACAAAATCTTACATGTTTGAAAATGTTTCTTATCTGCATAATGGCAAGTTTGGGGAAGGGGAAATGGGATGTAGAGAAGGGAGGCCCATTTTTGTCTCAACAAACACTGATTATTTTAGCTACATTTAAAAAACCAATTTTGATTAAAATAAAAATGAAGAAAAAGCTACTGATTACTTTTAAAAACCAAATTTTTATAGAATTTGGTGAGGTATTATTTGAAAACCAACAGCATCTGCTTTCAATCATTTCAAGCAATTTTTCACTAAATTGGCACCAAGGCCGTCTTGCCTTTTGGCATATTTATGATATGTATGTCATATGAGTCTGTGTGTATGTGTGTATTATTTATTCTACAGCTTAAGGGTGAAAAGCTTAAAAATAGATTTCTTGGAAGCATTGAGATTCTATTTTTATTCCACTAGGTGTCAGCGTAGTACCGTGAACCTGAATGCTGTTGGGTTAGCAATCATTAAATCATTACTTGTTCATAAACATGTTTTTATTTATCTTTCCAAAAATGATGATATGAAATTTAGATTTAATAATATAATCATCTTCTGCATTGTAATCATTATTCTCTACTCAAATGTTCCTTTTTCCCCTACCTATTCAGATTAGTATGAGCTGCTTAAATTAGTTAACCTTTGGTGCTAATCTACATCAAGGGAATAGAAAAAGAAAACAACTGCTGACAGAAATGACAGCAATGAATGTGTTTCCTGCATCTGAAATTTGGGTTTTCAGTCAGTGTTTTTTTTTTAGTAGGTTAAGAGAGACATTTGGCTGACTGGGAAGATCAAAAGTATAACATTTCCACCATCTGTTATCTAGTTTATAAATATGCTTTAAAGGATATGAGCAATAATTGACTAGTTTAGTGCCATGGCGACTGATAAGCATTCTTGTTAAGAGGACATGTTGGGTAATTATTGTTAGCTATTTTTAACTTATTTATTCCCCCTCTGACTAATCACTGTAGCATCATTGGCTTTGGCTTTGTGTTGACTTGACCTTGACTCATCTCAACATCAGCTATACATATACCTATATGTATATATGTGGATGTATATATATACACAAACATATATAAACTCACATAGACACACATATAAATATCAACAAATACAAGGAGCATGTCTATCTTTATCTTCTCTTTATTATAATTAGAAAAGTGGCTGAAACATAATAGGTATGCAATAAATATTTGTTAGACAAATGAATTATTTAAAGACACAATTCGATAATATACATGTGTAAGAGATTTAATTATTAAGACTTGGTCACTTATGGATGCAGATAATTAGGAAATGAGAAAGTCCCTTGGGGTTTCTAATTTAGAAGTCTTGGTGGTGGCATTCATAACTACATGGGACTCCAGGAAGTGTTGTAAGTTCAGCAGGATAGATAATGAGTTCAGATTCTGCCATTTTGAGGCAGTGGAGTAGACAGCAAACTGAAGCTGTCTGATAGGCATTGGCTATAAAGCCCATACGTTTTGTAAAAATATTTGAGCTGGAGATACAGTAATTATCATGATGTAGAATGGGTCAGAGAGTAGATAAGTTTACCCAGGCAGGGTTTGTTCAATGAGGAGAGAAAAAGGCCAAGGGCAGAAGCCTTGCAGAATAACACTTTAGGAATATTGTACAATGAACGGGAATCCTGAAAAAGAAGCTGGAAAGGAAAGAATAAAGTGTTAAGCATAAAAAGTAGTGAATTTTGGACGGGCACAGTGGCTCATGCCTGTAATCCCAGCACTTTGGGAGGCTGAGGCAGGCAGATCATGAGGTCAAGAGATCGAGACCATCCTGGCCAACATGGTGAAACCCTGTCTCTACTAAAAATACAAAAATTAGCTGAGTGTGGTGGCACGTGCCTGTAGTTCCAGCTACTCGGGAGGCTGAGGCAGGAGAATCACTGGAACCCAGGATGCGGAGGTTGCAGTGAGCCGAGATCACACCACTGCACTCCAGCCTGGCGACAGAGCGAGACTCTGTCTCAAAAACAAGAAACAAAAAACAAGAAACAAAACCCAAACAACAACAACAAAGTAGTGAATTTCAAGAAAAATAGAATGGTTACCAGGGTCAAATGCTGCAAAGTAGTCCAGACATATAAGCAATAAAAGATAGCCACATATTTGTGCATTAGGAAATTGTTGGTGACTCTGCTATGGAGTTATGAGAAGAGATTACTATTTACAATATGACTGAGGATGACATAGGACATGAAACAGTGAAGATAGTGAATACAGACTGTAGACTCTATTTTGATGGGATGTGACTATTCAAAGAAAGGGAATAAAGAACTTGGCAGCTCAAGGTTTGCTAAGGCCAGCTGACCCAAGGTTGAGATTTTATGGAATAGTTAATCAGCAGTCTTCAAACTGAGATATGTACACTTCTTGAGGTCCATAAAGACTTTACCAAGTACATAGGGTTGAAATAATTTAGAGATTAATGTCTATATCCTTCATTCCACATACACTCTTTGCTAATATTAACTGGCCTTAGAGCTTTAAGTTAAAATATCACACTTGTTTTCTTTTCCTACTTTCCTTTTGCAACTACACTTCTCTTGCTTTATCAAACAAAATCACATATTATCTAATCTGATGTTGATCATCCCAGGGTATAAAATCATGGAGACATCAAACAAAAGAAAAATTTGTATTGATGATGAGAAAGTGAATTTCCTCAATGATTCAGAAACAAAATTTTTTGAACATCAGGGAGTTTTTAATTTTTTGCTTTCAAAACAATTGAAGGAACTGATGTATCATTAAAGTATAATTTTTGATAATACATCCCTAGGTGACTTTTGGCATATAACATGAAAGGATTTCAATAGTTGATTTATGTTGCTAATACCAAAACATCCATTTCCATCTGTCCTATCCCGCATTGTTACACAAAAAATTTTTCTCATATTTATAAAAACAACCAAATTAGGAATTAAATTTATGCTGAACACTGTCCTTCATCATAAGTAATATTTAGTCATTGCACATAATTAGAAATGAAACAAAAAAAGAAAAATAATCTCACAGGGTACAAAGAAAAGTGGGAAAGAGAAGAGCATTAGTACTCAGAACTGAAGGAGGATTGAGTAGAATGGAAAGGAGAACATATGAGAGGTAAGGTCAGCAAGGGGCTTGAATTCTGTGCTGGGCTGGGTAGACAGGGACATAATGGAATCAATGATTCTAGGTTTGAGAATTCTCAGTAGGGGTGGACTGAAGTCTCAGGTGATGTCCAACGAGGCCAACTATCTGTGACTCTAGTTTTCCCTCAGGATTCATGATTTTAGAAAGGCACTTAGGACAATGACTGTGATGGGATGAATCCTGAAGAGAACACTCTCATCAGATGGTGGGAGGAGATTCAATGTATCTGAGAAAACTCATCTCTTGAGGAGTAAGAGCTTGACTGCTTTCTTCACTACAATATTTTTAAAGCTTAGAACTCTGCCTGGCACAGGGTGCTCAGATATTTTCTGTTAAATGAATTAGCAATGACTGGCAATAGCCAAGACTCCTGAGTCTTCACTTAGTGGAACTAGAGTGGCCTTTTAACAGAGCCTATTTGCATTTACACATTATGTGTTCACGCTGTATAGAGAGGAACAAAAATACGCCAAAATACATATTTATGTTCATATAATTCAGTTTGAAAGTTCTCTTTCAAATAAATCTCACGTCTTTCATTAGCTAAAATAAGAGATAAAAGTGTTACATGTAATCCCCCCAAAAGAAAATAAATCATAACTCAAATTATAATATTATTAATTAAAATAAATTATATAAACTAGCATTAAATTATTTGCTATGGCAATATACATAAAGAAAAAAAGTGGGTGACAGCAGACAAAAAAGGGCTAAAAGCATTACTTAAACTTGGTGCCATGAGGTGATGTTGTCAGAGACTTAGCTTTTAATAGGCCAGAATAATCATGTAAGATAAAACAAGCAACAATCTTAAACTGACGTTCCGGGAACATGGGAATGATTTTGAAGTTAAAAACTGTTTTTAGAATAACAGTCTTAATGATATTTTCTGCCAGTTAAAAAGACTATAATTGACAGCTGTTTTAGTCAAGAATTGTTTAGTTGTATAGAAATCCTATTTTAATTAGTTTTAACCAAAAATGGGGATTTATTGGCCCCCAAAAACTGCACCCTGGAAGCCCAGGGTACACGTAGCTTTAGCACAGCTGGATGCAGGGGGGGTTAAATGATATCATTAAGACAATCCTCTTTCTTATTTTCTTGGTCTTGTTTTCTTTTGTGTTGCATTTATTTCTAGGTAGACTTTCCCTACTAAAAGAGCCTCAGGAGTCCAAGCTTGTATGGTACCTGAAGCTCTGAGGGAGAGTATACATTTTCCTGATAGCTTTAAGCAAAACAGCTGGGAGGGCTTCTGTGGGCTTGGTGTGGGCCATATATCTAGCATGAAACATTTATGATAGTCGGTACAATGTAGTCCTCTGAGTGACCAGAGCTGGGCTTTTTGTGTCCCTGGGGAAAAGGTTGGTGTCTTCACCTGTTTGTGCTGCTAAAACAAAATACCACAGACTGGGTAACTGATAAACAATAGAAATTTGTTTCTCTTGTTTCCAGAAGCCAGGAAGTCCAAGATCAAGATTCCAGCAGGTTTGGTGTATGGTGAAGGCTGCCCTCTTGGCTTCCAAGGTGGTAGCTTGTTGCTCCATCCTTTAGAGTTAAGGAATGCTGTCCTCACATGGCAGAAGGGAGGGAAAGGCAAGAAAGTGCTCCCTTTAACCTTAAACCTTAAACCTTTTTGTATGGGTGCTAAGCTCATTCTTGAAGCCAGAGCCTTCATGACTTAATCACCTCCCAGAGGACACACCTCTTGATACTGTTGCATTGGGGATTAAGTTTCAACATGAATTTTGGATGGGACACCATCATTCAAACCATAGGAGCTGGTGATAGAGGCATCCCTATCTGAACCCTTGGACCCTTGGATTAAAAATCCCACCCCTGCCCACCTCCCCCCAAATAAGATTGTCTCTGTAGAAGAATTCCAAAGGAAGGTAAGAAGTTCAGGGACTGTAGGTGGCTCTTCTCCTTAAGGTCAATCGGGATTTGAAGTTCCTTCCATTTTGTTGTTTCTCTGTTCCTTAATGCTGAAGCTATCTCATTGGCACCAGCCCATAAGAAAGGGGAAGGAGGAAGTAGAGGAAAGATAAAGAGGAAGGTAACTTCCATTCAAGGAAACGATCTGGAAGTTGTTGACATTAGTTCTTTTTCATATCATATGACCATTCCTGATCGCAGAAGAGGCCAGGAAAAACAGAGTTCTGTTACTAAAAGGAGGAAGGTCAGGATGTATAATAGGACAAGTAGTTGTCTCTGTACCATTTACTTCTTTTAACTTTCAGATATACAAACATTTAAAGATTAAATTTAAAAATTACTTTTACAGGAGGACATAGCTAAAAATGTGTCTTAATATGGGAAAATGGAAAACGAAATTTCTGTTCCGCATTAAAAGAATCAGTTGCAGTATAAGTGGTTAGTATATTTTAAAGTCTTTCACTTACGGCTGTACAATTGAGAGATGCTTTAATTTTTGACATTATTATGTGCATTCTTTCAAAAAGAATGGATTTTGAAAGAATGGTTATTGGTACTTTCAAAAGAATTATAAATATTTTTGTTTTGTTCTTTTAATGTCATTGGCTAGTATATCAATATTTTTAGAAAACAAAATTAAATATCTTGATTTTACAAAGAACGAAATTGTTCTACTGTAAAAGAGTAGACTAAAAATTCAGGTCTAATAGAATTGGAAGATTTTATCTCTTTCTAATGCTAAAAAGTTACTGAACTGGAAAAAGTATAATTTAATATGTTACTCACTTGCCAAAAAAATAAAAGATGCCTGCCTTGGATTTTATCCAGGAAGACATCTGTTTGCCTGGAACTAATAATAGCACAATCCTAATGATGTGCCAAACAAGTTATTTTAATAGAATGCTTTGTTTTGGGAGGTTAAGTTTGGTTACTCAGCAAAATGCTGTGTTTGTAAAGGTATTGTGTTTGAATCTTCAACTAGGGAAGCTTGGGAAAGTTGGTGGGAGATGCTGCACATTTTAAAGATAAAGCTAAACTGATAGGGTATGCTTCATTTCTAAATGACTTTTCAAGATTAGAGAATGGATGCAAGGTAGTAGCAAATCACAATTCAAGTTTTGGAATTGATACTGGAGATTCTCCATTGTTTCAAAAGGCAAAGATATTCATTCCAATGTCTAGTGACTGTTTCTCAAAACTTATTCAAAGTAAAAATTCTACTTAGTTCAGTTTGGTCCCTTTATTTTTCACCTTCAGCATTTCCCTAAAATTATAAAACATCTAGATGGAGGGAAGAAGAAATAGTTAAATATTTGAATGTTTGGTCTATATGACTTAAAATAGCTAGATGTTTAAAATCATAGAAATAATTGAATTTTTGATTTTATTTAAACTTGCTATTGTATATACTTAGCACATTAGCCACTGATGTAACTGATTAGTAACTGTTTTTTTGTATTACAAAAAACGTTACCATGTGAACTAAATTAAAAGAAATAATGTCATAGGGAAAGTCATTTATAAGCCTTTTTGGCCTGTTGAGTAATTTTTGTGATTGCTCTGTTCATTCTCATTGTGCCAACACTGCGTCCATTTAAGCATTAGGCCAATGGCCGATACTCATTAAAGAAATATGTCTAAAATTTCTTCCAATATGGCCTTAGGTGTTAATTCAGAGGCATCATCTAACCCAAAATGAGAGGCTAAAATGCTTCTTTTAACAAGATTAAGTACTAGAGAATAACTATTGTAAGAAAATACTAATTTATATTTTAGTTTTTTGAACTAGAGTATTAATGATATAGTTGAAGCAGTATAAAGAGGCTAATGCCTTAACAGTAAAATAAGGTTTTCTATGTAAGTAATTTCTACACAAAGAAATTTTGTAAGATTAACATTTTCTGAAAATTTTTTAGACTGAAATATGACTGCTATGATGTTTTATATAATAAATTTGTATTAATTAGCCACCTTCTAAAGGCACATGAAATTCTGAATGATGTATACAGAGAACACAGCCAGAAGAACATTTCCTGGCTAAATCTGGCTTCACACATTGCCATTGACCATTGGAAACAGATTTTGGTGAAAACAAATACTAAGAATATTCCAGGAACTTTCTGGAACACCTGGATTTTTTTCCTTAATTAACTAGTCTCTACTGAAATGATTTTCTAGGCCTAGGCTACTTTAGGGGTAGGGTCTTTAAAATACAATTTAATTCTAGTTCCCCAGATGGAGTTTCAGACCATATTGAATAGTCTCAAGGAGAAATATTAATGTAGGAAGTTGTAATATACACTACTAGTTGCCTTTGCCAGAGAAATTGCCCAACTATTTTTTTAAATTTAAATATAATATACACGTAGTAAAAGTAACCCCTTTTGGGTGTACAGTTCTATGAATTTTGGGAAATTTATACAGTTGTATAACTATTACCACAACCAAGACAGAGAACATTTCCATTATTGGAACAATCTCTTTCATGCTTCTGTAATCAATCCCCTTCCCCAATCCGGAGTCTCTGAAAACCACTGATCTTATTTCTATCCCTCTAGTTCTTACTTTTTTTAGAATGTCATAGATTGAATCACATAGTGTGTAGCTTTTGAGCCTGGCTTCTTTCACTTAACTTAGCATGATGCTTTTGAGATTCATCCATGTTATTATGTGTATCAGTAGTTTCTCTTCTTCTTCTTCTTCATTCTTTCTTCTTTCTCCTCCTCCTTCTCTTCTTCTTCTTCCTCCTCCTCCTCCTTCTTTCTTCTTTCTTCTTCTTTTCTGGAGACTCACCCCCTCTGAATGCTAAGGGAATCAAAGATGTGTTTGTGCAAACTTAGAAGCAGTCTGAGCCAGCTGGTCGCCGTGGCTCACGCCTGTAATCCCAGCACTTCGGGAGGCTGAGGTGGGCAGATCATGAGGTCAGGAGATTGAGACCATCCTGGTAACACGGAGAAACCCTGTCTCTACTAAAAATACAAAAGTTAGCCGGGCGTGGTGGCAAGAGCCTGTAATCCCAGCTACTCAGGAGGCTGAGGCAGGAGAATCGCTTGAACCCGGGAGGCGGAGGTTGCAGTGAGCCGAGATCGCGCCACTGCACTCCAGCCTGGCGACAGACCGAGACTCTGTCTCAAAAAAACAAAACAAAACAAAAAGAAGTGGTCTTAGCCAATCATGGCAATCCTATTTTCCTTAGTCAAGGAGTCCATTTCTCATCATTCTTTTCACCTAGGAATCACCATGTGTCTGTTCAGACAAAGGAGAAGCAAGGGGAAATCTGTTGGAGAACATTTAGGAAAGATGTCTCTTTCTCATATTAAAAAAAAGGAACAAATACAAACTTGTCATACTCCAGTCCCACTGGTTTCTCCCTCCCCCTTCCAGATTCCCGCTTCTAGACAAATTAAATCTGGAGCTATGGTAGCCATCTTGCAAGTCTAAAGGAAAGGCCAAGAGAACTGTAGAAAGCCCCCGAACTTTGTCATCATTAGCTCAACAACAAACCTTAAAACTGCCCACCTTCAGATTATTGATTATGTGAGATAATTGAAAGTGTTTGTTATTTTAGACACTTTATTATGTTATTTGTAGTAAATGGCATTCCTTGCTGAGAAAATTGCCATTCAGTCTAGAAACCAGTTCGGATTGCAATTGCGGCACACAATTATAGAATTTTGATTACCATAGTTAGAAAACCTGTACCACTACTTTCTACAGTAACTTCATATTGTACTTGAAATGAATTGGTATCTAAGCATTTTCCTGAGGAATTCCAACCTATCCATTCACTTGAATGATTACAGTTCCACCTCTTTGGGATTTGCCTTGGTGTTCACTTACTGTACTTGCTCCAATATTTTCTGTACTGGTTTCAGATCTCTGAAAACTATATTATTCACCGATTAAGATATTGCAATTATCTTCTGTAGTCAAATTTAGCATGATTTTTATATTATTATCTAGAAAAGAGGAGAGACTTAACTAGAAAATTTAAGGAGTTTAGATCACAATGTGTTAGCAATGCTATCATTAGAGTCTCACAATAGTTAATAGACAGTAACTCAAATAATACATTTTCTTAAGTTAGGCATAATATATAACCTTAAAATGAATAATAGGATATATCGTTTACTTTGTGGAACTGGGGAAACATGTTAATACCTTTAAAACAAAATAGAAAATGAATAAAAATAATTTCTTTAGGTAGACCCACATTTTTATTTGTAGTCTATTCAATATATGCTATTATTACTTACTATTAAGTACTTGGCTCCAAGTTATTCCAACCAAGGTCCTTGTAATTTTGCAGCAACTGAACAGGAAATCCTGTGCTTAAAGAATTGTTCTCTTTGGCATTAATGTAGGGATGCACCTAGTGGGAATAGCCTGAGAGAGTAATTGGCCCTACAGAAATATTGGACTAAGATAATATGAAACTATAAAAAACTATAAGATGTTTTTGTTAATGAAATGTACTTATGCTAATAATTTAGAGGAAAGAAGATAATTTCAGGTTTAAGTCTGTTTTATATTAAACTCTTTTTCAAGGAGGGCGGGGGGCCAATGTTACTGACTAAAGCAAGTGCCCATATGCAACGAGTTTATTTATCCAAAAATAAACTAGAAAGATATTTTAAATAAATTATTCTTCTGTATTTAAGACATGTTATGAAATATTTCTTGAAATAGTGCTAAGAATAAGAAAGTAGATTATATAAAGGATCTTTGAATTTGTCTTGAGCTTGTCTTGATTTATAACTCAGAATCAAAAAGGTCTTAGAGACGTCTATTTTTGTTGTTTCAAGTGCTCTGATTTACCCAATGATGTGCATACTTTTTTTTCTGAGTTGGAAGAAAAGAGGTGAAGTTACAGAGAAAGTAGCTACAATTGCCCATAATCTATTCCCATATCTCATCTGTGCTACAGTCCACAGGAGAGTGTTGCACTTGAGAGCCACCATCTGCTGTGGGTACATGGAGATAGAGTTTGAGAAACAACAGATCTACTGAAATTACACTACATATTTGAGAAAACCAGTGGTCAGAGAGGTGAAATAAATAACTTGCTTAATATAAAATAGCTATTCAGAGACCTAGGAAAAAACATCCTCAAGTAGAAATAAGTACACTTTGGACCTATTCCTATATGTGCCATTAACTTGTTAGAAATGGCAGTAGAAAAGTGACTCTAACTGTGACCAATGACTTACCAAATGTATGTAATTTATAGATTTGGGACACTGTGTCCAAGAAAGGTCACATTCCCTGTGTAAATTTAACATGGTCACATCTTCTATCTCAGAATCCTGACTGCAGCCAACAATTATTTTAGTCATTGGAGGAGAGTTAACCAATATTAACCAATAATTGTTTGTGCTGCATGACTCAAATAGGATGATGAGCCAATCAGGGAGAAGGATCAGGCAGCTGTAGAGTTTAGAGAGTTTAAGGTGGCAGCCACAATGAGAGAGAGTGATTCAATGTAGACACAGAAATAAGAAGAGACAGTCATATATGGAACACTTATTACATACTATAAGCATCATTCTAAGCACTTTACATCTCTAATGTCCCAACAGCTTTATTAGGAAGCTTCTGTTTTGATTCCCATTTTTCAGATGAGGAAAATAAAACTTATTTAAACTACTAGTTTATCTAAAGTCATATAGTTAGTAAATAGTAGAACAAGATTTTGGACTTCAGTAGTCTGACTTGAGGCCCATATTCTTGGGCAGTGAGAGAAGCTGAGATGTGACGAGCAGCCTGATACTACAAACTTTTCAGTTTTCAGGTCTGGTTTTCTTAAAGGCTGTGTTTTCTTCATTTTTTGTGTTCTATGAGATTTACCCTATACCCTCTTTCCACATTTTTACAAGAGCTAAGTTTGTTCCTTAAACAAAAAGAGCCTGTGCTAAATGTTGGGAAATTAGGTGCTGAGAGTAGAAGACTGCAGAAACAAGCTATTGGAGCTATTTACAGTGTATGAAATACCAGACAGGGTAGCATTTTAACAAAGACATCTCCAGCTGGAGGTAAGAGATATGGACTACAGAAATAATGCAAAGATGGAGAGAGTGAGGATTTACAAGTAATGATTATATTGAAATCCTAGAAATTCTGAGCATTACTATGTGCCAAATTTAGACTCAGAATTTTAACACTGTTCTAGAGTCCCAAGAGCTGGGAGTGGAGTGAAACGTCAGTTTTAGAAGGTTTCTGAAAAAATCTGTACTATTATCTGACACTTGTAAGATGGTCAAAATATGTTGAGTGTTGTACATTCCATGAAATAGATTTGTAATTTACCTGAGTAATTTTGAGAAAAATGGACAAGTTGATACAAATGTTGTCCCAATGACTATTCTTTGAATTTCTTTTTTTTTTTTTTTTTTTGAGACAGAGTCTCCCTCTGTCGCCCAGGCTGGAGTGCAGTGGCACGATCTCGGCTCACTGCAAGCTCTGCCTCCTGGGTTCACACCATTCTCCTGCCTTAGCCTCCCGAGTAGCTGGGACTACAGGCAGCCGCCACCATGCCCAGCTAATTTTTTGTATTTTTAGTAGAGACGGGGTTTCACCATGTTAGCCAGGATGGTCTTGATCTCCTGACTTCATGATCTGCCCGCCTTGGCCTCCCAAAGTGCTGGGATTACAGGAGCGAGCCACGACGCCCGGCCTATTTGAATTTCATCATTAGGTTGCAATTATATCTCAAACAAAGTGATTTGTGTGCTATGAAACTATAGTACTCTTTTTTTAACTAGCTTAACAATTAAGTACACAGTATAGTACAGTTAACTAGAAGCACATTACTGTAGAGTAGATCTCTAGAACTTTTCATATTGCATAACTGAAGCTTTATGCCCATTAAAAAGCAATTCTCCATTTCCCTCTCCTCCAAGTTCCTGAAAAACATCATTCTACTTTCTGCTTTTATGAGTTTGACAACTTTACCTACCTCATAGAAGTGGAATATATTGCAGTATTTGTCCTTCTGAGACTGGCTTATTTCACTTGGCATAATGTCCTCAAGGTTCATCCATGTCACATCTGACAGATTTTCTTTTTTTAAATGGCTGAAAAATATTTCATTGTATATATATATAAACCATATTTTAATAAACTTATATATTTTTAACTGAGAAATAAAAATTACACATATTATCACATAAAACATGTTGTTCTGAAATAGGTATATATTGTGGAATGGCTAAATTGAGCTAATTGATATATGTATTACCTCACATTCTCGTTTTTGTGGTGAGAACACTTAAAATCTAATCTCTACGAATTTTAAGAATACAATATGAGGGGACTTCAAAGAGTTTGCGAAAAATGAAATCAAAAGATAAAAATTAAAAATATAAACTTTATTTCTCAATATAAGTTCTATCAAGTTTAAGACACTTTTGTCGTGATAATACCAGCCGTTTAGTCCATCCCATTAGAACTGAGAGTCCTGGGAATTTAACCATATCAATGCAGTCTTTTTTTACATTAACTGATGAAAAATAAGTGCATTTTAAAGATTTTTTAAGATTAGGAAAAAAATAAGCCAAAGAAGCCAAATCAGCACTGTGAGGTGAATGACTAATGAACGGAATGAGCAGGAACATTGTTATGGTAGAGAAGGAATCTCTGGTGAAGATTTTCTGGGCATTTTTTGGTTAAAGCTTGGCTAACTTCCTCAAAACCCTCTCATAATAAGCAGATGTTATCATTTTTTGGCCTTTCAGGAAGTCAACAAACAAAATGCCTTAAGCATCTCTAAAATTGTTGCTATGACCTTTGCTCTTGACCAGTCCCCTTGTGCTTTGACTGGAACACTTCCACCTTTTGGTAGCCATTGCTTTGATTGTGCTCTGTCTTCAGGATAATACTGGCAAAGCTGTGTTTTGTCTCCTGATACAATTCTTCAAAGCAATGCTTCAGGAGCTTTCTTCTACTTGTTTAAAATTTCCATTGAAAGCTTTGCTCTTCTCTGCAGTTGATCTGGGTGCAATGGTTTTGGCAACCATCAAGTGGAAAGTTTGCTTAACTTTAATTTTTTAGTAAGAATTGTGTAAACTGGGCCAACTGAGATGTCTATAATGTTGGCTATTTTTTCTGTTTTAATCATTGGTCTTCTTCAATTACGCCATGAACAAGATTAATTTCCTCCTTGCAAATTGATGTGAATGGTCTGCTACTGCAGGCTTCATTTTCAACATTGTCTGATCTCTCCTTAGAATGAGTTATCTATTTGTAAACTGCTGATTTCTTTGGGGCAATGTCTCCATAAACTTTTCATAAAGCACCAATGATTTCAGCATTCTTCTACCCAGGGTTCACCTAAATTTGATGTTTATGTTTGCTTCAATTTTAGTAGAATTCATGTTGTTCAAATAGGGGCTCCTTTCAAACTGATGTCCTTCCTCATGCCTGAAACTAGGTCCTGTTCAGACATGCCGTAACAAGTTAGTATGAGTTTATTTTGGTGCAGGGAAACTTTGAAATCTATACATAGTTTTTGATAATACACATCTTCCATGAACTTTTAAAAGTCCCCTACTGGCCGGGCGTGGTGGCTCATGCCTGTAATCCCAGAACTTTGGGAGGCCAAGATGGGCAGATCATGAGGTCAGGAGGTCAAGACCATCCTGGCAAACACGGTGAAACCCCGTCTCTACTAAAAATATAAAAAATTAGCTGGGCATGGTGGCGGGTGCCTGTAGTCCCAGCTACTCGGGAGGCTGAGGCAGGAGAATGGCGTGAACCCAGGAGGTGGATGTTGAAGTGAGCCAAGATGGCACCACTGCACTCCAGCCTGGGCAACAGACTAAGACTCCATCTCAAAAAATAAAAGGTCCCCTCCTATGCTGTTATTAAATATAATCACCATGTGGTACACCATATAGATCTCTTGAACTTTTTTTCCTATCTAGCTAAAATTTTGTGCCTTTTGACAAACATCTACTGCCACCCTCAATCCCTGCTACCTACCATTCTGCTTTCTACTTGTATGAGTTCAACTTTTCTAGATTCCACTTCTAAGTGAGATCACGCAGTATTTGTCTTTCTGTGCTTGGTTTATTTCTCTAAACATTATGTCATTCAAGTTCATCCATGTTGTTGCAAATGACAAGATTTTCTTCTATTTTAAAGCTGAAAAGTATCCTATTGTGTATGTATATCACATTTTCTTTGTTTATTTGTTGATGAACACTTAGGTTGACTCCATATCTTGGTCATTGTGGATAATATTGCAAGAACCATGGGATTGCAGGCTATCTCTTCAACATACTGATTTCATTTCCTTTGGATATACCCAGGAGTGAAATTTATGGATCTACCATATAGTAGTTCTATTTTTAATTTTTTGAGAAATTTCTATTCTGTTCTTTATAATGTCTATACCAATTTACATTGCAACCAACAGTGTGAAAGTATTCCCTTTTCTTTCCAATCTTGCCAAAGACTTGTTATCTTTTTTGTTTGTTTGTTTTAGTGATAGCCATTCTAACAGATGTGAGAGGATTTATCATTATGGTTTTAATTTGCATTTCTCTGATTACTAGTGATTTTGAGCATTTAAAAATATACCTGTGGGCCATTTGTATGTCTTCTTTTTGAGAAATATCTATTTAGGTCCTTTGTCTATTTTTAATTGGGTTATTTTTAAATTGGGTTATTTGTTTTTTTTACTACTGAGTCTACTATTTGTTTTCTTACTGCTGAGTCTGAGTTATTTATATGTTTTGGATATTGACCCCTTATCAGATGTATGGTTTGCAAATATTTTCTACCATTCTGTAGGTTGTCTTCAATCTGTTGATTTTTCTCTTGGCTATGCAGAAGCTTTTAGTTAATCTCATTTGTCTATTTTTGCTTTTGTTGTCTGTTCTTTTGGGTTTATATTAAAAAAATCCTTGCCAAGGCTAATTTCATGCAGGTTTTCTCTTGTTTTCTTTTAGCAACTTTTACAGTTTCAAGTGTTACCCTTAAGTTTTAATCCATGTTAAGTCGATTTTTGTATCTAGTGTGAGATAAGGATCTAATTTCATTCTTTTGCATGTGGATAATCAGTTGTCCCAAAACCATTTATTGAAGAAACATTCCTTTCCTCATTGTATCTTGGGACCTTTGTCAAAAATCAATGACCATAAACATGTGGATTTATTTCTGGGATCTCTATTCTGTTCTCTTGGTCAGTTTTCATGTCAGTGTCATGCTGTTTTGATTACTGTAGCTTCATAGTATATTTTGAAGTCAGGCAGTGTGTTGCCTCCAACTTTGTTCTTTTTGCTCAAGATTGCTTTAGCAATTCAGGGTCTTTCATGCTTCAATAAAATTTTAAGTTTTATTTCAATTTCTGTGAAAATGTTATTGTTATTTTGGTAGGGATTGCATTTAATCTGTAGGTCATATTAAGTAGTGTGGACATTTTAACAATATTAATTCTTCCAACCTATGAACACAGGATATCTTTTAGTTTATTTGTGTCTTCTTCAATCTCTTAGATCAATATTTTAGTTTTCAATGTACAGGCCTTTTGCCTTCTTGGTTAAATTTATTCCTAAGTATTTTATTATATTATATTTTTAGCTATTATAGATGGGATTGTTTTCTTGATTTCTTTTTTGGATAGTTCATTGTTAGTGTATAGAAATCCTTCTGATTTTTGTATGTTCGTTTTGTATCCTGCAACTTTACTGAATTTGCTTATTAGTCATAATAGTTTTTTTTTTTTCGTGGAGTCTTTAGAGTTTTTTGTACATAAGATCATGTTATCCAGAAACAGGGACAACTTAACTTTTTACTTTTCAATGTGGATCCCTTTTATTTCTTTCTCTTGCCTAATTGTTCTGGCTAGGACTTCCAGTACCATGTTGAATAGAAGTGGTAGGTATGGGCACCCTTGTCTTGTTCCTGATCTTAGAAGGAAAGCTTCTGTTAGCTGTGGGTTTATCATAGATAGCTTTTATTGTGTTGAGATATGTTCCTTCTGCACCTAATTTGTTGAGAATTTTTATTATAAAAGAATGTTATATTTTGTCAAATGCTTTTTCTACATCTATTGAGATGATCATGTGATTTTTGTTCTTCATTCTTTAATGTGTGGTGTATCACATTTATAGATTTGCATATGTAGAACTGTCCTTGCATTCCTGGGGTAAATCCCATTTTATTATAGTGAACAATCCTTTTAAAATGCTGTTAAATTCAATTTTCTAGTATTTTGTTGAGGGTTTTTGCATCTATGTTCATTACAGTATTGGCCTATAATTTTTATTTCTTCTAGTGTCCTTGTCTAGCTTTAGTATCAAAGTAATCCTGGCCTCATAAAAGGAGGTAGAAAGTGTTCCCTCTTCTTCAGTTATTTGAAAGAGCTTGAGAAGAATTGATATTAGTTCTTTTTTTTTTCTTTTTTGAGATGGAGTTTCACCCTTGTCGCCCAGGCTAGAGTGCAATCGTGTCATCTTGGCTCACTGCAATCTCTGCCTCCCAGGTTCAAGCAATTCTCCTGCCCTGAGTAGCTGGGATTACAGGCTGGTGCCACCAAGCCTGGCTAATTTTTGTATTTTTAGTAGAGATGGGGTTTCACTATGTTGGACAGGCTGGCCTCGAACTCCTGACCTCAGGTGATCCACCTACCTTGGCCTCCTGAAGTCCTAGAATTACAGGCATGAGCCACCGTGCCTGGTGATATTAGTTCTTTACATGTTTGGTAGAATAGAGCTGTGTAGTCATCAGTTCCTTGGCTTTTCTTAGATGGCAATCTTTGTATTACTGATTCACTGTCCTTACTTGTTATAGGTCTGCTTCAGATTTTTCTTTTTCTTCGTGAGTCATCCTTTGTAGGTTATGTGTGCCTAGGAATTTATCCACTTTTTTTTCTAGGCTATTTAATTTGTTGGTATATAATTATTTATCAAGAATAGTCTCTTGTGATACTTAGTATTTCCGTGGTATCAGTTATTCTTCTTTCATTTCTGATTTAGTTTGATTCTTCTATCTTATTTCTTAGTCTAGCTAAAGATTTGTCAATTTTGCTCACTTTTTTGAAAAACCAACTCTTTGTTAATTTTTTTCCAGTTTCTATTTCATTTCTATTTCCATATATTTGTCAATTTTCCAATTTTTCTACTGCTATTGATATATAGTTTCATTCCATTGTGGTTGGAAAAATACCTTCATATGATTTCAATCTTCTTAAATTTGTTAAGACTTGTTTTGTGACCTAACATATGATCTATCATGGAGAATATCCCATGTGAACTTGTCAAATATGTGTATTCTGGTGCTGTTGGGTGGAATATGTGCATATATATATATATGTGTGTGTGTGTGTAGATGTATATATATGTGTATGTACATATATAAATTTAGTGTGCTAGTATTTGCTTGAGTATTTTTACATCTATGTCAAAAGTAGTATATTGAAGTCTGCTATTATTATTTTGTTGCCTATTTTGCCCTTCAATTCTGTCAATGTTTGCTTCACATACTTAAGTGCTGTGATGTTGAATGCAGATAGATAGATAGATAGATAGATAGATAGATAGATAGATATATCTTCCTGTTACAATAGTAACAAGTTGAACTTTATCTTAACTTGTTATTATTATATCCTTCTTTGTCTATTTGTGACACTTTATTAAAGTCAATTTTAATAAAGACATTTTATTAAAGTCAATTAATTAAAGTCAATTTTGTCTAAGTATGGCTATTCTTGCTCTTTTGGTTACCATTTGCCTGAAATATCTTTCTCCATCCTTTTATTTTCAGCCTATGTGTGTCATTAAATCTAAGGTGAGTCTCTTATAGTCAGCATATAGTTGGATCTTTTCTTCTTTTTAACCACTATATCTACTCTAGATTTTTTTATTGGTGAGTTTAATCCATGGACACTTAAAGTAATTATTGATAGGGAAGAATTTACTACCTCAGTTTTGTTAATTGTTTTCTATCTCATAGTTCTTTTGCCCCTCTTTTCCTCTGTCGTTGTCTTCCTTTGTGTTTCATTGATTTTTTTTTTTTTTGTAGGGACATGCTTTGATTCCTCTGTCATTTGTATATCTTATATTGGCATTTTCTGTGTGGTTACCATGATGCTTACATAAAACATCTTATAGTTATAACAATCCATTTTAAGCTGATAACTTCAGTTCAATTGCATACAAAAACTACATTTTTGCCCCCTCTTCATGTTATTAATGTCACAAATTACATCTTTTAATATTGTGTATCTATTAACATTTTAATACAGTTGTAGTTATTTTCATACTTTCGTCTCTTAACTCTATACCAAAATTAAAAGTGATTTTTGCACTACAATTACATTATTATTGTATTTTGTATTTGTCTATATATTTACCTTTATCAACAATCTTTATAGTTTTATATAATTGTATAGAAGTTGCTGTTGCTGTTTTATCTCTTTTATTTCAACTTGAAGGACTCTTTAGCATTTCTGGTAAAGCAGGTCTTACAGTGGTGAACTGTCTCAGCTTTTGCTTATCTGAGAAACTTTGTATTTCTCCTTTATTTTTGAGAAAGAGTTTCACCTAATCTAGTACTCTTGGTTGGCAGTTTTTTCATTTTAGCACTTTGAATATACCATCAATACCATTACACTCTCTTCTCATCTGTAAGATTTCTGTAGAGAAATATGCTGATAGTCTAATGGGAGTTGTCTTGTAAATCACAAGTTGCTATTCTCTTGCTGCTTTCAAAAGTCTTTCTTTGTCTGAATTTTGACAATTTGATTATAATGTGGCATGGCGTGGATTTCTTTGGTCTTTCTAATTTGGTTAGATTGGGCATCTTAAATCTAGATGTTTATTTTCTTCCCCAGATTTGGAAAGTTTTCATCAATTAAAAAAATACACTTTATGTTTCTCTTCCTCTCTCTTCTGCAGTTTCCATAGTGCATATATTGGTCCACTTGATGGTGTTCTATAAGAAGCTTAGGTCGTCTTCACTTCTTTTCTTCTTTTCCTTTTTGTTCCTCTGACTGGATAATTTAAAATGACTTAAGTTTAGTTATTCTCTTTTCTTCTTGGTCAAGTGTGCTGCTGAAACTCTCTAGTAAATTTTTTAGTTCACTCACTGCATTCTTCCTCTCCAAAATTTCTGTTAAGTTCTTTTTTATATTTTCTGTTTCTTTATTGAAACTATCTTTTTGTTCATGTATCATTTTTGCTCAGCTCATTGAGCATATTTATGGTTATTTCGAATTATTTGTTGGGAAATTTACATACCTTCATTTCTTTATGGTTGGTTTTTGGATTTTTTTTTTGTATCTTTGATTGGATTATTTTCCTCTTTTCCTTCATGTTCCTTGTAACTTTGTGTTGGTACCTATGCATTTAAAAAGACAGTCACCTCTCCTAGTCTTTACAGATTGACTTTATAAAAGAAAAAGACATTCACCAATCAGCTTAGTTAGAGATTTTGAGAATTTCTGAAACATTTTCTATGGATGTATCTTCTCTGAGCATGTTGCTCAGCTTGTTCTTGTTCTCAGTGGCCCGCAGGCATCTAGAAGATATTGGGTCTTATCAGCACCCCAAGTTTTACTAAACAGAAACCATTGCCTCAGGCATCCCCTCCAAAAGCTGGATCTTTGGATGCATATTCCACTCTTCTCTTTTCTCCCTGAGGGAGAGTCCACTGAGCTATATTGGCTTCTCTCTGCTGTACCATGGGCCCTCTAGAGCAGGAGCACATTGCTCAGCTCGTTTTTCTTTTCATTGGTCCCTAGCCATCTAGAGTATGCTGAGTGCTGTCCATGCTTTGAGATAAAAGAGACAGAAATCAATCCCTTAGACAGCTCCCCCAAAAGCCAAAACACCTGTCCTGTTCTTTTCTTTGCACCCTGAGCAACAGACCATAAAGTCATCAGCGTCTGCCTGCTGTACTATGGTCCCTCTGAAGCAACAGCATGCTATTCAGCTCGATTGTTCTTAGTGGCCCCCAGGCAGCCAGAGTATTCTGGGTCCCATCAGCATTCCAAGAAAGATCAGACAGAAGCTGATCCCCTTGGCAGCTTCCACTAAAGTCAGAACATTGGGCATGTATTTCCATCTTCTCTTTTACTCCCCAGGAAGAAGCCAGGAGCTGAGTGTTTCTTCCTGATCATGTGGCATTGTGCCAGGGAAAAGTACTGTGGCAAAAGAGAATAGGATGCTATGAATTTTTCTACTAGCTTTGATACAATTGGTTTCCTGTTTCCCTGGGGATAAAAAGAGCCTTTTAACTGATTTCTAGATTTCTCATAAAGGGAATGGGGGTAGGTATTATTGAATCAATATCTCCATGAGAGGAAGGAGGGTCTGGGGCTTTTTATTCTGACATCTTGCTGATGTTACCTATAAGATTTTTTTTTCTGTGAATGAGTTTTTAAAATATTATGTGTAGAAATTAACATTAGTGTTTATTCATTGTAAATAATTATATATACATTGATAAATTCGGTACTAATTTTACTTCTAATCATTCTCAAAAGTTAATGTTTATATAAAGCTGCTAGTTTTGACTATTCATGGACTTGATGAATTAGAAAATAGAAAATATTAGTAAAAAATTTATACATTTAAGGTATTATTATTAATAATGTATTTAATTCTCCAGTCTTAGATTTCAGTGGGGAACTCCTGTAAATTTTATCAGCACTTGAATCTGAAACTCACATCCCTGTTCAGTTACCCTTTGGCCTATCACATGTAGTAATGGAATGACGTATGCCTAAGGGATGCATTTGACCAACATACAGTTCTTTCTATGACCATGATTTTTAGCCCAAATCCCAATATAGTTTTCTTAGTGAGCAGAACTAGAATTCAAAGCAGTCTCAGAAGCACCTCTTATCCTTTATCCCAAGGTGCAAAATAGAATTGGCCTAAATTTCCCACTCTGTATTTCTTTTCTACTGGAGTTTTCTCTGGTTTCATCTGGCCCCAATCCAAGTAGAAGGAACCTCTAGGACCTATCTTACCCCATTAGCTTCAAGATACAAAAAACTCACAAGAAGTAGAGACACAGTTTACTTACTTACCACAAACTCAATGCAATGCTGAAAGGATGACTAATTGTGTGTCATTTAGTTCATCCCAGACTAGAGGTTGCAAAATGGTGGCTCATGAGCCAAGTTCAGCTAATAGATCTGTTTGTTTGTCTAGCCCAGTGTTTGTAAAAAGTAATTTCGAATATGTTGTCACAATTTTAAAATTGGGTTGTTTTATATAGAAATCTGGATTCTAGATTTCTCCTGAAAAATTAAAGATCCGAAAGAGTGGACTCAAATTCCTTAAGGTAATAATAAGTTGAAATTGAATAGAGCTGCCTTCTTTACCTGGGGAATACTTTCTTCATTTTGTCCAATTTCCCCTGTCAACTATATTCATTTACGTTGTCTTTCTAGTGCGGGTGGCCTTTTGGTTTTGTGACCCTGACATAACACAGCAGCATAGTTCTTTCTCTTGGGATAGTTTGAATAGAAGGATGTACATTTAAGGGTGGGGATGGGGAGAGGGCAAGGAGATTTGAATGGGTGACTATCAATATTCTGCCTAATGGAACCTCCTAAGAGACTGAATTAATTCAGTTGGGAATAAACCTATTCCCAACTGTAACTTAAATGTAGATAATCCATGTATTTGTATTTGATTAAAAAATGTATAAAAGTTTACATTAGTCTTTGACCTTTTTAACACTCAATGGAGTTGAGAATCAAATTCTAATAATTATAGTGAGTAAATTCTTTTGGTAAAGGGCATTGCAAGAGAGTAATTTACTGCCTGTTATGGTTTTCTTGTTAGTTTCTTCAGTTTCCCTTAGTATGGTTTCATTGTCTGGAAGGACTGAAATTTGCAGAAGTGATTTTCTAGTGCCATAGTAAAAAAGATTAGCAGTGACAGTTTTCTAAAATATATGTTTCCTACCAGAAGCAGCCTTCTCAGCCCATTTCCTTTAATGATATCTGGTGAGGATCTGATAAGCTTTCTTCTACTTGACAGAGGTCAAAGGGCATTGTCTTCCCCTTCAATCCAGCAGCCAACAACAAAACCAGGCATATGTTATCACCATCACACAGGAAGCTGCGGGCTTGCTTGTGTTAAACAGAGCACAAATACAGGAAAAGTGTCAGCCGGGTTAAAAGCTGGTAGAGCTGTGCTAGGAGAATACTGTGCTAATAACATTACAGACAGAACTGAAGATATATGATTAAATTTCAGCATACAGTAATTAGAAATCCTTAAACATTGAAAAAATATAAAAAGTGGCTGTGGCCATATTATTTTCCTTTATTTGAAATATAAGCCCATTTTAAAAAATAGGAAAATAGTTAAATAAAAAGTTATGTCTGGAAATAGCACAATTTCACAAAACATGCAATTAAAAAGTTGTTAATAATTTTAAAATTGTTTCCCTCTGTTTTGTATGATAAAAATTCCTAATTATATTATCTTATTTCAAAAGAAAAGACAATTTATTTTGTGTTAATGTTTTGTCATAAATACAAATTTGTGCCTTTTAAAAACTAAAGAACTAATTTCACTGAGGAAGGGGTGTGTGCCTGGTTTTAAGGTGTTACCTGGGTCAAGGTGGGTATATTCTAGAGATATATACCAATAGAGTTTTATGTTCCATATTGGACTTCTTAAAAAAAAGATCTGAAAAGTTTTGCATAATGTTTTCTAAATTCCTTCCATTAAAAATATTAAAAACTATGAATTACAAAAACCTCTAAAGAGAAAATAAACAAAAATAATACTATATAGAACTCTGCATTAACACAGTGACTGTGAACATTTTAATTCATTTCTATCTATATTTTTCAATATATTTTCAAGATTTCAGTCCATTGCATGTGTGTGTATAGACACATGTATACACACACATATATACTCAAGCACAAACATATAGATACACAAATACATTTATAAGTTTGAATGTCACCTTCTTTTAACAAATTAACATTATATCAAACATTTTCATGTTTTTTGTATTTGTTATAGTCTTCATTTTTAATAGCTGTATCTGGTTTCATTGATTGAACATGCCATAATTTATTTATTCAGTGAGCAATTGTAGGGGATGTACAAATATTTTTCTTTATTGGGACACTTACATTTCCTGAGTACCTTAGGGATAGTGCCTCTCTATATGTTGTATCTTCTAACGGCCATGATCAGGAAAGGCCTTGTCATGTGAATAAACTATTGGACATAGTGGACCTGTTGTAATGCACGTGCCCTTAGTATAAAGTAATTAAATAGTAAAATGTAAAGTTGCTGCTTCTAGGGAATAGTTAATGGTGTTGCATAGGAAGTATTGTGGTTCTGTACAAAAACATGACTCAGTTCTAGTTTGGATTCAAGAGTGTAATCTGTTGAAGAGACTTAAAATAGATATTGTCCAGTTAGAACAGAATTTTGTAGGTTCCCTGCCAAAGTAAAGACAGAGAAAACTCATGTTTGAGATAACACCAGGGTTAAAAACTCTGTCTTAATGAGTGCTTTCTTGTTTGGGTATGTTACATACCCTACTTGGGATATAAGTGATACACGTATGCCCATTTGTATTGGAAACACTATGCTGGTTTTGCACTTTTGCTTTTAGGACCCAAGAAAAATTCTAATAGTCATACATTGATTATTTTCTCTGAATGTCACTCATAAAGAACAAAACACAAAAGTCCTAATGCACAACACACCTTTATCACAGAGTGCTTGTCATCATCCCCAGGAATATTATTGTGTCTTTTCAGACAATAAAGAAAGAAAGTATTATTGCTTTACTGTCTTTCTCTCCCCCTTCACCTTTCCCTCCCTCCCTTCCTTCCTTCCATTTTTTTTTTTTTTTTTGCTTCTTCCTATTTTTGGTTTCTTTTCTCCCTTGCCCCACCTACGTGTCTTTCTTGGTTTAAAGGAGAGGACTCAAAAACCAGACTTTTTTAAAAAACATACTTTTTAGCTACTGAGTATCTTATGCCACAGAGGATAATATGAAATAAAGGATTATTTTGATCTTCATAGGAATAATGATGTTTTAAATAATTCTATTATGACTCTAAATTTCTGTTGACATTATCAGTTTTTTAACATTGGAAAATTCTATTTTTTCTAATTGTAGCATTGAGTAAATATATTTAATGTTTTTTCACAGAGAATTTTTCTTGAAAAACCATAATATAAAGAAAAGAGAAGCCTACTGCCCCAAAATAAACTCTGCCTATTTTTATTTAGGAAAATCATACACTGAAATATCAAAAGGAAGACAGAATATGATTTAGCTAGTTTAGTTTTGTGTTGGGCTGATGCTGGACATGACAACAAAGAGTCTTTCTCTGCTGCATCCAGATGTTACGAGGCGATTAAACTTGGGTTTAACCGACCCAGGAGAATCAACTGGCTGCTAGAGCAGCCCTGCTTCTGGCTTTGTGGAGATCAAGGAAAGCCCTTTCAGCATGTCTGAGAGCCAGATCCAGGGTGTCTCAGGCAAGCTGGGGAGCACGTTGGCAAAATCTCTAGGATTGTGCAATCTCTCTGTTTTTTTTCCCAACTTTTTCCTCTCAAGAACATATGCCTAAATTGGGCCATGCAGCTGTTTGAGGGTGGAGTGCTTACACTTAGAGCTCTTAGGTCTGAGGGTGTGGGGTCAATGGTACATTATTTCCTCCTCTCACCATCACCCTGAGAAACTTTAGAAGTAATCCCTTGAGGTTTGTTCGTAACCTGATTTTTCACCCTAAATGTTAACATAGGGCTTGCCTTTTCTTGATATTACACATATGTAGCTAGCAGCTCTCAGACAGCTTGAAAAATGTTTCACTTGCTTTCAGAAGTCTAATGACAAATGGCAGTGACAAATGACAAATGGTTTATTTCAAAGAAGAAACTTAAGTTTAGTTGTCAGTTTAAAGAAGTCTACATTTCTATAATATTATTTTAAAGTTTTACAGATACTTTATTAATCAGAGTATTGATTATAGAAAATGCAAAAATCTCATATAATTCTGTTTAAAAACACATTTTGAAATAGTCCCAACTATATCACCACTGGGTTTCTTTGAATTATAGAACAGATGTTTCAACATCCTTAAGGAAGAACTTGATTCTTGGGGCAAAGTTAATGTTGCAAGAGCAAGGAACAATTTGTTAGAGTACTTATCATGGTCCTCAGGAATATTATTCTGTGCCCTCTTGGACCCAAAGACATTACATTTTGTTATTACTGAGTCTGCTTGATTCCTCCTCCTCTTATTTTTCCTCCTCCTTTTCCTTATCTTCTTTCTCCACCTCCTCCTCTTCATCTTCTTTCTCCTTCCTACCCTTCACTACCCCCATCCTCCCTTAAAGAAAATACTTGATAATTAAATTTAAAAACTTTACATACAATGATGCTATTGATTTCCAAAGTATCTTACTAGGAATAGAATACTACAATAAGAATAACAAAAAATGTAACAGATTATTGATGATATAGTATTTATGAAACTATTGTAGTCAATATAATTTAATCTAATAGAATTCTATTTTTATAACTATAAAAACCAAACTTTAGATATTCTTCTTTCAATTTATGTTCCACTAACATATTTTTGTCACTGATGAATGGAAAAAATAATTGCTACAATTGTGTTTTCAGAATGGTGCATAGACATTTATTTCATTAGTGAGTTTCTTCTCATTAGAAACTCGGGGTTTTATACGTAGTCTAAGGTAACTTTTCATTGTCTATGAACCGGCTCAAGTCAAACCACAAGGGAAGACTATAAAATGGAAGATTAATCCAAACAAATTTACCTCTCGACTTTTTAAGAACATAATGAATACTTGTGTGTGTGTGTGTGTGTGTGTGTGTGTGTGTAACACAATTAACGAAGCACATTTACCTTTATTTGTTCATTAAGTCTTTAGCAAGCATTCTTTAAACAAATATTTATTGACCACTGTAAATTCACTTTGAGGCACAGAGATGCTTCAAAGAGCTGACAGTACTTTGAAAAGTTTCTCTCTTTTAATCCTCACAACTTTTTGAGATATATAAAGCCTCTCTGTAACCACGACTAATATTAGAGTTCCAAGTGAATGAAAATTAGTGGAATAACGGCTGAAGTTGTGCTTTTACATTTCCCTTAAATGATCATATTCTTCATATTCTAAAAGCAGTTACAAAGTAGTTAAGGTAGTTTCTATTATTATTATTACTGAAAAGAAAAAGATAAGAGAAGACAAGGAAAGTAGTAATCTAGCATTCGATGAGTATCTTAGAGGCTAGGTACTTTATAGATGTTTCATTCAATTTTTCCCACAGCTCTGAGAGTTATATACAATTTACATTTTACAGATGAGAAATTGAAGCTGATTGTGGTTAAATAACTTATCTAAGTCACAGAGTTGGAACCACAAAATGAATCTCACATTTTCTGATTATAAACCCTTTTTTTGTGACACACATTTTTCTTTTGGGATCTCTTCATATACAAATACAAACATGAAAGAAAGGGAAATGATAGAGAACAGAAGCTAAGTAAAAGTTAACCGTGAATTAAGGTTTCCTCAAGTTTAATCACACGGAGACATTCTGTACTGCTGTCTTAAAAACGAGCTACTAAGGGCATACATTAGTAAAAGAGTCTTGAATTTCACCATTTATTGTCGACCAGGAGCCTCTGGCAGAACAGTTCTTAATTTCACAATTCTATGATGAAATAATCTGATGCTCTGCAACCTTTGGTGTGACTCTAAATCCCAGGGGATGGGAATGTTGAATAAAATTCATATTCAGAAAATGAAAAAAGGCTTGTATATATTTTCATGACAAGGTAATAAAATGATGTAGTGACTATGACTAACAAAATTTATCTCAATTAATGTAGCAGATTGAATACACATTTGGTATGACTAGACTGATCCCAAATGAATATTCTTAGACACTCCTAAGTATTGATGAAAGTGAATATATGTGAGAGAATGACTCAGTCCTTAGATAATTATAGAGAAATGAAATTATTAGAATGATTTTGGTAGTAAGTAAAAGAAAATGATACTTAAGTGAAATATTTTAAAGCTATTTTTAGTATAGAAAACATGCTAAATAAATAAATATTGAGCATAACAAATTGGGTCTTTTATCTGTTAGATGAACCCTCCTTTAAACAAAGTATGTGTGATCAATAAATTTTTCATATTTAGTAATAATAACCATCTATTATTGAGAACCCACTCTGTGCCAGTCACTATTGTTTTGATTTTTATTTAATATTCATAATATTCCTAGTAGAAATTACTATTCACATTTCACAAATTAGGAAATTGAGGATCATATAGAAACCATAAAGCCAATTAAGAATGAATTAATATTGAACTCAGATTTATCTGATACCAAAGCCTGAGGTTTTTCCCTTTACACTGTGCATGAGGGGAATTTTCAGCTGACCTATTCTGTGCCAATCCTGCCTCTCCATGCTCCTTTGACTACCCAGCACCCTTGACCACTCATTACTCCCTCACCCTGTTTAGCCACAATTAAGTGGGCAGGGTCCCTGTACCTTGAAAGGTATGAGCCTAAACTCTGCTCTCTCTTTCCTCTTTCACTTCATAAACTCACACAGTAATTGCACCCAGGCCAATTCCTTCTTTTCTCAACTTTATCCATACAGAGTTATGATTCAGAAAGTGGCAAGATCTCAAGGTTTTTACTCAAGTTTGTTCGTATGAGTGGAGGGTGTGAAGGATGAAGATCACGGTAAGCAAAGGTGGGTGGCTACATGGCTTCTCCTTGGCTTAATTTCTGACAATATAAGCAGAGCACACCAATGGGTGTTCCTGTGCTTTTCTCTCTCTGTGTTAATGAAGTCATCCTTTGATTCTCATTCTCCTCTTGATCCTGGCATGCAGACCCCTCCTGCCATCCAACCAAGAATGATGCTGCGTAGTGCAAGATTTGTCCATTTCTGGGTATGTGCCATAATACCCAGGATATTAAAGTTTTAATATCTTAAAACTATTAAAAGATATTAAAAGTTTTAATATCTTAAAAACTTTTCTTCAACTACATCACATTGTCTCTCATTTTCTTCATTATGCTTGAAATGATTTCACTTTTAGAAAACTCAATGATATTTATTGTAAAGGCATTATTACAATAAAATAATTCTGTAACTACAGTAATTTATTCTGACTTTTTCTGTGTAAGTGAATTGGGCGGGGTAAGGAGGGGAGTCTTGATGTAAGTGTTCAATTATAATGTTCATATATCAATCACATGGAGATATCTTGACTGGCAGAAGGAGACCCCATTTACTTTCTGTGTTGTAGCTAATCTCTTCTTGTAAATACAGAATATCATTATGGAATTTTGGAAGCTTTGAGGTTGGGGAAGCCAGACAGTCAAATTCCAAGAGGTCAACAGGTCACACAGAGTAGAATTATGACATTGGTGACTTCACTCTGATCCAGCTTTAAAGGCCTAGAGACTCAATCTTGTCAATACCCTATAATTAGTCAGATGTGTTGGATGACTCACACTAACTAAATTCACAGGAGATTGAAGTGTATAAATCAGAAAGGCAGCATGTTATTTGACAATAAGGACTGTAAGAGCCAACATAATCCAACACTCCTGTCCTCTTGCCAGAGTGCTTTTTTCCCACAAATAACCAGAAATAGATTTTATGTACATGGGATCAGAATAAGTTACATATTTGATCTGAGGCTTTACTAGCATCTCTACAACAGAAATAAGTGTGGGCTAGTAAACAGTGTCTACTTATCTCTGCTTGGATGGACCACTGCCAACATTTGTCTTTCTGGTTATGTTGCTCATGATTAATACATTTTTCCTTGTGTTTCCAAATACATTACTCTAGTTACAATCTAGTCTTTTTTTGAGCATCTTTAAATAACATTCTAATATGTGGTGGATATAATAATGAAGTTCCATTTGAACACTGTAGGGAAAGATTTGTGCTGATTTAGTTTTTAACAACTATATTTATCCCGTGAAAACATACTGGGGAAATTGGATTCTATAATTATTGTTAGTGATACTTTCTTAGTCAGTCAAGTCATAGGGTATCAATGGATACACAGATAGAATTGACACTACCAAAAAGTCCCAGAGAAAGAAAAATATTTTAAAAATGAATGTAACATGCAATTTAGGAAACAAAGCAAGCGAAACATATCTATTATAATTCCAAATTGTGCACTACAATTTAAAGAGAAAATTCCAGGATTATATCAACCACATAAAAATTTTGTTGTAAGATGAATCAATCCTGAACTTCAACCAAAGCAATTTGTTTTCTGAAATGCCTAAAGGACCTCATTAGGATAGTCTTACTGAATGAAATGGTCATGTAAAGAGCCACAAAGTCACATTCTAATCTAAATATAAGCAGTTGCTATTATAGCACTGTCAAATACTATCTAGTGTTATATAAATATTTTCTCTCCAGTTGACCAACTGGTAGGAACTAGATGAGTATAGGACCAGATGAAAAATTGCTAGAAATATTTTCTTCCTTTTCACTGTTAATTTAGATAAAGTGTCTTGAGGTGGGTAAATAACAGGGAAGAGGAATACTCAGTTTCTTATTAGATAAATATAAGCTCTGAAAAAAGGGTAGGCACATTCATTTATGTTAAAAATTCATACCTGCAAAATGTCATTTTCCTATACAGACAACTGCTTCTGTTCTGTATTCTATGCTTTCTAGGTCACAGATGCAATACTACCTTTTTCCCCACTGAAGAGGTCAATGAAGTCCTCTGAATTGATTTTATCAATACCACCGATTTAGCTTTGCAGTTTATCTCATTTTATATTTTATACATAATAATATGAAATATATTAACATTTTATAAATTCGTATAAGATATTAAGTTTTAGATTTGTTTAAGGAGTTGTGTTATATAATTTGTAAAGTGAATCATCAACTTCTGGTTTCTACCTGTCTTTTAAATCAAAGATTAACTTAAACTAGACAACTGACTCCCCACTCCAAGTTTGGCCGTCACCTTGGGTAACATTATTTTCTATGTAGATGGCCCATCTGCTTCTCCACTCAGGTCTTTAATCCCCACATCTGTGGTGTCCTTTACTTCCACAGTACTTCATCCAGCTATTCTCCAAACTACATTCTAGACTTTTTTAAAAAAATAATTCATTACTTCTTCTCCTTTCCAATGTTAGAGCCAAACAACCAATTATCAATTCCATATCCATTACAGCTCAATGGTTCTCAGTCTTGGTTGCACTTTAGAGTATCTGGAGACAATTTCAAAATTTCTGCATTTCAGATTCATTAAATTGAAATCTCTAGAGGTGGGATCCAAGAATCAGTATATTATACAGCTCCCCAGGTGATACCAATATGCAGCCACAGATGAGAACCACATTTTAAACTCTTGCATTCAGTTATTCTCCTATGCCTGTTATGGAAACACTGAACCTTCAGCTGTCTTCAAGCCTCATTTTCCCCTGTTCTTTGCTCCACTGACTTCTTGTTTCATTCACCAGTGCAGCATCAACCCTGGATTAACCTGAAGGTCCTTGCATGCCTCAGCATGTGGCTGGCTGAGCACTGGTGGTGACAATCACAGAATAGATCAGGACAGTGCCAGCACTGGTTCTTCATTTTCAATTGCACCTGGGTTCTCAGTGTTAGTTATTTCATGTTCCCATTCTCCACAATACATATTTGAAACATGCTTTACTTTTCTCAGACTACAAATTACCTGGCTTTAAGAATTCAGAGTAACTTTATTTTTCCTGACATATCAAATGTTCTCATTTTTCCTCCCTTCCCAGCCTTAAACTTTCTACTTTATTGTTTTGTATCTCACAACTTGTATTTTCATTCAGTTACCAAAACCCAAACATCTCCTCTGAGTTATGTTTTCTCTCCCTCCTTATATCAAAGATCTCAAAAATCATGTGGTTTATATATTTTAAGACTTTGTCAATTTCTCAGTACTGCTGCAATTATGACCTTCAATTGGGCATCTACTTATTTTCTTGATTGCTGAAATAGTCTCCAATAGGTCTCCCTGCCTCTAGTCTGGCCTCTTTCTGAGCAATTCTCTAGAGTGATATATCCAAAACGCATACCATATTGTGTCTTTCATTTGCTAGTCAGTTTATCAGCTTTACCTTTATTATAAAGTCTAAATTGCCAGACACACTGGCTAATGCCTTTAATCTCAGCACTTTGGGAGGTGGAGGTGTGTGGATTGCTTTGAGCTCAGGTTCAAGATTAGCCTGGCCAACATGGTGAAACCCCATCTCTACTAAAAAATACAAAAATTAGCTGGGCATGGTGGTACCTACCTGTAGTCCTAGCTACTTGGGAGGCTTGAGTCATGAGAATTGCTTGAACCTGGGAGGTGGAGGCTACAGTGACCAGAGATCATGTCACAGTGAAGCAGCCTCATTGTCTGGAGTAACACTCGAGGTTTGTTGTCTCATAGCCATGAGAACAAGGATGCAGACACAAAGAGTGAGGTTGACAATGGAAGTTTAATAGGCAAAAGAAAGAGAATAGCTCTCTGCTGCACACAGGGGTCCCAGAAAAATGGGTTTCTGGATCCACAGTGAAATGCAGGGGGTTTTATAGATGAGCTGGTGAGGAGGAGGTATTTGATTTACATAGGGAATGAAAAACTGGTTGGAACAGGTGTGCCATTTGCATAGGTTGTGAATCTCTGGTAGCCCCCACCCTAATCTTTTATTATGCCTCTGCCTGAGCTGTGCCATGTTGCCCATTTCTTCATTACTATACACGTGGTAACAAAAAAGGGAAGATGGAGCCTCTATGTTGGACATGCCTTGCCCCTGGGTAGCTCTTTTCTATTGGCGTAGCTGCCAGCATTCCCCCGTGCAAGCTTCCAGCTTGCTTATCTATGTTTACAGCTTGATTTTTTTCAGGCTGCTCTTGTTAGAAAAGAACTGATTTGGGGGTTGCCTTTTGTTAGAGGGGAAGCTCTGCCAAGGACTCTTTTGCCCTCACTATCTGCCTAAATCCTTTCTTTCTACCTCCTGTATCAACTGCACTCCAGCCTGGGCAACAGAGTGAGACGCTTGTCTCAAAAACAAACAACCAGTTTAAATTGCGGACTTGGGCTTAAAGGTTCTCAATCTGTCCCCTATCTTTCTGCTGCTTCATATCAAGCATTGTACAAAATCCTGTTGCTTGTATATCTTAAATATTTGTTCATTTGTCAGTACGGTTCCCTCTGCCTGGAACATTCTTTTCTCCCCTCCTTCATTGGTGCAGTTTGGCATCCCTTTTCCTAAGAAGCCATTCCCTAAATAAGTCTGGGTCTAGGGGCCCCTCTACTTAGTGTCATTCTTCCTGGTTCTTCTACATCTACCATCATGATTATCCCGTTGTTTTTGAAGATTTTTTTCTCCATGTATATATTCCCCATAAACTGTAAGTGCTCTAAGGGTAAGGATGACAATAATGTTCACTCTGTCTCCAATGTTTAGCATATAATTGGTTCCTAATAGGTTTTAATAAATAATTGGTGAATAAATTCAAGTAAATGTTAAAATACTTCTAATGGTTATTATATAATAAGGTTCATTAAGAACTCCACGGAATTTCATAATGCAATAAAAAACTCAATAGAGAACTATAAATAACAATGAAAATCCTGGGGCTTGAGTGAAAATTAGGTTAGTGATCTCATGTTTATATTTTTATTTTTGAGAACTTTTTCCATATTTGATGCACTAAACATGATTACCAATTCACCAGAAAGATCATTAGGCATACATAGATACAGAAGAATGCAATATTTATTTGAGGTCTGAAAATCACTTGAAAAATCTGGGCCAAAAATATGTCCTTATTTGCTGAAGGTGAGCAACACAGGCTTTGGAGCTAGACAAACCTGTTTGTGAAAATTGAATCCACTATCAACCATGTAACCTTGGATGAATTACTACTGAAGCCTTAGTTTTCATTTATTTAATTTAATTTTATTATTATTTTTGAGACAGAGTCTTGCACTGTTGCCCGGGCTGGAGAGCAGTGGTGCGATCTTGGCTCACTGCAACCTCTGCCTCCCGGGCTCAAGCAATTCTCCTGCCTCAGCCTCCTCAGTAACTGGGATTCCAGGTGCCTGCCACCACACCCAGCTAATTTTTTTGTATTTTTAGTAGAGACGGGATTTCACCATGTTCTCCAGGCTGGTCTTGAACTCCTGACCTTGTGATTCACCTGCCTTGGCCTCCCAAAGTGCTGGGATTACAGGCGTGAGCCACTGCACCCAGCCTGAAGCCTTAGTTTTGTGCTTTTGTTTTTGTTTTTTCTTATACTTTAAGTTGTAGGGTACATGTGCACAACATGCAGGTTTGATACATAGGTATATATGTGCCGTGTTGGTTTGCTGCATCCATCAACTCATCATTTACATTACGTATTTCTCCTAATGCTATCCCTCCCCCAGGTCCCCACCCCTCGACAGGTCCTGGTGTGTGATTTTCCCTGCCCTGTGTCCAAGTGACAGCATTATTCAATTCCCACCTATGAGTGAGAACATGCAGTGTTTGGTTTCCTGTCCTTGCGATAGTTTGCTGAGAATGATGGTTTCCAGCTTCATCCATGTCCCTGCAAAGGACATGAACTCATCCTTTTTTATGGCTGCATAGTATTCCATGGTGTATATGTGCCACATTTTCTTAATCCAGTCTACCATTGATGGACATTTGGGTTGGTTCCAAGTCTTTGCTATTGTGAATAGTGCCACAATAAACATACGTGTGCATGTGTCTTTATAGTAGCATGATTTGTAATCCCTTGGGTATATACCCAGTAATGGGATGGCTGGATCAAATGGTAATTCTAGTTCTAGATCCTTGAGGAATCACCACACTGTCTTCCATGGTTGAACTAATTTACACTCCCACCAACAGTGTAAAAGTGTTCCTTTTTCTCCACATCCTCTGCAGCATTTGTTGTTTCCTGACTTTTTAATGATCACCATTCTAACTGGCATGAGATGGTATCTCATTGTGGTTTTGATTTGCATTTCTCTGATGACCAGTGATGATGAGCATTTTTTCATGTGTCTGTTGGCTGCATAGATGTCTTCTTTTGAGAAGTGTCTATTCATATCATTTGCCCAGTTTTTTGATGGGGTTGTTTGTTTGTTTTTGTAAATTTGTTTGAGTTCTTTGTAGATTCTGGATATTAGCCCTTTGTCGATGGGTAGATTGCAAAAACTTTCTCCCATTCTGTAGGTTGCCTGTTCACTCTGATGGTAATTTATTTTGCTGTACAGAAGCTCTTTAGTTTAATTAGACCCCATTTGTCTATTTTGGCTTTTGTTGCCATTGCTTTTGGTGTTTTAGTCATGAAGTCCTTACCCATGCCTATGTCCTGAATGGTATTGCCTAGGTTTTCTTCTAGGGTTTTTATGGTTTGTAGGTTTAACATTTAAGTCTTTAATCCATCTTGAATTAATTTTTGTATAAGGTGTAAGGAAGGGATCCAGTTTCAGCTTTCTACATATGAATAGCCAGTTTTCCCAGCAACGTTTATTAAATATCCTTTCCCCATTTCTTGTTTTTGTCAGGTTTATCAAAGATCAGATGGTTGTAGATGTGTGGTGTTGTTTCTGAGGCCTCTGTTCTGTTTCATTGATCTATATCTCTGTTTTGGTACCAGTACCATGCTGTTTTGGTTACTGTAGCCTTGTAGCATAGTTTGAAGTCAGGTAGTGTGATTCCTCCAGCTTTGTTCTTTTTGTTTAGGATTGTTTTGGCAATGAGGGCTCTTTTTTGGTTCCATGTGAACTTTGAAGTAGTTTTTTCCAACTCTGTGAAGACAGTCCTTGGTAACTTGATGGGGATGGAACTGAATCTATAAATTACTTTGGGCAGTATGGCCATTTTCACGACATTGATTCTGAGCATGGAATATTCTTCCATTTGTTTGTGTCCTCTTTTATTTCAGTGAGCAGTGGTTTGTAGTTCTCCTTGAAGAGGTCCTATACATCCCTTGTAAGTTGTACTCTTAGGTATTTTATTCTCTTTGTAGCAATTGTGAATGGGAGTTCACTCATGATTTGGCTCTCTGTGTGTCTGTTGATGGTGTATAGGAATGCTTGTGATTTTTGCACATCGATTTTGTATCCCGAGACTTTGCTGAAGTTGCTTATCAGCTTAAGGAGATTTGGGGCTGAGACAATGGAATTTTCTAAATATACAATCATGTCATTTGCAAACAGGGACAACTGGACTTCCTCATTTCCTAATTGAATACCCTTTATTTCTTTCTCTTGCCTGATTGCTCTGGCCAGAACTTCCAATACTATGTTGAATAGGAGTGGTGAGAGAGGGGATCCCTGTCTTGTGCTGGCTTTCAAAGGGAATGCTTCCAGTTTTTGCCCATTCAGTATGATATTGGCTGTGGGTTTGTCATAAATAGCTCTTATTATTTTGAGATACATTCCATCAATACCTAGTTTATTGAGAGTTTTTAGCATGAAGGGCTGTTGAATTTTGTCAAAGGCCTTTTCTGCATCTATTGAGATATTCATGTGGTTTTTGTCTTTGGTTTTGTTATATGCTGGATTATGTTTATTGATTTGCATATGTTGAACCAGCCTTGCATCCCAGGGATGAAGCTGACTTGTTCATGGTGGATAAGCTTTTTGATGTGCTGCTGGATTCAGTTTGCCAGTATTTTATTGAGGATTTTTGCATCAATGTTCATCAGGGATATTGGTCTAAAATTCTCTTTTTTTGTTGCCAGGCTTTGGTATCAGGATGACGCTGGCCTCATAAAATGAGTGAGGAGGATTCCCTCTTTTTCTATTGATTGGAATAGTTTCAGAAGGAATGGTACCAGTTCCTCCTTGTACCTCTGGTAGAATTCGGCTGTGAATCCTTCTGGTCCTGGAATTCTTTTGGTTGGTAAGCTATTAATTATTGCCTCAATTTCAGAGCCTGTTATTAGTCTATTCAGAGATTCAACTTCTTCCTGGTTTAGTCTTGGGAAAGTGTATATGTCCAGGAATTTATCTGTTTCTTTTAGATTTTCTAGTTTGTTTGCATAGAGATGTTTATAGTATTCTCTGATGGTAGTTTGTATTTCTGTGGGATCTGTGGTGATATCCCCTTTATCATTTTTTATTGCATCTATTTGATTCTTCTCTCTTTTCTTCTTTATTAGTCTTGCCTAGTGATCTATCAATTTTGTTGATCTTTTCTAAAAACCAGCTCCTGGATTCATTGATTTTTTGAAGGGTTGTTTGTGTCTCTATCTCTTTCAGTTCTGCTCTGATCTTAGTTATTTCTTGCCTTCTGCTAGCTTTTGAATGTGTTTGCTCTTGCTTCTCTAGTTCTTTTAATGTGATGTTAGGGTGTCAATTTTAGATCTTTCCTGCTTTCTCTTGTGGGCATTTAGTGCTACAAATTTCCCTCTACATACTACTTTAAATGTGTCCCAGAGATTCTTGTATGTTGTGTCTTTGTTCTCATTGATTTCAAAGAACATCTTTATTTCTGCCTTCATTTCATTATTCACCCAGTAGTCATTCAGGAGTAAGTTGTTGAGTTTCCATGTAATTGTGAGGTTTTGAGTGAGTTTCTTAATCCTGAGTTCTAATTTGATTGCACTGTTGTCTGAGAGACAGTTTGTTGTGATTTCTATTCTTTTCCATTTGCTGAGGAGTGCTTTACTTCCAATTATGTGGTCAATTTTAGAATAAGTGTGATGTAATGCTGAGAAGAATGTATATTCTGTTGATTTGGGGTAGAGAGTTCTGTAGGTGTCTATTTGGTCTGCTTTGTGCAGAGCTGAGTTTGGGTCCTGGATATCCTTTTTAACCTTATGTCTCGTTGATCTGTCTAATATTGACAGTGGGGTGCTAAAGTCTCCCATTATTATTGTGAGGGAGTCTAAGTCTCTTTGTAGGTCTCTAAGGACTTGCTTTATGAATCTGGGTACTCCCATATTGGGTGCATATATATTTAGGATAGTTAGCTCTTCTTGTTGCATTGATCCCTTTACCATTATGTAATGCCCTTCTTTGTCTCTTTTGATCTTTGTTGTTTTAAACTCTGTTTCATCAGAGACTAGGATTGCAACCCCTGTTTTTTTTTTTTTTTTTCTTTTCATTTGCTTGGTAGATCTTCCTCCATCCATTTATTTTGAGCCTATGTGCGTCTTTGCATGTGAGATGGGTCTCTTGAATACAGCACACTGATGGGTCTTGACTCTTTATCCAATTTGCCAGTCTGTGTCTTTTAATTGGGGCCTTTAGCCCATTTACATTTAAGGTTAATATTGTTATGTGTGAATTTGATCCTGTCATTATGATGTTCTCTGGTTATTTTGCCGTTAATTGATGCAGTTTCATCATAGCATTGATGGTCTTTACAATTTGGTTTGTTTCTGCAGTGGCTAGTACCGGTTGTTCCTTTCCATGTTTAGTGCTTCCTTCAGGAGCTCTTGTAAGGCAGGCCTGTTGGTGACAAAATCTCTCAGCATTTGCTTACCTGTAAAGGATTTTATTTCTTCCTCACTTATGAACTTAGTTTGGCTGGATATGAACTTCTGGGTTGAAAATTCTTTTCTTTAAGAATGTAGAATATTGGCCCCCACTCTCTTCTGGCTTGTAGGGTTTCTGCCGAGAGATCTGCTGTTAGTCTGATGGGCTTCCCTTTGTGGGTAACTCAACCTTTTTCTGTGGCTGCCCTTAACAATTTTTCCTTCATTTCAACCTTGGTGAATCTGACAATTATGTATCTTGGGGTTGCTCTTTGCGAGGAGTATCTTCGTGGTGTTCTCTGTATTTCTGGAATTTGAATGTTGGCCTCCTTGCTAGGTTTGGGAAGTTCTCCTGGATAATATCCTGCAGAGTGTTTTCCAACTTGGTTCCATTCTCCCCATCACTTTCAGGTACACCAATCAAATGTAGGTTTGGTCTTTTCACATCATCCCATATTTCTTGAAGGCTTTGTTTGTTTCTTTATACTCTTTTTTCTCTAACCTTGTCTTCTTGCTTTATTTCATTAATTTGATCTTCAATCACTGATACCCTTTCTTCCAGTTGATCGAATTGGCTATTGAAGCTTGTGCATGCTTCACGAAGTTCTCTTGCCATGGTTTTCAGCTCCATCAGGTCATTTAAGGTCTTCTCTACACTGTTTATTCTAGTTAGCCATTCAACTAATCTTTTTTCAAGGTTTTTAGCTTCCTTGCAATGAGTTTGAACATCCTCCTTTAGCTTGGAGAAGTTTGTTATTACCAACCTTCTGAAGCCTACTTCTGTCAACTCGTCAAAGTCATTCTCCATCCAGCTTTGTTCCATTGCTGGCAAGGAGCTGCGATCCTTTGGAGGAGAAGAGGTACTCTGATTTTTAGAATTTTCGGCTTTTCTGTTCTGGTTTCTCCCCATCTTTGTGGTTTTATCTACCTTTGCTCTTTGATGTTGGTGACCTACAGATGGGGTTTTGGTGTAGATGACCTTTTTATTGATGTTGATGGTATTCCTTTCTGTTTGTTAGTTTTCCTAGTCAGGTCCCTCAGCTGCAGGTCTGTTGGAGTTTGCTGGAGTTCCACTCCATACCCTGTTTGCATGGGTATCACCATAGGAGGCTGCAGAACAGCAAATATTGCTGCCTGATCCTTCCTCTGGAAGCTTTGTTCCAGAGAGGCAGCCACCTATATGAGGTGTCTGTCAGCCCATACTGGGAGATGTCTCCCAGTTAGGCTACACAGGGGGTCAGGGACCCACTTGAGGAGGCAGTCTGTCTGTTCTCAGAGCTCAAACGCCATGCTGGAAGAACCACTGCTCTCTTCAGAGCTGTCCAACAGAGACGTTTAAGTCTGCAGAAGTTGTATGCTGCTTTTTGTTCAGCTATCCCCTGCCCACAGAGATGGAGTCTAGAGGCAGTAGGCCTTGTTGAGCTGTAGTGGGCTCCACCCAGTTCAAGCTTCCTGGCTGCTTTGTTTACCTACTCAAGCCTTAGCAATGGCGGATGCCCCTCAGCAATGGCAGACGCCCCTCAGCAATGGCGGACACTGCTGCCTTGCAGATTGATCTCAAACTGCTGCACTAGCAGTGAACAAGGCTCTGTGGGCATGGGACCCAGCGAGCCAGGCATGAGAGAGAATCACCTTGTCTGCCGGTTGCTAAGTCCTTGGGAAAAGCACAGTATTTGGGCGGGAGTGCCTCGTTTTTCCAGGTAGTCTGTCACAGCTTCCCTTAGCTAGGAAAGGGAAATCCCCCAACCCCTTGCACTTCCTGGGCGTGCAACACACCTCCCACCCCCTGGTTCAGCTTGCCCTCCGTGGGCTGCACCCACTGTCCAACTGGTCCTAATGAGATGAATCAGGTACCTCAGTAGGAAATGCAGAAATCACCCGTCTTCTGTGTGCATCATGCTGGGAGCTGCAGACCGGAGCTGTTCCTATTTAGCCATCTTGGAAATTCCCCCACCCCCTTAGTTTTTAATCTGAAAAGCGAAGACAATTAAGCTTGCATCACAGGGCTGTCATGTAGGTTAAATGAGATAATGTATATAAAGTTCCAAATAAAGTACCTGCTAAAGTAGATGGTCAATAATTTTGTTCCTTTACAGTGGCACCGAAAATGCTATCATTATTTTGGATTAAAGTATATCTCCAGGAACTCCCTGTTAAATGCAATTATCAAACATGGCAAGCAAACATTTGTGTTTGTGCATGTGGTGTGTTTATTTATTCTTCTCTATTGTAATACAATTCTGACAGTTGGTCACAAAAAGAGTGAATAGAGTGTGTTATGGCCTTTTAAGAGGCATGAGAGATGGTGTGATAAGACATTGACTAGGGTGAGGTTTAAGCCTATACCTCAGTGCTAGGACTGTATAGAAAACATTGGATCCTTGGAAAAGAGGGAGATAAAGCCTCAACGCTGAGGCAGACAGCAGGGCTGTTGGACAGGGAAGAGTGCATCTAAGATAAGTTTCAACCTCCTTATATTTTAATTCAGACAAACTGGTTTATCTCATTTGGCTTTTGAGAACCCAAAAGGAGACATTTATGTTGAGGTTACCAATCTCTGCATCCTGGAGCATTTCTGTGAATCTGGGCCTTTCAATGTTTTCAGGTTAACAATTTTTTACTTCTGTCACCTCTCTTTGTTCATATTAAAGTACAAATACCCTGTGGAAACTATTCAGTAAAAATGTGGCCCTTTGAAACAAGTGATTTCTAGTTAAAATCATCTGAATAATTTTGCTGCTTAGTTTTTATCTTGCACTCTATTTTTGTGCATCAAGAAATTTAGACATTTAAAGATATGCTTGTTGAATTAAAATAAAAAAGAAACACAAAATAGTAAATTTTTGATACTAAGTTATGATGAATTTCTCTTTCAATACTTAAAATTCTCTTAAGAAGTGTGAAGTGTTTTCTATTAGCTGAATTGCATTTACATTTATAATCTAGCCAG
The DNA here is from genome assembly GCF_028885625.2 of Pongo pygmaeus. NCBI lineage: Eukaryota > Metazoa > Chordata > Mammalia > Primates > Hominidae > Pongo > Pongo pygmaeus. The sequence continues at coordinate 86,805,633 of NC_072384.2, forward strand.
GTTTGGGAAATTTCATTAAAAACCTTGTTAAAATTCTTATGCAGCATTTACATTTCACTTAGCTATCACAAGAGGGAGTAAGAGCTCTGCTTAATTTTATATATTTTCAAACTTTTCCCAAGATAAGTTGCATAAAAATAACCCCCTTGAGTGCTAATGATGAAATTATTTATCTTTTCCCTAATTCATCTAAGAATTCCTTTATTAGCACTTAATTTGGAACTGACATGACAGTGTAGTCAAACAAATAAAAGTTAAATTCATGAAAATATTAGAATCTTTGCATTTAATACATGATCATTTTGCAAAAGATCTGAGTGTATTTTATATACAGATTGACTAATCTGCCTGAGTTAGCTATCATGTTTTTAGCATTTAAGTTATTGCAACAAAGCTTTTTATTGACAATGATGCAACATAATAATGAAATATGTTTCAAAGGTGAAAAATAAGCTTTTAGGAGAAAAACTTGAAATTCCTTTTCTAGGATTTCTGTAACTTATGAAAGTTCACTGTTTTCCCTTCTAATTTTATTGTTTTCCTGAAAAAGCTGTGTGCTAAAGTGCACACAATCACTTCATATACTTTGACATTCCACACATCATTAGATGGTTTTGAGAAAAAGTGTAAAATATCTCCTATGGAAAGTACAACATTGCTGATCTTTGTAAAGTTTCTTAAGAAATGAAAATTTATGAAATCTCTTTTTCATCAGTATGTTTTTCTTATATTCTTTAATAGAATAGGTATAATTTCCCCAGAAGATTGCTTCTTCCAGCTTAAAAATAAACGGCTAAGACTTGAGAATCTGTTGCTATTTAAGAGCTTCCCAAACTTAATATTGAATGGGTAATGTATATGTTTTGCTTTATGAATATAAGACAGACATTATGATGAACTGATGCTACAACACGTTTTTAATTTGATTTATTTATTTTGATAGCTTTATGGGTATGAATGGTTTTTGGTTATATGGATAAATTTTCTAGTGGTGAAGTCTGGGCTTTTAGTGTACCTATCCCCTGGATAGTGTACATTGTACCCATCCATTCCTGAGGTACTTCACTTAGGATAATGGCCTTCAGTTCCATCCAAGTTGCTGCAAAAGACATTATTTCATTCCTTATGGCTGAGTAGTATTCCACGGCATGTATACACCATATTTTCTTTATCCACTTATTGATTGATGGGCACTTTGGTTGATTTCATCTTTGCAATTGTACAACTTTTTTTTAAGCTTGAATGTAGCTGTGGATTGTTTTCCTTATCTAAAATTCCCACAAAGATGTGGGAGCAAGATATTGTAGAACAACATGTGTAGAGCAAGATATTTATTAAAATAAATTATATAGCTTAATATATAAATCCTTTCTCACTTCTCATTAAATATATAGATATTAAATGACCTAAAAATTTTGTTTTTTGGAATATCTATGGAAAATATTCAATAAAAATGTGGGTCTTGGCTACAAGTCATTTCTAGTTAAATTTATCTGAAGAATTTTGCTGACTACTTATCATTTTTAAACTTTGATTTTACAGTAGGAACTCTGACCTGCAGAAGAAACACTTGTTATTGTTTTTAATGCCTTAGCTATTAACACATCAGCTAACTCCATTCAAACTTCTGGGAATCCTGAAAAAAATGGCAGAGCTTCCCCACCCCACCCACTGCTCCCAAAGTTTCCCACAGTTTTTTTTTTCCCTCATGTGGTTTAAGCTTATTAAAGTATGATTATGATGGGTCATTTGTAATAAAAATTCAAAAGAAGTGATTCTAAATACATAGCCTCAGAGCAGTTAGATCACAGTTATTTTACAGGGAGAAATACAAGTTATACTTTTATTTTAAATAGCACAATTCTAAAATCTCATATTAGTTAGTGAGTTGCTGAACTACTAGAATTAGCCTCTGGAAAAATTTCTTTTCATGTAAAATAGTACAAATATAAAATATAATACCTATGAAAGGAAGTTCTAGCACTTGGTCTTGTTGGGTCTATAACTTTTGTTATTGAACTTGTATTAGTGATAGAAAGTTAAAGAACACATATTAATTTACTTAATGTAAGGCAAGAAAATTTTACAACAGAAGCATATGTATAAATTCAATTTAAAGTTCAATAATGAATTCCATTATTTAATTATTGAAAAGATATTTGTCGTACACCTACCATTTGCTTAATCGTTTCAATCTAGCTTGTTTAAAAATGAATTTAAAGTGATTTACATCAATGTAAAAGATCAGAGAAGAGGAAATAATTGATATTAATAGAAGGGATGAAACAAATCAAAATATGAAAGAAAAAATAAGTGTGAAACAAGTAAATGCCCTCTCATCCTACTTTTTATTGTTTCTTTTTCTTCTAACAGTCAGTGGGACAGAATAGAACACAGTCAAAAATTTTATTGGTCATCCATTAAAAACAATCCAATTTCTCTAGAAAATCCCAACTATGGTATTGAGAGCAGAGAAAGTATTTTTCCTTTTGGTTTTTACAGAGACAACACTGTGTAAATGAACGAATAACTCTCCACGACATTTTTACAATGAATTACTACTTCCTTGCAATTGTATACTAAGCACTGGGGATTCAAAGATGATTTTAATCCAGTCCATGCTCTCAAGTTGTGATTTAGCTAAGGAGTTAGACATAAATGTATAATTAAAATACAACACAGTGAGTTATATGATACAGGCAAAATCAAAATATTGTGAGTACAAAAATATCCTGTGGGTGAAAATGTTTTTAATGAGGAGTTAAATGATATTCGTTTCCATTCAATAACATATAATAACAAAAGAAGTTCTATAGGTCATAACGTTCTCATCTTTAATATTTATTCCTGTAGCTACAGACCCTCATAGCTTTATTCTTGAACTAGTGTAATTGTGTCTCATCTGGTCTTATCCCCTTCAAATATTTTCTATATTGGTTCTAGATATTCATTGAACTAAAGCTCATAAGTGATCCATGATTTAAAGTGTATTAAGAAATAAATTGCAATCTCTTTATCTTCTATTTAATTTTGTATATGATCAGACCACAAAGTATACCTATAAATTATAACTTTTTTGAGAACAGAAAGTATTTAAAAAGGTAATCTTTGTATTTCTTCTATTTCCAGCATCTATTCTAGCATCTTGCACATAATATATGCTCAAAAATACTAGTAGAAAGCATTGGATAAATGAATTCAGCTGGTTTAATAATGGAACACTCCTTTAACCTTTCTGTTAGTAGGCATTTTGAGAAAATACCAAAAATTCAATAATGCTCTTTAATTTTGTATTGAAAAAATATGTCCATTAAATACAGTAATACATAAATTTTACTACAGTACAATTTTCTTAATACTGTTTGGTGAATACCTATGAAAGAAATTAATATTAAATTTTGATTTACTGGAAAAATCATGTATTATTTATATACATATGAAAGTATCCTATGAGATCTGTCATTTCTATGTCTATCACTATAGTATGTTTGTATGTATGTATATATATATATATACACACACATATATATAGACATTTCAAGCATTATCAGCTTGCTATAAAATCAAAAGACTTCAGCATGATTTCAAGATCCATTCAATGCAGCAGTATTCTATGTAAATCTTAATATGTTTCTAGGTGAATCCATGGTTATCAATAGCCATGATCTTAGCAGAGCAGCAAAATAAAGATCACATTCACATATTGGATATATGAAAGTCATATTAGATATTTAATAGCAATAATAATCTAATGTACTATATTACCTTTATTTCATAATGCTTTTAATATTATCTATTTTTAAATGATAGAATTACCTCATAGGTAGATTATTCAGAGAGTATTGAGCAAAACAGAGGTGGCAAACCTTTGATTAAAACTTGATTGTGGCAAATCAAAGCTCGGTGACATTTTTGAAGAGGTTAAATCAGAATTTATCCATTTAATTATGCTTTGTAGAATGCTGCAAGTTTTTGGAAAAACACATTTTGTGAATTTTATTTAATATCTAATATTAACTAAAATATATATACATTTATATGACATTCAGATTAGAATTAGCTATTCATTTATTACATTACAACTACAGCTATTGGGTATCTTTTGTGTGCTAGGCATGAGACAATTGTTGGAAGTAAAAATGCAATTTATAACTTCATGTCATCTTCAGTTCAGTTACAAAGATTTTTCACAGGGTATTTTATAATAAGAGCCTGGAAGAAGTGAAGAGAATTTGGGGAAAGCTTCCAGTGTTCTAGAAGCATATTAAAGGAGGTGTGGGAGATAACCAGTCAAAGAGGAAGAGAAGGGAAATGCAGGGTAAAGCAGCCTGGACTGCTTGGAAAATAAGAGGCCCTTTGATCTTGCCAGAGAACAAATTGCTAAATAAGGAGTGGCAGAAATGAGACCATTCCAGTTATTCATTTACGTAAATATTTAGTCAACAAATTTTATTAAGCGATATTATATAATTTGTTTAATTTTAAGACATGTTTATTATTAATATCTGCCATCATGGAGCATCTCTCCGGTATTAGATGACAAAGGCGTTTGAGTAACATATTAAAGAGGTTGTAATTTATCCTTTTGGCAATGGCACGTCATTCACAGTTTAATCAGGGATTTGAGTGGGTCAGGTTTGTGTTTTAGATAAATTACTGTGGTAATTGTGCAAGGCACACAAATGCAGAGGGAGAGAATTTACTTGTGGGGCTACTATCTGCTGTAAGATAGTCAAGACATTAACTAGGGCAGGGAAGGAATGAGAATGAGAAAGTAACCTATTTCAGAATTATCATATAGAATGACAAGCTTATAACTGCTTGGATCTGGGATATGATGGAGAGGGAAGAGTTGATGATACCTGTGTGTTTCTAGCTTCTTTGGTTAAATGGATTGAGGATGGCACCACCAACTAAGATAGTATAAGACAATTCAGTTTAGAAAGAAACATTTTTTTTTCTCCTAATAGCAAACCTATGGAAATCAAAAGGATATTCTTAAATCCATATGATATTCATGATTTTCCAGAACACTGAATGTTTTTGTTATTCTTTCTTTTATTCTCCAATTCCATTAAACAGTGTGAAATAGAATGGCAAAAATGAGAGAAGAACAAATGTAAGTGATAAATGGAGAGCTTAGACTTCCTATTATCACCCATAAAAAATCCACTTATTTGAAAATTATTTAACCAGGCCTTTAATACAAGCATCTACTATTGCATTGTAATTTGCTTATTGAATGTGAATTTTTCATTAAAATTTTTCATTGAATGTGAATTTTTCATTAAAATTACATTTTCATTGTAATAGGCAGAAAGTAGAGAGAAAAATATATTTTGCAGTGTAAGGATGTAGGCTTTTAAGTGCCATAGCTGGGGTCAGAATCCAAGTGGCCCGGCTTCTGCTTCATTTCCTTCCCCAATCAAAATTAGCTGCCTTGCTACCTTATAAACTGCATATTTGCTTGCTAATTTTTATTTAAATTATATAACCAACCCAGAGTTTGCAGTCCTTATGTTTGGATAAGTGACGCAGAACAGTTTAAAAGTTCATTCTTGTTTTTAATGATTTTAGTCCAAAACAACTCAAAACCTTTATACAGCTCTTCCAGTAGCTTTCATTTTTACCTACAATTAACTTGTTTCCTATAAGGATTAATTTATATAATGCTCATACAATAACTGATTACTCTGTGTAGCTTCTATTACATGAAATATTTGGAAATATTTTCCTTTTAATCTCTGAAACAGTCCTGATGATCTAGTTGCAGTTATTTAATAAAGTGGAGAGTTTAAATTTGAGACTGTAGAAACACTTCCATTTTTCATCTCTTCCTTCCTACCATAGAAATTTTTGTGAAAGGGATTCCTGGTGCTATTTCTGCCATTTGCTGACATACGTTTTGTTCCAAGAGGGCACACCCTGTGAGTGTGGGAATAAAACTCTTCTGGGCAGAGACTCTAGTGCTGCAATTATGGTAGATGAGGCTATGGGTTGCTTGATTTCTCCAGGGAGTCTGGTAATGTAGCTCAACCTCTCCTGTTGCACTTCCAGCGACATTTGTTTTCCAATGTGCAATCCTATTGTAATTATCTCACCTCTAACCTCAAATCACATGAACCTTCTAATTCTGACCCATCGCTGAAACCAATTTAGGAAAGACTTTATAATAATAATATTAGAGGGGAAGTTATGCTTTCAATGCTGCCTGTCAGTTGTAATACTTCTAAAATTCAAATAGAGATGCTATGAGAGACCCTGCTGCATTATAGAATAGGAAAAAGTTTGTTAAAGAGAACCAGTCAATGCTTTGACTTACAGTTTCCATTTCAATTACTGAGATTTTATCTTTTTTTTTTTTTTTTTTTTTTTTTTTTTTGAGATAGGCTCTTTCTCTGTCACCCAGGCTGGAGTGCAGTGGCACGATCATGGCTGACTGCAGCCTCAACCTCCAGGGCTTAAGTGATCTTCCCACCTCAGCCTCCTGAGTAGCTGGGACTACAGGCACATGCCACCACACCCAGCTACTTTTTTTAAAAAAATTTTTCTTGTAGAGATGGCATCTCACTATGTTGCTCAGGCTGGTCTCAAACTCCTGAGCTCAAGTGATCCACCCACCTGGACCTCCTAAAGTGCTGGGATTATAGGTGTGAGCCACCATGCCTGGCCTCTAGATTAAGATTTAATTGGACTGGATTAGTTGGACATATTTCTAATGCTGTACACATTTGAATACCTTTTAGTGCCAAGTTTAAATGAGCAATTCCCAATTCATCACTTTCAGCATTAAATAAAAATACAGAATTGTCAATACTTGGTATTGGAGCTAAAACTGAACTCTTAACATGATAATAAGCATAACTGTCATCTGCAGAAAGCTTACTATGTACCTTACTATATAGTATTTAGCTGGGTACCTGCATTATCTTCTTTAATCATCACGTTATGGCAATATTGTGGGTTCTGGAGCCAGTCTGCTTGAGTTTAAATTCTGGCTCTACCACTTATAAGTTGTGTGACTTTGATTAAGTTATCCAACCTCTTTGTGCTTTAGTTTAAGTAGGGTAGCAACACTTAGCTCACAGAGCTGCTAGGAGGATTAAATTAGTTATCGTATGAACAATGCCTAGGATACAGTAAATAATAAATGTTAGTGATCATTTTTCTTATTTTACTTATTGAATAGTTTAGGTACCTTACTTAAGATTAGATATTTCAAAAATGTTGATTTTGGGATATTGGGAGTTTGAGTTCTTGAACTTTATAGCCAGTGTACTTACCCACTAGGCTTTGTTATGCCAGTATTACAGAATTGTTTGTTTTGAGAGCACCTTCGGATATAAAATAAGGTGATGTAGCAAAATAAAAGAACAGATAGACAAGACTGGTCTTTTCTCGTCATGTTCTACTTGACTTTTTCTGATGTCAGTTGCAATAGAAATCTCTGTGTGCCAGGGATGGACAACCTCTGAGCTGAGAATATATATCAATAGAAACTTCAAAACTGTAATTCAGTGAAGTAATTGATACAATGGAGGGTCAGTGAAACATTTAGAGGGAACAAAGGAGAAGCATTCTGTACTGCTTAGTGAGCTCTGGGAAAAGCCACAGCAATTCAGCTGAGATCTGAGGGATGAGTAGGGGCTCGTCAGGTGGAGACGATGATGGAAGGATTCCAGCAGGTAGAAGAACATGTGTGAAGCTGAAGAGTGGGGAGCGAGCTTGGCATGATGGGGTTGTTTAGAATCACTTAGAATTGTTTAGAATCACTGGAGAGTAGAGACTATTCTGAAGAGTGATACGTGATGCAGGAAGTGGCAGGAGACAGTCAGATAGGCAGGCTAGTGTCAGATAAAAGATGTTGTATGCTATGTGGTTATGTCAGAGTTTTACCGTGAGGGGAGGTATTATGCAATAGAAACATAACCTGCAAAGGCAACTATAGATATAAACCAAGTCTGGGACACCACGTAGAAGAAATTCCCAGGCAAAGTTTTTGCTTGGCCACTCAATGGATTATATTTTGTGTCAGTATCAGGAATTGTGGGAAACAATAACACATGGTTACCATCTTTAATATACCAGTAACTCAATAGAGGAGCCAGGAGAGCAGCGGAGGCAAGGACAGCCAACGAGGCTGTGGGTGGCAGAGCCTGCCTCCTCTGTGCCCTTTAACAGCTTGGTCCTCATCAAGTCTGTCTTTTAGAGTGTCTGTATTTCATGGCAGCAGCTGCCTTCTCTCATTGTCTCAGGTTCTTAGAGGAGGAGCAGCCAACCTCCACTGGTCTTGGGTGACAAGAAAAGCCCTTGGCACAACCCACTGGGGGGTCCCGGTTCCATGTTTACACAGGCTGTGAAGACGGTGGACTTCAGGCACCCACCCTACCTTGGAATGCCAGGGAGGCCCTGGTTCTAGTATCAGTACCATGGAGTCCCCTCACCTTGTCCCTCCTCAGCCAGCAGGGGCCCAGGCCAGGCAAATGGAGGAAGTGGCTGGGGCCCTTCTTCACCCCAGAACCCATAAGTTAGTCAGGGCTCAACCCAGAGGCCTGTGACAGTGTCAATAAAGTTTAGCTTTGTAAGTAAAAGAAAAAGAAGATTGCGTATCATAACAAATAAATTGTCTTTTTATTCTACTTCAATTCCCCTTTATTTGTATTTCCATTATTTGGTTATGAGTCGGCATAACTGCTAACTGAGGATAAGTTTAGGGTGAACAAGAAGATGATATATTTAATTTACTGGAATGAATTTCTTCATATATAATGCTATTTAGTTTTCATATGAAGGATTGGATGTGGACAGGCTGGCTAGATTAGCTTTGTCTTAGATTTAATAATATTAGCAAATTTGAGGAAAGCAGCTTAAACAGAAGCTGTAGTTTAAATACTAGCAAAGTTCCACCGGGCACGGTGGCTCACAGCTGTATTCCCAGCACCTTGGGAGGCTGAGGTGAGTGGATCACTAGGTCAGGGGTTCGAGACCAGCCTGGCCAACATGGTGAAACCCTGTCTCTACTAAAAATACAAAAATTAGCTGGTGTGGTAGCGGGCGCCTGTAAGCCCAGCTACTCACGAGGCTGAGTCAGGAAAATTACTTGAACCCGGGAGGTGGGGGTTGCAGTGAGCCAAGATTGTGCCACTGCCCTCCAGCCTGGGTGACAGAGCGAGATTCCATCTCAAATAAATAAATAAATTAAATAAATAAATAAATACATACATACATACTAGCAAAGTTTGATAACATGGGCAATGGTGAGACTTTGACAATTATCTTCTAATCTACTAATGCTCTCTTTGAGTGCAGTCTAGAGTTTATTTTGACACTAGAATTTTTATCAGCTTAAATTTCTGATATCTAGTTTTTTCTAGCTGATTCTTCATGTCTACTTGGGTTTATTTTATTGCAGTCTATTTTTGTTTTAAACTTTTTTGCTTGGTTTAAATTGTTGTATTCTTTTGTCTATTTGAACACACAAAACATACTTGTTTTAAAATCTTCATGAGTCTGTTCCATAAAATTAATTTCATTTAGGGTGAATTCCTGTTACAGATTTTTTTTTGGTGGGGTTCTCTGAGTGTCTTAGCATTAATTTTGAATTGTCTTTTCAAATTTAAGATTGCAATCTAATTTTGTGTGAGAGTTCATGTTTTTGCTGTCTTATTTCTCTCTTTTTTTTTCTCTCAGATTCCCACTATTTGTTTTTCATGCACACCTTAGGCTCTGAGTCCAGTATGGGATCATATAATGGCATTTTGGGCTCTTGTTCTTCAGTGATGTTGGAGACATTACAGATCCACACACGGAGGAATTGAATGGCTTCAGCTCAGTTTCTGTTTGCATAGCTAAGCCTTCATTCCCTCTTCTGCCCCAAGCCAACAGAACAATAATCCATTCTGTTTTTCAGCCTCTTGTCATTAATGGACAGTGAAGCCACACTGCAGCCCCTACCTGCAAATAGTAGGCTGTTCTTGTCTTACAGAGGACACTTATAGTACTTCTCACCCTGCAAGAGCCCTTCTGAGCTGCCACAATCTACTTTTGGTCCATGGAATTATTTGTCCTGTGTCTGTCTCAGTGGGATGTCTTCTTTGTTTTCTCTTTTAAATTTTATTTTCTTTTACATATTCCTGATTATTTTTAATAGCACCGATTATACTAAGTACTTATTTATTTATTTCCGGTCTTTATCCTCCACTAGAATGTAAACTTCTATGGCAAGAATCTTATTCATTGTTAAATTGCAGATTTCTAGAACAGTTCCTTGGACATAATTGGCTTTGTAAATGAATTTCAACCCATCGCATGTTTTCTTTATAAGTGGGAGAAATAACTACCAGAAGAAATACACAAAAGCTTAAAATGAAAAAAGAAATTTCATATTTAAAAACATTTTTAGGAGATAAATAGTTTTACCTTCAGTTTTTGTTCTCACATCACCAATCTCACCTTTTTTTCTAAGTCGTCTCAGAATACATGACCTACTAATTCCCATCTTAGAAGGAAAATCTCCCTTCATCTCATATTTCCACATTCCTCTCCAGCTGCTCATATAATTTCTATACTATGCTTCACATCAAAATATTCCCAAATAATAGTATAGCCTCACTACACTTTTTACCCCATGTGTATTGTTCAACTCTATAATCTAGCTTCCTTCCTCATCCCTCCATTGACACTATGCTTGTCCATGTCAGCAGCAACCAGGGCCTCTTCTCTGTCCTCATCAGGCAGTAAGGAGCATCTAACACAGCATTCAACACAATTGATCACTGCCTCTTTTTGGAAGCACTTATCTCTCTCAGGTCCCTATAGTATTGCACTTCTCTGGATTTTCTATTACTTCACTGGCTGCTCCTTTCCAGTCTCTTTTCTATTACTTCACTGGCTGCTCCTTTCCAGTAGATGGTTCCTCATCTACTATTGGACCTTTAGATACTGAAGTTGCAGCCAGGCATGGTGGCATGCCTATAATCCTGGCACTTTGGAAGGCTGAGGCGGGTGGATCACCTGAGGTCAGGAGTTTGAGACCAGCCTAACCAACATGGCGAAACGCTTCTCTACTAAAGATACGAAAATTAGCCAGGTGTGGTGGTGCATGCCTGTAATCCCAGCTACTTGGGGGGCTGAGGCAGGAGAATTGCTTGAACCCAGGAGGCAGAGGTTGCAGTGAGCCGAGATCATGCCACTGCACTCCAGCCTGGGCAACAGAGTAAGACTCCATCTCAAAGAAAAAAAAAATAAGTAGACACAACTGGAATAAGACCATAGAGAAAACAAAGAAGAAATAAAGAGGGAGAAGTTACTTTCAATTAGGTGATCAGAAAAGTCATATCTGAGGATTCTTTAAGATGAATAGATATTTAACCTGAGAAGTAAACAAACTGCAAAACAACATTCATATAGAGATTTTAAGAAAACCAAATTGATACTCGGTAAAATGCTAAATTTTGTTCATTATGTAAACTCAAGGATTCTATTTTGCTTGTTTCTTCTGATTTGCTTTTCACACCAGTTAGCTCATCCATAGATCCCTTAACTGGCAAAAATTATACTACATATACAACCAACACAGGAAAGAATCCTTCGCTTTCATATTAATTGATACAAATTCATAGCTGTGAACTATATTTCTTTACAGATGTTGGACCTCAATATTTTTGTGAGTGACTAAATTTTTGTGACCGTTTACAAATTTATTAAAACCTTTAATTTATATTCTAAGATGGAGATTTATGATTGTTTTCAAAATGACAGTTCATTTAAATTTTAATTTATAAATGTTTTAACTGAGTAATTTATTTTTGTCAATACAAGCTCTCATAACTGGAACTTAGATATAACATGAGAAATTTAATGCTGCTTTTTAATTTAAACATCTCAAAAATATGTTTATAAAAATTAGTCTGTTGTTTTATAATGTTTAGATGCTTGTTTCTTCCTCTTGAAGACCTTTTCCTCCAGTTGAGTGTTATGTTTTGGCAAGGCTTAAATAAATTGAATCATCTGAGATTAGATTCTATTAAAAGGTCAAGATGATTTTAGATTTTAAAAGTTATGGCTTGAGCTATAATTCTATTAGAAATTTATTAAAATTCTTTAAAAAATGTATTAAACTAAATTATATGTTTATCCTGTATCTAATGATGGGAGAAGCTGCTCTTACAATACTATTAACTATTGTTAATATCCAAAAAGGATATATTGTGAAAACACACACACCACACACACGTGCACACACAAACATTCACACACTCCAATTTGTAGCTTTAAGGATTTCTTGTTTAGATGAGTGCTTTCAATTTCTAGGAGCTGGAAACTAACTAGACAATAGAGTTCTACATTTTGATTCAGAAAGTTTTCTCCTGCATAAAATAATATTGTTTTGTTATTATTTTATAAGTGCCATTTGTTATTGTTGTTAAAGCACTATTTAATGGATTTTGTCATCCAGAACCATATTCTTACAAGCTTTTATTTTAATAATGCCAAAATCAGCCAGGTGAAGTGGCTCGCACTTGTAATCCCAACACTTTGGGAGGCCAAGGCAGGTGGATCATCTGAGGTCAGGAGTTCAAGACCAGCCTGGCCAACCTGGTGAAAATTCGTCTCCACCAAAAATACAAAAATTAGCTCGGTGTGGTGGTGGGTGCCTGTAATCCCAGCTGCTCGGGAGGCTGAGGCAGGAGAGTTGCAGTGAGCCGAGATCGTGCCATCACACTCCAGCCTGGGCAACAGAGTGAGACTCCATCTCAAAAAAAAAAAAAAAAGAGAAGAAAAAAAAAGCCAAAATGTGAAAATACTCATGCCTCATTAACTAGCTACTGTTTTTATTGAGAAAATAATTTTAAAATAATACTTTTCATTTAATTTATAAAGCATAAATATACTTTATATAAAGTATACATTTAAATATACTTATTTTAACTGTATCCTAGTGTATTAGTTCATTTTGCATTGCTATAAGGGAATACCTGAAACCAGGTAATTTATAAAGAAAAGTGGCTTATTTGGCTTGCAGTTATGCAGGCTGCACAAGAAGCATATCAACAGTGGCTTCTTCACTTGAGGGCCTCAGGAAGCTTTCAATTACAGTGGAAGATGAAGGGGAAGTAAGCATGTCACATGGCAAGAGAGGGAAAAAGAGAGAGAGAGGGAAGTTCCCAGACCTTTTTTAAGAACCAAATCTACATGAACTTATTACTGTGGGGAAGGCACCTAGCCATTCATGAGGAATCCACCCCCATAACCCAAACACCTCCCACTAGCCCCCACCTCCAATATTGTGGATCACATTTTAACATGAAATTTGGAAAAGACAAATATCCAAACTATATCACCTAGTGATATAGGTAAGATACTTTTGAAGCAATGCGGTGAATTTGAGAAAAAGGGAGTATTTTATTTGAGTAGAAAATAGAATTGAGATCCAGAGAGTTCATTGCTATGCCACTGCCTGGCTTTCAAGAATAACATATGCTCAAGTAATCCATTATGTGGTATCCTTTAAACATCTGTTAGTAAGTCCCAGCTGCCCTGAAATCTCCTTCAAATTTGGAATTTGGAATGTTACTATTTTTCTACTGTTCAGACTCTAGATGTTTTTTAAAATAAAATTCAAAAGCCTCTTGAAGTAGTAAGAACTAAATAATAAGTGTTTGTTTAGTATGCCACAGTTGTTAGATAACAGCTCACTCAGGATTAGGACAATTTTTAGGCCATAGGGAAGGTAAATGAAGGTGGGGGAAAAAGTTAAATTTTGGGTTAGGATTAACCTTTTCTATGTGTAAAATGAAGATAGGAATGAACTGAAGCAAAATTTTCCCTTTCATCTTGCTTTGTATAACATGTGGCTGTGTTTACTTGGTGTTTCACACAAGAATTTTGTGAACTTCATAAGAATTCCTCAGCATGTTTTTAGGATTAGAGATATTATGATAACTGGGTATTGGAGTGATTAACTAATCATTCATACGTTTTCATGTGTTTGCCCTACATTTGTTAACTGATAGGCTTCCCGTTTAATTGAATAAAAATGTATTTTTTTGATTGACAGCTTCTGTTTGTGTAGCTAGATTGTAAGATATTATTCAGGGAATTCAGACATGTCATCACCTTGACCTTGGTGTCTATCCTCTTATTTGAAAAGGTTGATTGAACGGGAAATGTTTCAATTAGAAGAACAGATTTGGATGGAAGTACAATTAAAGAATCTAGTGTTTGAGTGGGAAGAATAACTTTTCTGCTCAATCATGAATCATGAATCCTGCTTTTCATCACTTAAAAAAAATAGGAAAGGGCAAGGTGTCTTACCCAGAAGTAGTATATTATTTATATAGTCCTTGATGTATGACCCAGAGTTAGTAGTTAATGTTCCATGAGCTGACCTAACCAGTTGTACAATGGTTTTGGTTCAGTAATGTGTGCACTTACCAACCTGCATTGCCATCTTCCCTGTAAACAAAACGACTGCGTCATGGTATGACGAATGCAAAGGAATTTATCTTTGCCACAGGGTTGCAAATCACATACTCATCCCAGATCTTCATCCATACAACTTGTTTTGTGAAAAGCAACTACACAGGTGCGTTATGCTGAACCCAGACACAATTGTGACTGTACCAGATAAATGGAACTAACAATTTTCTCAAGTGTTTATATTGAACACAATTATCTACTCAAAAAACCACAATAGTAGGAGTGTGTTTTTACAGAACCTCTTTCTATTTTTCATTTTTGAGAATTTTTTAAAATTCAAATGAATATCAAAGATTCTCATCTTTCTTACCTATGAAGGACTTGCCACTTATCTGTCAAATCATATTGCTTTTTCTCCAAAACAGTGACAATTGTTTATATTAGACCCATGACTAGACTGTCTTCCTCAATAGAGAATTCAGTACTAATATTTACGGGAGCATACTGCTACCTATGCTGATTTATTATTAGCATTTTTACTGTTAGACTTTTATTGACCTTTAAAAGTTTTTCCTCCCTTCTAATTGCAAGCTTCCCAGAAGGAGAGGGTTGTATATTCTGATCTAATGTTCATGGTTCTCATACGATGTAGTGCTCAGTTGCTTCCAGTCCCTGATGCCAAAAATATTGGGGACTGCTGTTGTATAGCATTCCTCTGGGGTTCTATCGTAACTCTTTCCAGTCCCGGTTGTGTAGCAGAAATGCTATTTACCTTTGATAGTCAGTGTCAATGTGGTCAACCAATAGCATACTTGTGATTTTTAGCTCTTTACCTAGAGACAAGAGGGAATCAAAATTATCAATAGTCAGCCTGTGTTTCTGATTCAAAGAAAGTTTTATTATGTTTATTGGTATACACATATCTTTCTTGGGTACTAAAGTTTATAGGAATGTCAATTCCTCAGCTAAAAAGCAAACAATTTATAAGATCCTTAGATATAATTATAGAAACTTCATTTGCACGTTTTCTCCTTCATACTAAAATTTGTGCATTTTCAGATAAACAGAAGCATATATTAACAGAGAGAAAAATGCATCCTGTAAGTTAGCATCCCAACTTTACAAAAAGTCTTGTCTGCAAACTGGTAGTGCAGCTAAGTTTATAAACTATCCTA
Source organism: Pongo pygmaeus (assembly GCF_028885625.2). Taxonomy (NCBI): domain Eukaryota; kingdom Metazoa; phylum Chordata; class Mammalia; order Primates; family Hominidae; genus Pongo; species Pongo pygmaeus. Next base: position 86,821,229 of record NC_072384.2, read on the forward strand.
TAAGATTACTGCCCTTGGACATGAGCTCACTGATTTAAGATGTGAGGCAGGTACCTGGATTGGAAGTAATATTTTTTTGGAATGCTTCCTTGGCAATGAAAAGGCCACCCTTTAATTAAACAGTTGTCAGGTAGCTGTCTAGTTCCCTTAGGGTATCACGTTTGACCACCATTGCTGGCAAATTGGACATTCAGCAGTAGCAGCAGTTAACTCAGCTCATGTATAATGATCATTCTTGTTACCATAACAACTTTGTTTATAAACCTGAAGCCAACTGTGGAAGGAGTATGACTCATATTCACATTCAGCTTATACATCTGGATTAAGCCTCCTCTTATGTGGAGTAGAGTGTGTTCTGGTTAGAATCCACATGGGATACAAATATTTTTATGATTTGGACTTTTTTCAAGTATTCCATCCACATACTCCTTTCCAAGCTTACTTGTCTCTAATTCTTCTTCTTCTTCTTCTTTTTTTTTTTTCGGTCTCCAATTCTCAATCTCACTCTTTCCTAATTTATACTAGCAATTGCCCAACTACCCAAAATGAGAGTTAATTCTTACATTTAAGTGGGTGGACAAGAAAATTGTTCTGCTCAATGCTTTGTCCACTAGGAATATTACAAGAGTTATACTATGTAATAACAACTCAAAAGCTTTCAGTAATGTCTCTCTCACTTAATACTGAGAATATGTAAACATATGGGTATGTCTCTATGTGTCTATGTGTATTAACATGCACCATTAGGATCCAAATAGAACATTATATAATCTAAGGAAAAAAATCATCAAAAGAAATAAACTGAACTTTGAAATCAGAGAATTTACGTGATTGTGTTTCTAGCAATAGTCAAGTAATTTACATATACAAGTAGATGACAGAAAATCCACAATTAAAATATGAAAAAGCAAAAAGTGATCTTCTTTTACAGCCACAAAACAAGCACATTGGATATTAGCTTACCAGTCTGTCACTAAAGATTTTTGAGAGCTTAAAGTCAATGCATCCGAAGGCAATTTAAGCCCTAAGAGCTATGGAACAAATTCTTCGAATTAAATTTTACTTTTATTCTAGTTCTTACTTTCCCAGCTCACAATTTATTTTAATCTTATTATATTTTTTGAGCTCTAGACTCATTGATTACTCTTAAATTGTGTAAATGCTTCAAATAATCTTAACATATCACTTCTCTTACAGAGATATTTTCAGGCCAATGTGTTCTAATATTTTAAGATATCTTATTTAGAGTGGATGAATCACAACTGCCAATGCCCAGAAAAGGTAAAGAATTCCCAGGCAGAAGGGCAATAACTGTGGTGTCTCCACATCTTAGTTGTTCTTTTCTCTCCCTTGAGCCATTCTATAGTAATTCCATTCTGTGCAGGTAGAGAGTACCTGCTCAGAAACACTGTCCAAATCAAGAAAGAATAAGAAAAGTAAGATCCTGTAGTGAATAGTTTTTTGGGTAATATCTTTACTGAGATATATAATCCTCATATCATAAAATTCATCCATTTAAGTGTACAGTTAATGATTTTTAGTTTATTTACAAAGTTGTGTAAACATTTAATTTTAAAACATGTTTATCACCACAAAAAGAAATCTCCTACCCTTTTGGCTTTCATCCCCCAACCTCTTGATTTCTCCCTAACCCTAAGCAAACACTAACCTACTTTCTGTCTCTATAGATTTGCTTATTCTGGACATTTATATAATTGGTATCTGATACTATATTGCCCTTTGTGATTGACTTCTTTTAGTCAACAGTTTTGATTAGCCCAGAAAGCACTAGGTTAACCAGTCATTTAAAAAGTGTTGATTTAGAGCATTGTGTGGATGACATTTGGAAGCTATTGAAGAATTGTTCTTTCTTCTTCTTCTTCTTATTTTTTTTGAGACAGAGTTTCACTCTTGTTGCCCAGGCTGGAGTGCAATGGCATGATCTTGGCTCACTGCAACCTCCACCTCCCGGGTTCAAGCAATTCTCCTGCTTCAGCCTCCCGAGTAGCTGGGATTACAGGAACGCACCCCCTCACCTGGCTAACTTTGTATTTTTGGTAGATATGGGGTTTCTCCATGTTGGTCAGGCTGGTCTCGAACTCACTCTCGACCTCGGGTGATCTGCCTGCCTTGGCCTCCCAAAGTGCTGGATTACCGATGTGAGCCACCACGCCCAGCCAGAATTGCTGTTCTAAAAGGTCCCGCTCAGGCCGAACGCGGCGGCTCACACCTGTAATCCCAGCACTTTGGGAGGCTGAAGCAGGCAGATCACAAGGTCGGGAGTTTGAGACCAGCCTGACCAACATGGTGAAACCCCATGTCTACTAAAAATACAAAAACTACCCAGGGTGGTGGCATGCGCCTGTAGTCCCAGCTACTCAGGAGGCTGAGGCAAGAGAATGGCTTGAACCCGGGAAGCGGAGGTTGCAGTCAACTGAGATCGTGCCATTGCACTCCAACCTGGGCAACAGAGCGAGACTCTGTCTCAAAAAAAAAAAAAAAGGTCCAGCAGCTCAATTTCTACCTCCTGCAGGAACGCTTTGTGACTGCCAATCCCATTTGTAGTCAGCGTATCATGGTTAATAATCCTAATTATTACTATTAATTAATATTCCAGGTACCATATGCTAGGTACTGTGCTCAGTACTTAACATGCTTATTTTATTTAATCTACACTGTGAAGTAAATATTATTATTTCCATTTAACAGTTGATGAAGCAATTTTTTGAGACAAAAAATATATATATATATTTCTCTGCCAACCAGTTTAGAGTGCAGTGGCACAATCATAGCTCACTGCAGGCTCAAACTCCTGGGCTCCAGCAGTCCTCCTTCCTCTGCTTGTTGGACTGCTGGGACTGCAGGCACATGTCACCATGCCTGACTAATTTTATAATTTTTATTTTTAGTAGAGACAGAGTCTCACTATTTTGCCCAGGCTGGTCTTAAACACCTGGCCTCAAGGGATCCTCCTGCCTCAGCCTTCCAAAGTGCTGGGATTACAGGGATGAACCACCATGCCTGGTAGCGGAAACATTTTAAAAGAATCTAAATGGTTTTCCTAAGATTTCATAACTCAGGGTTCCTGGGCTGTTGGGTATGCACTATGAAAAAGTACCCACTTGTAATTGTTGTACCTTGAGTTCTTGTTTCACAAAGTTCCAGGAAGAAGCTCAGCCCCAGAATAACAAAAACAGGTTCAAGTCAGAGATGCATGAGTTGGAGATTGACTTTAGAGAACTCCCCTTATTATCACATGAAAATTCCTGTCCAGGGAGGAGCTTATCCGCCACTTTCTATACATAATGACATATGTAGAAGCAGAGCAGTGCACCTGCGCTGCCTTTACTCCACATCTACATAAAAATGACTCAGCAAAACAGCCCAATTAAAAACCCTATGTTGGCCCAGCATGGTGGCTCATGCTTGTAATCCCAGCACTTTGGGATGCCGAGGCAGGTGGATCACGAGGTAAGGAGATCAAGACCATCCTGGCTAACACGGTGAAACCCCATCTCCACTAAAAACACACACACACAAAATTAGCCGGGTGTGGTGGTGGGCACCTGTAGTCCTAGCTACTCGGGAGGCTGAGGTAGCAATGGCGTGAACCCGGGAGGCAGAGCTTGCAGTGAGCCAAGAGCGCGCCACTGCACTCCAGCCTGGGCGACAGAGCGAGACTCCATCTCAACAAAAAAAAAAACAAAAAAAACACAACCCTATGTTCACCATCGTGAGGCACTGCTTTAGGAACTATCCTGGGCATCCTCCTTACAAGTAATAGAATCCCCTTGTGAACTCCACCCTGGTTGTGGTCATTGGACTGTCAGTTGCCAAGTGATCGAACCCACTGGTTGTGTGTATCCAAGAGTTTTATAATAAATCATGAATTTTCAAGCCTAGGTCTATCTGATTACAAAGTTTAAGCAAGTGATTTTCAAGCCTATGTCTATCTGATTACAAAGTTTAAGCAAGTGTTTTTCAAACTGTAGTGCATATCAAAATCATCTGAAGGGCTTGAGGAAACAAACAAACAAATAGAAAACAGATTTCATGGCAACCCATCCCCAGCAGGTGTTACTGGGGTCTTAGAATCTGAATTTTAATAAGTACAGCAAGTGTTTCTGATGTTGATGGCTCACTGAGCATACTTTAAAAATTATTGGCTGCTCTTATTGTTCATGTTATACTACTGATTACTATTCTGTATAGCTTTTTTGATTTTTATTTGTACTACAATTTAACTTTTCATTAAAATATTGTGTGTGAGTGTGTCTATTATATTATAAGTAGGCTTTAACTGCTACAGTTGTCTTATACTTATTTTTCTATATTCTGTAGAACCCAATGCCTATCCTTGAAATATTGGGGCCTCCTAAATATTTGAACTGAATTGATACACGGCAAGAAATCATAATTTCCAGATGTTTGTTGTTTAGTAGAGCTATGTACCTGAAATCTGAGTATTTCAATGGCAGAAAGTAGTGAGGGTACATTTTTGGATAGACCTGTCTTGGTAAGGAGGTAAGACTCACAAAGCAGATTAGCAATATGAAGATTATATATATATATATATATATGAAAGTAAATATGAATAGAGTATAATGGCTATGTTTTAAAATGAGCTAAAATTGGAAAATTTGGAATAGAGGGTTCTTGATAGAGGACTTTGAATGCTAGGATATGGAATAAACACTTTATCTTAAAAGCCAAAGGTTGCTACTACAGGTTCTTGAGCAAGGAAATGAAAAGTTGAGAGCAGTGTGAGAGATTATGTTACTAAACTTCTGCAGTATTAAAACAAGGTGAAAGAAACAAAACTGTTACAATAATTTAAGAAATAGATGATAAAAACATGGAATATAATGATGTTTAGAAAAACACATCTTCAAATTTGGGGTAGTACTTAAAAGATTTGTCAGGACTTTGGTGTATTATCTTTTAACTAAACACTTTTTTTTTAAGTCGAGAGGCAATTTAGACCCTCAATTCATCTCTCAATTTTAAGGGTTTTTAAGAGGTAATTATGAAGCATATATAATTAACTAGCCATGGTGCTAGATAATATTGATTCAAAGATTAATACAGTTCCTGCATTTAAGAAGTTTACAAGTTGGGGGCTGGGCATGGTGGCTCACAACTGTAATCCCAGCACTTTGGGAGGCCGAGGCGGGTGGACCATTTGAGGTCAGGAGTTTGAGACCAGCCTGGCCAACATGGCGAAACCCCGTCTCTACTAAAAATATAAAAATTAGCTGGGCATGGTGGTGGGTGCCTGTAATCCCAGTTATTCAGGAAGCTGAGGCAGGAAAATCGCTTGAACCGGGGAGGTGGAGTTTGCAGGGAGCCGAGATTGTGCCACTGCACTCAAGCCTGGGCAACAGAATGAGACCCTGTCTCAAAAAAAAAAAAAAAAGTTCACAAATTGGAAGGAGTCAGACATTCTTAAGACATTGTGCATTATATATGTTTAAAAGAGAACATGAGCTAATTAACTAGACTCACATAAAAGAATTATCTCAAAAATGATATATTTTCAATGACATATGTAAAACATTTTGTCAAATTACTATTTATAAATTTATAGTCATTTGTATGCTTCAAAATGTTTTGAAATATACAATTTAATTATATATTAGTGGGTTTCATAGGCAAGAAAGAGGGAAGTAGCTCCCTTTACAGAGACAGAAGGAAGTGGGCTCCAAGCAGAGAGAGGGAACCCCAAGTGTGGGGGCGGGGGGTGGAGAGCAGCCAGTTATATTAGGAAGCTGGAGGAGGTGGTGTCTGATTTGCATAGGGTCCAGGAGATTGGTCTGACCAAGTATGTCATTCATGTAGCCTGGGAAAAAACTGGCCCCCCAACCTTGCCTTTTAATGTGCAAATGTACATTAATATGCTATTTGCAATGTGCTATTGCAAACCAAATATACCAAATCTCTTTTCTGATAGTTTTTAAAAAATGAGCTCAGGAAAATGTGAATCAAACGATAAAACAAAGTTTTTATTGGTCTCACTGATCCAAAAGCTCTTCCTATTGAAAAGTCTACTATTTGTATATTTTCATTATATGCTTCTTAAAAATGAAGTTAAATTGTAATAGTGAATGTACTCTGCTTGTCTTATGATTTTGTTGTTTAGCTTAAAACTTTTAAATACATGTAATGAGGATAAATTAATATTAAAATGTGTTTCCATGTTAGTAAACTAATAACCTGATAGGTCAATGTTTTAAAACTTTTAAGTTGGAATGAGACTTTATACTGTTTGTGGTAGAGAAACTGATTTAATAATTTAAATGAAAAAAAGGTTCAAATTCTGGAAAATCAACTAGATCAATCTATGTAAATAACTTGCTCTTAAAAGTTTAGTATGATTTAAATTTATGTACTAAAATTGTGTTATAAAATTATAATAAAAAATCTAAATTTTTGATGTATCTATATTTAATAATGTGTTAGCATTTGCTTTGCTCTCTAAGGCAATAATGATACATAAATCTTACATTCATAAAAACTTTGATATTTATAAAGTTCAAGGAAGTTATCAAAGTATGATATATTTTATTATAAAGAAAACAATGCAAGCAAATATATTACTCTGTAATAAAAGAAAAATTACTTACAATTTTTCCAATATGAACAAGTAAAGTAGAAAATTTGCAAGGTTATAATTTAATTGAGTTTAGAAATATGAATTATTCACTGTCTATGAAAATGAAATGGGGAACAGAGAAACTTTGACATTGTTTTAGGCTGCTGCCCTAGATAAGTTATAATGATGTTTGAAAGAAAGCCACTGTAGCTTTAAATAATTTACAGACTCTCTGGATAAATGTATCCTGCTGCTTTCGTCTCTACTGACTTATGAATAAAGAGTGACACGTAGCAGGAATTCAGTGCTGCAGCAGATGTTGAAGAAGAAAGCTTCAATTACAGACAATATTAGTGAGAGATTTTTTTCAAATTTATATCACAATCATGGTGCATAGCTCATAGTAGTTGTTCAATAAATATTTTTAGTGGAACAATGAAGAAGTTGGGAATGAATTCTAAAACCTATGACAATTAGATTATGAATTACCTCTAGCTCTCATCAAAGAGAAACAGGCTTTCAAGTGCACACTTGGCATAATCCCCATAGAGAAGTATATTTTAAAAAGTCCGAGGCGGGTGGATCACCTGAGGTTGGGAGTTCGAGACCAGCCTGACCATCATGGAGAAACCCCATCTCTACTAAAAACACAAAATTAGCCAGGCGTGGTGGCACATGCCGGTACTCCCAGCTACTCAGGAGGCTGAGGCGGGAGAATCACTTCAACCCGGGTGGTGGAGGTGCAGTGGGCCAAGATGGTGCCATTGCACTCCAGCCTGGGCAACAAGAGTGAAACTCCGTCTCTAAATAAATAAGTTTAAAATGTTTTATTTTAATAAAAGAAAGCCTCCAGTGAAATTTTTATAGCATTTTCCACACATGACTTATTAGTTCAATGATTATCAATGAGTAAAATCAATCAAAGTAAGGTTTATAACTTCAAATTTGATGAAAATCTTAAAAAGAATACCTTCTTGTTCTGTTATTAAAATTTAGATTGCAGCTATGACAAAAATATATGGGCTGTATTTAAAATTTTAGCTTTCTCTTCACACAAATGGTACAACTGTTCTTTATCATAATTTTACTCAGTTGAGTAATAATTACACTTTGGTGTATCTTTCCACTTCCTAAGGTTCTGTCCTTTCTTTTACAGTTTCTTATCAAAGCTGGCAGACATCCTACATCTGTCTTCAAACTCTTAGCAGAGTTTTGAAGTTTAGGAGGAGCTTTATTTGGGGTTATCTCTCTTTGCTTCTTGTAGTCTGAAGTAAAATAATTTGAGTGTAAGAAACACTAAAAACAAATAATATATTGTCTCATGCCCTTGGTTTGTCTTCCTTTTCTAAATAAGAGCTGCATTGTATAGTGTGCCTGTGGAATTTTACAGTTTCCTACCATGAGAGAAATGCTGAGGGGACCTTTACTATTTTTCAGACATTCTGCACCCTTAAGATAAATGTGGCATTTGCATTTATAGGCTGTTACAGTTTAGAGTGAGCAAGGTGATTTGTTAAAGTGCTTTGTAAAATTCAAAATTATTTTGTCATTGTTTGACATGCATCTTGTCTGCTACTGAAGTAAGGGTGAGAAAACTGGAAGACAAAACAGCTTGAGCTAAAGTACTTCGTGGGTCCATATTTTGTATAGGATTACTCAGTGTTGGGCAATGCCTTGCAAGTTTCAGATCAATCTACCTAGTTGAGAAATTTAATTTTAGAAATCATTCAGAAAAAAGGAAAGAAACACAATTGATTTTTTTTTACAAATGACTTATTTTTTCATTAGTTTTTGTGGAGTTGTATTTATTTCTCTGTTAGTATTTATTTCTCTGTTAGTACAAGCATTTATTATGTTAGTAACAGCATTTATTTCTCTGTTAGTACAAGCATCTATACTTGGCCTTGAGAGAGGTGAAACATGGAATGGTATGGAGATAGTGCTGTTGTAGTCCTGGTTCCTCCCCTTGTTAGCCATTGTACCGTCTGAAGAGCTTAGTCTCTCTCAGACTGTTTCTCAGTTAGATGGGGATAAAAATTCCTCCTTGCTTTCGTCATGTAGTTGTTGCAATGTATCCATCTATATTTTAAGACATAAATTTATCTTTAGTATTAGTAAGTATTAGTAACAATACCCCTGAACAAGATGAGCATTGTCTTTGTCCTCAAGGATTTACGAGTAAGGCATGAATACCTGGAAGGCTTTTTGAAGAAGGGTGTGATAAACACCACCAAGAAGAGTAAAGTCACTTGTAATTCTGCAAGCAAAGCTTCTCCTCAGGAATGCGGGGCTAAACATTATCCCTTGGCTTTTAGTTATGTCAGAAGAAAAACTAACAACAAAGATTTAATTGGGGGAAAAAAAAATCCCTCATCAGAAAGACTACTCTGTCACCCTAGGTGTGAAGTGGGCTGATTTAAATTAATTGTATATTTATTTATTTACTTATTTATTTTTATTTCAACTTTCATTTTAGGCTCATGGGATACATGTGCAAGTTTGTTACATGGGTATATGTGTGATGCTGTGGTTTAGGGTATGAATGTTCCCCTCAGCCAGGTAGTGAGCATGATTTAGATATTTCTTTTTCTTCCCTTCTCTTTTTCCCTGTAGGCAGGTTATATTAGGCATACGCCTTTACATATTGTTCAAATGGGAAGAACTGCCCCAATGATATCTCTTTATTTACAGCAAAGTTTGATCCTGCATTTACAAGGTATCTAATTGAACCAAATTATTTCATCTTAAGTAATTTGGATGTACCCTTTATGCAAGCGTTAGATTCAGAGGGGACCAAAGAAATGGTGTGTGTCTCTGGTCTTCTCCTAGAGGATAACGAACAATAACAGATTTCTAATTGAGGTGCATCATTGGTTCTATCACTGTATTTTCAATTTTTTCCTCAATTTATTTCCTTTAGGTATACAGTTTTATCTAAAATAAAAATAATTTTTGATAACTAAGATTGTAAACAACTTTTTGATGACAAACAAAAAGTTGAGAGTCTTAGTTTAATTACATCATCTTAATTTCCCTTGTTCTTCAAATGTAAAATTAGAGCATTTCATTAACTGATTTCCCCTCAAGATTTCTCTCCTATTAGTTTTGCCTTGAGTTTTAAAATTGGTTTCATTTTCCCTACTTTCATACTCCACATCTTACACTTGTAGTGGAAATTTTTATTCAACTGGGTAAAGAAAACTCTTTCTGGAGAAAGGGGGTGGCCAAGAGAAGGGAAAATGATGTGGCAGTGAATTTTTGGTGGTTCTATGGTTGTTAAAAAGTCAGCCTCAAGGTTATGGTAGAAAGGGTGATTAAAAATATAAAAATTTGTAAATCTAAAATCTAGGTAAGAGGAAGAGGACTCTTAGTGCTGATTATATTCTTTGTTCCCTATAGGTTTATCAACTGTGTTGTAGCTTTGACTTCTTATTTTTTTCCCAGAAAAACTTCTGATATTTTTAATTACATGACTTATGATTTAATTATGTTATATCCTGTTAGTGATCTCACAGTTTTTTATGTTTCTAATTTTAATGGATACGTAATAGTTGTACATATTTATGGGGTACATGTGATATTTTGATACAAGCATACAATATGTGATGATCAAATCTGGGTAATTGGGATATTCGTCACCTCAAACATTTATTATTACTTTGTGTTGGAAACATTCTAAATCTACTCTTCTAATTATTCTAAAATATACGATAAATTATCGTTAACTCTAGCTGCCCTATAGTGCTATTGAGTACTAGGTCTTATTCCTCTGTCTAGCTGTATTTTGTACTTATTAACCAACCTGTACCCATTTATTGCCAATTCCCTCACCACCCTTCCCAGCATCTGGTGACTATCATTCTACTCTCTACTTCCATGAGATCAATTGATTTTTGCTCCCATATGTGAGGAAAAATATGTGATTTTTGTCTTCCTGTGCCTGGCTTATTACACTCAATGTCCTCCCGTTCCATTCATGTTGCAACGAATGACAGGATTTTATTTTTTATGGCTGAATAATATTCCACTGTTTATATATGCTACATTTTCTTTATCCATTCATTAGCTGATGGACACTTCCATATGTTGGCTATTGTGAACAGTGCTGCAATAAGCTTAGGAGTGCAAATATCTCTTTGATATACTGATTTCCTTTCTTTTGGATATATAAGTGGTATTGCTGGGTCATATGGTAATTCTAATTTTAGTTTTCTGAGGAACCTCCATACTATTTTCCATAATGGCTATACTAATTTATATTTTTACCCACATCCTTGCTAGCATTTTGTTTTCTGTGTTTTTGATAGCCATTTTAACTGGAGTGAGAGGATCATTGTGGTTTTGATTTTCATTTCCCTGCTTTTTCCATCCTTCCTTTTTCTCTTTTACTTTATTGATCCTTGTGGAAGACTAAGATTTCCCACTATTCCATCTTCTCCTTTCTACCAGTTCTGAACACATGTTCCTTTTCTAATCTCCTAGAGATTACTCTGGAAATTTTAATATGCAAATTTTACTTAATAAGCTATACATTTAATAGATATTTTCATCATTCTTCCCCCAAATTTAACAATGTAAAAATGTTTTAGCTATAGTCATTCTTCTAAATATAATGCTATGATTATCCAATATTTTATTTATAGTTTATTTTAATCCCACAAATTGGACCTTATTATTATTGTTTCATTCAGTCAATGTTTGTTTAGATTTATCCAAGTGTTTGTATATTCTTAGCTTTTTATTCTTTCGTGCCTCACAACTTTCTTTCTAGGGCCAGCCTACTTTTTCCCAAAGTATCTTCTTTAGAAGTTCCTTGCTCACAGCCTGCTTCGGTGTTGGGGAAGCATTCATTGTGATTGATTGTTGTCCATGACAGTCAGATCCCCAAAGTCCCATGTGCCAGGCTCTGCCATTGGTTTCCATTGGAGAGCAAAATCATGGCCCACGTGCCACCTGAGCACCACTTGCTGGTGCTGTTCCTTATTCTCAAATCAGGCACCCTGGTGGTAGCCTGATTTACATTCATTCTGGCATTTTTTTCTTTCTCACAGCATCTTAAGCATAACAAAACTGATGCTTAGAGGAATTCGATAATTTGCTCAAATTGAATAGTGGAAAAACAAAAAGGACACGCTTGAGGTTGCATAGCATATTATATAATTTTTATGGAAGTAATGTTATATCCCAGGTTCCTATAATAAAAATCATCAGAATTCCCTTCAGGGCTCTGGTTGGGAATAAAGGAAAATGTTAAATACTCAAATTAAAAAACTTTAAGCAGGCTGGGTGCGGTGGCTTACGCCTGTAATCCCAGCACTTTGGGAGGCCAAGGCGGGCAGATCACGTCCTGGCTAACACGGTGAAACCCCGTCTCTACTAAAAATACAAAAAATTAGCCGGGCGTGGTGGCGGGCACCTGTAGTCCCAGCTACTCTGGAGGCTGAGGCAGAAGAATGGTGAGAACCCGGGAGGCGGAGCTTGCAGTGAGCTGAGATCACGCCACTGCACTCCAGCCTGGGTGACAGAGCGAGACTCTGTCTCACACACACACACACACACACACAAATCTTTAAGCAAATTAAAGTATAGTAGGCAGGCCATTCTTAATATCTCTGTATTTTATTTATTTTTATTTTTTTGCTCTTTATTTTCTAATAAAACCTTGACAGAGAATAATCTTCATTTGCAAAATAAGTGCTGGTATTCTTATAACATAACCCGTATCTTAGAACAGGAACAAAAATCTGGAATGGTTTCCTTTCTCTTACCAACAGTGCTGGCAAGATTGTTGAGGTTAGTGAGAAAAGGGTTTGGAGTTATCTGGAAATCTAAGGAGAAATCAGGCATGCATGTGAATGGCTACCCTTCAAACAATATCAGTTTAATGCTTTTTACTTTCTCTAGAAAACCAATGAGTAGTGTACCACCTGGAGGGTCAGGTCAACCACCTGGGACTAGGAAAGATGCACAGCAAGACTTTCACATACCCCAAATCTCTCATGGATGCAGTCTATAAATTAAAGTCTCACTTGGTGGCCAGTTCCTTTTCTGTAAATAAATTTTGGGGGGCTCACCTCCCATGCCCAGAAGAAAGAAATGTATGCACACAAGGACATACATTTAGACAGACAGGTCTTGCCGGGTTTCCCCACTCAGCCTGTTAACATTGGATTATACTTTTTTGTCCAGTCATATTTCTATGTGCTTGTCCATATTTTGTTAAACCTAAGCATAAAAAAATGAACAATTTCCTCTCTATCTTTGGGTCTTTATTCTGAAGACTCTCATGGATACATGTTACATAAATTTGTATGCCTTTTCTCCAATTAAACTGCCTTTTGTGAGTTGATTTTTCAGCAAACCTTCAGAGAGTCAAGAAGAAAGCTCTCCCTTGGCCCCTACAAAATGTCTCCTGGGAGAATAATTCTACCAGTTATTTCCATCTAAATTTCAATGACTTCATACATGGCTGAGATAAGCAACACCTGGAAAGAAGAGCATGATGAAATAGGGATCAGAATGCCTATAATTGAGAATAGGTGATAGGAAAATGTGACTATCTGTGATAAAACCAGTAAATTTTAAAGAGCTAAAGGTTCACAGTGGAGAGGGACCTAGGAACAGAGCTTTGAGATAGGCCTTGAAATAAAGAGTATTGACAAGGCAAAAAGAAACCATGCTGGTCAAGCCACTTAGATACTATTGCACCATTTTTCTTTGCATCTTTCATTAAACTGCCAGAGAATGAAATGCATTTTATCTTTATGGTGTATATTGTCTAGTGAAGTGCCTTAAACATAGTAAGTATCCAATTAATCTCTGATTGATTAAAAAGAAAAATGGCTAATGAACATGTAAGTGTCATCTAAATGTAACATATATTCCCCTCAAAGAGATGTAGGGAATCTTAACCTACAACAAAATTTCAGGCAATCTATGCATAAGAACACAACGTAGTTCAACAACAATTTTTAAATATATGCTAAAATATGAAAAAAACATCATTTGTCATTCATGACTGAGCTGTTGGAAAACTGACAAATCTCCGAGGGGTCAAAAATAACAATTTTTTAAAAAGTTGTCTCATTGGTACCTAATATCCTATAGCCTGAATTTTCATGGGCCATGCACTAGATGAAAGACAAACTTTGGACCTAGAAAATGAGATCAGTTTGGAGACCTCTTCCTAAAGCAAGAATGCAGAAAAAGCAATAGCCTTGATGACAGAACTCAGAAGTAATTTTCAAAATATTATCAAATATATAAAATGTATACTACTGTATGGCAACCTATATAGTAATAAACATTGATATATAACTCAATATAAAAGTAAACTTTAAATTATGTTTCATTTTATTCCCTTAGTAATTTAAACTATTTATTATATACTTCATGGTATGTCCACATTACCATACATAGTATGTCATAGCACAAATTAAAACGTTCCAGTAATTTACCATGTGTTAATTTTTAAGAATTGTCAGTGTAACCTTCTGTTTAACTGTTTTTCTACAACTAATTAAGTGATGCCTTTATTTGAAACATGATTTGACATGGGAAATCATAACATTCTGTGAAGGAATCCCCCATCAAATTGGTAGAATGTAGACAATCATTTAATTAACATTGTTTATAATAACAAATAATGTTTTTCATATTTATAATACCTATATTCAATTATGTCATAAAAATTACTCACTGGATCACATTTAATTAGGTTGTACCTAATCCTTCAGGTCATATAAAAAATGATACATTATGGCATTTAGAAGGATGAGTTCTGGCACCAGGATATCTGTTTCAAATTTCAGCTCTGTCATGTAGGTGTTTAAAAACTTCCTTGGGCCTCATTTATCTCATCTATTATAATGATGGAACTCACATAATTTAATATACATTTCAAACAGTACCCGGAACATAACAAGAGCTATGTGTAGTTCTCATTTTATTAATAAAACTAATGCTGTAAATAATTTTACTCCTCTTATCGCATGGAGATGAAATTAAATGTAGTGGAGAAACAGGGAAACCAGCCTAGTTCCCAACCATCCCCTGCTGCCTTTCTCCTGTTGCTAAGTGTATATGGTACCAGCAGAGCTCAGAGCACTCTCCCAGTGGCTGCCTGAGCTTTACTCTCTTTCTAGATCATTTGTAGCAATATTCCCAAGGTTGCTAAGTTTTCAATAAGTAGCCACATGACAGCAAAACTGATGATTGCTAACTGTCAGTAGGTATCCACAACCTTGGTATGTAGCAAATTTCTAGCTATTATAATAAGAATGGGTAATATTATAATTTTTAATTAAGAAAATTTCATTAAATAAGACCTATGCCATGATCTGTGAGCATATGTAATTACTGGATATAAAGATTTTTGAGAAAACACTCTAGAGAAACACATTATAATAATCAAAAAATATGTAATAATTTTAATGGTATTTAAAGAGACAATACAAATCTTGTTAAATTTTATTAAGTTTCCATATGCTAGAGATACATAATTATTAAGTATTTTATTGTCCTCAATTTGATAGCATGAAAATACCACAATTTCAGGGATCTCTGTATAACATTAATTTAGAGATTCATGAAGGATTTACTTAGTGAAATCATGGGATAAAGAAATGTAGGATATTCAAGAAGAAAGAGACAAAACAAGGGGGAGAAAAGAAAAATATAGATGTGTCTTATAGGGTGTGATTTGGAAAACTTGCCTCAAGGAAATTCAAATATCAAAAGGACTCAAGAATATCCGCATGAGTTTCTCTTTTAGTGAAACATGAATTTTAGGTATTGTTATTTTAAAAATGAAGATATGTTATAATCAATGCTTGATGAATTAGTGATAAAATATTTTAATTATTGTGAAATAATAAAATGTAAGAAAAGATTAAAACTTTAATATGTATAACAATATAAGAACATTTGTTTTAAAAACATTGATTTTGTTTGCATTTGTTTGAATTTTTCCCAGTATGAAATTTGTTTTTTATTTGAAAAAATTAGATTTTCAAAAATGCATAAATGAGATAGAAAATAATCATTTATCCATCAAATCAGATATAGCCATCAAATCAGATACAACTTCAAAACTTGATGCTAATTTTTCCAAATTATCTTTATTATATATGTGTACCCATGTTTAGGAACACATATCTTTTTAAAAAGAAAACTGCAGTGTTACAATTTTGATATACTGTTTTAGAACTTTAAAAAATGTAACCATATAATACAGATGCATAAAAGCACAAAACTATATTAACATTTTTCATAGTTTCATTATTGTTCAATGTAGGCATATATGTTCAATGTTTACTTAAATTATCCTACTTTGTTGGATATTAAGGTTAATCAAATTTTTCCCGATATACATTTTTCTTTTGTGAACATATTATTTTCCCACTAGTTTCATTGTCTTAAGATACATTTCTGGAAGTGGAGTTTCTGGGGCACGTGGTATATATTGTTTAAATATTTATTTAGGTCTATATCATCATTATTATTATCTATCTCTGAATTTACAGCTGTATCAATATAACCAAATAGTACTCCAGAAAAGCTGTAACAGTTTAAAGACCCATCAATATTATATATTATATGACAGAACAGTAGATATTTCCCTTTTGACTTAATTAATTATTTTTTTCTGGTCTGAAATTTTAAATGTCTGTGAAGTCTCATCTACCATTGTTTACCTTTATGGTTTCTGTCTCGGCATCATGCCTAGGAAAACCTCTCTTTGTGACTGAACTTTAATTCTATTTTCTTTGCATGAAGAAAAATATTATACATGTCTCCTTTAACTTCTTAATGATTTAGCAAATTTTACAGAAACAGCTATGCATAAATGGAAACTATGCTCTCTCCCTCTCTTTTTTTTAGACTAGCTGGGGTATTTCCAGTTATAAAATGTTAGTTAGTTTATCTTTATATTTAAAAAATATTAAACTAATAAGAATACTCAAACTGAATGAGATATTTAAATAGGGGTCAATAATCTGAAACGGTTTTCTTTAACCTAGCCTCTGTACTTAGTTACCATTTTGGGTTTTGGTAGGATGGAGAACAGGGACGTTAACGTTAGGAACAAAGAGTAAAAGGAATAGAATCATTCAATACCGAGAGGAAAACAGAGGAGAAAGAAAATGTTTGAGAAAAACATTGATTTTATTTAGGAGATATCACATATTATATTATTATCTCAATCATTGAATTCTACCAGTGAATTTTTTATACTCTAGTTGTTCAGATACCTCATAATCATTCCACATCTTAAGAGTCTGTATTCCCTCCCTCTCTCTCTCTGATGTTGAAATGTGAATTTAAAAAATGTGTGGCTAAATACTTTTCTTTCCTAGTAGTTTGGAAAATTAACAGTAGTTTTAGGCTTCAAAGTTCTCTTTTGCAGAGCGATAAATTAAATAATTGAAGAAAAATATTAATTTTCATGTTTGTTATCTTAGCCAAGTAGGGAAAAAAAGCATAACACATTCTAGCAAGAAATGACATTACAAAAATCTGCTTTATAAAGTCCCATGTTGAAAGGTCAGTATGAATCACAATTAATGACACTTCTTCAGAACAGAATAATGTTAACAATGTAAGTCCTTAAGCAAAATTTAGATCCCAGCAATATTAAACAAAAATAATTTTATGGCTTGACCTGGTCCTGAGAGATTATTTTTGCAGTAGTGTTTAGAGGTAGTAATAAACAATCTCCTCCAAGAGGGAAGCAAAGCTCGAACCACTCAAACAAAACTTAAATTAGCGAATGATTAAGATGTAAATGTGGTGATTTAATGATTCATTTATTCATTCAACAAATATTTACTGAGTGTATATCCTATACCAAGCCCTATTCTAGGGATTTCCCCTATAGCAGAGAAAAACACGCAGCAGATAAAACATCATAACCTTCTCAGCATAAGTTTTGGGGTCTAAACAATTTTTTTACTCTTCCTCAGATATTATTATTATATTTTCTTCTTTAACCCCGAGCTTCATATAAACACTAATGTTTAGATTTATCATTTACTCCCTTTTTTCCTTGTTATGTGTTCAATATTACATGTTCTGCCGATGAACTGAAATGCTGTCTGAAATTATTTCTTAAAGTACATTTTCTTTCATGATTTCTACCGTATATCTTCAATAATATCCTGGCAGCTACCTTAGGATGGAGTTCTGTATATTGGTGTCCTGTGAACTCACAGGTGAGAAGACATAATAATATTTTCCTGCAAAATACTTACAGCTAGTAATCATTCATAGCTTGTAAAGAGAAGGTGCAAGAGAGAAGCCAGGCAGGCATTATACATTTTTAGGTACAAAGTGGAGTCTAAAAGATCATAAGAAGGAAAACAGATACTTAAAACAGAAGCTAATATTTAAGGCAAAATGGGTA
Source organism: Pongo pygmaeus (assembly GCF_028885625.2). Lineage (NCBI taxonomy): Eukaryota > Metazoa > Chordata > Mammalia > Primates > Hominidae > Pongo > Pongo pygmaeus. The sequence continues at coordinate 86,839,225 of NC_072384.2, forward strand.
AAGAGAAATGGCTCTGTACATAAATGACAAGATTAGAGAGTCCATACTTGAATGGTTAGGAGACAAAAATAAGAAATTAAGTATTAATAGAAAACAGAATTGGGTCATCATTGTTAAGTAGGTTAAAAGCAGCATTAAGAAACAGGACAAAATGTGGCCTTAGATTGTCTGAGATCAGAAGAAACACAAGCAGAGAATTTAAGTGATCATGGATCACCGGCTGAGTTATGGGGTTTGTTAGTATATGAAACCTTAAGAAGTTTTATCTTTGTCTTATCAAAGCAGAAATTTCAATGTATAACACCTTCAAGTGGAAGGACCAGGTCTATCCACCTTTATGTCATTAAAGTCATGTCTGAATGTAAGGATGTGTTTTCCAGCTGGATTAATGACTCAGTACTGGGTCAGTGTTAGTATTCTCAAAACAGATAAGGTAAGTCAGATAGTGATGGGAAGATTTTTCTGTGTTTGATGGCTTGGTTTTATCTCCCTTTTTATGTATTCCTGTCACTCCATCTGGTATGAAGTGAGGTACTAGCAATGGAGGCGCTAATCTAAGACAAAGTGCCTGCTTTTACAATCTAAAAAGAATATTTAAGTGTGCATCTAATACATCTATGCTTTGGTATGTCTTTGGTATTTTCTAATATGTATGACTTCAGATATCATTATGTCTACTAAAGATTTATATCTTCTCTACACTCCAGCTAGTGTTTGAAAGACAGAGTTAAAGACATAAAATGGATGGGAATGTCCTATAGAGGAAGTTTCTTCCTTATTGATAGAAAAAGTGCAGGGAAAATAAAGTCTTATTTTGCAAACAGGAAACAAAAAAGTGTGTAGACTTTTAGTATCTTAAATCAATGTTGGCACATAGTGTAAGAATATTTCAGATTTTAATATATCTATTAACTTCATGTGATAATTATATGTTAGATAATAGAAAATTTATGAGAAATTTAATAGCCACTTCAAGATCATAGAGAAAATTAAAACTTATTTGAAAGCATGATGCTCTTAAAGGTACAGGAATTCCAGGACATTTGAAAAATTAGACTATTAATAATCTCAAATACCTGAGAGAAAAGATTAAGGACTCAATTGAAAATAAATGTTTATTTTAATGCTGTCAAGCTTTATATTGTAATTTCTTGTTTTCTTTTCTGCTTGCACTACTAGATTGAAGTTTTCTTGAAAGAAGGGCACTCTCTTATCGTTTATCAATCTGTTCTCAGAATCAGCCCAATGCCTGGCTCATATTAGGTGCACAAAAAATATTTGTTGAATTAATAAAAGTGTAGAGGAATAAATGGAAGCTTTAAAAATCATTAGAACTGCTAAGGGCTTTCCATTGCAAAATGAGTGAAAATGCCATTCATAGTGATGACATTTTCTCACCAAACAGCACACTAAGTCTTTGACTAACTAAATTTATTGTTAATTGATTAAAATAAATTATTTGAAAAACCAAAGCTATATTGATCAGTTTTTTTCCTTTCTTTGAGGGTATGGATTTCCCTAAAATTTATTTTTCCTTGTGTTTTCTTAATTTATTTTCAAATAGATATTTATAACAATTCTTACTGTTATTTAAAAAACACAGTAAAAAGTTATATTTTAACAGGCTAGTTGTGTAATTAGTTGTCTTATTAGCCACCTTCAAATTCAATGAAAGATCAAGTCTTTGTTGTTGTTGTTGTTGTTGTTGTTGTTGCTGTTGTTGAGACAGAATCTCGTTCTGTTGCCCAGGATGGAGTGCAGTGGCACAATCTTGGCTCACTGCAACCTCCACCTCCCAGGTTCAAGTGATTCTCCTGTGTCAGCCTCCCAAGTAGCTGGGACTATAGGTGCGCACCATCATGCCTTGCTAATTTTTGTATTTTTAGTAGAGATGGGGTTTCACCATGTTGGCCAGGCTGGTCTGGAACTCCTGACCTCAGGTGGTCTGCCCACTTCGGCCTCCCAAAGTGCTGGGATTACAGGCATGAGCCACCATGCCTGGCCAAAGACCAAGTCTTAAAAGTGATTTTAGATCAATGCTTTTGAGGTTAATCCCACAATTCACTAGACTGTATTGTGAAGTCTATTGTGGTTTCATAGTTCTCAAAACTTTGAGAAAATAACCAAAAATAACAGCTGCTTATTCTTACATTAAATATTTATCTATAATATTTATTATGTACAATATAAAATTTTAATCTTAAGTTTTGATGTTAATTATAATAATCACCACAATAAATATTTTTATTCATCTAGAATGTAGATGTGTCTAGAAAAGAAAAATCTAAGAAACTCTTCTGTAAATAATTATCAAATAAAATGTAATTTAAACACTTGATCAAATCTATGAAAATACATTTCTGAGAATAATCATTTAATTTTTTTCTTATGTTTGTAGCAGGTAATGAGTGAATATTTTATTATCAATTTGTGTCTTCATAAAATAAGCTTGACTATGTATAGAAAGAGCTAAACATAGATTGACTCAATCTCTTCATAACACATCTGTTTGACTTGACAAGGGAAACTGTTGAATGGATAGAGTATTACATGCAAGGCCACCTATGACCCATCTGTTTTCTTATACTGTTCAAAGTAGACACAGATCTCACATCATAAATAATCAGTGCAGTATGTTTTCCACAAAAGCCTGAAACACAAGTCTATTTCTGGAGTTATAAGGATGTGTGAAGATGTCATCATTTAATTGCTTTCCTTTGCATAATAAAGTTGATAGCTTCAAATAATGTGACCAATTTTCTGCTATTAACCTTACCCCATTTGCTTTCATGGAATGGAAATTTGACATTCAAAATCTTTAGGCTAGTTATTTGCTCAGGCTCATTAAATCAGAAATGAAAGACATTGTGTCAATTCCAGAACTTGATTTATGAGACATGAAAACTTAAAACAAGAAAATGAGCCATGTAGTCATTTTGGCATCTAGCTATCAGTGCTTCCAGCCATTGGCTGCATTAGTGAAAGCATTTTTTAGACATGTGATAAAACTGCATCACACTACACACTCCTACACATACACACATATACAGATATAAATGCATGAAAGAATGGTGAAACTGAATTATCTCCTATAGTCTAGTTAACAATATTGTGCCATTGTTAATTTCCTGTTGCTATTGTTCTATAATTATACAAGATGCATCACTAGGTGAAGCTGGGTGAAGGGTACATGGTTCTCTGTGTACTGTTTTTATTTTTTTCATGTTCTAATGAGTTTATAATTATTTCAAAATAAAAAGTTTAAAAAAAGGCTAAAGAAAGAGGGAGCCTATTTGATGAAAATGGGCCTAGGTTAAGAATCAGAAATCCATAAAACTTTGGGCAAGTGACGTAACCTCAGGTTTAGGTTTCATTCTCTGTAAAATTCTGGTGGATGCACTAAAAGATTGGCAGGGATACTTTTAGCTTATGATTAGGATTCCGATTTGAAAGACGGAATTGGTGAACATTTTTCTGATCCAGAAAACATTTTTCAGCAGATCAAAAGTTTTCATAAAATAATTTTCTAAAGGTAAAACATTTGAAATAAAATGCTGTAAATATATAGCAATTCCAATGTATATTTCATGAGCTTTCACCATATTTGCTATGTAGTTGAAAATGTGTATGAATGTGCTTATTGGCTATGTTTGCCTTTGTAGTTTAGTAACATAGGTAGCCTGTTAAAGTTGTGGCCATATATTATTAAAATTACATGTGATTAGAGAAAATTCACTAACCAGGTTTTAGTCTGTATATATATGTAAGAGTTGAAAAACATGTATGGCTCAAAAACAAACCCTGCATGCTTTTCAAAATTCAATGTTTAATTTTTAGAATAAAAATTTTTCCATCATTTATTTTTAAAAGTTACTTTTGGAAACAATAATGCTCTTATATCATGTTCTGACTGTCAGCAACTTTATGTACATTGTGTCATTCAATCCTCATTACAAAATATGAAATATACTTTATTATTCCCTGAAGAAGTGGAGAAGCAAATAAAGTTTAAGTCCTGTGACTAAGATCTCACAGCTGGTAAATGGTAATACTGAGAAGTCTTCTCTGACTTTGAAGGCAGTGTTTTTTCCACTGTACCACTTTGTCTCTGAGAATTTGAAGATATGACAAGTTTTTAAGTTTGCATTGTGATTTGTTTTTCAGCTTTTGATATCTCTTATAGAGATAGAAGAGCAAGACTAGGGTTCATGTACTAGTTTTCAGATATTGTAGTTTAAATATTTAGGTTGATTTCCTTTCAAAATACAATAAAGCATATCATTTAATGGTATAGGCTTTGTAGAAATCAGACATAGCATGAATTCCAGCTGGCCGTATCTAGTTGGGAGACTTGCTAAAAGTCTCAGTCTCAATTTCCTCATCTGTAATAGAAATTGTATCTACCTCAGAGCATTGTTGTGAGGATTAAAATAGATTAGTTCATTTAAAGGACTTTACACTATAACTATCCATACTACTCACTAACACCTGTGACTATATTTTTATAATTATTTTAATTATAATTATAAATGAGTAGTTAGAAATGTACTGTAGTATATCTATTATGTAATTGTATCACAGACATGAAATCTTTTACCAATAAAATATTTTCAGTTTTTAATTTTTCAATTTGTCCAAAACTAAGTATATGATTATGAAGTTAATTATGAATACACAGATCTTATTAATGTATTTTTGAAATGAAAAATATTTGGTCTTAGGCTGAAATTCCAACTTTAGAAAATCCACAGCTTTCTGATTATTTAAGGGCTGCTTTCATGGATATAACTGCAAAATGAAGGATATGTTTTCATTATCAGCTTTCATATTGTGGGCAGATGCCTTTTGTCCTTTAGTTTGCCTTAAGAAAGTCTTTGTAGGATTCAGTGAGTTCCAATGGCATAGGTTCCACCAGAGAAACTTCGCATACCGATTCTGATAGACACTGTGATGAAGACACATATGGCTCCAAAACATATTTCTGACAATCTGGTAGATTCAGTTCTGTGATTTTATCTTCTATAGCGGTTACATTTTTTTAAATGCACATCACCATGATATGGTTGTGAATCATGTAGATAATATTGGGAAATGATTTAATTTCCGTAATAGTTCAGAGTCTTACATAGCAAGTAAAATCATAACAAAGTGTCTTTTAGTAACAAGATGCACAGAAAGATCAATATTTCAGTGATGCATTTTAATCAAAGAGTGCATTTCTATATGTGAACTTCCTACTCAACAGCAACTGAAGATAAAGCACTTATTCTCCTGGCTTACCCACCTGGCCTTACTCTACTGACCTTAAACTCATGTCCTCACCAACCAGAATTGCCCAATTGATTTTTTTCTTGAGACAGAGTCTCGCTCCATCGCCCAGGCTGGAGTGCCATGGCACGACCTCGGCTCACTGCAAACTCCGTCTCCTGGGTTCAAGTGATTCTCCTGACTAAGCTTCCTGAGTAACTGGAATTACAGGCACCTGCCACCACGCCCGACTAATTTTTGTATTTTTAGCAGAGACGGAGTTTCACCAGGTTGGCCAGGCTAGTCTCAAACTCCTGACCTCAGGTGATCTGCCTGCCTTGGCATTCCAAAGTGCTGGGATTATAGGTGTGAGCCACTGTGCCTGGCCTCAATTGATTTTACCAAGCGAGCCTTACCCAGTGGTATTCACAATTAGTTCATTTGTTGTTGTTGTTGTTATTGTTTTGAGGCGGAGTCTTGCTCTGTTGCCTGGGCTGGAGTGTAGTGCCGTCATCTTGGCTCACTGCACCCCGGACGACTCCTGGGTTCAAGCGATTCTCTTGCTTCAGCCTCTTAAGTAGCTGGGATTACAGGCTTGTGCCACCAAGCCCTGCTAATTTTTGTATTTGCAGTAGAGATGTGGTTTTGCCATGTTGGCCAGGCGGGTCTTGAGCAGCCTGGGCTTACCAACCTACCATATTCACCTGCCAGGTCTCAGCCAGCATGATTTAATCTGCTGGTCTCACACCCACCTGGTGTTGACCACCTTGCTTCATTCAGCTGGCCTTCACCTTCCAGCGTTCCTCTCACTGTCGTCCCCGTCCAATACTACCCTCCTGTTATTATTTAGCTGGCTTACTGACTTTGCTTTAATGCTTTTGGCTGTTTCCCCTTGATTATTAGTTTAAGCCAAAAACAAATTGAGTGAAACCTTGCTGTGCAAAGTGGGGGACCTTAGGCCAGTGGTGGCATCACCTGGGAGCTTGTAAGAAATTCAGAGTCTCGGCCGGGTGTGGTGGCTCACTTCTGTAATCTCAGCACTTTGGGAGGCCAAGTTGGGTGGATCACTTGAGGTCGGATTTCGAGACCAGCCTGGCCAACAAGGTGAAACCATGTCTCTACTGCGAATACAAAAATTAGCTGGGTGTGGTGGCACAAGCCTGTAATCCAGCTTCTTGGGAGGCTGAGGCAGGAGAATTGCTTGAACCTGGGAGGCAGAGGTTGCAGTGAGTCGAGATGGCACCACTGCGCTTCAACTGGGTGACAAGAGTGAGACTCTGTCTCAAAACAAAAAAAAAGAAAAGGGAGGAGGGAAGAAAGGAAGGAAGGAAGGGGAAGGGGAGGAAGAAAGAAAGAAGGAAGGAAGAAAGGAAGGAAGGAAGGAAGGGGAAGGGAAGGAAGGAAGAAAGAAAGAAAAGAAAGAAAGAAAGAAAGGGAAGGAAGGAAGGAAAGAAAAAAGAAGAAAAGAAAAGGAAAGAAGGAAAGAGAAAGAAAGAAAGGGAAAGAAAGAAATTCAGAGTCTCAGCTGGGTGCTGTGGCTCACAGTTGTAATCTCAGCATTTTGGGAGGCTAAGGTGGGTGGATCACTTGGGGCTAGGAGTTCCAGACCAGCCTGGCCAACATGGCGAAACTCCATCTCTACTAAAAATACCCCAAAAATTTAGCCAGGGTGTGGTGGTGGTGCATGCCTGTAGTTCTAGCTACTAAGGAGGCTGAGGCAGGAGAATTGCTTAAACTTGGGAGGCAGAGGTTGCAGTGAGTCGAGATTGTGCCACTGCACTCCAGCCTGGGTGACAGAGCAAGACTCTGTCTTGGGAAAAAAAAAAAAAAAAAAAGAAATACAGACTCTTTCATACTGGACTAGAGCCTTAAAAAAATTAATTTTAAAAAAAGAAATGCAGAGTTTTATGCCCACCCAGACCTACTGAATCTGAATCTGGATTTCAACACACCTTCCAGGGATTTGTATGATTCATGATTGAGAAGAAGTAATTTTAAAGCTACTGGGTAGCTCACAGATTCTCCAGAAAGCCAGAGAGCCAGATTTGGGAATGTTGCCATCAAATATAACACCCACATCATTCCACAGAGGGGATGAGCCCAGTGCCTGGGTCACCAGGCACCGGGCAAGAACAGAAAGGCTGCACTGCTAACAGTGGGGAGCTGGCGTCACAGCAGAGCCGCCATCTCCTCCTCCCTCACCCTGGAGCCCATGTGGGCCTGGCCCCTTCTTCATTCTCTAGCTTTCAACCCAAGGCAGATACAGAAGGTTGCTGGGGCCCAGGCCACAGCCTGTCCCTCAGCTTAGGAGAGACCAAGAGAGGGAGTGGCATTTTCAGTTTAAGTAATGAGAGCAGAGATGTGCCTAAGGAGGGCGGGGAGGTTTCAAAACACAGGCAAGGGAGTTCAACTGCCGTGTGGCCAAAGACATAACAGACTCCACTCCCTGCATATTTTGGGGGCAGAAGAGTTGTGAAGTCCAGCTCTGCCACTACCTGCCTGGTTACCTTTACCAAGGACAGGAATATCTTACACCCTCTGTTTCCTCACGTTTAGTATTTCAGTATTTAAATATGATGCTTGCTGTATACACAAGGCTTTACAATTTACAAAGCTTCCCTTGCATGTGTTTTCATTTGAGCCATAGTATAACTCTTTGTGATAGATAAGGAAGGAATGCAGTGTGATCTCCATTTAACAGATGGGAAGAGAGAGAAGCTGGGAGTGACCAGCCTGAGTGCTGAAACTCCAAGTCTTCAGGTTCTTCGTAATGCAACCCTGTAACCACAGACAAGTAGTTAATGTGTGTGAAAGTAAGTGAAACACTGTAATGTGTTATTCCCCCGAAAAGGTGTTACTTATAGCCCTAGTAATACTCTATAAATACATATCTAACTTAATTGATTCAGCCACCAAGATGTTGACCCTAGAATCAGTAAAGTAATCCTCTTTCCCTTTTAGTGGCATTGTAAAACTATTACTAGGAAAAGTTAATAATTAATGTCAGTGGTGAGGTGCATATTAATGCCACAGAAACCCAGAAGGAAGGCATTGATTAAAATAGAAACTATTTTAATAACTCTTAAATAAGGAAACCTTATTAAGAGTCTTCTGTAGAAAGTAATTGAGAAAATCTCATGTTTCTTTTGAACTCTTTGGAGAAAATAAAAAGGTGATAATTTCAATGAAATTTTTAAGTTCTACAAAAATCCTTCATCCAGTTCTAGGAGATAAAATGGTAGCTAAAGGACAAGCACAATGACAAGACCAGAATTCAGGTCTTCTGTTCTCAAGATCAGTGTTTATTTTGAGGATTTGTTGTTGTTTGAGATAGGGCCTGGCTCTTTAACCCAGGCTGTAGTGCAGTGGCGTAATCTTGGCTCAGTGCAACTTGTGCCTCCTGGGCTCAAGTGATCCTCCCACCTTAGCCTCCCCAGTAGCTAGGACTACATTGCACACCACCGCGCCTGGCTAATTTTTGTATTTTTTGTAGAGACAGCGTTTTGCCATGTTCCCAAGGCTGGTCTCGAACTTCTGGATTCTTGGACTCCAGCCTTCCAAAGAGCTGGTATTACAGGCTCAAGCCACTGCACCTGGCCTTGAGTTTCTTAAATAATGAATCTCTTCAGCCTTTTTCTCTAGAAAGATATACAAATTTTGTTTCCTTTTCTCTCTCTTCTAATAGCAGGTCACACCCTATGGGTTTCATATTTTTTTTTAATCATCTGTCATGAATCCTCAGTCTCTAGTTCTCTGTTATCGATATGACATAAAGTGAAAGCCTTTTCAACACAGTTTTAAATTCAGGTATCAGATCAAATACGGTTGGCAAATCCTGCCCAGTGAAATAAGTTGTTAGCTGAAGCAGTAAAAAAAGAATGAGTGCTTTTTTTTTCTGTTATGACATCCCTGCTCTGTAAGTAAATGATGGTAAATAGTACTACAATGCAATCTAAACTGGAATAATTTTATTCACGTTCATTTTATTTGACTCTTTTGCAGGGAGAGGAATCTTTTCTATTTTAAATATATAAGCATTGGTATATATTTAACCATTTATGGAGTCTCTACCATATGAGAAGGACTGTGGTAAGCAATTAAAATATAGTATCTCAAATCCTCTTTGGTATTATGAGCATTTTACCATTGATGAATAACTATAACTATAATAATAATAATACTTGCTACTTTGTACAAGGTAGTCAGCAATATGTGAACTAGCTAAGCTGATTCACATATACTATCTTGTTGGTCCTAACATCTTCCTTATGAGGTTACTACTATTGTCATTTTGTCATTCCATTTTCCAGATTAGAGAAAAAGAGAGATTAAGAAACTTGCCCGTGGTTCCTTAATTAGTAAATGTTGGGACCTATGTCCAACCTCATGTACGTTCATTGCCAAAGCCTGTTGGCATCCCGAGAACAAGTTACCTCTGAATTTTGGTAAATTCTTCAAACACTCTTACCTTTGAAAGCCTAATACAGAACAGGCTCTAGCACCTGACAGGCCTGGCTTCAAATCCTTATGGATCTGTTTGGCAATTACCATCAACAGGGTTTCTCCTGTTCCCACAAGCAAGTCGTATTTGTAGCCAGTGGGAAGAGGAGAAAAGAACAAAAGCACATGCTCCTTTTTTATAAGAGCATGAATGACTTCTGTTCCCATCCCATTTGTCAGAACTTAGTTTTGCAGATTATCCTGGGGAGGTTCGGGAATGCTGATTTTAAACTAGGCAGCCATGTGCTCAGCTAAAATTTACAGATTTCACTAATAAATAAAGGGAAGAATAGATATTAGGACAACCAGGCAACCAGGAGTCTTTTCCTCCCTGAGTTTTGGTACTCTGTGACCTTGGACAAATTTCTGATCTTGTCTAAGCCTCAGTTTTGACCTGTGCGAAATGAGGTTAATAGTATCATGCCTGTAATCCCAGCACTTTAGGAGGCCCATGCAGGTGGATTGCTTGAGCCTGGGAGTTGGAGACCAGCCTGGACAACATGGTGAAATCCTGTCTCTACAAAAAATCCAAAAATTAGCCAGACACGGTGTCATGTGTCTGTTGTCCCAGCTACTTGGGAGGCCGAGGTGGGAGGATCATTTGTGCCTAAGAGGTTGAGGCTACAATAAGCTATGATCACACCACTGTACTCCAGCCTGGGCAACAGAGCAAGACACTGTCTCAAAAGATAAAAAGAAAGAAGAGTCTCTGAAGGAAGGCTGTATTTGAATAAGACTCTTCACAACAGCCAACTGTCTGAATTACAAGAAGCGATGGCTGAATCGATATTGGGCCCTTAAAATCCATATTGTGACTTTGGAAGTATCTGTAACTTAACACTTCTACAGAGTGAAGTCTACATAGATCATGGCCTTATGAGCATCAATAAGAATTTAAGGGATATGGCCGGGCATGGTGGCTCATGCCTGTAATCCCACTTTGGTAGGCCAAGGCAGGCAGATTGCCTGAGGTCAGGAGTTGAAGACCAGCCTGGTCAATATGGCGAAACCCCGTCTCTGCTAAAAATATAAAAAGTAGCCGGGCATGGTGGTGGGTGCCTGTAGTCCCAGCCACTTGGGAGGCTGAGGCCGGAGAATCACTTGAACTGGGGAGGTGAAGGTTGCAGTGAGCTGAGATCGTGCCACTGCACTCCAGCCTGGGTGATAGAGAAAGACTGTCTTACATAAAATAAAATAATTAATTAAATTAAAAATAAATAAATAAATGAAAACGCCCATGGCTTATATAAAGTGAGAAGAATGAGGCTAATGCTGACTTGGGTCCTGTAAGTAAAGTAGTCAAATCACCCTTGAAATCTCTTAAATCACTAGGTCCTGTGCCCAAGACTCCCCCAAACCAAGAATAGTACTAATTTTAGACCAGTATAACAGAGACCCTACCCAGCAACCCATGGTTCAGAGGGCTCCACTGTGGCCCTTCTCCAGTCAAACCTACCAGGGGTGAGGAGTCAGTCAGGCCCAAAGGATGTGTCCATCTGGACCTTGTACACCCCTGACCCCAACCTCTAGACTAACCTCAGGGGATAAGAAACTCTGAATTCCCTGTACAAATGGCCTGAGCCCACTTCCAAGGCCTGAATAGGCCTCTTCCCCAGGTCCAACTTTCCAAAGGGAGGTCACACCACCAGAGTGGGCCCCTCAGATCAAGCGGTGACAAAAGGCAACTGTTTGGTAATGTGAAAGGAGCTTGGACGTGTGAGCTGGGTGGCCCATGCTTGTACACAAAGCCCCTTGCCATGCAGACAGAGCCAGCAGTGGGAAGTGAAGAGGGTGGCCTATAGAGCTTGAGCCAGCTCTCCTGGTGCTGCTCACACTGCAGTAGAACTCTGAGGAGCCTGAGTCCTTTGACTTTGACCTGGTCTTTCATCCCATCTTACAGGACTATTTGTCACGGCAGGAGGACAGAATATATTTCTCTGTTAGCTTGATATATAACTTGTATATGTTTAAACATGTTAAGTGTGGATGTCTGTTTGTACTCTAGCCCAGGATCCCACACATGACAGGAGGCCTGGCCAAGAACTAATTGTTATCTTTTGAAACTGAGCCTCACTGCGTCACCCAGGCTGGTGTGCAGTGGTGTGATCTTGGTTCACTGCAACCTCCACTTCCCAGGTTCAAGCGATTCTCATGCTTCAGCCTCCTGAGTAGCTGGGACTACAGGCACACACGACAACGCCCTGCTAATTTTTTGTATTTTCAGTAGAGATGGGGTTTCACCATGTTGGCCAGGCTGCTCGAACTCCTGACCTCAAGCGATTTGCCCTCCTTGGCCTCTCAAAGTGCTGGGATTGCAGGCATGAGCCACTGTTCCCAGCCTGATTTGCATTTTAGTTTCAGTCTCTTTTTGCCTGAGTGTAAGGCCAGCAGGTATCACTTGCATAGGAGAGAAGGACAATGAGACAAAATGAGGCTGGGCACAGTGGCTCATGCCTGTCATCCCAGCACTTTGGGAGGCCCAGGTGGGCACATCACTTGAGGTCAGAAGTTCAGGACAATGAGACAAAATGATTATTTTTTCATCCCCCTCTTCTTTTTAAAAACATATTTGTTTACTGTTTTTCCCAACATCTTTGGTTAAATTCATGAAGGTATAAAATTATACAGATGATGTGTTTCCTTTAGCTGAGATCCAAGTAAGGGTAGTTCTTGGGGATCCCTGTCAGCAAAGCCCATGCTTAATTTTTTTTTTTTTTTTGAGATGGAGTTTTGTTCTTGTTGCCCAGGCTGGAGTGTAATGGCACGATCTTGGCTCACTGCAACCTCTGCCTCCCAGGTTCAAGTTATTCTCCTGCCTCAGCCTCCCAAGTAGCTGGGATTACAGGTGTGCACCACCATGCCAGGCTAATTTTGTATCTTTAGTAGAGATGGGGTTTCACCATGTTGGTCAGGCTGGTCTTGAACTTTTGACCTCAAGTGATCCACCCATCTTAGCCTCCCAAAGTGCTGGGATTACAGGTGTGAGCCACCGTGCCCGGCTCCATTGTCAAAATTTGATATGACAAAGTCTACTCAGTTTTCTCTCCATGTCTGTCTTCTCTGTATCATAACTACTGTCTTCTGTTATCAGGCCTGAAAAGGCAGGTGCAGCCAAGAAATCAACACTAAGAAGGTTTTTTTGGATGCTGATATTAGCTAGTGGAAATCTTCAGTGGTATATTCAAGCAAATCTTGGTTTTCTCCTTGAAGGCCATTTGGGAGGCCCAGATGGGCAGAGATCACTTGAAGTCAGGAGTTTGAGAGCAGCCTGGCCAACATAGTGAAACCCTGTGTCTACTAAAATACCGAATTAACTGGGCATGGTGGTGCATGCCTGTAGTCTCAGCTACTCGGGAGGCTGAGGCAGGAGAATCACTTGAACCTGGGAAGCAGAGGTTGCAGTGAGCTGAGATCATGCCACTGCACTCTAGCCTGGGTGACAGAGCGAGACTCTGTTTCAAAATAAAAAAGAAAAAAAAATGAAATTCAGAGCCTCATGCCCACCTAGACCTACTGAATCTGAGTCTATATTTCAACACACTCCCTCAGTGATTTGATTACTGTTTGAGAAACTGTTATTAAAAAGCTACTGGGGACTGGGTGCGGTGGCTCACACCTGTCTTCCTAGCACTTTGGGAGGCTGAGGCAGGAGGATCCCTTGAGCCCAGGAGTTTGATACCAGCCTGGGCATGATAGGGAGGCACTGTCTCTACAAAAAATAAAATAAAATAAAATAATTAGCCAGGTGTGGTGGTATATGCCTGCGGTCCCAGCTACTTGGTAGGCTGAGGTGGGAGGATTGCTTGAGTCTGGGAGGTTGAGGCTGAGTGAGCCATGATCTTGTCACTGCATTCCAGCCTGGGTGACAGAGTGAGTCCCTATCTCAAAAAAAAAAAAATTGTTTTTAAGCTACTGGATAGCTCACAGACTCTCCAGAGTCTGTGATGTGCCAGACTTGGTGATGTGCCATCAGGTACAACATCCACATCACTCCACAGAGGGGACGATCCCAGTGCCCGGGTCACCAGGTAAGAACGGATGTCTGCACTGCTAACAGTGGGCAGCCAACTTCACAGGAGCGCCACCATCGCCTTCTCACCTCACCCTGCAGCCTATGTGGGCCCAGCCCCTTCGTCATTCTCTAGCTTCCAACCCAAGGCAGATGCAGAAGGCTGCTGGGGCCCAGGCCACAGAGCCTGTCCCTCAGCTTAGGGGAGACCAGGAGAGGGGGTGGCATTTTCACTTTAAGTAATGAGAGCACAGGTGTGCCTCATAAAGGAAGAGAGGCTTCAAAACACCGGCAAGGGAGTTCAGCTGCTGTGTGGCCAAAAAAAGAACGACATGACAGATGTCTGCTCCCGGCATTTTTTTTTTTTTCTGGAAGAATTGTGGAGTCCAGCCCTACCACTACCTGCCTAGTCATCTTTACCAAAGTCAGGAATATCTCACACTCTGTTTCCTCATCTTTAATATTACTGTATTTTAATACGATGCTTTCTATTGTTAAAAGAAAAACTTCAGCCAAATTAAATTTAAAGGAATTCAATTGAGCAATGAACAATTTGCAATTTGGGCAGCCCCTAGAATCACAGCAGATTCAGAGAGACTCCAGGGGTGCCTTGTGGTCAGAACAAATTTACAGACAAAAAAAGTAAAGTGATATATAGAAATCAGAAGTGAGGTACAGAAACACCTGGGTTGGTTACAACTGGGCGTTTGCCTTATTTGAACACAGTTGAAACACTCAGCAGTATATGAGTGGTTGAAGTATGGCTTCTGGGATTGGTCAAGACTCAGCGATTGTCTAATAGTAACAGAGTTAAAATAGACACGTTATATATGTATATTATTTTAAAAAATGTTTTGGGGATATAATGTACATACCATAAAATCCACTTATATTAAGGGTATAATTCCATTATTTTGAATAAATTACTCACTTGTGCAGCCATTACATTTTCATCCATTAGAACATTTCCATCACCCCCAAAAATTTCCTCCTGCCCATTGACGGAATCCCCATTCCCACCCCTAGCCCCAGGCAAACACCAATCTACCATCTGTCTCTATAGATTCGCCTTTTCTGGACACTTCTTACAAAGGGAACCATACCATGTGTGGTATTTCATGTCTGCCTTCTTTCTGTCACTCGGCATGCTGTTTTTGAGGGTCATCCATGTTGTTAGATCAGTACTTTCTATTTGTCTGAAGAAGTAGTAGGTGTGGTAGAGAAGGCTTAGGCTTCAGAGACTATCAGACTTGTGTTGCATCCACACCTGGAAACTCAGAATGCCAGTTCAGTTACTCCACACTCCCATACAAGAGAAACAGAATCCCTTTACCTGGAATACAGATGCCTCCTCATTACTCTCTGGCATCTGCTTCCCCGGGGCTAGATTGAAAGGCAACTATACATCAGAAATAGTGTCTCACTGTCCAGGGACACAGATACAGGGCAAAACATCAGAACCTCACTGCGGCCCTCTGCTCCTCTCCTACTCAACACTTCATCACCCCTAACGACAAAGCAGCCACAAGTATCCATCTGGAACCATTCTTTGTCTTTTCTCAGGCCAGTGTATCTGGATGTGCTAAAGAGCCCTGGGATAAACTCCCCCAACACAGGCAACTGGAGGGAGATGGGAAGGCAGGAGAGGAAAGCAGCAGGATAATTCATAAATTAAATAGACAAGCAGAAGCAACAATACAGTTATAGCCCAAACAGCCACAGAGACAATAACTTACTTAGGATATAGATACCTATATGCAGGCTCACAAAGCTTATTATTTTCTTACCATTAAGTTTATTTACCCTGGCTGTTCTCATAGCGTATCAAATATTTACTCTGCTAAAAAATGATAAAAATAGTATTAAGAAAACATCATGATAGCCAGGCACACTAGTGTGTGCTTGTAATCCCAGCTACTGAGGGGGCTGAGACAGGAGGGTGATTTGAGGCCAGGAGATCCAGTCTAGCTTGGGCAACATAGCGATACCCTGTATAAAAACAATTAAAATTAAAATTACAAATTAAAAAGAAGACATTTTGATATTTGCAAAAAGCATTTAGATCCCGAGCTGAGGAAAACTGACAGAGGGAGATGCATCTGACATGCCCTATTCCAGTAGTCCCCAATCCTGGCTGCACATTAGAATCACCTAGGAAGCTGTTAAAAGGCTACAAATGTGGGCCGGGCATAGTGGCTCACACCTGTAATCCCAGCACTTTGGAAGGCCGAGGTGGGCGGATTGCCTGAGCTCAGGAGTTTGAGACCAGCCTGGGCAACATGGCGAAACCCCATCTCTACTAAAAATACAAAAAATTAGGCTTGGTGGTGCGTGCCTGTAATCTCAGCTACTCAGGAGGGTGAGGCACGAGAATCACCTGAACTCAGGAGACAGAGGTTGCAGTAAGCCGAGATTGTGCCACTGCACTTCAGTCTGGGCGACAGAGTGAGACTCTGTCTCAAAAAAAAAAAAAAAGTACAAATGTGGCCAGGCATGGTGGCTCAGTCTGTAATCCCAAAACTATGGGAGGCCGAGGCAGGAGAATCGCTTAAGCCTGGGAGTTTGAGATCAGCCTGGGCAACATAGTGAGACCCCCATCTCTAAAAAAGAAATTGTAATTAGCTGGGTGTAGTGGTGTGTGCCTGTAGTCTCAGCTCCTCCAGCTCCAGAGTCTGAGGTGGGAAGATCACCTGAACCTGGAAGGTCAAGTCTGCAGAGAGCTGTGATCATGCTACTGCACTCCAGCTTAGGTGACAGTGAGACCCTGTCTCAAAAAAAAAAAAAAAAAAAAAAAAGTACAAAGGCCCAGGCCCCTCCCCGCCCCCAATTGTATTAGTTTCCTGTGTCTGTCACAACAAATTAACGAATTACAAAAAAAAAAACAAAAAAACCCCGAACTTGTTGGCTGAAACCACACTCACTTCTGTACTTCTGTAGCAATTCTGGAGCCTAGAAGTCTAAAACCAAGGTGTCAGCAGGGGCGAGTTCCTCACGAGGCTGTAAGGAAGAATTCTGCCTTGTCTCTTCCAGCTTCTGGTTGTTCTGATGTTCCTTGCCTTGTGACTGCATAGTTGCAATTTCTGCCTCCATCTTCACGTGACCTCTTCCTGTTCTTCATGGGACTCCTCTGGGTATCTCTTACAAGGACACTTGTAGTTGGATTTAGGGCCATTGAGCTAAACTGTGATAATCTCATCTGAGATCTTTAATTATATCTGCAAATGCCATTTTTCCAAATAAGCTAAATTCATAGTTTATAGGACATGAACATATCTTTATGGGAATGACCGCTCAACCCACTATACATAACCAAGTAAATCAAGAGACTATAGGGTGAAACCTGGGCATTTGCTTTTTTTTTTTTTTTTTTTTTTTAAAAATACAGGGTCTCCCTCTGTTTTCCAGGCTGTAGTGCAAACACAGCTCATTGCAGCCTCGACTTCCTGGGTTTAAGTGATCCTTCTTCCTTGGCCTCCCAAAATGCTGGGATTACAGGTATGAGCCACCACGCCCCACCAGCATTCATATTTTTTAAAGGTCCTTGGGTGATTCCAAGGTTCAGCCAAAGTTGAGAATCATTGATCTACTTGAACTGCCATGTTGTGCCCAGCAGAGGTTCTGAGTACAAACAGACAAGAAGCCCAAAAAAGAGACCAAAGGATGTTTCTGGCCCCCAAACACATGCAAAACTGAGAGAGATCAAGTGGACTGCCCCATCCCAAAGAGAAAAGAGGGCTGTGCTTGGAAAGTGGGAATCCTCATGGAATAATGTAAGGAATGCCCAGTGGGATGGGGGAAGCTTCTAGGGTTTTTGTTTGTTTCTTTGTGGTTTTTGAGGGGTCAAGTTCTCCTCTGTCACCCAGGCTTGAGTGCAGTGGCACGATCATGACTCACTGCAGCCTCAAACTCCTGGGCTCAAGCAATCCTCCCACCTCAGCCTCCTGAGTAGCTGGGACTAGGGAGCATGGCACCACATCCAGCTAGGTTTCTTTTTAGAGATGGGGGCCTCATGATGTTGCCCAGGCTGGTCTCAAGCTCCTGGGCTCAATTGATCCTCCCACCTCAGCCTCCTGAAGTGCTGGGATTGCAGGCTTGAGCAGTTTCTAGTTTTTAAGGTTTAGAATCTATTCATAGGACATAGTGTTGCCAAAGCTTAAGGAGAAAGCCTTGAAGTCAGATTAATCTGGTTTCAAATACCACCTCTGTCATTTTCTTGCTGTGTGACCTTGGGCAAGCTACGTAACCGCTCCACGTTTTAGTTGCCTTGTCTCTCAAAACAGGACAAGACAGCAGCTGCCCTGATATGTTACTGAAGATGTAGTTATCAATGGGATTGAGAAATGATGACCCCAACTCCCAAGGTGTTGACTCTTCAGATACAGAAATAAATGGACAACCATGAGAAGCAAGGTAAAGTGTAATCCTTCAGTGATTTTTTTTTTTTTTTTGAGACAGAGTCTTGCTCTGTCACCCAGGCTAGAGTGCAGTGGTGCAATGTTGGCTCACTGCAACCTTCACCTCCCGGGTTCAACCGATTCTTGTGCCTCAGTCTCCTGAGTAGCTGGGACTACAGGCATGTGCCACCACACCCAGCTAATTTTTTGTATTTTTAGTAGACACAGGGTTTTACCATGTTATCCAGACTGGTCTCCAACTCCTGACCTCAAATGATCCACCCACCTCGGTTGGCCTCCTAAAGTGCTGGGATTACAGGCATGAGCCACCGCGCCTGGCTGCCTTCAATGATTTTTATCTGTAACAGCTAAAATGAAAGTAAAGGAGAGTGCTGGGGCAGATTCTGGTGCTTTGCCACGCTTGGACTTCAGCTGGTCAGAGCTATCGTTATTAGTCTCAGGATCATTCTCTATGGAAAAATTGTGCCTGAACAACAGATAACAGTGTTGCAAAGTCAGGATGGCAAGGCTGTGCAAACCCAAGAAACTACTAAAGCAGGGGATATAATGTGAAGGAATGTCTCATTTGTTGATGGATATCTGCAGCCTCCTGAGGAAGTTTTACCAAAATAGATCGTGAGAGTGACTAACTGAGGAGCAGCCTTCTAGATTTTGAATGCTGCAGAGCAGAAGAGCATGTCTGGATTGCTGCAGGACCCACAGTTTATTATGAAACAATCAAAGATGCCAGTATGTGATCCCAACACATGGCAGGTTGTCTCTGAGGGGTCAGCTAGCCTGCTGGAATGGAGAAATGCCGCTGTAATCGACATTTCCCTTCTTTACATGCTAAGTGACCTCCCCAGATGAGGCAGCTGATTTGTCACATATCAAATCCAGGCTGGACTGGCTTTATAATGATCAGGATGTTCATCGCCTCATATGTCCCTTACCCAGGTCATAGCACCTAGGTATTGATGCAGGTGAGCTCCCAAATTGGTGTTCAGCCCAGGAAAGTTCTTGGCTTCACACAGGAAAGAACTTGAGAGTGAACTGACACAGTAAAGTGAAAACAAATCAAGTTTATTAGACCAACAGAGTACAAGAAAATGGCTGCTCCATAGGCAGAAGAGGCCACCCCATAGGGAGAGCAGCACTCGGGTATCACTGGCCAGCTGTGTTTACAGCTACTCCCTAATTATAAGCTAAATAAGGGGCAGGTTATTCACAAATTTTCTACAAAAGAGGTTGGGAGTTCCCAGGACCGAGAGTTCCTCCCCTTTTAAATCATATGAAGTAACTTCCTAGGGCATTGCCATGACATTTGTAAACTGTCACAATTGCTGGTGGGACTGTCTTCTAGCATGCAAATACATTACAATTAGCGTATAATGAGCAGTGAGGGGAACTAGAGGTTGCTTTTGTTGCCAACTTGGTTTTAGATGGTTTTGGCTAGTTTCTTTATTGCATCTTTTTTTTTTTTTGAGATGGAGTCTCTGTCGCCCAGGATGGAGTGCAGTGGCACAATCTTGGGTCACTGCAGCCTCTGCCTCCTGGGTTCAAGCGATTCTCCTGCCTCAGCCTCCCAAGTAGCTGAGACTACAGGTGCGTGCCACCACGCCAGGCTAATTTTTTTGTATTTTTAGTAGAGACAGGGTTTCACCGTGTTAGCCAGGATAGTATCCCGATCTCCGGACCTCGTGATCTGCCTGCCTCGGCCTTCCAAAGTGCTGGGATTACAGGCATGAGCCACCGCACCCGGCCTACTGCATCCTTTTTGACCAGATCCTGTTTCAATCAACTGGGTTATGACTAGTGCTCAGAAAACAAGGCCTGCTAATCTCCCACCTCAGTGTGATTATGTGAGTTCCTCTTGCACAGGAATCCCATGGAAACTTACTGCTGCAAAATCAAGCACAGTTCAAATCATATGAGATTGGTTATCTCGGTTTCCCCTCATGGGTCTTACAGATGCCAAGAAAATGATGCCCATTCACAAAAGAATGGGCAAAGTTAAAGGAAATAGTCAAGAGACTTGTCCCAGCAGGGTGAAAACTTTCAAATATAAGAACTGGGATGGGCTGGGCGTGGTGGCTCACGCGTGTAATCCTAGAACTTTGGGAGGCTGAAGCGGGTGGATCACTTGAGGTCAGGAGTTCAAGACCAGCCTGGCAAACCTGGTGAAACCCCATCTCTACTAAAAATACAAAAATTAGCCAGACATGGTGGTGCATGCCTATATTCCCAGCTACTCAGGAGGCTGAAGTAGGAGAATCCCTTGAACCCAGGAGGTGGAGGTTGCAGTGAGCCAAGATAGCACCATTGCACTCTAACCTGGGTGACAAAGCAAGACTCCATCTCAAAAAAAAAAAAAAAAAAAAAAGAACTAGGATGAAAATGCTGAATATTGATGAATCAAAAGAAAAATCTTATCGCAGCACCATGGGAGATTCAGTGGACTCACAGGTGCCCCTGCTGGTGTCCCAACATTGAAGGGCCCTCAACAGATTCACCCTATTTACCTGAGTTTGCAGGAATTTGAAAAGACTGAAGGCAAAGATGAAAATGAGAAATCTGACCTCGAATCACTGGGGCAAGTGGTCAGGCATATTAATCAGGACAAACACTGATGCAGGGGTCAGGTTCCCTTGGCCTGATCCTCAACAGCAGACCTGGGGCTTGTGCATATGTGTGAGGATAACGAACATGGGGTGGAGAAAAACTTCTGAGAGTCCTTCCCACAGGATCCCAATGCATTATGTTATCAAAACCTGTTAGTGAAGTCATAACTGGGTGACAGTTTGCTAGGGAGCATCTGGGGATATAAAGATGGATGAGATGAAGGTGAAAGTTTGGATGAAAACTGGAACATTAGAACAGACTTCATGTGAACTGCTTGTGTCTCCTCTACCTAAGTGTATTATTAGATGGAATCATGTGTGACTGGGAGCACTTCCCATTCCTAGTATTATAAAATCAAAGGTATGTAAGTTTGCCCTTCTGCAATCATTAATTGGGCATACTAAATGGGAACCTATAGAATTGCCTGAGCCCACATAGCTTGTTAATTTGACACAGTGTCGGATGAATCCTCGTAGACAAAAAGAGAATACCACTTTAATTGCTGACATGTTAGAAGTTGGAGTGCTGATACTAACAAATTTTCTGTACAAATGTCCTGTGTGGCTCATGAAAAAGGGAAGTGTCTCATCAAGACTACAGTAGATTTTCCAGGCTTGAATAAAGTAGTCCTGGCTGGGCATGGTGGCTCACGCCTGTAATCCCAGAACTTGGGGAGGCCAAGGTGGGCGGATCACCTGATGTCAGGAGTTCAAGACCAGCCTGGCCAACGTGGTGAAACTCCGCCACTACTAAAAATACAAAATTAGCCATGCATGGTGGCAGGTGCCTCTAATTCCAGCTACTTGGGAGGCTGAGGCAGTAAAATTGCTTGAACCTGGGAGGCAGAGATTGCAGAGAGCCGAGATCGCACCACTGCACTCCAGCCTGGGCAACACAGTGAGACTCCATCTCAAAACAAACAAATAAACAAACAACACAAAAATAAGCTGGGCATGGTGGTGCACATCTGTAGCTACTCGGGAGGCTGAGGCAGGAGAATCGCTTGAACTCAAGAGGTGGAGGTTGCAGTGAGCCGAGATCAGGCCATTGCACTTCAGCCTGAGCGACAGTTTGAGACTCCATCTCAAAAAAATAAAAAATAAATAAATAAAAATAAATAAAGTAGTCCTGACTACAGCACCAGCAGTTCCTGATATGGTTTCAATCATGCAAAAAATACAATGTCTTGCAAATGTTTTTTCTTTATCACAATCTTGTAAAAGAGTCAAACATGGTTTGTCTTTATGTGGGAAGCATCTCAGCTTACTACATTGTATTGCCACATGGTTATTTGAATTCACCAGTTTACTGCTGTGTCAATACACTACATTGCTAATGCCACAATCACATCAGAAACTGAAAAACAAGCCAGGATTGACTTAATGCAGTAGTGAACAGTCATCACTAATACAGGCTGGTTGACCAATCTAGCAAAGATCCCAGAGTCCATATCAATGGTAGAATTCTCAGGAATAACCTGGGCAGGAGCTATCACATCCCACAGGCAGCTAAACTAGACTCTCTTGTTATCTACCACTGGAATTCAGTGAGAAGCACAGGGTCGGGTGGGTTGTTTGGATTTGGAAGACATATTCTGCATCTGGAAAGAGTGTTGAGCTCTTATCTATTAAGGCTGAAGGAAGGCTGTATTTGAATGGGAACCAACACAATAGCAGTCTATGACTGCATTTCAAGAAGTGATGTCTGGATATATATTTGGCCCTTATGGCCCACTCTGATATGATTTTGGAAGTTCAGTCAGTTCAGTCAGCACTCTTTTTTTTTTTTTTTTTTTTTTTTTTGAGACAGAGTTTCGCTCTCGTTGCCCAGGCTGGAGTGCAATGGTGCAGTCTTGGCTCACTGCAACTTCCGCCTCCTGGGTTCAAGTGATTCTTCTGCCTCAGCCCCCAAAGTAGCTGGGATTACAGATGCCCACCACCACATGGGCCAGGCTAATTTTTGTATTTTTAGTGGAGATGGGGTTTCACCATGTTAGCCAGGCTGGTCTTAAACTCCTGACCACAGGTGATTCACCAGCCTGAATCCCAAAGTGCTGGGATTACAGGCATGAACCACCTTGCTCAGCCTCAGTCAGCACTCTTATCTGCAGGCTTCACATCTCCTTGGTTCACGTTAACACTCCTAATATAGATGGTCAGCATCCTGTTTGGAAAGCTCCCCACTCTAACCAACTGATGGTAAAACAAATTGAAGAGGTTGAGAACAAGTAAGCTCAGTAAGCTGAATTGCATGCTATTTTCCTTGCAGTGGTGGAAGAATTAAACAACAATTAGAACCCTGTAGTCTAGGTGCATTCCAACTCATGAACATTGGCCAATAGCTGGCCACGTGGTCAGGAAGAGGAACAATGGAAAACTGGATTGTTAGTGGGGTGTCCAGCTGGGCGCGGTGGCTCATGCCTATAATCCCAGCACTTTGGGAGGCTGAGGCGGGTGGATCGCCTGATGTTGGGAGTTCAAGACCAACCCGACCAACATGGAGAAACCCTGTCTCTACTAAAAATACAAAATTAGCTGGGCATGGTGGCGCATGCCTGTAATCCCAGTTACTTGGGAGGCTGAGGCAGAAGAATCACAAACCTGAGAGGCAGAGTTTGTGTTGAGCTGAGATCGCACCATTGCACTCCAGCCTGGGCAACAAGAGCAAAACTCTGTCTCGAATAAAGAAAAAAGTGGGTGTCCATATGGAACATGGCCTTACGGAAATCACTATGGGAATTAAAGGGATGCATTAAATAGGACATGTTAATGCCCATCAGAAGAACCTTTTTCCCAGACTGGAAAGTGATTGGAACCCCAAGTGGATATCATGGTACATCCAAGGTGGCCAACTGGGCCCATGAAATGAGTGGACATTGGGGGCAGCAGCAATGCAGAGAGGGGTGATCATAGATACGTATTCTTCTGCACCCCCAGAAGCATAAAATGCCAACAAGAACTGTCCTCACTGCCCTCCAACCCGGTTCACATCCCTACTCACTCCCCACCATGCCAGCTCACTCTCCCATTTGGTGTCCCTTTTGTGTAGTATCTCTTTTCCCACTGTTGGACACTCATTAGCCTGGCTAATATGGCGAAACCTCATACCTACTAAAAATACAAAAGTTAGCTGGGCATGGTAACAGGCACCTGTAGTCCCAGCTACTCTGGTGCATAGGTAGGAGAATCACTTGAACCTGGGAGGCAGAGGTTGCAGTGAGCCAAGATTGCACCACTGCACTCCAGCCTGGGCGACAGAGCAAGACTCCGTCTCAAAAAAAAAAAAAAACTTCTCTTGGCTGGGCATGGTGGCTCATGCCTGTACTCCCACCACTTTGGAGGCCAAGACAGTAGAATCCCTTGAGGCCAGCAGTTCAAGACCAGCCTGGGCAACATAGTGAGATCTTGTCTCTTAGAAAAAAATAATTTTGTTTTTTGAAATGAAGTCAGCATATGCTGCCCAGGCTGGAGTGCAGTGGCATGATGTCAGCTCACTGCAACCTCCGCCTCCCGGGTTGAAGGGATTCTCCTGCCTCAGCCTCTCTAGTAGCTGGAACTACAGGCGCCCACCACCAAGCCCGGCTAATTTTTTTTTTTATTTTTTTTATTTTTAAGTAGAGACAGGGTTTCACCATATTGGCCAGGCTGGTCTTGAACTCCTGACCTTGTGATCCTCCCACCTCGGTCTCCCAAAGTGCTGGGATTACAGGTGTGAGCCACCGTGCCAGGCCAGAAAAATTTTAAAAGTAGTCAAGTGTGCCATGTGCCTGTAATCCCAGCTACTCCAGAAGATGATGGGGGTAGGACCACTTGAGCCCCGGAGGTCAAGGCTGCAGTGAGCCATGATGGCATCACTGCACTCCAGAGAGAAAATGTGTCTTAACAAAACAGGCCAGGCACAGTGGCTCATGCCTATAAACTCAGCACTTTGGGAGGACGAGGTGGGCGGATCACAAGGTCAAGAGTTCAAGACCAGCCTGACCAACATGGTTAAAACCCGTCTCTATTAAAGATACAAAAATTAGCTGGCATGGTAGCGGGTGCCTGTAATCCCAGCTACTCGAGAGGCTGAGGCAAGAGAATTGCCTCAATCCGCGAGGTGGAGGTTGCAGTGAGCTGAGGTTGTGCTACTGCACTGCACCGGGGGACAGAGCAGGACTCCGTCTTGGGGAAAAACAAAACAAAACAAAAAACATTCTTTGGTCTTCAGCTATAGTGTATTATAGAGTACCTTAAAATTCTAGCAAGATACTAGGAATAGCTACCCTTGAAGTGAGACTTTAACCTCTTTGTTTCTTGTTCCCAATATGTTTATTTGACGTGGTGGAGAATTACACATGGTTGGTTTTTGTTTGCTTTTTTAAACATGGTTTCACTCTGTCACCCAGGCAGTGAGGCGATCATGGCTTAATGCAGCCTTGACCTCCCTGGCTCAAGTGTCCTCCTATCCACCTCTCACGTAGCTGGCACTACAGGTGCATGCCACCGCATCTGGCTAATTTTTTTATTTTTATTTTTTGTAGAGATGAGATCTTGCCATGTTGCCCAGACTGGTCTCAAAATCCTGAGTTTAAGCACTACTCTTGCCTCAGCCTCCCAAGGTGCTGGGATTACAGGCATGAGATGTCACACACAGCCTGATAATTACTGACAAATTGAGGTAATATGGGAAATAAGAAAAAACAATCTATATCTAAACATTTCATTTTTAATTCAATGCTCTTTGGTGACTTTTTCCACATATACCAGTTTTTTTGTTTTTTGTCTTTTTGAGACAGAGTCTCGCTCTGTTGCCTGCGCTGGAGTGCAGTGGTGTAATCTCAGCTCACTGCAACCTCCGCCTCCCGGGTTCAAGCCATTCTCCTGCCTCAGCCTCCTGAGTAGCTGGGATTACAGGCAGGCACCATCATGCCTGGCAAATTTTGTTATTTTTAGTAGAGACGCCTCGGCCTCCCAACTTACTGGGATTACAGGCATGAGCCACCACATTTGGCCTTACATATATCTGTTTTTAAAAGCTCTTCACTCTAGGTTTTATTTATTTAGTTAGTTTTTGGAGACAGGGTCTTACTCTGTCACCCAGGCTGGAGTGCAGCAGCACAATCTCAGCTCACTGCAACATCTGATTCCTGGGTTCAAGTGATTCTCTGGCCTCAACCTCCCAAGTAACTGGAATTACAAGCACATGCCACCACGCTCAGCTAATTTCTTTATATATAT
This sequence comes from Pongo pygmaeus, assembly GCF_028885625.2. NCBI lineage: Eukaryota > Metazoa > Chordata > Mammalia > Primates > Hominidae > Pongo > Pongo pygmaeus. The sequence continues at coordinate 86,865,216 of NC_072384.2, forward strand.
ATATATATATTTTTGTTTGTAGAGACCAGGTTTCGCTATGTTAGCCAGGCTGATCTTGACCTCCTGACCTCAAGTGACCCACCCACCTCGGCCTCCCAAAGTGCTGGGGTTACAGGCATAAGCTACTGCACCCTGGTATTATTTAAATTGTATACTTTTTCATTGTCAAACAATTAGAAAATTTACATTTGTAACTGATATGTACCTTGGCCTGCAGTGAAGCTTTCTGCTGTTGTTTATCAGGGACTAGGTTTCTCAAGTGTTGCTCAGAGAGAATTGGCAACAATGGCTTAGAGAGCCTATGGGGTTGGTGCCAGATGGGCTGGGGGTCGGCATTGTCTGAATTAGATATTGGAATTGATGACCCCTCACCCCCAGGCACCTTCTACTCAAATTATCATAGTTAGTGGGATATTGACAACTACTACGGAATCTCTTTGTACACAGCACAGGGCCTGGAAAACAGTCAGCATTTAATGAATATTTACTGGCTGGCTGAGATTCCTGCAAAAGCATAACTCTGCTACAAGGTTCTCAGGTGGATGCCGATTATGACTTTAAAGTTCTTGTACAGTTCACAAACTCTTTTCACATGTGCTACAGGTAATTTTAAGAATTCAAGGCTGGGCGTGGTGGCTCACACCTGGAATTCTAGCATTTTCGGAGACCCAAGCAGGAAGATTGTTTGAGTTCAGGAGTTTGAGACCAGCCTGGGCAACATAGGAAGACACCATTTCAACAACAACAACAACAACAAATTAGCCAGGTGTGGTGACAGCGCCTATAGTCCCAGCTACTCAGGAAGCTAAGGTGGGAGGATCACTTGAACCTGAGCAGTCTAGTTTGCAGTGAGCCATGATGGTTTCACTGCACTCCAGCCTGGGCAACAGAGGGAGACCTTATCTCAAAAACGAAATAAACTGTTGTATCTGTCTTCCTATAAAATTCTATCATTTGAACTTAGGACTCTTTCATCAAATCCTTTATTTACACCATCCAAAAAGAATTTATTTGATGGAATGAAACCACTGTGAGCGAGTCCCCTGTGGTTCTAGAATACAGCACCTTTTTTTTTTTTTTGAGACTGCAACCTCTGCCTCCCAGGTTCAAGTGATTCTCCTGCCTCAGCCTTCCGAGTAGCTCGGACTACAGGCGCCTGCCGCCACACCCAGGTAATTTTTGTATTTCTTTTTCTTTTTTCTTTTTTGAGACAGAGTCTTGCTCAGTCGCCCACGCAGGAGTGCAGTGGCGCCATCTCGGCTCACTGCAAGCTCCGCCTCCCACGTCACGCCATTCTCCTGCGTCAGCCTCTCAAGCTGCTGGGATTACAGGCGCTTTCCACCATGCCAGGCTAATTTTTTTTTTTTTTTTTGGAGACAGAATCTGGCTCTCTCGCCCAGGCTGGAGTGCAGTGGCACGGTCTCGGCTCATTACAAGCTCCACCTTCTGGGTTCACGCCATTCTCCTGCCACAGCCACCCGAGTAGCTGGGACTACAGGCACCCGCCACCATGCCCGGCTAATTTTTTTGTAGTTTTGAGAGGCGACATTCGTGCTGGCTCGCTCTCCGCGCCTCCTCGGCCTTAGTGCCCACTCTGGCCGCGCTTGAGGAGCCCTTCAGCCCACCGCTGCACTGAGGGAGCCCCTCTCTGCTGGCTAAGGCCAGAGCCGGCTCCCTCTGCTTGCAGGGAGGTGTGGAGGGAGAGACGCCGGCTGGAACTGGGGCTGCCCGCGGTGCTCGCGGGCCAGAGCGAGTTCCCGGTTGGTGCGGGCTTGGCAGGCCCTGCACTGAGAGCGGCGCGCCGGGCAGTGAGGGGCTTAGTACCCGGACCAGCAGCTACGGAGGGTGCGCTGGGTCCCCCAGCACTGCCGGCCTGCCCGCGCCCCACTTGAATTCTCGCAGGGCCTCAGCAGCCTCCCAACAGTGCAGGGCTTGGGACCTGCAGCCCGCCATGCCCGAGCCCCGCACCCCCGCCGTGAGCTGCTGCGTGGCCGCCCCCTGCTCCGCGGCGCCTGGTCCCCTCGGCCGCCAAGGGCTGAGTGCCAGCTAACAGCGCGGGACTGGCGGGCAGCTCCCACAGGCGGCCCTAGCGGGGGATCCACTAGGTGAAGCCCGCTGCGCTTCTGAGTTGAGTGGGGACTTGGAGAACTTTTATGTCTAGCTGGAGGATTGTAAATGCACCAATCAGCACCCTGTGTCTAGCTAAAGGTTTGTAAACGCACCAATCAGTGCTCTGTGTCTAGCTGATCTAGTGGGGACTTGGAGAACTTTTGTGTCTAGCTGAAGGATTGTAAATGCACCAATCAGCACCTTGTGTCTAGCTCAAGGTTTGTAACTGCACCAATCAGTGCTCTGTGTCTAGCTGATCTAGTGGGGTCTTGGAGAACTTTTGTGTCTAGCTGAAGGATTGTAAATGCACCAATCAGCACCCTGTGTCTAGCTCAAGGTTTGTAAATGCACCAATCAGTTTTCTGTGTCTAGCTGATCTAGTGGGGACTTGGAGAACTTTTGTGTCTAGCTGAAGGATTGTAAATGCACCCATCAGCACTCTGTGCCTAGCTCAAGGTTTGTAAATGCACCAGTCAGCATCCTGTCAAGATGGACCAATCAGCTCTCTGTAAAATGGGCCAATTGACTCTCTGTAAAATGGGCCAATCGGCTCTCTGCAAAATGGACCAATCAGCAGGATGTGGGTGGGGCCAGATAAGGGAATAAAAGCAGGCTGCCTGAGCCAGCAGTGGCAACTTGCTGGGGTCTCCTTTCACGCTGTTGTAGGTTTGTTCTTTTGCTCTTTGCGATAAATCTTGCTGCTGCTCACTCTTTGGGTCTGCACTGCCTTTGTGAGCAGTAATGCTCACTGCAAAGGGCTGCAGCTTGATTCCTGAGGCCAGCGAAACCACGAACCCACGGGGAGGAATGAACAACTCCAGATGTGCTGCCTTAAGAGCTGTAACATTCACCGCGAAGGTGTGCAGCTTCGCTCCTCAAACCAGTGAGACCATGAACCCCAACAGAAGGAAGAAACTCCGAACACATCCGAACATCAGAAAGAACAAACTCCGGACACACCATCTTTAAGAACTGTAACACTCACCCTGAGGGTCCGCAGCTTCATTCTTGAAGTCAGTGAGACCAAGAACCCACTAATTTTGGACCCAGTTTTAGTAGAGATGGGGTTTCACCCCGTTAGCCAGCATGGTCTTGATCTCCTGACCTCATGATCTGCCCGTCTTGGCCTCCCCTAGTGCTGGGATTACAGGTATGAGCCGCCGCACCCAGCCAATTTTTGTTGTTTTAGTAGAGATGGGGTTTCACCATGTTGGCCAGGATGGTCCCTATATCTTGACCTAGTGATCCGCCTGCCTCGCCTCCCAAAGTGCTGGGAGTACAGGTGTGTACCACCATGCCCGGATAATTTTTTTATTTTTAGTAGAGACGGAGTTTCACCATGTTGGCCAGGCTGGTCTGAAACTCCTGGCCTTAGGTAATAATCCACCCACCTTGGCCTCCCAATGTGCTGGGATTAGAGGTGAGCCACTGTTCCCGGCCTCCAGGCTTTTAATGACAAATACAACTGGCATAAATGGGTGTTGAGAATGAACGTGGCTGAGTCTTAGGCAGCATGCTGTTAAATTTTTCAGAACACAGATATACAGATTATCCAAAATTCTTGTCAGCCACTGGTGTTTTATAGGAGAGTGAAGAATGTCAGTTAATTTGGCCACCGAGGTAGTGGAGTTAGGACAGTGTCTGCTCTGTCCACTGTGTGGAAGTTGAAGTCGTTATCCACTCCCCTGTGGCCGGATATTCCAGTGGTTTCCAGTTCTCAAATGTGCACTATAATGATGATCCTTAGGATGAATTTCTGGAGGTGTAATTGTGCTATGTATGTACATAGATGTAGATGCTCCCACATGTACTTTGTCTTTGAGACAAACTGCCAGATAACCAAAAAGTGTGTGCCAGATTTCATCAGATTGTAGGAGAGTGTCCATTTTCATGTTCTGTTTTCAAAATTGAAAATTGTGACAGGTTAAATGTGGTGGTTCATGTCTATAATCCCTGCAGTTTGGGAGGCTGAGGCAGGAGGATCCCCTGAGGCCAGGAGTTTGAAGCTAGCTGGGCAGCATAGGGAGACCCCCATCTCTGCAAAAGTTTAAAAAAATATATTAGCCAGGCATTCTGGCACACACCTGTATGTGGTCCCAGCTTCTCTGGAGGCTGAGGTGAGAGGATTGCTTTACCTCAGGAGTTTGAAGCTGCAGTGAGCCATGACCACACCACTGTATTACACCCTAGGTGACAAAGCAAGACCTTGTCTAAAAGAATTTTTTTAAATTAAAAAAAAAAAAATTTTGTGACAATAAATCTACAAAACGTGCTCAGTTTGATAGGTGAAATTTTAAATTGCATCATTAGTTTGTATTTTTGATGTACAGATGCATATTTTTCTTTTGAAACATTATCCTTCTTTGTGACCTGATGAACATAACCTGTGTTCACTTTTCAGTTCAGGTGTTTACCTGTTTCCTGTTGGTTTGCATTCACTCTTTATTTACTTATATTTATTTATTTTTTATAGGGTCTCACTCTGTTGGCCAGGCTGGAGTGCAGTAGTACAGTCTTGGCTCACTGCAACCTCTGTCTCCCGGGTTCAAGTGATTCTCCTGCCTCAGCCTCCCAAGTTGTTGGAATTACAGGTGTGTGCCGCAACACTTGACTAATTTTTGTATTTTCACTAGAGACAGGGTTTCACCATGTTGGCCATGCTGGTCTCAAACTCCTGACGTCAGGTAATCCACCCGCCTTGGCCTTCCAAAGTGTTAGGATTAGAGCGTGAGCCACAGCGCCTGGTCCCACTGTTAATTATGGATAATAAACCTTATTCCATCACTGACAGCAAAATGTTCACATTATGTTTGCTGTTTTCATTGAGCAATATTGGAACTGTCATTCATTTTAATATAAGCCTAAGAGGACACAGCTTGGATTTTAACGTTTAATACAGATAATTTTGGGGTAGTTTAAATGTTTCTTTATTTGGTTAATTTATACATATTTGTTCATGTTTATTCAATGTGATCATCAAGATTCTTTGAGACCCCCATTTAAAACAGTAATTTGTATATTCTTGGAACTTCTCAGGTAAAGGATTATAGCATAGCATAAGTTGTAGCACATCAGATCTTTGCAGCTGTTGCATAATAGGTTATGTCCTCTGATTAAAAGTAACAATGACTTGGAGTGTTTTATATGGCTCTCTTTTTTTGGACAGGTGTTTCTTTGCCTTTCAGAAATATAAGGGTTTGAATTAGAATATTTTATGCCACCTGTGTTGCTGGAACCTAAATCATATTTGTAGGGAAGAAGGATGAAGAGGGAGATATTTATGGTGAGTGTTCAACCTCTGAATTTGTCTTCATGGCTGACTTTGGGGATCAGTCATAAAATCATACCTGTCTTCAGTCTGGTGTAACTTTTAAAGTGATTGAGATATTTATTAACCCAGTTATTTTTTCTTGGATGTTATTATAATTTTAGAGCTTTCTTTGAAAATCTGTCATTTGTTAATTGAGGCATCTTGTTTGAAACAATGTGCAGCATAACGGAGAAATCATAGGCCATCATTTGAGTGACATTTATTATATGTGGTCCATGATCCTTGAAAGTCTACTTCGTCTATGTCTTTTGAGCACTCCTTACCTTGGGCCCCTATTTTTGCTAACTTGGGGTTTAGTCTGAAACGCTAAAGGTGAGGAAATTGTGTGTTCCTTTATTGGGGCCTAAGCTTGCCCCATGGTGCATTTCATAGATTGTCATAGGCTCCCACTGCAGAATAAATGGTGATGGCCCACCGTAGCAGGGCTACCCATCCTCGGTCCTATGGTCAGACACCACCCATCTGGCAAGGATTATTGCCCCGCATTGACTCCAGACTATAGGCTTCAGGAAGCCCCTGGAGGACAGATTTGTAGGAAGGATGGGGGGGGGGGGTCACTCTGTCAAAGTGTGTATCCTTGAGTGACTTAGTTTTTGTTCAAATGGAAGTTTAAATTCTTTCTAAAAGGAAAAAAATTACATAGCAGATATGTTATTATAGTGCATTGCTATCATCAAATTTATCTAATGAAATAAATAGACTAGATAAACAGAGACTGTCTCTCCCTCTGATGGGGACATGTTGATGGTGTTCTCAGGAGAGGACCGTGTGGAAAACTTGTCTTTGAGGCCCCCAGGCCTAAGGTCCTCCATCCTCCCATGGAGGCTGTTTGCTGTTGCGCTGGAGGAATGATTTTCCTCTTAGGACAATCATGGCTTGTAGCAGAGCAGGAGACTGCATTGGTCAGAGGGTTCCGAGTGGATCTACATGGCTGGGTTTAAGTCCCAGCTCTGCCAATTGTCAAGGCTGTGATACTAGGCAAATACTTCTCCTGAGCCTCAGTTTATTCTGTAAAATGAGGGTGACAGGCCGGATGTGGTGGCTCATGCCTGTAATCCCAGCACTTTGGGAGGCCAAGGTGGGCAGATCACTTGAACCCAGGAGATTGAGACCAGCCTGGGGAACATGACAAAACTCTGTCTCTACAAAAATTACAAAATTACCAGGCATGGTGGCACACACCTATAGTCCCAGTTACTCGGGAGTCTAAGGTGGGAGGATCGCTTGAGCCTAGGAGGCGGAGGTTGTAGTGAGTTGAGGTCATGCTGCTGCACTCCAGCCTAGGCGACAGAGCCAGACCCTGGCTCAAATTAAAAAAAAAAAAGAAAGAAAATAAAAGAGAGTGCCAGGCATAACCTTCTTACAGGGAAGTGAGAGGTAAAGGAGAAAATGCAGCAGATGCTTGCCCCTGTCTCTGGCTGAACTTGGACAGATTCAAAAGAGGGAAATACAAGGTTTTGAAGAAATTTAGAGCTCAGAACAGGGCTGATTAGAACTCTAGGAGAGGCCGGGCACAGTGGCTCATGCATGTAATGCCAGCACTTTGGGAGGCTGAGGCAGGCAAATCACCAGAGCTTGGGAGTTCTAGACTAGACAGGACAATATGGCGAAACCTCATCTCTACTAAAAATACAAAAAATTAGCCAGTCATGGTGGTACATGCCTGTAATCGCAGCTACTCGGGAGGCTGAGGCAGGAGAATCACTTGAAGCCAGGAGGCAGAGGCTGCAATGAGCCGAGATCGTGCCATTGCACTACAGCCTGGGCAACAAGAGGGAAACTATCTCAAAACAAAAACAAACAAACAAAAAACTCTGGGAGAGACCTTCATTCAAGAGTATGGTCCAAGGCATTGGGTGCCTGTTGTGAGGGCTCAGAGCTCAGGAGTAAAGCAGCCCAGGCTATCAGCTGGGGTGGAGGGATAACCTGCGGCCCACTTTTGCTTGGTCTTTGTGCAGAATAGTCTGCATCTCAGGTCCATCCCTCTGACCTCCAGCTTGCCCTGAGTACAACTTAGAACCATTGTGTGGATGGTGGGCAGCAGGAATTGTCCTGGACAGGCCCCTCCCTGGTTTGGTCAGCCCTGCTTGAATGGGGTCTTTGCGAGGAATCTTTTCAGAGGCTGTCATCTCTAGAAGGTTGGCCAACAGGTGGAGATGAACGCAGCAGTTACTTTGGTTAAGAAAAGTGGCGAAAAACTATAGTGCAGCCCATTGCATTCTGGGTTAGCCTCTCATAGTTATAAAGAATGCAAAACCCTGTCCTATTGGAAGCGACTTGCTGGCAAAAGAATTCCTCCCTGTCCCCAAGTTTCCTCTGTTTACTGCTTTGCTATGTTGTCTTTCTGTCCCTCCACTGCCTGGCAGCTTGGAAGAAGTCAGTATGTTCCTACAGCTCTAACCCAGAGCAAATCTTCTCTGAAAACACCAGGAAGTTGGACATGAGCAAGAATTTTAAAATCATTTTGGAATTGTGAAAGTTGAGATGTGAATTGGCCTGTTCTTGTCTTACCTAACTAAAACAGAGAGGCTGAAAGTAAAATGCGCTAGGGTACATAACATTGTTCCAAGAATGCAATTCTCTGTGAGGCTGGCTGCTGAAACTGGGCTGTCACCTGAAACCAGTTTTATCTAATGGCTGCCGAAACCTGCTATGATTCTAAGAATAGTTTCACCCATTGCTGCCACTGAACAGTCAAAACCTGCCAGCTCCGCACATTCTTATAGTGCCAATGAATTTTTTCAAAGAGCAATACAACTTTTTTTTTTTTTTTTTTTTTTTGGAGACAGGGTCTCACTCTGTCACTCAGGCTGGAGTACAGTGCGTGGTCACAGCTCACTGCAGTCTCGACCTTCCAGGCCCAACCGATCCTCCTGCCTGAGCCTCCCGAGCACACCACCATACCTGGCTGTTTTTATTTTTGTTTTTCATTTTTTTGTGAAGACAGAGTCTCCCTGTGTTGACCAAGCTAGTCACAAACTGCTTGACTCAAGGGATCTTTCCACCTCGGCCTCCCAAAGTGCTAGGATTACAGGCATGAGCCACGGTGCCTGGCCCAACATTAAAAAAAAATAAAACCTCTAACCTTCTCTTTGTTCATCAGACATAGACCATCCAGTCTGTGCATATGCTTTGAATTGTAATTCTTCCCAAGTAAAACATTTTTCAAGGTGCGGTTGCTTATATCTATAATCCCAGCACTTTGGGAGGCCAAGGTGGGAGGATGGCTTGAAACCAGGAGTTCCAGACTAGCCTGGTTAACATAGTGAGACCTCATCTCTACAAAAACTAAAAAATTAATTGTATGTGATAGCACACAGCTGTAGTCCGAGGTACTCAGGAGGCTGAGGTGGGAGGATTGTTTGAGCCCCAGGAGTTTGAGGCTACAGTGAGGTGTGATCACATCACTGCACTCTAGCCTGGGCAACAGAGCCAGACCCTGTCTCAAAAATAAAAAATGAAGAAACAACAACAACAAAAATTTTAATCTCAGAGATTTTTCTTTATATTTTATTTGACTTCAACAGAACTATTTCATGTTGTCTTTTTTTCCAGGCAGTTTTGCATTTGTGCCTTTTGTAGAAGAAAGCATCATTCATTGTTTTTCTGGCAGGATGGAAGACGTTAAAGTAAACAATTGAGAGAAAATCAGTCTGATGATGGGTTAGAGCAGAGGCTGTGGGCTCCGTCAGTGACTCTGCAGGTAGAGTGGAACTCCCGGCAGAAAGAGATGTTGCATCCTACACGGGAGGCCCACAACCTCCCCTTGCCACCTGAACATCAGGCAGGTGGTGCCAGCAGTGTGACCCTCTGGAGTAGGGTGGCGGATCAGTGTCAATGATTCAGCATTTGGTTGACATTCAGGCACAGCTTGGTGGGAGGAATTGCATGAAAATGCTACTCTAGAGTTGAGTATGTGGAAGAGATAGGCTCCTGATGCTGTGCGACGAGGCTGAGGGAACCAGGAGGAACCATAGATTCACAGCCTTCCATAGGGGTGCGGCTGAGAGGGTCTAATCCATCTAAGGAGAAACAAGCTGAAGAAGGTAGCCTAGGTTGGCTGTTTGAATCGTAATCATGCTCATTTTGGAGGAGAGTAGAAAACAGCCATGACTATTTGGGATATGCATGACTTTTCACTTCATACTGGCGATGGGCCCACTCTACTGTCCTTGATCTGGGGTCTCCCCTGCTGTACTTCACCAGAATTTCAGAAACCCAGGCTGGTTCTCCTCCTGGCCATTCTAGCACCATTCAAAAGTAATCCCCCCACCTTCCTGATCCTCCACACCTGTTTCTCCCCTTTTCCTTCCAGACAAAAAGTCTCATTTTTTGTAACTATATCTCCCACTTCTTCAATTTCAGTTCTCTCCACTAACAAAGTTGCATTGTTTGTAAATGTATCTCCCAGCTCTTCAACTTCCCCTCAGTTACTGGCCGGTGCTCCTTGTTCCTTTTCTTTGTCATTCCTCTTGTGGGGGAAGATCAGCATTCTGTTTGCATTTGGACATTTTCTCCCCACCTTCTGACCTTTCCATCTCAGCCCACTCTCTGTCAATGGGCGCACTGACTGTTGCCACCATCTTGGTTGCTTTTCTGTGTGACCCTCAGGTCCATGGCTTCTCCCTGGTCTGTCCCTCACCATTACCCCGACTCCCAACTCATTTTGTTATGGTTGGGACTCTGTCTCCTGTTTTAGAAAATGAATTCACCTTATTGCTTTATCCAATTATGAAAATACAGGGTGATTTAAAAATTCACATAGTGCAGAAAGACGTCAAAAAGAAGTAAACAGTTGTCTGAAATCATAGGCAAGGTGGCTCAACTCAACATTTTGGTGATTGAGAGGATAACGTTCCAGGTGTGATGAAATTCTCACATGGATTACACAATTTTACATGTAACTTAATTTATTATCTTTTCTGCTGTTTTATTCAACAATTTGTCCTGGGTTTTTACGTCAGTAAATATAAACACATACTTTTAAAAGCTTTTGTGTCAGGAGTTTGAGACCAGTCTGGCCAACATGGTGAAACCCCTTCTCTACTAAAAATACAAAAATTAGCTGGGCGTGGTGGTGGGCACCTGTAATCCCAGCTACTTGGGAGGCTGAGGCAGGAGAATCAGTTGAACCCGGGAGGCGGAGGTTGCACTGAGCTGAAATTGTGCCACTGCACCTCAGCCTGGGCAACAGAGTGAGACTCCATCCCTAATTTAAAACAACAACAACAGAAAGGCTGAGCGTGGTGGCTCACACCTTTAATTCCAGCACTTTGGGAGGCTGAGATAGGTGGATCATCTGAGGTCAGGAGCTCAAGACCAACCTGACCAAAATGGTGAAACCCTGCCTCTACTAAAAATACAAAAAATTAGCCGGGCATGGTGGTACACGCCTGTAATTCCAGCTACTTGGGAGGCTGAGGCAGGAGAATCACTTGAACCCGGGAGGCGGAGGTTGCAGTGGGCTGAGATGGCACCACTGTACTCCAGCCTGGGTGACAGAACAAGACTCCGTCTGGGTGGGTGAGGTGGGGGTGTGGAGAAGCTTTTGTGGAACAGTTCAGAGGAACACAAGAGAGATTGTGCTAATGCCCTTCATCCCTGTTGCTGTCTTAGATAGCTGTCTGTGCATGGCCAGGGTAATCATTTCACTAAATAGTCATTAAATATTCTAGTTTGTATCTTTCAAAGAGAACTTTATTTATTTATTTTTGAGACAGAGTCTTGCTCTGTCGCCCAGGCTGGAGTGCAATGGCAAGATCTCAGCTCACTGCAAACTCTGCCTCCCTGGCTCAAGCAATTCTCCTGCCTCAGCCTCCTAAGTAACTGGGATTACAGACACCCACCACCATGCCCAACTATTTTTTGGTATTTTTAGTAGAGACAGGGTTTTGCCATGTTGGTCAGGCTGGCCTCGATCTCCTGACCTCAGGTGACCCACCCACCTCGGCCTCCCAAAGTGCTGGGATTACAGGCATAAGCCACCACACCCGGCCTCAAAGAGAACTTTTAAAAAATACCCCAAATAGTTAACAATAATTCATTATTATTGTCACATAGGCAGTGTTCGGAGCCCCCCCGCTGTCTCAAAATTGGAAAAGTTTGTATCGGGGTCTAGATTATTTTTTAATGGCTGTGTGGGTATGCTATTTGGATGTACCCTCATTTAATCCATCCTATTGATGGACTGTGAACTGAATGTCATTTACATGATGAAACCCTATCCTCCTAAAGGGATGGTGTTAGGAGGTGGGGCCTTTGGGAGGTGATTAGGGATGGATAAGGTCCTGAGGGCGGAGCCGCCACAATGAGATAAATTCTCTTAACAGAGGCCCCAATATGAGCTTGTTCTCTTTCCACCTTGTGAGGATGCAGCAAGGAGCCAGCCTCAGCAACCAGAAAGTGGGCTCTGATCATTGACTTCTACCCTCCAGAATCGTGAAAAATCATCTGTTGTTTGTAAGGCACCATGGCTTTGGAGCTTTGGTATAGCAGCCCGAAGAGACATCTAGGTTGTTTGCAACGGTTTGTCTTTATTTAACCATATCTGTGATGAGTATACTAGAATTGGTTTTGGCTCTTTTTTCCTCAGGCTGAACTTCCAGCTGCAGTTGCCCTAAAATTGTTGGCAGAGGAATTCCCACATGGGAGTGCCCCATTCCCTAAGGAAATGGGACTTGCTGGGACTCCAAAGAAGGAAGCACCAAGCTCCAGGGTGATTGGTTCAAAGTGTTCATTAGGGGAATTTACTGGGTGCTGTAGCATGTGCCCGGATAGACACCCAGAGAAAAGGATGTTCTGCTTAGGTATGTTCCTAAGCACAAGGGTGTCACAGTCCTGAGTTTATAGGAAAGGTTCAGGAATTTGGCTCAGGGCCAGCACCAGTTTCTTTCCACATTTTGGGTAACAATCCAAACGTCTTTGTTAGTGCCTGGGAATATTCACGGCCCCAGCTTGGGTTCAACCTTGTGCGAGAAATGCAGCTGCCCAGCTCACAGAGCAGTCAAAGCACCTGGTGTTTCTTGGTCAGGACAGGAGAGAAAGAGGGAGAACTGGGGGACCTCACAGCTCCTCTTGCCAGGTTCTAAGAGGTGGAGTTACAGGGTCACGGAGGAAGGACCGGGAGGGTTGGGCAGGAGCCTAGCACCAGAGCCGGATTTGTCTCTGCTTACATCTCTGTCAGACCAGCGGTGGAGGTTTTCCTTTTCATTTCTCTCAGTATAAATGGGATGGAATGCAGTGGCTTATGTTTTCACAGCTTAGCATCTTTTGTGTATTTTCCCAGGAGGAGTTTGTGCTTTAATTGACTTAACAGTTCTTATCCAAAGCGTGGTCTGACTATCCATTTGGGTAAAGTTTTTCTTTAGTTTTAAAAATAATGATACTCAGGAAAGTTTTAACATTTTGTAAATTTTGACCTTACATATAAGTTTATAGGTTATTATATATATTTTTAAGTGCTATTATCAGTGAGTTTTTCCCCATTGTATTTTTGCATTTGGTTATTATTGCTTTTATGGGTATTTGTCTATTTTTCTCGAGGATTCTTTTTTTTTCTTTTTTTGAGACAGAGTTTCGCTGTTGTTGCCCAGGCTGGAGTGCAATGGCGTGATCTAAGCTCTCCGCAGCCTCCGCCTCCCAGGTTCAAGCGGTTCTCCTGCCTCAGCCTCCCGAGTAGCTGGGTTCACAGGCATGTGCCACCATGCCTGGCTAATTTTATATTTTTACTAGAGACGGGTTTTCTTCATGTTGGTCAGGCTGATCTCAAACTCCTGACCTCAGGTGATCTGCCCACTTCAGCCTCCCAAAGTGCTGGGATTACAGGTGTGAGCCACCGCACTCGGCCCTCAAGGGTTCTTATGACTGAAAAAACCTGAATGTGAAGGTTCACATACTATAGAATGCACAGCTATTAAGTATAGAGCTCAGTGATTTTTAAAAACCTTGCACACTTGTGTCACTACCACCCAGGTGACGCTACAAGCCATACAAGATCCTCCCGGGCAGTGCCCTCCCTCTTGGGGGGTTCGCTTCTCATGCTCAATGTCAAGCCTATGAGAAGTCAACTATGCTTCTAACAGCAATACTTTGTTCCCTGAACATACCTCCTGTATCCGTTCTTCTACTGTTAAAGGAGTTTGATTATTTCCCATTTTTGGCAATGACAACAGACTAGTTTTGAACATCTTGCCACAGGCTTTGGTGTACATCTGCGTGTGCTCTTGTTGAGTATTTAAACAGGGCGGCACAGCGGGGTGGTAGGGCAAGTGGTAAGCCCATGGGGTCTCCCTCGAATGCCCAACAGTTTTTCAGAGTATGCAGCACGTGGGAGCCTTTTCCTGCTCCTTGGTTACCAGCATGTGGTGTCACTGCACAACAGCTTTTACCCGTTTTGTTTGGTGTGCCTTGGTTAGCACTGGGGTTTCGATTTGCATTTCGTGGTAATTAAACATGTTGAGCACTTTTTCTTGTGCTTACTTGCTTTGAAATGACCTTTATTGTCAGATGCCTGTCACAGTCTGTTGTCCACTTAAAAGAATGGGTTGTTTGGCTGGGCACGGTGACTCACGCCTGTAATCCCAGCATTTTGGGAAACTGAGATGGGATGATAGCTTGAGGCCAGGAGTTCACAACCAGCCTGGGCAACACAGCAAAGACCTCATATTGCCCATAGCCTGGGCAACAGATCCTATCTCTTAAAAAAGCGGGGGGCTATTTTTCTTTGTATGGTGATTTGTAGGGCTTCTTTGTCTATTTTCGACATAATCCTGGGTCATGTCTACGTATTGCAAGTATGTCCTCCCTGTCTCTGGCTTGCTTTTAATAAAATTTTTTTTGAGACGGAGTCTTGCTCTGTCGTGAGGCTACAGTGGAGTGGCACAATCTCAGCTCACTGCAACTTCCACCTCCTGGGTTCAAGTGATTCTCCTGCCTCAGCCTCCTGAGTAGCTGGGACTACAGGCACGTGCCACCACACCAGCTAATTTTTGTATTTGTTTTTAGTAGAGACAGGGTTTCACCATGTTGGCCAGGATGGTCTCGATCTGTTGACCTCATGATCTGCCTGCCTCAGCCTCCTAAAGTGCTGGGATTACCACGCCTGGCCTACTTTTAAAAAATTTTTAAGGGTTTATTTTGATGAAGAGGTTATTGATTGATTGTTCTGCCTATTTCTATTGAAACATTGCTTCTGCACTAGTCTCTTTTTCCTTCTTCCATTCAAATTACACATTTGTTAGGGCTTTTTACATCATTCTGTGTGCCTTAGTTTTTTGTTTTTGTTTTTGTTTATTTTTTTGAGACAGAGTCTTGCTCTGTTGCCCAGGCTGGAGTGCGGCATCATGATCTTGGCTCGCTGCAATCTCCGCCTCCCGGGTTCAAGCAATTCTCCTGCCTCACTTCCCAAGTAGCTGGGATTATAGGCGCCCACCACCACACCTGGCTAATTTTAGTACTTTTTAGTAGAGACAGGGTTTTATCGTGTTGGCCAGGCTGGTCTTGAACTCCTGACCTCAGGTGATCCGCCCACCTAGGCCTCCCAAACTGCTGGAATTACAGGCATGAGCCACTGTGCCTGGCCAAAAAAATTATTTTTAGAGAGACTGCATCTCATTCTGTTGCCTAGGCTAATCTTGAACTCCTGAAACCTGGATATTTTCTCTAGCTTTGTCTCATGTATAGCAGGTCCTCACCTTCATTTTGTTATAACACTGATGAGAAAACAAATCAGCTGTTGACCAGGGCCACAGCCACTCTCTGGGTTTTGTTTGCATGTTCTTCTCCTGTCTGCAAGTTTTCTTTTGGTACTCAGGTTTCCTCCCACATCCTAAGCTGCACCTGTCAGGTGAATTGGTGGGTCTCTGGTCGCAGTCTCGGTGAGGGTGGGCATATGTGACAGCTCCCTGCTATGGGATGGCATCTTGGCCAGGATCGGTTTGTGCCTTGTGCCATGAGCTGCTGGGATAGGCTCTGGCTACCCGAGACCCTGAAGTGGAATAAGCAGGTTGGAAAATGAATAAATACAAATTATCATCCAATAAAAATTCCTAAAACATAAGATAATTAATTATCAAATTAAACAATGTGGTCTGAAAGCATCCAGTCACCATATTTGTGATCGTGACTGCATGGTGTGGTAGGACGTGCTCCCTCCAATTGTGGCTTTGCAAACATTTATTTTATTTTTATTTTTATTTTTATTGTTTTTGAGATGGAGTCTCACTTTGTAGCCTAGGCTGGAGTGCAGTGGCACGATCTCGGCTTACTGCAGCCTCTGCCTCCCGGGTTCAAGCAATTCTCCTGTCTCAGCCTCCTGAGTAGCTGGGACTACAGGCGCGTGCCACCATGCCTGGCTAATTTTTGTATTTTTAGTAGAGATAGAATTTCATCATATTGGTGATCCACCCACCTCGGCCTCCCAAAGTGCTGGGATTACAGGCATGAGCCACCACGCCCAGCCTATTCTTGATTTATCCTACCACCACTACAATCGCCATCATGTACTCATTCACCAAAAATTCGGTAATTGCCTTGTATTTATTAATCTTCAGTGGATGTATAGCGCACATTTATTTTAATGTATAATGTTAGAGATGTTTTTAAACTTTCTTTAGAAGTTTGGTGATGTTTTTGTGACTAGAAGTATGCTGGAGGAATTTAACTCTGGTTTATATTAATTAGCCTATGGTAAGATTCCTTTTGTTATTTGTAGGTTTGCTTAAAGACACAGTTTCTATTAAGTGAGGATTTACTGTACAGTTAATGTATTTTATTTTATTTTTTTGCTCTGGAACTTCCTTTTGATGTCTTTTATGGCTTTTAGTTCCTTTGCTGAAATTCTCAACCTTAAGCTTTAATATCTTGGACATATTAATGATAGATTTTTTAGGGTTTACTCCTGGTGATTTCATTATCCTGATCCCTGTATATCTGTTTCTGTGGTTGTGCTTTTTGGTCATGACTTTTCCTTTCTGTCTGCTTGGGTATTTTTTCATTGCTTATTGAATATTTTATTTTATTTGAGACAGAGTCTGACTCTGTCACCCAGGCTAGAGTGCAGTGGCACGATCTCGACTCATTGCAACTTCTGCATCCCTCTTTCAAGCGATTCTTCTGCCTCAGCCTCCCCAGTAGTTGGGATTAGATGCGCCCGCCACCACACCTGGCTTATTTTTGTATTTTTAGTAGAGATGGGGTTTCACCGTGTTGGCCAAGCTGGTCACGAACAGGTCTTACTTTTAAGTATTTAATCTATTTGATTTCATTTTTGTGTATGGTGTGTGATAAGGATCTAATTTCATTCTGCATGTGGATGTCGAGTTTTCCCAACACCACTTATGAAGAGACTGTCCTTTCCCCATTGTGTGCTTTTGGCACCTTTATCTAAAATTAGATAGCTTTAAATGTATGGTTTTATTTCTGGGCCATTGATTCTGTTCCTTTGGTCTATGTGGGGACCCACCTCTGACCTCACCTAGTTCCTGGCAGAATTAGGTCTCTACTGGGCTTGTGGCTGGAGTCTCCCTCAGTTCCTTGCCACATGGGTGCCCCTGATAGGGTGGCCCATATCATGGTAGCTGGCTTCCTCAGATAATGTGAGCATACACCAGTAAGATGGAAGTTACTGTCTGTCTCTTGAGACCTGATCTCACTTTTGCCAGACTCTGATAGTTAGAAGCAAGTCAGTAGATCAGCCCTCACAAAGGGAGGGCTTTAGATGAGGCCATGAATTCCTGAGAGCAGGATGGTTGGGCCATCCCAGAGGTCTGCACAACTTACCTGTGGGAGTGAGATTTCTTTCAGGCCTGCTTTCCTCAGTGCCAAGGGAGCTACTGGCCACTCTAGGCTGGGGTTCTCACAGCTGAGCCCCAGAGCAAACCTCCCCTTCAAGAGCCTCATGTTGGAACTGTCTGAGTCCCTGGCCAGATAGAAGAAAGATGCCTCTTGTCTGTGGGCTGTACTCATTCTGGAGTCTGAGGGAGTGTCTAAGTGCCTATGTAGGCGCTGCAAGAATGGGTTAAGCAGAGACAGTTCTCACAAGGAGAATCCGGGTGCTGTTGGAAGGAGGGCCAGGGGCTCCAGTGGGGCACATACAACTGAGGCATTGGCATCAGGTTCCCATTGATGAGGCAGTTATTTGTAGTATTGGTCTGTCTCTTTTCCAGGGCTCCCCAAAATCTGTTTCTTTTTTCTTTCTTTTTTTTTTTTTTGACATGGAATCTCACTCTGTGGCCCAGGCTGGAGTACAGTGGCACAATATCAGCTCACTGCCACCTCCGTCTACTGGGTTTCAGTGGTTCTCCTGCCTCAGCCTCCTGAGTAGCTAGAACTTCAGGCATGAGGTGCCACACCCAGCTAATTTTTGTATTTTTAGTAGAGACAGAGTTTTGCCATGTTGGCCAGGGTAGTCTCAAACTCCTGACCTCAAATGATCTGCCCGTCTTGGCCTCCCAAAGTGCTGGGATTACAGGTGTGAGCCACTGTGACTGGTCCCAAATCTGTTTCTCAGCTCCTTGAAATCACACCCAAAACTTGTGGTATTGATTAAAAATGCATGTATTATGCATTTTAATTTGCAATATTAGTGTTTTCTGCTTTATAACATGGGATATATTTTTTCCAGTCATTAAATATGTCCCTCAGTGAAGTTAGGTAGCTTTCTTCTTGGCTTTGCATACTTTTTAATATTACAATTATTCCTGGGTATTTTGTTTTTGGATGGATATTGTGAAAATGATTTAATTTTTCATTTTTTCTACCACATTGTTGGTCATGTACAGGCAAGATATTGATATAATATTTTTTCTATTGATGTTCGTGAGGGCAAAGTGTGATGAATTTGCATGTGTCTTTCTGTTACCTTGTGGAACTGGTGCAGCCACCATCAGGTGGCTTCAGCATTCCTGCCTGTCTCAGTGCTTCTGACCTTTGACTAGTTAATCATGATGCTGGTTATGGAGCTACGATGTACATGTGGGTAAAAACTTGTTCAGTTAGAGTGGGCGTTAACCTTATCAAGTGCGTTCCTGAGGCAGTGTGGCCAGTAATATGTGCAGATTTCTAACGTGTCCGTGTGTGGCTTTGTCTCCAGTTCCCTATTAGTAGATGTTTTCAATGTGCCTGGTAATAAATATCTACAAATGAGATGGGTTGTAATGTTCTTGTTCTGTGGCCTCATTTTCAGATTTTTGTATCATTATTATACTTTTTAAAACCTCTCCTCTTCCATACTGTTATTTGGCTCCCGTCTTGGTGTTTTCTTACTTTCGTGCTAGAACATCACCTGCATTTCAGCTAGGAAGCCACTGCCTGGGGGCCAGATCCCGCCCACTGCCTGTTCTTGTCAGTAATTTTGTTGTTGTTGTTGTTGAGACAGAGTCTTGCTCTGTCTCAACACAGGCTGTCACAGGCTGTCTGTCAGAGGCTGGAGTGCAGTGGCACCGCCTCGGCTCACTGCAAGCTCCGCCTCCCGGGTTTACGCCATTCGCCATTCTCCTGCCTCAGCCTCCCGAGTAGCTGGGACAGTTGCCCGCCACTACACCCGGCTAATTTTTTGTATTTTTAGTAGAGACGGGGTTTTGCCATGTTAGCCAGGATGGTCTCGATCTCCTGACCTTGTGATCCGCCTGCCTCGGCCTCCCAAAGTGCTGGGATTACAGGCGTCAGCCACCACACATGGCCTCTTGTCAATAGTTTTTTATTGGAACATCGTTTTGTTAGAATTCAACCATGATGATTTGTTTACAGTCATCTTTGGCTGCTTTCTTGCCACAGTGGCATAGTTGAGAACTTGTGATGAGGACTTGAGGACCCTCAAGCCTGAATTATTTATGGGGTAGCCCTTTAAGAAGAAGTTTTTGACCCTCTGCTTGCATCTCCCTGACCCCTCCCAGGCCTGTTCAGTCTAGACTGCAGGGCACTTGCTTCAGCACTTTTCTTACCTGGCAAAATTCCTGCCCTTACAGTTTATGCTTCAGTGGGGGAATAATAGGTAATAAAGAATAAGTATAGTGTACAGTAAATTAGAAAGTGCGAGAAGAGTCAAGCTGGGAGGAGTGAGCAGAAGTGGGAGGCTCGCACAGGCCACACTGAGGTTCTGGGTTTGTGCCCAGTTTGGCTGCTCTTCCACCTGTGTGCTGGCCCCATATTTCTTCCCCACAGGGACCTTCCAGAGTGGACTGTCTTCACACCTCCTTTCATCAGTGCCTTCCTTGGTGGCCTATGGATCCCCAGAGGAATAGTCTCCTGGACTGAGCACATGGGCGTGGTCACCACAGGGCCATGTGGCCAAAGTGTTGAGTGGTTGGGAGGGGAAGCTGGAGGGGGGAGTAGTGGGAGACAGTGTGGGTGGGCACCATCTCCTTTCTGCACAGTCTCTTTCTTGCTTAGGAGTTTGCACCTGTTGTGTGGGCAATGAGCGCAACTTCAGGGTTATGAGAATTGTGGTCACTTGTGCATTTTTAAAAAAAGATGGCAGTAATAGGACCCTCTTCCAGGACTGTAACTGAACTTAAATCAGTAGCATTTGTAAAGCCTGGACCTCAATGAGCAGTAGAAAGATTTGCTAAATGAAGCAAAGTTATCATATTCAAATTTGTAGTTCTCTGCCGGGCACGGTGGCTCACACCTGTAATCCCAGCACTTTGGGAGGCCGAGGCAGGTGGATCACCTAAGGTCAGAAGTTCGAGACCAGCCTGCCAACGTGGCAAAACCTTGTCTCTACTAAAAATACAAAAAATTAGCCAGACGTGGTGGCGGGTGCCTATAATCCCAGCTACTTGGGAGGCTGAGGCAGGAGAATCTCTTGAACTTGGGGGGTGGAAGTTGCAGTGAGCCAAGGTCATACCATTGTACTCCAGCCTGGGCAACAAGAAACTCCGTCTCAAAAAAAAAAAAAAAAAAAAAAAAACACGCACACAAATTTTTAGTTCTCATTTTTAATTGCTTTGGCTTTTTCTAGCAGTGATGTTTTTTGGGAACAAGTGTTTTACTTTTATTGCTGCTACTAATGGTATAGTTTAATAAAAGATAGAAGAGAATAGTTAACTTTTATTTCTAGTAACTACAAACACAAATGGTTGAGCATGGTTTTTCTAAGAAAAATTAAGGCTAGTTCTAGCTGAGTACAATTGCCATCAGTTAATGCATTGATTTTTTTGACAGATTGACTTCTTGGTAGGTTTGCATCTTGAGTATAAATTCTTCATAGGAAAATAAGTCCAGAGCACTTATCTTTAAAATAATAGCAATTTCAGCAACTCATTTAAAAAATATAACAATTTGTGTTTTGATGCTCATTATCAAGTTCTTGTAGGTGATAGCCTATGTGCTACAAAATGTAAGGAAGAAAGACTCCTGTGAATGGCATGTTTCAGGTGGTGTAACGAATAATTTTTTGAAGTCCGTATTTGTGGTTGTATAATTGACTAAACATTAACCTGTAAGACTGACTTAACATTAAATCATAATGAAGCTATAATTGGATGTACATTCTTGTATTGATAATTGTGCTACTCGATTAAGTTGTTGGATGACCTTGGACCATCTTAATGTTTAAAGTGACAGTGGCAAACCAGACTCACATAGGACAGGACATGGGAGGTTACAAACCAGGGCCTCGGATTGCACGAGGCTCACACAGGATTGTCAGGAGCGCAGTAGAGCTCACAATTTTTTGCTGTGTAGATAGGTATTAAAGTTTTTTGCTTGGATTTTTTTTGTTTTGTTATTTTTATTGTGTTTATTTTTCCAAATATATTGGATCCAAGGTTGTTTGAATCTCAGGATGCAGAGGACCGACTCTATTAGAAACTGATTTCTGTGAGCAACAACATAATGGGATTTATAAAGCTGAGTACAACAGCAGGCATTGCTGTAGTCCCTGCGTGGGGCTGTGTGTGGACGCACTGCATCCTTGGGCATTGTCCCTCTGTGATGGGGCCCAACTTGCCGGAGTTCCATTGAGGTAGGCCTCAGCACTAGGTGGTGAACAGATCCCGTTTTTGAGGTGTCTTCTACATGTTCTGCTGCCACGGGGATGACGAGCAACCTCGGCTCCACCTGTCTGCAACAATGTGTAAAGCCAATTCCCTACTGAAGGCAGGGAATGCCACCACCTCCCACCTGCGGTCCCTGACCCTGTGCAGTTTACACAGTGTCCCTTCATTCGTAAGTTGTCATGGTGAAGAAAGAAGTCAGTAGCAAAGTGACCCTCTTATGGAGTTATGAAATGGGGTTGTTAGGGAAACAATGATCTGCAGGGGACCTGGGGGCTGGCATGGCCTTAACACTAAACACGTGAGAAGGCAGCCATCCTTTGACAGCTACTGTTTGTCCAGCATGAAGGTAAGTTAGTCCCAGTGACTCCAGTAGACCACGATGGTGATAATGCAAGAGGGGCACTAACTTGACATAATGGCCTTATATGTGCTGCACTAAGAGCTTCACAGATACTCACCCAGACGAATGTTCAGAGACAGGGAGCATCCCCATGAGAAGTAGAAGAAGCTGAAGATGAGGAGCTGATACCCTCACACTGTACAGTAGTCCCCTCTCATCCTCTGAGATGTGTTCCAAGACCCTGGAGGATGCCTGAAGTCACAGCTAATACCTCTAGATATACTGCTTTTTTCCTATACGTACGTACCTATGTTAAAGGTTAATTATGAAATTAAGCACAGTGACAGATCAACAAGAATGAAGTAGAACAATATGGCAGCATTACTACTCATTTGCTTTGGGGCATTTTTTATTTATTTATGAGGCAGGATCTCATTCTGTGTCTTAGGCTGGAATGCAGTGGCATAATCATAGCTCACTGCAGCCTTGATCTCCCGGGCTCAAGCAATACTCCCACCTGAGCCTCCAAGGTAGCTGGGGCCACAGGCATGCGCGACCAGGCCTGGCTAATTTTTTTTTTTTTTTTTGAGACAGAGTCTCTGTTGCCCAGGCTGGAGTGCAGTGGCCCAATCTCAGCTCACTGCAACTTCTGCCTCGTGGGTTTAAGCGATTCTCCTGCGTCAGCCTCCTGAGTAGCTGGGACTACAGGTGTGCACCACCATGCCCAGCTAATTTTTGTATTTTTTAGTAGAGACAGGGTTTAACCATATTGGCCAGGCTGGTCTTGAACTCCTGACCTCGTGATCCGCCTGCCTCAGCCTCCCAAAGTGCTGGGATTACAGGCGTGAGCCACTGTGCCCAGCCTGGCTAATTTTTAAAAACAATTTTTTGTAGAGATGGGCTCACACTATGTTGCCCAGGCTGGTCTCAAACTCCTGTGTTCCAAGTGATCCTAGGCTCATTTTGGCCTCCTGAAGTGCTGGGAATACAGGCTAGAGCCATTGTATCCAGTAATGCTGGACAAATGGATAATTGATGTCCCTGGCAGGATAGAGCAGGACAGCAAGGAATGCTGTAAGATTTCATTACGCTACTCAGAATTGCCTGCAACTTAAAAGGTATGAATTGTTTACTTACGGAATTTTCCATTGAGTATTTTTGGAGGCGCTTGGCCATGTGAAACTGAAACCATGAAAAGCAAAACTTCAGATAAGCGAGGAATACTGTAATTGTTGAACGTGGAACCCAGGTATGGCTCAGATCTGGCCCAAAACTCAACTTCTAGGACATGCCCACCTGATACTAACTTCCTGGCATTGCCCACCTGGCCTTAACTTCTCAGACATCTCCACTCGGCCTCAAACAGCTTATGTTATTTGCCTGATTTTAACCATCTGGTTTGAACCTCCCAGCCTTATACACAGAGCCTTCACAGCTGTCCTTAACATTCTAGTCTTACCCACATGGCTATAGATTCCTGGCCTTAACCTCTGGCCTTACCCATGTGGCCTCAATCTTTTGGCCTTAATCTCTTGTCCTTACAAACTGAATTTTACCCACCTACCTTAATCTCTTCAACTTACACACCTGAAGTTAACCACATGGCTTTATAGAGCTGGCCTTCACTTCCTGGCCTTATCTACCTGGCCTTAACCACTTGGCCTTATTTACCTCCCGGCCCAACCCACTAGGCCTTACACGCATGGCCTTATTACACATATGGCCATACTCACCTGCCTGGTCTCACCCAGCATGACTTCATCTTCTGGCCTTATACCCATCTGGTGTTAACCACCTACCTTTACTCAGCGGAACTTCACCTCTAAACAGTACCTGCTGTGTCTTATTCAAGTATAATTAGCCTCCTGTCATTTAGCTGGCTTACCAACTTGGCCTTGATCCTCCTGGAAGTTTCCCCATTGATTTACTGGCCTGGTAGTTTAACCAAATAGTTTTTTATTCACCTGGATTTAAACACCTGGTTTTAACAACGTGGATTTAACTCACCAGATGT
Source organism: Pongo pygmaeus (assembly GCF_028885625.2). NCBI lineage: Eukaryota > Metazoa > Chordata > Mammalia > Primates > Hominidae > Pongo > Pongo pygmaeus. The sequence goes on from NC_072384.2 coordinate 86,889,008, forward strand.
TATTAACTTGATGGCCTTAATCACCTTATCTTATCCTTATAGTATTACTAATCTGGCTTTATCCACCTGGCCTTATTAAACTCCTGGCCTTACTCACCCAGTCTTAATTTTCTGGCCTAAAAGAACTGGGCTTACCAACCTGGCCATAACATCCTGCCATTATCCACCTGTTTATAACCAGTTATTCAATTTGCTGGCCTCATTCTCTGGTCAGTATCCAACTGATCTTACCCATGAGGCTTTACACCCTGGCCTTACTTGCCTCATTTTACTGGTCTGGGCAGATCCCATTAGCCTTCCCCAACTGGCCTCCCCTTGTGGGCCTTAATCTCATGGCCCTAACAACCTGGATTAGCCACCTCGTTTTCCCACTTAGTCTTACTGACCATACATGGCCAACATGGCCTTTATACTTGGTTTACCCAAATGTCCTTAACCTTCTGGTTTTATCTACAGGGCTTAACCCCCGGGCCTTACCCCCCTGGATTTATCTCCCTAGGTTGATTCCTCTGGACTTATCCCCCTTCCATTATTCTCTAGATTTCCCTTCCCCGGACTTAGACACCTTTCTTAACCCATCTGGAATTACCCAACTGGCCTTAAACTCATGGCTTTACCAACCTGGATTACCAACTGAGCTTAGCAACCTGGCCTTCCCACCTGGCTTTATCCTTCCATTCTTAATCACATGGACATCCTCCTGGCCTAAACTGCCTAGCTCTCTTAGCGCTACCCAATTGGAGTTATCAACCCACCTTTAATCAGTAGGCCTCAACCCACTGGCCTACTGATTAAAGGTGGGTTAACTCCAATTGGGTAGTGCTAATCAACTGGCCTTTTAAATTCCTTGGGTTCCTGACTTGGTCTTATGTTACCTTGGTCTTAACCTAGATCTACCCACCTGCCTCGTTAACCTCCTGGCCTTACTCATCCGAGTATTAATCCTGTGACGTTATGTCCCTGACTTATACAATTGACCCTATTGTTTAGAGGTGAAGTCCTGCTGAGTAAAGGTAGGTTGTTAACACCAGATGGGTATAAGGCCAGAAGATGAAGTCATGCTGGGTGAGACCAGGCAGGTAAGTATGGCCATATGTGTAATAAGGCCATGTGTGTAAGGCCTAGTGGGTCGGGCTGGTAAAACCTCATGGTTTTACCAACCAGAATTACTGAGATGATCTTGCCTACCCACCCTTACTCTGTTGGCCTTCACAATTTGTCTCAACCTTCTGGTCTTAGTCACTTGTCCTGGCTCTACTGGCCTTAATCTAGTGGCATTATCCTCTGTCCTTGCCTCTGGCCATACTTTCCTGGTCTTCACCTTTGGGCCTGACCACCTGGCCTTATCCAGCTGACTTTCCACACTTGGCCATTTAAACCTCCTGGATTTACCTGCTAGGTGTTAGCCACCTGGCCTTACTAGACTTCTGGCCATATTCACCTGGCTGTCCTCACCGAGCATGACTAATTTGCTGGTGTTACACCCATCTTGTGTTAATTACCTAGCTTTATTCAACTGACTTTCAGCTCCTCACCTTACCCTCAGTGTCTTACCCATGTGGTATTAGCCTTCTGTTATAATTGAGCTAGCTTGCAGACTTGGCCTTAGTCCTCTTGGGGAGTTCCCTGTTGATTTAGCAGCCTGGTGAAAATTCAATAGTTTTTTATTCATCTGGGTCTAAACAACATTTTTTCAAAAACCTATCCTTCCTCACTGGAGCATATTAACCTTACTATCTTAATCACCTTATCCTCCTGGTATTACCAATCTGGCTTAATCCATCTGACCTTATTAGACAAACACCTAGCCTTACTCACTTAATCTTAATTTTCTGGCCTGACATACCTGGCCTTGCCCACCTCATTTTACCACTCTGGCCAGAATCTATTAGCCTTCCCTACCTGGCTTAGCCCTATTTGCATTAACCACATGGCCTTAAAAACCTGAAGTAGCCACCGAGTGTTGCCATCTGGTGTTACCGACCATACTTAACCCACATGGCCTTCACAATTGGTTTACACGGTGGTCCATAACTTTCTGGTTTTATATACCTGGTCTTACCCCCTTGGCATAAGGCCCCTGGATTTATCTTTCTAGGTGTACTCCCCTAAACTTATCCCTGTCCTTACTCCCTAGGTATCCCCTCCTGTCCTCCTGTGACTGAGACACCTTGCATTACCCATTTGGACTTAACCAACTGGTCCTAGCCTCATGGCGTTACCAACCTGGATTACCAACTTAGATTATCTACCTGGACTTGCCACCTAGTGTTAAACTTCTGTTCTTAGTCATATGGCCTTAGTCTCCTTGCCTGAACTACCTGGCTTTAACTTCTTAGCATTACATAATTGGATTACCACCTAGCTTTATCCAGTAGGCCTTAAACTGCTGGCCTAATCCACCTGGGCTTTTAAATTCCTTGGCTTCCAGACTTGGTCTTAACCTAGATTTACCCATCTGCCTTGTTAACCTGCTGGCCTTACTCACTCATTGTTAATCCCCAGGACTTACACACTTGGCTTACCCATCTGGCCTTACCCTACTGGTATTAATGTCATGGCCTTGCCTACCAGAATTAGCTAACTGAACTTACCAACCCAGCCTGACCCAGTTGGTGTTCATAACTAGTTTCAACCTTCTGATCTCACTCACCTATCCTAGCCCTACCTGCTTTAACATAGTGTCATTATCCTCTGGCTACCCCTGGCTGTACTTTCCTAGCCTTCACCTATTGGCCTTACCACATGGCTTTAACTACTTGGCCTTATTAACCTCCTGGCTTTACTCACTAGGCCTTAACCACTTGGGCTAATTAAACTTATGGCCATGCTCACCTGCCTTAGTCACCTGCCTGGTCTCATCAAGCATGATTTAATTTGGTGGCCTTATATCCATAAGGTGTTAACCAGCTAGCTGTATTCAGCTGGCCATTACTTCCTCCCTTCCCCTCACCATCTTCTTCACCCAGAGATTAGCCTCCTGTCATTATTTACCTGGCTTACCAACTTGGGCTTAATCCTAAGGCCTGGGTCTTTCCCTGTTGATTTACTGGCCAAGTGATAATCAAATGGTTTCTTATTCAGCTGGATTTTAACACTTGGTTTTAATAACCTTGGCCTTATTAAATACTCATTAAATACTCACCCAGTCTTAATACTTTTTAATTACTTATTAATACTTACTAAATATGTGTTAATTACTCACCCGGTCTTTCCTGGCCTAAGAGACCCATCCTTACCCACCTGGCCAAAACTTCCCACCATTATCCACCTGTTCTTAACTACCTGGCTTTAATTTGCTGTCCTCAATCGCCCATCAGTACCCACCTGATCTTACTGATGAGGCCTTACTTCCCTGCCAATACTCCCTGGCCTTACCCACCTCATTTTACTGGAATGGCCAAACCCCGGTATTCTTAGCCTCCTGGGCTAACCCTATTGGCCTTATTCTTGTGTACTTAACAACCTGGAGTAAGCAACTAGTTTTCCCACCTGGTCTTGCTGGGCATAAATGAACCACATGGCCTTCACACTTGGTTTACACAACTGTTCTTAACCTTCTAGTTGTATCTACCAGGACTTAACCCCCTGGATTTACCTCCCTAGGTTCACTACCCTAGACTTACCCCCTTTACTTACTCCTTAGATATCCCCTGCCTGGATGTAGACACCGTGCATTACCCATCTGGATTTACCCACCTGGCCTTAACCTCATGGCCTTACCATCCAGGATTACCAACTTAGCTTACCTCCCTGGTCTTTCTGCCTGGCCTTAATGTTCTATTTTCACTCACATGGCCTTAACCTTCTGGCCTAATGTGCCTAGCTTTAACCTCTTAGTTTTACTCACTTAAACTCAGCCATCTGGATGTATTCAGGCAGGGCTTAACTTACTGGCCTTACCATCTGGCCTTTTAAATAGCTTGGCTTCCCGACCTGGCTTTAACCTTATTATTTTGCCAACTTAGATTTACCCACCTGCCTTATGAACTTCTTGGCCTTACTCATTCAGTATTAATCCCCTGGCCTTGTGCACCTGGCTTACCCACCTGGCTTTACCCTACTGGCTTTAACATCATGTCTTTAGCAACCAGAGTCACCCAACTAATCTTACCTACCTGGCCTTACCCAGTTGGCCTTCACAATTAGTCTCAACCTTCTGGACTTACTTAGCTGTCCCACCCCTACTGGCCTTAACCTAGTGTCATTATCCGCTGTCCCAGCCCCTGGCTTGACTTTCCTGGCCTTTGCCTATTAGCCTTCCCACATGCCTGTATTTTATTGGCCTTATCTACTTGGCCTTGTACAACTACTGGCCTCACCCAGTAGGCCTTCTGCAATCGACATTATTAACCTGACAGCCATACTCACCTGCCTTATTCACCTGCCTGGCCTCAGCCAGCATAACATGACTTAATCTGCTGGCTTCATACCTGTATGGTGTTGATTACCTGGTTTTATTCATCTGGCCTTCACCTCCTCACTTTCTCCACACTGTCTTGCCCACCTAGTATTAGTTTCCTGTCATTATTTAGCTGGCTTGGCAACTTGGCATTAATCCTCCTGGTAATTTCTCCATTGATTTACTGGCCTGGGGTCCCCCAAATAGTCTTTTCTTTGGCCAAATTTAAATGCCTAGTTTTAACAATCTTGCCTTACTCACCAGACCTTATTAACTTCATTGCCTTAATCACCTTACCCTCATGGCATTATTAAACAAGCTTCATTCATATGACCCTATGAAACTCCTGGCCTTACTGACCCAGTCTTAATTTCCTGGCCTAACGAATGGTATTGGCCTTACCTAACTGACCATAACTTCTCGACGTTATCCACCTGTTCTTACCCACTTGGCTTTAATTTGCTGGCCTCAGTTGACTGTCAAGACCTACCTGGTCTTGCCCATGGCGACTTACTGCCTTTTCTTTACTCCCTGGTCTTACCCAGCTAATTTTATCACCCTTGACAGAAGCCATTAGCTTTCCACAGTTGGCCTAAACCTATGGACCTTAACCTCATAGTCTCAACAACATGGATTACCTACCTAGTTTTCCCAGCTAGTCTTACCTATCATGGGTTTCATGCTTAGTTTACACAGATGTCCGTAACCTTCTGGTTTTATTTACCAGGGCTTAGCCCCAGGTCTCACCTTCCTAAACTTACCTCCCTAGGTTTCCTCCCCTGGACTTATTTCCCTGCCCTTATTACCTAGATTTTCCCCCGCACCCAGACATAACACACTTTACCTTTCCCATTTGGACTTCCCCATCCAGCCTTAACCTCATGGCCTCAATAGCTTACCAACCTGGCCTTCTCACCTGGCCTTAGCATTCCATTCTTAGTCAGATGGCCTCAACCTCCTAGCCTAATCTGCCTAGCATTAACCTCTCAGCCTTACCTAGTTGGAGTTCTATAGCTAGCTGTACTAGGTGGCCGTAACTTTGCTGGCTTTACCCACCTGGCTTTTTCAATTGCTTGGCTTCCTGACCCAGCATTAACCTCATGGTTTTGCCAAAATAAATTTACTCACCTGCCTTATTAACTCCCTGACCTTACTCACTCAGCATTAATCTGCTGGCCTTATGCACCTGGCTTACCCACCTGGCCTTACCCACTGGCCTTAACCTCATGTCCTTACCAACCCGAATCACCCAGCTGATTTTATCTACCCAGCCTTACCTATTTGACCTTCACAATTAGTCCTAACTTCTTGTCTTACATCTCCCAGCCCTACTGGCCTTAACCTAGTGGCATTATCCTTAGTCCTGACCCTTGGCCTTACTTTCCTAGCCCTCAACTATTGACCTTCCCGTGTAGCCTTATTTATCTGGCCTTACCCACTAGGCTGTCCCTACCCAACCTTATAAACCTTAGGGCCACACTCACCAGCCGTATTCACCTGCCTAGTCTCAGACAGCATGACTTAATCTGCTGGCCTCATGCCCAGGTAATGTCAACCCTCTGGTTTTATTCAGCTTGACTTAACCTCCTCACCTTCCCTTCATTGTCTTATCCACCTAGTATTAGCCTCCTGTCGTTATTTGGCTGGCTTGCTGACTTGGCCTTAACTCTTCTGCATGTTTCTCTCATTAATTTACCAGCCTGGTGTTACCTAAATAGTCTTTTATTTGGCTGGATTTATACACCTGGTTTTAATAACCTGGCTGCACTCAGCCAAAGTTACTAAGGCAAGAAGTTGCCTTCATCACTTCATCTTGTCCACGTTGTATTAGGAGCCTGGCATTATCCTTCTGACCTTATTAACCTCCTGGCCTTACTCAACCAGACTTAATTGCATGGCCTAAAAATCCTAGTCTTATACACCTGGCCATAAGTTCTGCCCACCATTATCCACCTGTTCTTACCTGCCTGGCTTTAATTTGCTGCTCTCAATCTCTGACCATGACCCACCTGATCTTGCCCCTGAGGCCTTAGTCCCCTGCCTTTACTATCTGGCTTTGCCCCCCTCATTTTACCATCCTGGCCAGACCCCGTTAGTCTTCCTCACCAGACCTAACCCTGTGGACCTTATCTTCATGGCCTCATCAACCTGGATTAGGCACCATGTTTTCCCACCTGGTCTTACCAACCATGCATGACCCAAATGGCCTTCTTGTTGGTTTACACAACTGTCCTGAATCTTCTGGTTTTATCTACCAGGACTTAACCCCTGGATTTACCTCCCTAGGTTTACTCCCCTAGACTAATACCCCTTCCCTTTTTCTCTAGATTTACCCTGACCCCTGGACTTAGAAATCTTGCATTAGCCACCTGGACTTACCATCCTGGCCTTAACCTCATGGCTTCACCGACCTAGATGACCAACATAGCTTACCAACCTGGCCTTTCCACCTGGACTTTACCTTTCATTCTTACTCTCATTGCCTTATCCTCATTGATTAATCTTCCTAGGCTTAACCTCATGGCATTACCCACTTGGAGTTAGCCACCTAGCTCTATTCAGGGAGGCCTTGACTTACTGGCCTTAGCCACCTGGCCTTTTAAATTGCTTGGTTTTTTGACCCAGTCTTAACCTCATAGTTTAGCCAACTTAGATTTGCCCATCTGCCTTATGAACCTCTGGGCCTTACTCATTCGGTATGAATCCCCTGGACTTATTCACCTGGCTTACCCACCTGGCCTTACTCTACTGGCGTTAAACTCATGTCCTTAACAAACAGAATTGCCCAGTTGATATTATATTTTTTTTTGAGACAGAGTTTTCCTCTTGTCGCCCAGGCTGGAATGTCATGGCACAATCTCAGCTCACTGCTAACTCTGCCCCCTGGGTTCAAGCAGTTCTTCTGCCTAAGCCTCCTGAGTAGCTGGAATTACAGGCACCTGCCACCAGGCTCAGCTAATTTTTGTATTTTTAGCAGAGACAAAGTTTCACCAGGTTAGTCAGGCTAGTCACAAACTCCTGACGTCAGGTGATTGGCCATCCTCGGCCTCCCAAAGTGCTGGGATTATAGGTATGAGGCACTGCGCCAGGGCCCCAATTGATTTTACCAAGCGAGCCTTACCCAGTGGTATTCACAATTAGTCCAGTTGTTGTTGTTGTTGTTGTTGTTTTGAGGTGGAGTCTTGCTCTGTCACCCAGGCTGGAGTGCAGTGGTGCTATCTTGGCTCACTGCAACCTCGGGCTCCCAGGTTCAAGAAATTCTGCTTCAGCCTCTTAAGTAGCTGGGATGACAGGCTTGTGCCACCGGGCTCGGCTAATTTTTGTATTTGTAGTAGAGACGTGGTTTCACCAGGTTGGCCAGGCGGGTCTCAAGCACCTAACATATTCACCTGCCAGGCTTCTGCCAGCATGATTTAATCTGCTAGTCTCACACCCATCTGGTGTTGAACATCTTGCTTCATTCAGGTGGCCTTCACCTCCCAGCATTCCTCTCACTGTCGTCCCCATCCAATACTACACTCCTGTTATTATTTCACTGGCTTACTGATTTCGCTTTAATGCTTTTGGCTGTTTCCCCATGATTGACTGGTCTGGTGTTACCCAAATAGTATTTAATTCAGGTGGATTTATACACCCGGTTTTAGCAAACTTGCCTTACTCCACAGACCTTATTAACCTCACTGCCTTAATCATCCTTAATTTCATGGCATTATGAAACAAGTTTCATTCTTGTAGCCCTTTGAGACTGCTGCCCTTACCGAGGATTAATTTTCTAGTCTAAAACTCGTGGATTACCCATCTGGCCATAACTTCCCACCACCATCCACCTATTCTCATCCACCAGACTTTAATTCACTGGCTTCAATCTGCCGTCAAGACCCACCTGATCTTATACATGAGGACTTACTCTCCTGTCCTTACACCCTGGCCTTATTCCCCTCTCTGGTGAAACCCCACTGGCCTCGGTCCCTGACTTACCCTATGGGCTTTAACCTCATAGCCTTAACAAATTGGATTAGCTGCCTGGTTTTGCCACCTAGTCTTACCAAACATGGCCTTCACACTTGGAATACACAACTGTCCTTAACCTTTGGTTAACCATGTCATTAACCTTAAGGCCATACTCACCCACCTTCTTCAGCTGCCTGGCCTCAGCCAGCATGACTTAAACTGCTGGCTTCATGCCCTACTTGTGTTTACCACCTGGTTTATTCAACTGGCCTTCACCTCCTCGCCTTCTCTGCACTGTCTTACCCACCTAGTTTTTGCCTCCAGTCATCATTTGACTGGCTTGGCGACTTGCCCTTAATCATACTGGGTGTTTCCCCTGTTGATTTCACAGCCTGGGGTTACTAAAACAGTGCTTTATTGAGCTGGATTTAGACATCTGGTTTTAAGAACCTGACTGAACTCAGCTGACTTTATTAATCTGATTGCCTTCATCACCTTATTTTATCCTCATGGTATGACAGACTTGACATTATCCATCTGGCCGTATTAATCTCCTGGCCATTCTCGCTTAGTCTTCATGACTGTGCCTAAAAACCTGGCCTTACCCATCTGGCCATAACTGCCTGCTGTGCCCACATGTTCTTACTCACTTGGTTGTAATTCTCTGGCCTCATTCTCTGGCCTCAATCTCCTGTGAAGACCCACCTGATTTTACCCATTAAGATTTACCCACCTGCCTTATGGAGCTCCTGCCATTGCTCCCCTGCCCTTGTTCTCTGGCCTTATTTGCCTCATGTTATGGCCCTGGCCAGACCCCATTGGCCCTCCCCACCAGGCCAAATTTTATGGGCTTTAACAACCTGAATAAGCCACCTAGGTTTCAGCCCAGTCTTAATGATCGTATGTGACCCACATGGCCTCCACACTTGGTTTTCCCAACTGTCCTTTGCCCTTTTTTTTGTTTTGTTTTTTGTTGTTATTGTTTTATCTAACAGGTCTTATGCTTCTGGATTTACCTCCCTAGGTGTCCTTTACTTGTTTTGTCATCTCCCTGCCCTTTTCCCCTAGCTTTACCCCCAACTCCATGCCCTAGCCCTAGCCCCAAATTTACACATCTTGCATTGCCCACCTGGCCTTATCCTCATGACTTTTTCAACCTGGATAACAGAGCTTACCAACCTGGCAATCCCACCATGGCCTTAACCTTTCATTCTAACTCTCATGGCCTTAACCTCCTGACCTAGTCTGCCTAGTATTAACGTCTTGGCATTACCCAGGTTGAGTTAGCCACCTAGCTCTATTCAGGAAGGCCTTAACTTACTGGCCTAAGTCACCCACATGTTTCAATCACTTGGCTTCCTGACCCAATCTTAACCTCATGGTTTTACCAACTTAGATTTACCCACCTGTCTTACGAACCTTATGGCCCTACTTGTCCAGTATGACTCTCCTGGCCCTATGCACCTCTCATACCCAGCTGACCCTACCCTTGTGCCAATAATGACCCATACTTACCAACCTGAATCATCCAGCTAATCTTACCTCCCCAGCTTACCCAGTTGGCCTTCACAATTAGTCTCAACCTTCTAGTCTTCCTCAACTGTCTCAGCCATACTGGTGTACCTGGTGTCAATATCCTCTGTCCCGGCCTCTGGCTTTGCTTTCCTGGTGTTTACCTGGTGGCACTCTTGGTGGTTGTATTTGCCTGGTCTTATCCAGGAGGCCTTCTCCACCCGACCTCATTAACCTTAGGGTCATATGCAACTGTGCTCTTCACATGCTTGGCCTTAGCCAGCAAGATTTAATCTTCTGGACTCATACTTATCTGGCGTTTACCACCTAGTTTTGTTCTGCTGGCCTTCACCTTGTCACCTTCCCTACATTGTCTTCGCCATCTGATATGACTCTTGGGTCATCATTTGGCTGACTTGGAGAATTGCCCCTTATCCGACTGGGTGTTTTCCTCATTGATTTCCCTGCCTGGAAATAGTCTTCTATTCAGCTGGATTTAAACAAGTGGTTTTAACAACCTGACTGCACTCAGAAGAACTTTCTAAGCTCATTGGCTTCATCAACTTAACTTATATTCATGGTATTACAAACCTGATGTTTATCTATCTGGCTTTATTAACCTCCTGGTTATTCTCATCAAGTCTTAACTTCCTGGTGTAAAAGTTCTTTCCTTACCCACCTGGCCATTACTTCCTGCTCACCATTATCCACTTGCTCTTACCCACCTAGCTTCAATGTGCTGGCCTGGATCTCTGGCGAAGACCCATGTGATCTTGCCTGTGAGGCCTTATTCCACTGCCGTTAATCCCTGGTCTTACCTACCTCATTTTTAGGGCCCCAGACATACCTATTAGCCTTTCCCTCCTGGCCTAACATTATGGGCCTTAACCTTATGGCCCTAACAAGTTGGATTAGCCACCTAGCTTTCCCACTTAGTCTTACTAAGCATACATTACCCACATGGCCTTCACACTTGATTAACACAATTGTCCTTAGCCTTAAACCCCTGTACTTCCAGGGCTTAAACCACTGGATTTACCTCTCTAGGTTTACTTCTCTGGACTTATCCCCATGCCCTTATTCTCCAGATTTACCATTGCTCCCCTACCTTTGAACTGAGCAATCTTGCATTAGCCAGCTAGACTTACTCAGCTGGCCTTAACCTCATGGCCTTACCAACCCAGATTACCAATATAGCTTACCAAGCTGGCATTTTCACCTGCCCTAAACCTCTCATCCTAACTCACATGACCTTAACTGCCTTACCTAATCTGCCTAGTTTTAACCTCTTATCATTAGCCAGATGGAGTTAGCCACCTAGCTATATTCAGGAGGCCTTAACTTACTGACATTACCCACCCATGCTTTTCAAATGCTTGGCTTCCTGACCTGGTTTTACCTTCAGTGTTTAGCCAACTTTGATTCACCCAAATGCCTTATGAACCTCCTGGCCTTCCTCATTCAATCCCCTGAACTAATGCACCTGGCTTAGCCACTTGGCCTTACCCTCATGTCCTTACCAACCAGAATTGCTCAACTTATCTTAACAACTAAGCCTTACCCAGTGGCCTTCACAGTTAGTCCATTTTTTTTTGAGATGGAGTCTTGCTCTGTTGTCTAGACTGGAGTACAGTGGCGCAGTCTCAGCTCACTGCATCCTCCTCTTCCTATGTTGAAGGAATTCTCATGCCTAAGCCTCCCAGGTGCTGGGATTACAGGCATGTACCACCTTACCTGGCTAATTTTGGTATTTTTAGCAGAGACAGTGTTTCCTCATCTTGACCAGGCTGGTCTCAAACTCCAAAACCAAAGTAATCTGCCCACAGTGGCCTCCCAAACTGCTAGGATTACAGGTGTGAGCCACTGTGCACTTCCCGCCATTACTCTTAAACTTATCATTCTCACCTCTCCCAGCCTTACTGGCCTTAAGCTAATGTCATTATCCTCTGTCCTGACCCCTGGCTTTATTTGCATGGCATTCACTTTTTGATGTTACCACATGGCCTTATTTACTTGTACTTACCCACTTGGTCTTGTTTACCTCCTTGCCTTACCCACTGTGTCTTCCCCACTTGACTTCATTAACCCTATAGCTAAATTCACCTGCTGTATTCAACTGCCTGGCATCAGCCAGCCAGCATAACCTAATCTGCTGGCCTTATATTCTTCTGTTGTTCACGACCTGGTTTTATCCAGTTGGCCTTCACCTACTTGCCTTCCCTACACAGTCTTACCCACCTAGCATGAGCCTTAGGTCATCATCTGGCTGGTTTTGCAACTTGCCCTTAATCCTACTGGGTGGTTCCCCTATGGATATGCTGGCCTGGAATTACCCAAATAGTGTTTTCTTCAGCTGAATTTAAATACCTGGCTTTAACAACCTAACCACACTCAATAGAATTTATCAAGCTCATTGCCTTCATCACCTTATCTTGTCCTCACAGTATTACAACCTGGCATTATCTATCTGGCCTTATTAAACTCTTTACCTTACTCACCAAGTCTTAATTTCCTGGCCTAGAAGTCCTGGCCTTGCCCACCTGACCGTAACTTTCTGCCATTATTCACCTGTACTTACCCAGCTGGCTTTAATTTGCTGGCCTCAATCTCTTGTCATGACCCACGTGATCTTGCCCATGGTTCCTTACTCTCCTGCCCCTTACACCTGGCCTTACCCAACTCATCTTAGGGAACTGGTCAGAATCTATTAGCCTTTCCCACCTCACCTACCCTAAGGGCCTTAACCGCATGGTCTTAACAACTTGTATTAGCCACCGAGTTTTCCTACCTAGTCTTAAAAACCGTAGGTTATGCACATGTTTTTCACACTTGATTGACACAACTGTCTTTAACCTTTTGGTGTTATCTATCAGGTGTGAAGCCTGGATGTATCTCCCTAGGGCCATTCCCCTGCCTTATTTCCTGTATTTACACCTTTGCTTACATATTCCTTTTGTATTTAAACACCTCCCATTAGCCACTTGGACTTATCCACCTGGCCTTAAACTCATGGTCTTATCAACCTGGTATGCCAATATAGCTTGTCAACCTGGCCTTTCCACCTGGTTTTAATGTTTTGTTCTTACTCAAATGGCCTTAACTTCTTGGTCTTATCTGCATAGCTTTTACCTTAGCAATACCCAGTTGAAGTTAGCCACCTAGCTCTCTTCAGGAGGACTTAACTTACTGGCCTTATTCACCTGGCCTTCAGAATTGCATGGCTTCCTGGCCTGGTCTTAATCTTATGGATTTACCAACGTTGATTTTCCCACCTACTTACTAGCCTCCTAACCTTAATCATCCAGTATTAGTACCCAGGCTTTTTGCAGCTGCCTTACCCTTTTGACCTTACCCTGCTGGTATTAACCTCATGTTCTCACCAACAGGAATTACCCAACTGATATTACCTACTTAACATTATCTAGTTGGTGTTCATAATTAGTCCTAACTTCTGGTCTTACTCTGCTCTCCAAGCCCTACTGGCCTCCATCTAGTGTAATTATTCTCTGTTCTTCACTCTAGCCTTATTTTTCTGAGCTTCTTCTGTTGGCCTTATCTACCTGGCCTTATTTTTAAACTTAGGGCCATACTTACCTGCTGTATTAACTGCTTGTCCTCAGCCAGAATGACTTAATCTGTGGCCTCATACCTATCTGAAGTTAATCACCTAGCTTTCACTAGGTGGATTGCATAACCCAGTTATGCAGCTATCAGGGTTAACCAGTTGGCCTTCACAATTATACTCAACCTTCTCGTCTTTGTCACCTCACCATCTTCTCCACCCGGTGTTATCCTCCTGTTATTAATGGCTGGCTTACCAACTTGGATTTAATGTGAATTGGATTTAATGCTTTTGGTTATTTCTGTTTGATTGACAGTCTTGTTTTTACCTAAATAGTCTTTTATTCAGGTGGATTTACAAACCTGGTTATAACAACCTTTCCTTTCTCAGCAGACGTTATTAACCTCATTATGTTAATCACCTTATCCTTATGGTATCATTAAACAAGCTTCATCCATGTGGCCCTATGAAACTCCTGGCATTACTGACTTAGGCTTCATTTCCCGACATAAATGTCCTAGCCTTAACCACCTGGCCATAACTTCCCACCATTAGTCACCTTTTCTTACCCACCTGGATTTAATTTGCTGGCTTCAATCTGCCATCAAGTCCCTCCTAACCTTACCCATGAGACTTTACTCTCCTGCCCTTACTCACTGGCCTTACCACCTCATTTTACCACCCTGGCCAGACCCCATTAGCCTCACCCACCTGAACAAACCCTTTGGGGCTTAACCTAATGTACTTAACAACCAGTATTACCTACCTGGTTTTAACATTAGTCTTACCCACCATATATTACCCACATGGCCTTTACACTTGGTCCTTAACTTTCTTGTTTTATCTACCAGGCCATGCATTCCTGGCCTTACACCCCTAATATTACCTTCATAGGTTTACTTCCCTGGACTTATGTCCCTGCCCTGATTCCTTGGATTTACCCCTCGAGCCACTTCCCACTAGCCCCATACACCTTGTATTATGCATCTAGATTCACCCATTTGGCCTTAACCTCGTGGCCTTACCAACCTAGATTACCAACTTACGTTACCTACCTGGCCTTCCCACCTGGCCTTAGCCTTTCATTCTAACTCACATGGCCTTAACCTTCTGACCTAATCTACTTAGTTTTAGCCTCTTAGCATTACCCAACAACAGTTACCCTCCTGTTATACTCAGTAGGCTTTAACTTCTGGCCTTTTAAATTGCTTGGTTTCCTGACCTGGTCTTAACTTCACGGTTTCATCAACCTAGATTTACCCATCTGCCTTATTAACATCCTGGCCATAATCATCCGGTATTACTTTCCAAGCCTTATGCACCAGGTTGAACACCTGGTAACCTGGACTTACCCTACTGGCATTAGCCTCATGTCCTTACCAACTCGATTACCCAACTAACAGGCTTAACCAGTTGGCCTTCACAATTATACTCAACCTTCAGGTCTTGCTCACCTGTCCTAGCCCCACTGGCTTTTACCTAGTGTCATTAGTCACTGGACATTCCCCTGGCCTTACTCTTCTGGTCTTCACCTATTGGCCTTTCCCACCTGGTCTTACCCACCTGGCCTTACTCACGAGGACTTAACCACTTGTCCTTTATTAAACTTACAGGCTTACTTACCTGCCGTATTCACCTGCCTGGCCTCAACTAGCATGACTTAATCTGCTGGCCTCATATCCATCTGAGTTTAATCATCTAGCTTTATTCAGCTATCCTTTACCTTCTAGCTTTACTCTCACTGTCTTACCTACCCAATATTAGCCTCCTGTCATTATTTAGCTGGCATAGTGACTAGGCTTTAATGCTCCTGGCTGTTTCTCCCTGATTGACTGGCCTGGTGTTACTCAAATAGTCTTTTATTCAGCTGGATTTACACACCTGGTTTAACAACCTTTCCTTACTCAGTAGACCTTATTAACCTAACTGCCTCAATCACCTTATTTTCCTGGCATTGTTAGACAAGCTTAATCCATGTGGCCCTATCAAACTCCTGGCCTTACTGACACAGGCTTCATTGCCTAACCTAAAAGTCTCGGCCTTAGCCACCTCGCCATAATTTCCTGCCATCATTCACCTATTCTCACCCACTTGGCTTTACTTTGTTGGCCTTAATCTGCCATCAAGATGCACCTGATCTTACCCACGAGCCCTTACTCCTCTGTCCTTACACCCTGGGCTTAACGCCCTCTCTGGTGAGACCTCAGGAGCCTCCCTCACTGGGCTTAACCTTATGGGCTTTAACCTCATAGCCTTAACAAATCGGATTAGCTGCCTGGTTTTCCCACCTAGTCTTACCAAACGTGGCCTTCACACTTGGTGTATACAGCTCTCCTTAACCCCTGGTTAACCATATTATTAACCTTATAGCCATACTCACCTGCCCTCTTCAGCTGCCTGGCCCCAGACAGCATGACTTAATCTGCTGGCTTCATACCCTACTGGTGTTTACCACCTGGTTTATTCAGTTGGCCTTTACATCCTCACCTTCCCCACAGTCTTACCCACATAACAGTTTCCTCTAGTCATCATATGACTGGCTTGGCAACTTGCTCTTAACCCTACCGGATGTTTCCCCTGTTGATTTCACAGACTGGGGTTACTGAAATAGTCCTTAATTGAGCTGTATTTAGACAACGGGTTTTAACAACCAGGCCGAACTCAGCCAACCTTAATCTGATTGCATTCATCACCTTATTTTATCCTCATTGTGTGACGAACTTGATGTTATCCATCTGGCCTTATTAACCTCCTGGCCCTACTTGCCCAGTGTTCATGACTTTGCCTAAAAATCCTGGCCTTACCCAACTGGCCATAACTTTCTGCCATTGTCCACGTGTTCTTACTCACCTGGTTTTAATTCGCTGGCCTCAATCTCCTGTCAAGACCCAGCTGATTTTACTCACTAAGGTTTACCCACGTGGCTTATGACGCTCCTGCCATTGCTCCCCTGCCCTTGCTTTCTGGCCTTATCCACATCATTTTATGGCCCTGGCCATACCCGATTAGACTTCCCCACCTGGCCTAACCCTATGGGTCTTAACCTCAAGGCCTTGGTAACCTGGATTAGCTACCTAGTTTTCCCACCTAGTCTTACTGATTATACATGATGAACATGGCCTCCACCTTGGTTTTTGCAGCTGTCCCTAGCCTTCTGGTTTTATCTAACAGGAATTAAGCCCCTGGATTTACCTCTCTAGGTTTTCTCCTTTGGTTTTATCATCAACCTTCCCTTTTTCCCTAGTTTTACCACCAACTCATTGCTCCAGCCCCAGCCACAGTGCCCTATTTAGACATTTTACATTGCCCACCTGGCCTTAAACTCATTACCTTCCCAATCTAGATGACCAACTTAGCTTAGTAAGCTGGCATTCGCACCTGACCTTAACCTTTCATTCTAAGTCATGTGGCCTTAACATCCTGACCCTGTTTCCCTAGTATTAACCTCTATTAACCTCTTCACGTTACCCAGGTGGAGTTAGCCACCTGCTCTACTCAGGAAGGCCTTAACTTACTGGCCTAAGCCACCCAGACTATTCAATCACTTGGCTTCCTAAATTGGTTGTAACTTCACGTTTTTGCCAACTTAGATTTACCCACCTGCCTTATGAAACTCTTGGCCTTACTCATCTAGTATAAATCTCCTGTCCTTAACCTTCTAGTTGTATCTATGAAGCCTTATAACCCATTGGATTTACCTCCCTAGGTTCACTCCTCTAAACTTATCGCCCTTTACTTATTCCTGAGATTCCTGGACATAGACACCTTGCATTACTCATCTGGATTTACCCACCTGGCCTTAACCTCATGGCCTTACCATCCAGGATTACCAACTTAGCTTACCTCCCTGGCCTTCCTGCCTGGCCTTAATGTTCCATTCTAACTTACATGGCCTTAACCTTCTGGCCTAATGTGCCTAAACTCTTTTCTTTATGCACTTAAACTCAGCCACCTAGTTGTATTCAGGGAGATCTTAACTTGCTGGTCTTACCCGTCTGGCTTTTTAAATAGTTTGGCTTCCTGACCCGGCTTTAACCTCATGGTTTTGCCAACTTAGATTTACCCACCTGCCTTATGAACCTCCTGGCCTTACTCATTCAATATTAATCCCCTGGCCTTGTGAATCTGACTTACCCACTTGGCCTTACCCTACGGGCCTTAACATCATGTCCTTACCAACCAGAATTACCCAGCTGATTTTACCTACCCAGCCTTACCCTGTTGTCCTTCACAATTAGTCTCAGCTTTCTTGTCTCATTTAGCTGTCCCACCCCTACTGGCCTTAACCTAGTGTCATTATCAGCTTTCCCAGCCCCTGGCTTGACTTTCCTGGCCTTTACCTATTGGCCTTCCCACATGGCTGTATTTTCTTGTCCTTACCCACTTGGCCTTGTGCAAGTACTGGCTTCACCCAGTAGGCCTTCTGCAACCAACATTATTAACCCGACAGCCATACTCACCTGCTATATTCACCTGCCTGGCCTCAGCCAGCATAACATGATTTAATCTGTTGGCCTCATACCCATCTGGTGTTGACTACCTTGTTTTATTCAGCTGACCTTCACTTCCTCGCCCTCCCCGCACTGTCTTGCCCACCTAGTATTAGTTTCCTTTCATCATTTAGCTGGCTTGGCAACTTGGCATTTAACCTACTGGGAATGTCTCCATTGATTTACTGGCCTGGGGCTACCCAAATAGCCTTTTATTCAGTTAAATATAAATGCGTGGTTTTAACAACCTGGCCTTACTCACCAGATATTATTAACCTCATTTTCTTAATTACTTTACCCTCATGGCATTATTAAACAAACTTCATTCATGTGGCTCTATGAAATTCCTGCCCTTATTGACCTAAGCTTAATTTCTTGTCCTTACTAAATGTCTTGGCCTTATCTACGTGCCATAACTTCTCGCCATTATCCTCTTGTTCTTACCCAGCTGGCTTTAATTTCCTGGCCTCAATCTGCTGTCAAAATCTACCAGCTCTTGCCCATGGTGCCTTACTGCCCTTTCTCTACTCCCTGGCCTTACCCATCACATTTTATTTATTTATTTTTTGAGGAGGAGTCTCCCTCTGTCGCCAGGCTGGAGTGCAGTGGTGCAATCTCGGCTCACTGCAACCTCCAACTCCCTGGTTTAAGCAATTCTCCTGCCTCAGCCTCCCGAGGGGCTGGGATTACAGGCCTGCGCCACCACGCCTAGCTAATTTTTGCATTTTTAGTAGAGATGAGGTTTCACCATGTTGGCCAGGCTGGTCTTGAACTTCTGTCCTCAAGTGATCCACCTGCCTCGGCCTCCCAAAGTGCTGGGATTACAGTCGTGAGCCACTGCACCTGGCCAACCCACCTCATTTTATCACCCTTGACAGAATCCATTAGCTTTTCACACCTAGCCTAAACCTGTGATCCTTAACCTCATGGTCTCAACAACCTGGATTACCTACCTAGTTTTCCCACCTAGTCTTACCGTGGGTTTCATGCTAAATTTATACTGCTGTCCTTAACCTTCTAGTTTTATTTACCAGGGCTTAGCCCCTGGTCTGATTTTCCTAAACTTACCTCCCTAGGTTTCCTCCCCTGGACGTATTTCCCTGCCCTTATTACCTGGATTTCCCGCCGTACCCTAACTTAACACACCTTACATTTCCCATTTGGACTTACCCATCCAGCCTTAACCTCATGGCTTCAATAGCTTACCAGCCTGGCCTTTCCATCTGGCCTTAGCCTTTCATTCTTAGTCACATGGCCTCAACCTCCTAGCCTAATCTGCCTAGCATTAACCTCTCAGCCTTACCCAGTTGGAGTTACCACCTAGCTGTATTCAGTGGCCTTAACTTACTGGCTTTATGCACCTGGCTTTTTCAATGGCTTGGCTTCCTGATCCGGTGTTAACCTCATGGTTTTGCCAAAATAAATTTACCCACCTGCCTATTAACCTCCTGACCTTACTCATTCAGCATTATTCTGCTGGCCTTATGCACCTGGCTTACCCACCTGGCCTTACTCTACTGGCCTTAACCTTATGTCCTTACCAACCTGAATCACCTGACTGATTTTATCTACCCAGCCTTACCCATTTGGCCTTCACGATTAGTCCCAGTTTCTGGTCTTACTCACATCTCTCAACCCTACTGGCCTTAACCTAGTGGAATTATCCTTAGTCCTGACCCTTGGCCTTACTTTCCCAGCCCTCACCTATTGGCATTTCCCTATGGCCTTAAACACTAGGCCTTCCCCACCCAACCTTATTAACCTTAGGACCATACTCACCAGCCATATTCACCTGCCTGGTCTCAGACAGCATGATTTAATCTGCTGGCTTCATGCCCAACTGGTGTCAACTCCCTAGTTTTATTCAGCTCGACTTAACCTCCTCACCTTCCCTTCACTGTCTTACCCACCTAGTATTACCCTTCTGTCGTTATTTGGCTGGCTTGCTGACTTGGCCTTAACTCTCCTGCATGTTTCTCCTATTAATTTACCTGCTTGGTGTTACCCAAATAGTCTTTTATTCAGCTGGATTTGTACACCTGGTTTTAACAACCTGGCCACACTCAGCCAAAGTTACTAACCTTCTTACCTTCATCACCTTATCTTGTCCACGTGGTATTAGGAGCCTGGCATTATCCGTCTGACCTTATTAACCTCCTGGCCTTACTCACCCAGACTTAATTGCATGGCCTAAAAGTCCTGGGTTTACACTCCTGGCCATAAGTTCCCACCCACCATTATCCACCTGTCCTTACCCACCTGGCTTTAATTTGCTGGCCTCAATCTCTGGTCATGACCCACCTAATCTTGCCCCCGCAGAGGCCTTTGTCTCCTTCCTTTACTCCCTGGCCTTGCCCCACTCTTGTTACCACCCTGGCCAGACCCTTTAATCTTCCTCACCAGACCTAATCCTATGGGCCTTAACCTCATGGCCTCAACAACCTGCATTAGCCACCATGTTTTCCCACCTGGTCTTTCTGATCATGCATGACCCAAATGGCCTTCACATTGGTTTACACAACTGTCCTTAATCTTCTGGTTTTATCTACCAGGACTTAACCCCTGGATTTACCTCGCTACATTTACTCCCCTAGCCTAATCTTCCTGCCCTTATTCCCTATATTTACCTCCCACCCCTGGACTTAGAAACTTTGTATTAGCCATCTGGACTTACCCATATTGTCTTAACCTCGTGGGTTTACCAACCTGATGACCAACATAGCTTACCAACCTGGCCATCCCACCTGGCCTTTACCTTTTGTTCTATTATTATTATTATTTTATTATTATTATACTTTATGTTCTGGGATACATGTGCAGAACATGCAGGTTTATTATGTAGGTATACACGTGCCATGGTGGTTTGCTGAACCTATCAACCCATCATCTACACTGGGTATTTCTCCTAATGCTATCCCTCCCCTAGTCCCCCACCTCCCGACAGGCCCAGAAGTGTGATGTTTCCCTCCCTGTTTCCATGTATTCTCATTTTTCAACTCCCAATTATGAGTGAAAACATGAGGTGTTTTGTTTTCTGTTCTTGTGTTAGTTTGCTGAGAATGATGGTTTCCAGCTTCATCCATGTCCCTGCATAGGACATGAACTCATCCTTTTTTATGGCTGCATAGTGTTCCATGGTGTAAATGTGCCACATTTTGTTTATCCAGTCTATCATTGATGGGCATTTGGGTTGATTCCAAGTCTTTGCTATTGTTAACAGTGATGCAATAAAAGTATGTGCGCATGTGTCTTTATAGTAGAATGATTTATAATCCTTTGGTTATATCCCCAGTAATGGGATTGCTGGCTCAAATGATATTTCTAGTTCTAGATCCTTGAGGAGTTGCCACACTGTCTTCTACAATGGTTTGCACTCCCACCAACAGTGTAAAAGCATTCCTATTTCTCCACATCCTCTCCAGCATCTGTTGTTTCTGGACTTTTTAATGATTGCCATTCTAACTGATGTGAGATGGTATCTCATTGTGGTTTTGATTTGCATTTCTCTAATAACCAGTGATGATAAGCTTTTTTTCATATGTTTGCTTTTTTCTTGTAAATTTGTTAAAGTTCTTTGTAGATTCTGGATATTAGCCCTTTGTCAGAGGGATAGATTGCAAAAATTTTCTTCCATTCTGTAGGTTGCCTGTTCACACTGATTATAGTTTCATTTGCTGTGCAGAAGCTCTTTAGTTTAATTAGATCCCAGTTGTCAATTTTAGTTTTTGTTGCCATTGCATTTGGTATTTTAGTCATGAAGTCTTTGCCCATGCTTATGTCCTGAATGGTATTGCCTAGGTTTTCTTCTAGAGTTTTTATAGTTTTAGGTCTTACATTTAAGTCTTTAATCCATCTTGAGTTAATTTTTGTATAAGGTGTAGGGAAAGGATCTAGTTTCAGCTTTGGGTAGCCAGTTTTCCCAATACCATTTTTTAAATAGGGAATCCTTTTCCCAGTGCTTGTTTGTGTCAGGTCTGTCAAAGATCAGGTGGTTGTAGATGTATGGCGTTATTTCTGAGGCCTCTGTTCTGTTCCATTGGTGTATATATCTGTTTTGGTACCAGTACCATGCTGTTTTTGTTACTGTACCCTTGTAGTATAGTTTGAAGTCAGGTAGTGTAACGCTTCCAGCTTTGTTCTTTTTTCTTAGGATTGTCTTGGCTATGTGAGCTCTTTTTTTGGTTCCATATGAAATTTAACATAGTTTTTTTTTTCAGTTCTGTGAAGAAAGTCAGTGGTAGCTTGTTGGGGATAGCACTGAATCTATAAATTACTGTGGGTAGTATGGCCATTTTCATGATGTTGATTCTTCCTATCCATGAGCATGGAATGTTTTTCCATTTGTTTGTGTCCTCTCTTATTTTCTTTTTTTTAAATTATTATTATTATACTTTAAGTTTTAGGGTACATATGCACAATGTGCATGTTAGTTACATATGTATACATGTGCCATGCTAGTGTGCTGCACGCATTAACTCATCATTTAGCATTAGGTGTATCTCCTAATGCTATCCCTCCCCACTCCCCCCACCCCACAACAGTCCCCAGAGTGTGATGCTCTGCTTCCTGTGTCCATGTGTTCTCATTGTTCAATTCCCATCTATGAGTGAGAACATGTGGTGTTTGGTTTTTTGTCCTTGCGATAGTTTACTGAGAATGATGATTTCCAATTTCATCCATGTCCCTACAAAGGACATGAACTCATCATTTCTTATGGCTGCATAGTATTCCATGGTGTATATGTGCCACATTTTCTTAATCCAGTCTATCATTGTTGGACATTTGGGTTGGTTCCAAGTCTTTGCTATTGTGAATAGTGCCACAACAAACATACGTGTGCATGTGTCTTTATAGCAGCATGATTTATAGTCCTTTGGGTATATACCCAGTAATGGGATGGCTGGGTCAAATGGTATTTCTAGTTCTAGATCCCTGAAGAATTGCCACACTGACTTCCACAATGGTTGAACTAGTTTACAGTCCCACCAACAGTGTAAAAGTGTTCCTATTTCTCCACATCCTCTCCAGCACCTGTTGTTTCCTGACTTTTTAATGATTGCCATTCTAACTGGTGTGAGATGGTATCTCATTGTGGTTTTGATTTGCATTTCTCTGATGGCCAGTGATGATGAGCATTTTTTCATGTGTCTTTTGGCTGCATAAATGTCTTCTTTTGAGAAGTGTCTGTTCATATCCTTCGCCCACTTTTTGATGGGGTTGTTTGTTTTTTTCTTGTAAATTTGTTGGAGTTCATTGTAGATTCTGGATATTAGCTCTTTGTCAGATGAGTAGGTTGAGAAAATTTTCTCCCATTTTGTAGGTTGCCTGTTCACTCTGATGGTAGTTTCTTTTGCTGTGCAGAAGCTCTTTAGTTTAATTAGATCCCATTTGTCAATTTTGGCTTTTGTTGCCATTGCTTTTGGTGCTTTAGACATGAAGTCCTTGCCCATGCCTATGTCCTGAATGGTAATGCCTAGGTTTTCTTCTAGGGTTTTTATGGTTTTAGGTCTAACATTTAAGTCTTTAATCCATCTTGAATTAATTTTTGTATAAGGTGTAAGGAAGGGATCCAGTTTCAGCTTTCTACATATGGCTATCCAGTTTTCCCAGCACCATTTATTAAATAGGGAAACCTTTCCCCACTTCTTGTTTTTCTCAGGTTTGTCAAAGATAAGATAGTTGTAGATATGCGGTGTTATTTCTGAGGGCTCTGTTCTGTTCCATTGATCTCTATCTCTGTTAACAAGAATACCTAGGAGTTGAACTCAGCTCTGCACCAAGCGGACCTAATAGACATCTACAGAACTCTCCACCCCAAATCAACAGAATATACATTTTTTTCAGCACCACACCACACATATTCCAAAGTTGACCACATAGTTGGAAGTAAAGCACTCCTCAGCAAATGTAAAGAACAGAAATTATAACAAACTGTCTCTCAGACCACAGTGCAATCAAACTAGAACTCAGGATTAAGAAACTCACTCAAAACCGCTCAACTACATGGAAACTGAACAACCTGCTCCTGAATGACTACTGGGTACATAACGAAATGAAGGCAGAAATAAAGATGTTCTTTGAAACCAACAAGAACAAAGACACAACATACCAGAATCTCTGGGACACATTCAAAGCAGTGTGTAGAGGGAAATTTATAGCACTAAATGCCCACAAGAGAAAGCAGGAAAGATCCAAAATTGACACCCCAACATCACAATTAAAAGAACTAGAAAAGCAAGAGCAAACACATTCAAAAGCTAGCAGAAGGCAAGAAATAACTAAAATCAGAGCAGAACTGAAGGAAATAGAGACAAAAAAACTCTCTTATTTTCTTAAGCAGTGGTTTGTAGTTCTCCTTGAAGAGGTCCTTCACATCCCTTGTAAGTTGGATTCCTAGATATTCTCTTTATAGCAATTGTGAATGGGAATTCTCTCATGATTTGGCTCTCTGTTTGTCTGTTATTGGTGTATAAGAATGCTTGTGATTTTTGCACATTGATTTTGTATCCTGACACTTTGCTGAAGTTGCTGATCAGCTTAAGGAAATTTTGGGCTGAGACAGTGGGGTTTTCTAAATATACAATCATGTCATCTGCAGACAGAGACAATTTGACTTTCTAGTTTCCTAATTGAATACTATTTATTTCTTTCTCTTGCTAGATTTCCCTGGTTAGAACTTCCAATACTATGTTGAATAGGAGTGGTGAGCGACGGCATCCTTGTCTTGTGCCAGTTTTCAAAGGGAATGCTTCCGGGTTTTGCCCATTCAGTATGATATTGGCTGTGGGTTTGTCATAAATAGCTCTTATTATTTTGAGATACGTTCCATCAATATTTAGTTTATTGAGAGTTTTTAGCATGAAGAGCTGTTAAATTTTGTTAAATTCCTTTTCTGCATCTGTTGACATAATCATGTGGTTTTTGTCATTGGTTCTGTTTATGTGATAGGTTACATTTATTGATTTGTGTATGTTGAACCAGCCTTGCATCCCAGGGATGAAGCCTACTTGATTGTGGCGGGTAACCTTTTTGATGTGCTGCTAGATTCAGTTTGCTAGTATTTTACTGAGGATTTTTGCATCGATGTTCATTAGGGATATTGGCCTGAAATTTCCTTTTTTTTTGTTGTGTCTTCACCAGATTGTGGTATCAGGATGATGGTGGCCTCATAGAATGCGTTAGGGAGGATTCCCTCTTTTTCTGTTGTTTGGAATAGTTTTAGAAGGAATGGTACCAGCTCCTCTTTGTACCTCTGTTAGAATTTGGCTGTGAATCCACCCAGTTTTGAACTTATTTTGGTTGGTAGGCTATTAATTACCGCCTCAATTTCAGAAGTTGTTATCGCTGTATTCAGGGATTTGCCTTCTTCCTGGTTTAGTCTGGGAGGGTGCATGTGTCTAGGAATTTATTCATCACTTCTAGATTTTCTTTTGCTTTTTCTTTCTTTTTTTTTTTTTTTTTGAGACGGAGTCTTACTCTGTCACCCAGGCTGGAGTGCAGTGGCGTGATCTCAGCTCACTGCAAGCTCTGCCTCCTGGTTTCACAGCATTCTCCTGCCTCAGCCTCTTGAGTAGCTGGGACTACAGGCGCCCACCATCACGCCCGGCTAATTTTTTTTGTATTTTTTTTTTAGTAGAGATGGGGTTTCACCATGTTAGCCAGGATGGTCTCGATCTCCTGACCTCATGATCCGCCTGCCTCGGCCTCCCAAAGTGCTGGGATTACAGGCATGAGCCACCGCGCCAGGCCTAGATTTTCTAGTTTATTTGCATAGAGGTGTTTATAGTATTCTCTGATGGTAGTTTGTATTTCTTTGGGGTCAGTGGTGATAGCCCCCTTTATCGTTTTTTATTGTGTCTATTTGATTCTTCTCTGTTTTCTTCTTTATTAGTCTGGCTAGTGGTTTGTCTATTTTGTTGATCTTTTCAAAAACCCAGCTCCTGGATTAATTGATTTTTTTTTTTTGAGGGGTTTTTCATGTCTCTATCTCCTTCATTTCTCCTCTGATCTTAGTTATTTCTTGTCTTTTGCTAGCTTTTGAATTTGTTTGCTCTTGCTTCTCTAGTTCTTTTAATTGTGATGTTAGGGTGTCGATTTTAGATCTTTCCTGCTTTCTCTTGTGGGCATTTAGTGCTATAAATTTTTCTCTAGACATTGCTTTAAATGTGTCCTAGAGATTCTGGTACATTGTGTCTTTGTTCTCATTGGTTTCAAAGAACTTCATGAAGCATACACAAATATCAATAGCTGAATCAATCATGTGGAAGAAAGGATATCAGAGATTGAGGATCAACATAATGAAATGAAGCAAGAAGACAAGATTAGAGAAAAAAGAGTGAAAAGAAATGGACAAAGCCTCCAAAAAACTATGGGACTATGTGGAAAGACCAAATCTACATTTGATTGGTATACCTGAAAGTGACGGGGAGAATGGAACCAAGTTGGAAACATTCTTCAGGATATTACCCAGGAGAACTTCCCCAGCCTAGCAAGACAGGCCAACACTCAAATTCAGGAAACACAGAGAACACTGCAAAGATACCCCTCGAGAAGGACAACCCCAAGACACATAATAGTCGGATTCACCAAGGTTGAAATAAAGGAAAAAATGTTAAGGGCAGCCAGAGAAAAAGGTCGGGTTACTCCCAAAGGGAATCCCATCAGACTAAGAGCGGATCTCTTGGCAGAAACCCTACAATCCAGAAGAGAGTGGGGTCCAATATTCAACATTCTTAAAGAAAAGAATTTTCAACCCAGAATTTCATACTCAGCCAAACTAAGCTTCATAAGCAAAGGAGAAATAAAGTCCTTTCCAGAGAAGCAAATGCTGAGAGATTTTGTCACCACCAGGCCTGCCTTACAGGAGCTCCTGAAGGAAGCACTAAACATGGAAAGGTACGACTGGTACCAGCCATTGCAAAAACATACCAAGTTGTAAAGACCATCAATGCTCTGAAGAAACTGCATCAACAGGCAAAATAACCAGCTAGCATCATAATGACAGAATCAAATTCACATATAACAATATTAACCTTGAATGTAAATGGACTAAATGCCCCAATTAAAAGACACAGATTGGCAAATTGGATAAAGGGTCAAGACCCATTGGTCTGTTATACTTAAGAGACCCATCTCATGTGTGAAGACACATAGGCTCAAAATAAAGGGATGGAGGAATATTTACCAAGAAAATGGAAAGAAAATAAAAAGGGGGTTGCAATCCTAGTCTCTGATAAAACAGACTTTAAGCCGACAAACAAAGATCAGAAGAGACAAAGGCGGCCATTACATAATGGTAAAAGGATCAATGCAACAAGAAGAGCTAACTATCTTAAATATATATGCACCCAATACAGGAGTACCCAGATTCATAAAGCAAGTTCTTAGAGACATACAAAGAGATTTAGACTCTCACACAATAATAGTGGGAGACTTTAACACCTCACTGTCAATATTAGATTAACGAGACAGAAAATTAATGAGGATATCCAGGACTTGAACTCAGCTCTGGACCAAGAAGACCTAATAGATATCTACAGAAATCTCCACCCCAGATCAACAGAATATACATTTTTCTCAGCACCACATCACACTTATTCTCAGATTGACCACATAATTGGAAGTAGAACACTCCTCAGCAAATGCAAAAGAATGGAAATCATAACCATCTCTCAGATCACAGTGCAATCAAATTAGAACTCAGGATTAAGAAGTTACTTAAAACTGCACAACTACATGGAAACTGAACAACCTGCTCCTGAATGACTACTGGGTAAATAGCGAAATGAAGGCAGAAATAAAGAGGCTCTTTGAAACCAACGAGAACAAAAACACAACATAACAGAATCTCTGAGACACATTTAAAGCAGTGTGTAGAGGGAAATTATAGCACTATGTGCCCACAAGCAAAAGTAGGAAAGATCTAAAATTGACACCCTAACATCACAATTAAAAGAACTGGAGAAGGAAGAGCAAACACATTCAAAAGGTAACTAGCTTTCTTCACTGATTTCCACCTAACAAAATCTGTGTCCTGTGTACTTCTTATCTCTCCAGACCTCTTTGATCTTGCCTTTGCTCTATCCTGTTAAGTGATAAATGTCTTAAACAGTAAGTTTCTGGAGTTCCCTTCCTTGACTTCTGGCTCTTCTTAAAGATGTCTGTTTGTGATTTGAAAATTCAGATAACACATTTTTAATTTCTGGAGGATTAAAAATGGCATCGAGAGGCCGGGTGCAGTGGCTTACACCTGTAATTTCAGCACTTTGGGGGGCCGAGGCAGGAAGATCACCTGATGTCGGGAGTTCGGGACCAGCCTGACCAACTTGGAGAAACCCCGTCTCTACTAAAAATACAAAATTAGCCAGACATGGTGGCACATGCTTGTAATCACAGCTACTCTGGAGGCTGAGGAAGGAGAAAAGCTTGAACCTGGGAGGCGAAGGTTGCAGTGAGCTGAAATCGCACCATGGCACTCCAGCCTGAGCAAGAGCGAAACTCTATCTCAAAAAAAATTAAAAAATGGCATAGAGACATTGTTGTAATGGTGATTTAATATTTGTATGGCTTTCTTTGAACATGGAATGTTTCAGTCTTGAAAAAATTTATTTTAACCATCACATCACTTTTCTGTTATTTCAAACACTAGATGTCTCTCTAGTGCCAGTCTCATTCTGCTTACTACTTGGGAAGGCTAGTTCAGCCTAGAATTGTACTGGATTCAGAGTAAGGAGATGTCAGTTTGACAGTGTTAGCTCTGAGAAGACCCCAGCATTTTCAATATTATGTGTACCCTCTCAGATTCTATGTGGCTAAATTTCAGCGATGATCTTTCCTGCTTAAAGAAACAATGATAATACTACTTTATCTTTGTATAGTAGTAGAATGTTTTTAGAGCCATCTACATGTGTTCATGTGCTCTGTCCTCACAGCAATATTGCAAGCCAGGTACTATTATTTCAATTTTTATAGTTGAAGAAACTGAGGCCTAGATATGTTACAGAACATTAATAAGTTGACATGGCAACTAGTTACTGAACCCGCATTCACTCACAGATTCTCTGATTTTAAATCCATCACTCTTTCCTCTACATAAAACCACTTCTGTCTATAGAAGCACTGTTAGTAGCTTGCTGATTTACATATGTTTTGATGAACAAAAATATATCTCTTCATATTATACATTACAACTTTAAACACACAAAATATAACCTTAGCCATCTTTAGGACAGATGTTAGTTCTTTCTTCTCCTTCAATAATATAAAGGTGTTACAGTTCCACTTTACTGTGATTAATTGTTTGTAAAACCCTAATGAACACTTGTCTTCTAGCTGCTGCTTATAGATTGGTTTACATGCTCTAATAATATGTATGGGTGAGACTGCTCCTGTCTTTAGTCTGAACCTTGGGTAACCCCAGTTTGTGATTAGCTTTGAAGAGGTATACGTGTGAGCTGACATTCCTCTGTGTACTTTACTGGCTGCCAGGAGAAACATTTAATTTCCTGGTGGGAGAAAATTATCTCTAAAGGAAGAGTCCCATTCTTTCTATTGTTACTTTAAGGTTCCCTGGATGGTTTCAATCTCAATAATGCACAAATAAGAACTCCCTTAGATTGTGGTTAAGTAAATATATATAGGAAGTGTTCTTCCTTGCTAGTTTGTGTATTTTACGTGATAATAAATCAGTCCTTTCTTAATATGTAACACCCATGGACATTTTTGAAGTTATGTCCTAGTAAAGTTGTTGGCATCTTACTTTTCTTAAAAAAGCATATCAAAATACAACAATATGTAAAATGAACTGTAACATTTGATCAGCAGTTCTATATACTTTACAATTATATATAAAACTCATAACTAATTTTGAAATTATGTTCAAGAAATGAAGAGGATCCTGTTATTTATTGGAGTTGAAAGTCCTGAACACTTAGTAAACCCTCCAATTTTTCTGGTTTAATGTAAGAGTAAATGTTGCTTTCGAGTTATAAAAGGGTAAATGTGATCATTTTATTATATAGGAAAGACATTTAAAGTAAAACGTTTACATTTTCATGAAGAATTCCAATTGTTATTCAAGTTTTAGTCTCATGTACAATTTATGTGTGTCATTGGCCAAAAATTTAATGATGTAAAATATCCGTAACATTCCTGGGGATTTTTGTTTATATTTTGGTTTTTTTCTTTTTCAAGGTGATGTAGATTCACATAGTTTCTGTTTCTTTTTCATTTTATGTAAAAAATGTAGTACTTTATTTTCCAGCTGATAGGTGGCTTCCCTGGCAGTCAAGAAATAACATTGTCTTTGGTGATAGACAGACTAATGTTTCAATTTCTATTTCTTGCTATGTGATAATGGAGAAATTTCCTGTCTATGGTTCTATTTCGTCATCTAATAAATTTTGATAAAAATGTCCATATTTTTGGAATGGAATGGCAAAATGCAAAATGCAATAACTTGTGTAATGTGTTCAGCTAAAGGCTTGTAATATGATGAGTTATCAGTAAAGGTCTCCATTGTTATCAAAGGCACTTCTCTAGAAAAACGTGACTATTCCCATAGTTGGTTGTTTTCTTTTTTCCACATTACAGGGTTGTTGCTTATTCATTCGTTAATAAAGAACATTTAAAATATCTCTTCAGAAGAGTATAATAAATAAGCTCACATTAATGTATTATTAATATGTACCTGTAATCTTTTAGGGGAATACATAATGACTTTTAATAAAAAATGTTGTAATCATTCTTGGGAAACTTCAATTTAGAAACCTATAAAACGTAATTTTTATTTTTTCAGAAAAAATTATACATATGTGTAATGAAGGGAAGAAGAATAACTTAATCAACTTTACAGCTAAATTGGCACTTTTAGTCTGTGATCAGACATTCAGTTGAAGTGATATTCTTTAAAAGAAGAGGAAGAATCAGTCGGAAAAGTGATCGTTAGTACAACACTACAATGTGTTGGTCATTAAACTAGCCTTCAAAATAAGAATTGAATAGGAAAATATATAGAGGGCAGATATAAATATATATAAATGTAAATATAAATATATAATATATATAAATATAAAGATATAAATAAGAAAAGGAAATACTCATCCAAGAAATCAGGGGACCACAGGGTTAAAGAGGGGAAAAAGAAACATGAGGAAAAGAGTTTAAAGACTAGAATGAACAAATAGGATTGATTGTTCTACTAATGTTTTTAGTGGCAGCAAATTCAATAATGAAACTCATCTCTCCTGCCTAAAATGAGTGGCTGTGTAGAGCAGCAAACATAGGGAAGAACATTCTCTGTTCCTCTCTGGATTGTCTTTTATGTCCCAAAATAACCCAGATGAAGTAATGAGCTGATATTCAACAATATCTTGAGTGTGAGATAGAAACGTTTAATAGTACCTATTAACCACATTTTTGGAAATACATGATGTTAATAGGTACATTATATCAATGATTAATTAAATATTTCACTATAATATTTTATATAATATAGTTATAATTAGAACATTAATTTTAAAATAACAATTTTCTAAAAATAAAATTAAAAAAATAAAGTTTTACCCAAAGAAAGAAGGATAAATCAGTTTGAATGTTTAACACTTTAGTTTTAGACTTTTGGGGGTATGTAATATTTCACATTCAGAAATGGAATACCTAAAAAGGAATCAATAAATAAAAATGTTACTTTTTAATTTAGAAATAGGATTTTAATATTTGATTTAACAGTAAAGCTTATATGGATTATATGATCATTTCTTTTGAATTTATTTCCAATTTGTCATATAAAGGTAATTATTTTCAGCAATTTGAAAGTTTTCTATTTAAAAATAAACTTTTTTCTTTTCTTTCTCTTCCTTCTCTCCAACTCAAAGTTTTTAAAAAATTGAAAAAAGTAACAGTTGATTTGCAATACTTTATAACTTTCTCCCCTCAAAATACGGGTTTAAATGCTCTTTAAGTTACAAATATTCAATGAGTCAGATGACCTGAATTTGCTCTTCTGTGACTTTCTGGGTTGATTTCAGAATTACTCTTGCCAACTCTATTTGAGAAGAGTCCAGTGATGAAATAACCAGAGTTGAAACCTGCTTGTTCAGAACATGACTTTAGCTACTATTGACATTTTCCTGTTTTCTTTAGTTAAGAAATTCAACGAATGTTAGCAAGGAGAGGAGGGACCCAATCTTCAAGACTACTAGGGTGTTATTGAAGCCAGCTGTAATTTAGTGTGTGTGAGTGTGTGTGTGTGTGTGTGTGGTGTGTGCATGTGTATGTTTATATGTTTTCAAGTGATATTTAAATTTTTTTAACCAACATATTTTATCAAACACCAAGATGTCATTATCCATTCTAGATATTTGATTTAAAAAATTTTTAGAGTCTAAAATTTGAAAACATTTCCACGATGCCATTATTTCAGATCATTAATAAAATATTAAATATGGATATACAAATTTATTTAAATATACTGGTTTCGCCCTCTATTAGGAAGATATGTGTCATTAACTGATAAAAGTCAAACTTTAACATTTGGCATTTTGATTTGACACTACATAGAAATGAGGGATAAATATAAGCATTTTTCACAATGTATAATTAATTCAAACAAAGAAATTACTCAAGTGACAGAGATGAGAAGATATTTTCAACTCAGTGTCACAAGTAGAAGCTGAAGTCCTGGGATTCTATTTGGTAAGGAGGTTAAAATAATATATACACCTTAATGACTGAAGTTTTGCATTTTAGCATCTAAATGGGTACTGGAAGTAGGGCTTCAACAAATACAGAACCTGTAAAATTTAGTTTACCTGTGAAAGGAGGACTAGCTAAACTTTGCCACCAGTCTAAGTAAGTAGTATGGAGTACTGTTATTTCAAAGTTATCTTCAATAAATTGAAAACTTAATCCATTGTGAAACTGTGAGATTGACTTAATTTGTGAGACACAACCCCAAGTCAAGGAATTGACCTAGGTGCCAGCAAAAGCAAAAATAGTCATTTGTAATCGTATACCATCTCAAAATGTTATTTAGGTTTTATTGGTTTATTGAGAAGAGACAACTCATTAGGAAAACACATTTTATTTTTAATAATTGTCTCTGATTGCAGTCTGGAGATACCCAATCCTGTATCTCTGACAGAGATTAGCCTATTAGCTTCTAGAGTTGCAACCATATAAATGGATGCTGCTTTGTGGAACACATTAATTGGTTCTTCAGGGTCCTATGAGTGTCTTTCCCTTTTTTGATGTGGAAATCTGAACCCCTGGTTCTAACTTCTTCCTTTTCTCTTTAGCTCTTGCCATAGTTAGTGGCCCACAACTTCATGAGGGTTTACCAAAAAGACAACTGATGTCTTTAGAAAATTGTGAGAAACTCACATTCTGTAATTTTTCCTGTTCTTGTTTCTACCTTGGGTTTTCCTGGCCAAATAAAGAGTTTTGCTAAGTTTAGCTGAGAAATACTCATACCTGACTTAGAGGGAAATAAGTGGTTTTGATAACTGCAAGTTGTTTTAGTGATCCTCTTTCTTTCGCCTATTCCTGTCTGCAGGAAGGGAAAATATTGCATTTCTTCCACATGGAGGGGTGTGTGAAGAGAAATAAAACTTTTCGCTGTGAATGTGCATCCCAAAAAAATACACCTTTTTCTAACTTTCATCTTGTACTGAATTAAGAGTGAGGGTGGTAGTTCTGGTTTTGCAGGAGAATTGCCTTTCAGCAAACCTTTCAACGGGTAGGTGACATGAAGAGCTGAAAAATCAGTGTATTAAGACTTGGGATGCTTACTGCTTTTCTCTCATCTAGGAGGCTCAGCATCCATTTCTGGTACCCAGGACCAAATAACATTTTGTTATAACAGAGTAGAAATAAAATTTAAAAATATCCAGTAAATTTAGAATTGAAAATAGTAATTAGTATTATTATTCACAGAATCTAAAGGAAACATCAAATTATGCACTTTGAAAAAGAAGGAGAGGGAACAATGAATAGGATGCAAAATCAAAGAAATTGATTAAAGTGTGGATTAACATCTCTGCAAAGAAATGAATTAACCTGTAGATGAATCTAAATAAACAACGAATGTCAAAAGCAATAATAAAAATAATGGTGATGACTAATTTTGAGTGCTTTAAAAAAAAGATGGAGCTCAACTTGAATGAAAAAAATCAGAGATAAATGACTAGAGTTAAAGCTCAACTTGCATGAAAAAATCAGAGATGAATGACTGGAGTTAAATCTTTCTCAAATCTCATTTTCTGGAGGGAGCTAGTGATAGTGATTAAATTTTCACTCTGTTAGGTCAAGAATGCATGTAACATATTTAAGGATAAACTCTATAGAAGAGCAATAGAATTTAAAACAAACACAAACTAATAAAAGACTCAGTTGTTTTAATAAAGGAAAGAGCAATAAGTAAATTTTAAAAAGATACTCCAAGCACTTGGGAGTTGAAAAAACTAAGTAAATAAAAACCAGGAGACATAAAATAAAATACAAAATGAGGTATTAAAAACATAAATGCTAATGATAAATTTACCTCTTAAAAGATAGGTAATTTCAAATTAAATTTTAAAAATCCAGTTGTGACCAGGTACAGTGACCCATGCCTGTAATCTCAGCACTTTGGGCGGCCAAGGCAGGAAGACTGCTTAACCCAGGAGTTTGAGACCAGCCTAGGCAATATAGTAAGACCTCATCTCTACAAAAAAATATAAAAATTAGCCAAGTGTGGTGGCGCATGCCTGTAGTCCTAGCTATTCAGGATGCTGAGGTGGGAGCATTTCTTGAGCCCAGAAGGTGGAGGTTGCAGTGAGCCGTGATTATGCCACTGTATTCCAGTCCAGGTGACAGAATGAGACCTGTTTTGTCTTTTTTTTTAAATCTAGTTACATGCCGTTTATGAGAAATACACCTACACATGATCATAATGAAAAGATGAAAATAGTGAAATGTGAAAACATATGCAGGCAAAGATGAACCCAAGAACTATTTTGCAATATTAATGAAAGGCAAAATAGGCTTTGAAACAAAAAGGACTTTAAGGAAAAGTAATGGTCTAATTCACTAAAAAATACAGCAATCCTGAATACCTATATGTTAAAAGCAAATAATATCCTGAAAAAATGCATAAAGTAAAAATCAATAGTATTAAAGTTGAAATGGACAAATTATCAATTGTAGTGGGAGATTTTGACATAATTTTCATACAATGACAGGCTGCATATATAGAACACTACAAACAATAAGTAGGTGAAGCAAATTGTTTTCAAACACCCACAGAGTATTTTAAAAATTTATTTTAAAAATTTATGTACCATAAATTTGCTCTTTTTTCATGTAGAGTTCTTGCAATTTTCTTTTGCCTTTTCTAGAAAAAAATATACATGGAATTACTCTGTATATTAACTTTGGAAAAAGGTTTATTTCTCAGAATAATAGAGTTAAGATTCATTTATTTCTTGCATGCATCAATACTTTATTCCTTCTTATTGCTGAATAGTATTTCATTATATGAATGCATCACATTTATTTATCCAGTCCCCAAGTGAGGGACATTTGTGTTGTTTTCAGTTTCTGATGAAACTAACACATTTGTTTTAAAATTACCATATTTGTGTGAATATGGGTTTTTATCACACTTAGGTAAATGCTAAAATGTGGGGTTATTGAGCTGTTTGCTAAGTGTATGTTTGACTTTATAAGGCATTGTTTTCTAGAGTGGCTGTGCCATTTTGCATTCTCTTCAGCTATGTATGAGAGTTTCTGTTGGTTTACATCTCTGCTAGCACTTGGCATTGTCAGTTTTTTTGTGTGTTTTCTTTTATAGGCATTCTAATAGATATGTAATTGTAATTTTAACTTAAATAAAGTAAAAGATAATTTTATAATTATCTTTTAAATATATTACTGGATTCAGATTGTTGAGGATCTTTTTTGTTTATGTTCATGAGAAATAGTGCATTGTAGTTTACATTTATTGTAAAATTTTTTGTTGATTTTGGTATCAAGGTAATCCTGGCTTCATAAAATGAGTTGGGAAATATATACCCCTCAGCCTCAGCTTCCTTTTCTGCAAGAAATTATGTGAAATTAGTATTATTTCTTTGTTAAATATTTAGTAAAATTTACCATCTGGGACTAGAGTTTTTATTTTTGGAAGTTTTTAAATAAAATATTTAATTTTCTACTAGATGAAGATATAGACAATTTACTGTTTAGTAAGTTTTGGTAATTTACATTTTTCAAAGAAGTGGTCTATCACATTTAAGCTGTTTAAATCATGGACATAGAGTTGTTGGTACTATTAGTCTTTTAATATCTGTGGAGTCTGTGGGAGTACATGTCTTTCATTCCTTACATAGTTAATTTTTGTTTTCATTTATTTCAAAATATTTTTCAAGTTCCCACTCTACTACTTGTTTGACTCATGGTTTATTTAATTTTCAAATATTCAGGTGCTTTACAGATTTTTTTCTGTTACTCATGTTTGGAAAATATAATGTATAAGATATACAAAATATAATTTAATTTTTTCTGAATTTGTTGAGGTGTTTTATGGTCTATGTTGGTGAATGTTCCATGTGCACTAGAGGAGAATATGCATTCTGCTACTAGTGGGCAAGAGTGTTCTACAAATGTCAATTAGGTCAAGTTGGTTGATAGTGTTGTTCATGCCTTCTGTGTCCTTACTGATTTTCTGTCTACTTGCTCTGTCATGTCCATTACATGTACATACATTGGAACCTTTCTAGAAATGTTATAAAATTTGCTTTCAAAAGTCATATATATTTTTATAAACTGAGAGGAGAAAAATATTAAATTATATTTATTCAGATACCCAACCATTTCTTTTGCTTTATCCTCATTCTTAAGGTTACAAGTTTCCGTTTGTTATAATTTCCCTTAAGTCTTGTTTGGGTTTAAACTATTTTTCTGAACTTCTTGAATTTTTTCTGTAAATTTATGTTTTTCACTGAACTTGGAGGAAGTTTTTCATCCACTATATCTTCAAATATTTTTCTTCACCAATCATTTTTTCCCTTTACTTCATAGATGCCAATGACACCACTACTAGGTTTTTTGAATCTTGTTATTATATTATCTACAGGCCCTAGAGGCTCTGGCCATTTTCATTTTCAATCTTTTTCTCTCTGTTATTTAGACTAGATAATTTTTATTGATCAATTTTTAAGTTTACTGACTTTTTCCTCTGTCATCTCTATTCCTTATTGAACCTGTCTAGGGAATTTTAAAATTTCAAGTGTTGTGTTGTATTTTTTATTTTTTAAATGTCCAATTTTTCCCTTTCCTTTTTCCAATAGTTTCTATTGCTCTATTATGAACGTCTTTATTTCCATTAATTTCAAGAGCATTCACCTTTGCCTCACGGAGCATGGTTATAATAGCTACAATAAAGTCTCTATTCCAACATCTGGTTCATCTTAGATTTGACATTTGTTGATTGTTGTTTCAGTGGAAAACAGGTCCAATTTTTTTTTGATTATTTGTATGTTGAGCAATTTTGCATTGCATCTTCAAAATTTTGAGTAATGTGTTGTGAGACTCTGCATCTTGTTAAAATCTTCTGAAGATTTTTTTGTTTACTAATAAATCCAGTTGGGTTCAGACCATGAGTTCTATCTTGCCTTCCACTGGTGCTAGTTCGAATGTCAGTTCAGGGTTTAAAGTCTTTATTGTTATCTGAAACAGTCAGGGATTAGTGTAAGACTTTGGAGCTGATTCACAGACAGTTCTTAAAGCTTTTGCTATGCTTCTTTGGATGTGTTCCATTCAGGCAGAGTTTGGGGGTACACCAGGGAATTTTCTTCTTCACTTCTTATTTATTTATTTTATTTTTTATTTTTATTATTTTTTTTGGAGGTGTTGAGACCTGCTTGATGTATTCCGATTATTTAATACACAATTACACAATTGTGATCCCAAACTGTGCAAAGTGAGCCTTCAACTGCAGCTGAGGAGAGGGCAGGAATGGTATACCTGGGGACGGTGGTGAGTCAGGAATGACGGGGAGGCGGCCATGATCAGGGAAGCCTCCTCCCCAGGGCCAGGGACAGGGGAGTGGCCGGAGGAGCAGGACCCAAGGGTAGCCCAGGGCCGGGGAAGTGGGCAGAGACCTCCCGTTGGCCTAGGTCAAGAGCTCAGAAGTGCCACATGGCTGAGGGGGTAGTGGCCCGGGAAGTGCCAGAGGCAGGGCCAGGAGAGCACCATTTCCTCGGGGGCTGGGGGCAGGGAGGTGCCCTACAGGAGAAGCCAGGAGGGGCCTCTTGTCCCTGTGGTGGGGGCTAGGCTGGAGCAGGCTGCAACAAGACAGACCTGAGGCATATGCAGGGCCTGAGAGCCTGGCTGGCTGGGCTGGTGTGTGTGTGTTGGGGGGTTCCCAGGGCATTCTGGCCCAGGGAGCAGTCCTGACTCTGCAGGCGATGCCTAGCAAGAGGCCGCAGACCCCTCAGAACTTCCCCTCCTTTCTCCCTGGAAAGGAGCTGGGGAACCTATAGTGCAAATCTGTGGACCACTCAGTTATGCAGGGAGGCTGTGCCTGAAAGTGGACACTGGGGTGCGCCCCTTCCACCACCTTGGGCTCCACCGCTGTCCTCAGTACAGCCGCTTCTCCTAAGAGTGCAGGCCACGGACGCCACCCTTGATCTGGGCCGACATGGTCTGCTTCTCAAACTTCAGTTCTTCTGAGTACATCATGGACTGAAGGACAGATAGGCTGCGGCCCGATATCCTGGCAGCCGGGCTGGATGCCCGCTATGAGGTAGGACACCAACTTATGAATGGATCCTTTGTTCTGGATGGAGCCCAAGACACCTTGCGCGATCTTCACCTTATTCCCCTCGCTGACGTATCCTTTCTGGCTGCTGCTGTTCTTCTCCATGGCATCCAGTGAGCCCATGCCCTGGTACTTCTTGAGCCGCACCCCATCTGAGAAGAAATACTCGCCGGGGTCCTACGTGGTGGTGGCCAGCAGGGAGCCCATCATCACTGTGGAGGCTCCAAGGGCCAGGGCCTTAACCACGTGCCCCACGGTCTAGATGCGGCCATCGGCTATGATGGACACACCAAAGCACAGGGCATACTCGGCCACCTTGTACAATGCAGTGCCCTGGGGCCCACCGCAGGCCATCACTTCCTGGGTGATGCAGATGGAGCCACAGCCCATACCTAGGCGCAGCCCGTCCACCCCAGCGTCAATCACGTTTTTGGCCTGGGCTGCTGTCATCCCAGTCCCCTGGAGGTGGGAGTACTTCTGTTTGATGTAATGCACCGTGGCAATCTGATACACCGAGTTCCCTTGGGACGAGTCCAAGACTACGACGTCTACCCCCGCCTGGGTGAGCAAGTCCAGGCAGTATTTGTTATCCTCAGGGGTGCCCACAGCTGCCCCGTGCAGTAGCTGCTTGTGGGAATCCTTGGAGGCCAGAGGGTAGTCTCAGTTCTTCTTCAGGTTGGTGCAGGCGATCATGGCCACCAGCTCATTGGATCATTGACGAAAGACAGCTTCCCTTTCTTGCTATGCTGCAGGATCTCATTTGCCTCTTTAAACATCAGGCCTGTTGGAGCCAGCACCAGCTCGATCCTTGGCGTCATCACCTCACTGAGGAGGGTGGTGTGGTCCTTCTCAGCAAGAAAGTTGATGTCTCTGGAGGTGACGATGCCTACCAGCTTGCTGCCTATGGTGCCCGTCTCAGTGATGGGGATGCCAGAGAAGCCATGCCGCATCTTGGCCTCCAGCACATCACCCACAGTGTGCGAGGGGGTCAGCACCACTGGGTCCGTGATGAAGCCCTGTTCAAACTTCTTGACCTTCCGCACCTCCTTGGCTTGGAACTCTGGGGTGCAGTTGTGGTGAATGAAACCAATACCTCCCATCAGAGCCATAGGAATGGCTATGTCGGCCTGTCACAGTGTCCATCCGGGAGGAAATCAGCAGAGTCTTCGGCGTTGATCTTCCGGGTCAGGGCTGAGGTCAGGTCTGCTTCATCAGCTATGAAGTCTATGAATCCTGGGAGAATCAGGAAGTCGTCATAGGTGAGGCAGTCGGCGCTGGCAAAGAGCTGCTGCGCGGGGAGCCAGTTATCTGGCACATAGTCGGTGCCGCCCCTGATCAGGTAGTCCGCCATACTGCCGCGAAACCATGCGACATCCGCGCGCAGCTGTCTGCTGCTGCTGCTGCCCCTGCGCTGCGGCCGTGCTGCCGCTGCGAGCCGGGCGGGCCCGCTTCTCTCTCTCTTTTTTTTTTTAAATAATTTTCTCTCACAGAGTCTGTCAGGGTCCTCTTTTCTCAGTCCCTCTGGCCAGGAGTCTTCTGTCTAAGTCTTCCACACAGTTGCACAGTTCTGTGTTATTGGATATACCCGGGGGATGAAGTAATGAAAGAAAAGACTGAAAATAAAAATGGGAATTCCTTCCACAGTCTTTACACACAGAGGCCCCTAGAGGCCCATTTTCCTGGTTCCTCTGTCCAGAAAGATGGATTTCTAGGGCTTACATTCATGCTGCTGCCTCTACATGCACTGAAGCTGGTCAATGAAGCTGGCCTTGGGGCAGAGGGAGAGAAAAACATATTGGGATTTCACCTTCAACCTCCACTTTCCACCTCTCAGCGTCCCAGTTACTTAGTACTCTGACAGAAAACCGGGGTTTTCTCAAAGTTTTTGCTGTCTGTTCCCATCACATTGTTCCCTGATTTGGCCCATCCTTAAGTCAAGACCAGATGATCTTGAAGGAAAATATCCTAGGAAACTCACTATTGGCATACTGATCATTTTTTGAGTTTTGATGTCCCTTCTCAACCTTCTTGCTATTATTTTGTTTCGGAATCACCCTCAGGTAAGTGTTTTAGTATTTTGTCCTGAATTTTTAATTGTAATGAGTGAAAGAGAAAGATTCTAGCAGGCTTACTTCATCTTGGCTGGCACCTGAAGTCCATCCATAGGATATATTTTTAAATTGTTCATGTACTTGGCCACAAAGAAAGTCTCTAAGAGTTGGGAACACACAAAACATGTTCTCTGAAAACATTGCAATAAAATTAGTAAAGAATGCCAA
Organism: Pongo pygmaeus; assembly: GCF_028885625.2. Lineage (NCBI taxonomy): Eukaryota > Metazoa > Chordata > Mammalia > Primates > Hominidae > Pongo > Pongo pygmaeus. The sequence continues at coordinate 86,930,001 of NC_072384.2, forward strand.
AATGTGCTTTTCCAAATATTTTATAGCTTAAAGCAGAAATTATATTGCAATTTATAAACTATTTAGATCTGAAAAACAAGAGAAGCACAACTGATAGACTACAACAAAAAGTATACTCACAGGAAAAATGTTAATCTTAAATGTCTGTACTAGGACAAAACAATTGGAAAATTATTAGCCAAATATTTAACTGAGGAATGTTTAAGTGAAGAAGTTAGAAAAATAGTAAATCTTAAGAAGGTAGAAAGAAGTAATAATAACAGAAATAAAGGAATTTAGAAAACCAAGCCACAATAGGGAGATTCAGCATAGAATAAAGTTTATTTTTGGAAAAGATAAAAAACTTACACAAACCTCTAACAACATTAATCAGGAAAAACCAAAAATAGTCTACATTTTCATATTAAATTATTGAATAGTAAATTATGTATTTATAATATTTAATATAAAAATATATATTTAATGGAATATTTTCTAGAGAATTAAACCTTATTAAAATGGATCCAGAAAGATATTTTAAAACTGAATACACTTACATCCATTAGGGAAATACAATCAGTTGGGGAAAAAAGCAGGAGTCCTAGTTATTGACATGCTTTTACCAAACTATCAGGGAATACATAACTATTAACTTTTAAATTTTTCTAGAGAACAGAAAATGTGTTCCTGGTCAGACACTTACTAACTGTATTCCTAGGTAAATGCTTAGCACTCTCACTGGCTTAATTAGGATAATGACCAGAGTACCTACCACATAGAACTGTGATGATTAAATGGCAAAAACAAAAGAGATATGCTAAGAGCACTGACTGACACATAGTAAGTGCAAAATAAGTGTTAGCTATTCTTTTTTTCTTATTATTATGGTACCAAAACCAGACAAGGTTAGTGCTTAAAAGAAATTCTTTAGACCAGTATTACTTAATATAGATGTAAAGATACTAAGTAACACATGAGCTAACTAGATTCAGCAAAATATTAAAAATGCATCATGGTCAAATAATGTGTATTCTAAGATTTCAAGGATGACTTAATATTAAAAATTTTGTTAATCTTAATATATTACTATGTTAACAGATTAAAAGAGAAAAAGTTTATGATTGATTCAGTAGATTCAGAAAACTCATGCAATAAATGCAGCACCCATTTGTAATGAAAACTTTTCACAAACTGGGAAAAGGAAGGTACTTGCCCACTTATCAAAGTGTATCTAAACCTGTAGCAGATACTATTAATGGTGAAACCTTACAAAATCTCCATTAAAGTAGGGAGCTATGCAAGAATTTTATAGGAGTTTGTAATCAATGCAATAAGACAAGGATAACGAGTAAGAAGAATGAGAATTGGCATGGGGGAAACTAAATTTCATTATTTGCATATGATGTAATTATCTATATATAAAACTGAGACGGCTTATAAATGAATTATTGGCACTAATAAGAGGTCAGCATGTTCCTGGATATAGAATGAATATGTAAAAATCATTGACATTCTTATTTATTCCCCACATACTTAAACTATTACAGAAACTAAGATCAAATTCATAAGAGGTACAAAAACTAAAAGGTACCTGAATATTTACTGAAGGATATGAGAGAATGCCAAAAACCTGGATATTAATTGACGGGAAAAGTTAATACTGTTAGGAAATAAATTCTCCTCCAATTAATTTACAAATCCTATATAGTATCAGTTAAACTAACTCTAAAATTTCTTTGGAATGTGAAAGGATCAGGAATATCTAAGCCTTTTTTTTAGTAAGAAAGGAGAAGAAATTCTTTGCAGATATGAGGACAAATTGTAAAAGTGTAAGTATTCAGCTGTCTTACTATTTGTACAGGCTAGACAAACCAACCAATGGAAAGGAACAAAGAACCCAGACAAAGACTTATGCATATATAAGAACTCAGTTCAGGCATTATTAATTGGTTGTGGAATAACGAAGTTTTAAATAAATGGTTCCAGGTAAAATTAATTATCCTTATTAAAAATTTGCAATTCATAACACATTAAAATAAATTCCAGATAGATTAAAGACCCCAATATGACAAAAAATTTATAAAGACTTTGGAAGGAGATATAGGAGAATCCCATATTTTAAAGAGGATCATAATAAGCACAAAACTTCAAAGAAAATTATTCATAACCTTGACCTTATTAAAATGCAAAGCTCTGTAATACAGGAGACATTGAAGAAAGTTAATAAAAAATAATAATTGAAGAAAAGCAATTTATGATGTTTGTAACAACAAAATATTGGTATCTTACTATAGTAAAAAAGTCTTCTGAAAATGAATATAAGCATAAGACAAATTACCTAACTGAAAATTGGGTAAATCAAACAAACTGAAGATTCTATTAAAAAAAGAAGCTGGAAAGATAGACAGCTGAAAAGATCTTTAATCTGAATAGTTGAGGGAGCATGCTTATGGATTTGAAAATGGAATACCATTTCACAGTCACCACTGGCAGACCTCTGACAACTAAAACGTTGACAATACTTAGCTTTTGGAGGTGTGGAGAAACAGTCTCTCATATGCTCTCAGTGGCTGTGTAAATGAGTCAACTACTTTGGAAAAACACTTAGATAATATCAAGGAAAATGGACTGTGAGTATAGTACCTATCCCAGAAATTCGATTTCTAGGTGGATGCTCTACTCTTTTATATGTGCATAAGAAAACATGTACAAGATTATTCCTTGTAGCACTGTTGTTGAAAGAAAAAAGTGGGATACCATCTAAATATTTATCAAAAAAGAAATAAGTAATTTATCATATATTTAGTAAACTACCATCTGGCAGTTAAATGAACTAGATCTACATGAATCATCTTTGGTACATTTTGAAACAATAAGATTAAATTAAAAATTAATTGCCAGGCATGGTGGCTCACACCTGTAATCCCAGCACTTTTAGGAGGCCAAGGCAGGTGGATCGCTTGAGCTTAGGAGTTCAAGACCAGCCTGGGCAACATGGCGAAACCCCATCTCTCCAAAAATTAGCTGGGCAGGGTGGCACACACCTGTAGTCCCAGCAACTTGAAAGTCTGAGGTGGGAGGATCACTTGAGTCTGAGAGGGGGAGGTTGCAGTGAGCTGAGATTGCTGTACTACATTTCTGCCTGGGTGACAGAGTAAGAGACTGTCTCAAATAAATAAACAAATAAATAATAAATAATTGGGCCAAGCACGGTGGCTCACACCTGTAATCCCAGCACTTTGGGAGGCCAAAATGGGTGGATCAGGAGGTCAGGAGATCCAGTCCAACCTGGCCAATATGGTGAAACCCCATCTCTACTAAAAATACAAAAATTCGCCCTGAGTGGTGGTGTGTGCCTGTAGTCCCAGCTATACTCAGGAGGCTGAGGCAGAATCACTTGAACCCAGGAGGCGGAGGTTGCAGTGAGCTGAGTTCGTGCCACTGCACTCCAGCCTGGGCGACAGAGCAAGACTCGGTCTCAAAATAAATAAATAAATAAATACATACATACATAATTGAGCTGCAAATATATATTCATACAAAATTAAAAATAATGTAAAATGATCCCTATAATTTTGCTGGCAAAATTTTATGTGGTTAAGAGCAATAAAAATCAAGATAGGAAGGATATATATTCTATCAAGATATTAGTCATGTCTGGAAAGGGAGGGTGTCAGGTAGAAGAGGATGAGTAATTCAGGTAAAAGGACTAGAAAAGGAAGTGAGAGGGGTTTTCTCTATCTGTCATTTTTCATTTTTTTTCCCAAAAGTTTCTGAAACAGTTAAAAATTTAACATTTTTTAGATCTCAGTGTTAGGTACAAACTTATTTTTAAGTGTTTGAAAGATTTCATAATAAAGAAGAAAAAATGTAAAAATTAATTAACAAAAGAAGATATAACCACTTTGTTTTCTGTGCTGAGTGATGCACAGCTATATTAGCTGTAGTGTTGAGCAGCAGAGCTTCACATTTCTGCTGACTTTACATGTGAACTTGAGCTGAGCCTCACAGAGGGAATGTGTAAGCTAAGGAAGTCAAAGTCAAGAGGGAGAGAGGATACTGCTATGACTAATTATTATTATTTTTTTAAGTAACCACAAGATTATCCACACAAACTCATGTAACTATGAGCCTTTTATAGAAATTGACATATTTTGCTATTATTTTTTATACTTCTTTTCTCCTCTGGAAAAAGGGGGAAAGTGCTGGCAAAGTAAATTTTGATGAAACTGCTGTTCTTTGTTTCCTTAAAAGCCATATGCTAATATATAGTCATAGGGAATAGTGTTGTTTTCTCTTGCAGAATTAGTTTATCTGGTATAATTTAAGGTATATAACCCAGGGAACATATTGGTGCTGGATTTAATCTTTGGATTTTTCTAGTTTCTCTGTATATGTTTGATTTTGAGAGTTTTAAAAATTTAGTGCTAAATTGCATTGACTACTACTACAGAATAAAATTGTAGTTTTTGCCAGGTAATCTCTTCCTCCCACCCCTAATACCATACATGCATACACACACAGTTTTTTTCCCATCAATTTTTGTTTCATTTTAAATAAAATTAAGGGATTATTTATAAAAATTAGGCACATATTAGCAATTCAGATCAATTTAAAAAGTTAAAATGGTTTTGTATGTCAACCTGAAGCAATGATTTTAAAAAGTAATATAATTTCATTATATGACAATATTAAATAATTCCTCTGGTTGTGAGAAGCAAAGTTAGGGTTAAATGGTGCAGTGATTAATTTTATGTGTCAACTTGGCTAGGCTATAGTCACCCATTGTGTGGTCAAACACCAATCTAGACATTTTTGTGAAGGTAGTTTTTAGATGTGATTGATAGCTAATTAATAGACTTTGGGTACAGCAGATTACCCTCCAAAATGTGGATGGGCCTCATCCCATTAGTTGAGGCCTTAAGAACAAAACAGTGATTTCCCAAAGAAGGAATTCTTCTCTATAATATAGAAATCCTGCCTGAGTTTCCAGCCTGTGGTCCTGTGGAACTTGGACTCAGGACTACAACAGCAACTCTCATTCGACTATACGTGCTGGCCTGGCCTATGTAGTTTGTACTTGCCAGCCCCCACAATTGCGTGTTACAATTCCTTAAAATCAATCAATTTCTCTGCCTCTTTCTCTGCCTCTCTATCTCTATTTATAGACATGAATGTATCTATAAAGATATCTAGATAGCTATTTATCCTATCTTCTCTATCTATCTATCTATATCTATCTATCTTTCTATCACCTATCTCTATCTATCTACCTATCTATCTATCTATCTATCTGTCTATCTATATCTAGATACATAGACACCTCTCTCAATCCCTTCCCCCTCCTTCATTTTATTAGTTCTGTTTTTTTTTCTAGAGAACCCTAATATAGTTGGCTATTAGCCAGTTGAAATTAGTCATCATCAATATTAGATTTTTCCAACTATTGTAACATATTCTAGGTATACAAACTTTTGCAAACACCTACGACAGTTTTTCTTCCCACAGGACAAATGAGCTTATTTGGGAATATGCAGGGTGTTGCAATCTAGGATATGCAGCCTATGATGCATCATAGGCATACCTTTGGGGTAGAAACTTCTTCGTCTTCATGTAAAGATGACTATGTAAGCAGCCTTGAAAAAAGGTGCATAGGTCACTGAAGCTCATTAAAGGAGTTGATGTTTGTTCATTGGTAGAAACAACCTTGCTAGGTAAGTATTCTTGTGCAGATGGCTAATCTGGAACACTGGTCTTGAGGAATGCCATGTGATAAGTCCTTTTACAGTCATGTGTGCATAATAGCTCCTCCTTATGCTTCCTGCCTCCATTTTGTTAGGGTTTTGACATGAGTCGCTCCATTTTGATACTGGCAACTTTCACAGGCTCAACTCTGAATACAACGAGGACAAGAGGGGATTTAGGGCCGAGGAGCAGAGTAAAGGGGTCAGTGGATGAAAAAATTACTAAGAGGTGACATTAAAGTTAGGGAGATTCTTGTTGAATTGCCTTAACAAGATTCTTGGTAAAGGCAGGCTAAGATGATAAGATAGCAAGGATCGGGAATAAGGAATTTAACCAGATATAGACGGCAATCAGGGTGGGAGGATGACAGCAAAATTTCTTGCTAAGACTGGGCTGGGAAGGCTTAGTTGACAAGAGGCCTCAGAGAAGCCTGACTAAAGTTTGGTCAAGGAGAGTTTCTGTCACGTTTAACGGGTCTGAGATCTCAATTGCATGTCTTAATGCAACCTGTAACCCAGATAACCATATTTAAGTGGACACTTCTGATTTTGATAAGGGTTAAATACTTGTGAGGTCTCTGTTAGGTCTGCCGCATATCTTTTATATCTGCTTCTTTCCTGTAAAGGCCAAGAGGGAGGTTGGGCATCAACACAGCCCTAGGGCTGCCCTGGCTTTATTTCAAGAGTTTACAGCTATTCTGGAAGCTGAGGTAGGAGGAATGCTTGAGCCCAGGAGTTTGAGGCTTCAGTGAGTTATGATTATGCCACTGCACTCCAGCCAGAGTGAGAGAGCGAGACCCTGTCTCACAGAAACAAAGAGTTTAAATTGCTGTAAGATTGGTGAAGAGACCATCTCCATACGTGCTTGGGTCACATGCTCATTCAGTCCCACTTGGTGCTTCTGAACAAAGCTGCCCTTTCCACTCTTATCTCAGCCCCCTAGTATGCATGGCATCCCCTTCCCCTCTCTGCACACACCTGTTTCTGCACTCTCCCCTCTCTGCACACACCTGTTTCTGCACTCTCCCCTCTCTGCACACACTCTTCTCTCTGTCCCATCCAGGCCCAGTGCCCCCCAATTAAGGGGCTGTGCTCCCTGTGTATCCGGGCTTGCATCAGAACCATGTCTAGGGCAGTTTTTTTAATGCCAAAAATAGTTGAACTCCATTTACTGCACTGACTGGAAAACAGTTGCCCACATTTGGTATTCAAAGTACGCAAGCAATTGCTAAGGCCTAGACTGAATCCCTCTATGTGACCCTCTCCCTGTAGCTTTCCACCCTTCCATGACAAAGAGTCAAGAGGAGGCCCTGTGTCCAGAAGGACGTCCTGGTGAAACAGAGCTGTAAGGAACAGGAACATGTAGTAGCATATATAAGGCTGTTTTACAGAGTTGGAAGGGATAAGAAAACAGAAAAGTGAAGAGGAAAGTGAGTCCTTGGTATGCTGGCTATTAATCATCAACATAGTAAGAGAGAAACAATTTTCTAATTTCTGTAGGACCTGGACATAAAATAGTGTGGCTTCCACACATGGATAATTCAATCTGTGTGTACTGAAGTAGGAGTGAAAAAAAAAAGCTTTGAACCCACTGTAGGAAGAAGGAGGATGTTAACAACTCCACCCTTTCCTCTGCCTTGTGCTTAAATCTTTCTTTGTGTTCTATTGTGTGATCTGGACACTTGGGAGATAATTTTTTCTGGAAAGAGCAACTGGGCAACTAGAATGTTTGCAGAGGGGAGTTGAATAATTAAAAATTTTAAATGGCAGACACATGATTTACTTGGGTTTCCTACACACCCAGTTCTGCCAATAAATAGATGAGATCCGTTTTCTCATCTGTGAAATAAAGGAGTTGGATGTCTTCACTAGATGATCTCTACAGTCTCTTACAGTTTAAAAATTTTATGAAAAAGTACAATGCAGAGAAAAAACAGTTAAGGTCTCTTATTCTCCTCTCAACCACAGGACAACCAGATTTACAATTTGGTTTGTTATTTCCATATGAAGAGTGGTTGTTACACAAAGAAAGAAAAGAAAGAGAATTTATTTTATAAACTAAATATACAAAGCACTACTGAAAATAGACTGCGGATACAGCCAGAAGTTTGATAACAGTACTTACCTGTAGTTTTAGCTTTTCAGAAATAAAGCAAAGTTCATATTAGTTAAAAGAGATCCTGGCAAAATATTTAATCTTAATACGGGGAATATAAAAAGTTATTTTAAGTTGTATTTTCTGCCTGTACTATTTTTGAAAACTATTTTTTATGAGCCTTATTTTTTCATCTTTAAAATTGGAATAACAATTTCCTAATTAGGTGCTTATAAACATTAAATGAAGTATTATATGTGAAACTCCCTAATATATCCAATGCTGACTCTTAGCTTGCAAACATTCTCTTCGTTTCTTCTTTGGTATTCCTCATCTTGATGATCTGTTCATCAGTATTTCTCTGTTGCCAAGCTAGAAAGCTAGAGTGACCATAAATCAATGCTTTTCAAACTGTGGTGATATAATCAATTTACACAGACAATATTTTAAAATACAAACAATGGAATATAAAAAATTAGAGACCATTGCAAATACAACAGTACAAATTGCAATAATACTTAGCAAAGGTATGTATTATTTTGTAAAACTTTGTTGATTAAAGAGTATATTTGTGTATGGGGAGGCTCAGGAGAGGGAAGGTCTTTTGATATAGAATGCATTTCTTTTTACAGTAAAAATGTCTGAGAAACACTATCCTAAGATATGCTGTGTCTCTCCTATGTGCAATTGTTCTCCAGCTTATCAATTTTATCTTCTGAAGAAACTTCAGATCTTTACCCCTTTCTATTTTCTGCCAATGCCTTAGTGTAAGCCTTAATAATTTTAGTTTCCTTGTCAAAATTTTTCACACTCCAAACTGCTACTCAAGATCTTCCTAATAAAATTTATATCTAAACAGGTGAACTCTACAGACAGATGCTATTTTTAGAGTGAAGAGTCAGTGTTTAATAACCATCACATGTATTGGGGTGTTTCAAATATACGGTTGTAAAATAAACTAATACCTCAGACACTTCCTGAGTTCCCCTCATGCCTTTCTCAGTTTCAAATTTTGTTCCAGCCTCAGCCTGTGGAACAGTTAGATCCTTGCAGAATTCTGTAACTCTCTGCAGTGACAATTACTCATCTCTAGTATGCATCCTTTGCTGACTGTCTAGCTGACTTAGTGCAGGGCAGTAGAGCAGAATCATCTTTTAAAACTGTAAGTCAGACCACTTCACTCCTCAGTCTAAGCCCTTCGGTGGCTTCACTTGCTGGCTCCAGTCCAAGTCCACCTCCTCACTCTGGCCTACAGGCCCCCATATGATTGATTCCTCATGTCCTTATCTCTTATTTATCAGCTCACCCTTCTCTTTCCCTTGATCACCGTTCCCCTGTTGGAGATATTGCCTCTGTATTTTTATTATTATTGTTCTGGATTGAGACTTGAAAATGAACCCATGTCTGACTCAGGATGAGAATATTTGGGAAGGCAGAAACTGAGTCTTGCTTACTTCTGTGATTTTTCACAGTCAATGGATGGGGTCAGGCCCACTCAGTGGGTTAGGATTCAGTCAACTGATTGAGTATGTGTTCAGCTGTCTGGGAGTGGGATAGGTAGTGTAAAGGTATCCTCATGAGCATCCTCCCAAACCCATCTGATAACAAGCTGATTTCTGCAAACCACATACCTTATCAGATAGGACTCTGTTGTCAATAAAGTTAATGTAGAATAGAGGCTGAAGGCTGAAGAATAGAATAACAGCTAATGGAAAAATAAAGATTCAGAACTCAACAAGCAGTGAAATGTTTATTTACAACCCTGGCTTGGGGGTACATAATCTCATCAACTCAGATAATTAAATGTTATGAAAAAAGATCGTGATAACAATAACTGATCTGAGGTAACAAATATACTCCTGGCTATGGTTAGAATGTTTGTGTCCCCTCCAAAATTCATGTTGAAACTTAATCCCCAATGCAGCAGTATTAAGAGGTGTGGCCTTTAGGAGATGATTAGGTCATAAGGGCTCCACCCTCATGAATGGATTAATGATTTTTAAAAGGGCTGAAGGGAACTAACTCAATCCCTTTTTTGCCCTTTCATCCCTTCTGCGTTGTGAGGAAGCAGTGTTCATGGCTCCATCTTGGAAGCAGAGACTGAGCCCTCACTAGACACCAAACCTGCTGGTGCCTTGTTATTAAACTTCCCAGCCTTCAGAACTGTGAGAAATAAATTTCCATTATTTATAACATACCTATTCTTAGGTGTTTTCTTATAGCAGATCAAATTAAGACATTCCTTTTGGTCAGGTAAGCATAGACACTTAAATTTAGGGAAAAAAATAAATATTTGATGAAGTAGAATAATCTCATAAAATCAATATTTGGGTTTTTTTTTTTTTTTTTTTTTTTTTGGACAAAGTCTTGTTCTGTCGCCAGGCTAGAGTGCTGTGGCACGATCTCGGCTCCCTGCAAACTCCGACTCCCTGGTTCAGGCGATTCTCCTGCCTCAGCCTCCTGAGTAGCTGGAATTACAGCTGGAATTACCACGCCCAACTAATTTTTGTATTTTTAGTAGAGACAGGGTTTCACCGTGTTGGCTAGGATGGTCTCAATCTCCTGACCTTGTGATTTGCCTGCCCTGGCCTTCCAAAGTGCTGGGATTACAGGTGTGAGCCACTGTGCCCAGCCCAGTATTTTGGTTTTTAAACATTTAAAATAATCATGATAATGATAATCCATACTGATTAAGATATATGAACTATTTGACAGAGTATAAAAGATCAGAAACACAGACGTATTGGCTCTGTCAAAATTTTAATTTGAAATGTTTAGGAGAATTTTATTTGTATATTTAAGAAAAACTGATTTACATTTATATTTGGTTCATTCAATTTACGAAAGTTGCTTAAACACCTAGCAGTACTTTGCTAGTTAGGCATTTGCATTAGTTTTCTAAGTTGCTGTAATAAAGGACCACAGACGGAAGGCTTAAACAACAGAAATGGATTGTTTCACAGTTCTGGAGTCTAGAAGTCTGTAGTCAAGTTGTTGGCCAGGTTGGTTCCTTCTGAGGGCTTTCATAGAGACTCTGTCCCATGCCTTTCTCCAAGCTTCTGGTGGTTTTCTGGCAATCTTTTGTCTTGTCCCTTGACTTAAAGAAGCATCACCTTGATCTCTGCCTCCTTCTTCACATGTTATTATTTCTGTGTGTGTTCCTGTGTCCAAATTTTTCCGTTTTATAAAGACACACCAGTCAAATTGGACTAGAAACCCACCCACTCCTATATAATCTTACTTTAATTATCTGCAGTGACCCTACCTCCAAATAATTTTGCATTCTGAGGTGCTGGGAATTTCTTCAACATATGAATTTCTGAAAGACACAATTAAACCCATAATAGTGTTTATTTGACTTATCAGAAATTTGAATTGTTTAAAAAAATCAGCTATGTTTTTTAAATGATAGAGTAAATTTTGCCATTTTTATTTTAAATAGACTTAAGATTTTAAAAATTTGCATTGACATGAAAAATTTAGATTAAAGATTTTAAATTTTAATTAATGAGGTAAAACACAGGCAGTTTTGTTTTATTTTTTGGTTTTTGTTTTTGTGTTTGGACAAAAGATATATTATGCAAACACTAACTTAAAAAACTTCCAGTGGTGGACACATGACTGAGGCCTGACTATTCAGCAGAATCCACTTCCCTAGCTGTAATGATTTGTTCAGTGAGGCACATGTGACCCAAGTCAGTCTAACCAGAGCTAATCTCAGGACTTCCTTGTGCAACTGAAAATAGGGGTTCCCTGTTCCCCTGGGGTTGCTGTCATTAAGAATAGTGTAAACCTGGAGCTGTCAGGGGTCACTATTCAGAATCTGAAAATGAGGCTAATACAAAGGAAAGTGGACTCAAGAAATGAAGAGACTCATGGCCCAAGTGATATAAGTTGAGCTCCCAGACACTGCTAACACAGGTAGTTTTAAATTTTGCTTTCCACACTTACATCTTCCTAGATATTAAACACTCAACCAACACTGTTTACCAGTCCAAGGCCAGCTGAGCATAATACTGTATGCCACGACCTTGGTCACCAATAATTCTTTATGTGCATTCAACTTGTACCTAAAAAATAAAAAACATACTGAGACCTCTAGTTCATTCCATAAAAATCTGAATCAGTGTGGGTTTATTTTTATTTCATGACTAGAACTAATTGAAATAGAAAACTAAGCTAGCTTGAAGTGGCTTATTTTCACATTGGAGACTGGAATCTAGAAATTAGACTTTTGCCATTATTATGACATTAAAGCAATCTGGAGTAAATTGCCTTCAAATATACAGAGTTGATAAAGTCAGTTTGGGCACAGTTTATATTATAGGACTGATATAATCATTCTGATTTCCCTGTGTACCAAATACACAAAGATTAATGTTTTTCAAAAAGTTATATAATTTTTCTTTAATAGTTTTTATATATTAGGTGTAAAAATTTACTACACCATTTTATAAATAGATGTTCTAAAGTAAACAGACTAATCTGATTAAAAACCATATGCCTAGGTTGATGTTATCCCATTAGTACTTTTAAATGTATTTTGTGTCTATTAAATAGAAAATAGAATACTGATATGGTTTGGCTCTGTGTCCCCACCCAATCTCATCTTGTAGCTCCCGTAATTCTCACATGTGAATTGTGGGAGGGACCTGGTGGGAGATAATTGAATCATGGATCTTTTCTGTGCTGTTTTTGTGATAAGTCTCATGAGATCTGATGGTTTTAAAAGTGGGAGTTTCCCTGCACAAGCTCTCTCTCTTGTCTGCTGCCATGTGAGACGTGCCTTTCACCTTCTGCCATGATTGTGAGGCCTCCGCAGCCACATGGAACTGTAAGTCCATTAAACCTCTTTCTTTTGTAAATTGCCCAGTCTTGGATATGTCTTTATCAGCAGTCTAAAAATGGACTAATACAAATACTAAAACTTGGTTCCTAGTCTCTTCACTTATTGCCTTCTTTAACCATTAAAAAAATATATAACTTCAGTACTGAATTAGTGCAATATTTTCACACTAAAAAAACCCCACAAACCCTTCATCTTTAATGTTATTTGCAAGAGCAAAAGAAAATTAAGTACCACAACCAAACAAGTCAAATAAATTTTAATATTAAATATACCTTTTCAAACCTTTTGAAGTGTATTATTGGATATACTTTTTCAAATGTTAGTATTAAATACAGCATTTTAAACCTGACATACTCCTCCCTGGTATATATGTGTGTGTAGAAGGAGGTAACACAGCCATTGTCTCTCTTTCTCTGTGTCATCAGGCTGAAAATCAATGAATTTGTTTAAATTGTTGACTAGATTATTATGGCAGCAGAGGTTTATTTTTATTTTTAAAAAATTGATGTGATTGGAATGTGAAGACGTCTGTCTCCTTATTTGGAAAGATAAGAATAGGGTCCAGGGGGAACATCTGTTAGTTTGAGTTGTTGATCTGAGGAACTATAAAGGTTTGTGTTCATCAGAATCAATATTACGGTAGTTACGGAAACAGAGAGATAATTGTGAGCTAAGGCCTTAGGGAGCTCTGTAAACCAGAGGGAAGAGCACAGAAGCTGAGGGCTAACGTGTTCTGAATTTGATGCATGTAATTCTAAGAATTTTTTTAGAGTGCACTACAATAATCGTTACTACATGTAAACATATAGCACAACTTCCATGGGAAGAGAGTTTTGCCAGATTTCGTAAAATCTATTGTTTTTTGAACTACATTTTTTTTTAACCTTCTATTGCATTCAGCGTTTTGCTCAGTAAAATTTGCTGTACAAATGTCCCTGAAATGCAGTTCTTATTTGCTCAGCAAACTAGATTCTTGCAATCTATCCTGGAGAAGTCATTCAAGAAAGTTGGCCAGTTCCATACTTTTCAAGGTTTATTTTAAATCTCTATTGCATGGCAAAGCAAGACAGAACCCGTCACACCCCCCGAAAACCCTACATCATTAAGAATAAAATTCAGTCTTCTGGGTCCTTCCTGATCTCAATTAATTTCTTAAGAATTGATTTAGTTCCCATTTTAGGGCTCTTCTCCCTAGAATTTTGTAGCCCAAGGCTCCATTCTAAGATGTTTGAAACTTATAAATAAAAATATTGTTCAATTCAGGATTAGGATGAATGATTCTGGGTCAGCTAGGTAACTATCTAAGTATGTCTTCAGTGAAATCTAAAGATGGTAATGAAAATGTTGATCTATTATCTTTATAATAATTTGACATTTTTAGGACTGAAGGTTTAAAAAATTCTAAAAATTTAAAGATAATAAAAGCATGAGTAGACCATAAATGAAAATTTCATTATCATAAAACTTGCTACTGTCTGAGGCAGAATTCTTTTGAGTCTCTTTACCACAGCAATTTTGTTGGGTATAATTATCTCGATTTAACATAGGAGAGGCCTGAAACCTAGAAAAGTGATAGAATCTGACAAAAACATATAGTTGCTTGAAGGGAAGACTCAGAGTTTGAATGTATTTCTCATTTCAAAGTCCCATTGTTTCCAATATACCAAGCTGTTCCCCAGAGGCAGTATTTAAAATGAGAAAATATCATTCCTTATCCCCTTGATATACTGAGTGAGTGACCATTTGTTTAAAAAGAGAACGTATCCAAAGCAAACACAATGAAGATTTCTTTCCTTTTCTGTTTTTTCAGCTGATGTAAAGTTTTGATGTTAAAACTAAAAATGAAGTTTTCATTAAATAGAAAACTTCTCAGCAGAGAACCAAGTGTTTTTCATGGAAATCTAATTTATTTATTTTTCAGTAATAGGGTACACTAACTAAAAATGTGGTCTTCATTTTTTCCTGTTTTTTTTTTTTCTTTTTTTTTTTTGTGCCAAACATTGATGGGGTGAAGTTAAAAGAAGAAAATAAAAGAAACCAAACCAAACCAAACCAAACCATAAACAATTGTTTTTTTATAAACTGTAAGCAATGGAGGGCATACAAACTTAAATTTACCTTTCAGGTAAATCTTATCTTTAGATAACTTTCCTGAGCCCATTCAGTTAAAGAAACGTACAGGAATTACACAATCATTGCTTGTGGAAGAAGCTTGAAGTAACTCAGATACATATATATTTTACTTTAAAAGCTAAGAGTTCTGATGACTATTGCTGAGTGCATATTTCAGGCAGTTTCTTTAGGAAAATATATATCTTTGTATGGTTTTAATTATTTTTGTATGTGTGTGGAGATGAGGGTGTTATTTTTCAGTCTGAGGGATAGGTTAGAATTAGTCTGAGTTAGAATAGCTGAAGTTCTTTATAGAATTTTTATAACAACTGTTATCCAATACGCAAAAACAGGTTTATTGCCCCACTAGTCTGCTTATATAAATTTCTTAGACAAAATATTTACATTGCATAGCTAAACCCATTTTGTGGCTAATATATCGAAGATGGACAGCCACTCTACTGGTCAACACATTAGGTAAGACATAAACAGAAAAGTGAGTATGAGGTCAACTCTAGACCATGCAGTTTCTCCGAACAGCTGGTGATAAGCTGTACCTCCATTTGTAGCTGAGATTTTATGCCACAGTCTTCCCAAGCAGTTTTCATATTCTAGGTGGGTCTTTTAGTACCTAGTAAGTAACTGTTAGAGGTATCCTTGCTCTAGGGGTAGGACAAATGGCTTGTGCCAGGGATAAATCCTTAAATTTGGACTCAGATACTGCTGGCTAGCTGCATATCTTTTAATAAAGCACTGCATTTCTAAATATGTCTAGACTTAAGTGTACTCTTGTCACTTCAAATACTAACTGAGGCAACCTGTGTCTCACAAGTGAATAGGAGCTGAGACAGAAATCTGTGTGAAGGTTAAACCTTCATGACATCATGCTTTAAGAGAAACTATAAAAATGGATTTGGACTGGATTTGGCATTTCTTAATGTGTACAGGACTACTGATAACGTTGTTCATAGTATTATTTAAAACAAAATTATCTGGAATAAACTGATAGATGATTATGTTCAGATGTAAATTTTCTCTGAGTTGATTATGTTCAGATGTAAATTTTCTCTGAGTAAGATGGCAAAGGCACACCCAACTTCTTGGTTTTTCCAAAGGCAGAATTGTGACGTTTTTAAACATCCTGTGAAGTGGCTCACTTTGAATTGGGAAAATAATGAGAAGGGAGAATTTAAACTACAGTTTTTTTTTTTCCTCTAAGAGTGTACCTGGAACTTGTATTATGGGCACATTTATGCTATGTTTAATCTCCTGATCATGGGCTTGAACTTGTTATATGAAAGTAGAGACTGTGTTTGTTTTATTCACTGTTTATTCATTATACTGACCTCCATATTATTTGACACATATATGCTTCCTTCCCCAAGAAAACCTTTTATTGAATTATAATTTACATATCAATAAAATATACAGATTTTTAAGAGTATAGTTTAATGGGTTTTGTCAAATTTATACATCTGTGTAACCACCACCCCAGTCAAGATACAGAATACTTCCATCACTCAAGAAACTATCTCCATGCCGCTTTCCAGTCAACATCTTCCCTTGCCCACCAGGCAACTACACTTCTAATTTCTTTTACTTTGGCTTAGTTTTGCTATAATAATAATGATATATTGTATACTCCTCTGGTAATCTTTTATTCAGCATAATGTTTTTGAGATTCATCTACCTTATTGCTACATCCTTAGGTGTTCTTTTTTATTGTTGAGTAGCACTAGAGTATAGGAACCCACAATGTTTTTATCCATTCACTTGCAGGAGCCTTTAGGATGTTTCCAATTTGAGGTTATAAATAATACCATTTCTATAAACATTCTTGTACAAGTATTATTGCAAAAGTCTGTTTTTATTTCTCTTTGATAAATATGTAGGAGCAAAATTGCTACGTAATTTGGGTAGGTATATGTTTAAATTTATAACAAATTTCTAAATATTTTCCGAAAATGATTGATTATTTTGTAATATCACTCAACCAAATATGAGGGTTCCAGTTACCCCACATTTTCACCAAAAATTGTATTTTAAGTTTTTAAAATTTGAGGGCTTGGTGAGGTATCATGTCGGTAATCCCAGCATTTGGGGAGGCCAAGGAAGGAGGATTGCTTGAGCTCAAGAGTTTGATACCAGTCTGGAAAGCATAACAAGACCATATCTCCATTTTAAAAAATTAGTTACGCATCCAGCATGTACACATAACCTAGCTACTTGGGAGACTGAGGCAGGAGGATAGTTGAGCCTAGGAGTTCAAGGCTGCTGTGAGCTATGATTGTGTCACTGCACTCCAGCCTGAGCAACAGATTGAGATCCTGTCTCAAAAAAAAAAATTAGTCATCTTTGAAGATGTGAACTATCTCATTGTGGTTTTGATTTACATTTCCCTAATGAATAATGGTATTTTTTCCCTATGTGACAAAATATCGAGCAATGAAAAATGATATTGAGCAGATTTCATATGTCTATTGATCATTCATATATCTTTCTTTGTGAAATGTCTGTTAAGGGTTTACCCATTTACAAAATTAGGTTGTTTGACTTTTTAGTTATTGAATTATAGAAGCTTCTAAAATATATTTTAGGCAAGTTCCTTTGTCATATATCTATATTGCATGTTTTCTCCCAGTTTGTGATAGGTCTTTTTATTTTCTTAATAGTATTTTCTATTGAATAGAAATATCTAATTTTGATAAAGTGTAATTTATAATTTTTTCTTCAACAGTTATGATTTTTAATAAGGCTTTGCCTGCCCATATTTGCAAATATATTCTATATTTTCTTTAAAATTTTTTATAGTTTTAGCCACTTAGTTTAGGTGTATGACCCATGTCAAATTAATTTTTGTGTATGGTGTGAGTAAGGGTCAAATCTATCATAAGTAGACAGGTAGAAAAGGAATGCCTTTACAGAAAAGACATAAATGGAACCCATAAACTCTAAGAACAATCATATGTGGTAACAATTTAAGTTCTTTAGGTTGTTTTGAATTCCTTTATAGTAGAGTGTTCAATAAAATCTTACTAATGTTACAAAACAAGGGACAGTGGCTCTTATAATGTCTTAAGAAAGAACTGAAATCAGCCTGAGTGACTCCAGTTCTTAAGTACAAGGGGAAAAAAATTTCAAGGATTCTTAAAAACATTTGGGGAGAGGCTTTGAGATGGCTTGCTTCCTCCACAAAAATATCCAAAACAGTGAGTTTATAATAACGCTTTGAATAGAGCATTGAAGAGAGAACACTAGAATTCAGCAGAGAAGTGAAGGGAAACAGCTAAGACACAGAAGAAGAGGGAAGTGAGGCAGCTGGCCCAGCTGGGATTGGCAATGTATTAGTCCATTTACACACTGCTGTAAAGAACTTCCTGAGACTGGATAATTTATAAAGGAAAAAGGTTTAATTGACTCACAGTTCTGCATGGCTGGGGAGGAACTTAAAATCATGGTGGAAGTGGACGCAGGCACTGTCTGCACAAGGTGTCAGGAGAAAGCGTGTGAAGGAGGAACTGTCAAACACTTATAAAACCATCAGATCTCATGAGAATTCACTGACTATCATGAGAACAGTGGGAGGAAACTGCAGCCATCATTCAATCACCTTCCTCCCTTGACATGTGGGGATTATAATTCGAGATGAGATTTGGGTGGGGACACAGAGCCAAACCATATCAGGCAAGGATATGATAGAGGTTCTCCAATGCAGGGAAAGAGTAAGTGAGATATCCCCCAGTGGTCCTAGTGCTTGAGCATGCTGCCTGGGTGACTGGAGATTACACTGTCCCATCTGTTGCTCTAGGCACACATGTGGACTATCAGAATGCCTGACAAAAGACCCAGTCCTACTTCTGCCAGTTCCCAAGAGTGCCATCCAGGAACCTGGAGATTGCCTTGTCCCATCTGTCACCTCAGGAGCATACATGCACCATTAGGATGTCTGACAAAAGACTCACCCCTCCCTCTGCACTCCTCACTACCTGCTGCTGGTGCCCAGCATGCTGTCTGGGGGCCTGGAGATCACCTCACACCACCCACCATAGCCTGTGCCTGTGTGTACCACTGGGGGGCCTGAAGACAGGCCCACTCTGCCTGGTACCACTTTCCCAATGACTGTGCACAGTGCCCTGGGGGCCAGGAAATCACTCTGCCCCACTGATATCTCTGGGTGTGCACACACACCATAAGAATATCTAATGCAGGCCCAGAATGCTTGCCACTGGCACCCAAGCATGCTCACTGGAGGCCTGGAGATCACCTACCACCACATTCCTATGCCCATATACATTATCAAGGGGCCTAAAGACAGATGTGCACCACCTAGCACTTCACCCACTGTCCAAGTGTATCATCTTAGGGTCTTGAAATCACCATGCTCTACCCATTACCATCAGCATCTGTTCACTCCTCCCAGGAATCTGGGGACTGGCTTGCCCAGCCTGTTGCTGCCACTACTAGTACCAGCACATGCCACTTGGGAACGTGAGGGTTGGGCTGCCACTGCTACTGCCATTGCCAATGCCATACATGCTGCCCAGGGGCCTGAGGATCCACCAAACTTCCTACCCTACTGTTGCTACTGCTAGCACCCGAACAAGCCATATGAAAGCCCAAGAGTTGGCCCACCTGGACCCACTAACACTGTTATCTGTATATGCCATCCAGGGGCCTAGGGACAGGAATGCCAGGCCTACTACTGTCACCACTGGAGCCTCAGAAGTAACCCACCTGGCATTACTGTACCCTTCAAGGCCTCACCGTAGTCTCCTGTGACACCTCAGATTAAGCCACTGAAGAAATCACAGACTCCACTGATTCTGGTTACAGCAGTAGAAATCATACAGAGAGTACACAACTGCATGCACCTAGGATCAAGGCTAATGTGTCCTACCCAATCAACACTAGAGATACAGCTACAGGAAGAAGTATTTCCCTATGAAAACATATTTAAAAAATATAAAGAGGTAACCATTACAATAGATGCACAGATGTTAATGTACAAACACAAGAAACATAAGAAAGCAAGAAAACATGACACTTAAAGAGGAACAAAGTATCTAGCAACAGAGTTCAATGAAAAATTTTTGAGATGCCTAAAAAAGAATTCACAGCTGGGCATGGTGACTCACGCCTGTAATCCCAGCACTTTGAGAGGCCAAGGCAGGCAGATCATGAGATCAGGAGTTTGAGACCAGCCTGGCCAACATGGTGAAACCCCATTTCTACTAAAAATACAAAAATTAGCTGGGTGTGGTGACACAGGCCTGTAGTCCCAGGTACTTGGGAGGCTGAGTCAGGAGAGTTGCTTGAACTTGGGAAGTGAAGCTTGCAGTGAACAAAGATCATGCCACTGCTCTCCAGCCTGGGTGATGGAGCAAGACTTCGTCTCAAAAAAAAAAAAAAAAAAATTCAAAATAATAGTATTAAAGAAGCTCAGTGAGATATAAGATAACACAAATAAACTATACAGAAAACTCAGAAAATAATTTAGGATATGAAAGGGAAATTCATTGAAGAAATAGATCTCATAAAAAAGAACCAAACATTGGGAAGCTGAGGCAGGCAGATCACGAGGTCAAGAGATCGAGACCATCCTGGCCAATATGGTGAAACCCCATCTCTACTAAAAATACAAAAATTAGCTGGGTGTGGTGGTGCATGCCTGTAGTTCCAGCTCCTCAGGAGCCTGAGGCAGGAGAGTCACTTGAACCTGGGAGGTGGAGGTTGCAGTGAGCCGAGATCATGCCACTGCACTTCAGCCTGGGCAACAGAATGAGACTCTGTCTCAAAAAACAAACAAACAAACAAAAAAGAACCAAACGGAAATTATAGAACTGAAGAATTCAATAAATGAAAAAAAAGTGCAATTAAGAGCTTCAATAATAGACTGGATCAAGAAGAAAAAATAATTTCAAAACTTGAACACATGTCTTTTGAAGTAACTCAGTCAGACAAAAATAAGAAAGAAAAGAATAAAAACGAATAAAGTCAGGCTATGTGACATATGGGACACTAGAAAGTGAACAAATATTCAAGTTTTTGGTGTTCCATAAAGTGTAGAGAAGGGAAATGTCATAGAAAGCCTGTGTAATGGAATAATAGCTGAAAACTTCCCCAGTCTCACAAGAGACAGCTATTCAAACACAGGGAGTTCAAAGATTCGTAAATAGATATGACCCAAAAGATCTTATTCAAAGCACGCTGTAGTCAAATTCAAAAGTCAATGACAGAATGCTAAAAACAGCAAGAGAAAAGTGTCAAGTCAAACATAAGAGAAACTCCATCACTCTAACAGCAGATTTTTCAGCAGAAACCTTACAGGACAGGAGAAAATGGGATGATATATTCAAAGTGCTGAAAGAAAAAAACCCAGCCAGTCAATAATACTATACTAGCTAACCTCAAAAATGAAATAATATTTTTAAAACAAAACAAAACAAAAAAAACTTAGGGAATTCATCACCACTAGTCCAGCCCTAAAAGAAATGCTTAAAAACGTCCTGCATTTGACAGTAACAGGATGAGATCTACCATCATGAAAATACACATAAGTATTAAACTCCCTGGTAGAAAAGTCACACAAATGAGAAAGAGAAATACCACTACAAAAAAAACCCCACACTCCAATGATAAACAATAAAAGAGAAAGGAACAAAAGATAAACAGAAACAATAAAAATGCCAATTAACAAAATGTCAGGAATAAGTCCTTACCTATCGATAATGACTTTTAATGAAAACAGATTTAAATCTCCACTTAAGAGATATAAACTAGCTGAATGAATAAAAAAAGGCTCAAGTATTTGCTGTCTACAAGAAATTCACCTAACCCATAAAGACATATAGACTGAAATTGAAAAGATGGACAAAGATATTTCATATAAACAGAGATAAAAAGCAAGCAGAAATAACTATACTTATATTAGATAAAACAGACTTTGAGTCAAAAGCAGTAAAAAGAGAAAAAAGATCATTATATAATGATAAATGGATCAATTCATCAAGAAGACATAAAGGTATATATAAATATATATATGTATATATATATACACACAAGATATAATGGTATATATACATATACCATTATATATATATACTCTCTGTATATATGTGTGTGTGTGTGTGTGTGTGTATATATACATATATGCATTCAACACCAGACCACCCAGCTATATAAAGCAATTATTATTAGATCTAAAGGAAGAGAGATACTCCAATACAGTAATAGTTGGGGACCTCAACACCCCACTGTCAGCATTAGAAAGATCATCTAGATAGAAAATCAATAAGAAAACCTTGGATTTAAACTGCACTTTAGATCAAATCTAACATATATTCATAGAACATTTTATCCAATAGCTGCAGAATACACATTCTCATTAACACATGTAACATTCTCCAAGATACATCATATTTTAGGACTCAAAACAAGTCTCAACAAAGTTAATATATATGTGTACATATATATTATATATAGTGAGTGTATGTGTATAAATATATATATATATATGTATAGTGTCTTCTCAGACCACAATGGAGTAAAAATTTGGGAACTGTACAAATATTAGTATATAGAAATTGAACAACATGCTCTTGAACAACCATTGGGTCAGTGAATAAATTAATTAAAAAATTTAACAATTTTTGGAAACAAATAAAAATTGAAACACTATGATATGGTTTGACTGTGTCCCTACCAAAATATCATCTCAAATTGTAATCCAAATTGTTATCTGCATGTGTTGAGGTAGGGACCTTCTGGGAGGTGATTGGATCATGGGGGCATTTTCCCCCATGCGGTTTTTGTGATAGTGAGTTCTCATGAAATCTGGTTGTTTGGTAAGTGTTTGGCACTTCCCCCTTCTCTCTCTCTGCTTCGGCATGATAAGACATGCCTTGCTTCCCCTTCACCTTGTGCCATGATTGTAAGTTTCCTGAGGCCTCCTCAATCATGCAGAGCTGTGAGTCCATTAAACCTCTTGTTTTCATAAATTACTGAGTGTCAGGTAGTATCTTTATAGTAATGTGATAACAGACTAATACAGAGAATTGGTACCAGCAGAGTGAGGTACTGCTATAAAGATAACCTGAAAATGTGGAAGTGACTTTGGAACTGGGTAATAGGAAGGAAGAGATTGGAATAGTTTGGAGGGCTCAGAAGAAAAGAGGATGATGTGGGAAAGTTTGGAACTTCCTAGAGATTTGTTGAATGGCTTTGACCAAACTGCTGATAGTGTTACAGACAATGAAGTCCAGGCTGAGGTGGTCTCAGATGGAGATGAGGAACTTGTTGGGAACTGGCATAAATTTGACTCTTGCTATGTTTTAGCAAAGAGACTGGTGGCATTCTGCCCCTGCTGTAGAGATCTGTGGAACTTTGAACTTGAGAGAGATGATTTAGGGTATCTGGTGGAAGAAATTTATAAGTGGCAAAGCATTCAAGAGGAAAAAAGCATAAAAGTTAAAAAAATTTGCAGCTGGATGATGTGATAGCAAAGAAAAACCCATTTTCTGGGGAGAAATTTAAGCCAGCTGCAGAAATTTGCATAAGTAAAGAAGAGCTGAATGTTAATCACTGTATTAGTCCATTTTCATGCTGCTGATACCTGCAACTGGGCAATTAACAAAAGAGAGAGGTTTAATGAACTCACAGTTCTGCATGGCTGGGGAAGCCTCACAATCATGGTGGAGGATGAAAGGCACATCTCACATGGTGGCAGACAAGAGAAGAGAGCTTGTGCAGGGGAATTCTCCTTTATAAAATCATCAGATCTCATGAGATTTATTCACTATTATGAGAACAGCACAGGAAAGACCTGTCCCAATGATTCAATTACCTCCCACTGAATCCCTCCCACAACACATGGGAATTGTGGGAGTTACAATTCAAGATGAGATTTGAGTGGGAATTCTGTCAAACCATATGAATCACCAAGACATGGGGAAAAATGTCTCTGGGGCATGTCAGAGACCTTCATGGTAGCCCATCCCATCCCAGGCCTGGAGGCCTAGGAGGGAAAAATGATTTCTTGAGCTAGGCCCAGGGACTCCCTGCTCTGTGAAGCCTTGGGATATGGTGCCCTGGGTCCCAGCTGCTTTAGCTCTAGCCATGGTTAAAAGGGGCCAAGGTACAGCTCAGGCCATTGCTTCAGAGGGTGAAAGCTCCAGGCCTTGGCAGCTTCCAGTGGTGTTAGTCCTGTGGATATACAGTAGACAAGAATTGAGATTTGGGAAACTCCGCCTAGATTTCAGAGGATATATGGAAATGCCTGGATGTCCAGATAAAAGTTTTCTGTAGGGGCAGAGTCCTGATGGAGAACCTCTGCTAGGGCAGTACAGAAGGAAAATGTGGTGTTGGAGCCCCCACACAGAGTCCCCACTGGGGAACTTCTTAGTGGAGCTATGAGAAGAGGGCCACCATCCTCTAGATCCCAGAATGGTGCATCCACCTACAGCTTCTACCATGCACCTGGAAAAGCCACAGACGCTCAATGCCAGCCATGAAAGCAGGCAGGAGGGGGGATGTACCCTGCAAAGCCACAGGGGCAGAGCTGCCTAAGGCCATGGTTGCTCACCTCTTGCATCAGTGTGCCCTGGATGTGAGACATGGAGTCAAATAATATCACTTCGGAACTTTAAGATTTGACTGCACCACTGGATTTTGGACTTGCATGGAGCCTGTAGCCCCTTTGTTTTGGCCAATTCCTCCCATTTGAAATGGATGTATTTACCCAATGCCCGCACCCTCATTGTACCTAGGAAGTAACTAACTTGCTTCTTATTTTACAGGCTCATAGGCAGAAAGGACTTGCCTTGACTCAGATGAGACTTTGTCCTTGGACTTTGGGTCAGTGCTGGAATGAGTTAAGACTTTGAGGGACTGTTGCTAAGGCATGATTGTGTTTTGAAATGTGAGGTCATGAGATTTGGGAGGGGACAGGGATGATATAGTTTGGCTGTGTCCCCACCCAAATCTCATCTTGAATTGTAGTTTCCATAATCCCCACATGTCATGGGAGGAACCCAGTGGGAAGTAATTGAATTATGGGAGTGATTACCCCCATGCTGCTGTTCTGATGATAATAAGTGTGTTCTCATGAGATCTGATGGTTTTATAAGGGGCTTCCTCCTTTGCTTAGCACTTATTTTCTCTCCTGCCACCCTGTGAAGAGGTGCCTTCCACCATGACTGTAAGTTTTCTGAGGCCTTCCCAGCCATGTGGAACTATGAGTAAATTAAACTTCTTTTCTTTATAAATTTCCCATTCATGGGTATTTCTTCATAGCAGTGTGAGAACAGACTAATACAATGATAAAAGCTGTCAACAAACTAGACATAGAAGGAACACACCACAATGTAATAAAGGGCATATATGACAAACGCACATCTTGGATCATACTGAATGTAGAAAACCTGAAAGCATTTGCTCTAAGAACTGGAACAGGATAAGAATGGCCACTTTTACCACTCCTTTTAAGCAGAGTACTGGCATCCCTAGCCAGAGCAATCAGGCAAAATAAGAAAAAAAGTTACCCAAATTAGAAAATAGGAAATCTAATTATTGCTCTTTGCAGATCACATGATCTTATATTTAGAAAAATCTGAAGACTTCACCAAAAAACTCTTAGATATCATAAAGAAATTCAGTAATTTTGAAGGATACAAAATCAACTTAAAAAATCAGAAGCATTTCTTTTCTTTTTTTTCTTTTTTGAGATGGAGTCTAGCTCTGTCACCCAGGATGGAGTACAGTGGTGTGATCTCGGCTCACTGCAACCTCCATCTCCCAGGTTCAAGCAATTCTTCTGTCTCAGCCTCCCCAGTAGCTGGGATTACAGGTGTGTGTCACCACACCCGGCTAATTTCTGTATTTTTAGGAGAGACAGGTTTTCACCATGTTGGCCAGGCTGGTCTCAAACTCCTGACCTCAGGTAATTCATCTGCCTCGGCCTCCCAAAGTGCTGGGATTACAGGCATGAGTCACCATGCCCAGCCCAATCAGAAGCATTTCCATACATTCATAGTGAAGTAGCTGAAAAAGAAATAAATAAGGCCATCTTGTTTATAATAGCTACAAAATTGAAAGTATCTAGGAATAAACTTAACCAAAGAAGTGAAAGATCTCTACAAAAAATACTGTAAAACACTGATGAAAGATACTTAAAAGGACACAAATAAGTGGAAAGACATTCCATAATCTTGGATTGAAAGAATTAATATTATTAGAATTACATACTACTCAAAGCAATCCACAGATTCTATGCAATCCTTATCAAAATGCCAGTGAATTTTTTTAACAGAAATAGAAAGAAAACAATCCTAAAATTGACCAAAAAAGAACCCAAATAGCCAAAGCCATCCTGACCAAAAAGAATAAATCTAGAGGCATCACACTACCTGACTTCAAAATATATTACAAGGCTATAGTAATCAAAACAGCCTGATATTGGTGTATAAGCAGACACATAGATCAATGAAACAGCATAAAGAACCCAGCAATAAATCCAAGCACTTATAGACAACTGATTTTTCTCAAGGTGTCAAGAACATACATTGGTGAAAAGACACGCTCTTCAATAAGTGACACTGGGAAAATTAGATATCTACATAGAGAAAACTGATACTAGACCCTTGTTTCTCACCAATACAAACAAACAAACAAAGAAAACAAAACTCAACATGGATTAAAGATTTAAATGTGACACCCAAAAGTAAGAAACTCCTAGAATAAAACATAGGGGAAACATTCTAGTACATTGGCTTAGGCAACAAATATTTGGTTGTGACTTCAGGAGCGTAGACAACAAAAATAAGAACAGACAAATCTGACTATATTAAACTAAAAACCTTTATATAACATAAGAAACAAACAGTGGAGTGAAGAGACAATCTGTCAAATGGGAAAAATATCTGCAAACTATTTATCCAATAATGGACTAATATCCAGAATATACAAAATGGCCAACAGGTATACGAAAAAATGCCCAGCATCACTAATCATAGGGGAAATGCAAATCAAAATCACAATGTGATATCATCCTATACCAGCAAGAATGGCTATTGTAAAAAAGACAAAAAATAACAAATGCTGGCAAGGATGAGGAGAAAAGGAAACTCTTGTATATTATTGGTGGGAATATAAATTAGCATAATCATTATGAAAATCAGTATGGAAATTTCTCAAGAAACTAAAAATAGAACTACCATACAATAATGTGGTTCTATTTGGGATCCGACTAAAAATCCCACTATTGGATATTTAGCCAAAGAAAAGGAAATCATTACATCAGAAGGATACTTGCATCCTCATTTTTATTGTGGAAGTATTCATAATATCCAAGATAGTCAATAAACCCAAGTATCCATCAATGGATGAATAGATAAGGAAAATATGGTACATATACACTATGGAATACTATTAGGCCATAAAAGAGAATGAAATCATGTCATTTGCAGCAACATGGATTGAAATGGAAGTCATTATATTAAAGGAAATAAGCCAGGCACGGAAAGACAAATATTGCTTGTTCTCACTCATATGAGGCAACTAAAGAAGTTGATCTCACAAAAGTCGAGAATAGAATGATATTTACCAGAGACCTGAAATGATGTGTATGTGTGTGGGGAGTTGGGGATGAAGAGAGTTAAGTTAATGGATACAACATACAGTTAGAAGAAATATGTTCTAATGTTTGACAGCACAATAGAGTGACTGTAGGTAACAATAATATGTTGTGTATTTCAAAATAGGTAGATGAGATTTGAAATATTCCTAACACAAAACATCATAAATGCTCAATGTAATGGATATCCAAAATACTCTGAGTTGATTATCACACATTCTATGCATGTATCAAAATGTCGCTTGTCCCCTATAAACATGTACAAATAATACATATTAATTAAAAAAATTGAGGCCAGGCACAGTGGCTCATGCTGTAATCCCAGCACTTTATGTGGTCAAGGCTGGTGGACTGCTTGAGCTCAGGAGTTTGAGATCAGCCTAGGAAACATGGCAAAATTCTGTCTCTACAAAAAATACAAAAGTTAGCCAATCCTGGTGGTGTGTGCCTATAGTCTCAGGTACTCAGGAGGCTGTGGTGAGAGGAATACTTGATTCTGGAAGATTGAGGTTGCAGTGAGCTGTGATCTCCAGCCTGGGTGACAGAGCGAGATCTTCTCTCAAAGAATACATAAATAAATAAAATAAAATAAATTTAGAGACATTGTAAAGATAAATTAAATCTTGCATTTAGATTATGGGCACTCCAAGTTACTGTAGCTTGGGTACTAATGGAATGTGACTTTTTTTTTTTGAGACGGAGTCTTGCTCTGTCGCCCAGGCTGGAGTGCAGTGGCGCGATCTTGGCTCACTGCAAGCTCTGCCTCCCAGGTTCACACCATTCTCCTGCCTCAGCCTCCTGAGTTGCTGGGACTACAGGCGCCTGCCACCACACCCAGCTAATTTTTTGTATTTTCGGTAGAGACAGGGTTTCACCATGTTAGCCAGGATGGTCTCGATCTCCTGACCTCGTGATCCGCCCACCTCCCAAAGCCATGGGATTACAAGCGTGAGCCACCGCACCCGGCCGCAATGTAACATTTTTTTAACTCTTTTGCCAGTGATCTTGAGCTCTGTTTTACATTACATTAGCATATGTTATTCCGTGCATTAATATATTAAGAAATGCATAGAAATTTAAATGCATATTCACATATCTAAGTAATAAAAGTTTCTCTTCATTCAACATTGACATTTTGGGGGGAATCCAATGATGATAATATCTAGTGTCTTAAAAATAAATTGATTATGATTTATGAGCGATATGTATGATTCAAACTGGAAAATCTCCACAGCAAGAAGTGCCTAGTTTCTTCAACAGATAACTTTCAAGGACCAGAGAGAGAGATTATTGATTAAATGATGAGATGTAACAACCAATTAAAGTGCATGAGCTTTATTAGGATCTCATTTCAAACAAATTATAATTATATGACAGTTGGGAAAATATAAACATTATTCAGAAATTTGATAATAGTTGAAGTTTCTGGAATTTTGAGGGCATGATAATAATAACATGATTGAGTTGGTGGTTGATAATAGGTAATATGTACATGATAATTCATTTATTCTTGACTCGTGTGTTTTTGAAATTTTCCATTAAGAAAGTAAATTGATACTAGAGAGATATTTTCATTTAGCAAAAATAAGTTACAGCTTTGATAAAACATGAAGACCTGGGTTTAGATTCCATCTTGAAATTCCTACTGAAGCTTACTATTAATAATGTGAAAACTTATTTTTATGGTGAATAAAATTATTATTATTAATTACCAATCAGAACTGTGGCTAAACCCATATTTTTACATGAAATCTCATAATTTTTCTAAAAGGGCCCATCTAAATGTGAGCAAATGCAATGCAGAAACCTCATACCTATTAAGATTTTTAAGTAACTGAATGATTTTCTCACATTATTTTCTTGGATAACTCATCTTCTTTGACTTTTTATATCAGTTTCTCTGAAGTAGGAGAAAAATAATTATATATTTTGCTTGTAAGACAGGTATCAGGAAATGTTAATAACAAAAATGTTTCTCAATTTAAACATTAGGAATCTGAGGCTGAGGTATTTGTGAGCAAAGGTAGACTTATGTCAGTTTTTTGTTCATTGGTTCTCCAAAGTTCCCTGTAACCCTTGACTCAGACTATAAGCCTATACCAGTTTGACCACATTGACTAAGATAACTGGTTTAGTGTGTAATTACAGTAAGGGAAATGATATAATCAATTAGTACTAAAAATTATTGGCTAATATTGATTGAGTGCTCATAATTTATCTAGTGCTGTGTTAGACATTTTTTGTTTTGTTTTGTGTTTGTTAGTTTTTTTACAAAACTCCATTTACCTCACAACAAACCAGTGAGGTATGTGCAATTCTTACCTACCTATAGATGAAACTGAGGCTCGAAAAAATTTTAAACAGTTTTTCTACTCCTGGCAGGTGATGGATTTTAAATTGAATGTAGATATTATTTACTTAATAAATTTTTCTAAAGAGTTTGCCATTGTCTAGGGTACTAGCTTTTTATCTTTTTAGAAATTGAAATTGGCTCAACCATAAATTATACTCAACTCAATTATATATCCCATAGTGAACATTTAAAAAAATTCTCAAAATATTAGAGAATAATAAGCCCTTCTAATACTCTGGAGAATTTTAATAATTGTCTGATTCAAGCAGAAAGGCAGAAAAAGCACATGGTGATTCAGCTTTTTTGAGTACAAGAATATGATAGATCACTCTTAGTAACTGTAGTCTTGAAGATGAAATAAATGTGAACATAGGGCATAAAAAGAGAGCAATTTCAGAGAACAGGCAAATCTGAAAAGAAAAGTAAGGGGTTTATACAATGACTACATTGATTGATTTTTATTTCGTATTAATGAGTTGAAATTTAATTAGCATCCTCATTCTATTGTTCACTAGCTCACCTCCAGACAAACTAGCTCCACAGTCTTTCTTTTGTTCCTAATCTATGTCATTGGATATCACATACCTTAGATCATATTAAACATTGTCCTCTAATTTGTTGACTTACTCATGAGCTGTTCTTTTCCTCCCTGCCTTGCTCTTATTATTTCTTTGTAGCAACTATTCTCAAATGTTCTGAAAGTACTATTTCCTATGGAGCTTTATGTCCACAAGAATGATTTCACCTCTACTTGTCCTCCTTGTACATTTTAATCATCCCAACAGAATATTCTGGATCTGATGTTTGCTGTGAACAGGGCAGTTGTAAAAAAAATTTTTTATTTCTTAGTATATGTTAATGCATATTCTATTATTTTTATTTAAATTTAACAGAGTTTAATTGAGCTTTGATTGGTCAAAACTTGGTGATTTGTACAAGAGTGAGTTACAGTTTGTTTACACATCCAGTTAGGTTATGATTCACTATATACAAAGAAACCTTTAGGCCAAACTTAAAATATGCACAGAGGCAGCTTTAGGCTAAGCTTAATTTAACAATTCCTCTTTTTGTCATTCTCTCAATTTTGAAAGATTGACCAAAATTTTAGGCACTGATGTCACTCTGTCGCCATTGTAAATGTGCCTATGTGGTCTTGAATCCCACTGGGAAACAGCAGAACAATGGGTTTTGTAAGGTGGTAACAAGGACTTCAGGTTATTATTTTTTAAAGGGGTTATAGTAGTTAGGACTACCTTGTGTTGGAATCTCCTGTTTTAGGGGCCAAAAAAAAACCCTGTTTTAGAAACTGTCTGTTTCCTTGAAGTTTCAGTTTGATTATGTTGTGTTTAACATGAGTGACTTCAATTTAATTTGGCCTGTTCTACTGGGGCCTGGTACACGAGCTGAGTCCAAAACAATGGTGTCCCATAATTTTGTTTAAAAAATTCCCCCCCTTTTGGTCAGATTCTCTCTTAGCTGAGAGTGTGACCAAGACATAGGTCCTTAGAATCACTCTTGGTTACCATCATTTTGGGTTCTGGTCTCAGTATGTCATTCATTGTTTATGATATCCTCATGGTCACGTGTTTTTTGAGTTTTTGTCATTGCCATTGAAAAGAGACAATTTGACATTCTACAGATGGCTTAGTGAAAACATTTAAAACTTGAGAGAATACAATGCACCAGGGAGACTACTATTATGATTATGAGAAGGATAATACCAAGAGTTTGGACTATGCTATTTAGCAAGGGACCCCATGAACCAAACCAACTAAAACTAGATATACAAAGAATGAGCTACAGTCTACTCATTTCAACCAAGCAGTCTGTTTGTTAATCCCCTGCAACTGAATCTCTATAATACCCAATGTAGTCTTCCATTTGCAAATAGAGGTGTCAGCAACTGCATAGGTAATTCTCTGTTTAGCCAATAAGTAATCTAGATTTATTCTATTATTTAGCACAACTTTTGCAACACAACTTAAAGTCTGTTGTGTAACCATAGCCTTTACAGTAGAATCTGCTATAGAGGCCACTATGGGGGATGACTTTCTAATCATTGCCTCATTTACTCCAAACTGTAAAAAAAAAGAGACTTAGTAAATAATGCCCATCCAGAAGTGTGAAGTTTTCCTGGCAATGTTCTGTTAACCTATGTAATAGGTTTAAAGAAGTGTACTGATGTTCTGTTTCTGACTGATTATGAAACAACAAATGTACCATTAACATTTTTCACCCATACTGGCCCTTCTTCTTTTGTCTATCAAGGCATAAATTTGTCCATGTATTAGGTTGGTTGCAAAATCCTCCACAAATAAAAGTACACCCCATAGGCACAAACAAGAGACCCGTTTTTTAGTTCTTTTGTTCATAGAGGAATAAGCAAAGAAAAAACTGTGAGATTAGGGTCTCATGCTACTGGGAAAGTCTTGAACCATTATCTTGGGAAAAAGCTGTTTATATCAAGGATTCTGCCAACTTCTCAGGAGAAACTTCTTTGGTTAGCTTTACCTTAAGATCCTTGATGGGCATACAGTTTCAAGATTCTGGAGGGGCCATTCTGACGGTGAGATTATGAAACTAAGGTCCAAGATCCTGAAGTTTTGCTGCAGTGTGGGTGGCAAGGGCAGTCCTCCTCTGATGTTGTTCTTAGAAGATCATCTCCAGGTTCTAGATAATGAATGGTTTGATTGTCCTCAGGCAGTGGACAATGAAAAGCTTTCTTTACCTGGTGAAAATATACTTTGGTATAATGCATTTAAGCCTTGTATCATTTAGTCATATCAGAGTTTAGTAGCGGAAGGTACATGAGGTTCTATTCCAGTGACTTTTTTAAAAGGTCAACTTGTATTTTTCGTTCTAAGTGGATCTCATTGCCATCAATGTGCCGTACCTTTGACCAAAGCAATCCAGTCTATTCAGTTAGCTTTGCTTAGTGGTATTATATCTGTAATACCTCACTGAAAAGTTTTAAAACTTGTCCAGTGAAGCAAGAACCTCTATCATTGCAGACTTTTTGTAGGAATGTCCCATGAGGGAAACACATTACCTAATGACCATTTAGCTACTTTTATAACATCATCCCTGTTTCATGAGAAGGCTTTTATACAACCAGAAAACATGCATTGAAAATGAGAGTTGAATGAAATCCCTCTGTTACATGTTTAAATGACCCATCAGGTGGCAGAATTGTACCTGAATTTTTTATTGTCTTCCCTGGATTATGGGTTTGACAAACCAATCGTTAATCGTAAACCATTTAGCAATTTGGAACAGTCACCATGCTTATATATATGTTTTAATTTGGATCTTTTTATCTCTTCCATGATGAGTCATGGAATGCAGAGATTTTAATCATGGAAGCTTTAAAGACTCAGGAAGGACCAGACAGCCATCCAGGCTCTCCATGTGTCCATGCCTAACATTGGACTTACGTCTTCTTAAATATCAGTTTTGTTTCTCCAATTTATGTGCATAGCACTGATAACTGAGGGATTATCATAGGTGATTTGACTTGGATCATGGAGTTCATTCAAATTGCATATCTAAATAATTTCATAACTGGTTGATATTAGCATGAAAATCTGGCAAAGTATTTTCTTGTTGTTTGATTAATTTTTGTCCTGCTTGGGTTGGCAGTTTTATAAACCAGTCAGTTTCTTTATTAGAGACCTGGGAATTCTTTCCAAGACTAAATCATATGACCTTAAAGTTATTAAAAACCTTTATTTTAGAGGGCTTATAAGGGTTCTTTCCATCCTCTTCATGTACCTTCTTGAAGACATAACACTAGGATTTTGCTGGCTTGCGAAGTTTTCAGAAACTGCATCAGAATTATGCAACTAGCTGTAAAAATGACTTAAAATGGTCATAATTAAAGACACAATTGATGAAGAAATTTGGTTATTTCTGTGGCCTACAACAATTTTACATAATAATCATAATTATGAATGAGAGCATATGCCCAAATATGTTGGAATTTTAGAAATTCCATACAATTTTGGAGCATGTATTAATAAATTTATTGAAATATAACTAGAAGGATAAACATTATTTCTTGTTTGACAATGCCTCCCATGTAATTTAATTTATCAAATAATCCTGTTTATCTCTGTTTTGGATGCTGCTGGAGCCCTCTGCATCATACCACAGTTAGAGGTCAAAAAAGAGACTTAAGTTTGAAGCTGAAATTTGATTTTTGGAAGCCTATCAAATATGCCAAATGTTTAAAACGCTCGACAAAAAAGAGGATCACAGGTTACTGTAAAATAATAGTAATTCTTTAGCCAAAGTGATAATAAAAAGAGATTTTAGAAAAAAAAACCCTTTTCTTTGACAGACAGTTGTCTGTTTTCCAAACAATCCAAAAACCTGAGAAAGACAGCTTGAGACAGAATGTGTTTTTTTTCTCCTGTCTTTCTCTCTGTTTTGTAGTTTACTCAAAAGGTGAACCAAAATATTTTACTGTCATGTTAATGTTACACAAATTTTTTTCAAAACAGAAAACCAAATTTTACTTTTGTATTAGTGCATTATCAACACTAAAGCTAATTTTAATAAAACCTTAAGATAAATCTATCAAATATGTCTTTTGACCACATAAAAATTTCATAATCATTTTATAATGTTTTATATATTTTTTCTTCTGAACTTTTTATGTTTATTTAATTTTATCTATATTTTTACTCCTTCAATTTAAAACAACTTTCAAATAACTTCTAGACAAAATACAAAATTATTTTTTAAACAAGTACATGTTTTGATGCCTTTCTAATTTTCCTCATCAAAAGCATATCTTGCTTTTGTTAATACACTCTGTATACAGAATTGTTTCTCTCATATCTAGTAGTTTTACTTATATATATTAACCATAATTTTAACTCTTAGTAACCCTAATTTGTAGTAAAAACTTTAGGAAAAATTTTTATACTCTTTCATATCAATATTTGTGATGAAACCATTTCAGAATTATTTAGAAAGATGTTTCCTTAAATTACTGTTTATTACTATATCTAAATATATTTAGCTTTTCCATACTATATAAAAATAAGATGACAAAGTATATAAACTTAAACTCATGTTTAATAATTTATTACAGTATTTTAACTTACAAATGACTCAGCTTCTATGATTATCTGTTATAATTTAAATTAACACAACATGACTTTAAGATTTTATATTACTGAAAAGAATTTTTAGACTTTGACACAGGTACCCTCCCTAATGTCTTCCACAGTCATTCTGGGTCTCAGGTAGCAATGCAGTACCCAAGATAGCTATAAAGGATACGGCCTGACTGAGTCCTGAGTTTACATACAAGGTGTAGCACTCAGTGCAGGAGACAGAGCTGTGAAGACAGTGCCTGCGGTATCCAACCCCTTCCAGAATAGCCAAGAGGCAAAACTGGGGCAGGGAAGAAGGAGCCATATCGGGCTTGATTCTGCCTTGTAGATACTAGTCTAGGCATTTCAATCTTGTCCGTAGAACTCATCATGGCCATCTGTCCAGGACTGGGAACCCAGAGGCTCAAAACCAAAAACATAAGCTCACAGTCAAATCAAGCAAGTACTGAATTATATTTAACTGATAATTTTGAAGCCATTCTTGTTTTACCGATAATTTAAAACTAGCTTTGTTTACCAAATATTACCACAGACACATAACACATATAGACATATATACATACAAACACACAGACAGAAACAGATATTATAGCTTACATAAAGGATTCCATTTGTTGGCTTTTAAATAGTTTTTCTTTTCCTCAGCAGACTATGAATCTTACAATTATCTGTTTCATTGCCTTAAGCAAGTGTTAACTAGGCAACAATTTTGCATTTTTAAAGGGAGAACTTTTAGATGAAACAAGAAAATTTATATTTCAAAAGCACAGAGCTAACACTTTAGGCCTAAGTATTGTAACATTTGCTAAAACAAAGGAAAAAAATGGTGTAAGTAAAAGTTCAGTTTAAACAAGATAGTCAGAAAGGCATCTAAACAAAAATATGACTTGTGTAAGTTCAAAACAATGGTAAGAGTTTTTATGTATACAGGCAGACACCTTACAAATAAAGATTTCCTTTATAGATGTAAATTTCTTTTAGAACAGGATTTCAAGATAGCCAGAAAATGCCAGAAAGATGTATTTCAGTTCGATAGGTGGTGATATGGTTTGGATCTGTATCTCCTCCCTAATCTCCTGTTCTACTGTAATCCAGTGTTAGAGGTGGGGCATGGCGGGAGGTAATTGGATTATGGAGGTGTTTCTCATGAATGGTTTTGTATAATCCCCTTGGTGCTGTCTCATGATAGTGAGTGAGTTCTCATGATACCTGGTTGTTTAAAAGTAGCAACTCCCTCCCCTTCTTTTGCTCCTATTCCGGCTGTGTTCTCCGTTCACCTTCTGCCATAATTGTTAGTTTCCTGAGGTCTCTCCAGAAGCCAAGAAGATGCCAGCATCATGCTTCCTGTACACTCTGCAGAACCATGAGCCAATTAAACATTTTTTCTTGATAAATTACCCAGTCTCAGGTTTCTCTTTACAGCAGTGCAAGAATGAACTAACACAAATGGTCTTTTTAAATTAGCTACTATTTCTTAGCCAAAATTACTGACTTCAGGGTGAAGCCCATTAAGAAACGGGGGAAAGAAAGCATTTTCTATTCTTGAATTCAGTATGGATAGATCTGAAAAAGAAGCAAGCCTACTTTACCCAAGCATCCACCTTTTGTAACTAAACCAAAAGGTTACCAGATTTATCTTTTCTTATCAATTAGTCACTTAAGCCTTTTATGTGCTTTCTATAGTCTTTATTTATTTATTTATTTATTTATTTATTTATTTATTTATTTATTTATTATTATACTTTAGGTTTTAGGGTACATGTGCGCAATGTGCAGGTTAGTTACATATGTATACATGTGCCATGCTGGTGCGCTGCACCCACTAACTCGTCATCTAGCATTAGGTATATCTCCCAATGCTATCCCTCCCGCCTCCCCCTACCCCACAACAGTCCCCGAAGTGTGATGTTCCCCTTCCTGTGTCCATGTGTTCTCATTGTTCAATTCCCACGTATGAGTGAGAATATGCGGTGTTTGGTTTTTTGTTCTTGCGATAGTTTACTGAGAATGATGATTTCCAATTTCATCCATGTCCCTACAAAGGACATGAACTCTTCATTTTTTATGGCTGCATAATATTCCATGGTGTATATGTGCCACATTTTCTTAATCCAGTCTATCATTGTTGGACATTTGGGTTGGTTCCAAGTCTTTGCTATTGTGAATAATGCCGCAAGAAACATATGTGTGCATGTGTCTTTATAGCAGCATGATTTATAGTCCTTTGGGTATATACCCAGTAATGGGATGGCTGGGTCAAATGGTATTTCTAGTTCTAGATCCCTGAGGAATCGCCACACTGACTTCCACTATGGTTGAACTAGTTTACAGTCCCTCCAGCAGTGTGAAAGTGTTCCTATTTCTCCACATCCTCTCCAGCACCTGTTGTTTCCTGACTTTTTAATGATTGCCATTCTAACTGGTGTGAGATGGTATCTCATTGTGGTTTTGATTTGCATTTCTCTGATGGCCAGTGATGGTGAGCATTTTTTCATGTGTTTTTTGGCTGCATAAATGTCTTCTTTTGAGAAGTGTCTGTTCATGTCCTTTGCCCACTTATTGTTGGGGTTGTTTGTTTTTTTCTTGTAAATTTGTTAAAGTTCATTGTAGATTCTGGATATTAGCCCTTTGTCAGATGAGTAGGTTGTGAAAATTTTCTCCCATTTTGTAGGTTGCCTGTTCACTCTGATGGTAGTTTCTTTTGCTTGCAGAAGCTCTTTAGTTTAATTAGATCCCATTTGTCAATTTTGGCTTTTGTTGCCATTGCTTTTGGTGTTTTAGACATGAAGTCCTTGCCCATGCCTACATCCTGAATGGTAATGC
The DNA here is from genome assembly GCF_028885625.2 of Pongo pygmaeus. Classification (NCBI taxonomy): domain Eukaryota; kingdom Metazoa; phylum Chordata; class Mammalia; order Primates; family Hominidae; genus Pongo; species Pongo pygmaeus. The sequence goes on from NC_072384.2 coordinate 86,967,707, forward strand.
CTAGATTTTCTTCTAGGGTTTTTATGGTTTTAGGTCTAACGTTTAAGTCTTTAATCCATCTTGAATTGATTTTTGTATAAGGTGTAAGGAAGGGATCCAGTTTCAGCTTTCTACATATGGCTATCCAGTTTTCCCAGCACCATTTATTAAATAGGGAAACCTTTCCCCATTGCTTGTTTTTCTCAGGTTTGTCAAAGATCAGATACTTGTAGATATGCGGCGTTATTTCTGAGGGCTCTGTTCTGTTCCATTGATCTATATCTCTGTTTTGGTACCAGTACTATGCTGTTTTGGTTACTGTAGCCTTGTAGTATAATTTGAAGTCAGGTAGCATGATGCCTCCAGCTTTGTTCTTTTGGCTTAGGATTGACTTGGTGACGCAGGCTCTTTTTTGGTTCCATATGAACTTTAAAATAGTTTTTTCCAATTCTGTGAAGAAAATCATTGGTAGCTTGATGGGGATGGCATTGAATCTATAAATTACCTTGGGCAGTATGGCCGTTTTCACAATATTGATTCTTCCTATCCATGAGCATGGAATGTTCTTCCATTTGTTTGTATCCTCTTTTATTTCCTTGAGCAGTGGTTTGTAGTTCACCTTGAAGAGTTCCTTCACATCCCTTGTAAGTTGGATTCTTAGGTATTTTATTCTCTTTGAAGCAATTGTGAATGGGAGTTCACTCATGATTTGGCTCTCTGTTTGTCTGTTATTGGTGTACAAGAATGCTTGTGATTTTTGTACATTGATTTTGTATCCTGAGACTTTGCTGAAGTTGCTTATCAGCTTAAGGAGATTTTGGGCTGAGACAATGGGGTTTTCTAGATATACAATCATGTCGTCTGCAAACAGGGACAATTTGACTTCCTCTTTTCCTAATTGAATACCCTTTATTTCCTTTTCCTGCCTAATTGCCCTGGCCAGAACTTCCAACACTATGTTGAATAGAAGTGGTGAGAGAGGGCATCCCTGTCTTGTGCCAGTTTTCAAAGGGAATGCTTCCAGTTTTTGCCCATTCAGTATGATATTGGCTGTGAGTTTGTCATAGATAGCTCTTATTATTTTGAGATACATCCCATCAATACCTAATTTATTGAGAGTTTTTATCATGAAGGGTTGTTGAATTTTGTCAAAGGCCTTTTCTGCATCTATTGAGATAATCATGTGGTTTTTGTCTTTGGTTCTGTTTATATGCTGGATTACATTTATTGATTTGCGTATGTTGAAACAGCCTTGCATCCCAGGGATGAAGCCCACTTGATCATGGTGGATAAGCTTTTTGATGTGCTGCTGGATTCGGTTTGCCAGTATTTTAGTGGGGAGGAGCCAAGATGGCCAAATAGGAACAGCTCGGGTCTACAGCTCCCAGCGTGAGCGATGCAGAAGACGGGTGATTTCTGCATTTCCATCTGAGGTACCAGGTTCATCTCACTTGGGAGTGCCAGACAGTGGGCACAGGTCAGTGGGTGTGCGCACCATGTGCGAGCCGAAGAAGGGCGAGGCATTGCCTCACTCAGAAAGTGCAAGGGGTCAGGGAGTTCCCTTTCCTAGTCAAAGAAAGGGGTGACAGACGGCACCTGGAAAATTGGGTCACTCCCACCTGAATACTGCGCTTTTCCAACGGGCTTAAAAAACGGCACACCAGGAGATTATATCCGGCACCTGGCTCAGAGGGTCCTATGCCCACGGAGTCTCGCTGATTGCTAGCACAGCAGTCTGAGATCAAACTGCAAGGCGGCAGCGAGGCTGGGGGAGGGGTGCCCACCATTGCCCAGGCTTGTTTAGGTAAACAAAGCAGCGGGGAAGCTTGAACTGGGTGGAGCCCACCACAGCTCAAGGAGGCCTGCCTGCCTCTGTAGGCTCCACCTCTGGGGGCAGGGCACAGACAAAGAAAAAGACAGTAGTAACCTCTGCAGACTTAAATGTCCCTGTCTGATGGCTTTGAAGAGAGCACTGGTTCTCCCAGCACGCAGCTGGAGATCTGAGAACGGGCAGACTGCCTCCTCAAGTGGGTCCCTGACCCCTGACCCCCGACCCCCGAGAAGCCTAACTGGGAGGCACCCCCCAGGAGGGGCAGACTGACACCTCACACGGCCTGTGGGTACTCCAACAGACCTGCAGCTGAGGGTCCTGTCTGTTAGAAGGAAAACTAACAAACAGAAAGGACATCCACACCAAAAACCCATCTGTACGTCACCATCATCAAAGACCAAAAGTAGATAAAACCACAAACATGGGGAAAAAACAGAGCAGAAAAACTGGAAACTCTAAAAAGCAGAGTGCCTCTCCTCCTCCAAAGGAACGCAGTTCCTCACCAGCGACGGAACAAAGCTGGACGGAGAATAACTTTGAGAGCTGAGAGAAGAAGGCTTCAGACAATCAAATTACTCCGAGCTATGGGAGGATATTCAAACCAAAGGCAAAGAAGTTGAAAACTTTGAAAAAAATTTAGAAGAATGTATAACTAGAATAACCAATACAGAGAAGTGCTTAAAGGAGCTGATGGAGCTGAAAACCAAGGCTCGAGAACTACGTGAAGAATGCAGAAGCCTCAGGAGCCAATGCGATCAACTGGAAGAAAGGGTATCAGTGATGGAAGATGAAATGAATGAAATGAAGCAAGAAGGGAAGTTTAGAGAAAAAAGAATAACAAGAAATGAGCAAAGCCTCCAAGAAATATGGGACTATGTGAAAAGACCAAATCTACGTCTGATTGGTGTACCTGAAAGTGACGGGGAGAATGGAACCAAGTTGGAAAACACTCTGCAGGATATTATCCAGGAGAACTTCCCCAATCTAGCAAGGCAGGCCAACATTCAGATTCAGGAAATACAGAGAACGCCACAAAGATACTCCTCAAGAAGAGCAACTCCAAGACACATAATTGTCAGATTCACCAAAGTTGAAATGAAGGAAAAAATGTTAAGGGCAGCCAGAGAGAAAGGTAGGGTTACCCTCAAAGGGAAGCCCATCAGACGACTAACAGCGGATCTCTCGGCAGAAACTCTACAAGCCAGAAGAGAGTGGGGGCCAATATTCAACATTCTTAAAGAAAAGAATTTTCAACCCAGAATTTCATATCCAGCCAAACTAAGCTTCATAAGTGAAGGAGAAATAAAATACTTTACAGACAAGCAAATGCTGAGAGATTTTGTCACCACCAGGCCTGCCCTACAGGAGCTCCTGAAAGAAGTGCTAAACATGGAAAAGAACAACTGGTACCAGCTGCTGCAAAATCATGCCAAAATGTAAAGACCATCGAGACTAGGAAGAGACTGCATCAACTAACGAGCAAAATAACCAGCTAACATCATAATGACAGGATCAAATTCACACATAACAATATTAACTTTAAATGTAAATGGACTAAATGCTCCAATTAAAAGACACAGACTGGCAAATTGGATAAAGACTCAAGACCCATCAGTATGCTGTATTCAGGAAACCCATCTCATGTGCAGAGACACACATAGGCTCAAAATAAAAGGATGGAGGAAGATCTACCAAGCAAATGGAAAGCAAAAAAAGGCAGGGGTTGCAATCCTAGTCTCTGATAAAACAGACTTTAAACCAACAAAGATCAAAAGAGACAAAGAAGGCCATTACATAATGGTAAAGGGATCAATTTAACAAGAAGAGCTAACTATCCTAAATATATATACACCCAATACAGGAGCACCCAGATTCATAAAGCAAGTCCTGAGTGACCTACAAAAAGACTTAGACTCCCGCACATTAATAATGGGAGACTTTAACACCCCACTGTCAACATTAAACAGATCAACGAGACAGAAAGTCCACAAGGATACCCAGGAATTGAACTCAGCTCTGCAGCAAGCGGACCTAATAGACATCTATAGAACTCTCCACCCCAAATCAACAGAATATACATTTTTTTCAGCACCACACCACACCTATTCCAAAATTGACCACATAGTTGGAAGTAAAGCTCTCCTCAGCAAATGTAAAAGAACAGAAATTATAACAAACTATCTCTCAGACCACAGTGCAATCAAGCTAGAACTCAGGATTAAGAATCTCACTCAAAACCGCTCAACTACATGGAAACTGAACAACCTGCTCCTGAATGACTACTGGGTACATAACGAAATGAAGGCAGAAATAAAGATGTTCTTTGAAACCAACGAGAACCAAGACACAACATACCAGCATCTCTGGGATGCATTCAAAGCAGTGTGTAGAGGGAAATTCATAGCACTAAATGCCCACAAGAGAAAGCAGGAAAGATCCAAAATTGACACCCTAACCTCACAATTAAAAGAACTAGAAAAGCAAGAGCAAACACATTCAAAAGCTAGCAGAAGGCAAGAAATAACTAAAATCAAAGCAGAACTGAAGGAAATAGAGACACAAAAAACCCTTCAAAAAATTAATGAATCCAGGAGCTGGTTTTTTGAAAGGATCAACAAAATTGATAGACCACTAGCAAGACTAATAAAGAAAAAAAGAGAGAAGAATCAAATAGATGCAATAAAAAATGATAAAGGGGATATCACCACTGATCCCACAGAAATACAAACTACCATCAGAGAATACTACAAACACCTCTACGCAAATAAACTAGAAAATCTAGAAGAAATGGATAAATTCCTCAACACATACACTCTCCCAGGACTAAACCAGGAAGAAGTTGAATCTCTGAATAGACCAATAACAGGAGCTGAAATTGTGGCCATAATCAATAGCTTACCAACCAAAAAGAGTCCAGGACCAGATGGATTCACAGCCGAATTCTACCAGAGGTACAAGGAAGAACTGGTACCATTCCTTCTGAAACTATTCCAATCAATAGAAAAAGAGGGAATCCTCCCTAACTCATTTTATGGGTCCAGCATCATCCTGATACCAAAGCCGGGCAGAGACACAACCAAAAAAGAGAATTTTCGACCAATATCCTTGATGAACATTGGTGCAAAAATCCTCAATAAAATGCTTTCTATAGTCTTTTTAAAAATCAATAAAAATATTGTAATCTTTTCAGAAGTTTCTCCACATAAACCAGGCATTCCTAGATGAGACTAATTTGGGAGACCTCATTTTGAAAAGTGCACTTCTTAAGGTGCAGTGTTGTTTATTTGGAATGTTCCCTTACAATTTGTAATTACCTGTAGTATGATTTTGCCATTTCTATAAGTGTTTGCTGCTCCTAGTACCTAATGTTTATTCATGTAATTGTAGGCATAGCATACAATCCTTTTGGATTGTAGGGAACCCAAAAGTCGGAGTCCTAAGAAATTAAGAATCCCATTTTTACCTTGAATCTTGGCTTTTACTCAGATCCCCTTGATCAACTTAGTCAATAACTTTTCCCTACTTAAACATGCAAGAAAAATAAACAAAGGGAGTAGAACACAGAAATCCCTGCAGATTTCCAAAAGCCAAAGCTTGCACCCTTTGCAATATTGTCATTTAATACTGGTTTCTGGCTGACCTATTCAGACATCTGAGCTCTCTAACTGGATCCAAGCCAATTAATTATTTGATCCAATTTGATCCTGACCCAGTCCAGTTTCTGTTGTGACTTCTGAACACAGTTCATATAGAAAATTTACTCAAACTAGAAAGCTCAAAACACAAATCCATGGACCTTTGGGATCTGAGAGAAAGCTTACCGGTGATCCCCAGTTGACATGAAAAAGCAATGGATACCATAGGCCCAGTGGGTACCTTTCTTGGTAACTCAGTGTTCCTGGGAGTAACTAGAAACTGTACCTCAGATCCCACTTCTGACACCATCATATAAAAGAAAATAAGTTAGACAGATTACATTAAACAGAGTTTAATTGAGCAAAGAAAGATCTTCAAATTGGATAGCCTCCTGCGCCAGAATATGCTCAGAGAGACTCCCTTACTAGATTTTTTACAAATTTACTATACATTTCTATTGTAAAATATACATAACATATGATTTACCATTTTAACCATCTTTAAGTTTACAACTCACTGGCATTACGTATAGTCACATAGTTGGGCAATGTCATCACCATCCATGTGCAGATCTTTTTTTATCATCTCAAATTGAAATTTTGTATCCATTAAACAATAACTACCCAATAGTTCTTCCCCATATCTTTTGGCAATTTTAATTCTACTTTCTGTCTCCGTGGATGACTTTTCCAGGTACCTCACATAAGTGAAATAATATAGTTGTCCTTTTGTCTCTGGCTTATTTTACTTAGTGTAATGTTTTCAAGATTATTCTATATTGTAGCATGTATCAGCCTTGTTGATAGAGCTTTTATAAATGAAGATTTCAGAAAATGCAAACATTGCCAAGGAGACACTTCCCCTGCCTCAGAAAGTTAATAAGATAAACATTAGTATTTCTGATTTTGACTAGATATATCTACTAGGCTATTTAACTATATTTCAAAAGACTTTCTTATAATAATATGTTTCTGGAAAACTACATAGTGAATGACTTGGCCGCATAGTAAATAATTTAGTTGGCTAACATCTCTGGAGGAGGTAGTTTCAGAATGCCTATCTTTATAGAAATGGGCATAGGTCTTTGTTTGAAATTAGGAAATTTTTCAACATAAATATTATTGTGATCTATAGGCTGTAACCTTTAACTTGCTCCTTTTCATCAGCTATAAGATCAGATTCTTGGCACAATATAATAGCATTCCAACATCTAGTGAAAACAGATGTTTCTTTTATTAAAATAAAGAGAATAAAACTGAAATGTTTTCAGTTTTCACTTAACTTCTTAACTTTTAAAATATCTATCATCAGTATATTTGATTATGTGCTTAAAATCCAACAGTCTGTCATGTAAAAACCATAGTTTAATATATTCATATTGGAATACAGCTTACACATAAAATCATTGAAACTACATTTTCTTTGCTATTATATTTGTATTTTCCTGACATAAAATGTGTAAGTTATTATATAAATATATTTTAATTGATCGTTTGAATTGAATATTTATTGTGCCATATTACATTTTGTACATTTTTTTTTACACACATCATCTTATTTACTAGATTCATTCAACTAACTTTACTGAGAACCTTCACTATGTCACTTTATTCTAGAAAATTAAAATGCAATTGTAAAGAAGACAGAAATGGACCATCTTTACATAGCTTTTATTAAGTACTGGGGAATATAGACAAATAGATCATTGTAATGCAGTGTGAGATATGCTATGATAGGTACAGAGGGATAGCAGGCACATAGACGAGTGTACAATAAACATATTATATGAGAGCTGAGGACCCTAAGAAGAACATAATGACTGAACAGAAAACCGTGCTATTTTTGCTTTGTGGTAAACCAAAGGAGTAGTTATAGGTAGATCAAGATACTCTTCAGAAAGTTAATGTGAGTCTCCAGTTAATGGACAGATGGATAATGCATGACTCCAAGTTTCATTTCTTAGATTAAGTTATGTTTGATATAACTTGAGTTTTGAGCCTAAAAAATGTAAAACAATAAACAGGCATCCATCAAATGCACCCATTGTTACCTAGATCATGCACAGCTACTTTTAAGTGTACACACAAAACTGTTTGTGACATGTACTCCAAGGAAACTTCAGTGGCAGTAATTTTCAGATCACTTGGAATTTGGTGAGTATCCATCAAAGATGGTTACTTCAGCTTTAGAGTAGTTGCTGTGTTGTTTGTCTTTCCAGCAAGAACTGGCTAGTAAGTTTTATTGTTTATTTAGGCTTCTTCTATTCAAATTTCCCAAACCATGCAAGTTACATTCTATATTGGTGTGTGTGTGTGTGTGTGTGTGTGTGTTCAAAAGACAACCAGATTATTCAGACAGTAATTGTTTTATTTATTTATTTTTTATTGTTTTTTGAGACAGAGTTTTACTCTTGTCACCCAGGCTGTAGTGCAATGGTGGGATCTCAGCTCACTGCAACCTCCACCTCCTGGGTTAAAGCGATTCTCCTGCCTCAGCCTCCTCAGTAGCTGGGATTACAGACACCTGCCACCATGCTCAGCTATTTTTTTTTTTGTATTTTTAGTAGAGACAGGGTTTCACCATGTTGGCCAGCCTGGTCTTGAACTCCTGACCTCAGGTGATCCACCCACCTCAGCCTGCCAAAGTGCTAGGATTACAGGTGTGAGCCACCACGCCTGGCCTCAGACAGTAATTGTAAAAGTCAGAAAAGTAGTGAGAAATATGGTAACACAACTTTAGTCTCAGAAAATTTTAATTGCTCTGTCAGAAGAATCATTCCCCCATGTCTGATTGGTTTTTGTGTGTGGCAAAGGCAGGTTGTATATAAAAATCATATACATATATATTTAATAAGCATATAGTCCCTATTATGTGCCAAGAATATGAATATTGTCCTTAAAAGATAAACTTTGAACAAATAATCATTTGATGAGTAATACAAGGAGAAATGTAGAATTTTATGCAAAATAAAACAGGAAGACCCAACATGCATTCTCAGTTCAGAAGTTTTCCTGAAAAAATAAAGTAAGATGAGACCTGAAGTATTAATAGAAATTTGCAAATGTGAGATTGGGGGATAGGGTATTCTAGGCAGAGGAAACAACTTATAGTAAACATTCAAACAAAGAAGATAGAATCTCACATTTTAAGAATTTAGAGAGGAAGAATGCAGTGCCTTAGATGAGAAAAAGGAGCATCAGGAGTATCATCTAAAAATTTGACTTAATTTTAAGAGCAACGAGGTTCTATGAAAGCATTTGAAATGAAGATTTGACATGACCAGATTTTGTTTTAAGAGGTCACATTGATATAGTTTGAATGTGTGTCCCTGCCCAAATCTCATATTGAAATGTAATCTGCAATGCTGTCCCTGGTGATAGTGAGTGAGTTCTCATGATATCTGGTTGTTTAAAAGTGCTTAGGCCCTCCTGCCTCACTTTCTTGCTCTCGCTTTTGCTGTGTGAGGTTCCTGCTTGCCCTTTGCCTTCTGCCGTATTTGGAAGCTTCCTGAGGCCTCCCCAGAAATAGATGCTTCTATGCTTCCTGTGCAACCTGCAGAGCCATGAGCCAGTTAAATCTCTTTTCCTATACATTACCAGTATCAGGTATTTCTTTATAGAAATATGAGAATGTCCTTATCCCACTCAAACTTAAACTTTTGATGAGAGTAGGAATGGGGTGCAGTGTACTGATTTGAGACATAATTATGAGGTAAAAACCAAGAGGACTTGATGATTGGTATCATGTAGAAGTATAGTAATAGTTCCTGAGTGTGAAGTACTTGGGAAAAATTCTATAAGTGGATGGTGACCTAGCATGCATTCAAATAGCATATAGCAAATATTCAAAAGATATTTGCTGAATGAACACCTCATATATAGATCTGTTTAAAAATTGAAGATGATGAAGTTAGAATGTAGGTTTTGGATAAATAATCGAATGGATGATTATTGGAAAGTGAAATGGGCCACACAGACAATGTGGCTTCAAAAGCAAGGAAGAATTAGGACAGCTCCTTGAGCAATCCTACTTAACTGATCAGTAGAAATGGAAAGCAGGCAAAGAATTCTGAAAAGGAGTAGAGTAAGATGAAGAAAAACTGGGAAAGCATGTTATCATTAATAGAAAATTGAAACAGTGTTTTAGAAAGAGGATATTGTCAATATTGTCTCATGCTTCTGATATCTATTAGATAAGAACTAAGTGAGTGCTGACCAGCTCTGGAGATACAGAATGTTTGGTACTATAAATGAGAACATTTTCAATAGAATAGTGGAGGCTGCAATCAGGCTGGGTTTGAGAATTGAGTGACAGATAAACAATACTTGGGGAGAGTGATATGGCTAGGCTTTATGTCCCCACCCAAATCTCATCTTGAATTGTAATGCCCATAATCCCTAGATATCAAGGGCGAGACCAGGACCAGGTGGAGGTAATTGAATCATGGGGGCTGTTTCTCCCATGCTATTCTCATAACAGTGAGTGAGTTCTCATGACACCTGATGATTTTACAAGGTGCTCTTCCCTCTTTGCTCAGCACTTCTTCCTGCTGCCTTGTGAAGAAGGTGCCTTGTTTCCCCTTCGCCTTCCATCATGATTGTAAGTTTTCTGAGGCCTCCCTAGCCATGCTGAACTGTGAGTCAGTTAAACCTCTTCCCTTTATCAATTACTAGGTCTCTAGCAGTTCTTTATAGTAGTATGGAAATGGACTAATACAGAGAGCAACAGAAGATAACTCATTCAAGACATTTGAAAAAGAAATATAAATAAGAAATAGCAGAGGTTATTCAGGCAAGGCTGAAAATCCTAGCTTTGCCATTTATTATTTATACGACTTCTAGTAATTACCCAATTTTTATTTAAGCAAAAATTTAAGACTTTGGAATTAGCAAAAGAGGTTACTGTATATCTTTCAATCAAATACTGGAGCCTCTGGAAATTACCTGATTCTACAGGGATATGCATGTTTGTAACTGACTAAACTCTGTAGAGATATTTTTAATAAAAGTTTACTTGTAGAACACAGAATAACACAGATAATTCTTGCTTATAAACATGCAAATAAATTTGGTCTAGTAGAGATTAAACTTATCTATTCCGGCGAGAAAACAGTTTTTTTTAATTCCATGTTAAAATTCATATCACCATTCCTCTATTCCACATAACTTTGTGATTTTTGGACATCTTTGAATTCACTGTAACATCCATCTTGTTCCCTCATTTATCTAAAGAGTTAGATTAATCATTCACACATGTTCATTTTATATTTGTATAAAAGTTATGATTGTAACACTTTAAAAGGGTTTTTTAAAATAAGTATCAAATTTGCTGGCTGGGCAATGAGTTGTTGAGGGGGGTAATGAAAATACTGTAAGTGAAAATGCTTAACACATTGGCTTAAAAAGAAATATGAGGTAATTGCTGGAGAGGAATGTGCGGTTAAGTGCAGGTGTTTTGTTTTTAAATAGTGTGAGAAACTTCAGCATGTCTGAATCCGATGGAAAGGAGCCAGTAGAGAGGGAAAGCCTCATGGTATAGACAGAGGAGGAAAAATTAACTGATCAGGATCTTATAGGTGATGGGAGGAAAAGGAAGGTAGATCATTTGGGCAGAAACTGATTTTTTAAAAATTAAATTTATAACTATTATGGGTACATAGTATATGTACATATTTAAAGAGTACATGAGATATTTTAACACAGGCATACAATGCATGGTAATCACATCAGGGCAAATGGGGTATTAATTATCTCAAGCTTTTATCATTTCTTTGTATTACAAACATTCCAATGATACTTTTAGTTATTTCAAAATGTAGAATAACTTATTGTTTACTGTAGTGTTGCTGTTGTGCTATCAAATAGTAGATCTTATTCATTCTATTTATATTTTGTACCCATTAACAATCCCATTTTTCCCTGACCCAGCTACCCTTTCCAGTCTCTGGAAATCATCATTCTATTCTCCATCTCCATGAGTTCAACTGTTTTAATTTTAGCTCCCACAGATGACTGAGAACATGCATAGTTTGTCTTTCTGTGCCTGTGCAATTTGTCTTTCTGTGCCTGGCTTATTTCACTTAACACAATGTCCTCCAGTCCATTCATATTGTTGCAAATGACAAGATCACATTCTTTTTTTTATGGCTGAATAGCTCTCTACTGGGTATAGGTAGCACATTTTCTTTATTCATTTGTCTGTTGATGGACACTTAGGTGGCTTCCACATCTTGGCTATTGTGAATAGTGCTGCAATAAACAAGAGTGTAGATATCTCTTTGATATACTGACTTCCTTTCTTTTGGGTATTAAAATGGGAAGTGGGATTGCTGGATCATATGGTAGTTCCATTTATAGTTTCTGAGGAATCTCCAAACTGTTCTCCATAGTTTCTCTACTAAATTACACTCCCACCAGCCGTATGTGAGGGCTGTCTTCACTTCACATCCTCACCAGCATTTGTTATTGCCTGTCTTTTGGATAAAAGCCACTTCAACTGGGGTGAGATAATATCTTATTGTGGCTTTGATTTACATTTCTCTGATAATCAATGATATTGAACACCTTTTCATGTATTACTTGGCCATTTGTATGTTTTCTTTGGAAAAATGTCTATTCAGGTCCTTTGTCCATATTTAAAATTGGCTATTTGTTTTTTGCTATTGAGTTGTATGAGTTCCTTATATGTTTTGGATATTAATTCTTTTTCAGATTGATGGTTTGCAAATATTTTCTTCTACTCCATAGGTTGCCTTTTTATTTTAATAGTGGTTTCATTTGCTATGCCCAAGTCTTTTAGTTTGATGTAGCCCTACTTGTTTATTTTTGCTTTTGTTGCCTATGCTTTCAATGTCATATCCAAAAAATCATTGCAAAGACCAATGTGAAGGAGATTTTTACTTATATTTTCTTCTAGGAGTTCTAAATATAGCGGTATCAGATCTTATAATTAAATTTTTAATCCATTTTGTGTTGATTTTTATATGTGGTGTAGGGCAAGGGTACAATTTCATTCTTTTGCATATAGATATTCAGTTTTCCCAACATCATTTATTGAAGAGACTTTTCTTTACCCATTGTGTATTTTTGGTGCCCTTGTTAAAGGTCAGTTGGCCATACATGCATGGATTTGTTTCTGTATTCTCTATTCTGTTGCATTGGTCTATTTTTATGCTAATAACATATTGTTTTAATTATTATCATTTTCTAATATAGTTTGAAGTCAAAGAGTATGAGTCTCCCAGTTGTAGTCTTTTTCATCAAGATTGCTTTGGCTACTTGAGGTCTTTTGTGGTTCCATATGAACTTTGGGATTTTTTTTTCTATTTCTGTGACTTGTCCTCTTCTTTCCTTCAACTCTTTTGGAGTCCTAGTGTCTATTCTATTGTTTCCATCTTTATTTCTATATGTACCCACTGTTTAGCTCTCACTTATAAGTGAAAAAATGTGGTATTTGATTTTACGTTTCTGCATTATTTCACTTAGGATAATTGGCTCAGCTCCATCCATGTTGCTGCAAACAACACGATTTTTTTTTTTATGGCTGCATATAGTATTCTATGGTGTATATATACTATATTTTCTTTATCCAATCCAATTGACAGACACTTACGTTGATTCTATGACTTTGCTATTGTGAATAGTACTGCAGTAAACATGGAAGTGTGGTGTCTTTTTGGTAAAACAATGTATTTTCCTTAGGGTAGATATCCAGTAGTGGGATTGTTGGGTCAAAAGGTCATTGTATTTTTAGTTCTTTCAGAAATCTTTATATTATTTTTCATAGGAGTTGGCTAATTTATTTTCCCACCAAGAGTCTGTAAGCATTCCTATTTTCTCTGCTTTCTTACCAACATCTGTTATTGTTTGACTTTTTAGTAATAGCCATTGTGAGTGGTATGAGATGGTATCTTATTGTGGTTTTAATTTGCATTTGATCTCTGATGATTAGTGATGATGAACTTTTTTTCATAAGTTTTTTGGCCATGTGTATGTCTTCTTTGGAGAAGTATCTGTTCATGTACTTTGCCCATATTTTAATGGTTATTTTTCTTGTTGCTGTAAGTTCCTTCTAGATTTTGGATATTAGTTTTTTGTTGGATGCATAATTTACAAATATTTTCTCCCATTCTGTAGGTTGTCTGTTTTCTCTCTTTTTTTTTTTTGAGACGGGGTCTTGCTCTGTCACCCAGGCTGGAGTCTGGGGGTGCTATCTCAGCTCACTGCAAGCTCCACCTCCTGGGTTCACACCATTCTCCTGCCTCAGCCTCCCGAGTAGCTGGGACTATAGGGGTCCGCCACCACTCCTGGCTACTTTTTTAGTATTTTTAGTAGAGACGGGGTTTCACCATGTTAGCCAGGATGGTCTTGATCTCCTGACCTCGTGATCCACCCACCTCGGCCTCCCAAAGTGCTGGGATTACAGGCCACCGCACCCGGCCCTGTTTTCTCTATTGATAATTTCTTTTGCTGTGCAGAAGCTCTTTAATTTAATTAAGTCCTATTTGTCTATTTTTGTTTGTGTTGCATTTGCTTTTATGGTCTTAGTCATAAATTCTTTGCCTAGGACAATGTCCAGAAGAGTTTTTCTTAGGTTTCATGGTAGAATTTTTACATTTTCAGGTCTTAAATTTAAGTCTTTAATCCATTTTGCATGAATTTTTGTATTTGGTTAGAGGTAGGGATCCGGTTTCATTCTGCATATGGCTAATCAGTTTACCCAGCACCATTTATTGAATAGGGTATCCTTTTCCCCATTATTTATTTTTGTCAGTTTTGTCAAAGATAAGGTGATTGTAGGTATTTAGCTTTATTTTGGGGTTCTTTATTCTATATTATTGATCTATATGTCTATTTTTGTACTAGTACCAAGCTGTTTTTGTTACCATAGCCTTGTAGTAGTGTTGGAAGTCAGGTAATGTGATGCTCCTGGCTTTGTCCTTTTTGCTTAGGATTGCTTTGGCTATTCACACTCTTCTTTTGGTTTCAAATGAATTTTAGAATTGTGTTTTCCAATTTTGTGATAAATGACCTCGGTAATTTTACAAAAATTGCATTGAATCTGTGGATTGCCTTGGGCAGTATGATCATTTTAATTTATTAATTTTTCCAATCTATGAACATGGCATGTTTTTCCATTTGTTTATGTCATCTATGATTACTTTCTTCAGTGTTTTGTAGTTCTCCTTGTAGAGATCTTTCACCTCCTTGGTTAAATATTCCTAAGTATCTTTTTGTGTGGCTGTTGTAAATGGGATTGATTCCTTGATTTGGTTCTCATCTTGAACATTTTTGAAATGTTCTTGAACATTATTGAAATGCTGCTGATTTTTATAAATTGATTTTGTATCCTTAAACTTTACTGAAGTCATTTATCAGGTTGAGGAGTTTTTTTTGTAGCAATCTTTAGGGTTTTCTAGGTATAGGATGACATCATCGGTTAGCAGAGATAATTTGGCTTCCTCTTTTTCTGTTTGGATGCTTTTTATTTCTTTCTCTTGCTCTATTGCTATGGCTAGGACTTCCAGTACTATGTGGAATAAGAGTGGTGAGAGTGGGCATCCTTGTTCCAGTTTTAGGGGGGATAGTTTAACTTTTCTCCATTCAGTATGATGTCGACTGTGGGTTTGTCATAGATGACTCATCATTTTGAGATAGGTTCCCTTGATTCCTAGTTTATTGAGGATTTTTATCATAAAGGGATGTTGCATTTTATCAATGCTTTTTCTGCATCTATAGAAATGATCAAATGGTTTTTGTTTTATATTCTGTTAATGTGGTGAATCACATTTATTTATTTGCATATGTGGAATCATCCTTGCATCTCAGGAATAAAACTCACGTGATCGTGATAAATTACCTTGTTGATGTGCTGCTGGATTTGGTTAGCTCATATTTTGTTGAGGGTTTGTGCATCTGTGTTCATCAGTGATGTTGGCGTAGTTTTCTTTTTTTGTTGTGTTACTGCCAGATTTTGGTATCAGGATGATGCTAGTTTCACAGAGGCAGGAAACTCCTCCTTTAATTTTTACAATAGTTTCAGTAGGATTGGACCAGCTCTTTTTTGTGTGTCTGGTAGCAGCTGTGAATTTCTCTGGTTCAGGGATTTTTTTGGTTGGTGAATTTTTTATTACTGATTTGTTAGTTTTGTAACTCATTATTTGTCTGCTCATGATTTCAGTTTCTTCCTGGTTCAAGTTTGGGTGGTTGTGTGTTTCCAGGAATTTATCCATTTTTAGTTTGTGTGGATACAGGTGTTCACTGTAGTTTCTGAGGATCTTTTGTATTCCTGTGGTATCAGTTGTAATGTCATCTTTGTTATTTCTGATTGTGCATATTTGGATCATCTCTCTTCTTTGTTAATCTAGCTAGTGGTTTATTAATCTTGTTTGTCTTTTCATAGAACCAACTTTTGGTTTCATAGATCCTTTGTATGGTTTTTCAGTCTCATTTTCATTTAGTTCTGCTCTGATCTTTGTTATTTCTTCTGCTAGATTTATGTTTGGTTTCTTCTTCATTTTCTAGTTGCTTTAGGTGAAATATTAGGCTGTCAATTTGAGATCTTTATGTCTTTATGATGTAGGCATTTGATGCTATAAACCCTCCTCTTAACACTGCTTTTGCTGTCTCCCAGAGGTTGTGGTTTGTTGTATCTCTATTTTCATTTATTTCAAAACATTTTTTGATTTCTCCTGTAATTTCATTTTTAACTCAAGAAAGCCATTCAGGAGCAAATTGTATATTTTCCATGTACTTGTGTGGTTTTGAGAGTTTCTTTTGGTATTGATTTCTAATTTTATTCTACTGTGGTCTGAGAAGATGCTTGTTATGATTCCAATTTTTTGAATTTAGTGAGACTTGCTTTCTGACCAAACGTGGTAAATTGTAGAGAACACTCCAGTAGCAGAAGAGAAAATGTATATTCTGTGGTTGTTGAGTGGAGTATTCTGTAGATGTCTATTAGAGCCATTTTGTGAAGAGTCCAATGTAAGTATAGAGTTCTTTGTTAATTTTCTAACGTCAATGATCTGTTTAGTACTGTCAGTGCTGTTTTGAAGTCTGCTGCTACAATTGTATGGCTATATTTTTCTTTTGTTAGGCATAGAAGTATTTGTTTTATAAATTGTTGTGATCCTATTTGTGTGCATATATATTTAGGATGGCTAAATCTTTTTGTTGAACTGGAAACCTTATCATTATATAATGGCCTTCTTTGTCTTTTTTTTTACTGTTGTTACTTTAAAGTCTTTTTTATCTGATACAAGAATAGTAAGTGGTGCTATTTTTTTGTTTTTTATTTATATGATAGATCTTTCTCCATTCTTTCATTTTGAGACTGTGCATGTCCATACACATGAGATGTGTCTCTTGAAGGCAGGAGGTGGGTCTTAGTTTTTTAAAACCCAGTTTGCCACTCTATCTCTTTTAAGTGGAGTGCTGAGGCCATTTCCATTCAAGGTTTATATTGGTATGTGAGGGTTTGTTCCTATCATGGTGTTGTTGCTTTGTAGTCTCAATTATATAATTTGTTTATAGGATCTGTAAGCTTTGTATTTATGTGTGCTTTTATAGTAGCATTTCATTTCCATGTTTAGAACTCCTTTTAGTATTTCTTCTAGGTATGGCCTGATGGTGATGAATTCCCTTAGTGTATACTTGTGTGGAAAAGACTTTTTTTTTTTTTCATTTATGAAGCTTAGTTTGGCAGCATATGAAATTCTTGGCTGGCATTTTTTTTTCTTCAAGAAGGGTAAAAATAGTTCCCCAGTCTCTTCTGGCTTGTAAGATTTCTGCTGAGAAGTCTGCTGTTAGTCTGATGGGATTTCCCTTATAGGTAATCTGGCTATTTTCTCTAGCTGCCTTTAAGATTTTTTCTTTTACATTTAGTTTGGATAGTCTAATGATTATGTGACTTGGGGATGGTCATCTTATATAGTATCTCACAGATGTTTTTTGAATTTCTTCAATCTGGATGTCAACCTCTCTAGCTAGAGCAGGGAAATTTTACTGAATTATTTCCTCAAATATGTTTTTCAAGTTGCTTACTTTTGCTTTTCTTTCTCAGGAATGCCAGTAAAGTCAAAGGTTTTGTTACTTTACATAACTCTATATTTATGAGAGGCTTTGTTTGCCTTAACTAAGTTAATTCAAAAGACTGGTCTTCAAGCTTTAAAATTCTTTCTTCTGGTTGGTCTGGTCTATTGTTAAAGCTTCCAACTCTATTTTGAAATTTCTTTAGTGAATTTTTCAATTTCAGAGGTTCTATTTGGTTTTTCTTAACATAGCTATCTCATCTTTTACAGCCTGAATCATTTTTCTAGGTTCTTTGTGTTAGATTTCAACTTTCTTTTGGAATTTTTTTTTTTTTTTGAGACGGAATCTCGCTCTGTTGCCTAAGCTGGAGTGCAGTGGCGCCATGTCGGCTCACTGCAAGCTCGGCCTCCTGGGTTCACACCATTCTCCTGCCTCAGCCTCCTGAGTAGCTGGGACTACAGGCACCCACCACTACGCCTGGCTAATTTTTTGCATTTTTTAGTAGAGACGGTGTTTCACTGTGTTAGCTAGGATGGTCTCAATCTCCTGACCTCGTGATCCACCCGCCTCGGCCTCCCAAAGTGCTGGGATTACAGGCATGAGCCACCACGCCCGGCCCTTTCTTTTGGATCTTATTTGGTTACCTTGCAATTTATATTTTGAATTCTTTGTCATTTCAGACTTTTCATTTTGCTTAGGATCCATTCCTAGAGAGCAAGAGAGCTAGTGTAATCCTTTGGAGGTGTCAAGGCATTCTAGCCTTTTTTACTGCTGTAGTTCTTGCAATGAACTCTTTTTCTCATGTGAACGTGCTGTTTCTTCTTACTTTTGTATATGCTATCATTTGGGCGAAACTTTTTAATTTTTGTGTTCTTTTTCTCTTGAGAGTATGACTGTGATATTTGTTATTAGTGATTGTTTAGCTTCATTTCTGGGTGCTTTCAAGGGGCCAAGACTGCGTTACTTGGTTGTGGATAGCTTCTCTGTGGTGTCTTTATTGGATGCTGCTTTGTGGTAATGTATTGGATGTATGAGCTGACATACACTATATTATGTGAGGCTGAGGGTGCAGAGGACTCAGAAAGCTTATTTCATGGGCTTAGCACTAAGCCCCTCAAGCAGCAGGCTTTTAATTTGCTGGTGCAGTTCAGGTTGCAGTCCAGTAGGTGACACTTAAGAGCAGTAGCTGGTGAGCCTTCAGGTGAGATGATGACCAGTGGAAGCACCCATGCTGATGGGGTCATTGCAGGAAGAGATTGTGCTTGGGTGCTCTGAGATACCGGGGAAATGGATAGAGAGGTGCACAAGCTCTTCATCATAACCTGACAGAAATGCTATCTGCTTTCCTATTGTGCCTGGTCATAGGGCTTATGACCTTCAGTTCATGAAGACTTTGTCCTTTGTTTCCTGGCCACAGTACAGCTGTGGTCGCTGGATATGCCCTTCTGACACCTCCTACAAAAATAGTCTTGGGGGAAGAGACACTGCTCTCATTCTAGAGCAGGCAACTCCATGGCTTGTCTGTCCTCCATTGCTGGGATACTGCCCTCTGTGTAAGGAGGGGGAGTTGAGTTGTATACACCCAGGTGGCATGGGCTCACTTTCAGTGGGGATGTGGCTACTGCAAAAAGCATGAAAAAATGCTTTCTCTGAGTGCATACACACCAGCCCCCAGTGAAAAGGACTGCTGCTGCATCCGCAACAGTGGCTAAGGGAAGGGTTTGGAGATGTCCCCCTTTCCATGTCTGTTCCTGGGCATCGGTGCTGCCACCTTCACCAGCTGGAGCTGTGCTCCTATTTTCTTTGTCCCCAGAGGGGATTTGGTGAGCTGCAAGCCCCTCTTCCCTAAGCATGGCCTATGCTGAGGCTTAGATCTCCAGGAGTCCCACAGCTTCCCAGGGACCTGCTGGTCCACTGTGCTTACCAAAGTTAGAGTGGGTTGTAGGGAACGTTTTGGGGTGACCTGGGGGTGTGATGACTCAAAGGCAGATTCTCAAGCAGAGCAGTGGCCACCACAGCTGCACAAGCAGTATGGTACCTGTCATCTTAGTTCAGGTGTACAGGGAGTACAGACATGCCTGTGCAATCTGGCCTCCCAGTTCTTTGTCCTCCGGAATTCCCCAAATCATTATTGATAGTGTTGCTGTGGGTCACAAGAGCAGAAGTGCTTCTCAACAGTTTGGCAGTCAGCCAACTGTTGCAGGGGTGAAGACAGCAGAGATGTTTTTCTATCTACCCCTTCTGTGAGGCTCTGAGTTCCTCCGGGGTTCATCCCTGCCACACTCTTGCTGCTTTCCTTTTCTGCAACCCAACTTCTTTCTGTGGGCACTCTAATGGGTCCTGGCCCACTTTCCTTAGTTTTCCATGCAGAACTTGTCCATTCACCAGTAACTGTGATCTTCTTTCTGAGGAGAACTGACATCCAATGTTTCTAGTTAGACATCTTGAAAAAAAAAAAGAAATATATTTCCATTTATTTGTGTCTTCAATATCTTTTATCAATGCCTTGGCAAGCCAAGGCATTTTCTTTGAGGCATGGGCCGGATCCTTTTAGTTTTTGAATTTTTTCTGATGTGAATGGTGAGAAGCAATTCTTTGCTCAACTTTCTTGTTATTCCTGAATTGATAATATCATTTAAAATTCTATAGCTATAGTAATTTCTTGCATATTTTTATATCATAAACCTTTTCTGAACTGTTGTTACATGTTTTTCCAAACCATGAATTTTAATGGTTGTAGAATTGGAAAATAAACGTTTGTCTTTCTTGCCACCACTTTGGTATTTCCAGAGTCTCGTTAACAGAAAAATATATTTGTTGGAATCTGCTCTAAATAGAAGATTATTTTTCTTCAGGTTATTAACCACTATGACAATTTAAATTTTAGTATTAAATTAATTAATTAATTCAGAACTATTAGTAAATAAAAATACATTTGACTAGATTTAAAAAAATCCTTTATCTTTATGTAATTATTTATATATGTGTGAATATATCCAAAGAGACATAGAAAGAAAAGACTTACTATGCCTCTAAAAGTCATCTTACAATTATAAGTTAAATGCTTCTTATATGTTAGAACTATGGGCTAATTCACTCTATAAGTCACTAATGATTGCATAACATTAGAATGACCACTTCTTTTCTTAAGGTACATGGGGGTATAGTTGATAATTTTATGTGTTATTATATTGAGTACATCATTTAAAATAGCTTGCATGTAATGTAGCACAGCACCCAGTCATGCTGTTGCCATGACAACAGTATTGGTTCTTTTCTAATTAGCAGCATAGGATGCTGCTTAAATCTACTGGCATTGAGTCAAGTAGTAAGGGTATTGTCATTATCATGCTTTTTCTCAGCTCAGACAGTTAAATATACAATTTATAATTTTTTCATTAAATAAGAGGTCAGCTAACCATAGTCCATTGGCTAAATTTGGCCTGGTGCCTGTTTTAGTAAATAAAGTTTTATTGGAATATACCTATCACCAATGATTTACATACATAATGTCTATGACTGCTTTTGTTCTACAATGGCAGATTGAATATTTGCAAGAGAAACCATATGTCCCCCCAAACCAAAAATACTATCTGGCATTTTACAAAAAAGTTTGCTGACCTTGCATTAAATTTTAAATTTAGTGTTGTAAAAGACCTATAATTTTGACTTACCTCATGAAATTTCTTTAGGCATCTATGATTTTGACACATAATACATTTATGTTGATAACCATGTGCCCATAAGATTCTGGTTATTATTTTGATGTTTGACTACTGTTAAGTTTATTAAAAGATTTGCTAAAATTCATGGAACTCACATCTTCTGCCCTATTGTCATTCTAAGAATAGTCATCATGGTTTAATTTTTTAGTTACGTATCTATCTGCTGACTATTATAGGCCATAACAATTGTACAGGCATATCTTGTTTTATTGCTCTTTGTTTTATTGCATTTATCAGATATTATTATTATTATTATTATTTTAGAAATGAAAGGTTTGTGGCAAACTTGCATTGGGCAAGTCTATCAGTGCTATCTTTCTAAAAGCATGTGTTCACTTTTATGTTTCTGTGTTAGCATTTTTAAACAATGTTTTATAATTAATATATACACCTTGTTTTTTGGGCGTAGTGCTGTTTATTGCACACTTACAGTATAGTGTAATCATAACTGTAATATGCACTGAGAAACCAAAAGTTTTATGTGACTTGCTTTATTGTGACATTGGCATTATTATGGTGATCTGGAACTGTACCCACAATATTTCCAAGGTACGACTATATATTCTGTCATAATTTATCTTGACAAAATAATTCATAATGATTTAATTTTTCATTGTTGGAGGCCATATAACTTAGTATTTAAGACATTACCCTATAGTCTCAGAGAGATCTGGATTTGAGTCCGTACTGTTACTTATTTGATGTATGACCTTAGGCCATTTACATAATTTTTCTAGACAATGTTTATCCTATCTGTAAATTAGGTAAAACTATAGTCCAGTATACTCTAATGCAATAGATATTTCTAGTGTAAATTAGTTTATATGTGATTTTTAATAGGGGAATGATTAAGTATAAAATAAATTCTACTGATTGAAATGTAATTCTTTTAATCATATTAATTTTTAGCCATCAAGTGATGGTTACTGAATGCAAAGTATGCTAATACAGTAAACGTAGCAGAATTCTGCTTTCCTCATGAATGGGATGAATAATATTGTAGATATGTAAGACCATGTTTTATACATACCCATTCACTCCTTCACTCCACATTCCTCCTCTTGGTGACATGCTTTTTCTTACAAATGCTTTTTATGGAGCTCCCCCTTGATCTTGGCGTATTTTGCCCTCATCTCCATGACTCAGCAACTTCAATCATTCCTTATACCTTCTCCCATTATTTTTTTACTTTTAAGTCTTGTATTTTCTATAGTAGACAGTGTCAAGAGAATTAGCAGTTGGATTAAGCGCCAGTTGGAATTTGCTTTCAGTGAGGAAAGACATACTGATGAAGGAGATCTCCTAGAGTGAATAGGGACATCATATTCCGAGAGGAAGGACAAAAATGACAAGTACCTGAAATGGTAACATGGCACTGGCAGAATTAGAACTTGCCTTGCAATTAGAACAGACACTGAGACAACATGTCCAAATTCATTGATTGTGAATGAGCTTGCATGTCAACATAAATTGGGTTATTAAGTAACTTAATTCAAATGGAGTCTGAGATATCTCAGGCACAATGGTCAGGGATTGTCACAGCAGAAGATCAGGATATGCACTTACAGGAAACTTATGGGTCACCAAGTGTATGGAAATATTTAGTGAGGGAACATAACCTATTGTAGTGTACATTAATTGCATTAGTGTCACAACTCAGTGCTAACCATTTTTGTCCTATTGTGCAACTTATGGGTATTTAATAAATCTTAAAAGGACTAGTGTTTTTTTCTTCCCTTGAAGATATGTAGGACTTGTTCAAAGGCCCCTTCCACTAAGTGAATCCCCCTCTGTCAAATCATGTAATTTGAAAAAGAAATTTGATTATCAAATCCTGAAATAACAGACACATTGTGTCTAACCTACACTCCCAAAATATATGGTATAGGGAAAATGTAGACTTTATAGGTAGGAATAAAATAATTATACAGTAACTATGTCTAATTTTATGAAAATCAAATATTTAGAGCACTACATAATACTATCATGTGATGTAATATGGAAATTATAGATAAAATTAATATTTTAAGGCTGGGCGCGGTCACTCATGCCTGTAATCCTAGCACTTTGGGAATCCAAGGCAGGTGGATCGCTTGAGCTCAGGAGTTTGAGACGATCCTGAGCAACATGGTGAAACCCCATCTCTACGAAAAATATAAAAAAATTTTTTTAGCTGGGCATAGTGGTGCATGTCTGTAGTCCCAGCTCCTTGGAGGACTGAGGCAGGAGGTTGGCTTGAACCTGGGAGGTTGAGGCTGTAGTGAGCCAAGATCGTGTCACTGCACTCCAGCCTGCAGTGAGACCCTGTCTCAAAAAAATAATAATACTGTAGAAGCTAAAACAACTTATGATAACATTGGTGATGATCAAATATATTGGCAGATTGAATTAACCCCTCTGGACAATTCTCCTATGGAGGAGAACAGCTTAAGGAAGACTTATACTTGATTAATGATAAATTGATTATAATTCTCAGTCATTCAATAGATATATAAAATGTAGATATTTGTATATCAGGAAGTAAAAAAAAGTTGTAAAGATAGTGAAGAATAAGATAAAGTCTGTGTTGGTATTATTGGGTGGTTTGTCTGCTAGTTTAAATCATACCAACAATTCACTGATGGTTACCAATGGTTGGAATCTGTGTGTGCATTATGATTATTGATATGAAGTTTGATTGATATACAACAATGTAAGGCAATTATTGCTGCCAACATAAGAGTGATTGTTTTGTTGTAATAAGGCCTTGACCACAGTTCAGCAGGGTGAGCTGTGCTGTGAGGGATAATTCCAACAGGTCTGGAATTATCCCTAATTGTTCTGGAATAAGATTCACACCTCTGCAGTCTTGACTCCTGGTGAAGACATACAACACATGGATTTATAGTGTTGGTTTGTAACCATAGGTCTGAGAGGATTTAGAGTGGTTTTTACCAGTTTGTCAGCATATTTATTGATAGTGAGACTGAAAATTTGCATCTGGTCTCAGTGAGGCCCCTGGAAGGCTCTGCTGTTGTAGTTGGTTATGTAGGAAGAATATGCCTATATGATCAGTGAATACATGAAACTCAGGCTGAGAAACCATTTTGTGCTGCCTTCCTCAGAGGTGTTCTATGTCCACATTGGTGTTTCCTGACTTGAGAATGAAAAGGCATCTACTATGACCTTTCCAGAGGAAGGAAACTGAAGCTCCTGCCTGGTCTGTCTGGACACTGCTCTGACAGTCTTTGGCTGTTATATATCCTTAGTTTAGTGAGGTTGATATTTTGTGTGTTTTCTTATATATTTATAAGCATTGCCATTTTGGGTCTCATTAGTCTTCTTTAACAATCAACCTTCTTCACTGCCCCTGTCAGAATTCCAAGTGATGTTATTAACTACATGCTCTACACTTGGACATCAGGTCATATTCTACTTTGAACATGCCTCAAACCTAAGAGAGGCTTTTACAGATGCTATAAAATTTAATAGAAGAATAATTTCTCAGTCCTTTGTAACTTAATAAGAAAATCACCTATATCTGTAAGGGAGTGGGGATAAAAACTACTGTGAAAGAACAAAATAAACAATTATACATGATAATTTTACCCTTGTTCAGAGACTTCTTTCTCATCTTAAATTGTCTAATGGTGTGGTTTTAAAATTTATATTTCAATTAAGCTTTGGCCGTGCATGATGTTCATGGAGATGGGCCAGTCAGTCCTCTCACATTCAGACCTGAGGTGGAGAGTATCCTTGACTGACAGTCTCCAGCTCCTGCCCGCGTCAATGCTGAAGCCGGCTGTGTCCAGACTGCTCCTAGCCAAGATGGCCCATTCTGGCCCACTGAAGAACTCTTTCAGTGTTCATAGAGCATATCAAAATGTGGTCAAATTTTGGTCCACAAGGTAAATCTCGGTGAATTATAAATAAATAAATGAGTAAATTAAAAAATAGTAGAATACAATATTTTGATCTTGATACAGCAACATAAAACTAATAACAGGCTTAGAACAAGCCCAGAAAATAAAAAAAGCATTCCCTCTCTCAAAATGGTAAAAAAAAACCTTAAGAATGAAAAAAATTGTTACACTGTGATCTATGTGATTAGCTAATATTAGAACAACTGAATTTGTTTCACTCTCAAAATCATACTGTAATAATTGCATTACAAAACTAGAAAGAATGAAAATAAATGCCTCAATTAAAAATAAACGTTCTATTGAAAGACATTTAAAAAACAACAAGGCCAGGCGCAGTGGCTCACTCCTGTAATCCCAGCACTTTGGGAGGCCGAGGTGGGCAGATCACGAGGTCAGGAGATCAAGACCATCCTGACCAAAATGATGAAACCATGTCTCTACTAAAATAAAAAAAATTAGCCAGGTGTGGTAGCACCTGCCTGTAGTCCCAGCTACTTGGGAGGCTGAGGCAGGGGAATCACTTGAACCCAGGAGTCAGAGGTTGCAGTGAGCCGAGATCGCGCCACTGCACTCCAGCATGGCTACAGAGCAAGACTCCATCTCAAAACAACAACAACAACACAACAACAACATGAGAAAAGAAGGAAAGAATCAATAAAGATAAAAGGAGAAATTGAAAGCAAAGAATACAACTAATGCCAGACACGGTGGCTCACACATGTAATCCCAGCACTTTGGGAGGCCAGGGAAGGTTGGAGCATATGAAGTCAGGAGTTCAAGACCAGTCTGGCCTACATGGAGCAACCCCATCTCTACTAAAAATGCAAAAAAATAGCTGGGTGTGGTGGCGGGTGCCTGTAATCCTAGCAACTTGGGAGGCTGAGGCAGGAGAATTGCTTGAATCTGGGAGGCGGAGGTTGCAGTGAGCCAAGATTGCACTGTTGCACTCCAGCCTGGGCAACAGTGCAAGGCTCTGTCTGAAAAAAAAAAAAAAAAAAGAAGGGACAACTAATAAATATAAATACATTCAAGAACTGATTACTTGGAAAACAAAACATTAGATAAATTATTAGTTATCCAAATAAAATAAAACAAAAAAGATTCAAAGAGTAAAGATGGTAACCTCACTAAGCGTTTCTCATGTTCCTTCCACCCTGAAAATTTATCTGCTCCTTCAGAGAACATCTGGAACTGACTAGCAGCTGGCTGCGTGTGAGACCTTGGGCCATGGGAGGAATCTAACAGTCAAAGCTGGCCTACTGCTTGGGCTGAGACTAACATGGCCCCCAGGACATGTCACTCTGCCTGTATGACATTGAGGAGAAGTTGAACAGTAGAGCAAAGCCTGCTATGCCTGAGATTACAAAACAAGCATCTAGAGAAATAGAACAGCTGCAGGTGACAGAAAACAATTTGAGTAAAAACAAAAACAATATAAACTTTAATAAAATACAAGCACTGCGGAAAAAAGAGTTCTCAAACTTTTAAAAAATGTAATATTTTTATATAATATAAAAAAATAATTAATATAATTAATAATATAGAATATAATATATAATTAATATGTGATTATATATATTATTCAGGGGATCAGTAAAAGCAAAGTGATTAACATTAAGACCTAAAATAGTGGCAGACAGGAGTAGCTCAATAATAAATAATAATATAAGATAAAGAATATATAATAAAAGAATAAGTAATATAACATAAAATGTGAATAATAGGGTTCCACAAATGGAAATGCCAACAACTGGAGAAGAGACAATAATTCAAAAATTAATAGAAGAAAATTTTATTCAGATGAAGAAAGACAGTCTACATTTTTCATAATAAGAGGTATCTACTTAGTGTTTTCTGGTGCTACAAGTTTCATTTGCAAAAAAAGGAGAAAAGAAAATAAGAATAGTGTCTCATCTGCAACCTCAGCTGTTAGAATATATTTACAATAAATTACAGACTATTTGAAAGACAACTAGAGCCCAACCCAAGCCAAGTTTACCTTTAGCTGCCGGGAAAAAGGAAAATATTTGAGAATATTAACATATTTAAAGTGTGTATCATCCATAGAAATCATCTGAGGCAAACTACCAAGTAAATAACTAATTAAATAACAAATGAATCAAAACATGTTTCTAATCATGGGTGAAGAGGATGAGTAGAGGAAACAACTGTTAGGTGCTGAGGTTAAAAATGTATATATGTGTATAGTTACAGCTGAATGTTATAGGCTGGGAGTATGAGGCCAAACAGGAGCCCTTGAAATGGAGGAATATGCTGCAAGGAATACCATAATGCTATTCCAGAAAAAATAGTAAATGAAAAAGGATGAAAAAATAAAGTATTCTAAGAGTTTCATCTTATAAGGGTGTTGCAAGTAGGATGTTATGAGAGTTTTATATGGGAAAAACAGGATCTTTTTCTTTTAAATAGTTTCTGATTATTATGCTAGGAAAAAAAGAAAGGGACTGATGAAAGTATAGTAACAAAACTAAACAGCATTAATAAAGGACAAAGAAAGAAAAGGAAAAAACAATTAGATAAATCAGCAATATTAAGGAAAAGAAAAACAATAAAGAAAAATAGAAAATAAAATATGATAGAAGAAATAGAATAATATATATTAGTCATTATGTTATATATGAATGAATTGGATTTACCCATTAAAAGATAGAGTGACTCAAAAAGCAGAACTGACTTTCATTACATTTTTTCAAAAACATGGCTTAATAAATATACAAAATCTCTAAATCCTTAGATATGATTTTTAAAAAATTTTTTGCATGAATTGGTTAAAAGTTGAACACATATTGGTCTCAAAAATGCATTTTAAAGTATGGACATTTTTATAGGGCAGTTTATCTGTTCATATTCACATAAAATTAGAAATAGTTTTAATAGCTCAATCTTGATATATTAACCACCTGGAAATTAATAATCATTGTTCTAAATAATACATGAATAAAAAAGGAAATGATTTGAAAAATCATGAATGATCTAGGAAAGAAAAATAAAAATACATTACATTAGAGTCCAGCAAAAAACCTCACTTAACTACAAAATAGAAATACACACACACAAACACACACACAGGGCTAGGAGTGAAGTATGAGTGAATGAACTAGGAGGAAGTAGTTAATAAAGATAAAAGTAGAAATTAATGAAATAAAAAAGTATAAAGAATAGATAACTCCAATAGCTTGTTCTTTGAAGAAGCCAATAAAGTAGGTAAACCTCTTAGAAATTTTAAGGAAAAAAATGGGACAGAATAAATGAGAAAAGATACATAGCCAGAAAATTTGAAGTTATTAGAACATAAGACATTTCAACATACAAATCTATGGCAACAAATTTTAAAATAATGAAAAGCCAGTTGTCTATTAGCAGGACATAAACTAACCAAGAAATAAAGAATTGGAAATCTTGGATAAACTGCTTATTGCTGACAAGATGAGGAGATTGCTTAGTAATCTACCATTGAAAATGAAAGGAAGACCAAATGGCTTTTAGCTAACCTCTTCTAACTTTTAAGGAACAGAGAATTCCAATATTATTTGAGCTATTTAAAATCCAAGAAAAATCTGTAACTTTGCCTAATTTATTTCATAATGCTGATATACCTTTAGAAACAAATGTTTTATTTACAGAATTGTATGGGGGGTGGGACTGGTTCCAGGACCACCACGGATGCTCAGACCCAAAGATGCTATAGTCCCTTATATAAAATGATGTAGTATTTCCATATAACCTATATGCATGCTTCCATATGCCTTACATCATCTCTAGATTACTTGTAATACTTAAGACAATGTAAATGCTATATAAGGAATTGTTATACTATAGTTTTATTTGTATTTTTATTGCTGTATTGTTATTTTTAATTTAAAACTTTTTTCCAAATATTTTAAATCTGTGGTTGGTTGAATCTGTGGATGTGGAACCCAGACAAAGAGCACCGACTGTACTAAAATTTTAAAAAATTAACCAAAACTATACACCATTCTCTTTTATAAGTATGGAAACAGAAAATCTAAATAAAATCTTTGTAAAAAGACTCTAGCAGTGTACCAAAGAAAGTGTTGTGAATAAGAATGTTTATTGAGGGATGCAAGGGCATTTCAATATCAGGGGATTATCAAACTAATCCATTTCATCAAAAATTAAAGGAGAAAATTGACATATTTATATCAATTTGTTGAAAATGTACTTGATAAAATTAAAGCTATTCCTAATGCAAAGGCTATGTTAAATAGGAATTATATGAAACAAATAAAATTTAATAGTACCTATCCTGCAAAATCTACAGCAGATAGTATTCTAAGTGGCAAAACATTAAAACCATTTAAATAACAATAAGAAACTATAGAGAAATTCTTGAGGTAGTCTCTTGTTTTGGGGATTCTAGTTCATTAAGAAAAGAAAAATGCTTGGTAGAGACCTTGACAAAGGAAAGTTGAAACTAAACCTTTTTGTGAATGATATATTTCGTAACAAGAATACATAAAACTTCTAGTTAAAAAAATAAATTAATAAAATAATTTGGTACAGTAACTGCATATAAAATAAATATACAAAATACAGATTTTCCCTGTATTAGCAATAAACACTTAAAAATGGAAAGTTCATATTAGCAAAAACATAAAATAATTATGAATAAATTTTAAAATAAATGCAGGACACGTAAAAATAAAAAAATTTAATTAAAAAGAATAAAGTAAGATTTGAGAATATAAAGAGACATAATGATTGTGCAAACAAGATATCACACTTGTTTTCGCATAGAGAAATTTAACATCATAAAATGCCAATTCTCCCATAATTAATTTACAAACTTAATTCCAAATAGAGCTCAACAGAATTTTGAAGAATTGGTTAAAATGATCTTTAAGCTCATTTAAGAGTATGCATATCTTAGGGTATCTAACAAAAAACATGAAAAAATATTTAGGGACTTGCTTTTATCAATAAAATAACAATATGTCAAAGAAAACCCAGAGTGAAACAGTAGTCAAAGTAGTAAAAACAGATTTTATTTAGAAACTATTGCAATAGGGGAAAATAGACCTCAGTATAGAACTAATTTCAATAGCAAGGACAAGAAGGAGGCCTGGGGATTTATAGCCAAGAAGCAGGGTGGGAGGCTGTTGATGGACGAAAAATTACTAAGAGGAGACATCAAGGGCCGGGGGATTCTTGCTAAATGACTTAACAGGATTTTTGCTAAAAGCAGGCCAGATTGATCATATATCAAGGGTGGAGCGTGAGAAATTTGATTAGCTGTTGAGGGTAGAAAATTTTCTCTAAACTAATTAACAGCATTCTTGCTAAAACCAGATATGCAGGCCCACCAAGGACAGAGACCAATGTTGAGGCCTATTTGAGAAGAGGACTCAGAGGAGCCCATCTAAAGTTTGCTCAAGGAGATAGACTTTGTCACATGAAAGTAATATTGTGGTACTGGAATAATAAAAGAACAAATAATTAAAAATTGATATTCGTATACATTTGAATGTAATATATGACAAAGGTGGTGTTTTAATTCATGAAAAAAGATAATTATTTAATACAAAGTATTATTAATACTATACTATCTATCTGGAATAAAATGAAATTAGACCTGTATCTTATTATACCAATACAAAAATCAATATTAAACTAAAGCAACAGAAAATGCTGCCAAAAAATCTAGGATACTATAGGTATAACTTAGGGATGAGGGAGATCTTATTCAACACTAGAAACCCACAGCTATAAAAAGTGATAGATTCCTTTAATTGCAAGTTAAAGATGCCATTATAAGTCAATAAACAAATAATGGATTTGGAAAGTATATTCAAAGTGAAAAGATTAGAATGTTAATATTTATAATAAGCAAGAAACTTAAAAAGGTACAGTAAAAATATGATGTAAAAGAACAAAAATGATACACCTGTATAGGTCACTCATGAATGTAACTTGCAGGACTGAAAGTGAGTCTTGGGCCAGAGAGTGAGTGGTGAGTGAATGGAAAGGCCTAGGACATTACTGTATATTTTTATATGACTGGCAGTGCAGTAGGTCTGTTTACACCAGCATCATCAAAACACACGAGTAACGTATTCCACTATGATGTTAAGATGGTTACGAAGTCACTAGGTGATAGGACTTTTTAGCTCCATTATAATCTTGTGGGATTGTCATCACCTATGCGGTCCATCACTGACCTAAATGTCATTATGTGGCATATGACTGTATTGCTGTAGTGATGTTGACAGGAACAGCAAGCAAAGAAGAGACAGCTTTCTTTGTCTCCTCCAGCTTTTTAGTTTCCCTCCGGGAGACTCCTTATTGGCACATCCCTACAGGTAGCCAGCTGGAAAAGGGGAAGTTGTTTTGCCCTGCCCTAGCCCCAGCATCATGTAGCAGAGCATGGAATGGTGGGCCTAAAGGGGAAAGACACTATATTAATAACCAGCCAAACGTTGCCAATACATTTAAAAATTGGTAATGGAAGAGATGATTTTTAAGAAAAATACAAATTGCAAAAAGGTCCCCAGAAGAGAAATAAACACCAAAGAGGTCTAATGCCATTAAGAAATTAAGTTGTTATAGACCAACTATTTTAAACACACACACACACACACACACACACACACACAGGCATCTGCAAACACAGTTCACCAACTTTGTAAAACCTTCAAAGCACACAAAATTCTGATGCTTTTTAAGCTGTTCTAAAGTATAGCAATTAAAGGATGTTCTTTTAACATACTTTTTTAATACTAAGCTCTGAGAAATAAAGGAAAAAAAATTATATGCTAATTTTATTTATGGTTATTAATATATCTAGTGTCTTAAAATACATACCTGAAAAATTAGAGTGAATTGTCTAGAAAATAAAATAACTTTTGTCTGTGTTATCTATACTTCAAATGTAAAATGAGTACTTTCTATTCTCTCTTTTTTTTGCTGCGTGAATATAAACACAGTTATAAATGTGTACTAATAATGGGCTATGTACATTTGGGTTGAATTAATTTACTATCATATATAAGGTGGCTCTCAAATCCGGCTGCACATTAGCTTCACCTGGAGGGCTTCAAAAAATTCTGATACCCAGCTGCATCGCAGACCAATTAAATCAGAAAACTCTCCAGGGTGGGACTCAGGCCTCAGTATTTGTAAAACTCTCCAGTTGAATACAATGAAAGCCAAGCCGTCAATTACTGAACATGATAACATAGTAGCATAATTTTTAATTTAAAAAGTTTAGTGACTAGCAGCTTGATATTAGCAAATGAGTTTCTAAGTCAAAATATTTTGCAGAATAGACATCTAATATTTAAACAAATTTAAATTATTTTTCCAGCATAGGGAACTGTTAATAGCTGAAAACTTCAGGGAGCCATAGAAGTCATATTGACTACCCTATGAAGTCTGCAGCACTCAAAAATATTTTATTATTGAAATGCAACATTATTTCCAAAGTTTGAGTTAATTTTAATAAAATGTAATTGCTCATTAAGCAGTATAAATGAGCATTAAAATATTTATTATATTTTTTAAAAGTTTATAGGATGATTAAGATTATAAAGTGTAAATGTAATATTGGTATGTGTGATGGTTAATTTTATGTCACTTTACTAGGCCACAGTACCCAGATATGTTATCAAATACCAGTCTACATGTTGCTGTAAAGGTATTTTTTAGGTGAGATTGATATTTAAACCAGTAGATCTTGAGTAAAGCATATTGCCTTCTATAACGTGAAGAAGTGTCATCTAATCAGTAGAAGGTCTTAAGAAAAAATGTTGCCTTAGAAAAGAGGGAATTCTGGCTCCAGGTTGCTTTGTTTTTTTTTTTGTTTGTTTGTTTTTTTTTTTTTTTTGAGACGGAGTCTAGCTCTGTTGCCCAGGCTGGAGTGCAGTGGCATGATCTCGGCTCACTGAAACCTCCGCCTCCTGGGTTCAAGGAATTCTCCTGCCTCAGCCTCCTGAGTAGCTTGGATTACAGGTGTTCACCCCCACGCCTGGCTAATTTTTGTATTTTTAGTAGAGAGGGTGTTTCGCCATGTTAGCCAGGTTGGTCTCAAACTCCTGACCTCAGGTGATCCACCTGCCTCGGCCTCCCAAAGTGCTGGGAACCGCGCTGGGCCTCCAGGTTGCTTTTGAGCTTGAACTTTGGCTTTTTTCTGAGTCTCTAACTTGCCACAGTATACTTAAATGGGGCTCAATTGAGGGATATGAAAAATCATTTAATTCTCATTTTTAACCTTACTTGTGTTATTAATGTTTTCTAATATAATTGCAGATTAAAAATTTAAACGTTTCCCTTAGCTGTTGTCAAAAACATAGTGTCCTCAGCAACTCAGGATGTTTGTTGTTTTACAGGACACATTGGGACCAATTCCCAAGGTGGCTTTTTTTTTTTTTTTCCAACAAATCTAGCTCCTGGTTGGGAAGAGCTTGTACCTCTGAGATTTGTCCAGAGGGGGATTTTCAAAGTTTCACATAAATATTTTGATTCATTTTGGGAAAAGAATTGGGATCATGAGATTGCTTAAGTTTATTTTGCTTTCTTAAAATTTGTTTTTATTTTTGTATTTTCTTGTTTCATTCTTATGGGACTTCCAATTTTTTCTCCACTGTGTCTCGTCTTATAAGGAATACAAAACTATTGCCAATTAAAGGAATTACTCTGTTGTTTACATGAGACAATAAATGGATGAAACAATTTACATGAGAATATGAAGTAGAGAACTGAAGTTTCTTTGAGCTAAATTTGTTCTTTAACCTTGGGATCCTCTGGATGAGAGTTTTGGTGTCTTTGATTAATCACTTGTCCAATTACCTCCGTTATTCAATCCAAATTTATTGCTTCTGTGGGCGATGTTTCTTCAAATTGTTGGACCACACCCTCAAAAACATTCTACTTCATCCCATCTAACTCCTTTTAGGCAGTATGCCTCACAAGTTGAGAATCATCTTGGTTGGTAAAGAGAGAAAGAATATGAAATCAAGATAAATCCAGGAAATTTTTTCAAGCTTTATTTCTTTTTGGTTGTATTAAGGAAAGAAAATAAATCCTCTTCGGATGGACAAATATTGGGGTTCCTATCATTTCCTGGAATCTGGCACATATAAAGTTTGAGATTAGAAAGGTATTTTTAAACAATTCCTCAGGCTAGGGAAGGCAATGAATTCTTTCAGCATATGAATTAAGATGAAAAATATTTGCTAGCAGCAGAGTGATCTTTGCTGTAAAAGATTTAATCCTCTGAGGCCAGACTAGGGTGGTTTTGTCCACGTCTCTTCTCCATCTTTGCGACATTAAGGTTTCCCTCTCTCTCTTTATCTCATCTCCTATTCAGCTGCAATGCCTAGGAGAAGAAAGAAAAAGGCCTACAAAGCACTCCCTGGAGGCCTTATATCAGAGGAGGTAGAATACTACAGGAAGAGGGAAGTGCCTAATGGAATTGAGGGCTAGGAAGGGGAATGGAGAGGAAAGAGATCCTGGAGAACAACTCTGCAGAGAGCTTGGGATTTTGAGGTGTGCTTCCAGGGTCCTAAACCACCTGTGGGTATTTATTCACAATGCAGGTTCCTAAGCCTTAACTCTAGGCCTTATAAAGCTAGATTTCTGAGGAGGAATTTTAGAAATCTACAGTTTCTGCATATAGCTAGCCAGTTATCCCAGCACCATTTATTGAACAGGGAGTCTTTTCCCTGTTGCTTGTTTTCCTCAGGTTTGTTGAAGATCAGATAGTTTTAGGTGCATGGTCTTATTTCTTGGTTCTCTATTCTGTTCCAGTGGTTTATGTGCCTGTTTTTGTATCAGTAGTACCATGCTGTTTTGGTTACTTTAGCCCTGTAGTACAGTTCAAAGTCAGGTAATGTGATGCCTCCAGCTTTGTTATTTTTGCTTTTGATTTCCTTGGCTAGTCGGGCTCTTTTTTGGTTCCATATAAATTTTAAGATAGTTTTCTCTAGTTCTGTGAAGAATGTCATTGATTGATAGGAATAGCATTGGATCTGTACATTGCTTTGGGCACTATGGCCATTTTAATGATATTGATTCTTCCTATCCATAAGCATGGAATGCTTTCCATTTGTTTGTGTCTTCTCAGATTTTGATGAGCAGTGTTCTGTAATTCTCATTGTAGAGATCATTCACCTCCCTGATTAGCTGTATTCCTAGGTATTTTATTTTTCTGTGGCAATTGTGAATGAGATTGCTTTCCTGATTCCTTGGCTATTACTAGTATATAGGAATGCTGGTGATTTTTGTACATTAATTTTGTATCCTGAAACTTTGCTGCAGTTGTTTATCAGCTGGGGAAGCTTTTGGGGGAAGAATATGTGATTTTCTAGATATCGAATCATGTCAACTGTAAACAGAGATCATTTGAATTCCTCTCTTCCTATTTGGATGCCCTTTATTTCTTTGTCTTGCCTGATTACTCTGGCTAGGACTTCCAATGCTATGTTGAGTAGAAGTGGTGAGAAAGGCCATCCTTGTCTTGTGCTGGGTTTCAAGGGGAATGCTTCCAGCTTTTGCCTATTCAGTATGATGTTGGCTATGGGTTTGTCATAGATTGCTTTTATTATTTTGAGGTACGTTCCTTTAATACCTAGTTTATTGAAAGTTTTTAACATGAAGGGATGTTGAATTTTATTGAAAGCCTTGTTTGCATTTATTGAGATAATCATGTAGGTTTTTGTCTTTAGTTCTGTTTATGCGATGACTCACGTTTATCAATTTGTATATGTTGAATCAACCTTGCATCCCAGGGATGAAGCCTACTTAATCATGTTGGAGTAGCTTTTTGATGTTCTTCTGGATTTGGTTTGCCAGTATTTTATTGAGGATTTTCATATTGAGATTCATCAGTGATATTGGCTTGAAGTTTTCTTTTTTTTGTTGTGTCTCTGCCAGGTTTTGGTATCAGGATGATGCTGGCTTCATAAAGTGAGTCAGGGGGGAGTCCCTCCTTTTCAGTTCTTTTGGAATAGTTTCAGTAGGAATGATACCAGCTCTTCTTTGTACATTTGGTAGAATTTGGCTGTGAATCCATCAAGTCCTGTGCTTTTTTTGGTTGGTAGGCTATAAGCTGGACCCCTTATTTACACAATATACAAAAATCAACTCAAGATGGTTTTAGGACTTAAATGTAAAACCCAAAACTGTAAAAACCCTGGAAGACAATGTAGGCAATACCATTCTGGACATAGGAAAGGGCAAGGATTTCATGACCAAGACACCAAAAGCAATTACAACAAAAACAAAAATTGACAAATGGGATCTAATTAACTTAAGAGCTCTGCACAGCAAAATAAACTATTAACAGAGTAAAAAAACAACCTACAGAATGGTTGCAAACTGTCCATCTGACAAAGTTCTACTATCTGTATTTATATGGAATTTAAACACATTTATAACAGAAAAATAAGCCCATTTAAAAGTGGGGAAAAAGCATTAACAGACACTTTTCAAAAGAAGACTTACCTGTGACCAAAAAAATATAAAAAAAGGCTCAATATCACTGATCATTAGAGAAATGTGAACCAAAACCACAATGAGACACCATGTCACACCAGTCAGCATTGCTATTATTAAAAAGTCAAAAAATAACAGATGCTGGTGAGGTTGCGGAGAAACAGGAATACTTATACACTGTTGGTGGGAGTGTAAATTAGTTTGACCATTGTGAAAAGCAGCCTGGTGATTCCTCAAAGAGCTAAAAGCAGAACTCTCATTTAACCCAGCCATCCCATTACTGGGTACATACCCAGAGGAATATAAAGCATTCTACCACAAATACACACGAATGTTCACTCCAGCACTATTCACAATAGTAAATATGTGGAATCAACCTAAATGCCTATCAGTGACAAATTGGATAAAGAAAATGTGATACATATACACCATGGAATACTACTGATGTAGGACTTTTCTTCTCAGTCATTTTGCAAGCTGGGGACTTCTGGCCAGTGACACCCGACCTGGGCCCCATTAGGCTATGTTACTGTGCCCTAGCTCACCTGTGTTATAGCTTGTACTCACGTTTGGCAGTTCCTGAGCTCTTGTATCTTGCCCAAGAAGAATGGGCATATGCTGGACGTTGAAGGATGAGGAAAGCGGAGAAGAATTTTATTGATTGATGAAACAGCTTTCTGCAGAGTGGGGACGTGAAAATGGTCAACCAACCCAAAAGTGGGAAAGTCCCCTGGTATGGCTGGGTCCAGGATCTTTTATGGACTCATAATGGGGAGTGCATGCTGATTGGTTTGTGAGTATGCAAAAAAGGGTAAAGCAAAGACAGCACTCAAAGGTGGGCATGACAGTGTAGAAAATCCATTAGGAAAGGGTAGGTATATGTAAAATGGGTGAAGGTTGGGGATCAGTCAGAGGAAAGCATGCCAAACAGAAAGACAAGTTCTCAGTCTGGTCTGAGGATTTAACTTATGGCTTGGGTTTCAGGCTTTAAACTGTTTTCGGCTTTGAGGTGGGATTTCACTGGGGATCCGCCCTTATCTGCCTAGGCATTTGGCTGCCTCCTAACACTCTCACTATGCAACTGCAAAAAAGAATGAGGACATGTCTTTTGTGGAAACATGGAGCAAGCTGGAGGCTATTGTCCTTAGCAAACTGACGCAGGAACAGAAAACAAAATACTGCATCTTCTCACTTATATGTGGGAGCTAAATGATGAGAACTCATGAACACAAAGAATGAAACAGACATTGGGGTCTACTTGAGGTTGGAGGTGAGAGTAGGGAGAGAAGCAGAAAAAATAACACTTGACACTAGGCTTAATAGCTGGGTTATGAGATCATCTGTACAACAAACCCCCATGACAAGAGTTTACATACATAACAAACCTTCACATGTATTCTGGGACCTAAAGTAAAAGTTAAAAATAAAAGAAATCCAAATTTTATGCAGATGTTAAGAAATATTAAAGAAATATTACTCCATGGTTAAAATAAGACAGATGCAGTATGAATTGATTAAACTAAATAAATTACTCTTGACTTTGCTACCTTGAAGACTCTGTCTCCTTGTAGTCAAAATTACATGTAATGTTTCCTTGGTTTCATGTATGTGTATGGTTAGCTAAAAAGACCTATTAGTGTGCTTCATGTATGCTCTGTGTGTGTGTGTGTGTGTGTGTGTGTGTGTATACTAATAGCCCTCTCTTCTATAGTATGTGGGATAGTAGGAAGATAACTTCTAGTTAGGTAACAGCTGAATCTTCATGGCCTAAAAGCCAAAGGAGACTTCGTATATCTCTAGCATTATTTGTGGATTTTATTTATTTTTTGAATGTTATATTGTAATCTTACTTCCCCTGATGGAAGTAAGTAATGGATGGCAATAACTTTTCATTTCTTCTCCACAAATTGTTTGCATTATGTACTTCTCAACCTTAGTCCTAATGCCAAACTTTTTTGGCAAATAAAATAATTTGCTTCAAAATATTTAAATCCTTTCCCCACAAGTTGTTTGCATTTTGTGTATCTCAACTTTAATGCTAATGCTCACTTTTTCTGCAAATAAAATTAAAAATTTACTTTGAAATATTTTAACATTTTGCTCTAACTTGTCTTCACCATGACTGATATTATTTCTTAGTCATCAATAGCCAAAAATCTATCTATAGAACGTTTGAAAGTGTTTTCGGAAGCATACCATAAACATAATTTCTTCTCAATTTTTGTAAATAACCATTTCCTTTGAATAAAAATATCTACTTATTGTTGATCAGTTGAAAAACTCTGTAAAGTTAAAGAAGTAAATTAAAGTTACTTGTAAATTACATTGCTAATAGAATTTTAATATGTATTTATTTTTATATGTGTAGCATATATATTACTCACACAAAATTGTCTGTATTCATCAAACATAGATAGTGGGATTATACTATACTTTTGAAAAAGTATTGAGTCTTTTCAATTATCAGTTCATGGATATTTTTACATGCCATTTAAAATCATTGTAAGATATGTATTATAACTGCATAATATTCCATCATGTAGATTTTTACCATGCCACTAAAGTTTAAATTAGTAATACTGTCAGTATTGTAACATTTTAAAAGTCTGGTAGATGGTCAGCTCAAAGGCATCCTCCAGGCCCTATCCATTAAGGCTCTATCCATCATCATGACTCCTGTTTCCAATTGATTTGAAGTGTTTCCTAGTCACAGTGATCTGTGGGAGACAAAGGCAACAAAACAATCTTATCTCTAAGGCAAAATTTCTCAGCCTTGGCACTATTGACATTAACAATTCTCTTAAAAAAATTGTCACATAAGAATTGTACATATTTCTGAAGCACAACGTGGTTTGTTTTTCTGATACAGGTATACCTTGTGTGATGATGAAATCAGGGTAACTAGCACACATATCATACAGTTATCATTCCTTTGTGCTGAAAACATTCAGATAACGTCCTTAGTAAGCTTTTTGGCTGGATAAGTCTTTATTGTTGGGGGCTGTTATGTACATTGTCGGATATTTACCAGCATCCCTGTCCTCTACCTATATGATGCCATTAGCATCTCCTATTCCCCACCCAGGTGTGACAATAAAAACTGTTTCTAGACATTGTCGATGTTTTCTGGGCAGAGTAAAGGGGAATCACACTGGATGAAGAACCACTATTCAAAAGTAATTGGTCTTTAACTGTCTGTACTCATAAACCCATGCAAGTGGTATAAATGAGGTTCTCCTCAGGTGGGATCTTGAGAGACAAAACAAAAACATGGGGAACCACTGTTAACAAGGTTAAAGTCATGTTTATGAGATCTACTTGAGCAGTTCATTACTCTTTATGTTCATAATTACATTTTAGCTCATTCCACTTTATTGTGAATAACTGAAAAGCTTGAGGGAGGTAGATAATTGAGGAGGGATTCAGGTCAATCATCTTATTTGAAAACAAAATTCAAAGCATGTGTTTGCCTCATGGTGATGAGCATTGTTATTTACTAAAAACAGAGTTAATGAGCTTTTTTAAAATTGCAGATACTCTTTCTCTTGGTCTAGATCTTTATTCCCCCTTTTTTTCTCATAAAACTGTATGCATTATAACTTAAAATGACCAACATTTCAACACAGTTGAAATTCAAGTTGCTGTGTATAGTCACACGTTATGTACTGTACATCCAGGAGCTGCTTGTCATTCAAAACACTTCTGATGTTATTGTGTTTGCTGGAGTTGGGGGGAAAACCTGCTGCAGTCTTGGGACATTTCTCTAAATTGTACTCCCTTTTCTCCTGATAACTGCTGAAACTAAAATTCAGTGTTCGGCCAGGCATGGTGGCTCATGCCTGTAATCCTAGCACTTTGGGAGGCTGAGGCCGGTGGATAACTAGGTCAGCAGATCGAGAATATCCTGGGTAACATGGTGAAACTCTGTCTCTACTAAAAATACAAAAAATTAGCCAGGCGTGGTGGCACGAGCCTGTAGTCCCAGCTACTGAGGAGGCTGAGGAGGAGGATCGCTTGAACCTGGAGGCAGAGGTTGCAGTGAGCCAAGATCATGCCACTGCACTCCAGCCTGGGCAACAGAGAGAGAAAATGAAGGGGGGGAGAGAGAGAGAGAGAGACAGGGAGAGAGGGAGAGAGGGAGGGAGGGAGAGGGAGACAGGGAGGGAGGGAGAGAGAGAGAGGGAGGGAGGGAGAGGGAGAGAGGGAGGGAGGGAGGGAGAGGGAGAGGGAGGGAGGGAGAGGGAGAGAGGGAGAAATTCAGTGTTCTAAAATTGAATGATTTCTACTCTGTGACTATGCAAAAACATCTGCTTATTAACACTAACTGAAATGGCCTCTCACATTTTAGGGTGTAATTTGTTCACATATCTCATAGGATTGTGATTAGTTTAGAAACTGTTTCCCTGTACAAGGATATATTTCTTTCCTCAGCCCTTTCCTGCCTATAAAGCCAACTTTCTCCGCTAAGCTCATTGGAACCCTCATTCTATTTTGTGACTCTGAAATTGCAATTAAAAGCCAATTAGACCTTTCAACTCTATTTGCTGTATTTGTGTCTTTTGACAGTTCCAAGTCACTACTTGCTATTCTTTTGGCAACAGTGTAAATTTTCTGTTAAGAATCTACCAGATATTGCCTCTTCTATACATATGCTTGAGTAGGGCTCCTCCATGACTCAGGAGTAAAGCATGGTACCTGGCCCTAAAATAATCATTCCATTATATTTCCCTGGCTTCAATGGTAGGTTAAGGATAGACATGGAAGTCAATCGAAATCATCAGGAAACAACGAGACTTCTGCTACTTCTATTCTTTCTAAAAAGGGGAAGACAGACACAAAACTACAGGGCATTTGCCAGGAATTTCGGACAGTAGAATGCAGGTGGTAAAGAGATAAATTTTAAGGATAATGATTCACTGTAGATATCAGAAATTGTTAGATACATCCACTTTCTCCCACTCCTGTTTATTACCTCAATTTATTATGCTCCCACTGTGTATATGGTGTAGCACTAACATTTGTATGTATTAGATGATTAACTGAAAGATAAAAATTTTTTCAATAAGGAAATTTTTTCAAACACGGATATTGAATTTCATTCTGGTATGTGAAGTGAAATGGAAAATGAAAAATGTAAATATAGAATGGCAATGGTTTAATTTGATATAGCTTGACATTATTGGGAAACGTTTGTGCTCATGTTTTTTTCTTCACTGTAAGAATTGAACATACACGTAATTCTTACTGGTTTGTACTTTTAATCAAATGGGTGATCAGGAGGATAGAGTTTGAAAGAAGTTCAGTGATTATCAATGGTTAGCAAGAGGGCACTGAAGATGAAATAGACTTGAGTATATCTAAAGATGCCAGGAATCTGAGAACTAAGCTTAATTGACAGTATTGCCTATCCAGCTATTTGGATGATTATGTTTGCCATACATATTGATGTGGTTTGGATTTGTGTCCTTGCCCAAATCTCG
This sequence comes from Pongo pygmaeus, assembly GCF_028885625.2. Taxonomy (NCBI): domain Eukaryota; kingdom Metazoa; phylum Chordata; class Mammalia; order Primates; family Hominidae; genus Pongo; species Pongo pygmaeus. Next base: position 87,009,764 of record NC_072384.2, read on the forward strand.
TGCCGAATTGTAATTCTCAATGTTGGGAATGGGCCCTCGTGGGAGGTGATTGGATCATGGTGGCACATTTTCCCCTTTGGTGCTGTTCTCATGATAGAGTTGTCACAGATCTGGTTGTTTAAAAGTGTGTGATACTGCCCCCTCAGACCTCCTGCTCTGGTCATGTAAGATGTGCCTGCTTCCCCTTTGTCTTCTGCCATGATTGTAATTTTCCTGAGGCCTCCCCAGAAGCAGAAGCTGCAACACTTCCTCTACAGCCTATAGAACCGTGAGCCAATTAAATCTCTTTCCTTTGTAAGTTACCCAGTCCCAGGTATTTCTTTAAAGCAATGCAAAAATGGACTAATACATATATATACTAGACTTGTGAACAATATAGTTGAGTAATAAACAATAAAAAAATTTGAAAAACTTAATTTTTCTGATTGAATGTCAGTATAACAATACTTCCTTAATAATACTTGGTTTAATTGTGTCATGTCAATGAAATCTGTTTATTATGAGGTAAAACTATGGCTCCCGATCACAGGACATGCTATAGTATAAAGAGCAGATGAATCTGGAATCTTCATTCCCAATCTTAATTCCATTAATGATATACTATATCACCATAGTCACTTATTTCCTCATTTGCTTGTAAGATGTGGATAAAAATTTCAAGCATTTTTATGAGAAGAAAATGTTTGCAAAGTTGGTCAAGAAATATAAGCTACATAGAATTATTAAGTATTATTTTATGTCAGTAAAAGAAGTGATCAGTTATGAGAATCTCTAGATAAATTTTTCTATACATTACGTTTTATGAAAATTTGGTAGAGTGATTAGAGAAACTCAATATTTTTAAAGATTTCTCAGCCCCCCAAAAGGAAAATGGACCATTTGTTTTACATCACCCATTTGTTTCAGAGTGGAAACAGCTGAAGCATCATGCAGCCAAAGAATCATGTCATAATTCTGAAAACTACTCTGCATACTATTCCAAATAAGAAATAGTCATTTAATCATAGAATCTTAATTCTGAGAAACATTTTTAGGCCATTAAAAAAAAAAACTTTTACAAATGAGGAAACAGAAGATAAAAGGCTTACTGACTTATAGTTTTCTCAGATACTTCTGATTTCCAATTTTAGTTTTATTCACTGTGAAAAGTAAATAAACTGTATTCTAAATTCATTGTACACCAAGATTTAAGGGTGTTTGGGCTCAATTTTTGGGCAGTTGAAGAAAGTGCTCAGAATTTGGTGATATCCCATAGTCATTTTGAATATACATATACTGTATATGATTTTTGAGCAGTAATATTTCCACTGTAGCTTTCAGGCCATTATATCATCAATGGTCTGTCAACCTGGTACCACAACTTAAATGAAAGATACTTGAAATTGTTGTAGCATTTTTTCTGTGGACAACTGAAATTTAGCAAATTAATTAGACAAAATGGCTACATTTCAGGGCATTATGCTTGTGTCACCAAGACCTGATTCTCATTTTAAAAGAATATGCATTACAACGAGAAACCAAATGTTTTATAGTGATGGTATCAATTAGGGTTCAGTTGCAGATGTCAGGAATCATGTTTGCCAGTTTAAGTAGAAAGCCAGTAAACTTTTCATTGTTTAAAGATTATGGGTGAATAGTTCCAATAAGACCTGAATATTTGAAAATATAGTGATGTAGAGGAAGGTAAGAATTAAAAGACATAGAGGAAGGAAGAAAATAAGGAAGATATAAAGGAGAAAAGAAAGGAGGGAAGGATATAGGAGATGTTGGTATCCCTGCCAGATCCTTTTTATTGGATGAGGAAGCCATCCTCCAGCTGTGCAAGTGTTGAGCTAACTCTGGAGAATTGTCCTTGGCTGACCCGATTCTCATGGGCTAATTCTTGTGAGGTTATATGCCTCCCTGGGGCAGCCAATGAGTGACTTTACAAGATACAAAGGCCCAGCCCTGTTGCTTCCAGGTGACGCAACTCTGTCAGTGTGATTTACACTCTGGACTAGACTTTCCCTGAGGCCACATGGTTGCCAGCTCTTTCTCCTTTCCTCTCCTTCCCATCTTCTCGTATAGGTTTTTCCTAAAGAGTACTTCCACACAAGATCATATGTGCCTTAAACCCTGTCTCAGTCCCTGCTTCTAGGGCAGCCTACTTAAGATAAAGGAAAAAAGAAGTAGAAACAGAAAGCAAAAAAACCCTGTCATCCAGCCTTGAGAGACGTTTATGATACCATTAAACCCAGGAAAATTATATTACATGCCTTTGTCTTCCACTCTAATTTACTAGAGAACCTAGTCTCTTCCCAACCATTCTTTAAAATTTTTCACTGAAAACTCAATATGAGAACCCACTTGTAGCAAAAATATTGAGATCAATTCTACTGCCAAATGCAGATTTCTCATGAAACTCACACAGAAGGAACCAGAGAAGGAACAAACTTGATTTCTTTGTTGAAGCATATTGATTTCATTCGAAGGGATTAGTGTTAGAATAAATAGAGGTTGTTTTTACTTTATCCAGTGGGTCTGAATAAATACAATGAAGCTTGTCATGCGAGTAGGTTAAAAAAAAAAGAGAAAGCTTTAGAGAGTGTTTACCTAAACAAATGATATTCATGCTGATTAATAAAAAGAAGACAGAAGACAGAAGGTACATTTCTAATACGATGAAGCATTATCCGACATTCTAAGGACATTTACATGTTATTCCCTCTGTGTGTGTGTGTGTGTGTGTGTGTGTGTGTGTGCATGTGTGTGTGGTGGTAGGCAGAATACTACCCTTCACCCCAGAGATGTCCATGTCTTAATTGTGGAGCCTGTTGCTAGGTCAGGTTACATGGCAAAGGGAAATTAAGGCTGCTTATCTGCTGAATTTAATGTGGGAGATTGCCTGGATTATCCAGGTGGGTCCAATTGTAATTATAAGAGTCCTTAAAAACGGAAGCAGGAGGCATATTTGCCTTAAATTAATGTTAAAGTGGTGCTGTGAAGATGGCAGGGGGCCACCAGCCAAGGAATGCTGGCAGCCTTTAGAATCTGGAAAAAGGAAGGAAATGGATTTTCCCCTAGAGCCTGCAGAAGGAATGCAGCCCTGTTGAGATTTGATTTTGGCTTAGAAGACCTGTCAGACTTCTGACCTACAGAACTGTAAAATAATTTGTTTTGTGTTAAACCACTAAGGTAATTATAATTTGTTATAGTAGTGATGGGAACCTAATACAGTGTGTTTTTAAAAATGTTATTGTATTTTTTCCAACTATAACAATAGTTAAATGAGCACATGGTTGTTCCTATAAAAGAGAGAGATACAGAAAAATGTAATACATTTTCTTCTTTCAGCATCAGCACCTGAGCTAAGCAATGTTTCATGTCCTTCTCTAATTTTGCTATTGTTATACAAACATAGTCATGTGACCACATAGTTATTTTTATAATTAATTGTTTGCAAGAAATGGGATTATCTCTTCTTTTTTTCACTTAATGTAATATGGGCCTTATTCCAGGTCAACTGGTTTAAAAAATCTTAACGTTTTGTTTTTATAGTTTTGAAATTTTCCATAGGGTTGATATAGTTTACTTTACGCCATCATTTCTTATTGATGAATATTCATATTTCTAGTTTTTGTTGTTGTTGTTGCTATGTGTTTTTTTGCCATGATATACAATGCTGTAATTAATAATGCTCCTGTGTGCATATTTATATGTGCTGAAACTTTTATATTTATATAATTTGTTTACTGAAAATGAGAATGATAAATTTTGTTTATTTTTTAATCTGGCACTTATAGGCCAAGTATATCATCAAATGTAACAAAGATAATCTCTAAACCTCACTCTAAAATTAACTTTATCCTTTTATTTCACTACATTTAGGATTTCAGCTACTAACATGCAAAAAGAAAAAATCAACTGGTGATTTTTCTCTTATTCCCAAACCTATATTATTAAAAAATATATTAAAAGTGAGAGAATTCTCATAAAGGTGAGCAGCAAAGGAAAGCAAAATGCCTACGTATTTTCTTCTAAAATTCTAAGATTACTTGAGGATGTAGCATTAATTATCAATCTCTAGATTGTACTTGCCACCAGTAGTGGTGGGTTTGTTTTTTTTTCCCTGCAGGGTTCAGTTATAAAACATGCTGAGACCTCAATGGAAACTAAGCCGGAAGAGGTGTAAGGGAGTACATATTTAGGGAAAATTAACTAGAATTTAGAGCTGCCCTACTAGAAAAGTTGTGAAATAAATTACAATATCAAAACAAACGCAAGTTTTACAGGCTCCGATATGGGGAAGGGGAGGCCATATTTAGTAACAGTATAATCGGTATGTGAAATAACATGGTGGGACCGGAAAAAGATTTTAACATTTGCTGTCATTTTCTGTTTAAGTTTCTTCTATCACTAGCGCTTCCAGTGCCCATGGATGAGATCTTTGGTAGGTCTCATACTTTGTATAAGTCTCAAGTTTAAAAAAAAAAAAAAAGTTTGCTTCTCCCTCCTAATCAGAAAACCCCACTCATTTCAATGATTAAAATTCCAATCCCATGTAATGGGCAAACGACAAACTTCACTGTGCATTCATCTCTCTCTTCCAGTGCTAATGCTCATTCCAGCTAGAGGTTTGCATTAGGGATGGGGAAAGGTGATATCTTTATGTTCATCTGTATCTTCTTAGCACTGCTACTCCTATCCAAGTCTCTGGACTGCTGCTGCCTCTGCCATGGTGGGAGTTTGGAAGGGAGGAGAATTAAGAGTTGGAAAGGTCTTATGTGACCAGCTTAGGTTGTATCTGTTGTTGATTTTCTCTGGACTTGGCTATTGTTTAAAGTGACTCTCTCATGGCTGTTCAGGAAACCACTTCGTGATTTTCCTGAAGCTCTTTCTACGTGGATAGAAATTCTCCTTCATCTATTCATTTATGATTCCCATACAGCCTTTGTACCTGGCTATATACCTTTAGCCTCCCTTGCTGAGATTATCTTGCCCTTCACAGGAAGCCCCCTTGGTCATGATTCACCATCTCTTCAGGCTATGTCTGTCTCCCATGGACCCACACGTTGTCCTTGGGAAACCTGGCCCTAGACCCACTGTGACATGAGTCATCTGCTTTCCTAACCAGCCCTGTACTCTGCAACCACATGCTCTTTTAGTCAGACTCTTGCCCTTTACACAGCCAGGCTTGAGTTGGAGACTAGACTAGATGTCCTCAAACTCCAGGGAACTTTGTTTGTCAAACTCCTCAAGAAACAGTCTCCTTAATGTCTTGCTCATCTTACTTCAGATGGGGGCAAACTCCCTATGTGTCCCCACATGCCTTCTGCAGCCCTATAGCAACCATCTCCAAAGAAATCTTTCTGTTCTCCAATGTATGCATGTGCCTCTCCAACTACTTTAAAAAGTCAGAGGTGAGTGGAAATCTCACGTTAACAAAGCAGATTCACAGATGGCTCTTTCACAATCCTACTTAGGTAGTCTAGTATTTCACATTAGAAAATTAAAGCATTTGGCACCTACTGTCCTGGACTTCAGTAGAAACCAACAGAAACAGTCCCATTCAACATCCTATTACTTTGGTCAGACTTGTGGATCCTGGAAAGCACAGCCAGTGGCTAAAACTCTAGAAAATGAGAACCAGGCCCTGGAGGTGATGTGGCTGGCGGAATAAAGCAAAATATTGGAATATCATTCAAATAGGCTGACATTCAATGCAGGATTCCAGTGTTAAAAGAGGTGGTACAGTTGGAAATTTAGAGAAAAAACTAGTTCTAAGTCCTGGGCAAATATAGTAGATCTGGAAGGGAAAAATCAGCAGGCTTGTGTCCAGGCTGCTTATGGCACACACTACACACTAGTTGTTAATATAAGTGTTTTCTGTTGTTTCAAGGACTATATGAGCTGAGTCTGCTTTCAGGTATTAATGTCAGGTATTAATGATACAGGTGTTGAGTTTCTGCACTTTTTCCAGGTGCTTTGCTGGGTGCTGGAAGAATGAGGATGAGCTTCTGCTCCTGTGGAGCTCAGTCTAAATTGAGGTGTCTCTGAGGTCAGGTAGAAGTGAATGATGTTATTGCTACTGTTTTGTCTTTATCTTCCTAGATTCTTTTCCTTTTGATCCTATTATATTTATGAGTATCTTTAATTTAAAAGGAGCAAGGTAGACAGAATTGGTTAAACTGAGGTAAATTCTGACACATTTTAAAGCTTGGATGAAAGTTACATAAGAATCTGGATACAAAAAAAAGGAGTAAGAATTATTAGAGATTATAAATCACCAGTGCTCCCATTTGTATGAAAATTTTGTGTTCTAAATTATTATTTTTGTATTAATTGAATCAGAAAAAGTAGCAGTGTTTAATTGCTTTCTCTAAAATCTCTAAAATTAGGGGAAAAATTTTTTCTTTCTTAACCTTCTTACATTTCATTCTATTCTGTTTTAATGTTTGCTTCATTTCCAGACCAGCCTGTGGCAGAAGGCCAGCTGCAATCTGAAAGAAATCAGTCACGGTCTTTAGTGTATTAAGAATATGTTCATATTAATAGATTTCCTCTAGGGATATCTTACATCACCATTCCTAAGCCAAGTTTAATATATTGTGTATAGTATTTTGAATACTGAGATTTCATGGAGACAACAGGTGCCAATCTCTATGTGTGCGTCTTCGATTGCTGTCATTAAATGGGTTTAATTCCATTGAGTTTGAAAGTGACTCTTTGTTTTTGAGTCTCTATAAATTAAAATACTAAGCGACTAAGCATCTTCAGAATTTCTACTTTTTGTTGCTGCAATAGTATGCTGCATATCGGTGTACATTTGTTAAAGGTAAGCCTGCTTGGGGCAAAAGATACAAAAGAACACAGGCGCTATTCAGTGCTGAGGTCAGAGATAAAGATTGGATTTCTTCAATCCTATTCTTGGAAATAGAACTTATAAATCTTTAAGGTTGGGTGGGACCTTAGAGAACATGTAATCTAATCATCTAATTTTACAGATGAGGAAATTACACCCTATAATGGAAACTTAACCTTTCTTTGTCCAAATAGTTTTTGGAATATTATTACTGAGAATATATTACTGAGAATATAGTACTGAGAATTAATTTTGTACCAGTGGAAGCTAGAGATTATCATCTATATGGTGCTTATTTTGAAAAGTGTCATTGGTTAAATATGATTATGGTCACATACAAGGATCCTATATAGATTTAAAATAGTTTTTATATCAGTTATTTGACTGTGGTATTAGACTCAAAGTAATGATTTTGAAATTGGAAACTGGCTCAAAACTGTGTTTACCCACTCCACTGTAATATAATTTTAAACTAACATTTCTGAAGGAAACTGAACAGTCTAGTTGTGCAGTTTTCTTGGAAATGATTGGTTTAAACTTAAGTAAAGTGAATTTAATTAAAATATAATTAAAATTTAATTACAAAGTAAAATTAATAAATATTTAATAGTTAAGTCTAATTATTTGATATCTGGAATAGAAATCAAGGATCTACTGTTCTCTACATAGACTAGACAAAGACTGCCATATGACTGGGAATATAATTATTGCGTGAATGGATGGAAGGGTTCACTGCCTTGGACCCCTTTTCATATGGGCTGAGAGGCCTGTCAGTTTCAGGCTGTAACCCCTCACTAGGAAGCTGTCTGAAATAACAGTGCAAATAGAATGGTTTATGGTCCATCTGAGGGTGGAAATTAATGAGACAGGCAGACAATCAGGGGAGGACACAGTTTACTTTCCCTTGGAAATTGACATCCTGAATATTTACAATTTATTTATGATTTGCTCAAATGGAAACAGCCTTATTTTTTCATACCCTATCCTTTTTAGTTACTTTTTGATTCTCTAAATCAAGAATTGCTCTTTGCAAAAGAGGAAAGTAGAAACCTACCCCTGTGTTACGTCTTTTGACCACAATGGTAATCATTCTTCCAATTTTACTCTAACACTCCGGATATCTTAAGCATAAAGATCTTTAAGGTATTGTGTGCATATATGACAGTGTTATGTAAATCTATTTAAGATTTTAAGAGCAAGGGAAGATTCTGAAATGCTTCTTTTTGTACCATTGCAAAACTGACATATTAATCTTTTGTCTTTGTGACAGATGCTAGGAGTGTGGTAGCATAGATTGAATTTTCTTTTAGGCAGGCCTCCCAGTTCCAGAGAATGAATACATTACTAAAAATAAACAGTAGTACAATGAGAATATTTGTAACCTGGCAATTTTACATTCAAAGAGAGAGTACATAAATGTATTTAAGAAGGAGCTGAAACAGTCTTCTTTTAAGATACATGTATATATAATGTTGCAAAATAATTTTTAAAAACATGCAACTGAAAATTGCAAATGTAGTTTGAACTCATAAGTATTGGGGTGATGGGGAAGGAATAGATCTTGTTGTGTACTTACCATATGCAAGGTAAAGCGTTAGGTGCTGTGCAAATATTGTTTCCTTTAAATTTGACAACATCCCTGCACATGTGAAACAATTGCCTTTGGCTGTCAGATGAGGAATTGGAGTAACAGAAATTAAGTAACTTGCCTAGCTAAAGTCATAGGTCATGTAAAGATGTAGTTAGTATTGTAGATCAAGTTTGCCTGATTACAAAATAGAGAGTTGAATAGGGGAAGATGGGTGTGGGATCACCATTTTTTTCTTTTGCTCAGTAAAAAGATTCACTATGTAATCTGAAATTTTTTCAGAGTACTATTGATTGGCATAGCTTGTAGCTCAGCCACAGGCACAGGTTATACATGAGGCATAATGGAAGCAATAATTAATGGTACAGGATCTAATATGACACATTTCTTTCCCTTAAATCCTCGTCTTGAACACATGGACACAGGAGGAGAACATCACACACCGGGACCTGTCTGGGGATGGGATGCTAGGGGAGGGATAGCATTAGGAGAAATACCGAATGTAGGTGATGGGTTGTTGGGTGCAGCAAACCACCATGGCACATGTATACCTATGTAACAAAACTGCACGTTCTGCACATGTACTCCAGAACTTAAAGTATAATAAAAATAAATCCTCATCTTATCCATTACCAAATCTCTCCATTCTCTAGAAAGCACACTTCAAATATATTTATGTTTCTACTGTTTTGTTTTTATGAACCTGATCCAAATCACCATCACGATATTCTCAAGATTCTTGTTGATGACCTCAATATTCCCTTCTTTGGTCTTCCTTCTTCCATTCTTGCCACCTCCAATGTGTTCTCCAGGATTTAAATGAAGAAATTGTTTTAAGTGTAAATTAGAACTTCCTGATTATAACTTTTTATTGTCTTCTCAATCTGTTTAGAATAAAATCAAATGTTCTTAATGTGGTGGACAAGTCTCTTGGTTTTATGGCTTTTGGCCACCTCTCTATGCCCTTATCTAATATCACTCTCCTCAGTATTTCTTATACTTTAGCCACACTTGGTTTTTTTTTTCTATATAACAACCTTTATTCTGCCTTAGGAGCTTGTGTATGTCATGATTTCTGCCTGAAAGATTCTATCCCATTATTTCCATAATCTAAAAATAATCTTTTCTATGGCTTGTTAGCTTGAATGTCAACTACTCAACTACTCAGAGAGGTTTTCTTTGATTATCTAGACTAGTGTAAATCCCATTGTGCTTTTTCTTAATAGCATTTAAAATCAATTTGTCATATTATGGAGATTTTTTGTTTGTTTATTTATGTACAGACTATACTAAACTCTAAGTTCATAGACAATATACTTTGAGTTTACCACAGTGTATTCTCCCTTTAATTCAATGCTGGGCACAAAGGTTAGGGTTCAGTCCATATTAGTTGAGCAAATTGAATAAAATCAGCATAATCAACTTTACTTGTTTATTCTGTGATTCTTAATAAAATGAAAACCTGTGGATCAATTATTATATACATTAATTGGTCACTTAGTTACATCATAACAAGGGAAGTGTTTTTTAAGAGTGAAAGGTATCATGCTGTAAGGAAGACAAAAGATGGAGCAACTGATTTTTGCCTCAGAAAAGAATTCACTGAGATGGTGATGTAAACTAGGTTTTAATGATGAGTTACAATTTTTTAGGTTAAGAAAGCTAAATAGATTTTGGAGGATATTTGAGAGAATGGGAAGGTATAGATTGGCTAAAATAAAAAGCTTCTGGGTGCAAGGTAGGAGCACAAGCTGGTTGGAATAATGATGGAAGAGGAGCCTCAAAGTAAAATTGCTTTGAATATGCTTCTATTCGAGAATATGAAGTTTCCAATAGGAAAGTGACATGATCCCTATTGCTTTATAGGAAGGTAGTGTGTGAGTAAAATACACTGAAATTGGGAAAAACTGGTGCGAACAGTTAGGATGGTATTATGATATTCCATCCAAGAAATGCTGGAAGACTTAGTTGATTGATTAATTTCATTTTAGCTATGCAACAGAGATGATAATATCTGCTGGAATATGGAAATTCTGACTTCAAAAGAAGTAATTAGAAGTACTTATATATTATTTATCTAGGAATGTTTCCATCTATATTCTTTGTCAGTCATGTGTTTGATTTTTAAACATTTGTCTTTAGTATACTTTTTTCTAGAATACATTACATTTGAAAATAGGGTACTCCTCTAACAGATTTTATATTTATTATGCAAGTGCCAGGTACAATGAAATGAAGAACATGGTAAACTCTACAGTATTTGAGAATAGGTGGCAGAGAGACTTTATAAATCATGTGATACTTGAGCTAAGACCTAATATATGGGGGCAGGTTCACTTCAGGCAGAAGGAGCAGCTTAAGCAAAGGCACAGAGGCATGGTCTGAGCCAGGAAACACAATTAATGTAATATGCCTGAACTACAGAAATAATAGAAGTGAAGATTGTCATGTGTCCATTGATTGTGGACTTTGGCTGAGCAAACGAGAGCTTGGATGAAATACATTAATAATTTTTTTACCATTTTTGGACTCTGAGCATGTAGTCCCCTAAAAGTGAGACTGCAGACATATACATTTAACTGAGCAAGTTATAGCTATTTAAATGCTATTTCAACAGCTAGATTCTTACCACCACAAATATTCTAAATGTTCTCTTTTTCACATTGCAAACCTCAACCTTCAAACCCAACCTTACCTCACCAATGTCTTGTGATATATGGCTTTGAAGAGGGAGTCATCTGACAAGACATGATGCAACTTCCTATCTCCTGGCTTCAAAGCTTCTCCTCGTTTTGCCTATCTGACCCCTATCCCATGCTGTCTTTTCTGATCTGTTATCCCCATTACACTACTCTTTGAAGGAAAGAATAAATCTGCCATCACTAGTTTTACCTCCCACTCACCCTTAACCTCTTGCAATCCAGTTACTTTCCTTACTGCTCTTTGTAATTATTTTTGTAATTCCTCAAATTCCAGGGTGAATTAACTTTTTTCAGTCCTTCTAAGTTTTAGGCCCACTTGTTGACTCTCCATTCCCCCTTGGCCTGCATGCATGACAACCTCCTTGTTTTCTTTAAATATTCCCTTTTTGACATCTCATGTTTTGTTCTTCCATGTGGATTAATCCTCAGTTATTTCCTTTATTCAATCTCTCTTTTTCTCTAGATTCTCAATTAAACTTTTTTTTGCTGTATGGATAATTACCAGATTAATATCTACAAATCCAATTTATCTCCAGGGTCCAGATCGACATTTCTAAACTTCTGGTTAAAAATTTTTTCTTTCTTCTATATTCTGTTAGTTCTTCAAACTCAAGCAGTATTGCAGATTTTAAGCCAATAACTCTTTATTCATTCTGTCAGAGAACCAGCAATTTCCCAGTTGTTCATGCTTCTCAGGCAAGCTACTTTCTCTTCTTAGTCTTTCATGTGTAATACTGCCACTTGAATATTGAGACAATTTCTTTCACTGAGCTTATTTTAGTTTCTTCTTTCATTCTCATTGCTGTACCTTGGCTCATAGCCTTATTTCCCCTTGTCTACAAAAGCATGATGCCATGCTAACATGCCATGCTAACATGTTCTCACTTGGTCCTTTGAATATGCTGAAGCCAGACTATTTTAGACCAGTGGGGGAAAAACATCCCACCATTTCCCAGATAAAAAAACTTCAATGGCTCCCTATTTCCTACAAAATTTAGAGAAAACTCCCCAGTCAATATTTAAAAGTTCCCTGTTAAGTTTTATACTCTCCTATAAAAATTATAACTTCTGCTTTTACTTAAGTTATTTTAAAAACAATCCCTTTATTTTGTTTATGGATAGTGTATTAGTAATCTATTGCTGCATAACAAATTAACCCAAAATTTAGCACCTTAAGAAATACAAATATATTACCTCACAATTTCTATGGCTTGGGAATCTGGGCATGGCTTAGCTGAGTCTTCTCCTTCATAGCCTTTGATGAGGCTGCAAGGTACTGTCCAAGGCTAGAGTATCATCTGAAGGCTTGTTAGGGAAGGGATGCATTTCCAAGCTCATTTATTTAGTTTTGGTAGGATTTAGTTTTCTGAACGTTGTAGAACTGAGACCCTCAGTTATTTACTGGATGTTGGCTGAGGGCTACTCTCAGTTCCTTGCTATATAATCTCCTCCAACATGTCAATTTCCTTCAATCACAGCCATCAAAAGAGATTTTGCTAGGAAGATATAATCTATTCTCTTATGCATCCCAATCATAGAAGTGTCTTGTCATCCTATCACCTTTGACATTTTCTATCAATTAGAAGCAAATCACAGATTATGCTGATACTAATGGCAAGGGAATTACATAAGAGTATAAATAGCATGAGGAAGGGATAATTGAGAACATCTTAGAAGTCTCCTGGCACAGACAGATTGGATTCGTAAATGCATGCAAGCAGCAAATGGATAACATCCTTATTACAGCCCCAGTGAGAGGTGGTCTTGATAGAAAATGAATAGGGAAAATCCTTTCAATGGCCAGAAGTTCACATGATACACCTGGTTATCTACTTTTTGTGGAAGGAGAAATGGCCTGAGATTAGGTTTGTATAGACTTATGAACAGTGGCAAATGACTTAGCCAACTGTTCAGGAACCTGGAAGGAGACTATTTGGATGACTGAGGACAGAAATCTGGGACAAAGGCATTTGGTTGTATATATGGGAGTAGGTATACAGTTTTAAAATATTTAATTAAATATTTATGCCAAAATATTTAATTAAATATTAATGCCAATAAGAAAGCACCTACAAGATAAGAAACCCTAACCAACAAAGTAAACAAAAAGACTTGGACATCAACAAAATTTATCACCAGCCATCCTGGTAATAGCATGATAGGCACCCTAGTGCTAGCATATGTGTGAAGAGGTGCAGTGGTTGGGATAGAAGCTATGCATGAATCCAACAGTATGGGCTCTAACATACTAAGACTGATCTACCTCCTATTGCCACAAAATAACCACCCTGTCAGTAACAGATGACGAGACTAAGTCCCTGATTACGGCATCAACCTCCAAGCAGACTAACTGCCTACTTTGTGTCAAGTAGAAAATATTGAACCCTTTCATTCATAGAAAGGCCAGTGATGACTGATAATAGCAGAAATGTATTTTGGGGATGGGTTTGCATTTCCTACCTGTAGGGCCTCAGATTACACTAATATCTAAGTTAGGTTTACACAGTGTTTGATGCACCAGCATGAACTCCTAACAACATCATGTCCATCCAGATGACCCATTTTTTTGTCAAAGGAGGTGTGAGAATGGGCCCATTACTGCTGTGGTCCATATCTAATGACAAATGGATGCATGAATATAAGGTTTTTCTTTCCTGGCCCAACACAAGGCAATTCTGAAGTCTCTTTATAGTTCCAGAGCTCCATATGGGTCAGCTGAAGCTGTCTTTGGGACTTTATTGCAGCTCAACTTCTTCCTCTGCCCTGTCTTGCTATGGCTCTTCCCATCTCCACACAAGTTTTTGTTTCCAAAACTCTTCTTAATACACATTCTGCATGTTAATGTTTATCTCTGTCGGTGTCTGCTTCCTGGGATATACAATCTGGCCCATCAACATGCTAGCAAAGATTTCGTATTAAGGAAAAATAGTAGGAAACATAGTCACATTCCAAAGTATTATGATTTTAAAGAGTTCAAAAATATTTTTATCATAAAATGTCTTATGAAGATATTCATAAAATAAATGGATTCATGAAATTATAGTGTCAACCTATAATTATAGTTCTAAAATAGGTTGAATAGTTGAAGTGAGATTTTATGGAATAAATAGGCAAAGTATTTCACTAACTTTGAGATGAGTTTTGCAGTAAAAAATGTTAACAATAGAGATTTTTAAAATTCTAGAATTGACAATTAGTTGTGGCTACATTTATATTTGAGGAAAAGTAAAAAACTGACAAAATTTACAATGTTGTAAACATATAGGCAGTCATTCTGATTTTTTTAAAAAAATAATTAGTTGTGGGGTTTTTAGTTGATAAAATGTAGATCTCATTTTAAATAATATGAAATAGTTTTAAAATTCTATTTACAGTCCTTTTGCCATGTGATCTGTCATTTTATATTTTGAATACTTTTCTGTTATATTTGTCACAAGTCTCTATTTCTCTGATGCTAAGATAATGAATTGATTGACAGTTTTTATTGCATTGTGTTTTCTCAGCTGAAAGAAAAGAGTTTATCTGTCTTATCCCACAATACACTCTCTGTGTATAATATTGTAAGTAAAAAGACCTAAACTCCCAAACAAAGGCTCTTTTGAAATTATTTTAATTATTTGTGAACAGAGTGGCTAGTTGTTTGGAGCTTAAATGTGATAGAAAGTCAGACAAAAACTTGTAAGATGTTGTCTGGTATTGTATATGTGACTACACTCAGCAAGGAAGCTCTGATGTGGCTAGAATGATGTCCAAGATGACGATTTCATACATATGTCTGGGGGCTTAGCCCTGAATGCTAGATAGAATACCTCAGTTCTCCTCCATGTAGCTTCTCTCTTCATGTTGTCTTTCATCATTTATTATTCTGGCCTGAGCTTCTTTATATGGCAACTGGCTTCCCAGAGAGCCAAAATAAAAACTTGTAATATCCAGGCCTTGAAGTCACATAGCATAACTTCCATCATACTGTTGGTCAAAGGGTATCATAAGGTCAGCCCAGATTTAAAGGGAAGGAACATATCTTTTACCCCTTAATGGGAACAGTGGCAAAATTATGTCAATAAGGGGCATATTCCACAGGAGGAATTATTGCGTCTATCTTTGGAAACCATTTGCCACATCAGAGTTATAGAAAGTGGCAAGGCTTGCTATTATGGATAGAGTTGTCAGGGAAGTTATGGCTAAGGTGATGACATCAGACTAGGAGGTTCAATGAAATACATAAATGAACTATATGAATATCAGGGAAGAAAGAACCTTGTCTCCAAGGAAAAATCGATAGCAAAAGTCCCTAGACTGGAAACGAGCCTGGCGTGTTGGATAAATTCTTAAGAGTTTCTTGTGGTGGTTCAGGCAAAAAAATAATTGTCTCTTGATCTAATTTTTGAGATTTTTTGAGAGTGGTGAGTTCTTTAATTTATGTATGTTTTGAAATAGAACTGATATGATTTCCTTTTGGATTATATGTTAGGGGTGAAAAAGAAGAATCAAAGATCATCTATAAGGTTTTGGGTCTAAATCTAAGTAAATAGTGTTGCTATTTAATGAGATGAGATGAAGTTCTGTGGGAGTGGAATGGGTGTGCGTGACAAATAAAAACTCAGTATTGAATATTTTATTTGAGACTCCTATGGATATCAAAGTGAAGATGCTGAGTAGGAAATTAGATTTACATAAAAGTCTAGAATTCAGTAGAAAGAATAAGGCTAGATATAAAAAATTTAGAATTTCTCATATTTGATTTAAAAAATGTGATTTCATCCAGAAAGTGATTGTAAAAAGACAAAAGAAGAGGCTTGGGTACTAAGTTCTGGAGCAATCTATAGGGGTTAGGAAGGGCAGGAAGATCTGACAAAGAAGTTTGACATGGGAAGCAACTGGTGCTGTCAACTAGGGCAACAATGTCACGAAAGTAAGTATTGAAACTTTTTGCAAAAAGACAGAAATTATCAACAATGACAAATGATATCGAGAAGCCAAGTGAGATGAGAACTGAGATCTGACTGTTGGATAATTGTAGAACTTTGGGGAACAGAGCTGTTTCAGTGGAAGGTACAGCTAGGAAAGGAAGTGTAAATAGTATGTATTCAAAATACATGTTTTTTTCTGACAGTGGGAGGAAAGAAATGGGGCGTGCTTTTTGTTGATGGGAATCATCCACATGGAGAAAAAAAATGACGATGCAAAAGACGGGAAAGCAAAGTGTTTCAGATTGTAAGAGGAGTCGGGAGCGGTGGCTTACGCCTGTAATCCCAGCACTTTGGGAGGCCGAGGCGGGTGGATCACGAGGTCGGGAGATCGAGACCATCCTGGCTAACACGGTGAAACCCCGTCTCTACCAAAAATACAAACAAAATTAGCCGGACATGGTGGTGGGCGCCTGTAGTCCCAGCTACTCGGGAGGCTGAGGCAGGAGAATGGCGTGAACCCGGGAGGCGGAGCTTACAGTGAGCCGAGATAGCGCCACTGCACTCCAGCCTGGGCGACAGAGGGAGACTCCGTCTCAAAAACAAAAAACAAAAAAAAGAAACAAAAAACAAAACAGATTGTAAGAGGAAGGAGAAAAAAGATTCAGCTGGGACTTCGATAGGGATAAGTGCTTTTTATCCTCTTTAATAAGTGGATAAAAATAATATGAAAAGTATAGTTTGAGGCTGAAGAGTTACAACTTTGGTAGATTTAATAGTGGAAGATATAATTTTTTTCTGAAATTTCTATATTTTCTAAGTGAATTAAAATCAAGGTGATCAGCTAAGAGTGAGGTGGTAGTATAGAGTTTTGAAATTTCCAGAAGAAAGGGGTGAAAAAATTATTTTGTAGAAATGACATATGAATTGACTAAAGAAATGTATACAATCACCAGGCACCACTAACAGAACAGTTGAGGTTCATTGTAATAAATTTAAATTGGCTAGTATAATATTCAGTGTTTTTCTTCATGTACACAAAGTTACCTAGGCACAGGAGTAGAATAAGTGGCTTTTGAGAGTTGGGATTTTTCCAAATGATACGAAATGAAGGTAGGATAAAGGAGCTGAAAAACCACAATTTTTTTAACTACAGAGAATGGTTAAAATAATGAATCATGGAATCCAAGTTAGGCAAGGGAGGAAGTGAGGAAAATTAAGAGGGTATTGGTAAGTAAAAAGACATAGAATTAGTGGGCTGAAAATCCTGGTGAAATGGAACTTGGAAGGTTGTAAGAATATATAACTAACTTCCTTTCAGATCCCTGAAGATGTGGCGCCCCTTGGAGGGGAATTAGGATGAAGAATGACTACGGTAGCAGAGACCAAAGGTGGCACAAGTCTTGAGAATGGATAAGAGCATCATTGACCAGGATTACATACCCTGGCAACCTAGGGAATTGAGGGTAGTATTTAACTTACTTTTAAGCAAGAAACCAATGGAGAATTTCTTATACATCTTAATATTTATGTTTGTATGTGCATTTGTTTGCATTTCTGAGGATAGTGGAGTTTTGAAAGGGTTAAAGGAATTTTCCACTTTTATAAATTATAACATGCTCAAATGTTTTTAAAATGTTAAACATCACTTCAATTTGAAAATCAGAAAAGAAACAAGGCTTTACTGGCTATAACTTGAGTGCAATATGATATAAAGCATTAAGATATCTAAAGAAAGAATGTCTCAATTTGATGCAAGCTGGTTAGTCATGGGAGCCTTTAAAAAAGAATCATGAGGGCAAATTTGGCAGTTTTCATCCAAGCACTACCCAGGAGAGAAGGACATTTAGCCAAGAGACTGTGAGTACGCTGACTCCATTGGCAAGCCTATCCCTATTTTAAGATGAATTCATCAGCTGTCTGACCCTAATGCCATTAAACATTGGCTTCATTTAACTTCTTTGTTTTGGTTCCACATTTATTAAACAATCTTCTGATTATTATTTGTCTTTCTGTGTGTGTGCCTACAAGGACACAATGTGTTGCTCATATGGGCTTCAATATTTTAATTCCTGTAACAATTATTTCACATTTAAATGAAGTCAGATTCTGGTTTTATTTATCTACCTCAGGAGCTTGGATAATATGAGCTGGTTCTTGAGAAGTGAATTTTCTTTTGGAATGCTGACAAAAATCAGGTTATTAGGCATGTAAAACTACAAGCCAATTCATGGGCTATGGTAAACCCACCAAGGTAAAGCATGCCACCCTGTGAGGCCTCTTGGGAGGCAGCCAGCCTTTCCTCTGGCAAAGTCCCCTGCAGTTACTGTGCACAGTATCTATCTACACTTGGAACTCTAGCTCCAATTTTGCCTCGCCTGTGGTGTCTTCTCTGGGCCTTTCCTCCACTTTTAGCTGTTTCAAGGTGCATTTTATCTGTCATGCATTTTATCTGTCATGCAATCTTCTGGGATCCCAGAGAGGCTTGCCTGTTCAAAAATAAAAGTGTCCCAGGAGTCACTTTAGATTTCTTCTTATGGAAAGGATATATGACTTTCCACATATGAAGTTTTCCCTTAGAATCCCCCAGACAAAAGTTCTATCTTCATGTTTTCAGCCTAGAAAGCAAGGTTTAACCATATCCTTACTCAAATACAGTATTCTAGGTTCTTTGAGAGGGAGGGCTAGGGCCTGCATGCAGGTTATCCTCATAGTCTACTTTTGTGTAGAGGTGGAATAATGATCTTTGGTATAGACAAACACATCAGGATTTTGGATGTTAACAAAAACAAAAATTTTGCTCACTGGCACGTGGTAGGAGGCTAAAATGGAAATACTTACCATCCAGTTCTCAGTGGAAATACAGCTGTGGTAATTGATATTCCAAAGGAATCATTTATGCCAGTGTATATATAAGTGGGGGTAATGATATAATTTGTCACTTAAATGAAGCCACTTTGAGAATGAAAGTGTGTATTATTAATTATGCCAGGACAGCAGAAATAAACTAGAATTGTCCTGCATAAACAAATGTATGGTTATCCTACACATAGGATGGACTGATAACGAGCAGTTGTGGGTCAGTATAACCATACTGTTTGTTAATAGCCATCATCTGCTATGATTCGTCAGTACTTTATTTTGATATGCACTGTGTATGTGCTGTACTATTTGAAAAACATCTTTAAAACTATCATCCTGGCATATAAGGATAAAGTGTTTATAACTTTAAAAAAACCTGAAAATTTGCTTAAGCCTAATAAAGCTCAAGGGAGATTATTCTAAGTAATGAAGTGCAAGAGAAATAGTTTATTTATTATATAGAGCCTCACTATCAATAATGTATTTTATATTCTTTTTTATATGAAGATATTAAAAGAGGAAACATTGGAAGTATGTACTTTGGGGGAGGGGCTATTTTTTCAGTTACTATATATTTTTTATCTCCAAGGTAAAATAATATAATAAAAATCTTTTAAAAACATCATATTGCAAGCATATTTTATGCAATTTTTCATCTTTCTAGTCCTATTTTTAAGTGATTCCATTGAATTTCATTGAGAAGGGCATATTATCTATTCCTTTGTAGCTTTACCTTGAGACTCTTTCCCTGATTTGTATTTTTTTGCTATCATTAATAATAAAGCAGCTATTGCTAGAATGATGTTTTTACTATATATTTATAAACATAGAATTAATGAGAAAAATAAAACACTTCATACTCAACATACATTGTAAAATAGTTGTGAGAGATCATACTAACTTATACTGTTAGTAATTGTGAATGGAAATGAAGGTCACTTAAAATCTGTAGATCCCATTTTTAATAAGAAGTTTATCCCTTGTGATCAACTTAGAGAAATTTTTATATAAGGAGATATTTGCTTTTCTGCATAATAACTTTTAGTTATATCTAGGTACTAAATTTCTCAGAAATGAACTGCTCTTATCTTTAAAATCTTAATCAAAATAATACACATATTATTTAAACAATAAATTGCTCTGTTTAAATCAGTACCCTTTATTTATAAATTATGCATTTGTAAATATTATTTACAGATGAGCTATCTGTTGAAAGACATTTCCTTTCTTGTGCAACTTACTGTTT
This sequence comes from Pongo pygmaeus, assembly GCF_028885625.2. Taxonomy (NCBI): domain Eukaryota; kingdom Metazoa; phylum Chordata; class Mammalia; order Primates; family Hominidae; genus Pongo; species Pongo pygmaeus. The sequence goes on from NC_072384.2 coordinate 87,029,910, forward strand.
CCTCAAAATAATAATTGTCTTCTATTCTGTTTTAATCTTTTATGTATCTTTCATTAACTCATCCCCAAACACTACCAGAAGTGTAAATATCCACCATTATGTTCAAATGCATTCATTAATCTATGAGACATAATCTTTATTTTACTGGTCAGGAAATCTGTTCTCTGTCCTGGGGGGAGACACTATTTCTGTCTTCCAAGGCTATTGCTGTATAAACATCCTTGAAAGATAGTCTGAAACATCCTATCCTGAAAGATAGACTGAAACAGAAGCTGACATAAGACATAGAGAAATATGAGAGACTCATGGAGAAATGTCTTTCATTAATATACTTGAGTCTATTTCTGGGCTTTCTATTCTGTTACACTGGTCTATTTGTCTGTTCATGTTGATACCACATTCCTTAAATTATAGAGGCTTCATAGTATGTTTTAATAACTTGTAGGAGTAGACACCCTTATAGGTTTTCCTGGTTAGTGTTTTCCTGACTATTCTTACATTTATTACAAATCAACTTAGGGATAAGTGACATCTTTATGTTGTTGAGTCATTCCACCTAAGAACAGTGGGTGTGTATTTATGCAAGTTTACTTCTTGCTTTTCAGAAGTTGTCTAAATTTTTCTAACATAGTTTTACACATTTCTTGTTCTGTTTATTTCCAAATATTTAATCTTCTTTTTGCCATTGCAGTTTTTCTGCTTTAGTGCAATTTAAATGATTGTTTGCATATATGAATACTATTGATTTCTGTGTATTACTTTATCTTACTTATTGAATTCTTTTTTTTGTTTTGTTTTGAGCTAGTTTTATCATTAATTCTCTGGGTTTTCCAGGTATGCTATAGTATCTTCTTATTTACCAATTCCTATTCCTGTCATTAATTTATCTCATTTAAATGCATTTAATACCTCTTGTCCAGTGTTATAGATCGTGTCTTGCCTTGTTCCTTGCTTTAGAAGAATTCATTGTTTCATCATTAAGATGCTAACGGATTAAGTTATATATCTATATTTTGTCATGTTAAGAAAACATCAATAAATTTCTATTTACTTGAGTATTTTTAGAAAATAAACAAATTAGGAAATATTTCAAAGGTTTCTTTAGCATTTATGAAAATAATAATACAGTTATTTCTCCTTAGATCTACTTATATTACTGGATTTCCTAATATTAGACCAACCTTTCATTCCTAGAGAATATTCCACTTGGTCATGCAGTATTATTTTCTCAATGTAGTGTTGAATTCCATTTGCTAATATTTTATTTAGTACTCTTGCATTGATATTCATAAGTGATATTGGTCTATACTACAGTTTTCTTTTTCTACTATGTTAGGTTTACATATCAGTGTTATATTTGCTTGGTTAAAAGTAATTTGGACATTTTCTTTCATTTTCAGTGCTCTGCAACAACCTACGGAACATTTGATTATCTTTTTTTTGGAAATGTTGGAGGAGTTCCATAATGAAACTTTCTGTTTTGTGGGGCGTGTGTGTGTGTGTGTAGGGGTATTCCTCTTTAATCTACACTAATTGTTGTGTTTAGGCTTTCTATCTCTAATGTAATCTGTATTTCCCCTGAAAATTAGACATATCAAGTAGATTTTCAAATATATTTGTAGAGAAGTCTGAAAATCCGTTTCATAATCTACTTTAATATTTTTATGTTGAAATGTTTTTCTGTAATTTTGTATTTTGTATATTTGTATTTTCTTTTTTTTTCTGAGTCAAATAAGCTGGTGGCTGTATTTGTTAATTTAAAAAAACTCCAGGATTTTGGTGAATTAGTTAGGGTTACAATTTTTCTATTCTCTGTCTCATTAATTTCAATTTATCTTTATAATTTCCTTATGTTTTCTTTTGGTTAACTTTGTTGTTCTCTCTCTACTTTTGGCACAAAAATGAATTCATTTATTTGCATTCTATTAATTACAACATGTCTTTAATCTCATTTATTTCTGACTCCTGCTAAAAATGTATCTTTGTGTAAGTACTGTTTTCATTATCATTATTTTTAAAATTATTTAACTTTAGTTTGTATTTCCCCTTTCAAAAGTTACTTACTATAATTAAAAGTTCTCAAAAAGTTGAGAAATACTAATAAGTATCTTTTAGAGATTATTGGTTAGACTTGCAATTTCCTTACCTACTTTTTAACCCCTTGATCTATCTTGTACCCAGAGTGTTAAAGTTTATGAAAATATTTCTATTCACGTCTTCCTGCATCTTCTGTAGCTTTTTATTCACTCCAGAGAGGTATTTTCTGTGATATTTACTATATAGTTTATTTATAACTATTGTATCTTTATTGTGAATTATGGTTTTTAGCATTAAAAAGTAACTCCATTGTCATATTTAGTCGTAAATTGTGCTTTGTCTGACACCAGGATCATTATTCCTACTGTTTTTATTCACCTAGTATAATTTTGTTAATCATTATTTTTAATCTTTGTTTTGTGTCTGTCTCTCATATGCAGCTTATCGTTGAGTCTACCTTTTTGAGCCAAATTTAAATCGCTTTTCTTTTAATAGGTTAACTAACCTATTCATTTTAATTATAGTACTCACATGTTTGTTCCCAACTTTCATAATGTCTTATCATTATGTATATTTTATATTATGCTTATTTTTTCCTACAAGATGTATACTTTTTGCTCTTTACATTTTATTTTTTAAAGTTGTTTTTATATTTAGGAAGGCTTTTGTTTTTGTTCTAGTGCTTTTATACACTAAATTTTAAAAATGCCTTTAGTTCCCTGTTTTCTTATTTAATGTTTATTAGGTGTGTCTATTTTTAAAGGTATCTCTTTACTTCCACCTATTGCCTGTATATCAATCAATGAGCTAATTCTATTTCTTGTCCTCCATTTTTAGTATATTATTTTTATTTTTCACACCACATATTTCTGCGATGCTTTCTTTATCTCTCATTTTTGCTGAAATTTGTTTCCATTTATCAATTTCAGAAGAAATTCATCCTCTAGGAAATTCCTTAAGAATAGCTCATAAGTATAGAATTCTAAAGCTTTCATTACATTTAATATTTGATAGTCAACTTGTATGATACAGCATGCTTGGTTCATACTTTCTTTCACTGAGTTTTTTTTTTATTGCTGTTCCATTTCTGCCTTGCTATGGTTGCGTTTGACAAGACTTATACTAGTCCGGCACTTTTTTCCCTCTGAAATTTGATCTTTGGCTTAGAGGATCTGAGAAATTTTTGTCTTTATCATTTAAAGTCTAATAGTTTTACAGGGTTTTATCTGTGATTATTCTGGTACATTTTCTCATATACTTGATGGGGTAAATGTTGGTCTTTTTATTTCTGGACATCTTATTGAAACATAGTTTAAATATTAGTGCATTTATGTTGGTTTGCCTTTTTTTTTTCCTTTAAGGGATTTCAATTATACCCATGCATTCTTTCTTTTTCTTTTATTTTTTTCTTCTGGTTTTCTTTTTTAATGCTTTTCTTTAAGACCTCTTTTTTACGACTGTCCTGTGGGTATCCTGTAACTAAGTCTGCGTTTCTAAAAATATTTTATCTTTTTCTTCCATATTTTTTCTAAACTTAATATTTTTTATTTCTTCCTGTTTTATGTCCATCTTATTAATTATTGAAGTTTTGATTTAAATTTTTTTTCGCAAACTTCTCATTGGAATATATTTTATTCTCAGCTTGGACAATTGTCTTACATATTTCTTCTGCTTCAAAGTTGTTTTAGGGTTGGGTTTCATCAGTTGAAATGTGTTAAAACTTATTACCTGAATTATTTTTTGTAGCAACGTTGTATTGATTTATTTAGTTTTCTCCTGTTTATTTTGTGGTTTTGGGATAATTTGCAAGATTCTTAGTTCAATGGTATTCTTTTCTCTCAGTAAAGTAAAATCAAGTTTCTTTAGTTGATTTTACTTTTTGGTTGTAGTGGGGCAGGAGTTGTGTGCTTCTAATTTTTTGGTCTTTTATTTTTATGTTACAGATTGCTAAATTTTTTTAAAAACCGTTTTCCTCTTTACTATACAATTTCCAAAGTATACTTTTCCCTTCTTCTTTTGCATTTTTCTTTTCCAGAAACTATACCTTGCAAAGACTGCAGGTTTAAACCATGTCCATTTAAGTATCTTCTCTGTTATCACTGCTTTCACACACCAGAATATATTTCTAATAGTTTCACATTTAGCCTAAACTTTCTCTTTGTAGTTTTGGAGCAACCTTAGACCTCTTGCAAGTTCCATACTTCGTTCTGCTCCTGCAGTTTTTCACAAAATGCCCTTGTTCATCACAGAGGCTTGTCATGGTAGTGTGAGATGTCATTCACTAGACTTTTGTGTTTTATTTTTTTATTAAAAAAAGCATGATTATTTTGAATCTTGGCTATTTTGTGTCTTCTGTTTATCTGAAGAGCATGGTTTGTGTAGTTTTATATGTTCCTTTGTTCTGTATTCTTTTAGAAGGCTATATGGAGAGGGAACAAAGACATAGGCAGCCATCATTTTTTCTTGGCCATCCAAAATTTTCCCCCTTTTCCTTCATAGATAGGCTTAAAAAAATCCTACAACTTTTCCCCTCTTCCTCTTTATCCTCTACTTGGCGAGGTATCTATTGCCACAAATCCTGAACATTGAGCCTTTGCAGTGCATGTGAAGTTTGTTCTTGCCTTTCCTCACTGCCAAAGTCAGATCTGGATATTTTTTGGATTTGCTGTCATTTGGCTCTGCTAAGTCACACTAATCAGTGACTGGAAAGCATTCACTTAGTGACCTGCTTTCCAGCTACCAAACGTTATTGTTAACTCTTCTCCTATTTTCCCTACATTTGGGCATTTTTTTGCTTTGAACTATATGTACTTTTACATCTGTGAGTTTTAGAGTATTTAATTCTGGAAGGTGTGAGGGTTTATGAGTGTTCTTAATCCACAATCTTTATCCAGAGGTTTTCATTTGTTTGTTTGTTTGCTTTTGTTTAGAGACAGGGTCTTGCTCTGTTGCTTAGGCTGGAGTGCAGTGGGATAATTTTAACTCATTTTAACTTTCTTTTTTATTATTATATTTTAAGTTCTAGGGTACATGTGCACAACATGCAGGTTTGTTACATATGTATACATGTGCCAAGTTGGTGTGCTGCACCAATTAACTCGTCATTTACATTAGGTATATCTCCTAATGCTTTCCGTCCCCCCTCCTCCCACCCCACGACAGGCCCCAGTGTGTGATATTCCCCTTTCTGTGTCCAAGCATTCTCATTGTTCAATTCCACCTATGAGTGGGAACATGGCAGTGTTTGCTTTTCTGTCCCTGCGATAGTTTGCTGAGAATGATGTTCCCAGCTTCATCCATGTCCCTACAAAGGACATGAACTCATCCTTTTTTATGGCTGCATAGTATTCCATGGTGTATATGTGCCACATTTTCTTAATCCAGGCTATCATCAATGGGCGTTTGGGTTGGTTCCAAGTCTTTGCTATTGTGAATAGTGCCACAATAAACATACGTGTGCATGTGACTTTATAGCAGCATGATTTATAATCCTTTGGGTATATACCCAGTAATGGGATAGCTGGGTCAAATGGTGTTTCTAGTTCTAGATTCTTGAGGAATCACCACGCTGTCTTCCACAATGGTTGAACTAGTTTACAGTCCCTCCAACAGTGTAAAAGTGTTCCTATTTCTCCACATCCTCTCCAGCACCTGTTGTTCCCTGACTTTTTAATGATCGCCATTCTAACTGGTATGAGATAGTATCTCATTGTGGTTTTGATTTGCATTTCTCTGATGACCAGTGATGATGAGCATTTTTTCATGTGTCTGTTGGCTGCATAAATGTCTTCTTTTGAGAAGTGTCTGTTCATATCCTTTGCCCACTTTTTGATGGGGTTGTTTGCTTTTTTCTTGTAAATTTGTTTAAGTTCTTTGTAGACTCTGGATATTAGCCCTTTGTCAGATGGGTAGATTGCAAAAAATTTCCCCCATTCTGTAGGTTGCCTGTTCACTCTGATGGTAGTTTATTTTGCTGTGCAGAAGCTCTTTAGTTTAATTAGATCCCATTTGTCAATTCTGACTTTTGTTGCCATTGCTTTTGGTGTTTTAGACATGAAGTCCTTGCTCATGCCTATGTCCTGAATGGTAATGCCTAGGTTTTCTTCTAGGGTTTTTATGGTTGTAATGAGACACAGCTAAAGATTTTCAGGAAAAAGTTACCTTTGTTATGTATTCTGAGAAAATTATAATATGCAAGACATAAAGGATGTTGTTATCTAGTGTTTTAGAAAGAAAGGAGAATTTGGGCAATAATTCTTCATTTGTATGATATATTAAAATTTTCTTGGGATCTTTTGAAAAATAATATGGAGTCTTAAACCTTACTCCTGTAGTTTTGGATTTAGTAAGTCTTAGTTAGAACCTTAATATATATACTTAATCATCCCAGTGAATTCTGGTACTGTTATTTTAGGGATCGCACTTTGAGACATAATAAACTATGGGTAGACTTTAAAAAATAAATTAGAGCCATTTCCATATTTCTATGAATTTCCATGGTAATTTAAACTGTTATTGGTAACACTTACCTTGAGAGGCTTGGCTATGGTAGCTATTACTATTATTCATCAATATTCACTTCTCCTCTACTACTGGGACAAAAACGTTGTGTTTATATACCCTCTTAAATGTTCCTATAACAAAATATTAGGAAAATTAAAGCAGTTAAAATAATAATGTCTATTTCATTTGTTAATTAATTTTCATAACACACTAGCCTCTATGGAGCTGCTCAAAAGAGTAAATAAACTCTTACTAGTACTTATTCTGGAGGATTTCATGTGGGAGGCACCTGTATTGAAAAATCAATATTTTTATTTTTGGACATTTTTTCTTTTGATATTTGATTTGCAGTTGATACTTGAAACCATTCTTTCATTTTTGTTTGTGATGTTTTACTCTGCATACCATTTCTTCTTCTCACAGCTGTCATGGAATCCCTGTCTGTACCTCACCTCTGTTTTGGTTTCTCTAGATGATGAGTGACAATGTCTTTTTGGTGGTGGTGGAGTAAGAAAGGTAGGAAGATAAACCAAAACTCACAGATGTCACAGGTGTCTTCCCTCCCCTCCCCTCCCCTCCCCTTTCCTTCTCTTCTTTTCTTTTTTCTTCTTTTCTTTTCTTTCAACAGAGTCTCACTCTGTCACCTAGGCCGGAGTGCAGTGGTGCAATCTTGGCTCACTGCATCCTCTGCCTCCCGGGTTCAAGCAATTCTCCTGCCTCAGCTTCCCGACTAGCTGGGATTACCGGTGCCCGCCACTACGCCTGGCTAATTTTTGTATTTTTTAGTAGAGATGGCGTTTCACCATGTTGGCCAGGCTAGTCTCGAACTCCTGACTTCAAGTGACTGCCCCCTTAGCTGCCCAAAGTGCTGGGAATACAGAGGTGAACCACTGTGCCTAGCCAAGTGACAGTTTTTTTAGGTGGTCCCAGGTCTCCCTCTGTTCAGTGGAAATGGAATATGCTACATAGCCTACAGTCTATGTCTGTCATTTATAAACATATCTGCGAAACTTAGTTAAGACACATTCAAACATTTTTGGATGATGAAATAAGAAAGATATATCACTAGAACATGTTTATTATATGCTTTTTCCTGACATAGAAATATATTCTTTGTTTATTTAATAAATATAAAAAGAAGTATAGGAGAAATGAAGTGTGACCTTCAAAGATGAAAGACGATTGCAGTAGTAATTGATATAGTATTTTGAGTAGAAAACTGTTTAGTCACTGTTGGCAGAAAATGACTTTAAATTTTTATTAGAACAGCTCTGGAAGCATCTACACTCTTGTACCCAATTAAGTGTCTTTTGTTTGCTAACTTTTATTGGGAACTTATTATTCACCAGACACTGTTCTGATTCTCTGTATGGAAAAAGTCAATTAATCCTTATTATAATGCTGCGAAGTAGGTGCTATTATTATCTTAATTTTAAAGATAAATAGATGAGCATGATGAATATGGTTAATAATAATTTGTCATTTGATTAAAATATACTAAGACAGCAGATTTCAAGTGTCCTTACCCCCCCCCCACACACACACTCACACACAATGGTAGCTATGTGAAATGTGTTAATTTGTGGTAATCATTACACAGTGTACATGTGTATCAAATTACCACATCATACATCTTGAATATATTCAATTTACGGTAGTCAATTATATCTCAATAAAACTGGAAAAAATAAATATAAATAATCTGAAAAACAAGAAAATTAAGTAATTTGTCCCTGATTGCTTAGGTAATAATTGAAAGAACTAGGATTTGTGCCTAGGTGTCTTCCTCAGAGTTTTTTATCTTTAAAATTGCACTATGATTATTTATTTAACTTGTGGGAGATGGCATTATCCATCTGTGTCTCTGAGATAATTCAAACCTTCTAGCCTGGGGCTTTGCACACAAAATTTTATATTTATAGGCTATGTCTCTGTATTTAAACAATGCAAGGCATACTTACACTCTTTACTAACCAGAAGGCCATGTAGCAGAAAAAAATGTTTTGCCTCCTTTATTTGAATGAATTCAAAATTAGCAAAATCTAGTTACCTGTAGAAACAGAAAATTAGAAATATTGTAAATTAGGAAGCAACAGTAATGCATCTGCATAGCTCTTCTTAACCCATTTTCAAAGTTATAGTGATTTTACTTAGGAAATAGTATTCTCAAGAATACTATGCTTTGTCTGTTTGTGTTATTACATATTGTGTTATTACATATGTTTTTCTTACTATTCATGAGATTTCTCAAGAGGTATGCTTTCATAAACTGTGAATCAAACAATACCTATTGTGTAATGCAGAGATGGACAGCAGTCATGCCTTTATTGCTTTTCAGAGTGTATTATTTGGGGATTAAAGTGGAAGAAATCCAGATGGCTGCAATAATTTTGTCTTGGGTAATTTTTCACTTGTTCAATAGACATTACTGATACATAATATTGAAAGCCAACTTTTAAAAGAAGTTTGGAACCATCTCTACCAAAGGGAATTCTGCCATAGCTAGTTCACTATCCCAGAGAAAACAAGATGTGATCACAACATGTTCTGTCTTACTTACTGGTTCTTTCATTTGCTTGGGATGCATGTAGTTCTAAATATTACTTATTACTAATTCAACCAACGAAGCAAATATATAGCAGAGACTGGACATTAAAAATTTTTAGGTAAATATTTTGGATATGTATAGTTTTACATCTTCTTATTTATTTAATCAATTCAAATGGAAATTGAACCCCAGGTTAAAACCTTCAAGGTAGCAACTTTCAGAATTTGTATATCTCAAGTGGAAATCGATGTCTTCTTGGAGGCTCGTATTTTGTGAGATATATCTGAAATTCTGGCTTCAACAAGGATGTGTAAACATTATTGTAAGTGACAAACACTCTTTTCAAATACAGACTGCCTCTTGTTCTTTGTGTATATCCAGCATCTAAATCAGTACCTGGCGCAGAACAGGCAAATGATACACATCTGTAGAGTGAATGAATTAAACAATAATAATATTTGTCTCTGTTGGATAGTTTGTTTTTTTCCATGTAGAAAAATTTTATTTTTTTATTTTATTTTATTTTATTTTTATATTTGTTGCAGTGTCTACTTTTTTTCTGGGCTGTGTATTCTGTTGTATTCATCTGTGTGTCTGCTTTTATGCCAGTACCATACTGTTTTTTAAAAAATCAACTTACTTTAAATTGACAAATAAAAAATTATACAGCGGTCCGGGGACCCCCTTATCTGTGGGGAATACATTCCAAGACCTACAGTAAATACCTGTAACCTCAGAAAGTACTGAACCCTATACACACCATGTATTTTAATCCTGTAAATATATAACTACAGTAAAGTTTAAATTATAATTCACACAAAATAAGAGATTAATAGCAATAATAATAAAATAGAAGAATTAAGTAAAATAAGGGTTACTTGAACATAAGCACTAGTAACCTAGACTACTAGTTGACTGACATTCAGGTAGCATACACTTTGTAGGTATGCTGCACAAAGGAATGATTTGCATCCTGGGCAGGTAGGAGTTGGGGGACAAGAGATTTCATCACTACTCAAAATGGCATGCAATTTAAAACATATACATTGTTTATTTATGGACGTTTCCATTTAATATTTTGGACCATGGTTGGCCTAAGGCAACCGAAACCATGGAAAGCAAAACCATGGATAAGGGGGAACTACTGTATACATTTATGGTGTGCAACATGATATTCTGAAATATGTATACATGTTGAAGGGCTAAATCATATTAATTGACATATACATTTTGTCATACACTCACAGTGTATGTTTAATATATACATATCTCCCACTGGTCATCAATGAAAATACCATAAATCTCAAATTATCTAAATCTGACTTACTGAGGCAAAGAGCAAAAACTTGAATTTCAACAGGGTATAGGATGGTGAGGTATGTGTTGTTACTTGGAAGAAATCCTGAAATTGTATAAAGGGAGTATTTAGATTTGATTTAATAAGCTATTATCAACATTGGAGACAGTGAAATCTGAATATTGTTTTGGGATTTGGATGCAGAATATGAATTGTTCCAGAGAATGTGGAAGCAGAATATGGAAGCAAAAAAGACAAAAACACCTGTCTGTAGATATGGGCTAATTGTTTAATAAAGGGGAAAATAAACCTATATTTCAATTGTACACAATAACTTTGGAATTAATTTAAACAATGACCTCTCAACTTATGTTAGGTTTCGGGGTGTAATAATTCACTACGCTTTTCACTGATTCCAAGACAAGACAAAGATGTGACAAATAATTGGAGATCTGCTCAGTGTAAGTAGGAGTCATAAGCGAATCTAAACTATTGCTTGGGAGTGGGTACAGTAACCTCAGAGCAGAGGGCAATCTTGGTGGAGCAAGAATTTAATAAATGTGGGTTAGAAGCCAAGAGAAGAAGCACCTGTTACATTTTCTTTCCGTCTTTAATTATTTATAATTCCTTAAATACTTATCCATATTGAATTAGAATTAGAATAGTCAAAAACTCCAGATCATGCTCACTGAAGGTGACACTAGAAAATACAAAGTAATGATGACCTGTAAAGTTAAATGCTGAGGATAAAAAGAGAGTTTTGTTTTGGACTGTGTAGATCTTCACAGTGTGTCAGCATTCTATACTTTGAAGTAGTGAGGTTTCTAGAGCTCTGGACATGCCATAATTAATTTACTAGAGCAAAAGCACACCAAAAGCACACTGAAAGTCAAGCAAAAGATTTTTGAACTGGCCGATTTTTAATTTTTTTTGCCTTATTTACCACTCCTCCTCTCCATGTTTATTTGATCATCACAAACTACCAGTTTATTAACCAAAGCATTCCCTCATTGTTATGTGTATTGATTTTATGGTAATGTCCAAAGAAAAAAAAATAAAGCTTCTTAATAAATAAGCTCCCTGAAACCCCATGCTGCAGGTAATTATATTTGTTCTAATGCATTCTTCTTACGTTAAATAATTCTCATTGTTTTGGATATAAATTTTTATTTGTTTTCATTTGAAAGCCTGTTCAACACATTTTCTTCACGGCTTTTGAAATATCGACAAATTCTCAACATATATCATTTTGGACTCTCACGGATGAACCACCCTCTTTCTCAGAAGTTGGCAAAATCTACTTTTGTCTGATCAGCCAAATTGGCTGTATTGCTGCCTCTTAACCCTGCCTTTTAACAAGTGCCAAGACACTTTGCGGGAAAATTGCAAATGGGAGAAACATGAGCATTTGTTGAGATTCTACTATCTGATTAGGAGATTATGTTACTTGTCCTTTGTGGAGCAGAATTCTCACTTATAAAAATTTTCCCTATCCAGTGATTTTTCAATGTCCCCAGGAGAATTCCTGGGAAGTTAAACCTGAGAACGCTGTTACAGAATCTTCCTGAAGTCCAGGACTTTTTAGAGTAGTTGAATAAAAAATAACATGCCAGAGTACATACTTCGGTTATTCAGAACAACACAATCCATAAAAACAGAAAGAAATATAGTAAAAAATTTCTTTATGTACCTATTCACCTTTTGAAATGCAGTGATTAATTTATCTTAGCAAATGAGTCTTATAAGCGTAACTTGTCTTTACTTTTCTCTCTCAACATTCTCTCCTGTGAAATCTTGTTAAGACACTTATGGGCTCAACTGTCACCCATGTGGAAAATGTTTCTACATTTCTCTCTCTTGTCATGGCAACATTTTCTAGTCCAGTCTTTGTGATATTTTAAAGCCATATAATGGAATTTAATAATAGCCACTGCATTATTTTTACATAATACTTTTAACCTTTAAAACGCTTTTACCTTAGATTTGTTTTATATTAGAATAATGTCTTATGATACTAAAATCATGTTAATTTGCTATTCTGGCACTAGAATGTATTAAATGGAATTCTAACCAAATTATCTATGCTAGAAATAGTTATTTTTCACATGAAGAAAGTATTGATTCTTGCTTTAAATTTCTTGTTCAATATCTGGAATATTGTTTGTAGTCCATGATATTACACTGTAAGAGGAAGAAATGGAAGCTATCTGGATTATAAACATTCCTGCAAAGCAATAATATGAACAGTAGCTGAGAATGGTTAACTGGATAAAAGGAACAATTTGGAGTTCTGTGTGGTACTACAAGAAGTAATACCAATAGATTGAAGTTAAAGTGAGATGGAATTAAGTACAATTTAAGGAATACATTTTTTTGTGCATGCTTGTATACGTGGCTTGTATCCGTGTAGAGTGGTATCTGGCAAATGGCTAGCTCACAGGAAATGTTTGTCATTGTAGATGATCAAAGATGAATATATCAAGCTTTCTCTAAAAGGAGTGAGTTCATTGTCACTGCATATATCAGGCAGAGGTTGTATAAACTTTCATTGAAAATGTTGTAGAAAGAAATCCTGCATTGGAAGTGAGCTTGCACTACACGCATCACCTCTTAGTTTCTTTCCATATTTATGTATGTATAATTGTATAAATTCTTATCCCTATTGAACAGCCTTATGTTGGTGTCTCTATGCTATGTCTAACACTTAACAAGGTAAGAGTTTTCCTTTTAATATGAAGGTCTTTCTCCCTTTTTTGCAGATGTGCTTTTCACTCCCTCAAAATAGTAGGCTACTAATAGTCCACTGTTAACCAGAAGTCTTATCGATAACATAAGCAGTCAATTAAGACATCTTTTATATATGCATTATATACTATATTCTTACAATAAAGTAAGCTAAAGAAAAGAAAATGCTGCTAAGAAAATCATAAGGAAGAGAAAATACATCTACAATACTTCATTGTATTTATTAATACCATAAGTTTATATAATCCATTTATAAGATGAATTTTCTGTCTGAAATGTGGGGCAACTACAGCTGCAGACCTCAGCTTACTATACATATGAAGCAGTTCAACTTTTTCTTGTGATATCATGACTTTTCTCTGCTTCTTGGAAGCGCTTTCAGCATCACTAGTGGCACTTCATCTGGGTCCCATGATATTATTCAAGGCTTACAGTTTTGCACTAAACATGATGAAAAATAAGCAAGATCACTTTTTACTATGATACATAATTTACTGGAGAGATGAACTGCTCATGAGGAGATGATTACTGTCATCTTAAACAGATACTTGCAACACAAGCTCATTGTAATAGAACAGAGATTATGAAATTATTATAGCAGTGCAGTATGTACTTCAGTTCATTTTATGCAGTTATGATTTAATACTGCATCTTTACATTTGTTTACATTTCTCTCAACTGCTAATGGTATCATGTAGCTGTGTAGGTGTGTGTGTGCAATTTTTAATACATTTTAACTTTTTGTGGGATTGATGCACTACCTACTGCGCTAATGGAGACCCTAAATTTTAACATTTTATAGTAGATTTGTGTATATTTTATTGTAGTAAATTATAAAATAGTATATATATTTTATGCATTCATGACATACCTTTTTCTTAAGTTTTTCTATACTTCCAGGCTACACAGTTTAAATTGTTGCAAATCTCCAAAAATATTTCCAATATATTTATTGAAAAAATAATCCATAGATAAGTGGACCCATGCAGTTCAAACCTGTGTTCAAGGATCAAGTATATATAGGAAAATGATTGACTTTTGTATATTAACCTTATGTGCTGCAACTTTGCTATATTGCTCCTTTATTCCAGGAGTTTTACAAAATTGATTCTTTTGAATTTTAGTTTGTTTCAGTTTTATTGAGATAAAACTATATATATAGATCTATAACTATATATATAAAATTTATATATACATGAACCTGCCTTGCAAGGCATGTTAAAAGAAAATCTTTATATATATATAACTATAGATCTATACATATAGATCTATAAATATAGATAAAATTGATATATAAATCTATATATAACTATAGATATCTATAGATCTATAGATATATAGCATTATATATATAAAATAGATATATATATATATAAAGATTTTCTTTTAACATGCCTTGCAAGGCAGATTCATTGGCAACAAATTTCCTAAATTTTTGCTTGTTTAAGAAAGTCTTATTTTTTTCTTTACTTTTGGGGGATAATTTCACCAGGCTCAAAATTCTAGGTTGGTGATTTCTTTCTCCTAATACTTCAAATATTTCAGTTCACTCTCTTCTTGGCTGTATGGTTTCTGAGGAGGAGTTGGATACAGTTCTTACCTTTGCTCCTCTGTAAATAAGATGTTTTTCTCCTCTAGCTTCTTTCAAGATTTTCTTTTTTCTTTTTGATTTTCTATCTAGGTATAACATACCTAGGTATAGTTATTTATTTATTTAGGCATTTATGCTACTGGTCTTTTCTAACGTTCCTAGATCTGTGGTTCGATGTCTGACATTAATTTGGGGGAAATTAGTAATCATTGTTTCAAATATTTCTTATGTTTCTCTCTCTTTTTCTCTTCTCCTGGTATTCCCGTTGTACATGTTACACCTTTTGTAGTGTCTCAACAGTCCTTGGAAATTCTGTCTTGGTGTTTTATTTAAGTCTTTGTTCTCTTTGTTTTTCAGTTTTAGAGATTCTATTGATATATCCCCAAGCTCAGAGATTCTTCCTCAGCAGTATTCAGTCTAGTAATAAGCCCATCAAATATATATATTTTTTATGTTATGGTGTTCTTGATATCTTAACATTTCTTTTGTTCTTTCTTGAATGTCTATCTCTCTGCTTTGAGCATCCGTTATTTCTTGCATGCTGTCTACTTTCTCCATTAGTGGCCTTGGTATATTAATCATAGTTGTTCTAAATTCCTGCTTTGAAAACTCCAACTTTCCTCCTTTGATAATTTTCCTGCTTTGATAATTCCAACACTCCTGTCATATTTGAGTCTGCTTCTGTCAGAAGCAGACTCAAATATGACTCTGTCTTCAGAAGACAAACTGTCTTCTGAAGACAGTCTGTCAGAAGACAGACTTCTGACTCTGTCTTCTCAAATTATGTTTATTGCCTTCTTGTATGTCTTGTAACTTTTTCTTGATAACTGGGCATGAATCTCTGAATACAAGGAACTCTGTAAATAGGCCTTTATCTGTTTCTTTAAATAGGCCTTTAGTGATATGGTAGTAAGGTTTTTGGGGAGGATAAGCATTCCATAGTTCTATGATTAGGTCTCAGTCTTAGTGGGCCTATGCTTTTGGACTGTGAATTTCATAAGTGCTTCTCAGTGTACGCATCACTATTCCTTCGGTCAGACAAAATAGCTAGAATGGGCTGGAGTTGGTTAGTTTTCTTCCTTCAGGTCTGTTAGGCTCCGATAAAACCCCAGCTGGTAAGGCTCTGCTTACACAGTTTCTCCTAAGGGTAGACTTTGTTAAGAAAAACGAAATGCTTGAATATATTTTAAATGGTTACTTTTCCCCATTCTCCTTTTGAAAGCATCGGGAACTTTTCTCTGATTTTTATTGTGAGAACCTGGATGAAGTTCTAGAAGTAAAACTAAGAAAAGTAGGGAGATCCCCCAAGACTGGGTGCCCCTAGAGTTTTTGACTTTTAGGCTTGTCCACAATTTGCCTCTGGCAATGTATTAATTACAGTTTGGAATTTTCTACCTGTCAGTGATTCCTGTGGAGGCTTCTACTCCAGTAACTGGTGATTCTCTTTACTCATATGTCTGTTTCTCCCATTTGGGGGGCAAGAGTTTGCCCTGTGACCTGAGTTTTCTTGTGGATCTAAGAAGAGTTGTTGACTTTTTTTTTTTTAAGTTTGTTCAGCTTTTTACTTGTTTGGCTAAAGTGGCAACTTGCAAGTTCCTTATTTCCTGGACCAGAAACTAAAAGTCTGCCTGTGATTTTTCAAAGTCCTCAGAATATGTCAGTTTGGTGATGTTTTCTTCTCATGTTGGACCAGAAAATATTATTTTCCTTTTCAAAATATACTACTACTCCTGGTAAAAATCAACTCATTTTTTAAAAAAAACAATAAATTTAACACATTTTCTGTATTGTGGGATAACTTTCTAGTCCAAGTCAGTATCTCATAGTCTTCAGAGGATTCATTATTGGATTGTTGCTTGTTTGACAAATCACATGAAAACGATATTATCATAGTGTGTGTATTTTTAAAAATTTTAACTGTTGCATTTTTATCATCTTCTTTTGTAACTTTTTCTGTTGTTGAGGTAAAAAAAGTTTATAAACATATATTTCATTTAAAAGGTGCTAAATACATGCTATTTTTGATTGGTTTCCTCTAAAGAGCTGTTTGACAATAGGTAAGATTAGTATGCTACATCTTATGAGTTGAAATCTAAATGAGAAGCTAAGGTGATTTCTTCTTTTTTTAAGCTTCTCTGAGTAATTTTAGTTGCTGTTTTTGCAAACTAGATATAACTTTTTAAAATACGAAAAAAATAAGAAAGTGCTTAGTATCTATTAATACACAACCCAACTTTGTCAATTGAAGCAATTGCCCATTTAGTTTCAAAGTTGTGGAGGAGTAAAGCTGTAAATCAATGGGAACTATCATTACCAGCAAATCTAGAAACATTTAGTGGGCATTTGGTAACCACTAAGATATAGTAATCACCGCCATGGTATACATGGTATATTGGTTCTCTGGGGTCCTGTCACTATTCTGATTCTTGGAGTACCCAGATACAAATCCCATGGTGACTTGTACTTATATTCTTGAAAATCTCCTCCATCTATTGACAAAATAAAAAATAAAAATTAAAAAAAGAAGGTGATGTTTTAGAAATTTAGATAATGGCATATTATGCAACAATGTTTGGCAATTTAGTGATTCTTAAATGTTTGAGGAGGAAAAAACTTTTTTTGTTGTTTCTCTTCTCACTTTCTCAGATTTTTCAAATCTTTCTTGTCTAATGACAGTTGCCTAGATATCTCTTGAGATAAAAAAGTCCTCAAATAATATTTTAGTATATTCTCAATGAAATATAAAATAAGAACAAGTTATATTTTTTATGATTTTAAGAATTATTTATTCATTAATCCAGTTATCAGATATTTGTAGAAGACCAAATAATGCTAGGAACTGTCTATCATTTTGTAATGGGATACAAAGATTAAGGTGAACAGCTCTTGCTCTATAATATAGATTGGAGAGGGAAAAAATTAAACCCATAATTATAATAAATAACAAATTACTATAATATAGATCATAATGAATATGAAGAAGAGCATTCATCTCATTGCCTAAACGCTGACATACTAAATGATATTTTAAAGATGCTCATGTGTTTGGCAAGAAAACTGTAGGAAGGCGGTCTAGGCATGTGAAAAGACTGTGAACTCGAAAAAACAAGAGACTTTTAAGAAACTACAGATAGTTCAACCTGGCAAAAGAACAGTATGTGTTTGTGTGTGTGTCCGTGGGGTTTATGGGGGGTGTGTGTGTGTGTCTGTGTGTGTGTGTGCATAATAAAAAGAAATGAGACTGTAAAGGTGGGTAGAAGGAATATTATCACTTAAGCCCTGTTTTACATTTCTTAGGATCTGAGGTTTATCAAATAGACACATTACCAGATTTTAAGTAGAAGAAATATAATCAGATTTGTTCCTTTGGGAAGATTGCCCTGGTTTCAGTATGCTTGGGTTGAAGCATACTATGTGGAAATGGGTATTGGAAAGCATATTATGTGGAATTGGGAGTCGGAAGGCAAATTAACAGCCATAGAACAAGTTGATAAAAGTCTATACTATGTTACTGGTAATGGGAATGTGGGCTATGGGAGGTTCCAGATTTGAAAGATGTTTAGGAGGTAGATGAC
Organism: Pongo pygmaeus; assembly: GCF_028885625.2. NCBI lineage: Eukaryota > Metazoa > Chordata > Mammalia > Primates > Hominidae > Pongo > Pongo pygmaeus. The sequence continues at coordinate 87,048,206 of NC_072384.2, forward strand.
AGACATTTAAGAGCAATAAATGAAGGTGATGAAGAAAAGGAAGTGATATATATTTCTGGCCTGGGAAAATGGATGACATAAAATGCTGTTACCTTAATAAGCAATGAAGAACAAGAAACTAAATTTAGGGAAGAAGGTAAGTAATTCAATTTTTGGCATACTGAGCTTCAGGTGTTTGAGGGACAATTGGGTGGACATATCCAGAAGGCAGTTATGTATATGTTTCTACATCAAAGAAGTAGTTCTTGGATAGAGTTATAAAAATCATTGAAGAATGTGTGGCAGTTGAAATCATCACGGTGTGCATTGAGAAGAAAAATTGTGCAAGGTTGGCACTGTGAATAGCATTAAAAGTTGAAGTAAAAAACAAAAACATGTCGCTAAAAAGGAGTAGTGATGACAGTAGGAAAAAGTAAGTAAAAGTAGCATCATGGAAGCCATGAGTGAAAGAGATATCCAAGACTTATTTAGGAGTAGTAAATATGAGATGTTGTATTCAGCTCTAGGAGCATAAATATTGAAATAAATCTACTGGATTTATCATGTAAAAGATTGTTAGTGTCTCTAACTAAAAAATAATATTACAATGGTGGTAGAAGCCAAAGTCACATTCTGAAAATTCCACAAGCTAAGTGTAATAGAGTCCTAACTAATTTATAAAATGGTATAATTTTTTCAAATATTTGTTATTTTTCTTTTTCTTTGCTACATCAGAAAACCAAAATAGCCAGAGGTACAGCTAATGCTTTGATGCAGGTATTTTATCCTTTATTACTCTTTTTTTAAAGTAATAGCACATAATGTAACTAGACTTTACTTTCCCAGCTTTGGGCTAAGACAGTAACTTTCATTTCTGTTTCTAAGTGGTCAATAAATCTAAAGTGGAAGTGGAAGCCAAGCATAATGCACCATTGTTTATTTCTAACTAAATGCATTTGGTTTCTTAGTTCTTTTTGTTTTATACTTGGAGAACAAATTTTAATTATTTTTTTCAATTAAAGATGGTTGGTGCTCTTACACTTTGTAAAACTGAAAGCATAACTAAGTCCAGATGAATTATTATAAGGAAAGGAACTATTTTACTCTGTGACAACCTTGGAACATAGTAGAAAGATTTTTAATACAGTGATGTCTATTAACTGACTTTAAAGTCAACATTAAAAAATAAAAGCAGGGAACAATTTGTGGGTAAGAAGAGAGGTTTATGAGAATTTATGGAAAAACTATGATCTAATTCGAGTCTTTGTATATAAAAAGTTTTATTTTTATCTGTGGTGTTTGCTATAAAATTTTTGTTACAATATATTTTAAATAAAAACTAGTGATCATTAAAATAAAAGTTTTTGAATGATATAGCATATAAATTCTTTCAGGCAGTGACCAAATTCTCAAATAAGTTTAAATTTAAATTTATTATTTTACTTGCTCTCTCTTCCCTCAACTATGCAAATATTATTTTATAAAATAATGTATTTAGGAATGCAATAATATAGATTTGATTAGAATAGTAGTTTTTGCTTGTGAACTGGATTTGTTTTTGATTTTTTTAAAAGTCACCCTGTTTAATAAAAGTGCTTCTACAATTTGTGTCTAATTTGAACATGACTACTGAGAGACTGTATTTTATTTCCTAGTAGAGTTTCCATCAGGCAGTGAACAAAGAGAAAATAATAGATGTTTTTTAGGAAGGAAAACAAAACAATGTTCTTCTTGGTCAATGGAAATACGTCTCTTGGGTAATAATGGGTGCAAATTATGTACTGAAACTCATCATAAAACCTTCAAAAGCAAACTAAAAAGGCATATAGAGCAGTAATTTAAAAAATCAAAATATGTTCTAAAATATTTTTATAACTTAGATTGAACAGTTTGTACTGTGGAAACACATTTAATGTTCTTTCTTTTTAGGGTTTAACTATTGGTCAGGAAAATTAATATTTAATGTCACAGAAAAGACATGCCATTTCTAAAGTGATTGTTAATTCATAACATGGCCACTTTATTTGCAGAACTTAAATATAGTAAAACATGGTCTAAAACTTGAACCTAGAATAAAACCAAAGAAATTACAAATTATTTTTCCTTATATATATTTTTTATTTTGTAATATTATTTTTCTCTCTCTGTAAGATATAATGACAGATTAAATATCTTTCTCAGGTGATGATTTTCATTTAGTTAACAAATGTTTACTAAGCCCTTACTATGTGGTAGGCATTCTAAGTACAGAATGAATCGAAAAACATGGAAAACAGCAGTGAACCAAAGAAAGACAATAAATATCAGAATAATTATAACATTTCACATTAATAATATTCACTACCATCTACCCTAGGCAATGCATTTTAAATGCAAATATTTTAGATACAGGTTGGTAGAAAGTTGAACTCTGCTGACTGTATTATATAAAGTGAGAAAGCTTTACAGGATTGCTACAATAAGCGCTTCTCATGTGTCTATTTCTGTAGTCATCTGAAAAGGAAATTTAAAAAGAACTAAAAAAATAGATCTATCTGTATTTGAAGAACAAAATAAACAATGGAATCAATGGCTGTTCTGACTGTCAATGCTGTCAAATGATTTTTTTTTTCCACCTACACTCAAAATAAGCAGTTCTCTCCTGTGTAGGGAGTTGCAGAAAAATAGTTTTGCCACCGACTCACTGTTGGATAACTGAGGGAAGAAAAACCAGAAAACTTCAAGGAGTCCTTAGAATACTAAATAAATTATTTTACATTTTTCAAAACATGTTTTTTTTTCTTTCACTAATTCCTTCATTTATACGTTCTATGAGAGATGTGCTGATGTAGCAGGAATATTTTTAAACAAAGAAGTTCAGGAAATCCAAAGAATTAAAGCTACAATCTTCCCAGCTCATGTTTATTTGCTTGCTTCTTTTGACAAGTTCTCAAAAGCACTCTTACCATCACATAATTTATAGTGTTATATTTGCCGTGGGCTATTATTGAGATAGCTGGACCATCCTCAGTTTATTCATAAACTGCTCTTCTTTGATGCAGAGTCAAAAGAAGAGATGAATTTGCATATTTACTGCAATTAAGAAAAATAATCATCCTTTGACTCCCAATTAGAAGGCCTGGCCTTAATAAGATTGATAGGATCATTTTAGAGATTGTCTACATTTGGTTGCAAGCAATAAAAAATAACCCAGGCATCTTATCCAAAACTCAAAAGAAATTATTAAGAGGATACTGGGTTATTCAATAGGATCCGAGGGAAATTTAAGCAACTAGATTTTAGAATAGCAAAAACCAAAACAGTGCTATGACTCTTAGAAACCATAAGATACTCTACAGTTTCTTATAGGAGGGGCATGGGGTGTGGACCTGAAAAGAACACTAAAGATCGAAATGCTTTTTCAGTGCTTCATGCTCAGAGTCTATCCTACTAGTATACCAAGTAACTTTTCAAGGCATTTCTCCTTTCAGGCCAATCTCTCTTTCAGACCCAGATCTTAAAATTGACACACTAAAAATGGTTACTATAAAGGTAAGGAATGATAAATCCAAGAAAAGAAAGTCAAAGGAACATTGCCCAATGCCCAGAGCATAGTCTAAGGTGCACATGTTGGTTTTTCCTAGTTGGGGTACATCTATCTTATGAAAGTCTAGCCCTTAGTTCCATGATCCCTGCAACTATCACTGGACTTGAGCTGTCTCAACACTTCTTTTCCAAGGAGTGAAGTGGGATTATGGTTTAGAATATCTGCTATCTCTTTAGAGTTTAACTTATTAATAATCAAATGTTCATATTTTTGAAAAATAATAAAATGAAATTCTTCTTGAATTTCCTTACCACTGTTGCTTATAATCTTATGAGTTATGTTGTTTAATTTTTGTATTAGTTGAGGGGCTTATATGAATTTTAATTCCTGAAGGAGACATCAGAGAAGCCTTGTAAAAATATTTTATGCTCTTTGCTTTCCTGCCCTACACAGCTTCTTCCTTTATTTTTTATTTTTTAATCTTTATTTATTATTATTATTATTATTTTTATTTATTTTTTCTTTTTTTAATTATTATTACTATTATTATTATTATACTTTAGGCTCTATGGTACATGTGCGCAACGTGCAGGTAAGTTACATATGTATACATGTGCCATGCTGGTGCGCTGCACCCACCAACTCGTCATCTAGCATTAGGTATATCTCCCAATGCTATCCCTCCCCACTCCCCCCACCCCACAACAGTCCCCGAAGTGTGATGTTCCCCTTCCTGTGTCCATGTGTTCTCATTGTTCAATTCCCACCTATGAGTGAGAATATGCGGTGTTTGGTTTTTTGTTCTTGCGATAGTTTACTGAGAATGATGATTTCCAATTTCATCCATGTCCCTAAAAAGGACATTAACTCATCATTTTTTATGGCTGCATAGTATTCCATGGTGTATATGTGCCACATTTTCTTAATCCAGTCTATCATTGTTGGACATTTGGGTTTGTTCCAAGTCTTTGCTATTGTGAATAATGCTGCAATAAACATACGTGTGCATGTGTCTTTATAGCAGCATGATTTATAGTCCTTTGGGTATATACCCAGTAATGGGATGGCTGGGTCAAATGGAATTTCTAGTTCTAGATCCCTGAGGAATTGCCACACTGACTTCCACAAGGGTTGAACTAGTTTACAGTCCCACCAACAGTGTAAAAGTGTTCCTATTTCTCCACATCCTCTCCAGCACCTGTTGTTTCCTGACTTTTTAATGATTGCCATTCTAACTGGTGTGAGATGGTATCTCATTGTGGTTTTGATTTGCATTTCTCTGATGGCCAGTGATGGTGAGCATTTTTCATGTGTTTTTTGGCTGCATAAATGTCTTCTTTTGAGAAGTGTCTGTTCATGTCCTTTGCCCACTTTTTGATGGGGTTGTTTGTTTTTTTCTTGTAAATTTGCTGGAGTTCATTGTAGATTCTGGATATTAGCCCTTTGTCAGATGAGTAGGTTGCGAAAATTTTCTCCCATTTTGTAGGTTGCCTGTTCACTCTGATGGTAGTTTCCTTTGCTGTGCAGAAGCTCTTTAGTTTAATTAGATCCCATTTGTCAATTTTGGCTTTTGTTGCCATTGCTTTTGGTGTTTTAGACATGAAGTCTTTGCCCATGCCTATGTCCTGAATGGTAATGCCTAGGTTTTCTTCTAAGGTTTTTATGGTTTTAGGTCTAACATTTAAGTCTTTAATCCATCTTGAATTAATTTTTGTATAAGGTGTAAGGAAGGGATCCAGTTTCAGCTTTCTACATATGGCTAGCCAGTTTTCCCAGCACCATTTATTAAATAGGGAATTCTTTCCCCATTTCTTGTTTTTGTCAGGTTTGTCAAAGATCAGATAGTTGTAGATATGTGGCATTATTTCTGACGGCTCTGTTCTGTTCCATTGATCTATATCTCTGTTTTGGTGCCAGTACCATGCTGTTTTGGTTACTGTAACCTTGTAGTATAGTTTGAAGTCAGGTAGCGTGATGCCTCCAGCTTTGTTCTTTTGGCTTAGGATTGACTTGGCGATGCGGGCTCTTTTTTGGTTCCATATGAACTTTAAAGTAGTTTTTTCCAATTCTGTGAAGAAAGTCATTGGTAACTTGATGGGGATGGCATTGAATCTGTAAATTACCTTGGGAAGGATGGCCATTTTCATGATATTGATTCTTCCTACCCATGAGCATGGAATGTTCTTCCATTTGTTTGTATCCTCTTTTATTTCCTTGAGCAGTGGTTTGTAGTTCTCCTTGAAGAGGTCCTTCACGTCCCTTGTAAGTTGGATTCCTAGGTATTTTATTCTCTTTGAAGCAATTGTGAATGGGAGTTCACTCATGATTTGGCTCTCTGTTTGTCTGTTATTGATGTATAAGAATGCTTGTGATTTTTGTACATTGATTTTGTATCCTGAGATTTTGCTGAAGTTGCTTATCAGCTTAAGGAGATTTTGGGCTGAGACAATGGGGTTTTCTAGATATACTATCATGTCATCTGCAAACAGGGACAATTTGACTTCCTCTTTTCCTAATTGAATACCCTTGATTTCCTTCTCCTGCGTAATTGCCCTGGCCAGAACTTCCAACACTATGTTGAATAGAAGTGGTGAGAGAGGGCATCCCTGTCTTGTGCCAGTTTTTAAAGGGAATGCTTCCAGTTTTTGCCCATTCAGTATGATATTGGCTGTGGGTTTGTCCTAAATAGCTCTTATTATTTTGAGATACGTCCCATCAATACCTAATTTATTGAGAGTTTTTAGCATGAAGGGTTGTTGAATTTCGTCAAAGGCCTTTTCTGCATCTATTGAGATAATCATGTGGTTTCTGTCTTTGGTTCTGTTTATATGCTGGATTACATTTATTGATTTGCATATATTGAACCAGCCTTGCATCCCAGGGATGAAGCCCACTTGATCATGGTGGATAAGCTTTTTGATGTGCTGCTGGATTCTGTTTGCCAGTATTTTATTGAGGATATTTGCATCAATGTTCATCAAGGATATTGGTCTAAAATTCTCTTTTTTTGTTGTGTCTCTGCCAGGCTTTGGTATCAGGATGATGCTGGCCTCATAAAATGAGTTAGGGAGGATTCCCTCTTTTTCTATTGATTGGAATAGTTTCAGAAGGAATGGTACCAGCTCCTCCTTGTACCTCTGGTAGAATTCGGCTGTGAACCCATCTGGTCCTGGACTTTTTTTGGTTGGTAAGCTATTGATTATTGCCACAATTTCAGCTCCTGTTATTGGTCTATTCAGAGATTCAACTTCTTCCTGGTTTAGTCTTGGGAGGGTGTATGTGTTGAGGAATTTATCCATTTCTTCTAGATTTTCTAGTTTATTTGCGTAGAGTTGTTTGTAATATTCTCTGATGGTAGTTTGTATTTCTGTGGGATCGGTGGTGATATCCCCTTTATCATTTTTTATTGCATCTATTTGATTCTTCTCTCTTTTTTTCTTTATTAATCTTGCTAGCAGTCTATCAATTTTGTTGATCCTTTCAAAAAACCAGCTCCTGGATTCATTGATTTTTTGAAGGGTTTTTTTGTGTCTCCATTTCCTTCAGTTCTGCTCTGATTTTAGTTATTTCTTGCCTTCTGCTAGCTTTTGAATGTGTTTGCTCTTGCTTTTCTAGTTCTTTTAATTGTGGTGTTAGGGTGTCCATTTTGGATCTTTCCTGCTTTCTCTTGTGGGCATTTAGTGCTATAAATTTCCCTCTACAAACTGCTTTGAATGCATCCCAGAGATTCTGGTATGTTGTGTCTTGGTTCTCGTTGGTTTCAAAGAACATCTTTATTTCTGCCTTCATTTCGTTATGTACCCAGTAGTCATTCAGGAGCAGGTTGTTCAGTTTCCATGTAGTTGAGCGGTTTTGAGTGAGATTCTTAATCCTGAGTTCTAGCTTGATTGCACTGTGATCTGAGAGATAGTTTGTTATAATTTCTGTTCTTTTACATTTATTGAGGAGAGCTTTACTTCCAAGTATATGGTCAATTTTGGAATAGGTGTGGTGTGGTGCTGAAAAAAATGTATATTCTGTTGATTTGGGGTGGAGAGTTCTGTAGATGTGTATTAGGTCTGCTTGGTGCAGAGCTGAGTTCAATTCCTGGGTATCCTTGTTGACTTTCTGTCTCGTTGATCTGTCTAATGTTGACAGTGGGGTGTTAAAGTCTCCCATTATTAATGTGTGGGAGTCTAAGTCTCTTTGTAGGTCACTCAGGACTTGCTTTATGAATCTGGGTGCTCCTGTATTGGGTGCATATATATTTAGGATAGTTAGCTCTTCTTGTTGAATTAATCCCTTTACCATTATGTAATGGCCTTCTTTGTCTCTTTTGATCTTTGTTGGTTTAAAGTCTGTTTTATCAGAGACTAGGATTGCAACCCCTGCCTTTTTTTGTTTTCCATTTGCTTGGTAGATCTTCCTCCATCCTTTTATTTTGAGCCTATGTGTGTCTCTGCACGTGAGATGGGTTTCCTGAATACAGCACACTGATGGGTCTTGAGTCTTTATCCAATTTGCCAGTCTGTGTCTTTTAATTGGAGCATTTAGTCCATTTACATTTAAAGTTAATATTGTTATATGTGAATTTGTTCCTGTCATTATGATGTTAGCTGGTTATTTTGCTCGTTAGTTGATGCAGTCTCTTCCTAGTCTCGATGGTCTTTACATTTCGGTATGATTTTGCAGTGGCTGGTACTGGTTGTGCCTTTCCATGTTTAGCGCTTCCTTCAGGAGCTCTTTTAGGGCAGGCCTGGTGGTGACAAAATCTCTCAGCATTTGCTTGTCTGTAAAGTATTTTATTTCTCCTTCACTTATGAAGCTTAGTTTGGCAGGATATGAAATTCTGGGTTGAAAATTGTTTTCTTTAAGAATGTTGAATATTGGCCCCCACTCTCTTCTGGCTTGTAGGGTTTCTGCTGAGAGATCCACTGTTAGTCTGATGGGCTTCCCTTTGATGGTAACCCGACCTTTCTCTCTGGCTGCCCTTAACATTTTTTCCTTCATTTCAACTTTGGTGAATCTGACAATTATGTGTCTTGGAGTTGCTCTTCTCGAGGAGTATCTTTGTGGCGTTCTCTGTATTTCCTCAATGTGAATGTTGGCCTGCCTTGCTAGATTGGGGAAGTTCTCCTGGATAATATCCTGCAGAGTGTTTTCCAACTTGTTTCCATTCTCCCCGTCACTTTCAGGTACACCAAGCAGACGTAGATTTGGTCTTTTCACATAGTCCCACATTTCTTGGAGGCTTTGCTCATTTCTTTTTATTCTTTTTTCTCTAAACTTCCCTTCTCGCTTCATTTCATTCATTTCATCTTCCAGGGCTGATACCCTTTCTTCCATTTGATCGCATTGGCTCCTGAGGCTTCTGCATTCTTCACGTAGTTCTCGAGCCTTGGTTTTCAGCTCCATCTTCTCCTTTAAGCACTTCTCTGTATTGGTTATTCTAGTTATACATTCTTCGAAATTTTTTTCAAAGTTTTCAACTTCTTTGCCTTTGGTTTGAATATCCTCCCGTAGCTCGGAGTAATTTGATTGTCTGAAGCCTTCTTCTCTCAGCTCGTCAAAGTCATTCTCCGTCCAGCTTTGTTCCGTTGCTGGTGAGGAACTGCGTTCCTTTGGAGGAGGAGAGGTACTCTGGTTTTTAGAGTTTCCAGTTTTTCTGCTCTGTTTTTTCCCCATCTTTGTGGTTTTATCTACTTTTGGTCTTTGATGATGGTGATGTACAGATGGGTTTTTGGTGTGGATGTCCTTTCTGTTAGTTTTCCTTCTAACAGACAGGACCCTCAGCTGCAGGTCTGTTGGAGTACCTGGCCGGCCTTGTGAGGTGTCAGTCTGCCGCTGCTGGGGGGTGCCTCCCAGTTAGTCTGCTCGGGGGTCAGGGGTCAGGGACCCACTTGAGGAGGCAGTCAGCCCATTCTCAGATCTCCAGCTGCATGCTGGGAGAACCACTGCTCTCCTCAAAGCTGTCAGACAGGGACATTTAAGTCTGCAGAGGTTACTGCTGTCTTTTTGTTTGTCTGTGCCCTGCCCCCAGAGGTGGAGCCTACAGAGGCAGGCAGGCCTCCTTGAGCTGTGGTGGGCTCCACCCAGTTCAAGCTTCCAGGCTGCTTTGTTTACCTAAGCGAGCCTAGGCAATGGCGGGCGCCCCTCCCCCAGCCTCGCTGCCGACTTGCTGTTTGATCTCAGACTGCTGTGCTAGCAATCAGTGAGACTCCGTGGGCGTAGGACCCTCTGAGCCAGGTGTGGGCTATACTCTCCTGGGGCACCGTTTCCTAAGCCCGTCGGAAAGGCACAGTATTCGGGTGGGAGTGGCCTGATTTTCCAGGTGCCGTCTGTCACCCCTGGAAAGGGACTCCCTGACCCCTTGCGCCTCCCGAGTGAGGCAATGCCTTGCCCCTGCTTCGGCTGGCGCACGGTGCACTCACCCACTGACCTGCGCCCACTGTCTGGCACTCCCTAGTGAGATGAACACGGTACCTCAGATGGAAATGCAGAAATCACCCGTCTTCTGGGTCACTCGTGCTGGGAGCTGTAGACTGGAGCTGTTCCTATTCGGCCATCTTGGCTCCTCCAGCTTCTTCCTTTAAATCACTGGATGGTACATGCTGTGGTCACTGGCATCCTGCATGTTTGAATCAGAACTTCTTTCCTCCATCATACCACTTCTCATCTGCTTCTGATCTTTACATTTTCATGCTGACCTTATATCCAATCCTCAGTTTTGCCTTCATATTCTATTCTTCCACCTACTATCAACTCTCATCCTGTAGTTTTCCACCTTGGTTTGTGTTCCTGGCTTTGAACATGGTCATTCATTTTGTTACAATGTGAACATGCTTATTTTGCCTTGGGGAATTGAGGATAATCACTCTTCCTGCCCTGAAGAATCCCTGTAGATGATGTTTCCACTAGCATCACCCTAGATCCACAAGTGGAGTTCATATGGAACTGACAGGTCTAAAGAGGAATTTTTCAAAGAGTAAAGTTTTGAAACAATATATGAAGAGTTACTATAAGACAGCGATATTCCTTGTTTTTAGATTTTTAGGTATTCTGTTAAAATACTGTTTAAGAATTTTTTATATATAATAGGAAGTCAACTATATATAGATGATTTAGATATAACACGTTAGTGTCTAAACATGTACATCAGATTGAACCTCATGACCAATGACAATATTAACATCCAAATAATTTGAAACAGGCCTTTTAAATCTTTGAAATGGCTGTATTTATCATGCCTTATTCTAGTAATTTGGTTGCATTAATAGTGCTTGAGGTTAAATTGGTCATTGAATAGGATTTATCATTGTTTTAAGTTATCAGTATACTCAAATTTACATAATCTGTACCAGTACTACTGCATGAATATGGAAAGCATAGTGTATTTTCTCAAGTTGGTTTTCAGAACTCTGATTAATGTTTATATGATGAGAATACTATTACAATGTTAATTTATTGCAAGTATAATGTATTTACTTAAACATACTTTTAAAAGCATGATGTTACAAAATCTCCTTTTAAAAAAACTATAAGTAATATTTATTAATGGTTCCCAGGAGAGCAGTTTATTTCTTGTAAAAATATTAAATTCGGCTATTTAAAAAATTATGTCTTGCAGTATCAAGTTACATTGTTAAAAAATACAATGAATCTGATATATAAATTTGGTGAGATATAACCTAAGCATAGTTATTTCTAAAAGTTTCTATTTGATTCACATTTTTTTTTTTTTTTTTTTTTTTTTTTTTTTAGATGGAGTCTTGCTCTGTCACCAAGGCTGGGGTGCAATGGTGCAATCTCTGCTCACTACAACCTCTGCCTCCCTGGTTCAAGTGATTCTTGTGCTTCAGCCTCTGGAGTAGCTGGGACTATAGGAGCCACCATGCCTGGCTAATTTTTGTATTTTTTGTAAAGACAGGGTTTTTCCATGTTGGCCAGGCTGGTCTCGGACTCCTGACTTCAAGTAAGCTTCCTGCCTTGGCCTCCCAAAGTGCTAGGGTTATAGGTGTGAGCCACTGCATTGGCAATCCACTGATATTTCTAATATTCATGTTAAGTGACAGAAGACCACCAGAATTTGATTTCTAGCCACTTTGCTCTAGGGTGGGTGGTGGTAGGTAACTGAAATTTCCTCTGGCTTCATCTTCTTGGGGGTGCAAGCGGGGTCTCTGCAATTCATAGGTGAGTTTCCATTTTGTTTATACAGGACTTTATGCTAAGTGCACCTCAAGTACTTCAGAAATCCCAATGAGGTGAATCAAATGTACTGAGGAGTGAGCACAATCATTTTAGGCATTATAGTACTGCTCCTGGTACTCCTTTTGTCTGACCACTGCGATTAGTTCTTAGAGTACAACAGTCTCCATGGGCTCCAATGGGTGGCAATGTTTTTCACAAGGATTCACTGGGCTCCTTTCCATTGTATTGGCCACTACAGCCCCTCTGCTCCTATGCTGCAATCTTGTAATGGATGCTTTGCGTGTTTCCCTGATCACTGCACTGCTTTACTGGATTTTCATGACACTGAAGCTGTTTCATGGTCAAAGAGAAAGTGGAGACTGCATCTCTATTTACACTACACCATGTGAAAGGTCCTAAAACAGCTCTATTTCTACACCCAATGTTACGTAGTGTTTTTAGTTAAGAAATTACATAATTACTTACAATCTCTTTGCCTTTTGTAGAACTCAACCATAATTTGAAATCTGGGCTAGGAGACAAAGCTGGTGATAAAAATCATACTTTGTTTCTCCATTTCTACATTGATGCTTCCTTTCTGGGTCAGACTCCCCTTGTCTGGATGTTTCTTTTTTCATCTCTCTGGATGGATTATCTCTCAGGGTGTTAATTGGTCCTTATGAAAACAGATTTCTGTCGAGCTTATACCAGTTTACTAGACAGACTAATGTTTGAAACCTTTTTCAATTTTTTCTTCCCTTGTTTCTTTTTTTCCCTTCCTGTCTCTCCCTTTCTTCTTTCTTTTTTTTATCATCTTCTTATCATCAAATGTATTTCATATATGTCCAAGTAAAAATCACATACTAAAATAAAAGAGGTACTGTTAGCTGTAGAAGAGATCCGAGTTACCCCGAGGGGTTCTGAAGCAACTTCAGTCTTTGCCTCTTCAGAAGAAAGAAATCGTCTGAGGAGCATAAAACAGAAAAAGAGACCAAGGAAAGTTCCAGAGCAGGAATGGAAGTTTATTTAATGGGCTTTAGAACAGGAAAGAACCCTTGGACAAGATCCAAGTGAGTGCCTGAATGTCAAAGAGAGACAAAAAGAGCCTTTAACTTTGATCCTGAGACTTCATAGGCTGCCTTTTTCCCATGATTCTTCCCTTAGGGTGGGCTTTCTATGTGGGTAGTGTCTTCCTTACCCTTGGGAATTGAGCATGCGCAGTGTGTTTAGAAAGTTGTACGCATGCCTGGAAGTTTTTTCTCCTTGGCATCTGCATTCAGTTAACACGTTTAATGTTAATAGCTGTGGATCATCAGGAGATTGTCTTACCTTTCGGCTGCTGAATTATTTTTAGAGAGGCATTGTGATAATCCTGGAACCATCACGTTTTAATTAAAATATGTTTTTAAAACATTATGTAAATTGATGACAAGGTAGAATTCAAATAAGGAAAATCTTAATTCATTCAGCTAACATTTAATTTCTCCTACCTTTATTGAGAACCCATTTTTGATTCTCATATGTTTGAGTAAAATAATAATTCTATTAAGTTTTAATGGAAGTAAGCCCAAACAATGTCAGCCAAATAGAAGGCCATTTTGGAGGTGAGCAGCAGGCATATTTCCAAATTTGAAAGAACAGAAATGTGATCGAAAATCAGACTTGTTTTGTATTTATTATCCATCACTTTCAATGCCTTCACCAAAATTTACACTCTTACCTAGTCAGAGGGGAAAAATGCAAGTTGTAACAAAGTTCACCTGAATTTCCTGCCCTATCTCCTGGAAGAGACTAAAACTCACCCTAACTTTATGATAATTCCCCTTAGGAAATAGGAGATTCTTCTAAGCATGCAGAAATAATTTTCAAAGTGCCATTAGGAATGTTCCCATAACCAACTTTTTTTTTCTTATAAGGACCCAAAAACTATTTTTACTTCATAATTCAAATAGAGACAAATTGAGAAATGGTCTTGGTTAGTTTCTTACTGTCTGTTCACCACATCTAATTTTCAATTTAATTTATTGAACATTATGTTGAGTATTTACTACATAGATTATACTGTTTAAGTTTGGGGGGGAATTAAAAATGACAAAGGCATAATTCCTACTTCAAGGATTTCACAATCAACTGGAAGAGACTTTAAATTCATTTTTTTCAGCAAAGATCTATTGGAAGCTATGATATAAGGGACATAAACTAATTAATAAGGAAATTCATATAAAATATTGATTAATTCTGATAGGGATGATGGATATCCATGATGAAAGTAGAATTATGGCCTGTCTTTGGAAGAAGTGAACAGTTGCAATAGTTGAGTTTTTGGGGAGAGATAATCGAAAAGACAGTCTAAGTAATGTACACAGCTTTAGAAAAGCACTGATGTGAGAAGTATTAGGATGATGGATAATGTGGGAAAGTAGAACCACTGGAGTTTGGGAGGGTACACTGAAGGAAGGGACAAAAAAGGCAAATTGGGACTAGTTTGTGGAAGACTAAAATGGCATGCTGAGGATTTTGGACTTTATTCTCAGTGTATTGTGGAGGAATTGCAAGTTTTGTATCAAAGATACATGAAGAAATTTCTCTTAGAAAGAACAAATTTGTGACCGGGTGTGGTGGCTCATGCCTATAAGCCCAGCACTGTGGAAGGCCGAGGTAGGCAGATCGCTTGAGCCCAGGATTTCAAGACCAGTCTGGAAAACACAGTAAGACCCCATCTCTACTGAAAATACCAAAAAATTTAGCTGGGCACGGTGATGCATGTCTGTAATCCAGCTACTCGGGAGGCTGGAGTGGGAGAATCGCTTGAGCCCAGGAGGCAGAGGTTGGAGTGAGCCGTGACTGCTCCCCTGCACTCCAGTCTGGGTGACACTGAGACCCTATCTTAAAGAAAGAAAAAAGAACAAATTTGTGTTTTGATAAATTGGAAAGGCTGGAAACTGAGAATATGGTTTCATTATAAGTCTCTGTAATAGCTGAGGGAACCATAAGGTGCCAACTAGAATTTTTACTATTATTCCTGAATTGGCTGAGACCTAAGAACAGAAAGTGTTCCTCAATCTAAAGGAAGCATCAATCAGCCTACAGTTGGAGAAAGCCACCTCACAACTGTGCCAATTGAATGTTAGCCAGACTCCCAAGAATATTCTGCCACCTTCCTTTCTAGTCATAATAAGAAGGGTTAGAGAGATACGCGTCGTTGGCTTTATGGGTTGAATAGTATTTTAGTGGGAGTTTATTCCCTTTCTTTAAAGGGTATAGATGCTTTTCACAGAATAAAACCTCATAAGGAAAATCCTACGAAAATCAAGATTAGAGGTATCTGAGCTTTGGGCCCTGGCATCTCATTCTCTTGTTGGAATCATAATAAGTTGCTAGCATGTAGTACCACCCTGATGTTACTCAAATATCATAGTAGGTAGTGTGGGAGTGCTTGGGATTTAATTTTGGAGGCCTGGGAATATGGGGTAATTTTCTGTTTGGTTACATCCTACTATTATTGGAAAGAAGAGGGAATTGTTTGATCTGTTGGCATAAAATTAGTTGAAAATATCTGGAACAGCCAAAATGAGCAGGACATAAAGTTTAAGAAAAACATCTATCGCATTTTGACTATTTGCACTGTTTGAAGGACCCTACAATGTATGCATTGTAGAAGAGGTACCTCACTCTTCCCATAGCTCTGTGTGAAGGATCAACCATTGGGTAACTTGATGTCACATCCAACTTAGCAAATACATTAGAGGTGTATCAAAGGCAGACATAAGCATCCCCCTGAAGGAGTTTCTAGCTATGTCCTTTGTACAAGTTAGACAAAAGCACCACTGAGTGGACACAGCCTTGAGAAACAGAGTGGGGACTGGATTTCAGCATCCAGTTACCTCATTCGCTGGGCACCCTTGTGCATAGACTGCACAACTCCACATGGTGGTTCTACTTATCAGCAAGGAGGGCAGGGGTGACACTGAACACTGCCCCAAGAGAACCACGTACACCAAATCTGTGAAGCATAGCATGATTAGCAGAGATCATCAGCGTCAGACTGAATCGGTGAGTCTAGGAACACCTTTTATCGGTATGTGGGCAGTAACATTAAGACATCTTTGTCTTCTCTGTCCTCATTTCTGCCTTCTACAGCAGAGAAGCTAGTGCCTAGATAAAAAAGAAGAAATGTCTCTAAGCCAGGCCACCATGCACTCCCTCACTCTTTGGCAATCAAAGCTTACTCTTCAATGTGGAGGTGGGAGATGGGAGGACACAAGCACATAAACATAGAATGAAGTTTAAGAATAGTCTTTTTGAGAAAACCAGAACTGAATCTTAAAAATAAAATGACACAATGACAATAGCCAAATGTAACGTGAAAGGGATGGAATTTAGCCAAAATAATGTTAAGTGGAACAACATAGCATGGTTGAAAGGTTATTACTGGAAAAATTAAAATTATTTATCCTTGTACCCTGATGACTTGAAACTCTTTCGATAAACTGATTACACATTAAACTTAGGACTTGAATTAAAAAAAAACATAAGTGGAAACGTAAGTCAAAACAAATTGTTTAACCTAATTTGTAAATTTTCCAGCCATGAAATTTCTTCTCTCTGTTCTTCCTCCTTTGTCTAATTTTCCTTCCTAAATCAGAAGTTTTGGGGATATTGTGATCTATAGCCACACTTTACATCTACACATTGTCAAATTTGATATATTTGTATGTTTTCCAATAAGCCCTTTGAAAACTGCAGCACATTCAATTTCTACTTGCTCAGTCTCTGAAATCTAGTCATTTTAACTCTAGATAGCACTGTTTTTAAATATAGAAAATAAAAAATATACTCTTCTTTAAATGTCCTAAAAGACTATTTTCATGTATATTTCCATCATCCTTATTTCTCTGGTGACATATGCAGTTTCTTTTTATTGTTTACTTTTTCTTTAAAATGAGAGATGAAATAACATTATTTCAAGGAGCTGAAAAGTGAGTCTAAAATTATTTAGTGAATTTCATCTGTGAAAACATTTTTCTTTGGGTCATTTTGTATTTCCAGTGAACTACATTTTAGATTTCACAAATTAAAGATGAAAATATGCATCAGAACCTTTATTTAAAGCAAAATACTAATCAGGAGAACGATTTATTTTTTAATATAACTATTTCTCAGAATCACTGGTTTATATTGAGAGCTTATCTGGAGGTTCTAGCACAGTAGCACAACTACCAGTATACCCTGGATGACGAACAGTCCTCCTCTATCTGGGAAGGTTGCTCTCTTCAACTAAGCTCTCAGCTTCAGAAGGGAGGCACATGGAACAGTAAGGTTGGAAGGGGCACCTGCCTAGCCAGACAGATCAGCCCAAACAACCCTGGTGATCAATGGAGCGATGTTGCAGCCAGATGACCTTCACTAGTTTATTTTGAAATATTCATATGCATCACTAGATTTTTTTCCAAAGAAATTTAACTACATGTTAACATATACAATTCGTGTACCAGTATGAAAGTATATTATTGTAGTAAGTTCTACATTTTCATGAAGAAAAGGAAATTAAACGTATCTTAATTGTACAAATAGTTTAAGCCAATATTGACTTTAGAATACTAGAATTAGTCAAAATATAGGTCTTTTAAATTATTTCAGTACTAAGTTTCTTACTAGGCTTGAAAGACACCCTATTCTCATTAGTGATATATTTACTTACAAATACTAGGGTGGATGCCTGCAGTGTATCACTTATATATGCATTTTATGTTGTTTTTTATTTCAAGTTTAGAGTAAAGTTTTTGACATAACATCACATTCTGAGGTTACATTTTCTTCTGAGCTAATAGCATCCTACATGTTGGATATAGATGAAATGTTAAAATCCAATTCTGATTCTCCTCGTTAAGTGAATTAACAAGAGTTATATTATTGCTGTGTAACAGAACCAGAATTTACACGAAGGAATCCCCAATTTTCAGTTTCGGGTTATATTTCCCATAACTTATGATGTCTATATTTTAAGTAAACTTTTTTTCTAACAAAAAAGACTGATGTGACTCAGTTTATAGTGTGTATCCATTCTGTCACATGTAAATGATGTTGAAATTCTTGGAAAACAAGAATGAAGTGATGGAAGATCATCACTTGATATTGCTTATCTCTTTAGTTCTGTCTTAAAATATCTTTTGAAACCAATATTTTTTTCTTGATTCCTTTCAATAGCCAACACAAACTTTGTTAAGAGAGATAAGAAAAAAGGAAAAATTAGAGAAAATATTATTCCAGGGTGTCTTACGGCTGTTAAAAACTACTGAAAAGGATTTACATTTTCAAAGAATCAGGGATGTAGTCTCCTTCCTCATAATTATGCAGAAGAATACACAAATGGTAGTTATAATGTTAAATGATCTAGGAATACTACAGCCAATGGGGTCTATGGTATAATATTGTTATCAAAAATATGGAAAATAGTATTTCTAAAGAAGAATGTGGAATTCATTTTCTGGGAGTAGAAACTATGCATGACCTCAGTCTTCAAGAACTGTAAGTTTTGTGAAGTTTGTCAACTTCAGGATAAAATACAAATTCCTTAACTTAGTAAACAAGACATTTTGTGACTTGCCACTGCCCACATTTTCAGCTTTGTTTCTGCTATCTTCCCACGTTTTCCCTGCACTTTTGTCACTCCTGGGTATAGGTACTTTCCTAAACTTTCTTTTCTCTCTATTTTTGGCAAATGGTAGTATCTTAGTTTTCCCCCAGCTCAGTTTTCAAGACTCAGCTTAGGTGAAGTGTCACTGTGTAATTGTAAAATTCTCTGTAACCCACCATCCAATCGTTTTCAAAGGATTTTTTACCTGTGTTCAAAACTTAGTGAGCAAACACATTTTTAATACCTCTCTATTATTAATGCATCTGGTGCATAATTTCTGGTCATAAAATATTTATTCAATAAATAAATTATGTTAGAGTTAAGAAATAGAAATGTATACAAACAAAGCATATTTGCCTCAGTTAGGGGTTATTTGCCTAATCCAGTAGATCAGATCTTGCCTCCCTTCTGTGAGCATATCTTGTACTTTTTCTCTAAAAATTTCTGCAAGAAAAAACAGGACTGTGAAATGCTTTTTGCTTTCACACATTATTCATAAAATAATGACATTTTAATTTTTACAAATTGAGATGTCTTTTGTCACACCCAGTGATATCAGCCAGGCTCACCTCTGATGTCAGTGAGTTTACTACAGTTCATTTCTACATGGACGGGTCAGCCTCTAGTGCAAAAGACTCAAGAGCAGGGCAGGCGTTTTGGCTACACAGAGATGTAACAGGATCACAGGGCTTCACATCAGTTAACATAATCTGTATTCCCAGTAGTGAATTCCAATTGGCCTCAGTAAACTTGGAATTTGCTTATAATTAAACAAGGAAGGAGACTGAAAACCCAGACACAAGTTTACAATGGACTGACTCCCATTGTTAATTATCAGAGCTATCAGACTTTCGAATTGTAGTTTTTATTAAAATGATGTCATACAAACACACACGTACTATGCATGTATCTATCACGGATTTTTTTCTTTCTAGTCAATCTATTGATGAAAGATAGCCATTTTTTCATAGTTAACTTTAGCTAAAAAACACACAATCACAAAACAGAACATGGTCTCTATTTTTATTGGATACAGCCTCTTCGTTTCCAGGGGTAAATTGCTTACATTTGTATTTTTAACACTTATATATCAGAAATGTTTAATTAAAATAACCCACAGGTGAGGAATTTTAGTCTGGTTTTATTTTTCTTCATGCTATTGTCAATGCTGTCTTACCTGTGGATTTCACAGTTTGCCTTCCAGGAAGTCTTCAGGATTGTGTGATGAGAAGAGGGGAAAGGGAGAAAAGCTTGTAAGGCAACTTCAAGAGCTAGGAATCACTTCACAGAAATATAAAATAAAAGGGTGGTCATTTTTATCTTTGTCCGTTTACCCTAGCTATGTTTTGTTTTTAACTGATGAGTTTTTTCCATTTAGAAAGAGACCTAATACTCAAGCTTGATTTTCGTTTTTTGCCTTGGCCCAAAGAACCTGAAATCAAGGCCCAGGATGACTTTGCTTACTTTAGTGTTACCATTCTCATCTTAAAGATTTTTATTTAGAAGTGTCTAGGAACAGTTTAGTTATATTTCTCATGAAGTTAAAGGAAAACTTACTGCAAAGGCTCAATTATGAAGCAATTTATTACTTTTTAGTTCTGAGAAAAATCTTTTTTGTCCAAGGGTGAGATTAATTTAATTCTAAATTTGAACATCAAATTCCATGGCTAAGGAAGTACATATAATGGGCACATTTTAGAAGAATCTTTTATGTTAGATTCTAAATTCTAATTCTGTGATTCTGTCAATTTCCACTTGCAGTGTACTATCATGTCACATGAAGGAAGCCACTAAGGTTTAAATCTTAAGGCATAATTTTCAGAAAAGAGAGATTGTAATATAAATCTGAAGAAAGATGAATTTGAGTTGGGTTATTTGGTTTTTCTTTCTCCTTTTCACTTGAGTTATGCTTAAACAATAGGAAATAACATTTTTTCCTAATCTTTTTTTTTTCTAAGGAGAATGGTAGAAACAGTGATGGTCAAGACTAGAAAGAAGGAATTTATAGAGGAAAAATAATATCAATGTTGTAACCTCATAGAAAGAGTATCTCCTGATTTGTTGTTTTTCAATTTCTTCCTCTTCATTCCAGTGTAGGTTACTCTAAATAATCATTCTAGTTTCATTTGCTAGAATCATGATAGTGATATGTGAGTTGCATTATATTTTACAGGAAATTAAATGTTCCACAGTACTTTATAAGGTATATGGATATTGATATGTATTTATATTTCAGTACAAATTAACTACGAGTATACATAACCATGTGACTGCAGCTATATTTCCATAGATTCAAACGATATTAAATGAAGGTGTATTATAGCAGAATTGTAACCCCTACGTCATCAGAAGCTATGTTAGATCTAGAGACAAGAAACCCTGTCTGTTTCTGTCTCATGGGCATTAATAAATCTCCCTCCTTCTCTGTTTTTCTTGTGTTTCTGCAGCATTTTTTTCTGAATATCTGTTCTAATCTCCCATTACTGCTGACCAGTTGACTTCTGATTTTTTTCTTCCTAATCAGTTTAATTTTTTCCTGTCCTCACAGCTTCTGGCTATTCACAGTTTCTGCTATGAATTATGAGGTAATTCTGCTCAATTTTTATGACCTTAACTCCAAGTTTTCTCCGGGCTTTTAGCTCCTGCTGCTAGCTGCCTTGCTCTCTTCAGGTTTCTCATTTCAAATTCCAAAAGGGATTTGATTGGCCCAACTCCGCTTTTGGCATCAGACCACGTCATAAATCAATTCCAGTCTTTAAATTGGATGTTGTTAGGTCCAATCAATTGTAGTTGTTGGAGTCACATCATGAGATGCAATTAAATTTAGAAGAGACCACGAGTGTATTAAGAGAAATGTTAGACACAAAGTAGTCAACTCTGAAGCTTCTGGAGCAAGAGCCATATCTGTTTAACTTGTAAGATTTTTCAGCACAACAATACTAGGAAAAGGAAATTTATATTGTAATTTTGATATTCATCTATTCAAATAATATTATTTTTATATGTCATTGAATGACTACGTGCCAAGCACTATTCTAGGCTGTAAGGTTATATTGCTGATCAAAATAAAAGTAAACTGTCTGCTCTTATGGAGCTTGCATCTTCATGGAGAGAAACAACAATAAAAAATGAAAAATAAAGGTGGTAAGTGGTATAAGGGTAATATTAAATGTTATGGAAAAGAATAAAGGAAGTTAAAAGGCCAGAGACCTAGGTACGTGTCTAGGGTGATGGAAGGAATTGTTATTTTACATAACATTGTTAGGTTTGTTCTCTTTGAGAAGATTTGAATAGAGACATGAATCAAACCCTTCCTTGGCTAATTACCTCCGTCTATTCTCAAAGGAGTTTTCTCACACTGATATGTTTTAATATCCTTAAAACAAGAAGGGTTTCAGTGTTTTTTGTTTTTGTTCTTTGTTTGCTTTACACTGCTGAGAAAAAAGAATATTGACAAGAATATGTTCTCCTTTTGCAGTCAGTATTCAATAAAGTATTGCAGTCAATATTTAATCCCATTCCCAAGGATGGGAAAGCTGCCTATGGTCCTGTCCAGGAGAAAAATAAAAGAATCTGAGTCCTTAATGACTGCTGAAAAGAAAGCCGAGATTAAGACTGAATCTGAAATGAGGTCTCGGGTCTTGGGTATTCTTAAGGTCGAATGTTTGTGTTCCTCCAAAATTCTTATGTTGAAATACTAACCCCCAAAGTGCTTGTATTAGGAGGTGAGACCTTTTGGAGGTAATTGTGTCATGAGGACAAAGCCTTTATGCATGGGATTAGTGCCCAGTAGAAGAGGCTCCAGAGAGACCCTTGCTCCATCCACCATGTGAGGACAGAGCAAGAAGGCCTTGTCTATGAACCAGGAAATGGGCCCTCATCAGACACTAAATCTGCTGGTTGCCTTGATCTTGGATTTCCCAGCCACCAAAACGATTGAGAAATACTTTTTTTGTTTGTTTGTAAGCTACCCGGTTTATAGTATTTTGTTTTTACCATCCCCAAAAGACTAAGACATGTGTTAGTTATGTAATGGCTCAATAATATCTAGAACATAACTCATTTTATATTCCCATGTCGACCTTATGTTTTGATGTCATGTTGCACTATATCAAATTTCTCAAAGTAGAATCCCATATTCAACTCAATCCTATTTTCTCTCATGTTCCTTCCACATGCAATTAGTCACCAGTTCACATTAAACATCTGCAAAACATATTCTCTGCTTTGTTTCTTTTGCCATGGTCTTCATCCATGCCTTTGTAATTTTTACCTTAAGTTATTGCAACATCCTCCCAACTAGTCTCCTTGATACTAATTCTTTTCTATCCCAGAGTTGTCATCAAAAATAGACAAAGGTGATCTTTCTATACATTGACTTAAAATTAGCTGAAAGCTCTTCATTGCTTTGTGTGGAGATTTCAAACACTAAGCTCTGGTATTGATCAGACTTAGATTTGAATACATCTTTGTTTATCATTCCATGCCTTAATTTTCTCATCTCCCACCACAATCTCCCATGAATTGCAAAACTCTTACCCTTCCTCCAAGACCCATTTCAAGTGTCATCATTGAGGGGAAAGGGAAATACTTCCTACACATGCTGACTCTTTCCATGTGGAAGAATCTCTACAACAATCTCTACTTTTATGTTCTCTACTTACATCCTCTCTTGTCCCTCTAAGGAGAGACAGAAAGACTTCTGATTGGTTAGTTTGAGAGGAAGAACTGGACATGTGTGCTTCTGCCCTTTCATCTCACGTTCTCTGTGAGCTGGCTAATAAAGAGGACATGTTTTTTTTCTCATCTTTCTGCCATGTGGTGAGAGTAACCTGCTCTCATCTTTCTAATCTGAGGCTCAATATTACTAAGCCCATTTTTAGCACATATGTAAGGCACCTATAATAGATTAAGTACTCAATAAATTATTGTTAAGCAGATATTGAATGAATATGAAAAGTTTGGTTTTTCATTTACCTGAAGAGGTCTGTCATGGAAATGTGATGATTTGGTGTACCTCTTTTGAGTCCCAATAATCGACTTCAAGAAACTTTTCTCTAAAATCTTTGGTAAGTCTAAATACCTCTTCAGTGGATACTGAATTATATGTGCAGTAGAATTACCATGGAGTGCTAATGAAATTTTCTACAAATTCCTGGGCATACCCCTAAGTTTGTGATGTGGTGTATTGGAGGTCTAGGTCAAGAACTGATCATTTTAACAAGCACTGCAGACGATCCTTTAAATAGAGTTTGACTACTGTCTTTAAGTTCTTAAAGAACTTTGTTTATATCTCATTACTGTATTTTATTTATTCACACTCCTGTTTTCCCTAGTAGGTTATGAACTTATCCGGGATGTTTGGTCTTAGCATTTCAAAAACATAGTACAGAACCTGAAACCTGGTAACTAGCCAGTACATGTTTGTTAAATAAATGTTTGTTGATGAAGTCACACAGGAGGCTTGAATTTTCTATTTCATTTTTCAAGCAAGTATTTTGGGGTATTTAAAAAAGAATACAATGAAGACATCATTATTCCATTAAATAAGCTTACATTCGCTCATGAACAGTCCAACATTCATGTATTTTTTCAACTATGTAGCATTTGGCATGTTCAAAAAATATTAACCATCTTTTTTCATGCATGATTCATAAATCTACACTAAACTGACTTAAAACCTTTTTACAAAATGCAGGGTAAAATAATAAGTAATTACAAACCTATACTATGTATAACGTATTTAAAAAAAACGTTATCCTGTGATCTGGACACATAAATACATCAAAATGTTTTAGGTTGCCTAGCTTTCACTTGTATGTATTTTTTTCATCTAGCCACAACAGCATATTTGCTAGGCAACAGAAAGAAGAAAGTCTTTTTTAAAACATAAATCTGTGAATTCTCCTCAAGAGAGACATAGGCAATATTTGCTGCATCACTTAGGGAGTGAAAGGAAAGAGGGAAAAAATCAGATTAGCTTCTTTGCAGCTGTGTTTCGGTATTCAAGACCACACCTGGACCGGGTAAAGCTCTGATTATAAACCTTTGGCAAAAAGGAAAAGTTACTGCCTGAAAAAGCAGACTATTTCTTTGGGGATTCCTTTTGGCTATTTCAGTATTTAACAGATGAACTAGCTTAAGCTTTATATTTTGAAAATAGAATGGAGCATGGAGAAGCACTGCATCCTCTTATTGAAAAGTCTCACGGTAAATTGGGGTGTTTAAAATGTATTTAGAAATTGGCAATATATCACCCAGAAACATCTCCTTAAATCTCTTCATTTTATCCTGAAGTATAGCAATTTATCATGTATAGTTCTGATATGAGTATGATATTTGTATACAATAATTACAAAACTCATAATTTTGTAAATGTTTGCAACCTGAGGTTGGGATCCACACATATTCCAAGTCTGAAATACCAAATGACAAATATTGTTGTGATTATCTGTTTTACTTACATATAAGGCATTATCTTGAGGAGACGCGCACACACACACACACACACACACATACACACTTGGCTTCCTTAACTTAATCAGTCCCCATTATCAGGTAAAATAATCATATCTTTTTATTTTGTCATTTAAATACAACTGATAAATATTTTTATTGCACAATATTCATAGTTGAATAACAATGAAAAGACAAACAGTAAATGAGCTACTTGCCTTTCATAAACATTCATTGTTTTCACAGGAAGTTTAAATATAATTTACATGAAAATATTCTAGTGATACAGGAGTAACAAAGCCTATCTAATGGTAAATGCTATTTTAATGGCTTAGAGTTAGTTCATGGGACCAGTTTTTATATCCAGTGTCAACACTAGGAACTTTCATTAAAACCACGGTAATTCCCATGAGAATTATTTTATATAGATAAGCATCACACTTTAAAAAGTCACCCAGGAAGAAGTGCTGAAGTGCTCGTACTTATATTGCTAGTAGTCAATTGTATCTTCTATATCTATTTTGGGGGTCATAAGAAATATACGAAAATACCAGTAATATTCCATTATAAAAAGAGCAAAATCTTGCCATTTGTAACAACATGGATAAATGTGGAAGTACATTTTGCTAAGTGAAATAAGCGAGGCATAGACAATTACTACATGACCTCATTTATTTGTAGAATCTAAAAAAGTTGAACTCATAGAAGCAGAGAGTAGAAAGGTGGTTGCCAGGGGCTGGAGGTGGGGGAAGATGGGAGATGTTGGTCAAAGAGTACAAACTGCCAGTTATGAGATAAATAAGTTCTGGGGATCTAATGTATAGCGTGGTGACTGTGCTTAATAGTACTGTATTGCCCACTTTTTGATGGGGTTGTTTGTTTTCTTCTTGTAAGTTCTTTTTAGATTCTGGATATTAGCCCTTTGTCAGATGGATAGATGGTGAAAATTTTCTCCCATTCTGTAGGTTGCCTGTTCACTCTGATGATAGTTTCTTTTGCTGTGCAGAAGGTGTTTAGTTTAATTAGATCCCATATGTCTATTTTGGCTTCTGTTGCCATTGCTTTTGTTGTTTTAGTCATAAAGTCATGGCCCATGCCTGTGTTCTGAATGACATTGCCTAGGTTTTCTTTTAGGGTTTTTATGGTTTTAGGTCTTATGTTTAAATCATTAATCCATCTTGAGTTAATTTTTGTATAAGGTGTAAGGAAGGGATCTGCAAAGACTTGGAACCAACCCAAATGCCCATCAATGATAGACTAGATAAAGAAAATGTGGCACATATGCACCATGGAATACTATGCAGCCATAAAAATGGATGAATTCATGTCCTTTGTAGGGACATGGATGATGCTGGAAACCAGGAAAATATCTCAAGCAAACTATCACAAGAACAGAAAACCAAACACCACATGTTCCCACTCATAAGTGGGAGCTGAACAATGAGAACACATGGACACAGGGAGGGGAACATCACACACTGGGGCCTGTCCCGGGGTGGGGGTCTAGGGGAGGGATAGCATTAGGAGAAATACCTAATGTAGATGATGGGTTGAAAGGTGCAGCAAACCACCTTGGCACATGTATACCTATGTAACAAACCTGCACGTTCTACACATGTACCCCAGAACTTAAAGTATAATAAACAAACAAACACAATTTACTAAAGTTCTGTAGTATTAAGTGCTGATTTTCACAATTTAAAAAATCATATTGACTCATTTATCATCTTATATTCCTTTAAGTTGAAAACAAATTATTGACAATAAAAACAATTTTAACAAAAAGAGCACTTGGGCTTATTGAATCTGAAAAATTGAATCTAAAAATATAAAAAGTAATTGAATCTTTAAAAATAAAGTTCAATCTCTCTGTTTCAGTTTCAGCAACTGTAAAATAAAGGAGACGAACTACATAAAAAGTTCATTTATTTTTTAAACATTTTTCAGTCAACGTATTTATCAACTGCTTACTATATACCTGATTTCTGCTATGTGTGAAGCATACATGTAGGTATTGTGATTGTTGTGATAAAGAAGACTAAGTTCTACCTGCTTTGGAGTTTACATTCTGGTAGGGGAACAGACAGTAAACCAATAAGCGAAAAAGTACATGATTTCAGATAGCAGGAAGTATAACAGCAGGCAAGGAAGGGAATAGCAAGTGACTGCAATGGAGTGCTATTTGACTGACATTTTATCAGAGCCAAATGAGAAGAACCTAGTCATAGAAAGACCTAGTAAAGTGTTTTCACTGTGGAAGCAGGAGGAAGTTTCCCAAGTATGCTAGTGAATTTGGTGGGGTCAAGGAATAATGAGAAGTCCAGTATTGCTGGAACATGGTAAGCAAAAGAGAGGTAGTAGGAGAGAGGTGTAAAAAGTACATGGAGTTGGCCAGGTGCAGTGCCTCACCCCCAGCACTTTGTGAGATCAAGGCGGTGGATCACTTACGGTCAGGAGTTCAAGAGCAGCCTGGCCAACATGGTAAAACCCCATCTCTACTGAAAAATATTTAAAAAATTAGCTGGGTCTGGTTGTGGGCCCCTGTAATCCCAGCTACTTAGGAGGCTGAGGCAGGAGAATCACTCAAACCTGTGAGGTGGAGGTTGCAGTGAGCCGAGATCATGCCATTGCACTCTAGTCAGGGTGACAGAGTGAGACTCTGTTTCCAAAAAAAAAACAAAAAGTACTTGGAAGTACTTGGAGTCAAACTATGTTGGGTTTGGTAAGGAGTTTGGATTTTATTTTAAATGCTATGAAAAGCCATTGTAAATTTTAAATAAAGGATCTGATGTCAACTTATCTAACAAAAAGAATAATATGATATGTGGAGAGAACCATTCTGTGCTAAGTATTATGGACCAGTTGCATGTGTATGTGTATGGATATGAATTATGCATATATATAACTAAATATGATTTAAATCATATGGTCCTGTAAACATTTGTAATAATTGAAAATATGTCAATAAAAATATAGTTGAAAAACAACACCCAGTGAAAATCTTAATATGTAGAAAGACAGTGTGAGGTACTTATTGACACCTGGATGTTGGATGTCACTGTACCAGGGAACCATGGACCTGCAACAGTAGGAGGACATACTGCCTGCGGTTGTGAAGGTACAAATAGAGAGAGCAATGTTATTAGAGCTGGGTGAGAACTGGTGACCTGGAAGTCAGGAGACAAAGCTGTCAATATAGAGAAACATTTTCTGCCAGACCATAACACGAAATCACAGAGAAAGCAACGCAGGAGGCAATACCCTGATGTCTACTGCTGGTCTCTCTCATTGACTGAAACCAATTCAATGTCTGAAGGCAAGGGAGGCTGGATGCTGCAGTTTAGAGGCCAGCCTCCCAGGACACAGAGTGAGACAAAAGTAGAGATGGATTTTTGTGAACAGAAGGAGGTGAACCAGGTGTGTTTGTTTACATAGTTAATTCTCACGACAGTATATGGTAGGTGCTTTTGTTATCCTTAATTCACAAATGAGAAATATCCCTATGCCACAAACCACAGAGGTTACCTACTTTATCTGTGTAAGTGCTCAAGCAAAGATTTAATCCCAGTCTCCAGGGCAACTATTGAAAGCAATGTTTTCAGTTTCCCTGAGATTGAGTTTGAAGAAGGGCCACTTCTAGGCATGAGACTCATCATGCCTTTGGATGATACTACACTGCATTGGCAGCACTGATATCACAAATTTAAGGGAGATAAAGGCATCCTTTTGGAGGATATTCATGTTTGTGAATAGGAGTCATTCCTTAGCTCTCAACTGAAAAGTCCCAAGAAAATAACTTCTAAACTGTGGAAGAAGAGAAGACTGACATCTCCTTTCCAGTTGAGTGACTGCTTATCCACCAAGATTGTTGACCTGACTCATGATATCAGATTAGGAGGAGAGACCTTTGAAGATACAACAGCGCATTTTGATAGAGTGAATCAAGATCTGTCCCCTCCCTTAAATTCCTGGTTCCCTAGATATACAGAAGATAAATTATGCCTACTTGCAGTACTACATATTGAACACCGCAAAAGAAGTTTGGTCATAAGAGGAATTTATATGGTGTTACAATCTGTGTATCAGTTGCAAGATGTGACCTCATCTTGTCAGGGAACACCAAAACTTAAGGAAGCTACTGGGAATTGAGTTGTTCATTAATGATGCCTGCTGAGGTCAAACTGGTCACTCTTGCTCTGTAGGCAAGCAATAGGTTAGCGGTGATGACCAACAGAGCAGAGACTTCCACTTCACCAACAGCTAAAATGTGAGATGCCCTTTTCCTTTTGAATTGATTATGAAACTGAAGCTTTAAAATGAAGAGGACAAAGTCAAATTAATTGGCATAAGCCTTTTACAAAAGTTAGAAAATCAAACTGTCAAATCTTTTTAGAAGTCTTCTGTTCACCAGAAAAGTGGTTTGACAGAGCATTGCTGGTAAACATTATTAGAAAATGAAGATAATTTCATATTATAATTGAATGAGTTATATATGCTTTGATTTTAGATTATACTTTTGAATCACATCCTTTTGAGAACAAAGTGATGCATAAATAAGTAAATACATTCTAGTCGTCAGGTTTTGTTACTTATGTGTTTTATTTTTTTTAACTATACTTTAAGTTCTGGGATACCTGTACAGAACATACAGTTTTGTTACATAGGTATACATGTGCCATGGTGGTTTGCTGCACCCATTAACCTGTCACCTATATTAGCATTCTCCTAATGCTATCCCTCCTCTAGCCCCCCACCGCTCGACAGGCCTGGTGTATGATGTTCTCCTCCCTGTGTCCATGTGTCCATGTGCTCTCATTGTTCAACTCCCACTTACGAGTGAGAACATGTGGTGTTTGGTTTTCTGTCCTTGCTGTAGTTTGCTTGAGATAGTTTCCTGGTTTCCATCATCATCCATGTCCCTGCAAAGGACATGAACTCGTCCATTTTTATGGCTGCATAGTATTCCATGGTGTATATGTGCCACATTTTCTTTATCCAGTCTATCATTGAGAGGCATTTGGATTGGTTCCAATTCTTTGCTATTGTGAATAGTGTATGTAGTAATACTACATATAATATACTACCCAGAATTGTATGAAATGCTGAGAAATGGCTAAAGAGTTCTAAATATCTTTGAGCTACATTATGTTTTAAAATAAGGCAGATCATCTACCATTTTCCCTGTGAAAACTTTTAATATATCTTAAAATAGCAATAAAGTAAAGACACGGGAAACTCCCTGGGGATTAAGGGCTGGCTAGAATTAAAGGTCCAAATGCTTTCAACAACTTCTAATCAAAGATGAATCCTCAGGAAATGCCTTGTATCCTCATCATTGTTGTTTAATTAAAGTTCCTTACTTGCATTTAATCTGCTACCTCTTTATGGTTTGTTAATTGTTAATCTTGAGGCCTCTGTGATAAATGGCCTTTCTCCATGACTTCGTTTTCATACACTTGCCCCATTCCTAAACACGTGTCCTTGGGGAAAAATTAATGAATCCTAAAACACCCTACAAAATGTACATATTAATTTATTTCTTAACTGTAGAATAGTACATTTGTTTCAATGGTATTTAAAGCAAAATGCAATTAAAACTCTGCCTACCTCCATCCTGTAAATAACATCCTTGCCTAGTGTAATGACAATATCAATTTTTAAATCATCTTGAATACAAATTGCTTCTCCTATATAATTGTTTTTATAACTGTAAGAAAAAGAGCTAAAAGACAACAACCAAGGCAATTTATTTTACGTTTTTGAGAAATGAAAATCCTGACAGCTACTGAATAATTTACTCTCATCTGAATACCGACTGTAAATTTTATGTATGAGGGATGGGAATGATTTGTTTTCAAACTACAGGTAATATGAGTTTTCTTCCAGCCTCTCAGCAGTTGAATTTCCTTTGAGTACTTAAAAATACCAAGCCATCTTTAAGGTGTTTCCTTTGCAACTTGCCTCTTGTAAGAAATGCTAACACATGAGGGAAATAGTATACATATATGGTTTATTGCTTGAGAGTATTATTAGCAGCTGCTTTTTAAATGTATTCTTTAAAAAAATGTAGGTTGTAATCCCTTCCACTGAAACCTAGGAGTAGCTGAATAATGAGGCTAAGCTCAGGAAATGTCAGAGGAAGGTGCATCCTGGGAGTGTGTTAGTCCATCACTTTCAGGAAGGGACAATCTAGTCTTCTGTCAAGTTGGTCTGTTCAGGCTTTCTCAGTGTGGCAAGCTTCCTCCGATTCATGCCTCTGTAAGTAGTTATAGTTCAAATAGGAGTGGCTGTCCTAGGTTTCAAACTCCCCTTCTAGGAAAATGTTTCCATCATTCCCCATTTCCTACAATTGTTATACCTCAAGCTGAAAAAGCTATGCCTAGCTGGGAAAAGGCGGGATTCTGGAACTCTCCTTTTCCGGTCTATCACCTGAATTAAAGCCAGAGGGAGGGGAAAGGGATATAGCACGTCATGATATCTCCACTGAAATGGAATTTTACAAAAAGTTTTAGAAACATACAGCTAATTCCTGAATGCATGCTTTAATTTGCATAGACATAGAACTAACTAGGAAATTTGGTATTTCCAAAGTTAGGTTTATAATACTCTTGACATTTTTTCACCCCACCCCACCTTTCTTACATATTTGTAGCATTCTAAGTTACTTTATTTGAAAGTAATTAAACAGAGCTAGGGTGGGATCACATTCTTTCTTTTTCCTCTTGCCAAATGAAAGCCCAGCTCAATGGCTATCCAGCTGATAGGCTGCAATATGGAGTCTGAGCTGGACTGTTAAAAAGGGTGTTTGCACATTTCCTGGGCACTCTGGACTCACCTGTTTTTTCTGCAGTATTTGTTGATAAAATTGAGGTTTAAAAAAAAACAGTAGTCCATGAATTCTTCCCAGTTATCTTTTATCATAGGAATTTTCATAGGCTGCTTTGTAGGCATTTTTCAAACCTCTATCCATCACCTCCCATAAGGACACCACACTATCATATTATCCAAGAAAAAAAGACTTCTTATTTTCCATCAGAATGAAAATAATCTTTAAATCAAGGATAAACCTTGATATAATGCCAATGTAAACTCATAGCATCCATGCTTTCTCCCAGAATAAAAATAGAAAATGATATAAGATTAAAGGTTTTATGTTATTGTTATAGCAAGTGGGAATTCTAAAGAGCAAATATTCTTACTGTTGTTATAATAACTTCTTTTCATGGACAATTTTCACATGTAGGTAAAACTTAAAAGATTGTATGCTTACGTTCATAGCATCTACAACATAGACTAATAATGTTGACCCACATACAACACTAGAAAATTGCACGTAAAATTGCAGCAAAGATAAATTGCCTAGAAAATTCTTTAAGAATTTTGTTGCCCCTTTTAAAGATAGAAGGGAAGAAAATCATCCTTTCTGACTTGCTCATTCTCCTAGTGTTGAGTAGATTAGTTAAAATTATCAGTTGTGCAAAATTATCGGAGAGGAAAATGTAAACATTTCTAGGCAGTTCTCAAACTGTCTTCTTTTAGTTAAATATGGACACAAAACTATAAAATAGTTTTAAAAAGTATTTAAGCTCTGTTTTTCTGTCCCTCTTCCTAGTTGCCTTTTTTTTTGATGTTTCAGAGATTGTTTTTTTTTTAAGTATATGTTTTTTGCCATTTCTCTTATCTCTCTTTGTAAAATTAAACAGTTTTTTTTCACAAAGAGTTGTTTTGTTTAAACCACTCATGGGTGCAGGAGGGGACATCAGCAGTTTTGATGCAATTCTCATATTCAGTCGCTACTTTTGGAAGTGTCTCCAGCCACCAAGGAGAGACTCTAGAGGAATGTCCAAAGCTGCTGTCCTTCCTCTTCTGCTGAGGCTGTCTGCGCCACTGGCCAGCAGGGTGCAGTGTCTTTCTTGGCTTTAGCTTTATTTTTCAAGATATTTTCTGGCCTCATCAGGATCACTTTTTTTATTGTCAGCCAGCTTCTGAACTCTCAGGAACAGACATCCTCACAAACAAAATGATATTATGAAAAACAGACCCCAGATATTGGCACATCAGCAAAACAGATGGGGATTTGGGAAAGCAAAAAAAAAAAAAAAAAAAAGGAAAAAACTTCTTTGAAAAGATTGCCATTTCTCTACTATATACAAAATGTTGCTCCATACTCTACTATCCAAAGCATTACGAATTTTAACTTAAACAAGAGAATTCTAATGCAATTACATTAAAAGAGAACATGTTGCATGAGTCAATAGAAGGGATCCTATTGTAAGATTTTAAAGAATTTGCTTGTCAAAGTCTGGATTACTGGTTATGAACTTTTGTCTAACAACTTCAGAGGCTCAGCAAATTTAAATAACTGAAACAAAATTTCTTAATAACTATAAGAATTGTTTATATAAACTTTAAAGATTTATTTTGATTAAAATCCTTAGTCTTTCTAACTAACCTAACTTTAAAATGATTGATTAAAGAATTGTGAAATTAAATTTTTTTTCCAACATTGAGATCTAACATTTATAGAACATTTACAATGGGGGGAGACACTATATTTGTAAACATCCGAATTATCTCATTTAAGCCTCAAAATAACCCTATAATAAAGATAATTTGATCATCTCATATTTTAAAAGATGGAGAAACTGAGAAGTATGCAACATGGTCCAGCTCACACAGCTAGTTCATGGTGGAGCTGGACTGGGCTCCTGGCAGTCTGATTCCAGTCAGTGCTCTTAGCTACTAGACCTTACTAACTCCCGTTTCATTCAGTCCCTCTTGATGCCTGTGGTTCTCAACTTTGATTACACACTAAATAATTGAAGATTTAAAAATAATACCAATGCCCGAGTCTTATTTCAGAGCCATTAAGTCAGAATTTCTGTAGTGGGGAGATTTCATCTGGGCGTTAGTAACTTTTTAAAAATTGGGATTATTCTGAATTGCAATCAAGATTTAGAACTGCTGTTTAAACCAACAATTGTTTCAGGCAGTGAGGCTACAAGATGAAAATGATAAAAAGTTCCTTCCCTCATATGGGAGTGTATTCATTTCCTGTGGCTGGTGTAACAAATTATCACCAACTGAGTGGCTTAAAACAACAGAAATTTATTTTCTCACAGTTCTTGATGCCAGAAGTCTGAGATCAAGGTTATGGCAGGGCTATTCTCTCTTGGGAGGCTCTGGGGAGAGTCCATTTCTTGTCTCTTCCAGCTTCTGGTGGCTGCCAGCAGTCTTTGGCTTGTGGCCACACATGTGATTGCATTTAAGGCTCACCTGGATAATCTCCCCATCCAAAGATCCTTATTTAATAACTGTGCAAAGACCCTTTTTCTAAATAAAGTAACATTTACAGGTTGCAGAAATTAGGATTTTATATACTTGAATGGCTATTATTCACCCTACTAGAAGGAGTTGAACAACTGGAGAGAGAATTTAAACATAGATTTAAAATGCTATTAAGATAATGATGATATTTATAATAGTTCCAAAGAAGTTAGGGAGACAAAAGGAATTCACACTTTAACCAAAAGTTTTTTAGTTTACTCACCTGATAGTCTCTTAATACAGATTACTCTCCATTTGTTAAAGCTATGCTTTAAAGTGACTATTACTTCCCAGATTTAATTTTTATTTTAAAACAGTGGATCTCAAATTTTATCATGAATCAGGATTATTGATCTGGGATGGGATAATGGCAAAGAATGGATATTTGACTCATTTATGGTTATTTAATAATTTAATGATCTGGTGAAAAGGGTGAGAATATGTATATATGTATGACATTTTTATAAAATATTCTTTTATCCTTCTTGGGTTATTAATATCTAATTTTTTTATAATGCTTATCAACTCTTACAAAAATCATAATTCTTAAAAGGTAATACAGATATATTATAGAATGTTCAATGCCAGTACTTTTTTCAAGCTAAATATATCTGTAAATATTTGTTTATTGATTCAAACTTTTTAAAAAATAAAAATGCCATTTTAAATAGTAGATCTCTTGGAGCTTACCGAATATTACTCTAGCTATTGTGAGCATTTGGAATTGCCTAGAAATTGACAATAGATTTTTCTAATAAAAATGTGACTAATGATGTAAAACCTTCTCACTTCCAAAATTAATCTGCAGTTCAATGTAAAGACCACAACTTTAGGAAAGAGTATACCTCTGCAACTGGCCAGCAAAGTTGCTAACTTTAGCAAGTTACTTATCCTTATCACTCACATGGGATTAATAGTATTGATTCTTAGAATTTTTGTGAGGATTAAATGAGAGTACATACTTAAAGTTTCCAGCGCAGAACCTAATCTGGATTTGATTCTTAAAAAAAAAAAAAAAAAATTGTCAGTTGTAGAAAAGGTCAATGGTTGCAAGGTCACAAGAAATAATTCACAAGTTCTAAAGATGTTCATTTCTTGTTGGAATTGTTAGCATCTCACACAATCTTAGAGGTCTCTAAATGGATATTAGATATTGATTATAATTAGTCCTTGAACAGAGGATCAGAGTAGTGAAGTCATTGGTTCTACAAAGGTTTACATCTTAATGAATTTAGACATAATTTGACTTTGTTCTGCATAGAAAGCCCAAGTATACACTGTGAACTCTTTCTTACTGAATTTCACTGATATAGATCTTCTATTAAAATTTTTATGGTTATTTTAAACACTACATGTATGCTCTAAGTTGTGAGTTAGAATCCAAATCTAGTCACAATCATGGACATAAAGAATATAAGAATATCACATAAAGAATATCACATGGACATAAAGAATATCAATTTTATTTTCTGTGCCATCCAAAAACACTGTAGCAGATTTAATTTTATTTTTCAATAAAATGTATTTGATCAGCAAAATAAAATAATCTAAGAAACATTAACTTTATAAACATACAAATGATCTTTACCCTGTGCTCAAAGCATTTTATTTCCTGAGAATTACTGAACAATGTTTTCAGGCAATTTTAAATGAATTCACTTCACATAATATTGAATCTAGACTCTTTTTCAATGTATACAATGTTGTATATTCTGAAGGGAAAATGACATTATTTTGATACATTTCATTTTAAGACTTAGTTCAGAAATTTTATTTTGTACTATATACATTTTGAATGTCTTAAGCATAGAGAAAAAAATTGAATGTTCTACTAGGGCAGATATTTAAGCATCTAAAGTTTAATCCAATTGTTAAATGCACAGGTTTGAGCATTACTTCTGAGAAAATAAAGGTATAGATTTACAAAGGCATAGATTTACAAAGGTAAAGGCATCAAATTCTCAAATTTTCTCCAGAAGGAGAACTTCTTACATAATGTAACACATTTTATTTAGAAATGAAATAAGTTGCCTAATTTCACTCACTGGAAGTGACATAGCCAGGATTCAGTACATAAGTACCTTAGACTTTGGGATGCTCGCTCTTAACTACTTTAGTCTATGTATCTTTTTCTTAAAGCCCTCAACTTGTAGCATTTATCTTACTAGATTTACTTTCACCATTTTTATATTGTTATAAACATTGTGTGTGTGTGTGTGTATAAAACTGAGATCTCACTTGCCTTTTATTTTAAATTTTACCTCTATCAACCTTTTATTTTCACTTCATTTACCTTAAAATTTTTGTTTGTCTACTTTTGTCCCCCCCATGTTATTAGGCTATAGGAAACAACATTTCATGTGATTCATTAGAGAACATTTAATAGTTATTTAATAATAATCATGAAAGCAGAACCCTGAAGAATAAATGGGTCTTTATATAAAACATAAATATCTAAAAATAAGAAAATAGTTATATAATCTGTGTTGGTGGATATATATATATATATAAAAAATGGCTGAGGCATGAAGGGGATTTAGTTAATGGCCATTATATATATATATGTATATATCCATAAACACAGATTTATAATTATTGCTTTATGAATTTGTCTTTTAAACTGGATAGGAGATTTTAAAGAGTTACAAACAAAACACACATATTGTGAATT
The DNA here is from genome assembly GCF_028885625.2 of Pongo pygmaeus. NCBI lineage: Eukaryota > Metazoa > Chordata > Mammalia > Primates > Hominidae > Pongo > Pongo pygmaeus. Next base: position 87,084,968 of record NC_072384.2, read on the forward strand.
CTCCCAGTTTTTATCTGTAAATTTCTTACTTAATTATGGATATATATATATATATATAATGGCTAAGACATGGATGGGATTTAATTAATGGCTTTTGATTAAAAGGACAGTAACTAGAAATTTATAAAGTAATGTGAAAAATGAACACACACAAAAACCTTATAAACCATTATGAATACCATGGGAACAAAATAAAGTATTGGGAAAAATGGCAATGAGGAGGTAGAATGCTTTTATCTGAAAATTAGCTGAACATTTAAGGTATATGATCATAAAAGGAACAATCTCAATTAAAAAACAAAAATCTTCATGTATTGATAATATGATGTATATTGGTAAAATACTTATAATCTTGGTACAATTCTATTTTTGTTAAAATTTGAAGGATAACACAAAAGTTATAAACAATTTAAAACTTGAATATAAATTCAATAAGTTGGAATTTTATTTGAAGTGTTAACATTGTTTATAATTGCATAATTTTATCCTTTGCTCCATGTAATTTGAAAAATAATTATCCTTCAGGATTTTATAAATAATGAGGGGTATGCAATTTTAAATTGAAGGACGTTCTCAAGGCACCTCACCCTTACTTTAGTATTCATGAGTAAGTAATTATACAAATGTTGTTGAATGAGCTTAGATAATTTACTAAAATCAAGAAAATTACTGCCAAAAAGTAATTAGTATTTCCAATGCTAACTGAAATAAAAGTATCTTTTTCAAATATTGTTTCATATTCAGAAAGTCAGGTTTCACCTTGGAAAATACATTTAGGATATGATTTATTTATTAAAAAATTGACCAAGCTCAAACTCATTAATTTGGTCATTGGCAATGACAGAATAAGAACCTTTCAAAAATCTGCTCCTCCGTAAAAAAAAAAAAAAAGGCAGTACTATCAAAGTAGTCAAAATATAGTTTTCCATAACTCTAGAAATTAACCGAAGTCTTAGAATAATTAGAGGAGTATTTATCCAAGAAAAATGGCTGGGTCTTGATAAGACCTCAAGCTTTGTGGTAGTTTAACTTTCTCTATTTCCGTCCCACTCTCCCTAGCTTGATCACAATCTTGAAAATCAATAGCTCTGCAGTGGAAGTAGAAAATAGCTTATCGATCACTGCAGCGAGTAGAACAGATTTGGAGATCCTCCAAAGCATTATTCTCAATTAATTGTCATTAATTTTCTGGAGGTTCCCTAAAAACCCTTACTCACAGGACTTGTCCTTATTTCACCTGAATCAGCGCTTATTTATTGCAAACAGCATTTTCACTGGAAATATTTGTGAAAAATCAGTGATAATAGTTTGACATTATAGCTGCCTGAGGTGGAACTATCAGGTGGGCAAATAAGAAGCTGACCAGAAATATTAAAAAGAAAAACTGGGGAAGGAGATGTTGTCATAGGTGGCTTTAGCTCTAACATGTTTAGAGCTGTCTAAACTTCTAAGTATTAAAGAGACACCCCAATACACATACAGAGCCTGAGAAAACTGATTGGTTTGAGTAATTTAAGGATTTTTCTGTACAAAAATTGGCTGACCAGTAAGTTAACTGAGCAGAGATATCAGTGGCCAGTTTGGTAAAAAATATAGATTTTACAGAATTAGTCCAGGGAAGCCACTAAACAAACAGCAACAACAAATGACAACACAGGAATAACAACAATACACCCTTGGGAAGGGGGCTCTAATTTCCAGAGTTACCATGTTATATTATTTTAAATGCCCAGTTTTCAAAAAAATTATGAGACATGCAAATAAGAAACAATGGCCTCTACACAAGAATAAAGAAGTAGTAAATGCAAACTATTTTTGAGGAAGCTGTGTTAGACTTACTAGTTAAATATTTTAAATTAGCTATTTTTAATATATTCAAAAACTAAGGGAATCCATGTCTAAGAATTGAAGGAAAATTTGTAAGCAATGTCTCCCCAAATTTAGAATACTAATAAACACTAGATTTGAAAAGTACAATAATTGAAATGAATTCACTAGAGGTACTGAAGCAGATTTGAGTTGTCAGAAAGAGTCAGCAAACTTGAATAGTGGTCCATTGAGATCACCCACCTTGAGGAACAAACAGAAAAAAAAAGAATAAAAATTAAGCAAGCCTTAGAGACTTATGTGACACCATAAAATGTACAAACATATGCACAATGTAAATTCTAGAAGGAGCAGAGATGGGGGAAAAGAGGCAAAATAATATTTGAAGAAATAATCATTAAAAACTTTCAAAATTTTATAAAAAACAGCAACCTACACAGCCAGGAAAGCCCATGAACTCCAAGTAGAATATACTAAAAGATATTCAGATCTAGGCATATAATAATCAAACTATAGAAAGAGAAAGAGAACTTTGAAAGCAGCAAGAGAGCAGCAACTCATCAACATGGAGAATCCTAAATTGGATTTAACAGCTGATTTCTCATCAGAATCCATGGAGGTAATAAGGCACTGATGTGACATATTTAAAGTAATTTTTTAATGCTTGTCAACCAAGAATTCTAAGTCCATTAAAACCGTTATTCAAAAGTGAAGGAAAAAGTAAGAAATTTACAGATTAAAACTGAGAGAATTCACCCTGCAATACTGGAAGACACCCTAAAATAATTTCTTAGAAAACTCTTAACTAAAAGGGAGTCTTTCAGATTTCAAGGAAAGGACACTAAAAAGTAAATTGAATTCACATGAGAAAATAAAGAGCATCAATAAAGGTAACTATAAGGGAAACATAAAGTACAATATGTGTGTTTTGTTTGTAACTCTTTAAAATCTCCTATCTAGTTTAAAAGACAAATTCATAAAGCAATAATTATAAATTTGTGTTGATGGATATATACATAAATTTATATAACAGTAGAAACACAAAGGAACAGGAAATAAATGGAGACATATAGAACCAAAGTTTTTGTATATTACTGAAGTTGTTGGTATTAATTCAAACTAGAGGGTTATAGGTTAAAATATTAATTGTAATCCCAGGGAAACCACAAAAAGCTCAAAAATGTATAAAAAATGACAAGGTAGGTTAGAAAATATTTAATATAAAATAAAGCATTAGTGGAGGATAGAGAAACAAAAAATAAAAAAGCCGCAGAAAACAAATAGTAAAATAGCAGATGTAAATCTTATCAGTAAGTATATTAAGTATAAATAGATTAATTATTCCATCTAAAGGCAGAAATTGGCATAATAGATTAAAAAAACATGATCTAACTATATATTCTTTATAGGACATTTACTTTAGATTCAAAGACTCAAATAGATTATGTGTAAAAGGATAGAAAAATACACTCCAAGCAAAGAGTAAACAAAGAAGAGCTTGAGAGGCTATATTAATGTTAGACAAAATAGACTTTAGACACAATTATTATAAGAGATAAGATGTTGATAATGATAGAAGGCTCAATCCACCAAGAACATACAGCAGTAAAAACATATATCAACCAAAAAACAGTGCCTTATGATAGCAACCTTAAGAGAACTGGAATAACTAACTATATCAGAAAAATTGACTTTAAACATGAAATGTTATTATGGAGAAGAGCAGATATTTCATAATGATAAAAAGCTCAATCTATCAAGAATGAGCAAGAATTTACATATATGGCTCTAACAACAACTCTAATATACATGCAGCAAAATACTACACAACTGAATGGAGAAATAGACAATTCAGCTATAATAGTTATACACTTCAATATTCCATTTGTAATAATGGATAGAACAAATAGACAAGGGATGAACAATTAAATACAATACTGGAATAACACCATAGACCAGCTAGACCTAACAGACATCTGTAGAACGCCCAACAACCACAGAATATACATCTGTCTAAAGTGTACATGGAACATTCTCTAGTATAGACCATATGTTTAGCCATAAAACAAATATAAAAAATATAAAATGATTGAAATAACACAAAGCACATTACCTGAATAGAAGGGAATAAAATTAGAAACCAATAATGGAAAGGATTTGGGAAATTTATAAATATGTAAAAATTAACTTTGAGGTGAATATAAAAGATAATAAAACATACCAAAACTTACAGGACACAGCTAAAGTAGTGCTTAGAGAAAAATTTATACCTGAAAATGCCTTTCCTAAAAAAGAGAAAAAGATCTTAAATCTATAACCTAAGCAGCCACCTTAATAAATTAAAAAAGTGACCATAAACTAAACCCTCCAAAAGTAGACAACAGTAAGAATTTGTAGTGGAAATAAATAAAATAGAAACATTTTACAAGTAGCAAAAAGAAATGAAACCAGAATTTGGTTCCTTAAAAAGATCACCAAAATTGACATTCCTTAAAAAGATCACCAAAATTGACAAATTTCTAGCTAGATTTACCAAGAAACAAATAGAAAATACTTAAATTAGTAAAATCAGTAATGAAAGAGAGGAGTTATTACAGAAATAAAAAGAATTATGAGAGAATACTATGAACCATTGTATGATAATGCTTTAGATAACTTAGATGAAGTGGAAAATTCCTAGAAAGAAACTACAAAAACTGACTCAAGAAAAGATAGTAATTCTAAATAGTCCTACAAGAATTAAACTGATTAGTAAGACCCACCTACCCCCTTTCCCTGCCCAAACAAAACCATCACAGATGGCTTAGCTGATCAGTCCTACCAAATGTTAACCAAGATTTAATATCCATCCTTCATAAACTCTTATGAAAAATAGGAGAAGAGAATATTTCCCAACTTGTTTTATGAGATCAATATTACTCTGATACTTAAACCAGACAAAGACACCATGAGAAAACTATGGACAAATATCCTCTGTGAATATAGATTAAAAAGTCTTCAACAAAATACTAGCAAACCAAATCTGGCAACATGTACATTGTATTACACAATATGAAAAAAGTGGGATTTACTTCAGGAGAAAAAGATTGATTCACACATGAAAATCAATCAATGTAATTCACCATATTAATAGAATAATTAATGAAAACTGCATGCTTATTTAATATATGCAGAAAAGGTATTTAACAGAATCCAATATCTTTTCATAATAAGAACACTCAACAGCCTAGGATCTCCAATGAGGTAAGAGCATCTACACAAAACCCACAGCTAACAGCATGCTTAATGGTAAAAGATTGAAGATTTCTCCTTAAGATCAGGAACAAGACAAGGATGTACACGCTGACGAGTTGTATTCAACACTATACTTAAGGTTCTACCCAAGGCAATTAGATAAGAAAATAATGTCATCCAGATTGAAAAGGAAGAAGTAAAATTATTTCTATATGAAGATAACATGATTCTAAAAGCCTAAGAAATCCACCAAAAATGATTAGAACTAATAAGTGAGTTTAGCAAGCTTTTCCAGATACAAGGTCAATATACAAATTGCATGCTTATGATTTTTTAAGTAAAAGTTTTGTTATAGTAAAAGTGGTAGATCTAAATTCACAAAGTTATAAATGTTATAGATTTGTAAATAAATTGTGAGGAATCCATATGTTTGCATACTGTGGAATCATTAAAAATAAGTAGAATCTGTATACTTACTGAGATACAAAAATTATCAGATTACTAAGTATAAACATATGGTAGATTAATTGCATTTATAGCCCCATTTCTTTTCTTTCTGCATTTAATCACTTGTGATGTTCCTTTGCGAAGGGACCCCACCCTTTGTAATTTACCTTGGTCAGAGAATTAGGCAGAAATGTTAGTGTGCCAGTTCTTAGTCTTTAGGTAATTTTGCATAATTCCACTTGCTCCCTCTTGCATGTCTGTGATTGCAACCTGAAGAGCATGCTCAGATTGGCTCACACTGGTCTCAATTCACCTCAGCTGAATTCAACCGAGATCCAAAGACTCTAAACCCCAAGAAGAATAAGCACGCTAAGAGGAGGTTGGCAGAGCTGTTCATCCCTGAGCAGCTGAACCCTGAGATGCTCAAGAAATAAATGTTCATTATGTATGCTACTGAGTTTCTGAGTGATTTGTATCCCAGAAAAAGCTAAAGCATATGGACCTATTTTAGTAAGAAAAATACGCATATGGTCAAGCATGACAAAACATGTTTAGCGAGGTAAAGCAAATGATTAACTGTGGTTATTTTAGCATTATGAGTATGAGTAATTTTATTTTTTCTGGATAATCATGTATTATTTTGCTATGGGTGGAATTTTCAATAAAAATGATAATAGGTTAAAATTATTTATCTTCCTTTTTAAAGGGAATAAATCAGTGTTGAAAGTTTATTACTCCAAATTAAAATTTTTCCTTAGAAAGTTTGCAATGGTTTCTGACTCTGAGTAAGCTTAAAGTGATAGAAATGAAGGTATATGAATAAACTATTTAATATTATAATGCTTAGATTTAGTGGCTTTTACTGACTCTATTTTGGGCTGTATAAAAATCTGAAAGTATTGTATGGAATTGAAATACAGATTTTAGTTTCCTCTATTTTCTTACCAAAATGTGAATAGTGTGTTTTTTTGCCATTAAAAATGTTATCCAACTTCTTCATGGATAAAAAGTAATTTTTCCAGGAATATTCTCTCGAAAAAATTAAAACAATGTTTTGAAATGCGCCTACAGTACTTAGTGGATGATATTTGAGACAACGGCAGAACATCTTTGCTTTTGATCTAAATCAGGCGAGATGAATTCATCCATAGCTCTAAAATGTGCCTTGGGAGCCTTGTAGGTTTTGTAGTGTTAAGTTGCTTTCACAGATAACTGTTGAAGTCTGAGAAAATTTAGAAGTTATATTTCATATTTCTCTTTTCCTCAGTCTTCACATCCAATCCATCAGCAAGTCCTGACACTACTTTTCTTCACCTCCACTTTTATCATGATATTGTCAAAATATAATTTTTAAAGTTAGAAACATGACTTTCTTACAAATGTCAAGTAAGCATATGCCAAACATTGATTTAAATCATTAATAAAGGAGTCAGCAGGATGACAAAGATAGTTCAAGGGGCATTTGGAGAACAGAGACTGTTGGGAAAGGTATACTGAAATAGATTTGCTAGGTTGGGCACAAAACTGGTTAATACCTTGCAGAGCAATAAAGTATAACCTTTCTTCTGGAAAGAAATTATACATCTCCAATGGACAAAAACTACAAATGAACATATTACAGAGTCCTAGCTTTAATCAACAGTAAACAGCAAAGCAAGCAAAGGTACATACTAGGGAATTAAATTATTCTTGGGTGATCCTGTTAGATAATGTCCTAGTATGACACTGAAATAACATGCAGATATTATTAGCAATTCTGGGTAATTTTTTTTAACAGTTCTCCATTGTTATTATAAATAACCTTAATCACAAATAAAGGCCAGCCTTCTGGTGTTTGGGCCTAATTGACACAGATTGGGAAAAGGTATTAATAACTACATAAACTTTTTTATAGTATGGTCAGCAAGTATAGTCATTCAGTTTTGAGCAACTCTTATCGTCAGAGAATTAATTTCTTTCTAGAATTCGAGACATATCTTCCTGTGGCCTTGGACCAACTCAGTTCTGCCTCATTTCTCCTGTAGTTCTCAAGGATAATTGTAGAATGTAGAATGTGCTGGGAATGCAACATTCTGAGACAAAGGGGAAAAAGCCTGGCTCTGTTCCTGTTTCTCGGAGAAATAGGATTTTCTTGAACGCTTTATCCCAGCATGTTGTGTTTCTCCAGAGGTATAAAACCCAGGTGGGCTCCCTCAGCTGTGGTACAAGTGAGGCACATGCGGACAAGATTTCACCTATCCCGGACAGCTTTTCTGATGAGTCTTAAAAAGCTAGCTTGCCCTTGAATCCTAGGCTTCTGGGTTATTTGCTGCCTACTTATGAGTAATAAATTTGCTTTGCTTAATTTGTTGTATGAATGCTCCTTCTCATTGGACTTGTGCAAATAGTAGAAATTGCAGCCCAAGATGCAGTAAGCTGTAATTGTAACCAGTGCGCAGAGAACATTGCATGAGGAAAACACTGAAAATAATAAAGAATATACTAAAATAAATTGTATCGGATGAAATATAACTACAAATTCTTTTCTTTTCTGTTTTTTTCATCAAGTCTTTTCTTCCTCCACTTAAACTTGGATTGGTCTTGTGACTTTCTTTAACCAATACAATTAAGCAGAAATGGTGGTTCTGTGTCTGTCTTTGCACTACTGCATCATTCTGGAACCATGTCTGACATAGTATAGGTCCTCAAAATAAATATTTACTGAATAAATGAATAAAAATATAATGATATTTGTCTTAACACTATTTGCCTGGTTGACAAGTGAGTTATCAAGACGTATACATTTTACTGAAAGGAAACTGCATGTTTTACCTCTGTACTAAGACATTTTCTAAATAAAACTTCTTATTAGAACAAGCAGTATCCTGCTGTTTTTATGAGTCACCCTCTCTCCCAGAAGTTCAGAATTCTTGTGCTGGCTGTTTTACATCACAGCAGCAGCCTATGTTGAGTTCTTTACTAGCGGTGTCCCACTGTCTTTTAAAATACATTCCTTGTTTTTATTTAAACCCCTGGAAGTCTCTGCCATGGCATGACGAGTAATAATAAGTTTATCAGATAAATCAATCTCTGTCTCTGTATTAACCATGCAAGAGAAAACACAGAATAAAGATTAGGAGTTTGGAATCAGAAAGACTCTGATGTGAGTTATAACACTCAAGTTCAGCTAGTAAGGGTGGTGAAGTTAGACCAGTATGAATTTAGACCATTATTTTATTTCTTGAGACTCATATGTAAATTGGGGAACATAATACTACCTAGTAAGGTGTTACAAGGATTAAAAGGAGCTATGCATATATAGTTTCTATTGTATAGTAAAGGGTTAACTTATTGTGGCTATTATAGGAACTGATTTTTCCCCAAATATCATATTGACTTTTAGTAGATGTCTCCAAAAGAAGTTGAAAACTGTAATTGTGAGAGATAGGAGAAATCTTGGGTTAGGTGCCTCTTTCTAGATAGCCATTTCCATCTCCTTCTCCTAGGGCTTAACACTCCTTACTTTTAAAAAAGACACTTCCAGACATAAATGGTGAATTTTTGAACTATGGTTAACTAATTCTAGCCAAACAATTAAATTCTATTTCCAGGAATTCCTGTGATATTTGTATCTGCAGTAAATTAAGAATTATAAAATCTGAAATCATATTTATGGTAGCTATTTTACAGTTCTGCTTATATAATACATAAGCTTGATAGAATCTCTTGATGCGATTTTTTCTAAGCCCTACCTCTCAAATAATCATTTACTACCGTGAAAATCTACATGTCTAGAAGAGTTTTAAATATGGATTGTTTAACAAGTTTCCCCTATTCTAACAAACAATCTTCTTTTGTAGATTCTGCAGAAATGGAATCCGAACAGGTCACCTTGAATGTATGAGGTTCAGGTGAAGGTGAAGTGCTGGATGAGGAGTAATTTAAAGCATGTTGAAATAACAAATAGCAAAACAGACATAATATTCTTTGGTCCTTATGAAAAAGTAGTTATAAAAAGATTTTTCCTAATTCCTAAAGTTTCTATTATTTAAAAATGAACTAAAATCTTAGAACCTATTTCAGCTTACTTGGTTCATCTAGTCTCAGCTCAAAAAGATGTTATCACTACTCCTTCAATAGCAAATTAACTCTTACTTGCTAGAGATATATATTTATAATTGAACTTCCTTTTATTGAAATTAGCTTCTGCAAAATCACAGCTGATGAATTCATCTTATTTCTTTTTTCTTTTCTTTCTTTTTCTTCTTCTTTTTTTTTTTTTTTTTCTGAGACAGTGTCTCACTCTGTAACTGAGGCTGGAGAGCAGTGTCATGATCACAACTCACTGCAGCTTCGACCTCAAGGGGCTCAGATGATCCTCCCGATCCTCCCACCTCAACCTCCTGGGTAGCTGGGACTACAGGCACACACCACCATGCCTGGCTAATTTTTATACTTTTTTGTAGAGACAGGGTTTCTCCATGTTGCCGAGGCTGGTCTCAAATTTGTGGGCTCAAGACCACAAGCTGGTCTCAAATTTGTTTCGGCTTCCCAAAGTGATGGGATTACAAGTGCGAGCCACTGCACCTGGCTTTGAATTCATCTTCTATTACTATATTCTACAATTAAGAGTTTAGTTTTGAGGTTAGGTTTTATTTTTTTCACCCATAAAATTTAGAACATGGATTGTTAAACAGCACATTTGGAGTGCTTGCTGTTGAAATATATTGACTTCACTTTAGAAAGGGTAATTTAGGCTCTTTTGCTCTCCTGGTTTTTGGTTATGGCATTAAAATTATGCTTTCATGCTGTGAAGATTTAATTAGTATTACAGTGAATATAACCAATGTTGATATTCAGATTACCCTCATATTTTCTCCCTCAACAATTATTGGGGAGCTATATTATACTGGAAATCACATGAACTCATTCCCTGTATTTGGTTTAGGAATAGCCTAACATTGTTTAAAAGAGAATGGCTTTAGAGTGCTCAAATTTTCCGGAAAACTCTGTGTGCTCCATTTAAAAGAATCAGCTGTTCTACTTTTGTATGAGCTGTCCTCTGCTATGCTTACTCTGGTGGCAGGAATCACCTTTCTAAGGTGACACAGAGGCAGTAAAAGCCATTCAGTCAGTGCCAGTGGTGTTCAGGTTACCTCTGTGACTGATCTCATCATTTTCAGTGCTTTATTCTTGAAATCCATTATCCATTCAGTAATATCATAACATTGGGGGAAAAAACTATTTCCTTTTGGGCTTCAACAGAATAAATTAAAATTATTTAGTTTGTATGTATCTGAAAGATATCCTAACAGGTCTGGCTAACTAAGTCAGCTTTTGTCACTCAACCAGCACACAGTCTTTACTATTTACAGCATTTGTAGCTTTTCTTTTTCAGTCATTGCTTATAAATTAACCAGATCATAAAAAGCCTCAATGTTTAAAAATGTTATTTTGCTTTAAAAAGTCAATGTTTAAAAGTTATTTTGCTTCAATTGCTTTTTAGTAAAGATAATAATACTGTAGTTGACTCTGAAAGTTTTCTGATATCTAAAAGCCTGTCACAATGCAAATCAAACTATGTGAATCTGTTTCCAAAATAAAGTCAAAATAAAAGAAGCAAGCCACGCAGTAGAGATTCAAGGTGGGGTTTAGGGGAATTTTAGACTTTTCCCAATTTCCACTGGCACTTTTCACCTCACCCATGCACCCAAATACATATTCACAGAGATGACTTCATCAATAACTTTCCTTCTCTTGTGTAAAATATTATGCAATGCTCCATCAAAGCTAGTATTCTAATCTCATCCCCTTCCTACACTTCTTCTTCATAAAAATTTGGTCACTTCCGCTGATATCACCCTCAATTTCCTCCTATGTAGTCTGAAGACATTGAACTCGATGGCACATGATCTGTTACATCTTTACATTTCTATTATAAATGTTTTCATCCAGTGGTATGTCCAGATGAATAATGAGATTGAAGTGAGTTAAATAGTAAATGTAAAATTTTCTGCAAAAAGTATATATGCGTAGGAAGTGTACACTGATATTATTTCAGTGGTTTCTCATCCCTGAACTTGGAAGTGTTCTCTTTCTAGGTGGTGAACACTATACTAGTCATTGACTGCAATGAAACAAACATAGGAAACACATTCCTTGAAGGATATCACTTTCTAGTGGAGAAGAAAGGACAAATACAAACACTGTACATTGGATTATGAGACAGCAAAGAAGACTGGCCTGATATATATAAAACATGGTTCTTGTTCATAAGAGATACTTAATGAACATATTTGTTTATTTAATATTTTGGAGACATATATTTTGATTATTTTTTGTGTTCTGTATCCCAGAAAATGATATCATTATCCCACTTACTCAAACTAGAACCCTGGATTTCTTTGCTCTTTATTTCCTCCTTGTTCTTGCTTATTCTCCATAAGCATTCAATCACCTGCTGAACTTGTCTACTTCTTGCATCCCCACTCTACGACCATGCTTCAAACTATTATTATTTCACTCCTAAATTCTGGCAAAAGCTTAGCACAGTTTATCTCTGTTCCTTTTCTGATATTCTTCAATTTGTCTTCTAAGCTTCATTCATACTAAATTTTTTTTCAGTTTTTAGAATTCCCCATGTTTTCTTATTTTTATATTTCTATACCTCTTGATTTTTTTTTGTTACCAAGATACCACATCCCCTTCTTATGGTAAATTCGTTAACTTAGATATGACTTATTTCTAATATTTTTTGAGCTCTAAGATCTGGGTTAGGTGTCTTTCCTACGTGCTTGTACACAAAATTGCACTACCTCTATAGTTATTGTCCCCAGATTACATTTTAATTGTCTATTTGTGTATTTGTATCAGTAACTACACCACAAACTCTCTGAGACCTAAAAATCTGTTTTGTCTAGTATTGTATCTTTAGCATGTACAATTAAACCTGATATTCAGTCATCATTGATTGAACTGATAGATAGAGGATGAGGGTTGGCAAACTATGAGCTGTGGGCCAGCCAGCCATTTTTGTAAATAAATTTTTATTGGAACACAGTCATGCCCATTAGTGTATGGATTTTCTGTGGCTTTTTAGCACTGCAATAGCAGAGATACAAATTGGAGCAGACACTCTATGATCTGCAAATCTGAAATATTTACCATGAAAAGTTTGGTGACCATTGTTACGGGGCTATGCAAATTTTTTATTTCTTCTTGAGGGAGCTATGGCAGTTTGTATCTTTCAAGAAATTTTCTCTTTCAAACTAAATGATCAAATTTATTAACATAAATTTGTTCAAAATATTCCTAAATTATTCTTTTTAATATCTGAGGATCTGCAGTGATTCTCCTTTTATATCCCCAATATTTATGATTTGTATGTTCTCTGTTTTTTCATTATTTGACTAGAAGTTTATCAAATGTTTTGGTCTTTTAAAATAGCTAGCTTTTAGTTTCAATGATCTCATTAACTTTTTCTGTTTTCAATCTCACTGATGTAAGCTTTTATATTTATTATTTTATTCCTTCTGCTTGCTTAGGGTATAATTTGCTCTCTATTTCTAGTTTTTTTTTTAAGGATATTTATCTTGCTTGGAGTTCCATGAGTGTCTTACCTATAGTTTGTTGTTTTTCATCACTTTTAGACAATTCTGAGCCATTAGGTTTCAAATTTTCTTCTGATCTGTTCACTTTTTCATTCTGGATGTCAATTGCACATATGTTGGACCATATGATGTGGTCACACAGTTCTTGGATGCTCTTTTCTTTTATTTTTCCTCTATATTCCTTTTCTGTGTTTCTTTGTGTAATACTAATGTTTAAATTGGTAGGATTTTAATACAGCAGATTACTATCTGAAATGTGGGTGGGCCCTATTCACTCAGTTGAAGGACTTAAGAAAACAAAAAATGACTGAGATCCTTTGAGGAAGAGGAAATTATGCCTCCAGATTGCCTGTGGACTTGAATTGCAAAATAAATTCTTCTCTGGGTCCCCAGCCTTCTGGCCTGCTCTTCAGATTTCAGACTTGCCAGCCCCCACAATTGCATGAATCAAGTACTTAAAATTAATCCTATTAATTCTTTTTCTCTGGAGAATCCCAACTAATGCAAGCCAACACAAACCCGCCACCTAATCCCTGAGTCAGTGGTACATATTTTAGGTGTTTGTTATAGTAGCATCTCATTTCCAGTGCCAATATCTGTTTCATTTACCTATTTCTGCGAATCATCTCGAAATTTAGGAGATTAAAATAATAACCATTTTACTTGCTCACAATTTGCGTGTCAAAAATTTGGGTAAGGCAGGCCTGGATTATCTCTGCTCATGATATCTAAGACTTCATTTTGAGTGACTCAAATGGATGGAGGATGTTGGAATAGTTTGATTTAGACCATGTGTCTTCGGCCTTAGTCTCGGATGACAGGTAGATTTCTTCATTCTCTTCCATATATCAATGTGTCTAACTTGAACATCTTCACTGCATAGCCATTTCAGTGTCTCAGAAAGGTTTCAATATACAAGCATTTACCAAGACTCTGCTTGCATCATATTTGCAATATTGGTCTGCTCAAGCTGCCATAACAAAAGGCCACAGGTAAAGTGGTGTAAACAAAAGAAATTTATTTCTCACCATTCTAGAGTCTGGAAGTCTGAGATCAAGGTACCCTCAAGGTTGGTTTCTCTTGAGCCCTCTTTCCTTGTCTTTCCATCCTTTCTCTGTGTCCTCACATGACTTTTTGTCTGTGCACTCACATTCCTGGTATCTTTTTCTCTTCTTATAAGGACACTAGTCTTATTTGAATAAAGCCCCACTGTCTAGCCTCCAGAACAGAGAAAAATAAATTTCTACTGTTTATATATTATCTTGTCTAAAGTATTTTGTTATAGTGTTCCAAGTGGACTAAGACACTTTTGTGAAGGCCCAGTCTTCAAATATAGTTACGTTGGGGGTTAGGGCTTCAACCTGCAAATTTTGGAGAGCTGGGATAATTCAGTCCATAATATTTTCCAGTGTCCCATTTGGCAAAGCAGGATACATGGCCAAGCCCAGAGTCAACTTGGAAGGTAGACCAGTATACTGGGGGCAGGAAGACTGGAGATGTGGTGCAATAGGTTTCCATCAATATTGTGCCAGTTGGAGAAAGATATATTTACAACTCAGAGAAACTGAGTTTTCTGACAATCATTTTATTTATTTATTTTTTACATAATTGCTTTTGTGGTGTCCTTTTTTGCAATGTCAGTCATCATGACATATCTTATTTACCTTTGTGATTGCTTCACAGGGTACACATTAACCTACTACTCAGAGGTCAAAAATGTCCTATCAAGCAATTTATTTAAAGAGGGGAGCAATGAGGAAGTTAATTGATTTTTAAAGCAAATTAAAACTCTCTTGTTGCCATTACAGTGTGAGAGATTAAATAAGTACCTCTTCATATTTCACTCACAGAAATTATCCCAAATGATTTGGTCAAATTTTAAATTTGTGGAAAAGTGTAATTCAATGTCCTGGCCAAAGACTACCAGGAACACATCTGTATTTGAGCAAGGTGGGTTTATTAGTTATTGCAGTGAAGGAGAATGGACATCACAACAAACCACTGGAGTATTTTAATCAGGATGTTATACGAGAGTTACTTCAGCCTGGGCAACAGGGTGATACCCCATCTCTACCAAAAATAAAAAATTAGCTATACATGATGGCATGCACCTGTGGGCCCAGCTACCCAGGCAGCTGAGGTAGGAGAATCACTTGAGCCCAGGTCGTCAAGGTTGTTGTGAACCATGTTTGTGCCATTGCACTCCAGCCTGGGCAACAGAGCATGGCCCTATCAAAAAAAAAAAAAAGAGCATTACTACTGGATTTCGGCTTTGGTTTGGTGATTTGGGGAAGGGCCCAAGGAATTGAGGGTTTGCTATAGATTGGGTGTTGTCCAAAAATGGGTAACATGGAAATGAGGACTCCTCTCTGTACTTAATGTACTTAATCGTCGGGTACTAAACAGATCATATCTTTAAACCTGGGATTGATAAAGCATTCCTATTAGCTGGGAATGGGAAATGTTTGGGATTTTGCACTTGAACAATGTTCATATTTTCTGTGTTCAAACATCATTACAAAGTGGTCTTGTTTTGCCTTGATCTATCACGGTCAGAGAGTAGCCTTGTCTAGTGTTAATGTTCTGTGAAACTTCATGTTCAATAGGAGAGCACCAAGGCTGGCTGTCTGTATGTCAGGGGCTGCATTTTCTTTCTAGCTCATGTTATTTCATTCTAGATCAGTTGGGAACATAAACTTAATACAAACTGCTGTTTCAATATGTTCCAAGTAAATCTTTCATATGACAAATAAGAAACTATTTGGAGTTTATCTGCGTTAGTTCCATGTTTTATTCTTTTGATTTCCTGGCTTTGACACCAAGCGAGTTTCATAAAATCCATAGAGGAAATTCCTTCCAGGTTTGCACAGTCTGGATGGAGTACTTCTCCTTATTTTCAAGGAGTATAGTTTGGAGATTCATACGTTATGTGGCGCTGCTTCTAGGCAAAATTTGAGCAAATCAAGGCTTTTTATTGTGGTGGTATTACAACATTCCTTGTTACTTTTCTCTCGTATCATTCTGTGAGCACTCGTTTCTGTCACTCCAGGTAGTCAGAATCTAGACTCTGCCTCTGAAGCACCACCCTCAGCCTGTCCTTTTGAGCTGAGTGCTTTGGGCCTTTCCTCCTTAATTACCCATCAGGATATACTGGCCCTGCTCCATTTCCTCAGTTCCCACAGCTACATCAAAAATTTGGCTAACAAATCCTTGTTAATGCTTTATTACTTTTTTAACACTTCATGACAAATCTGGTTTTATTGTGGCTTCCTGGAAAAAAATCTTTTGACTTCAAAATATGAAGCCTTTCTGGACTGGATGTATATGAGTTATTTGGGTCAGACAGATCATTTTTCTCCCCCTCAAATTTCCCAAACAAAGCTGGTGGCTTTCTATCCTGTTCGTTCTGGTTGCTGACTATTCTTTTTATACAAATCAGAGTGAGAGGATTTGCTTATTAATGTTCTGCCAGGCCTTGAACTATGAAACTAGCATCTTCATTCTGGGAAGGGTTTAAAGAACACTTTGTACTTTGGAATACCAGTTTCTTATAGGGGATAAAGGAAAGTATCTTTCATTATTTAATTACTTATTTTCAAACAATAATCTTTCTCTCTCTCTGAATCATATTTTTTTATTTGAGATACAGGATTATTCTGATTTTAGTAATAAGTCCAAATAGTTACTTAACTCAGCAGATGGTTACTATCATTTTCTTCAACAACAACAACAACAAAAAGATCTCTCTTATCAAAAAGAAAATGCTCTGTGGAGAGGATTCAAAGAAAAAAATCATAATATTTATAGGATGATTAATTATTTTTATCAATTTGCCTTGACATCAAAGAGGATTTCACACATCCTGAGAATACCACATGGCCTCCCTAATTGTTAGATTTCTCTCCAGAGATGAAAAAATTTAAATAGTTTCACTACTGAGTAATTTATTTAACATGTGTGCTAGAATGATTTCCAGTGGTTATTGGAAGTTATCTCTTTGCAATATTAATTGCAGAAAAAGGCTTTCAATTGCTAATGTAGCAAAACAGATCAGGTGGTTCCCATCATTTGGAGTATGTGCTCTACTTGAGGGATGATGAATGGGCGGGGTACCTATCAAAGAATATATTAAAAGATGCATGTAATTCCTGACATTTCTAGGGAAGAAAGATGGCTTTACCATGGTTTTTATAAGAAGACTAAATAAATAAAAATGGGGACTTTAGGAGAGACAATTACTCAAATTTGAGTTTCAAAATACTTATTAATTGATGCAGAAAATTTGGGTAATACTAGTTAATGGTACAAAAATATAAACTTTATAATGCATTCATGAAAAGAATAAAGCTCAGAACTAACCTCCTAGACAAATGTAGGATGTCCTGTAAAAATATGCACCAAATTCAGGATTGCCTATATTCAGGAAAATCTAGCTGTTAGAAGTAAATAGCAAAGATAATTTTTATCACAGCTTTTGGAGGAATTAACTACACTATGATCTTATTGGGACTAACCTCAAAGTGTATAATGATTTGTAATACAAAATTCTCCAGGTCAAACTACAACCAAACTCCAACTAACACTGTTGGTTACCTGTGCTAGGGTTCTCCAGAGAAAAAGAACAAATAGAATATATAGGAAGAGATTTATTATGAGAATTGGCTCACATAATTATGGAAGATGAGAAGTCTCATGATCTGCAAGTTGGAGACCCAGAAGAGCTGATGGTGTAATTTAGTCTAAGTTTGAAAATCCAAGAATCTGGTAAACCAATGGTGTAAATCCCAGTCGAAGAACAAGTAAAGATTGATGTTCCAGCTAAAGCAGGAAGACAAGAAGCAAAAAGAGGCGAATTCATTTTTCCTTTACCTTTAGTTCTATTTAAGCCCTCAAGGAATTGAATGATGCCCAAACACGTTAGGGAGGACAACCTACTTTACTGAGTCCATTGACTGAAACACTAGTTTCACCTGGAAACTCCTTCACATATAAATTCAGAAATATTGTTTAAACTGGACACCCCTGGTTCAGTTAAGTTGACACATAGAATTAATCATCATATTACCTTTTTTAAACAGGAATATTATTGATTTACTCCAACAAATTAATTTTCTCATGAAATCCACTCTATATTAAACTAAAGTTTATAAAGATTTATATTTTAAATAAAATTTACATTTTCTTTAGATAAATAAAATTATGAAACACTTTTACATTGTTATGTGACATTTATTTATGTAATAAACTACATCCTCTGATTAATGAATGTGTCAAACATATTGTTACTTCACTTCTGGAATTCTAGTCTGAGGCATAAGGTTAATACTAATTTAAACTCAGAAACATATCCACTTTTGATAAAATATTCCATTTAGAAAAACACCCCATGTTCATTGAAGTCAACTGGTAAAAAAAATATAGGTCATCAAATTGGAGAATACAGATCTTGTTAAAAACTGCTGCATTATAAAATAATCTATATATATTTCATTATGTATTTTGAATTCTATCATTAAATTAAATTAGACTTCCAGAATGCTACAATTTTGAATAGGAATTTGCAGAAATATGTCTTCATCTAAACATTTTATTGATAGTGTATAGAGTTTTAGTGTCTTTGTGCTTCTTTTTTGCGTGGGCTTCTAGATGGTTCAAACCAAGTCCATACACACACATATATATATGTGTATATATATATGTATACACACACATATATACATATATATGTGTGTGTATACATATATATATCTGGGGAACCAATGGTATAAATCACAGTCTGAAGACAGGTAAAGATTATTATATACATATGTATATGTATATATATAATATATTCATTTTTTTAGCTTCGAGAAGTGAAATTTTTTAAGTGTGTAAAACACACACCAGCATTGTCAAACTATGTAGGCTCTCAAAGAAGATTACAGCACCTAAAGGGTCTATAAATGAAGGCATTTCAGTAGTTTTGATTGTTTAGTACTTTCAGCAGCTGCAACAAATACTCAGATAACAGTGGATTTCAAAATCTAGAATTTATTTCTCACTCATGTATAGTTTAAGCATAAGAAGTCCAGAACTTGAACTATGATTATACAAGGATCCAGAGTCTTTCTATCTTGTTGCTTTACTTTTACCTTGTGTATTGCCAAAGGTGTGCAAGTAAACTGGCTGTTTGAGAAAAAATTACTGATTTGTATTATTTGCTGATTTTTGTGGCATAAATACTCCCACAATAGCCAATTTTAGGGTGCCAATGGTTCAAACCCTGGATTGCAAAATTCCAGCTCTGGCATAAGTTAGCTCCAGCACACTACTGGGAAATGCCCTCAACCCCATGTTTAAGAAGGCTCATCAGCAGTCCCGCATTACAGCCAGAGGAAGAAGTCCTTTCGCTTATGAGTGTGACTTGATGTGGTACACATCATTTCCATTTACATCCTGTTAGTGAGAAGTCAATTACGTGTGCATGCCTAGCAGAAAAATAGGCTAGGAAATGTAGTCTTTAGTCAGTCTACTTGATTATGTGTCTAGCTAAAAACTAGATATTTGGTTCTTATGGAAAAAAAGGAAGAAAAGACATTGGTGAACAACAGCAGATTTTGCCACAAATATGCATTAACATCAGTGTCAATTTATAGTCATAATTATAAGAGGGACAATAATGACTGAAATGAAGCAAGTTTATATGAATAAGTTAATATAAGATACCTGTTAATTTCAAATGATTTTTCCATTTCAAGTAACAAAGAAATGAATAATAACCAAAGTGCCTAATTAATAACAGGCAAAGAACAGCGCAGTGCTAAGTTAAACAATGACAGAATGATAGATGTTCCAGAAGTTAAATATGATCTGTGTGCACTAATTATCATTATATGTTTTTCTGAAGGTTCTCTGATTGACATTTTAAAACATTTATTAAAAATTGCATTACAGCAGAACGGTTTAAGAAAAAAAATTGAACATTGAGAAGTCTTTCCCATTCCCCAACTGTCTGAAAACAAATCAACAATGACAGTTTGAGAATTTTATATTCCTAAGAGTTCAGATAGAAGAGTAAGATATCTATGAGAGGTTGTTTATAATCATAGTTGAACAACGGAGCTGGATTTGTTTATTAAAAAAAAAACACGAAAGTCCATGACAATCAGTACATTTCGTATAAGATTCTAGAGTTTGCATTAAAAGTACATTTATATTCCTGGATTACATTCTTCAGACCCACAAATCAAAATATCACCTCTATGCTAATCAGTGGTACTGCCTACAATGTGCTACACCACCCACCTTCAGCAAAACACCACCTATTAGACCTCCTCACATTCTGTAAACCATTAAACTATAACCTGAAAGAGTGGTTACATTGACCTTCTTTCCTTAAGAGATTTGTCTCATGATTCTCAATCACATCAGATGTTTATCAATTTATATGTTGCAATTCTTCTGTTATTTTAGGGGGAAATTCCAAAAAGGGGATATTTTATATGTTTTTTTTCACTTTCTCTTGTTGAATAAATTAAAAATAAAACTCTTCCTCCTAATGTAAAGAATTGACACTAGAATAGCTTTCATATATGTAAATCTGCTTTTCTTATATGTATGATTTTCTACACTCTCAGTTATTTTATCATTCAATTATTTTTCTTTTCTTTCTTTTTTTTTTTTTTTTTTTTTTTTTTTTTTTTTTGTAAGATAGTCTCGCTCTGTTGCCCAGGCTGGAGTGCAGTGGCGCGATCTCGGCTCACTGCAAGCTCCGCCTCCGGGGTTCATGCCATTCCCCTGCGTCAGCCTCCGGAATAGCTGGGACTACAGGCACCCGCCACCACGCCCAGCTAATTTTTTGTATTTTTTTAGTAGAGACGGAGTTTCACGGTGTTAGCCAGGACGGTCTCGATCTCCTGATCTCGTGGTCCGCCCACCTCGGCCTCCCAAAGTGCTGGGATTACAGGCGGGAGCCACCGCACCCGGCCATTCTGTTATCTTTTTATTCTGAGACTCTGAGTCACTAAAGGCTTAGAGATGCTATTTTCAGTTTTTAAAATCACTATCAAACTTTCATTATTATTATTATTATTTGCCTGATACAGCTACTCATCCTCCTGTCTATGTAATACTTATTTTTTGTGTGTTTTTAATAGAGTCGATCTTTTTAAAGACCACTGGACATAGACTCAGATATGAGTTCATGTCTGGCCTTACTCTTTTCTGTAATCTTGGCCTAATCAGCTGATCTCTCTGATCTCAGTTTCTCCATTTGCAAAATGGGGATAATAATACCTGCCTTAGTGATTTATAGTGATTTGGAGTGCTTACTTTAAGAATTAACTATTTTATTTTGAAAGATCATTTTATTTGGTATTCTGTTCAAAACAGTGACTGGAATTGAGATTATATTAAAAATCTCTGATCTTTCTCATCACATTTTAGAACACATGGAAATAACTTAAATTGTCTCACCACGCAATTTTTAAAAATCCCTTAATTGCAGTATATTAAGACATTGGAACTAGAATATTTATTCTAGGAAATATTATCCTGGGGACAATACTCTAACAATAACAACAACAACACATAATATTTATTGAACAGACATTAGATGAAAATCACTGTTTTAAGTGCTTTATAAGTATTAACTCATTTAGTCCTCACAAGAAACCTATGGAGAAAGTATTAAATGATAAAACAGGAATATAAGTTGAATGTTTAAGACGGATACTGCCAGTGCTGTCTGTTGAAATTCAGCCTACATTCAATGCTAGAAGGCAAATTTTTCTCCAACATGTTTATTCCATCTCTTTGTCCTTTTTTTTTTTTTTTTTTTTTTTTTGAGATGGAGTCTCACTCTGTCGCCCAGGCTGGAGTGCAGAAGTGCAATCTTGGCTCACCACAACCTCCGCTTCCCAGGTTCAAGTGATTCTCTGTGCTCAGTCTCCTGAGTAGCTGGGATTACAGGCGGGCACTACCATGCTCAGCTAATTTTTTTTTTTTGTATTTTTAGTAGAGACAGGGTTTCACTATTTTGGTCAGGCTGGTCTCAAACTCCTGACCTCATGATTCACCTGCCTTGGCCTCCCAAAGTGCTAGGATTACAGGTGTGAGCCACTGCGACCAGCCTTCTTTGTCCTTAATGTCAGACTCATTGGCTTAATTTCTCTGTGGCTATTAAGGAATATGCATTTTGGTGTGTTAACTGAAAACTCTTATTGTGTAACTTGGAAACTTCCAGTTTAAAATCTTTTTTGCTTAAATTCTCTCTTATAAAATATTACTTGGGCTATACAATTTTCACTTTTATTATCATTTGTCTGCTATAGCTTTCCTCCACACCGATTTTCTATGTAGTATTTCTTTTAAGTGTGTGTCTGATAGAGGGTGTAAAAGGATTATTTTTTTTTCCTAATTCAATTCAAGAATCTCTGTTTTAGTGGATGATATAATCCAGTTACATTTGTGTAATTACTAAATTTTATTTTCCAATTTGTTTGTGTTTTCTTTTAACCAGGCATTTCTTTGTCATCTTTGTCCTTTCATACCTTCTATTTGCTCACTTTTTGTATTTTATTTTCAGTCATTTTAACCATTATATGCAAATAACTTCTTATATTTGAATTTATTCTGCTAGTTTGTACTGCTTCTTGAAGTAGTTAGCAGTTTTTAAAAATCTGAAGCCATTTCTTATTCAAATATTTCCTTATCCCATTCTTCATCTTCTCTTCCTTATGAAATCCAAGTACCCGTTGGTTGACTCTTTCACCATGACTCATATATCTTTACACATTTTTCTTTATATTCCATTCTTTGTGCTTCAGATTGGATTTATTTTCTGAGATACCTTCCAGTTTACTGCTTCTCTCTTCAGATTTGTCTAATCTTTTATGTTAGACATTACTGAGTTCTTAATTTCAGATATTCTTCAGTTCTAGAATTACCATTTGATTCTTTCATATAGTTTCTAGTTCTTGGCTGAAATTGTTTGTTTTGTCATTTAATGCTTATGCATATTAACCTCCATTATTTTAAAATTATTACTCCAAATTCCAAAGTATGGATCTCCAGTGGATCTATTAACTGATTTCTCTCTTCATTTTATTTTCAGTTAATTCTTTCCTTTTATTTACACTTATTTATTTATTTTTCCTGCTGCCTGTTTTTTATTGAGTGTTATTGTATGTAAAAAATATTAGATGTGATTTTATGTTTTTAGATCACATTATCTTTCTCCAGAGAGGATTTTTCTTTTGACTCTGGTAGGCAGTTAAGTTGTAGCTGGTGCAGATTAATCCAATTATACTTTTAACTGATTCAAAGTTGGTCTTCAGTCTGCCAGTGTTAGTTTATTTCCAGCTCATATTTATTTCTAGGGTGTATCCTTTGGAGATACAAACTAAATATTCAGGGTCTATAGTAGAACCCCTCTTTCTTGGATGGTTCTGAGATTCAATTTTTGTCTTTAGCATTGAGAGACTGCCAAAAGTGTTTTTTTTCCCCCAGCTTCTTAGCCTCTCAGCTGTGCTTTCTGTTTTCCTGTTACCTTCTCTAGAGATATTGCTCTAGAATGTAACAATGCCTCTATGGGAACATTTAATCCTCCTTATCTCAACCTCAAAACTTCTGCTGTCTATTAATCCTCTCAGACATTCTCTGCTTTTTGAGGGGGGAAGAGCAAGGAATTTCAACCACTGTTCCCTCATTATCCTGGACCGTATACAACCTTCAAGCTCCATCTATCCTATGTTTCTCTAAGCTTTTCTATTCTGTTGGTCAGGAATCATGGTGTAAATGGTAGCTGTTTATCAGACTGCTATTTTGGAGTAATTTAGGATGCTAGGCTACAGTTTTCTCATGCTCTAGATCTTCCAATCCTATGAGATAAAGACCTATGCATAAGGGTTTCTATTTTCCCAGTTAACTCCCAGAGCTTAGCCTGGAGCTTAGGTCATTGAGCCTCTTTCTCAGATACTGACCAGGGCCTAAAATCCTGTCATCTTCTTTCTAATTTCCCCTTCTTTGCTTTCTTGTTCAAATCTTACCAATTAGAGACAGGAAACAACTCTTTTCTACTTACTTATTGTTTCCACTTTATGGATTACAAGTCTGAACTTGCTTTCACTCTTCATATTTAAAATCAAGCTTTTGAAATAACTAAAAATATACAAACAACTGTTTTCTCTCTCAAACAACTGCTCTTTTAATTTGAACCCAGAGTTCTCAAAATTATAGTCTTTACTATAGTTTTATAAAAGTCAACTTAAATATAAGTAATTTGACTTTTACTTTTTATCTTAAAGTAAGATAAAAGGCAGCATACATAAATCCTTGTTGAAGTTTGGATGATTAGAAGAGATAAGATTAAGAGTAATCTTCCACTAAACAGAGTGCTAACTCTGTAGTGTCCTGAGACAAATGATATAGCTATAGTGACAATAATAATGTCAGTCATTTATTGAGTGTATGCTGTGTTTCTTAAATGCCCACAATGTTTTGTGAATCTGTATGATTTCCTCAATAAGTTTGTGAATTTAGGATAATTACAAGTGAAAAAACTAAATGCTTTTAGAGGACAAGTAACTTGCCCAACTCACTAGTAAGTAGTAGCTGTGGAATTTAAGCCAAGGTCTGTCTGACTTCAAAGCTGTGTGTATTTGTTCTCTATACGATGCATAAATTTTTAGCTATTAATAATTATAATTTACTTTGTTCCTATCAATATAATAGTGGTAGTATGGAGTATCACCTGAAAAACAACTCAATTTATAAAATACTGATATTCAAGTGAAATTTTATGTTATACTTGAGAAAGTGTTTTATAAGCTGTTGTAATATTTTATTTTTTCTATGTATACCAACTTTATTTTCTAGATTGTAAGTTTCTGGAGATAGGAATTTTCTTTTTTCTTTTATGTCTCTTAATATATTTATTATGCTAAATCCCAAACAAATTTTTGATCATTATTGATTTCTGCTTTTTTCTAAAAAAAATAGATTACATTTGTTAATTAATTACTTTGTAGTTTTATTATTCTATAGACTATTTTAGTGTTTGATGTTTTTTAAATTAAACTTTTCATTTAACAAATGCAAACCTGAAGTTGCAATATAATTACAAGGGATTCCATATACCATTCATTTAGATTCATTTGTTGTTAACATTTTGCCACATTCACTTTATGTCGCTCAAGACATATTGATGTGGACATTCTTATTATTATTTTCTTTTTGTTCTTGCGTAATCTATGTGAGAGTAAGCTGTGAGAGATCATGACCTTCACTCCAAACACTTCAGTGTGCACGTCTAAGAAGCAGCGCATTTTTTTGTATAATCACAGTACAGTTATCAAATTCAGAAATGTTACTTTACTAGATACTGATTATCTAATATCTGACTTATATCCAAATTTCAACTTTTTTGTCCAAATTACTGTCTTTTATAGCAACATTATTTCCTGATTCAGGATCATGGATTGCATTTGTCAGGTTTTTTTAATTGCCTTTATTTTGAAATAGTTCTTCAGAATTTTACTGATTTTTATGACATTGACAGTTTTGAAGAGGCCCCTTCATTGTGTGGTTGTATCTGACTCCTTGCACCAGAAAATATATTGTCCATGTACTTAGCGATGACTAATGTTCCTTTAAAAGGAATATAAGGGCTTTTAGAAAATATAACTGCAGGTAAAATATAACTGCAGATAACACTAAGAGTTAAAGGGAATAATGTCAGACAACAAGGGAAAAGTTTACAAAGCTTTTTTTTTTCTTCACAATTTTACCCAGAACCAGCTCTGATGGTTACCATGGTCATAAGTTAAAATGAGAGTACCATTTTTTTCCTATTCTTACTGCAGACCAGGGTAATGAGATTTACCTCTGAACAATGAATGATCAAAGAGGCTTTTACCTACTGTTCTTTCAGGAAGCAAGTTTATCTTATGGTAAGCTAGTAGAGTATAGAAATCTAAATATCAAACTATAAATTCTGGAACTCAATTTGAATGTCAGAGTGGTAAGGGAAGGAACACTGGACTCAGACAGACTGAGAGATAATAATAGTATAGCAATAACAGCTATTTTTGAGCAATAAATATTTATGATCACTGTGCTAGCATTACCTTATGTCCTTCGAATAACTCAAGGTAGGTTTCATAACACCTGATTATAAGGCAGGGAACAGGTTTAGAGAGATTAAGTCAATTATCCAGCATCACAGCATCAGTCATTCAGGTAGTAAGGAAGAGAATCAGGATTATGTAATTATGTCATAGGCCTGTCTTAGCCCTAAGGGGTACTCGTTACTTACTACTAGGTTAACGTTGCCTCTCAAATGAAGACTCCACCAATATTATTTTTTATGCCTTTAAGCCTCCATTTTCTCATTTTTAAAATGTTGATAACAATCTTCACAGAGTGAAAGAATTGTGTGCAAACCAACTGACTCACAATAGCTATAAAACTTCTCTTTCTAGTCAGATTCTAGACTTTCAGTTGTCAGTATATTGCTAGATAATTTTAGCAGTCAAATATACATAACTATAATGCATGTTTAGATATTAGAAATAATGGTTTGAAAAAATTCCCAGGATAAAATCTCTACAACTTATCAGACGATAGAATAGGAATATGTATTCAGTAATTCATATTACCTAATTTTACCCAGATCTCTTTTTTGTTGCTACATCCTCAAAATAATAATTTGACATTCCCTTGAACTTTCTTTTTTTTTCAGTCATGTATTTTTAGGTTTTCGAATTAACAGGAAAAAAAAAATTAGCACTGTTCTCTTTTCTCCACAGCCTTCATTTGTTTCATTTCCTCTTTTGTCACCTATCTCCTAGGCAACAAAGCAAACAAAGGAAAACCTTTTATTATCAAAAAATTAAAATAAGGAATTCAGATAAAAATTGAGGAATTGATGAGAATTGTCTGTTGAGGCTTATGTAACTGAAAAGAAAAGCAAACACTTGTTTTTTTTAACTTCTTCCATTAACACACCAGCTGCCTCTCTAGGAACCCTCGGTGTGAAGCTGGCCCCAGAGGCCTCACTAGTGAGGGTTTGACAGTCTACAGTTAACGTTTGATCTCGAGCTTCTCTCCATTACACATGTCGTTATTTTTCTTTTCTTTACATGAAACTATATGTCCTGTCAGGATAAAATTACTTTACGTGTTCAAAGTAAACAAAATTGTTCATTCTAGTAAAACATTCCTCAGAAGTTTCTTCCAGGAAAACCCTAAACCAGACAAAAACTTTACAAGATTTTTTAGGTTATGGTTTCAATATGTCTGCAAGTGATTTACTTTTCATAGTTCTTAAAATTTTGCTTGAAAATTATTTGCTTTTAATTCAAGAAATCCCTGCTATAATTCTCATTTGAAGAAAAAAATGTGCCAGTGAAATTTGTTAAATAAAATAATAGTTCTGAAGTAAATCGATAGCCAAACATCTACAGTGGGTTTAGTGTGTAAAGGGTGGTTATGAGGCTTGGGTTATGTGGCCAGGGTGAAGCAGGATATTTCCCTGAACACTTCACTGGCAGGAAGTGGAATGCACGGGTACTTGAACTAGCCAGCCGATTCAGCACTGGCAGGAGTGAAGTCTCACTCAGACCTGCTGTGCTCCACCCCTCATGGGAAGGGGAGCACACAGGTGCGTGGGTACAAGAGCTGGGGTGAGTGCTTTTGGGTGCCAGCAAGGGCAAACTCTGTAGCAGCCCCATGGCAGCATCTGGAGGTGGAGGTGCCCATGACCCCTGAAGCCCCAGAAGTGTTACAGTACTGTTTTAGGTCTGCTGTCCATGGATGGCTTAAGTGTTAACAGCTCAGTGGAGCATCAGTGTGACAGCCTTTTGCACCTGCATTCATGGCACCCAAATTCTTGTCCAGCATCCAGGAGGAATAAGGTTGCACAAATAAATTGGAGATGGTAAATGTGGGGGATTTTATTTCCAATGAAAGTGGTTCTCAGCAGGAAGGGGAGCTGAAAAGAGGATGGAGTGGGGCGGTAATCTTCCCTTGAAGTCTGGTCATCCCCAGCTAGACTCCTCTCTGAAGCTATGCTATCAAGCTGTCCCCCTGAAGTCAAGCCACTTCTCTCCCATGTCCAGCTGTAGTCACTGACTTCCAGCTGCTTCTCCTCTCTCTGCTAGCTGAGCCTGGGTTTTTTTGGGGGAGGGGCAAAAGACAGGGGCAAGGTGGGCCATGGATGGTTTTGGAAAAGGCAACATTCGAGTGCAAAAACAAGGATGTAATTTCTCACTTTGGGCCATGGTATCAGGCTTTTCAGCTTGAGGGTGGGGCCCTCACCAGGAACCTGACATCTTCTGGCCAGAATTTCCCTGCCTCCTGTCCTTATAATTTCCTCACTCTGAAAAGGCACATCTAACTGCTATTAGAATATGAATGATGGCCTGGCATGGTGGCTCAAGCCTGTAATCTCAGCACTTTCGGATGCCAAGGCAGGCGGATCGCCTGAGGTCAGAAGTTTGAGACCAGCCTGGCCAACATGGTGAAACCCCATCTCTACTAAAAATACAAAAATTAGCCAGTCATGGTGGCACATGCCTGTAATCCTAGCTACTCAGGAGGCTGAGGCAGGAGAATTGCTTGAACTCGGGAGGCGGAGGTTGCAGTGAGCCAAAATCTCACCACTGCACTCCAGCCTGGGTGGCAGAGCAAGACTTTGTCTCAAAAAAAAAAAAAAAAAAGAGAAAAAGAATATGAATGCTGACTGGTCTTAGCTACTTCCTGCTGAAAGGGGGTGTTGTTTTGAGGAAAAATGGTAGTCAGATTCCTCCCAGAGGTTTGCCTAAGGGTCCCTGGAAAAAGGGAGCCATTGTCTGAGGCTCTGGTTGCCTAATCGTTTGGAGTTTGATGGCCTCTAGGTGAGAAAAAACAAGTTTATCAAGATTAAGTATGCATGGATCACATATGTGTATTTTATAAAGAGGAGTTAAAAGAAGAGTATTTCATGCCAAAGATTACTGAAATAAGAAGTGAAATATACTAATCATCCTGAAAGCAACATTGTACGCCTGTGGTATAGAACAAAATGAAGTAAGGACAGCAAGACTATAAAGAGGATATCAATGAAAGGTTAATTAGTAACACTAATTAAATAATAATTAAGTTTCATTATTAACACTAATCTTTTGTGATTTTTAGCTTGATGTCCCCAGTGTCCTTACATTGGTACTTTGGGTGCTCTTCAGGGTTGACAGAGGTAACTCTGTTGGCTTCCCAGGCCTTTACTCAGGTATAATGAGTCCATTAATCTATTCCAGTGACCCTCACTGCCGTAGGAGTAGAAAGAAGTACAGTATAAGGTCCCTCTCAATCTGGGTTCATAGAAGGAGAAAGGGAAGGAGACCAGTATTAGGTCTCCTGGGTTGAATAGAGGTGCCCCTAGTTCCATGGGATTGGAACTTTGATGGTTGTTTCAGTTTCTGTTGGAAATGGGCCAAAGAAGTTATATGTTTAATCAAATCGGAGGTTTCTTGGTCTAGCAAGAAATCATTGGTGAGAAAATGCTGTCCATACATCATTTCAAAGAGACTCAAACCTAGCTTTGAAGCAGTGTTTCTAATATGTAGTAGGGATATAGGGAGAAGGGTTGTCCAGGGGAGATGAGTAACCCGAGACAGTTTCCTGAGGTGCTTTTTGATAATATTATTTGTCTTTTCTACCTTTCCTGAAGACTGTGTCTCCAAGCACAATGAAGATGGTACCATATGTCTAGTGCCTTTGAGACCCCCTGGGTGACAGCCACCTTGAATGAGGGGCCATTATCATTCTGCAGGTACTTAAAGAGTCCAAAGTGAGGAATTATCTCATTAGTACTTTTATCACCTCAGAGGCTTTCTCTGTCTAACGTGGAAATTATTTACCTAGTTAGTGAAGGTATCTATACATACTAGAAGGTACTGGATGCCCCCTTGCCTTTGGCGTATGGGTGAAATCCATTGGCCAGTCTTCCGCCAGCTAGCCTACTGTCCTCTGGGTTCCTGGGGGAATAAGACATTGGTTGAGGGGATTGTTTTTAAGGCAGGTCTCTCAAGCATTAACAATCTGTTTAACCATTTGTATAACATTTTTACCTAATATAACAGTCTCTGGGCCAATTGATAGGTTTTATCCTTACCTAGGTGGAAGGCCTGGTGAAGGCTTTTAAGAACTTTCTATTAGTTCGTAGCCAGTAGATGAAGTTTGCCATTCTCTGATTGTAGCCATCCTGAGGACTGAAAGATGTATCCTCAAGAGGTGGCCCATTCTATTTCCACAGGAGAATATTGAGGTTTCATTTCTCTAATGGGCCCTTCCCTGATCAGTGGAGCTTCAAGTAGATTGGAAATCTAGGGCTCTCTCACTGCTGATTTAGCTGCTTGGTCTGCCAACCTATTTCCTTTGGCTATTTCATCCATCTCTCTTTGGTGGCCTTTACAATGTATTACTGCCACTTCCTGTGGGAGGAAAACCAAGGATAATAGTGTATTAATTTCCTGATGGTATTTAATGGGAGACCTGTTAGCTGTGAGGAAGTTTCTCTCTTTCCAGACATTGGCATGGCATGGACAACTAGGAAAGCATACTTAGAATCAGTATAAATGTTAGCTGCTTTCCTTGTGCTTAATTTGAGTGCCTTCTGATGGCAATTAGTTTGACTAGTTGAGCACTTGTGCCCGAAGAGAGACATACCCCTGCTCTCAACAGTATCATTTAGAGTAACTATTGCATACCTTGCTTTATGGATCCCTTATTCTACAAAAGAACTTTCGTCTGTGAAGAGAATACAGTCTGGGCTCTCTAAGGGGGTTTCCTTGAGGTCTTCTCTGGCTGCATAGGTTTGTACTACTATCTGTTCACAGTCATGTTCAAGCTCCCTAGTTTCCTCTGGGAGGAAGGTGGCTGGATTTAGGGAGGGACGGGTTCTTAATTGAACTGCAGATCTCTCTAATAGCAGAGCTTGATACCTGGGGAAGTGGCTATCTGTTAGCCAGAGACTCCCCTTAGAAGACAGCAGTCCTGCCACATTATGCAGAGTGTAAACAGTTAAGTTATTCTCCATGGTTAACTTAGTAGCCTCTGGTACCAGCAAGGCTACTGCTGCAAATGCTCGGAGGCTGGCTGGCCATCCTTTGGCTACCTTAATTAAGCTCCTTACTTAGGTAGCCTACAGACTGCTGGGCTGGACCCTGGGCCTGGGTTAGAAAGGCCATTTCCTTTCTTTCTGACACATAAAGATTAAATGTCTTCCCTATGGGGAGATTAAGGGCTGGTACCTTAAGCAATGCGTATTTTAGTTGGTCAAAGGCCTTTCTAGCCTCCAGTTCCCAAATTAGAGAATGAGTATTAGTCGAGTGGGTCTCCTTTATTAGGTGATACAAGGAATGAGCTATTTCACCACATGCAGGTATCTATAGTCTGCAGAATTCTGTAATGCCTAAGAACCCCCTCCAGTTGCTTCAGGGTTTTGGGGGAGGGGGAAGGAGGAGATTGGCTTAATCCTTTCTGAGCACAATGCCCTGGTTCCCTCTGACAAGATTAGGCCTAGGTACTTCACTGAAGTCTGACAGAGCTGAGCTTTAAATTTTGAAACTTTATATCCTCTGTTAGCCAGAAAATTAAGAAGAGCCTTACCACCCTCCTGAGAAATTTCCTCAGTTGGAGCACAGAGGTGAATATCATCTATGTATTGTAAAACTTTAACCTGAGGATAGAGGAACTTGGAGAGGTCTCCTGAAAATGCCTGCCCAAACAAGTTGGAGCGGTCTCAGAATCCCTGAGGTAACACCATCCTGGTTAACTGGGTGGTTTGGTTTGGTTTGGTTTGGTTTGAGAGTGATCCTCAAATGCAAACAAATACTGGGAGTCAGGGTGTAATGGTATGCAGAAGAAGCATCCTTCAGGTCCAGGACATGAACCATTTAATTACCTCAGGTATTTGAGCTTGGAGGGTATACAGATTGGGAACCACCGGGTGAATTGGAACCACAATCTCATTAACAAGGTGGAGGTCTTAAACTAGTTTTCATTCCATGATGGGCTTTTGTAGCCCCGATATTGGAGTATTACAAGGGCTACTGCAGGGTTTGAGGAGGCCCTGCAACCTTGATATCAATGACGGCTTCTGGTCCTTTCCTAACTTCTGGTTTCAGGGGATACTGTTTCTGGTTAGGAAAAAAGGTGGGATCCTTAAGGTGGACCCAGACCGCTAATGGCGGTTCTGGCTTGGCCAATTTTCCATTGAATGGCCCAAACTTCTGGGTTAATGTCTGTTTCCACTAGGGGGAGACAAAGAGTTTGTCCTGGGGCCATCATGATAGTGGTCCCCATATGGGAGAGAATATCCCTGCCCAACAGTGGAGTTGGGCTTTCAGGCATAATTAGAAAGGTATGGGTAAACAAGAGGTTTCTCCAACTACAACTAAGGTGTTGGGGAAAATATCAGGTTAAAGGCCTTCCTGAGAGGCCCCTCATGGTCATGCTAGGAGAGGAGAGGGGGCCCAGATTGGAGAGGAGAACTGAGAGACCAGCCCTGGTGTCCAAAAGGAGGTCCACTTTCCTTCCTTCGATTTCCGGAACTACCTGGGGCTCCTGGATGATAATAGTGGTCTGGACCACTGGAGCTGGGAAGAGAAGAACTAGGACCTGTCAGTCCTGTTGGGGCATTTGGGAGATTAGCTCTGCATCCAATGACCAGTGTTCTGGTGACAGTACACCTTCCAGTGGTCCCC
This sequence comes from Pongo pygmaeus, assembly GCF_028885625.2. Taxonomy (NCBI): domain Eukaryota; kingdom Metazoa; phylum Chordata; class Mammalia; order Primates; family Hominidae; genus Pongo; species Pongo pygmaeus. The sequence goes on from NC_072384.2 coordinate 87,117,789, forward strand.
ATTGCAAATTGAACATGGTCAAGGCAGGTTCCTCATGCTGCCTGAACAATCCTTTCTAACATGTCCTGGCTTACCACATCTGTAGCAGTTAACAGGGCATCTCAGGAAATCTGGTATTTTGGGGCTTGTGTGGTTGCCATTAAAGCCTCTGTCTCTTTTCTGTGTTACCTCTCTCTCTCCTGGACCTCCCTTCTCTATTATAAAAGACCAAGCTGGCCACTTTTAGGCAGTTCTTTAAAGTACTATCTAGTCCCAGGGCCTGTTTCTGCATCTCCCTCCTGACATCAGGGACTTTGCCTGAGTAATACATTTGTCCTTTAGGATTAGTTGTCCCTCAGCTGAATCAGGAGATAGAGAGGTGTGCCTTACCAAGGCCTCCCCAGGAAGGCAGTGGGATTCTCATCAAATCCCTGGTCTATTATGGATAGCTTGGTATAATTGAGAGGTTGAGTTCTAGACCTACATAAGCCCTCCATTATGCACACTTGAAAGTGTCTCTTCTTCCATTCCCTCATCTCATCACTGAGATCCTATTTAGGGTCATCCAATGATACTGCTTCACTTCTAGCTGGATAAAGTTTTACTCCCTCCCTGACACTATATGTGATTCAAAGCTCATCCCCATATCTCTCTGCCACTTGCAGAGCAGCCTGCTTCTCAGTGTTAGAGTTTGATTCAAAAGTAACATAATATCTTTCCAGGAGAGTTCAAATACTTGGGTTAAATTCTGGAAAGCCTGCATATATCTGTCAGGGTCATCTGAAAGCTTGCCAAGATCCCCCTTAATTTGTCTTTAGTCCTGTAGCGAGAAGGGGACCTGGACCTTACTGGGGCCAAAATCACCAGGCATCTGTTGGAGGGCTAAGACTGAGGCTGGGGCTTGTGTAAAGTGAGGATTTCTAGGAGGGGTCAAGCAAGAGAAAGAAACTGGATAAGAAGGATGTGGTAGACCCAGAGGAGCAGGGCTGGAGGAACCTGGCTCCCTTCTGGAGGTGCCTGTGGGGTTCATTTCTTTAGTTCCCTGGGATTACTCTTGCAGCCTCTCCTGAGATGGCAAACAGGAGGGCTGGATCAATCCTACCATGTTGGCAAAAGGTCTGGATTACCCTTATAAGTAAAGAAAGCCTGTGCGTATGGGGCCTCAGACCATTAGCCCTCATATTTACAGAAAAGGTCCAACTACAGGATGGTATCAAAATGAATGATTCCCTCCTGAGGTCAAGCCAGTCCTTCCTGCAGATCATTATTTGGCCAAACCTTTGTTCAAAGGACTTTGAGGTGATTTTGCTCCAGAGTCTGAGGGTCAAAGTAGTCCCAGTGATTCAGGATATACTCCAGAGGAGTATAGACTGGGAATTGTGAAGATAGCTGGTGGCCCATTCTGAAACACAGGGAAATAGGCATCCCTTATTTCCCTTCCATCTTTCAGTAATAACCCAGGGTGTGAGGGAGAGAGAAAATGGGTGTTCCCACTTTCTTTTCTTTTTATCCCCAAGACCTGGTGATCTCAGACAGATACCTTCCATGGGTGACACTGAAGGCTGCACTCGTGAGACAGAGAGGGCCTCTGCCTCCATTCCCCCTACTGTTGGCAGCCTTTGTGTTCCCTGGGCCTTATCTATGCCATGGAAAATGGCCCCCTTCCATGAAGTAGTGGCTTAATCAGCAGGAATTAGTCCTACTCATTTATACTGCACCTGTGGCCTGGCTTTGGATTCCTCAGATCTGGTTTTCCTTTCTAGGGCCTCAACCTAAAATTTAGATTTGAGTTTGGGACAAAAAGATGTCTCAGGGGGAGCATGGATTTATGTAGATTAAGTTCCTGATAGGCCTTGCCAAATTTTCAGTTATTAGTTGTTGGGGTCATTCCTCTGTTTCCTCCCTATCATAAGCAGAGTGATGAGGTAGGAAAAGAACTCTGTTGCACAGAAAAGAAAGAGGGAAAAAAACAGCTTAAGAGAGGTGAAAGAACCTCTTGCTGTATGCAGATGGGTTCCTTTAATCATTGTATCCCTCCTCTGGTTTAGACCGGCCAGTGTTTCCTTCCTTGGCCAGGGGAGGAAAGACTCTATGGGTGGGTGGTGGATGGGGCCTGTGAGTGGGAAACACTGGCCAGCTGGCCGCATGGTGTCCCTGGCTCCTTAGGCTGCCCTGAGTCATTGGTGGGAGCTGTGGTTCTCTCCCATCCAGCGTGGCCATTAAGCATGGCACGTGCATGCTGCCAACATGCCCACGTGCTCCAGCTGGGAGGGGAGAGGGTGAGGAGGGCGCCACCATGCACTGCATGCACCTGAAGCTATTGGGGTGAGGGTGGGGATGGAACCTCTAAGAACTGACAGAAATCATATTGTTATGAATTGCATATCTGATAGCTGGGCCAAATACTCATTCTTCCTAGTAATATTTCTGCAGCTTGTAGCAAAACACTTCACGTTATAAAAGAAGAGATAGGACCCATTTCAAAGGAAAGTTACAACACTGAGCAGTGGCCTCTGTCAGATGCCTTCAGCTGACCCAGGACTTCATTCTGGTCCCACATGATGGCTAGACCTCCATAAAGGGAAACAGAGCCAGCATTCCTTTCATCCTAAAGAAAGAGATGGCAGGTTTGCATCCTGTCCTCTGCAAGTGGCATAGCTCAGACAATAGTCTGAGGACAAGAGACAGATCCGACAGATCTGCATTTACTTACACTTCTGGTGAATTCCAGGCAGACCCCAAATGAAGCAGGATATTTCCCTGACCCTTTCATGGGTGGGAACTGGAGGTAACAGGTGCTGGAACTAGCTAGCTGCTTTGGTGCCAGCAGGAGAAAATTCTACTCAATCCGATCTGCTTCACTCCACCCCTCGCAGGATGGGGAGCATGCAGGTTGCAGAGCTGGGGAGAGTGCTTTTGGGCACTGGCAGGGGCAAACTCTGTACCAGCCCCGTGGCAGCATCTGAGGGGGAAACCCGTGACCCCTGAAACCCCAGAAGAAGTGTTATAGTACTCTTTTAGCTCTGCCATCTGCAGACAGCTTAAGTGTTAACAGCTCAGTGGAGGGTCAGTGTGACAGACTGTATTAGTCAGGGTTCTGTAGAGGGACAGAACTGATGGAATATATGTGAAATATATATATATATATGTATATATATATATATATATGTGTGTTTATTAAGTCTTAACTCACGTGATCACAAAGTCCCACAATAGGCCGTCTGCAGGCTGAGGAGCAAGGAGAGCCAGTCTGACTTCCAAAACTGAAGAACTTGGAATCCAATGTTTGAGGGCTGGAAGCATCCAGCATAGGAGAGAGATGGAGGCTGGGAGCTAAGCCAGTCAAGGCTTTTTACGTTTTTCTGCCTCCTTTGTATACTGGTTGAACTGGCAGCTGATTAGATGGTACCCACCCAGATTAAGCATGGGTCTGTGTTTCCCAGTCTACTGATTCAAATGTTAATCTCTTTTGACAACACCCTCACAGACACACCCAGGATCAATACTTTGCATCCTTCAATCCAATCAAGTTGACACTCAGTATTAACCATCGCAAGGTCACCCCTTGTCAACTTGAACCCATAGATATCTCCTGAGCTCACACATAATCTTCAAATAATGACAATAATAAGGTCATAATTATGCCTAACATAATACAACTATCTTTCGTACAACTGGAAATGTACCAATTCCCAACTCAAATACTGTTACACAAATTTAACAATACTTAAATGCTGATGTGATGTCAATAAATCTTATGTCACACGATAAAAGAGAAAGGAAATAAAATGAAGATATTTTCTTCTTATGAGTGTATACATGCACAAACATGTTTTGAACAAAAGAATAAGGAAATACTCATGACAATTACAGTCCTTGTTTCTGTAGCTGGTCACATGGTTGTAGCTGGTATTGATGACTGCCTTCTTCTACTACCCTTTCTATATTCCCTTTGCCTTCAGCAAGCACCTCAGCAGGTCATGGTTTTCTTCCTGGTGGTGTGACCCAAACCTTCGTTCCTGAAGTGTCTGCGTCATTTGTAGTCCTGCCTGGATTGGGCTGTTGTAGTTTCCCATTGACCCTAATCACAGGGCATGGTAATACTAAAAAATGCCCTAATGGATCTTCTCTATTCCATAAATACTCTTCCTTGCTTCCCTTGTTGAGTAGCAGACTGATTTCATCTTAATTGTCTGGGTCAATCACCGCAGCCAACTCTGTAACTCCTTTTTTAGCCTGTTGACCTAAAGGTAGGAGAAGCCCAAAGTGTCCAGGTGGCAATCTTAACTTCCAGTTCAGTGGTCCTTGTTGTATCTCCTGGTGCAGGTTTCCTCTCTCTGGAACTAAGACCTCTAGGCCAGCAGAACAAAATATCCTAAAAACATGAAGTAAAAATTTTGCTAGTGCATCACTAGGGGTGATGGTGTGTGGTGCCACTTCCACTTCCACCCCTTGATTCCCGGACCTGTGAATTCTGGCTATGGGAGAAACAGTGCCATATATTGGATGCTGATTCATAGCATACACAGCCTTCTGGTGAACTTTGCCCCAGCCCTGGAAAGTATTGTCAGCTAGTTGCTTTAGCATTGTATTGTGACTTCAAAAGACCATTCACCAGTCTATCAATCCAGCTGCTTCAGGATGATGAGGAACATGGTAAGACTAGTTAATTCCATTAACATGAGTCCATTGCCACACTTCTTTAGCCATAAAGTGAGTGTATTGGTCAGAGGCAATGCCTTGTGGAATACCATGACGGTGGATAAGGCATTCCATGGTCCATGGGTGGTAGTCTTGGCAGAAGCATTGCATGCAGGATAGACAAACTCATATCTGGATTAAGTGTCTATTCCAGTGAAAACAAACCACTGCCCTTTCCATGATGGAAGAGGTTCAATATAATCAACCTGCCACCAGGTAGCTGGCTGATCACCCCGAGGAATGGTACCATATTGAGGGCTTGGTGTTGATCTCTGCTTCTGGCAAATTGGGCTTTCAGCTGTGGCCATAGCCAGGTCAGCCTTGGTGAGTGTAAGTCTAAGTTGCTGAGCCTGTGTAGCCTCCATCCCTGCCACCATGCCCACTTTGTTCATGGGCCCATTGAATAATGCCAGGGTTGGCTGGGGAAAGAGGCTGAGTGATGTCCACAGAATAAGTCACCCTATCCACTTGATTATTAAAATCTTCCTCTGCTGAGGTCACCCATTGGTGAGTATTCACATGGGAAACAAACATCTTTATAGTCTTAGACCACTCAGAGAGGTCCATCCACATACCTCTTCCCCAAATTTCTTTGTCATCTAGTTTCCAATTATGCTTCTTCCAAATCCCTGACCATCCAGTCAAACTATTGCCTACAACCCATGAATCAGTATATAATTGCATATCTGGCCATTTCTCCTTCCATGCAAAGTGCACAATCAGATGTGCTGCTCAAAGTTCTGACCACTGGGAAAATTTCTCTTCACTGCTGTCGTTCAGGGATGTCATAGAAAGAGGCTGTAGTACTGCAGCTATTGAACCTCGGGTGGTGCCTGCATATCATGCAGAACCATCTGTAACCCAGGCTCTAGTCTTCTCTACCTCTGTCAACTGATCGTAGGGAATGCTGCATGAGGCCATCAGTGCAGGCTGGGGGACAGAAGGCAAGGTGTCAGGAGTGGAGACCATGGGCACTTGAAACACTTTTTCATGCAACCTACTTGTGCCTTCATGACCTGCTAGAGCCCAATCATGTATATACTTCCATTTGATGATGGAATGCTGCTGTGAACAAATGACTTTATGGCTAGATGGATTAGAAAGCACCCAGTTCATGTCAGGCAGTTCTGGTCACATGGTGACTTGATGACCCATAGTCAAACATTCTGTTTCCACCAAAGCCCGGTAACAGGTCAAGATCTGTCTCTTAAAAAGAGCATAGCTATTTGCAGAAGATGGCAGGGACTTGCTCCAAAATCCTAGAGGTCTCCACTGTGATTCACCTGTGGAGGCCTGCCACTGGCATCCTATCTGCCACTGACACCTCAATCACCATTGGATTGGCTGGGTCATATGGCCCAAGTGGCAGAGCAACTTGCACAGTAGTCTGGACGCATTGCAGAGCCTTCTCCTGTTCTGGACCCCACTAAAAACTGGCAGCCTTTCAGGTCACTCAATAAATGGGCCAGAGTAACACACCCAAATGAGGAATGTGTTGCCTCCAGAATTCAAATAGGCCCACTAGGCATTGTGCCTTTTTCTTTCTTTCTTTTTTTTTCTTTATTGTATTTTTTTTTTAGAGGGAGTCTTGCTCTATCACCAGGCTGGAGTGCAGTGGCACGATCTTGGCTCACTACAACCTCTGCCTCCCAGGTTCAAGTGATTCCCCTGCCTCAGCCTCCCAAGTAGTTGGGACTACACCCAGTGAATATATATATATATATATATATATATATATATATATTTTTTTTTTTTTTGGTATTTTAGTAGAGATGGGGTTTCACTATATTGGCCAAGATGGTCTCAATCTCCTGACCTCGTGATCTGCCTGCCTTGGCCTCCCAAAGTGCTGGGATTACAGGCGTGAGCCTGTAACTTATTCTTCACCTTAGAAGGACTATCTCAGCAGGCCCCACACCACTGGACCCCTAGAAATTTTACTGAGACTGAAGTTCCCTAAATTTTAGTTGGATTTATTTTCCATCCTCCTACATACAAACATCCCACCAATAAGTTCAGCATGTTTGCTGCTTCTTGCTCACTGGATCCAATCAACATGGTATCATCAGTGTACTAGACCAGTATGTTATCTTGCAGAAGCAAAAAGCAATCAAGTTCTCTCTGAATAAGATTATGACACAAAGCTGGAGAGTTGATATACCTCTGAGGTAGGACAGTAAAGGTATATTGCTGGCCTTGCCAGCTGAAGGCAAATTGCTTCTGGTGGGCCTTACATTAACAGAGAGTGAGTGTCCAGTAGTCCCCAGAATGTCTCATCATTTCCCTGTCTCCAATGCACAGTTACCCTTGTAAAAGGTCAGAGGTCTCCTTGGGGAAGGATGTGAGAAAGATTCACTGCATAAATTGTTGGTAATGTAGTGGGGTCCTTCCTCAAGGGGACCTGGCCTTCCCTTCATTCATGAGGTTCTGGGTCTGTAAACTGGCTCAAGTCTGGAAATTGATTGAGGGGCTGTGATTCTTTTTTTTTTTAATAATTCGAATTAATCTTCTGTGGTTTCAATCTAGAAGTTTTCTGCTTATATAATTTAAGTAGGAATGCAGTAGGCTTCCTATCAATTTCACTTATAGGATCACTATGATTAATTAGCCAATGCCAGAGCTCTACATGACTCAGACTATTCTGATTGTCAGTTTCCCTCTGCTATCCATTACTGTTGCTTCATCCACCTTGCATTTGATGGTTGAGTGCTGCCACTTGGCCCTTGCTACCTCACAATCTAATTATTCTCATTGTATTTGAATTTTTAGTTGAGTTACTGTGGTTCCCACTGTTAGATCTGACATACAGAGAAGAGCAATTACAGGGCTCTTCAAAGGTGCAGGTGCTGCCCTAACAAATCTATTTCACATGGCATTGGTCAAGGTTATAGCTTCTGGACCCTCTCAGCTGGTATGAGTAGGTCTAAAGTGACCAATCCATTCCACCACCCCAATGTCCCTAAGCCTTTGGATCACTTCCTCAGGCATTTTCAGCTCACTCACAGTGGGCCATCTTTTAATCTATGTTTCAGCTAACCAAGCTAATAAACTATTAGAACTTTTTTTAACTCCCCGAGGTGCAACATTAAATGCAGAGTCCCTACTTAGTGGGCCCAAATCAATAAATTCAGTGTCATTCAACTCTATGTTCCTTCCACCATTATCCAACACCCTTGATATCCATTCCCATGCTTGTTCTCCAGATTTGTTTATACAAATTTGAAAACTCAAGCAGTTCTTTTCGAGTGTAGCACACCTCCTCATAGGTCACATTCTTAGCCTCACCTCTAGGGGCCCAATGGGACTTTAGTCTAGTTCTAGGACTAGGAGTAAACAGGGATGTGGGGGTGGCTTCTGAAGAGAATCAACATAATCTTGCCTGGCAACTGCCTCAGGAAGGCCATCACTGTTGCCTCAGGCAGCACAGGGTTTATCTCCTCAGACAAAGGTGGAAAGGCTGGTGGCAGCATGGGTTGGGGAGGGGATGTTGACACTACTGGGGATGGGAAAGCTGTTTCTTCTGGAAAAAAATATTCATCAGAGTTTAAAAACTCAGTGTCCTTAGCTTCATCAGGGTCCTTTCACATGGCCCCATTCCAAGTTGCAGGGTCACATTCTTTTCCAATCAATGCCCTCACTTTAACAGTAGACACCTGATGAGGCTGTGCATGCACCTTTCATTGCAGGTCAGCCACTTGCATGATAAGAGATTGTGTCTGCCTTTCCACAATTTTGGCTCTTTCTTTACAGGAGATAAGGATCTCACTCAGGGCAATCTTAGCAGATTTAAGGCTCAGTATCTGCTTCTGAAGTCAGGAGATCGAATCCCTGAGTTCATTATTTCATTTTTTTTCATTACTTGATCCACTGAACTTAGGAGCAACCAACCAGATTCATTATGTTTCTTGGTTCTCCACTTACGGTCAAAGGTATTATGTATAGAGTCATTAAACTCTTTGCCTCTCATGCAGGATGAATCAGGAGTGACGGATGCATTTATTTTGCATAAGCCTCTAAAGAGTTCATGCCAAGGACTATCTGTGTTCTCCATACTATTAGAAGTAAAGCCTTAGCATTTTGGGGTCTAATCATATTAATCAGACAACTCTAGAAACCCCAAAACCAATGAAAGAACTCCATCCTTAATATTCTGTTCCTCTAGAACCACTCCTGGTACAAAAACCTGTATTAGGGTTCTCTAGTGGGACAGAAGTGATGTTTTTATATATATATATATATATGTATATATTTTTATATATATATATATATATATATACACACACACACACACACACATACATATAAAGGGGAATTTATTGTCTTAACTCACATGCTCACAAGGTCCCACAATAGGCCATCTGCAGGCTGAGGAGCAAGGAGAGCCAGTCCGAGTTCCAAAACTGAAGAACTTGGAGTCAGGTATTTAAGGGCAGGAAGCATCCAGCACAGGAGAAAAATGTAGGCTGGGAGGCTAGGCCAGTCTCTCTTTTCACATTTTTCTGCCTGCTTATATTCTAGCCATGCTGGCAGCTGATTAAATGGTGCCCACCCAGATTAAGGGTGGGTCTAAATTTCACAGCCCACTGACTCAAATGTTAATTTCCTTTGGCAACACACTCACAGATACACCCAGGATTAATACTTTGTATCTTTCAATTCAATCAAGTTGACACTCAGTATTAACCATCACACAGCCTTTTGCACCCATACTTGTGGCACCCAAGTTTTTGTCCAGCATCCAGGAGAAATGAGGTCACAAAAATGAATTTAATATGGTAAATACAGGAAATTTTATTGCTGATAAAAGTGGCTCTCAGTGGGAAGGGAAGCTGAAAAGGGGACAGAGAGGGAAAATAATCTTCCTGGCCAGACTCCTTTCTGAAGCTATGCTGTCAAGCTGTCCCTCTGAAGTCAACCCACTTCTCTCTGACACCCAACTCTAGTCTCCAGTATCCAGCTGCTTCTCCTCTCTCTGCCAGCTGATCCTGGGTTTTTTGGGGGGACAGAATGTGAGAGGATTGGGCCAGGATGGTTTTGAAAAATTCAACATTTGAGCAGAAAAACAGTGATGTAAGTTCTCATTTTGGGATGTGATCTCAGGCTTTTCAGCTTGAGGGTAGGGTCCTCACTAGGGACCTGCCTGTTTCTGTCCAGAATTTCCCTGCTTCCGGTGCCTATCAAGGGCATCTGGAGTCATCAGAAAAGGCTTCTGCAACCTGTGTACAACATACAGCAATATTTCTTAATTTCTTTGACTCCTGTATACTGTTAGAACCTTTTAGCTATTTCAAGCCAAACTTGGCAAAAATAAATCAAGAAAACAGCAAGATACAGTTGCTGCCCTTTTATAACAGAGTATTGGCCCACATATTTTAGGACTGTACAATTTGTTTTTCAATATTACAATGAGAAAATAAACTACAGCATCAATTAAAGATTTCACCTTAGGAAATTAAAATATCAGCTGTCATAAATACATAATGTCATCACAAAAGAAATATTCCATTCCAAGCAACATTTCCATGTCAAGTTCAATTTGTACCTTCCACCTACCTTAGGCTAATAAAGAAGGACTTCCTCTGAAAACCGCTATGTACTATGCAATTATGTCATAAAATGAGTACCCTGTCTGTTATCAAATCACATTTTCCTCACATATGAGGCTGACAAGTAACCCGTTGATTATACCTATGTACTCTTATTGCAATGCAAACTTCTATCACCATGGCTACCACAGGTCAGGCTAGAATGCCTAGGTGGTACTAATACTAGAAATGGCTGGCGTTTCATGAGCACCTGCGAGGTATTAGGCTCTGCAGTAGGCAGCTTTTCAACATTTGTAATTAACCTTACAAATTTAGTATTGTTTTTGCAGTATGTAAATGAGAAAATTAAAACTTGGGAAGGTAAAATAATTGGCCAAGAATAGACAGCTATTAGATGGCAACATTGGAATTGAAATGCAAATCTTATTTCCAAATCTAGGGAATTTCTGCTATAAGTATTGCATATAAAGGCAGGTAACAGAATCATTGGAAGTAGAATAGGTGGAAATGGCCTTATTTTATGCTCCAAATATTATGGCATTCATTTTTGGTAAGTCATTTCAAGGCTGACACTTCTATTATTATTATTTTATTGTTAAAAGTCTTATAATATTGCTACCAGGTTTCTGACTTGGGTGGCTGAATTTGAAAATATAGGTAGGATATGCCATAAATAGCTCTTATTATTTTGAGATACGTCCCATCAATACCTAATTTATTGAGAGTTTTTAGCATGAAGGGCTGTTGAATTTTGTCAAAGGCCTTTTCTGCATCTATTGAGGTAATCATGTGGTTTTTGTCTTTGGTTCTGTTTATATGCTGGATTATGTTTATTGATTTTCTTATGTTGAACCAGCCTTGCATCCCAGGGATGAAGCCCACTTGATCATGGTGGATAAGCTTTTTGATGTGTTGCTGGATTCGGTTTGCCAGTATTTTATTGAGGATTTTCGCATCGATGTTCATCAGGGATATTGGTCTAAAATACTCTTTTTTTGTTGTGTCTCTGCCAGGCTTTGGTATCAGGATGATGCTGGCTTCATAAAATGAGTTAGGGAGGATTCCCTCTTTTTTTATTGATTGGAATAGTTTCAGAAGGAATGGTACCAGTTCCTCCTTGTACCTCTGGCAGAATTTGGCTGTGAATCTGTCTGGTCCTGCACTTTTTTTGGTTGGTAAGCTATTAATTATTGCCTCAGTTTCAGAGCCTGTTATTGGTCTATTCAGAGATTCAACTTCTTCTTGGTTTAGTCTTGGGAGGGTGTATGTGTCGAGGAATTTATCCATTTCTTCTAGATTTTCTAGTTTATTTGCGTAGAGGTGTTTATAGTATTCTCTGATGGTAGTTTGCATTTCTGTGGGATTGGTGGTGATACCCCCTTTATCATTTTTTATTGTGTCTATTTGATTCTTCTCTCTTTTCTTCTTTATTAGTCTTGCTAGTGGTCTATCAATTTTGTTGATCTTTTCAAAAAACCAGATCTTGGATTCATTGATTTTTTGAAGGGCTTTTTATGTCTCTATTTCCTTCAGTTCTGCTCTGATCTTAGTTATTTCTTGCCTTCTGCTGGCTTTTGAATGTGTTTGCTCTTGCTTCTCTAGTTCTTTTAATTGTGATGTTAGGGTGTCAATTTTAGATCTTTTCTGCTTTCTCTTGGGAACATCACACACCGGGGCCTGTAGTGGGGTGGGGGGAGGGAGGAGGGATAGCAATAAGAGATATACCTAATGTAAATGACGAGTTAATGGGTGCAGCACACCAACATGGCACATGTCTACATATGTAACAAACCTGCATGTTGTGCAGATGTACCCTAGAACTTAAAGTATAATAATAAATATATATATATAAAGATGTTAATCTAAAAAAAAATAAAATCTGGAAAAAAAAGAAAATATCGGTAGGATAACATGTTCATTTAGTTTAAATATATTTGAATATATTAAACTTATGGTACTTGTTTGATATCCATTTTATCTTTTCTAATCCAGTGGCAAGAAAACTGCAAGCAAGCAACAGCCAGGTACACTGAGAGGGTAGTGCCTTTTGACAGTACTCTATGTAAACACAGAAATTCTATGGTAGCCTTTTAAAATGTCTTTTGAGAATCAGAGTGAATCACTGTAAAGGGATAACCTTAATCACTTTTTAGAGCTGCCAGCTGGAATCTTAACTGGAAATTCTGCAGGAAGACAATGACTGACTGCTAATGCTTTCAGTTGTTGATGACCTAAAAAAATTGCTGTATCACTCATTCTTAAAAGATTATTATTATAACTGTATTGTTTTAGTGGTGTGAAGGTACATTTCCTATTTCTTGTGATTTGTAGCTCCATATTCCCATTAATGTAGCCATTTTCCACAGGCAACTGTGCAATGAAAAGGAAAGAATTAAATCAACATTGATTCTTATTCACACGAGGTAACTTTTATCTGTGCAGATAATAATTCCTTTTTTTTGGTAATTATTTTACTTGCTTGCTTCTATATTGTTATATAATAGGCTGATGATTTCCAATTATATTTCCCATTATACACTACAGGCAACTGTCCAGAGTAGAGCGAGTGATTCATTAAAAACAAAAATGCAATGCACACATGTGTAAAATTATAATGTGGCTATAAATTAAATTATCAAAATTTGAAATCATAGAAATCTGGATGTTTATCTCTGACTACTTTGCAATTTACTTTGAAAATATAGAATTTTTTGATAGTAATAAAAATATGAACTAGAGTTGCATTTTTTTGAATTGGCAGAGCACAGAATCTACACCATTCTATAAATAGTTCCTAAACATTGGATTAAACATAAGTAAATAAAATTTTTAAAATTATAACTTTTATAGCGTGTATACACACTAAATCTTTTAAGCCTATATTTTAATATAGCTTATATATATATATGTATATAGGGGCTTTATAAATATAGTTTTAAAATGTTAAAGCCAGTTCAACTGTATGTAAGAACAATTTTATCTTATTTAAAATATATTTACAGGACAGCTTTGGCCCTTTTGAGCTCAAAAAATTAACATTTCCAATTTAAATACTTTTTATCTTTTTTCATCACAGCAAAAATGTATCTAGTCATCAACTTTTCATACTGACTCACAACATGGTTTCATTAACAAGTTCATTTGAAGGTCATAGATGTTTTGCTTTCCAAATATTTCAGTCTCATTGATTGTACATTTTAACAGAAGTTTAAGGTAACATGAAAAAGATTTTATATAAACTTCAGTCAATTTTACATGGCAGAAAATATATGTTATATTAAATATAATGGCTTAATGTTTTCCATGTTTTATTCTGTACATTCATGTGAAATATCACATTTCAGATATTATTGTTAAAACATTCTCTTAAAAATAGAAAACCTAGATAGCACGTGTGATATGCAATATTCATCCTGAAAAAGATATGTGAGTGACTTTTGATTGGGTTACTGTCTCAGTAGCAGAATGTCTATTATGTGTACAACACAACACTTAATTAACATTCTACTGTGGTAAATGAACACAATTCTCCTAGAAATTACCTTCAGGGATTTAAAGCACATGGTCTTTATGTTTTCTGGGTCACAGACTCCTTAAAGGAGCATTTCTGACAATGCTATTCCCAGATATAGGCACCACCTTATGTACAATGGCAAAGATTTCAAGATCACCTGGGGACTGTATATCATCATGATGAATATTTATGTGCCTGAATGAAAAGAACAGACATCTCTTGGGTGCTTTTAGCTTTTGAGCCTATGAATCACATTTGGGGGCAACCACAATGTATTATGCCATGGATAGTCTCAACTACAAAAGGCAAAAGAGTCTCCTGCAAAATAGAAGCAAACTGAAAGTACCTTCTGCCTCTTAGGATTGGTTATATTCAGCCTCCTTCTTCCTCAACTTTTATTTCTCCATGCCAACCTTCTGGAAACGTTACAGGAGAAATAGCCCTTTTGTTTGCAAAAGGTGTGACAGGTTTTCTAGGTTACTTGATGATAGCACACTTTAGTTATGTCACTCTCCCAAGACAAATTGAGCTTTATTTTTATCTTAGAAAAAAGAAAGGAAGGGGAAATAGTGCATTGCCATCAAATGACATAATAATTTTTATTTAGATTAGCAAAAAACCCACATTGAAATGAGAAAATAAGAGCTTATTTTTATATTTTCACCCAAAGTTGTGCTTAACATTCTTTAAAGCAATATAAATACATTTTGTGAGGATATGCAGTTACATTAATAAGATTAGTTTCATTGTTTCTAGCATCATTTTTAAGGTAACCAAGTCAAATGCCTTAATTTAAATATCTTTATCAATCAATAAGGTATGAAGAGCAAGACTTTATCTGGTAACTGCTTCCCTAAATTAGTTAAGATGATTTTGCAACTGCTAATTAAGGCCACAGAATGTGCCAGAAAATGTGATATTCTTCCGGCCTTCAGAGAACTTAATCCTATGTTTAGATAAAATATGCACATATTAATAATTACTAAAGTACAAAACTGTAAATCCACTACTTATGGATTTACTGTTACTTATGAGACCCACATATAAACTGAGGGTCTCATCTTATGAGACCCACACATAAAGTGAGGTGAATTCCTAAATATTAACTTGTTATTGCTGGTTGGAGAAATAAAAAATAACAATTAAAGAAATGTGTTTGTGTGTGATTTATATGTGTTTTAATATGTGAACTACTTTGTACTTGGAATAATTTTTTTATTAAAAAATCAGGGAAAAATATTTCAATGTATTGTAAAACAGTAAGTGTGGGTTAATAAATTTTATATATCCTACCCATTACATTGACTCTGTACTTTCTGGATTTTTAACTGAGGTCTATGAGTGTTCTTCAGAGTATCTGTAAATTATCTGATATTTTAATTAAAAATGTATGTGCATGTGAATGTATATGTTATTTTTCTGGAAAAAAGCTAGCTTTCATTAGCTTGTAAACAGTATCTGTGACCCAGAAAATGTCAAGGGGTTGGTACATTACCTGTCCTAATTATTCATTGTAAACTTTAAAACAATGACTCTGAAACATTGATACGATTATTTATTCCCAAAGAGTTAGCATGAGATAATAGACTAATTAAAATCTCTTTTTGCTGGAATCAAATTACTGAAATGTTCAATGTAGAAAACAAACATTAGCCTACAGCAACCCGAAAACAAAGTATTTCATGAACTGAATAACGTAAAAGAAGAGAAATATAAGTCAAATATGATGAAATTCATTTAAAGTGGTGCTTTCCATGAGGAGAACCTTATCATACATGAACACAATTTCAAAATACTTCATGCAATTTCTATTTCTATTGGAATTATCTTTCTACACACTTTAGATAATGTGCCAATTAGTTAACCAGTATCATCTAGGAGGAAGTTAAGTGTGAAATTATTGGAGATAATTTATTATGTAGAATTTGTTCTTGTTATATTATTAAAATCTGCAAATAAAACTATGTTTTTAAATAATTATGACATATATTTATGGTTTCCAGATATGTTATAGGATGCCAAGCTAAGTGTGAATTTCAAATAATGAATAATTTTTAGCATAACTATGTCCCAAATATTGTATGGAACATACTTATCCTAAAAAAAAGCCATTCATCTGAAGTTGAAATTTAACAAAGCATGCTATACCTTTATTTGCTAAATCTGACAATCCTACATATATCAAATATTAAAAATTTCAGAAGCAACAAAAAACAGCAAAACTTGCACTAAATTTTCAGATAGGCAGTTTAAGAAAGAAATTCTCTTGAGAATCAATATTATCTTATCAAAACATAAAAATAAATGCTTTCTATCTCTTCAACTGAATAACAGATTAATATACAGAATTAAAAAGTCATAAAATTAAATTTTAAATAAAGGAATGTACTATTATCTTTGATTATCACATTTAATAGAGACTCTGTATCTTTTATATTATTTAAAAAATGCCCTCTACAAATGAAATAGTTTCCAGGATTGGAGCGACTGTATCAAGAAATGCTTACAGTGGGCAGAATGTATAAAACAATGACTGAAGTGTTGGAGCACAAAAAGTTATTGATATGATTTGGTTCTGTGTTCCCACCCAAATCTCATGTTGAATTGTAATTCCCAATGTCGGAGGTAGAACCTGGTGGGAGGTGATTGGATGATGGGGGTGGTTTCTAATGGTTCAGCACCATCCCTCCAGTACTGTCTTGTGATAATAGAGTTCTCACAAGATCTGATTGTTTAAAAAGTGTGTGGCACCTTCCAATTCACTTTCTCTCTCTCGCCAGCCACGTGAAGACCATGATTGCTTCCCCTTCACCCTTCTACCTTTGTAAGTTTCCTGAGGCCTCCCCAGAAGCAGAAGCCTGCATAGTCTGCAGAACTGTGAGCCAATTAAAACTCTTTTCTTTATAGATTACTCTGGCCCATGTACGTCTTTATAGCAGTTTGAGAATGGACTAATACAGTTAGTTATTAAACATGAATTTACCATCCTGTAGTCATAGGAGAAACTATCCTGTAGTCATAGGAGAGTAGTCATAGAACGGTCCTGATGTATGTATGTAGAGAAAGAAGAGAAAATACATTGGAGGAAGAACTGTTGAAGGGCACTTGAAAATTGGAAAAGGATAAGGGGCAAAAGAAAACCTTGGTGGTGAAAGGGCAAGGTAAAATCAGAAGTAGATGTGAATGAAAGCAAAGAGTTAAACTAGCAAGTTGGATTGAGACTGTTTTATTTGGAAAAGAAAAAGAAATGTAATTTTTAGAGTTTGTCCAAGTTGAAGAGCCAGTTGAGAAAGGCAGGCTAAAAGGTGAGTGAGGGGAGGAGGAAATATTCACGCAGATCCCAGATAAGTTGTATAAGTTAGCAACAAAATGTATAATTGCAAGTCATACAGTCAAAGATATAGTTGTTAGGAGGTAGATTCTGAGTGAGTGATGTGATGAGCTGAATGTATCATACACAGTGTCAGTTGTTGGAAATAGTTTAGTATGTTTATGTGAATATGATGACTAATTAGTGCTTGCTATTTGTGTTTATCAAATAATATTGTTTATTGGAAAATGTAATGATATGAGAGTTGTCTAAATGGCATTTGCTTACTCTCTTGCACATTGTTTGGGTAAAAGAAGGGGTGAAGCAGTTTCACATCATTACATAGCATGTGGAATGGAAAAATGTTCAACATATATTAGTTGAATGAATAGATGAATGAGAGAAAACAAACTCAGAGGTATTCACAAAGATTGTACTGAAGCAACTTCTTTTCCCAAATAGTTAAAGAACTTGTTCTTTGGCTGGAAGGTAGGAGAAAGAGGAGGATAGAGAGAGATTTGTTAAAGGATATAAAATTAGAGCTAGATAAGAAAGGTAAGTTATAGTGTTCTATAGCACTGTAGGATGACTATATTTAACAATAATACATAGTTTCAAATAGGTAAAAGAAGGATATGAAATGTTCTGAACACAAAGAAGAGATAAAATATTTGAGATAATGTACATGGTAATGATACTGATCTAATCACTATACATTGTGTATATCAAAACATCACTATGTACCCCATAAATATGTAAAACTAGTATATGTCAATTAAAAATTAGTCAGATGCCAAATAAGGACTTGTTGTTATATTTAATAATCTAAATTATTAAAAGATAATATTTAATAATCTATAGTATTAAAATGGGTCTGCTTTAGTCAGTAAGAAAAATTAGTTGTTTTTAAAAACAAAAAGTCTCTGCTCCTTGATATCAATTTCAAGATTCAGTGCCAATACTCATGAATAGAAATAGAGATATATAAACTAAGTAGATCTTCAATATAGCTAGAGCATTTTTGCAAATCACATTCAAATGGTAAAATATGGTTAAATCTTTTAAATTCTATAAGAAATTAAACTTTTTTTAAAATAAAGAAGTTTGTTATAATTTTCAAAAGAACGAAGAGGCATATAGAAACCCATACTGAGGCAATTATGAAGAAAATACAAATCATTTAGAATTAATATGTTCTTGAAGAGCTCATAATATTTTGATGTCTGAGAATAAATGCCCTTCTATTCAGATTCCTAGAGCTTCACAGCTGGTTGTAACACATATTCATTTAAATTAGTTTTTAAATATATTTTAATCTTTTTTAAGAAGTTAATTTTAATCTTTTTTAAAAAAGTTTCTATTAGGAGTGCTGCAATTCTAATTTAATTAATTTATACTGAAAACTGATTTATAAGAAAAAATTAAGATACAAGGAGATATAACTTTGTGCCCTCTAGACAGGGAAAAATTTAAGAAATCTGACTATCAAATGTTGGAGACTGTGTGTGGATCAAATTTGCTGCTAAGAGTCAAAATTTGTCTAACTATTTTCAAAACAATTGAACACTTTGTTGTACAAATATCTTTTGGACCCATGATTTCTAAAAAAATCTTCATTCAAGTGCACCTAAAGACAAAAATACAAGACTATTTCAGCAGTATAGTTTCCAAATGGAAAACATTGGAAGCAAACCTAATACACTGACAGAAAATTAACTTAAAGATTGTAATGTTTTCACAAAATGGAGCACTTCACAAGATTAATAAACTATAGTGTCATGAATGTGATGTGCCACCACAACCCCACTTTGTACCAAGACAATCAGTTTCAGCTGCCAGGAGTATTTTCTGCTGATAGTTAATAGCTAATTGCTCTTGGGGAATTACCTTTGGTCAAAGATAGCTGCTTCATATATGGGCAGTCCACATCTAAGAGGTCACAAAGTCTGGCCACCTTACTTCTATTTGGGACTTTTCTGAAGGGTGCCCCAGCTTCAGAGCCTCCCTTGGATTTAGTCAATGTCTCTCTTGCAACTGCACTGTAGTTCATTGTCTCCTTTACCCAATCCTCCTTTCCTCATTCCTTATAGATGTGGTTCCTGAGAGCACTTGCCAATAAATCACCTTCACACATGTTTTGCTTCAGACTCTGTTTTCTAGGAGTCTGAACTAAGGCAGATGATATGAAGAGTAGTGTTAGAAACAGATTCTAAATGGAAATTTTATAGCTGGGTCACCAGTTGGCTACTGGCGATGAAGACCTCATCAATGACAAAAACATTCCGTGTGTATTCATCCAAGTCATAAATTTTTTGGAGACATAATACTATGCGAACATCTATAGGAAACTTCCACAGGTGTTGCTACTTATTATCAAATATCCTAATAATCTTTTCCATCTCTTTCTTCTTTTCAACTATAATGTCTATTTTACAATATAAGTGGGCATTGGCAAAATTTATAGAATTGGTATAATTGCTAGATATTGCTTATAGTAGATAGAATGGAAAACTTCAGCTTTGACAGTGGCTATAACTTCACCTGGCCTGTCTTTTAACCTCTAGGAGAAAGAATGATTGCTTTGTTTACAAGATTTACCTTTGTTATGTCTTTTCTATAACAATGTGAATGCAGGATAGAACAATTATTCCATCAACTATAATTCAAACAGTTATATAGAACAATTATTTTATCAACATATACAGTCAAATCCATTAAATGATGCTTCTTGGTTTAATTATATGGAAAGAAGTACTGCATCAGTGACACTAGATGGAGTATTTATAGCACCAGGTATGATGTAGTAGAATAATTGCTAAATTTTGCTGGTTGTGAACAGAAAACAGTGTAAGTGATATACTACAAATGCAGTATCTCAATATTGGAAAGGTTTAGGGGAAATAGTAATTGTAAGGACTATGAAATCAGATGGCTATTGAGATTGGGAGGGCTTGGGGAAAATCAATGCATGGGAGAAAGCACATTTATGGTCTGGCCCTAGGGCTATTTTACCTTGCTTTCTTCTCTGTCAGATACAATTTGGAGGAAACTGGACATTCTGGAGAATATCACATTGACCCATTGTACCAATATAATGATGTTGATGATCATGTTAATCAATACGTCACGAATACTTTGGTAAGACACTTATAGTCAAGAGGATGGTAAACTTTATGAAGATGTAGGGGCCTGTCACAATCGTAAAACTTAACAAGGTTGGGAGAAGAAGTCCAATAGTCTGAAGGATTCAAGGCCATCCTGGAAAAGACACTTCTTTATTTAAGTTATTTGAATGACTCCTCCAGAATACCAATGGGCCTCTTTTTCTGGGGTACTTGTATAAGAGAATAGTTAGTACAACAAACCATAGTCCTTACCACTGCAGCTATTTTGAAGCTAGAACTGCTACTCTTGTTTTCTCCTATTTTATACATTCCACATTACCTTCACCATCAGCTATGAACTGATCAGCTGGCCTTAGTGTCTTAGCTAAGGGTGTCAAGTCCTCACCCCTGAGGAGTCTGAGCCCCTAGTCGCTATACACTTCCAGCTACTAACTACAATTGTAATTTACAGTCAAACTTGGGCAAAGAAATAAGTGGCACCCAAGTAAGTCATCTAGCCAACAGGTTTTTTTTTTTTTTTTTTTTTTTTTTTTTTCCGACCCACATTTTGAAAAGAAGTCCTACTTCTTCCTGATGATCAGGGTAGCTAACTCTTCCAAGATGGTGATGTCAAAAGGACACACCAGGATGAAGGGGTGCCCCACTGGCCACATCTGGCACAACTTTAGTATCATAGGAAATAGATACTAACAGATTTTAGTTCAATAAGAATTCATGAATCAATATAGAAATCAAACAGAAAGAGAGAAAAAATATTTAAAATGACTTAAAATGTTAATGATTGAGGAACTGTTGTATGGTGGTATATGGGAATTCTTTGGACTAATCTTGCAATTTGTACATTTAAAATTATTTAAAATAAGATATTAAAAGGCTAAACTTTTAAAAGTGAGACATGGAAGTTTCAAAACTAAGATTCAAAACAACAAACTAAAATAAGTTAGATCTGAGTTGTCTAGAAAAACACATAAGCCGGGTTCTTACTGACTTTTCAGTGAACTTCAAAACAGGAACAGACATTTTGGTTGCCTATTGATAAATAGAATTATGATGATCTGTGGTTTGAACTTACTTATAGTCTCATTTTGGGGTTCTTGTTTCTAACTTATTTACAACTTTGTAAACTCACCATGATTCATGACTTCTGATTCATATTGCCTAGTTTATGAGACTGCATTGAATTCAGAATGCGTGCTGTGATGCCAAATTTATTTTACTAGTTTCTTATTGAAGATTTAGGACTATTGAATTACTTTAAGGAAAAAAATAAATATAAACAACTATCAGGGGATGCAAATGTCTTAGATGAAAATTGTCTAAAGAATTTAGAATTTTCTAGAGAAATTTGTTTAAACAAAACTACCAGCTTCATGAAATAATACACTTTAAAATAACGAATATAGAGTACCAGAAGAGTTATCACTTTCAGACTCTGAAGTGATTCTGATTATGTCAAATCAGCTATGTAGTAATTAAAGAAAAAAACTTAAATGTCATAAATTATACTACTGCTATGTTAGTAAGATATGCCTAATAAGTTATTCAAATCATATTGCAGTCTTCAAGCACAAAAACCATTCCATGTGTATTCATCCAAGTCATAAATTTTTTGGAAACATAATACTATGCAAACATCCATAGGAAACTTTTCCACAGGTGTTGCTACATATTATCAGAGACCCCAATAATCTTCTCTTTGTTTTTCTTCTTTTTAACTATAATGTCTATTTTACAATATAAGTGGGTATTGGCAAAATTTATAGAATTGGTATAATTGCCAGATTTATTGCTTATAGTAGACAGAATGAAAAACTTCAGCTTTGTCAGTGGCTATAACTTCACCTGGCCTGTCTTTTAACCTCTAGGAGAATGATTGCTTTGTTTACAAGATTTACCTTTGTTATGTCTTTTCTATAACAATGTGAATGCAGGATAGAACAATTATTCCGTCAACTATAATTCAAACAGTTATATAGAACAATTATTTCATCAACGTATACAGTCGAATCCATTAAATGATGCTTCTTGATTTAATTATATGGAAATTTATATCAGCTAACTCTGAGTTTATCACATTGTAGATATGAAGCCAAAAAAGGGTAGAAAATCTAACATGGAGTCTCAGTGTGTGGCTCTGGGGTGGGGCCCACAGCATGTTTCAAAAGGTCCATAAATAAGATCACCTGAAAAGCAATGAAAAGAATGTTTGGTAGGAAGCCAGATTTTTTTTTTTTTAAGGTTTTCATAGCAAAGCTAAGAAAAAGTAGCAATAAATGCTCTTAGTTTTAGGAAAAAGAGACTAAAGTTTTTAATTTATTTTTAGTAGTCAGTATAATAGATTAATGAGGATGAAAGTCAAACAGGAGAGGTCAATGGAAGAGTTGGGGCAGAGAGGAAATAAGGACAATAGGAGTCAAAACCACTTTCCTCTAAGAATTGCTTACATACATTGACTAGTATCTTTCATAGGATTTTGTCAGCTAATTAGTACATATAATTCATCCATAAATCTTAATTACCGAGTCATATTATTCTGAACTAAATTATTCTCCCTCCGTGACTCAGTGCTATGAAAAACATAAATATATTGCTCACATCACCCTAATAAACATGAAAGGTAAGAAAACTATGCATTAAAGGAAGTTTTTAAGAAAAAAAACTTTTCAAGTCAGTTTCTATTAGGGAAAGCAACCATTGAGAATGTAATCTATATTACAAATGTTCCTGAAAATACAATTATACAGCAATTCAAAAAGATGTGTGTGTCTCATCATAGCATTTTGACCAGCTTTGATTTACAGAGGAGTTAACTGGTAAATCATAACAATAGTAGGAAGTGCCTCCTGATGAGAGACTCCTCCAGTGTTACTGTAATTTCTACAAAATGTTTCCTCTTTGATACTTCTTGTTTATGATAGATAGATTAAGACCATTCTTTGCACCAGGCATAACAAATGGAATTCCCTTTTTTATTTTCTAGTTTCTTAGAAGAAAATGTTTTAATAATATGCTTTGATTAATATATGCCATTTCATGTGAGGCAGTCTAATTTACTCATAAAGTACTTTAGATTCTGTTTATGTGTTAGTTTAACCTTTATTTCGGTTTCATGTTATAATGATCTACATATTTCTGTTTTCGCTCTTGACCAAAATCTAATTTTAGGTTACACTTATTTATTCTTTTTAAAGATTCTACC
This sequence comes from Pongo pygmaeus, assembly GCF_028885625.2. NCBI lineage: Eukaryota > Metazoa > Chordata > Mammalia > Primates > Hominidae > Pongo > Pongo pygmaeus. The sequence continues at coordinate 87,141,163 of NC_072384.2, forward strand.
ACTGAATGGAAACATGGCATTGTTTAATTTTATTTTAAGTGGCAAACCTCAGTAGGGATTATACACTGGTAATAAACCCATTTGGGAAATGAAATTGATTGTGAAAACATATCACCAATTTCTTTAGGCCAGTATCATTTAAATTATTCAAAGTGAGAATTTTAAACTGAATCATGTAGATCAATTTTGAACTTTGTTTATGAGAGGGCAAAATAATCTGGGTGTGTGAGCCAGGGACTATGTATCTTTAGTCCCTTAGCCACTCTTGTCCTCACTTGTCTCATTTACAGAGTGAGAAAATTGGAGTACATGTCTTCCATGGTCCCTGCAACTCTGTGATCCTATGGTTTGCTTTCTTTCTACTTCACGAGTGTGACTCCAATATGTACAGGCAAAAATATGTCAAAGATATAGCCCCTAAGTCTAGAGCCTTGTGAACTCTCCATAAATAAATAATTGAATCAGTAAATGAAGGATACTTTGAAAGGAAATCAATATAAATAAAGCCTCCCTGTCTAAATCTGCTCTTCCCTTTGCTTGGAATTTTTTTTTTCCCCAGTTCTTCATATGGCAAGCTCATCATCACTCTTATTGCAGATCAACTGTCACCTGACTCCTCTACCTTCTCCTTTGTTGCCACCTGTCCCAGGGAAATAGTGAAAATGCTTTATAAAGTTTCAGTTCCCTGCATTCCCCAAGAAAAATTATGTTCAGAAAACTTCTCCAAGAGATTTATTTTACTTATTTAGTTGTCCTAGTAATCATAAACACATTAGTTTGACATAATGAGTTAAACAGTGTACCTGAAGAAATTGAACATTCAAATGTAGTGAATTTAACTGATTAAAAGAGAGTGCTCTTTGGAGATTAAGCAATAATTGCAGATGTTTCATTTACTGCTTTAAAAATTCTAATTCGAGAGACTTAAACATTCAAAGCATTTGAATAGATTACTAAACATTGAGTCTAAAATATGCAAAACCAATTGATTCTATTTTTGGCCCAGAATGCAGCATTTATAATAAAAGCTTAATGTATCAGCTAAAGCCTTATTAAAGTAGTAAATTTACCCTCATAAAATTGGGAGAATCACTGTGATAGAATTAGGATCCTCTAGACTGTGAGTTTCCTTGTTTTTGATGATCTTGACAGTTTTGTGTAATGATGGCCAGAAATTTATACAATGCCCTCAATTGGGTTTGTCTGGTGTTTTCCTTATAATTAGACTAGGATTATGGGCTTTTTGAAGAATGACTACAGAGGTGAAATGCTATTTTCATGTGATAGAGTTTTGCATTCTGTTTACCATGATTAGATATCACTCCATCTAATGGTCTGAAATTATGTTATACAGATTACATGTTACTCATAGAAAATTTTTTATAAGTTGATTTATTTACCTAATATCTGTCTCTCACAAAATAGAAGGTAAGCTCCATGAAAGCAAGTATTTTCCTGTCTTGGCAATCACTCTATCCCTGGAGTATATGAAGAGTTTCAGACCCATAATAGGACTGTGATTAATATTTGTTGAGTGAGTGAATAAAAGAGCGAGAGAATGTATCTTGGGTGTAAGTAGCTGAATCCCATCTTAACTCCAGCTGAATGCTGTAGTCAAGGTACACTATACTGTACCAAGGTACTATATGAAGTCAGGGTTCTCTGGAGTTATAGAACTAATAGGATAGATGTATTTGTGCAGGGAAGTTTATTACGAGAATTGACTCACACGATCACAAGGTAAAGTCCCACAATAGTTCATCTACAATCTGGGGATCCAAGAAGCCAGTCTGAGTCCTAAAACTCAAAAGAAGGGAATCCAATAGTGTAGCCTTCAGTCTGTGGCCGAAGGCCCAACAGCCCCTGGCAAATCACTGGTGTAAGTTTAAGAGTCCAAAAGCTGAAGAACTTGGAGTCTGATGTTCCAGGGCAAGAAAGCACACAGCATGGGAGAAAGATGGAGGCCAGAAGACTTAACCAGTGTAGTCTTTCACATTCTTCTGTCTGCTTTTATTCTAGCCATGCTGGCAGCTGATTAGATTGTGCCCACCCAGATTGAGGGTGGGTCTGCATCTTCCAGTTCACTGACTCAAATGTTAATCTCCTTTGGCGACACTCTCACAGACACATCCAGGAACAATACTTTGCATCCTTCAATTAAATCAAGTTGACACTAAATATTAACCATCACAAGTCCACCCCTTGTCAACTTGAACCCATACACATCTCCTGAAATCATACATAATCTTCAAATAAAGACGATAGTAAGGTCATAATTACACCTTACGTAATACAACTATCTTTCTGACAACCAGAAACACACCAATCCCCAACCCAAATGCTATTTCATAAAGAAAACAGCACTTAAATGCTGACAGGAAGTCAACAAATCTTATGCCCCATGATAAAGAAAAAAGAAAAACAATAAAATGAGGACATTTTCTTAATACAAGTGTGTACATGCACAAAAATGTTCTTTACAAAATAAGGAGGAAATACTCATGAAGTTTATACTCCTTGTTTCTGCAAATAGTCATGTTGTCATAGCTGGTACTGATGACTACCTTCTTCTAGTACCCATTCTGTATTCCCATTGCCTTCAGCAAGCACCTCAGCCTCAACAGGTCATGGTGTTTTACCTGGTGGAATGACCCAAACCTTCATTCCTGAAGGGTCTGGGCCATTTGTATTCCTGCCTGGATTGGGCTGTTATAGTTTCCCATTTACCTTAATCACAGGGCATGGTAATACTAAGAGACACCTAATGGATCTCCTGTATTCCATGCATACTCTTCCTTATCTCCATTGTGGAGTAGTAGACTAATTTCATCTTAATAGCCCTGGTCAGTCAGCTCAGCCAACACTGTAATGCCCTTCTTAGCCTTTTGACTTAGAGATAGGAGGAGCCCAAAGTGTCCAGATGCCAATCTTAACTTCCAGTTTAATGGAATCATTGTGTCTCCTGGTAGCAGAGTTTCTCCCTCAAAAACTAAGATCCCTAGGCCAGCAGAAAGTAATGCTGTGGGAACAGGTGGCAAAAATTTTGCTAGTGGATCACTAGGAGTGATGGTGAGTGGTGCCACTTCCATTTCCACCCCTTGACTCCTGGACCCGTGAATCCTGCCTATGGGAGAAACAGTACCATATATTGGATGCAGATTCAGAGCATACATATACAGCCTTCTGGAGAACTTTGCCTCAACCCTGCAAAGTATTGACAGCTAGTTGGCATTGTAATTATGACTTCAAAAGGCCATTCCACTGTTCCATCAATCCAGCTGCTTCAGGATGGTAAGACCAGTGAATTCTATGATCACAAGCCCACTGCTGCACTTCTTTAGCTGTAAAGTGAGTGACTTGGTCAGAGGCAATGCTATGTGGAATGCCATGATGGAGGATAAGGCATTCCATGAGGCCAGGGATGGTAGTCTTGGCAGTAGCATTGCATGCAGGATAGGCAAACCCATATCCAGAGTAAGTGTCTATTTCAATGAGGACAAACCACTGCCCTTTCCATGATGAAAGAGGTCTAATATAATCAACCTGCCATCAAGGAGCTGGCTGATAACCCTGAGGAATGGTACCATATTGAGGGCTCAGTGCTGGTCTCTGCTGCTGGCAGACTGGGCACTCAGCAGTGGCCATAGCCAGGTCAGCTCTGGGGAGTGGAAGTCCATGTTGCTGAGCCCATGCATAACCTCCATTCCTGCCATCATGGCCAATTTGTTTACGTGCCCATTGAGTAATGATAGGAGAGGCTAGGGATAGAGACTGAGTGGTGTCCATAGAATGAGTCATCCTATCCACTTGATTATTAAAATCCTCTTCTGCTGAGATAGAGTAACCCTTTGGTGAGCTCTCACATGACATACAAATATCTTCAGTTGTTGACCACTGGGAGAGGTCCATCCACACACCTTTTTACCAAATTTCTTTGTCACCAATTTTTCAATCATGCTTCTTCCAAATCCTTGACCATCCAGCCAAACCACAGGCTACAGCCCATGAATCAGTATATAATGGCACATCTGGCCATTTCCCCTTCCAAGCAAAGTCCACAACCAGGTGCACTCCTCGAAGTTCTCACCACTGGGAAGATTTCCTTTCGCTACTGTCCTTCAGGGATGTTTTAAAAAGGGGCTGTTGTGCTGCAGCTGTCCACTTTTGGGTGGCGTCTGCATATCTTGCAGAACCATCTGTAAACTAGGTTCTTGTATACTCTTGCTCTGTCAATTGATCATTAGAGAACTCTGTATGAGGCCATTGGTGCAGGCTGGGAGAGAGATGGCAAGGTGCAAGGAATGGAGACTATGGGTATTTGAGCCACTTCCTCATGTAACTTACTTGTGTACTCAGGACCTGCTCTAGCCCTATCACCTATATACCACTTTCATTTGATGGAATTCCATAGAATGCTCCTGTGCATGCCCCACTTTAGGGCTAGATGGGTCAGAAAACACCCAGTTCATGATAGGCAGTTCTGGTCACATGGTGACTTGATGATCCATAGTCAAACGTTCAGATTGTACCAAAGCCCAGTAGCAGGCCAAAAGCCTCTCTTGGATAACTACTCTCTTAAAAGGAGAGTAGTTATCTGCAGAAGTAGTTATCTGCAGAAGACCTTCCTCCAAAATCCTAGAGGTCTCTGCTCTGATTTACCTATGGGGGCCTGAAAAAGGCTCCAAATGACATCCCTATCCGTCACTGATACCTCAAACACCATTGGATCTGCTGGGCCATGTGGCCCAAGTGGTAGAGCATCTTATACAGTAACCTGGACCTGTTGCAGAGCCTTCTCCTGTTCTGGACCCCACTCAAAACTGGCCGCCTTTCAGGTCACTAGATAAATGGGCCAGAGTAACACACCCAAATGAGGAATGTTTTGCCTCCAAAATTCACATAGGCCGACTAGGCATTGTGCCTCTTTCTTGGTTGTAGGAGGGGCCAAATGCAGCACCTTACCCTTCATCTTAGAAGGAATATCTCAACAGTCCCCACAACGCTGGACCCCTAGAAATTTTACTGAGATAGAAGTTCCCTGAATTTTAGTTGGATTTATTTCCCATCCTTCTGTACACAAATGTCTCACCAACAAGTCCAATGTGTTTGCTACTTCTTGCTCACTGGATCCAATCAGCATAATGTCATCAATGTAATGGACCAGTGTGATGTCTTGTGGAAGGGAAGAGCCATCAGGATCTCTCCAAACAAGATTATGACACAGAACTGGACAGTTGATATACCACTGATGTAGGACAGTAAAGGTTTATTGCTGGGCTTGCCAGCTGCAGGCAAATTGCTTCTGGTCAGCCTTATGGACAGGAATGCAGAAAAAGGAATTTGCCAAATCAATGGCTGCATACCAGGGACCATGAGATGTATTAATTTGTTCAAGCAATGAAACCACATCTGGTACAGCAGTTGCAAATGGAGTCACTGCTTGGTTAAGCTTACAATAATCCACTGTCATTCTCCAAGATGCATTCATCTTCTGCACAGGCCAAATAGGAGAGTTGAGCTGGGATTTGTTGGGAATCACCATCCTTGCATCTTTCAAGTCCTTGATGGTGGCATTAATCTCTGTAATCCCTCCAGGGATGCAATGTTGTTTTTGATTTACTATTTTTCTAGGTAGAGGAAGCTTTAATGACTTCCATTTGTCCTTTCCCACTATAATAGCTCTCACTTTAACAGTAAGCACCTGGCAAGGCCGTGCATGCACCTTTAGTTGCAGGTCAGCCACTTGCATGATAAGAGCTTGTGTCTGATTTGCCACAACTTTAGCTCTTTCTCTACAGGAGATAAGTTATTTCTCCCATTCAGAGAAATCTGAGAAGATCTGAGGCTCACTATATGCCTCTGGATCCAGGAAAGAGAATCTCCGAGTTTATCATTTTCTTTCATCACTTTGTCCAGTTAACTTAGGAGCAACCAATCAACTTCATTATATTCATTGGTTCTCCACATATGGTCAAATGCATTATGTGTAGAGTTACTAAACTCCTTGCCTCTCATGAGGGGTGAATCAGGAGCATCAAATGAACTTATTTTGCATAACTCTTTAAACAGTTCACGCCAAGGACTATCAGTGTTCTCCATACTATTAGAAAGAAACTCCTTAGAATTTTGAGGTCTAATCACATTAAGCAGCAGTATTAGTCTGTTCTCAAACTGCTAATAAAGACATACTTGAAACTGAGTAATTTATAAAGTAAAGAGGTTTATTTGACTCACAGTTCCACATGGCTGGGGAGGTCTCACAATCATGGTGGAAGGTGAATGAGAAGCAAAATCATGTCTAGTGTGTCAGCAGGCAACAGAGAATGAGAGCCAAGTGAAAGAGGAAACCCCTTATAAAATCATCAGATCTCGTGAGACTTATTTACTACCAGGAGAACAGTATGAGAAAAATTGCCCCCGTGATTCAATTATCTCCCACTGGGTCTCTCCCACAACATGTAGGAATAATGGGAGCTACAATTCAAGTTAAGATTTGGGTGGTGACCCAGCCAAACCATATCAGCAGCCAACTCCAGAAACCCTGAGACCAACTAAATAAATCCATCCTTAAGATTCTGTGGCTCTAGAACCACTCCTGGTACAAAAATCTGTATTAGAGTTCTCTAGAGGGACAGAACTAACAGGATAGCTGTATATATGAAGGTGAGTTTATTAGGAGTATTGACTCACATGATCACAAGGTGAAGTCTCACAATAGATTGTCCACAAGCTGAGGGGCCAGGAAGCCAATCTGAGTCCCCAAATCTCAAAAGTAGGGAAGTCAATAGTGCAGCCTTCGGTCTGTGGCTAAAGGCCCAGATGTGCCAGATGTGCCTCTGGCAAATCGCTGGTGTAAGTTTAAGAGTCCAAAAGCTGAAGAACTTAGAGTTTGTTGTTTCAGGGCAAGAAGCATCCAGCATGGGAGAAAGATGGAGGCCACAAGACTTAGCCAGTGTGGACTTTCCAGGTTCTTCTGCCCGCTTTTATTCTAGCCATTCTAGCAGCTGATTAGATTGTGCCCACCCTGATTGAGGGTGAGTCTGCACCTCCCAGTTCACTGACTCAAATGTTAATCTCCTTTGGTGACACTCTCACAGACACACCCAGGAACAATACTTTGCATCCTTTAATTCAATCAAGTTGACACTTAATATTAACCATCAAATCAGGAAGAACAGCGTTTACTCAAATTCAGTTATAAAGATCTGGCATGTATCATTTGGGAGGTGTGTCAAATTAGTATTCAATCAGAACATAGAAAACAGAGGCAATTTAAAGCAGGAATTAGCTACTAAGATATTAGAAGGCTGAAAAAGCCAAATCAAGGAAGGAAAAATTAGGAACAGCAGGATGATGCTACTCCATAAAGCTGAGGAAGAATGAGGGACAAGTTCACTACCCATAGCCCACGATTATTGTGCTTCTGGAGCTAAGTTGCCTGAGAGGAAATGGCACTTGCCTGTGTTGCTTTTTCTGCTTCTCTAGTAGCCACTGCTAGAAGCACTGCCAGAGCTGAAAAACAAAAAGGCCTTGTCTTTCTTCCTAACTTTCAATCTTGTTTAGTGCTTCCCATTGACAATAGGTGACTAACAGGCAGCCTTCGGGCAAGGGAGTCCAGGGAATGTATTCAAAGACTTCCCATGCCAGGAAAAGACAAGGGTTGATTGAGAGACACCAGTCACATTGAGCAAAGGAGGAATGACTGTAATATAGTTGAGATTTTATACAGTCAATAAGGTAAGTAAATTTTTGCTAAAAAACTATTATGAACAACACTTACAAGTTATAAACAAGGTATTGTGCTACATGTTTGGGAAACTCAAAATGTATAAGAAATTGATACAAACCTTGGCTACTATGGAGGCTACTATAGTGAGAACAGACACATACGTAACTTAAGATATTCAAAGCAGGTGGTGATAAATATCCTAATAAGAATATAAACCAAGTAGTAACCAAGGACAAAAAAAAGGACATTAACTTTATCCAGATGTTTCCCTAGTTAATGTTAATGACTTTCTTCTTTGTCCTTAGTTACTGCTTTGTTTATATTCTTATTAAGATATTTTCAACCCCTTTGTGCTTCACTTTACTCCTTTATAAAATAATAGTGAAAATAATAGCACCATCTTCAACAGATTATGAGAGTATGATGGAGCCATCCATCAAAAGTTGAAAGTAAAATATTACAACAATCCTCAGACAAAATAAGGGCTTGTAAATATTTATTAGTTTCTTATAAATGTCTTGATTGTTAATTAAAAAACAAAACAAAATGAAGAAAAGTAGTTGGGTACTTTCCAGTGATCTGTATCCTTTTAACATAACCTATGGACAGATGCTTTGATTACTAGACACAAATATTCTATGTTCTTTGCAAGTATATCTTACTAGTGAAAAATAAATTTTACAAATCACAAGTTGAAACTTGACATCTAATAAATAATTTACAAAAATCTTAAGTATATTAAAAATTTAACTCTGCTTTCAAGTGCATTTAATATTGCAGTTACCACATATTTGGTTAAAGATTGAATAAAATCACTAATCAGTTGTTCTTTTGTCTATTAAGAACTTACGGAATTTTAGATACAATGCAGTCTTTAAGGGATTTTTTCAAAGTTTATGAACTTTGGAGAATACTAGACAGGAAGTGGCATGTTCTGACTTAATTTTTAATATGGTTAATAATAAAGGGAAAGGAAATTTATGGAGATTATTGTAAAACTACTACAATTATTCAGGTCAGAGATGAAGTCAGGTGAAAAGTCATTGAGTTTTGTGTTTTAAAGGCAGAGCAGACAGAATTTGCTAATGGATTGGGTATGAGTTTGAAGGAAAGTGGAATTCAAAGATTACCCTCGAGGTTTTTAGCCTGAGCAATTAGAAGACGGAGGCACCAGATTTTAAAAGGAGAACATGGTGCCTCCATCTTCTAAGGAACTAGGAATGAGTAAGTTGAACTGGCAAGGAGCAACCTGCTCTCGCCATGAGTCTCTGGAATCCTGGCAAGAGGAGACACTTCAACCACCATGGACACTCGAGTTGGCATGGAGAGCTGCTTAGAAGTGTGCTAAGGGCAGCAAGGCAGCTAAAGTAGAGCCCAGGGGTTTGGTGCACGAGTATCTATAGTGGACCACCAGGAAAGCCCATCTCCCTAGGCTCGACTTGGTCCCACAAGAGACTTTAGCCCTGGGGGAACTGTCAGACTTGAACTCTGCAGGCCAGTCTTGCCCATTAGATGGGGTCAGTTTGTCCTGAGTACCCCTGGTCTGCTGGCTTCTCTTGGGGCTCCAGCCTCAGTCTACCTGCTTGCAGGGCAGCCTTGAGTGCCCTGGGGGCCCACATCATAACTTCTGCAGGGGCAGACCATGGCTGACTAGCAGAGAGCTCTGGCAGGGTGGCCCCTATGGCCATACATCAGCCTGCTCCCTCTCTACACTGCAGCTTCCCTGAGGCCCACAGCAAAACCCCACATCGTTTTGCCTGCACATTTGTGTACTGGTGGGTTTTGCCTTCCTTGTCTTGCCAGTGCACATGTATGCATCCACCCTGCCCTGTCACGGCTGCAGTGGGAGTGCACTATGCCTCCCTCCCCCTGCCAGACTACCATTGCAGTGGGATCCTTGGCAGACACAGAGCCTGCCAGCCCCACCCCTACCAGTGTCCCACCCTTACACCAACACTGCTGTGTGAGTGAAACTAGGCACAGAGAACAGCAGGCCCTCCCCCTCCCTAAGCAATTATCCCTGCCTACAGCCACAGAGAATGCACACAGACCTGTGCCTGCCAGCACTCTCTCCTGTGCTACCACCACCACCCACACAATCACATGCAAAGTCAGCAGCAAGGCTACCCCCTCCCCTCAAAGCCATGCTGTCTCTGCCACTGTGGTGAATGGCCACATGGAGGCAGGCACACTGGCACCTACTAGCTACCTGTTTCACCTGACAAGCATGTACTTTGGCACACTGCTGCTGCCACTGCTGGTGACTGTGTGAACAAGGACAATCCCGCTGCCACCACATTACAAAATGCTTTGGCCAACACCACCCATGGAAGTGTAGGGACCTGTGGTTTGGGAGCACCTCAGCCCCTGAACACAATAGAGTCCTAACCTCGAAGAGCCAGAGAACAAAGTTGGGGCCCAATACAAGTCCCCTAGAGTTAGAGCACACAGTCCAGGAATTGGGAGCTGAGCATTGGCCCCTTAAAATCTTTCAGAAACAAAATCAGTAGGCTGAATCCACCTTACATCACAAACCCTCAAAGTCATCAAATAGGATAAAATTTTTAAAAAAATTCATCCAAAGGTCAGCAACTTTAAAGATTAAAGAAACATCAGCCCACAAAATGAGGGAAAAAAACAATGAAAGAACTCTCACAACTCAAAAAGCCAGAGTGCCTTCTTTCCTACAAATAACTGTACTGCCTCTCCAGCAAGTGTTCTGAACCAGGGTGAGATGCCTGAAATGACAGAAATAGAATTCAGAATATAGATAGGAGTGAAGATCATTGAGATGCAGGAGTACTTTGAAACCCAATCTAAGGAGGCTAAGAATCACAATAAGAAGAGACAGAAGCTGACAGACAAAATAGCCAGTATAGAAAAGAACATGTCTGACCTGATAGAGCTGAAAAACACACTACAATAATTTCATAATGCAATCACAAGTATTAATAGCAGAATAGACCAAGCTAAGGAAAGAATCTCAGAGCTTGATATGGTTTGGCTGTGTCCTCCCACATGTTGTGGGAGGGACCCAGTGAGAAGTAATTGAATCATGGGGGCAAGTCTTTCCCATTCTGTTCTCGTGATAGTGAATACGTCTCATGAGATCTGATGGTTTTTTAAAAAGGAGTTCCCTTGCACAGATTCTCTCTGTTTGCCGGCTTCCATCCACATAAGATGTGACTTGCTCCTCCTTGCCTTCCACCATGATTGTGAGGCCTCCCCAGCTATATGGAACTTTAAGTTCATTAAACCTCTTTCTTTTGTAAATTGCCCAGTCTCGAGTATGTCTTTATCAGTAGTGTGAAAACAGAGTAATACAGTAAATTGGTACCAGTAGAGTGGGGTGCTGCTGAAAACATATCTGAAAATGTGGCAGTAACTTCAGAAGTGGGTAACAGGCAGAGGTTGGAACAGTTTGGAGGGCTCAGAAGAAGACAGGACAATGTGGGAAAGTTTGGGATTTCCTAGAGGCTTCTTGAATGGTTTTGACCAAAATGCTGATAATGATATGGACAATAAAATCCAGGCTGAGGTGGCCTCAAATGGAATTGAGGAAATTGTTGGGAACTGGAGCAAAGGTGACTCTTGTTATATTTTAGCAAAGAGACTGGTGGCACTTTGCTCTTGCCCTAGAGATTTGTGAAACTTTGTACTTAGGAGGGATGATTTGGGGTATCTGGCAGAATAAATTTCTAAGCAGCAAATAACTCAAGAGGTGACTTGGGTGCTGTGAAAGGCATTCAGTTTTATAAGGGAAGCAGAGCATAAAAGTTCAGACGATTTGCAGCCTGACAGTGCAACAGAAAAGAAAATCCCATTTTCTGAGGAGAAATTTAAGCCAGCTGCACAAATCTGCATGAATAATGAGGAGCTGAATGTTAATCCTGAAGACAATGTGGAAAATGTCTCCAGGGCATGTTAGAGGTCTTCTTGGCAGCCCCTCTCATCACAGGCCTGGAGGTCTAGGAGGAAAAAATGGTTTCATGAGTAGGCCCAGGGTCCGCATGCTGTGTGCCACCTAGGGACTTGGTGCCCTGCATCTCAGCCACTCCAGCTGTGGCTGAAAGGGACCAATGTAGAGCTCAGGCCATGGCTTCAGAGGGTGCAAGCCCCAAGCCTTGGCAGCTTCCACATGGTGTTGAGCCTGCAAGTGCACAGAAGTCAGGAATTGGGGTTTGGGAACCTCCACATAGATTTCAGAAGATGTAAGAAAATGCCTGGATGCCCAGACAGAAGTGTGCTGCACAGGCAGGGCCCTCATGGAGAACCTCTGCTAGGGCAGTGCAGAAGGGAAATGTAGGGTCAGAGCCCCAATACAGAGTCCCTACTGGAGACTTCTCACCACCTAGTGGAGCTGTGAGAAGAAGGCCACCATCCTCCAGATCCCAGAATGGCAGATCCACTGACAGCTTGCATCATACACCTGGAAAAGCCACAGTTACTCGATACCAGTTGGTGAAAGGAACTGGGAGGGAGGCTGTACCCTACAAAGCTGCGGGGGTGGAGCTGCCTCTTGCATCAGCCCACCTTTTGCATCAGCATGACCTGGATGAGAGACATGGAGTCAAAGAATCTCATTTTGGAGCTAAGATTTGACTGCCCACTGGATATTGGACTTGCATGGGGCCTGTAGCCCCTTTGTTTTGGCCAATTTCTCCCATTTGGAATGGCTGTATTTTCCCAATGCCTGTACCCCAATTGTATCTAGGAAGTAACTAACTTGCTTTTAATTTTACAGGCTCATAGGTGGAAGGGACTTGCCTTGTCTCAGATGAGACTTTGGACTATGGACTTTTCAGTTAATGAAGAAATGAGTTAAGACTTTAGGGGACTGTTGGGAAGGCATGATTTGTTTTGAAATGTGAGAACATGAGATTTGGGAGATGCCAGGTGTAGAATGATATGATTTGGCTGTGTCCTCATCCAAATATCATCTTGAATTCTCACACACTGTGTGAGGGACACAGTGGGAGGTAATTGAATCATGGGAGCAAGTCTTTCCCATGCTGTTCTCATGATAGGGAATGTCTCATGGGATCTGATGGTTTTTATAAAGAGGAGTTCCCCTTCACAAATTATCTCTCTTTGCCTGATGCCATCCACGTAAGAAGTGACTTGCCTTCTGCCATGATTTTGAGGCCTATCCATCCATATGGAACTGTAAGTCTATTAAAGCTCTTTCTTTTGTAAATTCCCAAATCTTGGGTATGTCTTTATCACCAGCAAGAAAATGGACTACTACAGAGCCTGAAGAAAGGCTTTCTGAAATAAGAAAGTCAGACAAGAAAAGAGAAAAAAGAATGAAAAAAAGTGAAGAAAAGCTCCAGAAAATATGAGATTATTTAAAAAGACCAAATCATTGACTCATTGGTGTCCCTGAAAGAGATGAAGAGAGTATAGCAACTTGGAAAACATATTTCAGGATATTATCTATGAGAACTTACCCAGCCTAGCTAGAGAGACCAACATTCAAATTCAGGAAACACAGATAACCCCATGAAGATACTCCACAAGAAGATCATCGTCAAGACACATAATCATAAGATTCTCCAAGTTCAAAATGAAAGAAATAATGTTAAAGGCAGCTAGAAAGTTCAAGTCACTTACAAAGAAAGGGTCATCAGACAAATAGCAGAAACCTTACAAGCCAGAAGAGACTGGGAGTCAACATTCAACATTCTTAAAGAAAAGAAATTCCAATCAAGAATTTCATATACAGACAAACTAAGCTTCATAAGCAAAGCAGAAATAAGATTCTTTTCAGACAAGCAAATGCTGAGGGGATTCATTACCACCAGACCCACCTTACAAGAGTTTCTGAAGGAAGCTCTAAATATGGAAAGGAAAGACCATTACCAGCCACTACATAAATATACTTAAGTACCCAAAGCAGTGATGCTATAAAGCAACCACACAAACAAGTCTGCATAATATCCAGCTAACATCATGATGACAGGATCAAATTCACAAATACCAATACTAACTTTGAATGCAAATGGGCTAAATGCCTCAATTAAAAGGCACACTGTGGAAAGCTGGATAAAGAACCAAGACATACTGGCAGGCTGTCTTCAAGAGACCCATCTCACATGCAATGACACCCATAGGGTCAAAATAAAGGGATGGAGAAAAATGTAACAAGCAAATGGAAAATAGGAAAAACAGAGATTGTATTCCTAATTTCAGACAAAACAGACTTTAAACCAACAATGATTAAAAAAAGATAAAGAAAGCCATTACATAATAGTGAAGAAGCATTCAGTTCAACATACTTAACTATCCTAAATATATATTATACCCCCAACACAGCATATGAAAAAGAGCTCAACAGCACTGATCATTAGAGAAACGTAAGTCAAAACCATAATAAGACACAATCTCACAACAGTCAGAACGACTATTACTAAAAAGTCAAAAAATAATAGGTGCTAGCAAGGTTGCAGAGAAAAAGTAATGCTTACACATTGTTGGTAGAAGTGTAAATTAGTTTAACCATTGTGGAAAACAATGTGGTGATTCCTCACAGACCAAAAAACAGAGCTACTTTATGACCCAGCTGTCCCATTGCTGGTTATATACCCAGAGGAATATAAATTATTCTATCATAAAGACCCATACATGCAAATGTTCATTGCAGCACGATTCACAACAGCAAAGACATGGAATCAACATAAATGCCCATAAGCAGTAAACTGGATAAGGAATACATATATACCACAGCATCCTATGCAGTCATGAAAAGGAATGAGACCATGTCCTTTTCAGGGACATGGATGCAGCTAGAGAACATTAGTCTTAGCAAACTAATGCAGGAAGAGAAAACCCAGTACCACATGTTCTCACCTATAAGTGGGCACTAATTGATGAGAATATATGGACACTTAGAGGAGAACAACAGACACTGGGGGCTACTGGAGAGTGGAGGGTGAGAGGAGGGAGAGGATCCAGAAAAATAACTAATGGGTAGTAGGCTTAATAGCTGGGTGATGAAATAATCTGTAAAACAAACCCCCATGACATGAATTTTCCTATAATTCAAACCTGTACATTTACCCCTGAATTTAAATGTTAAAAATACTATATTTATTTGTTCAGTCATATTATTAATGAAATTAAATATGTGTTTTTAAAATCTTCTTCTTTGGAAGACTTGGCTATAGGTGGGAAAAAGAATCACTTAAATTACACAAGAATAGTATTTGTAACCTCAAACAATGCTAAAACATAATTTACTTTTAATGTAAATATTATTTATTATTGCCATTCAGTCAATGTAATTAGTGCATGGAAACATGAGGCATGGAGGAAAAAATATATATATATATATTTCATATAAAATTAATTATAACTTATAAGACCTAACTGTATTTGTGTGGACAACATTTTATAACATTCCAGTTGGCACTGGTGTTAAGTTTCTTAACTGAGAAACCAATACAGAAAGGTAAGGATGTTTTATAGGGTTCCACCCAAAGCTACTACTGATTAATTTCAAAAGATTTCCTTTGCAGATTTTCCACTGCCTTAACAGTAGCTGTGAAGCACTTGGGACGAGACACCATTTCCTTTATTTACAGGAAGTGTTGCTAAGTTGGGGCTTCTATACTTACCATGACATTTTATTTCAGAAAGATAGAGAAAGAAAAATAAGCAAGGATTTTGGCAGATGATTTCTCTGTGATTATAAAACAGGATTACCTGAAAAGTAGTGTCCTAAGGAAATAGCATTAGTGGAAACATAGTACTTGTAAGGTAATCATTGTTTCTAGACACTTTGGACAATTTTTTAAATATAGAAATATCTCATTTTATTTCAAATGCTATTAATTATTTTAATAAACTAACATAAAATATGATATTAAAATATTAAATTATGGCTTTTTATGAGTAAGACACTGGCTCATTCAGCCAACTGACAATTTTTGATTTCAGATACCTCTGAGAAAGGCCAGGAGAGGTCACTGAGAGAGCAGCATTGACATAGCAACGAAGTTAAATTTCTTCCCACTGGAATTCTTCTCTACTTGTCATACAAACACATAGAAAGATTTCATTGCTTAAGGAAGAAACTCTATATAGAATTTGTAATCTCCAGGGCTAATTCTCTTGCTTTTTTTTTTTTTTTTGTCTTGCACGTGTTTAGCACCACATGCCAATACTACTTAGCTCACATTTTCCTGCCCAAGAAGCCACTTGGGTTTAATTTTGGGCTTTCCAAAGAATCATTAGCAACAAAAAATAAATTGAAAAAATGACAGACTTTTTTTCATGAAGCATTAATGAAATTGGAGATTATGTTTTCAATAAATATTCAACTCATATATTTTATTTTTATTGTAACATGAAATAACACTTCATATTCACCATAGTTATTAACATATATACACGAATGCTAAAAGGAGATAGCTGTGTTACTTAGGTAGACACTTCAATGCATTTATAATTTAAACTCTAGATTAAAATTTATCCTACATAGTGGAAAACTTAAATTAGATCTGCAAAAAGATTATACTAGATTTTCTTGGACACAACTGAGTTATAGTAAGCATAAGTACTTTAAAAATGGGTATAAAATGTATGAAGGCAAAACAAATTACGTAGTGGAGAGATCATCGAATAAGCTCAAGAACAGATTTTTAACCTCTCTTACAATATGTCATCACACAAAGAGGGTAAAATAATTTAAATCACAAAAGCATTAAGACTGATGAATATTGAAGGATCACTAAACTATCAAAATTGCCAGTTTGCAGAGATATCACATACAACCACGAACACAGAAAATTAATGACATAGGGACACATAAAAATTATTTTAGATTTTTTTCTTAGAAACATACATGTGAAAAAGCTAACTGAAAATTTCTAGAAAGACAAGAACAACTAAAAACATTGGACGGAGTGGAAAGAAGGAAGAGTAAATTAAAGAAGAAAGAATTACAAGAAGAGAAAGTTACAGCAAGAATGAGGAATAAAAAGAAAGAAAATGAGGGGAAAGACTGACTCTACTCTGTGCAAGATGGAGAGTTTCAAGTTAAAAATTCAGGCAAGAACCAAAATTTAAAGGAAAAGGAAGGAGAAAATATAAGTCATTTTAATGAGTTAGACTTGTGCATTTGGGCTTTGCCCTTCTGAGAGCAATTTATCCCTTGTTGCTTCATTGATTCATACTGTTTATAATAATAAAAATGGTGTTGAGAGCTAACATATGTAAGAATTTGCTAAGTTTCAGGAATTGTGCTAAGCACTTTACATGCATTGTCTCTTAGAACACGTAGAGTAACTCTATAAGAGTTTACAGATGAATATGTCAATGTTCAGTGCAATTAGGACACTTGTTCTTGGCCACATGGTTAGTAAGAGTTTGTAAAGACAGAAGTTGCATGCCTAATTTCTAATTCCAAATCCTGAGCCATTGAATTTGCTCTGCTGTCTCCCCAAGGCTCTTCCACAGAGAAGGTCAATTCTAAAAGGAATAATAAATGTAACCCACAAGGTACTTTTTTTTTTTTTCTTTTGGGATACTGCAGCACTCACGCTGCCAGCTTTGGCTTACAGTAGAATTACAATTTGGAGCCAAACATTTCCATACCTCTTCAAAAGTATCCCTGAGGTTTATACCACAAAGAATGTTTGTGGGCAGAGTGGGAGGAGGGACAAAGAGGCACTCAACTTTGCAAAATGAAAGAAGGAAAAAAAAAAAGAGAGAGAGGGAAAAGAAAGAGAAAAGGACAAAAAGAGAAAGAAGAAAGCAAGGCAGAGAAGCAAAAGTCTGAAAAAATTAGAGACACTAGACATTGTTAGAATATCAATTAGACACATTCTCTCACAAGAATAAGGGGCTTATATAACTGAAGTTTGAAACCAGAAGTGTGTGGTGATGGGATACAAAGAATGTTTGTGCAATAAAGCTAATATGTAACACATATATGAAGTAGACGCTCTTCTAACCTTGACAAATGTTACTCAGTTTAAAGCAAACCAACTTATATTCTCAGTCCTATTTTTACTCCACAGCTAAAAGTGGTAAAGGTGGGATGTGAAATGAGTGGGTTGTCTGCAGAGTCCATGGTCTAAAAGATCTCCATAAAATGTAAAACTACAATATTAGTAATATGATTAAATCTCCTTACTTTTCTCACTGAACCATAGTAGCTTTGGGCTAGAACAATTCTTAAATATTAATGTCTAGACAAATCACTCACAGGCCTTGTTATAACCCGGATTCTAATTAGCAGGTTTGGGTTGGGATATGAGGCTCTGGATGTCTAATAACTTCCTAGGTGATATTGATGCTGTTGATCTACAGAACAACACTGTAAACAGCAAAAGTTTAATTTCCAGAAGGGAATGGGGTTGGGGACATTGTGAAATGACAAGGAGAATAGTAAAGAACCTGGGACATTATGATTATGTGTATGTGTTGGTTTTTGTCCACGATTCTTGCTTATAACTCTCATGGCCATTGTTACAGTCTTTTGTTATAATGTTGAGCATATTACGTCCTGGGAGTAGGCCTCAGGAAACAGAATTTCTCTCTCTCTCTCTCTCTCTCTCTGCCCTTTCCTATCCTCCTTTCATTTGCCCATGACAGGACTCTAATCTGATTGTGGGTCAAAAGACCCTCCAGAAAGGGTTCTGCTCCATGTCTTAGAGGAAGAAATGCTACATAGAGGCCAAGAAAAATCTGAATAGACAGGCCTTGCTAGGCTTAGATCATGTGCTTTTGTCCAATTATATTTCCACACAGATATCAATCATGCCTAGGTAATGAAGCTTCCATAAAAAACAACAACAACAACAACAACAACAAAAAACAGGGTTCAGAGAGATTCTGGATAGCTGACCATGCTGAGGTTCCTGAAGGGTGGTGCACCCAGGAAGGGCAGGGACGCTTCATGCCTTTTCTCCCATACTTTGCCCCATATCTCTTCATCTTTATCCTGTGTAATATCCTTTATAATAAACCCGTAAACATTAGTAACTGTTTCCCTGATTTCTGTGAGCTGCCCCAGCCAGTTAATCAAGCCTAAAGTAGGGATCAATTGGATCCCAATTTGAAGACTTCATCAGAAGTTCCAGAAGCCCAGACTTGTGAATGGTATCTGGGTGGGGGCAGTCTTGGGGACTGAGCCCCCAACCTTTGGGATCTCCAAATAGATAGTGTCAGAATTGAACTGAAGGACACCCAGAGGGTGTCTGTTGCTTGGTTTGTGAAGAAAGACCCCCACACGTTTTGTCACAGACGTCTTCTTCTGTGTTGACTGTTATTTTGGTTGTAGTGTGAGAGCAGTGGAAAAACATGATTTTAGAGAGTTTTTCCTCAAACAGAATGGTTCAAGAACCAAAGTGGAGTTTAAACATATGATTGATAATGAATAGGCCTTTAGAAATGAAGTAGTCTTAGGGGTCATCACACTGAATAAATTTACTTCAAAGGACAGCATCCTTGAAGAGCTTGTGGCTTGGTTCCACAGCAAGTCAAGGATGAAAACTTGTGGCTCCTTTTCCTGTACTTTTGCTGTGTTCACACTGCCACAGCAATTCTGAAGATGGTATCTGCTTTCATGGTCTACCTCAGTCACGAAGGAGGCTTAATCATGCCTATTTTTCAAAAGGAATTTGAGAACATTGTATTCTAATCTTAATTAAAACATATCCCTGGCTTGAAGAAATGTGGATGTTACAAATTAAAGGAAAAAGCTTCGTATTAGCCAGTGTTTTCCAAAAAACAAAACTGATAGGATGTGTATATGTTTACATACACACACACACACACACACACACACACACACACACACACAGAGTGATTATAAGGAACTGGTTCATGAAATTATGTAAGCTAAATCTCAAGATCTGAAGTTGGCAAGCTAGATACCCAGGAGAGCTGATGGGTACTCCAGGAGAACCAATGGTGTAGGTTCCAGTCCGAAAGCCAACAGGCTCCACACTGAGGAAAAGCTGATATTCTATCATAGAGTCTGAAGGACAGAAACAAAGAAAGAAACAAACAAACAAAATGTCCCAGCTCCAGTCTAGCAGGAAGAATTCCTTCTTATTTGCTGGAGGGTCAGTATTTTTGTTCTATGCCAGACTTCAATTGATTAAATGAGGCTCACCCACATTAGTAAAGGCAATCTGCTTTATTCAGTCCACATATTCAAAGGTGATTCTCATTCAAAAACACCCTCACAGACACACTGAAAATAATATTTGACCAAATATCTGGGCACACATGGCCCAGTCAAGTTGACACATAAAATTATCCATCACAGGCCTTGAAAACTTGACTTAATTTATGAAAAGCAGTTTACAAAGAACTATGTTAGTTTTGAAGTCACACTTAGGTTTTCAATGAATCAAGGTTGCAGATGTCCTGACACATTATACCTGGTCTAATTTCAAAACTTTGATCAGCATTGGGAACACTATTATTCTTCACACGCCCAAGAGATGGTTCTGTGCATTAATTTACTACATGAGTACTAGGCTTATTATTATTATTTTTTAGTTGCCTCCTTCTGTAGTGAAAAATTAATACAGCAATCTTACTTTGGCAATACAAAAGAAGTTGATAAACTGGAAACTATTATTCATAAGCCAGTAGCTATATAGCATAGTAATAACAACAGAAACACTGAGACAGAAGATGCGAGTGCAAATATTGGTTCTCCTACCTCTAAACTTGTTCACTTTGATAGAGTTACTTAACTTCCCCAAATTGCAGTTTTTGCCTCTAAAAATATGAAAAGAAATAAGACCTTCCCATTGTTGTGATGAGTAAATGAAATAATACATAAGAAGGTCCCAAACCTAATACATAGTCACATAGGAATATATCGATACAGGCTAACTAATATTGCTATCATTAATTCTAATTATTTTTCTAAATAAATTGCTATTTTCATTATATTTAACATGTATGGAATATGCTGCTTTTAATACATATCCCACATTAGAGCAAAGTCCATGTCCTAAGTCCTCAAAGAATGTGGACCAGAAGAAAACACATTTTGTTGTTGTTTCGGTTGTAAAATATTTTTGAATAAATTTCTGTTTTATGATACTTTAAATGGATATTTTATCACAATATCTTTAATAAAATCTATTGTTCGCATGTATATGGCAGTTTAATACAATTGTATTTCTTGTGTGTAAATACTTTTATGGCTTATTTTTGCCATCAGTGATTTAATTCTGATCATTTCACTTCTGAAGGGAAATTTAAAATGAGTAAGAATATGTGATTTAGGGTCATTTTGTGTTTGACATTATTTAACTATGACTATTCTTGCTAAAGAATTCTGAGAATAAAGAACTTCAATTTGTGGAAAAGAGTGAAAAGAATGATTATCATGTTGTCTCTTTATAAAATATCTTGCAGATAATAATTAAAATGTCCAACTAATAACATAGTAAGTTTCTGTTCTTCTATTACACTTATCAGTTAAAAAAAAATTTCTAAATATATCTACCAGCAAGAACAATTCACTCTGTCATCTTAATGATTTTCTAATGAAGTGTTCAGGTTTTGTCAAAATTCCCTTGGGCTCTAGGAACATGTGACAGTAACTATTTTTCTATCACTTCCTAGTATAAAGGAAGTTCTTATAATGCACAAAATTGTGTTATTTCTTTACTCACTTGGCATTTAATAAAAAATCTGCTACTAATTCTTCAGGTAGAGAACTGAGTAAAATATACATCCAAAAGCAGTTATATAGTATTAACTAAAAAATGAACTTTGAACTAGGGATTTCATATTTCAGTCCTCTTATGCAAATCACTTACTATTTTCTCTTTTAAAAAACTTTATTGCATGCCTAAGGTTCCCCAGTCTTATAGAGATAACCTAATTATTAGCAGCATAAAATCACAAAGATGGGGAGAAACCAGAGCAGAAAAGCTGAAAATTCTAAAAATCAGAGTGCCTCTTCTCCTCCAAAGGGCCACAGCTCCTAGCCAGCAATGGAACAATGCTGGACGGAGAATGACTGAGGAGTTGACAGAAGTAGGCTTCAGAAGATCAGTAATAACAAACTGATTCAGAATGTAAATAGACCCTCCCTACCTACACCAAATCTTTGGTTTAAAAAGAAAAAAATAATGAAGAATAAATCTATAATGACATTGGAAAAATATCTCTTAGCCACAAATGTTGAAAAGAATTAAAGATAGTCCTGGTGGTGACAAAATCTCTCAGCATTTGCTTGTCTGTAAAGGATTCTATTTCTCCTTCACTTATGAAACTTAGTTTGACTGGATATGAAATTCTGGGTTGAAAATTTTTTTCTTTAAGAATGTTGAATACTGGCCCCCAATCTCTTCTGGCTTGTAGAGTTTCTGCTGAGAGAGCTGCTGTTAGTCTGACGGGTTTCCCTTTGTGAGTAACCTGACCTTTCTCTCTGGCTGCCCTTAACATTTTTTCCTTCATTTCAACCGTAAATCTGACAATTGTGTGTCTTGTGGTTGCTCTTCTTGAGGAGTATCTTTGTTTTTGTTCCCTGTATTTCCTGAATTTGAACATTGGCCTGTCTTGCTAGGCTGGGGAAGTTCTCCTGGATGATATCCTGAAGAGTGTTTTCATTTAACAGCATGAACAAAAGAAGATATTAAACTATCACATCTATAAAATGAGAATCATTGGAGAGAGATCAGTCATATATTTTAAAAATAAAAAAATCCCGGCTGGGCGCAGTGGCTCACACCTGTAATCCTGGCACTTTGGGAGGCCGAGGCAGGCGTATAACTTGAGGTCAGGAGTTCAAGACCAGCCTGGACAACATGGTGAAACCCCATCTCTACTAAAAATACAAAAATTAGCCAGGCATGGTGGTGGGCACCTGTAATCCCAGCTACTTGGGAGGCTGAGGCAGGAGAATCACTTGAACCTGGGAGGTGGAGGTTGCAGTGATCCAGCATCATGCCACTGCACTCCAGAGCAAAACTACATTTCAAAAAAAAAAATCATTAAAATTAAGGTTTGAAAGAAGGGCTAAAATAAGTACAGTTAAATAAATACAGTTAGTAAGTAAATATTAATTGAAAAACTAAACTGCAGTCATCTGTCAGAATAAATTAAAAAGAGGGGAAAAATGAAGTTGAAAGTGTGACATAAAAGTTCAGAGACATAGAAGATACTTCAAAAAGTTTCAGTGTATACCTCGGAGGAATTTCTGAAGTATGAAACTGAAAAATGGTAGAGAGGAAAAAATTAAATGAATAACACAGTTTTCCAGAAATGAAAAAAAAAAAAGAAAAGACATTAGCTAGGAATGGGCAGTATGGCATGGAATGAGGGTTGAGGGAGGAAACAGTATCCTGAGTAGAGTGAGTAAACCAAAGGGCCACACCTAACAAAGCTAAGCATTACTAACAGTTTTCAGAAAAAATGAAACAGGTTTCCTGCAAAAAAATAAAAAACCAAGCTGACATCAGATGTCTCATAAGTCAGACTAATTGTTAGAAGACAATGAAGCAGTATCAACAGAGTACTAAAGCAGACACTATGTTGTGTCTAGTTTCCTACACTCAGGAAAACATTGGCATTTAGGTGAAATGAAGAAAATAGAGATATTTTCAGCATTCACCACCCTCAGGCCTTACTTGAGATAATTAGATAAAAATGCACACCAGTAAAATAAGAAAATAAATTAAAGACTAAGGATGAAGTAGCATTCATGGAATAATGGTGAACAACAGGCAGTAACATTTAAATAGCTGTAAAATCTATAGTTATATCTAAGTTACTATTGATGCATGACATTAAAGGAAAATGGTAATAATTATTAACTAAAATTCTGGGTTACAGCATTCGAGTTGTGTGTACAAGTGAATGTGCACAGGTGTTTTGGAGTATTGGGTTTAAAGGCTCACAAAGACTTTTGCTTTATTTAATAGGAAGTCAAAGACTAATTAATGCTAGATTTTTAATAGAAAATACAAGATTAAGTGGGCATAAAAATTTTTGCTTAGCTACCATTAACAAAAGAAATCAAATATTTCTAGATAGGTAAGTGAAAAAATGAAATACTTTCAACCCATTAGAGGAAAATAAACCACACAAGATATATGTTATAGAATACACAAAATAGAATGGTTAAAATTAATGCAAATACACTGGTTATTGTATTAGTCCGTTTTCACACTGCTATAAAGATACTGCCTGAGACTGGATAATTTATAAACAAAAAAGGTTTAATTGACTCACAGTTCCACATGGCCAGGGAGGCCTAAGGAAACTTGCAATCACTACAAAAGACAAAGATGGAAGCAAGGAATGTCTTACACAGCAGTAGCAGGAGAGAGCGAGCACAGGGCTAACTGAGACTTTTAAAACCATGAGATCTCATGAGAATTCCCTCACTATCATGAGAACAGCATGGGGGAAACTGCCTCCAGGATGCAATCACTCCCATCAGGTCCCTCTCTCAACACATGGGGATTACAATTCAAGATGAGATTTGGGTGAGGACACAGAGCCAAGTCATATATTATGCATAAGAAATGTGGATGTGTTTAATTTCTACAAAATACAGTACTCTGAAATGAGTTCAAAATACAAACTTGGCTGTACTTTCTTTCTTTTTGACTATACAGTTTGATGATATGGTCTGGCTTTGTGTCCCCACCCATATCTGATCTTGAATTGTAATTCAAATTGTAATCCCCACGGATTTCATGAGAGGTGATTAGATCATGGAGGCAGTTCCCCCTTGCTGTTCTCATGATAGTGAGTTTTCACGAGATCTGATGGTTTTATAAGGGGATTTCCCCCATTTCACTCTGTACTTCTCCTTCCTGCCACCATGTGAAGAAGGATGTGTTTGCTTCCCCTTCCACTATGATTGTAAGTTTCCTGAGGCCTCCCCAGCCATGCTGAACTGTGAGTCAATTAAGCCTCTTTCCTTTATAAATTACCCAGTCTTAGGCATGTCTCCAGTAGCAGCATGAGAACAGACTAACACAGTTGGATTAGCCTAGAAAACTATCTTTTAATACCTATCACCCTACCCTATTTCCTTCATAAAAGTTCTGGGCCTCAGGGAAACATTAAACAGTTTATAGAATGAGAGATGTCTTGGTCTGTTTTGTGTTCCTGTAACAGAATACCTGAGACTGATTAGTTTATAAAGAAAAGAGGTTTATTTGGCTCATAGTTCTGGTGGCTGGAAAGTTCAATACGGGGCATCTGGTGAAGGGCCTCTTACTGCTTCAACTCATGGTGGACAATGGAAAGGGAGCTGGTATGTGCAAAGAAATCACGTAGTGAAAAGCAAGAGAGAGAAACCAAGGAGTCAGACTCTTTTTAACAGCCTGCTCTCTTGGGAAGTAACCTATTCCTGAGAGAGTGAGAACTCACTCTCTTAGGAGGGCATGAATCTACTCATGAGGAATCCATCCCTATGACACAAACACCTCTCACTAGCTACTCCTCAGTGCTGCCACATTGGAGATCAAATTTCAACACGGGTTTTGACTTTTGACAGGGGCAAACCAAACCAAACCATAGCAAGTGACAAGCTTTGATTTTTACATATTAACAAGGTCATTCGGGCAATATGTGATGGGGAGGGTTAAAGAAAAGGGGCAGTTGAAATGCTCTGGAGATTCTACTTTTGATGCATTTAAATATGTCATAAGTTACTGCTTCACACATAGTCCATCTGACACAGTATTTGGTGCATAATACTGGCAGTACTGAAGAATGTATACAGATCTTACTTTAAAAAATTGCATGTAAATAATTCTATTTAAATGCTATGGGGGAAGAGTAAGCTATGTGTGCTACAACATCATATAAAAAGAGGACTAGAATAACCTATAGGGTAAGGAAATTTCCCTAGAGGACCTAATTTTAAATAGTGTCTCCATGATTAAGAAGCATTGACTCAGGGAAATAGTAGTTGAAGAAGAGGGGAGAGTATTCCATGAAAAGGAAGAGGAGGTGGAAGAAACATCATTTTGGGACTGAAAAATTACCAATATGACTGTCATATGAAAAAAAGGGAAGGGGCATGAGATCAGAGTACATATTAATCTGGTGCAAAAGTCACTGCGGTTTATGCCGTTACTTTTATTGTAAAAGCAAATGCAAATTATTTGGTTGGTGTAAAGTAATGACTTTTGCACCAACCTAATAGATGTGCAGAGTTTGGGTTAAGGATTTTTCAAAACCTCTATTCTTAGAGAAATAATAAGTCATTGTCAGTTTTAAAGCAGGAGAGAGGTGACAGTAATAGAATTTGTCTGTAAAAGAATACTCTAATATCTATTATATACCTATATATACTCTAATATATTATATACTCTAATATCTATGTAGAGAATGGATAGTTCAGATGATATGTCTGTGAGGTGACTAGCAGTCTATGTAAGAGTTAATGGTGATTTAGACTAAGATGCTGGTTAATGAGATGGAAAGTGGGCAAATTAGAAAATTGAATCAATAGGAATTAGTGATGCAGAATATAAGTATGCTAGTTTTCTTTTGCTGTATAACAAATTACCATAAATTAACAACTTACAACAACACCCATTTATTTCCTCACAGTTCTTTATATGGAAGTCCAGAACAATGTGGCTGGAATCTCTAGGTATCATTAGGCTGAAAGCAGAAGTTTGTCATGTGTCTTCATTTATAAGCTCTGGGGAAAAACCCATTTCCAAGCTCATTAACATTGTTGGTGGAACAACTTTTGAATTGTAAATTTGAGGTCTCTGTTGTCTTCCTACCTGTCAGCAGGGGGCTGCTCTCAATAACTAGATAGTATTGCATTACTTGCCACATGACCTCCTTTATCTTCAAAGACAGCATCACAGAATCTCCCACCTATGGAATCTGTATTAGTCAGTTTTCATGCTGCTGAAAAAGACATACCAGAGACTGGGCAATTTACAAAAGAGGTTTGCTTTTTAAAACCGTCAAATCTCATGAGACTTATTCACTATCATGAGAACAGCAGGGGAAAGACCTGCCCCTATGATTCAATTACCTCCAACTGGGTCCCTCCCACAACATGTGGGAATTTAAGGTGAGATGTGGGTGGGGACACAGCTAAACCATATCATTCCACTCCTGGCCCCTCCCAAATCTCATGTCCTCACATTTCAACAGCAATCATGCCTTTTCAACAGTCCCCCAAAGTCTTAACTCATTTCAGTATTAACAAAAGTGCACAGTCCAAAGTCTCATCTGACACAGGGCAAGTCCCTTCCACCTATGAACCTGTAAAATCAAAAGCAAGTTAGTTACTTTCTAGATACACTACTGACAATATATCATGTCAATCTTTCTCCCATTCTTTCTAAAGGATATCTACAGCCTTTGACAAGGTTAACTGTGCACTGGGGAAAGCGAAATGATCAGACATTTTGGGGACTACTGGACACTGGCTCTGAGCTGACGTTGATTCCAGGGGACCCAAAATGTCATAGTGGTCCTCCAGTTAAAGTAGGGGCTTATGGAGGTCAGGTAATTAATGGAGTTTTATCTCAGATCTGACTTACAGTGGATCCAGTGGGTTCATGGACTCATCCTGTGGTAATTTCCCCAGTGCCAGAATGCATAATTGGCATAGACATTGACTTACCAGATGGCAGAACCCCTACATTGGCTCCCTGACTGTTAGGGTGAGGGCTATTATGTTGGGAAAGAACAAATGGAAGCCATTAGAGCTGCCTCTACCTAGAAAACTGGTAAATCAAAAACAATATTGCATCTCTGGAGGGATTGCAGAGATTAGTGCCACCATTAAGAACTTGAAAGACACAGGGGTGATGATTCCCACCACATCCCCATTCAACTCTCCCATTTTGCCGGTGCAGAAGAAAGATGAATCTTGGAGAATGACAGTGAATTGCTGTAAGCTTAACCAAATGGTGACTCCAATTACAGCTGCTGTACCAAACTTACTTTCATTGCTTGAGCAAATTACATCTCTTGGCACCTGGTATGCAGCCACTGGCTTGGCAAATGCCTTTTTTTTCCATTTCTGTCCATAAGGCTCAACAGAAGCAATTTGCCGCAGCTGGCAAGGCCAGCAGTATATGTTTACTGTTCAACCTCGGGTATATCAATTCTCTGGCTTTGTGTTATAATCTTATTCAGAGAGACCTTGATCACTTTTTGCTTCTACAAGATATCGCACTGGTCTGTTACATTGATGACATTATGCTAATGGATCCTGTGAGCAAGAAGTAGCAAACACACTAAACCTACTTATGAGACATTTGTGTGTCAGAGAATAGAAAATAAATTGAATTAAAATTCAGGGACCTTCTACCTCAGTAAAATTTCTAGGTGTCCAGTGGTATGGGGCTGTTGAGATATTCCTTTTAAGGTGAAGGATAAGTTGCTGCATTTGGCCTCTCCTAGAACCAAGAAAAAGACGCAATGCCTAGTGGGCCTATTTGCATTCTGGAGGCAATACATTCCTCATTTGGGTGTGTTACTCAAGCCCATTTATCAAGTGGCCCAAAAGGCTGCCAGTTTTGAGTGGGGTCCAAAACAGGAGAAAGCTCTGCAGCAGGTCCAGGCTGCTGTGCAAGCTGCTCTGCCACTTGGGCTATATGACCCAGAAGATCCAATGGTGGCTGAGATGTCAGTGGCAGATAAGGGTGCTGTTTGGAGCCTTTGGCAGGTCCCCATAGGTGAATCACAATAGAGGCCTCTAGGATTTTGGAGCAAGGCCCTACCATCTTCTGCAGATAACTACTCTCCTTTTGAGAGGCAGCTCTTGGCCTGTTACTGGGCTTTAGCGGAAACTGAACATTTGACTATGTGTCATCAAGTCTCCATATGACCTGAACTGCCTATCATGAACTGGGTGTTCTCTGACCCATCTAGCTCTAAAGTGGGGCATGCACAGAAGCAGTCTATCATCAAATGGAAGTGGTATATGTGTGACTGGGCTCGAGCAGGTCCTGAGGGGACCTATTATTTTTGTCCCTCTATTACTTCTGTCCCTCTAGAGAACCCTGATTAATTAGATAACCTAATTTTGGAACTAATCTCCCATCATATTCAAAAGTCTCTCATAGTCAGGGAGAGAAGATTATAAAAGGGTCTAGATCACTGGGGCTTTTTGGAATTCTTGCTACTACAAGGATACCCTGGTAGATGATGGTGCCATTTCCTGAGATTTAGTTTGATAGCATGAGGTAGTTTTGGAAATTACTGATTTTGAAAATTCTTGTAAAAGGAGCATCCAAGTGGGGATATTGATCTAAATATGTGAATGAAGTGTTCTGAGTTCTAAGAATGCCAATGTGCATTATGAATTTTCAAATGTGTACTACATTTTTCAGACATTTCATAAAAAAAATTGATTGCACAAAGCATTAAAGGACTAGTGCTATATGTGAAAAATTCCTTAGAGTATAATTCAGAAGAAAGAAGATAAAGTAATCAACTAGGAGCATCTGAAGATTATTTTCTCACCTGTGAAGAAAATGAAGCAGAAATGTTACAGAGTTACAAGAAGTTTGCAAGAATACTGTACTATTCAGTATATTCAGTAAAAAAAAAAAAAAATCTTAGAAAGTAAGAATGTCCTCAAGGAGCTGTCTTTTGCCCTATCTTGGCTCATTAAAGTGATCATATTTTCAAAATTTATTTCCCTAAACCAGTTTAAATACAGTGAATGTTTTATGAGACTATAGAGTGAAAAAGATTTCTGGTTTTTTTTTTAGGAAGCTAATATTTTGTTATTTGCTATAGCCTTTAGTATAACTGTTTATGGTTTATGAAAATATGCTAAAGTGACAACAGAAGAAAAATCCTAATGAATAAGTTCTATTAATTTATAAGAAATGTGTGAGGTGTTATATGGAACAAAATAAACCAAGCAAGAATAAATGAGACCCCCAGGATCTATTTTATTCTCTTCAAACGCATAAATTTCCTACAGGGAAGAAAAAGAGAATATAAAGAGAAGAAGGAGAGAATGTTCCAGCAGCAATGAAGCAACACCAGCTTTTGTGAGGGTAAGCCTTGGTGGTTCATGGGGCGGCACATTGCATGATTTTGCCTCTTTAACATAACTGCATACAAATAATACAACCTCATAGTGAAAGTGCACCCCCGATGAGAATGCATACAGGCAAGGAAAAAAAGAACAAGTTCTCAGCCCCTAAAATAACTTGAGTTAAAATTAGCTGAAGTCAGTTCACATTCAGTAATGGCAAATCCAACAAATATTTCTTGTATAATTTTTCTACTCTTTTTTTATGAAAAAAATAAGCCCCTATATTTGTATAAGCATACTTTATTTTCTCTGTTATGTTATAAACTCTAAACAAGCAAGTACAGAAAAAAATACATCTTTTGTAACTCTACTTTTTTTTTTAAATGCCTAAACATGAGAAATGGTAACATTTTCAAAACATTATATTAGGTAACAGCACTTTCATAACAAAATTCTAAAAAGGTAAATAAGTTTACAAAGTTATTTTTCAAAATTTTGTGATTCTGGGCCCATAGATGACTATTCTCATATTTCATTAATGTATTATATACAAATAGAATTGACAATGACTTTTTTGGATGAAGTATTCTATATCTGCATTAAGTACCCCTGGCAGCTTCTACCAATGTTAAGGGAGGTGATGACATTGACTAATTTTCATTTTATGGAACAAAATGTTGAATCAAGCAATAAAATTCCTGAAAACAGTTTTGATTGTTGTTTTAAGAAGTGCCTTAACAGTTGAATTGGTGATTTTATATCTTGATAAGTCGTGACAAGTAACATGGGCTGAGACTCTTCCCCAATAATTTAATAATTTAAGCTGTATTATTCCTGCTAATATTGACCTGGGCAAGAAAAAAGTTACAAAATGAAAAAAATCTCTGGGGCCTAGGTTTTTTCATACTTCAAATGGAGTTCACAGAACTGTTGTAAGAAATAAATGAAATAGTGCATGAGTATAATCAGGAATATAGTGATGTACAATAATAATTATCATTATAAACCAACATTTTCTCCTCAATATGGCATGCTTTTTATCCTACACACTTCCTGGTGATCACATACAAGTCTAATTACCATACATATTTTGATAATACTCAAACCAAACCATCTGCAATCTAGATCTGTTCTAAGATTTAGACTCATTTTTCATTTCTTTATGAATACATAGTTTTTTGGCTAGGAAATAAAACGAAAGTTAGCAATAAGGTTGGTATTTTTGTTGGTGGTGGTGGTTAGAAAAAGAGCCTCAACCCATCTTATTTACTGGATCCAAGGTTTTGTAGAATGTTTGTATATCTTACTCAAGGGCAACAGAACCTAACTCTTCATTCCTCCATGCTGTATTGTTTGGCATTCACTATAAACTTTTTTTTTTTAGTGCTAGAGAACTCGAGTCCTCTGACTCTATTTTCTTCATCCATTATATACAGTCTGTCACTGTGAATTGTTCATGGTTCTGCATGTGGTTTTTGCTGGTATAACCAAGAAAATCTCAAGATTTTTATACAATTTGTTACAAAACAAGCTCTTTTATTGGGCTTGGAATTACTGAGCTATGACACTGGAGCTCTTATTTCCACTTTGTCACCACAGGAGATGAAAATGCCTAAAAATAAAGCTCAATTGGGAGAAGAACAGCTGGCACACAGAAGCTGGGGATAGCATAATGGCATCATTTGTGCCTCTTATCAATTTGTGCTTATATCTGAGCTTTTTATTTCTTCTGTTTGTGGCATTCTGGGTTGAAATCCCTGTCACTTGAAACTGAGGGATTCCTTACTCAACCACATGATTTTCTATCTCCAACATTTCCACCTTAATTCAGATTTCCATTTCTCTCTTGGATTGCTCCAAAGCCCTACAACTGATTTCTCCTGCTGTATTAGTATTTTCTGTCAGCTCTCAACTCCACAGAGCTCTCAGAATGACCTACCTAACACACAGATCTGACTATGCCATGTCCCTGCTAAAAATATATTTTCTGACCACAGTGTAAAGAATAGTATCTTTAACATTGAGTGTAAAGCCCTATGAGATGAAGCCCCCTACCTAACTCTACAACCTAATTTATCATTTTTCCCTCTTAATATTTGTGTATCAGCAGCACTGAACAGCTAGTGTATTTCTCTTACAAACACACTGCAGTGTTTTTCAATACCTCCACTTTACTCAGGTTCTTTTGCCTAGAATACACTCATTTTTCGTGTCGTGGAGTCTAACTACTACTATTCATTCCCCTATGCACCACACCTAGGTGAGGTGTCCTTAACCTGTGTTTTAGAGTCCGATAGTCGTTTTTATCATTGTATGTACCATATTATATTGAATGGATTTGCTCATCTCTAATCAATGCCCCATCTTCCTGTTATCCAACCCACACATATGACCATGTCTTTTTAAATTTTTTTTTGAATCCCTAGCACCTTAAGAAGTTCCTGGAAAATAATGCCCAGTAAATGTTTATTGAACAAATAAATGTACAGAAAAACACTACCTTGCTACTTGGCTCTTTGTTTAATTCTTCAGAAGAGGATTAAGTATGCTGCCCCAGTTTGACAGAAGTTGAATTTGTATTTCAACTTTGAAACCAAGTTTACATTAATCTTCCATTTCAGAAGAATATCTCGTTGCTATTCATCAATTAAAGTCAAATTGATACTTCTGTTTTCAATTGAGCTAATGTATTGCATTAAATTTTCCTAACTTCATTACAACTTACTGACAGCCTAATGACTGCAGTATATTTCAATTTTGCAAGAACAGAAAGTGCAGGAACCCATTCTAAATTTTTATTTGATAATCTTTACCTCTCTCCATATGGTCACAAGAGCTTCTTTTTTTCCGCTGTTGCTCCAGTTGGGATTTTCACCCCTTCTTTCTTTCCATTTCCACCTTTTGTACATAGCAAAAGCCAATGATGTCCTACCTCCCCAATTCTTCCAAACCCTATCCATAAGACAGCCAGTCCTTATTCTTTATCTCAGCATTATTTCAGCACATTCTAGATTAGGGTCTGATAACAAAGGACTGGCTAGACTTCTAGATAAGAGGAAGGAATCCCACTTGGAGGTGTCTCTCTGGTACCAGCCTTTTGTCGAGTGCTACAGCAACCCTACTTTAGTGCCAGGAGCCACAGAGAGCATCTTCAGCATCACTCTATTTCTTTACATGCTGATTCTTACAGGATTATAGATAAATAGGACTCTTAAACTGAAATCAAAACATTACTCTTTTCTTTTTTCCCTTTCTTATTGACGTGCTAGAAACTTAGTCCAGATTATCTAAATGTAAGAAAAATGAAACTTCTCTTACTTCTCTGCCTTTCTGTAGTTGTTGCCATCTTCTCTCCTTTCCATCACATTCAAAAGCTGTCAAGGCATAGACTACTATCTCCTCTTCTATTTCTTTCATTCATTCTTTTATTATTGTTATTATGAGATACAGCCTACATAAAAAAAGCGTAGAAAATATATATGTTTATTTGGAAGAATAATGATAAAGAAAACACCCCTGTAATCACCACTGAAGTCAACAATAAGACATTACCAGCATCTTGGAAGCTCCCCAGATGCTGCTGTATAATCTCAAAGCCCACTTTCCCTCTTAAAGAAGTTATCCAGAAGTATGATTTTTAAAATAATAATTCTGTTACTTTTCTTTACAGTTTTATCACCTTACACAGAGCCCTAAAAGATATGCTTTAATTTTGCCTATTTTGCAACTTTATACATATGCTTCATGGACTACATATGTTTCTTTCACTCCATATAATGTTCATGATACTCAATTTGCCCTATATAGCTCTATGTATTTATTTTTATTGTTGTCTATATTGCTGCTGATGGACAAGATGAATGGTCTTGTGTATGTTTCCTGCTTCATGTACAAGAGTTTCCCTTGATTATATACCTAGGATGGAATTATTGGTGTGCATCTGCAACTTTAGTAGATAAAGCCAAACTGTTTACTGAACTCATTGTGTAAATTTACAATCCCTCTCTTAGTCTTTAAGAGTTACTACAGCTCCAAATCTTTACCAATATTACTTATTGTCAGAATTTATAAGTTTCATAAACCAGGGGGTCTACAAAAGTTGAAAACTATCTTAATGGTTATCTAAATGTACTATTCTTACTTCTCACCCCCTCCCCCATCTCTTTTGATGTTAAAGCAAAATACACAGAGAATAAAGGACACAAAGCTGGTGTAGTGGATTGAATGGTAGCCTCCCAAGTGATATGTCCACCAGAACCTGTGAATGTGATCTTGTTTGGAAGAAGAGTCTTTGCAGATGCAATTAAGATAACGATGACATGAAGAGATTACCCTGGATTATCATGGGCCATAAATCTAATGACAAGTGATTTTATAACAGAAGAGCAGGGAAAAGGACACACAGGAGAAAAGGCCATGTGAAAACAGAGGCAAAAACCTGCATTATGCAGCCCCAAGCCAAGGAAAATCTGGAGTCACCAGATGAGGAAAGATTCTCTTCTAGAGACTTCAGAAGGAGTGCGACCCTCCCAACACTTTGATTTTGAACTTCTGTCCTCCAGAACTATGATGGAAAAAATTTCTGCTATTTTAAGCCACCAAGTAGTAATTTCTATGATAACCCCGAGAAACTAATACAACTACTTAGTGTCTGAGAACTAGAACACCATTCTAAAATATCTAGTTGATGACTTTACTCATTATAAGACAACATGCCCCCTTTTCTCATTCCACATTCTTTATTCTAGCAGTTGTAACAAAACAAAGACAGGTAATAAGCAATGTTAATTCCATCTGCAACCTTAATTCCCCTTTGCCATGTAGCCTATGGCAGGTGAGCAAGCATTACCGCTGGAGCTCCACCTCCTGTCAGATTAGCAGTGACAATGGATTCTCATAGGAGCATGAACCATATTGCAAGCTGCACATGCAAAGGATCTAGTTTGCGCACTCTTTTTTTTTAAATTTTATTTTATTATTATACTTTAGGTTTTATGGTACATGTGTGCAATGTGCAGGTTAGTTACATATGTATACATCAGAATCTAACTAATGCCTGATGATCTGAGATGGAACAGTTTCATCCTGAAACCATTCACCCTCACCCCCAACCTTCATCCATGGAAAACATTGCCTTCCACTAAACTGGTTCCTGGTGCCAAAAGGGTTGGGGACTGCTGGCCTAACATACTCACAGGTTTTGGAGATTAGGATGTGGACATCTTCAGGAGATCATTTTTCTATTTACAACACTGTGAATCTCTTTTGTATTTCAACAAGGTAAGGAAGGAGATGCAGGTCATAGCTAGAAGAGGTAATGATAATGCAAACAGATAAAGTTGGATAAATAACAAAGTTGGATGAACAATTAAGCCTGGGACTACGGACTCTGGCAAGAAGCCTCACTCACCCCCCAACTCCCAACTCTGCTCTCTCTGCGACCTCACTCCTTCCTGATTCATATTCCAGGCTGCTGGACTTCCTGTCCTGCTACATAATATCTGCCACCTAAGTTTAAAATAGTCTTTGATCTCACTAATTAATTCCATGAAAATTGACCTTGAAAAAAATCTTTTCTATAAATTCATTTATCAAAAATTAATAAAAGAAAACAAAATTACTTGTGTATGTTTTATATTACTTCTCTAAATATATATCTTGTACTTTCCTATTTCAAGTAATTATTTCAAAGTATTTTATTCAAATATCGGTACATAGAGTGCTTTTGTAATTGCACTTAATTTGTTTCTTGATAAATTTCTCATCAAATAAATAGAAAATTAACATATTCTGAATTCGATCACTATACTGTTACCACCTCTGCGAATAGGAATAATTAGCAAACATTTTACCTACATTTTTTTGCCTTTTGAGACATGAAGAATTAAATTATGTTACTAGATACTGAATTAATAGGTCTGAGATCTAAAAATGTCTGCAGAAGAATGTGTTCAAATTAATGCCTCCTAAAAAGGTATTTAGACATTATGGATTTTTCCATTTATTGCAATTATATACAAGTTGGCTGGGCATGGTGTCTGATGCCTGTATACTCAGCACTTTGTGAGGCCGAGCTGGATGGATTACCTGAGGTCAGGAGCTCGAGACCAGCCTGACCAATATGGTGAAACTCCATTTCTACTAAAAATACTAAAATTAGCCAGGTGTGGTGGCAGGAGCCAAGTAGTCCCAGCTACTTGGGAGGCTGAGACAGGAGAATTGATTGAACCCGGGAGGCAGAGGTTGCAGTGAGCCGAGATGGCACCACTGCACTCCAGCCTGGGTGACAGAGACTCCGTCTAAATATATATATATATATATATATATGTAAGTTGTGAGTGGAATGTACATTGACTTAAGAACATTCATATGTGAGAAGAAATTAAGTTTCAGTAGGTGATGGGAAGCAGTCTTGGTTGACTAATCTCCTACCATTACCATCATTCCTTTTTGCAGAAATGATAACTATACTTTAGGAAATGATGACATGTAAATGAATCATCCCTCCTCCCTTCTCATGAATTAGGGAGAAGTTACACAATGAACCTATTTGCCCTGCTGCACTAGAAGCAAACTTTACGTACCCTGGCCTCTATGGAACTAGGAGGCTTATACACTGATATTAGAGAGATGAAGGACTTGTGATTGCCAGGAAACCACTATTTTCTCCCACCTGCTCATATCCTTGCCCCAACTCTCCCCCAAAACTGTGAGGAGACAGGTCTGAATGTCCCTCAGATGAGTGAAAGATGCTCAGCTTGGCTTAAGAGACCTAAGATCTTAAAGCTGTCCCTTACTGCTATCAGACTGAAGACAAGTCATAAAGAATATGTTGATAACTGATATTTGAATGGCTCTAATGTTACATGTATTTCATTATCTATTAATTTTTGCTTTAAGATGCATAATAAACTGTTTTCTTTTAGTAAATGGAACCATTTGAAAGAGAAAGGCATTTGTAAGGAAACACTGAGAATATGTTATTAGAACGTGTTTCTTTCTCCATTAGTTCATATTACATGGGTTCACATTATATGCATTTTAAATAAAATATGTTAAGATAATTGAAAATAGTTATATTTAGGCTTTTAGTATATTATACATATAAAAATATTTTGTAATAAAACTTATTTTGACATTATATAGATTTAATTTTGTTTGATCACAAATTACTATTTGTTACATTGTTTACAAAGAAAACAGTATGCAAAGTTTTGTATAAATTTTAGTTAAGTGCATTTAACTAAATTTTAGTTAAGTGCATTTTTTAATATGACCTGTTTTTAAATTGGGAACTATACCCTAGTTAATAAATTAACTTTTCAGTGGAGATGATTATTTATATTGTTTACTGATTAATGGATTAATGTTTTTAATTAGTAGAACTTATTTTTTAGAGCAACTTTAGATTTACAGAAAATTCAGCAGATCATATAGAGTTCCCATATACTCATTCTCCCTCACTCACAGCTTCTTCTATCATTAATGTCTTGCATTCTGTGGTACATTTCTTGCAGTTAATCAACATACTGAAATACTGTATTAACTAAAATCCATAGTTTAAATTAGGGTTCACTCTTTGTGCTGTGCAGTCATATGGATTTTGAAAAGCGTATAATGTCACATAACCACCTTTACCATATCTTGTAGGTTAGTTTCACTGTCCTAGAAATCGCCTGTGTTTTACCTATTTACGTCTCTTCTCCCAACTTTAACCCCTGGCAACCAATGATCTTTTTTACTGTCCCTGTAGTTTTGCCTTTTCCTGCAGGTCACGTAGTTGGAATCAAACAAGATATAGCCTTCTGAGACTGGTTTCTTTTATTTAGCAATGGACACTTAAAGTTCCTCCGTATTTTTGAGACTTGATAGGTCATTTCTTTATATTGCTGAATAATATTCCATTGTCTGAATGTACCACAATTTTTTTATCCATTTGCCCTTTTGAGGGACATCTTTGTTGCTTCCAGTTTTTGGCAACTATAAAAATTCATGTGCAGGTTTTTCTGTGTGGATATGGCTTTTAACTCATTTGGGTAGATATCTAGGAAAGCAATTGCTGGGTTCTATGGTAAGACTATGTTTAGTTTTGTAAGCAACTAGTTTTCTACAAAGAAAACTAGCTTTCATAGAAAGCAGCAAATATGCCTTTTGTTTTTAAATATGTTAAACCTGAGGGGAGTGGCTTTAAAACCCTACATATTTTACATAATTTTTTTTCATTATTTCAGTTTTTATAAAATTTCTTTTTCCCAATCCTGGCATACTATGCACCAGGCTGGCCTAAAGGAGAGGCCTTCTTTGCTTTCTATCTATAAATTTAATTTTTTTTTGACAAATTGATACACATATGAGTTTTGACAGAAATAGAATTGCCTTGATAACTCTTCAAATGTAAGTTTAATGAGGTAAGAAATTTATAGCACTAAATGCCCACAAGAGAAAGCAGGAAAGATCTAAAATTGACACCCTAACATCACAATTAAAAGAACTAGAAAAGCAAGAGCAAACACATTCAAAAGGTAGCAGAAGGCAAGAAATAAATCAGAGCAGAACTGAAGGAAATAGAGACACAAAAAACCCTTCAAAAAATTAATGAATCCAGGAGCTGGTTTTTTGAAAGGATCAACAAAATTGATAGACCGCTAGCAAGACTAATAAAGAAGAAAAGAGAGAAGAATCAAATAGATGCAATAAAAAATGATAAAGGGGATATCACCACTGATCCCACAGAAATACAAACTACCATCAGAGAATACCACAAACACCTCTACGCAAATAAACTAGAAAATCTAGAAGAAATGGATAAATTCCTCGACACATACACCCTCCCAAGACTAAACCAGGAAGAAGTTGAATCTCTGAATAGACCGATAACAGGCTCTGAAATTGTGGCAATAATCAATAGCTTACCAACCAAAAAGAGTCCAGGACCAGATGGATTCACAGCCGAATTCTACCAGAGGTACAAGGAGGAACTGGTACCATTCCTTCTGAAACTATTCCAATCAATAGAAAAAGAGGGAATCCTCCCGAACTCATTTTATGAGGCCAGCATCATCCTGATATCAAAGCCAGGCAGAGACACAACCAAAAAAGAGAATTTTAGACCAATATGTTTGATGAACATTGATGCGAAAATCCTCAATAAAATACTGGCCAACCGAATCCAGCAGCACATCAAAAAGCTTATCCATCATGATCAAGTGGGCTTCATCCCTGGGATGCAAGGCTGGTTCAATATATGAAAATCAATAAATGTAATCCAGCATATAAACAGAACCAAAGACAAAAACCACATGATTATCTCAATAGATGCAGAAAAGGCCTTTGACAAAGTTCAACAACCCTTCATGCTAAAAACTCTCAATAAATTAGGTATTGATGGGATGTATCTCAAAATAATAAGAGCTATCTATGACAAACCCACAGCCAATATCATACTGAATGGGCAAAAACTGGAAGCATTCCCTTTGAAAACTGGCACAAGACAGGGATGCCCTCTCTCACCACTCCTATTCAACACAGTGTTGGAAGTTCTGGCCAGGGCAATCAGGCAGGAGAAGGAAATAAAGGGTATCCAATTAGGAAAAGAGGAAGTCAAATTGTCCCTGTTTGCAGATGACATGATTGTATATCTAGAAAACCCCATTGTCTCAGCCCAAAATCTCCTTAAGCTGATAAGCAACTTCAGCAAAGTCTCAGGATACAAAATCAATGTACAAAAATCACAAGCATTCTTATACACCAACAACAGACAAACAGAGAGCCAAATCATGAGTGAACTCCCATTCACAATTGCTTCAAAGAGAATAAAATACCTAGGAATCCAACTTACAAGGGATGTGAAGGACCTCTTCAAGGAGAACTACAAACCACTGCTCAATGAAATAAAAGAGGATACAAACAAATGGAAGAACATTCCATGTTCATGGATAGGAAGAATCAATATCGTGAAAATGGCCATACTGCCCAAGGTAATTTATAGATTCAATGCCATCCCCATCAAGCTACCAATGACTTTCTTCACAGAATTGGAAAAAACTGCTTTAAAGTTCATATGGAACCAAAACAGAGCCTGCATCGCCAAGTCAATCCTAAGCCAAAAGAACAAAGCTGGAGGCATCATGCTACCTGACTTCAAACTATACTACAAGGCTACAGTAACAAAAACAGCATGGTACTGGTACCAAAACAGAGATATAGATCAATGGAACAGAACAGAGCCCTCAGAAATAACGCTGCATATCTACAACTATCTGATCTTTGACAAACTTGAGAAAAGCAACGGGGAAAGGATTCCCTATTTAATAAATGGTGCTGGAAAAACTGGCTAGCCATATGTAGAAAGCTGAAACTGGATCCGTTCCTTATACCTTATACAAAAATTAATTCAAGATGGATTAAAGACTTAAACGTTAGACCTAAAACCATGAAAACCCTAGAAGAAAACCTAGGCATTACCATTCAGGACATAGGCATGGGCAAGAACTTCATGTCTAAAACACCAAAAGCAATGGCAACAAAAGCCAAAATTGACAAATGGGATCTAATTAAACTAAAGAGCTTCTGCACAGCAAAAGAAACTACCATCAGAGTGAACAGGCAACCTACAAAATGGGAGAAAATTTTCGCAACCTACTCATCTGACAAAGGGCTAATATCCAGAATCTACAATGAATTCCAACAAATTTACAAGAAAAAAACAAACAACCCCATCAAAAAGTGGGCGAAGGACATGAACAGACCCTTCTCAAAAGAAGACATTTATGCAGCCAAAAAACACATGAAAAAATGCTCACCATCACTGGCCATCAGAGAAATGGAAATCAAAACCACAATGAGATACTATCTCACACCAGTTAAAATGGCATTCATTAAAAAGTCAGGAAACAACAAGTGCTGGAAAGGATGTGGAGAAATAGGAACACTTTTACACTGTTGGTGGGACTGTAAACTAGTTCAACCATTGTGGAGGTCAGTGTGGCGATTCCTCAGGGATCTAGAACTAGAAATACCATTTGACCCAGCCATCCCATTACTGGATATATACCCAAAGGACTATAAATCATGCTTCTATAAAGACACATGCACACATATGTTTACTGCAGCACTATTCACAATAGCAAAGACTTGGAACCAACCCAAATGTCCAACAATGATAGACTGGATTAAGAAAATGTGGCACATATACATCATAGAATACTATGCAGCCATAAAAAATGATGAGTTCATGTCCTTTGTAGGGACATGGATGAAATTGGAAATCATCATTCTCAGTAAACTATCGCAAGGACAAAAAACCAAACACTGCACGTTCTCACTCATAGGTGGGAATTGAACAATGAGAACACACGGACACAGGAAGGGGAACATCACACTCTGGGGACTGTTGTGGGGTAGGGGGAGGGGGGAGGGATAGCATTAGGAGATATACCTAATGCTAAATGACGAGTTAATGGGTGCAGCACACCAGCATGGCACATGTATACATATATAACTAACCTGCACATTGTGTACATGTACCCTAAAACTTAAAGTGTAATAATAATAAAATAAAAAAAAGAAATGAATAAAGATTATTTGAAATCTCAATAGAAATTCAACTATAAAAGACAAAATAGTTTAGATAAATATATAAAGGGGAAAAGTTGAAAATGTTAAGAATACCACATATTCAACATTCAGAAAGAATCTGTCATTGAACAATGCCTCCTGGAGAGAGCAACAATTTTTAAAAAACAGTGAATGGCGTATTATTGCTAACTTTGTTTCCCACAATTTATGTTCTTTTCCTAAACTGATAAAATATAATACAGTGCCTCAAATAATATTCATTTATCAAAACTACTTGATAAATATCTCTATTGTTTCTTGGAAAACTATATAGGAAAACACCCTACATTCTGCTTAATAATTTCCTTAGTAAAACAATATATTCTACTCAATATTTCTAAAATTAATTCCTAAACAAGGTGTTATATCTCTAATATCCCTAAACATGGTTTCATTAGCTAGCCAGGGTAACAGGTTGAAACCACACTAATGTGTCCCAGAAGACCTTGTTGTTTTGTATCCAGTGAAAAAGAGTCATGGCAATATTGTGTTCTGTAATATAATTAGTGAGTTTCTATATTAAAAATAAGCAAATTTCAAATAAATGATTTAGTCCTTGAGATACATGAAAAAAGTGTAAAACTTTCTTAAACTCGTGCTTTCTGAAATCATTGCAATCTCATTTTTCTCTCAAGCTCCTCAGTCATGTTCTACCAACAGAATTATTAATCTTTCTGATGTTTCTACCAGACAATCCTCTTTGATGAAACATTTTTTAAATAATCGTATGAAGATGTTAAAAAATTTGTTACAGAAAAAGAAAACTATTGTTTTATTTTTCTAATAAATGTGTAATATATTATTAAAATGCAGTACTACATATTTTTAGATACAAATAGCTATAAATTATCCATATTTCCAAGAAAGCAAATGATCACTATTCCTACATAAATTATTTTATTCACTGTTTAATCCATCATTAGGTTTGATAACACTTTGAAATAAAGTTTGTAAACAGTATGGGAGATAAAAAGATTCTCTAAAGACTGTTTTCAAGTTCCCCCTTTTAATACAATGTTCCTTACTATACATATTTGTTATGAGTTAAGAGAAGAAATAGTTTTAAATTAAAAAGAATGGCAAATGTCTTTACATTATTCTTTTAGCAATTACCCATTTTGTAGCAAAAAAACTATAACCCTTCAAATTTAGCTGCAGAAAAAAATCCACACATTCTGTTCCACATTTATCTAATTTTATTCAAAGATGACTGGCTTCCTGGGTTATACGTGGTGAAGATTTGAGGAATAAGGGATAGATTAGAAAGAAATAAACAAAAAGATATAATTTCTCCATTCTCCTCTTAGTAATAGCCAGTAAATATCTGAGAGAATTGCAAAAAATACAAACTCAATTTTCATTGAAATTAGTGATTGCAATAACAATTGTCCATATTTAAGCATTCCACCAGACCATGATATTTTAAGCATTGAAAAATGTATTTTTGTTGGTGTAGTAACATTATTTTGTCAATTTAAAATTTAGTTTCTAAATAATTTACATCTGTAGCTCAAGACTAATTATTTTGTTATTTGTAAAATAATGGGCAGTTTCAACCCAGACAGGTGTGTGCTTTGTAGAATTGTAGTAAGCAACTATGTTATGTTATGGCAAGTTTAAATTGCAATATAATTATTATTCTCATTCAAATATTTTCTAAACATATGGAATATGATAATATAGTATTAAAAGTTACATATTTAACATTTATATCAGAACTTTTACCTGTATATGAATAACTTAAGATGAACAAAAATAAATGCTTTTGTTGAAGCAAAGTTTAGAGGTTCTATCAATAAATATATTGTAATCTGTGTCTGCTATGATTTGGTCAGGAAAATG
Source organism: Pongo pygmaeus (assembly GCF_028885625.2). Taxonomy (NCBI): domain Eukaryota; kingdom Metazoa; phylum Chordata; class Mammalia; order Primates; family Hominidae; genus Pongo; species Pongo pygmaeus. The sequence continues at coordinate 87,184,323 of NC_072384.2, forward strand.
GAAACCTCTCCAAATATTTCAAACAGTAAGTGATTTAAAATAGAAAATTAGAAATCAATAAAAGTACTGGAAGACTATTGGTACAAATCTCAGGAAAGCCAGAATGGGTCCAGAAAATACAGGAATAGCAGGAAAAAACCTAAATGGTCTGTATCAACTGTACATACCCTTGAATTGAGTTATTTGCAGAATTAGAGATATTTTGTGAAAGGATTCTCAGGTATCACTGGCAATGTCTCATATTTGCATCTTCATATATTGGCCTACACTTCTTCAAATGCAAAAATGGCTTCTGCCTCGCTTCTTTCCAAATTCTGCATAATTGCTTCTCGCTGGGAAAATCTATTCTGGAATCATGCTACTAACCATTATGAGAAATACAGTTTCAAGGCTTCTGGGTCTTGTAATAGAGGAGAGAGTATAAATGGTGAAATTGTTACTGACAATTTCACAGTTCGTCTTTCTTTAAAATGTTCATAAAGATGTGTCCCAAATTGTCAAATATAAGAAAGAATTATTTGAAAATGAAAAAGTCAGCAGAAATTACTTGTTAATAACCTTAAACCATCTCATTTTCCCTCCCCCTTTATTCTCTTTAATTTTCATACTACTTTCGTTCTTAACTCTCCCATACTTTGCTTATTCTCATCCTACTTCCACAGTTTTAGCAGTTTTTCAGGTAAATGGTTTTGGAGAATACTGAGCCAAGTTAGATGAAAATTCCTAAACCAAGTTTGGAGTGTGGCTTTATGGAGAGTAGGGGGTCAAGGTGACAGCCAAGGACGGGTGGCCAGTTCTTAAATTTAACAAGCTGAAATATTTTTCCACAAATGAATCCTGGACAGGTCGCAGGGAAATCCATTTCATTGTCACTGACTACTTGAGTGGAGTTCGAGCAAGAGTGCTGGTCAGAGTGGCGCTCAGGGCATCCTGGTCAAGCAGGAGGCACAGGCCTATTGGGAACAGAGTACATCAGATCACCAAGGCCACAGCACATAGTCTATATCTTGATGATCTGCATGCTCTGAACCCAACAGACCTTTCTTTCCTGCTCCTTAGGCCAATGCTTTTTTTTTTTTTTTTTTTAAAAAAAACCCATTTAGTTTACCAATATATTTTTACCTATTTAGTTTTATTTGATGATTTAGAATATATTTATACCTTTATTTGTCAGAAATGTATTGCTTATTTAGTTTTACTTATTTCTTTACAAATTCTGAACAGATTTTTAAATAAAATATGCCAGTATTAACACTGATATTTTGGTCTAACCTGAAATAAAGTCTGACCTTCATATGATATTGCCATTTGACTCACATTGCAATTACTAGACAAAACCAAGTCCTGTCTGTAACCCTAAATTGCAAATGCAATACACTCAAAACACATTAGAAAATATGGCTGAATATGATGCCCCAACTGAAGGTTTAAAACAAATTCTGCAAAGCAAATTTCTCCCTAGTATGAGGCTTATACTCTGCAACAAAACTGACAATATTATGTTTTGGATAATGGGAATAGAAAAGTGAGAACAGATGAAGTTAGGAGCTTCTCAACTCTACTTTGGCCCAAAGGAAGCAGGATAAAATAAAATAAATGAGGATTCACACAGATTAGATATGTTTGCAATCTGGGGAAGAGAAATGGGCTCTGCTCTGTAAACTGCTGTCTAGAAGCCAACCTCTGCTGGCTGGGAAAAATAAATGCAAAATAATTTGTTCTCACACACAACTGCTCAGAGAACAGTCTGCATTTAAATAAAACAAATGAAATGAAAAAAAAACTTAGTGAATTAAGGATTCTAACCTGGGAGATAAAAAAAGAACTACAATATAAATTTGAAGAAAGTATAAATAAATAATTATTAATTATAAAATATTAGCCTAATGAAACAATGAAAAAATGTCCAAAATAATAAATACATTCAAGAAGAAATTTTTGGCAAAAGAGATAATAAAGTAGATGAACATTTAACTAATTTAATTCAAAAGTATTTGGAAAGCTGTTGAGGGTAAAGCAAAAACTACCAAAATAAGAAATGAAAATGAATAGCAAGATTAGTTGGCTCAACCCTATGCAAACAGAATTGAGATTAAGATTAGTATTTACCATCTTTATTTTGTTCATTATCTACTAAAGAAATAGATTAGTATTTCATCATTATTATGATGCTCTCTGTAGATTTTTAGTAGATATACTTTATCAAATTAAGGAAGGTCCATTATATCCTAGTGTATTTGTTTCTTTTCTCATGAATGAGGGTTGAATTTTATCAGATGTTCTCTTTTTTAAAAACAATCTTTATTTTTAATTTTTGTGGGTATGTAGTAGGTGTATATATTTATGGGGTACATGAGATATTTTGATACAGGCATGCAATGTGTTATAATCACATCATGGAAAATGGGGTATCTATCCCCTCAAGCATTTATCCTTTGTTACAAACCATCCAACAGATATTCTCTTGTTATTAATTGAGATGACCATATGGTTTTCTTTTTTTCTCTGTTAATGAATCACATTATTTTCAAATGTTAAACAAACCTTGCATTTATGGGACCCCCACTTGTTAGCAGCCTCTTACTGGCTTTACAATTTCTGTAGGAATTGTAGTGATAGACACTTTTTTTGTGTGACAATTTATTTCCTCTCTCACTTATTACTCTTACTAATATTTTTGAAAAATTCAAAATTTGGATTTATTGACTTATTTCTTCTTCATATTAATACTTTCTGTATTATTATATTATTGTTTCTTTGTTTTATTGCATTTTTTTCTTTTTGAGATTGAGATGGAAGGTTGAGATCATTGATTTTTTTACCCTTTTTTATTTTCTCTTAAGCATTGCTTTAGCAGCATCCTACATGCTTTAATACGTAGTTTTTCATTACATTTCAGTTCAAAATATTTAAATATTTCTTTAGAGATTCTTTCTTTGACTCTTGGATTGGGTATATTGATGTATTTCCAAACATTGAGATTTTTAGTTATCTTTATTATTTCTAGTTTAATAATTCCACTGTGGTCAGAGAGCATCATTTGTATGGTTTCCTTCCTTCCTTCCTTCCTTCCTTCCTTCTTTCCTTCCTTCCTTTCTTTCTATTTTTTTTTTCTTTTGACAGAGTCACGCTCTGTCACCCAGGCTGGAATGCAGTGGTGTGATCTCGGCTCACTGCAAGTATGGCTTTATTTCTATGAAAATAATTAAATAATTGAGGCTTTATTTATGGGCCAGCAAGCATATGGTTCATTTTGGCAAATGTCTGAAATGTACTTAAAAAATACATTGCTGTTGTAAGTAGAATGTTCTACATAGGTTGACTAGGTAAAGTTGATTAACCAATAAGTAAATCTCTAAAATTAATAAAATGTTCTCTGCTTGTTCCAATAATTACTGAGAGAAATTTGTTATCTTTTGAAGGTGTGTTATGAAATTTCCTTTTGTCTCTAATAATATGTGTTGCTTTAAAGAGCAGCACAGTGCAATAACCAACAAAACTTATCAAGCCCTTACTTTGTTCCACTCATCCTCTGAGTTTTCTGCATATATTAGCACAAAGCTAATCATCACAATTCTGTAACCATTGTAATATTTCAACTTTATAGATAAGTTAACTGAGCTTTAGAGAAACTTGCAAATGCACATATATGGTAGATGGCAGAGATGGCATTTGAACCCAGCCAGTGTAGGCCTAAATATTCCTAATATCTTTGGAACACTGACTTAAGCAAACGAAAATTTATGCTACATTATTTGATAGAAAGGCTCTAAAATCAGTTTGGTAATTTTTTCATTGTTATAAAGCAGAAACTAAATGTTTTATGCTTTTGCCACATATGATATTTTAAACAATCCTTTTATATATTTTTTAAAATTCCCATCTCACTGGTCATATAGGAATAGACCATTTGCCAGGTAAGTTCCATGGGCCATAGTTTGCAAACCCTTGCTCTACACCATGAGAATGTGAGTTCTCCCTGCCTCTTATGCACAATTAAATATCATTTCAATAATGATACAATTATTTGAGTAGGGAAGAACCGTGGAACCAAATGGTTCCATGGAAGAACCATGGAAACCAAAAATGTATTTCATATGTGAAAAATATATTAGCATATAAATAATATTAAAGCAAAAAAGTCCATCTTAGATGGCATGAAAGAAATACAAGCTGCTTAAAAACTTACACAAATAATTTTGAACACTTATTAGATAACACATACTGATCTAAGAACTTTTAATTCTCTTGTCTCATTTTATCTTTATGTTTTTATCATAGCTTGGTTAATGTCTATAGCTAGTAGATAATATAATATGGTTTAACACTAGGAAAACTAATTTTAGAGTCAGAATTATAGCTTTTAATTAATATAATTGAAAGTGCGTGCCACTATATGCAAGAAGCACAGCTACACCTTAGTAACTGAGGCACATTGCAAGAAAAACGATAATGAAGACCTAAAAGAAACATGTAAATCTAAATTAATTAGTGGTGCCTGGGTGTGTTGCCTCATGCCTGTAGTCCTAGCACTTTGGGAGGCCCAAGTGGGTGGATAGCTTGGGTTTAGGAGTTCGAAAGCAGCATGGGCAGCATAGTGAGACCTTGTCTCTACTAAAAATTTAAAAAATTGGCTGGATGTAGTGGCACACACCTGAAGTCCTAGCTACTCAGCAGGCTGAGGCAGGAGGATCACTTGAGCCTGGGAAATAGATGGTGCAGTGAGCTATGATTTTGTCATTGCCTCAGCCAGACAATGACTATCATTGTTACTATGATACTGATTTTCACTAAGATATATAATGAACACTAATAAAATAGAGTATTATCTTTTCAAGGGTTTATGCCTCCATTTATTTTATATCTACTAAATACAAATTATGCAAATCAAATTCTTTTATCAACGTGCATTTGAAATTCAACTTAGCAAGACAAATGAACCCCGATAAACATTCAAAAAGTAAGACCCAGATTAAAAACAACAAAAACAAAAACCCCAACTTTCTTCCAAATATTGGCTAATTTAATTAAGGGTAAAACATAATACAAAATGGTAGAAAATCTAGGAGATACACACACACACACACATACACACACAACATATATATATATATGTGAAAGTACGTATTATCTCAGTCTGTTCAGACTGCTATAACAAACATATCATAAACTGGGTGGTTTAAACAACAAACATTGTTTTCTCACAGTTCTGGAGACTTAGAAGTCCAGGATCAAGGTATTGGCAGATCTGGTGTCTGGTGAAGGCGCACTTGTTTTTTCATAAATAGTCATCTTCTTGCTGCATCCTCACATGGCTGAAGGAGAGAGAGCTCCTGAAATCTCTTTTATGAGGGCACTAATTTCATTTATGAGGACTTTACCCTCATGACCTAATTAACTTCTGAAAGCCCCACCTCCTAATACCATCACATTGGGGTTAAATTTTCAGCATACTAATTTTGGAGTCATAGAAACATTCAGTCCATAGTATATACATATTTCCTAGGATATATTCTACATTATATTATGTATTATATGTAAATGTATGTTCTAGGAAATGTTGTTTAAATTACATTCTACACTATGTAAAATATGGTTTCAGTAGAAATGTTCAGAGGAAAACTCATAGTGTTAATCTATAAAATTTAGAATTAAAAATAAGGCTGCTGGGCGCAGTGGCTCACAGCTGTAATCCCAGTACCTGGGGAGGCCCAGGCGGGCGGATCACGAGGTAAGGAGATTGAGACCATCCTGGCTAACACGGTGAAACCCCATCTCTACTAAAAATACAAAAAATTAGCCGGGCATGGTGGCGGGCGCCTGTAGTCCCAGCTACTCCGGAGGCTGAGGCAGGAGAATGGCATGAACCCGGGAGGCGGAACTTGCAGTGAGCAGAGATCATGCCACTGCACTCCAGCCTGGGTGACAGAGTGAGACTTCGTCTCAAAAAAGAAAAAAAAAATGCTGGGTGCTGTGGCTCACATCTGTAATCCTCTGGAGGCTGAGGTGGGCAGATCACCTGAGGTCAGGAGCTCAGGATCAGTTTGTCCAGCATAGCAAAACCCCATCTCTTCTAAAAATACAAAAATTAGCCAGGCGAAGTGGTGCACAACTGTGGTCCCAGCCACTAGGGAGGCTGAGGCAGGAGAACTGTTTGAGTCTGGCCGTGGAGGTTGCAGTGAACCGAGATCGTGCCACTGCACTCCAGCCTGGGTGACAGAGTGAGACTCCATCTCAAAGAAAAGAAATAAAAAAAATTAAAAATATAGCAAGCATTCTATTCAAACCATTAGAAAAAAATAAGAAAACCACAAAATGTAAGATAAAAGCAGACATTTTATATTTATATTCTTATGCTGATACATATATCATGAATGGCTTTTTGATGGAGTGAACAGGCATACTACACCTATCGCAATTAGGAAAAAGGAGAGAAAGCCCACATAGAAATTAATAATAGTAATTAATTAGAAAATTACCCAAAAGAGAAAATTGATGGAAATTTTAGTAAATATATTTAAAATTTTAGAGGAATTAACTCATTAGAGGAAAACATAGGGTAAACAAATTTGATCCCAGAGAGAAATTCTAAAGAGAACAGTTGTTATGGAATAAAACTACATTAAAGTCCTGCATCCCTAAAAAGACACCAGGCTCAAATATTTTATAGGCTAGCCCTGTCAAAACTTCAAAAACAAATAATCTTGTGAGATTTTAACTGTTTCAAGAGTAAGCAAAATAGATATATTTGTTTATTAAGGATCATCAGGATAAGTAAAAAAATAAAAATGTATGACAGTATTTATAGTATGCTCCTACTTGGGTTTACAAAAAGACATTCATATCTACTCATAAGCACAAAAAAATTCTGGAATTTTATAAAAAAGTTATCTGTTGCCAGTGGCTGCCTTTAAGGCATGAGCTTCAGAAGGAGATTTGCTTTTTTATTTTATACTGTTTTATTTTCATGAAGTGTGCATTTTTAAAGACGACTTTTTTCAATAAGCACAATATTTTTAAATAAACAATCCTAAGAGTACAATGACAAGAAGACAGCAAGAAGACAGATGTCTTGGCAATGTGATTTGGAGTAGAAAAGCTATACTGATAAGTCCAATGACCCAAAAAGTATAAAACAAAAAATTTTTCAAGTAGACATCATTCAGATATTTTCCCTTCATAATGCTACAATAAGAACATTTGAAAACCCTTGACATCTGCATATTTTGGCATCATGCAGTCTTAAGCCACCATCAGTAACCTTTTTAAACGTTAAAAATGTATCATTAAATATTTAATACCATCAAAATGATGTAAAGAATAATATCATAAATACAAACTTTTAAAAACCCATCACAGAGTTTAAGTAGAAATTATCAATATAACTAAAGTCTACTCAAACATACCCTATCTTTCTACTCATTAGATGTAGCCTTCTTCCTGACTTTTTTCTCTTTTTGTATTTGTAGTGTATATATATTTGTTTCTATATATGTACTTCTAAATATCGTTTACTTTTGCTACTTTAAAAAAGTACCAGAAAGTATTTATTTTATGTTACTTCAGTATTATTAATGTTCAGTATTATTGTGCTTGTGAAAGTTATTCATGAAATACAAGTGCCACTAATTTCTTTTCACTACCCTGTATTTTCTATTGTACTCTTTTGCAAAATTGAATTATCTTTCCCTTGTAAATGAACATTTGTGTTGTTTGAGGAATTATTTATTTATTTATTTATTTTGAGAGGAAGTCTCGCTCTGTCACCCAGGCTAGAGTGCAGTGATGTGATCTCTGTTCACTGCAACCTCCGCCTCCCAGGTTCAAGAGATTCTCCGGCCTCAGCCTCCCAAGTAGCTGGGGCTACAAGTACCCACCACCATGACTGGCTGACTTTTGTATTTTTAGTAGAGACAGGGTTTCACCATGTTGGCTGGGCTGGTCTCGAACTCCTGACCTCATGATCCGCCCACCTCAGCCTCCAAAAATATTGGGATTACAGGTGTGAGCCACTGTGCCCGGCTGAATTCCTTTTATTAAAAGCAGTTATTTTGTGACTATTGTTATAAATGTCTCATTCTATGTGCAAGCATATCTCTAGCCAGAGTAAGTTACAGTTGGATTGCTGGGATATTTTATCTTTACAGAGATGCAAAAAAAAAATGCATCTTAAAATCAATGAAATGTGATAGATAATGTCAGAGCATGATATTAAGCAGTAATGTAAATATACACAATAAGCTTATCAGAGTGTGGCTCTGTACCTGATACCAATATTTGGTATTATCAGACTTTCTAATTTTGGCTTGTCTTGTGAGCATAAAATGGTGTTCTGGTTGTAATCTTTATGTCTTAATTAATAAATTAATATTTATATTTGACAACTTATGTAAATTGTACATAATTTCTGATTTCTTTTATTTTTTATTATTAGTCTTGACATTCTACTATTCTTTCCAAAATGAAATTAAATTAGGAGTGTTTTAAATTTTTTATTTTATGCATTTTAAAACTACATACTAGTATCATGTTTTTGGGTTCTAACCATTGCATATGGGCAAAGAATAGATTCTTTGTAAAACCAATTCTCTGAATTTTGTTAAATCTTGTTTTATAGCTTATTCATGATCAACTTTGTATTTCAAGTTTGTTTGAGTCAAATGAATATTCTCAAGATATTGGGTAGACTATTCTATATATGTCTATTAGATCAAGCATGTGAATTGCATTATTTAAATATTCTATAGATTAGGATCTGTGAAAACAGCACTTTTTTATACAATAACTGAAGTTTATCCTTCAAGGTTAATTTGCTCCAAGTACAAAGTATTTTTGTAAACTGTAAGATTGAGTTTTAATACATTTTTTATTAAACAAGGAATAGCTATTTATCCTTTCAAAATTTCATTGTTGCTTTTTTTTGCAATAAGTCAATAATGCATTAAAATTTCAGAATTTGTAAAATGAGCAAATTTATTTTTTGTGTGAAAAATATAGTTCATAGTTGTTTAGGTGTTTATAGTTCTCCTTTTATGCATTAACAGTTTTATATAACATCTATATTTACTTTTTAATATTAGAGGAAATTTCTTGTGGTTCTGAATTGCATTTGTACTACTAGGTTCCTTTCATGAACTATTTTAATCATAGATCAAATGGCTTCTCAAAAGAATTAGCCACTCAATATCTTAATAAGGTGGGCAGTCATGCAAGGCATGAAAGGAGTCAAATTTCTTTTGCTTTCAGATATCTACAATTTTATGTGTCTCTTCTTTACAAAGCCCCAAAACATTTTACAAAAAGCAAATATAGATGAACAGAAAATTCAATGTAAAATTCAATAGCTGAACTGCCTTAGAATTTTGAAGGACATACGTATATCAGTGAAATACAATACAAGTAGTTATAGAAACAAGAAAGCAGGCTGGGGCATTGGTGCTAATTTTGTCTTTTATAACTAGCCTTCAAATAAATGGGTTAAGTAGTGATAAATTTCTGTACCACTTTAATACGTTTTAAATTCTGAGAAATTATACTGGGCAAGAAAGAATGTTAAAACCAAGGTTTCAGGAAATTACCTCATCTGAAAACATTTGAAAACAAAAATGAGGTAGTTTCCTGTATATCCTATATAGTGGTTAAATGTGTGTTAGGATAGAAATGATTTCAGTCAAGTAATTCCACTTTCTTGAACTCTTGGCCAATCTGTTTTAATTATTACCCATTGCTACTAAATGTTCTATGGAATCAATGTTATATAATGGATTATGAATATGCTATATTCAGAAAGAGTGGTGATTTCCTTCCATAGACTCCTAACTATTCTTCATGCTTATTTGATTTTCCCATTAGATACAATTTTCATTTTAAAGCAACTTATATATATATCAGTACTTTTTTAGTCCTCATTGCCTATAAAACTAAGTCTAAAGACACCAGTCTGGTATTAAAGACCTCCTATAAATAGCCTATCCATACACTCTGATATGTTTGAGATAGTCTATTCCAGTCTGTCTGTTGCCCTGGTATAATTATTAACCGTGCCCCTTTTACTCTAAAAGGTGTCCTATTTTAGATTATATAGTTATCCCATCCAAAATCAAATTCCAACCAATTTTTCCAATTTCATCTTGCATGAGAATGCATTTTATGAATTCAGTTCTCAAACCCAAATAAATAACTTTATGTTCTCTGTATGTTTTTCCATCTTTCCATGTTTTCTTTTTTGCCTCTGTTCTCCTGTCCTCTATGAAATGACCTTCATCCCCAATTGTTTTGGTTTCACCTTCGGTAGTCATCTCAGATATCAACTCTTTCACAAAAATTGTCCTGATTCCCAGTTGAAGATAATTTCATACTCTAATCTTTGTGTCATTTTACCTACATTCATTTAATGGTATAATTATCTGACTTTACTTGTGGTTATTAGTAAACTTCTAATCTCCACTGCTTGATTTGGTGTTTCTTGAAGGCTAAATCAATGTCTTCTAATTGTATCATTCATAGTGTCCAATATCTAGGACGTGCTCACAAAAACTGGTTGATTTAAGAAATGAAAAATTTAAAGTCATGCATTATGTTATATTAAAAAGATTCCACATCTAAAATAATCACATTAATCAGTGTAAAGGAATTGTTAAAATGACAAAATAAAATTTATGTTATTAAAAGTTGTATTAGATTTCTGTCTGTCAAATTAATGAGGATTTGGCTTTATAGTCTACATAGTATATTTCAAAATTTGAAAATTTCAAAACTGTTATCTTCAAAATGTTTAAGTCCTATAAAAATACTTCAATACAATTATTTTGTGATAGTTTAAACTTTCTCTGTCTACTGATCTTCACAAAAAATTATTTAGGTGAACAACCACTAAATTTCTCCCCTGAGGGGTTACTTTAATTTAATCATATTCTAAAAATGATTTACAACAAAATTTGAAGTTCTACATCAGTCTGAGGAATAGTTGGAAGTTCTTTCAATTCATTTATACATATTTACAAAGTTGCTTTACAAAGAAAATACTGTAGTAGTATTTATGAATAGAACAAAAATAAAGCAAAAAGGACAAAGCTATTTCTCTAGGAAAAGGATAGAAAATATGCGTTTGAGAAAAATTCCTTTTTTTCCCCTTTATTCTAATATTGACTTACCATCAGAGGATTAATATCTCCGTGGGTCATGTATTTGGAAATAAAGAAAATACCCTGGCAAAAATATGTTTTGAAGTGAATGATAATTTTAGAAAGTAGGGAATTATATTCTAGCACAAAGGGAATTGAGTAGGTTATTTAAAATTTTTTTTTAATTTTATATATAAGTATATATATGTATATATACACATACTTAAAGGTTAAAGCAAAATTACTGTTCTTTAAGTAAATGGGGAAAACATTGTAATGAATTATGCTCTTTTTAAATACCATATAAAAGATACAAGACAATAATTTTATTAACAATACTTCGTGATCTCATTTTCTTATTTACCCCTTATATGATGTTTGTTAACAATATTGTGCCATCTCAGCAAATCAGTTTATCTAGAGATATGTCTCTTCAGATGCAACCTTTGGTTGCTAAGATTACAGTCAACTCCATCATAGCTGAAAGAGAAACAGGCTATTCTCATTTAATTTAGGTTTCTATTTTGGCCAAAATTTTAATATTTTATTGAAATTTAAAATTACTGAAATGGGAAACAGTTTTTGTCATTGGAGAATGACAAATATTCACCTGAGTGTTTTAAACATATTGGGCCAGAAATAATGACATGTAAACATGTTTGGAAACATGTTCTGAAACATTGGACTTCATCCATTCCAAGGATTCATTTTTGCCACCACTATAAAAGCACTAACTTTAACAAATCCATTGGCACAGAATAACCTTATCAACAAGATTCCCCTCAAATGGTTCCCTGTTGTGTAAGGATCTTATCATATTCCTGGATTTGTTATTCAAAACCCTCTGCAGTCCAACTTCCATCTAGCTCTATAACTCAGTACTTCAAGCATACTTAGGAAAAGAAACATAACTAAGCAAAACAGAACAGATACATGCTTGCTCAGTGTCCCTTTGAGAAAAAGTACATTATATGATTTAAAACAATGGCAAATACTATAGTAAAAAAAATCTTTCAAATAAATATACAGATGCTCCTCAACTTGCAATGAACTGACATCCCATAACCTGTCATAAGCTGAAAATACTTTGAAAATGCATTTATTACACTTAACTTAGCAACCATCATAGCTTAGCCTAGTTTACCTTAAATGTCTTCGGAACACTTAAATTAGCCTAAAGTTAGGCAAAATCATCTAAAACAAAGCCTATTTTATAATAAAGTGCTGAATACCTCATGTAATCTATTGACTATCGTGCTGAAAATGAAATTCAGAGTGGTTGTATGAGTACTGGAAGTATGGTCCCTACTGAATGCATATAGCCTTTGCACCATCATAAAGTCAAAAAATTGTATGGTGAACTCATAAACTGGGGACTGTCTGTAACTGCTTTTTGGTAAAATATTTAGATAGTTTTAGGGAACGCATTGAATTTATTTTCCATCATTTTCCTTAGTACACTCTTTGCTCCAGCCAAATTGGCTAGCTGTTTGTTTGAACTCTCTTGCCTGCAGAGGTTGCCTTAAAATTCTCTTGTCTTTCTGCCATTGATGTAAGTCCTTTGCCCGCTTTGGAGTCTAATATACCTTACATTACTTTCCTGAGGCTAGTATTGACAGCCTAGATAGAATGAAGAATTATAGAGTCTATAATTTAGTTACACTTGGGTTGTGCTACTTTGTATTTATTATTGGTCTTTCTAGTCACCATTTATTCATTCAATAAATATTTATTGAGTGACTACTTTTTGCCAAAACATGGAGATGAAAAGATAACTGAGAACTAATTTATATATTTTGTCTTTTAATCCCCCAAGAGCAGGGACCTTGCCTAGTATCTTCACATACTCTCTATACTTTGCAGAGTCACAACTCAGTATCACTGCTGATAATGAAATTCCAGGTCTAGGATGTTTTAAATAAAAATCTTTTTAAAAGTTGTCAGCGGCCAACACAGTGAAACCCCGTCTCTACTAAAAATACAAAAAATTAGCCGGGCATGGTGGCGGGTACCTGTAGTCCCAGCTACTCAGGAGGCTGAGGCAGGAGAATGGCTTGAACCCCAGGGGCGGAGCTTGCAGTGAGCCGAGATTGCGCCACTGCACTCTGGCCTGGGCGGGCGAAAGAGCGAGACTCCGTCTCAAAAAAAAAAAAAAAAAAAAAAAGAAGTTGTCAGTTTATGTAACTAACACAAAGGTAGATATTTTGGGTTTTAAAAATTATGGTATTTAAATACTACTAGTTGTATTAGTCTGTTCTCACGCTGCTAATAAAAACATATCCAAGACTTGGTAATTTATAACGGAAAGAGGTTTATTTATTTATTTATGAGACGGAATCTCGCTCTGTTGCCCAGGCTGGAATGCAGTGGCGCGATCTCGGTTCACTGCAAGCAGGAAAGAGGTTTAAATGGACCTGACTCACAGTTTCACATGGCTGGGGAGGCCTCACAATCATGGCGGATGGCAAAGGAGGGGCAAAGTCACATCTTAAATGGCGGCAGGCAGACAGAGAGCGTTTGCAGAGGAACTCCTCTTTATAAAACCATCATATCGTGTGAGACTTACTCACTATCATAAGAACAGCACGGGAAAAACCCGCCCCCATAATTCGTTACCTCACATAGGGTACCTCCCACAACACATGGGAATTATGGGAGCTGCAATTCAAGATGTGAAGTTGTGATTTTATGTGGAGACACAGCCAAACCATATCACTAGCAACAGACAATGCTTCCTGAGGCAATGGAAGGAAGCCCCATTTGTCCTTACTTTGAAAACCACTGCTTTAGAGCATACCAGCCAAACTCAGCCTTGTAAGCTTTACTTTTAAAGGCATATTTCTTCAAGGCTTATGTTTTAAAAACTACTCAAGGTAGAATCTCTACAATAGATCTGGGAAGGTGGCAGTTAACTAATCCATTAACTCTTAAAGTCAATGAATACTAGAAAAGTATTCTAATTTGTTGTTTCTACATCCAAAGGCTTTCTCACATTATTAAAATCAGAGGAAAATTATATATAAAGTCAGAGGAAAATTAATATTTTGAATTTAACTATACAAGCCCCTAAAGTCAAACTATACCAGCTCCTAAAGTCAAATGATTATTATTTTTATGGTATCTTTTCTAGATGTATATATGTTTAGCTACACAAATGCTATCCATCATTTCAGGTATGTTAATATGTACCCTGTTTACATGGTCTCTGTAAGACTTTTAATACTCTTTTTTAATTAGTGAACTTCCTTTCTGTTTGAATGGCTTCATGTGTTCACAGACTATTGATCTTTCTTGCTCTAAGCCATAATTTCTTTTACTCTATTTTTTTTCTAGTTCTTGTGGAAAGCCTTTTCATCTGTTTCACATTGGCCCCACTTTTTTCTTTTTTCTTTTACAGAAAGCCATTCAGCTATGAAGTCCAGATCAATTTCTATTTATGAAGTCTTCACTGATTATTCAAAGTTAATGTAATTCAAGCATATTTATTGTGCATATAATATAATTTATTCCTTAATCATATCCAAGTTAGCAAGCACTCCATTTTATACCACCTTGCTCTGTGCTGTAATTCCTTCTTGTACATGTACAGTTCTTTAAAACAAGATTATAAATAATTAGAAGTTGAGGATTAAATGAACAGCATACCACACATAGGTTATTTCATTCCCTTTATATTTACAAATGTGTTTGACATATTTCATAGAATTTATATTATGCTAGGAATGGTTCTTAATATATCATTTCTGAGTTTTGGATAAGTTTCTTTAACTAAAAAACATACTTTTTTTAGAAAATTTACTTGGTATTCTTGTGTGATACTCTGACTAAGGTCCATGGATGTCAATAACTCAATTCTCTTATAATTTTTGTTAGGAATGAAGATTTATTGCTCCCATAGACGACAGGCTTATCTAAATGTCTATGTGTCTGGCCTGGAGATATGCATTTTAAGATGCCTGCCAGGTACATTTTGGACTCACTAAAGTTTAGAGAACTGTTGAAGAGATAATCCAATAAATTTGTTTTCTTAAAATTTCTTCAGAGTATTGAAGTAAATTGAAGTTGAAGTATGCAACCATTTTGATATTTTTTGATGAGTAGGAAATATGATACTAATAATTTACGTTTGTAAAGTGCTTTACAGTTAATACATATATGTTATATACAGTTATACATATACCTATATATGTAGTTAATATTTTGACCTTAAAACCATATACTTTATTAACTTTTACAGTATATTTGTGAAGTAGAATCTAGAAGCTAAAAAGATATAACTCTAAGCTAATTAGGATGAATTTTCAAATGTGTGACAGTTTATATCTAGTTATCGAAGGGCAATAAAACACATCTTCAGCTAATGTTACAAAATGTGACTTGGAAGTAAATGCCAAATGACCAAATTGATTTCATCTAAAATGAAGTATGTAAAAATTTGGTGAATGTAAATATTGATCCTAAGTTCATATAAACTGTTTTGATAAAACAAAATTGCAAGGAAGCAGATAATATCAAATGCGTAAAGTTTATCAAAAATAAATAGTTGTGAAATCATTTTTTCATTGAGAATATCTTAACATGATTTTATGAGATAAGGTCAAAAAACATTTTTCAATAAGGAAACAGCACTACCCAGAAGGGTGAGACAGAAAGGGTTTGGTGCTAAGCTAATATAGTCTCAAATTTTGAGAATAAATTTTTTTTAAAGACTATGTAATTATTATATTTTTGCTTTGTGTTTTAACCCTATATCTGTATATCTACAAGTGCAAAGTTTTAAAAATTTCAAATAGCTCCTCCTTAGTATAGAATTAATAGGACTAATCACTGTATCCGTAGACTGTCCTTTATCCGAAATGCTTGGAACCAGACATGATTCAGATCTTAGATTTTTGTTTTTGTATTTTGGAATATGTGCATTGTACTTACTAGTTTAGCATCCCAGATCTGTAAATCCAATCCAAAATGTTGCAATGAACATGTTCTTTGATTGTCATGTCAAATGCTCCAAAATTTTGGAGCATTTTTGATTTCGGAGTATTGTATTATGGACCCCCAACCTTATTAAATTCAAGAGAAGCTTCCTTAACACAGATTTTTTTTAAGGCAAGATTGCTATTAATAGCAACATAGACAAAGCACATTTTCTAGGGGAAGCAATTAGTATATTCATTTATATACTTATGCACTGCACAGCAAAGTTCCAGTCAATGAGGGACCACATGTAAGATGCTGTTTCCATGGATTATAATGGAGCCGAAAAATTCCTATCACCAAGTGACATTGTAGCCACAGTAACATTGTAGCACATCACATTTATATGTCTGTGGTGATGCTGGTGTAAACAAACCTACTATGCCACCAGTCCTATAAAATAATAGCACATACTCTTACATATAGTACATAATACTTGATAATAAACCATTATGTTACTGGTTTGTGCATTTACTAAAGTATACTTTTTATCATTATTATAGAGTGTACTCCTACTTACTAAAAATATATTAACTGTAAAACAGCCTCACATAGGTCTTTCAGGAGATATTCCAGAAAAAGGCATTGTCATCATAGGGAAAGAGAATTCTATGCCTGTTATTGTCCCTGAAAACCTTCTAGTGAAACAAGCTGTGGAAGTCAAAGACAGTGATGTAGATGATCCTGACCCTGTGTAAGCCTAGCGTAATGTGTGGGGTTTTGTCTTCGTTTTTAACAAAAATTATTTAAATGATAAAAGCTTATAGAGTAAGAATACAAAAAAGAAAATAGTTTTGAACAGCTGTACAATGTGTTTATGTTTTATGCTGTTATTACAAAAGAGTCAAAAGTTAAAAAAATTGAAAAGTTTATAAAGTAAATAGTTACAGTAAGCTGTTTAATTTATTACTGAAGAAAAATATTTTTCATAAATTTAGCTTAGTCTAAGTATACCATGTTTTAAAGTCTACAGTGGTATACAGTAACATCCTAGGCCTTCACATTCACTCACCACTTACTCTCCAACTCACCCACACAACAACTTCCAGTCCTGTAAGCTCCATTCATGGTAAGTTCCCTATGAAGTAGATATGGTTTGGATGTTTGTCCCACCCAAATCCCATGTTCCCAGTGTTGGAGGTGGTGCCTGGTGAGAGGTGCTTGGGTCGTCGGGGGCAGATACATCATGGCTTGGTGCTGTCCTCACAATAGCGAGTTAGTTCTTGCAAGATCTATTTAAAAGTGTGTAGTTCCTCCCCTAGCCCTCTCTCTGCTCCTACCCTTACCATGTGGCATGTTGGCTCCTGCTTCACCTTCTACATGAGTAATACCTCTCTGAGGCCTCCCCAAAGCCTGAGCAGATGCCAGCTTATACAACCTGCGAAGCTGTGAGCCAATTAAACTTCTTTTCTTTATAAATTACCCAGTCTCAAGTATTCCTTTATAGCAACACAAGAACAGCCTAATACACAGGTGTACCATTTTTTATCTTTTATGCCACAATTTTTACGATATATTTTATGCCACTATTTTTACGATATTTTTTCTAGATGTACATATGTTTATATACACAAATACTTACCATTGTATTATAATTGTCCACAGCATTCAGTACAGTAACATGATCTAAAGGATAGTAGTCAGGGAGCAATAGGTTCTACCATATAGCCTGGGTATATAGTAGGCTAAACTATCTAAGTTTTATAAGTACACTCTATGATATTTGCATGATTACAAAATTGCTTAATGATACATTTCTCAGAACATATCCCCATAGTTAAGCAATACATGACTGTATTTTCAAGTACTGTGCCTTATCTAAATAAGTGTTTTAGTTCACTCTTGCTCACTCTCTCACTTTCTCTTTCTCTCTCTCTCTATCAGAGGGCATTTTTTTTTTTTTTGTATAGTTCCTTGGGAAAAACAAATGTTGCTTTCATATTTAAAAATTTTATTTTCCTCTTTGACTAACAAATATGATTGGCAAATAAAAAGACCTGTGACCTCAAAAAGCTCTGTGTGATAGTGGCTTAATTAAGGTGTTTCTTTTCATTTAATATATGGATTACCATTTATGCCAATATTATAACCAGATTATTCAATCAACAATAAGAATTTATATTTATTATGAGAAAGGCATGATTGATCAAGTGTATGAATAACTATCCAACCATTACATGAGCTTGCCTTATACACGGTGACTATCAAGCACTTATGCATGTTAATTAGAGATGTTTTGTATTCTTCCTTATGTTTCATAAAACATTTATTTTCCACAATTTCTTCTGAATACCTTCTCTGGGTTGACAGTTGAAAGCATTAAAGCATTCCATGAGAAATATTTTAAGGTTTTTACCTGTTCTTTGGTGGAAATAAGAATTTTCTTTCTCACAGACTGGTGCACAAAGACTCCATCTAACAGCTGCCCGTATTTCTTGACAGTGACTCCGAAAGTTTAGTTTCTAAAAGTTTAAAAGTCATTTCCTTATATCAGAGCTTTTATCCAAAATTCATGCTGACTGTAAAAACATATATGTGTAAGGATGATTTACTTTGAAATCATCACAAGCAAATAATATCCGGAAACTTGTACCTTTAACTTGCTGGTCATATTTTCTAAATACACCTTAAATAAGCATACTAGTGTTCACTCTTTCTGAACCTATAATTATTTCACTCTCATTTGTGTTATAACAGCCATGCATGTTTGGTAATTTTATTTCTCTGATAGTTGGAAAAATATAATTTGTTCTATTGTATTTATTTATTATTTTCCAATGAGATGTTCAGTCATTGTCCCAGAAATACATAGGTTCAAAAGTTAAATAAGATAGAGAATTAACCATAACATGTAGTTGCCTTATCTGAAGCAGAAAAATATTTATTTCCTTAAAATAAAACAAAACAAAACAAAAATAATTTTCCATTCTTTACTATTTCTTTAATATTTGAGTTAGCTAAGCTTGGTAAAAAGGATTGCTGTGTGCTGTAATTTGAGGGTTTTCAGGACCTATTAATTAAAAAAAAGTCCTCCAAATATATAAAAAGCAGCTGCTCCAACCCACATGGCCTGATAATTTCACCCTTAGGACAAGTGAATAATGAAATATAAGAAAGTACTTTGTATTTTAGGGAGATGAGTACGGAGAGAGAGGAGCTTGGAAGTGGAGACAAATTTTAAAGCACATAAAAGCTTGGAGAAGAATTTTCCTTGAGATATAGGATAGCTTGTAATCATAAAACAAGTATAACATTTGCCCAGGGGTGGTGGGAAGAGAATAGAAGGGCTAGAGCAGCTCAAATAAACTGTTTCTAGGGCTAAATTTTCTTTCTTTCTTTCTTTTTTTTTTTCCCAGAAGTCTAGGATACTTATTATGGTATCTTCCAGCATAATGCTTTAGAAGAAGTTAGCAAAGTATCAGTGATTGGATGAGGGCAAGACCTCCTAAGCTCCACAGATACAGTGGCTAGGACATGAAATTGTACCATTTATTTCTGAAAGATCTAAACTTTGTATCTTTTTCTTTCTGTGAAAAGGATAACATATGGCCTACACTGTAAATACCTTGTATTTTAGTCAGGAGAGGCGAGGGCATTTGGTGCTTTACTACTATAGAGTGTTCTCATGGGAAAAAAAATAGCATTGACCCAGTGAATGAGAGCACCCAGATAAAATGATTACAACCTATTGTATAATTCCCTGATCCCACCCAGTTGTGTCATGGAACAGGATATCACATATGTATACAATGGAATTTGTATCCAACATAAGAAGCATTTGTTCTTGATTTTTTGAAGTGTATAAACAGTAGATATTCATTTGTGTTTGTTTTATTTTAGGTATCCCAATACCTAAATACACAGAAATTACTGGAAGAAATATTCAATCTGGTGTGATATACTAGGTGAATGTATCATAAGAATTTCTGTTCCTTACAAAATTGTGAATACAAAGTTTTAGGAATTATATTGGCTATATGATACTGATCTTTGATATCTTTGTACCTTAAAGCAAGATTTTCATAGTGAACACTGGCATTCACAGTATTGTTTTTTCTCTGGCTATATCAAGAGCTTTAGTTGTTTTTTGTTAAATGAAAAGAATTAAGAGACTATCTTTCAGGCTTAAAAGTTAAAGTTCTGTGTGCAGACTTTCATGTCATTTAGAAAAAGGAAATAATGGGGGTTAATTGGTTTTGCTGTAATTTTTATTCTGTGGATTAAAAAAATCTATGCTTAAAATACTATTTAATGATAATGGGTGACAATTTCTATAAAAATACAATTTTTGTTTCTTAGAAAGTTAACTTTTTTCTATATTTTATATAAATATAGCATTAGTCAGCAACTGTGTGTTCAGATGCCTAAAATGTATAGCTTTTTTGTTTGTTTGTTTGTTTCAAGAAGCTATGTCTTAATTAATTTAGGAGACTATAGGGTTGTTGGGAAGACACATATAAATGGAGAAGCCAGAAAAAGCTAGACACAAAAACAGATTGTTAGAATGGAGCTGTACATAGATATTAGAATTGGTGGCTTTTTAAAATAACTGAGACATAGTTGCACATTTCCATACTCCTGTGTTTACCATTGAGCTTTTTCACCCACTTTGTATTTTTCTCTGTATCATTAGTTTTCTTACTTATAATTTTGATACTCTTATAGCTTCAGTTTATCAAGCCCTGTACAACTATCCCCTCACTCTGTATTCTCTTTCTAATGACTGTTCGGTTTCAGCATCTATCAAATACCTTGATGCCTTCATTTGACAAGTCAGGTTCAAACCTGATAATCGTATTGGCTAATCTCACTTCCATGCTAGACATCATAGATGACTGTTAAATCTGAGGATTAGCTGCCTTTGGATGATTTGTCCACTTTTATTTAGTTCAGTCTGTGGTACAGGCTGGATCATGTGGGTCTAAATATGAGTTAAAATTACATTGATTGGAGATCTAGAGGTTTTCCTTTAGGAGAAACTATAGGCTTGGAATAAACAATAATTGGTACATTTGAGATTTTAAAAATTCTGTCTTCTATACGTACGGCCAATAAACATATGAAAGAAAGCTCAACATTACTGATCATTAGAGAAATACAAATAAAAACCACAATGAGATAGCATCTCACACCAATCAGAATGACTATTATTAAAAAGTCAAAAAACAACCAGTGTTTTTGAGGTTATTGAAAAAAAAAAGGAATGTTTTTATACTGTTGGTGGGTGTGTAAATTAGTTCAACCATTGTGGAAGACAGTGTGGTGATTCCCCAAAGACCTAGAGGCAGAAATACCATTTGATCCAGGAATCTCATTACTGGGTCTATACCCAAAGGAATATAAATCATTCTAGTGTAAACATGCATGCACATGCACTCGTATGTTCATACAGCACTATTCACAATAGCAAAGACATGGAATGCCCATCAATGATAGACTGAATAAAGAAAATGTGGTACATATACAACATGGAATACTATGCAGCCATATAAGGAACAAGATCATGTCCTTTGCCGGGACATGGATAAAGCTGGAAGCCATTATCCTCAGCAAACTAACACAGGAACAGAAAACCAAATACCACATGTTGTCACTTATAAGTGGGAGGTGAATGATGAGAACACATGGACACATAGTGGGGAGCAACACTCACTGGGGCTTGTTGGAGGACGGGGGTGGTGAGAGGAGGGGTGAATCAGGAAGAATAGCTAGTAGATGCTGGGCTTAATAGCTAGGTGATGGGATGATCTGTGCAGCAAACCACCACAGTTCATGTTTACCTATGTAACAAACCTGCACATCCTACACCTGTGTCCCTTAACTTAAAATAAAAGTTGGAAAATAAAAAAATAGCTGTCTTCTCTAACACAAGGAGCTATTCTCCAATATTATGCATCATTTATTCACTTACAACTTATTTGGCCATTCAATTCATTTTATATATGTGTGTGTATGTATGTATGTGTGTGTGTGTGTGTGTATATATATGTGTATATATATATAATATAGGAGAGAATATATTGGATATTGGATTTTGTGTCTCTTCCTAGTTCAAGGATAAAGATACTTTATGTGATTGGGTTATTAAAGCAAACTGTCAGTCACATGACTGCTTATATGTTCCCTTGAGGCCAGGTCATTTGACTTTATGTTCTTCATGTTTATAAAATGGCCCCCCTAGCCCATCTATAACCCCAGGAGCCTTACCTGCTGGTAGGGATGTATTTCTTACAGGATCACACTCCTTGGTACTTTGTAGGCTGGTATTTATTAGTAATACGCCCTGTAAGTGCCTCTGCCCAGTGGGCACTATGGTTCTTTCTGGTTAAGGTTCTTGGTATATTTGGAAGTGACATGCAGTTGATATGTGTAGTCCCATATTCTCATCACAGTTTTCCCAGTTCAAGATGTCCTTGGTATTCAGTGCTGCACAGATATTCTTTGTAATGAATGGATGACAGTCCTTAATTGATCCTTACGTGTTTGTTTCCCACAAAGTGAAAATAAGTCCTGTATGCAATATGCAATATTTTAACTTTTTAATTTCAAAACATTAATATGATTATTAATCTTATGATCAAATAAAGTGGTTATTAACTAGCAATTATGTGCAACATTCTCATATTTGATTGTATGAATTAGATATGTCACACAACATGTGATCTTAATCTTTCAATTATAAATGCTTGCTCATATATTTCTACAATGTTACCAAATTTCAATCTGAATTTATAATATGAATCAGTCTTTCCTAATTCTCACACCCCTAAAATGTCAGCTGAGTAAATTATTTACCAATAATACACTTACCAGTAAGATAGCGTAGCCTTAAGTTAAAGCATTACTTTACCTAACTTCTTTTCAACTTTCAGGTTATCCTAGTCTAAGCTGTTTACTTGGATTTTACTCTTTTAATTCTTGCATTCGTCTGTGTTGATCCTAGTATTCTGATAACAGATTCTAATAATTCCCCAACCATTCCCCAAAGCTGCCCCATATAGAAAAGCTGAAATAAAAGAAAAAGGAAAGTACTGTAACAAGGAAGGGGATAGAAAAGTCTTCATGTAGAAGAAGATGCCCAAGTGGAATTTTGAAAAATGAGTACTAATTTGACAAAAGTATGAAAGTAAAGGACATTTGTGGGTAACGCATATTTAAAATACTCAATGTGTAATTATTAATTCACTGAATCCATAAAAATGCTTTGAAGTCCTTCTATGTTTAGGTCTTATACGAGATGCTGGAGCTAAAGATTTAGAAAAGAGTGTCCTATAATTTATAGGGAGATTCATAATAAGTTCAGCACTTAATAAGATGAAAATAGAATAAGTGTTATGCCGAGATTGTATGCATGCACTCTGGATACTCACATATGGTCACATATCTCAGCCTGGGAAGAAAGGAGTTACTGAAGAGGTTCTGTATGAAATTATTTTGAAATGAATGTATTGAGGTATAATTTACATATAATAAAATGGACACATTTACTCTACAGATTGATGACTTTTGACATTCAGCTTTGAAACCTCCACCCCAATTAAGGTATAGAATGTCTCAATATTCTGTAAAATTCTGTCTCTTTGCAATCTTTCCTCATGCATCTTTTCTTGCTAGTCCTTCTAGAATAAGTAATTTTTGAAATGAGTTTTTAACAGATTTTTCAGTAGTTATGTAAGAAGAACAAGAATTTGAGTAGTTATTTTAGAAAAACAAGAAGAAAAAGCACCTTACTAAAAGCAGGGCTTCTGTCAAAGAGCATAAGAAAATGAGGCTAGAGAAGTTCATAATTAGATGATAAAGAACACTGAAAGAAAATCTGTAGTACTTCCATGGGTTTAAAACAGGGTAAGTCATAATAATAGCAGTAAAGTTAATGATGATGATAATAATAATATTGTTGAGTATTTACTCAGAGGTAGGCACTTATATGCATGATTTAATTTAACCTCGTAAAGAGGTTGCTTTTCTCATCCATTAAAGATTTGAGAAGCTAGAAACTCAGTAGTATTAAATGAATTGAAGATTCACAAATAGTAAGAGCTCCTGGGAGGTATTTACACAAAAACCCTTTTCGTTTTACTTTCAACATGATTTTTTAAAACATTAACAATAAATTGATGATAGATTGAAAGCAGCAGGGCTGGGGTCCAATTTGAGAGATAATTAGGAGGTAGAATCTACAGGGCTTAATAACACATGGTTGAGGGAAGGATTTGGTAAAGAGATTATTGAGGATCATTTTCAACTTAGATGAGTAGATGATGCAATTTTCCAAGATGAAGACAATTGAAATAGAAACAGGATTGGAGATGACAAGTTCAGCGTTAGCCATGCTGAATTTAAGCATGAATGTTACTTCCAAGTGCTGAAGTATGGCAGGAATTTGGAAATACAGCTCTAAATTTTGGAAAAAAATTTCTAGACTGTTAAAAAAGATGCGAAATCATTAGTATACACATTTTAGTTAAAGCCAGAAAGAATGTAAATAATTAACAGAAAAAAAACTAAGGATAGAAGAGCAAAACATTTATCTTTAAGGAATGTTGGGGAAAAACAAATCAAAGATAATATTAAGTAGAAAAACAACAAAAAACCCAAATAATAGAAAATAGTGTCTTGGAAATCAAGGGCTGGGTGGGTTCCAAGATGCTATTTTTTTAATGACATCATGAGAAGTGAAAAGAGAAGTCATAGAGAAGGAAAAGAATAAGAGTGATTAAATATGTACGTTGCACTTTGAATCCAGGCAGTCACTGGAAATTTGCGTGAAAGTAGTTTCTTTGTTATGGTGAAGAAGGTGGACTGCAATGCGTGGAGATTTGAATAAGAAAAAGGGACAATGCATGTAGAAAGCTCAAGATGCTCAACTTTGAGGAATGGAAACAGATGGGAATATGTTATAGGAAATCATAAAACTGAGGGAGTTGTTTTTTGCTTGATCCAGTTCCAAAAGAAATAGTCACAAAAAAAAAGAAGAAAAGAAAAACAAAAAAGAAAAGAAAGAGGAAAAGAGGAATTAATCATGAAGAAGAAGGATACTTAATGCAACAGAATCGTTGAGGATGTATGAGGGGTTGGTGTTTGAGCACAGGTAGAGGGATAATGTAACGAGGGTGCTGTAACATGGCCATTTGTTAGACTGACAGCGTAGGTTGGAGAGCAGGCATTTTTGCTGAGGCAATTTCCCCAGCCTTGTGTTTATGGAACTGCAGAGGGTGACTATTCTGTTGTGGGGTGAGGTGGAGGGCTGCAAGGAAAACTACACTCTGAGGCTCACTTAAGGCATGTGCTGCTGGTAACACTTGTGAATGAGGTGCAGATTTAGAGGCAGTAATTACGACATTAGCATCGCAGAGAGCCCAGTGAAAAGTTTTTGGAGGGAAGAAAATTGTTTATAATGATTGCTTTCTGTTTTAGATTTTACTCTATAAAACATTATTTCCAAAATCAGAAACATAGATGGCTTCTAATTCTTATTATTCACTGCTCAAGAACTGTACCTGTTTCCTCCTATTAAGTATGTTTTCTTGTGCTGTTCTGTTGCTTAGACAATTTTCTTTGGTTCTTCCTATTGCATTCTCATTGAGTTTTCTTATCTTTTCTCACATTTGTTTCCTTGTGATAGTGCAGGGCTGAGTCTTCCTGGTTCCTTCAATGGCTAGCTACATTACATTTCTTTCACTGAAAGCCTTCCCTTTTTTCTAGTGGAGACGGGCACATTGGTGTGGGAAATAGGAGAGCTGAAGAGAGAGAGAAGGGGTGTGAGTGGAAATAGTGAGTGGGGATTATATCAGTAGGCCTTTATCATCTGTCACTTTCTTTCCTGAAGTTTCAGTGATGACATTTCTGATAACATTCGTAAGAATGTAATAGACCTGTTTTTCCTAATTTTTAATATATACTTCAGTAAATTAAGGTTCACATCATACTATAAGTTCAAGAAGTCAAATGAGAAGAAACAATTCCCTAGTCAAGCTTGAGAATATATGAGAACTTAATTTCAATGCCATACAAAAATATTCTTTGTGTGAAATAGGCAAGAGTTATTTTTTGACATGTAGATAAAATATGTTTTACAAGCGTTGACAATAGACACATTTTATAACAGCATAAATATTATAAATAAGAAAGTCGAGTATAAAAGTATTGTGTAAGAGAGGTCAATGCCAGTAAGAAATTATGAAGTTAACAAGAGGAAGAAAAAAACTGGTGTAAATAGATTGAATGAGTTGTTCTGTTAAAAAAATAAAAATTTAAAAAAATAAACTTAGGATAGGTCATTAAATCTAGCTGTTTTAAATGTTTTAAAAATTGGAAAGTATAAGCAACATACTGGAGACTACAAATGATAATTTATCTTTAAGTATCATCAGTGATGATTGAAAGAAAATCATACAAAGCACCATGAAGTAAACATGACCTTTTTTTTTTTTAACTTGGTAAAGGACTTTTTATTTTATATCTCTCCAAAGAACGAAAAATGCAGACAAAAAGATGTTCAACGTCATGAATCATAAGGGAAATGCAAATCAAAACTACATTGAACCACCTCAAACCTGTTATGATGGCTGCCATTGTAAAAACAAAACAAGTGATGGGGAGGATGTGGAGAAATTTTAACCCTTTTTCAGTATTAGTGGGAATGTAAAATGGTGCAGCCACTGTGGAAAACAGAATGGTGTGCCTCAAAAAATTAAAAATATAATTCCTACATGATACAGCAATTCCATTTGTGTGTGTATACTCAAAAGAATTGAAATCAGGGACTCAAACAAGTATCTGTGCACCTATGTGCATAGCAGCATTATTCACAATAGTCAAAAGATGGAAGCAACCCAAGTGTGGATTGCAATTGACATGAATGAACAAGCAAAATGAGATATACACACACAAGGAAGAATTATTCAGCCTTCAAAAGGAAGAAAGTTTTGACAACATGGTATTACACAGATGAACCTCAAGGGCATCAAGCTAAGTAAAATAAGTCAGACACCATGGGACAAATATTGTATGATTTCACTTACAGAAGCTACTTAGAATAGTCAGAATCATAGGGACAGAAAGTAGAATGCTGGGGGAGGAGGAAATAGGGAGTTATGTTTCATGGGTATGGAGATTCAGTTTTGAAAGATAAAAAAGTTCTGGAGATGGTTCATGATGATGTCATGCTATGTATATTTTTTACCACAATTAAAAAAGTAGTTTTATTTTAAAAGGCCGAAGGGTGATGAAAGTCCTCACTGCTTTATCCATCTTCAGGAGTTTTCTTCTCCATTCAATTCATTAAAAGAACTTTCAAATCCTACAATTTTCTAGGAAGCTGTTCCTGTGCAGTTTGCTCTCCTGGATTTCTCCCAAGAGACTACTGTCATGGAACAGAATTCCACCCAGGTAACATGGGACCCAGCCAACTGCAAATGCCAACCAGGCATTTGTGTGCTGTCTTTAAGAAGAAATGAGCTGGATGCGCCTGAGGGTAAAGGAACAAGAAGGTGTGGGTAGGGGCTGAGACTAGCCTGAGTGTTGGAATTTGTCCTTGTCAGCTGTGGGAAAAGCCCTGTCAAGGCCTGCACAGAGGCTCCGAGTGCAGACGTATATGTGCATGTGCCCATGTATGCTTTCACTTATTTATGTGTTCATCTATTCATGTATTCAATGAACACAATAAGCAGCTGCTGTATGCTGGGTACTGTTCTATCTAGTAGTAAAACAGCCTGGCTGGGCTATGTCCTCATAGCAAAGATATAATGAACGAGCTCACAGGCAAGCACATGCGTGTACAGTGAGCCCACAACTGCACTCTGATGGGGTACATTAGGCAAGTCTCATTTCTCTGGTAGCCAGTGGGAGATGCATACAGATAAAGCCAACAGAGAATCAGGAGCAAGATACAGGACAAGTCGGAGATACAATTTGTGCTCACAATGCCGAGGCCCTTGCCAGCCATGCAAAGGTCTTAACCCTAGAGCAGCATGAAGCCATGAAGGATTCTAGGCAGTGAGAGGCACGGTGAGATTCATGTTTTGGAAAGTTCCCGCAGGCTAGTGTGAATACATAGTAGGAAGGCAGGAGGCCAGGTGAGAGAGGAGCTGGCCTGCTCCAGGAGGTAGAAGCCTCTGGAGGTGTTTAGCAGGTAAAGTCCACAGCATTTGGTGGTAGTTGGATTATTGGGAGGGGAAGTAAGAGGGGAGATTGAGACATGAAGCTGGAACAAAATCATGAAATTTGGTATCCATCAGTTCAGCTATTCCTACTTTTCCCTGTGTGATGTTGAGTTGATGTGCTCATAGTCTTAGTTGATGTGCTTTTAAAATGAGAAAAGGAGCCACCTCAGCCCCTCTTTCTCTAGAGTTTCTGCTACAATGATTGGGTGAGATCACGTGAATACAGAGCTTTGTCATCAGGGGCAAGGTGCTGCAGGTTTATTGATGAGAATGTGGATGGTGGTGGTGATGGAGAACATAATTCTGGTATTTAAGGGGTTGAGGAGTGCTGCATGTACTCCACGCAGGGCAGCATACTCAGAGCTTTATGCATATCATCCAGTAGGATTTTGTCCCACATTTGGAGATACATGTTACTATCCCCAAGATAATGAGAAAACAGCTCCAGAGACGCTTGTGCAAGGTCACCCAGAGGAGGAGGGTCAGAAGGCAGATTCAAAACATGGTTTGTCTGGATTTAAAACTCTTGTGAGCCCCACACCACCAGCCACTTAAGAAGGCAATTGTACTTTGAGATTTTATCAGTCTCAGTTGGCTTTGGGGCCAGAATGTGTGTTCATTCATTCATCAGTCCATTCAGAAAATATACATGGAGTGCCTAACATTTGGCAGCCACAGCCCAAGCCCATGAGAGGAACAGTGGACAAAACACACATCTTTGCATGACTTTTTTATTGTAGTTAAAAAAAAAGACATATCATGAATTCTACTCTCTGAACAAATTTTTCAGTGTACGGTATGTACAGTATTGTTAATTGTATGCACATTGTTGCACAGCACATCTCTAGAGCTTTTTCATTCTGCCTGACTGAAACTCTATACACATTTTACAACTCCCCATTTCTCTCTCCTCCTAGGCCGTGGCAACCACCATTCTACTTTGTTTCTGTGAGTTTGACCACTTTAAATATCCCATGTAAGTGTAATCATGCATCATTCTCCTTACGTGACTGGCCTGTTTCACTTAGTATAATGTCCTAAAGTTTCATTCATATTGTAGCATATGACAGAATTTCCTTCCTTTATAAAACTGAATAATATTCCATTGTATATATTTACCATATTTTATTTATCCACTCATCTGTTGATGGACAATTAGGTTGAGTCCACATCTTGGCTATTATGACTAATGCTGCAATGAACATGGGAGCACAGCTAACTCTTTGAGATCCTGATCTCAATTCATTTAGATCAATACCTTGAAGTGAGATTGCTGAATCATATGGTAGTTCTATTTTTAAAATTTTGAGGAAACTTAGTACTGTTTTTCAAAGCAGCTGCACCATTTACTTTCCCACCAACAGTGCAGAAGGGTTCCAATTTCTCCACATCCTCAGCAACACTTGTTATTTTCTTTTCTTTTTTTAAAATATTTTAATTTAGATGAAGAGATTACATGTGAGTGTTTGTTACACTGTTATATTATGTGCTGGTGGAGATTGTGCTTCTAATTCACCCATTACCCAAATAGTGAATGTTGTACCCAATAGGCAATTTTTCAGTCTTCCCTGTCCTCCCACCTTCCCCTGTTTTGGAGTAACCAGTATATATCACTTCCACCTTTACATCCATGTGCACCCGTTGTTTAGCACTGATTTATAAATGAGAACATGTAGTATTTGATTTTCTGTTTCTGAGCTAGTTCACTTGAGATAATGGCCTCCAGCTCCATCCATGTTGCTGCAAAGGACATTCATTCTTTTTTATGGCTATGTGGTATTCCATTTTATGTGTGTATGCGTGTGTTTGTGTGTATGTGTGAGTATACATGGTATTTAATATATATATAATACATATACATATATATGTATATTACATCAATAAATACCGACATTTATTGATGTGATATGCCATATTAAATGTGATACACACACACACACACCACACGCACACACACACACACACACAAAGACATTTTCTTTATCCAGTCAACCATTGGATAGACACTTAGGTTGGTTCTATGACTCTCCTATTGTGAATAGTGCTGTGATGAACATACAAGTGCAGGTATCTTTTGTATACAATAATTTATTTTTCTTTGAATAAATACCCAGTGTTGGAATTGCTGAGTTGAATGGAGTTCTATTTTCAGTTCTTTGAGATACCTCCATATTGTTTTCCGTATAGGTTGAACTAATTTGCATTCCCACCAACAGTGTATGAGCATTCCCTTTTCTCTGCATATATGCCAACATCTGTTATATTTGACTTTTAATTCTAGTCATTCTGACTGTTGTGAGATAATATCTTATTGTGGTTTTAACTTATATTTCTCTGATGTTTAATGATGTTGAGCAATTTTTATGTTTGTTTTTCACTTATTATTTCTTCTTTTGATAAATGTCTGTTCATGTCTTTGCTAGTTTTTAATGGGGTTTGTTGTTTGTATCTTATTGAGATTTTGAATTCCTTATAGATTCTGGATATTAGTCCTTTGTGAGAGGCATAATTTGCAAATATTTCTCCCATTCTGTAGGTTGTCTGTTTACTCTGTTGATTATTTCTTTTGTTGTACAGAAGGCTTTTAGTTTAATTAAATCCCATGTCTATTTTTATTTTTGTTTCATTTGATTTTGGGCTATTCATAATAAGTTATTTGCCCAGACCAATCTCCAGAGGAGTTTTTTTCTAGCTTTCTTCTAGAATTTGTATAGCTTCAGGTCTTACTTTTAAGTCTTTCATCCATATTGATTTAATTTTTGTATAATGTGAGAGATAAGGGTCGATTTTCATTCTTCTGCCTATGGCTAGCCAATTTTCCCAACAACATTTTTTGAATAGGATGTCCTTTTCAGATTTGTTATTTTTGTGAACTTTACTGATGATCAGTTGGTTGTAGGTATGTGGCTTTATTTCTGGGTTCTTTATTCTGTTCCACTGATCTATGCGTCTCTTTTTGTACCAGTACCACATTGTTTTAGTTACTAAATCCTTGTAGTATAATTTGAAGTCAGGCAATGTGATGCCTCTGGATGTGTTTTTCTTGTTTAGTAATTCTTTGGCTCTTTGGGCTCTTTTTTGGTTTTGTGTGAACTTTAGGACTGTTTTTTTCTAATTCCATGAAAAATGATGTTGGTAATTTGATAGGGATTGTGTTGACTCTGTGGATTATTTTGGGCAGTGTTATCATTTTAATGATATCAATTCTTCCAACCCATGAGCAGGGAATGTTTTCCATTTGTTTGTCATCTATGATTTCTTTCCTCAGTGCTTTGTAGTTTTCTTTGTAGAAATCTTTCACTTCCTTGCTTAAATGTGTTTATACGTATTTCATCTATTTGTGACTATTGTAAATGTGACTGAGTTCTTGATTTGGGTCTCAGCCCAAATATTACTTTTTTTAAATAGGAAAAGTTTCATGAGTTTGCATATTCTCCTCGCATGGGGACCATGCTAATCTTTCCTGTATCATTCTAATTTTAGTATATGTGCTACTGGAGAGAGCACCAAACATTATTGATGTATAAAATGCTACTGACTTTTGTACATCAATTTTGTAAGGTTCATTTGCTCTATAGTCACTTATGTCCAGAGTTCCTTTGTTGATTTTCTGCCCCAATAATCTGGTGATATCAGTAGGGTGTTGAGTTACTCACTATTATTTTATTGCTATCAATCTGTTTTCCTGGTCTAGTTGTATTTGTTTTATGAAACTGGATGCTCCAATGTTGGATGCATATATATTTAGAATAGCTAAATATTCTTCTTGTATTGAACCCTTCATCATTATCTAATATCCTACTTTCTATAAATTTTACTGATATTTGTTTATAGTCTGTCTTACGTGATATGAAGATGGCTGGTCATGCTCATTTTTGTTTTCCATTTGCATAATATGTCTTTTTTTACCCCTTTACTTTGTCTGTAGTATTTAGCCAAGAGTAGCTATCTTGTAGGTAGCAAGTTGTTGTGTCTTTTTTTCTTTAAAATACAATTTGCCATTTTGTATGTTTTAGGTAAAGCATTTAGGCCATTTATATTCAAGAGTAATATTGATATGAAAGGTTTTGTTCCTGTCATAGTGTTGCTAGCTAGTTGCCTTGGAGTTTGAACCGTGTGATTGCTTTATAAGAGCTGTGAGCTTTGTAGTTATGTATCCTGTTATGATAGTGAATATCATCCTTTTGTTTCCATGTTACAAATTCTTTGAGTATTTTCGTTTGACTAGTCTAACGGTAATACATTTTCTTTGTAGTTATTTTTCTGGGAAAGACTTTAGTTTTGCTTCATTTTTGAAGCTTTGTTTGGTAAGATATGAAATCCTTGACTGGCATCTTTTATACATAAAGAGACTAAAAATAGGCTCCTAATCTTATCTGCTTATATATATATGTGCACATATATATATACATATATAATATATATACACACATATATATACATATATATACATATATTATATATATATAATGTATGTTGTATAGGGTCTTTTGGCTTTGGTTCTGGGTACTTTCAGCAGCAAAGAGTCTCTATAAGTTTCTTAGTTGCAGATAGCCTTTTGTGGTGTTTTTTTCAAATACTGATTCCAGTTGTGATGTATGGGACATGTGGGCAGGCTCATAGCCTCTAGTGGGGCTAGGATGACAGAAGTCACAGGAAGCTTATCTCATTCTCTAGTGCTGTGCACTTGTGTCAGCAGATTTTCTACTGTGTTGTGCCATTCAACCTCCAGGCCAGTAGGTGGTACTTATAGGTAAGATTTGGCTGCAGCTAATGCAGATTGGTACATATATTATCCTGTTTACTGGGAGAAACTCTCTATTGCCTTAGGAAGAGGGCTGATTTTTCTCAGATGAACACTCTTTTCCCACTTTCTCCTCCCTGGGATCTGAAGTGTCCTTTGCTCTTCTGGTAAATTCTCATTTTCCTTCTTGAATTGAAGCTCACAGGCTTGATCTTTACATAGTATTTTGCTATTTCCAAGTGGTTGAAACTTGATAAAAGCCTCTAATCTTCATCTTGTTAAAAACAAATGAACAAACAACAAAAACTCAAAAATATCCCACATTTGTTATTTTCTATTTTCTTAAATGCCCATCCTATCAGATGTGAGGTGATATCTCACTATTGTTTTCTGTTTCATTTCCTTGTTGATTAGTGATAATTGAGAATCTTTTCATATACATGTTGCCATTTGTATGTCTTCTTTGAAGAAATGTCTATTCATATACTTATTTTGTGTATTTTTAATTGAGTTGTATGGTTTTCTTGTATATTTTGGATATTAACCACTTATACAGTTTAGAAATATCTTCTCTCATTCTGTAGGTTGCCTTTTCACTCTGTTGATTGTTTCCTTTGCTGCACATAAAATTTTAGATTGACATATTCCAAATTGTCTATTTTTGTGTTTGTTGCTTGTGGTTTTCATGTTACATCCAACTATTTGATGCCAATATAGTGTTATAAAGACTTGCCTTCATGTTTTCTTCTAGGAGTTTTATGGCTTTAGGTCTTATGTCTTTAATCCACTTAGACTTGATTTTTGTGTATAGCAGACGATAAAATTCCATTTTCATTTTTGCATGTAGATATTCAACTTTACCAAATCTATTTATAGAAAAGACTATCCTTTCCCCATTGTGTATTCTTGGTATCTTTGTTGGAGGTCATTTGACTATACATGTGTGGGTTTATTTCTGTGCTCTCTATTCTATTTGATTGGATTACATGTCTATCTTTATGCCAGTACTATACTCTTGATTACTACAGTCTTGTCATATGTATTGAATTTCAGAAGTGTGGGGCTTCCAGGATTGTTCTTTCTCAAGATTGTTTTGGCTCTATGGGATTCTTCATGTTTCCATATTAAATTTAGTATTTTTTTTCTATTTCTGAAAAAAAAGTCATTGAGATTTTGATAGGGGTTGCATTGACATTGTACATTGCTTTATGTAATAAGAACATTTTAGCAATATTAAGTCTTCCAAGCCACACAGTATGTCCTTCCATTTACCTATGTCTTCTTTATTCTTTAAACAATGTTTTGTAATTTTCAATATGCAAGCTTTTCACATCCCTGGATAAGTTTACCCTTAATTACTTCTTTTTGGATGCTAATGTAAATAGGACTACTTTTTAAATTTCCCTTTTAGATTTTTTTGTTGTTGTTGCAAGAAATACAACTGATATTTGTATGTTGATTTTGTATCCTGAAAGTTTACTGAATTTGTTTATTATTTCTAACAGGATTTTAAAAAGTCTTTAGAGTTTTCTATATATGAGATCATGTCATCTGCAAACAGGGACTTAGGTTTGGGGGCACATATGCAGGTTTGTTATATGGGTAAGTTGCATGTTGCAGGGGTTGGTGTACATGCAACTTACCCATATAACTATGCTAATAAGCATAGTCCTGATAGATAGTTTTTTTTATCCTCTACCCTCAAATAGGCCCCAGTGTATATTATTCCCTTCTTTGTGTCCATATGTACCCAATGTTTAGCTCCCACTTATAAGTGAGAACATGCTGTATTTGGTTACTGTTCTTACATTAATTCACTTAGGAAAATGGCCGGCAGCGGCATCCATGTTGCTATAAACAAAAGGCATGATGGTATTCTTTTTTTTGATGGATAGTGTTCCATGCTGTATAGGTACCACATGTACCACATTTTCTTTATTGAATCGCTGTTGGGCATCTAGGTTGATTCCATGTATTAGTTATTGAGAACAATGCTGCAATGAGCATACACCTGCATGTGTCTTTATGGTATAACAATTTATTTACCTTTGGGTATATATCCAATAATGCATTTTCTGGGTCAGATGGTAGTTCTGTATTAAGTTCTTTGAGAAGTCTTCAAAATGCTTCCCATGATGGCTGAAATAATTTAGACTCTACCAAGCAGTACATAACCATTCTCTTTTCTCTTCAACCTTGCCAGCATATATTAATTTTTGACTTTGTTATAATAGCCATTCTGACTGAGGTGAGATACTATCTCATTGTGGTTTTGATTTGCATTTCTCTAATGATTAGTAATGCTGAGCACTCATAATGCTTTTTGGTCACATGTGTCTTCTCTTGAGAAGTGTCTGTTCATGTCCTTTTTTTTTTATAAAGGGGTTGTTTTCTGCTTGTAAATTTGTTAAAGTTCCTTATACATTCTGGATATTAGACCTTTGTCAGATGCACAGTTTGCAAAATATTTTCTCCCATTCTGTAAGTTGTCTGTTTACTACATTGATAGTTTATATTTTGTTGTGCGGAAACTCTTTATTTAGGTAACATTGGTCAGTTTTCTTTCTTGTTGCAATTATGTTTAGTATGTTCATCATAAAATTTTTGCCAGGTTCTATGTTCAGAATGGAATTTCTTAGGTTATTCATATAGTTAGGCCCTGTGTCCCCACCCAAATCTCACCTTGAATTATAATCCCCATAATTCCCACATGTCAAGGGTGGTACCTGGTGGAAGATGATTGGATCATAGAGGCAATTTCCCCCATGCTGTTCTCATGATAGTGAGTGAGTTCTCATGGGATCTAATGGTTTCATAAGCATTTGAGAATTCCTCCTACATGTGCTCTCTCTCTTTTTCAACTGTGCCATGTAAGACGTGCCTCTTCCCCTTCCACTATGATTGTAAATTTCCTGAGGCCTTCCCAGCCATGTGGAATGAGGCTATTAAACCTCCTTCCTTTATAAATTACCCAGTCTTAGGTATTTATTTATAGCAATGTAAGAACAAAATAATATAGTTGTCTTCAAGGGTTTTTAGTTTTAACTTTAAGTCTTCAATCTATCTTGAGTTAATTATTGTATATGGTATAAGGAAGGGGTCCAGTTTCAATCTTTTGCATATGACTAGCCAGTTAACCCAGCACCATTTATTAAATAGGGAGTCCTTTCTCCATTGCTTATTTTTGTCAGGTTTGTCAAAGATCAGACAGTTGTAGGTGTGCAGCATTATTTCTAGGTTCTCTAGTCTATTCCATTGGTCTATGTGTCTGTTCTTGTACTAGTACCATGCTGTTTTGGTTTCTGTATCCTTTTATTATGGTTTGAAATCAGGTAATGGGATGGCTTAGCTTTGTTCTTTTTGCTTAGAATTGCTTTGACCATTCAGGCTCTTTTGTGGTTCTATATGCATTTTAGAATTTTGTAAAAAATGTCATCAGTATTGTTGTAGGTATAGCATTGATTCTGTACATTGCTTTGGGAAGCATGACCATTTTAACGATACTGATTCTTTTTATCTATGAGAATGAAATGTGTTTCCATTTGTTTGTGTCATTCCTAATTTCTTTCAGCAATGTTTCTTAATTCTCATTATAGAGCTTTTTCACCTCCCTGGTTAGCTCTATTTCTGGTGTGTGCATGTGTGTGTGTGTGTGTGTGCATGCGTGCTTCTTAGCTTGGATATTGTTGGTGTATGGAAATGCTTCTCATTTTTGTACACTTGTATCCTGAACCTTTGCTGAATTTGTTTAAAAGATCTAGGAGCTTTGGGCAGAGACTATGGAGTTTTCTACATATAAAATTCTATCATCTGTGAAGAGAGATATTTCAACTACCTCTCTTCCTATTTGGATGCATTTTACTTCCTTGTTTAGCCTGATTGCTCTGGCTGCAACTTCTGCTACTATGTTGAATAGGAGTGGTGAGAGTGAGCATTCTTGTCTTGTTCCAGTTCTCAAGGGGAATGCTTCCAGTTTTTGCCCATTCAGTATGATGTTGGCTGTGGGTTTGTCATAGATGCTTCTTATTTTTATGTATATTCCTTTAATGCCTACTTTGTTGAGGGTTCTTAACATGAAGTGATGTTGAATTTTATCAAAAGTTTTTCTGCATCTATTTAGATAATCATATGGTTTTGTTGTTAGTTCTGTTTATGTGATTAATACCATTTATTGATTGGCATATCTGGAATCAACCTTGCATCCCAAGAATAAAGCCTACTTGATCATGGGGGATTACTTTTTGAATTACTGATGGAATCAGTTTGCTAGTATTTTGTTGAGAATTTTTCCATCTATGTTCATTAGGAATATTGACCTGAAGTTTTCTTTTTTCATTGTGCCTCTGCCAAATTTTGGTATCAGAATGATCCTAGCCTCATAGAATGAGTTAGGGAGGAAATCCTCCTGCTCTATTTTTTAGAATAATTTCAATAGAATTTATATCATATCTTCCTTATTGTCTGGTAGAATTCAGCTGCAAATACATCTGGTCCAGATTTTCTCTGGTGAGTAGGCCTTTTGTTATGATTAAATTTCAGAACTTGTTATTTGTCAGTTAGGTGTTTCAGTTTCTTCCTTTTTCAATCTTGGGAGGTTGCATGTTTCTAGGATTTTATCCGTTTCTTCTAAGTTTTCTCGTTTGTGTTCATAGAAGTGTTTGTAATAGTCTCCAAGGGTGTTTTCCTGTTTCTGCAGGGTCAGTGGCAATGTTTCCTTTGCCATTTCTAATTATATTTATTTATATTTAGATTATATCTAGAAAAACCTAAAGACTCCACCCAAAAAAAAACTGAAGATGTGGTGAATGACTTCAGTAAAGTTGCAGGATACAAAATCAGTGTAAAAAAATTAGTAATATTTCTATATTCAAATAACGATCTAGCCAACAAAGACATCAAGAAAGCAACCCCATGTACAGTAGCTATGAAAAAGTAACAAAATACTTAGGAATAATTTTGACCAAGGAAGTGAAAGGCCTGTATAAGGAAAACCACAAAATACTGATGAAAGAAATTGAATATGACACAAACGAATGGAAAAAGATTTGATGCTCATGTTTTAGAAGAATTAATATCAATAAAATGACCATATTGCCCAAAGCAGTCTATGGATTTAATGCAATCTTTGTCAAAATACCAACATCATTCTTCACAAAATCAGAAAAAAGGCCTGAAATTCATATGGAATCATAAAAGAGCCTGAATCATCAAAGCAGTTCTAAACAAAAATAACTACATTGGAGGCATCACATTACCTGACTTCAAAATATGTGGCAAGGCTATCTAGCCAAAACAGCATGATATTGGTATAAGAATAGACACATAGACCAATGGAGCAGAATAGAGAACCCACAAATAAAGCCACACATCGAGAGCCAACTGATTTTTGGAAAAGCTAACAAGAACTTACACTGGGAAAAGGACACCCTCTTGAGTAAATGGTTCTGGGAAAATTTGGATAGTCACATGCAGAAGAATGGAACTGTACCTTGTCTCTCACCATTTGCAAAAATCAATTCAAATGAATTAAAGACATAAATTTAAGACCTGAAATTATAAACATACTAGAAGAAAACAGGGAAAACTCTCCTGGACATTGTTCTAGGTAAATATTTTATGATTAACACCTCAAAAAGCACAGGCAACAAAAACAAAAACTGATAAATGGGACTATATTAAACTAAAAAGCATATGGACAACAATCAATGGAGTGAAGAGACAACCTCTTGAAAGGAAGAAAATATTTGTGAACTATTCATTCAACACAGGACTAATATCCATCGTCTACAAGGAACTCAAACAACTCAACAGGAAAAAAATATATGTAATCCCATTATAAAGTTAGTGAGGGGAAGAATGCTGAGTATAGGCCCCTGATGTCTTCTGGCTCAGAGTTGCTGGTGAAAAATCTGCTTTTAGCTTGATAGAGCTCCCTTTCATGCAACCTGTTTCTTCTCTCTGGCTGCCTTTAAAATTTTTTCTTCCATTTTGACCCTGGAGGATTTGATATCTGTGTGTCTTGAGGATGGTTATCTCATGTGGTATCTCGTAGGGATTCTCTGCATTTCCTAAATTTGAACATCAACCTCTCTAGTGAAGTTGGGGAAGTTTTCATGGACAGTATCTTGAAATATGTTTTCGAAGTCCCTCTTTTTACAGGGATGCCAATGAGTAGCATGCTTGGGGTCTTTACATAACCCGTATTTCCCAGAGGCTTCATTTATTCTTTTTTATTTTTATTTTTATTTTGTCTGAGTTGATTCAAAGAGCCAGTTTTTTTGTGTGTGTGAGCTCTGAGATTTTTAATCTTTGTCTATTTTGTTGTTAATACTTCTGATTACATTATGAAATTTTTCGAGTGAGTTTTTCAACTCGATCAGATCAGTTTGGTTCTTTCTTAAAATGAGTGTATTCCACTTCAGCTCTTATATTGTTTTATTGGGTTCCTTAGATTCCCTCGATTGGATTTCAACTTTCATTTAAATCTCAATGATCTTGATTCCTATTCATATTTCAAATTCTGTGTCTGTCATTTCAGCCTGGTTAAGAACCATTGTTGGGGAACTAGTGCAGTTGCTTGCAGGTAAGAAGATACTCTGGCTTTTTTAGTTTCTTGAGTTCTTGTGTTGGTTCTTTCTTCTGTGTGGGCTGATGTTCCTTTAATCTTTGAAGTTGCTGTCCTTTGGATAGGAATTTTGCTTTATATTCTTTGATACCCTTGAGGGAGTGACTGTCATATAAAGTGGGTTCAGTCAACTGGCTTCAAGATTTCAGAGGATAAGGCTCAGCTGAGTACCCCTAGGCTGTATGCTTTAACTTTGAGGGGTTGGTACCAGCCCAAAGCTCTGTTCTCTGGCCCCTCTGGGTTAAGTACCTGCTGAGCTGGAGGGGTCAAGGTGTTTCCACTCCATGTCAACAGTACTGTAATGGGAGATATCATCAAAAGTTCTTTGATGGGGTTGGGCAGCAGCATCTGTATACAAGTGTGCATTAGTGGTGGCAGTGACTTGGCAGGGTCTTCAAGCATCAACTGGGTAGGGCACCAACCAAGGCCAGGCAGCAGCATCTGTGACTGCCGGTGCAAGAGTGGCAATGGTGTTTGTGCCCATGCACTCACACCGACAGTGGTGGGTGTGGTGGGGTGCGTGCTTGTGTGTACTAGTCAGGGCAGGGTGATAGGTCTGCTTGTGCATGCCAACACAATGGTGTTGGGGGACTGTAGGAGAGTGTGCTCTGGCAGAGCAGCAGGGAAAATTTTATTTATTTTTTTGAGATGCCCTTTTTTTCCCTATTGACTTCCTGTTGAATAAAAGTGGCTAGAGTGGGCATCTTCATCTTAGAAGGGCAGTTCTTCATCTTAGAAGGGCAGTTCTTCATCTTAGAAGAAAGGCTTTCAGAATTAATCTTGAGTTTGATGTTAGCTGTGGGCTTTTTATATATGGCCTTTATTACATTGAACTAGTTTATTTCTCCTCCTAGTTTGTTGAATTTTTTATCATTAAAGGGTATTACATTATGTTAATTTTTTTAGCATCTATTTATATCATTATGTGATTTTTAAAAATTCTTCATTAATATGGTATATCATGTTGATTTTTGTATGTCGAACCATCCTTGCATCCCAGGGATATATCTTACTTGATCAAGATGTGTGATCCTTTCAACATACTCTTAAATTCAGTTTGATCTATTTTGTTGAGTATTTGTATGTCTTTTTTCATTAGAGATATTGACCTGTAATTTTCTTATAGTGGCTTCGTCTGGCTTTGATATCAGGATGATGCTTGCTCTATCAAATGAGTTTGGAAGTGTTTTCTCCTCTTCAATTTTTTGAAAGGGTTTGGAAGAAAATAATTGGCATTAGTTTATTAAATATTTGTTAGAATTCACCAGTGAAGCTATCAGTTCTTGAGCTTCTCTTTGTTGGAGATTTTTTTATTACTGATTCTATGTAATTACTAGTTATAGGTCTGTTCAATTTTTATTTAGTCATTACTTAGTCTTGGTAGATTGTATATTTCTAAAAATTTATTTCTTCTGGGTTATCTAATTTGTTGGAGAATAATTATCCATGCTAGTCTCTTATAATCCTTTTTATTTCTGTAGAGTAAGTTGTAATGTCTATCATTTCTGAATTTATTTATTTAAGGCTTCTCTATTTTTCTTAGTTCAGCTAAGGCATTCTTAAATTTTTTTTTTTTAATTTATAATCTAATCCACTCAGAGATAATCACTGTTAATTTTAAAATTTTTTTATGTTTTTAAAAATTCAACTTTGGATTTTATTAGTTTTTTCAATTTTCTTTTAGTCACTATTTTACTTATATAAGTCTAATCTTTATTTTCTTCCTTCTGCTAAAATTTGTGTTTAGTTTTTTTTTATTTAATTTGCCATTTTATGTATTTTTTCTTTTCTTCCTGTTTTCTTTTTGGAGATGGGGTCTCACTTTGTTGCCCAGACTGGATTGCAGTGGCATGATCAAAGCTCACTAGAACCTAGAACTTGTGGACTCAAGTGATCCTGCCACTTCAGTCTCCCAAGTAGCTGAGAATACAAGTGTGTACCACCATGGCTGGCTAATTTTTTTAATTTTTGGTAGAGAGAAGGTCTTGCCATGTTCCCCAGGCTGGTCCTTTTCTTAGGTAGGTGTTTATCACTGTGACTTCTCTTTTAGTACTGCTTTTGCTGTATTCCATAAATTTTGATATGTTGTGCTTTCATCTTTGTTTAGCTTTGAATAGCTTTGGTTACTGTGGGTCTTTTGATGTTACATATAATTTGATGTTACATATAATTTGATGTTACATACAAGATATTTTCTAAATTTTCTTTTGATTTCTTCTTTGACCCAATCATTATTCAAGAGTATGTTGGCTAATTTCCCCACATTTATTTTTTTCCCAGTTATCCTTCTGTTATTGATTTCCCCTACTACTTTTCCCAGCTCTGGTAATCATCCTTCTACTCTCTATCTCCATGAGCTCAATTACTGTGATGTTTAGATCCAACAAATAGGTGAGAACATAGGACGTTTGTCTTTCTGTGCCTGGCTTATTTCACTTAACATAATACTCTTTCATTCCACCCATGTTTTTTGCAAATGACAGGATCTAATTCTTTTCTTTTAGAGTACTATTTTCATTCATCTTTTGACGGACACTTATGTTGCTTTCAAATCTTACCTATTGTGAACAGTGCTGCAACAAACATGGATGTGCAGATATCTCTTTCATTTACTAATTTCCTTTCTTTTGAGTAGGAACCCAGCAGTGGGATTGCTGGATCATATGGTGGCTCAATTTTTAGCTTTTTTGAGCAACCTTCAAATTCTTCTCAATAGTGGTTATAATAATTTATATTCCCGTCAATAATGTACAAGAGTTCCCTTTTCTCCATATCCTTCCCAGCATTTGTTATTATCTGACTTTTGCATATAAGCCATTTTAACTGCTGTGAGATGATATGTCATTGTGGTTTTGATTTACATTTCTCTTGTGTTCAGTGACGTTGAGCATCATTTCATGTGCCTGTTTATCATGTGTATGTCTTCATTTGAGAAATGCCTATTCACTTTTTTTGCCCATTTTTGATTGGAATATTAGACTTTTGCCTATAGAGTTGTTTGTGCTTCTTTTGTATTCTGTTACTAGTCCCTTGTCAGATGGGTAGTTTGCAATTTTTTTCTCCCATTTTATGGGTTGTCTCTTCACTTTCTTGATTGTTTCCTTTGCTGTCCAGAAGCTTTTTAACTTAGTGTGATCTCATTTTTCCATTTTTGCTTTGGTTCTCTGTGCTTGTGGGGTATTATTCAGGAAATTTTTGCCCAGACCAATGTGCTAGAGATTTTCCCCAATGTTTTCTTATAGTAGTTTTATACTGTGAGATCTTATATTTACATCTTTAATCCATTTTAATATGATTTTTGTATATGGTGAAAGAGTGGTGTCAAGTTCAATTCTTCTACATATTGATATCTAGTTTTCTCTGTACCATTTATTGAAGAGACTATCTTTTCTTCAATGTATATTCTTGGCACCATTGTTAACTATGAGTTCACTGTAGCTGTGTGGATTTGTTTATGGGTTTTCTATTCTATTTCTTTGGTTTTTCTATATTATTTTTTGGTGTGTTTTTAATTTTTATGCTGGTACCTATGTAACTGTTTTTATGCCAATACCCTCCTGTTCTGGTTGCTATAGCACCAGATTTGAAGTCAGGTAATGTGATTCATCCAGCTTTGTTCTTTTTGCTTAAAATAGCTTTGGTTATTCTGGGTCTTTTGATGTTACATATAAATTTTAGGATTTTTTTTTAAATTTCTGTGAAGAATGTCCTTTGTATTTTGATAAGGATTGTACTGAAACTGTAGATTACTTTGGGTAGTATGGACATTTTGATGATATTGAATCTTCCAATCCATGAACATGGAATATCTTTTACCTTTTGGTGTCCACTTCAGTTTCTTTCATCAGTATTTTATAGTTTTTATCATAGAGATCCTTCACTTCTTTGGTTAGGTTAATCCCTAGGTTTTTTATTTTATTTGTGGCTACTGTAAATGGGATTCCTCTTATTTATTTATTTATTTATTTTTTACCATTAGTATACAGAAATGCTATGATTTTTGTATGTTGATTTTGTATCCTGCAACTTTACTGAATTGATGAGTTCTTATAGTTTTCTTGTGGAGTCTTTAGGTTTTTTTTAAATAAAAGATTATATTATCTGCAAACAAGGATAATTTGACTTATTCCACTCCAGTTTGGATGCCCTTTATTTATTTCTCTTGTCTGATTGCTCTAACTAGGACTCCCAGTACTATGTTGAATAACAGTGGTGAAAGTGGGTATTTTTGCCACGTTTCAGATGTCAGGGGAAAGCCTTTCAGTTTTTCCCCTTTCAATATGATACTAGCTGGGGGTCTATCATATGTGGCTTTTATTATGTTGAGATATGTTCCTTCTATACCCAGTTGTTTGACAATTTTTATCATGAAGGGATGTTGAATTTTATCCAATGTTTTTTCAGCACCAATTGAAATGATCACATAGTTTTTGTCTTTCATTCTGTTGATGCGATGTATCATAGTGATTGATTTGTGTATGTTGCACCCCAGGGATAAGTCTTGTTTGATCATGATAAATGATAATCACCTTCCTTCCTTGCATCCCAGGGATAAGTCTTGTTTGATCATGATAAATTATCTTTACTTAGTGTATTGTTGAATTCAGTTTGCTTGTATTTTGTTGAGGCTTTTTGCATAAATATTCAACAGCGCATTGACCAGTAGTTTTCTTTTTTTGAAGTGTGTTTGTGTGGTTTTGGTATCAGGGTAATACTGGATT
This sequence comes from Pongo pygmaeus, assembly GCF_028885625.2. Taxonomy (NCBI): domain Eukaryota; kingdom Metazoa; phylum Chordata; class Mammalia; order Primates; family Hominidae; genus Pongo; species Pongo pygmaeus. The sequence continues at coordinate 87,228,674 of NC_072384.2, forward strand.
CATAGAATGAATTTGGAAATATTCCCTAACCCAATGCACAGAAATGCTTTCCACATCATGCCACCACTGTGGAGGAGTGAAGAACTGAGGTTGTGTGGGGTGGATGATATTGGAGGTTCAACTGTTTTTTTCTTCCCCTTCTGTGCCCCTTTCAGTGATGTGAAGTTAAAATCAGATACTGTGAGTACTGAATTTCAGTGCTTGTGAAGGTGCTTTTCTTTTGTAGTTGTTAAATTGGTGTCCTTCTGAGTGGGACAATCAATGGAGACTTGCATTCTGCCATCTTGCTCTGACTCCCACTCTTCTTCATTTTTGAGGGAAATTTTTGCCAGACATACCATTCCAATTTGCTAGTTTGTTTTTTTTTAACTTTAGCACTTTGAATATAGCATTTTCCATTCTGGCTTGCAAGATTTCTGCTAAATCTATTTTGTAAAGCATTGGTCAAGGGTATATCTGCTGGACCTTCCCAGCTGGGTAAGTAGGTTTAAAGAGACTAATCCACTCCACCATCCCGATCTCCCTAAGCCTTTGGATCCCTTCCCTACATTAACCAAGGGATATCAGGCATTTCCAGTTCACTCATGTGGGCCATCTTTTAATCCATATTTCAGCTAACCAAGCAAATAAACTATTAGAACCTTTTTCAACTCTCCAAGCTGCAACATTAAATGCAGAATCCCAACTTAGTGGGCCCAAATCAATAAGTTCAGCCTTATCCAACTCTATGTTCTTTCACCATCATCCCACACCCTTAATATCCATCCCCATGCCTGTTCTCCAGATTTCTTCTGATATAAATTTGAAAACTCAAGCAGTTCTTTGAGTGTAGCACACCTCCTCATGGGTCACATTCTGTACCTCACCTCTAGGGGCCCACCAGGACTTTAGTCTAGTTATAGGTCTAGAAGCAAACAGAGGTGTTGTGTGTGGCTCCTAAGGAGAATCAACATTATCTTGCCTGATAACTGTCTCAGGGGAGGCCATCACTCTTGCCTCAGGCATAACAGAGTTTATCTCCTTAGACAAGGGTGGACAGTCTGATGGCAGCATGGGTTGGAGAGGATGTTGCCTCTACTTGGATGGGGAAGCTGTTTGTTCTTGCAGAAATGGTTCATCAGAGTTTAAAAACTCAGTGTCCCCCGCTTCATCAGAATCCTTTTACATGTCCCTGTTGCAAGTTGCAGGATCCCATTCTTTTCCAATCAATGCCCTCACTTCAACAGTAGACACCTGGTGAGGCTCGGCATGCACCTTTCATTGCAGGTCAGCCACTCACATGATGAGAGTTTGTGTCTGCCTTTCCACAATTTCAGCTCTTTCTCTACAGGAGATAAGACTCAGGGCAATCCTAGCAGATTTGAAGCTCGGTATCTGCTTCTGAAGCCAGGAGTTAGAATCGCTGAGTTCATTTTCTTTCATCACTTTGTCCAGTGAACTTAGGAGCAACCAACCAACTTCATTATGTTCCTTCATTCTCTACATATAGTCAAAGGTATTATATATAGAGTCATTAAACTCCTTGCCTCTCACAAGCAGTGAATCAGGAGTGTCAAATGCATTTATTTGGCATAACTCTCTAAACAATTCACACCAAGGACTATTAGTGTTCTCCACACTATTAGAAGTAGAGTCCTTAGCATTTTGGGGTCTAATCATATTAAGCAGCCAGCTCCAAAAACCCCAAAACCAATGAAAGAACTCCATCCTTAGTATTTTGTTCCTCTAGAACCACTCTTGATACCAAAAATCTGTATTAGTCAGGGTTCTCTAGAGGGACAGAACTAATAGGATAGATGTATATATAAAGGGAAGTTTAGAGGCCAGGCGTGGTGGCTCATGCCTCTAATCCCAGCACTTTGGGAGGCCAAGGCAGGTGGAACACCTGAGGTTAGGAGTTCAAGACCAGCCTGAGCAACATGGTAAAACCCTGTCTCTACTAAAAATACAAGAATTAGCCAGGCGTGGTGTTGGGTGCCTATAATCCCAGCTTCTTGGGAGGCTGAGGCAGGAGAATCGCTTAAGTCAGGGAGGTGGAGGTTGCAGTGAGCTGAAATTGTGCCATTGCACTCCAGTCTGGGCCACAGAGTAAGACTCCATCTCAAAAAAAAAAAAAAAAAAAAAAAAAAAAAAAAAAAAAAGCCAGAGGAAGTTTATTAAGTAGTATTAACTCAGATCATCACAACGTCCCATAATAGGCCATCTGCAAGCTAAGGAGCAACGAAGCCAGTCTAAGTCCCAAAGCTGAAGGACTTGGAGTCCAATGTTTGAGGGCAGGAATCATCCAGCATGGGAGAGAGATGTAGGCTCAGAGGCCAATTTAGCCTTTTCACATTTTTTTCTGCTTGCTTTATATCCTGGCCACACTGGCAGCTGATTAGATGGTACCCACCAAGATTAAGGGTGGGTCTGTGTTTCCCAGCCCATGACTCAACTGTTAATCTCCTTTGGCAACAGCCTCACAGACACACCCAGGATCAATACTTTGCATCCTTCATTCCAGTCAAGTTGACACTCAATATTAACCATCACAGTTCCCATTTCCTTATCTGCAAACTGATGATAATAGTGCCTACCTCACGGTCAGGGAATTAGGTTAGAATAGGAGAGCTCTGTAATTAATAATACTATACAGAAAATATATTCTTATAAGACTGAATTATTATAAATGCATTATTTTCTTGAAATAAATTAGTACTTTGTAAATCATAAGCAAAATTATACTGCTTATACATGATGTGTGGAGAAAATAAATGTTGCCCAAAACTTTTTCAAAGCACAAATAATTTGAAAAACATGACTTGTGAATAGTGCAGTGTCATGTGTTTATAAAATGGGAAGCTCAATTCTACTTTATAATCATCTTCCTTTAAATCAATTTGTTTGTGTTACAGCAAGGGATACTGGGATTTATTTAATCTGAAGAGTAATATGAAAACCCTTGTTCAGAATATCTTTTCCCTTTCTTAACCTTACAGTGCCCAAGAACAGTTGTAATAAGTATGAGTTAATGCTTTGCTTCTCAAAATTTTTCCAATTAATAAAAATAACTCAAACTTTGTCCATTACAATTTTTCCTTAATAAGGAGAGAATAAATATAATAATATTTATAAAGGAAATTTACTAATAATACTTGACCTCATTATCACCTCTAAAAGTTAAAACTGTCTCATGCACTAAACATTTAATTCCTTGCTGAAGGACGTGCTTATTCTCTCCTTCATTACCCTATGTGTTTTTTTCTCTTTTCCTTTATCCGACTTAAAGAATAATTGCTTATCTTTTGATTTTGAATTATCTTTTAATGAATTCCTTCAATACTTTCTTCAAGCATTCATTAGACCAGGTATCTTCTCATCAGCATGTTAAAATTCTCACTTTCTAGGTCTCTCTTCTAAAACCAAAAATGTTTTTGAAAGTTCTCATGCAAAAAAAAAAAGGAAAGAAAAAGTTTTGTTCTTTCTACCATTCTTTGTAATCTTATTCTACATAAACTTCTATTCTTAATGAAGGCTTTTAATAGACTTGTTTCTACTTTCTTATAACTTATGTACCTATTTAATTTGGCTTTTATTACCACTTCTCTACTGAAACGAATTTCTGAATGTGTAATCTGCTTTACCTTCAACTTTCCTCCTCTGTGAACTCTTAGCAGAATTCATTACTGTTAACTGTTGGGTTAACAGTACTGTTTGATGGTGATTGATAGGGTTTGACTAGATCTCTGATATGCCTAAATCCTGCTTTGCCAGTTCCCTCTCTGCTGACATCATTTTCTAAACAAGTGAAGCCCAATGAGTAACGGTGAATGGGAAACACATTATCACTTTAGTTTCAGCTAAACCAGTGCCACTAACCTCCATGTCTAAGCATTTGTGAAAACAGATCAGTATATACCCCAACCCAAAAGGCTATAATCACCTATATACTTACCACTCCAACTCAATAGCAAAGTTGAAAAACTTCCAGATACCACACAGAGATACTAAAGTCCTTAAAATGAAACTTCTCTTCTCTGGATAAAGTAAAATCCCAAAGTAACCAAAGTCCATTGCTCTTCTCTCTTTTACTGTCTTATTTTGTCCATCTCTAAAATATTTTTACTCAGATATCTGGGTGGTCCAGATTCCTTCTACAGCATCTGCATCATGGGTTACTTTCACTGAAATGGGTGTAGCCATTTCAGCACATCCAAATTTGATTCATTTAATCCTGTTTCTTATGCCTTCCATTATTCAAAAATCTCAAGAACAATCAGGTTCACAAAAATAGCCCCACACCCGATACATTTATAAAATGTACACCTGATACAATTATAAAATACCAGAGATAATATAGAAATGTATTTTCTAAGCTCCATTTCCACTGTATCAATAGAAAATAATAGACCCTGAGCCCATTGAATGTTACATTTTGATTCCTTCATGCTTTAGTCTGTCATAGACTGAGCCAGCTAAGGCTCAGAAATATTTGGAATGAATTGGATACACAGAGAACATGTAATACAAACAAAAAATAAAAGCTTTTTGGTTTCTGCCTTTTTGGGACACTGGTCAGTTCATGTCAGCTATCCAAAAGCCATGACGTGATTTTAAACCACACTGGGAGAGGTCTCCCTTCAAAAAGCTGATTATCTTGTTATAGAAGCCCCAGCCTCTCTCAGCTTTAGGCAGCTTCCATAGGGAAATTCCAAACCTAGAGACTAAGATGAAATTCCAATGAAAGAAACACTACTTCTTCCAAAAATCTATTTCTTAGAGTTTTAATTTTCTGGGCTTTGATTAATTTTCACTGTGACTATCCTTTTCCACCCAGCAATTTTTTTTTCTTGCAGTTGCAAGACCTTATTTCCTAATAGATAAAAGTACCATTCCCACAATTATGTCTAAAGAAAGAAGGGGAAAAAATAAGAAACTAAAGCAAACGAACTTTAGATCATCCAATCTAGTGTCTCTTATTATCTCACATCACTTATAAAGATGCTAGTCCAAACCTCATTGACAAAATTTCTGCTAAATATTACTTCTTTAGTCTTTGTGAATAGCAGTCACTGTTGAAAATACATCTGTGTACTAAAGATTAGCATGATTTACGGTAAACCTTAATTTCTCTAACAAGGTCTTTAGTTCTCCACAAAGGGCTTGTGATTCAACCTCCCAGGCAACTAGACTCACTCAGTTCTCTTTTACCACAGATACTAGCCACAGTCACACCTAATAATACTTATAACAATTGTAAATCAGAACCACTAAATGCTTTTGAGCTTTAAATGTACCCATATAGTACTAGTACACAGATAGTAGTATCTGAATACAACACTAGTGAGACTATTTGGATATACTGGAAACAATGACAAGATTTTTATGAAATTCCAGCTAAGAATTACTCTTTCTCTGTGTGCCCAATAGTGTCTTATCTCTCATGTTTATCATTGTCCACTTATACTCTTTTATCACTGGTACTAGAAGACTGAAAACTAATTTTATGCTCGCTGGCTTCCTGTTAGGTTAAACTTACAGGTGGCACTGATAGTATATTGGAAGGAAAGAAGAAGAACCATTTCCTTCCAACTTCCACTATGCTATCCTCTGGGACTGTGGGCCTGAGCAGATAACTGAGAGCAACTTTGGGTTCCAACACATTGGTGACAGTTTTTACAATGTCAGTGGGTGTGCAGGCCCCTGATGTCTTGCTCAAAGGGCAGTTATTTGTTCATAAAATGGGAAGTTCTTATGTTCCTCCAAGAAGAACAGAGGGAATAGCAGCTTTCTAGTAATTCAGCCTCAAACTTGGTAACAGTTTCTTGAACTTTGGGTTAAGTCCTTCTACCCCTGTTGGCTTTTCCAGTATCATTTTTACCATTTGGTCTTTCGACAATACGAAAAGCTTTGTAACCAATTTCAAGACTTAAAATTTTTGGAACTTTGTTTCCCCCCTAACTGAACATTGACTGATATTGTGATTGGTATCAAGAATGAGGTCAGGAAACATATCTACAATGATAGCCATCTAGGATTTGTGATTTTATCTAATTGAATTTAAATACAGAGACAACCTCATTGCTAGTGAAACATTGAAAGCTGGTAGTCAGAAGTAGGCAGTAGCAAAATAGTCATTCATGTTGTTTGCTGTAGTTATCTGGTATGAAGTGCCCATTGAAGACAAAATTTTGGAAAGCCAAGGGTCTGTTGCTCTTGATCATAGTTGAGTAAATAATGAATAAATGGAGCATTAGGGTGGCTGCCTATGACTTAACTGGAAAGATTATGGAGGAAAAATGTCAAGCTGAATATTTTAATCAGCTCAAGTCGTTGTCAAACAACCAGAGTGCTTCTGGAATTGCCCTAAAATTATTTATTTTCTTGAATAGCCCCAAGGCTGCTGTAAATAAAATTTATACTAAAAGTTTGATATTGTGGATGAAAAATTTACAAAAAAAAATTGAATTAACAATACAAATGTTATTAACAATTCACCTGTTTTTATATGAAAATCTAACCTGGGAAGAAATCACTTATACGCAGTGTAATTGCACCAATTTTTGAAAAAAAAAAATCTCAGTTTTTGTTGGCAGAAATTTGAAGAATATGTATGGGAGTTTTCTCATAATATTAGACCAAAGAGGGTAAAACATAACATTTGCATCAAATTTATAAATATTAGTACACTGAACAGAAATTCTATTTTAAGAAGCAGCTAGGAGTGGCTCTAAAACTGTACTTAGTTGATTGACAAACTTTGACTCAAGGGTTTTTCATATTTAATGAAGCTTAGATCCCACATCTAAAGACTTATGGTGACAGAGATGTTAGAATAAATTTAACATGTATCACTTTTCCTCCTATCCCACAGTGGGTCCAGAGAACATTCTCTTTACCAGTGTATTGAAAAATCTTGGACACTTTTGCATTGCTTGCTCTCTGAAATTTGGGAAGTGATGCAAAATCCAGTTAAAAATTTTATTCCTTTATCTCAGTGGAAATGATTGAAATGGGAAAGACTAAGTGGTAGTGCTTAACGAACAGACAAGGTGAGCATAGTAGCATAATCACCATAAAGGGAAGGACTTGGGTAATGACCAGAGTGATTTTTCTGAGGCACTGGCTAATTGTTCAATTTCTGGGACTGAAATATATGGACAATATACAAAAATATTATTGATTTATATTAAAGAATAACTCTAAACATGACATGACTTGAGTCATTAAAACAGGCATAGCCTCTGACTTAGTTTCAAGAACTTAGACACTTTACATTCATTTGCCAGTACAAAGACTTAGAACTTCTTTTTTTTTATTTTTTAATTTTATTATTATTATACTTTAAGTTTTAGGGTACATGTGCACAATGTGCAGGTTAGTTACATATGTATACATGTGCCATGCTGGCGTGCTGCACCCATTAACTCGTCATTTAGCATTAGGTGTATCTCCTAATGCTATCCCTCCCCTCTCCCCCAACCCCACAACAGTCCCCAGAGTGTGATGTTCCCCTTCCTGTGTCCATGTGTTCTCATTGTTCAATTCCCACTTATGAGTGAGAATATACAGTGTTTGGTTTTTTGTTCTTGCGATAGTTTACTGAGAATGCTGATTTGAATGAAGGTGAGGACAGTAACCTAGAGAAGAGACCTGAAACATGACCACAAGTATGTACTGTTAATTTTCCTCTGTGTTTTTTCTGAAGATACTGATGGCCGTTTTTCAGAATTATTGTGCATTAGAAAATGGAAATACTCAGACCTTTATGGGAGTTTTAGAAAAAATGGCTTTGAATTGACCTTACTCACTGGGAATCTGAGCCATAATTATGCCCCCTGGTCAGACAGAGGAGTTATTGGTGACAGAAATAAATATTGATTGGTACTAATTCCATCTTATAGTGAACCTAGTGGGTCTGTGGAAGCAACCTGTGGATATTTTCCCTATCTGCAGTGAATTGTTGGAAGATCATATTTAATAACTGACACAATACCCACATGGCTTTCTATTCTGTGGAGTGAGAGCTATTAAAGAAAGAAAGATTAAGTAAAAGCTTTTGAAATGACTCTCCCTACTGAAAAACAAACTAAAAACAATGCCTTTTCCCTGATAGAATTGCAGAATGAGTGTCATGATTGAAAACTTGAAAGATGCATATATAATAACAATCATATTTCAATTTTACTCAATTATTTGACATGTACAAAAGGTGTGTAAGTCTTGCAAAATGACATTTAATTATCACAAAATTCATAAAATTGCATGTAATAGTGTAAGTATGACCTCTTTCCTAGAGAAGTCAACATTGTCCTGTTGGTATGCACTATTTTTTTACTTTCGTGATTCTATCTTCTGCATTCTTAAACAGCACTCATAACAGAAGCTCATTTTGCTATGACATGTCTGTGTAGCCTAGTTTAAACTATTCTCTTTCTCTCTCTTTTTCTTAATTACTGCTATATTGACTTCCTCACATTGGTGTGATACTTCAAAGTTTGCAAAGTATTTTCTCATGTATTTGTTTCTTCTTTAAAATCTATTTTAAAGTAGGTATTTTCTTCTCATTTTCCCAGTGAGGAAACTAATATATATTACTAGTGTTCTCAGACATAGTTAACAACTTTCCCCAGAGCAAAAGACTACTTAAGAGAAAAGAGGATACTTCAGTCCGAATTTTTTTGAGTGAATCCTAGGCCCTCCATGTATTCCCTAGGAAAAGTTCCAGGGGCAGGTGAGAGATGCACTGATGCCTGCACACTGCCTTCAATAGAAATGAACCTCTTGATGGAATTATGAAAAACAAGAAAGACTTCAAAGATTCAACCCACTCATTTTACAGACAAAGAAACTGTTATAAACAGTTTGAAAAACTTTACAAGTATATGCCAAGAGACAAAAATTTATTTTCCTAATCTAGTAAATAAAACTCTAAGAGAAAACCAGTTGTTATTCAGTCATTCTGGTACATGACTTCTCTTATGTGTAACTATAGTATATTTTTAATAATGTATTGCGTCTGAAATGCTGTTTCCTAAACCTTAACAATTATCATTATATATTATTAGTATTTATTATTATTTTTATTTTGGCTGATAATTCTAACTCTTTGCAAGTAAAAGAATACAACTGACTTTGAAGCACTCAAAACAAAGCAAATCCAACTAATTATTTTAGTTCAATATGTCAGGATGTCAATGATTAATTCTTTTTTCCTCCTTAAATAGTTGCAAAAAACTAAGACAAACAAATAGGAGTGAAATGTTGTGTGGGGAAGACAGCTGGTATTTGTTAACAGTATTCATGGGTCATATTAAAGTCAGTGGGGAGCTATGGGTGGGAAAATTTCTTTTCTTTTTCCAGATGGCTCCTGTAGCTTTGCCTGTCAGAATTAAAACCTGTTGATGAAATATGAGTATGTGCATTGAGGTCTAAGCTTCCTAAAGCTTTGAGTGGATGGGAAGATGTTCCTTAATTCTCTAGATCCATTTTTTTACATTCTTCATCTAAGAAGGCATTATGCAATTTTGGAAGAACACAGAAATTAGCGTTAAATGCCTAGGTTCCAATCCCGTCTGTGTGGTCTTGGGCAAATAATTTAACTACTTTAGGCTAAGAATCTTTTCTTCTTCAACTTTTATTTTAGATACAGGGGTACAGGTACATGTGCAGGTTTCTTACAGGTATATTGCACTCAGGTAGTAAGCATAGTACCCAATAGATAGTCTTACAACCCATGTTCCCTTTCATCCCTCTCTCTCTTGGTATTTAAGTGTCTATTGCTCCCATGTTTATGTATGTATGTTCTCAATGTTTAGTTTCTGCTTATAAGTAAGAACATGAGGTATTTGGTTTTCTATTTCTATGTTAATTCGCTTAGAATTATGACTTCCAGCTCCATCTATGTGGCTGCAAAGGATATATTTTCATTTTTATGGCTGTGTAGTATTCCATAGTATATATGTATTATATTTTCTTTATCCAATTTACCATTGATGGGCATGTGGTTTGATTCCATGTCATTGCTATTGTGAATATTCTGTGATGAACATACAAGTGCAGGTGTGTGTGTGTGTGTGTGTGTTTTTTGGTATAATGATCTATTTTATTTGGGGTATATGCCTAGTTCTGGGATTTCTAGGTTGAATGGTAACTCTGTTCTAAGTTATTTGAGAAATCTCCAAACTGCTTTCCACAGTGGCTGAACTAATTTATATTCCCATCAACAGTGTATAAGTGTTCTCTTTTCTTCCACAGCCTCTCCAGCATCTGTTAGTTTTTGAGTTTTTGATAGTAGCCATTTTGACAGAAACTATTAATAGAGTAAATGGACAACCTACAATATGTGAGAAAATACTTGCAAATTATGGATCTGACAAAGGTCTAACATTCAGAATCTATAAGGAACTTAAACAAATCAATATGCAAAAAACAAATAACCCCATTAATAAATGGACAAAGGACATGAACAGATGCTTCTCAAAAGAAGGCATACATTCAGCCATCATCATATGAAAAAATGCTCATCATCATGAACCATCAGAGAGATGCAAATCAAAACCACAATGAAGTACCATCTCACACCAGTCAGAAAGGCTAAGAATCTTAATCCATAAAAGAAAGTAAAAAATAAAACTAATGGATATATTATATGCCCAATATTAGACAGTAGTTATAAAAATAACTTTGTGAACTATTAGTTATTCCATGAATTTCAATTTAATGTTACATATACATTTATACATAGTGGACATGTATCAAGGATGCATATTTTCTGATCATTTCAAATGTATAATGGCAATTTCTGTTTCTGGAAATAAATAGTTAAATTTGCATTCCAACATTAATAATTAAAAAGATGGAGAAAATATATAAAATAACCATTTTCAGATTTTGAACAAAAATGTTGCAAAGCTATAATACCTAAGATAAAGGAAATAAATGAGATAAACCCCAGAATCCAGTTTTCTGCCTGGAGGCACGTTCTAAATGTTAACACAGAGATGGGGAGCCCAATAAGAACATGGTATTCATGCTGAGAATAGGAGACAGATTGGATTTTTATGGCTACTGAAGTGTCTGGAATTGGTGGGATATCAGTGGAAAGGAAATTTTGTAGAGGAGTACTAAGGATAAGAAATCATTTTACTATTAATTTCATACATTACTCCAAATATTTAAATCAACTGCATACCACAGGTAAAAATATATTTGAACAATTTTCTATTAAGGCATCATTAAAATAATTCAGAAATATCTAACCTTCTGGATTTGGAACATCCAAGTATCATACTCCTCATTCCTACCCTGACGTTTGAGAAAAATCTCAAACCATTGTTTTAAGAGATAAACAGGGTGGAAAAAAAATACCCTAGTTGTTCTAAACCCAAAGGATGGCTGCATCAACATGTTAAATAATCAGAATTTAGACATTTTTTATTAAAATACTTAAGATCCTACTCTTCATGTCTTGTAAAGATATACTTCTGTGAAACAGTGCCTAATTTATGTCATGAGAATGAAAGTCATTACAAACGTCCATATTAACCTTCTATCTATTCACAAATCATAGCACAAATTTTCAAAGCTTCTATGTAAACATTTTTTAAAAAGAATTTTATAAACTAATTTATATTCTGATTATTCTATGTTTTTGTATATTTTAAGAGCCACATTAAGCATGCAGAAAAATTGAATAAATAAATAAATAAATAAAATGTAATTTAGTGTAATGTAGTAACTAAGAACATGGCTTCAGGAGCCAAAATGCGTGCATTCCAGCCCAGTTCTGTGTTTATTTGCTGGGCGATTTGGGCTATCTTACTTAACCTATCTGCTGCAGTTTTTATTCTATAAAATAAAAGAGGCAAAAGACGTAATGGTGTTAGTATGGCTTTAATACACAGAAGCCATTTCATTACAAAATATTCAGTTTTGATAACTCTTTATATTTGGTCATATTTGCTTTAGATCTCTGTCTCATTTTTAAGAATTAAAACATAAGAGATGCAGTTTAAAGTTTCCTCATTTATTCCCTTTTGTCTCTCCCCAGAGGTGATAAGAGCTTGGTGTTTTTTTTTTTGTTTTTTTTTTGAGACGGAGTCTCGCTCAGTGGCCCAGGCTGGAGTGCAGTGGCGCGATCTCGGCTCACTGCAAGCTCCGCCTTCCGAGTTCAAGCCATTCTCCTGCCTCAGCCTCCCGAGTAGCTGGGACTGCAGGCGCCCGCCACTATGCCTGGCTAATTTTTTTGTATTTTTAGTAGAGACGGGGTTTCACCGTGTTAGCCAGGATGGTCTCGATCTCCTGACCTCGTGATCTGTCCTCCTCGGCCTAAGACCTTGGTTTTTATCGCTCCTATGCCTGTTATAATTTTACATGAATCTATAATTAATGTATAATATTGTTTTATATACTTAATTTGAAATTCCATGCTTATTTTGCAGATCTATTAGTGAGGATGTAAATTTTTGCAAAACGTGTATATTAGTTCATTTTCACGCTGCTGATAAAGACACACCCGAAACTGTACAAATTACAAAAGAAAAGTTTATTGGACTTACAGTTCCACGTGGCTGGGGAGGCCTCACAATCATGATGGAAGGTGAAAGGCACATCTCGCATGGTGACGCAAGAGAAAGAGAGCCAAGGGAAACAGACTTCCCTTTATCAAACCATCAGATCTCATGAGACTTATTCACTACCATGAGAACAATATGGAGGAAACTGCCCCCATGATTCAGTGATCTCCCACCAAGTTCCTCTCACGACATGTGGGAATTATGGGAGTACAATTCAAGATGAGATTTGGGTAGGGACACAGAGTCAAACCATATCAATGTGTTATTTAGATCACCTTTTATTTAAAAAATTGTGCAAGCCTATCTTCTACTGAAGCAAAAGTTCAGCCTTTTATCACTTGGTGTTTCAGATAAGAGATCTGATAAATAAATAGCCTTAAATTAATTATCAGAAGATCTGTTAATCTTTCATCTGTTAAAATATGTCCCACAGTTACAAAGTAATTAAAGTTCAAACACAAGTGTAGAGTATAACATTTTAGTAGCTTAAAACTGTCAAGCATTTGTTTGTAAATATCCCTTGGATGAATACAGTCAATTCTCATCAAGCTGAAAGATGGGGATGCTTTTGGTGTACACGAGTTACTGATGAGAAATTGAATAACACTGTCTGGAAAAAAAGAGCAATAAAATACCAAAATACTCTTAACTAATAGCATAGAGAGAGAGAGGAAGAAATAGCTTCCGCTAGACTGCCCAGAGATATGTCTCAGCAAAATGAGCTTCTGTTACTAGGGCTGATCAAGAATGCAGGAGATAGATATCATGGGAATAAGAAAAACAGTGCCTGAATGGTACATCAGCTTGACTTGATGGCCCTCTAGGGCTTTCTTGTTCTTCTATGAGAATGTGCTTCTGTGTTCATTCATCAAAGATGGCGCTATAGCATTTCATCATAGCAAAAACATATTTTTAAATTGAGCTCTCATGGAATCTGTTATACATGGTTTCCTCATATGACACTTATGATTTGATGTTTCTGCTTCCAAGGTAATCTTACGTAACTCACCTTGAATTTCATTTACTCTACTTGGCCACAATTATACAATACATGAGATTTTATATACCAGAAAATCGTTGACTAATGAGGTTTTATGAGTCAAAACAATGAAACTTTCCAGCTAACAAAGAGATTTATTTTCTCCGTTAACCTCATCATATTGATTTATTGTTCAGAATTATTTAAAACTAGACAGTAATTTGCCTCCTTCCACAACTTTTTTCTTTTTATCTATCACTTTGTTATTGCTTTTTGGGAATTCTTTTGGACACAGACTTGTGCCAGAAAATTCAAGTAGTTAAGAAACAAGTAACTCATATGAAGCATATTTTCAAGTACATTTTAGTATCAGGATAGAAGACTCAGAAATTCACAAAAAGAACTATAGATACAGCTTAAACATGTTAAGAATCTTATAGAGAATAATCAAGCTAGTATGACAACACCAAGAAAGAATAGAGCATATGCAGGCATAACTAAAAGGTTAAAGAAAGCAGTAAAATTAAAATAGTTCATAAACATTGATAGAAATTAAATTAATGGGGTTGGAAGAGGAGAAGGACAAAAAAAACAGTGATTTAAGGGGGAAATGAAATCCACTTTGGCTAACATAAAAGATTTAAAGAAGTAGTAAGAGAGTAAATGAGAACAGATCTTAGGGAAGTCTAAATACTCAAAGCCTGAATTTTAGTAGGCAAAGGGGAATGTGAAGAATTTGAACAGCTGACAGTCATATAAGATAAGCTTTAGGAACATCTTCTGACTTGAAAAATGTCTGAAATGTTCTTGGTGTCTTTGAAATTTAGAAAACTACATGGATATGTCTGAACATGGCATTTTTTTTTAACAGCTCTAAATCTTCTGTTCATTATTGCATTGTAGTCAAAACACAGTATTTGCTTCTGGTTTCTCATCTTGTTATGGCTTTCTACATTGTTCTACTTAAGACTCAAGATATTTTCCAAATGTGTCCTAATTATTTTGCTTTTGGCAACCCTATTCTAATTGCCACTGTCATGTCATCCTCTACTTCAGTACGTAAGTCAAGAAGTAGATATTCAATTCCAAAATGCAGTTTCGACCACGTTACTCCTGTACTAAAACTCTTTTAATGACTGCCTATTGTTTAATTGACTACAGGTTTAAATCTAAGATCTTTTACCAAGAATTTAAGTACCTTTGTGATCTGACTCATGTCTTTCTTTCCAGCCTTATTACTTGTCCTCTCAGAATTTTTTTCTGTGTAATAGTCATTAAATAATAATTTCTTTCCATGTCATGCCCTCATATCTTTGAATCTGCCATTGTTTCCACCCAGAATGATTTTCCCTCCTTTGTCTGTTTTTATATCTTCCATTCTTTCTTGATAATATACTATAAATATCCAGAAAGGCTTTTTCTTCTGACTTTTGCAGGCACAATTAATCTTCCTCTAAAATGTTTTCACATACCCCCTAGTACCACTTTTTGAAATGCAAATATTTGTTCTACTAGACTGTAAGTTATTAGAGTCAGTGCCTCTCCAGGTTAGTAGCGGAAATATAGCAAACATAAATTTTTGTTGAGTGAATGAATAAATAAAGTATCCATTCTACAGGATAGTAGCAGATACAAAACAAACATAAATATCTGTTGAGCAGATGAATGAATAAATAGGTATATCAGAAGGTTTTATTGCAAACAAATAAGAAAAATGTGTGTTTATGGTCATTAGTGTATAGCTATGCTTTTAACTCGAATCCTCCTTTAGTTATTGATCATTTCTGATAATTTGGCATAGTTGAGATAATTATGGACACAGGCCAACTTTTATTGCTGCCATTAATTTAAATGCAGACAGTTACAGTAATTTACCCTGTAAGTATTCATCTTCAGCCTGCTTAAATATTATAGAAAGAGCAATAATTGCTATAGGCAGGAATATTAAAAATGGTGATAGATAGTAGAAACGTGAAAAGAGTGAAATCCACAGAGATCTGAAAATTTGTTAGTTTGTCAAATCAAAAGCATAATGATTGTGTATCAGAAGAGGGCAGCAAAGTGCAGCCCAGGCCAAAAATCTAAACTTGACCAAGTGCCCTGATGTGAGATGAAGACTATGACTAAAGACCCCTGGAGAGTGAGTGCAACATTTAGCAATAGAGAAATGTAGGAGAACCAAGAAACTAATCCACTGTCTTTGTACCAAGGGCACTAGCCAATATAATATATAAAATTTTATAAGAATATAAAAGCAGTATTGTTTTCACTCTCATTATCACATTTTAATCTTTGAAACAATTCTCCATGGCATGGATAACTAGATACTGCCTGTGGGAAACAATACTCAAAGAAGGAACTACTAGGAGAGACCAGAGCCAAGACTACTCTTAGATAACCCAGTCTAGATGAGCATGAGGAGTGTCAGGTTGAGTAGAGGGAGAGTCTTTAAGGTTTCAGTCTAAAGAACAAAGGCCAAGAGCAGGGTCCAAGTATCACAGCAAAAGGAGAGCAGCAGGAAGCCAGAATTAGGGGACAGGTTGAGAGTCTGGATACATGATAGCTTTTGGATGGGATTGTGGGGATTAATTCTGAAGTCTTGGATAGCATTCCTCCTGATTAAAGATGACTTGTCATGCCTAGTATCAGTGTGAGAACTCACATGGCTGAAAGAGTTTTGTCCCATTGGAAAACAAATCTTTTGATATCTCTTCATTGCCCAAAGTTATTAGTATGGCATTTAAAGTTGAGAGTGATCTACTAATAACATTGCTATTTCTAGTCTTACTGCCTTCTTCCTATTTGATGCACTTAACAGCATTTTATATATCATTTCCCTTGTATAATTTAAAACATTGTATTAAACTTTTGGTTGATATATCTTTTCTCCCCGTCTTGTAGTAAGGTTGTTTCCAAGGGTAGATGTAGAATAGTGTTTTGGCTCTCCAGCATTTTTGTTGAATGAGTATGTTATTAGTACTTACCTCAGTATAGATGATTATGTTTTTTGCACTGTCATAGAGCATAACATTTTGCAACCAAATTATAGTTCACTGTCTACTTGTAACTAAAGTGATCATTACAGCCAAAATTAACACAAGTATTTTTGTATTGCAATGACAGAGGGATTCTTTGAATTGGGGCCTTATTATTAGAGGAAGTAAGTCCTAAGAAGCTCTATCGTTCCCATAAGCCTGTCAAAAAACTGCCGATGCTCAGGACTTTAAACATTTCTGCTGTTTTAATAATATTTGCACAAGAGCATAATCAGAAAGCCACAATTAAAATACACATTACAAGTGCTTCCCTACCCATCTTCTCCCCTGCCCTCTCTTTATTATTTTCGAAGCCCTAATGACAAAAGAGAAAATTGCTCCTACCAGATGAAATCCTTTTGGTTTCTTTTTTACTAACAAACACGTTTTTCCCTTGGCACTCACAAAATGTAAATATTTACTTTGTAGGTTATTTTAATTATTGGATTACTATCTGAATTATTTGAGTCACACTCAGTGCTTTCTAATTATTATTGCACTTGTTTACATTTCTCTTTCTTAAATTTTAATCAGTGTGTATTGTGCTCAGTGAAGTAGCATGTCTAAAACATCGCTTCAAAGACAGAAAATTAATATTGCTCAAAGATACAAAATTAATATTAATATTGGTTCAAAGATAGAAAATTAATATTGCTTTTAAAATTAAAAGTTAGGAGAACTACTTGCTGAAGGCAAGCTTTATGCAATCTCTTACTCATTTTAACTGATTTAATAACAGAGCCCATATACCAATATCACGGTTGAAAGACTTTGTGGAGAAATATTATTTTAACCACTTAAGTACCAAAAATAAACCTTCTGAAGCCATTGCTTAATTTCATATCTATGATTTAAAAGCATATCATAGGTCGTGGATGAAGCTGGAAACCATCATTCTCAGCAAACTATCGCAAGGACAAAAAACCAAACACCGCATGTTCTCACTCATAGGTGGGAATTTAACAATGAGAACACTTGGACACAGGAAGGGGAACATCACACCCCAGGGCCTGTTGTGGGGTGGAGGGATGGGGGAGGGATAGCATTAGGAGATATACCCAATGTAAATGACGAGTTAATGGGTGCAGCACAACAACATGGCACGTGTATACATATGTAACAAACCTGCACATTGTGCACATGTACCCTAAAACTTAAAGTATAATAAAAAAAAGAAAAGAAAAAAAAGCATATCATAAATTGTTATGGATTCATTCTTCTCTTGAAGAGTATTTTGCTTGATTTTGATTTTAGCTGATGTAACATAAAGTTCTGAGATTAATAAAAAGTACTTATTATAGTGTACCCCAAAATTTTTTTCTAATATTTTCTGTTTTAACCAAGTCTGTAATGCTTTCAGTGATTATATGGAAAGCAGCCATATAATTTAGATTTTTAAATGGCATAATCAAAATTTGCCCTTTGTTCCTAGAAAGACTTTCCATTTTAATAACAGTACATTTATGAATGTATGCTAAAGTATAAAATGTTCAAGTATAATATTTCTGCGATTTTGTTGACAAATTAAGGCTAACATAAACTCTGAAAATGTACTGTTTATTATTTCCACTTCCAGTATCTAAACATTTGAAGAAATGTTTCAAACTGGAGCAAAAGTATTTCATACTTGTTTCCTAAGTTTTCTTACAGACCATGACATAATAAATTGTATTTTCTATTAATTTCAGAAGTATATCTTTAACATTGCAACACAATTCTAAATAAACAGGGAAAACTAACCTGAAGAAAGAAAAACATATGTTTCTTTCCATTAACAAGTTGTATAGTAATTTAATTTTTTTTTTCTGTTAGGAGGATAAAGTGAGTAAAAATTACAAACGTCATGTTGACCTTAGAAATAACCATTCACTGCAATCTGTATTATTTTTAGAGTTATGATTTGGCAAGACTTCTTTGTATTTTTAAAAAAGCAAATTCATTTAGAATATACATCTGGACAACACCATTGCCGTTTAGAAGAAAACACAAAGAAGTGAGCATCGAAGAGTGCTTTTCTGTGTGTACTAACTTTGCATGGCAAAAGTTCAAAAGCAGCAGGAACTTCCCATCTGTTTGCAAGCTGTCTCAGACCACTTGATTTACAGAAATTCTATTTTGCTTTTGTAAAGGGACACTTCTCTAAGATTTTAAAAGAAATTTCAGTGTTGCTTAGGAGAAATGGGATCACAGTAGTAAACACACTGTTGGTGTGTATTATTTGTACACAGTAATAATTCTTAATTTGGTAATAACAAGAATTATACTTTCAAAACAAATGAAACCACTAATAGGTAGAATTACATTATTTATGAAAGAACTCAGAAGAAGCAATAAAAACAAATAACTTTGAATCATGTGAAAGCATAGTACACAGGTGATAAAACAGATTATAAAATATATAGTGGATTCAGTCAATCATTGACAGCTTTTTGGAAAGATATTGCACTTGTGAGCATGTGTGCACACACACACACACATTTCCTTTTCAGAGTAGAAATATTGCCCTTGTATTTAGTATCCAGTTTTATCCCATTGTTTTTGAAGACCAGGATGTGATTCACTCTAAAAATAGCTTCCCCCAGTATAAAGTGTCTGAACAAAAATAGTTTGTTGTTGTACTGTTCAGGAAAGTCTAAAGATCTTTGTGTGTGTGTGTGTGTGTATGTGTGTGTAACAGTTAACAGCCTCATAACATTTCTAAATAATTATAATTGAGCATGATATGCTAAAGAATTGTTTAATGGCTTCAGATGTTAGGAACATAAAAGAATAAGTTAATTCTTATATACAATGGTTAAGTATCAATTTTTGTATTTATAATTAAATGCATTTTTCTTCTTTATGTAATTTATTTTAATTGTAATAACTTGGTCATATTTTTAAGTGAACACTTAAAATTTTACAATTTTCTCTTTTGATATATACTGCATTTTGTATATTTTAGGTGAACCAACATCCCAGTGGGGAATGATTTTGTCTTTGTAATATAAAACACCTTACGGCAAAAAAGACAAAGCAATCAAATGAGAAATTGATTATAAATATTTGTTTTCTCTTGTTATTCTTGTTTGCCTTAAATGAGATTGTACTTAATTTTATTTTACAGCAATGGGTTTTTTAATCTATCTTTTTTTAATTCAAAAATACCATTAGCCAAAAACCTTAATGATGTTAGACACAATTTCCACATAGTAGGAGTTTTTTAAAAGCTTCTTGTTTTACACCTGTAATTATAATTAACTTGGTGACTCTACTTAGAAGAGCAAATAAGAACATTAATTGCCATTAAATTCTGGTGATGTTGACAATGAAGCACATCTTAATTTCAATAATTAAGGGTATGGTCTTCTACTAGTTTCTTCTGCTGAAGTCCAAAGGGAACATTTTTTAGTCTACTTCAGAATTCATTCAAGTGATTTTAAGATGAATACATATTCATGTTAATGCAATACACTGTACTTATAAGTGACAACAAAATTCTAGAGCAACAGAATATTATTTACAACTGCAAAATTTTTAAAAATTAAATTATTAAATGGTTTTTATAATTGCAACGGGTCATACTCAATCATTTTTTCTGTCTATACTTTATAGGGAAGTTTTCTTTCATTAATTCTCTACCAGTGTAACTCAGCATTCAAAAGCAAGAAGCAGTCATTAGGGATAAGACAAACTCTCTTATGCATTAAAAGAACTGAGTGTTTTCTTATCTTTGCAAATGGTGATGAATATTCATTAACCTAAGAAAAGATTTGCCAGCTGCAAGTCTTTGCAAGGTGCCCCAGTTCTCCAAGCCAAAAGGAAAGGAAAAATTATAAAGCCTCTATTTATCTGTACCACAAAGGATGAAGAAGATAAGCTTACAAAAGTATTCTCGGGAGAAAAAATATCTCACTTCATACACTTTAGAGGAATATGTGCATTTAAATAAAAAACTGTGGTTTTTAGGTTTCTCTAAGATTATCATAAAATGCCAAAAAGGGAAGAATATCTCATAATTATACTAATATTTAATTTTATTTTTTTCTGCTATACTATAGGGATCTAGATGAAGGCTAAAGATTTTTTCTCTTTTAAACAAAATGTGACTCTCTGAAATAGCCCATATCTTATGTTATATTTAGTCAATATGAATGGGAATGGAACACTTCTGCCTTGTAGGAAGCATATCTTTCTTGTAAAAATCTGGGTTGAATCCTTCAATATTAAAATATCCATTATTTCTGTGTTTTCTTGTGTTAAAATCTCAACTACATTTAAAGTGAAAAAGAAATATATATTTTAGAAAAATGTTAACTATATTTACTATCATATTATATTTTCAGATTTTGTATTTCTTTAGACAAGAATATTCCCACATTTTAATGCACAACCTAAAATACAAAATTTGAAAGTTTTGTCTCCACTTTTTCCCATAGTTCATAGTAAGAGTTACTAATGATCTGAAATCTATGATAATTTCTAATAAGAGAGAATGGATTTGTTTGCTTAAGTCATAATTAGGAATAGTAAAACAATTATTTTGTTATTAAAATATTAGTTTATTTCATTAAAAGATGTCCAGAAGGACAATCTTTTATGTGGATACCTTAGCACAAATTGTCAAAAAAGGACCATGGCCTGCTGTGGTGATTTAAATGCCTGGTGACTTAAATGATTTAAATAATATTAGTAATGTGGACATCTCCATTGAAAGATGTCCAGAAGGACAATCCCTTAATGAAAGTTGTCCACATTGCTAATGTTATCTTACTGGTGTCTTGGAACCATTTGGTTATGAAAAGAGGGGTAACACAAAGGAGTAGAAATGACTCATTTAAATCACCACGGCAGGCCATAGTCCTTTATTGGCAATTTGTGCTAAGATATCTACCTAAAATGGGAAGCATTTATCTTCCTAACCCAATGTTGTCCAAATGATTATTCTTGATAAACTGTCAATTAGAATTCTCTGATTTCCTGTAACTTTGTGGGAATTCTATGTGTCAATATTCTCCCTTCATGAAAATGAAAACAGATCCATTTCTGAAGAGAGGAGACCTCCTGCTAATAAAAGTATGCTTCATGTTCTAAAATTATACCATTAGATGATCCTTATCATAATAGCACAAAGAGATCAAAAGGAGTAAGTCACACTTATAAACATTTTTTCTTCTGTAGGATAGTTGGAAGATACTACTAATAAATTATTTTGGTTCTCTATAATGTACTTGTGGCTATGCATAATCATTTAGAGAAAATATTTTAATGTAATATAGTATATGTACAGTAAGCTGTTTTATTATTCAGGGTATATTCATTAGTAGATCTCAAGTTTGACTGAATTTCCAAATTTAGATCCCCTTATTGGAACAATCTTCCTACTGCCTCTCACTTGCTGATTTGGCTGACTGAGAGCTGATTCTCAATATGACTTCCTCAGAGAGTCCTTATTGAGCCTCCTTCCTCTTTCTCTAGGTAAGGTAAGACACCACTTATCTTCCCCCTTCTATAACATACTATACAATGTTAGTTATTTGATTGGTAGTTATATTCCACCCCTCTCAAAACAAATTCTAAGCTCCATAAAGCTATACACTTTCTGCATATTTATCTATTTTATACATACTGTAACCACAGCACCTAGCAAGTTGACTGACATGAAGTAGTCAATAAATATGTGTTGAGTCAATGAATAAATACATGAAGTTTTTAGTGTTTTCCATTAGAACAACACAATTCATTATATTGATTTTTAGTTTCATGCTCATACACTTTACTTGACTGGCATATCTTTACAAGTTGCCACCAATAATTGGTGAAACAAGATAATAGGTAGAAAATTATGGGGATGTGCAGCAAATAAGAATGACATCAGATACGTAAAACAAATAAATATTCCACATCATAGTCACCAATAATTAGTGTTTTCATTCATTTATTCATTCATGTGCTCAAGTGAGCTCCTATCATGAGACACTAATGAAACAGCAATTATTAGACAGAAAATATCCCTGATCTTATGGAGGTTACATTTTAGTAGGTGCAAACAGTCCATATAAGCAAATGAATTAAAATTCATAATGATTGAAGAAAACAAATTTTCTATATTAGTCCAGTCTCACGTTGCTATAAATAACTACCTGAGGTTGGGTAATTTATAAAGAAAAAATGTTTAATTGACTCACAGTTCTGCAGGCTGTACAAAAAGCATGGATCGAGAGGCCTCAGGAAACTTACAATCATGGTGGAAGGCAAAGGAGAAGGAAGTACCTCTTAGATGGTTGGAGCAGGAGGAAGAGAGAGAGTGAAGTGGGAGGTGCTATACACTTTCAAACAACCAGATCTCATGAGAATTCTATCATGAGACAGCACTAGGAGGATAGCACTAAACCATTAGAACCCCCACCCCCACATGATCCAATCACCTCCCACCAGTACCCACCTCCAATATTGGGAATTACAATTCAGGATGAGATTTGGGTGGGGATACAGAGCCAAATCATAACACAGGCTAATAGGATGGAGAGTAACTGGATGAGAAAGAGGGACAGGAAGAATCATTAAAGAAGGTGTTTGAACAGATTGCTCTGAGGAAGTAATATTTGCCCTAATTCATAAGGAGTCAGTTAATGAAATGGGTATATCAATAAAATACAGCTTCTTTGATATCTTCAAGAAAATCATTAACCACATGAAAAATATCTTAAGGGTGCTCTTTAGCCTACAAATGATGTCTTGCCAAAGAGAACCCTGAAAGTAATACTTATATGGTTTGGCTGTGTCCCCACCCAAATCTCATCTTGAATTGTAGTTCCCATAATCCCCACGTGTCATGGGAAGGATCTGGTGAGAGGTAATTGAATCATGGGGGTAGATCTTTCCCTTGCTGTTCTCATCATAGTGAATAAGTCTCATGAGATCTGATGGTTTTATAAAGGGGAGTTCCCTTGCACATGCTATCTTGCCTGCCACCATGTAAGATGTGACTTTGCTCTTCCTTTGCCTTCTACCATGATTGTGAGGCCTTTCCAGCCATGTGGAACTGTGAGTCCATTAAACTCTTTCCTTTATAAATTACCCAGTCTTGGATATATCTCTATTAGCAGCATAAAAGCAGACTAATACAAATACATTATAAATGTAAAAGTATAAGTTAACTTATAAATTAATGTAGGTTAAAAAAATCATTTTTTAGGATCATAGCAAAGAATGTAAGAAATATTCTTTATGTTTGTTTCAAAATCTGACACTGGCAAAATGTAAGATCTACTAAACCATAGTAGATTTCAGGAGACAGAGAAATGGAAACAGAAATAGAGAGAAATAAAGAGAGCGAAAGAAAGACTCTCCTTCATATAAAGCATAGATACTATTACCAGCTTTCTTTCATTTTTGGTGTTTCCCAGAAAGCCATGTTATCATCTATAGAAAAATATTTTTACTTAAATATAGACAGCCAAGAATAAGGATGTTGTCAGCTCTGGAATTTGCTTTGTTTAGTGGTCATGTGCAAAGTGCAGGAGATGAAAGATAGTTTAGTTCAGTTTAGTAACTGCTAAAACCAGAATAACTTTAATATGAGTTCTGTGGAATTAATCGCATTAAGGGAACTATTCACAGTACCTGACTTAGGGAAGAATTGAATGGTTATGTGTGCAGTGTTGCTTTGTCTGATATTTGTTTGCACCCTAAGCGTTAATTATAAATGAAATTACAGATGTTATATACTATGTTTCAATTGTCAGTCTATATTTAGCAGAAACAATTTTTATAAGAATTTGATCATTCTTTAATGTGTTGGTTATACCCATGTAAAATTGTGATTCAAAATTTTTATATCATTATTGCACCACAAGGAAGAAACCCCAATTAATTAAAGAAAAGCATAGAGATAATCACAAAACCACACCTGTTTGCCTTCAGAAAGTTTAAAAAAAATCCTGGACTAATTTTATGTGGCATTTATAAACAGTATACATTTCATTGATACTTGTATTTTCAGAACTATAGTTCTCATACTTCACCAGCGAACAAAAGAGCATCTTCTCTTCCTCTTCTCTTTGTCTGAATATTTAGGTAAATTCATGCTTGGAATATGTAAAATTAGAAATTCTTATAGTCTTTCTTGTCATTTCAGTGCTAGATATAAAAATATTAACAAGAGTTAGCTGTGTTTTTAGTTTAACTGCTCTTTGTTTTAATATTTGTAAAATCTCTTTTTCCCTCATACACTTCAAAAAATGAGTAAAATATAGATAGAAGCTTATGTAAATTTTCTCTGTACTTTGTTTGGTTTTGTTGGTAGGGAGTGGGGCACAAGTAGAAATGTAGCTCTTTATCCTATTTTTATGTTTTGTTTCTTTAAATGAATATTTTCTGTAGCCCAGACCTCAGCAGGCTTCTGAGACCGTGTTGGTTGAGACCATTAACTAACGCTGGTTAGTTAACTTGAACAGTTAGTCCAGAGTACCTCCACTCAAATTCTGGATCTGTTGCTTTTCATCTCTGTAACCTTCTGGAAACTGCTTGACTACTCTATACCTTATTTTACTCATTGATAAAATAAAGATCATAATATTTTTCCCACTTCATAATGTCATTGTGAGGATTGACTGAGTTAATGTATGTAGAGTGCTTAGGATACATCTTATAATATAGAAGCATTACACAAAATGCTAGCTGCTATTATTATTGTCACTTTCCTCCATCTGAGGGGAGAGAAATATGCATCCCTTGTGTCCTACTTCTGTCTTTGAGACCTTGAGTATTGCAAAGACAAGTGTAGGAATGAAATTATTGTAATATCGGAGAAGTTGTGAAGATTACATTGGAAAGTACTTAGAAGAGTATCTAAAATATAGACCACATTAAATAAGCGAATTTACCTAACTATATCTTTTTCTTAGTTCATAGAATTTATAGATTATTTTTGATTCATTTACTTTTTAACGAAAAGAGTACGGTGCTAAAAGGGGAATGAGTGGCCAAGACATTTGAGTTTTACTATTGCAGAAAGATATCTCAGCTTTTATTGAGCTAAGACCTTTTAATATATTAAGTGTTTTTATCCAGTCAGATCTGAGATGAATGCTACCTCTGCTATTTCTTAGTTATGTGATGTTAAGAAAGTTACAAAAGCTCCGTGAATTTCAGTTTTTTTATTTGCAAAGTGGAGTCATAATGCCTATCTAAAAAATATTTATTGTGAAGATTTAAAAGATAGATTTAGAAAACTTAGCATCATGTACAGAGCACAGAGTAGTACTAAATAAATGGTATTAAATGCTCTCTAATTTTTTCCTGTCTAAATTATAATTTACTGTTTGGTTGACCTCATCTTTTCACTGCTCTTGTGTGGTCATTCCTATTGCCTACCAACTTAAATGGGGCAACATGCAAATAAAAACGTTGTTGACACAGAATACACTATACTCATGTTATAATTTTATAATGAATATTAAAACTTTTCTGCTATGGATTATCAATATTTGATCTCAGACCATCTGTTTTCATTTCAATGTTCTCTCACTATCCCTTCTCTTTTGTGATTTTAACTATCATCTTTCCAGGCCCTTGGGCATGAAATTTCAGTCTTCCCCATCTCCTCCTTCTTTTACTCTTTTCATAATCGAACTGTTGCAAAATATTTCTGTGTATTTCTTTGAGAGAAAATTGATTTCATTTGCCCTCTCTTACCTAGCCTATTAGAAGAATTCCTGGTGAAAGTGTTAGTCACATTACAATGTTTTGGCTTTGTTTTTCACATCAATGCTCATTTGTCCTTTTATTAAAAATTCTCCACTTAACCTGCATATTCTCTTATACTTGAAATTTGAAATTTATTGCTGAAGACCTGGATGTTCTCAGATTTTTCCTTATGTGTATGACTTTTCTCTTTCTCTCTACTTCAGCGTATACCCCTCTTTTTTCTTCAATTTCCTTTTATAAATTGAATAATTTAAAAATTCATCAGGATTGTTGATCGTTTTGAACAGTAACAAATACTATAAATATAATTTTAATTTACATTGAATTAATAATATTGTTTTGAAATAAGGCAATATAATGATCAACAATTTTTTATTTGTTCAAATCTAGTAAAGTTCTAACTTTAGATATGTAATAATTATGACATATTTAAAATACGTCTTAGAAACTTATCTACCTTAGTGGTACATAGATATATTTATAATAATGTAATAACCATAGTTTTAAGCAAACTAATTCACATTTTTAAACGCATAAAATGCCACATATGCAAAAGGAAAGACATTTTCTATCTACATATGTACTTATTTAACTTGATGGACAAACAGTGGCTGGGAAAGTGCAGTTCACCCTGATTCCTTTAAAGTCGGGATGATTCCAATTTGATGAAACAAGAATGGAGGGTGGAGAAAAAGGAAAGGTTTAAAAAATGTTATTCCACTTGCATTTGTCTTCTTTGCTAATCTCAATTTTACTATAACAGATCCATAAACTTATGACATTCTGGGTTGGATTGAATTCAGCTGTTTAGAAAAAAGCAATTACAACTATTGTCCCCAAGCCAAGTAACAACACACCAATTATGACTAGCCAAGAAGCCTGGAATTCACAAACTGCCTTATATTTATCTATTTCTTCATGTTGGCTGTTTATCAGGAAGTGATTTCAGTAAAAAGGAGCTGTAATTCATTTATAAAGTAAGCTCTCAAAACTCTAAGAAGAATGGCTCATATGCTATATTAAAAAATGACTGAATAATTTTAATGCAAATATTATTGCAGTTGATTTGACTAGCACTTTTTCTAAATCATTTGGGAAAATAAGGTCATGATGACATGGGTGAATGGTTTTTAATGTCTTTGCTTTTGTTTCTGAAACATCTTATTGATCTATGTACAGTTTCTATGACAAAGGAGGGATATGTGTGTGTATGTATTTACACACACATATGTGTAAAGCATGTGTATATATATATATATATAATATATATATATATATTTAATTCTCCTCAATAGTAAATCCAATACAAATTACGGTTTTAGGCATCCTAAAATCAGGTTTCAATGTAAAGTTTATATGAATACACACAAGGCCAGTCTTGACTGAGATGATTTTGTTAGGTGTAGATTTAAAACTAACTTTCCCAAAAGTTGTTTGTAGCAAATGCTATTATTGAACACTTAAATTATAGATAAATACTCTATTTAAATTATACCCTTATCTGTATTTCAAGTATTAAACAAAACACTTAGCAAAGTTTTAGAGAGCCAATTAATTTTTTAATAAACTTTTATTTTAGAATTCTTTTTATTTTTAATTTTGGGCTTCAAAAGTACTCTTAATTATTACCTTGGAATTAATGGCCTTTCTGATCTCATTCATTGTCTCTCTCCCACCTCCTGCTTTTTAGGACCTTAAATTTTGGGGTGATTATGGATCCTTTTGAGAATCTGATGAATGTTATTTACTTTCTTCTCATTTAAAAAAAAATATATTGCATTTTAAACCTAGCACTTTGGGAGGCCAAGGTGGGTGGATTGCTTGAGCTCAGGAGTTAGAGACCAGCCTGGGCAGCATGGTGAAATCCCATCTCTACAAAAATTACAAAAATTAGTCAGGTATGGTGGTGCACTCCTGTATTCCCAGACACTCAGGAGGCTGAGGCGGGAGGATCGCATAAGCCTGGGAGGTTGAGGCTGCAGTTAGTGGTGATGGAGCCACTGCACTCCAGCCTGGGTGACAGAGTCAGACTCTGTCTCAAAAAAAAAAGAAAAAAAAAAAGTGAATCCTATAGTCTCTCCATGTTACCCACATAAAGAACACTTTTAAACAAATATTCTTCCTTTCTCACCTTTCTACCTAAATACATATTTAGAGGCAAAATAAATCAACCATAGAAACCACAGGATGAAGGAGTATGATGATCATGTTCATTGTAATAGACTTGAAAATTATAATTTTGGTTAACTCTTTCTATATTATAATTCTGGGTGGTATCTTGCATATATACTCACACTATCAGAGAACACTTATAATTTGGGGGCAAAAAATTAAGTAAAAGAAATTCCTTTTATTTATACATTTCAAATAAAAGTTTATTGAATTTGTGAAATTTGCCATTTCTTCCACATAGACAGTTTCATTGTGGAATTGCATAAATAATATTTTCCCAATCTCCTCCTATATACTCTTTAGAAATTTTATACTACATTTATTTGTTAGCTATTTTATCTACTGAATTCCCTACTTTATTTCTTTTTCATGATACTCAGTATACTGATTTCTTTTTTCATTTAAAACTTGTTTATTACAAAAAATCTTTTATGATGTGTTTTTAGTAACACAACACCTTGAAAATCTGTTGGCCAATAGGAACCTGATGTGAGGGGTAGGCACGGTGGCTCACACCTGTAATCCCAGCACTTTGGGAGGCCGAGGAGGGCAGATAGCCTGAGATCAGGGGTTTGAGACCAGCCTGGCCAATGTGGTGAAACCCCGTCTATACTAAAAATACAAAAATTAGCTGGGCTAATTTTGTATTTTGATTACAGCTGGGTGCCTGTAATCCCAGCTACTTGGGAGGCTGAGGCAGGAGAATCGCTTGAGTCCAGGTAGCAATGGTTACAGTGAGCCACAATCATGCTATTGCACTCTAGACTGGGCGACAGATTGAGACTCCATCTGAAACAAACAAAGAAAAGAAGAGGAGTGGAGGGGAGGGGAGGGGAGGGGAGAAACCTGATGTGAGAAGTCTGTAACGGCTGTGATGAGAGGTGCACTGTGGCCTTTAATCACCATGAATTGCATCTCTTTCAGGACCTTCACAGTACAGATATTGAAAGAGTTTACTCCATTAACTCAATGAATCAATGAATGAATTAAAGAAAACATGATTACGAAAACCAGGAAAAATTTTGCAATTGCTAGAATAGAAGCTAATTATGGTTCTTCCTAGTACACTGAGGTGGAAATTGGAAAGAAAGTAGAAGAGATATTTGAAATGCCCATAATATCTTCAGAAAACTCCATTACTAAAGTCACAGATTTTACTAACAGAGGCCAGTAGATTCTTCCTTGAGGAATATTTACTTTTTATAACATAATTATCACATACCTATAATCTTCAAGTCAAATCATATTTAAATGTTTAAAAAATACATGGATAGACCTGTAATTTGTAGACATAGCAATAAAAAGAGAAATCATAACTAATGGCCTGCTATGAAGGCCTGCAACACTAATCCCAAGAAGATCTAGAGTAAGAGATGAAATTTGATTTGATAAACCTTAGCATACTCATGCAAATTATATGATTATTATTTTTAAAAATCAGTTATTTAAATAAATAATTTATCTTAATTAAAATTACATAGGATTTACCAGCATTTTGAAATAGTGTAAATGATTATTACATTGATCACTATAATTTTAAGCTGAAAGAAGATATACAATAATTTTAAATGGATGTTTTAATAAAATTCTGACATGTAACATTCATTTATGCTTGTATAAATTCAAATTATTGTGCATTTATTGTATTTGGGATGGAGGGACAGAAAAATAAAACAGTACAGTGTAGAAGATTGACATCAAAACCAATTATTACTATCACATGTAAGCACTGCTATAATCACTGTGTGAGTACCAGTCCTTCGGGAGAAGAAAACAGAACAACTAATTGCCCTAGGGAGTGAGGAAAGGCCATAGATGAGGTACTTTTGAACTGCTGCTGAACGATGAGCAATGGTTTCTTAAGAGGAGGAGGTAGAGCAGGGTATTCCAGGCACTGTGTTCTGAAAGCGAGTGGTGTGTTCAGAGAACAGAGAGTTCAGTGTGCTTGGCATAAAATTCTAAAGCGAGAAATGGTGACTAGAGAAATAAGTCATGACCAGGTTACAAAAGACCTAACATTCCAGGGTAAAGATTTCAAGCTTTACACTACAGGTGATGGTGAGGCAGAGAGGTCTTAGGTAGAAAAGTGAAATGATCTGGGTAAAGAGTATTACATTTAGGGGCAGCATGTGAGTATCTACAGAGGGAGAGGAAACCTCAGCCAGAGGAGTTCAGATAGGAGGGAGAAATAATGCTCTAAGTGAAAGATTCTAAGGAACTGAACTAAGGCAGTTGAAAGGAAGACAGAACAGACATTAGTGAGAAAAAATTAATAGTTATAGAGATTAATTGAACATAGATACTCTGGAAAAGGGAGGAATGTAAAAGGATTTCTAAAATTTGGGCTTAAGCAAATACAGACAACAGTAACACCCATTAAATATAGAATACTGGGGGAGATCAATATCAGTAGGAAAAGTATATAGTTCTATTTTAAGCATATTGATATAAGATGATATTGGGATATTAGGTTGGTTTTTCCAACAGCTAATCCTACTTTTCTTTCTTTCTTTTTCTTTCTTACATTCTTCCCTCTCTCTTTCTCTTTCTTCAATATAAGTATGATATTTGATGCCATGACACTGATTTGGATCACCCAGAGAGAGCGACTATAATTGCAGGAGGTGAGCAAGGGAATCCAGTAAATAACCTGCATTTAAGAGATGTGTAAAAGAGGAACAGTCGGTAAAGGTGACAGTGATGAAATGATCACAAAAGTAGATGGGGAAACAAAAATTCAGTGATGTCTTAGAAGTTAAGGAGGAGAGTTTCATGAAGTCAAGTCACCAGATTTAGTAAATTCTTCAGAGACCAAAAAGTAAAAGAATATAGGCGACCTTGGCAGAAGCAGTAGGGTGAAACAGTTGAATTCATTCATTCATTTATTTATTCGACAACCATTTGTGAAAGGTCTTCTATGTACTTCGGCTTCAGACACAAATTGCTGTAATACTTATCATCACGTACATTGCACTGAAATAAGGATATATCTATTCTATCAACAGTTTTACTCGCAAAGTAGTTCATTATGGGTAGATGATCTTGGTTACATTCAGTCTTTACACTGCATTCTTTTAAAAATGATGTTTCTATCAAATATGTGTTTCATTATATGACACCTATTATTTTCTGGTCTATAACCTCTTGATGAATCAAAGACGTGAACCAAATGAGGATCTCTATCAAAGCGGTTACTTAATATTTAGATACTTGAAATAAAATTTCTACAGAAAATTTTCCCATTGATCTTCACCCTGTTCCCTCTCGCCCCACCACACACACACCCCCATTATCAGCAGCCACACATTATTACCTAAAATTCTTGGATAAAATGGAAATTGTACAATTGAACTTTTAAATTTAACAATTAGAAACACAAATGTTTCATTCATATTTTAACTAGTAGTACTTAAAAACAAATGATGTATTCAGTCATAATTAATATAAAATTCTAGTCTCATATAAAATCTCTCACATTCTCACTTATGGCTATATGACTCTTAGACAAATGACTTAAGTTCTCTTAACTCCCACATAAGTAAACTGGGAATTACAATACATGCTTTGCAAAGTTGTACATTAATGGGAAATAAACTAATATTTAAGAAATAGCTAAGAAAGAGCTTGGCACATAAAATAATAATAAATGGTGATTATTAATATAACAAAGTGCTTAGTAAAATATATAATACACAGTAGCTGTTTAACAAATCTAATCCTAAAACTATGTTCTTTGAAATGTCCTTCATTACTTAATATCCCAGTAGGCATTATAAATATCTTAACTGATTTAATTAATACAAAATTTATTTAAATGGTTATTTTTTCCTCCTTGCTGAATAACAAAAGAAATGAAGACTCAGCAAGTTTAGCAACTTGACTAAGGTGGGGAATGACAGAACTATGATTTGCATGCTGGCCTTTCTAACTCAAAATCCTGTGCAGCTAAACATTGTGTGATCCAGCCTGCTTCTCTTTTAAAACTCCTCACTTTCACTTCTTCCTCTACTTTCTGATTCATTCTATTTTCTTGTATTTTTTACTTCTCATAAATTGTTACCAGGGATCCAGAAAAACAACTAGTTTTCTAAAACTCCTTTAGTGTATGCTTGCTCCACAGTTCAGTTAATTGGGAAACAGCTTACAGTTTGACTATAAGCGATACTGTACTATAAAATCTTTCCAGGGGTATCAGTGATTTTTATTAGATTTGTTAAGATTTGAAGCCAGGTGTGGTGGCTCACATTGGTAATCCCAGCAGTTTGGGAGGCCAAGTGGGAGGGTTGCTTGTGTCCAGGAGTTGGAGACCAGCCTGGTCAACATAATGAGACCTTGTCTCTACCAAAAAAAAAAAAATTAAAAAAAACCTGCAAAAATTAGCTGGGCATGAGGGTGTGCACCTGTAGTTCCAGCTCCTCCGTGGGCTAAGGTGGCAAGATTACTGAATGCCAGGATGTTGAGGCTATAGTGATCCATGATCTTACCAGCCTGGGCGACAGAGTGAGATGCTGTCTAAAAAAAAAATTGATATGTCTAACAGTTTCAAATATTTTCGCCAAGATAAAGATTTTTTTTCCTTTCCTGACAGATACACTGACTAATCTTTTGATGTAACTGAAAGCAATCACTTTCAAATGTGGTTCCTATGGACAGAAAAATTATAATTAAAGCAAAAGTTAGTAATGCAAGTTTCAGAGCTGTATTTTTTTCTTTTCATGTCATGTGAAAAAGAAAAATATCAAATTAATCAAGTGCTTGGCTGTTATAATTTACTACTTAGTATCTGTTCATCCTCCCTTGTACTTGAAAAGGTTAGAAATGACAAAGGTTCTATTAATTCTTTCCCAAATGCTTTTTCTCTGAACTAGAATAAATCTTGGAACGTCCTGAAGATCTTGGATGCTGATGAAAGCTTGTATTTGTTTTGGTAGAAAGGAAACTAAGAAATCACTTTTTTTTATAGTTTAGCATCTTTATTTCAATCATTCTCCCTGCTGCTTCATCAGTAAAAAAAAAAAATAATGTTTAAAGATGAAATGTTCCAGACCTTATCTTTTGAAAAATCAAAGTGGCTTTTTACTCAGTTTCTCAATTCGAAAAGCCTGCTGTCAAATTTTGTAAGATTTACTTAAATTTACTAAACCTAGTTAATAGCTGATTTTCATTTATATTTAGCAACCTAGCTCCATTCTGACTTCTGTCAGCTGCCAATCATCCTGGGAAAATTGTTTGAGTATCCAAATGTCCTTTGCTTAACATGCATTATTAATGCCGGGCCCTTGTATTTTTTTCACTTTTGTGCTATCTATGTTTAGTAAAATATTATCTTGTCTTTTAATATGTAAGCCAAACATAAATGGAACAGCTGATAGGCAAAGAACATGTATACATTGGGTATAGAAAAATGGAATGATGTTAGAATTCTGAGCTGGACATCAATTTCTAGAACATAATTGTGTAGATAAACCATGTTTATTGATTCATAGTTACCCTATTTTTTTCTTTCAAATTTGTGCATGTCTCTTCCTTTTTTTAGAAAGAGTCATGAATGTATAATCTAATCCATTAACACTCACAAGTATAACTCAGAGGGGAATGTGGATTAAAAACCTGTGGTCAAAAGGAAATGAGAATTTATGACCAAAGAACTTTGTAAAAATACTTTTGCCTGAGAAGAAATAGACATGCTCAAGAAGAAATGAAAGACCCAGAGGCAGCTAACCTAATTTGGAGCAAGACTAACTGAATTATAAATGCAAAAATCAACCTTTAGAATTTAAATCAATTATAGATACAAAGATCCTTTCACTATTCATCAGTTCACATCAAGATCTATGCAATTGAATTTAAAATTTTTCTATCTTTAACAGTTTTCTGAAAAGTGTCCTGGGTGGGAATAAGGGGAATAGAATAAGTTATCTATCATCACAATGAATCACTCAGCACTCAGCAGGGAGACTTCATGTGCGTGGTACACTTAGAGACACCGGTTTTTGAAGCGGGTACACTTAAAAATATCAAAAGACAGATTTTTTTGGGTTAATTTCTTGAATATAGTATCCTGACTACTTGCAGATTTTTGTCCTTCATCAATGTAAAAATGAATTCATTCTTAATAAAGATGCTAGTGTTTTCCATTGATCTGTATTGTTATCGTTATGATAGGAGACCAGATTTTAAAGATGTAAATCTTCTTACGGTGAGCTTGCTACCCTCTGAAAGCAAAAAATAATTTGAGCATTTTTTTAAATGTGTATGATCTCCAAGTTCCTTTAAACTATTACTTCCCACCATTCCTTTAATATTTTTTAAGCAATTCTAGGCTTTGATTGTAACAGCTGCTATTCTTTCTTTGGAGCAATGCTGCTGGAGTCATTTTCAAAGTGTTGACCCTGGTCCAGGTACATCAGCATCAGCATCACCTGGGAACTTGTTTGAAATGCAAGTTCTCAGTTTCCCCAGACTAGCTGAATGAGAAACTATGGGGTGGACTCAATAACTAGTGTTTTAACAAGATCTCCAGGAGATTCTGGAGCTACACATTCTCAAAGTTGCATGTTCAACTTTGAGAATCACTGCACTTCTGAACTGAGCTCTTCAATGTGTTGTGTATCCTGAATCTCTTTGGTAGTATGGTAAAGCTCATGGATATGTTCTCAGAATAGTGTCTTTAAAAATCCAAAATGAAATACGTAGATTACTAAGGAAATAGGCTATATGGAAATTCAGTTATCCAAATATTAAAAACAAATTTGTGATACAATAATACATGTCCTTCTTTATAAACACATTTAACTAACAAGATCTGTGCAGGTCTAATTACTGTTATAGCTTTGAAATATTGGTAATCAATAAAGTTATTTTTAGATTACTGCAACAATCACAAAGTGATATGACTATACATATGATTTATACTGGTGACATATTCACAGATATTACAAATAATATCGTGATTTATGGCCACATTTTTAATGAAAAGAGAAAGTACATTTCAGCCAGCAGTTAACAAAAATAAAGATTTTCTTTTGCATTCAAGTTTATGGTTCCCTTGAATTTTGTCCATAAACTCCTACGAGAAAAGGACCCTTGCAAGATGGGTCATTCTCAATTCATCTAGGAAAAAAAAATGCTTATCTTGTAACCTGATAAATATGGTACATTGTAAAACATAGGAGACAGGATATGAATCAAGTGTGTTCTGGAAACCATAGAATAAATTGTTCTCCCCCAGGACACCTCATAACCTAACACCTGTGACAATTAAAGCGGAGCTGATCTAATAGTTTACTGGAAATTACTCACAATGCTCCACATTTTCCTGACTCATCATACATTTGTATTCATTATACTTTTAAATTTCTTTCCACATGCTTTGCAACTGTCTACTTATCATTTTATGTATTAATTGATAACTTTTGATTCTTTAGAACCATTTAAAAACAGTTAGTTTTCAGGTCCTCTCTTCATGTTGTTATGCCAACTCCATTTGAGGAAACGGATATTCAAAGATCACAAAAACAAACCAAGGTCATGGAGCACAGTTCAGTGTCATGACTCCCATTCAGTTCCATATTTCTGGTTCTGTCTCCTGGACTTACTGGCCATAGCTGCAAAGAGGCAGGGAGCCAATGAGACCTGACCACTATTTGAGAGAGCTGACTGACAAATCAGCTGAATGAAAAGAATTTTTTAAAAGGATTCCATTTCAGTTACTGCAGACAGGCTATTCAAACAGGAAGCAGAGTATAAAAGCATGGACTACTTTCATCATGGGACAGAAGAGATAATAGACTTTCAGAAAAGGAAGAGATCTATATTTTGTAGATTAGACTTTGTATAATAGGATTTTTTGCCAATTCCTTCTTTCAGAAGCCATTATTTTTATGCCATGTTTTCATCTTGAAGCTTGTTTCATTTGCCAGATTCTTTCCCCAAACCCTGGTTATCAAGGGGCAGTAGGAGGTTCTTTGAAGGGCTTTATTATAATGATTTTACTATGTTGTCTCTTGCTCGGATGTGCAGCCTGATAATCTGATATGAACACTGATTTTCCTAGTCTTAACTTTATAATTTGGTAACAGTGTGACATCGACATAAATTTTCAAATTATCTATTTCCTTATTTATTAACTGAGGATTATATTTGCCTTATTTTTTCAAATAGAAGGAAGAGAAACAAATATTTATTTACCACCTACTATGTGCCAAGCTCTCATAATACAGAAGAAGCCAGCAGTGTAAAACAGCAAAGAATGTAACACAACTAACTGGGCAGGCAGAGGTAGAAGAAAGGAGAGTGAACCTCTCTAAATGTTACAGCTATCAGGGAGTCAGATTTCAACAGTGAGGAGGTGTAGAAACAAAGACACTACGGTACAGGAAGAACCCATGATTGTCTTGTTAGGGTGTAACTATCTGCAAAATATCAGTGGTAGCAAGAATCACAGTATTTTTGTTATGCAGAGTGCTGAGTTTTCTTCTCCAGCTTTTTCTAGGGCTGTAGAAATGTCTGCAGACAGCTGCCAATAGAAAATTTAAGAAAGATGGAAGACAGGGAAAATCTGTCTAATGTGGAACAGAACGCTGCATTTTTATAGGACAAAGAAGAGGGAAAGCCACATTTACTGCCAGTTTCTGTATTTCATACATAATATCTACATTTGGAAGGTCAGACAAAAGCGGAAAGGAGAATTTCCCAGTTTCTATGTGAAAGGGAGTGGGAGGACCCTTTGAGTGAAGAAACTCTTCATGAGAACCAGTGTCTCCAGAGAAAGAAAAACTGACCCACACACTCTGATGTTTAATTCAATGCTTAGGAATACAGCAGATATTTATTTTTGTTTTTATGCCAGGAAATAAAGAATTTGAAATGACCTGTAGAACAACAGTGAAGCCAGACTCAAAAATGTGGCAATTAAAGAAGCTTATTATGACTTCTGGTGGAAATTTTTTGCAATTTCACTTAGCAAGTCAAAAACAAGGACTGTTAGTTACTTTCAGGAGTGGACCATGCCTCACAGGACCATGCAGTATAATATTTGGACTATATAAAATTAGCTATTTTCATGGCTATTACTAAGAATTATTAAGTTGTGTCTTGCTAAAATAGCAGGTAAATGTGAGATTTAGTATGCATAAGAAAAGCGTGAAATAGCTCTATGGCAAAAAAAGAAAAAAGTAAAAAATGCTTAACTATTTAATATGCAGTTTTCAACTGGGGACAGGAAGGAGTAGCCTAAGTGAATATGGGAACATCTAATTCATTATCCAAAACTGGATACTTTTTTTCTTTTTTCATTTCTTTTTTCTTTCTTCTTTTTTTTTTTTTTTTTTTCTTTTTTTAATTTGACACAGAGTCTCACTCTGTCACCCAGACTGGAGTGCAGTGGCTCAATCTCAGCTCACTGCAACCTCCACCTCCCGAGTTCAAGCGGTACTCCTGCCTCAGCCTTCCAAGTGGCTGGGACTACAGGCGTACACCACCAAGCCCAGCTAATTTTTGTATTTTTAGTAGAGACGGGATTTCTCCATGTTGGCCAGAATGGTCTCGATCTCTTGACCTCATTATCTGCCTGCCTCGGCCTCCCAAAATGCTGGGATTACAGGCGTGAGCCACTGTGCCCGGTCGAAACCTGGATACTTTCATTTGGTACAAATGTTCAGGCTCCTCCTTAGCATCTTTGGGGACTGAGGA
Organism: Pongo pygmaeus; assembly: GCF_028885625.2. NCBI lineage: Eukaryota > Metazoa > Chordata > Mammalia > Primates > Hominidae > Pongo > Pongo pygmaeus. Next base: position 87,266,800 of record NC_072384.2, read on the forward strand.
AAGAGTACAAATGGAAGCTCATATATTTGACGTTTTTCATTCAAGTATATAAAAGAAGCCACATAATCATTAAATAGCTTTCTATTTCTGTCTTTCCTAATAATTATTCCTAAAACCCAAGAAAATTCATATCAAATTTAGAATTCCCAGAATCCTCAGAATCCCTGGAGTTTTGTGCAAGAACAAGCTGGTATAGGGTGAGCTGCCCTCTGATCCTTTACCCCTGGCCCCTTACTGTTCAACCCCAGCTCCTTGTTGCACTGGTGAGGCCCCTTGTGTTTATGTAAGTCCACACTTCAGCCTGTGTATCTAAGTTGTGTGCACTTCTTTGTGTAAACAGCCATCTTATGGCCAATCCTTGAAACTAGGGGTGGATATAGAAGAGGCATCATTTATCATCGGAAAGGTGAATCCAGGCAAAACATGCATGCAGTTTCTGAATATGAGCATAAGCCATTTGGGTTTTAAGCTCTGGGGTCCCAGGTACCAAGGATATGGTTATAAGTGTTATAAAACTTTAGGTGGACAGATTTCCTTAGTTTGAATAGCTCATCCATGGAGTGAGGGCCAGCTAGAGGAAGACCAAGGTGGGAATCTCTAAAGTGCACCGACAAAGGCAGGGGTCCTTTCTTCATGAATCTGTGGCTAGTACTGCAAATGCTAACCTGGAATTGATGCCAGAACAAGCAACAAACCTAGACTCTTGGGAAACTGGGATGCATAGTCACCCTAAATTTATGGTGCACATGCAGTATAAACTGCACTTTGGGTGAGCTTTCTGGACACAAAATCAGAAGGACAAAAACGAGGCTGACTGCACTTGTTACATGAACATGAAGAAATACAATTTTAAAGTGACCAAAGTGAACTTCAAGGAGAGAGTTTTCAAATTTGTGGAGATTGCTTTGGCTATCTATTTGGGCTCTCTTTTGGTTCCATATGAATTTTAGGATTTTTTTTTTCTAAATCTATGAATAATGACATTGGTATTTTGATAAAGATTGCGTTGAATCTTTAGACCTCTTTGAGCAGTATCATTATGTTAATAATTCTTCCAACCCCTGAGGCCAGGTTGTTTTTCCATTTGTTTGTCATCTGCAATTTCTTTTCTTTTTTTTTTGAGGCAGAGTCTGGCTCTGTCCCTCAGGCTGGAGTGCAGTGGCACCATCTCGGCTCACTGCAAGCTCCGCCTCCCAGGTTCACACCATTCTTCTGCCTCAGCCTCCTGAGTAGCTGGGACCACAGGCACCCGCCACCACGCCCTGCTAATTTTTTTGTATTTTTAGTAGAGACAGGGTTTCACCATGTTGGCCAGGATGGTCTCAAACTCCTGACCTCGTGATCCTCCCACCTTGGCCTCCCAAAGTGCTAGGATTACAGGCTTGAGCCACCACGCCCGGCCCCTCTCCAATTTCTATCATCAGTGTTTTGCAATTTTCCTTGTATTGGATGTCTATGAAGAAAACGAAAACAATCATAAACAATTATCCAGAGTAGACTTAAGCAAGATGACAACTTTTCCAGAACACTTGTTTTGGAAAAGAAAATACTATTCGATTTAGAGAAATAATGTATAGTTTGATTGTTCATTATTTTGTTTCATTATGAAGTAATGGGTGCACAGAAAATTTCTAATAAAATGATGGAGTGTTATGGATTGAATTAGTATATGCTATCATAATTTATATGTTGAAGCCTGTCTTTGTTAGTGCTACTGTGACAAAATATGTGAGACTGGGTAATTTATAAAGAACATAAATTTGTTTCTTACAGTCGAGAGGCTGAGAAATCTAAGTTCAAGGCACTGGCAGGTTCAGTGTTTTGTGAGGGTCAGACTCTGCTTCTCAGATGCCTTTTTGCCTTGTTACTATGTCCTCACGTGGCAGAAAGCAGAAAGCAAAGGGGACTAGCTAGTTCCCTCCAGCCCTTTTTAAAGTCACTGATGCCATTCATGAGGGTTCCATCCTCATTATTTTTCTTTTTTTTTTTTTTTTTTTTTTTTTTTGACACAGGATCTTGCCACGTCACCCAGACTGGAGTGCAGTGGTGCAATCACAGCTCAGTGCAGCCTTGGCATCCTGGGCTCCAGGGATCCTCCCTTTTCAACCTTTGTAGCTAAGACTACAGGCAGCACCCTCATGATTTAATCATTTGCTAAAGGCCCCATATCTTAATACTATTATATTGGGCATTAAGTTTCAACATGATTTTTGGAGGGGGACACAAACATTCAAACCATAGCAAAGCCCTGACCCCATTGTGACTTATTTGCAGCTGAAGTAGATGAGGTCTCAAAGGAAGTAATTAAGATTTTGTGCTGGGATTTGAGTCTAGTTATAGGTCCAGAAGCAGAGAGGATGGTAGGGGTGGTTCCTGAAGAGATGCAGCATTGTCTTACATGTCAGCTGCCACAGGGGGTGCCATTACAATTTCCTCAGGGAATGCAGGATTTATTCCCTGCTAGGAACTAGAAAAACCAATATTACTGTGGGTGGGGAGGCCTTTTTGCTGGGGTAAGAAGGCCACTTTCAGTAAGAGTGGGGAGGCTTCTTCCACTGGCAAAGAATACTTAACAGAATTTAGAGGCTCAATGTCCCCAGCTTCATCAGGGTCTTCTCACAGGTCTCCATCTCTTCTTACAAGATCTCATTCTGTCCCAAGAAATGTTGTCACTTTAACAGTAGACATTCTGCAAAGCTGGCAGTTTAACTTTTATTGTAATTCGCCCAATTGTAGGATGAGGTTCTGCATTTGATTTTTCAGCAATGTCAGCCATGTGGCTACAGGAAATAAGGCTTTTCCCCAGGGTACACCTAAAAGCTCTTAGTTCATTTATGCAGCATAGAATCTGGGAATTTGACTCTCTAAGCTCATTCTTTTCTTTTACCACTTTGTCATAAAACATAAGGAGCAACCAACTAATGTTATTATTATTTTTTAAGTTTTCCAAAAATGCTTGAAAGTATCATAAAGTCACTTAGTTCCATGCTTCTTATAAGTGATTTATTAGGAGTATCCAATACAGTCATTTTATGTATCTCTATAAACATTTCAAGCCATAGACTATCAGTAGTGTCTTCCTTACTAGAAATAGAGCCATTATGATCTTTAAGTCTAATCCGATTGGAGAGCCAATTCCAGAAACTCCAGACCTGATTCAGGAAACTCATTCTTAAAATTCTGTTCTTCTGGAATCACTCTTGGTATTAAAATTCGTATTAGGTCAGAATTCTCCAGAGAAATAGAACCAATGGAATATTGTGTGTGTGTGTGTGTGTGTTTATAGACATACATATATGTAATCTCCATACACACATACATATGGAAAGAAATAAATTTATTATGAGGGATTGACTCACACCATTATTGAGACTGTGAAGTTTCATGTTCTGTCATCTGGAAGCTGAAGGCCCAGGAAAACTAGGCATGTAGTTCCAGTCCAAACTAAAAGGCCCAAGAACAAGAGGGTTAGTTGGTGGTATAAGTTCTGGTCTGAGTCCAAAGACCTGAGACCCAGCAGCACTAATATTTCAGGGCAGGAGAAGATGAATGATCCAGTTTAAAAAGAGACAGTGAATTTTGCCCATCTTTCGTCTTTGTGTTCTGTTCAAGCCTTCAATGTATTGGTGTTGTCCAGCCACATTATTGAGAGCAAGCTTCTTTACTCAAATTATTGATTTAAATGCTGATCTCTTCCAGAAAAACCCTCACAGACACACCTAGAAATAATGTTTTACCAGTTATCTGGGTGGTATGGTTTGACTGTTTCCCCCAGGGTTCATGTGCTGGAAACTTAATCCCCAATGCAACAAAGTTGAGAGGTGAGTTTGTTAAAAGGTAACTAGGTCTTCTCATGAATGGATTAATTTTGGTATTCCAGGAGTGTTTTGTTATTGAGAGAGTACATTTAAGAGTGAATTTTGCCCTCTCTTCTGCACTCTCTTTTTCCACCGTGGAATGGCACGGTAAAAAGTCCTTGTGAGACACTGGCACCTTGATTTTGGTCTTCCCAGCCTCCTATGAGGAATAAATTTCTATTTTAGATAAATTACCCAGTCTCTAATATTCAGTGTCAGAATAAGACACTGAACATCCCTTAGCCCAGACAAGTTGATATATAAAATTAACCATTACAAGTGCACTCACAGGGTGAAACTCTTATCCAGTAGGATTAGTGTCTTTAAGAAGAGACACCAGAGAGCTTGCTTCCTCTCTCTCCACACATGCAGTAAGCACATAGTGAGAGGGTGACCACCACAAACTAAAAGAAGGGGCCTCAGAATAAAACCTACCTTGTAAACATATCGATCTTGGACTTTCCAGTCTCCAGAACTGTGAGAAATAAATTTATCTTGGTTAAGCCACTCAGTCTATAGTATTTTTGCTATGGTAGCGAGAACAGACTAAGGCATGAAGGAAAAGAGACCATGGACTGAATATATAAATATATTTCAGAACATTTAAGATAATAATGGATAGAAGATCACATATAGCTTGAAATAAGATGAAGAGAAACAGGTCAAAGGAAACTTAAAATGAAAATGTGAAGGACAAATTGAAATAGCAAAATATTCAAGAACCACCTTAAAATAAAATTATAGGATTAAATATTTGGAATTGCAAGAGGGAAGAGAGATCTATTCCATTTGGCATTTGAATATAGATGGAATTTAGAGACACTAGAAAATCCATTCAACTTTGCTGAAAATGTAGGCTGAGCTTTTTAGTTGTGGTTTAAGTACTCTCAGATTGCCCAGAGATGAGGTTTAGTATCCATTAACCTATTATGTCACTGAAATTACATGTAAAAATTTTATTTCCTTACAATTGTAATTCAAAGAAACAAAAAACTGTTATCTCTTTCCCATGCAAAAATTAACAAGGAGGATGACCCTTTCTATAGGCTTCAACACTTAACAAGTGACCATTTCAAAGCATTCTGGTCTTTTGGAGCCAAGATAACAATTAACAGCTAAAGAAGACATACATGCAGCCAACAAACATAGGAAAAAGTGCTGAACATCACTAATCATTAGAAAAATGAGAATCAATACCACAACAAGGTATCTCACACCGGTCAAAATGGCTATTATTAAAAAGTCAAAAAATAAATAAAATTAAAATAATAGGTGCTGGTGAGATTACAGAGAAAAGAGAACACTTATACACTGTTGGTGGGAGTGTAAATTACTTCAGCTACTGTGGAAAGCAGTTTGGAGATTTTTCAAAGAACTTAAACCAAAACTACCATTCAACCCAGCAATCTCTTTATTGCATATATACCCAAAGGAAAATTAATTTTTCTACCAAAAAGACACATGCATGCATTTGTTCATCACAGCAGTACTCACAATAGCAAATAAATGGAATCAACCTAAATGCCCATTAATGGTGCACTAGATAAAGAAAATGTGGTACATATACATCATGGATGACATGGTTTGGCTCTGGGTTCCCACCCAAATCACATGTCAAATTGTAATTCCCAGTGTTGGGGGAGGGACCTGGTAGAAGGTAATTGGATCATGGGGGCAGATTTCCTGCATGCTGTTCTCATGATAGTGAGTGAGTTCTCATGCGATCATATGGTTTAAGAGTACATGACACTTCTCCCACCCCTCGCTCTCTCTCTCTTTCCTGCTGCCATGGGAAGAAGGTGTATACTTCTCTTTTGCCCTTCTGCCATGATTGTAAGTTTCCAGAGGCCTCTCAGTCATGCTTTCTGTTAAGCTTGCAGAATTGTGAGTCAATTGAACCTTTTTTCTTCATAAGTTACCTAGTCTCAGGTAGTTATTTATAGCAGTGTAAGAATGAACTAATACAGAAAATTAGTACCAGGAAAGTGGAGCATTGCTATAAAGATACCTGAAAATGTGGAGGTGACTTTGGAACTCGGTAATGAGTAGAAGATTGGAAAAGTTTGGAGGGCTCAGAAGAAGACAGAAAGATGTGGGAAAGTTTGGAACTTCCTAGAGACTTTTTGAATGGTTTTGACCAAAATGCTGACAGTAATATGGACGATGAGTTACAGGCTGAAGTGGTCTCAGATGGAGATGAGGAACTTATTGGGAACTGGAGTAAATGTAACTTGCTATGCTTTAGCAAAGAAACTGGTGGCATTTTGCTCCCACCCTATAGATCTGTGAAACTTTGAACTTGAGAGAGATGATTTAGGGTATCTGACAAAAGAAATTGCTAAGCAGCAAAGCATTTATGAAGTAACATGCCTGTTTCTGAAAGTATATGCTCACATGTGTGAACAAAAAGATGACCTTAAACTGGATTTTGTATTTAAAAGAAACACAGAGCATAAAAGTTTGGAAAATGTGCTGCCTGGCAGAATGTGGTAGAAAAATAAAAACACATTTTCTGGGGAGAAATTCAAGCCTGCTAGAGAAATTTGCATAAATAAAGAAGAGCCAAAGGTTAATAGCCAAGACAATGAGGAAAATGTCTCCAGGTCACTTCAGAGACATTCACAACAGCCTCTTCCATCACAGGCCCAGAGGTCTAGGAGGGAAAAATAGTTTCATGAGCCAGGGCCAGGGCCCAGCTGCTCTGTGCAGCTTTGAGACATGGTGCCCTGTGTCTCAGCCACTCCATCCCCAGCCATAGATAAAAGAGCTCAAGGTGCAGCCCAGGCTGTGGCTTCAGAGGGTGCAATCCCCAAGACTTCGTGGCTTCCGCATGGTGTTGGGTCTGAATCTGTGCAGAAGGCAAGAGCTGAGGTTTGGGAACATTTGCCTAGGTTTCAGAGGATGCATGGAAATATCTGAATGTTTGGGCAGAAGACTGCTGTGGAGGTGGAGCCCTCTAGGGCAGTGTGCAGGGGAAATATGAGGTTGGAGCCCCCACACAGAGTTCCCACTGGGGTACTGCCTAGTGGTGCTGTGAGAAGAGGACCACTGCCCTCCAGACCTGAGAATGGCAGATCCACTGACAGCTTGCACCATGCATCTGGAAAAGCTGCAGGCACTCAATGCCAGCCTGTGAAAGAAGCCATGGGGCCTATACCCTACAGAGCCACAGGAGTGGAACTGCCCAAGGACTTGGAAATTTATTCCTTGTGTTAGTACCTCCCGGATGTGAGACATGGAGTAAAAAGAGATTATTTTGGAGCTTTAAGATTTAATGACTGCCTTGCTGGATTTCAGGCTTGTATGGGGCGTGTAACTCCTTTGTTATGGCCAATTTCCCCCTTTTGGAACAGGAGCATTTACTCAGTGCTTGTACTCCATAGTGTCTTGGAAGTAACTAACTTGTTTTTCATTCTACATGTGCTTAGGCAGAAGGAACTTGCCTTATCTCAAATGAGACTTTGGACATGAACTTTTGAGTTAATTCTGGAATGAGTTAAGATTTGGGGGTACTGTTAGGAAGGCATAATTGGTTTTGAAATGTGAAAATGACATGAGATTTGGGAGGAGCCAGGGGTGAAATGATATGGTTTGGCTTTGTGTCCCCACCCAAATCTCATGTTGAATTGTAATTCCCAATTTTGAAGGAGGAACCTGGTGGGGAGGTGGGTGGTTGGATCATGGGGGCAGATGTACCCTATGTTGTTCTCATGATAGTGAGTTAATTCTCACAGATATGATGGTTTAAAAGTGTGTGGCACTTCCCCCTTTGCTTGCTCTCTCTCCTCCCACTATGTGAAAAAGGTGCTTGCTTCCACTTTGCCCTTCTGCCATGATTGTAAATTTCCTGAGGCCATTCAGTCATGCTTCCTGTTAAGCCTGTGGAACTATGAGTCAATTAAACCTCTTTTTTTTTTTTCATTAATTACCCAGTCTCAGGTAGTTCTTTAGCAGTAATGTGAGAATGAACTAATACAATGGATAACTACACAGCCATTAAAAAAAAAATCATGTGCTTTGCAGCAGCATGAATGCAGCTAAGAAGCCATTATCTTAAACAAATTAATGCAGGAACAGAAAACCAAATATTGCATCTTCTCACTTATAAGTGGGAGTTAGACAATGAGTACACATGGACACAAAGATGAGAACAAATGGACACTGGGGACTACTAGAGGAAAGTGGAGGGAAGAGGGATGAGTGTTGAAAAACTAACTGTTGGATACTATGCTCACTATCTGGGTGACAGGAACATTCATATGCCAAACCTGAGAAACACAAAATGTACCCATGTAACAAACCTGCGTATGTACCCCTGAACCTCAGATAAAAGTAAAACAAAGGAAAACAGCTTTGAGCCTTGCCTATAAGCCCATTTATTACTCCTGGTGTTCCAGAAGTGGCATAATTTTAAAGGAGAAAACATGAGAAATTAAAAAAAATGCTTCCTGGGGCATAATGTCATCCTACTCCACCTTCCAATGATCATTTTTTGATTCCTTTCACTGAAAATTACTTCAAAAGCATGATCTACACACCTCTTCTCCACTGCTCTCTCTGTTTATTCATATGCCATTGCCACACTGTTGTAATTATTGAGTTACATAATGGTTGACAGGGCTTATCTCCCCCTCCTCTCTTGTTTATTTTTTAGAGCTTTCATTGCTATTTATTGTTATTTCTCCTCATGGAAACTAAAATCAGCACATCTGGTTTCAGAATAATTACCTACTCTCTTTTTTTTTATTTGGATCACATATATTTTATAATTTATACAGGGGAAAATGGACATCTTTATAATCTTCTTATTCAAGAACATGGTGTATCTTTCCATGTATTGATAACCTCTGCTGTGTCCTTTAGTAATATTTAAGATGTATTTTATATAGTTACTCATTCTTGTTTAATTTGTTCCTATGTATTTTATCTTCTCTAGTGTCATTATAAGTTTGCTTCTTTCTTTCCCACTGTATCTTCTGTTATACGTGTATATAAAAAATTGATTTGTGTACATTTATTTTATACATTGGTACATTTCTGAATTCTAGTGCTTTCTCCTCCTTTTCAAATTTTGTAATTCTATTTTGTTTAGCTTTATTTGTTTGCATTGTCTAATTACATTGACTGTTTCATCTAGTTGAATATTAAATATTAATTTATGATATCTAAGCATTCACATCTTGATCCTAACTCCAGGAACAAAGATTTCAATATTTCTGTCTTAATATAATACTGACATTGGGGCTGATTTAAGTATCTCTGATCATGTAACCAAGTTTCAGTAAATTCTTTACTTGTTTTTATTTTTTAAAATTAACTATATTGTTGAATTTTGTCAAATGCTTTTCCACTATCTTCAGTGATGGTTATTTGGTATTTTTTATCGTTAATGTTAGTAATATAATGCATTAAATTAATAAATTTTTAAATTTTGTTTCATCCTTGGTTTCTTGAAATAAATCTTACTTGGTCATAAAATATCTTGTAACATGCATTAAATTCTGTTTGCCAATATTTTACTTTTTTATTGATCAATATTCATAATCGTACCTTATAACTGTAGCCCTCTTAGTCTTTTTATTCATGTCTTTGTTTCTTTGTCACTCCATTAGGGAACCTACCTGATCACCTGACCAAAGGCAATACTCTTCCTTTACAATAAGTAGTTGCTGAATGACTGAATGAATCTGTAGGTAGATCTAAAGTTCAGGTAAGGTTGTTTATCTATTGTCCAACCACACTTTTCAAAATAAGAATAAAAATGAAAGAAAAAGAAAGTAAATTCCCTTTGCATTTGAGTTGAAATAGGTTGCTTGTTTGTTGGGTGTATCCTGCTTTTGTAGAGCATGGATGTGCAGCCAGGAATGCAGACTTTGTAAAACTCTCTGAAGTCAGCAGATATATGGCTCCACTGTGAGACCTATAGTGTTCCTACCATACACAAGCAAGTAAAGCAAATGGTCCATGTGAGGGCAACATGAGATAGATGTGGATTTCTGTCATCTTACTTGTTATAATTTCATCCTTTGTCTCTTGCATGCTGTAAGCTAGTTGCACACTAGTTTGCATACTCTTTATAACACTTTTGGAATATAGCATGGGAGTTTTCATCCAAGGGAGGTGTTGTATCTGGGTCATACTCTGAAGTTCTTTGATATAGCCTCCAATTGGAACACAGAAAATTTCATTTTGTGCTTGAAAACAATGATACCAGATCTAACTCAACTCCTTTAAATAACTACATCTGCTTCTGTGAACTATGTTGAAAAACTATTTGTGTAGTTTGAACTGTAGCTTTGAATGCTATCTTTCATAGATTCAAGAGAAAGTTGCCTAATGCAAAGGATTTAGTTTAGAAATGTCAGTTTGAAAGTAAACTGAAACATATTAGATTGTAAAATACCACTTAAACTGCTGAAGCCCTATGAAGGAATGCTTTCTTATATTGTAATGTTCCTACTATTGTGCTTTTGAAATAGAAGATGCTCAATACATTTTATTGATTTAAATTTATTTAATAATCTCTTCTCTGTTATAAGATAACATTATTAGCTGGACATTGGGAATTTATTACCGTTGGTTAGTATATATTATACTTAGATTTTGTTTTGTTTTGTTTTTTAACAAAACAAAGCTGACAGCAAATACACAATAGGTAGCATCTGTATTGACTGGTTGGTGCCTATGTAATACTACTACATATTTTCACTTTCCCCTCTGAATGCTTGAGTGTTTTTTTGTTTTTTGATTTTGTAACTAAATACAAGTACTTTGCTCTTATATGATGTTATTCTTATGTTATTTTTATCAAATATCAGCATCAGTATGTCATTTTAATGGTTTCCCTGCCTCCTCTGAGTGCTTACAGTCTGATTATAGTTATATTTATAGTTATATTTAATGCCTACCTTAATATCATAGACAAGTGTATTTAATTAACATTCTTGACAACAGTATGTACTAAATGTTTCCTGTATTCTGAATAGCACAATTATTTCACTGTCAGAATGATGTTTACCTTAAAAATAAATGTCCAAACCCAACTATGTAGATAATAATAATGCTCACATATTTTGTGCTGTACTTGTACCAAGTTTATATTTAAGCTGATATCTTTTCAGATTTGTTTCTTGAGTTTATGATATTATTATTTTAAATAATTCTCCATGTAACAAACTGATGGGTGTTTTAGGACTTACCTTTTTAAAAATAAACTCTAATAATTGCAGATGTGAATGTCTGATGTGCATAAAAGAAAAGTCATGGTCTTCTGAAGGTATTTATTCTCAAAGATTCCTAGAGCTTGTCAACTTGAGAAAATAGCTTATGTTTTTGAGCCACAGTATTATTACCTATGAAAAGAATGTAACATTTTAACAAGCTTAATACTATGTCGATAATATAGTAAATATCAATATACTGTGGCTATAATACATTGAATATCTCAAACTGACATTTCAAACTCATAAAATAGATCTGAAATAAATATTTTTCATATTCTGAAAGTGAAACATTAGATTTATGAAAAGCCTAAGACATAAGCATTTCTTATATATCATCAACAACTATATGAAAATCAATGGGTAAATTAGGGAGAATAGAAGAAATAAAACTCCAAAGAAGAATAGAGTGTCACAGTGTTGCGTGTTGCAAATAAACATTATCATATTGCAGATATCGGGAGCTAAAAATAATATCCACATGTAGAGTTTTTAAAGCATTGTTTAATAAACACTTACCCTTACTATCTGCATCGAGCTTTTATATTCTTACATTGTTCCTGTCCTCTCCACATGTACTTCTGTGAGTTAAAATGTAAGACTTTAAAATGGTGTAAAATTTAGAAAGATTAGGGGATAATTTCTAGTGCAACCTTCTGGGTTACCCATTTTTATTTGTTTATTTTCTGTGAGACATTTTACAACTAAGTTGTGAAAAATGAATAATAATACAAATGCAAATTCCTTGTCTTCAGTAGAATGCAATTGATTATTGCCCACGGATAGACATTTTTTTTTTTTATCTATTTGTCAATCCACTTCAGCATTTCTTATCTGCCTGTATATGTGGGGTATTTTGAATTCTCCTTGGAATGTTATAACATCTTACAGGCTCCCTCATTAGCTAATGAGTTAAACAAAATCTTTGAAATGTGTTCATTTTATATTTGCAAGAGAATCATAATTATACCTTCTTTTTAAGATGGATTAAAGACTTAAATGTAAGATGCAAAACTATAAATAAAGAAAATCTAGGAAAGATTCTTCTGCCTAGGCAAATAATTTGTGACTAAGTCCTCAAAAGGAAATACAACAAAACCAAAAATAGACAAATGAGATAATTAAACTAAAAAGCTTTTACACGGCAAAAGAAATCATCAACAAAGTAAGCAGATGACCTACAGAATGGGAGAAAATATTTGCAAACAATACATCCAACAGAAGGTAAATATTCAGAATCTCCAAGAAACTCAAACAATTCAACAAGAAAAAACAAACAACCCTATTAAAAAGTGGACAAAAGACATGAACAGACATTTTTCAAAAGAAGTCATACAGGCAGTCAACAACCACATGAAAAAATTGCTCAACAGCACTAATAATCAAAGAAATGCAAATGATAACCACCGTGAGATACCATCAGAATGGCCATTATTAAAAAGTCAAAATGCAACAGATGTTGGTGAGGATGTGGAGAAAAAGGAATGCTTATACACTGTTGATGGCAGTGAATTAGTACAACCTTTATGAAAAACAGCATGAAAATTTCTCAGTGAACTAAAAATAGATCTACCATTCAATCCAGCAATCACAGTACTGGGTATCTACCCAAAGGAAAAGAAACTATTATATCAAGAAGACACCTGTACTCATATGCTTATTGCAGCACTTTTAACAATAGCAAAGTCATGGAATCAACCTAAGTGTCCATCAGCTGGTTATTGGATTAAAAATGTGATATGTGTGTAGGTATAGATACATATATACATGCACACACTATGGAATACTACTCAGTCATAAGAAAGAATAAAATTATGTCTTTTGTGGCAACATGTTGGACATTGAGACCATTATCCTAAGTAAAATGACTTAGAAACAGAAAGTAAAAAAAAAAACATGTTCTCACTTATAAGTGGGAGCTAATTAATAGGTACATATGAACATGCAGGGAGGAATAATAGACACTGGAGACTCTAAAAGGTGGGAAGGTGGGAGGAAGGTAAGCAAAGAAATACTACCTATTGATTATAATGTATACTTATTCGAGTGATGGTGACACTAAAAGCCCAGACTTTACAATACATCCATGTAACACAACTGCACTGGTACCCCTAATTATAGATAAATAAAATAAAATATAATAAAATAAAGATTCTCTTTAAACACTTCTTTCTCTTTTTTTCTTTCTGCCATTTGATATAAAAATACACAATGGAATCTATAATAGAGAAAGAAAATAAGTCATCATACATTTTCAAGTTTCTGGGCTCCTTCCCCTTCTTTTTAAATAAAAAGGAATTTGCATGCATTGTAGTTTATTTGGATTTTTTAAGTCTTACATGTTTTTCAAGAAGATGAACAGTGGATTCCCCTGATAGAGCAGTATTATATGCTTTGACAGAGTAATGTACCTCATGGATGGTATAATCTTAGGCGTCTCTTTCTTATTGGCTCCGAGAAGTGAATCCTAAGAAGCAAAGAGATATTTTTCATTTTGTTTCTCTTTTTAAAAAATTTTTCACCTATCCCCTTTAATAATTTTGTGTTTGCTTGGGGTTTTGGTTTGTTTTCATTAAGAAATTATTTTGCATTGGCAGCAGCAGTGATTGGGAATTTAGTTTCACTCTCTGATATTTGTCAATAATTGTAAATGGATTAATAAATTATAGAGCTCTGTTCTTTATTGGATGAGAGACAAAGAGATTCTGATTTGCTAGTCATTTTTTGTTTTTGTCTATTTGTCTATGTTAACCCCAAATTATTTAACATTTTTGTGCCCATCTGGAAGGAGAATGGCTCTGATGGACTCTGATAGACTAATAAACTTTTGTTTTTCTGAGTTGCTTGTGTTTTTGGGCTGTGGCTAAAATTGTAGACTGAATCTGTACACTCTTTGTATGTCTACATATAATTCGGCATGGCCTTTACCTCTCCTCGTGTGAGTGTTTAATATTTGCCTGTCTTTGGGTATTATTAATGACACATTAAAATCTCTTAAATAGCTCCATTTTTATTGGCTTACAAAGATAAATAAGTACTTACATGAAATTAATATTTCAGAAAATAATGAAATTGAACTTCTAATTACTTTAAATGTGCTACACTTAATATCTATATTCATTAAGAAACTTGCTAAGAATCTGAGAAACTAAGAAATATTTAAAGAATGCAAGTTTCTTATTAAGGTAAATCACTGGCATATGATATTAGCATATTAATTTTTGTTCAATAAACACAACTGTCTTTTTTTCTCATTTATTAGTATTAATGATCACAGAGCATACATTATATTAACATGGGTTTGTTTGTCATAAACTTATTTAGGCTTACTGATCCAGTAAGCTAACATTACTTCTACATAATGTTTAAGATCATAAATATATATCTGTATTCTACTGAATTGAATTATGGTCATGGCTCATTTTTAATTTCAGTAGTAATTATATTTTGTGGTACATCAACTTGAAGAAAATTTCCAAGATCTTTAAGTGATTTAAAATCTTGGACTGATATTAAAACTTGGACTGATATCCATTGAGTTAATGGAAAATCACTGGATATGTGGTTAATTTCTATGTAAGAAAAAATTGACCAATTCCTTTCTAAGCATAATTTTAAGTTTTTGCTTGCCATTTTTATGTATATAGAATCATTTTTTCTTTGGGTCACATTCATTTTTGCCACTTTGTAATGGTGTAAAAGGGATGTATGTAGCTGTAGAAAATTATTTTATTTGTATTCATGAGCTTTTCTTATCTGCTAAATTGCTTGCATATAACAAACAGTTCTCAATTTTTATACCCCATTTTTCTCTGAAATAGAAGTTGGTTACTTTGAAAGTTACAATTAAGAAAAATGCTTGAGACTACAGTTAGGGGCAATAGTGACAGACTTTTGCTTTGTGTTTGCTTATTTTGTTTCTGGGTTCCTTTTTACTTTGCGGACTTACTGAGGACCTCAAAGAGCTTCTCTTTCTGGATTCTATTTATTGGTACTTATTGTATTAGTAAATAAAAGAGAAATTTTAAAAATATATTTATACTTTGATCAATTTGAAAATAGCCACGAGAAACACATTGCATATTAACAAAAATAATATCTTAGTGATAATATAAAATTGCTTATTACCTCCTGGGTTCTCTGATATCTCTTCTAAATTACTAGTTTGTACAGAATAATAAAGAACATAATGAAGAACAAAACTTGCAAAATAAATTTTATTTCCATTAGTTTATAAGACCTGTCTGCAAAGAAGCCACGGAATATGTTAAAATGTTAGCAGAGTTTGCGCAATGTTGTTTGCCCTCAGGGTTGGATCCTTGGTTTACTGAATATATTCAATATATTGAAACAATATATTCTTTAATTTCTGTGTAATCTGCCTAGACAGAATAGATTTCAAGTCTTATCAAATTAATTTTTTATACTTTAGGTTGACATTGCGTATATCTTTGATCAAACAAAAACAATAACAAAACCATAAAAATGACCACAAAATTTCCCCAATTATGAAGAGACTAAAATGTTTTTAAAAATGTGTTACCAGGTACTTCATTTTAAAATATGTACTGTTTCTTTGATTAAATAGGTAAACAAATATTGTTTCTCAGGCTCTCATAATCATATCTTAAATGTCCAAATTTCCTTTGATATCGTTTTAAAATTTTTGCCTTTCTAAAAATCTGATTATATATATACAAAAAGCAAAATAAAATTTCAAGACATATTTTACACTTAAAACTACTATTGACATTTGCCAGAGTGCCCTGGAAATTGCAAAAATGTTTTCTTTCACCTGATAAAAAATATGCAGGAGGCCGGGCATGGTGGTTCACCCCTGTAATCCCAGCAATTTGGGAGGCTGAGGCAGGCAGATCACCTGAGGTCAGGGGTTGGAGACTAGCCTGGCCAACATGGTGAAACCCCGTCTCTACTGAAAATACAAAAATTAGTCGGGTGTGGCGGTGCACACCTGTAATCCCAGCTACTCGGGAGGCTGAGGCAGGAGAATCATTTGAACCCGGGCGGTGGAGGTTGCAGTGAGCCAAGATTGTGCCACTGCACTCCAGCCTAATTGTTTGCTTTATGGAAAGTCCGTAGAAGTTTATCATTGCACTCCATTTCCATAATATATTTTAATCTTGGAGGAAGCACTGATAAAAACAATTTGCCAAGTTTTCCTCTAGTTATCACTGTTCTGGTAGTGCTTTGCCTGATGAGATTAGACAACAATAAAATGTTATCAGTCATAATTTCAGTTACTGTTTAAAACATTGTTTGGCTACAGTCTTACTTCTTTAATTTGAATCTAGTATCTATTACACCAGTGGTCCCCAACCTTTTTGGCACCAGGGACCAGTTTTGTGGAAGACAATTTTTTCAGGGACGAGGCAGGGGATGGTTTCTGGATGAAGGGATGAAACTATTTCACCTTACGTCATCAGATATTAGTTAGATTCTCATAAGGAACTGACAAACTAGATCTCTCACATGTGCAGTTCACAATCGGGTTTGAGCTCAGCCCCACCTCTGCCTCCTTCCCATGCTTGTTGGCACCCAAAGTCCAGAAGGGGCAGAGGTGGCAGGGGGCTGGTATGTCAGCGCTGCCCTGAGTGCATGTACACCCTGCCAGATTGTGACAGCACCCAGGCTTGGCCACAACTCTGCTCCGCCTTGGAGTTGGCACTGGGAGTAGCGACAGGCCAGGGAGTGGGAGCAGGCACTTCCAAGCCTGCGGGGGAAGGGGACTTCCCAAGCCCCTGAGAGTGTAGGGATGCCAGGTCTAGAGCCGTGGCTGGGCAGCTGCAGCTGCGCCCAGGGGCACAGAAATCCTGCCCTGCCTACTCAGTAGGGGGCAGGTCTCCTGCCTGTTCCTGGCTGCCATCGGCTTCAAGGATACCGCAGCCCCGGCTGCAGCCAGCATCTTAGCAGAGGCTACTCCAGACGGGCTGCCACTGCCATCACTACTACGCAGCCAGGGTTCCTAAGAGGGCACAGACCCTGTTCTACACCAGTGGTTCTCAACTGAGACAGACTTAGTCATGAAGGTTTAGAAAACTAAAGATAATACTTAGGTCTTATGCCAAACTTACTGCATCACTTTGCTTAATGTTCTTTGTATAAAAATACATCTCAAGATTATTATGTTATAGCTCAGTGTGTATTTCATTTTGTCTATTTTTAAAAAATGGATTTGTTGTTTTTCTTCCTAAAGGAACAACTACATTTTCTTCTCAGTTGCATTATTATTCTTATTAAGAACCTGCATTAGAACTTTTACTTTTGAAAATGTTCACTAATATATTAACCACAGACATTGTGATTTCTGTTATACAGATATTATATCTGATCATTTTGTTTTACACTGATGCTTTCCCTGATGCTCTGCTGTAAGCTATAGACAAAAGTTTTGGCTTTAATACTGAAGGATAAACACACAAGCCCTTGGGAAAAAAATTTACAAGGCACTTCAAACTGTTGGCATGTGAATAAACAGATGCATGAGTATGCGCTTGCACTTTCCATATAAGTGGAGTGAACCAGGATTTTGAGAGCATTTTTTCTCTGGTATCTGGCTTTTTTGGTCGCACAGGAGATGGCTTCATGAGATTGCTAATCTGAGATCCAGTTGAACAATAATTAATTTCATAAGACTGAAACAATTGATGAGGGCAATTTTATTGTGTTACTTGTGTGAAATGTTGATTTTGTTTTAATATTCTACTTACTGGATATATAGCTCAAACTCTTCTGTCTCATCTTAAGATCTCTAATCCACAATAATTTTATAAATATTGCTTTTAAAGTGAAATGATACATTTAGAAATAATAGTAGATTCTAACTTATCCTCAGAATTTTGGGGAAAAAACATATTAAATATCCTTACTTCTCATGATAATATAGTTAATTGCATAAGTCCAGTAAGAATGTACCTTCCTTTCTACCAGTATATAATAGGACAAATGGATTATACACTAAAGGACTTATGTGGAGTGTCATATATCAGAATAATGGTCATCAAATTATGCTCATATTGGGGAACAAAGTTTGACTATTTTATGGAGCCAATGCCCATAATGCTCTCCCAGGAAAAGTGGCCTGGTATCTAAATCGCCTGGTAACTAGCTACACGTCCCAGACTTATAGGTGATAAGGAAGGTCAATTTCAGGAATGCTAGAGATTACAACAAATTTTAGGGACTTTGAGGAAAGAGAAATATATTCAAATTTATAGACATAGCAGATGAAATCTGATAGACTTCTTGTGCATAGTTTATTACTGTCAAAGATAGCAAATAATATAGGCTTTCAAAAATCCAATTCAATATTCCGTTTTAAAACTTCCAGGCAGAAGTTAAATTTGTAACCATAGTGGTTGCTCAGTACTTTATAGTTAACAAATTAGATAAATTAGATGAAATGGACAAATTTCCAGAAGAAAACAAACTACTTAAACTGGCTCAAGAAGAAATAGACAATCTGAATAGATCTATATTAAGTAAAGATTAAATCAGTAACTAGACAACTACCTACATATGGCTAGGGCTAGATAGCTTCACCACTGAATTTATTAAAGAAGAATTAATACCAGTTATTCACAAATTCTTGCAGACCTGGAAGAGAAGGGACTACTTTCCATAACTTTCTAAGAAGTCAGTATTACTCTAATATCAAAACTTCACAAATCTCAGCACTTTTGGAGGCCAAGGCTGATGGATCAGTTGAGGCCAGCAGTTCAAGACCAGCCTGGCCAACACGGTGAAATCCTGTCTCTACTAAATATATATTTATATATTTATATTATATATTTATATTTATAATATATATACTATAGTATATATTTAGTATATTCTGCAAGAGATCCAGAATAGCAAAAACAATTGTGAAAAAGAAGAATAAAATAGAATTCATACTTTCTGATTTCAAACTCACTACAAACAAAGGTAATAATGACAGTGTGGTTTGAGCACAAGGATAGACATGTATATATATGTGTATATATATATATATGAAATAGATTTTTAAAATAAACCCATGAATCTATGGCTGATTGCTTTTTGATAAGGATGCCAAGACCTTTCAATGGGGAAAATGGTCTTTTCAACAAATGATCCTAGAACAAATAGCCACGTTCAAAAATATGTGAAGCTAGACCCTTACCTCACACCACATACAAAAATTAACTCAAAATGGATCAATGACCTATAATTTTCTATAAATTTCTTAGAAGATTTTATAGGAGTAAATCTTCATGATTTTGAATTTGGCTAAGGATTCTTAGATGTGACACTAAAAGCATGAGCAACAACAAAAAAAAGTACTTAATAAATAATTGTTACCTTTTATGCATCAAAGGACACAATTAAGAAAGGGACAAGACAATTCACAGAATGGGAGAAAGTATTTGCAAATTATCTGAAAAGAGACCTACACATATATATTTGCAGATATGTGTGTGTGTGTGACTATATATATATACATATTGATATATATATATATATCAATAATAAAAAGACAACCAAATTAATAATGGACCAATAATCTGAATAAATATTCCTCCAAAAAAGATTACACATGGCCAATAGATGCTTGACATCTTTAACCATCAGAGAAATGAAAATTAAACTACAAGGTACCATTTCACATCCATTAGGATGTCTAAAATAAAAAAGACAGATAATAACAAGTGTTGAGAAAAATGGAGAATTCAGAACCCTTCATACACTGCTGGTGGGAATGTAAAATGATCTGGCTGTTTTGCAAATGTCCTGAAAAGAAATGAAAACTTTTGTACGAACAAAAACTTGCAAACAAATGTTTATAGGTATATTATTTATAATAACCAAAAGGTAAAAGCAAAACAAACATATCCATCAACAGACAAATGAATAAATAAAATGTGGTATGTTCACCCAATGGAATAAAAGGAAACATTGATACATGCCAAAACATGAATGAATTTTAAAAACATAAGTGAAATCATTTAGTCACAAAAGGTCACATACTATATGATTACAATCATATGAAAGTCCAGAATAGGGAAATCTGTTGAGACAGAATGTAAATTAGTGGTGTTTATAGCTGAAATGAAAGTAGAGATAGAGGGATAGAGAAGTGATGGCTAAAGGATACACTGTTTCTTCTCAAGGTCATAAAAATATAATGAAATTGGCGATGGTAGCATGTCTCTATGGATGTACTAAAATATACTCTACTAATATACTAAAAACTGCTTTGAATATGAAGTATTATATGATATGTGAAGTATATCTCAATGAAGCTGTTAAAAAGTGCACTATGGTTCTAGATTTGTAAAACCAGCTTGAGGAGGTCTATATTGTAATTAACACTCTCATGTACCTATCTCAACAATAGGCCAAACCTTATGAAACTAGAAATATTTTTAATCAAGAATATTCTTTCTTCGAGATTAGTATAATCACAAGGAGGAGAGATTATAAGAAAAAAACGCAAGTGTTTTAAATGGGCATTTTCTTCCAGAAAACAGATAATGATGTACATTATTCTTGGTCATAAAAATAAAAATTAGTTATTAACTGGAATGCAACTGATTACTGCCCTAAGGATAGAGTGGTTTTGCACTTATTTATAAATTAATTTCAGCATTTTTAATATTCTCATATAAGTGTGATATTTTGAATTCTCCTTTGAATTTTTGTAACATCTTACTTGTTCCTTCATTAATTAATGAGTTAAACAAAATCTTTGAAACATTTTCATTTTATATTTGTGTGAGAGCTATGAATACGCCCTCTTCAAAAATTACCTTTAAATACTTATTTTTCTTATTTTTCTTTCTAATATTTAAACAAAACTACAAGATGAAATATAGTAGACAAAGGAGATGAATTTCTAAACATTTTCTTATTTTGAGACATCCTTTTTCTTCTTTCAGCATAGGAAGGAGTTTGCATCCATTGTAGTATATTTGGATTTTTTTAGTTTGAAAAACAAATCATGACTTTTTCTTAATTGGTTTATTGAATTCATTTACTGGTTTACTGAAGACTTTAAAGAGGGCAAAAGAGATATTTTGTTAAGAGATGTGTTAATTTTGAGAAGTATCCCATTGATTACTGTAAGAATTATGTTTATAAATTAGATTATTTGGCACTCTAGTAAATATCAATGAAAATAAACTTTAACTTATAACTTTAATATTTTCATACAATCAAAAAATAGAGATATACTCTAAGTAGGCATAACATAAATTGTTATAATTGATCAGGATATCTTGAATATATTTTTACAGATAACTAGTGGTTTCTACTAGCAGATTAAAACCAAGAGAAAATTAAAAGTTCACATTAAAAAAAATTTATAAGCAATAAATACAGCACTACAGCCACCACTAATTCTATATACAGTGGATTACATTTAAACAAACACTGCATTCCAGAATGAATATTTTATGAATAAATGCATTGGAAATTAACTTTAGGAAAGAAAATGACAAATTAGAATTTAGAAAATTAAAATATGACTTTCACAAGTAATCACAGTAAAATGCAGATCTACATTTTAAAAGCTAGAAATTCCCCAAATTTATTTTTTTGACAGCAAAGAAGTTTGCTTTAAAAAATGTGTCAGATTTACTTTGCTTTATGAGTATGATACAAAGATATTAAGTAGCATTCAGCTTTTGAGAAATGTAACATTTAAAACTATTCTAAAAATATATGGGTACAAAACTAACAGTGATTAATCATGAATAACTGCTATGCCTCAAGACTCTACAACAGACAAACCCTGGCTATAAAATAAATCTGATCTAGAATTAATATTATAAAAGCATAACAAAAATACTTGAAAATTACATGTTCATTTTAATATAATCTCTGATCATTCAACATTTTTTACTGTCACTTCTACTGTCAAGATGGTTGAGACTTGACAGTTTGTCTAGAAGAAGGCTGATATATGTCAACATGGTCAGCAAAGGATTTAAATATGGGTCTTTGAATAATAAATAGCTAATAATTGAGTTTATTAAAATGAATTTTTGTATAATTTAGGCAGTTGAAGGTCCAGAACAGCCTGCGTTCCTTTCTATGGCAGCTTGCTATGAAATTCATGTTTAAAACAAAACAATACTTTTTTATGCATAGATAAATTATAAATGTACTGACCAGACCATTCTATATGTTAATTCTTACAAATTTAGATAATTTGTCTCAGCAATTTGAAATAAGTTCTGAACTCACCATCTATTGACATATTGACAGCTTAAGAAACAACTTATAATGAGTAATTCATTAGTTTCATCCATTTTAATCAGATTGACACACTTAAAAAACAGATACCCATGACTTTTCCCAAAATTGACTTTTACTAATTGAAGTCATTCTTGTTCTTTAGAGATTTCAGCGGAAAATAACATTAGAGAAACTGAATCCCATACAAATTTCACTTTAATTCATTAGCAAGGTTTTCTTCTATCTTTATTTAATAAGGTCTGACAATAATTCAGTAAGATCTGACAATAATTTTTTCTCAATGATATATTCAAGTATTTCCCTGATTTATATTATATACAGTAGCTCTATTAAAATATTAAAGCATTGTATATGGTATATATTGTATCCTTCTAGTTTTTTATATTTCTTGAATAACCTGGGACATTTCCAAAGCTATATATCTTCACATAGTAAAAAGTCAGTAAAGTAATATTTTAATGGGGTAAAATCTATAAAAGTAGCAGATTGGTATTTATCACAGTAGTTGTTTAAAATTTCTGGATTAGAATGTGAGTTCATTGTCAAAATGAAAAAAGAAATATGTCAAACACACCTATTATTAAGGTATGAGTTATCAAAACAAATATAGTCAATAAAACAGTGACCTTGTGTTTTTAAAATAAATATGATAGATGTTTCTGTTCTCTTAGTTCTCAAACAGACTTCTGATGCTGGCATCTGGTTGTCTTTAAAATATTTACCAAATATAGCATTCCAGACTCTATTTTATTTAAAAAATCAGCCCAGATACAGTATCAGATATTAACATACACACATTGTTGCATTATATATTTGCTTTAAAAATTACGTAGGTTGTATGTATTTGATTTGAGACTATAAAATAAAATAATGGAGTATTTACATGCTCATTTTTCACAATTTCTTTTTACAAAATTCCAAGAAAATAAGAAATCCTTCATTGATTTTCTTTATATAAAATGATTGCTAATTTGTTTATACAGTAGAAATGGAAGGGACAAAATTTATATTTACAGGTACAAATTCCCTCCCACTGTGTGGTAAGACAGGAAGAAGTTGACAAGGTGTTTTGTGGCATCAACTAAGATGTTTTCCTAATGATATAGAAGTAGGATTGCATATTATACATCCTGTTCATCAAGTTTCCACAATGGATATGCCACAAGATATAACTGATGTGTCAGCAAATGAGTAGATCATAACAATTGTACTCAGTTGCTTTTCATAGAGAAAAGAAAGCCAGCAGGGATAATTCACTTCTGGTATTGTCCATTTGAGAGGGTAGTTACAAAAAGGACTACAGCACTCTCTGGGCAAAAAAATGTCAACTGCCCCAATCAAGATGGGATAAAGAGTTTTAAAACTAAAAGCTTATTTTCCCTTCATGTTTATAGGCCTTAGCTAGGTCTCTTGGGGCAATAAGGGTAGAATCATGCCCAACATGTATATTTACTTTTACAGTCATTTGTTTGTGAATTCATGCAATGGTGTGCTGGAGCTGGCTTACACCAGCTCAGAAAAGTTGATTGTTCTTTTCTCCAATTCCACATTTGGTGATGTCAGGTTAGTAGCATCACATCAGGCATAGTGGGAGTATTTACTGACAAACATTACAAACCAGGATTTCTTTTTTCCCACATAGAGCTGGATGTTACACTCTTATCAACGCACTACTAATTTCATGTGAGGCTTTTCTTTATGACATTCAAAAAGTCATTTAATATTGAAGTCTTCTGGCTATAGAGTCATGGGTCCAAGTCCTTGAGTTAGGAGTAGCACAAAACAGTGAGACAACCATCCTTCTATTTTCAATTATATAAATTTTCTGGTTTTAAGAGAACATTTTCAATATCATGGATGCTTTTTCCATTTAAGTGTTCACTAGGACAGTCATGACTATAACCTGGACCATCACTGATTGTTGACACTGTATAAGACGCACTACGAAGAGCTTCTGAGTTGGAAAAGCTGTTTCCAAATTGGATTTTGTATTGATTCCAGTTTCTTCTCAGAATTGCTTGAACCTATCAATCAAAAAGAAATGGAAAGAGCAAGAACAACCCATTAATTGAAATGAAGGCACTGTTTTTGAAGCACAATTAAATAGGTCTTTGAGAAGAGCTTTTTTTAAAAAAAAGTTATGTTAATTAGTGAATAATATAGCTTCATTTTCTTAATTTAAAAAATTAAGTGTACCATCTTCACATTAGGAAATGTATTACAATTACATTGTACTTTACATTCCATTAATATTTTTCATGGCCTGTTTTGTCTTCAAAGCTTTTATAATGCATATGTATTTACTGTTGCCAAACAAATAGGTAATCTGGACCCCCATTTACAAGATTTCATGTACAACATCGAGTTTTATATTAATGTCTTTATTAATAGAATGAGAAGACAATTCGTGACAGGATAAGAGAAAGATATACAAAAGAAAAGAAGTTAGGATACGAAGAATGCAAATCATCAGCAGCAGCAGCAGGGCAGTAGCAGCAACCTTTGTTTTTTAGTGATTCCCATATGCCAGAAATTGTGCTACATTCTAAAAAAGGGAGCACGATATTTGTCTTCATGGAGCTTACTACATAGAGGAAAGAAAAGTGTTGAACAAATAATTATAAATCTGGTGAATATTGTGAAAAATAAATTTAGGAATGTAACCACTCCATTTTTATATATTTGAATCCTCTTCTGCTGAATAAATTTGCAGTTTAATGATTTCCTTCCCCTCTGTTTGAAGCTAGAGATCAGGGGTAGGTGGGTCCTATACAGTAAAATATTGGTCATAATGGAATGTAAGGCACGAGAGTGAATTTTCTTCATTGTCAGTCAGTGGGCACAAATGAGAATATTTAAATACATCTCTAGCTAAGTACCTGGAGGACTTTTCCAGGTCTGATGAGTGAGCACACTGGCTTGGAGCAGCCTGCTTCTAGGTTATGAATGTGTTAGCCAAATCCTTGTGACCCGATCTATGTTTGCCCAGAGTGGGTTTGCTTTGAAAGGTCTTCCCCAAGCTCTCTATTGCTCTTTGGCTCTTTCAGTGCTTTTCCAAAGGGAATCTGAGCATCTCACAGCAACTTTCTGGTAATTCATTTTCTACGTACTGATGTATAATTGTTTAACTTTCTACTACTTATATAGAATTCCTCAACTTTCTCTTCACTATATCCATGTATACAAATCAATATTAAATCTTTAAAAAGGGCTTATTTCTTTCTTGTTATTTCCTAGTCTAATGGATTAAAACAAACACACACACACACACACAACCTCAATTCCTCCAATTACAAACATTCTATAGAAAATAGGTGTTCCAGGATGTCTGCAGCTTTACAGAATACTTCAGAGTTCCTGTTAAAGTATCTTATAGTCTGTCACCTAAAATAAACCCAAAGTTTTATTGTCTCATTTCATGTAGAAAAAAAGAAGGAGCAAATATAAAGCCAACAATGTGTTTAGGTAAAATTAAATGAGGTATTAAAATTACCAGTTAGTTTCACTCTACTATATAGTTTAAAAATTATATAATTAAAATGAAATAACTTCGTATTAAAAGTTACATTATGATGAAGTTCAGTAACTTCATGACTTTCAAGCTCAATTAAAAAAATATATGGTAACCATATCTGAAGAAAACAATTTATATTCATGTAAATATGCTTTGAAAATAAAAGCATTTATAAGGCAACAAATTTATTTATCTTGCAAAAATTAAACTTTCCTCTCAATTTAGTAATATAATTCTAAATCCTCCATATAAAATATTTAAATTAAGATAATTTAAAAATAACATCGGCATATGTAACAACCTCAAGATCATGAGCAAACTACAAATTGAATGGCTTCAGATTGTGAATTTTAAATACATATTCAGAGATTCAAAATAAAAATGACCATTGACCAATTATCTAGATACATCTGATGAGAAATATTTTTGATCCTTATTTTTTGTTTCATAAATTTCTCCTCATTTTGTTACTAAATGCTGAATTGGTTGAGTACATAAACAATATAGTTTCTGGTTGAGGGGAAGTGGCATATAGCTTTGTATAAAAAATTCTATATAAAGGATGAGAAAAAGCTGACAGGAAGTAATAGCTTAGCTGTGAGTCTAGTACTTATAGTCTTAAAAAGGAAAGCTTAAATTCAATTTGGAAGGAAAATGGCTATTGAAATATATGACTGTTTGTTCTTAAGATATCTACTTTGATTAAGGTCATCACTCTATTTCTTCCTTGCAACTAAATCATCAGAAAAACCACAGAAAGCCAATTTCCTGAACTGTGAGGTCTTACTATAGTTAAAAATAAACCTAATTAAAGATCCACAGGCCTTGTAGACTTGTTTGTTTGTTTATGTTATTTGCTCTAAGGATGTTACATTTTTCTTCTGCTTCCTCTAATACAATATCACACCTGTTAAATACGACATTAAAGCAGCTACTCTTAATAAACTTTTAATGAGAAAAAATCAATGGGGAAGAGTAACAAGCAAATTTCCATTGTAAGGGAAGATAGCTGGGTGTTATTAAAGATATGAATGTTTTCATTGTTTTATGCATGACCATGATATAAGTAGTAAGGCAAATGTTTAGAATGTAACATTACAACTTTATATACCCATTAACACCCAATAAGGAACAAACTTTATACTCCTTAATGGGAGTCAATTTAAAATATGTATGAAGCTTTTATAAAAAGTCTACCTAGTTCTCATTAAAGAATTTGGGTTTAATTGTTCTCAACAAAACTTTTTGCTCATCTTATGGGATATCTACCCTCAGGTGTTGTTAAATATAACCTTCTGATGACTAGAGTCCCTAGTTTATGATCACAGTGTACATTTTTGTCTGAGGGCACTAGGGATAAAATGAAAGTAATCCAAGTACTTGTCAAGTCACATTTATTTAACCAGTGAGAAATACTAATAGCAAGATGTTGGCTAAAAAGTACATAAAAGGTAGGAAAGAAAAAAAACACAAATATTAAGCTAAAAGCAGGCATTTGACCTAATGTGGAAAACAAGAAGGAAACTAAGCCTGAGCAAATGATTTTAAGAAGTACATGACATAGTTGGAACAAAATGAATTTGGCAGTTGTTTCTTCATGTTATGAGAGTGGGAAAAAGTAAGAGGCATTGAGACAAAAAGGGAGGGATCATAGTATTTCTTAAGAAAAGAAATGAATCATACTGAAACAGGGATTATATCTCCAGAGATGAAGAAAAGGAACAGATATTAGAAATGTTGTGAGGAACTGAAAGATTTGGCAACAGCCTAGCTCAAAGATTTTGTATTATTGTAATTTTCCAATGTCAAAATTTTCTCAATTTTAGGACATGGCAGAAGATCAAGGTTCTGTGTCCCTTTTGTTTACACAGATCAAGTGTAACAGGAGTGTTAGGCATTACTTTAGATATTCCCTGGGCACTCTTTCTAAATAAAAGAGCCAATTTGGGATTTTGATCCAAAATGATTAATGTTCCTGTTTGCACATGTATTTTTGAAAATAAGTGATTTGACAAATCAAATAATAAGTATACTAAGAATCTCATGAAGTGGGGCATGGTGCTAAAAACTTTATCTTTCTTAGCTTGTATTTATTTTTCTGAGACCTGTGTAGAGAACTTGATTTAATTTCCCTTTAAGAAAGATAGACACAAGCTCCTGAAATTTGCCAGCATTTGCCAAAATATCACAGCCAGGATGAAAAGTAGCATCTTTCTTGTTTAAATGTATTGCTGTGTTTATTCTACACTGCCTCCTATTACAAAATATTTTACTAGTGAGTGTGTTTTGAATATTTAAAAATTAGTTCATAGAATTAAAATCTGTTTCCATAGATACAGAGGTCTACCTTTCCTATTTCATGCATGTTCTTTAGCATGTTGTCCATATCACTCTCATCTATATTTAATTATTACATCCTATACAAGTAGCATTTAGGATTGTCTAATTCAGTGTCTATAACATTAAATTTATAGAGGTATATAATAAAATCTATTTGAATTTTACTATCAAACAAATGATTTATCTATTTTTTGTAACTGCATTCTCTGTCTATGCTTCTCATTGATTTCAGAAAAAGTTGCTCTTGTCTTCTGTATAGCAGAAGAATTATGGAAGTACCACTTAAATGTATGGGATATAGTCTACAATGTGTGGCAATTCTACACCCCATTACAAATAAATAAATATAGATAAATAAAATAAATAATAATAATATAAATAAATATGTGTTGAACCTGAAATATATTTTAATTAAAAACTGAACATTGAGTTTTATTATATGCCAAGATGAGGAAGTAAAAATATTACTTAAGCAAGAGCAAATAACATGTTATAGTTTTTCATGATGTGTGCATGATTTCCAATGTTCATTTGTTTTATAGGAATGGTTGTCATAGGTTATACCAACTGGTCCCATGTGTTCCCCATCTGAAGCTTTATGATAAGCTTCACATTATCAAGTGTCTGTGTCTCACTCAGCTGCTGTCTGGATTTCTAAACTTTGTTCAATTTTGCCAAAATCCTTCTACAGGTTAAATTGTGTTGAGCAGATTAAAAACATATAAAGAGCTAAGTCAATAGAGCTCAAATTACTGAGCTATAACACATTTGTATGCATAAGAAATATGTTACCAGTTTTCAAAATGCCTGAAACTTCCCAAGTAGGAAACTCATGGATAAAAATCTAGAAGTACTGAAGAGTACATGGTCATGTTATGAATTAGAGCATTCTCTTCTAAATTTCCTAACCCATTGAATTTCTTCCCTGTACAACCAAGAGTTTAATTTTTAAAATCCTTTTGTATTTGCCATAAAGTTGCTTCCTTAGGCTGCATTGTAAGACAGGCAAAAAAGAGAAAGAGGGAAAATGAGATGATCCTATTTCTTATTTCCTATTAGAGTGTATGTTCTATGAGATTTGGGATTGCCTAGCACTGTATCTGGGGAAAAGCTCAGACTTAATGGGACTCAAAGGTATCTCAAAAGATTAGATGAATAGCTTTTGAAATATTTTTAAGTGAGTTTGACTTTTCTCTAGCTTTAAACTCCAATATGACCTGAGCATTTGAGAAGGAGAGTTAAACCTATGGTAAGAGATTCTATGGTTCTTTCCCT
Source organism: Pongo pygmaeus (assembly GCF_028885625.2). NCBI lineage: Eukaryota > Metazoa > Chordata > Mammalia > Primates > Hominidae > Pongo > Pongo pygmaeus. The sequence goes on from NC_072384.2 coordinate 87,296,244, forward strand.
GATGGAAATAGAATTTAATATGGTTGTTCCTGGGGAATTTATAATTTTATCTCATTTAAATACATGGATAGATAGACAGATAGTAAATATAATATAATAGAAGGAATAAAATCAATTATCATACCTCTCCATTAAAAAAGCAGAAAATGGTAGAGACCAAAAGACCCTGTAAAAGAAAAATAGAATGATCTGAATCCAAATGGAAAGATACATGTATTTGTAACCAAATAGCTGTACAAGTAGTCAGGAGTAAAACCAAAGCTATATGTATATTTAATACCAAACTTCTCAAGCTGCCTTCTTATCAAGAATGCCATACCTGGAAGTGCATAAGGATGTGCATGATGTAGTCATATACCTCCTCTGCAATCTTTCCTTCAGGTCGCCATGGAATCAACACAAATTCAATGCCAAGCAATGGCACCAAGATAAGAGTAGCTCTCACAGCTTTCATGTAGAGATTGGATTCCGCTTGGTGTGTAACTTTTAACTTGGTGATGAGAACGCGAACAATATTTAACAAGAAAAAAAGATTCACCTAAAAACGAAATAAAATGGCATCTGAAAATCATTTCATATTTAATATTAAGAAGCATTATTCAAGTATCTTCAATTGTATAAATCTTAAAATATTTTTAACGTACAAGAATATTTTTAAAGGGTATTATTGCCTAAGATATTAATTTATATTTCTGGAATTGTGATTTATCAATTTAACAAGTACATCAATTTTAATAAACAAGTTTTAAAAAAGTAAAATTAAATTATGGTATAATTACTGTGGAACAAATTCAGTTGAAGAATATTTCAGTTTTTCTCAGCTCATTTTCACATGCAATTTAAAAAATCTGTGGTCTAAAAACTAAAGATTTTGAACATTTTCATATCAAAGAAAATAATTGTTTATAGAAAAATGCTAATTTTTAAAGCATCCCCTCTTTATCATGTCCATATGACATACTTTCTAAATGTGTATTATACCATAATAACCATTTTCATCTTTCAAACCAAAAACTTTCCTGCTTCTTCTTGTAACAATAATCTTTACAACACCTCTCCAAAGTAGCACTGTAATCCTCTTTTACTTATGAGGGAACTTTGAACCAGCTGATCTTCATTCTAGAGCTAAAATAATTTGGCATTCTATAAGACCTCCTGTTAATTACTGTCTGCAATGACATAATATTCACTATTTTTGTGCCTTAACAACTTTCTCGAAGAGACAGTACTTTCTTTGGATGGGAGACATAAACCTTTGACACTCTAATGTGACTCAGCAAACAGGGTCCTACTGAAACATATTTATTTCTCTTTCTCTCGCATAATACAAGTTTATCTTTTTCTTATTTTCACCCAAGTTAGAGTTTATCTCTTTCTTATTTTCACCCAAGTCAATATCTTTTACTTTGGTCCATTTTCTCTATGCCCATTCCTTATGCCTTCCATAGAATCATGAATATTAATTCCAGAAGAGCTCCAGAGGGGCTAATTGCTATTCTCTTTTCTTTTTCCTCACCCTTAGTTCTGGCATCTGCCCTTTGTTTAATAATCTTAAATTTTCAGTCTATGCACCAAATATAATTTATATCCACACGGTTTGAAAATTGCAAAAAATAGTAGTTTCCCATTTATTATAGAAAAGAATTAACAAAGAGCATGCATTTGCTAAATTGTATCATAAAAATAACTGGGCACAAAAATATTCTACCACTATTTTTAGAAAATTTAATGGAACATATGCTTCAAAAATATACAGCTCACTATAATCCTAACGGAAACACATCTATGAAAAGCAATGTTTGTAGACACAGAAATACGATAAAGACAAAAGCAGAATAAGCCATTTCAACAGGTGTGAAAATGAAACGTGACAAATCAACATGTCAGCTGTTATTCCACTCATCCTAATATATTCCCTCTCTAAACACCCATTGCTCTTTAAAAAAAGATAATAATGCTCTTTTATCTGCTTAATATCGAATATTTTATAATCTTAATACTTTAAATCATAAATTATAAAAACGCAGTAGAAACACTGCAATTTAGATGATCCCAATTATATGAAAATTTTTAAATGCAAAGTGCTTCTCCAAATGGCAAGTCTGATTTAAAATGTGAAACTAGAAACTAGAGTTGACAATAGCGTTAATTATTCTATTAGCTATTTTATAAATAATTGTCTTAGAATGAATTGGATGCTATTTTCCATGCTGTTTTTCCACAAAACATTGTTTTGAGAATTATAATCCCCTCATCTTAATTTATTTTCTGTAAATATTTCCATTTACTTTAAGCAAAAATAAAAGAAGAATTTTAAATTTTAGAAGAACTATGTCTGAATTTCACCCACCCTCGAGCCAAACTAGTTCAGTAGAAAAGAAGAAACCTTTAACTGGCATACTCATAAAGTTTACGTAGCTAGTAGGCACATCAGGCTATTTTCATATCACAATACCACGCTTGGGTCATGACGGGAACTGGGGTAAATCTATACAGTGGCAGTAGGACAGTTTCTGGAAGTCATTCCCAAACAATCACTTAACTATGCACTGAAGTCACCTAAATATCTGTCACTGAACCCAAATTAAATGTGTCATCTCTCAACTTCCCCTCAACAGGATCTCAAAAATGCTGTAGTCACTCCAGTATCACCCTGCTCACGTGGAAATGGGATGGAGGAAGTCTGAGTGGAATGACTTGTGATTAAAATATCTTATTTATAAAAGTTGTGCAAAAACACATGATAGCCATGAGAACAATTACTAGGGCTCTTCTGAGGAGCTTGGAATTGGCCAGGACCAAGGAGGAGCTCTGGAGCTTAAACAAGGACAGAATGATTTATCCGGATAGAAAAATAGGTTCCTAATCTTGTTTTAGGCCAACAAGATGGGAAAGTTTTAGGCAAATAATGTGGATTTTCACTTCTTTTCCTACTGACCAGCTTGATGGGCTATATTCCTGTATTTCATCCTTACTCTTCTTCCTCAAAGTTTACATGAACAGATGTTTCCAAGGATTGTGTAGATGATGTTACACTTTGCATTTGCTAGGTGCTTTCACTTCCTGAACCTTACTGATTTAGAAGTCTGAATGATGTACCCCTCTGTGCAGCCAGATCTTTTGTAATAAAATATTGTCTTGCATTTGTTCTGGAATCTCCTGGGTAGCCCAAATGTTATATTATAGTTTCTTCGAGCTCTCCTCAGAGTAGAAGCATGGTATCATCCAGAAACTACAAGTGAGGAAACTTTGAAGGCATTTTTTCAAGAATTTATAATATTCTATGCACTAACTGTGCCAAATCACTTAACAGAAAGTATCTCATTTAATCCTTATAATACCCTGTGAGGTATATATTCTTATTATTCCATCATTACAGGTGAGAAAACAAAGACACAGAGAGGTTAAAAACAAAATAAAACAGAAAACTTGCTCTGAGATGATACACAGGCAGCTGTGGTAGAGCCAGGATTCAGTACTGACTCTTTTGTGCACACAATGCAAAACCAGGCAGTCTCAGGGTACAACTTAAACACAGTATGTCACTCACGCCCTTAGAATATCGGAGAAGGAAGGGAGGCAAGTGCCTTTGCCTTTGAAATTTTCACTACAATCTATATTAAGGTATATCAAAAAATGTTATGAAAGTCATAATAAATTCTATAAGAATGGCTTAACAATGATACATTTTGAGAATGGTTTGAACAGTGATCCAACACAACCATATACTAAACTGCAGCTAGCAAATATAGTTAAATAATAGAATATCTGTATTTAAAAAGAGTCTGAAAATAAGAATGAGGAAGCTTTGAATTTTACATGAAAAATATCACATACATACACGAACACATATATAAATAACTTAATCGCAGCTGTAAATAAAGGGTATTTGAATAGGAGGAGAGGAAGTCAAATTGTCTCTGTTTGCAGATGACATAACTGTATATTTAGAAAACCCCATCAACTCAGCCAAAAAACTCCTTAAGCTGATAAGCAACTTTAGCAAAGTCTCAGGATACAAAATCAATGTGCAAAAATCACAAGCATTCCTATACAACAATAATAGATAAACAGAGAGCTAAATCATGAGTCAACTTTCATTCACAAATGCTACAAAGAGAATAAAATACCTAGGAATACAACTTGCAAGGGAAGTGAAGGACCTCTTCAAGGAGAACGACAAACCACTGCTCAAGGAAATAGGAGAGGACACAAACAAATGAAAAAACATTCCATGCTCATGCATAGAAGAATCAATATCATGAAAATGGCCATACTACCCAAAGTAATTTATAGATTCAATGCTATCCCCATCAAGCTACTATTGACTTTCTTCACAGAATTAGGAAAAACTACTTTACGTTTCATATGGAACCAAAAAAAGAGCCTGTATAGGCAAGACTAAGCAATCCTAAACAAAAAGAACAAAGCTGGAGGCATCATGCTACCTGACTTCAAACCATACTACAAGGCTACAGTAGCCAAAACAGCATGGTACTGGTACCAAAACAGATATATAGACCAATTCAACAGAACAGAGGCCTTAGAAGTAACACCACACTTCTACAACCATCTGATCTTTCACAAACCTGACAAAAACCAGCAATGGGGAAAGGATTCCCTATTAAATAAATGGTGTTGGGAAAACTGGCTAGCCGTATGTAGAAAACTGAAACTGGACCCCTTCTTTATACCTTATACAAAAATTAACTCAAGATGCATGAAAGACTTAAAAGTAAGACCTAAAACCATAAAAACCCTAGAAGAAACGCGAGGCAATACCATTCAGGACATAAGCATGGGCAAAGACTTCATGACTAAAACACTAAAAGCAATGGCAACAAATGCCAAAATTGACAAATGGGATCTAATTAAACTAAAGAACTTCTGCACAGCAAAACAATCACCAGAGTGAACAGGCTACCTACAGAATGGGAGAAATTTTTTGCAATCTATCCATCTGACAAAGGGCTAATATCCAGAATCTACAAAGAACTTAAACAAATTTACAAGAAATAAACAAACAACCCCATCAAAAAGTGGGCAAACGATATGAACAGGCACTTCTCAAAAGAAGACATTTATGCAGCCAACAAACTTATGAAAAAAAGCTAATCATCACTGGTCATTAGAGAAATGCAAATCAAAACCACAATGAGATACCATCTCACACCAGTTAGAATGGTGATCATTAAAATGTCAGGAAACAACAGATGCTGGAGAGAATGTGGAGAAATAGGAACACTTTTACAGTGTTGGTGGGAGTGTAAATTAGTTCAACCATTGTGGAAGACAGTATGGTGATTCCTCAAGTATCTAGAACCAGAAATACCACTTGACCCAGCAATCCCCTTACTGGGTATATACCCAAAGGATTATAAATCATTCTGCTATAAAGACACATGTACACGTATGTTTTCTTGCAGCACTATTCACAATAGCAAAGACTTGAAACCAAACCAAATGCCCATCAATGATAGACTGGATAAAGAAAATGTGGCATATATACACCATGGAATACTATGCAGCCATAAAAAGAATGAATTCACGTCCTATGCAGGGACATGGATGAAGCTAGAAACGATCATTCTCAGCAAACTAACACAGGAACAGAAAACCAATCATTGCATGTTCTCATTCATAAGTGGGAGTTGAACAATGAGAAAATATGGACATAGGGAGGGGAACATCATACACTGGGGCCTGTCAGAGGGTGGGGGTGAGGGGAAGGATAGCATTGGGAGAAATACGTAATGCATGCAGGGCTTAAAACCTAGATGACAGGTTGATGGGTGCAGCAAACCACCATGGCACGTGCATATCTATGTAACAAACCTGCACATTCTGCACATGTATCCCAGAACTTAAAGTATAACAACAACAACAACAAAAATGAATAGCAGCTGTAACTAAAATACAACTCCTAAGGACTGTAATTGCATTATGATCTCTAATACTCTCTGAGACAAAGCATGCTAGATTGCTAGTTTGTATTAATTTACTTTCTCATTCAAAGAATGTAATACACTTGTAATCCCAGCAGTTGTGGAGGCCACAGCAGAAGGATCACCGGAGCCCAAGAATTCAAGACCAGCCTGGGCAGCATAGTGAGATCCTCTCCCTATAAAAAACTTTTTAAAAAATTATCCAAGCATAGTAGTGTATACCTATATTCTTAGCTTCTCAAGAGCCTGAGGTGGGAGGATCCCTTAAACTCAGGAGTTGGGGGCTGCAGTGAGCTGTGATCATTCCACTGCACTCTAGTCTGGGCAACAGAGCAAGACCTTTTTTCAATTAAAATAATAAAAATAATAATAGTGTAATAAAAGCATTGAATGTGACTTCTGTTTTCCTGCAATCACACTAAAATGTCTAATTAATGCACTCACATTAACTGATAATAATTATAATGTAAAATTTGCATAGGTATTTTGTTTTTTCTTGTTTGTCACCTCCCATCCTCCTGCTAGATTCATTCTCTATTCCTCTCTGTGCCACAGGAGGATGATGTCTGTGAACAGCTTCACCCAGACTTCCTTGCCCTGAGACATTTGCTGCATCTGGCTAATTGGAAAAGCCAAAAGATAACAGTATGGGAATAAAGATAAATTCGAGTCTTTGTTTCTGCTGCTTCTATTCTGCCAGGCTGTGGTTTTGGCAGTGGTTGTTTTTCTCTACTCAAGATCAGATCTCTTACTGGGTGACTCCTCCCAATGCTCATTTCACTGCACTAACACTTCTCTCTTCAGGTCTAGCTGTGATAACAGCATTCCACTGTTGGTCCCTAATGGCTCACCATCCCTTACTAATTAGTTCCTTTGCCTTTCCTGCCCATACATCAGATAGGATACCTTCACTAAACGCTATTCATTTAAGCACTGTGAACATGCATGTCCATCTGTGTCCACTGAAACCCTGAAGGATACCATAGGCCAGATGATTCAGAAATAAAGTTGAAATGTGAGCAATGATAAGGAAAGGAGAATTTGTTACATACCAGTAAAGCAGCACAAATTGGGCCATGGATAATGTAGAGGAGATGGGTATCAGAACTGATCCAGCAACTAGAGAAAACATAAAAACATTATGTTGAAAATTTTTATTTTACATTGTTCCAGTAGAAATAATAAAAAGAGATTTTCTTACTTGTCATTGTAATATAAGCTTCTAGCAATGGCATGTATACAAGCAGGAATCAGTGGAAATCCTGTAATACCAAAGAAAAAGAAAATAAATAGGAATTTTTTCTACAGATGGTATTTCGAAAATATGTAATTAAATACAAAAATTCAAAGATACTCTAGGAGCAAAAAAACTAGCCACTATATATTTGTTGAATAAACATTATTTGTATAGTCAACAATACACATTAGAAAGTATTAGGTATTTACATTTTTGTGTTTGTGTGTATATCTTCTTCTACTATAATTCATAAGTCATTTTGAATCAGTGGACTTTAGAGCTTAACTCTTAAGACGTGTTTCCTAAGCCACAAGGATTAGAAGAAATTCAGCATATTGTACTTTCTGTGAGATGGAATTGGCCAATATTTGGTACATTATCAGATGTGGAAAAAAGTTGAGAATCACAAGAACTTCCACTATGAGAGAGATTACTACTAGTAAGCCATTATTTGAAGAAGAGAAGAAGAAAAAAAGTGATTAATTTATGTACCAAAAATTTGGCAGGCTTTGAACATTCTAAATCAGCTCTTCCAAATATGTAATTAAGCAATGCTTTATAAAGTTAATCAGAATACACTACAATTGTGTGTGTGTGTGTATATATATACATCTCTGTATATGTATTTCTTTCTAGATATAGATGATAGTTTAGATAGATGATAGAGATAGATAGATATAGATATAGATAGATGATAGGGTAGATAGATGATAATAGATAAGTACAACTTCAGTTTTGTTTCTGGAAACTAGTCCTGTTAAATTCATTTCTGCACTTCATATTTTGTATTATTCTAGTTATTTTTAATATGTCAGAAGTATGTCACTGTTTGCTTTGTGAATAATACCACATCAGGAGATTGTGTAGAAAAAAAATAAATCCTTTGCATGCCTTTATTCAATTACTAATCCCTCTACTCTTACCATAAAATGACAATATTTTAAACAAATATTTTTAGAATGGAACTTCAAAGATGTTTAAACTCAATGCTCTCATTTTACACGTGGCAAAAATGAATATTCAGAATTGTACAAAGACTAAATCTTTAATTTATGATTCTACTTCTGTTGTTTTAGTCACTACATATTCAGCCAAGATACCCTATTCATTGGCATAGCCAATAGAAAAAAAGACACTATTATATATTGACTTGTGACTACTGAAAACAATGGATGAGTCAGTGATACTTTGCTTAAAATGTTGCAATTTACAATAATAGGCAAAAGTTAATCACCTGATATTCTTTAAAAATGATTACTCATTGGTATATTCGTATTACAAAGGAACCTGGCATCCTCCAAAAGCTTTTTTAATCAATTGAATCAACAAGTATGTATAATGACACTTACCCCAGCCAAGAAAATAATACCACATTAAATGTTGCTTCTCTGCAAACACGGCCACCACAATAAGTGTGTGTAGGTAAATGCCTTCACAGAGCATCCAAAAGTAATTACAGCCCATCAGGTAAAGATGAATGAACTGGGACACTTTGCAACTAACCTGTGAGGAAAAAAAAAACCCAATATTTACTTGTTTATGAATTCACATGTAAAACAATACTCTAGTTTAGCTCAGGAAACATGGAACCTTCTCCCCTACACACAAAATCCCATACATTAATGATTAGGATTTGTGGAATGCCAGTCTTCATATTCATGTAATGGTGCCTTTAGTTTTTAGCCACAGACTCCAAAGATTTATAATGGTATATCTTCCAGAAAAAAAGTGTAACTTCTAAATCTACTTTATTTAGTGAATGTGTATTTTCTGAATGTGTTTTTGTTATTATGTAATTATAAGTATAAAAGTGTCACACATAAATAACTTTACCCTTATTTACATCATCATGAATCCCTTGACTGTTGCATTCTGTTGGAAATAATAGTAATTTTAAAACCAATTCATTAGAAGTGCCCAAATACTTGAAAAGTTTTGCATATTACATGCTCCTCATGCAAATGATTATTAAATAATAATCTAATACATCCATAGGTTATCCTATCCAAATATGGGGTTTGAGGGCTTTGTGTAAGTAAAAGGAGGACAAAATTATGGTTTCCCTTCCATTTTTCCTGAGGTCTCCATTTTTGCTTCTCTACTTTTAAAGAGGCAGGAAGAGAGACACTCAAATTACAGTAAAGAAAACACAAAAGAGTGACAGTTGACTCCCTTAAACAGGAGAATACAATTAAAGCTTTCCCAAAAATACATGACCTGCTACTCCTATTGGCTCCAGTTTCTAGTCTGAAAATCAATAAAAGTTTAGTGGTAATTATCATCATTTTTGAAATAGTTTTTTTAACCAAAAATAAAATTGAAAAGAAAATGCACTGGATTGTTAATATTGGGTTATCACAGAATAGTAATAATGGCATCTGCATAGGAGTCAGCCTAAAATACTTTTACATATATTGTTTTATTTAATTCTTACGGTAGTCCTATGAGGTGTACATTATCATTAGGCATATATTTTATAGATAAAACTTAGTACCAGAGAAGTTAAATGATTTGCTAATATTTATACATCAATCAGATCTACAACCTGAACATTCCAATTTTGTTTTCATTATATACAATGCCTCCTAACTAAGGATATTTGTAAAACCTATTTATTCATTAAATGTATCTGCAGAATACGTAACATTAAATTTTAAATAATGTACCTTTATGTAAAACACAGTATTATATTACAGTTCACTCAAAGGTGAAAATGAGATAGTCTACTATATGGAGAGAAATCATAAATTTCAGCTTCAACTTTTTATCTAAAGAGTTTTTAAATATTTATATTTAATTGGGCTTCTAATTCTTGATTTCATTAAAAAAGTTAATCGATAAACCATTACAATAAAAAAGAATTAAGAGCATACTGCAGAAAAATATTTCTATGCAGGGCATTAGTAATACAGACAAAACAAAAATATATGACAATTTATAATGTGTTTATTAAACACAACTTTGCATACAAATATGAGATTTAGAAACTCATGCTCTGCAGCTTCAAGACAAAACTCTGAATCTCCTTGTCTTACAGAAATTCACTCTAAAATGGCAGGACATTAGCCAGATTTTTATGTTGCTAATTATACCCCAGTGTGTTTTCTAATCCAGTGACTTTAGAGTGGAACATATACAAGATTAAGCAATCCGGATGCACATGTGCAAACAATGCAGGGACTTTTAGAATTTTGAAAATTACTCTAAAAACACATATAAAACACACATGAGACTGTTTATTGACCCACTTGGTAAAAATTCTTTCCCTTCCTGATTTCAGTCACTAGATAATTTTTTCTTTTAAAAAACACTTTATATAGACACACACACACACACACACAAAATACAATAAATATCCCATAAACATTATAAAAGCAGATAATTTTTAAAATTTGAATGTATGTTTATGTATGCAGATATTGTAATTTAAACATATTTTACATATGCATATAGCTTACACAAAATATTTACATTTACATAAGTAAATTTTAAACTATGTTTTAAAAATATGGCCTGTAGGGCAACAATTTATAAATGTTTATTGAGACTGAACACTGTAGTTCTTTTTAAAACGTTATGCTATGAAGTTTAATCTTATGTAAGATCTGTACAATTCATTCTTTTCCTGGTTTTATTGACTTTTTAAAGTCAGCCTGATACAAAAAATATAATTATTTAAATTTTCCACGTGCATGTACTATTTTTTCGAATTACACAGAGTTCATTGCTTTGAGTTTTTCATTTGGATTGAATAAATATTATGTAGTGATAAACTATTATGTGCCATAGCGAGAGGACTCTACAGCTATAAAATGAAGTGAAGATATGTGTACATGTATAAATAATTGAAGCAAAGAAATTATTACACTTTTTTATGTTCACCCTTTATATCTTGGGGAATACTGAGAATACTCTGGGGGAATACTCTGTAGAGTATATGTAGCTATATTCCAATGTAGAAAGGTAAATATTTCTCAGTATTCCCCAAGATATAAAGACTTGAAAATATACATATATGTGTGCTTAATTATACACATTATGCATATATCAGCCATGTTCCCCCTTTCCCATTAGGCCCTTGAACCAAGGGCACAATCTTGGTTTACTTACAGGATTTGTGGCTACTAACGCCTGGTTGTTGGCCACTGCAGTGAGGTGAATGATTGTTACAACAGAGTTACAAACAAATGAGAAGAACAGATTTTTGTGTAAGGTAATCCTTTGGCAACTTAGGCTCCTAAAAAGCAAGAAAAACAAGTGTGTTGACATCATGAAATTTTTTTTATTAATCATTATTCAAATAAGATACATTCCCAATTTATAGCAGCTGCTCCACTTTTGAAACAATTATTTTTTCTCCCTAAGATCCACTCATTACAAAAATCTTAATTAGGGAAAACCTGTAAGTGCTTAAAACCTAGAGACAAATGAGTTGCTCCAGTAGAGGTAGATATACATAGGGATAGAAAATTTGCCTGTACAAGTCCTCTACATGACTTTCTCTATTAATTTCTGAACATAATTAATAGTTTAATTCATTTTGCAAACATTGGGATTCAGTAAAGTTAGATAATTGATCAAAACTTATGCAGCTAATTAATTTGAACACTTTGTATTTGCTGTCAGATTCTCATGTGGATAACTTTTTTCATTACACCATATATATTGTTCTGTTTAAATATAACTGTGTGTTTTGTTGTGATGGTGGTGATTACACAGACCGATCTGGGAAAAAAAGGTATTCAGAATAGATGAATTGATAAAAATGTAAACTTAGCAACCAATGAGATTTGCACAGCTTTACTGAATTTTTCTAATTGGTGCAGCCATATATAAGGTAAAAATAGTACCACCTTTTACTAGAGTTCCTCTTGTATAAAACAAAAGAGAGTTCACTGTGTGGAGTTCACATAGAAGTAGATTTCAAGAAAAAGTGCCCCTAATGATAACTGATGTCACTCTTAGATTGAATCCACCTCCACTCTAAGAAGATTGTGCATATATGACTGCCTGCCCATGTTCAAGCACTACCTCCTTTATAATGCATTTACTCAAAGGCTTATTATGGATAAAGTTTTAAAATAATAGCATGGGATCCACTTGAACCTGAATACTTAATGTCAAGTGTGAACTCATATGAAGGAAGACCTGAGGAATTATTTCACTACAGAGGCAAAAAATTTCATGATGTGTGTGTGTGTTTTTTTAAAAAAAAATGCTATTAATATGGTCAACCTATATAATCCACCATATATAATTCAAGCCAAAGGCTTCTATTTTGGAAACTTTAAGGAGATCTTTACCTAATTTTATCACTAAATGTCTTTATCTTAAATAGACTGTGTGCCCAGGATATTAGAGTTAGGATGGGATGCCAAGGTTTTCTATATTTAAAAATGCAGTTTAGAGTATATTGCCTCTGAAATTGCCTTTCTTCCAGCTACAGGTCTGTGATTCTATATATAGCTCTAGTAATTAAAGAGCCTGGAGGAATATTTGATCCAAATCAATATTATAAATTGTCAATATATGCCTTCTACAAGACTTCTATGAAAGGATTCATGGGCAAGATGGCTCTTGGAATGATTGCTGAGTGTGTGTAAGACATTCGTATGCCAACAAATATGTGAAATCCAGCTGGAATCCATCAAAATAGAAACAACTGGAACCAGCTAGTATTTTCATATTAAAGAGTGGTTTACTTTGGCCTGCCTTTGTAGTGTATAGCAGTAGTGATGCAGGCAGTAATCAGGCCTTATCTACAGATTATTGATTATATTCTATAGAAAAAAAGAATCTTTGAAACTTTTGAACAAAGGAGTGGCATGATTCCTGCTATTACTTAGGGAAATTCAACACTGAGAGAAAGACAATTCTATTTTTGATAAAATGCCACAGCAGTGACATAATTACTTTCTGTTCATTGAGCATGAAGAGAGTTAATGAATATCAGAAAAAGTCTAGTAAATAATGTTCTTTTCAAATCAGTTATATTATGTGTGGTTTATTTCTGTCATTCATCAGTGTTTCATGATGAAAGTTATAGACATGTAACATTTGTTCATATGGTCTCATTTCAAAATGCCTGCTTTGAGCTTACCCCATGTCTACTGAGTGAAAAGTATTGTTTAGAGAGAAACTGCTTATCCATGCAAATATACATGTTTTTAGTAATACAATATAAGTAACTCAGCTACCATCAAGGGAAAAAAAGTAAAGCATTTTTCTTAACTGGGTGATTTTGTCATTTTCTGCTGAGCACACATATATCTAAGTCCATTGGCTAAAACATATCTATAAACAACAAAATTTCATAGTTTTAAAACTGACGAAAAGATTGAGAAGGTTTGCTTAAACAGCAAGTAAGATATATTTGTAAGAAGTAAGTTGAAATAAAGGAAAGCAAACATGAAAGAAGACTTTCAAAAATAGAACTATTCTGCCTTAAAAAAATGAACTTCTCTCATTCACCGCATTACGGGTGCAACTGGAGGACATTACATTAAATGAAATAAGCCATGAACAGAAAGAAAGGCTGCATGCTCTTACTCATTTGTGGAAGCTTAAAATAAGTTGATTGCATAGAAGAAAAAAAGTAGAACTAGAGGCTGGAAAGGGTAAGAGGAAGGGGGAGATAGGCAGAGATTTGTTAAAGAATACAAAATTACAGCTAGATAAGAGGAATAAAGTCTAGTGTTCTATATCACTGTAGGATGACTATAGTTAATAATATGTAGTTTTAAATAGCTAGAAGGATTATGTGGGCATATTGCATGATAGTAAAAATTAGAAAAAAATTAAAGATAGCTAGAAGAAGAATATTGAATTTTCCCAATACAAAGAAATTATAAATATTTGGGAAGATGGATATGCTAATTATGCTGATCTAATCACTATATATTATAGATTTCTAAACATCACTATGTACCTCATAAATATGCACAATTATTTCATGTCAATTAAAAAAGTGAAATAAAATAAATAATGTGATAGAAGAGCTGAAAGATAGGAGCTAGGAACATAATACATTTATATTTTAACTGTTTATATTAATAATATTCACATGTGAAAAGACTGGAAGGGAGTAAAATAAAATGCTAACTGTAGTTAGTTGATAAAACAATTTAATCCTCTTGTATACAGTTAAAGTTTAATCCTCTTTGTATGAAGTTCAATGTCCTCTATGATGGTCTGTATTTCTGTTCCTCTCAGAATTCCATTTTTTTTTACCCTGCTCCCACCTCAATTTGTCTTGAAAGGTAAGTACTTAAAAATGAGCTGCTGGTATATATTCTCTTCCAAAAATGTCATTATTGTGAGTATAACCACACACACCCACACACACACACACACACGACATCTTATTCTCTTATTATGGGATAAAAGGATATACCGTATTTCCCTTTTTAAGACCCAAACAATATCATTATGGGCAAAGTTTTGAAATAATAGAATGAAATTCCCTTGAAATTTACTGAATGTTTAATACCAAGACAAAACAAGTTCTTAAGACGATGCATTAAATAATTTCATTACAAAGACATTAAAGTTTATTTAGAGTGCTTTATGCAATTATTGAAATAATGTGGTCAAACTAGATAATCCACCCTATATAACTCAAACCAAAGACTTCTGCTTTGGAAACTCTGATATCCAGTTTAGCTGCCCAAATTTTAGTAAACTGGACCATTGCCACGTCATTTCATTTTGTGTTGTGTAAATATGTCCTACTGCCTAAAATACTATTTAGTTTCTTCCATTTCTACCTCCAGGCACTGTGCAACTTAAACAAATGCAGACAGATGCTAAGTAACATATGGTTTCTATCAATATCTAGTGTAAAAATGGCACCGATTTTTCTGAATGGATCAATATCTAGTGTAAAAATGGCACCGATTTTTCTGATGATGCATATTGTTTTCTTCTAAACATATTCATTAACACATGTAAGTAGATTGGTACAAATAAAATCAACTTGTAAGTGAAAACCAAAAACATGTATTTGGTAAACACATGGTTTGTTCAAATGAAGCCCTAAAATATTTGTATATTTTTTCAAATATTAACCTGCAACCAATTTTACCTACTTTAAATTCTTAAATATTCTTATTTTATTCAAAATAGTAAAAGCAATTATCTTAGAGTCTTAGAGAATGTTTACAAAAATCCTTCGCTTTCTTTAAATATTATAATATCCCTTTCTATCCCCACATAACCACAGAACAGAAAATGTGATTTGTGGGTCCAGATTGTTTCTATTTCATATTTTTTACATATAATTATTTTAAAATGCTATTTCAACATGCAATTTTGGCAAGCAGAGTTACAGAGGCAGTTGATGTTATTGTGTCAACAAAATCATTATGCTTTATATGTAACGAAACCGTGTCTTTCAATTCACTTTTGGAACAATTTTAGAAGTAAGTAGCGTCAAGTCACTATGTGTAGTTCAGACAGTGAATCTGAACTCTGCCATCTATTGACGGTATGACTTTGGGTAAATTATTTAAGATCTTGAATCTTTAATTTCCTGATCTGTAATTTAGGGCTAACAATTGTACTTCATAGGATTGGCTTAAAAGTTAGAGGAGATAAATCACTTAAAATCTTAGCATAACATCTAACCCATGATAAACACTCCATGTTAAGTTAGCTGTTGTTTTTTTAACATAATTATCATATGGTTGATTTTAATCAAATGCTCTAATGGTTTTTAGGTACAAATAATAAAATAGCATCCAGGTTTACCTCAGTAACGTCAAACTTCCTCTACATTAAAATAAGTATGTTTTAAGTAACTCAGTCAAACAGAAAAATAGTCATTTTTTTCTTACCAAACAAGAATTATCATTAGACAGAATTTCCATATGATAAAGGGCAATACATAAAGCAACCTAAATTATCTTCCCAAGAAATTTCATTCTTTCTATAGTTGTTGCCAAACCAGGTTCTCTATCATGCAGATCCCAAATATTGTAGTACTTCATCTTCAAAGTTCTGCCACTAGTATGGACAATAACCTTACTTCTGTTTTCCATTTGCTTTTGACATGAGCTAAAAACTTCCAAACTACTTTTCTCAATACTAATTACGAGCAAAATGAATCATGAAAGGAGAAAGTACAAGCAATATAAGAATAGCACAGTCTACAAAGTATTGCTTTCTTATTCTAGCTTATCTAATTTAATTTCCAAATTCTCAGATCTTTTCCCCCAAAAAACATTAGCAATGTATCCAAAAGGAAAGCCCTGTCAATCTGAACACTGCCACAAACCATAGGCAGAAAACAACAAGCATATTAAAAGAATCAGTAGTGTGACTATCTTTTATCTATTCAATGGAACTCCCAAGTTGATGGAATCACATGTTTACATATGAGAAGTAGATATAACCTCTTTCAATAGCTCTTTTTTGGCGGCTGCTGGTGATCCAAATTAGATTAGGCCAGATTAGAAAGAGGGTGAGTATTTCAACCAAGGTGCTCAATGAAGGTCCTAGAAGAGAAATGATTGCTCTTCCTCCATTATGCTCCCTCTTCCCATGCCCTTGGGCTGCTTATTTAATGAAATATAGGAATATCAGGCTGCATAAGGAACAGCCATATTCATTTTGTATGGACAACTGATTTTCTACCGTTTGTGAACTGCTTTGGTAAGCCTGCTTTTCCTGGTCTTCTAGTGAGCAGGAAACGAAGAGAAGAAAGTCTTTCTGAATCCCTGTGATTCTTGGGCTCCAAAACCAACCAAACAAACAAAAACCTTTTTAGAGGCAAAATTTATAATAATAGCAGCCACGATTTTTGAAATCCTTAGACTATCCCCAGCATAGAGATAAGCACTTTAAAGTCGTTATCATATTTAACAACTCCTTGAAGTATTATTGTCTTTTAATAAAATGGAGGTAAGTTTCTTCAAGGTTACACTCATTAAAAGTGATCTATTGAGTCTGAATTTTGAAGTTCTCAAGGAAGCAATAAGGCTTCTGACTGCTTTATTATCCATCTAGTCACTTACTATTGGATAGTAATATTTTGGCCACTGTTACTAGAACTGGGGAAACAGTTGTGAATAATACAAAGCAAAACCCTGACCTTATGTGACTCATACTATAGTGGAGGGTAAATAGGCACACAAATTAAACAATGTAATCCCAGATAGTGGTATGTGCTTTTTAGAAATTAAAACAGGACTAAGGCATACAAAAAGAATGTGGCCAGGGTGAGAAGAATACTTAACATACAGTTGAAACAAGAGAGTATAGAGGAGAGTATTCCAAACAGGGAAGACATCCCTGTTTGTCAAAGCCCAGAGCTTAAAGTTTCTGAGGGGCAAGAACAGGCCATGTGACAGAGTACAAGGTAAAAGTCCACCACGGCTTTTTTTCCATTCTACAGAATGAGTAAATTAAATTCAAAGAACATAACTTACTGAATGGCTATTTGATTCTGAAGTTCATACTCTTTTGTGTTATATAGCTTTTTTAACAATTAATGAAAAATTGTTTACTTTTTTGTTTTTAAATTATTCCCATCTCTTTCATGTAAGACCTTCTTGGTTTTTGACATCTTAACGTTTCATCAGCAAAGATTAGCAGCATAATATCTAGTCATTCTGTTTTTTCTTTTTCCTAAATACTAAAAATATGCTACAGTTTTGAGAGTGTGCTTTGACTTTCTTCTCATATATGTCTGTGGGTATGATCTAAAAAAATAAACTGTCTATAATAATGGAAAACCCGATTGTAAAATATATTATGACTTTTGGGAGAAAAAATGTTATTTATTTCTATTTTCTATTTCAAATAACAAAGTTTTAATCTATTCAAATAATGATATAATTTTCAAAATTTATTGTCATTCTATTGCCATGAAAATTTAGGTACGCTTAAATTAAACAGCACATTTAATTAGCCCAAACAGAAAAGATGAAATTCACGATTCAGAAGTTGCATATTTATCAAATATATCCATAGGAATAAAGATATGCGATATTTAATGTGGATTTATAGCTTTATATTTTTTATATCTTAAGTCCAAATTATCTAATTCAGTTACTGTATTTACTTTATATTTCCATACCTGGGACTCTTCTCCATAAGCCAGTAATAGCAATGACCTTATAGCAGACAGGTTAATGTTAAAGCAGTCCATTACTTCTTGCACTACTCTGTCTGCATTCAAACCATATACTTTATGTAGAAATGCAATTATATTATTATACAACTAAAATGGACATATTGGAAACATTTTGGCACCATCTCACTTTATGGCATAAGAATGTTTTCACCTCTCACAACATTCAGTTTGAGAGGGATGGATTTTTATGTACACTAATTGATTAAAATTCATTAATTTGGAGATAGACTCACTAGGACCCAATAAAACATTTAAGAAAACCTATAGTTCTCACACCTGTAATCCCAGCATTTTGGGAGGCCAAGGCGGGCAGATCACGAATTCAGGAGATCAAGACCATCCTGGCTAACACGGTGAAACCCCGTCTCTACTAAAAATACAAAAAATTAGCCGGGCATGGTGGCGGGCTCCTGCATAGTCCCAGCTACTCAGGAGGCTGAGGCAGGAGAATGGTGTGAACCCGGGCGGGAGCTTGCAGTGAGCCAAGATCGTGCCACTGCATTCCAGCCTGGGTGACAGAGTGAGACTCCGTCTAAAAAAAAAAAAGTTAAGTAAGTAATATCTAATGTAAAGCTGAAGGAAGCCTGGGATACAGACCACAGAATAGGCTATATCTCAGGACCATAGTGTATAACAAATTTACAATGAATAAATGAACGTACCGTGAGTTAAGAGAGCAAGGGTGACGCTGGGTAGGCAGTGACAGGTATGCTGTTCAGGGAACACTAGATGACTACTTTTGAACTCAGTCCTTGTCAAACCTCTGACAGTGCAGTATTACCCGGTTTAAAATAAATGAAAAGTAAAAGTTCCAATTTGTCAAAACAGGTACAACATCAGAGTAATTAGTAGAGCAAACTCTATAAGTTTCAACGTAGGATTTCATTAATAGTTAGCTGTGTTTAAATATGGTTTAAAGATTAATCATGTGGGAGGCTGAGGCAGGAGAATCGCTTGAACCCAGAAAGCGGAGGTTCCAGTGAGCCAAGATCACGCCACTGCACTCCAGCCTGGGCGACAGAGCAAGACTCCATTTTTTTTTTTTTTTAAAGAGAAGATTGGCCGGGCGCTGTGGCTCACGCCTGTAATCCCAGCACTTTGGGAGGCCGAGGCGGGTGGATCACGAGGTCAGGAGATTGAGACCATCCTGGCTAACATGATGAAACCCCGTCTCTACTAAAAAATACAAAAAATTAGCCGGGCGTGGTGGCGGGCGCCTGTAGTCCCAGCTACTCAGGAGGCTGAGGCAGGAGAATGGCGTGAACTCAGGAGGCGGAGCTTGCAGTGAGCCGAGATGGCGCCACTGCACTCCAGCCTGGGTGAGAGCGAGACTCCGTCTCAAAAAAAAAAAAAAAAGATTAAGCGTGCACAATTTTCAGAGAAAAGTTATAGTTTAAAGAAAAACTATACTTGTTCTAATTGAAGAAAAATATGAAGAAACTGGAAATGAGATAACAGTTCACAATATTGGTTAAATATATTCAGATGTGATCTAAGAAAAAAATGAGAATTTTGGTCATTTGTACTGAGAAGCAGAAATACAAGCACTAACAGGTTATTTTAATAAGTTAAATTGAGAATGCTTTGGTCTACCAATTGGATAGAGGTTATTTTTCTGAATTTTATTTGGGACCTATGGCAAGTACCTACAAAAGATATCATTGTCTACATAGTTCCAAATATGCAACTTGGCTTTTAAATTGTTTGGGGTCAGTATCTGAATGTTAGCAAAGATGTTCTTTAAAAAAACAAACAAACAACATTTTCTTTTTTTTTTTTTTCTATAAAAGTTGGATAGATGTCACGTGCTCTCTTTTCTGTGGAAAAAGATGAAGCCTTTTGTCTAGGTTGTAAGAGTGAGATTTGCTCTGCTCTCTGATTTTAAATGGTAATTAAAATATAATTTGTAACTAATTCCAGTAAAGTTTATTTGTTTATTTTTTTATCTAAAGGGTTCCACTTTGTTTTTCCAAGAATCATTACGAGTAAGAGTCATTGCCTCTCAGGGCTTGGCAAGCCCTAAAGTTACGTCTCTTTCTCTTTTCGCCTCCCTTTCTGTTCCCTTTCTTTTTATCTCCTGCTCTGACTTGTTCCTTTAATTGGCTCTAATATAAAACTGAAGTATATCTGGTGAATACTGTTTTGTGTTCTCTGTTTCTAATTTAAAGAATGGATGAGTGGTAGACTTTTCTCTCTCTAAATAAAAAATAACAAACAGTACCCTAAATCAACTTTTTGTATGGTTCTTAGTTTTTATTAGGGTGGGTCAGTGACCCTCAATTACCAAAGAAGAGGAAAAAAGTTTCCCATACCGAGTAAGCAAGAATAACTACAGTATAAGGAACTGGGTTAAGAAAGAGAAAGGATCTGCTAATAGTTATTTTTATACACAATGAATGATTTTATGTGAAACATCAGCTCCTCTAGGAATTGTTTTCAGGTTAGTTGGATGACAGCTAATAATTTCTATTGGCCCTGACTCCACAAGAACATGATTCATGAACCATTCAAATTCAATATTTTCTGAGGGGGCCCTACTCTTCCTTGGATCTAGCTGCAGTCTTTCATCTTGTTTTACACAGATGCTTCTACTGATTTGAATTTTAGAGTCTTAGTCTAATGCCTTTCTTTGTTGATGGAGACAAATAAGGCCAGACAATCTTAAGGGACATGTTGAAGGTCACAATTAAGACATGGGCAAGTCTGTCCTCTATGTAAGCTTCAAAGCCAGTTCATGTCTTCATTTCTTAAAAATTTATTGAGTGCCTACTATGTTCAAGATCCTATGCTAAGCCCCGAGATGTGTAAAGAAACAAAGCAGAGGAGACTCCTGCTCTCACAAAGCTAGCTTTATAAAATTATTTTCATTAATTCTAGTGGCATATCTGGTAGATCATTCTATGGAATAAATGTTAGAAGTATCTAAATTCAAAGACTAAAAATTCCTTAATATTGATTCAAAAATGGAGTAAGCTACATGGTATCTTCTGGTCATAAAAAAATCTCATTACTTTTGACTGATTTACTTAACCATAGTTTTTCTAACATAATTATATTCTTAATTTTGTTTATAAAAAAGTTTATTCAATGTTTACTTATTTTTCTACATGAATATTTTCTTGATAAACATGGTCCATTTAAAACTAGAACTTGTATTATTTAATTTTGTTTTTAAAGATCTTAATGGTATAACATACCTACCAGGGTTAATATTTATATTCAAACCTTGTAATGGACTAATAAGAAGTGAGAACAATGCCAATCATAGATAACATTTTTTGAATCAGACACTCTGCTTAACACTGCATCTCACTGATAACAGTGTCATTATCTCAGCCTTTATAGCAAATCTATGATGTAGATACTAATATGATATGCATTTTAAATATGTATAACTGAGGATTAGAAAAATGAAAGAACATGTTCCACGCTACACAGCAAGTAAGTGACAAAGTGGAATTTGAGACTAATACTGCCTGTCTGAAGAACACTCTCAGGCTGGGCACAGTGGCTCATGCTTGTAATCCCGACAGTTTGGGAGGCTGAGGCAGGAGGATCACTTGAGGTCAGGAGTTTGAGACCAGCCTGGGCAATATAATTAAACCCCATCTCTAAAGAAAAAAATATCTTAAAAATTATCTGGGTGTGGTGGTGTGTGCCTGTAGTCCTTGCTACTTGGGAGGCCAGGTGGGGGAGGATTGCTTGAGCCCAGGTGTTTGAAGCTGTAGTGAGCTATGATCGTGCCACTGCACTCCAGCCTGGGTGACACAGTGAGAGCCTATCTCTAAAACAAGAAAGAAAGAAAGAACACACTCTCCTGTAATGACATCTAGATGTACAGAAAGTATTTAAAATGCTATACATGAGTTTTACTTGAAGACGGTTTCTCATGTTTTACCTAAGGCCTGAGAATGATAATAATAAAGGAAAATTTGCAGTTTTGCTTCTTTCTTTTCAAATTCTTCATTTTTAAAAATTTGTAGAGTCAATTAAAATAATGAAGTGAACTAGAACACAGATCAGGAGAAATCTTGAAAATGTTAATTAATTAGAAAATAAGTAAAATTAGGTGTGAGACTAGACAATCTCTTCACTGCTTATGGCTTATAATTTCTATCTGTTGAAGTTTTACCCATCATTGAAGTGTTTGCTTCAATTAGAGTATCACCTCAGGAATCTTCAGATTATATGAGTTAGAATGGTTCTTTCCTTTCTCAGTGTTCCCCAGGTCTTTGTAGCTCCAGAATAGCACTCATTTTTTTGTTTTGTTTTGTTTATTTTACTTTGTATTACTATTACGTATTTCAGATGACTACATAAATGTATTCTGAGTGCCTATATGATTGATATAGTCTAATGAAAAAATTAGTAACTCTTACTACTTATTGAGGGGCTCCTAAATGCTAGGTACGATATGAGTCTACTTTGCCCAGTATTTTAAATAACATCATGACCCACTATAAACACACACACACACACACACACACACACACACACACGCACATACACACACACGCATCCCTGGGGCTTATTTAAAGCAAAATCAGGCTAAGTCCATATTATTAGCAAGTAGTGATGACAAGTTTGGAATACATCCCATGTCTTAATCATTGTATTATACTATCTATTAAAATTAAGTTATGCCTGAATTCAAGTGCATACCTCTTATACTAACTCACCACTGAAGAATTCTTTTTTTCCTTTCAGTTCACTATATAGAATAAACAGTTAATTGTACTTTCAGTGAAAACTTCAAGTAGAAGTAAGGTAATTATTTGAAAAACATATTTTTTCTTTTATGTAGAGGTCAAATTTCTTATATTGGCAAGACACTCATTTGCCACAAAGTGTTTCCTATGTAGCATGTTATACATCTTGTTTAAAAGCATGGGCATTTAAGCAAATAACAAATGCATGTATTTATTGCACACAGTAATCTTTATTTTAAAAAATATTATTTTTCTAAAAAATTGGCCTGTTTATATGTAAAACATGAGGACAGTATTTGGGAGAACCAAATTTCTGGCCTCTCTTTTGAGATGAGGAATGTGCCTACAGGTTGCATCTTTAAAGTTAATAATTTCATAAATATATACACAATATCATTTTTAAAAAAGCACTTCTCCATAGATGAAATAAACATTCTCTCGTTTTAAATTTTAACCCTTCAATTAAAATTTAAAATTACTTGTGAATATCAGTTGAATAGTATTTGTTCTTGAATAAAACATACATAAATACAGATATAAAAATATCAAACATGATTTTATTCCAATTATTTATCAATAAGAAATACAGTTTATGTGTGTAGACTGCTTTAAGCTTGCCAAATACTTTAACAGATACCAACTTCCCTGATATGGAGATTATATATTTTGATTAAAAAGATAACTCTTTCATTCTAATCCTCTTTACTAAAGTACTGTTTCATTCGTAGATTCTTGGGCTTGGAAAGAGCATTAAAGATCCTCAGGTCCAGCTATGAACCCAGTATAGGAAAGCCATCTACTTCAACTTTCCTGAGTGACAGGAAGGCAAACGCAAGGTTCATTACATTTTGTTTAGTTATATTTGTTTTTTAAATTTTTTTAATTGAGCTATTTTTTTCTCTGTTTATTATACCAACTGTATTCTCAATTATAGTAATTTGGATTCTTGAAATCATACATTTTGCCTTATATATTTTGTCTTTTTCTGGCTTAACACTCTTGGTATGGTACCTTGATGCCCTGATCAGTTGATATTTTCTTCAATTTCTTCACTTGATAAGCTAATTTTTATGATATCTTGCTTTGCTCTCATATAGTGAACTAGGAGAATAAGTGGTCTGATTAGAGATTTAAAATTGAATACTGTACATTTGTTGGTATCATTTGGCTTGCAGCATTGTTTTCACTTGGCAGCCCTACTCTTATCTAATTAGTTCACAGCAAGCATTTTCCATTAAATCTTAGACTCTTTCACATGAAGGAACATAATTTTGCATTTGACTTTAGGAAATTGGTGCAGGACTTCTCTTATCTTTACTAAATACTAACTTGTTTGGGACTGTATGACTTAGAATTCTAGAAACCATTGTCCTCCCTGTAGCCACTGGTTTTGACAGGCAAATGTAATTGTTATACTTTGTAACTTTATCTTCTTCAAAAATTTAATGTGCTTGGATATTTCAACTTACGACATGCAAAATAAAAAGAGACCATTTAATCTGAAGACTCTCAGCTGTATTAGTTTTTAATTTGCAGAGTTAGTGGTCTTCCAAATGTTAATTAAAATTTTACCCTATGTCTACTATCGTTAATTGCAATTCTGGAAATATTACAGTAAATAATTCGGGAAGATTTCACTGAGGAAGTGATGCTAAAATTTAAATCTAAAAGATAAATACATTTAATTAGACTAGGGAGAAGGCAAAGAGAACAGGCAGGGCAAGTTAATGATTTTGATTTTATATTAATTACAATGGAAAATCTAAAAATTTTAAAGCAAAGAATGGCAAAATCGGATCAATATTTGATCTAAATATTTGAAACTATTATTCTGGCTGCCTTGTTTAGAATTAAATCAAGAGAGAAAGTGAATTTACTGAGGCTAGATAGAACAAGACTGCTGGTGATGGCAGTAGTGATCAGCAAATGGAATAGATTAGAAGGGTTTCAAAAGGTTAAGTTCACAGGTTATAAGGAAAGAGTGACAGAGAAGAAAAATGAGAGAAATGTATCACGGATTACTCTTAAATTTCTGGCCAATGTGATTGGATTTCTGGTAGTGTCATTTGTAAAGATGGGTCACTCTGGAAGAAAACCAGCTTGGGTTAGGAGGAGGTAGATAATATGAATTTGTTTTGAACATGTTCATTTTGAAATATTTTTGAGATGATGTGTTTCAAGAGCCATAAAAAGATATATACCCTTTGACCAAGAAATCCCAAGACTCTGGGAATGTAGCCTGAGAAAATAGTACAAACTATGGGAAAAGTTATAGTCGAAAATGTCCATTGCAGTGTTTTTTAATTGAAAAAAAATGAAAGCAATGTTAATGGTCAAAAATAGAGAATTTATAATGACAACTTTTGTACACCTACTAAATGAAAAATTATTTAGCTGTTCAAATGGTTGTTTAAAAACTGTTTAGTAACATATAAAGTGCTAATTATATAATGCTGTTATTAAAATAGTTAAAATATTTTAAATACTATAATTAAAACTGTAGAAACAACATGAAATAAAACTAGAAAAATGTAAGAAATTGCTTAATAGGATATTAAAATTATAGGTGTATATATATCTTCTTTGTTTAAAATTAGTAGAAGAAGGAAGTTGGAGGAAGAAGGAGTAGGAAGAGGAATAAGAAGAGGAGGAGGAGGAAGAGGAAAAAGAAGAACAAGAAGAAGGAGAAGGAGAAGAAGAAAGAAGAAAGAGAAGGAGCAGCAGTGGCGGTGGCAGCCACAGGAGCAGAAGGAACAGAAGATGACTACAATGCTGATGAAGAGACAATGAAACATAGCTACTTACTCTTGTCACGCTGAATTATATGATTATTGCTGATGATCAAAATTATGAAAATCATGTGAAGGCATAAAATAATGCATGCATGACTTAGAATTTAACTTTCTATAAATTTAAAATTGGTTGTTTATTGCTTTGTTCAAAAAATTGGAGCTGACTCTTCCTCCTCAAAACGGAGTGAATTACAAGTAAAATTGAAAGTACAATTAAACCTTTTTAATGATGACCCTCCAAACCAGGAAAAACCCTAAACAAAGTGTATTTAGATTATATTTTTGATGATATATGTTAAATGCCTTTGCTATTATTTGCACAAAATTCCAATTTCTAAAATGGACACTTATTCTGTTATTAAAATTGTCCAAAAGCTAAACACACAATTAAGAAGGCCTATACTATTTAACAGTTCCCAAAGCAAATACAGTTAGGTTTATATATTAGTTTGGACTCCCTTCTTATTATATGTCTTCACTTTTATATGCCTACTAATTTTGTAAAATTCAGGTTAAGATATTTCATCAGTCTCCTCTACATATTTTACAAAGCTAAGCTCAACTTATTTCAACTTATTTTAAACATTCAACTTATTTTAAACATTATAAATAATCTATATTTGTATATTTTGTCAGACATGACGTAAATATGCACATGATGGGGCATTCACCCAAGACATCTAGTAATTTTCTTAAAATATTTTAAATTTACTTACTTGAAATAAAAGAATATGCCAAGCGAGATAAGCAGTGATGCAATAGACAATCCGTGTCCAATTATGGTCAGGTAAAACAAATTTAGTGCAGTCTGTAATTTGTATAAACAAAAAAGTTTGGTTCATATCAATACTATAAGTATCTATAATCCTACACATGCAGAAGTTCAAATTCAGTTGAATAAACTATATTTTTAGAAATATGTGATCTGATAGCCTTACAATGATGAGTTTGCAAACCAATAAATACTTGAATGTGTCTGGAATGAAGAATATCTATCCAGTGAAATTATCAAAATTTATAAGTTGTATGCCTTTTTATTTTTTAAATAATTTTTTAAAAAATTAGAAGTCAAATATTAAATCTATGAGGCAAAACTTTCATTGATCTAGATTATATACTATATGAAACTAGTATTTTATATTTTGTGCACCTTCAAACAAATGCTACGTGATGATTTGTTTTGTTCAGATGTAAATGCCAGATAAAGGTTTCTTTTCAAACTGAGTTTCTTTCTCCTTTGACAAATTTGAAGCTCAGAGACAAATCTCAATTTGTTAACTTAGAAGATTCTATGATCTGTACAAATGTGTTCTTTCTCATGGTTTTCACTTTTTTATTTTTATTTGTCTGCTCCATTTATTTGTAACCTACCACTTTATTGTGTATTTGTATAATTCTCTTCCAATTCTTACCTGAATAAGCTGGGAATATGTTATTTATAAACATAATGATAGCTGGTAGTTATCAAGAGCTTACTATATGCTAATATTTTAAGTGTTTCCCTTGTGTTAAATCAATCCTTATGAAAATAATGAGGATGGAATCTATTCTTACCCTCATTTCATATATGAGGGGACTGAAGCAGAGGGATGTAAAATGGCTTTTTCAAGGTCAAACAGCTGGTAAGAAGTAGAAATAAGAAATCAGGTTTTAGGACTCACAGTTGTAATCACTTTGATAAGCTGCCTCTATTACAAACACATGCAAATACATGCAAGTGTTTTCTATCGAAGCTATATTATAGTGCCAAACTGTAATTAACCTTGACTCCAATGTGTAGTGTTTAAGGATGCGATAGTGCGAGTGACCTAAGAGCCAGTCAGAATGAGATCCTTCTGCTGAGGAAGAGACAGGACTCTTTAAACCCTGCTGCACTTATCCTGTTTACTTGAGCACAGTTTCAGAGGTCATTCTAGAAGTTCCACTGCAAATGAAAGATTTTCCTTTTCTTACGCTTTTAAGGTATGTTTTCTTTGGAAAATTTGAAACCCCAATACTGAAACATTGACTTGTAAATTACACTGTTACCTAAAAGGATTGCTTTTTCAGTGTAATGACAAAATCAATAATAATTTTTTCCACGGATATATTTCTTCTTTATTATTCTCAAATTATATTATGAAAAGGCTTTATAAGGGAATGGAATAATGACTTTATTTTCTTCAATACACTATTGGACAAACGAGCTGTTTAAATAGATACTGTAAGTTAAATTTCAATTCAGAATTATGACATACCTTCACTTTCTCGTGGGTGTTAACATTACACTGGGTATAATTTGTCCATGTTCTGTTGCTTGCTGGATGTCTAAACCAGTTTCCATCTTGGTCACAGATCTTTGTAACTTTTTCTTTAAAATTAAAAAGAAAAAAAAGGAAAACAGGAATTTAATTAACCTAGGGTTTATTAAATAGATGTCAAGGAGATATGTAGATACACTTCTGCTTTTACCTGATGGATCAAAGTCCTGAAAGTAATCAGGGCAGAGCTGCATTGATTCAGTTCCTGCTGCAACATCGTTCCAGCAGAGCCATCCATCCCAGGTTCTGTTGCAGTAAACGCCTTAGTGGGGAAATAAAAATTAGGGATAATTAAATCCTTCTACTTATACATGAAGACATAGTCTTAAAAGTGGTTTCACACTGATGTAGAGTAAAGGCTATCTACTGAAAATGCAGACATTATATAAAAATCTATATATAGAAATTATTTGGCTTCCCACCAAGTAATATTATAATAATTTCTGAATTAAATTCTAAACTAAATTTAAAAATATCTAAATATATAAAGTTTAGATTTAATTTTAATTGTCAAAGGTAGCTATTTGTTTAATAAATCAAATGGTCTTTGCTAGTTGTTCTTAGCCATAATGTAGTGATTAGTGTCCCTATGCTTAAAATAAGAAAACAGCGGTAAATTAGAAACATGTTTCATTTTAGAAACTATATGCTTAGGGCAAGGTGTTAGTATTTTCTGAAGCAAGCCAATAAATATTCCAATATTTCCTATTATACCATTGTAACCCTGAAAGATACTTATTTAGGCCCCTCCACCAAATTCTGGCTCTTCATTCCTTTTCTTTTCAAATAAGGTAGAATGTTCAATAATCTCACATTTTTCTCCAAAATTAAAGAAAGAACTTCTTACATTAAAATATATAAAGTTTTTTTAAGGCGTAGGTAAATTAACCAACCAATGTTCTAATGTTGTAACAGTCTATAATCAAAAAAGTAATTTTCTTTTTTTTTTTGAGACTGAGTCTTGCTCTGTCACCAGCTGGAGTGCAGTGGTGTGATCTCGGCTCACTGCAACCTCCACCTCCCAGGTTCAAGTGATTCTCCTGCCTCAGCCTGCCAATTGGCTGGGACTACAGGTGCCCGCCACTACACCCAGCTAATTTTTGTATTTTTAGTAGAGATGAGGTTTCACCATGTTGGCCAGGATGGTCTCAATCTCTTGACCTCTTGATCTGCCCTCCTCAACCTCCCAAAGTGCTGAGATTACAGGTGTGAGCCACCACACCCAGCCCAAAAGTAATTCTCTAACTTGTCAGATAGAGATAGAATCTTGATTGCTGCATGAGATGTTTATTGTTTTTAACAGATTTGCAAGGCAATATCGGCATTTATCTAGCCCTCATGAAAATAGAACAAAATTCTGATGGCCTGTAAGTTCAAGTAAATTGAACTAAAAAACAACAAAATTTTAATGTTTCCCTAGATAATGTTTTCTGCTATGTCATTTTTTGGACAATTATTTAAATAGTTTGAATCCATTTCTAGATAAAATACATTTTATGGCCTATTAGAAAAAAAATTTCTTGATGTAGTTTTAGAAAGCATCTCAGATATGTCCATATCACAGCTCAAAAAGTATCTAATTCACTACAGCATTGGTAATGTGATAGAGTGCAAAGTCCAGAATTTTTGAAATTGTGTTTTGTGGCATTTGAGTGGGATATAAGTAGGTATTCCATGAAAAAAGTTTCTCTGGTCAAATGGATTTTAGAGACACAAAGTTGAAATAAAAATAGCTCTTTATTGCAAGACTTTCTAGAGTATTTAAAATTACAAAGGACATTATGAAACTTCAAGAAGATGTATTATGCAATGATTCCAAACTTCTCTTACCACAGAATACTTTTATTATGAAACTTTACAAAGATATTCCTATTGTTCAACAATTAAATTTAAAATCTACTTTTACATAATATACAGCAAGAAGGCTTGGAAGGGTTTCAAACTTAAAAATATCTAAAGAGTGTTAAATTTAATTTTACTGTGAGTTTTACATTTGATATTTTGAAAATAACCCTTTCTTTAAGGTTGCCAGGTAAAATATAGGACCTGTTTTTGTTTTGCTTTATCTGGCAACTCTGCTTGTGCTACTGATCTTTTATCTTCAGAATCTAGGCAGGTATCTGGTGCTTAGCAGGCTCTCAATAAATATTACACAAAAAAGCAAAAGAATATCTTAATGAAAAGAGAAGCACTTAGATTTCATTAACTTTGCCACCAAATGTACTATGCAAAGTGTGTGTATTATGCAAAACAACACTTTTGTATTCATTATATTATTATGCAACCTCCTGTCAAGCAGTTTGTTAAAAAAAAAAAAAGAAATACACAATTACATAAACTGAAAAAGTCAACTGTCATTAAGATTTGTGTTTTTGTGTTAATATTAATACTTATTTAAATATCTTTGTACCATAAAAAGAATCATACTAAACAGATCACTGTCACACATTTTTATTGTTTTTAAAAAGCGATATAACATGATGTCATAAAATGTTCTTCAAACATAATTAAAACTGCACATATACAAAAAGGTAGCAATCTATTTTTAATAATGGACCTAAAGCACTTATAATGATATAATGGGAGTAGTTTTCTTTTAAAAATATGTCAAATGCATTTACAACTAAGTAGCCATGCTTACCTTCTGCTTGTTGAATGGGGTCTTGCATAATCTTTTGGTAACATTCATATTGAGCTGTCATGATTTTATTTCTAGTAACTCCCAGCTGAATTGAGTCCTCAGGACTCTCTTCTAATTCTGCTGTAACAAGAATCTAAGGGATTAAAAAAACAACAACATTAACTTCATGAAAAGGATTATGAAAATGTGTTTGTCAAAGGCAGTCTGTCACAGTGGAAAACAGCAAGTGCGGTGATGTACTGGAAGATAAACTGGCTCTCTGGGGAAAAACCCCCAATTTGTAGTGTTTGCTATTTCCATGGTATAAATATCTCCACCATGTCCAATTTCAAAACACCAACAAGATGTCACCATTGGCAGAGTGGGAAAGCACAGTTGGTTCTCAGAAGCCTGTGGTAGCCAGCTCCAGGACATTCCTTAATATGTCTACATTCTGGAATGTAGACAGAGATGTCTTCCAATCTGACCCTAATGTTTTTCCTGGCTCTATGAATGAAGGCAAGATATCGTCTGTCCCCTCCCCCAAAGCCTCTGCTTCCTTATTGTAAAATAGTATAAAATAGCATCAAGATAACAGAGGAGACGTACCTGGCACATGGAAATACTTACAATGTATTGCCATCGTC
Organism: Pongo pygmaeus; assembly: GCF_028885625.2. Lineage (NCBI taxonomy): Eukaryota > Metazoa > Chordata > Mammalia > Primates > Hominidae > Pongo > Pongo pygmaeus. Next base: position 87,327,628 of record NC_072384.2, read on the forward strand.
ATGATATTTTGATAATCAAAATAATGGCAACATCATTTATGATGTTGGTAAATAGAACTATTTTTCTTGTATGCACATCAATAATGTTTTTGGACAAGGTATAGACTTATTTTCTTCCAATATAGTAGCACTATTTTAAGCTTCAATTCTACTTTAGTTTCCACATGACTTTTTTTCTGATTTATAATATGAAGCCCGAATAGAGCTCTTTTTAACACTTTTAGCAGTAATTGTTGCATAATTTCTATTAACTATATCCCATAAGCTGTTATCTTCCTATCCTTCCTTTGCCTGCTCATTGTAGTATTTCTTTTTTCTAGCAGGAAGTTGAAGTTAGTAAAGTCAAAATGACATTCCCTCACTGGGTAGCACCACTCAAGCTCAAGTTTTACCATTGTGTGACCACCATTTAACAATAACTCTTTCATTCCTTTATTGTTTTAGTTTCCAAATAAAGATTTATGCAGTGGTAGTGCTGCACAAGTAATACATGGAAATGTAGAACATCAAGAAAATTAATATATTTGAAAACCACGTAACTCCTGTTCTTCTCAAAAAGTCCATAAAATTGCATAAATCCATATGATTTTTATGCCTACTTGGAACACAGACTCTGATTTATACACGATCTTACATGAATTCAAGAGGAAGAGTCACAATTTCTTAATTACAATAATCAGTTGCTAATCTGTTACAGAATTACCTGCAGGAAAGTAATGTTCTATGCAGCTCGCTCAGTGGAGGGTGTGAGCTTAAGTCAACTTAAAGATATTATCTAAGAAGAGCAGGATTTGGACTGCTCCTAGACTTGAAAATGTTTGCTCCTAGACTTGAAAATGTTTTCAAATACAAATGCAGACAAGAATGTAGTCTTGTTTTTTTGTTTTTTGTTTTTTTCTCATTTAGGTTTTCTGTATTCTCCAAGTTTCTTTGTTTCCATCTTTGTGGTGTTTGCTTGGAAACACCTCAAGAAAATTCTTAGCTGCCACAGGATTAGATGAGAGTATCTCTTGGTTTCTCATGTTTATAATGAGATAAGAGCACAGTCACTGTTTTATTTTGAGGTAGAGAAAAATATGGGTAATTCATTACTATAATTAAAAATAAAATTAAGTGTATGAAGTATATGACTTCTCCAGCAGAGCAATTGAGTTTTTGTCTTATTTGCCTACCTTCCACCTTGGGCCCCATATCCCCATTGTATACATGTAGAGGGGCAGATGAGTGTGCAGACTTATGCACACACCTGCCCCAAATTTAACATCGATGTCTGCTAATTTGAATGAATGATTGAGGAAATTAATTTAAAACAAAGTGCATGGTTCTAAATTGCCTTGCAATCAAGATATGTCAATCAACTGGCAGAATGGGAGAAACATCAATGGGAGAATCAGTTTTTAACAGATCTAACTCTGAATCTACAATTCTGGTTGAAACTATTTTCTCTACTATGTACAACATATACCATAGAGTCATTCCATTTTTTTTCAATGTCTGATTACTTTCCTCTGGTGTCTTACTCATTTGTGTGTATTCATCTTTCCCATTCTGATCCCCTCCAATTCCTTCTCATTCTATACCTGTTATAGGACTAAAAGCATATACCGAAAGAAAACACATTATTTCTGTATCAATCGGATATAAAAATGTTACTAATTTCTGTATGTAGTAACTTCGTTAATATTCTTTATCAATTATAGGTATACTGGAAGCAATAACAGACATAATCATATATATTTTTATGCTTACCATAAAAAAAGGCAAGAGAACCAGAAAATACAGTGTACACTTTTTCTCCATCATTAAGCCAAAATGAAATATGCTGTATAACATAAACTGCAACAGAAAATAAAAGAAATATAATTCATCAATATTTATGAAATAAATGCAGATGATTCTCAACAGAAAATTTATTTTAAAACTATACAATAATTCAATAATTTTACTTTAAAGATTAGATAAATCATTTTTTTAAGACAAGGTCTCACTCTGTCACCAAGGCCTAGTGCAGTGCCACAATCTTGGCTCACTGCAGCCTGGACTTCCCAAGTTCAAGCGATCCTCCCTCCTCAGCCTCCCAAGTAAATAGATTACAGGTGAGCACCACCACACCCAGCTAATTTTTGTATTTATAGTAGAGACAGGGTTTCACCATGTTGGCCAGGATTACAAGTGTGAGCCACCCTGCCCAGCAGATTAAAATAGATTAAAACTGCAAATGTTTAAGAGCATTATGGTGTAAAATGTTAAGGAGCTTATAAATACATTTTAATTTAATTTAATTAGACTTACAAACAGAAAAACTTCTTATAGATTGATAGATAGATAGATAGATAGATAGATAGATGATAGATAGATAGATAAGTAATTAGAAAACAATTTGCATTTTTTGCCTTTACCAAAATTGGGATCAAATTATAAAGGTATTACAATAGAGTTTTTCATGGACATAAAATATTTTGATAGCATATTTTATTATAAAGCTTACCTTTATTTCCTGTAAGTATTCATCTCATTTTCAATTTTCTGACTCTTCAGTAATTTAAGGAAGGAAATTGTTCTCAAACAATTTCTTGAGAATCAACATCTATACATCATTAAAATGTCCTTATAATTTAATAGAAATTATTCTTCACTACTGAAAATCAATTTTTTAAAATTAGGAAATAAAAGATTCCCTAAGTCATCTACATTATTCAAATAAGGTTTCAGAGAATGAAGAGTATTGAATAAAATATTTGTTTGAATATTTTTAATACTAAATACAATTCTGAGCTAATGAAAAATGGCCTCTAAAATGCTACCCACTAGCTTCCTAATTCTAAGAGACAAGAAATGCTGGAGTGTTTTTCCAAATGCTTATACCCTGTGAAGTCCAGGAGCAACCTACTCTGACATATTGTCAGGATGTAGCCATAGAATATAATATTCATTTAACTAAATGATATGGTTTGGCTCAGTGTCCCCACCTAAATCTCATCTTGCAGCTCACATAATTCCCACGTGTTGTGGGAGGGACCCGGTGGGAGATAAATGAATCATGGGGGTGGGTCTTTCCACTGCTGTTCTCCTGATAGTGAATAAGGCTCACAAGATCCGATGGATTTAAAAACGGGAGCTTCCCTGCACAAGCTCTCTTCTCTTGTCTGCTGCCATGATGTGATGTGCGTTTCACCTTCCACCATGATTGTGAGGCCTTCCCAGCCATGTGAAACTGTAAGTGCATTAAACCTCTTACTTTTGTAAATTGCCCAGTCTTGGGTATGTCTTTATCAGCAGCATGAAAATGGACTAATACAATGAACACGCAAACAGTGTTTTTAAAGGAGAGAAAAAATTTCCAATCAAGAGATATTTGCCACTGAACTGTAAGCTTAGATTTAATTTTGTTAGGAAACTAGTAATGATTTTATGACAGGGCTAATTTGGGAAAAATAATTATAAAAACCTTTTTTACATGTTCACAGGTTTTGCTTATTATTTTTATGACATTCAATGAGAGCACACCATTAATTGTCACAGAATTTGTGCCATTGCTAGCCCTCGCCAATGACTCACCTAGAAGTTGTAGCAATCTTGTTTTATAGCAACCTTGTCAAGTTGTAGTTGACAAATTGAAGTTTGTAGCAGTCTTGTCAAGTTGTAGTAGTTTTCTTTTTAGTGGTAGCAATCTTTCGAATATTGTTTTCTCTTCTATCGGCTAGTATGGGTTTTTATTATTAGACGATCTTGAGAAAAATATAACCAAAATACCATGAATCATTGTATTAATTTTAATAAAAATAGTGTTGTTATAGACAGAAAACAATGAATCAGTTTCTTTAATTCAGTAATTAATAAGTTAATATTTTAGTTTTTATTACATTTTACCATGAGAAAATTTAATTTCCCAATACTTACATGCACAATTGTCTCCAGACTCAAATCACATTGTCTCTTGGATCATATTTGACATTGTCTTTAAGAATTTCTTAAATTCAGGGGTCAAGACCTGAAATATTGATGAATGTAATAATTTAATATTATGCTAATGACCAAAATTATTTCCATGATAAATTAAAAACTTCAAAGAAAATACTACTACTAAGATCATATTTTTATTGAACCATTCCAACTTTTAAAAGCCTCTTTTGCTTACAATATATTTGAGTTATTATATAGCATTATCATACTCACAGCATGTGATGTTTCAATATGAATTATAGATCTATATTATGAGAACACACTTGGTCTAGAAATGTACATATTTTCTATGAGTAAATAATTTTTAAAGAGTAATTATGTCATTTGCACTTGAAAAATTGTTGATTTTAGATATTTACATTTTTTTCATAGAATTACTAAAATGTTTTCCTTAGGCATTTATAAGTTAGATAAATATTTCTTTATTTATTGTATCTATAGTCATATAATTCCACAAATCATTCTAAATTATACTGCCTTTAAAAATAAATTTTGTGTTTTAATCTTCTCAGTGGAGCTTTAATTATTATCAAGTATTAATAGCAAGGTGAAAGAAAGAAGAGTTGTTTTGTTTTTGGTTTTGATTTTTGTACACATTTTTTGTGGAAGAGTTGAAAATAGTTAACAGATACAGTAACTCCTAAAACTCTCCTTATCATATTAATGATAATTTACTAGGATTTCTGTTAAAGAACAAAAAATTAAAGCAATTTACAATTCATTATTAGACAATACTCTTACATGCACATTTCACCTGGAAATGTGATAGGGAATGATACTGGACACTTTACAGATTTGTTGTGACCATTAAATGATTTTGACTATATTGTGGAGCCCTGAAAGTTCCCAACTCATGGCATACTCTTAGCTAAGTTCTATTTCCCATGCAATTTCATCTAACCTAATGAAATGCCAACCTATTCAGCTTTATTTGTTAGATTAATATAAAAATTTACTTTATAGATTCTATATACAAAATCACTTCTATATTTATGAACAGATATATTTTACTTTAAATTGATTATTTTAAACAATATCACATTCTTTATAATTATTCATTTTGCAAAACTATCATTTAATCTATCCCTAAATATAAAAAAGTAATTAATTTTTGTATTCATGGTTTTATATAGGCAAAATTGCTTTTGCAAATCACTATTTGGTGTTTAACATAGTACCTGACATAACCTGAGTGCTCAAGAAATTTTTGCTAAAGAAATAAGAGATTCAATACTAAATAAATGATTGATTAATAGAGATTTAAGGATTCTTTCTGATGGGCTAATTTCTTTCTGATTGTCTGCACTTTATAAATATATCACACTTTTCTCTATTACTTCTTTTTTTTTTTTGAGAAAGAGTCATGCTCTCGCTCTGTACCCCAGGCTGGAGTGCAGTGGCACGATCTTGGCTCACCGCAATCTCCGCCTCGCAGGAGATTTGCCTGCCTCAGTCTCTCGAATAACTGGTGTTACAGGCGCCCACCACTGTGCGTGGCTAATTTTTGTATTTTTAGTAGAGATGGGGTTTTACCATGTTGGCCAGGCTGGTCTCAAACTCCTGAGCTCAGGTGATCCACCCGCCTCCGCCTCCCAAAGTGCTGGGATTACAAGCGTGAGCCACCATGCCTTGCCTCTATTACTTCTTTAATAATCACTAGTATGTTTCTTAGTATGAATGAAGATAGATAGTAACAAGTTAATGTGGTAAACTCAACCATTTTATCCCTAAATATATAGAAACCAATGAAGCAGAGCTCACATTTCTGAAGTTATCACATTTTTCCATCTAGAACTTAAAGTATAATTTATATTAGGAAAGTTACAACAATATCCCAAACCAGCTAAGCATAGCAACTCTTTTTTTCAGATATATTTTATTTTAATATTTGGTCATAATTTTGTTACAAATGTTTGTTGTTTTTTATTAGATGGAGAAACTTACATCAATTTTCGTTTTTTCAGGATGGTGGGGACACTGGGCAATCTAACTGAATATTTTATTTAAGTAAATTTTAAAGAACTAAAGTATGGCAAAAAGCCTTTTGAATTAAACTATAGTTTGATCTTCCTTTGATTAACTTTCTTTATCTACTAATTTATTGGAATGTATGACTATTATTAGTAATGTATCTATTTCCCTTGCAGATATGGTTTCATATCTGATTTATCTTTGCATCCTTTGTGACTGACAGTTAACAAATGTTTACTGTATACATGAATGAGTAAATGAATTAAAACATGAACCAGTAAAGTACTTTAGGATCCTAAAGTCACAATCAAGAACACTGATCATAACTACTAATTGTAATTTATTTTATTAGAAAGTTTTAGATAGTGTTTGAATATGTACTGACAATGAAACTTGTGGGGATGTTTCTTATATCTACAAGTCTACTTTCTTACAAAATAAAATCCTGAAAACTATTCAGTTTTGAATTTTGTGATTACTTACATGTTAAATAAACAGTAGTTTTCTGTACTGCATTTGGAAGACATAAAGGTTAAGCCACATTTAGGGCATTGTAGTACATATTTAAGATATTAGTAGTTCATATTTTTCTGAATAAAAGTATATATATTTAAATATGCTAGTAACAATGTAAATAAATATTATTCTATTTAAAAATCAGATGTTTTACAAAATAATTTTTTAATGATTTACACATGAGTCAGGATTAAATTACCTTTAATATGCACATGAACTCCAAATATTGAGGGGCAAAGTGCTTCAAAAGTCATGTTTGAAGGTTTTCCAAACCCCACATATTTGAAACACATTTCATCCAACATTACCATTACTTTTGTTGCTTATCTAATAGGCTTCAAAATCAGAGTTCCAAAAAGTATCTTAGTGAAATATCTCTTAGTGGTAACTAAATCATCCTGACATCAATAATTAAAAAGTATTCAACTCACAAAATATTTATTAATGCAAATAATTCCACTTTTATAGCTTTCCTTCTTTACCCTATTCCCTAATGATCTGGAAATTGTGCTACTAGGAATAAGGTGGTATTTTTCACTGTGTAAACTTCTGTATTTCTAATCAAGGGGGCAGGTGTATGGCCCCTGGGTTTGTCAAAGATGGAGCAGCAAGTTTAGGTTAGCAGCCATTCAAACACATAGTGGGCACCTGCACACTCCATGAGATCTAGCAATGACCAAATCATTTGGTAATGCAATTCACTTGAGTCATCTACTTTGCAAAGGACCTATCAAAGTTTCCTTGCCAGCAGACACATGTGGTGAGAGGTAGTTATGGAGGAATCATCCCTTTCACCAAGAGGTCTCAAATTCCATAATAGATGAATCATGGTAAGGCATGTGCATAATGCCATTGCAAATATAGCTGAAAGTCAACTTAGATAGACTCTCATACTGGGAAATGAAATGATGACATTGTTCTCAGGAGAAGTATGTTTAACTGTAATCCTTGGTTTCAGTTCACTGGTTCTCTGCATACTGCCTTTAGTTGGCTGATTCAGCAAGTACTTCTCTCTATATATTTAGCTTTTTCTAAATATATCTTCACTAAAATACAATTGATGCTAGTTAACCAAAGCTGTTAAGCAAATCATTTTTAATCTCTTTCAGATCTTGTTAAATTATTTACTGATAATTGAACTGCATGTTACATCATGAAATATAATAGTTTCCATTTAATTTTGAGGAGAGACCAAGCAAATAATGAAAAGAGGTCAAGTTAAGTGCTTAAGCCAGCCAGAGAATTTTTCCATGTGTTCTAAGGTTTGTTCAGTAGGAAAAGAACTTCAGAGTTGTGAAAGCTCTAATTTATACTGTTAAGTAAATTTGTAATCATACTGGCACTGCTAGTTGTTACTGGCATTTTCTCTTCAAGAGCTGCTAGTCTCAGAGTTCCTATAAGTACTATTTTATTTTCCTTTTTCAAACTTAAACAAAGTGGTTTATTACTAGAAATGAGATAATTTTCTTTACTATGCAAAAATAATTTTAAAAGCCCTTTATTTCAAAATGTTTTCCGTGCTTTGGCCCCCAACATCTTCAACATTAAAATAAAAATGATATATTTCATCACAAAAAGAACTGTGAAAAATAAAAATGTCTTAAAATCTGAAATAACTTTTGAAATATTACTGCCTAGTCACTCAAAAATTTATGTAACTTACAATTCTGGTTTTATTTCTGAATATATTATACACCTACCAAGACAATTTTCCCAAATTCCCTCCAAGACAATTTTCCCAAATACTTAAATTTTAAGAGGGCAGTCTTCTCGACATGCAATAGTGTAAAAGCATGTTTTATTGTGCATAAGCATTAGAAACCAATGTGACTTAATCAACACTTATAAGAACACAAAAAAACATAAATCCTGAACATGCATACCAGTACCTTGCAAGCCTATTTCTTATTTTCTAAAATGTGTATTATTCCTATACATACTTTCCATTAATTTATGTTTCTTTATAATAATTCTTATTTTTCATTGAGTCACCTAGCCCTAATATTGAAAGTGTATGTTCACTCCAAGATTAAGAAAAATAATAACTTAATCTTTTGTTTCTGTATTTTTGAAATAACTTTGATTTTTACAGGCTCTAAACCATACTCTGTTTCTCATTTATGTATCCATTCACTAAAAGTTGGCTAACAGAAGTACTTTCTACACATATTTAATTTGCCATAAGGTTCACCAACCTGAACCTTTGTGTGAGTAAAGTTGAGCTATGTCCTATATATTATATTACATGCTTTCCCTTACTTATGGCATATTAAACAAGCTACGTATCTCTTGAATCAAAACAAGGAATAAACACTCTACTCCAATCCCAGAGTTCCACACCTGCATGACAAATGGAAACTTATTTCAATCATTCTACACAATCTAAAAAATGTCAAAGTTCAAGAGCCTAGTTAACTTATTTTTCTCACTGCTTATTTTTGGAAAACCTAAGTCTTTGTGCTAGAATTGTTGTTGCAATTTACTATCTTTACTTCCAACAGAGTCATTTTATTATTTTTTATTTTTTTTTAGAGACAGGATGTCACTCTGCCCCAGCTGAAGTGCAGTGGTAGGATCATAGCTCACTGGTGCCTTGAACTCCTAGTCTCAAGTAATCCTTTCACTTTGGTTCCCTGAATTGTTGGGATTACAGGCTTGAGCTCCTGCACCTGGCCTCCAATAAGGTATGAAAAAGAAATTCCAGTGTAAGGTTTTAGTGCCCACTTCAACCTAGGTTGGAATGTCACTCACACTTTTAATATATAAAGCAGTTAGTAAAACAAAACATAAAGTAGCTTCATTTTCCTGAAGACATGTTACTGATATAAGATTATAACTCAAGCTGTATGTCCTCTTTAGGATGTCATTTGAGTCATGAATTATTTTTTAAGCTATTGAGTGAGCAGGTGCCAAATCACTGATGTAGTACGCACCATGTCCTCAAAGTGTGAGGTTGTGGGCCACCTGCATCAGAATCACTCCCAAAACTTGGTGAAAATGTTAAAATGGCCAGGCCCCACCAAGGACCCTCTGGAACAGAACCTTTTGGAGAAGAATTTAGGAATCTGCGTGTTTAGTAAGCACCCAGATAAATTCTTGGCCTGTTATACTTGGGGAAGCACAATATAAATACTTTATTCTCACTGGGACATGCCGAAACCTGAACACATTTGTATTTCACTGTTTCTAGGTACTAGCCAGACTATTTTAAAAGCAACTATAAAATATAAATCAAGCAAAATATTCTGCAGTATTCCCAGGCATTATTAATGTCACAGAACTCCCAAAGCATGTTATTCAAATATCTATTTTAAAACATACCATGTAATCTTATAATTATTTCTTTATGTGTCTCTGCCATGAGACTGTGAGCACAGTAAGAATGGGGCAGGCAGCGTATTCATCTCCAGGGTGACACACCCTAACAAAGTGATCGCATAAAGAGGGTATACAGAAAGTGTTTTTAAAGTAGATTTTTTATAAAATAAATTTAATCAACTTGAAGAAACGTGATGTTTTTAGTTATTCCTAACCCTTTCAAGCCTATTATAATTTTCTGAGTCATAAAAAAAGACCACTGACTCGGTTCTACTCCAAAAATTTCTGATTCAGGTTATCTTGCTTGGGGACCAGGAACAAGCAGTTTTTCAAGTTTCCCAGGTGATTTTAATATATAGCTAGGGTTGAGGATACCTGGAATAGATAGACGATTCATGTGGCAGGCAGAATGATAGGCATACAAAACTTTCCATGCCCTATTCACCAGAATCTTTGATTACAGCTATGATTTAGGTTATGGATCTTAAAATAGAATGATTGACCTAGGTTATCTTGAATTATCCAGGTTAGTTTCAAATAATAACTTGAGCTCTTAAAAGAAGAAAAGAAAGGGTGAAGGGTCAAAGAGATGCAGCACAAGGGGAAGCAGAAAAGATGAAAGCATGAGAAAGAGTTGATTCCTTGTTGCTGACTGCTGTGGAGCCCACATGCAAGGACTGGAAAGTGGCCTCAAGCCAGCAAGGAAATGGGGACTTCAGTCCTACAACCACAAGGAATTGAATTCTGCCAACAACCTGAATGAGTATGGAGGCAGGTTCTCCCCCAGAGTCTACAAAAGGGAATGCAGCCCTGCCATTACTTTTATTTTGACCATGTAGCACTTGAAACAAAGAAACAAGCCAAGGCAACAGAACTGACCAATAGAACTGTGAGGTAGATAGTAAATAAGTGTTGTTTTAAGTTACTAAATTTATGGTCATTTGGTACAGCTAGGATAGAAAACTAATAAAAATCCTTACCTGACAAAAATTACATTTTCCATCAAAGCAAAGTAGTAACTCTGCTTCCCAACTAGCCAGTCATTCCTCTTAACCTTACAATACATTCATCCTCCTGCAAGACAATCCCATTAGCTAGAAGTGTTTCTTCTAAGCTGCTTCTAAATTGCTGTGTAATTTTAAGAAAATCAACCCAACTATTTTCTGCTTGGTTTACTCAACTAGATAATGAGTATAAAACTTGATTGTTAATTGAGCTTCCTGTTTTCTGTTGCATACTTATTAGAAGACACACACTAAAGTCAAAGAAACATATCTTTAATGCCAGTTCTTATACATTTAAACTCTCAACTGATTTTCTAACCTGAAAATTTGCATAAAAGTAGTGGCTGTTTTTAGAAGTTTAATGTGACCAGTAAATGAGATAATGCCAATCAATGCCTGGCTAAATCAATGTTGCCTATAACTTTTATCATAGCTCACATTGTCGGATTATTTTAAGTGTTAAATTACATGATAGATATAAAAAACTTGCTTAATATTAAATACACAATAAGCATTAGCTATTGCTATTTTCTGTGTCCCTCTATAATTCTGTTAGTCGTGGCAGTAATAATGTTGGCTGAACAAACCAGGCAAATCCAGCATGCAAATTGTGACTTGGCCAAAGTCACAAAGATGCTTAGGTCTGACTCCAAGCTCAGAACTCAGGTTTTCTGACCTTAAATTTCTACCCTTTGCCCTGTATCATACTGACTCGGACAATGGAGTTGTTTATTTGCATAAAGCGAAGGACACATTTCTGTTTTGCTTATTCAGTTATTTTGCTTAACCACCAGTTTTCTCATTACATATCACTTGTACTCATCAAACACATTTATACTTTTTCCCAACAATTTCTTCTTTTCATTCCTTTTCTTAGCAATGTCATATTCAATCCTTTTACAAAGCTTACATTAATAAATGGCTTGACAACTCATACTTGCCATTCTGGCAAGGTCCCAAAATAAAAACACATGTACTGTCTCGTTTTCTAGCACTTTAAAAAATGCATTTTAAATGAAGAAAACTTCTTCTAGAAATTAAATTTTTTATCCCACCCTATTTATTGAGCATCTACTTTTACCTAGTTTGGTAGGGTGAAGGAAGTGGGATATAAGTTCAGATTCCTGCCCTCGATAAAAGTATTTATCAAGTTGGAGAACAGTATTTTACTGCTTTTGAGGCTTACTTCATTGATTTCAAACACTCTCCATGGAACTCATTCATGAGGTTCTAGCGAGGGATGATTTTATCAACATTAAAACAGGAAGTTAGTGTCTTCCTCAGTCCTACCTCTGTCATTCATTGAACGTGGGCAAATTCCATGCCTTCCCAGGTGTTTCCTACTCATCAAACAAAGCATTAGGGTAAAAGGATTAAGCCTTGGGTAAGAGTTCAAAATTTATACAAAAAGAAAAAAATGATTGTTATATAGAAACAGTTTTTACTCCAAGTAACCTAAAGCCAAAATAGCCTTAAAACCAAATCTCTCCTGACACTGTTTTTTTGTTGTTGTTGTTGTTGTTGTTGTTGTTTTTCCTGTGGCTCAGGAAGATTTTGTGTATGTCTCCTACTACCTAATAGCTCAGGGGAAAAAGTGGACCATTTGGCTAATTTTTCTTTCATTACATGAGAATTCAGGGAAAACATATCTAGGCCAAAAAAAAAAAAAAAAAAGTAAAGAAAAAAATCACTTATCTTGCTCTCACCTCTTCATATACTGCCTCGTTTTAGAGCTATTCTTACTTTTGAAAGGCCATTCGAGAAAAGTCTAGTTCTCTCTTCTCCACTGCAGAAAGTCCAAATTAGAAAAGCAAGCACACTTCTTCATTAGCCCCCTCTCCAGATGTCTCCGAATGGAAGCTGGTAAGTTCATGTACCCTAAGCTAAACTTATTACCATCATCATTGGAACAGGCTTAATGCTCATAGGACTAGAAATTAACATTTTCTGAATTTTTGCTACGTTGAGTTTTTATCTTCTTTGCATTTAAGAGAAAATCACTAAGCCAAGACTTTTAAATATACAGAGTAACAGAAATTATAAGACACATTAAAAAATGATTCAACAATGCCTAAACTCAACAAAGTAATTTAAAAAAAGAAAATTATTACATTTAAGCCCTTAAATTCCTATGGATGACCTGGTATAGAAATTGCCAATTTTTAAAAGTCATCAAAAATTCTCATGAAAACTTCTAGAAAGTATTTTATTTTTGAAGAGATGCCTAAATTTAATTGTAACTACTAAAATCCACATTAAAATTCATATATAAGGAAGCATATATTGTTAATATTGTCTCACTGGTTAATGATACAGTTTTTCTTTTTCCAGAGAGATACTGAAATTTTTAAAGTAGTTTCCAACTGCTATTTAATAATTCACATAATGAAGGGATGATGTCTAATACCAGTTACAAGTAGAAACAGTAGTTGTACTGGTTATAAATATGAGTTAGACTTCTTGTTTTTAAAATCCAACTCAGTCACACACTAGCAAATTAAACAACTTCTTTAAGAATAGTTTTCTTTTCTGCAAAATAACTCCTACACCAGAAAGCCATTGTAAAAATAAAATTAGATAATATAAACTTCTTAGAACGCACTAAATATGACATTATACCACATTAAAATTTTTGTAAATATAAGTAAGCTTATTATACATATTTTCATTTATTTGCCGTAATTTCAGTAACACTGTATGTGGAAAACTAACTGTATTTCAAGGTGGTGGTCACATGCATCTTGAGTTTTTTTTATCTTCTGCAGAAATAATATGGTTCTTTCTTTATTCTGTCATTTAAGTAGTTATGAAAATATCAAATAAAGTGAATTGTAAGTATATTCCCAGATAGGATATCAATCTAGTTAATATAACTGCACAATTACTAATACTGAGCCTATATATAACCCAAAGCTCTAGCAAATTTTTTATAACATTGTAATCAAATATGGACTTCTTAAAGAATATAATGCTAAGTCAATTAAAAATAAGACATAAAACCTCCCAAATTTTACTTTAATTTTTTCTTTTTTATTTGTATAAATTTAAGGGGTATAAGTGCACTTGTATTGCATGAATATATTGCGTAGTTTTGAAGTCTGGGCTTTTAGTGTAACCATCACCTGAATAATATACATTGTACCCATTAAATAATTTCTTATCCCTCAACCCAGCTACAACCCTCCCACCCTTCTAAACCACCAATGTTTATTATTCCACACTCTATGTCTTTGTGTATACATTGATTAGCTCCCGCTTATAAGTCTGAACCTACAGTATTTGACTTTTTGAGTTGTTTCACTTATTTTAAATTGGCTATAATAGCCTTTCCTAACACTGTACTGGAACAACAAAAGAAAACATTGACTCTATGCTTACTTGCTTATTTGATGAACATTCCAGATTGAACAGTTGAATAACTATTAAAGAGATAATTTTGTGATTAAGTTTGGGACTTCACTTTACACTGTAATGTACTTACTCACGGGACTAATTTTCCCATTGTGGGCATAATTAGCCATTTTCCGGTGATTTTGGTCACCCTCTTTTTATTTGAAAGAGGCAAGCGGCCAAATCTCAGCCCAATTAGTAAAAGGTGGAAGGGAGCCTGAAAAAAATGCTTTGTACTTGATGGAACACTCTCCCTCCAGGAGATCTAATATGGAAAGAATTAACTGCTCAAAGAGCACTGAAACAAAACACATCTTTCCAGCTCTTTGGAATAAGAGCTTTATACCTATTTTCCTTCCACAAAGTCAGGAGTCAAATGCTATGTGAAAACACGTTTTGTTTTGTTTTTCCCACCAACAGTAAAATCAGAAAATATATAATTCTGCTATAATTTTAAGTTGCATACCAGTCCATAAGCAAAGTTATGATATTCTTGTTACATTGAGCTTTCCAATCATTCTCAAAATAAAATTTATATAGAACCTACTAGCACATTCCAACTTTTAGGAGGTAGAGGAACTCTGTTGATACTGTCTGTTTAGCACATCTTCTTTATTGCCCTTAATAAAATGAACCTTTTTCCCTATGGAGAATCCATTCTCTCTGGTTCAAGTAAGACCTCCCTCTTGATCACTGAAGTAGGAACTGATTGAAATCTGGTCAGACTAGCACAATCCTCTGATTAAATTTAGCTTGGTCATGGACATGTGTGGTCCAACCAACACCACTGGAATTCTCCCTGGGACATTTGTATTGTTGTTATTAGGGAAGATTTTTCTTTCTGCTGGGGTTGCAAAGCAAGTAGGGCATGAATATCAGACAATTCTCATGCATCCTTCCTATCATACAGAGAAAATGTTTGAAAGTGCGGTCAAGTGAAGGCAGTTAGCTGAGAGCTGAGGATTGGTGGAGAATCCAATAACGTTAGAGCCCTTTAATTTGGCCATATTTGAAGGCAGATACAATTCTAGAAATCCTCACAAATTAGCCATTAAATTATGATTTATGCCTAACTGATTTATTTGGAGCAGTGTAGTGGAATAATCACTATGTATAGAATAAGAAGGCTCCATTTTGCATTCTGATTGTGATTGAATGCCCTGAATAGTCTTAGGTTAGTCACTTTGCTGGGTCTTCATTTCCTGACGTGTAAAATGAGATGGCTTCAGGCACCTTTTCATCTTGTAATCTAGATATTTACAGATTGTTTTCTTTTTCACAAAAGAAGAACATCATTGTTTACACCCAAAGCACATTCCATGCCCAGCCAATAGGAGTTCAAAACTGACTTTTTTATCCAAATACATCTATGGAGTAATTGTTTTCTAAAGATGAAATCGTCTTAGCAGTATATGCTCTTGGATAATCCACAACTAATATGTACCTATGGCGAGATATTCATACCCAGCTCAAAAAGTAAACGCAACTCTTAGATGAAAACATAAGAGTAAAATGTTTGTCACCTCGGGTTAGGCAATGGCTTTATAGATATGACATTGAAAGCTAAAGTGACAAAAAACAAGTAAATTAGATGACATATAAATTATAAACTTTGTGTTCAAATTATACTATCAAGAAAACGAACAGACAACACACAGAATGGGAGAAAAAAATTGCAAATCACATATTTGAAAGCGACTTATATCTAGAATATACAAATAAAGCTTACTGCTCAATAACAAAAAGAAAAACAACCCAATTAAAAAGTGGGCAGAGAAGATATGGAGTCAATCTAAGTGTCCATCAGCAGATGAATGGATAAAGAAAATATGGTATAGACACAAAACAGAATACTATTCAGCCATAAAAAAGAATGAAATCTTGTGGTATCATGGATGAGCTGGAAGGACATTATGTTATGTGAAATAAGCCCAGAAAAGAAAGATGAATACTGTATGTTCTCACTCATATGCAGAAGCTAAAAAGTTGATCTCATAGAAGTAGAGTAGAATGGTAATTACGGGAGTCTGGGGTGGGTGGCAGGGAGAGAGTGATATGGAGAGAATGGTAAAAGAATACAAAATTACAGCTAAATAGGAGGAATAAGTTCTGGTGTTCTATAGACTGTGGAGTAAATACAGTTAAAAATAATTTATATTTTCAAATAGCTAGAAGAGAAGATTTTGAATGCTTTGAACACTAAGAAACAATATAAGTTTGAGGTAATTGATATGCTAGTTAGTCTAACTTGATCACTACACATTGTATGTATTGAAATATCACCCCACAAATAGGTACAATTATTATGTGTCAATTTTTTTTTAAAAATTGATGGGCAAAGGATCTAACAAATACTCAATAAGCTCATGAAAAAGATGTTCAATATTTTTAGTCATTAGGAAAATGCAATTCTAACCCATAATAAAATACCACTTCATACCCACTAGGATAGATATAATAAAAAAGAGAGACAATAACAAGTGTAAGAAAGAATATGGGAAATTATAACCATCATATATTGCTTATAGGAATGTAAAATAGTGTAACCATTGATAAATGCCTTAGTTGTTTTTCTAAATGTTAAACATAGAGTTACTATATGACCCAGCAATTCCACTTTTAGGTATAAACTCAAGAGAAATAAAGACAGATATCCAAACAAACGCTTACACATGAATATTCTTAGCATCATTTATAATAATTAAAAAGTGGAAACAGCTCAAATATTCATCAATTTGTGAATGGACAAACAAAATATGATATATTCCCTACAATGAAATATCATCTGGCAATAAAGAGGAAGTAGTACTTAATGCATGTTACCTACAGCATGAATAAACCTTGTAAACATTATGCAAAGTGAAAAAAGACAGTAAAAAAAAGAAACATATTATATGATTCCCATTTATATGAAATATCCAAAATAGGCAAATCTATAAAGATGGAGGAGCTATTAGGGGTTACCTAGGACTCAGGGAGTGTGGCAATGGAGAGTGATTGCTAATGGGTACAGGGATTTTATTCAGAGTAATGAATGTGTTCTAAAATGATAGTTGTACTATCTTGAGAATATATACAAACCATTGAATTGTATTCTTTTTTCCTTTATATTTTAGGCTCAGAGGGTATATGTGCAGGCCTGTTACATGGGTGTATTGTGCAATGCTGAGGACTGGGCTTCTAATGATTCTATTGCCCAAGTAGGGAACATATTGAATTGTACACTTTAAGTGAGTGTACTCATGAAGTGTATGGGTATATGATTTATAGCTTAGTAGAGCTGTTTTTAAAAAAGTAAATGCCAAAAGGCCATGTGTATCTAAGGAGAGACTTAATGCTGATCATTTAGTCTTCTCTCTCACCTCTCCTGCCTTCTTTAGTTAAGGGACAGATGATATTCACATTGTAAAACAAAACATATCGACCAAAGAACCTGCCTAGCTAACACAGCATATCATGCATGTAAACTCTGAATTGCTCCTTCAGTTGGATACATTATTTCATGTTCAACAACAAATTAATTCTATTTTATATATACAGAACTGTTTTTATTTGAAAAACATACATTTTTCTTGAAATTTATTTTCAACAACTAATTTTTAATTTATGCACAAAATATTGTCTTTCCTTTGATAAATAAATTTAAGTTTATAAAAATAACCATCATACATAGTTAGATCTATATACATACTTAGAAAATTTCTATATACATACTTAGGGAAAAGATCTATATACATACTTAGAAAATTTCCCTTAATTTTAGATAGGATCTATGATTGTTTATCTTTTTCTCCTGTCAGTGATTTCACTTTACAGATTTTAATTTCTTATAGGAGTGGAGCACTGACAATTTACATACAAAAATGTAGATATTTTATTATATTTGTGATTTCTGATATTTTAATTGTGTTATTACAAATAGAAACATCAAAAATACAAGAGAAATATTAGCAAGAAAAAATGTTGAACTTTGGTTTATTCTTGGAACTTGACCTAGGTTAGAAATTTTGCATCCGAACTATACTCCTTCTATGGAGCTATTACATGGTGAAAGAAAACTAAAGATGGAAAAAAGAAATCAAGGAAAGAAGGAAGGAAGAAAGGAAGAAGGGAAGGAAGGAAGAAAGGAAGAAGGGAAAGAAGGAAGAAGGGAAGGAAGGAAGGAAGGCAGGAAGGAAGGAGAAAAATCAATATGTGTGTCTCAGGTAAATGCACACTTTAAAAAATTGTTATTTTTATTAAAAGCAAATAAAATGTTGATATACTAAAATTTGTTTCTCTGGTGTGTCTCAATTTCTTACAAATACTAGATATAACTCCGTCTTAGTACCTTTTACTATATTAATATATTCATTCATTCAAACATTTATTTAAAACCTCATATGTTCCAAAAGTTATATTAAGTTCTAGGGATCCAGAAATGCTAAAATTTCTGTTTTCAGAGATACTTAAAACTTTGTAGGAGTAGAATGATATGTAAAAATATGAGTAATAAAGTATTATAGGTACTCAATTAAATTTTATGTGTCTAATTGATCAGCTGGAATGATGCATTTTACATGGAGGAAGTATGTTTGTGAGTGTGTGTGTGTGTGTGTGTGTGTATGTGTGAGAGAGAGAGAGAGAGAGAGAAAGAGAGAGAGACATCTATGTAGAGAATATGATACTTTTGTGGAGTGTGGACATACCAGGTGCTTGAGAGATGCAGGATACATGAGATGAGAGATGAGGCTTTCCAGTAAGACAGAAAAGAAAATTAATGGTACTTTCTGCTGTATTGAGGAGTTTTGATTTAATGCTCTAGGATAGATATTTTCATTTTGAATATCTACTCTGATTTACTGGTAGTGGCAGCCAGAACTGCTACACTGAGCAATGTTAAAGTTAATCTAGTCCAGTGAATCAGAAAGAGTCTCCTGATTCATTAACGATGTCTGCCATGGCAGTATCCTGAAAAGGAATGGCATGTATTCCATGTATTTGCTAATGCTGTTGCATAAAATGAATAATAATTGTAGGAAAATTATGCAGTAGAGCCATATGACAAGATTTTCATTTTAGAAATATGAAATATGATGGTATTTGGAGCTGGGGCTTTTGGGAGATAACTGGGTTTAGACGAAGTGATGGGATTAACATCCTTATGAAAAGAGAAAGAAAGAGATAGGCAATCTCTCTCTGCATGCATGCACCAAGGAGAGACCATATGAAGTTACAACCTTGAACAGGGTCCTCACCAAGAATCCAACCATGCTGGCACCCTAATTTCAGACTTCCATGCTCCAGAAATGTAAGAAATAAATGTTTGTTGTTTTACCCACCAAGTCTATGGCAATTTGTTACAGAAGCCTTAAACTGGTGTGATGCAGAAAAATATTTAAAAGTCAGAGTTATTTTAAAAGGTTTCATGTATAAGGATGTGAGAGCTTGGCAAGTGCAAGTAAAAAGTAAATGGATTCCTGAAATTCAATCGTGGGTATCTGAGTGGGTTCCAATCACTACTATAGAGAATACCATAGAATAAAATGGGTGGTGGGGAAATACCTGAGTGCAGTTCTCACATCTCGAAGAAAAAATTGTCCAGGAGGATTTTTCTGCACAGTTCTGTAGATCAGCAAAGGAGGGCCTTGAAATAGAAGTTTCACACCCATCCTCATAGGACACATTTGCAGTTAAAGAAAGGTGACATTTTGTTTGGAACGGCAGTGTATGCTAAAACATGTATTGGAATTGAATTATAACATATTTCAAAACATTCGTGTTTAAGGAATTCTAAGTTAGTAACAAGGTGAACTGGATAAAGGGTAGAGTTTGCTGGGTACAAGGAACTAAAAGTACAAAGGCATGGGTACAGAAGTGAGCACAGCTGTGTAACTAGAGGTAAAAGGACAGGCCTGTGAGAAACTTGAGGTCTTTGGGGAAATTAATGAGTGGAAACCTGGAAATGTGACTTCAGACATTTGCTAGACAAAGTACCATGAAGCACTCTATGAACTGCTGTAATTTTACACATACCAAACACAGCTTATTTTTAATCATTTACTACTGTGACTAAGTCTGGGTTATAATGTAAAAATAGATCTTCCAGTGCAAAAGAAGTTGCACAGGAAGGAGCTCCTTGCTGAATTAAGCTGTGCTTAAGTGAGAACTGCCGCTTAAGAACAACACGTTCCCTGTGAAAAAAGATGGCAAATCCATTTCAGTGAGCCTAACCTTTACCAAGTGCTATTATCAACGCAATTGTATGTTTTTTCCTGTTTCACAAACATGTTCCCAAAAGACTTTTAAAATAGCTTTCTTTCCTGCTAAATTGTTGTGCCAAGCACTTTTTCTGATTTGCAGCCTTAACTGGACCAGGATGTGTTAAAAAAAAAATGCCCTGTCACGCTTGGCAGAGTTTAATAGACCTTAACAACAACAGTGGAACATTTTCCTAATGTGACTGTCCCTCCCTCAACGAATCTTAAGACAGTGCATTTTTATCAAAATATAAAATACCCTGAAGAAACTAAAGAAGCAGTAGTGTCTTAAAAAGTTACTCTATTAAATCAAAACATCTAGTGAAAAATCTGTCCACCAAAGTAAGATTTTGTTTTCCTAACAATGAGAAAAATGTCACTACAGAAAATAAAGTTTTTCATAAAAGTTAAAATCATCTAAAAAATTAATGATATGAAATGGTTCCCTAGGTATCTTATAAACACTTTTTTTTTTTTTTTTGTAGAAAACACAACCATAACATCCTGAGGTCTATCTTGGTCATTTCAAAATGAATCCCATGCATTGCTGGATTATTTTTCTCAAACTGCAACTTGGCTCATAGTTTACCGTGTGTGTCTGTATTTCCAGTGAGGAGTTTCCTCACTAAATTCTTTCTGAGCTGCAATAACGATGGCAATCTCAAAAGAAAAAAAAAGACGACGAAAGTAAGTAAAAAAGAAACACCATCTGATGGACACTGGTGGAGGCTATGGCTAGAAAACTCACATGAATGAGGCTTTCTGGAGCAGGAGTCAGTATGGGTATGTGAATAGTATGCTGCTTTAGACAGCAGATAACAACAATGAAAAGTAATAGCAGTAGGGACTTGTACCAGAGGAAAAAAAAGATAGAGCAGTAGAAAGCGAGACACAGGGCAGAGAGCACAGGTTTCACACGGAACAGCTCTGGGTTTGGATACTAGGGTTTGGATACCAGCTGTGGAACTGCTGTATTTCCTAACTGGAATGTAGGCAGAAACCTAACCTGTAAGCTTTACCTTCTGTAGCTCTAAGATGGGGAAATACATGTCTCATAAGTATATTGTGGGGGTTAAATGTAATAACCCACACAATTCCATATCACAAGGACTAGGAAGTGATAACTGCTAAGTAAGTAGTGGTCTCTCCCCTGCAGCAGAAATGGAATGTCTTGGTTTGCTTTAATTGGCCTCAGTTAGAAGACTTATAATTTTGAGTAAAATTATATGTGAACATTTAACAATGCCAACTTTCCCAGCTTTCTGTAAAGGAGGCTTTGTGAGCTCATGAACACATGGTAGGATTTTAACATATTTTAGCGTGAATAAGGATGGGCACTGTCTCCAAAATCACTTGTTTTCTCACCAATGCTAATTGTCTCTGTATGCATAACACTCTGCTTTGTTACGGAGTACCTTTTAAATATATATTAACCCTCCCTTCTAAGAGTGGTAATAAACACCAGTGTTAAAGTCTGTCATCTTTTCTCATCATCCCGAGGACAGTATTGTTAAGGAGGTGAAGACATTTATGTCTTGTCACAAACACAGACTCTAAAATGACTTGCGTATTTGCATTATTACTCTTGATTTTTATTTGTTTAATCAATTCCTAGAGGAAGAGGAAAACCAGTGAAACTGAAGGTGTGGGATTCATTACCTGGAATTAGCAGTAGGTTATTAGTTCGAGATAAATTTGTGCAAGGAGATAAAATGCAAATGGCTGAAACAGAAAGAAAGAAAAGCTTGCAGCCATAAATTAAGCTTAGCAGGAGGTTTGTTAGTTTGGAGGAATGGCTGCTGTGTTCCTGAGATACTTAGCATGCAATAACTAGGGAAATCACTTAAGAAGTTTTGTCCTTATGAAGTACTTCCATTGGACTATTTAAGTCCTTTATGTGTATACCTGTGTTGTCTGTCTGTAGGGGTGTGTGTGTGTGTGTGTGTGTGTGTGCATTTACATGTGTGTATGTTTTAACCATTTGGGACAAGCCAATGTTGTGTCTGTTAATATAAAATAGTACCAATGTGGGGCTCTGAAGCAGTTGGGCTTTATCACCTCACTCAGAATGACTTGTCAAAACTTGACACCAGACCACCAAACCACCATTCCCAACAAACACAAAACAAAACAAAACAAGACAAAACAACTAAACAAAAACACAAACCTGATATGTTGTATGTGAAAAACATCAGTTCATCATCTAAAGTTATTGTTTAAGCTCAAGAGCAACTCAAATAATTTCTTGGCCTGTAATATTGCATATAATTTGTTTTAACTCTATTTTATAAAAATTATTTGTAAGCAAACATGTTCCTTGAAAAAAATGGAAGTAAATGTACTAGTGTAAATGTACAGAATATTTAATACACATTTCAAATTTAAATTTCTACTAAATATCGTCATCATAAAACATATCTTAGGTGAATTCTATCTCTGCAAATGTAGAACACCAGTTGGTGAGAAAAACGGAAAGGCAAGTAAATAAAGAAAATAAAAGAAAAGGAAGCATTGAGAAATCTAACTGTATATTTATTTATTTTTATCTATGGTCTTTGTAACTAACTATTGCTGGTAATGCTGTGGTTGGTACTCAAAATAAAGATCCAATGATTGTTAGAGAAAAGATGTGGTTTGGTCACTTTTTGCTGTGTACATATGAGAAAGAGAAAAAGACACACAGAAAGAAAAAGAAGGCAGACAGTCTTACTTGGTTTATTTCCTACTAGAATAGGAGTGATGGAATCAACATTATTAAATACACACAAATTAAAAACTGAAAAATCTTTTAGATATATGAAGAACAGAATTTTGGAAAAAATAGAACTATTTTGTACAATAATGCCAGTAGTGTTTGTGAAGTCTACCATCTATCTTTTTAGGACTTAACTATCATTCCCAAGAAACCTTGTTTGAACTCATAACTTCTTCAGTTTCGCTCCACCTTATGCCTACAGCACAAATAGGCTGAATGTGCCTTTTGTACGTGCCTTCTAACAGCACACTATCACACTAGATAAAGTTAGGTCTGTTTTTGTTTTGTTTTCTTTTTTATCTTCCCCACTAAAGGTAAAAGCTATTTGAGGGCATTGCCTTTTTAATCATTGGGATTCCCCAAGGTATTGTCGGGTATTCATTAATCTTCATTAAGTTTTTTAATGAATAAATAAATGAAATAATTATCCATTACAAATATGCATCCATAGTGATGATAATTAACATTGTTTTAATACTTTATGAAGTCTGATCACAGTAATTATTTAGGGAGAATAAAGACTGGTTAAGATAATTTGTTTTGTCCATTTGCAAATTAAATAAGGAAAAGCACTTGAACTACTCAAAGGAAGTGTTTTCTCGCACTTTTGAAGAAAACAAGCAAAAAAAATAGTAGGCGATAATAATATTGTGGCAGTTAAAATGGGAACATTGTAAACAATTTCGAATGAATTATTTCTTTTAATTCAGAAATTATGCATATTCAGAATTTTAGTAGTGCATTTTTGCCTATTAATCTTAGAAATTTGTGCTGACATTGACTTTTATATTATGAGAGAAAAACTTCAATTTTAAAAATAAAAGAATGAAGTCTTTGGGCATAAAGTAAGGACTGCTGTGCAGTGAAAGATAAATATACAAAGCACTGACACTAAATCTTTCTTTAGCAACAAGTACATATTTAGGTAACATATTGCATTTAAAAAATTCAAATAGCACTACATTGAATATGAATAAATCCAGGTTCTAATTTTAACTAAACCTGGGGATTACAGAGGAGACTGAATTGAGGCTGGTTCCAGCAGCAACAGGTGTGATTCTAAGACTTCTTTTACATGGTGCATTAAGCTTTGCTAATGTTCCCACCTCTATATGCTAAGTTTGTTTCTGTTACTAAGCAAACTCTACATAGTTTGAGCAAAATCACACCATTTATCTTTTGGTGGCCTCAGATTATTTTTATTTAATTTGTAAAATAAGATACTACACTAGATTCTCAAGGTCCTTTTTGTTCTTTAATTCTATCATTCTGAGGGAAAAAATGTCATTATTATTACATCCAAGACATGTATATTAATGCAAATACATTAAGTATTGAAAGCCAAAGTTAAAAAAATAGAAAACCTTTTCTGGTTAATTTACTTCAGATATACGTGAAACAAAATATTACAGTTTGCAACACAGTGCTATTTTCATGTTTATTTATATATTTATGAAACATTTTTGGATTTTGTTTTCAGCTAGGGTGAGGTTTTTCTTTCTCCTTCCAATCCCTTATTAATAAATGAATAGGGCAACATTCTCAGAAGCATGACAGTATATATTAAAGTTTACTTAAAACATTATTGAGAAATAGAGAATCTAGAAATAAAACCCAATGATGTTTAATATGATGTTCATAAAATTATATTATGTACTACATATCTTTCCTTTAAAACATTATGATGATACAGAAGCCTAAATGCCTATTGCATAAATAAATAAATGTGTTTACTCTAACCTTGTACTAGAGTCCTCTGTTCTGTACAGAAATTAATAGTAAATAATAAAACCCCCTTCTATGGCTGGTTTTGTTTTTGCTCTTGGGATAACTAAGAAAGGATTTTAATTTTATTGTAATTTGTGTACAAATTCTCACATCTCAGAAAAGCTACCAGGAAGATTTTAATGAAATAAATTAAGTAATTTAATAACTGTACACGGGAGATAATTATATTCCAGCCAGAGTTAAAAAATAGCTATACCAAGAAAAATAATATTTATAAATGCAGCTTTTTATCATTTTTATTCCATTCTCCTTTTCTCTGTGCTCTCTGTAGTCACATTGTGCTGCATAATATTTTATAGAAATATAAAACTTGCTTTTTCCTAAAAATAAGTAGCAATTACATTTTAAAGGGAGCATGAATAAGTTAATTCAGAGCACATAAAATGTTCACAACTACTCTTGGTTAGAGGTCTGAAGTCTTTCCTTCTTCCCTTTCTTTCTTCTAACACTGTAACAGTCCTTGTGAGCTTTTTGTAAAGAAATCTTTTACATGTGAATGCAGTTAATTGACTCCCTTTACCAAATAATGATGGATAATAGCCTTGGTCTCCCTGGGAAAGTGTTTACAACATCAAGTCATTTTTTTTCTCCCTCCACTGGGTCAGCCTTTCAAATATATTTGCTTTGATTCAGGGAATAACCTTAGTAGGATGTCAGGATTTCTCTCTAGATCAATAAAGGAAACGTTATTAAGATCTAAACATCTGTCAGAAGACATTTATGAAATATTTATTTTCTGATATTTTCTAAAATATTAGACTCAAATAACTGTAGGCAAAAGAAACTTGGTACAAAATATTTGACTTTATAGAAATATAAGTTTAGTGCCATGACTGAATACACCATTGAAGACAGCAACTGTCCAAAGCATAACCTGCAGTGAAATTATTAAATGTCATGCTGTACCTCAGAAAAGTTTAACTTTATTCACACATTCAACAAATGCTTATTAAGCCACTGGTATGTGCCTAACACTTGGCTGGGTGTTGGGAAAATAATGGTGAATAAAAGATTAGATGCAGGCCCTTGTGAAATTATAATAGGGGAGACAGGTATTAATCAAATATTCATACAAATTTAAAATGACAAGTTAAGATAGTCCTGTGAAGGAAGAAGATGACCTAATCTGGAGCACTTAGGATGGTTCCCCAGAGGAAATGGTATTTTACTCACTTGATATCTGAAATTTGAGTCCTCATCGACTAGGGAAAGACTGGAGGTGGGGCAAAGAGAGTGATTTGGAGGGATGAGAAAAACACAAGCAAATGTCTTCTATGGAAAGGAATGGAAGGCAGAAGTCAAGGGAGAGAGCTGTGTCAGGTGAGGTTGTGGAAGATGCAGGGGCCACACTGAGCAGGGAGTTAGAAGACTTGTTAAAGACTCTGGCCTTTGTCTTATTACACTGGCAAAACTGTGTTTTCAGTAGCTGACCAGAAAATATGTGGTTTAGCACTGAGCAACAAAAATCAGAGGGAAATGGGTTAAGAAGTGAGGGTGAAAACAAGAATAAAGAGTTCCTTTGAGATTTTGGTTTTGTAAAGTCAGAAAATGGGGTACAGTGGTGGATGTGGGAGAATCTGTAGGATAGAAAGAAGAGTTTTGTTTTTGAATGAGAGTGACATGAACATTTTAAAATATTAATGGGGGATCCATTTGAGTGGAAGAGTTTGAATGTATTAAAAGACATCACAGATATTCAATTTTTTACCAAATTGGAAGAAATGAGGTACAAGGCAGCAATGGCAATCTGTTTTACAGAAGAGAAGAGATACTTGCTCTACTTCACAAGTTGAGAAAGAAAAAAAAAAGGACACTGATTCTGATAGGCTTATAGGTGTGGAAATATGCAGGTGAGGGAGCTGTATTCTGTAAACCTCTGTTTTGTTTTGAAGCACTGGCTGTTGAGAGAGAAGGGAAAAATGAAGTGGGTGTTGGGGTTTTGTAGAAAGAACAGAAGGTTTGAAAGCCTGTTTTAGACAGTGGAGGAAAGTATTGACTAAACCAAGTAGGATTTCTTCGCAAGGAATAAACTGGTTTGAGCTAAGTTTAAAGTTTGCTGGTGGGTGGGTGTAACGTCAGTTCCACAGCCCACAGGGGAAGAACGTTAAGGATGAAGAAGAGCTGAAGGTGGGATCAGGGGATCATGAGGTACTATGGCTCGAGACAGAGGCGCATGTGGGCCTTGATAATCTGTGCCTTTGTACTTTGGGATGAGAGCATGGTTGAGGTAGTCTCAAGAGGCTCAAAGTGTGTGTGTGTGTTGATGTCGGGGGGCAGGGGGCGGGGAGAGGTAGATGGGGCCACAGGATTTAATGGGATTTAAATATTTTATCTGGCGCATTATCCTTCCGACTTTTATATAAAAGAGAATAAATAAAAGATTCATTATTTTGTCTGGTGTGTGATAGAAGAAGGAATTGCATGAAAGAAAAATCAACTTCAATTACTCATGAAAGCTTTAATAGTTGGAAACCTTGCTAACCAAATTTTCTCTTTTAAATAGTGCCCTTTTTACTTCTTGAATTCAGATCTCCCTAGAAATACTGAAAGAAACGTACTGAAAGCACATGGAGAAAAAAGACAGTTGAGGTAATCCTAGAAAATTAAGATAAACTCTATCGAAAATGGTACTAACTTAACATTATGTAATATCTCTATATAACTACAAATAAGACACTACTGTAAATACTATTAAATTGATTCTTGTTCATAAGTGTATGTACTAACCATGTTGATAACATTATCTGCTACACCTAAAGAGTTTTTAGGTGAAACAGCCTCACACATTGCTATAGTTGTTTAGTCAAGCAGTTACCTTATCCAACAGCAGCAATATATAAGGTAGTAAATGATCCATGATATGATTTAGTGTTACAAGGATGAATTGAGCCAGTTTAAATCTCTTTCAAAATTTTAACTGAGAAAAAAAATTATTTAGTGATGGATCATGAAATGGGATACCTGGATAAATGCTAAGATGTAGAATTGGTGTCAAAACTTAGGATAAAGGATACAGAATCAGGGCCATTAAATATTATGAGGTATTGTGACAAAGACAGGAGAAGCAGATAGAAGGATAAGTCAGGGAAGTACGGGGTGTAGTAAAAAGAATTACATCCTGCCTGTAATCCCAGCACTTCGGGAGGCTGAGGCGGGCAGATCACGAGGTCAGGAAATAGAGACCAGCCGGCCAATATGGTGAAACCGCGTCTCCACTAAAAATACAAAAAATTAGCCAGGCGTGGTGGCGGGCGCCTGTAGTCACAGCTACTCGGGAGGCTGAGGCAGGAGAATGGCGTGAACCTGGGAGGCGGAACTTGCAGACTGCACTCCAGCCTGGGCGACAGAACAAGACTCGGTCTCAAAAAAAAAAAAAAAAAAAGAAGAATTACATCCTGAGTGGTGCAGAGAAAGAATTAGCACCTTTCTAACGAGAGGCATTGAGGACAGAGATGCAGCGGAGGAACAAGGATCTGGGACAGTAATGGCACAGGTTTAATGAGAGTGAAGTTACTGAGAGAAGGTCTTCCTGCATCCTTCCAGTTTTAGAATTGAGTTTCAGTCTGCATGAGATACTGCTCTAAATCTTTCCTGATTTTCAGAAACATTCTTACATTTCCTATTTCCACTAGTCAGGATAGCTTGAGCGGGTGTCACTTCTTAAAATCCATAGTCTATGTGGAATGTTCATGATTTTTCTCTTGAAGTGGCCCAAAGACAAGAGAAATGATCCACAGGGTAGACTTGGAACCGAGTACTGAAAAGGGGGCTCAAGAGCATGGGCACCAGTCTTACTATAGCATCTGACTTGGGCAACCTTTGCAAATTCACTTATCTCTCTGACTCTTTTCTTTCCTCATCTATGAAATTAAATATTTAAGTGAAATGACTTCTGTCTCCCTCTAATTCTAACTCTTTCTGGTTTCACATGAAAAATCTCATGTTTATTGTATTAAGCAGATCTTCACAAAATATATGCCCGTATCTGGAATTTAAATCATAGACTATTATCTGAATTATTCAAGCTAAGGGCAGCCTCTGCTTGACATACTATTTTAAAACTTTTTTAAAAAATAGCAGGTGGAAGATATAAGTGTGAAGAGTGAGACTTGAATCAAGCCTCAAGGCCCTAAGGCTTAATCTAATACAAAATGGAATATTTAAATATCGTAAATAGCTTTCAGGTTTTAAAGCCTAGGACATCTCAAAATATTTGTCCTTTGGTGACTAATTCCACATATATCAATAACTAATTAGTTTTTATTGATTGTTTTCTCTCAACTGGTCCCATTATAGTTACTATGGATCATAAATATGCTTTGTTGATTGTTTTCACTCAACCAGTACTATTAGAGTTGCTATGGATCATAAATGTGCTTTGTTCTCTGCAAACTTACAATTTGTGAGGAAGACAAAATAAGCATAGTAAGCATTCAGTTTATTGGTATATAAGGATTTATCTCTGTACATTTTCAGGGAAGGAATTATCAAAGAAGGCTGGAATGCTTAGGGTTATGGAAATAGAAGCTCCAGGGAGAGGGGAAATCTAAGCTTGCCCTTAAAGAAAAAGTAGGAGAAAAAGAGACAGAGGGAGAGAAAGAGAATTCTAGATAGAAGAGGTAACATGAGCGAAGACAAAAGACAGAAAAAAAGAGTGAACATGATATGGGCATAGCACTTACATGTGAGGATTTCAACGAGACTGAAACATTCATTGTTTTCTTTGATATCATATATAATTATATGTGATAATTATCAGCTGTTATATTTTAAACCTTGTAAGTGAATCACTATTTTTATCTGACTGTTGCTCTATCTATAACTGTTATATATTTTACCAGTTAATGTAATTATATCTTCCCTCCCATATGAGAAAAGCAAGAGAATGCGATAAGACTATAATATAAGACATTGTAATTTACGTGTCAAAAAGACAAACCTAGGGGAAGACTAAGTTCCCAGCAAACAATAGAAATGATTCATTTGGCAATTCTGATAGAAAAACTCTGCAAAGTAATTGTTAATGGCCTGACCTTGAAATAATCCTCTTTATTTAAACTATAACTTGTAGGTTGACAGCACAAGGGCTGGCACACAAAAAACTGTGATTTATATTTCAGTAGATGTAAAATACCAGAGAGGGAAATCCAGAGTTGCTTTGGTCACATTTACATCTTAAGGGAAGTAAGAGTTACTTGGCATTTGCAAAGACTGGAAATTTGCTTCTAATTATGGAGCTGGACATTGATTCAGGCTGTATTGTGTTAAGCTATGATGTAAACTGAGGCTTTCTCTGTATCTATGTAACTTGGGCAAATTATTTTACTCCTCTAGCCTCAATATCTACATAAATTAAATGTGGATAATAATATTGTATTTCATTTTATATCCTATATGTGACTATTACTTGAAATATTGGAATGAGGAGAACCCAGAACATTTTCTGGCACACAACACTCAATAAATGTTAGGCATTACTATAATGAAAATTTCATATTGGATATCATTACCTGTCATCTAACAGGACGAAAAGAAAGCATCATATCTAAATTGGGACAGCAACATAATAAATATTTTATTTATGTACATATTTTATTTGTAGGCTGGAAGCTTTTGTCTATCATGTTTTATTAGGATGTAAGTATGGGAAAGGCATGTAATTAGAGTTACCTAAGAAAGTTAATTTGCAAATTTTTATCTAAGAAGGTTTCTGAATTTCTCAATAGTAGTCAACCCTACTCCATTCTTAATTATAAAAATAACTTTAAATTTAAAAAGTATAAATGCATGGCCACATTTTAAACCCATCACTCACACGTCTTAATGTAGGCAGCAGCATGTCATACTGAATTTATTTAAAATTCACTTTGCATTAAGAGGAGTTGTAATTATTAGCTGCCAAGCCTGGAATAGATTGAAAACATAATCTTTTTTTTTCATAATATAATAATGCCTAAACTCAAAGTATATATGTGAATCTTGGCTAAAAAATGACATCTGACTGGCATCCTATTCATGATGTGCCATCTTCTATCTTTATGCCAAATATAAAGGGATACACAGAATTTGAAGAAAAACATATGGAAATACTGACATTGAAGACAGATTTTCCTAGGACTGTAGAGGCATTCTTATTAATGTGAAACTAGACTAAGAAACAACCAGTGTCTACCCACCAGACAAACATTGGCACACACATCATCCCAAATGTACTATTTTCTTTGAATCTCAGAGAACTGAGCTGTGCCACCAGAAAATTATTTTTTTAAAAAAAAAGGTAGTCTATTTTTTTTTCAAATGTTTTTCCCCCATCCATCCAGAAAATGAATTTCCCAGAAAACAAGAAATACATTTTGTTTGTTGATTGATTTAGTTGGTTAGGTGTGGTCACTGGTGCTGTCACAATAATCTCTGTGGTTAAATGGTAATCCCACAAGTCAAAGCCAAGTAGGCAAGGAATAAAGTAGCAATATGTTAAGGTTCCTGCAGGAAGAGTTTTCTATGCATCCTACTGGTAAAAGTGTGAGAGCTCCAGATGATAAGATAAAGGGATATAGAATACATGAAAAGTCCACACTAAGTAAATGCTTAGACAAATGCTTCCTAAATGTTAGGACTTTTGCTAAAAGCTGTGCTTATATGCCTGCTTTTGAACTTCTCACATGAAAACAGGTTTTGAAAGAACGTTAGTGAATAGTGAGCATAGCCAAGGCAATTCACAAAATGTGCCTGTGGGCAAGCAGGTTTGTCTTCAGGCCATGATTAGCAAACAAAATAAAACAAACATTTAAAAGGTGGCATGCTTGAAAAATATCAAGACACAAAGGAATCAGAGGAAAAATATACATCTGAAGTGTACTTAATAATATTGAAATGTTATATAAACTTTTGTGGTATCTAACAATGTTTGGGACAGGAAACTGCCAATGTGTCAGTGGTGGACCTGACCTGCCGTCTGGAAAAACCTGCCAATTATGATGACATCAAGAAGGTGGTGAACCAGGCATCGGAGGGCCCCCTCAAGGACATTCTGGGCTACACTGAGCACCAGGTTGTCTCCTCCGACTTCAACAGCGACACCCACTCTTCCACCTTCAATGTGGGGGCTGGCATTGCTCTCAACGACCACTTTGTCAAGCTCATTTCCTGGTATGACAATGAATTTGGCTACACCAATAGGGTGGTGGATCATGGTCCACATGGCCTCCAGAAAGTAAGAACCCTGGACCACCAGCCCCAGCAAGAGCACGAGAGGAAGAGGGAGGCCCTCATTGCTGGGAAGTCCCTGCCACACTCAGTCCCCCACCACACTAAGGCTCTCCCCTCTTCACAGTTTCCATGCAGACCCCCTGAAGAAGGAGGGGCCTAGGGAGCCTGACCTCATCATGTACCATCAACAAAGTCCCTTGTGCTCAGCCAATAATAATAATACAGGTATAAAGTATTATTGAAAAATGCTAAGAGAGGGGATGTTGTTTGTAGCACAAAATGCATCTCTACTAGGTAATGCATATATTAATTGGATAGACTTAGTAATTTCACAATCTATAGATACATCAAAACCTTATGTTGTACATGATAAATGTGTATAATTTTATCTGTCAATTAAAAAATCATAAACAAATTTACTAATGGTAATCTAATAAAGTAATGTTTAAGCAGGACATTCAGCACTTATAATTTCTGTGTGTAAATATCTAAAATTTTTCATCTTGAATGATACAGAGTTACCACGTCATACTGAATGACACAGAATATCTTCTGTACTCCTAATTTCCCTGTTCTTAGTAATAGATCCAAATAGGTACAAGAGTGGCCCTGTTTCTTACACCTAAATAAAACTTATTAAACACAGATAATATTACATACATGAAAAAGGAGAAAAAATACAAATATTGGGAAATGTAAAGAAGAGCTAGAAATAAGACATTAAAAGGCCTTGTATTTTATTAAAAACTCTTGTGAATGAGGGACAGTCTAAAATTTTGAGTCTGATCCTTCTAGTAGATCAAGTTACCAAGTGTATGGTCTGTGGTATGAAATTAATCAATTTCTAGGAAGAAATGCTATTATACTCTGAACTAACTGCAAACAGAATATGTAGGATTCTCTCAAAGAGAACATTCTGTAATTCAATGTATATGTTTCTCACGTGAATTTCAATAATAGAAAATGTGGCAAGTTGCAAAGGGCTGTGTCAGGCCTCTGAGCCCAAGCCAAGCCATCGCATCCCCTGTGACTTGCACATATACGCCCAGATGGCCTGAAGTAACTGAAGAATCACAAAAGAAGTAAAAAGGCCCTGCCCCGCCTTAACTGATGACATTCCACCATTGTGATTTGTTCCTGCCCCATCTTAACTGAGTGATTAACCCTGTGAATTTCCTTCTCCTGGCTCAGAAGCTCCCCCACTGAGCACCTTGTGACCCCCCGCCCCTGCCCACCAGAGAACAACCCCCTTTGACTGTAATTTTCCATTACCTTCCCAAATCCTATAAAATGGCCCCACCCCATCTCCCTTGGCTGACTCTCTTTTCAGACTCAGCCCACCTGCACCCAGGTGAAATAAACAGCCATGTTGCTCACACAAAGCCTGTTTGGTGGTCTCTTCACACGGATGCGCATGAAATTTGGTGCCGTGACTCGGATCAGGGGACCTCCCTTGGGAGATCAATCCCCCGTCCTCCTGCTCTTTGCTCCATGAAAAAGATCCACCTACGACCTCAGGTTCTCAGACCTACCAGCCCAAGAAACATCTCACCACTTTCAAATCCGGTAAGCGGCCTCTTTTTACTCTCCTCTCCAACCTCCCTCACTATCCCTCAACCTCTTTCTCCTTTCAATCTTGGCGCCACACTTCAATCTCTCCCTTCTCTTAATTTCAATTCCTTTCATTTTCTGGTAGAGACAAAGGAGACAAGTTTTATCCGTGGACCCAAAACTCCGGCGCCGGTCACGGACTGGGAAGGCAGCCTTCCCTTGGTGTTTAATCATTGCAGGGACGCCTCTCTGATTATTCACCCACATTTCAAAGGTGTCAGACCACGCAGGGATGCCTGCCTTGGTCCTTCACCCTTAGCGGCAAGTCCCGTTTTTCTGGGGAAGGGGCAAGTACCCCAACCCCTTCTCTCCTTGTCTCTACCCCTTCTCTGCTTTTCTGGGGAAGGGGCAAGTACCCCAACCCCTTCTCCCCTTGTCTCAACCCCTTCTCCTTCACCCTTAGTGGCAAGTCCCACTTTTCTGGGGGAGGGGCAAGTACCCCTCAACCCCTTCTCCTTCACCCTTAGCGGCAAGTCCCGCTTTTCTGGGGGAGGGGCAAGTACCCCTCAACCCCTTCTCCTTCACCCTTAGTGGCAAGTCCCACTTTTCTGGGGGAGGGGCGAGTACCCCTCAACCCCTTCTCCTTCACCCTTAACAGCAAGTCCCGCTTTTCTAGGGGGCAAGAACCCCCAATCCCTTATTTCCACACCCCGACCTCTTATCTCTGTGCCCCAATCCCTTATTTCCGCACTCCAACCTCTTATCTCTGTGCTCCAATCCCTTATTTCCGTGCCCCAACCCTTTCTCTGCTTTTCTGGAGGGCAAGAAACCCCCACCCCTTATCCG
The DNA here is from genome assembly GCF_028885625.2 of Pongo pygmaeus. NCBI lineage: Eukaryota > Metazoa > Chordata > Mammalia > Primates > Hominidae > Pongo > Pongo pygmaeus. The sequence goes on from NC_072384.2 coordinate 87,362,178, forward strand.
TGTCTCTACTCTTTTCTCTGGGCTTGCCTCCTTCACTATGGGCAAGCTTCCACCTTCCATTCCTCCTTCTTCTCCTGTAGCCTGTATTCTTAAGAACTTAAAACCTCTTCAACTCTCACCTGACCTAAAATCTAAGCATCTTATTTTCTTCTGCAATGCCGCTTGACCGCAATACAAACTTGACAGTAGTTTCAAATAGCCAGAAAACGGCACTTTCCATTTTTCCATCCTACAAGATCTAAATAATTCTTGTCGTAAAACGGGCAAATGGTCTGAGGTGCCTGACGTCCAGGCATTCTTTTACACATCAGTCCTTTCCTAGTCTCTGTGCCCAGTGCAACTCGTCCCAAATCTTCCTTCTTTCCCTCCCACCTGTCCCCTCAGTCCCAACCCCAAGCGTCACTGAGTTTTTCTAATCTTCCTTTTCTACAGACCCATCTGACCTCTCCCCTCCGCACCAGGCTGAGCTAGGTCCCAATTCTTCCTCAGCCTCCGCTCCTCCACCCTATAATCTTTTTATCGCCTCTCCTCCTCACACCTGGTCTGGCTTACAGTTTCATTCCGTGACTAGCCCTCCCCCACCTGCCCAGCAATTTACTCTTAAAAAGGTGGCTGGAGCCAAAGGCATAGTCAAGGTTAATGCTCCTTTTTCTTTATCCCAAATCAGAAGCGTTTAGGCTCTTTTTCATCAAATATAAAAACCCAGCCCAGTTCATGGCTCATTCGGCAGCAACCCTGAGATGCTTTACAGCCCTAGACCCTAAAAGGTCAAAAGGCCATCTTATTCTCAATATATATTTTATTACCCAATCTGCTCCCGACATTAAATAAAACTCCAAAAATTGGAATCTGGCTCTGAAACCCCACAACAGGACTTAATTAACCTCACCTTCAAGGTGTACAATAATAAAAAAAAAGTTGCAATTCCTTGCCTCCACTGTGAGACAAACCCCAGCCACATCTCCAGCACACAAGAACTTCCAAACGCCTGAACTGCAGCGGCCAGGCATTCCTCTGGAACCTCCTTCCCCAGGAGCTTGCTACAAGTGCCAGAAATCTGACCACCAGGCCAAGGAATGCCTGCAACCCAGGATTCCTCTTAAGCCATGTCCCATCTGTGTGGGACCCCACTGGAAATTGGATTGTTCAACTCACCTGGCAGCCACTCCCAGAGCCCCTGGAACTCTGGTCCAAGGCTCTCTGACTGACTCCTTCTCGGCCTAGCGACTGAAGATTGACGCTGCCCGATCGCCTCACAAGCCCCCTGGACCATCACGGACGCCAAGCTTTAGGTAACTCTCACAGTGGAAGGTAAGTCCATCCCCTGTTTAATTGAAATGGGGACTACCCACTCCACGTTGCCTTCTTTTCAAGGGCCTGTTTCCCTTGCCTCCATAACTGTTGTGGGTATTGACAGACAGGCTTCTAAACCTCTTAAAACTCCCCAACTCTGGTGCCAACTTAGACAACACTCTTTTATGCACTCTTTTTTAGTTATCTCCACCTGCCCAGTTCCCTTATTAGGCCGAGATATTTTAACCAAATTATCTGCTTCCCTGACTATTCCTGGACTATAACTGCATCTCATTGATGCGCTTCTTCCCAATCCAAAGCCTCCTTTGCATCCTCCTCTTATATTCCCCCACCTTAACCCACAAGTATAAGATACCTCTACTCCTTCCTTGGCAACCGATCATGCACCACTTACCATCTCATTAAAACCTAATCACCCTTACCCTGCTCAATGCCAATATCCCATCCCACAGCATGCTTTGAAAGGATTAAAGCCTGTTATCACTCGCCTGCTACAGCATGGCCTTTTAAAGCCTATAAACTCTCCTTACAATTCCCCCATTTTACCTGTCCTAAAACCAGACAAGCCTTACAATTTAGTTCAGGATCTATGCCTTATCAACCAAATTGTTTTGCCTGTCCACCCTGTGGTGCCAAACCCATATACTCTCCTATCCTCAATACCTCCCTCCACAACCCATTATTCTGTTCTGGATCTCAAACATGCTTTCTTTACTGTTCCTTTGCACCCTTCATCCCAGCCTCTCTTTGCCTTCACTTAGACTGACCCTGACACCCATTAGGCTCAGCAAATTACCTGGGCTGTACTGCCGCAAGGCTTCACAGACAGCCCCCATTACTTCAATCAAGCCCAAATTTCATCCTCATCTGTTACCTATCTCGGCATAATTCTCGTAAAAACACACGTGCTCTCCCTGCTGATTGTGTCCGATTAATCTCCCAAACCTCAATCCCTTACAAAAGAACAACTCCTTTCCTTCCTAGGCATGGTTAGTGTGGTCAGAATTCTTACACAAGAGCCAGGACCACACCGTGTAGCCTTTCTGTCCAAACAACCTGACCTTACTGTTTTAGCCTAGCCCTCATGTCTGCGTGCAGTGGCTGCTGCTGCTTTAATACTGCTAGAGGCCCTAAAAATCACAAACTATGCTCAACTCACTCTCTACATTTCTCATAACTTCCAAAATCTATTTTCTTCCTCATACCTGATGCGTATAGTTTCTGCTCCCTGGCTTCTTCAGCTGTACCCACTCTTTGTTAAGTCCTGCAATTACCACTGTTCCTGGCCCGGACTTCAATCCGGCCTCCCACATTATTCCTGATACCACACCTGACCCTCATGACTGTATCTCTCTGATCCACCTGATGTTCATCCCATTTCCCCACATTTCCTTCTTCCCTGTTTCTCACCCTGATCACGCTTGATTTATTGATGGCAGTTCCACCAGGCCTAATCGCCACACACCAGCAAAGGCAGGCTATGCTACAGTACAAGTCACTAGCCCGCCTCTTAGAACCTCTCATTTCCTTTCCATCGTGGAAATCTATCCTCAAGGAAATAACTTCTTAGTGTTCCATCTGCTGTTCTATCTACTATTCTACTACTCCTCAAGGATTATTCAGGCCCCCTCCCTTCCCTACACATCAAGCTCGAGGATTTGCCCCCACCCAGGACTGGCAGATCAGCTTTACTCAACATGCCCTGAGTCACGAAAACTAAAATACCTCTTAGTCTAAGTAGACACTTTCACTAGATAGGTAGAGGCCTTTCCTACAGGGTCTGAGAAGGCCACTGCAGTCATTTCTTCCCTTCTGTCAGATATAATTCCTCAGTTTAGCCTTCCCATCTCTATACAGTCTGATAACAGACCAGCCTTTATTAGTCAAATCAGCCAGGCATTTTTTCAGGCTCTTAGTATTCAGTGACAGACTAATGGTCTATTAAAAACACACCTCACCAAGCTCAGCCACCAACTTAAAAAGGACTGGACAATACTTTTACCACTTTCCCTTCTCAGAAGTCAGACCTGTCCTCAGAATGCTACAAGGTACAGCCCATTTAAGCTCCTGTATAGATGCTCCTTTTTATTAGGCCCCAGTCTCATTCCAGACACCAGACCAACTTAGACTGTGCCCCCAAATAACTTGTCATCCCTACTATCTTCTGTCTAGTCATACTCCTATTCACCATTCTCAACTACTCATACATGCCCTGCTCTTGTTTACACTGCCAGTTTACACTGTTTCTCCAAGCCATCACAGCTGATATCTCCTCGTGCTATCCCCAAACTGCCACTCTTAACTCTTGAAGTAAATAAATAATCTTTGCTGGCAGGACTATGCTGAATCTCCTTAGGCACTCTAATCAGATGTCCTAGGTCCTCCCAGTTCTTAGACCTTTTCCATTGAGTTTTTCAATTCATACAAAACCGTATCCAGGCCATCACCAATACTTCTACACGACAAATGTTTTTTCTAACAACCCCACAATATCACCCCTTACCACAAAATCTTCCTTCAGCTTAATCTCTCCCACTTTAGGTTCCCACGCTGCCCCTAATCCCGCTTGAAGCAGCCCTGAGAAACATCACCCATTCTCTCTCCATACCATCCCCCAAAAATTTTCACCGCCCCAAGACTTCAACACTATTTTGTTTTATTTTTCTGATTAATATAAGAAGGCAGGAATGTCAGGCCTCTGAGCCCAAGCCAAGCCATCGCATCCCCTGTGACTTGCACATATATGCCCAGATGGCCTGAAGTAACTGAAGAATCACAAAAGAAGTAAAAAGGCCCTGCCCCGCCTTAACTGATGACATTCCACCATTGTGATTTGTTCCTGCCCCACCTTAACTGAGTGATTAACCCTGTGAATTTCCTTCTCCTGGCTCAGAAGCTCCCCCACTGAGCACCTTGTGACCCCCCGCCCCTGCCCACCAGAGAACAACCCCCTTTGACTGTAATTTTCCTTTACCTTCCCAAATCCTATAAAATGGCCCCACCCCTATCTCCCTTCATTGACTCTCTTTTCGGACTCAGCCCACCTGCACCCAGGTGAAATAAACAGCCATGTTGCTCACACAAAGCCTGTTTGGTGGTCTCTTCACATGGACATGCATGAAAGGCTGTTTCTTATGTTCATCAATAAAGACCTATAATCAGGCATAAAAAAGTATTCTATAGCAATTAAATATAATGTGATCCTTCAATCTGCTGATTTGACTTCACCTAGGAATAGACTTTGAATTATCTGAAAAAATAAATGCACTAAATATCCTTTGAGTAACCCTGACTACATATTCTTTCTCTCGGAAGACATTTTTAGTAAATATATATTTGATAAATACAATTCTTGATGAATAATGAGGATGAAGCTCTCTTACTGGAATAAGATTGGAAGCTTTTTGTGTCTGAAAATAAAGGCCATTTACTTTCTATACTCAAGTGAATTTTAAAATGTATTCCCAAGACAACATTTTTCAAAACTAATATATAGATGAAAAAACGAATTGATGTTTCAAAGGTATACTCAGAGTAGCATAGTTAACAACTACAACTATGACAAAAAAACAAAAAACAAACAAACAAACAAACAAAAAACAAACCCATAAACACACCAAAGGAAAGAAAAGAAATACTAAAAGCATCACTGGAACCCAGAAAAGCTACTTTTGGAATAGCTTCCAGAATAAACATCTTGTGACATTTATGCTGGTGAGGTTTATTATTGTATAGACTTCAATTGATTTCAATCCAAATCAAATGTAGATTTAAAATATTTGACGAAATATATGCCTGTGTTACAGATAATGTATGCTTATTTATTTTCCAATTTAAGCATAACTCTTAATAATTTTTAAAACAATTTTAACATGCCTTTGACCTGTAATGAACAACTGCAGAACCTGAAAGATGATTAAAGATTCAGTAGTAACATAAGTAATATTTGTGGTAAAATATTGATTTAAAAATAATGTAAACTACATTAAAGCTACTTAAATAGGCCACGGGAGTCAGGGAAGACAGAAGGTCTAAATATTTTTCTCTTCAATATTTTGTATTACGGAAATATTTTTATATTGAAATAATTGTATTTAAATTTAGATTTTGTTATAAAAGTTAATTTAAAGGTATGAACTATAAAACCACCACAGGAAAGAGGATAACGTTTCAACAGTTACTTGTTAATGTAACAGTTTATAAAATAAAAAGTAATCCACAGTATAGGATTTTTCACATTTACAAAGTGTCAGGTGTTTACTTCTTTATCAATATCGCCTACATTTTCATTATTTAACATCTTTGCCCAATTCCCACTGTAACCAAGTGTATTTCCATGCAGCCAAGTTACTATCCAGCTTAGTTTGAGGTTAAATGTAAAAAGCTTTGACGTTTTCTGTTCTCAGAGTCCTCTTGCAGAAGCCTTTTTTCTGACCTTTCACCCACACCCCCAGGACTTCTATTCACTAAAAATTTGGAATTATCCATGCTAATCCTGGAATTCTGGTCATTAAAAGAAAAAAAATTGTGTATATCATTCTCTGCATCAATTTCAAAAGTTATTCTTCATACCTATATTTAGAGATGCAGCTGAAGCTTTAAAATATTCAATTGGGCATATAATTTTATAAAAATAGAGCGTTCTAAAAGGAATTGAGAATCATGTAAAATTTAACCTGTTTTTACTGGATCTATAAGTCAATATAAAATATTTATTTTTCTGTGTACATTCCCATATCTACTTAATGATACTGTATCGTGTTGATTTTGTCTTTTTTCTTGCGTTAGCCTATATATTCTTCATGAGAGTAAATAAAACTAATCATGTCTTAAATATCGACTTCTATTGTTATTTTGAATCTCCTAAGGGTATAGATCAAGGTTTATTCATTCTTACCTTACCTTTTGTTTCAGCATTTAAGACAGCTCATAGTAGACATTGGAAGATTGGTTAAATTGCTATTTAAATGACCTAGAATACAATTGTTTAAGTAATTTACCAACCTTTGCAAAGCTGAATTATATTTGTGTATTCTGTCAATATTACATAATATTAAGGTTCTGAGATGTGTTCTTTATCTTTATTCAGCTTTTCCTATATTCTAGAAAATTTCACCTTCTTCATAATAATTTCTTAGAAACTTGTTTTTTTTGTTGTTGTTGTTGTTTTTTACATGGAGTCTTGCTCTGTCACCAGGCTGGAGTGTAGTGGCGTGATCTTGGCTCACTGCAACCTCCGCCTCCTAGATTCGAGCTATTTCCCCTGCCTCAGCCTCCCAAGTAGGTGGGATTACAGGCACACGCCACCATGCCTGGCTAATTTTTTTTTTTTTTTTTTTTTTTGGTATTTTAGTAGAGACGGGGTTTCACCATGTTGGCCAGGATGGTCTCAATCTCCTGACCTCATGATCTGCCCGCCTCGGACTTCCAAAGTGCTGGGATTACAGGCATGAGCCACCAGGCCCTGCTGATATTATGGACTAAATTGTGTCTGCCCCCAAATTATATATTTAAGTTCTAACCCTCAATATGGTTATATTTGGGCATGACACCTTTAAAAAGTGATTACGGTTAATGAAGTAATAATTGCGTATCCCTAATCTAATATGACTGTTGTCTTCACAAGAAGAGGAGGAGATGTCAGGGATATGCAAACACCCCCGTGAGGATGCAATAAGAAGGTGACCATCTGCAAATAAAGAAGAGAGGCCTGAGGAGAATCCACACCTGCCAACACCTTGATCTTGGACTTCCAGTTTCCAGAACTGTCACAAAATAAATTTCAGTTGTCTAACCTTCTAGTCTATGGCTTTCATTATGGCAGCCCTTGCAAATTAATACAGTTAGCTTGGGCCAGCTCACAGAACTTAACTCTAAAGTGAAAGCTGGCAAAAATTTCCAAAATTTTATAAGTGGAATTTTTTGAATTATCTAATTTTAAACACTTCCTTATTATTGAGTAGGCCATTTCATTTTTTTCAAAGATAAAAACAAAGAAATACATTTTAATTTGCAGAAGAGCAACTTACATTAACTGAAGAAAATGCTTACTGAATATGAAGTTAAAGTAAAATGTGTTAAAAGAGCCTTCCTTAAATTATTTTAGCTAGAAGCATAAATCTGTCTCTAAACATTCTATGATAGCATAATGAATATAAATAGCATATTATGCCATTATAAATAGCAGTTTTAAATGATAGATTAATAACTGTTAGTTCTGGAGCCATATGTTAATCTTTGTGGAAGCAGAAGCTGGCTCATATACTGACAACCTCTGTTCGCCCTACTAATAATTCAACCCCTAGTTGCTATTGTCACATTGAACTACAAATTCCTAACAGAAATTACTCCAAAACCTAGGAAATGAAACAGATGCTAACATTTCAAGAAAGCCTTCAGAACAAGAACATTAAAAAATCATTTTCATGTAGTGCTTGAAGTAAATCAAATCTGCTGGTATTTCATGTGCTTAAGTGATCACAGCTTTCCCAGCTGGTGAGTATCTTTAAAAGAGAGGTTTCTGTCTTTCATATCAAGTGTTATTTTGATTAAAATAATCATTTAATGAACTAGATCTGGAAGAAGTCAAAGTTCTTTTATAAGATTATGACATAATAATATCTTAGAAAAATCTCTTATTTACTGAACCACTTTTTTTTTCAAAGAATAAGAACATTATGATAAAACTCATTGAAGGTATAACTTATATAGGCTAATAGTTAAAATTAGATTTCTTCTTCTTTGATTTTTTTTCAAAAGAAAAAATTTTTTTTTAAGTTTTTTAAACGAACGCATTAAAACCAGTTATAAATTCTTGTCCACTACTGCCAGGAAAAACAATAGATCAGTACGGCCTCATGCAACTTATTTGGAAGTCCAAAATTGATGGTAAATATTATAATATGAATTTACATTTCAGAAAAATATATATTCAAGTACATTGTGAGTGAAAAAATAATAATTTTGAATTATGCATGTAAGAGATGTACTCTTCTGAGAGTAGAGGTGTAGGGAAGGCTAGGTTCAGAACAGAGGAAGAAAGAGTAAATTTTTAATATCTAGTCTTGGTTTATTGATACACAAATACAATAATAATCCATATCTAGAGTTTTACTTTCAAATAGATTTAACATATCTGAATATTGGATACTTTGCATGAGTTTTGTGAAAAGATTGAGTTAAAAGTTTCAAAGCCATTTGAGAATTTCCTTTGAACACACTAAAGGGTATCTGTGAATACTGGCTTATTATATCATGGCAGATTTACAATAATTTACGTGTTGCCTTTCTTAGCTGGAACTGTATGTGCCAGGACTAGATTAATCCTTATGGTTACATAGATCAGCAGCAAGACCTCCCACGTGGAAGTAGCTATATTCATCTTTCTCATCTGAAAATAACTTTATTAGAAAATATCACATATCTTCTTATTGCCAGCCAGGTGACTCATAGGAAAGTACAAGATAACTGAAATCAGCTACATAATCCTATAGTTCATGCACTATTTTCAAACACTTTGAAACTTACTGTTGGTAAGTAAATGTTTATCTTAATTATATCTAAATAATCTCTTCTATAATTATTCTTGTGATTGAAACCTTGTTAGGCCTCAGAAGACTCTGAATATCAAAATAACGCATACCTTCCTACTTTTATTTGCACCTCAGAACATGAGACTTCCAGCATCCTGGAAAGTTCAAGGTGTTTCTTAAACTCTCTTAAAGGGATGGTTTGCAAGCCCGTCTCTTTCACAGGACCACCATAGACCATTCTTTCTCTAACATTCCAATTTAATTTGTCCATGACTTCTGCCTTTATAGTCAACTGGAATGCCTTTACTCTTGCTACTGTGTACTATTTTATGCTGACACTATCTCCTGATGCTCTCAAAGTCATCAACTCTTGGGGTGCCAGAGTCCTGCTACATTCTGTGCACAACTGGTGAAAAATGGCCTTCAATTTTACCCTCTGCTGTGTTGCCATCTGGGCCCTATGGCAGCACAATTCCTGTCAAGTGTTTTATTAATTCCCTCATAAAAACACCATTTTCATCTTCAGCTGTCTAGAAGCTCCAAACCAGTTCAGTGTCCAGTAAGCATAGACACCATGCCACCCTTTGAGCCTTTACATTCTCATTGTCACAAGTTGGGTCTCCCAAACAAAAGAAAACCATCCAACTTTCTTTTCCCTCTTCAACAAAATTCAAAGCTTCTTGGCACATTATTTCAAGCATACAGATGCTGGCGAGAGTGTAATAGGAAGTGAACAAAAGGAAAGATATTTGGACCAAGTATTTTATCCTGGCTCCACCTTATGAATAAAAGGAAAGTAGACATTGTCAGGAATTCACTGATGTAGCATTAAAAAATCTATTACCAAGAGATCAAAGGTAGCTAGCAGGAAATAAGATAAAGGACTGACACCCAATTGTATCCACAGGTCAAGTGTTTTTATTGCTAAAATTCCAATAAAAAAATTAGTGTTTCTAGAAAATAGATATTTATATCTGGGTTCAGGCAGATTAAAAAATCAATGAGTTTTAAAAATTACATTTAATGAACAGAGTGCTTTATGTTTTTTTTTTTGCTTTACTAATGTGCCAGCTTGATGTCCCCAATAACAAGTCCGGCTTGATAGCCCTGCTAACAAATCCAGCTTCATCTAGTACGATAGAATATATTTTTTCTCAATTCATTTCCATTTACTGCCTGCTCAGTTTCTTAAATTAGAAAATAACTTGACTAATTCAATGGACAATGGATTGGATATGAATCTAAAATGAGGCAGTTTCCTGAAACCCAGACTTAACTGTATGTGGCAATTTGCTTTGGGGCATTGTGCAAGAGAAGGTTTCTCAAATTTGTATAATAATAGTGAGGCTCTTATAGTAAATATCACAGAATGCTTTGTTAAATTTGAAGTTCAACATCTAAGAAAATGTCCAGAAGAACACATTAACGTCCAGAAGACACTACCTAATCTTGTCTCTTAGAAATTATCAGCAACATTGTGTTGCTGATAACTTCTAAGAGACAAGATTAGGTTGTTTGTGGACATTTATGGAATAGTCAGTACAAATGTGTCGAAGAGAAATGGTATAATTCTGGTTGTGACACTAGATTACTATTCTGTTTCTTTTAACTTTCTTGCTTCTCAATTTTTAATGTAAAATATGAGGGGGCTATATTAAAAAGATAAAAGGATCTTTGTAATCCTAAGAAGCTATGAAGATAGTCTATTAGAAGATTTAAATATAGGGATTTTGAAAGCTCTGTGTTCAGAAATGGCATCAAAGCAATAAAGTTCCAATAGAGAAAAGGAATTACAATTCACATTACAATATTTAGATAGGACTGTAAGAGAAATAAATAGCTCTTCCTTATTTCACATTTAAAATTTCAGACAAATTGACCTTCAAAGATATAAGTCTGAACAATAATAATAGAACATAATAGAAAAATTGTTCTGACTGCAAAGAAATAGACCTTTCCCAATAGTCACTTCAAAATGCAAACCAGAATGTATGGTCTATATTGTTTTTAATTTAATGTATCTATGTGAACAAGCACACTTCTTCCTCATTTTCATTGCATAAATTTTTACTTGGAATGCCTTTGAAGTTAATCCAATGTGCTTCAAAGTTACATGTATGTATGGCTTTTTTTTTCACCAACTGTACATATGTCTGTAAATTCCCACCAAATATGGTATCAAATATGTAGAATCTGAGATGTTATAAAAGCATTCAAAATCATATTTTCCTCATAAAGGAAACACAAAATTGACCTTAATAGGATATTATTGAGGAATATTTTAATTATCTGGCTATAAAGATAAATTCTAAGGTTTCCCAGAATTTAGAAAACTTACTCTTTAATGGCAAAATTTACTCTAAAGTATTTTGCAATTGTGTGTGTGTGTGATAGTGTTTGAAGTGACAGGGAAACCTATGCGTCCTGGAAACCTATGTGTCAAGGCATTGTTTTCTGGATCATTTATGGGCATATCCAAAGGCTTGGGAAAAAATTTAGGATAAATAGAGAATAATGAGCTTTTTCAGAAATAAATAACTACGATTACTCCATGCAATAGAATCCCAAATGATTTGAAGTTAGACTTTATTATTAGTTATACAGTAAATGTGATAAACAAGTTTACCCTGTGTGATACAAAAAATAAAAAACTGCAGCAGGACCATGATTTTTTCTTTATAGATAAGGGGCTCTCATGCTTAAAGCCTGATTAACAATAGCCACATCTGATTTCAAAATGTAGATATCCCAATGAGGTAGTTCTTCACAATGGGAATCACTGGTTAGGTGTTAGTTACCCAATTTCTCTTATTTAAAGCTTAATGGATATTTGATGCCATATAGACAAAACATTTGGAAGAAGTTTCAAATTCCCACCTGGAGATAGGTGGCACATAAAACAGCCTAAAAAAAATAAGAATGGTTTAAAAGGCTTGCTCGAGTTAACTAATGGTTGGCAGATCCATTTGCCAGGCTTATTGAATCAAGCTTTAACCCCTCCTTTAAAGGCGGCGTCTGTTTCTCATTGGCAGGAATGTTTTAGATTCAGCATGTTAAAAGCTGCAAATATTTGTGTTGGGTTTTCCTTTGTGAGCTATCTACAGCAATGTGAGAGAGCGAGTACATTTAGCCACAGCAGGAACTTCCCATAAAATCACAGTAAATGACTGTGCTTTTCTTATAAGCCACAACCTTCCTAGGCATTTCTCAAATACTTTACATAGAAATTTGCTCACTTTAACAAAAATCAATAAATGCAAATATCATTTCATTTGTTTTCATTAACTAGGAGAAATAGCGGTAACATATTGTTAATTATATTAGCAGGACCCTATAGCTTAATGCAACAAGTCAAAAGGCATCTGGCCATTCCTAAGTATTGTGACTGATGGAGTAATATAGACAAAAAAATTGGATAACCTTGGAAAATATGTATAAAGATGTGCAGTTTACAAAGAACTGGCTGAAAATTAAGGAGAAATGGCAGATTCGAAACCGTGATAGGTATAAATGAATTGTGGTATGGCCTGATTAAAAATTTTACTTCATCATATTCATACTGGAGTCTACATAATTTGGGAAGAAGAAACATTTTGTCAAAACTGATATATCCCATAAAATATAACTAACATACTTTGCAGGAAAGCTTAAGGAAGGCGTGGGAGACAAAATGGATGACAAACGTAACAATAATAATATTTAAGTGCAATAAAGTTTTTTATAATGTCATTTTTTAAAAAATAAAGTTTTTTATAATGTCTACATAAGGGAAATCAACACTGCATTGACTATGAGAATTAGTTTGGGGGTCTAATGGACTATTCCTGAAATTTGGACTGAGGGGTCAGATTATTAACGGTAGACCTGAATTTGTCTCAAAGAACAATGTTTTGGAATCCAATAAAATCTCTTCAGATACTCTCTATTTAACTGATTGCTTGTTTCAAAGGTCAATTCATTTTGGAAAAAGACTATGGATTTTTCTCACATTTTATGACAACATAAATGTTGACAACTTATGTTTTTGTTAATGTATAGTGTTATTCATTATCAAAAACAAAAACAAAAGCAAGCTATTTGCTAATAGTCATGTCACAAATATAATTATTATACATAGAATTATACAGTCCCAGTTGCAATGGACCTTTCTTAACTTCCTTACAATTTATTATCCTTTTAAAACACAAGAGAAACCCATTTGGTATCTTCCACCCATAGCTTGAAAGTCTTGTATTTATTTGCTTATTAGTAGTACATTTCCATTTGATACATGTAATATTAGGTTGCATTATTCTAGATCCAATTTTTCCTTCTGTAAGTGAAGTTTATGAAATAAGGTTAGTTGTTCTAGGCACAAATGCATTGTACAATGAAAAGCATGACATTATAACTCACCATATTTTCATGATAAGAAAAAATGCATGCATATTTATTGATAAACGTATTTTAAGTGTATTCCTTATAGTGCAGGAAGTGCAAAGATGAATGAAACACTCCAGTAAAGAGCAGTGTGCTTCAGGTTTTTCTGTTGACATCTTGTGTAAAATAATTTTGAAAGAACTTCACCCATTTCAACTGACAGATCAGTTGCAAAGCATGTAACTTTTGGCACATTTTAAATGTTGACATTCTAAACTATAACTGTTACATCATTTTTAAAAATTCACAATGAAACATAAATATAAAAGCAGTTCAATATCTACCACTTTCATTTAAAATAAATGAATGAGTTCTTCAAAGCAGTTGGAAATAGTACTTCATTTCTTTCTCTCCTTGAAATCATATCCCAGTCCACTACCCACCCTTCCTCTTATATAATTTTATTCTATTAAAATGTATTTTTATACTTTAAATTATTTTTAGTGATACCCTGAAGGAGAGCCAGGAAAACTCATTATATAGAAAAAAAAGGAATAAAAGTAGCACGGAGCAAGAAAGAAGATAAAGTGACATGGAAATAGATCATTAGATGAGCAGGTAACACTTTAAAATCTGTGATGTTATGGTGTCTGTCATTTTTTTTTTTTTTTTTTTTTTTTTTTTGCAGATGTGTGCATTGCTGTGATGTAAATCTCTTCTAATCTTTTCTCGTGAAAATCTTTACCCTGCTCTAAAACGTTTTGCAACAAAATTTGTACATAGATTAAAATTTTATTTTAAAAGAATCCTGTCCAAATGGCAGCAAATGAATGTTTTTTAAAAAGTTCCTCCAGATTGCATTACCACTACAACTTTTATCAAAAATAATGGCAATAATGATCATGTTGATAATAATAGTGGCTAACACGTCTGGAAGGCTTACTAAGCTTCAAGCATGAATCCATACATTACCTATTTATACCTCTACTTGTAGCTATCTATTTATATAGAGTGTCCACCAAGTCTGGAAACACAAATGATATATAATGTGTGATTCACTGATATATATTAGATTGTAATACTTTTAAAAAGTAATATTTGATTTCCTAGAGTTACAATCACCTTATAACAATCATATAAGGTAGATACTATGATTAACCCAGCTTTACCTATGAGGGACCTGAAGCTCAGTCAGTTTATTAACTTTAACATGTGATTAAAAATTGATTAATTCAAGAGTTGAATCAGGCAGTCTGGTTTTAAAGTTTACACTCAAGATCAAAATGCATTATTATAGACATTGATATATAATTTGATTCATAATTCATCTTAAACACAAGTAAAATTTTATTTACCCTATATTATTTAATGAGATGAAGAAGGGGGAAGCTCACATGTCCTTTTGAAAGGAGGCTTGGCAAACATCAATGTATCCACTATCCTTGTCTCCTTGTTTGTGGCCTAGGAGATTGTTACACCTTCCAAAAATGCTCTCTAGTAAGATTCAGAATGGGTGATACAACACTTGGGTTTTTTGTGTGGGGAGGGAGAGGTAGGTAAAAGAGAAAAGGAAGATTGTGAAAAGAGATGTGGAAAAGGATAACTAGCTGGAAGCTTGTACCTTCGAAGTTTTCTCTGGCAGATCAGTTTTAGGAAGGAGATCAAATCGAGTTTTAGGATCAGGAAATTGATTTCTGTAAAACAAGCTGTTTCTGCCTATGTAGTAAGGGTATGGATAACTCACTTCATAGATCCTTGGTCTAGGGAAAAGTGTAACACAAAGTAAATGATGAAACTCAGTTCTATCAAAAATGAAAATGTTGTTGCATTTGAGAACCATTATGGTGTGCAATGTAGTAAAAAAGATAAGACATTCATCCTAATTTAATGTAAAACAAATTTGAAAAGAAAAAATGATAACCAAAGAATTTCATGAAGGTATTATCGTCACTGCGTATAATATGCTTTCTACTAAATTTCAATGAGTGTTTATGTTTACCTACCATATTAAATAATTACTATTACATTGGCATCATAATACCTCTTATGAGAGGAACTGTTCTTTCTGATAAAATAAATTAAAAATCCACTTACAGTAGAGCAGACTCTTGGTCATAAATGTTATCAGGTGCTCAAATATCAGGGGAAGAATTCTCCTCTCCATGAATCAAATTAGAAAATGCGTTACTTTTACTCATGCAACAGAAGCTGGAAAACGTGTGACAAAAAGAAAGAATGGGGTAAAGACACAATAAAGTAAAAATAGAGAGAGGCCAGAATAGATTATTGGGAGAAATAAGTGACATCTAAAAATGGTCATTTCTACTATTTGATTTGAAGTTGTTTGCATTGGTAGTATGTGAACCTCTCCCATATCTGCTATCGTGTAAATCTTTAATGAAGTCTACTATCTGTGTGGGTGGAATTTTTTACAGAGATCAACACCAGGGCTGTTTCAGGAATCAATGCAAAGCAGAACAACTTTATGCACTAAAGAAGAGTCTGATTAAGGGCAAATTAACAAGGACATTGCAGGGAAGGATATTCATGAGGAATTCCACCATTTTACAGAAATAATAATTATATGACAATCTTTTAGTGATGAAGGAGTACTGGTAGACTTTCATGGCACTTAAGATGAGACCCTCAAGGCACATGATCAAGGACGATTACCAATACTTACTTATTTAAGCCAGTGTCATATTTAAGTCCCAGCCTTATTTTGCTGTGGTACACGTAAGTTAACATAAATGACAAGTCACACTGACCTCATTTGGTTGAATTTTAATTACTTTAATTGGAGACACTGCTCATTATATAGCAAAATAAGAATAAGTATTTGTAAACATTCTATTAACAAAAATGAATCTTTTGAATCTTTAATTATGACCTACAAGTCATTAATTGTGTCTCTCATACACATGGGAGTATACCTAATTTGAACTCTAAGCAATAGGACAGTGTGATATAAAATTTTAAAGAGATAATAAGATGATCATTCATAAAATTGATTTATTAAGCACACTTCAAAATACTATAAGCAGCCAGGTGCGGTGGCTCACACCTGTAATCCCAGCACTTTGGGAGGCTGAGGCGGGCAGATCACGAGGTCAGGAGATCAAGATCATCCTGGCTAACATGGTGAAACCCCATCTCTACTAAAAATACAAAAAATTAGCTTGGTGTGGTGGTGGGCACCTGTAGTCCCAGCTACTCGGGAGGCTGAGGCAGGAGAATGGCGTGACCCCGGGAGGCAGAGCTTGCAGTGAGCCGAGATCGCGCCGCTGCACTCCAGCCGGGGCGACAGAGCAAGACTCCGCCTCAAAAAAAAACGAAAACAAAAAAAACAAAATACTATAAGCATAACTTTTCTGGAGTATTTTCATATAATTTACAAATATATTCTTAGTTTATGTAATATGATAAATATTGCTTCAATTTTAGCTGGATTAAAATTTAAATGCAAAAATGGATCTATTAAATGATTAGAAATTTATAAGTTAATATCTTTACTATTTTGGAGTCTGAAAGAACTTTCCACAAGATTACTAAACTTTACTGATAACTAGAAATAGATGCTTCTGTTGCCAGAATTCAAACTAGCCAGAGACATTTCCCTTTATATTTTTTTTATTTCCCACTTCTTACCCATCTGTCAAGTTTCGGTCTGCTGTATGATTATATAAATAAAACCATACCAAAAAAAAAAACCCTTCTAGTTAGAGGAATTGAACTATTACAAATCACATAGTTGGTTACAAAGAACTTCAGATGGTATTTTATGTTTAGCTACTATCTTTAGGTCAGAGAGTTACAGGCAGCTATTTCAGAAACTCAGAGCTGGAATGGACCTAAGAAATCTTACAGAAAAATCTTCTCATTTTAGAGACAGAAATTAGGAGTTCAGGAGGGTTTTGTGATTTGCTTTATATTCCACGGCAGTGGTAGATGAGCTAAGACTGGGAGCCCCTCCTCCTAAGTCTCTGTTCTGTACTCCTTTTATTATGTTAAAATGGAAACATATATAATTCAAACTAATATGATGGCAAACTGCAATCATAGTTCTCATTTTTAATCTCCATAAAGATAATTTTTTCTACCTCTTTCTTGCTGGAATTGAAGTGAATTTACACCTTAAACTGCACTATTAGAAAAAAACAACTCAAAAGGCAGCCATTAACTTCTCACAGAAAATCTTTCCAATGCTCTACAAGTTCTGTGAGACCAGGCTAATGAAGAGAATGCACCTTTAAACTTGGACCTTTCATTATCAGCTACTTCCAATTTATCTTCTTCAAACTCTCAAACATATGTTATAATTTATAAGTTGAAAAACACACTTGGAAAAAATATAGTGTATTCCTCTCAGTGTTCACATGAAGACATGACTGATACACACAGATAGTGGGAGGCCAAATCCAGTTCTTCCCTAGTAAGTGAATTTTCTCCCATTGTGCTCTCTTTCCTATATATCTTTATTAAGCAAACTTTGGGCCTTTTGAAAGTTAATCTGATATTACTTCACATAAAAACCATCAGGAAGAAAAATCCAGCTGTCAGATATAAGTTGGCATTTTGAGCATTCAAACCTTGCTCTAAGGAACAGTGAGTCATGTGAAATGAAATGTACAAAGGAAGCTGACACATGAAAGGACAGAACAACAATGATGAGTTCCCAAAGACATGCTGTGGGAGAAAGAACAATTATAGAGGATCTATTTTTGGGTCCAGCAGTATGAACTGGGAATTTAAAAATCACAGCTTAAGTACAGAAGGAGGAATGATGTCACCCAGCTTTAAATTTAGGAGAAAATAATTTAGTAGCCTTTAGTTTTAATTTAGGTTATTACCATTTATTACGATGATACATTATTGAATTGTCAAATGTTTGCAGTCTAAAAACAAGTTAATGCGGGACATTTAATTTTGTAGGAAAGGCAGCTATGAGGCGTAATATTAATTGCATAATTAATATTTTATTTGCCATGGTACTATAATGCCAAACATAAATAACAAGACAAACACGTCTGGAACAGTAGTCTTTCTGGAAGCACCAATGCCCCAAAAGCCTGTAGTTAATGCCCAGGATTGAAAATGAGACTCTCAGAGTGGCCAGGGAGTTCTAAAAATAATATTTAGAGTCATTTAAAGTTTTTTCTTTGCTTATAAATAAGGTATCATCTTATGTTCCAATTATGAAAAAGTTTTGCATCCATTCATAGGAATATAAGAGTGACAATGTGAATAGAAAATAAAGAACTCTATAGAGAAAAGGAATTTAGTTCAAATGAGCAAATTAGCCCTATTTTATAATGTTAAACATAATTTTTGTATATATCCATATAATTATGGTTATATGTTTTATATAGTATATATACATATAATATATGATGTATGTGGCTAATTTTATAAAATAACTAATATTAATACATCTACTGGACACATTCAAATTAATTTAACACTCCCGGTAGTCTGGCCAAGAGAACAGCAATATAGAGACTAAGTCCACTGCCAAGGTGCCAAGGAAATAATTTTGTAAGTTTGACAGATGTCCATAATTCCATCTTTATTAATATTTTGTTAGATTGCCTTTCAAGGTTCTCTTTTATTCTAAAGTTAACTATATACCTTTCCGTGAACTATTTCTCACTATTGTTAACATGGTCTTAACCTCAGCTTTACTGGAAATGCAACATGTTACTTTCATTAGGCCATGAATGTTCTTTTGTAATATATGCAATACCTGAAAGTAGGGCCATCCAAAGTTTTGACAGGTGGTAGCACAAGTGGTTGGTGTATCATCGTAGGATCCTAGATGACAAGAGAACATTCCTGTGAATTTGGTAATATTATGAGTGGATGGTGGGATTTCTCAGAATTTAACTTGAAGTTAAATACTAGTGTGTTTCTTTGTTAAAACCATAAACATATATATTTCAAATGATACTTTTCAATGGAAAGTTGGGAGGAGACATACCAGGTATATTGAGGTTGTCACCATGCTAACCTGAAAGTAATCAATAACTTTGATCTTGGCATCATATGTCCTAAGAATGGGAACCCCAACAGGCACAAACATGGAGGCAGATAGTGCCTGTTGTTTAAGGTCTGGGCCCTAGGAAGATGTGTAATCTATGTATGCATGGCTCTGGTCTACGGGCTGGAGATATGGTAGTCCCTGCTCTCATGGGGCTTATATTATAAGGAGAAAAAAAAGAAACAAATAAATATAAAAATGGCCAGTGTTGATAAGTGGTATGAAGGATAATAAAGCAAGCTAAGGGAGAATAGGGAGAAATGAGAAATGTATGATGGTGGTATACTAGATAGAATAGTCACAAAAAGCGTCTCTGAAGAGGTGGTATATGAGCAGTGGACCTGAAGTAAGAGAGCACACCAAGGAATGTTCAGGAGAATGGTCGTTTTTAGAAGAAAGGATGACTGAGTCAATGGTTCTAAGGCAGGAAAGACTTGGCTAGTTCAAAGTACAGAAAGAAAGTCAATATGGTCATAGTGGAGTGAATGAAGGCAAAGAGCATTCAAGAACTTGGTCAAAGAGGGAACCAGAGGCCAAATCTTGTCAGTAATGAGTTTTAAATCTCCATAAACAGGATGTTACTAACAAGTTAAATTCATTCCCTGTCAAACAAATACTGAAGTTACATAAATGTAGTTTACATACATCCTTTCAGGCTCAAACTAATGTTGAAAGCAAGACACAGCTAATTTACCTTGCTTTGCATTTACACACTGTTTGAATTTTAAGAACTTGAAAAATGTCAGAATTGCATTTTGTGAATTATTTACCTTAATTAAGTCATATTGACATTTGAAAGGCTTTTAATGACCTTGTGCTTATGGAGCATCAATTTTCTACTATACCTAACAATAATCAGATCTATTGCCAATAATTTCTTTAAAGTCAACAGAGATGTTTATGTAAACCCTCAAAAATATTCAGAAAGCTTATTATTAAAAGTAATCTCTGCAATTGAATCTTTTGAAAATCAAAAATCATTTCCAATTATTTTGAAAAATTATCTTGTAAATGTTTACACCTTCATGTGTTTTAAAAACATATGTCACTAGAAATTGACTAACACATTTTGTAATTAGAATCTTGTGGTCATATTAATTAGATGTGTATTTGTACATTGACAAAAAGTCTGCATATACTTTTTGCATTAGGATGTTTCAGTCAAAGATGGTCCACATATATGACTGTGGTACCTTAAGATTTTCATACTGTATTTTTACTGTACTTTCTATGTTTTGGTGTGTTTAAATACACAAAGACTTACCAGTGTGTTACAGTTGCCTAAAATATTTAGTACAGTGATTTAGATTTGCAGTCTAGGAGCAATAAGCTTCACCATACAGCCTAGGTGTGTAGTAGGCTATACCATCAAGGTTTCTGTAAGTACCCTCTGTAATGTTCACAGAATGACAAACTTGCCTAGTGACACATTACTCAGGACATATCCCAATCCTTAAGTGACACCTGACTATATTTAGAATCTGGGTTTCTAAAAGCTATTTCAGAAAAAATAAAAGTTCCTATTAGTCTCAGCCTTTATTGGCATACATACGGAATTTAGCAAGTTCAAAGTTGAAGTTTATTTTGAGTATTTTCCCAACTTGCTAGAAAATACCACTAGAAGTAGAAATACTCAGAAGCATTATTTTTTTTCTGCATGGTTCTTTTTTCATCCCAGCCAAAAATGCTATGAAAGAATCTTTCCAGCTTTTTGGTGTTTGGGATATGTAAATGGTCACTTCTGGCTATCAGAAAATGTATTGATGAGTTAATTTTGGTTAATAAACATGTTGCATATATTAATAAAATTACAATGTATGTGTGAACATGTACTTACTACCTCTTTCTTCTGAAAAATATCAGTTATCTGTGGTATCAAATTATGTACTAAAATGGATTAATATTCAAGAAGAAAGGACAAAAAGAAAACATTATTAAGCCCCAATGTGAAAGATAAAAATACCTAGAGAAAACTCAAAAGAAAGAGCTAATTTTGTTCAAGTAGCAAAACTGGCTGAAATGGTTGGACAATAAAATCCCAATCAACTAAATCTGGAAAACACAGAAAAGAAATACAGCAAATAGGTATAACACCTATACTTTCTTGATATAATGTTGCCATGGTGAAATATAACAACTTAGCTGAAGAAAAAATATATAAACCTAAGTATATTTATGAAGAGAAAATCAGAACCTTGAAGAAATATACTGGTTAAATTCAGCTGATGGCTATAAAGGCAATCAAGTGAATTAAAAAATGAGGAATTATGTGAAAAACACAAACTTCAATGCTTTCTATGATGTTTTGACGCATAAGAAATAATTTTTCACAATAGGTAGAAAGAGAGACACAATCACTCTCAGGAGATATGTAAGCTTCATAAATTATTGTAAATGTGCAACCAATTTTTAAAAAAGAACACATACACATCCCTGAATAGAATTATTCATTTTCCTCCTCTCTTTATTTTTCAAAGGAGATTTTGATAGATATTAGATAGAGTTTTTGAATAAGAGAAGTAGAAAGTTAGAGCTAAGATTCAAGACATTTTCTATCTGTGTTCTTGTTCATGAGAAATGCTATTCATACATATCCAATTTTAAAAGCAATAAAACATATTTTTGCTTTCCCTGGACCACCTAACCAAAGAGAGACACTTAATCCTTCTGTTAAATAGTTATAAGCAAAAAGTGACTTAATTATAACCCTGCAACATTAAGTCACTGCCATTCAATTAGAAACAAATGTTTCAGAGGAAAATTTTAATTCATTTAAAATTATGAGTTACAAATTCATTGTGACTCATAATAAGGAAAATGCAGATTAAAACCACAATGAGATGCTATGTTACACTCAGCAGACTAGCAACAATTAAAAAGTTTGACAATAATACACAGCATTAGAAAAGATATGACGCAATGGAAACCTCATACACTGTTGGTGGGAGTATAAATTGACATAAGCATTTTGAATTGCTAGGATCCTGAAATCCCACTGAAAACTATACCCTCAAAAAAACATGGACATATGTGTACCAGGAGATATGTTAACAAAATGTTCATAGCCTCATTGTCTGTAATAGCAAAACTGTGGAAGCAATCCAGATGTTCCCCAGCAGGAAAAAGGATAAATACATTGTGTTACATTCATACAATGGAACACTGTAATAGTCAAAGGAAAGAATCACAGCTATACCCATTAACAATGATTTATCTCAAGAACATAATGCTGAATGGAAGAAGCAAGTCTTCAAAGAATGTATTCAAGATAACTCCACTTTCATTAAAGTAAAAATAAAAACAGAAAAATAAAGTAACAGTTTGCCCAGAAACCGTATGTGGTAAAGTCATAAAGTAAAACAAGGAAATGATTAGTACAAGCTTAGGGTAAAGATTTACTTCTGAGGATGTCCGTGTGAGTCAATCAGGGAAGAACATGATGGACAGTCTTGGGTCTAGGCATACAGGAGTTTATTTATTTAAACAGTATATGTGTATGTGTTAATGTCCTTGTTTTGCTATAAAGAAATACCTGAGGCTGGGTAATTTATAAAGAAAATAGGTTTAATTGGCTCCTGGTTCCGCAGGCTGTATAAGCATGGCTCCGGCATCTGTTTCTGGCAGAGCCTCAGGAAGACTACAATCATGACAAAAGGGGAGCTGACATATCCTCATATCTCATGGCAACAGAGGGAGCAAGAGAGGGAGCAAAAAGGTCCTATACTCTTTTAAACAACCAGACTTTGTGTGAACTAACTAAGCGAGAACTCACTTATCACCAAGGGTATGGTGCTAGGTCATTCATGAGGGAGCCATCCCCATGATTCAATCTCCTTCCACCAGGTCCCACCTCCAATACTGGGGAATCACATTTCAACATTCAACCTTCATATGAGATTAGGAGGGGACAAATATCTAAACTATATCAGTATGGTATACATAATATTCTACATACAAGAAATTTTCTTAATTATAAAGGTTTTTGTAGAAAAGTATGCAGAGTATAATTCCCTCCTATGGAATGATGTATTTGTTATGAATCTATGGATCAAAATATATGAAATGCAATTTATTAGGGAAAGGTCAAGGGATCTGGATGGGAGATGGAGCTGCCTTATACAGTACTGATCCTATTTGAAAGTTTATTATGTGATTTAAATGTATAAATTATATTTGATTTCAAGTTTATTATTATATATACAAAGGAATTTTGGAACAGCAAAAATGACTAACCCTTGAATCAAGGTGTGTGTGTTTGTGCGTGTGTGTGTGTGTGTGTGTGTGTATTTACCCCTGAATCTGATGAAGGTGAAAAGAGTCTACAAATTTGTAATTTGGATTATTACCAAGTTCCTAAGATTTTTAAGCTAGAATGATTCAGACAGGAAAAATGTGCCACCAACTCACAGAACTAATCATTCTCAGCCCAGAATTAAAATGGGAAGTATTACATACTTCTTGTTATTTATGGGTAGGTCAATATACATTTATAGTTATTATTTAGTTATTTGTAAAGACAATCACTTGATTTAAACATGCGTCCTATTTACTGACTTATTTTGTTATTGTTAGTTTGACTCTATTGTGTTATTATGCCCTATTCACACAACATCCAAAATACAGAAAAGAGAACACTATGTCAGGGCACACATGCGTCATTTAAGCACCATCTCCATCTGACCATTGAGCCATCCTGGACTAATTTGGTAGGTTCAGAATAAGCAGAGAGATTTTCACTTTACCAAACAGCACTGCTCTTTAAATGTGGTATAATCAATGTAGCCCAACCTGTAGAGGTCCTGAGAGACTCAGACAGATTTTATGACCCCTGCACTTAGAAGCAGAGTAATTATCTCGACCAATTGGGTTCAATCCTG
Source organism: Pongo pygmaeus (assembly GCF_028885625.2). Classification (NCBI taxonomy): domain Eukaryota; kingdom Metazoa; phylum Chordata; class Mammalia; order Primates; family Hominidae; genus Pongo; species Pongo pygmaeus. Next base: position 87,386,297 of record NC_072384.2, read on the forward strand.
AAACACAAGTCAGTTATTACCACCCAGGAGGTGGTATTTACTTTTCATAATTTTTTAAATAAATACTTTTCAGCTCTGATCAGAAGTAATAACTCTGAGACTTAACACTTACCATGCCCCAATCGAAAAGGCAGATAAAGCTTTACCATCCAAAATTTTAGACCAAGCATCTGGAAGATATTTGCATCTCAACTAAAAATGGTACCCACTGACATGCCCATTGTCCATGGCCATGTAGGCTAAAGCATCTCAATTTATGTGATTCAGCACTGGATTTTTATAATCTAACAAATTATATAAATCTAGCAAATCAAATGTCTTATTGGACGAATTTATCTTCTTTTACAGCCTCTCCTTTTATCTTCTTTTTCTTTTCTTGTCTTTATTCTATTTGCTCCCCTTTTCTTTTAAGATTTCTCTTACTTTCAAATTTCAAGCCTCCCTCTGATCTTTTAACTTGGTGAGCAATAATTACTAAGTTAATTTTGTTCTTAAAGTCATATCTTTCTATTCTTTAGATGAGAATTTTGTTTGGATATACTTTGTTCTGGTTGGCTTTTCACTCTTTAATCTTGTTCCTTTCATTTCCAATTTCATTAATTTTTGGGTCAATCTTCCAAGCCTTCACATTGCCATTTGTAAAAGCCACTGTCACCAGACCTGAAACAAAATGCATTGCTCTGGATTTACTCAAAAAGAGCAAAGTTTAGGGTGTGCAACATTTTAAAATTTTAAATTCAATTTAAAAACATATTATTTAAAACTCAGATACATATAGGACGGGCACTGTGGCTCACGCCTGTAATCCCAGCATTTTGGGAGGCCAAGGCAGGCTGATCACGAGATCAGGAGATCAAGACCATCCTGGCTAATACAGTGAAACCCAGTCTCTACTAAAAATACAAAAAAATTAGCCGGGCGCGATGGCAGGCGCCTGTAGTTCCAGCTACTCGGGAAGTTGAGGCAGGAGAATGGCGTGAACCTGGGAGGCGGAGCTTGCAGTGAGCCGAGATGGCGCCACTGCACTCCGGCCTGGGCGAAAGAGCCAGACTCTGTCTCAAAAAAAAAAAAAAAAGCTGAGATACATACATATAAACATGGAGAGCACCTCTACTTTATAGACATCTGAAGTGAAGAACTAGTTAGCAATAGGAATTAATTAAAGCAGAACTTATCAGAGAAGTCTTAATAACATTTGTTTGTAAACAACATCATGAATTATAAAATTGATTTAAGGTTCTATTTCATGCTGTAGACTAGCCGGTTATGTCACTGGTGTTACTATCAATCTCTGGAATAGACATACTTAACACAGTCAAGGCAATCCAATATACAGAGAGCTAAAAAAAAAAAAAAAAAAAAAAAAAACTACTAAAAAAGGTTTGAATTTTATACATACCCTAAAATCCACTCTGCAACAAAGAGTAAATTGTAATAATTAGCAAAACTATTTAAAATTTATAGAAAATGTTTTTACATCTAATTTAGGATCAAACAATTATTCAGACTTCAAAATAACCTTAATTCAATCTACAAGTAGTATTTTGTTAGAAAAGGCTCTCAAGGATATTTGATGTCCCCACTGAATCTAGATGAGAGTGAACAAGTATTTTGGCACAGCCTTTTTCTAAACAAGAATATTGGGAGTAACCATTTGTTATTGCAGGGACTGGTACTAGCTTCAGAAAGTGTGAAGTGCCTCTTTACTGTGAAAAATTAGTCATCTTTGCACTCAAATTTTAAGGGCAAAGTATATAAATTCAAATTTCTTTCAAGGCTTTTATTTATGTAAAGTTTATTTTAAGTGCCTTTTACATTATTTCATCAAGCCTATTCAGATTAGAAATTTCCACTCTTGTCTTTGTAAAGACAGCCCTATTTTTTTTTTCTATTTTAAGCTCCTTAGAATAAAGAAAATGTGTTGTAGAATACTGAGTTATCTTGCCATGTATAAACTTACCAGAACAAATTGACTGGTTTGTTCTTTAAAAAACAAAATATAGTTTTTTAAAGGACATGCTTATCTTTATGTTTTGTAATAATAACTTTATCAAAAATATGCTGTTTGATAATGACTATCAAATAAAGTCAGAAAGTTTAGGGATAAGAGTTAAGAAACAGGAAAGGATAGTGGTAAGAAGAAGCCATCTGACAATTTTTAAAAATGTTTTGAGTAATAGTTCATCTAAGACAGAGAGTTATTTAATCCAAACCAGTGTGTTACTTATGGTTTAAAATCCAGTCAGTAGTGTGATAAGAGACTATGTAGAAAAACAGTAAAATTACAACTTTGACACATTTTATATACATATTTTATCTAAATACTATGGATGTATGTTGACAATTAGCATTTTTCTCAAAGTAAAGTCATTGTTTTACTGAATGACATACATATTTGAACTCAGAAGAAAACCTTAATAGTGATATTTCTAGGTAAATGAATAATTAGAATTCTGTTTTAAAAGAAAACAATAAAGTTAACACTGAATCTCAAACAAATGGGGAATCTAAATGGGAAAATAAAAGATGTATTATTATAATATGAGTTGGGTCCATTCAGAATATAACTTGTGTAAAGATCCATAATGAGGCTTTCAAACAAATTATGATTTATTTAATCACAAATATGTATTTCAATTTATAAAATAGTCCTTTGGCTGTAAGTTTAGAAAACTTCTGTAACAATACAATGAGGTAACGTCATTGACAGCTGGCATTGTTTTTAGAGTTATCTGTATACATCAACACTGAAAAGCTTAATAAATTACAGACTAACAAACATGTAACTTACTGTTTAGCAAACAGACGTAAAACTTTTTGGCAATTAAACAGAATTTGTATTCTGCTATAGATGTTTTTAGAAAAGATTAATTTTCTTTCCTTGAATTTTATTGCTAAGTTTTTTTTTTTTTCCTCCTTGTATAGGCTCTTTAGTGCTATTGTCCAGAAAAGCAATAAGTAACGGAATAAGGCTTTTGTTGGGAGGCAAGAGTTGGCAAGTCAGCCAGTTTCAACAAGAATTCTGCCAGTTTTAGCCATTGTGTGGCCATTTAGGGAAAGGCTTCAACATTTTATGTTAAAATACTGAGCAATCTTCTCATTTACCCTAATTTGAAAGGTCATTCCTTGGAATTTAGTAAAATCTGAACACTAAGTATATTACAGGAAGCATCCTTACTAACTTTTTTCCTTTCAAAGTCAGTGAAGAAATACATATTAGGTTGAAATAAGAATAAAAAAATTAAAATTAATTTTTGAATATTTTCTTTTTGTAAATATACAGTATTCTAACACCTTCAGTATTTTTACTCTGGCATCTCTTGAATAATATATAAACTCACATGAAGCCAATATCCAGTTTTCTGTGATTTAGACTCTAGTATAAAGAAACATTCATTCATTTATTCATTTAAATATTTAGTAAACAGTTTTGGGGCACCTAATATACAGGCATTTATCTAGGTGCTTCATATATATTAGTGAAATGAAAATCAGGCAGAAATCCTTGCACTGGAGCTTACGTGTTAGTGGGTGGATGGAAAATAAAAAATAATAGCAAGGTTGGGTGCGGTGGCTCACACCTGTAATCCCAGCATTTTGGGAGGTCAAAGTGGGCAGATCACTTGAGGCCAGGAGTTTGAGACCAGCCTGGCCAACATGGCGAAACCCCATCTCTACTAAAAATACAAAAATTAGCTGGGTGTGGTCATGCTGAGGTAGGAGAATTGCTCAACCCGGGAGGCAGAGGTTGCAGTGAGCCAAGATCATGCCCCTGCACTCCAGCCTGGGCAACAGAGCAAGACTGTGTTTCAAATAACTAAATAAATACTAAACAAAAAACAAAAAACAAAAAACAAAAAACAAAAAAACCAGTAAATATGTAAATTATAATAGATTGGTGCAAGATGATTAGTATTACAGGAAAAAAGGACAAACTAAAATAGATGAAAAAGAAAGAGGTCTGTGGTGGTATAGACCTAAGTTGATTTTAAATAATTATCGATGTAAGTTCTTTAGAAGAGTTCACATTGGAGCAAGATTGCAGGGTGGTGAGCGACTTAGGTATATGGATATCTGGAATAAGAACATTTTATGCTAGTTGAAAGAAACCCACAGGTAATTCTTAATTCTCCTTTAGAAAATGTGCGTATCTTTCTTTAAATTTGTGCCAAATGAAATCAGAAGTACTGGCAGTAAGTAAACTTGTCTAGAGGTGAAGGACTTGATAAATGGAAGAAGAGACATTTAAAGCTGGAATACAAGATCTATAGGTCCATAAGTAAGGAAGATTAGCATTCTTTTCATACGCAGATGCTAATGTGACGCTTATGTAGTGTAGAGAAAAAGACAAATAATAAACTTAGAAATTATTCAAATAAATACTCCCTGATACTATTACGATTATTATATTACTATTATAATCTTATATCAATAAAATTATATGATTCACAATGATCTTTGTTCCTTACCAAAAATTTAATTTCATTGCAAATAGTTTTTAAACTGGAATGGATATACTGTAATAACTGATGTCCATATGCATATTAGGTTGAACTAAAATGTCCAGACGAAAAAAAAAGCACGTCTGTTATAAAGACTGTTTCCCTTCCATGATGATAACATCACGCAACTATTTCTGTAAGGAAAAATGTAGACCAGAATGTAGGACAAGCCTTGAAGTCTAAACTATTTTGAGTAATTAGGGGTAGGATGTTGTCAGAGTGTAAACATGTAACATCTTTTATTTCTTTGAAAAAAGCACATGCCATTTCAAGACCTACACCATAGTTAGATTTAATGAAACATTGAGATGGAGTCTCCCTTTTCTAAGTTAGGAATCCATTAACTAAATTTATTTAACTTATTCAGTCCTCTAGCTTAGGAAGCCACAAGTCTTATTTAAGGTTTTGAACATATGTGGTCTTTTATGGTACTGGAGTCAGGAAAGTTGAGAATTTGCTGAACGAACTTAGCTTTCAGGATTAGTATGAAAAATTACACATTTAATGGATGTTTTTGAAGAATGCTTGTTATATCTAAACTCAAATATAAAGTCTTTGTTAATTTTGGTGTGTATTTACTTTGAAGGAAGTAGACTGGAATTTGGTTCATTAAATGTAAACATATATTAATTTTATGATCAAAATGACTTTCACACTGATAACATGGAACATAGAACAGGAAATCCTTTTGGAAAGTGCATAATTAAGGAAGTTAGCTATTGTGAGAAATTCAATTAATTTAAAAATTAAACAATATTTAGGAAAATCATTATATGAATTTCACTCCTGCCAGGTTGTTCCAGACCTTAATATTTGCTCATATCTCATTTGAAGGCCTTCCTATTCAAATTAATGAAGACAAATATTCATCAAAGCTTTATTCTTAGGAATATCACTTTCTTCAACCATGGTATTTGCCATGGAATTAGACACAAAAAAATATTTTTTGTCAAAGTAGGAAAGGTAAAAATTATATTAGAAGCAATTGAAAGGGAGATATTTCAGAATATCTCAACCAAGGAAAACATAAAATTGCAAACACAGTGAATCTGGTTGTTGTTTATTTCAGGTTTTTTGATGTTTCATCAATAACTGAAGGTTTGCTACGATAATAAATATATACATATTTATAGATAATATTTACATTTTTACAGATAATAAATATATACATATTTATTATATGTATTTGATTTATCTGATTTATCAGACATTAAAAGATCTGATTTACCAGGTTTTGTCATTTTAGAAAACACTCTAGTTAAGATACTGAGTCTTGATCTTGTGGCTAGATGAAAAATAGAGTGGCAGCCAGCAGTATGGAGTAAGACTTTACACTTTGATTGGAATTGTCTTTACATAACATGGAAGTGGTGGTGGTGTTGTCCAGAGCAGGAGACCTGTCTTTTTGGCCTTTGACACCTAGCATAGGGCCAGGCACCTCATAAGTACTTCTTATGAGGTACTTCTATGGACCATATTGTTTAATCCTAGTATCCCCTAAGGGAAATAAATGTATAATCATATGAGTTAAAATATAAATATTCTTGGAGAGAAATAAACTCTGGGATGAAAAAGTCTGCTTCTTTCCCCCAAATGAAATATACTGCAATATTACCAGATTTTAATTTGTTTAGAGAAAGAGCAATTTTAGCATACAGGAAAATATGCTACTCTTGACCACCTGAGGCCAGAATGCAGCTATTGGGCATATGGTTTGGAAAAAAGTGAACGTTAGATAGGCTAAGTGAGAAAACTTAGTGGAAGGAGAAGGATACCAAAAGAGAGATGGAAAATTACCAACTGCAGATTGTACTTACTGTATAGTTTTTCCTAAAGCCCTGCAAGTCATGCCCTCTGTCTGCTGGGAAAACTCTTGGCCATTTGTGTCTGATGTCCATGTCTGTCTTTTGAATTCTGTCCCTTACTCCCTGATCTATAAAAGTATCTGAGGTGGCTTAAAAACATTACACACACACACACACACACACACATATGTGTGTATATATGTATATATACACGTATATATATATTTTACCTTATTTTATAAGAGTAACTGTCACGTGAATTACCTGAAACATGGGTTTTTAAACTGAGAGTTGAAGAACTCTTAACATAGCTAACAAAAAAGAGATCCTATGAAACTCATGCAACTGTAAGCAAAATGAGAATGCCTTTGAATGTATTTTTTTTTTAATTTATGGAAAAAAAGTTTTTGGTTTCATTACATTCTCAATGTGGGTCTTAATTTATAAAATATTCAATGATAAATTCTTAAAATGAATTATGTTAAGCCAAAACCTAAATGTTTTTTTGCCATCCTATTGCACAGGCACTCTTTCTTTGTATTTTTGAAATATAATAAATAAGAAAATGTAAGTGTCTTCCATTAGGTGGCAGTAATAAGTTCCTATAATAAGAACTTTAAAAAAAAAGTCAAAAACAACTTGGAATCCTAAAAATTGAATTTATTGGATCCTTCTTAATGTTCTCATTTTGAGATTGTGGAGCTGCTATAATAATCAAAACTAAAATTTTCTGACAGATGTCTACATTTATCTCTACTGTAGTATAGTCACACAAGTAGCAAACAAATTTGTGTAAATAAATTTACTTTTATTATCTTGTGTTAGAAAAGATTTAGTTTGGATTTGGTGAATCATATCACTATTCAACTTTGCACCACTTCAGTAATGAGAGGTCTAATAATAGATAATACACAATAGTATAATGAAATATTTAGGATTTAGATTCATAATATATGTAGGATAAAACCAGAGTTTTGTCAACGAGGATTGTGCAACTTTGGGTTTCATTGAGTTTCATGTGTAAAGAAACACAGTAATTTTTGTTTAATACACCTTTTTAAATTGTTAATATGCAGGTATTTTTAAGTGCTCAAGTTCTATGGAGATAGTAATTATCAATATCAATTTTATTAGGTTTTGGCATGTATTGTATGATGGCAAAAGGATGGTCACTCTAACAACTGTAATTATAAATCACACTTGTTCACTCTTCCTGTCTTACAGATAGATTGCATTCTGTCTATCCGTATGGGTGTCGATGGTTTGGAATAAAATTTTGCATTGAAACGAATTATGTCCTCAGTCTCATTCACAACAGACTTAAGATGAACATGAAAATTTATTGCATATGTACTAAATGCCAAGAGCTAAAAAATTTCCATGTGTTAATTCACGGATTACTTACAAAACCTTATAAAGCAGTATGATTATCACTTCCACTTTATGGATGAGAAAGGGGAACTAATAAGTGGTAAATTTTGGGTTCATATGTGGATGATCTAAATCCAAAGTGCATCACAGTGCACTTCTATAAATACCATATACCTAAATTTCTAAAATAAATGCATATTTTTTCTTAATTTATGAAGTATATTGGTATATTTGTAGAAAAGACAGAAACAAATATACCATTAAAAGTAAAATTTTTAAGACATATGCACATTGACTAATAAAACATTAAACATGTTACTCTAATATTGTTTCCATTACTAAGTACAAAATAAAAATCACAGTTTTGTATTGATGACATTCTTTTCCCATGGTTTTAACCCTCTTTTTCTATTATAATGTTATTTATTGCTCTCTGATACTTACCAAAGTTTCTATTTTTCCTTCAAATTATCCTTGGAAGAAAGGCAAAATTGAGATGCATACGCAAAATATCTGCATAATCATTGGTCTCAGTTTAATTAGTGAATGCGGGTTCAAAATAACACTTATTTGTAAAATTTATGAATTTGGTAATTGGATACAAGAAAAATTTATCTTCATTTTGGTTAATAAAACCAAACCTGTGTGCTCACGAATATGCTATTGATCCTCCATGTGACTACGCTGTAAGGAGATGGGCACTTACAAACCATCTAGTTGCTATGTAACTAAATCATTGCAATTTAACATACCAAATGATACACTCGAAATTCACTATAATTTTATGAGAAACATAAATGAGCTTAGGTTAGCCTAAGCCTGAATAGAGAAATAACTACAGTTCTATACAAAAGTTTATGTCATATTAACACTTTTTAATTCAAAAAGATATGTTCTATGTTAAGGGAAATAAGATTTGTCTGAAAATTGGGCTCCATTCAGCAATGTTAATAAAATATAAAACTACAGCCCCAATACCATAGGGATTATTTATGTGTTCATTTTGGCTTATGCTAGATTGAACTGGGTTGGAATTTTTGTCTTTTTAATTTTTAGTAATGGAAAAGATGTATAACACATTTAATTTAAATCATGAAAAAATTAAAAAATAAAACTTGTTTAACATTTCAAAAGTAAATACACTATTTGGGCCATTTTTGCAAACAATAATATTTTGGTGTGTTAGTTTTGAATAATACTGTCTCTTAAGTAAACAAACTAATTGAAGAAAAAATGGAAGAAATGTGTTTTAGGAAAATATTTGCAACTTATTACCTGATAATAATTCTAGTAACCTAGGAAACATAGACCCTAACTCAGTTCACAGGCAGTGATACTATTTTATATTTTTGTAACAAGAAGTAAGACCTTATTATGTCCTTAAAAATTGAATACATTTCTTCTCTTTTTTGTAATACAGCGTATTATAATTAAATTAATTTGATGTTAAGATTATTCCAATAAGGAAAAATGCAGACATCAATTGACCTAATCTAATTCACATGGTCCATGTGAATAAATGGGAAAAGGATAGATCCATCTGGTTAGAATGTAGAGTTTATCTTGTATTTCTGGTAAGTTTTTATTTGCCCCCTATTTGCATCATAATATTTTTGTATATTAAATGAGAAGATGTCTTGAAATAATTTGTAATCCAGTATGGTACATGTACTTTGTCAGAAAAATAGAACATACCTGAGAAATTATGAATGTTTATAGTTTCCATGGATTTGAAAACCAGATACAGATAAATGTTTTAAATAGCTGTGTACCATTTGTCTATCTTAAGCGTATTCTCCAATATTCTGATTAAGTCAAAACTAAGATACGTTACACACTTGACTCTCATAAGAGTGTCTTTCATTAACACCGTTGCAATGATAGAGCTTGTGTTTATGGTTTAATAGCTTCTCTGAATGACAAGCATAAGACATGAAATAAAGCAAAAGATTTTAAATACTCTTTCTTGAACATATTTATATTCTGAAAAGTCGATACTGTAATCATTGTATCTCCAAAACCAGAATTATTTGTTAAAACTGTATTCAAGGTCATGTGTAGAGTATGAAATAAATTTTGTTTAGTGAATACGTTTTTGATCCTTTAAAGATTATTATATTTTTTCTATAAAGATCTAGAACAATCTTTTAAAATTAAGTTACTATCAAACTTTTGCCATGTAGATAAAATTGGTAGCAAAATATTTTTACAATGTTTCCAAATATGATCTAGTTAGAAATATATAATGATGCTATTAACTGAAATTCAGTTAGTGTTTATGTGATTATCAAATAATTTGTCCACATTAATCTGTAAAGCAAATAAGGTAATCATTTTACCTTTATATTGTTTTCAATTTTTTATTAAATTTTATTTCTGTTATGCATGAAAAAATAGTATAATATGTGCAGGTGAACATAAATGTTCTTACAAATATGCTAAGTATTGACTTCACTTAAAATTCATTACATGTTCGGAGTCACCAGTGAGAAAAGCATATACATCTTGCACATTCATTTAAAATAATTTTTAAAATTACAGACCCAGTATTATTTTAAACAATGTTTTTGTTATTCCAATTTTTCAAAGTGAATGAACAGTTTCATATATTATAAAAATCTACATATTTTAACTTTTAGTATAATGCTTTGGTATGTAAGATAGAAAAAAAAATCTTGTAACAATAACCAAAAACATTATCTCTTTAAGAAATAGGATATTTCAGGTAAAACATATTTCAGCTCACATTAGGCACATAATATTTCAATTCTATGTTTCATTTTACATATTTAGAATTGACTGTAGGCTCAATGCATTGATTTTATGATGCTATAAGGAAATATCTTCTAGCAAAGTAAATTCATTTCTTTGTGGCTGAAAGCATGCATTGATATTCTGATATTTTCTTATCATTAAATAAAGCACATTTTGAATACAATAATATGAATTTTTATTTCAAACTTCCAGTTATGTCCTCAAATATTTCCTTTGGCTAATGACCTTCAATGTTCATCGCCTAGTGTTTTTCAAAAATATTTTTGGAAAACAAAGATTATAAACCATACTGTTAGTAAACTCATAAAAATTTAATCGAATTACACAAGAAAATTATGGGTTTGGGACTAGCAATTAAACAAAAATTAAGGAAGTTTGGAGGGTTTCTCATGATAAAATATGATCATAATATAATACCGCCTAAGAAAATAATCTGAATTAAAAATAATGTTGTTTTAATTCTTGTTACTAACCCATGGCATTGGGTTAGTAAATGTGTTGTTTCCACTTTCTCCCCCATTTATATAATGGCTAAAGTCACATTCTAAAAACACTTTTCCCATTTCTACACATGTGTCAGGGAACTCAGTAGAATTGAAGATTGAAAAGAGAGAGAAATCAGCCGTGATACTCTTAAAGAATCACAAATCTAAGAATTAATTTAAATTTTCATTATATCGAGGATTTGTGGAAAAATTGAGTTGTAAATTACTGAGGAGTTACTCAGGATGTTTGTAGTCTGTTATTAATGTGCCAGATATAAGTGATTAAGTGCAGGATGCTTCCAATGCAGGACATCTTGGAAAGTATAACTTCATTTAGGTAAGAAAATATATAACTTAAAAATCATATCTATCAACATCATTTAAAATTTGACATCAAACTTTCTCCAGCAACAAATTTGTGATATATCTACAAAAATAATTTATTAAGCAGACACTAGTTTCTTAAATTGTTCAGGACAGTCTGTACTATCGGAATGAGCATTAACAGATGTTTTATCTCAACATTTCAGTAAGTTCCATCCTGGAAATTCTTTTTAAATAAATACTTTAATTTCTTTGTTTAATCGTCTAATATACTTCTTTGGGAAAGCTGTCACGTTTCTTTATCCACAGATATCGTGGTATCACACCCCCCTCCAAAAGCTTGCAGAGGGGAACCAGTCAAGCTGAAGTATTCTCTTAAAGATTTCAAAATTAAGAATTGTTTTAAAAATCTACATTTCCTAATCTCTAGGTTTTTTTTCTTTGTAGCCAACACCATCATCCAAATAAAGAGCAAACAGTTCAGGGTTAGCAGAAGAGAGATTTAAACACATCTGGCAACAATGAACAACAAAAATTAGTTCAGTAGTTACAGATATATGTGTAAATAAAGGTGAAAGGCAAATGTAATAAATGCAAAGTGATTACTTTTCAAAACTCTGCATTATGATCAACCACAGAGTAAGTGAGACTCCGAGACCCATTAACTAGTTATTCTTTCACCTCTTTCTTAGAGCTGATAACATGGAAAGTTTAAAGACCCTTCCTGGGGGAAAAATGTTTTCCAGTTGTCAAGATTCAAGCTTAGCTAATAGTAGAGCTAATTTTAAAAGACATTGTTCTCTGATTAAGGTTTTTGTTCAGAAATATGTCTTTTAATCCATTTAGATTTTTAATACTTGCTAAATTTATTTTCTAGAATACCATGGTAAACAATATTATCTAGTAGTATTAGATTTTGTATTCATGTTGGGGTAGTAGGCTGTATTTTCTCTAGCTTGTGAAATAATTGAGAATATGTTTCAACATTATTTCAATGCTATCTACTAAATTCTATAATAGAAATATTGCCAAACTATATGAGAATACTACTTAGAATAAATATATTTATTTTGAATGTGCACTTACCCAGTCCAGCTCTTAAGGAAATTCTTTGTGAAATATTCTTAGGATGGAACTTTACTTTCTGAGATTCCGCAGAAGAGATTTACCCACAAGCAAGGTAGGAAAGAGTGAAAGCTTTGCAATGTGATCCTGCAATCAGGATGAGATTCAGTTAGCAGAGCTCGATGGTCCTAAAGCAGGAGGTGACACACTCTGCTGGAGAGAGAGAGGTTGTTCTGAGTAGATTGTAAGTGTTGTCAGATTGTAAGTGATCAGCAGCAGAAGGGAAACATCAGAGCTTCCTGTTACATCACTCTGACCCCGCCTGCAGTTAGTGTTAGGTTACTTTCTTTCTCAAATAGCATACCCCAGGAAAGCAGTACTCCTTTCTTATTATGAGACAAGAGCAAGAAGCAGCCTGAACAGAGAGAGACCATAGGCTGTGTGAATACATTGTTACCGGTAAAAAGCTGGCTGGCTTTCACCTTGACTGAGTTCTGTTAGAACTTGCCAAACAAGCTACTTGTGATTTGAAGGAAATCTGAATATAGTATTCTGCTCAAAGAATCAAAGGAGTTAGGCGTGTGTGTGTGTGTGTGTGTGTGTGTGTGTTGAATTATAGCTTACAAAGTATCCAGGAAAAAAATATCTAACAAATCTGTGTTCATAGCACAACACAGAAAAAAAGTTAACTGTATTCATCATAATTGGTTTTGTGATTTGGCTGTTCTGAATTTGGAGCTCTGCTAATTGGGTGCTGTTCCTCCATCAGTTCCTAAGTGCAGTTCCTAATCAGTTAATTAGATCAAGAAACTTTATCCTGCAGTTTTTAAATCTTTTATTTTTTCCTTTAGCTTCTTCATAAGAACATGAGTATATGTGTTATAAATTCAACTTGTGTATGTGTGTGTATAGAGTGTTTCTTTTATAAGTATATATATTTGACAAAATAGCCTTTTGAATAATTCATAATTTTAAAATTATTGCACACATTTAAAAATATTTGGTATAATTATGTTATTTATAATATAAAAATAATTTATACCATAATATTTGTAAATCAATACAATCTTAAAGAAAATATAGATATGTTATAAACATAATATTATAAAATAATATAAATACAAAGCATACTTTATTTCTTAGAAAAAATTTCATTTCAAAGCATAATTTTTCCTGAATATGTTTAATACATCATTGGATATGATCAGGGGAAAATGTAAATTTGAAATGCTTTTATCATTTTTATAATTTGGTAAATGTACGATATGAAGCAATAATTATAATTCCTGTAACCTAAACAGCACTAAAAGTCACTAAATTTATCAGGGCATAAATTTTCTCATCTATAAACTAGAAGAGATAGATTTTATCTCTAAGGCTTTGAATCGACAAATTTCATAACATTTTGAAATAGATAAGATATGGTGAGGATCGTTCAATTCTTAGTAAATTGTTAGTGCAATTCCAGGATAAAATGAGGTGCCCATACACCTTGCAGGCAAACAAAGGAGGTAAAGGCAAAATAAATTCAGGAATATCATGTTTTTAAAGCAGGGTGCTCATGTTGACATTTTTGTTGTCTGCATTAGTGGAAGAAAATGTTTATACAATCTTTGATTTTAAGACCAGTAAGATCAATATTGATAAAAAAAACCAGACATATAAAAAATAGATATACCTTAATCTCTATAATTATGGTTAATAGAAAAGACTTGTAAGAAACTGAGTTACACTGATGAACCGGTTCTGATACTGTCTGGTGTGATCTTGACAAAGCTTTTTAGGCTTGATGTTGCCATCTTGAAATTCAGAGCAAAACAAATACTAGATTTAATATGAAAGTAATAATGGGTCATGTCTTCTCATCTTCCATGCTAAGTGTAATATATGAATCCTATAAAGAGATTAATGTATAGCTTTTGAATTTGATTAAATCATGGTAAACTAAAACTTTTCCCAATATGTTTATAAAAGCATTAATATTTTTGTCTTTCCATAGATTCATTTATTTCTTTCCTTCCTTCCTTCCCTCCTTCCTTCCTTCCTTCCTTCTTTCTTTCTTGACGGAGTTTTTGCTCTTGTCGCGCAGGCTGGAGTGCAATGACGCAATCTCAGCTCACTGCAACCTCCACCTCCTGGGTTCAAGCAATTTTCCTGCCTCAACCTCCCGAGTAGCTGGGATTACAGGCACCCGCCACCACACCCAGCTAACTTTTTGTATTTTTTTGTAGAGATAGGGTTTCACCACGTTGGCCAGACTGGTCTCAAACTCCTGACCTAAGGTGACCCACCCACCTTGGCCTCCCAAAGAGCTGGGATTACAGACGTGAGCCCCTGCACCTGGTGAGATTCATTGATTTCATTTGCCCAATACTAGTAAGGTCTACTGAAGGAAAAAAATTCATGTTTTGAGCTCATGTCATAAGACCCTTAATCCAATGCTCTTTCTTTTCTACTCTCTATCAAGTGCTATACTTTATGGGGTGTCTAATAGAAGTTGTATTATTTATATTTAAGTTGATGGACACATGGGCCCATGATTGTAGTCCATGAAGACTCCTTGATAAATTTTATTAATATCATCTTTAATTCTTATTTAGACATAACAGGAAAATTGCATCCTAGTAATCCTCAAGAGCTGCCATTTTATAAACTTCAGAAAAAATAAATGGTACAGGGACTTCCAGGAAGGCATTCAGGGTATTCTAAGTTATGTAGGAGCAAGTGATAAGATAGATCATAAAAACTTCTCTAATACCTACTGAAACATGAAGGCAAATGTTTGGAAAACTGTAGCAGAGCTAAATGAAAACATTTCAATGATCAATGAAGCGGTTTTGAGCCAACGTGGCATTATATGGATTTATATATTATAATCTTTCTTCAGAAGACATTAAAGCCACTTGCAATAATTTAATTAGTAGTGACCAAATTTGTATTTCGAGCTAGGTAATGTGCTAACTGTGTTTTAGTGAGATAAGTAAAAACAGCATGTTCCCTGCTATCTAGTCCTTTAATGAACAGATTGACTAGCACATGAGCAGTTAAGGGCCAAATTCTGTGAAATTAGCAACTGATGCTGCTAACATAGAGTCTAGATGTAATGATGCAGAGCACTGCAATAAGGTTTTCTGTAGAAGTGAGGAATGGTGTATAAGTGTAGAAATATATACATATAATGATGATCAGTCACACATTTTCATTTTAGCATCCTACATGCAGGATTTGTGCTTTTATTTGTGCTCACACATAAGGCTCACAAGCGACCTTTTCTTCCAATAGGGGATACTAGTTACTATGTGAAATGCAAGTTGACTCAAAATTAGGAGTAGGCTAACTCCAAGTTTCTGGGCTATTGTTTATATTGAATATGTTAGTTAAACCAGACCAAAATGTGGTTTGACAAATTTAATTTTCTACTGACCAAACTGACCACTTATTTTGAATTTGTATGGATACTGCCTTGGAGCATAGTTCTTGCCACAAGAACAAACAAAATAAAACAGAACACTTTTACAGGAAATACATTAAGGACAGACTTTCCCTAGTGAGAGTGCAAGAATAAGTCAAAAGAAAGACTTTAAAAATAATTATTATGAAGTTTTAAAAGTTATTATTTTATGTTAATAATTCTTCTGTGTTCTTAATTGTCTGAAAGCAATTACTTATACTTGGTGATAATTTATGCAGTCAGCAATATTATATATAACTTGCCTTATGATAAATGCACCAATAATTTAAGGAGAAACACATAAACTTTACATCAGAAGCTTATATGTTTAAAAGCTTTACATTAAAAAACCACTTCTCGCAAGGAAATAAGTTGACCCGACCTTTTACTATTTTACCTAGCAATTGCTGTTAGCATTTTTCAAGTTGCTTTTCAAAACAAAAATAAATTGCATTTAGTAAAAGAATCTGCATACAATGTCTGGGAGATGAGCGTGAATATGCTATTATCTATTACTAAAACCAAAGGGCCGTTTTTCACTTTAATTGTGCACATAGCTATCATTTTAAAGAAGATTACAATATTCTTTTAAAAGTAGGTACTATGAATAAGAATTTGGAAGGTGCAGAAAACTATGTTTGAAATGAACACTATATATATCAGGTCAGATATACAGAAATGTATACCAGGTTAATATACAGATAAATAAAACTATTTTATAGCCTATATGTAGAGTTTCTTTTAGTATTTAATAATGTATTTTCTCAAGAAAGCCAAGTAACATAAAAAATAATTGGCCAAACATTTGCTTATTTTAAAAATTCTTATATCCTGATGGATTTAGATCTTCCTGGGAACTTAGTATTTTCTTACAGATATTCATGAGTGTTGGAGGGGCGGATATTGCTAGAATAAAGTGCTAGTACTGGCTAGTGAGCTATGTCATGGACTAATTCAAATGGATGTTTAAATACAACAAAATTATAAATGCTTACTTTAAATGGGAGTACACAATGAACTTTCTGAAGGGAAATACCTTCAATAGGGTGATCATATGTCCTAGTTTTCTGGGGCAGTCCCAATTCATAATTTCAGGCTCAAAAATGCTCTGGTTTGAAGAAAAAATATACAGTGTATGATGAACCTAGCCATACTTATCAATAGAGCAATGACAAGTAGCACATAAATACTAAGAGTGTGTGAGTAATTTATTTGGAAAACCCAAATCTTCTTTCCCAGAAAAGTTTAAAATAGTTCTTACTATTTCTAGGATGGTTTTAGTTGGCATCAAAAAAGATGCCCTTTTTAATTCTGGATATGCATTTAATGGGGATTTATTCTGAAATGCCGCTTATTTGCTGAATATCAATCTTGATAGTGAAAATAAAAGGTTTATTTATATTTGTATTTAGGCATTTCGACTTAAGTAGTATTTGATTAAATTACCAATCCCTATACTTTACATAAATAATTTAATCATTAAGTTCTAAAGATGCCAAATAGTATTCATGTCTTTCCAGTATTAACGAACTATTTTCTTCAGCTATCATCATATTTATATAACTTGTAAAAACATTAACAACTTATATTTTTGTTTATTTTCTTTAAAACCTTATTCATATTTAATGTCAGTCAATAACATACAGTGAGACTTTAAATATTAATGACTATGGAACTGTATGTAATGCATATATTGAAATATATGATGGATTTGCCTAGGAACCCTTAACACCTTTGAGAAAGCGTCACATCGTTCTTTTTACAGTTTCGAGGAATCTATAATGTCATCCTGCCATCTAGTGTTAGACATTCTCAAATTACAAAAAGTTGTTCTCTGACCAGAATAAAAATGAAATTCTATTGCTTTTTCTCTAATGAAAATAATCTCAACAACTAGGGAAGATTTCTAAGAAAACATCCTGATGTACTTGATAAATATAGTTACAAGGGTCAGGTACTTAATATAGACTATACAAATTAAAGCCCATATAGTCGATGGAGAATATGTATTTCATCAAATTTTAAGTGCAAAGGAAAACAATGACGTAATAAATGTTAAATCAGAATGTAATTTTAAAATCACTAATTAAGATGGCATACCTTCTTTTGTCTTTCTATGTATTTATCACTCCATCTGTATTCATGATTCAAAGCTAGAGATGGCTAGGCCAAAAGAAGACTAACTCCTACATATCCGATCAGGAATACAAATCAAATCATTGAAAACTAACAACAGAGTGATAAATGTCTGTCATGTCTGATAAACAAGGCTCTCACTATGTCAAAGCATGGAAAGCATTTGTTCCACCACTATCTGTTGGAAACAAAATCAGTCATTAATTCACTACGATCTTGCTCTGGCTTAATGATTCCCAACCTGCTAACATTGCCATAGCCAGTACCTACTTGCATTTGCCACCTGAGGGCATGGGAACTGGCCCACCTAGTATGATGTAGCTCCTGCTAACACCAATGCATGCTATTTTGAAGCCTAAGGGTTGTCTCACTACTGCTACTGCCATTGCCCATACCACACATGATTCCCAGGGGATTAAAAGCCCACCCACCTGCCTTGCCCAATATTATCTCTACCACTACCTGAGCAAGTTGCTTGAAAGCCCCCAAATTAGCCTGTTTGCACCTGCTAACATTGATGTCCATGTACGCTAACCAGAGACCCAAGGACAGGAACACTTGGCCCACCACTGCATCTACTGGGTCCTGAGGACTGGCCCAAGCAGAGTCCCTGTTCCTGGCAAAATCTCACCACACCCTGCAATAACAACTGCAGCCTAAGCCACTGAGGAAATCACAAACACCACTGATGTTATTTGTAGCTGAAGATATTACACAGAGACTACATTCTCAAAATCAAAGCTAAAGTGTCCTACCCAACCAATACCATAGATATGTCTTCAGGAAAAAGTCTTCCCCTATGAAAGCCAGTTCAATGGACAAAAATGGAGAACCCAGAAATATATTTTCATATCAAACTATCATCTGGTTTTCAACGAAGGCACCAAGCACCTACATTGGGAGTGGACAACCAATTCAAAAAATAGTACCAGTATCCAGAAAACTGGATTATCATATACAGAAGAATGAATCTAGACCCCTATCTCGTATCATATATAAAAGTCAACTCAAAATGGATTAGAGACCAAAATATAAGTCTCAAAACTGTAAAACTACTAGAAAAAAATAGGAGACACATTGATCTAGTTAAAGATTTTATGTGTAAGAAGGCAGAGGCAATAAAACAAAAATAAACACGTGATACTATACTAAATAAAAAAACTTCTGTATAGCAAAGGAAACAATCAACAGAATAAAGAAATAACCTGTCGAATGGGGGAACATATTTGCTACCTTTTCATCTGACAAGGGACTAATAAAACAACTCAACAGCAAAAACTAATAACTCAATTAACAAGTAGGCAAAGAACATGAATAGACATTTTTCAATAGATGACGTACAAATAGTCAACAGATATATTTTTAAAATGCTTATTATCACTGATCATCAGGGAAATGAAAATCAAAACCACAATGGGATATCATCTTACTCCAGTTAGAATGGTTACTATTAAAAAGACAAAACACAACAGATGTCAGTGAGGATGTGGAGAAAAAAAAAGCTTATATATTGTCGGTGGGAATGTAAATTAGCATAGCCATGATAAAAAAACAGTATGGAGATTTATTTAAAAACTTAAAAACAGAACTACCATATGATCCAGCAATCCCACAGTATTCACAGGAAAGGAAATCAGTATATCAAAGAGGTACCTGCACCCTATGTTTATTGCAGCACTATTCATAATAGCCAAGATATTTAATCACCATAAGTGTCCATCAATGGATGACTAGATAAAGAAAATTTGGTTTATCTACACAATAGAATACTACTTGGCCATAAAAAGAATGAAATCTTGTCTCTTGTAGCAACATGAATAGAACCGGAAATCATTATGTTAAGTAAAATAAGCCAGGAACAAAAAGTCAAATATTGCCTGTTCTCTCTCATATGTGAAAGGTTAAAAATTCGATCTCCTGGTGATAGAGACTAGAATAATAGTTACCAGAGTGTGGGAAGGGTGGTGGGGGATAAAAAAAAAAAAAAAGAATGGGTAATGTTTACAAACATACACTTAAATACAAGGAATAGGTTCCAGTGTTCAAGGGCAAAGTAGAGTGACTAGAGTTAACAACAATGTATCATATATTTTTAAATGGCTAGAAGAGAGGACTTGAAATGTTCCCAATATAGGAAAATGGTAAGTACTCAGGTGGTAGATATTTAAATACCCTGACTTGATTGTTACACATTCTCTGCATCTAACAAAAGACCATATGTACCCCATAAAATGTGTGACTATTATAGAACAATTTTTTAAATATGTGGAAGAGGCATCAAAACAGAGTCTACTACAAAGGCTGTTGCCCGTAGACAAAACTTGCTCAAGTGCTATACTTGGATTGCTCCTAGAGCTTGGAGACCAGTGAGCAAGAAGAGACACATATGCGTACATGAGGACACAGAATGTAGGGCCATGCTGATTGGGGTAAGGAATTTGTATTTTACTCCATGTGCAAGGGGTCATATAATCCAAAGCATGTTTTAGGAACATGCTGGTGGGTCTGGATGAGGTGTGGGTCAGGAGAAAAGTACAAAAACTTTTTCTAGAAATTTTTTATGACTTTCTACAAAGCATTAGTTGAAGTTAATATCCTTAGTTTTAATCACAGTCCCTTATATATGATACTCTTAGAATTCATTTCTCATGGCATTTTTAGATTCAGAAAATAAAAATGCTACAATTAAAGACTCTCTTTTTTGGATTAATTGTAAGGAAGCATAAAAACAAATTTGATTTTGGATTATGTCAACTATTCTACAGTCATATGTCACTTAATAATTGGGACATACTTTGAGAAATGGGTTGTTAGGTGAGTTCATCATTGTGTGAACCTCATAGTGTGTACTTACACAAACCTAGATGGCATAGCCTACTACACCCGTAGGCTATATGGTGTAGCCTGTTGCTTCTAGGCTACAAACCTGTACAGCATGTCGCTGTACTGAATACTGTATAGGGCACTTATCACAAATGGAGCTTGCAGGACTAGAAGCTGCTCTGAGTGAGTGAGTGGAGAGTGAATGTGAAGTCCTAGGACATTGCTTCATACTACTTTAGACTTTATGAACAGTGTTCTCTTAAGCTACAATAAATTTGTAAAAAAATATATATATTTTTTTAAACAATAAGCTAACCTTAGCTTATTGTGTGTCTTTTACTCAATAAACTTTTTAATTTATAAAAAATCAAATTTGATTTTAAAAGTTTTAATTTAAATTTTTTGAGCTCTTTTGTAATAACACTTAGCTTAACACAACTTAGCAAAACACAAACTTAGCAAAACACAACTTAGCAAAACACAAACACGTTGTACAGCTATACAAAATATTTTTTCTCCATAAGATTTTTTCTGTTTTTAAAATTTATTTGTTTCTACTTTTTAAAGTTTTTGTTAAGAATGGAAACACAAACACACGCATTAGCCTAGGCCTACACATGGTCAGGATCATCAATATCACTGTCTTCTATCTTCACATCCTGTCCTACTGGAAGGTCTTCAGGGGCAATAATATGCATGGAGCTGTGATCTCTGATGATAAACAATGCCTTCTTCTGGATTGTCCTTCTTCTGAACAGCCTGAGGATGTTTTACAGTTAACTTATTTTTTACTAAGTAGAAGGAAGACACTCTAAAATAATAATAAGGTGGGATTTAGTGACTTACCCCTATAATCCTAGCACTTTGCGAGACTGAGACAGGAGGATTGCTTGAGGCCTGGAGTTCAAGACAGTAGTGGGACTGTGTCTCTTCAAAAAAAAATTTTTTTTAATTGATGGTGCACATCTGTAGTCCCAGCTACTTGGAAGGCTGAAGTGGGAGGATTGCTTGAGCCCAGGAGTTCAAGGCTGCAGTGAGTCATGATTGTACCACTGCACTACAGCCTGGGAAACAGAGCAAGACTCTGTCTCAAAAAAACTCCAAATTGGGTAAGTAAAAATTAAATACAATAACAGTAAAATGTATAGTATAATAAATATATAAACCCATAACTTAATTTTATTATCATTATCAAGTATTGTGTACTGCACAAAATTGTGTATACTATTCCTTTATATGACTGGCAGCACAGTAGGTTTCATCAGCTTCACCACAAACACAGGAGTAATCTGTTGTGCTATGACATTACAACAGCTAGGAAATCATTAGGGAATAGGAATTTTTTAGCTCCATTATAAACTTACGGGATCACTGTCATATGTGTGGTTCATCATTGACTGAAATGCAGCTCATGACAATATTTTCAAGTATTTAATATCTAGTAACACTGATGGGTCTCTGCTTTATTTTAGAGAAAGTTGGGACAGAAAAGTAGCATTGTTGAAAACCAGGATTGTTTCCAAAAATATGCTTTTTGGATATTTTCTTTATTTAATTCTGTGGAGATTTTATTCCCACTTTTTAGGTGAGGGAATGGAATCTTAGTAGTTTACGCAACTGGAAATTGGTAGAAGTGAAACTTGACACTCTAGGTGTTTCGTTATTGCAAGTGTCTTCCTTCTTTACAACATGTTACCACCAATTTTTTATTATTTGAAAAATATCTAATTTGGTAAACTATTTCACATATTTTTGGAAGATAATTATATGAATTATATGCCAAATTATATGGGTTATTGGGTCTTCAGTTAGATAATTCCACATTGAGAAAAAGAAAATTGTGAACATTAGCAAAATAGAAAAACATAACAATTTTCAGCAAGTTCACATTAAAACATTAACAACTAACTTGGTCATTTTTCTATTTTGAATTCTGATGTCTATTCAGATCATAAATTTCCATTATTATTCATGTATGAATAATGATGTAGGTTCTGAATATTTGGGAAGATGACACAAGCAATAATGATCATTTTTTAAACTTTTAAAACTTCTCATATGCAAATATTTTAAGATGAGTTTTATATAAAATTTGTAAATAAAAAGAACAATTTACTGATTTTTGGCCTTTTAAAACCCATGTTAGAAAAATTTTCCTACTAAAAATCTATTAGCACTTCCTAGACAATTATGTCAAAAAAATTTTTTTTTAAATTAAAAGTTATCTAATGCATATTTTTTACCTTTCCCTTAATTGATCCTGTTAACAGTACAACTACATCACATTTATGTTCATTTCTCATTTTATAGAATTACCTTATCAGACAAAATTTACCTCAAATTTTCTACTTTGACTTGTAATTGCCTAGCTTATTTGAATAACTATTATTACAGCTCAGAGACTGTATTCTAAAACATTGAAATATTAAACAGTCAGTAAATTGTATATACCAAATGCTACCATTTTATTGAATCTTTACTATGTAGTACTGTACTAAGCCCTCTTGTATGTATGCTCTCATTTGCCCTCACAATTATTTTACAGACAAAGCAAGAGGATTGATATGAAGGCCTATTGAATTCAAATCTAAGTTGATTTGAATCCAAACCCTGTATTCTTTATCATCATATTTGATTTGGTATTTGATTTTTCTCCCACTATAGTCATAAAATAGTCTTCATGTGCATCTGCCAGTTTATTAACAACCAGTGGAGATGAGAGAAACTGTGGAATGCAGTGGTTTTAAATATTTTCTCCCTAATTAAATGACTCTGTGTGTATGTGTGTGTGTGTGTGTGTGTAGCTTGTGAAGAAAGAAAATAGTTAATAAAGAATATGTAAAGAGATAAATAAAAAGTTTCCTAACATATACAGTCATTAGCTTTAGAATTTTAAATACTTTCTCATTGAACAGTGGCAGAAACTTTCAATAAAAAATGGTAATTGTTTATTTCGTTGTCTCTGGAGTAACAATTTCTTGGCAAGATGGATCATTTAGGTAGCTCACAGCTGTTCACATCTTGAAACTCTGGAAATTTCCCTAGAGTGATTTACAAATTTTGTGGAACATTCTGTTGACAGTGGGGAATATGTTTAAAAAAAAAAAAAAAAAAGACTGTTGGAAAGTCAAAGTTCTTGCTTTCTGATTCCAAAACTGACTAACAAGAAGGAAGTAGCAGTTTCCTTTGGCTTCTAATTTGAGAACACCTGCAGCTTAGAAAAAGAGTTCAATAAATTAGAATTGTGCGCCTTGTGCAAATACAGATTAAATATGGATTAAGTCCCTAAAGAAATTCAAGTTCATAATTTAGTTGGCTGATTTTATCTTACAATGAAAAAGAATAGCAAATCATCAACAATATTGACAGGAATGAGTTGATTTTGGCTACAATTAGGATTTGTCTAAAACTTAGAATAAATTGTTGATTGAGATAAAACATTTTGGTACTAGAAAAATCTAATTCTAGTTAATTATTCTTCATTAAATTTGGCTTGCTTTTTTAGAATACTTAAGAGACAAAAACAGTCTAAAATTATTTCAAAACTTCTCATGAGGTTGAAACGCCTTGATGAGTTAGTATAAATCAGATCCACATATATTATTTTCCCTACAATATATATAATATTAAGAAAGAAAAAGTTAATGGATTCAGAAATGTTTTTTGTTTATAAAACCCATTATTAAGGCATTTAGAAAATCCCACAGTATGTGGGACCTCCTGTAAGGTAATTACTTAGAAGCTTCTCATAAAATCTTTTGTTGTTTGGGAATTAATCAGGCACTGGAAAAGGAAATTGTAGGTATAGTCAGTTTGAAGATGTCAAGCTCCATCAGCATAGGCTATTTTTGAAGAATATAGAAGACTACTGTATATAACAACCTTATGCTAGGGGGGTTATGGATATTGCTAACAGTAGAATCCGGCCAATGTTGATTTTTATTTTTTAATCACAGAACATCTCTCCATTTTTTTTTTGGCTTAACGTATGGTGGTATTAGATACTTTTAAATAGAGAGTATTGCCATAAAATCTTAAAATTACCCAAACCAAAAAACTTGTTTATATAGCCAGTCTAGTCCAAAACACTCATTCTAAATATAAGTAAATATGGGGCTAGAGAAATTAGATGGTCAAAAAAATTCATCCACTAGGTTAGTATTGGTACTAGAAACAGTATCTCTTAGTTTATATTCTAAAACTTTTTACAAAGCCTCTTTCCCATCTTTCAGCAAAGCACTACACACACATAATTGAAAGATCAGTTAGTACAAACAGACTTCTAGCAAGTAAATAGCCATTCGCCATCCCTCAGACTTCTACATCCAACTATCTTGTGGCTTCCTTCCATTACTGTCATTGAAATATACAATTCCTTTTTATTTCTATTTCTTTGTATGTGACTTATCCCTCCACAGTCTCCTGTTCTTAGGACTTTTCTCTTCGTTACTAGAATTTGAAATTTCATGTGTGTGCAGAGGGGGCATGTCAGGTGGTTACCCTTTGTTGGGTACAACACACCATTTCAGTGAAGGGAATCTCTGTTATTCTTTTTCTGTAAGATGTCTCTCCCCTCTATTTATCTCTGCTATTTTCCAGATCCTTTGACACTTCAAGGTAGGGCACCTGAACTAATTGCGAAATTTTATCTTTCCTATCTTCTTTTCCATCCTTATGACTTCTTCTTTCCAAAGCTTAGAGATTTTTTTTAACTTTATCTTCTATTTCTTGATTTTAAAAAACCGTTTATTTCATTTTAATTACCAAGAGTTTCTTTCTTATAACCTAGTGTTATCATTGGCTGATTTCTCTATGAATACTAATTACAGAAGTTACAATAAACAGGAAAATATTTAGCTCCATTTATGTACTTCAATAACATATTTGAATTTTCAATATGAGATTTTTTATCTAAATGTTTTTAAAATCATCTTTTGTGGGATTTACTGCTGGGCACATTAGGGTTTCTGTTCTATTGTGGCTAGTACATTTTTCCTAGTGCACAGAAATGCTATTGATTTTGATACAGGAGTGCTGGGAAGGGAAGAGCATGGTCCCTTTAAATGATATGGAACGGGGGACAGGGAAGTGCTGGGTAGAGCAAGGCCGGTCCCTGGCTAGGGCTTCACCCTCCGGCTTGTGCCCACGAACCTAGGTGAGGACAGGCACTCCTGCCTTTGTGCCCAAATGTTGCATTTTCCAAAACCACCCTGGCCCACCATGCCCCCATCCTGGGCCTATAGAAACTGAGACCCTAGCAGGCAGATACACAAGCGTCCGGACGTCCAGAGGAGGTCAGCGGAAGAAGACACAAGCAGCCGGACATCGAGAGGATGTCGAGGGGAACATACCAGAGCACATGACAGACACTGGCAGGACAGCAGGCCATTGACTGGAGGAACGATGTGGAGTTTGGCGAGATCAGGAGGAGGAGAGCACGGGCCGCTAAGCAGAGGGACCCCTGGTCCATCTCCCGTCTGGCTCCCCCATCTGCTGAGGACTACTTCTACTCAGTAAAACCTTGGACTCATTCTCCAAGCCCACGCGTGATCTGATTCTTCCGGTACACCACGGCAAGAAACCGCGGGATACAGAAATCCCTCAGTTCTTGTGGTAAGTAAGGGGGTCTATGAGCTGGTTAACACAAGCCTATAGACGGCAAAACTAAAAGAGCACCCTGTAACACACGCCCACTGGGGCTTCAGGAGCTGTAAACATCCACCCCTAGTCACTGCTGTGGGGTTAGAGCCCTATGGCCTGTTTGTCTGTATGCTCTCCTAGAGGTTTGAGCAGCCGGGCACTGAAGAAGCAAGCCCCTCCCCCATCACATGCCCCCATCCGGACATGGGAACTTTTCCCATTTCAATTTCATATGTTGAACTTTCATATAGCAATCTTGCTAAACTCCAGTATTAGTTATTTCTAATTGTTATGCTTCAGATTATCTAGAATTTTCAATTATGATAAGCATATTATATAACTAAAATATAATGTAATATTTATATCTAATTTCTGTTCCTTGCCTTTTTGCATTAGTTATAAATTAAGATTGCTTGATTTTGTTGCATAGCACAGGTAGTGGACTTTAGTGGAAATGTTCTCAAAATTTTAACACTTAGCATCATGCTGTTGTATATTTTTGGTTGATATCCATCCTCATTATCAGGTATCTTTTTTAGTTTGCTAAAAGTTTTAATCGTGAAACAAGCATTAACTTTCATTAAATGATTTTTCTTTCTCCATTGATAATAATAATTTAGCTTATACATGTTAGTATTTTTATTATATTAAACAATAGTTAAATTTGAAATATTTTACATTTACTAAAAATTATTAGTATTACTAGTTTTTCCTTTTGCCTTAGATTCCAATATGACTTGGTTATTGATCCTGTCTTTTTAAATTCTGGTATTTTATTTATCATGGATGTTTGCTATAATTTTAATTTTTTAAACATGTTGCATTACCATATTATCTATCTTGGTTACTGAGATTTTTTAATGTTCCCTTAAATGTTGTGCCTGAAGAGATTACCTCACTTGCCTCACTCTAGTCCCAGCCCTGCTAGTCAGATTACAAGTTTCAGATAGTGTTTACACGAGAAAGATATTTAGGAGTGGACTTGTGAATCAACATGGTCAATCAAACAGTCATATCTCTCTAAACATGATGTTAGGTTCAAGGGTGACCTAAGACATTTGGGTCAATGAGCGTGAAGCCAGGACTTTAACTCAATTCTTTGAGGTAGGAGAATCCAAAAATTTTTAGAAGACTTTACCCTGAAAAGATGTGGACCTTAAATTCTGAAAGTCATATTGAAACCTTGTGCAACTAGAAAATAAAGGCAGAATATATTGAGCAGCAGAATCATGAGCCAAAGACAGACTGAGTTTTATTGACCTAATATGCGACCCTGAATCTATCTATACTAAAGTCAAATTCCTCTGGTCTTTTCAGTTTTGTGATTCAAATATATCTCTGTTTTATTTCAAACTGATTGGGCTAGAAATTTTACAATCTGTGGCTAAATTGATGAGGAAATCATATTCATTGTCCTAATGCTCCATTTTATTATAAGGTTAAAGTCTCTCTCTCTCTCCCTTTTCCTGGTACAATAAATTACCATGCACCTACTATCTAAATCTTTCTTATATTTATAAGTACTCTGAGTAATTCTAACCAAGAAACTAGCTATGTGGTTGTAAGTAGTTCAGAAACTGGAACTGCAGGACCAACAAAAGCAAGGTTTTCTGTTCTACCTAGCAAAATGTGGGGAAAGTGATTAAAGTACATCCCAGCCAAAGTCCCTGAGAAAGCACTTAAAGTCAGAAGTTGGAAACACTAAATAAAATTGCTAACTTGCTAAAAACCAGATAAGAGCAGGAGCCGCTGATGAAAGAATCAACCAATGGCCTAAATAGTTAGCTAGTTTAGTGTCATGATTTTTTTTCTTCTGATATGGAGATGGGCTAGGCCAAATACAATAGTCAGGATAGGAAGTTATGTAATGTATAGTTATATAACATATATTTAAATATACATGTCTATATTTGTACAATTGTATATGAAATGAGTGATGAAAATATATATGTAGCAGAGTACATTTAAAATGTATAGACTGTTAGGACATAGTGTACTAATTTGTTTGACGAATAAATTATAATATATGGATGTGTACTTGCAATTAAAAGGCAGCTATTAACAATTCCAATTGAAGGAAATAAAACCAGAGTGTGGGAACAATTATTTTTGGTCTTAAGATTTTGTACCTTTGTGATAACTAATGAGCATTGAATTCTTTTTTATGTACTAAAATCTTTACGAGTACAACAGCCAGGTTTCATTTTTCAGAATAATATATTTTACTTCTTATAATGTAAAAAATATAATCATTTGAGTGTTTTCAGCATGATCTGTTAATTTTGAATACAGAGAATGAACGAAGCAGGTAAATATATGTATATGCTGAATAATTCCATATACAATTCACATTTAGATGCATTTGATTGTGGAAAATAAAGGAAGACAGTAACATCAAGATCTTATTCCAAAACACGGTAAAAATAACGTTCACATGCATTAAACATTTCAAGCCATCTCAGTATATGTCTTTCTTAAGTAGTGAACCAATGGACCAGTGGTTATTGTTGGAGAAAACAATTAGGCAACTCATCAATGCGCTGTTTATACAATCTTAGTGACTATTTACCACTTCACCTAAGTAGACTTTCCCACTTATTTGAAGCTATTGCTATCTGTAAATAAACGGCAACAGGAAATGTTTCACAAGGGACTTTGATTTCCAAGACTCTCAAATTCCACAGCAAAGACTCAATTTAAGGAAATTATTTATGCACTGAACATTTGAATCAAGATGTAATATTTTCCTTAAGTGAAAAAAGCTGATACTATTTTGTAATGACAAAATTTGTATACCACAGTAGAAAATGATTTGTAATTATGTGTTAGGACTTTTCATATTCCATATTGAAACAGTGATTCTGTAGCTGGCATCAGCTGTACCCTGACTTCACATGAATGGCCTGGAGGGGATCATATTTTTAAACAGGAAATCAGTGTGAATTAGCTGAGTAATTAACATTCAGTGTACAGTGAGCATTCTTAACTAAATCAAAGTAGTCATGAAAGAAAGTACTATAGGTAAACCCAAAAATATACATCAAAATTAAATGGTGAGGTTGAAGGTTGTAGTTAAGTACCAACTAGTGTGAGTTCTGGAAGCATTTTGAAATGGTGGAGGAATGTACTAAATTTCTGAGGAATTAATACTGATGGGAAGGATGCAGTAAAGAGTAAAAACGGGGGCATTGTGGTTTATACCTGTAATCCCAGCACTTTGGGAGGCTGGGGCTGGAAGATTGCTTGAGCCCAGGTGTTCAAGACAAGCCTGGGTAACGTGGTGAAACTCGTCTCTACAAAAATTACATAAATTAGCTGGTGTGGTGGCCTGCACCTGTAGTCCCAGCTAGGTGGGAGGTTTCAGTGACCTGTGA
The DNA here is from genome assembly GCF_028885625.2 of Pongo pygmaeus. Classification (NCBI taxonomy): domain Eukaryota; kingdom Metazoa; phylum Chordata; class Mammalia; order Primates; family Hominidae; genus Pongo; species Pongo pygmaeus. The sequence continues at coordinate 87,416,048 of NC_072384.2, forward strand.
TTGCACCACTGCACTCCAGCCTGGGTGACAGAGTGGGACCCTGTCTAAAAAAACATAACAAGACAAAACAAAATAAAAAAAAAAAAAGAAAAAAGAAAAGAAAAAAGTAAAAAGCCTAGGGATTGGGTGAATTTTTTTTTCAAAAAAAAAAAAAAGCATAAGGATTTGGAGACTGTTTAGATGTGGTATATGAGGGAAAACAAGAAATCTAAATTGAGTTCAAAATTTCAATCCTGAAGAACAGGCAGAATTATACTATCATTGTTAGCGAGAAGTCATGAAGCTATACCAAATGAATGAAGTGGTTGTTTCTAAATCAGTTTCAATTCCAATGTCAAATTTGAGGTGAACACTACAGAAACTGATATGTCTTGGAGGTTGTTGAGGTTGTTGAGATGCCAGACTGCACATGGCTTGGCAATAAATGAAAGGTACAGGTCTGGATACAGCGAAATATTAAATCCCCAAGAGTGACTAGCACATGAATTTTCTAGTAGACTCTTCTTTGCTGATAATTTTCTCTTCAACAGAAATAACCTACTTTTTAAAGCATGAATTATTAGTTGCATTGTGTGCAAATCCTAATGATAACTGAACAGATTTCAGGAGGTTTAAATATTTTTGTTATTTTTAGTAAGAGAAAATATTTGGAAGCATAGTATTAGGAAGTACATATAAATAATTTCCCTTCGATTGCCGTAAAACTTCTTGTTTCCATAAAGTTTCTCGTTATCATGAGTTTATTTAACACACAATTATTCAATCATCTTGACTGATAGAATGGGCTATGGTCAAACAAAAAAAAAAAGTGAAACCAATCCAAATCAGGCAGGCACATGATGCAGAGTTGACTGTTCAAAGACAGTTTAGCTCAATATAGATGGAAGTACTGGTTAGTACAAAAGGATAAAAACTATGTCTAAGGAGGGAAGCATGTAATAGAATTCTGTTATTACCAGTCTTTTCGAATACACTTTATCAGAAGCAGGTGTTTGTCACCATTTTATATGTGAAACTCAGGAAGTTCTTGATTTTTTAAGAGCTGTATTCCTTAATCTGGTTACAGGCTATAAAGGAGATAATCATTTACATGATCGTATTCTCAAACAGATGGTCACCAAATGGAAACAAAGGACTGATTTGATGTAGCCGGTAGTATGATAATTTGTAGTTAAATGAAAATACAGAAGGATCCAGAGAATAAGTAATTTCCCAGTAGCCAGTTGATAAATTACAGACCTAGAATAAGCAATTTAACAAGATTAGAAAAGCAACTCTGATACAAGTGTGTTGATAACAAGTACAATAAGCATAGAAAATTTAATGAACATATTAATTAAAAGCATTTTAGTAGAAGAAAAATAGAAAATCATAGTGAAACATTTCATATAAAATATTTAGTAGAATTAATGTTATATTGCTATAACAAATTCACATATTTTTAACAAAAATTTCTTCATATGCTATTTTCACTCTCTGCTTCTTTCTTTTTCTTTTGGTTTTAATTAGGCCTCCTTTTGATATTCTTTGGATGAAACCTATAAGAGGAAGAGGAATAAATTAATGTGTGATAAAATAACACAATGAAACGTTTTATCTAAAATCTTCTCAAAGTACCTTTTAATATTTAAATCCAAAAGATGTTATTGATTTAAAAGCCTTTAATTTGTCCATGTATTCATGTAGAACAATTTATTTTTAAGGACGTTACTTTGCATATATGAGTTAATAAAAATGGATAAGCATGCCGTTCATTTTTATTATTAGTTCCTCTTCTGTTACAAATCCATGCTTGCTTTATTTTTAAATAGTAGAAATGTGGCTATATGTGGTTGATTAAATTACAGATCGTTTTTATTTGCATTTTTATACTCTTCTTAGTCTTTTATAAACATGCATTACTTTTATATTCAGAAGATATGAATAAATATGTTAAAATTTTGTGTATTACAAGAAAGCTTAAAGCAATTTTGGTATAGTCTTTTAAAGCGAATGCTTAGTATTTGAACATTAAAAGAATAAAATGTTTAATTTGTTTTAAATTGATTCTTTTTCTGTGAGGACATTAAAAGAAATTACAGTTACATATCTAGCAATATTATCTAAATGTAATTGAAGAGGACACTTATTAGCTAGATTATACTTTCTTATAATAAAGATAATTAATTTCATATCTTAATAGATTATCATTTCAATTCAATTGCCATCTTAAACACTAGTCAATTAATGGGAAGAGTATCTTCTATACCTTTTTTACACGCCCTCAGACATTCTTGTTTGGAAGTAAAATTGTTTTCATTTCCCCCACATCCACTGTACTTAAATGGGCGGCATTTCCCAATGACTGAATTGTAGTAGAATCTGTTCTCATTGGCACGACACAATCCTCTGTCTGCTGGAGTGAGACACCATGAGGGACCGTGAAATTCTAAAAACATCAGGAAAACGTGGTAAGCCATATGTGATAGTGAATTTCAGGCTTTCATTTTGTATATTGTTTATAGATTAATGTTCTTGCATGTGTATGTAAAACAGTAATCTGAATGAATAAAGGGGTATTTAATAAAATTCGTGCATTTCAATTCTAGGAAAATGCTTAACAAAACCCTGTGTCCAGTATATTGACATCTTTCTCCAATGAATTAAAAAATCTCATTTGCTAAAGAGAAGTGTTATGATTACTCTTTATATGAACAAACTATTTGTACATAATAAAAACCACTCTTCAACAATGTAACTGCTGAAAATTTCTTACAGACACATACACACACACACCACACATATATATTCATTTACATATCATTTGTTCACAAATATTTAGCTTTAAAAAATCCTAATGAGCAAAGTTTTTATTTGTGATGTAACAAAAACACTGAAGCTGAGGAAGAGTTACTTCTCTTGACTAAACACATGCTGACTGATGTAATACAAGCACAGTTTAAAGTGGAGGAATTCAGGTATAGCAAGTTTTAAGTTTCAAGGAATGAGTTCAGATCAGATGTTTGTCGTGGTAGCATTTTTTTTCTCATATTTGAAGCTTAGTTCTAGATGAGTTAAATGTTTTTGCAAAGGAAGCAATATTGATAAAGCCAGTGAAATGAAACATTGATTTGGATCAGACAGATAAGCTGGTTTGTCAATGGGATCAATCAATGGTTTTCAAAAACAGAAGAGAAAAATACAATTAGGGTAATAAAAGGGGCACTCATTTGCTAAATCAAAAGAGAAAACTAGTTTCAGCTGAATGTTAGTTTTTAGCTCTCTAGGAATTACTGTCAGTGAAGGGCACCAAGTACTTTTCGGTAGCACAGCTAAACTGCTTGATGTTAATAAACCAGTACTACAGGTAAGTTGTTGTATGGCAAGGAATCAGTACAAGAAAACTTTAATGGCTTTGTCAGATGGTGAGATGTGATACAAGCAAATACAGAGGAGGAAGATTTGCTAAATGTCCCATATTAGCAGAAAATAGAACTTCGAGGAATCCAGTAGTTAATGAAGGTGAACAGATTGTGCTTTAAGCAAGAAGCAGTCTTTTGGCAAATAAACCCCAGATGAACAGACTGTAAAAGAAAAGAAATAAAACAAAGTGAGAAAAAATGAAAAAAAATCTCAAATTGATATAAACATTTTTTACCACCTCCTGCCTTCTAGATATTTAAATAAGGACTACAGTGTCTTGATATAGTAACTCAGGTAACAAAAAATATTCTGGGAAATAGGAGAGGGAATGAATACTGTGAGAATAATTTATGAGACGAAATTTGAGACAGGTGATATTTTTGTGCCAAACTATATCAATAAGATATCAGAACTACAGAACTATAATCAAATAAAGAGTATTTAGTTTTACTTAGGTCTGACTAGGTATATATGCAGTGATTTTAAGAAGGCCTTCTAGGATTTGTATAATGAAAACATCGTTTTAAATCATATGTAGCCCTTTATGTTTTACCTTCTCCTATGTGGGGATTATAGTGCATGATTTTTAAAATAATTTTTATTGTGTATATGTGAGGCTTACAAAATGATGTTATGGGATATATATAGATAGTAAAATAGTTGCTATAGTGAAGCAGATTAACATATACATCTTCTCACAGTTACATTTTTGTGTGTGTGACAAGGGTAGCTAAAATCTACTTACATAACAAAAACCCCTAACACAATACTGTTTTACTAACTGTCGTCTTCATGTTGTACATTAGATCTCTAGGCTTATTTATCCTACATGCCTGTATTTTGTATCCTTTGACATGATGATATGCCATCATAAATCAAAGTTGAATGGTGAGAATGTGTGCTAGACATTCTAGAAATTATTGACATTTCCTGTCACTAAGAATCATTTATATTAGAGGAATGTTCTAGCAGTCTAGGAGAGTTATATTGTAATTGAGTTGTACTATTGTACACACTTTTCCAATGTGTGTGATGTGTATTATCATCCTTGCACAGTGTAGAATATAAAATGATTATTAATTGCCACCACTTTGATCTCATGAGCTTCCAGTTATCACCTATGTTCAGAAACAGAAAGAGATGCACTAGATGTAATTAGCCTAATTTGAGAAACAGAGAAAACAGAGGAAATTGCTATCCCTTTTTTTCCTGTTTAAACTCCCACAGTAACTTCGAAATAGATGTGTATGATAAAATGATACATGACTTATACATCAATTTCACTTTAGCATTTTGTATGTAAGAAATATATGCCCATAGTAAGTTGCGGATAATATGTGTGAATGTGGTTGTAAGTTGCATCCTTCTTTGCAAATGTTAGTTGTTACGTCTAAATAGCAATGCCAGACATCAAGCCCCCTTATTCCAGAACAGAGAAAATTTTCTGATAACAGGTAGCAAACTTCTTCTCTTTTCCAACATACAACCTATAGTAAACATGGCCCAATCATAAAATCAAGGTTATTTCAAAATGGGAAAAAGCTAGCCTAGTACATATGGGGCTACAGTCCCTAGATTGGATGTATGAGAAGAGGAGCCTCTGTTATCATAGACCAAGAACAGCAGGTGAATCCTAGAACCATTTGGGCCTTTCCATTGAAGCTGAAACCATGGAAGATATACCACAGATGTGGTGGAGAGACATACATTAGCTTCAGTCTTCCTTTGACCATCCAGTCATCCAACAAGGCCTGCCATTTACCAAATCCTTTCAGAAGCCAGAGGAGAAAGTTCCCCATAAAACCACATGAGGCAGGGTGAAAGCAGGGGATTGGTTTGAGAGCAAACAGACAGTTGACCAGCATAGATGCCAGCAGGGAAAACTTCACTAAATTATCCAAGGCATCAGATTGCCTCTACTGACACTCTTTATGACTTCTGAATCAGAGGGTATCTGGCATGCTGCTTCTGACAGCCTGGGATTTGGTATGCAGATGCACCTATAATCAGATACTTACTCCTACTTGTCCATGACTGATGCAATGTCAGTTGTTTATCTATCTTACTTCGCCTTGATTTCAACCACTGCTTATGTAGATCATCCAACACAACAGAGTTTTGACCCAGATCAACAGTGAGGTTCCTAACACTATAAATGGCAATATTTCGATAGTGCATTAAAATGTGAAGTTAATCACTAAGGATATTGTATTATGTGTAATTAACTTTTAGAGGTTTTTAAAGATGCAATAAATTATTGTCAGTTAAGGAATCATTATAAGGCGGTTATTCTTCAGAACATAAATTTTACCTGATATGTAAACTAATTCATTTATCTTAAGATCATTTTAACTCTGAGCAGTAAGACTATCTTTGGGTTACTATATCATAAATCACAGTAAAATTAAAGTAATGAAGCAAATGGTTTCTTAAGAACATTTTAGCTCCATTTGAATTTTTTTCACTTCTTGAAGAGAAAAACTTGATTGTTTCCAAATAGCAAATTTATTCTACATATAGATCAGCACTCATCTATTCAAAATCCAGACTTTGCTATCTACAATGAAAGAAAATATAAAGGTTTTGCGAAATGTGATTTTTTTAGTTGAGATTATAATTATTCACAGAAAGTTAAGATAGAATAAAAAAGACACTAACCTGACTTTTGTTCTTTTTCCAAAGGGAATTTAATAATCAAATGCATTCTGTCTTGATTCTGCCATTAAAAACCAGTTGTGTACCTTCTGTCTACAGGGTTTCTGATAGGTTTCAGAATTCAGGATCCACTTTTTTTTTTTTTTTAAATCAGGAACTATCATGATCTAGTGTGACTGCTAAACTGTAAGATGGTGCTCTAAACTCCGTTTTACAGGTAAAGTTGTTAATGTAAATTTGCTTTGAGATTTATACAGTAAACTTAGAATCATATATTCACTTTGAATCTTTACTGTGATATCTTTTTTATGATTCTCATTTGGCTTGCCTACTTAGGCTTTTGTTTTACTAAACAAACTAGGTTTTATGAAATATCTTACAACTTGTTAAGCACATTTATTTTTTTCTTCTAAGACTTTTTAGGGAATTGAATGACAAATCTTTTTTAAAGTTTTTTTCTCTATAATTTTGTAGTAAAGAGAAATATAAATTATTTACTGCAAATTATCTTTGTAAAACTTTGAAATAATATAAAAGTATAACAAATGCAAAACAAAATTTATCCATAATTTGATTCTTGCCCTTTAACCCTACCAATGGTTTACATATCTCCAAATTGTTTGCATATTCAAATGTATTATATTTATTACTATACTTGATAAAATTTTGTGGCTGTGTCTTCACATTTTTATATAGACCTCACTCTTTTTAATGTAGGTACAGTATTTCATTTTATCAGTTGACTACAGTATATTTAGTCAAATGGACATATAGATTATTATAATTTATTTTTTTCAGTACCAGACAATGGCTCATGAACACCCATGTACACTGGTTCAGGTGCTTCCAGAGGACATACTTCTAAAATTAGAATTATGCAAAATCTATATTCAATTTATAACTTGGTAGATGTTGCTGAATTTTCCACTGAAACTTTTCACAAATTTATATACCTACAATGACATTTAAAGTGCCTAAACCATTTAGCAAAACATGGACCTTACTGCTATGAATTTATCTACTATTCAACACTTTTTTTCTTCCCCATGCCAACAAAAGTAGAAGGGTACTATGTGGGACAAGAAACTGCTTATAGCTTGCCAAATGTTATATGAAATATCATTTACATGAAATCTAAATGTCATTAATTTGAAGATGCACTATTATTTTATGTACTACTCAGGAAGAAAGAAAGACACGGCCGGGCGCGGTGGCTCACACCTGTAATCCCAGACCTTTGGGAGGCCGAAGTGAGTGGATCACTTGAGGTCCGGAGTTTGAGACCAGCCTGACCAACTAGGTGAAACCCTGTCTCTACTAAGAATACAAAAATTAGCTGGGCGTGGTGGCACACACCTGTGGTCCCAGCTACTAGGGAGGCTGAGGCAGGAGAATCACTTGAACTCCGGAGGTGGAGGTTGCAAGTGAGCCGAGATTGAGCTACTGCACTTCAGCCTGGGTAACAGAACAAGACTCCATCTCGGAAAAAAAAAAAAAAGAAAAACATAATTACACTGTTATACACTATCAGTTATAAGTTTCATCATGATTAGAATCATGTTAAAAGGTAGAAAAACCTGCATGTTAGAATCAAGAAAATATAATAATTTATATTTTGTACCAACACACAAATACATACATATATATATATATATATATATATACAAGCACATATAAATGAGAATAGAATTTATATATGTATCCATTGGGCAAATATTTTAAGAGGACATGCAATCAGTTGGGAGGAAGGATGATTACTATAGAGATAGCTTTATTAGGTAGGGAGTTTAGATATTTGCTAGGTTAAATTTTACAAAAAAGTTACTTTTATGCTGAGCTTATTCTATATTGTTCAGGCTCCTCCAGCAGCTACTTTCAGTCTTGAACTTTATATACTTGTGATAAGTTGAAAAAAAATACAAAGAAATAGTAAATGAAATATGCTAGAATGCCAACAGTGATTGTTTCTGCATAATGTGGATACGGACAGTTTTTCTTCTTTTCTTTTCTTTTTTATTCAAATTCTTTGCAATTCTAATGCTTAAGATATATGATAGAAATCATATGTTAGAGTGAGTCCAGTGTCCTGAGGTAATAGAGAAAGGCTAGAGATTAGAGATTGGAATCTGTTTCTGAGTAGGAATGTGTGGTAAACTTGTCCCTCTCTGTAAAAAAGAAAGAGTATGAATACTGCGCTTTTCCGACAGGCTTAGGAAATGGGACACCAGGAGATTATATCCTGCACCTGGATCGGAGGGTCCTATGCCCACGGAGTCTCGCTGATTGCTAGCACAGCAGTCTGAGATCAAACTGCAAGGTGGCAGTGAGGCTGGGGGAGGGGCGCCCGCCATTGCCCAGGCTCGCTTAGGTAAACAAAGCAGCCGGGAAGCTCAAACTGGGTGGAGCCCACCACAGCTCAAGGAGGCCTGCCTGCCTCTGTAGGCTCCACCTCTGGGGGCGGGGCACAGACAAACAAAAAGACAGCAGTAACCTCTGCAGACTTAAATGTCCCTGTCTGACAGCTTTGAGGAGAGCAGTGGTTCTCCCAGCACGCAGCTGGAGATCTGAGAATGGGCAGACTGCCTCCTCAAGTGGGTCCCTGACCCCTGACCCCCGAGCAGCCTAACTGGGAGGCACCCCCCAGTAGGGGCAGACTGACACCTCACATGGCTGGGTATTCCTCTGAGACAAAACTTCCAGAGGAACGATCAGACAGCAGCATTCGCAGATCACGAAAATCCACCGTTCTGCAGACACCGCTGCTGATACCCAGGCAAACAGGGTCTGGAGTGGACCTCTAGCAAGCTCCAACAGACCTGCAGCTGAGGGTCCTGTCTGTTAGAAGGAAAACTAACAAACAGAAAGGACATCCACACCAAAAACCCATCTGTACAACATCATCAAAAACTAAAAGTAGTTAAAACCACAAAGATGGGGAAAAAACAGAGCAGAAAAACTGGAAACTCTAAAAAGCAGAGTGCCTCTCTTCCTCCAGAGGAATGCAGTTCCTCACCAGCAACGGAACAAAGCAGGACGGAGAATGACTTTGAAGAGTTGAGAGAAGAAGGCTTCAGACGATCAAACTACTCGGAGCTACAGGAGGAAATTCAAACCAAAGGCAAAGAAGTTGAAAATTTTGAAAAAACTTTAGACGAATGTATAACTAGAATAACCAATAGAGAGAAGTGCTTAAAGGAGCTGATGGAGCTGAAAGCCAAGGCTCGAGAACTACGTGAAGAACGCAGAAGCCTCAGGAGCCGATGCGATCAAATGGAAGAAAGGGTATCAGCCCTGGAAGATGAAATGAATGAAATGAAGTGAGAAGGGAAGTTTAGAGAAAAAAGAATAAAAAGAAACGAGCAAAGCCTCCAAGAAATGTGGGACTATGTGAAAAGACCAAGTCTGCGTCTGATTGGTGTACCTGAAAGTGACAGGGAAAATGGAACCAAGTTGGAAAACACTCTGCAGGATATTATCCAGGAGAACTTCCCCAATCTAGCAAGGCAGGCCAACATTCAGATTCAGGAAATACAGAGAACGCCACAAAGATACTCCTCGAGAAGAGCAACTCCAAGACACACAATTGTCAGATTCACCAAAGTTGAAATGAAGGAAAAAATGTTAAGGGCAGCCAGAGAGAAAGGTCAGATTGCCCAGAAAGGGAAGCCCATCAGACTAACAGCGGATCTCTCGGCAGAAACTCTACAAGCCAGAAGAGAGTGGGGGCCAATATTCAACATTCTTAAAGAAAAGAATTTTCAACCCAGAATTTCATATCCAGCCAAACTAAGCTTCATAAGTGAAGGAGAAATAAAATACTTTACAGACAAGCAAATGCTGAGAGATTTTGTCACCACCAGGCCTGCCCTAAAAGAGCTCCTGAAGGAAGCGCTAAACATGGAAAGGCACAACCGGTACCAGCTGCTGCAAAATCATGCCAAAATGTAAAGACCATCCAGACTAGGAAGAGACTGCATCAACTAATGAGCAAAATAACCAGCTAACATCATAATGACAGGATCAAATTCACACATAACAGTATTAACTTTAAATGTAAATGGACTAAATGCTCCAATTAAAAGACACAGACGGGCAAATTGGATGAAGAGTCAAGACCCATCAGTGTGCTGTATTCAGGAAACCCATCTCATGTGCAGAGACACACATAGGCTCAAAATAAAAGGATGGAGGAAGCTCTACCAAGCAAATGGAAAACCAAAAAAGGCAGGGGTTGCAATCCTAGTCTCTGATAAAACAGACTTTAAACCAACAAAGATCAAAAGAGACAAGGCCATTACATAATGGTAAAGGGGGATCAATTCAACAAGAAGAGCTAACTATCCTAAATATATATGCACCCAATACAAGAGCACCCAGATTCATAAAGCAAGCCCTGAGTGACCTACAAAGAGACAGACTCCCACACAATAATAATGGGAGACTTTAACACCCCACTGTCAACATTAGACAGATCAACGAGACAGAAAGTTAACAAGGATACCCAGGAATTGAACTCAGCTCTGCACCAAGTGGGCCTAATAGACATCTACAGAACTCTCCACCCCAAATCAACAGAATATACATTTTTTTCAGCACCACACCACACCTATTCCAAAATTGACCACATAGTTGGAAGTAAAGCTCTCCTCAGCAAATGTAAAAGAACAGAAATTATAACAAACTGTCTCTCAGGCCACAGTGCAATCAAACTAGAACTCAGGATTAAGAAACTCACTCAAAACCGCTCAACTACATGGAAACTGAACAACCTGCTCCTGAATGACTACTGGGTACATAACGAAATGAAGGCAGAAATAAAGATGTTCTTTGAAACCAACGAGAACAAAGACACGACATACCAGAATCTCTGGGACACATTCAAAGCAGTGTGTAGAGGGAAATTTATAGCACTAAATGCCCACAAGAGAAAGCAGGAAAGATCCAAAACTGACACTCTAACATCACAATTAAAAGAACTAGAAAAGCAAGAGCAAACACATTCAAAAGCTAGCAGAAGGCAAGAAATAACTAAAATCAGAGCAGAACTGAAGGAAATAGAGACACAAAAAACCCTTCAAAAAATTAATGAATCCAGGAGCTGGTTTTTTGAAAGGATCAACAAAATTGATAGACCGCTAGCAAGACTAATAAAGAAAAAAAGAGAGAAGAATCAAATAGACGCAATAAAAAATGATAAAGGGGATATCACCACCGATCCCACAGAAATACAAACTACCATCAGAGAATACTACAAACACCTCTACGCAAATAAACTAGAAAATCTAGAAGAAATGGATAAATTCCTCGACACATACAGTCTCCCAAGACTAAACCAGGAAGAAGTTGAATCTCTGAATAGACCAATAACAGGAGCTGAAATTGTGGCAATAATCAATAGCTTACCAACCAAAAAGAGTCCAGGACCAGATGGATTCACAGCTGAATTCTACCAGAGGTACAAGGAGGAACTGCTACCATTCCTTCTGGAACTATTCCAATCAATAGAAAAAGAGGGAATCCTCCCTAACTCATTTTATGAGGCCAGCATCATCCTGATACCAAAGCCGGGCAGAGACACAACCAAAAAAGAGAATTTTAGACCAATATCCTTGATGAACATTGATGCAAAAATCCTCAATAAAATACTGGCAAACCGAATCCAGCAGCACATCAAAAAGCTTATCCACTATGATCAAGTGGGCATCATCCCTGGGATGCAAGGCTGGTTCAATATACGCAAATCAATAAATGTAATCCAGCATATAAACAGAACGAAAGACAGAAACCACATGATTATCTCAATAGATGCAGAAAGAGCCTTTGACAAAATTCAACAACGCTTCACGCTAAAAATTCTCAATAAATTAGGTATTGATGGGACGTATCTCAAAATAATAAGAGCTATCTATGACAAACCCACAGCCAATATCATACTGAATGGGCAAAAACTGGAAGCATTCCCTTTGAAAACTGGCACAAGACAGGGATGCCCTCTCTCACCACTCCTATTCAACATAGTGTTGGAAGTTCTGGCCAGGGCAATCAGACAGGAGAAGGAAATAAAGGGTATTCAATTAGGAAAAGAGGAAGTCAAATTGTCCCTGTTTGCAGATGACATGATTGTATATCTAGAAAACCCCATCGTCTCAGCCCGAAATCTCCTTAAGCTGATAAGCAACTTCAGCAAAGTCTTAGGATACAAAATCAATGTGCAAAAATCACAAGCATTGTTATACACCAATAACAGACAAACAGAGAGCCAAATCATGAGTGAACTCCCATTCACAATTGCTTCAAAGAGAATAAAGTACTTAGGAATCCAGCTTACAAGGGAAGTGAAGGGCCTCTTCAAGGAGAACTACAAACCACTGCTCAATGAAATAAAAGAGGATACAAACAAATGGAAGAACATTCCATGCTCATGTGTAGGAAGAATCAATATCACGAAAATGGCCATACTGCCCAAGGTAATTTATAGATTCAATGCCATCCCCATCAAGCTACCAATGACTTTCTTCACAGAATTGGAAAAAACTACTTTAAAGTTCATATGGAACCAAAAAAGAGCCCGCATCGCCAAGTCAATCCTAAGCCAAAAGAACAAAGCTGGAGGCATCATGCTACCTGACTTCAAACTATACTACAAGGCTACAGTAACAAAAACAGCATGGTACTGGTACCAAAACAGAGATATAGATCAATGGAACAGAACAGAGCCCTCAGAAATAATGCCACATATCTACAACTATCTGATCTTTGACAAACCTGAGAAAAACAAGCAATGGGGAAAGGATTCCCTATTTAATTAATGGTGCTGGGAAAACTGGCTAGCCATATGTAGAAAGCTGAAACTGGATCTTTTTCTTACATCTTATACAAAAATTAATTCAAGATAGATTAAAGACTTAAACGTTAGACCTAAAACCATAAAAACCCTAGAAGAAAACCTAGGCATTACCATTCGGACATAGGCATGGGCAAGGACTTCATGTCTAAAACACCAAAAGCAATAGCAACAAAAGCCAAAATTGACAAATGGGATCTAATTAAACTAAAGAGCTTCTGCACAGCAAAAGAAACTACCATCAGAGTGAACAGGCAACCTACAAAATGGGAGAAAATTTTCGCAATCTACCCATCTGACAAAGGGCTAATATCCAGAATCTACAATGAACTCCAGCAAATTTACAAGAAAAAAACAAATAACCCCATCAAAAAGTGGGCAAAGGATATGAACAGACACTTCTGAAGAGAAGACATTTATGCAGCCAAAAGACACATGAAAAAATGCTCATCATCACTGGCCATCAGAGAAATGCAAATCAAAACCACAGTGAGATACCATCTCACACCAGTTAGAATGTCGATCATTAAAAATTCAGGAAACAATAGGTGCTGGAGAGGATGTGGAGAAATAGGAACACTTTGACACTGTTGGTGGGACTGTAAACTACTTCAACCATTGTGGAAGTCAGTGTGGCAATTCCTCAGGGATCTAGAACTAGAAATACCATTTGACCCAGCCATCCCATTACTGAGTATATACCCAAAGGACTATAAATCATGCTGCTATAAAGACACATGCACATGTATGTTTATTGCGGCACTATTCACAATAGCAAAGACTTGGAACCAACCCAAATGTCCAACAATGATAGACTGGATCAAGAAAATGTGGCACATATACACCATGGAATACTATGCAGCCATAAAAAATGATGAGTTCATGTCCTTTGTAGGGACATGGATGAAATTGGAAATCATCATTCTCAGTAAACTGTCGCGAGGACAAAAAACCAAACACCGCATGTTCTCACTCATAGATGGGAATTGAACAATGAAAACACATGGACACAGGAAGGGGAACATCACACTCTGGGGACTGTTGTGGGGTAGGGGGAGGGGGGAGGGATAGCATTAGGAGATATACCTAATGCTAAATGGCGAGTTAATGGGTGCAGCACACCAGCATGGCACATATATACATATGTAACTAACCTGCACATTGTGCACATGTAACCTAAAACTTAAAGTATAATAATAAAAAAAAAGAAAAAAGGCAATGTATAATTCAAATATTAATGATAAGCGTGTACAAAGAAAAAAAAAGAAGAAAGAGTATGTATCTCTATTCATTAATCAGGAGAAGTGGTATTAAATTGGTGGAAAGCGATATTCTATAAAGAAAAAAAATGGGGAAGGGAATGGAAAAACAAGCACTGTGGAGCTCTCTTTTTCCCCCGTATGTGTCTACTGGGCCACTTACCTGAGGATAAAATATAGAAGGAGGGTTGCCAGTGAACTTAAAATTGAAAGGTCATGAAGAATAGACTGAGTGAAAACCTGCCCAGACAGAAACTCCTTCCACATATTCAAAGGGAAGGAAAGAAATTGGGTAGATGTTCTCTGGGTTGGATTTCATTGCCTAGATACTGCGTAATCCATGGACAGAGTTCAGAAAGTCATGTTTCTTCAGGGATTTGTCTAAGCACAGCCACAAAGAAAGCAAGCCATGGTAAAATTATAGATTAAACAGCTATTGGGTATACTTTATTCTAAGATAATTGTGTCATATAGTGCATTAGAAAAACTTTCTTCATGACATATATGTAAAATTTTAAGCCCTACAAAATTTTAGTAAAAGTAAAAAAATTTAGTAAAAGTAAAAAATTAACATTTAGTCTGTTGATCAACATTTAGTCTGTTGATCAGCAGAGAATACAGAGAAGCATATGGGTGAAGGAAAGTAAAAACACAAAGGTCAGAATGTTTCTGGTTTGCTTGGGGGTACTTTGCAAACTCCAGGCTATCTGGAGAACATAACACATAAAAGAGTAGAGTGAGATTCAAGGCTGGAAAATTACATTTAGGTCAAATTAAGAAGATTCTTGAATACTTTTATATTTAGATTTTTATAATGCAGACATTAAAGAGCCACTGAAATTATTGAAGAATGAAAAGACAAGTTCTGATCTTGTTAAATACATGAAGCAAACTCAACCAGGCATGTTTAGGTTGAATCCAGTAACTTTCAATAGAGAAGAATATAAAATTACCACAACCGAAACAGTTACCATGGGAGTAGCTAAAATTAAGCACCAGATTGAATTTCGGCAGGTAGAGAGCTAGAGATGAAATAATTTTAGTGTTTCTACATTCAGAAGATGTAATACTTGTCTAATATGTTATGAAACATTATAGAATAAATTCTACTGATAATAGTTGTATTTTTTGTAAATTTTGGTGGCTTTTATTCACTGTGGCTTTACTTAGAAAAATATCTGAATATAAAGATGAAATTGTAGACTATGTCCATGGGTTAGCCAGCATCCAGGCAAACAAATTTGAAGTGGAAGATGAAGATAGAGCTCAAGTTTTGAGAAGATAGAATATTTTAATTTTGACATTGTTTAATGAACGTAAAATGTTATTGTGACTCTGTTCTCCCGTAACCCTTGTGCAGGTCTCTGTCTTAGCATGTAACACAGGCATTGAAGTCACCTATTTATTTATCTTCTACCCTATTTGACAAAAACACCTATAAAGGACAAAATTACACTTTTTTTATTCTCATACTCCCAGTACCTATGGTAGTTATTCCCATGTAGGAGACACTCAATGTTTGCTGAAATGAACTGAAATTAGGAAGTACACAGATCTGTACCTTAGGTCATAATATAAAGTTGAAAATATAGGTGTATATGTCTTTCAATTAGTTATAAGATCCAAAGACAAAAAATTTGTATTTTATAACTATGTTTGAATTTTCAAGTGCTATATATGTTATTTCAAAGAACCTTAGCATAAAATTTGTTAAATGAAGATATTTCAGATCAAGGTTACAGACTTTAGCTTCATTAAAAATGATCAATAATAAAATGTATACAAATAGTACTCATTATTTGACTATAAACCTCGAATGAAAATAGGTCATCATCATTGAAAACCTCAAAAATTAATACTTTGTGCTTTAATTGTGTGCTCAACAACTGGGTTAAGAATTTTATGTCTCATTACAGTTTTACAAAAGTTTTGAGATATTTCTTGCCACATATAACAAATGAGGAACCTGAAGCCGAGAGAAATTTTGTGATCTTTTTTTCAAGGCCACAGACTGAGTCAGCAAATAGCAGAACTGGAATTAAAAACCATATCTTTCTTTCTATAACGTCAATGCTCTCAACCACTAAGATATGTCATTCTGAAAACTAACTAGAAAATTAAGAAAATAATACCTGAGCAAAACTATTTTAATAATTTTATCAGACAAAAAGAAAATTGTCACAACTTCTCATTTAGAACTGATGTCCAAATTCCCTCTTTTCTGAAGCTCAGGTTCAGAACATGCTAAATGTACCACAGGCCACAGTTACAAACATGAAGTTGAAGTTTCCTAAGTTTGAACAGGAGAAAGAGTTCTAATCAAAATAGGTCATCACACAAGGATGCTAGAAACAAATCTTGGTGCGACAGTGCTGATTCAAACAGTATTTAGAACATTTGAAGGCAACAAATATTGAGTTGGCATGGTCAGCACGGACTGATTCTAGAAACAACCACAGCAAAGTTCCAGGCTTGCATCCATGTGATCATATCTGCACTGGTCACTCAGATCCATGTAATGGTATTAGATATAATCAAAAACTGGAAACCCCACTCCACTGTGTCGCTAGAAGAGGCAGAGTTGGAATTTTCCTGATCAACAAATTTTATTTATTTATTTATGAGAGAGTCTTGCTGTCACCCAGGCTGGTGTGCAGTGGCACAATTACAGCTCACTGCAGCCTCAACCTACCTGGCTCAAGCAATCCTCCTACCTCAGCCTCCAGAATAAGTCTATGATCACAGGCCACCATACTGGGCTAATTATTTTATTTTTTGTAGAGAGAGGGTCTCTGCATGTCACCCAGGCTGGTCTTGAACTCCTAGGCTCAAGCTGTCTTCCCACCCCAGCCTCCCAAAGTGCTGGTATTACAGGAGTGAGCCACTGCACCCAGCCACCATTTTGTATTAATACTTCTTAACTTCATTTCTGCAAAGATTTTCCATTACTCAAATAGAAAAAAGGTAGAGAATTACACACAACATAGAGTAGCTCAAGTTTGTCTAAGCTATTCCTACCACATTACCAAGCTGCCCTATACCAGTCACTATTAAATTCATATTACAATAAGGATTTTTCTTTTTTTAAGCAAAAAAAGTCTTATCAAATTAGTATTATTAATTTATTAGTTTGTAGTTTGCATGGTATTAATTTGTAAACAATTTTTGGTTTATAGTTGTATAATGATCATAATGAATTTATTCCTACTATGTTACTGGTTCATACAAAATGAAAGTTATTTTAAGTAATTTGGCTTACATATCGGAAGTCTGTGATTTTTTTTCCTTTTAAAGATATCTATATATTATTCAAGCTTGAGAAACACTTCTCTGGAGGACTCTTATGACTGGGGCAACAAATTATCTGTGTTAAGACTAAAGATGGTCCAGGAAGAAAGGGATTAGAAAAGTAGACAGTGGTCATCTAGGGTGACTGCATTTTGATGGCAGTGATTTTGGCAGAGATGAAGTGCCACATTTTTGTTTCTCATCAGCATTCCTGTCAGGAAGTAGAAAACTTGCTGGGTGCTGTCCAAAACTTGTTATCTATTTTTGGAAAGCCAACTTGTCAGAAAATCAGAATATGAGGCTCCAGATTTACTATGCAGGCATCTTTAGATTATGAGGGATGTTCCTGTGCTTCTTGGTCTTAGAACACATTATGAAAGGCAAGATATTTCTTTAGAGCTATGAAAGTAGACTGTGGATGAAGTGAGTTTTTTTGTTTGTTTGTTCGTTTTTTAAGAACTGTAAACAGTGCTTCTGATGACCTGTGGTATGCAGCTGGATGTGGAACTCTTTAGCCGGTGAGGGATAGTTTCTCTCCAGAAAGTGCTCATGGTTGCAGTATTCATCTACATGCAATCACACCTTCAACAAGAGGCCAAGGAGATAATAACAATCTCATGCACATTTATAAATTGACTATATCAGTGATTGTGTTTGGCTGTCCATTAGGCCCTTTGTGAACATAACACCTGTTTCAGAAGGCTAGTGATAACAAAAATCTTTAAAAAATGTATTTATATATGCATAGATTTTATTTTCTATTTTTTCCACATAAATGGAATGTATGTCTGGAGGTCATACATTGAATACATTCAGGAGAGGGATAGAGTTTCAAGTAGCAAAAGGATCTTCAGGATGTCATCCAATTACTTTCCCTGGACCTGGAGGCTGGCAGGAGGCATTGTGGAACTGGGTCAAGTATATGACTTTCTCAGTCAGTGGCCAAATACTAGAATTGGGTTGGCAGTAGCTTTTTAAATCTACCTGAATTTTCTTCCCCCCAGAATATCATAAAGCTGATGTAGTTCCAAGGCCCCTCTCAAGAATTGATGTATGGGGCCAGGCACAGTAGCTCACGCCTGTAATCCCAGCACTTTGGGAGGCCGAGACTGATGGATCATCTGAGGTCAGGAGTTCAAGACTAGCCTGGCCAACATGATGAAACCCTGTCTCTACTGAAAATACAAATATTAGCCGGGCGTGGTGGCACATGCCTGTAATCCCAGCTACTTGGGAGGCTGAGGCAGGAGAATTCCTTGAACCTGGAAGGCGGAGATTGCAGTGAGCCGAGATCGCGCCATTGCATTCCAGCCCGGGCAATAAGAGCGAAACTCCATCTCAAAAACAGCAACAACAAAAAACAAAACAAAACAAAACAAAAAAACAAATAGTTGACGTATGGAAGCAAAAGGATGTATAAAAATCAGGAAAAAAATGACTTTTTTTCCATGAATAGTTAGGTCCAGTCAAAAGACTCACAACTAGCACGAACTCCTGAGAATATTCATTTTTCTTTGCTAGTTAGACATTTACAAGTGAGATGCAGTGAGAAGACTATGTTTACTATGCATGTAAACATTAAAACTTTATTAGCAGTATGCTATCAAAGGCATCACGTATACATATAAATATTAAGGAAATGCCAAAAGCACAAATATTAACATAGGCATGAAATGCTATCCAATCCTAGAAAGAACATGGATGCATGAATGCAGAAGGCGTTCAGAAAGACTTGGTAAATATGAGCCGCATTCTTCCAACCATCATTTGTTCCTTCTTTTGTAACTGTGGATCACAAAATTGATAAATAAAAAATGTGAGTCATCTTTATGTGTTTAACACTGTGATCAATGCTGAGGGTGGGGGAAGTCTATAAACTATATAGTACATTATGTTTTTCTTCAAAAAATCTTGTAATCTAGACAGTGAGGCAGAGCAAACACAATATCTAATAGTACAAGTATTAAAGGAATCATAGTAAGAAGCCATGGGAGAGAGACAGAAAGAAGGCCTCCTTATGGTAGTGAAAAGGCAGATTGGTTAAGAAGATGAGGAGGGTCAGTCAATTTTAGGTGGGGAAAATAACATAAAACATCCTTTAGAATAAGAGTGAGTAATTTGTGTTTAATGATAATGAAGAGGCCAATTTGAATGGACAGAAAAAAGTCATATTTAAGGGACAGAAAATATCTGCAATAGATAGGGGACTAGTGGACAACGCAGACAAATTTAGGCAAGTGGATGAAGCTAAATTACCACATGATCGATGAATAGAAATAGGACAGTGATGTCAAAAAGGTCATGTATAATTTGTTACATATGACTGTTCCTTTTTCTCTCTCTCTCTCTAATATGCTTTAGTTTACTAATGTAGATATATAATTATATTATGTGTAATATATATACAATATCTGAGTTATATCTGAGCTTTCTGATATCTATTTATTTATCTATTTGTCTCATGTCTATACAGCCTGGTTTGCCTAAGCCTCTATTAGTTTATGCTTATTTTGGGGGGATATCACGGTCATATATATATATATATATATATGTATATATGATTTTAAAATACTGAAATACTTTTAAATATAAAACTATTATTGTAGAGTCACCAAAACGACAATTCCAATTTTATGTCAATGCATACATATATTTAAAATAGACGTATACCTTAATTTTTTAGCACCCTCTTTAACTATCATTAGTGTTCCAAATTGGATGACATGATTGTTTAGGGAATCTAACCATGAAGGATTGATGATCTGAACAAAATAAATAGGAATGAAAATGGAAGAGACAGAAATAAACATTTCATAAAAAGCAATGAAATTTAATGAATGACTGGAAGAATAGAAGTGATACGAAGAAAATTACTAATCATTCAAATTGGAATAATCAGAAAAACAGTAGAAGAACTCAAAAAGTTTGGAAAGTTGGAAATGTCGAAAAGATAAAGAACAATTATACAAATTAATATCTTTTGACCTTGAAGCCCCATGATACTTCTCTGTGACAATAATCTCAACTTGTTTCTAATGAACACATTCAAACTCTTTGAGTTTCCATATATGCATTAATTTAGTTCTAGTATGAATTCTCCTTAAAATATTAGTCATGAATTTGAGACTGTATGTTTACTGATGCATTTATCTGAATAACCAGAGACTTTATGAGTGTCTGAAATATAAATTTCTTCTGCAAATGGAAACTTACAAAGGAGTTGTTTAACAAATGAGAATCTAAGGCCTGGTGAGTTAAGTGTATTACTCTGAATCACATGGATAATAATAATGAGTAACCCTACATGAATTTACTAGATATCAGGCACTGTCCTAAGAAAGTTATGTATTTTGACAGATTTAACCTCACAACACAACCTATCAAGTTAGTACTACAGTATTACCATCCTCATTTTACATTGGAAAGATGAAACTCAGGTTAAGAAATATCTTGGGGTCACACAGCTATTAGTTGAAGCATTGGGAATTTAACCCATGTCTTCAGACTCAAAGGTTTTTCATCTGCTATATCATTATTTCAATCATGGGGGAAATCAAGAAGAACCAGTTGTGATGGTTTTCAATTCTAGAGTTTATGCGCAAAATTGCACACATTTAGGGAAATTGCTTTAGAAATATTTCAGGTGGAGAGAACACACATTTATTTTAACTACATGGATATACTCAATACAGCCAATCAAACTGAAATAATGCACTCACGCTCAGGGATATGCTTACAAATCATTATTTAAAATCTCTTTAAGGAAGAGTAAGACTGTCTTTGAGATTACCTAAATAACTTGTTAATATTGAAATGTGGAAATAAAAAGAAAAATTATACCTGAATCGTGCTTAGTAAGTATTCAAGTATCTTGAATCAAGAAAGCTTACTGGAAAAATATATCTTGAAAGCCATTTACAACATTCCAGTAATTAAAAATAAATAGCAATTTTTAAAAAGTCACATTATAATAACGTTTAAACTTCTAACATGCTTCCATAATATCATGAAGAAAAACATTAAAATTATATTTATAAATATTTCACTTAATAATAATTGAATTTTAGGATATTCAAATACTCTACTTAAAGATTGTTATTTAGTGGAAAGAATTTAAAGACTGGTATTCCATTTATGTTGTGGGGCAGATTATTATTCCTGTACATTGAATTGAAACTTTAAAGGATTTACAGCTTTTCAAAATAACCTGATCCCACAGAGAACTTTACACGTTTGATAAAACCCTTGAAAAACAAAGTTTTATGTAAACAAAGAATTGCATTTTCTTAAACTACAATAGAATGTATTAATATAATTGTAAGCAGTGACAGATGTAATTATATTTGATTGGGGAAATTAAGAGGTGTCTGTAGATCTCAGCAAACCCCTCAGACAGAAGTGACAAGGGGTCCTCTAGGTTTTAGACAGAGTACAGGGACATCTGCATTCCCACTTCTGCATCTTGGCTGGGGCAGATTAGAAATCACGTAGGTTTTAAGAAGAATGGCAACATAGCTTCATTGACAATCCACGTTATGCCATCCTTAATATCAAATGTCTCCTAGTTACTGCAACATTGTTTCATGTTTTAGATTAGGAAGGAAGAAAGGGAGGGAAGGGAGGGAAGGGGAGGGGAAGGGAAGGGAAGGAAATGCTCCTAGAAAAAGAGGAAAAGGGGTCAAATTGGCCAGAGGAATGTTGAGTTTGAGGCCAATATATACAATCAAAAATAAAACAGTTTTCTAGACAAATAAAGGAGACATTTGCCCTAATTTTAAATGCAGTTATGATAATATTATTCCTTAAATGTCTATTATTCTGAATAAATTCTTGTTAATATTGTTTTCTTTTAAATTCGCGTTGTCAATTCTTACTGCTTACTTACTTAATAATTTACTTTTACAAGCATTTATTTATTTGTTACAATTTTCAATGTGCATCTACATAATAAACTAAAGAAGACACATATCAGAGGCCATTTAAAACTCATTAATATTACTTTCTCGCACTTATTTTTATTTTGCCCTTTCTAACTTGGTAGTATGCTTACCAAAAATTTTAAATTTTATACTTCAAAAAAACTTAAGGCAAAACTATTCCCTAACCTACTCTACTCACTTTAATGATAAATGACTGCAGATCTCCACTTGAATTGGTAAAACAATTCAAACAAAAATATTCAAACATGTTGCAAACTGATTTCATACATTTCTTGTACTTACTGATATACTGTGCCACATGCATATTTAAACCTGTTAATAATTTTGTCATTCTAAATTTTCTTTTACAGCAGTAAGACTTAACGTGCTTTTGAAAATATAATACTTAACTGAATAAAACAAAATATGAGTGAAAAATACAAAGCTGGAAAGACATAAAGAAATAATGCAACGATAGTACTTAATTTTTCAGATAAAAAAATCAGAATCACAAAAGTATTAATTTTTACGAACGAAGTAGTATTTAAAAATTAGACTCAAGTTCATCTGGTATTCAATTCACTGCTCCACCTATTGAATGTAAGGACCTGAAGTCATTTTGAATATATCGTATTTTCCAACTCCCACTGAAAGTTTGCATCCCCTTAATGTCCTCTTAAGTTCTAATTGCACACTTACTGAATGCCTACAATTTAGGGAATTTATTAATCCCTGAGACAGCCATCAATTTTTTAAGATCTCACATAAGAAAGAAACATATTATAGAAAGGCATTTATACTGTAGTTCTCACACATTAATCCTCATGCTTAGGCTGGGTTGAGGGGGATAAGGGAGGATGGGGATGGGGGGCCTGGGGAGGGTGTGAAATAGGCAGGACTAAAGGGTAAGGCATGTAGAGAACTTAATTCTCCTTTCACATAAGGAGAATTATTCAATTATTAAAAGCACATATTATGCTCCCTTGTAGATCTCATGTCTCTTTACACTTTCCATTTCCTCTTTAATCATGTTTCACATCCTCCTTGTGATTTCCAAGGTGTGACATTCAGTGCTGAAGCAAGACCCACAAATGATCACTGTGGGACTCAGCTGAACATTCACAAACTCTTTCTAGAAAAGTCAGAGTCAACATTTTAATGCTTCAAATCCACGTGGGCAGGACTTTTGTTTGCATTCTGTTGGCTTGCTTGCTTAGTTGTTCGTTTGTTTGTTTGTTGTAAAGAGGAGTAGCTCAAAGCCAATCTGATTCTGATAAATGGCCAAGGTAGAGAATTCCTGGCCCAAACGCTGTTTCTTTCTTTATTATTATTATTATTTTAATCCTAAGATTGCAATTTTAATAGTTACAGAATTCCTCACACTCAGGCTAAGTTTATATATAAACATGCCAAGTTTACCTTTGACATGTTCACATGGACTACTTCTAAACAAAATCTTCAATATCTGAATAAGAATATGTGATTTTTATAATTTAGCTAGGACCTAATAATTGTATACTGGTAATTTTTAGCTTTTTATGTTATTTCTAACTGCCCAGATATTTATGGTTCCTGATTATGTTTTCCAGTATTTTCACTATTTTCTGAGCTCTGCCTTTTGTGGAAATATTTCCTGTATATTCGTTTAAATCTGATAAATAGGTTAACAGACAACAACATAAAAAAGAGTCCTGCAGAATTCAAAAGAAAATTCCCTCCAGAGTGACATAACATTTAGTCATGGTTATTCAATCAATTTCTAATCTGTCCTGTGAGTAACACCAGAGACCTTGCCTAGTGTCATACTGACTTTAAAAGCACTTTAGACTGCCTTTGATGCACTGCTGTGCCAGTACAATGATTTATCATCTTACACTGAGGCTGATAATTCCTAGTACTATTTTACAAAATAAATTTGGCATAGAGTTAAATATCATATGAAAGTTTTTCATGTGATACATAATCAAAAGCTTACTTCAAAGCATACTTTAAAATAGATTAGGAAAATTGTTGCTTTTATGAGATTAAATGTCTTAAACAATTTGAATCTCAGTATTTCAACAAACACCTTATTAAGCAACAACACAGGTATATATATATTTAAAGACATACTTCTAATACACAATCCACTTCATTGTTACCATGATAATAGTTTCCTGGAAGCAATAAAATCCACAAGATTCTTACCAAAAAGGCTGGGAACCTTCGTTGATTGTGGAGTCAGGGAGTTATTCCCAGCATTGAGCTGGGTTCCATAATTATCCACCTGGAAACCATTCGCTGGAAAAAAATACAGCCAATTAAAATAGATAAACATTGTCACAATCTCATATTTGGACTCATGAAGCATACAACAGTTAAAAAAGCAGATTTCTGGCAATTTCATTCACATTGATATGTTAAATTAGCAAACAGTGAATCTTTAAATATAATTGTAAGGTAATATTTCCATGAGTAACTGTAGTTCTTGGTCAAAAAAGCATAGCAGTTAATGTTTAAGTCATCCCTTTAATAAATGTTATAGGCAGATAAAACTAAGTGATTTTAGGTGGTAGTTTTCAATAACTATTTGCTCTCATATTGTATAAATGTGAAAGATTTCAGCAATTCTATTGTGCCAAAATTGTACTGCAGTATTCTCAGGAAGAAAAATTAAATAATGTAACATAAAAAATATTAGATCTATGAAAATAATTTCTTAATTTTCTATGCTTTTTAAAAAACTATAGTCACAAATCTCACATTGAATGCACACAAATATATCTTCATTTGCATGGCTCAAACAAAACCTGAGTAAGCTTGAATACCATCTGAGATGCCTTAGTTTAAAAGGATGCCTATAAATGAACTAAAATGAAATAAGAAATAAACTTACGACCATCTTCACAGGTGTTCTTGCATTCTTCCAGTGTCTCAAAATTGTTCATATTGCCCAGGCATCCACCATACTTGAAACGTTCACACTGTTTTGTCTGATTGTTATAAAAATACCTGGTAATATAACCTCGACATATTCCAGGATCTTCTTCCAAAAAGCAGAAATCTGGCTTTTCTAGAAATTATAAAAATGTCAGAAAGCAATATTCTTTTGTGTAAATACATTACTGATTTTAAGAAAATTTATAAATAGCTGGCTAAGTTATTGAAGGAGTACGCATAAATATTAAAAAGTAAAAAATCTAACTTTATCCACAACTATACACTATTAAAATTATCTACCATATTTTGGGATTGGCATTTCAAATTCTAAATTTCTCATAGTAAATTAATAGGGAATTAACTGTCATTTTTTTACGAATTTAAGGAATAAAAGATTATTTTACCATGTACCACTCTTGCTTTGAAATTACAAAACATTATGGCAAAAATGTGGTTTAATTATTTTTAATATGTTCATGTGTATTAACATTTAGGAAAGGTCTATGAACATTCAAGCTATTGAGGGTGGCTTCTCAGGAAAAGCATTGTAGTGCGTTGCTTCATTAAGAATAGTTTAAATTTTTAAAAGTTGAAAAAGAAGATTTGAGAGGTAGGAAGTTTTCATGGCTAGCCTTAGAAGTTCCTGAATTCTTATGCGGGAATTAATATCTGTACTAGGTAGGACATCCTCTACTGCTGTGTCATTTTTATTTTTTCCTTCTTCTTGTCATTGGAATGACTTCAATAATGCAGAGGCAGAAAGGAAATACATGTTCAAGGATTGGAGAGGCTTTTGCAAAAGACTAATACTTCTTCTTTGATAGTGCTCCAAAGCAGGCTAAACACAGCTGTCATAAAAGTTGTGCCACTGTGATCTACATCACCAGCTCTGTCTACATGCATGCACTGTGAAAAGAAGTGAGCTAATTTTCAAAATTATTATGCTCACAGGCATATTGGGCTTGAATTTTTAGAACAAAATTCCAATTTCTCAATTTTTTTTCCTGCAAGTGTATTACCATATTGGCAAAACTGAACTGTGGTAACCTTTTTCATCTTAAAGCAACTTGTTCTTCTATGTCAGGGAAGCAATACCCCCAAGTATTTTACAATAAAAAAGAACATGTATTTAATAATGTTAATGATTTCTGCAACAGTTGCAGATCTGCAAAAGAACCAACTCCTTATTAAAAAGTTATTTTATTAAGTAAAACTTCCTACTATAATATAGTTTTAAAAGTCTATTTTCTGTAACTTTTCAATGTATTAATTTGAAAGTTAACTTTGTTTCTTCTGTATTGCCTCTTGTTCTTTCAAATGAATGTTTTTATGATTTTTAGTTAAGTGTAATAATATGTGGGGGAAAGGAATAAAACAATTCTTTAAAATTTTATAACATTTTATAATGTAAAAATACATTGAATTACTATCATATGATTTGTTTTAGTCTTAATGTGTACTTTTTATGAAATTTTAAATGATCTGAACAGAGGATACAAGAACTTTATGTTTGCCAAAAGTGGATGGAGGAAAAATATTGCATATAAAAAACATAAAAGTATAACAAATTATGCTGATAAGAATAATTAAGAAACTGTACATGTACATAAATATATACACCTAATATATACCCACAAAAATTAAAAATAAACAAACAAAACCACAACAAACAATAAACTGTACAACTGAAAGTTGTTATTTTTCATATGAAACTACATTGGGAAACATGAACTTATGTGAAGACAAAGTTGAAAATGGACACGTGTAAAATAATCCTTTTTTTGGCCTGCAGTTTAAACTACAGTTGCAAATCAAAAAATTAATTTCCCATTTTCTTCAGGTAAATAAATTAACCTTCTTATTGAATTTGCATACATAACCCTTGCTCTAAGTTGGTGCTCAGTTGAACTTGAGTAACACAGAATGCAGACTGGATAAGCTAAAGCATTATCACTGTCAACTTTTGTTTGGGCCTGAATACTCGGGAGTTGTCTTGGACCAAACTTTCTTTCTAAGGGATTGTATTAAATCTCAAATCTCTTTATAATGGTCCAATGCTAGGAAGCATAATACAAAGTTAACTCGAAATTGATCAAGCCTTTGTTATGAATAGGTGTTAACATGTAAGCATTTTTAACATTCATGTGAACACAGCTTTATTCTCTCACTTTCATATATAATAAGAGATAGGAATGATTGAATTCTGAATTATAAATATATGCTTTACAGCATAATTTTACTTAAAAATAGTACCTGTATTTAATTTTTTTTCTAATTTTATGTTTTTGGTAAAAGGTCCTAATATTTCAAGGTTGGTATTTTCTTTCACAAAAATATTTATTTTCCTTTGTAGACAAAAACTTCTTTATTATAAATATGCCACTTTGATATTACAGATAAGGCCTTCATTTAATTAAAGTACTAAACATTTTGGTCAAGATTATTTTAATATTTATAGGAACCTATTTTTTAAAATTGTAAGTACATACATTTACTTATGTTTCTTGTACAAACTTTGCTATTATCTTTATTTTATACATTTTGATTCCAATTCTGGTCAGTGAATTGAGCCTAAAGATTATCAATGTGTCACAGAAATTTTCAACTCTTTCCCACATAAATAAATCAAAATAAATAAAATTAAAATGCACTTTGAATTTTGTGATCTTTCATGTTGTGGTCTTTCATGTCCTGAGTTAAACAATTTAATCTCTTTGTTCAATATTTTCTCATTGAAATGTAAATGCCATAACTGACAATTGGACCAAATCAGTTTCCAGACCTTTATTAAAAGGACGTTGGTTTCCCTGATCCATTGATAACATTTTTTCTTGTGCTGATATATTTGTGAAAAAGTAATTATTTTTAGCTAAAAACAATAAATGATATGATTTAAATTACACAATTAAACATACACATACATGCTAGATATTTATCTTTAAATATCTCCACTTACTTTTGCATGTATAACTGCTGACAACTCAGAGACATACATCCATTCAAGGGAATATTTGGTGAAACTTGCTAAGGCCACACAATGCCGAGATTAACAAGTGATTAGAGATCAGAGAAATAAAGTAAGACTCAAAACATCTAAATATCTATCTGGAAGATGTTAAAATAGCATGGGTGGCTCTGGACTATGATTGAACTAAAACTAAATATCATACTACATTAGAATTAGAGTAAATATGGTGTTTGGAGCCTCCTCTGACAAATATAATGTATATATTTTCCTAATTTTTGATTATGTCCATTGAATCACGCAATAAATCATTTCAAAAATGACATGCTCAATCTGTCATATGGGTTTATGATCAATCTCTTTTATGGGTTTTTTAAAATC
This sequence comes from Pongo pygmaeus, assembly GCF_028885625.2. NCBI lineage: Eukaryota > Metazoa > Chordata > Mammalia > Primates > Hominidae > Pongo > Pongo pygmaeus. The sequence goes on from NC_072384.2 coordinate 87,444,680, forward strand.
AATCTCAGAGAAACTTAAGAATTGAATATCTATACTGAATCAAGGACCAGAAAAAACAAACAAGCAAACAAACAAACAAAAAATTGAATATCTAAATGCCTTACATAAATGCTTCAAATTTACAGACAAATAAATGTTCACCTTGTTGCAATGTTGTCTTTATAATCTTGTTTGCATTATCTGTAATCAAAAGAATATATGCATATCAATTGCCACAATTTATAATGTAATACTATGAATTTGAATTTAACAAACAAGAGTGACATATTTATTACCATTAAAATTATTATACAGAATGTCTTTATAAAAATTGAATTTCTTTTTCTTTTCTCTAAAAATTAATCTCTTCTATTTATTGTAACCATGAAGCCACTTCATTTCAATAGAGTAATGTTTTAGAAACTATGATAAAACTTTCTAACACACTTACAAAGCTGAGAATTCATAGTGACTATGTTTACTGTTCAGGATATCTATACTTAAAACAATTATTTTAAAAATGTGAAATATGAAAGTAATTCAAGCAGCCTACATTACAAATAAAAATAATTTGTTAGATACCTGGGAATAAAAGTGAAATTAACCAGAATTATTTCCTTTCCTTATTCTTTCCCCTGCTTCATTGTCTTAACCCAATTGCAAGTTTCATTATTATTACCTATGTAGAGAAGAAATGAAACAAAAGGCATCTGGGACACGTTGCGGGTTTAACATTTGATTAACGGAATCATTTCTCTCTAAAACTGGAATGTTAGTTGTCTTTGTCCTACCATATTCCAAGTATGAATTCTAAGTTCTAATTTAAATGATAGGTAATGAAATTTAAATTGACAAAATAAGTCTATGAAGTTTTAATTTGTTCGCATAGACATTAGGAAAGTTGAGTGATATTTATTTTGTTGTGGAATCATTTGTTTTACAGAGAAAATCTTTGGTCAAAGCAGGTTACCATTGGCTATATGGCCAGAGAGATAGAAAGGGAGTGAGAGAGAGAAGGGAAGAAAGAATGAGAGAAATAATATGAATTGGGTTATAAGTCTCTTTCAGCAACTGGATCATCCTACTTTTCTTGAAATAGTTAATTCTTCTATGGAAAGTAAAATGTCTATGAAAGGGAAATTAATGGGCCCAAACTTCTTTTCGAATTGTACTATGTTTTATTCAATAGCCTTTTAAAAAAAGAGGTGTGTGTGTATGTGTGTGTGTGTATGTACAGCTGTATCTATTGAGGTAAGTTTTTTGGTTTACTTTGTTTTCACTGCAACTAACCAACTTCATATTAATGTTTTCAACTAAATTGTAGACTGTTATATAACTGACATTAAAATATTTAGATATAAAACTAATATGTTATGATTTAATTGATAAGGAGAAGAAATGTATACATATAATGAGTACATAAGACTAGAACACTAAACAATTTTCATTCCTGATTTACCTATTGACTATAGTCATAAGCTGGGAATATATAAATGCTTGATTAATACAATTTTTAAAAGAACATCTATTTTGTTTGTTTACTGTTACATTCTAAGTAGGATTAATTTAGGTAATATACATGCCAACTAACTCAATGTGGTTTAGCACACTAGAATTTTAAGTGTATTTGTATTACCAATAATTATCTTTGAGGAATCTAATAATAATAACCTTGGACACGATAATTTGTATGGCAATAGCAGTATGAAAGCGATTAATAGTGAGAAAAGATTTATAGCAAATTATCAAGTTTTCTTAGATTTAGACAGGACGAAGCATTTATCAATGCTTTTTAAGGAGCAATGAGAGAATGTTAGACTAATTTCCATTCTAGTACTCTTTTGAATTTCAACTTCTATGAATTTGTTTTAATATTTCATTATGAATCTTAAGATGTAAGATTGACAAGCAAAAACATCCCAAAATTTGCATTTGGTTGACACACATTGGCATATGATATTTATATCTCAAACTGACTTATTGATTTTTGCTTCTAAATCCATTCGAAACTGTGCCAAATGTAAATAATGATATTTTCTTCTGGGTGTGCAAGGAGAGTGTTAGATAAATACCGATTGTGTGAAGTTGGTAGAGAGTGTTGTTCAAATCTTTTATATCCTTAGTGATTGTTGTTTACTTTTTCTGTCAATTACTGAAAAAAGGTGTCTTGAAGTATGTAAACTGAACTGAAGAATTGTATACTCTCACTTCTGCCAACTTTTTCTTTAAAAATTTTGGAGTTTTATAATTAGGACCATGCACATAGGCATTAAGGATTGTTGTGTCTTTTTTATTAATGGACCCTATTATAAATATCTTTCTTTCCACCTGGTAGTATCTTTTATCCTGTAGTCTACTTTTAATAATCATTCTTATGATTAGTGCTTACATATTATATCTTTTTCCATCCTTTCACTTTTAATCTCTCTGTCCTTATTTTTAAAAGGCCTTTCCTATAGACAACATGTAGCTAGTTCTTGATTTATTTTTGCATACAGAGTGATAATATCTACCTTTTAACTGGAGTGACTGGACCACTAAATTTTAATTTAATCTAATTATCATTAAAGTTGAGTATAAATATCACTAGCTATTTGATTTGTTTCTCATTTCTTCTTTGTTTCTGTTTCCCTCTGTTCATGTCTTCTTTAGAATTACTGTAATTGAATATTTTAATAATAATTTCATCTTCATTATGGGCCTATTTGTTATTTCTGTTTGTTTCATTTTTTTAATAGTTGCTTTAAGGATTATAATGTACTAATCCATTACAGTCTAGTGTCAAGTAATGTATGTCATTATCACCTGTAGAAACCTCAGAACTTTACAACAGTAATCTCATATTTTTCTCCTTCCTTCCTGTGTGCTTTAATTCTAAATCCTTTAATACTAATTGTACTGCTGCTTTACCAGGAATAAATTTCCCCAGATAATGCTGATTTGAAAAGCGCTTATTTTAAGAAGTAGATTACTGATTGGCACTTTTTTCTCTTTCAGTTCTTTATTTTTTCTTTTTAAAAATTTATTTCTTTTTTATTTTCATAGATTTAGGGGCTAGAAGTACAATTTTGTTACATGGTTATATTGCATAGTGGTGAAGTGGATTTTAGTGTAACCATAACCCAAATAGTGTCCATTGTACCCATTAGATAGTTTCTCATTCCCCAGTCGCCTTTCAACCTCACATCTTCCTAAGTGTCCATTGTCAATTATTCTACTATGCCCACATGTATGCACTATTTACCCCCCACTTATAAATTAGAACATGTGGTATTTGAATTTCTGAGTTATTTCACTTAAGATAACAGCCCGCAGTTTCATCCATGCTGCTATAAAAGACATGATTTTATTTTTAATGGCTGAGTAGTATTCCATGGAGTATATGTGTATATATAAATATCACATTTTATTTACCCAATCATCTGTTAATAGACACTTATGTTGATTTTATATCTTTGCTACTGTAAATAGTGCTGTGCTAAACATACAAGTACAGTTATCTTTTTGATATAATGATGTATTTGCTTTTGGGTAGACATCCAGTAGTGGGATTGCTGGAACAAATGGTAGTTCTATTTTTTAGGTCTTTGGGAAATCTCCATACTGTTTTCCATAGAGGTTATACTAATTTACATTTCCAGCAACAATGTATAAGCATTCTTTTTTCTCCTAATCTTCAACATCTGTTATTTTTTTACTTTTTAATAGTAGCCATTCTGACTGGCATAATATGGTATCTCATTGTGGTTTTAATTTGCATTTGTCTGATGACTAGTGATTTTCAGCATTTTTTCATATGCTTGTTGGTTGTGTATATGTTTCTTTTGAAAAATACCTTTTCATGTCCTTTGTCCATTTTTTAAATGGTTTGTTATTTTCTTGTTGAATTGTTTGAGTTACGTGTACATTTTAGATATTAGTCTTTTGTCCAATACACAGTTTGCAAATATTTTTCTCATTCCTTAGGTTATCTGTTCACTCTTATACTTCTCTGGCTGTGCAGAATATTTTTAATTTAAGTCACTTGTGGATCAACTTCAATTTAACTCTCATTTGGCTATTTTTGTTTCTCTTGCATTTGCTTTTGAGGATTTAGTCATAAATTCTTTGCCTAGGTCAATATGTAGGAGGGTTTTTCCCAGATTTTCCTCTAGAATTATTATAGTTTCAGGTCTTACATTTAAGTCACTAATCTATTTTGAGTTCATTTTTGTATAAGGCGAGAGACATTATTCCAGTTTTATTCTTCTGCATATGACTATCCAATTTCCCAACACCATTTATTGAATAGAGTGCCCATTCACCACTGTGTGTTTTTGTTGATTTTGTCAAAGAACAGTTGGCTGTAAATAAGTGTTACAGACAGGAGGGAGGCTGTACCCTGCAAAGCCACAGGGGCAGAGCTGCCCAAGACCATGGTAGCCCACCTCTTACATCAGCGTGACCTGGATATGAGACATGGAGTCGAAGGAGATCATTTTGGAGCTTTAGGATTTGACTGCCCTACTGGACTTTGGACTTGCATGGGGCCTGTAGACCCTTTGTTTTGACCAATTTCTTCCATTTGGAACAGCTGTATTTACCCAATGCTTGTACCCCCATTGTATCTAGGAAGTAACTAGCTTGCTTTTGATTTTACAGGCTCATAGGCGGAAGGGACTTGCCTTGTCTCAGATGAGACATTGGACTGTGGACTTTCGAGTTAATGCTGAAATGAGTTAAGAATTTGGGGGACTATTGGGAAAGCATGATCAGTTTTGAAATGTGCAAGTGCATGGTGCAAGCTGTCAATGGATCTACCATTCTGTGGCCTGGAGGATGGTGGCTTTCTTCTCACAGCTCCACTAGGCAGTGCCCCAGTAGGGAATCTGTGTCGGGGGTCTGACTCTACATTTCCCTTCTGCACTGCTCTAGCAGAGGTTCTCCATGAGAGCCCCACCCATGCAGCAAACTTTTATCTGTGCATCCAGGCATTTCCATACATCTTCTGAAATCTAGATGTAGGTTCCCAAACCTCAATTCTTGACTTCTGTACACTCTCAGGTTCAATACCATGTGGAAGTTGCCAAGGCTCGAGGCTTGCACCCTCTGAAGCTCTGGCCCTAGCTCTACGTTGGCCCCTTTCAATCATGGCTGGAGTGGCTGGGACACAGGGCACAAAGTCCCTAGACTGCACACAGCACGGGGACCCTGGGCCGGGCCCAGGAAACCACTTTTTCCTCCTAAGCCTCCAGGCCTGTGATGGGAAGAGCTGGCACAAAGGTCTCACATGCCCTAGAGACATTTTCCCCATTGTCCTGGTGATTAACATTCAGATCCTTGTTACTTATGCAAATTTCTGCAGCTGGCTTGAATTTTTCCTCAGAGAATGTAATTTTGTTTTCACTTGCATTGTCAAGCTGCAAATTTTCCATACTTTTATGCTCTGTTTCCCTTTTGAAACTGAATGCCTTTAACAGCAGCCAAATCCCCTCTTGAATGCTTTGATGCTTAGAAATTTATTCTGTCAATTACTGTACATCATTTCTTCAAGTTCAACATTCCACAAATCTCTAGGGCAGGGGCAAAATGCTGCCAGTCTTTTTGCTAAAACATAATGAGAGTCAGCTTTGCTCCAGTTCCCAACAAGTTCCTTATCTCTATCTGAGACCACCTCAGGCTGGACCTTATCGTTCATATCACTATCAGCATTTTTGTCAAAGCCTTTCAACAAGTCTCTTGGAAGTTCCGAACTTTCCCACATTTTCCTGTCTTCTTCTGAGCCCTCCTAACTGTTCCAACCTCTGCCTGTTACCCAGTTCCAAAGTCACTTCCACATTTTCAGGTATCTTTTCAGCAGCACCCCATTCTACTGGTACCAATTTACTGTGAGCAAGTCACATCTTACATGGATAGCGGCAGGCAAAGAGAGAGCTTATGCAGAGAAACTCCTGTTTGTTAAAACCATAAGATCATGTGAGACCCATTCACTACCATGATAATAGCATGGGAAAGACCACCTGCCCCCCCCCACCACATCCCCCATGATTCAATCATTTCCCACCAGTCCCTCCCACAACACATGGGAATTATGGGAGCTACAAGATGATATTTGGGTAGGAACACAGAGTGAAACCATGTAACACACATTGTTAGAAAAACCACAACCACTTCAGCTTTCTAATCTCTAATAGCCATCTCCTCTTTTCAGAGAGACCACCATGCTGTACTTGGGTTTCTTTCATATAATGGTGGTTCTGAATGCCTTCACACAGGAAGCAGGGGAGATTGCAGGGCTCATCTTATGTATTTACCTTCTCCCAGAGGTCACAGTCCTGCACTGCCTTTTGTTCAGTGTTTGCAAACAGTAGTTTTTTACATTTTGTCCAGTTTTACCGTTCTTTATGTTGGGAGAGAAAGTCTTGTTCTATTTTTCCATCATGGCTGCCAATTAAATTCTCTCCTTAGGTGCGTTTTTAAAAGTCTAGCCATATTTTTTCTATATACCAGTTATATCCTTATTAGCAGTCTGCTGTATAAAACACTCAGACATTCATACAATAATTGCAAGTGACTTTTCTTTTTTTTTTTTCATGGAGTCTTCCTCTGTTACACAGCTAGAGTGCAGTGGCACAATCTCGGCTCACTGCAACGTCTGCCTCCTGGCTTGAAGCAATTCTCCTGTCTCAGCCTCCTGAGTAGCTGGGACTACAGGCACATGCCACCATGCCCAGCTAATTTCTGTATTTTTAGTAGGGACGGAGTTTCACCATATTGGTGAGGCTGGTCTAAAACTCCTGACCTTAGGTGATCCACCTGCCTCAGCCTCCCAAAGTGCTGGGATTACAGGTGTGAGCCACTGCACCCAGCTTCAAGTGAATTTTGATAGATAATGAGGAGATGGGGGTAAGAGAGTTATATTTACATGCTAGCCAGAAATGATATTTTAAATGATGATAAGCAAGGCTATCACTGATGAGCAAAATGATTACATTTGACTAATCTTTAAAGAAAAGAGTAACTTTTGTACAATGATAAACCATAAGACTTGAACTATACACATATATAAAAAGAACAGGTATATATTTCAGGAAAGAGGCCAGTTGATGAAAATAAATAGCCTGCTAAATGAAAGAGTGGGGATTACAAAGAATGAGGCAACCAGGCTTCTAGCCAAGGTACTGACAACTAAGAATGATTTTCAACTCAACACAAAAGGATACTTGGCCCAATATGTATGGAAGAAAATGGGGTATAGAAATCTGTGATGAATGGGAAAAGACCAAGCAATCACAAAAACCAAAGGCACCACTGAGGAGCACTGAGCTGCCTAAACTGTGTTAGTAACATTCCTAGGGCATCTATGGAGAGGAAACAGAGAAATCAGTGCTGTGAGGTTAAAGAAATATATTCGTGTCTATTCTATTCTTTCAGCTCGGGAGCATACAACTAAACATCTTACAGAGTCACAGAGGAGAGAAGTTCGCTCTTTTCACCACATTGAGGTTTTCCTACAGGCCAAGAGCACCATGATGCCAAGGCTGTTTAGTAAAAGCTATTTAGAAAGCAGTAACAGAGTGAGAATGCAGAGCTGCCTGATTTGCAAAAAAACAAGACATCTAGTGTTACTAACCAGAGATATCATTTCTATATCACCTCAATTTTATCCAACCAGCTCTACGAACATGCTATAGTAGAATATTGGTCTAGAAACTAGGGAAATAAAAGCAACTCAACTTATTCTATCCCTTGAGTAACTTACAATTTGGAAGAATAGCCTGACATTAAAAAAAAACATTCAAAATTTTGGTCAGTAATTATTTGTAATTTATTTTAGTGAGAAGATATAAAATCTCATACAATAAGATAATTAGCAAAATTTGCAAAAATGTTAAATTTTAGTAGGATTAATGCAGAATAAAAGTTTAATATAATATGATGTACTTTTGAAATTTATAACTTAGTAATATTAATATAAAACATTGGGTTTAGTAAAGTCCACAAGGGTCATCAGGGATGATTTTTGTTTTCTATGGTATTCTATTTTTATTTCCTGTAGTATTTTAAGGTTCCAATAATAAAAACAAATCTTAAATTTCATATATAGTTCTACTATTTTATGCAGCTTAGAATTTTCTAATTAAGAGCCATAGAGCTTCAATTTCCAGATTCACGATCTTGAGAGAGGACAGTGATGAGACCATTGTGTTGACAAAGGAAAGACTAAGTCAATGTGACTAACGGTTTTTCTTCTGCCAACTGAGATTACAAGTCTGGGAGGCTGAATTACACCCACTTTATTTTAAAAATACTTCACAATTCTGTGAACATGAGTTGAGGTTTTTTTCTTCTGTCTTTATTATGGATAAGAGTATAAGACCATAAATGAGGCCTCATATATTTTATAATTCACTGATATGAAAAATGAAAAATGATAGTTGAATGTGCAAGTTGACCTTACCTAAAATTTGATAATTTGCTTGAAAATATCTCTCGGGCATATAGAGACTTTCTGGTACCTATAAATATGGGTGTTTCATGGTACAATTCAGAATTATCATTTTCCTTAAATGTTTTTAGACTTCCCTGAAAGTCTAAAAATGTGGAAATATAAGATTCCTTGGAAATATTAAAATAGCATGAAATTACTTTTCTCCCTAAATTATCAAATCCATAATTAGACTCTAAATATATAATTAGACTCTCAATAGCCCTAAAGGGTCTTGAGTAATAAGGGTTCCCAGAAACCTACCTCTTGTACACATTTTTTGGCACTCTTCCAAACTTTCAAATCGATTCTGATTTCCTTCACATCCCCCATATATAAATTCTTCACACTGGCGAGTGAAAATATTGAAGAAAAATCTCTTCATGAGTGCTTTACATGGGCCATCATCCGCCTTGAATGCACAAAATGAATGCATAAGTTTCAGTGGTGGCAACTCAGTATCTATAAGGTAAAAATAAAAGATATAACATGTAATCTCCATCAACACTATAGTAATGTTCTTTATTTCCTTTTTAATATGTCCTGATTTTAAGGAAAAGTGCAATAAAACATGCTAAGAAACTATAAAAAGTTATTCAGTTATCAAAATGGTAGATAAAGTTAATAAATTCACCAAATGAGACACAACTTCTAGACTCTTGTTAGAGAGGTATTGCTTAAATCGTACCAACCGAACTGGGAGGGAATTGAGTAGTAGTTGTAAGGCAGCTTCATTCAAGTGGATGTGTCCACAATAGACCTCTTCTTTTAACTCAGCTAACGGACAGTTCTTTGAATTTCTCTCCCTAACCCACACTTGTGTCACTTTTTACACATAAAACAACTCTTTAAAAGCAACAGCATATTCACATTCATATATATATCTCTGTATGTATACACACACATATGTATATAACACTATCTTAAACCATTCCCTAATTATAAAAATTTATGTGTTTGATGTTATGAAAAATGTACTTCATGGTGCTTTTTTTTTTTTTAACTTACCATACCATGCTTGGGTTTTAATAATGTTGAAATAATGTAAATAATGCTTTCTATGTTTTAAATAGAATGAGGCAATTCTTTTGACTTCAAATTATATATATATTTTAAAAATATTTAACTACTAATTTTCATAACAGAATTTTCTATACTGGGAATGGACATACACATAGAGGAAACTCAACTAGATTTTTTTAAACATTTTATTTTTTTCAAGTCCAATAAAATTAATAGAAGCCTAATATTAAATAAGGTCTATTTGTTTACCAGTAAAGATAGACACTGAAAATTGTGGGTGGTGCAACCAAAAGAATAATGACAAAAATACCATATAATACTTCTTGAATATTTTCTGCATATTGAGTCTATGTATTTTCTATGTCTTTGGCAATTGATTATTAATCTCTTATGGAGAATATTGAAACTTATAAATGACCTAAACCAATTTTTCCTCTAGAGGGCAGCAATATTATATTAAATTAAACAGATGAGTATAAATATCTTGAAAAAAAGTGTTTTCATGCATTCTAAAATAGTTTACTTTGAACAACAACAAAAAAATGAATGGATGAGACTTTGATATTTTCACATAAAATATTTTTAAAGCATAAAATACAGGACAAGTTTTTGGAGTATGATTGTCTCAAAAGAAATCAGTTTTAAATTTCCAGTAATTTCAAAACGTGAATTTTTTGAAAGAGAAAATATGTGTATAATAAAAGTTAAATTAGATAATTTTATTAATCTCATTCCACCCATAATATATTATTATTCTAATCATCAATTTTGAATTAATAGCAAGTATTGGTCTTATTTTAGTAATGTTAAAGCTCTTTGTAACAAAATGATTGAAATGATATTGTTAATTTTTTACATGAGTCATAAAATTGTAAGTAGTCTTTACAATCTTGGAAGGGTTAAAAATACAGCTTTCTATACATAAGTTGGCATTTTCATGCTGTTTGATTCACGTGACACTAATTATTTTTGAACATGTAAATTTTATCTCAACTACTAACACTGCTTTCAATTTTTAAAAATTCTAGTTAAATTTACATAATACCATCTCATTATTTTGATCTATTTGATAAGTTAATTGATTATTTTTTTCAATTGAAATGAATTGAGCTGACAGAACTGATGGAAGAGTATGTTTTTCAGGTCCAGAATTTGTTAACTTAGAATAACATATGACAGAGAATTATTATGATACGGGGATAGTTTCAGCACCAAGCACAGTTGTTATAAAATAGCTAATTAGCAAGTAAGAATGTTGATCAAATCTTAAACTAAAGTTGAGTTTTATGCACATATGCATTTGTGTGTCTTCAAATTTCTCTGGAGTTATATTCAATTGACAAAATATAATGTTTGTGTTTACCAACATGATTTTTAAAATAATTTTAACCAATAACAGTGTCACTAAATCCAATAAATATCTATAGTCTATATACAAATAATTGTATCAAAGTGAGTTAAGAAATATTGGTGAACGTTGACAAGTTTAAATGTCATTTCTTTTTTTTCAAATCCTTTATCTAACATTTTATGTTGATGAACTTATCTAAAATATGACAATTTGCTTTAGAAAGTCTCTCAGGCATATGGAGAGTTTCTGGTACCTGTAAATATGAGTACTTCATGGTAAAATTGTCCATTTTTCTTAAATTAGACACACAAGTACTTTTTCATAGAAATTCATAACAAAATGTAATTGAGGATTGCTAGAAATACTTTCTAAAAATCGAAAAATGTATGAACCAAAATGACTTGTTAAAACACATTTTCTCTATCACTGAAGTTATAATTGTCAGTTTAAATTTAAAAATCATTGAATTTTTTTTCTGAGTGGCACATTTATGAATAACTGTAAATGCTGTTTGTATTTTTTTGTCTTTACTTAAGGATTTTAGAATTCCAAGCTGACATTTTGAGTTGTTATGAGAACCCAGAAAATTTGGTGTGAAGACCCTAAGTGGTGCATCTGACTTACAGCAGGCCCACAATAAGTATCATCAAATTTCGTATCGTGAGTTTCTGAACTCTAGATATGTTTGTTCTGAAACCAATAAAAATATGACCTATCAGCTCCTTAAATATGGGACCCCACAATTCACATAACAAAGCAGGAATAAAAATATTCTGGCATTTGTAATTTTACAGCTATATACCATTATCTCAAATTGCTGTAGAAATTCTCATATAATGTGATGTTATTCATTCCCAAGTTAACATTACTTTAGAACTTTAGAGACAAGTTATTGAGGCAGTGTTTCACATAGAAAACTTGAATAAAGATCTGTATCTGCAGAACACAGGGAACTTTACCTAATACCTGCATTGCCATGTATATTCAGAGAAATCATTTTTTATAAATCGATAATTTTATCAGATACTAATTGATGATTTCTCTACTTTTTATTCTTAATATATTTGATAATGTTTATCAACAAGCTAAATCTTTTTTCCATTTTCTGCATTAAAGATCTAATCACCTCTAGTTCAAGCTGCTACTTAGGAATTTCGCCAGCAGGTGGTGGCAGTGCACCAAAAAGGCAAAAGCTGATAAACTAGCTGTAGTAGTCGTACCTAGCAACAATAGCTAATGTTGCTCACTGAGTAATTACAATACTCTTGACATTTTTATAATTGTACCCTTTAATGATCATAACCACCTACGGAGTTAGGCATTATTATCTTCATTTTATAAATTATAAAATAGCATTGCAGAAATTAAGTAAATAACTTAAATTCATACCATAAATGATGGGTTTAAAATTGATCCTCATATGGTTTTACAACAGCTCTCTCACACATTCTTAATAAGTGCATGATATTGTCACAGATATGTGACTGAGATTCCTAAAGTAGCATTTGGATCAAGCATACAGTTTTAATTATATAATTTCCACTCAATCAACAACTTTTTTTTTCAAACATTCACCTTTATGAAACTAAAAATGGTTTCAATAATGGAAGTAGGTGATAATTTTATAGAAATTTTCTAGGAGAAACACTAAGTATTAACTTTTATGAATTATATTTTGTTAATTATTAGGTGATTATTTGTCTTTATTCACACTTTAATGTATTTCTTATAGAAATCCTGTATTAGAATATTCTTTGTGCAGTGATCTTGCAGCCCACACCTAAGCACAACAACCCTGGACTCAAGCAATGAATGGCCAGGTGTGCTGTGTGACCCACAGTGCCATGCCACTCCACCGAAAAGGGATGGAAATCTGCCTTGGTTTTCATTTCTTATTTTGAATAAACCCTTTTGAATGTTAATAATTGGGTATTGACCATGCGTCAAGCACTGTGCTGTCACTACAGATATGACAGTAAATTAGATGACAGCAGCCCGTCGTTCATGGAGCATATAGACACTAAGGACTTACATAAACATTCAGAAAGTTCTGGGTGCTGTGCGAGTGAAGAGTAGGATACCTAAATTAGCCTGAAGGGGTCAGCGATAACTTTCCTGAGAGTCGAAATTGAGACTTGAAGGAAACGTTTACAGAGGTAATAATTATCTGCCAGCAGCTATGAGAAAGCAAAACACATACAGGGCAATCTAAAAGGAATTTAATCTGATCCAGTCATATAAATAGAATTATGGTTTATATTGAATCATTTGCATTTGATGTCATGAATTTTATGTCTCATAGTCTGAAGGTTACAATCCTGCCTTCCCCTCCTCTCCCCCCGCCCCAGTCCTGGGATGTTGGATAGAAGCTTACTATAATATTTGCTGCCTGAAAACATGTCATGCCCTTGACTGTAAGAATACTCATCCTCTTGGAACTTATTTGCGAATCTAGGGCTTTCAGGTAACTTACCATCTAAGAATCCACATGCTGCTAGACTCTAATTAAAGGATTTTATTTTATTTTATTTTATTTTATTTTCTGGCAGGGAAGAACAAACACATGTACCTTTTGCCTTCTCTGTGTCAGAAAATGTGCCAGATGCTTTTCCACTTTTTATATAAAAACCATAGGAAATTAGTTATTTACATTATTCATTTACAGCTTAGGACACTGGTAGTCAGAAAGTTTAAATAACTTATTCAGTCTCACAAAGGTACTAGGTGGCAAACTACACCTGCAAACTCAGGTCTGTCTGATTCTAAATCCTACAAAAGATACTTGCCTTTTACTAAATGTTCACTCTTAATTTTCTCTCTCCTAGCCCAGTGGAATTGTTTTAAAAAGCTTATCACCACTCTTTTTATTATCATTTTTGCCTTATCTAGACGTTAATTCTAGATTATCCTCCCTGCTGATTTGACTGTTAAAAAATCATCTACTATTTACTTGTGAGAGAAGCAATAAAATTTGATGTATTTTTCTATTAATAAGAGTACCTTATTTCAATTAAATAATATACTTCTATAAAATGATGTTATGATCTTAGCATCATGTGATAAATTGTGTCTCCAAAATAGAATTTTTTCAGATGTGAGATAAGGTTATTATAAAAATTAATTTTAAACAAAAACAAAACAAAACTAGAAAAAACTGCAACTAGTTGGTGAAGAGGTCTTTAAGTCTAGCTTAAATATCAAAATTCTTTGTTATCCACCTAGGTTTGGAAGCTACCTTATAGTAATTTTAAATTCTGGCCTAATTACTGATGACTTAATTCTGGATTATTGATTGACTGTGGCAGCAGCAACAATTTCAGGAACTTCCGGGTTAACCAATATTCATTTTCTCAGTCCAGTTGAGGAAAATTGGACTGGGACAATACAGGGAACACTTGGATCTATTTGCTTCTCACTTCCCACAAGTGAGACTGCCTGTTTTTTCCCTGTGAGGACTTATTTTATCCTCCACCTTCCTTGTTTCTGTAGCCTCCAGAATGTTAGAATTTTAACCCACCATCCTTTGAGAAAAAAGCCGAATGAGGGATTGAAACTCATAATGTTCAAATTCCTATTTTCAAAAGGTACGTTAGGGTTTTTACTAAATAATGCTTCACCTCTAGGAAATTTTTATAAGATGACTTCCCCTTGCAGAGCCCTCAGAGAACCAAGCTTGATTGAATCTCCTTCCTCTTCTCATCAACAGCAGCACTCTCCATGCTTCTGTCACTTTGTTTACTACTTTATACGGAAATAAACTGTCCACCCTTCACACTCCCCTAGGAAACGGCGAGATTCTTGAGCACCTCATCTCAGCCATACCTGTTTCTCTAGCACCTTCCACAGTTTCAGGCCCAGAAGATGTATTTATTCAAACTTTATTAAAGTACACTGAACACAGTCATTTTAAAAAGCTATTAGAGATATCAAATAAGAATGCATTTATGGAAATCTGTTTTACATCTTAAACCACTATACAAAAATAAGCTATCATTTTGTTAATATTCTCTCATTAATACCAATGCTTGAGATTTCTGTCAACAATTTACCAATTTGCCACAAAATGTTACTTTAAGAAAGGTATATATCCACAATAATCATCACCATACAGTCTTCTCCTTGCTCTATTTTTTATTGTTAATATTCTCATTTTTAGACACAAGAGTTTTATGGGATTAGATCTAATTTATATTACTAGATCCTTTGGTGTCCTGGTTGACTAGATTTTTATATTAGTCTCGACTGGGAAGTTTTGATTTTGGAAATATGGGGAAGAAAGAGAGAATAGCTGAAACCTCAGATGTCTGAAGTTCCCTTTCCTCCTCACACTTTTCCTAGCCAAAGGGTAGCATCAAATGTCATAGGGAGTTATTTTTACAACATTTTGCTCCTTGCAATAGCCCAGAGCTACT
Organism: Pongo pygmaeus; assembly: GCF_028885625.2. Classification (NCBI taxonomy): domain Eukaryota; kingdom Metazoa; phylum Chordata; class Mammalia; order Primates; family Hominidae; genus Pongo; species Pongo pygmaeus. Next base: position 87,459,912 of record NC_072384.2, read on the forward strand.
CCAGTGTTTAATATTGTATGCTAAAAAAAGAGAGAAGTGTTTCAGCTAAAGTTACTTGGTTTCGGACTGTTTAAAACACACATGTGTGTGTATACACACACACACACACATTAGGTATAATAAATTTCCAAAGAAAAATATCACTTCAATAACAACTAATTTCCCTCCACAATGGAAAAATATGGTAGATTTTTTAGATTAAAATTGAGAGCTTTAACTAGCTTAAAAAGATAAATGCTTCTAATATTTTACCTGTGATAATCGTGTGTTCTTCATCTTCCTCAGAATCAGCATTAAGAGGGGCAGGGGCAAGATTAAGCAGCAGGCATACGGAAGCCCAAAGTGCATATACCTTCTTCATTGTGTAAATCATCTCTGAAATACAGAACCCATACATATCTAATAAATAAAGTGTTAATATGCACTCATTTACAGACTAGTAAACATCATATGTGTACTTCATATGCAAATTTCTATGCCATTTTATGTGTATACACATACATTTCTTTGTGCATACTCAATGAGTCATACTTAAAACGTATATGTAGTATTCAGAATTATGGGCAAACACATTCAGTGCATATATTTATTAATATTCAAGCAAACAGGTCATATTTCAACTTTGAAAATATAAATAAAAAGGACAGTAATTGAGAGACATGGGTAAATGCTGATCAATATGGCGAAGTATGTATTAAAGTCCATTTCCATGTGCAGTTTTACTTTCCACATCTTTCACACAGCTATTCTTTCTCAGTCAGAACCAATAATTATTTAGGCATTTTTCTATTATTTCTTTAATGCAACTTTTAATTCCTGATTTATCCTTCCCTCTGCTCTAGTTCTTCTTTTAAAAAGGAAACACATTTTCAGAATTTTCATCTTTGTTTCCTTTAAAAAAATGTGTTATTTACATCAATTTCCTAACCAGGTTTTCTATGAGATAGCAGACAGCCAAAACAGAGGACAAAAGAAGTGTCTGACATTCGAGTTAGTCCTGTTTCCCAGTTCATTATTCCCCAGTTTAGGGAGTTATCTGATTCAAAAAGTTTCACAGAAAAGTGAGTCTAAGTGATAAGCCATCACTCTTACACTCTAAAGGAAACAGATTTCAATAGGCGAGTGAGACTTTTCCTGTTTCAACGTTGTTTAAAGATCTATCGCCAAAAAAGAAGAAAAAAAGAAAAGAAAAGAAAGAAAGAAAGAAAGAAGTCACCTCTATTTTTTTAAAGATGACTTCTTCTTTGGATTTAAAGGTGGAAGGAAAAGTGTAATGATCATGCAACACAAAAAAATAAAAGAAGGGAACACTTGTTTCCTTCCTGTTCTCAGCCACCAGTGCCATACCAGTCAGGAAGGAAAGCGAGATCTTATCAGCAAACATTCACAAATGCAGGGACAGATACTTCATCAAAAACAATCTAGAGAATTATCTGGTTTTGCCTGTAGCAGATCACAGCTGCAATATACACCATTGTGGGTAGCCATATAATAATGAAGTAATAAATGTTATTATGCTTTAAGTTTCATTAAAATCACTAGTGAGATATATAACCTTTTTTTCTCACAACACTTTGCAAGTGTTAATATACATTTGATTTTTAGTCAGTAGAGATGTCATATATCTTGTAAATCATACCATAAACCATTTGAATTCACAAATATATATACATATTTATATAGATACATGATTTTGAAGAATCTTTAAACTAAACTTATAATCCTTATCGCATTTTTGAACACATATTTTTCAGAGATTCGTTTATTTCCATTTGATTCTTTGAAATATACTATCCTGCTATACTTTGAGTATAAAATACAGAGTGTACTCTGCATCACACAGTTCAGGAAGCAGGCTGAGGTTGGGGGCCTGCTGAAGCCCTTGAGAGAGAGGGCTCTAAATTCAGCAAGTTCCTCTCTTAAAAAATGGCGGCCTAGGGTATTGCCTAAACTTAGTACTTTAGACTTTCGTTGGGTGCTAGGATTAGAAACCAGCTCTGACAAACTTGGATCATCAGTTTATTTATTCTAGAATATGTGGAACAATCTGAGATGACAAGGGCAGGCTTGCATTGGTTCTCAGAAACAGCTAGAGCTGGTGAGCTGAGTGACACCAGGTATCTCTCATTGTGGCTACACTCCTTAGACAGCTTTATTTTCTCTCAGTGTGACCCAATCTTCTCTGCATAGCATGACGCATGAACAATGGACTGTCCTGGGTTTTAAACCTTAAGAGTTTTTCAATCAGACTAGTGTGAGTACTTCTCTTTATGGTCCAGGCTTAAACAGCTTGAGACTTGCTCTGATAGTTTCAGCATGAAACAAAGGACACCTTTTGGACCAATCCATTTGAGTTGGGAATTGTAGGAGACAATCATAGATTTGATGGACCCAAAACCAGCCTGGGGTCAGGAATAAGAAAATGTAATAGCATGGCAAATATTAATGGAACCATATGGTTTGGGTGGTGGAAAGGGACAAGTGTAACTCCCAGAAGGAGGAAATTATTGCTTTCAGAAGGGAAGGGTGTTGGACAGATAAATGACTATATGACTATATGACTATATACCACAGCAAGCCATAGATAAATAGTAGCATATGTAATTTTTTTTTAAAAAAGGAAAAGCAAAAGGCAAATAAAGTACATGAATTGCAGGAGGAATCAAACATCTAAATTTTTACTCAAAAATTCTGTCTGGTTCTGGGTGATAACAGATTTAATGTAGGGATGAATCCATGCACTAACTTCTATATACCATGCAAAATCTTTTTCCTTTTGGAAAAATCCAACTTTCTTAAAATTAGAAAACAGAGGTTTATAAAACACCATTTGCGGATCTCCTCCCCCCATAGATCAGCAGAGAATTTGCTGTAAAGATCTGCTTGATAAGCCCATAATCCTGGCTTTCTAATAGAAACATCTTCTTTTAAAAAAATTGACCCTATTATTTAAAATAGTTTTAGATTTACAAAAAAAAAAAAAATTGAGAAGAATGTACAGAGACTTCTCATAAACCCCACACCCAGTTTCCCTATTAACATGTTATGTTAGTATGGTGCACTTATCATTAATATACCAAAATTGATACATTGTTACTAACTAAAGTCCATATGTTAATCAAATATCCTTAGCTTTTCCCTAGCACGTTTCTGTTCTAGCAACCCATCCAGAATACCAAATTGCTCTAGTTGTCATCTCTCCTTAAGTTCCCTTGGCTGTGACAGTTTCTCAGATTTTTCTTATTTTTGATGATCTTGACAGTTTTGAATAATACTGGTCAGGTATTTTGCAGGGTATCCCCTTACTAGAATTTATCTGATGTTTTTACTCATAATTAGACCAGGCTTATGGGGTTTGGGAAAGAAGATAACAGAGTTAAAGTGCCATTTTTGTCACATTATGACAAGGATACATACTACCAACATAATTTATGACTGCTGATATTGATCTTAAACACCTGAGTGAGGTAATGATTGTTAGATTTCTCCACTATGAAGTTGCTTTCTACCCTACCTTTCCATACTGTTTATTTATTTATTTTTTTATACTTTAAGTCCTGGGATATATGTGCAGAACATGCAGGTTGGTTACATAGGTATACACATGGCATGTTGGTTTGCTGCACCCATCAACCCATCATCTACATTAGGTATTTCTCCTAGTGCTATCCCTCCCCTAGCCTCCCACCCCCTGACAGACCCTGGTATGTGAGTTCCCTTCCCTGTGTTCATGTGTTATCATTGCTCAACTTCCACCTATGAGTGAGAACATGTGGTGTTTGGTTTTCTGTTCCTGTGTTAGTTTGCTGAGAATGATGGTTTCCAGCTTCATCCATGTGTCTGCAAAGAACATGAACACATCCTTTTTTATGGCTGCATAGTATTCCATGGTGTATATGTGCCACATTTTCTTTATACAGTCTATCATTGATAGGCATCTGGGTTGGTTCCAAGTCTTTTCTATTGTGAATAGTGCCGCAGCAAACATATGTGTGCAAGCATCTTTATAGTAGAATGATTTATACTGGGTCAAATGGTATTTCTGGTTCTAGATCCTTGAGGAGTTGCCACACCATCTTCCACAATGGTTGAACTAATTTACACTCCCAACAATAGTATAAAAGAGTTTTTATTTCTCCAGCATCTGTTGTTTCCTGACTTTTTAATGATCACCATTCTAACTGACCAGTGATGATGGGCTTTTTTTCATATGTTTGTTGGCTGCATAAATGTCTTCTTTTGAGAAGTGCCTGTTCATATCCTTCATCCACTTTTTGATGGGGTTGTTTTTTTCTTGTAAATTTGTTTAAGTTCTCTGTAGATCCTAGATATTAGCCTTCTGTCAGATGGATAGATTGCAAAAATTTTCTTCCATTCTGTAGGTTGCCTGTTCACTCTGATGATAGTTTCTTTTGCTTTGCAGAAGCTCTTTAGTTTAATTAGATCCCATTTGTCAATTTTGGCTTTTGTTGCCATTGCTTTTGGTGTTTTAGTCATGAAGTCTTTGCCCATACCTATGTCCTGAATGGTATTGCCTGGGTTTTCTTTTAGGGTTTTTATGGTTTTGGGTCTTATGTTTAAGTCTTTAATCCATCTTGAGTTAACTTTTGTATAAGGTGTAAGGAAGAGGTCCAGTTTCTGTTTTCTGCATATGGCTAGCCAGTTTTCCCAACACGATTTATTAAATAGGAAATCCTTTCCCATTGCTTATATTTGTCAGGTTTGTCAAAGATGAGATGATTTTAGATGTGTGCTGTTATTTCTGAGGGGTCTGTTCTGTTCCATTGGTCTATATATCTGTTTTGGTACCAGTACCATGCTGTTTTGATTACTGTAGCCTCATAGTATAGTTTGAAGTCAGGTAGCGTGATGCCTCCAGCTTTGCTCTTTTTGCTTAGGATTGTCTTGGCTACATGGGCTGTTTTTTGGTTCCATATGAAGTTTAAAGTAGTTTGTTTTTTCTAATTTTGTAAAGAAAGTCAATGGTAGCTTAATGGGGATAGCATTGAATCTATAAATTGGGCAGTATGGCCATTTTTCAATATTGATTCTTCCTATCCATGAGCATGAGATGTTTTTCCATTTGTTTGTGTCCTCTTTTATTTCCTTGAGCAGTGGTTTGTAAATCTCCTTGAAGAGGTCCCTCGCATCCCTTGTGAGTTGTATTCCTAGGTATTTTATTCTCTTTGTAGCAATTGTGAATGGGAGTTCACTCATGATTTGGCTCTCTGTTTGTCTGTTATTGGTGTATAGGAATGCTTGTGATTTTTGTATCCTGAGACTTTGCTGAAGTTGCTTATCAGCTTAAGGAGATTTGGGGCTGACAAGATGGGCTTTTTAAATATAAAATCATGTCATCTGCAAACAGAGACAATTTGACTTCCTCTCTTCCTATTTGAATAAACTTTATTTCTTTCTCTTGCCTGAGTGCCCCGGCCAGAACTTCCAATACTATGTTGAGTAAGAGTGGTGAGAGAGGGCATCTTTGTCTTGTACTGGCTTTCAAAGGGAATGCTTCCAGGTTTTGCCCATTCCATATCATATTGGCTGTGAGTTTGTCATAAATAGCTATTATTATTTTGAGATACGTTCCATCAATACCTAGTTTATTGCGAATTTTTAGCATGAAGAGGTGTTGAATTTTATCGAGGGACTTTTCTGCATCTATCAAGATACTCATGTAGTTTTTGTCATTGGTTCTGTTTATGTGATAGATTAAGTTTATTGATTTGTGTATGTTGAACCAGCCTTGCATCCCAGGGATGAAGCCGACTTGATCGTGGTGGATAAGCTTTTTGATGTACTGGTGGATTTGGTTTGCCAGTATTTTATTGAGGATTTTTGCACTAATGTTCATCAGGGATATTGGCCTGAAATTTTCTTTTTTTTTGCTGTGTGTCTGCCGGGTTTTGGTATCAGGATGATGCTGGCCTCATAAAATGAGTTAGGGAGGTGTCCTTCTTTTTCTATTGTTTGGAATAGTTTCAGAAGGAATGGTACCATCTCCTCTTCATACCTCTGGTAGAATTCAGCTGTGAATCTGTCTGATCCTGGGCTTTTTTTGGTTGCTAGGCTATTAGTTACTGCCTCAATTTCAGAACTTGTTATTGGTCTATTCAGGGATTCAACTTCTTCCTGGTTTAGACTTGGGAGGGTGTATGTGTCCAGGAATTTATCCATTTCTTCTAAATTTTCTAATTTATTTGTGTAGAGGTGTTTATAGTATTCTCTGATGGTAGTCTATTTCTGTGGGATCAGTGGTGATATCCCCTTTATCATTTTTTATTGTGTCTATTTGCTTCTTCTCTTTTTTCTTCTTCATTAGTCTGGCTAGCAATCTATCTATTTGCTGATCTTTTCAAATAACCGGCTCCTGTATTCATTGATTTTTGAAGGGTTTTTCCTGTCTCTATCTCCTTCAGTTCTGCTTTGATCTTAGTTGTCAGATATAAAAAGAGTTCCTCTTTAAAAGTTTGGCTTGTTTAATGTCCTTGCTCTTTGTTCCCTACTCCCAAAGCCAAACTACATTCCTTATCCTTTATGCCTCCCTGTTTTAGTTTCAGTAAACAACTTTTGTATCATTCCTTATCTACAGAGCCCACATCTGCTAATCAATCTGTAAATTACCCCTCCCATTGTCCACCAGTGTAATCACACCCCTGCCCCTTTCAAGTTAGCCAATCAAGTTCAGTGTCGATTGTACAGTCCAACTCCAGCTAACAGAGACTAGACACATGTCAGAGATGATAAATTCATCTTCAAAAAGTTTTAGTTCCGTGTTCTTCCGGTTCTTTGTTTTTCCAGTTTCTATAGTTAACTGTGCTGTAAACAACCCTTCCCACCAGTCCTAATCTATAACTTACATCTGTTCTGTTCCCTTAGTTACGCACTCTACAACTATTCTTCCTGCTGAAACTACTTGTCCTACCACTGTAACCCACATCCTTGCTCTATTCAGATTAGCCAATCAAAATTAGCTTAGATTATACAGTCCAACTCAGCCAGTAAAAAAAAGACACAAGAGTAAAAGCCTCTTGTGTTAAAAATAAAAACCCCTGCCCACCCCTCTTGGTGTGCTTTCAAAATGACAAGTGCGAATAACACCCTTCTACTAAGAGAGGAGACCACCCCTCATATTGTCTTATGCCCAACTTCTGCCTCCAAAGAAAGAAGTAAAAACTAAAAGGCAGAAATGAAATCCACAGGCAGACAGCCCGGTGCTGCGCCCAGGGTCTGGTAGTTAAAGATCGACCCCTGACCTAACCAGTTATGTCATCTATAGATTCCAGACATTGTATGGAAAAGCATTGTGACAATCCCTGTCCTGTTCTGTTCCATTCTGATTACTGGTGCATGCAGCCCCCAGTCATGTACCCCCTGCTTGCTCAATCAATCACGACCCTCTCACACAGACCTCCTTAGAGTTGCAGGCCCTTAAAAGGGACAGGAATTGCTCACTTGGGGAGCTCAGCTTTTGAGATGCAAGTCTGCCAAAATTCCCAGCTGAATAAAGCTCCTTATTTCTTTAACCTGGTGTCTGAGGAGTTTTGTCTACGGCTGGTTCTGCTACATTTCTTGGTTCCCTGACCAGGAAGCCAGGTGATTAACAGAGGCCGAGGCAGCCCCTTAGGCAGCTTAGGCTGTGGAGCATCCCTGTGGGGACTCCAGCCAGCTTGAGCCACGCGGATCCTGAGAGCGCTCCCAGTTAGGCATTTGCCCCAGTGGAACGCCTCGTCAGAGCAGTGCACGGCAGGCCCTTGCAGAGGGTCAACGCAGTAGCTAAACACCGGGAAAGAATTGGCACTTGCAATCTGGACATCTGAAACTTGGTACGACTGGTCTTTGGAACTTGCCCACTCCATTTGAGTGGAAGCATGGCCTGATCACCCACAGTGTGTCTGTACCAGCACTTTGGTTTTTGTTTTTGACTTGACTTGGATTGCTTAATACTTTGGTTTTGGTTTTGACCTGGGTTGGATTTCTTGATACTCTGATTTTGGTTTTGACTCTGGTTTGGTGTAAACTGTAAAAGTGTCTGTGTGCCCTTTTTACCTGTTCTTTGTTTTGCGGTGTGCCTGTGGTGTTTTGTCTCGAGGAAGCATGGGTCAGGCACAAAGTAAGCCCACCCCACAAGGAACTATGTTGAAAAATTTCAAGAAAGGATATAAGGGAGATTATGGTGTTACTCTGACACCAGGAAAATTTAGAACTTTATGTGAAATAGACTGGTCAGCATTAGAGGTCGGTTTCCCATCAGAAGTAAGCCTTGACAGGTCCCTTGTTTCAAAGGTATGGCACAAGGTAACCTGTAAGCCAGGGCATGCAGACCAGTTCCTGTGCATAGACACTTGGTTACAGCTGGTTTTAGATCCCCCCCTCCCCACAGTGGTTAAGAGAACAGCAGCATAAGCGGCTGACAGAGGCAAGGAAAGACCAGCAGAGAGAGAGAGAGAGGAAAGAGACAGAGAGGAAAAGAGGCAAAGAGACAGAGAAAGTAACAGAGAGGAAGAGACAGAAAGACAAAGAGGGAGTCAAGGAAGAGAGAAAGAGAGAGATATACAAGTAGTTAAGAAAAAAAAAAGTGTACCCTACTCCTTTAAAAGCCAAGGTAAATTTAAAACCTATAATTGATAATTAAAGGTATTCTCCATAACCCTATAACACTCCAATACCACTTTGTTGTCAGTGTAAACAAGGGAATACCCCAAAAGCACTGAGGCCACTGATAACCCCTAGACATCCTATCAAAAATCCTTGACCCAGTAACCTGCAGATGGCCCAAATGCATTCAATCTGTAGCAGCAACTGCTTTGCTAACAGAAGAAAGTAGAAAAATAACTTTTAGGGGAAACCTCATTGTGAGCACACCTTACCAGTTCAGAAGTATCCTAAGTTAAAAAAAAAAAGACAGAAAGGTAGCTTACTAACTTAAAAATCTTAAAGTATAAGGGTATTCTGTTAGAAAAAAATAAACAAGATGATTTAACATTAACCACTGAAAATTCTCTTAACCCAGCAGGTTTCCTAACAGGAGATTTAAATCTTAATTACTATACAAAGGTTCGACCAGACCTAAGAGGAACTCCCTTCAGGACAGGATGATAGATGGTTCCTCCTGGGTAATTGAAGGAAAAAAAAAAGCCGTCTATACCAATTCTAAGTTAATTTGAACTAAACAAGGTCTTATTAATAGCAAAGGATAATTGAAATACCAAACTTACAAGGTTTTCAACAAAAATAAAGTTTGCTAAAAGTTAACAGTGTAACATGTATTATAGTAACTTCTAATCTTGTGGTCTTAGACAGTCTAGTCCACAGACATAAAGGAAGTTTGCTTCGGAAAAGAATGGTTATCATCTTCAAAACAAAAAAGGGAAAAAAAGGGGAGGAGGCGCGAAATTTATGTAAAAAGAATGTTATATGGTAAATTCTTGTCCTGAAATAAATTAACTGGTTGTTTAAAGAAAGAAATGTTTGTAATAAGTCAGAAAGTTAAAGCATGTCAAGGAATTGTCTGTGAAAGTCATGAAAGAAAAAAAAGTTATAAAACGGAATTTATGCAAGAAATGTTGTATAATTTAAAAGTAATTGGGCCTCCTGAATGTAAAACTATTGAAGAAACAGTTTATGTGCAAGGTGTATAAGGAAAGTAAAATATACCTTTGGTAAAGGGATTATAAGGAGGCATAAGAATGTGGATTTTTACCTACATTAAAAGGTTAAAAAAAAGTTTCGTTTTGAAGGTTTAAGCAAGTTTTAAAACATTAATCATAAAGAAAATTCTGTGTGTAAACATATTAGCTAAAGTTAAAGAGGTATCATCCAGTTTTTCTGTGAATTAAACATTAAAATAAAAACACAATGGGTTTTTTCTTAAATCACTAACCTGCTCTTTAACAAAAACTATAAAAGGTTAAAAAGAGTCTATAAAAATCTTACATTATGGTCCGACATTAAAAATTGAATAAATATGTCTACGAAGTTTTATTAAAACTAAGTTTAACATTAATAACACACTAATATAAAGGTGAAATTTAGCTTATCTGGTATAAAAATCACACAGGAAGCATTGTCAAATATAAAATGGTGTTTGGCTTTCTTTGGTCTAAAAACTAATAAAAATAGGAGGTAAGAAATAAAAATTTCTCAGTAGAAATGCACAAAGGACTATAAAGTCCACTGCTGATGTCCCCACATTGAAACCAAAAGGTTAATTTCTTAAAAATTATGTACTTGGTTTATCTTCCACTTTCCTTTCTCTCAAAACTAAGTCTTTTAGCACATGTACCACCCCTAGTATTTCTGGTAAACCAGCACCAGCCTAAAGATCACGTAAGAAGGAAAACTCGAGCCAGCTTGTGAAGGAGCTTACCTTGTGCTGCTAACCACCGAGACTGCTGTTCGTACAATGGAAAGGGGATGGATTCATCACACCCAAGTCAAGAAAGCACCACCCCCTCCAGAGTTGTGGGCCGTAGTCCCAGGGGACTATGTAATAGGAAACTGCTTACTACTCCCTTGTTTGCTACCTGTACTCCTTCAGGTAATAAAAAACTTCATCACTACCTTAGTTCACCAAAATGCTTCAGCACAAGTGTACTATATGAATCACTATTGCTCTGTCTTGCAAGAAGACACAGGTAGTGAGGATGAAAGTGAGAACTCCCACTAATGAGAGAGGTTCTCAAAGAGGGGGGAATAAGGGAGGAGACCAGCCCTCATATTGTCTTATGCCCAATTTCTGCCTCCAAATAAGGAAAAAGTAAAAACTAAAAGGCAGAAATGAAATTCACCGGCAGACAGCCCAGTGCAACACCCTGGGCCTGGTAGTTAAAGATCGACCCCTGACCTAACCGGTTATGTTATCTATAGATTCCAGACATTGTATGGAAAAGCACTGTGAAAATCCCTGTCCTGTTCTGTTCTGTTCTGATTACTGGTGCACACAGCCCCCAGTCACGTACCCCCGGCTTGCTCAATCGATCACGACCCTCTCACGTGGACCCCCTTAGAGTTGTAAGCCCCTAAAAGGGACTGGAATTGCTCACTTGGGGAGCTTGGCTTTTGAGATGCAAGTCTGCTGAAGTTCCTGGCTGAACAAAGCTCCTTCCTTCTTTAACCTGATGTCTGAGGAGTTTTGTCTGTGGCTCATCCTGCTACACTACAAAAGTAAAATTGCCTTACTAAGTAATCTTTTATTGAGCACACGTTTTCTTCACAGCACCAAGCACTTGTTTCTAACCTTAGTTATTTCTTGTCTTGTGCTAGCTTTTGAATTTGTTTACTCTTGCTTCTCTAGTTCTTTTAATTGTGATATTAGGGTGTCAATTTTAGATCTTTCCTGCTTTCTCTTGTGGGCATTTAGTGCTATAAATTTCCCTCTACACACTGCTTTAGCTGTGTCCCAGAGATTCTTGTATGTTGTGTCTTTGCTCTCATTGGTTTGAAAGAACTTATTTATTTCTGCCTTAATTTTGATATTTACCCAGTAGTCATTTAGGAGAAGGTTGTTCAGTTTCCATGTAGTTGTGCAGTTTCCATGTAGTTGTGCAGTTTTGAGTTTCTTAATCCTGAGTTCTAATTTGATTGCACTGTGGTCTGAGAGACTGTTTGTTATGATTTCCATTATTTTGCATTTGCTGAGGAGTGTTTTACATCCAATTATGTGGCTAAGTTTAAAATAAGTGTGATGTGGTGCTGAGAAGAATGTATATTCTGTTGATTTGGGATTGAGGGTTCCATAGATGCCTATTAGATCCACTTGGTCCAGAGCTGAGTTCAAGTGCTAAATATCCTTGTTAATTTTCTGTCTCATTGATCTGTCTAATATTGACAGTGGGGTGTTTAAGTCTCCTACTATTATTGTGTGGGAGTCTAAATCTCTTTGCAGGTCTCTAAGAACTTGCTATATGAATCTGGGTGCTCCTGTATTGTGTGCATATATATTAGGATAGTTAACTATTCTTGTTTCATTGATCCCTTTACCATTATATAATGCCTTTCTTTGGCTCTTTTGATCTTTGTTAGTTTAAAGCCTGTTTTATCAGAGACTGGGAATGCAAACCCTGCTTTGTTTTGGTTTCCATTTGCTTGGTCAATATTCCTCCATCCTTTTATTTTGAGCCTATGTGTGTCTTTGCATTTGACATGGGTCTTCTGAATAGAGCATACCAATGGGTCTTGACTCTGTATCCAATTTGCCAGTCTCTGTCTTTTAATTGGGGCATTTAGCCCATTTACATTTAAGGTTAATATTGCTATGTGTGAATTTGATCCTGTCATTATAATGCTAGCTGGTTATCTTGACTTTTAGTTGATGCGGTTTCTTCAGAGTGTTGTTGGTTTTTACAATTTGGTATGTTTTTGTAGTGGCTGATACCGATTGTTCCTTTCCATGTTTAGTGCTCCTAGAGGAGCTCTTTTAAGGCAGGCCTGGTGGTGACAAATTTCTCAGCATTTGCTTGTCTGTAAAGGATTTTATTTCTCTTTCCCTTATGAAGCTTAGTTTGGCTGGATACGAAATTCTAGGTTGAAAATTCTTTTCTTTAAGAATGTAGAATATTGGCCCCACTCTCTTCTGGTTTGTAGAGTTTCTGCAGAGAGATCTGCTGTTAGTCTGATAGGCTTTGCTTTGTGGGTAACCCAACCTTTCCCTCTGGCTGTCCTTAACAATTTTTTCCTTTATTTCAACTTTGGTGAATCTGACGATTATGTGTCTTTGGGTTGCTCTTCTTAAGGAGCATCGTTGTGGTGTTCTCTGTATTTCCTGAATTTGAGTGTTGGCCTGTCTTGCTAGATTGGGGAAGTTCTCCTGGATAATATCCTGAAGAGTGTTTTCCAGCTCCTTCCCATTCTCACAGTCACTTACAGGTACGCCAATCAAACGTAGATTTGGTCTTTTCATATAGTCTCATGTTTCTTAGAGGCTTTGTTCATTCTCCTTTTTCGTTCTTTTTTCTCTAATCTTGTCTTCACACTTCATTTCATTAAGTTGATCTTCAACCTCTGATATCCTTTTTTCTGCTAGACTGATTCAGCTATTGATACTTGTGTATGTTTCACGAAGTTCTCATACTGTGTTTTTCAGCTCCATCAGGTCATTTATGTTCTTCTCTAAACTGGTTATTCTAGTTAGCAATTTCTATAATCTTTTTTTTAAGGTTTTTAGCTTCTTTGCATTGGGTTAGAATATGCTCCCTTAGCTTGGAGGAGTTTGTTATTACCCACCTTCTGAAGCCTACTTCTGTCAATTCATCAAACTCATTCTCCGTCCAGTTCTGTTCCCTTGCTGTCAAGGAGTGTGATCTGTTGGAGGAGAAGAAGCATTCTGGTTTTTGGAATTTTCAGCCTTTTTGCGCTGGATTTTCCTCATCTGCATGGATTTACCTACCTTTGGTCTTTGATGTTGGTGACCTTCACATGGGGTTTCTGTCTGGACAGCCTTTTTGTTGATGTTGATGCTATTCCTTTCTGTTTGTTAGTTTTCCTTCTGAAAGTCAGGCCCCTCTGCTGCAGTGCAGGTCTGCTAGAGTTTGCTTGAGGTCCACTCCAGACCCTGTTTGCCTGGGTATCACCAGCAGAGGCTGCAGAACAGCAAAGATTGCTGCCTGTTACTTTCTCTGGAAGCTTCATCCTAGAGGGGCACCTGGCAGATGCCAGCTGGAATTGTCCTGTATGAGGTGTCCATCCGCCCCTGCTGGGAGTTGTCTCCCAGTCAGGAGACACAGGTGTCAGGGATCCACTTGAGGAGGCAGTCTGTCTCTTATCAGAGCTCGAGTGGTGTGCTGGGAGATCCTCTGCTCTCTTCAGAGCTGGCAGGCAGGTACATTTAAGTCTGCTGAAGCTGAGCCCACAGCCTCCCCTTCCCCAAGGTGTTCTGTCCCAGGGAGATGGGAGTTTGATCTATAAGCCCCTGACTGGGGCTGCTGCCTTTTTTCAGAGATGCCCTGCCTAGAGAGGAGGAATCTAGAGAGGCAGTCTGTTTACAGAGGCTTTGCTGAGCTGTGGTGGGCTTCGCCCAGCTGGATCTGCCCTGGGGCTTTGTTTACACTGTAAGGGGAAAACCGGCTAATCGAGCCTCAGTAATGGCGGACGCCCCTCCCCCAACCAAGCTAGTGCATCCCAGGGCTACTTCAGACTGCTATGCTAGCAGCAAGAATTTCAAGCCAATGAATGTTAGCTTGATGGGCTCTGTAGGTGGTGGGATCCGTTGAGCTAGACCACTTGGCTCCCTGGCTTCAGCCCCCTTTCCAGGGGAGTGAACAGTTCTGTCCACTGGCATTCCAGGCACCACTGGGGTATGAAAAAAACTCCTGCAGCTCACTTGGTGTCTGCCCAAATGTCTGCCTGTTTTGTGCTTGAAACCCAGGGCCCTGGTGGGGTAGGCACCTGTGGAAATCTCCGGGTCTGTGGGTTGTGAAGACCATGGGAAAAGCATCGTATCTGGGCTAGAGTGCACCACTCCTCAGGGCACAGTTCCTCTTGGCTTTCCCTGGCTAGGGGAGGGAGTTCCCCAATCTCTGGCACTTCCCTAGTGAAACAATGCCCCACCCTGCTTTGGCTTGCCCTCTATGGGCTGCACCCCCTGTCTAACAAGTCCCAATGAGATGAGCCAGGTACCTCAGTTGGAAATGCAGAAATCACCCACCTTCTGCGTTGATCTCTGTGGGAGCTGTAGACTGGAGCTCTTCCTATTAGGCCATCTTGCCAGCCACCCGTACTGTACTTTGGAAGAAAGTCACTACATACAGCCAGCACTTTAAAAGAATGGAGAATTATGGTCCCTATCCTTAAGGTGAGAGTATCTATATAAATTGTTTGGAATACTTTTGTACCAGATATTTGTCTCTCTGTATTAAATTATTTAATCCTTTATTTATGTAAGTATGGACTCATGGATGTTTATTCTATACTTTGTGTTATAATTCACTATGACTTTACTTACATTATTGCTCAAATGGTCTCCTGGCTTTGGCAAATTTGAGAGAGCATTCAGTTGGCTCCTGTACTTCTTTGAGATAGCTCCATCAATATGAGTTTTTAATTTTTTCTGAGTGCCTTACTTTTTGTCACTACTAGATGCCCCAGGCTCATATTGTATATTTTATGCCCCACTCTTATAATCACAGACATTTCTCCAAGAAGCCCTGATTCCTTCTACTAGAGATTGGTATTAGAAACCCAGATCTGGGCACTAGGCATGCTTATTGTTACTGGGATGTCATTTCTTTTAGGCCTTCTTTTTGGCAGATTAAAGGAATATATGTGTGTATTCTACCCTATCTGTAAAGGTATACTATCTTTAAATACATCAATATGTTCTGTGACTGCCTTATTTTACTTAGTATACCATCCATGTTGTCACAAATAGCAGAATCTCCTATTTTAAGGCAGAATAATATTTCACTGTATATAAGTATTTACCACATTTCTCTATTCATTCATTTTTTAAAAGATGCTTGAATTGTTTCCATATCTTGGTTATTGTGAGTAATACCTCAATGAACATGGGAATACAGATATCTTTTCAAGACTCTGATTTTAATTCTTTTTTATATGTACCCAGAGGTGGAACTGCTGGGTTGTATGACAGTTTTATTTTTAATTTTTGAGAACCTTCATATTAATACCCATAGCTACTCTACAACTTTACATCCCTGCCAACAATTTGCCAGCATTCCAATTTCTTTTTTTTGAGACAGAGTCTTGCTCTGTCTCCCATGCTAGAGGGCAAAGGTGCAGTCTCGGCTCACTGCACCTTCCACCTCCCGGGTTCAAGTGATTCTCCTGCCTCAGCATCCTGAGTATCTGGGATTACAGGCACCTGCCACCATGCCTGGCTAATTTTTGTATTTTTAGTAGAGACACGGTTTCACCATGTTGGCCAGGCTGGTCTCCAACTGCGGACCTCATGATCCACCTGCCTCTGCCTTCCAAAGTGCTGGGATTACAAGTGTGAGCCACTGCACCAGGCCCAGCATTCCAATTTCCACACATCCTTGCCAACATGTTACATTTCGAGTTTTTAGAAAAATAGCCATTTTAACAGGCATAAACTGATATCTCATTATTATTTGATTTTCATTTCCTTGGTAAATAATGCTGCTGAGCATCTTTATATATCTTATTTGTATGTCATCTTTGGAGAAAAATGTGTTTAACTCCTTTGCCCATTTTTAAAAAATTTCTGCTATTGAGTTGAAGGAGTTCCTTATATATCTTAGCAATTATCAGATATATGACTTGAAAATATGTTCTCTCATTTCAGTTTGCCTTTTTATTCTGTTGATTGTTTCTTTTGCCATGCAGAGCTTTTTAATTTGATGTAATCTTGTCTATTTTTGCTTTTGTTGCTTGTACTTTTGGTCTCATATTGAAAAAATCATTGCCAAGACCAATGTCAAGATTTTCCCCTATGTTTTTGTCTAGAAGATTTACATTTTCAGGTAGTAACTATAATAGTTAAACTGATAGAAGAAGAGAATACAATAGTGATTGCTAGGGGCTGGAGAGTGGGGAAAATAGAGTGTTGTTCAATGGGTACAAAGTTTTAGTTCTGCTAGAATAGTAAATTCTAGAGATCTGCTGTGCAACATATTGTTTATTGTTAACAACATGGTATTTTGTGTTTCAAAATTTCTTAAGAGGGCAGATCTATTTTGTCTTCCTATCACAAAACAAACAGAAAATGAAAACAAAATAAAAAGGCGGGGCGTGGTGGCTCATGCCTGTAATTCCAGCACTTTGGGAGGCCAAGGTGTGTGGATCACGAGGTCAGGAGATCAAGACCATCCTGGCTAACTTGGTGAAACCCCATCTCTACTAAAAATACAAAAAATTAACCCGGGCACAGTGGTGGGCACCTGTAGTCCCAGCTACTCGGGAGGCTGAGGCAGGAGAATGGCGTGAACCCAGGAGGTGGAGATTGCAGTGAGCCGAGATCGCACCCCTGCACTCCAGCCTGGGTGACAGAGCAAGACTCTGTCTCAAAAATAAATAAATAAAAAGAAAAATAAAAAACAGAGAGACAACAAAACTTTGGAAGGTGTTGAATATGTCTATTATTTTGATTGTGTTGATGGGTATTTATTTGCATATGTACAAACTCATCAAATTTTACATAACAAAAAATGTGCATATGTTTCACTGAGATACAATCACTATACAAGGAACTGAACATATTATTGTCTAAAATTTGATGAGTTTGTGCAGTTTTTTAATAGTGATTATGTCTCAATGAAGTTGTTTAAAAACTTCAGTGAAATAAATAAATACATAAATAAGGAACCAACTTTGTTTAAGTGAAACATGAGTTCTTAAGCATGTGTTCAACACATGAATTATTTTAGCCCTTGAAACTCAACTATCGCTATCCACCAACTCTTTAATTAATTGTTCAATTAAAATATACATGTATAGCAATAGGAATATTGTGAACCCATATGTCCATGGAATACAACTTTATTAACTAGAGGGCAGTGTCTGTGTGCAGTTCCTTTTCCCTTTAGACTTACCGGCTCCACTTATTTTCAAAGTTATTTAGTTCAGCCCTCCTCCACCCCCAAACTCCTTCAGTGAGGTTGCCATATACATGCATAGCAGAGTGAGATTTTCTTGTTACAGTCTGCATTCCTTCCAAATTCCTGGCCTTTTAATTTATATTTTTTAAATTGTATAAATTAAGGTTCACTCTTTGTGCTGTAGCTGTCTATGGGTTTCAACAATTGCATAGTGACACATATCCACAGAATAGTTGTAGTATCACACAGAATATTTTCCTCTAAAATTTCTCTGTGCTTCATCCATTCATCCTTCTCCTCTCCTCTATTCCCTTTGAAGTTACTGATCTTTTTACTGTATCTATAGTTTTTTAAGTAATTCAATCATTCACAGTTTTGTACAAATATTATTACAGTCAATTTTAGAACATTTTCATTCCCCCATTAGGAAATTCTCCACCCTTTAGGCTTCACCCTCTTCCCTTAAAGTTCTCCATCTCTACATCAGTAGGAAGCAATTATTTGGCTTCTGTCTCCATGTATTGCCTATTCTGAAAGCTTTAGTTAAATGGAATAATAAAATATGTGGCCTACTATGTCTGGCTTCTTTCACTTAGCATACTGTTTTCAGGCTCCATTCATGCTGTAGCATATATGATTGCTTTCTTTTTATTGCTGAAAATATTTTATAGTATAAATATACCAAAATTTATTTATTCATTCATCACTTAATGAAAATTTGTGCTGTTTCTACTTTTTGCTTATTATGAATAATGCTGCTATGAACATTTGTATACAAGTTTTGGTGTGAACATAGGTTTGCATTTCTCTTGGGTATATAACGGGGTAAAATTCTTGAATCACAGGGCAATTTTATGTTTAACCATTTGAGGAATTTCCAGACTGCTTTCCAAAGTAGCTGCACCATTTTCCTTTCATATCTTTCATGTCTTCCTTTCTTTTTTGAATGACACTCATCACCATTTATATATTTATGTGCATTTATATATTTATGTGTGCTGTCTCTACCACTAAAATGTTTTCTATTCTTAGCACAGGCACTTCACATAGGATTCACAACTCTGTGTTCAATACCCCAAACAATGACTGATACAAGTAATACTTGATGAATAATTAATAAATTAGAATAAACTTTGTGAGTTAAAATTAGGCTGCAGTACAGATCTTTGGATATATGCCTGGTGTTTTATTTCTACCAATTCCACCAAAAAATAAAGAGATCAGAAACAAGTATTGTGAAATGGTGCCATAAATATTTTTAAAATTGTGTCTTGTACTGCTTCTTTCATTTTTTAAAGGTATGACATACTTCAATTAAAATTGTTTTAAAGAATTTGTAATGAAAATGAAACACAAATGACATAGATTTAACATTTTTTAAATGTTGCTGAAATGATAGGTATTTTTCAAGTCAAAGAAGACAGATAAGAATGATTGCTGAAATTCCAGCAAAAGAGAAATGTATCTGTGGGAAAGATGACTAAAGAAAGATGGGCTTAGAAAAGAGATAATTAGGTAGAAGAAATGCATAATGTGCTATTTTACTCTTTCTTTATAATATTAACATTAATATTTATGAGAGAATATGTGAAAGAGAGGTAAATGTTCTGTATTGAATCTACTAAGAGAGGACCCAAGAAAGGAAAGGAAAGAAAAAAGGAAGACCTTTGAGACTCACTTTTTTATGAACTCTTCTATGAACTTCATATGAACTATAATCCCCCAATAGTCCTAACCTATAAGAAGTATGATGTGCATCTTAAGAAAACTGAGGTTCATAAAAGGAATATAACCTTTCCAAGTAGCATAAAACAGACTAATATTTGCACTCATAACTCTGTGAATCCAGAATTCACGGACACTTCACCACACAAAGCTGACTTCCCAAGAATTACTTTGTCTCCGGCATCATCTGGAAAGCATTCTGCCTCCAGTTGTCTTCATAATTATTCTGGTTTGCTTGGCAAGTAGCTCCTTTCTTTCTCCCTTCCTCCCTTCCTTTTTTTCTCCTTTCTCCCTCTTGCCCTCTCTCTTTCTCTAGCTCTTCCTTTCTTTTTTAAGTTCGTTTAGTGGTTAAGAAGAGGGGGTTTGTATAAGACTGTTTTAGGCGCTGAATTGTGTCCCCTTTCAAATTTATATGTTAAAGTTTTAACTCCCAGTACTTCAGAATTCAACTGTATTTGAAAACAAGGCCTCTAAAGAGGTTACTAAGAATAAATGATGTCATTGTTGTTGAGTCCTAATCCAATATGACTGGTATCCTTATAAAAACAGGAGGTTAAGACACATAGAGGAAAGACTGAACATCTATAAATCAAGGACAGAAGGCTCAGAAGAAACCAATCTTACTGATCACCTTGATCTCAAACTTATAGCCTCCAGGACCATGAGGAAATAACAAATTATTCATTTTTAGCACTTTGTTATGGCAGCGCTAGCCAACTAAAGCAGACTATAAAGCTTCAAATATCAGTTCTGTAACTTACTAATTACATGAATTTGATACTATATTTACTTCCTATTTGTCTCTATTTACTTATCTATAAAATGAGTATTTTACTAGAACCTACCACATAGTATTATGAGGATTAAATATAAAAGAATTAGAATAGTGACTAGCTTGATAATGTTAGCTATTATAATTTTTATAAGTAATCCTTGAAAACCTCTTGGGTATGCTGTAGAAACAGAAGCTCAGTATTTATAGAGCTTATTCTGCATTGAGAATGTCATCTCAGACTTTTGGAAGGTCTAAAAATATAACTGAAAAATAGCACTGATTTGGAAAGAGTTTAGGGTCAAACCGAGAGACATTTTTGTTTGAATTTGGTTAAGCATGGGAGCTTAGAATTGAAAGACTACAAGTGGTAAGGTGAAGCAGTACAGGTCTCAATGTAAAAGGCATGTTCTAAAGATTCAGATCCATTGGAGCTAAAATATTTTGGCAATTTGGCTTTGGTGGCCAGAAGAAAAAACCTCAAAAGGAATAGCAACAGATATTGACAAAAATGAAATTTATGGGATAAAAAAAAAGAGCTAGAAGCTCACATAGAATTAAAGAGAGTAATAGGATTAAATCATAATATTAAATTTCCAGTTCATCATTTTGGGAAAAGCATGATACAACTAGTAGGCAGTTATTGATCTGTTTTATCATTAGTTTTGGGGTATACACATTATTTTATCATCTTTAAGTGAATCTAGAAAAAAATTTATGATGCTAACATGTATACTAAAATCATGGTACTTATCTAAAATTTCTAGTTCAGATTTTTCTCTCTTTATAACATATTGTTGAATTTTTTTCTTTTTTAAAGTTTTACTATTAATCTCTAAGCTCAATGAGTACTTTGCCATGTCTAAAAGAAGGAAATTTCATTTTAGCTGCTGATTTATGGTGTACCAGTGGACGACAGGAGAGACAAAACCTGACAACCAGAAAAGAAAAAAATAATAAATTGAAGAATCTTTCTAATTTTCTGCTCAGCAGTGGCTAATGTTGTTGTCCTCTTGCTGTTGATTACTTCCATCCACTCAATTTGGCTGATCTCCAGGGGGCCTACCCTTCTGTCCACTAAAACCTGGCAGCCTGTTTTTTTGTTTTTTTTTTTTATTTATCTTTAACTGATGTGCTTTCATTTTGTTTTATTTTATTTTGATTGTTTTTCATTTTGGGTGAGTTTACAGCACACTAATACCAAAGAAAACGAATAAAGAAGAAAACATTAGAATAAAACTATGGTGGAGGAGAAGGGGGACAACAAACTCTATAGGAATTCTGATAGCTTTCTATTTCCTTTTTTTGAAGTTTACTTTTTGTAAGTAGTATTCTCAATTGTAAATCAACAAAATATTGACAATAACTAGGATCTGCAAATGGATTTTTGTTAATAAACATTCTTTACTAGATTTCCAAACGTATTTCCCCAATGGAGAACTTGCATAATCTCAGCGAGAGGTTTGAGAGCCAGAGTTTTCTCAGGAAAAGAGTATTTCCTGAATAAATACATTGTGGGAATGCAAATGTTTGAGCAATTTCCCAGGGGAGGTTTAAGGTTGTGTGACTGCACATTTGCCACGTACCAAATTCTAACAAGTCAGCACAGAGCCTGCTTTATTTCTTTATTAACGTCCCTGTTGGGTCCCACATTTTTGGGATGTCGAGTCATCACTATAAAGATTATTTTGGTATTAAGGTTCGTTATATATGACATAAAATTAGAAAGATAAAATTTTGTAAATTTGGCTGTATGGTGAATATATACCACATTTATTTAAAGCAATAAAATTAGAAGTGCAAAGATGTATCATTATAAAACATCATTTTTTATAATGATTTACTATTTTCACAGTGGTTTCCTATCTGTTAGACTACATATTGACAATAATACTGTGCAAGTATGTTAAATAGTGCTATGCAGGTATGTTGAATTTATCTTAGAGCTACATAATAGGTTTTTCAGCATTATATGACTAGATGGCTAATAAGTGACAAAGGCAGAACTAGAACCTGGACTACATTATCCCAGAGCATCCTGAAAATAAACAAAATATATGAAATAGAGGCCAAAGCCCAACCCAGGAAAATATAATGAATAAATATATTAATTAATTAAATTTGTCTATATTTATTTTTGATTCAGTGAGTTGCCTAAATGTTTTTTATTTCTAAATTAAACTCTAAATTTCATTTATATTTATTATCATAAAGTTCTTCTACATCACTCTATCCACATATGTATAGGAATCTGGGTTTCAGCCCAAACCCTAATTAACCTCATTAGAGACGGGCATAGGTCATAAAGCTTAGAAACCTGGAGAATTGCCTCTCACACCTGGGAATAAGGCACAGAAGTTCACCCAACAGTCAAACCCTGAATGAATGGATTAGTACAAGAGAATGTCTAAAGAGATACTTGAAAATCTGTTAAGTATTATATTTATTTTCCCTTCAAACTTGAAAGGAAATACAAAGCATTTATATACCAGTTTTTTTTAAAAAAAATCTTGGCTAAAGAGTTGAAAAGAGCAAACCCTGTTTTATTTCAGCCTCCTTTCAAACATGTCATTATAGTCACTTCAAATTATCTGGGATGAATTGTTATATGAAGATTAAGTCTGTTTAGGTTTGCTCTGTAGATGCCATTTTATTACTATAGGAATGTTAAATTACAGTTTGTCCTTCTAATTATAACAATCATTATGTAAATAGCAGTTTCCATTGTTGAATCTTTATTATTATTGCTTTTCTCATTTGTATCTCATACTCACCTTAAAAGAATGTTATCTTATGCTCATTTTTTAAAGGTAAGAAACAATGGTTCAAAATAACAAAATAAATTGTCCAAAAAACAGCAGTATAACTATATTTGACCCTGAAGCAAATGCCTTTAATCACTGCTCTATGCTGTCAGATTTTTTAAGATAGTGTTGGTAAAAAAAAATTAGTAAAAATCATATTTGACACTGATGTATAGATTGAGTAGTGTGACTCCTTTTTATAAAAATGGTAAGAATTTGAAAAAGGTAGTAAATATTTGATACAGGCAGTCACCATCTTATAATGCAGTCATATTCCAAACTCTGTTGGTAGGACCAGTTTTTTGGAACACTGGACATACAATATTATAAATGAAATTTATGTTGATAGTTAAGTGGTAAAAACAAATGAACACAAATAAAAAAGCCTCAATGCATAAGGATGAACTAGTCCAGATTTGAAGTTTGGTAAGAATGCTGCATCAGACCCAGTTCAAGGTGGCTTTTATTTGCTATCACTTCCAAACAGCCAACAAGTCTTAGAATGGATCTTCACCAGGTAAGAATACAAGTGATTCTGTGAGTGAAGCTCTCAGGAGCTATCTCAGTCTATTAGGGTTGCTGTAACAAAATATCACAGACTGTGTGGCTTAAACAACAGAAATTTGTATCTCACAGTTCTGGAGGCTAGAAAATCCAAGATCAAGGTGCTGGTCCAATCGTTCCTGGTGAGGGCTCTCTCTTGGCTTGCCAATGGTGGCTGCTTTCTCACTATGTCCTCACATGGCCTTTCCTGTCCTGTGTGCACATGGAGAGAAAGAAAGAGATATCTCTTCTCTAAGGCCTTCTTTAAGGCCATCAATCCTATTGAATTAGGATTTAACATTTATTATCTCATTTACGTTAATTACCCCCAAAGCCTTACCTTCAAATACAGTCACATTGGGGGTTAGGTATCCAACATTTTGGGGAAACACAATTCAGAGCAGGAACATTCCTAGTGTTTCAAGGAAGTGTCTCTAACTTGGTTGCAAGTTTGTCTCGGAAGTGGGGGTCACTGCCTTTCTATCAGTAGGCTGGAGCTGAAGATACATCAGCCCTAGAGTGCACTTTCTAATGTGCAATTCAATTCTTTCCTTTCCGCATAGCTATAGACTTTGATTCTCTGTTTCTTGCGGCATCACTAACCTTTAGGCAGGACTGGTCATATCAATCACATTTCTATTGAAAATATAGCAATCGCCAACTTCTTATGTTGTACATTTTATGATAATTTGCCCAAACTATGGTGTTTGTTTATTCGTTTGTTTTTGGTTGTTCCTTAAGAGCGAAGAACTGGTCTGGGAAAGTGACTGTTTTCTAGAAGTGTTCTCCATTGAGAAAGTGTATTTTTTGCTCACAATAAGAAGGAAAGACTTGGCAGGGAAAACAGATCCTCACTGTCGAATTCCTTCTCTACCCTTATTTCTCAACTGTAATTGCAAATCACATGTAAGAGAGCAGAAGGCACTGCCCTGGAGGTCAATTCTTGTAACCTGAAATTGAGTAATATATTTGTTTTCTGATTCAGTTAGTTGTGCACACTAACTATGAAAGTACCCAGAAGGCTTGTTTTGAAATTGGAGATCTTTTTCAAAATTGTGCATAATAAAATTCGCATACTAAACGTTCTAAGGGCCCTAATCTAAATATGTAATATTTACCACAAGATTTTAGGAAACTGATCAGTTATTATCACAAATATGAAAAAAGGTGGAAAGACGTTCCCAATGGCAGCAGAGAGAAAACCTGGTAAATCCTACCCATATTGTCAACATTATCTCTTCACTTTTGGCATCGTCCCCTGACTTAATCACATGAATGGAATGGAAATATTGCTTCTATATAAAATCTCTACTCAAGTGGTGCCTTTCAGAGCATAAAACAGCTTGATGGTTATGTTCTCTTCCTTCCTATGCTTTTTAAATCACTGTACCTCTTCCTGTGTTACACATTATATATTTATTTGCTTACTCTGTCTTTTCTCTCAAATGTAAGCTCTTTAAATATGGGACTCATGTTTGTTCTTTCTGGTACCTGCTGGAACTCAATGGATATTTGTGAAATAAATCTTTTATGAATTAAAAATTCAGTAAAAATTGTTTTATTTTGTATTTTTTTTACAGAAAGTAAAAGTTCACTGGAGAAATTTAAAAAATATATAAGCTAAAATTATTTTAAATGGTATGAATAAAAGTGAATACAATGGGTAATGGGCCTTGAGTATAAACTAATCCTTTATTAGAGAAGACAGTTATTACTTAACCAATCATTTTTCCTTTCTTCCACCTTTGTTTCTCACAAAACCTGTCCATATTCTGTACTCATAAAATGTATTCTCAAAACTTCTATTAAATGGACAGTAATGGAGTCACAGCAGCATCTGGCCATGACTGACTTGCCAAGGAGTCAATACCTTTACAGACTCAGGCTAACTACTGTCTGTAGAATGGTGTGTGGTATAGAGTTCTACAGAGGGCCAGTACTAGAGAGGCTGCTACAATAAACTTAGTTGTTTATATTTTAGTTTCCGGCTTAGCTCATGACTGTAGAGTCTCTAATATACTCTATATTCTACCAAAGAATTCCAAATTGTGCTTTCAAGTTCTTATTATATAAGATGTTTATTGTGTCTGAATGAATTTAGTCCGACAATGAATCATTAAAATGTGATGTATTTTATCAGCACCTTAGTGATGTAATAATTAGTTTCTTTTTACAGTTATTACAAAAGTGTCAATAACAGAAAAATAGTCACAGAAATTTTTCTGTTTTTTGCAACCATTTGATTATAAATAAATTTTCATATCAATTTTTCTATTTAAAAATATTGATAGCATATTCCTCTTTTGATATGATTTATATGATCATGATAATTGTACAAGTTCTATGTCAACCAAAAATTTTATTTTTCCTCATCTCTGCAATGGGAAAAATTAAAAAAGGTTTACCAATGCAATCACCTAGAAATTGACCGTTTTATTTATGTTTGATGCCATTAACAAAAATAGTTTATTTTTCATGTAAGTGATACATTGACATGTCTAAAGACGGCATTCTATTTGATATTATTAAAATTGTATTCATTATAGTTAAATAAAATTTTGCTATGACCTTTTATAATACACTTAAATACTTTCTTCCAAAGGTAGAAAGGATTGAGAGAATGAAGATTTCTTACCAATTGCTTTTATTTAAATTTTTTTTCAAAATCAGAGTATTCTATTTATTTTTAGCTACATATTTAACTAACTGTTCTATTCTTTTAGTATTTAAAATATTAAAACTGTCTTTTTAAATTGGAAAAGTAATACATGTATATTTTTCCAAATCATAAAACATAAAGCAGAATAAAGAAAATACAGACTAACCATCAATCTACCTATTCAGAAGCAACCTCTGGTTGTATATGATTTCTTATGCATGTTAATATGTATAAGTGTGTGTATATGTGTGATTACATTTATATGAGCAGATGTGAATGATCATTGCACATATATTGTTTGGTAACCTCCTTTGTCATTGAATGAGATAATATTGATAACTTTTGAGTTGCAGGCAAGATGGCTGAATAGAAACAGCTCTGGTCTGCAGCTTCCAGTGAGATCAATGCAGAAGGCACGTGATTTCTGCATTTCCAACTGATGTACCCAGCTCATCTCATTGGGACTGGTTAGACAGTGGGTGTAGCCCATGGAGGGCAAGCGGAAGCAGGGTGCTGCATTGCCTCACCTGGGAAGCACAAGGAGTCAGGGAACTCCCTCCCCTAGCCAAGGGAAGCCATGAGGGGCTGTGCCGTGAAGAACAGCACGTTCTGGCCCGGATACAACGCTTTCCCTACAGTCTCTGCAACCCGCAGACCAGGAGATTCCATCGTGTGCTTACGTCACTGGGGCCCTGGGTTTCAAGAACAAAACTGGACAGCCTTTGGGCAGTCACCTAGCAAGCTGTGGGAGTTTTTTTTTCATACCCCAGTGGCATCTGGAACGCCAGTGAGACAGAACCCTCATCTCCTGGAAAGGGGGCTTAAGCCAGGGAGGCAAGTGGTCTAGCTGAGTGGATTGCAGCCCCATGGAGCCCAGCAAGCTAAGATCCACTGGTTTGAAATTCTTGCCCCCAGCACAGCAGTCTTAAGTCGACCTGGGATGCTCCAGCTTGGTCAGGGGAGGGGCATCCGCCATTACAGAGGCTTGAGTAACCGGTTTTCCCCTCACAGTGTAAACAAAGCCCCAGGGAAGTTCTAACTGGGTGGAGCCCAACACAGCTCCTCAAACCCACTGTAGCCAGACTGCCTCTCTAGATCCTTCCTCTCTGGGCAGGGCATCTCAGAAAGAAAAACAGCAGCCCCAGTCAGGGGCTTATAGATCAAACTCCCATCTCCCTGGGACAGAGCACCTGGGGAAGGGGTGGATGTGGGCGCAGCTTCAGCAGACTTAAACATTCGTGCCTGCCGGCTATGGAGAGAGCAGCAGATATCCCAGCACAGTGTTCGAGCTCTGCTAAGAGACACACTGCCGCTTCAAGTGGGTTCCTGACCCCTGTGCCTCCTGACTGGGAGACACCTCCCAGCAAAGGTCAACAGACATCTCATATAGGAGAGCTCCAGCTGGCATATGGTGGGTTCCCCTCTGGGATGAGGCTTCCAGAGGAAGGAATAAGCAGTAATCTTAGCTGTTCTACAGCCTCCACTGGTGATACCCAGGCAAACAGGGTCT
The DNA here is from genome assembly GCF_028885625.2 of Pongo pygmaeus. Lineage (NCBI taxonomy): Eukaryota > Metazoa > Chordata > Mammalia > Primates > Hominidae > Pongo > Pongo pygmaeus. The sequence goes on from NC_072384.2 coordinate 87,487,444, forward strand.
GGAGTGGACCTCAAGCAAACTCCAGCAGACCTGCAGCAGAGGGACCTGACTGTTAAAACGAAAACTAACAAACAGAAAGGAATAGCATTAACATCAACAAAGAGGACATCCACACAGAAACCCCAGAAACGCCATACAAAAGGTCACCAACATCAAAGACCAAAGGTACATAAATCCAGAAAGATGAGGAAAAACCAGCACAAAAAGGCTGGAAATTCCAAAAACCAGAACATGTCTTCTCCTCCAAAAGATCACAACTCCTTGCCAGCAAGGGAACAAAACTTGATGAAGAATGAGTTTGATGAATTGACAGAAGTGGCTTCAGAAGGTGGGTAATAACAAACTCCTCCAAGCTAAGGGAGCATGTTCTAACCCAATGCAAGGAAGCTAAGAACCTTGAAAAAAGTATAGAGAAATTGCTAACTAGAATAACCAGTTTAGAGAAGAACATAAATGACCTGATGGAGCTGAAAAATACAGCATGAGAACTTCGTGAAGCATACACAAGTATCAATAGCTGAATCAATCTAGCAGAAGAAAGGCTATCAGAGATTGAAGATCAACTTAAGGAAATAAAGCATGAAGACAAGATTAGAGAAAAAAAGAATGAAAAGGAATGAAGAAAGCCTCCAAGAAATATGAGACTATATGAAAAGACCAAACCCACATTTGATTGGTGTACTTGAAAGTGACAGGGAGAATGGAAAGAAGTTGGAAAACACTCTTCAGGATATTATCCAGGAGAACTTCCTCACCTAGCAAGACTGGCCAACATTCAAATTCAGGAAATACAGAGAACACCACAAAGCTACTCCTCAAGAAAAGCAACCCAAAACCACATAATCATCAGATTGAACAAGGCTGAAATGAAGGAAAAAATGTTAAGGGCAGCCAGAGAGAAAGGTTGGGTTTCCCATAAAGGGAAGCCCATCAGATTAACAGTGGATCTCTCTGCAGAAACTCTACAAGCCAGAAGAGAGTGGGGGCCAATATTCCACATTCTTAAAGAAAATAATTTTCAAGCCAGAATTTCATATCAAGCAAAACTAAGCTTCATAAGTGAAGGATAAATAAAATATTTTACAGACAAGCAAATGCTGAGAGATTTTGTCACCACCGGGCCTGCCTTATGAGAGCTCCTGAAGGAGGCACTAAATATGGAAAGAAACAATTGGTACCAGCCACTGCAAAAACATACCAGATTGTAAAGACCATCGACACTATGAAGAAACTGCATCAACTAACAGGCAAAATAACCAGCTAGCATCATAATGACAGGATCAAATTCACACATAGCAATATTAACCTTAAATGTAAATGGGTTAAATGCCCCAGTTAAAAGGCATAGACTGGCAAATTGGATAAAGAGTCAAGACCCATTGGTGTGCTGTATTCAGGAGACCCATGTCACGTGCAAAAACACACATTGACTCAAAATAAAAGGATAGAGGAATATTGAACAAGCAAATGGAAAGCAAAAAATAAAAATAAAAAAGTAAAAAAAATCAGGGGTTGCAATGCTAGTCTCTGATAAAGCAGACTTTAAACCAACAAAGATCGAAAGAGCCAAAGATGGGCATTACATAATGGTAAAGAAATCAATGCAACAAGAAGAGCTAACAATCCTAAATACATATGCACCAAATACAGGAGCACCCAGATTCATAAAGCAAGTTATTAGAGACCTACAAAGAGATTTAGACTCCCACACAATAATAGTGGGAGACTTTAACACCCCACTGTCAATATTAGACAGATCAACGAGACAGAAAGTTAAAAAGGATATCCAGGAGCTGAACTCAGCTCTGCAACAAGCAGACCTAATAGACATCTACAGAACTCTGAACCCCAAGTCAACAGAATATATATTCTTCTCAGCACCACATCACACTTATTCTAAAATTGACCGCATAATTGGAAGCAAAACACTCCTCAGCAAATGCAAAAGAATGGAAATCATAACAGTCTGTCAGACCACAGTGCAATCAAATTAGAACTCAGGATTAAGAAACTCACTCAAAACCATACAACTACATGGAAACTGATTAACCAGCTCCTGAAGGACTACTGGGTAAATAACAAAATTAAGGCAGAAATAAATAAGTTATTTGAAACCAATGAGAACAAAGACACAACATATCAAAATTTCTGGGACACAGCTAAAGCAGTGTTTAGAGGGAAATTTATAGCACTAAATGCCCACAGGAGAAAGTGGGAAAGATCTAAAGTTGACAACCAAACATTGCAATTAAAAGAACTAGAGAAGCCAGAGCAAACAAATTGAAAAGCTAACAGAAGACAAGAAATAACTAAGATCAGAGCAGAAACGAGGGAGATAGAGACAGGAAAAACTCTTCAAAAAATCACTGAATCCAGGAGCTGGTTTTTTTAAAAGATTAACAAAATAGACAGACCGTTAGCTAGACTAATGAAGAAGAAAAGAGAGAAGAATCAAATAGACACAATACAAAATGATAAAGTGGATATCACAACTGATCCCACAGAAATACAAACTACCATCAGAGAATACTATAAAAACCTCTAAGCAAATAAACTAGAAAATCTAGAAGAAATGGATAAATTCCTGGACACATACAACCTCCCAAGACTAAACCAGGAAGAAGTCGAATGCCTGAATAGACCAATAACAGGTCCTGAAATTGAGGCAGTAATCAATAGAATACCAACCAAAAAAAGCCCAGGACCAAAGAAATTCACAGCCGAATTCTACCAGAGATACAAAGAGTAGCTGGTACTATCCCTTCTGAAACTATTCCAAACAATAGAAAAAGAGGGACTCCTCCCTAACTCATTTTATGAGGCCAGCATCATCCAGATACAAAAACCTGGCAGAGACACGTGCACAAAAAAAAAAAAAATTCAGGCCAATATCCCTGATGAACATCGATGCAAAAATCCTCAATAAAATACTGGCAAACTGAATCCAGCAGCACATCAAAAAGCTTATCCCCCACCATTAAGTTGGCTTCATCCCTGGGATGCAAGGCTGGTTCAACATACACAAATCAATAAACTTAATCCATCACATAAACAGAATCAATGACAAAAACCACATGATTATCTCAATACATGCAGAAAAGGCCTTTGATAAAATTCAACATGGCTTTATGCTAAAAACTCTCAATAAACTTGGTATTGATGGAATGCATCTCAAAATAATAAGAGCTATTTATGACAAACTCACTGCCAATATCATACTGAATGGGCAAAAGCTAGACACATTCCCTTTGAAAACTGGCACAAGACAAGGATGCCCTCTCTCACCACTCCTATTCAACATAGTATTGGAAGTTCTGGCCAGGGCAATCAGGCAAGAGAAAGAAATAAAGGATATTCAAATAGGAAAAGAGGAAGTCAAATTTTCTCTGTTTGCAGATGACATGATTGTATATTTGGAAAACACCATCATCTCAGTCCAAAATCTCCTTAAGCTGAAAAGCAACTTCAGCAAAGTCTCAGGATACAAAATCAAGTGAAAAAACCACAAGCATTCCTGTACACCAATAACAGACAAACAGCCAGCCAAATCATGAGTGAACTCCCATTCACAGTTGCTACAAAGAGAATAAAATACCTAGGAATACAACTCACAAGAGATGTGAAGGACCTCTTCAAGGAGATCTACAAAACACTGCTCAACAAAATAAGAGAGGACACAAACAAATGGAAAAACAGTCCATGGATAAGAAAAATCAATATCATGAAAATAGTCATACTGCCCTAAGTAATTTATAGATTCAATGCTATCCCCATCAAGCTATCATTTACTTTCTTCACAGAATTAGAAAAAGCAAACTACTTTAAATTTCATATGGAACCAAAAAACAGTCTATATAGCCAAGACAATCCTAAGCAAAAAGAACAAAGCTGGAGGCATCACGCTACCTGACTTCAAACTATACTATGAGGCTACAGTAACCAAAACAGCACGGTACTGGTACAAAAGCAGATATAAAGACCAATGGAACAGAACAGAGGCCTCAGAGATAATGCCACACATCTACATCCATCTGATCTTTGACACACCTGACAAAAACCAGCAATGGGGAAAGGATCCCCTATTTAATAAATCGTGTTGGGAAAACTGGCTAGCCATATGCAGAAAACAGGAACTGGACCCCTTCCTTATACCTTATACAAAAACTAACTCAAGATGCATTAAATACTTAAATGTAAGTCCTAAAACCATAAAACCCTAGAATAAAACCTAGGCAATATCATTCAGGACATAGGCATGGCTGAAGACTTCATCACTAAAACACCAAAAGCAATGGCAACAAAAGCCAAAATTGACAAATGGGATCTAATTAAACTAAAGAGTTTCTGCACAGCAAAAGAAACTATCTTCAGAGTGAACAGGCAACCTACAGAATGGGGAGAAAATTTTTGCAAACTATCCATCTGACAAAGGGCTAATATTCAGAATCTACAAAGAACTTAAACAAATTTACAAGAAAAAAAAACCCATCAAAAAGTGGACAAAGGATATGAACAGACACTTCTCAAAAGAAGACATTTATGCAATCAACAAACATATGAAAAAAAGCTCATTATCACTGGTCATTAGAGAAATGCAAATCAAATCCACAGTGAGATACTATCTCGCACCCATTAGAATACCAATCATTAAAAAGCCAAGAAACAACAGATGCTGGAGAGGATGTGGAGAAATAGGAATGCTTTTGCACTGTTGGTGGGAGTATAAATTAATTCAACCACTGTGGAAGACAATGTGGCGATTCCTCAAGGATCTAGAACCAAAAATACCATTTGACTCAGCAATCCTTTTACTGGGTATACACCCAAAGGATTATAAATCATTCTACTATAAAGACATATGCACAAGTATGTTTATTGCAGCACTATTCACAGTAGCAAAGACTTGGAACCAACCCAAATGCCCATCAATGATAGACTGGATAAAGAAAATGTGGCACATATACACCATGGAATACTATGCAGCCATAAAAAAGGATGTGTTCATGTCCTTTGCAGGGAAATGGATGAAGCTGGAAACCATCATTCTCACCAAACTAACACAAGAACAGAAAACCAAACACTGCATGTTCTCTCTCATAAGTGGGAGTTGAACAATGAGAACACGTGGACACAAGGAGGGGAACATCACACACCCTGGCCTGTCAGGGGTTCGTGGGACTAGGGGAGGGATAGCATTAGGAGAAATACCTAATGTAGATGATGGGTTGATGGGTGCAGCAAACCACCATGGCACTTGTATACCTATGTGACAAACCTGCATGTTCTGCACATGTACCCCAGAACTTAAAGTAAAATTAAAAAATTAATAACTTTCCAAACTGACTTGCACAACCTCATTTAATGGCTGCATAATATTTTTTGGATATTTAAAAAGGTATGTTACCATTCTCATATTTTTGGGCAATATCTATTTTTGCAATTATAAGTATTCATGCAAAAGTGTGTTTGTAGTCGAATATTTCAAAACTTTGAAAGTTACTTATTTATGGTAAATTCACAGGAGAATTATTGGGTCTAATATTTAAACATTTGAATAATATTAATATATATTGAAAATTGTCATTCAGAGATATAATATCAACATACACTTTTCTTATGAGCATATGAAAGTGTTTATTTATTTGTACCTTTGCCTAAATGGAGTGTGTGTGTGTGTGTGTGTGTGTGTGTGTGTGTGTGTGTGTGTGTGTGTATGTTCTTTCAAACTTTATCAATTGTTCATTTGGATTTCAGTAAACATTAAGTGGCTGCTACTGTGGACAGTACAATGTCTGTGAGTACATTAGAGAAATATTTTACAGAGTGTGAGAATGCAAATTAAGGACCAGTGATAATAAAGTTCTAGGTGTGCCCTTGTACACTCTTTTTTTTCTTTCAAAATAACTTAAGAATTAAAATGAGGTGGAGCAAATAAATATATTGATGTTATTTTATATGTAGGACAAGGTAGTGTGAAAAAATGAGATGGATAGAATGGACATAGGAAAGGCATTAAAAAAGATCTAATTTTACCAACTTTTTAATGGAAAAACACACTAACCATCTATAAGATTCAGTTTTCCATTTGTTAAATGAGGCTATTAAGCCTATTTGTGTTTATGATGAGTGAAGATAATGTGTAAATAACACAGCAGATAGTGTGTAACCTTAGTGCATTTTCCTCAGCAAAATTTAATCCACGATTGGAAACTCCAACATCTGTGATTTTTTTCCAGAAGTAGAAAATGGCTTCAGATAAAGTTTAATGAAAGTAGATAGAGAGCTAGAAAAAAAATTGGCCCATTTGTTTTCAAAAGGCTAGATGTGACTTATTCCAAATCAGACAACAACAAAAAAGAAATGGTGGAGGAGAGGAGGGATTGTTAATGTGAAAGCAGTGCCTAGTTTATCCTCAAACTGAATAAACATGTTTTGTATTCAACATGCTTATTCAGAGAATTCTGACATCTTTAACATCACAACCACCACCCATTACATCATCTTCTTTTTTTTTTTTGAGACGGACCCTCGCTCTGTCACCAGGCTGGAGTGCAGTGGCTTGATCTCGGCTCACTGCAACTTCCACCTCCCAGGTTCAAGCAGTTCTCCTGCCTCAGCCTCCCGAGTAGCTGGGACTACAGGTGCCCACCACCACGCCTGGCTAATTTTTGTTGTTGTTGTATTTTAGTAGAGACGGGGTTTCACCATGTGGCCCAGGCTGGTCTCAAACTCCTGAGCTCAGGCAATCCGCCTGCCTTGGCCTCCCAAAGTGCTAGGATTGCAGGCGTGAGTCACCACGCTCGGCCACGTCATCCTTATTTATAACCCTTAACTATTTGAGCTTGATCCTAAACAGAAAGAGTAAGATCCTTACCTCACTGCAAAAAAATTGCAAAATAAGATGAAAAAAAATAGTGTGTCAATAAATTATATCATACTATGATCAAAATCACAGAAGCCCCACTGCATATTCAGTATAGGGGGATTAATGCTGTTAATAATATGACAGCTGTGAACTGGAAGGAAATAGTATTTTGAAGATAGATCCTTGGTAAAGTGAAATATCAAAAACTTCTGAAAACTTGGAAAGAAAGCTTGATAAACTGGGACAAAGAATGAGCAAAATCTGTGAGAAATTTTATAGATGTAAGTCATACAAACAGATGACTTCTTTTATGTAATACATTTTCTTAAAAGAAAATAATAAACTGGCCAGGAGGGGTGGCTCATGCTTGTAATCCCAACACTTTGGGAGGCCGAAGTGGGTGGATCACTTGAGGTTAGCAGTTCCGAGACCAGCTTGGCCAATGTGGTGAAACCCCATCTCTACTAAAAATACAAAAACTAGCCTGGTGTGGTGATGTGCACCTGTAGTCTCAGCTACTTGGGAGGCTGAGGCAGGAGAATAATTTGATCCCAGGAGGTGGAGGTTGTAGTGAGCTGAGATTGTGTCACTGCACTCCTGCCTGGGTGACAGAGTGAGACTCCATCTCGAAAAAATAAATAAATAAAAAAGAAAAAAGAAAAAAGAAAAAAAAAAGAAAATAATAAACCCTTAATTGAAAAGGCAACTTAAGAGATAGGATTAAATAATGACAGATCATTCAAGATGCTTCAGATTCTGAAGCACAAGTGACCACAAGCAATATATTATGTAAAAATATTCAGACACATTTTCATATATCTACTCCATATTTCATAACATCACAAATACTTAACACACACACTCAAAAACTGTAAGACATAAAACTAAAAAGTTATCCTAACATGTACACTTGAAAGTTTTCACAGAGCAATTTGAAGTATATTCTGGAATATCAGAAAGCCAGAGTTTGGGGATAAGAATTATCTATGATTTGTAATGCAATATTGAAAATAGTAGCCAAATTTTTGAGAAAATTCAAAAGTAAATTCAAGAGACTTTTATGATTAAAATGATAAGGCAAGTGAGGAAGAGAGAGGAATCAAGGCCACCTACAGTGAGCATCTGACTTTAGCAAAGGAGTCAATTGATGGTTCCTGGCACTGACTTGGGAGCCTAAAATAAAAAATCATGTAGCCCTAAGAAGGTGATTAATTCAAGGTGAGGCAGTTTGAGTTTGAAGGATTTGTGAAACCTCCAGTGGAACTATGAAACAAAAAGCCCCATATGTAGATATGGAGCTCAGAATAGAGGTCTCTGCTGGAGACAAAAATGTGAGAATCAGGAGATAAACGATCATTGTTTCGTGGGGTGAATGAGATCTATTTATTTAACAGTATATATAGTATTTGATGTGAAGCAAGCACTCTCCTGAACGCTTTTACAAATATTAACTCATGTAATCCTCATAGTGACTATGGGGTGACTGTGAAGTTTGGGAAGGAATATCCTAGAAGTGAACTCTGAACAACCAGGAGAAAAACAAGTATGAGAAAACTGAGAGGAAATGGCCAGCAAAGCAGGAGAAAACTTGGGAAGCTGCAGTTACACAAACACTAGGGGAAGTGAGTATTTCCAGAAATTGTCATGAGTCAACAATGTCTAATGCACAGAGTGTTCCAGAGGGCAAGGGGTAAACACATGCATGGGATTTAATGACAATGGCATCACAAGTAACCTCGTAAAATATTTTAGCGTGAGGGGGCAGCAGCAAGTGAGATGGGGTAGGAACAGGAACAGAGGCTATGAAAACAGAAATTTAGGATGTTATTTTATAAATCTGTGCTGAAAAGTAACAGACAGAATTTGAAGGGAAAAATTTTATGAAGGTTATAGTTGTATGTGGTTAAAAAGGGAGAGTTAAAAGCTGTAAGAAAAGTAAAATAAATAGCAGATGCGATCCCAGGCACAGGTGAAAAGAGTTTAACTGTGGGCTGAATAAAAGATGTATTTTCCATTAAAATGATAGGTTTTCTTGGTGGGGGATACAAATACATTTTCAAAGTGTGTGTAATGAATGTGTGTGTGTTTGTGTGTGTTTTGCTAGGGGAAACAAAGAAACAGAAACAGAGACAGATGAGAAAGTTGCGGAAGAGCAGATAGGAAGACGAAAAATTTCTTGCTGTGATTAAATTTTGTGTATGAGAAAGAGATTGAGATTGTCTTTCAGAATGACAAGAAGCAGTAGACTTTTAAAAATGTGAAGGTTTGATGTGTTCTCTAGGTAAAATAAAATGGAGCATTAATAATTTAGCATTAAAAGATTTCTGGGGCTGGATGCTGTGGCTCACGCCTGCAATCCAAGCACTTTGGGAGGCCAAGGTGGCTGGTCACGAAGTCAGGAGTTTGAGACCAGCCTGACCAACATGGTGAAACCCTGTCTCTACTAAAAATACAAAAATTAGCTGGGCATGGTGGCGTGTGCCTGTAAACCCAGCTACTCAGGAGGCTGAGGCAGGAGAATCACTTGAACCCGGGAGATGGAGGCTGCAGTGAGCTGAGATTGCACCACTGCACTCCAGCCTGGGTGACAGGGTGAGACTTAGTCTCAAAAAAAAAAAAAAAAAAAAAAAAAACTAGGCTGCTGGAATCCCAATATAAATTAATAGTAACATCTGCTGCCTTAAAAATTCAGCATTTCTCCCCTCCAGATACAGGAATTTAACATTTGAATGATTATATTTGGATTTTATTAACTGGACAGAGATAAAGAACAAAAGAAGCAAGACTTTGAAAGGTGTTGGTAAGAAGAAATATATAAATGGATTAAATGGTTTATTACTTAATCATCAACTAATCATTTTTTCTACATGTGTTCTTTCAATGTTTAGAAATGTAGATAATACTTCAAATTAGTAATATCACACTTGGGAATTAAAAATATTAAAATGGCTATGTGCACGTTCATGTTTATTTTACTAGAGAAAATAAAATGACATTTTAAACAATGTAAATTTCCAACATAATGAAAGTTATTAGATATGGTGGCACATCCATCTACCGAATTTAATATATACTAAGTTAAACTGGCAGTGATAATGACTAGAAGATAATTTGGGAATAATCCACATGATATGAATTTGAAATGCTGTACACAAAGATGCATACTTTAAGATCAATCAAGTAAAAATTGGTGTTCATGGAGAAAAAGATGGTTTGGTAACAGAAAATACTTTAGGTCAATGAGATTATGAATTCATTTTCATAGTTTCTCTTCTACTTAAAAAAAGTTTAGTTATCTGGTTTGTTTGCTCATGAAACATTCTCTGCTACATTAGAGAGTGAGAAGACTCTTTAATATGTTCATAAATCCAGCTCTCAGAGAAGGTTAGCCTACACCTACCTAAGGAATAAATCACCATTAACCCACATTAATGATGGTGATTCCATTAACTTTATAGTGTTTGGTTTAGATATTTCTATATGAACTCTGGCTAACAACTTGAGAGGGGATGTAGCTGCATGGTTGGGGATGGGGTGATTTTGAAAATTCTCCTTGCTGTGAATGCAGCTATATGGGAAGAATCAGAAGGTATCTCCTCCTTCTATTTGTCCTGTCTGTAAGTGACACTTGTTACTGAAGCTGCTATCTTGTAACATTGAGGCAGACAAACTAAAAATAAAATTTATCTGCTGCGTATGATGGAAATAAAAATATAGGAAAAGCCTTGTTCCTTGTTGAAGGAACCAGTCTTGAAGTAGCTTACCTCTGTATTTTGTACCTCTAATGCAGGCTAATAAATTTAAGCTAATTATTTATGCTACCTGTGCTGTGATGTTTTCCTATCAGCAGCCAAATATAACCTCACAGTTGTTTTGCTGTTTTTGCTTTCACAAAAGAGCTATTAACCAACTTAAAAATGTTTTTTGATTGAAGGATGCTTAGGGGATGAGAGGATATCAACAATATAAGCCCATGCCAAATCCCCATTTCTTATCATTAAAACTGGCCTGACATTAAAGCAATGCTTAATTTTTTACCATGAGTGAAATTTTGAGATTATAATTTTAAAGTGTAAAATATTTACACTGAAATTACACTTATAATTTTAAAGTGTAAAATATTTACACAGATTAAAATAAAATATGGGAAACAATGAAGCAAAACATTCTAAACTTGAAAAGTAAATTGATATTACAAACACAGAGTGACTTAAAAACAAACAAAAACAACAAAAATCAAACCTCCGTTGTAATTGCAGATTTGTTGACTAAATGTTTACTAAAAGACTGGCTAGCTTGAGCCCAGGGGGCGAAGGTTTCAGTGAGCTGAGATCGTGCCACTGCGCTCCAGCCTGGGCAACAGAGCAAGACTTCATCTGAAAAAAAAAAAAAAAAAAAGACTCGCTAAAGGGAAATTTCTTTTTGGATTTGGCTCTTTTTACAGGAAGTCATACTTTTCTGGAGAACTACTTGATGAAAAATTTCTTAGCCTTACTTCATGAATCAAATCACAACTCTTTCTACATTTTAGATTGTGAGAATCTCACTGATAAGAAAAAAATAATTGTTTCTCTTGGCCAGGTGCAGTGACTCACATCTATAAAACCAGCACTTTGGGAGGCTGAGGCGGGCAGATCACCTCAGGTCAGGAGTTCAAGACCAGCCTGGCCAACACGGCGAAACCCTGACTCTTCTAAAAACACAAAAATAAGCCGGTTGTGGTGTGCGCCTGTAATCACAGCTCCTCGGAGGCTGAGGCAGGAGAATCACTTGAACCCGGGAGGCGGAGGTTGCAGAGAGCCGAGATCATGCCACTGCACTCCAGCCTGGGTGACAGAGGGAGACCCTGTTTCAAAAAAAAGAAAAAAGAAAAAGAAAAATAATTGTTTCACTCTTTTAAGTACAAAAGTAATTGTACATGTTTTTTTAAAGGAGGGAAGTCTCTTCTAAGAATAAAACTGTTCACTGTATAGAATTAATATTTTTGTTATTCATAGTATTAAAAAAAAGTCCCATAGAGAGGGAATAGCAATACCGGGCAAAATGAGTATATATTTTTATGTTATAACCCAATAGCATATAGCATATGCAAACTATTTATTTAAATAATTTTAAAGCTAAAATGGAGACGAGGTCACACATTTATACACTGCTAGAGCTAAAAACAATCATAGAAATTAGTATCTGAAATATCCAGGTTTTTTAAATACAAGAACTGAAGCTCAGGAAATTGATTTTTTCACGCCAGAGTCTTACATTTACATATTGGCAATGTTTCAACTCAGACATAGGAATGTGACCATTCAAGGAAAGGGCAACTGCAAGCTTCAAGACACACTATTCTCACAAATATTTTCCTTTTTATCACCTAAAGTAAATTTCAGATTACTTACAATCTCTAGAAATTAACATTTCATTAAACCATAACTAGGAAATGTTTATTTAATATTTGAGCAAAAGTTAAGAAATATATTTAAACTTAATTAAAACAAAAATAAATTAAAGAAAATTAATTAAAACAAATTTTTATGTAATGTTTTGAGCCAAAGTTAAGAAATTTAATGAAAACAAAATCATTTTTGGTGTTTATATTTTTGATAGGTAAAAATAATTTTCTCCTACCAAGTAACAGGAAATATTAATATTTATTGCCAATTAAGAGAGGAGTGTGGGCCCTGGAAGTGGAGAAGTGAAACTGAGAGGCAATAAGGGGGAAGGGGGAGAAGAGATCATTAGAAAATTAAGAACAAGGCAAATGTAAACATGTAAACACATTTCTTAAAATTTGCAATTGGAATCTGAGGAGAATGTGATATACTATAGATCTCCACTACTAAGAATACAACAAACAAATTGAAATAAAAAAGAAACACATAATAAAGGAAATAATGCCAATGTTTCTTTTTATAGTAATGAATAGTATTTTATTATGCCTGTTCTATGTATACTTGTCCATAACTACTAAAACTCTCTAAAAATGAATGGAATTATTTTGTCTGGGCTTTATAGTTAAATTTGTAAGTTTTTTTTTTTTCCAGAAAAAGATTACATTGTTTTCTTTGAATGAATTCACCTTTCTTCATCAAAATTACTGATTTCCATACTAACTCAATTTGTTTAAAAGCAAAGCTCTTTATGGTACGTTATTGTCATTTCCTTAAGAGGGGAGAAAAACAAATAAAAGTTAGCATTACATATCTGAACCAAATGGAGGTTTTCAAGAATAAAATTCTGCACAACTACAAAAGCTAGTAGCTCCAAATGAAAGGAAATGGAATAAAAAATGAATGCAAGATAATACAATGAATTTTTGGCATGAGAGGAAAAAAAGAATAATATATTAAATGTGTATTTCTGTATTATAATTATCATATATATTAGAAATGAGAATGATACAGAGAGATTGAGAGACCTGTGGCTACTTTTGGCTATTTTACCTGCTTTTTGTATTTGCTCTTCTAGGTACCTGTTATTGAGTTAGATAAGCAAATGGTATTTCAGGACCAAAACATCTATTTCCTGAAGAGTTGCTCCTTTAATTGTGTATCTACCTACCTGTCTATGTAACTCTTGGTAAATGAATTAATTTGCTAATTAAAATCACTCTATTAATTCATAATGAATGGGATATCTTGTGGGAGGTACGTGTACTTTGCAAATACATGGAAAGACAGTTGAGACTTTCCTAACAGGTTCTGGAATTCAGGTTGATATTACCTTTTTAAAAAATTTTTAAGCATTAATAGCTAAAAAGATCAAGTCAGTTTCTTCATTTCTCCTGAAGGCCTGTTTCCATCAGATTTTATCTCTGCCTAGACAAATATATTGGAGACTTCTCAACTTTCTGCTTCTGATGATCTCAACTTGTGGTACGGCAAAAGGAGAGCAAAATGTTCACCCAGGTATGGGAATTTCTCACAAAAATGTTACTTTATTATATTTAGGGGAAAAAGGGGGCAAAATCTACACTCATAATATCTGAGACTGGATTTCTAGAACCTTTTGGTTTCAGATTTATGATGAATTAGAAAAGTTTCTGATTAGAAAAATGTTATAGTCTCAAATATTAGCTAAAATTTTTATCTTTAAGTAAAATAAACATGACAAATAATGATCAATGTTTTCACTACTATTAAGGAGAGTATTTTTAGTAATAAAAATAAGCCTTAATGTGAAAAAGCTAAGAATTCATGATTGCTTCTAATGACAAGTATCTGGGAGGGGTCTGAGTTTGGTTCAAGAGAGGAACTGCAGCTGTTGGTGACTACAACCGTCTGCCCAGATGACATCGTGATCAACTCCTCTGAATCACTCTAAAGGAACGAGGAGTCCTGGCAGCTGAGTCATGATCCCCCAGGAGCCGTTAAGAAGTTCATCTTCAGTCACTTCCATCCAAACAGAAAAAAACCCACGAAGGATGAGAACTATGGGTCCTGAGAATGACAGGCAATTGGTGCCACTTTATTCACAGAATCCAATAAATAGTACTCTTCGATTCACATATTTAATGCTCATTATTGTATATTTTTATAAAGACCACTTAGTCTAAATTGCCATTCATCTCTTTCCTATCAAAATCCTACCCAACACATAATCATATCATCAGAAATCAGATGTTTTCTTGTTGAATGCCCTACCTAACTCATTCCATTGTAATTTTCTGGGAATGGTGACCAGAGATTTAATTTTTTTGTAAGTTACATCAAATCCTCATTACTTTATAAATGATTTAAAATTTATCACATGGTACACTTTTCATATCTTTCAATGGATTAATATATAAAAAGTACATAGTTAATGCTCAGCTTTAAAGACATTGAAGGACAGAGTTATACAGAAAGAAAGATCCAGAGATCTTTCTTTACTAAAGATATTAAAATTGAATCTGCTTATTCAAGTATAATGATAGAACAGAAAGAGATCTTCAAATGGTTTAATCTCTACCTTGGCTTTCAAAAATGTAAAGTCTTCTTCTTTATTGGAGATTTCTTTCTCCATAGAATATCTTAATTCCGCACTCCCCAACTTCCTCCCCAAGTTTTATCGGTCTTTAAAATATTTATGTTGTCTTCTTCAGGATATATCATTGATATGCACTTTTTGATTCTAGTTATATATACTGTTATCCTTGGATATTAAAGTAGGTCTCAAATATATCTTTCATGGTGGTGTGTAAGGTTCTGAGAGAGCTGGAAAAAAGGTATAAGCTCCCTTCTAAAGTGCAAGTATATACTTGCAGAGATATTTTTTCACTTACATTCTTGGGGATCATCCATGGTCTCCCCATGTCTTTTACAAAAGAGGCTTCCTATTAGGGAAGCTAGATGGTCACTTGTATCTTCCTTGTCTCTGTACTAGATGATAATATCGAATGCAGGTAAGTGGTGGTGGGGAGAGTAATATTGACAGAATAGTTATATGGCAAACATTGACACCTCAGAAATTTTTGCTTTTTTGAGAGCTCTTATCAATATTTGCAGACTTTAAAAAGGCTTGAAAAGTGTTTTATCCAGAGCTCGCCACATATAGAAAAACAGATCTCTCTTGTTATGGGAATTGAGGCTAGTCCAAATTCCCCCAGATTAAACATCTTTCCTCATTTGGCACATTCTTCAGCTGTTCCTTAAGAAAAAAACACACTAAGAAAAGTTAATTCTGGGAAGTCGAGAATTAGAATAAAATTATTACACTAAAAGGAAAGCCCAGATATCTCTTAAAAAATGCTTATCTTAATTTTTTTGAAAACTCACATTAGCACCAGATCATTTCTTTAATGCGTACTGATTTCCTTTCTTCATTGACTAAATAGCTTTGCTAAACGAGATTAAAACCACATAACTCAAATGAGACATATAAGATCTTGAATAATATTCACATAGCTATAACATCAAATTCCAATGCTAATATAAATTATGTCTACTACGTTTGTCATTTATTTGGAATTATCTGTTTGCCTCAAGTGGTGTAAAAAAATTGAGCAGGAACCACCTGAAGCTTCCTTTCACAACAAGAGAAAGTTGTAATTTGTATTTACTTTACCTAGCTTTCTTTATATGAAAGTAGCCAAGAAGCAGGGGAGGAAAGACAATTAGAAGAAATTGTGATAGGAAACTATTAGGAAAAGCAATTTGTAATTTCTGATAAAACTCTAGGTAAATAACCCTGAGCACTCATAGTCTGGCAAGTGGGAAGTACCTGTTGAACAAGTGATCATTTGATTGATTTTAAGCATGTGGAGCTCATTTTGTCATCTAAAATATAGAAGAGAGTGAGATATTATCTTCCTGAATAGCTATTGTTATTTAGAAAAAATAATGAACCAATAAACTTCTTATATAAGATGAAATAACTATTTTCTAGAAACAGTGATCTTATGTTCTTCATTGTATAAACACTTACGTACTCATATAACATAGCTCCTGGGATACAATAATCAATAAATGTATGTTTATCTTATTTAGGCAAACTAAAATTTACAGGCTCTGTGCTCTTAAATTTTTAAATTTATATTCATCTTTTGTTTTTTAAGGTGTTACGAAAATACAATTTTAAAAGCCCTTCTATTTCTAACCACCATATATTAACAGGGATTGGATTTTTCCACCCACCTGAAATAAGTAAAAAAAAAAAAGACAAAATATAAGAAATTATATTGGTCAGTGGAGAGCAGTGATTTCATAGAGATGAGAAACAAGTATTTAGCCCCACATTTTTACATTTGTTCCACCAGACTGAGTGGAGACTCAGTTTAATTTCTATATGAAAGCTCAGGGAGGAGGAACTCTACAAGAACCCAGTGGTCTCCCTGAGTTTGGGAGACAAAGCAGACAGAGTCTCAGGAGGTAGTTAGGATATATAGTACCGAACGTCAAAGAGGACAGAGTTATACAGAAAGAAAGATCCAGAGATCTTCAGATGGACTTCTAGGCTTGAGCTCAATATTGATCTGTTGCATTCATAAGAGAAAAGTCTAAAGACTGGGTGAAGCACCACCTAAAAGGGATAGAGGGGCCCACACATGTAAAGCAGGGAATATTTTTTGTTCCCAAGTTGCAAAACTCTCAGTTCATGGAGCATTAAGTATAGTACTCAGGTGTTTGCATCAGTAGTAGGAAAAAATTAACCATAGAATAAACAATTATCTGGTCTTGCCTAACAAATCTTAATAGCAAGACAACAAAATAGGAAACAGTTTCCAAGTACTTTAACTACATCCCAGAAGACAGCTCAAAGATATTTATAGAAATACAACATATACCAACACCCAATAAGGTAAAATTCATAATATTAGGCAACCACATCAAAATTACTAGGCATGCAAAGAACAGTAGAATATAACTCATAATGAGAAAAGTCTAAATGACAGAAATGACATCAAAAACAGAATTAACAGACAAAAATATTAAAAATTTAAAGTACTTTCCATATGTTCAAAAAACTAGAGAAAAGTTGTATTACATTTTAATATAACCATTGTGATTCATTTTCTGAGATGAAAATTAATCTTTGAAGCTTCCTAAATGGACTTTAAAATATTACCAAAATATTCATAATAAACACCATTATTCTGGAGACTTACCCTGTTTCTGAGATTTACTCTGTTTTTAAGCCTTGGGAAATGAGGAATGAGGAATGAAGTTATACTTACAGATGAATTATCATAGAATTCAAGGACTGAATAGAAATAGAAAAGGGTCAAGAAGAGGAGGAGAGATAGACTAGGTTGGCAGCAGTGTGGTGGCAGCACTTGAGGGTGCGGTATAGTTCGAGGGCATCAAAGGCACATTGTGCTTGGTAATAAAAACTGTTTACATTTTATCAGTGTCCTACTGATGAATACTTTCACATTTCTGATGTTGAAATAGCTTTCTTATGCCTAATCAGCAATATATAATATTTTTTACTCACATATTGACTGGGCAATTCCTTGCAATAATTCCAAGTCTACACAGAGACCTGTGGTCCATCATATGGAACAGTTGGGATAGTTGTATTGCAGCATTGGAACTTCTATTATGGGCCATGATGTCCTTATATTCTTTTGTTTCTGAAATAATTTTAACACCTGGTTGTTCCAACTAAGAGAGGACATAGCATCCCAGATAGAGGCTTAAAGAGAAAACAGTGGATTTGACATGGGCCCATACTTTCTGTTATTGTTGGTTTGAGGAAGAAGAAAAGTAGAGGTGATGAAGTTGCCTTCAGCAACTGGTAGCTACTGGTAGTTGAATCTCAGGCTGTGGTTCTACTTGGCACCTGACACTTGGAGAAGTAAAGACAGGGAGAGAAAGGTAATGGGAAGTCCGGGCCCCTGGAATTGATACATAACACCAAGAAAGCAGTCAGTGAGGATCTCAGAAAGCCAGGAGAGATGGTCTATTATGAAGAGAACTTGCTGGAAACACTTGAACACTTCCCTGTTTCTGGTGAGATTTGATATCCAGAAACACATGTCTATTGAATTCAAGTTTCTCCTAATGCACATTGTAGCAATCAGAAAGAATTATAGTGCTGCTGTATTTCTATGAAAGATAGCAGAATCTACCTTTGACACTAATGCATGAAAATATATTTGTGTTTTAAAAAGGCAACCTACCAAATTTAATTCCTAAAATGAGTTAATTGCAATAGATGGTAAACAAAAAAGGATGGCTGGTTGTAGAAGGCCTTTATTGAGAATAGATGAGTTGTATTGTAGTACAATTCTTAGATCATGTCCACACAGAAAAAATAAATTGATGATATAATTAACCCATTTTAACCTATATTATAATTCAATTTAATTAATTTGTACTGATAAGATTTTTTTGAAAATCCTGGTCTAAGTCATTTTCTTCACTTTTCATATTGTCTCTTCCTTTTTATTTTTTGTAAGGATGTTTACTTTGCATTTTTTTCTTGTATTAGGTAGAGATATCAGTTGAAAGATACCTTAAAATTTTGTGACACTGAATTTAATCAGCCAGCCACTCCTAAGGAATCGATAGCATATTTACTATTTGGTTAGATGGATAGGCACTCGGGCATTAAATTAAGTCTCTAAAGTTGGCATTTTTTCTCCATTAGTTTGCCATCCTGCCCACTTACCTCTTGAATTTGAAAGATACAAATAAAAGATTTCTAAAGATCAGAAAATTAATTTTTAAGATAAGCTGTTTTGAAAATTAGAGTTTATTACAAAATATGTTCTCATTTTATGTATTATTAATTTAACAATAAGTTTTATGACAGAAGATTTTAGTCAAAATAGTTGTACAATCAACAAGCAAATGATATATGGACAATCAGTCAGACCATCAAACACCAGTTGATAACATAATCCGTTTGGACAGGATCCATATTTCCAAAAGGAGTTTTGATTTAGTCATTGGTGGTAAAACAAAAGCTATCAGACTGTACCTTAAAAACAAACAAACAAAACAGAACAAAAACTTGTCCAATTCAGGATACCTAATAGAGATAGGAATCAAATACTAGTACATGTCATTAAATTTTTCCAACAAGATTCTGTGGTCACTTGAAGTAAAGAAACTTGGTTTTCCAATATAACTACTCAAATCAGTAAAAATAAATATTTTAAAGCTTTACTCTTATTTTAAAATTACTTTGTTAGCTATCTGTATTTACATTAATATTTTTCAATCTTTGTTGATCCCTAATTATATTTCACATAATTTTATTAAGATGTAGGCCACAAATTAACATTTCAAACTCAGCTAAATTTCAGGGACTATTCCCTCTTTAGTTTAAGGATTAGATGAGATATGGACACTATATATTGAAATAATCATGCACTAGAATGATGGATTTAAAATAATCTTTAAAATGTGTTAGGGAGATTTTGTCATGTTCAAAAATTTTGCAGTATCTCTCAAAATTGTCACAACTTTCCCCCTTTCATGTAAATATTATGCTTTTACATAATATGAAATATGACTCTCTGGGCAGTATGTTTCCTGCTTGAGTTTTGCCCTTTGTGTTTATATTATCTCATGTTATACAAAGTCATTTTGTGACTAATTTCCAGAGCACTGAGTCACAGTGTGGCTGTTGCTTATCTTTTCTTTTTTCCCACATGGTAGTACTCTTGGCACTTATTTTTGGTAATTATTTTATACTAATTATTAGTATAGTATTATACTAATAAAAATCTGAGTGCTTTTTCATAATTAAATAATTGTTTCTCTCATTATATTTCTGTGGTTGTTTAGTGCTGTATTATATGCTTTCATTTTTTACTAGAAGCAAACATTTTATAACCAACAGGAACATAGCAGTACATCATGTAGGCACGTTATCTATTGTTTTAATTTAAAAAATTGCACAACATAGACTTGATCGTAAGTATTCTTGTTTAGGTATCTCAGAATATAACCTTTGGTCTTCGGAGAATTGTAAAATATTTCCTTAGAGAGATTAGTTAATGCTGGCATAAAATATTCAATTTAGATTACAATTATTTTAATGTTTATACCTCATTTTAAATATCATCAACTAATAGTATTGAAAGATTATTTGAATAGAAGAATAACAGTCTCTATTTTATGTGTTACAAAATAAAATAGAAAGGTAAACCAAACTTTCAAAAACTTCCAATTAACCAAGCACAATTAGTAAAGAATTCTACTACAATCTTAAAATTATAAAAAAGCTACATACACCAATTAGTTACAAAAATGTTTATGGTTTAAAATCATAAACATTGCACATAAATTTGCTTAAGAACTAAATGCAAAATGCTGAGAACTCAAGTTTGGATTGCAGTTTGAGTTTACTCTATTTACAGGGAAGGGTTGATTTTCATTTTAGGCAAATAAACAGTGATCCTCCCCTATCAGTTCTTTGCCTCTCAGCACCCTGCTTTTCCCCCGAGAAAAAGAAATTAAAGTTATTTCTTATGGGCTAGACAGTATATTGCCAGGTACTCACAAGTAAAGTCTCTGATGAAAGTTCTTGGAATGTTTTTTTCAAAACTGAGTTGAGGTTATTTTGTTTTTCCTTCCAGGTATTGAAGACAGGATTTATCTTCTCTACTTCTTCTTTTAGAAACAGATCAAGAAACTGGCGATTGAAGAGTAATTAAAAGAAACACAATCTGATCTTACTAGCAGTGAAAGAGCGAGGTAAGAATTTAACTGTTATCCAGCCTAGTCGCTGCTGTCTATTAGAGCAGAGAGGGAGCCTCAGAGTCGGCTTCAGAGATCACTGGCAGTTGGGAATAGCCCAACTTCCTGTTAGGTCACTGCAACTCTGACTCTATTTAGTCTAAACTTCTTTTTTCTTTCTTTTTTTTTTTTTTTTAGTGGAGGAAACAGATGAAGGAAACAGCTTACACCAAGATTTCAGATAATATCATTTTGAATAGCTATTTCCTTTACTTTCCAGGATTGTTTTTGTAATCAGTTGAAAAAGAATGCTTTTTTCTCCCTAGAGTTAGGGTTTAAAAAAATTACATATTTATTATTACATTGTTAATAAATAAACTTTTTTGCAGTTTGTTTCTTCTTCAAGTTATTTCATTTGTTTCACCCACTGTCAATATATTTATTTTTTTAAAAAGTCTGAGGGCTACCATTGGAGGTCTCTCTTAGTGAGACAATATAATGCATTATCTATTGCAGGTGTCAGGCTTTGAGCTCTACCTTAGCTACTTGCTAACTTGGCTACTCAGCCAAGTTATTTGAATTCACTGCCACAGTTCCTTTGTTCCTAAAATGTTGATAATAAAAGTTTCTGGGCTTGATATAAGTACTAAATGGCTTAATACATAAAAAGTACTTAAGGCAGGCCCCAGCATGTAGTGAACCTCCAATACTTGTTGACTATCATTATCACTGTTTTCTGTATTTCTATTATTATTATTCTACAAAATATGTAAATATTTAAAGATGTCAACCAGAGTCTCTGCTGTATGTCCCTATCATTGAGGTTCATCCTTACTGTTTCTGTATTGGAATTATGGTCATATCAGACTAAGATCACTAGAGATCTAATAAATGGGCAGAATCTACTTTGCCAGGAAGGCTGAAGACATTTGGTCAGAAAATATATGAGTTTCTTGCTTCTCCATCTCAGATTCTTTGTGCCTTCAATTTTTCTTGCTGTCCTTAGACCTCTCTGTACAAGGTAACCTTTCATCTTGTGTGTTTTTAATACGTATTGAATAATTATTTGGTGACAGGAACATAAACTATCTGATTTAATTCTCACAACTAGCTTATAAAGAAGGTCCTCTGTGTATGCCCATTTCACATGTCTAGGAAGATTGAGTTCAGTATGTGGAGCTGTGATTCTAATGTCATGCAGTCCGACTTTAGAGCAAAAATGCGTAAATCCTCCTCCAAGTTGCCTTCTCACTCATGCTCTAGGTTTCATATCATGTTAATAACTTATCTCCTATTACCTCATGCCCTGCCCCTCAACCACAATCAAAGCTATCATCTCACTCAGATTGTAGAGGAAAGTCCTTTTTCCTTGGTACCACAATGGACCTTGATTAAACTTTTGACGAATCTGTAGCTCAGGTAGAGGCAAGCTCAGCCAATCAGATTTTCTTTCTTGAAAGCATAAAATGAGAACTATAGAAAAAGCACATAGTGTAGAAATAAAATAAAATTTCAGGACTATCTAAATTTAGTATGTCAAGGAAAAAAATTAAGCCCTGGAGACTGTCACGTAGCATATTTGCAATTCTGCCCCTTAGATTGTAGATTGGCTGTCTTCCTGATTGTTCTTATTCTAAAAATGACTAGCAGAGACCAGATATCAGACCTTCCCCTACTTCCAATTACTCATCTTTGTTATAGATTAACTGCCTCCTTTATTGTCTGGTACCTAATTCAGACCAGATGGCACCCAAGACCCCATGACTGTTACATCTTCAGTGTGGAATGTTAAATATACCTTTCCCAAAACAAAAGCACCACCTGGACCAACCAGCTAATTGTAACTATGCCATTAAGGCTTATGAAGAAAGATGCTGAAATTTTGTTAAGCTCCCCTAAACTTTGTCTCTATAAGTGATCCCAAACTTCTGTACTTCTGAACTCTGACTTCCATTCTTTGGAATCTGTCCTTCCTGAACAGCTTGTCCTCAAACTTTGTGGACAAGAGAATAAACTCTCTTTAAACTAGATTCTGACTCTTTTAGTTATTTTAGGTTGATAACAGTAAATGTCAGGCTCTTGACTAAAAGGCCAGATAGAGAAAGGGCTAATAGCCACAATGTCTGTGTGCAAGATGGTTATGTGGTGAAAGCTAGTTGATAGGATATTGAGGAACAGAATAAAGAAAAGAGAATAGGTAACTTCTAAGAGAGAACCAGGGAAAGAATGAAAGCAAGAGCAAGAGTGAGCAAATGATGTGAGCATGATGCCTGAGATCTACAGTGGCAGTACATGCCCAGGCCTAGTTCAAGTTTTCCGAAGTACTCAGGAGCATGCATCCTGGCAATAAATCCCTTTTTGTCCTAAAATCATTTAAAAATGTTTTTCTTAAAATGTTAAGAACCCTATCTGAAAGAGCCATAGCTGAGTGGTTTTATTTTTTTTTAACACCAGAGATTATCAATTTCATATTTAAGCTGTGCTTGGCATCAGTGAAAACTTCTCATCATTTTTAAAAATGTAACTTAGAAAACCTTCAGTATTCTTGTGCTAAAGAGAATACGAGAACTTGATGTTATGATATTGTTAAGTGAGCCAGATGCTGTAACTATGGACCCTGTAGACTCAGCTCCTCCCTCCCAAAGGCTTGTGCAAGGTCCTTTCTGTGCTTTTTTTTTTTTTTTCTTTTTGCTAGTTTACCATTTCATTGTGCATAACTCTAATTTATTTGGATAAAACAAACATTCTCACCAACAATTTGCGTATCTGCCTTTGTATCTTAAACCTCTCTGTATCTAATAAGTTTCTGTATCTTTTCATTTCTCACCATGTTTTGTTGTTTTTTCTTTCCAACTCACACATGTCAAATAATATTCTCAGCTCTTACTATAAGCTTTAATATTTCTTGACTGAGATATAAAAATAATCTTTTTTTCCTTTACTTGCCCTACCTATCAGGAGACATTTCCTAACTTTATCCTTTAAGAATGTTGGGTATTAAAACATATCTAATGTTTCAATACGTTCAGGTAATTCTAACTGATCGTGGTGAGAAGGTTACACATTGTTGCATGATAGAAAACACTAAGATTTTAAAACTTCAGATTAAACAGAAGTTTTGATAAATATCCGAAAAAATTAAATTTTATCACATCAAATATTCATTTCATGCTTTTTGGTCTACTTTAAAGTGGGTAAATATTAGATATTCAATTATTTCATATTTTAAACAATTACTTTTCATACAGAATGTGGCTGCAAAGATGTTTAACTGGATTGGGTGAAGGGTGAGTCCTTGAGCTTCACTCTTCATTCCAGTCTTCATCCTTACATGTAGAATCTAAGCCATATACTGTTTTTAGTTCACTTTTTCTGAAAATGGATTTCTGAAAATGGATCAGCAAATGAAAACAATGGATACTATCAGATTCCAGATGTAAAAAAGACTGGCCTCTAGGCTATATCAGATTATATTTATAAAAACTCTATGTAATAGGTAAGACACATGCAAACATGATTTTAAACGTGCCTCTATATTTATTTAATCATTACTGAAATTTATTTAGCTCTTAAGTCCCTATGTTTACTGATGTGGAAAGTGCAATCTTGCTTTTTCTAGGTAATTTATTACTAGCTAAATTATCAGTTAAAATTTGGTCACTTTGGGAAAAATCTAGGTAATTCAGATGTGTCCTGCTCTCATTCCTTCCCTTCTCCTGAGAGCACCTGAATCTTTGGGAGTGACTGGGAAAGGCCCCTGGCCCATTTTCTCCTCTCTGTCCTGACTACCCTCTGCTAAGAGGGCTTTTATAGCTTGGTTGTGTCTATAAGATTTAAAATTAAAAATATGTTCTCACTTCAGATCATAGTTCCTGCAATTTAAAGCCTTGCCTTTCAAGAAAATCTTTCCTGTGGGTTGAAACATCCATTAGGCAAGTCACATGAAGTTCTTTTTGCTCTTACCTTTATCTGCCAGGGATAAAAGGTAAGGACAAAAAGAAATGGAAAAACATATCATGTAGCAAATCAAAATACTACCAACTATAGTCCAGCCACCTTATTTTTAGCTAAATTTAATATCATGTTCATTTTAACAATAGTTGAGATACCTAACATTAAGTACATTATGCAATTATCTGCATGATTAATTTCTCTTTAGATAGTTGTTTCAACCATTAAGTATCTCAATTTTTCATATTTCTTAAGAATTTAAAAAAATCCATCTCACAGGGAATGAGGGACAATTAGATACATGTGAAGGAGAAGAGACATACTTAGCTTCTTTTCCTACTCCTCTCTGTGGTAGATTATATTATTTGTTCAAACATACATATTTGCTTCCCCTCCCTTTTTGTCCCTCTTTGGTAACCAGTGAAAAGAGAATATTTCTCTCCTCTCGAACGTAAGATTTCGCTACATTACTGGCTTTGGCAAATACAATGAGCAGAAATATATGTACACAACAGCTGGGTAGAATTTTTGTGAGCTTCATGACAAGTTTATGAGTTTTATGTTCTATATTTTTTTCCATTGTTTCTGCCAGATGATTGTTATGTTCGAGATAAGGGCTATTCTTTCATAATCATAATAAAGAGGAAAAGAAGCACAAACATAGATGACCCACAAAGGTGATTGAAAATGAACCCTTTGTTTGTAAAAGCTCTGTACATTTGGGAGTAGTTTGCTACCAAGCATAAGTTAGGCAGAAATGAACAATACACTATCTTGACTGCACGCATATAATGACATTATGTAACCCTGAACCACTGGACTAAATTGGACTGCTAGACCCCACGTCTTCCATCTCCCTGTGCCCCCATCTTCTTCCTACAGATTCCTTGCAGCATATGAAGTAATTTGGGGGAGAATCCTTTCCTGAATTTACCTGTGGTAAGCAGCAGCCTTCAACAATTAATTAAACAAGGATCAATTTGAAATATGTTGCAGATTAAAGTAAATTATTGTTAAGCAGCCTAGTAGTAACAAAATGGTTTTCAGGAATTTTCTATTCTCAAGCAAGCTGAGTCCATCTGTAGGAAAATTCCATCTTCTCAACTGGTTAAATTTTCACAATGATATCACAATAAATACATACATGCAAAGGTTGAGTGCCAGCATTGTTGTAATTTTTGTTTGATCTATGTCATATTTATTATTAATAAGATATTTCTTGCTAAGTTGAAAATGAGAATGGTTATTGAGAAGTAGTTGTAGCATGTGGGACTATGAACCTCTAGTCACGGTTTGAGGGTTACTTAGCCCTCACAGAAAAATTTTCAAAGAAGTATTAGTCATAAATTACATTAAGGTTTTCACAATAAAATATTGCTACTTATTTTTAATGTAATGTCTCACAAAGAAGAAAAAAATTTCTTCTGTGGACTGAAAAAATATTTTCTGTGTGAGATACTACATTTAAAAAAATTCTAGTTTTCTATAATCAGACATTCTTCTATATAGTATGGTGATATTATTTAGATATCACTTATATTAATGTAGTTTCTTCCTAATACTATTTCATTTATTTCTCTACCTCTTTCTGTGAGAACCTTGTAAGTCTATCTGTATCTCTGAAATGTAAATAAAGAGGTAAATTGATATACATAAATTGATTTACTTTTTAAAGGTGCATAACAAGGGTTTCCTATATGCTTACCTCTGATAAATAAGTCCTATACAAATGACATACCTGTTATAAAAGTATCACAGACTCTTAGGTCACAATAATTGATAAAAATCATCCAGCATAAGAAAAGTAATATTCCCACTGCACTTTGCGATCTCTTGCTTTCATCTGTGGACCAAACATTAGGAGAGCCTTGTCAAAGCACAGTGTGTTCAGAGGAGTGAGTCAAAAGGCATGTTATTTAAAGGATACACATTTAGACACCTTAAAAATATATGTGCCTCAAAATAAATATGAAGCAAGCTGGGATATTTAACTTTAGGAAGAAAAAGCTTGGAAAGTGGGGAGAGTATATATTCACATATTATATTACATTATTTTATATTACTGTTGCTAGAAAACTAGTATGTGGAAGAGAGTGTAAATATAATCTATTTTGCTGCAGAGAGAATTAGGTGAGTGATAATATTGGGCACACAGATTTTAGCTTAAAATCCGGATAACTTTCTTACCCATTGTAGTTTGCAAAGATTGGATGAGCTGCCCTACAATAGGGTATGTGCTCATTCTCAGGAGTGTCAGA
Organism: Pongo pygmaeus; assembly: GCF_028885625.2. NCBI lineage: Eukaryota > Metazoa > Chordata > Mammalia > Primates > Hominidae > Pongo > Pongo pygmaeus. The sequence continues at coordinate 87,514,623 of NC_072384.2, forward strand.
GAGTGGTATGTGGAAGCTGCTCAGAAGACATATTGACACTGGTGTCTTTAGTCAAGGCACTTTGACTAAACTATAAGATCTGGAGAATTATCTCCATTTTTCACAATTCTTCTAGACCTCTCATCCCTTGATCAATAATAAGGATAATGTAGTTACATATATAAAAACAATAATACAAATAAGCGTGACAACAATAGTTAATGTTTACTGAAGGCTTACAGGGTACCAGAAATTATTCTAAGTCCTTTATGCCTTAAAATTGCTTAATTCTCACCGGGTGTGGTGGCTCATGCCTGTAATCCCAGCACTTCGTGAGGCTGAGGCGGGTGGATCACAAGGTCAAGAGATTGAGACCATCCTGGCCGAACCAACATGGTGAAACCCCAACTCTACTAAAAATACAAAAAAAAAAAAAAAAGCTGGGTGTGGTGGTGTGCACCTGTAGTTCCAGCTACTTGGGAGGCTGAGGCAGGAGAATTGCTTGAACCTGGAAGGCGGAAGTTGCCGTGAGCTGAGATACACCACTGTGCTCCAGCCTGGTGACAGAGTCAGACTCCGTCTCAAAAAAAAAAAAAAAAAAAAAAAAAAAAAAATTGGTTAATTCTCGCAACAAACATGTGAGACAGGTAAATAGTATTTTTCCCATTTACAGATGAAGAGAAATGATTAAATGATTTGTGTAAGTTCAAACAGCAAATAGAAAACAGTGAAATTTGAATCTTGACAGTTGGATTCTGAGCATACAGTCCTAAATACTATACCATACTACCCCTCTGTTTCAGTAGTTACATTACCTTTTATATATTTCACTAGCCATAATAATAAATATCCATTGACCTTCTACGTTAAAAAATTCCTAAAGCCAAATCTAGTAATTTTAAAATTATATATAATCTACAACCCAGAAATTATATCTCTAATATTCTAAAAAAAGTTGCACTCTGCATTTATGCACCAGTAAATACTAACAATGATATGCATAATATACATTTTTTATTATACTTTAAATTCTGGGATACATGTGCAGAATATGCAGGTTGGTTACTTAGGTATACATGTGCCACAGTGGTTTGCTGTACCCATCAACCCGTCATCTACATTAGGTATTTCACCTAATGCTATCCCTCCTCTAGTCCTCCAACCCCTACAGGCCCCAGTGTGTGACGTTCCTCTCCCTGTGTCCATGTGTTCTCATTGTTCAACTCTGTCTTATGAGTGAGAACATGCAGTGTTTGGTTTTCTGTTCCTCTGTTAGTTTGCTGAGAATGATGGTTTCCAGCTTCATCCATGTCCCTGCAAAGGACATGAACACATCCTTTTTTTATGGCTGAATATTATTCCACGGTGTATATGTGCCACATTTTCTTTATCTGCTGTATCATTGACGGGCATTTGGGTTGGTTCCAAGTCTTTGCTATTGTGAATAGTGCTGCAATAAACATATGTGTGCATGTGTCTTTATAGTAGAATGATTTATAATCCTTTGGGTATATACTCAGTAATGGGTTTGCTGTGTCAAATGGTATTTTTGGTTCTAGATCCCTGAGTAATTGCCACACTGTCATCCACAGTGGCTGAACTAACTTACACTCCCCCCAACAGTGTAAAAGCATTCATGTTTCTCCACATCCTCTCCAGCATCTGCTGTTTCTGACTGTTTAATGAGTGTCATTGTAACATGAGATGGTATCTCATTGTGGTTTTGATTTGCATTTCTCTAATGACCAGTGATAATGAGCTTTTTTTTCATATGTTTGTGGGCCACATAAATGTCTTATTTTTAGAAGGGTCTGTTCATATCCTTCACCCACTTTTTAATGGGGTTGTTTGTTTTTTTCTTGCAAATTTGTTTAAGTTCCTTGTAGATTCTGGCAAATTGTCTCTCTTTGCAGACGACATGATTGTATATTTAGAAAAACCCATTGTCTCAGCCCAAAATGTTCTTAAGTTGATAAGCAACTTCAGCAAAGTCTCAGGATACAAAATCAATGTGAAAAAATCACAAGCATTCCTATACATCAATAACAGACAGAGAGCCAAATCATGAGTGAACTCCCATTCCCAATTTCTACAAAGAGAATAAAAGACCTAGGAATACAACTCAGAAGAGATGTGAAGGACCTCTTCAAGGAGATCTACAAACCACTGTTCAAGGAAATAAGAGAGGACACAAATAAATGGAAAAACATTCCATGCTCATGGATAGGAAGAATTACTTTGGCCATACTGCCCAAAGTAATTTATAGATTCAATGCTATCCCCATCCAGCTACCATTGACTTTCTTTACAGAATTAGAAAAAACAAAGTACTTTAAATTTCATATGGAACCCAAAAGAGCCCATAAAGCCAAGACACTCCTGAGCAAAAAGAACAAAGCTGGAGGCATCACGTTACCTGACTTCAAACTATACTACAAGGCTACAGTAACCAAAACAGCATGGTACTGGTACCAAAAGGTATATATAGACCAATGGAACAGAACAGAGGCCTCAGAAATAACACCATACATCTTCAACCATCTGATCTTTGACAAACCTGACAAAAAAACCGCAATGGGGAAAGGATTCCCTATTTAATAAATGGTGTTGGGAAAACTGGCTAGCCATATGTAGAAAACTGAACTGGACCCTTTCCTTACACCTTATACAAAGATATGTGTAATATTTTTTATAAAATCAGAAAATTGAAAGCAATTAATTTTTTTGAACATTAAATTCAGGGGTACACATGCAGGTTTGCTATACAGGTAAATTATGTGTCATGAGTGTTTAGTGTATAGATTATTTTGTTACTCAGGTAATAAGTACAGTATCTGATAGTTTTTCACTCCTCACCTCCTTCCCAACCTCCACCCTCAAGTAGGCTCCAGTGTCTGTTGTTCCCTTCTTTGTGTCCATATGTACTTGATGTTTAGCTCCCACTTACAAATGAGAAAATGTGGTATTTGGTTTTTTGTTCCTGTGTTAGTTTGCTAAGGGTAATGGCCTCCACCTCTATCCATGTCACTGCAAAGGATATGTTCTGGTTCTTTTTTGTGGCTGCCTAGTATTCCATGGTGTATATGTACCAACCACATTTTCTTTATCTAGTCTTCTGTGGATGGGCATTTAGGTTGATCTATGTTTTTGCTATTATGAATAGTGCTGCAGTAAATGAACATGTGCATGTGTATTTGTGAAAGAATGACATAACAATTTAAAAATTAATCAATGTGGACTGAATAAATACATTTTGGTATAATCATTTGATAGAAGACTATTTGGATAAAACACAGTAATACAGTATTTAGATAAAATACAGTATACACATGGCCAGAACAAAAAATAAATCAAAGTTAAGAACAATATCATTTACATAATTTTAGAAATACACATAGCTATATATGCAATAAAAGGACATATAGTTACATTTGTTGGTTGTTCTAGAAAGGAGGGGAGAGGAATGCAATAGGGAAAGACTATAAAGAATAATGTGACCTTCAACTATACATGTAATATTTTATATATCTTATATGAAATACTAAATAATACTGTATTTTATACAAAACACTATATAATAAAATATAAATTATTACATATAACATATGGAGCAATTACAATGAAAATGCTAGTATTTACTAATTGTGGATGATTGTTACTGCATTTTTGGGATATTTTCCTTTCTACTTTTCCTCGATTTCAAATATTCAAATTAAAAATAAATTAGAACATATAACAACAACAGAAAAACATTAGAGAGACATTTTTACAGTTCATTCTTTCCAAAATGCTTAATTTTAAAAATTATAATAACTACCTAAATGAAAGAAAAAATAACCATTTTGTTATCAAGATAATATTTGTAAAAAAAAAGTCCTTTAAACATTATTTCATTTGATCATATTTATCACATCATAAAAAGGGCAGGTATTCTTTTGCTTTTATAAAATGATGTTATTCTCTTTTATAATGTAGTTTCCAAAGTCAATGTACATGAAAAGTAAAAAAATATCTTTCCTGGTTATCTGCATAAGATGCAATAACCAAAAACTTCCAATGTAATAACCATGTGGAACTAACCGCACTCTTTTTCTAAATGTACTGATTTTTCTTTTCAATAGCTTTTTCTCACAAAGCAGCTGACCATTTTTGGCAAGATTTAAGAATTTTAACCTGTAGCTCTCTTTAGCTGTCTGTGCGAGGCATGCATGGCAACAAATGCCTTCCGAATTTCCCTCAAAAGAAGCTTCTTTTTGCCTGTATTTTCTCTTTCTCTTGAGGAAAGCAAACAAACTTCATTTATGCTGTGCCTTTATTTTAAAAGAAAAATCACAGAATGTGAACTATGTAAACTAAATAAATTGAAAGCTATGATAACACTCTGTATGTAATCTTGACATCACTTTAAGTCTTGCAACATTAAATATAAATCTTGGAACAAATTATTTTGTGGCCCAAGAGAAAGCACACAAGAGAAATTTGTTATTTCCCTTTTTGTGTATGCTTTTTTTTCCGTCTGTGAAAAATGGATATTGGTTACGGGGGACTAGCAGACTAAATTTTTCCTGTTTCTTCCGCCTTTCCCCAACTCTATGTGAAAGATAAAAACTCAGAACACGGATTTCCTGCCGAGCTTGCTGCTCTATCCTTTCTGGGAATTTTCCTAAGTGAGAAAAAAGTCCAGATGGAAAAATGTAACCTCCTTTGAGAATTCAATAGGCAATTTAAAAAGTGCTCAAACATTTGTCCAATCTCTTCTCCTAGGTTCTGGCACGTGTGAAATGCACCTGATAAAGAAGTGTGATTGGTCTGCTCACCATATTCTCTTTAAGTTCAGATTTAATTAAGAAAAGTAATGTTTTACTTAACACAGAATTATAAAACCATTATTCCCCAAAACGATTATAAGCTACTACAAAATTTAACGAAGTAAACATACTTGATTTTCTTAACAATGCCTTAAGAGAGCACACAGGATGTTTAAATAACTTTACAAGTGTTAACTCCAACTCTATAATCCTTGAGTTTAACCATTATGAGGTATTGTTTCACTGTACTTTTTAGGACTAAGGGGTTTGCAAATTAAAGATCCCTTTTTGTTTGCAGTATGTAAGGGATCAGTTAATACACACAAAACCTTGGGTGAGTGAACACAAAGAGAGAAAAGACCATGGAAAGCAGGAGCAAAACTGCTGAGAATAAATTCGCAGACTTGTCCCTGAAAATTAACCACTGTTGTGCTCACCAGAGTTTTAGTATGTATGGATTTCATTTAGGATATCTGCCTAGAGACCCCCTTCAAAAAAAGTCAAATCTCAGGGGACAATTATCTTTGCTTTTATGGTTTCTACAACTCTCAGGACCCTGTTTGCTTCTGCATTGGAATGTTAGGTCTCAGAATTTATACTTTTAACCATTCTGTGTTTTATTCTTTAACGTTCTAGCCTTTAATTGTTTTGTTTTTATTTATTTTCTGTATTTTAAACTGGTTTTAGGCTTTTCATTTACTAGGCCATTTATTTTAATTATTTTGTAACACATTCTTAATCATTCATTTAATCTTTATTGCTTGTTGTATTCCACTGAAAATCATTTAATATTGAATCCTGTCTATAATATTTTATTTTTAACTAATTTTATTGTTTTCAGTGTTATTTTAACTCTTAGTATTTAAGTATTTAACTTAAGAGTTATTTTAACTCTTAAGTATTATTATTGGTGCTGTATTAATGTATATATAATGCATGATGATCATGTGTATGAATATAGCATGGTATAAACCAGAGAAGTTGGGCCTTTTTTCCCTTCTACTTAATATGGCGGCAAGCTTTCTATCCGCCTACGATGGACTACCCATCCCTTAGCAAAAATTGTACTCAAATACTCTGTGATCACCACATCGAATAATTTCATAGGTCCAGAGACAAAATTTTACCTGTCCTGCAAGGAAGGACAGTAGCAAATTGCATAAGAAGTTTGTCTTCTCATACAAAGCAATTTCATTCTGAATCTCCCAGGAAAATTACATGTAAGGATAGGTCCATTTTACTGCAATCTCCCCACCCAGTATACACATTTGCTGATTTCTGTCTCTTTATGAATCGAGTTTCAGGGATAATTACTTATGGCATAGATTATCTTATCTCTCTTATTGATTAAGAATGCTTAAGGAACTTTGACCTCAGAAAGAATTATGCTTACAATCTATTCCTGCTGTTTCAGACTGTATAAAGGGAACTAAGCCCTTGATGGATCCTGGCCTGAGAAAGCCTGACTGATTAGATAAAATAATCCTGCCCAGATTTTTCAGAGTGCATAAGACCAGCCAGTCATCTTCATTCTTTCTTTGATTATAACCTCTGAGCATCACAAAAGGTTCAACTGAATTGACTTATGCAGTTTCTAGACTCTGTTCATTTCTTTAGTTGAGAACAGAATTTCATTTTAGGAAGGTTTCAGTCCTGCAAAGCAGGTAAAAATGTAGCTGACTTTCTCTAACATATTGTCCTTCTCAGGAGTGAAATTGTATATTTGCCCTCAGGTATATTAACTTGGGCATTATTGACATTTTGGAACAGATAATTCTTTGTTGCAGTAGGTCGCCCTGTGCACTGTAGGCTACGTAGCAGCATTGCTAGTCTCTATACGCTAGATGCCAGTAAACAACTGCCCCTGATGGTAACAACTTATGTCTCCAGAATTTGCCTAACATTCCGTGAAAAACAGAATCATTCCCAGTTGGGAACCATTGTTCCACTTTGAGCCTCACTCTGCAAACCTGACTGCATCTGGGGGATTCTATTTAACTGTCTGTTCCTATGCTCTGTGTCTCACATTCTCCCTCTGAACTAATTATCTACCTGTGTGCTTTGGGGCTCTCAGGCAGCTTCTCAGAAAATGATATGTGGCCATTTCTCATATCAAAATGATATGATATGTGGCCATTCTCTCAACTGATTTTCATTTCAAATAAAATAAAATAATAAAATAAATACCGGTAAAATAAAATACTTGATTAACTAAGAATATCTGCTAATTATGGAAAATAAGAAAAGCATAAAGACAAAATTCAAATAATACATATTATTCGTATGTATTTCCCAACTATAGGCATTGCAAAACGTTATTCCATATATTCTCAGTCATGGAGAGCTCTACAGATATATGTTTCTGTTTTTTTTTTTTTTAATGGATTATATTTTGTCTATCAGTGTGTGGTCTGTATTGAATGACTTCACATTTTTCTTGTATTCTAACACATTACTTTTATCAGCCATGTTATTTAATTGCAAATGTTTGATTAGTTACTAAACCAACAATCTGTTGTTAGAAAGCTGTGTCTTTTAAATGACTATAAAATACCTGAATTTAATAGACAATATATTTTAGAAGGCCTGTATCTCTGCTACCACATTGGTATCAATAATACATTTTACTTCAAAGGAATTAAGCTGGTCCCACCTTATGAAGTCAGCCAGGTTGTAGCCACAGATCCAGGGACTTCTATATTTTATTAAGTGGCTACATCTTCCAATGGTAGTATGACACTATTAGAAGATTTATCTCCCAGGGAGGACAATTTAAAAGTATAGAAGTGTTTACCTGGTAATATTCCCTCTAGGCTACCACAGTCTCATAAAAAATGTGTAGAGGCAGAGTGGCATTGGTTGAGTATTGACTAAAGGAGTAAAGGTGCCAGATGTGGGTAAATTTATTCCAAAACAAGACTTAGACCAGAGTACAAGTTCTTCTGAGTGAGGATTGGACTAATTTCTATATATAATATGTACAGTGGTATATTAAAATGTATCTGCATTGTATTAGAGTTCAAAGATTATGTTCATGACCATATATCTCAATGATACCAGAGTATGAGTTCAAAAGAAATTGAATACACTTTGTCTTTTTTATTCTATATTCTTTCTGATCACTTGAATTTTCAAATGTCTTCTATGAGTAAGTTCGAATTATATATATATATATAATTATTATTATTTGAGAAAAAAGTCTCACTCTGTCACCCAGTCTGGAGTGCAGTGGCATGATCTTAGCTCACTGCATCCTCTCGGGTTCCAATGATTCACATGCCGCAGCCTTCCGAGTAGCTGCGACCACAGGCCTGTGCCCCCACACCCAGCTAACTTTTGCATTTGTAGTAAAGATAGGGTTTTGCCATGTTGCCCGGCTGGTCTGAAACTTCTGATCTGCCTGTCTCAGCCTCCCAAAGTGCTGGTATTACAGACGTGAGCCACCACACCTGGTCTGAATAATAATTTTTATTCAAAATATTTTATTTTTATTTTTGTCTTTCTTTACTAAGTATATATTTGTGTTTTCACTAATTTTTTCTAAGAGGAACCAGAAAAAAAAAAAAAAGACATTGGTTCATGCTCTTTGGAACTCTGAGGAAACATGGCTCACTAACAATCACAAAGCTAATGGTTTTGTGATTATCTATTTCCCTTTGTCTAATAATACAAGACACATCTACAAAAACAAGAATGGTTAGCAGACAGGGAATTTGACTGATTTTTGGTAAGAATCATAAAAATATTGCTAACAGATAATCTCTATTTTAGACATTTGAAAATAATTTCCTGTAAGTTTATAAACATTTTATTAAAATATTTTTACTTACAAGTTTCTTAGAAAAAACTTTAAAAAGTATGAAAAAATAGCACACAAACATATCACATAGACATATTTATTATGCACTAACTATATGACAAATACCGTTCAAGGATTTAAAAAAACAGCAAAGGACAAGACAGATAAAACCACAATAAAGTGAATTCTACCAATGATCACAACTTTTACTCTGAAGGAGGATTACAACAAACTGAAGAATGTCTCACCTTTTGATATATCTCCTTTTAAAGCTGCTTAGAAATAAGTTATTCATGTAAAATTCTGTTTATTTATGTCTTTTAATTTATAGAGTCATGTTGGTATATCTTGGGGAGGTTTTCACTGGTTATTCAACATCTAAACTGTAAAGAAAAAATTTTATTCATCTCATATTCAGATTTACTTTTTAAAAAATTTAAAATTTGAATCCCATGGTGAATAATTATATTTTTATGACAATTTTTAGTCACTTGCACTTTACAGTTTATGATAGTAAACTCCTTTAATGACACTTAAATTTTTTCCTCAGTTTTATAGGCAAAACCTGGCAAAATTTTTAATTTGCAGTCCATTGAGTAACAGCGAAGTTGAATATTAATTTTCTTATTGGATATTTTTCTTTTTCTTTTGTGAATCGTTATTTATGTTCTTTGCTTATTTTATATTACGTAAACATATGTACATATGTACATATATTACATATGTTACATAACCTTTTGTATATATTTTGCATATATGTATATATACACACAAGCTTAAGGATAAAATGCAATATTCTTTCTATTATTAGATACTATTGTCCTAACACAAATAAATCTGTATAATGATAATAGTAGTATAGTAATAATAAACATTATTTAATACCTAGTACTGTTGTATCTTTCAAATAACTATTTTAATCTTTAAACAATCCTCTAAAGTAGCTATTGTCACTATTTTAAATCTAAAGAAATTTGAGAATTATTAGAAAGCTCAATTAAATTGGCCAGAGTTTTAGTACTTACTGGCAGTAAGGAGCCAAGCATAGTTTAAACTCAAATCTGTTACTCCTTTGTCTGTAATCGTTCCAGTGGGCACTAATGCATCGACACCCACTATGCAAGTGATTAGAAGGCAGAGAGTAAGTGATATTTTGATTCCCATTGGCAAGGCCCCTTCTGTCATCATGAAATTATTTTTATAATCTTTCTTCTTTTATTATGTTTTTATTTCTAACCCAAAGGACGGATGTTGTTTGAAATAAGAAGTGTTTGGTAGGTTGAAGTCTTTGTTTGGAAAGGAGAAAATTGGAATGTGATCAAAATTTGTAGGAATAGAGAAGAAAATGGTGTTCCTTGGAATACTATGTTTCTTCAAATGCTATTAAAATGATTCATGCTTGCTCAGAGAACAAGGGATTACTTGTGGTAAATTACTGCCCTCTGTTGACGACATGATATATAAATTGTAATTCATGTTTTAAAAAGAAAGTTCAAATTAGAAGAAAACTCATTTATGAAGATTTGTAATTAAACCTCAAAAAATTCAAGTGCTTGCCCAAACACCTATATAGCTAGTTAATTATGGGGACAAGTGAGACTCCAAGTGTCATAAGCTATGATTAGTCTTGTGTTGACTAAATTAACAACAGTATTATTTTTGGCCTGAAAATATTTTCTTATTTTCTGAGACTCAAAAACAAAGGCTGTAGTATTCAAAATAATTCAAAATACATTTTACTTAAGAAAAATTTAAATACAATTTATATTCAGGTTAAAATAAATTATGCAGTACAGAAAAGTGGGAAGTCGAAAATAAATATCTTTTTCTCACTCTCTACTTGATCCCAGAGGTGACAATCACTAACTGTTTGTTTATTGTTTTGAAATGAATTCTAAATGCATAGAATTTTTTTCAAAACTAAAATACTGGTCTCTAACTTTTTTAAAACTTAAAATATATGTCTTAGGGTTTATTCCATATAACCACATAGAGATATAGCTTAGTTTTTAATATGACTGCCTACTATTGATACTTTTGAGGATTACAGGCATGTTTAGAATGCCCTTAATTTGGACTAACTTGTTACTACCACATAATTAAATTCAGGTGATGCGTATCTTCTAGGATCATTACAAAAGTGAGGTTGTTTTGTTCTCATTTCCTTCCAGCAGGGGGCACTTCATTTTGGTTTGTCTCGATCAATGTTCACTTCGATCACTGGATTAAGGTGTTTCAGGCTTTTTCATTGAAAGCTACCCCATTTTCCTGCTTCTGTGTACAAGAAGGATTTGAGTGGCAAAAGTGCTCAGCTAAGATAAAAAATAAGTAATTACCCTGTCAAATCCTTTGTCCCAAGTAACAGGAACAGTGGAATGGATCATAGAATGTCAAGCATTATTTTCCCAAAAGTGCTGAGTGTCCTAGTTTGATTCTAATTCCTTTCTAAAGGAACATACAAATAAATGAGGTATTTGTACCAATTATACAAGGAGGGGAAAGAAGCTTTTCCTATCTATATACAACAATTCATTTAACTCAAATTTGTTAATATATGAGTCTATAAGCAACACAGGAATTATAATCATGATTCTTTCTATTGGCAGCTAGGTGAATATTAGAACTGATGATGGCTTTGTTTTTCTTAAAACATTTAATAAGACATAGTCATTTTCAAATAATATTAAAGTTTCAGTTTCATTTGGCTATTTATTTTAAATTTTCATATTCATAATAAATTTGCAATTTGTATTTGCATTTTAATAAGTAATTTTGAATTCCTTAGAAGAAAAAAGTTATTAAGCCACATGCACACGTATGTTTATTGCGGCACTATTCGCAATAGCAAAGACTTGGAACCAACCCAAATGTCCAACAATGATAGACTGGATTAAGAAAATGTGGCACATATACACCATAGAATACTATGCAGCCATAAAAAATGATGAGTTCATGTCCTTTGTAGGGACATGGATGAAACTGGAAATCATCATTCTCATTAAACTATCGCAAGGACAAAAAACCAAACACCGCATGTTCTCACTCATAGATGGGAATTGAACAATGAGAACACATGGACACAGGAAAGGGAACATCATACTCTGGGGACTGTTGTGGAGTGGGGGGAGGGGGGAGGGATAGCATTAGGAGATACACCTAATGCTAAATGACGAGTTAATGGGTGCAGCACACCAGCATGGCACATGTATACATATGTAACAAACCTGCACATTGTGCACATGTACCCTAAAACCCAAAGTATAATAATAATAATACTAAAAAAGAAAAAAAAAGATGATGTTTAAAAATGTTTAGATTTAATTGAATTTACATTTTTGAAAAAATATTTCAAATTGCATGCACTTAAATACAGTACAACAAAATGATGCAATAATCATGCTTGCAACATAATTACTGGTTTTGCTGAAATGAAGGCAAGGAAAATCAATATGGAATAAACATATACTTATGAATTATCTATGTATTTTCATTTATTATTAATCCAAGCATCATAACCAATTAACTAAATACCTAAATATGCAGAAAAAATATATTTGATATGTCTCAATATTTTGTCAACTTTCCTAACATAAAAATTACAGCTTTATAACATATCTTTCAATTGTCTTTATGAAATATATTTGTCTAAATGGGATGGAAAATATTTTGTGTAACAACATACTAGCTTGATTAATAACTTTTAATATTTAAAATATAGTTACCATAATGACTTCTGCCTCTCACCTCACAATAATACAAAGAGTGCATTTATTGAATCATCCATTCACCAACTATTATCGGCCAACTGTTATGTGCCACTATTGGGACTATAGCAGTAAACAAACAAACAAAAAAGGAAAAATTCTGTTTGCTTGGAACTTACATTTTAGTACATTTTTTACCAAAGGAGAAAGGAGACACATTCAGACATAAAGCATAGCTTTTGTCCACTTTGTATCACACATAACTCTCTCAAGTTTTCTTTATTGGCATGATAGATTTTTGCTGAATTAATGTGGTTTTAGAAGAATATAGTCATAACCACAGATAGACTTACCAGAAGCCTGGAGAAAAAGTTTGGCCTTACGGGAAATGTTTAACGAGCAAATGACAGCAGAATAAAAATTTCAGTGTGGCCAATAATATGTTATATATTTAATGAGTAGAATTGAAAGTGGAAAGAAGCAAGGAAAATTGAAATTTAAATTGAGTTTTTGTTTTACTTTGGAGAAATATTACAGAAGTAGAATATGCTTAATTGATTTCATAACAGGTAATATACAATCACAAAATCATATCCTCTATGTCCCCATGGAAACAAAGTGATAAACAGCTGCTGTCCACTTTACAGGCACAGAAAAGCAAGGTTAATTAGAAGTACTGTACCTGCAAATTCAGTTCCATTAACGGCAAAATCAATTCAGAAAAGAGCGTTCTCACGGCATAATTTTTTTCCTAGTTCTATTAGTATTGTGTCAGATCCATATATTTGTGATTCATTAGAGAGCTTAGAAAGTGGGATGCCTGCCAAAGCCCACCTGGACTGGGAAGAAAATCATTTCAACTGCCTTGGCAACAGTCATTTTTCTTTCTTTCAATGTAAAAATCATTCAGAATCCAGGTGACATTCAAGATAACCCAAAGTCACACTAAACAATAAAAGCATATAGACAGTAGTCGGTCTTCCTCCCACCACAAATAAGTAATAAATCCTTCAATCACAAGCTTAATCTAGATTTTTCATATTTATCTTAAACTTAGGGAGTGTCTGTACCTTTCCCTTCACAAATAAGGATGACAACTGAGTAATGCATTTACTTTAGGATGATGTTTAGGGTTCAAATACCTGTGTGCCCCAAAGTATGGAAACAATCTTCAGTGAGTATTAAGATTCTTTTATAGTGCATGGGGTTTACAGCACAAGCTGTTTTTTGTCTTCAGATGTTTCTCCTGATACTTGTTCTGTTCATGCTTTGTGGATTGCAGTTACCACTCATAGTCAATATGAGCCCAAATTGATTTTACTCTGTCTGAGAATCTTAACTCCAGTACATTCTATAGTCTTTCTCCCTTTTTAGTAGTAGCCAATAACCAGAAGCTGGGATGAATTCTCCGTATGTACATTTGCTATCTATTTACAGAAATAATTTATACATTTTTCCTGTTTTAAAAGATACACAAATAGTATTACATTCTACTTATTCTTTTGTAATTTACTTAAAAAAATATATCTATGTATTTACCACTTGTTTTATTTTTGTTGCACCATGTTCTTTTCAATAGGAATTGCTAGGTTGTAGAATAAGCAGTTTTTCAATTATAAAACATGTTGCTAAATGGCTCTACAAAGTGTTCTCATCACAGCGCTCTGGAAGAGTATTTATTTCTTCACATACTTGCTAAAAAATGTGGTGAGAATTTTTAATTCCTGCCAAAGTAATATTTAAGAAATGATGTCTCATTTTTTATTTGATTTTCAATTCTCAGATTTCTTGTGAAGACGTGTTGATAGTTATTGGTTTCCTCTTCTGAGAAGTTCCTGTTCATATTCTTTGACCATTTACAAAATTTGGTTTTCTGGTCTGTCTTATTCTTGTTTCAAGAATAATTATTTTTTTATTCTGGACAAAACCCGTTATTGGTTTTATGACTTAATAACTTCTCCAAATATATGTATTGACATTTTAGTTGGTTTAGAGTAGTTTACTTGTCTTGTGGCGATTAATATTGAGGTAAATAACTGTATCAATCCTCTTAATGATTTATGCATTTTACATCTTATTTTTAAAATTCTACCTACCATAATATGATAATATAATTCTACATTTCCTTCTGAAATCTTACTTTTAAGCTTTTATCTTTGACATCGTCATCTTTGTCTTCTGTTTTAAGCATTTTAAAGTTCTTTTGGCTATTTTTGTACCTTTTACATCTTCCACGTGCGGTCTAACATTGGCTTACCATTTTCTTTGAAAAAAAATATTAACTAGTAGTTCATTGGATGAATAAATTAATTTTGGAAGAATATTGTTGATAGACAAGAAGAGCTTGAATTCAGTGACCAGATAGATGCATTCACCAGAGCTGGGAGAAAGGTAGCTTATCTATAAAAATAGAAGTCAGCCAAGGAGGGCGGATCACAAGGTCAGGAGATGGAGACCATCCTGGCCAATATGGTGAAACCCCGTCTCTACTAAAAATACAAAAATTAGCTGGGCATGGTGGCGCGTGTCTGTAATCCCAGCTACTCAGGAGGCTGAGGAAGGAGGGAGTCTGAGGTTGCAGTGAGCCAAGATCGTGCCACTGCACTCCAGCCTGGCGAGAGAAGGAGACTCCGTCTAAAAAAAAAAAGAATAGAAGTAATGGCTGCGCTAACAATAATCTTGATGGACATGTACTGTAGTCTCACCAGATGCTGTGCTCAGAGGAGACCTGTGCTTAGCTCAACTATCTATTGTCGCCATCTTGAAACTTTAACAAGGAGCCTACTTTTTCATTTTACACTGGGTTCCAATATCTTACAGCCAATCCTAGCAAGCAAAACATGGGCAAATAGAGTAGCTGGTATATATGAAAGTTTTCTTCTGTTGGCTTTTATATCTTTCAAAAAAAATGGGGAAGTAAAGGTCGTTTGTCTCCCTGTGCTGCATTCTAGGTTATTTTCCTAGGTCTCATATTCAATTCATTATTTCTTTCTGTGCCTTATCTGAAATTTGAGTGGATCAATACATTTATAATTATAATGACTATATTTTAATTTTAGAAGTCCTAATTAATTCCTTTTCAAAACTGACTTTTCTATAATTTTGGTGCTTTGGGCTTAATGATTTTAGTTTCTTGTTTTGTCTTTAATAACTCTATATACATTATTTTTCTACTCTTTCTAAATATGGTTTTTCTATTTTTTGAAGTTCTTAAGACTACTGGCTATGTCTGCCAATAATTACTTATGATGCTAATAATTTGGAAATGTACTCACCTTCACAGTGAAATTATTTGTGAAAATTCTGTCTTGGATTATGTATCTTTTCAGAGAGATTATGCATTTTTATATACTAGATATCCCAAATGACTGCTATTAGCCCACACGGGAACTTTTTGCTATCATTTCTACAGACAATGCATTTCATATAATTGTCATAATGTACTAAAACAAAACAACTTACTGCCAAAACTGAAAAAAAAGTAATAGAAAAAGTACAACTATAATGTCAAAGATATGACTCACTTCTCTTGAAAGTAATACCATTGTGCAATGCAAAGTCTGCACAAAATTTTATAAAGTTGTGGTCTTACCTGTTTTTAAGTTTTTTAATGAAACCAGCTTCTAAGCTTATTATTCCCTCCTACTGGCATTTCTAATCCATTGGAATTGTGCAAATTTGACCATGAACTCACCTAAGAAACATACTCATTGCTGTAAATTATCAAAGGAAACTTGTTTTTTGGCTCTAACCACAGCAAATAGTCTTCTGATCTACTTCTGTAGGTGAATAGAGATTTCCCTAGACTTCCTTTTCAGTAATTGTGTAACCTTTTTGTAGAGTCTCAGTATTCTGCAGTTGTGTCAGTTCTAACGTCCTGTGTCATATAGACTCAAAATGTATTTCCTGTCCCCATGAGTATGTAAAACCAAACTTAATAGCCAGACATAGCTGCAAGACCAGCTCACTATTTCCATTTTATCCCTCATTTTGTTTTCTTCCCCTGACCCTGAGGATTTTACATTTTTTCGTATAAACATAACAATACATTTTATCAGAAAAGTTATATTTCTATTCAGCACTTCGAGGCATTTGTAGCATAAAAGTTTAGTATTAATTTATTCTACCATAATTAATTTATTGCTTCCATCACAAAAATTTTAATTACATTCCATTAACTCAGGAATTTAAATTTTCTCTTCGAAACAAGAGGCTACAACCACTAGGCAAAAGTTTTTGAATACTAGCTCACTGTTAAAATATTTATAATATTCTTCACGTCCTTACTCCAACACATTTCTTTTTACTCTCAATAGACGATTTTATTTTGTTTTGGGAGAAAAAGGAGACAGCTAGATAATGTGTTACCAAACTTCCTGTTCCTCACCAACAATCTTTTCTCTATCCATACCTTTTTGTCTCAGTTGAATGGGTCATTGTTGAGTTGAAGCAAACAGAATGTAAGTAGTTTAAGGGTAAACTACTTACCCTTAAAAGAATGTAAGTAGTTTAAGGGTAAATGTATTTATTACAGTGTTCTAAATGGATTATAAATCATTGAGAAGGCTTAAGAAAGAGACATATAAACATCTAATAGCAGAACTGTGCTGCCAGCTTATCAGCAGCTCTTCCCAGAATAAGGAACTTGTCTGTTCATTGATAAGTTTTCTTCATAGCTGTTGTCTCCAAACACACACACACACACACACACACACACACACATGCACACACACACACGTGCTACTATTACACCTGCTGGATTCAGAACCATGCTGCCTCTTTTACAATACTGACCACCAATTAGAGAACCAGGCACTGTGCTTCTCTTGTCAGTCAATAATCTCAGTTGTAATTCCAAGTCTCCTGTGAGCTCATTTGATTATGGAACCTGAAACACATTTGGAATTCTAGCTGTGAGATAATCTGGAATTTGTTTTAAGCTTTCCTGTCTCTGCAACATATAAAGAAATACTAAAAGAAAGATGGGATACATATTGAATATCTTCCACTCACACTACTCTTGAAGTTCCTCTTTCCAAGGTTTTCATATTTATTAAGTCAAATGGACAATTTTCAATGACCATCTTGCCCTCCAAACTTTGACCTCTTCACATAACTTGAGATTAGTCACTGTTTCTTTCTAAAAATTTCACCTGATTGCCTGTCTCTGCCTTAGTCTTATTTCAAGTTCTTCTTTCTCTGCCTATCCATCAGTTGGGATTTTTCCCAAGTGTTTATATACTTCTTTCAGCTAATCTGAAGCCTACATCTAATTTATTTCTCTCAACTGTTGTTATCAAATAACCATACATGTATTGAATTACAAATATTGTTTTTCTTTCTAATACTTCCAAACATAGATGCTATTATATAATTACCTATTGCATATACACCTTGGATATTACAAAGACATATATAAAGCTGAACTACAACCCTAATTGTCTAAATCTATGATTTTTGTTGATATCCTAGTAGTTTTTCTTAATTTCTTATTTTCCCTTAGGTCCTGTGGGTTATAGCTCATGAATAGCTTTTCCATCTTTTCCATCTCTTTTATTCTCACAGCTACCACCTTGGTTCTTCATTTGTTATTCAGCAATCACTATAGTGGTCTCCCAAGCTGCAATCTTGGCTTCTAATCTAGCTTTCAAATTGATGTCAATATGATGCTTTAAAAACAAAATTCCAATCATGTCACTCTCTATGTAAAATTTGATGCATCAATTTACAAATATCTATCAAGCATTTACTATGTTCCAAGCATAATACAAAATAGGCATAGTTCTAGTCGCCTCAGAGTTTATCATCAAAAATACTGATTCAACTGGTCTACCTAGCATATGATACCAAGAATGAATTATTTACTTAACAATTCTCTCCCATATATGACAAAATTATTTTCAATAATGACCATGAAGTTAAATTATACATAATACTTGAGGCATCAGATATGCCAAACAAAATAACAAATATTCAGTAATTAATAAGTGAATTTTAATACAAGTGGAATTTCTGCAAAACAATTTAAGTTATATTAAATAACTGCCATTTTATTTATCTGTTATTTAGTTTTCCAGTAATCAATTAACAGTTATAAAAAAGAATGCATTTTAGTTTTAAATATGTATTTTTAAATTAGGTAATATTTTCATACATGGGATAAAATTTGCACTTACCAAAAATATTGCTCCTCCCAGTTCAGACTCTATTTCAGTGTTTAAAAATTTAAATGCATGCACGCACACAAACTCTGAGTGAGCAAATAGAATAACAAAATTCAAATAATGTAAGTTTTGTTTCCCCCTCTTAGAAACTTTTCTTTCATACTTTATTTTCAGTTTACTCTTTAAATGCAAGAATCGGCGGTTCTCCAGGGGTTGGAGACCAAATGGCCCAGAAGGGGAACTGGAATGATCCAAGATTGTTGTGAATTGGGTGTTCTGTATTATTAGGAGTTCTCAGAATTAACTTCCATGTAGAAAACATGGAAGTTTACTAAAGGATACCTAGCAAAGTTGAGCTATTTGAAGCTTACTATTCCTATTTGTTGATACATAACAAACCACTATTAGTGAGTGGTTTAAAACAATGACTATCTTTTATTTCGTTTGCAAACCTGCAATACCAGTAGGCTCAGTGAAAACAGTCTGTGTCTGTTCCAAGTGAAATCGACTGGGGAAACTAGGGAAACCAGGTGCTGGAATCTGAGAAGTCATTCACTCAGCAATCTACCAGTTGATTCTTGCTCTCATCTGAGACTTAAGCTGAGAATGAATCAAAGAGAAATAGCACTGGGTTGAGTTAAACAGGCAAAGAAGACTTTATTCAAGACTATTGTAGTAGGGATCAAGCCTATTGCAATACGGAGAGAGACTGAATTCAATTCCACTGAAACAAAAGGCAGGAGAGTCTTAAGCACTGGGGCGAACTAAGGGAACAGTAGTGGATAATGTTAGGGAGGAGGTTGGTTAACGTGATTAGCCATCTGTGTTTGCTAATTGGTATTTATCAAAGTTAGGCTCCTACCTAATGTAATCATTAAGAAAGATATTACTCCATCTCTCATAGAGACTGGGAGATGGGCTAATTTTTTTTTTTTTTTTTTGATGATTACATTTCAATGGTTTAGCTCTCAGGTCCTTGAGAAAGACTTCCCAGGACTGCAAAACTGGCAAGAGGCTGGGAACCAATGGATATTTCAAAGGGGCAAATAAGTGATTTACAATTGCAAGTTTTCTAAAGTAAATGCTCTAAGAACAAGAAGATCGGGGCTTACAGTTAGTAAGAAAACTGTATAATGCTTTGTCAAGATGAGGGTAACATAAGTGTTTTAAGTCTATCTTGGTCAAGTGCCATCAGGAACATCTACATGTGTCCTCTGCAAATGACTGCTTGGCTTCCTCGCAGTAAGTGTGGCTGGGGGTCAAAAACAAGCATTCCCTTTCAAGAAGGAGCTTCTATGACTTAACTTCAAAAGTCATATTGCGCATCTCTTCTGCTGCATTGTGTTTATTGAGACAGTTAACAAAAGTCTACCCAAGGAAGAGTAGAGAGGAAGAAGTTTACAGTTCTTGATAGGAGAGTGACAAAATTCTGGAAGGGCATATTATTACGTCTGTTTTTGGAAAATACAATCTGCCACCCTGGCACATATATTATTAAATATCAACAATAAGTGTAGAAATTGTTTGCAACTACACCAACACATTTTTTTTTAGGAGTATTGTCACTGACATAGTTTAGAATTGCTGATGCCTAATAAAGAAATGCCAACTAAGTTGATTTTTGTATTAGTCCATTTTCATACCACTATGAAGAAATACCCTAGGCTGGGTAATTTATACAGAAAAAGAGGTTTAATGGACTCACAATTCCACATGGCTGGGGAGACCTTACAATCATGATGAAAGGCAAAGGAGGAACAAAGGCATGCCTTACATGTTGGCAGGCAAGAGAGTGAGTGCAGGGGGACTGCCCTTTATAAAGCCATCAGATTTCCTGAGAGTTATTCACTATCAGGAGAACAGCATGGGAAAAACTCGCCCCCATGATTCAATTACCTCACACTGGGTCCCTCCCATGATACATGGGGATTATGGGAGCTACAATTCAAGATGAGATTTGGGTGGGGACACAGCTATACCATATCATTCTGCCCCAGCCCCTCCCAAATCTTATGTCCTCACATTTCAAAATCAATGATGCCTTCCCAGCAGTCCCCAAAAGTCTTAACTCATTTCAGTATTAACCCAAAAGTCCACGTCCAAAGTCTCATTTGAGACAAGGCAAGTCCTTTCTGGCTATGAGCCTGTAAAATCGAAGCAAGTTAGTTACTTCCTAAATACAATGGGGGTACAGGCATTGGGTAAATACACCCATTCTAAAGGGGAGAAATTGGCCAAAACAAAGGGGCTACAGGCCCCATGCAAGTCCAAAATCCAGCAGGGTAGTCATTAAACCTTAAAGTTTCCAAATGATCTCCTTTGACTCCATGTCTCACATCCAGGTCACACTGATACAAGAGATGGATTCCCACGGCTTTGAGCAGCACCACCCCTGTGGCTTTTCAGGGTACAGCCCTCCTCCTGGTTGCTTTCATAGGCTTGCTTTGAGTGTCTGTGGCTTTTGCAAGCTCATGGTGCAAGCTGTTGGTGGATCTACCATTCTGGAATCTGGAGGATGGTGGCCCTCTTCTCAGAGCTCTGTTAGGCAGTGCCTCAGTGGAGACTCCGTGTTACTGGGAGTAAGTGTAACACAGAGACTCTGCGTGGGTGACTCCAACCACACATTTGCCTTTTGCACTACCCTAGCAGAGGTTTTCCATGAGGGCTCCATACATGCAGCAAACTTCAGCCTGAACATCCGTGCATTTCCCTACATCTATTGAAATGTAGCCGGAGGTTCCCAAACCTTAATTATTGTCTTCTGTGTACCTACAGGGCCAACACTGCATGGGAAATGACAAGACTAGAGGATTGCACCATCTGAAACATGGCCTGAGCTGTATGTTAGCCTCTTTTAGCCACAGCTGGGATGCAAGGCACCAAGTCCTTAGACTGCTCAAAGCAGCAAGGCCCTGGGCCTCGCCTATGAAACCACTGTTTCCTCCTAAGCCTTGGTGCCTATGATAGGAGGGGCCGCTGTGAAGACCTCTGACTTGCCCTGGAGACATTTTCCTCTTTGCCTTGATAATTAACATTTGGCTCCTTGTTACTTGTGCAAATTTCTGAAGCAGGTTTGAATTTTTCCCCTGAAAATGGGTTTTTCTTTTATATTGTATCATCTGGTTGCAAATTTTCAAAACTTTTATGCTCTGCTTCCCTTTTAAACATATGCTTTAATTTCAGATTATCTCTCTCAAGTTCAAAGTTCCCCAGATCTCTAAGGCAGGGACAAAATGCTGCCACTCTCTTTGCTAAAGCATAGCAAGAGTGACTTTTGCTCCAGTTCCCAATAACTTCCTCATCTCCATCTGAGACCACCTCAGCTGAACTTCAGACACTATCCTTTTCAAAATGGCCATGGGCAAGTGGGAATCTGTAGTTTTGTTCACCACATGTTTTTGTGTTTACCAGTTTTGCTAGGTAAGCACGGCTTACATAGGACGTTAATCTTATGATTTATGCAGAGAAATCAGTTACCATTCTATTTGGAGAAAGCTTTATGTTCTTCAAATAATTATCCAAGTATCTTTATATACGCTCTTCTATAGAGACAGTAAATCTGGAATGCTTAATCTTTCATCACTGTTGTAATTATTTAGTATTTTAGATTCTATATAATCAATCTGTTTAATGGAAATTTTAACTGAATAACTTCTTTTTTATTTGTTTTTTTACATCTCATAAAGGCACATAGAGCATGTATTACACAGAATGATTTTTTAACACTTCCTACATTCAATAGCTTGGGTTATACACTCAAATAACTTGCTTATTTGTGAAATTCCTGTGACACATACTGAATGAAACTTTGTTTTTTATTTGTTCTCCCCAGAATGTTTTCAACTGCCCTTCTGCATGACTAAACATTTTCCATCTGTGATTTGCTCAGTTTGTTTTTCATGTTGTTACTAGATTTCCCGTTTTATTTATTGTTTCTGAATCAGTGAACCAAGGTTACCCACTTTCCAAGGTAGGAGATCCTTGGGGTCTGAATCCGTATGCTCCTTTTAACATCTTCAGGTTATTAATGAAGACATTTGATAGATATTAGGTATAGTAACAATAACGCATAAAGAAACTACAGCACTTATGTCTACACATCAAGTAAAATATTAGTTAAAGACATAAGTCAATCCCTATATGTAACTTGAAATCTGTATTAAGGTTATCCAGAGAAACAGAGCCAATAGAATATATGTGTATATATCAGTATTTATCACTGACATTGTTTAGAATTGCCAGTGCCTAATAAAGAGCAACTAAGTATATATATATATGCATACATATATAAAATAACTAAGTATATCTATTTTATATACACACATACCAAGTATAACCAAGTATACATATATATTATGTATATAAAATAAAATTTATTATGTGAATTGGCTCATATGATTATATAGGCCAAGAAGTCCACAATATGCTACCTACAAACTGGAGAATCAGAAAAGTCAGTGTTGTAATTCAATCTGGGTCTGAAGGCCTGAGAACTGGGAGCTCACAGCATAATTCCCAGTCCAAGGCCAAAGGCCTGAGAACCAGAGGTAGTGGGGGCAGCTGGTATAAATCTCAGAGTTTGAAGGCCCAAGAATCAGGAACTCTAATATCTGAAGTCAGAAGAAGATGGATACCCTAGCTCAAGAAGAGAGAGAATTTGCCCTTACTGCCACTTTTTATACTATTTGGGCCCTCATCAGATTGTATAAGGCCCACCCACATTGGTGCAGGTGGAACTTCGTTATTCAGTCTACCGATTCCAATGCTAATCTCTTCCAGAAACACCCTCTCAGGCACACCAAGAAATAATGTTTTATCAGCTATCTGGAGGTTCTTTAACCTGGTTAAACAGACACATAAAATTAACTATCACCATACCAATAAATCAATTTGGTCATCAAAGAAGCAAAACTCAAAGGACTAGACATGCAAAAGTTTAACTGGGGAATCACCAATGAAGAATAAGTTAAAGAGAGCAGGGGGAGGTAAGAAAAGCATTCAGACCAGGAGGCAGATCTAACACCTGTGCAAGGAGAAAAAGTAGGGAAAATTGAGGAGCCAGAGCTTCAGATCGCAGCATATTTCTGACATTAGCCACTGGCTGCTGGGGAAATGTCTGAGGAAACGTTGCCTGTTCAAAGAACCTTGTACTAAGCAAGTATCTTGATTCTAGGGTTCTGGACCTACACTGTACTCACTGTCTGAGAGCAGTTTGTAATGCCTCATGGATGAAAAGGTACAGTAACTGGAGAGTTTCAATCAGTTTTACTCTCTTATTTTGCATATGAAAACATCATATGCAAAAGACAGAGTATTGCCTAATTAAGATACATAGTAACTGCTTAAAAAACACTTTTGGAAGAAATGTGAAGTCTACAAAGAAACTTAATATAGTGTTTTGAAGAATGTATTTTAATTCAGTGGGAACTGGATTGTTTATATAATAAATGTTGTTCATGAGATTATTTAATCATCTGCTAGAAGAAAAGCAGGAATTTTACTTTATTTACTCATTTAAGAATAATTGTCAATCAAGTAAGTAACTAAATGAAAAGCAAAGTAGTAAATATATTGCAAGAATAATAGTAAAAATTTGAAGTGCTATAGATCTTCCTGAACAGAGAAAGTAATTCAGAATCTATAAAGTAAAAGATGGATATATATTTATGTATACTTGTTATTGTATGGCAAAGGATACCACAAAATAGCTTAAGACAAATAAATAACAGCTAAATATGTATATCATCATAAATTATACAGTTATTACTGCTTATAAATATGTCCTGTAAATTAATTTAAAAGACAAATATCAAATTAGATAAATGACAATTGTCACAGACATCATTAGTCACCATCAAATATTCACCAAGTGTAGCTCACATATTTCCCAGTCTTACTTATAGTTAGATTGAGGCCATAGGACTAGTCATTGTTAGAAGAAGTGATAGTTATATTTTGGAGCTAAGGCTGCCATGAGCTGTGTCTCCTCTATAATTCTTTGCTTCTTGAAAGATTATTATTTTCATTCTCTTAATGATTAACTGGTTTTTATTTTCAGCAAGTGATGTTTTAAGGATACAGTCTTAGAAAATTTAAAATAAACAGAAAAAAGTATGCAGTTAATTATTTAATAATGCATTTTCCTTTGCTTTTGGCAAATCTAAATAATATTCCTTGAATTAATCTGAGTAGTCACTGGATGTCACTGTTGCTTTACCACATATGACTGTTTTATTTATAAAGACAATTATTTAAGGTATTTTCTAAATAAGCACTTTATTAAAAGAAGCAAATCCACATCATAAATATCTGTCAATAATGTTTACGTCAAAGCCACATAAGATATCAAGAATTTTAAAACCTTTCATTTTTAAATTTATATACCATATGTTTCTTCCTAGGCTTATAGACATGCTTCAAGGAGCATTCATTGAGAAAATTTTACAGTATTAAAAAAGTTATTTGAACAATGACTGCTTTTTCAAAATAGAGAAATAGGCTTTAGGTTACATATGGTGCATGAATAACATTTTACAAATTAAAAATTATTTTATAACACACAAAACATTTAAAATCATATGTGCATGTATACTCAAATATTAGAAATGTAAATATTTAATATAAAATTGGAATAAGTTTATTCTATAGATATCTTTCCACTTCAATATGATATATTTACTGAAAATTTTATGTTTAAAATATTTTCCCTTAGGAAAAAAAAAAGTTTGAAGGAAAGTAGTTTATCACAACTACCATATAACCACAAGAGAGTATAACTACCAGATGAAACTGTGTATACAGATCAGCTTATTTTGCAAAGTGCTTTATGTAAAAACTGTTCCTACACTTGTGCCTCCATGCTTTGAACAGGCCCCACCCACCACCCCATTGTCTGGCTAAACTCTTCTCACCTTAATATCCTTTCCTCAGGGACTGCTATACTGAAACTCATTAGTTACATCACCTTAGAACATTACTTTTTACCTTTTTTTGTTTTTTTTTTTCATTTACCACCCAGGTCATTACCACTTGAATGTCTACTTACACTACTGGGCTGTAAACTTCCTGAAGGTGGCACAGTATCTGCTTTATTGATTGCTTATATCCAATAGCACATAAAAATTATACATAAACATGTGTTAAATAGTAAAATTTTGTGAAGCAATAACCCCTTTAGCACTGTAAAAAAACAGTTACACTAAATGTGATTTGTAAACATAAAAATATTACTAAAATTTGGAAGGGAGGGATTGGGATAAAGCTCTAAACCTGAAATAAATTACATTTGTCAAATAAGCTTTCAACTATTCCCTGGATTGAAGAACATGTGAATACATATACGGAGACTTTCAAAACTCACATCTTTTCATACAGCATTTTCTACTGTGTTCTACTTTGGATCATAGATCTACATTTGCCATCACTGAGAAAATAATGATAAAACATTGTTTACATATGCCAATGATCAATGTAAATAGGATTTTAATGCAAAATTTTATATTTTAAATATTCTATTTTCTTTTGCCTTTGAACATTTCCTGGATTTCAGGCAAAAGTTGTTCCAGGTTTATCTTGTATCTCAGCCCTAGAAACAGCCATTTTTTTCCACATTGCCACATTCCTTAAATTGGAATATGGTATTTAAAGTAAATGTATTGCTTCAATGTCCTCTCAATGTAAAGATCTAGGGACAATGCACTTTTTATACATACATGTACATATGCAACTATATTATTTGTGCATCTATCATTCTATCTATCTATATATCATCTTAAAAATCAGAGGATAGCACCAATATCTCTAATTCCAAATCAATGCCTCAGGGTTCATTTTACTTTTTTAGTAGACTGACAGTATTAAATTGTAACACAAAGAATAAAATAAATGTATGAAAATACATACTAACATAGACAAATGATAGAATAGATAGATCATGCTGGAGAAATGACAAAACTTTCTTACCAAAGAACAATATTCAAATAGTAAATGTAGACAGAATGAGAGAAATAGAAATTTACCATAGCAATATAAGTGTGTGAAACTTTAAAGAGAAACAGCATATCTGCAAGTGCTCAAAATATCTCCTTGAAAATATGTATTACTTACTTAGGTGATTTTTAACATATGTCCACAAATTATTTGATATCCCTCTCACAAGGAGAGGATACTTAATTCCCTTCCATGTGTGCTGGAGAAACCTGTCAGGCACCGCTTAACCAAGTGATGAAGGTTAATATCACTAGTAATAAGTCCTGTTGACATCATTCATATACCCCTTGATATGTGGTGAGAAATCCACTTTACCTTCCTGGTATTTTTCGTAAAATCCATAACTCAAGTCTAATCAAGAGGAAACACCAGACAAAGTCAAATGAAGGAATGATGTACAAAATACCTTACCAGTACTCTTCAAGTGAGTCAAAGTCATGAAAGAAAAGAGGACTGAAAAACTATCATGGTTTTGAGGAGACTAAAGAGCATTGTTACTAAATGCCATCTGGTATACTGGATTGGACTATGGAATAGAAAAAGGACATTAGTGGAAAAACTAGTAAAATTTAAATAAAGTCTATAGTTAAATAGCATTATGGTAATTGAGGTTAATTTATTAGTTTTGTTAAAGATATCATCATTATGTAAATATTAACATTAGGGAAAACTGAGTGAAGAGTATGTGAAAACATTCTGTTCTGTATCTGAATCTCCACTGGAAATATTTCAATTTCAAAATATTTGTAAGCAAGATAAGATTATTCCTGTTACATATCTATTCCTAAATCTGATATGAACAGCACATCTAGTATGTTATATTAGTTACATAACATAATATTACTGAGTCTTGCAAATATGTATACAAGCTATATTGTTAGGCACCTAACTAGATTTATATAATAAAAAAAAGGAAGCACTAAACATGGAAAGGCACAACCGGTACCAGCCGCTGCAAAATCATGCCAAAATGTAAAGACCATCGAGACTAGGAAGAAACTGCATCAACTAACGGGCAAAATAACCAGCTAACATCATAACGACAGGATCACATTCACACATAACAATATTAACTTTAAATGTAAATGGACTAAATGCTCCAATTAGAAGACACACACTGGCGAATTGGATAAAGAGTCAAGACCCATCAGTGTGCTTTATTCAGGAAACCCATCTCACGTGCAGAGACACACATAGGCTCAAAATAAAAGGATTGAGGAAGATCTACCAAGCAAATGGAAGACCAAAAAAGGCAGGGGTTGCAATCCTAGTCTCTGATAAAACAGATTTTAAACCAACAAAGATCAAAAGAGACAAGGCCATTACATAATGGTAAAGGGATCAATTCAACAAGAAGAGCTAACTATCCTAAATATATATGCACCCAACACAGGAGCACCCAGATTCATAAAGCAAGTCCTGAGTGACCTACAAAGAGACTTAGACTCTCACACAATAATAATGGGAGACTTTAACACCGCACTGTCAACATTAGACAGATTAATGAGACAGAAAGTTAACAGGGATACCCAGGAATTGAACTCAGCTCTGCACCAAGCAGACCTAATAGACATCTACAGAACTCTCCACCCCAAATCAACAGAATATACATTTTTTTCAGCACCACACCACACATATTCCAAAATTGACCACATAGTTGGAAGTAAAGCTCTCCTCAGCAAATGTAAAAGAAGAGAAATTATAACAAACTGTCTCTCAGGCCACAGTGCAATCAAACTAGAACTCAGGATTAAGAAACTCACTCAAAACCGCTCAACTACATGGAAACTGAACAACCTGTGCCTGAATGACTACTGGGTACATAACAAAATGAAGGCAGAGATAAAGATGTTCTTTGAAACCAACGAGAACAAAGACACAACATACCAGAATCTCTGGGATGCATTCAAAGCAGTATGTAGAGGGAAATTTATAGCACTAAATGCCCA
Organism: Pongo pygmaeus; assembly: GCF_028885625.2. Lineage (NCBI taxonomy): Eukaryota > Metazoa > Chordata > Mammalia > Primates > Hominidae > Pongo > Pongo pygmaeus. The sequence continues at coordinate 87,543,015 of NC_072384.2, forward strand.
CAAGAGAAAGCAGGAAAGATCCAAAATTGACACCCTAACATCACAATTAAAAGAACTAGAAAAGCAAGAGCAAACACGTTCAAAAGCTAGCAGAAGGCAAGAAATAACTAAAATCAGAGCAGAACTGAAGGAAATAGAGACACAAAAAACCCTTCAAAAAATTAATGAATCCAGGAGCTGGTTTTTTGAAAGGATCAACAAAATTGATAGACCACTAGCAAGACTAATAAAGAAAAAAGAGAGAAGAATCAAGTAGACGCAATAAAAAATGATAAAGGGGATATCACCACCGATCCCACAGAAATACAAACTATCATCAGAGAATACTACAAACACCTCTACGCAAATAAACTAGAAAATCTAGAAGAAATGGATAAATTCCTCGACACATACACTCTCCCAAGACTAAACCAGGAAGAAGTTGAATCTCTGAATAGACCAATAACAGGATCTGAAATTGTGGCAATAATCAATAGCTTACCAACCAAAAAGAGTCCAGGACCAGATGGATTCACAGCCGAATTCTACCAGAGGTACAAGGAGGAGCTGGTACCATTCCTTCTGAAACTATTCCAATCAATAGAAAAAGAGGGAATCCTCCCTAACTCATTTTATGAGGCCAGCATCATCCTGATACCAAAGCCTGTCAGAGACACAACAAAAAAAGAGAATTTTAGACCAATATCCTTGATGAACATTGATGTAAAAATCCTCAATAAAATACAGGCAAACTGAATCCAGCAGCACATCAAAAAGCTTATCCACCATGATCAAGTGGGCTTCATCCCTGGGATGCAAGGCTGGTTCAATATACACAAATCAATAAATGTAATCCAGCATATAAACAGAATCAAAGACGAAAACCACATGATTATCTCAATAGATGCAGAAAAGGCCTTTGACAAAATTCAACAACCCTTCATGCTAAAAACTCTCAATAAATTAGGTATTGATGAGACGTATCTCAAAATAATAAGAGCTATCAATAACAAACCCACAGCCAATGTCATACTGAATAGGCAAAAACTGGAAGCATTCCCTTTGAAAACTGGCACAAGACAGAGATGCCCTCTCTCACCACTCCTATTCAACGTAGTGTTGCAAGTTCTGGCCAGGGCAATTAGGCAGGAGAAGGAAATAAAGGATATTCAATTAGGAAAAGAGGATGTCAAATTGTCCGTGTTTGCAGACGACATGATTGTATATCTAGAAAACCCCATTGTCTCAGCCCAAAATCTCTTTAAGCTGATAAGCAACTTCAGCAAAGTCTCAGGATACAAAATCAATGTACAAAAATAACAAGCATTCTTATACACCAATAACAGACAGAGAGCCTAATCATGAGTGAACTCCCATTCACAATTGCTCCAAAGAGAATAAAATACTTAGGAATCCAACTTACAAGGGACGTGAAGAACCTGTTCAAGGAGAACTACAAACCACTGCTCAATGAAATAAAAGAGGATACAAACAAATGGAAGAACATTCCATGCTCATGGATAGGAAGAATCAATATCGTGAAAATGGCCATAGTACCCAAGGTAATTTATAGATTCAATGCCATCCCTATCAAGCTACCAATGACTTTCTTCACAGAATTGGAAAAAACTACTTTAAAGTTCATATGGAATCAAAACAGAGTCCGCATCGCCAAGTCAATCCTAAGCTAAAAGAACAAAGCTGGAGGCATCACGCTACCTGACTTCGAACTATACTACAAGGCTACAGTAACCAAAACAGCATGGTACTGGTACCAAAACAGAGACATAGACTGATGGAACAGAACAGAGTCCTCAGAAATAACGCCACATATCTACAACTATCTGATCTTTGACAAACCTGAGAAAAACAAGCAGTGGGGAAAGCATTCCCTATTTAATAAATGGTGCTGGGAAAACTGGCTAGCCATATGCAGAAAGCTGAAACTGGATCCCTTCCTTACAGCTTATACAAAAATTAATTCAAGATGGATTAAAGACTTAAACGTTAGACCTAAAACCATAAAAACCCTAGAAGAAAACCTAGGCATTACCATTTAGGACATAGGCATGGGCAAGGACTTCATGTCTAAAACACCAAAAGCAATGGCAACAAAAGCCAAAACTGACAAATGGGATCTAAGTAAACTAAAGAGCTTCTGCACAGCAAAAGAAACTACCATCAGAGTGAACAGGCAACCTACAAAATGGGAGAAAATTTTCGCAACCTACTCATCTGACATAGGGCTAATATCCAGAATCTACAATGAACAACAAATTTACAAGAAAAAATCAAACAACCCCATCAAAAAGTGGGCAAAGGATATGAACAGACACTTCTCAAAAGAAGACATTTATGCAGCCAAAAGACACATGAAAAAATGCTCATCATCACTGGCCATCAGAGAAATGTAAATCAAAACCACAATGAGATATCATCTCACACCAGTTAGAATGGCAGTCATTAAAAAGTCAGGAAACAACAGGTGCTGGAGAGGATGTGGAGAAATAGGAACACTTTTACACTGTTGGTGGGACTGTAAACTAGTTCAACCATTGTGGAAGTCAGTGTGGCGATTCCTCAGGGATCTAGAACTAGAAATACCATTTGACCCAGCCATCCTATTACTGGGTATATACCCAAAGGACTATAAATCTTGCTGCTGTAAAGACACATGCACACGTATGTTTATTGCGGCACTATTCACAATGGCAAAGACTTGGAACCAACCCAAATGTCCAACAATGATAGACTGGATTAAGAAAATGTGGCACATATACACCATAGAATACTATGCAGCCATAAAAAATGATGAGTTCATGTCCTTTGTAGGGACATGGATGAAACTGGAAATCATCATTCTCATTAAACTATCGCAAGGACAAAAAACCAAACACCACATGTTCTCACTCATAGATGGGAATTGAACAATGAGAACACATGGACACAGGAAGGGGAACATCACACTCTGGGGACTGTTGTGGAGTGGGGGGAGGGGGGAGGGATAGCATTAGGAGATATATCTAATGCTAAATGACGAGTTAATGGGTGCAGCACACCAGCATGGCACATGTATACATATGTAACTAACCTGCACATTGTGCACATGTACCCTAAAACTTAAAGTATAATAAGAATTAAAAAAAAATGAATCCTCTTACTTTCTTTATGCTAGGGTCTATCGGTTTTATGTTTTTTAGGCACAAAAGCAGAAATAGTTGCAGTACAGGCTATAGGTTCCTCAGAATACAGATTAATGCAGAGTTACACAGAACTTTCCAAAGGATACAAAATTCCTTTTAGATGTTCCTGTTTTCATGAAGGAATTGGAATTCAAGTTTGGATCTCTGTACTGCATAGAAATGCAACAAGACCAAAACATCCTGGAATTTCCAGAACAACATTATTACAGAACGTTTATGGGCACCTAAAATTGACATAATAACAGGAACACAGAGTCGAAATGAAGAAGGTAAGTGAATACTTCAAAAGAAAATCACCAGGATTCAAAACACTCTCATAATATAAATGTTTTCTTATCTATGATCCTTTATTCTTTAATAAATATTCCATACAACAAGTAATTATAAATAATTACTATAATTAGTAGTAGCTAGAGCTAATGGCCTTGGTCTGTGGTGTGCAATATGGACACATGTACAGACACATGAAACATTGTCCTCTCTGTACACTGAAGTACCTATTAGTGGCAATCATTGTTGGTCCTTGGAGTATGATTTTGCAAGAGTCTTCTAAAATACAGACTGAAAAAATTGATATACTGTAAGTCATAGTTATAAAACATATAAGAAAATATGTATTTATGCACAATTAGATGTTTTGTCCCACTGAATACTTATGCTGGCAAACACCTGTATCTTAAACTAACAAAACAAAAACTATCACCTCACAGTTCTTTATCTACAAGAGACTGCAATAAAATTCACAGTACATGCCAGAGTTTATATGACAGAGTTATATAGAAAATTTGAGCTCATTTTAAAGACTAAATATTTTGAAATGGACAAAAAGGAAAATCAAAATTATATGAATTATTGTGTTGTTAACCTCAGTAATGTAGATGGGTCTTAAATCTGAAGAGATTCTGGAAGAACAGGTGTGCTTAACTTATGCAGCAAAGTGGGATATGCGGTCATCCCTCCTAAGATTCATTCTCTGCTAATTTTATAATAATGACGTTTTAAAACCAGAGTCATGTCTTTCCAAACAAAGATTACTTTTTCCAGCTTCCCTTAAAGTTACATGCAGCCATGTGTTTAATTCTGCTGTCTGGAATATCACTGGTGGTAAACTATTTTATATCAGATAGACAAGGGCATGAACTAAGAATGGCAAAGAGTGTGGAAGGAGCTTCATATCATGAAACGATATCATAACTAACATTCCTGATTTTTTATGGAATACAGTCACTATAACAGCCAAGTTTTTTAACAAGAGATAAACTTATATGTCTTTTTAAACTACTGTTATTATATGTCTGCCATCTGCAACTTAACTTATCCTCACATAAAAACACAAAATATAATAATATGCCTAACAGAACATATATAGCAAAGAATAAAAATGTATAGTAAAAATATTTTTTCAGACTATTCGAAATAGTAAGATGTATTGCTTTAGATAATTATTAATTTCTTTAGAGTAACAACCTAGGAAATAAGTGGAAAGCATATATCTGGGAATCCAAGCAATTAAATTAATCAATAAGATATGAAGTAATGTATTAGTTTTAGGAAAATTATGGTGACCAAAGAGTAACTGAATCAACCAATCTATATCTGTCTATCTATCTATCTACCTGAGACAAAAATGTTTTTACTAGAAAATTTGCATACTCAGCCAACATTGAATAGAATAAATTCAATAAAATTAATATGATCAAACATGTATGTCCATGTAGCTGATACAGGTTGTGTATCACTTATTCAAAAATGCTTGGGACCAGAAGAAACCGTTCAGATCTTGGATTTGTTTGTATTTTGTAATATTTACATCTACATAATAAGCTATCTTGAAGATAGAACCCAAGTCTAAACATGAAATACATTTATGTTTCATATACACCTTATACACATGGCCTGAAAGTAATTTTATAACACTATTTAAATAATTTTGTGCATGAAACAAATTTTTAACTGCATTTCTATTGTAACCCATCACATGAGATCAGGTGTGAAATTTTTTACTTCTGATGTAATGTTAGCACTCAAAACGTTTTAGATTCTTTTTAGCATTTCGAATTTTCGGTTTTCAGATTAGGGATCCTCATCCTGTATAATTAATTACTACCCTAATTAATGCTTGATTATATATTATAAAGCAGGAAATCAATGCAAAACATGTATAGCATTATAATGTATCTTAAAATGCAGCTTATGTTTTTCTTGAAGATTTATTTTCTTATATTTTGATAAGACCAATGCTAAATTTCTTTGAAGACTACTTTTGCTATGCAATCTATTATGTTCCAAAAGCCAGTCATTGTTTAGCCTCTCTACCCTCAAAATCAATCCCCATGCCTTATGTTTTATATAATCTTGTAATTTATAAAATGTTTTTGTATCCATACATGATCCTGATTGGTTGACAAGCAAGTTTCAAGCTTTGGCATGCATTTTATGTGTTTCTTCATACAAACAACCTAAACACGTTGGATTAAATCGGTGTCAACAAGTTTTTCTTTAAAGAGCCATATAATTATCTGCGGACCACATGAAGTTCTTGTTGAATATTATTGCTATTATTATTATTATTATCATCATCATTTCTTAGAAATATAAAACATTTAACTTTTCAGCTCAAAGTCCCATACATAAATAGTTTGCAAGTTGGATTTGGCATGTGGTTTGCAGTTTCCCAGTCCTGGTTTAAAATGACAGCATTTTATTTCCTTATAATTCTGTGGATTGGAAATTTGGGCTGGATTTAGCTAGGCTATTATTTTGCTGGTCTCACCTGAGATCACTGTTACGGCTGTGGTCAACTGACAGCTCAACAGTTACTGTATGGTCTCAGACAGCCTGATTCACATGTCGGGGGTTGGTGCTGGTTGTACAATGTGCTTCTTTCTCTATGTGGTCTCTCTCATCCTCAGGAGGCTGGCCCCAACTTCTTCACATAGTTTTCTCAGGGCCCTAAGAGGGAAATACAGGGAGCTGCAAGTAACAAGACTAACCTTGATTCAAAGGGTGGAGAAATGAACACCGCCTACTGATAGGAGAGTTCAAAGCCACATTATAAAGAAGTATGTATACATAGACAGGAGTTATTATAGTAGTTATCTTTATAAGCAACATTTCAATTTTTAAAGATCTTGAAACTTTATGATTTTTTTGTTTAGTAATAGTACATTTTCCTGGAAGGGAGTCATATGACAAACTAAACATAAAATCCCAATTTACTAATTTTCATAGGATTTATGACTGCTATAAATAGCTTTATAAATTCTATAAAGTCCAGAATGCTTGTGCCAGCCAAAATAATATTTTTTTCTCCATAGCCAATCAAAACAAAAGACTTTTTTTCTTAATTTTTAAGAAGGAAATAGGATTGTGTTTGAAGTGGGAGACATGAGGTATGAGTAGGGGTAGTTAAATTTTTTAGTGGTTACTATCTTTGGGACAGATGCTGTGAATTGGATCTCTCAGCATACCTGACAGCTTCCCATTAGCCTGTCTTCCCTTGCTGCAGAAGAATAAAACACTGTCACAGAATTTCCAGACTCCCCTGAAGCTAATGTCACCTCCTAACTACTACTACCAGTGCTAGAATAAATTGGGAATCACACAGGATGAGATTAGCTAATCATTTAAGCGCTATGATGATGGTGCTTCCAAACATACCTCGAAAAACCTCTGGCACCCAACCTGACCTATAAATTCAATATAATTAAAATGAACATTCCTGGAGAAGTTTTGTAGAATTTGTCCACTTGATTTAAAATTTTTCATTTCAGAGTTAATGCCCACAGGTAGATAAGAGCTTTGAATCAAAAAAAGATACTTTATTTATTTATTTATTTATTTTTTTTTTGAGACAGAATCTTGCTCAGTCGCCTAGGCTGGAGTGCAGTGGTGCGATCTCAGCTCACTGCAACCTCCACCTCCCGGGTTTACGCCATTCTCCTGCCTCAGCCTCCCGAGTAGCTGGGACTACAGGCGCCCACCACCACGCCCAGCTAATTTTTTTGTATTCTTAGTAGAAACGGGGTTTCACCATGTTAGCCAGGATGGTCTCGATCTCCTGACCTCGTGATCCACCCACCTCGGCCTCCCAAAGTGCTGGGATTATAGGCGTGAGCCACCGTGCCCATCCACTTTCTTTATCAGATATTAAGACATACTGCAAGGATATAATAAGAATAATGTCATGATATTTGCATGTGACCAGAAAACAAGAACAATGTAACAAAATAGTCTATAAAATTGCCTATGAATATAGGGAAATTATATGTGATTGGTATGCCTTAATAAATTTGTAAGGAAAGAATGGTTTGTCTTAAAAGGTGAGGATTGAGAAACTCGCTTCCATCTACAGAAAAATAAAGCTTTTCTGTACCTCACAACAGTATAACAGTGAACATTAAATGGACCCAAGACGTCAATGTGAAAGGTTAAACATACTTTCAATAGAAAAAAAAGACACTACCATAATGCGAGGAAGTATTGTTACTTAAGTCTCCAAGAATGAAATAGGTTTACTCGTATTTCTCTTTGGTGAAGGGCACAATAGAGAATTCAAGAGGTGAATTACGGACTGGGAGAGGATGATAGAAACAAAGAGACTAGAAATTAAAATATACAGGAAAATCTTGTACATTAATAAGAAAAAGACAGTAAATTAGAAGGAAAATGTGCAAAAGATATAAATACTTATCAGAAATATTTTCTGATGGCTAATCTGTTAATGAGAAGATGTTTAACTTCACTAATAATCAAATAATTAAATGTAATTAAAACATCAGCATTATAGGGCGACTATTCATTTAGGTTTGCTTAGTTTAATCTCAGCTTATGATTGCAATCTCTTTGCAGTTATTATCTCTTAACTATCAGAAGTGATCCTGCTTTGGATAGATAAAATATATATTTTCTTAATAGCTGTCATGTTCTATGCATCAGAAATGAAAAAATAGCAAGTGAATTAACACCAAGAGTTAGTGTAAATATAGAGAATTGAAAGCAAGGTTATCTTGCTGATATAAGTGTAAACTAGAAAAGCCATTATGAAGGGCAAACTACCAATTCTTAGTAGATTTGTGCCTGCGTGTTTCCTATGACACTGAAATCCTGCAAGAGCATATGGCCAAGGGACACTCTCATTATCTGTTATTCCATGGCTGTTTGTGGCAGCAGGGAACTGAGGGCACCTAAGGTGTCTTTAAATAGGAAAATGGAAATATGGATTGTAGTGGAATACTGTGCAGAAGTTAGGACAAAGAACTAGATACAAAAAGGATCTTAAAATTTAGTGTTGAATTTAAAATTTGAAAAAACATGTATAGGTGAATATCATTTGTCCAAATTAAAATCACATGCATCAAGTGACACTATTTTTTTAATGAAAGTACATGCATATTAAAATCTATACTAAACACATCAGTGTGGTTAGCGAGGAGAAGTGAGTACACAGGGAAAAACTAACGATGAGGGGAAAACAATTAAATGTGAGTGAAAGAGCCTTGTATAGATGATATTACTGTCACAAGAGATGAAGGGTACACTTACTTCTGCCCCTTACATGATGGTAACTTATGTATAGATAGTGTATATACGTATACATGTGACATTCACATATATATATGTATGGTTTATAATGTTAAATATTTTACTATGCAAGAAATTAATTATTATAAGTTTATTTCTTTATTTCATGAATTACTTAGCAATTAGCTTTTTTTTTTTTTACTTTTCTTGAGCTTTTACCTCTCAGTAGTAAGACTACATAGTCATTTATTTATTTATTTATTTATTTATTTTTCCATCAATTATTGAAACTATTTCTTTAATCTCTAATTCTTCATAAGATGCCCAGGAATAGACAAAGTTATTTTAAATATTTTTTTGAAACTCAATTTAAATTTTAAGAAAAACATAGTAGTATTGATATTTACTGTGAAATCAATTAATTACAGCAGACTAACATTGATCAGTTATAAGAATAAAACACTTTGAATTTATTTTTTGACAATGTAAATCAATTGCTGAAACACCAGCAATGAGCCTTACAGATTGATTCTTCTATATTTTAATTGGCTTGGCTGTGTTTGCATTTGGATTTTGTGAAAATAGGATATAATAAGGACAAGCACAGTTCAACAAGTAAAAGTATAAATGAGTTATTGACATCAGATTTCTCTAACTCAAAATTCTCGCAAAACATACAGAGTATGGTTGATACTATTCTAGCAATAAAACAAATATGTTCATACAAATGAAATATGTTCATTAAGGGGTTGTCTTGCTAATTTTTCTAACATTTACTGATCACCCAGCCTTGACTCTTCTAATTGCTTTATATTTATCACCCTTATTTAATCATCATAGTAGCTCAATGAATTAATGATTAGTATGAGTTCGATTGAGGACAAAGGCGATCCTTCCATGTAATCTAAGTGGAGATTTAATACAGAAAGTGGGTGGTTATAGACCTATGGAAAGGGCTGAAGAATCCGTCATTAAGTTGGGTCCCAAAGAATCACTTTTGGTAAAACAACGGATAGCCAGCTAGAATCACACTCCCTTAGTCACAATCTTGCAGCAAGGTAATAATCAGAAGAATTGATGGCTCTAGGGATCCACTGCCATGGCTGGAGACTAGGAATCAGAAAGCTGCTGACCAGCGGTTGACTTCTACGTAATCTACTGAAAGAAAACAGGCACCTTAAGCTTAGCCTATCTTCTCTAGTGATTTACTTCCTAAGTCTCAGTCACCAAAAAATGCATCTCTTTAGAATTATTTAAATGACATCCAAAGACATAGTTGCAGGGAATCTGGGAAATGTACTTTGTTACTTTCCTGCCTATGTACATTAAACAGAGGTTGGAAAGCATGTTAAGTACGCCAGTGCTGAGCAACAGGCTTAGAGAAGTTGTCAGTTGTCAAAACCACATATTGAGTTAATGTCTTGCAATTAAAACACATGTTTCTCTTATAGTAATTGTCACAGAAATATTTTCAATTGTGGAAAACTTTAATAAAAAGCACCAGTTTTCTAAGAGAGGCAAGACATTTTAAGATAAATAACAAAAACTATATTGATGACAAAAATGTGTTTATGTGTAAATGATTGACTAATATAAAGTTGGTTATTCATATAACCTCCTACTTTTAAAACTAGACAGCATCTGGAACATCCCAAGTTCTTAAAATGCTGCAATAAATAGCAGTATTTGTATATAAAAATATGTGACTTCTTAGCTTAAAACATCTATAAAACTAGATTTTAGAATATAATTTTGATTAATTTTGCATTTGCTAAAATTTTGACTAAAAACTAAGGCATTGATTGTTATTAACCCATCAAACTGATGTTTGTCGATTTCTGTTCGACTTCTGAAGTAGTCAATGTTATTTATTATCCTATATTTCTTTTTAGAAATTTAGAATATAAACATGGCGTAAAGTTGTACTTTTATTTTAAAGATGAGCTCAATTTGTTACATCAAATAGTGGCTAAAATTAAATGTTACATGTCTACATCTACACCCACATTCATATCTATGGCCATATCCATTTATCTTTCTATTTGTCTATCACTGTTCACACAAATACCTTCAATTCATAACATACATTGCTTTTGTCAATGCCATAATAATTTTTTTACTCTCTATTTAGTAATTGTGAGATCTACATGGAACACAGTTTAAAACATGAGCTATTATAGGATTTAATTATTTTTTAGGGAGTTCTGTTGAATGTTTTTTAAAAATAAACACTTGTGTAATAAAAGTTACTTTAAAACTCCTTGGTATAAGAGCAGTAAGTCTGTAGCTTTTTCAGAGATTTATTAGAGAAAACAGTTGGTTTAAGCTAAAAACAGTTGGTTTAAGTTGGTTGCGCTAGTTTCAAGAGTGCAAGCACCAACATAAGGGAAAATAAATATTATTTGATTTCTAAAATATGAGACATTACATTGATAGATAAAATTACATTATAAAACTTGCTTCGTATTTTGTGTATCCAGAAAGACAAAAATTGAAATGCAGTGGAATATGAATAAGGTCAGGAATTCTTAAAGCAATGTCAGGTTTTGTTATTAGAGGCAAACTAATTCTTATCATCTAGCAGAGTAAAAGTAAGTTGTTTGAGTTTCTATAAACTAGCTATGCTATTTATGAATAATTTACAGCATACCTATATATTTGTAAATTTTGTTTTTTTAAGAAAACATATTCTTCATAATGGAGCTATCAATTCCATCTCCAACTCAAATTGGAACACAAAATCTTAAAACACAAAATCTTAAGAGTAAAACACTGTATGGTCAGGACCAACCAGTTCTGATGATAAATCTATTAACCTGTCTCCTATTTACATGTACTTCTTCTGTCACAATATCTAAGACTTTTAAAAATTAAGACCTTATGAAAACAAACTTAAAAATGAAGAAGACGTGTTAATAATCACAACACTCTCAATAGCATTTAACTGTACATTAATACTGTATGAGCTAATGTAATAATCTATACTTATGTATAGTTCTCTCCACATTAAGAAACTAAAATACCCTTAGTCAGGTGTGAATACTAGAACAATCTTACACCACCGCCAGCGGTTGTTCTTTGTTTCTGAAATTAATAAAATGCTTCTGATTTCTTTTTGTTTGTTCTGTGTTGTTCTTTGTACATGCTGATTTGTGTGGTAATGTCTTTTTCTCGTATGGGAACCATTATTTTCAGCAGAAAAGTCCTTATAATCTATTACATCTCATTGTTTATTTTTAGAAAAATGTTTGTTAATTCTATTGTTCCAAGTTCTTGCACATACATATTCCCTTGACCAAAACTATATGTCTCATTAATTCTATTTAACATTGGTTTCTATATTTTTAGATTTTTATGGTCAAGTTACATTTTTTTAAAAAATTAGATGCTTTATAGAGAATATAAGCTTTTGATTTTTCTGAAATGAATGGAATGACTATTTTTAAAAATGAAAGAAGGAATATTTCAACAAACAAAAGGAAGGAAAAGCACAATCTGAGAATTAAAAAGTGATTATCTAAAAGGAATAATTGCAGCTTAATGAAAAACTATAGTATCATTAGTTTTCTTATTTTGATTTGAAATATTATTTAAAAATCACAAACACCCAACTGACATATTAGAATCACTGATCTGTAACATTATTTAAGATCATTAATTTGTCTCATTGCCTCATTATACCCCCAACTTGACATAACCCAAAACCGACAAATCTGTGGACATGGGCTCATTGCTATACTTCCTTTATCACAAAAGTGCCCTCCTGGAACTATTAGTTCAGGGGTGCCACTTATTAACATTTGACTCATAAATATAATGTATATTTGTGCTGAGTGATATGAGGGAAAGACAGTTAGCAAGATTTAAAAGAACCTATTAAAGCCTATTAAAGAATCTTAAGTATTATGGAAACTGTTTCATAACAACCAAATTGTTGGATAATTTGTTCTAAAAATTTTTATTTGTCTGTACCGTAATGGTACAAGACTGTAATGAAATAGGTCCCATCACACCTTCCTCTTGCTTGTCAAGTTATATAAAATTTTCAAATGCCTATACATTCTATGGTAAATAAGTTTAGTAGAACATTTGGATTTCCTAATAAACTCTGGCCCCAATATAGAATATTAAGACACATTTGTCATGAATTAGCTTTTTAATTTTTTTATTAAGGAGAGATAAATTTTACATTATTTATGCAATACCATGCAAGGGAAAGAGGTATTCTATGGAAGATTTAGTTATGAAATGAGCAATTTCTTGAATACTAAATATAGAACAAAATTGTGCTTATCTTCAAAAATAGGTCATTCATATGAATAGTGGGTTTTGGCTTTAAAACTCAGAAAGCTGTAGAATAAAAATTAATATAGATTTTCAGTTTCAAAATCTCAAATGCCCTATGATATAATAGTTAACTAGTGAATATGACACTGTGTTGCAAATAAGAGATGTAAGGATACATGATTTAAAATATATCAAAACAGGGTTTGTTTATGTGCCCTTGGAAAATAGCAATCTCATCTTCCCAATTGGCTTTACCTCCTTCAGAGTCCAGGCTAACTCTTATTCTTTTGATTTTCTCATCAAAAGCAATGAAGATCTGAAAATATACTCAATATCCTCTGCTAGGATTCTTCACAGTTGGTATTAAAAGCTTAAGGGAGAGAATATGAGTTTTTGAGTTTGACAGATCTGGGTTTTAATCTTGCCTTAACAACTCTGGGACCTCTGTCAAGTTACATAAACTCACTAAGACTGAGATTTCTGTCTGTAAAGTGAAAACACAGTATCAGGTTTGATGTCTAGCTTTAACATTCACCAGCTGTGTGACTTTGGTAAAACCATCTCAACACTGTGTGGCTCATTTCTTCTCTGTAAAATGGTGAGAATGATAGTACTTCCTTCCCTAGGCATTTTACCCAAGTGGCTAATAAAGGAAACCTCCAAGGTCCTAGATCTAATTGTATGTTTTAAATTTTATATTTGTTTTTAATAAAAAAAAAAAAACTCCCAATTGAAAGCTCCCAGGAAATCTGTATCATCTTCTGCCTACTTCTTTGGGAAGTTTTAATATTATTATGTTTCATAATGACTACTGTCTTTCAGGATTAGGTGGGTGACATTATGTATTGTGTCTAAATCAAAGTAGCTGCTTAATTAAAGATAGCTTTAATAATAATGTTAGCATTTATTATTATTCATAGTCTATAAAGACAAAGTCATCTCATCAACCCTGATTGTATAGTGTTTCTATGTGCAATTGATAATTCTTAAATTATTTACTCAAAGAAGGTTTCTATACCAGTTAATTCTCATTTGCAAAAGTATCTTTTTAACATACAGATATATATTTTGTTGGTTAATAAAAATAAAAATAGTAGTCTTTACTGTCATTATAGCATTATACTAGCACTTATTGAGTGCTTACTCAATGCCAAGCATTGAATAATTGCTGCCTGTAGTAATAGTAGAAAATAAAGTAACAGGCCGGGTACGGTGGCTCACACCTGTAATCCCAGCACTTTGGGAAGCTGAGGTGGGCAGCTCATGAGGTCAAGAGATCGAGATCATCCTGGCTAACACGGTTAAACCCCATCTCTACTAAAAACACAAAAATTAGCTAGGCGTGGTGGCTACTCAGGAGGCTGAGGCAAGAGAATCGCTTGAACACAGGAGGTGGAGGTTGCAGTGAGCCAAGATTGCGCCACTGCACTCCAGCCTGGCGAGAGAAGGAGACTATGTCTCAAAATAAATAAATAAATAAATAAATAAAATAACAGTAAGTAGTCCACACTGACTACTTCTGAAATTATATATTTTTTAATTTTCATGATGACTAGTGAAGTAACATGACAGTGTAACAGGGAATCGATAAATTAAGAAATATGACCAAAGTTCTCTAGCTTGAAGAGGCAAAGTCGGGATGTGAATGAAAGTGTATCTGATTGTTGAGTCTATATTATTAAAACACTACTCCATAATAGCTCTTCATGTTCACAGAAACCCTAAACTTATAACCACATCACACAGAAGAAGTAATGTACCTTAGTTCTGAAATATTTATCACTTTTGCTATTTAGTTTTCTCGGCATTCATTTCTCCCTTCCTTGGACACCCTGACTTCCTTTTCAGTGTTTACTTCCTTTTCACTTTGAGTAATCATAGTGGGGCTGCCAAACAAGACATCCTGCGCTCCTCAAAGTTTCTTTTAGAACTTTGTAAAACAGTGAGAACATTCTCATGAGGAGATTTGTCTGTCTAATTGAATTTGAACCATGTCCTTTAATTTCTAATAAACCATTTTGCCATAAATATGAGATTTTTAAACCTAAAAATTAGACATTTGATAGTCAGAAAGCAAGTCTTTATAACATCTTTCATTGTATGTGAATGATATTATAAAAGACACTATGTAATAATACATTATCTATCTGTGATGTAAAAAGTAGTGGAAAGTGAGATATATGGCAATTATTTCTGTTAAAATAGTGTTTCTTTAAAAAGTTAGTGATCTATCTTGAATGAATGAAAAAATGTGGTGTTTTTCTCTTAAGTCAAAAATTTATGACACTAAGACTCTAATATAAGTTCCAATTAGAAAGTAAAAGCCATCTGTATTAGTCCGTTCTCACGCTGTTATAAAGATACTACCAGAGACTGGATAATTTATAAAGGAAAGAGGTTTAATTGACTCACAGTTCCACATGGCTGGGGAGGCCTTAGGAAACTTACAATCATGTTGGAAGCCGAAGGGGAAGAAAAGACCTTTTTTACATTGCTACAGGAGAGACAAGTGCAAGCAGTCGAAATGTCAGATGCTTATAATATCATCAGATCTTGTGAGAACCCACTCACTATCATGAGAACAGCATGGGGTAACCCCTCCCTACAATCCAATCACCTCCCTCCCTTGATACATGGGTATTACGGTTCCCTCCCTGGATACTTGAGGATTATAATTCGAGATGAAATTTGGGTGGGGACAAAGAGCCAAACTATATCACTATCTTTTATTGAAGTGAAGCCTATCTTCTGTGATGCCACATACTTCATTGAAACAGTGCCATAGCTTGGGTCACCACATTAAGACAATAAACAACACCAAAATTATACAATAATCTCTGACACATGACATAATCCACTGGAAACATTTAGAATAATAGAGAACATTTCTCTAAGTAATCATAGAGAATTCTTTTGTCATGTCTGGCTGATGTGAATGAGCAGTGAAAAGGTCTTTAACCAAACTGTGTGATGTGTGAGCTTGGTAACTGCTGTGATCAAATTCTTTAAATCACTGCAAGGCTTATTTAAAAAGATCCAAATGCTTTTGATTAAAAGAGTCATGCTTCGGCAAATCTGCGAGGAGCATCCAGCTGTGTATCATTTCACATGGCTCATGGGTTAGTTTCCGGTAACGTGTGTAAAAGATTTAGATATGAAAATTCAATTAAAAAAGGGAATTTTGGTAGCAAACAGTGCTGACTTCTGGGGAATCATTAGCAGTTTTTATACCCCTCCCTTTTTTTTTTACCCTTTACGACATGAATTCATGCAATAATTTTTATCTGCAGAGTATGTTTAGTAGAGTAAATTTTTTCCTTTCATGTACAACAACCAGACACGCCTGCATACCATACTTTTCCGGCCTTAATGATTTAGAGAACACTCAGAAGTGACTAATAAACAAACTGCTTTTGATAGAAGCCAGTGGTCAATATGCCCACTAGTATAGATCTAAAAGGCAAGTAGAGATACTCTACAGATAGCTTTTAAGAATAAAAAGAAAACCTATTTGATGTATGACCTCAAACATTTTTGAGGCCTCTAAACATTACTCTGTTTTCAATAAACAGCATTTTGGAAATGATTTCAGAGAGATGAACACATTGGACAATGAAAATTAAGTGGAAAATTACAGAGCATCTATAATGTTTTATTTTAAAATTTCTCTAAAAATAAACTGTAACTTGTATTTGTTTACCTTATTTGTGCTCTTTCTCTATGACGTGTTGAGTATATGAACCATATGCATAGTGGGCATATGATTGGATTTGGTTTGTCTAATAAACTAATGAATCAAATTTGCAGGTTATTCATGTTAATATATTTTTTAACATAATAATGTTATAAAAATATAAATACCTTAAGCAAATGTTAACATATTTCTATATTAATATGTGCATTAACTCAATATCTATATTAATATCAACATTGTATAAATATTTCTTCAAATATATTTCAGCAAAAAATAATAGGTGCTTACAATTGGAAAATAATATTTTGTTTTTAGTAATTTATTGGTTAAGGATTTATTTTTTGAGCCTTAATAAGCACCACACAGAAATTATTAAAGACATTTTTGTATTTATGAATTATATTCTTAGTAACTCCAGTTTCTCTGGTGTCCTACATATAATAGTACTTAGATTTGTGGACAAATATCACATCCCTGTTTATCAGAGGTCCTTGAAAAACTCTCTTTATGTCAGTGTTAATCCTTTTCACGTAGTAAATGGTCTAAAAAGAGAAACAAAGAAATCTTGTAACTCCTTTGAAAGGATAAATATAGCCTAATGTATCACTATGAAAGAGAAGAGATAAGTTCTTCTCTGGAAATCACAGGTATGAAATGAGAAGACTAAGTTAGAAGGCTGTGTTAAAGATTTGTTTTTTACTTAGTAAATTCTCATCAAATACTCTTTGTAAGTTATATGATTCAGTTTAATTCTTTAATAGTATTGACATTTCCAGGGTTACAAAAGAAATTAGAGTAGTGATTATTTACACAATTGAATAAACAACTAATTTATCTTTCTAATAATGACTTGTCTAAAATAAACTTTGGTAAATTTATGTCTTGCTATCCAACAAGCTATCAATGTCTCAAAAAAAAATATTTAAAAAAGACTAGCTATATTACACTAATTGTTATTATACAGAAGAACTAACATTTCTGAATATTATGAGGGCCAACAGTCAGAAGCTGAAAAGTTTCAGCACTATTTATTTGTACACAACATCTATAACACTTAATCTAAAAGTAATAACTCTTTTATCAGTGAGATCCCTGTAGCTTTCTGATGCAACTTATTGTAATAGGTGAATTATCTCCTGGTTGTGAATTGCGGTAAACATGAATTTAGTATTGCAATTTTTGATGTGTGGGTTCTCTTCTTTCTAGTGTCTCATATTACTCCTTATTGGAATGTGAACTGAAATGGAATATACTCACTAAATCAGGGAGAATAGCTGCTTGAAGCAAAGACTGGCTTGCCAAAGTTAATAGCTGTTAACCAAGCATAACAAAGATAACTGAATAGTTCAAGTGATGAGAACAGCAAAAATAAAGGCAATAAAGTATGAAATTAAAAGTTAAGTGGAGTAGCTAAGATGGACAAAAATGGACTTCTTTTTAAATCACAGAGTAAAACCAATTAAGCTCATCAATTTGTTAACAATGAACACATTCTGCAGACCTCTGGTGATGTATTTCAGACTCTTTCCCTAAAATGTGAGGGTACAGCTGTGTATTTTTGCATCTGTTCCTGGAGCAAACGTCTAAAGCAGAGAACTTACAATATAAAGTATATCACTGCATTCCCTGTTTGAATGGAAATTTGATGCCCACAAAATAACCATAACATCATGAAGGCTTAGTGGGGCCAGAAGGGACACCTACCTCCCTGTACTTAGGTCACACACCCATGGTGTCAGAGGGCAGAGTTGGAAGAGGAAGTGGTATGGACATAACCATGAGCATGTTGGAAACAGGCGTGGAAGCACTTCTTGGGAGACTTCTGCCGGTCAGATACCACAGTCTGCTTCTTATGGGAATTCTGCCATTCATGTTGCAAGTACTTGCACTATAGTAATGAAGTGACTTTAAGTAAACCACTAGTGACTAACTAGAGTAGCAGAGCAGAGTGGTTATAAGCACAATAACTAGAGAGGTTTCCTGATTAATTACATCATAAAGACCCATTTTCCCTATTTTGGAAACTGAGGTTCATAATACTTTTCTCAGGGTTCTGTGCGGGTTAAACAAATTAGATAACAAATGTAATATTCTTTAGTTAGTGTTTGCCACTTGGGGTCATTGTGTAAACACACGTGTGCTTGGGATCCACATGATCTATTTTCTTTGCAGATTGAGTCTTTTCATATGAATTTTGAAAGAAGTTCCTGAGAGATTTTGTGAACATATGCATAATGAAGGAAAGCATAAAGGTGCAGAGGTCACAAAAGTGAACACTTTTTTACCTCTCCTTCCTGTGCCCACTGTTAAGACTTTTGCATGTCAAAGGAAAAAAAATGATTTAGATCACTGAACCTTTTTGTTTGAGACCATTACATTTCTTTGTATGCTGTTGCTGGCACAGCGATCCTTCTGACTTTGCAGCATTGCTCTGCAGTACTCTCAGTTAACAACCATCTATCAGTGTGATGGTTATTGGTTTGTAACTATTGGCTATTTTACCACTTCCTAGTTCTGGACTTGACTCTAATTCCTTTTCTGTCCTTTAACATTCACCTAGCCAAAGGATGGATTCTTTAACATCTTATCACACATTAATGAGTTCTATACCTCCTCATTAATAAGTCAACACTGATTCCCAGATCAGCAAAGAATTCCAGCTTTTAAATTTATGTCTAATGAATGCACATATAATTTAAAAATATTAGATACCAATATTTTTAAAGAAAACAGAAAATACTATAGATTAGATGTAATGCAAACTATAAAATATGCTTGCAGTCAGCTTAGAAAAAGAATAGATGAAATTTTAAGAGGCTAATTTGAAAGATTATGTGGTACAGTTCAGTTTAATGGCTCTCTAGTTTTACTCACTAAAATATGAATAAGTTTTATTTCATTATGATATTCAATGACTGTGAACATTAAAATTTCTCTCAAAAATGTTACTCTTAAATAATAGCAAATAATATTAAATATAAAGACATACTGCAAAGGCATAGTATGTGGTAACAGTAAGGAAGACTGAGTGCCTTAGTGAGGGATATGTCATAAAATCAAATGTTATGCACAATTAAATCTAACAAAAGACCCCTAAGCCAAAAACTACAAAACAATGCTGAAAGAAACCTAAAAGACCTAAGTAAATGGAGATATACACCAAGTTCATGGATTAAAGTATCAATTCATGCAAAGATGGATCAATTAAGGAGAACAGAGTCAAAGTACACACACACACACACACACACACACACACACACACATTAGTGATTGATACAAAATAAAGGTCATAAGGTAACTGAATGGGAAAAGAAAACTTTCAACAAGTGATGTTGAGGATGTAATAACTGCCTTTCAGAATTGTTCTGATGTATTATTTATCATTATTGTGTAATAAATTATTCCAAAATTTAACAGCTTAAATACAAACATATATTTTCTCACAAAATTGCTTAGAGTTAGGGGCCCAGGAATGGCTTAGCTGGGTCCTGTGACTCAGGGTTGCTCACAAATTTAGTTATCAGCCCAAGTTACTATCATGTCATTGCTCAACCAGGGCTGGAGAGCCCACTTCCAACATAGCTCACATGGCTGTTGGAAGGCTTCACACTCCTTGGCTGTTGACTGCAGGCATTAGTTCTTTTCCTTGTTGCGTTTCCATAAAGATGCTCACACATTGCAGCGGCTTACCCCAGAGTGAATGATGACAGAGAAGGAAGACAAAGAGTGTGTCAGGGCCCAAATGGAAGCCTCAGCTTTTAAAATAATCTAATCACAGAAATGGCATACCACCCCTTTTTCTGTGTACTGTTGGTCACACAGAACAAACCTAGTACAATGTAGAAGGGTACTGCACAAGGGTGTGAATACCAGGAGGTGAGGATCATTAACAACTATCATAAAACACTGGTTATCCCGCGAAAATAAAAGAAGTTAAATGTACAAAGCACTCAGAACAGTTTCTGACAAAGCAGAAACACTATTCGAGCATTGTCTATTCCTGTTATGACCTATACCAATTATTTTGATATTTTTGACAATAAAGTATCACATTTGAGATAATATTATTACAGTTTATTCCATATTTGTAATTATGATTTTTTTCTTCTTACATCCTTTGTGGGATGATTGGTTGTAAGTTCACTGGAATTGATGTTTCAAATGCAGATAAATTATTTTAGTATTTAATGTGAAGTTTTTAGGGTGAGATATATGAGTGAATACAGGGACTGTCATTTCAGTGTCAATGTGAATGCAGGGAACTGCCCTCATAATTACAGGCTGATCCTGATTGCATTATATCCTATGATGAAAGTCTCTCATTCTAGACTTTGATAAATAATGCCATGTGGCAGTTTCCAGTTTCAGCATCAGCAAGTAGAGCCAATGTGCCAGGTGCAAGCTGAGATGATGTTTCAACGCACAACAATTTTGATGCCAATGTTAGTGCTTTGCTTCCTCTGATTCAGCTCATCTTTCTGACATTGAGCATTACTGGGTCAGTGCTCTGGTGATATGAGGTCAAAATAAATGAAAGTCATTTTGGGTGATTCTTGCAAGACACACATCTTTGCACAAAAAGTTGTTAACTTTATTGCTGCTTAATATGTTCCTTTTCAAAATTAGAATCATGAACTCTTTGAAATTTCACATGTTGAGTGAGTGAATTTATAGCAACTGAGAATTATTAGGTCAACTTATAAAATAAGGAAACATAAACTTTAGATTTTTTGAGAAAAATAAGAAGACATGTTTTCTTCCAGCATAAATTTACAGTTGCCCTGACTCTGTTAAAAGGTGTAGCTTTTTGAAAGAATGCTTTGAAGACGATAAACAGGCTATAGAACACAGCACTCCAGGTCTCTTGCCTCAGATGCTACATTCCTTAAAAGAAAAATGACCCTACTTCTTGCCTTTTCTTACACGTAAAAAAGCCTGCCAAGTTTAGCAATTACGCTCCTGCAAACTATAACTAGTTGTACTCCTACAACCAAGCTCTGATATAATTTGCATGTACTGAATCTTCACCGCCTGAATAAAAACTATGAGCTGAAATGCTGCATCAGAGCTGACAGAAATTCTCTCAAAGACTCTCCGAGGTTATAATCCTCAGTAAGATGGAATAAAACTAACTTTAATTATTTAAAACCCTGATTTTTTCTTTAGCCAAACATTTAAATAGACAACTGTCCTTGCTTTTGTGTTGCTATCAAGGAATACCTGAGGCCGGGTAATTTACAAAGAAAAGAGGTTTATTTGACTCATTGTTCTGCATCTGGTAAGGACATCAGGCAGCTTTGACTCATGGCAGAAGAGGCAGGGGGCCACTGTGTGCAGAGATCACATGGTGAGAGAGGAAGCAAGAGTGGAAGGGGAGATATCAGGCTCCTTTCCACAACCACCTCTCAGGAGAACTAGAAGAGAAAGAATTCATTACTGTGAGGGTGGCACCAACCCATTCATGAGGGATCTTCCCCCACAACTGAAACACCTCTCATTAGGCACTACCTCCAATACTACTGAAAGCCAAATTTTAATATGAGACTTGGTGAGGCTGAAAAAACTAGACCAAAACCATAGCAACATCTGATCCAAAGCTATATCAAGTATGCTCCTCAGAGCTATAGTTCTATAAGATGTTAGTAGCTGCTGCATGATGTCACTGGCATATGTAATTTCTTGACCATTCATACTTAAATTTTCACAATAACCTCCCAAATACTTTTCAGTAAATTACCTTTCTCCCAGGGGGCATTTGAAAACAGAGGCTGACACAAACTTTCAAGCTAAAATTTTGTTGATGAATATCATTCAAAGGAAGAAAACATGGATGGAAAGGAAATGAGGTAGAGAAGAAGGAAAAGCAAATACAAGATAGTGCATTCCCAATCTCCAAGAAAACCAAGATGTTGACTCTGTCATGCAGAATACCTCTAGAGAGGCAGTTTAAAACCACTGCTCTTTGAATAGTCCTATTTCCTCTCTCTCATTAGTCAGTCCTTCCTGCACAACATTAAATCATCCACTCTTTAGAATGGTGTTGACTGTCTTCTCTTGACAGCATCTGGGAGAAGACAAAGCTGCCCCTGGTATGGTCTTCTCGACACTGAAGTTTCTGTGACTCCCAGAGTGAAGCTTTTAATGGAGATCATGGAAGCCCACTTCTCACCCAAGCATAGGCTGAGACTACTGTCTGTGTTATGAGACTGTGGCTTTGTGACTGAGAACTACTGCAAGAGCCTGCTGGCTGGCAAATTAGTCCATCAGAAGCCTGGAAGGCAGGTGGTGCTGAGCTAAGTTTGTGGAAGGTATAAACCAGGTCCAACCCATAATATATGTGTATATATGAGAGGTATTGAGAGGAGAAAAAGGGACTTCTACTGAAGTCGAAGGGACTGAATCAATCATCCCCTAGGCCTGTTTCAACTAGTAATAGTACAATAAATTCGGTGCTTGTCCATCTAGCAGAACTTGGCAAAGAAGTTTTCAACAGCTAAGTTTGCAACCCTTGGCTTCTCATGCACTTGAGGATATTAAAAACTATTCAGTTGAAGTGTTTTTTAAGATAGAGTTATAAATTTGTTGTGAGGGGATCATACCTTCCCCTTACCTCAAATGTAATGATAAAGACTTAAATAAGGCCACTTGGAGAATTTTAGAGGTGTTGCTAAAGTTTGAACATTTGGTGGACACATGAACTAGTGTTTCCTCACTTGGAAAAAGCAAAAGGTTTTCTGTGACAGCAAAGTCATGATCTGGGCTGGTTTGGTAAAGGGTGCGAAATGACTAGTCCAAGGGCTGGATTTACCACTAGGTAATGGGAGAGGGAGAGAGAATGAAAGAAAGAGCTAACTCCAGAGAATCTATTTGTACCAGAAGCTGAAGGAGGAGTGGAGTCACAAATGCCCAGGCAGATCTTGTGTCATCTTTGCCTTGGAAATACAGATGAGAGACCTTCACTTAATTCAGACTTCATCGTTATTTACTTATTTCCTCATATCTCTCTAACCTTGGTGTTGTTAGATTGGGTAGAACAAGAAGCTGGTCTAGCTGGGATAAGGAAGAATTATAACTTTAAATTTACTCTTTTATTAAACCTGTTTGGGTACATTAATTTTAGAGTGAGTCTATTTCAACGCTAAGGTGAGCAGGAAAGATTTGTTAGTGAAGATTGAACATCTGTGGAGCCTACCCAGATTTTATCCTGGATAGAGACAAAATGGTCTCAAGTAGTGAATTTCCAGGGGCAGTCTTAAGCAAAAAACTACAGTTATTTTATTTTGTTTTATAATTGTTCTCTATATCTTCTGATCTTCCAGTGTGCTGAAAATGTAATATTCATTTTATTTCTATTTGCAGAAATTACTTAATGAACTTTCCTCTTTGTTATCCTTTAATAATAAACTATCATTCCCTAAATGGGCTACCTTTTCATACTCTGTGCACCATTATTTTCATTAAAGTCTCCTTTCTCCTGTAAAATATTTGTTCCTGATTACCGAATAATCTATTATTAATTGTAACAAGTTTAAAAAGATAGACAAACCCTATGAAAAGTAAATTTTAAAAGGATAAAATAAATAAAAATAGTAAATAAAAACCAAAAATTGCACTACACAGACAAAATAACTATTATATTGTATCTTTCGATAGATATGCTCATATATAAAAAAATGAATTTTTACATACTATATTTTTAAACTAATTTTAAACATTACTTGTGGCCATTTTCCCCATCATCAATTTTAAAGCTTCTCTTGTATTTCATTGTATGGGCATTTCAATTTATTTAATAGTTCCATATTTGGGAACATTTTAGTTGCTTTTTAAAAAAATAGCATGATGAATATTATTGAAGAAGATTTTTACTTTGATTTCTGCAGTAAGCCTTCTAAAAACTTCATGTTTTATTATTATTATTATTACTTACTTCTTGTATTTGATGTCCATCTATTTTGTTTGTATCCATTGTTCTTGTCCTTATGGCATATTCTCTGACCACTGACAACTAGACTGCTAGTTCATTGATTTTCTCTTACTACTTCTGGATAAAGATAATTTTATCTGGTGTGGGTAAAGTTGTATTAGGCTCTGTAAATCGTTTAATTGAACACTTTGGCATCATCTTAGATTTTAGTCTTTAGGAACTGCCTCTTATTCAATGATCGGCAGAAGTAGTACTCAAAGAAGAATGTGGAGCTAAAGTATTCCTGGAGGAAAATTTGATCAATCTTTTTAATCTCTGAACTTAAGCATTACAAGCCAAAGGTCTATAATTAATTTTGTTTTGCATCTCCTGAAGTTGCATGTTATTAGTGTTAGTGACCTCTTTTTTATTCCACTATTAATCAGAATAACAAAGACCATCTGGTACAAGTCACATCACAGGGAAGTCCAATTACCCATGGCTTTTCCTGTGTGTAGTTCCGATTGGATTTACACCTGTTATGTCTAAATGATGTCGTCCACAGAAATGACTTTGCTCTTACATGCCTATGGTCTTCACAGCTGGGTTCTAAGGGCCATATAGAGAAAGGGAAAGAGAGAATTGAGCCATTTGCAATTAAGTCTTTCCTGGAAATTGTAAATGCTCTCTTAAATGCTCTATCTTTTTTAACTTTGGATATATTGATTTGAATAACAAAACCAAAGAAGACTATTTAGAGTTTTGTAATTATGTCAGGATATCACTCATCTATTCATTTTTCCTCCGTATAGTTAATTAAAATGGTTGTAGTAAGAACAAAGGTTTATTTTCCTCATTTATACTTCAGCTTTTTAATGGAAAGAACCTAAACAAATTTAATATTCTAGCAATCTATCCAATATTAAAAATGAGAACCTCAATAATAATCTCAATTGTTTACTTGTTCTCATATGAAACTTTTGAATATTTAGAGATGGCATTTCAAGATTTGTTTCTTATTTTTCTTCTTGCTAGTGAATATTATTTTCAAAAATACTTTATATTATTTAGTTAATTAGGTACCTAAACTAATTTTGATAAATGTCTTCTCTTTTCTAAAATACAATCATGTAATTAACTGCATTAACTGAATCATAATCTGAGTTTGCTTCTCATTTTCACCTTTTCTTCAAGTAGCTATTTTCAAATACTTTGTGAATTATACAGTTGTTCTTCAGAGCCTTAATAGTCATATCATTCTGGATTAAAATGCTTGTCAATCATTGATCTCAATTTCACATCTAATATCTAAATTTAGTTCACACAAATCACAATTGCAAATTATCTTCTTGATAGGGGAGAAATTTCATAGTCAGATACTGTACATAGATAACGGCCATGATTTAGAGACAAAATTTTGGCTTAATTTATTTATATTATTTAATCAACATTTTTCAAAAATAGTCTTCATTGAAAGCAGGAGGCTGGTGTGGTGGCGCATGCTTGTAATCCTAGCACTTTGGGAGGCTGAGGTGAGTGGATCACCTGAGG
The DNA here is from genome assembly GCF_028885625.2 of Pongo pygmaeus. Classification (NCBI taxonomy): domain Eukaryota; kingdom Metazoa; phylum Chordata; class Mammalia; order Primates; family Hominidae; genus Pongo; species Pongo pygmaeus. The sequence goes on from NC_072384.2 coordinate 87,569,158, forward strand.
TCAGGAGTTCGAGACCAGCCTGGCCAACATGGTAAAATCCCGTCTCTTCTAAAAAAAATACAAAAATTAGCTGGGCATGGTGGTGGGCACCTGTAATCCCAGCTACTTGGGAGGCTGAGGCAGGAGAATCACTTGAACCCAGGAGGCGGAAGTTGCAGTAAGCTGAGATCACACCACTACACTCCAGCCTGGGCAACAGAGTGAGACTCTCAAAAAAAAACAAACAAAAAAAGAAAGCAGAAAATAACAGATTTCAACAGTCTGTTTAGATGGGAATAATGAAAGTATATCCTATAAATGCATTAGGATAAAACATTATAGTTAATTTAAAGATTGCATATAAAGACATTCTTCTTACTGAAGTTTTATAGATCTACACATTTGATAATTTGTTTTTTCTTACAATATGTCACTGGTATTATCTGAAGAATTCATATAATAAAAAATGATTTATCATACTTTAGATACATCATGTTATTCATGATTCTTCTTTCAAGAATAAATGTATAATTTCTCTCTCTTCTTGAGAGAAGACAGGAGGAACTCCAATGCTGAGAAAACAATAATATTAAAGGGCAAAAAAGATTTAGAGTTATATTTTAATATAGAAAGTCATAGGCCTCTTTCAGGTTGAGGCAGAAAAAGTTGTCTTTAGTAAATATAAGCTGCAAACAAATCACATGGATGGCTTCATTGAAGCAAAATGCTAGATATCTTAAGGAGATATAATGAGCTACATTTTAATAACACAGAGGATGCAAAAATATCTTTAAACAGATTACTCCAGATTTGAACAAAAAAAGTGTTCTGTCCTTGCAATAAAGATTATATTAGGTTGGCACAAAAGTAATTGCAGTTTATGCCATTGAAAGTAATGCCATTACTTTCTTCTTTTTGAGACAGAGTCTCACTCTGTCACCCAGGCTACAGCGCAGTGGCATAATCTTGGCTCACTGCAATCTCTGCCTGCCAGGTTCAAGTGATTCTTGTGCCTCAGCCTCCCGAGTAGCTGGGATTATAGACATGCACCACCTTACCTGGCTAATTTTTTGTATTTTTAGTAGAGATGAGTTTTAACCATGTTGGCCAAGCTGGTCTGGAATTCCTGGCCTCGGGTGATTCACCCCCCTTGGCCTCCCAAAGTACTAGGATAACAGGCGTGAGCCACTGCGCCTGGCCAATGCCATTAGTTTGAATGGCAATACCTGCAATTACTTTTGCACCAACCTAATATAAAGTAGCAGCATATAATGTAAAATGAGAAGAAATATGGAAAATATACATACAGCTAAAATGACTGGAACAAGTGAGTAGTATGTTTATTTATTAAAATACTATGTTAATAATTAAATGATGTTTGATTTGTAGATGAAAGGAGTTGCTACTAGAGTTAAATAATTTATATCCTAAATTTTGTATGTTAGCAGGGTGCTCTGGCATGTGCCTGTAATCCCAGCTACTCAAGGGGCTGAGGCAGGAGAAACCCTCAAGACCAGGAGTTCAAGACCAGCCTGGGCAACACCCTGAGACCCTGTCTCTAAAATAACCAACTAAATAAATAAATAAATAAATAAATTTTGTGTATTGTCATTTTTTGCATATTACTCTGCATTCAATGAATAGTATGTAGCATATCTCTTAAATGAGGTATACCTTTCAAACTTCAGTTCACCATTTATATTGCAAGGCATCAGGATGTGATGGACTGTGGTTCAGAAAACTTGAGCTTTAGTCCTAAGTTTTCTACTGATTCACTACGTAGAAGAAAAACACATCAAGAATAAAAATAACAACAAAAAAACCAACAATTTATTTACTCTAGTTTTGATGCTCCACATCTGTAAAATTGTTAGTTTAGTCTTGATAAGTCATCTCTAAGATCTTTTATATTTTTAATAATCTATTAGTTGAAAGAATGAGAAAAGTAAGCTAGTTCACAATCTATACAAGCTCTCACCTGATCAGAGGAACCCAATGCAATTGGGAAGAATTTTAGAATTCTTTCCTAAAAGGGCAGATATGGAGAATTCCAACTAAAGTGTAATTGCAGCAATTGATTATTGCTAATTTGGTAGGTAACCAGAAAAAATTTCTACTCAATTATTTCAAATATGGAATATTTTAATTTTATGTATTTTATATTAATTTAATTTAAAATATGAAATATTTATTATGCAGAAAATCATATAAACCTGTACTTACTACCTGATAACATATTTAATAATCACAAAAATATTTCAATGATGAAATAGTAAAACTCTAGAAAAAATTAATGGGCTGGGCGCAGTGGCTCACACCTGTAATCCCAGCACTTTGGGAGGCCAAGGCAGGTGGATCACCTGAAGTCAGGAGTTTGAGACCAGCCTGACCAACATAGTGAAACCCCGTCTCTACGAAAAAAAAAAAAAAAATGGCCGGGTGTGGTGGCAGACACCTGTAATCCCAGCTACTAGGGAGACTGAGGCAGGAGAATCACTTGGACCTGGAGGTGGAGGTTGCAGTGAGCCGAGATTGCACAATTGCACTCCAGCCTGGGTGACAGAGCAAGACTCTGTCTCCAAAAAAAGAAAAGAAAAAAAAATTAATGTTGGGGCAGATTTTTCAAAAAGTTTTTATCTTTCAGATATATTCGGTGGTACTGTCATTGTTCTCTGACTCATTGACTCTGTTGGAAGAAATGCTTATCACAGCAAACCTCATTTTTCAGATAGGAAATTGAACTCGCTGCTACCAAGAGGGGAAATGTAGAAGAATATGACAACTTCCATCCTATTCTTCTCATCTCCATATCTTTTCCTCATAAAGGCATATGTTGTTTGAATATGGAACTTGGTTTAAGATTTGACATTTCTAATTGAACTCTTCTGGCTTTTTTCCTTAGAAAATCCCAGTTCTCAGGAGCACACATTCTCTGCTTATATAGGTGTAAAGTGACCCAAAACAATCTCTAACCATGCAAGGAGACACAATAATTTTAGTGTTTGTTATGGGAAGAAGAGCATTAGCAAGCCCATTTGTCCTGAGAACAAAGCTTTCACCAATCACCTCTATCTGCATTTTCATCTCTGATCATCTTATTTCAAATGGTCTTAAACTATGTATTATTGGCTACCTGTTTTACATTTTATTTTGTAGTGTCATTAAAGCTCCTGTGCTCAGTTAGCACTTACCTATAACACTGTTCACACTCCTGGATCTTAGGAAAAAAAGACTCTGAGTGAGGAATAATTTGAGGAAATTCAATAATTTCATAACTTAATGTCAAGATTTTGAGTCAGTTTGCACTTGGTTCTTCTCTGACCTTCTCCCTTTTTGAGTAATTTGTTTTCAAAGGGAATTGATACAGAGGATGAATATTACAAAATGGTTTAACTATTTCATGTCATTCTTAAGAACTACATGTTTTTTTGAAACTTCCTTATTTTCCTACATTCCTCAGACTATTCTGGTGTCTAAATTCTTGTAAAACAAGACTTTTAAGGACAAATTACTTTGTGTTTTTGTTACCTGTTTTTGAAAACTTATTTCAAAGCATATAAATTTTTATTTCGTAATTGACATTTAAGCCCATTGTATATATAAAGCACATGAAGTACTTACTAGAGACACAGAACAAGAAATGGAAAGAGAATATACAAGTGAGTATAAGTAAAACTAAGATTTTAGAGAAGACTTTTTTTGAAATTATAGATAACATAAGAAATGCCTTTTTAAAATAGTAGAATCTTGCCATAATTGAATCTTAAATTTATTTTTCCTAAAAACTCCATGTATATTAATGCCTATTGCAAAGCCCAATTACTTTGAAATGCATATTGCACAAACAGGTCCACATATTCTCTAAAAGAGAAGGAAGTTTTATATTTGCACATCACAAACTGAGCTCTAAGGATTAAACGTCTATTTCATTCTTCCAGAGAAAGAAGCCCAGACTAACCCCTTCAGAAAAATGCATGTAAACTAAAGGGAGATCCATCCACCCTTCCCAGACAAGCAGAATTGTGAATAGCAATGAACAGATTCCTCTTTTTCCTGTGTACTCTGCGAAAGTGTTTGAGTAAAGAATAATTGCATTTATTTCTCCTCCTCCTCTTTTTTCCTTCTTCTTGTTCTTCCTTTTGTGGTAATTATTGCCAGATACAATTAGCCATAATTTGACATTATGCTTCATGGATATTACTACATTAAGTATATTCTGATCAATTAAGCCATGTGAGTCACAAATTAAAGAACACATCATCACATTAATTTATCTGGTAGTAAATTCTGGAGCTGCCAAATCTGCATAGAGTTCAAGGGAAGACTATGAAGACTTGACGATTAGCTGTTGAAAAAGATCATCTATAAACAATAGGCACAAACAGATCACCTCGATCTGTAGGATAAAGAGTAGAAACTTTCATCCATTTCAATGTATACCGTCTACGCTCTATAATAACCTGTTGTTTCCTCAAAACCTTCCTTAAGATTCATTATAATCTGATGCCACCTGGATAAAAACCTTGGTATGGTATGCGAGGTACTGAACAAAAAGAGATGGGACTTGGAAGATACCATCAATTGATGTATTTGTTTGTTTGTTTTTGACTTTTGTTTTGTTTTTCTTTGTGAGGGAGTCTCACTCAGTCACCCAGGCTAGAGTGCAGTGGCGAGATCTCAGCTCGCTGCAACCTCCGCCTCCCGGGTTCCAGTGATTCTCCTCTCCAGCCTCTCGGGTAGCTGGTATTACAGGCGCCCGCCATCACACTCAGCTAATTTTTGTATTTTTAGTAGAGACAGAGTTTCACCATGTTGGCCAGGTTGGTCTCAAATTCTTGACCTAAGTTGATCTGTCCGCTTCGGCCTCCCAAAGTGCTGGGATTACAGGTGTGAGCCAGCGCACCTGGCCCATGGATTGACTTTTGGTCCTGTCTGACATACAGTAGTTTATAAATGTAAATTATTTTAAAGCAATTTAATCCTAAATCATTTTCAGAAAATTACACTCTTGGATTAAAAATGAAACAAAAGAAATTTAAAAAACCATTGCTAGTATCATGAAGATGTTTCAAATGAAATCATGTATCAATAGTATTTTAAGGTCAAGAATGTTAGATGACCAAATCTGAAGATCTGATAATGACATAGAAAAGGGGAAAAGAAAAATTATAAACGCATTGGTTGTTATTTAGCCACACACATTTGATTTGCCTATTCAATTCTTTTCTTTATTGAAAACTGATTTTTTAAATTTAGTATAAATTTATATTTAGAATGAATAAATTTAGTATAAATAAAATGAATTATATAGCAATCATTAAATGGACATTGGTATTCTCTCTATTACCAATTTCTATCTGTGATCATGGTCAAGCCACTTAATTTTCTTATATGAAAGATTCTCTGTAATTTTAATAAAAATTTTAGTATCCTTTCTATAGCAGTGGTATGAACATTCATCAAGATGTATATAAAGTCAGTGATTATGATTAGAAACTATTTTAGAGAAATAATTTTTATAAATAAATATGTTACCTAAAGACAACCTTCCAAATTTGCGATTCATAAAAATTCAAATTTTCTATGATGAACTGCATTTATCATCTATATTAATGTGAAGCTGAGAAGCAGTTATTGCAAATAATCCAGAATACCCAGAACATCTTTCCTTGATTGTGAAAAAGACTATAATTGAATTGCTCTTGAAATATAATTGTGATACAAGGCATTGTCTATATGCATAAGATTGACTAATAGTCCAATCACTTATACTTAGCCATATGGTTATGAGTAGCTTGCAGCTGACTATGGATTTTACATTACAATTAGGAAGGACATACTTTTAAAACCTTCAAGAGGAAATTTTACTCATGATGCATCACATTTTAAATTGTGATATATCCAAATCCATATTTAAGAAAACATTAAGCTTTCATCATGTTTCTAAATTCAAATTTTAAAAAATATAGTTTTTATCACATAAATACTACATGCAGTACCCTTCAACCTGTCTAATCACTAGAAGGATAAGATATTACTAAAAAAGGGATGACGGGGCGAAATTTAAAACAACAAAGTGCATTTTAATGTGTGATATGGTTTGGCTGTGTCCCCACCAAAATCTCATCTTGAATTGTACTCCCATAATTTGCATGTGTTGTAGGAGGGACGCAGTGAGACATAATTAAATCATGGGGTGGGGTGGTTTTGCCTATACTGTTCTCATGGTAGCGAATAAGTCTCACTAGATCTGATGGTTTTATCAGGGGTTTTTCTGCTTTTGTGTCTTCCTCATTCTCTGTTTGCCTGCTGCCATTCATGTAAGATGGGACTTACTCCTCCTTGCCTTCTGCCATGATTGTGAGGCTTCCCCAGCCACATGGAATTGTAAGTCTAATTAAATCTCTTTCTTTCGCAAATTGCCCAGTCTCGGGTATGTCTTTAACAGCAGCGTGAAAACCGACTAATGCAGTAAATTGGTACTAGTCGAGTGGGGCATTGCTGAAAAGATACCCAAAAATGTGGAAGCAACTTTGGAACTGGGTAACAGGCAGAGACTGGAACAGTTTGGAGGGCTCAGAAGAAGACAGGAAAATGTGGGAAAGTTTGGAACTTCCTGGAGACTTGTTGAATGGCTTTGCCCAAAATGTTGATAACGATACAGACAATAAGGTTGAGGCTGAGATGGTCTCAGATGGAGATGAGGAATTTGTTGGGGACTGGAGCAAAGGTAACCCTTGTTATGTTTTAGCAAACAGATTGCTGACATTTTGCCCCTGCCCAAGAGATTTGTGGAAATTTGAACATGAGAGATGATTTAGGGTATCTTGTGGAAGACATTTCTAAGCAGCAAAGCATTCAAGAGGTGACTTGGGTGCTGTTAAAGGCATTCAGTTTTATAAGGGAAACAGAGCACAAAAGTTAGGAAAATTTGTAGCCTGACAATGCGATAGAAAAGAAAATCACATTTTTGGAGGAGAAATTCAGGCCATCTGCAGAAATTTGCATAAGTAATGAGGAGCTGAAGATTAATCCCCAAGATAATGGGGAAAATGTCTCTATGACGTATCAGAGGTCTTCATAACAGCCCCTCCCATCACAGGCCTGAGGCCTATGAGCAAAAGATGGTTTCATAGTCCAGGCCCAGGGTCCCATGCTGTATGCATCCTAGGGACGTGGTGCCCTGCATCCCAGCCACTCCAGCCATGGCTGAAAGGGGCCAATGTAGAGCTTGGGCCATGGCTTCAAAGGGTACAAGCCGCAAGCCTTGGCAACTTCCACATGGTGTTGAGCCTGTGAGTGCACAGAAGTCAAGAATTGAGGTTTGGAAACCTCCACCTAGATTTCAGAAGATGTATTGAAATTTCTGGATGTTCAGGCAGAAGTTTGCTGCAGGGGCAAGGCTTTCATGGAGAACCTCTGCTGGGGAAGTGCAGAAGGAAAATGTGGGGTCAAAGCCCCCACACAGTCCCTACTGGGGCACTGCCTAGTGGAGCTGGAGAAGAGGGCCACCGTCCTTCTGTCCCCAGAATGGCAGATCCACTGACACCTTGCACCATGCACCTGGAAAAGCCACAGACACTCAACACCAGCCCATGAAAACAGCCAGGAAGGAGGCTGTACCCTGCACAGCCAAAGGTGCAAAGCTGCCCAAGACCATGGGAACCTACCTCCTGCATCAGCATGACCTGGATGTTAGACATCGAGTCAGACGAGATTATTTTGGAGATTTAAGATTTGACTGCCCCACTGGATTTTGGACTTGTGTGGGGCCTGTAGCTGCTTTGCTTTAGTGAATTTCTCCCATTTCGAATGCCTGTATTTACCCAATCCCTGTAACGCCACTGTATCTAGGAAGTAACTTATCTGCTTTTGATTTTACAGGCTCATAGGTGGAAGGGTCTTGCCTTGTCTCGGATCATACTTCAGACTGTGGACTTTTATGTTAATGCTGAAATGAGTCAAGACTTGGGGGACTGTTGAGAAGGCATGATTGGTTTTGAAATGTGAAGATACGAGATTTGGGAGGGGCCAGGGGTGGAATGATGTGGTTTGGCTGTGTCCCCACTCAAATTTCATCTTGAATTGTACTCCCATAACTCCCACATGTGTGAGGGACTTGGTGAGAGACAATTGAATCATGGAGGCAGTTTCCCCCATACTGTTCTCATGGTAGTGAATATTCTCACTAGATCTGATGGTTTTATCAGGGGCTTCTGCTTTTGCATCTTCCTCATTCTCTCTTTTCCTGCCGCCATCCATGTAAAATGGGACTTGCTCCTCCTTGACTTCCACCATGATTATGAGACTCCCCCAGCCGCATGGAACTGTAAGTCCAATTAAATCTCTTTCTTTTGTAAATTGCCTAGTCATGGGTATGTCTTTATCGGCAGTGGGTATACAGACTAATACGGCATGATTTAAATGTTATACTCCTTAAAGACAGGAATAGGTCCTATTTCAAATATATATATATATATAATCTTTATAAACCTTATTAGATATGTATAGGTTCTTCTTCTCCTAAAGGTTGCATTCAGCAAACCATTTCAAATGTATTTTGGGATACAAATACAATGGTTCCCCCCACAATATTGAATCCCTACTTTTGTGTCTAATTTCACAGTCATCCTGCTCTTCATCTTCACTTCAGCAACACTGGTCTTTTTTTGTAAATCAAGCTGTCAAATCCTACAGCATGCAGTAAGCTCTTACCCAGAGGTCCCTCAAACTGGAATGCTCTTCCTTCTTTGTCTGGTTACTTTTGCATCAAATCTAACTCTTGATTAGTTTAATCCTTCTGATTCTCGAATTTGTTTATTCATTCTGACGCCATGATCTTGGTGTTTGACATGACCACTGCTCAACACTTGCATGATTTGTTTTTCTATATCTGTTGAAAACTTGTGTTATTTTATACTTAAAATCTCCCCTTTAATTTTTGATTAATATATTTACATCAAAAGGAATTGTCCACTTATTATGCAAAAAGGAATTTGATCAAATAAATGAACTTTCCACGAATATGTATTTTTAATATGTTTTTAAAAATATTACTTAGACATAAAACACTTCAGGGAATTTCATGTAATGAGTTGAGAAGACAGTAGCATCAGATCTCTTCCCATAGACTTAGAAATACAAAACTCAAGTAAGTCACCATAGTGATTTGGCCTGAAAAGGTATTCAATGCTATATGCCTTCTTTATAATCTCTTCCTTCTCTGCAGTTGTACCAATTGGCTTGCCTCACTGTTATGAAAATTATCACATGCATATTATGCTGATGTTATGCTGTTTCCCTTATTTTATTTTACTCTATGTGTCTAGTGGTATGCTTGGTCTCTTTTTACATATTATACAGTGGAAGAGAACTGTAGATGTTAGACACTCAATACATATTTAATTAATGCAAATTAAAAATTAAAATTACTTTTAGTTTTAGGCTTTTTGAAGATGGAAAGATACTTTTTTTAGAATCATAAGAAGACATTTATATTTCTCTATGATTGTCCTAAAAGCGCTTTTATTCCACCCTAAAACACCCACATGACTAGGGGTTGAAAACAGTAAGCATTTTATAAATATACTCTTAATAAATTAATGACAGTCATTCATCATTAAGTGGGAAATTCATGCAATGGTTGTTAAAATAACCAAAACAATTTAATGATAATTATGTCATGTCATTGACACAAAATGCATATTAAAAGGGGAAATGATATCGTGTGGAAGTAATTATAACCATGACAATACTGATCCCACTGACCATTCAAAGTTCAATTAACTTTCTAAATTTTAATACCATTATTATTCTAGTGAATAGTGTGCTTTCATTTTCAATAAATATGCCCAATATTATTGATCAGAAATATTCTTATTTATAATAAAATAAATACATAGAATTCATGTGGGGGAAATATTCTCAGTTGATTGATATGTGAATATTTAATGGTTTGGTAAAGTCTTGTAAACATCAATATCATTCTCTTAACATAAAATAATTTAATGATATATAGTGGAATATAATTAGTTTTCCTCAATTTTAGCAAAAGAATAAAGAAAACTGTAAAGTAAAATATGCCTTTGATGAAAGATAAGTCAGCATATTAAATGTTAAAACACACAAACATAGTCATTATAATTAAACACACACATTTAAGGACACAGTTTATTAAGTTTCAATACCAAAATCTTTCTGGCACTGTGTACGTTTTTTGATTGTGTCATACCTAATTACATTATTATACCAATACAGATTTATGAACATATATAATAAGTGTAATAAATTTTTAGAGCATAAAGCAAAAAATCAAAAAGATTTTTCAAAAAATCCTGCTTAATGATAAAGGTAAGGGAGTTAAAAAGTAAATACCCATGCTTTAATTTATGCTTGAAAAAGCTGATTCTAAAACACTGATGAATTTGATTCAGTTAAAACCCTGGAAAAGATCATATATGCAAACTCTGACTCTACAGAAGCCAAATTTGAAATCGGTAAGTTATTCAAATAACTAAAAAAGTAAAGTTACCTTAACAATAAAGGCCTTCCTGATAATTCTAGGACTTTTTAAGAACAATTGCCAACTTCTAGAAAAGTTGCACATGCAATAGAGAGTACTCCCTACCACCCCTGTCTCCAAACCATTTAAGAACAAAAGTTTAAAGCCTATTAGGCTATAATACTTGCTTACAAACAAAAATTTCTCATGAATAAATTTATTACAACCATCAGTAATGGGAAATAAATATTGATATATTACTATCATCTGAAACTCATGCGATTAAGGTTTCACAAAATGTCTGAATAATGCCTTTTCCAGCAAAAACTCCAGTTCAGAATCACAAATTAGTTACAGTTTATCATGTTTCTTTAATCTCTCTTGGTCTTGATTGATTCTTTATCTTTTCTTTCATTCTTTTTACCTTTTACATCTTTGAAGATCATAAGGCACTTCTATTGTGGAAGGTCTTTCCATCGGTATTTGTCTGATTATTAGGTTATTTATATTGACAGAAATATTGCAAAGGTGACACTGTGTTCTTATTGCATCCTATCAGTTGATACATGATTTTAATTTTTCCCATTATTGATTGTTTTAATGAGAGCAGATACTCTTGCCTTATTCTGAAAGTTAGAGGGAAAGTTTTCAACATTTTACCATTATGTATGGCATTTGCTTTAGGAGTTTTGGACCTTCATAATTTGACACCTCTGTAAGATACTAAAATTTTTATTCTACTTATAGCATGCTAAATATTTTTATCTGAAAGTTTTTTGAATTTTTAAAAATACTTATTTTGTATTTATTGAATTCATTGTATGATTCTTCTTCCTTTGATATGGTGAATGATATTGATGAACTTTTCAAATGTTTAATGAACTATATTTCCGTTAATGAAATAATTCTAAACAGGTTGTGATGCATTGTCCTTATTTCTGAATTCAGTTTGCTAGTTTTTTGTTTAGAATTTTTCATATCTATTTTTGTGAAAGAGATTGGCTTAAAGCTTTCTTTTATTCTTGTCAAGGTTTGATGTTAAGGTTATGCTCACCTTATATAACAAATTTGAAAATTTGGCTGGGCATGGTGACTCATGCCTGTAATCTCAACAATTTCAGAGGCCAAAGTGGGAGGATTGCTTGAGCTCAGGAGTTCTAGACAAGCATGGGCAACACAGTGAGATCCTCTCTCTACAAAATATAAAAAAATTAGCTGGGCATGGTGGCGCATGCCTGTGGTCCCCAGCTACTTGGGAGGCTGATGTGGGAGAATCATTTGGGCCCGGGGAGGTTGAGGCAGTGAGCCATGATTGCACCACTCCACTCTTGCCTAGGCAACAGAGCAAGACCCTGTCTCAAATCAATAAATAGATAAAAATAAAGAGTTTGAAAATGTTTCCTCTTTTCCTATTCTTTGGGAAAATTTGTTTACAATCTGCAGCATTCACTTATAAAGTGAATATGTCCTAGAGTTTTTTGTGATAGATTTAAAATTACAGACCCAAAGTTCTTAAAATTGTATTTTTGTATTGGATAGTCTTCCCTTAGATTCAAAAAAAGAGGAAAAAGAAAGAAAGATCCTGGGACAATGACTTGGAAGAAGGTAATTTAGTTAGTAAGGTAGCCCATAGAACATGAGTGAGGGACTAGGGAAATTGAGAGAGAAGGAGGAAAGCCGAAACAAATCTATATAATCAAGCTGTTAAGCATTCTAGACGGTTGTGGTTTGATCCCCTGGGAGTTGATAGGTTTGTGTGAAGACTGCACCTGAAAGTTGTCTGTCTTAGTCCTGGAAATGATAAATGTTCATTCATTAGTGTGTGCACCCATTGGTCAAAGGTTGTCATATGAGATGTTAACTTCCTTATGTTTACACTTCTGAGCTATACATACTTTAAAGCTAAGCTGGTTTCTGCTGTGTCCTATTGTTTTAGATAAAGACAAGGCAAAAATCAAAGATGAGTTGTGTAGGGCAGTCAAGGTGTTATCGCCACATGTTTGGGCACAGATAGTTGTCGTAGCAATGATTTTATAAAGAGGTTAACCCCGTGGAGGTGAGGCAGGGCAAAGGTATTTAAACAGTCAGGGGAGATGCAGTGGCTTATGCCTGTAATCTCAACACTTTGAGAGGCCAAGGCAGGGGGGTCACTTGAGGTCAGGAGTTCCAGACCAGCCTGGCCAACATGGTGAAACCCTGTCTCTATTAAAAATACAAGAATTAGCCAGGCCTGGTGGCAGGCACCAGTAATCCCAACTACTCAAGGAGCTGAGATGGGAGAATCGCTTGAACCCGGGAAGTGGAGGTTGCAGTGACCCAAGATTGCACCACTGTACTCCAGCCAGGGTGACAGAGTGAGACTCTGTCTCACAAATAAATAAATAAAGAAACAAACAAACAAATAAAAAATTTAAAAAATAGATTTTCTATTCCATCTCAAGTCAGTTTTGCTAAAAATACAACAACAACAAAATCCTTAATAATACTGATTTTCTCTGTTGTACTTTATAGGACATTTCATTAATTTCTGCTGTTACTTTTATTATTGCCGAACTTCTATTTCATAGTGTTTAATTTTTGTTCTTTTTCTAAGCTTTTGACATCAATGATTAGCTCTGGTTTTGTGTTTCTCTTCCTTTTCAGCTAGTCAGTAAAGATTATACAATTCCCTTTAATACGATATCAGTGCTGACCCTTTTGTTTTAATATGCTCCACTTTTACCATCATTCGTTTCAAAATGCTTTCCATTTTCTATTCAAATTTCCTTATTCACACATAGCTTTCTATTTCAAAGTTCACAATTTAATTTTCAACCTTTTGAATATTTTGTATCAATAGTTATATTTTTGTTTCTGAGTTCAAGCTTAATATTATTGTGGTAAGATAGCATACTTCGCATGATTTCATTTAACATTTGTTGAGGTTTGTATTCTAGCCCAGCATTTGGCCAATTCTGGTAAATATTCTGGTGGTCTTGAAAAAAATTGCATTCTACATTTGTTTGGTGTAATGTTCTGTACATATCTATCAGGTCAACTGGATTAATTTTATTCCTCAAAAGTGTTATATTCTTAATGAATTTTTGTCTCTTTGCTTCCTCAATTCCAGAAAAAGAAACTGTTTTTTCAATATTATTTTAGGTTTATATCCTTCTCCTTGTCACCTATGTCAATTTCTGAATGGTATATTTGAGACTATATTAATAGGTGCATAAAATTTTAAGGCCTTTTTACTGTTATCAAATATTTTTCTTTATTACTATTTTTTTGTTTAAAGTCAACTAACCTAAAACTCACTTAAGTTAATATTTTTTTAAGTCTACCATAGGGGCTTAGATACAGACATAGACCTTACTATTTTACAAATAGTCTTCCCTAGTAGCTTCTCAGCAATATAATCTCTAACAGATTACCAAATTCTCTCTCACTCTACCAAAAGCATCAGAGCAACATGTTAATCCTTTGTGGATTTCATAAGTATTTTTGGACTGTGTGGGTGTTAGTGGGCCTTGCATTTATTAACTTTGAAAACCATCATGAAACATCCACAAATTCTAGTATTTACTGAAAGTATTTGCTTGCCTGAAAATTTTCCCCCAATGAGAAATGGAAAAAGTATCTGATATTAGTATAGCTATTATCTTTTTGTTGGTTGAACATTTAAATACTTTAAAAATATGTTTGCTTTTCATATTCCTGTATAATGTACTTAAGATGTTTCTCTTGAGAACAAAATATCATTGAATTTTCTTGATCAGACAATCTTTTTCTTTTAACTGAAATATTTATTACACTTGCATTTATTGTACTTGTATATTTGTATATAAATTTAACATCTAACTTTTTTTTGCTATTTTACTCATCTGACATGTTCCGTTTTGTCTTTTTTATTTCATCTTTTTTGCACTAATTAGCCTTAGATTTCAGCTTTTTCTTTATTATCTTGTTTCCTTTACATTCTTTAACAATTTTTAAAGATTATGCTAGGGATTACATGTCATATCCCTGATTAGAATCTAATATATAAAGTGGTACTTTTATCACTTATTAAACAAAGCAAATACATAGGAACAGTTACTTCAACTCACTTAAATTTAAGATGTATTTTGTGTATTTTTACTTTTAACAGTCACTGAGGAATGGAAACATGCCATTCCAAGTACATCCTACTTTAATTTCTGGGTTTCAAAACCATGATATAATAAAATATTTTGGAGTTTAACAAAATTTATTAATAGCTAACTGGCTCAGATCAGGATACCAGAAGTGGTATGCTGCCATAATAGATACCTGAAATACGAAGCATTGTCTCTGAGACTCAGAGACAAAGAGAAGGTGGAAGGTCCTAAAGAACGCATAGTGAAAAGTTGAATGAAGTGAGAAAATCGTCATCAGTGATATGTGATTTGTGACTAGAATCTCCATAGACTTTGTTCTAGTTTGTGTCTACAATGACTATATTGCAAATTCATCAACTGACCCACATGAAACTGAACTTATTATCAAGTCAGAATGCAAAAGGGATTTGATCAATATAGGGAAGCATAACCCAAAATTGTCCATTATTCCTATGGTAGAATTACTAATTCATCAATAATCTGTTCAAACTCATAATTATTAACATCGTATCTTATTTAAACTTATATTTTTCATTATTTTTCCTAAATAATTGAGGGCAAGTAATGTTTTATAATTAACAAAAACAATGAAAGAGGTTATTGAAATAAATGGTCCCCTAAAGTCACTTCTATGTATTTCATATTTTAGACATGTGGATTCTGAAAAAATGGAACCTAAAACTCCTCTCTAAACATTTTTAAATTATTATTTTGCAAGAACAATTTTTAAACATGAACGTTCTGTCAATTTGATAAACATCTACATACTGACATTGGTTTCTTCTTAAGAATTGATTAGACTCGAGTATTATATATGTTAATAAAATAATGAAAATCAAGACAATTGCTATACTGTGTCCCCATTGCATAGTGCAAAAGCAGTGTTTTGGCAGATAGGATAAAAACAAAATTACATAAATACTAGGTTTTGTTAAAGATGAAGAAAATATTTCTACAAAAGATAAAGCACAATCACAAAACTTTAAGTGGAGAATCTATTAAAAATTTGGGGGGATAGGTGGTATTTTTGGGAAAGGATTTATGCTGTCAAAAAATAGTTATGCTCAGCCTTCTGAATACATTTAATATTATTCTGTGTTGAGTAACTGAGTTGTGATGCAAATCTTTGACCCGTTCTTTAAGTTTCTCTTGTTTAGTGACAGTGAAGCAGAAACTCTAATTAAACTAATCAAAAGGCAGTTGGGGATGATGAATTTTGTTTACGTGAAAACTAGTGAAGCTGCACTGGTCAGAAAATAATTTATCGGCTAGTAAAAAATTAGTCAAAAGGACAAATTTCTCTGTTGATGTCATGCAGAACATCTTTCAATAATTAAAGTTTCCTCCTTCCATTTCAGCAGATTTTACATTTTCTGCCATCTGTTTAGAGTAGACGTAGTGCTGATGTCTAATCAGCTAATGCACAACATTTTTCACATGTAGATTTCTCTGAGTCATCAAGTGCCTTTAGCCAACAGCATAATGGTTCACTGTTGATATTCCGACATTGAGCTTCAGGAGCAGTTCTCAGAAGAGAATTTGGTTACCTGCAGTAGTCATAATTGTTGTTTGTCAAATATTTCAAATACTCTAATCCCCAACCTCCCTACCTTCTAGGCCCATAGTAGTATTGCACTGCTGTCTCTTTTGTTTGGAAGTGGGTTGGTTTCTAGTTTAGGTCAATGAGTCATTAGCATTTAATTGCTGAAGTCAGAACTTAGCATGTACTTGCTACAGCAAGAACTCTTAGAGTCTTTAT
This sequence comes from Pongo pygmaeus, assembly GCF_028885625.2. Taxonomy (NCBI): domain Eukaryota; kingdom Metazoa; phylum Chordata; class Mammalia; order Primates; family Hominidae; genus Pongo; species Pongo pygmaeus. Next base: position 87,585,515 of record NC_072384.2, read on the forward strand.
CTTTCCTCCGATATGGGAGCCAATATGATGTGCAAAGGTGACCACTGTGTCATCCAAAGTCTCTGAGTGATTGTAATAAACAAAGGCCCCCTGATGGACATAGAGCATAAACAAGAAATAAATACTTGTTGTTTAAAGCCTCTAAGATGCTGGGGGTTGTTTGCTACTGCAGTAATTCTCAACTGAAATCCATATCACCTATGACTTTCAAAGCAGATTTCTATTCTTAAGAGTATAGCACTTTGTTTTGCAGAAATCAGTGGTGCATTATTTATTTATTTATATATTGTAAAGTCTCCAAATGGTATATTAGTTTGATAGAGAGATATTTTCTGTCAAAAGCTCTCATTTCAGGTGAATTTATTATCTAAAAAGCACCTATATATCTTCATTCACATACACCAGCTGCTTGTTTCCTTGCACCAAGAAAACATTATATTGTCAAATGATATGATTAGAATAGTCTTTCTTTGAGTATGGTCTACAATCAAGAGCACCACAATTAATGACTTTCCTTATTAAAAATGCAGATTTCCCCAAAACCTTGCTCCAGGTCTATTGAATCTGAATTACAAGAAATTTGTGGCTGTACAGAAAATACAGAAAACAAACATTTCCAACAAGTTCTCCAGGTATTTATAATATATAGCAATATTTGAGAATCACAGCTTCCTGAATACTTTTATACAAAATTGTTATATTTATCTAGAATGTTAAAGTATCAGCCAATTTGTGTAATTTCTAGTATTAAGAGAATGGTGACTGACAAACTTAGAAAACTTGAACAGTAAACATTATTTTAGATGCAAATTGAATGATTGACTTTTTTCACAGCCTTAAAAGCTTGGAACAATTTTTGTGTTTGATTTAGCTTTTTGCTTACAACTAAATTGTTGAACTGTGCTGTGTATCTCTTTGTATCAAAGGCTGAAAAACAATGGCTGAGTTTACATAAAAATATAATAAAATCTGTTGCAGAATGACAGGTTTAAATTGTCTTCACGTGTGAGTTGCCAAATTTTCAAGATAGCACCATCATTTTATTTGTATGTGAAATATTATATGTTGCACCTCAACCTTCCATTTACAGAAGTATTTTAAGGGCTACGATATAATGATATTATCCAAATTGGTGTTGTTCTGCCCTGAAGAAGTCTGAAAAAATTTGTACAAGTTAGGCTAGATTTTATCAAAATTCTTTCATACATTTCCAAACAGAATCCACATTACTGGCATTCTTAACCTCAATTGCTCTCAAAAGTATTATTATCAACTAGCATGGGAATGAACGACCAGTGAAATTTTATTGGTGGAGAAAACAGATGCTTGTGGTGACAAATTTTTGCAGTTTTGTTAGCATGCCATGATAGACACTGTTATAATCTATTTATATACATTATATATTGCCATGCTAGGGAATTTTAAAAAGTAGTATTCAATAGTTACATGTCTACTTGAATGAATTTGGAATATGATTCCACATTAATGCCAGCACTTCTACAAATATCCCCCAAATAACTGTGCAGATAATCCTGTCACTCTTTCTGGTGTAATAACATAATAGCTAAAATATTGTTTTTGAGTAGCAAATACTATGTATAAATTGTGTCACTTGTTTCTTATAATGACTCTATGAGGGGCATACTATTACTATCTCCATTTAATACAAGAGCAAACTGAGGTTCATAGAAGTTAAGTAAATTTCCTAATTAGCTTATACTTTATTGTTCAGCTTTGTATATGACATTCCCCTTCCATATTGAAAACCAAAAGATAAATTATCCAATAGTTAGATGATCATTGATGGTTTATATTGGCAGTTCTAATGTCACATTATATACATAAATGCATATGCCTTTTCTATACAAGAAAAATCATATGGATATATTTTAGATAAGAGTATGTAAAAATGTATTTTTGACCATATCTTGAAGTAATATTGATCATTCGGTACTAATTCATCTTTTGATGATTTACTAATTGATATTTCTTAACATCAAACCAATACATATTGAGTATGTGCTGAGCAATGTTGCGTGTGCTAGAGATGTATCAGTTGAACCAAACAACAGTCCTTTCCTTTAAGGAGTTTATATCATTAAAGGTCAGTGATCTGTGAAAAAAGACATTTGAAAAGCATATATAATTTCTATTGCATATTATATAGTGATAAGAACTATGGAAAATAAGAGGAATAGAAAAGACTATACCGAATTATGAATACTGTAGTTGAGTGGTGAGAATGAAATTTAAATTGCAGTGCTCTGGAGGGTGCCACTGAGGATGGACATTGAGAAAAGACTCAAAACAGGCTAGGAAGAATTAGTTCTATAAAATTTTTAAATACCTGGCCCTACATAAGTGACAAGGATATATTTAAATATATTTAAGTACTAATATCTGTCTCTATTTCATAAAAGTTCATATGCATTTTCCCCACTATTAAACATCACTACAATATGGATACATCTTGCCAATAGTTGTTATGAGGATTACACTAAGTATAACTGTAAAGCCCTTTAATGTTGCTGTCATGTAGTAAGTGCTTTATAAGTACTGCTGTGCTTATTCTCTCTCACAATTCTTAAAAATAACATCTTGCTTCCAGCGTTTAGAGGTTTATTATTCCTAAAAGTATATTCATTTCAACTAAAACATTATTTTATATGATTACTTTGTGCATCCTTGGAAGATTTCAGGAGTTTTTATTTTTTCATTCTGTTTTGGAATTTTGCATATTATGAGTTGTCTTTAGCACTTTTAAATTTTTATATCCGTGCACTTTCTCAAAATTAATTGTTTTTCCAGGAGAGGATTGTCTCTATGTCATTGATGGCTTGCAGCATGAGATGTCTGATGAAGATACTATTAATTGAGAAGAAAATGTGTTATGATAAAAAAATGACGAGCAGAAAATAAAGTAAGATGTTAAAGTTACCACAAAATAAAATATCTGAGACAAGATGCAGAAGATAAGTTAGCATTTGAACTTTTCTCCATGACCTAGATGCCAATACATTTCCTTTAAATAATCCAATCCAAATTATATAAAGCGGTTAAAAGATAATCAAAGAGGTTTCTGAATTTCTTGTTTTCTTAAGATGTCCTCTACATTTCTGTTTCTAAAAACTTACGAATCACTTGATCAGTATTGGGCATTCCCCACTAATAAGCCTCAAAATTTGTAAGTATGTCATGGATTTTTAAAAATACATGGCAAAAAAAATTATTTTCCTTTATAACATACCTGTTTCATGAGTCACTATAATTTATATTACCATGAAACTTATTCACTTTTTGTGAGGGAAGAGGCTCAGAAAAATTAAGAAAGGCCCTAATCACATTAAAGGAAATCAATTATTTTTATCGGAAATTCATAGCTCTTATATAACAATACAAGCATATATTATGAAATTATGCCATACTCTGAACAGGATTAAAATACACTTTTTGGCATACTTGAAATGGATAGTAATTCTTTATTTATAATCTGTAATGCAGAATAGTTTCTGGAACAAAAAGAATGGTTATTTTTAATCTTAAGTATTAGCATAATATAAATTTTTGACTAATGGTGAAAATATTGATTCTATTTTTCTAACATTGAGGATAGGAATTGATGAGTCAGTGAATAAAAATAAAAGGCAATCAGCAGCAAGAATCAACAGCGAGGGCAAAATGGTTTTAATGCTTTTGCTTTTCTTATGTTTCCAGGAAATGATGCTCCCAACATGATGAGCACTAATGGACAACTGTATTAGTCAATATGGCTTTTATTGTTTTTAAATGAATCACAACGTGATTTCTCTGATAGCTTATAAAATATAAGTTTGAGAGAGAGGTGTCAGTACTATTGGGACTAATTTGTCTCCGTATATTATTTTCTCTGAATAAAGTAACAGAATTTTGTTGCTCACAAAAAGTGCCATGCATTACATTCATAAAACAATGCAAATGATGCCTGTGTCTGTGTACACACTCTAGTTAATAAAATCTAATTTGAAAATTATTAACTTGAAAACTGAGATGTATTTAACTTTTTGAAGGACTCATCACAGATTTTCTTCAGGTAGATAATTTTCTCTTTCAACACTTTAATTAAAACTTATGACACATTGGTCAAGATGGCCGAATAGGAACAGCTCCGGTCTACAGCTCCCAGCATGAGCGATGCAGAAGATGGGTGATTTCTGCATTTCCATCTGAGGTACCGTGTTCATCTCACTAGGGAGTGCCAGACAGTGGGCGCAGGTCAGTGGGTGAGCGTGCCGTGCCCCAGGCAAAGCAGGGGCGAGGCATTGCCTCACTCAGGAAGTGCAAGGGGTCAGGGAGTTCCCTTTCCAGGGGTGACAGACGGCACCTGGAAAATCGGGCCACTCCCACCCAAATACTGTGCTTTTCTGATGGGCTTAGGAAATGGTGCACCAGGAGATTATAGCCCGCACCTGGCTCAGAGGGTCCTACGCCCACGGAGTCTCACTGATTGCTAGCACAGCAGTCTGAGATCAAACAGCAAGGCGGCAGCGAGGCTGGGGGAGGGGCGCCCGCCATTGCCCAGGCTTGCTTAGGTAAACAAAGCAGCCAGGAAGCTTGAACTGGGTGGACCCCACCACAGCTCAACGAGGCCTGCCTGCCTCTGTAGGCTCCACCTCTGGGGGCGGGGCACAGACAAACAAAAAGCAGTAACCTCTGCAGACTTAAATGTCCCTGTCTGACAGCTTTGAGGAGAGCAGTGGTTCTCCCAGCACGCAGCTGGAGATCTGTGAATGGGCAGACGGCCTCCTCAAGTGGGTCCCTGACCCCTGACCCCCAAGCAGCCTAACTGGGAGGCAGCCCCCAGCAGGGGCAGACTGACACCTCACATGGCTGGCAGGGTACTCCAACAGACCTGCAGCTGAAGGTCCTGTCTGTTAGAAGGAAAACTAACAAACAGAAAGGACATCCACACCAAAAACCCATCTGTACATGACCATCATCAAAGACCAAAAGTAGATAAAACCACAAAGATGGGGAAAAAACAGAGGAGAAAAACTGGAAACTCTAAAAAGCAAAGTGCCTCTCCTCCTCCAAAGGAACACAGTTCCTCACCAGCAATGGAACAAAGCTGGATGGAGAATGACTTTGACGAGCTGAGAGAAGAAGGCTTCAGACGATCAAATTACTCTGAGCTACGGGAGGATATTCAAACCAAAGGCAAAGAAGTTGAAAACTTCGAAAAAAAATTTAGAAGAATGTATAACTAGAATAACCAATACAGAGAAGTGCTTAAAAGAGCTGATGGAGCTGAAAACCAAGGTTCGAGAACTACATGAAGAATGCAGAAGTCTCAGGAGCCGATGGGATCAAACGGAAGAAAGGGTATCAGCAATGGAAGATGAAATGAATGAAATGAAGTGAGAAGGGAAGTTTAGAGAAAAAAGAATAAAAAGAAATGAACAAAGCCTCCAAGAAATATGGGACTATGTGAAAAGACCATATCTACGTCTGATTGGTGTACCTGAAAGTGACGGGGAGAATGGAACCAAGTTGGAAAACACTCTGCAGGATATTATCCAGGAGAACTTCCCCAACCTAGCAAGGCAGGCCAACATTCAGATTCAGGAAATACAGAGAATGCCACAAAGGTACTCCTCGAGAAGAGCAACTCCAAGACACATAATTGTCAGATTCACCAAAGTTGAAATGAAGGAAAAAATGTTAAGGGCAGCCAGAGAGAAAGGTCGGGTTACCCTCAAAGGGAAACCCATCAGACTAATAGTGGATCTCTCGGCAGAAACCCTACAAGCCAGAAGAGAGTGGGGGCCAATATTCAACATTCTTAAAGAAAAGAATTTTCAACCCAGAATTTCATATCCAGCCAAACTAAGCTTCATAAGTGAAGGAGAAATAAAATACTTTACAGACAAGCAAATGCTGAGAGATTTTGTCACCACCAGGCCTGCCCTAAAAGAGCTCCTGAAGGAAGCGCTAAACATGGAAAGGCACAACCGGTACCAGCCGCTGCAAAATCATGCCAAAATGTAAAGACCATCGAGACTAGGAAGAAACTGCATCAACTAACAAGCAAAATAACCAGCTAACATCATAATGACAGGATCAAATTCACACATAACAATATTAACTTTAAATGTAAATGGACTAAATGCTCCAATTAAAAGACACAGACGGGCAAATTGGATAAAGACTCAAGACCCATCAGTGTGCTGTATTCAGGAAACCCATCTCACATGGAGAGACACACATAGGCTCAAAATAAAAGGATGGAGGAAGATCTACCAAGCAAATGGAAAACAAAAAAATGCAGGGGTTGCAATCCTAGTCTCTGATAAAACGGACATTAAACCAACAAAGATCAAAAGAGACAAAGAAGGCCATTACATAATGGTAAAGGGATCAATTCAACAAGAAGAGCTAACTATCCTAAATATATATGCACCCAATACAGGAGCACCCAGATTCATAAAGCAAGTCCTGAGTGACCTACAAAAAGACTTAGACTCCCACACAATAATAATGGGAGACTTTAACACCTCACTGTCAACATTAGACAGATCAACGAGACAGAAAGTCAACAAGGATACCCAGGAATTGAACTCAGCTCTGCACCAAGCAGACCTAATAGACATCTACAGAACTCTCCACTCCAAATCAACAGAATATACATTTTTTTCAGCACCACACCACACCTATTCCAAAATTGAGCACATACTTGGAAGTAAAGCTCTCCTCAGTAAATGTAAAAGAACAGAAATTATAACAAACTATCTCTCAGATCACAGTGCAATCAAGCTAGAACTCAGGATTAAGAATCTCACTCAAAACTGCTCAACTACATGGAAACTGAACAACCTGCTCCTGAATGACTACTGGGTACATAACGAAATGAAGGCAGAAATAAAGATGTTCTTTGAAACCAACGAGAACAAAGACACAACATACCAGAATCTCTGGGATGTATTCAAAGCAGTGTGTAGAGGGAAATTTATAGCACTAAATGCCCACAAGAGAAAGCAGGAAGATCCAAAATCAATACCCCAACATCACAATTAAAAGAACTAGAAAAGCAAGAGCAAACACATTCAAAAGCTAGCAGAAGGCAAGAAATAACTAAAATCAGAGCAGAAATGAAGGAAATAGAGACACAAAAAACCCTTCAAAAAATTAATGAATCCAGGAGCTGGTTTTTTGAAAGGATCAACAAAATTGATATACCGCTAGCAAGATTAATAAAGAAAAAAAGAAGAATCAAATAGATGCAATAAAAAATGATAAAGGGGATATCACCACCAATCCCACAGAAATACAAACTACCATCAGAGAATACTACAAACACCTCTACGCAAATAAACTAGGAAATCTAGAAGAAATGGATAATTTCCTCAACACATACACCCTCCCAAGACTAAACCAGGGAGAAGTTGAATCTCTGAATAGACCAATAACAGGAGCTGAAATTGTGGCAATAATCAATAGCTTACCAACCAAAAAAAGTCCAGGACCAGATGGATTCACAGCTGAATTCTACCAGAGGTACAAGAAGGAACTGGTACCATTCCTTCTGAAACTATTCCAATCAATAGAAAAAGAGGGAATCCTCCCTAACTCATTTTATGAGGCCAGCATCATCCTGATACCAAAGCCGGGCAGAGACACAACCAAAAAAGAGAATTTTAGACCAATATCCTTGATGAACATTGATGCAAAAATCCTCAATAAAATACTGGCAAACAGAATCCAGAAGCACATCAAAAAGCTTATCCACCATGATCAAGTGGGCTTCATCCCTGGGATGCAAGGCTGGTTCAATATATGCAAATCAATAAATGTAATCCAGCATATACACTGAAACAAAGACAAAACCACATTATTATCTCAACAGATGCAGAAAAGGCCTTTGACAAAATTCAACAACACTTCATGCTAAAAACTCTCAATAAATTAGGTATTGATGGGACGTATCTCAAAATAATAAGAGCTATCTATGACAAACCCACAGCCAATATCATACTGAATGGGCAAAAACTGGAAGCATTCCCTTTGAAAACTGGTACAAGACAGGGATGCCCTCTCTCACCACTCCTATTCAACATAGTGTTGGAAGTTCTGGCCAGGGCAATTAGGCAGGAGAAGGAAATAAAGGATATTCAATTAGGAAAAGAGGAAGTCAAATTGTCCCTGTTTGCAGATGACATGATTGTATATCTAGAAAACCCCATTGTCTCAGTCCCAAATCTCCTTAAGCTGATAAGCAACTTCAGCAAAGTCTCAGGATACAAAATCAATGTACAAAAATCACAAGCATTCTTATACACCAATAACAGACAAACAGAGAGCCAAATCATGAGTGAACTCCCATTCACAATTGCTTCAAAGAGAATAAAATACCTAGGAATCCAACTTACAAGGGATGTGAAGGACCTCTTCAAGGAGAACTACAAACCACTGCTCAATGAAATAAAAGAGGATACAAACAAATGGAAGAACATTCCATGCTCATGGGTAGGAAGAATCAATATCGTGAAAATGGCCATACTGCCCAAGGTAATTTATAGATTCAATGCCATCCCCATCAAGCTACCAATGACTTTCTTCAAAGAATTGGAAAAAACTACTTTAAAGTTCATATGGAACCAAAAAAGAGCCCGCATCGCCAAGTCAATCCTAAGCCAAAAGAACAAAGCTGGAGGCATCACGCTACCTGACTTCAAACTATACTACAAGGCTACAGTAACCAAAACAGCATGGTACTGGTACCAAAACAGAGATATAGATCAATGGAACAGAACAGAGCCCTCAGAAATAACGCCACATATCTACAACTATCTGATCTTTGACAAACCTGAGAAAAACAAGCAATGGGGAAAGGATTCCCCATTTAATAAATGGTGCTGGGAAAACTGGCTAGCCATATGGAGAAAGCTGAAACTGGATCCCTTCCTTACACCTTATACAAAAATCAATTCAAGATGGATTAAAGACTTAAACGTTAGACTGAAAACCATAAAAACCCTAGAAGAAAACCTAGGCATTACCATTCAGGACATAGGCATGGGCAAGGACTTCATGTCTAAAACACCAAAAGCAATGGCAACAAAAGCCAAAATTGACAAATGGGATCTAATTAAACTAAAGAGCTTCTGCACAGCAAAAGAAACTACCATCAGAGTGAACAGGCAACCTACAAAATGGGAGAAAATTTTCACAACCTACTCATCTGACAAAGGGCTAATATCCAGAATCTACAATGAACTCCAACAAATTTACAAGAAAAAAATCAAACAACTCCATCAAAAAGTCGGCAAAGGACATGAACAGACACTTCTCAAAAGAAGACATTTATGCAGCCAAAAAACACATGAAAAAATGCTCACCATCACTGGCCATCAGAGAAATGCACATCAAAACCACAATGAGATACTATCTCACACCAGTTAGAATGGCAATCATTAAAAAGTCAGGAAACAACAGGTGCTGGAGAGGATGTGGAGAAGTAGGAACACTTTTACACTGTTGGTGGGACTGTAAACTAGTTCAACCCTTGTGGAAGTCAGTGTGGCGATTCCTCAGGGATCTAGAACTAGAAATTCCATTTGACCCAGCCATCCCATTACTGGGTATATACCCAAAGGACTATAAATCATGCTGGTATAAAGACACATGCACACGTATGTTTATTGTGGCATTATTCACAATAGCAAAGACTTGGAACCAACCCAAATGTCTAACAATGATAGACTGGATTAAGAAAATGTGGCACATATACACCATGGAATACTATGCAGCCATAAAAAAATGATGAGTTCATGTCCTTTGTAGGGACATGGATGAAATTGGAAATTATCATTCTCAGTAAACTATCGCAAGAACAAAAAACCAAACACTGCATATTCTCACTCATAGGTGGGAATTGAACAATGAGAACACATGGACACAGGAAGGGGAACATCACACTTTGGGGACTGTTGTGGGGTGGAGGGAGGGGGGAGGGATAGCATTGGGAGATATACCTAATGCTAGATGACGAGTTAGTTGGTGCAGCGCACCAGCATGGCACATGTGTACATAGGTAACTAACCTGCACATTGTGCACATGTACCATAAAACCTAAAGTATAATAATAATAAATAAATAAATAAATAAATAAAAACAAAAAACAAAAAACTTATTTGTTTCCCTTCCTCCAACCCACCTATGTTGTCCTTCAGGCAACTGTTCAGAGATATAATGGACTTGGTCAGCCAGTACATTCCATCAGCTGATCCATGAAGATATGAAACTTAGATTTGATTAAGTTAATAATTAAGTTAGAGTTATTTGTTTTTGTGTGGTATAGCTTACAAATGATGACAACCCACACAAATGAACAAAGATTATAAAGCAAGTTTCACCAAAGATGCAGAACATCTTTAATAGAAATTGTTGCTTTTTTTCATTTATTTTTGAATAATGCGCTAATATAAAAATATATTAATTACTCATATTAAATTAGCCTCTCTTTTTATTGATATATAGTAGTTGTTCATATGTACAGGGTACATGTATTTTTTTGATACATGCATACAATGTATAATGGTCAAATAAGGGGAATTGAGATATCCATAGCTGCAAACACCATTTCTTTGTTTTGGGAACATTCCAAATCTTTTCTTCTAGCTATTTTGAAGTGTACTATAAATTCTTATTAACTATGGTCATCCTAGTGTGCTACTGAACATTAAAACTTATTATAAGTGAAATATTACAGAAATATTTTTAAAACTTCAAGGGAGGAAACATTTTTGAAAGAAAATTTTACTATAAATAATCATTTTGAGCCCACAAACTTTTTAATGGAGTATCAATTATACATTTAAACAATAGACTAACTTTCTTAAGAGGAATCTGAAGAAACCAAAAAGGATTTAGTGAAAAACTAGAGTTATCAAGGGCTTGACACAAAAACTTATGGAAAAAAATTACCCTATTGTGATTTTTTTCAGACATAATATTTGGGATATAAATCCTAAATGACATTTCAGTGTGTCATAGAAGGATATAACAAGAATGATAATTATTCCATTTTTAAATTTTTTATTCTTGATGCTACACAATCCTGATGAAAAAAAATCTTGGTAACATATATGTAAAGATAGGAATTATATAGTGAAGAATCAACTAAGAGAAATGAAATGCATTCTCTGGTAATGTGTGATTCCATTTTATGTAGTGCTGAGTGAAATCTTGGGATGCAAGCACATGTGCCATCATCTAAAAATATTCCATGTAGCCAATAGTTCCTCTAGATCACAGAGTGCATGTCTGAACAAAGCTTAGACATCCCAGGCCCAAATGTTACACCCTTCTTGCCAGCTCTGCAAGAAGCAGATATGGAAGACTATATGACATCTCTGAGAAGATGTGTCACTGAAATAATGTTCCCTGAATCTAATGAAACAATGTTATATGCATGCACATACGTAGACTCACAGACAATATTATCTGCAGATTGATTTTGGCTTTCATTTGCCTACTTCTTTTCTTCCTCAATCAAGTATTAATTCCATATTCATTTATTAATTACCTGCTTAATAAGGGAGCATATCACTATGCTGGACCTAAACTTAATACTAGAGAAAGTGAAAGTATGCTCTGGTTGAAAAGACACAGATACATACACACACATGCACACACACACACACCTCTTTATTTATATGTGTGTATATATACATACAAACATACACACACACATATACATATATGCGTAAGGAAAAAGTAAAAGCCAAAGATAGTAGATATAAAATGTACAAGTACTGAGAATTTCAGAGTAAGAAAATCTGTGTACCTGTGCATTGTAAGATAAAAACCTTATGGAGGCATTGGTTACTTGGAGGAAGTATTAGAGGAAGTATAAACAAAATTTCGAAGGTAAGCATTTCTAGAAAGTGAAGAGTTTAATCAATGACCCCAACAGGTAAGAAAAATCAAGATTTCAATATTATGTGATATGAAAATTGCTTGTTGGGGACAAATAAAATGAGATAAATGGTAAAGAGAGATCAATTACATACATATTATGTGTTATATTGAGATATTTTCTTCAATATCATTTAAGTAGTCAACTATGGGTGATTCTGATGATGATAGTGGTAACAATGAAATGACATATCAGTGAAATTTGCAATAAATTTGGGATTAAGAAAGCAATATGTACTTGGAATCCATACAAGGCACTAATGGTTTGGCAAGTTACAAAAATAAGACAATGCCACAGTGTTGCAAGATATAGCAACAATATGCTCCATGTGATTCTGTCTTCACATTTAAAAGCACTTTTTATTTGCAGCTGCTAATGTAAGCCTTGATATTTTCAGTATTATTTAAATTGCCTTGTAAGAATGTTATTTTAAACTTGTAAATATTTGTTAATTCTAAATGAAATTACCATCATGTGACACAATAAAATGCCTAATTTCTCATGAATAGGAAATCAAAGAAATACTGTGTGTGCAACTAAAAACAAAAAACTACAATCTAAGGATGTATTTTCAGATAAGTGAATTACTATAAATGAGTTGCTAATGAAGAATTCTAGATTCTCCATTGAAGTTCTGTAAAAAATTATCTGACTTCTAAAATTGCCATATAGGGAGTAATTATTTATATGGAACAAAATTAGCTCAATAAAAATCAATGATCTTTGTACATATAAAATTAGGACAATGTCAACTAAATAGCAAAGGACATAATTGTGCATATATAAGAAAATTTTGATAAGTAATATTGCTCAGGAAGTAATTTATTTTCTGAATGTATGTAACTGTAGATAAAAAATTAAAATTGCTGCTGTAAAGAAATGCACTATTTTTGAAGGAAAACCTAAAAATATCCAGAATACACTGAAGTACTTGTGCCAAAGAGATGAACTGAGTTCAATAGCATTGAAATTTTATTTCCAGCAAAGCAAGATATTATCTATTCATTATTGTGATCACATTTATATCTTTCTTTGTTCATCACAGGCCTTAAATTATAAATAATTAGGGATCACCAAGAATATACATAAAATAAGCATGGTTAATTATATTAGTTCTGCTATTTGTTAATTTTCTGCACTAAACAGACATAATTTAGGTTACTTTAGAGGGTGGGGCTTTATGTTAAGGATATATAGAGAATAGTTAGGAAATCTGGGAAATCATCTTATTGGCATAGTCTGCATTCAAGGATTGTTGGGCATGTTTAAGATGCCGCAAAAACTCTGAAAATGCAAATCCAACTTTGAAAGTTTTTAAATTTTCTTAAGTATCTTCTTTCTATCTTTCCTATATTGTTCCTAATAATTGTATTGATTGCCCCTTCTGTAGTCTGCTTCCTTTTATATCTGGCCTTCTGCTGTCTATATCAGCTTTTGCACTGCTGTACTCCATGTGAGTAACTTCTGCTCAAGAACTACAGAAGCAAAATGGGTGAGCTAGCAAGTCCCTGAATCTTTGAGCAGAATTCTAATGCTTGCCTACCCAGATGCCTTTGGAAACAAATCTCCAGTGAAAGCAGCTATGTCCAAGCAGGGATGCTTGCAGAGTTCAAAGTGTAAGAAGCTTAACATAGGGAGTGTATATACAGAATCTCATGATTTGACCAAAAAATAGCCATGAAAGTTTTCCAAAATAAGATGAATATAAACGTCTCCTCTGTCACTGAAAAAGGCATTACCAAGTCCAGAACAAAGAATATTACAAAAAGAAATTATCATATAAAAATGAACCAAACTAACAAGTGACATGACTATGAAAAATAGTTTTTTGTGTAAGAGAATACTTTTTCCACTGATATTTGTAACATTCATTTGAAAGATAGAGTGATTTCCTCTCTTTTGTCCAATCATGTTACTTGGTATTTCAATTGATATTATTTTCATTATGATTATCATTCAAAAATTGATTGTGTTTAATTAATACAATGAATGTCTGTAAGAATTCTCAGATTTCCTCAAGACTGTTCCACAATGAGCAACTCTACCACAGGAAGAGTAAATATAAGTAAGACAGCACAAAATTCAGACAAATAGACAACTCTAAATATAAATATACCCTCAAGTAAAGGGCTTTTCTATAATTAAATATTTTAAATATATTTTTAAAAACTAAATGATATTAAAAGTGACAAACATGTATTTATTAAAATTATATACAAAATAGATCTATATTTAGAATATTTGCTAACATATAATATATTCAATATATTATATACACTGTTTTTGGCCTAATCACTTTTTATTATGCTAATAATTGAAAACATTTTAATAATTTTGATAAAATAATATTTTCTATGCTAATGCTAAGAAAATATTAACTTATTTTATAGTTTAAAATAAGCATATTTACTGAAGTAGTGGACAAACATTAGGTCTATGTCCAACTCACTTTAATGTTACCATATTACGTCTAATCATACTAGAGTATGTCCAAAAAATGTCCAAATATGTGCAGCAGTTTCCTTGCAGTCTGAATATTTGAATATTTATTATGTCTTCTATTGCCCTAAAAAAATTAATGAAATGTCAGATTTCAACTTAAATGAATACCCATCATCCTTAAGGAAAAAGACTATCTATCATAAACAATGCCAGTTCCAGGAATAAAAATGTCAAAGCATTTATCATATAAAATGACTGCAGATGTGATTTAAAATAAAATGCTAGTAGCATCTTTGTTCTTCCATTATCATCTGGAGTGAGGATCGAAAGTAAAAAGTAAACTATTTTTAATAAAATTAATAGTGAGGTAATTTCTTTATAATTCACATTAATGAGCAAGTTATATTCTTAAAATGTAGTTCAAAATGTGATAAATTTCTTGGACTTCTATCTACTGAATATGTTACATTTTCATTGCTCTTTTCATTCAAAAGGAATTCTTGAATTTAGACAATTAGTCCCCTTTGTAAAAACAATAAGTACACTGTTATTAAAAACAGTATTCAAAATTACAAAAAAAAAGTAAATATTGCTAAAATTGTTATTTTTTAAACTTTAAAAGTATAGTTTTATAACATTAAGTTTGATTTTCTGATATGATTACCTATATATCTTAGACAACAGTTTTTAATTTTAATTCAATGGGTAATGATGCTTTTGATTTTTCTTCCAGCAACCCACAATGTAGTCATAGCCAGCAAGGTATAGGCATGTGGCTACTTCCCTGGGTGTGTAACAATGATCCCTCTACTTCAGCAAGATCTCTCTTCTGTGTTCCTTTATTTGTTCTGTGAAAATTTTATGACATCAACTGACAACACTGTTCTAGAAACAAGGGTTTCACAGTGGACATGCCCTCACATTTTAGTGTAAAGAGTTAGATAGTGAATAAGCCAACAACCAGACGAGATAATTCCACATCGTGATGACTGCTCATAAGACTCTTACTTCTTTTGTTGATAAGTCTATGGGGTATTGGGCTACAGATTGAATTTTGTGTTGAGAAGCTACATTAGCTTAGATTATTAGCTGCCTTTCTGGGCAGCTAATATTTAATTTAAAACCTGAATTTTAAAGAGTCCAGGACAATGAAGACTAGGCACAGGGAAGTATTCCATAAGAGACAGCAGATACAAAAGTCTAAAGCAGGAATGAACTTTGTGGATATGATATTTTTAAAAGTGGTTTGAGGCTGGTCTATGGGAAGATCTTTAGAGCTGTGTAAATCTACTGTAAGAAATTATTTACTGCTTGAACACATTATTCTCTGAAACTTTAGCGAACTTGTCAGGATGATGATGGACAAGCAATCAATAAACTGGTCTTCTATAGACATTTTACTCTTCTGCAAAATTACATTCACATGCATGCACATTCTCTCTACTTCTAGACCTCTTAGTTACTAGCATCTCCATTCTCCAGATGGAGAATATGTAGCATAACATCGAGGATTCATCTTGTTAGACCTACCTGTTGTACAGTACCCTCTGTGAGAAATTTATAATTGTGTAGCATAACATTGAGGATTCATCTTGTTAGACCTACCTGTTATACAGTACCCTCTGTGAGAAACAGGGCAACAATGAATGGGAGAGATTAGTTAAATTATGTCCAGTTACTAAATTCACCTGAGAGAGTTGCCACTCCTTTATACTTCTTTTGTTCATTCCTATACCCTTTTCTTTGCTTGCCTGAGTGCCTATGGTCAAATAACTGATTTTAGACTTCCACCAAGATGGTGACGGGGTAGAAAGATAGAGTGCATTTCAAATTATCACACATTTAAAAAGTAAAACTTCTTAGGAGTCTCCATTAGAAGGTTAGATTGGGAAAGAGTTATTTGCATAATGAAATATTATAAATTTATTTTTGGGTTCAAAGAGATCCTGCTATTTTTGACCCCAATTAACATAACTAATCAAGGACTAATCTACATATCACACTTTATTGACAGTCTTAGTAAGTGGCCAGTCAACATGAGTCACTGCCAATCATATTTATTTATTTATTCATTTTTATTTTTAGAGACGAGGTCTCACTCTGTCTCCCAGGCTGTAGTGCAGTGGTGCAATCATAGCTCACTGCAGCCTCAAACTCCTGGGCTCAAGCAGTCCTCTCACCTCAGTCTTCCAAGTAACTGGAAGTACCAATGCACACCACCACACCCAGCTAGTGCCAATTATGTTTCTTTGGCTCTCAACAGGCTATAACTTGTTATTCTGTGTGATGAACCCCATAAGTTGAAACTACCAAATATGGATAAATCTGCAGTTGCAATGAGATTAGAAAGTTAAAATATGTTGTTATAATGTAAAAGTCTAATATATTCGGAGGCAGCATTAAATTTTACAAAACATGGAATTTTTAATAAGTAACATCTACATATTTATTCACACATATACATATATTATTTCATGAGAAAACATAGGTATTTAGGATTTAAATAGTTTATGCATTTGATTTCTTTGTCTATTCAGATAATTCAAGAGACTTACTTTATATGAAAATTAAATAAGCAATTAAACGACAGCCTACTGTAACCTTTAAGAGGTAACGTTTAAGAGAGCTCAACAAAATTGGCTTTATAAAAGATTAATATATACAATTAAAATGTTTCTTTCATACATGCAAAAAATTAAAATATCTATTACAATATGTTTTCTGTTCAGAATTTAAAAGGACAAAAAGTATGGGGAAAACTAAAACTGCTGAGACCTAATAATGGGCAGACACACATACAACATCATAAATATTGAAAGTGGCATTTCAAATCAAGGGGCAAAGTATGGACTATGTAATAAATGATGTAGAGTGAGGCTCACTCCTGGTTAAGCCCTTAGGTGGCTGAGATTCAATGACTGATCAAGGCCAATACCAGACAACACTGATGGCTATTTTGGCTTCAGATCTCTCCCACTGGGTTAAGTGAGACTGGGATCTGCAACACAGCTCAGCTTCTCCCTCTGAACCATCTGGACTCCTTCTTTGCTATTTTATAGGTGTTGCCCCCTGATAAGCAACATCCATCACACAAACCAATACCTCAGAATCTCTTTCCCAGCAAACTCAATCTGTAGCATGCTCATAATCCAGACTTATGCCATATGAAGAATATTTTCTTACCTAGATGACAAGAAACATAAGGTATACTAGGCTTTCATAATTGGAAGTAGCTTGGCCACTTAATGATTAGACATAGCCCCATTTTTTATAAGCCAAATAAGACTGTGAACTCTAACTGAAAAGACCTAGAGCACTTACTTCTTTGTTCTAAAATGCACTCACTTCTTAACTCCCTTATGAAACTATCCCCAATAGGCAAAACTACCTATAGGAAATGATTTTTGGTAATATGGACTACAATTATGTCAAAGTTTTCATTAGAATAACTTACATTAAATAATAATCTGAATATTTTCATTGCCAAAATTAACTTACAGAGCAAATGGAAATTGGAAACTTACATATAAAAAAATCATCTTTTCAGTTTTTCTTGACAAATTAGATCTAACAAGCAGCCTACATTGCTACGTTGGTGGGAATGTCCTTTTCCATGGAAAATGTTTTTCTGCTTCTCCACAACCATTATCACCCTCTTTCAGTCACATATGAAGTGACCATATATCCCTGCTGGCCTAGTGCCATCCTGTTTTATCCTTGTCACAACATTTCATTCTCAAATACCAACATTTTCATTCTCACTGGTGTCCCAATTTAGATAGTAAAGTTCATGGACATGCTACTAATTTACCTTTCTGGCTTTTACTAAAGACATTTAGTTCAAATACCATGAACATGTAATGAGAGAGATTCTCAATGACTTCCTGAATCACCATTAATGCAATTTTCCTCTGGTAACAGACAATTGACTATAAAGAACCTTGCTTGAACACGAGTTCAATCATGAATTTTTTCATACTATAGATGGTAATAAGAGTTCCTTTATTATCTGTCAAGGGGATTTTCAGCATGTTAGTGTAAAGTTGTTTGTGGCCCTGTCCCCAGTGTGAAAATCAACACACAGAGAGAAGCAAGATGACAGACCAAGTGAGTCCTAACAGGAAATAAAAGCCTATATCCATTGCTACTGTCATCCAGGCTTTTTCTAATTATGAGGGCAATGTATGTCATTTTTATTCAGCTAAATGGGATTCACATTCTGGTAAGCTGCAAGTAAAATGAATCATTCCAATAGCTTACTTAGCTTGTTCATTTTTACTTACATATATAAATAGAATTAAAATAAAAATTTATACATATATATTTCAGTGAAATAATTTAATACTTTTTCTCTTCTTGCTCTTTTATATCTAATCTTAAGAATAATGATCTATTCCTTTATGTAACACTTCATGTTATATCCTCAGAGAGGAAGACAATTTAAATTTTAAAGTGTGAGAGAAACCTTAGAAATCATCTTCTACAGCTATGTCATTTTATAGAAGTCACAGAAATTTTCCATGACATAATTGTTCATATCCAATCACAATATAGCACTGACTATAAAAAGATTAATCTACCTTTAATCTCACTTATTCTTCTGCTCCTATTGTCAACCTTTATTTTGGCAGGGGTGGGGTAGGGGGACTAGTTGGTGGTGGTTAAGGGTAGAAGTGGACTCATTGATTTATTCTTTGAAAGAAGCACACTGCTTATCCTTATGGCTTTACAATAATGATAGCTAATTTTTACTGTGTACCATTGTAATGGTGAGACAGACAGATGGGAAGGGCTCCCTGGCAAAACTCCAGCCAGCCTGCACACTGGGTCGGAGGCACAGAAGTTCACACCTGTTTGCAATGGAGAGGAGGCTGGCCCCTCCTCTTCCTGGGTGGAACCAGAAATTCAAGCTGCAAGGAGGGAAGCCCACTAGCAGGATCTCTGGCCTTGCCAAGAGTCCCTGTTACCCCTTTTTTCCCTTTTTACCAAATAAAACCCTGCCTTACTCACCCTTCTGGTCATCTACAAGCCTAACTTTTCGTGGCTGTGAGACAAAGACTCCATCTTTTGGTGAACTAAGGAAATGGCCTGCAACATTTTTGGCACACGAGGTAGGACTTGAGAAGTGGTGAGTGAAATGGGAACTCAAAACCTCTCACTGTGGCTTCTAAGCTTTTTCATCCTAGTATTTCTGAAGGTAAGGGAAACCATGCCCCCGTCTCAGTCACTCCCAGGGGTCAGAGAGGTCGGCCTCAGTCTCCATGACCTTTCCTTCCTTTTTTGGAACAGACCAGCAAGCAGCGGCTCCCCTCCACTCCCCCCGTCCCTGAGGGAGCTGGGACACGTGGCTGAGGCACCATGGGGAGTTGGTTGGCAGGAATCTCCCCCTCCTGGGGCCAGCTCCATCCCATAGCAATTAAACTTGTCTCCCTGGTGGAGGAACAACTTACATTAGAATAAGAGGTTCCTCCCTGGGTATTTTAAAACCGTTTCTTTTCTTTCCTCTTCTCCACCCCATCAGCAGTTAACTTTTATAGGGTTTTTTTTTTCCCTTTTAGAAGTCTTTACTAGGCCAGGCCCCCCAACTATCACTTTATATTCTCTGTAAAGTGTTGGTGATGAAAAAGAATCTTGTGGGAACTGGGCTTTCTCCTTCCTGTGTCTGTGATGTGTGTACAGTCTGTAAAAAGAGCTCTAATTAATTTGGCCTATGAAAGACAAATGCTTGGATCAAATACTTTTTTAAAGGGAAGATAAAAGCTGCGGTACCTTTTATTTCATGTGACTTTAATCTTTGAGAAATCAAAACAGCCTTAAAGATTATTGGTAAAATGCAGGTGTCATTAAAATGTAAACAGGTGAACTAAACTATGCAGGACAGATGCAAGGTTTGCTAAATATTTTATGGTTATAAATTACTTTCTGGGTTTTGAGACCTATTTGACTTGCTGGTGTTACAATTGATAATGCTTAGGGACATAAGGAATTAACCACACCTTTAATTATGCACCTAGCACACAATTAAAACAACCTACCAGGTGTTACATTAAAGTTAAAAATTGCCAGGAGTTACCATTATAACATGTAATTGAGACTATTGGAAATAGATTTACATGCAAGGTGTGTAAGAAGAGTACAATGTGGATTTTTTTGTGAAAAGTTATAAAAAGACATGGAAATGTAAATTTTTGCCTAGGGTTAAAGGATTGTTTTGAATTAGATAGGATAAAGCTGAAGGTTCCAACAAGTGCTGGAAGGATTGTGGAAATAAATCTTGCAGAAGAGGTTCTCTGTGTGAACATATTAGCTAAATTCAAAAATGATACTATATGGTTTTTCTGTAAACTGATCATTAAAAGCACAACAAGGTTTTCTTAAGGCACTATGCTTTGGCAAAATTTACAAAGGGTTATAAAAGATTTTTGTTTCTTTAAAATTTCTGAGTCATCATTTTGGCAAAATAAGTAACTTAGGGTAATTTAGAATTCTATTTCATAATATCAAGTGTTTTAAACCTCAAATGTTTTAAGACTTTTTTTATTCATATGTATGTCTTAGTATTAAGGAGTTTTTTATTTTTATATTTTGTTTATTCTATGTTCATATTAATATAAATATTTAAAACTTAGTTTATGTTCATGTTTTCATAGACATATGCCATCTATTTTTGTCAGCTTTTAAGATCTATGTCTAACATTTAAATATTAAATAGTTTTATCTCCATTTTAAAAAAGCTAGTGTTGAATTACACATAGAGTTTTAGAAACTGTATCTTCCTCATGAAAGAACTTTTGTAGAAGTAAATTGTGTATTAAGTACATAGTAGTAAGTAGAAGAAGAAAGATGATGCCTGATGTGCTCCGAGATGCTCAACCTCTGACCCCCTAGTTCTTGGCCTCAGCAAAGAGTCCAGTGTTCCAACTGAATGCAGAAACAACTAGACAACTGGACTTCAAAGGGTGATGAAGCCTTGGCCAAAGAGCATTTCAGAGGCTATAGGTGATGAGGAGGTGAGCAAAGGCTGATGGACCTCTCTGATTTTTGTTGTGATGAAAATTCCGAGGAATTTTTCATCATTGTTACCATAGGTGGTTAAGATTTTAAAGTATCTGTTTTTAATGTTTCTAACTTAAATTATATAAAGGTATGGAAAATGTTTTCTTTCATATTTCAAAGCAGAAACAGGCTTTTAGAAATACTCTGAGTTTACAAATGAATAGGCAAACTCATGGATCAAGGTGTCCAAAGGAAAGTTAAATTTTCTCAATGATTTTCTAAAATCTGGATACTTTATATTTTTACTTATTTTTTTTTATTGGTAACCAGCATCAGCTCTTTTCTACCAGAAGCAGGTCTCTGTGAAGAATATCAGAACAGGGATGACAACCTTGGAGTAACCACTGGCATTCTCAAATCATATTACTAGGCATCCAAAATATAGTGTATTCATTACTCAAGGTCAGCTGCACACATGAATGTGGTACTGTTCCTTACTCAGACTTTTACATTGCATTTACAAATGTTGTCAATCAGCTAAAGTAAGCTTTATTTCTAGACACAAAATATAGTATATTCATTACTCAAGGTCAGCTGCACACATGAATGTGGTACTATTCCTTACTCAGACTTTTACATTGCATTTACAAATGTTGTCAATCAGCTAAAGTAAGCTTTATTTCTAGACAGATGAATAAATAAAGGAATTCTTTACCATTAATTTGAAGAGTTAACCTAGTTATGTATGAGATAGTTGTATGCACTTCATTCTAAGCAATTTAAAAGAAATTAGGGAACAGCTGACTGGGGAGCTTTAGAAGCTAGTGGGAAGAAAAAGAATAAAAAACAAAGAATAAATAATAGTCGCAGGGGAAACAGTATCGCGAATCCTTACTACAACTTTCTAGGATAATTATCTGGTGTACTTTAAAGATGTACACTCTTACTAAAATTATTTACATTTGAAAGATGTCTTAGTACCATAAAGCAAGAAAGATAAACAAAAGGCATAGAGTATAAAAAAGAAAAAGAGAACTTATTGTACTTATTCCCAGATTATATGATTATTTAAAATCCATGGAATCTACAAATACAAAACAACTAAAACTAATAACTGAAATAAGCAAGATCTCAGTATAGAAATTCAGTATCAGTCGTACTTCCATATATAAATAATAAATACTTGAAAATAAAAATGAAAAATAATGTTTATAATAGAATAAAAGGACATATGTAACATATGATACACAAAATTCCCACACTAAAATTAGAAACATTACTGAAAGCAGTTTAAAAGACCTAGATAAATGGAGAGGTAGTCTATGTTTCTGAATTGGAGAACTCAATATTGTTATCTCATTCATTCTTCACAAATTGATCAATAGAATCAATGCAATACCAATCAAAACCACATCCAGCTCAACTGTAGAAATGGCCAGGTAATTCTTAATTTATATAAAAATGCAAAGGTCCTAGAATAGCTAAATCCACATTGAAAAATAAGGCAAAACTGGAAGAATAACAACATCTGATTTTAGTACTATAGCAATACAGGAATTCAAGCAGGGTAATATTAATGTGAGGATAGACAAATACAACAGTGGAGGGAGTAGAGAGCCCAGAAACAGAATCACCAATTTGTGTTTGACAAGGACACCTGAAAAATTCAATAGGAAAAATTCAATGAGAAATAGTGCTGGAGGCTGCTCTGCCTATGGAGTGGCCATTCTTTTATTTCTTTACTTTCTCAATAAACTTGTTTTCACTTTAAAAAAAAAAAAAAAGAAAGTGTTGGAGTAAGTAGACATTACATGAAAAAAAAATGAATAAACTTTGAAAAACCTACCTCACACCATACACAAATATTTTGTGATGTTTTATAGACCTAAATATTACATCTGAATATAAAATTTTGGAAGAAAATATAAAAGACTATCCTCATGACTGGAGTAGGCAAAATTATCTTAGAAAGGAAAGGAAATCTCTGAGCATATTAAAAATTGGTTAAGTAGGACTTTATCAAATTAAAACTCATGTTCTTCAGAAGACTTTTAGAAAATGACGGCATGGATTCAGAGAAGATATTAAATATGTATGTGTATGTTTATGTGTGTGTGTGTTTGAGAGAGAGATTATTTATATTTAGAATATATAATGAACTCTTACAACTCTAAAAAGACACCACCAAATAAAAATGTATGAAAAGTTGAACACAGATCTCAGGCAAAAAGATATACAAATAGCCCGTAGTACAGACATGTCTCATTTTATTATGCTTCACTTATTGTATTTTGCAGGTGCTGCATGTTTTACAATTTGAAGGTTTGTGGCAACCCTGTGTCCAGAAAGTCTCTTAGCACCATTTTTCCAACAGCATGTGCTCACTTCATGTCTTTGTGTCACATTTTGGTAATTCTCACAATATTTCTAATCTGTCCATTATTGTTATATCTGTTATAGTGATCAGTGATCTTTGATGTCACTAAGATAATATTTTTGGGGAGCCACATAAGATGGTGAATCTAATTGATAAATGTTATGTGTGTACTGACTGCTCTACTGACTGGCCGTTCCACTGTCTTTCTGTCTCCTCAGGACTCACTATTACCTGAGACACAACAATATTAAAATTAGGTCAGCTAATAACCCTACAATGGCCTCTGAGTGGTCAAGTGACAGGAATAATCTCACATCTAGCACTTTAAATCAAAAATTTAAATAATCAAGCTTAGTGAGGAAGGCATGTCAAAAACCAAGATATACCGAAAACCAGGACTCTTGTACCAGTTAGCCAACTTGTAAAGGCAAATAAAAAGTATTGAAGGAAATTAAAAGTGCTACTCTAGGCCAGGCATGGTGGCTCATGCCTGTAATCATGCCTGTAATCCTAGCACTTTGGAAGGCCGAGATGGGTGGTCATTTGAGGGTGGGAGTTCATGACCAGTCTGGCCAACATAGTGAAACCCCATCTCTACTAAATATACAAAAATTAGCCAGGTGTGGTGGCATGAGAATCACTTTAACCAGAGAGGCAGAGGTTGCAGTGAGCTGAGATTGTGCCACTGCACTCCAGCCTGGGTGACAAAGCAAGACTCTGTCTTAAAACAAAACAAAACAAAAAAAGTGGGGGCTGGGCACAGTGTCTCATGCCTGTAATCCCAGCACTTTGGGTGGCCAAGGCAGGTGGATCACCTGAGGTCAGAAGTTCAAGACCAGCCTGGACAACATGGTGAAACTCTGCCTCTACTAAACATACAAAAATTAGCCGGGCATGGTGGTAGGCACCTGTAATCCCAGCTACCCAGGAGGCTGAGGCAGGAGAAATCACTTGAACCCGGGAGGCAGAGGCTGCAGTGAGCTGAGATTGGCCATTTTGCTCCAGCCTGGGCAATAAGAGTGAAACTTCATCTCAAAAAAAAAAAAAAAAAAGGTGAAACAGCCATATTGCAGATATGGAGAAATATTTGGTGGTTTGAATGGAAGATCAAACAGCCACAACATTCCCTTAAACCAAAACCTAATCTAGAGAAGAGCAACCTAATCCAAAACCTAATTGAATCTTACCTCTTCAATTCTACGAGGGCTGAAAGCGATAATAAAACTACACAAGAAAAGTTGGAAGCTAGCAGACATTGTTTTATGAGATTGAAGGAGAGAAGTCATCTCTGTAACATAAAAGTACAAAGTGAATCAGTAGGTGCTGATGTAGAAGATGCAGCAATTTATGTAGAAGATTTAGCTAGGATACCTAATGAAGGTGGCTACACTAAGCAAAACAAATTTTCAGTGTATACAAAACTGATGTCTATTGGAAGAAAGTGCCTTCTAGGATTTTCGTATCAAGAGAGGAGAAGTCGATGTCTGGCTTCGAAGCTTCAAAGACAAGCTGATGCTCTTGTTAGAAACAAATGCAGCTGGTGACTTTAAGCCAATGTTCATTTACCATTTTGATAATCCTAAAACCCTTAGGAATTATACTAAATCGACTTTGCCTATGCTTTATAAGTGGAACAACAAAATCTGTATGACATCCCAGCTGTTTACAGCATGGTTTGCTGAATATTGAATGCCTACTATTGAGATCTATTTCTCAGGAAAAAAAAGATTCCTTATAAATATTACTACTCATTAGCAAGGCACGTGGTTACACACGAGCACTGATGGTGATGTACAAGGAGATTACTGTTGTTTTCAGGCCTGCTAACATAACATCCTTTCTGTGGCCAATGGCTAAAAAGTAATTTTGATTTTCGAGTCTTATTATTTAAGAAATACATTTTGTTAGGCTATAGCTTCCATAGATAGTGATTCCTCTGATGGATCTGTGCAAAGTAAATAGAAAATCATCTGGAAAAGATTCACCATTCTAGATGTCATTAAGAATATTTGCGATTCATGAAAAGAGGTCCAAATATCAACATTAACATGTTTGGTAGAAATTGTTTCCAAACCTCATGAATGACTGAGGGATTCAAGACTTCAGTGGAGGAAGTGAACGCAGATGTGGTAAAATAGCAAGAAAACTAGAAATATGAAGTGGAGCCTAAAGATGTGACTGAATTGTTGCCATCTCACATTAAAACTTTAACAGATGAGAAGTTGCTTGGTATATGTGATCAAAGAAAGTGATTTCTTGAGATGGAATCTACTCCTGGTGAAAATGCTGTATACATTGTTGAAATGACAACAAAGGATATTTAGAATATTCCACAAACTTAGTGGATAAAGCAGCAGCAGGGTTTGAGAGGATTGATAGAAAGAAATCTTACATGAAAGAAATAATCAATGCAGCACACTTCATTGTTGTCTTATTTTAAGAAATTGCTACAGCCAGCCCAATCTTCAGTCACCACAACCCTGATCAGTTAGTCGGCAGCCATTTAAATAGTGGCAAGATTCTCCACCAGCAAAAAGACTATGACTTGCTGAAGGCTCAGATGATCACTAGCATATTTTAATTATAAGGTATTTTTAAAATAAGATAGGCATATTGTGTTTTTAGATATAATGCTACTGCACACTTAATGGACTACAGTATACTGCACTGGGAAACCAAAAAATTTCAAATGACTTGCTTTATTTTAATAGTCACTTTATACCACTGTTCTGGAACTGAACCTGCAATATCTCCAAGTATGTCTTGGAATAATGGAATAATACATTGTCAGGGAATAGTTATAGATATATATATATTTTTATATATATGTATGTTTCTTTATTTATTTATTTAAGACAAAGTCTCGCTCTGTCACCCAGGCTGGAGTGCAGGGTGCCATCTTGGCTCACTGCAACTTCTGCCTCCTGGGTTCAAGCAATTCTCCTGCCACAGTCTCCCAAGTAGTTGGGAAGCTTCACCATGCCCAGCTAATTTTTGCATTTTTAGTAGAGATGGGGTTTTGCCATGATGGCCAGGCTGGTCTCAAACTCCTGACCTCAAGTGATCCTCCAGCTTGGCCTCCCAAAGTGCTGGGATTACAGGTGTGAGCCACCGTGTTCAGCCAACAAATAGTAATATTTTGAAAGGAATTTTTTTTTTTTTTTTTTCTGAGCAGCAGTTCTCAACAGTGGGCTGAAAATATTAAATAATTTAAAATAATTTTGTCAGATAACATTAATAAACATTTCAGTGAATATCTCTGTAAACTAAATTCTGATTTCTCATGATCATAGTTTAGTTCCACTTCTGAATTCATAAATATGAAATCTGCAGTGCATTTTTAAAAAAAAGTTTCTCACTGCTTGCATAGGAAAAATAATACCTAGAAGAATACAGCAAATTATATAAATAAATTTATATAAAGACTTAAATCCTAAAAAAAAAAATACGGAACTCTTATCCTTTAAATTAACAAAGAAACATTACTCTTTTAGTTCACATTAAGTAAAATTATTTTACATCAGCTTTGCTGTAATTTTATCTTGATATTAATATTTCCAAACTCAATGCCTTTGAAATTATAGCAATGAAAGTTTAATAGCTAAATGGTAGGAGAAAAATGAATACATAGCCAAAAACCGTGATTGTAGCTTTCATGCACGTCCATGTGAAGAGACCACCAAACAGGCTTTGTGTGAGCAATAAAGCTTTTAATCACCTGGGTGCAGGTGGGCTGAGTCCAAAAAGAGAGTCAGCAAAGGGAGATAAGGGTGGGGCCCTTTTATAGGATTTGGGTAGGTAAAGGAAGATTACAGTCAAAGAGGGTTTGTTCTCTGGCGGGCAGGAGTGGGGGTCGCAAGGTGCTCAGTGGGAGTGCTTTTTGAGCCAGGATGAGCCAGGAGAAGGAATTTCACAAGGTAATGTCATCACTTAAGGCAAGGACCGGCCATTTACCCTTCTTTTGTGGTGGAATGTCATCAGTTAAGGTGGGGCAGGGCACATTCACTTCTTTTGTGATTCTTCAGTTACTTCAGGCCATGTGGGCTTATAGTGCAAGTCACAGGGGATGTGATGGCTTGGCTTGGGCTGAGAGGCCTGACATTCCTGCCTTCTTATATTAATAAGAAAAATAAAATAGTGTTGAAGTGTTGGGGTGGTGAAAATTTTGGGGGGATGGTATGGAGAGAGAGAATGGGTGATGTTTCTCAGGACTGCTTCGAGTGGGGTTGGGGCAGCGTGGGAACCTAGAGTGGGAGAGATTAAGCTGAAGGAAGATTTTGTGGTAAGGGGTGATATTGTGGGGTTGTTAGAAGAAACTTTGTCATGTAGAATTATTGGTGATGGCCTGGATAGTTTTGTATGAATTGAAAAACTAAATGGAATAAGAGAAGGAGAAAAACAGGTATAAAAGGACTAAGAATTGAGAGGACACAGGACATCTGATTAGAGAGTGCCTAAGGAGATTCAGCATAGTTCTGCCAGCAAAGATTATTTATTTACTTCAAGAGTTTAGAGTGGCGGTTTGGGGATAGCACCAGGAGATATCAGCTGTGATGGCTTGGAGAAACAGTCTAAACTGGCAGTGTAAACAAGAGCAGGTCATGTATGAGTAGTTGAGAATGGTGAATAGGAGGATGACTAGACAGAAGATAGTAGGGATGACAAGTTTTTTGGGGCACAGTCTAAGTTGGTCTGGTGTCGAATAAGACTGGGGCCTAATAAAAAGGAGCGTCTATACAGGAACTTAAATGGGCTGTGCCTTGTAGCATTCTGAGGACAGGCCTGAATTCTGAGAAGCAAAAGTGGTAAAAGTATTGTCCAGTCCTTTTTAAGATGGTGGCTGAGCTTGGTGAGGTGTGTTTTTAAAGACCTTTAGTCCGTTCTACTTTTTTTGAAGATGGAGGACTGTAAGGGATATAAAGGTTTCACTGAATACTAAGAGCCTGAAAAACTGCTTGGCTGATTTGACTAATAAAGGCTGGTCTGTTATCAGACTGTATAGAGGTGGGAAGGCTAAACTGAGGAATTATGTCTGACAGAAGGGAAGAAATGACTGTGGTGGCCTTCTCAGACCCTGTAGGAAAGGCCCTTACTTATTCAGTGGAAGTGTCTATTTAGACTAAGAGGTATTTTAGTTTCCTGACTCAGGACATGTTGAGTAAAGCTAATTTGCCAGTCCTGGGTGGGGGCAAATCCTCGAGCTTGATGTGTAGGGAAGGGAGGGGGCCTGAATAATCTGTGAGGAGTAGTAGAATAGCAGATGGAACACTGAAAAGTTATTTCCTTGAGGATAGATTTCCACGATGGAAAGGAAATGAGAGGTTCTGAGAGGCGGGCTAGTGACTTGTACTGTAGCATAGCCTGCCTTTGCTGGTGTGTGGCGATTAGGCCTGGTGCAACCACCATCAATAAATCAAGTGTGATCAGGGTGAGGAATAGGAAAGAAGGAAATATGGGGAAATGGGGTGAATATCAGGTGGATCAGAGAGATACAGTCATGAGGGTCAGGTGTGGTATCAGGAATAATGTGGGAGGCCGGATTGAAGTCTGGGCCAGGAACAATGGTAATTGTGGGACTTAACAAAGAGTGAGTACAGCTGGGGAGCAGAAAGTATATGCATCAGGTATGAGGAAGAAAATAGTTTTTGGAAGTTATGAGAAATGTAGAGGGTGAGTTGAGCATAGTTTTTGATTTTTAGGGCCTCTAACAGTATCAAAGCAGTGGCAGCCAATGCATGCAGACATGAGGGCTAGGCTAAAACAGTAAGGTCAAGTTGTTTGGACAGAAAGGCTATACGGTGTGGTCCTGGCTCTTGTGTAAGAATTCTGACTGCACTAATCATGCCTAGGAAGGAAAGGAGTTGTTCTTTTGTAAGGGATTGAAGTTTAGGAGGTTAATCAGACACGATCAGCAGGGAGAGCACATGTGTTTTTACGAGAATTATGCCGAGATAGGTAACAGATGAGGATGAAATTTGGGCTTGACTGAAGTAATGGGGGCTGTCTGTGAAGCCTTGTGGCAGTACAGCCCAGGTAATTTGCTGAGCCTAATGGGTGTCAGGGTCAGTCTAAGTGAAGGCAAAGAGAGGTTGGAATGAAGGGTGCAAAGGAATAGTAAAGAAAGCATGTTTGAGATCCAGAACAGAATAATGGGTTGTGGAGGGAGGTATTGAGGATAGGAGAGTATATGGGTTTGGCACCACGGGGTGGATAGGCAAAACAATTTGGTTGATAAGGTGCAGATCCTGAACTAACTTGTAAGCCTTGTCTGGTTTTAGGACAGGTAAAATGGGGGAATGGTAAGGAGAGTTTGTAGGTTTTAGATGCCCATACTGTAGCAGGCAAGTGATAACAGGCTTTAATCCTTTTAAAGCATGCTGTGGGATGGGATATTGGCATTGAGCGGGGTAAGGGTGATTAGGTTTTAATGTGATGGTAATGGGCATGTGGGTTAAGGTGGGGGGATATGAGAGGAAGACAGGAAGGAGGCTTTGGGTTGGGAAGAAGGGTGGCAATGAGATGTGGCTGTAGTCCAGGAATAGTCAGGGAAGCAGATAATTTGGTTAAAATATCTCGGCCTAATAAGGGAACTGGGCAGGTGGAGATAACTAAAAAAGAGTGCATAAAAGACTGTCGTCCAAGTTGGCACCAGAGTTGGGGAGTTTTAAGAGGTTTAGAAGCCTAGCCATCAATACCCACAACAGTTATGGAGGCAAGGGAAACAGGCCCTTGAAAAGAAGGTAATATGGAGTGGGTAGCCTCTGTATTGATTAAGAAGGGGACGGACTTACCTTCCACTGTGAGAATTACCTGAAGCTCGGCATCCGTGATGATCTAGGGGGCTTCTGAGGTGATTGGGCAGCGTCAGTCTTCAGCTGCTAAACTGAGAAGATCTGTGAAGGAGTCAGAGAGCCTTGGGCCAGAGTTCCAGGGGCTCTGGAAGTGGCTACCAGGTGAGTTGAACCGTCCGATTTTCAGTGGGTCCTGCACAGATGGGACACGGCTTAGGAGGAATCCCGGGCTGCGGGCATTCCTTGGCTTGGTGGCCAGATTTTTGGCACTTGTAGCAAGCTTCTCGGGGAGGAGGTTCTGGAGGAACACCTGGCCGCTGCGGTTCAGGGGTTTGGAAGTTCTTGTGTGCTGGAGATGTGGCTGGGGTTTGTCTCACAGTGGAGGCAAGGAATTGCAACTTTTTTCTATTATTGTACACCTTGAAGGTGAGGTTAATTAAGTCCTGTTGTGGGGTTTGAGGGCCAGATTCTAATTTTTGGAGTTTAATGTCAGGAGCAGATTGGGTAATAAAATGTATATTGAGAATAAGACAGCCTTTTGACCTTTTAGGGTCTAGGGCTGTAAAGCGTCTCAGGGTTGCTGCCAAATGAGCCATGAACTGGGCTGGATTTTTACATTTGATGAAAAAGAGCCTAAATGCTATCTGATTTGGGATAAAGAAAAAGGAGCATTAACCTTGACTATGCCTTTAGCTCCAGCCACCTTTTTAAGAGTAAATTGCTGGGCAGGTGGGGGAGGGCTAGTCACGAAACGAAACTGCAAGCTGGACCAGGTGTGAGGAGGGGAGGTGATAAAAGGATTATAGGGTGGAGGAGCAGAGGCTGAGTAAGAATTGGGACCTAGCTCGGCCTGGCAAGGAGCAGCCTGGGGAGGAAGGGAGAGGTCAGATGGGTCTGTAGGAAAGGAAGATTAGAAAGACTCAGCGACGTTTGGGGTTGGTACTGAGGGAACAGGCGAGAGGGAAAGAAGGAAGATTTGGGATGAGTTGCACTGGGCACAGAGACTAGGAAGGGACTGATGCGTAAAAGAATGCCCGGACGTCAGGTACCTCAGACCTTTTGCCTATTTTACGACAAGAATTATTTAGATCTTGCAGGATGGAAAAATTCAAAGTGCCATTTTCTGCCTATTTGGAACTACTGTCGAGTTTGTATTGGGGTCAAGTGGCATTGCAGAAGAAAATAAGGCATTTAGGTTTTAAGTTCTTGAGGACACAGGCTAAGGGAGAAGAAGGAGGAATGGAGGGTGGAAGGTTGCCCATAGTGAAGGAGGCAAAGCCAGAGAAAAGAGAGCTTAGAGACATGGAGGGAAGGGGTTCGGGGGTTCTTACCCTCCAGAAAAGCAGGAAGGGGGGTTGGGGCACAGAGATAAGAGGTTGGGGTGCAGAAATAAGGGATTGGGGCACAGAGATAAGAGGTTGGGGTGCAGACATAAGGGACTGGGGCACAGAGATAAGAGGTTGGGGTGTGGAAATAAGGGATTGTGGCACAGAGATAGAGGTTGG
This sequence comes from Pongo pygmaeus, assembly GCF_028885625.2. Classification (NCBI taxonomy): domain Eukaryota; kingdom Metazoa; phylum Chordata; class Mammalia; order Primates; family Hominidae; genus Pongo; species Pongo pygmaeus. Next base: position 87,617,579 of record NC_072384.2, read on the forward strand.
GGTGTGGAAATAAGGGATTGGGGCACAGATAAGAGGTCGGGGCATGGAAATAAGGGATTGGGGCACAGAGATAAGAGGTTGGGGCATGGAAATAAGGGATTGGGGGTTCTTGCCCCCTAGAAATGTGGGACTTGCCACTAAGGGTGAAGGAGAAGGGGTTGAGGGGTACTTGCCCCTCCACCAGAAAAGCAGAGAAGGGGTAGAGATGAGGAGAGAAGGGGTTGGGGTACTTGCCCCTTCCCCAGAAAAGCGGGACTTGCTGCTAAGGGTGAAGGACCAAGGCAGGCGTCCCTGCATGGTCTGACACCTTTGAAATGTGGGTGAATACTCAGAGAGGCATCCCTGCAATGATTAAACACCAAGGGAAGGCTGCCTTCACTAGTCCATGACCGGCGCCAGAGTTTTAGGTCCACGGATAAAATGTGTCTCCTTTGTCTCTACCAGAAAATGAAAGGAATTGAAATTAAGAGAAGGGAGAGATTGAAGTGTGGCACCAAGACTGAAAGGAGAAAGAAGTTGAGGGATAGTGAGGGAGGTTGGAGAAAAGAGTAAAAAGAGGCCACTTACTGGATTTGAAATTGGTGAGATGTTTCCTGGGCTGGTCGGTCTGAGGACCTGAGGTCGTAGGTGGATGTTTCTCATGGAGCAAAGAACAGGAGGACAGGGGATTGATCTCCCAAGGGAGGTCCCCCGATCTAAGTCATGGCACCAAATTTCATGCGCATCCGTGTGAAGAGACCACCAAACAGGCTTTGGGTGAGCAATAAAGCTTTTAATCACCTGGGTGCAGGCGGTCTGAGTCCGAAAAGAGAGTCAGCAAAGGGAGATAAGGGTGGGGCCATTTTATAGGATTTGGGTAGGTAAAGGAAAATTACAGTCAAAGAGGGTTTGTTCTCTGGCGGGCAGGAGTGGGGGTTGCAAGGTGCTCAGTGGGGGTGCTTTTTGCCAGGATGAGCCAGGAAAAGGACTTTCACAAGGTAATGTCATCACTTAAGGCAAGGACTGGCCATTTACCCTTCTTTTTGTGGTGGAATGTCATCAGTTAAGGTGGGGCAGGGCATATTCACTTCTTTTGTGATTCTTCAATTACTTCAGGCCATGTGGGCGTATAGTGCAAGTCACAGGGGATGCAATGGCTTGGCTTGGGCTCAGAGGCCTGACAGTAGCAGCTTAAATGTGCATAATGACATTTAACAAAACTTTGATATTCACATTGCTTTCATAGTATACTGAAAATTCAGAGGTCTTAAATGTTCCTCTTTGTAGCAACTGTCTTATTGTGACAATATGCTTTCTCTTAGTCTAATTCCTTCTTTTGTGCTCTGAGGGATTTAAATTGAAGTCTGAAATAGGTGAACAAAACATTCAAATAAAATCCTTCATTTGAAAATACTGGTACACCGAAAAAAACCTGGCACACATTGATATACGTGAAGCCTCAATTTGGAGTTTTCATTTTAGAAATTGTTTTGAGTATTATGTATTAGCAATTTTTTGGATATTACAAAAGCAGATTGTCTACTGCAGCACTTTGATTAAGAACATCCAGAAGCAAAGCTTGTAGTCAGCTCTGTATATATGTCATTTCATATTCTTTTTGTTACAATGAGGTGCTTATTTAATCCCTTGAATGCAAGTTATAGAATAATTTAACATAGGCATTATTTAAAACTTCCATTGTAGTCTTTTAAAGTTGCTTTACTTTAAAATATTTATTACTTAGGCATAGAAAAAAACATAGAACTAGTATTTTTTAAAAACCTGTAAACAACTCCAGTTTCAACAATGGATAGGTCACCCAGACAGAAAATCAATCTGAAAACAACAAACTTGAACGACACTATAGACCAAGTAGACCTAACGGAGACATACAGAACATTCTATCCACCAGCAGCAGAATATACATTCTTTTCGAGTGCACGTGGTACATTCGAACATTCAACAGGATAGATAATATGTTAGGTGCCAAAATTTAAGCCTGAAAGCATATCAAGTGTTGCTTCCGATCATAATGATGAAACTAGAAATTGATAACAGGAGGAAAGCTGAAACATTCACAAATATGCGTAAATTAAACAACGTACTCCTGAACAACCAACCATTCAGTGAAAGTAGAAATCAAAAGGGAAATTAAAAAAAAAAATCTTGAGACAAATAAAAATGAAAATACAACATACCAAAACTTACAGGGTGCAGCAAAAGCAGTTCTAAGAGAAAAGTTTTTAGCAGTAAATGCCTGCATTAAGAAAAATAAAAAGATCTTAAATAAACCACCTAACTTTACATATCAAGGAACTAGTAAAAGAAAAACAAAGCCCAAAGTAAGCAGAAGCAGGTAAATAATAAAGATCTGAGCAGAAATAAATATAGAGGCTATGAAAACAATAGAAAAGATCAACCATAGTAAGAGCTACTTTTCTGAAATGGTAAAATTGATAAACCTTTAGACTAGAAAAAATAAGATTTAAATAAATCAGAAATTAAAAAGGAGACATTACCACTAATATAACAGAAATACAAAAGATCACAAGAGACAATAATGAAAAGTTATATGTCAAGAAGTTGAATAACCTAGAGGAAATGGATAAATTCCTAAACATGTACAACCTACCAAGATTGAATAATGAACAGAAAATCTCAACAGAAAAATAATGAGTAAGGAGATTGAATCAGAATAAAAAGTCTTGCATTGAAGAAAAGCCCAGGACCTGATAACTTCACTGCTGGGGTCTGCCAAACATTTGAAGACCTAATACCAATCCTTTTCAAACTCTTTAGGAAAATTAAAGAGGAGAGAATACTTCCAAACTAATTTGATGACACCAGCATTATCTTGATCCCAAATCCAGACAAGGACACTACGAAAAAGAAACCATAGGCCAGTGGCCTTTTCACTGATGAACATAGATACAAAAATCTTCAACAAAATACTAGCAATCCAAATTCAACAGTACATTAAAAAGATCATTCACCATGATTAAGTGGAATTTATGCCTGGGTTGTAAGAATAGCTCAACATACACAAATCTGTAAATGTAATATGCTGTATTAACAGAATTAAGAACAAAAAACAATCATTTCAATAGATGCAAATCATTTGACAAAATTAAATATCCTGTCATAATAAAAATTCTCAACATTTAGGTAAGGAAGGACTATAATTCAACACAATAAAGGCTGTATATTACAAGCCCACAGCTAACATCATACTTAAAGGGGAAAGGTTGAAAATTTTTTCTCTAAATCTAGAACAAGACAAAAATTCCCACTCTCACCACTGTTATTCAGCATAGTACTGGAAGTCCTAGTCAGAGCAATTAGGCAAGAGAAAGAATAAAAGGATTCAGAACTGGAAAAGAAAAAGGTAAATTGTCCCTGTTTGCAGATGACATGATCTTATGTATAGAAAACCCTAAGGATTCTACCAAAGGGTGTTCAAACCGGTAAATCAATTCAGCAAAGTTACAGAGTACATAATCAACATATGCAAATTAATAACATTTCTATATAATAACAAATTATTTTTGAAAACCTGATTCCTCCTTATCTCTTTCTGGAACACTTAACAAATTTATGTTGAACGTTTTCATTTTACTTTCATGCCTTTCAATTTCTCCTTAGTTAAATTTCCTTAATCTACCTTCCAGTTTACTAATTTTATCTTCCTAACCTGAGATTAACCTAATGGATTAAAATTCTAATTCAATGAGTTAAATAATTGCAAATTCTGAATTTTTTCCCAAATTTTCCTATTATAATTTTATAGTTGTTGTTTTATTATAGTTTTAACTTATTTTCATGTCTGATTATTTAAACCTCTATAAGATTGTGTTATTTATTAAAAATTATCTTAGCTTTATACTTCCTGTTTGCTGATTCTGTGGTGAGTTATTATTCACATGCTTTATAAGGTGAGAAATTATGACTTCATCGAATGAAGTTGCACCTGTGATAATTAAGTTCAGCTTTGCATGAGCTTGTTTCCCTTGGGAATAACGTCTGGCAAATACCCTAGTTTGTCAGCCTGGGACCAATTTTATGCACATTTGTCAACAGCTAAGTTTGGAGACTATATGGATAATATAAATTCTAGACCCAAGGAAGAGATCCTTTCCCTCTCATATCCCAGGCAGATTTAGAAAACGGTCCCTTTAATTTCTCCATGCCAGAGGTTTCCTTGTTTCTAGAACACTGGAGACAGCTCTTTTAAAATTATTTCCTGCATATGGCAATTGCAATTCTAGTTCTGACCCTGAATAAACTGAAGGACATTTATCCTGTTCCTGGATGGGCATGAAATACCTATCTTGTGGTCTACCAAGTAGGACAAGTACCTAAACACATTCCCATGCACCTACACACACACACACACACACACACGGACACAGACATGGACACACATGCTCTAAAGCAGTTAGAGTTTCATTTTCTAGCCAGTATTGTAGAAATTTCAGCAGATGAGCTTTCAGGTTATTTAATTTTTTAATATTTACAAAAGTATATATAAAGCCATGTAAGCTTTACTAACTGCTATGTCACTTTATCAACAGCTTTTATTTAGTCCTATGAATGTTGTGTAAAAAAGGCATCATTTTATGTGTTGTGATTCATCCAAGTTTTTCTGATCTTTGCCAAAGATCTACTTTCTTTACATGTTTCCATCAACAGTGGAGACTTGCTCTCTTTCTGGAATGTAATGTTATTTTTTCCTTTTGCCTCATTAAAAAGGGGAAGACTGATTTGTATTCCATGTTATTTCCAAGTGACATTTCTCTAAAACTCATTTAGTGAAGTGTATGTAATTTAATTTGAACTAGCGATGTATTTGTTATTCCAAATTCTGAAAGTATGCCTTTCATTTGTTAGGTTAATTTAAAGTATCGGCAAAAAAGTGGGTAAATTTTGTATTGGTAAATTACAGGGCACAATAAAATTATACTAGACTCATTTGGCATTTTTGTGGGTAAAACTGATGTTTCTTTTGGTGTTACTTGAGATGTTGATGTCATACTCCTTTCTATATCTTTTCTTTTAAACTTAATGTAGTTGTTTTTTCCATTGTTCATAACAAATTATATAACAATTTGCTTATATTTAATGACTTTTGCTCATATTTGATAATTTCTATGCTATATATATGTTCTTCTGCTGACATCTTAGAGTACATCTTCATGCCTTTTACAAATATTCCTCTTCATGATATATACCATGGAATACCATGCAGCCATGAAAAAGAATGAGATCATGTCCTTTGCAGGGATGTGGATGAAGCTGGAGGCCGTTTTCCTTAGCAACTAACACAGGAACAGAAAACCAGTGTTCTCACTTGTAAGTTGGAGCTAAATGATGAGAACACATGGACACCTAGAGGGGAACAACACACACTGGGGCTCCTCAGGGGGTAGTGGGTGGAAGGAGGAGGAAGAATGGGAAAAATAACTAATGGGTACTAGACTTAATACCTGGGTGATGAAATAATCTATACAACAAACCCTCATGACACAAGTTTACCTATGTAACACATGCACTTGTATCCCTGAACTTAAAGAAAAATAACCTCTAGAAAGAAAAAATCTATTTTGTAGCATTTGTCTCCTTTGGTCATATAGGGATTACAGTGTTGTATTGATTTTATGAATCATTTATTCAAGGAAGTTTTACTACAAAATCAAATTTTTTAAATGCCCTTAGGCATCATACTGCCACAAAGTACATTAATTAATGACATCTCAGATTAACTGGTAAAACTAATTAAAAACTTACGAAAGAATAGATTTTACTGTTATTTCAAGGAGGCAACATTCAGAGAGGTCAATAACAGAGATGAAATTTTGATTTCTAACAGATATGTTCCTCCACAGTATGTCATATTCACTTAGATTTAGAATAATATATATATATCACATTATACATATATGTGTATATATGTGCATCTGTGTATATGCATACTCACAGACACATATGCACACACATAGCTACATATACCCACATTTACAAATACATTCAAGTATTATTTCTGCAGCAGAGTTTATAATTACCCAGATGTTTAGGTATTTACTAGGATTTTTCTTAAAAAAGTAAGACAAAGAAAAAGGTCCTCAGAGTTTCTGTGAGTTTTTTTTCAAGAGTGCTTATCTCTACCTGGGCACTTTGTTTGTTAGTTTACATGTCTCTCATTTACACTAATAGTGTATATTTTATGTTCTAGTGAATACACCCTATACCTCTTCATCTCGTATTCTTTTTAGTCCGCCATAGAATTTTAAGTAAGCCAGTCTTCCAAGACTCATTCTTTGTGAAAGAATATTCTTGGATTAGTGGTTCTGTTGACATTTTTTCTTACTCAGTGTTAATACCCATCAACTTTCCAAGTTTATACATGTTTGTTACTGGCCAGGTCCAGATCCATCCCACCTGCCTGCAGCAAGTCAGTCGTTGTGACATGGGTTTTGTAAAAGAGAAAATATTTTGTTCACAAGGGAACTGAGTGAGAAAGTGGGAGAATAGCTCCCAAATCCACCTCCCTGAAGATAAGGCTTAGCGACATTTATGGGTTAGGGAAGTGGGATGATCTAAGGTATGGGAAAAAGTAATTGGCAATGGGGATAAGTGAAGTGACAAGTTCATTCTGCCCAAGTAGAATGACTATCCAAATAGTATAGAATCTCAAAATGTAGATTTAGAAAAAGATACGAAATCTTCATCCTAATCTGTATGTGCCAGCTCAGCTTTTAATGTGGAGTTTTTCACTGAGGGTATTAGATTCTTGCACAGCTATTAATAGCTTTATTACTTTCTGAAATAGTTGAACGTGTTCCATCACTCTTAAAATCTTTTAAAACCTCTTCACCACTTACTGTTTTAAACAAACAATGGCAGTTTCCCAGAGGGGTTTCTGGCCCGGCTTCTCAGCACGTCTCTGTTCTAACCTGAATTTGATTTTCCTTTTTTTCAGTCTCATGCAGTGACTGAAGGGAATGAGATTGTGACCTCCCTCATGACACTAAATAGCCAGAGTTCATGGCATTTCATAGGACATATGTACAGAAAGTGGTGGCATCTATGTGATCTGGGGGTGGAGTTTTTGGTTCTCCCACCTCAAAAAGTAATCTCTTGGGAACTTGTGCAGGCCCAGTTGAAAGAGCAGTGGTCTCAACCAGTTTGAGCTGTCCAGGAGCTGGCCAAAATTTCTGAAAACAACTGAAGCAACTGTTACCATTGTGACTTGTGAACGTTACCTATAACATAGCCAGTGAAAAGTTTCAGCATTTAGTGGTGTGTCCTTCAGCTACTGCAGCCTTCAAGTTCATGAGAAAAGGGGAAAAAAAATTAACAAGAGGCAAATGACCAAAAGCAAGCAGGGCAGGCAGACCTGATCAAAGTAACACCTTGGTTTCCTATTCCCATATCATTCTTTCTTCATTGTTCTATTTATGTTCAATTAATTGATATGTTTATTTTAATTTCGATCTTTATTGCAATAACTACCATGAATTCTCAGGTCTGTAACCCTCAACAAATGACTCAAACTCTTTCTCTCAATATCTTAATTTGTAACACAGTAATAGAATCTACTTCAAAGGATTATGGCGAGAGTGTGTTTTCATATACATGTCAGTAATTACAGCAGTTTCCTGGCACATAGTACTCATTAAGTAATTGTAAATTATTATTATTTAATATTTATCATAAATTATTGGTAACTTTATAGCATCTATAGTGTTTATTCCATTGTCAGTTCTACCTGTGCAAGAGTTTTATATCTATCCTAGACATTTCTGTTTCCAGAATCACTAAATTCATCTAGTCTCTAACCTTTTGTGTAAGCTCTTACTTTATTTCTTGAAGTATTTCTTTGTCTTTAGCCTTTCCTATAAACCAATTATCTGTGTTATGCCCATAATTTATTTTTAAAACACCTATCTATTCATGTTTTCATTTTTCAAAACTTCAACAGGATTTTCTAATGATTAACTTCATCATCCTTAAGTAAGGCACACAAAGCTTTTGATTTTCTTGCATTGGAGAAATAAATAAAATATTATGCCATTCCACAAATCTTCTTGACAAATGTTAAAAAGAAAGAAAATAGTTTTATTATCAAATAAGCACTAAACCTAGTTGTGATTGCCTCACAGGCAATCCACTAAAGAGACTGCAAGACAGAAAGAAATCTCACATTTTTATATGCCAGGAAGATATAATTCATTAAATACAGCTTAGTTGTTTTATCCAAAGAAAAGTAAAGCTTCTCACATCTCCAAAACAAGCAAGAAGTTACAACTTGGAGCCAGGCATTGAGGCCAAAATTCCACAGATATAGGGGGAAAAGGCCCTTTCCACCCTGAGGTCCACATTTCAAAAAGATAGCCACAAAGTCTTCATAAAAGATTCCTGAGATTCAAAACCAGCAAAAGTATTATTTAACTTTTTTTTAAATTAACAAATACAAATTCTGTATATTTATGGTGTACAGCATGATGTTTAGGTATATGTACATATTGTAGAATGGCTGAATCAAGCTGGTAAATACATCCATTACCTCATATAGTTATGTTTTCGTAGTGAGAACATGTGAAATATACTATCTTAGCAATTTTCAAGCACACAGTATAATCAACAGTTAGTAGACAACCTACAAAGTGGGATAAAATATTTGCAAACTATATATCTGATGAAGAATTAATATCCAAAATATGTAACAGTTTTTAAAAGATTTTCTATTTCTTTTACTCTTGTCACAGTTTGTAACTTTATGTTAATTTCCTGGAAATCCCTTACACCTTCCTGAAGCACATTATATTTGTACCTTAATTTTCCATACATTTATGCCTTCATTAATGCAATTTATTCCCCATGCTGAATTGTCCTTCTTTTCTTCATCTTTCTAGAAAACATTTAAGCAGTCTTCAAGTTTCTGGCCCAAGTACCACCTTGTCTATGCATTGACAAATATCAAAACATTGCTATATCTAGTAGGAAATATTTTTTAAAATACCTAAAATAGCTAAAGATTTTTAAAACAGCTCTGTTTATTAAACAGAGATATATCATAACATACCATTTGCAAATTTATTATTAAAGAGATATTTTCGATAGATTTATATAGAAAAATATTGGACATTTATGACCAAGTATGTTAACGTAAACTGATATATAATGATCAAGTTTTATAGTATGTTTCTTTCTTATTCAAACCTCACTAAGCATGAAGTATGTATGCTGATACAGAAAAATAATATAAACATAGGTTGCTTGTTAAAATGCTGAAAATCTCCATAATTTGGAGGAGTGTGAGTCATGACTGTATCAACTGTGAGCAAAAGAGCACAAACAGCTGCTTCTGATCCCTATGGTGCCATTCAATTTTCCTACTTTAGAAGCTTCATAAACACAATAAGATGAATGAGGTAGGGACTCAGGGTTTCTCATTTTTCAGTAAGTCGTTATAAAAACGGTCTCTACAATATATTCATAAATTATGATTAATGTGCTGCAAATTCTCTTTGCAGCATAATCAGCTTCGTTTTAGCTGGAGAGGTGTTACTTGAGTCTTTTACTTTGCAGAGAGACCATATTTAAAAGTGAGTAGTCATCATCTAAACCCACCTTTCTTTTCAACTCTAACTAGCATCACATTAAAATCAGAAAATTGAGAAGAAACCAAGTATTTACTTTTTCAAGAACAAAATATTATTGCTTTGATAATATATTTCAGTTTTTATTGACCTATAAGAAATCTAAATGATTTGGTTTTTATCTTCATAAATATTTTCAAGTATTGGCTGGGCACGGTGGCTCACACCTATAATCCAAGCACTTTGGGAGGCTGAGGTGTGTGGATCACTTGAGGTCAGGAGTTCTAGATCAGCCTGGCTGACATGGTGAAACCCCATCTCTACTAAAAATACAAAAATTAGCAGAATGTGGTGGCATGCACCTGTAGTCCCAGCTACTTGGGAGGCTGAGACAAGAGAATTGCTTGAACCCGGGAGGCAGAGATTGCAGTGAGCCGAGATCATACCACTGTACTCCAACCTGGGCAACAGAGCAAGACTCTGTCTAAAAATAATAATAAATAAATAAACAAATATTTTCAAGTGTTAGTTGTCAAATGTCAAATGAGATATGTACTACTATGTATTATTTCACTGATGAACAAAACAAATACTTTATATTAAAACACTTTTATAGAACATTGAAACAACTGAAAATGTGATGATTTAAAATGATACATAATAGTCCAATTATGTATGCAACCACAGAACAGTTGCATTAGAATGGATTATAGAAGACCAGGAAGAATTTTCCCAGTGGTTTGAAACCATGACCCAATACCCCACCTAAAAGAGGAATAGATAAAATGGCATCTTAACACAAACCTGAAGGGGTGTTGTGAGAGAGTCACAAGGGTACAGTCCTGAGTCCAAAATAGGCTTCAAGCACTTGTCCTTGAAAATGTTGAATTTCATTTTTGTTGCACACACTTTTTCTCATTAGAGAAATCTTGTCTCCAAGATTTGTAGAGAACTGAAATGAGATTAAATGTATTAAGTGGTATCTCAGCTCCTGGAAAGTCTTAAGATCTCAACCAATCTTATTTCCATTTTCCTCATTGTCTAAAGCTTCTACTAAGAATATGTCTAATGTGTTGTACCTCAGCAAAAATAAAAGGTGGAATCATTCATGACAAGAAAAATAACTGTAAAGTGGATGATCCATACATTGTTAATTAGTAAAACTACAGCCTATTTATTTTATGTATAAGATGAAGGTATTTTTAAAAGTTAGCTCTGATGTTGAAGTTACATTGCATCTTTACAGTCAGAGCAAAACATGAAGAAGATCATAGTACCTCATTTGTAGAGTTATTGTAAAGATTACATGAGCTAATATATTTTAAAATATAAAAGAGAACAAAAGTCTAGAATATAGTAAGCAACCCATTAAGTGATATTTTGAATAGGTTTCTAATATTTTTGATTATGACAATACTGATGTCGATGATGACAAAGTTATCGTAATATCTTCAACATTGACTAGATCATTGACTAGACACATTATTTTATAATGTGTCTAGTCTTGAAGGGAGAAAAAAATTGATTATGTATAAACATGTATACATTTATTAAAGTATCTCAGTAGTTTGCCACTATAGTCTATCTTCCTTTTTTATTTTAATGTGAATATAAACAATCTCCCTCTTACCAAAGATCAGACTTTATAGTTGGTTGAGTTAGTCTGAATACTAAAACTTAGGGGCAAACATCCTAATTATAACATTAAATGGAGAAAAGATCAAGTGTATATATTCAATACCAGTTTTATGCTGTTGGCAAATTATTGATGTTTAATTGACTATTGGGAGAAAATGCTACTTATGCAACTGCACTACTAGTGATTCCAGTGAAACCAAATGAGTCTGCATGTCGTATTAACCCCTCCAAATGAAACCCTGAGCCTATTAGCTTTTCTCTTTCTCCCATGTACCTTTCATCATATATAAAAGGCATCTCCATGGAAACAAAAAGCATTTCCCTTAGAAGACAAGAGGTGAATGATTCCTGCCTAGTCCTATCATTATTCTTCAGAGACTACTTCATTTTATTACAAGTGAAAAACCTGCAACAGCAATCTGTACTCTGCAATTGAGAACAGGGCAGTTTAATCCTTGTAATAAGAATGGACCAGCAGCAGCTAAGAACAATTTTATTAACTTCCTAGAGGATTTGTGGCTGTACAACATTAAAGAAGGCCTCACAGTAAACTAATTTCCAGAGGGGAGAAGCAGTATATTTCAACCACACATGACAGGTCAGAAAAGCCTCCTGGAGGAGTACATGAAATATTCGGTCTTCTTAAGCACTGATCAACAAAATGACACCATATCATATCTGTGTTTGCTGCAGGCTGACACTCTACCTACTCTTATTTGTTTAAGACTGATTTTTAAGAATAACAAAAAAATGCTGGAAATGATTTATGGCTTTGTGCATAAACTTTATGTATTGAGAGCCACAAATCTCTCCTAAAAACGCATGAAGTTTTGGCACATTCCTAATTTCATTATTGATTTTACACAATCTTGTGATAAATTTTATAGAATAAACATATATGGTTTATAATAACATAAAATATTACATCATTCCATCTGTATGTTTTCAAAATCATACAAAAATGTCCATGACTTCACATCCTCACCCAAACATTTAAATAATTTGATTTTTTATAAGTGATTTCCTATTTTTTGCCTTCCTTTATTTTTTCATTAAAATGTATGGATAGGTGTGTGACATATCTTTTGCAGCAGATGTGAGAAGTTTAAAACCTCCTATTAGAAGGAAACCCAGAAAAATAATAAATGATGGTGCTTCACATAGACAGCTATCACAAACTTCACAGAGATACTAGACAAGTGGAGTTTTGAAAAAATGTAAATGTCTTTAAGAGTAGAGAAGAAGCATGTATGTGCTTGTATGTGTGTTTTCATATACATAGTGTATGTACATAAATGTATATATGTTGGAATATTGGTATATAATAATTATGTTCTTTTCTCTGTATTTATGTAACATGATTAGTGTCAATCAAAATTAGAAAGAAAATACAAAGAAAAATGTTTTGGTTTTCTCCAGTGCAGACGTTAAAAATTTAACCTATTATATTTTCTCATTTGGTAAAATGAGTTAATTATGTTGCATTTTCTTTTCCTTTTATTCAGAATCTCGATGCTGTGGTTAATGTTTTTTTCCCAAAGTTCAAAGTTCAAAGGTCAAGAAATATTCAAAAAGAAAATCAAGGATTATAAGCAAATGAATACACAGAGGTTACTACAACTCTCTCTCTTGCTTTAGTGATGGAACCATAAATTTTAGCTGAATGGTGGGGTACCAATAATGAAGACTAGAATTCCAGATTTTACTGCAGCAGGTGGAGGACATGTCACTAATTCTGACTAATGTTAAATGAAGTGGTAAATGCATGACCTTGTAATGAATGTACCCTCACAATGGCTAGAACACAGCTTTGGTTATGATTCCTTATGGACCAGGTAGATTTGAGTGATGCCCTCAAAATGGGCAGAGTAATAAATTAAAAGGAGACTGAGTTCCTGACATATTGATATTCACTATATCTCGGGTCACTGTTATTCTGATTCTTTGCTGTAGCAGCTGCACTTGTGTTCTCATTAATGTAGAACATAACTTTATATCTGAGTGCAAACATTCATTCACTCAATTAGCCAATACCTGTTGAAAGTCAACTATATGCCAGCAGATTCTTATAATCTGGTAATTACACTCTTGGGTGATATGCCGATATAAGCAAATATGGTATAAATATGTATGAATTTAAAGGCAGATTGTAATAAAGAGAAACTCTTCATGCAGATGTCTTCTCAAGTTGGACCACGAGAAAATTGGAGTTTTGAGAAGGTGCAAATGCCTTGAAGAGTAGAGAAATAAAAATGCTAAATAATAATATATGAACTAGATAATAACATATGAAGGGAATAAAAGTATTGAAAATATGATGCTGTCAGAAAGGATAGTCACAAGTGCAAAATAAATGATGGGCAATCAATGCCTCAAATTAATGAAAATAACTTTCCTGTGATATGACATTCAGAAATTGACATGCATATTTATATATATACATGAATAAATATAAAAGGTAAATTAGGAGACAGATGTATAATATTAAGCCAATTTAAATATATTGTATTACTTTAAATATGATTAGTATTTAATAAAAATTATAAAGCTATCAGAAAATATAAAATGTACTCTTTGATGAATGCATAGAAAATTCAAATTAATTGGACAAGGGTGAACAGATATAACTGTTATGTTTTTATACCAAACATGAAATTTAACATCTAAGGGAGAAATACAACTATACGAAAATGTAATATACTATTCCAAGATAACACTTGTATACATATATATCTTTGATATCACTATGTATTTATTTAGTGTTCAATTTTAACTCTGATCAATATTTACAATACTTTATTTTGATGAAAATAGTCCTTTGAACATTTAGCATAAATTGTATATATTTTCTCTGTATATCTGCTTTAATTTTTTGGAAAATAGGTTTTGACTGTTCTATAATGAAGAGATGCCTGAATATTTTATGAATCAATTCATAGCATGTATAAAATGAAAATAAAGTATTGACATCTTTCCAAGAAGCAAAATTAACCTCGAAGGAAATTCTGATTCATTAAGAAATCAGACATTGTGAAATTATATCATAATTCCTTCTACAGTAACTACCCTAAAAACCCAAGTAATTTTAGTTTGTGCTTTTAAATCTTTTAATTTAAAAAGATCTTTTTGCAAATTTGTCTCACTCCTGATGTTATGAATTGACTCTTTTATTTCATTGCCATAGTCCAGTTAAAACCTTAAAGCAGTTATACACAGATACAAAATCTAGTGGTTTCTCGTTAACCTTATTTTAATCCATGCTCTTGACAAGAAGCAATACTTATTCAGAAAGAATTAAAGGATACAGTAAATGTTCAGCCAATATTTGTTGAATGAGTCATTTTAATGCATGTGTCATGTCTAAACACTGAACTCCATTTAATTGTACTCAGCTATTGCTATATTGTTGAGATGGATCTTATCTTTACAGAGAATATGAGCAAAATATTTTATAGGCAGTTATTAATTTGCATTAAATTAGAAATATGTCTGAATGTATAGAAACCAATTTAAGACTTCTGGGTGTATACTTAAATATAGAATTATAAAATGTATCATATAAAGTTGATCTTATTGAAAGCCATTTCTTTCATTTGATCAGTAGATTTCATCCTCTTCTTCCTACTCAAGGATGTTAGTTCTATAATTAACCTCTCTCACATCATAATTTTCTCCTTCTCTATTGGACCATATCCCACTGGCATATAAACAAAAAATGTTAATTATTTTATTTTTTAAAAACACCATAAAATTTTGTTGCACTTCATTGTTTCTCTTTGCAGTAAAACCCAAAAGACTTCTTTACATTTTCATGCTCTAATTCCTCTCCCCCTATTTCTCTCTTCAATCACCAATAAAGGTGTTTTCTCTTTCCAACCCACTGAAATTCATTTAGTTTACAGTATACAGTAATTTATAAAAGTTTCTTCACTTGGCTTCTAGGAAACTCCACTTCATTACTTTTCATTCTACTACACTAGTTCACTGGGATTTTTTTTTTTTTTTCCCTGATTCTTTCTCTTCTCTCAGCACACAACATTGGAGTGATCCAGGCCTGTCATTGGCCCTTTTCTGTTCTCTAACTACACTCTCTCTTTTGCTGGTCTTATTCAATCTTATGATATTATATACTATCTCTAATAGCAATTATTCCCACATTTTCAGTCCAGACCATTTCCTGTAGCTCCAGTCTTATATGTCCAACTGCATACTTGATAAAACTGATAGGCAAATGGAACATACTATATCTCAAACCAAATAAGCCTGATACCTCCCTACACTGAATCTGTTCCTACCCAGAGGTGGCCCCATCTCATTGATGGCAATCCATTCCACAGGTTACTCAGGACAAAAACCTCACCATCATTCTTTTTTTTTTTTTTCTTGACACAGTCTGGCTACAGTTGCCCAGGCTGGAGTGCAGTGGCATGGTATCTCAGCTCACTGCAACTTCCACCTCCCGAGTTCAAACAATTCTCCCGCCTCAGCCTCCTGAGTAGCTGGGATTACAGGTGTGTGCCACCACACCTGGCTAAGTTTTGTAACTTTAGTAGAGATGGGGTTTCACCATGTTGGCCAGGCTGGTCTCGAACTCCTGATCTCAGGTGATCCGCCCGCATCAGCATCCCAAACTGTGGGGATTACAAGCATCAGTCACCACACCCGGCCATCACCATCATTCTTGACTTTTCTTCTTCCCTAATATTCCACAACCAATCTGTCATGACATTGTATTTTTCTCCCAATATACCTAAAATTGGTTCTGATATACCTAAAATTGGATTGGACCCCTCTTTTACGACTTCTGCTTTGTTTAAACCACTACCGTCCCTTACTTCACTTAGTTCACTATCTTCCTAACTGGTCTCCCTGCTTCCCAAGTTGCCTATCTACTTTGTATGATCAACACAACACTCACGCTGAATTTGATAAAATGTATATTAGGCAATTTATCCATCTGCTTTAAAATCCTCCAGGGACTTCCTGTTTGATTTACTACAAACATTGAGGCCCTGTAAGGCTGTCATGAGTTGGTCTCTTGCTTCTTTTTCTGTCTCATCTTTTATTGCTCCTCTATTGCCCAGTCTTCTCTAGTCCTTTGCCTTTGCCTTCTTCAAATATACCAAAATGCCAGGCACCACCATATGAACTCATTGTTCAAGATCACCTGCTCATTGAGGCTTACCCTTACCATACTATGCAAAATTGTTAATGAACACCCCTCCCTCCACCATATTTTTGTCACCTTTTATGGTCCCTGCTTTATTTACTGTATTTTTTCTAGTAACACTTATTAACACCCAACATACTTTTATCTATTATGTTTATAGTTTAAAGCCAGTCACTCCTAGCTAACATCCTAATTTCAAACAAGCTAGAATATGTGCCTATTTTGTTAACTGATGAATTCTAAGTACTTAGAACAGTGTATGGCACATATTGAATACTTGATAAATATTACTTGATTGGATAAATGTTATGTTAAATCACTTCAGTTTAGATTGTATAGAAATAAAATTTGTATTGCATTCAATGATTACTATCATTTGAATATTGTCAGTGGAGCATCATAATAAATGGACTTTCATTTTGTGTATGTTAGCTTGGCAACAACGTTGTTGTAAAGCTTGTACCTAAAATACTTGAAATTTCTACTTGATGCCACTTATAGAGAGATTATAGAAAATCTAATGAGACTATTATAAGCTTCCTTAGCACTGAAAGAAATATCTTACTTCCATCAGAGGGATTTAGGTGATCCAGGTTCTAACCCTAGGTCATATACAGGATCATTGTATAACCTCAGGCAAAGTACTTCAGAGTGAACATCTTTTGCTTTCGAAATAGAGAAAATAATTGCCCTGAAATTTTTATGTATAGTTGAAAGTACCAAGAGAGATTATGTTAGGGAAAATGCATTATAAAGATATATAAATGTTCTATGCATGTAATTATTCAAATTATATAAAGTATACATAAATATGTATAATGTTTCAGCTTTTGACTTTGGACTCTGATATATCAAAAGACTTCTCTAAATTCAAATTTGTTCTGTAGCATGAAACAATAATAAACTATGAAGATTTTAATGATTTATAAAAGTTTAGAAACATTTTCAAATGCGTTAATTCTTTAATTTAAAAATTCTGTTCTCAAGAGAGATTTATTCTAGCTAAGAAACAAATGAAGCATATTTATCGTTAAAATCATTCCAAATGTGTTTCTAATACAAAAGGAAATGAGTTTTTTTCACTGACATTATAGTACAGTAATGGAAAGAACAAACTTTAATGCAAATTGTGTTCAGTTCTGATTGCAACAATTATACATTATCTTAAGAATAGTTTGTAGTAGATGATCAATGTTCAGATTATCAAGGTAAAATGTAAAGGTTTGTAATGATTATTGTATAAATGATATCTAATAACAGTAATTTATTATTTTATTTATAGTATATGTATTTATATGTAAGAATAGTTATATTTATAATCATTATAGCATAATCCACACTATTCAAAACTCACAATTTAATTTTAGAATAATTTTATGCTAATATTGAGATTTATACAAATTACAAAATGTTTTTGAATATGTGATACTCTTACATTCTCAAAACTATTGATTAAAAAAAGGTATATTAATCCTATTTCAAGGATGAAACTTTTAGCAACATCACACAACAGCCAAGCTTACTGACTTTATATTCCTATATTCTATATTATGGCTCGTTATTCTTTATGTCTTTTCTTATTTATAAGATTTGTATATGGGTTTTACATGTGTGTATCTCCAACCTATATAATTTAGAAAATGTTTGTACACATAGCAAAGAGATCAAGACAATTGTTAATTACCATAAGTTAATTTACTAACCTATCCAGATAAAATCATTAAATGTTTTATCTCTACTTTTATAGATTAGAATGAATATGCTGCTAGTATAATATATTAAGAAAATAGGAAACATAATTAACTGAAAATAAATTGTAAGCTTTAACATTTTAAAAAGTCAAAATAGCAGAATATGGTGGAAAAAATACATATTTGTCACCAGATCAATTTGAATTTTAATAATGCTGTGACCGTTAGCAAGTTTTAAACTTTTCTAAGCCTTGAATTCCTCATGTGCAAAATGGGAAAAATTACCTTATATACCCTTACATTCTTGGAAAGAACAAATGAAAATTCTGATAAATATGTGTAAATTAGATGTAACAGTGTGCTACCAAAAATATTATTGCAATAATATTTTGATAACTACTAATCTATTTATATATGTATATGAATATGTTATGTATGAAATGAAACTCATTCCATATGATATATGTTATGTATTAAATGTTATATATAATATATATGTAAACACATACATATGTAGGAGCAGATAGAAGAATATACACATACACAATTTTCCTACATCCATGCTGTCTGAATAATAGCTTTAAAATTTGAAATATATATAAATTGTCAAAGATAGCATTTAATATATTTTTATACAAGAACACTTATTTCCTTGAAAATTAGAGTTTGGCATACATAACTTTCAACCAACTCATATTTACTAAACATTCAATTTCAAAAATGTTAATAATAGATATTATATCTTATACTTTATTTAACAAGCACTTTCATTTTACCCCCAGAAAAATCCTGTGTGCAACATGCTACAAGTGTCATAGTTATATGTCACCAAACAGGTTTATAATATAGCACAATTTGAAACAGATTATTCAAAAATTTTGTTTACTTTTAATTGACAAATGAAAATTGGGTACAATGTGGTATTTTGATACATGTATACATTGTGGAATAATTAAATCAATTTCATGTATCTAACATCTCACATACTTACCATTTTTTTGTGATGAGAACATTTAAAATCTACTCTGTCAGCAATTTTCCAGTATACAATACATTATTAACTATCATCACCATGTTGTACACTAGATCTCCAGAACGTATTTCTCCTATATAACTGAAACTGTTTACCCTTCGATGAACAACTCCACATTACCGCCCTCTTCCTACCCACGCCAGCCCTTGGTAACCAGCATTCTACTCTCTACTTCTGTGAGTTTGACTTTTTTAGATTCCACATGTAAGTGACATCATTTGGTAAATACACAAAAATTTGTCAGTAATTTTTCTTTTCTGTGTCTGGCTAATTTCACTTAGCATATTTTTTCCAGTTTCATCCATGCAAATGATGATATTTTCTTCTTTTTTAAAGGCTGAATAGTATTTCATTGTGTGTGTATACCACATTTTCTTTATTCATTCATCCATTGGTGGATATTCAGCTTGATTCCTATCTTGGTCATTGTGTATAATGGTGCAATGAACATGGAAGTGCAGGCATCTCTTCGACATGCTGATTTCATTCCTTTGGCTTTATACCCGGAAGTGGAATTGCTAGGTCACATGGTTGTTCTATTATATATTTTTGGGAAACATCCATAGTATTTTTCATCATGGCTGTACTAATTTACATACTCACCAACAATGTAAAAATATTTACTTTTCTCCATATCCTAACACTTGGTATCTCTTGTCTTTTTGGTAAAATCTTTTCTAACAGATGTAACATTATATCCCATTGTGCTTTTAATTTGCATTATCCTGATGATTCATGATGTTAAGCATTTGGTAATATATGTGCCGATCATTTCTATGTTTTCTTTTAAGAAATGTCTATTGTAGTCCTTGGCCCATTTTTAAGTCAGGCTATTTGTTTTCCTGCTATGAGCTGTTTGACTTCTCATATATTTTGTATATCAACTCCTTCAGATGTATGGTTTGCAAATATTTTATTCCATTCCATATGTTGCCTCTTCACTCTGTAAATTGCTTCCTTTTCTGTGCAGAAGCTTTATAGTTTGATGCAATCTCCTTTGTCTATTTTTACTTTTATTGCCTGTGCTTTTGGGGTCATATCTAAAAAATATTTGCAAACACAAATGTCAAGAGACTTTTCCCAATGAAAGGTTATTTTTTAAAAAAATAAACAGTGTGTTTTATGATACCATAGATTTAAAATAATATTTAAATGCAAGCAAAAGATGAACTAAGCTTAATAACATACTGCAGATGAATTTTCTTAGTACTTGATAAACTCAGAGTTGCAATTAATTAGATAGGCATAAAAGTCATCATTAGGAATTTTATATGAAATATTTTAACACAAAACATTCACCTTGCATTCACCTCAATCTATTTTACTGTTCTTTTATAGGCTGTGCTAGGAAAAATGACATAGGATCACTGAAAAATATTTGGTCATCAAACATGCCCCATGTTCTCCAGTGCAACTTATCCAATAAAGCAGAGAAGGGAGAGTAAGATATTTAAAAAGATTTTTTTATCTGAAACAAATATTCATTTTTTGAAAAGTTAAAGCATTTAAAAAGTTATGTCATTCAATATCCACGTAAACAGCAAATGATTAATCAGATTTTTATTGAAAAAATATTGTAGGTTTTAGTGATTTTAAGAGTAACATGCCATATAAATCAATTTTAGTGCATGTTTCAAATGATTTTTACTTAAAAACATTATATGTAGAATTTATTGTATAGCTTTAGAACAACACTTTATATTGATGTTAGAAATTGATCTGTACACATAAAAATGATATACACGAAGTAAAGACAAATAAATGTGGGCTCTAGGCAATGATTGACATCAGAAGAATCTAGTAGAAGTTTAAGAAGCTACAGTATCTTTCATTTACTAATTCTTTTTAAAGAAGTTCTCAAAAACTACAAAAGGAAAGACTAATGCAGGTATCTCATCTTCAGCATGTTTCTAAACACCATTGTGACAATATTCAATTTCTAATATTTATCACTTGTACTACTTCTACATCCAGAAAGAAATTGAGACTGATTAGCATTATAAATCTATTACAGAGTAGAAGTAGATACAAAAGCCAAAAATTTAGTGATTTGATTTTTATAAATTTTATAAAAGTAAAAAATAATAACAGTATTTTTTCACTAACAGATAATGCCTAAAATAATGATTAAAATTATATATGAGATTATATTTATGTTAATTCATTGTAATTCCATAATTTTGTTTGCTCAGAAAACTTACTGAATATAGCACATTGTTTACTCTGTTATAAAAATTGTAATTTTCACTTGAAGCACCATTGTGCTTGTTCTTTCATTAATGTGATGGCTATACATTTTAATCTTACCATACATAAAACCAATGCAGGAATTAATAGACAAAACCCTTATTATCTTTATCCATATTATAAAATAACATATTGTTAGAGTGGGCAGATAGCCAGAAATGAGCAGACAAGGGAGCCCCCTGGAAAAAGAAGTCTTAGAGGTGCTACCCACTGATAGTCAGAGCTGCACATTAACAGTAAGCAAAAGTGACAATGGTAATATGATTTGGCTCTGCATTCCCACCCAAATCTCATCTTGAATCAATAATCCCCATGTGTCAAGGGTGGGACCAGGTGGAAATATGGTTGACTCACGGGGTAATTTCCGCCATGCTGTTCTCATGATAGTGAGTTCTCACGAGATCTGATGGTTTTATAAGGGGCTTGCTCCTTCACTGGGCACTCACTCTGTCCTGCTGTCCTGCTGTCCTGTGAAGAGGTGATTTCTGTGATGACTGTAAGTTTTGTGAGGCCTCCCCAGCAATGCAGAACTGTGAGTCAATTAAAACTCTTTTCTTTATAAATTACCCAGTCTTGGGTATTTCTTCATAGCAGTATGAGAATTGACTAATATAGTAAATTGGTACCACAGAGAGTGGGGTGCTGCTGTAAAGATATGCAAAAACTTGGAAGCCACTTTGGGTAATAGGCAGAGATTGAAACAGTTTGGAGGACTCAGAAGAAGACAGGAAAAGGTAGGCAAGTTTGGAGCATCCTAGAGACTTGGAGGGCTCAGAAGACAGAAAAATGTGGAAAAGTTTGGAACTTCCTAGGGACTTGTTGAATGGCTTTGACCAAAATGCTGATAGTGACATAGACAATGATGTCCAGGCTGAGGTGGTCTCAGATGGAGATGAGGAACTTGTTGGAAACTGGAGTAAAGGCCACTGTTGCTATGCAAAGAGACTGGCGACATTTTGCTCCTGCCCTAGAGATCTGTGGAAGTTTGAACTTCAGAGAGATGATTTAGGATAGCTGTCGAAAGAAGTTTCTAACTGGCCGTGTTCAATAGGAAGCAGAGCATAAAAGTTTGGAAAATTTGCAGCCTAATGTGATAGAAAAAAAAAATTCTGAGGAGACATTCAAGCATGCTGCAGAAATTTGCATAAGTAATAAGGAACCAAATGCTAATGACCAAGACAATGGGTAAAATGTCTCCAGAGCGTGGCAGAGACCTTTATAGCAGCCCCTCCCATCACAGACCTGGAGGCCTAGGAGGGAAAAATAGTTTCTGTGCCAGGACCGGGCCCGCTGCTCTATGCAGCCTCAGAACATGGTGCACTGCATCCTAGCTGCTTCAGCTCCATCTGTGGCTAAAAAGGGCCAACATACAGCTCAGGCCATTGCTTCAGAGGGTGCAAGCCCCAAGCCTTGGCAGCTTCCATGTGATGTTGGGCTTGTGGGTGCACAGAAGTCAAGAATTGAGGTTTGGGAACCTCCACCTAGATTTCAGAGGATGTATAGAAATACCTGGATGTCCAGGCAGACGTTGGCTGCAGATGTGAAGCCATTCTGAAGAACCTCTGCCAGGGTAGTGCAGAAAGGAAATGGGGGGTTGGAGTCCCCACTAGGACATTGCCTAGTGGATCTGTAAGAAGAGGGCCACCATCCTCCCAGCCCCAGAATGGTAGATCCACTGACAGCTTGCACCCTATTCCTGGAAAGGCTGCAGACACTCAACACCAGCCCATGAAAGTAGCCAGGAGGGGGGCTGTACCCTGCAAAGCCACAGGGGTGGAGCTGCCTAAGGCTATGGGAGCCCACCTTTTGCATCAGTGTAACCTGGATGTGAGATATGGAATCAAAGAGGATCATTTTGGAACTTTAAGATTTGCTGAATGCCTTGTTGGATTCCAGACTTACATGGGGCCTGTAGCCCATTTGTTTTGGCCAATTTCTCCTATTTGAAACAAGTGTATTTACCCAATGCCTGTACCTCCACTGTATCTAGGAAGAATCTAACTTGCTTTTGATTTTACAAGCTCATAGGTGGAAGGCACTTGCCTTGTCTCAGATGAGATTTTGGACTTGGAATTTTGGGTTAATGCTGGAATGAGTTAAGACTTGGGGGGACTGTTGGAAGGGCATGATTGTGTTTTGAAATGTGAGGGCATGAGATTTGTGAAGGGCCATGGACAGAATGAATGATAGGTTTTGGCTTTTTGTCCCCATCCAAATCTCACCTTGAATTTTAATAATCCCCATGTTGCAAGGGCAGGACCACGCGGAGATAATTGAATCATGGGGGAGGTTTCCACCATGTTGTTCTCATAATAATAATGAGTTCTCACCAGATCTGATGGTTTTATAAGGGGCTTCCCTCTCTGCTCACCACTCACTCTGTCCCCCTGCCCTGTGAAGAGATGTCTTCCTCTATGATTGTAAGTTTCCCGAGACCTCCTCTGCAATGAAGAGCTGTGAGTAAATTAAATCTCTTTTCTTTGTAAATTATCCGGTTTGGGGTATTTCTTCATAGCAGTGTGAGAACTGAATGATATAAATGGCTACACTGGCTACTTCTGGACTTGCGGTTTGGCTCCTCCAGCCCTAAAAGGAATTTATCAGGCCCTAGCTGGAGATAACCATGCTAGAGATTTTCCCCGCTGAAGAGCATGGACATTCCTCCAAAAACTCACCTTAGAGTAGCCTTTTGCTTATTATAATACTAAAAAAATACATCCCTGAGTGGAGGGGTTTTTTTGATGGAATTTTGCTCTTGTTGCCCAGGCTGGAGTGCAGTGGCACAATCTCGGCTCACTACAATGTCCACCTCCTGGGTTCAAGTGATTCTCCTGACTCAGCCTCCTGAGTAGCTGGGATTACAGGCACGCACCACCACGCCCAGCTAATTTTTTGTATTTTTAGTAGAGATGGGGTTTCATCATGTTGTCCAGGCTGGTCTCAAACTCCCGACCTCAGGTGATCCACCCACCTAGGCCTCCCAAAGTACAGGGATTATAGGCATGAGCCACTGTGCCTGGCCAGGTTGAGCTTTTAAATGCTAATAAGACATGCAACATGTACTACTAGCATTTACAACCGTGGAGCATGTGTGTTCAAAGGGAACTCAAACATGCTTGCAAGTAACATCACCTCATGCCCTTTCAAAAATAATCATGTAAGATTCTCATAAAGAGAGTCCCCTAGCACTAGCTGCTGCTGGCTCATTCTTTCAAGCAGACTCTGTCCCATCTCTCAGAGTGTACTGTCTCTTTAAATAAACACTACTGCTACTATTTTTGCAAACTGACCAGCCTGGAGCTGTTTTTTCCTTCACTCTAGGAACGTACTTTACCTTCCTTCAACAAAACCTGCTACTTTACTCTTGTTGCATTTCTTGCTTGAATTTTTTCTTCCAAGTTAGACAAGACCTGAGGATTACCACAGTTCCTGGTAACAATATCACAAGGAAATAGTTAAAATTCAGACTATACATCTCTTTTCCTTTTTCTTCATTTAATAGTTCTGTATTTGAGCAAACTTATTCTCTTTAATCCACAGTTTCCTCATGTCCAAAATCATATTAATAATAGCACTTGCCTTATATGAAAGCCCATAGTCTGATACTTAGTACAGTATAGCAACTTAATCCAATTAATATAGATTGGCTGTGTCCCCACCCAAATCTCATCTTGGGTTGTAGCTCCAATAATCCTCATGTGTCACGGGAGGGACGCAATAGGAGGTAACTGAATCATGAGGGCAAGTTTTCCCATGCTTTTCTCATCATAGTGAATATATCTCATGAGATCTGATGATTTTATGAAGGGAAATTCCCCTGCACATGCTCTCTTGCCTGCTGCCATGTTGAGACATAACTTTGCTCCTCCTTCACCTTCTGCCATGATTGTGAGGCCACTGCAGCCATGTGGAACTGTGAGTCCATTAAATCTCTTCGTCTTTATAAATTACCCAGTCTCAGGTATTTCTTCGTAGCAGTAAGAAAATGGGCTAAGACACCAATCCTTCCTTCCTTCAACAGGAACTTTGTTACCTTCACATAAGATTACCACACAGGATAAAATTATATAATATATGGGATAGCATTTGTAAACTCTAAATTAGTACATACTCTTTAGAAATTATGATTATTTAGAATGCTTAAAACTTCCAGTGTTTACTTAACAAAAGTTAATATTTATTGATTCTTCAGCATGTGCCAAAGGCTTTTGAATACTTTGCTTGCTTTATCTCATTTAAACCCCCAACAGCCTATTGGGATAGATGTTATTAGTTATCTTTTACAGAAGAGGAAACTGTGGCTCAAATGCTGTTTAACTTGCTCAAGGTCATGTATCTAGTAAGCAGTTAAGTCACTGTTAAAATTCAGGCACTATGACTGCAGAGTCTGTCTTCCTAACAAATGTACCATGCTACCTAAAGAATCATGGCATTTCCTGTCATTAACTACTGTGATAATGAGCACTTTTGTTATTCCAATAAGCTTAGGCAATAAATATACTTAGCGTCACATAGGCAAGGCAATATTTAATAAGATCAATGAAATTGTTATGTAATAAATCAGAGTGAAAATTTATATTTCATTATATATACTAGAAAGGCATATGTAATTGAAACTTGATTGGCTATAATTTATACAGTGAGTCTTCTCTTAACATCATCAACAGGTTTTGGACACTGACGTTAAGTGAAAAAAGATTTAACAACCAATTTTATCATAAGCTACTCGATATAAACAACAGTCAAATTCCTACATCATATTTCTGGTCACAAATCATTACCAAACTTTAAACTAGGGCTCAAAACATCTGTAGTATCAAACATTTAAATAAATATGAGCTATACATACATTTAAGAAAGATTACCAAGTACAAGTAAGATCACTGTTCACATGCTTATTTCAGTTCAGAATTGCAGCTCAGTGTGCAAGGTAGAAATCAGCTGTGGACAGGATGCCTTCCCATTACAGGGTGTATACATGCACACCAACACTCACACAAACTGAGAACATTAGACACATGAATG
This sequence comes from Pongo pygmaeus, assembly GCF_028885625.2. Taxonomy (NCBI): domain Eukaryota; kingdom Metazoa; phylum Chordata; class Mammalia; order Primates; family Hominidae; genus Pongo; species Pongo pygmaeus. Next base: position 87,643,961 of record NC_072384.2, read on the forward strand.
AACCTAACGTGCACATCTTTGGGATGTGAGAGGAAATCAGAGTACCTGGATGAAACTCATGCAGACATGGGAAGAACATGCAAACTCCACACACTTCCAGCTCCAAACAGAAGAGATTATATCCAAAGGGCATTGAACAAAATGATGTTATTCAACTTGCTGTAATAGCTTTAATGAAGATTCTCATTTCATATTATTAAATAATATAAAATACTTAGCATTAGTAAAATACATAAAGTTAGTTGTGATAAAAAAGAGCAGGCAAACACAAATTTTAATACAAATTACTTAGGTTAAATACATATATTTGTAAATTTTGTTCTGCTATTGGAATTTTCACACTTTATTGAATTGGAAGAATTTATTTCAGCTAAAACCACACTGAAACAAATATCCGGTGATTAATAAGTCAATAAACAAATAGCCATATTCTGCACATAAATAGAAACTGAACATTTGTACTTTAAAATACAATTCTATCAAATTGCTTAACTAACATGAAATACAAAGGAAAATATGCAATTAAGTCACTTTTACAACTGTCATAAATTTTAATGAATAGTTTTCAAAGTACACTCCATTTTATTTTAATGTTTAAAGGAATTTTATTTCTTCATTGTACACTGCATTCTTGCTTCAATAATTCTGTATTTTCCTTTTGAAAAAGCAAATTCTGTTACACTTCCATATTTAATTTCTGTTCATTCTATCTTATTTTTACAAATTAACCCCACATTCTTTCATAAACCTTAATTATGCTACTTCTGTAAAATCCTTTATAATAATTTGAATCAAATCAGTATAAAAGATTACCAAGGGATATAGTCATCAGGCTATTTAAAGTCAACATGAAGGAAAGAATTCCAAGAGCAGTAAGACAAAATCATTAGGTAACCTACAAAGAAAAACCTATTAGACTAACAACAAACTTTTCAGCATAAACCTTGGGTGCCAGAAAGGATTAGGGACCTATCTTCAACTTTCTCAAACAGCAACTGTGGGCCAAGAATTTGACATCCTGCAAAGCTAAGTTTCACAAATGAAGGAGAAATAAAGTCATTTCCAAATACTGAGGGAACTTGTCACTACCAAACATGCACTATAAGAAATGCTAAGAGGAGTACTAAACCTCGAAATCAAAAGGCCAATATGCACCAAAGTAGAACCTCTTGAAAACTAAAAACTCACAGAGTCTATAAAACAATAACACAATAAAACCAAAACTATCTAGGTAACAATTAACATGATGAAGAGAAGAGTATCTCACATCTCAATATTAACGGGGAATGTAAATGGCCTAAGTGCTCCACTTAAAAGAAATAGAATGGCAGAATGAATAAAAGGTCATGATTCAAATGTCTGCTGTCTTCAATAGACTCACCTAACACAGAAGTATTCATATAAACTCAGGGTAAAAGAGTAGAAAAAGGTATTCCACACAAATGGAAACCTAAAGCAAGCAGGAGTAACAATTCTTGTATCTGACAAAACAGATTTCAAAGCAACAATGGTGAAAAAAACAAAACTGATCACTATATAATGATAAAAGGATCAATTCAACAAGAAGAATCACAATCCTAAATTTATACACACCAAGAACTAGAGTTCCTAGATTCATAAAAAGATTACTACTAGACCTAAGAAATGAGACAGACAGGAAAATAATAATAGTGGGAGATTTCAATACACACCTGACAGCACTAGACAGATCTTTAAGACAGAAAATAAATTACAGAGAAACAATGGACTTAAACGATATGCTAGAACAAATGAACTTAATGGATATTTACAGAACATTCTAGCCAAGGTTTGCAAAATATACATTCTTCTCATCCACACATAGAACATTCTCCAAGACAGACCATATGAAAGACCACAAAACAAGAGTCAACACATTTTAAAAAACTGAAATAATGTCTAGTATCTTCTCATACCACAGTGGAATAAAACTAGAAATCAACTCCAAAAGGAACCCTCAAAACTATACAAATACAAAGACATTAAATAATCTGCTCCTGAATGATGTCTGAGTTAACAATGAAATCAAGATGAAAATTTTAAAAATCTTTGAATTGAATAATGATAACAATGCCACAATTTATCAAACCTCTGAGATACAGCATGAGCAGTGCTAAGAAGAAAGTTTACAGCACTAAATGCCTACATCCAAAAGTCTGAAAGAGTACAAATTGACAACCTAATGTCACAACTCAAGAAAGTGGAGGAACAAGAACAAAATAAACCCAAAGCTAGAAGAAGAAAAGAAATAACAAAGATCAGAGCAGAATGAAATGAAATTCCAAAAAAGAAAATAATACAATCAATGAAATAAAAAACTTGTTTTTTTGAAAAAATAAACAAAATAGACGATTGCTAGATTAACCAAGAAGAGGTAAAACAGGAATAAGCTCAATTTAAAATGAAACTAGAGACATTACAACCAATACAACAGAAATACAAAAGATCATCTGATACCACTATGGACACTTTTATGCACACAAACTAGAAAATCTAGAGGAGATTGAAAATTTCCTGGAAATATACAACCCACCTAGATTAAATGAGGAAGAAACAGAAACCTTGGACAGACCAATAACAAGTAGTGAGACTGAATCAGTAATTTTAAAATTGCCAACAACAACAAAAAAGCCCAAGACCAGATAGATTCACAGCTGAATTTTACCAGACATTCAAAGAATAATTGTACCAATCCTACTGAAATTATTCCAAAAGGCTGAAAAAAGGGAATCCTCCATAAATCATTCTATAAAGTTAGAATCACTTTGATATCAAAACCAGGGAAGGACATAACAAAAAAAAAGAAAACTACAGACCAATTTTTCTGATAAACGTAGACACAAAAATTCTCAAGAAAATAGTAGTTAACGAAATCCAGCAGCAAATCAAAAAGCTAATTCATCATAATCAAGTGGGTTTCATTCCAGGGATGTAGGAATGGATTAACATATGCAAGTCAATAAATGTGATACATCACATAAACAGAATTAAAAACCATATGATCATCTCAATAGATACAGAAAAAGCAGTTGACAAAATCCAGCATAACTTTATGATAAAAACTCTCAACAAATTAGGCATATAAGGGACTGATCTTAAAATAATAAAAGCCATATATGACAAACCCACAGCCAACATCATACTGAATGGGGAAAAGTTGAAAGCATTTCCCCTGAGAACAGAAACAAGACAAGGATGCTATTACCACTCCTATTCACATAATGCTGGAAGTACGAGCTAGAGCAATTAGGCAAAGGAAAGAAAGAAAGGGTATCCAAATTGGAAAAGAGGAAGTCAAACTGTAGCTGTTTGCAGATGATGTGATTGTATACTTAGAAAATCCTAAAAACTCCTCCAAAAGACTTTTAGATTTGATAAATGAATTAAATAAAGTCTCAGGTTACAAGATCAATGTGCACAAACACCAACAAAAACCAAGCTGAGAATCAAATCAAGAACTCAATCCCTTTTGCAACAGCTGAAAAAAAAAAAAAAAAAAAAAAAACTAAAAATACACTTAACCAAGCAGGTGACAGACCTCCTCAAGGACAATTACAAAACACTGCTGAAAGATATCATGAATGACACAAACAAATGGAAACACTTCCTATGCTCATGGACTGGAAGAATTGATATTGTGAAAATGACCAAACTCTCAAAGCAATCTACAGATCCAATGCAATTCCCAGAAAAATACCAACATAATTTTTAACAGAATTAGAAAAAAAATACTAAAATTCATATGGAATCAAAAACAGCCCAAATGTCCAAAGCAATCCTAAGCAAAAGGAAGAAATCTGGAGGCACCACATAACTAGACTTCAAATGACACTATAAGGCTGTAGTTACCAAAACAGTATGGTACTGTTATAAAAGTAGACACAGACCAGTGGATCAGGATACAGAACCCAGAAATAAAGCCAAATATGTACAGTCAACTGATCTTTGACAAGACATACAAAAACATAAATTGGGGAATGGATACCCTATTTAATAAATGGTGCTGGGAAAACTAGCAAGCCACATGTAGAATGAAAACTGGATCCCTGTCTCTCATCTTATACAAAAATTAACTTGAGATGGATCAAAGCCTTAACTATAAGACCTGAAACTAAAAGTTCTGGAAAACGTCAGGAAAGCTCTTCTAGACATCAGCCCAGGCAAAGAATTAATGACTAAGACCCCAAAAGCAAATGCAATAAAAACAAAAATAAATGAATGGGACCAAATTAAACTAAAAAGCTTCTGCATAGCAATTGCAGTGATCAAGAGAAAACAAAAAAAAAAGGGAGAAAATATTTGAAAAGTATACATCTGACAAAGGACTAGTATCCACAATCTACAACGAACTCAAAAAAAAGACACAACAACAACAACAAAAAAGAGAAAAGCAAATAATCCCATTAAAAAGTCTGCAAAGGATATAAATAAACATTTCTCAAAAGAAGATTTACAAATGGCCAACAAACATATGAAAAAATGTTCAACATCACTAATCATCAGAAAAGTGAAAATTAAAGCCACAATGAGATACCACCTTACTCCCACAAGAATGGACATTATTACAAAATCCAAGAACAGGAGGGCCACAGTGACTCATGCCTGTAATCTCAGCACATTGGGAGGCCAAGGTGGGCTGATCACTTGAGCTCAGGAGTTCGAGATCAGCCTGGGCAACATGGCAAAACCCCATCTCTACAAAAAATACAAAAAAAAAAAAAAAAATCAGCCAGGTGTGGTGGTGTGCACCTGTGGTCCCAGCTACTCCAGAGGCTAAGGCCAGAGGATCGTTTGAGTCCAGGAGGTCGAGGCTGCAGTGAGCCATGATCATGCCACTGCACTCTATTTTGGGTGAGACAGTGAGAACTTGTCTCAAAAAGAAAAAAAGAAAAGTGAAAAAACAGTAGACACTGGTGCGGTTATGAGAGAAAGGTAACATTTACACACTACTGATAGGAATATAAATTAGTGCAACCTCTATGGAAAACAGTACAGCGATTCCTTGTAGAGCTAAAAGTCCGATCTACCATCTACCCATCAGTCCCACTGCTGGGTACCCACTCAAAGGAAAGGAAGTCATTACAGGAAAAAGACACTTGCACACGTATGTTTATAGCAGCACAATTCACAATTATTGTAAGTGAAGAATCCTTATAATAATTCCTGTTCATGCGTAGCTGGTTTACATTATTATTATTACATTATTATTTTGGCAGGCAAACTTATGAAAGGGCATACATATACTGGGGATCATGATGTTTGTGTGGGTTAGTCAGTTTAAATTTTCAAGAAACACACATGATGAGATTATTTCAGTTAATGGGGAGTTATTTTAAGGAGAGACCAGATAATAAAGATAATAAAAAAAAATTCTAAACATTACAAGCTTAGGAAGAAGTGGTGTCCTACTCTTCCACATGCAGGTTATGATTCAGAGAGTAGCTTTGATGACCCATTTACAGTTCTGAGAATTGAGCCAAGATCCAATGCTTCTCCTTCTCTAGCAAATTCTTCCTTCAATAATACAACAGTAAAAACAGTCAACTATTTATAGAATTTTAATAATTGTGGCTATAATGCAAAATCAGGTGCATTATACATAGCATTTTGTTCTATCAGAAAGAAACCATGGATAAATGAGTATGAGTATGCCAGGCATTTTTAATCTTGCTAGAAAACAGAAGAAGTGATACAACGATTGTAGTAGTACTGTCTAATACTCTTCGTCTAGGTTTTTACTTCTTCAACTGCCCCCTAAATGCTAATGTGCACCAGGGTTCTCTACTTGGCTTGCTCACATTATTCACCCTATCCGCATGATTACAGAAATTACATAGCTTATATTACCATCTGATATGGTTTGTATCTGTGTCTCCACCCAAATCCCATGTTCATATGTAATTCCCAATGTTGGAGGTGGAGCCTGGCGGGAGGTGATTGGATCAGGAGGGTGATTTCTCAGGAATGGTTCAACACCATCCCCCTTGGTACGTTGGTCATGATGGTGAGTGAGCTCTCATGAGATGCTGTTGAAAAGTATATGGTACCTCCCCCAAACTCTTTTGCTCATACTTTGGCCCTGTGATATGTGTGCTCCCTGTGATATGTGATATGTGTCCTCTGCCATAATTGTATGTTAACCGAGGACTCCCCAGAAGATAAGCAGATACCAGCAACCATGCTTCCTGTACAGCCTGCAGAACTGTGAACCAATTAAACCTATCTTCTTTATAAACTACCCAGTCTCAGGTATTTCTTTATAGTAATGTGAGAATGAACTAATAGACCATCTCTGGCAATTCTGGCAATTCAGAAATATATGCTATTATCAAATTAGATTTTGACAGAACTTTTGTACTATATGTAAAACTTCTTACTGAATATCTATGCCTGGATATTTCAGCATGTTAATTTAACGTATTTGGACTTGAACTAATTTTTTCTCAAACCAAATTTTTCCTCCTCTTATATCCTCACTATTGATACAATCATCACAGCCTCAAATCTGAACAATGTCACAGACGTATTCTTCTCCTTCACTTGGGATTAATTCCTAAATCCCAGGAGTTTACTGTCTCTGGCTTTCCAGTCTCCCTATACTATTGCTGCTGTCATAAGTGGGCCCTATTTCATCTCTTATTTAGATTATTGAGAGGCAATTAATATAGTTCTTAGGAACATGAGTTCTGCGGCTAGACAACTGGGTTTGATTTCCAGCTATACTATTTACTTACTCCATAGCCTTCATGTCTCTGTTTCTTAGTTTCCTAGACTATCAAAGAGAAAGAATAATCATAGTACCTATCTCACAGGTTTACTCTGAGAAGTTAATGTGAATACATGTAAAGTGTTTAGAACATTGCCTTGACAGTTGAATAATGGCTTCATTAATTTTCATTTTGATTTTGCATTTCTCTTCTTGAATCCATCTCCAATCTGTCCAATTTTTCTTCCACACTGATGCACTAATTATTAATCCAAAACCAAAATTTGGCCTCCCCAAAGCCCTTTAGTTGATCTTCATTACTTGTACAACAATATTCTAAGCCTACTGTATGGCATAAAATGCCCTTCATGCTATGGCTCATGCCTGCGAATTCAGCATCATCTGTCAGTAACTGACACTTTAGTATAATAATATAACAAGGCTTCCCTATACATATCTTGCTGTGTCTTACCATGTGCTTTTCTTTCCATGTGCTTCACTTTCTTCTCCCATCCCTCTGTCAAATTTCCTCTTAAGCTCTCTAATAAATCAGATTGATTTATGTGCTATCCCTTCAACTATTCTTTATTCGTTTCTTCCTTTGATTTTGTGTTCTCCCTTTCCTGAATGTGTATCTAAACAAATTAAAAGGCTTATTTCAGGACTTCCTAGATTAACTGATGTTTTTAGTTATTCTTTGAATTATGGTTTTATATTAAGACAGGGATCTGTAAAACTAGGCAATTTCTGTTTTTATGTTCTCGTTTTGCTGTAATCAGTAGGAAGTTATTGAGGGGTTTGGAACAGTAAAGAAACTGAAAGATATTGTAGTAAAATGTATCCATCAGGAAAATATGAGATAGATTAGGGTAGAGGTTCCCAAACTCAGTTCAAGATTCCCTTCATGTTTCAGTAATTTTTTATAGCCCTCTTAGGCCAAAAAATACCTAACGATTCTGTCTATTAAGTAGTTATGTCCAAGGCACAGAAGAGTAATAGCCATCAACAAATATCACCATGTTTCCCTTGAACATTTAAAATATCCCAAGGGGCATCTCAGTAAGTTCAACGTGGTGCCTCAATACAACTTGCTTATATTTCTTAACTACAAGACTAAAAGTATGTAAATAGGAAGAGTTGCAACAGGAAGGTCATTTGGAACAGGAACTGTCAAATTATGACCCATAGGCCCAATCTGATCTACTACCTGTTTTTGTAAATGAAGTTTTATTGAGACACATATATTGTTTATGTACTGTTTTTAAGTTAGAACAGCACAGCTGAGTAGTTGAGACAGAGACCATATGGCATGCCAACCTGAAAATATTTTCTCTCTGACCCTTTACAGAAAAAAGCTTTCCAGCTCCTGATTTAGAAGGTTATTTCAATATCAAACGGTGATGTGGTAAAAGCATGAACCAAGGAGGCAGCCCTGGAAATTCAATGTTATTGTACTTAATTCACAAACATTTGAACATCTATGCTATGCCAGACTCTTTTGGAAAGCAGTAAGAGATTTGTTATAAAGTTTTAATCCCGTAGATCAAAATTGGAAACCATGGAAATTCTGGTCTAATATTTTTTCTTAAGCTCTTTTATTAAAGCATCTCAGGAAATTATATTTCCACCAAGGGTCAATTCCTTAATAATCACAATCCTTTCTATAGTTGATTGGCAATTAAGATAATTTTGAAATTTGTTCCTCTTATATATTAAAAGCCACAGCAAAGTTGATGTACTTACTGATATCTGCAAGAAAAAAGATTACACTCATCTTCACTGAGATTAAACAGCAAGGTTAATTACCAATATAGTTCTAAGTAATGGACACAGAAACCCAGTTCAAAATAGTCTAATGGAGCAGCCTGTCATGATATAATATTAACTTAGGAGAAATTTTCTCCCTTTTCCATTAGGAAGCATGCTTCTTTAACATATTCAGGCATAATTGAAATCATCCCTTTTCTATTTTAAAGATAACTTTAGAGATTGAAGATAACAGAATTAGCCCATAGAACTGTCCTTAATTCTTACCCAATAAGTGAGTATCATTTATCACTCATGGCCCATTCACCCTCACTTCAGGGTTTCAAAAGTACTTTGCAAATAACGTATCCAAACTGACAGAAATAATCTTAAGGGTTTTTCCCATTATTTGTATAGGGCTAAGCTGATACTGAGTAAAATATAAATATAAATTAATAGGCATGGTAGATTAAGTTTGAATGTGAACCAATCTACTTTATATCCTTTAGAAATAGTCTATTACACATATAGACAATATGCATGTGTGGGAGAAAGAGAGATTAGAGGCAGACAGAAAAATCTACATGTACTTTGCTATGAAAGTAAATTGAATAATAAAATTTATAATTTGGGGCTATAAATCCAATTAAAATTATATATTTTCAAAAACTCAATAATTTTAACTTATGAAATCAATGACCTTTGTAACAGCATTTGCAGTAAATTATTATTTAATAGGTTTATATAGAGTTTTTTATTGTGTGAAAGATTTTCATGGCTTGTTTATTGGTAGAATGTTTCTTTTAAAGAAGCTTAAAACCTTTTATTTTTCATAAACCAAACAGTAATTTCATTTCTAAAACTTATCAGTGGGTTTTGAAATGATCTTTCTTGCCATTTTCTCATCTTTTCCATCTCTCCAAACACCGAGATATTCTAAATAAATTGTACTTTATTCTAAATAAATTGTACATTTCAGTATCCTTATAATAATTCCTGTTCACACATAGCTTGTTTACGTTATGATTTTGGCAGGCAAACTTATAAAAGAGAATACATATACTGGGGATCATCATGTTTGTGTGGGTTACTCAGTTTAAATTTTCAAGAAACACACATGATGAGATTATTTCAGTTAATGGGGAGTTATTTTAGGAGACACTAGATAATAAAGAGAAAAAGAACACTTAGTATACTATCTCTTAGCTGAAGTTGTTTTTTTACCCATTAGCAGCCACTTTGTCATCTGCAGTGTCTTTTCAACATCCCTAAAGCCCTCTCAGCTCTGGCTGCCTTTCCACAAACAGTGGGGGACTTCCACTACTACCCTCTTTTCCTCCTTCACCAATGCCACTGCTTTTGACTAGTATCGCAAAAAAATATCAGTTGCACCAGTGATTAAACAAACCTGCTGCTTCTTATAGCTTTGATTTCCCTAAAATAGCTATAGTGCAAAGCATGTCCAGTTTCTTAGGAGCAATGAATCCAACCATGACTGGGATTTTTTAATGAGTCATCAATCCTTCTTTATTAGTTCAAAAACCTGAAACTGAGTACATAGTGAAGAGTCTTCTATTTGCTTTTAAAGCAAAATTTATCTGTAGAGCATGGATGCCAGGAGATACTTCTCTTCTCTTTTCTATCCTCTTTGAGTATAAAGCATATCTTGGGATACTGGATGCTGAATTAGCTGTATACTGGTTAAAAATCTTTAAGGGCATAACAAAAGTTGTATATATAAATGAAGTTCCCAGATGAGGAGCAGCTGTTATTTATGTTTAATTTAAGTTGCTTTGGCACTTCAACCATATATAAATTACAGCTTTGAAAATAAAACCATCATTAAATAAAAAAAAATCAGTTGCCTCTCTCTTTGCCAAAGATATTATAGGTTTCAGACATTATGCAGATTATTATTTTTTAATGCAGAATACATTTTTAAGAAGATATTATAGTCCTTGCAGTTCAAGAAATCAGTAATTTATTACAACTGTTCACGTGCTAGGACATTTTTTGAGCATAACCTGAGTATCATACTATTTTGTACTAATGGTGAATTATTTATTCAAAATTATAATGTACCTTTGCAACTAATGTTTCATTGTGGTTGGGTAAGGTGGTTCATGCCTGTAATCCCAGCACTTCAGAAGGCCAAGGTGGCAATATTGCTTAAGGATCTTTGGAGACTAGCCTGGGCAATACACTGAGACCAATCTCTACAAGAAGGTTTTTTGTTGTTGTTGTTGTTTTGTTTTTTTGTTTGTTTATTTTTACTTAGCTGGGCATGGTGTTTTATGCCTGTAGTCCTAACTAGCGGGAGGCTGAGGTGGGAGAATCACTTGCGCCCAGGAGGTCAAGGCTGCAGCGAACTATGATCATGCCACTGCACTCTAGCCTGGGTGAGCAAGACTTTGTCTCTAAAAAAAGATAAAAGAAAACATGTTTTTTATTGCTACAAACTACATTATTTAGTTTTAAAAAATGAGAGCAGCTAGTACTGAAACTATTATTTAATCGAAGAACAGAGTATATTTTCAATAAATCACCTTGAAAATTGAGAACATCAAGCTACAAATTAGTCAGTTATCTTAGCTACACATTTTGCATTTGGATATGAGAAATATATTTCAGTTAGATTTCATGACTGTGAATCAAAAATTTTAATATAATAATAGTTTCTACAACATACGACAAAGTGAAAGCATCATGGAACAAAAATTGTTTAATTTACAAAATTATATTTCATCTTTATGCTAAATCTTGTGTTTCTTTTAATATATGACTTATAATTATGGTCCCTTTAGTGCAGCTCAAGTAAGACATTGACAAATTGAAGATACATTAAAATTATTTTTCAGAAAGAAAAAATATCACCTCTTATCATATAAAGTATATTGGAATTCCAGTTTTTACTTGAATTCTAAGACAAATACATAAAAGTGACTGGCTTTGTATTTTTAATTATACTTATGGCAGCAGACTTATTTGCCAAGCTTTCCAGTCACAACTTTTCACAACCATAGAATTCTAGACTTTCTTTTGAGAGAAATCTTCTCATTCTGTATTTGGATAGAAGAATGGAAAGTTGTCAATCAACTTGTTTTGACAAAATCACACTCAAAGTTTCTTTTCATAATACAACTTTTGAGTTTTATCTTCCTTCCCATTTTCTCTGATTTCACCCTACTTTTAGTCCTAATCCCTTTTTTGTTGAAGTAGTATGTTTAGCACATGCACACATACACACACACAATCACACAAGCTTAACACTGCTATTTTAAACGATTATAAATGCATGTTCACCCAGTACTTTTCAGAGTAATGGAGTGGGCTGATGGAGAAGTTGTCTTTAGAACCAAGGAAATGGCTTTGATTTTAATAACAAAGTAACACTATTTGTATTGGAAACAGCAGACATCTCTGCAGCTTAAAGTACAGCCAGTACTAATTCACTGCTCATTATTTATTTTCTAGAAGAAAAACTGATTTCACAGGTCTGATCCATCCACTGGAAGGATGGATTACTTCCACTTTTTGACTTATACTTTATTTGCAGGGATCTTCAATAATGATCTAAGAAAAAAATGGCATTGTAGTTGTCAGAAAGTATAAATCTGTATGTCATTTAACAAAGAGCTTCTCAGTGCCTATTCTCAGTTTCAGTCTAAAGATCCTATTCTGGGCCCTGAACAGTTAAACAAGAGTGACATGAAGACATAGAGGTGGTGCTTCCTGAGACTACCAAACTTCATTAGTCTCCAATATGTTGATCTCCTCAAAAATAAATATATTTCTTTGGTAACAAATGCTCTTTTATTTGAAAAATAATTGATTTTGCTTTTTCTTAGTGGAAGAACTAAAATTACAGTGAATAAAATATCAGTTATCTGTTTATTTTCTTTGCATAATCTCTTTATCATTACGAGCTATCTAACATGGTGAGATTAATCTTCTTACATTTTACCTATGTCATGCTGTTATCTTCTTTGAGGACTTTTGATGACTTCTCTTTCATCACAAGATAATGTAAAAACGCTGGACACAGCATTTATGACTTTAAAATACAACTCCAACTCTAAAACCATAACTTCAGACATTTTCTCCTCAAACATCATTAAGACAAAACTGTTACTGCTTTCCTGCCTTCCCAAACCTTTTATAAAAATTCTAATTGGTTCCAATTTGATCAACTCTCATCCTCTTTTTATATGTTTGCACTTTTTTCCTCTTCCCATTTTTTTTAAGTCATTTCTTTTTCCTGTAATGTATTCCATCTTCTTCTGAACTCACCACAATTCCAACTAACCCTTCAGGGCACAACTTGTCTCATCTTCCCTATGAAGCCCTCCTAGACTACTCCAAAACAAAGTAAGTCTTCTTTCTTCTGTTTCCATCATAATCACACTTTCCAGTCATTTAAGAGTAATACATGTGTCCAAAACCAACATTTGTGAAGGTGTGGCTTTATAGTATAAGAAGTCATAATGTTAATACAAAATATTGATATAACAATATTTATCCAGCAGCAATTTGTGGAGCAATATACTTTGTGTGGATAACTTTTCTAAATGTTGGGTATAAAAGAATGATCAAAAAAGACCAAAAGCCCTGTTTTGGTGGAACTCATATTCTGGTAAAGTGGATAATCCAAACATACATTATATAAGTAAATTTCATAATATATTAGAACTTTTAGGGAAGAAATATATGATGCTTAATTTTCTATGTCAACTTGATTGGACCACGGGTGCCCAATTTTCACCAAATATTATTCTAGATGTGTCTATATGGGGTGTTTCTAGCTGAAGTTTACATTTGAATCTGTAGACCGAGTAAAATAGATTGCCCTCTCCAATGTGGATGGATCACATCCAATAAATGAAAGACTTTTATCAACCAAAATAACTAAGTAAGAGAGAACTCCTCCTACCTAACTGCCTTGAGATAGAACATTGGTCTTTTCCTCCCTTCAAAACTGAACTAAAAAAAAAAAAATCAGCTTTTCTTGGATTTCAAGACTGCTGACCTTTGGACTGGAACAGATACCATCAGCTCTCTTCATTCTCAGACCTTTGGACTCATGCTGGAACTACACCATTGGCTTTCCTTGGTCTCCAGCTTGCCTACTGCAGGTCTTAAAATTTCTCAGGCTGTATAATCATATGAGCCAATTCTTTATAATAAATATGTATTTATTACATCTATGTATCTATACTTATATCTATATCTTGTTGATTCTGTTTCTCTGGAGAACCCTGACTTATATAGAGGTTAACCTAGGGCACTGGGAACCAGAAAGATAAAAGATAGATTGGGTCAGGTCATGGAAGGCATTTAATTTACTTCTGTTAGGTGGTAGAAACATATCACAAGTTTCTAAGCAGCAGTTTTACATGAAAAAAAAAAAAAAAGTTTTAGGAAAATCCTGAGCAAGAGTGGACTAGCATAAGAAAAACTGCGGTAGGGTGGTGATGAAGATGTGACCAGAGCAAATTCAGTGAAAATGGAAATGAGGATAACAGGGCCTGACAAGTCATTGGCTATAGAAGATCAAAAAATAACTCCAGTTACTGGTTTTAATCCTAGGTGAGGGTAAAGATAGTACTGCTGAGATTCAGAGCCTGAAAGGATTTATTTTCTGGCCACAACCTTGCTGACCAAAACAGGATCTGGTCTAGACAGGTTAAAGTGAAGAAACTGGCAAGAACCAGCGGATGGCCATAAAAGTGATCCCTAGTTTCCCTCATTGCTCATTAGTATAAGGCACTCCCACCAGTGTCATCGCAGTTTACAATTGCCACCCCTTTCTTAGAAAGTTTTAAATAACTTGCCCCTCAATTTGCATTGCTTTGCAAAGAACAGTAGTGTTTAGTGAAAATATTTCTGTCTAACACCACTGGCTCATCCTTGAGTTCTTTCTTGGGTGAAGCCAAGAACCCTCCTAGGCTAAGCCCTAATTTGTAGACTCATCTGTCCTGCATCACTGTTATTCAGTGAAACCAGATGACTGAGAAAAATCTCAGAGAAGAGGGAATGGATGAGTCCATATTTGCATATAGGCTGCAAACTGGGAGCCTATAAACCAAGCCCAACCCATCAATTTTTTTTTAATTCATTTGAAAAGCTTTCTAAAATTCTAATTTCTTTGGTCAATTAAAAAAAAAATACAACTCTATTTTTCAAAAGTCTATACTTTTGACATTTTCACATAACATAGGAAGAATGGCTCTTCTGTAATTTAACTATTAGTGGATTTGAGGATCAGTCACCTTTGTTAGACAAGTGGTGGATACTGTCACTTGCTACAGGCCCCTCTCCAAGACTGTTACTGAAACTGAGGCAGAATCAGGAGCCACCTTACAATTTTTTGCACTTTGTAAATATTTCAACTATAGCTGTGGATTGTGCGTATACCTTAGATTGTGAGTCCTAAAGACAGAGCCAGGGTTTTTACAAGCCACCTTAAATTGTGTTTGTTATGTGATTCAGTTAAAGCTTTAACAGCTATAAAATAGGAAGATTAATTAAACCCAGTCCTGACTGATTTCAAATCCCAGGTATTTAGCAGGTGTCTTATCTTTTTTGAGCCTCAGTTTCTGCATGGATAAAATGTTGTAATGGTACTACCTTCTCAGAGGGTGGTTATGAGGGTTTTATGAGCTATTGTGCAAAAGATGCTTAACACATTGTTTCAAACAATGACCAGGAAATGCTAGCCATAATGTCAGGACAGTCAAATCTAACGTGTGACTACCTTGTAAAAACAAATGGAAGTAGCAAAGTTATAGTCTCCTAAACTGCAAGTCCTTCATGGGCTTTACTTCTTGAGCAAGTTTTCTTGTCCATAAACACAAGCAATAAATAATTTTACTCATTTAAAGATATAATAGAATAGTGTTCCTATGCTAAATCCATATCCATCTCATGAAAACTTCTATATTTAATGGAATGTGGCATTTTAAAGCACTATACCACGCAACAGTGTAGAAAATTTTGTCACAGAATTAGTCGGCTTGTTTATATCGGTTTATATATATTTATGGTGAATGCCAGGGACTTTTTGCCTGCTATTTCATTTTATTTGCATACTATGAGTGCAATTTAAAAATTCACATTGTGTTTTCAGCAAATAAATAACAGATGTGGAAATTCAAGATGAATGTTTTACAGGCAATAAACAGCACTTGTGCATATATAAAATACATTATATTATTTTATATACAATAAGAACATTTGAAAAAAATGCTCATATCACCAGGAATAAAACAGATATTACAATATGTATTGAAACACTATTTTAATATTTGCATGAAATAATTGTTGTCTAATAAAAATTTTGCAATACAGGGGGTTAAAAGAATTTAGAACATCTTAAAACTTGAATAAAAATCATTGTTTCTAATGTACTTTAATTTAATGAAAAGTCCTTTTACACTTTAAGCTAACTTCTTTTTTAAGTCGAAGTAAGAATATGGTTGATTTTCTTTCTCTAATGCATTCCTTTCTCTTGATTACCAAATAAAAGTTAGATGCTCTACATCTGGAAATGAAATTCCATTGTTTGCAAACTATCTTATTTTCAGACTTGACTTTAACAGAACATTCAAAGAGATTGTTTAAAAAAAGGTGCTGACACTGAATCGCAAGGCAATTTAATCTGAGTAGAGGTAGCTGAATTAGACTCATTAGCTTCAACTGGAATTGAACAGCCACCTTGGGAAAGCTTGTCCAAGAGAAAATGAGTATAGCTAAATTTAAGGCAAGGTGTAAGAGAACATCTGAAAGTGTAATGTTATGCAAAGTATTTCAGTATGGCCTATTAGTCACACCTAGAAGCCTGTTTTAAAAGTCTGGACAGACAATAAAAATAACTACAAGAGAAAATAAAGAGAGATTCTGGATGCCTCTGGGAATTTCTTTTAGTGGAGAAATGATTTAAACTAACCATAAACCACCTCTTCCACTTGCAAATAACTTTAAGATGGGTTAATTTTAGTGGAGAAATCACATTTAAATATTTTCTGAAAACGTGGCCAGATTACTCCTAAGAGCCTTTATTGCTTTACTTTGCTGTAGAACAAGGTACATTAAAAAAAAAATATATATATATATATATATATTCTGGGTCTTGCATTTTTTGCAGCCTTAATCTACTATTATTATATTAGAGTACTCTTGGTGTAGTGTTACGTTATATGGGAGAGAAGGAACATTCTATAATCTTCTCATTAAACTCAGTCTTTTAGTGAACCTATACCTTGGGCTGTGAGCTTTACAAGTGTTCCTCAAATGGTATAACTTTTTTTTTCCCTCCCAGAGTCTCCTATTTTCTTTCCTAGTGTAGGGGTCTAATCAATTTACTTGAAATCTTCACTCCTGTCAACTGTGATTTCCCCTGATTGTGGATAGGAAGGCTGGAGGGGACTTAAGTCAGAGGAATTCCATTTTCTCAGGATAAGGTTCTGGCTAATTCTTTTCCTCTGGAAAGTAGGCTTTTGTTATGGAGAAGGATCTAAGATCATTTCACAGTGATAACTCCCTCTCTCTGCTAGAGCCACAGTGAGAAATTCGAGATCTTAACTGTGAGAACTAATGGCTTTCTGAGAAAACAGTCCAGAAAAGTATGAGCTTCCCCTGAGATTGCAACTCAGAAGTTTTTTATTCTCACACTAGTCCTCATCAGTCTATTGCATTCATCAAAGTTAGCATTTAAGTATTTATATTAGCTTCTGGCTCTAGCAGTTTCTGCTCCAGGTAAGCAGGTCTTGGCTGTGCCTGTTTGGACTCATCTGCCTCTCCAAATTTCAGGGTTGCAAGCTGCCTTATGATGTTAGTTATTTGGGATACAAGATAAGTCATTGATTTTCACTTTTTCTAGCTATTCTTGTGAGTATGTAAGTAAAGACTTTGAGCTTTACATTTTGGAACTGAAACCAGAAGTAACCCCATCTATTTTAAAATTTTCATTATGATATTTTTCATACTAATTATTGTGACTCCTTGATCTAGCTTCATATACTAATATTCTTTCCAATTACTAATATTCTTCTCTTCTTTTTGAGCACACTACTTATTATTCCTATTTTAAATTCTTAACTCCTTC
Organism: Pongo pygmaeus; assembly: GCF_028885625.2. NCBI lineage: Eukaryota > Metazoa > Chordata > Mammalia > Primates > Hominidae > Pongo > Pongo pygmaeus. Next base: position 87,661,534 of record NC_072384.2, read on the forward strand.
TATTTACTTTTATAAAACCCATATTTGTTTATTGTCATACTTCCATAGCCATGATATAAAATATGTGTGTAATATTTTTTATCCATAAGCTATTCTCACTTCCAAGTGTTCCCAAAGGTGAAGCTGGGTATGCTTATCAGGAGAAGATACTGAAACCCAGACTCTGATTTGTACCATATCTTTGAGAAAAGTTGAGGGTTTTGCCTGAGGAAAGAGTACTCTAGATACTGAAGTACTCAGATTGCTACTACCATATCTTCTAGCTCCATCCCTCAGAGAACTTTGCAACTCCATCCCTCAGAATACTTCCTTAAACTTCAAAATGTACACCAGTTCATGGCCAGGTGCGGTGGTTCACGCTTGTAATCCCAGCACTTTGGAGACCGAGGTGGGCAGATCACCTGAGGCCAGGAGTTCGAGACCAGCTTGGCCAACATGGTGAAACCCTGTCTCTACTAAAAATACAAAAATTAGCCCAGTGCGGTGGCAGATGCCTGTAGTCCCAGCTACTAGGGAGGCTGAGGCAGTAGGATCTCTTGAACCTGGGAGGCAGAGGTTGCAGTGAGCCGAGATCTTGGCACTGCACTCCAGCCTGGGCGACACAGTGAGACTGTCTCAAAAAAAGAAAAAAGAAGTATACCAGTTCAAGGTTATAATCTTGATTTTAATTCACATCTTTGGGAGTAGAGAATGGAGAGAAGAAGAAAGTAGAAACTTTCAAGTTTAGCTGGTCTACCTGAACCAGATTCCCTCCCTGGCCAAGCTTTGGTACTGTCTTGTTACCCTAACAAAACCTGGGTGGCCTCAGCTGCAGCAACTGTTTTTTGTTATGTACTGGCAGGGTCAAACAACAATATGCCTAAGTTAATGTGGAAGGAACAAAAGAAATGCTCAAAAGCTGCACCCAACATAGCCCCTTATGCAGAGCCTTTTGATTTAGACTGCAAATTCTCCCTTATCACTACTGACTTATTGCCGGAAGGGTTTCTCAACATTTGGTGTTAATTTTTCAGAATGCTACTTTTTTCTCCTTTTTCGTCTTTTCTCTAGAGTTAAGCTTTAAACAGGGGCCAACAGCATAGGCTAGTTCCATTTTTATTCTACATTCAATTTAAATTTATTGAAATGGAAACCAGACCCTTTGTCTAGACTGCCTCAAAATGGAACTTTGCCTCTTTTGCCAGTGCTGATTTATTTCTAAAACATTGCTACTTAAACAATATCTGTCTTGAATAACATGATTCTATATTAAGGTGATGTTACCTTATGGAAGTCTTTTTTTCTGAAATATAGAGTACTGTAATGGTCAAGGCTCTATCAAATATTATTTATATAAATAAATTCAATAAATCTATGAAATAAAGAAAGAAAATATGAAAGGATGATGCTCATCCTATAAACTACTGTAAAAAATTTTGCCTTCAGCATCATGTGGTATTTTCTTTTTTAAAATTTTGTTTTAGGTTCAGGAGTATGTGTGTGTGTGTGTTATATACATAAATTGTGTGTCACAGAGGTTTTGTGTAGAGATTATTTTGTCACCTAGGTAATTAGTGTAGTACCCAACAGGTAGTTTTTTTGATAATCTCCCTCCTCTCACTCTTAACCCTCAAGTAGTCCCCAGTGTCTGTTTTTTTCTTATTTGTGTCCACATGTTCTCAATGTTTAGCTCCAACTTATAAGGCAGAACATGTTGTATTTATTTATTTCTTCTTGTGTTAGCTAGCTTAGAATAATGGCCTCCAGTTCCATACATTGCTGCAAAGGATGTGATCTGATTCTTTTTCATGGCTGCTTAGTATTCCATGGTTTAAATGTACCACATTCTCTTTACCCAGTCTACTATTGATGGGTCTTTAGGTCGATTCCATGTCTTTGCTATTGTGAATAGTGCTTCAGTGAACAGGTATGTGCATGTGTCTTTACCTTAGAACAATTTATAATCCTTTGAGTATATACCCAATAATGGTACTGCTGGGTTGAATGGTACTACTGTTTTAAGTTCTTTGAGAAATCACCAAACTGCTTTCCACAATTGCTACACTAATGTACATTCCCACCAGCAGTGTATAAGCATTCTCTTTTCTCCACAACCTCACCAACATGTTATTTTTTGACTTTTTAGTAATAGCCATTCTGATTGCTGTGAGATATGTATGTGTATGTGTATATGTACATGTATATGTATACATATATGTTTTAAGGAAGGGGTCCAGTTTCAATCTTCTGTGTATGACTAACCAGTTATCCCTGCACCATTTATTGAATAAAGGGTCCTTTCCACATTGCTTGTTTTTGTCAACTTTATCAAAGGTCAGATTGTTGTAAGTGTATGGCTTTATTTATGGGCTCTCTATTCTGTGCCATTGACCTATGTGTCTGTTTTTTTGACAGTGTCATGCTGTTTTGGTTACTGTAGCATTGTAGTATAGTTTGAAGTCAGGTAATGTGATCCCTCCAGCTTTGTTCTTTTTGCTGAGAATTGCATTGGCTATCTGGGCTCTTTTTTTTGGTTCCACATAAATTTTAAAATAGGTTTCTTTTTGCTAATTCTGTGAAGAATGTTATTGGTAGTTTGATAGACAGCATTGAATCTATAAATTGCTTTGGACAGTATGGCCATTTTAAAAATATTGATTTTTCCTATCCATGAGCATCAAATGTTTTTTTATTTTTTTGTGTTATTTCTGATTTCTTATTTTTGCAGATATTGTGAATAGGATTTTGTTTTTGACTTGGCTCTCAGCTTGGACATTGTCTATGTATAGAAATGATAATAATTTTTGTACATTGATTGTGTATCCTGAAACTGGGGAAGCTGTTTAACAAATCTAGGCATTTTGGGGCAGAAACTATTGGATTTTCTGGGTATATAATCATATCTTCTGCAAACAGATAGTTTGACTTTGTCTCTTCCTATTTGGATGCCTTTTATTCTTTCTCTTGAGTTATTGTCCTGGCTAAGGACTTCCAGTACTATGCTGAATGGGAGTGGTAAGAGACGACTTCCTTGTCTTGTTCTGGTTAACAAGGAGAATGCTTCCAAGTTTTGTCTGTTCAGTATGATGTTGGCTATGGGTTTGTCATAAATGGTTCTTATTATATTGAGGTATGTTCTTTCAATAACTAGTTTGTTGAAGGTTGTAAACATGAAAGGATGTTGAATTATATCAAGTTTTTTCTGTGTCTATAGAGATGATCATGTGGTTTCTCTTTTTACTTCTGCTTATGTGATAAATCACACTTATTGATTTGCCTATGTTGAAATGTCCCTGCATCCCAGTGATAAAGCCTACTTGATCATGGTGTTTCAGCTTTTTCATGTGCTGCTGGATTCAAATTGTTAGTGTTTTGTTTAGGATTTTTGCATCTATGACCAAGGATATTGATCTAAGTTTTCTTTTTTTATTGTGCCTCTGTTGAGTTTTGGTTTCAGTTTGATGCTGGCCTCATAGAATGAATTAGAGAGAAGTCCTTCTTCCTTCTTTTTCTTTTGTTGAATATTTTCAGTAGGAATGGTACCAGCTCTTCTTCATACATCTCATAAAATTTGGCTGTGAATCCATCTGGTCCTAGGCTTTTTCTGGTTAGTAACATTTTTATTACTGATTCAATTTCAGGACTTGTTATTGGTGTATTGAGGGATTCCGTTTCTTCTTGGTTCAATCTTGGGAGGTTGTATGTTTCCAGGAATCTCATCTATATTTTCTAGTTTGTGTGCATAGAGGGGTTCACATTAGTCTCTGAGGGCGTTTTTGTTTTTCTGTGGGGTTAGTGGCAATGTCCTCTTTGTCATTTCTCATTGTGTTTATTTGGAACGTCTGTCTTTTTTCTTTATTTGACTACTTAGTGGTCTATCAATCATATTCATTATTTCAAAACACAAACTGCTGACTTCATTGATCTTTTATATGGTTTTTCACATCTCAGTTTCCATCAATTCAGCTCTGATTTTTAGTATTTCTTGTCTTCTCCTAGCTTTGGGGTTGGTTTGCTCTTGTTTCTCTAGTTCTTCTAGGTGTGCTGTTATGCTATTTATTTGAGGTCTTTCTAATTTTTTGATGTGGAGGTTTAGCACTATAAACTTACCTCTTAACACTGCTTTAGCTGTGTGCCAGAGATTATGTTAAGTTGTAACTTCATTTTTATTAGTGTCAAATAATGTCTTAATTTGTGCCTTAATTTCATTGTTTACCCAAAAGTCATTCAGGAGCAGGTTAATTTCCACATAATTGTATAGTTTTGAGCAATTTTCTTAGTATTTATGTCTATTTTTATTGCACTGTTGTCTGAGAGTGTTTGGTATGATTCATTATTTTGAATTTGCTGAGGATTTTTAATGTCTATTATGTAGTGTAATTTATTTTATTTCATTTTATTTTAAGACAGTCTTGCTCTGTCACCCAGGCTGGAGTGCAACAGCGTGATCTCGGCTCACTGCAACCTCTACTTCCCAAGTTCAAGCGATTCTCCTTCCTCAGCCTCCTCAGTAGCTAGGATTACAGTCATGTGCCACCATGTCCAGCTAATTTTTGTATTTTCAGGAGAGACGGGGTTTCACCATGTTATTCAAGCTGGTCTCGAACTCCTGACCTCGTGATCCACCTGCCTCAGCCTCCCAAAGTGCTGGGATTACAGGCATGAGCCACTGCACCCAGCCTGTGCAGTTGATTTTAGAGTATGTGTCATGTGCAGATGAAAAAATGTATATTCTGTGGTTTGGAGGTACATAGTTCTGTAGATATCTATTAGGCCCATTTGGTCAAGTGTGGAGTTCATGTCCAGAATATCTTTGTAAGTTTTCTGCCTCGATGATTTGCCTAATACTGTCAGTAGGATCTTGAAGTCTCCTACTATTATTGTGTGGTTATCTAAATCTCTTCATAGGTACCTAAGAACTTGCTTTATGAATCTGGGTTCTTCTTTATTAATTACATATATACTTATGATAGTTGTATGTTATATATCTATATATATAAAACTATATATATACACATATATACATATATACATAGATAGTTGCATGATATATATATTTATGATACATATACTTCTTGTTGAATTGAACCCTTTACCAAAATGTAATGCCTTTGTCATTTTTATTGTTGTCTTAATGTCTGCTTTGTCTGAAATTAGAATAGCAACCTCTACTTTTTTCTGTTTTCCATTTCCGTGGTAGTTTTTCTCCATCCCTTTACTTTGAGCCTATGGGTGTCATTGTTTGTAAGATGGGCTTTTGAAGACAGCATACAGTAGAGTCTCACGTCTTTATCCAGATTCTCACTCTATGCCTCTTAACTGGGGCATTTAGGCCATTTACATTCAAGGTCAATATTGATATGTGCAGATTCGATCTTGTCATCATGTTGTTAGCTGCTTCTTATGGAGCCTTGATTGCATGGTTGCTTTATAGTGTCCATGGTTTATATACTTAAGGTATGTTTTTGTGGTGGCTGATAATGGTCTTTCATTTTCATATTTAGTACTCCCTTGTGTACCTCTTATAAGGCAGGTGTGGTAATAAATTATCTTAGCCTTTGCTTGTCTGAAAAGGATCTTATTTCTTCTTTTCACTTACAATGCTTATTTTGGCTGGATACAAAATTCTTGGTTGGAGTTTCTTTTCTTTAAGAATGCTGAATATAGGCTCCAATCTCTTCTGGGTTGTACAGTTTCTGTTGAAAGTTCTGCTGTTGGGTTTCTCTTTGCAGGTGACCTGTCCATTCTCTCTAGCTGACATGAATATTTTTTCTTTCATGTCAACCTTAGAGAACCTCATGATGATGTGTTTTAGGGATGGTTGTCTCGTATAGTATCTCACAGGGGTATGCTGCATTTTCTGAATTTGAATGTTGGCCTCTCTAGTGAGGTTGGCGAAATTTTCATAGATGATATCCTCAAATATGTTTTCCAAGTTTGTTGTTTTCTCTCCTTCCCTTTCAGGGATGTCAATGAGTCATAGTTTTGGTCTCTTTGCCTAACCTCACATTTCTCGGAGGTTTTGTTTATTTTTTATTCTTCTTTCTTTATTTTTGTCTGAGTTAGTTTGGATAAACAGTCTTTTAGATCTGAGATTATTTCCTTAGCTTGGTCTTTTCTGCTGTTAATACTCTGTTATTACTTGTGATTGCATTCTGTAATTCTTGAAGTGTGTTTTAAGCTCTATCAGATCAGTTTGGTTCTTTCTTATAATGACTGTTTTTTCTTTCAATTCCTGTACTGTTTCATTGTAATCCTTACATTCCTTGGATTGGGTTTTCACTTTCTCCTGAATCCCGATGATACTCATCCTTGTCCATATTTTGAATTCTATGTCTGTCATTTTAGCTATTTCAGCCTGTTTAAGAACCTTGCTGGGGAACTAATGTGGTTATTTGAAGGAAAGCAGACACTCTAACTCTTTGTGTTCTCAGAGATCTTGTGATGGGTCTTTCTCATCTGTGTGGGCTGGTGTGCCTTTAACTGTGGTGTTATTTGTGTATAGTCAGTTGACTTTGTTTCTGGATGTTTACAGAGGGCCAAGGCTTTATGCAGAGTCTTCAGTTGTAGCTGAATTCTTGTCCTTGGTTTTATGAGGGGGTGTATTAGCAAAGTATTTTTGGTATTGAAGTTTGGGCTATGATCTGGTATTTTCTTAAGTCTAAATTTAAACAATTTATGTGCACTGTATTCTAATTTATTTAGCAAATGACACTTAAAATAATTTTTGTTTTCCAACATTACACATAGCTAATAGAATTCCTCAGTCAACAATATAAAGATTCTAGTAAATCTCACTTTATATGTTAAGAATATAACAGACATACCAAAATATTTCTAATAATTAACATTAGATAAAATAATCACCTTTTTAATTTAATAATTGCTTTAATAGTCTCTCAAAATTTTAGACACCCATAACCTCCTTAAAAACCACAATTAACTATTGTGTTATTAATGAATACAATAAAAGACAAAAGTTTTAATAGGTTTCTGGTATTTATCTTTGCATATATTTGTAGTGTTTTCTTTCTTACTAGAAGAGATGGTCTCTGAACTCATTTCTGTTAAACTTCACAAGTTTTTCTTTCTTGATTTTCATATCTATTCTTGATCAAGAAATTCAATTGTTCCAATTAGTGGGAGAAAAACTCAAGAATGTCAAAACAAATAGTTAAAAAGAGTGTATTATTGTATCTCTTAATTTACAAAGGTCTCTCACCTATTTCTCAGAGCAAGCAACTTCAGAAAATAAATCCAGTGCTAAATTTCCCTGTTGATTCTCTACTAGATTCACTACTTTAAATGAATTATGTTCAAGCATGTGTCTGAAAGTTGATCCTATAAGACGAAAGGTTAGTTAAAGAGTGAACCATTATCTAACACACTTGAGAGAGTTTTAACAGTTAAATTTTATAATCTAAGGAAGGACGGATGCTAAGAATAAAAGGAAAGAATAGTACCAGTTTATAAGCAAATACTTTAAACTGGTTTTATTTAACCAAGTTTTCATGTCATTATAAGAAAGATCTAGCTAAAAACAATAAGTCCATAAAATTTCACATACAAAATAGAAAATTGTGGATTAGACTTATTCCCTTTAGCTAAATAATTCAATAGCTATCATTTTCTTCTGGTTATGATTTAGTGGTAAAATATACATTGCCTATGATCTTCATTTATTCCTTGAGCTTCTACTATATCTCAAATAAAGCCCTGAGAATTTAAAAATGAATTTGTCAGTGTATTTGAGGTCCATTGATTGAGGCAATTAAGCAAATGGGTAATATTGAACTAATAAAAATTATACAAAAACATGGCCTTGCCATTAATCAGGCTGCGATAACAAACACTCCCAAATCTTTCTGCAAAGTTAACAGGAAACAATGTTTCTCTCAAGTTGATGTTGTAACATTAAAGTGTCATAATTATCCACTTTTTAAAAATCTTTAAATTTTTAAAATTTTTTCTTTTTCACAGACAGGATCTAGCTCTGTCACCAACCCTGGAGTGCAGTGGCACAATCATAGCTCAGTGCAGCCTCAAACCCCTAGGCTCAAATGATCCTCCTGTCTTAGCCTCCCAAGTAGCGAGGACTAAAATTATCCTCTTTTTACAAGTTACTGCTTTCTTGTCAACAATGTCCCTGACCTTGCTTGATATATCTCTATCAAGAATACTAAGATACTCAGTACGAACCTTTCATTGCCTCACAAAAGCAACGAATCCGGATCTTAACAACAAATCCAAAACATCTGGACTCCTCAGAAATATTTACTGCCAGACCAACCTATACAAAAACCCTTTTTTACTACATCAGATGTCCTATAACTCCCATAGACAATGTTCTCCCTTGTTGCAACAAGTAAATAAACTTAATTTTTTGTTTTTAAATAAATTTTATTGCCTATATTTAAGATATACAACATGACTCTCATGTTCCTTGCAGCATTATTCACAATAGCCAAAATACTGATTATAACCTAGGTGTCCATCAGTGGATTAATGGATAAAGAGACTAAGGTATATAGACAAAATGGAATGTTATTTAGTCTTAAAAAAGGAAGAGATTATGTCATTTGCCATAACATGGAGGAACCTGGATGACATTATGCTGAGTAAAATAAACCTAATATTTTGGACTGTAGATTGCTTCTGACGGTTTTCATTAGATAGGCTTCATTGATAGTGAAATTAAATGAAATAAAATGCTAACTTCTCTTTTTAGCTGTTAAACAATATGGCTTCTATCATATATTTCTTTTCTCATTTTTATATTTTATATTACAGAAAGCATAAAGAAGGACACAAAAATGTTTTGATTATTTTAAACTCTTTATCACACGGCCCAAAATCACATAAATATTAGAAAAGGAAGTTCTCTTGGAATTATCATAAAGAAATAATGACAAATTAAAGCAAATAAAATATTAGCCAGGAAATCAAAGTATTCTGAGTAGTTTATAATTGAAATAAAAAGTAATTCACAATATAAGTAACATATTAGATGTCAATTATATCATGTTGACATGTAAGAGAGTCAACCATATACAAACCTTTTACTTGTAAAAAACACTTTAATATTGAATATCTTTTTATTTAACCAAATTTGTGGAAATATTTACATTTTATATAATCCTATTTCTTACATGGTTGAGAAACAAAAAATGATATTGGTTATGGATAAAACACTAGATTGGCAATTGGTTAGAATGATAAATTTTCATTTCACTAGATTTTCATTATTTATGTCCATGATTATTTATCTTTTTCATGCAGCTTTAAGCACTTATTACAGGTCAAGTGTGATGAAAGGTACTGAATAAACAAAGAGGGATGACCTAGGATGCTCACAGTCTTGAAGGAAGAAAATAGAAACATTGCAGTGCCATATGCTGAGCATGAAATTACTTTTATAGAATACTGTGTGGTCGCAAATGATTCCAAATCAAAGTTTTGGGGGCTTTGAGGGAAGGCTTTGCTACTAGGTGATATCTGAAAAAATTCTAGCTATACTACCTAAAAGAATAGTAATATGGATAGCTACAGTGCTAATGTCATTCACCAAATGCTTTATCTGTGGTCTGTACTGTGTTATACAAAGAGGTTTTATATTTTCTTAATCCTCATGAGATAGTTATTATTCTGGTGTCTTTTGTAAAAATGAGAAAATGAGGTTTTTATAGGTTAAAGATTTTATATTTGTTCAAGGTTACAAAGAGAGATGGAGTCAGGACCTTAAGTTAGCTTTCTTCTTACCAGAGTCCACATGCCTTTTCAACATTAATGTCAAACATTGTATACAACTAATGACTTCACTACCTAGAAGAAGCTTTACAATGCTGTTTTTTAAAATATGTACTAATATTTGTAAAATAAATTGACTGCTATGCATTTCCGGATCAGGGGGATATGGTTTAAATGAGGAGATTTTTTGCTTACTGTCAAGAAAGGGTAAAACTAACAGCACCCAGATATAAAGTCTGAAAAGGAGACAGAATAATGAACACTGGGGAATAGTGAGGGAGGGTAAATGTGTCTGTGTGTGTGTTATTGGAGGGTTTCCTACGGTCCCCAAAGTGAATCATGAGACAAAACAAAAAATAAACTTCACCTATTTAAGGGAAGTTATTTTTCTAGGGCAGCATTTCTACAATTGGTTTCCCAGAATACTCTTTCAATGAGATACTAGGGGAGGGAATGTGGAAAGAAAGAAGTGAATATTTCTCTGGTCAAATGCACTTGGCAAATACAGTGCACTATTAGCCATTCACAAATCTCATAAACACGTTAGAGCCTTCAAAAATTTCAGTTAACTTGATATAACTGAACTTGATGTAACCCAGTATTTAACAGCCATTCCATAATTTTTCAGCATTGGTGGTATTAGTTACTACCAATACACTTTGAGAAATGTTGGTTTATGGACACAGGAATATGTTCAGAGATAAAGAAACAAATACAAAATTCTAATTCTTTTTTTTAATCAGTGAAAGATTTTAATTCACTTGTAGTTTTCTAATAAATGTAGCTTTTGAAAAGTGTGTTTGAGGTTTAAATTTTTTAAATTGCATATTTAGGCAATAAATGCCTCTGATGAGAGCTAGAGATCTAATAAAAATGGACCCGTTCTGCAATAAACAAGGAGTAAATTAGTAAATGTGCTGTGTTCTCCCCTCCTGAGGACAGAAGGCCGGCTATAACCAAAACCTACACAGACACTCAAATTATGGTCCTACACATTACAGTACCATTTTATAGTGAAATATGATATAATTCATGATAAATAAGTTCATTCTGATGTATCTATTAATCGTTTTTAAAATTCTCCTTGAGATGAATTTTGGATTCCAGTGCAGGCCTGAATTTCACAGACATTGACTCTATTAGGAAATCCTGTGAAAAGTTAACAGGAGGATTTATCTTAAGAGGTACATTGGGAAAATTTCATTTTCTTCTAGCTGCAGACTGGAAGTGAAATGATAGAGCTATATCTTAAAATAAGTCAATGGAAAAACAAGACAGAAGAATTATTTTCAGTAGTTTGAATTCAAATTTAGATAAACCTTAACTGAGTATGCCTTTGTAGTGTGCATTTATGTTGATAAACTAGTAAATATACATTCTAATATTAAAGTAGAAGTGTTATGATTTTTCCAAATAGGTGATTATATAAAGTTCTAGATTATTATTTTTTTCATTATTTTCCCAGTACTTAGATTTGGCTAGTGCTTAATGATTTCCTTTCTCTAAAAAACAATAAGAATGAGTTGGCAGGAGCTCCTCTGCCAAATGATTATTTAAATGCTGTTTTGAACTGTGTAAAAGCACAGGAGACAGGGGCCTAATTTCCTCCAAAATGTATATGTAGGGCACAGAGTAAGCACTTGGAATATGACTTTAATTACTTAGATAAAATTAACTTAAATGGTATTTGTGTATGTGTATATATTCACATATATATAATATACACATATTATATGTGTATATGTGGTGAATATATGTACATGTGTTGCATATGTGCATATATATGTATTTATATATGTGTACACATGCACATATACACAAACACAAATACAGAACTATATTTTCTCTATGTCATGGTGCCCAAGTACATATCAATGATAAACAATCTTATTTCATCGTTGAACTTATCTCAAGGGTTGGCAATTTAACATGGACAGTGAAAGCTTTTTTTATATTGCTTAAAATACAAGACCAATGTAAATCCAGTGTATATCTGTCACAGTTGCGATTTTCATTAATGAATATTAATCTAAAATAAAACCAAGAATATATGATTTTATAAAGAACCTTCATTTAATTTCACATTATTTGGGATTATTTTACTATTTAATTGAAAACGAAAGGCCTGGAGTGGTGGCTAACACCTGTAATCCCAGCACTTTGGGAGGCCGAGGCAGGCGGATCACAAGGTCAGGAGTTCGAGGTCAGCCTGTCCAACATGGTGAAACCCCGCCTCTACTAAGAATACAAAAATGAGCCAGGCATGGTGGCGCGTGCTTGTGGTCCCAGCTACTTGGGAGGCTGAGGCAGGAGAATTGCTTGAAACCGGGAGGCAGAGGTTGCAGTGAGCCAAGATTATACCACTGCACTCCAGCCTGGGCGGCAGAGTGAGACTCTGTCTCAAAAAAAAATAAAATAAATAAAATAAAATGAATCATTTTTAACACATTTCTAAAGTGAAAGGTCATTTTTCTGAAATTTTATGAAACAAAAAAATCATTAATGAGTATATAGATTTCAATAGAGCATGGTGATTAAATTAAATTTCTTAAGTACATTTTCTTTTGCCAGCAATATATTAGATACAGAAGGGACAGGGGATTTAAGCAATTCAGAATACTTTTGACAAGGTATTTCAATGACTGGCAATTAAGTAAGTTTAAGGACAAATAAGTAAAACATGCATAATTAAATTCTCACTAAGAATACAAAATGTTACATAGATTTGAAATAAAATTTCATAGAAGATAAACAGCTGATACCATTTCAGAGATGCTATTAACAATTGTAGTAAAGAAAATTTGAACTTGTAGGGAAAGAAGTAATAACAGGCAAAATAGAAAATTATATGGTATATGTGGAAGGCATGAGCTGAGCTGCTGTCATGAAAAGGAAAGGACAAAAAGTGTTTCTATGAAGACAATGAGTATTACAGTTACATTCTTTGTATTTATTTGAAGAGAAGTTACTGATGGTAGAAATATAAGGCACATTGCAAGACGCATTGGAAGGGGAGGAAAAAGCACTGGAATGGAATCTGTAGAGGCCAGAGCAGGCAGTCAGTAACCTAAGAAATATGTGGTAAGGAATTAGACCAGGAGTATGGTAATTCAACAAGTAATTATGAAAGGACTCTGAAAGCTAAAAGGAAGAAGATGGATTATCTAGGAATCTTTGGACTTAAGGAATGACCGTGTGATGAGTTCCTTGGGTTTTATTTTTGTTTTTCGTATGCTATATTGAGCTGGGCGTTAAAATCTGCAAACCTGAACAACCAACAAACATAGAAAAACAAAAATGAAACAAGAAAATTCTGCTGTCTATGACCAAAGAGGCAGGCCAGCAGGGACTATATGGGAAGATCCATTACTCCAATGCCCACCTAGGGTAGCAGTAACAGATCTGCAGCAGCAGCAGGGACCTGCCCACACCTGGGGCAATGATGAGCCAGATTTACAACTGCACCAGCATCAGTCATTTTGGAAAAAGACTCAACCGTACCCACAACCAGTGGTACTGGCAAGCCTGATATGTTAGCACCTATGTCACAAAAGAACTGGTGTCTTCTAGCCCTTTAATGATGACAGCAAGTGACCTACATCTATTTTTTTCTGAACTTCCCACCCATTAGCACTGGACAACCCAGATAGCACTTGTTGGAATGAACAGAAGTCCCAGTAGCTTCATAAGAATGAAGCAGACCAGAAAATTATTGCAAGACCTCTGAAACTACAGTTCATAAAAATAGATTTACATGCTAAGCCTATATAGGGTGGCTAACAGTTAAAATAAAAGATTTAAATAGGATCAAAAATTTCTTAACATAATACCCCAAATGTCTAAAATACAATTTAAAATATTTTATTTTTGTATATGTATATACTTGTTTTATCTTTGTATATTTTGTATATAATATGTTTATATATAGAGAGGTATCTAGCTATATATAGGTATATATTATAGAAATCTATGTCTACATATATAAAATACCAAGAATCAGAAAAAAACATAACTTGAATGAGAAAAGATAATCAACTAATGCTAAAACTATCAGATGTTGAGATTGTCTATCAAGATTTTTAAAGCATCCCTGTGGTTCGGTTCATTTATAATTGTTTGTTGCTTCAACAATTATAAATTATCTTGAAGCTTTTGTTGCCATTGCTTTTGGTGTTTTAGACATGAAGTCCTTGCCCATGCCTATGTCCTGAATGGTATTGCCTAGGTATTGCCTACCCTTCTAGGGTTTTTATGGTTTTAGGTCTAACATTTAAATCTTTAATTCGTCTTGAATTAATTTTTGTATAAGGTGTAAGGAAGGGATCCAGTTTCAGCTTTCTACATATGGCTAGCCAGTTTTCCCAGCACCATTTATTAAATAGGGAATCCTTTCCCTGTTTCTTCTTTTTGTCAGTTTTGTCAAAGATCAGATGGTTGTAGATGTGTGGTATTATTTCTGAGGGCTCTGTTCTGTTCCATCGGTCTATATCTCTGTTTTGGTGCCAGTACCATGCTGTTTTGGTTACTGTAGCCTTGTAGTATAGTTTGAAGTCAGGTAGCGTGATGCCTCCAGCTTTGTTCTTTTGGCTTAGGATTGTCTTGGCAATGCGGGCTCTTTTTTTGTTCCATATGAACTTTAAAGTAGTTTTTTCCAATTCTGTGAAGAAAGTCATTGGTAGCTTGATGGGGATGGCAATGAATCTGTAAATTACCTTGGGCAGTATGGTCATTTTCATGATATCGATTCTTCCTATCCATGAGTATGAAATGTTCTTCCATTTGTTTCTGTCCTCTTTTATTTCATTGAGCAGTGGTTTGTAGTTGTCCTTGAAGAGGTCCTTCACATCCCTTGTAAGTTGGATTCCTAGGTATTTTATTGTCTTTGAAGCAATTGTGAATGGGAGTTCACTCATGATTTGGCTCTCTGTTTGTCTGTTATTGGTGTATAAGAATGCTTCTGATTTTTGCACACTGATTTTTTATCCTGAGACTTTGCTGAAGTTGCTTATCAGCTTAAGGAGATTTTGGGCTGAGACAATGGGTTTTCTAAATATACAATCATGTCGTCTGCAAACAGGGACAATTTGACTTCCTCTTTTCCTAATTGAATACCCTTTATTTCTTTCTCCTGCCTGATCGCCCTGGCCAGAACTTGCAACACTATGTTGAATAGGAGTGGTGAGAGAGGGCATCCCTGCCTTGTGCCAGTTTTCAAAGGGAATGCTTCCAGTTTTTGCCCATTCAGTATGATATTGGCTGTGCATTTGTCATAAATAGCTCTTATTATTTTGAGATACATCCCATCAATACCTAATTTATTGAGAGTTTTTAGCATGAAGGCTGTTGAATTTTATCAAAGGCCTTTTCTGCATCTATTGAGATAATCATGTGGTTTTTGTCTTTGGTTCTGTTTATGTGCTGGATTACGTTTATTGATTTGTGTATGTTGAACCAGCCTTGCATCCCAGGGATGAAGCCCACTTGATCAACAAAAGCCAAAATTGACAAATGGGATCTAATTAAACTAAAGAGCTTCTGTACAGCAAAAGAAACTACCATCACAGTGAACAGGCAACCTACAGAATGGGAGAAAATTTTTGCAATCTACTCATCTGACAAAGGGCTAATATCCAGAATCCACAAAGAACTCAAACAAATTTACAAGAAAAATATCAAACAACCCCATCAAAAAGTGGGCAAAGGATATGAACAGACACTTCTCAAAAGAAGACATTTATGCAGCCAGAAGACACATGAAAAAATGCACATCATCACTGGCCATCAGAGAAATGCACATCAAAACCATAATGAGATACCATCTTACATTGGTTAGAATGGCAATCATTAAAAAGTCAGGAAACAACAGGTGCTGGAGAGGATGTGGAGAAATAGGAACACTTTTACACTGTTGGTGGGAGTGTAAACTAGTTCAACCATTGTGGAAGACAGTGTGGCAATTCCTCAAGGATCTAGAACTAGAAATACCATTTGATCCAGCCATCCCATTACTGGGTATATACCCAAAGGATTATAAATCATGCTGCTATAAAGACACATGCACATGTATGTTCATTGTGGCACTATTCACAATAGCAAAGACTTGGAACCAACCCAAATATCTATCAATGATAGACTGAATTAAGAAAATGTGGCACATACACACCATGGAATACTATGCAGCCATAAAAAAGGATGAGTTCATGTCCTTTGCAGGGACATGGATGAAGCTGGAAACCATCATTCTCAGCAAACTATCGCAAAGACAAAAAAACCAAACACCGCATGTTCTCACTCATAGGTGGAAATTGAACAATGAGAACACGTGGACACAGGAAGGGAAACATCACACACCAGGGCCTGTCCTGGGGTGGGGGGAGTGGGGAGGGATAGCATTAGGAGATATACCTAATGTAAATGACGAGTTAATGGGTGCAGCACACCAACATGGCACATGTATACATATGTAACAAACCTGCACGTTGTGCACATATACCCTAGAACTTAAAGTATAATAAAATAAAATAAAATAAATTATCTTGAAGCAAATGAAAAATAGGCAAAAACTCAGCCAAAAAAAAAAAAAGAAGAAAAATATAAGAAACCTAATGGAAATTGTAGAACTGAAAAATACGTTAGAGAGTAGAAAAATGAACCTGCTGGATGGGCCTAATTCAACAGTGGATATGACAAAAGATAGCATCAGGAACTTGAGGACAGACAAGTAGATTTTATTCAATCTGAACAACAGAGAGAAAATTGATTGAAGAAATGAACAAAGTCTCAGGGACTTGTGAGATAGTAACAAAAGGCTGAACATTCTATTACAGAAATCTTAGAACACAGAAATAAATGAGTAGGGCTGAAAAAATATTCAAAGGAATAATTGAACTCTTCCCAAATTGGAAAAAGACATAAACTTACAGATTCAAAAAGCTTAGTGAATCTCAAATAGGGTAAACCTGAGGAAATACACATAAAGACATATATCCTGATGAAACTTAAAAATGAAAGACAAAAAAAATTTTTTAAATGACCAAAGAGCAATGTTGACTTATTTAGAGAGGAACACAAACTCAAAAAACAGTACATTTCTCATCTGAAATCATGGAAGCCATAAAAGTGGTAGAACATTTTAAGTGGTGAGAGAAAAGAACAGCCAATCGGGCATCACATATTCAGAGAATAATCCGTAGCAAGGTATTGTAGTGCAGGGAAAACAGTGAGAAGACTGTAATGATAATGCAGGAGATAAATTATGATGTCTGGAGGTCTGGATTGTTATTTTATTTCTATAGACCACTGCTTAGTGTTACTTAGAATCAAATTATATACTAATTAGATGTTAGAGGGTACTTGGAAATAGACATGAGTTTGTATTTATTATTAGTGTTACCTTTCAATGTATAATTCAGAGAAAACACAGTAGAAATAGTAAGAAAAATACATGACAGATTTTAAAGGAACACAAGTTTAGATAAAAACAATTTTGCTAGAAGTATAAATAATCACACAGAAAAAAAATCGTTAGAGGTTATTCAACCAAAGATGGGGGTCATCACATAAAAACTGGAGCTAATAGAAAAAAACTACTTTAAATTTCATATATTTGGTATTTAGATTCTTCCTAATATAAAAGTTATTTCTGAGTTAGTGACTATTCTCTAATTGTACATATCATAATAAATATATCAATATTTAAAGCTCTCACGAATAAAATGAATTAAATATTGAAATTGTAAATCAATTTCTTCTTTTGTAAATTAATAACCACAAGTTCCATGTGCACCATGTGTATACAACAATCTAAAATGCTACCAGGATTTTTTATAACCTATTTTAAAAGATAAAAAGGGAATAATTTGATTAGATTTATAAATAAGTAGGACATATTCGTATCTTATGTAAGACAGTTAATCCCTCAGAACATCTCTTTTTCATCAGTTTAAGCTTGTAGTTGATTTCTGGCTTTGAATTTTCTGAGGTAATACACCTGTATTCAGATTTTTTTAATGGAAAATTTTAATGTTTTGGGGAGGGTATTACATGTATAGATCATAGAATCTTCACATCCCGATGCGGGAATATGGAGTTCTATTGGGACTAAATCCTTATGTATACACAGACAACAAAAATGGAAAATTAGCCCATTTCCTTATACTTTAAAGGATGAGATTCTTTTTTGCAAGTATATTTATGACAGAAAGTTTTTTTTAAAGCTTATCATTAATGTAATTGATAAATAGATTAAATATCAATAAGACTTTGAATCTACCTTATGTTGTAATTCAGCAACAAAATAAGTATAGATCATTATTTATCTCAATATAAAATTATCTTCAAAAATATATATTTCTTAAAGCTTACCACATTAAATTAACATGGTGATGGAGTTTAGATTAAAATATTTTTTAAAAAATAATTGAGGTACATTATAAACAATTGAAATGATCCATGATATATAAGCTAAATGACAACTATCTACTTAACTAGATATTCTATCACCTTTAATGAAATTAAAGAAGGATCAAATACTAGCTCAGATTAATGGCATAGTCATTAATTGTGCTATATTCACATGGTCATTTCCCCTTGTAATTTAATTTTCCTTCCTCCATTCCTGAACACTGAAAATGTTTAATGGAACTTCCACATTCATTTATGAGCTGAGAATTATCTCTATTTGGAAGCCTTGAAACTACTGACTGATTATACAGGAAAAGAGTTTAGCATTGATAAAGAGCAACCATTTTCAAGTCTGTATTTTAGTTCTTCCTGTTGCTGTCAAATACAAAGTTTATATTCACATGAAATGCCTTTTAAAAGTTGTTTTATATGTTCAGAATTTTATCAAAAAAATTCTTCTAACCACACGTCAGAAATATTTATGGAAATATTAGTTCTATATGCACTTCATTAAGCACCTATCAAATTCCAGGTAAGCATTGCATTGTATACTTTGTTATAATCCATATTTGTTGTGGTAAGATTCTCTTTGGCTCTTTGCCCTTTATTAGTTCAATACTCAAATGGAGATGGGTTAGAGTTTTCAGCATTTGCTTAAGTAGATGGGGACTAGGCAATGGGATTAGGAAATAATAGTATCCAGATAATTAGTTAATATTTGCTCAGTTGTGTAAATGTGTCATTATATTTACTTTTTGCTTATAACAGTATACACTGAGTGAAAAATGTTGTTTTGCATTAATAATGTGACTGCATTTCATGCAACTTCATATGTTATTGCATTATGGTAGATTTAGTGCTTTTTCTATTCTACTCTTTCTGATAAAAGAAAAATATTTTATAAACTGACTTTCCCTTATAGGTTATCTCATATAAACTGAATCCCAGAGTCCCAGAGTACTAAGAATAAAAAATTTTATTTAGACTTATTTGATAAAATGTCCACCTGTACTTGTTTCATTTAATTATATTTTTTATTTGTGGAAGAAAGAAAATGTTAGTGTAATCTTATTAGGTTATGAGTCAATATTTGATTCCAAAAGTCAAAATAATAATAACATTATTATTATAACTCATTTTGTGAATTAATGATGATGAACTAATATTTCCCTGAAGTCCAGCTTTTTTGTTTTATTATTGACAATCTTGAAAAAATGACTTTCTTAATGCCATATAATTTTACAAAAATAAATATTCAGGCATATGAAAAGCTATCCTCATTTTTTCTAACCTAAAAGAAAGATAAATTATTCTTACCACTCTAATAATATTTTTTTACAAAGACCAGGTCTACTCGCTTCACATTTCACTGGCTTCAACCACAAGTGAAAGTGACTTATTATTATACCAGCAATTACTAAATTTTTCCCTGTTAATTTGTACTAAAATGCAGAAAATGCAGTCACAATGTTGCTCCTGAACTCTTTACCAGGTACCAGGAAGCAAAATATAAGTTAAAAGCAAATTGTATTAAATATATTCTCACAAATCAGAACAATTTCTACTTCAGTCCTAGACAGCATAAAGTAAAGGTGTTATATAGTGAGGGCATAGGCATCCCGAGCTAACAGTGCGTCACCATTAATGTTGCCCAACATCACTGCATTTTTAAATCTTCTTTTCCTAAACTTTTTATGTCAAGAAAATGATTTATGGTTCTAAGTTACACACTCCAGGATGAAATGCTCTACTTTAATTTCTGTTACTGACTTTGAGGTATAGATACCTAATGTGTTACCAGGCACTGAAATTTCAATTTGCTTTTTATTTTCCACAAGGTGACAAGAAAGTATTGAATTCCCATTTTACTTAGTAATTATTTAAATACAATTCATTGAGATACATGAATATGATTCAAAAATATGTTAAAAGTAAAGAATTATCAGATCCAATATTCTTCTCAAAATTCTAGATATATCTGAACGGATTTTTCACACAAGTGAAAGCAGAACATCAATAAAACAGTTAGAAAACATTGAAAACTAGATAGAAATGGCAAAAAAGAAAAAAGCCAAATTATTTTCCTCTTCCTATCATTATTTACAATCAAAAAACAAAAATAATCATTTGTAATTTTAAAAATACCCATTTTAATAGAAAATATTTGAGTGTCCTGTTCAATAGATTAAATTACCATGAGAGTAATTATTTAATCAACTTCAGTGTGAATCTATTTGTTGATAAATTTATTTATGCAAATACGCTTATTTTAAATATGAAGGCAATCTAACAACCTACTAGTAAAGACCAAAGAATTAAAATTACTGGCTTTGAAGAATTTTAAAATTTAAAATGTTGTCTTGCTGATACTTCCGAGTTTGGAATATTGTCCTCTAATACTCTGATCTCTAGCTTTACATGCAGTATTTGTTTCCTATTGCTTCTCTCACAAATTACCAAAAATGTATTGGCTTAAAACAACATAATGTATTATCTTAGAGCTACATCAGAAATACATCTCCAATCTTACTGGGCTAAGGATCAAGGGGTTGACAAGGCTGTGTCCCCTTTTTGGAGGCTAGTATATAATTTGTGCTTTTGCTTTTTCTATTTATTAGAGGCTGCGCATATTCCTTGGCTCTTGAGCCCCTTCCTCCATCTTCAAAGTCAACAACATAGCATCACTCTGATCCTGTTTCCTTATCACGTCTCTTTCTCTGACTCTTCTTTCACATTCCTTTTTAACTTTAAAGACTTTTATGATTACATCAGGCCTACCAGATAATCCAGGATAACCTCCCTATTTTAAGGTCAGCTGATGAACAACCTCAAGTCCCATTTACCAAATAACATATTCATAGGTTCTAGAGATCAGAATGTGGACATTTTTAGGAGCCATTTAAAGGTCCAATAGAGAAGAAACGAAAGCCAGTTACACAAATTCCAAAAAATTAATGCAAAGTAGATGGAAAGGAATCATCTCACTGATGTATAGATTACATGCAATCATAATAAAATTTCCAGCCAGTAATTCTGATAAAAATGAAAAGAACTTCTCAAAATTAATATGAAAATAATTTCAAGTTAACATAAACCATAATGTAATATATCAAAAATTTTCATGTAAATTTAAGAAAATTTACCCTAATACAGTTCTTTTTGTTGTAGATTATATAATTTTTACTACAATAACATGTATTATTTGCTCCACATCTAATAGTTAAATATGGTAGTAGTAATTTTATGTGATATTCCAGCATTCATTTTTATATGAAAAACAGCTTAATATTGAATATATTTGTATTCGTATACAAGTAATAATTTATATCTAGAATCCTAGAATTCTAGAGCTATAAAATACCTTAGAAGTTCCTTTTTTTTCAGTTTTTCCTAGGCTCTCCATTCTGAAAAACTAATATCATTTAATGATATATAATCATTGGTGTTTTTCGTTTGTTTGTTTGTTTTTTGCTTGCTCTGTTGCCCAGGCTGGAGTGCAGTAGCATGATCTTGGCTCACTGCAGCCTCCACCTCCTGGGTTCAAGTGATTCTCCTGCCTCAGCCTCCCAAGTAGCTGGGACTACAGGCATGCACCACCATGCCTGGTTAATTTTTGTATTTTTAGTAGAGACAGGGTTTCACCATGTTGACCAGGCTGGTCTTGAACTCCTGACCTCAAGTGTTCTGCCCACCTCAGCCTCCCAAAGTGCTGAGATTACAGGCATGAGCCACACTGTTCATTTTTATGAGCTGAAATGTATTATATTTAGGAAAGAGTGATTTTACAAAGTTCAATGATGGACTTCTTTAATCTGCTAATATATATTTTGAATTTCCAAAGAAGAATAATAGTTTCCAATATTCTCAAATCTCATTTTACTATCAAACATCCTATGGATCTAATGAGATAAACACACACTTTGAGAATGTTTTCTCTACAGAGTGCCCAATAACACATACCTTGTCCATTTCAAAATGTTCTTCATAGAGTTATCTGACCTTAAGTGAGCAATTATCATTTATACGTGACATAGCAGAGATAGTTGTCTTACACATTCCATGATACAGCCAATGCAAGGAAAATTTGTAAAATGAAGAAATTAACTACGGAATCATCAGTCTCTTCTACTAATTCATATTCATCAAACATGAACCTTCTCAATATTTTTCTACCCATCATTATGCTATTCCACTCTTCTATCCTTCATATGCAGTTCCTGATGTTCTCTTCTTCCTTCCTCTACCTGTACTTTATTTCACAAAAGAGATCTCTCATCTATTGCTTCTTAATTGATTATTACAAAAATAACCTTTTTACTAACATTTAATTTTGGCTGTGTTGTCTACAGTAATTTGGCATTTATCAGAACAGATGAAATATACATTTAGGAAGAGGCTAAATTCCTAAATTCATGTCATGCAATCAAAAATATCTTCACTTACTAGTTAGATGGATTGTACCTTGTTTGACTATATGAGTAAATTGTTCCCATGCCATCATCTATTTTTCAGGCACTAAACTATGCATTATGAAACCTGGTGCCTGTCACATAGAAGGTACCTCAATAATACCTGTTGATTTCTGAGTCATATTAATCTAATTATAACAATTGTTTCTTTCAGAGGTAAGTGAATATACAGGAAATACACAGTCTTTCCTAATAAATATTTACTAGTGAATATGCCATTGATTTTAGATTGTATTATAAGGTGCACAAAATAACAGCCATTTGGTGAAATAGACATTAACTCTGAGAAATCGCAGTTCAATCAAGTCTCCCTTAAGCTAATCTAATACAAATATCTAAAGAAACAATAGGCATAATACATTATTGGCAAGAAAGAGTATATTGAAAAAAGCACTTAACATCAAACATTTTCAAATAAAACGGTGTTTTAAGAATTTTCCCTTTAAAGATACAGTTCTAACACTCCCTCACTGATAATAATCTGTCCAGGGGACTTAACAAGTGCTCTGATCAGTTCAGGCACTTAAAAAGTGCCCTGAGAACCTCTGATTCAAATAAAGAACAGAGTTATTGAGAGTTTTCCTAAGTTGGTTTCAGAATAATTTCATGCTGTTTAATAAATATACTTTTCAGTTTGAGTACAAATTTACAAACATAGATTTATAAGTATAATAATTTAATGTGAATCGCATAAATTTTGAGAGTCAAAAATAAATTTATGTGTCTAAGAGAACTAAGTCTACTTGATGAATTAAAATTTTAGAATATCTTGAAATGATGACAGATATTATTCATTAATTCCATTTCTGCTATTATGGAAAATATATCTAAGAGTGATAGATTTTTTTTCATAAAAGTATTAATACATGTCCCAAAAGTTTAAAATATCCCAAGATGCCTGTCTTTATGTGCATACAGAGTTCTCCACAAAATCAAAATTTAAGTACAAAATTCAATTACAGATTCTAGCTTTCATTTATTTAAATATAGACACATATTAGGTTGGTGCAAATGTAATTGCGGTTTTTACCATTAAAAGTAATTAGCAAAAACCGCAATTACATTTGCACCAACCTAATATATAGAAGTCAATATATAACACATACAAGAGACAAATATCTTATTATAAATTACATATAAAACAAATTTATGCCACAAATATACTTGTTAGCTAATGTGTATAACACAAGACTATCTTCTAATATGCAATATTTATGAAGTCACAAGGTTAAAAATAATTTTGGAAAATTTATAAGATCTTCTGAAAAATATCAGTCTTCCATTAAAGTTATTAAGCTGAGGGAAATACTTTCCCTTTAATGTTTACCAACCAAACCTGAAATAATATTTCCTAATTTAGTATCTTTAGAAATGTTTTCATAAGCTTATATGAATAGTGTATAAAATTAATGTAGCTAAGAATAAATTATGAATAGATTTTGAGCTATATGAATTTTCTTAGCAATAATTTTAATTTGCTAGGTTTTCAATAATGAAAAAGTAACATGTTAGATGCTTTAAGACTTTTAAAAGTTCTTTCTTTTAGTTTTATCATTTAAATAGTTATAATGGATACAGCAATTTTTATACCTTCACTCCATAGTATTAAAAATGAAGCTTACAGAATATATATGATTTTGCTGAGATCCACAGCTAGACTTCCTTTATTTATAACCTCTTGCCTGAACAATATATTAGTTCATAATGATTTGACAGTGATTATTCAGAATGAGAAATTAAAATGATAGCTGTTCTATAAGAAAAATACATTTGTATTTTTAAACCCTCATTATATTGGTTTTTACCCGGGCTGCAGAAAGCTGGAAATACTGTGACTTCTACTCTTTTCAAGAGAAAAAGTCAGATAATCTACAAAATCAATCTACACAAGTATCTGTAAAAACTTTACTGTTAACATTGTACTCGATAGTAAAATATTGAAAAAAATTCTTGGAATCAGGAAAAAGGCAAAAATTCAAATTTTTACTGTTTTAATTTATGATTACATAGCAGTTCCCAGCCAATGTGAGAAGATGATAAATAAATAGACATAAGGACTGGAAAAAAACTAAATATACTCCTGCTAATATTCACAGAAGACACGAATATAAACAAAATTCTAAAAGTGCTGAGAAATAGACTATTAGAATTAACAGGTTAATCCATGGAGGCTTGTAGATACAAGGTAAGTAAAAATAAAATCAGTCATATTTTAATATACTGGGAACAAACAAATAGATACTTATATTTTTTAAGTGATAGCTTTTACAATAGCATTGGAGAAAATCCAGAATTTACTAAAATAATCTAATAAAAGTTATACAAGAGTTTATTACCAAAGGTGATTGGAATAACAGAATAGAGGATTGTGAAACACATCCACACATAAATGGTCACTTGAGATATGACAAAGGTGAGAGTGTAGAAGTGAAGAGTTTGTTTTTGATGAATAGTGCTGGGTCATTTGGATAGTTATATGGGATATAATATGTATAAGAACCACACACAAAAATCAATTCCATATGGATTTCATGTATAAATATAAAATATTTCTACTTCAAAGGAAGATGTAGAAGAACATCTTTATGTACTTGTAGTAAGCAAGAATTTTCTTTTAAAAAGGACATAAATTGTGCTAAGAAAAAATGATACAATAGTCCGTATTAAAAGTAGGAACTTCAGTTCATCAAAAGACAACAGTAGGCAGGTAAAAAGAGTAGCCTGTAGGGTTATAGAGTGGGAGAATATATGTTTGATGTGCATACTTCCAGAACATGTAAACATTCCAAAAATCAACAGAAATAAAAGATAGCTCAATGGACAAGGGATGACCACAGTTTCAAAATAAAATATCCAAATAAAAAATTGTATAAAATGTGTTCAATGTAATTAAATATGTAATTAAATTATACAAAATAAAATCACAATAAAGCTTCACTACCTCCACTAGAATGAATAAAATGGAAAAAAATTGGGATATAGTTTCAGAATGATTTGGAGGAACTGGAACTCTCTGGTCCTTCATATGCATGCGTTATGAGCTAGCAATTACACACATGGTTATGTATCTGATCTGAAATCTGATCACATTCACAGAACCACTATTATAATACTCAAAACACAAAGACCAGCAGAAACCTTTTCAATAACTATAATGAATAATTAAGTTGTGATGTGTTCTATTAAAAAATACTGTACAGCAATGAAAACTAATGAACTTCAATTCCACACAATATGCGGAGTATTAATATCACAAACATGATATTAATATTCAAGCTTGCGAAGAATTCATATGTTTGTCATAAGAAAAGCTGAATAAATAAAGAGATAGATAGCCATTTTTGAGAATAATCTAGAAATACATATAACAATGAATGTATACATATATATTCATTATGTGTATGTATACATATAACAAGGAATGTATATTCCTTGGTATATCGTCCAAATTAACTTTCCTATATGAGTTCAAAAATACATATTTTAAAGGGTGTTCTTGCATATCTATTTGTAGCAGTGGAAAAATGGGAGAATACAGAAATACATCATTAAGCATAAATTTTACTAAGAAAATAAAAAATATAGTAAAATTTTTCAATGGGTATAGACCTCAAAACATAATTTAAATAAAAATTATAAAAATGAGGTTATGTACAAGTTCATCTATGTACATTTTTATATACACAAAAACATATAAAAGAGAAATTGGACATAACTTAGCAAAAATGAATGAAGGATAGTGGAAAGTGATTATAATGCTGGAATAAACAAAATATTAGTGATGATAATTATTTTAAAATTAGATGAATATAAGGCTTCACTCAGATTGATTACAATAGCATGCCATAAGTAACTAATAAGTAAATAAATTTAAAGAAAAGGAAAACATCATGGATAAAGTGATAATTTTATAACAGGTATGTCTCAGTTAAAACACTGTTTATCAGCCAGACATGGTGGCTCATGCCTGTAATCCCAATGCTTTGGGAGGTTGAGCTGGGAGGATCCCTTGAAGCTAAGAGTCAGAGACCAGCCTGTGTGGCATAGTGAGATCCTACCTCTACAAGAAGTAAAATTAATTTTAATATTGTCCATGTTGTCTGTTATAATAAATGTCTTGATAGAATTGAATTTTGAGGGTAGCAATATTTTATATTTTATCCAGCAATAGGGTCAAGCACAAAAGTAAAGGCTGCAGAAGCTCCCAATGCCAGAAACTGCAGAGCCCCAAAGAAGGTGTCACAGCCCTGACTTGGGAAGCTCCTAGGTCTGGGCTCCATGAAGGGCCACAGCTCTTCTCTCCTTCTTGTTGCCTGCAATGTGGCAAGCAAAGGATGTGTTGCACAGCCTTCATTGGATTAATGCCTATTTGACATTGGAACTTGACTAAGTGGCTGTGAATGAAAGCTCACCTTTGCCCACATATTTATATCTCAGAAAGGGTTTTGAGAAGCACCTACGTAAGCAATATGCAAGGGCAAAGACAAACTATGTATGTGAAAATTAAACAGAAAAATAATTCTCACATTGTATATAAAATAATTGCTGCAGCAGAAGTATAGGCCCTCCAAACCATCTCTAAAGATCCAGACAATATTAAGTCTGGAAAAGTATTTTCTATGATTAAAAAAAGAACATAGAATTTATCATTATCAGTTTGATCTCTTTAGAAAAGATCCACAATGAAAGGACAAGCCAAGAGATTTGAATGCTTTTAAGTATAGAATGAGGACTAACAATTTGTGAAATTATAGTTAGAGAAAGGATGATTTTTAACATGGTAGTGTCAGTAGAATCATATCTCTAATAAAAGTTGCAATGGAGAGTAGTGAATTTTTGTCAGAAAGTGATTTTATATTCAATATTGGAGAACTCAAAAAGGTTTAATAAAGACACTGTATACAAAGGTGTGGATAGGGTATAGTCAATCACAAAGGATCGTTAGTGTATTAATCCTCACACTACTAATAACAAGGCAGAGACATCTGAAAGGTTGGGACAGAAGTGGTTACAGTGAAGTGCGCCATGAAAGAGAAGCTAACTTATTTTTCAGAAGAAAACACTAATTAGAAATTTTAAAATATAGAATAACTATACATTGAAAAGAATCTGAATGCATTTTAGATTTACTTTGCTTAACTCTGTACAAACAAATTAGAATAAACTAGATGAAGAGATAATTATTTTGGGAAATTACATGTTGCTAAAACTGACCCCAGAAGAGGTAGATAATCTGAATAGGTGGATTCCTTTAAAGAAAATGTAACTAGGTGAATTATTCTTGAACCAAAAAAAGAGTTTCATGAAAATAAGTACTAGGACCCTATTGTTTTAGATAAACTAAGCAAAAATATATACATAAATACAATGCATAAATATGGAAGAGACAAGAAACTTTAAGAAATTGCCTAGTGTCAATACTATTCAGGACATAGGCATGGGCAAGAATTTCATGACTAAAACACCAAAAGAAACGGCAACAAAAGCCAAAATTGACAAATGGGATCTAATTAAACCAAAGAGCTTCTGTACAGCAAAAGAAACTACCGTCACAGTGAACAGGCAACCTACAGAATGGGAGAAAATGTTTGCAATCTACTCATCTGACAAAGGGCTAATATCCAGAATCTACAAAGAACTTAAACAAATTTACAAGAAAAAAATCAAACAACCCTATCAAAAAGTGGGCGAAGGACATGAACAGACACTTCTCAAAAGAAAACATTTATGCAGCCAAAAGACACATGAAAAAATGCTCATCATCAGTGGCCATCAGAGAAATGCAAATCAAAACCAAAATGAGATACCTTCTCACACCAGTTAGAATGGCGATCATTAAAAAGTCAGGAAACAACAGGTGCTGGAGAGGATGTGGAGAAATAGGAACACTTTTACACTGTTGGTGGGACTGTAAACTAGTTCAACCATTGTGGGAGACAGTGGGCGATTCCTCAAGGATCTAGAACTAGAAATACCATTTGACCCAGTGATCCCATTACTGAGTATATACCTAAAGGATTATAAATCATGCTACCATAAAGACACATGCACACATATGTTTATTGTAGCACTATTCACAATAGCAAAGACTTGGAACCAACCCAAATGTCCAACAATGATAGACTGGATTAAGAAAATGTGGCACATATACACCATGGAATACTTTGCAGCCATAAAAAAGTATGAATTCATGTCCTTTGTAGGGACATGGATGAAGCTGAAAACCATCATTCTGAGAAAACTATCGCAAGGACAGAAAACCAAACACTGCATGTTCTCACTCATAGGTGGGAACTAAACAATGAGAACACTTGGACACAGGGTGGGGAACATCACACACCAGGGCCTGTCCTGGGGTGGGGGGAGTGGGGAGGGGTAGCACTAAGAGAAATACCTAACGTAAATGACGAGTTAATAGGTGCAGCACACCAACATGGCACATTTATACATATGTAACAAGCCTGCACGTTGTGCACATGTACCCTAGAACTTAAAGTATGATAAAAAAATAAATAAATGTGAAAATAAAACCCAGCATAAAAAAAAGAAATTGCCCAGTGTTGTTTAAACTTTTCCAGAACTGCCAGAATAAAAGTTTAGAAGTTATTTTTATAAGCCATAATATGATAAGCTTATAAGATAAATGTAAAGATATAAGAGAACTATGGAAACTTTTTCCTCATAGACACCAATAGAAGAAACACAAAATATTGGGAAATACAACCCTGTAATACTATTAAGGAATAGTATTCCAATGAAAAGTGAGATTCCTTTGCATCAATATTATAGAACAAAATTTCCCTGCCAAGACTATTTCCCTCTTTAATCCACCCATATTGAATTAGAAGTGATGGAATTATTCCCCTCAAAATCCTCAATAATTGCTCCTTTGAAAAATAAAATGTAATCTTTTTAAAAACTTTAATTTGATATTTATAATGATTTGCATTTGTTCTAATCACAAACTTTTACTAATAGCTTTAAAGTATATACTTAGTCATTTCTTTTTAAGTAGATATCATCCATTAGTATAGCACAATGAACAATTTTGCAATTTTCTAATAAACTGTTTCTTCCACTTTCCTACCCTTCTCCAAGATTCTTGCTTAAGGAAATATTATCTAACTCCTCGTTAACACTTAGAAGATATTAGTGAGCTTTCTCTACTAAGATTTGTCTCACCTATACCTTCATTTGGGATAATTTTATTATAACAATCCATCTATAATATCTTTCTAAAATCTTAGAATATGTAAAAATCCAAGACATTTAATCACTTTGATATATATAGCTTTTTGTTATGTGTAAAGATAAATATATTCAATGCTCAATAGCACTCATTATGCAGACTTTCCTAAACATGTCTTGTCTGTTTGAAGAGGTTTCAGTGACAGATTGTTCAGAAAGCATGGATCAGAAACATATTCACTGATTTATTGCACATTTACATGTAGTAGCTTTTTATTTTCATCTGGCATGAAATTCAGTCTCAGTGTTACGGGATCCTTGGGGTGTTGCCTTACCAGCCAGAAACCTCTGTGCCCAGTGGCACCATTGCCCAAGTTTTGCTCAGGCCCACTGAGCCCACTCTGCCTGGCAGGCTGTGCTTGGCTCTCACTGCTGGCCTGGATCCCATCCCTGCCAAGGGCAAGCAGAGTGGTGAGGGATATGTTAGTGAGCAAGCATAGAGTACAG
The DNA here is from genome assembly GCF_028885625.2 of Pongo pygmaeus. Classification (NCBI taxonomy): domain Eukaryota; kingdom Metazoa; phylum Chordata; class Mammalia; order Primates; family Hominidae; genus Pongo; species Pongo pygmaeus. Next base: position 87,691,827 of record NC_072384.2, read on the forward strand.
TCACTCTGCACAGCCAAGCATGCTGGCTATAGCAGGGTGGGCAGCTCCAGGCACTGGCATGGGTGCCAGCTCCCTGCAAGGCTGCAGCCGGACCAGGTGTCCTGCTAGCAGCTTCCATGCCTGGCACTGGAGAACACGTTGGTGACCAGAAGCTTGGAGATGCCAGAAACTGGAGAGCCCCAAAGAGGGTGTCACAGACCTGACTTGCGGAGCTCCTAGGTCTGGGGTCCCTGAAGGGCCACAGCTCTTCTCTCCTTGTTGCCTGCAATGTGGCAAGCAAAGGACGTGTTTCAGCCCTGCTTGTGTTACAGCTTTTGCAGCCCTGTCATTAGGTGGATCCTGAGTTCTTGTCCTGTGCCTGGGAAGAATGAGGTACATGGACAAGTGGAGGGTGAGCAAGGTGAAGAGGAATTTTATTGAGTGATAGAACAGCTCAGAGGAGACTCACAGTGGGTAGCTCCTCTCCACAGCCAGGGTGGCCTGACGAGTGTTCAGTTCTCAGCAGAGAGGTCACTCCGGAGTGGGTAGCTCCTCTCCACATCTGGTCATCCTGATTGTCTGCTCAGTTCTCAGCAGAGAAGAGATGCTGGAGTGGATAGCTCCTCTCTGCAGCTGTTTGTCCTGACATCTCTTTTTGAATCTGGCTGACTCTGGAATTTTTATTAGCTTCAGAGGAGAGGAAGGACATGCTGACTGGTCCATGGGCAGCCATGGATGGGCCCAGAAAAGTACCATAAATTCCTACTCTGGCCTGCTGGACTGGCAGTCTAAACCCTAGGCTTCAGGTATTCCCTGGCTTGAAGGTGGGACTTAACTAGGGACCTGCCCCTTTCCACCCAGGAGCCTGTCTGCCTCCTGGTGCTATTCATGGCAACCAGGTTGTTTGTGCTGAGGGATGCCTACAGGCCAGTGCCAAGCTGCCCTCAGCCCCCCAGGCCTCCTTTACATGCTGCTCATTGGTGCCCAAATTCCAGAGGGGGCCCAGGGGTCAGGGGGCTGGTGTGTCAGTGCTGCCCTGAGCATGTGCACACCTGGCTGGGTTGTGACAGCACCAGGGCTTGGCCTCTGCTCTGAGATCAGGGTTGGCACTGGGAGTGGGGAGAAGCCAGGCAGCAGGAGCAGGCACTTCTGAGCCTGCGGGGGAAGGGGCCTTCTTGGGCCCCTAAGAGTGCAGAGATGCCTAGGTCCACAGCCGTGGCTTGAGTGGCTACAGTTGCACCCAGGAAGGTAGGGCTCCTGCCTGCTCACAGACATTAAGAGCATAGGGATGCCCAGATCCACAGCCTCAGCTGGGAGGCTGCAGCTGTGCCCAGGAAATGTGAGGCTCCCACACTGCCCACTCAGAAGTGGGGGCTTCTGCCTGTTCCCAGCTCTTGCCGGCTCCATGGAGCATCCAGCCCCAGCTGCACCTCTCTCACTGTACCCGGCGTCATGGCAGTGGCCACTCTAGACAGGCCACCGCTGCCATCATCAGTATATATAAAATTCTGTTTTCATGTATTATTTCCTTAGGTATTTTAAATGTATTTGCTGCATTGGCATCTAGCATAGTCTGCAAAGTTTGAAAAGAAAAATGTACTTTGAATTTCCTTTCCCTTTTAAGTAACTTGATGTTTTGTCTGGATTCCAGAGGCCATTTTTTTTCTCTTAAAATTTCAATAATCTTATCAGATTTTATCAAACCTTATTGTTGACTATCTGAATCAATGTTTCTTTAAAATTCTTTATTAAAAAAAATTTTTTTTGTATATACAGCGTTTAACCATGTTGCCCAGGCTGGTCTCAAACTGTTGAGCTCAAGCAATCCACTTGTCTCAGACTCTCGAAGTGCTGAGATTTATAGGCATGAGCCACTGTGCCTAGCCAAACTTTGTTATTTTTAAAGAGATTATCCCCAGTTTGACTTTTTGAATTATTTTCATTCCCATTGTTTTTGTTTGTTTGTTTGTTTTCTTCCTTTCAGGAATTCCAGGTTTGCATTGGATCTTCTTGGCCTCATTCTATATTTATTATTTTCTTCTTTTTTCTTTTCTGCTTAATTTTATTTTCCCTTTTCAATACTATATTTTTGTTGGATATTTGTCATTTCTGTATTTTCTTTTGTTCTATAATTGATTTTTTTAATATTGGCAACCTCTTTAATATTTAGAGATTAGATGTTATAAAACAAAGACTCATTTGTCTAATATATACACAATATATACAGTATAGCAAAGTTAAATTAAATGCATGTAATATATAGGCAATGGATTAAGCTGAAATTTTCTAATAAACACTGGCAAAACACCTTTTTCAATTTCTTCCCTTCCACATTCCTCAATCTAATGAACAGGTACATAAAGTATGCTGTTCACAGAGGTGGTTCAACAATTCCACTTCCAAACAGCATTTCCCATCAGTTTTTAAAAGCTATTTGCAAAACGTGTCATTCTGTTACTATTAAATACATCAAGCACTTCCAAATATCTAGAAAGACTAGATATTTTGTATAACTTGTTCATGTACACAGCAGTGTTAAATAAAATTGCACACACAAAACTGGTTATAATCTGAGGTATCTTCTAAATATGCATTTTGGCCTTGACCATCCCCCGCTTACCTCCTTCTCTCTGCTTTCAATCAGTGGACAAGTACAGGCATGTGTAATGCTTAGAGATGGTTGAACAAATTCCTTTCCAAAAGTCATTTACAGAAGAGAAGTTTTCCTATGAATTTCAACATAAAGCATACAAAATAGTTAATTTTACAAGACATACCTGAGACTGGAAAGAAAAAGAGATTTAATTGGACTTATAGTTCCACATGGCTGGGGAGACCTCAGAAGCATGGCGGGAGGTGAAAGGCACTTCTTACATGGCAGCAGCAAGAGAAAATTAGGAAGAAGCAAAAGCAAAAAACCCTGTTAAACCCATCAGACCTCATGAGACTTATTCACTATCACAAGTATAGCATGAGAAAGACCGGCCCCCATGATTAAATGACCTCCCCCTGGGTCCCTCCCACAGCACATAGGAATTCTGAGAGATAAAATTCAATTTGAGATTTGGTTGGGGACACAGCCAAACTATATCATTCCATCTCTCACCCCTCCAAAAATCAAAAGCAAGCTAGTTACTTCCTAGATACAATGGTGATATAGGCATTAGGTAAATACAGCTGTTCCAAACGAGAGAACTTGGCCAAAACAAAGGGGTTACAGGGCCCATGCAAATCCAAATCCAGCAGGGAAGTCAAATTTTAAAGCTCCAAAATGATCTCCTTTGACTCCAGGTCACACATCCAGGTCACACTAATGCAAACGTGGGTTCTCATTGTCTTGAGCAGCTCCGTCCCTGTGGCTTTGCAGGGTACAACCTCCGTCCCTGCTTTTAGGGGCTGGCATTGAATGTCTGCAGCTTTTTTAGGTGCACAGTGCAAGCAGTTGGTGGATCTACCATTCTGGGTTCTAGAGGATGGTGGCTGTCTTCTCACAGTTACAGAAGGTAGTGCCCCAGTAGAGACTCTGTGTGGGGGCTCCAACCCCACATTTCCTTTCTGCACTGCCCTAGCAGAGGTTCTTCATGAGGTCCCTGCCCCTGCAGCAAACTTTTGCCTGCACATCCAGGTATTTCTATACATCTTCTGAAACCTAGGCAGAGGTTCCTAAACCTCGATTCTTGACTTCTGTGCACCCGCAGGCTCAACACATGGAAGCTGCCAAGGCTTGAGGCTTCCACCCTCTGAAGCCACAACCCAAGCTGTACATAGGCCCCTTTCAGCAATGGCTGGAGTGGCCGGAACACAGAGCACCAAGTCCCTCAGCTGCAAACAGCACAAGGACCCTGGGCCTGGCCCATGAAACCAGTTTTTCCTCCTGGGCCTTGGGGCCTGTGATGGTAGGGGCTGCTGTGAAGGTCTCTGACATGACCTGGAGACAGTTTCCCCATGGTCTTGGGGATTAACATTAGGCCCCTTTCTACTTATGCAAATTTCTGCAGCCAGCTTGAATTTCTCCCCAGAAAATGGGGTTTTCTTTTTTATCATATAGTCAGACTGCAAATTTTGCAAACTTTTATGCTCTGCTTCTGAATGCCTTTAACAGTCACCTCTTGAATGCTTTGCTGCTTAGAAATTTCTTCTGCCAGATACACTCAATCATCTTTCTCAAGTTCAAAGTTCCACAAGTCTCTAGGGCAGGGGTAAAATGCCACCAACACTCTCTTTGCTAAAACATGATGAGTCACCTTTGCTCCAGTTCCCAACAAGTTCCTCATCTCCATCTGAGACCACCTCAGCCTGAATTTTATTGTCCATATTGCTATCAGCATTTTGGGCAAAGCCATTCAACAAGTCTCTAGGAAGTTCCAAGCTTTCCCATACTTTCCTGTCTTTTTCTGAGCCTTTCAGTCTGTTCCAATCTCTGCCTGTTACCCAGTTCCAAAGTCGCTTTCACATTTTTGGGTATCTTTTCAGCAACATCCGACTCTTGGTACCAATTTACTGTATAAGTCTGTATTCACACTGCTGATAAAGACATAACTGAGACTGGGAAGAAAAAGAAGTTTAACTGGACTTACAGTTTCACATGGCTGGGGAGACCTTAGGATCATAGCAGGAGGTGTAAGGCACTTCTTACATGGTGGGAGCAAGAGAAAATGAGAAAGAAGCAAAAGCCGAAACCCCTGATAAATCCATCAGATCGCATGAGACTTATTCACTATCACGAGAATAGCACGGGAAAGACTGGCCCCCATGGTTCCCACAGCATGTAGGAATTCTGGGAGATACAATTCAAGTTGAGATTTGGGCGAGGACACAGCCAAGCCATATCACTGTCCTTTCCCCAATGTATGTCCTTAATGCCTTTGTCAAAAATGAGTTCAGTGTAGATGTATGTATTTATCTCCTGGTTCTGTATTATATTCCACTGATCTATGTGTCTGTTTTAATGGCAGTTTTATGCTGTTTTGGTTACTATAACTCTGTGGTGTAATTTGAAGTCAGGTAGTGTGATTTATACAGTTTTGTTCTGTTTGCTTAGGATAGCATTGGCTATATTGGATCTTTCATGGTTCCATATCAATCTTAGGATTTTTCTTCTATTACTGTGAAGAATATTATTGGAATTTTGATCAGGATTGCACTAAATCTGTAGATTCCTTTGGCTAGTATAATCATTTTAACAATATTGATTCTTTCAGTCCATGAACATGGAATATTTTTCCATTTTTTTGGTGTCTCCAATTTCTTGCATCAGTGGTCTACAGTTTTCCTTGTAGAGATGTTTCACTTGGTTTGTTTAGGTTAATGACTAGGTATTTAATTTTATTCGTAGATATTGTAAATTGGATTATTTTCTTCATTTATTTTTCAGATTGCTTGCTGTTGGCATATAGAAATGCTATTGATTTTTATATGTAGATTTTGTATCCTGCAACTTTAATGAACTTGTTTATCAATTCTCATTTTGCTAAAGTCTTTAGGTTTTTGAAATATAATATATTATCTACAAACAAGGATAATTTGACTTTTTCTTTTCTAATTGGATGCCCTTCATATCTCTTGTCTGATTGCTCTAGCTAGAACTTGCAGTACTATGTAGAATGTCAGTGGTTACAGTAGGCATCCTTGTTGTGTTCAGATCTTAAAAAGAAGGCTTTCAGTTTTTCCTCATTCAGTATGATACTTGTGGGTCTGTCATATATGACTTTTATTATGCATAGTTATATTCCTTCTATACCCAGCTTTTTGGGTTTTTATCATGAAGAGATGTTGAATTTTATCAAATGCTTTTTTTTGGCATCAGTTGAAATGATCATACGGTTTTTGTCCTTCATTCTGTTTATATGTTGTATCGCATTGATTGATTGGCATATGTTGAACCATTCTTGCATCAGAGAGATAAAATCCCACTTGGTCATGGTGAATTATCTTTTTAATTTATCTTTTTAATATATCATTGAATTCAGTTCCCTAGTACTTTTTTGAGGATTTTTGCATCAATATTCAACAGTGAAATTGGTCTAAAGTTTTCTGTTTTTAAATGTGTCTTCTTCTGGTTTCAGTATCAGGGTAACACTGATCTTGTAGAATGAGTTTGAAAGTATCCTCTATTTTTCTCCCTTTCAAAATAGTTTGAGCAGAATTGGTATTAGCTCTTCTTTTAATGTTTGGTGAAATTCAGCAGTGAAGTCTTTGGGTCCTGAGCTTTTCATTGCTGAGAGACTTTTTATTATGGCTTTGATCTCATTACTTGCTATTGGTCTGTTCAAGTTTTGTATTTTTTCGTGGTTCAATCTTGGTACGTTGTATGTGCCTAGAAATTTATTCATTCTTCAAGTTTTCCAATTTATTGGCATATAGTTGCTCATAGTGGCCACTAACGATCCTTTGAAGTTCTGCAGTATCAGTTGTAATGTCTCCTTTTTCTTCTCTAGTTTTATTTATTTGGGGCTTCTCTCTTTATTTCTTAGTCTGGCCAAAGGTTTGTCAATTTTGTTTATCTTTTCAAAAAACAAACATTTGGTTTCATTGATCTTTTGTTTTATTTTATTCATTTCAATTTCATTTATTTTTGCTCTGACCTTTATTATTTCTTTTTCTAATTTTGGGTTTGGTTTGCTCTTGCTTTTCTAGTTCTTTAAAATGAAACAGGTTATTTGATTTTTTCTCTTTTTTGATGTAGGCACTTATAGCTATAAAATTCCCTGTTAGTACTGCTTTTGCTGTATCCCTTAGACTTTGTATGTTGTGTTTCCATTATCATTTGTTGCAAGAAATTTTTTTATTTCCTTCTTAAATTCTTCATTGACCCACTGGGCATTCAAAAGCATATTGTTAATTTCTATGTATTTGTATCATTTCCAAAATTCCTGTTGTTATTGATTTCTAGTTCTATTCCATTGTGGTCAGAGAAGATGCTTGATATTATTTCAATATTTTTGAATGTTTTAAGACTTATTTTGTGGCCTAATGTATAGTCTGGCCTTGAGAATGACCCATATGCTGAGGAAAAGAATGTGCATTTTGCTGCCATTGAATGAAATGTTCTGTATCTCTTATGTCCATTTGATCTATAGTACAGATTAAGTCCAGTTTATTTGCTGATTTTCTGTCTGGAATATCTGTCCAATCTTGAATGTATGATGTTGAAGTTGCCAACTATTACTGTACTGGGGCCTATCTCTCTCTTTAGCTCTAGTTATATTTGTTATATATATATGTTTTATATATATATGTGTATGTGTGTGTGTTTGTGTGTGTGTGTCTGTATGTCTGTGTGTCTGTGTGCATGCACTCCAGTGCTGGCTGGGTTCATATATATTTACAATTGTTATGTCCCTTTGTTGAATTGACCCTTTATTATTATATAGTGACCTTCTTTGTCTTTTTTTTACAGTTTTCGTCTTGAAATCTATTTTGTCTTCTACAAAAATAGCTACTTCTGCTCTGCTTTGCTTTCCATTGGCATGGAATATCTTTCTTCCATTTCTTTATTTTTAGTCTATGTGTTTATATAGGTGGTGTGTTTCTTGTAGGCAACAGATCTTTTGGTCTTATTTTAAAAATTCATTCAGCCACTCTGTTTTTTATTGAAAAGTGTGGTCCATTTGTATTCAATGCTATTATTGATAATTAAGGACTAACTTCTGCTATTTGGTTATTTGTTTTTTGATTGTTTTGTGGCCTTCTCATCCTTCTTATCTTCCTTTTAGTGAAGGTGGTTTCTCTGGTGGTATTATTTAATTTCTTGCTTTTATTTTTTGTATATCTGTTGTATGTTTTTTTATTTGAGGTTACCGTGAGGCTTGCAAATACTATCTTAAAACTCATTATTTTCAGCTTATGACAACATAATACTGTTTGCATAAAGAAACTGACAAGCAGAAAAGAAACCTAAAAAGTCTCTCCACCTTAGCTTTGTATTGTTGCTTTTTAAATTTTTGTTGTTTCTATTTATACTTTATTTTAGTTTCTATGTCATGAGTTGTTATAGTTATTTTGATCAGTTCATCTTTTAGTCTTTCTTCTTCAGATATTAGTAGTTTTACACACCACAGTTACCGTGTTATCATATCCTGTGTTTTTCTGTGTATTTACTATTATCAGTGAGTTTTGTACCTTCAGGTGATTTCTTATTGTGCACTAATGTCCTTTTCTTTCTTATTAAAGTGTTCCCTTTAGCAATTTTTGTAGGACAGAACAGGCATTGACGAAATTCTTTAGCATCTGTTCGTCTGGGAAAGTCTTTATTTCTCCCTCATGTTTGAAGGATATTTTCACTAGATATACAACTCTAGGGTAAAACTTTTTTTCCTTCATCACTCTAACTATATCATGACACTCTTTCTTGGCTTGTAAGTTTTCCAGATGCATTGGAGCTTTATTATATGTTATTTGTTTCTTTTGCTATTTTTAGGATTCTTTCTTTATCCTTGACCTTTGAGAGTTTGATTATTAAATGCCTTGAACTAGTCTGCTTTGGGTTAAATGTCCTTGATGTTCTATAGCCTTCTTGTATTTGGATATTGATACCTTTCTCTAAGTTTGGGAAAATTCCTGTTATTATTTATTTAAATAAACTTTATGCCCCTTTCTCTTTCTCTACCTCCTTTATAAGGCCAATACCTCTTTAATTTGCCCTTTTGAGGCTAATTTCTAGATCCTGTAAATATATTTCTTTGTTTTTTATTCTTCTTTCATTTGTCTCCTCTGACTCAGTACTTTCAAAGAGCCTGTCTTCAAGCTCATGAATCCTTTCTTTTTCTGCTTGATCAATTCTGCTACTAAGACTCTGATACATTCTTTAATATGACCATTTTATTTTTCAACTTGAGAATTTGTGTTTGATTCTTTTTAATTATTTCAATCTCCTTGTTAAATTTATTGACTATAATTCTGAATTTATTTTCTGTGTTACCTTGAATTTCTATGTATTTCCTCAAAACAATTATTTTAAATTTTCTGTCTGAAAAATCATATCTGTTATTCCAGGATTAATCCTGGTGCCTTATTTAGTTCATTTGGTGAGTTTGTCTTTTCTTGATGGTCTTGATATTTTTAGACGTTCACCTATGTCTCAGCATTGAAGAGTTGGGTATTTATTGTTGTCTTTGAAGTCTGGGCTTGTTTGTACCTGACTTTTTTGGGAAGGCTTTCAAGGTATTTTAAAGGACTTCAGTGTTATGAACTAAGCTGTATCTACATTCGGGGCACTCCATGCCCAGTAACACTGTGGTTCCTGCAAACTCATAGAGGTATTGCCTTGATGGTCTTGGATAAGGTCTGGAAGAAATCTGAATCACCAGGCATAAACTCTTGTTCTGTTACCTTATTTTCTCCAATCAAATGGAGCCTCTCTTTCTCTGTCTGAGCCTTGTGGAGCTGGGGGTTGGGTGACACAATCACCACTGTGGCCACTACCACTGGGACTGCACTGGGTCCCACCTGAAGCTAGAACAGCACTGGTTCTCACCCAAGGCCTGCTGTAGTTACTACCTGGATACCACCTATGTTCACTCAAGGCCCTGTGGCTCTACAGTCAGCAGCTGGTAAAGCCAGCCAGTCTTGTATCCTTCTCTTCAGGGGGGCAAGTTCCCCCTGGTCCCTGACAGGTCCAGAGGTGCTGTCCAGGAGCCAGGGACCAGTGTAAAAAACCCTAGAACTCTCCTGATGTTCTATTGTACTGTGGCTGAGCTGTGACTCAAACTATGAGCTGCTGTCCTTTCCACTCTTCCATTCCATTTCCACAGGTAGAGAAGCCTCACCCCATGGCCACCACTACTATAAGCCCATTGGGGGAACTGCAAGGCTACCACCAATGTTCCTTTCAAGGCCCAAGGTCTTTCAATCAGCTTGTGGTGAATGCTGGTAGGCCTGGGATTCATCCTTTAGAGCAGTTGGCTCCCCTTTGGCCCAAAGCAGGTCCAGAAATGCCGTTTATGAGCCAAGGCCTGAAACTGGGGACCCCAAGAGCATGCTTGGTGCTCTACCCGCCTATGCAAGACAAAGTTCCCCTTTTTTTCCCTCTGATTTATTCAAATAGAAGAAGCTCTCCCTGTAGTCATCATAGCTGGGAATATGCTGAGTCTCACCTGAAGCCAGCAAGTGTCACAGTCTTGTCCAAGGCCCATGGAGTATTACCTGGGTATCACTGCTGGTTATTCAGGGCCCAAGGGCTTTTCAGTCAGTGGGTGATGGTTCCTAGAAGGACTAAGTCCTTTCCTTCAAGACAGTGGATTCCCCTCTAGCACAGGGTATGTCTAGAAATGTCATTCAGTAACCAGGGCCTCACAGCTCTGATGGGTGCACTATCCTGCTGTGGCTGAGCTGGTAACCAAGATGCAAGACAAAGTCTTCTTTGCTGTTCCCTCTCCTCTCCTCAAGCAGAAAGATGGGCTCTCTTTTGGAGCTATGAGCCATGCTGTATGGAGTTAGGGCAGGGGTAGCACAAGCACTGTCTTAGCCACCCTGGCTGGCATCTCACTAGGTCATGTGCCCCCCAAGTCCACTCACTCTGAGCCCAATTCAGCACTAAGACTTGCCTAGGAGTTGCAGCCCTTGTGGACAAGACTGCCTTTAAAGAATATGTAAGGCCTCAAAGCACTGTAGCCCACAGTGGCTAGGCTTGTCAGAACTCAAGTTTTGATTGTTGGGATGGGTAATATTCCTCTGGCTAGGGCTGGTTTACATGCTCCCTTTGTGGGCAGGCATCAGGTGAGTTCAGCTCAGTTTTGCTTTCTGCTGTGACAGGGCAGCACTGAGTTCAATGCAACGTCTCACAATTGCTGCACTCTCTTTCCCCCAATCACACAGACTCTCTCCATGCCACATGGCCACTATGGTCAAGATGGGGGAGGCAGGGCACTGCAATTTAAGACTATCTTTCCTACCCTCTTCAATGCCTCTTTCAGTAATGTAGAGTTACAACCAGCTACTGTGAGTGCTCACCTGATTTTTGGTTCTTATGAAAATGCTTTTTGTGTGTGGATAGTTGTAATATTAGTGTATTTGTTGGGGGACAATGGTGGACTCCTCTATTCTTCCATCTTGCTCCACCCCTTCTAATATATTACTTTAAAGCAATTTAATAGCTATAATGCTGGATATTTTAGAAATTATTTTCCTTTCTTATAGGTCCAGTTTTTAGGTGTGACTGACACATTGGTAAGAGTCTGGAGATAAAAATGCTTATTATAACAAACTAATGATGAGGAATATGGCTCAGATTTCTGTCTTCATGAAGGTCAGCAAAACCCTATGGCTATACTGAAGGTAAAATGTAGGTAAATTAGTTTGTCTGTGGTTAAAGTTACTAGTGCTATGTAATGTAGTATAATTCTAGATAAATTAGGGTAAGAAATGAAGATAAGCAGATAGTTAAGGTAGTTATGTGAAACCAAAAGGTTAAATTCAACATTTTAATTCCATAGTTTCTTTAATACTAGAAAATATAATAACCACATTTTTGAGACTACAATAATAGTGTTCATAACTATATTTCTTTTAAAACTTCCTGCAGCTAAAATAAAGTTTATTTTAGTTACTTCAGAACTAATGAACTCTGAAGACAATAAATAGGATTAAGGAATTAAAATGTTTATCTGTCAACTTCTGAGCTTTGGAGTTGAAAGTAGGTGGTTTAACATCAAATAGCATTGCTCTGTTCCTCCTTTTAATAAGCTGCTGTCCTTGATTTTGCTTTTCAAGTGAATGCATTGATTTTACACTAGGTGATAAAAAGGCAGAAGAAAAAATGAGAAAAATGTGAAGAATAGCAGAGGCAAATTAAAGGCTGCCAGAAATGAATGAATCATTTTTTAAAAAAAAACAGCAATCACATGGAGTTAGTGCTGTAAAACAAAACAAAGGGTGGCCATAAAAGATTTATGAAAACATTTAATATTTTAACAAAATGTAGTAAACATTCTCTTTCATTTTTTATTATAAAATAATTTTATTTATATTGAAATATTCCATTATATTATTGTAAAAGAAATTGACCTCTAGTTGATAATTTTAAAACTAGTATATGTAGAATGAATTAATTAATGTTGTAAATATTTAAATTAAGCCTTACTTGGCAATATAATCTTTTTTGAAATTAAGATAGTATATTTAATTACTTTAGGAATTACTGGATATTGAATTCCAGTTAAAAGCAAGATACTCAACATGAGAAGATAATTGGGAGTATAAAAGTTTAAACCATTTGTACAACCCTTTTTACTAACCACCTGTTATCATAGAAATGTACTGTGATAGACCCTTAGACACAAATGTCAATAATACAAAGTCATGTGAGAAAAGTGGCTAAAATTTTAAAATGTAGAGTCAGCTATATGATTTGGCAGAAGGAGGGATCATAATAAATTGGATTGTTAAGAAATATTTCTAGAGAAGCTACTATAAGTTCCAAAAGAGAGATAGGTGTCCAGTCAAGGAAAAAACAAAATGTTGTAGGTCAACATAGAGTCTACATAAGAAATAGGAATTGATTATTTTTAAATGTAAAATAAAGCCAGGTGAAAATGTCATATTAGTAATATCTGGCTAAGTAATTTGCTATTGATAGTAGCAACACATGAAATTTTTTAAGTAGTTTGTTCAGAATGATGCCAAAAAAATTGAAGAGTGAGTTGGAAGAGACTGAAAGCTAGAAAAATTAGTGGAAAGATGTTGAAATAGTGAAATGGTGAAAATATATGGCATTGAGAGCCTGGTATTGAGCCATGGTATGCATAGACTCTTCAGAAAGTATGAGTATTCTAAGATTGAGCAAACAAGTAAATATATGCAATAGAAGCTATGTTTCTCACTTCAGAGAAGGGAGTTATAAATACAAAAATGGAGGGAGATCAAAAGTACCTTGTGTGTGGATGTGCAGGCACTTATGAACGCACACACATAAGCACACATGCAAACAATCACACACATACTTACATAAGTATACATGTATTTCTTGGCTTAGTCCTTTTTTTTTTTTTTTTTTTTGCTTGGAGGAGTCTCATTCTGTAGCTCAGGATGGAGTGCAATGGTGTGATCCCTGCTCACTGCAACCTCCGCCTCCCAGGCTCAAGCTACTCTCCTGCCTCAGCCTTCCAAGTAGCTGGGATTACAGGCACACACCACCATGTCCAGCTAATTTTTGTATTTTTAGTAGAGATGGGGTTTCGCCACATTGGCCAGGCTGGTCTCGAACTCCTGACCTCAGGTGATCGGCCCACCTCGGCCTCCCAAAGTGCTAGGGTGACACTGCATCTGGCTGGCTTAGTCCTCTTAGATGGTGGAGAATCACTGACAGCCTAAGAGCAGTCAGAACCCAGATTTAATTTCTAAACCAACGGAAAGTAAGCAGATTTCTGATTCAAGGCTGGTTCAGGGAGAGTACCAAAACCCCTTAGAACATCTTGCTCTGCCAGAAACAAGGAAATACTCAAACAATGATGGAGGCCTAATAAAAGAACAGAAGAGTTAGCTTGAAGTACCTCTACTGACCAATTTATGAGTACTGCGAGTATCAAACATAGTAACAGATTATAGCACACTAAACAATTTAAAGAATCCTTAAATAAATAAATGCAAAGAGGAGAAAGCTATCCATCCATTGCAACAAACCGAGAACTAATAAATAAATGTATGAGTAGTGAAGGAATGAGAAAACCCTTTCAGACTTTAATAAACTCCACAAAATACTCTTGGTAAGTTAAGCAATTTAATAGTTTCTGTTCAGCTGGTAGTGGCATATCACTCTGGAGTCTGGCCTGGATAAAACTGTCTGCAGTTATGTACAATTTTTAGATTGCTAGATTTACCCTATGTAAACATGAGTAAAACTGATATAATTAGAAGGAAAACCTTTAGTCACTGTAACTTTTCTATCACATATAACTCTCAAACTCATACGTAAATTATCACTAGTAAAAAATTGCTTGAAAAGCACCTTACACCAGTGCCCTCATACTATATATATAAGAACTTTAGGTAAGGGCTACTATTTTCATTCTACTCGAAGTAGAAAATCTGATAAATGCTGGTGTTTCTTTACTGACAATGTTATCACAGAAGACCAAGCAGAAGTTAACAGAACTGCTTTTGTGAACAATTCTCACAAAAAAGGAAATTCTGGTAGGTAAAGTGAAAGTGATGGAAACATTTGGAGATACTAATCATATCACTAAACTGTCTGAAATAGCTGTGAAAGGTAATATTCATCACTGTCTGGCTTGCACAGTAAATGTTAGGGAGGAACACTGGAAGATTTTAAGGGTAATTTTCAAACTTATCTCATCATAGAAAATATATGTTTCTGAAACATGCATCTATGATGTTGGGCTTTAAAATTTTTCAGGTTTCCCATTTACAAAATAGTCTGAAGCTCTTAGCCAGACACTTCAGGCACTTAATGGAATGGTCTTGCCAAATATTTCACCAGAGTCTGTCAATTACCCCAATGTCCCACTTAATCCCTAGAAATATACATAAATGCCACCATCAACCCACTACATACATAACATACATGCACATATAGAAAATTCATAAATCTCTCTTCCAGGCATTTTGCATTTGTAATCTAAACAGGTCTTGCTCTGTGTCATCTCTGTGCCTCTGGAAATTCCCTCTATCTGGAATGTCTTCCCACACCAACTTATGTAATTGCCAAATTCTATTTTTCCTTCAAGATTTCTAATATTTTTGTTTTTATACAGTCTTTTTTGTCTTCTTCTAAGATCCAGTTAGTCACTGAACCTCCCTTGTTCAGAATAGTTTCTGCACACATTTTTCAGTGCATATTTAAGAGTTTCAAAAAACTATATACACATTTCTATCTCTTATATTAGAGTTTCTTAATTTTAGGGACGTGACTTTGTTCTCCTTTGACTTCTCGATCACACACACTGTATGTGTCAGATTCAATCAATGTTTGTTTTTGTAAGACTCAAAATCTATATTATGATTATATAATGACCAAAATTTAGACTTTATTAAGACAAAGAACAGTGCTTGGTACTTAGCAGTTATTTGGTAAGCATTATTTAAATAAATATGTATTGAATATTCACAAATCCTATCAAGGAAGGAGAAGAGAAGTGGACATCAATATAATATAGATTATCAGACTTCTGCATGGAATGTCCTGGCAAGCTCAGCTTTCTAAAAAATTATTATTAATTTTTAGTTGACAAATGCAGAATTCTGTATATTAATAGTGTGGAATATGGTTTTAATATATGTGTCCATTGTGAAATGATTAAATAAAGCTACTTAACCTATCCATCACCTCACATAATTGCCATTTTTTTGTGATGAGAACATTTAAAATCTACTTTCAGCAATTTTTAAGTTTACCATAAGAGGTCAAATTCAGAAGATGTCACTTAGAAACAGCTAACTAGAATAGAAATGATTGGTTATATAAAACTGTACAAATTTGGACAGGATTGTAGTAACAAAGTAACTAAAGTTTATTACAAATGCTAAGAACAGATTTCCATATAAAGAACTCAAGTTGTGGCCAGGCGTGGTGGCTCATGCCTGTAATCCCAGCAGGCGGGCAGATCATGAGGTTAGGAGATCGAGACCATCCTGGCTAACACAGTGAAACCCCGTTTCTACTAAAAATACAAAAAAAAAAAAAAAAATTAGCTGGGCATGGTGGCAGGCTCCTGTAGTCCCAGCTACTCGGGAGGCTGAGGCAGGAGAATGGCATGAACCCGGAAGGCGGAGCTTGCAGTAAGCAGAGATCGCGCCACAGCACTCCAGCCTGGGCGACAGAGCGAGACAAAAATTCAAGTTGTCATTTATTTCATTGTCAGGACTGAAATTGAGATTAAAACCTCAGCTTAATTTAAGATGTAATTGAAAGTTCTTGATTTCACTGTGCAAGAAAGGACCTCAAAAATGACAGCCTATATATAAGACATACTTCCATTAAAAATCATGAAAAGATTCAGGTGTTCTAATTCCAGAATAAAATATGAAACTGTTTTACAAGAATAACTAATAAGTATCTAGAGAAACCGAGGAGGGAAAAGAAAACAGTGTAAGAAGGCTTATTTATTCCAAGGTCAAATTAGACTTATATTTTAATAAAGTTCAGAGACAACTTGATTACTTTACAAAATCCTTATAATACTTCCTAGGTATATTTTTAGTGACCTCTATTTTTGTGGTTATTATTTTTTTAAACTAAAATTTATCAAAGTAATTGCACGATTGTTTTAGAGAAATAGAGCATAAGAAAATGCTTCTCAGTAATAAAGTAAACTGGAGAAGTAATAATCCAAAACAGGAAACAGTAGAAATTAGAGGAGAAGTGATAGCTGCTATTACTCACAGGAGGAAAAAGGAAAGTAGCAAATGGGCAGATAACCTAAGGGAAAACTCACAAAGGCAAAACATAATGAAAACCTGGAGTTCTTATCCAGCAGATGTTTATTTTAGGAACAGAGACAGAAGAAAACCAAGAAAGAGACAAGTCATTGCTTAGTGCAGAGAGAATACAAATGTAGGACCATTATTTTGCTTCTCCATTCTCATTCAAGAAAGAGATTTTATAATTAGATTGGTTAAAGTGTGCACATAACCAAGATAGGTAAAAAGCTAGTAATATTGCAAAACGATTTTAGGAAGCTTACAAAAACTAATAAATTTTAGGTGTGTGAAAATAAGTTGATATCTGCATCTGCTAGGAATAATGGATTTGTAAATTTCTGACTTATCTTCCTACTGAGACCAACTTAGAAAAATGTAGACAAGGCTGGGTGGGGTGGCTCATACCTGTAATCGCAGCACTTTGGGAGGCCAAGGCGGGTGGATCACCTGAGGTCAGGAGTTCAAGACCAGCCTAACGAACATGGTGAAACCTTGTCTCACCTGAAAATACAAAAATTAGCCAGGCATGATGGTGCATGCCTGTAATCCCAGATACTCGAGAGGCTGAAGCAGGAGAATTGCTTGAACCCAGATAGTAGAGGTTGCAGTTAGTTGAGATCATGGCATTGCACTCCAACTTGGGCAACAAGAGCAAAACTCCACCTCAAAAAAAAAAAAAGAAAAAGAAAAATGTAGACAAAATGTAACACATACACACACACACACACAAACACACACACCCTTACCTGTTTGAAGAGGCATTAGAGAGGTAAGTGTCAAGACCTTACACAGTACAGCAGAGCCCAGGGAGTTGAGCCCAACATTAGACATTGCTTTTTCCATTAAAGCATTCACAGATTGAATAGTGGCAGCAAGTAAGTTAAGAGTCCAAAAGCATAATTATTACTTTTTGAACTTGCATAGGTCTGCATGAGAGGAAAAGTATACATAGAGTCTACCAAGGAGAAGGAGCTCTGGGAAACATCCAAGGTTTACATTTGAAACCTTCAAAGGGCCACACCTGAGTATAAGATAAAATGGAAATAGACCAGCCCTCACAAAGACTAAAGTCGAGCTTTGCATCATCTCAATCTATAACTGGAAAAAGATTGGGAACAAAAGTAAATATTATAGAGAATATGGCATTAAACAAGGTCCCAAGTTGTCTCTACAATTTTTTTATACATAACATCCACTAGTAAATAAAAATAACTAGACATGCAAAATGATAAAACTTGGATGAAAATCAAGAGAAAAGAGTAACATGGAGAAAGGTCAAAAACAGATACAGATCTTGTAGTTATCAGACATGGAATTTAAACTAACAACAATGACTATGTTTATGAAATTAAATGATAGGATAGAGAATTAAATAAATAAATAGAAATTTTAAATAAATGGAAGTTTAGAACTAAACTCAAAATTGCTGAAATTAAATGATGGACAATAGGAAAAAAGAATAAGACACACAGAGACAGGTGTAAAGAATTAAATACATGTAGCTTGACAGTCAGAAATAGAGGAGGTATAGAAAGGGACAGAGCACTTTTTAAATGTATAATGGCTGAGAATTTTCCAAAGCTGACAAGAGACATTCAGAAAGAATATGAACACCAAGTCTAAATCCACCTACAAATACACATAGGCATTAAAATATACCTAGACACCTCATAATCAGGCTACTGAAAACCAAAGACAAAGAGACAATTTTAAAAGGAATCTGAAGGATAAGAACATAAACCTTCAAAAGAAGAGTATTAATACTGACAGGTAATTTTTCAAAAGAAACAGTGGAAACAAAAATAGAATGATAGCTTTAACTGCAGAAAGAAAATAACTTTCAATATGGACTTCTACATACAGCAAAAATTATCCTTTATAAATTAAGGCAAAATAGAGACTGTTTTAGGCAAACAAAAAATTGAGAAAATCTGTCACCCATGAACACACATTGAAGAGACCACTAAAGTGCGGTCATAGAAACAATATTTCCAAGTAAAAACATGAGTATTCAGAAAAGGATAAAGATAATTGAATTTTAAAAGTAAATAAATGGCTAAGTGAAAATAACATACTGTTTTATCTATCTAGCTTAAAACAGATAAAGAGTTAAGATATATAAAAATTACAGCACAAAATATGGAAAAGTATCAAATGTAATTGAGTTTCAATATCTTTGCATTGTTCATGATGTGAACCAAGTACTAATATGTCAGACTTGATGAATCAATGCTACATATGGCTGTAAAAAGTTGTGTAGAGAAGAAAAATAAAATACCACATAAAATAATACAAAAATAGCAATAAAGGGAGGAGTAAAGGAAGGATAGTTGGGGAAAACAGTAAGCAAATAGTAAGATATTAGAGGTAAATACAATTATTAAATGGACTAAAGCACTAATTAAAATATGAAATGTTCAGGAAAAGTTGGCATAAATATGTTGATTATAAGAAGATTAGAGATAGGCTGAAATAAAAGTATAGAAAATATATATTATGCAAAGATTAATTACAAAAAGCTGTCCAAAAGAGCAAACTTTAAAGTAAAACATATTATTAGAGATAAGGTGTAACATATGGTGATATAGGGGCTAGTTCAACAGAAAGATGTATGAGCTCATGTTCTTTTAATGGAAGAATGAATACGGGTTTGAGTTTTTATTTTTTTATTTTCTTATCTATTCATTATTTATTTATTTTTGCAGTGTAAAAAATTATTCAAAATGTAAGCCTGTGATCCAACAATTTCATTACTACGTATACACTCAAAATAAATTTTCTTATATGTCAGTAAAATAAAATTTACATACAATCAGTACTTCTAAAAGCCCCGAAATAAATACCACTAATATGTGCATTTGCAGTGAAATAACTAAATTAATGTTTGATGTTCAGATGATAGAATTCTATCACCAATTCTAATGAATTAACCACAACAGCATGCAAAGATACAGATAAATTTCCAAACATATGGAATTTTAAATCTACATACACAATATTCATACTGTATGATTCTATGCATATGAACTACAAAAGAGCTAAAAAGTACAGATGATCTATACCACAGTAGTACTTGGAAAAGGCAAAAGTGTCTGATGTGGAGAGACTGACAATGTTCTGTTTTTCAATCTAAAAATGCATACAGAGGTGTCTTCAGGTTATAAAATTTCATTAGCTTGTCCATTCAAGGCCTGTCTAAATATCCCAATATTTTTATACAAATATATTTTCCATTTTAAAAACTTTGGAGACTGTAAATAGATTCATGATTTAACGTCCTTTTACTGTCCAGATGGAAAGTATTAAATAACTTTACACTGATTAATATTTCATTTTATTTTATAGTTTCAATTTTTATTTTAGATTCATGGGGTATATGTGCAGGTTTGTTACCTGGGTATACTGCATGAGGCTGAGGTTTGGAGTATGATTAATTCCATCATCCAGGTACTGAGCATAGTACTCAATAGTTTTTCTACCCTTCCTCTTTTCCCCGCCTCCCCTCTCTAGTAGTCACCAGCTTCTAATGTTGCTGTCTCTACAAACACGTGTCTCCATGTCACTTATAAGTGAGAACACGTGGTATCTAGTTTTCTGTTCCTTTGTTATTTTGTTTGGAAAATAGCCTCCAGCTGCATCCATGTTGCTCCAAATGATATGATTTTGTTCTTTTTTATGGCTGCGCAGCCTTCCATGTTGTATACGTACCACGTTCTCTTCATCCAATCCACCATTGATGGGCACCTACGTTGGTTCCAAGAATTCCCTTTTCTCCATAGCCTCAGTGGCATCTGTTGTTTTTCAACTTTTTAGTAATAGCCATCTGACACATGTGAGATGGTATCTCGTTGTGGTTTTGATTTCATTTCTCTGATGATTAGTGATGAAGAGCCCTTTTTCATATGTTTGTTGCCTGCTTGTATGTCTTCTCTTAAGAAGTGTCTGTTCATGTCTTTTGCTCATTTTTTAATGGGATATTTGTATTTTGTTTATTCAAAATTTAAATTCTTTATAGATTCTGGATATTAGACTTTTGTGGGAAGCATAGTTTGTGAATATTCGATGCAGTTTAGATATGTGTACTCACTCAAATCTCATGTTGAATTCTATTCCCCAGCATTGGGGCTGGGGCCAGGTTGGAGGTGACTGGATCATGGGGTTGAGTTTCTCATGAATGGTTAAGCACCATCCACTTGGTGTTGCCCCCACAATACTGAGTGAATTCTCACAAGATATGGTTGTTTAAATGTGAGTGGCACCTCCCACTCTGCCTCTCTTGCTCCTGCTTTCACCACATGATACGCTTGTTCCCCTTTTGCCTTCTGCTATGATTGCAAGCTTTCTGAAGCCATCTCAGAAGCTACGGCTATGTCAGCATTATGCTCCCTGTAAAGCTTGAAGAACCATGAGCCAATTAAACCTCTTTTCTTTGTAAATTACTGTGTCAGGTATTTCTTTATAGCAATGTTAGAATGGCCTAATACCATATTTCTCCTATTCTGTAGGTTGTTTGTTTACTCTATTGATAGTTTCTTTTGCTGTACAGAATCTCCTTGGTTTCATTACGTCTCACTTGTCAATTTTTATATTTGTTCTAATTGCTTTTGAAGACTTAGTCATAAATTCTTTCCCAAAGACAATGTCCAGGATGGTGTTTCCTAGGTTTTCTTCTGGGATTCTTGTAATTTTAGGTCTTAGATTTAAATCTTTAATACATCTTGAGTGAATTTTTGTATATAGTAAAAGTTAGGGCCCAGTTTCATTTTTCTGCATGTGACTAGCCATCTATCCCAACACCATTGATTGCAAAGTGTGTCCTTTCTCCATTGCTTATTTTTCTCAACTTTGTCAAAGATCTGATGTCTCAACTTTGTCAAGATCTGATGTGTGAAGAGTTTTTTAAAAATATATTTTTATAGTAATAAAAGTAAATCCACTGCTGCATACAATAGCATGGAAGAATATCATAAACATAATATGGAGTTATAGACCATAAAGTTCCATTCATATGCTGTTAATTATGATGTTAAAAATCAAGATATTGATTGACTCTAAGAGGAGAGTGGTATGGATTAAGGGAGATTCTGGGAGCATCTGCACTGCTGGTACTGTCCCAGTTCTCATTCCGAGTGCTATTCCACAGGCATGTTCCCAGTGTGCTAATTAAGTTATACATTTATGAGTTATGTTTCTGTACATACATCATACTTAAAGAATAAGTATTAAATAGTAAATTGGTATGATCTCACTTTTATGTGTATCTGAAGAAGTCAAACTCAGAGAAGCAGAGAGTAGAGTGGGGTTGTCAGTGCCTAGGGATTGAAGGAAACAGGGCAATGTTGGTTAAAGTGTATAACTTTCAGTTATAAGATGAATGAATCCTGAGGATCTAATGAACAGCATGGGTGGTGATAGATGTGTTAATTAATTTGATTGTGGTAATCATTACACAATGTATGTGTATAAATATATATATATCTCTTCACATTATATCCTTGAATATATTGTCTTTATAGGTCACCAAAATATTGTAAAATTAAAAATACAAGAAAAATAAAAATGTAAAAGACTAATTTATTCAGGATAACATAATGCCAGAAGTAAAGTTAACATATCATACAAAATGCATATAATAAGTGTCTATACATTTATGAAAGGGGAAGATGGTAAAAAAAATGGTTTAAATATTTTTAGCAACCAGAATTAGAAATGCAAGCATGGCCCAAATACCAGATTTACAGTGTTCATGAGTTGTAGACAAACTGTGGCTCAAAGTATTTCAAATATTCCAGGTACGGAAACCACAGAGAAAATTTTTGTTAAAAAATTCACAATGTTCTGAATATTATCTTCAACAACAATTTAAAAGTAAATTTAGAAATAAATTTCAAAAACTCATAGTTCAATTAATTTTAAAAAACCTATATGGATGTAGGGAAAAGGAGTAAATAAAATCTCATCATAACATTTTAAAAACTCTGATTCTTTGATTTATCTAGGGAGAGATTTAAACCTGTCACTAAAAAATGTCTGATCAAAATGTTCTTTTAATCCAATTTTTATCAGTCATCACTGTCAAGGTCACACTTCCTAACAAATATTTGGAATGCAGCTATTCTGTGCTGCCAGTTTGTGCTAAGCCACATGCTACAACAATCAATGAAACAGAAGGTGAGATTAACATCCACTATGAAATGTGAGGAGCCTAAAAAGGACAGGTGCCTGGCCAGAAGGCCACAGATATTCACTCAGAGGTGGACCCAAATAATTTCTACCAAGGTTCTCCTAAAATTTAACAGCTTGTGGGCTGTTCCAGCACGTCTAGGAATAGGTGATAACGTCCTCAAATTCTGTGCATTATAGGAAGATTGGAAAAGTTTGATCTGAAAGTATTTAAATAAATGAAACACCTCCATTGTTATTTTTAATCCTCTTCTACCACCACCAAACTGGCAGTAGGCGCTATTAAACATTCACTATGTTACTCACCCTAGGAGCTTATATACTCATTTAGTATCAGTTTAGCACATCTCAAACATCTCAATAGTAATGACAATGATAATAGTTACCAGAAAATAAACACTAAAGAGGCAGTCTAGCCATAGTGTGTCACAGCTGCTGTGCTGCGCTGTGGAGAATTCCTCCAAACTGTCCAGTCTCCCCAGCACCCGCAGGGGAAAAATGGCAGACTGAAGTTCCAGTGATGGCTGCAGGAAACAACAGACGCTGGAAAGGCTGTGGAGAAATAGGAACACTTTTACACTGTTGGTGGGAATATAAATTAGGTCAACCATTGGGGAAGACAGTGTGGCAATTCCTCAAAGACCTAGAACCAGAAATAACCATTTGACCCAGCAATCCCATTACTGGGAATATACCCAAAGGAATAGAAATCATTCTATTATAAAGACACATGAACACATATGTTCATTCCAGCACTATTCACGTTAGCAAAAACATGGAATCAACCCAAATGTCCATCAGTGATAGACTGGATCAAGAAATGTGATACATATACACCATGGAATACTATGCAGCCATAAAAAGGAATAAGATCATGTCCTTTGCATGGACATGGATGGGGCTTTAAGCCATTATCCTCAGCAAACTAACCCAGGAACAGAAAACCAAACACTGCATGTTCTCACTTAAAGTGGGAGCTGAACAATGAGAACATATGGACACAGGGAGGGGAACAACACACACTGGGGCCTGTCACCAGGGCGAGGGCAAAGAGAGCCTCAGAATAAATAGCTAACGCATGTGGGGCTTAACACCTAGGTGATGGTTTGATAGGTGCGGCAAACCACTATGGCACACATTTACCTATGTGACAAACGTGCACATTCTGCACTTGCATCCTAGAACTTAAAATAAAATGAAATATTTAAATAATAAATAAAAGGCTAATGTGCCATGGACAGTGTTAATATCTGTACATAATTATCTAACTTAATTCTTCCAAAACACTAAGAATTACCTTAACAGTATTATCTCTGTTATATACACTAAGTACATTGAAATGTAGAAGGGTAGTAATTAAGAGATTACGTATAAGAACTAAGATCTGAACTCAGGTCTGTATGACTAAGATTGTGATCTTATTTAAACGGAAGGTATTGGTGTCACCTTGAAGTTCAGTTGAGAAAACTGAACTTTAAGAAGATGGCATAAATAGGCCAAAGTCACACACATTAAAAACTGTGTAAGGTAGAATTAAATTCAATCCCATCTGACTTGCAAAGCTTAACATCAGGAATATGGAAAGCCTTTAATATGTTAATATAAATTGTGGAGCTCCAGGAAGGTGCTAAAATATGCAGTATATTATAAACATTTTGATGATGGAACTTTTTAAAACCTTATACCTATTAACACCTCTGGGAATAATATGTATACACATATCCATACACACATGGACACACATATAAAAATAATTCAGCAGACACATAGATCAATAGAGCAGAATAGAGAACCCAGAAATAAAGCTGCACACCTACAATCATCTAATCTTCAACAAATATGACAAAAAATAAGCAATGGGTAAAGGACATCCTATTCAATAAATGGTACTGGGATAACTGCCTAGCCACCTGCAGAAGAATGAAACTTGGCTCCTACCTCTTGCCATATACAAATTATTAACTCAAGATAGATTAAAGACATAAATGTAACACCTACAACTATAAAATCCTAGAAGAAAACCTAGGAAATACCATTCTGGACATTGACATTAGCAAATAATTTATGACTAAGTCCTCAAAAGCAATTGCAACAACAACAACAAAATGACCAATGAGACCTGATAAAACTAAAGAGTTTCTGCACAACAAAAGAAATTAACAACAGAGCAAACAGACTAAAGAGTGGGAGAAACTATTCACAAACTATGTTTCTGACAAAGGTCTAATATCTAGAATCTATAAGGAACTTAAACATTGAACAAGCAAAAACCAAATAATCCATCAAAAAGTGGGCAAAGGACATAAACAGATACTTCTGAAGACATACAAGCAGCTAACAAACATATTAAAAATGCTCTACATCAGTAATCATCAGAGAAATGCAAATCAAAACCACAATGAGATACTATCTCACATGAGTCAGAATGGCTGTTATTGAAAAGTCAAAAAAAAAAACCACAACAGATACTGCTGAGGCTGTGGAGAAAAGGGAACACACCTGTACACTGCTGGTGGGAATATAAGTTAGTTCAACTACTAATGATGTGGGAAGCATCTCTGAGGTTTCTCAAAGAATTCAAAATGGAACTACCATTCAACCTAGGAGTCCCATTACTGGGTATATACCCAAGAAAAATAAGTTGTTCTACCAAAAAGGTATATGCACTCGTATGTTCATCACAGCACTACTCAATAGTGAAGACATGGAATCAACCTAGGTACCCATCCATGGTGTCCTGGACAAATAAAATGTGATACATATACAACATAGAAGACCACACAGCCATGAAAAAGAATAGAATCATGTTCTTTGCAGCAACAAGGATGCAGGTGGAGGGTATTATTCTAAGCATAGGAACAGAAAACCAAACACTGCATATTCTCACTTATAAGTGGGAGTTAAACATTGGGTACACGTGGACACAAAGACAGGAACGATAGAAACTGGGGACTACTAGAAGGGGAAGACAGAGAGTGGGAAATGGTTGAAAAAAATACCTGTTGGGTACTATGCTCAATACCCAATAACAAGATCAAACATACCCCAAACGTCTGAACCATACAGTATATCATGTAACAAGCCTGCACATGTACCCCCTGAATATGAAATAAAATTTGAAATCAAAAATAAAATAAAAGATATTTAGGGCATCCTTTACTATGCCACAGTGTCTAAACGTTTTAAAATGCATTTTATTAAGAAAGATTTAGAAAATACATAAAAGTGCAAAGAGTGAGGTAATTGCATTCTCCACCAACCATGTGATCAATCTATGTATGTATGTCAGATGCATATATGTATGTATGCATTTGTCTGTCAGTATATTTATCTTTCTTCAAAATTCATACTGGTAAAACACTGATGAAAGCCCAATAAGGAAAAAATTTTACCGAAATATTAAAGGATTAGAAAATTTAACTCTTATCTGAGGTGAAAGCAGCACTCTGTCATCATCTTCTTCTGGTTTAGAGACAACCAGGCATGCTCCCAAGGCCAGACTGATATAGGTACTTGCTCACAGGCAGAAAGGCTACAGGGTCTGGGCCTGCGGAATCAGGCATTGGTTGTCTTATTCTGGGTAACATTCTTTTCCTCTTCCATAGTAATAGTCTTTGGTAATCAGTCTTTTTACAAACGATCTTTGTCTTCAATAATTTCCATGAAAATGCTTGACTTACTGCCCCAAGCTAAGAGGATTGGCAGATAAACACAGACAGGGCCAATAGTCTTTGAAACCAAATCTTGAGCTCAGGGACAAGGAGAGAAGATAATTGAAACTAAATTTAATGACAACTCCTAAAAACACTCTGTTAATTCCTACTGGCTTGTTTTCTTGAGCCCCTCAAATTTTTAGTTAGTTTTTATCCCTCCAACTTTTGTTATTTTTTCTTAAGTCAGCCAGCATTGCCTAAACCCAAGAGACTATGTTGCATTAGTTATACTGCATATACTATACTCACTTCTGTAAACTACATTTTTAAAGAAATACTGTCAATAGGATGACTTCTGAAAGTGAGCACAATAATCAAATGACAAGAAACCATTAAAAAAAGAATGTATTATTATTTTTTCATTTTCAGGATAAGACTTGATATAAAAGAGGCTAATTGGCCAGGTCTGGTGGCTTACGCCTGTAATCCCAGCACTTTGGGAGGCCGAGGCAGGTGGATTGCCTGAAGTCAGGAGTTTGAGACCAGCCTGACCAACATGGAGAAACCTTGTCTCTACCAAAAATACAAAATTAGCCGGGCCTGGTGGTGCATGCCTGTAGTCCCAACTACTCAGGAGGCTGAGGCAGGAGAATCGTTTGAACCCGGGAGGCAGAGGTTGCAGTGAGTCGAGATTGCGCCATTGCACTCCATTGCACAACAAGAGTGAAACTCCATCTCAAAAAAAAAAAAAAAAAAAAAAAAAAGAGAGAGTAATCAGGACTACATCAACCACAGAAATTCAAAACTCAAATGTGTTACTGTTTGAGGTAGTCAGTTTCTTGTCTATGATTGTATTCAGTGGGCCTAGATGATTGTTAAAACTCTCTTCTGCTCATATAATAATCCTTAAAAATAAATTATTATCATTGCATTATTATTATTATTATTATTATCATCATCATTTTGAGATGGAGTTTCACTCTTGTTGCCCAGGCTGGAATGCAATGGCGTGATTTTGGCTCACTGCAACCTCCACCTCCTGGGTTCAAGCTATGCTCGTGCCTCAGCCTCCAGAGTAGCTAGGATTAGAGGGACGCACCACCACACCCAGCTAATTTTTGTATTTTTAGTAGAGACGGGGTTTCACCATGTTGGCCAGGATTATCTCTATCTCCTGACCTCGTGATCCCCTACCTCAGCCTCCCAAAGTACTGTGATTACAGGTGTGAGCCACCGTGCCCGGCTGTCATTGCATTGTTTTTAAAAAACAAATCATCAGTAGCTATGACTGTCTTTCATATAACATGTGAAGTGTTCAACAACTCTGTTCCAAAGGGGCTTTTTCCTAGAATGATTATATGGAATATCAGATAATTTACAACTTAAATCTTCCACTTCCATAATTTTAGATCAGAAATTTGGGAAGACTAAATTATGACTTCTATCTGAGGGCACTAAGAAGGCAAAAAGAAAGAGTCCATTATTTTATATGATGTTGGGAATAATGTAAAGACATCTTATTGGTGGACAGGAATACATTGGTGTGTATTTGCAAAGCCTGAGTACTAGTAACCGTACTTTCCATTCCATTTGTGTTGCAGTTTTAATGGGTAGAGTCTCTTTGGATTTTCAGCAATTAAGAAAGAAAATGAACATTTCAATTAGTACAAGGATTTATGTTTACACAAATGGTAAAGAAAAAAATAATGGGAAGGAGTAAATTACTTGACATTTGAGAAAATAGCTAGAATGCCAGCATATATTGGTAAGAAGCACCATTATTTTGTCTTAAGAAAATGTCTTAAGCAACTATAATTCAATTTAAAAGGTTTTCTTAAAGGTGCATGTGTCCTAGAAAGACCTTATGGAGCATTCAGTCTATATTGATTGAGATATAAAACAGGAGGATTCCAACTGTGTCATGAAAATAATTTGGTGTACATTGTTAAGGCAAAGATAAGAAACAAAGGGTTGTTGATGGATGAAGCAAAGGTAGAAAAGAGACAGGAAAATCACCAAGGAGATTGTAAAGTTTCTGGATAGAATAGTGAAAATTAATGGAAACTAAAATAACGGAATGTCAGTAGAAAATATTAAAGAGAAGAATCTGAACACTGTTCATTGGAATTCTCAAGACAGTTAATGGGCAGTATGAAAGGTGAAACAGGTGACATATCAAGTGAGCCAACATAAAGTGAGCAAAGGCATGAATGTAATTATTATTCACTAGGATCCAAGAGAAGCCTAAGTGTAACTGGAGCTTGAACAATGCTTTTCTAAGTAGAATATCAATTCAATTATATTAGTGCAACTGCATAGACGATTTCTCAAGTGACCTTTACCCACAATTCAAACACTATGTTCTAATGACTGATTATTTGATATGCAAAGTATCTCATGTGGTATGTGATAAATAGAAGATTACCATTCCTGGCCATTGTCACCTTTACAAATCTGATGCCCACAAATACTAAAACCCATTATAAAATGTATCTATGTTACAGAGAATTAAGGGACCTCAGATATTCTCTTTTATTATATTCTATTAATTTGGGAAGGGGAAATATTAAGGGCATCAATAATTAATATTTAAGGGGACAAACAAGCTGCGTATTCACATCAGGAGACCACAGAGTGAAGAGTGGTAACTACTATTTGGGGCATGGAGGGATTCTTTTTTAAAAAGAAGACATTTGCTCTGAACTTTGAATGCTGTATACTACCTGGTCTGAAATAATGATATGAAGAATAATCCAAGAAAATATTCCCTGGTTAAAGACCTGAAGGTATGGAAGTGCAGGGGTGCTCTGGAAACAATGTTTAGTTTGCTTTAATGACCATTTGATTTAAGGAAGGGCTATGACTTGAGAGGAGCCAAGAAGGTGGGTCATAGTCACTTGTTAAAAGTCTTATTTGATGTTAAGGAATTTGCATATTGTCTTTTAGGCAATGAAAAACTATTGGAGTTTTATTATTATTATTATTTTTCTACTGCTACTATATCACCATTCACTGAACACCTACTGTTATACTAAGATGTATGGCTATAACCATGAACCAGAAATAAAATATATCATTAGTCTTATATTACAGAATGAGAGGCAGACAATTTAAAAAACATGCATGAATACGAGACAATTGCAACTTGAGATTCATGCCATGGGTAACACAACAGAAAAAATTATGAGAGGTCCTTGAATGCGTATTGGTATTGACATTATGGATACCAACATGGTTGGCAAAAGTAGTGTGTCCTGAACCGTGCACATAAATTCAATGAGATAGGCAGATAGGAGAGGATTATATGGAATCTTTGGAAGACTTTGTAGTTGTGTGGCTGTCCTCCATGAACAGATAGAAACAAGAGCTGGGAAATTTATGTCGTAACTTTT
Organism: Pongo pygmaeus; assembly: GCF_028885625.2. NCBI lineage: Eukaryota > Metazoa > Chordata > Mammalia > Primates > Hominidae > Pongo > Pongo pygmaeus. The sequence continues at coordinate 87,721,408 of NC_072384.2, forward strand.
TGAATGATCCTGGTTACCAGGAATAAGATCTGGAATATACTTGGGTTATACATACATCAAATAATGCCAGAAACAAGTACTTTATTTTGTCTTTAAGGTTTCTGAGAATTAAACTACCAAACACTTGTTTTGTATCTTTAGTCAGATTAAAACGATCCAGATGATGTTCTCTTACTTTAAAGCTGGAGTATTTTTATTAAGTCAGCTAAAGCTTGTATGTAATTCATAAAAATAATATGAACATTTTAAATAAAGCCAATCAAAATCTATACGAAAGATTTACTAATAGCTTATTTGATATTGTTCTCACTTTAATTTTGGAAACATGTTCATCCAGCTATATTTAGGGGTGAAACTCAATTTTTCCTTGGGAAAAGATTCAGTGTCTTTCTCTGTGATAAAAAGGACACCTGTGTCAACTTTTTAGTTAAGGGTCGTATGAGTTATCATAATTAGCCTTAGAGTCACTAATGTGATAGTGTGCTTTCTTTAACAAACTTTGACCTGAAGAAAGTTGTTTCCCTTAATGTACTTAAAGTTTGTAATGGTTTACTTTAAGGCCACAGTTTTTATTCCTTATGATGTCTCTAAGCAAGCATATCTAGAGTAAGGCAAGTTTAAAATAACTTGATGCCAGATGAAGACTATTTAAATGATTAAAATTGTACCTTAAAGTATTTACTAGGTCATACTACCCAGTTTATATTAATGTCAACTTATTTAATTATATGAAAATCACATTTTTTCCGGAAAATATAAATGAACAAAAATCTCTCCTTGCATATGAAAGTGCAAAAACAAAAGAAAACAAACAAACAAAAAACTGGGAGCTTAATTGTGAATTTAACTGATTACTCTTAAAATTTCTACCTCAGCATAAAGGCCGAAAACTATATGCAGCCAGATATGTTCCAAGGTGAATAAAAAGCGTAAATGAAAAGCATTAAATTTTTTCAGTCATTTTAACATTGAGGTGTCTCAAAAAATCATGTTCTGCAAGATGTATTATGAGCAATAGAAAGTTGGTATACAACATTGGTTGAACAAATCACACAAATACAAACATGTACACAATGTCAAAACAGATTCTGGAGCCTTATTTGCTTAATACATAGTCATCAGATTTCATAGAATGCAGCTTTCATTTTTATTTTATTTTATTTTATTTTTATTATACTTTAAGTTTTAGTGTACATGTGCACAATATGCAGGTTAGTTACATATGTATACATGTGCCATGCTGGTGTGCTGCACCCATTAACTCATCATTTAGCATTAGGTATATCTCCTAATGCTATCCCTCCCCCCTCCCCACAACAGTCCCCAGAGTGTGATGTTCCCTTTCCTGTGTCTATGTGTTCTCATTGTTCAATTCCCACCTATGAGTGAGAACATGCGGTGTTTGGTTTTTTGTCCTTGCGATAGTTTACTGAGAATGATGATTTCCAGTTTCATCCATGTCCCTACAAAGGACATGAACTCATCATTTTTTATGGCTGCATAGTATTCCATGGTGTGCCACATTTTCTTAATCCAGTCTATCATTGTTGGACATTTGAGTTGGTTCCAAGTCTTTGCTATTGTGAATAGTGCCACAATAAACATACATGTGCCTGTGTCTTTATAGCAGCATGATTTATAGTCCTTTGGGTATATACCCATTAATGGTATGGCTAGGTCAAATGGTATTTCTAGTTCTAGACCCCTGAGGAATTGCCACACTGACTTCCACAGTGGTTGAACTAGTTTACAGTCCCACCAACAGTGTAAAAGTGTTCCTATTTCTCCACATCCTCTCCAGCACCTGTTGTTTCCTGACTTTTTAATGATTGCCATTCTAACTGGTGTGAGATGGTATCTCTTTGTGGTTTTGATTTGCATTTCTCTGATGGCCAGTGATGGTGAGCATTTTTTCATGTGCTTTTTGGCTGCATAAATGTCTTCTTTTGAGAAGTGTCTGTTCATGTCCTTCACTCACTTTTTGATGGGGTTGTTTTTTTCTTGTAAATTTGTTTGAGTTCATTGTAGATTCTGGATATTAGCCCTTTGTTAGATGAGAAGGTTGTGAAAATTTTCTCCCATTTTGTAGGTTGCCTGTTCACTCTGATGGTAGTTTCTTTTGCTGTGCAGAAGCTCTTTAGTTTAATCAGATCCCATTTGTCAATTTTGGCTTTTGTTGCCATTGCTTTTGGTGTTTTAGACATAAAGTCCTTGCCCATGCCTATGTCCTGAATGGTAATGCCTAGGTTTTCTTCTAGGGTTTTTATGGTTTTAGGTCTAACATTTAAGTCTTTAATTCATCTTGAATTAATTTTTGTATAAGGTGTAAGGAAGGGATCCAGTTTCAGCTTTCTACATATGGCTAGCCAGTTTTCCCAGCACCATTTATTAAATAGGGAATCCTTTCCCCATTGCTTGTTTTTGTCAGGTTTGTCAAAGATCAGATAGTTGTAGATACGTGGTGTTATTTCTGAGGGCTCTGTTCTGTTCCATTGATCTATATCTCTGTTTTGGTAGCAGTACCATTGTGTTTTGGTTACTGTAGCCTTGTAGTATAGTTTGAAGTCAGGTAGCGTGATGCCTCCAGCTTTGTTCTTTTGGCTTAGGATTGAGTTGGCGGTGCGGGCTCTGTTTTGGTTCCATATGAACTTTAAAGTAGTTTTTTCCAATTCTGTGAAGAAAGTCATTGGTAGCTTGATGGGGATGGCATTGAATCTATAAATTACCTTGGGCAGTATGGCCATTTTCAGGATATTGATTCTTCCTATCCATGAACATGGAATGTTCTTCCATTTGTTTGTATCCTCTTTTATTTCCTTGAGCAGTGGTTTGTAGTTCTCCTTGAAGAGGTCCTTCACTTCCCTTGTAAGTTGGATTCCTAGGTATTTTATTCTCTTTGAAGCAATTGTGAATGGGAGTTCACTCATGATTTGGCTCTCTGTTTGTCTGTTATTGGTGTATAAGAATGCTTGTGATTCTTGTACATTGATTTTGTATCCTGAGACTTTGCTGAAGTTGCTTATCAGCTTAAGGAAATTTTGGGCTGAGACAATGGGGTTTTCTAGATATACAATCATGTCATCTGCAAACAGGGACAATTTGACTTCCTCTTTTCCTAATTGAATATAGAGGTTGTTTACAAATAAGAGTATATTTTCTATTTGCAATATGTCCACACATGCTTATTCAAATATTAGTATTTCAAATATGAATTTGATTAAGCACTTGATCAGCCTTTCATTTATGCTTATATAGCTAAATTGATATTTAAAACTTATATGACACAAAATTATTAAAATTATTAAAATTTATTTTAATAACTAAAAATAAATTTATTTTAAAAGTATTAAAATTTCTTTGTTTTGATGAGCATATTTGATTCCAATCCAAATAATCTAAGCTTTTAATAAGAAAGTTTCCATTTATTCTATAAAACACAGGAATATTAATAGAAAAAATATTTGACTACTAACATATGAGTGTTGACAGGAGTCCTAGGATATCAAGTCAATGGATATTAGGTTGAAGACAAAGCCCAATCTAAACCAAAACTTCTAGAAATTAAATTCAGTGGTTTATTATAACCTATTCATTTTCATTCATTGAAAAGAAAGTTGTTGAAAAATATCAGAGTATAAAGACAGAAAAAGAGGAAGCAATGAAAATTAAAATCCTTGCTTTATGTTAACATTCATATATTACATCAGTATGAACAGAAAGTGAAAACAAATAAATATAAAAATGAAAAAATATGCAAGCTTCTGATTAGGGTTTCATTGTTGAAAATAAAAATTAAGCTATGTTTTAACAGTTTTCAAGTTTTGGTACCCTCTCTTTTATGAAGATGTCTTTTATGAAAAAAAAACATAAGCTTAATTATTGAAAATTTACAGCCCTATATAGTTTTCAAGATGTTTGGAATACACAAAGCTTAATTTATTTTAACTTTTTATTTTGATATAATCCTAACAGAAAAGATACAGGAATAATGTAGGAAACCCCCAGGTACCTCTTATTAGATTCATAATTTATTGTCACATTTTAACCCATTTGCATATATATGCATTTATATTTAGAGAGAGACAGATGATTTTTTCCTGAACATGTGAGAAAAGTTTGGAGATATTGTATCTTTTTGCTACTAAATATTTCAGTATGTACTATTTTATGGAAAATGGCAGGATATTTTCTCACATGTCCACAGTATAGTAAAATCAGAAAATTTTAGCATTAATATATTTCCATAGTATACCCACATATCATAATCAAATTTATCAAGGGTATCAATTACATATTTTATAGTAACTTTATTTTTCCTGGTCCAACAACCAATCTAGAACCGCACTTGGTTGTTACATTTGTTTAGCCTTCTTTAATCTGAAATAGTATCTTAGCCTTTCCTAAGTTTCTTGGCCTTGCAATTTTTGAAGTGTAGAAACCAGGCATTTTAAAAATATTTTTACTAAATTGGGCCTTTGTCCTATAATTAGATTCAAGTCAAGCATTTTTGGAAGGAGAGCCATTAAGTTAAATGTGGATCCTTCTCAGTACATAATATCTATTATATCTGAGGCACATGATATTGAAATGTTTCAATATTGGTTAACTTTGGTAACTTTGCTTAAGATTGTGTCTCTCAGGTTTCTTCAATGTAATGATACAGTTTTCCACCTTGTAATTAATCATAATATTTGAGGTAATGTGTTGAGACTGTGAAACTATCCTGTTTCTCATTACATTTTTCCTCAGTTTTAGCTTCCATTGATGATTTCCTATTGTCATCATTCTTCCTATGTTTATCAGGTGTCATTCAACTTCCATTATAATTTATTAGTCCTTTTATCTCAAATTTCTTTATTCATGAAGTTTATTATACCCAGTGAGTTAAGATCATCTACTATATCACTAAGTGTTTTAGTGATCAAATATTCTCATATTTGGCCAGTGTGAACCCCTTTAATCTATCTTATCATATGTTCTTTTGATATTTCCCTTTGGTTACTTTCTGAACCATCTTGTACTTTCCATTAATTTGAAAATTAGACTTTGCTCCAAGGAGCATACTTTCTGGAATGTATTTCTGGTTCCTTGTTCCAGGGACAAGAAAGACCAGGTGTCTTGCTGGAAAAAAACTAGATCCTGCTGACCATAGCATTATTTTGGTGAGCGAGTTGGCCATAAGGTCTTTGTTATGTTGTTATACATGTATCCCAAGCCCCCTCTTCATCAGGGAAAAGCTAGGAGAAAGAAAAAGGAAAAATGAAAATCCTGTCATGCCACTCTATCCTTTTATTGAAATTCTTTAGCTTTTACAAAGAAAAAAATTCTCATTTTCTCTTAGGGAGGGAAACAACTATGCTACCTTAAACACCACGAACCACACACAGGCTTACAGAATTCAAACCAGTCTGTAAATGTACTGGAACTTTCTCCTCAGTTTAATCTAAAATGGGGTGAACTTGTTCCTGTATGTCTTTGTCAAATACCCTAAAACAGAGGCCAAAGAGAAAATCATGCTCCCTCACAAACACAGAAATGGAAAAAAAACCAAGAACATTTTTTCTATTTTATGCATGTAGCTTTATGTTTAACCTGTATGTTGCCTCTTACTCTGGTCAGAGATATCTCAGCACATTGAATGAAGTTCAAATATCTTGGGCTGAGATAAAAAGAATTCCTAGATTTTAAAATTTTTTTTCATTATTTCCCATGGCAGTATACTCTCAAAATCTCTTCCTTGGTCAGAGTTGGAGCTGGTGGGTGGCAGTCATTTCTCTCACAGTATCTTTTTTAGCATTCAGGGCCCAAATACGATGTGCCAGGGAAAAACAAGTGAAATGTTTCCTACAAAAAACTCAAATCGTTTCATAAGCTGTCCAGAATTGAACTTGATGCACAAAAATAGCATTACTTTTGGGGGTCTGAATCCATTCTAAATAGGCTTCTGACGGTCAATGATTTCACTAAACAAAATTGAAACTGCATCACATTTTGTAACACTTGTTCCCTCTGCAAATTTTGTGTCATCAGACATTGGTATCTAGTTTTATTTTTGAGGTTGTATTCGTTTCATTCACAATCAATTAACTGTTCATGTTTTTCCTTCACTAGAGAACCAGATTCAGAATTTCTCACTTAATCCTGGAGCTATGCCTTTTCCTTCACTACTGACTGTAGTTCCAAATTTTCCCACTAAACTCGATATCAATCTTCACTGGCCATTTGTTTCCACCATGCTGGATTCCTTCTGAGATGGTATTTCTAATTCCAGGATGGCCCCTACTGGCTTTACTCACTCTGTGCACCATTTTTCCTGTAGTTTAGGGAGCATGGTGTTATTTTCTTGGCCTGGTATGGTTTGTCATGATTCATGCAAGGTCAGACATCACATCACATATTGCCAAAAATTTTCCTCACATTTAACTCGTAATATATGTTCTTCTACTGTCTAGCAAATGCACAGAAATAAATATTATTAGACTGTAAACTCACAATGAGTTAGAAGGGTACTGCAAAAATATTCCCTTACTGTCCCCACTAATTATCTATCTTACTACACTGAGGCCAGGCCAGATAGCATCTCAAAATATTTTCTTTTACACTCTAACCTCTTCCTTTGCCACTTCTTTTAATCATTCCTTTTATCTTTTGCGCTCTCTGCACCCCTCTTCAGGGTTCCAGATGCTGCCTAGATGTTTCATATTCTGCGCCTCCTCTTTGACTCTAGAATTAGCAGCAGTGGCTTCTCCATATTGAAGAATATGTTAGGTCTTCAATTTTTTTTTATTATCCTCCAATAGTTTATTGAGGTACAGGTGGTATTTGGTTACATGGGTAAGTTCTTTAGTGGTGATTTGTGAGATTTTGGTGCACCCATCACCTGAGCAGTATTTGCTGCAACCTATTTGTAGTCTTTTATCCCTTGCCCCTTTCCCATCCTTCCCCTTAAGTCCCCGAAGTCCATTGCATCATTGCATCATTCTTATGCTTTTGTGTCCTCATAGCTTAGCTGCCAGATATCAGTGAGAACATACAGTGTTTCGTTTTCCATTCCTGAGTTACTTCACTTAGAACAATAGTCTCCAATCTCATCCAGGTCGCTGCAAATGCCGTTAATTCATTCATTTTTATGGTTGAGTAGTATTCCATCATATATATATGATATATATATATGTAGATATATATGGTATGTGTATTGGTATGTGTGTGTGTGTGTGTGTGTATATATATATATATATATATAATCACAATTTCTTTATACGCTTCTTGACTGATGGGCATGTGGGTTGGTTCCACAATTTTGCAATTGCAAATTGTGCTGCAATAAATATGTATGTGCAAATATCTTTCTTGTAAAATGACTTCTTTTCCTCTGACTAGACACCCAGTAGTGGGATTGCTGGATCACTTTTTCAGACTAAAAAAACCAAGAGAAAAACAAAATTGACTGACCCTAATAAAATAATTTTGTTGCTAGAATGAAAACCAAAGCCTATGCTGTGATCTATAATGCTCTATGCAATCTGGATCCAACTTGACCCTCTTTCCTACCTTTTCTCTTTTTTATGCTATCTGACCTTACTATTTCTCAAATGCACCAAAAATATCTTTGTCTCAGGAACTTTGTTTGTGTTTCCCTCCCTGGTATGTACTTTCTTTTGGCTCTCTCTCAGTTCATTCATATCTCTGTTAAATATTATTTCAGCTCAAAGTCCTTTCCTGATTAATATATACAAAAGAGCTGCTGCCTCCGACCAGCTCCATTTTTAATACTGTCCATTTGTTCTTTGTTTGAATGAATAAACGTATATGCCATAATTTTTTTTATTTTTATTGTGTCATACTAAAGAATTGTTCCTTGCCTAGAAGAGAAAAAAAGTAAGGAAGAATCAAATACTCCTTTACATGCATATAAGAATGTATCTCAGTAAGCAATAGCAAGAGAAATAACAAAGTGTTTTGTGAGGAAGTAAGGGGGGGTATGATGTGAGTTGGGTTGCTAGCAAAGGCTTTTAGAAGAAATTTAAATGAGACTTGAAAGTTGAGAAGAAGCCAATTAAAGATTTTCAGGCAGAAGGAATAGCATGTATAAAAATGTTTTACCCAAACATAAAATTGCTAGAAGAGAAAATACACATCAAAGCAGAAATAAATGGATTTGAAATGATGAAAATAATACAAAAGATCAACTGAACAAAAAGGTGTTTTTTTCAAAATATAAATAAAATTGACAAACCTTTAGCTAGACTAACTAAAAAACAAAGAAAGAATGCCCAAATAAAATCAGAGATGAAAAAGGAAACATTAAAATGGATACCACAGAAGTTCAGAAGGTCATTAGTTGCTAATATGAGCAACTGTATGCCAATAAGTTGGAAAATCTAGAAGAAATGCATAAATTCCTAGATACATACAAACTAGCTACAAGACTGAGCCATGAATAAATCCATAACCTGAACAGGTCAATAACAAGTAACAAGATTGAAGTTATAATAAAAAGTCTTCCAACAAAGAAAAGACTGGGACCCAATGCCTTCACTGCTGAATTCTACCACAAAACTAAAGAAGAACAAATACCAATCCTACTCAAACTATTCCAAAAAATAGAATAGGACGGAATACCTTCAAACTCATTCTTCAAGGCCAGTATTATCCTCATACCAAAACCAGATACATCAAAAAAAAGAAAACAATAGGCCAATATCACCGACAAATATTGATGCAAAAAAATCCTTAACAAAATAATAGGAAACTGAATTCAACAACACATAAAAAATGTCATTCATCATGACAAAATGAGATTTACCACAGGGAAGCAAGGGTGTTTCAACATCTGCAAATTAATCAATGTGTGATACATCATATCAACAGACTGAAGAACAAAGACAATATGGTCACTTCAACTGATTCTGAAAAATCATTTGACAAAATTCAGCATCTCCTTATGATAAAAACCCTCAAAAAACTGGGTATAGGAGGAACCATCATAAAAAGCATAATAAAAGCCATATATGATACATGCATAGCTAGTGACTGAATAGGGGAAAAATTGAAAGCCTTTCCTCTAACATCAGCAACACAAGGATGACCACTTTCACCACTGTTATTCAACATAGTACTGAAAGTCTTAGCTAGAGCTATCAGACAAGAGAAAGAAATAAAGAGCATCCAAATTGGAAAGGAAGTCAAATTATCCTTGTTTGCAGACAAAATGATCTTATATTTGGAAATACCTAAAGACTCCATAAAAAGGCTCTTAGAATGGATGAAAAAATTTCCAAAATCAACATACAAAAGTGAGTAGCATTTCTATATATAAACAGCAAACCAACCAAAAAAGGAATAAAGAAAGTCATCCCATTTACATAGATACAAATTAAATAAAATACCTAGGAATTAACTAAACAGGTGAAAGATGTCTGCCAAAAAAGTATAAGACATTGATGAAAAAAACTGAAAAAGATATCAAAACTGGAAAGATACTTCATGTTCAATATTATTAAAGTATCCATACTCTACCCAAAGCAATCTGTAGATTTTATACAATCCCTATCAAAATTCCAATGACATTCTTCACAGAAATAGACAAAAAATCCTAATATGGAACCACAAAATACCAAGAATACCCAAAGCTATCCTAAGCAAAAAAGAACAAAACTGGGGGAATCATATAACCTGACTTCAAATTATACTACAGAACTATAGTAAGCAAAACAGCGTGGTACTGGCATAAAAACAGACACATAGATCAGTGGAACAAAATAGAGAACCCAGAGATAAATCTTTACATGAACTCATTTTTGACAAAGGAGCCAATAACATGCACAGGAAAAATGGCAGTCTCTTTAATAATTGATGCTTAGAAAACTGAAAATCCACATGCAAATCAAAAAAATGAAAGTAGACCTGTCTCTCGTCATTAAAATATTAAATCAAAATGGGTTAAAGATTTAAATCTAAGATCTCAAACTATTAAACTACTGCAAGAAAACATTGGGGAAACACTCCAGGATATTGGACTGGGCAAAGATTTCTTGAGTGATACCCCACAAGTACAAGTAACAAAAGGAAAAAAAGTGGACAAATGGGATCACATCAAGTTAAAAAGCTTCTGCATAGCAAAGAAAACGATGACCAATGTGAAAAGACAACCCACAGAACATGAGAAAATATTTGCAAACTACCCATCTGACAAGGGTTTAGCAACCAGAATATATAAAGAACTCAAACAACTTTGCAGAAAAAAAAAAATCTAAAAATTTGATTCAAAAAAATGGACAAAAGACCTAAACAGACATTTCTGAAAAGAAGACATACAAATGGCAAACAGGTATATGAAAAGGTGCTCAATATAATTGATCATCAGAGACATGCAAATGAAAACTATCATCAGACATAATCTTGCCCTGGTTAAAATGACTTTTATCCAAAAGAAAAGCAATAACGAATGCTGAAGAGGATGTGGAAAAAATGAAAACTCTTGTACAATGTTGGTGGGAATGTAAATTAGTAGAACCACTATGGAGAACAGTTTGGAGGTTCCTCAAAAAAGCTAAACACAGAGCTACCATATAATCCAGGAATCCCACCTCTAGGTATATATCCAAAAGAAAGGAAATCTGTATATTGAAGAGATACCTGCACGCCTATGTTTGTTGTAGCACTGTTCACAGTAGCCAAGGTTTGGAAGCAACCTGTGGCCATCAGCAGATGGATGGATAAAGGAAACGTTGTATACACAATGAAGTACTATTCAGCCATGAAATACGAGATCAAAAATCATTTGACCAAATTCAACATTTACAACAACATAGATGGAACTGAAGGTCATTATGTGAAGTGAAATAAGCCAGGCACAGAAAACAAATTTTACATGTTTTCACTTATTTATGGGAGCTAAAAATTAAAATAATTGCACTCATGGAGACAGAGAGTAGAGGGATGGTTACCAAAGGCTGGGAAGGGTAGTCGGGGAAGGTGTGGCGGAGGAGAGTGGGGATTTTTAATGGGTACAAAAAAATAGTTAGAAAGAATGAATAAGACCTAATATTTGCTACCACAACAGGGTAACTATAGTCAAAAATAATTTAATTGTACATTTGAAAATAACTAAAAGGATATAATTGGTTTGTTTGGATTAATGTGTGGGGTAATGGTTACCCCATATGCTCTGATGTGATTATTACATATTGCATGCCTGTATAAAAATATTTTATATAACCCATAAATATATACACTTACTATGTACCCACAAAAATTAAAAAGAAAAAAAGTTAAAGACCCAAGATCCTCTTGTGAATGATACACAATCAATATGGGGAGAGTGGCATAAGAAGAGATGGGAGAGGCAGGTTGGGTCTCCAACACAAGGTGTCTGGTGGGTCATGTGTGGAAGCATGGCTATTATTTTTAAGTGGAAAGGGAAGCCATTTGATGGTTTTAAGCAAGAGGGCAACAAAACATTTCCTGCTTTAAAATTATCGTATTGGTTGCTGTGTGGAAAATGAAATTGATAGTGGTAAGATAGAGATGAAAACAGTTAGGAGGGTATTGCGTCCTCCAGATGAAAAGCATTGGTAATATCCATCAGAAGTGAAAGACAGAAGTAGATGGCACACGTTTTTGTGAAATAGCATAAAAACAACCGAGATTGGATGGATTAGAGGTGGGGGTAAGGGAAAGAGTCACAAGTTCCTCAGGACTGACATGTGACTGAGTGAATGCTGGTGCTATTAAATAATTTGGAAATGTCTGTGGGGAAAAAAAGCTACTGTGAAAGGGAATTGGGAATGGGTGAAATTAGTAGTTCAGCATAGTTGTATTAGGTATGAGATATCTTAGAGATAGCCAAGTGAAGATTTGGAAAAGACAATTGATATACAAATATAGAGCTTGAAAGAGAGGTTTAAGCTTAATGAGAGAAAATTGGGAGTGTTTTTCCTGTATCAAAACAATATATCTTCTAAACATAATATAATAAAGCATAATATAAACATATATATTATTCTATCTCCTTCCAATAAGGTGCCATATGTTGATTATAGTATAGAAGAAAAAGACAAATAGTTACAGACTATTTTTAAAACACCATGACAGATGATTTGCTTTTTCTTTTTTGTTCTTTTGTCAGTCATGCAATATATTTAATTATTTACATTTAACCCAGGAGAACTGAGGTTTAAAGAGGTTAATTAAATTGCTACAAGATCAATCAGCTTACAAGAAAGAGAACCAGGATTCAACCTTAGTTTTTTGTTAAGCCCATACTTTTTCTACACCAACTGTAACATAAGCACATATTTATTCATTTCTTTACTTAATGAGATCTAAAAAATGAAATCGGATAACTTGAGGCCAGGAGTTTGAGACCAGCCTGGACAACATTGTGAAACCCTGTCTCTACTAAAAATACAAAATTAGCTGGGTGTGGTGGTGCACCTGTAATCTCAGCTACTCAGGACGCTGAGGCAGGAGAACTGCTTAAGCCCAGGAGGCAGAGGTTGCAGTGAGCTGAGATAGCACCACTGTACTCCAGCCAGGTGATAGAATAAGGATCTAACTAACTCAAAAAAAAAAAAAAAAAAGGGAAAGAAAGAAATGGTGCTATGAGTTAAGCAGTATTTTTATTTGGTTCAAATCATGAATATTTTTTTAAAGTTCTATTTTGCCTATAATTTCAAACAGTCTGGTAATTCAGTTTCACTACCATGGGGAAAAACACAATGAAAGCTGTATCTTGGTAGCCATTAGTTATTTCCAACAAAGAAACTTGGTATTTGGAGGGCGCTTAAGTTATTCCTTAAGGTAAGAATTACGCACTTGATAAAAATTCTGGCACTATTTATAGTCAGAATTACCTGGAGTACTGGTATTTGCTGTTCTTGCTATTTTTGATAAGGGGCAGGGTCAATGAGAAATATTGGGTCCTAAGAGGATTTTTCCAAAAGGTGATCATGCATTTTTTTACAACATGAGAAGTTTTATTTCATTAGCTTATATAATTCTATGACATTTGGAAAATAAAGCAATTTTCCTTCACTATCTTTTTCTGAGAATTTTGGAGCAAACAGAATTATGGTATGAGCATACTAGAGATATTTCTTTGTCTTCTTGCTGACACATGGAAATATTTTATTATCTTTCTGAAAATATTACAACAACATCTAAACATTCTCTTTAATATATTTTCTAATTTGTGTAACATAAAGAAGTTCTATTACATCTGAGTGTGTAATTCTGCCCTTTCATATTTCAATCAACATCTAGGTCAATAACAATCATAATGTTGGAGACATTTTAAATACCGAAATTCTTCTTGAAATAAAATGATTTTATTCTTTCTCACTGTTCTACTAGGATATCATTTTAGAATATTAAAATTTCAGAATTAAAATTATATAAAATGTAGTGGCTTCTACATTTTAAAAAAAGGGAAGGAGGAAGATAAAAAAGAAGAGGGAGGAAAAAGAGAGAGGAAGATAAAAAGAGCAGGTATTGCTGAGAGATTAAGATAGTCCTTTAAGAGATTTTATGTGTGGTTTTCAACACATTGTAATTTAGGACTTTTTTTTTCTGTTTTAAAGATGATTAAAGTAAGACTCAGAAATATGAAATAATTAGCCCAAGCTAACACAATTAGAGCTGTGCAAGTTTCACACTTTAATTTGGAATAAAACAGTTGTCTAAACTTCCTGAATCACTGAGAAGGACTTGATACACAATTTGCTTTTACCAATTGCTCTTAGAGATCTGTGGAAATCCCCAAATTTGTAAGTGGGAGTGAAGAATATAATGTCTGTGAAATAAAATAATTAGCATCAATGACATTTGAAAAACATAGAATCAGCTATTATTAACCTGATTCTTCATTCAGAGACACTTCAACTTGACTAGTATTTTATTGCTCAATGAACTTGTATAAACATAACACTATTCATTTCTTCATTTGTATCTATTGGCTTTTTACTTGGGCTTAAAATTGTTACAAAAGCATCTTTTTTGTTCATATTTGCTTGGTATATCTTTGTGCATTACTTCATTTCCAACCACTCTGTATTCATTTATTAAAATATTTCTTTACTACACAAAGTATTATTATTTATTTGTTAAGTCTGAGAGACGCAGTCTTTTGAGGGGTGGATGTCCTGGGCCGGGTTCTCTTGAAGCAGAGCTTGACATGAAATTCTGGTGTAAGTGATAACTGAAGGAAGGCTCTTACGAGAAATCTGTGAAAAAAAAAAAAAGCTTTGGAAAGCAGGCTAGAACTGGGGCAAAGAACTATTCAACTATGTACTTCTATTGATGTCCTACCTCTAGATAAATTAAGTGAGAAACTCAGAATCAGAGTTGTCCAAACTCCAGACCGAGTTAGCTTTTTGTACTATGTATCAGTAAGTTATTTTCTGCAAGCCACCTCTGGGTAAAAGGCATTCGTTTTCATGCCTTTTCTGGTGAATTGATTCCCTTTGATAATAGCACTTTTCCAGACTGAAGCTGTAAGCCATCAGAGGCTTACATTCACTGCAGCTGGGGGTCCAGATACACTGGCAATGGATGGGATGTGGATATGACACCATGACATCTACTAGAGTCTATTGCTTGCACTGCTGAACCCATCTTCAATCTGGGCACAGTTTCTCTAGGATTCTTCAGACACACTATCTAGGGGAAGTTTCAAGAGGAGGATTTTTGGAATATACCGTATCCTTGATCTCAAGGCTCTTGTTAATGCTCAGCCTCTCCCTATTTTACCACCAATTCTAAATTCCTGTTCCTTCCAGGAAAACTTCTGTTGGTGTGGGTGCCTTGTCTGGTGGGATAAAGAAGGCCATCATACCTAAGGTGACTGAATTCTCAATTATTATGTCTGTATCAAGCCATTGTTTTTATCCTTAACCATTTGAAGGTAAAACTGTTAAAGTGAGTACATAATTTATCATTTAAATATTCTATATTTTTCTTGCTGCCCCCATTATGTAATAAGAGACATACTTCTTATGATGATGAAAGTCAGTAAACACTGGCAGTGTGTTACCTCTTTTCCTTGCCTGCTAGTTAACAGTCACAGGAGCCCAAAGTGAAAAGGATGTTTTAAATTTAGTGGGGATGGTGCTGAGTCCCCCACTGGAAGTAGTGGCATTCTGAGAACCAAATCCTTTAGAAGTACAGAGCCTAATATTAAATAGAAAGAAACAAAAATTCCCCAAGTACATTACCAGGAGTGTCAGACACATGTAGTCTACACTTTGGGAAATAGAGCTACATAATGAATATTGATATAAAGTATATATTGTACACAAAACGGTAGTATACCATCACCTCAAGTTCTCACACTGAAGCTGATGCTCAGATGCACTTTAAAAATACTGTTTTATTGCTATCAGACCAGAGGTGCTATCACACTGTAATTTTGATTTGGATTTTCTTAATGACTAATGGTATTAGGAATCTTTGCCCATGCTTATTTGTCATCTGTTTTTCTCCTTTTGAGAAATTTCTATTCAAATTCATTACTGATTTTGGAATTTGGTTTACATGCCTTTTTATTATTGAGTTAAGGATGTTCTTTCTGTAGTCTGGATATCAGTCTCTTATCAGATATGCAATTTATAAATATTTTCTCCTGTGGATTGTTTATCCATTTTATTATAGTAGCATGCAATATAAAGGTTTTAATATTGAAGAAGTCCAATTTATCTATTATGTCTCTAGCCTCTTATGCTTTCAATATCATATCAAAGAAACAGCTGCCTAATGCAAGTTCACAAAGATTCACTCTTATCTTTTTTTCTAAGAGTTTTATAGTTTTAGGTCTTACATTTAGTCTCTAATTCACTTCCCAGCACCACATGTTGAAACAATTGCTCCTTTCTTACTCAATTATCAAGGTATCTTTATTTAAAATCATAATAATTTTAAATACATAAGTTCACCATAAATATGAGTTTAATTTTGTATGTTAAACTTTGTTCCACTGATCTATATTTATATTTGTGTCAGTACCACAATGCATTTATTACTGCAGCTATGTACTAAATTACTTTGTTCTTTTTCAAGATTTGTTAGCCTATTTTAGTTTTCTTGCATTTTATATGAGTTTTAAGATCAGTTGTCAATTTCTGTTAAAAGGTAGACTGGTATTTAGATAATAATCATATTGAATGTAGATAAATTTCAGGATCTTTACCATCTCAACAATATTAAGTTATCAAAAAATATAAAGACCAGAAGAGAGATCCCAGAAATAAAAGCAAACATTTATGGTCAGCTGATATTTGACAAGGATGCTGAGAACACAAAGAAAAGAAAAGATAATCTGATCCATAAATAATGTTCGAAAAATTGTCTATCCATATGCTGAAGAATAAATTATACACTTATCTCACACCACATGCAAAAATCAACTAAAAATGGATTACAGACTTAAACATAAAGACTGAAGCTATAAAGCTACTAAGAGAAAACATACAGGAAAACTCCTTGACATTGGTCTGGGAAATAATTTTTTGGTAATCACATCAAAAACACAGGTAACAATAGCAAAAAACAGATAAGTAAGATCATGTGAAAATAAAAAGTTTCTGCACAGTAAAGGAAAATCAAAATAGTGAAAGGGAAACCTACAGAATGGAAGAAAATATGTGTAAACCATGTATCTAATGTGGAGTTAGTATTAAAATACATAATCAACTCATATAACTCAATAACAAAAAATTCAAATAACCCAGCTTAAAAATGAGCAAAGAAGATCCTGAAGATATTTCACTAAGGAAAGCATACAATGACCAATAGGTATATGAAAAGGTGCTGAACATCACTAATCATTAGGGAAATGCAGATCAAAACCACAATGATATATTGCTTCATACCTCTGTAATTTGGTATTATCAAAAAGACAAAAGATAAGTTGATGAAGATGTAGAGAAAAGGAACACTTGCACACTGTTGTCGAGAATGTATTATAAATTAGTGCAACCATTATGAAAAACAGTATGGAAATTCCTCAAAAAATAAAAACTAGAACATAGAATGGAAGCACAGAAAGATGGCCAAATAGAAGCAACTTACCAGTATTGAATCATGAAGAAATTCAAAACCTGAACCATAATTAAAAATCTTCCAGCAAACAAAAACTTGGGACCTGAAGGTTTTACTGCTGAATTCTATCAAACAATTAAAGAAGAACTAATACCAATCCTACTCAGACTGTTCTGCAAAATAGAGGAGGAGATAATACCTCGGCACTCATTCTACAAAGCCAATATTACCTTGATACCAAACCCAGACAAACACACATCAAAAAAAGAAAACTACAAACCAATATCCATGATGAATATTGATGCAAAATCGTTGACAAAATATTAGCAAACTGAATTCAACACCACATTAAAAAGATCACTCATGACCAAATCGGATCTATCCTGGGATGCAGGGATGGTTCAATGTATGCAAATCAACCAATGTGATACATCATATCAAAATAACGAAGGATAGAAAACCATATGATTATTTTAACTGATAGTGAAAGTGGATTTGATAAAATTCAACATCTTTTTGTAATTAAAAAAACATGCAAAAAACTGGTTATAGAAGGAATATATCTCAGCATAATAAAAGCCATATATGTCACAAACATAGCTAATATCATATTGACTGGGGAAATACTGAAAGCCTTTCCTCTAGGCTCTAGAATATAACAAGGGTGTTCATTTTCACCACTGTTCTTCAGAATAGTACTGGAAGTCTTAGATTAACAATCAGAAAAAAGAAAAGAAGTAGAGCATATACAAATTGAAAAGAAAGAAGTCAAATTATCCTTGTTTGCAACTGATATAATCTTATATTTGGAAAATCGTTAAGACTCCAGCAAAAATATTTTAGAATGAATAAACAATTTCAGTAAAGCTGCAGGATACAAAATCAACATAATAAAATAAATGGCATTTCTATATGCCAACAGCAAACAATCTGAAAATGAAATCAAGAACGTAATCCTATTTACCAAAGTTACAAATAAAATTAAATACCTAGGAATTAACTTAAATAAACAAGTGAAAGCTCCCTACAATAAAACTATAAAACATTGATGAAAGAAACTAAAGAAAATACCAAAAATGGCAAGGTATTCCATATCCATGGATTGGAAGAATCAGTATTGTTAAAATGTCCATAATACCTCTATTATTCCATTCTTGCACTGCTATAAAGAGAAGAGATGGGGTAATTTATAAAGAAAAGAGACTTAATTGTCTAATGATTCTGCAGGCTATATAGGAAGCATGACACTGGCATCTGCTTGGTTTTTGGAGAAGCCTCAGGAAAATTACAGTTATGGTGTAAGGTGAAGGGGAAGCAAGCATGTCACCTGGCAAGAGCAGGAGCAAGAGAGAGCAACTGGGGAGGTGCTAACACTTTTAATTGACAAAATCTCATGAGAATTATTGTGAGAAGTGTACCAAGAGGGATGATGGTAATTATTCATGAGAAATCCATCCCCATGTTTCAATCACCTCCCACCAGTCCCTACCTCCAACAATGGGGATCATATTTCAATATGAGATTTAGGCAGGAATCCAAACTACATCACTACCAAAGCAAACTACAAATTTAATGCAATCCTTATCAAAATACCAAGGACATTCTTCACAGAAATAGAAGAAATAATCCCAAAATTTGTATGGAACAACAAAAGACCCAGAATAGCCAAAGCTATCCTAAGCAAAAAGAACGAAGCTGGAGGAATCACATTATGTGACTTCAAATTAAAAAACAGAGCCATAGTAATCAAAACAACAAGGTACTGGCATAAAAACAGACACATAGAATAGTGGAACAAGATAAAAAACCCAGAAACAAATCTTTACATCTATAATGAACTCGTCTTTGCCAAAGTTGCCAAGAACATACACTGGGGAAAGGACACTCTCTTCCATAGATGGTACTGGAGAAACTAGATATCCATATGTAGAAGAAAGAAACCAGACCCCTCTCTCCATAGACAAAAATGGTATCAAAGTGGGTTAAAGATGTAAATGTAAGACCTCAAATTATGAAGCAACAGCAAAAGAAAATTGAGGAAAATCTCCAAGACGTTGGACTGGGCAAATATTTCTTGAGTAATACCCCACAAGCACAGTCAATCAAAGCAAGAATGGACAAATGAGATTACATCAAGTTAAAAAGCTTTTGCACAACAAAGAAAATAATCAATAAAGTGAGGAGACAATACACACAATGGGAGAAAATATTTACAAACTACCCATCAGACAAGAGATTAATAATCAGAATATATAAGAAGCTCGAACAACTTTATAAGAAAAAAAGGAATAATCCAATTACAAAATTGGCAAAAGACTTGAATAAGCATTTCTCAAGACATACAAATTGCCAATAAGTATATGAAAAGGTGCTCAACATCATTGTTTGTCAGAGAAATGCAAATCAAAACTATAATGAGATATCATTTTACACCACCTAGAATGGCTTTTATCCACTGGGCATGGTGGCTCATGCCTGTAATCCTAGCACTTTGGGAGGCTGAGGTGGGCAAATCATGAGATCAGGAGTTCAAGACCAGCCCTGGCCAACATGGTGAAACCCCATCTCTACTAAAAGTACAAAAACTAGCCAGGCATGGTGGCATGCACCTGTAATCCCAGCTACTCAGGAGGGTGAGGCAGGAGAATCATTTGAACCTGGGAGGCAGAGGTTACAGTGAGCCGAGGTCGCACCACTGCACTCCAGCCTGGGTGACAGAATGAAACTCCATCTCAAAAAAAAAAAAAAAGGCTTTTATCCAAAAGACATGTGATTTAAAAAATGGTGAAGATGTGGAGAAAAGAGACCCCTCATACGCTGTTGGGGGAATGTAAATTAGTGCAACTACTATGGAGAACAGTATGAAGGTTCATCAAATAACAAAAGATGGAACTACCATATGATCCAGCAATCCCACTACTGGATATTGATCGAAAGGAAATAAAATTAGTAGAGATATCCGCACTCCCATGATTATTAAAGCACTATTCACAATAGCCAAGATTTGGAGGCAACCTAAATGTTAACTGATAGATGAACGGATGAAGAAAATGTGGTACATATACATAATGGAGTACATATTAGGTCTTTATATGTTATGAACTCAATAATACATTGTTATAGTTATTACTTTATATAATCTTATGTCTCTTAAAAAACTTGAAAAAAGAAAGGAGAGAGAGTATGTATTTGTAGAATTGTTACATGTACCTTTTATTTACCATTTTTTATTCTTTGTATTTCTTCCATTGAATTATAGTTGCCGTCTGTGTTATTTCTTACTCTATACAACTTTTCTCCCACCCACCTCCTCTGTGCTGTTATTGTCAAATATATTATTGTCTAATGTTTTAAACCCAGCAATCCAATTACATACATATATTTTATGCAATTTTTCCTTAAATGAGTTAAGA
The DNA here is from genome assembly GCF_028885625.2 of Pongo pygmaeus. Lineage (NCBI taxonomy): Eukaryota > Metazoa > Chordata > Mammalia > Primates > Hominidae > Pongo > Pongo pygmaeus. Next base: position 87,741,858 of record NC_072384.2, read on the forward strand.
AAATGAATAGTAATAATTATCCAATTATACTGTCCTTTACACTTACGTAATTACCATTATTGGAAATTTTTTATTTTTTAATGTGTTTTTTTATTACTACCCAGTTTCATTAGCTTTAAGCCTGAAGAATCCTTTTTAATATTTTCTTGTGAGTCTGCCAGCAACAAATTCCTCAAATTTTGTTTTTCTGAGAATGTCTTTATTTTGTCTTCATTTATTAAAGATAATATTGATGAATATGAGATACTTAGTTGACAGTTTTCTTCATTTTAGCACTTTAAATATATTATATCTTTGCCTTTTGGCTTCCATTGCTTCTCATGAGAATTCAATTGTTAAACTTTTTGGGATTCCCTTGTGTATCACAAGTCATTTTTCTCTCTGACTGCCTTCAAGACTTTGTCTTTGGCATCAACATTTTGACTATGTCTAAGTGTGGATTTTTGTGCTTAAAATATTTAGAGTTCATCAAAATTCTTAAATTATCTGATCAATGATTTTCATCAAATGTAGAAAGTTTTCAGTCATTCTTGGAATATTTTTCTGCCCTTTTCTTTCTCTTCTTCATGGTTTTTCCATTATACCTTTGTTGGGGTATTTATTGGTGTCTTACTTTTCTCTGTGGCTCACTTCATTTATGCTTATTCTTTTTTCTCTCTCTTCTTCCGATTACATAACCTGTATTGCTCTATCATCAAGTTTGCTGATTCTTTCCTCTGCCAACTCAAATCTACTGTTGAGCCAATTTAGTGAATGTTTCATTTTGATTATTGCATTTTCAACTATAAAATTTTCATGTAGTTCTCCAAAAAACAATTTCTCTTTCTATTCATAGAACATTACTGCCATATTTTCTTTAAATTTTTTTAGACAGGGTTTCTTAGTTCTTTGAATATATTTATAGTGGCTGATTTAAAGTCTTTGATAACTGCAGTATCTAGACCATTTCCAAATAAGTTTCTATTATCTGCTTTCTTTTTCTGTATATGGTTATGATTATCTCTGTTTCTGTGCATCTCAAAATTTTATGTTGCAAATGCAGCCTTTCAGGTAATATGTGGTAGCACCGCATGTTGCTGATCCCATTCACCCCAGGTTATGTTGTAGCTTTTTCATTGGCCATGTATTTATATGCTTAATAATATTTAGTTGCCATTAAACATTTAAATAATATTTTATTTGTTTAATGGCTAGACTGTTTCTGCAGTCATTTCTCAGTACGACCATGTGACTTTTGATGTACTCGCTCAGAATTTTTCTTATTTTAATATTTCAGCCTGGTTATGTAGGTGTTGTCCCTGGATTAGCACAGGTCATTTATTACTCAGGAGTTGTGCTTAATCCCTCTTCACCTGTTAGATTTTTAATCTTTATCATTGAACGTTATTTGTGGTGTGGAGGCTGCTGTTAGAGTCAAAGGAGTCTGTTTTTGCCACACCTTCACGCAAGTATGAGTAGCTTAGATTTTACTTCTCCATTTACTCCTGGAGGGCAACACCTTGGCCATACATACAATCTTCCAGGTTGCCATGGATACATGTAATATCATTTTTAAGCTTAGTTTTCTAGGAGTTGCCTCTATGTCAAAATAGCTTTTTGTTTAGCCAGAAAATGGTCAGAGGTTGTGCTTAAGCTCTTGCGCCACTCAGACTTTTGCCCTTTGCTGATGCCCGTTGTTGTGGTTTAGGAATTTTTTCAAATATTCTCTACATTCTGCCCTGATTACTCCTGAGAAGGTACAGTTTAGAGCATATAGACAGCCCTTCCAACCCTGTTGGCTGTCATCACGGGATAGACCTTCTTGGCTCACTCATTCTCTGGTTCTCTATGATAAAATTCTGATGCTCAGCAGTTTTGTTTATTAATACTTGTATCATGGAGTTATAGATATGCCTTCTTAATTGCCCTTCCCAAAAACTCCATTGCTTTTAGCAGAATCCTTAGGCATGAAATTCTCCATAATTTATTACAAATAAAATTAGTTTAGTTTCCTCATGTAGAGCTATGGAGCTCTTCATCCTTAAGGATGACCTCTCCAGCCTGCCTCTCCCCACAGGTAGAACCTCTGCATTACTACACAAGAACTGGGCACAGGGACAGTAGCCTACATTTCCTGGAGTGACAGCTCTGCTTCAAGAGTGTAGGTTGGAAGGGGCTCTGGTCTTCTTGCCTTGCCTCTCTTGGTATGTAACCTATGCCCTATGAGTGAGCTTGTAGCCATTGTATAAGAGAACAGGATACAGTATTCTTGGTCTGTCGCATCTAGGGTAAAGCTTCACCCTTGTGAGTAAAGGCTAGGTGAAGCAAGGGTCCTCTCAACCGCACCTGCCTGAAATACAACTTACATGGACTTAACATGGCTGAGGGTGGAATGAGAAATTCTTACAGCCTGTTCGCTCCACCTGCAAGTTGAAACCAAAGCCCCACCGGGAATCTGCAGGACAGAGAGGACCCCATCTTCTTGGCTTCACCTTCCTATATGAGAGCTCCTGGAGTACCTTTTTGTTTTTCATAACATGGAGCCTATGAGGGACGGGTGAGAGGTGGAGGTGGGGGTGAAGGTAGTTTGTGGTTCAAATGCCACAGATCCTTACTATTCTAGACAAATTTAGAAGATTTTCTTGAATAAATGTTACTCCTTTGTTCTCCATATGACCACAAAAATTTTTCAGCTACCTCAGAGAAGTTTCTCCAGAAATACAGAGTTAACTCAAGGCAAAGGCAACATGAGACACCTCAGTTTGAGGGAAGCTTGTCCAAAATATTTCCCACCTCAGCTCTGGGCAAGTTGAATCTTTTTCCTGCAGCCTACTTGATTCTCAAAATGTCCCTGATTTGGCCAGCGGTTGCTTGCTTGAGCTGGCTCCTGTATCTTTCTGATGTGTCTCTCCCATTGTTTGAATATCTCTATTTTCAGGCACAAAAAAACAATGTTTTACGTTCATGTGAATCAGGCATTTCTCCAAGGAGTTCTAATTCCTTTCTAAAGCAGTTTTAAGAGTATTAAATATAATCTCTAAATGTTGGGAGCGTTAATAGGATTTTCTTTCCATTCTTTCTTATTAAAATATTTTGGTAAAGAAATTTCCTATCACCCACTCCAAATTTATCTGAGCCAAAAGGGGCTCAGATAAATTTATCTGAGTCTGACTACATATTATTTTCCCATTTAGCCTAGACTTGTCATCATGCATTTTAACCAAGTCCTCGCTAAAATAACTCATTAGCACCTTTTCTGTGATGCCAGTTTTCAAACCCGTAACAATATAATCTACTTCTTTCAAAAAGTTATCAAACTTAAAAGAAAGAAAACTGAATCTAAAGTTTAAAAAATATAAGTTATATTTACTTCAGGGAAAAAAATATCAAACTGTGTCTTGCAACTACAGAAATTCAACCCATAACCCTATTTCATTTTCTATATTTTTCAGCTTTCTGAAAGTTGATCCGTAAGTATAGTTACTTAAGTCATAACATCAGAAATAGACTTGGAATGAAAAAGAAATATGTCAATATGGTGTCTACATATTTTTCTTAAATATGAAAAAATAAAAGTCAAATTATTAAAATGAAGTGGTTGGTAGGTAACATATCACTTTTTTTAGTTTGTATAAAGCAGGACTTTAAAAGTTGTTTATTAAAAGAAATGAAATTACATTTGTATTGTTCTTCAAGCCTCTTCAAGGCCATTCTTTCAAACTAACTTTAGATACTCATTTATTCTACACTTGATTCATTACTGAATTTTATTCCAGTTCTTTGCCCTTGTGTTTGAGGTGGTCATCTCAGATGGTTAGCTTTTTTTCTTCATGAAACATTTTTCTTTATGTTGTAATGACTTCATATTTTCTATTATAAATTCTTTGGAAGTTAGCCCTAGTAAACAAAATTAAATCTAATTTTCTAAAATATCTTTACAATTTGTACTCAATTACACTTGATGGTAAGCAGTATTTACTGAACATACAATTCTAACGAAAATTGTCATAGTTATCTGTTCTCTGAAATTCTCTCTGGTAAAATTCTAATCTATCAAGTTTAAATAAATTGATTTCTCTCATTTACTACCACTTTGCTGAAGATTTAGTCATTGATTTTTTCTCACAAATATAAAAACTAAAACGAATGTGATTTATTTATTTACTTATTTCTATTTATTTATTTATTTATTTATTTATTTATTTATTTATTTTATTTTTGAGATGGAGTCTCACTCTGTCACCCAGGCTGGAGTGCAATGGCATGCTGTCTTGGCCCACTGCAACCTCGACCTACTGGGTTCAAGCGATTCTCCTGCCTTAGCCTTCCAAGTAGCTGGGACTACAGGCCTGTGCCACCACACCCAGATAAGTTTGTATTTTTAGCAGAGATGGAGTTTCACTATGTTGGCCAGGCTGGTCTCGAACTCCTGATCTGATGATCTGCCCGCCTCGACCTCCCAAAGTAGTGGGATTATAGGCGTGAGCTACCGTGCCTGGTCAAAAGAACATTTTTAAAATTCACCTTTTTGGATTCAGCAGAGGATAAACATACGACTATTTTAAAACAAATACTTAATAATTAAGTAAATCTAGATGATTCTTAGTATTTTAGCTAAAATTTTTTTTACCGCTTTATATTACTTGATTTGTTCATAATTTAAAAGGTTGAAATTACAAGAACGTGGCTTTAGAATGTCCAAGACATGAACTCAGTATTTACATACTATGAGTGTGATTCTGGGAAATCCTTTAGCATGATGGATCCTTTTTCCACTAAAAAATAGGATAGGCCGGGCGCGGTGGCTCACACCTGTAATCCCAGCACTTTGGGATGCAGAGGAGGGCGGATCACGAGGTCAAGAGATTGAGACCATCCTGGCCAACATGGTGAAACCCCGTCTCTACTAAAAATACAAAATTAGCCAGGAATGGAGGCACGCTACCGTAGTCCCAGCTACTCGGGAGGCTGAGGCAGGAGAATGGCTTGAACCAGGGAGGTGGAGGTTGCAGTGAGCCGAGATCGCGCCACTGCACTCCAGCCTGGCAATAGAGTGAGACTCCGTCTAAAAAAAAAAAAAAAAAAAAAAGATAATGACATCTACTTTCTAGAGTTGTATTAATTATATCTTTATGATAACATAATGCGTGTGAAGCACACTGCCAATATATGATTATATATGTAGGTTATTTATTATTTTTTGAGACAAGGTCTCTCTCTGTTGCCCAGGCTGGAGTTCAGTGGCGCTATCTCGGGTCACTGCAACCTCTGACTCCTGGATTCAAGGGATTCTGCCACCTCAGCATCCTCAGTAGTTGGGACTACAGGCGAACGCCACCACGCCCAGCAAATTTTTGTACTTTTTGGTAGAGACGTGGTTTCACCATGTTGGCCAGGCTGGTCTCTTAACTCCTGATCTCACGTCATTCGCCCACCTCGGCCTCCCAAAATGCTGGGATTACAGGAGTGAGCCCCCCTGCCCGGCCATTTAGATCATTGTTAATGAGTGCCCATAATATGCTGTTTCCTTATACAAGCATTTGTCTTCCTTCTAATATTTACTTATGTAACAACATTTACCTGTAATTTTAATTAAAATGGTTCCACATCTTGTTTCAGCTCTTACTTTCAAACATAAGGTAACACTAGCTTAAAATAAGCCGTATTAAAAAATTCATAACCTTAACTGTATTTTTAAAGCTTAGCATTTTCAATTGCTTTCCACTTTGTATATCTTTTTTAAGATTCTCTGGGTTATATATGCTTTCTAAAACAGCGCACACATAGCTGTCAAAACTAAACTATGCAAAGGAAAGGTCAGACTTCGACAGATAATTCCTGTTGCCATGGAAACAAAGTCGGTTTTGGAAAAAGCTGCAAGTTCTTCTAAACAACCACAGATTCAAAAACTTCATGGTCTTCCTTTGACAGGTGTAGTGATGTAAGTATTACCTAAAAAAGGGCCAATTCATAGGTCAGTCCTATCTAAGAATTTTGAATATTTCCACTAATTTATCTGTCTTTAAGAGGCACCTATACATCCTATTCAGGGTCACATTCTTCTAGATAAAAAGCTGCAAGTAAAATGAATCAGATATTTTCATTGAGACAAATTACTTGCTTATTACACATTCTTTTTCATCAATTATCATAAACTCCATTCTTCTGCTTCATGGAAGAGTGAGCAAGATACTGAATGGCTTTAGCCTTACACCTTTTGGATATTTCTTTGTTTTGTTGGGAGAATTTATGTTAGGTATACTAGTCTTCTATGCATTTGAGACAAGGGTATAGGAAAATAATAGGATTTACACTGATGCCATGTAGAGCCAAGAGGGGCCGCTTGAAAGAGATCAATAATGAATTAGAAAATATTTGGGGTTATACTCTTTTTTAGAGATCCATGCACTTGATAAAAAAAGTTATTATTAGCAACCAAGGTTGAATTGTATTGGGACCACTTTCCACATGAACTGCATAAGATCTGGAATCATTTATGTCTCAACTTGCCTATTTACATAGTAGTATTTTTTTATTAGACCTACACTGATAATAAGCACCTTGGAAAAAGTTGCAGGTAGAAATTTTAGTTACTTGATTATTACTTTTTCCCTCTCACTTTTTGAATTTTTTTCCTTATTTCTTGTCTTATTTTCTTTATTTCCTCCTTAAATTTGTCAAACTATTTTAATAATTCCACATAAATAAATACAATTAATAGGTGAAGTTCATGAGAATATCATTTAAAAATTCAGAAATTTTCAAGTACATATAATTTTGCTTTAATGGCATCACAACTAATTTTATTTGTTCTTTTTCCAAACACCCATGAAAATACTTTTGAATGAAACTTAAAACAGAAAGAATGTTGAAAATATAAAATTTGTATCAATCATTTCTAAAAGTCTAGGAGGAAATGTGTACTAACAATAGTTGAGTTTGAAGCATGAACGAGAATCACAATTAGTTGTTTTACTGCTGGAAAATAGTTTAGAACAAACTACAATGTAGGTGACAATGTAGGTGATTGATGGTCCCATAAGAGATGTAAGCTGTTGTAACAATTACTCCTCTCTGATAACTGCACATTGTCAACCTTCCAGTGAACAGATACTAAAGTGGAAATTTGCAAAACCAAGGCATGGGTTAAGATTTATAATGGTATAGCAGTATTCTAAATGATAACCACTTGAACTAAGGGAGAAAAGGTGGATAAAAAAATGTATGAGAGATGTTAAGGTAGAATTCTATGACTCAATTCTCTTACTTACATGACCAAACCCCAATTTATCCTTTTAGATGAACCCCAAAATGAACACTTAGTGAATTTGAAAAAAATGACCACTCTTTTTCATGCTTCCAGACACTATTCAAATTGCCAATATCCATATCTTATCAGAAGGTAGAGTTCTCAGAATGTAGAACACAGATTTTCATCCTACCATATTCAACTTTATAGCCCTAATGTTTGCTATTGTACCTGTCAAAAACTAATCATTCAATACATATTTGCCAAATTCAACTGTATTTCTGTTACTTTCTCAATTGTTTTTGTTTTTCTTTTTTTATCAGCTTCCTCAGATTGAATAGTTTCTCCTTTTAAATCCAGTATTTGGGGTATGCAAGCAAAATCTATAAAGATGAAAGGAATTGAGGTTAGTCACAGTCTGACTTTACAATGGTCTTTCAAATAGATACGGTTCAGTATTAGAGAAGTGCATACCACTTCTTTATGCTTATAAGAGTCACAATAGGGTTTAGCTGTAAATAATAGCTTCGGACATTGAGGATGTGTCTTTGAAAAAGACTGTTGAGCCATATTTTGAGGGGTTTTCTTTAAAAATAAGTTAATTCTCATCTATGGGCACTATAGATAATCTTCATTCATTTTTATATACTATATTAAAAGTGTGCAATAACTAAGATATTAGGTTCAGCAGTAAACTTCGTAAAGTAGTCTATAATAATGAATCTGTCTTGGTATTAGAGACATATTCAGCCTTAATGAAACAAAATTTAGATTTACTAGTCAATTTTAGAATCTACAGAAATTATTTATTTTGATATTATAAGCAAAACATCTGTGTTTCTTTTGCTATTTTAAATATAAAATACAAAGTTAAACAAATTTGATCTTTATAAAATAATTATGTTATGTCAATAATATTCCAACTTGTTTTAGAAATTCCAAGTTAGTAAGATATACAGACACATTCCATCATTTTCCTGTATGTATAAATTGGGCTTCCTCTCTGTTATTTACAGAGAAAGTGTATAATCAATTTAGGACCATCTATCAAACATTTTATCATTGCACTGTAGTTCAAGGTAATCATACACAGGAGCAACAATTTCTGTGATTCTCTGCCAGGATATCACACACATAATATAGATGGAGAGACCCAAACAGGAGACTTCTTCAGTAACTCCTTAGCAGGTATAGAGAACCTCATACCAGTATCCCAAAGTGAAATTGTTAATTACTAGGGGAAAGAATGACAGAAAGAAAGAGAAAAGATAAACTGGGAAATATTCACACAGAAAGAAAACAGTATTTGGAACATTTAAAAAATTACCCAATTTTCTATTTTTATTTTTTTTTAGGAAGAAATACATTAGTACTAAAAACCTAACAATTAAATTTATATGTATGTGTATGTGTGTGTATGTATAATATATATAATATATATATAAAAAATAGGATTTACACTGATACCATGTAGAGGATACATATATAAGAGGATTGAATATTGAAGTACAGGAGATTGTTTAGGAAAGAGGAACTATTCTGTATGATATAATAATGGCGGACTCATGACACTAGGCATATGTGAAAACATCATATAGAACTATACAACAGGAAGAATTAATTTATGTAAATTTAAAGAAATTATTTTATATGTCTGGTATCCCAGGATGGAATTCAGAATGTGGTAAAATAGTTTAACTGTGTAAGAAATTTATGAAAGTATCTCACTGAAGGGGATGAGGAAAAGGCACAGGACTAAGTCACTTTGAATTAAGTAGGTAGGAAAACTAAAGGTAAAAGAAACTACATAATTACTGTACTCGGCGGGCTAAGGACTCTGATACTGCTCTATGTGTAAACTGGGATAGAACAATTAAGTAAATGGATAAAAGATGGCATGAAAGATGGCATGAGTCAAGTCTATTGAAGGAAGAAGTTACAGATAAGCAAGGGAGGAGGCTAGAATAATCAATGCGGTAATAGATTATAGTTGAAGATGCCATATCAATTCACAATTATCTTAATACAGATACAGGTGGTTTCATAAAAATATTTATAGGTATCTGTATGGACACAGGTTAGCATACACACATATATTCTCCTGATCTGTCAACTGAGAGGGCCTAGAAGCCATGGCACAGCGGTAGAAATGATCACATTTAGTACTCGAATCATGGTTTCTAATGCTATTTTCTGATCAAAGAAACCAAGGGAATATAGGTGAATCTTGAAAGATCTTTATTGCCAGATAGTGTTTAAAAACAAGGAGAGAAAAGAAATAACCCACAACAAATGGTGGAAGTCATATCAAAGAGATATAGGATCCAACAGAAAGATCTCCCAACAATATGGAAGGCTAAGACAATTTGAGCAGGGTATAAAAAAATTAGTCCTGGGCCAGGTGCAGACTCACGCCTGTAATCCCAGCACTTTGGGAGGCCAAGGCGGGCAGATCATGAGGTCAAGAGATTGAGACCATGCTGGCCAACATGGTGAAACCCTGTCTCTACTAAAAATACAAAAATTGGCTGAGTGCAGTGGTGCATGGTGTAGTCCCAGCTACTCAGGAGGCTGAAGCAGGGGAATCACTTGAACCTGGGAGGCAGAGATTGCAGTGAGCAGAGATTGCACCACTGCACTCCAGCCTGGTGACAGGGCGAGACTCCGTCTCAAAAAAAAAAAAAAAAAAGAAAAAAAGTCCTGAATTACAATCTGTAGCATCAAGTAAGTACTGAATAAATAAATAAAATGGGAAGTATACAAAAATCTATGTGCAGAAGAAATCCAAATAATTTATATAAATTCTTATTTCTCAATGACATGCAACATAACTCCCCACTCTTTAATTTTGGCAGCTCATTATGAATTCTTTCCAAAGAGTGTGGAAAGGGAGAAAAGGGTAACTTTACAGTAAGATTAAGCTGGCAATCACAACCTTAGTCATGTGACCAAGGTCAATATCAATATTATTAAGTCAGGTTGGTAGTATGTGCCTTTGATATGATAAGATGAAAATGGCACTTTTGTTCTGTGGTCTTTCAACTCACGATGCACAACCTCAGTCTAATTATGAAAAAAACATCATTAAAATCACACTTTGGGTATAATTTACAAAATATCTGACCAGTACACCCCAAAACCATGTAAGACATCAAAAGTAAGGAAATACTAGAAAACCTCTCACAGCCAAGAGGAGCCTAAGGAGGCATGGACACTAAATGTAATATCATGTTCTGGATTGGATCCTGGAACATTAGGTAAATAAAGGGACATTAGGTAAAAACTAAGAAAGTCTGAATGAAGTATGGAATTCATTAGCTAACAATGTGTTAAAATTGGTGCATTCCTTGCAACAAACATACCATGCTAATATTAGACATTAATAATAAAGAAAACTGTGTGGGGTGAGAAATCTCTGTACTACCTTGGCTAGAAGGGACAGCTGGTGTGGGGAATAAGAGCCTGAGTTGGGTCAGGAAGGCTTCCCTATTGGTGTGGTGTGGCCTGGTGTTGGGTGCTACACACAGTGAGGTGATAGAAAAGCGAGGGATGATTATTTTTAAAAAATAAATAATTAAGGTTATGGGAGGTAGTTTCTCTCTGTCAAAAAGGAAGTTACACATATGGAAAGGAATAAAAGTCAAATGAACCTTGAAGAGCTTCCCTGTCCTTCAATCTATCTATGCAGCTCTCTGTATACGTGCCTGCATGTGTAAACGTACATGTATTCCCTAGCTCTGTGTACAGTGAGGACCTCGGAGTATGCACACACCTGGCACCTGGATATTGGATCCTTGGGAAAGTGGTTGATTCTAGGTCTGGGGCAGGGAGATTACAAGAAAAGGCTAGAATGCACCGTTGTGTCAGAAATAAAGGAGGCTCTCAAAGAAAGTTGGAAACATGAGAAAAAGACACAGAAGTCAGCTTGAACACGGTCCCACTAGGAAATTAGGACAATTTGAGCATCAAAATATGTAATAATAGTAATGAATTATAACCGATTGGATAAAATAGGAATCCACGAGACCATACTAATATAAACATTTTCATGAACATATCGAAAGTTGCATAAGAAACAGTGTAAGTGCACAGTTTGAAAGTACCTATCCACAAAATATTTATTAATTTAAAAGAAAAAAAAGAGAGAACGTTAGACACCAACTTGTTTAAGTGATCAAATTAAATATAATCAGAAATGAAACAAATTGGCTGCTCTGCCTATGGAGTAGCCATTCTTTATTCCTTTACTTTCATAATAAAACTGCTTTCACTTTAAAAAAAACTAATGAAACAAATGAAAATTGTTCTTTATATGATAGATGCAATGAGAACATAACGTCTCTTCTGTGTTATTTCTGCCAAGGTATATAACCTGAATCTAACCATAAGGAAACATCAGGTAAGCTTTCCGAACTAAAGAAGGCTGAATACCTGACAACTAAAACAACCTGAACACTAATATGTAATTCTTAACTGGATTATTTTGGTATAAAAGACATTTGCAAACAATTGGCAAAAATTTAATAGCCTCTGAGGATTAGAAGTCAGTAATTGATAAATGCTATGTTTCTGATTGGGATGGGTTTTTTATGGTCACATTGAAAGATGTCCTTCCTGTAGAAACACACAGTACAGAATTTGGGAGTGATGATCCATCAGAGTGACCACTTAGTCTCAAAAAAATTATTTGTACTGTACACTCAAAGACATGGTTCAATCTCATAAACACAACATTGTATTAAGAAGCAAAAAAGAGCCCACAAAGCCAAAGCAAGACTAAGCAAACAGAACAAATCTGGAGGCATCACATTACCTGATTTCAAACTGTACTGTAAGTCCATCGTCACCAAAACAGCATGGCACTGGGATAAAAATAGGCGTAGAACAGAATAGAGGACTCAGAAATAAACCCAAATACTCATAGCAAACTAATCATCGACAATTCAAACAAAAACATAAGTTGGGGAAAGGGCACTCTATTTGACAAATGGTGCTGGATAATTGGCAAGCCACATGTAGGAGAATGAAACTGGATCCTCATCTCTCACCTTATACAAAAATCAACTCAAGATGGATCAAGGACTTAAATCTAAGACCTGAAACTATAAAAATTCTAGAAGATAACATCGGGAAAACCCTTCTAGACATTGCCTTAGGTAAGGATTTCATGATGGAGAACCCAAAAGCAAATGCAATAAAAACAAAGATAAACAGTTGGGACTTAAACTGAAGAGCTTTTGCATGGCAAAAGGAGCGATCAGCAGAGTAAACAGACAACCCGCAGAATGAGAGAAAATCTTCACAATCTATACATCTGACAAAGGACTAATATCCAGAATATACAATGAACTCAAACAAATTAGCAAGAAAAAAACAATCCCATCCAAAAGTGGGCTAAGGACATGAATAGACAATTCTCGAAAGAAGATATACAAATGACCAACAAACATATGAAGAAATGTTCAACATCACTTAATTACTAGGGAAATGCAAATCAAAACCACAATGTGATACCATCTTACTCCTGTAAGAATGGCCATGATCAAAAAGTCAAAAAAAATTAGATATTGGCATGGATGCAGTGAACAGGGAACACTTCTACACTGCTGGTGGAAATGTAAGCTAATACAACCACTATAGAAAACGGTGTGGAGATTCCTTAAATAACTAAAAGTAGAACTCCCATTTGATCCAGCAACCCCACTACTGGGTATTTGCCCAAAGGAAAAGAAGTCATTAGGCAAAAAAGAATCTTGCACACACATGTTTATAGAAGCACAATTTTCAATTGCAAAAATATGGAACTAACCCAAATGTCCATCAATCAACGAGTGGATAAAGAAACTATGGTTTATATATGTGTGATAGAATACTACTCAGCCATAAAAAGGAATGATTTAATGACATTTGCAGCAACCTGGATGAGGCTGCAGACTATTATTCTAAATGAAGTAACTAGAGAATGGAAAACCAAACATTGTATGATTTCACTTATAAGCGGGAGCTAAGCTATGAGGATGCAAAGGCATAAGAATGACACAATTGACTTTGGGGACCTAGAAGGAAAGGGTGGGAAAGGGTGGGAAAGGGGTGGGGGATAAAAGACTACAAATTTTATGCAGTGTATACTGCTCGGGTGATGGGTGCACCAAAATCTCACAAATCACCGCTAAAGAACTTACTCATGTAGTTAAACACCACCTGTTCCCCAGTAAGGATATGGGAGGAATTACGGAAATAAATTTTTTAATGAATACAAAATAAATAAGAAGCAGCAAGAATATGAATAAGAAGCAAATAAAAACAATACATTTAGTAGAATTTCATTTTCTAAACTTTAAAAACAGGTAAAATCAAGCTACATATTCTAGAAAACATACATGATGAAAAAATTAAAAAAAAACAAAGAGGGTGCCATAGAAGTCAAAATAAGTGTTACACTTACAAGAAATGCAAGGGATCACAAAAAGTTTTTTGACTTGGGTCATCGTTACCTGGATGTATACTTTAAGTTATATAGTGATTTGTACTTATTTATGTATATTTTAAATGAAAAACATTATAAGAAATCATGATACAATTAGTTTATACTCTTGAAGTATAATCTGAGTGGGAATTGCCTTACTCACTGCCATATTTTATCTAATCTATGACACTATCCTTTTTCTGTGTCACCAGTATTTTATACCAGAAAAGAAAAAATATCCACCAGTTATAAGACACATCCTAATATCAAGGATACTAACGTGAAAAAATGTCTTTCTCTTAATCACAGCTATATAATACTGTCTCAATAGAGTGTATTTTATCTCAGCTTCTTATTAAAAATGAGTTGAATGCTTTTGCAAAATTAACTCAAATACTGTGAACTAAAGATCCTTACTCCAACAAATATATTCCAATTTGCATTTTTATTTGCCATCCCAATTCATTTAACAAAGTAAAATGCTCAGATCATTTTTAAATAGAAAGTAAATACAACACTCCTTCTAAGACAGAAGTTGAGGAAAAGTCTTTCTGATTACACTTAGATAGTTACATATTCTAATAAAACAAGTCCTTCTTATATATAAAATGTCAAAGTATATATAATTTATATATAATTATGTATATAAAATATATATAGTATATATGGAAATAATATATTATACTTCTATATTAACATATAATATATATAATTATATATTAATTTATATATAAAATGTCAAATTACTTCGTGTCACTTTTCTACACTTAAAATCCATTTCTCCTGTTTCCTTCTATCTTTCCCTCATTGAAGTTCTTCTCTCAAATATGCAAATATTGCATCCCCTTGGGACAGTTTAAAATCAAAATTAATTATGCTAATTATTTCATTTAGGTTGACCTAATTAAATTTAATTAGTTGGTCTTGTTAATTCTAAACATTATCCTCTGGGAAATTTTACCTTTTGGATTAAAGTTGTAGAAAATTTAAGTACCCACTTACCCTAACATAGCACATGTAGGTGTTCCAATGTTGTGTGTATAGTCATCTAGCAATTGATGATACCTCTAGCCATTGATTTGGTTAAAATGTAGATTTCTAGTGGAAATTTACTGAGATAAATGTCAAGGTTTTAATTAGTAATTATATTCTTCCATTTAAATCAAAGTCACAAAAATATAAAATCATGATATTCAATGTGACAAATGCTCTAATAAACTGTTTTACATCCTTATTAATTTTTAATTATTTCTGGAATGTTGTTTTGTGTACTATTGACTCATTCTTAGCTCTTGTGATACTTCCATTCCCTAATACCTTTCCTCTTTTTACTCTCACTGTTCCATTTCACGGAGTATCATTGCCTCAGCCTAACAAAATTAATTTGTATTTCTGAACGTTCTTCTCTGGTTTCACTTTTCTTCTCTCATTAATGCTCTCCCAGGCAGATTTCACTCACTGTATAAATGGCCTTCATTTCTATGTATGGCCTGGAAAGTGCTTAAATCTTCCTTTTTCTGTCTTGAACTTCACCTTGCAATTCATACATATATCCAAAAATCTGCTCAACATATCAACATTGGTTATCCACAGTCATCAAAAACAAAACAAGAACAAAAAAAAACGTTCAAACACTGTACTCATCATCTGTACCTATTCTTATTTTTCAGGTCCTAATTATTTCTCACCTGCACTATTTCAGTAAACTTCTTGCATCTCTTCTTAACCTCCTCTCCTTCACCACCTCCAAGTTCATTATGTCCTCTAACAGCTTCCAGTGATGATCTGGTTTCTTAATTTGAAAGAGTAAACTTGTTTGTGTCACTTTCTGCCCCTTTGCTGAAGATAAAAAAATTGATCTTTTTCACCTACAAATAAAGTCTAAGTGACTCAGCAAGAATCTGTAAGTCTAGGTTCCCATTTAGTGCCCATCTCCTATCAGGGCTTCATTTTGAAATGTATACTTTAAATGATAGCAAGGCTTCTGTATTTCCTGGCACAGAAATTTAAGTTTTGAACATCGATGAGTGTGTTGTTTATTGCTGTCTACACCTAATGTGCTATTCTTAACTTTTTAATGGTTTTTATATGCAGTTAATATATTGTTATTTGCTAACAATAAGACAAAAAGTGATTTAAATAATACAGGTATGTAGAGAGTTAAAACAAAATTATCCTAAGCCTGTCTCCTATCCTACTGTTCCAGTCAGTAATCACTGGTTTAAAAAAAGTGATGCATATCTTCCAGACTTTATGTAACTACCTATCTATCTACCTATCTATCTTAAAAATTTGGATTTTCGTTCATCTATGTCAGATATAGATATATCCTGATGTGTGTATATACATATATGCATACATCTATATACATACACATAGATGTATATATGTAGATGCATACACATATGTGTATATATGTATATACATACACGTATGTGTATGTGTATATATGTACATGTATATATACACACATATATACACGTACGTGTATATATATATACATATATACACGTACGTGTATGTATATATATGTATATACACGTACGTGTATATATATATACGTATATACACGTACGTGTATGTATATATATGTATATACACGTACGTGTATATATATGTGCATTTTTTCTTTTTATAGTTATAGGGGTAAAGCATACAGTATCATTTGATCATTCTGCTATTGGCAGATATTGGTGGTTTTTCTTTTGGTTTATTATTATTATTATTATTATCTTCCTTTGGCTTATTACTATTATTAGTGCAATGAATGGTCTTGTATTTCCACTGGCCAAACTGGATTTTTTATTCCGGTTTTTAAAAAAAGAATCCAGTCTGATAAATATGCCTCTCATAAATATCTACTGATTACATGATATATATATAGAGACAGCATTTTCTATCAAAAACTCTTTAAATATTATTTTGCAAATGAATTTGTCTCATATTAGAAATAAACTATGACAGTAATTACTGAAGAGATTTGATAAATAATTGCATGCATTATTTTGCTACATGTATATTTTTAATTATTTTTAAAAGTTTCTGGCCAGGCATGGTGGCTCATGCCTGTAATTCCAGCACTTTGGGAGGCTGAGGCAGGTGAATTGCTTGAGCTCAGGAGTTTGTGACCAGCCCAGGCAACATGGTAAGACCTAGTCTCTCATTAAAAAAAAAAAAAAAAAAAAAAGTTTCAAGTTTAGTCTAATTTTTTTTTAATAATTTGAATTAAACAGGAAGTGTGATCATTGTTTAATGCCATTTTGGCCAGATTATTTATCAGAATACGTAATAAATAAATGTTATGGGAACTCTATTATAAATGAAATATATTTGAGAACCATTAGATGTTGAACACAACAAGAAGAAAAAGAAAAATACATTTTTGTGTGAATGGAAAGAAATACTCTTCCTTCCTGGTTTTATTAGTTCTATTAGTCTATGTCAAAATGTTACAGGATTCTTTCAGTGCTGCTTTGCCAGCCAGAAATCTCTGCAGCCAGTAGCACCTCTGCCTGGGCTTTGCTCAGCTCTGGGCTCGCCACTGGGCTCACCCCATTCACTTGGCCTAGCAGGCTGCACTCAGCTTGTGCTACCAGCCTGGATTTGACACCCACCATAGCTCTGTGTTCAGTCTGAAGCTGGGCCAAGCATGCTGTGACCTGCTTCAGCCTCGGGCACAGGTATCTGGATGAGGGGAACATGGTCGTGCCCAAAAACTCAGAGATGCCAGCAATTGCAGAGACCCAAGGGGTGCAGAGATCCAAGGGGCTCTCACCCAGTGAATCCTGAGATCTGACCCCCAAAGGACGTTACAGCTCTTATTTTTTCCCACCACCCACAGTGCAGCAAACGGGGGTGCGTGTTACAGCTTACATTCAATCTTGCTGCCCACAGCGTGACAAATGAAGGGGTGGCATGTGGCACCCAGCAGCTTTTTCTCCCCATTGCTTGGTGAGCGGGAGGGAGGGTTACAGTGTTGCAGCCCCTTTCACACTTGCCATTTGGTGGGCTCTGGGTTTTTGTCCCACAATCAAGAAGAATTAGGTTATGCAGACACTGGTGAGTGAACAAGGTGAAGAATTTTACTGAGTGACAGAAAAGTTTTTGGCAATGAGAGGGGACCCAATGTGGGCAATCCGCTGTGTGAGAGGGGGCCCAAAAGTGGGTAACCTAAAGTCCATAAAGTCCAGGGTTTTTATGGACTCAGAATGGGGGAGTTTGTGTTGATTGGTCCATGGGCAGGCCTGGATAAAGCACCATTTGACTGGCTAAAAGGCACTGAGGAAGTTCTCACTCCAATGGTGGACTCTACCCAGAACTGGCAGCTAGGTTTTCAGCCTTTAAATTGTCTTTGGTTTTAAGGTCAGGTTTCACCAGGGACCCGCCCCTGTTTGCCTAGGAATTTGTCTGTCTCCTGCTGCTATCAAATAACCACAATTTTTAGAATATGTTTGTTACGTTCCACATTTACAACCCAGGCTTAACAAACTATATTTAAGCTAGATCCTTTATTTTCACACCCATTAGTTTTGTCTTTTTTTACCTCTCAAGCAAATAGAGCTGTGAATTCAACTCATTACATGAAAGGTTTATTCACTTTGATTGATGCTGTTTTTAAAAAACCAATAATAATTGTATATTCTTACTAATGATAATAACACATTTAAAACAAAATTATACATTTTACCAGTTTTATTTACAACATAAAATATGAGAGTAAACATCTGAAAAAAAATATCCAAAGAAGGCTGGGTGCAGTGGCTCACAGCTGTAATCCCAGCATTTTGGGAGGCCAAGTTGGGTGGATCACATAAGGCCAGGAGTTTGAGACCAGCCTGACCAACATGGTGAAACCTTGTCTCTACTAAAAATACAAAAATTAGCCGGGCATGGTAGCATGTGCCTGTAATCCCAGCTACTCAGGAGGCTGAGGCAGGGAGAATCGCTTGAACCCAGGAGGCAGAGGTTGCAGTGAGCCAAGATTGCACCACTGCACTCCAGCCTGGGCAACAGAGCCAGATTCTGTCTCAAAAAAAAAAAAAAAAAAAAAAAAATACCCAAAGAACAAACAAGTTTAAGATGAATAATCACAAATTTTCAAATAAATCACACTCTCCTAAGTTTACTGGAGATTCCAGTAGGGCAACTACAGTTAACAAGAATTTATAGTATATTTTCAAATACCTATGAGGAAAGGTTTGGAATGTTCCCAACACAAAGAAATTATTAATGTTTGAGATGATATATAACCGAATTACCCTAATGTGATTTTTACACATTGTATGCATGTATCAAAATATAACATGTACCCCATAAATATATACAACTGTTATGTATCAATTAAAAAATCACTTTCATTTTAATGAAGACAAGATATATCAAACTTGTGTAATGCAGCTAACATATGGTTCAGAACAAGTTTGTAGCTTTAAATGTATAAATTAGAAAAACTATATAATTTTCTAACTCAAGAAGCTAGAGAAAGAATAGCAAATTAAAATTTATAGGATGCAAAGGAAAAAAGCTAAGAATATAAATTATTTTAAAAATGCACAATGAAAAAAATGTAAAAGTCAGGCTTTGGCTCTTTAAAAGAATAATAAAACAGATTAAATTTCTAGAACTGCTAATCAAGATATAAACTGATGCCAAAATCTGACAAGGATGTAACAAGAAAGATTAAATTAGAGTAATCCTCATGAATATAGACGCAAAAATCCTAAGCAAAAGAGTAGAAAATTGAATCCAGTGATATACGAAAACACAATTATTTAAGCACTAACCACAGGGAGCTAGAGAAATAACAGAAAACAAAATTTAAAAGAGTTGTAGAAGAATAGAAATACCATTCAAGTGTAATTTTAATTCAGCAATGCAGGGAAGGGTTTAATTTCTAAAATCAGTCAACATTATTCACAACGTTAACAGAAAAAAACAAAAATTATTCAGATGTCCCAATATATGTAATAAAAAGCATTTGGCAAAATTCAACAAATATTTACTATAGGGAAAAAAAGAATGAAAACAAAACTAAACAAAAAACTCTCAGAAAATGAGATGAATCTGAACAATAATCTGACCAACAGTGTCTCCAAATTACCTCCAGCAATCATGTGTAATAGAAGAAAAATACATCACTAGTTATTGAGACCTATTATAACTCTATAGTAATTAAAACAGTGTGCTATTGATTCAACGATACAAAATAAAATAAGAGACTTGAGAGTCTAGAAGCTCACCCCCACAGTATAGTCACATGATTTGTGACAAATTGCTACTATACAGTGAGCAAATAATAGGATATATATGTAATTATAACCCACTATTTATATTTGTATATATTTATAAAATATACATATATATGTATTAATGTTTTAGAACAGTTATGCGTTCATCGCAAAATTTAGTGGAAAGTACAGAGAGTTCCCATATACTTCCTGCCCCTGACACATGCACACCCTCTCTTACCGTCAACATCCCATGTCACAGTGGACACTTGTTACAATTGATGAATCTTCATTGGCACATTGTTAAAGTTCACACTTGGTGTTGTACATTCTATGTGTTTAGACAAATTCATAATGATATTTATGTGCCATTATAGCATCCCATGGGGTAATTTCACCACCCTAAAATCCTCTGTGCCTCACCTATTCATCCCTCGCTCTCCCCAACCCCTTGCAACCACTGATCTTTTTACTCTTCAAAGTTTTGCCTTTACCTGAACGTCATATAGCTGGAGTCATGCATTATATATCCTGAGGAAGATGTGAAACAGCAGCAACTTTGCTGGTAAAAATAAAAAATGCTGCAGCAACTTTGGATGACAGTTTGGCAGTTCTTACAAAACTAAACTTATTCTTACTGTATGATCCATCAGTTGTGCTCCTTGGTATTTACGGAAAATATTTGAAATCTTATTTCCACACAAAACCTTGCACATGAATGTTTATAGCAGCTTCATTCATAATTGCCAAAACTTGGCAGCAACCAAGATGTCCTCCAGTAGGTGAATGAACAAATAAACTGTAGTATAACTAGACAATGAAATATTATTCAGCACTAATAGAAAGTGAGCTATCATGCCCTGAAAAGATACGGAGAAATCTTAAATGCATATTACTAAGTGAAAGAACCTAAATGGAAAAAAATTGTCTTTTTAACAAATGATGTTGAGTAGGCAAAGAGTTTGTAAACAGGACCAAAAAAGTGCTAAACATAAAAGAAAATATTGATAAATTGAACTCTATTCAAAATGTAAAACTTCTATTAATCAAAAGACATTAAAAGTGTGAAAAGTCAATACATACAATGGGAGAGATATTGGCTACACATGTAGCTTAAAAAGAAGAGAAAGAGAGATCCAAATATATACAGAACTTCAAATATATAAAAAACATCAAAATGAGAAGGACAAAAAATATACAGAATAGGGAAAGGACAATGTAATACAAACATACACCCATCAGAATGGCTGAAATAAATATAAACCAATGACAATACCAGTCACCTCTTCCCTCAGTTCGGATAAGTGTGAGATATTCTACTCTATCTCCCTACTGTATCTCCCAGAATTTCTCAACAGGATGGAAGAAACAGCAATTATTGATAATGTGCCTGCCATGGTCTGGATGTTCGTATTCCCCCCAAAATTCACATGTTGAAACGTAATCCCCAATATGGTAATATTTGAAGGTAGAACTTTTGGGAGGTGATTAGAACATAGGGACAAAGCCCTCATCAATCAGATTAGTGCCCTTTCTAAAAGGCCCCAGAGAGCTTTCTCACTCCTTCCAACAGGTGAGAACACAGTGAGAGGGTGCCATCTATGAACCAGGAAGAGAGCCTTCATCAGACACTGAATCTGTTGGCACCTTGTTCTAAGACTTCCCAGCCTCCAGAGATATGAGAAATAAATTTCTGTTGTTTTTAAGCCATCCAGATTATGGTATTTTGTTGTTGTTGTTTGACTACAAGGATATTTATTAAAGTTTATTTTGAATTCGGAAAAGAAGGAAACATTCTAGATGTTTTAGACTTAATACTAAATAAAATTATGGTATATTCACTTTGCAGAACACCATGTAGCCACTGTGGAAATGACAGTTAACTAAATGGGCATGATGGCTGTTATTGGGGTGATGAAAATCTTCCAAAGCTGACTTATGGTGATGGTTGTCGCACTCAGTAAAGTTACTGAAACAATTTAATTGTATGCACAAAATGGGTGAATTTTAGATTATATTTTATTTTTTTACATTTGGAATTTTTTTAACTTTTAAGTTCAAGGGTACAAGTGCAGGTTTGTTACATAGGTAAACTTGTGTCATGGGGGTTTGTTGTACAGATTGTTTCATCACCTAGGTATTAAGTCTAATACCCATTAGTTGTTTTTCCTAATCCTCTTCCTCCTCCCACCCTCTGCCTTCTGAAAGGCCCCAGTGTATATTGTTCCCATCTATGTGTTCATGTGTTCTTATCATTTAGCTTCCACGTATAAGTGAGAACATGCCATTTCTGGTTTTCTGTTTCTGTGTTAGTTTGCTAAGGATAATGGCCTCCAACTCCATACACGTCCAGCAAAGGACTTGATGTCATTCTTTTTCATGGGTGAATGGTATTCTGTGGTGTCTATGTACTACATTTTCTTTATCCAGTCTATCACTGATGGGCATTTGGGTTGATTCAATGTCTTTGCTATCGTGGATAGTGCTACAATGAACATACGTGTGCATGTGTCTTTACAATAGAATGATTTCTATTTCTTTGGGTATATACCCAGTAATAAGATTGTGGGGTTGAATGGTGTTTCTGTCTTTAGGTCTTTGGAGAATCACCACACTGTCTTCCACAATGGCTGAACTAATTTACACTCCCATACACCCTTCCAAGATTGAACCAGAAATAAATTGAATCCCTGAACAGACCAATAATGAGTTCTGAAATTGAGGCTGTAATAAATAGCCCACCAACCAAAAAAAGTCCAGGAGCAGATGAATTTGCAGCTGAATTCTACCAGATGTACAAAGAAGAGCTGATACTACTCCTACTGAAACTATTCCAAAACATTGAAAAAGAGAGACTTCTCCCTAACTTATTCTATAAGGCCAGCATTATCCTTATAAGCAAAACCTGGCAGTTATATAACAAAAAAAGATAATCCAGGCCAATATCCTTAATGTAATGAACATCAGTGCAGAAGTCCTCAGCAAAATACTGGCAAATTGAATCCAGCAGCACAAGAAAAAGCTTATCTATCATGATCAAGTAGGCATCATCCCCGGGATGCAAGGTTAGTTCAACAAGGTTGGTATCACAATCAATAAATGTGATTCATCACATAAACAGAAGTAAAGACAAAAAACATGATTATCTCAATAGATGCAGAGAAGGCTTTTGATAAAATTCAAAATCCATGCTAAAATCCCTTAATAAACTGGATATTGAAAGAACATACCTCAAAATAATAAGAGCCATCTGAGTCTGTTCTGACTTGCAGCAGCCGCCCTCCTCTGCACAGTCATGCCAAGTCAGCGCCTGGGCCTGGAACCCAGCCACAGCCCCTCAGCTTCACCCACCGCCTCCTGACCATGGAACCCTGCAAAGTGAACGAGCTTTGGGCCTTTGTGAAAATGTGTAAGCAGGATCCGAGCATTCTGCACACCGAGGAAATGTGCTTCCTGAGGGTGTGGGTGGAGAGTATGGGGGGTAAAATACCACCTACTACTCAGAAAGCTAAATCAGAAGAAAATACCAAGGAAGAAAAACCTGATAGCAAGAAAGTGGAGGAAGACTTAAAGGCAGACAAACCATCAAGTGAGGAAAGTGATCTAGAAATTGATAATGAAGGTGTGATTGAACCAGACACTGATGCCCCTCAAGAAATGGGAGATGAAAATGCAGAGATAACAGAGGAGATGATGGATCAGGCAAATAATAAGAAACTGGCTGCTATTGAAGCCCTAAATGATGGTGAACTGCAGAAAGCCATTGACTTATTCACAGATGCGATCAAACTGAATCCTCACTTGGCCATTTTGTATGCGAAGAGGGCCAGTGTCTTTGTCAAATTACAGAAGCCAAATGCTGCCATCCGAGACTGTGACAGAGCCATTGAAATAAATCCTGATTCGGCTCAGCCTTACAAGTGGTGAGGGAAAGCACACAGGCTTCTAGGCCACTGGGAAGAAGCAGCCCATGATCTTGCCCTTGTCTGTAAATTGGATTATGATGAAGATGCTAGTGCAACACTGAAAGAAGTTCAACCTAGGGCACAGAAAATTGCAGAACATCAGAGAAAGTATGAGCAAAAATGTGAAGAGCAAGAGATCAAAGA
Source organism: Pongo pygmaeus (assembly GCF_028885625.2). Classification (NCBI taxonomy): domain Eukaryota; kingdom Metazoa; phylum Chordata; class Mammalia; order Primates; family Hominidae; genus Pongo; species Pongo pygmaeus. The sequence continues at coordinate 87,765,888 of NC_072384.2, forward strand.
AAGAATAGAAAGAGTTAAGAAGGCACAAGAAGAGCATGGGAGAGCCCAGAGGGAGGAAGAAGCCAGACAACAGTCAGGAGCTCAGTATGGCTCTTTTCCAGGTGGCTTTCCTGGGGGAATGCCTTGTAATTTTCCTGGAAGAATGCCTGGAATGGGAGGGGGTATGTCTGGAATGGCCGGAATGCCTAGACTCAATGAAATTCTTAGTGATCCAGAGGTTCTTGCAGCCATGCAGGATCCAGAAGTTATGGTGGCCTCCCAGGATGTGGCTCAGAACTCAGCAAATATGTCAAAATACCAGAGCAACCCAAAGGTTATGAATCTTATCAGTAACTTGTCAGCCAAATTTGGAGGTCAAGCATAATGCCCTTCTGATGAATAAAGCCCTTGCTGAAGGAAAAGCAACCTAGATCACCTTATGGATGTCGCAATAACACAAACCAGTATACCTCTGACCTTCTCATCAAGAGAGCTGGGGTGCTTTGAAGATAATTCCTACCCCTCTCCCCCAAATGCAGCTGAAACATTTTACAGTGGTTTGCCATTAGGGTATTCATTCAGATAATGTTTTCCTACTAGGAATTACAAACTTCAAACATCTTTTAAACCTTAAAAATATTTAAAACAAATTTAAAGTGTCTGTTAATTCTTATATTTTTATTTACTAGCCATTTTGGATTTTTTTCTTTGAATTATTGGGCAGGGAAGATACGTATGTATGGAAGATTATTGCTCTAATTTGAGTGAAATAGAAGTGTATTAGTGCGAGGCAAACATAACTCATTTGAGGATAAAGTTTGTGTTGGATATGTGGTTCCTGAAGCATTTTGACTTGTCTTTTTAAACGCTTTACCTTTTTCTTTAAAGATTTATATCAATAAAACTAATTGGGACCACCACTATTTCAGTAGGACCTGGGTAGGGACTGGAAGTACTTGGCAGGGCAGCAATCTTGCTGTGTTTTATATAACATGCATACTTGTGCAGGTTGCCCTTACATCTTACACTGTGGTGAAGGGATGATTTTTTTTTGTAATCCTGCAGTAGAGTTGGAGTACTTAGTTCTGTTCTTGTCCAATATATCTAATAAATGTTTCATATTATTTCCACATAGGGGAAATAAGGGATTACTTTTCTTTTTATATGTCTTTGCTTAAAATTATCTTTCCTAGTCAAAAAAGTGCCCAACTCTGTGTCTGCTTTCTGCTTGTTAAATTTTTCTCCCTTACATTTCTTGGGCTAAAGACAGGGTTTTTCCACCGGCATCATCACTGTTATCATCATTAACAGTACAATTTTAGAAGCATATTTAATGCTGAGTTTAATTTAATATGTAATACATATGGTAATTGTATTGTAATACCCACAACAACTGTAGTTTCTTACTTGGCCATGAGAATGCTTTTTTAAGTGTTAGACTTCCACTCTGGCAAAATCGTGTCATATCAAAAGACATTGGAAAGAGGGATTCCTTTCGGTGTTTGGTCTTCTACTTAGAAAACACCTAGTGCAGTTAGAGTTTATCTTGTAGTATTCATCTTTGTATTTTGAAGATAATAAGGTTTGAATTAAATTGATCTACACAGAGGGTAACCAATTTTTTTGATCCAGTGTGAATTATAAATGAGATAATTCAGTTATTCATTGTGGAATTCTTGAGACTATAAAAGGCTCATTGTCTTTGTATTCAGATCTTCCTTAAATAGTGTAACCATACCCCCACCTCTGCTTGCTTTCTTTCCCTCCAATGATAAAGAAAATGATAAATTAAAAAAAAAAAGAGCCATCTATGACAAACCCTCGGCGAACATCATACTGAACGGGCAAAAGCTGGAAGCATTCCCCTTGAATACTTGCACAAGACAAGGATGCCCTCTCTCGCCACTCCTATTCAACATAGTATTGGAGTTCTGGGCAGAGCAATCAGGCAAGCGAAAGAAATAAAGGACATTCAAATAGGAAGAGAGGAAGTCAAACTATCCCTGTTTGCAGATGACATGATTCTATACCTAGAAAACCCCATTAACTCAGCCCAAAAACTTTTTGTTTGTTTGTTTTATTATTGTTTTGGTTTGGTTTTTTTGTTTTGTGGGATGGAGTCTCACTCTGTCACCCAGGCTGGAGCGCAATGGCGCAATCTGTGCTCACTGCAACCTCCACCTCCCGGGCTCAAGCAATTCTCCTGCCTCAGCCTCCTGAGTAGGTGGCATTACAGGCGCCCACCACCACGCCTGGCTAATTTTTGTATTTTTAGTAGAGATGGGGTTTCATCATGTTGGTCAGGGTGGTTTCAAACTCCTGACCTCAAATGATCTGCCCCCCTCAGCCTCCCAAAGTGCTGGGATAACAAGTGTGAGCCACTGTGCCTGGCCAGCCCAAAAGCTTCTTAAGCTTATAAACAACTTCAGCAAAGTCTCAAGTTATAAAATTAATTTGCAAAAATCACTAGCATTCCTATATACCAACAATAGTCAAGCTGAGTGCCAAATTGTGAACGAACTCCCATTTACAATTGCCACAAAAAGAATAAAATACCTAGGAATATAGTTAACCAGGCTGGTGAAAGATCTCTTTCATGAACTACAATGAAAAACATTGCTCAAAGAAATCAGAGATGACACAAATGGAAAAACATTCCATGCTCATAGACAAGAAGAATCAACATAGTTAAAATAGGCATACTGACCGAAGCAATTTATAGATTCAATGCTATTCCCATTGAACTACCATTGACATTTTTCACAGAACTAGAAAAAAACTATTTTAAAATTCATACAGAAGCAAAAAGAGCCTGAATAGCCAAGGCAATTACAAAAAGGACAAAGCTGGAGGCATTGCTCTATCTGACTTCAAAATATACTACAGGGCTACAGTAATCAAAACAGCATGGTACTGGTATAATAACAGACACATGATAGTACTGGTACATAACAGACCAATGGAACAGAATAGAGGACCCAGAAATAAGACGTCACACCTTCAACTATCTGATCTTCACCAAACCTGACAAAAACAAGCAATGGGGAAAGGATTCTCTATTCAGTAAATGGCATTGGGAGAACTGGCTAGCCATATGCAGAAGATTGAAAATGGACCCCTTCCTTACAACATATACAAAAATTAACTCAATATGGATTAAAGACTTAAACATAAAACCCAAAATTATAAAAATTCTGGAAGACAACCAAGGCAATACCATTCAGGACATAGGCATGGGCAAAAATTTCATGACAAAGACACCAAAAGCATTTTCAATAAAAACAAAAATGGACAAGTGGAATTTAATTAAAATGCTTCTGCACAGCAAAAGAAACTGTCAGCAGAGTAAACAGACAACCTACAAAATGGGAGAAAATTTTTACAAACTCTGCATCTGACAGAGGTCTAATATTCAGCATCTATAAGGAACTTAAATTTATAAGAAAAAAACTAACAGCCCCATAAAAATTGGGCAAAGGACATGAACAGACACTTTTCAAAAGAATTCGATATTTTAAAAATAGCTCAATAAATTTGTTAAAAACAAAACCAAAAGTATTCCTATTACACATGCACATATACATACATGATTACCTCATGAATAATTTTGATTATATATGCAAATACTTTTAATCTTAGTGCAAGCAAAATTTTAAATCTATATGAAATAGGACTTGATTATTAGATTTTTTCCTGCCTCAATGGCTCGCTAGCCAGCTGGTATTAATGTTTCTTAAATTTTCAGTGCTCTTCCATGCAAACAAATATATAATTTTAAATCTTTTTTATTTTTATGGATTTCGGGGTACAAGTGAAGTTGTGTTGCATAGATACATTGTGTACTGGGCTTTTAGTGTACCTAATCATAAAAAAAGAAAAAGATCATGTGTCTTTTGCAGCACCATGGTTGGAATGCAACGCCATTATCCTTAGTGAAATGACTCAGAAAGAGAAAGTAAAAATCTCATATTCTCACTTAAAAATGGGAGCTAAACAATGGGTACATACATACTTACGGAGTGGAATAATAGACATTGGAAACTCCAAAAGGTGAGACAGTAGGAGGTGGGTGAGGTGTGAAATATGCTATTTGGTTATAGCAGCGCAATCAAAGACAGTGATTCCAATGGAGACCAAGGCAGCTCCTTCTGAAGCTGATTATAGTCTCAGATTGTGTGCCCATTGCCCGAGGATGTCTGGTTTATGAAAATATATTGGCCTACACACTTAAAATTTGTCAACTTTTATATCTATGTCTATATAAATACTTCTATGCAAAGTTTTATAAACAATATGGAAAAAAGATATAAATTAGTAGATATGTGTGTGACAATCCTCACTCAGCCTTGATTCACAGCCTTGAAATAATCAGTGCAGTCTTCCAGAAATGAGAAACCTGACTGTCCTTTAGGTCTAAGAAAAAAAATAAATGCAGTTTGAATTGCCTTTTTAAAATTTTTTAATTTTTAATTTTAATTTTTATTTATATATAGCCACATAAGCACTCAAGTAACTTCTAACATCAAGTCAAAAACCACTTTTGCTGAGCCACAGATAGAGAGCTACATAGACAGGTAGACTCAAACAACACACAAAATTGAGGTAAAAGTTAAGGCAGCATGGACTGGAGTATAGCCAGAAAAGTTCTCATGTCCCCACTTCTGGGTAAGAGGCATAATCAGCTGGAAAAAATGGTGGCCTGCAACAGTCTCATGTCCTGCCTAGATTTGGGAAGGCAGTTGTGACCTCAAACAAGGCAGTATCTGTAGAGAGTTTTGGGGTCTATTTAAATCTGTGCTTTCTTGGGCAGTTTGCATAATCCCCTTCAGAAGGTGGAGGATGATATGAACAGATGCTTTCACTTTTTAATTTTACCATTTTCTGTACTACTAAACCAATCTAATTATGCTTGAAAATTTACAGGCAAACTTTCATGTTTCACTGATTCACAATTTATTTCCCTTGATAATGCTAATTTTATAAAAATTTCATCTTTAGCACTTGTGAAATTTTTGATGAATTAAAATTGGTGAATTGGTGAATATTACAAATTTGCACGCTTCTAACAAAGAAAATTTAGCGTGATTAAGATATTTTCTTTTAATGCAAATCAAAACCACAATGAGATACCATCTCACAAAAGTCAGAATGTTGATTATTAAAAAGGCAAATAACAGATGCTGGTGAGGCTGCAGAGAAAAACGAATACTTATACATTGTTGGTGGGAATGCAAACTACTTCAGCCACTGTGGAAGGCAGTTTGGAGATTTCTCAAAGAACTAAAATAGAACTACCATTCAACCCAGCAATCCCACTACTGGGAATATACCCAAAGGAAAATAACTCACTTGATTAAAAGGACACATGCACCCGCATGCTCATTGCCATAGTATTCACAATGGCAAAGACATGGAATCAATCTACGTGCTCATCAACAGTGGATTGGATGAAGAAAATGTGGTACATATGCACCTTAGAATACTTGGCAGCCATAAAATAATTGAAATTGTGTCCTTCACAGCAACATGGATGCAGCTGGAGACCATTACCCTAAGCAACTTAATGCAAGAACAGAAAACCAAATACCACATGTTCTCACTTATAAATGGGAGCTAAACATTGAATACATATGAACATTAAGATGTGAACAATAGACAGTGGGGACTTCTAAACAGAAGAGGAAGGGAGAGGGGTATGCGCTGAAGAACCACCTGCTGGGTGCTATGCTTACAGCCTAGGTGACAGGATCATTGAGACCCCAAGCCTCAGTGTCATGCAATTCACTCATGCAACAAACCTGCACATGCGCCCTTTAATCTATAATAAAAGTTGAATAATTTTTAAAGATTTTAATATTCATCTGAGGAAAAACATTGACATAATTTAGCCTAACGTCTCTGCCGCCATATTGTAGGAATCAGAAAATCTGCCAGGCATTTTTGAACTTAATTTAAATGAGTTTTATGGCTTTGGGCAACTTTTTTCCTTCTGAGTTAGCATTCTCTAAATTGTTTTCCTCAAAATCAAGGGGAAAAATGATCTGTTTAAATAAACTGGAGAAATAGTATGTTAAATAACATAAGGATAAAGATTCCTTGCTAGAAAACTTCAGAATCTTTGGCATGCTAGTTTTGCAAAATGAACCTCTAGAATGTAACATTCCCAAAATTACTTAAACACAGATTCCATTTTTATATAATACATATCACCATTTAGGGTTTTCTTTGTGGGGAGTAGTTTAAAAACATTGTTTTAGTACAAAACTTAAGTTGATATATAAAGCTAATATAATAATTCTAAAACTATTTTCTAAGTATAATTAAAAGCCCAAGAAAACCAAATTTCATTGGCAGATGAATCGACTAGATGAGGAGTAAGAAGTGACTTTATGTTTATTTTGCCATTTCAACTGAATATTAACTTTTATACAATAGGGCAACCACATCTAAAAAATAATTATTTATCAGTGGCATCATTGCATCATGATAATCAATAACTAATTCTGAAAGAAATTACCAGTTGATCAACACTGAATTATTAATGAAGAAATTGACAAGGTACTTAATTGTATCAAGAGCTAAGGAAATTTGTCTACATTTCACATATATGATTAATAGATGGATTATCAAAGTTAATATAGCTGCATTGATCACCTGTTTCAAGTTTATTTTCTCAGATTATTTGTAATGAGATTAATTATCTCTACCTTTGTTTGCATTAAAGTAAACATTTCACATACACAGCAGTGTTTAGAGACCTTAAAGGAATATGCTTTAATGATGATGTCAATTTTTATAATCAACCATTTATCTTGAAGCTTTTATTAGTGCATTTTATTTTCTTTCAATAGATTCTTGCACTGAAGACTGTGATGGTTTAAGTATACTGCTGTTGTTAAATTCAATTATTGATGTTGATATTATTCCGTATGATTGCACAACAGATTACATAAATTGTAATTAAAAATCGGCAGCCTGTAGGAGAAAAACCTAATATAGATGACGGGTTGATGGGTGCAGTAAACCACCATGGCGCTTGTATACCTATGTAACAAACCTGCACATTCTGCATATGTATCCCAGAACTTAAAATATATTAAAAAAAAAAAAATCAGCAGCCTGCAGACCAAATCCATCTCCCATATGGGTTTTGTCTGCCTTTATCTTGCTCAATTGTTATTTCAAAGATAACTTTTAAAAAATCACATTCAAGGACAGGCGCTGTGGCTCACGCCTGTAATCCCAGCACTTTGAGCGGATCACGAGGTCAGGAGATAGAGACCATCTTGGCTAATACAGCGAAACACCATCTCTACTAAAAATATAAAAAATTAGCCAGGGGTGGTGGCACTCGCCTGTAGTCCCAGCTACCCAGGAGGTTGAGGCAGGAGAATCGCTTGAACCCGGGAGGCGGAGGTTGCAGTGAGCCAAGATGGCGCCACTGCACTCCAGCCCCGTGACACAGCGAGAATCTGTCTCAAAAAAACAAAAACAAACAAACAAAAACATTCGAATAACAGCAACAACAACACATCTGGTCACTTTGGGCATACCTCACTAATGGCAGAAGCCAACTGGAGCTGAGTAGAGGATTTCTCTTTAGGCAGAGAAATTGCTTTACAGTTTGCATGTCTGTTCACACAATACACACCTATGCATTTTCATTGCTTCTGTTCACTCATTTACACGACCTTACAGGTCCCTCCAGATCTAAATCGTAACAGCTGGTATAAAGATAATTTGAACAATAACAACATGCAAAATATATGCTATACATCTGAAAATTAACCATACTATAGTAGAAATATCCCTGAAGGAGGCAATAGAATAATTTGACTTTAATCTCAGATTGCCCCTAATTTACTATCTAGTAATTGTCAAAACATTGCAGTTTCACTGACCTCAGAAGCCTCTTCTGTGAAATGAGAGTATTTGTGTCTTTTTGGTTTTAAGAAGTCCTTAAGCCTCTAATAAATGCTTTTAAAAATTAATAAATTAAGCCTCAATTTAGAGTGATTTTTTTTTTTTTTTTTTTTTTTTTTTTTTTTTTTTTAAGACGGAGTCTCGCTCTGTCACACAGGCTGGAGTGCAGTGGCGCTATCTCGGCTCACTGCAAGCTCCACCTCCCGGGTTCACGCCATTCTCCTGCCTCAGCCTCCCGAGTAGCTGGGACTACAGGCGCCCACCACCATGCCCAGCTAATTTTTTGTATTTTTAGTAGAGACGGGGTTTCACCGTGTTAACCAGGATAGTCTCGATTTCCTGACCTCGTGATCCACCCGCCTCCACCTCCCAAAGTGCTGGGATTACAGGCGTGAGCTACTGCACCTGGCCATTTTAGAGTGATTTTTAAAACTTTAACAGATACATGCTACCTTCATTAGAAACTGTCAGCACATTAAAACAGTACTGCAGATGTTTACATACAGAGTAATTGTGCATTTACACTCCATGAGCAGGGTTAAATTATTGTATTAACCTCAATTTAGCGTGCTAAGAATAATTTAGTGAGGAAAAATTAAAGATGAGTGTTTCATGAAGGAATGGAATAGTTATCACTTTGGTTGCTTAAGTACCAAATATTGTTTATGGAGTCTGATTAGGGGTTATGGTCAGGGTTCTGCAATCCTCTGCAATATATATGGGAGTCCACAAGGGATAGAAGTGGCTTAGTCACCTTAATATCAGCGTACATACACAACACAGAGGCCACTCTTCTGTGAGATTCTCAGGCAGAAGAGCCACTTATATATGCATATGTATATATGTGTATATACACTTATATACACATAAACTTGATGCAGGGCAGGTTCTTGGCTTCACCCAGGTATTAATTCAAGAGCGAGCTGATGGTGGAAGAAAACAGCCTTATTGAGGTGGCAGCAGTCCTGCAGCTCTGTGACTGCTTCTCTGAAGCAGGGCTATCCCATTGGCAGTATGTGGAGAGTAGTGACTCAGGAGCAGTTCTGTAGTCACATTTATACCCACTTTTAATGGTATGCTAAGTAAGGGGCAGATTATTTAGAATGAGCTAGAAAATGGGCAGTAACTTCTGGGTATTACCTTGGCAAGGATTGGTAACTTCTTGCTTGTGCCAAGGCAATGGTAAGCTGTCATGGTGTTGTTGGGCATGTTTTAGGGAGAGGTGTCTTTGGTGCCTCTTCTAGGCTTTGACCAGTCTTCAGTCTGGTCCAGAGTTGTGGCCTGCCTGCCTCCTACCTCAGACTTATCCATATTTATAGTATGTTTATAGATACATAGCTTTTCTCCTTACACCATCATAAAATCCACTCCCATTCCCCTTCTCCAGTGTGCATCCACTGTAATGCATCTGTTATTTGTCTTTGAATAGCCATGAATCTGTGAAAACACACATAGTGTGGTTGCTGCTGCTGGTGGGAATAGTGGTGTATATGTGTGTTTAATTTGAATAAATATGTTGCTAAAGCACTTATGTTGTACATATGTATTGTTATTTTTAAATTGCCTCTCTTCTACATAAATTTATCGTTTCTAACTGCTGCATAACATGCCACATATACCTGTACAATATTTTACTTTGTTTCCTTGTATGTATGAATCTTCAATTATACTCAACTTCTCATTCACATGAATAATGTTACTATGAATATCCTTATACATATACCTATTTTAAGTTTCTGTGGGTGAATCTCCCTAGTATGTATCTGGGAAAAGTTTTCCATAGAGGTGGTACATGCTGAATTTCACCAAGTATTGCCAACTCAGTATTCTTGTTTCTCCCCATAATTCCATTCACTTGTTTTGGCAATACATACCCTTTAATTCTATTGATTCCAACAGAATGACTATGGCAATAGCATTTTCTCCCTTAATATTTTTTCTGAATTTTTCCTCTGCTATCCACTCTGCATAAATCTGTTATTTCCCCGCATAATTGATTGTAGCATCTCACATATGAAAGAGTTCATAGGCTGTCTGATTTAATAATCTACATAAAAACATCTTCTCATTAAGAGAAGTATGGCAGTAACTTTTTCATAAAGTTACCCTCTAATGAAACAAAAATTTGCTACCTCCAAAATAGTATCCCTCTTTTTACATTATTTAGACCACTAAGGTATTTGTTTCTAAATAAAATCCTAAAAATTGATTTTGTATAATTTTATACATTCTTGAAGAAACAAATATGATGACATTTGTTTTGTTTTTCCAATGGAAAAGCCATTTGTGCTTTCTCGAGGCAAAATTAACTAAACTATTTTAGTGTCTATCAGTTTAAGATATGTTTTTCTTTGACACCTAAATTATATCCAGGAAAGTTAATAGCATTCTAATAACGCCTCAACACTTGAAAGTTAATTGTTTGTGTTATTTTACTTCATTGCATTCTTCTCCTTGTTACATTTTGCTGATGTGACTCATTTGATCTGAGAAACTTTTTTGTTTTGTTTCTGAAATGTTTAGAGGTTAAAAAAAACGATAAAATAAGCATATTGTGCTTTGATTTTTAAACTTTGTGAATCCTAAACACTATACTACTTGCCTAGAAATAATTAAAATAAATTATATTTTGATTAAATGGGATAATCCCCATACATCTAATTATTTTAAATAATAAATATCATAGATTAAATCTGTTAAATTATTCATGCATCTAATTAACAAAGCACCAATCTATTAAAGAAAGAGCCCTATATCTTAGCATACTAACTATTTTGTTAAGTGCAATATTAAGCATTTGAAAAGTATTTAGGATTTTTCCTAACAGACTTGAGTCTTACACATATTCTTCAATATAAATTTAATTTAGGACCACAATCAACATGATTATTTGAAAAATTTGATGTTTTATGTGCTAAAAATCTTAATTATAGTTATTGTTGGAAATATTTGTATTTTGGGGGAAAACTGTTAGAACGTGCAACAATTATAAATTAGTCAACTGACTTAAGAGATGAAGACAACTTTATTGGTTTGTTTGTTTTTGTTGTTGCTGTTTTTGAGATGGAGTCTCACTCTGTTGCCAGGCTGGAATGCAGTGGCACGATCTTGGCTCACTGTAATCTCCGCCTCCCAGGTTCAAGCCATTCTTCTGCCTCAGCCTCCTGAGTAGCTGAGACTACAGGCATATGCCATCACACCCAGCTAATTTTTCTATTTTAGTAGAGATGGGGTTTCACCACGTTGGCCGGGATGGTCTTGGTCTCCTGACCTCGTGATCCATCCGCCTCGGCCTCCCAAAGTGCTGGGATTACAGGCATGAGCCACCGCACCCGGCCAACAACATTTTAAGAAGACTTCTAGTTTACAGAGAAAATAACAACAATGTATTTTAGCAGGGGATTTTTTAAAAAGTAAACTAGTGTCACCTGTGTTATAGGTGTAAGGTATATAGGTATCCCCATTACTCCCCATTTTCTTTTAAATGATATAATATTCTGTATCTCTGGGATGGTGGAAGGTTGATTTGCAAAAAAGGAGTAGTAGATATGCACATTATTTTCTTGTTTAAATTCATTAATTATGAGTAAGTTGTATTTTATGTTGTCATATATTTTTAATATTTTATTTTTAAATAAAGGATTCAGAGTCAAATAGTTAAATATTTTAGCTAATTATGAAGATAGGGTTTTCTAAGAATTTAAAGAGACAAGGTAGACATGATATTATAACACAACCAAGAGAATTTTAATATATAAGCTTCATATTTAAGTCCTTGTAATAAATTTACATTTCTAATGCAAATACATTATAAATATTTCTGATACATTTATATAATGAATTTAAATTTAATTATGGAATTAGATTTTAAAGAATATTATAACCTTAGATCTTCAAACTAGTGAGCATACCCCTGATGGTAAAAGGACATGAATAAATTAAAGAGAATACATTTTAAGATACTCAATTTGAAGACAGTCAATTGCTTTATATACTATGTTTCTTCCAAAAAATTATCTGCAGGAATAATTTTAAAAATAAATTAGTATAAATCTATACTGACATGAAGAATGGAAATATTATTTCAAAGAAGAATGCAAACAAAGTAACATGTTTATTCAAGAGGAGCTTTTTTAATATATTTTATGTAGATGTTGGTGAATGTCAAGTCACAGTTATAAATAAACATATATAGCTATAACAATGATTAAATTTATATGTAAGTTAAGCTTTGTGGGTATAGATTTTAAGTATCTTATATAATGTATATTTATGTAAACTCAAATTAATATGTAACCTCCTATTATACTGTATATGTATACATATATAAAATAATTGGATTCACTTAAATATACTATAAAGTATTTATTTAAAATTTGTAGTGATGCAGGGAGCTGAGATCGCACCACTGCACTCTAGTCTGGGTGACAGAGCAAGACTCTGTCTCAAAAAAAAAAAAAAAAAATTTGTAGTGATAAAATATAGACATCTTCCTACAAGTATTTGAGTTAAAAATAAATTATTTTAAGTGTTAAAAGAGTTAAAAAGTTCAAGAATAACACAAAGAATTTGGACTTATACATTTAAAAATGTGTCAAGGCAAATACAGACACTCTTCCTGATAGCTTATCTAGCTACCTTTCTAGTATCTTCTTTATCTGCGTTACTACATTACTACATTACTACTATATCTACATTATCTACTATAGCTTATCTATTCCCCCCAAAGGTATCAAATTTTTAGCACCTAAAGGCCAATCCCTGGTGATAAAGAGAGAGAATGTGCATAGATAGATGTGTGTACGTATCTACATATCTACATAGAGAGAGAAAGAGTGTGTGTGTGTGTAAATAGAGCCAGTAAGAAACACTCAAATAGTCATTTTGGTCTGTATTTCAGTAAGTATCTAAATATAGGAAAGTCCTTCTGTGCTTGTAATTGATATACTTACATAATAGGTGTAGCCAACACTGTCAAATCTGTTGATTTTTACCACTTCTTTATGCCACTTCTGCTGCTGGGTGGCCCTTTTGCCTCCTATGGCCATGTCAGCATCTTGATTCTTTTTCTGAAGGCTAGCCACAAGCTAATGGAGGTGTTTTGCCCTCAAAGGGAAGAGAGAGTGGCTGTGGCTGGGAGTTTTATGTTCAATCCACCTCATCCAACTTGGAAAGTCAGCTTCTTCCTTCAAATAAGGGTAAGTTTGAGAACTAATTTACAGTCCTAAACTCCCCTGCAGGATCAGATCAGATTGGAGCCACCCTCCCTGAAATTTTATCTGAAATTGAAGTCTTTCTTGGTTTCTTCTTCTCCCCCTTCCTCTTCCTACCTGCTTTTACCAAAAGCCCTTGGGAATAAATTTTTAAACTATGTATTTATTTATTGACAAACAAATATTGTATATCTTTATGGGAAAAATTTTTAAATAAATCAGTTCCCCGTAAAGCCACTCCTTAGTGGCTGCTTACTGGGGAACTCAATTTAAGACCATGGTCTCATGGAATAATTACAACATAGTTCCCTAACTTGCCATCATTAGGGAGGCTTTAAAAGTGTTACAGACACAGAATCCTACGTATTTCCTAATAAAAGGAGTCAGATTTAAGCAGGAACAGTACCACGACTATGTTAGTGAAGCATATAACTCAGGACAAAGTTTAAAGGTCACTAAAAACTGAATAATTAACATAAATAATACTTTAACGTAACATTTAAAAATCAAAATTAATTATAAATATAGCATGATTAAGATTAATTCTAGGAATGCAAGGCTGATTTTACCATTCAAAAATTCATCAACATAATCTGTCATATTAACAAAATAAAGCGAACTTCATTGGAAATTCTTGGGCCAGATAAACTATTCTAACTTACTAAAATTGAAACAGTCAAAGATCTGAAATGACTGAGAAAAACTCTGAACTCTATGATGTAAGCAACATCTACATTTTAATTAAAGACAAGATCAATATTACTGATTTTCTTTTGTCTCAGATTCCAATATGGTTTCATAGCTTTTGTGCTTTGACTTCCAAAAAAAATCAATAAATAAAATAAAGAAGATCAAATGAAACCAAACCAAAGCAACAGAAGAAAATAAGTAATACCAATAACAGCAAAAATCAATGAAAACAGAAAAACAATAGAAAAAATAAGTGAAATAAAATGCTGGTTATTTGAAAACAATAGCATTCTAGCAAGACAGACAAAGAAGCAAGAGAATGACACCCATTGCCAATATCTAGATGAAAAGAGAGATTACTACTACAGACCCCATAGATATTAAAAGGATAGTAAGGGAATACTATGAATACAAATGAATTTGACAGCTTGAGACATGAACCAATTCCTCAAAAAATGCAGACTCCCAAAACTCACCCAAAATGAAATAGTTCGAATAGCATAGTAACTATTAAAATTGATTTAGTAATTGAAAAGTTTATCCAATAGAGAAAATTTCAAGTCCAGATGATTTCACTGGACAAATCTACCCAACATTTAAAGAATTAACCTGAGTTTTATATAGTCTTTTTACGGAGTTTCACTCTTGTTGCCCAGGCGTGATCTCAGCTCACCGCAACCTCCGCCTCCTAGATTCAAGAGATTCTCCTGCCTCAGCCTCCCGAGTATCTAGGATTACAGGTATGTGACACCACGCCCAGCTAATTCTGTATTTTTAATAGAGACGGGGTTTCTCCATGTTGGTCAGGCTGCTCTTGAACTCACAACCTCAGGTGATCCGCCCTCCTCAGCGTCCCAAAGTGCTGGGATTCTAGGCATAAGCCGGCCTACACAGTCTTTTTCAAAAAACAGAGAAGGTAGCAAAACTCCCAATTTATTATACAAGGCTAACATTACCTAATACCAACACCAAAGGCAGCATACACATACATGTACCCACACACACACACACACACACACGTAGAAGAAAATAAAATAAAATAAAAAAGAGCCCGGGATTTCTCTTGAAAATATAAATAAAATAAAAATACTAAACAAAATACTGCAATTCAAATCCAGTATAAATATAGCATGATTGAGTAAGATTAATTCTAGGAATGCAAGGCTGATTTTACCATTCAAAAATTCATCAACATAATCTGTCATATTAACAAAATAAAGCAAACTTTGTTGGAAGTTCTTTGGCCAGATAAACTATTCTAACTTATTAAAATTGAAACAAAGATCTGAAATGATTGAGAAAATACTTAATTTGATTTATAGACTGGACTGATTTGGCAATTGTAATTTTTATGCTTTTGTTAACAGCTGAAGCAAGTGTGGGAAAAACGGAACATAATTTCAATGTAGTCACTGAACACAGCAGAAAACATATTAAAAAGCTTATTTTGTCCTTTTTCTTAATCCACTGCTGTACATTGTATGGAAGAATTAGAGTATCATGCATAATTTAGATACACTTGTCTGCAGAATTATGGTAGATTTTTACCTGGAATATATTTGCATAATAACAAAATAGATTGATAGTTTTAGCTAATTAATGAATAAATATTAAATCTATTCTGCATTTCACAAGAAATGCTTACATTGACAACTATAATAATGTTTTGGCTGACTTTAACATGGTCTAGTGAATCCTAGCAAAATATCTTCCCAACTCTAAATAGAAAGCACATTCCATACATGTATGTTAGATATATAATTGTACGTAGAAATGTGGATATTTTTATATTTAGTATATTAATAAGTATTATATACATTATTTGTAAATGTAATTATTCTAAATTATCCTTATCATTAATTAATAAGCACTTCAAAATATTTCTAAGATATTTAGTAATTTTTCCTTTTGTGATAAACTTCCTTTGGAGAAATATGGCTATAAGAGGAAACAAGATGTGACCAACAAAGACATTAAAACATGAAAGTTTCCATATAAGAAACTTAAATAATTGAACAAGCAAAAAACAAATAGCCCCATTGAAAAATGGGCAAAAGACATGAACTAACACTTCTCAAAAGAAGATATGCAAGCAGCCATAGAAAAAAATGCTCCATATCACTAATCATCAGAGAAATGAAATCAAAATTACAGTGAGATATCATTTCACATGAGTCAGAATGCCAATTATTAAAAAATCTAAAAGCAACAGAGGCTGGTGAGTCTGTGGCAAAAAGGGAATGCTTATATACTGTTGATAGGAATGTAAATTAGTTCGGCCACTGTGGAAAGCAGTTTGGAGATTTCTCAAAGAACTTAGAAATATCACTTGACCCAGCAATCCCATTACTGAATATACATCCTAAAGAAAATAAATTGTTCTACCAAAAAGATACATGCACTTACATATTCATTGCAGCACTATTCACAATAGCAAAGACATAGAATCAGCCTAGGGGCCCATCAACAGTGGATTGGATAAAGGAAGTGTGGTTCATATACATCATGGAATTCTATGCAGCCATAAAAAAGAATGATATCATGTCCTATACAACATGGAATACTATGCAGCCATAAAAAATGAAATCATGTCCTTTGCAGAAACATGGATGCAGCTGGAAGCCATTATTCTAAGTGAATTAACACAGAACAGAAGACCAAATACCGCATGTTCTTACTTACAAGTGGGAGTTCAATGAAGGATACTCATGCACATGAAGATGTCAACAATAGACACTGGGGACTACTACCAGTGAGCTCCATGTGAGACAGGAAAAGGTAGAGGTATGTTATCAGTCACATAATATTTCAAGGACACATTGGACAGGAGTTTGAATGGCCTGAATAAACTGACGTACAGTGTGCAAAGGGAAGCCAGGAGGAATTCTGAAAGCAAAGTTTAAAGACGTATATGTTTATAAGTGATTTAGTTGTTGATTTGAATGAAGGCAAATGAAGACTTTCAGTATTGCCATCTAGAATCTTTTCAATCTTATTTTATAAGTTTGTGAAGAATGAGAGCATGATGAGAACTGATAGAAAAAGTCATGCCTTGGTCCATGATTTTGCATCAATCAAGGCAAGATGGGAGAAAAGCCTTCTGAGTCTTATGGTTCGTTTATATCCAAATGGCTTTGTATGCTGGTTTAATATAAGTGAAGGTGAATTGGAGCAAAAAAGAAAAAATATATATCAATATGCTAAGTGTCTCAGGAAGTCCATGTGGAGGATTGAGCCGCAAGAAAGTTGTCATGGAGTCTGGAATGGAGGGGAATTTAATTTTCCATCAGGCACCCAGAGAGGGAAATGAACATGAATTACTGTAAGACTAGACGGTCTCCGATCTGAAGGAATTCATGTACTTCTAAGTGGGCAACTTTTACTAAGAAATTTTTTCTGAGCTGACAAGAAACACGACAAAATTCAGGTTCTCATTTTTTAAAAACTGGCTTATGGAGACATTCTGGAAAAAGCTAGTGTACCTTCTTACACGAGGGATGTGCTGCCCCCTGCTGGATAAAGGAAAAGGAAAATTCCATTGAGAAATTTACATTCCTCCACTTCAGATACACATAAGAATGGAAAGCACCCTCATCTTATTCAGTAAATAAATATGTATGTGTGTATACGTAGGCCCATATATATTCATTATATATGTAATATTTTATATTGGGAGTATTAAGTGATCAAAACCAAGTAGTGATCAAGTTAAAAGACTAGAACACACGAATGGACTGCTAACTGGCCGTTAGAGTATAGGCTCTATGCTGTATCCCAGCACCTAGAACAGTGTCTGCAATACAGTAGACTCAAATCACATCTCTAAGAACCCACATCCCATTTTAGAATTCTTTAGTGGCTTCACTTTATGGTTGAGCTGAGCTCCAATTCTTTGGCATGGCATTAAAATTTTTCAAAATCAGATCCTAACCTGTTTTTTAAGCCATAAGTTCTGGTCATTTATATCATCCAGGCTTTACTTTCATCTAGCTGCAAATATTGTT
Organism: Pongo pygmaeus; assembly: GCF_028885625.2. NCBI lineage: Eukaryota > Metazoa > Chordata > Mammalia > Primates > Hominidae > Pongo > Pongo pygmaeus. The sequence goes on from NC_072384.2 coordinate 87,783,697, forward strand.
TCAACCACATGTTTTCCGCCCTACATCTTTTCACAAATTGTTCTCATTTCTGAGAATGCCTTTTATCTCTCCCCTCTGTATGACCACTGGTGAAAATCCTTACCATTTAAAAAAAATCAAAGTGAATTGCTAATTTATCTGTGAAGTCTTTACCAGTATTTCCTATCAAGGTGCTTTCTTTTTCTGTTCCTTCACACTATTTTGATTTTCTTTACATTGCAACAATTTACATTATCTGCCCCACAGTTTCTTGTTCATCTTTGACAGACATCACTTTTTATTCATCTTTGTATCTACATTCCTTACCAAATGCCTAACATACAATGTAGTCATCCAACTGAATAAATGCTGAGTACATTGATGTATAAAATCATAATAATATTTTACATTTAAAATGAGTTAGCTGAGTTGAAATTTTTTTAGCGACACAGATGGATTACAGTCTGGTTGAATAAGGTTTATAACACCAGGAGAAGAATTAACCATGTTCACTAATTATAATCCAGACTGCTAATGACAGTCATTAATCATAAACCATTCTATAAGAACATTAAATTCTGAAGCATATCATCATATTCTCTCATATGGGTTGTGGTACACTGAATAATGGCTCCAAAATAGCCACACCTTAGTCTTCAGAACCTGTGAATATGCTGCTTTACATACTAAAAATGATTTTGAAGATGTGATTGAATTAAGAATTTTGACATTGTGGGATTATCCTGGATTATCCAGGTCCAGTGTAACCACAGAGGTTCTTATATAAGGGAGGCAAGAGGAGCATAGTAGAAAAAGAAGATGTCCTTATGGAAGCAGAGGTTGGGGTGATGCACATTGAAGATGGAAGAAGGGACCATAATGCAAGGAATACAGACAGCTTCTGAAAGCTGGGAAACACAAGGAAACTATTTCTCCCTTGGAGCCTTGGGAAGTAATGCAGCTCTGTGTACTTCTTGATTTTAGCTACATAAGACTCATCTCAGACTTCTGAACTCCACAACTGCAAGATAATGAACACTTGTTGTTTTAAGTCATAAAGTTTGTTGTAGTATAGAAGAGTAGAAATTGGAAACTAATATTCCTCCAGTATTATGAGAATAGCTCTTTTACGTATATGAAGCCTTTGAATATAACTAAAGTTGGATAAACATATAAATTGTGACACGTCTTGAGTTTTTCAGATGGACTGTTACTATAGAGTTATTACATGAATGTCACATCATTTAAAAATAATTGTAATTGAAATATAGTACTTAGCCTCTGGAGTCATGATGCTGACTTTTCAAAATAGGTTTGTAGAACACTGATGTTTTATCTCTATATCTATCCATGGCAAATAACTGGTCCTCATGTATTTTATTCATTGTTAGGGCCAAAGAGGCCTAGATATTTGCCTACAAATTAAAAATAAATGCATAAAAGTGTAGCCATTAGCTGGGCTTAAATTGTTTATTAATGCATTTGCAATCAGATTACAGTTTATTCTACATATCATAGACATCAACTGGTCAGTTGGAATAAACAACTAGAGTTGTATAAAGAAATGACTCAATGGTGTTTTTGAAAAGCTTACAGGTTTATGAGTTTATAGCATATATGTTAATGGACCACTTTTATAGCTATTTTTATATTTTTGCTACTTATACTTCAGTTTGTGTTGTAGTATGTATGTGTGTGATATTTCACATAGTGTCAGAAATTTGTAAATAAATTTTTTTCTCAATATATACCTTAAAATTTTAATGTATTCCATGCTTTTATTGTTGTGGGGTAGAACAATAATTTTTTGTTTTAAGCTTATATACTTGAAGATATTTTACTTATTTCTTTAGTAAGCAAAATATCTTCAAGTGTATAAGTTGAGTCATGCAAAAATGGCATTAATATGCACACATTTTTGCTTTAAAAAATTGGGGGGATTCTATTTTAGAAATATAACCTGGAACACTAAGTCACATGTAATATGCCATTAAAAATAGTCTACATAATTAATATTTTAATTTAATAAATGTCTCTCATACAAGCCAGATGTGAAGAATGAATCATGGCTAGCTATTGTTGGGCACATTTCCAATAAAGCAGACTGCTGTATTCTTTCTTCAAAGAAGTTCAGAGACTTTCTTGGGGAGGAGTAAGGACTGCTTTTCAGAAAATCTTTTTTTTTTTTTTTTTTTGAGACAGTGTCTTGTGCTGTTGCTCAGGCTAGGGTGCAGTGGTGTGATCACAGCTCACTGTAAACTCAAACTCCTGGGCTCAAGGGATCCTCTCACCTCAACCTCCCAAGTAGATAGAACTACAGGCACATGCTACTCTGCTCAGCTGATATTTTTTAATTTTTGTAGAGACAGTGTCTCACACATTGGTCAAGTTGGTCTCCTACTCTTGTGCTCAAGAAGTCCTCTTGTCTCAGTCTCCCAAAGTGCTGGGATTATGGGTGTGAGTCACCAAACTAGGCAAAGGAAATCTTAAAGCAGAAATGAAGAAAGGAAACCCAACAGATAATATGGCTGCACCCTGCCTTAGAGGATTTGAGAATGATAGCACAGAGGACGGAAACTTTATATTAAGTAACTGTCAGTTCTGCCTTGTGAAAGCACTTAATTTCTCAGAAATAAATTTAATCACTTGTTATACTTGCCACTTCCAGAATCATACTTTTTTATCTAGCTTTTCAACTATGATTTGCTATCTTTTCAACTTACCTATTCAAAAATACTCATAAGAAATGTTTCTTTCACTTCACTGAAACTTCCAGACAATATACCTCACCAACTTCACTAATCAAGAGATCCATCTTGTAATTATTTCCTTCCTTTCCATGTTATGTTCCATTATTTCTACTTTCCATTTCATTTGTTTGCTTATCTCTCTCATTACTTGTCTGTAAAAACCAAACTCTGCATATGTGTTTACATCACCTTCACTGTTTCTGCACACAGGTAAGCATTAAGAAAATCACACAACCAGGCAGACTGGCATTTTTGTGGAATTATAATCCCCAATCTCAGTGATATCCTTCAATTCTGTTATCTTTCTTGCACATGCCATTTGGAAAATTAATCAGGTGGGAAATCCCTCAACTTCTTATGGCTAATTCCAAAAATAAACCTCTGTCTTTACCCACCTACTCCTTTTTTCTTCCTGTCTCCACGGAGAAGGTATGCTTCCTCTTCCTAGATGCAAATGCTTCTACATATACTGCAATTCATTCATCTCATGTTTGAGGGTTTGGTCCTTTACAATTACAATGATCTCCCCTCTATTTTGTACTATCAATTCCTCTTTATCTAGTTCATCATTCAAAAAAAAATCCTCTAGTTCAGCCATTTTAAGCAAATAAAATTGGACCCTGTGTAGGAAATGAGTCAAATCCAATGAAACCAAACAGCAAAACTTCCTAAAGCCTCTCACTTTACTTTAGATAGAATTTGGACATTTTATCTTGATCTACAGGTACTGAATGTTCTTGGACCCTGCTTGTACTCCCAACCTCAGATAATGCCATTCTACTCCTTGCTCACTACATGTTTGCCACACAAGCTGTTATATTTTTCAAACATTGAAGTGTTTCAACTAATGAGCAATCCTGGGAGCTTCAGTTGCTATGGGTGTCATGGCCATTCCTGGGCAACCTGGAAAGCCTACATTGCCTGCGTTAAACGGGTCCTTCCTCTGCCATTACCTTATCACCTGCTGCAGCAAGATTACTCTGCTATTGAAGTTGCCAGCAGTAGCAAATTTCACCTTTGGACCATGGCTTGGCAGAGTGTCCCTCAGACAACACTGCAGGTATGCTGAGAAAATCAGGAAGATCAGATTATTTATTAATCAGTGTTGTAATCCAAGAGCCATTGTGCCTTAGAGATACCAATCAGACCTTTGGTTACAGACACCTGGACTATTTATAATCTAATTTCCAAACTGGTTAGTCATAAATAGAACATAGGATTCTGAGAGGATAACTAGAACTCTCTTTTGGTACAAGAGATTTGGAAAGAAAAGAATATAATAATCTAAGTCAGGGAAAAAGAAGAGGGGAAGTCCTGAGCTGCCAGGGTAGGGAGAGATGGTCATATACCAGCACAAAGGATACAGAAGCAGGAGCAATATGAGGTCGACCTGCAGCACCCCTTCTACTCAAGTTGCTTTCTCTTGTCTTGTGAGTGTAATAAGCACCAAGAGGGATGGACTTATTGCACTCAGATGCAGATGGCTTTTAACATCAATGCAACCAAAGGAAAAAGTATGCCACTTTTAATGAGGAAAGACATTTAAGGGATTTCTGAATAGGATATCGGATAATTTCCCTTCAAATTGACCTCTGTCTCTTCTGGAGCCAATTCTACAAATGAGTGAACAGTTTGGAAAACATCAAGAAATCAAAGGCAAGTGACCAAGAACACACAAAAGTGGACTAGAGGAGTAATATTGATTAGGAGAAACTCACAAGGAAGGAACTGTATTAAGGATGTGAGTCTTCTGTTGTTCATTGCATTTTGGGTGAGTACACAGGGAACTAACAAGCTGGACATCAGACTGCCAAAAGAAAGCCTAATTCTGAAGCTTGAGCTTCGTAATTAGTGAGTACCAGCCATTCCCTTGTTGTGATTGGTTACTGGGTTACTGGAATCCGAAACCAGTAAGACATGGCAAACACTTAGCAACAGCCCTACTCTACCAGTCAGCTTTTATGGATGGGGAATACCAGTCGATCCTCTGACGCGATCATGGAGATTCTGTATATGCCTTTTTGTTGACCAAAATTGACTGCCTTAAGCTCTTAGCTATAAATGGTTTCCATGGAGTTCTACAGGAGGCAAATCTCTTTTGTAAGGAGGCCAGCCTGCAGGACAATTACTTTGAAATACATTAACCTTTACCTTCCCATAAACCATCTCATCCCTAAGGGCCTTTAAAACTTAAAAAGCCAGGAGAAAGATAACCAGATATTTGGGGATAGAAATGTCACAAACCAGTTAAAATAAAGTGTGAGAGTATGGACCTGCCAGGAAGTGGAAGAGAGGAAAAGCAATGAGTTTGCAGAGTGAATGACAACAGCCTGTTAATGGAAATGACCCACCAAAAGAAAGCTCTATTGGCAGAGTTGATAGCTTCAACCTGCTTTGTGAAGTGGCCAGTGAAAATGAAAATCATAGCAGCTCTATCTAAGCAGGTTTCTCAGGTGCTAAAATACAGAAGGCAGAGTAATTGCTTACCTAAAACACCAACGGGTCAATTATAAAGAAAATTCACTTATGAGGTAGGAGTTACAGCAAAACCTCAAAGAACTAATCAACACTCTAAACTTGTAAGTAGGTCAAATTTGTGTTCACCAGAATTACATTAAGTTAGCCTTCTGGGATTATCAGACAGACTTTTCCTTATCCAATAGGTTAAAATGGCTTTTGGAGTTTTAAAGTAATGAGAATATGAGGGCATACTGTCACATTTCCCCAGCATCGGAACACTTGATTCTAATATTGAAACACAAAATCTCTAATTGACAAGTGCTTAACAGGAAGGGAAATTATTGTTGTTATTATCATTTTCATTATTATTATTATCTCATGTAACAAGAAGTCTAGAAGCAATAAAGTTACAGGATTGGGTCACTGATTTCTGGAAAAACTCTAGTTTCTTCATTTTTTTACTCTGCTCTCCTCAGTATATTGTTTTTATCCTCAAGTTTGTAACCTCATATGACATACGCCTGACATAAATTTCCAGGCATCTTAGTTTCACAAATTAAATGCCCAAAAGTGAGAAGGAGAAAATCATCATATAAAAAAAATCTCAACATCACTGATCATTAGTCAAATTCAAATCAAAACCACAATGAAATAATATCTCACACCAGTCAGAATGCATATTACTAAAAAGTCAAAAAATAACAGATGCTGACAAGGTTGTGGAGAAAAAGGAATGCTTATACACTGTTGTTGGTAGGAGTGTAAATTAGTTCAACCATTGTGGAAGACAGTGTGGTGATTCCTCAAAGACCTATAGACAGAAATACCATTCAACCCAGCAATTCTATCACTGGGTATATACCCAAAGGAATATAAATCATTCTATTGTAAACACACATGCAGACGTAAGTTCATTGCAGCGTATTCACAATAGCAAAGACATGGAATCGACCCAAATGCCCATCAGTGATTGATAGACTGGTTAAAGAAAATGTGGTACACATACACCATGGAATACTATGCAGTCATAAAAAAGAATGAGATCATGTCCTCTGCAGGGACATGTATAGAGCTGGAGGCCATTGTCCTTAGAAAATGAATACAGGAACAGAAAACTAAATACCACATGTTCTCATTTATAAGTGTGAGCAAAATGATGAGGACACATGGACACATAGAGGGGAACAACAAACACTGGGGCCTTTTGGAGGATGGAGGGTGGGAGGAGGAAGAGGATTGGGAAAAATAACTAATAGGTACTAGGTTTTATACCTGGGTGATGATATAATCTGTACAACAAACCCCTATGACACAAGTTTACCTAGTTGTATTTTTTAACCTTTATTTTAAGTTTGTTACTTGCACTTGTATCCTCAAACTTAAAACAAAAGTTAAAAAATAAAATAAAATAAGGTGCATCCTTTCATTGTGAATTTTTCTTAAATGAAGAACATCCTTCAGAATCTACCAGTACACTTCCCCTCAAACATCATTGCTCAGAATTAGGTCACATACTTGTTAAAGCAAAAACTAACAAGCAGAGAAAACTAGCATGATTTAATTTTAATTTCGTTATACAGGGAGCTCTCCTAGCTGTGACATACTTTAATGCAATTGAGGATCTATCCAAAAAAAACAAAAAACAAAAACAGGGGCAGAGGGTTGAAGCAGAGGGGAGCCAGGAACTCTTATTAGGCCAGCAATCAAATGTGTGTGCCACAGACTGTTTCCATAGTAAATCATCAGCATTTTCTACATTCTTTAGAGTATTTTTTTTTTAAATTTTGCCTTGTTTTGTTTTCATATTCTACATATAATATGCTTATTTTATTTTTGGTTCTTTACTGAACTGTAACCATCTGGGCAGTGAGGCTGTCTTTCTACTTTGGAATCACCATGACATATAATGTAATACTATGCAAAGAGTAGTCCTTCAATGAATTAGTACTTAACATTTATCTTAAAGTAGGATACAGGTATGCCTCTTTTTGTATAAGACAATGTTCTTCAAAGCTGTGAGTAAATTAATGCTTGTAAATCAAATTCAGTTTCCCACGTGTGTTTTTTATTGTAATTAATGAATCTTGTTCTGCATTAATATTCAGTTGGCAATATCTAATATTTAAAATATAATCTTACTTTTCCTCAAGTATCTGTGTCAAGCAATTAATTTTCTAAAAATAAACACTTGGGTACATGAGGAAAGCTCATTAATTAAATGATCTTTGAATCTTATCACAAAATAAAACATCCTTTTTGCATCATGAGCTATTGCACCGAAAACAGTGCATATTTAAAAGGAGAGTTTTAAGTTTGCTTTTATTTACATTGACACAACTACATTAAAATGTCAGAATTACATTTTCAAATACACATCTAATTTGGTTTTGATGTAAGAACTTATAAATCCAAACCCAGAAAGATAGAATTACTACACTGTTGAGTAATGCTTAAAATCTACATCATGAGTAGGAAAACATAACACTTTTTCCATCCATCTTCTTGAGTGTTGTTATACTCACACCACTTCAGTGTTCTACTGAGCTACTCAATTTTAGAACTGAAATACACTTTAGCAATTCTGTAGTCAAACTCAACATATCATCACAATGTCTAAACGTGCCACATATATAGGTACTATACTATAGAAAAAATCAAATTCACCACAGTAAAAAAAGTATAATTTTTATAAATAAAAATATTTAACCATTTCATAAATGTATTATTATGTACTTGCAGGTTATAAAGTTTCAACAGTGGCATGTCATAATTTGTGGATTTTAAAAACAAATAAGAGACTTTCCTAAATAATACCTCAGGGTAGAAATATGGATGTGTGCTTATAATTCAGGATGGAAAAGTTTTAAAATATATAAATATCATGAAAATCCTGTGTAAGAGTAAAAGTTTTAGGAAAAAGAATGCATTTTTTCTGAAAACGTTCGTACTGAGTTATCATGTTGTGACAGTTTTGGTTTCATTTACTGAAATCCCTTGCTGTCTTTTTCCTGTTTGTAGAAAGTAATTTTAAAAGTTCACATAAGACTGGCCAGTGGCCAGTCAAGCTGTTCTATTTGAAAAGGTTATTTAAGGAAATTGCCAACAAACATTTATTTTTTATTTGTGATCAATAGTTAAATAAAATACACATTTCTTCCAAAGTTAGATTTTATTACCCAGAGCTGACAAAATTTCTGTCCAAACAGATGCTATGATTTTAGAATCCAGCCAAATGAGCAGATCACACAGTCCTACACTCCACCCCTGCAGGGGAATGAGGAGAGTGAGGGGAAGCGTGTCAGCGGTGCTAGGGCAAGAGCATATAAGGACATGTTACATTTGAAAAACAAATGTACTGCTCTACCCAACCTCATATTCCATGGAGGAAAATCACACCAGCATTCTCAAAACAAAGTAGGAGAAGTCAAAAGACGTGCCACCCTGTTTCCAATGTACAACCCTGACTCTACAGTAGAGTCGCCAGAGGAGACCTAAAAATACCAACAGCTAGGATCCATCCTCGGATATTCTGATCAGTTTGTCCACTGTGGGGTCTGGATATATTTTAAGGACTTTATTTAAAGAAGTTTTGGGTGCATGGCAAAGTTGAGATGAAGGTACAGAGACTTCCCATATACCCTCTCTCCCAACACATGCAAAGCTTCACACATTATCAGCAGCCTCCACCAGAGTAATACACTTAGAATTTGATGAACTTGCATTGACACATCATTATCACCCAAAGTCCATGGTTTAAATGAGGGCTCACTCTTAGCACTGACATTGTATGGGTTTGGACAAACGCATTACGACATGTATCCACCATTACAGAAAATTTTCACTGCCCTAACAATCCTCTGTTCTCTGCCTATTCATTCTTTCCTCCTTCCTAAACCCTGACAACCACTGATCATTTTACCATCTTCATATTTCTCCTTTTCCAAAATGTTATACAAGTGGAATCACATGGTATAAGTCTTTTGGGGTTGGCTTCTCTCACTTACTAATATGCATTTAAGTTTCTTCTATGTCTTTTCATGGCATGATAGCTCTTTCCAAAATGCTGAATAAAATTTCATGGTTTGGATGTTCCACAGTTTATTTGTCGACTCACCTATTGAAGGACATCTTGGTTGCTTCCAAGTTCTGGCAATTATAAATAAGTTGCTATCAACATTCATGTGCAAGTTTTTGTGTGGACATGAGATTTCAACCTCTTTGTGTAAATACAAAGGAGTGTAATTGCTGGATCATATGGTAAAAATATGTTTAGTTTCATAAGAAATTGCCAAACTGCTTTCCTAAGTAGCTGCATTATTTTGCATTCCTACCAGCAATGAATACAAATTCTGGTTAATCTACCTCCTTGCCAGGATTTGTGTTGTCATGTTTTGGATTTTGGCCATTCTAATAAAGGTGTAGTTATATCTTGTTGTTTTGATGTGGAACATCATTTCATATGCCTTTTTGTCACTTGCATACATTATTTGGTGAGGTGTCTATTAAAGATATTGGCACACATTTAAGTGAGTTGTTTGCTTTTTATTGAGTTTCAGAGTTCTTTGTATATTTTGGATAACAGTCCTTAGCAGATAAGCCTTTTGCAAATATATTCTCCCTATGTGGGTTGTCTTTTCATTCTCTTGACAGTGCCTTTGGCAGACTATAAATTTTTAATTTTAATGAAGTCCAGCTTATCAGTTCTTTCTTTCATGGATTGTATTTTTGGTGTTAGGCATACATATTTTTTAAAAACAGCCCTAATATTTATAATCTGCAGTCAGAACTGGAAAAAAACTCTTCAGAGTTTATCGGTTTTATCTATGAGGGGGTCATGTATATGGCATTCTGCCTTTAGTCCTATTGTTTCCAGATTTTGCAAGCCATTCTTTTTTTTTTTTTTTTTGAAACAGAGTCCCGCTCTGTCACCCAGGCTGGAGTGCAGTGGCACGATCTTGGCTCACTGCAACCTCTGTTTCCTGGGTTCAAGCAATTCTCCTGCCTCTGCCTCCCGAGTAGCTGGGACTACAGGCACCCGCCACCACGCCCAGCTAATTTTTGTATTTTTAGTAGAGACGGGGTCTCACCATATTGGCCAGGCTGGTCTTGATCTCCTGACCTTGTGATCTGCCCACCTCAGTCTCCCAAAGTGCTGGGATTGCAGGCGTGCGTGAGCCACCACATCCAGCTGCAAGCCATTCTTTAATGACTTTTAGCAAATCACTGTAATGAGGTCATGTGATCAACTCCTACAACATATATTCTTCAACTTAGATGTACGAAATCTAGAACGTAACTGAAAAGACACTACGGTACTAGAGCAATAACCTTAGCATGATGAAGCAACATTACATTGGAACTCCGTATCACAGTAATTCCTCCATCCTTTTCTAACCTTTTAGTTGGTAAATTGGTTTATATCTATTTCAGTTCTGAAATGTCACCTAAATGCATTACCATTTTGATAATCTAATGCTACCCACCTAAGAGAAGCTTCATCACACTTCCTCTGGAAAGCCTGTGTATTTTTATGTTTAGAGAATGGCCTCCAGTTTGAAATCTCAACTCCGGGAAGACTATATGTGTTATCTTGGGGAAGCCGCTCTAAGTCACTGTTCACCATTACTTTATTTGCAAAATAATGCCACCTATACCTTACAGCGTTGTTGTTAATATACATCATCACTTAGAAAACGATCTGCCATTGTCCTTAGACTTCTCCTAGAGGCCTGCAACTTCTCCCAGGTTATGTCACGGCAATACATTTCAACATTCTCAGGATTTCTCATAACAATGTAGATATCTGTAATCTTCCACAAGAAAAGGGAAAGCTGGAACTTGGGAGGTTATCTCTGTGCCTTATCTCTATCAGTTTTTTCAACCCTACAAATTCTTAGGGCTAGAAGGGATGTTCCTTATATCATGCTCAGAGTTCTCTCAACCTTTTGAGTTAAGGTTTAAGTTCACTTTGACTGGCTGTTGAGACATTAAGAGGAACTTAAAAAATGGACTCTTTTTTTTCAACAGTATCTTTCAAAATATCCCTTTGCTATAGAATCACAAATATTCTGGCATTAATTTTGAATAATAAGGCCTACTGTTAGTAAATGTCAGACACCTAACATTGACTGTTTCTTTGCATTTATTTATTTCTCAGACAAAAATAAAAATAAAAATGAAAAAAGAAAATTGTCTCTACCATTCCAAAGAATGCAATTTTATCTTAAAGTTCTCTAAAGTACGTAAATAAGAATAATCATATATGATTATATAATCATATATGATTATTCTTTGACTTCTTAATAAAGGCAGCGTTGACCAATGACACAATGTTAAACATAGCTCTAAGGAAAAAGCATTAATAAGTTCATTATTGTCCTAAAATTTCTAGGATTGGATTAGATTTATCTTGAAAAAATTTAACTGCTAAAATGTTGCCATTTTTGTAGTCTTAATGCTTACAATATCTTTTACATTAGACATAAATTACACTAACGTTTTAAACATTAAGCTTTTTATTCCATTTAGCCTGAGAAAGAGAAAAAAATTAGTGTTAGAGTTTTACTTCTGGTTCAGCTACTAATTTTGTAGTTTCTTAAGATCACCTTCTTTTTTTTTTTTTTTTTTTTGAGATAGAGTCTTCCTCTGTCGCCAAACTAGAGTGCAGTGGCACAATCTTGGCTCACTGCAACCTCCGCCTCCCAGGTTCAAGCGACTCTACTGCCTCAGCCTCTTGAGTTGCTAGGACTGCAGGCATGCACCACCATGCCCAGCTAATTTTTGCAATTTTTGGAAGAGACAGGGTTTCATCATGTTGGCCGGGATAGTCTCGATCTCTTGACCTCGTGATCTGCCTGCCTGGCAAAACCCCATCTCTACTAAAAATACAAAAATTAGCCAGGAGTGGTGGCAGGTACCTGTAATCCCAGCTATTCAGAAGTCTGAGGCAGGAGAATTGCTTGAACGCAGGAGATGGAGGTTGCAGTGAGCAGAGCAGCCTGGGCAACAGAGCCAGACTTTGTCTCTAATAATAATAATAATAATAATAATAATAAAATATATATATAAAATAAACTCTACTTTTAAGTTTTGAAATGCTAAGCATGTAGTAGAATGACAGTAAAATTGAAATACATATACTTAACTGAAGGCTAAGGCTATGTCTTTCTGTAGTATTTATTATTCCCCAAAGCAATTAGCCATATTTTAATTATTCCAATATTAATTGTACAAATATATTCAAAATCTGTCTGGCTTTTTTGAAGTCAAAATTTGAAATTAACTTAGAATAAGAAGATAATATTGTGAAAGCTATTTGTAATTTTTATATTTCTGCGTCATTAGAACTGACTTTTTTTTTTTTTGGTAATACTGTAGGTCTCTAGTAAGTTTACCTTTTTCTAATCTTTTCAGCCTCAGAGAAGGACATTATTCATTAAATCAACATATATTTATCAATTAACGACTACATTCAAAGAACTGTTCATTATATACCTGAGTATATAACTAAGGACACCGCAAGGTCTTTGCCCTCCTAGAGCTTATATTATAGCTGAGAAAAGCAGGAAACAAACTCATCAGTATATTATATATGTATAGTTCAGATCACTCTAAAAGTCATGGTGAAAATAAAAGTGTATAAATCTAATATAGAGTTGGGGGATGGAGAGATTGATATTGCATGTAGAGTGACCAGAGAATATCTCATTGATTGAGTGGCATTTGAGGAAAGACAGAAAATAGGAGAGATGGCTGTGACTTTGGGAGAAAGAAGGTTGGTTCCATGTTGCCACCACTTAGGTAACCAGCATCACCTCTGAGGCTTATCATATCTGTTCCCCCCAAAAAATCGGTGGGCAATGTTTCTGACTGGCTCTGATATTGCAAACTGTCCCTACTACCGCCTCTCTGTCATGAAATATCATATATAACCTAAAAGAAAATAATTTAAAATATAAAAAGACAGAAAAATAAAGGGGAAGAAGAGAATAAAGGAGAAATGAAAGAATGCAATATTGCCTAATACATGTATTCTCAGAAGAGTAGAGAAAAATGAAATGACAAATATATATTTTTGTTTTTGTGTTTTGTGTTGGTGGTGTGTGTGCGTGTTTGCTTTGCCATACACTTCTGCGTAATCATATTAGACTCAGTATATTTCAATTAAGTACTTTGAATCTTTACCAGTGTGAAAGAAAGAGAATGTTTTCCTAATAAAACAAAGAGAAAAGGTTGGAAAGCGCATCAAACCAAGTTTGCTCCTGTGTTGAACATTTATCAATATAACAACCAAAGGTGGAAGTGAGTTATGTGTTCATACTTTGTAATGCTAAGGTATGGTAAGAAAGATGAAGTGACAACATTTATCCCATCTGGTGGATGAAAATATTACATAACCTTGCTTCTAATGAAATCTCTTTTGTTTTTCTTCAAGGAGGTGAACTTTGAGACTATCCTTGCACCGCAATTTAAGCTTGAGAAAAAGGAAACTGATGTGTTATCTCTTTGTAACCCAAACATCTGTAAATCTACTTCACCAAGCTTTGACAGTATCTGAACACTTATTGATCTTAAAATGGTACAAAAACCTTTACTTGTTTGCCAGTCAACAAAGGTTAGTAAATAGTTAATATAAATTTAATATTCTAAAGAAAATGTGCATTTCTCATAACCTTACACTTCCTAATCTACTTCCTAGATAACCAAATCACTTTACTTTTTATTCTGGAGAGGAAGTGAGTGGGACACAGATGGTTTTACATATCGTTACGCCTTTTTTGTTGGGGTAGTCTTCAGTTTCACATTTTTCTTCCGTCCTTCATTTTTATTCAATTATCTAACAAATAATTACTCTGTGCCTAACATGTACTGGCTCTGGAGCTATGATTGTGAATGAGATAAACATAGTTCATGCTCTTGCAGAGCTTACAGATTAGTGAAGAAAATTCTAAACAGGCACTAATTATATAATGCCATGATTGCTTTAATGGGGCTAGCATAGTGCATAGTGGAAGCAGCTATATGGAACAACCATAGCTGACAAGGGAAAATGGGCAAGGAAAACTTCTTGGGAAAAGGGACATCCAAGCTACAATTTAAAATATAGGTAGGAATTAGCTAGGAAAAGCAGCTGAAATATCATGTTCAAAGCAAGATCAAAGATGGGATAGTGGCTTCAGATAAATCCAAGTTGTTGAAAGGAGCTAGCTAAGATAGTGGGTGAAAGGTGTGATGCAAAGTGTGGGCCAAATTCTATACAAGATTGGGAATCATTTAAAGCATTTAGGCTGAATCCTGAAAGAGGGACCACTGGAGTTTTGCAGGAAGAGAAAGAAGCAGTGAGTTTCAAATGCATTAACCAGATTGGAGGAGGGCTAAATAAAGTATTCTTGTAATAATCCAAGAGAGAGATGATGAAAGACCAAACTAAAAAGGTGTTAATGGTGTTTAAACACTAGAACTGACATGTTAGAGATGATAGATTGAATGGGCAAATAAGTGAAAAAGAGGTTGCAAGGATGGGCCTCTGGTTTCTAATTTGGCAAATATATAATATCTGATGTTTTCCCCTAAGATGAGAAACATAAATTCATCTTTGAACATGTTAAATTTGAGCAATGTGTGACATAGAGTTGCCAACTGACTTTTAGATACATAACAGAGACTCAGGAGAGGTGTGGCCTAAAATATATTGACTTGGGAAAGTAAGTGATGATTGAAAGAGTAAGGATGGTCTCAAACAATGTAGTATCTTGAGAGATAGAAGGTTTTTTGTTTTCATGGAAGAAGGAAGGGTGAGGAAAAGAGAGAGAGAAAGAGAGATTGAAAATAAAAAAGAGAGGATAAACTCAGGATTAAGCTCCCTGAGAAGGCTAGGCAACGTAGAATAGAGATCACAAGTAGAAGATATAGCAGCCTTCAAAGTGAAGGATACTTCTGACATTTTAACAGGAGGGAAGGAAAAAGGGATGATTATAGAGAAACTTGTGGAGTGATATCAGGAAGTTGAATGCTATAGTTTAGATATGTGTCCCCACCCAAATCTCATGTTGAATTATAATCCCCAGTATTAAAGGCAGTGCCTGGTGGGAGGTGATTGGATCGTGGGGGTGGATTTCTCGTGAATGGCTTAGCACCATTCTCTTGGCACTTCCTCATGATGTTAAAATGTGTCCCCTTGCTAGCCCTCTCTCGCTCTTGCTTTCACCATTTGATGTGCCTGTTCCCTCTTCACCTTCTGCAATAAGTTTCCTGAGGCCTCCCCAGAAGCTAAACGGATGCCAGCATCATGTTTTCTGTACAGCCTGCAGCACCATGAGCCAATTAAACCTCTTTTCTTTGTAAATTACCCAGTTTCAGGTATTTATTTATAATGATGCAAGAACGGCCTAATACATTGAGCAAGTCCTATTTTCTCTTATTTGTAGAAACCACTGACTGAGCACTCTGAAGGAGAGTTAAAGGTTTTAAGAGAATGAAGAAAGTTTCAAACGTTCACTAAGGAGAATGGGGAAAAGAGTTGACTAAGAAAATAGAAAAGGATACCAAGAAATCATTGAAGAAGAGATTAAAGTTAGGGGAGATTATTTTGTTATTTGTATAAATGTGCATGTTTCCTCAATTTTTCTCCAGCACATACATTACTCTGGGCATGAGCACAGAGAGCAAGACAATTGCCAGGACAATGTAATGAAAAATGAGTTGAAACACTGAAAAAGATAAAGTATGTCAGTGGAATATGAACAGATTAGGGAATAAAATAAAGAAGAGGAGTGGGCTGTGGAAATAAAAGGAATCACAAAACTGGAGGCTCAATGAAGTTAAAGAACGTGTGGACTAGGAAAACCAAGATGGTTGAAAAGACAGCAGATTGTGAATACACAAAAAATTCTGAGCTTAAATTGTCAGCAGCAATAAAGCAATATCAAGTAATGAGAATTCCAGCTGTGAGGCTGTATGAGTGATTTGCTGGAGAGGCACAGAATTATAGGTCAATGGAGATAAAGTCATCCGTAAACTACAAACAAGGCAGTTGAAGGAGCCATCCAGGGACATTTAGAAACGTGGTTCAGTCAAATGGCATGAAACTTTCAGAAATAAAAGTATGAATACATTATGTTAAATGTCACAAAAACACCAGTGTTACGGTATGAAACAACTTCACAATTTCTAAAGGCTTATTTTTCATGCTTTATACTTGATGACTTGATATTAGCTTGTGGTTAATAATTTGTGACAAATATAACATGAATAAAGATGCAACATAAACTAGGTAAGTTCTATAAACTGAATAGAACATGGAAAATTAGTACGCACAGTGCTATGGGGTGATGACAAACTGAAAGCAAGTGTTATTGTTTTTGTTTTGTTTTGTTTTGTATTGTTTTGTTTTGTTTTGTGACGGGGTCTCTCTCTGTTGCCCAGGCTGGAGTGCAGTGGCACCATTTCCACTCATTGCAAGCTCCGCCTCCTGGGTTCACGCCATTCTCCTGCCTCAGCCTCCCGAGTAGCTGGGACTACAGGCACCTGCCACCATGCCCGGCTAATTTTTTTGTGTTTTTAGTAGAGACAGGGTTTCACCGTGTTAGCCAGGATGGTCTCCATGTCCTGACCTTGTGATCCGCCCGCCTCGGCCTCCCAAAGTGCCGGGATTACAGGCGTGAGCCATTGTGCCTGGTGAAATCAAGTGTTATAATGATGTTTTCAATTTGTATAATGAATATTTCCAAGTATTAACATTTTATCTTTCATACTTTTTCAAAGGTAGGTCTTTTAATACTCCAATTAACATATTCTTATTACCTGAGGAAAGAAGTGATTATTAGCATGGCAAAAAACAAGGAATAGAGTATGTTTTGAAAACTGTCATGTTGAAGATTTTTGTTTCTATGTGCATTATTCTTCTGTAAACATGTAAACAGATAGTGATTAAAAGTAATATAACTATAATAATAATAATTTTACGTTAATAAAAATGCCATACAAGACTCTACTTTTTTAAGAGCTTGATTACATAAAACATTTCATAGTTGCTTATGTTGAGGGTATTATTTCTAAAAACAAAGAATGAATCATATTGTATATAAACAAAATGTATTGAAAGTTGTTATGCTATGAAAAAGGAACTTAAGTAATTATCTGAAATTCTAATGTAAATTCTTTATAAAAACATGCAGGCATGAACACCGATGTTGAAGATATAGGAAGCGTTTTTCTCCTGACCTGAAATCACTTTTAGTAGAATCAAATAATCTGGGAATGGTGGTTCCAAAATTTTGTTGCTATCACTAGTTTAACTTAGCCTTTATTTTTATTATTACTTCTACCACAAGATGGGTGTTTATGAATGTGAGTGGTATAAATGGACAAAAACCTGAGGTAGCTTTCTTACCACCTCCCTACTTCTAGTTTTGCCTATCTTCATTTGCTCAGATGACTTACATTCATTGCAACTTGTTAACTTATGTATTCACTGATTCATTCATTTATCATTGCTTGTGTACCTGTAAAGAGTGTCAGCTATATTCTAAATCTGTACTCTCCAATACAGTAGCCATACATAGCTATTTAAATTAATCTCAAACTAACCAAAACTAAAAATTCAGTTCTGCAGACATTCTAGCTACATTTCAAGAGCCCAAAAACTCCATATGGCTGGGGGGTAGTTTATTGGCCAGCACAGATATAGAACATTTCTCTTATCATAAAACATTCCATTGGACAGTCCTATTCTCAAGCAGAGGAATGTAGAGATACAAGTTGAAATCTCTGCTGTGAAAGCTCATGGATCATCAGGAAAAAAAATTAAGATAGAAGAATCTTCAAGGAACTTTTGGTGACAAAGAATAAACATCTAAATGAATCTGAAGAGAACATGAAATAAACAAAATGATGCCTGACATGGATTTAGTCAGGTGCTCAGGGAAAAGCAAGCAAAGGGAATATCATTTGCAACGCTCATGCACCAAACATAACAACAACGACAAAAAAAACTATACTTTCAAGGACATACAAATAGTTTTAAATGGCTAGAATGTGGAGTGATATTCGATGAGGTTTTCCAACAAGTCTCATGTTTGGTTTAGTTTGGTTTCATCTACAAAATAGGAATAATAATAGTACCTAACTCTTAAGGCTGATGTTAAAATTTAACTAATTTTAATATATGAGGCACTTACAACAGCTCTTGGTACTGGCAAGTATTTATAAATATTAACAATTATTATTATCATTGTTATATTTTGTATATTATTTTTAGAAGACTGGAAGTATGATCAGTGATTTCAGAGTAAGAAACAGAGGCACACTCCTCATCAGAACACCATAGCCAGTGATATTCAGGAAAAGAATTAAACTAAAAACCTCCTGATCCTTCTGTTTCTTATGGAGGGAGTGTGAATGGTGGGAAAAGGATGTCACTGTTTCTAGATATGCTGGTGGGGGAAAAGTCACAGACAAATAGGAGAAATAAAAATTAGCTTAGAGTACGTAGAGCCAGAATATTTCCTGACTATTGCATGTGGGTGTGTGCTCTTAACTTACAATTATTTTCCTTTTTTTTTTTTTTAACATTACTTGGTAAGAAAAAAACATATCAGAAGTATGAAGCTAAAATAAAACTGTGTTTTCACTATTTCTTTTTGTTCCTCTTTTTCCTGGTTCAAAAGAATCAAGATTAAAAACTGCCAAGAATATCCTAACACAGACTGTTGTTATAAGAATTCCAGTCGACGTTTGGAAACTTGAAAGGTTTGGGTGGTTTGGCTAAAAGTCAACCAAGAATCAAAAATTTTAACTGCTATTCAGACTGAACTTTTGAACCATCTCATGTTGTTCTTTTTACTGCTATACAGTAATCATAAAAACCACTGTTTTTTTCTTAATTTACTAAGGCAAATATTTGCAAATACTATACAAATAGCAGCATTTAGTTAAATTTGTAACTAATTTATTTCTCTTGCATTAAGCTATGAGAGCAATGTAATTGTAAAATCATTCATTATTAAAGTGACCAGTTTAATACTTCAAGCTATTTTACTCAGTAATAAAAGAGCTTCAATAACATATGAAATGTTCTTCTTGCCTCAAGGAGCATAAATTATAAAAGTTTGTGAATTTGATTAATTTTTTGGTAGTTTCCATGAAGTAGTTGGTTATATTTGTGATTGATTGAAAATAGGAGGGTTCTGATTTTACATGCAAGCTAATTTTAAGGGGTAAGAAAGCTTTGAAATTTTCTTTGACCCAAATCATTGGCAATAATTTTATGCATCACACTATTACTCTTATCAATTAGGTTGAGATTATCTTTATTAATTGTCTCAGTCACAATGCCCCAAGCCACAACTAGAATTTATAAATCAGAATCTGCAGAAGAGGAAACCTGGTCCTCAGAATTTCTTCAAACTCTCACAAGTAAAACTGATGATCACCCTCTTAGAGCAGTAATTTTCAATACCAATAGACTACCTTCTTTATTTCTGGATGGTAAATATAAAAGCCATTCATTTTGAAAAAAGGATAAGATCAAATTTAAAACAAAAGTATTTATATATTACATAATTATAATGCAATTTATATAATAAAGTGATATGGATTTCAAAATATAAATCTTAGGCAGTACGAAAATACAAATTACATTAATCAAATATGTGTACTTACAAAGCAGTGACCTCCTTTTCCTATCACTCACACTATCCCCTCAAAAAAAAGAAGGGTCAGGAGGTTTTTAGTTTAATTGCTTTCCTGAATGTCACTGGGTATGGTGTTCTGATGAGGCATGTGCCTCTGCTCCTCACTCTGTAGTAAGTGGTTGATCATACTTCCAATCTTCTAAAAATAATAGTAGAAATATAATAATGCTAATAATTGTTAATATTTATAAACGCTTGATAGTGCCAGGAGCTGTTCTAAGTACTTCACATATTAAAAATTAATTAAATTTTAACATGAAGAGTAAGAGTTAGGTACTCTTATTCCTATTTTGTAGATTAAACCAAACCAAACCAAACATGAAACCTGTTTAGAAAACTTCATCGAATTATCACTCCACATTCTAGCCATTTCAAACTATTTGTATGCCCCTGAAAGTATTATGCTTTTTTTCTGTTTTGTCCATGAGCATTGCAAACAATATTCCCTGTACCTGCGTAAGAGAGGGAAAATGTCTTCTGTGTACCCTTCTAGGTTCTTTGGCCTATGAATTAAATTGACATAAGACAGATTAACAGGAGAAAATTATTTTAATTACATGCGTTTGCACTGGAGTCCCACAAAACATGAGATTCAAAGAAAGGTCAGATGATTGAAGCTTATATGGCATCCTAGCTACAGAAAGGAATTCCATTCTCATATATGTCAAAGATGTCTCTGCCTGAGAGCTTTTTCTCAACTCACACACTGTGTAAGGCTAGAAGTGACCACAATTAAACCCTTAGTTGTTGTCACTCATTCATTTATAGAAATGAATTGAAGGATAAGTGTCTCAGGTTTTTTGAAATTTGGATCAGAAAACTTGGCCATCTACCAGGGGTTTTCCTTAAGACTGAACTTTAGT
Organism: Pongo pygmaeus; assembly: GCF_028885625.2. Lineage (NCBI taxonomy): Eukaryota > Metazoa > Chordata > Mammalia > Primates > Hominidae > Pongo > Pongo pygmaeus. Next base: position 87,804,442 of record NC_072384.2, read on the forward strand.
GCCTCAGGGATAACCTGGCTAGTTAAAGCACCTTTTATTAATTTTGTTTCCTCTCCTATCTTACTTCCCACTTCTTTACTGATTCTTCATGCAGTTAATTTGCAATCAAATCCTTTTCTTTTCTTTTTTTTTTTTTTTTTTTTAGATGAAGTCTCACTCTGTCACCAGGCTGGAGTGTAGTGGCATGATTTCGGCTCGCCGCAACCTCCAACTCCCTGGTTTAAGTGATTCTCCTGCCTCAGCCTCCCTAGTAGCTGGGATTACAGGCATGTACCACCATGCCCAGCTAATTTTTGCATTTTTAGTAGAGATGGAGTTTCACCATGTTGGCCAGGATAGTCTCAATCTCCTGACCTCATGATCCACCCGCCTCAGCCTCCCAAAGTGCTGGGCTACAGGTGTGAGCTACCACACCTGGCCCAAATCCTTTTCTTGAAGTATGACTCTAGGGAACTCAGCTAAAGAGTGTTGGTGAAGGATGAAATTCTGGAGTTAGATCACTTGCTGTGCAAATGTCAACAAGGCCCTCCTTGCTGTTAGTAACTGGGTTAATAATTATCCATAGCATCCTATACAATGCAACTACTCATATGGATTAGATTAGAAAACCCAGAAGACTTGTAGAATTTAGCACTGGTTTATGTAATAGCTCTAGTGCTTAAAAGAATGCTAATTATGCATATTGTGATATTGTTTGGTGATTGTTAACACCATAGAAGCTCCAAAGAAGGAAAGTTACAAACATAGATTAGCAAACAAAATGACTTATAGTGTGACGTTTCAGAAAGTGTCTTTGGTGGCACTTTAGGAGACCCTTATTAATTCTAGCTAGAGACAGGAGTGTGTTGAAAACCACAATCTTTTTTTTTTTTTTTTTTTTTTTTTTTTTTTTTTTTCCTTTTTTTTTTTTTTTTTTCTTTTATTATTATTATTATTATTATTATTATACTTTAGGTTTTATGGTACATGTGCGCAATGTGCAGGTAAGTTACATATGTATACATGTGCCATGCTGGTGCGCTGCACCCACCAACCCGTCATCTAGCATTAGGTATATCTCCCAATGCTATCCCTCCCCCCTCCCCCCACCCCACAACAGTCCCCAGAGTGTGATGTTCCCCTTCCTGTGTCCATGTGTTCTCATTGTTCAATTCCCACCTATGAGTGAGAATATGCGGTGTTTGGTTTTTTGTTGTTGCGATAGTTTACTGAGAATGATGATTTCCAATTTCATCCATGTCCCTACAAAGGACGTGAACTCATCATTTTTTATGGCTGCATAGTATTCCATGGTGTATATGTGCCACATTTTCTTAATCCAGTCTAAAACCCACAGCCAATATCATACTGAATGGGCAAAAACTGGAAGCATTCCCTTTGAAAACTGGCACAAGACAGGGATGCCCTCTCTCACCACTTCTATTCAACATAGTGTTGGAAGTTCTGGCCAGGGCAATTAGGCAGGAGAAGGAAATCAAGGGTATTCAATTAGGAAAAGAGGAAGTCAAATTGTCCCTGTTTGCAGATGACATGATAGTATATCTAGAAAACCCCATTGTCTCAGCCCAAAATCTCCTTAAGCTGATAAGCAACTTCAGCAAAGTCTCAGGATACAAAATCAATGTGCAAAAATCACAAGCATTCTTATACATTAATAACAGACAAACAGAGAGCCAAATCATGAGTGAACTCCCATTCACAATTGCTTCAAAGAGAATAAAATACCTAGGAATCCAACTTACAAGGGATGTGAAAGACCTCTTCAAGGAGAACTACAAACCACTGCTCAAGGAAATAAAAGAGGATACAAACAAATGGAAGAACATTCCATGCTCATGGGTAGGAAGAATCAATATCATGAAAATGGCCATCCTTCCCAAGGTAATTTACAGAAAACCACAATCTTAATTGTAACAAGTGCACACCACAAAGGAAGCTTAATTTACAGCCATAGCAGGGCTCCTCCTGTGTTAAAGCCAAAGCTCTGTTAACAAATAAATGAGACCCTTAGGCCAGAATATTTGGGTAGAGATGCATGCAAGAGGTGTTTAAACCTCTAGGTAGCCCTAAACAGTCTAAGCAGGGTGGGAAGATTTCACTCTCCTTGCTGGAGAAACACAGCCTCATACTATTATGAGAAGGACTCACCTGAAGTTAAGGCCCTGCAAAATGATTCTTGGCCTCCTTTAAGGTATCTCCACCACTGCTCACAGCTTCTAGCCCAATAGGGAGATTCAAGTCTCACCATAGCTCAGGTAAAGTATAGTTCCTGCTATGGGAGGTAAATTATACACTAAAAGACTTCTAGGTCCTGGCTAATATGTACCGGCAGAAATCTGTAGAACATGCTAGGCAATTGATCTTGAGGATGTGGGACCAGAAAAGATGAAGTAAAGGCTGGTAGAAAACTGTTGACATAGGGCCACTCACTCATCATTTAGAATTGAATAATGCCTTAAGAATGCTGGAGATAGGTCTAATATGTTTCAATAATTATTCCTTGAAGCTTGGAAACACCAAGTAAATGAGGTAGATATGTCAGAACTGCTCCAGCAATTAAGAAAGCAGACAGAAGTATCAGAAAAGTGAGCATGTACAAACAGATTTATTCTATAAGACCAGAAAAATCACCAGCAGACAATGCTTGAGGGTCATGCAGCTGGACACCTGGGAAGGAGCTAGTTTTGGTCTGGTTTGAGCATCATGGAGTTGGACACCCAGGGAGGGGCTGTGTTTTTCTGGTTTGAGGGTCATGGGGCTGGACAACCAGGGAGGAGCTAGTGTTTTTTTGGTTTGGGGGTCATGGAGCTGGAGATATGGCGGAGAGGGGGGGCAGTGTTGTTCTAGTTTGAGGGTGGAGGAGCTGGAAATCCAGGGGGAGGAGTGTTTTTCTAGTTTGAGGTCATTTGAGGGTCAGCTGCATAACCCTCAACCTGAAGGGACACCAGCTGCCCCCTGGGTCTCTAGCTCCACAGACTTCTCACTGGAGAAACACTAGCTCCTCCCCAGAGCTCTGGCTCCATGGCCCTCAGACTAGAGCAGCATCAGCTCCTCCTCAGGTCTCCAGCTCTACGACCCTCAAGCTGGAACAGTGTCAGCTCCTCTCCGGGTCTGCAGATCCACGACCTTCAAACTAAAACAACATCAGCTCCTCCTCGGATCTCCAGCTCCATGACCCTCAGACTTAAACAAGAGCAGCACCAGCTTCTCCCTGGGTCTCCAGCTCCATGACCCTCGAACTAGGAAAACATCAGCTCCTCCTTGTGTCTCCAGCTCCATGACCCTCTTTTCAGAAAAACATCAGCTCCTACCTGGGTCTTCAGCTGCAGGACCCTCAAACTAGAACAACATCAGCTCCTCTCCGGGTCTCCAGCTGCACGGCCCTCAAACTAGAACAACGTCAGCTCCTCCCCAGGTCTCCAGTTCCACAACCCTCGAACTAGGAAAACATCAGCTCCTCCCTGTGTCTCCAGCACCAAGACCCTCTGATCAGAAAAACATCAGCTCCTACCTGAGTCTCCAGATACAGAAGCCTCAAACTAGAACAACATCAGCTCCTCCCAGAGTCTCCAGCTCCATGACCCTCAAACTAGAACAACATCAGCTCCTTCCCAGGTTTCCAGCTGCACGACCATCAAACTAGAACATCAGCTCCTACCCGAGTCTTCAGCTGCATGACCCTCAAACTAGAACATCAGCTCCTCCCAAGGTATCCAGCTGCATGACTGTCAAGCTAGAACATCAGCTTGTCCCCGAGTCTTCAGATGCACGACCCTCAAACTAGAACACCAGCTCCTCTCCGGGTCTGCAGCCGCACGACACTCACACTAGAAAGATGCCAGCTCCTCCCGGGTTCTACAGCTGCATTACCCTCCAAGTAAAAAAACACCTGCTCCTCACAGGGTCTGCAGCTGAACGACCCTCAAACTAGAAAAACACCAGCTCCTCCCCAGGTCTCCACCTGCAAGACCCTCAAACTAGAACAACATAAGCTCCTCCCTGGGTTTCCAGCTCAAGGAACCTCAAACTAGAATAACACTAGCTTCTCCCTGGGTGTCCAGCTCCACGACACTCTGATCAGAAAAACATCAGCTCCTACCTGGGTCTCCAGCTGCAGGACCCTCAAACTAGAACATCAGCTCCTTTCCAAGTCTCCAGCTGCACGACACTCAGACTAGAAAAACTCCAGCTCCTCCCAAGTTCTACAGCTACATGACTCTGAAACTAAAAAACACCCGCTCCTGCCTAGGGCTTCAGCTGAACTAACCTCAAACTAGAACACCACCAGCTCCTCTCTAGGTCTCCAGCTCCAAGACCCTTAAACGAGAACACCACCAGCTCCTCCCTTGTTCTCCAGCTCCATGACCCTTAAAACAGAACAACATCATCTCCTCCCCAGGTCTCAAGCTGCATAACCCCCAAAATAGAACATCAGCTCCTCTCCAGGTCTCCAGCTGTAGGACACTTATACTAGAAAGACACCAGCTCCTCCCGGGTTCTACAGCTGCGTGACCCTCAAACTAATGAAACACCAGCTTCTCTCTGGGTCTCCAGCTGCATGAACCTCCAACTAGAACAATATCAGCTCCTCTCCAGGTCTCTAGCTCCGTGACCCTCAAACTTGAACATCAGCTCCTCTTCGGGTCTCCAGCGGCACAACACTCATACTAGAAAAACGCCAGCTCCTCCTGGGTTCTACAGCTGCACAACCCTCAAACTAAAGAAACACCGGCTCCTCTCCAGGTCTCCAGCTGCAGGACACTCATACTAGAAAAACACCAGCTCCTCCCGGGTTCTACAGCTGCACGACCCTCAAACTAAAAACACCCGATCCTTCCCAGGTCTCCAGCTGCATGAACCTCAAACTAGAACAACATCAGCTCTTCTCCAGGTCTCCAGCTGCAGGACACTCATACTAGAAAAATGCCAGCTCCTCCCAGGTTCTACAGCTGCACGACCCTCAAACTAAAGAAACACCAGCTCCTCTCTGGGTCTCCAGCTGCATGAACCTCAAATTAGAACAATACCAGCTCCTCTCTGACTCTCCAGCTCCATGACCCTCAAACTGGAACAACATCAGCTCCTCCCTCGGTGTCCAGCTGAGAGACCCTTAAACGAGAACAACATCAGCTCCTCCCCGAGTCTTCAGCTGCATGACCCTCGAACTAGAACATCAGCTCCTCCCCAAGTCTTCCGCTGTACAACCCTCAATCTAAACATTAGCTCCTCTCCGGGTCTCCAGCTGCACAACACTCATACTAGAAAAATGCCTGCTTCTCCCAGGTTCTACAGCTGCAAAACCCTCAGGCTAAAGAAACACCAGCTCCTGTCTGGGTCTCCAGCTGCATGAACCTCAAACTACAACATCAGCTCCTCTCTGGGTCTCCAGCTCCATGACCCTCAAACTAGAACAACATCAGCATCTCTCTGGGTCTCCAGCTGAAAGACCCTCAAATGAGAACAACATCAGCTCCTCCCCGAGTCTTCAGCTGCACGACCCTCAAACTAGAACATCAGCTCCTCTCTAGGTCTCCAGCTGCAGGGCCCTCAAACTACCATATCAGCTCCTTCCCGAGTCTGCAGCTGCACGACCCTCAAATTAGAACGTCAGCTCCTTTCCGGTTCTCTAGCTGCAGGACACTCAAATTAAAAAACGCCAGCTCCTCCAGGTTCTACAGCTGCACATCCCTCAAACTAAAAAAACGCCTGCTCCTTCCCAGGTCTCCAGCTGCAAGAACCTCAAACTAGAACAACACCAGCTCCTCTCTGGGTCTCCAGCTGCAAGACCCCCAAACTAGAACAACATCCACTCCACCCAGGTTCTACGGCTGCACAACCCTCAAACTAAAGAAACACCAGCTCCTCTGCCGGTCTCCAGCTGCATGAACCTCAAACTAGAACAACAGCTCCTCTCCGGGTCTTCAACTGCAGGACACTCATACTAGAAAAAGGCCAGCTCCTCCCGGGTTCTACAGCTGCATAACCCTCAAACTGAAAAACACTCGCTCCTCCCCAGGTCTCCAGCTGCACGAACCTCAAACTAGAACACCTCAATACTAGAAAAATGCCAGCTCCTCCCAGGTTCTACAGCTGCATGACCCTCCAACTGAAAAACACTTGCTCCTCCCCAGGTCTCCAGCTACACAAACCTCAAACTAGAACAACACCAGCTCCTCTCTGGGTCTCCAGCTGAATGACCCTCAAACTAGAACATCAGCTCCTCCCCGAGTCTTCAGCTGCATGACCCTCAAAATAGAACACCAGCTCCTGTCCGGATCTCCAGCTGCAAGACACTCATATTAGAAATACACCAGCTCCTCCCAGGGTCTGCAGCTGCACAACCCTCGAACTAAAAAACACCAGCTCCTTCCCAGGTCTTCAGCTGCAAGACCCTCAAACTAGAAAAATACCAGCTCCTCCCCAGGTCTTCGGCTCCATGACCCTCCAATTAAAACAACATCAGCTCCTCCCGGGTCTCCAGTTGCACGACGCTCCAATTAGAACACCTCTCCCCCCTGGATCTCCAGCTCCATGACCCTAACAGAAGAACAGCAACACCAGCTCCTTTATTGGTCTTCAGCTCCACAACCTAAAACATCAGTGGCAGCACTGGCTCCTCTGTGGACCTCCAGCTCAACGACTCTCAGACTTAAAAGGCAGCACCGGCTCCTCCCCAAGGCTCCATCTCCACCACCCTCAGATTTGAACAGCAGTCGCACCAGCTTCTGTCCGGGTTTTCAGCCCCATGACCCTCCCTGAACAATCCCTTCTCATGAAATTCAGCAGTCAAGTAAATGAATAAATGTTTTGTTTTCAAATAATAAAAATAAAAATAAAAATAAATAAAACTCAGTGTTAGTATGAACATGGAGATAAATCAAACTAAACATTTTTAATGATAAAAGTCATTATCTAAATATATATGATGCTATAGGGGAGGAAAAATATCTCTCTTCTTTCCATCTTAGGCTACTGGCTGAGGCCACATAACAAAAGACAGATTAACAAGAGAAAAGCAACTGAATTTATTTACTATAAATTTTACCTGACATGGGAGCCTTCATAAGGAAATGAAGACCCAAAGAAACAGTTACAGTTAAACCTAGTGCTTCCTTTTTTTTTTTTTTTTTTTTTTGAGATGGAGTCTCACTTTGTTTCCCAGGCTGGAGTGCAACGGCACAATCTCGGCTCACTGCAACCTCCAACCCCCAGGTTCAAGCGATCCTCCTGCCTCAGCCCCCGCTAGTAACTGGGATTACAGGCATGCACCACCATGCCTGGCTAATTTTTGTATTTTTAGTAGAGACAGGGTTTCGCCATGTTGGCCAGGCTTATCTTGAACTCCTGACCTCAGGTGATTCACCTGCCTCGGTCTCCCAAAGTTTTGGGATTACAGGCATGAGCCACCGCACCCAGCCAAACCTAGTGCTTTTATAGTGGGTTAGATGAAGAATAAAGAGTCGTGGAGAACTATGATAGGGCAAAACCAGTATGATCTAATGGCATTAAACTGGGGCAACTTAGGGCAGTATCTTCAGATTTTTCTAGGTATCTCTGTGTCTTTTGAGATAAGGATGCTCATTTCTTCTGGGTGTAGAGAAGTCATCTCTCACATGAGGGTCTTACGATTTGCTTCAGGAGAAGATTGAGAAAATCCTTCCTACGTTTTAAAACTGGCCTGGGGAGAAGGGTAGCAGAAGGTCACAGAGACTTCCCTGCTTCTGCCATTTTCTCAGATTCCTTCTGCTTAAAACATTCTGTATATATTCCAAGATGCCATTATTTTGGAGTAACATGTCCTAAACCCTATCAATGACTTAGGGCATATTTTCAGAAAAATTAAAGCCATCTAAGAAAAAGAAAAATTATAACTAAAAGAGATTATAAACATTGTTCAACATTTATTAGCTAAAAATAAGTTAATTTTTGCAAAATATATTTTATAAATGTTCATATACCTACAGAACATTATTCATGAAAACATATATTTTAAAGTTCCCAAATGAATTACAGATATCAGTGATGTTTTATGCAATACTTTATATATGAAGTCTTTGATTCTTTTTCATTAAGCTAATGAGAATGTGTTAATTATCTCTTATTTGGATGTCTATTTATTAATACCTGTATACAGTTATTGAATGTTTATTATGTACCAGGCTTTTTCCTAACTTTTAAATTGATTTTCTTATAATTGTCACCCTAGCCCAATGATCACTATGTTAAAAAGTTGAGAAATCGAAAATGAGGCTAAAAAGGATGAAATAATTTTCCCAAGATTATATAGCTGGTTAGCGACCAAGCTTGAAGTTAAATTTCTATAATCTGACTCCAGTGTCAGCACATTTAGATATTATCATGGTTATTAAATTACATATTCCATGAAATAATGCCTATGCATTTTTTCAAAATCTCTCAGCATAAAAATTATTCAAACAATTTATATAGTTTACATGCTACATCTTTCAACCAATATTTTGAATCCCATCCGTTTCCCTTCCTGATTATAACAAATAAATCCAACAACCAGTAGGAGCCAAGGGGACCACAGACATAACCACCAAGTCTCCCCTGTCCTAGACACTCATAATCAAAACACCTTAGGCACTTTCATTTCTCTCTTTGCTTTTCCACTTCTCAGTTCTTATTAAAATAACTGTGCTTAGGGCTTATTATCTCTAGCCTGCTTTGTTTTACAAACTGCCACCATTTTCCTTCTTCAATCAATCATATCTATCAGAGACAGTGTTGGCAAAAAAATAAACACTACTCCTTTCCACTCATTTGCTTGAAAACTCCATGGATTTCTGAAACAAGTGCACACTTCTCAGTCAGCCTTCAGGACCTGATAACTGCACCTTACTCTTCCACTGTGCCCTAGAACTCTGTGCAAGAGAACTGGTCATCTGCTCCTTGCTTCTGCAATGGGCTTCCCAACAAGAATGCACTCCTTTTCAATAAATGTACTCGAAGTTTGCTCTTTCATAAGACCCTGATTCAACCTCTCCCCACAAAGATTCAGCATTTCATGTTAAATTCTTCACAGATTTTTCCATAAATTATGTTTATAATATTGTATTTTGATTATTTATTCAGTCATAAAATTACAAATTCTTAGAAATGGAAGAAATCTAGGATGTTATTTAATTTTACATGTTTCAGATGAGGAAGATGGGGGCACTCAGTGTAGCAATACTGACATTTATATTTCAATACATTGTTCTCTTATTTCCAAATATATACACACATTTTTTTTAGTGTCTGAGCAAATCATTACCAAATAGTTATTGATTGATCAGCACCTGTATAACATAAACTTTAAAGACTAGTATATAGACTAGTATATATCAGAATCATCTTGAGGGCTGGTTAAATCAGTTAGCTGGGTCCTATTCTCAAAATTTCTAATTCAGTAGGTTTAGGGTGGAGCCTGAGAATTTGTCTCAAACAAGTTCCCAGGTGATGTTGAATCTGCTCATCCAGGAACCATATTTGGAGAAGAGGTGGCCTAGGCTATAAAATGACAAATATAATAACAGCTTATAAAAAATGTCATACCTCTGTCCTTAAGTTTTCTTTCATTCTATTTTGTTAATTTAATATACAGTGGTATAATATCAGAAGAAAAAACGCATTTGCTTTGTGTTATTTTGATTTTAGTTTACCTAATTCATTATGTACAAAAACGTTGGCTTTTCCTTTTATACATTACTAATTTAATGAACTTAAATAAACTGTTTTGATAACTATGATTGAAGTTCTCACTTTCCGTATGAAATGAAAAAAATGGTTTATTCAGTATTATTAAAATATATCCCTGCCTAGATTTAAAAAATAAAAATGTTGAGACAAAGGCTGTTGATCAGAACCATTTACTAAGTAATTCTTCATTTCTCACTACTGAGTGGAATCTGCCAATAGAATGGAAGGTCATATCTTTGAGGACTTCCTCAGAGGTACAAAGTGCAGTCACAGCAGTACATAAATGAACAAGCGTAGCAGAAATGACCACATTTCAGATTAAGAGAACAAGCTGCCTAGAATTTTTCATAGCTAATGTACCAAATTCATACCATGCTTTGTCATCGATTTTTGTTAAAATTAAATACAAATTGGGAAGTTGTTGTACATGGCAAAAGAAAGCCGCTTATCTTTAAACAGCAAAGCTATTAGACAGTGACTAATGCAGGCATTCTATTACTATTCCTAGGAAAGCTGTGTCTGACATCTGTTATTTTTGTTTATTTTTATTTTCTACATATGTTCAGATTGTTTTAGATGTGCCATTGTAAATATAACCCAAGCTTTTTATCTCAGTAGCACCTCCTAGAGCAAATAGAGTCTGCCAAGGAAGCTGGCAAAATCAGAACCCACATCTACACAAACACTGCGACCTGAGATTCATTCATATATATATTTCATACCTAACACATGCCTAATTATAGACTAGGAAGAAAAATTTAGGGAAAGTATAAGAAATTTATATATAGTGTATAAATTTTATTATGAAGTATATTTACAGTTTCCATAGTCAAACGTCTGTTGAATGCGGGTCTCGAAACATCAACAAAGAAACCTATTAAACATATTAAGCTGAGTTTATTGCTCATCATACTTAAGAGAACTACCTTAACAAAATCTTAGTAACATCCCAGAGGACAGAACACAAAGTCTAGACATTGAAATCGTGAAGTCACTTTTAAGACAGTTCTTTCAACATGGGGACTTGGTTAGGATTGGGTAACAATCATGATATAATGGTTTATAAGCAGTAGACACAGCAAGGAGAGGACGATCAGGCAAGGAGTCCAAAGAGTCATGGAGTATAAATTGTTGTTTGATGCTTTTCTGTGGAAGAATTAATGAGTCCTTGAAAAAATTCATGAAATTAACAGCAAAGAAATTTATCATTTTTCTCATCCTGGGCAAGCGTTTTCAGGAATTATAAAGTTAAATTGATGAAGATAGCACAATACTAAAGTCATGTTAATATGGATAGTAAGCTATGCAGTTGATTTTATCAAATCACTGCAAAATTCTCAAATCCTTAAAGAATATTATCTCTGAACTGGCACTTTTGCTCATTCTTCATTAGGCGATTCCAATGATCTATAATTCTGCTTCTGGTGCAGTGTGCAATACAAATAGTGACTCCTAGAAGTGCCATATTTAGAGCTCAGTGTCGTTTTTTGTTGTTGAAAGATTGGACATTCAGAAGCATCAGGAGTTAGATCAACTTTATAGTCAACGGGAGGTAGATCAGTGGGAATCAGTACTGTTTAGTCCACATGTAGCATCACTCTGTCAGTGTCATCAGTTTGTTCATAGGCCCGTGATGTCAGTTGCATAGTGACCTATGATTGTTCAGTGGCCCTTTCTATGGTGAATAAATTTCCCCAATGTGTAAGTAGACCTGGACTATTTTAGCAGCCGGAATTTTTACAAAGTTTCTCAACAGTGAGATAAGGTCTTCTTATCTTAATCTCAAGTGTGTTTTAAATGTTAGAAAGAATTTCAAAAACATTTGCAGAAAAAATAAAAAATAAAGCAGCAAACAAAACATAGGAGGTACATTTCTCAACACACATTGCAAATAACTTTCAAAGATCACAGCTGTAAGTCAATGGAGTATGATGAAAGCATCAGGCATTGTAAACATTCAAGCCCAGAAATGGCATGAACAACGTATCCCCCTATTTTTTCAAAAATGCTTTCAGTTTTGTAAAAAAATATATGTATATTTATAACAATACCAATTCTCAGGCTATTTCTAAGAAGGATAAATAAAATACAATATTGCTTTCAATTGCTCAAGTGGAGAAAAATGTTCTGGTTTCTAACTCGGCCATTTATCATTTAGCAGAAGCTAAAACAAATGATAATAAATAGTCAAGAGGGGGGAAAAGGCTAACATACATCTAAAGAAATATCTTCCTGCAGTCTTCAACATGGCTTCCTAAAGATTTTACAAAGTACTGATTTAGTCTTTTTAAAGCTGTCTTAACAACTTCACTAGGGATATGCTAATCCAACTGTCTGGCAGATGGAATGCTAATGCTTTGACAACTGGCAGGGATGGATCCTCTACAAATTGCTTGTTACTTCATTGTGATTTTGAAACATCCTCTGGAGAATAACTGTCATTACACTCCTTAATGTTACATTATAACTCATAGACACTGACACCATTGTTTAGCTGAGGCAGCGAGTTATTAGCCAAACTGCTGTGGGAGATTTTATTTGGAGAATTCCAAAAAATCAAATTAAATAAATAAACTAGAGCATAAGAACGGATCCCATCCCTCCGTAGATGATTGACTTTTACCTATGAACTAAAGTATTGGGTTTCTTTTTATTTGTCTTTGATCAAGAGCAAGTAATTCAATCGACCTAAATGTACATAGTGAGTTATATATTAACCAAAATGGTAGCTCCAAGACATACCTTCTTAAAGCATCTATTGGCAAAGTATCAATCTCTAATGAGCTGATTATTCAGGAAAACCAGCTGTCTAAATCATCCAGTAACTCTAATTAGTTAATACGTGTGACTGTGCTGGTTTCATACAATATCAGCACATCCTGGTTGCTCAAACATTATTAAAATCAATTATGAATTACTGGGAATAGCAAAATGAAGAGGTCATTATTGGGTCAGATGATTATTTGAGGAGATATTCTGGGCAAATTTCAAACTAATCACAGCGTGTTTATGGAAGGAAAGGAAAGGGTGAGGAAGCTTCCTGATTAATGGAGATAGCCAGTGAGCAGTGTGCTGATTGTTAAATTTTAAGAAACTTTGTAAGCCAGTTTGTTTAACACAACTATTATTTTAAAAATAATCCTGTAATCCCAGCACGTTGGGAGGCTGAGGCAGGCGGATCACGAGGTCAGGAGATCAAGACCATTCTGGCTAACACAATGAAACCCCGTCTCTACTAAAAATACAAAAAAATTAGCCGGGCTTGGTGGAGGGCGCCTGTAGTCCCAGCTACTCGGGAGGCTGAGGCAGGAGAATGGCATGAATCCGGGAGGCAGAGCTTGCAGTGAGCCGAGATCGTGCCATTGCACTCCAGCCTGGGCGACAGAGAGAGACTCCATTTCAATACATAAATCAATCAATAAATAAATAAGTTACATAACCTTACAATTAAATAAATTATACTAAAATTGAAATACATAGTCAAACTATCATTTCATAATTATTTTACTACATTTAACAGTTATCTACATTCTTGTATTTATTTGTTATTGATGTAAGCAAAAAGTACCGTGTAACAGCTCATAAACTTCCTGAAAATTTAACAATCAGTTGTCAAAACCTGAAAGGTGGTGGCTTCAGCACACCACTGACTATCTCCATTAATCAAATTCCTTCCCAACTCTGAGTTCAATGATGACTCATCGATAGCTTGGAATTGGATTTACACTACAGAAATAAGCAAATACTACAGTTTGGTATTTAGATAGCTGAAGATAATCATCATTCCGCTGCAAACCTATAGGGCTATGTCACATTTCTGTAAGCAAACACAGAAACTGTCTGCTAACTCTGAGTTGGCAAATATATGAAAACTCCAGTTTCAGATGTGTTATAACAATCAACAGTTGTATCACTGAATTAGCTTAATAAATTATGTAGGACATAATATATGTTTGTTTGAATTCAAATTCCAGAGCTTGTCAACTAGCTGGGATTTTATCTAATAAATGTTGTAAAATACAACTAAGTCCAATAAAAGCTAAAAGCTGTACTTGGAAGGCAGATAAAACTAACTGAATTTCACAAATGGCAGTATCACCAACGACCTATTATTTAATGACAAAATATTCATTAAAATATGGCCGGATAACTTAAACAGCTAAAATTGATATATAAGTATCATTTGGAGTAATACTTCTCCAATAGACAGATAAAAAAATTCTTCAAATTACTAAGCTATGAGTTTTGTTTTTTTTCACTAAACTTAACTATGATTTTGAGTTTTATCCATTGAACCTGTATAAAAAACTTCTTCACAATTATCCTTACATATTGTTCTAAATAATCTGATTTATTTTAGTGTTATTCTAGTTATAAGCATCTTAGTCATCATCTCACTGTCTATAACCTGAGAAGGAAAGAATCATATTTGTGACTTGCTGTTAAGTTTAATTATCAACCTGCCAGGCAGAATTGCACTTACTGCAAGTGTAAAAGTCCCTTGTTACGTTAGCCTGCTCTTCCACTCAAAGGAACACTGTCACTTCCAAGCCTTGCCCTTTTAACTGCAGACTGCTGGATCTTTCCTTAGCAACACTTCCTTTTCTACTCTGCTGGGTTCTCTTCACTTTCAAAATTAATTCTCAGCTAACCTGGACAATACTGTGATGTTTATTTCCTTCGAAATGATTTGTACCCCAGTAAATTACAACCATTCAGATGCCTGCTTTGCACACAGAAAGCTATTCTCTCTTATCCTTTTTCTTTTGTTACTAATAGAATGCATGCATCGTTTAAATTATTTGCCTAAGCTTTTTTAATAGAGTAAATAGTACAGTATAGAATTTATTTTGAAAAATAAAATAAAGAGTCCAGGCTTTTTAAACATACAAAAATTAAGAATACAGAGTGGCCAGTTTTCAAACAAAAACAGCATTGCCCTCCAAAAAGTCTTTCAGAAATAAAATTTAAAAATACAACTGTTTACCTACTTTTGAAATAATTATGATAATTATGTTGGATGTTAATAATAAATAAATTCACTCTAATTCAATTCATTGGCAATGGAATCATCCTATTTCATCCACCCACCCTCAACATGTTTTGTTCCAACATTACGCACTAAAACAGAGTCTCTTTTACAGAAGACTGCATTGTTTTGGTGTACTGTTATTTTGAAACCAGAGATAGGAATGCAAAAGAAGTCTATTTAGAATGGATTGTCAAAACAACATCTGGTTTTGACAGATTTTGCTTAAATTGCTGATTGTTCAGCATCTGAAATTACTTTCCTCTTAGTACTTTTTTTTAATATGAACATGAAGTTTTCCAGTAAGACATATCATAAATAAATAAGATTCATTCTCTTCTGGTCTTTTCAAATGTGAATTAATTCAAAGACTCTTAAACAGAAGAAAAAGAACACTAGATCATATGCCTATTACACAAGTATCTAAAACCTCTAGGGTCAAACTTGGAAATCTGTTCTTTTTTCTCATGTGAATAATTCTAGTTTAAAAATGTGTGTGCATGTGTGTGTGTGTGTCTTTATTCACTTTTTATATTTATATTAATTTCAATTTATTGAAATAAAGATATCAGCAAGATATTTGTATTATATTTTCATACTACAGTTTTTCTGCTTAACACACCAATAAAATAGATGTTGCTCACTGACAATGTACCATAGCCACTTAGAGTGTGCAAAATTTGCATGCATTTGGTTATCTGAACCTATAAATATATGAAAAAATAAGCATCATCTTGGTTTTCGTTTCCATCATAGACAGCAAAAAAAGATATAAATAGGGCCATGGTACAATGATTTAATTATAAGAGGAAAAAGCTTTATCACTGGAGAAACACTTGTGAAGTTTACAACCCTGAGACACAGGCCTCCCAAAAGATTGAGTTTTAATTAGCTTATGGAAGGCTCCCATTCCACCACACTATTTTACCATACCAACAGTGCTTTCATATGATAGCAGTGGGTTCTAAAGCTGAACTAGCTGTAATGTACAGACTTTCTAGAAGAGGTACTTAGGAAAAGCCCAAAGTCAAGAGCATAGCTAAAAACAAAGACACTAAAGGAATTTGAAGACTCTGGAACTGCAACAAAAATAAAGAATACCTTTCTTGGGTTCATCAGTAGACATAACACAGCCAAGGAAATAAGCAGTGAGCTTGAAGGTAACTTAATAAAAGCTTCCTAAACTGAAAGGCAAAGAGAAAAGGAATTGAAAAAAAAATGAATATGAATATTCACAATAATTTCAGAGGATGTAACATATGTGTGAACATAATATCAGAAGAAGAAACAAACAAACAAAAAACAGAAGAAACAGAGACGAAGAAATATTTGAAATAGTAATGGCCAAGAACTTTTAAAAATTAGTGATAGACACCAAGTCACAGATGCAGCAAGTTCAGAGAACATCAAGCCGAATAAAGACCAAAAACCCCACAGGTGGGCATGTCATTAAAACCACAGAAAACTAACAAAGAAAAAAACAAATTCTTACAAGAAGCCAGAGGAAAATACACCTTACTTAAAGAGAAACAAGGATAAGAATTATAATAGCCTTTTGTGCTACAATTAAAAAGATACTTGGTCTTTATCCCTCGTTCCTGGCACAGAGCTGCTAAATCCCTTGGAATTTCCTGAGTGATAAGACTAACTTTGTTATGCTAGCGAGGTTACACATATGAAATATATTGTATTTTATATGCACACACGTATTTACATGTATTTATTTGTATATATGTGTATGTATGCATATACACATATATTATACACACACACACACACACACACACACACACACGCACACATTTTTTTTTTTTTTAAACCAACTCTCCCCTTTGTTAATTGAGTACTATTTCTTCACATCTACGTCTTTGGTCTGGAACTGCCTCCATATAATAAATGATAAACATTAGTGAGAGTAAATTACTAAGCTTTCCGAATGAGACTACGTATATTTGAATAAATGTTATTTTTTTAAATGATGTACTTAGGCGTTTATACATTTCTCCATTACTCAATATGTTTTCAGACTCTTCTTTGGTAAGCTCTACAAATGACTTATTACCAATATAGGAAATCAGACTGAATATTGGTACTCTCACCTTATTTTATTTTTTTTCTAAAGGCTACATGCATAGCCTGATAACCCAGTTGATTCAAATAACAAGTTCAAACAAAATTAAATATGGCTGTCTGAAAGGTAATTTTTACCTTGAAATATTTACCTAAATTGGAGACATTTAAAGTAATGCACTACAAGTTTTTCAGGCTAGTCCCAAAAGTGAGTTTTAAGATAAACCATATTAAAGTATAAATAGGAGACACTTTGGTAGCTTCTGCCAGACCATGTTCTCTGCTGCATGCCTTTTCCATCCCTATAGTTAGAGGCCCCAAAACATGATGTTTGTACTACATGCTCATGCCCCCTTACAAGTGATCATCATAGGAACAGATAGACATCCACAGTAGGATGAGATCAAAGATCAAAATATGTAATCAGAGAATTCTAAGTAGCTGCATTCTACTGTGTAAAAGAAAAGACGCAAAGTTGATTAGTGTAAAAAAAATAAGATGATAGAGAAAATGTCTTTTATTAGTCGTCAAAAAGACTCTCTAGTTCATTGCTACAGATGCTGCCTTAGACCTGGCCATTTCCCTATCCTTAGGTTCCATGATATTCTCCAGCAAAATGTTGGGGCTCAGCAAAATGATACCCCAAAGTATGGTGCTTTGACTTGTTGAGTACAACTCACTCTTGAACAACGGAGGACTTATGGGCACTAGCCACCCACACAGTGAAAAATTCACACATATATTTTGAATCCCCTAAAATTTGACTACTAATAGCCTACTGTTGACCAGAAGCCTTACCAATAATATGAACAATTACCACACAGTTTGTATGTTATATGTACTATATACAACATTCTTGTAAGTAAGCTAGAGAAAATAAAAGTTATTAAGAAAAACATAAAAAAGAGAAAATATGTTTACTATGTATTAAGTGGAAGTGGATTATCCTCATCATCTTTAGGTTGAGTAGGCTAAGGATGAGGAAGAGAAAGAAGGGGCATTGGTATTGCTGTCTTAGAGGTGGAAGAGGTAGACAAGGTGGAAGTGAGGCAGAAGAGGCAGATATACACGGTGTAATTTTTATTTTTAAAAAATATGCATATAAAAGGACCCTTGCCATTCAACATTGTGTTGTTTAAGGATCAACTGTACTTTGCACTAAGGAAACAGCCTCAGAACCAAGGTCTCTCTGACCTTCTCCCACATCCATTCTCATCTTTTGCCCCTCTGCCTCTCCTGAAGCACAGAGAGGGGCTTTTCCTAAAATTCTCTTATCTGGCTAAGGAAAATTCCTCCAGAAAAAATGCAATTGTCTTGGGTCCTGCCCTTATAATCTCACCAAACAGAAGATTAACTCTCAGGAAGGAAGACTAGAGTTGAAACCACACACAGAGCCATAGAAATTTTGTCCCAGGCTATTATCTGTTCTTTGGGCCTATTTATCTCCCCTAAAAATTATTTACTCTTCCTCTAAAATTGTCTACATTCCCCACTTCCCTCTTTCCTATGAAGAGGGTATTTAATCTTCAATCATCTAGCCCATCTTTGAGTTCTCATACTTTGTGTGACACCCATTCACATGAGAGAGTGCCTTTTCTTCTGTTGATCTGTCTATTGTCAGTTTATTTCAGCAGACTCAATTATCAACTTGTCAGAGAGAAAGTTTTAACTTTCCTACAATAACCTAATAAATCTTTCCTTTTGTGTTAGGTAGTTTAGGCTATCAAGTTGCTGCCCAAGTACCTTGATTAATTCTATCTTCATAGTTTAGGTAGTGATTTAGATCATTGCTATCAAACAGTAGTTCATGGACAGGTACTAATCCACAAAATATTTGATACTGTCATTGATAATATGAGGAAAATGTACTAGATTGTAAACCAACTACTTCATGACTTTAAAGCATTTTTTAATGGCAAAACTTTATCAAAGAAGGAAGTGGTAAATTGATTTATATTCTGGCATATGCTCCTTATCACCTTTCAAACCTGTAATAAACAGACCACATAAAAAATTGAATTAGTAGCTTAGAACTGCCTCATGAAGATAAGCCCAAGCCCAGACACTTTTTTGGTAAAGTTTACAAAAAATTAGAGATGAAATAATACTATTTCTTCACATGTTCTCCCAGAAAGAGAGAGGAAGCAAGGAATACTTACCAAATTATTCCAGAAGGCCAATAATACCCTGATACAAAAGGCAGACTAAGATGTTACATGAAAATAAAAACACAGATACAAAAATTCTCAATGAAATATTAGCTAAGTAACACATAAAAAAGATTCTACACCATGGCCAATTGAGATTTCTTATGGTTATGTAAGGTCAATTTAAGATCCAAAAATATCAATATATGTAATACACCATGTTTAAAAAATATAGGAGGCCATTGTTTTGGATGAAGTGCCTATATTAGGCTCTAACAGACCAGACTAAAAAGCAAAGGACAGTCACACAACCCAAACTAAGTTGTCTAGCCATCAAAAAATCAGGAGAAATAGCCAATTTCCTGAACAGACCAGTTCAAATACTTCAATGGGCATAACAATGAAGTTCCCTCTGTTCTAATCCTTACACAAAAATGGTAGCTTTAAGTAACCTGATTTTGACTAATCAGTTATTTTCTATTGTTCTGTCCACCTGTCCCTGCCTTACCAGAAAAGCATCTTTGAAAGGAATAAATGCTCTTTGTTCTTTGCTTCTGCTTTCTTCAGTCCTTCCCTGTCTAAAGAGCCAACCCTTTTGGTTCAGCTCATTGAAACACTTATTCTATTTTATGGAATGAAGTTTTGGTGCTTCTAGAATTACAAACAAGGCCAACTGAAATACTTAAACTAAATTTGTTGTAATTTTGTCTTTTGATAGCTATATTGGTAGAATAAAGGGCAAGAACCACATGATCATTTCAACAGACACAGGAAAGTATTTGACAAAAATCTGTCACACTTTCATGATAAACTGTCACGGAAAACTGGAAATAAAAGGGAATTTTCTAAAATTGATAAAGGGCGTCTATCAAAAATGTAGGCCAGTATCATATTTAGTGTGAAAGACAGCTTTCTCTCTCATATTAGGAAGAAGGCTAGGATGCCTACTTTTACCAATTTTATTTAGTATTGCACTGGAATTTCCAGTCAGTACAACCAGGCAAGAAAAGGAAATTAAAGGCATCCAGGTTGGAAAGGAAGAAGTAAAGCATTCTGTCTTTATTCACAAATGACATGATCTTTTATATAGAAAACCCTAAGGGGATCTATGCAACCCCACCCTTATCAAATCACATACACACACAACTACCTAAACTGTAAGTTCAGCAGGATTTCAGGATAGAAGATCAATATATAACTGGTCATAATTCAGTTACTTAGGATAGCGCTAATAAAATATTACTGATTACATTGTTTTAAAAGTGCTTTCAAACAAGATGTACAAATTAAGAGTTTGTTCAGCTATCTATTCATTCCAAGGAAATTTCTGGATGCCGTATTTGGGAATATTCTATATTAATCATAAAATTTAAGCCATGCATATAATATCTACTGGAGTTGCATTTATACTATTTTTATAAAATTATATATAAACACACATGTGTATAATGGTAAGATACATATTTTACATACATATATATGTTACCATAAGTAACATAGAGGCCAAATAAATAAATGAGAAGTTTTTTTTTCCTTTGGTTTACATCTTTAACATTTATTGACAAATACTAATTTTATATATTTATATGTACAACATATTGTTTTGAAATAATATATGTTGCAAAATAGCTAAATCTGTTTAACATATGCATTATCTCACATACTGGAAAGTTTTAATTATTAATTAAAATAATGATATTTTCTATAATTGACTATAATTCAAAGTCTTGCTAAAATATTTACTTTGGTCTTTAAAAACAGCTCTTTTTTATATTTTGAGAACTATCACTTTCATTTTTATTACTAGAACAGGAAGAATCAATGTAGGGTTTATATGGAAGAGATTTTCAAGTAGATTGGTCTCTGCCAATATACATACCTCTGTAGAGTCAGCAACCTTCATGTAGACACATTTTGGCTCGGCAGTTTTTCCCAAGAGTCAGCACATATTTGGGGAAATCCATCCCCATTTTCTCTATAACTGAAGAAAATTTGACCCAGTAATGAATCAAATAAAATAGTATATTTTTTTAAATTTAGTGGAAACAAAATTTAAAAGTGATATAATTGATAAGTAAGTTTTAAATTAAAAGGAAAGAGGCATTCAATAATCTTTCACAGTTGTATTTGATACACAATGTAATTTTGCAAATGATAATACTTTTGTATAAATGAGGCCTCTGTTGGTTTCATTAATTAGACATTTAATCAACTCATTAATTTCCTAGGCTATACCAGGTGTTGAGTTACTGCTTGAGATGCAGAAATGAAGAAGACATAGTCTTTGCAATTAGGGCATTCTCAATTCACTTGAAAAGTCATGAAAGAAAATCAATACCTACAATATTGTATAGTAAATGCTATAGTATAGGAATGAATAAAATATGATGGGAGCAGAAGTAAAACTGGGTATGAACACCAGTGCTCTTGAAGGAAATTTCCAGGAAGATTTGGAAATGATTACAAGAGATAAAAAATGTAAAACAAAGTTACAATAAAAAGCATGGGTCAAGTAGAAGTAGAAGAAGATTATTTCCAGATAGAAGTAACAGAATATGGAAAACTAAAGAAATAACCACACCTCCTCCAATCATTTAAGCTACGCCTACTCATATACTCAACTGAACGAAAGGGTGATTTACACACATCAACCATTTTCATGTGCATTAGACTGGACCTTCACAGGTGTTCTACGTAGTTCCTGCTGATACTCTCTTTACTTTGTGAATTTGTGGTCCTATTTTGCTTCTGGCCAATATGTTTAAATAATTCTGTCTCCCCATCTTGTTCACCTTGGCCAAGAAAGTTGGCTCTTCAGAACCCAGCCCAACAGTGTTTGTCACCCCAGGAAAACTTGTATTAACATTCCTGTGAGAAAAGTGGTAGTAGATGGAATGGGTGTAGGAGGGTGGGAGATGTATTAGTTGTATTAGCCGCATTTTCATGTGGCTGGTAAATATTTACATATCCAAGACTGGGGAATTTATGAAGAAAAGGTGGCTTAATGGACTTACAGTTCCAGGTGGCTTGACAGGGCTCACAATCATGATGAAAGGCTAAAGGCATGTCTTACATGGTTGCAGACAAGAGAAAATGAGAGCCAAGTGAGAGGGGTTTCCCTTTATAAAACCATCAGAGCTTGTGAAACTTATTCACTACCAAGAGAAAGCATGGGGGAAACTTCCCTAAAATTCAATTATCTTCCACCAGGTCCCTCCCACAACACGTGGAAATTATGTGAGCTGCAATTCAAGATGAAATTTGGGTGGGGACACAGCCAAACCATATCTTTCTGCCCCGTCCCCTCCCAAATATCATGCCCTCACATTTAAAAACCAGTCATGCCTTCCCAACAGTTCCCCAAAGTCTTAACTTATTTCAGCATTAACTCAAAAGTCCACAGTTCAAAGTCTTATCTGAGACAAGGCAAGTCCCTTTCACCTATGAGTCTGTAAAATCAAAAGCTAGTTACTTCCTAGATACAATGGACCTACAGGCATTGGATAAATACACCCATTCCAAATGAGAAAAACTGGCTAAAACAAAAGGTCTAAAGGACCCAAACAAGTCCAAAATCCTGCGTGGCAGCCAAATCTTAAAGTTCCAAAATGATCTCCTTCAACTCCATATCTCACCTCCAGGTCACACTGATGCAAGATGTGGGTTCCCATAGTTTTGGGTAGCTCTGCCGCTGTGGCTTTGCAGGGTACAGCCTCGCTCCTGGCTGCTTTTGTGGGCTGGTGTTGGGTGTCTGTGGCTTTTCCAGGTGCACAGTGCAAGCTGTTGGTGTATCTACCATTCTGGGGTCTGGAGGACGATGGCCCTCTTCTCACAGCTCCACTAGGCAGTGCCCCCCAGTGGGGATTCTGTGTGGGGGCTTCAATCTCACATTTCCCTTCTACACTACCCTAGCTGAGGTTCTCCATGAGAGCCCCACCCCTGAGGTAAGCTTCTACCTGGTCATCCAGGCATTTCAATATATCCTCTGAAATGTAGGCGGAAGTTCCCAAACCTCAATTCTCGACTTCTGTGCACCCATAGGCTCAATACCACATGGAAGCTGCCAAGGCTTGGGGCTCACATTCTCTGAAGCCACAGCCTGAGCTGTACCTAGGCCCTTTTTAGCCATGGATAGAGTGGCTGGGATGGGTCACCAAGTCCCTAGGCTATATAGAGCAGTGACCTGTGACCAATAATACCACAGTTAAAATAATTTTAAAGACAAGGACCTCAAATTCATAGATGATAAATACAAACATTATATAAATATGAATATAAATATGATATATACAGAGAATATATATAATAGTATAGTATTTATATATAAATTACATATATACACTATTTTCTGTATTTTACGTTCCCTACAAATGATTTTAGAGTTTCCCTTTTTTACTTAAAATTCTAAAATTCTAAAATTTTATCTGAATTTGTCTTGGTGGAAATCTAAAAAATGATTATTCCCACTTGGCATTCAGTGTGGACTTTTAATTCAAAAGTTCACATCTTTTCTCAGCTCAGGATATTTTTTGTGTTACATATTTTATTTTTTTTCTCCTTTGTGATTGTTAATTCCCTGCCTTTGTGGCATCTATTAAGTGAATTTTGAAATCAGTAGACATGTCCATGTGTCAAACATCTTTCCATAACTTTCATTTTGTTGTTATTCTGCATACATTTTGAAGGAATGCCGTAGTTTTTTCCTAAGATCATTAAAACATTTTCAGCTTGGAGACAAGTAATCCGAGTTTAGAAATCATCTATGAATTTGAGATTCCTGTCTTTAAAATGATCATTTTAATTCTGGTATTCTCGGTCACAGACAACAAAATATACTTTCATTGGCAATAGCAATGGCATATAGTGATATACTAATGATCTTCATATGCTGTATAAGAAGAGAAGTATTAATTTCTCATCTAGTTTGTACATGTTCCCATTCCTCCTCTAAACAAATAAACCAAGACCCAATAATTTTTGTATCATGTTGGTTGTTTCACAATTATGTTAATCATAGAACTATTATACACCTTTCAAATTTTCTTTTTACATATTAAGAAATACGATTTTCTCAATTTAAGGTTTCAAAAATGTAGATATTTTTTCTTTGAATGTTACATATCTTAGAAGTGAAATACAGTCCACTAGAAAATGTAACCTACCCAAAGTTAAGAAACCTTAAAAACAATGCAAAATCAAACTGTTCACATCCTGTGAAATAAATACATTATAAGTGCAGATGAGAAGTTACTTCCGTTACTGATAAGCACAAAAAAATGAAATGAATTGAACAACAATTATAAGACATCTCAGAGACTGAGAACTTGCTTTAATGAAGCTGAAATTCAGAGGGAAATTAAACTACATGTCTTATTTGAGAAACAAATTGTTTATTCCAGACCTGATACTTTTACGGCTCTGGGAAATCCCAAGTGATTTTTCTGAATTAAGACAAGAACCAATTAAAATCTTTTCAGAACAGCATAGACCTTGTATATGGGCTATGACATATAATTGCACATTTATTATGAACAGTCAAGGCTTCTATATGTATTTAGCAGATGGATATTGCAACCTTTAGCAAAATAAATTAACTACTTCACCTCTTTGAAAAAGAAAAGTATTATTTAAATACACCATCAAGTGATATCATACTAAATTACAAAAGATTCCTAGTCAGGCTCCAGCTGCAAAGACGATTTACTTATTCTAATCTACAAAATACATCACAAAGGTCTTCAACACTAATATCCAATAAAGACACATGGTGATATGATTAATTAATGCATTAGAAGGAGAGTATAAGAAAAAGAAAAGAGTCAAGTTAGACTCCAAGATTTTTTACTTTTACTTAAGCATCTAAAATACTGTGATAGCCATTTACTAAGACAGGGTGTTCTGCTGGAGAGATTTTCTAGCAGGATGGTCCGAGTTGGATTTGGGAATGCTGGAGTGTTTAAGTAGGTGTATTCTCCTTTACCGTAAACTCACTAACAGCAGCTTCTGCTGAAACACCAGCTGTGTAGTCTGAGAGGATCTCTCTTATGGAAGAGGTTTAATAGATTTTTCCTAACAAAACTGGAAATAGAAATAATTCAAAATGTCTGTTTCCTGAGATATATATCACCATTAGTCATTGCTACTCACCTACAGGACAATTTCTTGTCTTCCACAATTAAGAGTTCTTGATTCACTTTTGTATCAACTGCAATGATGAAAGTGCTAAGTTGTTTGCAATAATTTACTTCTCAATTTCTCTGCTTGGTATTTTACTATGCATAGGCATTTCGTGTTAAGACCAGCATAATGGTGGGGAAAAGTTGCTATTTATATAGTTTTGCTATTTATATGGTTTCCCAAGCACATTTTACTTAAGAGAAAAATTAGTTTCTTTCACATACCAAAAAAAAAGAAAAAAGCGAGTTGTGAATATACTAACTGAAACTATATTATATTAGCCAGGTGCAGTGATGCACACCTGTAGTCCCAGCTACTTGGGAGGCTGAGATGGGAGGGCAGATCATTTGAGACCAGGGGTTTGAGGTCATCCTGGGCAACATAGCAAGACCTTGTCTCTAAAATAAAATAATAGGTAAATTATATATTTTTTCTTTTTTTATTATTTGAAGACCTTGTTTAGTGTTATTCAGTGTAGATACTTAGAACAGAAAATAAGAAAAAAAGTCAAGCTGTAATCACTTCACTTTACTCATTTATACTAATTCTACTCCTGTTTTTTGTTCATGAACAGACATGTTTGACCAAAGACATGACTAGATAGCCTGGCTAAAATGAATAATTCATCTTTTTAAAAGATGGCTAAGCCTACAAGAAATGAAAAATCTGAGACAAATACGAATGTCCGAGTATAATAGAAAGTCTACTTTCAAGTAATCAGATAAAATAACAGCCAAACTAAACCTCTGTACCCAATAAAAATATCCTTCCAAAATGAAGGTAAGTGAAAAGGATTTCAGAAAAACAAAAACAGAATTCCTCTCCAGGAAAACTTTAAACACACACACACACACACACACACACACACACACACACACACACTAAAGGGAGATTTTCAGGCTGAAGAAATATTATGTCAACAAGAAACATTGAATTCCTGGAAGAAAAAAAAGCGTAAATATGTAGGTAAATGTAAGAGACTAAGGACTATAGAAAACAAGAAAATGATATGTTACCTGGTTTAAATTATATAAAAATTGGTTCATAACAAAAATAATATGAAAGGTGGGGAGGTAAATGAAGTTAAAGTGTTTAAAGTATTCCAACATTGGGGAGGTAAATGAAGTTAAAGTGTTTAAAGTATTCCAACATTAACAGGCAATTGGTGAAATAATTTGTATTTTACTAAATTAAAAAATGTTCTATGCTTTTAGCAATGGCAGGAAATTGGTTAGAAGAAAATAATTTTAATAGACTGTAATAGATACAAGGATGTCGTATCAGTCAGATTCCAATCAGGCATTATGTAGGTGATAAGCCAGGAACAGAAAGTTAAATACTACATACTCTCACTCATACTTTGAAGCTAAAAAATGTTGCTTTTGGCCGGGCACAGTGGCTCACACTGGTAATCCCAGCACTTTGGGAGGCCGAGGCTGGCAGATCACCTGAGGTCAGGAGTTCAAGACCAGCCTGGCCAACATGATGAAACCCTGCCTCTACTAAAAATACAAAAATTAGCTGGGCATGGTGGTGGGCACCTGTAATCCAAGCTATGTGGGAGGCTGAGGCAGGAGAATCGCTTGAACCCCGGAGGCAGAGGTTGCAGTGAGCAGAGATAGTGCCACAGCACTTCAGCCTGGGTGACAGAGTGAGACCCCATCTCAAAAAAAAAAAAAAAAAGTTGCTTTTATAGAAGTAAAAAGTAGGATAGAGGATACTAGAGGCTGGGAAAAGTAGGGGAAGGAGGAGATAGGAAAAGAATTGTTAAAGGTTACATAATTACAGGAAGAATAAGTTATAGTGATACTTGTGGGCTATGGGAGGTCCCTAAACACCAGTGAGATGTCATTCTTCGCTGATGTCCAGGCTTTTGACACCACTGTGAGAA
Organism: Pongo pygmaeus; assembly: GCF_028885625.2. Classification (NCBI taxonomy): domain Eukaryota; kingdom Metazoa; phylum Chordata; class Mammalia; order Primates; family Hominidae; genus Pongo; species Pongo pygmaeus. The sequence goes on from NC_072384.2 coordinate 87,831,458, forward strand.
TGAATTCAAGGATGAGTCAGAAAATAGTGAAACTTCAGAGATTTATTGCAAACTGAGAAGTACACACTCAAGAAAGGGGAGTGCAGGCATACTCAAAAGAGAGTTAACATGCAACACGATGTAGGGTTACTATCTTTATGGGTTTCTTTAACCAAGGGGTAGAATATTCATGACAATTACTGGAAGAAGGTAAATATTTATCGGAACTATGGCACTACTCATTTTTACACTAAATATGGATGTTCCCAGAACTGTCATGGCACTGGCGGGTGTGTAATTTAGTATGTCGATGAGCATATAATGAGGTCCTAGGTAAAACTTGGGTCAAATCCAGCTCAATGTTGTGTCCAGTTGGTCTTGGCCAGCTTGGCCCACATCTTGTTTCTCAGGGTCTTATCTGCCCTTAGTTTATGTGGCTATTTCAACAATTTACTTTTACTAGTCATGTGAAATTGCTGCATGGAATTTTCTATTCTCCTGCAAATGCCCTGTCTCACTAGTATTGTATAGTACTATAGGAGGACTATGTTAAATAAAATATACAGATTCAAATAGCTAGAAGAAATATATTAAATATTCCCAACAACAAAAAAATGATAAATGTTTGAAATGACAGATATGCTAATTACCTTTATCTGATCACCATAAATTGCATGTATCTAAACATCACTACACACCTCAAAAATATGCACAATTATTTTGTGTTCATTAAAAATGAAATAAAATACTTTACTCAGGAATAAGAATTCACACCACTTTTTAAAATACAGATGATTTAATTCTAACATTATAAGAAATTATATCTCTGTGTGAATTAGAATTCTTCAGAGAAACAGAACCAGTAGTTTATAGTTTATTTATCATAATGAATTGACTCATGTGATTATGAAGTGCTAAGAAGTCCCCAAATCTTTCTGCAAACTAAAGACCCAGGAGAACTGATGGTGTAGTAACAGTCTGAGTCTAAGGGCCTGGGTATGAGGAAAGATGATGATAACAGTTTCAGTCCAAATGCAGAAAACCAATACCCAGGCTTGAAAACAGTCAGGTAGAGAGAGAAAATTTCCCTGACCCTTTTTTTGTTCAAGTCATACATTCAATAGAACAGTGGAGAAGGCAATCTGCTTTACTCATTTGAATGTTAATCTCATTCAGAAATTCAGAAACATCCCCACAGACACATGCAGAATAACATTTAGCCAAATATACGGGTACATTGCAGTTCTGTCAAGTTCACATATAAAATTCACCATAACACAATAAATATTCTTGTACTTCTTTTACAACTTTCATGAATGTTCAACCAGGTTGTAAATGACAGGCAGACATTTATGTATCTATAATCTCTACCACTTGATTTGTAAATTACTTGTCAAACTAGTTGCCTAATAAATATTTTCAAATAAATGGACGATTAATATTTTGTTCTTAGATTTATTTTATACCGAGAAGTTTCAACACAAGAGCTGCTAAACCACTGAAAATATCTGAACTATAGTGTTGATGGCTGTTGTGAGACCTTTGTTCTCATCTTCTTAGTTTAAAAGAATTTAAACAAAAGACAAACAGCAAGAGAGATGCAGCATAGAACAATTTATTACAAAGAAAAAATAATATTTTGAAAGTTAACTGCAGAATAAACAGTACACCCTGAGAGACAGAGAGGATTCAGAGCGGGCTGCTCATAAGGATGAGACAGCAAAGATTGGCACTAGGAAGACTCCGTTTATGGGAGTCTTACATAATTATTCATAAGGGGTGAAAAAGGTATTACTAGTAAGCATGTTCTGGGTGGTCCTCTGGGTGCACATGCACAGTAGCTGTACATGCTTGTTCATACATCAGATGTCTCGTTAGCATCAAAAATTTCCACCCTGGTCTGTGTTTTTTTAATAATATAAAGAGCAAAGGTTAGTCTGAAGACAGGTAAAAACAAAACGCACATGCTTTCTACAGGGGAAATTCCCTACTGGAGATCGTTTTGCTTTAATGAGCTTGACTACAATGCAAATGCTGAGGCTTATTGTGTTGACTGTATGCTTGCCATGGTCTCACATCCCGGGAACATGGTTACTTCCTTGACTGTCTCTATCGTGCCTCAATAGGATTTCAGAAATATCTCCCTAGCTTTGTGATCATGTAGAAAATATTATCAGTACGTATCAGCCTTGAGTATTTGCTAAATGCCCCTTTTGGGAAACTTTTATAAAAATAGTGAATTTAAATCTTACCTAATGTTTAACATTAACAAATTCACTTTTCTAGTGTAAACGCTGAAAATTTGAGAGAGGTCTTAGTTAATTTAGAAAGTTTATTTTGCCAAGGTTGAGGATGCCTGCCCAAGACACAGCCTCAGGAGGTCCTGATGACATGTGGTCAAGGTGATCAGAGCACAGCTTAGTTTTATACATTTTAGGGAGACATGAGACATCAATCAACATATGTAAAATGAACATTGGTTCCCTCAGAAAGGCAGGACAACCCAAGTAGGACAACTCATGCGGGGAGGGGGCTTCCAGGTCACAGGTAGGTGAGAGACACACGGTTGCATTCTTTTGAGTTTCTGATTAGCCTTTCCAAAGGACGCAATCAGATATGCATTTATTCAGTGAACAGAGGGCTGACTTTGAATAGAATGGGTAGCAGGTTTGCCCTAAGCAGTTCCCAGCTTGAATTTTCCCTTTAGCTTAGTGATTTGGGGAGCCAAGATATTTTCCTTTCACACTAGTAAAATTATATATATATATATTTTTTCAAGGTTCTAAATTTTTTTACTCTCATCTGTATCCTATAATAAATACTTCTTTTGTTCATATTTTGAACAAGATTTTGTTAATCTTCATGAACAAAATAAGTGGTCTCAAACATAGATTTTTAAAAAATTCTACAAGATTAAAATAATTTCTACAAGAAGTTTGATGATATGGTTTGGCTATGTCCCCACCCAAATCTCATCTTGAATTCCTGCTTGTTGTGGGAAGGACCTGGCGGGAGGTAACTGAATCATGGGGACAGGTATTTCCCGTGCTGTTCTCATAAGAATGAATAATTCTCAGGAAATCTGATGGTTCTATAGGAGGAGTTTCCCTGCACAAGCTCTCTGCCTACTGCCATCCATGTAAGATGTGACTTGCTCCTCCTTGCCTTCCACCATGATTGTGAGGCCTCGCCAGTCATGTGGAACTGTAAGTCCATTAAAACCTTTTTCCTGATAAATTACCCAGTCTCAAGTATGTCTTTATCAACAGTGTGAAAACAGACTAACACATTTGGGATCTGGTAGTAAATAATTAGAAGAAAGTGCATTATAATGACCTTAGGCCTGTCACAGCAAATTGCAGTGATTCACTTTTTCCTCCAACTAAATAGTAGCTGATATGATTTGGCTCTGTGTCCCCACCCAAATCCCATCTTGAATTGTAGCTCCCATAGTTCTCACATGTTGTAGGAGGGACCCAGTGGGAGATAACTGATTCATGGGGTGGTTTTTCCTATATTGTTCTCATGGTAGTGAATATGTCTCACAAGATCTGATGGTTTTATAAGGGGTTTCCTCTTTCACTTGGCTCTCATTCTCTCTTGTCTACTGCCATGTAAGACTTGCCTTTTACCTTCCACCATGATTGTGAAGCCTCCCCAGCCTTGTGGAACTGTGAGTCCATTAAACCTCTTTTTCTTTATAAATTGCCCAGTCTCGGCTATGTCTGTATCAGCAGAGTGAAAACCGACTAACACGGAAGCTACTTACAACCAATTTTATATGTAAATGGAATGCTAAAATAAATCCTAACATGCCATGAAAAGTGTCCAAAAAATCCATTTGAATAGGATTGTTATATATATTCTATTCAAAACTAACTTATTCTAATACAAAATCAAGTAAAAATGCTCTATTGTGTTTGAACACCAGCAATGTTCACATTTAATTCTTTTTTTTTTTTTTTTGAGATGGAGTCTTGCTCTGTCACACAGGCTGGAGTGCAGTGGCACAATCTCGGCTCACTGCAACCTCCACCTCCTGGATTCAACCCACTCTCCTGCCTCAGCCTCCTGAGTAGCTGGGATTACAGGCACCCACCAACACGTCCGGCTAATTTTTGTATTTTTAGTAGAGATGGGTTTCACCATGTTGCCCAGGCTGGTCTCAAACCCTTGACCTCAGGTGATCCACTTGCCTCGGCCTCCCAAAGTGCTGGGATTAGAGGCGTGAGCCACCATGCCCTGCCCACACATTTAATTCTTAATGCACAAAAATGCACATTGTTGTATTTAAGCATTAAAGTCTAATGATCTGTTATTAAATATACCAGATATAACAACAATAAGCAAGTGTCAAGAATAATGGAATAGTTGTGTTTCTGCCAATTTATTTATTTTTGCTATCATTGTTGCTAATCTACATTTTGTTTCATAAATGGCTATTCCTTTTGTAGGACAGTAAATATTTCAGATACATTTGTTTGTTCCGGAAAGATAAAAAAAAAGACATAAAACAATTTATTTGTTTAGGTGTATCGAATAGCAGAGACATATATAAACAGCTAGCAGAGTCTTTTCTTAACTCAGATTACACTTTTGTATTATTGACTTATTTATCTTAGTCACTCAGTGCCCACATAGTCCTTTTTCTATTACAGTTAGGCTCCATTTGCTTTTTCTGTTACCTTAATATTGAATGGAGAGCACTCCAGGAATAAGCTTACACTTTGTAAACATCTAAAACAAGAGGTAGAGCTTTAATCTAGCACCTGAAAAAATTGACTTCTAGATAGTCAATGTCTGCTAAGATGAGGATGAGAAAACTGTGTCCTGATCTTGAGCTAGAAATAACCTACTGGTCACCTTACAAGTGTTTAATATTTTAACTAAAATTAAATAATATCAATGATTCCTGAAAGTGACATTCCATGGGTAATAATGGAATGCTTAAATGTCAAATTCTGAATTAACCATTTTGTTATAAAATAGAGAATAAATGTGGCATGTAAGAAATAATTTAATTATTTTTACTGGTTCTGAATAGGAATGGAATATCCATGGGGTGACCATATGTCCTATTTTCCCTGGGCAATTTCATGTTAATTATGAAGTCCCAGTGTAAATATTAATAGTAATCCCTTTCACAAAAGTCTCCCACCATGAATGATAAAATATATTCTTGACTCGTACTATGGACACAGATCTACACATTTTATCTGTCTCTCCTGAGTCTCTTAAGGCATTTTCAATAATCCACACTCCAGAGAGATGTCCTCTTCAGATAAATTAAAAGTAGATTATATCACAAAGTTTAAATCATTTGTGTTTGATGCCTCTCCTTTGTCCTCCCACGGCACTAGAAAACCCCTCTAACTTATCAACAGAAGATTGGAATGACCTGTTAACTTACCTCTCTCCAACAACAAAATGTGAACCCAATGACATTTAATAAAAATATGAATAAAACAAACTGCACTTTTATAGTTTAAACATGTAATTGTTTTTTACCTCATGGTTGTACAAGTTGCAAAGCCATTATCCTGTTTGCTAGATATTGATTTTTTTCAAGTAAATCTTTACCTCATGCTTAAGAGGAGAAAAGTCAATTGACTTTGTAATGTGTGTGCTATTTGTTTACTCTGCAGTGTTGTTGGGGTCTTTTTGAAATATTAACTTTCAAAGCAGGATTCTAAATATGCATAAATATTTAACCAGTCATTCTCCATTTCTTCAAAATAATTCACCTAGATGCTAAAATATTCTTTAATTTAAAATGGAAAAATAAGATGACTGTTTTGAAATATTCACTCATTAAGTACAATTGCCAAAAGTGATGATTAAAATCTATGTAGTAAATTAGATTTGTCCCATTTGCATATAAAAGAAAGCCATTTTTACTATTTGTCACACAGTTACTAACTATATACCAGAGGAAACTGTGACAGTCAGAATTTCACTCAGAAACTAATATTGCTAGGCAAACAAAATTTTTTATATGAAAAAGAGGTTTTCAAAACACATTCATAAATATAAGAACCTTTAATTGAATTCTGTCATAAGACATAACTGAAAACAGAAAATTGCACTTATTAAATCAAAAAAGATTATCACATGTATAAAATATAAAGACTAAGGTAACATATTTTCATTTTATCTTTGTTTCACAAGCTTGAAAATCTTTCAGAGTAGACAGACTTTTCTGGGACATTACCTGAACATCACAACACTATTGATTTCCTTTAGGTCTATAAAACAACTACTAACCAAGTTTGAAATAAGACTTTAATGCTGCATGAATCACTTTCAGCTTTTCAAGTCATTGAATTCTTAATATGATACTTCATCACACAAAAGCTCTCAGTGTTATGTATTGTTTTTATTTATGTTTTGTTTTATAATAGCACTCTGGGCTTCCCCAACTCAGGTGAGGTTTCTGTAACAGCATTAAAAGCTGAAGCAGCTTGGAAGCAATGTTGACTTCCACCTTTAGTAGAAGTCTCCACTGAAGGTCATTGGGCTGAGTAAAACTTGCTGATTATTTACTTTACTTCGTAAAATTATTTTAATGTGTGTTAAATATTAGGAGGCTCCCCATAAAAATCTGAATTTGGGGCTGGGCATGGTGGTTTATGCCTGTAATCCCGGTGCTTTGGGAGGCTGAGGTAGGAGGATCATTTGAGGCCATGAGTTCCAGACCAGCCTGAGCAACACAGCCAGATCCTGTCCATACAATAAAATTAAAAAATTAACCAGGCATGGTGGTGCCCCTGTAGTCCCAGTTACTCTAGAGGCTGAGGCGAGGTAATAGCTTCGACCCAGGTGTTAGAGGTTGCAATGAGCTATAATCATGGCACTGCACTTCAGCCTGGATGACAGGACAAAATTCTGTCTCTCTAAAAAAACAAACAAACAAAAAAAAAACAGGCACGGTGGCTCATTCCTGTAATCCCAGCACTTTGGGAGCCCAAAGTGGGCAGATCACCTGAAGTTGGGAGTTCGAGACCAGCCTGACCAACATGGAGAAACCCCGTCTCTACTAAAAATACAAGATTAGCTGGGCATGGTAGCACATGCCTGTGATCTCAGCTACTTGGGAGGCTGAGGCAGGAGAATCGCTTGAACCCGGGAGGCGGAGGTTGCGGTAAGCCGAGATTGCACCATTGCACTCCAACCTAGGCAACAAGAGCAAAATTCCTTCTCAAAAAAAAAAAAAGTCTGGATTTAGATTTTAAAAATTTCAGTGACACTAGGCCCATGGTCTCAGGATGCATCTGGCTGGAGCTGAATATCAGCTGACCCTGTTCGCTAACTTATAATAGTTTACCACAGTCACCTCTAAGCCTATGATAGGCATGTATGTCCCATTATGGAATATGTAGGCATTTGCGGTTGTCAGCCTTGGCCTTAGTTAATCTGGAAGCATTAGTTCTATGTTTCAGAAGGGAACAATTACCAGGGAGGAACAAGCAGAGATAGGGGCTGGTTTCTTCCTCAGTCTCAGGAAGAAGACAGCATTCTTGATTCTGAGCATAATGTGGATCTGTACCACTCACTGACTGTGTCCCTGGTAGGGTTGCCAGACTTAACAAATAAAAAAGCAGGATATCCAGTGAAATTTGAAATTCCAATAATGAATATATTTTTCGTATAAGTATGTCCTATGCAATATTTTCAAATAATTATACTTTAAAAATTATGCCATTTATCTGAAATTCAAATTAAATGTGCCATTCTGGATTTTTCTGCAAGCCTAGCCCCAGGAGATTATCACATCCTTAGAGAAAAATGGCAACATGATGCATCCATGCAGGCTGGATTTTAGGTACTGATGTTTTTTACATTGCCAAAAGTTCTTATCCCAGGAAGAACTAAAATACGTGTCTTCAAAAGGCCACACAAACTTGAGAAATGAGGTTCTGATTAGCGAATATGAGGATGTGAATGAAGAAGAAAGGGAACTTTCCACATATTATCACCCAGATTTCTCCAGAGAAACAGAACCAGTGGGATCTATCTATCTCTCTATCTAGAGAAAGATTGAGCAAATTATTATAAGGCATTGATTCACATGATTGTGGAGGCTGAGAGTACCATAATCTCCCCTCAGCTGGAGACCCAGGAAAGCTGGCTGTGTAACTGAAATGCCCGAGAGCTAGAGAGCCGATGGTACAGATTCCAGTCTGTATCTAAAGCCCTGAGAGCCAGGATGGCTGAGGGCAGAAGATTGATATCCCAGCCTGAAAACAGGCAAAGAGAGTAAATTCTCTGTTTTTTGTTTTATTCAGGCCTCCAGTGGTTTACGAGGCAAACCCACATCTGGGAGGACAAACTGCTTTACTCAGTCTATAAATTCAAATGTTAATCTCATCCAGAAATGCCCTTACAGACATGCCAAAAACAATGTTTAACCAAATATCAGGGCATCTGATGGATCAACAAGTTGACACATAAAATTACCGAGCACAACACATGGCACTTCTTTACAAAAAGATCCTATCCTTCCTTATCCAAGATAACAAGATTGAATTTCCTTCCCAGGAGAATGTGTCTGAATCAAATTTAATTTAATAAAAAAAAGAAAGGAAACATTTCTTGTATACTTAAGTGTATATATCAAAAGATATATCTGCTGCAATGAAAATCTTATCAAAAAGTACCTTTTCTATGAAGTTATCACAATTTCATATGCTGTAAATTTGTTCTGCTCCATAGAAACAATATTATTCCATATACGATTTCAAATTTGATTGTGACACTAAGTGTCTTATCTCAGTATCTCAAACCTCTGAATCTTTTATATCATCTCCCATGAATGAGTCACACAAAACTCACTTTTTAAGTTTCCCAATCAAAAAAGAATCTTACGATAATAATAAAGCTATATGCTTATTCAAAATTAAATTTACCAGGTTGGACAAATAAAATATAAAAAGGAAACAAATATGTTGACATAAGGCAAAGAAGTGCTATAAGGTCATATTTCATCACAGTTTAAAGCAATACTAAGCTAGCCATCTTTAATCTTTTGTTAGTGATCAGAAAAGAACATCTGGCCGGGTGAGGTGGCTCACGCCTGTAATCCCAGCACTTTGGGAGGCCGAGACGGGCAGATCACGAGGTCAGGAGATCAAGACCAGCCTGGCCAATATGGTGAAACCCCGTCTCTACTAAAGATACAAAAAATTAGCCAGGTGTGGTGGCACGTGCCTGTAATCCCGGCTACTCAGGAGGCTGAGGCAGGAGAATCACTTGAACATGGGAGACAGAGGTTGTAGTGAGCCGAGATCGTGCCATTGCACTCTTGCTTGGGCAACAGGGCAAGACTCTGTCTCAAAAAAAAAAAAAAAAAAAAAAAACAAAGAAAAGAACATCTATAACACAGGAGGGATAATACTTCAATGTGCATTATGCTTCCTCAATGCCTACAGGTACACACTCAGTTTAAGCAGAGAACACCTCCAAATAATGAATTACACACACTCAGGGTACAACTAAATACTCATATAATGAAATTTCATATATAAGCCAAGTGTTGACACATGTATGGGAGAGATGCATTCCTGGGCTTTGTAAAATAGGTAATGCCTCTGAATTTAATTCCTTAGGATATAAATGATAATTTATGGCTTTGCTTTGTTGAGCAGGCATCTTCTTGGGGCAAATAATGTAGTGGATTTACAAATCTAAAAATGGAATATTTTAAGCTAAAATTTAAAAATACATATATGCAAAAATGGCACAATTTTAAAGGGGTCTATGAAATCTGTTATGTAGCTTTTGAAAATAGCCATGATGTGTTATACAGTATCTCCTCAATTCTAAGTTGAACTTTTTTCTCATATTTAACATTTTTAAAATCAGGATTAGGCTTTTTTTGGTGAATACATAAAATTTAGTGCTTATTTTCACCCTATAAAACTTATTAAATTGATAATATATCTTTAATAGTCATTTAAAAATAAATGACTATTGTATTTAGGTTGCTTAATAGAATAATCACAAATTTATTAAGATTTAAAGAGGTGTTTATTGATATCTAAAGTCCTCAAAAAATTACAGCCCTTAATTTTTTTCCAATTCTAAAACACATCTCTTCTTTTTATTTTATTTTTGAGACAGAGTTTCACTCTTGTCGCCCAGGCTGGAGTCCAATGGCGTGATCTCAGCTCACTGCAACCTCTGCCTCCCAGGTTCAGGCAATTCTCCTGCCTCAGCCACCCAAGTAGCTGGAATTACAGGTGCCCGCCATCACTCCCAGCTAATTTTTCTGTATTTTTAGTAGAGACATGATTTCACTATGTTGGTCAGGCTGGTTTCGAACTCCTGACCTCGTGATCTGCCCGCCTAGGCCTCCCAAAGTGCTGGGAATGCAGGCGTGAGCCACCGCGCCCGGCCCAAAACATGTCTCTTCTAATAAATTTCTGCATCTGAGCAGATTTTTATTGTTTTCTCTTTGGAGAATGAGTTTTTTATTGAGTGGGTCCCTATTCCAGGCTGGTTTGGGGGCCAAAATGTCAAAATGGTGTCTGGTTTTCATTTGGAGAACACAAAACCTGAAGCCTAGATCAAATTTTCTTTAGGGAAGTAGAAAAAAATGAAGTCTACATTCTGATTCCATTTTTCATACCTGTTCTTTTCTTTCTACCCAGGGTGGCCAACTTTGGATCCTTTTTTCTAAATCTGTATAAATGTAAGAGATATACATGCTATTTTGTTACATGGCTATACTGCTTAATGGTGAAGTCTGGGCTTTTAGTGTGTCTGTCATCTGAATAATGTATGTTCTACTCTAGATATATTTTTACACATACTTTTGCTAAAAATGACTAGGAATGGTTGTCCTAATAGGACCTATAAGATCCCTAAAATTAACTAGAACTAATATTTTTGAAGATTTGTTAATCTTATACAGTGGTTTCAATTATTCTATATCAGCAATAAACTTAGAATTTAGGCACTCAAGAAATTATCAATGATAAATATTATCACAGATAATATTTCCCTTAGAAATATTTCTGGGACAAGTTGTGGTCCTCATGTTATAGAGAATATTGTAGCTGCCACAAAATGATTTTTAAATTCTGAGGAAAGGGAGGGTATTCCTCCCCAGTGCTCAACTGCCATCCCAAGAGCTCAAATTGAAAAAGGAAAATAATAATCAATAATACAATTAAACACATTTTACAAAATTGACTGATGTTTAAAAAACAAAGGCAGGAAAGTAACACTTAGTGTTGGTAATATGTTAACATATGCTAAGTAAATCATGGCAATTTGGGGAAATATTGTTATGTGAGTTACTAGGAGGCTTCAGCCTGGAGCAAGCAATGTTAAGGTAGTATTATTCACATGCTTTCTCTGAAAACAGAAGAGAAAAAAAATGATTCAGTCTGGGGAGGGTGTATGTGTCCAGGAATGTATCTATTTCTTCTAGGTTTTTTAGTTTATGTGCATAGAAGTGTTTATAGTATTCTCTGATGGCTCTTTGTATTTCTGCAGGGCCTTTGGTGATATCCCTCTTATTCTGACTGTGTTTGTTTGAATCTTCTCTCTTTTCTTCTTTATTAGTCCAGTTAGTGGTCTATCTATTTTATTAGTTTTTTCAAAAAACCAGCTCCTGGATTTGTTGATTCTTTGAAGGGTGTTTTATGTCTCCATTTCCTTCAGTTCAGCTCTGATCTTGGTTATTTCTTTCTTTCTTTCTCTCTTTTTTTTTTTTTTTTTTTTTTTTGAGATGGAGTCTTACTCTGCGGCCCAGGCTGGAGTGCAGTGGTGGGATCTCTGCTCACTGCAAGCTCTGCCTCCTGGGTTCAAGCCATTCTCCTGCCTCAGCCTCCTGAGTAGCTGGGACTACAGGCGCCGGCCACTACGCCCGGCTAATTTTTTGTATTTTTAGTAGAGATGGGGTTTCACCATATTAGCCAAGATGGTCTCGATCTCCTGACCTCGTGATCTGCCCGCCTCGGCCCCCCAAAGTGCTGGGATGATTTTGGTTATTTCTTATCTTCTGCTAGCTTTGGGGTTTGTTGCTCTTGGCTCTCTAGTTCTTTTAGTTGTGATGTTAAGTCGTTAAGTTGAGATCTTTCTAGCTTGTTGATGTGGGAATTTAGTACTATAAATTTCCATCTTAACAATGCTTTAGCTGCATCCCAGAGATTCTGGTACCTAGTATCTTTGTTCTCATTAGTTTCAAAGAACTTCTTGATTCCTGCCTTAATTTCATTATTTACCAAGAGTCAATTGAGGCAATAATAAATAGGCTACCAACAAAAACAAGCCCAGGACCAGACAGATTCACGGCTGAATACACCCAGAGGTACAAAGAAGAACTGGTACAATTCCACTCAAACTATTCCAAAATGAAAAGGAGGGACTCCCCCCTAACTCATACTATCAGGCCAGCATCATCCTGATAACAAAACATGGCAGAGATACAACAAAACAAAACAAAAAACAAAACAAAACAAAAGCTTCGGGCTAATATTCTTGATGAATATCAATGCAAAAATATTCAGCAAAGAGCTGGTAAACCAAATCCAGCAGCATATCAAAAAGGTATCCACCATGATCAAGTAGGCTTCATCCCTGGATGTAAGGCTGTTGAACATGCACAATTCAATAAATATGATTCATCACATAAACAGAAGACAAAAAACACATGATTTTCTCAATGGATGCAGAAAATGCCTTCAGTAAAATTCAACATTCCCTCATGTTAAAAACTCTCAGTAAACTAAGTATTGAAGGAACATACCTCAAAATATTAACAGCCATATATGACGAACCCACAGCCAATATCATCTGAATGAGCAAAAAGCTGGAAACATTCCACTTGAAAACCAGCACAAGACAAGGATTCCCTCTCTTACCACTCTTATTCAACATAGTATTGAAAGTTCTGGCCAGGGCAGGCCGGGCGCGATGACTCAAGCCTGTAATCCCAGCACTTTGGGAGGCCGAGGTGGGTGGATCACAAAGTCAGGAGATCGAGACCATACTGGCTAACACAGTGAAAACCCATCTCTACTAAAAATAGCCAGGCGTGGTAGCGGGTGTCAGTAGTCCCAGCTACTCGGGAGCCTGAGGCAGGAGTGAACCCAGGAGGCGGAGCTTGCAGTGAACCAAGATCTCGCCACTGCACTCCAGCCTGGGCGACAGGGCGAGACTCCGTCTCAAAAAAAAAAAAGAAAGTTCTGGCCAGGGCAATCAGGCAAGAGAAAGAAATAAAGCATATTCTAATAGGAAGAGAGAAAGTTAAACTATCTTTGTTTGCAAATTATATGATCCTAAATCTACAAGACCCCATGTCTCAGCCCAAAAGCTTAAGCTGATAAGCAACTTCAGCAAAGTCTCAGGATACAAAAGCAATGTGCAGAGATTACGAGCACTCCTATACACCAACAACAGTCAATTTGAGAGCCAAATCAGGAATGAACTCCCATTCTCAATTGCCACAAAAAGAATAAAATACCTAGGAAACCTAGGAATACAGCTAACCAGGAGGTGAGAGATCTTTTCAAGAAGAACTAAAACCAGTGCTCAAAGAAATCAGAGGTGACCCAAACAAATGGAAAAACATTCCATTCTCATGGATAGAAAGAATCTATATCATTAAAATCGCCTTATTGCTCAAAGCAATTGATAGATTCAATGCTATTTCCATTAATCTACCATTGACATTCTTCACAGAATTAGAAAAAAAACTATTTTAAAAATTCATATGGAACTGAAAAAGAGCCTGAATAGCCAAGACAATCCTAAGCAAAAAGAACAAAGCTGAATGTATCACGCTACCCAACTTCAAACTCTACTACAAGGCTACAGTAACCAAAACAGCATGGTACAGGTGCAAGAACATACACATAGACCAATGGAACAGAATAGAGAAACCAAAAATGAGACCACACACCTACAACCATCTGAACTTCAGCAAACCTTTCAAAAACAAGCAATGAGTAAAGGATTCCCTATTTAATAAATGGTGCTGCAATAACTAGCTAGCCATATGCAGAAGATTGAAACTGGTCCCCTTCCTTATCCCATATACAAAAATCAACTCAAATGGAATAAAGACTTAAATGTAAAACCCCAAACTATAAAAAACCCAGAAGAAAATATAGGCAATATCATTAGGACATAGGCACAGGCAAAGAATTTATGATGAAGATGCCAAAAGCAATTGCAACAAAAGCAAAAATTGACAAATGGAATCTAATTAAATTAGGGAGCTTCTGCACAGCAAAAGAAACTATCATCAGAGTAAACAGACAGTCTACAGAATGGGATAAAATTTTTGCAATCTACCCATCTGACAATGGTCTAATATCCCACATCTACAAAGAACTTAAACAAATTTAAAGAAAAAAACCAAATTCCATTAAAAAGTGAGCAAAGGACATGAACAGACACTTCTCAAAAGAAGACATACATGTGGCCAAAAAATATATGAAAAAAACTCAACATCACTGATCATTAGAGAAATGCAAATAAAAACCACATGAGATACCATCTCATGCCAGTCAGAATGGCTATTATTAAAAAGTCAGAAAAACAACAGATCCTGGTGAGGTTGTGGAGAAAAAAGAACACTTTTACACTCTTCTTGGGAGTGTAAATTAGTTCAACCATTGTGGAAGACTGCGTGGTGATTCCTCAAAGACCTAGAGGCAGAAATACCATTTGATCCAGCAATTCCATTACTGGGTCTATACCTAAAGGAATAGAAATCATTCTGTTATAAAGATACATGCACATGTATGTTCCTTGCAGCAGTATTCACAATAGCAAAGACATGGAGTCAACCCAAATGCCCATCAATCATAGACTGGATAAAGAAAATGTGGTACATATACACCGTGAAATACTACGTAGCCATAAAAAGGAATGAGGTTATTTCCTAAAAAGGAACATGAATGCAGCTAGAAGCCAGTATCCTCAGCACACTATTATAAGAACAGAAAATCAAATACTGCATGTTCTCTCTTACAAGTGGTAGCTGAATAATGGACACATGGACACACGATGGGGAACAACACACACTCGGGCCTGTGGGAGGGTGGGGGATAGGAGCAGGGAGAGTATTCAGAAAGAATAGCTGATGGAGACTGGGCTTAATATCTAGGTGATGGGATGATCTGTACAGCTAATCACCATGGCACATGTTTAACTATGTAACAAACCTGCACATACTGTACATGTATCCCTGAACTTAAAATAAAAGAATGAAAACAGAAAAAGAATTGAAGCTCGGCTGGAATCCACCTGAACCAAAGAACTCTGCTTGCAGCTTGCATAGAAAGAGTTCACATTGTGTCCCTGTTTAATGTAATCAGTAGCCTTTCTTTGTAAATTAAAAATAAATCCCTTTTCCCTAGTAATGTTTAAAAAGAAGAGGAAAAACGTCCTGTCTTCTAAAAAGTAATTAGTCTTGCAGAATGTTTCTTTCAACATCTTGTCCCTAGAAACAGAGATGAAGGGGAAAGCTGTCATACTCCATTGATCCAATTGGTAACAATTTGAAAATAAGTTCCTAGCTAATTGAATTGGCCCCTAGCACCAAATAAATTGACAAATGTGAAATTCTTCTACTAATTTCAAGTCTTTTAAATTATACAGCTCCAAAGAAGTTTTAAAAAGTTAAAAAAGAATGAAAGATTTTAAAGTATCATTATTTTACATTTTATGTTACATATATTTAAAACTTCAAATATTAATTAAGAAGAGTTACTGAAATATAAATGATACTAACTTTGTAGACCCCAAACTTCTAGAACTCAGAGAGCTTGATAATTCTCATTGTGACTCGAGACGGGATTTTCCACAAGATTGTTCCATGGAATAACATTTTTGTATGATAACCTTATTGCATAAAAATTGCATAGTCAAATAGTTTGGGAACTACTGTACATTCTATCCACCTAAGAAAATTTATTGTTTGTTTAATATACTTCCCCAAATATGTTTAATTTATATATGTTGATTGTACATATAATTCTAAGCATTAGTAAACTTCATCAGTCCCTTACTGGAAAAATTTTTTTTTTTGGTGTCAGGGACACAGCTCCTTCTACTTTCCTCCTCCCTCAGTGGCATATCGTTTTCAGTCTAATTAGGTGGATGATTCGCCTCTTCTTAAACGATTAAAATGGACTCTTCTTCATCTATACTCCATTTACATCCATCTTCAGGTGATCTCAATGAGTTCTACATGTTAAAAAGCATATTAGGCCAGGTGTGATGGCTCACGCCAGTAACCCCAACACTTCGGGAGGCTGCAGTGGATGGATCTCTTGAGGCCAAGAATTCAAGACCAGCCTAGGCAAGGCAACATGGCAAAACCCTGTCTCTACTAAAAATATAAAAATCAGTCGGGTGTGGTGGCTCATGCCTATAATCCCAGCTACTCAGGTGGCTTAGGCAAGACAATCGCTTGAACCTGGGAGGCGAAAGTTGCAGTGAGCTGAGACCATGCCTGAGCAAGACTCTGTCTAAAAAAAAAATTTAAAAAAAATATATATATTAGACCTACATTTATATACACAGTGCCAACAATTCTCCTATACTCAAGATTGGAATATTTAATAGACATCTCAATCGTACATGTAAACTGACATACTGTTAAACCCCCAAACTCTGCTTCTCCCTCCAATCCCACAGTGTTCAGAATACTTTATGTCATCACACTTCATTATAATGTTGAGATTTTTATAAAAGAACAAAAATTAGGGGTTCATCTTTGATTCTGTAAAACCCATAACTGATATCCAATTAATTAGTACACAATTTCAGCTCTACAGTCAAAATACTTTCTATATTAGATGATTTTGCTATTACCTTGATCAATCGCTATTTGCCTGAACTACTGCTATTGGCATCTAACTAATATTTTTGTTTGCACATTTATCCTTAATGCAATCTATATTCTATAGAAAAGACAACATAGGTCTTTTAAAATATAAATTATACAATGTCATTGCTATAGTCTGAATGTTTATGTCCCCCACAAATGTATATGTTGAAATCCTAACCCCTGATGTGATGGTGTTAGGAGGTGGAGCCTTTTGGGAAGTGAATAGGTTTTGAGGTTGCTTGGCACCCTCATGATTGGGCTTAGCATCCTTATAAAAATAGTGAGAGAGAGCTAGCTAGCCTCTTCGGCCATATGAGGTTACAGTGAAAAGATATCTGTCTGTGAAGGAAGTGGGCCCTTACCAGACACCTATTCTGCTAACGTCTTGACCTTTCCAAACGCCAGAACTGTGAGAATAAATTTGTTTTTTTACAAGCTACTCAATTTGTGATCTTTTTTTTTTATAACAGCCTGAATGGACTAAAACAGTCAAGGTCCTAACTCAACTATTTGAAGACACTGAATAATGAGCAAAATTTGACAGAAAATCAGAAGTAGTCAACTCTTGAAAGAAGGGAACTACGGAAGAATCATAGGTATGTGACTTTTTGCCTGAAGGTATTTCCTGTAGCACAGCATAGCTGGAAGTGAAAGTTGCAATGCTGAAAAGGGAATTTATGTTTTTATAATCGGAAAAAACATGTTTTAAATATAGGACTTAGGTTGCACCATAAGAAGTTAGGAAAAGATGTGCAAATACACCCAAAATAAGTAAAAAAAAGACAATAATGAAGGACAGAAATCAGTGAAATAGGGAATGGGCAAACAGTAGAAAATTTTAACAAACCAGTGGTTTACCCTTTAAAACGACTAGTAAAATTGATAAGCCATTAGTAAAACAAATCAAGAAATAAAGAGAAAATCAGTATCAATACCCAAGGAATATCAGTATCAGGAATTAAGAGAGGATAACACTATAGATCCTTGCAAACATCAAAAAATAAGAAAGAACAATTTTTAACAACTAAATAGCACAGTAGTCAATGACTTAAGTAAAAGCCATTTTTCAAGAAGTGCAGGTTATGAAATCTGACACAAGTTGAATTAGAAAATCTGAATAATTCTGGAGGACATTGTGTTAAATGAAACACGCCAAGCACAGAAAGACAAATACCACATGATGTCACTTATATGTGAAATCTTAAAAAGGTGAAATCATTAAAGCATTGAGTAGAAAAATGGTGTTTACCTGGGGCTCGGGGAATTGGGGTGGTAGTTTGAGGAAATGTTGGTCAAATGATACAAAATTTCAGCTAGACAAAAGGAATAAATTCAAGAGATCTATTGCAGGGCATGGTGGTGTAGATAATAGCAATGTATTTTACACAATAAAGTTGCTAATATAACAGATTTTAAGTGATCTCGCTACAAAAAAGGTAATGTATGTAAATTAGCTTGATTTAGCCATTCCACAATGCATACCTATTTCAAAACATCACGTTGTACACCACGAATATATACAATTTTTATTTGTTAATTAAAAAATAAAAAAGAAAGCAAAGAATAAAGGAAGTCCTTAAATAGTTCCCCCGGCAAAATTTGAGATATTTTGACTATCAAATAAAATAATTACAGTCATGCATTATAACTTGTTGAAAAAAATAGAAATTCACAATTTAATACTTATACAAATGAATGAATGAAGAAGCAAAATATCTTCCTTAACACTGTGGAAGGTAAACTAATATATATAGAAAGAATGATGGAGTTAGAAAATCGTATATTGCAGTGGTAAAATTTTTATTAGACATGGGATATTGAAATAGTTTCAGTCCCCCCACAAATAATTAGTTTTCAGGGGAAAAATAGGAACTTTGCCATTGGAAAAAGGGGTGAACACCATCTAATGAACTGATCAAAATTAATATCAAAAATATTGGAACAAAGCAAGATAATGTGCTTTTTTATGTGATGTACTGAGAAGACACATCATGTTTGCAGTGTATTTCTGCCAAGAATGTACAATTTGAATCTAATCATGAAGAAGCAGCAAATAAATAAAAATTGGATACATTGTATAAAATAACTGACCTATACTCTTTAAAAAATGACAAGGGTAAGAAGATAATAGAAGGCAGTACAACGTTTTATAGATTAAAGGGCAATAAAGAGACATGACAACTAAATAAAATACCTGATCATAGATTAGATCCTAAGTTGGGGAAAAAACAATTGTAACAGTCATTATTGTTACAATTTACTAAATTCAAATATATACCATAATGTAGACAATAGTATTACATCAATATCACATTTTCTGATTATGATAAATTTGATTAGGTAAAATAATGTCCTTTGTAAGCAATGCACAATGAAATATTTAGGAGTAAATGGGCAGAAAATCTGTGATTTATTCTTGAATTATATAGGAAAAATCACGTATGTGTAGACATATGTCCCTCTTTATTCAAGTCTGTTCAAATACTACCTCCTCACAGAGGGCTTTTCTGATTTCCCTTCCTACTATAACTCTCATCAATTTTCTATTTTTAATCCTTATTTTTTGCAGCATTTATTTCTAATCAACATATTACATACTCATTTTTAATTGGTTCAGTGCTTTATTTGTCTCCTAGATAGAATACAAAATCTGCGGGGGCAAGGACTTTGTTTTTTCCCTACTCAATCTCTAGCACAAAACAATGATTGGCATATAATTTGACTATAAATATTTCTAAATGAAATTTTTGTAAATCAAATATTTGTAAGTGAAATACTTGGAAATGAAAGGAATTATGGTTTTAAAATGTAATTCCAATGAACACAAAGTGGGTTTGTGTGGAGCAAACATTGGGAAACAGGGATATAAAAAAAGTTTAATTATGTTATCTATTTTGGTAAATTTGGGAATCAAAGGACTCCAAGTTACTTTTGAAAAATAAAAAGAAAGACATTACTGTGACAATTACAGATAACAGTCTTATACCCTAAGAAAAAAATGGATCACCATCTCAAGATCCTGATCTAGAGACACACTGAAACCAGCAGGTGAAGAAGAGCCTGTGTCCTTTCAAGTTTAACTCAAACCTGTCCTGCAGCCTCACCATCTACTTTGTTGTCCAACAAGCCTTCACAAGAGCACTGTTTCTTTTACAAGTATATTCTTTCTTGTCTTCTGGCTTTCACCCATCCAGCTCATACAATTACCTCTGCCTACAACGCTTTTCTTTTAGTGGCCTAGACCTAACTAAAATGCCACTGTCTTTTTGAAGTCTTTCCTGACTCTTCTAGGCAGTTAGATTACGTATCTTCAAAGGTTTCATGCTAACCCATATGAATCTTTTTCATAGCACTTAGCATATTATATTTGGAATTATGTTTACATTAACATCTCCCATTGGTGTAATATCCTTAATGATGGGAACCATGCCTGACCCAGCTTCATAAATGTCAATTTTAGCCCATTGATCTTCACATGCTGTGTACATGCTTATATTGGCTTCAAGTTTTATTTTGCTTTTTACTCTTTTCCCCCAGAGAGATTTGTGGATAAAACATCAATAAAATGACGTGGTAGACATTGCTTTACTTCTCCAGATAAATGACAAGTTTGTTATGTTCTTACATTAGGAAAATAAACACTCTCAATATAAGAGTCAGACAACGAGTATCCAGAATCCATGTACTCAAAAATGTCAACCACTCAGGAAACAGTCAATAAGATGCAAGTGAAAAGACCTTTGAACTACCTTAGGAAATGTCACTAACTTTATTAATAAATAAACATGCAATTTATTAACAGCAGAATCTCCTAGTATTCTCTATTTATCACTATTTCAGAAAAATTCTATCACATTTGTTTTACAGTTTAAGAGCAGGAAAGTATTTAGAAAATGTAAAGTGGTTGCTAGAACTAAGTGTACTAACTAGTTCTAGTTCTGATAGGTTGTATCCAGATAAAGAGGGAAAAGAAAAAAAAATCATGAAAATAAACCTTAAAAATGTAAAAAGTTCAGTGTGATCATTTACTGTAAAGGTTAGCAGTCCAAAATACTTGACTAGTCCCTGAATTAATAAATCAAGCATATTCTACTTAAAGAGTATAGTGTAAAATATTTTTGGAAATATTTCCTGCAGAACTGGAAAATTAAAATAAAGCTTTTTTTCCCTTAGAAATACAAGCTTTTATTTTCAAAAAAATTAACCCATGTAAAATGTTTCATCTGCTACACAAGTCTTTAAAATTGCTATTCTGAGATTAACTGGATCTATTGTCCTTGAAAAAAAATGTTTTGTTTAACTATTATTGGAAGATAATAATTTCTAGCAACACAGATGCTTTCATTTTTATAAGGCAAGGCATTTATTTTGAAATCAGGAAACTTTCAGAGAAAAATACTATAACGAATGTTTTCTGTGCATAGCACCTTATTTCAAAAGTATTCATATGAACCTCTGGACATTTCATGCCTTTAGAGGGAACCATTACAAGATAATGAGCTATGAAATGGCAAGCATTAATCTCTACGTAGTCTTTCAAAGGGAAAATCATTTCCCTTAGGCATCTGATACTGCCAAAGAGCTACTGACTACTCCTAAAGGAGGTAATATTTAGGATTTTTTTTTAGAAAAAGCTTATAACTTGGTGATTTCAATATAAAAATATGGCATAAAGTTTCAAGACTTAGGAAAGATAAAGTTGTTTTAAAGTGCACATTTAGTACATTTGCATTTTAAACCTGCAGAAACACACAAACTCCAGCAAAGCAAAAGTAAAATTAAAACACTATGTAAGCTGTGTCACTAAATGTTCTTACAGGCTAAATAATTTAATTAAAATTTTATTTTTATATATTTTTATTTATTTCTTTTGAATGTGTTGTTTAAAACTCTTTTCTCAGAAGGAGTAGTTTTTAATTTATTGTCATTAGTTACCTCTGTTCTCTATTCATGTGACAAAATTCATGGCTACAAATTCCATGATTTGATGACTATAAGCAGGTATTAGTGCATCAGAATTATTTAGAGTTAATGATATGGATGCATGTTATAAAACAGCAAAATAATAATTCTTTTTTTTTTTTTTTTTTTTTTTTGAGATACAGAGTCTCCCAGTGCTTCCCAGGCTGGGATGCAATTGCTATTCACCAGTGCAATCATAGCGCACTAAAGCCTTGAAATTCTGCCTCAGCTTCCCCAGTAGATGAGATTACAGGTGTGCACCACTGTGCCTGGCTCAATATTTCTTTAAACAACATGAATTAGGTATAATGAGGAAATTTGTCCTCCCATTGATCTGCAGCCAGTTTTCATTAGCTTATTTATCTGTCTATATAGTTCTCCTTCATCTCACCTTCACAACTCTGGATACTTCACTCCTAAACCTTAGCACATTTGTGGGGAAAAAAAAAAGAGAAAAGAGCAACCAAAAAAAAAAAAAGTTAAATTAAGCATTCCATATCATCAAATGATTGAAGAAAAATCTCTTTACTAAATCTATTTTAGAATTTCAAATATTACACTGTGGTTTATATTATAATAAAAACTCTTAAGGAATAGTACATTTTAGTAATAAAACATTTAGATGAAAATATGTTAAATGTTATCAAGATCACATAGAAATGTACTAATGAGCTTTAATAATTATATTATTAATAGTAAAAATATCTCAGTATATCTGATATTGCTTAATATCTCAGATATACTGCATAGTAAAACACAAGTAGTAGATGGTCACTGAGGTTTAAACATATTCATCCCTAAAATTTAAATTTTTTTGTATTCTGGTCTTTTCCCTGACAGTATTTATGCTGATCACTTAGACTGTTTAGTTTCTCAGAAGTTTATTTACCCTTTTTTTTTTTTTTTTAAAGAGACCCAGGCTGGTCTTAAACTCCTGGGCTCAAGTGATACACCTTTCTCAGGCTCCCAAAGTGCTTGGAATACAGGTGTAGGCCACCATGCCTGGCCTTCTCTTTTTTCTGGTCCTCTTTTATTTTTCTCTTCAGGTTCACAGAGTCAAGTTAATTGCATCACAGCATTCTCATCGGTACATCCAAGATGCTGACTGGTTTCATATTATTATCCATCCCCATGTCTGCTTCCTTTCTTTCTGAGGTAAACACTAAAATAGTTGATATATGCAAAGAAGCACACACAGTTGGTTAAGCTTATGAATTCTGGGGCCAGACAGACAAGGTTTGAATACTGGCTTCAATTATATCCTAGCTGTGTTCCTGACTATTCATGTTACTTATAGTCTACACTAGTTCTTCTGCAACACAAATTTAACAATGTCTGTATCTTAAGTTGTTCTACGGTTTATTTACATTTGCATAAATAAACACACATAAATATATGTATATATATATAACAGATATACTTTTTATTTGTATAAATTTAAGAGGTGCAAGTGAAGTTTAGATACATGATATATTGAGCAGTGGTGAAGTCTGGGCTTTTAATATAACCATCATCTGAATAATGCACATTGTACCCACTGAGTAATTTCTGAGTCATCCCTCACCCTCCTCCCACCCTTTCAAGTCTCCAGTGTCTATTATTCTACACTCTACATGTGACAAATATTTAGCTACAACTGTATGTTCTTATATATGTATTTATTTCCTTAAAAATATTTCTATAAAATAATATCTGAAGCAGTTTCTTACATTTTTCCTCAAAATTGTATTTTTTAAGACCCATCAGTGTTGCTTTATAAAAAAGTAGTTAATTGCTTCTGAGTATTGAATAGTAATTCCATTATGTTGATCCCATGTGTTACATTTTCATTCCCAAATAAACAGAAACAGCTACTTTAAGCATTTATTCATTCATTTTTCCATATTGATCTGTATGAAGGCAAGCAATATACCTGAGAGTGTTTCTACTGAGTAATAAAACACATAAATATTTCCTTTCAATAGTTCTATTGGATTAGATTTTGAAATGTCTGTAGCAATTAGTCTCCTCTGAGGAGAGAAAGAGGGTGTTTTCCCAGAGCTTTGCCAAATCTTTGCATTAATGGGTGTTTTACCATTCGGAGGTAGGCAATTTAGAATGTATTTGTATACCTATACATTATTTTATAAAAGAATTCAAGTTTAGTTTTTTCTATTTGATAAGCCCTTCACCCAAATTAGATTACTCAATGATTTGTCGTAACAGCTTTATTATGCATGAAATTCTCATAGACATATCTTTATATGGGAATTGCCTTCCAGTCTCTTTGTTCCTGTGTCTTATTCATGTGTGAATAGCTCATTGTTTTTATTCCTGTACCTGTGCCTTTTCATTTTATATGTATATATATATATATATATATATATATATACCTTTTATTTTCTAGGTACATTTTGGAATAAATATACAAGTATCATAATTAGATTTTGTTTGGGAAATATACTGATTTTACAGATATATTGTGAGAATTGAGGGTTAAAGGGTTAAGTTATCCAGAAAGTTGTTGTCTCTTGTATTTATTCAGACTTTTATAATATCATCTAATATCTAGCAAATGTCTAAAAATATCTTTCATACTACTTGCTAAGTATAACCAAGATTCTTTATGGATTTTGTTATTAGTGAAGGCATATCTTCTTTTCTTTAATGAATTATTTGAAACATAAATAGAGAATAATAGAATTAAGACTCAGCTACCCACAATTTAACTTTGCTAATTAAATATTTTACCATATTTACTTAATGTATTATTTTAAGCAATGAAATATTAATTGGAGCATTTCTTGAGCTCCTCTCCAATCCCTCTCATCGTTTTTCCTTCTCTTATCAGAGTTAACTATTCTGAATTAATCATTTGCATTTCTTATAAATACTTGTCTGCTTTTACTATACACGTATGTAAATTTTTAAAGTTTTAAAATGTGAAATAAATAATACACTGCATTGAAACCTCATTGTTGAACTAAAAATCTGGCTTGATACAGAAAAAAAGAAAACAATAAACTAATGTGTTCACTCAGAGTTTATTTACCTCCTAAGTGATTAACAGCAGGTAAAATTTATGATTATTTTCTCCTACACTGGCTATTTGCTTTGACTTCATGTAAATATTAAAAATATGTTTCAAAAACTGAAAGTTCACACAAATATAATGTCTGTAATTTATAGTTTTTTTTCGTTTTGGTTAATTTTTTTATTAAGTTGGAAACTGACAAATTATAGTTGTATATTTGACCCTTGAACAACACAGGGCTTAGGGGTTAGGAGCGCTGACTCCTCATGCAGTTGAAAATCTGCATTTAACTTTTGACTCCCCAAAAACTTAACTACTAATAGCCTACTATTGACATTCTTTAACAATAATATAAACAATTAACACATATTTTATATGTTAAATGTATTACATACTGTATTCTTACAATAAAGTAAGCTAGAAAAACAAAAATATTATTAAGAGAATCACAAGGAAGAGAAAATATATGAGTATCCACTAAGTGGAAGTAAATCATCATAAATATCTTATTCCTCATCATCTTCATGTTTAGGCAGAGGAGGAGGAAGAGGAAGGATTGATTGGTTTTGCTCCCTCATGGGTGGCAGAGGTGGAAGAACATCCATATATAAGTGGATTGCCACAGTTCAAACTCATGGTTCAAGGGTAAATTCCAGTTCATTGAATTTCTTTAAGAAGATTATTCTGGCCAGGTGCAGTGGCTCACGCCTGTAATCCCAGCACTTTGGGAGGCCGAGGCGGGTGGATCACGAGGTCAGGAGTTTGAGACCAGCCTGACCAACATGGTGAAACCCCGTCTCTACTAAAAATACAAAAATTAGCCAGGTGTGGTGGTGGGCGCCTATAATCCCAGCTACTCAGGAGGCTGAGGCAGGAGAATCGCTTGAACCCAGGAGGTGGAGGTTGCAGTGAGCTTAGATGATCATTCCATTGCACTCCAGCCTGGGCAACAAGAGCAAGACTCCGTCTCCAAAAAAAAGAAGAAGATTATTGTGAATTCTTTGTCTGACATTTAATATCATTTAATAGATCTCTTTTTTTGGAGACCATTGTTGAGGCTTTGCTGGTGCTGTTTTTTTTTTGGAAATGTCATAATTTCCTGGTTGTTTGCAGTCCTTGTCTTCTGCTGTTCCTGTCTTTGCATTTGAAGAGACAGCTACCTTTTCTGGGTTTCTGGTGTGTTTGGCAGGGATAAACCTTCACTGTTTAGCTGGTGATTATGGATGGGTCAAGGATAACAACATTGGGGAGCAGAACTTGTTTGGATTCTCTAAATGGCTGAGCTGTTGCTTTTAGTCTGAGTGGAGGTGGAGCAGCTGGCTGGGCTCTGTGATTATGCTGAGCTGCTGGATGAGCACTGCAATCACCTCTAATTTGGCCAGCCCACATGGTGTATTCCATGGCCATATGGTACTGCTATTTGAGTTCATCAGTTGGACAGGGTTGCAGGAGGGGCCCAGAGGTTAGGTGCAGTTGCTGATTGGAATGGACAGGACTAGTTGCTATGCAAAGCAGAAATGCACAGTGGAGGTTTACCTCTCTGCCTTCACAGGGTTTTGGGGTGAGCTTTGAGGCTGAATTGAGTGCTATTTAGATTCTCGGGGAGGGGTGCAAATCTAACCCCTGATTTTTGCCAAGTGCTGTTAACCTCCCAGGAGTTGTGTAACTAGCCCCTGCTCTTTGCTGAAATTCGCTGTAGTAGTTGTCTCCATTCCTGGGTGGGGCCCCAAGGTACAATCCAAGCCTGGTCCTTCAGGTTGGCCATCTAAGGATTCCAGGCAGGTAAAACTTTTTATCAGTTTTGCGAGTGACCAGCTGAGTTTCATGAGCTCTGATACCATTGGCAGGTATGCAGAGCTACCACCAAGATGTGTGCTGGGTGCTGTGGGCTCCACTTTCTTTGTTTCTACCTGAACCTGGGTAGTCTAGCCACCCTGGAAAGTGTTTTAAAATGCTAGGGAATCTAAATGTCAATCTCTGCTTCCATTTTTTTCTCTGTAGAAAGTATGATCCCTGGGGATCCTTTCTGTGTTGTACTATGCTGACTTGGGGTTTGGGGAGGAGCAGCACAGTCAAAGACCATTTCTCTTACCATTCCCATGTGGGTTTTATTACATTTTATGAGCCACCTAGGTGACTCAGGCTTATTTCCAGTTTGGGAGGCTTTCACCAAGGCATTTTTGTCTGTGGATAGTTGTTAGTTAAACTTTTTGTGGCAGGTAGTGCACCTGAACTCAGGTTTAGCTGCTCACCGCTCAAAAGCCAAAACGTATTTGGGTGAGGACACAAAGCCAAATCATATCAGGTTATAAAACCTGAAACTAACCCAATAGTCCCCTAGACAGCTGTCTTTGGATAAACATAGAAATTGATCGTCTGGTTTTAATCCATTTCCCCATTAGAAAAAAAAAGAGTGCAGCTCACTGCCAGTGCAGTATTCTCCAGGCAAACTTAAGGCTTGAAACTTTACATTTGTTTTATCTGAGTTCCTTCCTCAGGAAAAGATTCCCAGGCCTTTCAAAAAGTATCAGCGAACTGAAACTCACCCGATCAAGGCATGCAGATAATGAAATGCCAGGCCCCTCATTCATTTCCCTCTAGTTCCAACTGTTGTTGTGGCCTAACACTAAAATGTTTTATCTTACAGATCTAAAAACGAAGTGTTTACCTCCAGTTTAAGTTTATCTGCACTCTTGATTTTTCTTGATAAGTCTAAATTTTTCAATGTAATCAGGAAGTTCTCATGTTATTACTAAGAGTCATGTATTCCCCTGCTATACTCATAACCTTGAACAGACTCTTCCTGTGTCTGATTAAATTCATGTACTCTTTTCAACAGGTTTGACTTTTGGGTTATCTAAATGGGCTTCCTATAAGGAGAAGCAATTACACTGCAGGAAGTTTTCTTTGCCTTTTTGGTACTCGGCTTAAAAAACGAAGATTTTACATTTTATTAATAGCAAAATAATTTCTATATTATATTTGTACGTTTTTGATTCTTTAGGAAAACTAAAATTTAAAAGGGTTAAGGTATTTGTATTCATATAACTTTGCATATTGCTTTTAAAGTCTTTTAATTATCAATTTTGGTTAAATGAATAAATATTTTTTGTTTTGGTGAAATGTTTTGAGGCTTTAACATCTTTAATAAATATTTTTGAAATCAAAATCCTAAGTCTCTGACCTAAACTTATTGCTGGGGACTTAACAAAGCTATAAAAATGAATGACTACAAGGTTGTAGAATCTTGTTGTAACTCTTAAATCAGGTCATAAACTCCAATATCACCACCTCAAGCTCCTTGAAAAGGTCCTAGGTGCTATTAACTAATCCTTGTGCCATTGAGTTACAGGGTTTTGACTCCTGGATATACATGTCCATGAACTGCTGCTAAATCTTAAATGTTGATGCCAGTATCTGACACCAAACTTAAGTTAACCAAAGGCTGGACTTTAGACCTGGAGAAGGTGACAATCAAAATATTTAACTGCTTTCATGAAACATGTGGACAGGCCCTAATACAAAGACACTAAGACTCATTTAATAATTTTGCTTCTAGATCCTTGATGCTAAATGTATCAGTCCGTTCGCATGCTGCTGCTAAAGACATACTTGAAACTAGGTAATTTGTAAAGGAAAGAGGTTTAATTGACTCACAGTTCAGCATGGCTGGAGAGTCCTCAGGAAACACAATCATGGCAGAAGGGGGAGCAAAGATGTTCTTCTTCACATGGTGGAAGGAAGGAGAAGTGCAATGCAAAGGGGGAAAAGCCCCTTATAAAACCATCAGATCATGTGAGAACTCACTATTGTGAGAACAGCATGAGGGTAAAAACCCCCATAATTAAATTACCTCCCACCACGTCCCTCCCATGACACGTGGGGATTATGGGAACTACAATTTAAGATGAGATTTGGGTGGGGACACAGCCAACCTATATCACTAAATAATTTGAAGGTTTAACTACGTGTGAGCTTCCTTTTCTGTCATTATCAAGACTTGAAAAAGGCTTATGACCTTTTTGTTTAAAACATTGCTAATCCTTTATATTTTGTTTTCCAAAGTCAAGAAAACTTTTTTTTTCCTTTTGACCTATTTACAGCTATACAGAAATTGGGTACTACAACAATAAAAAATATCTCTCTGCCTAATATCTCCAAAATTTGAAAATTGTACAATCCTACTTAGTCAAAATGTTTTGGCTTGCCTATGCACTGCTACTAAAGCTATATAATGTCAAGCACCCTCCCTCTAAGCCCAAGGACTATTGTAGAAGAGGTGGATGCATGAGATTATAAAAGTGAATTTTGTGGGATAAAATTTTTTCAGAACTTCCAAATCAAAGATGGGTATACAGATGCTTAAACAGCAGCTCAATATATAGAACTTATAAATTATTCAACTTTGTAAACTTGCATTTTTGCTTTTAGTTTTTAACTCTTATGTTGCCTAAAAGGTTTTAAGAGTTAATGAGTGCCTGCCCACCTCCATTCCTGCCTGGTCTGGAATGATTAATTGGCTATAAGTCTTCTGGCTCTAAGTCCTTTGGCCGTAGGAGTCCCACTGAGGGACATGATGGACCAGGACAGGTAGCCGCACCACTCTGGCAATGATATGGGACAAAATAAAACCTTGGCCACTGATGTTGTCTCTGGCATATCTTGCCCAAAGAAGGAGGAATATAAACAACAACAACAACAAAAATCCTAAGTCCTCCACTGACTGAACAGACCGAGGGGCCAAGAGGATACCCTCCAGAAAAAAGAAATTAAAAACCCAGTTCCCAGCCATGATGGTATAAAAGGTCAGTCATGTCTCATTATACTTCCTCCCTTTTATGGTTTAGACACAACAGCTGAGCAGCATTAATGTTAAAATACAGATCATAAGACTGACAAAACATTCTTTGTGGCAATAAGATACCAAATTATAAATAGAACCTAAGTCCATGTCAGGAAAGGGCCAAGTCATGCACCTCTACACTTAAAGAATAAACCACATTCTAACTGCCACATGGTTTTTGTTTTTCTCCAGCAGCTAAACAAGCACTGACCTCGAGATAAACAATATTAAAATGATTTGCAGTTCCACCAGATGCTAACAGATCTCCCATTCTCCCTGACCGTGTTCCACTAACCATAACTATAACTTTGAATGGACAAGAGGCTGATTTCAGTAACTTTCCCAAGATAAGAATACCACTGACCATGGACTGGTTCTGACTAGTTTACAGAGATTGTGTATTTGTGTGCCTTTGTGTCCTGAAAAAACCTTTTGATGTATAGGACCTAGTTGTAATACTTTAAATTGTAGGTCTCCACTCCAAGATGAACACAATTCATATGTTACATGTATGTTTGTTCAATATGCATGTGTCAGAATCACCTTTATAAATATTCATAACTTCTCCTATAACCTGTTGAATATGTATGTTTAACCAACCTGTCATTATATCCATACAGGAGCCCAGGTACAATTAACAGTGGGAAGCAAATTTACTGACTTTCATATTGATATGGGGACTATATATTCTCTAGTTAACTCCTGTCTATCCTCTGTTTCAAAGACTAGTATTTCAAAATACTAGACCACTGCTAGTATTTTGGTATTTTCTATCAAATGGTTACAGAAATGTCACCATTTGGTTACAGAAATGTCAGGAGAATTTGTGACTTTCCCCTTCCTACAACCTTTTGATTGTCATCTTGGAGACCACAATCTAAGGGAAAAACTAAAAGATTAAACATATTCTACAGAAAAAAGCATTGTCAAAATATGTCCAAAAACCCATTTGACTTGAGAGAAGGTGTTGTCAGTTGCTCTGTTATAAATGTAAATGGCTTCCTGAAACAGGCACAAATTGAGTCCTTTTAACATATTTTATAGTAGGCCATTTCAACTTTCTGCCATGGTGGGAAACCCAACTGATACAAAAAAAAAAAAAAAAAGCCAAATTTGTTAAGACTGCAGGCACTATACTAACTCCTGTTTATAAATTTACTTCTAATGGGAACGCTCACCCCAGAAATGGCCCTATATACTTTCCAACTTTGGACTGGGTCCTCCTAAGGACCCAAAAATAAAACAACAAACAAACAAACAAAACAAAGACCTGAACATAGCATGCTGCCAGGTCAAACAGTTTCAATCCAAAGTCCCCAGTCAACACCCTCATTCAGCAGGAAGTAACTAGACTAGAGTAGATGCCCCTTTTCCATAGAAATGGAATAAAAAATTGACAGTGGAGAATTTGTAACTGAGGCAGTCACTCCCTTCTTAAAAGTAAATAGTCATTCTTTCACAGTGCTTTACTGTGTACTTGCTTAAGAACTCCAAGAACTAACCTTGAGATAAAATCAAGGCTGTGAAATATCCACCCCTGGAAAAAAGCTGAGTATTCAATGTTCAATCCTGCTGCAATCTAGCTGATGCCAGCCAGACTACCAAATGGCCCGTTACTCAAGATAATCATTGAAACAGGACATACTCATCTGCACTTAGCTAACTTCTGCACAGTTTCCCAATCCCCTTCCTTTTAAAACTCCTTTGGCCAGCCAGAAAAGGGGGAGATGGTCTTTACAATGCAAGTTCACCATCTCCTTGAGTTGTTAGCTCCAGAATAAACCTGCTTTTCCTCACACCAACCCTTGTTTCTGGAGTTTCAGCTTCTGAGTGAAGAGCAGCTGAACTCGAGTTTGGTTATAGTAGTGCAGTCTACGACCTCCTATTCCTCCATCCTTCTGACACCACTTCACATTATTTCCTGAAATTTGTATTCTTAAAAGTGATATAGACAAGGTTTAGTCAGATGTGAGAAGGCTCTTATTTCTTTTGGACCATGGATTTTTAGGAGACTTACAAAGTGTGCAAAACCATGAAGTGCAAATGCATAGCAAAAGGCAATGGAAATTTGTACTTTGGTCTTCATCTAAGTATTTCTGTAGAAAAGCACTGTAAACCATGGGCTATTGTAAACATTCTAAATCAGTGACAATTTACTCCATGGCACTTGGACAATGATTAAATAGATTGCTTCCTAATACTTTAATAAAAAGTTTCAGGTTTTGATTTTTTTTTTTTTTTAGACAGAGTCTTACTCTGTCACCCAGGCTGGAGTGCAGTGGCGCTATTTCGGCTCACTGCAACCTCCGCCTCCAGATTCAAGCAATTCCCCCACCTCAGCCTCCCGAATAACTGGAATTACAGACGCACACCACCACACCTGGCTAATATTTTGTATTTTTAGTACAGACAGGTCTCACCATGTTGGCCAGGCTGGTCTCGAACTCCTGACCTCAAGTGATCTGCCCACCTTGGCCTCCCAAAGTGCTGGGATTACAGGCGTGAGCCACCGTGCCTAGCCACATGTTTTGATTTTATATTTATTTTCAATTTGTCATATCATTCTGCCTGCATAAAATTTTCCCCACTTTGTTAGATGTCTTATTTTTCTTCAGATACTTTCTGTTACCAGGTATACTGTCTTGAATTTAGTTGGGGCCCAACTGATGCTTTTGTTTATTAACTGGATCCCCAAAGAGCCAGAAATCAAGATGTCTGATTTTTTAATGCTTTTTCCAGTTTAAATATTTCTTTTGTTTGTTTTTCTTTGTTAGGATTGTCTTTTTCTTTTGTTTTTCCTTTTTAAAATTCTACTGCTTTTTTCTTTCTTTTACAGGTTTCTAAAGAAAACATACATTGGCAGTCTGCATATCTCATTTAAGCCACTTTATTTTTCAATTAGTATTTGAAATTTTTATATCCTTTTGAGTAAGAAACATGACTTTTATCCAAAATATTTTGCTAGGAATGCGTGTGTGTGCTAATTGAACAAGAAAAGAGAATATTAACATTTGCAGAAGCCTTCAGAGAAGAATCCCATGGCTCAGAAATTATTCTTGCTTGTAGTTTAATATTTCTATTAGAGATACAAATGTACCTCTAAGATCATAATTTTTAAGCAAGTTAAGGAGTGATTATGATTAGAAGTGACTAATCAGCCTCAAATGTGTTTTATCAATCTTGTGAAATTTAGTGTCATTGGTATTAAAATAATCAAATTAAAGTTTAGCCTAGAAAGGTAAATTATCTCCCACTTGTTTTTACCAAAGCCTTTGTGGTGAAGACAAAGAAACAAAAAAGAATGTTTCCTAATATATTGAAACTTTAATCCTAGATTATTAGAGACTTACAATTAATTTAAGGTTAACGGCACTTAGAGGTCACGTGGTCTGGTTCCCAATTAGTCTAAGAACAGGTGTATGAAGGGTGGCTGCAACTAAAAACTACTAATCTACTAATTATTAGAACTTTCCACTGTATAGCAGGATGTGAAGTAATACTTAATTTGGGCGATTTTCTTGTTAGTTACCAAATTCATTTTTGCCTGGGGGACAAATAGTTTTTAAAAGATTCTTACTTTGGAAAATTTGAGATTGTTCTTTAGCTCCTTAAATGGAATTAATATTTAAAACACTGATGGCTATTTAAACAACAACAATTTAGACTTTTTGCTTTTGCATATTTACATTATTATATATACATGAATATGTATATATGTATACACATATTCACACACATATAAAATATACACACACGATGTTTAGACAGATAGTTATTCATGTTCCCCAAATATTAACTTTTTTTTCCAAAAATTTGATCTGCTTATTCTTAACAAAAGGATGTTGAAATCTCCACAAATAGTTGGTGTATTTGCCAGCTTCTCTTTGAATAACTTGCAGAATTCTTTCTCCATTTGTTTCAAAATTATGCTGTTTAATACCTTATAATTCTGTTCATATCTTTTTGAATTATTCATTTTCATTAATTTTTAATAATACTTGGTCCACTAAACATATTAATTTCTAATTTCTGCATTTTTTGGTAGTGATACCGCATTTGGTTTTTTCAAACTATCCTCAGTCAACTATATCTGTCTCTCTCCCTTTATTTGCAGCCTTTTCTATATTATTTGTATCTCTTGCAATTATTTCATATATGTTCAGATCGTAAGATAGTCCTAAAGTCTCTGTATTTCAATAGGTATTAACCCACAGTCCTTATGTTTACTGAATTCTACCATATTGAATTCCTTTATTGCATTCTTGATTTGGTTTTATTTTCCTAAGCTTTGTTGAATTGATCTAGCTTTTAATTAGCATTATTTCCCTTTCCCTATCCTCTTTCTGAAATAAAATATTCTAGCTATTACCTTATGTATGAAATTTATTTAGAACTTATGCATAATTTAATTGATATTATCATAGACTCTATCTCAATTTGTTTTCTTTCTTTCTTTCTTTCTTTTTTTTTTTTGAGCCAGAGTTTCACTCTTGTCTCCCAGGCTGGAGTGCAGTGGTGCAATCTTGGCTCACTGCAACCTCCGCCTCCTGGGTTCAAGTGATTCTCTGCTTCAGCCTCCCAAGTAGCTGGGATTACAGGTGCCCACCACCAAGCCCCGCTAATTTTTGTATTTTTAGTAGAGATGGGGTTTCACCACTTTGGCCAGGTTGCTCTCAAATTCCTGAGCTCAGGTGATCTGCCCTCCTTGGCCTCCCAAAGTGCTGGGATTACAGGCATGAGACACCACGTCTGGCCTCACCTTGTTTTCTTATATTTGGTTTATATTATATTAGCTTTGGTATAGTAAGCTATATTTTTTTCAGAAAGACTTTATCCCTAATAGACTTTGAGCTGTTGCATATCCAAAATAAATTTTACTTTGCCCTCATAACTGAATGCTCATTTGATTAGCTACAAAGTTCTCAATTTAACATCATTTTTCCCTCAGCACTTTGGAGGCTTTGCTTGATTGCCTTTAAATATTTTTCTGCTCAAGCTGAAGTTTGATGTCTCTTTTTTTTTTCCTGGCATGTGACATACTTTGTTCTTTGAAAATATTAACAATTCTATCTATGTAGTTCTTAAATGTCACTAACATATATCTGAGTTTGAATCTGTTTTTATTCACTTTGTTCAGGTCTCAGCTGTTCGTTTCAAACTTTAGACTCATTTATTTGATTGTTTGATTCCACTTACTTGTCCCTGTTCTTTTGGTTGGAGCCTGGAACCCCTGCAAGAAGGCTATTATTATTCTGGATTATTATAGTTATAAAGATAAGAAAGAATAATATATTTTGGAAAATATTCATGTTAAAAAACACACTCAATAGTCTTAATATATGTGAAAACATATATTATGTATGTGTACCTATGTTGAAAACAGAGTAGACACAGCTGAATGTAGTAAGCTAGAAGACTGAGAAAGAAAAATAACATCCAGAATAATAGCAGCCATCTTGCAGGGGTTCCAGCCTGTGTATGCATATATATATGTTGTTATATAGAGAGAGAGTGTATGCATGTGTGTGTGCATGTGTGTGTATATATATATTTAAATTAAATATTAAAATATATAGTAAATACTGATATATTATATATAAACATATAGTATGTAATTTATACATATTATATATCTATATATAAATATATATACACACACACATGCACACACACATAATCCTACATATACTTTTATTCATTTATTTCCGTGATTTCTGGGAAATTTTTCTTTCTCAGCCTTCTAGCTTACTATCCTCAGTTGTGTCTATTCTGTTTTCAACATAGGTACATACACATAATAATATATGTTTTCACATATATTAAGAATATTGAGGTTTTAAACTTGTATATTTTTCAAAATATATTATCCTTTCTTATCTTTACAATTGTAATTATTATATTAAATTCGTTTATCCCTAATTAACTGTTTTCTCATGATTTAGTTTTGTTAATTTTGTTGCCTCCATTTTGAGGTCTGAATTTAACACAAACATCTGTTGACTCTTAGCTATCTGTTTATATTGCTTGTAGTGGTGTTAGAAAGTGTATTTTCTCAGACCAAGTAAGAATTCTTCTTGCCTTGTTGGGGACAAGCAATCTTAATTTTAGGAGACTTGCCTTGGGCTTTTCAACCCACAAAAATCTGTGGCTTTGGAGTATGGGGCTGTATGGACTATGAGGAGCTTATGATATGGGGGTATTAGCTCCACCGCTGTCTAGAGCAGTCCCTGTACCAACTCTGAATATCTCTTGAATGCGGTCTTTCTACACTTGATCTTAGCCAAAAGGCCGAGAGCTATAGGATGGAATTTTTCTATGCACAGAGTTGAAAGCACAGCTTTCTCCTGGATGCAGTTGCAAAAACTAATATTTTCTTTTCTTTTCTTCATCTTCTTTACTCTTTGCTGAAATATTGAATTGACAAGTCTCTAATCTGCTTCTTTTCTGTTTGAGTATCCAGGATAACCACTGTCCACATAATCCAATTCTTTAGGAATTCATGTTTGATGTTTAGTGAAGGACAAAATTTTTATGATGCCAATCATTTAGTATAGATGGATGGTGGGAAAGATCTCCTGAAACGATTATTCTGGGGGCAATCCTTGTATTACAGAAATCACTGCTCCATACTTTAATGTTTTTTGTTTAGGTTTTTTTGTTTTGAGACAGAGTCTTGCTCTGTCGCCCAGGCTGGAGTGCAGTGGCACTATCTCAGCTCACTGCAACCTCCGCCTCCCGGGTTCAAGTGATTCTTCTGCCTCAGCCTTCCGAGTAGCTGGGACTATAGGAATGTGCCACCACACCCAGCTAATTGTTTTGTATTTTTAGTACAGACAGGGTTTCACCATATTGGCCAGGCTGGTCTTGAACTCCTGACCTCATGATCCATCCTCCTTGGCCTCCCAAAGTGCTGGCATTACAGGTGTGGGCTACCGTATACGGCCCTTCTCTCTGTTTTGTTGAATTTTTTCCATCTAATCTTTATGGTGAGAATGGTGATAATGCTTTTTTTTTTTCTGGCCTTTTTCCTTTGTTTTGGGCTGAAGTTTTTGTCTTTTCTGGTCTTTGTGTGAGTGCAATTCTACATTCTGTCCTAAAGATTATAATTCCCAGTTGGTTGGATTCAAATTTCCCCAAAGCAGTAGTTCCTTATACAGCACTTTGGCCTGTCATCTCTAGACCTGACTTCAAAAGATAGGTGCTTTTGTTTTTGAAGATCCCCAAGCATTAGAAATTATCATAAAAAGAACAGTGATTCTAGGATACTAAAAGACTAGGACAGAGTTCCACTGATAACTTTCATTTTTATCTCTCCACCTTTTCATTTAGAAGTATTCTCTTTGATCCTTAACAAGTATAGATGCTTTGAAGGGTCCTGCCTTTTCTACATAGATCAGAGGAAAGCACTTGAACTCTAGAGAAGTTGCAATGAAAGGTTAGCCTTTCTTTCTTTACTTTTTAATGTTATATTTAGAAGAGGCCACCTTTTGTGAAAAAATGTGCAATGAAGAATAAAACACTACTCCCTTCTAAGCTCATACATATTTGAAACCAGATGGCTGCCCAAATTAATAATTTCTAGCAATCCGTTTACATAAGAATTTATGTGATTTGGAGGTTAATCCCAGACATTGCCTCTCTTAAGGAAATGAGAAGACCAACATCTAAATAACTTATTCTTTGAAAATATTAATTAAATAAACAAAAGTTAAAGTCTATGATACAGACATACCTTGTTTTATTGTGCCTCTCTTTATTGTATATCATAGATTTTTTTTTTTTAATGCCAATTGGTGGTTTGTGGCAACCTTGCATTAAGCAAGTCTATCAACACCATTTTTTCCAACAGCATGTGCTCATTCTGAGCCTTAAATTTTGGGACCTTATATTCTCTGTTAGCCAGAAAATTAAGAAGAACCCTACTGCCCTCCTGAGAGATTTCCTCAGTTGGGGCACAAGGGAAACAAGGGATAATATGTTATCTACATATTATAAAACTTTAACCTGATGATAAAGGAACTCAGAGAGATCTTTTGACAACCCCTGCCCAAACAGGTGGGGGCTGTCTGGGGTAACACCATCCAGGTTAGCTGGGTGGTCTTGTTGGAGGGATCTTCAAATGCAAACAAATACTGGGAGTCAGGGTGCAATGGTATGCAGAAAAAGGCATCCTTTAGGTCCAGGACTGTGAACCGTTTAGTTCCCCCAGATATTTGAGGCATAGGGATTGGGAACCACTGGATGAATTGGAACCACAGCCTCATTAATGAGGCAGAGGACCTGGACCAATCTCCATTCCCTGTTGCTTTTGTAACCCCAATATAGGGGTATTACAAGGGCTGTTGCAGGGTTTGAGGAGACCCTGTATCTTCAAGTTATCAATGATAGCTTCTATCCCTTTCCTAACTTCTGGTTGTAGTGGATATTGTCTCTGGTTAGGGAAGGAGGTAGGATCCTTAAGGTGGATCTGGACCGGTGTGGTGGTTGTGGCTCAGCCAATTTTCCCTTTAGTTGCCCAAACCTCTGGGTTAACATCAGTCTCCACTAGAAAGACGCAAACGTCTGTCCTGGAACCATCAGGAATGTGGTTCCCATATCAGCCACAATATCCTTGTCTGGCTGACGAGTTGGGCTATCAGGCATGATTAAAAAGGTGGGAGTAAACAAGACATCTCCCCAATTACAACTAAGGGTTTGGAAAAATATCAGTTTAAAGACTTTCTGTAGACACCCTTCATGGTCGTGCTAAGACAGGAGGGGGGATGGATTTCAGAGGACAACTGAAAGGCCCACTCTGATGTCCAGGAGGAGGTCCACCTTCCTCCCTTCAAGTTCCTGAATCACCCAGGGCTCCTGGAGGGTAATGGCAGTCTGAACCACAGGAGCTGTGGAGAGGGACCCCATGACCCATCAGTCCTGCTGGACCATTTGGAAGACTGGCTCTGGACCCAGTGATCTGCATCTCAGGGGAGAGTCCACCCTCCAGTGGTCCACATCATAAATTGGACACGGTCAAGGTGGCTTCCTCATGTTGTTTGGGCAGTCCTTCCTAACCTGCCCTGGCTTGCCATATACGTAGCAGTTAACAGGTGCATTGCAGGGATTCTGGGGTTTGTGAGCCTGCAAGGTGGCCATTAGACCCTCTGTCTTTTTGTTGTGTCTCCTCTCTCGGGATTCTTTCCAGTCCCTATTGTAAAAGACCAAGGTGGCCACTTTGAGCAGGTTCTCTAAGGTACTACCTGGCCCCATGCCTGTTTCTGCAGCTTCCTACTGATATCAGGGGCTGCCTGAGTAATAAATGTATCCTTTAGGATTAGTTATCTCTTGACTGAATCAAGAGATAAAGAGGTTTGCTGTCCTAATGCTCCTCTTAGCCTTTCCAGGAAGGCAGTGGAATTTTAATCTAATCCATGGTCTATCAAAGACAGTTTGGAGTAATTGGGAGGCTTAGTTCTAGTGCTTCAAAAACCCTCCAATATGCACACCTGAAAGTGCTTCATTTTTCATTCTCTCATTTTATCATTGGGGTCTCATTTAGGGTCCTCCAATGATACTTCTATTCTTCCAATTGGATAAGGCTCATCCTCTTCCCTGGCACTATATGAGATATAAAGCTTATCCCCAAAATTCTCTGCCACTTGCAGGGCGGCCTGCTTTTCAGCAGTAGTCAGGGTTTGATTCAAAAGTAACATAACATCCTTCCAGGAGAGTTCAAATACTTAGGTTAAATTCTGGAAAGCCCCTGTATACCTGTCAGAGTCCTCTGCAAACTCGCAAAAGATTCCCCTTGATTTGCCTTAAGTCCTATAGAGAAAACGGAACCTGAACCCTAATGAGGCCATATTCACCTGGCATCTATTGTAGGGGCAGGAGTGAGACTGAGACCTGCCTAAAATGAAGATTTCTAGGATGGGACAAGCTGGAGAAAGAATCTGGATATGGAGGATGGGGTGGACCAGAAGGGGCAGGACTGGAGGGGTTGACTCCGCCACTGAAGGTACCTCTAGGGTTTGCTTCCCTAGTCCCTTGGGATTGCTCTTTGCAGCCTCTCCTGAGATGGCTGCTAGGACTGAATCAATTCTATAACATCGGCAAAGGTCTGGATTACCCTGCAAGGCAAAGAAAGTCTGCAAGTATGGAACCTTGGACCATTTGCCCTCATGTTTACAGGAAAGGTCCAGCTGCAGGATGGTGTTAAAATTAATGCTTCCTTCCTGAGGCCAAGCTTGTCCTCCCTGCAGAACATAATCTAGCCGTGCCTTTGAGCAAAGGAATATGATGCACTTTTTCTCCAGAGTCTGAGGGTCAGAGAAGTTCCAGTGATTCAGGATGCATTCAGGAGGAGTAAAGGCTGAAAATGATTGGTTACCCATCTGGAAGAGAGGGGAAATGGCATCCCTTAGCTCCTCTCTCTTCCAGTGAAAACCCAGGGTTTGTGAGAGAGAGAAAAAAAGGTCCCCTTTTTTCTTCTCTCCTTTCCTTCCCAAGTCCTGGCATCCCCAAGAGACTCCACCCATGTAGCAGAGAGGCCTAGTGGGTAGGGATATTCTCACTTACCTATGCTGCCCTATCCTCATACTGTTGGTAACCTGCAGGTTCCCTAGTCCTTGTCTATGCCATGGATGTGAGCAAGTTCTCCACCCATGAAGTGAGAAGACCTAATTGGCAGGGATAGTCATACTCCCTGCATTTTGCCTTGGTCTTCTACTGTAACTACCTTTGGGTGCCTCAGATCTAGTTTTCCTTTTTAGGGCTTCAAACCAAAGCTTGGAATCAAATTTAGGACAAAAAGGTGCCTCAGGAGGGTGTATGGACCCATTAAATTAGTCCCATGTTGCCCTCACAAAATTGCAGTCAGCAACCATCAGGGCAGCTTCTCCATTGCTTCCCTATCGTAAGCAGAATGCTAACGTGAAGCTGCGGAACCAGGTTCTCCTCAAACAAGGGAGAAAAAGGGAGTCTAGGAACTGGGGACCTGGCCTAATAAGATGCCTCCCAAAAGAAAAAAAAATAATCAATCTTTGCATGGAAAAAATCCCTGTATTTTCAGGATTATGTTGGCTCCTGCCATGGTGGAAAACAAAAACAAAAAAAACTTAAATTCAGGGGACAGAAGGGTGCCTGGGGGAAGTAGCCTCTGGCCCTATGCTAATAAATTTCTTCAACATAGGAAAGAAAGCTTTCAATCGTTACATCCTTCTCGCTTCTAAGAATAGATAGAAACCACACTGTTCTGGATTACACTCCTGATGGCTATACTATCTCTCTGGTTTGCAACAACACCCTTAACACTGTATATTCTAAAAAGATAGGAGCCATGACAGCCACGAAGGAAAGATAATGTGACAAGAAAGAATGGAAGTCCTAGCACTCACACCCTACTGGGCTGTTGGAGACTGCAGCTGGTCTTGGGGCCTTCAGGCAACACCAAGGTGTGGCCTCAGCTAGATGCCATCAGTTGCCCCAGGACCTTACTCCGATCTGACGCTGTGGCTAGACATCCGTGAAGGGAAACTGGATTGGAAAAAAGCCAACATTCCCAACACCTGAGAGTGATGGGGGATTGACAGTGTCCTCCCCAGCAAGCCTGTCCTCCGTGTCTGAAGTCCAGCAGCCACGTTAGTCAGTGTTACCTGGCCAACAGAGGCTGAAGTTTTTCTTTCATTCTGGTTATTGTGGAGTTTTGGGACTCTGAAAAAAAGGACAGAAAGCAGCAAGTCCACTTTTATTCAGTCTTCTGCAGATCCTAGATGAGGCCCCAGAAACGTCACAGGATCCTTCAGGTGTCACTTTGCCAGCCAGAAACCTTTGTGACTGGTGGCACCTCTGCTTGAGTTTCATTCACACCCACTGGGCTCATTCCACCCACTTGGCTCAGCAGGCTGTGCTCGGCTCATGCTACTGACTTGGATCCTATGCCCGCCGAGGGCAAGCCAGGCATGGAGTGATGAAGGGTATGTAAGCAAGTGAGGGTGTTGTCCAGCCACTGTGCACAGCCAAGTGAGCTGGCTGCTGTGGTGGGGTGGACAGCTCCAGGTGCCACCACAGGCGCTGGCTCCATGCGAGGCTGTGGTTGGACCAGGCATACCATAAACAGCTTCCACTGCAGGTGCTGGAGTCTGGATGAGGAACATGACGTCACCTGAAAACTCAGAGATGTCAGCAACTGCAGAGCTCCAAGGGGTTGAGGGGGGTGCATGCTACACCTCTCTTGATCCTGTTGCCAGCAGCTCAGCAAGTGGGGGTGGGGTGGCATGTTTCAGCTCATTCAGTCCTGCCACCTTGCTCCGGCTTACAGCTCCCAGGCTGTAAGGAAGTGGCCTGGCTCCGCTCCCACTTCCCATCACATGGGGCAGCCATTTGATGCTAGCGGAGGGCAGAAGGGCTATAGTGTTACAGCTCTGGCTCAGGAAATCCTGAGGTCTAGGCCCTCAGAAGGGTTGCCACTCTTCATTCCCACTGTCTGGCAAACAGGAGCATGTCACAGTTCACAGCTTGGCGAGGCAGCCAAAAACATGTTACAGCCCTTTCTGTGCCTGCCACTCAGTGGGCCCTGACTTCTTGTCCCACATCCGGGAAGAATGAGGTTACATGGACAACTGGAGAGTGAGCAATATGGAGAAGAGTTTTATTGAGCAGCAAAACAGCTCTCAGTAGGGAGGAGACCCAAGTGGGTGGCTCCTACCTGCAGATGCGGAGTCCTGATGTATAGCTGAGTCCGGGTGTTTATGGACTCAGAATGAAGGAAGTGCATCCTGATTGATCAATGGGAGGGCCTGGAAAAAGCACCATTTAATTGGCGGAAAGGCAAAAATCTCACTCTGGGTGGTAGATTCCACCTGGAACTGACAGCCTGGTTTTTGGGCTTCAGGTTCTTTGGCTTGAAGTTTCAGTTTCACCAGGGACCCGCCCCAATCTACCTAGGAATTTGTCTGCCTCCTGCCCCTATCATATACGTATGTATACCCACATGCACATATGCACCCACATTTCACCTCAGAACTAAATTAAAAGTTTATAACGTATGGCGTTTGTAAATATAAAATCATTTAAACTGAAAAATGAAATCACCTTGATCAAAGTAATAATGGGTGAGAAGTTACCTGAAATTATCTCATCAACTATTTTTAAATATTTGTAGTTATGAGGACAATATGGCCACAAGTACAGTAAATGATTAAGGTAACTCTTAATATAAGACCAGGCTGTTTGAATGGCACAGCATATTTTTCTAAAAAGACTTAATTAAACCTGAATGAGCGCCATGTTCTTTAACCTAAACTAAAATTCATTTTTGGAATAATTATCAAGACATAACAGCTCGTATGAGAATCTGCTAAGCCAACAACCACATCTTAACATGGCCAATTACTTGTCTTTAGTGTCACTAAGGATAAGGTGTTCAGATTCCCCATTGACTAAAGAGGTGCCTTTAAAATTGTAAACATGTCTAAGGAACATAATTGAGGAACTGAAACTAAAGGAAATGGAAACCCTAACTCGACCGAATGAAGGGAATAATATTGTCTTAACAATTCCTTTGAGAAACAGTTGGCCTAAGCACTACAGAAACATATTCACAATTTCTTGAACTTCCTTGAAAAC
Organism: Pongo pygmaeus; assembly: GCF_028885625.2. Classification (NCBI taxonomy): domain Eukaryota; kingdom Metazoa; phylum Chordata; class Mammalia; order Primates; family Hominidae; genus Pongo; species Pongo pygmaeus. The sequence continues at coordinate 87,874,709 of NC_072384.2, forward strand.
CTAATATATAAACTAATGATAAATATCAAATCTTCATTAGCTGATATCTAAATCAGTTAATTACCTACTATATATGAGTAAAAGTAATTGGTATTAATATATTATTCGAAAAGTATTTGTTGAGCCCATTATATGCTCAATGCTGAGGGAGACAAAAACAGTACTGTGCACAGCACATACCATGGTTTCTGCCCTGAGTCAACTAGAAGTCAAATAAGAAAAGAAAACATTTATAAAACAGAAAATGGTATTCTTATTTTAAAAAAGCAAACAACACTTACAACAATTAGATTCAAAGTTGGCAATTAGGCTGTAAAGCAGGCAACCTCATATAATCATTTAAAAAACATAGCAATATGTTAAAAGAATTAGAAATAGCTCATTATTTTTGACCCAGTAATTCCACTTCTAGGAATTTATTTCAAGGAAATTATCAGATGTGGCTCAAAGATTTATGCTGTAAGAGGTTTCCTATAGTTTTAATAGTTTTATGTATAATAATTTAAAACTGAAGCATTCCAAATGTCAAAAAATAGATTGGTTAAATAAATACAGGGCAATATTAAGATAAGATATTATGCAACCATTAAAATTGTGTTTGAATATGAACCTTTGCTCAGTAATCTGGAATAGCCTCCTTCCTTCCCTGTACACCCTGACGAAGACTGCTACTAATTATACAATTATCTTAGAAAACAACTAAAGCTTCTATAGCATCCACTTCCACTACTGAATTCTTTAAATTTAGCATCAAAAACACTTTACTCATATTTTGTACTTCTGATTTCTTTTACCAAAATTGATGCTAGTATCCCAGAAAAATATCAGAAGAGATCTCCCCAATTTCTTCACACTGGCCATGGTAGTTATGGTATTTTGTTTGGGGTGAGGTCTTTATAGGTTACAGCAAGGTTTTTATGTTCCAAAACTTTAATATAATTGCCTACATATTTATCAAGCTACCTTTAATAAGCCATATCACTTGAATCTACTTATATGTTCTGAGTTTAATTTCTTGTGACACTACGAGTGCCATACTGGTATATTGGCAACAACTTATATAACATCTGGATGTCATAGCTTATGTGATATATATGTAACTATGCAAAATGTTCATTAGTTGACATATGCAGCTAGTTGAGTTTTCTATTGCAAGGCTTAGATAGGCCTAAATAAATCAGGTCCGGCCACGGTCTACCACAATTGAAACAGTAAAGGAATGAATAGGAAGGGCTGCAAGTGCACTCAACAGGCAGAAGGGATCTATATCACTAAATAAAGAGCCAAGAGTCAAAAGTCATCTTTTCCTAGCTCTGAGAGGAAGATGGAGAGCTCATGTTTACCCACCCTTTAATGGAACATATTCATTAAAAGTAATGTGTTAAAAAACTAAAGTAAATTTTTTCTTGGGTACTATCCATATATAGAGGAGTGTGTGTGTGTGCGTGTGTGTGTGTGTGGTATAAAGACAGACATAGAGATAGACATAAGAGAATGAGATTTAAATGAACTATAACACAACCATTTTACTGTTAAAAGCTAGAAGGAAAGAAAGACCTCCACTTATGCACAAGAAACCAACATGGCTGGAAAAGTTGATAAGAGAATTATACAGTGGAAACTGTGTCAAAGTTTTGTTAGTAAAGCATGAGAAGATTTAAAGAATCAATGACTTGGTCTGTGGAAATTACAGTGTTTCAACGCAGCTAAGTGGGATATCTGGCAAGTTATGTCTTCTGCAGCTTGCACCTGCCTGCCTGGCATGACTGTCACACTAGCAGTGGCTGATGCCACCAGGCTACCAACTCTGCACTGTTATCAGCAGAAGCAGGTGGTCTGAGTGTACCTTTATTTCCTTAGAACTTCCAGAGATTTGGGCCTTGGCAGCCCTGTAAAAGAAAATTAAAGAGAATGCTCTGTTATACTTCATTTGGGGGCCTGATTGAACTTCCTCTGGAGGTTTTCTCTACTTCACAATAGAGGATGGCATTGTGGGAATGGTTGTGGTTATTGCAGTGGGCACAGTAGCAATCGTTCAGGCATTGACTTAGGGAAGCTAACTTCACTAGAGACCACATGGCTACAAAGTGATATCACTAGCGCGAATGCCAGTGGGGCTGGAGTTCCTATCTAAACCAGCAAAATCCAAAGTCTCTAATAATAATTTTGTGAATACATGTATGTGTGTCTTGGCATTCTTGGAATATAAAAACTATAGAGCACCATAAAAAAGATGGAACAGCCTGCTGAAATCACAAATGAAAATCTGACATTTGTAATCTGGAATGACTGCCTTTATTATACTCTTAGGTATCCTATGCTGGCTCCATGCAAATTGTGTACATGACTATCTTTCCCATTAGACAGTGGTTCCTTGAGGGGGGTTACTAAGTTTTATTCATATTTGTACTTCTGGTATATGAACACATTATATTTATTCAATGCTTCTTTCTTCAAAGAATAGATTTTCAGTGAGGCCCAGAAATGAAGTGCTTTCAGTAGCCAGGTAGATAATATACATGTATGAAAACTTCTGTTGTATGAACAAGTGGAATGGAATGGGGAATGGTGAGAACTAGTGTCAACACAGACAGGATATGCCATATCTATTATTATGTAATAAACCACTCCAAAATTTAGTGGAATAATTACTTTAACAAATGATGACTCTGTGGATTGTTGGTTTGTTTTGGGCTCAGATGGGTGGTTTTTCCATTGGTATGCTCCGAGTTTATGTGTGCAGCTTCAGTTGCCTGGCAGGTAATTAAAGGCTGATTGTTTTGGGTGGCCTCACACACATGACCAATGTTTGTTCATGATGGATGTTTGCCACTTGAACAGCCAGACGTGTGTGAGGCCATCCTGAAACAATCAGCCTCAGTCACCTGCCAGAATAATGGTTCCCTAGATACTCAGCTAATCTCAGCTTCTTCAAATGACAGCTGGTTTCCAAAAGCAGCAATAATGATCAAAGATGTGGCAAACATCTCCTTCACTTATTTTGCTAGTATTCCATTTGCTAAAGCAAGTAGACTCAAAATCTTATGGAAGAAACTGCAAATTTTGAGGTAATTTTTTCACTCTCCCACAATAGAAACTAAAATGTTTTTAATGTTTTAGAAATAAAAACACCCTTATATCCAAAAATAACAAAATCCCACAAGAGTGACCATATTCAGCTTCTGGCACTGGCTCAATACCTCTTCTCAAAGTGATGATAATTTTTTGAAGAACCATCCAAGTAAAAAATCTTTTTCTCAGTCCAACTTAAATATCTCTTGCTATACAGTGAATTGTGAATGCATCATTTTTCATGGCCTTTTAGTGTTTCAGTGATTAAGTCCCTTTAGATGGCACTTAACATGTGTGTATCTTACTGTGAATTCTTTTTTATGGGGGATATTGGAAAGTGTTCCCTTCGCAGTGTCATGTCCTCACTGGTTACAGAAAATGTGACTCCTGGACTTCTACCCACAATTATTCTCCAATGTCTTATGTCTGCCTTGTAAAAATGCAAAACTAAAATTATTATAATTTATCTTAATTACTGTTAATAATTTACAATTTTTCCATCCAGGAAAAACACTTTCTCAGTCACAAGCAGATGTAAACCTGGTAGAATGAATGACAGATCAAATAATTAGGTATCTTTCTGTATCTCTCTCTCTTTCTATCTCTTTCGATATATATGTAAATATATCTTAAATATTATTTATATTTATTAAATATTAACAAATATTAAATATTTGTATGTAATGTTATATATGTTCATATTTGCATTATACATACATATACATGTATAATAATCTGTTTGCAATTTCAAGGAATAATACCAAATATTTCTATATGATTTAACATCTTCTATCATTTCTCATTTTAATTGACTATTATAATAATCTCATTTTATACCACTGTTAGAAAACTCTCTTGTCATTTCAAAACTTGCATCAAAGAGGGCTGCAAAAGACAAAGAATGGATTCAATAATATATATTTTCTTTTACTTATTGAATACAGTTCTATATAGTATAGTATCTCCATGTAAGATTTAATTAAAATGGACACCATAGGGATGTTTAATAGATTATCAAAATGAAAGTATGACCAACTTTTCAAATTTTTGGCCCATGCAGTACAACATATGTTTCTTAACATTCAAGACATGTAGACCCCTGGAGAAAACACCTGTGAATTTCCCACAATCTATAAATCCCAGTTTTTGAAACACTGCAGGATATCATTATCACAAGAAAAAAAACATGCAACAAATAAAAAGTCCTACTGCACAATGGAACATTAAATAATTGCTCTCTTTTTGAAAAGGACCCATGAAAAATAAGTTTAAAGAACAATCCAAGGATCGAAAAAAGTAGCATTAATATCTTTAAGTCTACAGGTAACTGAGGTAAGAGAGGCTACAAATTTTAGGAATATTTTATGCCGCCTTAAATAGAGTTCAGGGCTAATTCAACTAAACAGAAACAGTCCTTGTCTGTGCTATGTCCCTAAGGAAAGCTGCTTACTACACTGTAAAATGCTAAGGACCAAGATGGTAATTGTAGAGTCAGCTACATCCTCCTGGCATGGTTAATTTTGATGATACAAAATATTTATTTCACACCAAAACCTAAGGTCAACTTTCCAACTCTTTTTTTTTTTTGTAAAAAAGTTAAAACATGAAGAAAAAGTTCTTCTAAAGAATGATCTAAGTACTATTATGTTAAAAAAATTTATGAAAGAGACCACTATAATTGTGATATAACGAAAACTGACTTTCATAGTGCTTCCGTCCTTGCACTAAATTTACATTTTCTTTTGTCATCATGACTCTGTTTTTCTTTTTTTTCCATATACATGTTTATCCACATATTAATATTTTCTCTTTGTGTTTGTCTGGATACCCTAAGCATAGAATTTTTAGTATCATTGTCTTCAGTAATTCACAAATCATCTTTAAAAGGTAAGAGACTTTCTAACTCAAATACAAAGGTTTAATTAATAGAATGTGTGTTCATTTGTGTTTGTGTTTGGTGGTGTGGTGTGCTTTCCCTGTACATAGGGAATACTGTACATGCTTCACAGTGAGAGAATTTTTAGAGATACTATTAATATGCTCCTTGGCAAACAAAGCCAATGCACGTTGTCTACAAAATCCTCATTACAAAATATCTCCTATAGTTACACTTTGGAAAAACAGGCATTTACAGACTTTCTGGCTTTGATGTGGAAAAATAATTCTTACATGCTGTGTGTTTCCCATAAAACTTCCCACATTACTCAACAGTTTCTGCTATATAATTGACCAAATCTTTCATTTTCAAATAGTATCCATCTGAGCTACCAGTGTAAATGTATTTACTCGCCAACCAGGAAGGCCTTGATTAGATGTTGCTATTAAATAGTTTTAGATCCACTACATATTGATAACACACACACCAAAGACACATACAAACTCAATTTCTCAGAAAACTTTGAAAACTCCTTTTAGTTCCCTCCTTTACCGCCTTCTTTGGAAGAGATATTTGAGAAAGGGATGGGTGTCCTCATGGAAGCAGGCCATTAAAGGATACGCTGCTAACTGGATAACAGGCAGATGTTGAAAATGGCATGTGCAAGTTCAGACCAAGACAAAACTGAGGGTATCCAAGCTTACCTTGTAGCATAATGATAGGGTTTGCTGCTCGGAAGTCCAGAAGAAGTGACTTTCCCTCAACAAAACACTAGCTGTTGAATCCCAAGCAATTTGTTTAAATTATGTTAAACATACTTTGCCTTATCCATAATGGATGAACAATAACATAGTCCACCTAATTGTTCTTGGAAGGATTTAGTTCTGGTACACAGTAATTGTCCATAAGGGTAAGATAAGAGGATAAGAACAAAATAGTAAAATATAAGTATTCACAATCTGTCCCCTTCCCATACCTTCAAAGGTGAGACAGAGAGGGAGAGAGAGAGAGACAGAGAGAGAGAGAAAGAGAGAAAGAGAGAGAGAGAGAGAAAGAGAGAAAGAGAGAAAGAGAGAGAGAGATTTTGATCCTTTTTTATGCTGATTAGGAAGAAAGGAGAGAAAGAACAGTACACAGCCAAGAAGAGGAAAGTTGATTTATGTAAGAAAAGTAAGGAGCTGTCCAAGAAAAAAACACAATAGGAACTATAGTGAAGGTGAGAGGAGCTGAGTGAAAGAAAGGTATAGACAGTGGATCTGTAATCTATTGTGGAAGTTTCTAGGAAGTTGTCTCGTCTCAGGATGGGTTCTACAAAAAGCTGACCTTGAGAATGAAATTAGTGCACTATAGGTTTATTAAGGAGTGCTCTGGGGATCAATACCTATGGAAGGGAAAAAAAGGAAGCATGACTGGGCACAGGGAAAATCTGAGTTGCAAAAGAGTTGCAACAGAAGACTCAGCCAACCCTCTTGGGAATTCTGAAACTGGAATGAGCCATCTGAGTTGTCCTGAGTTGGGGTGATAAGGCCAGGCCTTTCTAGTACTAACTGAGCAGTAATTGGATGCTGGCTACCCTGGGAAGGGAACATGACCTTAGACAAGATCCTTGCTTAAACCAAGGCCATCCCAGATGTGGACTGTTCTCTTAGTGCTTCAATGCCAGCATCCCTAGCAGCTGTGCACAGTCCTCTACAGAAGCAAGGCAGTGAGAGAATATTTAAGCTAATGAGAATATTGAAGAGAAAGATAAATATTTAGAAATAGAGGGAAACTTCAGTAAAGTTCATAATCCACCCCCTTTCCCTGCCAACCCCTCCAAAGATTACCTGAGGATTTAGGTTTCTTTTCATGGCTTAAAAAAAATCACTGCCACTTTATTCATGACCTATTGAATAAGCACCATGACTGGATTATCAAATGTTTTTGACCATCCTCTACCCAGAGTCTAAGAATCCTTGATTTCAATGTAAACACATCAGTATACAGTTACATATGTTGTATGTGTGTTGTATGTAGCCACACTTTAATTACCTTTATTTTAATATCCCATTACCTCTAAATAAATTTGTACATTTAACACACATCCAAAGGCCTATCTAAATTTTGTAAACATATATGAAACAAAGCCATAGAGAGGCAACTATGGAGAGAGGTTTAGGACAGAGACTCCAGATATAGATTTCCTGTCTATACAGTCACAGACGTATTTACATGACTGACTTACAGCATGTCTTTAAGAAAATTTCTTTTTTGCCTTTATTTTCTTATCAGTAATATGGAGTAAGCAGTACTACTCGTTTCATAGAGTTGTAATAGAAATTAAATAAGTGAATATATTTAGACACACGGCTAAAGTGCTATCGAAGTATTTGTTACTATTACTCTTGCCCTACGAAAGACCTGAGTTTGTATACAGTGGCTGCGTTTCTTGCTGAAACTTCAGCTCCTTCTCACAAGTTTCAAAATCAGTCTCTAATATCACTTTTCTCAGCTGGTAACTTGACAAATGATGAAATGAATCTATGCCTTATTTTTTTCCAAATCTGCAAATAGCTACTAAATTAATTGGTTTGAATTTTAACTTTTTCTTCGACTTCCATTTGCTAATTTATCATAACCTAACTTGCATAGGGTAAATTCCCTAATATACACATGACTCTCCTGCCCACAACTTTTCAATGGTTGTCAGGCTGCTATAGAATGAAACCCAAACTGATCTATTTTAATATTCAAAGCCTTTCCAATCATTTCTTGATCTAGATTTTTAGCCTCATGTATCCGCTTTCTACTTTCACTTAGCTTACACATTAGAGCCAAAAAGGCTACTTTCTTCCTGTATACCATTTCCTTGCTGCTCTTCTTTTGTTTTTCTCTTCCCAATCTTTGTCTCATATGTTTTCAGGGCCCAAATTCTGTCTTTTTTTTTTTTTTTTTTTGAGATGGAGTCTCGCTCTGTTGCCCTGGCTGGAGTGCAGTGGCACGATCTCGGCTCACTGCAAGCTCTGCCTCCCGGGTTCACGCCAATCTCCCGCCTCAGCCTCCCGAGTAGCTGGGACTACAAGTGCCTGCCACCACACCTGGCTAATTTTGTGTGTGTGTGTTTTTAGTGGAGACAGGGTTTCACCGTGTTAGCCAGGATGGTCTCAATCTCCTGATCTGGTGATCCGCCCGCCTCAGCCTCCCAAAGTGCTCAGATTACAGGCGTAAGCCACTGCGCCCGGCCAATTCTGTCTATTCTTGATAATCCAGTTCAAATAACTGGATTTGGATGCTTGAATCCTTCCAATTTTCTGACAGGCAAAGCTCATCTTGCTCACATCTAAAATCAGCAAATGAAATAAAACATTTTAATGGCAGATATTATCTTCTACCTGGTATTGTGATCATAAGCATGTCAGAGTTTCTTTACTGAATTTGGAAGGTTCCTAAGGGTATCTCTCTTTAGTACAATGCCTTCATAAGTCAGGTGGCTAATAAAATCTTTTGAATACTTAAGTGGAGAGTAAGGAAGTACAAAACTGCAGAATAGACATAGGGTTTCCTTTGCTCTTCTTGCTTCCCCCATCAGCCCACTACCTATCAAATGTTTGACTTGGAATTTTGCTTGAAACTCAGGTTTCCTTTGTTCTCCCAAGTAGCCATCTTCTCCCCACTTGCTCAAATCCAACCAAAACTTCTATTCTCTAATATCCATGTACCATACCATCTTTTTAAAATAAATATCTCTGAGGTGTCAATATGGGCAATAGAAAAGCTTAGTGTTCTAGGATGGTTAATTTTAGCTGTCAACTATACTAGGCCAGAGGGTATGCATACATTTGGTTAAACATTATTCTGAGTGTGTCTGTGAAGGTGTTTCTCGACAAGATGAACATTTGAATCAGTAGACTGAATAAAGCAGATTGAGCTAAGATGGCGGGGGGGCCTCATCCAATCAGTTGAAGCCCTGAATGGGAAAGAAAACTGACCTTCTGAGAATAAGAGGGAACTCCTCTTCCCTGACTGCCTTAAACTGGGGATCAATCTTTCCCTGCCCTTGGACTTGAACTGAAACATGAGCTCCTCTTGGGTGCTGAGCCTGCCAACTTTTGGACTGGAACTATGCTAGCAGCTCCCCTAGCTCTCAGGCCTTCAATGTGTAGACGCGAACTATACAGTGACTCTCCTGGGTCTCCAACTTGCTGACTGCAGATCTTGGGACTTGACTGCAGATCTTGGGACTCCATAATCATGGGAGCCAATTCCTTGTAATAAATCTTCATCTTGATTTGAGATCTCCTATTGGTTCTTCTTCTCTGAAGAACTCTAATACATGCTGCAATAAATTATTTGTATTAAAAGATTAGCATAAAATTCTAATTGCCCTTCTGATTAGTGGAGGAAATGTATTTTATTTTACATTTAAATTTTGTCCTTAAAAAATTTTGTACTGCTCATATATCAATTTCTTCATATTCATGTTTTAGTATCTCTGAGATTTTACTCACAATAAAAACAAAATAGTTCCATGGAGGCAGCATTTGTTGGCAATGAGTATTAACAACTCAGAATAGTAATTCTGAGCCTATATAGAAATAAATATGTATGTGCATGTGTGTAGGTATGTGTGGTGTGTGTATGTATGTGTGTATGTTTGTACATATATTTAGAGAGAGAGAGAAGATATAATACAGGTACAGGTACACATATAAACAGTCTTTTCTTTATCATGAGTGCTGACCTGCCATGGCCTTATTCTGTTTGTTTTCAAGTGTACCTACTTCCTGATTCCCCATATGTCTCTCTTTCTCTCTCTTTCTCTCTTTGTTACCCCTGAATCCGTTACTTTAATAGCCCTTCAGGTCTAACCCAGTTAATTAATGATGAGTATCAGTTTCCCAAGTGATGTGATTCAAATACCTCTTGAGTGAAGTTCTAAATGTGTCTTCTTTCACAATATATGTACTCAAGAGTATCACAGACTTTGCCACGGAATCATCAATTTTTCTAGTGCCTTTTGAGGAATTCAATTTGATGAACAACATGTTTGCATAATTATCATGTGTTGCCCAAGAGAAATTTCATCAAGTCTCTTATGTGGAAAATGGGGATAATATAAAAGTAATGTTACTATACAAGGAAGGAAAAAATAAGCAAGAGCAAAAAATTAATTTCAATAGTAAATTAATTAGGTATAATTTTTTCCTACTCATTACCAGTCTTTGCAAATTAGTCATTCTAATTATTTAAACTGAAATAAAAATAACATCACCAATTTGCTAAGCTACAGAAAGATACGGAAAATCTGACAGCATGTTAACCGGAAAAAAACGAAAACTGAATGATTACCTTTTAATATTAAAAGTTAAATAATGAACTTTTCAAATTGTATTTTATTTACTGATGAGAATACTGACATATCCACTATGATTTTATAGTGCTTTCCATAAAGCGTCATATATTTTATCTCATTTGGTCATCAAAATACTCCTGTGAGATAATTTTATTGTCCCCATTTTACAATGAGAAAACCAGGGTTATAAGAAGTTAATGATTTGAGATCACAGAGTAATTCTCAGAGAAATTTCATGTTTAAATTTCTTTAAAAGATCATTAGCTACTCAAACATAAGACAAATTACAGGTATGCAAGAGGAATGCCTGCTTAAATGGAGAATAAGGTATTCGCTTGGAAAGGGATTTAACTCTTTTGAACATCATGTATGAGGCTGTGGGCTGATTGCTTCCTATTTGTATGTTATGATTGAAGAGGGAACACATAACTTTGGTAATGGCATTACCACTTTCAGTTCCTTTTTCCTTCAGAAATATTAATTTTGAGGATTAAAAGAAATAAATATTAAATTAGCTATAATGTTACTACTTTGACGAAATAGACCTATTAACGCTCTACTTTTTCCTAGTTCATTCTAGCAATTGTAGTGATCTGAATAATACCCTCCCCCCAAAAAAATTAATGTCCATTTAGAACCTCATATGACCTATTTTGGAAAAATGGCCTGTGAAGGTTTTATTAAGGTAAGAATCTTGATGAAATCATATTGAATCAGGTTGGGCCATAAATCCAATAAGAGTATCCTTATAAGACACAGGAAATGATATACAGCCACAAAGGAGAGAAGGGCCTGGGAAACCGAGGGAAAGATTGTAGTTATGCTGCCACAAGCCAAGAAAGCCTGGAGCCACCAGAAGCTGGAAAAGACTAGCAAGTGAGGTGGGAAGCCAGACTGGACTCCAGAGATGGGGCTTGGACATTGAACCAGATTGAGGACTACCTAAAACAGGGCCAGCGCAGAAGCAGCTTTCAATCAGAAAAGCCCACCAGTGTGCTATGTCAATTTACTATTGCCATGGCAACACCTGGGAGTTACTGCCCTGACCCTTTCCATGGCAATGACCCAATGATACTATCCCTTGCCTAGAAATGTCTGTATGAACCACCCCTGAATCTGCAGGCAATTAAAAGTGGTTATAGGCTGGGCGCGGTGGCTCACGCCTATAATCCCAAAACTTTGGGAGGCCAAGGCGGGCAGATCACTTGAGGTCAGAAGCTTGAGAGCAGCCTGGCCAACATGGTGAAACCTCTACTAAAATATAAAAATACAAAAATACAAAATACTAAAAATACAAAAATTAGCCAAGCATGGTGGTGCATGCCTGTAATCCCAGCTACTCAGGAGGCTGAGGCAGGAGAATGGCTTGAACCTGGGAGGCGGAGGTTGCAGTGAACCAAGATCACGCCACTGTGCACCAGCCCGAGCAACAGAGACTCCGTCTCAAAAAAAAAAAAAAAAAAGGGGGGGGCGGGGATGTGTATAAATATGACTGCAAAACTGCCCTGAGCTGCTATTCTCTGCCTATGAGGTAGCCCTGCTCTGCAGAAGCAGTCATGGAGCTCTAACATCTCCAGAGCTGTAACACTGCCTCTTCAATAAATCTGTTTTCTTCTACCTCTGGCTTGCCCTTGAATTCTTTCCTGGGCAAAATCAAGAAACTTTACAGGGTTAAGCTCTGATTTGGGGCTCTCATGCCATGCACTATAAGCATTCTCCCTTTGAACGTTCAGAGGATGTGGTCCCACTGACACCTTGATTTTAGACTCTGGCCTCCAGACCTGTGACAGAGTAAATGTCTGTTGTTTTAAACCACTGAGTTTGTAGTAATTTGTATGGCAGCCCTAGAAAAATAATATACCAATTAACAGGATGTAAAAATTACCAATGGGGTACAATGTTCACTATTTGGATAATGGGTACACTAGAAGCCCAACCTCCACCAGTAGGCAACATACCTATGTAACAAACATGCACATTGACCTCCCGAATCTAAAACAAAATAAAATGTTTAAAAAAGCAAAGAAACAACAAAGTTTCATTAGCGACATTACTTTCAGAGTATCCTTAGCTCTGATAGCAATAATGTTTACATAAAGAAAGGCAAATAAATGTCAAATATATCTCTGTATAAAAAAAATACTAAAAATTTATCTCTAACCTATTAATATGAAGGAAAGATTGATGTAACAACAAAAACAATAAATCATTATCAAAGTTATCAAAGCTTTTTCCTTCAAAGATATAAACTCTATTTTGTAATTATATTAAACTTAAATACATGCAATAGTAATACAGCACCAATGCGCTAAAGAGCTCCTTTATCATAGCATAATAATCAGAGCCTGAGTTTAAATCAAGCTTCAATATTTTGTCACTGAGTCCCCTTTGGGCAAGCTGCTTCATCTCTCATGAAGCTACAATTACCCCCCTTTATAACTTATGTGACCAAGTGATCCCAATTAGTAGGTGGGAAAATCTGGATTTGAATAAGGAAAATAAACTGTACATCGTATTTATTTAACAAAGTGCTATTTCTCTTTGATTTCACAAATATCTCTCTAGTTGTATATTAACAATTTTTAAAAGAGAACTTAAAAGATTAACAAGTGGAATTGAAATGGATGTACATTGTCACCATTCAAATAAATAGTAATAGTTTTTACAGTGCTAGCCTATGAAATGACTTAGGAGAAAAAAAAATAGGAGGAGGTAAAACATTATCTTTTCCAGACAATATGATTGTTGGATTGCAATATCATGTGTAAACAAGTGCAAAGTGTTAAAAATGAAGAAAAGAATAAGAAGATTTCTAACAGCTGACACCACCTTTGCAAAATTGACAATAAGAGAAATATGATGTAGTTGACTCCATCTTGCTTCTAACCTCTAAGCTATCCTTGGTCATTCCTGGGGGTAGGCCAAGATACTGTGGGAAGAATTTAGTTTATAATTTAACATTAAAGCAAGGATGATAATAGCCCTCCCCAAAACTAAACTGACTTTCTAAAACTAATGGAGTTATTACACAAATCAGTTTCCCCAGAAGCTTAGAAATTAGGGTTTTTCAAGGATTATTTGGTGGGCAGGGGGCTAGGGAATGGAGAATGTTGACTGATTGATTAGGGATGAAATCATAGGGGTATGAATAATGATCCTTGTACCCTGAGTCAGCCTCCAGGTGGGGGCCACAGGACTAGTTGAGTCACAAGTTGCAGGTCGAGGTAGAGCTGGTTATCAGAAATGTTAAAGTCTGAAAAGACATCTCAAAAGGCCAATCACAGGTAATATAATAGGGATGTTTTAGCCACAGGTATATTGGGGAAGTTACAAATCTTGTGACCTCCAGAACAATAGCTGGTCATCATTTTACTATGCCTACATCTCAGCAGAATTCAGGCTCCTCTCATAACACAACCATGTGGACTTTCATAATGACCAATCAAATTCACAAATAACAATATTAACCTTAAATGTAAATAGGCTAAATGCCCCAATTAAAAGGCACAGACTGGCAAATTGAATAAAGAGTCAAGACCCATCAGTGTGCTGTATTCAGGAGACCCATCTCCTATGCAAACACTCACATAGGCTCAAAATAAAGGGAGGGAGGAAGATTTACCAAGCAAAAAAAAAGCAGAGGTTGCAATCCTGTCTCTGATAAAACAGAATTTAAACCAACAAAGACAAAAAAAAGACAAAGAAGGGCATTACATAAGGGTAAAGGGATCAATGCAACAAGAGCTAACTATCCTAAATATATATGCACCCAATACAGGAGCACCCAGATTCATAAAGCAAGTTCTTAGAGACCTACAAAGAGACTTAGACTCCCACACAATAATAGTGGGAGACTTTAACACCCCACTATCAATATTAGACAGATCAATGAGACAGAAAATTAAAAGAATACTCAGGACTTGAACTCAGCCTGGAACAAGCAGACCTAATAGACATCTACAGAACTCTCCACCCCAAATCAACATAATATATATCCTTCTCAGCACCACATAGCATTTATTCTAAAATTGACCACATAATTGGAAGTAAAACACTCTTCAACAAATCCAAAGAATGGAAATCATAACAAATAGCCTGTCACACAACAGAGCAATCAAATTAGAACTCAGGATTAAGAAACTCACTCAAAACCACACGACTACATGGAAACTGAACAACCTGCTCCTGAATGACTACTGGGAAAATAACAAAATTAAGGCAGAAATAAATAAGTTCTTTGAAACCACTGAGAACAAAGACACAATGTACCAGAATCTCTGGGGCACAGCTAAAGCAGTATTTAGAGGGAAATTTATAGCACTAAATACCCACAGGAGAAAGCAGGAAAGATCTAAAATTGACACCCTAACATTACAATTAAAAGAACTAGAGAAGCAAGAGCAAACAAATTCAAAAGCTAGCAGAAGCCAAGAAATGACTAAGATCAGAGTAGAACTGAAGGTGATAGAGACACGAAAACCCCTTCAAAAAAATCAATGAATCCAGGAGCTGTTTTTTTTTTCAAAAGATTAACAAAATAGATACACCTCTAGACAGACTAACAAAGAAGAAAATAGAGAAGAATCAAATAGACACAAGAAACAATGATAAAGGGGAGATCACCACTGATCACACAGAAATACAAATTACCATCAGATAATACTGACAGGTGACAACGTGCTAGCAGCCCTCGCTCGCTGTCGGCACCTCCTTGGCCTCAGCATCCACTCTGGCCATGCTCAAGGAGCCCTTCAGCCCACCACTGAGCTGTAGGGGCCCCTCTCTGGGCTAGCCAAGGCTGGAGCCAGCTCCCTCTGCTTGTGGGGAGGTGTGGAGGGAGACGCATGGGTGGGAACCGGGGCTGCGCGCAGTGCTCACAGGCCAGCGCAAGTTCTGGGTGGGCTCAGGCTCGGCAGGCCCTGCACTTGGAACGGCCGGCTGGTGCCACTGGCCCCTGGCAGTGAGGAGCTTAGCACCTGGGCCAGCAGCTGTGGAGGGTGTGCTGGGTCCCTCAGCATTGCCACCCCGCCCGCGCCATGCTCGAATTCTCGCCGGGCCTCAGCCGCCTCCCCATGGGGCAGGGCTCAGGACCTGCAGCCCACCATGCCCGAGCCTCCCCTTGCACCCCATGGACTCCCATGTGGCCCAAGCCTCCCCGACGGGTGTCACCCCCTGCTCTGTGGCACCCAGTCCCATCGACTGCCCAAGGGCTGAGGAGTTCAGGTGCACAGCGCGGGACTGGAAGGCAGCTCCACCCGCGGCCCTGGCACAGGATCCACTAGGCGAAGCCAGCTGGGCTCCTGAGTTGGGTGGGGACTTGGAGAACCTTTATGTCTAGCTAAAGGATTGTAAATATACCAATCAGCACTCTGTGTCTAGCTCAAGGTTTGTAAACACACCAATCAGCACTCCGTGTCTAGCTCAAGGCTTGTAAATGCACCAATCAGTGCTCTGTGTCTAGCTAATCTAGCGGGGACTTGGAAAACTTTTATGTCTAGCTAAAGGATTGTAAATACACCAATCAGCACTCTGTGTCTAGCTCAAGGTTTGTAAACACACCAATCAGCACTCTGTGGCTAGCTCAAGGTTTGTAAACGCACCAATCAGCACCCTGTGTCTAGCTCAAGGTTTGTAAATGCACCAATCAGCACCCTGTGTCTAGCTCAAGGTTTGTAAATGCACCAATCAGTGCTCTGTGTCTAGTTAATCTAGTGGGTACTTAGAGAAATTTTAAGTCTAGCTAGAGGATTGTAAAGACACCAATGAGCACTCTAGCTCAGGGATTGTAAATGCACCAATCAGCACCCTGTCAAAACAGACCAATCAGCTCTCTGTAAAATGGACCAATCAGCTCTCTGTAAAATGGGCCAATCAGCAGGATGTGGGTGGGGTCAGATGAGGGAATAAAAGCAGGCTGCCCGAGCCAGCAGTGGCAACCCGCTCGGGTCCCCTTCCACACTGTGGAAGCTTTGTTCTTTCACTTTTTGCAATAAATCTTGCTGCTGCTCACTCTTTGGGTCCACACTGCCTTTATGGGTAACACTCACCACAGAGGTCTGCAGCTTCACTCTTGAGGCCAGTGAGACCACAAACCCACCAGAAGGAAGAAACTCCGAACACATCCGAACATCAGAAGGAACAAACTCCGGACACACCATCTTTAAGAACGGTAACACTCACCACGAGCGTCCGTCGCTTCATTCTTGAAGTCAGTGAGACAAAGAACCCACCAGTTCCAGACACAATACTATAAACACCTCTACAGGAATAAACTAGAAAATCTAGAAGAAATGGATAAATTCCTGGACACATACACCCTCCCAAGACTAAACCAGGAAGAAATTGAATCCCTGAATAGACCAATAACAAGTTCTGAAATTGAGGCAGTAATAATAGCCTACCTACCAAAAAAAGCCCAGGACCAGATGGATTCACCACCGAATTCTACCAGAGTTACAAAAAGGAGGTGGTACAATTCCTTCTGAAACTATTCCAAACAATAGAAAAAGAGGGACTCCTCCCTAACTCATTTTATGAGGCCAGCATCATCCTCATACCAAAACCTGGCAGAGACACACACAAAAAAGAAAATTTCAGCCAATATCCCTTATGAACATCAATGCAAAAATCCTCAATAAAATACTGGCAAACTGAATCCAGCAGCACATTAAAAAGCTTATCCACCATAATCACAAAGTCAGGAGTTCAAGACCAGTCTTACCAACATGATGAAACCCCATCTCTACTAAAAAAAACACAAAAATTAGCCAGGCATGGTGGCATGCACCTGTAATCTCATCTACTCAGGAGGCTGATGCAGGAAAATCGCTTGAACCTGGGAGGCAGAGGTTGCAGTAAGCTGAGATCACACCACTGCACTCCAGCCTGGGCAACAGAGGGAGATTCCATCTCAAAAAAAAAAAAAAAGCTTACCCACCATGATCAAGTCAGCTTCATCCTTGGGATGCAAGGCTGGTTCAACATATGCAAATCAATGAACATAATCCATCACATAAACAGAATGACAAAAAACACATTATTAACTCAATAGATGCAAAAGGCCTCTGATAAAATTCAAAACCCCTTTATGCTAAAAACACTCAATAAACTAGGTATTGATGGAACATATCTCAAAATAATAAGCCCTATTTATGACAAACCCACAGCCAATATCATACTGAATGGACAAAAGCTAGAAGCATTCCCTTTGAAAACAGCCACAAGTCAAGGATGCCCTCTCTCACCACTCCTATTCAACATAGTATTGGAAGTTCTGGCCAGGGCAATCAGGCAAAAGAAAATAAAGAGTATTCAAATAGGAAGAGAGGAAGTCAAATGATCTCTGTTTGCAGATGACATGGTTGTATATTTAAAAAACCCCATTGTCTTAGCCCAAAATCTCCTTAAGCTGATAAAAAAACTTTGACTTTGACTTCGTCAAAGTCTCAGGATACAAAATCAATGTGCAAAAATCACAAGCATTCCTATACAACAATAACAGACAAACAGAGAGACAAATCATGAATGAATTCCCATTCACAATTGCTTCAAAGAGAATAAAATACTTTGGAATCCAACTTACAAGGGATGTGAAGGACCTCTTCAAGGAGAACTACAAACCACTGCTCAGTGAAATAAAAGAGGGCACAAACAAATGGAAAAACATTCCATGCTCATGGACAGGAAGCATCAATATTGTGAAAATGGCCATACTGCCCCAAGCAATTTATAGATTCAATGCTATTCCCATCAAGCTACCATTGACTTTCTTCACAGAATTAGTAGAAACTACTTTAAATTTGATATGGAATCAAAAAACAGCCAGTATAGCCAAGACAATCCTAAGTAGAACAAAGCTGGAAGCAAGCATCACACTACCTGACTTCAAACTATACTACAAGGCTACAGTAACCAAAACAGTATGGTACTGGTACCAAAATAGATATATAGACCAATGGAACCGAACAGAGGCCTCAGAAATAACATCACACAACAACAACCATCTGATCTTTGACAAACCTGACAAAAGCAATGGGGAAATGATTCCCTATTTAATAAATAATGTTGGGAAAACTGGCTAGCCATATGCAGAAAACTGAAACTGTACCCCTTCCATATACCTTATACAAAAATTAACTCAAAATGGATTAAAGATTTAAATGTAAGACCCAAAACCATTAAAAATCCTAGAAGAAAACCTAGGCAATACCATTCAGGACATGGGCATGGCCAAAGACTTCATGACTAAAACACCAAAAGCAATTGCAGCAAAAGCCAAAATTGATGAATGGGATCTAATTAAACTAAAGAGCTTCTGCACAGCAAAAGAAAACATCATCAGAGTAAACAGGCAACCTACAGAATGGGAGAAAAATGTTGCAATCTATCCATCTGACAAAGGGCTAATATCCAGAAGCTATAAGGAACTTAAGCAAATTTACAGAAAAAAACAAACAACCCCATCATAAAGTGGGTGAATGATATGAACAGATGCTTCTCAAAAGAAGACATTTATGCAGCCAACAAACATATGAAAAAAAGCTCATCATCACTGGTCATTAGTGAAATGCAAATTAAAACCACAATGAGATACCATCTCACGCCAGTTAGAATGGTGATGCTTAAAAAGTCAGGAAACAGCAGATACTGGAGAGGATGTGGAGAAATAGGAACACTTTTACAACGTTGGTGAGAGTGTAAATTAGTTCAACCATTGTGGAAGATGGTGTATTCCTCAAGAATCTAGAACTAGAAATACTATTTGACACAGCAATCCGATTACTTGTTATATACCCAAAGGATTATACATCATTCTACTATAAAGACACATGCACACGTATGTTTATTGCGGCACTGTTCACAATAGCAAAGACTTGGAACCAACCCAAATGCCCATCAATGTTAGACTGGATAAAGAAAATGTGCCATATATACACCAAAGAATAGTATGCAGTCATAAAAAAGAATGAGTTCGTGTCCTTTGCAGGAACATGGATGAAGCTGGAAACCATCATTCTCAGCAAACTAACACAGGAATAGAAAACAAAATACCGCATGTTTCCACCCATAAGTGGGAGTTGGACAATAAGAACGTATGGGCACAGGGAGGGGAACATCACACACCAGGGCCAGTCAGCGGAGTGCGGGGCAAGGGGAGGGATAGCATGGGAGAAATATCTAATGTAGATGACGGGTTAATGGGTGCAGCAAACCACCATGGAACATGTATACCTATGTAACAAACCTGCACATTCTGCACATGTATCCCAGTACTTAAAGTAAATAAACATAATAAAAAATAAATAATAAATTAATTTAAAAATAAAAATAAAAACATTAAACCTAAAAAAGTTAAAAAGTTGAAATCCAACATTATCTGTTTCTCTCTTGCTCTCTATACATATATTATTTAAATTTTTCCACAATATGTACTATATTAACCATATAATATATAATAAAATATGTATTAATATATTGATATATTACTTTCACAATAAACCTAAGAGTAATTAAAAAAAGAGAGAGAACTGAGTAAGTGTGGGCCATCACGTGCTTTAGTAGGGTGATGCATGCTGTACAGAACTTTATTTTCCTCAATTTAATCTGTAAATAAATTATGATTCTGATACAATTACTAATGGGATTTTATTTTAATGAACAAGTATAGCCTATAATTTATATGGAGGAATAAATAAGAATAAACAAGGAAATATTTTAAAATATACCAATGAACAGATCTTTTCTTTCTAAGATATCAACCATAGCAACAATCTTGAAAAGGTATTATTTGCTTTTTGTGTAAAAATGAGTAAGTTGATCAAATGGCATACAGAGAACCAAACCCATGTATATACTGGAATATATTTGTATTAGTTCATTCTCACACTGCTATAAAGAACTATCTGAGACTGAGTAATATAAAGAAAAGAGGCTTAATCATCTCATGGTTCTGCAGGCTGTACAGGCTTCTGCTTCTGGGAGAACTCAGGAAACTTACGATTATTGTGCAAGGAGAGGTAGGCATGTCTTACATGACCAGAGCAAGAGGAAGAGAGTAAAGAGGAAGGTGCTACAAACTTTTAAACAACTAGATCTCATGAGAACTCGCTCACTATAATGAGAACAGTAAACGGAAAATCCGTCCCCATGATCCAATCACCTCCCACCAGGCCCCTCCTCCAACACTGGGGTTTACACTTCAACATAAGATTTGAGTGGGGACACATATCCAAATCATATCAATATTATATTTTAAAATGACATTTCAAATCATAACCAATCATGACACTGCAAACTATGGACTATTCAAAAATAGTATTTGTCAAGTTGGCTATTTTTTAAGCCAAATAAAGTTAGGTTCCTACTTCCCCTCATACTTTAAAATCCCAAATAAATTAAATAACTAACTAGAAATACAAACTCCAAATATTAGCAATTGTTAAGAAATGAGAAGCAGTCTAGTTCTGCACCCATGTATGGTCATATCTGTGCCACTAGCTAATGTGGAAAACCTGAAAGAGCTGTTAAAAGAGCCTGTCACAGACCACTACACAGTTTGGCACAAGTTATGTAAAATATAACTACATAAGCATACCTGCCTATGCCACTTAAAGGAGTCATACTACATTGTTGTTGACAGAGCTTACTTCTGGTAAATGCAATTTCACTAAAGGAGAGAATGAAAAGAGAGCAACAGAAATTAGAAAGGTTTTCCCATGCTTTGATGTGTTAGAAGTTTCTTTTCTAACAAATGTAATATATTCCTCAAATAATTTGGTATTGTGCATACTATAAACTTAAAATTATTCTATTTTTTTCTTTCACAGCTTTTATAGTGACATAACTCTTTTGAAAACATTCTTTGATCAGTTGATTAACACGGAATGGATTTTGTACTCTTTTATCTTGCCAGTTGATGCTGTCACAGTAAAATTTAAAACAAAACTTCAAACAAATTTATCATTAAAATATTTTATTATCTATTTACTTCAGTAGCAAAAAAAGTCTAAATATTCACTACCTAGCTATTACAAACAATTGAGTTATAGAAAATAACATGGTGGTTAAATGTTAAGAATTCTGTTTATATTGTGAAAGTGAAAACAGAACTTATTTCTACCAATCTTAAATTATCTTACAAAATATTTATTTAGGAATAAAACATTCAATCTCATGCCAGTTATTTACCAAAAGTTTAAAAATGCATGTAGCTTGAATTGGCAAGGAGTCCCATTAAAGACTACCAGCAAGAAAGTTAAATAAAATAAAAACTTTAAATAGTTTTTATTTAAAAAGCAGTTAAACTCTTTATAGAAAATTCTCAAAGAATGCCAAAAGAAGATTCCATGTATAATTACAGTAAACTTCTGTCCTAGCTCACCACCATTTTCCCCCAAATCGTCCTTTGTCTTTCTCAACCTTGTATCTTTCTATTCTCTTGTTTTAAAAGAGAAATCCTGAAAAATCTTCTTCCAACTCACTCTGTGTAGGGTGCATGTGGTTTCAGCCTACCATTCCTATTGGCCTTCTGCTAAGAACTCTTACTCTTTTCTAAGTGAAGTAATTCTGAGATCTCTTGCTTCTCCACTCATCAGCCAGGATAAGTTTCTTAAAACAGAGATCAGATTATATCATTCCTTTACCAGAAACTCTCCATATGTTTTTGACCCTCTGACTTCCTAAAATTCTTCACCTCTGTCACTTAGCTCCCATATGAAAATATAAAAAATGTGATCTTAAAAATTCATAAATATAACCACTATTTTTGTCAAGAAAAATAGCATTAGCTTGGTGATCAACAATTCTAGTTTCAATCATTTCACAAGATGCAATGAATTAAAATGACCAGACCAATAAGTGATGGTTAAAAATTCAAATTTTTTAACACATTGCTGACCATGAAAATATTCTATTTTATTTTCAGTCTGATAAGAGTATTGGCTGGTCAAAACAAAAATTATTATAGCTCTAATAAAATATAAAACAAATCCAAATCAAATAAAGGAGTACAATCAGCCAATTGTGCCATTACTATTAAAAATTCTAGTATAAGTATGATAATATATATTTTCTCTGTATGTTTATGTTTTATTTTGTATGTGTGACATGTTTAAATGAATCAGTCATATAAATAAAGAATCGTCATTTAAATTGAGATGTATTGAATTAAGTTTGTAACCAATATTTAATCTTCTAAGAAAAATTAAATTTCTAAGTCTTGCTTATTAGCTGTACTTAGCTTACTGTATAATAAGAAAACTTACAACTTATTTCTTAGGTTAGCCTTAATAAATTGAATGTGAAACAAAACTTAAGAATTAATGAGTGTTAAGCACCAAGTTTTGATGCAAATATTTCTACTGTTTACATGAACTATTTATTTTTTTTAGGCCTGAAACAAGGACCACGGAAGGCTGGAACAAAACAAAATCAAGTAATGAAGAATGTGCTGTACCGAGACAATTCCTCCTTTCTGATCATTCTGATTTATCACTGAATCAGTCCAGATAATACTGGATATAATTAAACCTTAGTGGTAAACAAATTTTAAACATAAACTGGACTCCTTACTTCAAATAATTCAATCATGAAACAGTACATAGAATGGATTAGAAGGATAATTGATTGAGATTGATAATTGAACAATGCAGTTCATCCCAAATACTTTTTAAAATAAATGGGTATACATTAAAATAAGATTGGCTGTGTGTTGGAGGTGGTAGTAAAGAGAGCAATCAAGATAGACTGCAAGATTTTTAGACAGATACTTGAGATAACTATATTCCCCATGGTAGAGTTTCTACAAGCGTTCCTTAGATTCTAAAGAACTTAGGCTAGATAGGATCATGGCAGTGAGTAGGACTGTAGTTTAGACAACAAAGGTCTCTTTAAACTCTGAGATCCTAATACTATGTTTATGTGTGACAGTGTCTTTTATCTCCACAAAATATATCTGTGTTACTGAAATGCCATGGGTTCAGTCTAGGTCTTGCTGCTTACCACACAAAAAGCCAATCACTGAGACAATGAGTATTGCCAGGGAAGAAGGCTTTAATGGGGTGCTGCAGCTAAGGAGATGGAAGATAAGTCTCAATTCCCTCCCTGACTGACTAACATTAGGAGTTTATATAGCAGGGAAGAAATGTTAAGTATGTGCAGGAAAACAGGATTAGGGAGGAGCAAGGAAGAGGAGTTGTTCAGCAGGAAGTAGTTGGTTGCTTAGGCAATCATGATGGGTGAGTGTTCTGACCTCTCATTGTCCAGATGCAGTGATCTGGTAAGTTTCATTTCCTTGATAATATCTGAGAGACCTGATAGTTGGTTTCCTGAGAAAGGAACACAGGTAAGACAAATGTAACTTTCTCATGTTTCAAGACTCAGAAGGCCAATTCCTACGTTTACTGGAAAGAAACCATAAACATCAGTTCTATGGGACAATTGGGTTAGTTTCATTTGCAGTCACCATTTGTACATTTTTTTTTTTTACTTCAGCTTCCTCCTTCCTTCCTAACATTTACTGTTTTTTTCATACATATCTCATAATTCAAACAAATTATATTGTAGTGTACTTCTCTTTGTATATGTCTATCTTCACTATTCACTTACTTTTAATATTGTGATTCTAGGCATCTTGTCCTATTCACCACTGTACCTCTAATTTTACCCAGGACACTGAATAATTTATCCTTAGCTATACATTTGAAAGATTGGCGTGCTGTTTAAATAATCAGTATTCTTATTTGTCAAGTCATTTTTCCTTCACTTAGAAAGTTTTACTTTACTTTTCTCAAACTTTCAGCCAAACAGGGATAAAGCAAAAAAAAAAAAAAAAAAAGGAGAGACCTATGCACTAAATTCAACTTATTTTATTTTGATATGTTTAAATGTGCTCATTAGAAAAGTATTCTATTTCACATTTTAAAATTAAAATTGAAAAATAATTGAATTTAAAGAAAAAGTAATTCAAACCACTAGCCAGCCAATTTTTCACAAACAAAAATACAATCTTGTCATTTTGGCAACTTCTCTATGAGTGGTAGAGACTTTCTGAATTTCATTTATGTCACAAAATGTTCTCATAATATTTTTCCACACAACCTGCCTTCCATAGAGGCCTCCAGTTATGAGATACAACACAGCAATATGATGTAATGGAAAGAACAGTGATCCTGTGCACCCTGGAGCAACAAGCTTGTCATTAACTAACTGGAGACTAGATCTCCATCATTTTATCTGTGACAAGATTAGAACTGAATACATAGGAATATTATTTATAATAAATATTTTAATAAAATTTGATTTCTGTAATCAGAATAGGCAAGATGATATGATGCTCTTACTGAGGTAAGTAGAATTTATTTCAGGATTAACACTTTGACACACTATAAAATGTTTCTGCATTAAAATTAAGTTATATGAATTCTCAATCAATGAAGAACAATGATTTGATCAGAGAGAAGGGAGTACATGGTTTATTTTGTATATTTTGAGTAAAAACTATGAGATTTAAATTAGATTTTCTTTAGATCATTGTGACATTTAAATAGGCTTTTTATAAAATAAATAAGGAAATTCAAAGCAGTAATTCTTACTTGGGAGCAATATTTTGATCAACACTAATTTGTTACTTTCCATTCAAATTTCTTATAATGGACCTATCTGCATGGTAGTGCCATTTAACTCGCCACATGTAAATCGTCATATTTGAGATAATAGTGCTGGAATTTCTTAAAATCCTTTAAAGAGATGTTACAAGTTTATGCCAATGAATTATGGATTTTACTGGGTAGGAGACCAAACTCAAAAGTCCTAAATATACAGGCTTTTCAGAATACTATAAACAAATACTTTTGTAATTCTTTTATAAATAAAAATATTTATTAACACTTAAAATGAGTGTGAGCTCAAAAAGACCCCAAAACCAAAAAGAACAATCCTCTTCTTATAGATATCATTCATCAATTACATAAAAATGTGAGGTTTCCATACATTACAGAACATACATTCTGTCCATACGTTACAGAACAATACCCCACAGGGAATGGGTCACAGTATTTTTCATCATCAAAATGAAGGGTTGTACTACATTAATGACCGCCATTTTTTTTGGCTCTACATTTATGCTCTTCAAAGGTTAAAATTTTTAAAAATAACAGAAAGAATAGTTTCCCTTTTCCTACTTTTTGGGTAATGTTGATAACATATTATACTTTTAGACTTTAAAATTTATATAGACTATTTTGCATATTCTTAACCTAAGCCATAAATTTGTCAGTGTAACATTTCTCTCACAAATATTGATAATAAAAAGACCTAGCTAACATGTTAGAGTGGTAATCAAATGCCATCCAAAGAATTTAAGTTATTTTCCTTGATCCCTTTCCTAGTACTTTTATAAACACTAGCCAAAAGGAAATAAAATTTTTTTTTGAATATTAGGGATAAAGTTTATTTGGTTAGAAGATAAAGTATATTGATAGTCATAGTTGTTCACCTAGCATTTGATACGCATATAGGGTTATAGGGCCAATTCTCTTGGCATAGCTACAGTCGTTGACCCTAGACACATAATGTGACTTATGGGAATTATATCATGTATCTTCCCTATCAGTCTACTTCACTGTCATTCTTACCATAACTTCTCTATATTCCAGCTCAGTTTTTCAATGCAGGAGATAGAAACAGTTTTTGTTATTTTAAATAGAAGGAATTCTCCTGGAAGGTATGAGGGGATGGTGCGGACAGATCACACAACAGAAGGGAAGTTTGAACTGGCTAGAAGAATGGGAAGGATCTGAGGGAAACTTCAGTGGG
This sequence comes from Pongo pygmaeus, assembly GCF_028885625.2. NCBI lineage: Eukaryota > Metazoa > Chordata > Mammalia > Primates > Hominidae > Pongo > Pongo pygmaeus. The sequence continues at coordinate 87,900,802 of NC_072384.2, forward strand.
CTATGCAGCAGGAAACTGAGAAACAATCACACAGCTAAGAGTCAGCCTGGATGCCTGGCCTTCCCTGCCACAGTGATGACCTGTGACACTTTCAACATTGACTGAACCAGCAGCTGGGAAGGAAAAGATACAGCCTTCTCAGCTGTGACATGGGGGCATACAACTCCTTGAAGACATACAGGAAGAGATTAGGAATAAAATTAAATGAGAGACTTCCATAAAACAACTAAAATCCATTGTACCTACTTTCTATTTCCAGATATGGTATAAGTTCCAAAATTTAGGTCAATGGTTTAACCACATTGAATTTGAAGATATAAAGTGTTTTTCATCATCTGAATGGCCTCATTTAGGTCTTCTGTTCAGAACTAATCACAAAATGAGAAAGCACTTTGCAATATATTTCTAGCAATATATGAACTTAAGAAACTATTTTATTATGAAAAACTTGCCAATAAAATAAACATTTTATAACTTATAAAATTGGGAATATTTAAAAGCCAATTTCTCTCCAGATGAAACACCTATTACTTGAGAAGGAAAAACTGAATGGAGTCCAGTTGTCTTAATTGGCACTAGTATGTGCTGTCTTGGTAACAGAGAGTAACACAGAATAAAGTGCCAAGAGGATAATATATAGGGCAAGTAAATTTGGAGAAGCTAGGAAAAGCATTAGTTTACGTCCACAGAAATTTGTCTTATTCAGGGCATCACAGAAAGAAAATGAGAAAACAAAATAAGAAGAGTGTGTATATGAGTAAAGAGCCACCACACTTTTGTGACTGGCTGGCCTAGAATCAAGACATCTACTTTCTCTAATTTGGCAATGTTGTTCACAGTGTATTTGGACTGCTGTCTACTAAAAAATGTAATAAGCTTTTGAAGTTCAAAACAGATTTCTGGAGAAAATTCTATGTCTGTATTTCTGGATCCATCACCTGGAATCTTATTTGCTTTCTTAGTTATTTGAAATAGTTAGCTTTCTCATGGAACCTCTAATGTCTTCTTAACACATAACAAAACTACCTTTAGGGATTTAAGGCAAGGTTTGAGAGCTCCCTTCTATGTCCTCTCTAATAATGAGGTATTAGATGTGAGAGTTTCTTTGTTTGTTACCCCATATGTTTATAGTTCAAATACTCTCAGAGAATGTTTAAGAGTAGAATTTTCTGCCTTAAATGTGGTACCTCTTTGTCTTTGAGAGTTTTATTCTTTTTTTCAATCAGAAGAAGCTACAGTCCTTAGCTCCTTCTTGAAGAGTATGACCATTATTTAGGCAGGCTTAGTGCCCTTTCAGGAACTTGAAAGACTTAATCCCGCACTCAGATTGTTCAGGAGCTACTCTACTTTTTAAAATTTTTCCTGAATTACCTCTAATTAGGCAATGGGAACACATAAACCAATTAGTTCTCATGTCAGTGACATGAAAAAGGGTCACTGCACTCATTCTAACTATGGGGGTACAGACCACACTTAGTCCAAGCAAAATACTCCCTAAATTTCACTGATGTAAAGAATTCCAGAGGCTGACATCTGGAATGTCACTTTTTCTGAACTGACCCATTGACCCAATGATAAAGTTTCAAAATCAGCTTTAATGGTTTGTAAACAGGATAAAAATGTTAATTTTCTGATTAAAGGCAAATGAAATCAATTAAGAAATATGAAAACCTAGCCATTGTGTCAATTTGGGAAAATCTTTAAATTTACACAAGATTATTTTTAGTAAGTTATGAACCTATGTCTCTAAATCACAATAATGTTGGAGTTTAAAAAAATATAATTTATTACAATTCTTCATCATTCTGATTTCATATATCTAATTATTGACTTTTCATTCAAATATGGCTTTTTAGAAAATATTTATCAAGATCTTTGTTACTAATTAACAAATATTTTAATATTGCTGCTGTTTTAAGAGACAAAGAGCATTAGACATATATATGGATAACAACATGTTCCTTGGAAATAAACTGATTATATTTAAATTTAACGCATTCATATTTCAATATTATTTTTGAACCCAAATGATTGATGTGACAGTTTAAGTCACTAATTTCGTTTTAAAACATAGGTTTGGTTGGTTGCTTTGTTCATTTTTAAGAGCCAAACTGCTGTCTATGGGGGTCTGATGAAATAAAATGCCTTACTCAGAATTGATCATCAAAGATGATTCAGATCCAGCTATCTCACCTCTGGGCATTCATCCAAAGGAAATGAAATGAGTATATTAAAGACACATCTGCACTCTCCTGTTTATTGCAGTGCTATTCACAATAGCCAACATACTGAATCAATCTGTGTTCAACAATACATAAATTGATAAAGAAAATGTGTATATATATTCTCACACACACACATACACAATTCAGCCATAAAATAATGAAGTCCCATCATGTGGCCACATGAATGGAGCTGGAGGACATTATGGCATTATGTTAAGTGAAATAAGCTACGTACAGAAAGGTAACCACCACATAGTCTTATTCATATGTGGAAGCTAAAAAAATTGATCTCATAGATATAAGAAATATAACAGAAGACACTAGAGGCTGGAAAGGGTAGGGGGAAGTTGGGGATAGGGAGATATTTGCTAAAGGCTACAAAATTACAGCTAGATAGGGGGAATAAGTTCAAGTGTTTATAGCACCGTAGGATGACTATAGTTGACAATAATATAGCTAGAATGGATGTTCCTAACACAAAGATAAATCTTCAAGATGATGGATATGCTAATTAACTATGTACCCCACAAATATATACAATTATTCTATGTCAAATAAAAAAGGAAAGAAATGAAATAAAATACAGCATGTCTTTCAAATTTCCGTATGTAGTAGTTTATACTAGCATTGCTTAAGCATTATGAAGAAGATTCATACTACAGGAAGTTTAGAAAAATGTGAAAAAAGTGTTTCTTTCTCAGATATGTCTCGTGCAGTATTGCAAATTCTCTTGGTCTCACTTCTTACCCCAGCCTTGCAATGACTACTTATTAATAGGCTTCGACCAGTTTCTTTCAACTGGACTCAGACAGTACCTTTCCATAACCCTTAGCTCATATAATGGACTGCTCACCTCCTAAAGCCAGACTTTGCCAATGCCAGCAATACAGAATAGTCAATATCTATAGAGACACATTGGACAAGGGACAACTGGAATTCCCAGTAAATAGTTAAGAGCTGCTTTTTTAAGCCTCCTCATAATGTCTTGTTGTAATTGAACATGTATCTTCTGTAATACCTTTGTATTTACTTTCCTTTTTCCCTGGTTCTACTCCCTATACCCTTAAGCATTCTTTTGTCCAAGGCTCCATTTTCAGAGACATATACGTTCACTCAGTTAGTTACACTAGTTGAAATGATGTCAAAAATTGAATCTCAAGATGGGATTTTGGAGCTAGATTATTCATAGGTCATTAGGCAATGAGGATTCCATTTCTGGTGTTAAGTGGAGTGGTGGTAACCCCTGACATGGAGTAGCATTAAAATGATTAAGATTCTCACTTATGGTGAGATAAGATGCTCATGGACTATGAAGTGGCAGGGTACATAGAACTTTTGGCATGCACCATATGAAGATAATGATGATTTTAAAATGTTGTACTGTTTTACAATTTCAGGGAAAAAAAATGATAGGTGCAGATCAGCCAGTATCAACTCAAGGAACATTGTGAAACCTTAAGTTTCTATGGTGATAGTGATCTTTAGGGAGACTCCTATGTCCTGCAGTCACAGGTCAGACTATGCTAAAAATCAGGCCAAGGATCTAAGTATGAGGGAGGCGCAGTTACAAAAGCTATAGTATTAATTTCTTCAACAGGTTTCCAATTTTAAAAGCAATGACTTTAAGACCCTGAAATCTGTAGTGGGTACATTTAGTAGACAATCTTGAGACAATCAATACTGCATAAGTCACTGAACCACAGACTTTCTGGCTTGTCAGATGCAGCTTCTTACCCTATGGAGTGAGGAGGATTAGTCTCTCCTTGTTTAGAGACATTGCACATACCTCACCTGAAGCAGATTTCTCACAAGTTGCTGTTTATTCTCCTCAATAGCTGCCTCTTCACATCATGTATTGTCTCTATATAATTAAACAAGATCAGCATCAGCACAAACAGCAGCTGTGTGCATTCTTGCTCAGATGGAAATAGCAAACACCCCAAAGAAGCTGTAAGACCTGCCTACTGTGTACTGACAAGAGCTAAAGGACATATATTTGACCAGAAAAGGAAGAATGTGACAAAATAATTTAATAACCTGAAAACAATCACCCGTGATTCAGGGTTCAATGACCTGGCAGGGACACTTGGAACAGATTATAGTACCATGCTGAGATAATCTCTTTGAAGTTCATACAAAATGATAGCCTACAGTAAATGAGGTGAAGTTTTTTTGAGAACTGCCATAATAGAAAAATGAGGAAGAAGTCAGAAGTTTCAAAAAGGTGGAAATGTTATAACGGATTTATTAAGTAAAACCAAAAGCCCTCTCACCTCACCATCTACTATTTTTTCCTTAGGAGCTCCTATAGAATGCTCCATTGTAAGTCAATAAGTAAATAAGTAATACATTTGTGGCGTTGAGAAAGGGGTGGGTGGGTGTAGAGGCATCTTTGTGAAATTTAGTAGTGGATTTCTGTGCAAGTTGGTGTGAGCAGATAGAACTCGATGTCCTTTTTACAGAATTCTGGAATGTTAGAGGCCAGTTGGCAGTACTTAACTATCAGAGGCAAGGTACTTGTAATTACTGTAATGGGCAGCAAGATCAGAGTAGCAATCAGGGTGCCCTGACCCTCAGTGATCTGTGGGGATGATTGAAAGAGCATTACGTTACAACACAGCTGATTGGATGTTATGTAACTTGCAAAATAAGAAAAAAAAAATATGGTCTGGCAAGCAGAAGACTGATGTCAGACACCCAAGTGGAAAATCACAATTTTTTACTCAGGGTTCAGATATAAGTGACTGCATAGATCCAATATCCATTGATTGGAGGAAAAGCTCGGTCCCCTTGAGGAAGGACACAATTTTACACTATTAGTATATCAGATAAACATCCCTCTATTCTTTCCCTAAAAAGATCTACGGCCATTTACCATTTACAAAAAAAAGGACAATAACCAGACTTTTGGAGGGCTGTTGGATACAGTATCTAAACAGACACTAGTAACAGGAAATCTAAAATGCTATCTTGGAACCTCAGTTCAATGTGGTGAAGGGAGCCAGTTAATAAATTATGTTCTGATCCAAGATCATCTTACTCTAAATACAATGCATCCTCAGATTTACCCAGTTATCATTTCCCTTGCCTCTGAATTCAAACATCATAGCAGCTGGCAGAAGCTTCTTTCGCATTGGTTCTCCGGCTTGTGGAGTCAAAGCTACTAAGGTAGAAAAGGCTAAAACAAAAGCCCCTAAAACTGGCCTACCACTGATGAAGACCAATATAATTAATATGAAGTAACACTGTATCCCAGGTGGAATGGAATCAATTAGTGCCATCCTCTAAATCGTAATGATGCAGAAGTGCAGGTGCCAATCATATCCCTGTTTGATTCCTGTTGGCCTCTGCAACATTCAAATGATGGATGAATAATGTCATATTTCTACAATTTAACATAATGGTAGTCTCAAGTTCAGTTGCCACACCTGTTGTTATATCTACTAAGAGAGATCAACACAGTTGCAGTGCTTAGTACAGAGCTACTAATGTGAAGAGTGCATGTATCACAATCACCATCAATTAGAAATATTAAAAGTACTGCGCTTCATAGGAAAGACAGAAGTATACATGAAGTATGACTAAGACAAATTAAATCTTCTCTGTTACAATGTATTATATAGAGAATGCAATCATTTTGACATTCTGCACGAGTCACACTAGTACTCCATATGTTGATATCAGATACAATAACTTTTAAATATAGAACATTATAAAACAATGAAATTTTATAACAGCAATGGAATTAATACATCAAAAAACATAAAAATGAATGCATATGTGCCTAAAAACACAGTTCAAAATATATTTAAAAAATTATACAGAGAGAAAGATAATTTTACCATCATAGTTAGAGACATTAGATAACTCTTTTAGCAACTAATAGAACAATGTATTGGTTCATTCTCATGCTGTTGTAAAGAACTACCTGAGACTGAGTAACTTATGAAGGAAAGAGGTTTAATTGACTCATTATTCCACATGGCGGGGGAGGGAGGCCTCAAGAAACTTACAATCACGATGAATTGTGAAGGGGAAGAAAGCACATCTTACCATGGCAGAGCAGGAGAGAGAGTGAATGGGGAGGTGACACACACTTTTAAACCATCAGATCTCATGAGAACTCACTCACTATTAAGAGAACAGCAAGGGGAAAATCTGCCCGCAGGGTCCAGTCACCTCCCACTAGGCCCCTCCTCCAATTCAATATGAGATTTGAGCAGGGACACAAATCTAAACCATGTCAAACAGCTACACCAAAAAATAAAGTTACAGATAATATAAACAATACTATTAATCATTGTGACTTAGATGTTTATGGAGCACTAAGAACTGCAATTGAAGAGTACAAATTATTTTCCTGTGAATATAAAATGTTCACCAGTTTAAACATATGCTGGGACATCACACAAGTATCAGAAAACTTCAATTGATTGTAGTCATGCAGAGTACATTCTAAGACTATAATCAAAGTAGGCATATATAACAATAAAGTATCAGGTAGATCCCCAATATTTGGAAAGTAAACTATATATTTCAAAAAAATCAGATTTCAAAGAGGAAATCACAAGTAAAAAAGCATATCTAGCAAATGATAACACAATACAATATATCAGAAGTTGTTGGATGCAGCTGAAGTAGTACTTAGAAGCTTCAATGTCTATCTTAGAAAAGTATAAAGGTCTAAAATCAATGACTAAAAGATGATGGAAAAAAAGAAGTAGAAGGGAGGAAAAAATGATCAGATTGGATATTAATGAAATCAGCAGCAGACAAAAATAAAGATAATAAGAAAACATTTGGTTCTTTCAAAAGATAACAAAATTGACAAAATATTTATTAGACTATGAAATAAAATGAGAGAACACAAATTAACAATATCAGAAATGAAAAAGTAATTATTAGTGCAGGTCATACAAACAGTAAAAGAATAATAAAAGTATAACCACAATAACTTTTATACTAATTTGAGAACTTAGATGAAATGAGTATTTTTAACAGCTATAACATTAAATTTGATACAATATTAAAGAACATAGTCTTATATTTACTTTAAAAGTTGATTTATCAAAAACATTTACATGAAGAACTCTCCAGACCTAGGTTATTTTATTGTTGAATGCCATAAAATATTTAATAAATAAATATTAATTTCACACAAACTCTTCCACAAAAGAAACAAAAGCAAGCACTTTCCACATCATCTTATAAGGCCAGTAAAGCTCATAAGAAAACCTGACAATAATTACAGGCCAAAATCCCTCTTGAACATAGATAGAAAAAATGATAATATGTTTACCAGGCAAAATCAGGCAATATATTACAAAGGTAATACATCATGAATGTGTTAGTCTGTTTTTGCTTGCTATGAAGGAATACCTGAGACTGGGTAACTAATAAAGAAGAAAGTTTTAATTGGCTCTCTGCAAGTTGTACAGGAAGTGTGGTGTTGGTATCTGCTTCTTGCAAGGGCTTCAGGGAGCTTACAATCGTGGCAGAAGGTGAAGGGGGAGGAGAGAGGAAACAAGAAAGAGAGAGGAGGAGCAAGACAGAGAGAGGGAGAGTTGTTACACTCTTTTATTTATTCCTTTTTTTTATTTTTTAACTTTTATTTTAGATTTATTATGATCAGGAGAGATGGTTCATGCCTGTAATCCCAGCATTTTGGGAGGCTTAGGCAGATGGATCCCTTGAGGTCAGGAGTTCAAGATCAGCCTGGCCAACATGGTAAAACGCTGTCTCTACTAAAAATACAAAAATTAGCAGGGCATGGTGGTGGGTGCCTGTAATCCCAGCAACTTGGGAGGCTAAGGCACAAGAATCGCTTGAACCCAGAGGGCAGAGGTTGCAGTGAGCAGAGATGGCACCACTGCACTCTAGCCTGGGTGACAGAGTGAGACTGAGTCTCAAAAAACAAACAAACAAACAAAAAAAGGTTTATTACACAGTTCAACTCGTGTCATGCAGATTTGTTGTACAGATTATTTCATCACTCAGATATAAAATCCAGTACCATATAGTTATCTTTTCTGCTCCTCTCCCTCCTCCCACCCTTCACCATCAAGTAGGCCCCACTGTCTGTTGTTCCTCTCTTTGTGTCCTTGAGTTCTCATCATTTAGCTCCCATTTGTAGGTGAGAACATGTGGTATTTGGTTTTCTCTGTTCATCTGTTAGTTTACTAAGGATATTGGCCTCCAGCTCCATCCATGCTCCTGCAAAAGACATGATCTCGTCCTTTTTTATGACAGTAGAGTATTTTCCATGTTATATATGTACCACATTTTCTTTATCCAATCTGTCATCGATAGATATTTTGGTTGATTTTGGTTGATTCCGTGTCTTTGCTATTGTGAATAGTGCTCAATGAACATTCACATGTATGTGTCTTTATGGTAGAATAATTTCTATTTCTCTGGCTATATTCCCAATTATGGAATTGCTGGGTCAGATGGTAGTCCTGCTTGCTCTTAGCTCTTTCAGGAATTGCCATACTACTTTCCATAATGGTTGAATTAATTTACACTCCCACCAACAGTGTATAAGTGTTCCCTTTTCTCTACAACCTTGCCAGCATCTTATTTTTTTACTTTTAAATAATAGCCTTCCTGACTGGCAAAGATTTCATGACAAGCATACCAAAAGTAATAGCAACAAAAGCAAAAATTGAAAAGTGGGATCTAATTAAACTTAAGAGCTTCTGCACAGCAAAATAAATTATTAACAGAGTAAACAAATAACCTACAGAATGGGAGAAAATGTTTGCAAACTATGCATCTGACAAAGGTCTAATATCCAGCATCTGTAAGAAACTTCAACAAACATACAAGACAAAAACAAACAACCCCATTACAAAATAGGCAAAGGATATGAACATATGAACAGATACTTTTCAAAAGAAGACAAGCATGTGGCCAAGAAGCATATGAAAAAAAGCGAAATATCACTGCTCACTACAGAAATACAAATCAAAACCAAACGAGATACAATCTCACAACTCTTTTAAACAGATTTTAAACCAGATCTCATGTGAACTCAGAGTGAGAACTAACTCATTACCACAAGGAGGTCACCAATCCATTTTTAAGGGACCCACCCCCATGACCCAAACACCTCCTACCAGGTCCTACCTCCAATATTGGTAATTACATTTCAACATGAGATTAAGAGGACAAATATCCAAACTATATCAATGAACAAATAGAGTTCATCTCAGTAATACAAGGTTGGTTTCACCGTTGAAAGTCAACCATGACAATTCATCAATTTTAGAGTATAATAGAGAAAAGCCAGGTGACTATTTCAATAGATAAGAAAAAAATTACAAAATCAATTTTTCATAATATTCTCACAGTATAGTAGTGGGAAGAAACTTTCTCATTCTGATAAAGAACTTCTACCAAAACAAAACCAAGCCTACAGCTAATATCGTATTCGACGTCAAAATACTGAATATTTTCCCAAAGATCGGGACCAAGTTAAAAGTGCACAAAAGGGCCAATGGGGATGAAGTGGGCTAGCTATTGACCTCAAGACCTTTTATAAAGACACTCATGCCATTCATGGGGGAACCCACATGTCCTGTTCACCTCCACCCTCATAGTCTCTAGGAGCTACCGCCCTACATGCAGTTATGATTGAATCTCGAGGCCCAGTTAAGGCAATAAACGCCTCAAGAATGAACAAGAATTACTTTTACATATGCACTGTTGGGTATAAAATGACATATATTTGATGCTAAGTAAGATTAGTCATTAAACATTTAAAAAACACAATTTAAAGAAAAAAAGGAGTAAATTTGGAAAATCAATCAACATAAACCTAGTTGGCAGTACTAAAATGCATCTAATATTTAACATTAACTTTAAAAATAATCATATTTTACTACACATTTCAGGTGCAAATGCAATGTTTGTACTGTATTTATGATTGAACGCTTTTCTGTTTCTCCCTCAGTTGAGTAAAATATTCTGGTCTCAATATAAATACATCATGTAAAATGTAGCATAGTGTCAGAACATGATATTCATACATAATTGCAAAAGCTAACACATAAATTACTCTTTTGACTTAAATATAATGAACCATAAGAAATTATATGTGGCTTACTTCTATTTAAATCAAAATCAAGGAATATATCATAATTTGTCTCTTAATGCTTCAGCTTTCTCTGCTATTTCCCAAAGACACCAGCTTTACTAAGCTGTCTTTTGTGTTATTAATGTTAATAATGAAATATATTGGTCTCTTTTATAGGAAATTGAATAACCATGATGCTTTAATTTTTCGTAAGGTAAACTGATGTTACAACAGAATTACTTTACCACTAATTGTAATGTTCTCAATGAGTCTGAATGTTATTCCTTTATATGTTTTAACTGAGTAATTTTTGAAAAGCAAATTTAAGGTTAAATTAGGGTGAACACGGCTGGGCGCGGTGGCTCACGCCTGTAATCCCAGCACTTTGGGAGGCTGAAGCGGGCGGATTACGAGGTCAGGAGATCCAGACCATCCTGACTAACACAGTGAAACTCCCGTCTCTACTAAAAATACAAAAAATCAGACAGGCATGGTGGCGGGCGCCTGTAGTCCCAGCTACTCGGGAGGCTGAGGCAGGAGAATGGCGTGAACCTGGGAGGCAGAGCTTGCAGTGAGCCGAGATCACGCCACTGCACTCCAGCCTGGGTGAGAGAGCGAGACTCCGTCTCAAAAAAAAGAAAAAAAAGAAAAGAAAAAAGAAAAAAGAAAAAATTAGGGTGAACACTTGTCCTAGTTTAGTCCTGGTGTGTGCCCATTTTCCCAGTGTCCTGTCTGTTTAGTGCCTCCGCTCACTGTAAATGTGTTCTCGCTTGGATGATAAATTATCTTCACCCTAGGTAAAATACTAAGGAAATCAAACCCTCTTAAGAGGTACCAAGAGACGTGTATGGACTTATGAATAAGTAAATGGTAGTCTTTTCTAAGAATGACCTGCGTCTTTCCTCTTGTTCCTCCCTCAAATATGTATGTTTCCAAGTCACTTCACGGTCATAATCACAATAGGCTAGCTCTCTGGCAAAAGAAGAGGCAGGAAACTTCCAGGAAAACTGACATAAGGAGAGAAATGAAAGCTCTGAATGCGAACCCAAGGAAGAGACAAAGATAGTTAGCAGAAGAGAAACAGAAGCAAAAACCACTACGTGCATCAAAAAAAGGTACAAAATAAATGCTACCAAGCAGTGAGGTCATGAATAAACACACCAGGCAACATGTTCTTTTTCATCTAGAAGAGGGTGGGAATCCTTTTATCCTCTTGCAATCAGAGACCAGTTTCTTGTTAAGAATGTATTTTGGTTATTGTGCTATTTGAAAGAATAAGGTTGTCTCCATAATAACCATTTGCCTTCCATGCAAATGCAGGTGGTCCCTGTCTTATGATGGTTGAACTTAAACTTTTTTGACTTTATGAAATGCATTCATTAGAAATTCCACTTCAAATTTTGTATTTTTATCTTTTCCAGCAATATGCCTCTGACACTCTCTCAAGATTTTGGGTAGTGATGGCGATCCCAGCTCCCAGTCAACCACAGGGTCATGAGGGTAAACGACCAATACTTTACAATGAACTGTGATGTCCAATGAATTTGCCCACTGTAGGCTAATGTAAGTAAGTGTTCTGAGCACATTTAAGGTAGGCTAAACTGAGCTATGACCTTTACTAGGTTATATGTATTAAATGCATTTCCCACTATGATATTTTCAACTTACAATGGGTATATTGGTGCATAACCCCATAGTAAATTGAGGAGGATGTGTAGTATTTTTACCCTAACATTACAAATAAGAGCTCACTCCTAAAATATAATTGTACTACACATAATAGAATTATACTTAACATGCAAATGTTTTTAGAATATATCATATACATAATTACTAAATACAGACATACCGAAGCCAGGTGTAAAAATGAGATTTATATTTACCCACCATGTTTCTTTAACTGAGTAGATTTTCTAACCATTCTAGAGAAAAAGAAATTATATTTGAAAAGGTATTTGAGTTACTAACATCTGTAACAAATATCTTTCAACACATATATGTTACAATGAATCTAACAGGCTCCTAAATATTTACTTACCATTATTCTAAATATTATCTAATTATATATACATGACAAAGATGCATTATATATATAAAATGCATTCTATAACAGGTCTAGTTACAAGAGTATCTCTACTTTCCAAATGAGTGAAATATACTTTATAAATGATATTCTGATGAGTATGTGTATCTTTTCTGAGGTGTCGCCTATCTATGTCAGCTGTGAGCTAATAATATACAGGGTATATATTTCTGCCTTGCTCCACTATGAAGCTTAATTTTGGTAATTACTTTTGTTTTTCCCTTCAAACTTGTCTCTTTATACATTTTGAAAGAACATTAGCATAATCAGAGCATTCTGTAAGAAATTTGTGAATATTAGTCATCCCCCACTCCTAGCTCAGATATATTAGTATTCAGACCAAGAAATCCATTTTCAAAATGACCAGTCAAAAAATTATTAATTCATATTGTGATTTGTTCATTTCTCACCTTTCCTCTAAAAGTCTATGGGGTTATGCTACATTAAATTCTCCTTACAGTTTATGATTTTATTTAGAAAGTAAAAAATATAAATATAGGACTGAAGATTTTATTTGCATGTGTTTTTCTTCATAGTAATTTTCACACTAATATCAAGGTCAGGTGTCGTGCTTACATCATCTCATTTAGTTCTCTCCACAGTACTGATTAGCATTTTCTCCATGCTTTCAAATAAAAAATTGAGCTTCCAAAGGATAATAACTCACTAAAAATCACATGTCTAGGGAACGCCAGAATTGGAATTCAAACTAGTTCTTACTTCTACATCAGTATTTTCCTGGTGGTATTTTCTAGGGGAGTGAAGTGGTGGTGGGGAAACTGGAAACAATTTAAATGCCTATAGGACACTTGCTAAGCAAATTGCTGTCTGATATTAATAATGGGCTACCCAGTTGATAAAATGAAAGATTGACAAAAAATATTGACAAAATAAATATAACCCCCGAAGCTGATAACATTATTTCTTGGAAGGGGATTGGGTCAACCTGGAAATGGCAAGAAAAGAGGATCTTCTCATTCTTTACTGTGTGTGTTTGTATTTTTATGTGATATGTTTTTAAAATGATATATATGTATATTTATTATTATTATATGTATTATTTATTTATATGTCATCTTTATGTTTTAGTATTAAAAAGGGAAAGAAAAATCCTATATATTCGAATGTGCTGGCTCCACAACCTTTCCTCTGTTAAAATGTAATGCAGCTAAATGCTGTTCTCCTTCTTGATATGCTATAAACAGTTCATACAAGGAAAGAAAAATGACTTTACTAATTTAGTCTGACAACTGGCTCTAAGTATGACAGCAGTCAGGCTGGCTGGTGGACTTTGCTGACAACACATTAGCAAGGGGAAATTGGTTCTTTTGCAGTACAGGTGACTCATTCCTTCATCTTAGCCATAATGTCACTTGTGATTGAACCACCCTAATAAAAGGAACATATGTTTTCTTCTCTCTTGATGTTAGAAACTCCACATAATTAAAAATGGTGAAGTTAAAAATTGGTCATTATGATTTCTATGATATTCTTGTCTATCTCTTGTTAGTTGATGTGGTTATAATAAATAGCCCCTTATCTCCAATGAGAAAGATTTAAACTTCATAGGCTATTTGCATCACTTTCGACTCTACAGTTAAATTATTGAAAGCAGACTCTATTGCATCCTGTTTCCAATTCCAAGTAAATGCTTAGTGCTGTGACATGGTAATTGTCTCAGCATTCCACTTGCTTTGAAGTTAATCTGGTATTTGGTTCAGAGAAGGTCAATTCAGGCACAAACTGAAGAAATCTTTCTAGTCACAGAAGAAACAAACCAAATTACATCAGAAAGAAAGTTAAATCTAAAAAAAAATTAGACCTCTTAGGTAATCGCATAGTATTGCTGGTAATTTTCCAAAGTGGCCTTGTTCTAATTATAGAAAGAGAGAGTCATACATACATGTATAATTTAGATCTCAGACATTAGTATTCAAGATAACTTCTTACAAATCGCATTGTGCTAGTTGTGATCCGACCAGGAATTAGGCTTCCTGCTGGTCTCCTACCTATATTACATCCACTTACAGCCAATCTGCCTAAAATCTCTGAGGAGAGGGCAGAAAAAATATCCCAGAAATGTTCTTTGCCTAGGGCTTCTGCTCTGAATCACATATCTGTTCTCCTACCTGAGTGGGTGTTGGACTACATTAGAACATAAAGAACACCTTTTCTCACTAACCCTTTTTAGCATGGCAGCTCTAAGAAAGTTTGCAGTTTCTTTCCCCCTGCCTCAGTGCAGAAGTACAAGTGCATATCACACCACTGCAAGCACTAGAGGAAAAAGTACAAGACAGATAAAGAGAATTTTAAAATTTTATTATTTCTCTAATAACTTTAGTTAATAATCCCAATTAATTTAAGAGAAACATGAATATTTTATTTGAACAGTGATTGTTACCAAAGGTGCTCTATTGAACCACTTTTCTCTAGGCCGTGGCAGGTGGTGGAGAGTAGAGTCCTCTGGTTCTTTTAATAATCCTAACCAATCCTAAAACTTTACAGTCGCATGCTATAGAAAAATAGCCTCTATTCAGTTAACTATTAGTCCTATTCCTTTTAAAGTGCAATCTCATACAATTAAAGAGTCTTCTACTACGCAAAGAAAACTAGACTATTGACTATGGTCTATGAGGTAAAGGTAAGGAGAGCTGGAGTCTGTTCTCCTGCTTTTAACTTCCCTGTACTTGTGCCCTGGTGTTGCAGGAGGAGGAAGGGAAAGGAAAATACATTTTAGTTTTCATCATGGCCTATGGCAAAGCTTCAGTCTCTTTTCTTTCAGTTACCCCTACTGCTAATGTTGCTTGTCTGTAGGCTCAGGGCAGGCAGACACGCACATCAACAGGCAGTAAAGACAGACTGTCCTTCTTAACTAGCCATGGTGAACTCTGGTGGTACTCAGTTACCTGATGACTCCTAGCTTTGAATCCCAGCCTATTTCCTTGGATATTTAGACTTCCCTTCTAAAACTATGAACATCTTCGGCTGGCTTACATTCCTCAATGAGATCTGTTATTGTGGTTCCCAGATCTAGTCACTATAGATGCAGAAAAAAGCCTATTCTTCGAGATAGTCCTTGCACAGTGGATCTTGTGATTCCAAACACACTACCCTCTCTAAGGCTCTTTGGCCTTCTGATAGAATGGGAGCAAATTAGTCCAGTCAACAAGTCTTTGGTTAAGCTGTTATTATTCTGGTATTGTGAGGTCTTTGATGGCAGGGTCAATGCATATCGTTGTATTCCCACAGATATGCACAATTCCTGGCACAAAACAGGCATGCAGTAATTGTTTACATTTTGCAATGTAAACTCAGATATAATTACTGGTGATAGGTGTCTCAATGTCAGCAATAAAAAGCAGTCTTTCCCTTCTTATCAACACATCCAACCTTCTTGAGTAATTCTCTTGGCATCACCTTCTCCTGGCTTTAGGAGGAAAAACTAGTGGAGATAACATCTCTTTCATAAACAATGCATGCTCTAAGAAAGTCAACCACCTTCTCTTCTCAATTCTTTCCAATCACTGTAAGGCCATCAAAGGAGTTCTGCGTATTTTTCTTTTACAACTTTAGGCAACACCATTAAACACTTTCTATTTCTGTGTGTTTTATTTTAAAATTAAAAAGTCATTATAATTTAATATTGGGGAGCAAGTAAATAGAAATATAAGGCTTTTTGAGTCTGGAATTCTGTCTCATTGAAAACCAGAGAAATAACTTTCTGATAGCTAAGAGTTTTCTGCACTGTAAAGTTGGAGACTAAATGATTTATATTCTCTCTCAATGAGCCTGTGAGATGATGGATTCCCTAAATACTGAGAGATCCAGATGACCACTCATTGTTCCTTTAGCATTCAATAGGTACAAGTTTACCCTGAGCATAAGCTATATTTGAAAGATAAACAATCATCTTTAGACATTGATTTGCTTCAGGTACTAATTTGAAGACCAATACAGTCAAATTTGCTCAGTTCTGTGACAGGTGAAAAATAGAAATTGCTGTTAATATTTAAGTCATGGTTATACAAACTAACTTTAAATGTAAGTCATGTAAGTTGATCAAACTCCCTTAATAAATCACTTTTTCATTTTACTTGATGCCTCCATTCCTCATTGCATAATGGAGTAAACGTTTAGATGGTCCCTTTGTTGTAAATTGCTATGGCAGTGTGAGGTCTTTGATAGCAGAGGCAATGTCTATCATTTCATTCCCACAGATGAGCACAATTTTTGGTACAAAACAGTCATGTAGTAAGTGATTTTTGAGTTTAAAATTTTGAGTGTAAACTCAAATAAATTAATGGTAATCAAGTTTCAAAGCATGAATAAATACACGACACAAGAAAATATTTAGTCTTGGTATTAGATTTAATATTTTTATGATTGTTAAATTGCAATTAATTATAACTTTAGGATAATAGCATCAATATTAACAACCTTATTGATAACAAAATTAATCTAAGCACCTTTTTAACACTAACTCTACATCAGTGAGTAAACTGAGCATTACCTAATTATTTATTCCTCAACAAAATACATAAAACAGGAAATACTTATTAGTTTTTTACAACTAAAGTGTTTAAATTACTATGACAAGATTGCAAAGCGAAGGCTGAGTGCTAGAGTTGGAAATAAATTCAGGCATCTCTTTCTACAAACCCCTACTTTTAACCACTACACTCCATGGTCTGGATAAAGCTTAAACTATGATTAAGCAGTCTAAAAGAATCTTACAAGATGAAATATATAATTTTGGAATGGAATTATAATCTAAAATTACACTCAGTATTATGATCAATATTTGAAGATTTAAGAAATAAGAATAATTTCATCTCAATTTCATGGAGATGATAAAGAATAGGAAATGAAAAAATTAGGAACATGTCATATTTCAGCTAGTTTTGGATCACTTTTTTTTTTTTTTTTTTTGAGATGGAGTTTCGCTTTTGTTGCCCAGGCTAAAGGACAATGGCGTGATCTCAGCTCACCGCAACCTCCACCTCCCGGTTCAAGTGATTCTCCTCAGCCTCCTGAGTAGCTGGGATTACAGGCATGTACCATCACGCCTGGCTAATTTTGTATTTTTAGTAGAGACAGGGTTTCTCCATGTTGGTCAGTCTGGTCTCGAACTCATGACCTCAGGTGATCTGCTCCCTCAGCCTCCCAAAGTGCTGGGATTATGGGCGTGAGTCACTGCGCCCGGCCTTGGATCACATTGTTAAAAGATAAGCATTTTAGTGACCTGATTTGAAACAAGTAAATATTTTCTTTTCATCTCAAGCATACTATTAAGAACCTATTCCACAGTGATTTTTAAACTTAACTTTAGAGATCAAAGTTGTCTATAATTATCGTCCAATTTAAATTTTCAAGTGAAAATAATTTGGAAAATTCTGACTTGGAGTTATAGATCAATAGTCCCCACTCCTTACAAAATGTTTATGATAAGTAAATCTTCCAAAGAATCAAGATAGAAGGTAATTTCAAATGTGACTTTTGACTCAACATTAATATATAATCTTCATGCTATGAGCCATAAATTAAGACAGCTTATTATAGATGAATTTCTGTAAATGTGTAGTGACAGAGGGTCATATTAATAATATTCCCAAACTATACTCTTATTATATGCCAAGCATAGCTTGTTATGGATTCATTCTACCATTTAATTCTGAGTGACAGTAGTTTATAGATTTCTTTAAAGAAAAATCAGTTGTAAATCCTTGAAAAAAAGTTAGATAAAATTCAGAAAGTGCTATTCTTCATTGAGAAACTTCATATATGATGTTGCATTGAAGTGTCTTTAATGTTACATTTACTTAAAAGTTCTTTTTATAGGCTTCTAATCTCTAAAATAACAAAAATGACCAATATTATGACTTTCAGGGATTGAAATGTTAAATTTGAAGTTTTTGAATACACTGGAAATTTTAAAATTCTAAAACTCACAACAATATAAGAATTATGGTTTTATATTTTGGTTAATATGACAATCCCTTGTTTTTATGATTTAAGAATAGGTTTCTCATAACAAAGAAAGCTGAAAGTTGTTAACATTGTTATACTATATTGTATTGAATTATGTTGGGTTAGGTTATGCTACAAATTCACATATTTGGCTCAAATTAGCTAAGACACCAAAAATTATCTAATAGAATACAAATATTCATTTTAAAATCAAGTTTACTAAGATGTAACTATTTATTTCATATGGCTAATTATTATTATTGTTCAATATTATCCTTAATGATTCTCACAAGTATTAATGGAGAATTTCTTGCTAAATACTTTAATCTTTTATATTAGTGTCAGGAAACTTTCTAAACTCCCTCTTGTGTGTTTTTGTTTTTTCCAAGCTTTATCGGGTATGATTCACAAAAAAACTTGCATATCTTTAAGGTATCCAATGTGCTGTTTTGATATACATATACATAGTAAAATGATTACTACAATCAAGCTAATAACATATCCAACTTAAAACATAAATATGCATTGTTCATTTTTTAGTTTTTTCTTTTTCAGTACTTACAATTACTTTTCAAAAGGATTTTACATCATTATTAGATAAAAGAATAAGTTATAAATGAACATGTAAAGGAACATGGTTAGTTGTCAATAAGAAATTGTTACATCCTTATCACTTCTATAAATGAGTTATGTTGTTTCCAAAGCTGAACAATAACTTCAATAAATAAAAATATTTTTTGACAGCTAAACAGATTAATATTTTATAGCATTTTAGGAAGAGGTACCCTAGTTAGGAACACTATTTAATTGGTACTAATAAATATGTATAATTTGTGCTCCTATTGTTTTTGACTTCTTGGCTGGGAAAAGCAAGCTATTATTTTGAGCAAGGTGAGATACATATTTCTGTTAAGCCACTGCTTCATAGATTAACATTAGCAAGAAACCCTTGCAAAAGAAAGGCAATTGGAACACAGTTATTGAGACTTATTGCTCACTTTTCATTTACCCTTCTAAGGATCAACTTAACTAATCAATTTATCAACTAGCGACATATATTTAAACCTTTACTTAGAACTTTATTGTTCTTTCTGTTTTTGGTATACTTCAGAAATACAAAGAGAATGTTCATTGCTAATTTCATCTATTTTAAAAACCACATATAACACACATTTCAAAAGAATTTTACCTAAGGCAAAATTCTATTGTATGTTATTGAATATGAATGGTGAAAATATAAAATTTTCTCATGAAAACTGACTGGATTCAATGTTTCAGAGTGAATTTTTTTTAATATATTATTTATATCAGAAATATCTTCCCTATGAGTGAACTCCATGCAAACAAAATATTTTCTGTGTTAGGTTTTGGAAGATAGACTGAATACAGTTTTTGCCTAGCAAATGTTCTATGAATACTCTTTTTAATAGTTTGTCTATTGACATCAAAGAAATAAATCTTTTTTTAAAGTCTATTTAAAACTAACAATTATACAGCCAATCCTCATTCACAGATTTTATATTTTTGAATTTGCCTACTTACTAAAATGTATTTATAATCTTTAATCAATACTTGCAGGGCTTTGGCAGTCATTCAGGGACATGTGCAGAGGCCAGGATACACATGTCCCCAGCTAAGGTCACACAAGGCAAAGCTCTGCTTTCTTTTTTTAGCTCTGATACCATAAATAAGTGTCCCTTTTGCAATCTCTTTAGCATCACTGTTTCACATTTTTGTGGGTTTTGTTGGTGATGTTGGTATTTAAAATGTCTCTTGAGTGTAGTGCTGAAGTACTGTCTGGTGTTTCTAAGCACAAAACAGCTATGATGTGCCTTACATAGGAAGTGTGTGTGTTGGATAAGCTTTGCTCAGGACTGAATTGTTGCACCTGAGTTCAATGTTAATGATAAACAATATATATTAAATAAGATGTCTTCAAACAGAAACACACATAAAACAAGGTCATTAATTGATCGGTTGAGAAAAAATATCATGATCAGAAGCTCACAGAAATCTAGCCCTGTATTTTCTGTAAGAGCCATGGTTCAGCATTGACAAATTCCATGTTCACAGCAATTTTATACAATGTAACTACTGCAAATAATGAGAATTAGCTGTATAACTAAGTAAATCAAATCCTGCTGAATAAGTAAATTAAACACTTGTTAATTTTTATATCTTTTTTGTCAGTAAGGTAATTACAACTTGATTTTTATTCTTTATGCAAAAAGGTTAAAGTATGCTCTGAGCATTGTAAAGAAATCTATTGGTATATGGTGATATGCTGTTTCAGAAATGCAAGTCAAACATGTTTTCTCTCAGCTAAAAGGTGTTCTATGACCTTCCAAGGCTTAAAAGATGAAGCGCAGTCTCCTCATCATGGCATAAAAAGCTTGATCACAAGCCTAATACTTTCCTACCTCTCAAGCACTTGTCATGTCCGTTCTCCCTTTTGCAGCTTCTGCACTGAAGTACACATGCTATCCCCACTCCCTGTAAATGTTCTACTTGATCCTTGCCTAATTGTTGAACTTCTAAAACTCATCAAAATTCTCACTCCCAGTGTTACTTTCTCTGTGACCATTTCTCTGAATTGCCAATGCAGAGATCATAACTTCCTTTTATGTAATCCCATAGCATTTTGTAGTTTTCTTTTTTGTGCCTGTCTTTCTCATTGCATTGAGAGTTGCTGCACTTTGGTAGTTGCATATTGGACATATGGAATTACTCAGAGCACAACGTAATTGTTACATTTAAACCAATTTTCAAATTTAATCCTCATAAAACGCCAGCAACAAAATCTATGCATTTATATCAAGATTACAGCACCTTAGCATTCAACAGAATGGAGGAAATCTTTTGAGGGGACATTAAGCAGGTGTTGGCCACTCCACATGTAGCCTACACTTTCTAAGAGTTCTATGGTGTCCTCATGGGGGATTATTCTCTCACCACTGTGCATGGGGCTTGGCAGGAGGGGCATTACCACTATGCCACCTTTTACCACTGACATGCATGTGAAATATAATTTGAAATTAATCTTATAAGTCAAGGAAATTAGGACAAAATTTGATAATTGCAGAAGCAACAGTGTCCATGTTAAGGCAGCATTAGCAGGAGCAGTAAGAGAAGCCTCTGTTGTGCTAGCTAGAGGGATGGATAATGATGTTAGGCTCAGATGGCCAAGATAAATTCTGCAGTATTCGATATGCATCTAAACAATAACAGAACTTGGTACTTGTAATGTGATTGTAGCCATTAGCATAATTTGATGGTTAAAAACCCTTGCAATCTAGGTAGTCTTGGCCATTTATTAATAATAAAAGCTAAGACTTTTTAAAAAATTGAAAGAGATAGATAATAGACATATGGTCCTATCTATTCTTTGAAAATATAGGATTTTGAATAAGGAAGTGATACAGTTTGCCCAAAGTCACATAGTCATTGGCAAAGCCAGGCTAAAAGCCAGGCTTTTGAGGTTTAATTTGATACTATATTTTATGATGCCATCATGCTTGCCAGATTACTTCTTACTCATTTTTATTTTTAGCATAATTTGAGAGTCTTTACTTTTTAACTTCTCTACTTAAAAAGAATCCCTTATCATGTGTCATCACTTTTTAGAATAAAGATGTTAAGAGTTTTGTAGATGTCATATATGAATATCATCATTAAAGATAATAAAATTCTTGTTTTAATATGTAAATAAGAATTGTAGAATGTAGAATCATATACATCGATATTGAAATTAGACCACAGTTCTAGCTACGATTTGAAAACTTGAATAATGTATTACCCTGCATACTGCCTTTATATGTTAACTCATTTTATGGATTTTTTACAAATATTTCTATTTCACGTACATTGGGAATTTTTAAAAGAAACATTTGGTTAGATTATAACAGTCATATCAGATCAACTTGATGGGCAACAACTCTAAATAAAACCTAATTCATGATATTTATTTGAAGCCAAAATTTTTAAATAAGTTATGCAAGTTCAAAATTCATGAGGCAGTGAAATTTACAGCCTTTTTAAAAAAATCCAGTCCAGATTTGGTGGCAACCATGTCTTCATCTCTATATATTTTCCAGTACTTTGGATTCATTAAAAGGATTCAGACAGGGCTTTGGTTTTTTTACTGCCATAACCACCATCACAAAGGGAAATTAAAATTTCCCACAATGGTGTCAATCTCTGCTTCTCAGTCCATTCTATTCCAGTCAGTCCATGCTCAAGTCCATTCCAGACTTGGACTTAGAACAGCAGCACAGTTCGAGCAAGAAGCCACTACACAGCTTACCAAATTGCCTTTCTATGAAATATTTGTTTCCAGAGTTTGAGTATGCAATTTCCTTTATTAAACCCTCTGTTTGTTCCTATTTACAATAAAGTTTGAAGTACTTTACAACATAAAAATTTACAAGAGTGAAACATTCAGTTATAGAGAAATAGGCAAAAATGTTTAATTCTTTTCATTGGTCTAATGATCATCTAAAAGACAAAGGACAGTTTGATTTCAGAGGAGGTTATAAATACATGAATATGTAGTTCTTTAACCAAACTGTTACTTAAAATTACAGGTGCCACTGCATAAATCTTTGCTGAGTGCAAAGAAATGTTTAAATTGTGTTTGATAATAAATTTCTGTAGGAAAAATTAAAGTCAACTCAGTAATTATGAAATTAGTAAATGTGAAACTAAATGCCATGGACTATTATCAAAATAGAAGTCTACAAAAGAGAAATATGTAGAGATAAAAAATTTAAAATTATCAGAGCTAGATTTAAGTATATTCTTCCACAAAACCTACACATAATAAGCAATGATACCATGGAACCAAATAATTTACAATACCATGCATTTTACATATTGTAGGATTGTTTCAAAAGCACATCTACTTGTCTCTGAAAACAAACAAACGGAAGGTTTTTGTCCTAGATAAAAGAGTACCAAAGAAAATATTTGGCAAAGCGTGAGTCAGCGGTTTCCTAGATATAGCCTTTACTCTTGGTTAGCATTTTGCCCTGTTTACTATCTTTTTTGTTGCTAAATAGCTGCAGATAAAGGAGCCGTTTACCTTTTGTACAAGCTAGGATGCTTTTAGCTACAGAAATGAGAACTCTAAAAAGAGCAGTTTAAACAGTACAGAAATCTCTTATCTTTTTTAACAACAACAAAACCAGAAGAAGTGGCTTCAGAGATGGTTAGCAGGTTAATGCTGTCATCAAATAATCATGTGTCTGTTTTTCTAGGGTCAGTGTGACATTCTAGCAGGCCTGGAATTGGTCTGGGTTATTACTGAAATGAGAATTGCACCTTCAGACACTGAACTCTAATCAATGTATGAAACACACTGTTGAATACCGTAACCTTGTAACCATGAAGCTGGAGTTTCATGCAGCATGTACCAGCTTGTTTGCATTGCTCAGAGATAGCAGTGAGATTGACGCTATGCACCTGGTCTCAGGATTGATGATGCGCCCAGAGACTCCCAGAGGACACTCCAATTGGGCTGGTTATGTAGCAACGATACGTTTAGGTCATCAGCAGAGTAGAATAAATCCCAGCTGAGACTCTATTTTGGGCACCCTAGTTCTGAGGGGCTTTACTACACATCAGGTGGTTTCTGATCCAAGATAGAGAGCATGTCAGGAAGACCTTTACAGGGGAAGAATTGTATTTTGAACCTGGTGTCTGGTGACTCCTTGCTGTGGCAGAAAGCCTTTAGCAGTGATTCATATCCTTACTTTAACACTGTTATGCTATTGTAGCTTGTTCCTGAAATAAAGGGTAGATTTGTAAGCACTGTCATTTGGGTCTTGTGGGTCAGGGCCTGGACTAGGGTGATGCAAGTACAGAGTGAGTATCTCCTAAAATTTTCTGGTCTCAGCTTTGTTGTGGGTCTTCAATGTCAATCAAACCCATTGTCACCATTAATCAAGTCGACTTCATCCTCAAGCTAGTTTACTACTGTCACAACATACCTACCAGTGGCAGTGGAAGATCCATACTTTCTTCTTCATACACAGCAAGAGACAAAACTTTGATTCCAGCAATGAACTATCAATTTTTCTTTTAATTCCCTTAATCTGGGACATTTCACCTCAATCACTAGGAGAATGCCAGGTCTTTGTTAGTTTACTAATCAGGATGGCTCTATAGAGCTGGTGTTAGTGTGAGTAGCTGGAAAGAAAAAATATTAACACAGAATTCTGTTAAGGAGGAGAAAAGAGAGAGGTCTGTTGTCACTTGTGCAGGCAACAGTGTCCACTTCGCCTTCTTACTGGCAGAAACATTAACTTAAAAGGGAATACATGCAGCTTATGAGTAAAATGCCAAATACTTCTAATTAAAATTAATGTTCTCCCACTTTTTATTTTCATGAGTTAACTTATGGGCTTAACTAAATAAAGTTTTCCTAAGAAAACCTTTCTATGTTAATGCCTAATATACACCATTCACATAATAAAAGATCAATATCAAAATGTAGTAGCAAATAACATAGCTAAGGCAGAGAATTTAAATTAATGGCACTGTTGCTCACTCAGGTGTCAGGTGTTACCGTTTCTCTATTGAGTTCCATAAAACAGAGTAAATCAGATATTTGAATATTACTAATTTCTTGCCATAGGCATGCTATTTTACATGATTTAAAAATATATTTTAAAAGTGCATCTAAGGTCTTATTAAAGTTGCAATTATTCTGCATTAAAATCTTATTCATTTGATTTGAAACTATTTAAAATTCAAATAATGTATGGTAAGAATACTATTAAATGTTTTATAAGATTTTGCAGCATGAAATCCTTCACCAGCAACTACTCAGTTCAATGATTATAATACAGGAGTTATTAAGAAATAATTTTTAGGTAGCTAGAAAGGGTGAAAGTTCATGGTGAAATTCTCCTTTCATGAAAAGCAACCACCTAGGCCGGGCACAGTGGCTCACCCTGTAATCCCTGCACTTTGGGAGGCCGAGGCGGGTAGATCACCTGAGTTCAGGAGTTCGAGACCAACCTGGCCAACATGATGAAACCCTGTGTCTACTAAAAATACAAAAAATTAGCTAGGTGTGGTGGCAGGCACCTGTAATCCCAGCTACTCAGGAGGCTGAGGCAGGAGAATTGCTTGAACCTGGGAGGCGGAGGTTGTAGTGAGCCGAGATTGTGCCACTGCACTCCAGCCTGGGCAACAAGAGTAAAACTCCGTTTCAAAAAAAAAGAAAAAAGAAAAAAGCAACTCCCAAACCATTTCCTTTCTAACAGAAAGAAGTTTGAAAAATCGGACCAGCAAGCACTGATATGCAAATGCCAGTGGCTAGAAACCAGGTCCACCCAATACGTCCGTTCCCACCCTCCTCTCCTTGTACCACCTGTGCCAGGTATCATGGCCACCTCCAGATAACACCACGTGTGCAGGACATCATGGCGACCCATATTTGCATATTAAAAGACTAGGGTGGGAGGGCCAGTTTTTTCTGCTGGCTACGTGAATGACACACCTGGTCAAACCAATCCCCTGGGCTCTATGCAAATCAGGCACTGCCTCCTCCAGCCTCCCAATATAACCTACTGCTTTCTACCACACGTGGGGCTTCTCTGTTCAGAGCCCCCCTACCTCTGTATGGGGCAGCTATTTTCTTCTTGCCTATTAAACTTTCTACTCCTTAAAACCACTCCACCTGCGTCCATGTTGCTAATTTTATTGATATGAGACAAAGGACCCTGGTGTTTCTCCAGTCATCAGAGCCATATCAATTATTCATTTTATATTGCATTGTATACTTCGAGGATTATAAAAATGCCACTTGTAGTTTGTAAAATCATATATAATAAATAAGAATATGTTACAAATTAACAATATGTTACAAATAAATAAAACTATGGTTCATACAATATGGTAAGAAAATGAAAACACATACAAATAAACTTGAGAGAGAATGAGTACCAAAATCAAAAAGTCTAGGAAAGAAGACTTTAACTTGGAAATCCTTGTTAAAAATCTTCAAATTAATGTTTTGAATGTTTTATTATCAGAGTGAATTCATGTACATAATGACCAATCAAATAGCATAGAAGAGCTTAGGATAAAGAACAGATAACCTTGTCTTTCATCAACCCTGTTCTCGCTTTCAAAAGACTTTTTCTTGTAGCCATTTGTCAATATTTTTGGTAGTTCTATCTAAAGCTAGAAGTAACATACATATCATTCTATTTTGTCTCTACATTGTCAGTCATTTTACATTCATTATCTATTTCATAGATTCTCTCACTTTTCCCAGGGGTCTGCTCCTCTTGTCTGGACAGGTCACTGCCCAAGCCCTCTGCACAGCTGTCAGCCCTTTACTGCCAGCCCTCTTTGAGCTACTGTTTCCTGGAGCCCAATGGATACTCAAGATATTTACAGAAAGAGCATGTGGAAGATTTATGTGCTAAATCACTACATGCCTCAAATTATTTTTATTCTGCCTCTTTGCTTCATTGAGATTGATTGGAAAAAATTTCTAAGTTCTAATTTAATTTTCCTCAGAAATATAAATTTATTGCTCTCTTGTCCACCATCCAGTCTTAAAGAAATGCCTACAGCCATTTTTATTTTTGTTCTATTGAAATTAATATTTTATTTTTTCCTCTTTGGAAGCTTATACATTCTTATGTTTGTCCTTGGAATTCTGAAGTTTCAAGATAATGTCCTCAAATGGAGGTAGATAATTTTTTATTCATTGATCTGGATATTCAACAGGTCCTTTCAGTGCGAAGACTTACAATTTCTTCACATATGAGAAATTATTTTATATTTTCTCATGATCATTTCCTACCCTCTATTACCTTAGTCCTCTTTTTCTATGACTGGCCATTGTCTTTTGTGCTACTGGTCTGCACTACACCCAGGTATTCTTGATGGTATGTTTTAAATTACAGAAGGAAGCAGTGGGTGGGTTTCTTCTGCTGTTGTGCTTTTTTTTTTTTTCTCCACATCAAATCTCTCTCTGAGGAGGAGGTTTTACCACTATATCTCTGCAGTGAGGAATAGAAAACGCAAGGGGATGATTATAGGCACTCTAGCAAAGAGCCCATTTAATTCAACTCCTTTTTAGAAGAGTCCCCAGTTACTGCTTCCATCCCAAGTGCTAATTATCAGAGTGCTGGCACTCTGAGTTAACAATGGGTAGGTGTACTAACTAATAAAATAGAGCTTTACACAGACCTCCAGGTAATCCTCCTGTTTATAGCCGCATGTGCCACTCCCTCTTACTAGCTCTGAGATCAGAGCCCCTGGGAACTGCAGAGGAGATGTGAATGACAGCCACCCTCCACTGCAGGTTCTTCATAAAGTATTTTGAGCTGCAGCTTCTAGGCCCAAACATTTGGTCTTTCAATGTGTCCCATCAACATTCTCTCTTCCATAATTTTTCTGCAGTCTCTCATTTTTGCTGATCATCTGCTTTGATCTTTTTGCTAAGTATGTTATGTTTTGTCCTTTTCCTCTTTTATTCCAAGATAGAAGGCAAAAAAAAATGGCAGGTATTTTGACTTTCAATGCCTACATTATGTTATTAAATACCTGTTTTCCTTTAAATTATTTTTTTAACTTTATTTTAAGTTCAGGGGTATCAAATTATTTCTGAAAGTAATTTATTATATGGAACAAATTTACACCGAAACCAGCCTGGAGAGATTTACTAAGGAGATTAATTTAAATTATGATTTTATAATGTGTTTATTCTATTCCTGTTGTGAGGAAAATCACTTTCTCCTTTTCAAGATGGTAAAATCAGTTCCTATCTCAAAATAAGCAGAAAATCTATCCTGTCCCTACATCTGCCAAAGATATAAAATAAATGTCTCTATTTCACCAAAATGGAAAAGATATAATAGACAAAGTTATAAAGTTCAGAAAACGGAGCAGCGGTTGCTAGAAAGACTTTAAAAAGCAAGAGGAGATGTTTTTCTGAAATTACCGGAGAACATGTTATGATGTTCTCTGATTAAAAATGAAAAAGAAAAATATCATACACTATGTCTATGTAGGAAGCTGCAAGATTGGTCTACAAAGCCATGAGAATAAAAATTGCAGCTTAATTAAATCTTGGAGAGTTGGAACCAAATTAAACTGATACAAAGCCCTGAAGCTTGAGAAAAATAGAGCCATTTCCTTATTTAGATATACCAAATCCATATAGTCGATAAACGTGATATAATTTCAACAGTTACCACTTTGTTAGTTACTTTCCATGAGACACAGCTTTAAGCACTGTGCTGATAGCACAGCTCTTTGAAGTAGGTATTATTATTACAATTTAGCAGATGAGATAGTTAAAACAATACACATTAATTTGTGCAGGTGACATAAGTATAAGTAGCATATTAAAAACCCTGCATATGTGAATCATCAATAATCTGGAAGCCATTATCCTAAATGAATTATTGCAGGAGCAGAAAACCAACCACATGTTCTGACTTATAAGAGGGAGCCAAACATTGAATACACATGGACACACAGATGGAAACAATAGACACTGAGACTACTAAGGGGCAGACAAGGAAGGCAGCAAGGGTTGAAAAACTACATATTGGGTACTATGTTCACTACCTGGGTGATAGGATCACTTGTACCCCAAACCTCAGTGTCACGCAATGTACCCATGTAACAAACATGCTCATGTATCCCTGGAATCCAAAATAAAAGCTGAAAATAAAATACTCGTAATCATCCAATTGTTCTCTACCCAGGCTACACTTTAGAATTCTGCCTGAGAAGCTTTAAAAGAAAGAACAGAGATAAGAGGCATAGAGGGAGGGAGGGAGGGAGGAAGAAGAGAGGGAGGAAGAGAGGGAGGGAGGGAGGAAGAGAGAGAGGGAGGAAGAGAGGGAGGGAGGAAGAGAGGGAGGGAGGGAGGGAGGAAGAGAGGGAGGGAGGGAGGGAGGAAGAGAGGGAGGGAGGGAGGGAGGAAGAGAGGGAGGGAGGGAGGGAGGAAGAGAGGGAGGGAGGGAGGGAGGAAGAGAGGGAGGGAGGAAGAGAGGGAGGGAGGGAGGGAGGAAGAGAGGGAGGGAGGGAGGGAGGAAGAGAGGGAGGGAGGGAGGGAGGAAGAGAGGGAGGGAGGGAGGGAGGAAGAGAGGGAGGGAAGGAGGAAGAGAGGAAGAGAGGGAGGGAGGGAGGGAGGAAGGGAGGGAGGGAGGAAGGAAGAGAGGGAGGGAGGGAGGGAGGGAGGAAGAGAGGGAGGGAGGGAGGGAGGAAGGAAGGAAAGGAGGAGGGAAGGAGGGAAGGCAGGCAGGCATAGGGCCTATCATTTTCTGAGATTATGCTTTAAATGGTTTGGAAAATGTCCAGGCTTTGGTGTTAATTTTAGAGAGATATTTAGGGCATTCTAATGTATAGCCAGTGATGAGAACCACTGTCCTAAATCAATAATTCTCAAGCTTAATGTGCATATGAATCCCAGGGGAAAGTTATTAAGATGCAGGTTCTAAGTCAGGAAATGTTGTTGAAGCTGACTCAAAACTAAAATTCCCTGGGCCATAAGCAAAGTCACCTGTAAGTTACCTTGTATAACACAAGCTTCTTTGAGGAATGTCATTCAAAGAAGGTCTTTTGTTACTAAGAAAAAGACTTAGGATAAATAGCAAAAAGGTTTTCATTCAATTACAGAGAAAGTATGTATCATTTAAAAGTATCCTTCAAGTAACACTTCAAGTAGAGAACCATGAAATTTATGTGCAGACAGGAAAGAGCTGGGAGAGGAAAAATTGAGAGTCTTAAAGTAAGAAATGGGTCAGGAGAAGTGATACTGTGAGCACAAAAGGAAGTGTTAACATCGAACAGAAAGAAAGTCACTGTTCCCCTGAAATTGGAAGAATAACAGGTGCCAGTCAAAACACGTTGTTTCAGGGTAGGCAGAATACTGATGGAGTTTTCCTCTGTTCATCCTTGTTGGTTCTGTGAAATAAAAGTAATGTTTTACTGAGAAGAATATTTGTAGAATTGGGATCCTGAGGAAAAAGATGGAAGATTAGGATAATTGCCAAGAGATTAAGAGAATGATCTGACTAGAAACAGCTTCAAGGATTGCCAGGTAGAAATGTGGACAGAGCTCTGGCTGGGCTGAAAATCATGAATTTGTGAAGGCACCACACAATTTTAATGTCTCCTTTAAACAGCACTTCACAGTACTAAGCTCATGGATGGATTCAATCAAAGATGGGGCTTTGTATTAGAAAATAAGTGTTAGATTATAATTGTTGTTATTGCATATTAAATATTTAAATTATATTTCCCAAAGATCTCTTTGGAAAGGTAAAAGAAACAAGCCATATAAAAACCCTTGTAGTTAATAGTATTTATAGGCCTTAGTATTTATTGGAATCTCAGAAAATTTTAAATAAATCAATAGCAAATAATTAGGAAAACCCCATAAGATTAATTTAAGAAGATAAGTCTCAGTAGTTAAAATCTGACGTAGTGTCTGTTAAAAATTAAAACACGTATTAAAGTCTCTACAGGAGGAAGCCAGTATTTACTTCCAAAAGCACAATGAGTTTGCAGGCTGCTTTAGAAACAATGGTCATATGCAGTGACTTCATGAGTGACAGTCCCAGAACTGATAAATGTATCCACACAAATAATTTTTAATATGCACTTTTCAAAAAAGAAAAATCTAATTAGTGTGAAATACTTATAAACGTCTTCCTGCCACCCACCCCGACCCACACACACACACACCGCCCCTGCTGTCCCAAAGACAGCAGATCCGAAGCATTGTTAGCATGCCTCTCCCACTTGCAGAAACAAAATAGTGTGTAGAGATTCATGCTGTGAACTTTTTCCCATGAGGCAGTATGGGAACTTAACAGGAAAACTGTACAAAACCGCAGACCCTTTAAAAGAAACAGCAGGCTGCAGCCTGCATTGTGAGCCAGGCAGAAAACTGTGAGTCCCCAGAGTATGAGCAGGGAGAGACTGCGTCTGGGATACACACCCCCACTGGGGAACCTGGCAATCCAAGCCACAGGGGAAAGCTTTAACCCTACCCAGCACTGGAACTAATTTACTGAAAAGTGGGACTGCATGAGAAGGAGTGGCATTGGGATGTGCTTTGCATGCACTCCCAGCCTCTCCAGGACTAGTGAGAAGCCATTCCTGATCCTACCTCACAGGGTACCTCCCAGAAGTCGGCTAGCTCACTGAGGCAAGACTTGGTGAGAGGCTGAGTGCAGTGGCTCACACCTGTAATCCCAGCACTTTGGGAGGCTCAGGTGGGCTGATGCTTGAATTCAGGAGTTCAGCCTTGGCAATGTGGCAAAAACCTGTCTCTACAAAAAAAAAAATACAAAAATTATCTGGATGTTGTAGTAAGTGCCTGTAGTCCCAACTACTTGGGAGGCTGAGGTGGGAGGATTACTTGAACTTGGAGGCAGAGGTTGCAGTGAACTCTGTCTCAAAAAAAAAAACAAACAGTTAGTGAGAGAAGCTCCCAACTGAGATTCATGACATAATCTTGAATGGGGGCTAACCCCCTTAGCCAAAACCAAGGAGCAAGTGCAAAGTGTGTGATATATAGCCACAGTGAGGGATCTGGGCACCGTGCTTCAGGGGCATATGGGAAGTGGTGTGGCCCAAGAGCCATGATTTCTGTTTTAATGAGGAAGCCTCGTGGTCTGGGGCAGCCTGGGGTTCTAAGCACAGGCTGCGTGGACCCCAGCTAGCTGCTGCTAGTGGATCACTGTGGGTTCCATTAGCACTATGCACTCACCAAGTGCATAGGAGCTGGGTGGAGCTTACTGCTGCCTGCTACCCTCCATTCCACATGTGGATTCTTTTGTGCAGCAGAGGCAGCAGCGCTCCTCCTTGGAACATTATCTCAGTAGCCAGAGAAGTGCCCTCTGATGCCACTGGGGCCTCTGCTTGCTCCTGCATGTGTGAAGCCAGAGTATGAACTTGCCTAACCCAACCCCCACCTGGCTTTGCCCCTCCACTCATCACAGCAGCTTAACACAAAGGACAGGGACTTTTTGAAGCTCTATGGCTCCACCCATTGCCTGAGACACCAGAGTACCTCCCATATGTAACGTAGGGCAAGCACAAATCCTAATGCTACTACTACAGCTGGTGCTCTTTTGCAAGTGCCATCTCCTGGCTGGAAGCCAACCAGCACAGTTCATTATAGCATCCGCAGGCAGAATGACACAGTACCAAGGAGGGAGGAAGCTTTTGCATGACCTCAGCTATCAACATTGCCTGCATCACCCTGGCTAATCAGGAGGTCTTGAGTCTGTCCATACAACCAGCTCATTACTACTACAACTAGCATTTGAGAAAGCCAATATACTAAGGCTATTTATAACCAAGGAAATTTCACAGTCTGTGTCACTCACCTGCCACCCTCATCAGAGCTGGTGCTGGTACTCAGTGCTGAGAGATTAGAGAACAAGTCACATCACTGGATTCCTTGCAGAAATTCCCAGCCTAAAGTGTGGTAGCTCCACTGGGTGGCAAGACCCAGAGGAGCAGCAAGATTCACAGTAGTCTGTCCCTCAGTGTGATAGGAGTTATTAAGAAATTATTTTAGGCAGATAGAGAGGAAAAGCGGTCCTTGGAAAGTTTTTGTCTCCTTTAAAGCAGCTCCAGAAATGCTTCTTGTTTAGCAGGAAAGCCCCAGATCTTAGAGCCCGGCAGCAAGCTTTGATATGCAAATGCTGGGCATTAGAAACTGGATCCACCGAAACATGGCAATTCCCATGCTCTTCTCCTTGCCCTTGCCCTCACAAGTGCCTGGCAAAATGGCCACCCCGACATATCCCTATACGTGTAGAACATCATGGTGCCCCGCATTGCATATTAGAAGGCTAGGGTGTGAGAGCGAGTTTTTTCGCGCGCTACATGAGTGACATGCCTGGTCAAACCAATCCCCAGAGCCCTAAGCAAATCAGATACCACCTCCTCCAGCCTACTCATATAAGCAGCCACTTTTCCATGGCACAGGGAGTCTCCTCTCAGCCTTGGAGCCCTCCTCCTTATGTCTCTGTACAGGGGAGCTTCTTCCTTCTTTCTTCTCCCTTCCTTCTTGCCTATTAAACTCTCCACTCCTTAAAACTACTCCACATGTGTCCGTGTGGCCTTATCTAATTCGGCATGAGACAAGAGCCCTGGTGTTCCTCCACTTATCAGAGCCGTATCATCAGATCCCCTACTCCTAAGGGAAGGGGGGGGTGCACCTCATCAAAGGAGTACCTTGTGAGACAAAATAATTCAGACTGCAGGCCTTGAGTTTCAGAACTTCATGCTTGTGGAAAATTTCTTTCAGCAGAGACACAGGTGTGCTAGTGGGCCTAGTGGAGAAAGTCTATGACTGTATCTCCAATGGTCAGGCAGTCCTGGTACTCATGAAGGGTTCTGAAGAAGGGAATTTATTCTCCTCCTCACTCACCACTGCAGAGACACAGAGTCTTGACATAGGTGCACCCATAGACAGACTCTCTGGAACACTTCAGGGTGACTACGTCCCCACAGGAGGAGTGCACTCTAGGTTCAGGCTTGCATGAGGAGTAGAGTCACAATCTCTCTCTACACCAAACATCAGCATTCCTGCAGCTGAAAAGAGGTGCCTGTCTCATCTGAATACCAGAACACTGGGTCAGAAGTGTGACTGTGAGGTGGAAAGCTTTCCTTCTGGTGTGGTAGGGGAGCTGAGATGGCTCCCTCTCTTCTCCCTGTAAAGACCTCAGTGTGTTTAACTGAGAACTCCCCCAGCTGTTTCTATCAAGGCTGGGACCTCTGCCCACGATTGGGGTATTGTGTTTATCCACTTGCTTCAGCTGCAAGCAGTTTTTACCTACAGACACTTCTTACTGGGCCGAAACTTGAACTGTTCAAGCCAGTGAGTAGAATACTGGAAGAATGAATGAATGAATGAATGAATTTCACACCACTGGGAAATAAGATAAGCTTCATGAGACCTCTGTTATTCTGGTCCCATGGAAGACAGTGAACCTGTTTCACACACCAAGTATACTGCTACTACAACCATCACTGGAGAAAGCCATTATACATAGACTGTCTGTAACCAAAGATTTCATATGCAGTCTTCATTACTGAAAGCACTGAGAGGCAAATTATGTTACAATAAACCATAATCATTAAAGTTATATTCTCAAAGGGAAAAAATTAAAAAAATACAATTATCAAATATAAATTCAAAAATATTTAGAAGAAGTAAGAAGAAACCAGAAAAAGAATTCTGGCAATATGACAAGGCAGGATTCTATGACATCCCCAAAAGATCACAGTAGCTCTCCAGCAATGGATCCAAACCAAGATGAGCTCTTTGCAATACTAGGTAAAGAAATCAAAAGGTTGATCATTAAGTTACTCAAGGAGATACAGGAGAAAGGTAGACACCAACATAAACAAATTTTTAAAAATGATTCAGAATATGAATGAAAAAGTTTCTAAAGAGATAGATATTTTAAAGAAAAACCAACCAGAACTTCTGGCAATCAAAGAAACACTTGGGGAATCACAGAATGCAGTGGAAAGTTTCAACAATAGACTAGATCAAGTAGAAGAAAGAATTTCAGAGCTCAAAGACAAGGCTTTCAAATTAACCCAATCAGACCAGAATTAGGAAAAAAGAATTAAGAAAAAAATTAACAAAGCCTTCAAGAAATATAAGATTATGTAAAATGGCCACACCTAAGAATCACTGTTGCTCTTGAGGGAGAAGGAAAAGCAAAACATTTGGAAAACTTATTTGAGAAAATAATTGAGGGAAACTTTCATGGCTCAAATAAATGAAACTCAAAGAACGCCTGGCAGTTCATTGCAAAAAAGACATCACCGAGGCATACAGACATCAGACTATTTAAAGTCAATGTGAAAGAAAGAATTCCAAGCGACACGAGACAGAAGCATCAGGTAACCAATAAAATAAAACCTATCAGACTCAGAGCAGACTTTTCAGCAGAAACCTTATAAGCTAATAGGGATTGAGGTTCTATCTTTAGTCTCCTTAAACAGAATAATAGCCAAGAATTTTGTATCCTCCAAAACTAAGTTACATAAATGAAGGAGAAATAAACACTTTTTCAGTTAAGCAAATGCTGAGGGAATTTGTCACTACCAGATCAGCCCTACAAGCAATGCTAAAAGGAGTTCTAAATCTTGAAACAAAATATCGATATGCACCAGAATAGAAACTCTTAAAAGCATAATATTCACAGGGCTTATAAAACAACAACACAATGAAGGAAACAAAGTAACTAGGTAACAATCAACATGTTGACTGTCACAGTAACTTACTTCTCAATATTAACATTGAATGTAAATAGTCTAAATGCTCCCTTTAAAAAATACAGATTGGCAGAATGGATAAAAAAAAAATCACAAACCAAATATCTACTGTCTTCAAAACACACATCTGACCTGTAAGAAATTTTAAAGACTCAAGGTAAAGGGATGGAAAAAGAGATTCCATACAAATGGAAACCAAAGCAGGAATAGCTAATGATTACATCAGATAAAACAGACTTTAAAGCAACAACAGTAAAAAAAAAAAAAAAAAAGACAAGGTAATTATCTAATGATAAAAAGATCAATTCAACAAGAAGGTATAACAATCCTAAATATATATGCATCTAATTACGGAGCTCCCAAATTTATAAAACAATTACTACTAGACCTAAGAAAAGAGACAAACAAGAACACAGTAATAGTGTGGGACTTCAACACTCCACTGAGAGCAATAGACAGATCATTGAGGGAAAAAGTAAACAGAGACACTGGATTTAAACTATATTCTAGAGCAAATAGACCTAACAGATATTTACAAAATATTCTACCCAAGAACTGCACAATATACATTCTTTTCATCAGCACATAAAGCATTCTCCAAGATAGACTATATCATAGGCTACAAAAAAAGACTCAATAAATTTTTACAATCAAAATTATGTCAAGTATCTTCTCAGACCACAGCAGAATAGAAATGAATTCCAAAAGAATCAATCAAAACTATACAAATACATAGAAATTAAGCAATATGCTCCTGAATGATTTTTGGGTTAACAATGAAATCAGGATGGACATTTTAAAATTCTTTGAAATATGTGATAACAAACAGTGATACAAATTATCAAAACTTCTGGAATACAGCAAAAGCAGTGAAAAGAGAAAAGTGGTCAGTGCTAATGCCTACATCAAAAAGCCTGAAAGACAACAAATTAACAACCTAACCTCACGCATCAAGGAACTAGAAAAACAGAACAAACTAAACCCAAATCTAGCAGAGGAGAAAAATAACAAAGATCAGAGCAAAACTAAATAAAATTGAAAAAAAAAAAATACAAAAGACGAATGAAATGAAAAGTTGGTTTTTTGAAAAGATAAACAAAATCGGGGGGAGGAGCCAAGATGACCGAATAGGAACAGCTCCGGTCTACAGCTCCCAGCACGAGCGACGCAGAAGACAGGTGCTTTCTGCATTTCCATCTGAGGTACTGTGTTCATCTCACTAGGGAGTGCCAGACAGTGGGCGCAGGTCAGTGGGTGAGTGCACCGTGCGCCAGCCGAAGCAGGGGCGAGGCATTGCCTCACTCGGGAAGCACAAGGGGTCAGGGAGTTCCCTTTCCAGGGGTGACAGACGGCACCTGGAAAATCGGGCCACTCCCACCGGAATACTGTGCTTTTCTGACGGGCTTAGGAAATGGTGCCCCAGGAGAGTATAGCCCGCACCTGGCTCAGAGGGTCCTACGCCCACGGAGTCTCGCTGATTGCTAGCACAGCAGTCTGAGATCAAACAGCAAGTCGGCAGCGAGGCTGGGGGAGGGGCGCCCGCCATTGCCCAGGCTCCCTTAGGTAAACAAAGCAGCCGGGAAGCTTGAACTGGGTGGAGCCCACCACAGCTCAAGGAGGCCTGCCTGCCTCTGTAGGCTCCACCTCTGGGGGCAGGGCACAGACAAACAAAAAGACAGCAGTAACCTCTGCAGACTTAAATGTCCATGTCTGACAGCTTTGAAGAGAGCAGTGGTTCTCCCAGCACGCAACTGGAGATCTGAGAACCGGCTGACTGCCTCCTCAAGTGGGTCCCTGACCCCTGACCCCTGAGCAGCCTAACTGGGAGGCACCCCCCAGCAGGGGCAGACTGACACCTCACACGGCCGGCCAGGTACTCCAACAGACCTGCAGCTGAGGGTCCTGTCTGTTAGAAGGAAAAGTAACAGAAAGGACATCCACACCAAAAACCCATCTGTATATCACCATCATCAAAGACCAAAAGTAGATAAAACCACAAAGATGGGGAAAAAACAGAGCAGAAAAACTGGAAACTCTAAAAAGCAGAGTACTTCTCCTCCTCCAAAGGAACGCAGTTCCTCACCAGCAACGGAACAAAGCTGGACGGAGAATGACTTTGACGAGCTGAGAGAAGAAGGCTTCAGACGATCAAATTACTCCGAGCTATGGGAGGATATTCAAACCAAAGGCAAAGAAGTTGAAAACTTTGAAAAAAATTTAGAAGAATGTATAACTAGAATAACCAATACAGAGAAGTGCTTAAAGGAGCTGATGGAGCTGAAAACCAAGGCTCGAGAACTACGTGAAGAATGCAGAAGCCTCAGGAGCCGATGCGATCAAATGGAAGAAAGGGTATCAGCCCTGGAAGATGAAATGAATGAAATGAAGCGAGAAGGGAAGTTTAGAGAAAAAAGAATAAAAAGAAACGAGCAAAGCCTCCAAGAAATGTGGGACTATGTGAAAAGACCAAATCTACGTCTGATTGGTGTACCTGAAAGTGACGGGGAGAATGGAACCAAGTTGGAAAACACTCTGCAGGATATTATCCAGGAGAACTTCCCCAACCTAGCAAGGCAGGCCAACATTCAGATTCAGGAAATACAGAGAACGCCACAAAGATACTCCTCGAGAAGAGCAACTCCAAGACACATAATTGTCAGATTCACCAAAGTTGAAATGAAGGAAAAAATGTTAAGGGCAGCCAGAGAGAAAGGTCAGGTTACCATCAAAGGGAAGCCCATCAGACTAACAGCGGATCTCTCGGCAGAAACCCTACAAGCCAGAAGAGAGTGGGGGCCAATATTCAACATTCTTAAAGAAAAGAATTTTCAACCCAGAATTTCATATCCTGCCAAACTAAGCTTCATAAGTGAAGGAGAAATAAAATACTTTACAGACAAGCAAATGCTGACAGATTCTGTCACCACCAGGCCTGCCCTAAAAGAGCTCCTGAAGGAAGTGCTAAACATGGAAAGGCACAACCGGTACCAGCCACTGCAAAATCATACCGAAATGTAAAGACCATCGAGACTAGGAAGAGACTGCATCAACTAATGAGCAAAATAACCAGCTAACATCATAATGACAGGATCAGATTCACACATAACAATATTAACTTTAAATGTAAATGGACTAAATGCTCCAATTAAAAGACACAGACTGGCAAATTGGATAAAGATTCAAGACCCATCAGTGTGCTGTATTCAGGAAACCCATCTCACGTGCAGAGACACACATAGGCTCAAAATAAAAGGATGGAGGAAGATCTATCAAGCAAATGGAAAACAAAAAAAGGCAGGGGTTGCAATCCTAGTCTCTGATAAAACGGACTTTAAACCAACAAAGATCAAAAGAGACAAAGAAGGCCATTACATAATGGTAAAGGGATTAATTCAACAAGAAGAGCTAACTATCCTAAATATATATGCACCCAATACAGGAGCACCCAGATTCATAAAGCAAGTCCTGAGTGACCTACAAAGAGACTTAGACTCCCACACATTAATAATGGGAGACTTTAACACCCCACTGTCAACATTAGACAGATCAACGAAACAGAAAATCAACAAGGATACCCAGGAATTGAACTCAGCTCTACACCAAACAGACCTAATAGACATCTACAGAACTCTCCACCCCAAATCAACAGAATATACATTTTTTTCAGCACCACACCACACCTATTCCAAAATTGACCATGTACTTGGAAGTAAAGCTCTCCTCAATAAATGTAAAAGAACAGAAATTATAACAAACTATCTCTCAGATCACAGTGCAATCAAGCTAGAACTCAGGATTAAGAATCTCACTCAAAACCGCTCAACTACGTGGAAACTGAACAACCTGCTCCTGAATGACTACTGGGTACATAATGAAATGAAGGCAGAAATAAAGATGGTCTTTGAAACCAACGAGAACCAAGACACAACATATCAGAATCTCTGGGACGCATTCAAAGCAGTGTGTAGAGGGAAATTTATAGCACTAAATGCCCACAAGAGAAAGCAGGAAAGATCCAAAATTGACACCCTAACATCACAATTAAAAGAACTAGAAAAGCAAGAGCAAACACATTCAAAAGCTAGCAGAAGGCAAGAAATAACTAAAATCAGAGCAGAACTGAAGGAAATAGAGACACAAAAAACCCTTCAAAAAATCAATGAATCCAGGAGCTGGTTTTTTGAAAGGATCAACAAAATTGATAGACCGCTAGCAAGATTAATAAAGAAAAAAAGAGAGAAGAATCAAATAGATGCAATAAAAAATGATAAAGGGGATATCACCACCGATCCCACAGAAATACAAACTACCATCAGAGAATATTACAAACACCTCTACGCAAATAAACTAGAAAATCTAGAAGAAGTGGATAAATTCCTCAACACATACACCCTCCCAAGACTAAACCAGGAAGAAGTTGAATCTCTGAATAGACCAATAACAGGAGCTGAAATTGTGGCAATAATCAATAGCTTACCAACCAAAAAGAGTCCAGGACCAGATGGGTTCACAGCCGAATTCTACCAGAGGTACAAGGAGAAGCTGGTACCATTCCTTCTGAAACTATTCCAATCAATAGAAAAAGAGGGAATCCTCCCTAACTCATTTTATGAGGCCAGCATCATCCTGATACCAAAGCCTGGCAGAGACACAACAAAAAAAGAGAATTTTAGACCAATATCCTTGATGAACATTGATGCAAAAATCCTCAATAAAATACTGGCAAACAGAATCCAGCAGCACATCAAAAAGCTTATCCACCATGATCAAGTGGGCTTCATCCCTGGGATGCAAGGCTGGTTCAATATACGCAAATCAATAAATGTAATCCAGCATATAAACAGAACCAAAGACAAAAACCACATGATTATCTCAATAGATGCAGAAAAGGCCTTTGACAAAATTCAACAACGCTTCATGCTAAAAACTCTCAATAAATTAGGTATTGATGGGACGTATCTCAAAATAATAAGAGCTATTTATGACAAACCCACAGCCAATATCATACTGAATGGGCAAAAACTGGAAGCATTCCCTTTGAAAACTGGCACAAGACAGAGATGCCCTCTCTCACCACTTCTATTCAACATAGTGTTGGAAGTTCTGGCCAGGGCAATTAGGCAAGAGAAGGAAATCAAGGGTATTCAATTAGGAAAAGAGGAAGTCAAATTGTCCCTGTTTGCAGATGACATGATAGTATATCTAGAAAACCCCATTGTCTCAGCCCAAAATCTCCTTAAGCTGATAAGCAACTTCAGCAAAGTCTCAAGATACAAAATCAATGTACAAAAATCACAAGCATTCTTATACATCAATAACAGACAAACAGAGAGCCAAATCATGAGTGAACTCCCATTCACAATTGCTTCAAAGAGAATAAAATACCTAGGAATCCAACTTACAAGGGATGTGAAGGACCTCTTCAAGGAGAACTACAAACCACTGCTCAAGGAAATAAAAGAGGATACAAACAAAGGGAAGAACATTCCATGCTCATGGGTAGGAAGAATCAATATCATGAAAATGGCCATCCTTCCCAAGGTAATTTATAGATTCAATGCCATCCCCATCAAGTTACCAATGACTTTCTTCACAGAATTGGAAAAAACTACTTTAAAGTTCATATGGAACCAAAAAAGAGCCCGCATCGCCAAGTCAATCCTAAGCCAAAAGAACAAAGCTGGGGGCATCACGCTACCTGACTACAAACTATACTACAAGGCTACAGTAACCAAAACAGCATGGTACTGGTACCAAAACAGAGATGTAGATCAATGGAACAGAACAGAGCCGTCAGAAGTAATGCCACATATCTACAACTATCTGATCTTTGACAAACCTGACAAAAACAAGAAATGGGGAAAGGATTCCCTATTTAATAAATGGTGCTGGGAAAACTGGCTAGCCATATGTAGAAAGCTGAAACTGGATCCCTTCCTTACACCTTATACAAAAATCAATTCAAGATGGATTAAAGACTTAAATGTTAGACGTAAAACCATAAAAACCATAGAAGAAAACCTAGGCAATACCATTCAGGACATAGGCATGGGCAAGGACTTCATGTCTAAAACACCAAAAGCAATGGCAACAAAAGCCAAAATTGACAAATGGGATCTGATTAAACTAAAGAGCTTCTGCACAGCAAAGGAAACTACCATCAGAGTGAACAGGCAACCTACAAAATGGGAGAAAATTTTTGCAACCTACTCATCTGACAAAGGGCTAATATCTAGAATCTACAATGAACTCCAACAAATTTACAAGAAAAAAACAAACAACCCCATCAAAAAGTGGGCGAAGGACATGAACAGACACTTCTCAAAAGAAGACATTTATGCAGCCAAAAAACACATGAAAAAATGCTCACCATCACTGGCCATCAGAGAAATGCAAATCAAAACCACAATGAGATACCATCTCACACCAGTTAGAATGGCAATCATTAAAAAGTCAGGAAACAACAGGTGCTGGAGAGGATGTGGAGAAATAGGAACACTTTTACACTGTTGGTGGGACTGTAAACTAGTTCAACCCTTGTGGAAGTCAGTGTGGCAATTCCTCAGGGATCTAGAACTAGAAATTCCATTTGACCCAGCCATCCCATTACTGG
Organism: Pongo pygmaeus; assembly: GCF_028885625.2. Lineage (NCBI taxonomy): Eukaryota > Metazoa > Chordata > Mammalia > Primates > Hominidae > Pongo > Pongo pygmaeus. The sequence continues at coordinate 87,943,056 of NC_072384.2, forward strand.
GTATACACCCAAAGGACTATAAATCATGCTGCTATAAAGACACATGCACAGGTATGTTTATTGTGGCATTATCCACAATAGCAAAGACTTGGAACCAACCCAAATGTCCAACAATGATAGACTGGATTAAGAAAATGTGGCACATATACACCATGGAATACTATGCAGCTATAAAAAATGATGAGTTCACGTCCTTTGTAGGGACATGGATGAAATTGGAAATCATCATTCTCAGTAAACTATCGCAAGAACAAAAAACCAAACACCGCATATTCTCACTCATAGGTGGGAATTGAACAATGAGAACACATGGACACAGGAAGGGGAACATCACACTTCGGGGACTGTTGTGGGGTGGGGGGAGGGGGGAGGGATAGCATTGGGAGATATACCTAATGCTAGATGACGAGTTGGTGGGTGCAGTGCACCAGCATGGCACAGGTATACATATGTAACTTACCTGCACATTGCGCACATGTACCATAGAGCCTAAAGTATAATAATAATAATAATAATAATAATAAAAAGAAAAAAAGATTAAAAAAAAAAAAAAGAAAAGATAAACAAAATCAATAGACCACTGGATACATTAACCAAAAAAAGATTCAAATAAGCTCAATTAGAAATGAAAATGGAGACTTTACAACTGACACTGCAGAAATACAAAAGCTCATTTGAGACTACTGCGAACACCTCTATGCCCAAAACTAGAAAATCTAGAGGAAATGGATAAATTCCTGGAAACATACACTCCTCCTAGCTTGAATCAGGAAGAAATAGGAATCCTGAACAGACCAGTAAAAAGCAATGATATTGAATCAGTAATAAAAAACTTGACAACAAAAACAGACTGATTCACAGCCAAATTAAACAAGACATTCAAAGAAAAATTGGTACCAATTCTGCTAAAACTATTACAAAAGACTGAGAAAGGAGAGAATCCCCCCTAATTTTGTATGAAGCCAGTATCACCATGATACCAAAGCCAGAAAAGGGCATAACAAAAAAAGAAAACTACACACTAATATCCTTGATGAACATAGATACAAAAATCCTCAACAAAATACTAGCAAACTGAATCCAACAGCATATTGCAAAGATAATTCACCACGATCAAGTCGGTGTCATCCCAGGGATGTGGGGATGGTTCAACATATGCAAGTCAATAAATGTGATTCATCACATAAGCAGAATTACAAACAAAAACCATGTGATCATCTCAATAAATGCAGAAAAAAATTCAGTAATTTCTAGCATTGCTTTATGAAAAACGCACAAAAAACTAGTCATAGAAGGAACATATCTAAAATAATGAAAGCAATATATGACAAATTCACAGCCAACATCGCTATGAATGAGGAAAAGTTGAAAGTGTTCCCCCTAAGAACTGGAACAACACAGGATGCCCACTTTCGCCTCTTCCATTCACCACTCTACTGGAAGTCCCAGCCACAGCAATTGGGCAAGGGAAAGAAATAAAAGGGATCCAAATTGGAAAAAAGAGCATCAAACTATTTCTGGTTGCTAATGGTAAGATTTTATAGCTAGAAAACCCAAAGATTCCTTCAAAAGACTCCTGGATTTGATAAATGAATTCAGTGAAGTCTCAGGTTACAAAATCAATGTACGTAAATCAGTAGCACTGACAGCTGAGAATCAAGCCAGGAACTCAATCCGTTTTACAATAACTTAAAAAAAAAACAAAAATCAAAACAAAAAAAAACTAGGAATATACTGAACCAAGGAGGTGAAAGATTGCTATAAGCAGAACTACAAAACACTGTTGAAATAAATCATAAGTGACACAAACAAATGGAAATACATCTTGTTCTTATGGATTGGAAGAATCGATGCCATGAAAATGACCATACTGCCCAAAGCAATCTATACATTCAATGTAATTCCTATCAAAATATCAGCATCATTTTTTTTTCACAGAACTAGAAAAAAATCTCAAATTCACATGGAATGAAAAAAGAGCCTGAATGGCCAAAGCAGTCCTAAGCGAAAAGAACAAATCTGGAGACACCACATTAGCCGACTTTGCATTATACTACAAGGCTATCGTAACCAAAACAGCATAGTTCTGATATAAAAGTAGATATATAGACAAATGGAACAGAACAGAGAACCCAGAAATAAAGCCAGATACTTACAACCAACTTGTCTTTGAAGGAAGCATACCAAAAATAAATACATTGTGGGAAAGGCATCCTATTCAATAAATGGTGCTGGAAAAACTGGATAAACACATGTAGAAGAATGAAACTGGATCTCCATCTCTCATCATATACAAAAATCAACTCAAGATGTACTAAAGACTTAAAGCTAAGACCCTAAATTACAAAAATTCTACAAAAAAATCTGAAAAACTTCTGAATATTGTCCTATTCAAAGAATGTATGACTAAGACCCCAAAACCAAATTCAGTGAGAACAAAAATGAATCATGGGACCTAATTATAAACTAAAAAGCTTCTGCGCAGAAAAAGAAATACATCAGAGTAAACAGACAACCTACAGAATGGGGGGAAATATTTGCAAACTATGTACCCTACAAAGGACTAATATCCAGAATCTACAAGAAACTTAAATAAATCAGCAAGAAAAAAATCTCACTAAAAAGTGGGCAAATGACATGAATGCATTTCTCAAAAAAAAGATATACAAATGGCCAACAACATGAAAAAAAGCTCAACATCACTAATCATCAGGAAAATGCAAATTAAAATGAGATACCAACTTACTACAGCCAGAATGACCATTATTTAAAAAAACAATAAAAACAATAGATGTTGGTGTGGATGTGGTGGAAAGGGAATGCTTATGTACTGCTGGTGGGAATGTAAATTAGTACAGCCTCTATGGAAAACAGTATGGTAGTTTCTCAAAGAACTAAAAGTAGATCTACCATTCAATCCAGCAATCCCACTACCAGTTATGTACCCAAAGGAAAAGAAGTCATTATATCAAAAAGACACCTGCATGCATATATTTATTGCAGTAGAATTCAAAACTCTAAAGATAAGATAACAATCTAAGTGCCCATCAAGCAATGAGTGGATAAAGATGTGATATATATATATATATATATATATATATATATATATATATATATACACACACACACACACCATGGAGTACTGTGCAGCCATAAGAAAAGAATAAAATAATTTCTTTAGCAATAAATTGTGATGGAACTGGAGGCCATGATTTTAAGTGAAGTAACTCAGGAATAGAAAACCAAATACCAAATGTTCTCACTTATAAGTAGGAGTTAAGCTGTGGGTATGCAAAGGCATACAGAGTCATCAATGGACACTGGAGACTCAGAAGGGGGGGGATCTGGGGGAATGGGGTAAGGGATAAAATGCTACACATTGGGTACAATGTACACTATTCAGGTGATGGGTATACTAAAATTTCAGGCTTTACTGCTGTAAAATTCATCCATGCAACAAAAAACCACTTGTTCCCTTGAAGCTACTGAAATAAAATAATGATAATATAAATGTCAATAAACTGATAAAAAATTGTTGTGAATCAGAATCTTCAAATAATTTGATAAAAGTCTCATTTCTAAATAAGACAAGTAGCAATTAATAAATGATAGATTAAAGGAACTATTAGTTTTCAACTTTTAAAATATAAAAAGTATTGGCCAGGCGCAGTGGCTCACGCCTGTAATCCCAGCACTTTGAGAGGCCGAGGCAGGCAGATCACCTGAGGCCAGGAGTTTGAGACCAGCCTGACCAACATGGAGAAACCCTGTCTCTACTAAAAATATAAAATTAGCCGGGCATGGTGGCACATGCCTGTAATCCCAGCTACTCGGGAGGCTGCAGCAGGAGAATTGCTTGAACCTGGGAGGCAGAGGTTGCAGTGAGCCCAGATTGTGCCATTGCATTCCCGCCTGAGCAACAAGAGTGAAACTCCATCTCAAAAAATAAATAAATAAATGAATAAATAAATAAATAAATAAAATATAAAAAGTACTGATAGAAATAGAAAACACAATTGTTATCAACAATATCAATAGTGTTGATTAAAACCAAAAATATAAGTCCAAAAATCTTACATAATGAGGACTTTGTTAAGCTAATTTAAAGATTACATATGTCTTAAAGGAGAAATGAAAATTTTGCTTTCTTTAATCATAATTAAAGGTGCATCTCTGGGAATTAGGCACAAATTTTAGACACTACTGAAGTGTCAAAGGAAGCCAGGATGAAATAGAAGCAGTCTAAAATTGAAGCTCGAGGCATTTATATATTTCTTAGTAGAGCTCTTTGTTGGATTAATTTCCAATATCTTTATACAACACCTGGCTTAAACAATTACCATTATTCATTATCATAACTACTAAATTTGTTCCTGAAGAAGAAAGCCCATTTGTGGGACTGAGGTAAACTTCAGAATAAATAAATAAAAATTTTAAAGTAATACATGAAATTCCTGTAGGTAATATAAAATCTGTAATTACTTGGAATTTTTAACAGCCTTATTAACATATGTATTTAGCTCTAATAAGATATTTTCAAATATTGGGAAGAGAATAAAATAATACTTTAGCATGAGTAATTATCAAATAGTTTGAATAAACTGTTGATCTTGTGTCCATAAAAACAGAACTATGCACAGTAAAGATCCTGATGTAATTGAGATAACTGGGCAGTTATACTTCTCTCCACAAATGTAAAAATGTCTCTACTGTGTTAGCATTACTTACTATCCATAGTTGACAACTGTCTACAGGGTGACATCACTTAACTCAGTCAAATTTTTTCCTTAATATACATATTTTTGACAGTATGATCAGTTAATTTTGACTTTTTTCTACTCTGGGCCAAATTTGTAAATACTGTTCTCCCTGAAATTTCCCAATACGGTTGTGTGACACTATTTCTGAATTTTAAAGTTATTTTCCCATAGCTACCAAGAGATAAGAAGCAATATTTTTGTTTCCATTGTCTGTACAAGCACTCAGGCTAAGAAGAGTAAAGCTCAAATATGACATTTAAACCTGCCATTTAAACACCTTGTAAGTTGTTTGCTCCATTGTTTAAAACTTTATATTTTTATTGTAGAGGCCATCAAAAAACCATGTAGTTTTTCTGATTTCCTGTTTGTTTCTTTCTCCAAAGATTACTTATCATCAGTTGAGAGGTATGTTTATCTAAATAGGCTTTCTATATACTCCACTGGACTGATAACTTCCTAGGTTTATTTTCCATGTTTGCTCATGTGTCCACTCCAGAGTTACCTGGCTCTGTTGTTCAAGGTATCAAAGACCTCACAATGATGGCCGAAGTGAAAAGACACTCTAATCCTAACCACAGGTTTCTAAAAATTATACTCAGGTTTGCATCTTGCCACACCTTTACTTTATGCTCTCATTCAGTGTGTTGGTCCCAGAAAATCTGGGTTGTATCTATGTGACATTCCGTAACACTGGTAACCTCTGTCTCACATTTAATCCATAAATAAAGAGGAACTTGAGGCAGCACAGTTAGCTTTTTGTAACACAGCAAGGGCTATACACACTACACAACATCTCCTTTCTAAACAACCCTAAATACTTGGTGACAAAATAGTAAAGATTTCACATGACAGAAATCTGCTGTAGGTACATAAGAGAAATAAGCAGCTTCATCCACAGAGGTGATGACATCAAGAAAAGCATATAACAATGTAAATAAAAGAATGAACACACACATACACAAAAGGTTAATATACTACTTTAGAAGACTTTTTATCCAACACAATAAAACTGATACTTGATTAGCAGGAATCCATTAGAGTATGAGAAGAGCTGAACATCTTCAGATGTAGGCATTAGTCAATATGCCCCATTGGGAACTGGGATATGGATAAGTGGATATCAAGTAATATTCTTTGCTATTAAAAATAATGCTGATATGGACATTCCTATACATTTTTTTCCTATTTAAATATGTCCATTTGTCTAATAGAAAATCTTCTCTGTTCTTCCTTTTCAAGAGTGTTGGCTACTCTTAAAATTTTGCTATTTTATATATATTTTAGAAACTACTTCTTAGAATAAATGAGAAACCTTGTAAATTTTTGATAATGATTGTATTGAATCTATACATTAAGAAGAATTCACATAATTCGTATTTTTTCACTCCTAATAAATATTTTCCATTTATTTAGAACTTCCTAAATATATTTTTATCAAAATTTTTGACAGATTGCATACCTTTTGTTCGGTTTCTTCCTAAGATTAATACTTTTTGTTAATATGTTCAAAGCTATCTTTTAAAAAATTGTATAATATATTATTATTGGTATGAATATTAGGTTGACTTGCTTACTTCCCCCGGGTTTCTATTTCTTTCTTTCTTTTCTTTCTTTATTTTTTTGGACAGAGTCTCACTCTGTCACCCAGCCTGGTGTGCAGTGGCTCCATCTCAAATGGCGCCATCTTGCTTGGCTCACTGCCACCTCTGCCTCCCAGGTTCAAGCGATTCTCCCACCTCAGCCTCCCAAGTAGCTGGTACTGTGGGCATGCGCCACCACTGCAAGCTAATTTTTGTATTTTTAGTAGAAATGGGAGTTTCAGCGTGTTGGCAAGGTTGGTCTCAAACTCCTTACCTCAAGGGATCTGCCCCCCTCGACCTCCCAAAGTGCTGGGATTATAAGCATGAGCCACTGTGCCTGACCTACATGCATATTTTTTGTTTGACCTCTGCGAATTGTTTATCTGCCATTTCAATCATGCATAATATATATATGCACACATATATGTATATATAATATGAAATAAATATGAAAATAAAACTATATATATATTCCTTTTTATATATGTCCAATCTTTCAGTTTTATCTTTATTATGAGGTTTGTTTAGTGTGCTTAGTCCACTGTACTACCAGAAACAGAAGGCTGCCATTAATTTGTATTTGAGCTCTCATATCCCTCCCTCAGCAAGAGTTTTAAAAGATCTTAAATATAGGCTCGACACGGTAGCTCATGCCTGTAATCCCTGCACTTTGGGAGGCTGAGACAGCAGGATAGCTTGAGCCCAGGAGTTGAAGACAAGTCTAGGCAACATAGTCTCTACAAAAATTTAAAAATTAGCCAGGCATGGTGATGTACACCTGCAGTCCAAGCTACTCAGGAGGCTGAGGTGGGAGGGATTGCTTAAGCCTGGGAGTTCAAGTCTGCAATGAACCAAGACTGCACTGCTGCCCTCCATCCTGGGCAACAGAGCAAGCCTATGTCTCCAAAAAAATGACCTTAAATATCTGGAATCCATAATAATATCATAATAACACTTATGAATTTTTCATTTTACCTAGCATCCTTAATTCCTTATAATTGATTGTTACTCCTTACATCTTGATAAACAAACATATGGGCAATGGATTAATTTACCCAATAATTTGTGTGCCTTATATGCTCAAATCTACAAAAATAATTAGAAAACTCATGGAACATTTAATTTGATGTAGATAATTAGAGTTTATATATATTTCATGTCACCTTTATTAGTTTTTAAACCCTAAGAACTGAATAACTATAAAATGAACATGTCAATGATAACACATTTAATGGAAAAAAATGAGCTTTGCAAAAACTTTTTTATTTTTTCTAAACATTCCTATCATTTTTAAAGCACATATTAATCCAGGGATCATCAATGCAAAGTCGCTGAGAATGTACCATACCTTCAGGTTTTTAACAATCAGAATCTAGTCTTTGTATTTAATCTGTCAGGATTACCACTAATTAGAGAAGCATGTTCACATGTAGATCAAATAAGGTATAAAATAACATGTATTGTATGATATAGGCAAGTTAAATTCTCACAAAAGCCACCTACTCTCTGAATTTGAGAAAGTTACCAACCTATAACTCATATAGAAATTATAATGAACTTTTACCTCCTAAAATTTTGAGAGCTTGAGATTGAAAGACAATCTCAATTAGAAGACACCACAATTTTCAGAAGATTGTAAGTAACCAATATATAAAAATCTTTATTTTTATTACCATTATTATAATCACTAGTACTACTGCCCAGCAAAATGAAAATCACCCTTAATGATTTCAAATCTACTATCATTATCCTTATGTAACCATTGGTTATGTAAGATAAATTATTTCTTTTCTTATCCCTTTCTTTAACATAAGCAGGCTCATTTTTTTTTTTCATAAAGTTTCCTCTATTACAGAACATGACCACATTTGTTAGGATTTGTCAGGTGGCAAAGGTTACTGTGGATCATACAGATTATTTTAAAAGATGCAAGAGAAAGTAAGGGAATTAGAAACAATGGTGTTAGGGCTCAAAGAGAAGACACACAGTGTTCTAGTAGCCTGAAGGATGCATTATTGACTTTACAGGAAGTCCAGTAAGTGGATACCTCAATAAAGGCAGCCTCCCTGGCTGTCTCGATTGCACTATCCCTGCACTCCCAAATATTAGAATTTCTCTATAATTCCCTCTCTACCTTGTGACTTTTCCTTTCCTATGCCTTTTGCTTAGTCATAGACTCTACCACTTGGCTTCTTTCTATATGTCTTATTCCTATTTATCTTATGCCCCATTACCAAATTGAGTCCATCTTTATACCTTTCTGTCAAATGTCTTTTGTTTTCTGCATTTTTTTTTTTCATTTTGTTCCTACTGTGGCTGTTTGACAGGGCTGTGACACCAGAATATCTAAAGGCTGCTGGCCTGGCTATAAATTGCTTTTGCCTCTATTACATACCCACACTTGATCCAACCAGCAACTTAAAGGGGATAGACTTCTATGATACTACACACACACACACACACACACTCAGAGCAGGGGTGTAGAAAGGTTGGCAGTCTGAGGACTGAGCACTGAAATCAGTCATTTTGTTCAATCCTAATCAGAGTGATCACTTATTTGGAAGAATCTTTTCCCTCAAATCCAGTACCTCAAAGGTATTGTGATCATTTTGTCATTGATACATGTTCATGTCTTTTCTCTCTCTGCTTCCAAGCCACATAATTCCTATATTCTGTTCTCAGATCATTTCTTTATCCCATTCCTTCTGATCTAAGAATAACTGACCCATTCTAATGTATATTTTTACACTTCTTTGATATATTCCCTTGAATAGCTATAGAATATCTTCTTCCATGCACATTTCTCAATCATTTCAAGCTTTTCTAAGTTATTGGCCTGCTGATAGATATTACTTTGCTATATTCTTGCCTGCATCATTTCATGTGCTGAGACTGCCCTCTTACCCTGACACATTTCATTAATGTACCTTCTTTAACAGTATAAAACAATAGATCAAGAGAGTTTCCTGTAGTAACTTTTCATCTTAGACAAAATAAATGCTTTTATTACAGAATCACTGCTTCTGTTGTTTGATAGCCCATTAATATTCTGGCATTTGTTTATTGTTACATTACTTTACAGATTGCTCCATCGCATTTTTTAAATGTCTGCAATATCAAGAGGTGAGAGAGGAGAAACTCAAGAAAAAAACTGGCTCAATTTATTCAAATAAACACCCTTAATTCCTATCAAAATAATAATATTATAAAGTCTCTGGATGACAGTCATTGTATTCTATTTTGTTTGAGCCAAAACAACTCACTTCTTTAGGTTATTTTTCTGAGATAAGTAATAAAATCCACTCTATTATTTTGGTTTCTGATTTCAGTTTCAACTATTTTATTCATGTGTCATTGCACATATTGTGAGGAAATAATTTCAAAGAAATTATTTACCCTTTGTTATTCTGATCAAACTTTCAAAATCTATTTTTTCCTGCTACAACCAAAAATTTACACAGAAATAAATATCAGTTGCTAAAACTTAGAAAAATAAGATTTATGTACTTAGCATTAAGACTTCAAAGATTCAAAACAGGCCAGGAAATATATCTGTTATATATTCTTTTTGCTTTACTTCATTCTAAGATGAAATGCTATACAGGTACTTAAGGTAGAATGATGAAAAAAAGAAGCAGACAGAAACAACAGATATCTACTAGAATCATCATGAAAAAACTAAGTATAGAGATATTAATATGTCCATAATACATTTTATTTTATCTTTTATGTTGTCAAGATTCCTGCTTAGTCCAATTCAGTACTTTATTTGTATAACAATAACTGTATTTTTAATATAAACTGTTAATAACTAATAAATAGACTAAGTATTGGCACATATTGGAACAAAATATAACCACCATTAAAAGTATGAAAATCACACACAACACATGCACACACACATACACACACACAAAGAAGTTTGTATTCCAGTGACTGACATACAGCAGGGGACTCAAAAACTATCTGTTGCAATTAATTGGTAAATAAATGATGATTCTAACTGAAAGACCTCCTCCTCTTTTGGTAACACTTTAGGGTGTTGTTTTCATAATACTCTTTTCAAAGAACCCAATGTTTTAAGTATTTGAGGACCCTATGGCACAACAATGTTACTGAGGTGTACTGTAGACTCCAGGCAGAAGCTGCTCCTGAAAGACACTCAGACCTCAAAAAGACTGCATACTCATAATCACAAAACGCTGTTGTATTAGTCTGTTTTCATGCTGCTGATAAAGACATACCCGAGACTGGGCCATTAACAATGGAAATAGGTTTAATGGAGAACTCACAGTTCCACGTGAGTGGAACACAGGCAGGCCAAGAGAGACTGTGTACGGGAACTCCTATTTTTAAAATCGTCAGATCTCGTGAGACCCGTTCACTATCACGAGAACAGCACGGGAAAGACCCACGCCATGATTCCATCATCTCCAACCAGGTCCCTCCCACAACACGTAGGATTTATGGGAGTTGCAAGATGAGATTTTGGTGGAGACACGAAGCCAAACCATATAATCTATAAAAAGGTCAGCAATAACAGTGGTGAAGTATGACATTTCAGGGTCTATCTATTTTAGCTACAGGAAATGGGCATGGTTTTAATTTTTCACTGATTTGTTTATGGTAATGTGTCATAATATTCTTAAACAAGGACAATTGTACCTGGTAGTTGTCAGAGGGTTACATACGCATAGTCTAAATCTTTCAAAGGTTTTCATGTAAAACAGTTTGATTTCTGTTTAAATGCTGAGAATGAAATAAAACTGTTTTTCAACTTCAGCTCAGCTCTCTTGTTTCAGACGTCCATAAGCAAAATTTAGCAGTTGCCTATAAAAGTTTCAGTTGGAGATATATTGAACCATCTGTTTCATTTGCTCTCCAATACTTGAAGATAAGTAACCCCTGGCATCAGAAGCAAATACAGCAGCTGTGATTTTGCTTGTAGTATGCTAGTTGTGCTATCAAGATTCCAAATCCTAGGGTATCATAATGTCTTCCAAGGCCAAATGATTTAAACCAAGGTCAGTAGATTGTTCTCTGAGGACAGGGAAAAATAATAGTTTAGGATCTGATCACTCAGGTATGGTGACAATTAGCATTAATTTGTGACTTTTAGATACTGAAATTGATTTTGCCATTAAAGTAGAGTTTCAAACTGAATAAGGTATGCACACATCAATCTAATAAATGTGGATGATCGAAGCAAACCAGATGCTTTACAAGTATCTCCTCTCATTTATGTGAGGGGTGTATAGCATGCATAAAAGTCATTTCTTAAACTCCTTATATCATCTCTAAATCACAACATTTAGTCCATGCCACTGCTCATTTGACTACTGGTAAATTCAGTTAAGAGCATATTTTATGGCGTCTCCTCTTCTACTGAGTTTTAGGTAAGCTGGAATATTTGGTCTTGAGTTCATATTGAACACCGCTTGCCCAAGCCAACAAGGCTTTTCTGAAGTGTTTCTTTTGTTCCTGTGCCTATTCTTTTGTTCTTATACAGGAATGCTTTGCTGTGGTTCTCAATGCTTTTAGTATTCTGGTCTGCTTTCTCCCCTCTTATTTGTCCACCCAATGCCCAATTCTCCTGCCATCAATTCCGAGGGCCTGTCATCTAGGACTTCGTGGTGCATGTACTGCTGCTACAGGTAGGCAGTTTCATCAGTGCTCACCCCTGATCCTCCATACTTCTTTCAAATCGATCAATGTGAATGGCCTTTCCTCTTGTCTTCTCACAACCTGGATGTATTTTCTAAAACAAATGTCTGGTAGAAGTTCTCTTCTGGAAGTAGTACATGTATTTTGTTTTGCTTCCAAAGTTCCTAAGTCAAAATAACTATCTTTTGGGGATGAGAAAGAGTTTGCCACTTTTTTCATTCACTTGCAGCAACATAAATCTGAAATAAACTACCTTCTCACTTGTAGGTCTACTCACGATGCAGGGGAAAAGTACAAAATATTTTACAAAACCTTTTACTTCAAAATATTTATCTTCTATTAAAATGCATTTTGTGTATTAAATCCTCTTGAATAGGTTATTTATAAGTAGGGTTTAGATAATAGGTTATATGCTCATCTTATTTATGAGTAACTTAAGTTCTTTTCTGTGTTACTAATTATTTGTGAAGCTATTACATTCAGAATCAGAAGTATTTTTTATTCAACTAAGAAATAAAGCTTTGGTACTATCAGCCTACTTTAATAGCTCAGGTGACAATGATGACTAGAGTCTTCCAAATTTTCAGATTTCAGTATACTAATAAACAAAGTTCAACGAATTTCACTAAACATGGCTTACCATCTTGTAGAAATGTCTTAATGGGTAAAAAGCATGATTCACATATAACTATTTTGCCCTAAATACAAGAAAATAACATATATTTTTAGAATTAGTTTCTAGCCAGGGATTAGGACAAGCTTTAAAATATTATATTACCATGTAAGGTTTTAGGAAAAGTTCTTAATACTGCTGACATTTTAAAACTTGCCTGAAAAATTGGCCGTTGGCATATTCTAATCCTACTAGGAGGACTGAGTAGCAAAGCTTATCTCACATTATTTTTTCCTCTGGGAGAAAGGACAAACAAAGAGGTTTGATAAATAACTAGTGAATATTAAATGGCAGTGACCAGTATTAATTTAGGGTAATTGTTTTAATGTATGGCCAATTGACATAACATTACACGGACTCAAATATTTATCAATGATACAAGTTCATTTTGAGGGTGTACCATTTATTTAAAATGAATCTTCATGTGGACAAAGTGCCAAGCATTCTGAAAATTCACAGGTCCCAGTTTCCTGGTTTATTTTGTTCACTTCCTCCTGACTTATTAACCCATTTAATTAAAAATGACATATTACTTCCTGTATTTGTATTCTTTACATATAAATCTGCCAGAACAGAGAAACAAATTCATCCTCATTCTCATAACAGAGATAGAGAAAATTGCCACTTGTACAAAAAATATTCATTACATTTGTGGTCTTATAAACAGCATCCTGGAGTTTCTCTCTGGTGTTGCTTGGATTTATTTTAGTGTATAGTATTCGAGGATAATGGCTGAAATCAAACAATGAATCCTTTAGTGAATTGAGAAGATAGTGTGGCTTTCAAAAATACAACAGCTTTTGTTTCTTCTTAAAAAGTCCATCCTTCATTGCAGGGATTTTTGGCATGCCTAAATTTATGTCCATTTGTTCATTTGTCACACAAATAGAAATGCATCCTTTAAGCAACAGGCACAATATGGGATGCTGCAGGTGAGATCAGCATGACACATGGTTTCTGTTTAAATGTTCCTTACAAGCTAATTATGGAGATCAGACATTGCACAAATATCTAATTCAAGGTGTGTGTGTGTGTGTGTGTGTGTGTGTGTGTGTGCATGCCATGCAAGAGATACAAATTTGGTACTGTAGAAGCATACACAGGAGGAATCACATGATTCTGCCTAGATAAATCAGAGAAAGTAATTTAAGAGGAAAATAATATTGGCTAAATCTTGAGGCTTTGAACCTTGATTTTGAAAAATTGGTCATCAGGAGTAAGGAGCACACCTAGTCAGAAGAAACACCATGAACTCACCCAGGGCAAACACTACTGTTTTTGACTTCTGGCAGTCTTTACAAATCGGCTGAAATTAAGGTAATTAAGGTAATTAAGGTCAAATCTTAATTTGATCAACACTGAGAAATTTCCTGGAATGTGGGATTCTCAGTGTTAAAACAAGGACACACATGAGCAAACTGAGATGATTGCTCAGCCTAGATTAAATACAAGTTTTTTCCTACCTTTATCTTCTTCCCAATGTTATTCTTATTTCTATGTCATACCTTTCCAACTTTAATCTACAAGTATTTTTACATATGAATCTAATAATCCATGAAACCCAGCAAATCAATTGAAGACTTTCCCCCTTTTGTGTGATCTGCAAGGGTTTAATCTTCATTCTCTTCAGAAAGTGGGGTGGAAAGATACTACATTCAGACTCCTTAGCATGGCAAAAACAACACAGACAGGTAATGATGATAAGAATAATGATAGCTAACACAAATTGAGTTATTACTATGGGCCAGGGGTTGTTCTAAGCGTTTCATGTATATTTATGCATTTAATACCTATAACAACCATAAGAGATGGGAATATCTGTGAAATTGTTACGGTGAGAAAACTCAGGCATTGAAATATTAAGTAACTTGTCCAAGTGCTGAAACTGGAAGTAAAAACCAAAGCAATATGACTTCAGATTCAATCCTCTTCATTACACTACTGGATTTCTATATAAAATCTAAACTTTATATTCTGCAGTATTTAGAATAAGATGCAAGGTCAAAAAAGGTTGGGTTTAAAAATTTTTTTTCATTCTTTTTTTTAAGATGGAAAAGATTTAAGGGGATTTAAAGACTGAAGACAGTAGAAGTCCAGAAAAGAAACAGAATGCTACTGGAAGTTATAAGAGGAAAACATCAAAGGGGAGCATTGGCCTTGAAAATTCTTTTAGTGGAGGGAGGTTAATGCTGTTATTCACCAGACTTTATAGGATAAAGAAATAGATGAAATATAGAATCTAGGAAATATATAAATGAAAATGATCTCAATTTAAGTGAAATGACATGATTTGCCATAACTATTTTTCGAAGGATTTCCTTTTTTGCATTGATAAAGAGGCGATTGAAAAGGGATAGATCAAGTCGATGTGTAAGGCTTACTAGGGTAAAATGCTGTTGGTCAAGCTCATTGCTCTCTCTGGAACATTTTTCACATATCCTTCTGAATAAAACTCTTCCCTTAACATCTAGTACAGTCTGTTTCTATCTCTCTCTAAACACATGTTCCTAATCTCATTCCTGGATCTTACTCTCCTTTTATCACATCTGTGTGTGCCCTAAAGGTTTATTCATGTAATTTTAACATTCATTCATCCACAACTCTTTTCCTCTATCATTGCGGTAATGTCAGCTCACATATTTGTTTCTCATTACATATGTTTAGTTAAATTAATAATCATAGAACAGATCTTGGATTTGTCAAAAATTTGATAAGATAAATTTTACAGTGGATTCTATTGCCACAGTTTTTACACAGAAAAATAGTAATTTCTGAAAAGTTTTCTTCTTGTTGGCAGGAATAAACAGTTCACTGTTAATTTTTTCTGTAGCTATATCTATATGATAGTTAAACATTTCAACATCTAAAATATTCTGCCATCTTAAATCTACAGTTTTATTAATAGTTTTTTTTGCTTTTATTTTAAAATTTCAGTGTTGTCATTTATACTTCTAATAGAAAAAAAAAAAGCCAAAATACTTTCTACTAGACTTAACCTTGCAGCATTATCCACTTTAAAATGGAGTTGGATTGCCTGGACACAGTCTAAAAACAAAATTATATTGCATCATCTAAGGAGAAATAAACTCATTTTCAAGGTATGAAAATTCTAGAGGCTAGAGAGACACTCTCTGATTATTTGTAAAAAGAAAAAAAAAAAAGTCTAGACCCTGAACAGATCACTTCAAGGCAACTTAGATTTTTTTCTAACATGTACCTCAAAAACTCTTCCAGCCTCTACGCGTTACCCAGTTCCAAAGCCACTTCCACATTTTTAGATATTTGTTACAGAAGCACCCCACACTTGGTACCAAAATCTGTATTAGTTTGCTAAGTATGCCACAATGAGTACTATAGACTGGATGGTTCAAACAACAGAAATCTATTTTCTCAAACTTCAACATCGAGTTGTCAGTAGGGTTGGTTTTATTTTGCGGCCCCTCTCCTTACCTTGTAGATGGTTGTCTTATCCCTCTGTTTTCACATAGTCATTTCTCTGTATATGCACGTGTGTGGTCTTTCTGTGTGTCCAAATTTCCTCTTCTTAAAGGACACCAGCCATATTGGGATAAAGATCACACTAAAGCCCTCATTTTAAATTAATAACTTATTTAAAGACCCAAATACAATTACATTCTGAGGTACTAGGGGTTAGGACTTCAAAATACAAATTTATTGGGAACAGAATTCAGCCTATAACATGCACTACTTTCAAAAAGTGCTGTATAATTAACAACATTTAACATGTAGACATCTCTGTAATTTTAAAGAAACAACTGAGATCAAGCAGTTAAGAGACTAGCTTAGAGTTACATAGCTTATTAGAAGGATAGCCAGGACTGGGTTTTCATTTTTCTTTCCCTATTCTTCTAACTATCTTTCAGAATGCCTCTTGCATATTTCCTTTCTGATGCTATTCTCTTAATGTTTTTTTTTTTTTTTTGAGATGGAGTCTTGCTCTGTTGCCCAGCCTGGAGTGCAGTGGTATGATCTTGGCTCACTGCAACCTCTGCCTCCCAGGTTCCAGCGATTCTCCTGCCTCAGCCTCCAGAGTAGTTGGGATTACAGGCACCAGCCACCATGCCTGGCTAATTTTTGTATTTTTAGCAGAGACGGGGTTTCACCGTGTTGGCCAGGCTAGTCTTGAACTCCTGATCTCAAGTGATC
This sequence comes from Pongo pygmaeus, assembly GCF_028885625.2. Classification (NCBI taxonomy): domain Eukaryota; kingdom Metazoa; phylum Chordata; class Mammalia; order Primates; family Hominidae; genus Pongo; species Pongo pygmaeus. The sequence continues at coordinate 87,959,900 of NC_072384.2, forward strand.
TGCCTGCCTCGGCCTCCCAAAGTATTGGGATTATAGGCATGAGCCACTGCATCTGGCCTATTCTCTTAATTTTTAAACTCTACCTTATCTTTCTTTTTCTCAAATTCTTTGGTACGGTGACAATTAGCATTAATTTGTGACTTTTAGATATCTGAAGATATTCTTTTCACTGCCATGGCTTTTAATACTGTAACTATACTTCCACTGTGGATTTGCATTTCCAGCTTCATCCCAACTCTGTCACTAAGCTTTAAACCCACGTGTCTACTGACCACTGGACACCTCTACTCAGGTGTACCCAGACTCCTCAAATCCAATCCCACTCACCCCCAAAATATCTCCTTTTTATATTTTATGTCCTTAAACTCCTTCTTCTTTGAAATAAATCTCTGAATCACTCAACACTTACCTTATCTAAAGCTAGAAATCCTAATACCATTTTAAATGTTTTCCTTTACCACACCCCTCATATACAATTAATCACTATGTCTCATTTCTTCTACATTCTAAAAAATCTTAAATGGGCCCAATCCTTTTTTATCAGCTCTTCTTCAGTTCCCAGAATTCATTTTCTTGCCTCCTGACTTTTGTATATGTTATTCTCCTGATAGGGAAATATATAACCAACTTTACATGTCACTAATTTAATATCATTGTGCTCTGCTGTAAACTTAGAAATAACTGTTTCTAGGAAAACTTTGCTGTTCATACTGGATTCGTTCCCTCTCCCCGTGCTCGATTCCTGCTGCACTGCAGCTACCATGACACTTAGTGCTCTGGATTCTTGGGGCCTGAACAATTGTCTGAGTGCTATCCACTCCCTCAGTAGGCTGGCAATTCCTGTAGGACAGAAGCTATGAGTTCTTACCAGTATCTCTGTAATGCTTCTTTTTGAGAGGAGGTAATAATCATATAAACACTGCTTGTGGTGAATGAATTCTGGTCTACACAATTTTAATGAAATATTTATTCTATTTTATTAGGTTGCTACATCTTTGGCTAACATTATTGAAGACTCAGGTAGACAATTTATATAAAAGCAGATTTAATTTTGGGCAGTACATCTAGCCAAGATAACATGTAGAAAATAAGATTCAGCACATAGAGATATATCTTTATTAGTCTTGTGTCTTGGGTTTTTTTTTTCTTTTTTCCTGAGAATCAGATTGAGGGATGTAACTTAGTAAAAGTGTCTCAGTTCATTTTGTCTGCCCTGGCACTTTAAAATTCATTTAAAATTTTGAAAAATGGATGCTTAAGGAACATGAAGACATTTAACAACATTAGTGTGCAGTGATTAAAAAAAATATGAGAACAAAAGCAATAGTAGCTCAAATTAAGATATAAGGACCATATAACATTTTTAAAATGTGTATACTAAATTATGATGAAATGAAAGTGACATAAACAGCAAGAAAAGTGGTTACCTACTATATTTAAACTTATTAGCAATTCTGGCAGGCCAAACACAGGCAGGGAGTTTTGGACGAAGGTGTCTATTACAGAGTGATCTGCAATCTGATCACTGAGGCAGAGCTGCCGGAAAACCTCAGAGAAAACTCAGGTCAAATCTCATTCAAGTTGTCTTAGCCATGACACCATTCAACTCAAAAGAAGTAAATGCATAGGATTTAAAGTATTTCCTATATGCATATTTTCATAATGCTATATCTTAATATTTTACATTAAGGATTTTATATTTTGATCATAAATGAAAGGAACACTTCTAATAGCTGAGGCATCTGCAAAAAGCTGGGTGCAACTACAGGGAAAATATCTGAATGTGTAATAGGGTAGAAAATTAGGTAAAAATAAGCATTACTATTTGGCCTTGTTCTTTATATTTTTTCCCAGCTGTCTTCAGTAAGGCAGCAATAAGAAAGAGGTGATACAGTGTAGAGATAGGAATTTTGACATTGATTTCCTTACCAAGGAGAAGATATGTTGTTAGTATTAAAAAATATATATCTTAAATGTTTGAATGGGTTGGAAAGAGAGGGACCTTTTTAGAGGTTGAAAAAAACTTTAACAGTGTATATGTATGATAGATTCTTTACCCATATTTCCAGTTTGCCTTTTAGATATATCATTTTTACATTGGTTTAGATCCCTACCAGAAATTGACTGGATGGTCCATTGGATGGTTCTCATTACCAAGATGCTGTCTAGAATGTATTAAAGGAGGTATTATTGCAAGAAAATGTATGTATGCCTAAGTATTTAACCTCTCAGTGATCATCCTCGAATGCCACTTTTGGCTGCAAGTTGATTAGGATAGCCCAGGAGACCATCAGATAATCTTCATTTTTAAACAGGTTTGGCAATTCTAACTTTATCTGCCATTCTGCTATTCTATTGAAGGAGTCATTTTGGAGGCTCTTACCATGGATCCCAGCTGACCCCATGGTGGTAGCCTTAAAGCCCAACTTCTGATTCAGTGAGGTTTCTGGGCAATACTATAGAGGCAACTGTTCTTACTGTAATAATTCCTCAATCTTGTATACTAAGGCTAAATACCCTATGTGCTGGGGTAATGAAATATAAATAACAATTTGTGTTTTTGGTAGTGGTGGAGTGTAGAGGAAGGAGAGGCTCCTCATGACTTCTGAAAAGGTCATTAATCATAATCACTGTTCTAACAAGCTAAAGTTACATTTTCTTCACATCAGCAATTGAAAAGTCCATTATAAGTTGATAGACCTGGGACAATGTTATATATAGTATATGTAATTCATTTACAAATATTTATAAATACTCTGTTAGCCTCTCACTCTTTTCTAGAAGACTAATCTCTAGAAAGACAATCTTGAATAATTTTTTAAATTGCCATTCCTGTCAGTATATGTGATATGGTTTGGCTGTATCCCCACCCAAATCTCATCTTGAATTGTGTTTCCCATAATCCCCATGTGTTGTGAGAGGGACACGATGGGAAGTGATTGGATCATGGGGGCAGTTCCCCTCTGCTGTTCTGGTGATAGAGAGTGAGTTGTCATGAGATCTAGTGGTTTTATAAACATCTGTAACTTCCCCTGTTTGCACTTATTCTCTCCTGCCACCCTGTTAAGAGGTACCTTCTGCCATGATTGTAAGTTTCCTGAGGTCTCCCCAGTCATATGGAAATGTGAGTCAATTAAACCTCCTTTCTTTATAAATTACTCAGTCTCAGGTATTTCTTCATAGCAGTGTGAGAATGGATTAATACAATAAATTGGTATGGAGAAGTGGGGTACTGCTTTAAGCATACCCAAAAATGTGGAAGTAACTTTGGAACTGGGTAACAGGCAGAGGTTGGAATCATTTGGAGGGCTCAGAAGAAGGCAAGAAAATGTGGGAAAGTTTGGAACTTCCTAGAGACTTGGAGGGCTCAGAAGACAGGAAGATGTGGGAATGTTTGAAACTTCCTAGAGACTTACTGAATGACTTTGACCAAAATGCTGAGAGTGATTATGTACAATGAAGTCCAGGCTGAGGTGGTCTCAGAAAGAGATGAAAAATTTGTTTGGAATTGGAGTAAAGGCCACTCTTGCTATGCTTTAGCAAAGAGACATGTGGCTTTTTGCCCCTGCCCTAGAGATTTGTGAAACTTTGAACTTGGGAGAGATGATTTAGGGTATCTGGCAGAAGAAATTTTTTTTATTTTTTTGATTTTTGGTTTTGTTTTTTTTTGAGACAGAGTCTTACACTGTCACCCAGGCTGGAGTGCCGTGGTGCGATCTCGGCTCACTGCAAGCTCCGCCCCCTGGGTTCATGCCATTCTCCTGCCTCAGCCTCCCGAGTAGCTGGGAATACAGGCACCCACCACTACCCCCGGCTAATTTTTTGTATATTTAGTAGAGACAGGATTTCACCATGTTAGCCAGGATGGTCTCTATCTCCTGACCTCATGATCCACCCACTTTGGCCTCCCAAAGTGCTGGGATTACAGACATGAGACACCACGCCCAGCCTGGCAGAAGAAATTTCTAAGCTGCGAAGCATTCAAGAGGTGACAGAGCATGAGAGTTTGGAAAATTTGCAGCTTGATAATGCAGTGGAAAAGAAAAACCCATTTTCTGAGGAGAAACTCAAGCCAGCTGCAGAAATTTGCATAAGTAATGAGGAGCCAAATTGTAATCACCAAGACAATGGGGAAAATGTCTCCAGGGAATGTCAGAGACATTCATGGCAGCCTCTTCCATTACAGGCCTGGAGACCTAGGAGGGAGAAATGGTTTCCTGAGCTGGGTCCAGGGCCCCCATGCTGTGTTCAGCCTCAGAACTTGGTGCCCTGCATCCCAGCCACTCTGGCCTTGGCTAAAAGTGGCCAAGGTACAGCTCAGGTCATTGCTTCAGAGGGTACAAGCCCCAAGCCTTGACAACCTCCATGTGGTGTTGGGCCCGCAGGTGTGCAAAAGATAAGAATTGAAGTTTGGGAACCTCCGCCTGAATTTTAAAGGATGTATAGAAACACCTGGGTATCCACGCAGAAGTCTGCGGCAGGGGTGGAGCCCTCATGAGGAACTTTTGTTAGGGCATTGCAGAAGGGAAATGTGGGGTTGGAGCCCACATATGGATTCCCAACTGAGGCACTGCCTAGTGGAACTGTGAGAAGAGGGCCACTGTCCTTCAAACCCCAGAATGGTAGACTCATTGACAGCTTGCACTGCATGCCTGGAAAAGCCACAGACACTCAATGCCAGCCATGAACATAGCTGGGAGAGGGGCTGCACCCTGCGAAGTCACAGGGGCAGTGCTGCCCAAGGCCATGGAGTCTACCTCTTGCATCAGCATAACCTGGGCGTAAGACATGGAGTCAGAGGAGATCATTTTGGAACCTTAAGGTTTAATCACTGCCCCATTGGAATTCAGACTTGCATGGGGCCTGTAACCTCTTTGTTTTAGCCATTCTCTCCCATTGGAAATGTCTGTATTTATCCAATGCCTGTACCCCCATTGTATCTAGAAAGTAACTAACTTGCTTTTGATTTTACAGACTCATAGGCAGAAGGGACTTGTCTTGTCTCAGATGAGACTTTATAGTTGAGCTTTTGGGTTAATGCTTGAATGAGCTAAGAATTTGGGGAACTGCTGGAAAGGCATTATTGTGTTTTGAAATGTGAGGACATGAGATTTGGGAGGGGCCAGGTACAGAATAATGTGGTTTGGCTCTGTGTCCCCACCAAAATCTCATCTTGAATTGTAGTCACCTTAATCCCCACATGTCATGGAAGGGACCTGGTGCGAAGTGATTGGATCATGGAGACAGTCTCCCCCATGCTGTTCTGGTGATAGTTATGAATTCTCACGAGATCTGATGGTTTTATAAACGTCTGGAATTTTCCCTGCTTGCACTCATTCTCTCTTCTGCCACCCTGTGAAGTGGCGACTTCTGCCATGATTATAAGTTTCCTGAGACCTCTCTAGCCATGTGGAACTGTGAGTCAATTAAACCTCTTTTCTTGATAAATTACCCAGTCTCAGGTATTTCTTCATAGCAGCATGAGAACTGATTAATACAATGTGTATGTATGTGTGTATATAAATATATATGATCTATAGTAATAGATCATATAATGTGGCCACATGAATAAAATATGACAAAAATACATAAAGGCATTAATTAGGTCTTCTCTGGACCTCATGGTGTTCACATTCACTGCCATCAAGTGAATTAGTAATTTTTGGAAATTTCCAGAACCAGTATAGAAACTGGCTTGAGTAGCTAAAAGACAACCCAAATCCCAAGAAATGCTCTGAGCAGAGTAAAATAATCCACATCATTAATTTTATTTATTAATCAAGAATAGGCTAAGAAAACAAGAAATCTAAATTCTGAACAAAGGTGAACAAAAGGAATTATAGAAGCAGCATCTAAGACTACAACACTAGATTTACAATAATAGTCTGTATTATAAGCTCCTGCCCATTCCTTCCAGATCCCCTTAACCCCTGGTTCCCAAAAGAGTCACTGCAAACACACAGGCACAGGCATAGATACATCACCTTTGCCCACTCTCTCTGCTTACTCTCTCTGAGACACTAAGGACGACCTGGGTAAATGAAGAAATTTATATCTTTAGCTTATTAGGGGAAAATAGCATACCTCTCACATAAAGGACTAAGTGTATTCAGGTTGCTTTTTGAGAGATAAATTATAAATCAACACAATAGCTCTTAGATGCCCAAGGTAGCAAGATTGAGAGTTTCAATATAACCAAGAAAAGAAAAGATCAATCATAACATGGTCACGATGGAAGTCATGAAAAAGCAACATTATCAAGGCCTTGCAAACTCCATCCACATCAATTAAACATTCTGTCTTAGGGAAGGTTTATCCCCATTATGAGTATAGATGTGTTAGAATATTTGGGTATAAAGCTATTAAACATTAAATTCCTGTAATTCACTACTCTTGCTCTCATTTCAGGCTTTCCCAGCATCTGTCTGATGACTGAGGTAGCTTCCTATAGAGAGAGGTCAGGCTAGTCAGGCCTTCATGAACACTGAGCCTGGTGACAGGACATTTCTTATTTTAATGTAATACACTAGAATCCTGATTTATACAGTTCACTATCTTAAGGTTGAATCTCCTTGAATCACTCAATTTCAGTATACTGGCAAAACAGCATTTCTGGATCTGCCCAGCTGAGGTTAGGTAAAGGATCAGGTAAATATCAGCATTTCTGGATCTGCCCAGCTGAGGTTAGGTAAAGGATCAGGTAAATATCACTTCACTCCATTTTATAAAATCTAGACTTTCCTGGCAAACTTCTGGCTTCACTGTCTGCCTATCTTTAAAATTTCAAAAATGCCTACTTTTTTGGTTTATGATGGGTATTAAACAGGATTATATATGAAATGAGCCTGGCCCAGTGCATTTTATTTAAGGCTCATATAACATTGCTTCTCTTTCTGAACTTGAGAGCTCATAAAACAACTTTAACATTGTGGCACTCTGGTGCTCTTTCTGCCTCAACAGGAAAAACTTAATGCCCCAAACTAAAGCTGGGTAGTATGCCAGTCTATGGTGGTTTTAAAATAATATGCTTTTTCTTGATTATAAAAGCAAAAGATATATTTAATTCAGACACAGAGAGAGCTATAAAAAGAGAAATAAAATCATTCATAACCAGTGGCATACTAGTAAATATTTAACAGCTGGCTCTTCAGGAAAAATGTATATGTTGATATACTAACATAAGTTTTTACAAGTTTTGGTGATATACAAATGATAATAAAATACATAATATTCTTTGTTGTAAATTATATCTAACCAATAATTTGTATACAACGCTTTCATGGATTTTTTTGCCAAATTCTGTTATCTGTAGACAAACTCTGGTTGTAATCCAAACATGATTCAACAAATGGAGTTTTATCCTAGTCATCTATTACTTTTTGCAATACAGTTATTGTCATTAAATCTGAATTGTGATCTCCTCTTAAACTATTTATCACCCTTATACAAATTATACTCATTACAATGAGACCTATTTCATCTTCAGCACTAGACATGCACACATTAATCTATGCTATTAACTCTTTCTCTATTACTTTCTTAACTCTAGGCAAACAACAAAATATTGAATCAAGTCCTGATTTGAAGCATTGGCTGATTTCAAGCTACCCAAACGGCATCGCTGAATGTGGAGATAAGAAGTGATGTGCAGCAGCACACCATTATACAGTACTTCCAACATGTAGATAAAGAAGACATAAATAACCTGAAAAGTACAGGTAATAACTACATGCCTTGAATGCATTTTATTTTCTCTGAAGTACATTCTTAAGTGATTTTTTCTTATATTTTGTGGGTGACAAATTGTCTGAGTCTTGGCATATTAAAAGTTTCATTAATTTGCCTTTATATTTGGATAAGAATATAGCTGGGTATAGGAATCTAGTTTCAGATTATGTCTACCCATAAATTTAAGATTATTGCTCCACTGAGCTCTGCATTTGTACTCTTGTCACTAAGAAGTACAGTATTAGGAGTTTTTTCTCTATTGTCGGTAGCTGGGTTTTAGTCATTAAAAAAAACCTGAAGATTTTTGAAACTTTTGATTTATTAAAATTTTTGTTATAAGAACTTGCAGTCTGCATCATTTCTATTTTAGTGTGTGTAGAGTCAGTTTATTATTTTCTCTTGAAACTCAGGGGTTTTGTTTGTTTGTTTGAGGCGGAGTCTCACTCTGTCGCCCAGGCTGGAGTGCAGTGGCGCGATCTTGGGTCACTGCAAGCTCTGCCTCCCGGGTTCATGCCATTCTTCTGCCTCGGCCTCCCGAGTAGCTGGAACTACAGGCACCTGCCACCACGCCCAGCTAATTTTTTCTATTTTTTAGTAGAGACGGGGTTTCACTGTGTTAGCCAGGATGGTCTTGATCTCCTGACCTCGTGATCCGCCTGCCTCAGCCTCCCAAAATGCTGGGATTACAGGCTTGAGCCACCGTGCCCAGCCTGTTTTTTGTTTTTAGAGACAGAGTCTCACTGTGTTACTCAGATGGGTCTCGAACTCATGGCCTCAAGTGATCCTCCCATCTCAGTCTCCAAATTCCTGGATTACAGGTGTGAACCACTGTGCCCAGCAGGGCTACTTTTAAATTTGGGGGAAATTATTTTTAATCATATTTTTAAAATATGTGTAGTCTTTTATCCCTCATCCACCTCCCACCCTTACCCCCAAGGCCCCAAAGTCCATTGTATTATTATTATTATTATTATTATTTGAGATGGAGTCTTGCTCTGTTGCCCAGGCTGGAGTGCAGTGGTGCAATCTCGGCTCACTGCAAACTCTGCCTCCTGGGTTCAGCCATTCTCCTGCCTCAGCCTCCTGAGTAGCTGGGACTACAGGTGCCCACCATCACCTTCGGCTAATTTTTTGTATTTTTAGTAGAGATGGGGTTTCACCGTGTTAGCCAGGAATGTCTCGATCTCCTAACCTCATGATCCGCCTGCCTCAGCCTCCCAAAGTGCTGGAATTACAGGCGTGAGCCACTGCGCCTTGCCTCCATTATATTATTCTTATGCCTTTGCATCCTCATAGCTCAGTTTCCACTTACGAGTGAGTACATATGATGTTTAGCTTTCCATTCCTGAGTTACTTCACTTAGAATAATGGTCTCCAATTTCATCTAGGTTGCTGCAAATGCCATTATTCCATTCCTTTTTATGGCTGAGGAGCATTCCATGGTATATATATATTGCTACATTTTATTTAACCACTCATTGATTGATGGACATTTGGGCAGATTCAATATTTTTGCAATTGCGAATTGTGCTGCCATAAATACACGTGTGCAAGTATCTTTTTTCATATAATGGCTTCGTTTCCTACAGGTAGATACACAGGAGTGAGAATGCTGGATCAAATGATAGATCTACATTTAGTTCTTGTAGGAATCACCACACTGTTTTCCATAGTGGTTGTACTAGTTTACATTCCCACAAATAGTGTAAAAAATGTTCCCTTTTCACCACATTCTCACCAACATCTATTATTTTTTGATTTTCTGATTATGGCCATTCTTGCAGGGGTGAGGTGGTATCACATTGTGGTTTTGATTTGCATTTCTCCGGTAATTAGTGGTGTTGAGCATTTTTTCATATATTTCTTGGCCATTTGTATATCTTCTTTTCAGAACTGACTATTCATGTCCTTAGCCCACTTTTGATAAGATTGATTGTTTTATTGTTGCTGATTTGCTTGAGTTCCTTGTAGATTCTGGATAATAGTCCTTTAGTTGGATGTACAGATTGTGAAGACCTTTTTCCCCCCACTCTTTGGGTTGTCTGTTTATTCTTCTGATTATTTCTTTTGCTGTGCAGAAGCTTTTTAGCTTAATTAGGTCCCATCTATTTATCTTTTTGTTTCACTTGATTTTGGGTTCTTTGTTATGAAGTCTTTGCCTAAGCTAATGTCTAGAAGGGGTTTTCCAATGTTATCTTCTGGAATTTTTAGATTTCAGCCCTTGATCCATCTTAAGTTGATTTTTTGTGCAGGTGAGAGATGAAGATCCAGGTTCATTCTTCTACACGTGGCTTGCCCATTATTCCAGAACCATTTGTTGAATAGGGTGTCATTTCCCCACTCTATGTTTTTGTTTGCTTTGTCAAAGATCAGTTGACTGTAAGTATTTGGCTTTATTTCTGGATTCTGGATTCTGTTCCATTGGTCTATATGCCTGTTTTTATACCAGTATCCTGCTGTTTTGGTGACTATGCCCTTATAGTATAGTTTAAAGTCAGGTAATGTAATGCCTCCAGATTTTTTTTTTCCTTAGTCTTGCTTTGACTATGTGGGCTCTTTTTTGGTTCCATATAAATTTTAGGATTGTTTTTTCAAGTTCTGTAAGGAATTATGGTGGTATTTTTATGGGAATTACATTAAATTTGTGGATTACTTTTAGCAGTATGGTCATTTTCACAATATTAATTCTACCCATCCATGAACATGGGATGTGTTTCCATTTGTTTGTGTCATCTTTGATTTATTTCAGCAGTGTTTTATAGTTTTCATTGTAGAAGGTCTTTCACCTCCTTGGTTAAGTATATTCTTAAGTATTTTATTTTTGTTGCAGCTATTGTAAAAGAGGTTGAGTTCTTGATTTGATTCTCAGCTAGGTCACTGTTGGTGTACAGCAGAACTACTCATTTCTGTACATTAATTTTGTATTCTGAAACTTTGCTGAATCCATTTACCAGTTCTAGGAGCTTTTTGAATCAATATTTAGGGTTTCCTAGGTATACAATCATGTCACAGCAAACAGCGACAGTTTGACTTCCTTTTTACCAATTTGGATGCCTTTTATTTCTTTCTCTTGTCTGATTGCTCTGGCTAGGACTTCCAGTGCTATGTTAAATAGAAGTGGTAAAAGTAGGCATCTTTGTCTTGTTCCAGCTCTCAGGGGGAATGTTTTCAAATTTTCCCTATTCATTCTAACGCTGGCTGTGGGTTTGTCAAAAATGGCTTTTATTACCTTAAGGTATGTCCCTTCTATGCCAATTTTGCAAGAGATTTAATCATAAAGGGATGCTGGATTTTTTTCAGATGCATTTTCTACATCTTTTGAGATGATCATATGATTTTTGTTTTAATTATGTTTATGCAGTGTATCACATTTATTGGCTTATAGATGTTAAACCATCCCTGCATCTCTGATATAAAACCCATTTGATCATGATGGATTCTTTTAGACATGCAGTTGGATTCAGTTAGCTAGTGTTTCATTGAGGACTTTTGCATCTATTTTCATCAAGGATATTGGTCTGTAGTTTTCTTTTTTTGTTATGCCCTTTCCTGATTTTGGTATTAGGGTGATAGTGGCTTCATAGAATGACTTAGGGAGGATTCCCTGTTTCTCTGTCTTTTGGAATAGTGTCAATAGGATTTGTACCAATTCTTCTTTGAATATCTGAAATAATTCAGCTGTAAATCCATCTGATCTGAACCATTTCTTTCTTGGTAGCTTTTAAATTACCATTTCAATTTCACTGCTTGCTATTGGTCTGTTCAGATATTCTATTTCTTCCTGGCTTAATCTAGGAGTGTTGTATATTTCCAGGAATTTACCCATCTCCTCTAAATTTTCTTGTTTATGTGTATAAAGTTGTTTATAGTAGTCTTGAATGATCTTTTGTATTTGTGTGGTATCAGTTGTAATTTTTCCAGTTTTGTTTCTAATTGTGCTTATTTGGATCTTCCCTCTTCTTGTCTTGGTTAATCTCACTAATGGTCTATCAATTTTAATTTATATTTTCAAAGAACCAGCTCTTTGTTTCATTTATCTTTTGTATTTTATAAATTTGTTTCCATTTCATTTAGTTCTGCTCTGATCTTGGTTCATCTGCTGGGTTTGGGTTTGGTTTGTTCTTGTTTCTCTATTTTTTTGAGTTGTGACCTTAGATTATCTATTTGTGCTCTTTCAGACTTTTTGATGTAGGACTTTAATGCTATAAATTTTGCTCTTAGCACCACTTTTGCTGTATCCCAGAGGTTTTGATAGGTTGGGTCACCATTATCTCTCAGTTCAAAGAATTTTTAATTTCCATCTTGATTTCATTGTTAACCCAATTATCACTCAGGAGCGGTTTATTTAATTTTCATGTATTTGCATGGTTTTGAGGGTTTCTTTTAGAGTTGATTTTCAATTTTATTCCACTGTGGTCTGAGAGAGTACTTGATATAATTTTGATTTTCTTGAATTTGCTGAGACTTGTTTTGTAGCCTATTAAATGGTCTATTTTGGAGAATGTTCCATGGCTGATGAATAGAATGCATATTCTACAGTTGTTGGGTAGAATGCTTTGTAAATATCTGTTAAGTCTGTTTGTTCTAGGGTGAAGCTTAAGTCCACTGTTTCTTTGTTAATTTTCTGTCTTGATGACCTGTCTAGTGCTGTCAGTGGAGTATTGAAGTCCCCACTATTGTGTTGCTGTCTATCTCATTTCTTAGGTCTAGTTGCAATAGTTTTATAAATTTGAGAACTCCAGTGTTAGGTGCATATATATTTAGGATAGTGATATTTTTCTGTTGGACTAGTCTTTTTATCATAATATAATGTCCCTCTGTCTTTTTTAACTGCAATTGCTTTAAAGTTTGTTTTGTCTGATGTAAGAATAGCTACTCCTGCTCACTTTTGGTGTCCATTTGCATGGAATATTTTTTTCCACCCCTTTACCTTAAGTTTATTTGATTCCTTATGTGTCAGGTGAGTCTCTTGAAGATGGCAGATACTTGGTTGGTGAATTCTTATTCATTCTGCCATTCTGTATCTTTTAAGTGGAGCATTTAGATCATTTACATTCAATGTTAGTATTGAGATGTGAGGTACCATTCTATTCATCATGCTATTTGTTGCCTGAATATCTTGCTTTTTTTGCATTGTGTTATTGTTTTATAGGTCCTGTGAGACACATGCGTTATGGAAATTCTATTTTGGTATATTTTGGGGATTTGTTTCAAGATTTAGAGATCCTTTTAGCAGTTCTTATATCGCTGGTTTGATAGTGGTGAACTCTCTCAGGATTTGTTGGTTCAAAAAAGACTATCTTTCCTTCATTTATGAAGCTTAGTTTCACTGGATATAAAATCATTTGCTGATCATTGTTTTGTTTAAGGAGGCTAAAGATAGGACCCTAATCCCTTCTAGCTTTTAGGGTTTTTGCTGAGAAATCCGCTGTTAATCTGATAGGTTTCCCTTTATAGGTTACCTGATGCTTTTGCCCAACTGCTCTTAAGATTCTTTCCTTTGTCTGACTTTAGATAACCTGATTACTGTGTGCCTAGGCAATGATCTTTTTGTGATGAATTTCCCAGGTGTTCTTTGAGCTTCTTGAATTTGAATGTCTAGATCTCTAGCAAGGCCAGGGAAGTTTTTCTTGATTATTTCCTCAAATATTATTCCAAATTTCTAGATTTCTCTTCTTTTTTGGGAATACTAATTACTGTTAGATTTGGCCTTTTAACATAATCCCAAATTTCTTGGAGGATTTGTTCATTTTTTTATATTTTTTTCATCTTTGTCAGATTAGGTTAATTCAAGTGCCTTGTCTTTGAGCTCTGAAGTTCTTCTACCTCTTCTACCTATTTAATTCTATTGCTGTGACTTTCCAGTGCATTTTCTATTTCTCTAAGTGTGTCCTTGATTACCAGAATTTGTCATTGTTTTTTATTTTTGCTATCTATTTCACTGAAGATTTTTTCCTTTTGTATCCTGTATCATTTTTTTAATTTCTTTAAGTTGGACTTCATCTGTCTCTTGCACCTCCTTGATTAGCTTAATAATCCACCTTCTGATTTGTTTTTTCTGGCAATTCAGAGATTTCATCTTGGTTTGGATCTATTGCTGGTGAGCTAGTGTGATCTTTTGGGAGAGTTTACGATGTTTTGTCATATTACCAGAATTTGTTGTTGTTGCCGTTTTTCCTTCTCATTTGGGTAGACTATGTCAAAGAGAAGATCTGGGACTCAAGGGCTGCTGTTCAGATTCTTTTGTCCCACAGCATGCTCCCTTGATGTGTTACTTTCCCCTTTCCCCTAGGAATAAAGCTTCCTGAGAGCCAAATCTGGTTCTAGCTACCCAGCAGAGCTACCAGGCTCTGGGGTGGTACTGGGGAGTGTCTGCAAAGAGTCCTGTGATGTGATCTGTCTTCAGGTCTCTCAGCTGTGGATACTAGCACCTGCTCTGGTGGAGGTAGCAGGGGAATGAGATGGACTCTATAAGGGTCCTTGGTTCTGTTTTTGTTAAGTGTGCTAATCTTGTGTTGGTTGGTCTCCAGCCAGGAGATGGCACTTTCAAGAGCCTGTTAGCTGCAGTTGTATAGGGAGGATCAGACTTTAGGTGGGGGGGTGTCATATATTTCCCAAGAGATTATGTCCTTTGTCTTCGGCTACCAGAGTGGGTAAAGACCATCAGGTGGGGGCAGGGTTAGGGTGTCTGAGCTCACACTCTGCTTGGGCAGGGCTTGCTGTGGCTGCTGCAGGGGATAGGGGTGTAGTTCCCAGGCCAGTGGAGTTATGTTCCCAAGAGGATTATGGCTGTATCTCCTGTATTACATAGGTCACTAGGGAAGGGGGAGGAAGCCGGCTGTCACAGTCCTCACTCCAATCTCATGCAGCCCACAGCCCGAATGGCCAGTCTCATTCCCACCTTGTCCCCACAACAGCACTGAGTTTATTTCCAGGCAGCCAGTGAGCAGGGTTGAGAATTTGCCCCAGGCTTCAAGCCTCTCAGCTGAGAAGGCAAGCAGACTCACAGTTCCTCTGCTGTAGCACAAAGCCTGAAGCAGCAATCCACCTCCTTCAAAGGGTCTGCGGATTCTCTCGACTTTCCTGGTATGTTCCCCCAGTAGTTCTTGGAACAAAATTTCATGATATAAGTCTCCACATGCAGCTCTGTCCATCCAAGTGGGAGCTGCAAGTTAGTCGTACATCCTATCTGCCATTTTCCAGACACAAACTCAGTCTTGTGTCTATTAATTTTGGAAATTTATACAGCTTCTTGACAGGCATTCCCCACCTCAGCAATTTAGTTATTTTACAGATACATTTTTACCTTCCCACATATCCTTATATTCATTTTATTTTGGAGTAAGAAGCAAAGCATAGCCAATTACTTTATACCATCTATGAAATTGATCCTGTTTCCCTGCTGATTTGAAATGCCATTTATATTATACGCTAAATTTCAATGTGTTTGAATATATTTCTAGAGTTTATTTTTTCTATTTGTCTATTTTTGTCTATTGTGTGATTGCTATATCTTTTAAATTACTATAACTTTAAAATTATTTTAATACTTGAACTCATCTTTAACATATTTCTGAATTATATTTGGTATTCACCCATATGTATGCTTCTAGGCATTGAAAATACACACCACCTTAATGGTAGGGGACTTTGAGAATATTTTGAGGGGAGTGAACAGAGTTGTATGAACTTTCCATGTTATTTTGAATGCTTTATGTCTTTGAAGTTTTATAGTGAATGTGTCATTTTTGTAAATTTTAATATGAAACGTAACAATTATTAATAACTAACTTAAAAACATTAAACAAAGTTACATATGGGAAAATGGTGCATAAAATAAACACGTAATTCAAAAATTAAAAAAATAAAAATAGCCAATGATCAGATAAAAAATAGTTAACCACAATTATAAATAAAAAGTAAATGAATTTTTTGCAAAACATTGGCAAAAAGTAATAAAACTCAAAATGTCAAAGAAACCAACATGAGGATTTTTTTAATGCAGTATTGTTTATAATAACACACATTTCGAACTCCCTAGATATTAATAACTGAGATTTCACATGACTAAGTTAAGCTACACTCAAGCAATGAATATTAAAATTTTGAAAAGCAAGATAAATATTAACATTGATTGAAGGGGAAGAGTCTTTAATTGTTAAATGAGAAAAATATGCTACAGCTTTGAATGCTGTTCATATCAAAGCATGTGCATGAATGTGAGTACCTGGCCATGTATGCAGTTTTTACATAGAAATTCTTAAAATGATGTTCCAAAGACTTTCCATAAGACAAAATGGAATTTTAAAAATGCTCAAGTAATCCACAGGAAGTCAGAAAAAAGAAAATAGAAAAATGCAAAACAGAGAGAACATAAAATAAGACTAAATTAAAAAAAGATAAATTTAAGTTCTACCAGATTAATACCTACATTAAATAAAAATGGTTTAAATAACTGAAAGACAGGAATTTGTAGATAGATTTAAAAAAACAATTACACAATTGTGTGCTGTCTATAGGAAACTCATTTTAAACATAGCATGATAGGCAGCTAATAAAAAATAAAAAGAGTAAAATGTATACTATGGAAGTACATCAGAAAAACACTAATGAAAGAAAGCATTAATGAGTATATCAATATCAGATAAAGTAGGCTTCATAACCAAAAAAATTGGGAGAAACAGATATTGTTACCAAAACACCAGGGGTTTGTTCTGGGTCTTGCTGCTCACCATACAGAGAGCTAAGCACTGAAACAATGATTATTGCCAAGGAAGAAGGCTTTAATCAGATGTTACAGCTAAGGAGATGGGAGGTCAGTCTCAAATCCATCTCCCTGACTAACTAAAATTAGGGGTTTATATAGCAAAGAAGAAATGTAATGATGTATAATAAAACAGGAACTACGGAGGGGAAAGGAAGCAATCATGATGAATGTAGGATCTGGCATCTCATTGTCTGGATGCAGTGATTTGGTGAGTTTCAGTTCTTTGGTACTTTTCAAGAGGATTGAAGGTCTTTTTCCTAAGGAAGAAACTCAGAATAAAGCAAATGCAGGTTACGAGCTTTAAGACCAGAAGGGACAATTTTTTTTTTTTTTTTTTTGAGACAGTCTCACTCTTATTGCCCAGGCTGGAGTGCAGTGGTGCCATCTCCACTCACTGCAACCTCCGCCTCTGGGGTTCAAGCAATTCTTCTGCCTCAGCCTCCTGAGTAGCTGGGATTATAGGCACGCACCACCATGCCCGGCTAATTTTTTGTATTTTTAGTAGAGACGGGGTTTGATGTTGGTCAGTCTGGTTTCGAATTCCTGATCTCGTGATCTGCCCACCTCGGCCTCCCAGAGTTCTGGGATTACAGGCATGATCCACCGTGCCCAGCCCGACAATTTTTATATTTATTTTAAAAACTGTCTATGGAACACTGGGTCAGTATTATATGCCAATAAAAGGGTCAATACAAGTAGAAGACATAGCAACCATAAATATGTATGCACTAATCAGAGCTGCAAAATATGTTAATCAAACTGATATAAATGAAGAAAAATAGACAAATCCACAATTATGGTTGAAAACTTCAATATGGCTCTCTCAAGATTGATAAAACAACTAGTCAGAAAATCAGCAAAGATACAAAAGACAACAGTATTATCAATCAATAAGTGATAATCAACAGTAATGAACACCAAACCAACAGCAGAATATATATATTTTTAAGTGCCCATGAAACACCATGATAGACCACCTTCAGCCACAAAACAAATAGCAAAACATTTAAAGAATTGAAATCACACAGAATATATTCTATATTACAATGGAATTAACTTAGATATTCATAGCAAAAATATAAAGGGGAAAATCTCCAACTACATGAAAACTAAACAAAATGCTTGTAAATAATTCATGGGTCAAAGAGGAATTCTCCAAGGAAATAAAAAATACCTTGAGCACAATAAAATGAAAATTAAAATATAACATATTTGGTTATGTGGGAAACAGTTAAGCTCATGCTGAGAAGAAAATTGAAGCACTAAATGTGTACCTTAACAAAGAGAAAAATGTTTTCCAGAAAACTGAAGAGAACTTACCAATCTACATTATAAAGCAAGTATTAACTTGACACCAAAACTAGATAAAGATAGTACAAAAAATGAAACTATGAACAAATAACCCTATGAATATGGACACAAAACTACAAAATAATTCAGCTCTCTCTCCATACACACACACACACACGCTATAAGGATACCCGAAAACATGGAAGCAACTTTGGAACTAAGTAACAGGTATGTTAGGGACAAACTGCCCCAGAAAACTTCTTGATACTGCTGACACTTCCGCCAAACCTCTCCGTGCTGCCCACCCTTCCCCCTCATGCTCTGCAACTCAGCCCACCCTTCCCCATCAGCCCTTTACATTTCTAAGCACTTATCTAGGCACCGCTGTGAGGCCAGCGGACTTTACCTATCAGGCCTTGCTGCAATAAACAAACCCCAATTACAAGCCATCCAGACTGCACAGGGGAAGGTCCCGGGAAGCATAAACAAACTTTACCTATACCCTCCTATAAGTTCCTTCATCTGGCTGCTACCATAAACGTCACAAGGTGATATATGGCAAAGTTAACCAACAAACTACGACCCCAGGGTCTGTCTTCCCCATATAAACCCCTCAGGTTTATAAACAGCTCAGGACTGCCTCCTGTCTGTGGTGGAGCAGCCAGCAGGTTCAATAAACTTACTCTTCTGACTTCGGGTCTCTTCTTCCTTTCTCTCGACTGACCTTACAAGGTAGAGTTTGGGACAGGTTAGAGGGCTCATTTAGGGGAGGTGTGGGAAAGTTTGGAACTTCCTAGAGACTTGGAAGGCCGAGAAGCTAGGAAGATGCGGGAAAGTTTGGAACTTCCTAGAGACTTGTGGAATTGCTCTGAACAAAATGCTGAGAGTGATATAGACAATGAAGTCCAGGCTGAGGTGGTCTAAGATGGAGATGAGGAACTTCTTGGGAACTGGAGCAAAGGTGACTCACCCTGCTTTAACAAAGAGACTGGCAGCATTTCCCCCCTGCCCTAGAGATCTGTGGAATTTTGAACATGAGAGATGATTTAGGGTATCTGGTGGAAGAAATTTGTAAGCAACAAAGCATTCAAGAGGCTACAGTTCATAAAAGTTTGAAAAATTTGCACTCAGATGATGATGGAGTAGAAAAGAAAAACCCATTTTCTGGGGCGAAATTCAAGCCAGCTGCAAAAAAATTGCGTAAGTAATGAGGAGCCAAATGCTAATCACCAAGACAATGGGGAAAATGTCTCCAGGGAATGTCAGGGACCTTCTCAACAGCCCCTCCCATCACATGCCAGGAAGCCGAGGAGGAAAAACTGGTTTCATGGGCTGGGTTCAGGGAACTCCTACTGTTTGCAACCTTGAGACTTTGTGCCCCGCATCCCAGCTGCACCAACTGAGGTTTAAAGGGGTGATGCTTGTCCAGCCTCTGAGCCCAAGCTAAGCCATCATATCCCGTGACCTGCACATACACATCCAGATGGCCGGTTCCTGCCTTAACTGATGACATTATCTTGTGAAATTCCTTCTCTTGGCTCATCCTGGCTTAAAGCTCCCCCGCTGAGCACCTTGTGACCCCCCCCCACCCCTGCCCGCCAGAGAACAACCCCCCTTTGACTGTAATTTTCCTTTACCTACCCAAATCTTATAAAACGGCCCCACGCTATCTCCCTTCCCTGGCTCTCTTTTTGGACTCAGCCTGCCTGCACCCAGATGAAATAAACAGCCTTGTTGCTCACACAAAGCCTGTTTGGTGGTCTCTTCACATGGACACGAGTGAAATTTTGATGCCGTGACTCGGATCGGGGGACCTCCCTTGGGAGATCAATCCCCTGTCCTCCTGCTCTTTGCTCCATGAGAAAGATCCACCTACGACCTCTGGTCCTCAGACTGACCAGCCCAGGGAACATCTCACCAGTTTTAAATCAGGTAAGTGGCCTCTTTTCACTCTCTTCTCCAACCTCTCACTATCCATCAACCTCTTTCTCCTTTCAATCTTGGCGCCATCTTTCAATCTCTCCCTTAATTTCAGTTCCTTTCCTTTTCTGGTAGAGACAACTCAGGAGATGCGTTTTATCCGTGAACCCAAAACTCCAGCGCCAGTCACGGACTCGGGAAGGCAACCTTCCCTTGGTGTTTAATCACGTGAGGACGCCTGCCTAATTATTCACCCACATTTCAGATGTGTCTGACCATGCAGGAACGCCTGACTTGGTCCTTCACCCTTAGCAGCAAGTGCCGCTTTTCTGGGGGACAAGAACCCCCTGACCCCTTCTCTCCGTGTCTCTACTCTGTCTTCTCTCTGGACTTGCCTCCTTCACTATGGGCAACCTTCCACCCTCCATTCCTCCCTCTACTCCCTTAGCCTGTGTTCTCAAGAACTTAAAACCTCTTCAACTCACACCTGACCTAAAACCTAAATGCCTTATTTTCTTCTACAATGCCACCTGACCACAATACAAACTCGACAATGGTTCCAAATAGCCAGAAAATGGCACTTTCGATTTTTCCATCCTACAAGATCTAAATAATTCTTGTCATAAAATGGGCAAACGGTCTGAGATGCCTGACTTCCAGGCATTCTTTTACACATCAGTCCCGCCCTAGTCTCTGTTCCCAATGCAACTCGTCCCAAATCCTCCTCCTTTCCCTCCTGCCTGTTCTCTCAGTCCCAACCCTAAGCGTCGCTGAGTCTTTGTAATCTTCCTTTTCTACAGAACCATCTGACTTCTCTCCTCCTCCCCAGGCTGCTCCTCGCCAGGCCGAGTCAGGTCCCAATTCTTCCTCAGCCTCTGCTCCCCTACCCTATAATCCTTTTATCACCTCCCCTCCTAACACCTGGTCCAGCTTACAGTTTCGTTCAACGACTAGCCCTCCCCGACCTGCCCAGCAATTTCCTCTTAAAAAAGGTGGCTGGAGCTAAAGGCATAGTCAAGGTTAATGCTCCTTTTTCTTTATCCGAGCTCTCCCAAAATCAATTAGCATTTAGGCTCATTTTCATCAAATATGAAAAACCCAGCCCAGTTCGTGGCTCATTCGGCAGCAACCCTGAGATGCTGTATAGCCCTAGACCCTAAAAGGTCAAAACGCCATCTTTTTCTCAATATACATTTTATTACCCAATCCACTCCTGACATTAAATAAAACTCCAAAAATTAAATTCCAGCCCTCAGACCCCACAAACAAGACATAATTAACCTGGCCTTCAAGGTGTACAATAATAGAGTAGAGGCAGCCAAGTAGCAACGTATTTCTGAGTTGCAATTCCTTGCCTCCACTGTGAAACAAACCCCAGCCACATCTCCAGCACACAAGAACTCCAAACGCCTGAACTGCAGCTGCCAGGGGTTCCTCCAGAACCTCCTCCCGCTGGAGCTTGCTACAAGTGCTGGAAATCTGGCCACTGGGCCAAGGAATGGCCACAGCCCGGGATTCCTCCTAAGCTGTGTCCCATCTGTGTGGGACCCCACTGAAAATCGGACTGTTCAACTCACCTGGCAGCCACTTCCGGATCCCCTGGAACTCTGGCCCAAGGCTCTCTGACTGACTCCTTCCCAGATCTTCTCGTCTTAGCAGCTGAAGACTGACACTGCCCAATCGCCTTGGAAGCCTACAGAACCATCACAGATGCTCTGGGTAACTCTCACAGTAGAGGGTAAGTCCGTCCCCTTCTTAATCAATATGGAGGCTACCCACTCCACATTACCTTCTTTTCAAGGGCCTGTTTCCCTTGCCTCCATAACCGTTGTAGGTATTGACGGCCAGGCTTCTAAACCTCTTAAAACTCCCCAACTCTGGTGCCAACTTAGACAACATTCTTTTATGCACTCTTTTTTAAAGTTATCCCCACCTGCCCAGTTCCCTTATTAGGCCAAGACATTTTAAATTATCTGTTTCCCTGACTGTTCCTGGACCACAGCCATACCTCATTTCCACCCTTTTCCCCAGTTCAAAGCCTCCTTCGCATCCTCCTCTCGTATCCCCCCACTTTAACCCACAAGTATAAGACACCTCTACTCCTTCCTTGGCAACTGATCATGCACCCCTTACCATCCCATTAAAACCTAATCACCCTTACCCTGCTCAATGCCAATAAACCATCCCACTCATGCTTTAAAAGAATTAAAGCCTGTTATCACTCGCCTGTTACAGCATGGCCTTTTAAAGCCTATAAACTCTCCTTACAATTCCCCCATTTTACCTGTCCTAAAACCAGACAAGGCTTACAGGTTAGTTCAGGATCTGCGCCTTATCATCCAAATTGTTTTGCCTATCCACCCTGTGGTGCCAAACCCGTATATTCTCCTATCCTCAATACCTTCCTCCACAACCCATTATTCTGTTCTGGATTTCAAACATGCTTTCTTTACTATTCCTTTGCACCCTTCATCCCAGCCTCTCTTCGCTTGGACTGACCCTGACACCCATCAAGCTCAGCAAATTACCTGGGCTGTACTGCAGCAAGGCTTCACAGACAGCCCCCATTACTTCAGTCAAGCCCAAATTTCATCCTCATCTGTTACCTATCTCAGCGTAATTCTCATAAAAACACACGTGCTCTTCCTGCCGATCGTGTCCAGCTGATCTCTCAAACCCCAACACCTTCTACAAAACAACAACTCCTTTCCTTCCTAGGCATGGTTAGATACTTTTGACTTTAGACACCTGGTTTTGCCATCCTAACAAAACCATTATATAAACTCACAAAAAGAAACCTAGCTGACCCCATAGGTCCTAAATCCTTTCCCCACTCCTCTTTCTGTTCCTTGAAGACAGCTTTAGAGACTTCCGCCACCCTAGCTCTCCCTGACTCATCCGAACCCTTTTCATTACCCACAGCTGAAGTGCAGGGCTGGGCAGTCAGAATTCTTACACAAGAACCCGGACTGTGCCCTGTAGCCTTTTTATCCCAGCAACTTGACCTTACTGTTTTGCCTAGCCCTCAAGTCTGCGTGCAGCGGCTGCCGCCGCCCTAATACTTTTAGAGGCCCTTAAAATCACAAACTATGATCAACTCACTCTCTACAGTTCTCATAACTTACAAAATCTATTTTCTTCCTCACACCTGACACATATACTTTCTGCTCTCTGGCTCCTTCAGCTGTACTCACTCTTTGTTGAGTCTCCCACAATTACCACTGTTCCTGGGCCGGACTTCAATCCGGCCTCCCACATTATTCCTGATACTACACCTGACCCCCATGACTGTATCTCTCTGATCCACCTGACATTCACCCCATTTCCCCATATTTCCTTCTTTCCTGTTCCTCACCCTGATCACACTTAGTTTATTGATGGCAGTTCCACCAGGCCTAATCACCACACACCAGCAAAGGCAGGCTATGCTATAGTACAAGCCACTAGCCCGCCTCTTAGAACTTCTCATTTCCTTTCCATCATAGAAATCTGTCCTCAAGGAAATAACTTCTCAGTGTTCCATCTGCTATTCTACTACTCCTCATGGATTATTCAGGCCCCCTCGCTTCCCTACACATCAAGCTCAGAGATTTGCCCCCACCCAGGACTGGCAAATTAGCTTTACTCAACATGCCCCAAGTCAGGAAACAAAAATACCTCTTGGTCTGTGTAGATAGTTTCACTGGATAGGTAGAGGCCTTTCCCACAGGGTCTAAGAAGGCCACCGCGGTAATTTCTTCCCTTCTGTCAGACATAATTCTTCGGTTTGGGCTTCCCACCTCTATACAGTCCGATAACAGACCAGCCTTTATTAGTCAAATCACCCAAGCATTTTTTTCAGGCTCTTGGTATTCAGTGAAACCTTTATATCCCTTACCGTCCTCAATCTTCAGGAAAGGTAGAACAGACTAATGGTCCTTTAAAAACACACCTCACCAAGTTCAGCCACCAACTAAAAAGGACCGTACAATACTTTTACCACTTGCCCTTCTCAGAATTCAGGCCTGTCCTCGGAATGCTACAGGTTACAGCCCATTTAAGCTCCTGAATAGACGCTCCTTTTTATTAGGCCCCAGTCTCATTCCAGACACCAGACCAACTTGGACTGTGCCCCAAAAACTTGTCATCCCTACTATCTTCTGTCTAGTCATCCTCCTATTCACCGTTCTCAACTACTCATACATGCCCTGCTCTTGTTTACACTGCCAGTTTACACTGTTTCTCCAAGCCATCACAGCTGATATCTCCTGGTGGTATCCCCAAACCGCCACTCTTAAAGTAAATAAATAATCTTTGCTGGCAAGGCTATGCTGAACCTCCTTAGGCACTCTAATTAGATGTCCTGGGTCCTCCCAATTCTTAGTCCTTTAATACCTGTTTTTCTCCTTCTCTTAATCCATTTAGTTTTTCAATTCATACAAAACCATATCCAGGCCATCACCAATAATTCTACACAACAAATGTTTCTTCTAACAACCCCACAATATCACCCCTTACCACAAAATCTTCTTTCAGCTTAATCTCTCCCACTCTAGGTTCCCACGCCACCCCTAATCCTGCTCGAAACAGCCCTGAGAAACAGTGCCCATTATCTCTCCATACCACCCCCAAAAATTTTCACCGACCCAACACTTGATCACTATTTCATTTTATTTTTCTTATTAATATAAGAAGACAGGAATGTCAGGCCTCTGAGCCCAAGCTAAGCCATCATATCTCCCGTGACCTGCACATAACACATCCAGATGGCCGGTTCCTGCCTTAACTGATGACATTCCACAACAAAAGAAGTGAAAATGGCCTGTTCCTGCCTTAACTGATGACATTACCTTGTGAAATTCCTTCTCCTGGCTCATCCTGGCTCGAAAGCTCCCCCGCTGAGCACCTTGTGACCCCCACCCCTGCCTGCCAGAGAACAACCCCCCTTTGACTGTAATTTTCCTTTACCTGCCCAAATCTTATAAAACGGCCCCACCCCTATCTCCCTTCGCTGACTCTCTTTTTTGGACTCAGCCCGCCTGCACCCAGCTGAAATAAACAGCCTTATTGCTCACATAAAGCCTGTTTGGTGGTGTCTTCACAGGGATGTGAGTGAAAATGGTACAGCTCAGGCTATGGATTCAGAGGATACAAGCCCCAAGCGTTGGCAGCTTCCATGTGGTGTTGAGCTTGCAGGTACACAGAAGTCAAGAATTGAGGTTTGGGAACCTCCGCCTAGATTTCAGAGGATGTATGGAAATGCCTGGACGTTCAGGCAGAAGTTTGCTGCAAAGGTGGTCCCTCATGGAGAACCTCTGCTAGGGCAGTGCAGAAGGGAAATGTGGGGTTGGAATCCACACACAGAGTCCCAAATGGGGAACTCCCTACTGGAGCTGTGAGAGAAGGGCCACTGTCCTTCAGACCCCAAAATGGTAGATCCACTGATCCACCTGTAAAGGCCACAGACACTCAGTGCCAGCCAGTTAAAGCAGCCAGAAATAGGCCTGTATCCTTTGAAGCCACAGGGGCTGAGCTTCCCAAGGCTGTTGGAGTCCACCTCTTACATCAGTGTGACCTGGATGTGACACATGGAGTCAAAAGAGATCATTTTGCAACTGTAAGGTTTGGTGATGCCCTATTGAAGTTTGGACTTTCATGGGGCCTGTAGCCCCTTTGTTTTGGCCAACTTCTCCCATTTGGAATGGACATATTTACCCAATGCCTGTACCCCCATTGTATCTAAAAAGTAACTGACTTGCTTTCAGATTTACAAGCTCATAGGCAGAAGGAACTTGCCTTGTTTCAGATGAGACTTTTGACTTGAACTTTGGGATTAATGCTGGAATGAGCTAAGACTTTGGGGGACTATTGAAAAGGCATGATTGTGTTTGTGAGGACATGACATTTAGTAGGGACGGGGGTGGAATGATATGGTTTTGCTCTGTGTCCCCACTGAAATTTCATCTTGATTTGTAATTCCCATAATCCCCACATATCATGGGAGGTACCTAGTGGGAGGTAATTGAATCCTGGGAGCTGTTCCCTCATGCTGTTCATGTGATAGTGAGTGAGTTCGCACAAGATCTGATGGTTTTATAAGGGGCCTTTCCCCACTTCACTTGGCACTTCTCTTCCCTGCCACTAAGGGAGGAGACCACCCCTCATATTGTCTTATGCCCAATTTCTGCCTCCAAAGAAAGAAGAAGTAAAAACTAAAAGGCGCAAATGAAATCCACAGGCAGACAGCCCAGCGCCACATCCTAGGCCTGGTAGTTAAAGATCGACTCGTGACCTAATCAGTTATGTTATCTATAGATTACAGACATTGTATAGAAAAGCACTGTGAAAAATGCCTGTCCTGTTCTGTTCTAATTACCAGTGCATGCAGCCCCCAGTCATGTACCCCCTGCTTGCTCAATCGATCAAGACCCTCTCACGCGGACCCCCTTAGAGTTGTAAGCCCTTAAAAGGGACAGGAATTGCTCACTCGGGGAGCTTGGTTTTTGGAGATGTGAGTCTGCCAATGCTCCCAGCTGAATAAAGCCCTTCCTTCTACAACTCAGTGTCTGAGGGATTTTGTCTGTGCTCATCCTGCTACACCACCAGGTGAAGAAGGAAGTGTTTGCCTCTTCTTCTGCTATGATTGTAAGTTTGCTGAGGCCTTCCAAGGCATGTGGAATGGTGAGTCAATTAAACCTTTCCTTTGTAAATTACTCAGTCTTGTTTATGTTCTTATAGCAGCATGAAAATGAACTAATACAGTAAATAAATATATACATGCACACACGCACACACCATGACCAAGTGATCAAGTGAGGTCTATTTCAGGGATAAGGGCAAGGTAGTTTCAATATTCACAAATGTAAATCAGTATTCACCACAACAGGTTAAAGAAGAAAAATCACATAATTATGCCAATTGATGCAGAAAAAGCATTTGAAAAAGTCAGCACCCATCCATGATAAATAGTTCTCAGAAAAATAGGAATAGAGAGAAACTTCTCAACATGATAAAGGCATTAAAAAGTCTACATCTAATTTAGCACTTAGTTGTGAACAGATGAGAAAGGAAAAAATAAAACTGTTCTTACTTGGAGATGGCATAATTATCTACATAAAAACAAAACAAAAAATCTACAAGAAGATAGCTTCTAGAGTCAATATGTAAGTTCAGATAAATATATGAAAATAAATTGCATTTATATACTAGCAACAAACATGTCAAAATATCCAGTCAATATTCTAGTCATGATATTAATATATAGTTTTACAAGATGTTAATATTGGGGAAAACTGGGTAAAGGAACAAGGGATCTTTCCCTGTAATTTCTAAGAACTGCATATAAATCTACAATTATCTCAAAAGTTTAAATTAAAAAAGTGTTTATTTTAACTATTTACAATGGCCTGCTTCGATTTGGAGAAAATTTTATTCTTATTATTTTTTCTATTGCTTTAATTTTCTGCCTAATTATGTATTTGCATTATAATCAGTAAAAAAATATTTTTACTTCAGAAAAAAACCAAAGTATGCAAAAACAAAATTATAAAGAAAAACATATACATCATAAAAATGCTTTATGAATAAATTATAAATCTCAGGTAGTGCTAGATAGGGTAGTTATTGTACAGATGTTTAAAGAACATGTAGATGTAATGTGAATAGAATCAAAAAGGATTATCTCCATGGAGCTAAAGTAACATTTTAAGAAGAGCATACTTAAAATATATTTTAAAAAATAATTTTCCTTTAAGAAAAGAAACTTGGGAGCATTTTTAAATTTTCTTTGTACGTTAAACTGTGTGATTAATTAGAAAGAAATTTAGAAGATCTAACAGGGCAAATATCTGATTATCATATGAATATGGAAAGTGGGCAAGAAGTTACACTGAATATTCTGTTAGCTCTCAAGAGCAAGGGGAAAAACAATTCTCCTAGAGATTCAGTCTTTGCAGTATAAAAAACTAAACATACATTGATTGCATCATTGTGTAGCAGAGTCTAATGTTAGAGAAGGCAAATGGAGAATCCCAACAACACCCACGTTATAGTTATAAATGAGTCTATGCAATGGAGGTTTTTGATTTTGATGTAAAATTTGGTAGTGATGAATCGCTGAGGCGCAGTTTAAAGAAGGTATATAAAGTATGAATACTACAGTATCCTTTGACATTCCCTTTTTGAATATTTGCAGCTTCAAGCAGATATTTTCCATTCCAAGTGAAGGAAACTAAATTCAAAATAGTTTAATCTAAACATGGGATGGATTGGAAGGATATAAAATAGCTGTAAAAATTAAAGGAAGAACTGCAGGAACAGGGCATCTCAGAGGCATTAGAGTATGAATCTGAGGATTTGTTCCTGTAAGACTCCTTCTGCTTCTTGTATACTTCTTGGGCTTTGTCATATGAAAAAGACTTGCTCCCTGAAGGGTTTTTTTAAACTACATTTAATACTTGATATCCAAAAGAGAAGAGAGAATTCTTCCTGCTAGTTCTACTTAGAAAAACCCCACAGATCTCTGCTTCTCCTAACTTGAATCATGTGACTACTCCAATACTGGCAATTTGGCCGGATTAATGAATGCTAACTATGACTCACCTCACTTATGTCACATATCCAACCTACAAGAAGGAGAGAGAAATGTTCTGGGCAGACTAAAATAATATGTTCTGTAGAGACAACATTATAAGCAGGATCAGGGGAAAGTGACATAAGGATAAACTGACTTGAGAAAGAAAGTGAGAAAATAGCCAGAGGGTTCTTTCCCTTGTTTTATTTTTGCCATAATTTTTCCACTGGGGCACTCAAATATTCTCTTCTTTTTTTTGTTCATAAAAGAATAGCATTGAGAATTTCATTTAATTAGCCCAAATGTGTTAAATGAGAACGATTTCAAAAAATGGACTCTTTCCTTATTCTTAATTATTATAGTAAACATAAAAGCAAATTGCACTTTTTCAATATTGAAAATAAATAGTAGACACTAGATAACATAGAGTACTTGGTAATAATTTGTGGGGAAATAATTACTATGGCTATGGTTTGAATGTATTTGTCCCTCCCAAAACTCATGTTGAAATTTAATCCCCAGTGCAACAATGTTGAGTGGTGAGACCTAACAGGAGATTTTTAGGTAATGAGGTTCAATCCTCATGAATGGATTAATGCCACAATAAAAAGGACTTGTTAAGCGGGTTCTTTCTCTCTTGCTTTTCTGCCACATGAGGATATAACATTTGTATCCATAGCAAGAAGGCCCTCACTAGACACCAGATGCCAGCACTTTAATATTTAACCTCTCAGCGGTTAAAAGGACAGTGAGAAATAAGTCTTTGTTCTTTACAAATTACCCAGTTTGTCGTATATACCCAAAGGAATATAAATCATTCTATTGTAAAGACACATGCACATGTATGCTTATTGAGGCACTATTTCCAATAGCAAAAACACAGAATCAACCCAAATGCCCATTAATGATATACTGGATAAAGAAAATGTGGTACCTATACCCATGGAATACTATGTTGCCATGAAAAAAAAAGAGTTCATGTCCTTTCCAGGGACACAGATGAAGCTGGAAGCCATCATCCTCAGCAAACTAACACAGGAACAGAAAACCAAACACTGCATGTTCTCACTCATAAGTGGGAGTTGACATTAAGAACACACGGACACAGAGAGGGAAACAATACACACCAGGGCCTGTTGGGGGTGAGGGGTGCGGGGAGGGAACTTAGTGGATAGGTCAATATGTACAGCAAACCACCATGGCACTCGTATACCTATGTAACAAACCTGCACATTCTGTACATATATCCTGTTATTCTTTTTTAGAAGAAATAGAGAAAAAACATAAATTACCCAGTTTGTCATATTGTGTTATAGCAACATAAAACTAAGACAGAAATGGGTACCAGGAGTTGGGAGTTGCTATGACAACTAAAAATGTGGAAGCGGCTTTGGAACTCGGTAATAAATAGAGGCTGAAATAATTTGAAGGAACAATATAGAAAAAACCTATATTGCCATGAACAGAGCATTAAAGGTGATTCTGGTGAGGGCTCAGAAGAGGATAGCTGTAGAGGGAGCCTAATTCTTAGAATTTTTTATAGGTCATTATGAACAGAATGTTGGTAGAAATATGTGCAGTAAAGGCCATTCTGATAAGGTCTCAGATAGAGATGAGGAACAAGACATTGGGAACTGGAGGAAAAGCCATCTGTGATGGTTAATATTGAGTGTCAACTTCATTGGACTAACGGATGCAAAGTATTGTTCCTGGGCGTGTCTGTGAGGGTGTTGCCAAAGAGATTAATATTTGAGTCAGTGGACTGGGGGAGCAGACCCACCCTCAGTCTGGGTGGGCACCATCTAATTAGCTGTCTGTGCAAGTAGGATAAAGCAGGCAGAAGAAATTGGAAAGAGCAGACCTGCTGAGCCTTCTGGCCTTCATCTTTTTCTGTGCTGGATGCTTCCTGCCCTCAAACATCAGACTCCAATTTCTTCAGCTTTTGGACTCTTGGACTTTGTATTAGTCTGTTCTCATGCTGCTAATAAAGACATACCCAAGACGAGGAAAAAGAGGTTTAATGAACTCACAGTTCTACATGGCTGGGGGGGCCTCACAGTCATGGACTGTGTATTAGTCTGTTCTCATGCTGCTAATAAAGACATACCCAAGACGAGGAAAAAGAGGTTTAATGAACTCACAGTTCTACATGGCTGGGGGGGCCTCACAGTCATGGCAGAAGGCGAAAGAGGAAAAAGGCATGTCTTACATGGCAGCAGGCAAGAGAATGAGTGCCAGCAGAGGAAATGCCAGACACTTATAAAACCATCAGATCTTGTGAGAACTCACTACCATAAGAACAGTATGGGGAAAGCTGCCACCTGGTCCCGCCCTTGACATCATCTTGAGGATTATTACAATTCAAAGTGAGATTTGGGTGGGGACACAGAACCAAACCATATCAGACTTACACCAGTGAATTGCAAGGGGCTCTTGGGCCTTCAGCTACAGACTGAAGACTGTACTCTTGGCTTCCCTACTTTTGAGGTTTTGGGACTTGGACTGGCTTCCTTGCTCCTCAGCTTGCAGATGGCCTATTGTGAGACTTCATCTCATGATCATGTAAGTCAATGCTACTGAATAAACTCCCTTTCATATATACATCTATTCTTAGTTTTGGCCCTCTAGAGAAGCCTAACTAATACACAACTTTCATTGTAAAGTGGCAAAAATAAATAAATAAATAAATCTGGGCTGAATTTTGTCCAAGCCCAAGGGCTTTGTAGAAGGCAGAATTTAAGAGTAATGAACTGGGATATTTGGCAGAAGAAATCTCTAAGCAGCAAAATATTGAAGATGCTGCATGACTTCTTTTAGCTGCTTATAGTAAAATTCAAGAACCGGAAACAAAGAGGGAATTTGTAATTAAACTGGAAACAACATAAAAAATTTGAAAAATTTTCATCCCAGTCATGTAAAAAAAATTAAAAAGCAACTTTAGAAAAAAAAAAAAAAAAAAGGCCGGGCACAGTGGCTCATGCCTCTAATCCAAGTACTTTGGGAGGCCGAGGCTGGAGGATCACCTGAGGTCAGGAGTTCGAGACCAGCCTGGCCAACATGGTGAAACCCCGTCTCTACTAAAAATACAAAAAATTAGCTGAGCGTGGTGGCGGGAGCCTGGAATCCCAGCTACTAGGGAGGCTAAGGCAGGTGAATGGCTTGAGCCCAGAGACAGAGGTGGCAGTGAGCCGAGATCGCACCACTGCATTCCAGCTTGGGCTACAAGAGTGAGACTCTGTCTCAAACAAACAAACAAAACTAAGGGTGTGGCCAGAGATCATTTGATAAGGATATTAATATAAGTAGAAGGAATCCAGGTGCTATTCATCAAAACAATAGAGGAATGACTTTGAAGACATTTTGGAGTCTTTTGAGGCTCCAATGCCCATCACACGCCCAGAGTTACAGGGCCTTGAGGGCAGAAAGTTTTCAAGAGAAGATCCTAGGGCACATATGTGACCTTGAGTCTCACTACCCAGAAACCACTTTAGATTGCTGCTGTCTGCATTCCAATGCAGTGCTTTTTGGCTTTTTCAGCTGTAGCTCAGGCATACCCAAGTGTGGCTCAAGCCACAGCTTCAGAGATTGGAAGTGGTAAGGCTTGGTGGTATCTACATGGTGCTAATTCTGCAGGCACACAAAATTATAGAGAAATAGCTTCCTCTACCCAGATTTCAAAGGATATCTCAAACAGCTTCAGGGCTGCCACAGAGAGCCCTCAATAGGGTGATGTCCAGTGGAGTTGTGGGAGCAGGGCTGCCCCAGAGATCCCATAATTGTGGAGCCAACTGTGTGCAACATCAGCCTGGAAGGGCCATAGTCACCTTACTTCATCCTATGAGAGTGACACGAGCTGCACCCAGCAAAGTCACAGAAGCAGGTCTGACAGAGGCCTTGGGGCCCTAAACTTTATTTCAGTGTGTCCAGGACATAGAATCAAAGATAATTATTCTGGATCTTTAAGATCTAACGTTGTTTGTCCTCTCGTGTTTTAGACTTACTTGGGACGTGTTGTTCCTTTCTTCTTTCCTATTTCTCCCTTTGGAATGGTAATATCCATCCTATGCTGTTTCATCATTGTATTTTGGAAGCATATAAATTTTGTTATTTCAGAAGCTCACAGCTGGAGGAAAATATGCCTCAGAGTGAATCATGCCTGGAATCTCATTCATATCTGATTTAGATAAAACTCTGGATTTTGGAATTTTAAAGTCATGCTGTAACAAATTAAGACTTAGGCTACTGGAATGGAGTGGATTATTTTGTGTATAAGGATGAAATGAATTTGGGGGTACCAAGGGCAGAATTCAATAGTTTGAATTTTTTTATTCCTTCCAAAACGAATGTTGAAACTTAATCCCCAAAGTATCAGGGTTGGGAGATGGGAAGTCTTTAGGTTATGAGAGCTCAACCTTCATGAATGGATTAGTCACACTATAGAAAGGGCTTGTGGGAGTGAGCTCTTTTTCTTTCACTCTTCTGCAATGTGAGATCTCAGTGTTCATCCCTGCTTGCGCTTCTGCCTTCCACCACATAAGGATGCAGCAAGAAGGCCCTCACCAGACACCACATGCCAGTGCCTTGACTAGGGACCTTTCAGCCTTCAGAACTGTGAGAAATAAATTTCTGTTCTTTATAAATTATCCAGTGTGCAGTATTTTGTTATAGCAGCACAAAATGGACTAAGAAAACCGCCAAAGAAGTAAATTATTCTTGGAAATTCCAGGTTAAATGATGAATATGTGTTTAACTTTTTCTATCACTAATCACTTAATACAATATGATTAACTAACAAATAGCTATAATACCACATTCACACAGAGATTTAATGTTAACATACCAGGCTTACAATACACCCCCACAATGCCTTACAAATTGTGGAATACAATTAATACCAAAGAGAGAAGCCAATGTTATAAGACTAATCTGAGTAATGGAAGTTGGAGATGTCTTTTGGAAACTCACAAATTTACCAGAATAAGTATTTTATTCGGAAAACTTTGTAACTATAAAAAGTATCATACTTGTTTACTTTTTTCCCTAAGAACCACTATGTCATTTATTCACTATATTTCACTGGATTTAGAGATTTTAAGTTTGGTAATTTGAAATATTTTGTTATTGGCAATAAAATTTAGAAAAGAACCTTTCTATCCCCCGCAGTGGGCTATTGAGATTTCAGTATTAGTATCTGGAAACCTATTTTCACTCCTTTTAAAAGGTGTTAAAAATAAATTTTCTAGTCAGAAAAATAGCCTCATGATTAAATGAATTAAAATATTCTCTGCATCTAGCAGATGGCATAAGTAATCCATTGTAAGTTTTTGCAACTTCGTTTCCATATACCTTATATCATTTAACACACAGCTGATTTATTACCTTACCATAGGAACTATAAGACATGAAAGACTTCAAGATCTGTGTTAATGGCAATTCCATAATAGATTCAGCATGTTGTTAAGTGCAGGTCTATATTAACTAAGAGCTAGCAGTTTTTCTTATTTATTTTCCATATGTTAATGTGTTTTTTTGAGATGAGAATGACTCATCTCAAATTCAGTCTATAGTGCAAAATGTAAGAAAAATTCCATAGGTAAAACTATTATTTAACATAACAACAGAAGGAGAAAAAAAAAGCAAAAACCCAAAACTTGTATCAAAATTAAAAACCTATGAAATTTTTTATTCATAATTACATGAGAATAAAAAAATGTAAGAAAACTAAAATGCAAGTAATTATTGTTTTAAAAATCATTCTGAGGGCATTATCAGTATTTATTTTAAGAGCAACAAGCAGCACAATAACTTTGTGAAAAGCAAGTAAAGATAGGTTTAGGAAAGTCCAAACTAAACCTCATCTAAGAAACATGTAGGGAGACTTATGAACAGAAATGTTTTTAGAGCTTCAAATAGCTGGGCTCTTTTACTACCCTCTTAATAGAAAAGTTATATATTATTTTGTTTGTGCTCTTTGAACATCCCTGACTCTTATATAGACACCTGGGGTAATTAGAATAGGCGATTATCACACCCAACTTAAATGTGAGAAAACTAACAAATCTGTCACCGAAAGAATAGACTAGAACCAAATCTTTTAATTCTAAACATAATATGCTTCACAGCTCAATTTGCTCTCAAAAGTTTAGACATAGAGACAGCTGTGTGAGACAATATTAATAACATTGAAGAAGATTAAATTTCTTCAGCATATATTAAATATTTCCCACAAAAATCTGTTTTATCCTATTCTTAATCAGTCCAAAAAGCCTCTCTCCTTTATGAATTAATTACTTGAAAATTAGTAGTACAAAAATTTGTAAAACATGTCACTAGAATGCTTTTAAATGATAGTTATTCCTTGTTTATCTCATGATTTTTTAAACATCAAGTGTCATAATTGCTATAGGTCACTATCCCATTACTTAAACTCTAATTAAATTATACAGAATTAAATTAACATAAATGTTCAAAGCAGAGGGCACACCCAGATTTAGAGATTATATGAGTTCATCAGATTTCAGAATTTCTTTAAAAGATTAATTTCTTACCAACATATGAAAACTCTTGTTATCTAGTGAAATGCTAATTGTTTTTATTTTTGTAAAGTTCATATTCTAGTGACTCCAAGAGAGGACATTTGGTTACATTAACACATATCAACCCAGATATATGCTAAAACAAGTGTAGTTCATAAAGGGTGTAATACTGGACACCTGACAGTGGTATTTGCTCAGTTCCACAAAGTTTTATAAGCAGTGAAAAGATTCATTGTCAGTGTTTGCTTTATCTACAAGAGTGATTATTTTAAAAACTGATTTAACAATAACCAGTTGAAATTTTTTGTTTGTTTTTATATTTCCCCAGGTATCAAAATACTGTGTGTAATTGAGGGATGGAAATAGTTGCATTTGTTGCTTACCTACTCAGTGCCAACAACTTTATTAACTTTACACATTTTTATCACATTTAAACATTCCACTGATACCAATCTTTACTCCTTAAAAGATTTCTGGACATATCACAGATCAAGTTACCACAAAGAATCAGGAATCTACATTGGAAAATCATTTTGTTCTTTAAGTAGTTACAGTAATGTTATCCCACTAAAGCCCTTTGGCTGCCTCAAATCTTGAACAAAATTGCAATAATACAGAGAACGTATACAACCTTTAAAGAAATAACTAGGTAACACACAGAGAGAGAAATGACCGTTAGCATATGGACAATGAACACTAATGTTTCTCATTCATTTTAATTATTCTGCCATCTAAATGCCAATTTCCACAGGTGGAGGGCTTGGTGGGTATGCAGGATTGATTATGAAGTGATAGCTGGCTGCTCCTAACTGCTCTGTGCCAGTTAACAGTTTTCCTGGAATTGACAGCAACTAATACCCACTGCATTTATCTTCTCAAGAAAATATAACATCCTATTCTAGATAAAATGAAAAAACCAAACAGCTACTACCCAAAATATTTCTCAAATGGAAAATACTGTGTAAAGGATAATTTTTAAAACCCAAGAAATAATACTGTATTGATTTGACATACTGAAAGGACTTTCTGTTAGTCATAAGCAGTCATTCATTCATTCTGAATAATCTGTATTAAACAAAAATTAAACAAATAGTACCTGACGGGTAGGAAACATCAAATATGTTGTTACAGATTGAATGTTTGTGTACCCCCTCATGCTCATATGTTGAAGACCCCCAGTGCAATTATATTTAGAGATGAGTTCTCTAAGAAAGTAATTAAGGTAAAAGGAGGTCATGAATGGATCCTTGATCCAATAAGATTAGTGTCCTTATAAGAAGAGACACTAGAGAGCTCATGTGAGTACACAGCAAGGTGACAGCCATTTGTAAGACAAGAAGACCCTCACTAGAAATGGAATTTGCTGTCATCTTGATATCGGATTCCTCAGCATCCAGAACTGTGAGAAAATAAATTTCTATTGTTTAAGCAACGCAGTGTGTGGTATTTTGTTATAGCAGCCTGAGAAGATTCATTATATGTCTTCTTCCCATATACTCTTTTTTTAAAAATAGGAGGCCAAGATTTTTAGTGTTCTCTTGAGGAACAATCAGATAAGCATATCTTGAAAGAGGAAACTGACAGTGTTACAATTTGAATATAGACTAGAGTGAGGTAACAAAAACAACAAACAAATAAAAAAGCTCCCATGTTTATTTCTCATTCAGTTAACCAATGTTTATTTAATACTGCTATGTATTGGACCTGATCTAGATATAAATATAAGCTAGATCGAAATAATATGTCAAAACTCTAACCCACAAGAATATTGCAGTAAATGAACAAACAGCTGTAAGGCAATATGAACAGATAAAGAATGTGCTAAGGAGGCAGAAAGGAATGAACAATTAATTCTGTTGGTGTGGGTTTTGATTAATGTTTTGAAGAAGAGGTGGTATAAGAGCTGAGTCCTTTAGGGCATTGCCAGAATAAACAAGGAGGAAAGAGAATTGTAGGCTAAGGCCTTGGGATTTGTAGCAACATCTTGATGAGAGGGCAGAAATGAAGAGAATTCTTAGAATAAACTGTCGCTAGAATTATCCAGATAATCCACTGAGACTGATTATATTAAGGATCATCTTTCTTTCTGCAGAAGAAGGAATGCTTAAGTAGGTTCACCAGGTTTATACCACAGGAATGAAGAGGATAGTCTCTGGCTGAGATTTTCTAAAATAAACTGGCCGCCCATTATGAGGTCCCAAATAATACATTTGAGAAGACTGTCCACTCAGTTAACATCAGTCATCGTCATCTATTTACTGATTCCCTGTGTTAATTTGTTGCACATTAACTCACAGATTGCCCTTGACAAATGATTCCTCTTTTGTATGCCAGACACGTACTTACATACATACATCCACACATAGAGAATGAAGAGAAAGGAGACCCACATTTAGAGCACTGCTTTTCTTACTAATGTCATCAGATCTAAGATGGTTTGGTGTAAAATCTTCCATTGTTTTAAGTTACCTAAGTGGGGTTTTCATATGCTAAGCACCCAGAAGCATTCAAATTGAGAGGGCCCTTTTTCCTCAAAGTTTAGACTATTCAACTTTATAGAGTAGGCTCCTTCTTCTCATTGATATACTTAATCACCCAAGATATCAGGTTTTATTTACATATTGAATAATCAGTTTTGCCTATTTGTTTCATTAGGGTTTACCTAGAGAATTCTAACTATATCCCTTCATGCGTGAAAAAGAAATTTGTAGTCAAATATATTTAGGAAACACTAAACTAAGTACAGTTAAATAGGTTTTCTTACCCAACATTTCCAGAGTCCCTACTATGCCATATGCTAGTATGAATTATGGATCTTTATGGGTGGGTGACATATAGTGTATGGTATTTTCCACTTTTGGCAGAAAAATTGGGTGAGCTAACTTTCTGTAAGAACAGATAGTGGGGATGACTTCACTGTGGTCCTCTTAGCTTTTCTCTAGTGGCCCCAGAAAAATTATCACTAAAGCAGTCTGGTTAATCTTCGCATGGCTCTTATTTGTCCTTAATTATAAATGGTAACTGTATATAAGCTAGAAAACATTTGAGAAATTCTTTTCAAGTACTCTGAATAAAGGACAGAATAAAACTCATTTTGTTAGATTTTATAATAAATGGGTCCTTCCTAGTAAATGATCTCTGTCCTCACACCGTTAAAATTGCATTAGTTCAGCTGAATGAAGGTCCCTGAGGCAAAAACAATAAATGGTTACTTCTCATTCAACTACAGCAAGTTGACCTTCAATAAAATGTGATACTTAAGATTGATAGTTATTGCTGATAGAGCTAAAAAGTAGTGGCAATTTTTTTTCCTTAGGGTGCATACATGCAAAATATACTGAATATATTTATTTAAAAATATAATCAAGTAGAATAAAATGTTAATCTATGTATCTGCTGGGAAACTGAGGAAGATCATCAAATATTCACTTTATTAATTCATAATATTCTTGATGTAATAAAATTGTATTTAATTAAGGAGAAGTAAATTCTCATGAAATTTAATTACTCAATTATGCCATAAATCGAGACAACCTGAAGTGTGGCTGACATTTGGAAAAAGAGAACAGCATTGAGTGAGGTCTTTTTTCTACGTCTCCTTAACTGAGGATAAGCACTGGTCACTGCCATGTGGGGTGGCTAAAATTCAGATACAGAGTATGCAGTATTGCATAGGGAGTATTGGCTTGAAAAAAATAGAGGGCAAAGTTTAGGGTCCCCATAGTAATGGAAAAGGAAAGTGTTACTGAAACCTCAGGGGTTCAGTCTAGGTCCTGCTACTGGCTGCACAGAAATCCAATCACTAAAACAGTGAGTATTGCCAGGAAAGAAGGCTTTAATCTGGTGCTGCAGCCAACAAGATGGGAGATTAGTCTCAAATTCATCTCTCTGACTAACATTAATTAATAAAATGTTGTGTAACAATATGAAGAGCTCTATCGTACATGTAATTGGAGTCCTAGATGGAGAAAATAAAGAATATAGAATGAGTATTTATTTGAAGAAATAGTAGTCAAAATTTTCCCAAAGTTGTTGAAAAATATTTACAAATTGAAGAAGCATAGAAAATAAATAAAGATATAGCCAAAAAGCCCACTATTGAGCTACATAGTCAAACTGCCAAGGATAAAGGCAACTGAAGAAAAATGAGGTACTATGTACAGTGGAACAATTACATGAATGTACACTGATTTCACATCTAAATTATGAAAACTAAAAGACATGAGAAAACTTAAAAATGATGAGAGGGGAAAACAATCAATCATAACAACTGCATAAACAAACAAGCAAAAACCCTCAACTCATAATTTTAAATCCAGAGAAAATATATTTTAAGAATAAAAGTAAAGATATTTTTAGACAAACAACACTAAGACATTTCACCACCAGCAGATTTTCAGTACAAATGATACTAAAGGAAACTAGGCAGGCTAAAGGAAAATTATACCAGATGGAAACTAACTCAGGACAAGATGAAGATAACCAGAAACACCTAATATGTGGATACCGTTGGCTGTAGTGTAGATGTAAAAAAACAAACACACAAAAGAATACAAAAAAAGAGTTAATATTTTAAGACATCTATACATGGAGAGAGCAGAGTTTTGGGTGCTTGGGTGGTTCTGATTTATTTTTCATGTTGATCAAATACATCAGAAAATAATTTGACTTGATAGTTCATGTTTATATTACCTTATATTAATTACTATTTTTGTCCCTTTCATTTTTCTCATTGTTCTACCCCATTATCCCCTTAAGAATTACAATACATTTTTAAGAAGTCCACACATTGAAAAATCTGTAAGTTATATTAGACAGTAAGTTACATAGTAATGAAGCTAAGTGAAGCTCTTTGTTCAAATTTAAGTGTAACCAGATGACCTAAGTAAATATATTAATTGAATTAAAATTTAATTTGTTGTAGAGCTATCCTTTAATTCTGTATTTATAGGTCAATTATTGCTGTAAATCTGTAAAACAAACCAAAACAGTACATAATGCCATACCTCAATTTTTACATAACGCAAACATCAACTCCAAATTAAATAAATGTTGTATTAAAACCCATTAAGTGTAGCAACATGAGATCTATCAAGAGAAATATAAAATAAACAGTGATAAATCATTTTAGTCATAAGATGTCATTTTATATCTTACTACTGAAACACAATTCCTTTAAACTGACAAAAGAATCTATTATTTTAAAAATGAAGGCAAATGTAAATTCTAATAAACTTTGAAATCTCTTCCATTTTTCCCATTATTTAAGTATGCTTGTGTTTCCAGTTAAGTCATATTTTAGAAAATAAACAAATTAGCATTTTTAGATTGAGAAATATGAATTCTACTTTATGAGGGCACAGATGAGCAGAAACACGAAGAGGAAGAAAAAAGTACAGTTGATGTAACAATATGGCTCAAAGATTTTTTAAAAACCCTCTGTTTTCTCAG
Source organism: Pongo pygmaeus (assembly GCF_028885625.2). Lineage (NCBI taxonomy): Eukaryota > Metazoa > Chordata > Mammalia > Primates > Hominidae > Pongo > Pongo pygmaeus. The sequence goes on from NC_072384.2 coordinate 88,000,143, forward strand.
GTGACCACTGATTAGTTGAATATATCTACCTCACAAGCTTTGAATATTAAATTTTCTCATTCAAGAAACAGGTGTTAAATGTATTGGTACTACTCACTCCACATGAGCTTTCTGAATATTGGATGAACTAATGGATAACTAACAATTAAAGAGCAAAACCTTGGTGATTTTTTAAAACATATTCCTGTATTGTCAATTTTATGTGCACACAAATACACACATTTTTATTAATGTAAATGTTTATTGTGAATAGTTTTTATACACTATGAGTGATTTATTTTAGCTAATAATTCTTTGATCTGTCCTTTAGATTTCCTTTATGAGATAAAATATGAATGGCTAGGTGGAAAAAGATATCTGGGCCGGGTGCGGTGGCTCACGCCTGTAATCCCAGCACTTTGAGAGGCTGAGGCAGGTGGATCACGAGGTCAAGAGATCGAGACCATCCTGGCCAGCATGGTGAAACCCCATCTTTACTAAAAATACAAAAATTAGCTGGGTGTGGTGGCGTGTGCCTGTAGTCCCAGCTACTTGGGAGGCTAAAGCAGGAGAATTGCTTAAACCCAGGAAGCGGAGCTTGCAGTGAGCCAAGATCACACCACTGCACTCCAGCCTGGCGACAGAGCAAGATTCTGTCTCAAAAAAAAAAAAATAATAATAATCTGTGCATAGATCCTAGTATCTGGAGGGCAGAGCAGAAACCCAACTCTTGTAAAACAGATGTTCTTATCATGAAGGTCCAGAGATAGATAAAGAGGACCCAAGGACACATGGACCCAGTACATTACATACAGAAATATTTCTGTCTGCGCCTATGTTCATTTTCTGTGATATATCACAAAAATAACAAAATTCTCAATGACATTTTAGGGACAGTTTGGTTAAGAACCTAAGAGAATGGATTATTATTCAATTGGTGGACACTGTTGGTTAAAAAAATGACTTTGAAAACTGTAAAGCATCATACCAAAAAACTATCAATGGCAGTGTCTTGCATTATGTCTTACATAAGTAGATACTCATACATATCTATCAGGTGAATTAATATTATTTACGAAGCAAGTATGACATATTACATACTTTCCCCATGATCTATAGTGAGTAATACATAAGTAGTAGAACAAGAGACAGAGCTTTAACACCTACATTAAGCACCAGCTTTTATCTATGTATTACAACTTGTCTTTCTATTCACAGCTAAGCTCCTGTTACCTAAAGTTAGACATTAGTTAACTGGATTATTAATGTCTTCACATCACATTTAAGACGACAGTTACCTTCTCCACTTAATAAGGTATTTGAACTGTATAAACAAGCTGTTTGCATATTCTACCCCAGGAAGAACTAGAACCAACCCTCTAAGCTTGCAATAATCTCATTATATCTGTAAATATGGAAATGAATATACTCAAGGAATAACTAGGTATACTGTAAACTTGTACTTCGCCATTCCTTTCCAGGGTGTTATACAACATGTTATTTGATGAGCAAGAGAGGAAAATTAATTGTATTTTCAGCTTCTTCTGTGTAAGGTTCTTATTCTTGGGTTGCATTCATTTGTTTGATATTGAGTAGAATACTTCACATAACTCACTGCTTCACCTCACTCATGGGTCTCAATTCCCCAGTCTCGTAAGTGAGGCAAGAACCAGAAATGGAAGTTGCAAGGCCTTGAATTACTCGCTTTATTTGCTCACCTTCATATTCTACCCTCTCTAGCAGTCTGCACAATGAAATCCAATTCCACTCCCGTTCCTATCTTGGTCCGTGACCCTACTCATAATTATTTAGCTGGCCAGGCTTGAAGACACAGCCCTAACTTTCTCTTTAGCCTGCTTATTTTCAAATGTACATGTTCAGTCACTCTTCTGTCAGCATAAGTGAGAATTAGTGTCAGGAAACAGGAAAAGAAATAGTAATAAGGATCTTAGTCAAATGGTTAGAAATTTTTGGAAAATTATAAAATGCTTTCAGTTAATTATCTCTAAGCAGTCGGATTAGGGCTCACCTTTCTTTTACAATGATCATTTTTATTTCTAATTTTTAATGAATAGTTATTATACTTATTTATTTTATAAGAATAATAAAAGAGATAAAATCATTGTTCTTAATTTTTTTTTAGACAGAATCATGTCTGTAGGGCCAGAGGTAAAACTGAGAAGCATTATTAGAGTTTTCAGATTAATTTTGGAAAAAACTTCTAAATCATCCTACTTCAAACAATTAATATCTGGCCTACCATGGCCCAAGTAATTAGAAGTATATTTCCAATAATTAGGTTTAATTCTACTCAGGCTTTAGGTGATCTATTTGGAGGCATGGATAATTGGGACTTGATTACATATAATACGTAATATATATGCAATTAAATATGATATTTATTAAATTTATGCTAATAAATTATATATTGTTTGGATATACTATAAATTAGTATCTGTTTTATATATACCAAAATTTTCAGCAAATATTGGCATTTAAATCTCCTTATAAAAATAATACTGTTGGTCAAAAAATAGAGTATTTTCTTATTTATAACTTCAAACAATCCTCCCAGTCCTATATAGAAGAAAGCAAGCCTTCTTAGTTCATTCATTTCTCTCAGAGTAAAGCAACCATTATTTTTTCCTGATTTAGAGGAGTAAGGTAACTAATGAGACGTTCCATGTAATCAGCTAGTAAATAGCGTTTATTCTGAATTTGTAAACAGTACTTATTTTGAATTATATCCTAGAGATTAAGTATTGGCCAGTCAATTACATTTTACTGTATTATACCCAAATTACCAAGATTGATTTGTTCGAATTTAGTCACTAAGTAAGTATTAACACTTTCCCTCAACAGATCTGCACTGCCACCAACTCCCTACTAGGTACTCTGCAAAATCATAGCCAATCCTTAATGACAACAGAAAATAGCCCTCAGCAATGGAGCAATGGGCCTCCAAGATTTCCACACTGTCCACAAGACAGAATTGATTGCTATTTCTTGCCTCAGCTATTCAATAAGTAAATGAAAGCAAGAGAAACAAGCTAAGAAAGAAATACTATTTCCCCATTAATACTTTTAATATATACTCTTGAACTAAATGTTAGTAGAAATATGAATGTTAAGGTTGCTTTGGGGAAAGGCTCAGAAGGAAATAAGAAAAATGTCACTGGAGAAAGAAGAAAGATGATCTTTCTTATATAGTCAGAGAAAACATGGCTTCATTGTGTCCTGCAGCTAAGTAGAAAGCAGAACTTGTAAGCTGATAAGCTTAGATATTTAGCTGAGAATCCCAAACAAAGTGTTGAAGGTGTGGCCTTGTTTCTTCTGTTGCTTACAGTAAAATGTAGGAAGAACAAGACAAATTGGGAGAGAAAATTTTAACCAAAAAGAAACCAGCATTTTATAATTGGGGAAATTTTTCAGCCTAGCCAGATTGCAAAGAACACTAAATTTAACCTCACTGTTAGGAAAGTGTGCTCTGGAGAGAAAGCAAAATGGATGGCTAGACAAGCATTTATAGGATTTATAAGATTTATAAATCCACTCAAACACCTCAGCAGAAGCCAGGAAAAGAGATGGGATAATCCAAGAAATATCTGTGGAGGACCCTCTTGGCTCATTGTGTGAATCCCCATGACATACACAGGAGACCTACAAAATTTTTGAAAATATTGTATCAGCAGAAACACGATCAGTTGGACTGACAGGGACAGAGAGGGGACAAAATGAAGAAAGTTGTCAGATTTCCAAAACTCTACAGGATGGAAACAGGTTGATATTACTATTTGGCTGCAAATATTTTCTGTTCTTCAAGAAATACCCAGATGAGTGTGCCACAGGTGCAGAGACCCACAGAGACATGGGTGCAAAGGCCTATGGAGCTACAGCACTGAGGCAGAGGCTGGAAGCATGTTCATAGATGCAGAAGTCAAAAGCAAAAACACAAAGGCAGAGACCTACTGAGCCACTAAAGGTACAGAGACAAAGGCTTACAGAAGTGCTGCTGGGGTCGGACGCTATAGAGCTGTCCCAAATAGAGGCTTATGGAGCTGCCATGTTCCATGTTTTACCTAACTAGTGAAATCATGAGCCCAGAAGGCAGAACCCCTAGCCACAGAGGATTATACCCAGGCCTTGAAATCTAACTGAAGCTGGCCTGTTGGTTTTGAACATGCCTGGAACTGGTGATCCTGTTATTCCTTAATTTTTCTCCCTTTTGAAGTGGAAATGTTTAAAACTGTTATCCTATCCCTATCCTGCCATGGTATTTTTAAAAATAACTTGTTTTCTACTTTCATAGGTCCACAGATGAAGAGAAACTTTGCCCCAGGATGAGTCATACTCAGTGTCTCACCCATACCTGATTTAGATGGTGACATCTGGGACTTTTAAGCTAATGATATTTAGGTGAGATTGTGGACATAGAGTTAGTGCTTTAATATGTTGAAGCTTTGTAGGATGTTGGAATGGGATAAATGTGTTTTGTGCATGAGGCAGATGTAAATTTTTAGGGCTCAGACAGTAGACTATAGTGAACTCAATGGTGGTTCTCAAAAGATATGTCAATGTCCTTGTCCCCAGAACCTGCGAATGGTAACTTACTTAGAAAAAGGATCTTTGCAGATGTAACTAAGACAAGGATCTTGAAATGAGAAGACTATTCTGCATTATCTGGGTGGGCCATAAATCCAATGGCAAGTGTCCTCATAAATGATGCACAGAGGACAGCCACAGAGGAAGAAGCAATACGGGTACAGAGACAGATATTGGAAACATGTGGCCATAAGCCAAAAAATAACTGAAGCCACCAGAAGTTGGAAAAAGCAAGGAATAGATTTATCCTTAGAGCTTTTAGAGGAAGTGCAGCTGTGCCAATCTCTCAGTTTTGAACTCTGGCATCCAGAACTGTATTTATAGTGATAAATTTATATTATTTGAAGCCACTAAGTTTGTGGTATTTGTTACAGTCACCCTAGGAAAGTAATACAGTGCTATAGCCCTTGCTTGGGACCTGGGGGAGAGCATGCCCCATCTTCTTGGCCGTGTGCTCCTACAGTAAAGCTTCTATCATGCTGAGCTGGGGAAGGAAAAGAACAGATTATGACACAGGTACTACATGCTCTTATTGTCTTATGAGATTTTGCAGATTTTCTTGAGTAAATGTTTCTTTATTTGCTGTATGCCTTTAGGACAATTTCCAGATACTTTATGTTTTTTACCCATTATTTTCACCAGTTATGGTTGTTTTATTGAGAAGCTGGTTCACCAAAGCTCTGCACACAGGCATTCCAAAAATGAATCTCCCAAAGTTTGGTTTTTATTCCTGTCTAACTCAGATGAAAACAACACAAGTACGTGAAATAGAGAAGTTCAGTTAAAATAATCGTGTCTTTGTCAGCATATGGTGACAAAGATATTAGATATTTTTGAAAAAACTAAATGCCATGCTAGTCTATTTAGAGGAAAATATATAATTCTCCTTTACAAACTCATCCAGTAAGGACATAAAAATGAAATGTCCTTAAAATGAAGCAACCTTCAGTAGCCTTATCAGATTTTTTTCTACCTAATGTTATATTCCAATAGAGGATTCTTCTTGCCCTCACACTATTCCAAGCAACATCTCTCATATTATATCAATATACTCAAAATAGCTTTTTCAGAAAGAAAAAAAGCTTAGCTTTGCTTTTTAATAGTATTTATAAGCATGAAAGTTGGATAATACTTCATCAGTGCTAAAATATGTCAGGCTTTTAAATTTTTATAACTCCAACCCAAAAGCTTAAAAATCTACATTTCCAGATGCTTGATTTTATCTAAATAATGCACATATCTTTTCAATCATCCACCCAGTATTCTTTCACTTTAGGTACACTCAGGAATGTTAATATTTCATTGTCTTTTTCCAAGTCCTGCAAAGACTACTACAGAAATGATTGATATTCCAGAGAACTACATTAACAGATATGTTAGCTATTCATTCATCCAGTTTCTCGAATCAGAATTCTGCTCTCAAATCAATTCAGATCATAAAAAGCTACAAACGTGAAATACATTTTACTCTTTCCAACACCAGGTGAATTTAAGAGCTATTAATGCATAAATGCTAATAAAGTGTATGTTATTCTAATAAAAATTACACTTCTTCCATTAAAATAATTTGTTATAAATTAAACTAAATTAGAGTAACTCGTAGGTATTTATTTGTTCAATACAAGACTCAAAGTACAAAGTTTGGGCATGCTTACATTTTGGGGGTTTACACAAAGGAATAGTTTATTAATAATAAATAAATAGTTAATGAAATTATCTTTTTTTTTTTAAAGAAGCAGCAGCATAAAGCCTAAAGCATCCTGATTGTAAGTGATAGTATTAACTTCATGACCAATCTATACCAGTTTGGGAGTTCTAGAGGTAAGATATTTTAACTGTTTATCCTAGAGGTAACTTTCTGGTGTTACACTGGCAAGTTGCTGAGAAACCTCACCTCCTAAATAATTGTCCTGAATTTGATATGAAAATTTTACCTCTTATTTCCTTGGTTTCTGACATTATTAAGTTGTCAAAATTTCTGAAAGAAGGAAAAATTTAAGCCTCATTGCTTATTTGCATTACCCTGATAATGCAAATTTAGCTGATATACAAGGATAACCTGAGCTGGGTAGAAGCCTGGGCCACTGCTGCTTTTTAAGGATCTCAATATGCAAAAAAAGAAAAATCAGATTTATACAATGTTACAATTAGTTTGCACAGACTTAAGAGTATGCAAACTAATTGGAATATTGATCTGATATACTTTATGAATATCTTCTTACTGAAGAGCAAAAACATGTCTATGAGAACTAGGAGGGAAAAAAGAAGGGCAAAGAACATACAGGATATAAACCAAACAGAATAATTAATTACTGACTTCAGTTTTTGTATATGAAAATTTTCTGTATTCAAGGTATTATTTTGGAAAGTCTTCTCCATCAAGTACATTTATTTAGAGCTTTTAATCAATAATAATTCATTGATAATAATTATACATACATGCATACCTATATGCATACATGTTTGTGTATATATATGGACATATATAAATAAGCTATAAAATTAGAAAATAATTTTCAGTTAATTTGTATATACAATTCATGCTTTCAAATTATGTTTATATAATTATTCATGAACAATTTGTATCATTGTATATGTACATGCAGGCTTTATTTAGGGGAATCAAGTTCCCATGCCTGTTAGATATTCAAAAAAATTTTTAAATTAAGTAAGATTATATTTTAGGAAATTTAGTCTCTGTTTTTGTGCTTAATTGGAGATTTTTCAGAGTTAATAGGCTTTCTCTGTTCAATAAATTCTATCACACTATATTACAAACACAGGAAGACATAATTAAATGAGGAGTCATGCCCTGTTTTTATTTTGATATATTTCTCTTTTATAAAATTTGGTTTATTCTGTTAATCAAAAGCAACAAAACAAGAAATAAATTAACACTGAATCAAAAATTTGACACACAATTCATTTTGGCCTCTTAGAATCTAATTTTGAAACTAATTCTCCAGCTAAATAACAAAAAGCTTTGGGCTCATGACTAATGACAAAGAATGAGACAGAAATGTCAATATAGGAAATAATCGAAGTGTATGCATCAGTGTATCATACATTATCAATGTTTTGTTTTCATAAATGTGTATATATATTTTCTATATATATTATTAAATAACTAAAGCTCAAGATTATTTTTTCCTTTACTAACTAAACATTCTCAAACACTTGCTTTTTTAAATCCTGTATGATAACCAACCACTGATAAACAAATACTGACAAAATGTATCTAGATATCAATAAGAATTTGGTCAAAACCTGAGTCAGTCATAATTATTAATGCAAAAGAGAAGCCTTCATTTATGGAAAAAAGCAGTTATCTGGCATATGATGTGTTACATTAGATGTAAATAATTAGAAAAGACTACTGTACTATATCCATATTTACAGAGATGTCATTTTATTAAAGTCACCTCAAGGCTTAGCTAATTGTTTACTTAGAGATTATGCCTTTAGATTGGTTTTGAATTAATTCCAATGTGCTTTCTGAGCAATATAAATGGATCTGAAATAAAATTTTAATAATATTTTGTAAGAGTTGGTATTACCATTGTCTCAGGAACCGACTGGATATTAAATAAAAGTTTCTTGATATAAATATCACTTAAGCATTCATTACATAGTTCTAGTAAAATGTACTCTAAAACAATAAAATTTAGTGAGAGAAGAGACATAACTGAAACAGAAATCATATAAGTTAGACTTTTATTTTTAATATAGAAATGGTCATCAATTGTATCTGTCTCTCTGAACACAAACAATTATCAAGCATAGAAATATGATCGAGAGTGAGATGATAATTCATTCAATTTATCAATCATTCTTTAGAGCCCACTTTCATGTGCAACAATGTTCCTGGGATGGGGATACAAAATATAAGAGATACATTGGCAGAAGGAAGACCCACACTAACTGATAGGAATGGTAGCTATGTGGAAGATGATAAAAGGTGTTACTTATTTCCCCTGCTTCTCACTCATAGTCATATCTGTGGATCAATAGGTCAAATGTATGAAAGAGAAACCTCCACTAGTTATTTGAAAGAAAAAAATGCAGGATCATTTTACTGTCAAGGCACTACATTCACCTGTCCATATATTGCCTTGTGACCTATTGTTTTCCTGTTGTCCTGCACTACACAGTAAGCTCCTGGAAGTTAGAGATGTTTTCAGTACATAGTGCAGTGGTCCATGTGCATGTAGTAATTTCTCAGTAAATATCCACTAGAAAAAAAAATCCACTGAAAGAAAACATGCTTCCCCACTTTCTTCACTGGTTACAGGGCAGTAGACTTCTTGATTACATTTTTACACTACAAAGTGACCCACCCTAAGAAATGCCAATGACAGCATCTGTGTTTACTGATCATCACAACCAATGCCTTGCAGTAGATTTTAAATTTGTTTGTTTTCTATAGCAATAGCAATGATTTTATTACATGGTATCTGCAAGTTATATTTTTATTTAAATAACATTCAATGAGGTAAAATTCATGTCTTTTTAATAAATTTGTAATTATTGTGAGTTATATTAAAACTCACTGATTTTTACTTATCTTTCCTTTTTATTAATATTTACCTATTACTTAATAAACTAAGATATAATATTAAGAATATCTTCGTATTATGACATGAAAATTCTTATGAGGACATACTTTGGTTATCTAATTTAAATATGTATTTTAAGTTTTTATAGGCAAAAAATTTACACACTATCTCAGAAGAAGTGGTTCCCTTTCAATTCACTACAATGGTGTTGTAACTTATTTGGGAGTGAAATTCTAAAAAAAGAAAACAATCCAATAGTGATGTATTGAAAAAATTCATGTTTCTTTGGCTATGCATAACATAATGTCTTTCAAACTTAACTTTGTGTGCATAATTGTGCATAATAATGTTTATGCACATGAAAATTTGAGAAACTACTAGAGTAAAGGGGAAAGAGTTAGAGTCTCTAGGTGGGTGGGAGGGTTTTCAAAGTGATTAATGGAAGTGGACTATGTACATGATTAAATAAGGTTTCTAGTGATTTGAATTTAACATCCAACTTTACATAGCATGTGTGTGCCAAAGCTTAAAAAAAAAAAAGCTCTCACATTTCAGAGTAAATGGGGAATGGGTCCAGAATTCTAAGAGCTTAAACTTTCTTAAAATATTTACTCTATGATTATGTCTTTATAATTATTCCTCTGTCATTTTCATGAATGTTAATACATTTGTTGGAGCCACTCACTCTTTGTTGTTCCTTGAATGCACTAGGTATTCTTCACCTTGTGAACTTCTGTTTCCTCCTTCTCCTACAATACCCTTCAACTATTAAGGCACATGGTTCATTTCTTATCTTCAGCTTAAATATTATTATTGGGGCACCTCCCAATATATATAATACCTTATTTTGAACATTCCTTATTTTCCCATAGCACTTGTCACTATTTGATGTTTACTTCTTTATTTATAGTTTTACATTCCATACGAGAATGTAAACTTCATGAGTTCATGAATTGGCTGTTGTTTGCTGCTCATTCCTAGACACTAGAAGAGTGCAAGGGCCACAGTAGGTTTTCCTTCAATAATTACAGAACGAATGCATATATGAATTAATTAAACATTTAATACAGAGTAAACAAGGCAGAGTAGTCAATAGTTGTATATGTGTTAGCAACTCCACTTTCATTGAGTCTCGTGTGTGTTTGTGTGCACATACATGACCCTTATTCATAGCATGAAATATTTGAATCCCTTAAGTTCTAGGGTATTTAGTCATTCTAGAGTTGAAGAACCACCATATACCACTATATTAACAGGAAAACAATAGAGAAAAATCAATGAATCTAAACATTTATTTGAAAAGATTAACAAAACTGATAAACTTCTAGCCAGGCTAATGAAGGAAAAATGAGAGAGAAGACAAAAATTATGAATATCAGTACATTGGGAGGCTGAGGCAAGCAGGTCACTTGAGTTAAGGAGTTCAAGACCAGCCTGGCCAACATGGTGAAATCTTTTTTCTACTAAAAATACAAAAATTAGCTGGTGTGGTGACAGGCGCCTGTAATCCCAGCTACTCAGGTGGCCGAGGCGAGAGAATTGTTTTAACCTAGGAGGTGGAGGTTGCAGTGAGTCAAAATCGCACCTCCGCACTCCAGCCTGGGTGACAGAGTGAAACTCTGCCTTGAAAAAAACAACAATATCAGAAATGAAAGAGAGGTTATGACTACCAAATTCATGGACATTAAAAATATAATAAAGAGGCTGGGGGTGGTGGCTTACAACTGTAATCCCAGCACTTTGGGAGGCCAAGGCAGGTGGATCACGAGGCTAAGAGATAGAGACCATCCTGGCCAACACGGTGAAACCCCGTCTCTACTAAAAATAGAAAAATTAGCCAGGTGTGGTGGCACATGCCTGTAGTCCCACTTACTTGGGAGGATGAGGCAGGAGAATCACTTGAACCTGGGAGGTGGAAGTTGCAGTGAGCTGAGGTCGTGCCATTGCACTCAAGCCTGGCAACAAAGCGAGACTCCGTCTCAAAAATAATAATAATAATAAATAAATATTACAAATGACTATAACCACAAATTTGATAACTTAGATGAAACAGACCAAACCCTTGGAAGATATAAACTACCAAACTATATTATGTATTGTTCTGTTTTGATCTGAAGTCCTGGTCACCTAGTCTGAGATCTGAATAAAGGAGGGACCCAAAAATGTTTGTTGAAGAAATAATAAAAGAAATAATAAATACCTTGGAAGGGCATGAGCTTTAAAACAAGAAGATATGGAGATTTGTTACTTCAGGAGAAAAATAGAGAACACAATTATGTCTGTTATCAGAGCCTGCTGACAACTAATAATAATAATTTATACCAGTATTTATACAAAAGCATACAGCTTCATGAACAGTACAGCCATAACTTGCACTTTAATACTGATTAGAGGCCGGGCGCGGTGGCTCACGCCTGTAATCCCAGCACTTTAGTAGGCCGAGGCGGGCGGATCACGAGGTCAAGAGATCGAGACCATCCTGGCTAACACGGTGAAACCCCGTCTCTACTAAAAATACAAAAAATTAGCCAGGCGTGGCGGCGGGTGCCTTGTAGTCCCAGCTACTCGGGAGGGAGGCTGAGCCAGGAGAATGGCGTGAACCCGGGAGGCGGAGCTTGCAGTGAGCCAAGACTGCGCCACTGCACTCCAGCCTGGGTGACAGAGCGAGACTCCGTCTCAAAAAAAAAAAAAAAAAAAAATACTGATTAGAATCCTGGAAAACTGCACAGAAATAAAAATAGATCAGAAAAGACAGTAGTTTCCAGGAAATAGAGCCATGAAAGCTTTAAGGAAGGGCAAAGTAGTTCAGGGGACATTTGAAGAGCTATGACAGAGTCTTCATTCTTTATTGAGGCAAAGGCAGGATCCAAGTATTTTTGACTTATCTATAAGGTAGTAATTCATTCAGATCAAGGCCAAAAAAATGAATGAGGTGGTAAAAAGGATCAGGGTATTAAAGGTTGGGAAAGAAAAATGGAATGTTTATGTATGTATATATGTATTTATTTATTTTTAATTGACAAGTTATAATTGTGCATCAGTGAATGAATGGTTAAAGAAAATGTGGTAAATACACACAATGGAATACTATGTACCCTTACAAAAGAAGGAAATTCTGCCATTTGTGAGAACATGGATGGAATTGGAGGACATTGTGTTAAGAATAATATCTTGATAGAAATCTCAGACGCACATTCTGGATACTAAGTATCCATAAGTCTTGGCATTACTTTCATAAAGAACCTGTTTTGGACTGAAGAATGATAAATCATACTCACCAGTGAAACTGATTATGAACATCACATTGGGCTGAACTGATTGACAACACGAAAAGAATTAGAACATTTCAAAAACCATACAGGAAGAGTGTAGAAAAAAACATTGGCTAATTCGCTATAGTGTGGAGAAGTCCACAAACAGCAATTGTTATAATTATTTGCTAATGTCTAATAATATTTCACATGTGTTTCAGAGGAAGAAAAAAATAAGATATTTTATAAAATGTGCACCTTTCTATGGAACAGCCAACAGGAACAAAATAAACATGCAAATAAATATTTAAGTCATGCTGGAGGAAAGAAGGAATGAATAAAGTGTAAACCTGGGACTGAGAATCAGTTCTAGGGACTGAAAAAACAGAAGTATATCACAAATCTTGATGAATACATGAGAAAATTAAAAATGAGGATCCTCTAAATGTCATCCAGTTGCCGGAGTTCATATTAGGCACTTTCACAAGTATAATCTTAATGACTCCTTTCACAAAGGGTATGGATTAAGAATTATGATCTGCATTCTGTAAATAAGATCACTCAAGCTCAAAGAATGAGTCACTAAAATCTTCTAGTCAGAAAGGCACAGGTTTGTGTCTGAAAGCCAGGTTCTCTGATTGCAAGTGTCATTCTGTTTCCTTTATTCCTTTCTGCCTCTGTTCTTTTATTGTGATCTACTTAAAGTCATATGTATCCTAGGGGGACATGAGAGCTCTGAGACAGCTGATAAAAAAAACAAAGAATAATTTCACCTGTATATTGATTTAGCTGAGAGCAAAATCACAATTAAAAATTTCATCTGAACTCTTCTTGGAATTATTTGGTTTCTGTATATTCTAGAATTAATTTGATGTTAGTTTCTTATTAAAACAACATTCAATTGTCACATGATAAAAGTGTCAACATTTGATAGAGATTTGAATTTGTAATTTCTTTTCAGTTGTTATGAATACAGTTCCCAAAGACACTCAATATACGCTTAAGACAGAAACAATAAACTATATAACATTGAAATAAAACTTATTTATAATTTGTTAATTTGGAGGATCTCTGAAAACTTATTACATACTCACAATATCAAAAATATCATTTTGTACTGAGGGCAAGAAAAATATGAGGGGGCATTCAGCATTGCTCTTTCACAGCTGTTTTTCTTCGGCACTTAGAAATGGGGCTAGATGCAAATATATCAGGGATACCCATTCATAAAATAGAATATTTAAATAATTTAATTCAGAATCATACAGGGATTGCTAAATGTTAGCCTTAAAACATCGACTGCTGTATTAGTCCATTTTCACACTGCTATAAAGATGCTACCCGAGACTGGGTAATTTATAAACAAAAGAAGTTTAATTGACTCACGTTTCCACATGGCTGGGGAGACCTCAGGAAACACATTCATGGCAAAAGGCAAAGGGGAAGCAGCACCTTCTTCACAAGGTGGCAGGAGAGAAAGAGCACGGGGAAACTGCTAATTTTAAACCATCAGGTCTTGTGAAAACTCCCTCACTATCATGAGAATAGCATGGGGAAAACCACCTTCATGATCCAATCACTCCTACCAGGTACCCCCCTCAACAAGTGGGGATTACAATTTGACCTGAGATTTGGATGGGCACACACAGCCAAACTACATCAACAACAAAGAAAAATATTTAGGATCTTAAGACAAAACATTGAAATAATGATGCTCTCTGAAGTAAAAGAAATAGTCAACATATTTTATATGAAAGCATATTGTATGAAAATAAAAAGAAAAAACAGAAAGTTCAATGTTAAACCATAATAGAAAGGCAAAATAATGTTTAAAATATGTTCTAAGGAAAAACAAATATATATATATGCATACAATATAGGTTTATATTGTTTTAGTGAGGCTATATTTACTCTGATCTTTGTATTTATAAATAGATTTATCAAAACTATGTATTCAAAAACATAGAAATTTGAGTTTCTTTAAATACAGTCAGCTCAGTTTTCAAGTTATATTGTCCAGAATTTTCATATAGATTTCCACAAATTTTCAGTTACGGAAGAATTATTTATTTATGAAGCAAAACATACTAGTACATTTTACTTGTTACTTACCTTTCTGTTACATAAATGCCATAATTTCAGTAAAATGGCAATATAGCTAGTTAATAGTAGCAATTAGAATTAAAGAAATTAATAAGGCAATCAAGTCTACTTAAACAAGTAAGAAAATATGTGTGAAAAACTATAACAATATGTTTACAATTTACAGTTTTCTTTCTGTCTTCTTATTTAGAGATTCATTTTAACTCTTTTTTAAAACTTGTATTGGATATTTAAATTGTATAGTTAAATTTTTACATGTTCTTTTTAATTTTTAGAAACAAATGTGTTTTGTGATGGTTCTAGTTCTTTTTTGTAATCTTCATTGCACTCTTATTAGACAAATTTCTACATTAAAATTATATACAATTGCCAAAATGTATATCACCTGGGACAAATTTTGTTTTCCTTAACTAATTATCTTTTCAAACTTTATTTTAGGTTCAAGGGGTACACGTGCAAGTTTGTTACGTAGGCAAACTGCGTGTCACTGGGGTTTGTTATACAAATGATTTCATCAACCAGGTAGTGAGCACAGTACCTGATAGGTAGTTTTGTGACCCTTATGCTCCCCCTACCCTCCACCTTCAAATAGGCCCCAGTGTCTATAGTTCCCCTCTTTGTGTCCACATGTATTCAGTATTTAGCTTCCACTTATAAGTGAAAACATGTGGTATTTGGATTTCTGTTCTCATGTTAATTCACTTAGGATAATGGCCTCCAACTTCATTCAATTTGCTGCAAAGGACATGGTCTCATTTAATTTTTATGGCTGCATAGTATTCTATGGTGCATACGTACCACATTTTCTTTATTCAGTCCACCATTGATAAGTGTTAAGGTTGATTTCATGTCTTTGCTATTGTACATAGTGCTGTAATGAATGTAAAAGTGCATATGTCTTTTGGTAGAAAGATGTTAAATTCCATTGGGTGTATATTCATAGTGGGATTGCTGAGTCAACTGCTAGTTTTGTTTTAAGTTCTATGAGAAATCAAACTGCTTTCCACAGTGGCTAAAACTAATTTATATCCCCACCAGCAGTGTATAAGCACCACTTTTCTCTGCAACCTTATAAGAATTTGTTATTTTTTGACATTTTAATGATAGTCAGTCTGATTGGCGTAAGATGGTATCTCGTTGTGGTTTTCATTTACACTTCTCTGATGATTAGTGATGTGGAGTATTTTTTCATATGCATGTTCACCACATGTATGTTTTCTTTTGAGAAATACCTGTTCATGTCCTTTGCCCATTTTTTAATGGTTTGGTGTTTGCTCATAAATTTCTTTAAGTTTCTTACAGATTCTGAACATTAGACCTTTGTCAGATACACAGTTTGCAAATAGTTCCTCCCATTCAGTAGGTTATTTGTTTACTCTGTTGATAGTTTCTTTTGCTGTGCAGAAGCTCTTTAGTTTAATTAGATCCAGCATAATTTGTTTTAGTTTCAATTACTTTAGGAGACTCTGTCCGGCACTCTTTGCCAAGGCCTATATCCAGAATGTGTCCAAGGTTTTCCTCTACAGTTTTTATAGTTTTACATTTCACATTCAAATCTTTATTCTATCTTGAGTTGATCGCTGTATATAATATAAGGAAGGGATCCAGTTTCAATCTGCATATGGCTAACCAGTTATCCTAGCACCATTTATTGAATAGGGAGTCCTTTTCCCATTGCTTTTGTTGACTTTATTGAAGATCAGATGGTTGTAGATGTGTAGCTTTATTTCTGGGTTCTCCAACCTATTCCATTTGTCTATGTGTCTATTTTTTTTTTTACCAGTACCATGCTGTTTTGGTTACTTGTAATATAGTTTCAAGTTGGATAGTGTGATTCCTCCAGCTTATTTTTTTCTTAGGATTGCTTTGGCTATTCAGCTCTTTTGTTCTATGTGAATTTTAGAATACTTTTCTCTAGTTCTGTGAAAAATAATGTTGGTAATTTGATAGGGCTAGCATTGAATCCATAAATTGTTTTAAACAGTCTGGTCATTTTAACAATATTGATTCTTCCTATTGTGAACCCCAAATTACTTAGAAAGGTCTCAGTCAATTTAAAAAGTTTATTTTTGCCAAGGTTAAGGATGCACACCCATGACACAGCCTCAGGAGGTCCTGACATATGTGCAAGGTGGTCAGGGCACAGCTTGGTTTCATGCATTTTAGGGAGACATGAGACATCAATCCATAGATGTAAGATGTACATTGGCTCACTCCAGAAAAGCAGGACAACTCAAAGTGGGGAGGGGACTTCCAGGTCATTTATAGATAAACACCTACAGTTATATTGCTTAACTTTCTCCCTAGCCTTTCCAAAGGAAGCAATCAGATACGCATTTATCTCAGCGAAAAGAGGAATAACTTTGAGCTCTGTCTGTGCTTTGTCTGCAAGGAATTTCCTTGTGGATAAATTGTGAGGGAGGTATATAACTTTTTTATGTTAGCAACTATCTTGTTCAGGAATAGAACGAGAGGCAGGCTTAGTGATTTGGGATCCGGAGACTTATTTTCCTTTCACACTTTCAGTGAGCATGAAATCATTTTCCATTTGTTTGTGTTGCCTCTGATTTCTCTCAACAGTGTCTTGTAACTCTCATTTTAGAGATTTTTCACCTACCTAGTTAGCTGTATTCCTAGTTATGTTATTATTTGTGTGGCTATTGTGAATGGGGTGGCATTATTGGTTTGGCTCTCAGCTTGGTACTTATTGGTGTATAGAAATGCTACTAACTTTTGTACATTGATTTTGTACCCTTACATTTTACTAAAGTTGTTTATCAACTCTAATAACCTTTGGACAGAGACCATGGGGTTTTCTAGATACAGAATTACATCATCTGTAAAGAGAGAGAGTTTCATTTTCTCTCTTCCCATTTGGATGCCTTTTATTTCTTTCTCTTCCTTGGTTGCTCTGGCTAGGACTTCTGGAACTGTGTTAAATAGCAGTCGTAGAGTGGGCATCCTTGTCTTGTTCCAGTTCTCAGTTCCAGTTCTCATGCCTCCTGGTTTTGCCTGTTTAGTATGATGTTGACTGTGCATTTATCACAGATGGCTTTTATTATTTTGAGGTATGTTCCTTCAATACCTAGTTTGTTGAGGGCTTTTTTGAACATGAAGGGATGTTCAATTTCATTGAAAGCCTTTTCTGCATCTATTGAGATTGATATGGACAGGAGACAGGGAAATACCGGGTAGAAGAGGGCAGTTCCCCGGCAAAGACCCCACCCTCAAGACTGGAAACCCATGGCCCTAAAGGGGAACAGGCATTCTTGCTTTCGCACTCAAATGTTGCCTTTTGGCCCACCATGTTTCCCTATCCTGTATCCATATAAACCCCAAACCCCAAGCTTTACAAGCAGACGAGCAAATGAGTGGATGAACAGAAGAGCAGAGGAGCAGAAGAGCAGTGCTGCAGAGAAGAGAAAAGAAGGAGCATCTGAATGTTGAGAGGAGTTCAGCTGGAGACAGTCTGAGAGGAGATCCATTGCAGGATGGCCAAACTCCAGGGGAATACCATCTTCCCACTCCAACCCCTTTCTGGCTCCCCATCCATCCCACTGAGAGCCACCTTCACCACTCAATAAAACCTCTTCATTCACTGTCCTTCAAGTCCGTGTGTGACCTGCTTCTTCCTTGATGTTGGACAAGGACCCGCATACCAAGAGGGCGTTGAGCTGGTTAACACTTAAGTCATCTGTGGACAGCAAACCTAAAGGAGCACTGTAACACACCCTATGGCTTCAGGAGTCACAGGAACCCACCCCTAGATGCCACCAGTGGGGCCAGAGCCCAAAAATGTTTGACCCAGCTACTGCACCTGACTGCATGCTCCCTGCTCCTGTAAGGTGTTTGAGCACGCATGCAGTTGCTGAACAGGTGAGCCACACCCCTGTGACACATCCTGTGAAGGGGGTCAGCGAACTCTTCTATTTCAAGATGATCATGTGGTTTATGTTTTTACTTCTATTTGTGTGATGTATCACATATATTGATTTGTGTATGGGGTACCAACCTTGCATCCCAGGGATAAAGCCTACTTCATCATGGTGGATTAGCTTTTTGATGTGCTGCTGTATTTGATTTGCTGGTATTTTGTTGAGGAATTTTGCATCTATGTTCATTGGGGATATTGGCCTGAAATTTTCTTTTTTCATTTTGTCTGTCAGATTTTGGTGTCAGAATGATGCTGGCCTCATAGTTAGGAATCCCTCCTCCTTGATTTTTGGAGAAGTTTAAGTAGAATTGGTACCAGCTCTTCTTTATATGTCTGGTAGAATGTGGCTGTGAATCTCTGTGGTCCAGGGCTTTTTCCAGTTGGTAGGGTTTTTATTACAGATTCAATTTTGGAACTTGTTATTGTTCTGTTCAGGATTTCAGTTTCTTCCCGGTTCAATCTTGGGAGGTTGCATGTTTCCAGGAATTTACCCATTTCTCCTATGTTTGCTTATATTTAATATACTTAAGAGTGGTGGCAGGCATAGTTTCATTTCTATGTTTAGAACTCCTTTAAGGACCTCTTGTAAGGCAGGTCCAGTGGTAACAAATTCCCTTAGCATTTGCTTTCCTGAAAAGGATTTTATTTCTCTCTCAATTATGAAAATTTCATATTTAGTTTGGCTAAATATGAAATTATCAGTTGCTATTTCTATTTTTTAAGGATGCTGAATATAGGCCCCAGTCTCTTCTGGGTTGCAAAGTTTCTGCTAAAAGGCCACTATTAGCCTGGTGGGGTAGCCTTTGTACATGACTTGCCCCTTATCTCTAGCTGGCCTTAAGTTTTTTCCTTCTCATTGACTATAAAATCTGATGACTATGTGTCTTGGGGGTGATGATCCCCAAGATGATGATCTTGTATAGATCTTGCAGGGATTCTCTGAATTTCCTGAATTTGCATGACAAACTCTCTAGCAAGGTTGGGGAAATTTTCATGGACAATACCCTCAAATATGTTTTCCAGGTTACTTGCTCTCTCTCTCGATCTCTTTCAGGAATGCCAATGAGTTGTAGGTTTTGTGCATTTACATAATCCCATATTTCTCAGAAGTTTTATTCATCTTTTAAAATTTATTTGTCTTAATTTTTATCTGACTGTGTCAATTAAAATGAACAGTCTTTGAGCTCTGAGCTGCTTTCCTCAGCTTGCTGTATTCTGTTATTAATGCTTCCAATTGTATTCTGAAATTCCTGTAGTGAAATTTTTATTTTCAGAAGTTAAATTTGGTTCTTTCTTTCTTGAAATGTCTATGTTGTCTTTCAACAGTTGGATGGTTTTATTGTTTTCCTTTGATTGAGTTCCAACCTTCTTCTGTATCTTGATGAGCTTCCTTATCTTCCAGATAACCAGACTTTGGTCCACCTAAGAAACATTGCTGGGAGCCAGTACCGTCACTTGGAGGTAAGAAGACACTCTGACTTTTAGAGTTGCCAGGGCTTTTATGCTGGTTCTTTCTCATCTGTGTAGGCTGATGTTACTTTAATCTTTGAAGTTGTTGTCTTTTGGATGGGGCCTTTTTTTTTTTTCTTGTATATTCTTTAATGCCTTTGAGAGTTTGACTGTAGTATAAGCTGGGTTTGGTCCATTGGTTTTGTTTCTGGATGCATTCAGGGGACCAAAATCTCAGCTTAGCACTCCTAGGCTATATGCTCTAACCCTGGGGGCTGGAACCAGGTCCATGGCTTTGATCTCTGGCTTGTCAAGGTTAACCTAGCAACACTCCAACAGGGGCTACTGACAACAGCTCCTCAGCAGGGCAGTGGTGAGTCACCATTTCCCTATTCATGTGTGCACCAGCAAGGTGGTAGTTGTCCTCACACACATGCATGTCAACAATGAGTCCCCATGTACATGTGTGCTGGAGGAGCAGTGCGACTCCCCATTCATGTATGCATGTGTGTGCCAGCAGGGCGGCAGGGGGTCTATGCATATATGCATGCTAATAAGGTGGCAGGATGAGGATGTGGATGAGTGTGTACCAGTGGGGAAAGGCTGTGGGTGGGTGCATACTGGTGGGGGTCTCCAAAAATATGTGCAAAAGTGCTTGAATGGGTAGGTAGGTTCTCCTGGCAAAGGAGCTATAGTGGTGGCCACTGGAAAGCACTTTGGCTGGGATGCTGGGGTAGTGCTGTAAGTGGGTGAGGCCAGGCAGGGACACTGGGAGAGACCAGCAGACAGGGAGTTGCTCAGATCAGACTGGCCCTATATTAGTCTGCTCTTATGCTGCTAATAAAGACATATCCAAGACTGAGTAATTTATAAAGGAAAGTTTAATGGACTCACAGATCTGCATGGCTAGGGAGGACTCACAATCATGGCAGAAGGTGAAGGAGGAGCAAAGGCACATTTTACGAGGTGGCAGGCAAGAGAGCATGTGCAGAGGAACTCTGCTTTATAAAACCATCAGATTTCGTGACACGTACTCACTATCACAAGAACAGCATGGGAAAGACCCATCTACATAATTCAATTACATTCCACTGGATCCCTTTTAGAACATGTGGAGGTTATGAGAACTAAAATTGAAGACAAGATTTGGGTGGTGACACAGCCAAGTAATATCAGACCACATCCCACAGGAAGCATAGCCTTGCTGTGTCCAATGCCAGCAGCTAATAAAGTCTAAAGCTGCCTAATGGAGTATGGAGAGCTTTGTGGGATGGGCACCCATGGCCATGTTCCACTGCAGCTGTTCCTGTGTCAAATATTCTGGGCTCGATTAATGCAGGAGTTTTGTCTTTACCAACTCTCCAGGCAGTTTTCTCTGCCAGCTCAGATGTCTGTGGGGGTCCTGGGGTCTCCTTCAGCTAGAATCCCAGAGATCAATGGTGAGAGTGGACCACTCCAGGCCTATTTCACTCAGCCCTTCCCTAGGAGCAGCTGGGGGCCAGGAACAAGTCCTGATGCTTGGCAACCCCTTGTAGGGTTCCCAGCTCTCTTCTCTTTCAGCCTTGAGTCTGTATCCACCCTCTGTCCACTCTCAATGTCTTTTTTCTGAAGATATGTTTGGAGTATCCTCCTCTACTTGATGATCTGGTCTCTCTCAGTGGGAAAAGCTCTTTATGGCTGTGTCTACTCAGCCATCTTAGCTCTGACTGATTATGTACTCTTAAGAGCCTTTAATTAGGACATTTTAAAAGAAGAAAATGCAGATTAAATAAACAGACATTACCTATTTTTAATAAAAATAACATTGACATGTTTTTTTCTGTCCTGTGAGCCAGTAGAATATTTTTCTGTTCCTTTTCCAGTGCCATTTATCTCAGCTGCCTGCAGCATAGATGACTAGCTCTGTTCTTTTATGTAGTAGTAAAACTGAATACAACCAAACAGAAAGTTCTCTTTGACTAGCACTATGTTCTTATCAAGCTCAATTACATTGACTCCTTGTGTCAGACAAATGTGATGACATCAACACAAGTAACCTCGCAAGAAAGGTGTTTGAACATGGATTATTTAAGATTTTACTTAATAGCAAAAGCAGAATTCACATGCATAGGGATTTGTTTCCAGCTCTCCTAAAATATCCTTCTCGTTTCTAACTACAGGCTTACTCATGTAATCCAGCTATGAATCAATCAGGTCTTTTGCATGTATTTATTTGTCATATAGTCTCCTGTTTCAAATGTTGATAATTTAAACATTTCAAAGCACATTGAATGTTTTCATAAGGTAACCTGTTTCTCAGGGAACCATTTTAAGGCACAGAGGTAATTTGAATTTGTTAAATCAAAATTGGGTTCTAAATAAGTTGCAGTTTTAGTAATGAAATTTGAAAAGCTATGTTTAACTCATTGCCTTTTTCTGGTAACATCTTTTTGCATTCTGAAGGAGTCTTATTTCTAAAAATGAGTCATATTCTCCATATGAGTTTTTGTTACAACCTACATGTAACCTTACAAAACTCAGGTGTAGTCAGTTCATCTTTTTCTAGTTGCCTTATGGTCTTGTCAAAGATTATCAAACATTTTTAGGAAACAGCATATACATTTCTGCTTTACTGTAATCCTTTTATCTATTTTTACTCTCATATGTCTCCAAATTAGAGAAAGATTTTTTTCTTGTTCCACAATTGGAAATTATAATTTTATGGAAGGCCACCATTTTAATATCTTTTCCATGTCAAGCAACAATGATAGCCATCTTTTAGGCACATGCCTAAGGAAGCTATTTCCTTCTATACCTATACAATCAAAAATATAATTATGTGCTTCTTCATATTTGAGGACACTAAAAATGACCAAAAACTTTCATTATGAAAGCCCTAATATGGCAGGCAAGCAGATCACATACCTTTTTATCTACATGTTGTAGAAGGTAACGACGAGGACATTTAGCTGGTAAGATCTTTTTTACTTTCTTTGATAAGAAGTTTACTGACTGAATGGAGTTTGCCAACATTTTTATTTTCATCATCTACTGAATATGTGGATATAGGAGCAAGTCTTTTCCGAAGTTTCATTAAAATAGTCATACAAATTAAGAACACTATTTGAAACTTCATTTTTCAAATTAAGTGTCTATGTACTAAAAGAAACATTTTGTTACTACTGTGATTCCATGCACCTCCCTTGACCCACTGTAGAAAACATAATCTTTGCTAAGATCTGACAGAATCAGATCTACCCCATAAGAGGCCAATGCATCTATTGTCAAAATCCCCTATTTGTTCCCCAACAGGATATTTTAGATGCAACTTCTGAATCAGGCCAAGTAATTAACACAGTTTCATACAACCATCAAGGGAATAATATGATAATGCATGTTCATTACTGGGATATGCCTAAGGTAATTCAGTGGCCACTATTTTCAACTGACCATTGGTATTTTGGGGGAAATAAAAATAAAAACTTTTGAATGATTTAGCGGTACTTACCTGTCTTATGCTAATCTTATGTTTCCCCATCCCCTACTCTGCCATTCCCAATCCCAAATTATTTTTTGCATAATCTGCAAAATAATTTATTTTGGTTATTTATTTCCTTAATGCAGCTGTATGTGTTTTTCCATATGCCATTAATGTAACAAAGTTATTAAGCCTTCTTTTAGGGGGATATATGGGTAATACTGGTGTTGGTATTGTAATTGCTCTTATTTTCCTTATCTAGGTTCTTGGAAAATATGGTCATAAAATTTACAATGTTAAAATTAAACTGTCTTGAGGGACAATATACAAATAGAAAAGGGTCAGACCATATAAGACAATAGAACTTTAGTCCAAAAGCTCTGCAGGAATCAGCCCAGAATGGTCAAGACTTAGTCATTCACTGCCAACTTTCCTAATTTTTGCCCTGACTTCCACCTCAGCACCAATCAGAGAGAGCCAAATATACTTCCCAAACCAGTTATATACTATGCCCAACTGCTAGTTAATTTACTTCCAGCTTCCTTGTGCCAATAACCTCTTATCAAGGTATAACTGAAGTCTCCCCTTTTATCCACTATAAAGCTCCCTTGTCTGCCTTTGAGTCTGCCAAATGCAGGTGATGGTGGCTGACTCCCTTGCTTTATCAAGCTCTGATTAAATGGCCTCTGTTTGTTCTTATTTGGATTGTCTTTGTTTTTTTTTCACAAGCAGTATCTCAATACAAAGCACAACAGTTAATCCACGGGCAAAGCCAAAGACAGATCGTTAATGTTCGTGATTACAGTGCACTAAGGTTTCACACAAATTGTGTCACTTGGAGTGATCCAACCAGGCATCAACCATTTTGGAGAACTGCCAATCATAGCTGCAAACATTAGTGATCAGAGGTAAAAACGACAGCAACTATGTAAGACAGATAATCTATACTGGTATTCACTTGACACTAAAAACGGTTTTCTTTCAGTTACTATTTTTGGGGCTGCCTTTTCAATATGGCACTTCCCTGCAACGTTCCTTACCTAAAAACTGAGATTTTTGCTTCCTGAAGAGGTGTTTCCCCAGAATGTGAGATTTTTAATACTAAAAATAGGACAATCAAGCCTGAAAAGTGGTCATTCTATTTTTTTGTTTGTTTGTTTACCATATTATCATTCAACCTGGAATACAAGCTAGAAAAATCTGCCAGACTTCATAGATTCCTGTTTCTCTCATCCTTCATTCATATCCAACCAGTCCCCAGAAGTGGGCTCTATTTCCTAGAGACATGTTCACCATAAGCTGACATAGTATAAACCTGAAGCCCCTTCTGTGCATGGATCTCCTTCCCAAGCTCTGAGAGAGTCCCTGCCAATGTGTTCACATGTATATATGTTTTTCTAAAACTTTCAAAAGTTAGAATCACCATCAGTTAAGATGACTGTCTCCACAGTGATTGCCGCTCCATCACACTTCCCTTCGCGTTGGGTAATGTAAGGGTGACCACAAAGCATGTTTGGAATCCAACTAAGAGGCAACTGAGTTGGAAATACTTCATTTTTGGTTTATTGGAATATGTTGTGGTTTTCAGCCACTTCTAGGAATGGTTTCATAATTGCTAGCATCCCTGCTGTAGGAATGACTTCCAGAAGTACTCCTGCCACTCATTGTGCTGACCCACCCAGCATCACAGGAGGAAGGAGAAAGGCCAAAAATTTACTGCTGTATGAAGGTGTCCTCTCCCATCTGTCACTGGAACTATGAGAATAAAGGAGAAATATTGTTTAAAATGTGCAGAACCAGTAGCTAATATGTGGAAAAATCTTCCAATCATTATATATATATATATATACACATACACATTATAAAAAGAATATTTGGTTTTCATAAGTGCCTAATCAAAATGAAAGTATTTCTGGTTAGAAATATGATTTATAATGCAGGATGCATAATTAAAAACCTGCCATGCTCTTTTTCTTCCTTCTTTTGATGAAAAGTACTTAAAGTTAAATTTATCAGAAATTCTGTGTTGGCAGGGAACAACCAGTAGCAGTACTATAAGCAACAGATACAACTTGGTGTAAAATCATATTTTTTGCATCCAAACTATCAGTAAATTTTTTAATCAATTGTAGTAGAAAAAGTCTTGATTTCTTTCTAACCTCTCTATGGAAAATAGTATTATAAAATCATTTTCATACGAAGATATTAAAAAGTATATGTCCAAAACGTTTTTATATGGATAATATATGGAAATGTGTCAAGAAGGTAATTCAATTACCTATTAACTATTATTGTATTATTACAGTTATTAATCTATAGTTATTCTGTTATTTTTCTGGATTATTTGAAGTTTGTAGTATTTTTTAGCCTTTTTTTTTTTTTTTTTTTTTGAGATGGAGTTTTGCTCTTGTTGCCCAGGCTGGAGTGCAGTGGCACCATCTCGGCTTACTGTAATCTCCGCCTCCCAGGTTCAAGCAATTTTCCTGTCTCAGCCTCCCGAGTAGCTGGGATTACAGGCACCCACCACCACACCCCACTAATTTTTGTATTTTTAGTAGAGATGGGGTTTCACCATGTTGGCCAGGCTAGTCTCGAACTCCTGACCTCTTGATCTGCCTGTCTCAGCCCCACAAAGTGTTGGGATTACAGGCATGAGCCACCGCACCTGGCCTTGTTAGCCTTTTAAAGTTGGTAATGTTTTATTATTTATTTCCTCATTATAAACAAAATACTTGCTTTCATACTTAATTTTGTATTTGTAATTTTGAGCACTTTTTCTTAGAGAGAGTCTCACAAAAGTGGATTAGCTCCTGCTATTCCCTAGTCATCTCTAGAATCTGTTCCTCACTTTCACCTTCTTGGGCTGGTTCAGAAATTCATTCTCTGGCTCACAGCTCTTCTTACTCCAATCAATTCCCCCTGCTGCCACGAGAGTCAATGTTCTAAAAAACAAATTCAGTTGTCATCAGGGGACATAAAACAACGTTTTTCTCTAGGTGCCAATCATATTCCATAGTCCTGCGTTTCATCCTAAGCTCCCCAACCCAGGCTGCTTGAAGCACCACTTCACATGGAACTTCCTATATTCTCTCACACATCACTTCTGAGTGTGAGGCTTCCTCTCTCTATGACGGAAGATCTGATAAGTCCTTCATGGTCAACCTCAAGTATCACCTGCTCACTGAAGATTTGTTCAACTTATCCACCATTTATATGCCTCAGAACATCTTTTTTATTTTTCACTTCAGTACTTTTCACTCTGTGTGACATTTTCTTATTGATATTCACATATCTCCTGCTAACAAGCAAGTTTCTTGAAAGCGGAGTCTTTATCTTATCACTGTATCATCAGTGTAGTATGACGCTTGCTTGACATAGCACTCATTTGCTCATTTATTAATCTTACATATCTGCTTATATTACCTATAATATGTATCAGACATTCTGCTAGGTACTAGAGATAAAGCTTGTAGTAGATTCATGATAGATATTATTGAAATGAATGAATATATTACCTTCTGATTTTGTCATAAAGATAATCACATTGCACGTTTACTCCAAGTCCTATCATCATATCATTGTCATGGAGCAGGCAGAGAATATTTCCTCTATGTTCAAATAAGCAATTGTGGTATTAAAAAAAAAAGGCTGAACTAGAATCAGAAGTCTTGGATTTTAGTTTCTGGGCTACAGTTAATGGCTAAGGATGTTAATCAAGTCATGTAAATATCTCTGGTAATGATTTTCTTTTCTTTAAAATGAAGGAAATATTTCATATCCCATTAACACACTTTAAGAATTAAATGATATAGGTGGAATTGGTTTGTTAACAATTGTTTTACACAAATGTTAAGGTGCTATTGTTTTCAGATAAAAGGTGTTACTATTCCTCTGCATCTGGTAACATCTTTCATTTGCACTTTCAACAGTAATACACTGTATTTATTATTTACTGTCCACCTGGAATGAAAATCATCAAATACTACTTGTTCAATCAAACTGCAATAACACTCAATTCTCAGAGATAATGAGATTGAACTGGAACTAAATGAAAATACATTTTGCTAAATCACAGTCACAGCCTAAAAATGAAGGTCAAAATGGAACTACAACTCTGGGTAGAGTGTGCTGGAAAATGCAGAAAATTCTAACAGGCACATTCAAACCCAATATTATCAGATAAAAGGCCATATTGTACCTCACCATTTTAGTAAGTGTAAAATATGTTTTATCTTTCTGGACCTACAGCTATTATCTCCACTACAGAACAGGACCTAAGAGGTTGCAGACCCATACTGCTTGATGTTTCTATTCATCTGACGTAAGATGTATTTCCATCATCTTTTCTTCCTTGTCATCTTTAAACACAGTCCTACTCTCTATAGTTAAAAAACATAGAATCTGATTTGATAGAGGAGATTGCCCTGTGAAATTTGAAATAATTTATGAAATGCTTAATTGACTTATTGTTAATTGAGAGCTAAACCAAAATTTTAGAAATAGTTTCAAGCCATTTTACCAACCACAAAAATTGTGTATCATTTTTATAAATACAGAGAAAGAAAATAAATTGAACCTCATATGGTAGAATAATGTGCATCATTTTTCATATCCTGTTAATGTTTTTCTCTGATTCTGCTGAGAAATACCCCAGCATTTTTTTTTTTTTTTTAGGGAAATTGTTGTGCCAGCATTCATACTGATTTCACGGTGGAATTAACCATACCACTCATGTTTTCTGACATGGGCATGTGACCCAGACAATGTTAAAAATGTCTTTCTCTATGATATTTCAAATAAGAATTGTTTAAAAATAGAGTACTTCCTTTGTAGTGATGCACAGAAAAGATGTGAGCCTGGGAGCCACTAGTGGCCATAATTGCAGCTTAATCGAGAAAGCCACACAGAGAGATTAAAAGCAACAACCACATAGAGAAAAACAGAACAAAATACTACAAAAGCTGGGAAGTGATGAGGTAAGATACTAGAGATCAAATTCTCCTAGACAGACAGAAAGTAAATTTCAGAAAAAGCCAAAATCAGACTCTAAAAACAAGAATTGAGGATAAATCTGAAGAATAAATAAGCAAAATAGGAGGCTCAGGGTAAAGAGATTAGATTAAGTTTTTGGACCAGAAGATAGGCTCAGAAAAATAAAGTATATTCCAGAAGAGGTGTGGAGATTTTGTGTATTCTTGTTATGCAAACCACATTGAATATTCAAGGGCACTGAGGTCATCTATACTGTTCTTAGGATGAATTCACTCTATATCAACCACTTGACGATATCAAATCCCCATCTCCTGGGGCATATTCTGTGCTTTGTTCTATTCAAAAGAAAGCAATGAATAGTTTCTTCTCCCTTACTTTTATCTTCCACAGTGGTGTGAGTGCTAGCACTCTAACAATCCTTGACTTCATTACCACATGTCTCACTTATGGCCAGGAAGATCTAAGTGGACATCCCTGGGGAGATTCTGGGAAAGCTTTTTAAGATGAATAGCCTTAGTGTTATGTCCCTTTAATTGCTTGCACTTCTTCCATTCATCCTTCTCCCATCTGGACAAAGGAAACAATGATAAAATTCATGACAACCATTTTCGGACTATGAAGATGGCAGTAACATGTTAAGCATGGTGGAGTTTCAACATGAATTTTAGAGCAGACACACATTCAAAGCATGGTGGGTCCTTCTCGTTTCATCGATAGCCATCTTCAGCATTAGCAGATGTTCCCACAAAATGCCAAGAAAAGCTATGTCCCTTCCAGGAATCATTGTCTTTCTCCTAACATTTTTAGGTGCCGGGTAGAGTTAAGAATGTTGCATCTGGCTGTGACAAGTTTTCTCTTGTTTAGACTGGCAAATTTGGCCTTTCTAAAATTGTGAATGTTCATGTCATCAGGTACTCAAATATTAAGGAATCAATATATGTTTTAAACAAACTGAAAATAATTCTTAAAAGTTGATTTTGGCCTTTGTTCATTATAATTGACCTAATTTCAAATACAGATAGGGTCCAAATAACATTACTTTTTTAGAAATAAATTATACTTTCTTTATAAGAAATAGTTTCTAAGTCCCTTAAGAGTTAATTATTGTTTTTGTTTGTTTTTAATTTTTAAAAACTATATTCCTTAAAGAATATTTGTAATCATTTTTCCTCTATCAGATCTTATAAAAAGAAATAGCCATGTCACCTCAGAGTCATTTTGTCAGAGTGCTACCTTGTCTTTCTTCAACTTTTGTTTCTCTTTTCTTTTCAATCTGTCATATTCACTAGTGAGCATGGTATTATATAGATATTACTGATATTTAATTTTACTATCTCCATATTTCCCTCTCATGTAAACTGAAAATTGTTTTAATGGGCTTCTCATCTATTACCATTTTTAAAATAAGGTACTTGACCATCTCCATAGTAAGAAAATCATATGACATTTCTCCATATGTGTGTAATGCCCTGAATTCACATAGTTCACCTTTCTCTATGACTGATCTTATCACCTGAAATACTGCTCAATAAAACCAAATCACAACATGTTTTCCCTCATTTTTCTTATTTCTTATTTTCTTCTTCTTTATATCAATTTAATTCCTTAGTTAACAAGTATATTTCTATATGAGCTTTACTGGTTATGTGAATTTGTAGATTTATTGTGTGAAAATTTGTATTTTTCCACTTTGTCCCACTTCCAAATTAGTCAATCAAATTTCTTTTTTTTTTTTTTTTTTTTTTAATTATTATTTTTATTATTATTATTATACTTTAGGTTTTATGGTACATGTGCGCAATGTGCAGCTAAGTTACATATGTATACATGTGCCATGCTGGTGCGCTGCACCCACCAACTCGTCATCTAGCATTAGGTATATCTCCCAATGCTATCCCTCCCCCCTCCCCCCACCCCACAACAGTCCCCAGAGTGTGATGTTCCCCTTCCTGTGTCCATGTGTTCTCATTGTTCAATTCCCACCTATGAGTGAGAATATGCGGTGTTTGGTTTTTTGTTCTTGCGATAGTTTACTGAGAATGATGATTTCCAATTTCATCCATGTCCCTACAAAGGACGTGAACTCATCGTTTTTTATGGCTGCATAGTATTCCATGGTGTATATGTGCCACATTTTCTTAATCCAGTCTATCATTGTTGGACATTTGGGTTGGTTCCAAGTCTTTGCTATTGTGAATAATGCGGCAATAAACATACCAAAACAGAGATATAGATCAATGGAACAGAACAGAGCCATCAGAAATAATGCCACATATCTACAAGTATCTGATCTTTGACAAACCTGACAAAAACAAGAAATGGGGAAAGGATTCCCTATTTAATAAATGGTGCTGGGAAAACTGGCTAGCCATATGTAGAAAGCTGAAACTGGATCCCTTCCTTACACCTTATACAAAAATCAATTCAAGATGGATTAAAGACTTAAATGTTAGACCTAAAACCATAAAAACCCTAGAAGAAAACCTAGGCATTACCATTCAGGACATAGGCATGGGCAAGGACTTCATGTCTAAAACACCAAAAGCAATGGCAACAAAAGCCAAAATTGACAAATGGGATCTAATTAAACTCAAGAGCTTCTGCACAGCAAAAGAAACTACCATCAGAGTGAACAGGCAACCTACAAAATGGGAGAAAATTTTCGCAACCTACTCATCTGACAAAGGGCTAATATCCAGAATCTACAATGAACTCCAACAAATTTACAAGAAAAAAACAAACAACCCCATCAAAAAGTGGGCGAAGGACATGAACAGACACTTCTCAAAAGAAGACATTTATGCAGCCAAAAAACACATGAAAAAATGCTCACCGTCACTGGCCATCAGAGAAATGCAAATCAAAACCACAATGAGATACCATCTCACACCAGTTAGAATGGCAATCATTAAAAAGTCAGGAAACAACAGGTGCTGGAGAGGATGTGGAGAAATAGGAACACTTTTACACTGTTGGTGGGACTGTAAACTAGTTCAACCCTTGTGGAAGTCAGTGTGGCGATTCCTCAGGGATCTAGAACTAGAAATTCCATTTGACCCAGCCATCCCATTACTGGGTATATACCCAAAGGACTATAAATCATGCTGCTATAAAGACACATGCACACGTATGTTTAGTCAATCAAATTTCTACCTAACTGTGAAACTACTCAGTTGTCATAGGGTTGTTATGCCTTCTCTTAATTGTACATATATAAAAAGATAAATTCTCATTGCTTCAATAATTTTTTTTAAAAATTTTCATAATGAGTTTGTGTGTTTGAATTTCTGTTCCCCAATTAGACCACGATAATTCACCCCCAGTTTAGAACAGTGTCTGGTACACATAAGGTTTTCAGTAGATATATTTTATCCAAACTCGATCATAATAGACGGAGGGGCTAGAACTAAGTCTACTTCTCCTTTCTAACTGCCTGCAAGAGCTAATAGAGTACTCAGAACATATTTAACAAGTGCTGAAAAATAGAAAATGAGACTAGGACTAAAAGTCTGGCCTTAAAAATTGACTGAACATAGAATGTTTTCCGCCCCCCAAAAAGTTAGTCCCTTATTCCTTCTACGAATTACAACAAAAAATCTCAGAAAAAATAAGTAAATATCAGAGTATCTTAAAAGTCCAGAAAAGAAAGCAAACTAGCTAGAGATTTTATGACTTGAAGAATAATGGGGAAGTGAATTGTCTGTGTTTTGTTTGTTTTTTCCTCCTATGTATCTCTGCCTGGGTACTGGAGAAACCCACAAAACATAAATGATAATGGGAGCAGACAAAACAACAACAACAAAACCGCCACAAGGATGGTATATATATATACATATATATACACACATATATGTATGTGCATATATATGTATGCATATATATATATGTATATACACCATCCTTGTGGGGGTATATATACCATCCTTGTGGGGGTTTTGTTGTTGTTGTTTTATCTGCTCCCATTATCATATATATACACACAGAAAAGGATGGCTAATGAGACATAATCCTCTTGACTATGCACTCCCTCCAAGAAAAGGCTGCACCTCTCTGTTTCCCTACTGCATCCTCCAGCCCCGGACTTTGAACAATAGCTTGTCTTTCATCCCCATTTTGCACAAAGGAGGCAGTATCCCTATCTCTCCCCACTGTGCACTCTGCCAACTGTGTGTTAGAGTCCTATCAATCATCTCCACATTGCAATAGCATGAGCAGATGTGCTTTCCCTCCCATCCACAGTGAGCACTGTGACTAGGAAGACTGTGGAGTAAAAAAGCTATGTGATCATTCCAACGCTGAACTAAGCATCAGAAAAGAAGCAGCACTCTTTTTCCTTTCTGTCATGTGCTGTGGAGCTCATGAAGTAGAGCACTGCTACTATCCTAATCTTGCACTAGCTGAGTGACAGCAAAGATGAAGCAACCAACTCCCACCTAATTAGAAAATAGAGGCTATGTATAGGAAGAAGAGGGAGCTTCAGAAACAGATCCTGTATATGAAGTTCTGGGCAGACTCCAGAGTGGCCATGCATGAAACCAACCAGAATCACAGAGCAAAATGTATGAGAACTGAACGATGGTGCAGAATATTGCCAAGATTTCAAGTTGGTCATTAATCAAAAGCACATAAACAGAAGAGACCAGAAGAGCACTGTAAAGGTTTTGAAATCTCAATTAACATTTAAACTACAGCCCACAAAAGTTGGCCAGGACATGCATTCTGAACTTTAACAGGTATATCACCTGCTTTAGCAGATATAAATAGGAAATATTATCATATACAACTTAAAATTTCCAGAATATATTAAACATCATTTACCATGTCAAGGACCATGAAAATATCAGTTTGAGCAAGAAAATCAACAGACACCAAAGCAAGATGTATCTAATTGCAACATGATGTTGCAATTATCTGATGATGATTTTAAAATCTGTATCATAAAAATACTCCGATAAAAAATTAGAAATTATTTGAATCAAATTAAAATATAGAAAATCTTGACAAAGAAATATCAGATATAAGGAAAAACAAAAGTGAAAATTTAGAACTGAAAAATACAGTAAGAAAAATTGAAAACTCACAAGATTAGTTCAATAGCAAAATGAACATGACAGAGGAAAGAATCAGCCTGTTGGAAGACAAATCAATAGAAATTATCCAATTGGAATAAAAAAGAAATGCACCATTCCTCAAAAAATATGAACAATCAAAATATATCAAAGATAAAAATAGATAACATGAATAATCTTTATTAACAAAATTGAGTATCTAGTTAAAAAGCTTTTTAAAAAAAACTCAGCCTAAATAGATTCAATAGTAAATTCTATCAAACACATAATTAAGAAATGACCCCAATTTGACACAATTTTATCCAGTAAATAGATAACACTTGTCAATTCTTTTGGTGAGCTTAGCATTGCCTTAATACCATAGCTAGATAATATCAATACAAAAAAACAAAATTACAAACCAATAATCCCTGTGAACATACATATAAAAATCCTCAACAAAATACTAGCAAATAGAATCCAGATTATAGATAAATTAATTATATACAATGATAAAGGCAGTTTATTTCAGGAATACAAAGCTGGTTTAGTATTTGAAAACTTACCACATTAAAAGTATAAAGAAAAAAAGACAAAAAGTTATATCAGTTGATGCAGAAAAAACATTTGCCAAAATGCAATACCCACTGATATAAAATTCTCAGCAAACTGAGAACAGAATGGAACTTCTTCAATCTGATAAAGAGTATCTATCAAGAAAACACAGTTACCATCAAACTTACAGACGAAAGACTAAATACTTTCCACCTTAAATTGGGAGAAAAGCAAAGATGTTGAGTATCACCATTCCTATTTAAGTAGTATTAGAAGTTCTAGCTACTGCAATAAGGCAAGAAAAAGAAATTAGAGGCATACAGATTGAGAAATCTATTGGAAAAAAAAGAAATGTTAACTGTTCCTATTAACAGATGGCATGATTGTCTATACGGAAAGTCCCAAAGAATCTATTGGAAAAAAAAATCTCCTAGAACTAGTAAGTGAACTTAGCAAGGTCACAGAATATAAGACCATGACATAAAAATTACATATATTTCTATAGAGTAGAAATGAGCTATTGTTATTAATATTTTAAAGTTACTAAATAACTCTCCAAAATGGAAAACTTCAGTATAAGTCTAACAAAACTTGTACAGTGCATGTATACCTTAAACTATAAAGCACTGATGAAATAATTCAACAATGACCTAAATTAATGTAGGGATACACCATGATCATTGATTGGAAGATGCAACATGATCAATAATAGAATTCTCTCAAAACTAACCTATATTATTCTATCAATTTGTATCAAAAACTTAAGATATTTTTGTAGATATATACAAAGTAATTCTGAAATTTACATAAAAAGCAAAGGAACTATAGAATAGTTAAAACAATTTGAAAATGAATAATAAGGTTTGAGAAATCACATTACTGGATTTTAAGACTTTCTACATACTTCACAGTAAGTGTAAAAGAAGCATGAGTGGGGGATTGACACAAATACCAGTGGAGCAAAATAGGAAGTTCAGTAATAGGCAAACCAAAGTACTCACAACTGATTTTTGACAATGATTCAAAAGCAATTCAATGTAAAAAGGGTAGTTTTCTAACAAATGAAATAATTGGACATCCCTAGGCAGAAAATAAGCCTCGGTCTAAACTTACAAATTGTATAAAATATTAACTCAAAATAAATTAGAGATATAAATAACCTAACACTAAAATTTTTAGACAAAAACACAGGAGAAAATCTTTGTTACTTTGGGCTAGGTGACAAGTTCTTAGACATGATGCCAAATGTACAATTTACAAAAGAAAATATTTATTAATTAAACTTCATTAAAATTGAAACACTTTGTTCTGTAAAATATCCTGTTAATAGGTTGAAAAGACTAGCCACAGACTGGCAGAAAATGTATTGCAAATTGCTTATGTTACCAAGGGCTTGTTTCTGGAATATGTAAGGAACTCATATTCAATCAGAAAATGGGCAGAAGTCTTAGACATTTCATCATAGAAGATACATAAAAGGCAAACAAAATCGCATGGAAAGAAAAATGCTAGCCATTAAGGAAATGCAGATTAAAGCTATGATGAAATAATACCATAAATGTATTAGAATGGCTAAATTAATAAATTCTGACACTACCAAATCCTGGTGTTAGGATACAGACCAACTGGATCTTTCACATACTCCTAATGGGAATAAGAATGGTGCGACCTCTCTGCAAAACAGTTTGAAAGTTTCTCATAAGTTTAAATATACACATATCATATAATCTTGGGTATTTATAATAGAGAAATAAAAACTCATGGTCATATTAAAAACTCATCCAGAATTTCCATAGCAGCTTTGTTTTTAATAGTGAAAAACTAGAAGCAATTTAAATGTCCTTTACCAAGTAAATGAGGTATAAAAGAGGTGGCACATCTGTGCAAAGTAATCCTACTCAGGAATAAGAAGGAATAAACTATTGATATAGGCAAATACTTTAATGAATCTCAAGGGCCCTATGTTAAGTGAAAGAAACTGAACCAAAAATGAGTACATACTGTATGATTACATTTATGTTAAGTTCTAGAAAAGTTTAAATGATAAAAGTCTAAAACAGATCCATGATTGCCA
Organism: Pongo pygmaeus; assembly: GCF_028885625.2. NCBI lineage: Eukaryota > Metazoa > Chordata > Mammalia > Primates > Hominidae > Pongo > Pongo pygmaeus. The sequence goes on from NC_072384.2 coordinate 88,036,143, forward strand.
GGGGTTAGGTTTAGTGGGGAGAGTGTGAAAAGGTTGATTTGAGATTATGAAACATTTTTCTATTTCGATTGTGGTGGTAATTATATTAATCCATATCTATGATGAAATTTCATAGAATTAAACTTTTTAAAAATATGTGTAAAAATATGAAATCCAATTAAGTTTTGTAGTTTACTTGATAATACTGGTCCAATGTCAATATTTTGACTTTGATAATATATGATGGTTATGTAAAATGTCATCATTGAGGAAACTGTGTAATGCAAATTATCTGTATTTATTTTGCAAAGTTTTATAAGTCTTAAATTTTTCAAAACAATTTTTTTATAAAAAGTCATTCTGAATGGTTGCACAATTTATGACTTCATTTATTTAACCTATTAAAATAAAAAAAATTTGTGATAGAGAAAAAAAGTCAGTGGTTTCCAGGGATCAGGATTAGGAAGAGGGAGTAACTACATACAGGTAGCATGAGGGAGTTTCTCTGGAGCACCAGAACAGTTTTCTATCCTGATTTTGGTGGGGGTTATACAAATCTATACATGTGATAATATTTCATAGCATTTTGTAACAACAACCACAAAAAACCCAAAGGAAAAAGAAATAATAAGTACAAAAACTGGTGAAATCTGAAAAAAAAATCAGATAGTTTGGTTTATAATATTCAATTTTCTGTTTTTAAATTACACTATAGTTTTATAAAATGTTATCATTAGGGGAACCTGAGTGAAAGGTACACAGAAACTCTCTGTACTGTTCTTACAATATTTAAATCTAAAATTGTTTCCAGACAGCAGTTTAAAAATTGACTCAATATAGAAAATAGAGTGATTTTTGGTGTGAATTCTTAACTCTGAAGTCTTTTTCCTGCTCCTACCTGATGTCGTCTGTTGTCTAACAACCTTATTCCTCACTGAGAGGCATTACAAATGGGAAAACGCCACTGAATGACTTCTCACTGACTGTAAAGCAATCACATTATTACTTGGCAACCAGCCCAGGGTTATGGGCAAGAAGTTACTCAGAAAAAAAAGCTCAAATTCAGCTTTTATTTGAAATTTCCCCTAAAATAGAAGGATGTTCATCAACACAGAATGGGAGCATGCACAGCTTGATAGAACATAAGACTGTATGTAATTTTACTGAACTATTATAGAAGATTTCTTGTCAAGCTTTCAAAAAGTAGTAAAACAATAATATTCTGAAATATTTGATTCGTATTTAATGAACAACATATAAACAGCTCAAATTTAAGTAAACACTGTCAAATCATTTCCTAAGCAAGCTACTATTTTGTTTCAGCCAGGGAACTAATAATATTCGGTAGGAGTGTGCTCTAATAATGATTAGTAAAACTCTATATTTTATCATGGAAAATAAATCAAATAAAAGACAATAAAATACCAACTATGCTAAAATAATGTTTCTTTCTTCCGTAAACATAAAGCAAACAGCTTGATATTCCTGCAAATCCCAGATAAAACGAGATATGTTTCTGGAAAATTAACCCCTTTGAACATTTCTTTATAGCCCCAAACCTCCAAAATTTAAATTTTGACTCAGTTTCGTGAAACAAGCAGCATCTGGGAAGAAGTGATGAAAATGTATTACTGTGATGACATATATTTATGTCAGGAATGTGGAATTCACATGTAAAATATGACAATATTTAACTTTACTCAATCCCTATTTTCCCAGTAAACACTGATAATTAGGAAATCTGCCCCTAAATTTTTGTCTTCTAAAATTTCCCCAGCCAGGGTGGGCACAGTGCCTCACGTCTATAGTCCCAAGCACTTATGAAGCTGAGCCAGGAGGATCACTTGAGCCTGGAGAGGTGGAGGCTGCAGAGAGCCATAATTGCACCACTGCACTCCAGCCTAGATGAAGTTTTTGAGACAAGGTCTCAAAAAAAAAAAAAGAAGAAACAAAAAACAAACAACACAACAAAACAACAACAGCAACAAAAATCCAGCCTTTTGCGTTCAGGAAACATCTTTCCATAAAGAACCACATTTCCCCATAAAATTCAAATAAGACTCATGGTACACTCTTTTATTGACTACTATAAGATTTGCATATGACTTCCTTTAATATCTGGTTAGAAAAGACCAAAGGGAGACCCTCTAAATTCTTATTCTGTGTCTCAAGAGTGATTAGCTAAGATTTGAACTATTTGTCCCCTTGAAACTAGCCAGACACAGAGATAAACATTTCCTGTTGAGCTAACTGACTGAGACTTCCCTTGATTGTAAAGCAGTCACAACTCTAAATCACACCACCTGAAAATTGTCTACTCCTCCCTATGAATGTCTAAGGCAAAAATCACCCTGCCAGGACACTAATCTTCAGATCTGCAGTGCTTTCCCTATGGCAATAGGCTGTACAAAATCTCTCCTTAATTATCTGGTGCACATTAATCTTTGACAAAATAAAATGCAGTAAGGGGTTTTGATTTTGCTTAATGATATACTCTTTTGTATAACGAATGATTCCAATGTAAGATTTAAATTTTAATAAATTTCTAAATTAGGAGCAATTTTTTAATGAATATACTTTAGAAAGATTGCAAGGTTGAACCTTAGCTGTATAAAAGTACCTACCACTTTCTAAAACATTTTAAAATTTATTTTTAATTGAAAAATAATAACTATATATTATACATTAAGGGTTAAATATGATATTTTTATATATGTTTACATTATTTAATGATTTACAAGCACTAATTAAATAAATTCTAAAATCAGCTTAAATCTCAAGAAGTCTTTCTCAGCCAATCAGAATATGTCATCAGTGAATGGGTTCATAGGTCAGTACATAAGGAGATTTCCTGCCAACTCAAAACTATACCGTTAATAAATTAGAGGTAACTTCCTAATATTGAATTTGTAACTCTACAATAATTATTCCAAGTATGTTTGGGTTAAACTAGGTCCATCATATCAAGAAAAAAGAATTGAGAAGGGACCAAAAAGCTATTTCAGTCTCCCTCTTTTACATGCAGTAAGATATGAAATATTCTAATATTGTAATCTCTTTTTTGGTTTTCTGAAAAACAACATGTAAATAAAAACAAAGGGGTAGGCATTAGGATACTGAAAAGAACCAAATGTCACGCTGTGCAGAAAAAAAGTAAAATATCTCATTCATCTCTGACAGGGAAAGGTAGAAGTGATAAGTTATTTGATGGAAAGACTGAGGATAGAAAAGGAACTCTGTTAAAAATGGGAAAAAAGAAAGTTTTCACTATAGTGTTTTTTTCATCTATTAAGGATGAATAGATCACATTTGATTCAAAGCTGGTGTTAATTTTGTAGACCATGATTCTTTATTCTTGTCACCAATACTTGTAGTTTCCAGTACCTCAGTTGACAATGTCCTATTAATTTAATGAAAGGTCTTAATCTCAATCAAGAAGACTTGAGTATCAAGACACTAAGAGTCTGTCCATTTCCATTGTAACTACCATCGTCCAATCCACCATTATTTCTTATTAGACCACTGCCACACCTCCAAATTTGTCATCCCAAATCCACTACAGACTCTACTCCCAACCAAATCCCCTTTCTCCAGTTATGGCTGGAATTTTTTTTTAATTTCAAATATGATTTTTTTCACTGTTACAACTAAATACTTTAAAAGTTTTCATTGTTCCTATATTTTAAGTCTAACTTTCTGAACATGTTGTTTCTGATGTTAAAATTCTTCCCACTTCTTTCAAGGTCATTTCTAACCACTCCCATCACTGAGTACAAATTAGTCATTCTGTACTGTCTATTTCTATAACTGCCCTTCATTGTTCCTCTTCAAGGCATGTGCATTTTCCTTGCCTAAAATGTTTCTTTTCCCACATTGGCTTATTCTTATTTGACCTCAGCCCTCATTTTAATTTTATTTCTCCAGAGAAGCTTTTCCTGGCCATTCCTCACCTCCTAAATTAGATTTAGTTTACTCTCACACAGCAATCTTTACCTTCATAGCGCCATCAAATTATGAAGAAATCACTAAGTTTTCATTAGACTATGATATCAAAGCAGACTGGCAGGATAATTGCTTGAATGACAATTTTTAAGCATCCTCCTATTAGTGAAAAAGACTTGACTATCAGGATATTAACATTAAGACCTTTCATTATATTCTTAGGAGGTTGTCAAAAGACAAGTGCTTCATGTACAGATACTAAGATTGAAGGAAATTTCCCAGTGACCATTCAAAAGTGCTCTGACCCATCCAAGGGAAATTGTTCCACATTATTAAGTAGATAAAGGAGGGTTATAGAAAACCTAAAAGGACAAATTACCCTTTGTGAAACAAAATGAAATAGTTGTAAATATTGGCTGAGTGAGACACTCTTCTTGGCAGCATTAGAAACTAGATCAGCATTTCAGAAAAAATTCGCAATTCAGAAAGGCAATAAATTGTAGGAGAAAATCAGAAACAGTAGTCAGAATGATTTTACAACCCTTCCTAAGAGCTATTCTTGACTATTCCTGAGTGTTTTAAGAGGTTCAGAAACTGTTATATGGTGAAAAAATTATTTTTTCTGTTTATTTTTTAAATTTAATTCAGTTTTTGTTAGAATTTCATAAAGTACAATACTAATCAATACAAAATGTTGCTAGACAAAATAATTCTTCAGATAATTAAAGAAAATTGATTTTTACTACTATTATGGCATGCATTCTTAGGGTTTTTTCAACGTGGAAAAGTGGATAGAACTTGGATAAAATAATAAATTTTGTTGTACTTCTGAGTTGGGGAGATGGAAGTAGAGAAAACTTCCAAGAGGCAAAAAAATAGTTGAAATCTGAGCTTGGAGTAGGAAACACAGTAGAAGTGTAGGTAAAATTCTAATATCAAGATTGCTTAAGGGAAGAGGAGGGAGTGACCAGTCTGCCAGCTTGAGCCAAGGAATCTAAAGGAGATGTCTTTAGATTTAAATTTAGGGTCTCAGATTGATGATACTGCCTGTCTCACAAAGAAGCAAAAGCAAGTTTTACTGGATGAAATAATCTTCAATTTAGGCCTCAGTTTTTACACATGTTATGAACAACCAATATGAGCTTTTATCAAAGATAGTCAAATTTATCAGAAATTCATTTTTTTGAGAAACAGCCAGCCCAAAAAATTGCCATTAATTGTATATGTATAAAAATGTTAAAGAGGTAAACAATACAATCATATATATATATAAAATTTTTAAAGAAACAAGAAATGCATTGGCAAGAAACATGAAAAATAAAAAAGATAATCCAAAATTACCACATAGATTTCAAAACAAATAAGATCATTTAGAAATAAAAATTTTGAAAATATATATGTATAATTGTTGAAATAAAAAATTCAAGGATGACAAACTGATTAGACTTACCTAAAGGGAACTAGAAAATATATCTAAATTTATCAAAACTAAGTAACTAGAAGTTAGACTTGAGTCTCATTCCCAAGGTACCTCATTATGAATATGCATATATTCTAAAATCTGAAAAAAAAGTGAAATCCAGAACACTTCTGGTCCCATGTATTTTGGATAAGAGATATTCAGCTTGTACTGAAAATAAATAATTGACAACCTAGAACTGAACATCAAGTAAAAGTATCTGATATGGTTTGACTGTGTCCCCACCCAAATCTCATCTTTAATTGTAGCTCCCATAATTCCCACATGTCATAGGAGGGACCTGGAGGGAGTTAATTGAATCATGGGGGTGGGTTTTTCCCATGCTATTCTTGTGATAGTGAATAAGTTTCATGAGATCTGATGGTTTTATAAAGGGCAGTTCCCCTGCATACACTCTCTTGCCTGCCACCATGTAAGACATGCCTTTGCTCCTCCTCCTTCTGCCGTGATTGTGAGGTCTCCCCAGACATGTGGAACTCTGAGTCTTTTAAATCTCTTTATAAATTACCCAGTCTCAGGTATTTCTTTATAGAAGTATGAAAATGTACTAATGCAGTATCTTTCAAGAACAATAATAAAATAAATAATTTCAAACAAAGAAAAAAATGGAAGAATTCATCAACAGATGAATGCTAAGTTTACTTCTGAAGGGCATAGTTCAGAAAGATGGAAATACATCCATCTTAAAGTGAGAAGTGCATGGTTAGTGGCTGATAAGCTGCTCAATAAGCTGTGGCAGTGGTTCTTGGGAGAGGTCTTGGCAGATTTGATAGACAACACATGGCACTTTAGAGTTGGCTTCTCCTTTCAGTTTTACATAAGACATTCCAACTCTACATATAAGATGAGGCTCACAATGGGATGGAGCCTCACAGATTTCCTGCTGAGGGACGGTAGAGGGCAAATCTGGAAATGTAAAGATTGTAGGGATTAGAGTTCCTCCAAATTCTTCAGTATGTCACAGATATCCTATATCAGTGACCAGAATTCTATTTCTTGCTTTGTTTCTTTGATTTAAACTAGGTTAACAGTTTCTCAGAAAAAAAAAAAGGACGTTAAGCACTTTTTTCAAAATTCATCTGAAATAACTGATCTCTGAGTAAAGAATTAAGCATCTTGGGGGGAAATTTCAGCAGCTGAGTTACCTTCACAGCTAGTAGTTTTAAAAGAGTACCAAAACAGATTAATATATTGTTGCATTACAGGCCTAAAATGTCTTTGGAATATTTTTAATTTGGACTACTACACTATAACATAAGCCAAAAATTCATATTTCATATAAGTGCCATAAAACTAGAGGTGTACTTGTTGAACCTCACTGGTGTCCAATGTTCTGCTGGAAGGGAGAAAAAGATTATTTCTAGCAATATGACTTTTAAGAAGAAGTAATTTTCTCATAAATCGTTATTAGACATTTCATTGTCTCCAAAATATAATTTAAGTATCTTAGAAGGAAATGAATAAAAGGAGGAAAAAGTCTCAAAAACATCATCAGCAAAATCTTGAAAAATGTTATTAAAAATTGTTCTTATTCAAAAATTCAATTCTACTCACAAGTCAGATTGCTTTAAAGTAGCTTGATATCCTACAATATAACAATTGAAGTCAAAATATTCTACATGCACTATTTTAGGAGATTTATTATTTGAGAATAAACATATGCTTAACTATGTAAAAAGCAGTGGAAGTTTGCAAACTAGAATGATCAAGTAAAACCATTAGGACTCATAGCCAAAAAATGCTTTTGTAGACCACTTTCATGGGACAAGAAAGTGCAGAATTTTATTCACTAAACATGTAATGACTGTCTCTTATACTTGAAATGGTGGTACAGAAGATAAAAAGATGAACAGTGTGGATCCTCAACTTCAGGAATAAAAAATACATGTTGACAGCATTCAAAAAAATGATAATAATATAGCAAGTTCCACAAGTGAATCTGGATGGATGTGAGGGGTATTGTATTAGGAAAGGCCTTTATCAAATAATTAGCTTTTTAATATAAAACTAAATGGTGATAACACATTACAAAAACTCAAAAAGAAAGTTAAACTGAACATAAGAGAAAATGTATGAAGCTAGAAAAGCATACATGATGTTCTACTGTCATGCAATATTTTAATTTGGCAGAAGTTCATGTGATGAGAAGTTGTAATTAATTAGAAATATAGGCTAGAACTAGATCATTGAGTAATAAAAGAACAGATAAAGACAACACAATAAAAAAATTTTTTTAATGAACCAACATATAAAGTTACGTACTATCAAGAGTAGCAAATTATAAATAAGGCTGGATCAGAGAATTTTGTGTAAGAGATTTTTAGCATAAAGCACAGGAAGCAAAGGCCCAGGAGTTGAACGTGAATCAGAGAGAGACAGGCAGAGGCCAGACAGTGTATGACACAGGAGAGACTTTGGGTGAACTGCAAAAGAAAACCATTTGAAGGTTTAGAGCAGATGATAATTTGATCTTATTGTTGTATTAAAAGGTTATCTGGCTATCACTGTGCCACAGTAGATTACATGGTGCTGGGGATCATCAAAACTGGAAGCAAGAGTAGTACAAGGGGAAAGCTCCTACAGTAATCCATGCAGCCATGGTGACAGTGGTCAGCATGGTGAGAGGTGACTGGTTCTACGAGATATTTTGAAGATGTAGCTCATAAAACTTGTCATATAGGATATGGATATGAAGAGAAAGACAATTCAAGAATTCTTTTCAGGGGTTTTGACTTTAGTACACAGGCAGATAGCGGTGCTATTCACTGAAATATAGGAACATTGTGGTGGGAACAAGTTTGGTACGTAGAGTGTGTGGGAATTGATAATTCAGTTTGGGATGCACTAAATTTGAGATGTCTGCTAGACATCCATGTTGAGAAGTTAATAGCCATTTGGATATATGTCTAGATTTCTGGAGAACATTTAGGGGTACAGATAAAATTGAGAGTTGTCAGCACTTAGCGGCAATTAGATGCCATGGAATTGAAAGTTCATGTAGCGCATGAGAGTAGAGAAAGAAAAGAAAAGGAGATCTGTGTCTAAGCTCTGGGGTACTCCGATATAAAGAGATTAAAAAAGATAATAAGGGTACAGAAAATGACACAGATAAATTGTAGCCAGTGAAGAATGCAGAATATGAGGCACAGAGTTAAAACAATAAAATAAATAAGCAAATCTAGTGAGAAGGGCTAGTTACAATGAATAGCCTCAAAATAAAAATAGTTTGTTTATCATGACAATGATCTTTGCTTACTTTCATAGACAGCAATTTAATTAATACATTCTGATAGAGACTGACACTTCTACAAAACTGGAATTAAAGAATGTTCCAGATAATTTTATGAAGGAAAAATATATATGAAAATATAATGAAAAGGCCGGACAGTATTGATATTCTTATGCACACAGAGGGATAAATTAATAAGTAATCATTTCTGTGAAAACAATTTTAAAACCAACTCAAATCCAAAAATCTTAGAGACTCCCATTTTATTTAACCAAACATTGCAAACATTCACCAATTTAATTGCATTTCTGGAAAAGTGTTCAAAGTCAGAATAAGTAATACAACTTAAACAACTTTTTTCTTTTAGAAATTAAGATCAGGGTTGGACCTATAATGGGAAAAGTAATAAGGTAAAGAATTTATATATTATAAGTTCCAAGTAAAATATTAAGTGATTAGGAGAATGAATGCAAGGAAAGCCTTTGATTAAATAAAATGAAGTGTTTGCTTCCCTTGTTGACATAAATCAATAACAGCTTTCTAAAGAAATCAAGGAGATAATCAGTAGTGCCTGAAACTAAGTGCTCTTTATTTCTTGCTGCTTTTAGTGTCTTTTCATAGAAGAATAAAGGTGTAATTCAGAAAATGTCCATTTTTCCCCATTCACTTTCTTTTAACTCCAGAGGATTTGCATAACTACTTTCACATATTTATATTTACCAACCAGACACTGATAAACAACTCAGGCAAAGGGGAAAGGGACCTCTTCAGCACTTCCTGACAACACTCTTTTACTCCAACCCAAATCAGGAAGTCTTGGATCTTCCCAGTGCAAAAGCTTCCCACTCTTCCATCTTGTACAGGATACTGCACATGCCCATGTGTCTTAATGAGAAATCATGGTTACCTAACAAGGGCTAGGTGCTGGCTTGACTTTTCAGAGCCACACTACCTGGGATACACCCTGTGAAGTATGCAGTTTGACAGAAGCAGAGTACCAAATAGTGAAAACTTGCAGGCTCTGAGAAGTCTGAATTGTCACAACTCGTCCCACACAGAAACCAATACATAAATGGCTCATCATTCAAGTCACTTAGAAGTGCATTAAAACTAGAATTGGCATATTTAGCAAATAACACAGGAATCCCAGCTAAATTTGAATCTGAGAAAAACAATGAGCAATTGTTTTGTATAAATATATCCCATGCAATATTTGGAACATATTTATACTCACAAAAATATTCATCATTTATCTGAAATTCAAATTGCACTGGAAACTCTGCATTTTATCTGGCAACACTAACTGTAATCTCAAAATTCCCAAAGAAGACATGGTCTCATGTATATTGGCCTAATTCCATACTTTTTTCCAACAAAATAAAATGCAGAAAATAATGCATTATTTTCCTATAAATGGAAATAAATGCATCTTGAAGAGAGATTATGTACACCTAAAGTTTCACTACTTTCTCTATAAAACTCTTTATAAAAATATTTCATTCTGTCATATTGTATTAATATAATTATATAGTATATTTGAACTAGAGAGATTTTGTTAGCTCTCCTAAAATAGAGTCAATAACCAATTTTATGCAACTGAAATAACTTAGAATATGATTTACATACTAGTAAATTAAGAACCCAGCCCTATATCTAGTCAAAAATTCTCACCTTTAAAATTTAAAAATTATTTCTTGTACATTTAAGTTTCGTTGTTGTTGTTGTTGTTTGTCTCACCCTGTCTCCCACGCTGGAGTGCAGTGGCACAATCTCGGCTCACTACAAGCTCCATCTCCCAGGTTCAAGCAATTCTCCTGCCTCAGCCTCCTGAGTAGCTGGGATTACAGGTGCCCACCACCACGCCCCACTAAATTTTGTATTTTTAGTAGAGGTGGGTTTCACCATGTTGGCCAGGCTGGTCTGGAACTCCTGACCTCAGGTCATCCGCCAGCCTCGGCCTCCCAAAGTGTTGGGATTACAGGCGTGAGCCACCGTGCTTGGCCAGTATTTCGTATTTTTAAAAGAACACCCATGTGTTTTCATGCTCTCCATAGGCATTGCTTCAGATAACATGTGTACTTAAGGTACCAGGTGCAGTCATATTACCCCATTCCTGCGGTTGAAGTTGTGTGAATGAAAATGTTTCAGCTCTGACTGATACTTTACTTTTGTAAATTATATTGAGATGGAAAGGGCCTAGCCTTATTGTTTAAGGGGAGAACGACACTGAGATAAACTTGACAGTGGTGCTGGCAATAAGAAATTCCAAAAGAAGGACAATTTGAGAACAGAAGAGTTGCATCATTCACCATCTCTGTACAAGAAGATTACACTTTTAGTGTCAGCCTATGATGCCTTAGGTTTTAATTTATAAAGAAAAGCTGAAAATTTCCACACGTGACCATTGATACGTAGCTTTCACTGAGTACATGTTGTCTCTGAGCTTACAGATATGGAAGATATACGGACCAACTGTCACATTGATCAGTTAAGAGTTATGGACAGTATTATACTTATTTTGTCTTATATTCTTTGAACATTTTCTAATCCTTGGAACACAATGATTTTTTTTCTGGTTTCTCTTAGCCTTCTTAGGTATTATTTCCCAATCAAATCTATGGTCGTTTCCTTTTTCCCACTCAAAAGTATTTTTTTCTGCAAACAGTACTGAAATAAAATAGCTATGGAAAAATGATCCTGTAATTCAAACCACTGTTACCTCAGAAGAAAAGCCAATTTCAAGACAAGACTTTAAAAAATTTTTTTCTGACCCACTAATGTCATGGATGATAACATAAGCAACATGCAGGTTGTTTATAAAGCCAAAAAAAATCAAATTTACCAATTATACAAGGAAATAAGTTTCCTTTGTCTTATTATTTAAAAAAGAAAAGGAGTACTATTGGAAACACGACTATAAGAATAAACTACTGTCGGTATTTCCTAGTTTGATGTTAGAAATGAGACTGTACAATATGTTTAGCATTTCTGAAACTTTGAATTATTAAATAAGTAATGTCAATCCATATTTTAATATAGACAGAGTCCAGAGACTTAATTCTTACCCTGGAACAAATATAGAGATTTAATTCTCAGGCAAGCAAACAAAGTTTCAAGAACTTGATATTTTCTCATTGTAGTTTATTTGTGCCTTAGCAAAATAACTTCAGGGCAAATTTTTCATCATAATACCTACGGTATTTTGTTTCAGAATTGGTTGTCATTCTCCAAGTTTTTCACTTTATTTCCTTACTATTTCAATAGTACGATCTTGTTTTAATACAAATTCCTATATATTCATCTAAAAATGAGTTAGGTAAAAAAATAATAAGAGGAAATATAGTGACTTTTTATTGCAATAAAGCCAGCTGAAATAAAATTTTAATTTAATCACTGTTTTAATCACTTTTCTAGACATGACTATGCAGAATATAAACGCCAGTGCAGTCCATGTTATATCAGCAAGTTATCAACTTTATTCTAATAACACGATCAAATTTCTTTTTATAAAGAAAGCTACACTTACATGATGACAAACTAACTGAGAAAAAGGAAAGTTTTCATGAGTTATCGGCACTTGGGCTTTTCATGCCTATTACGTAGTAGTGCCCTTTCTCTCTCTTGCCCAGTGATTCCGTGTATCATACAAGTATATATTTTAAGGCATTGATGACTTGAATTCAGTAATGGAAAAAATATTGATCAAACACAATTACTTTTGTGCTCTTAGTCATACAATTGTTATGACAAGTAGTTATGACTAATTTAAAGAAAACTTTTCCAGGGATTAATCCTGTGATAAATTTTGCTTCATATTTAAAAATAATTTTAAACTTAAAAGAATCAGTACTCAATATAACAGTTAAATTTGAGAGGTGTGAAGAAAGAAGGATGATTACTATATTTAAATCATGATTTTAGTAGATTTTCACTATCAGGAAAAAAATTATCAAATGTTTAAAAAGAGAATAAAGCTAAAATACAAATGCACAGAAACATGTCTATGGAGTGTCTCTGACATGCTAGAGCTTCGGGGATGCAGTCTCAGTTATATCTAATTTAGTGCTTTTAACTTTTCTAGGGGAATATGTCTATACCTTTATTTTGGTGCTAGGAAAGTTAGCCTACATAGAGTAATAAGTAGATGACCCAAGATTCTAAATTACCTCTTTTCACTCAGGTCTGCTTATTTTACTAAACCAAGTGAGGAGGCAAACAACACAAAATTAAAAGTCAATATCAAACAATATGACTAGAAGCCAGACCAAAAAAAGCACTCAATAATTTTGATATTTAATATTTTGCATAAATATTGAATATCTGGTATGAATTCCTAAAAGTTATGATATTTCCTCAGGTGCAGTTGGGAGTAACATCTGCCACCAAGGGACCAGGACATTGGGCAGACTGGTGCACTCCTAGCAGATCTTCAGAGGAAAGGCATTGAGAGTGGATGAAGGGAAGACACAGATGCTGGGCTGAAGGGGGAGGATGCTGGGAACCTTGCATGGGGCTACTGTGCTCTGGGACTCCTTCCTAGCCCCCAGGGACTCCTGGAGAAGGGTTGAGTAGGCAAAGAGCCACCTGCTCTGGCCACAGGCCTCTGGAATTCTGGCAGCAGGAGACACTACAACCCCCCTGGATGCTTGAGCTTGCAGGAAGAGCTGCTTCGAGAAGTTTCAGAGTCAAAACTCCAGCCTGTACAGAGCCCAGAGGATTGGGTGCCAGAGGGTCTGTAGTGGAGCACAGCCAGAGAAGTATATCTTCCAAGGCTTACTTTCGTTCTCTAACAGACTATAGCCATAGTCAAACTGTATGACCTGAACAGTGCAAGGCAGTCTTGCCCATGAGACAGGTGCAGTCCAACATGAGCACCCTTTAGTCTGCTCATCTCTCCCAGGGCCCTTGTCCTGCAGTGCAGCATCGAATGCCCAGATGGGGTGCTTCCTGGGGACCCACATCATAGCTCCTGCACTGGCAGTCCTTACTTGACCACTAGAGAGCTACAGCCAAGCAGCCACCAGACATTCACACCAGCCAGTGCCCTCCCACACCACAATCTCCACCATGCTCTTTGCCTGCATGTACTCGCCGGCAGCCATCCCCCACATTGCTTTGCCGGCACATGTGTGCATGGATGAACCTTTCTTCCCCTTACCTGCCAGCTCATGTGTGCATGTGCATCTCGCCATGCCACTGTTGCTGGCATGAGTGCACCCTACTCCCCCAGCTCCCCACTAAGCCACCATTCCCATCAGAGTGTTTGCAGGCACAGAGACTGTCAGTCCCATGCCTGCCAGCACTTTGCCCAGTGCCAACACTGCTGCCAGTACAAAACTACATGGGGGAGCACTGGACCCACTCCCACCCTGAGTAGCATCTGCCAATCACATAAACACATTCACAGAGGGCACACATAATCCCATGTCCATCAATGCCTTGCCTCCATGCTAACACCACTGCAACTGTGAACATGCACACAGATACTGTTGGGGCCCCCTGAACCCCTGCACCGTGCTGACACCTGTGGCTGCTGTGAGCACTGGCACAGAGGTCAGCACCCTTGCACCTACCAGCACCCCACTGCACTGCCACTGAGCACTACCGCTACTGTTGGCAGGTGAAAATGAGAATGGATCCTGTTGCCAACCTCACTGTAAAGTGCTTTGGTTAGCACTACCCATTAGAATGTTGTGACCGGTGGTCAGGGAACCTTGGCCCCTTCAGCACAGCAGGTTTCTAGCCTCTGGGGTGATAGAACCAAGCTAGGAGCCCAACACCCGCCACCCAGAGTTAGAGCATGCAGTCCAGGAGTCCTGAGCTGATCCTTTCCCCACTAAATTCCTCCAGAAATAAAGCGAGTCAACTGAACTCACCTTACACCATGATCAAACCTTCAAGGACATCAAATAGGATTTACCAAAAAAAGCCATCCAAAGCTCAACAGCCTCAAAGATTGAAGGAACATCAGCCCACAAAGATGAGAAAGAGCTAGGGCAAGAACTCTGGCATCTTGAAAAACCAGAGTGTCGGCTTACCTCCAAATGACCATACTAGTTCCCCAGAAATAGTTCTTAACCAAGCTGAGATGGTTGGAATGACAGAAATAGAATTCAGAATATGGATAAGAAGAAAGATTATCAACATACAGGAGTAAGTCAAAATCCAATCCCAGGAATCTAAGACAAAATAAAATGATACAGGAGCTGATGGACAAACTGGCTATTGTAAGAAAGAACCCAATCAATCTGAGAGAGCTAAAAAGCACTATATGAATTTAATAATGCAATCACAAGTATTAGCATTAGAACTGATCAAGCTGAGGAAAGATTTGCAGATCTTGAAGACTGGCTCTCTGAAATAACTCCGTAAGAGAAAAATAAGAAAAAAACAATAAAGAGGAATAAACAAAACCTCTGAGAAATATGAGATTATCTAGAGATACCCATGTACAACTCACTGGCATGCCTGAGAGAGAGGGAAGGAAACCAAGCAACTTGGAAAACATATTTCATGATATCATCCATGAAAATTTTCCCAACTTTGCTGGAGAGTCCAACATTCAAATTCAAGAAATGCAGAGAACCCCTGCAAAATACTACACAAGAAGACCATCCCTGAGACACAGTCATTATATTCTTCAAGGTTGTAGTGAAACCCAACAGTATGCTCTTTTTAAGAGACCCATCTTACATGCAATGACACCCATTGGCTCAAAGTAATGGGATGGAGAAAAATCTACCAAGCAAATAGACAACAGGGAAAAGCAAGGATTGCTATTCTAATTTCAGACAAAACAGACCTGAACAAAGATCAGAAAAGACAAAAAGGGGCATTATATAATGGTTGTATTAGACCGTTCTCATGCTGCTATGAAGAAATACCTGAAACTGGGTAATTTATAAAGAAAAGAGGTTTAATTGACTCACAGTTCTGCATGGCTGGGGAGGCCTCAGGAAACTTACAATCATGACAGAAGGCACCTCTTCACAGGGCAGCAAGAGAGAGAATGAGAGCTGAGCAAAGAGGGAAAAGCCCTTTATAAAACCGTCACCCCCATGATTTCATTACCTCCCACCAGGTCCCTCCCATGACACATGAGGATTATGGGAACTACAATTCAAGATCCAATTTGGGTGGAGACACAGCACGGACAAACCATATCAATGGTAAAGGACTAAATTCAACAAGAATACCTAGCTATCCTAAATATAAATGCACTCAACACTGGAGCACCCAGATTTATCAAGCAAGTTCTTAGAGATTTATGAAGAGATTTAGATAACCACACAATGATAGGGGGAGACTTTAACACCCCACTGACAGTATTAGACAGTTCATCAAGGCAGAAAACTAACAAAGATATTTGGGACCTTAACCCAACCCTTGATGAAAAGGACCTAATAGACATCTACAGAACTCTCCACTTAAAAACAATAGAATTTACGTTCTTGTCATCTGCATATGGCACATACTCTAAAATCGACCACACAATTGAGCACTAAATAACTCTTAGCAAATTCAAAAAAACCTGAAATCATACCAACCACATTCTCAGACAACAGTGCAATAAAAATAGGAATCAATGTTAAGGAAATTGCTCAAAACCATACAATTAAATAAAAATTAAACAACCTTGATCCTGAATGACTTCTGAGTAAATAGTGAAATTAAGGCAGAAACCAAAAAATTATCTGAAACTAATGAGAAAAAAGATACAACATACCAGAATCTCTAGAACGTGCCAAAGCAGCGTTAAGTGCAGCATCTCTGAGACACAGCCAAAACACTGTTAAACTCCCACATCAAAAAGTTAGAAAGATCTCAAATTAACAACTTAACATC
The DNA here is from genome assembly GCF_028885625.2 of Pongo pygmaeus. NCBI lineage: Eukaryota > Metazoa > Chordata > Mammalia > Primates > Hominidae > Pongo > Pongo pygmaeus. The sequence goes on from NC_072384.2 coordinate 88,052,618, forward strand.
ACAACTGGAAGAACTAGAGAATTAAGAGCAAACTAATCCCAAAGCTAGCAGAAGACAAGAAATAACCAAAATCAGAGCTGAACTGAAGGAAATGAAGATGCAAAAAAACGTACAAAAGATCAACCAATCCAAGAACTAGTTCCTTGAAAGAATTAATAAGCAAGACATATCACTAGCTAGACTAATAAAGAAAGAGAAGATCCAAATAAACACAATCAGGAATGACAAAGGGGACATTACCACTTACCCCACAGAAATGCAAAAAACCCTCGAAGACTATTACAAACACTTCTATGCACAAAAGCTAGAAAACCAAGAAGAAATGGATAAATTTCTGGAAACATATTAATACAGTCTTCAGAAATTAAACCAGGAAGAGACTGAATTCCTAAACACACCAATAATAAATTTTGAAATTGAATCAGTAATAAAAAGCCTACCAATCAGAAAAAGCTCAGGACCATGTGGATTTACAGCCAAATTCTAATTTCCTATAAGGAAGAGCTGGTATCATTCCTCCTGAAACAACTCCCAAAAATGGAGTAAGAGAGACTGCTTCATAACTCATACTATGAAGCCAGCATCATCCTGATTCCAAAACCTGACAGAGACACACACAAAAAAAGCAAGCTTCAGGCCAATGTCCTTAATGAACATAGATGCAAAAATACTCAACAAAACACTAGCAAACTGAATCTAGCAGCATATCAAAAAGCTAATCAACCATGATAGTAGGCTTTATCCTGAGATGCAAGGTTGTTTCAACATATGGAAATCAATAAATATTATTCACCACATAAACAGAACTAAAAACAAAAATGACATGATCTTCTTAATAGGTGCAGAAAAGGTTTTCACGTTAAAAACCCTCAACAAACTAGGCACTGAAGAAACATGCTTCAAAATAATAAGAGCCATCTATGAAAAATCCACAGCCAACATCATACTGAATGGGCAAAAGCTGGAAGCATTCCCCTTGAAAATCAGCATAAGACAAGGATCCCCACTCTCATCACTCCTATTCAACATAGTACTGGAAATACTAGCTAGAGCAACCAGGCAAGAGAAAGATATAAAAGGCATCCAAATAGAAAGAGAGAAAATCACTCTCTCTCTCTTCAGAGATGATGTAATTTATACCTAGGAAACCCCACCATCTCTACCCAAAAGCTCTTTAATCTAATACACAACTTAAGCAAAGTTTCAGGATACAAAATCAATGTTCAAAAATTGGTAGCATTCCTATACACCAGCAACATTCAAGCTGAGAGTCAAATCAAGAACATAATCCCATTCACGATAGCCATAATTAGAATAAAATACCTAGGAATACAGCAAACCAAGGAGGTGAAATATCTCTACAATGAGAATTATAAAACACTGCTCAAAGGAATCAGCAACATCAAGAAATAGAAAAACATTCCATGCTCATTGATAGGAAGAATCAATATTGTCAAAATGGCCATACTGCCCAAAGCAATCTACAGATTACATGCTATTTCTATCAAACTACCAATAACATTCTTCACAGAATTAGAAAAAAATAACTATTTTAAAATTTAAATTTAATTTAAAATTCATATGAAACCAAACAAGAGCCCAAATAGCCAAGGCAATCCTAAGCAGAAAGAACAAAGCTGGAGGCATTACCCTACTTTGAACTATACTACAAGACTATAGTAACCAACACATGATGGCACTGATGTGAAAACAGACGCATAAACCAGTGAAAAAGAATACAGAACCCTAAAATAATGCCACACATATACAACCATCTGATCTTCAACAAAATTGACAAAGCAAGCAATGGGGAAAGAACTCTCTATTCAATAAATGGTGCTGGGATAATTTGCTAGCCATAGGCAGAAAATTGATGAGGACTCCTTCCTTGTGCCATACACAAAAATTAACTCAAGTGGACTAAAGACTTAAATATAAAACCAAAAACTGTTTTATAGGGTTTTTATCCCTGGAAGACAACCTAGGAAATACCATTCTGGACATAGGACCTGACAAAGACTGCATGACAAAGATGCCAAAAGCAATTGCAACAAAAACAAAAAATAACTACTGGGACCTAATTAAATGATAGAGCTTCTGCACAGCAAAAGAAATTATCATCAGAGTAAACAGACTACCTACAGAATGGGAGAAAATATGTTTAAGCTATGCATCTGACAAATGTCTAATATCCAAAATCTGTAAAGGACTTAAACAAATTTAAAAGCAAACAACAAATAACCCCATTAAAAAGTGGGTAATGGACATGAACAGACACTTTTCAAAAGAAGCCATTCATGTGGCCAATGAGCATATGAAAAAATGTTCGACATCACTCATAAATAGAGAAATGCAAATCAAAACCACAGTGAGATACTACCTCACACTAGTCAGAATAGCTATTATTAAAAAGTCAAAAAATAAAAGATGCTAGTGAGACTGTGGAGAAAAAGGAATGTTTATGCACTGCTGGTGGGAATGTAAATTAGTTCAGCCATTGTGGAAGGCAGTTTGATGATTTCTCAAAGAATTTAAAAAAGAATTACCAATTGACCCAGCAATCCCATTATTGAGTATATACCTAAGGGAATATAAATTTTTCTGTCTTAAAGATATACACATATATGTGCTCATTGCAGCACTATTCACAATAGCTAAGACATGGAATCAACCTAAAAGCCTATCAATGGTGGACTGGATAAAGAAAACATGGTACATATACACCATGGAATACTATGCAGCCATAAAAGAGCATAAGATCATGTCCTTTGCAGCAACATGAATGGAGGCTATTATCCTAAGTGAAATAACACAAGAAGAGAAAACCAAATACTGCATGTTCTTACTTATAAGTGGAAGCTAAATATTGAGTACATATGGACACAAAGAAGGGAACAGTCACCAGGGCCTACTTGAGGTTGGAGAGTAGGAAGAGGGTGAGGATCAAAAAACTACCATTGGCTACTGTGGTTGTTACTTGGGTGATGAAATCTGTACACCAAACCCCATAACATGCAACTTACCTATATAACAAACCTATTCATGTACCCCTGAACTTAAAATAAAAGTTAAAAAAATTCAAATGGAAATTCAAAACACAAAAGAAACCCTAGAAGGACCAAGATAACTTTGGGGGAAAAGTGGAGAACTTAAATGGCTGACGTAGAGATATATTTTCAAGGTAGAGTAATCAAGGCATGGTGGTTTTGGTGTCAAGATAGATAAGTGGAATAGAATTGAAAGTCCATAAAATGGACTGATAGAACAAAATGTAATCTTGGTTTTAGCAAAAATGTCTTTGTCACAACACCAAAAACATAATGCGTAAAAGAAGAAAACATTGGTAAATTCAACAAAATTAAGAGCTTCTGTTTTTCCAAAAATGTTACTAATGGATTGGAAATATAAGCCACAGATTTAGAGAAAATATTTGCAAATCTAGATCTAATAAAGGCCTTGTATCTACAATATATAAGGAACTTCCAAAACTCAACGACAAGAAAAGGAAATAACTTTTAATGAAGAGAGAAGCTCTAAACATACATTTCACAAAAGAAGAAATATAAATGGTATATAACCACATGAAATAATCCTAAAATATCACTAGACATCAAAGAAAAAATAAAAGCTCAATGAGCCAGTCACCTAATACAGTATCTCAATATCAAAAGACTGATCATTCCTAGTATTGGCAAGGATGTGGTGCCACAGGACCTCTCATAACAGATTGGTGGGAATGTAAAATGATACATACAACTACTTTTTCTTTTTTTCCCCCTCACATTTTATGCTTTCTCTAGTTTTAATTGAACATTCTATATGATTCAATTTTATCTTCCTTCTTGCTGTATCATTTATAATCCTTTTAAAATATTTTTAGCAGTTTCCCTAAGCTTTACAGCACACTTTAAAATAATTTGAACTCACCTTCAAAGAATACTATACCATGTCTTGTGTAGTGTGGGAATCTCATAACAGTATTCTCAGTCCTCTCTCTCAACCTGGTGACACTGCTGTCACTCTTATCCATACTCATGTCATATTTATCCATACACTGTAATTAGCTATATGTTGCTACTATTATAGCTTCAAACAGCTTTTAGAGCAATACAAAAATAAGAAAAATACACAATTTTATTTTACCTTTCTTTCTTTTGTGATACTCTCTCTTTCTATATGTAGTTCCAAGTTTCTGACCAGTATCATTTTCCTTCTGCCTGAAGAACTTTTAGCATTTCTTTCATGGAGCATCTGCAAGTGATGCATTTCCACAGGTTTTGCTTGTATAAAAAAGTATTTCTTCTTTAGTTTTGGAGGATACTTTCACTGGATATAATTTTCTTTTCAAGATTTTCTCTTTGTCTTTTACAGTTTAAATATGATTTTTTTTTTTTTTTTTTGCTAGGTGTGATGGGTCACACTCATAATCCCAGCAGTTTGGGAGACCAAGGCAGGCAGATCGCTTGAGCCCAGGAGATTAAGACTTGGGAAACATGGAAAAAACCCATCTCTACCAAAAAAAAAAAAAAAAAAAAAAAAAAATGAGCCAGGTCTGGTGGTGCACAGCTGCTCAGGAGGCTGATGTGGGAGGATCACCTGAGCCCCAGGAGGTCTAGGCTGCAGTGAGCCATGATCACGACACTGCACTCCATCCTGGTCGACAGAGCAAGACTCTAAAAAAAAAAAAAAATCCCTTAGTTGAATTTTTGTTGTTTTTTGGTTTGTTGGTTTGAAGTATTTATTCTCCTTGGGTTTTCTGAGCCTCCTAAATCTGGTTTGGTATGTGCCATTAATTGTCAAAATTTCTCACTCACTATTATTTCAAATACTATAGTCCTTTCCTCATTCAGAATTCACTTGTGCCATTTTGGGAACAGTGTTGAAAGGAAGGAGAGTCAACTAATATGTGAGGATCTGTCTATAAAAATGGGTAGTTATGTGGCTGGCTCAGGGTGACCCCTCTGCCTGCTGAAAGTGCAGGTGTCCTGATTGATCCTGTCACTGGCCATTTCAAAGTGTTGCCTCTATCATGCAGTATATTCAAAATTCTTCAGGCAGACTGCTGAGCATCCTTTATACAATCTCATGTTAGAAAGTCTGATGTTGGAGGTCTCCTGGATTCCCTTACCAGGATGTTATAAACCTCCCACAGTCTTCTAAAAATTATGGGAAACATGCCAGTGGTCCACCACTTATTTCTTATCTGGCTGTGGTCAAATGTCTTGTCCTCTCTTGTGCCTCAGTTATGGCAATAGGCATAATTTAGAACTAAAGAATGTTTCTTTATTGTTTTCAACTGCGACTTATTTCTAGAATAATCTAACATTTCCTGCTAACCCTTAGCAGAGGGCACATCAGAAAAGAGGTGTATTATGAGTCCTTCACACACCACTGTTAAGAACAGAGAATATTATTAAAAATTGCTTTGCAGAGTTAGCTCAGCATAACATTTGGATTTTTAGTACTTCTGAGAAAGAAGAAGCATGTCAACCTCATCTGCACTAGCATACGATTGAGGAGATCATTCTAGTCTGCACTACCAGAATTTAGAGGTGAAGAGCATGGGTTCTAAGCTGGATCACCTGGAATTAAATCCTGTTCCACTACTTCCTGTTTGTCCCTATCAAACAAGTTAAATTCTCCATGTTTCTTTTTCCCCATGTACATAGTTAGTAAAGGTAAATTAATCATAAAGTTTTGGAGATTATTTTAAAAGTAATTCATGTAAAATGATTAGAAAAATATCTGACACACAGAAAATATTAAATAATAGCTTTTTCAACATTGAAAAAATCTAAGGATATTAAATATCTTCACTAATTACAGAGAACATCTCAACAATGACCTGGTGGGCAAATTAAATACATAATTTATGAGAATCATGGAACAACTTAAGAGTAGGCAGTGACATCTGCATGGCATTGAATTTTATATTATAAAAGGGGCTTATTTATTTAGAATAAATAACTACTTTTTCTGGTTAAGCATTGAAAAGGACAGCTAATATTGTGAGTTACAGTACATTATGAGTTATAAATAGCTAAACAAATTACTAATTGCAGAATTATTATATATTACTAATTTGAAATTTATTCTAAGTAGTTGTTCCTGAGATTATACATCAAATACATGTGAAAATCAAGATCTAAATACACATTTGAACTTGAGAAGAACTTAACTTACATATTGTAAGATGAAAGGTTTAGTTTCTAATTAAAGCAAATTTGGTTTTGTAAGAGTAGTATGTAAAACACTGCCCTGGCCGGGCGCGGTGGCTCATGCCTGTAATCCCAACACTTTAGGAGGCCAAGGTGGGCGGATCACTTGGGGTCAGGAGTTGGAGACAAGCCTAGCCAACATGATGAAACCCTTTCTGTATTAAAAATAAAGGCCAGGCGCGGTGGCTCACGCCTGTAATCCCAGCACTTTGGGAGGCCGAGGCAGGCGGATCACCTGAGGTCCAGAGTTCAACACCAGCCTGACCAACATGGAGAAACCCGTCTCTACTAAAAATACAAAATTAGCCGGGCGTGGTGGCGCATGCCTGTAATCCCAGCTACTCCGAAGGCTGAGGCAGGAGAATGGCTTGAACCTGGTAGGCGGAGGTTGCTGTGAGCCAAGATCGCGCCATTGCACTCCAGTCTGGGCAACAAGAGCGAAACTCCGTCTCAAAAATAATAATAATAATACAAAAATTAGCCGGACGTGGTGGTGGGCACCTGTAATCCCAGCTACTCAGGAAGCTGAGGCAGGACAATCGCTTGAACCCGGGAGGCGGAGGTCGCAATGAGCTGAGATGGCGCCACTGCACTCCGGCCTGGGTGATGGAGCGAGACTCCGTCTCAAAACAAAAACAAAAACAAACAAAACAAACACTGCCCTACATTAACTATGAGAATTACAGAGAAACTTAATTTTCTACAAATATTTAAAAGAAAGGAAGGGAAGAAAGGAAGGAGAAAAAAAGGAAAGAGTACTGAGTAGAACATTTTTACTTAAACTCTGTCTTGATAATCTCTAAGCCAGCAGTAGAACTTATTGGCTTCAATGTATTATTACATTCACTTATTTTTACCCGTTAAATATTTATTAATCATGTCTGTGGAGTTAACATTTGGTTACCAATCCATTAGATTTAGCCCATGCTGCTCTTCATGATCCTTCACTGTTGCACATTTAAAGAAGCAGCAGGCAAGATAATCTCGTCAGAGTCTATCCGCAAGACAAAATCGATCAAATGCAGGCCAACTCCCCACAGTTTGTTTTCTTTTTCTTTTTTTTTTTTTTTAATCCTGAAAGAGATTAATTGTGTCTAAATTTCTTTCTGGTCTCCTGATGCTGAGAAATAAGAGAAAAATAGTGGTGTTTTTGTTTCATTTCGTTTTGTTTTGGCGTGAAAATATTTGAAGATATGTGAAACTCCCCATTTTCATTTTATAACATTCAAATTTTGGATTATAAAAGCATAGCTTACCCAATATCTTTACATTAAACACATATTTGGTCAACCAATCAAGAGTATGAAATGTACCAAACTGGTTAAATATTATCTCAAATCTGAAATTGTTGACATCCTTAAAATGTTTTCTAATTAATTAAATTATGTTTAACAATGGAGCTTAAAAAAACAAGGTTCCATTTTGATTATTAGTGTTAATGAACACAATATAAATTAAAATACAAATTCAATTAAATCTAAAGAAGATTTCATCTTTAATCTCCCTATAGCAATGAATTCAAGATTTTTTTCTTTATGGAACATATATTATTTTCAATATATTTTACAAGTTCAAATACTTTCTAAAACAAAGACATCAGACTCCATCACACAGAATTAACCTTGTAATCCTGTCTAGGGACAGCTAACTCAATTACAGAACTGAATCAAGTAACCTAAATGAAAGAAGAAACCCTTTGTTTTAGAGAAGAAAGGTGATTTCTCCCTTTGAGTGAAGCAGCAGCTTCTCAGCTCTAAATAATTGTTGTGTGAGGCTGTAAGAAAGTCAGAATATGGAATGTAGATAAATCTTCACGTTTTCATAAGAAACTGGAAACAGAGAACTTTCTTGCTTTTTAATGTTGGCAATAATTCTAAAGAATTTTAATTATGATTCAGAACAAACAAAATATTTCTGAAGGCAAAATTAAACCAGCTGGTGACCAGTTGGTGAGTCCACACCTACATTCAAGATATTTTCCTGCCTCTGAAGGTGCTCATAACCTCCTCTCAGTTGAGAATACACTTTCCACTCAGATTGCCACATATGAATCTGCCCAGATAAACATCTACTTTCTGCAAGAGCTCTTTCTCATGTGTTAAAAATGGAAACAATGCCTGCTTCCTCAGAGTTTGTCCTCACTTCCCCTGTGCTTGCTACCACTCTTATCACATATCTTGAAAATAATTGTGTCTTATATCTATGCTGATTTGAAAGCCAGAAAGGTGGGAATGATTCTTATAAAATTTAATATCTACACTCATTTAGTACAATATCTTGCACATAATAAAGGTTAAGGCATAAAGAAGGAATGAATTCTAGCATTTGTCTTTTTGAAATGAGCTAATACAGAGTGGTGAATGTCAAATAGAAACATAATAATTTCTAACTTTTTAAAGCATAATTGCATAATATAAAGGACATATTTGTAACATCACCTGAATTGGGGGGATAAGATATTGAGGCAATGGGGCATTGGTAAGCAGATACAAATAGAAATCTAGGCTTAGTCCATTTTTAACAACTGCCAGTAACAGTTCTAAGAATAATCCAGTAACAGTTCTAAGAATAATCCTTTAAATTAATACTTTATAAATTATAATGCCTAAAATGATTTTAAAAAGCAAATTTTTCAAACTAAAATTTGAAATGATGGAAATATATTGTTATACAAATTATATGGCTTTATATAACTAGATTGTATTCAAATAGCAGTCTAAAATGGCTTATTACCTTTCTGTGAATTATTTGGTATTGAACTTCAGTTAGACAATGACACTGGTTCATTTCTTAAGCTCTGAATTATGGAAAAACCTTTATTGAGGAATAGTCCTACCTCTAACCTTTCCCATTGTGCTATATTTTAAACCTAACACAAAGAACGAAAGTAACAAGATGCAAGAATAGGCACTAAAATTCCCTGTAAAGAGGAAATATATAGTGTGGTTTTTATTTATTTATTTATTTATTTATTTATTTATTTTTTGAGACGGAGTCTTGCTCTGTTGCTCAGGCTGGAGTGCAATGGCACAATCTCGGCTAGCTGCTAGCCCCGCCTCCTGGGTTCGCGCCTTTCTCCTGCCTCAGCCTCCGGAGTAGCTGGGATCACGGGCACCCGCCACCATGACCGGCTAATTTTTTGTATTTTTAGTACAGATAGGGCTTCACCGTGTTAGCCAGGATGGTCTTGATCCTGACCTCGTGATCCGCCCACCTCGGCCTCCGAAAGTGCTGGGATTACAAGCGTGAGCCACCGCGCCCGGCCAGTGTGGTTTTTATTAATAATTATAAATTTATTTAAAAAACTAACAGTAGCACAATACATTTAGTAACTACATGTGGAGTTCATCTATGGAAGTGAATGTCTCCAACAACTCATAGGAAATAAAACCTTGACAAGCTATATTGTTAGTGCCGCAAGCTCTTAAAAAATACATTTCAAGGTGATCTTTAGACTAGACAATGGCAAAATTCTAATGTTTAGTTAGAACAACAATATTTCTTAATTTTACATAGAATGATATAGTTTACAAAGTATTTCTCATGTATTACCTCACTTGATAAATACTATTTGGTAAGGAGAAAAGGCAAAAGCTGATATTCATTTTAGAATGGAATGAAAAAATAGATGAATTGGTGAATTTTAACTATTAGCAAGTACTGGAGACAGGGCTAGACCCCAGGTCTCCTGATAGTATCTTTCAGATTTCCATTAAACCCTTTAGCTTGTCACAGGTTTAGAGTTCAATCATAGAGTACATTAATATACCTTTGCAGCAAGAGTAGGGGTTTATACTAATTCTCTTTTTTAAATTACATACAATTTTACTAAAACTACTGAACAAAAATTAAAATTCATTTCTGCATAATAGGACCTGGATGGAGCATTTGTTAGTATTTTGTTGGCATTGACTCTAACTCTTTCCCAAAGGTTCCAGGTTTCTATTGGAGAAGGGAAACTGAATCTTCTCAGCTCCATTTTTGGAGCAAGTTACTTGGATTAATCCAATCAAGACTTCTTTTTCCTGTTTCCTTCTACCCTGAGTATAACTAGACAAAATTGTAGCCCTAGAAGCATTGGTCTCCACCTAAAATGAAGCCAGTATCTTTTAAGGTAAATCACAGAGCTAGAAATGAGGCTTTTAGTGACATCATTGAGCCACTAGATCAGGCTTTGCATGATCTGCTTCTGTTACAAGAGCCAGTAAATTAGGCAAGTTCAAGCTGGCTTTTTAGTTATTGCCAACTGTAAACATTCTAATTGTTGATGAATTTATCAGTTCTAAGCTGAAAGTACTTCCAGTCTCCTCAGTGTTTAAAAGAAATCACTGTCAGAGATATGACTCAAATCCTCCATACTGCTGTCAGTGAACTTACTTTGCTCACTGAACTTTTTTTGTGTACAGATCCCTGTTCAAGGCCTGATTTCTTGTTGAATCCTCAGTGAAGTCAACGACTGGCTATCATCTCTGTTGAAGGAATCTTTGCTTACTTTTTAATTCATACTATAGTATCAGTTCTTCCAACTCAATAATCTCAATCTTTTGGCTTTTCTCATAGGACTTATTTTTAAGACTTTTAACTTACCTCTATGGGTGACTTTGATTTCTCCTTAATGAATCCACATCATTATTAAGTGACCCCTAGAAACTGACAAAATACAAATCTTGAAATCTATGAAATATCTTGCATAACATAAATCGGAAAAATCTATACATTTTTAAGAATATACCCTTCTTGTTTTAAAACTTGTTTTTCTGATATTACATTATCTGAAAGAAAGTTTCTCTGCATTTATTTTATAGAACAATTCTCACTAGTAGCTTTTGTTTAAAATAATAATGATTGGCTCTTAAATTGCAAGAAATAATGTCTTTGAGCATTGTTTCTTATTTATTCATTTTTTTAAATCTTCCTTCCACATTTTTCATAATGTATTTATTAATAGATACTCAATAAATACTTTTTAAATGAATCACCAAATTTTCTTAATGGTGATCACTTTCATCATTACAGAGTAAGCAAAACAATATTTTTTGTAAATAATACAGGACCGGTAAACATTTTTAATATTAATTCATGATGTGTCAATGAGTACCTATCCTTTAGTGGAGCTATTAATAGCAATAATAAATATTAATGATAGCCACCACTTATTGGAAACTTATGATGAGCCAGGCACTATTCTAAATTATTTACCTGATTAATTATTCACTTGACACCTATAATTACTCTATGAGGGGCACATTATCATTTTACCATTTCACAGAGAAGGAAACAAAGTACCTTAAGTTTCTATATAAAACTATTTAAGACTCTTGAATAGGGGTTATACAACTAATAATTTGCCATGCCAAGATTCAAATCCTGGCAGTCTAGCAAAATGAGATATCCCATAGAATCTGGGAGCATACACAATTGGCATCCTATAGGAAGTACAGAAGACTGCAGAAAAAATAAAAAGAATGTAAAATACAGGCAAATAAGTACCTGCAAAATCTATTCTATGCTGTACTGTTCTGCCTCCTTTTCATATCTCCAACAATTTCCTGACTCTAACAACATGTAGTTTTCTGCTACCACTCTCTGAGAAGTTGTCGATATCATCTGTGGTTTTACATGTTCCTGGCTTATAAACTATCTTTTCTATCCCCTCACATGTGGATTTTTTTCCACTTTATGGCTCAACTTATCTGGTAATCTGGCAGACTTGAACGTCCTGGTAGCCTGACATTCCCATCTTCCTGATTCATGACTGGCTGCTTGAGAGGGAGTTTTATAAAAGTAACACCATCAGTTATCTTAATGGCCTCCACAGTCCAAACTACAGGACTTTGGGTTAGCTCCAGTTTTCAGGATTCTTGATGTATGGCATTTGAAATTTACCATGTAGTTATTAACTGTCCAGAAAAGTCGCCAAGAGTGGTAATTTAAGATGGCTCTTCCTTCTCTTTCCAGAGCTAAATTGAAGTAAAGAAATAAGTCCTCAGAATAAGGAAAAGTGGAAATGAATATAGAACCAATAGTTATCAAGTGATTATTAATCGATAGAAACTAGGTATTTTTCTCATTGAAGGGCAGAATATTCTGACCATCTTTGGGTAACCTGGTTATCAGAAGTAAGTATGGATCAGAGTTCATCGCTTTGCCCAGTTTTTCACAGGACTTCCCAGAGTTACTCCAATACTTTTAAATGAGGCTTGGAGAGGAGGGAGTTTACAACCAGGGCAAAACTCAAGTCCAGGCTTAACTGGCAAACAGGTCCTAACTATAAACCAGAACTTCGAGTTGCCTCTCCTATTTGTTATCACATCAGTTTGAAAGAGAATAGAAAACTTTAAGTTTATATTCTACCTATCCTAAAATTCAGTATAATTATGCTTTGTTACAACTTACCACAAATAGATTTTCACCTAATTATCTTAAGAACGTTATTACTGACTATAATTGCGTGGCTCTGTTGCAATGTTATTCAGATACTTGGCTCCAAATTCTGGAATGAATGAACAGGAAAACAAATGACCTAACCGAGAACATAATTTAGTTTATTTGGCTGTTGATAAGGGGCTTATATTTTTATAGCCGTTGGAATTTCATTGTCAGTACATTTATCCAATAGCTGTGCTTTTAATATCTAGGTGGTATATGATCACAAGTGTGTCTTCAAAAGAACACTCTATTAAGAATACCACTAATGCAACTATCAACTTTTTAAATGATTGATGCTTAGCCGACCTTTCAATGCTTTATCTCAGAACTTCTAAGAATATAAAATGACTAGATTCTTAATACAAGGCTACAATAACACAGTTATTGCCATGTGGAATAACAGTCAGAGTCAATCAAATAGTGGTCTATGATTGTGCTAACAGTAACATGGATACTAAGATATACCCATGTAGCCAACTGGCAGGCTAGAAAGCAAAAGGAAAAAAAAATAAACAAAACAAAGTTTGGGGTTAAAAACATCAGAGAAAAAAATTCTGTTTGCTCAAATGTTTCCCTTGCATATAAATTGCCATTATTAACACAATTTTCTCTTTAAAGTCAAGAAATTTTTTCTTCCTACGTAATTTTACCCACAGCTCTTTGATTATATGCTCTAAGATAAAGAGCATAGTTGCCAGTAGAGGCTTAGGGATTTTATAAACATCAATCAATGTCACAGCTAGAAGTAGATAAATCAAAAGATATAGCAATAAAACCTAAAGTGTCTTCATTCTGACACTAGTCAGTTATTTCATTAAGGAACATTTTAGATTAAAAGTAAAATGCACTTATCAGAGTAGTAAATCTTTATCAGAGCAGAAAGGTTTATGTTAACTATCTGGGGTAAAATAAGAGAATAAAGAGAAAAGATGACATTCCTTTAATATCTCATATAAAAAGGGATTTTAATCATAACCCTAATTCCTGCTTTTTCTCCTTCAGTCTAAACGAGTACAGCTCTTGGGCTCCTGAAATTCTGGTGAGCTGAGAGACACAACCCATAAGGAGTTAGGAGTCTCACGTGCCTGTTGATTGGAAGCAGGTGCAGCAGTGTGCTCTCTATTAACCTACTCTTAGGCCTCAGCTTCATTCCATGTGTTCTAATGCAAGGGGTGAGGTGAGGGATAGGGAGTTCTGGGTTCTTTTCTTCTGAGAGAAGGATTATTAATGCAGGAGCCACAGGATATGGAAGAGTAGCTGTATTAGTTCATTCTCACATAGCTATGAATAACTACCTGAGACTGGGTAATTCATAAAGAAAAGATGTTTAATTGACTCAAAGTCTGCATGGCTGGGGAGGCCTCAGGAAACTTACAATTATGGCAGAAGGTGAAGGGGAAGTGAGCACATCTTCACATGTGGGAGCAGGAGAGAGCGCAAGCGAGTGAAGGGGGAAGTGCCACACTTTTAAACCACCAAATATCGTGAGAACTCACTATCACGAGAACAACATGGGCGAAATCTGCCCGCAGGATCCAATCACCTCCCACCAGGCCCCTCCACTGACACGTGGGGATTACAATTCAACATGAGATTTGGGCGGGGACACAGAACCAAACAATATTAGTAGCTGTATAAATCAGGGGAAGCTGAAAAAAAGAGGCTCTAAAGAGGATACCCCATGAGAACAATAGTGCTTTTTAGTTATTTGTCTCCCCTACTCCAAGTTCAAAACCCCAGAACCTGGCTCAGTTGTATTCTTTTTGGTTTTTTTTGTTTTTTTTGTTTTTTTTTTTTTTTGAGACAGAGTCTCGCTGTCGCCCAGGCTGGAGTGCAGTGGCGCAATCTCGGCTAACTGCAAGCTCCACCTCCCGGGTTCACGCCATTCTCCTGCCTCAGCCTCCCGAGTAGCTGGGACTACAGGCACCCACCACCACGCCCGGCTAATTTTTTTGTATTTTTAGTAGAGACGGGGTTTCACCGTGTTAGCCAGGATGGTCTTGATCTCCTGGCCTCGTGATCTGCCCGCCTTGGCCTCCCGAAGTGCTGGGATTACAGGCATGAGCCACCGCGCCCGGCCGGGTAAGCATAACATTTATATGCACTGGAAAACCAAAAAATTTGTGTGGATTTCTTTATTGCAATGTTCACTTTGTTGCAGTGGTCTAGAACTGAATCTGCAATATTTCTGAGGTCTGTTTGTAGCCCAGATCACTGTCTATGAACTCTTCGCTCAGCGTGAGCTTTCTGATTCCTCAGGACATTATGTGAAATATTTTAAATATAATCTTTGCCTAAAACAGAAGTTACTATGGAGACCCCACCATTTTCTTAGCTGAAATATGCTAACACCTTTATAAAACTAACAAATTCTCACATATCGTCTCTCCCCAAAAGGTGAAAAAAATTTGTTAATCCTCCAAAAGTAGCTAACTCAGAGGCATATCTGGATAACGTAGCATATTTCTGTTGCCTGGACATTGGTTTTTCATTTACCTTAGAGGAGTACACATACTTTGGCAAATGAACTGAAGATCCCAAATTTACCTAAGTTAATGCTGAATTAGATAATTCCTTATGTCATACTTAATTCCCAAAGTGTATCCATGTTTTCATAAGCTCCTTAAACTATCATAAAGCTTAAATATCAAGAAGAAAACATTATGAAACTGAATGAAATGATTTTAAAGTAATTTTTAAGCAATTCAAAATAATTAAAACAAATTCCAGCATAATAGATTTGAAAGGGAATCTTTGGATTCTGTCTCCAGAGCAAATGTTCCATTTGGAAATTCTAACAATGCAAACTGCTGTATTAGTGAAGTATTCCCCTCAAATTTATGGTTTTTGGAAGATCTCCCTGAATTTCTTATATTTTTAGATTCCAACAACTTTATCTACTGTAAAATGCATAATCTCCTTAATCTGAAATGGCCAAATCAAGGAACTCTTACCATTATAATTTTTTCTATCTTCCTCTGAAAGACGAATTCCAGTCATCCTTAAAGTAGTCTAGCAGTTTTAAGATAGTCTCAAAATATAGTCTAATTTATTTTCATGAAAATAAACCCTCATCTCCCTAGATTATACTTTTGTGGGTTATCTCACCTTCATATTTATATTTAAGCTTCTTTCTTTATAGGTTATTAGAATAAATCATTCAATTTAAAATCTTTCATGACAAGCAAGTAGATTTTAGACACAATTATGCCACCACTGTGTCTAACCTCTCTCTCATCTTATCAAGAAAATGACTAATAATAGAGTAAGCTCTTTGCTGAGCTCATTGATCCTGCCTTGATTCCACAAATAGATTCTGACTGTGTTCCAGCATGTACAATCTTGCTACAGATCATATGCTATTATTGTATCAACAAAGCCTGTACCATAATATTCCTCTAAGCCACAGACAAAGGAGAAGTTTCTGGCAGATAAAATGTTTTTATTATATGGTATAGTGAATGAATTAGCTCTACCACTGGTTTTAACATATCTAAAAAATTCACAATCTATTTTAGACTAATATCCTATAATACGTAGACAACACAAGTATTACATATTGCTGGTTTTATTTATTATCAAAACCCAATAATAAATATAAAAACAAATAAAACTATCGGCTAATTATTGCCAGAAACGACAAGTTAATATGAAAACTTAATAGGAAAATTAAATTACTTTTGACATAATTTATCAAAGTTTAAGTTAATACTAAATTCTACTTTTCAACAGATTAATTCTATCATTTTTAGATGTTTTGCTGTAATTCATCCTAAAATGTCCATCAGGTAGACCTTTCCCCAAAAGGGTTTCAGGGTAGATATTTATGAATATTAATGAATAACAAGGTGATTGACTAGCAATGGCATATATTAAAAAGAATATATCAAAATCAGCTCTTTCATGCAATATCATTGCAATACATTGAAAACTTGTCCAAGGAACTTAGCAATGACAAAGCTCCCTTCTGAAAATAAAAATGGTACTGCCCAGAGGTTCTGCTGTAACTCAGTTCTCTTTGGAAATAAATGGCCCTTTACCACTTAGTTATAATTGTTTACAATTTATTTTACCTACTCAGTGTTACCAATATAATAATTATTTCAAGAATGTTTATCTTGCTTATTTTAAATATTAGTAACCTTTCAGCCCTCATAGTTCAGGATTATCACTTTTTGAGTTGTGTTTATTTTATTTTTATGTATTTATATATGTATGCATGAAATATATGTATTTATTTCTTTTGTCTCATGGTATTTAATGAAATACTATAACTTGCCCAGGACTACACTGTGGAGAGAAAAGAGCATATTGAAAGAGCCTTCTGCAACCTGTTCATGAGCTGTGACACCCAGGACCTCTTTACCCTGAGGTCCCTTTCAATACCACACGAGGCCAGAACACCTTCTGTATCCCTGGGGTTTCCTGCAGTTTTGCGTTCCTGAGATGCACGTGCTTTTCTCTATTTCTGGGATAGCTCTAGGTTTGGTCAGAGGAGAAAGGCCACAGGCTTGCAAGTTTGTAATCTTGTCAGCTCTTTGTCATTTATATAATTTAATATTATGAGTCACTTTAAGTCGATTTTGAAACTTGGTCTGATTGTCTTTTCTTACACATAACAAAAAATACATTGAATGGCTTTTTCCAGTCACTTAACATTACACCACTCTTGGGACCCTGTGGGTAATGTCAGCCACTGTCTCCTCTTGTGGCATCCATCAGTGCCTAAATGAGAGCAGCATCTCTGACTGTTCATCACATAAGTTGGCTCTTTTCTAAAAGCAACTATGTTCCCTTTATCTGTCTGCTTTGCTCAGAGTAAAATTCCTAGTTCAGATTTGGATCACCTGTAAGTCAGAAGACCATGATGACAAAATTAAATTATGGCTTAAATAAAATAGATTTGTCTCCAGGCTAGTATGAGAGGAGTATGAAAAAAGACTTTATTATATACAAATTACAACAATAATTGGAATTTATGTTATTTAGATGTTTTCCCAGGTACTTTCATAATGTGAACATGCCTTAATTTTAGTAATATTTTAAAATTCAAAATTTATTTATATTGCATAATGATTTAAATGATCATTTCTATTGAATTATATTCTTATAAGTTGTCTATTGGATTTCTATATAAATACAGCAGCTGTTCAGACTACATTAATTCCTAATGAGCTCATTTAGTAGGTAGAATTAAACTGTTTCTTATTTGTTTACAGCTTATCAGAAATCATTCACAGTTTATTGATATAACCTTTAGGAAAAAGTATGTGCTCATATTACTCACGAACATTTTTTCAAAAATTAATTATATTTATATCAATTATCTTAAATTCAATGTAAAATAACTTGTTACACTTGTTTTGAAATATGTGAAAATCTATTTCCAAGAATATTTATAGTATACCGTTTCTAAGAAAAGCACCAAAAAAGTAAAATCATTTTCTGTACTGTGTCTTAATGACACATTCTGGAATTTCTGTATTTGTTTCTTTATATCTACTACAGCCTTCTTCTGGTTATTTGTACACACAGTGTATAGAGGAATTTTAATTCAGTCAGTCATCCCTTTACTCACAAACATTCATTGAACTCCAATCATATGCTAGGTATTTTGTTAATCACCAAGAATACTGAGCCAATTGGAAAGGAGAAAACGTATTGGAAACACATACAATGTTTCATGAAAATATTAATTACATTATAAATCTATTTACTATATTGAGTATATTAAACATATATTATATTAATTATATATTATAAAATACTTATATAATATTAATATATAATTATATATTATAAAATACTTTAAATGAGCTATATATGAAGAATGATCTAACAAGTATCTAAGTAGCCATTGCTTAGTTTTAACATAATTTAAAATTTTCATGCATTTGCTTTTTTTTAATAAAGCATTACAGATAAAATTAAGCTTTCTGTACAACCCTCTTTATTCTCTTCCCATTTTTCTTTCTCCAGAAGTAACCACTCTCCTGAATTTGTTTTATTTTTGAAATTCATCATTTTATTCTTTTAATACATGAGTCTTGAGATAATACATAACATTGATTTGCATGCTTTCATACTTTTGCAAACAGCATTCTACTTTATGTATCTTTACTTCTTTACTCTTATCAATATCATGTAATTGAGATTTATATACATTGAATTAATTCCAACAATTTCCTAATAAAAACATCCCTTTTGTAAGACATCTTCTATATATTTTCCTGTTATCACGAGCAAGCATTACTTCTAGTATCCCTAGAAATGAAATTGCTTGGTAGAATGTAAGGTAAATTTATTCTGTACCTTCTCTAGAGTGGTTGTGCCAATCTACTCTTCTACCAACATTGTATGATATTTCGTTTCTTTGTATGCTTTTCAACTGTTGAATTTTATGTTTTTCTCCAACCTGAGAATGAAGCAGAAACTTATTTTGATTAGTAGATAAATGAGTCCCTTTTCACATATTTATGAGCCTCTTTATTTTCCTCTTGTGTGTATATTTCCTGTTCATATTCATAGACTAGTTTTCTATTGGGCTGTCAGTTTTGTTTTTTAAAGGGATTCTCTTCATCACTGCAGGTCTGAATGCATGTGTTCCCATTGGCATCAAATGAAGTGCCCATACAGGATTAAGAAGAAATTACTTAGCCAGATAGTGAGGGTATGGAAGTCTTTCCTAAGGCTTTTCTTTTAATGAAAAGCAGCCCCAAATTATTTTCCTTTCTAACAAAGAGTGCCTGTAAAATTGAGCTGCAGACATAGATGCCAGCAGTTGTGCCAATCATGTTCAAGATGGTGGCTCCATCTTCCCTTCAGTTTGTCAGCCACGTGTATAGTAAGGAGCAGACAAGATGGTGCTGGCCAAGGGGAAAGTTCATTTGCATAATAAGATTAGAGTGGGGCTCCAGCTTTCCTGCGCACTATGTAAACGTCATACCTGATGGAGCCAATCTGTGAGCCCTATATAAATCAGACATTGCCTCCTTAAGTCTGACTATAAAATCTGGTGCATCAGCTGCCATCCAGCCTTTTCTTCTCAGAAGTCCCCTCTCTCTCACTAGAGAGCGAGCTGTTTTCCTTCCTCTTTCTTTCTCTTTCTCTTGCCTATTAAACCTCCACTCCTTAACTTCTTGTATGTATCCATGTCTTGAATTTGCCTGGCACGGGATGACAAACCCCGGGTATTTACACCAAATAACCTCTTCAGCACCACAGTAGAACAATTTACAATATGGCTTTTTAAATCTTTGTGGTTGTCGTAAGAACTAAATTGGCTAAAGCATACATGCATTTATTAAGCCTGGTACATTATGTACACGATAACAGTAGCCACTATCGCCATAATCATCATCTTATCCTCGTCTTTATTAGTATATATCAATTTGTCATACCTGTGTACATTGCTTTCCAGACTCCATACTTAATCACCAGGTATTTGTTTGTTGCTATTAGATAACTAATATATAGCTTCCAACTCTTTAATTTTACATTCTCTGAATGATCTTGTTTTACATGTGGGTCTTTTAGGCAGCATAAGTTTTTATTTTTTAAATTCATTTAGCATCTCTCATTTAATAGGTAAGTGAAATACATTTAGACTCATGTGATTACTAATATACATGAGCTTAAATATTTCACCTTATTTTATGATTTATTTGTTACTTATCCTCTTCCTTTGATTATTTTTTCTACTTTCTTGTCTCCTATCAAACTGGTAAATGTATTCCATAGTTTTCTTTCCCCCTTGTGATGTTTGGAAACCATTCTTTCAGTGGTCACTTTTAGATATTTGACATAAATTCTTAAC
Source organism: Pongo pygmaeus (assembly GCF_028885625.2). Classification (NCBI taxonomy): domain Eukaryota; kingdom Metazoa; phylum Chordata; class Mammalia; order Primates; family Hominidae; genus Pongo; species Pongo pygmaeus. The sequence goes on from NC_072384.2 coordinate 88,073,081, forward strand.
TATATATTTTTCTGTCAGTGTCTGAAGTTAATTATTATTTTTATTCCCTTCTTGAACAATACAAAGAACTCAGCATGCTTTAATCTTGACATTTTTTCTGTAGTTTTATTTATATTTTGATTTACATGAAAATTTAATTCTATTTTTCAGTCAAAAGTTAATTGAATTTACTAAGAGAGATTTAAATTCCTATGCCCATCATTTTTTATTATTCCACACATTTCTGTCTTCATTTATCTTTTTTCTTTTTCAGTGCGTCTTTTAATAGGCTTCTTAATTGAGGTTTTTGTGTGGTAGACATTCTTGTAACCTTATTCCTGAAAATGTTTTTATTTTGTCCTTATATTTGAATAACCACTTCATTAATTATACCATTCTAGATTAACAAGTGTATTTGCTCAACAACTTGAAGACACATTTCTACTTTCTCCTGGAGGCTATTATTGTGTAGGAAGTCATCTCTCAGTTTATTGTTATGCCTTTGTAGGTAATCTGTATTTTCTCTGTTATTGCTTTAAAATTTTTTTTTAATTCAAGTTCTGTAGGTTTACTATGTGCTTAAGTGTGGAGTTTTATTTACAGTTTTCAGGTACTCAAACCACACTTGTTATCTGAATATTGTCTTCCCTCAATTTGAAAAAATTACAGCTGTTATTCCTTCAAATATTGCTTCTCCATTATAATTATTTTATTTCCTTGGACCTCCTATGAGATACACCTTGGAGTTATTTAATCCAACTTCTATGTCACTCAATTACTCTTTGTTTTCTGAAAAACATTCTGGATGAATCTATCAGTATGGTGTTCCACTTCATTAATTATTCCTTCCTATAAGTGCAACACAGAGTTTATAATGTCTATTGAGTTTATTTTTTTAATTTCAGGGATTTTTTTTATTTTGAAGATTTCTACTTTACTTTCTTCTCCATAGCCAAAATTTTTGTTTTATTTCTGCCTGTTGTTGTCATATAACATTTTGTTCCTAAGAGATTACTCCTTAAACTCTTTGAGTCAAAACCCTCTGGATATACTCATACGAAATTTTGTGTCATATTATTTTATAAGACTGATTTCCTTTGGAATTATCTCATGCCTTACTTGCCAATTTTGTTGGCTATCTTCATTCATATTGATTTTCTTCTTGTGTTTCAAAATTTAATCTCTTCATATCATTTATCATTTTTAGTGGGAGATGTGGGATTTGAATTTTGTTTTTTTTCCCATCCTCACTCTACATTACTTTTTGTATAGTAGGAAGTTTCTCAATTGTCTGTAATTATCTCTGGGACGCTTGAGTTCACAAGCAAAGTTAATGATTATGTTTCATGGTTACTGCCCCCTGGTGATATTGGGAATATTGCAGATTCAGTCTTCAGGGTGGTACTTGGCTCAATTTATGGACTCAAAGGTGAATCCATCTTCCCACTGGCCATTCTAACACTTCCTCTCAAGGAGCAGCTTCCCAGGCAGAAGTGGCTAGTGTGTTTTGCAGTCTTATTTTACAAGAGAAATATCAGAAGTTACCTGTACCTAAGTTGTAGGCAATGAGTCTCTCTGATTATCAATCCCCTTGTCTTGTTAGAATGTTAATATTCATTATCCCAAAAGGGTCAAAACCATAGATGCTTCTGCCAGCATCTCAGAAAAGTTTCTCAGAAAAACTAAACATAGAACTATTGTATGATACAGTGATTCCATTGCTAGTTATATAGGCAAAATAAAGGAAATCAGTGTATCAAAGAGATATCTGCACTCTCATGTTTATTGCAGTGCTATTCACAGTAGCTAAGATTTGGAACCAACCTTAGTGTCCCTCAACAAATGAAAGGATAAAGAAAATGTGGGGCATATGGAATGTTACACGATGGAATATTATTCATTTATAAACAATGAAATGTCATTTTCGACAACATGGTCGGAACTGGAAGATATTATGTTAAGTGAAATAAACCAGGCACAGAAAGATTCTGCTTGTTCTCACTCATATGTGGGAGCTAAAAATTAAATCAGTTGATCTCGTGGAGATAGAGAGTAGAATGCTGATAAACAGAGGCTGGAAAGGATAGCAAGTAGTGGGGGATAAAATGAAGATGGTAAATGTGTGCAAAATACGATTAGATAGAATAAGACATTTTATAGCAAAACGAGATGACAATAGTAAACAATAATTTGTTATATATTTTAAGATAACTGAAAGAGTGGAATTGGAATTTTCCTAACACAAAGAAATGATAAATGCTTGTAGGCAATGGATACCCAATTACCCTAATGAGACTATTACACACTGTATACCTGTATCAAACATCACACGTATCCCCAAAATATATACACCTATTATGTACCCATAATAATTAAAAATTAAAAATAAAAAGAGACATAGCAATAATTAGATAAGAAAGGATAGAAGAGTCTATGCAGTTATACCTACTTTAAGTATAATGGCTATTAGAGTGGCTAGTAGCCATTTTCATCTAAAAGATTAAAGATAACAAGTGTTGGCAAGGATGTGGAGAAAAAGGAATCTTTGCACACCGTTCATGGGAACATAAGTTAGTACAGCCATTATGGAAAAAAGTATGGATCTTCCTCAAAATATTAAAAATAGAACTACTGTATGATCCAACAATCTCATTACTGGGTATATATCCAAAGGAATTGAAATCAATATGTCAAAGAGATATCTGCACTCCCATATTCATTGCAACATTAATGGCAATATTCAAGAAACGGAATCCACCTATCTACCAACAGATGACTGAATAAAAAAAAATGACTCAATAAAAAAATGACTGAAAAAAAACCATTCAGCCATAAAAAGGAAGGAAATCCTGTCATCTGCAACAACATGAATGAACCTGGAAAATATTATGTTAAATAAAATAAGCTGGACAATGAAAGAAAAATATCATCATGATCTCACTTACATGTGGAATCTAAAAAAGTGGAATTCATAAGAAATAGAGTGGTGGTTACCAGTGGCTTGGTCGGGGTCTAGGGGGATGGTTAGGGAGATTTTGGTCAAAGAATACAAAATTCTAGTTAGGTAAGAGAAATCAGTTTAAAAGATTTATTGTACCACATGGTAAACAAATTAATTTAATATTATAGCTACTTAGACAATGTGACAACATTCAATTTTAGTCAGGCCACATATTTATGTTTATTTTCCTATTTCTAAAATTAGATATAAGCATTTTTCTAAACTATTCCCATCCTATAATCACCAATTTAAATATACTCAATTGGCCAGGCCCCCTGTAATCCTAGCACTTTGGGAGGCTGAGGCAGGCGGGTTGCCTGAGCTCAGGAGTTCTAGAACAGCCTGTGCAACATGGCGAAACCACATCTCTACTAAAATACAAAAAAATTAGCCAGGCATGGCAGCGTGCACCTGTAGTCCCAGCTACGCGGGAGGCTGAGGCAGGAGAATCGCTTGAACCCAGGAGGTGGAGGTTGTAGTAAGCCGAGATTGCACCACTGTACTACAGCCTGGGTGATAGAGCGAGACTCTGTCTCAAAATAAATAAATAAGTAAATAAATTAAATAAAAATAAATAAATAAATATACTTAATTGCCTTTAAAATATACACCTACCTTAATAACTTTTTGAGACAACAAGTCTGCTACTTGTTAATAATGGGCTTTTTACCACTTTTTAGTATTTTTTCATAAAACTTGTATGGTTTATTTTTATTAATATTGTCCATTTTTTCCACTGTTCCCTCATATACTTGGAAGCAATTGTCTTGATTAGTTAAGTACATATAGTCACTGCTGATTCAGAAGTTATTAAATTAAGACTTTATATGCTTCACACCTTGATCAAAACATTTAAGCCTACGTTCGTTACCTCACTAACTTCTCAAAGCAACATTATGACAGAGACAAAGTCTGAGCATGCCCCTTCCCACAGCATATAAATCAAGTGCAGTGCCCTCAGATGCTTATCTGTCTACCCACCCACAGCATTGATAGAAAGCAACACCCAGATAATTTTGTTAAAACATGATTTATTTCTAAAGTTACAAAAATAATGAAGTGGAAATGGATATACCTTTGAAATCTATGATGACTACATGGGTATGTGTATTTATGAGATATATGTCATACATATTTTTTCAGTGACACTTGAAAGAGACAAATACGGGAAGTCAAAGCAAGTAGTCCTGCCCAAGTTAGACAACTGTGTAAGAATGGCAAGCAGCAGGCATTTGAAAAGTTACCATGTAAGAAAAATATTTTCAGTGTATCTTTCATAATATTAATTAGTTTAAACCACTTTATACAATATAGATTTTAATAATTAGCATTCCCCATATTTTCAGGCAACATAAAATGAGTGAAGTGTCTTAGATATATGTGAATAATTTTGGCCATAATCTTACAACCTTTATTTCCTTTATGAATTCGTACTTAATCTTGAAGGACATGTTTGTTCTTCATACTTTATTGTTCTATATTTGCATCATTATGAAAATTAAATGAAAAAAGCTTCAGATAATAAAATATATTCTATACAGTACACCTGAAGATGTAATATTGAACACAACCTCTGCTATTACTATCAAAATGAATATTGGAATAACAAGGCTACTCTAAGAGGTACATAGAGGAAATTTTCTAATAGGCTTACTACAAAATGATGGTTAATTATACTGACCTCATAAGGTTTCTGTGTGGGATGACTAATAAACTATTGGAAATTCAATTCAGATTTAAAGTTCTTCAATTCAGTTTCCTATTGAGGTTTGCTGTAAAACACATACTAGATTTTGCATCTGAGAATGAAGGATTGTAGCATGTATCTTATTCATCATTGTGACATAAATTGTATTGGTGTTGATTCTATCTGTATTCCTTGGGTTAAATAAAAACGTTAAAATGAAAAAAAAAATAAAAAAATAAAAAAAATAAAGTTCTTCAATTCTATATTATAATCAGGAATATTGTCAAAAACTATCAAAAATGAATATGTTTTCTTGATGAAATTAAATCTAGCAGTGAGAAAAACACATCAGCTAACTACACATTATTTGCCTTTTCAAATACTGACCCTGCTCACTTGATAATGAAGTCTCAGACCACATTCCATCTAAAAGGCTCTGGCATAAATAGACTGAATGTCAGAGTCTGAATCAACAAAAACAACTGCAGCAATTATTGTTATTTTCCCATCATCATTACAGTTGAAACAATCTGAAGAATTAAGCATTAACAATACCATACATTAAAAATACCAGAAAGTTCTATGACTGAAAATGTTCATTGGCCTTCAAAAAAAGTAATTAGCATGTCTCATTCCAAACTGAAGAGCATTGTCAAGCATTCTATTCTATCCATTAAACTGTAGGAGTAAGAAAGAAAAGATCATTAATCAAATTGGTATCATGAATATGTATGTATAAACAAGCATATGTGCAAGGAAATTCCAAAGCAATATGCAGTAAAATGTAGACGATAAATGTGTAGGAAATTCTAACACATTATTGAAAATTTTAGACCTTAAAAAATGCAATGAATGACCTTTAAAAAGAAACTACACATATGGCTTTTAGAAGATATAAATCAAACATTACATTTTAGTAATATTGTTACCCGTGAAACAAATTATAGGTGTTAGATGATTGATCAAAGATATAGGTGGAAAGCTCATGTAGTCTGTTAAAAAATATTATAACGCCTTAAATTTCTGAAATTTTCATTTTCTTCAAATTTTTTGTTTTGGCTAATCATCATCCTGAAGTTAAAATATTTTTGTGTCAATTACTTAAAAATATCTGGATCTCATTAAAACTATTTTTTTAAGACTTTTTGTCATCTTTCACAGGCTGGAACAACAATTATGTTCCTTTGTCAACTATATCCAGGCACACAATTAATGAAATAGAAGCAGTTAGTCATTCACCAGCTCTAGAATTTTTTGCCTGCCCTGCTCACTTGCAAAAATCCACCACCTATAACACTCTGTTTTATTTTTTGTTTGTTTGCTTTTTACACTACCCATCTGAATATGGCTTTGGTTTGGGAAGCCTACTTTATTTGGAAAAGCTAAACTAACATCACAGCTATAGTAAAATATCCTCTAACACTTTTATCATCATTCCCCATATTAACTCCAGAATGGGTATTCTTCATTATCAACATTTTCAAAGAATAGATTTTACATTTAGTACTCAAAATGGTAACTATCATCTATAGTGATAGGTGTAAAACTATCTTTAGTCTATTTTGAAGTTAGAGAGAGAGTATGCTTAAACAGATGTGCACATAAACAGTGGTGAGTGCATGTATGTGTGTGTGCTGGGAAGGGGAAGGGTGTTACAGAATTCTGCAGATGAGAATGCTTTGGTGCTAAGGCCATTACCACCATCCAACAACCCAGCACTTCTGCATGCATAAATTATGACATGCTGTTGAAAGGTGATGACAGAGCAGTCTTTGATGCTTGGTTCTCAAATTTGGGAATGTTCACTGGGAAAATAAGTCCTCTCTACCAAGGTCAAAAAGCATTCCCCTGCTCTGGAAGCATAGGAGTGCTGTGGCAGGTAATGTAGCAACATGGACATGCAGCAATAGCAGCCATGGTAGCAGAAGTAAAGCAGCCACAGCAGAAGCAGCAAGCAAACTCAGAGGAGCCTCAAAGGAGGCTTCTCAGAGTCTGAGGTGAAAAAGCACAGCACAGACCACAGTCTTCAAGAGGAACCATGGTGTTTGCCATTGGTCAAATGGCTGTCTCTCTGCTAGCAGGACACAAAACTTTTAAGCCACCGGAATCCATTGCTGAGACAGTGAGAAGTGAGGGAATTTGGTGAATACCAACAGTGAAGAAGGGGGTGATTCTCAATCATGACTGACCATCAGAATCTTGTTCAAAATAAAGTCCTGGGCTGTGGAGAGTCAGCTACATTAGGCCTTAGGAAAGTAGGAGCAAACCATAAAGGAACTTGAAGGCCGAAGTAACTTGGGTTTTACTCAGAAAGCAAGAAGAAGCGTTTTAAGAGCTTGAAGCAAGAAAGAAACATAACATATCTTTAGAAAATGACATTCTTGCTATTTTGTGGAGAAGAATTTGTGATAGAAACAGAGAACAATATAAAGGCTACTGCTGAAGTCCAGGAGAGAGATGATTATAACTGGAATTGGGGTGATGTCAGCAAGATGAAAATTAGTTGATGGATTTCAAAAATATTTAAATAGGAAATATCTGTATTTTCTGAAAAATTGAACTGTGGCAATTAGGAAAAGAAACAATCAGGGAAAACTTCTAGGTATAAAGGAATTCACATACATGTAAATATAGCAAATAACGCAAATGATATTTTTTTCCTATTGAAATTATGAGTAAAGCAGTCAAGCTCCAGTGTCACAGCTTTACTGGTTATCTTGGCCCTGACAACAGTAGGGGATGCTCTCAAATTCTGAGAGCTGACTTTATTTTCAGATATACAGATCAGACACTTACGGAGTATAATTTGGGAGATACGATATGATTATCCCACTGACTACCATAACATTATAGAAAATGTTCATCACAGAGAAAATATTTATTCACCCAAAATTTATTGAGCACCAAATATACAGTCATACACCACAAAACCAACCTTTCAGTCAGCAAGGGACCACACATACAATGGTAGTCCCATAAGGGTATAGTGGAGCTGAAATTTTCTATTTCCTAGTGATGTTATAGCCTGGTTAACATTGTGGCACAACACATTACCTTTTCTATGTTTAGATAGATTTAGATACACAAATACTTACTACTGTGTTACAATTGCCCACAAGTATTCTGTAGAGGAACATGCTGTACAGGTTTGTAACCTAGGAGCAATAGGCTATACCATCCAGGTTTGTGTAACTGTACTTTATGATGTTTGCACAATGACAAAATCACCTAATGACACATTTTCCAGAAAATTTCCCCATTATTAAGTGACACATGACTGTATCTGGGAAAAAAAAAATGTGATTTTTAGAAGTATGCAATGTCATTTTAGGATAGGGAAAGTGATGGAAAACTTATATGATGTCCTTCTTTACTGCAGTATCTCCCAAAGGGTTTTCTCTAATATTTGATAATGTTATTTATATGTAAGCTATTAACATAAGTTTATGAAAATAAGTTAATAAATTTCTTTAATATGGACATTTCTAGTGTTTTTCTATGTTAATATGCATGGGGATCTTGAAGGTGTGTGTAAGATTTTCCAAATTTCCTTAGAAATTATTGCTTTTGAGATGCATGTTATTACTTGATGCCAGAAAGAACAGGCACTTTAAAGAGGTAAGAAAGGTGAAGGGGAGATGGGCAATTGCTTTCTGCTGAGGCATGTTCCAGTCTCTGTCAGTTTCTTTTATTTCTACTGAAGGACGGTCTTGCCTCCATGAGCTAAAAACAGAATCTCATATCTCTCTTTGGTTCCCACTTTTATTTCCTTTCAGTTGTCTCTCCCACAGAAATGATGAGATGAGACAGCCAGGGTTGTAGTCCTGCCTGGGAGATACTCTAAGACTGAGAAGATCTGGCATGAAAAGCTCTTGGTTTTAGAGCAAATGATCTGGCTTCTTGTGCTAGTCTTCATGCTAATTTGCTTGTGTTTTGTAAACTAAATTGGCTTTTCCCATCAGAGGACAGGATCAGTAGATCTGAGGCCAAAACAGTCATTTACCTGCTTGAATTTAGGCCTGCCTTTAGCAAGACCAGGGAGTACTTCATTTGATCCTGTCTAGCCAGTGTAAGCTTGGAGGAGGTGTTTTGTTTCTTGGCCTAATAATGGTGTTTATTTACTAGGCTTCCAAACTCATACATACATTTTCTTCAGGTAGCTCATAGGGCAATAGAAAAGACATTAAAGATGCAATATATTATCTTCTGGAAATTGCAAAGAGAGTAGATTTAAGTGGTCTTACCACAAATAAAAGTGAGGTAATGTACATGTTAATTAGCTTTATTGAGTCATTCCACAATGAATAAATATTTCAAAACATTATGCTGTTCATAATAATTTTTTTTGAGACTAGATCTTGCTATGTTGACCAAGCTGGTCTCAAATCCTGGTCTCAAGCAATTCTCCTGCCTCAGCTTCCCAAAGGGCTGGGATTATAGACATGAGCCACCATGCCCAGCCTATACAATTTTTGTTTGCCAATTATTTTTTTTAAAAGAATAGTTTATTGGTGTTCCACGTCATCTATCTCCCCCATCTCAACAAATTTTCACGTAGATTCCTAGAAAGAAATTCTTGATAAACTATTCTCCTGCTGTTTTTCTCATTATAAGCACTATCCTCGAAGTCAACAAATTTCAAAATGTTACACAACTCATCTTCCAGCTTCTAATTCAGTATCATCTCCTTTTAAAAGTTTTCCACATTTTGTTAGTTTGGGAATGTTGCCCCTTCTATGAATAATCTGTTCCTGTTTGTTAATAGTCTATACATCTTCACTAGACAGTGTATGTACTCATTGAGGGTAAGAACTTAGATGTTTATCTTAGTGTTCCCAGAAACTAGCATAGTAGTAAATGTATGTTGACAAAAAAATTGAAATTTGTAGACTTTAAGGATAGTGCTTATAATGAGAAAGACAAGAGGAGAATAGTTGATCAAGAACTTATTTCTAGGAATCTATGAGCAAATGAGTGAATGAATAAGTTGGCATGAGAACGAAGTCAGATAAGTCTTCATAATCATTTTCTGATCCATTTTTAATGAAATTACTCTTTTATCTGAACTATAGCCATAACCTTCTATAATGAACATCTTGTTCTTAGTTTTTCCCATTCCAATCTACATCCTCTGCTGTCTTTTTGTACTGTATCATCTGCCAGATCACTTTATCCTTCTGTTTGAAAACTCCCAGTTGCTCCCAACGATATAACTAATGATAAGAGTTACACAGAAACATATATATTCTCAAATTCTCTCTTGTATTAATTATAAAGACACATGCTGCCTGGAATGGGATGAGCTGCTCTGTCTACTTCTCTCTCATGGTGTCTCTGGCTCCCCATTGCTCTACTGTGTTCTCTCAATTCTTTCTCTGCCAGCCAGATTCCTGAGCCTATTTTTATTTTCTGCCCATGGCCACCAGGGCCTCTTCAGATTCTTCTCTATACCATGACAGTTGAGCTGCAACCTCTGCTGCTCACTGGCCTACTCTCTGTGCATTCTTTAATTCACACTCATAAGAGGGAATCCCACTGGCTCAACTTGAATATTTGCACAAAGCTCCAAATTACTATTCTTTGTTCACCTTCCTACCTCCTTCTCAAGGCATGAAACAGAAGCAGAGTTTAATAATTCAGAAACACTACCTGTAAAGTCCACCCCTCTAGCAGAGCTGTGGGTAGAGCAATTGATCTGAGAATGGGCTGTAGAATGAAGGGTACTGGTGCTGAAGCCAGTCTATATGACTAGCTGTTGGAGCTGTATGTTCTTGTGCAAGTTTCTTAATGTCTTGTTACCTTAATTTCTTCATTTGTATATTAAGAATACTAATAGGACCAAACTCATAGAATTGTTGTGAGCATTAAGTGACAGGATATATATATATATATATACGTATGTGTGTATATCTATCTATCATCCAGCTATATCATAGAATAATACCTAGCCCATAATAAGCACTGCAAAGTGTTAAAGTGTTAATTACTATTACCTATTTCCATCAGGGTCCGGGTCAAATGAAATCTCCAATCCAAAGTCACCTACAGACCCCACTAACCACTGTCCCCTGAGCAAGTAAAACATAGCTATTATTTCTTTCCCTCTGGGATTGTCCTCCTTCTATTTTACTGCAGAATCCAGGCTTTTCTCTCATCCGTGTTCTTATTTGCTCCTTCTACCTGGGGATAATATCCTTAACTCTATTTAATGAACATTCCCAGCTTTGAATTATACATTTTTAGCAAATATGGTCTTTTCTCTCAATGTTCTCAGGAGATGTGTTTAATACCAAAGAATATGGTTAGATTGCGCAATCTTTTTTTCCTACCTTAGAAACTGCTCATTTGAAAATGGAAATTCGACATTTCATCCAGTCATCAAGCTCTCTCTGTTAAGAGAATAAGTCCACTCCCTTACTTATTAGACAAAAATAGAGTTAATGTCTACAACTAATAATGGCACATTCTGATATTCCAGCTCATCAGGTTCCTATTACAAATAATTATTTTATTAAAGACTTGCAGCTGTTTAAACTAAACAAATAATTGGAAGAAAATGCCTAATTTACTAGTTAAAAGGATTGATTATTTGAATCTGAACATAGTCAAACAGGAGTATTAGCTTGAATATAGTTGACAATTTGCAAATGCTCACTAAACTTTTATGTAATAGTAGTAAAGTCTCTTTTGTCTCAGGAAACATTTGTTTATCACAAATGGTTAGTTTTCAATGTCATTAATATTTAGAACAGTGGACATGAAATAGTTATATGATGAGGATATTATAAATTTTTTAAAAGGTGAGCTGTACTAAAGAATAGACTTTAATGCAGAACTAACTCCTTTTATGCCTAGTTGTCAATCAAAATGTTGATTCTAAATATTCTCTTTTTTAGAGAACAACATATGTTTTTGGTACAGCTTGGAAAATAATATTGCCCCTTCCTTTGGATAACCATATATGGCAAAGGTGTTTCATTGTCCAGAGACTCACTATGCTTTTATAACTCACAGATATAGAATCCCAATTAATCTCCATATTCAGTTCAAGACCCCATTGGTTAATTTAAAATTAATTTTTATATGACAGAAAGGAGAATGAATAGGAATCTTGAGAGGCAGAATAGTAGTGGCCAAGATAAGAGAAAACTTTCATCTGGCATGGGATGTTAGTTGCCCTAAATGTGAAAATATAGCAATTAAACAAATCAATGTTTTTTGATATTAAATGAAAAAAGTAAACCAAATTCTGACTTTAGTTAACCTACACATAAACGTGGGAATGTCATAGGAAAACGAGAGAACCAGTAGGAAGGCTGGAGTACAAAGCGGTGTCCAGAGCCAAACACAGATTGCATAGCACCTGGCCATTGTCCAGATGGACGCTCACAGTTATCCCCACTGGGGCTGCGAATATTTGAACTTTGCCAACACAGCTGTATACTCATTGCCTGCCACCAGACTCTCCTCTCTGCCACCACCATAAAATAAAATCCCCACTGGCCCTGCTCTAAATTATCCTCAGTTGAAACATGTTCACTACAGATTTCTACATTTCAAAGCTTGTGTTTCACCTGTTGAAAGTTAAATACAATTTTAATACACCAAATGAATTATAAATCATTCCTATGGACTATTGTGAATTTTTAAATAAATATCACAGTTACAAATACTGTTCAGTGTGAATGTGTGTGTTTTTTGGTTCTTTAAGGAATTTCCCAACTCTAGCCTGAAGATGATCTGGGAGAAAAGCGATAATATGTACTTGGAGTGTATGTTTCAGTAGAGAACCCAACCAAGATAATACAGTAAAGAAAGCAGTCAATAATTATGTAAGTAAAAACTTAAAAATCTTAATAATGGTCAGTGGAACTGGGAAAAAGATGGCTCTTTAAATGTGTGAATTGTCTTTAAATGTGTAAGTACATATATAATTACATGTAAATATAAAAGTAGATCAAATACAAAGAGCAGTTGATATACATAAAGACTTAAAAAGGAAACAAGTTTTATTTTAAAGCAGTAATTTTGGAGTAATAAGTTATTCATATCAATAAAACATGTATTCTGTGTTATTTTTTTCAGTAATGATGAACAGCTTGGGCTAATATTTTTCTGTGTTTGTCAGTAATGTGAATGACTACTTTGCTTAATTGGGCAATAGTTTTGAATACTGGAAAAATATCCCTTCCATTTTAAATATTCTATTTACATTGTAAAATCTATAGAACTTACACATTTTTAAGTTTAGACTGCATTATTAACATTTTAACCCCATATATCTGTATACATATATATAATCTTGATGAACTTACAAACAATATATATGTAAACTATAAATATACAGTTTACACATGCATTTTTACCTCATCTTCCACCAAATAAATTTTAAGAAAATAAATATGGTGACAGTATACAGGTATTATTTTATACATTTGTATACAAATGCAAAATATTGTTTTTTAATAACTAGGTGACTTACCACTTTATTAAAATTATTAAGTAGTAAAAAAGGAAGACAAGTGACTAAAATATATTATTGTGAATTTTTTCTGATCAGACCGTCTTTGAGAATCTAATGAACATATAAATATAGATGCATTTTTAATTAAATATCTGGGGAATTCAATAATTTTAAAAATACACATACATGCACATATGCAGTCAATTTCTACATGATGCAAACATTCATATATTTTGCTTAAAGGCAAAGACATGCTAAGTTTCTTTTTTATATCCATAATAAATTTTCCCTTCACATAAATGAAAAACACAATGTAAATAACTAATTCAATTTAAAACTTTCTATCTTTTCCCAGAAAATTAAACCAAAGTATCTAATCAGTCCGATGTGTTTAAATGTAGGAAACCTGATTTAATTACTTGCTTTCTTTCTGTTTCAAAGTGTGGACTGGTGCAAGATGTGGCTCATTAAAAGTTGTGATATACCCTGCCAATAAAATCCAGCAGATTGTCATTAGAAACATGTAATTAAGTTAATATATAAGATACGTAAATTTACAAGTCCTATTTTGACCTTCTAATCAATAAGACACCAAAGATAAGACAAAGATTTGAAACCAAATGACATTTTCATAGTATACACATCTTATTTTAAAATGTTTAAGAAGCTTAAATCGTTGTATTCATATCACCATTAAATGATAACTCACAAAGGAAAATTTCCTCTTACACTGTGAATGGATGCATTCACAATGAAGCAATGATAATAGCATGTCCAAAAGCGCAAAATCATGCCTAAACTTGGCAAGTTATCATACAAGAGTAATAAAAATATGTTTCCTATTTCCTAGGCCACAATTTAAAACAATGACAAAAGGGTAGAAAGCTACTGTAACGTACAAATGTGTGGATTTTTAAACACCAATATTTAAACATCCTTCCAATTCAGGAGGACCCCTCCATCCATCAATCTAGAAAGATTTTGTAATCAATCTAGAAAGGTTTTCTGAAATAGGTGAAATGTTAGACACTATTTCAGGAAGGAGAAAGAGACTGGGAGAGGGAAAAAGAGACTGAGAGAGAGAGAAAGATAAAGATTCAGGGACTTTGGTAGTGTTTAAAGGAACATAACCCCAGGCATGTGACACTGTTTTGGTATGTGAAAAGTTCAAAATGAGAGTACAGAAAAAGTGACAATAGGCTTCCTGGAAATAGGTTCAGAAAATTGTTTGGAAATAGAAAGCCAAGGGGAAGAAATACATATCATTTGGTAGTAGGACTTTGATCTTAAAATAAGAAGCTGGACCTGAATGTATAGTGAAATGGGAAGCTAGAGATAAACTTCCAGGTGTTAGGGGTGGGTGTAATATGTTAAAAATAACTCATGCTAGAATACTTTTGACAGTAGAAATGAGGGTATATTGAAGGGGCATGGATAAAAAGAACAGTATTGAAAAACTATCTGGTGAAGTGATAGTAACAGAAATAGTTCTAGAATAAATGATATCTAAGACAGTGCTGAGGGTGACATGGGAAGAGAATCTAGGGGGAACTATAAAAAAAGCAACAAGATTTTACCACCAAATGTATATGCCAATCAAAGTGAGAAGCATTGAAAATCACTTTCTGTCCTTCCTTGAGTTGTCAGCAAAGTAACACTTTTTCATCTAGTTAGTGGGATGTTCTACAAGTAGGAAAAAGATAGGAAAAATCTTGAGAGGAATCTATCTTCATCATATGTAGCTGAAGTTAACATCAGACTACATATGATGACTACATCAGACTAACATCACATTTGAAGGAGAGATGCTATACAAAACTGGACACAAAATGTGACTATGAAATGGAAGGGGTGAGATAAACTTTATCACTACATCAGCAGACTTGAATTTTATGGAAGTGATTTTATCACTCAGATTCAGGATATTCCCTCCTCTTGCTGCTGCATTAGATGTAGTCTTTCTTCTCATAAAAAAGTAAGGGAAAAATCTCAAAGTTAAAATCAGAAGAATAAGATTCATAAGTATTACTAAAACCTATTAGCTTGATCTAAAAGCCAAAGAAAGAAAGTAATTTCTTCCCTTTTATTTGTAGTGATGTAATTCTGTCAAGTGCCAACGTTTTATTTTTAAACCATTAAACTTAGTACATAAAATCTCTTAAAAAAGGTCACTGGATCTCTTGACTGAATATTTTGTCTTGACTTTTTTGTATACAAAGGTATCCTTGGATAGTATTCCCAGAAGCATCTACTGGTCTTGGTGATCAAAATTTCAAAAAGATTTAACAAATAGAGACATAATTGGATTTTGTAACACTGAGAAGCCCTCACTCTGAGTTAAAATAGATAAGCAGATAATAAGGTTGGGCAACATTTTCAAAGTTTAAAGTGAATATTTAAAAGAAAATGTATAGCTTTTCATTTGTATTTTTGTGTATAATTGGAATGGAAATTTTCATTTAGGAGTGTATAGAAGAAAAAAATATCTAGAAAAATGCCAGGAATATATGGAAGGACCTAAAAAAAGAAGTATTTTATAGTGATGTGTCAAGGAAACCCTTTTCTAAAATACTGAAATAAGTGTGACCTGAAGAATGAATAGGATCTTGCTAAGTAAACAGTGAGAGGGAAAAAAACACTCTGGATAAATAGAACTATATATATAACAACTTAAAGAAAAGAAAAAAACCTGCAGGCTACCTGAGAAGTTAGAATCTTAATGTATGCAAATTTTAGAAAATATTTAGGAGGTCAAAGTATTGTAGGATGGAATGTAGGCTGTGACAAAACAATCTGACTGTATTACAAATACATGAAAGAACTCCACTGAAAGGGGTGGAGGAAAAAGTCCTGAACTGAAAAACTTTGCATATAACTGGAATCTGCATGGCTAAAGGCAAAATAAATTGTATATATGGATAATATGTGAGCTGACAGATTTATCTTCACAGGGGTATGTGTTAAACAATGACAGAACTATACATATACACTAAAATTGAACAATTAGTAAATAAATGGTAGATGATAGAAGCCAGGTGTTTCACTTTTGGAGAGGAAGATTACAAGTAAGCAAAGAGAAGAGGGTAGAACGATTTATGTGGTAATGGACTGGAATTAAAGACATTACTACAGACTTATTAATATGTTTAGCTTAACACACAGATGGTTTATATATATATCTATAGCTAGATGTATATACACATGTATTCCTTTTTTCTGTCAGCTGAGAAAGCCTGGAAGCAACAACACTCTAGTAGCCATGAGCACCTGTCGTGCCTAGAGTTTGGTTTCTAATACCATTCTCCAATAAAAGCAAAAGCAACCAGGCTCTTTGGAGAAATGGCTGATTCTACAACAGGGGCAGAAAACTTAAAAATGAGATTATAGTACCTTATATTGCCATAAAGTAAAGAAGTGCTCAAAAATTTACAAAGAAAAAATTTAAACATGATGATGGGATTATGCCAAAGGAACACAAGAGCCAACTGAAAGAGCTGCCAATGGCTAAAGCAATTTGAGCAAGAAAATAAATGAAGTAGTATTGGATAATAACCCATAGTAGTAAATAAACACCTGAGTCCCTACTGATACAAATAAATGATTGAATAATTTTTTATTTGGGATGAATAGAAAATCTCCCATACAGAAGAATTCCAAATAATTTATTTAGACATTCTGCCCTCAAGAAAATAAAGTGTAATTTCACTTAAGTATGGGCTGTGTGTAGTGACATCTTTCCAAAATGAACAGAATGGAAAGAGAGAAACAAAGAAGAGCTTAACAATGGACAAACTTGACAAACACTACCTCAACCAAGTGATCAAGCTAAGTCACATTGATAGTATATACCTTTGCTATGCTATGACAAAAATGATATTTTAGCTGTGTGGTCTTCATCCCCCAAATCCACAAGCCCCAATCTAATCATAAGGAAAACATCAGAGAAATCCAAATTGAAAGACATTCTACAAAATACCTGACTTATACTCTTCAAAACTGTTAAAGCCATCAACAACAAGGAAAGTATAAGAAATTGTCACAGTTGGCCAGGTGCTGTGGCTCACACCTGTAATCCCAGGCCGAGGCGGCAGATCGCCTGAGGTCAGGAGTTTGAGACCAACATGGTGAAACCCCATCTTTACTAAAAATATTTTTTAAATTAGCTGGGCATGGTGGTGGGTGCCTGTAACCCCAGCTACTTGGGAGGCTGAGGCAGGAGAATTGCTTGAACCTGGGGGGCGGAGGTTGCAGTGAGCCAAAATTGTGCCACTGCACTCCACTCCAGCCTGGGCAACAGAGCAAGACTCCATCTCAAAAAACAAAAAAACAATAGAAAAAGAAAATAAATTGCCACAGTCAAGCAGCACCTAAGGAGACAAGGAGGCATGACAACTAAATGTATTGTGGTATCCTGGATATCATTCTGAAAAAGAAAAAGGACATTAGGTTTGAAACTAAGGGAATCTGAATAAAGAGTATGGACTTTAGTCAATAACAATGTATCAATGTCATTTCATCAATTGCAACAAAATTAAGATGCTAATATAAAATTTTAACAAGTGGGGAAACAGTGTGGGTATATGAGAATCCTACACTGTGGACTAATAGCACAACTTTTCTGTAAATCAAAAAGTTTTATAAAATACGAAGTTTATTTGAAAAATACATAAAAGAGAAAATTATACTCAAAGTATAAAATTGTATTCTCAAAAATTGGGAAAAAAAACATGTACTTCAGAAAAGATACTGCAATTGTACACATGGCATTGAGACTGGTGTGTGAGATTTAAATACAGCCTAAAGCTAATTCCCTTTGCTGCAAATTCTTTCATCCTCCAAATATATGAGCTATGATCCTCTTGAAGAGATGTGTCAGCAATTTCTCCTTCTTAAATAGGTTAGTCTCAAGCACAATGAATTTCTTTACAGTTTTCCTCTGCTGCTAGTTCCCCTTGCCTTTTTAATGAAGATTTTGTTATTGCTTTCACCTGTGCAATTATTTTTCAAAACAGTATGTTTCTCTATTACAGATTCCAAATAATTAATCAGAAAAATATTCCCATTTCACTAAGAAAACACCACACATAATTTATTTGCTTTGTTTAATTACTAGTGTGAAGTATTTTCACTTAAAATCAAAATAATTTATTTCTTGCTTAAAAAATAATGCTACAGGCCTCACCTGTCTTAACAGATACATGTGAATGATAGATTCTCTTATTCATGAACAGATAGAAAAACAAATTTGTTTTGAGCTCTTGGTTTTAAAAGTATGCCCATCATGAAGGCCAAAAGATGGGGCAAAGAATAAAAAGCTGTCCTTATGACTAAATCCTGCTATGTATTTTTATATACATAATTAAAAACCAAATATAATTTTTGACAGTGAGTTCTTTGATAAAGGTAAGAATTCCTGAGTAATTGCTGATTATTTGAATTGCGCTGATCTTTTTCTCTCTTTTTCACCATGTGAAGTTCTATACTAAAGAAAATACGATGGTAAGTGAAACTTGGTGAAAACCAACCCTCTAACATTTCGCTAAGAAAATGCAGATCAAAACATTTGGTAAACTTTGAAGTGGTATGCAAAAAGTAATGTATGATTGCATTTTTGTCCATCTGAAAATATGAGTTAGGAAGGTGGAAAACCAACAGAAGGGTAAAACTGCTAGGGATAGCAGCTTTTATAACACCAGAAATGAAACGGTCAGCTTTCATAACACCAGAAATGAAATAAAATGAAAGTCCTCAAAAAAAGGATCAGAACACTTTTCCATCTTGTAGTTTCCACTTCTGGATTTAAAGAAAAGCTCATCTTTTTCTTTTACAGTGACCTAGAAAGAATCGGCAGAGCCTTTGTAAATAACTCCTGCCTTAAACTTTTCATTCTACTACCTGAATCCTGCAGCACCTACTTCTATTTTTGACTTCCACCTCCATTGATAAGATATAATCAGATTAGATTAGATTATCATACTTACCATTTTTCATTGTTGGATGCTCTTGTGGAGGCTGTGGTTGGGGAAAGTTTTCACAGTGAAGTATTATTTGTCCAATAAAGCATTATGGGCAGCTCCAGTTTTCTTTAAAAATAGACGTAACTGCATAAAATACAAAAGTAGAAGAGAAATAGACAAAGTAAAATGACACAACATTATTTAAGGATGACTGAACATTTCATTGTAAATAAATCTCATTAAGAATTTTTATATTATTTTCAATTTTCTTGTCCTCTCCCCAATCTTTTTTCAAAGACTAGTAATGACATTAGCAGTAAGAACAAAAATAACAGTAATACCTTACATATGTTATTTTATAATAACTGCTTAAAATTGTATAATGCCATTAGAATTATATGATTCTAATCACATAAAAAGTCCAAACTTCTTATCATTCCAAATCTTTCATTTTTTAGGATTCTGTTGTATTCTGTACGTGACCTATCCCAAATTGCTTACAATTCTAGGAATATGGAAAGACTTTTTGCCTCTAATCCTTTCTGTATAGTCTTTCTCTAGTTCCCCTTTTTGTTAACTTTTATTTATCCTGCAAATCTTGGCTTTAAAACTCAACCCTTGGTGATCCCCAAGTTTGAATTCGATAATCTTCTTTTGTGCTGGCCTCAGAAAACCCATTATCAGTGTACATACAATGTTGTGAAATTGCCTCTTACTTGTCTGTATTTATTATTATATAGAAGAACTTTGAGTGTAAGACATATACACACATACACAAACACACAAATATATATAGTCTCCAATGTATACCTATTGCCTCATCCCATGCCTGGCCTGCGTCACACATGGGAAGTGATCAACATGTACATATGAATCAATGGATGGATTGATGGAGGGATAAAATAAGCATGGTATGCTATTTTTTTCAGAGGACTCAGTTGAGCTGCTTAGGCTTCATTGTTCAATTACACAAGTGTTCTTGAGTATCTATTATGTGGCAGAAATAGTTCTGAGCGCTAGCCATATATCCATGAACATAGTGCTTGTTCCCTGAGTTTACACCAAAATTTATCAGTGTTGTCACTACTGATATTTTGGGCGGGATAATTATTTGTAATGGGGAGGCTCTGTCCTGTGCATTAAAGAACATTTAGCAGCATCCCTGGTTTCTACTCATTAGATGACAATAGAATCTCAGTTATGACTACAAAACACGTCTCCAGGCTTTACCAAATGTCCCCCAGGGCTCAAAAACATCCTTGGTTGAGAAGCATTGTGTTACAATGTATTGTGTGAAAGAGATGTTAAAGTTGTATTTATAATAAGTGTTGTGGTGGAAGACGAAGAAGATGATGAAGGTATATAGAGGAAAGCATACATGAATCATTGCAAGGACATAAGAAAAGCAACTCATTAAAGTGACAGGGAACACATAAGACATTTCTCCTGTCCACAAAAAGCACACAATCTAGCAGATATAGGAAGTGGACAAATAAACCATTACAATATAGTGTAATGAAAATACCCTTAGAAGTATGCAAGAATGAGACAAACACAGAAGTATCCCTAAGGAAGATTTTAGGACTCCAAGAAAAGTTACATGAATAAGTACGATGCATTACAAAAGGGTATGGATTATATTTATTAGCATTAAGTATTTATGGAGTTTGGAAGTTCAAGGAAGATGTGGAAGACATAACTTGAAAATACACAACTTGATTTCTGCCGTCAAAAAATATAAAACAAAGTATGAAGGGCCCAATATTTATAAAACTATTAGAAAATAATAAAGCTCTAATTCTTGTGATGTAGTATACAAAATTAGTACCTCCAAAAAGGAAGCAGTCAGTGTGGGCTGCAATAATAGCAGCTTCATAGAGAAGATAGGAATTGAGAGGGGTTTTAGAAAGAGAAAGGCAAATGAGGATGATAGGCCCATCAAGGCAAGAGGGAAGGAAGCACGAAAGGAAATCCTCCGTGATAAGAATGAGCAGGAAGACTGGAGCTGAGTCTGTGACACTGGGGCAATAGTGACAGTATAAAATATATAAGGAGAGGTTTTGAAAGCAGAGAAGCAATTGCAGTAGACAAATTTAAACCATGCTGTTTTTTTTTTTTATCAGGACACTGGCAGTTAAAAGTCTACTTGAATATAACTGCATAGTGCATATATAGTATTAATGACAGAAATAAACTGGAAGAAAGTTTCAGTAATCCAGGGTGAGATGGCAAGTCTAGTGACAATAGGTTGAACAACAAAAAAAGGTGAAATCCAAATATGTACAGTAAATATTTGCATTTTTGTATATTAGTTATACTTTAATAAAGCTTTTGAAAAAGAATTGTAAATAATAGCACTCAGTATCCAATGAATTGTTCTCTCTCCTTTGTTTCTTTGTCCAAAACTTCTGTAAGGTTTAGCTTTAAAGGAAATAATGACTACAGGAAATAAAACAATTGGAAAAGTGAGGTGATGAAGGTAGAGGAAGATTGAACTAAAATAAAGAATCCTTGTCTGAACTAGGGATTCTCAAATCTAACTGCATTTTTGGAAGTATGAGGAGATTCTTAAAGATAGTGATTCTCTCAGTCAAACCCAGAGAAGCTTATATATTGACCATACCCACTGCTGGTATGTTATAAAACTTCCTGATGACTGTAATGTGCATCCAGGGCTGAGAATTACTTGTCTGGGCTTACCTGAAACTGTCTTCACCTGGAGTCCCTTGACACTCAAGCTTTTGTTAGGTACACAGCTTTTCGGTAGATGCTCGTAAGTGGTGAGCACTGGCCCTACAACCTTTCCTCTTTTGAATTATGCACTGATTAATGATTTTCAAACCTCCTTTTTTTCTTACATAAAATTAATATAACCATAAACTTCACAGTGAATTAATTCATCAGACTGGCAAAATCTACCAAGTATTTCTTGCTACTGGTGATAGTTTTCACAATTTTAGATGATATGAAATATTTTGGAATAAAATTACAGTTTCTTCTAAGGAACCATGTTTGTCCTTTTCTTTCTGAATAAGAAAAACAAGAGTATAAGGAGAAAGAGAAAGAGGAAGAGCTATTCTTTTTTCATCTCACCCTGTTGATACATTTTCAATATTAAACAAGGGTTTCTTGAAAGAAAGAAAAATTAATGATTGCATCAGGATGTATTCATGTCTATCTTTGTCCCTCTGCCTTTTCAAATAGTGCAACGTATTTTCCTGATGAGTAAAACTTTCAGTGATGGTATATGACTGGAAAACAATATGAGAACAAGATCTCAACCAAGGCTCTGAAATTCATTATGGGAAATGCGCAAAAAACATCCTACTCAGAAATGCAGTACCAAACATAGATGGCACTGTACTTAAATTAGAAATTCTCTCATGATACTTGGAATATACTTGTAATTATGCAAATTTACAAGGACATGTTTATTCACATTTTTCTGGAATGTTAAAAATTGAAATTCATTTTGAACCAAGCCATGGTAGGAGTGATTAATACTCGTTAACCAATACTCTCCTTTGCCTTAAAGTGATTGGGTTGTGTTCGAATCAAACGTTTTTGGTCAAATTCTCTTTTTATCTACTCGGCAAAAACAAAACAAAACAAAACACATTTTCAAAGATAAGGAAATGGTGGTTTTATAAAAATGCAAATATGATTAGGTCATTACCCTGCGTAAAACCATTCTGTGGCTTTGTATTGTTCTTGCTCTCAATTGCAGTTATCTTAAACTAGCCTATAAGGCCCTTCTGACCTCTCTTATCTCATCTTATGCCACTTTCCCCTTTGCTTTCTGTATTTTAGCTATGCTGCTCTTTTTTCACTTTCTCAGATGTCAAAGTCCACTCCAACCTCAGAACTTGAGCCTGCCAGTCCCTCTCCTGGATTTCCCCGCACCCTCAGTTAACTTACCCTACTTATGGAAGACTTAGCCGACCTGACAGATTAGGGTAGGTACCTACATTGTCTACTGTCTGAGATCGTTCCTTAATGGTACATAAGTATGTACAATTGTATATTTTGTGTCATATTTGATTTGAGACTCTGACCCACATTTGTGTTTAAGCATCCTGATAACAGGGATCTCATGTGCTGGTTATTATATTCCTAATATTTAGCCCAGGGTCTGATACATGGCAAGCACAGAAATAATAACTTGAGGGTTGGACAGGGTTGTAACAGTCGGGTGGGAGGTTTTTTTCTCTTAGACTCCAAATCCATAGCATAAAAGCAACATTTATTAAATTTAGCATTCGTGATAGTTTGGGTATTACATGCCTCAGGTTTCTACACATCAAGGGGGCCATGAAAGTAGTGGGGACTCTCAGGCTCCATTATTTGGAAAAGCCCAAGGGAAGGTATACTTATCCTAAAAAACACTGCACAGAATGATTACAATATCAAATCTTTTGGATTGTAACCAATGATAACATATCAGCACCCTTGAAGTCATGCTCATCGGAGGCCTTGATTGGCTCTGGTTTATATCTGATTAATACCAAATGGGAAAAATGTAATATAAGAAAAGCAGTTTAGAAGACAAAGTCCATTATAACAAGATCAACTAAGGAGAAAAACAATAGAAGGGGTCTGTGGAAATAATCAGGAGGTTCTGACAGTAACCTCCTGTGAGTGGTAAGGACAGTAGCTCTTAAATCTCAGCTCTACCACTCCCAGCTATATAAATTTGGACACATTTTTAAAACTAAATAAGCTCTAGTTTCTGATCTGTAAAATGGGGACTAAAAATATTCACTTTATATATGTAAAGTGCCTAACACAGTGTCATGTCAGAGAGAAGGCACTATAATGTGTGGCTAATGTGGGTAACAATAGTAGAATTAATAACTCTATTGGATATATATAGCCAAGAGTCTTTTTACTAAGATATCTTCCGTGATAGCCGTAAACTGCATTTTGTGTATGCATTAGTATCTCTTCTCATATGTTTAAATAGATAGCAAATATCATTCAGTGAGGGAATTGTGACTCTTTTAATTGACTTTAGTAAGAATTAAATAATAACTGTGGATAAATTAATTTTTACCATTTTTCTTACATTCAAATTACTGTTGTCCTATGAATTTTTGTCTGTAAGGAAGCAAATCTAAGCAAATTTACATATTTCACAGACTTTTTAATTGAGCTTTTAAAATTTGATAAAGTTGTAGGTGCCATTGGTCTATCTGTTGTCTGATATGTGGCAAAATTTTAATTACTGCTGGAAGTTACAAAATATTTTTTAATTTTATTTCATAATTAGACAGTAATGACATTTTCAAGTGAGTATATTTTCTATAACATTTTATGCATTTCAGTTTATTTAGTAAGTGAAAAAAGTACAGAGATAAATGTTACTTTATAAAAAGAAAGCTTTATTAAACTACCATTAGGAAAAGAAAAACTATCAAAATGGTTTTAGCATTCATATAAGGCAAAAATGATTCTCTTATTTCCTTGGTCAATGCACACATATATTTCTTTATGTTTGTGAAAAGAGGACTCTCCATGTCTCACAGATCTATTAATATTCATTTAACCCTGTGTTCACTTATCAGTTGTAATAAGGATTTTATTTTCAAGTTCTCAAAAGTGATGCCACACAATTACAATGTTCACTATGGTAGGAATTATATGTTTCTAATCGATACACCAGTATAGACCTTAAGAATGGGCTTCAGCATGTCCATGAATTATCTGAAAACTATATTCCAATGGTTGTGCATGTTTGTATTTTTATAAAGAGAATATTATGATTTTAAAGAGTCTCTTCCTCTGGTATTTTAAAGTAATTCTCATTTGAGACACTTGTAGCTGAGAAGACGACAAATTATTATGCACTTATGAATCTAACACCCCAGAAGAGACTGACAAAAACTATAAGTAAATGAGTATATAAGTATGGCTTGTCTCATGAAAAAGCAGCTACATCTACTTCACACTCATTTATTCATTAAACATCGTTTAAGAATACAACGTAGTAGACTCATGTCTACATGCCGGAGATAAAGTTGTGAAGAAAAAAAGGGATGAAAATGCTACTTTCATGGAGCTACCTTCTAGAAGTGGAGACAGGCAGTAAACAAAATTAATGAAGTAAATCCATCATATATTAGAAATAGATTAGTGCTAAAGAGACAAATAAAACAGAATATCAGCCTAGAAACTGTTTGGGGTGGATGTGAAGGGAGTTACCACTTTAGACACAATGGCTAGGGAGGATCTCACTGAGGCAAGGCTACGTGAAAAATGAATTGAAGGAAGTGTTTTAAAGCAAATTATTAGATATCTGAAGAATAAATCAGACAGAGGTAAAGAAGTCAAAGGTGTATACATGAATATATTCAATTTCTATTGCTGCCATGACAAATTACCAGAAATTTATCGGGTTTAAAAATGACAGATGTGTTATCTTACAGTTCTGCATTTCAGAAGTCTATCAGCAGTCTCACTTGGCTACAATGAAGGTGTCAGCAGGGCCACATTCTTTCGTGAAGGCCCTACAGGAAAATCCATTTCTTTGCATTCTTCCCCTGATTCTCAGAGGCAGTATACATTACTTGGCTCATGGTCCTCTTCCTCCATCTTCAAATTCAGCAATGAGTTTGCGTATCTTCATGTCTTTCTTCTACTGTCACATTTCTTTGACCAGAGCCCAGAAAGGTTCTCTACTTTTAGAGACTCGTGATTATGTTGCATAATCTAGGATAATCTCTTCATTTTAAGGTACTTACCTTAATCACATCTACAAAGAGTTCTGATTCGGACAATTTTGCCAGTATTTTTGTTTCTTTTTGAAATAGATTTATGGAGGGCTTCACTCTTCCACTCAAGGAGTCTCACCCTTGCTGCTGTCTGGAGTATGGAGTAGAAGGAGTCGTTGATGGAGGGAGCCTACAATCAGGTGGCAAATGCAGTGCTCTAATGGAGAACAGTGATGCCTTGGATCAGGTAGTTGCTAAGTTGTAAAAGGGAGAATTGAAGGGACTTGTGCTACCCTTCTCATAGACTTACTCTATACATCTTATAACACTTATTTTCTATCTCATTCAATCAAAGATATAAGGGAAACCATAAAATGTTTATGCTTTCACTTTACCAATATGACTAATTCGAGGGATAACAAGGTCTAAATCTTATGAATGTATCCAAATGTTAATAGCTACTTTTAACTCTCAGTTGATAAACAATAGAAACTTACTTATATTAGCAGCATGTCTGTATGTAAACCGATCCAGATTTTTATTTGGATTTCTCTTTACCTGGACATAGGTTTTCAGTTATTGTATAATACCCAGGCACTTGTTATATTCACACCTTTCTCTCCTCAGTGCAGGTACACACACAGTGTAGACAATTATCAGCCTCTCTGCAATCCTTAGGCTTTCTGGACTAGGGAAACCCTGCTTTACGTAATCAGCTACATTTATTTTGTTCTTCATGTCCTCTAAAAAATGAAATGAATTTTGACTCAGCTTGAGTCAAAGCATTACTGACAAAAACATTGTCAAATATATTTCTAAATATAGAGTGACCAACTGAGGGATTTTCCACTCTAGAAACACATTTTGGTACACATTGACTTGGAAACATATTCTCAAACACTAATATATTATTTTTTTAAACCAATGCCTATTCAAGTATCATGTCATCTGTTCCATTCTCTATATTGTAAACCTCAAACACTGATGACCTCACTCAATATTAGAGACTAACACAATCTAGAGAGCAGAAATAATATTAGAATTATTGTATATTTCACTACTTTTCTTCTAATTAGGGATAAAGTTGACCAATACAAGTTTTAGTGGAATTGTACATTTTTTGAATGTATGGAGAAGTCTGTTCTAAGTCAAATCTATAAATGTTCTGTATACAAATTACTGTAATAAAACCTATAAGATAATTTGAACAAAAGCTGAGTAAACAATTGTTTTCTCTTGTATGGCTTTACATTTATCTCTGATCATGACTAGATTTCTTTGCATTAAACAAAATGATTTTGATCTTACAATTGAAGACTTTTCTTCGGACAATAGATGTCTTAAATGAGTTATTTGTTGTAGTATAATTTTTAAAACATGTTATAAATTTAATAACCTAATGCCAGTGTTTAGTAGTATATTCATTCCATTTTGTAACTTGGATAAAATATTTATCCAAATGTAACAGTACGTTGCTTCTGGAATGTTCACTGAGTAAGCAGTAGAAAGGTGAAAGCAGAGAGAACAGCTGACATAGGGCCTAAAGTTCAACCAGAGCTGTGGTGGTAGAAGCCCTACCCAAGAAACTACCCCAAAGAGCCAAAATACCAAGAAGTTTTTCTTCATTTTTATACCTTGTATGTATCTATGCTCGGCCTGACCTTTGCATTTTCCCTGTCACTCACATCTTTGGTTAAGTTGGGAGTCCCATAGCTGTTGTCTCTCCAGGAAATCCATGAATGCTTCTACCTAATACTTCCAGAACTCAACAGAATCCAAGAGCAAAAAAAAAAAAAATCTTCCCAGTTCTCTCTACTATAAATTATGTCTAAATCTATCACTTATGATATCTAGTCACTTAAAATGAAAGGCAATTTATTTTTAAAGCAGCGGCATATAGTGTGCTTGTCCATTCACTTCTTTTCGCCTCAGAACAAAGAAAGAGTATTTCATAAATTTTTACCATAGTTTTGTGGATTATCCAATGGAGAAATCATTATTAGTATGTTGGCAGGTAACCTTTTGGGGATAAACTTGTGTGACTAAACATTACGAGGCCCTTAATCATCTTCTCAGAGAAGGCACGAAGAGCAGTAGTATGTTCTAAGCTGCTATATCCCACATGAGTAGAAGAAAATGTTCCAATCATTTCTCATTTGCTCAATATTATGTAGTAATCATCACTGGCCTGTTCTTCATTTATTCTTTGTTAGAAGATCATTACTTATGGACAGCTTGTCTCTCTTACTCTCTGTCTCTCTCTCTCTCTGTGTGTATTTGTGTGTGTGTGTGTGTATGTGTGTGAGCTTTCTGCAAATTTCCTTGTCCTTCCTGTTTATCTCAGTGGAGCTTTGGTACTTAGTTACTCTTAACACTCATAAACTGGTTAACAGGGGGATTTTTACTTGGCTTTGTTCTTCCCTATGCATTACCCCTGCCCCCTTGAATTTTTATAATCTTTATATAGAATAAATATTTCAAATATTTCTCCCACCGCAGGACATTTTTATACATTATTACTGCTCTAAATGACCTCTGAGATACTAGAAGGTAGCTATCCAGAGGTAGCTTGGAGACAAGTTAGGCTCTTTTACAGACAAAAATACTTAAACGTGGACAATTGCAGGAACTTGCCCAAGTTTTGACAGTGTGTTAAGGGCAGAAGCAGGCATTGCCCTTACATCTACTTTAAAGCAATTCAGAGTTTATTAGATGCCATGTCACTCAAATAACACTTACTCCAATGCCTACTCTTTAGTTAATGTACCAATTTAAATTTTGCCAACGAACAGCAGGAAAGCATGCAAAATGTCCTCCAACTAAAGCCAGTTCCACTATGGTATGCATACGCACACTGCATGCATAAAGTGTAAATGAAATGAGAGCAGTGTCAATATAACAGACATGATTGTCATAAAACCTATTTAACAAAGTAAGGTATTCCTAGAACTTTGACAACCTGAAAAATGAAATCAAGAATAATTGCTACCAAATGTAATAAGCCACTTACGGAAATGATTCACCCTAAAAGAACAGAGAGAAAATAGGTAAAGAGAAAACTTCCATCAGAGTGACTAAAGCAGTCTCAGTTATCACCAGCTTTAGCCTAATCATAACAAAAGAACAATGCTGTAGCTTAATCAATTCTAGAAATGGATAACGTTTATAATCAGTAGCAGTTATATTGCAACCTGTCTGAAGAAAAAAATATGTCATGATAAGAAGGTTCATCAGAACAGTACTATTATTTGTTTGTACTAAACTTTCTCATTAAAATTCATTACTTTGGCCTCATTCTTTTCCATATAGACTCTTTATGAACATACCTGCTATGTTCTTTAACAGCATAAAATACTGGGAAGAAGGATCCAGTATTAATTAGAAAAAAGAAGCCAGAGATTGTATGATCTGTTATTTTAACCTGTGTCCATAAGAAATATAAATCTGTATATGATGAACAGAAATTTATTCTTCTAACAAAGAATAAATGAAGAACATTAAAGAAGAATCTTCTATTCTGAGGCATAAACAATACATAAAGTTTATTTGTTGCCTGGATAAAATATACCTAATGACTGCTCACCTCTCCCTGATATTTCCATATTCACTGTACCTGTTCACCTCATTGCCAAGTTGGCCTCTCAGATGCTCTATTATTGGGAGCATAGTGATTTGAGGGGTAGGAGGGAGCATCTAGTATTCTGGTGGCTACAAAAAAAAAGGTCCTATTGTAAGTTAATAGGTATTTTGCTTAATATATTTTGAATTTTTCTAGCATTAATAAATTTACATTAGTTTTCTTGCAACTCTGAGGTATAGCCCATGAAATATATTTATTCCACTCTGTGTATCCCCACATGTGAAGTCCTACACTGTACCCTTTCAGCTCCTCATAAATGCTTTCATAAAACTGCTGCAGAGTTTTCTCAAGTCAAGAAGTTGTGAAATGGATGTGAGAATTTTTTTTTTTAAGTGTGGGGGAAAAAACAGCATAAAAAAGAAAGCTGACTCTATTTATTTGTGTCTCTTAAATGCTGTCAAAACTCTTAAACTCTTTCCTTTGGCTTCCTTCTCCCTCATACAGACTTTATTAACATGCTTGCCACCTTATTTGAGATGGTAAGCTCCTGGGAGATAAGAATTCAGTATTAATCTTCCTTATTTTTCTATCATCTGAGATAATGCCTGACATATAATAGCTACAAAATAAATACTTAATGATGAGAAAATAAATGAATGAATTTAAGTTCCTGAGAGAATAAAACAATCCACCCTTACATACAGAGTTCATTATGCTTACAGGATCTCTGAGTAATTGTTATCAATAACAAAGAATATTATTGCCTATTAAATATAATCCTTCACCATCACTGGCCATCAGAGAAATGCAAATCAAAACCACAATGAGATACCATCTCACACCAGTTAGAATGGCGATCATTAAAAAGTCAGGAAACAACAGGTGCTGGAGAGGATGTGGAGAAATAGGAACACTTTTACACTGTTGGTGGGACTGTAAACTAGTTCAACCCTTGTGGAAGTCAGTGTGGCGATTCCTCAGGGATCTAGAACTAGAAATTCCATTCGACCCAGCCATCCCATTACTGGGTATATACCCAAAGGACTATAAATCATGCTGCTATAAAGACACATGCACACGTATGTTTATTGCCGCATTATTCACAATAGCAAAGACTTGGAACCAACCCAAATGTCCAACAATGATAGACTGGATTAAGAAAATGTGGCACATCTACACCATGGAATACTATGCAGCCATAAGAAATGATGAGTTCATGTCCTTTGTAGGGACATGGATGAAATTGGAAATTATCATTCTTAGTAAACTATCGCAAGAACAAAAAACCAAACACCGCATATTCTCACTCATAGGTGGGAATTGAACAATGAGAACACATGGACACAGGAAGGGGAACATCACACTTCGGGGACTGTTGTGGGTTGGGGGGAGGGGGGAGGGATAACATTGGGAGATATACCTAATGCTAGATGACAAGTTGGTGGGTGCAGTGCACCAGCATGGCACATGTATACATATGTAACTTACCTGCACATTGGGCACATGTACCATAAAACCTAAAGTATATTAATAATAATAATAATAATAATTACAATAAAAAAAAAATAAATAAATATAATCCTATTTATATAATGAGCAGTTACACTCTCTGTCTGAACTAAAACACTCTTTTTTATTAGCAAGTGTTGAAAATTGAAATAACATTTGTGGTAATTTATTAATGAAGACACTAAAGGAGGAAGATAATTATAATTATGCATAAATTTAAAAGATATGAGGAGAAGGGAGAAAATCCAGATAGTTTTCTTCTTGCATTGGATTGCTCCAGAGTTCTGATTCAAAATGCAGGAGTAATAAGTTGGAAGTTTACCTTATGTGGTTGATCAGAAATGTCCTGAAATTTTAAACAGCTTGCTTCATAATTAAGGAGTATCGATTGTCTTTACTTCTATTACTCTTGGACATTAGACACAGTATAGTCCAATGTTGATCATTTATTGCAACATCTGTGTAACTGCATAAGAGGAAACAGTCATTGTTGGACATAATAGTACTACATTATGGTACATTAAAATTGCAGACTATTGAAATTTAGCAGGTGTTTTCCCAGTAGATGTTTGTGATAAGAAAAAGATAATTTCTCTCACATTCAAGTAGGCTAATTCAATAATTAAGAAGATAGTAGTTTAAAAATTTATAAAGCTCCCATTCAGTCAAACTGCGCCCTTGACTATGACTCCATAATCATGTCTTAATGGGTTCTGCTGAATGGCTGGGTATCAGCTATCTGTGGTTTTCGTAATTTATATTGTCTGACCATTAAGGACTTCCCAGTATTTTCATACTTCCTATCAGCCTGCTTCTTGTCTTTTTTCTTGTAAAGTGACCAGACTATTCTGAGTATCATGTGTCCATCCTCCCTTTACATTCTACGGAAGGTATAAATGTTCTTTAAAAGTAAACATTCAGGAAAAGTCCTGGAGGAACTGATTGCTGGATCATCTCACTTACATTGAAAAAGTTTTACTACCTCTAACAAAATAGCCATTTGGAGCTACCACAGTATCAGCTCTCCTAGCTGTCTTTATGACGTACTTTTAAAGAATTTCACCTCCAGATTTTAGATCATTGAGGGAAAATAACACAAGTTACAATTATTATTTTCTACTCCTTCTAGTCCAGGACCAATATTTTTACCATGACATTCTTGTATCCACCTCTCAGGTATTTTTGAAAATGTAATACAATATTTCAGTGACTTTTGTCTTTAGTAATAATGATGATGATGGTGATGATGATGATAATAACAATAACATAATGTCTCCAAAGCAGACATCCAAGAAAGCTCATGTTGGTATGACAGAAACTGGTTTGATTTTTAAAGCAAGTTTCCATCTGGCCTAAATCTCTACAGTATCAAATAGTTGGCAATCGTTTCCCCTACCTGTTTGGCTCAGCTTAAAAATCCAACATTAAAGCCTCAGCTGGAACAGCAAGCGGGAGAGTACACTCTGGCATTAGCCAACTCCAAATGCCAATGTGAACCCAAGGCCACAGTGCTCTGTTCAGAGACATGTCACCTACCAAACTTTAAAATTCACTACACATTTTAAATTTAGTAAACCACTATACTGAGAAAGAAAATGTTAGCCCTTATTCCGACGCAAACTGAAATAGTTCAATTTAACTATTTCTGGTGGCGCTATTCAATTTGTCAAACACTTACTCTACATATACTTTGTGCAATATAATATGGTAGTTATAAGAGCAGTGGAGGTGGCAGGAACACAAAGCAGGAAAACAAAACAAAGCAAAGCACAAACCCTGACTTCAAGGTGCTTACAATACAGTGGTTTCCTTGATAGATACAGTAATAAAATACTTTATACAAAGTATAATTTGTATAATTTTCTTATTATTTGACTTTGTTGTTTGTTAGTTGAGGGCAAAATATACTAAACTATAATGAAGATTCATGAAAACAATAAGTAATCATAAATGGTAGCTAGCTGATGGTAAGCTTTACGAATGAGGTGGAATTTTAAGAAAAGGTAGAAATCAAGAAATCGAAAGAAGGTAAAAATAACACAGAGTAAGAAGTATAAAGCAGGACCATGCAAAATATGTGAAGGGAACATCAAGGTGTCCAGATTGGCAGAAGTGCAGCACCCATGGAACAGAATAACGAGAAATGAATCTGGAGAAGCAGGTGGAGGAATCCAGATCATTGAGTGCTTTAAATTCAGCCTGACAAGTTTGAACTGTAGGCAATGAAGAGTTATTAGCTGTTTCTGTTTTGTTTGTTTTTAGCAGGTGGGTTAAATTATCAGGGTTCTATTTTAGAAAGAATAACTTCACAGTCTTGCACAGGGTGGAATAAATGGGAACGGAAGGAAAACAGGAGGCCATTACTCTATCCTGTGCAGAAACAAGCCCTGAATTGAAATGATGGTAGTAAAAACAGGAAGGGAACTAATGTGAATAAAATTATTTCCCTTTTTCAGACCTTGAAAGAAAATCTTTTCATATTTACATGTGCAACTATTACCTTGTCATATTTTAACAATGAAACTGAGTCACTAACATTTACTGCAGTAATTTATCTTGCAATGCCCTGAAATAGTTTGCTTGCAATGTGAAATTTTATTTTCTATGTAGTCTTTTGATATGTAAAAATGTTCTGAATTTTAAAATATTGGAACTTAAGAATGTATTTGGTGGCCAAACATATTCTCAAGGTTTTATGTTTGTTATCTTTCAAATATATTTTTAAGGATCACCTTTTTATCCAAAACTAGTAGCTGAAAGGACACAATAACAGAAGCCATATACAAGTGGGGTAGAAAACCACTAGTAAAGAAGAAACTAAATACTAGAAGCAAAGCTGACTTAAATGATGGACTGGAGAGCTGGTGTAAACTTGTTAGGAAATTGAGGCCTAAAGATAAGGGCTAGCCATCTGAAAGTATAGAACTCAATGAGGTAGAGAGGAGTGCTTCATTCATTCATTTATTCATTTATTCACTATCACCTCATGACTGTGCCATGGCCTGCTCAAGCTATTTGGCACAAAGAAAAGTGACTTTAATATATTTATAATCAGATGTATTAATTCTCTAACATAAAGATTTTGAAATGTTTTAATATTAGAGTATTTGGGGGGTTTTGTTTGTTTGTTTTCTGTTTTTGGAGATGGAGTCTCACTCTGTTACCCAGGCTGGAGTGCAGTGGTGCAATCTTGGTTCACTGCAACCTCCATCTCCCAGGTTCAAGCGATTCTCCTACTTCAGCCTTCCATGTAGCTGGGATTATAAGCATGCGCCACCACGCCCAGCTAATTTTTGTATTTTTAATAGAGACGGGGTTTCACCATGTTGGCCAGGCTGGTCTCAAACTCCTGACCTCAAATGACCCACCTCCCCCTCAGCCTCCCAAATTGCTGGGATTAGAGGCGCAAGCCACCATGCCCAGCCTAATATTAGAGTATTTATAAAGCATAAGAAAATGCATCAATTCAAAACAATCTTCCAAATAAATATTTTCACTTATAAATCTATATAATGAATATATAAACAATGGTATGCCTTAGAATAGTCTTTAAAGTAGCAAACACTTGGGCATCATGTAAATTTCTAATTATTTTAGTTATATACACGCTATTTTCATATTAATTACAACCTTAAAAATCATTTTATACTGATCTATTTATCAAAATCATAAAATATTTAATAATATACTATTGTTTATATTATAAACAGAACATATTGTTTATGTTATAAACAATAGTATATTATTAATTATTTAAGGCAGGCCTAAATTTTCAAGTATAATGTCTGTACACTTTGTCTCTACTGTATGTATATATTTATATTTTTAAAATCTCATACATAGATATATGTATGTATATATATAAAGTGTATATATAAAACACATGTATACATGTGTATATATAAAACACATCTGCATAAAACACATACATGGTGTGTATATATATATAAATACATACACTATGTATGTATTATAAAATATATTAAGGTAACCTTTAGAATCTTAACAGCAATTTTTCTCTGAATGAGTGGCTTAAGAGTGAATTTCTTCACTCTGTATCTATTTTCTAAATATAATTTAGTAACTGGAAAAATAAATACCTATTTTAACCTTGTAAGCTTAAATAACTTTCTATTTTAAAGGATATTTGAACATGTAAAAATTTTCAAATTAAATAATGTGGGCATTCCTTTAGACCAATTTAAATTTCACCAAAGAGTAAAAAGAAAGTACACAATACCTATTCTTACTCTGTCCTGTTTTACAGTGGGGGAAATCTGTATCACATGTATAGAACAAATACAAATGAAATGAGAACATAACCACAATACATATATGACTGTCATGAAATCCATTTCTATCAAAGTACCTGGGGGAAAGTGAGGTATCCAGAACTTTAACAAGATAAAGAATGAAATCTATTATAATAACAATCAAATATAATAAACTACCTGTGGAGATCACCCACTTTAAGGAGCAATGGATAAAATACTTAGGTTTGGTCAGATTTATCAGAGAGGCTACAGCATACTCATGAAAACATAGTTAAGTGGTCTCCAGATATAATCTAATCTTAATAACAAATGAGGATATCGCATAGTTCATTCTAGAAATAGATGGAGTTTAACATTGCTGTAATAGAATTTGCCCTATTAAAAATACTTTTCCAATATCATCTGCTCTTAGAGGACTTTTTTTTTTTTTTTGAGATGGAGTCTCGCTCTTTCGTCCAGGCCGGAGTGCAGTGGCGTCATCTCGGCTCACTGCAAGCTCCACCTCCTGGGTTCACGCCATTCTCCTGACTCAGCCTCCCGAGTAGCTGGGACTACAGGTGAGTGCCACCACGCCCAGCTAATTTTTTATATTTTTAGTAGAGACGGGGTTTCACCATGTTAGCCAGGATGGTCTGGATCTCCTGACCTCGTGATCCACCTGCCTCCGCCTCCCAAAGTGCTGGGATTACAGGCGTGAGCCACCGCGCCTGGCCCAGGACCTTTTAACTAAAATATTAAAGGCAAAAAATAGCATCCATGCTAGACCTCATATTTTACAAAATACATTTCATTAACAATGTTTTATTACTTTTTCTTACTTTTTTTTTTTTTTTGAGACGGAGTCTTGCTCTGTCGCCCAGGCTGGAGCGCAATGGCGTGATCTCGGCCCACTGCAACCTCCACCTCCTGGGTTCAAGGGATTCTCCTGCCTCAGCCTCCTGAGTAGCTGGGATTACAGGTGTGTGCCACCACGCCTGGCTAATTTTTGTATTGTTAGTAGAGACGGGGTTTCACCATGTTGGTCAGCTGGTCTCAAACTCCTGACCTCATGATCCACCCGCCCCAGCCTCCCAAAGTGCTGAAATTACAGGTGTGAGCCACCGCACCTGGTCTCTTTTTAAAAACTTTTTCTTTTCAGAGAATTGTAGGTTTATATGTAGTTATAAGAAATAATACAGAGCATGAGCATACTCTATAGCCTTCATGCAGTGTTCCCCAGTGGCAACATCTTGCATAACTATATTACCATATCGCAAGCAGGAAATTAACATTACTAAAACCCACTGAATAGATTCCACTTGTTTTACATACAATCATTTCTGGACACATATATATTTAGTTCTATGTAATTTTTTGCATGTGTATATTTGTGTCCAACACCATCACAGTCAAGATACAGGACAGTTCCATCAGAGGGCTCCCTAAGGTTACACTGTTATAGCCACAGCCACCTTCTTCCTCTCCCGATCCTGACCTCTGTCAAGCACTGGTCTATTTTCCATTTCTATAACATTGGCATTTCAGGAATACTATGTAAATGTAATTTTACAGCGTGTTACTTTTGAGATTGGCTCTTTTCACTCAGCATAATTCCTTCGAGATCCATCAATGGTGTCATGGTGATCAATAGCTTGTTCTTTTGCTGAGTAATATTCAATCGTAGCAGATACAATGATTCCTCCCACTTTATTAGCCTTTTTCAAAACTGTTTTTAACTACTCTAGTTTCTTTGCTTTTCCATATAAATTTTGTAATGCTTTTGTCTATGTTTATGTCTAAATAAAACTCACTAGGATTTTAATAAGGAATGCATTAAGCCTACAGACCAATTTTGGGTGAAGTGACATGTTTAATATGTTCCAATCCATGAATACAGGATGTCTCTTATTATATCATTTATTTAGATTTTTAAAAATATCTATCGTTATCATTTTTAAATTTTACCATGAGGATTCTTTACATATTTTATTAGATTTGTATCTAAGTTTTCATTTTCAGTGGAGCAATCGTAAATGTTTCACACATACTCACAACCAGTATATAGGAGTGGATTGACTTTGTATGTTGATCTGGTAACATGCACCCTTGCTTAACTGACTTATTAGTTCAAGGAGGTTGGTATTTGTTTGTGTTTTCTTTTTGTAGATTTATTAGGATTATTTGCATAGACAATTATTCATCTATACATAAAGATGGCTGTATTTCTCTCTTTTCAATGTGTATGCCTTTTTTGTGCTTGGTTTTATTATTTTTTAATGTTTGATATTGTGGATAGGTAAGTAACGATACCAACATTTCTAACAATATTATCTGCACAATTTAATTTCTTGTTAGAAAGGACAATTATCAATTTGAATAAGATAAATTATGTAAAGGAAATAATAGTGTAAACATTCCCTAATCACCTAAAATCAGTACCCAAAATAACATTAGTAACATTGGTAATGGAGTTCAGTTAGCAGGTTCTGCTCAACTGTGGCAAGTATGCAAAAAAAAAAACAACAACAACAACAACAACAAAAAAAAACCTTTCTTCTCTCAGTGACATTTAATTCCTTAGAAACAAATCCAAATAAACATATCTAGTACTTGAATCTATTAAGGTTTATAATCTTAATAAAGAGGCTTTTATTTTAATCACTTCAAATGGAAGTGAATCTTATTACTGAAAATTAATTATAATCAAGAATTTGGATCTATTACAAAATTAACTCTATAAATTCTTATTTTTAAATGACTAAATGAGAAAAATAAATATTACAAAAAGTTTCATTCTGTCTTATAACAATAACTTCAAAAACAAAATTTAATATAATCCCAGCTTTGCCTTTATATTAGGGAACTCATATATTGCCAAACACTTGGAATCAGGGCTTCATACAGTGGATTTATTATTAATGTGTACAGGAGAGCAAGTTCCAAAGTGTAGTAGATAAAATATTGGTCAATAGAGATATTCTAAAGGAAAGATTTTCATTAATTAATTTAGTTTGTAATAAATACATAAATCATTTTTCTTAAGATTATTTCTACTACTTTATTAAATTATCTACACAAACCTGCACTACTGAAAACTGTTTAACTGTCTTATAAACTTCCAAGCTATAAGAGGTCTTTACAGTGAATTAATGTCATAATTTTATGTTATCAAGAACTGTTTATTTTGTTTCTAAAGCTGTATACCCAATATATTTTTCTAAAGTAAACTGCCATAATGAAGGGATTATTTTGAACTACTTTATCAGTTGTTCCTTCATTCTAATCATTACTCTGCTATTTAATTAATATTCCAAAAATCAAATTCCTCTTACCAGAACATTTGCTGCATTTTGTTTTTCTCTTTATACTAATGAAAAATTAGTTAATGCATCTCTATTCCAAACAGTATCACACTAATCTTCATGTGAAACTGTCCATGTTGTTGTCTTAGCAATAACTAGTTGAGTCATCTTTCAATAAAATCATGTCAAAAAGGTTGACTCAGTTGAACGCAACCCCTGGCTTATATCTCTTTTGGAATGTCTTTGTATTTACATAGTCATTCCCAGATTTGCTAACTCTGGAACACACTTTTTCTGACTTTTTTTTTTTGAGATGGAGTCTCATCCTGTTGCCCAGGCTGGAGTGCAATGGCGAGATCTCAGCTCACTGTAACCTCCACCTCCCGGGTTCAAATGATTCTCCTACCTCAGCCTCCCAAGTAGCTGGGATCACAGACACCTGCCACTATGCCCAGCTAATTTTGTATGTTTTTAGTAGAGACGGGGTTTCACCATGTTGGCCAGGCTGCTATCAGACTCCTGACCTTGTGATCCACCCCACTCAGCCTCCCTAAGGGCTGGGATTACAGGCGTGAGCCACCGTGCCCAGCTTTGTGGCTTTTAATGACTAACCAAATCAGCATTTGGCATTCTAAAATACAACAAATATTAAAAGCAAAATAAATTTTCCTTTCATACATATGTTTGATTTTGGAATTTTTCTTCTAGGGTTTACAAAATTTCACTTTCTGCTTACATACCTCTCAAAAAAGAATTAATAGTTTAAAGCATTGATAAGACATATTAATGAGATAACAAGGTATAAAATATTACTAACATTGTTATGAGGCAAAATGCACTTTACTTAAACTTACGTTCTTCAGTTACTTAAAGAAAACTCCTTTAATCATTCTAATACATTTTGAATTTTATTTACAGATCACATAGATGCCTTCCCAAAAAGTCAAGGAAGTAGCTGTGTTTGCATCTGAGAAATATCTAGACCTCTTAGTACATAGAGACGTAGAGCAGATCATTCCATTAAATACTCCAGAGCAAGCCTGGTAAGATTTTCGAAAATGCAGGTATTGAGACCAACTAAATAGAATGGGGATTTTGCATGAATTTGCTCAAGGAATTAAGGGTTAGGAATTAAATGATGATTAAAGCTATAAGGAAATGTGTAGATAATTCTTTCATTCTGTCATTCTAAGGAAAAAGCTATGATTTTTGCTTGGTTATTTATAAATAAAATTAGCTTAACAAAGTTCATAGAAAAATTATCTAAACATACCAGCCTAGCATTCAGCTACCTCACTTGGGATCAGATATTCAGCCACTCATAACGTGCTCTGGAATTCTTGGAATCTTCAAGTTGGAAATGTGATTGGGCAGTTGAACTATAGGTTGGAGAGGCTCTGGATTTCATAGTTCCTTGAAAAATATGAAGATGTATTGTTGCCACCATGTGTAAATGCCTCAAATTTAATGCTGAGGGTAGTTTGACTCCTTTATTTGCAAAGAATAGAAACTTGTCAACTTATCTCAAATAATTTAGAAGTTGTAAGAATCAACGTTGTGGTGCATACATAAATTCTCTTTCCAGCCCATCTACTCCAAAAACTACCCTCTTTTAACATGGGTGTCACTCCCCAAATCTTTGTTCTTCCCAAGGAATCATCAATGGTACACCTAAAAAAGGTAGACTAATCAAATATTTTTTCCTATGAATAAATAATTTTAAACTAAATGATAGACTGGTTTTGCAGGACCTGTGTTGTATTAATGTTAGCATACTAAGGAAAGTTTTATAAAATTTTGCTTTTCCCCTGTCTGGTGGCCCAACTCTTTGATGGAATGGAATATATAATAGGCCTAAGTGTACCACCATAAATTCATATTTTTACATAAGTCATTTGTAACCAAAGAAATCTTAAATTACACATATGGACATGCAAATTTATAAAATACTGAACAATCAAAGCTGAACAACATGAACTGAGAAAAATATGAAACCTGAATAAAACTGGAATCTATGGAAATGCTGACTCTAAAATTTTCACTCCATGCTCCACCATTGATGAGGCTCAGCTAAATTTGTAGTCCTTCTTTGGGTCAATTTATGATAGGATATCTCAAACTCTACTATTTATTTTTCCACTGAAGCAGAATTTCAGCTTTTTAGAAATTATGGTTTGTTGTAATCCCTTATAGTCCTGACTTTCTACCTATGACTTCTTAGCTTACATTCTCATTGCTAACTTGTTTTCATTTTCATCAAACTAGTTAAATGCCTAAGAAGGAAAATTGCCATTTCTTGTCTCGGTTGCCATAGATAGGTGGCCAACCAGTGGACTGACTGCCCTTAAGTTAATGGATGGTCCCTTGTAGATTCAACTGTGAGAACTCAGTGTTTGTAGAGTTCACCCATTTCACCATAGTCTAGGATATAACTGGCCTTTTTGAGGCCTGTCTAGTAAAATGGCAAAGAGTTACTAACCACAGAAGCCTTAGGATTAAAAAGGGTTGAACTTAAAGGAAAATTATTCCAAAGCTAAAATTCATTTTGTTTTAAAATAGAATGGCAGCATAGTTCCTTCCTTGATATTAGGGTTATAATAATTTTTGCCCTTACCAGATGTTAAGGTTTTGACTTAGCCACTAAATATTGAATATCATCATGGGGATCCAAGATTAGATAATTTCACAGATAAATTATTCTTGTTGTTGGTTTACAGTTGACTAGCCACAATTTTTAGCCTGTTGTCATCAAAACATTTAGGTCACCAGACAACTTCTGCTCCTCTAGGTGTATTTCTATTGTTGGCCAAAACTAGGAAGGAAAGTACAAGAGACCTTATCCTTGTGGTACTTTGTCTTTTTATTTGAGAATACAAGCCTTTTTTAGAGTTTGTATCTACACAGTATTGGCCAAAACTATGTCATATGGCCATCTGTAGCTATGATGGACACTGAGAGGTCAAATAATTTTCCTTCTCAGTCAGAAGTATAAAGGAAGATAAGAGAAAGGAGTTATAAATGGCTTTGGGAAACCTAACCACAGTATCTGCCTCAACAACATCAAGTTCCTCAGAAAATTGAAGATTCTAGTAGGAAGGTTAATGTCAGTAGACAAATGGAGTGGAATATGAGGAATGTGGTCTAGATATGTCCAATATTTCTCATGTAAAAAATACCTGATTTCAGAAAAAATTATTTGGTTGCTTTTCAGCTGCATTTTACATCTTGTAAGCTGAAGATGCATGTATCCAGGTGTCTTAAAATCACAATAAATGTACTTTGTAATGCATATGAAAAGATAAAGTCTCTCATGAATCTTAAATTTATTGTTAGATGTTTGTTTTGTCTTGCTTGAAAAACACATTTATTTATTAAAATGGGTAAATATCAGAGTCCCATAGAACAATGAAACAATAAGCTATAATCCAAATGTGGATTAATCAAACTAAATGTGGATGGTTTGTATACATTACTTAGTCCAAAGTTGCATAAAGTGGAACTCTACATCTAAACACTTCTTACAATAAATATATTGTTGACTAAAATATAGTACTATTTTTAAAAATTGTTTTATAGCACAAATGAACAACTCAACAGCATGTTCCCTATCTTAAACATTAGTAAACTGTGTAATGTATTGATAATTTTGTGTGAAATAGAATATTCCAACAGCCCAAAGCAGGCTCCAAATCCTTTTAAAAATTTTTTTCTCCAAATTTCTTTGTAGCTATGCTGCCACCAAGGATTCTAGCTTCCTTCAAATTACTCAAGTAGCATGTGGCCTTGCTTTCTCCAGTCTCCTTTTTATATTGGATTTTGTTGCAAGGACTTTGAATTTCTCTCCACTTATTACAAAGGGTTGTTCCCCAGCTCCTATCTAATACTTACATCCCCACACCAATCATATTGCTCTGGAAACTCTCTCCAATTAACAGTATCTACTCTTCTTAGAAAGCAGAGAGAAGTTATAAATAGGATTTCATTTGTTAAACTACAAAATCAATCTTATTATTTCCCTTTAATAATTTTCTCTTCCACTAACTCGCTATCTCATCTGCATGTATCTTGATCATTTTTCGCTGGAGGAGTAACCAATGAAATAAAAAATAGGAAATAAATAGATGAAACAGAAAGCCAACTCTTTGAAAAGGCCAACAAAATTGATAAATCTCTCGGCAAAATAACAAACAAAAAAGAGAAATAATATAAATTATGAATATTAGAAACAAAAGAAGAGTATCATAATTAATCCCATGGACATTAAAATAATAAACGAATATTATAAACAATAGTATTCCCACATAGATAAAATGGACCAATTCCTTGAAGACACAATCTATAAAACTTACACAAGAAGAAATAGACTATTTGAATATCTATTAAAGAAATTGAATCAATAATTAACCATCTTCCAAAATGGAAAGCACCAGTCTCAGATGACTTAATTGTTAAATTCTATCAGACATTTAAAGAAGAAATGACATTGAGCACCTTTTCATGTACCTGTTGGCCATGTAAATGTTTTCTTTGGAAAAATGTCTGTTCTGATCTTTTGATCATGTTTTTAATTCGGTTATTTGGTTTTTGCTATTGAGTCGTAAGTATTCCTTTTATATTTTGGTTATTAACCACTTATCAGATACACCGTTTGTAAATATTTTCTCTCATTCCATAGGTGGCTTTTTCAATTTTACTGTTTTCTTTGCTGTGCAAAATTTTTTAGTTTGAGTTGTTCCACTTCCTTATTTTTGCTTTTTTTGCCTGTGCTTTTGGTCTCATGTCCAAAAAAATAATTGCTGAGACAGTAAGATATCATCTCACACCTATGTAGGATCGTTATTATTAGAAAGACAAGAGGTAAGAAAAGATGTGGAGAAAAGAACACGCTTATACAATGTTGGTAAAAATGTAAACTGGTATAGCCTTTGTAAAAAGCAGTGCAGCAGCTCCTCAAAAAGATTTAAAAATTACCACGTAATCCCAATTGAGTATATAGGCAAAATTAAATAAACCAGTGTCTCATATATCTGCATATATTTCCACTCCCATGGTCATTGGTAGCATTTATCACAATCACCCAGATATGGAAACAACCTAAGCGTCCATCGATGGCAGAAAGGATAAATAAAATGAGGACATATAATGCACATTATTTATCCACAAAAAGAAAAAACAATCCTCCATTTGCGGCAATATGTATGATCCAGGAAAGCAATATGCTAAATGACATGAACCAGACATAGACAGACAAATACTGTTTGATCTCATATATATGTAGAATCTAA
This sequence comes from Pongo pygmaeus, assembly GCF_028885625.2. Lineage (NCBI taxonomy): Eukaryota > Metazoa > Chordata > Mammalia > Primates > Hominidae > Pongo > Pongo pygmaeus. Next base: position 88,116,808 of record NC_072384.2, read on the forward strand.
AACATTTGAAATCATAGGAATAGAAAGAACAGCGGTTGTCAGGGGTTAGGGGATGGGGAAAATAGAGAGGTGTTTGTCAAAAGGTACAAACGTTCAGATATAAGACGAATAAATTCTGGGGAAGCTAATGTACAGCATGAGTTGATGTGTTAACTAATGTGGTTGTGGCAATCATTTCACAATGTCTATGTATATCAAATCTTCACATTATATGCCTTGAATATATACAATTTATATTTTTCAATAAAAGATTTCAAAATAAAAATATGAATTATGCCAGTTCTCTATGATTCACTTTTATGTATGTTTAACATAGAATATTGTTTCAAAAAATTAAAAGAAAATTGAAATTTTGTTAGTAATTTCTTCTTAATTTTATTAATTTCTTAAGGCTTTTTGGGAATATGTATAGTCTCCCTATTAAAGAAACCTATACCAATAAAAATTTGGATATATAAAAGAGAAAATGAATTATATATGTATATATTAGGAAAGACATATTTCTTCAGAATACCTCTCTTTTCAAGGTTTTGAGAGACCAATACATATAATGCCTGAAAACAGAGTAAGGAGAGAAATTATTCCTGAAGCAAACATTTCTGACTTTAAAAATAAGTTTTAAAAGAGTTAGATGTTACAAAGAAAACTAAATACACTAATGTTTTGGTAAGTCACATAGAGACTGAAAAATGTCTTGATGGGCATTTTTTTTTTAGTTCTGTTACAGTAAAGTGTTATCATTTTGTGTTTCTGCTTTTCTCAAGTTGATTATAGTGTGAATAAATCAACATACAACATTTCTTAACAATGACAATTGATGGAATTGCATATATTACTGCATACCATGAAAGTTCTACAATATTCAAAGTTATTAATGTTTACATAAATTATTAAATAGTATAGATAATATTTTTAGAAAAATATTGTAAAAATATTGCACCTCTCAAACTATTTTTTCTCTGCTGTGTGACACACAAACTCTCAGGTTCAAGGCCCTCTCATACAAATTTCAGTTTTGCTAAATATAACAAAACACTTTCTCTACTCACAAAGAATATTTGAGTATCACTGAAGATGACATTATTGAAGAAATAACTTGAATAAAGAAAAAGGAGTATTAACCTTGACTATGCCTTTAGCTCCAGCCACCTTTTTAAGAGGAAATTGTTGAGCAAGTGGGGGAGGGCTAATGGCGGAAGGAAACTGTAAGCCAGACCGGGTGTGAGGAGGGGAGGTGATGGGGAAGTGGAGGCTGAGGAAGAATTGGGACCTGGCTCAGCCTGGCGAGGAGCAGCCTGGGGAGGAGGGGAGAAGTCAGACGGGTCCATAGAAAAGGAGGAGTCAAAAGACTCAGAGCTTGGGGTGGAGACTGAAGGAACAGACAGGAGAGAAAGAAGAAAGATTTGGGATGAGTCACATTGGGAGCAGAGACTAGGGAGGGACCAACGTGTAAAAGAATGCCTGGACGTCAGGCACCTCAGACCATTTGCCCATTTTACAACAAGAATTATCAGATCTTATAGGATGGAGAAATTGAAAGTGCCGTTTTCTGGCTTTTTGGAACCATTGTCAAGTTTGTACTGGGGTCAAGCAGTATTGCAGAAGAAAATAAGGTGTTTAGGTTTTAGGTCAGGTGTGAGTTGAGAGGTTTTAAGTTCTTGAGAACACAGGCTAAGGGAGAAGAGGGAGGAATGGAGGGTGGAAGTTTGCCCATAGTGGAGGAGGCAAGCCCAGAGAAAAGAGAGGGTGGAGACACAGAGAAGGGGAGTGGTGAGCAGCCCTGGGCTGCAATGTGGGTGAGTAGCCAAAGCAGGCATCCCCACAATTGAATTGCCACCAAGGGAATGTGGGTGAATGACCAAGGCAGGTGTCCCCACAGTGATCAGACACCAGTGAAGTGTGGGTGAATAATCAGGCAGGCATCCCTGCAGTGATTAAACACCAAGGGAAGACTGTCTTCCTGAGTCCGTGACTGGTGCCAGAGTTTTGGGTCCACGGATACAAAGTGTCTCCTTTGTCTCTATGAGAGAGGAAAAAGAACTGGAATTGGAAGGACAGGGAGATTGAAGGGTAGCAAGAGAGGCTGGAGAAGAGAGTGAAAAGCCTGCTTACCCGATATGAAATTGGTGAGATGTTCCTTGGGCTGGTTGGTCTGAGGACCCAAGGTCATAGGTGGATCTCCTCACGCAGTGATGACAAGGACAGGGGACCAGTCTCCCGAAGCAGTCTTCCTGCCCAGGTTTTGGCACCAATGTCATGCATGTCCCTGTGAAGAGACAACCAAACAGGCTTTGTGTGAGCAATAAAACTTTTTTTTTTTTTTCTTTTTTTTGAGATGGAGTCTCACTCTGTTGCCCAGGCTGGAGTGCAGTGGTGAGATCTCAGCTCACTAGCAATGAAATTTTTAATCACCTGGGTGCAGCAGGCAGAGTCTGAAAAAAGAGTCAGCAAAGGGAGATAGAGGTGGGGCCATTTTACAGGATTTGGGTAGGTTGTGGGAAATTACAGTCAAAGGGGGTTTTTCTCTGGCAAGCAGGGGCGGGGGAGGGGCGTCACAAGGTGCTCAGTGGGGGAGCTTCTGAGCCAGGAGAAGGAATTTCACAAGGTAATGTCATCAGTTAAGGCAGGAACCAGCCATTTTCACTTCTTTTGTGATTCTTCAGTTGCTTCAGGCCATCTGGATGTATATGTGCAGGCTTGGGCTCAGAGGCCTGACATCGATGGGCATTATTTTTTTTTTAGTTCTGTTACAATAAAGTGTTATCACCTTACATTTCTGCTTTTCTCAAAGTTAATTATAGTGTGAATAAATCAATATACAACATTTCTTAACAATGACAGTTGATGGAATTGCATATATTACTACATACCATGAAAGTTCTACAATATTCAAAGTTATTAACATTTACATAAAATATTATTTAAATAGTATAGATAATATTTTTAGAAAAATATTGTAAAAATATTGCATCTCTCAAACTATTTTTTCTCTGCTGTGTGACACACAAACTCTCAGGTTCAAGGCTCTCCCATACAAATTTCAGTTTTGCTAAATATAACAAAACACTTTCTTTACTCACAAAGAATATCTGAGTATCACTGAAGATGACATTATTGAAGAAATAACTTGAATCCACTTAAATATGTTTAAAATACAAATTACTCACTATATTATTTATTTTTTGAGAAAGAAGAAAATCGCTTTCAACACAATTCACAACTGATTGAGCAAAAACCTGTAATACTTAATACAAAGATTAATTGTAATGACACTGTCTAAAGTATTACATTTTTAAAGAAAAGTGAGTTCTAATAAGACATACCTATTTTTAAAACACATATTAATTATACATATAGAATATATGAAAAACTACATTGATGCCAACTCATATTCCTTTCATCACTTTTAATTTTAATTTCAATGACTCAAGTTCCTATATTTTATTATTTCATAGCCTTTCTAGAATTATTTCTATTATTCTCCTTATAAATTTGAAATCCTTACCAACTATCAGAAGTTGATATTTGATTATTACATTCCTGGAGACAAGATAACGAAAACATTCTTCATCCAAATATAAAGGAAATGAAAAGAATTGTAGTGAATTTTACATAAAATTCAAGGGAGAAAGGTAGAAAAACAAATGTTAGTGACTAAAGATATTCGGACACTGAAACGTGCTATCGTCTATGACAAAATTGCTTTTTTTTGTTTGTTTGTTTTTTTATCATTGAATATTGCATTAGTTTGCTCAGGCTGCCATAATGAAGTACTACAAACTGAGTGGCTGAAAACAAATGTATTGTCTCATAGTTCTGGAGGATAGGAGTCCAAAATCAAGGTACGAGCAGGGCCATGTGCCCTCCAAAGTCTCTAGAGAAGAATCTTTCCTCATCTCTTTCTGCCTCTGGTAACCCCAGGGATTCCTTACATTGTGGCAGCACAATTCCCATCTTTGCTCCCATCTTCATACAGCTGCCCTCCCTCTGTGTCTGTGTCTCTGCCTCTTCCCATGGGAGTCTCTCTGTTTTCTCTTCCCTTAAGGACACCAGTCATATTACATTAGGGCTCACCCTAATCAACTATGACCTTATATTAATTTGAATATATCTACAAAGACCTTATTTTCAAAGAAAGCCACATTCACAGGTACCCGTGGTTAGGATTTTACCATATCCTTTTGGCAGGGGCACAATTCAATCCATAAAATATACTATTTACTGTTTTGTTCTGTAAGATATGGATTACATTAAAATAAAACTATGTCATGATAAATCATATATATTGTTATAAAAAAACAACTAGTATGACTTAGTATTATTTTTCAAAGCTTCTAAGGTCAAACAACAAAAGCATTAACATTGGAATTTTTGAGCTTTTTAAAATTAACTCAGATAGGCATGTGCACAAAAAAGAATTAAGCTATTAAAACATGGTAAGAAGTCAACATATTTTAGAGGCCTAAGTCATGTGTTGGTCTTTCTCTGACAGATTCACTCTTTTTCTGTAATGCTTACTGTACTCATTTATGTATGCCATAGGAGAGAAAGTAAAGAAAACTGGACTATCTAAATTAGTGGTTCTCAAACTTTAGAAAATATGTAAATCACATGAAGAGCTTGTTAAAACACAGATACGAGGTTTCTATCTACATATTTTCTGATTCCATAGTCTAGGGTAGAATCTAGGAATTTGTACTAGTCTAGATTTAGTGTAGGACATAGAAACCACTCTAGCCATTTTAAACAGAGAGACATTTTAATAAAATTATATTTCCAAAATACTTAGAATTAATTGAGGAGTGATAATCAGGGGACTGCCACTGGACATGTGATTTCAAGAATATACTATTGCAGTAGCTGACAGTCCAGTGGTTCAAATGCTGCTACTCCACACCACAGGTACCATCATTGAAAGGGGTTATGAACTAGCAGAATGTAGGGCCCAACCACTACCAAAATGTTTGATCTTCACAGCATGTGTGTCAACTGGCATCAACACAAGCCAACAGAAATATTACTTGTCCCTCTGTTATATAGGTACACTTTTTCACTCGTGTCCATGTGAAGAGACCACCAAACAGGCTTTGTGTGAGCAACAAGGCTGTTTATTTCACCTGGGTGCCGGCGGGCTGAGTCTGAAAAGACAGTCAGCCAAGGGAGATAAGGGTAGGGCCGTTTTATAAGATTTGGGTAGGTAAAGGAAAATCACAAAGGGGGGTTGTTCTCTGGTGGGCAGGAGTGGGGGTCACAAGGTGCTCAGTGGGGGAGCTTTTGAGCCAGGATGAGCCAGGAGAAGGAATTTCACAAGACAATGTCATCAGTTAAGGCAGGAACAGGCCCTTTTCACTTCTTTTATGGTGGAATGTCATCAGTTAAGACAGGAACTGGCCATCTGGATGTGTACGTGCAGGTCACAGGGGATATGACGGCTTAGCTTGGGCTTAGAGGCCTGACATTCCTGTCTTCTTATATTAATAAGAAAAATAAAGTGAAAAAGTGGTAAAGTGTTGGGACGGCGAAAATTTTTAGGGGTGGTATGGAGAGATAATAGACGATGTTTCTCAGGGCTGCTTCAAGCAGGATTAGGGGTGGCGTGGGAGCCTAGAGTGGGAGAGATTAAGCTGGAGGAAGATTTTGTGGTAAGGGGTGATATTGTGGGGTTGTTAGAAGAAACATCTGTCATTTAGAATTATTGGTGATGGCCTGGATACAGTTTTGTTTGAATTGAAAAACTAAACAGAATAAGAGAAGGAGAAAAACAGGTATTAGAGGTTTAAGAATTGGGAGGACCCAGGACATCTAATTAGAGAGTGCCTAAGGAAATTCAGCATAGTCCTGCCAGCAAAGATTATTTATTTACTTTAAGAGTTAAGAGTGGCAGTTTGGAGATAGCACCAGGAGATATCAGCTGTGATGGCTTGGAGAAACAGTGTAAACTGGCAGTGTAAACAAGAGCAGGGCATGTATGAGTAGTTGAGAATGGTGAATAGGAGTATGACTAGACAGAAGATAGTAGGGATGACAAGTTTTTTGGGGCACAGTCCAAGTTAGTCTGGTGTCTGGAATGAGACTGGGGCCTAATAAAAAGGAGTGGCCATACAGGAGCTCAAATGGGCTGTACCCTGTAGCATTCCGAGGACAGGCCTGAATTCTGAGAAGGGCAAGTGGTAAAAGTATTGTACGGTCCTTTTTAAGTTGGTGGCTGAGCTTGGTGAGGTGTGTTTTTAAAAGACCATTAGTCCATTCTACCTTTCCTGAAGACTGAGGACCATAAGGTATATAAAGGGTTCACTGAATACCGAGAGCCTGAAAAAATGCTTGGCTGATTTGGCTAATAAAGGCCAGTCTGCTATCGGACTGTATAGAGGTGGGAAGTCCAAACCGAGGAATTATGTGTGACAAAAGGGAAGAAATGACCATGGTGGCCTTCTCAGACCTTGTAGGAAAGGCCTCTACCCATCCAGTGAAAGTGTCTACCCAGACTAAGACGTATTTTAGTTTTCTGACTCGGGACATGTGAGTAAAGTCAATTTGCCAGTCCTGGGCAGGGGCAAATCCCCGAACTTGATGTGTAGGAAAGGGAGGAGGCCTGAACAATCCCTGAGGGGTAGTAGAATAGCAGATGGAACACTGAGAAGCAATTTCCTTGAGGATAGATTTCCATAATGTAAAGGAAATGAGAGGTTCTAAAAGACAGGCTAGTGGCTTGTAACCTACATGGAAGAGGTTATGAAATGACGACAGAATAGAATGGGCCTGTAAGGCTAGAAGGAGATACTTTCCTTGGTCTAAGAACCATTTGCCTTGTGTGGGAAGAGATTGATAGGTGGAAGTTTCAGCGGGGGAGTAGGTGGGAGTGACTGATATGAAGGAGAAAAACTGGCCATGAGGGACAGAAGTTGGAATGCTAGATTCTTGTCTAGCCACCTTATCAGTGTAAGCGTTGCCTAGAGCAATGGAATCTGATGCCTTTTGATGGCCCTTGCAGTGAATGACTCCAGCTTCCTCTGGAAGTAAAGCAGCTTTGAGAAGCATTTTTATTAAAGAGGGATTAATGATAGAGGACCCTTGTTTAGTGAGGAAACCTCTTGCGTGGTGGTGCAGGATATGAAAGGCATATTTAGAGTCAGTATAAATATTGACGCGTAGTCCTTTTGCAAGAGTGAGGGCTTGAGTTAAGGCAACTAGTTCAGCTTGCTGAGAGGTAGTGGAGGGGGGCAGAGCAGTAGCCTCAGTGATAGATGTGGAAGATACTATAGCATAGCCTGCCTTCGCTGGTGAGTGGCGGTTAGGCCTGGTGGAACTGCCATCAATAAACCAAATGTGATAAGGGTGAGGAACAGGAAAGAAGGAAATATGGGGAAATGGGGTGAATATCAGGTGGATCAGAGAGATACAGTCATGAGGTTCAGGTGTGGTATCTAGAATAATGTGGGAGGCCGGATTGAAGTCCGGCCCAGGAAAAAATGGTAACTGTGGGAGACTCAACAAAGAGTGAGTACAGCTGAAGCAGCTGGGGATCAGAAAGTATATGCATCAGGTATGAGGAAGAAAATAGATTTTCGAAGTTATGAGAACTGTAGAGAGTGAGTTGAGCATACTTTGTGATCTTTAGGGCCTTTAAAAGTATTAAGGCAGCGGCAGCTGCTGCATGCAGACATGAGGGCTAGGCTAAAACAGTAAGGCCCAGTTGTTTGGACAGAAAGGCTACAGGACGCGGTCCCGGCTCTTGTGTAAGAATTCTGACCTTACTAACCATGCCTAGGAAGGAAAGGAGTTGTTGTTTTGTAGAAGGGATTGGGGTTTGGGAGATTAGCTGGACACGATCAGCAGGGAGAGCATGTGTGTTTTTATGAGAATTATGCCGAGATAGGTAACAGATGAGGATGAAATTTGGGCTTGATTGAAGTAATGGGGGCTGTCTGTGAAGGCTTGCGGCAGTACAGCCCAGGTAATTTGCTGAGCCTGATGGGTGTCAGGGTCAGTCCAAGTGAAAGCGAAGATAGGCTGGGATGAAGGGTGCAAAGGAATAGTAAAGAAAGCATGTTTGAGATCTAGAACAGAATAATGGGTTGTGGAGGGAGGTATTGAGGATAGGAGAGTATATGGGTTTGGCACAACAGAGTAGATAGGCAAAACAATTTGGTCGATAAGGCGCAGATCCTGGACTAACCTGTAAGCCTTGTCTGGTTTTAGGACAGGTGAAATGGGGGAATTGTAACGGGAGTTTATAGGCTTTAAAAGGCCATGCTGTAACAGGTGAGTGATAGCAGATTTTAATCCTTTTAAAGCATGCTGTGGGATGGGATATTAGCATTGAGCGGGGTAAGAGTGATTAGGTTTTAATGGGATGGTAAGGGGTGCATGATAGGTTGCTAAGGAGGGAGTAGAGGTGTCTTATACTTGTGGGTTAAGGTGGGGAGATACAAGGGGAGGATGTGAAGGAGGCTTTAAACTGGGGCAAAAGGTGGCAATGAGGTGTGACTGTAGCCCAGGAATAGTCAGGGAGGCAGATAATTTAGTTAAAGTGTCTCAGCCTAATAAGGGAACTGGGCAGGTGGGGATAACTAAAAAAAGAGTGCTTAAAAGAGTATTGTCTAAGTTGGCTCCAGAGTTGGGGAGTTTTCAGAGGTTTAGAAGCCTGGCCATCAAAACCCACAACAGTTATGAAGGCAAGGGAAACAGGCCCTTGAAAAGAAGGTAATGTGGAGTGGGTAGCCTCTGTATTGATTAAGAAGGGGACAGACTTACCTTCCACTGTGAGAGTTACCCAAAGCTCGGCGTCCATGATGGTCTAGGGGGCTTCCGAGGCAATCAGGCAGTGTCAGTCTTCATCCACTAAGCCGAGAAGATCTGGGAAGGAGTCAGAGAGCCTTGGGCCAGAGTTCCAGGGGCTCTGGGAATGACTGCCAGGTGAGTTGAACAGTCCGATTTTCAGTGGGGTCCCGCACAGATGGGACGCGGCTTAGGAGGAATCCTGGGCTGTGGGCATTCCTTGGCCTGGTGGCCAGATTTCTGGCACTTGTAGCAAGCTCCTGGGAGAGGCGGGCCTGGAGGAACACCTGGCCACTGCGGTTTAGGCATTTGGAAGTTCTTGTGTGTGGAGATGTGGCTGGGGTTTGTCTCACAGTGGAGGCAAGGAATTGCAAATCAGAAATATGTTGCTACTTGACTGCCTCTACTCTATTATTGTACACCTTGAAGGCAAGGTTAATTAAGTCCTGTTGTGGGGTTTGAGGGCTGGAATTTAATTTTTGGAGTTTTATTTAATGTCGGGAGCAGATTTGGTAATAAAATGTATATTGAGAATAAGACGGCCTTTTGACCTTTTAGGGTCTAGGGCTATAAAGCATCTCAGGGTTGCTGCCAAACGAGTCATAAACTGGGCTGGGTTTTTATATTTGATGAAAAAGAGCCTAAACGCTATCTGATTTGGGATAAAGAAAAAGGAGCATTAACCTTGACTATGCCTTTAGCTCCAGCCACCTTTTTAAGAGGAAATTGCTGGGCAGGTGGGAAAGGGCTAGTCACGGAATGAAACTGTAAGCCGGACCAGGTGTGAGGAGGGGTGGTGATAAAAGGATTATAGGGTGGAGGAGCGGAGGCTGAGGAAGAATTGGGACCTAGCTCAGCCTGGCGAGGAGGGGAGAGGTCAGATTGGTCTGTAGAAAAGGAAGATTAGAAAGACTCAGTGACACTTGGGGTTGGGACTGAGGGGACAGGTGGGAGGGAAAGAAGGAAGATTTAGGACAAGTTGCATTGGGAACAGAGACTAGGGAGGGACCGATGTGTAAAAGAATGCCTGGACATCAGGCACCTCAGACTGTTTGCCCATTTTATGACAAGAATTATTTAGATCTTGTAAGATGGAAAAATTGAAAGTGCAATTTTATGGCTATTTGGAACAACTCTTGAGTTTGTATTGGGGTCAAGTGGCATTGCAGAAGAAAATAAGGCATTTAGGTTTTAGGTCAGGTGTGAGCTGAAGAGGTCTTAGGTTTTTAAGAACACAGGCTAAGGGAGAAGAAGGGGGAATGGAGGGCGGAAGCTTGCCCATAGTGAAGGAGGCAAGCCCAGAGAAAAGAGAGAGTAGAGACCCGGAGATAAGGGGTGGGGGCTTCTTGCCCCCCAGAAAAGCAGAGAAGGGGTAAAGACACGGAGAGAAGAGTTGGGGGGTTCATGCCCCCCAGAAAAGCGGTACTTGCCGCTAAGGGTGAAGGACCAAGGCAGGCGTCCCCACGTGGTCAGACACCTCTGAAACATAGGTGAATAATCAGGCAGGCATCCCCGCATGATTAAACACCAAGGGAAGACTGTCCTCCCGAGTCCGTGACCAGCGCCGGAGTTTTGGGTCCACAGACAAAACACGACTCCTTCATCTCTACCAGAAAAGGAAAGGAACTGAAATTAAGAGAAGGGAGAGACTGATTGAAATGCGGCGCCAAGATTGAAAGGAGAAAGAGGTTGAGGGATAGTGAGAGAGGTTGGAGAAGAGAGTAAAAAGAGGCCACTTACTGGATTTAAAATTGATGCGACGTTCCTTGGGCTGGTTGGTCTAAGGACCAGAGATCGTAGGTGGATCTTTCTCATGGAACGAAGAGCAGGAGGACAGGGGATTGATCTCCCAAGGGAGGTCCCCCAATTTGAGTCACGGCACCAAATTTCACTTGCGTCCATGTGAAGAGACCACCAAACAGGCTTTGTGTGAGCAACAAGGCTGTTTATTTCACCTGGGTGCAGGCGGGCTGAGTCCAAAAAGAGAGTCAGCCAAGGGAGATAAGAGTAGGGCCGTTTTATAAGATTTGGGTAGGTAAAGGAAAATTACAGTCAAAGTGGGGTTGTTCTCTGGCGGGCAGGAGTGGGGGTCACAAGGTGCTCAGTAGGGGAGCTTTTGAGCCAGGATGAGCCAGGAGAAGGACTTTCACAAGACAATGTCATCAGTTAAGGCAGGAACAGGCCCTTTTCACTTCTTTTGTGGTGGAATGTCATCAGTTAAGGAACCAGCCATCTGGATGTGTACGTGCAGGTCACAGGGGATATGATGGCTTAGCTTGGGATCAGAGGCCTGACACACTTTATTAGCAGAACCCAAATCATATTCAGGCCTTAGACCTTAGCTACAAGGGAGAGAGGGAGATGGAGTTAGACTTAGAGCCATAAGCTGCCACAGAAAAGGAGAGGGATCGCCTAGATTCTGCACAGCACTTTAACTGGTTCTAAAATAGCTGACCCTGAAGACTACACTTTGAAAAGATCTCAATATTCACTCATTTAAAATAAGGCTAAACCAAAGTTTGAGTTTACTAGTAACAACTGTTTCTTTTTTATATTAGAATTAATAAAGTAACATCTATGGCCAGGTGCAGTGGTTCACGCATATAATCCCAGCACTTTGGGAGGCTGAGACAGGCAGATCACTTGAGGTCAGCAGTTCAAAACCAGCCTGGCCAGCATGGTGAAACCCTGTCTCTACTAAAAATACAAAAATTAGCCGGGTGTGGTGGGGTGTGCCTGTAATCCCAGCTGCTTGGGAGGCTGAAGCAAGAGATTAATTTGAACCGGTGAGGTGGATGTTGCAGTGAGCTGATATCACACCACTGCACTCCAGCCTGGGTGACAGAGTGAGACTCCATCTCAAAAAAAAAAGTAACATCTAAGCTAAGTCTAAATTTCAAAAAATTTAAATGAAAAAAGAGACATTGTAACCAGAAGCACTATCATGAATAAATAGTTTGGGCCCACTATAAAAATATATGCTATTGTTATTCAATAGAAGTAGTTCTAAATGATACTTGGTGCCCATACTGTAAAGAACTTTGCATTTCCAGACTAAAGAATTTAAATTTCATACCTTTATCTATTGGGGTTGTGCTACCTGGTAAAACAAATAGAATCGAAATATACAACAGCTCAAACAAAATAGTTTATTTCTCATTCTCATAACCATCTAAGATGGAAGTCACTGGTTGGCAGGCAGCTCTCCTCCACATAGTGACTCAGAGACTGTTGCCTCTTATTTTGTAGCGTAATTGTCCTCTAGGGCCCCACCCTTATCCATATACTACCAACCAAGGGGAAAAACACTGTGGAGATTTCACCATTCTTAAAAATCGTGGCTCAAAAATGGCACATATACCTCCTTCACATTCTATTGGCTAGAACTCAGTCACATGACTTTATATAAATACAAGGGATGCTGGGAAATATAGTTTAGCTGTGCCCTCTGGAAAAAATATTGTCATCCAAAATCTGCTACAATTCTGTAGGCACACATCCTCTCATGGGTTCTCCAAGAAACATTAGTATTACCAGTTACTCTACAATAATTAAAACAAAACAAAATGACAACCAGTACCCAGTGAATAAAAGGCTCTGAGAAGTTTTCTAGTAAAGAAACCTTGTAATTGTATTTATACAAAGATTTTATACTTGTTTAACTATTGAAACCCATTTTGAAAGAATGCTTCAGAAAATAATATTATAAGTAAAGAGCAATTAGTGATAATTTCTGAATAGGAGAGTATTGCTGTATGATCAGAGCTGTTCCTTTGAATTATTAAGCTGGATAGTATTTCCGGGGCACATAGAAGAGAATTAGTTTGAGGAAGGCATATCATGAGGGATGACATTTAATCATAAGTGATGACATAATAAAAGTAAAACACTTTATAGCCTGATTTAGGCCGATGACAGAATGGAAATAAGAGAATTTATAAAAAACATTGATACCGAAATAAACAGACCTGACAACTAATTAGATGTAAGGCTACAGAAAAGAGTCACATATGTATCTACTTTAATGTGAACTAAGGATGAGGGAGAAATTATAGATGTCTCCAAGGTTTTATTTTCAAGGAACTAGAAACATGGTAATCAAAAAGAGTTGTTGTGGCAATTATTAACAGAAATAAATCAGAGAAATATAGGTAACAGTTGGTTTTGTTGTGAGGCATTAAAAAGCCTTAAATTAGTGTAAATCTTGGAAATTTGAAGTTGCCAAAGATAAAGTACGCAACAAGAAATAGAGTTAAAGCCTAGTTATTAAGGGTTACTGCATTTAGATGGGAAGAAAAAAAATGACAAAAAAAAAAAAGGGAGACACAATATCTAATACTATGTGTCGAAACCAAGGGAGGAAGAATTTGCAACAAGTTAGTAGTCACCTACCACAAATAGCATAGAGGTAACCAGTATTACTACATCACCAAGGGTGTGATACAAATAAGGTCACATTCCATTTAACACTCAAATGCTCCAGGCAAAATTAGCAGGACAAGCAATTTTCTTTAGAACTCTTTTCTTCACTTCAAAGACTAAAAGAACCCTGGGTCAATACTCAAACAAAAATTACAGGCCAGCTTTTTAAAATACCAGGTGAAATGAAAATTAGAAATCCATCTCAGTACCCTGGGCACTCCAGTTTTAGGTTACCGTTCTTCTTTTGCTGAAATAGAATGCTGCCACCGAAAACAAACTTTAACCAATATTGCAATGATCACTTTGCTGGTGCAGGTCTCCACATAGGCCACGATTTTTCTCTGAGCTAGAAAATGATTTTGCATTGCAATGATCACTTTGCTGGTGCAGGTCTCCACATAGGCCACGATTTTTCTCTGAGCTAGAAAATGATTTCTTCACACTCTAATGCCAAATTATATTTTTGAAAATACATCGTAATATATCAGCTAAAATTCACACAGAAGCAGACTAAGGAAAAGACTAAAACCTTACACCCTAAAATGTGAAAATTAGTAACTCAGAAAAGAAAGGGAAGAATCTGATATAATATTTCTGGGCTGTTAATGCTGAAACTATCATTTTGGAATTAGTGTTCAGACAAGGAGTTGATGTAATAAAATGCTAAGACTTCTCAATAACATCCTTAAATTGGAAAGTGGTGGACTGAAGAATGCATTAATAGTCCATAGCACATAAAGGAAAGCAAAACAAAAACACTGAACTTTTGAATCTAAAAGTCCTACTTGGCCAGGACAGGATCTCACCAGAAATAGAAAGATCAATCAGGGGTGGCTTGCTCTTTTCCAAGGTTTTATGTGATCTGACAGAATAGGCAAATTTAAGATTCCACATAATTGATTTGGCCTTGGTACAGGACTTTTATTAGGATCTCAGAGCACAGAACAGCTCCTGGATTTTCCAGAAGAGACTCAGTGCTCTTAACTAGAAAAAGTATATAGACATTAACACCTAACCTACTCTCTGTATCTCTGAAGGGAAGGTAAAATCCTAAATGAGGCAGATAAACATAAAACAGAATTTAAGCAAGGATATGGCCTTGAAAGTATCCAAACATGCTAAAGAAAAGGCAGAAAAATATCACCTGAATATTGAGGTGTTGAAAGTGTAAAGAAGGAAATGTAATCAACATGAAACTAGGTTATATGAAGATCCATATAAATGTATATTAATGTTAGTAATGTGGTTAATAGATTCCTCAACTTTTAGAATTTACCTAAATGCAATTATTGAACAGTTAATTATCTTACAGAACACAGTATAGATGTTACCAATGTGGTATATTGCCCATATTAGCAAGAAGAAAAATGGGAAGAGACATGGAGGAAGCAGAAGGTCTCTAAAACCTCAAAAACAAGAAATACAAAAACAAAACCAAGATGTAAAGTCAAAAGTTGATGGGAAAAGAAATAGAAGCATGAACATATTATTTAAATTTTCAAATGTAACATATTGTTAAAAAACTGATATATCTATCAAATTTGAGAAGGAGGAGAGGAGGTAAAGATGTAAGTGGATCAAACTTGACATACTTTAGTAGGGAATTACTGTATTGTATATTGTTAATAAAGTATGGGAAAGAGGCATAAGAATTCTATTGAGAGCTCAGGCAGGAACTAGGAAAAGAACTGAAATAAAAATTGTTTTAAAGTGATGCCTCTGAAATACAGGGCTGATGTGGGAAAAAATAAAATGCAAGCCAATTGATTTCTATTTTAACCATTTAATCAGATTTCATCATTTACACATTTTATCATGATAATTTTGAAAGCCAATATATCCACTTGTTGACCAGGTATTAATTGTCTGCCAAGGAATTTAAGGTAGGCAAAAAATTTCAGCAAACTTTTCCCTGAGCAATAGGCACAGTAATAATGCTAATACTAATACTAATATTAAAACAGGAACTCCTTAAGTTCCTCTTTGAATAACAAACAATCTGATAAAAAGGGAGTTTCTGCTCCACTTTTATAGGAAGAGATCTAGGAGACTTGTATAGCTGGGTTTTTTTGTTGTTTGTTTCTGGGTTTTTTTGTTTTTTTTGTGTGTTTTTTTTCTTTTTCTTTTTCTTTTTTTTTTTTTTTTGAGACATAGTCTCATTAAAGGAATAAGCTTGGGAGAAAATACTATTGAATTTCAGTATTTTGTGGGCACAGATAACTTTTGTGTTTAAGTAGAGTGTTTGTACTAGAAGGTAGACTGAAAGAATTTATGGAATAAGTGAAACATAAAAAATTGTTACAATATAGAGTTTGTTTACAAGAATAAGGACGGAATAAATGTATAATGGAATATGCTTATTCAGCTACTCAGGCATGTCATTGTACCCTCAATCCTACTCTGCTCTTTATTCCTCAAATCTTCCTTTCACACAACCTTTACTCCCAACTTCATTTACTTTCATTTACTCATCCTGCGTGACCCATTTTAAATGTCACTTCTATTCAGAAGTTTTCTTGAACTAATGGATATGATCGCATTGCATATGCATATGTGTACTATATGTTTCCTCTCTTAGAGGAATAATCAGACTTGAGATTAATTATTTACTTAATTGTCTGTCTCCTATGGTTTATTCAAAAATCTTTCAAGGAAGAGCCCATGTCTTCTCTGCTCTCCACTGCATTTCCAGTGCACAGAGAATGTCTGACACAGTCAATACTTACTAGAGAATAAATTTTTTAATAAATAAATGAGTAAATGAATGTATGACTGTATTATTGAGAACTCTGTTTGTTCATCATTGTTTGTTTATCTGTTTGAGGGGAGGGAAGGAAGGTATTGAAGATGGTATTTCAGGATAATCATTTTTATTTATTATTTTTTAGTGAAACAGTCAGTCAAGGGAGAGAATAGAGATGCAACTAATAACTATTTAGTAGAGTAATGCCTTCAAGAAATGCTTCTCAAACCTTAAGTGCATACAAATGGCTCGAATAACCTGTTAAAAACACAGATCAGATTTTGGGAGTTCTATATGGTGCAGGCAACTCTACATTTTTTAAAAGCTCCCAGGTGATACAGATGCTGTGAACCAAATTCTAGGTAACATTGTGTTCAAAACAGTAGGGAAAGGTGAGTCTAATTCCATACAACAATAAGTGTGTTTACTCTGGCAAGGAAGAGAATTCCAATTTCCATAGATGGGTATATAGACAGATGAAGACAGAAACCTAAAGGCAAAAAAGAAGACAAACAAAAGTACTCTCATTGAAAATCCTCTCTTCCCCCAATAACTAGATGGCATATTACTTAAGTATTAAAAATTTGAGAGTGGACTGGGCACAGTGGCTCACACCTGTCATCCCAGCACTTTGAGAGGCCAAGGCAAGTGGATTACTTGAGGTCAGGAATTGGAGACCAGCTTGGCCAACATGGCAAAACCCCATCTCTACCAAAAGTACAAAAAATTAGCCAGGTGTTGTGGGTGCCTATAATCCCAGCTACTTGGGAGGCTGAGGCAGGAGAATCCCTTGAACCTGGGAGGCGGAGGTTGCAGTGAGCCGAGATTGTGCCACTGCAGTCAGCGACAGAGAAAGACTCCGTTTCAAAAAAAAAAAAAAAAAGTGAAAGAGTGACCTGGGCTTGCACAAATAGGAAAATGTTTTCAATCAGGTGATATGGGAAAGGTCATAGGACAGCAGTTCTTAACTTTTACCACTAAAATTACCAGGGGAGTTTTTAAAAGTTCAATGCTCAGACCACACACCAGGCCAACTAACCAGAATTCCTTCGGGTCTTTCAGCATCAATATATTTTAGAGCTTCTTAGGTGAATCCACTGGACATCCAAGGATGAGAACTGTACCCATAACAATTTGACAACAGCTAACAATTTGAAGCCAGTGGGAGATGTAGTTCTCCTAGAACCTCACTACTGGGAGGTATGCTAACATCACAGTAAGACTCAGGCTGAATTATTACATGTTTAGAAGGTTCAAAAATAGTTAAAGTCATGTTAATGTAAACTAGATGAAGTCTTAGCTATTTAGCCTTTTAGGCAGTCCAACTGTTCTTGGTAGGCCAACTCAAGTTCTTGACTTCACCACACAGAAGAATTTGAGAGCAAGCCCAAAGTAAGAGTAGGCAAGGTTTATTGCAAAGTGAAAGTACACTCTGAGAGGCAGAGTGGGCTGCTCAGAGGGAGAGACAGCAGCTAGTTCCTTAAGAGGAATTCCTTTTATAGCCATTGTTTTATGGGAGTTGTTTATACATATTCATTCATAAAATACTAGTGAAGTCAAGTTATGCAAAGGTGGACCTGTGATTGGTGGGGGGCTTAGCATCTGTATATCCCAATACACATCTCATGCATCATTAGCTTATAAAATCTCACCTAGGGGTGTGTTTTCTACTATCAAAATGAGGAAAAGTTCACTGTAAGCTAAACCTTGAGCATAGCTGCATGTGTGGACAAAGTCCTAGCTTCCCCTCACCTCCAGGCAGGAACCTGTGGTTTCTTGGGCTTTGGGTGTTGATTGGCTAGAGAATGGGGAATCTACATCAGGAATAAGAGGCTTTTGTTCTCTTTCTGGGGCTGTACTAGGTATCAGGAACTTGTAACCATCTGGCGGTCCTGTACGATTGCTTGTCTTGCAGAAAAGTTGCTGAAGCAGGTGGATACAAGAGAAAGGAGCCTGCTGTGAAAGGGGCTTTACAAGAGGACAAGTTAGGATGACCTAACTTTATAGTTGGATCAAGAGACAAAATCTTCTAGCAAGTGAAAGGGACAAGTCTTAATGGGTCACTGGAACTAGTGTGCTTGCTGAGCTCCTCAGATTTTTAGATCTCATTAATGATAACTGTACTTTTTATTTTTAACCAATCATGTATCTTGTACAACTCTCATTTAGATAATGAAAATTTATTTTTACCATTCCTTATGTTAATTAACAAATTCTCTAGTGTAGATTAAGATAACACTAACTGAATGGCTTGCTATACTTGTGGCTGAAGTGTGAGCCTTTGATTAAAGTCTTTCAAATGCTAATTAAACACCCTTGAATTGTAAACAACTCATTCTGTTACTTAAAATTTAAACACCTCCTAAAGTGTTGATTGAAGTCAATCGCAGCAAATATCATTGTTGAGTGCTCAATGATTGAGGGCCAGAGTTGCATGATTTAGGACAGTATCTTACAAAGCAGAATCGGATTGAATCCCACACAATTCCAAATGATCTACCCGATAGACAATTCTAGTAAGCGATTATCTTATTTATACATATCTGAACCCAGGCTTCATCCCTGCCTTACATAAAAATATAAAGTGTTTCTGCATTGTGTTTTTGAACTGTTAATTTTTCAATATTGCAAGTAACATGTGAGTCAAGGGACAATACTTTGTATTGTTCAAATATTTATCAAGAATTGCTTGTAATTTCAGAAAACAATGTCACCAATAGCAATGTTATTTTTACTAATTGACACCAATAGCAATGTTATTTGTACTAATGGAATCATTAATACAGCATCCCTGTATCAGTGTGCATTTGAGACTGTCGCCATCATGGTAATATTAAACATCGGTGAAACATTTAGCTATTTCATTGTGCTTTCTAGCACAAGTCGTACATGACCTTTTTTCAAAAAAAAATGCACTTAGCTGTATTATAACTTTTCATTTATCTCTTTTTTATGTCACAGCTATGTTTCATTCTATGTTGCAGTAATTCAATTTTTTAAAAAATTCTTTGTATAAGTAGGTCATACATTTATGATTTCTTTTTCATGATAGTAAAGGGAGAGTTAAAAATATTGTGCTGTTGGTCCATACTGAGCTATTTTAAGGTAAATATAGATAATATAAAAGTTTTAAACAAAGCCACTGGATAGAGGTGTGCACACTGTGAGAACTCGATAAAAAAAAATAGCATCCTTTCAAAGTGGAACTAATTACATTGTTTTGTGATGTTTTTCATCAATGCTCATTACTTGCTCCGTAAGCATATGACAGAAAAATAAAAGATGAGAATCATTTTGAATAAGTTCCCAAACTTATCTAACAAGTTTAAGAAGTATGTTAGAAATAATAGATGTGTAGGTAAGTATGGAGAGAATGAATTTAAAAATTTGTCCTCTGAGAAAGCAACACCAAAGTTAAGCAGGCAAGAAAGATTTCATTCAACGCTATTGCAATAAAATAGAGAGAGACCAGAATAGAGTACAGAAGCCTTCTCCCCACCTTATCCACAGAGGATAGGTTCCAAGACCCACAGTGGATGCTGAAACCTCAGACAGGATCAAGCCCTTTAGGTAAATACAGTCATGTATTGCTTAATGAGGAGGATATACTCTGAGAAATGTGTCAATAGGCAATTTTGTTGTAGGAACATCATAGAGAGTACTTACATAAACCTAGATGGAATAGCCAACTACCACTCAGCCTATATGGTATAGTCTATTGCTTCTAGGCTACAAATCTGTATAACATGTTAATACTGTAGGCAACTGTTAACACGATGGTATTTGTGTACCTAAACATAGGAAAGGTAATGTGTTGCGCTACAGCATTACACTAGGCAATAGGAATTTTTCAGCTCCATAATAATTTTTTTTAAGAGACAGGTCTTACTCTGTCACTCAGGCTAAAGTGCAGTGGTGTGATCATAGCTCACTGTAACCTGGAACTCCTAGGCTCTCCCACCTCACCATCCCAAATACCTGGGGCCACAGGCATGCGCTACCATGCCCAGCTAATTTTTAATTTTTTTTTTGGTAGAAACAGGGTTTCACTATGTTTCCCAGGCTGGTCTCAAACTGCTGGCCTCAAGCGACCTTCCCACCTTGGTCTCCAAACTGTTGGGATTACAGGTGTGAGCTATCTCACCAGGCCTCCATTACAATCTTATGGGACCACCATTGTGCATGTGCATTTTGCATTTTCATTAACTAAAACTTCATTCTGTGGTACATGACCACTGTTTTCCCTTATACATACATACCAATAATAAAATTTAATTTATAAATTGGGCACTGTAAGAGATTAACATCAATAGCTAATAATTATACAACAATTATAACAATATGCCAGCATCACCACTCTTGTGCTTTGGGGCCATTATTAAGTAAAATAGGGTTATCTCAACACAAGCATTGGGGTACCTCAACAGTCGATCAGATAACTGAGATGGTTTCTAGGGGCCTAATGGGTGAGTAGCACATACAAGGTGCATATACCGGACAAAGGAATGATTCACATGGTGGGTGGGATGAAGCTGGGTGACACTGTTACAAGTGGGTTTTGTTCTTAGAGCTCCCAAGATGGTGGTGGGCAGCTCCCAAGATGGCGGTGGCCACTCCCAAGATGGCAGCAAGCCTTTTCTTCTCTAACATGGGGTTCTTGGCCTCATAGATTCCAAGGAATGGAACCTTGGGCCATGCGGTGAGTGTTATAGCTCTGTTAGAAGCTGTGGGTCACGGAAGAGAACCCAGGAACCCAGCGACTAGTGTTCAGCTTGATTAGGATGAACCCAGGCACTTAGCCAAGCAGGAACAATGGCGAGCCTCTAGCCCAAACCACAGCGGCAATGGGCGCCTCGCTGCATCAGAAATGCAGCGGACCCCCTGCCAGATCCTGAGGCGTGGAAGTTAATGGTGGTCTGGGACTACGGCAATCAGCAGTGGTGGACAGCAAGCGACAGCTGAGCTTGAGCCGGAACAAACACGGACCAGAAGAGTGTGCAGTTGCAAGATTTAATAGAGTGAAAACAGAGCTCCCATACAATGGGAGGGGACCCAAAGGGGGTTGCCCCCTCCGGGCTCGAATGCCTGGGGTTTATATCCCAATCATGGTTCCTCCCCCTGTGCTCTCAGATGATAGATGATTTGACTATTTCTTTAGCTCCTGTTTTTAACCTAATTGGTGTTTTAGTGAGCCCTCTTTATTACCTGCCACAAGCCCCATGTTTAAAGGTGGGTGTGGTCACCTTCCCCAGCTAGGCTTAGGAATTCTTAGTCGGCCTGGGAAATCCAGCTAGTCTTGTCTCTCAACACGAGTTTTATCATACCACCCAGAACACTGTGTAATTTAAAACTTACAAATTCTTTATTTCTGGAATTTTCATTTAATATTTTTGAACTGCTGTTGACTGTGCGTGGGTAACTGAAACTACGGAAAGTCAAACTAGGGATAAAGGGTACCTATGGTATGAACTCAACTGCATTGAAACAGAGGGCAGGAGAGTTTTTGAAAAGCCAGGGATGAAGATCATAGGCAATTTGTGTTGCCAACTGATCTTACCCAAAAGAAAACTTTCTCATATTTTCATAAAAAGAGGTAATTTTATAACTTTGAGCAAGGCAGTCACCCACCCAAGTTGGGCCACTACCCTCCCATAGAAAGTAGGAGATGGGGTGCTATCTCTCTTAATGTTTACATTTTAAAGACATGGCAAACAGATCCTTCAGAAATTTGTGAGTTGTAAAACTGATGAGAGGCTTTTAAAAGGATTTACTTCTCAAAGAGGCAGAGAAAAAATTTACAATTACAGGTTTTCTAAATAAAATGCTCTAAGGAAAGGGAGGTAGGACCTAGAGTCAGAAGGAAGGCTGCCTAAAGTTTAGTCAGGCAGAGGGAAACTACAAGGTCACCTGTAAATTAACCACCCTGGAAACCATAAACTTATTCCAATCTTCTGCAATATCTTATTCTCAGCCCAAAGGTATTGAGAATTCTTTTTTGGATGAGGACAAAACTGTGTTTTGAATCATTGATCCATTTTTTGTTCTTAATCTTGTATTTATTAAAATTTAGAAAAAAATAAAATAAAATAAAACAGAAGATAAGACAAAGCGTTTCCCATATAAGTTTCATCGACTGTGAAGAAAACACAATGACTAATGAAAATGCATGCATGGATAAGTTTGGATATGTCTGTTAAAAATTGTTATTGTACTATATGTATATGTTAACATACAGGATAAATGTCACATTTTATTGATATGTAAGTATTGTCCTAAGTGCTACAATTTTATCATAATTTGCCATTATCATAAAGAATATAAATAATCATTTAAATGACTGAGCAATAAAATTAATTTTCCATTATAAAATTTATATTCAACAGGCAGCACGAACATTTTATATACTCCCTTGAGCTAATATATTTCTGCTATGCTTTCATTTAAAGTAGATTTTCATTTATACAATACTCTATTGCTAAAGCACTGAGGGCTTACTTCAGAAATATGCATTTCATCTTTTAAGTACATAATATATTAAAAAGCTCCCATTATTATCTCTACTTGAGAATATCTGTTTATACAAGACTTGAAATTGAACAAAATGATTTTTTATGAAACCATTAAGCAAAGATTCATTTATCCCTAAGGATATAAATAATTGTATCTGTGTAGATCTGGCTTTATAATAGATTTAATATTTCTAAATTTGCAAATAAGTTCTATTAGAGTTTTCCCCAAGCATATCACCAGACACTAATAATAAATATTTGAAAAAGACACTGCTATTTTTTTCTCTGTGCCTTTCTTATTACTTATGTGTATCATCTACCCTTCATATTTTCCCATAAGTGATTTGTTTAAACACCATTCTTACACTATAGCATTTGTGACACAGAGTGCAGTTTATGAATAAAGGAACAAAAATGTGTTTTCCCTTTCAAATTTTTTTGCTAATCTTTCCTTCTTAGTCTTTTGAGTCAACATCATTCTATAGGTTGCAATAATCTTTAACGAATCACAATGTATAAATTTAAAAATTGTAATGCATATAAATAAGTTGATATTATTTATGTCATATAAGAATCTGTTGTTATGAAAAGCAAGATCACCTTGTGCATTTGATCATTCTTAAAAATTCAATTTATTCATTCTGAAACTTTCAGAAATAATAAAACAAAAAAAAATTGTTTGAAGTGAAGCAAATCACCTGTTCTTGAAGTGGAGGTCTGAGCAAACATGAGAGAATAAGAGTGACTTCAGCAACTCTGAGGCAACCTGTGCAGTGGCAAAAGCAATAGATTTAAAGGCAGGAAGATATGGATAGGAATTTCAGCTATATCATTTTTTGGCACATATTGGAAACAAAGAATAACCTATTCTCTTTCTTGCCTATATTAAAATATCTAAATATGATTATTAAATTGCTCTTTGTATTTCTCTTAGTATTATATCAGAAATTTTCATGGTGTAACCTTATTTATTGTTTTGCAGTCACTTTATTATTTACATCTGTCAATTTTTCATTTCTTAATGTTCCCTTTCAACTTTGTAGTTCACATCAGAAAGAGAGCAATGTGCAAAAAACTTTTAAATCAGAAATGAATGATCTCACAGATCACCTTTAAAAATATGGTATAGTAGCAACTACATGGTTCTGATGTTTCCCTTGATCCAAATCTATTTTCTCCATTAAATGTCCAAAGATACTAACTATGTAATAGCAGACAGCTTTCTGTGGCTTTACTTCTATTTTTTTTTATTTTCCAATTTTTCTATATGTAATTATATCAAGTCAGTAGCTTCATTGTGTTTAATCAGATGACACCAACCTGGGCATAATAATAGAATTATAATAACATTTTTAAACAAACAAAGATGATTTCTCTTGCTTTGATTCTCTCATTTCTGCAGGAATGCCAGCTCCCCCAAATTCCACCCTCACAGTATTTTTTTTTTTTAATCTTTAGGACAGTGTCTCCTACCTACTCACCAAATATTTATCAGAGTTATCACCTTCTGTGTCTGTGGTTTTTCACATTCCTGCTCTATTTCTATGTGGTATCTACTGCCAAATCATCAAGACCTGCACCAAAGGCAGCACCACTCATGCTAAAAGTGCCAAGACCCAGTGCCTGTTTTCTATTCTAAAAGTAAACTGGTCTGAATAGACACTATGTGCTGCACCTGTACTACAAAAATTGCTCTCATTTATGAAAGCCACAAGTAGTGCTTTCATTGTCTCATGTAAAATTTAAAGTAACTGCCACTGAAGCTTTTCTTTTGATTTCATTGCAGCTTTCTCTTTCTGGAGTTTAAACATAAGTTCAGAGATGTGGGGCACAGGATAATCTAATGAGAGCCAACAACTTTACAGAAGAAGCAATATGTCTTTTTCCAATACAGATGCTGTGTTTTTAAATCAATTTACTCTTATTTTAGGTTACTTTTCCCCCGAGGAATGTATTTATCCTTGAGTATACAGATATCCAAGGAGATTAATTTTTCCTATGTGACTTCGCCTCTCACAGCCCCTTCCATAAGAGGTTAGACAAAGAGACAGGTCCAAGTTCTATTCTGAGCTGCTTTAGGACATGTACAGCACCCTTCAATAAAAGGACAAAGTAAACCCCATATAGCAGTTTATTGTCGGTTGGTTGGTTTTGTTTTTCCCCCAGGTAGGTATAGCAGCAGTCAGCAGGGAAAGAAAATAATATCTACTTTTTGATTCCTGGGAATTCTCCATCTGCGATGGACTAGAGGCAAGATCAGATCACCTCTAGTGCACTACAGATAGAAAGGATTAAAGAGCTCCATTCTCAAGGAGGTAAGGGACATCTCTCCTGAGGTGATAGTAAATTAAACCTAGTAAATTAAACAAATTAACCTCAAAATTGCAAAGACAAACTGAGTTTATACCGGTGTATTTTATTTCATATTCTAATTATTACTATAGCTACGATAAATTCTATACTTATGTAATTACCATTTTCATGATTTTCATATTTAAAGATATGAACATGAAGTCTAAAATTACCCCAAAATAATGAAAGATCAATTGGATTAGTGGGTTACTAAAATTATTTTAATTTAATAATATGCAAAAACCTTTGCTTCATGGGTAAAGACACCATGGATCCAATCAAACTACTTATCTAGAATTAATATGTAACATTTTTGTCTAGTAGATGAGGGCTATAATGTGGCCATACATTATCAAAACTACCCTACCAATGCTAAAGGAATAAATTAACCTAATGGATGATTTTGTGGAAGGATGACTTACTTTGGGGTGAGTATATTCTACTTTGGCTATCTCATTTCACCTTTTTAAAGCAACTATTCCTGAAAGGAAATAAAATAAAACTTTTAATTTGTATACATACTGACATATACCTAAAATAGCCCACTAGAAACCATCTCTGATGGTTTTACCTTTCCCGTCTTTGATCAATATCCTGGAGAGAACCTACAGCAGCTATCTAGTCACCTGTGGGTATTGCAACTGTCCTTTGTCAGGTATTAAAAACTATAGTCCAGTTTACTATTAGTTAATATATCTGGCTTCTTCTGTTGCAGTACACTTTCTTACGATCTTTGAAGCATCTCCTTGTGTCAATTAGTTGTTGTCGTATTATAGGACAGCCTAAAACTCAATGGTTTAAAACAGCAACCAATTATGATCTCTTAGAAGTCTGTGGTTTGACTGGTATAGTTGACTAATCTAGACTGGTTTACCTAGGAGTGGCTCAACTCCACCTCTCTTTCATCCTCATCCTGTCTCTGGGATGAGTGGGCTTTCTGAGTCACATTCTTCTCTTGATAACAGAAAAGGCATAAGGGAGGATGGGTTAAAGTGAGTGTACAAGCATATTTAAAATCTATGTTGTAGCACATCTACTGCCATTTCAAAGGTCAAAGCAAATCGCATGGGTAAGCCCAACATCAATGGAGAACATATTCCTTCCTTGAAAGTGAGGACAAGAAAGTGTGAATATTTCTGGATAATAATTTAATCTACCACACTCTCTTTAATTCCTATATCCTGTCCTAACACCCCCAACCACCACCCCTCCATAACACTATTCCTTGAACTAGTGATGAAAACACTGGATCTTACTACTTTTTCCTTCGTCTTTTTGTGAAGAAGTGTCACACTCTCAAGGCAGTCCTTTCAGAATGATTCAAACCTGTTACCTTCTATAGGGTCTTTATGACCCACAGGGAAACTCAGCATCTTTGGGCCACCAAACTTTAAGGGTTGTGGTCATTTCTACAATAACCCTGTTTCTTTGCCTCACACTAAAATGTGCTTCTAGGGATTATTGTGTCATTAGGATTTCCAGGTAACATGTGGTCATCAATTTCTGTATCTTTTCCAAACCCCAGGGCATGTGGATCAAGATACATTAACATAGTCTCACCATGTTCCCACCTGGGAACCCCGGGCTCTTTTATGTAGCTTGATCACTGAGGTAGAGAAGAAAAAGCCCAAGTATCACAACTTACCCTAAAGGTTTAAATATCCTTAGTTTCTACTATCCCGATGGTCATCAAGCAGCAATGTACCATCTTCAGAGCTCCATTGCCCTTATGTGCTGTATTGTGAGTTTTCAATTTAGGGTGTCAAGCTATGGTTGAATAAATAAAAATGGGAAAGTTTCCATGTTCATGATTATGCTAGTATTTTCTCCTTTGACCCATCATCCAGTACTGGTTATATAGGTAGAAGCCTACTTGTAACTTAAACAGTTCATAGAATGCCTCAGTGCCTAAGCATATTTTTCCTATCTGGATGCTGTAATAAATAAAACTACACTATTAAACATGATTTCTTTAGGTCAGCATCTTATCTGTAGGAAGCCCACATTTTGGACTTACGTACTTTGGGAAGACTACTGGACATTGATTAGGAGTATAGATAAAGTAGGAGTAGATGTGTTGTGAAAGGAAATCAGGGATCAGAAAAAGACTTCCCTTTTTTGTTTAAAGCTACTCCCAATTAATAGAATTGTTCATATTGTCAGTACTGCTATATTGGTGCATAGATTCTTAAAATTAGACACTTTTAAATGTGAACATATTTGCAAAAAACGAGATGAAAATCCTTGTGTTTAGCTTTTCCCCTAAGAAACTATGATACTCGGAGCAAAGTTTAGTACCCTCATTGTTTTATTTATGCTTGTTTTACATCTATAGGTATTATAAGCTGGAAATTACAGAGGGCATGCAAAATTGCTTTTAAACTACAAAGTACTATGTGATGAATTGATTATATCACTGTAATTATTTCTGATGTATATATTTAATCAAAGTGTATATTTCTAACTTCAAAGGTTAAACAATTATAAGGCATTTTGGAATGTAGTACTTTGAACTTATTACTAATAAAGTACTATTAAGTGGATAATATATTGTAACTTCCATTATTTTATACCTATTTTGAATATTAATTTCATATAAGGGACCTTTAGGACATGTTTTAGGTCTTATGAGAATAATGTAATAATTTCTAAGTCACTCTGAGAATCTTGGAAACATGACAAAATTATTCTTTTTTTTATTGAAAAATATTATACTTGGAGGTTTTGGGGGTATAATTCCTTGTTAAAGATCCCCAAACATTACATATGAAATCTCCAAACATTACATATTTATAATATCCAAAGTATTATTACATATGTTTTAGTCAATATATTTACAGTAAACCCTTTTATGAGGATCACATGTTAAAAGAATAATTATAATGCTGAATTTGACAAGAAGAGTGAGTTTCTTTTTACCTCCTTCAGTAACAGCTCAGAGAATATCAGAACAAAACTGTTGGCCTTTATGTTTATTTCAAATTATTCTGATATCATTTTTTAAATAATATTAATATGTACATGTATAGAAGACCTAAATATAGTATATTTGTAATTTTGTAGTATATGCATGAATATAATAAATTTTATAATGTACTATTTTAGTTTCATAGGGCTGACAAAGTCTATACACTGGGTGTTTTAAAACAATAGAACTTCATTATCTCACAGTCCTGGAGACTAAAAGTCAAAAATCAAGGAGTAGACAAAGCCATTCCCACTCTGAAACCTGTAGAGAATCTTTCCTTGCCTCCTTGTAGCTGCTGGTGGTTTGCTGGTAATTTTTTGTGCTTCTTGGCTTGCAGATGCATTCCCTCAATCTTATCGTCACATCATGTTCTTCCTGCCTTCAAAGCGTCTTTCCTGTGTGTATCTGTCTCTGTATCAAGATTTCTCCTTTCTATAAAGACATTAGTCATATTGAATTAGGGCTTATTCTAATGACTTCATTTTAACTTGATTAGCTCTGTAGAGTCTTTGTAAAGACTCTACTTCCAAATGTTATGAACTACTTGGGATAGGACTTCATTATATTGTTTTTTGTTTTTGTTTTTGTAGGGAGAGCATAATTCAACCAATAACATGCACATTAGTCTTCTTCAAATTATACATGACAAAAAAATGGTAACAAAGGTGGTAAATCTGTCTATAGATGTGCATTACAAAATTAAATGCTCATTGATATGATTTGGCTGCATCCCCACCCAAATCTCATCTTGAATTATAGCTCTCATAATTCCCATGTGTCATGGAATGGATCTGGTAGTAGATAATTGAATCATAGGAGTGGGTCTTTCTTGTGCTGTTCTCGTGATAGTGAATAAGTCTCATGAGATCTGATGATTTTATAAAGGGGAGTTCCCCTGCACAAGCTCTCTCTTACCTGCTGTGATCTAAGACATGGCTTTGCTCCTCCCTTGCCTTCTGCCATGATTGTGAGGCCTCCCCAGCCACGTGAAACTCTGGGTCCCTTAAACCTCCTTTTCTTTATAAATTACCCAGTCTCGGGTATGTCTTTTTCGCAGAGTGAGAACAGACTAATACACTAATGAATATGTTTATAATTCATGATTTCTCATAAGGAATTTGTTATATTAACACAGTCATGATTTATTTGAAAACTATGACTCATCTTGAAGAAAATAACCACAGATGTACAAGACAATTCATACAATGAGTAAATTTGAATTGCT
This sequence comes from Pongo pygmaeus, assembly GCF_028885625.2. Classification (NCBI taxonomy): domain Eukaryota; kingdom Metazoa; phylum Chordata; class Mammalia; order Primates; family Hominidae; genus Pongo; species Pongo pygmaeus. Next base: position 88,145,805 of record NC_072384.2, read on the forward strand.
AGATAATATACAAAGCTTACACACCAAAGTAAAAATGATAGTCTTGCACATTTACCTTTCATATTTAGTTATTTAATTCATTTGGAATTTTCTAGTACTTACAGTTTCAATTTCTCTTTTCTTTATATACCAAAGTGGCTTCCCCAACACCATCTATTAAATAATCCATCTTTCTACTGCTTGTTTGTGATGTTATGTATATCATACACCAAGTTCCTAAATATGCATGCTTCTGTTCTGATTTCTTTATTATATTCCATCATGATATATTGTTATATTACAGTCTCAGGACTATTGTTAATGTTACATGACTTTTATTGATGTTATTATTATTATGGTTTGGTAGACTGTTTTAACATCTTCTCACTCTATTCCCCTTTCTCTTCTTTTTAAAAGGTGTCTTTCGTGGTTATATCATGTTTCAACTTGGTTAGGCTGAACTGTTTCCCAAAATTTGCTTCCCTGTATTTTTCCAGTAAGGTTGGGCCACAAGAGAAATTCTTGTTTAAGATTTGGTGGGTGGAACTGAAAGGGCTTCCATTGTACAGTTTATGCTTAATATAGCTTACCTGCTGACTCACCTCATTGTTGTGGGGCAGCCATGCAACTGATTCACCTTCCCCTCTATCCTCCTGCTTCTGCATGTATTAGGAATGATGTGTGTTTTTAGCTCCATGACAAAAGGCATGAGCTTCCCCTGCAGGCTATCCATACAACCCAAGTCAAGGGCAAGAAGAGCTGACACAGGCTTCAGACCATCTTCATGGATCCAGCTTATGTTGTGGGTTGCAGTTTATCCTTGTTCTCCGTTACTTTATTCATCTTCCCATCCTGACAGCATATCCTGTGGAATTCAAGACCCACCACTTAGAAAAACTACCTAAATAGGGCCTACAATTGCTTAAGGTCAGCTCACTCTAACAAATATATTCACCCTAGGCCCTGGCAGCAATCTAAGTCCTGTCTCTATGAATTTGCCTGTTCTATATAGTTCATATAGATGGAGTCATATAATATATGGCATTTTGTTATTGATTCTTTGACTTTATATTGTGTTTTCAAGGTTTATTCATGCTATATATTGGTACTTCATTCTTTTTTTATTGCTGAATAGCCTTCCATTGTATGGATATGATACATTTTGTTCAGCCATCCATTCATCAATTTATTGATTTCCAACACCATTTATTAAAAAGGCTGTTTTCTCTCATAGAATGAAAATGAAATGATCACAAATGTGAGGGTTGCTTTCTTGATTTAAAATTTTATTGTACTGATCTACATGCTTATTTTTATGCCATTACTACATTGTCTTAATTACTGTCACTTTGTAGGAAGATTTGAAATTAGGTGTGGGAATCCTCTAATTTTGTTATCCTTTCTCAAAGTTGCTTTGTCTATGAAGAGTTTCTTGCAGTTGGATGCTGTGGATCACTCCTGTAATCCCAGCACTTTGGGAGGCCAAGGCAAGTGGATCACCTGAGGTCAGGCGTTCAAGACCAGCCTGGCCAACATGGTGAAACCCCGTCTCTACTAAAAATGCAAAAATTAGCTAGGCATGGTGGTGGGTGCCTGTAATCCCAGCTGCTCAAGAGGCTGAGGCAGGAGAATTGCTTGAACCTAGGAGACGGAGGTTGCAGTGAGCTGAGATTACACCACTGTACTCCAGCCTGGGTGACAGAGCGAGACTCCAACTCTAAAAAAAAAAAAGAAAAGAGTCTCTTGCCTGTTTTTATTTTTTGAATTTTAAGGTCAGTTTGTCAATATCTGGAAAAAAACCAGCTTGGATATAGATACAGATTAAATATGGATAGCACTGAACTCTATATAAGTTTAGAGAGTATTGATGTCTTAAACAATATTGTCTTCTATTCATTTATTTAAGTTATATTTTATAGTTTTCAGTATAAAAGTCTTGCACTTCTTATTTATTTATTTATTTATTTATTTACTGGGACAGGATCTCACTCTTTCACCCAGGCTGGAGTACAGTGGCATGATCATGGCTCACTATGGTCTCCATTTCTGGGACTCCACTAATTCTTCTGTCTTAGCTTCTCAAGTTGCTGGGACAACAGGTGCTCTCCATAATGCTGGGCTAATTAAAAAAAAACTTTTTTTGTAGAGATGGGGTCTCATCATGCTACCCAGGTTGGTCTCAAATTCCTGGGCTCAAGTGATCCTTCCATGTTGGACTCCCAAAGTGCTGGGATTACCTGCATGAGCCACTGTGCCTGGTCTATTGAACTTTTCTAAAAAAAAATTATAAATATTTTATTTATTGATGATACTATAAATGGAATTATTTATTTAAGTTTTTTTTTAGATTGTCCATTGCTAGTGTATAGAAATACAATTGATTTTTGTGTATGGATCTTGTATCCTACAATGTTCTTAAACTTCTATATTTCTTGAATTTAGTAATTTGAGTCTTTTTGTTTGTTTCTTGGTATCTAGATAAAGGTCTGTCAATTGTGTTGATCTTTTCAAATAACCAACTTTTGATTTTATTTCCTTTTATTGTTTTTCTGTACTCTATGTCATTTATTTCTGCTCTAATATTTATTATTTTCTTTCTTCTGCTTCCTTTAGGTTTAATTTGCTCCTTTTTTCGGTGTTTTAAAGTGGAAGTTTGAGTTATTGATTTGAGTTTTTTCTTCTTTTTAAATATAGATGTTTACAGCTATAAATTTTCTTCTAAGCGCTGCTTTAGTTAAATCTTATAAATTTTGATTTTTTTTTTTAAGACAGAATCTTGCTTTGTTGCCCAGGCTGCAGTGCAGTGGCGCAATCTCAGCTCACTGCAACCTCCACCTCCTGGGTTCAAGCAGTTCTCCTGCCTCAGCCTCCTGAGTAGCTGGGATTACAGGTGCACACCACCACGCCTGGTTAATTTTTGTGTGTGTGTATTTTTAGTAGAGATGGGGTCTCACCATGTTGACCAGGCTGGTCTCAATTTCCTGACCTTGTGATCCACCCGCCTCAGCCTCCCGAAGTGCTGGGATTACAGGTGTGAGCTACCACCCCTGACCTTGGATCACATTGTTAAAAAATAAGCAACCTTATCCAAAACTTTTATATATATAAAGTATATAAGATATATATCTTTCTCTTTCTCTCTTTTCACATATGCACATGCACACATACATGCATACATGTATTTTTAAGACATTACAGAGGTATTATGGTTAGGTTTGGAATTAGAGAGGGAATAAGGATTAAGAAACAAATAATAAAATAAAATAATGGCTTTTCATGACCTTTTATGTTAGTATGTCAGAAAGTGAAAAATGTGATTAATTGAAACTTATGCACTAAAGTCAAATAATTTAATTGCTAGATCTTTTTTTATGGTTTTGACAACTTTTAGATGCTAACAAATTTTCATTATACCCAATCTGGTAACAAATACAGAGAAAGAATTAGTTTCCTCTGACTAATTTGACATGTTAACCCCTTTAAAGGATCAATTGATACAAACAATAGCAGCTTTAAAACTAAAAAGAAAATGTTCCTTAGTGAAGGAGCAGTAGGAGAAGCGTAGAAAAAAAATATTTTCCTACTTTGGTTCTGCAATGCTCAGTAGCAAGATTTCTTAATTTTAACTAACATTCAGACACTTATATCACACTTTCATAGCAGTCTAGTAAGAAGAGTTTAGGTCAGGAACCACGCTTCCAGAAAGAAAGCACATCCTTTCCCATGGGAGTTTTTGTTCACAACGTCTCTGCAGCAATTCATTCATAAGCTATTTCTTTTTCTTTCGAGGTGATATAGTTCAGGTAAAAAGGAACGCGATTCACATAAAGTAGGTGTGGGAGTTGTTCTGGCTTCAACACCTCAGGAGAACATACCTCTAGTAATATCTTCCATTGCATAGTTTCCAGATTCTTTACAAGTGATATACCCACTTCCAGAAATCACTGTTACTGGAGCAATGTCAAATGACACAATCCCTTAGATTACCAAGGGAACAAAGACAGAGAATAAATTTGGTAACTGTTCAACAGAACAGAGTACAAAATAAGCCACAAATGATGCAATGTTGCATTCAAGCTGAAGACAATATTTTTTATTCCCTGTGTTCTGCTTCTTGCCTTCTTATTAGGTTTTTTCTTACCAAGGCTTCACCTTTTGTTCCTAGGCTATAGTTACCCAAATCAGACCAAAGTGCTCATGCATGCTTCACCCAGTTTAGAAGCAATTACATTTATGCTAACTATGAAAACTGATACAGCTAAGTCTCACTACAAAAAAAATCAAATAATTCATTAAAGACATAAAAAGATTGACCACTAAACATTTATTTGAATAACTCTTAATTCTTAAAAAAAATTATTTTAAGTTTAACTTAGCTTTGCTTTGTTCTTCCTTGAATTAGAGCATTGCTGTAATATTCTCTTGTTCCCTAAGTAGCTTTTCCCTCAATTTTCAGTTTATTGTCACCTACACTTTCTAAGCCACCTATATCTGGCATCATTGCTAATTTCCCTCTTCCCTGGATCTTTCATTTTTAATCAATCAACAAATATTGCCAATTTGTACCTCATATTTTCATCCACTATATTAGTTTGTTTTCACACTGCTATGAAGAACTGCCCAAGACTGGGTAATTTACAAAGGAAATAGTTTTAACTGACTCATAGTTCAGCATGGCTGGGGAGACCTCAGGAAACTTAAAATCATTTTGGAAGGTGAAGAGGAAGCAAGGCACCTTCTTCACAAGGCGGCAAGAAGGAGAAGAGCTGAGCAAAGGGGGAAGAGCCCCTTATAAAACCATCACATCTCATGAGAACTCATTCACTATCAGGAGAACAGCATGCAGGAAACCACCCCCATGATTCAATTACTCCTACCTGGTCTCTCCCTTGACACGTGGGGATCATGCGGATTACAATTCAAGATGAAATTTGAGTAGGGACACAAAGGCTAATCACATCATCCACATATTCCCTTTATTTTCCGTTCACTTATTTCTTATTAGCAAAAGCTAATGTATATATTAATTTTTTAGTTTCAAGAAGCTGTATTATGTAAAGAAGGGTTTCTAGATAGTGATGTGAACCCAGAAAATCTGAGACAGGTCTCAGTTAATTTAGAAAGTTTATTTTGTCGAGGTTGAGGACATGCCTGTGACACAGCTTTAGGAAGTCCTAACAAAATTTGCCTGAGGTGGTTGGGGCACAGATTGGTTTTATGCATTTTAGGGAGACATGAGACATCAATCAATTTATGTAAGCAGTACATTGGTTTGGTCCGGAAAGGTGGGACAACTTGAAGCAAAGGCAGGAAGACTTAAAGATTCCAGTGAGGGAGCTTCCAGGTCACTTAGATAGGTGAGATAAAATGATTGCATTCTTTTGAGTTTCTGATTAGCCTTTCCAAAGGAGACAATCAAATATGATCTGTCTCAGCGAGCAGAGGGATAACTTTGAATAGAATGGGAAGCAGGTTTGCCCTAAGCAGTTTCCAGCTTGAGTTTTCCTTAGTGATTTTGGTGGCCCAAGATATTTTCCTTTCACAGTGGTATAGAAATTTTTAAAGGGGAAGGAAAGAATAACTCTAGTATTATCTGGTGGAAAAACCAACCTGCCAACACTGACTCTTCAATGAGGTGCTGAAGTTATAGTCAGTATGTTCACTCTTCACCCTTCTAGATGCTTCTTCAATGCTGTCCTTCACCCTCAGGGTCAGCAAGAGGTATGCTCTGGGATTCTTTTGCTATGAAGATGGTGAGTTTCAATAAGTAATTGATATTGTGTTTTCTGCCTTACATTGTGGCCCCTTTAAAAGGATGTCATTGTAGCTTAGGTATTTAACTCATTGGTTGAATCTCAGGCACTGGAACCTATGACCACAATGGCATCAATGAGGCCTTGAGAATAATCCAGTTTTCATAGGTCAAAAAGGATAACTAACTAAAATTAGAGCAGTATCTTCTATCTTATGAGTCATCTACATAATATAATATTTTTACTTCAGGACTTAGATTATTCAGTGATAAATTATGCATAAAATTGTAGTTGAAAATAAGAAAGAAAAAAGTCCTTCTTGAACTTAATGTTGAAAACCCAGACCAAGTTATACATTAACTCATATGTGAACATGGTTTCTAAATTTCTGAAATGTATTTAAGAGTGGAAACACACTCCTGTAGGCCAGCTACTTGGGAAGCAGAAGTGGGAGGATCACTTGAGCGCAGGAGTTCAGGCTGCAGTGAGCTATGATTGTGCCTATGAAGAGCCACTGCACTCAAGCCTGGGCAACATAGCAAGATCCTATCTAAAAAAAGAAAATATTCTGAAATGTAGATCATAAACCATTTTAATATGTTAAAATGGAGAAATTAAGTAACTATTTATTGGTTTTCTATTTAAAAAGTTAAGCTTTTGCCCGCAGAAATTATGTGCATATGTCCTTTACAGAGGATGATGAACTGTTGTGTGCTAAGATCTCAGAGAATGCCTCCAGATTCACCGTTCTGTCTTCTACATTGTTGAGCTCAGAAGTCAAGCTGGAAAACTAGCCAGAGGAATAGGCCTTCTCTCAGAAACAAAGAAATGAACAGAGAAAACTGTTATTTTATAAGATTCCCCAAAAGTTTAAAAAATAAGAATAAACCTGGCTTTCTGGGCCCTCTAAAAATAGTAAGTATTTGTAGCACTAGGTTGGACTCACCACTTAGCCTTGAATTGAATATTTAAAGCTTACATAACATCTAGAAAACATCTTTTCATTTCAAAGGAGAAACAAAAAGGAAACCCAGAGATTTAAAATTTATTAGCCCTAGATAGCTAGTTAGGGGCAGAGCAGAAACAAGAAACAAACTTCTCGACTCCAAATTCAAGTCCTTTCTGCCCATTTTACTTTCTAAAAATAGGAAAATCAGATTAAACATTCCCTAGACTGAATTCCTGTCCTTGGAAAGGGTGAATTCCTGGTCTGCTACCTAAATTTGCATGTGGATCTTCAGTGTGTTGATCAAGAGTTAATGACTCATTCCCTATTAACCATAGTTATTCTCTCTCCCTACTCTTTGAACAGCCCACAGTCATGTCTGTTATTACAAGATTTGACTCTCTGCTATCTCTGTAAATCTCATTTTTAAAATTCTCTTTTCCTTGATCACTGTACCCTGGAATACCTCCTTGTTGTCTCTTGTACCTCAGGGGCATTGTACTTCTCAGTTGAGATGTTCTTCCTCCAGATACTCTCACAGCTCACTCCCTTGCCAAGGTCAAGTTTCTGTGCAAACATCACCCTGTAAGTGAGGACTTTCTTAACTATTCTATGTAAAGTAGGTCTACTCTAACCCTAAAAATCCTCCTCTCTTTTCTGTGAGATATAAAAATATTTTTAAAATCTTTTATATATTTGTATAGCCCTCATCATTTGGCATACTATACTTTTTGCATATTTATTTCTTAATTATCCTTTTCACTAGGAATACAACTTCCATTAGGGTAGATTTTGGTTTGCTTTGTGTACTGCTGTATGTGCAAAACCTAGAACAGTGCTTGGCATATAGTTTGTGTTCAATACATTTGTTTGACTAAATTAATCAACACTTAATGCTTCTTCCCCAGGTGCCCATTTCTCCAAGTTCCTTCACTCCTCAACATATATCACCACTGCCTTTCATCTAGGACTGCTAGGCCTTCCAACTATAAAGAAATATAAAAAATGAAAACTTTAGTTAAATTTCTCAGGGGAAATTACACCAGTAAAACGACAATAAGGCAATGGGTCTCTTTGGGATGTGCACACATCAGAGGAAATGAACCATTTATGTCAAATGTAGTAATAAGCCTTCCTCTTTCTCTACCTTGTTCTCAATGGTATAAAATCAGATCTTTTCTCAAAACTCCCATAACAAGTTAAAAAAACATTTATCTCAACATTTAATACACTTTCCTATGTTTGTAAATATTGCTCTCTATAATCTGATTATGAATTTCTTAAGATCAGAGACAGTTCTCCATCTTTCTTTTCCTCGGGATGATTAAAACATAGGAAATGCTAGTAAATTTTTACTTAATTGACTTGAATTAAATATTACGGTGAAATTAAGACAAGAAGATCTCCATGAAGCCAGTGACTGCTTTGTAGCTCTAGAATTCCAATGCTTGGAGCAAAGCTTACAGATAGCAGGAAGTCTGTAAAGGTGAAATTAATGAATAAAATAATGAGGCAGAGTTGGAAAAAGGCAAAAGTTCAGAGTAACAGGAAGACTGATTAAGCGATTCATGCCAAAAAGCAAAGTAAAAGTATTTTTAAGCCTGAGACAAGGAGACAGAAAGAGACTACCTGAAAGTCATCCAGGAGACTACTTCACCAAAAAAAGGTGTGACTCACTTTATTACTCCACTTGTTTTATTGTGATGCTTTTGAACCAAACACACAATATCTCTGAGGTATGTCTCTACTTACGTATCTATGATAAAGTTTAATTCATAAATTAGGCACAGTAAGAGATTAAAACAATCACTAACAATAAAATAGAACAATTATAATATACTGTAATAAAAGTTGTATAAATATGATGTCACAAATTACTGTAATATTTTTGGACTGTGGAAAGATAAACCATGGATAAGGGGAGACTATTGTATTCTGAATCTTATTTCACTTATTTTATTTTCCTAAACACTCTCACTGAAACTTTACTTCACAAATAGATTCAAAGGGCCTAACTTCTCTACGTGATTATTAATATTTTAAGAACGCATATTTATATACTATTGCTTCAAATAATATTCACCTAAAGGAAGCTCTCCGTAAGTTTTTAAACACTTATAATTTATTAGGCATGTTATACTAATGAATTACTATCAATTTACCTATATAACAGAAGCTTCAAGTTCCAAATATTTTTTTTTTGTTAAGAAATCCAAATATTTTTATAGGGTGACTCCTGGAAATCTGTCATTCTATTAGGGGCCTGTTAACCACTGTGAAAGAAGATAAATGTGCATAGGCACTGAAATAGCTACTTATCCTGAGAAGCCCAATCCCATTAACCCAGCTAAATTGACTCTACTCACACTGATTTGATCAGAGAATCACTTAGCAGAAATCAGAGGCATTTGCCACTGTGGGCGAAAATAGTATCCTAAACTGCTTTCAAGTTTGAATCAAGGACAGCAATATGATATAAACGAAAGTATCAACAATGGATAATTCTGGGTCATTCCTACCCACTGCTTCTGAAGGAATGTAGGCTGACTTTATTTGAGCTATTGTACATATAATTGTTAAATAGCATTGCTCAGTAAAAAATCAATGGTAAACCCCAAATAATTTAATGAGTGCACATGCAACTTGAGTGTTAGAAATTTTTAGAGTTGCATTATTATATGCATATATATCATAAAAATTACATATTAACAATTCCCCAAAGTTTAGATGATTATTATATAATTTTAAAAGTTTGTTTGTTTCATTATATTGTTTTCATTATCACTAGTAACATTTGTTAGTCTTTCTTGGTGAGAGTCACTATGGTAAATGCTTTACACAGATCATCACATTCAATCCTTATAAGAATCTTTAGAGGCAAATTTCCAAATTATCATTATTTCCCTATAAAATTAAATAAAAAGGCACAACACAACTAAGAAAAGGTTTCCGTCCACAACACATTTACAGTTTTAAAAGAGGTTGATAGGTTGGTAGGTTTCAGTTATACAAATATTAAGCAGGTGCTGGGCACAGTGGCTCATGCCTATACTCCCAACACTTTGGGTGGCCAGAGCAGCCAGATTGCCTGAGCCCAGGATATTGAGACGAGCCTGGGCAACATGGTGAAGCTGCATCTCTACAAAAATACAAAAAATTAGCCAGGCATGGTGGCATACTCCTTTAGTCCCAGCTATTCAGGAGGCTGAGGTGGGAGGATCGCTTGAACCAGGGAGGTTGAGGCTGCAATAGGCCATGATTTTGCCATTGCACTCAGCCTAGCAACAGAGAGAGACCCTGTCTAAAAATAAATAAATAATAAAAATATTAAGCAAAACAAGTCGTAATTTAGTGCAACTTGATTGATGCAGAACCTCTAGGAGACGTGAAGCCACTAAGAACAGAAATGATTTCAGATAATCCCATAGAGAAAATAAAATTAAGCTGTGAGAAATTGGTATATATTTGATAGAGTCACAGGGAAAGGGAAGATATTTGAGCCAATGATAACAACATAATTATAATTAAAAACAGAAGCTGGAATATAATGAAATAAAAGCTTTCCAGAAATACCTTTATTATAGAAAGTTTTTTCTTTATTCTGTCACTTATCTGGTTTGTTTAGAAAATAATTCTGTAAAATGTAGGTGAAGTATTTAGTATCCCCAAGTCTTGTATCATTATCCAAAATATTTGTTTATGTAATTCCCTTTATAAAATGTGCTTCTTTGGATTGTAGCAGTTTGTATTCTTCCTTAGTTGTATTAATGAAATGCATTCTTTTCACTCAATAAGCTAATTTTGAATCATGACTTTTTTTATATGACCTTGCAGTTTCATAATCTTTGTAAAGAAAAAAAAGCAAGTTTTTAAAGCACTTATAAAGTGCACATTTTTTAACAGAGAAAAAGAATATTTTTTTTACAATGTGTACTCTTAGTTCATACACTAAGAGCCTCTGTCTACTGAACAAATAGGTAACATAACCAAGAAAGGAAAACAAGTTTTTGTCTAAGGATTGCTAATTATTTGAAAAGCGTATTTTCGTTCTTCGGTTATCTTACCTGTTTTAAAAGAACATAGTCTGCCCATAAAAACAATATTGTATGCTCCGTTTAGAGAACAAAGCCACAAATCTTTCTGTGTGGCTGAAGACTCTTTCTGGGATCTATAACAATAAGTTAGTTTTTGGAGCATAACCATTTTGAGTTCACTCAACCATGCTCCTACACTTTTTTTTTTTTTCCACTAGGAGAGGGTTCTAGAAACTAATCCCATCCTCTGCACAGCTGACCAAGGATGAACAAGGATTTCTTCAGATTTTTCATAACAATCTCCTCATGTATTTCTGTATAGAAGAAACAAAACAAAACTGTTTGCTAGTATCTTTATGCCCCTGAGCACAACAAAACCCTCGGCTTACACTGAAACGACAATGTTACATAATATTCCAAAGTCAGCTATTCTCTTCACGCCTCATATCCCTTTAATGTCTGCTAGTGTTCCCCACTGACTATCTGTTCTTCATTAAATATATGGACATTTAGAATACATAGAGGAAGAGAGAGCGAGAGATTTGGATGGGGTTTTCCCCTCTTTTTCTCTTTTTCTTTGACTTATCTAAGCCCTACCTTTCCTGAAAACATTTTTCACTCTGCTCTCTGGAAATCAAATTTAATGTTTCCTAAGCTTCCCTATGAACTCAAACTTCTCACAAAAATTCTCTGTCTCCAATTTTTTTCTCAACTTAAATAAATCTTTAATAGGAATAATCATTTTACTTAAACTTTTTCCAGAACAAGTTATTTTTGTTCTGTGTCTCATAAGCCATTTGGCAATATCACTCACTCACTCTTTGCCCAGCTCTGCCAGTAACCTACATCCTTATCAGGCTCCCAAGGTCACTTGAAAATTTTCAACTAGGCAACAAAATTTCTCTATACCTAAAATGCCAGCATTGTCTTGACACCTTGACCACTTTAATTCCATTAAACTGGGCTTCCATCTCCTTTAGCCATTTATATTTGCAATCATAGCCTTTCTTTTTAGTGCCCAGAACCACTTAACTCCTGCTTTACTTTTTTACAACTCGATGGTAGCATCCTTGCTGTTCCAATATGACAAGCTGATTCTCAACACTGTGCCTTTGTACAAGCTCTCTTTTCTCTGGAATATATGTGTCAGGATGATTTTAGTTGCAAGTAATGGAAAAAATGCAAATTGTCTTAAACAATAGGACACATAATATAATGTAAATGAAATTTCAGGGAGATCAGGCTTTATGGCTTATTGACCCAGAGCTCAACAATGTAATAAAGTTCTTAAGTTCTTTCCATTGTTTAGTTCAATCATCCTTTATGCTGGCTGCATTCTAAATTCAGTCTTCATGTTCTGAGAACGTCTGCCAGTTGGAATTATGATGAGATGCTTTCTTGTTGACATCTAGAGTTGGATTCTTTCACCCTCCAGAAGAGTGATTGACTTCCCTTCCAAGAAACCTTCATAAAGCTGCCTTTTTATCTTATTCTCCAAGTGGTGGCAGGGGGAGACATATCACCATCCCTAAATCAGTAACTGTGGAAAGGCAGAAGGGATTACTTTACTTGGTTAACAGTAATTAGAATCTAACTCTAAATCTAGGGATGGGGGTTGGTAAGACATTTATGTGTATGGCTAAATGAGTGTTCCCTATTCATCTAACATGATACAGGGACTGAGTTCAAAGAATCTACAGAAAAGAATATTTCCTAAGATCCTTATAGCAGTGATTTTTAAACCTCATTTTTCTTTGAGAAATATGTTCTCCAAATAAATGCTATGCAGGAGAAAGTAGTCAAAAGATATTAAAGCAGGGCTCTCTTTCTTGCAGAAGATAGGAGTTAGTGATGTTTCCACACCCACCTAGGAAGCTTTTAAATGTAAACTTGCATCTCTGGAGAAATCCTGGACTTCTCCAGGGGCATAATTTGAAAACTGCTATCTTAGATTGTTTCTTGAGTGATGCTCAATTATCTCAGCCAGGTTAGTAAATGTAGCTAATTGCTAATATGAAAATTATGGGCCAGATATGGTGGCTCATGCCTATAATCCCAGCACACTGGGAGGCTGAAGTAGAAGGATTGCTTGTGGCCAGGAGTTCAAGAACAGCCTGAACAACAAAGCAAGACATTGTCTCTACAGAAATTGTTTTAAAAATCAGTCAGGCATGGTGGTGTGCACCTGTAGTCCTAGCTACTCTGGAGGCTAAGGAGGGAAGATTGCTTGAGCCCAAGAGTCCAAGGCTATAGTGAGTTACTACTGCACCATTGCACTCCAGTCTGGGCAGCAAAGTGAGATTTTGTCTCTTAAAAAAAAAAAAAAAAAAAAAAAGAAACAAAGAAAAGAAAATTATATCTAAAGTTCCTTGTTTCCTTGTTATCAATTGAATAAAATCTATTATTCTAAATATCAGGAATGCTTCATCATCATTGATATTTAATTATGAAAATGAAGAAGCTAATTGTGATTCTACTTCACATACAGCACTTTTTAACTCTACAAAAAGACAAATATCAAGACAGCATATAAAGTCCATATATTTTTCATGAAGATGTATTCATCTACATAAAAATCAAACCTAGAGTTAGTTTGCTTATGCTAGGAAATGGCTTAACACAAAAAAAAAGTCTTCATTAGACTATTTCATTTAGAACCACTATCTAGACCTTGTTGGAGTATGTTTATTACTACTAGTTTTTTTTTTTTTTCATAACCAAATCCATTACTATATTGAGCCTGAAAGACTCATTTACATGTTGAGTTATTTACATTTTGGATTCTTGACATTTTGATTAAAAGTTTAAAGACCAAATCTGTGAGCACCTACATTTATCTGAACCATGCATTTCCACTGTTCCCTTATTCACTGAGTTATGGGAAAGAGGGATAATAAATGTCAGTATTTTTAGTAATCAGGTCATACTCCCTAAAAGGACATTGCTTTTCTAGAAGAATAGTCAGAGGTCAGCCACATGGAGGATTTCATAAAGTGCATTAAACTCAGATATTTGAATTGACTTTTTGTGAGCTAGCAAGTCATGGTACTGCCTGCTGACCTCTTATCAGGGACAACCACTGTAATGTAAGAATAAAGTAAGCAGTAGAATTATTACACTTTTGAAAACAACTGGTTTCCATTTCTTGGACTTCAAAAGCTGTGCAGAACTTCTGCTCTACTCAAGTTACTGCAGAGTCCCTGGATAGAAGTAAAACCAGGATTATATTTCAGAGGCCCAAACTCTCAATTTGGTTGTTGTTAGTGGTGCACATTTTTTATTGTTGTTTATCATAAACAAAGTCAATAAGAAAAAGAATAAAATTCTGGGCATGTGTGCCACATTTCTCATCTTTTTGTTCATAGCACCCATCATTAATCAGAGCTGGCCCCTTTTGTTGCATCTATTTTCCTGATTTAATACATTAAACATAAATTTAAAAGTGAGATGATTTTGAAAGATATAATGTGTAAGACAGACAAAACAATAACTGTATAAACCAAATAGCATAAAAGAGGATGGATTGCCATTAAAATAAATGAGCATTTAAAAACTGAAGAAAGATACTTAAGGAAAGCATGAGACAAGAACAAAAGTTCATAAGATTAAGATATTGCTTCCCTTAAGAAACTAAGGTTTAGTTTGGGTGCAACGGCTCATGCCTGTAATCCCTTCACTTTAGGAGGCTGAGGTGGGAGGATTGCTTGAGGCCAGGAGTTAGAGACCAGCCTAGGCATCATAGCTAAACTCCCATCTCTCCATAAAAACAGGAACTAAGGTTTAAATGAATGTATAATACAAAAATAAATAAAAGTGAAGAAAAAGTAGAATCTTCTTGAACAAGTTTATCAAATGACATAGAATAAGCAAAATAAACAGCTGAAAATAAATTAAATGATGATAAAGTTTTAGAAGTCAAATGTAGTTCAGAGAGTGGAGAGTAGGAATGCAATTTAATTACTAATGAATGATAGACTAGCTGATATATCACAAATTCAGGCTGACAACTACAAATGGCCCTTACGTTTCACAGTAACATAAGTCTCTCTCTAGTCAGTTTTCCACTAGTACACTCTGCAAATGTCAACGCCTCCACTGAACCTTCTGATTATTTAGCCTAGAATGCTAGGGAGCACTGTTCTCATGAAAACTTGCTTGAATGGCAACCCCTAGAGGTCAGTGGGCACAGCCTGCTCATCTGTGCGTGGCTGCCCTGCCTTCCATGATGTTTTCAAATTCCCTCCGCTCTCCTCTGCAGTCTGAGCACTGGTGCCATCTCTTCAGTCATTTTCAGCAGCAGATAACTTTATCTTCCTCCTTTTTTTTTTTTTTTTTTTTTTTTTTTGAGACGAAGTCTTCCTTTATCGGCTAGAGTGCAGTGGCGCTATCTCAGTTAACTCCACCTCCCGTGTTCAAGTGATTCTTCTTCCTCAGCCTCCAGAGTAGCTGGAACTGCAGGCGCACGCCACCACTCCCAGCTAATTTTTTTGTATTTTTGGTAGAAAAGGGGCTTCACCATCTTGGCCAGGCTGATCTCCAACTCCTGACCTCAAGTGATTCACCCGCCTTGGCCTCCCAAAGTGCTGGGATTACAGGCATGAGCCACCACACCCGGCCTTACCTTCTTTTTATGACAGATAGAAAACAGCAAATGGAACTACATCAAAATTCTGCCACCAAGTCCACAAATACTTTTGCACCTGTCTGCATCCTTTCCTATCATTCTGCAGATGAAAATATTCTCTGAACTCTTGTCTAGAGAGAGTTACTCCACCATCAAGTATCCCCTTTTTCTCAATGTCTTCATAATGTATCCATTTATCATTTATATTATAAGAACTTAATTACATCAAAATCCTCTCTCTTCATCTTTATCATCCTCCAGCTTCTGTCCCACTCTCCACATCTTCATGACAATTTTTCTCAAAAAGGTTTGCCATTTCTACTCACAGTAAATGCCCTTCAATCTGATGTAACTTAGGTTGCTAGGGAATTCTATGTTACTAAACACAGGGAGTACTTTTCTTGCCTAAGCTAAGTGAGCGTAAGTGACATGTCTAGGTTCCAACATCCTTAAAAAGAAAGAAGCAACCTCTTCATTTCCCTTTCATTTAGGCTGAAATGCATTCATGATGGGACAGGCTGGAGTAGCCACTGTAATAAAACTTTGCCCAGAGATAAAACCTTGAGTTGAAATTAACAGACTTGCCTGGCCAGCCCTGTACCACCTTCTTCTGTATTGCCAAAGAAGATAGAAATGGTTTTCTGTCTTGTTTAAACTATTGTGTTTGGAATTCTTTTCATTGTATCAGCTTAAACTAAACCTTCACTAATATACTATATTGTTGATGAGGACTCTCAAATCTATTTCTCCATTTTAATCTACAAATTCTTATATTTAATGACTTAATTGATGTGTCTCAGAGACACAAAAATAAATGAATCCAAACTTTTTAACTTTTGATATCCATCTGCAAACTTGATTTTTCTCTGGTTTCCTGGTCTCTGATACTGACACCATCAACTACTGCTCTTGAAGTCATTTGGACCCCTCCCGATTCCTCATATACTTGCTGTCATCCACATCCAATCCCTTTCCATTGATCTTCCTTACAAATGTATCAGTCGTCTATTTCTCTTTATTTTCACCACCATCAGCATAGTCAATCCTCTCTCACCTGAGTCTTCTGAAGTCCTTACTATGATCTACAAGGGCCTACCTAATGCAATGCTTCATGTTACTGAGTCTTTTCAGAGGACACTCTATGTTCTTTCCATGACAGCTCTCCTGAGCTTTTCTCATTTACTCACTACTATTGGACTGTTTGTCCTCTCAAAGCCTTTGCACACACTTCTGCCCAGAACACTCTTTTCTCCTTGTGTAAGTAAGTGCTACTCCTAGGTAGGTGCTACACTTCATGACTCAACATCACTTTCTAAGGGGAAACACTTCCTGAACTCCCAGGCAAGAGGCTAGGATGGGTTTTCCCATTCTATACTCCTGTGGTCTACTGAAAATCTAGGTGTTTGTTTGTTTGTTTGTTTGAGATGGAGTCTCGCTCTGTCGCCCAGGCTGGAGTGCAGTGGTGTGATCTTGGCTCACTGCAACCTCCACCTCTTGGGTTCAAGCGATTCTCCTGCCTCAGCCTCCTGAGTAGCTGGGATTACAGGTGCATGCCACCACGTCTGGCTAATTTTTTTGTATTTTCACTAGAGACAGGCTTTCACTATGTTGGTCAGGCTGGTCTCGAGCTCCTGACCTAGTGATCTGCCCACCTTGGCCTCCCAAAGTGCTGGGTTTACAGGCATGTACCACTGCACCTGGCCTGAAAAATATAGTTTTAAACATTAAACTTGTCATAATTTAATTATTTATTTACTTGAAGTAATTGCATGTCCCATTTTCCTACCTAGAGAGACAGAACCATGTCTCTAAGCCCGCACTTGAGATCAGACACAGTTCCTTGTACATACTTTAGGTACTCAATGACAAGTTTTGACTTTTGATTTCAAAAATAATAAAGGATAGAAAGTTCTAAAGTATTTTAAATTTTAGGGTTTATTTCAAGTATGTTTCACTGGGGCTTAAGAGACCTTATTAATTATTATATACTGATACAATGAATTGCACTCACTCCCCCACTTGTTTAGTAAAAGGAAATATCCTGGTTTATACATTTGAGATTATGGAACAACAAATTATTTTTAGAATTTCTCTTCTAAGAGTAAAAATGCTGATGCAAACTTTGTCATCAAAAACACAACAAATGAGTTATGAGTAAGAATGAAAAATACCAGATGAGAGAGAATGCAGTAGGGACAAATCTATGTAAGACTAGCATTTGCTCTTTCAGTGTGACCTGACAGTTTTCCTCCAATCACTTAATTTGGCAAGGCAAGTAAGCATAGTGTGATTTTTTAAAAAATCCTATTTCTCTAGTTTGGCTTTTCAAATAAGGGTACCAGTTGCTATTTTGTTGTTGTTTTTGTAGTTGTTTATCTCATCTACTTTACACAGCTGGATGTCTGGGCTCAATGCCAAACTCTGAAATCTAAAATGGCTGTTGTGTGACTCTTTTATATTCAGAATTCTCTACCCTACAATTTTTAATATATTTGTGTCAGCCTGGCCATCTAATAAATTAAAAAATCCCATTATACTCTTGGTGGGCCCCTATTTTTTGATCTAATTACTTTGTGTTGAATAGTTAAGGCATATTCTCAATTGAGAATAACCCTTTTCAATTTTTTTGTATTAAAGAAGTATCTGTCTGATTTTTTTTTTTTTTTTTTTTTTTTTTTTTTTTTTTTTTTTTGTGGAGACAGAGTCTCACTCTGTCAACCAAACTGGAGTGCAGTGGCGTGATCTCGGCTCACCACAACCCTGCCTCTCAGGCTCAAGCGATTCTCCTTCCTCAGCCTCCCAAGTAGCTGAGATTACAGGCGTGTGCCACTACCACCCGGATAACTTTTTGTATTTTTAGTAGAGATGGGGTTTCACCATATTGGCCGGGCTGGTCTTGAACTCCTGACCTCAAATGATCCACCCGCCTCAGCCTCCCAAAGTGCTGGAATTACAGGCATGAGACCGGGTGGGTCTGCCTAAATATTTTATAACCATCCTCCGAAAAGAGCTCTACCACCATGGCTCCCACAATTAAGTTGATGTGTATGTATATTGAATATATTTAATTCTATTTATTCATTTAACTTAAAGAAGCAACAACTTCGAAGGTCACTAAAAATTACACAAAAATCTAAAATGTCATAGGAAAATTTCCTTTTAAAGAAGAGTGCTGACTCTGAAAGAATAGTGAAAGTGGTTTAAATTATTTATCTTCCAAGAAGAGGACCTTTGGATATCCCAAGATAAGTTATATTAATAGTTCTTTCATTCGATCAATATCTCAACGTCATTGGCAGTTTGTTCTGTAATGGAAAAAAAAAAGCCTATTTCTTAAAGGACAGCAGCACAAAACAACTAAATAGAAGAAATCTGTGATAACTAAACACTTTAGGATTCAGACAAGTGATTGAGAGAACATAAATAAGAAGGCTTGTAAACTATACACATACACACGTGAACACATACAGAGTTTCATCCGTAAAAAGACAGCATCATCCACATTTATCTGACCATGTCATTACACAGATTGAAAACTGAGGTGAGGGTAGTGCAACGGATAATTCTTTAAAAATGTAAATGTTAATTGAGTTTGAAGAATAAATGGTCTTTTATGATACTTCTGCTTCATGGTTCTAACTGTTTCAAGTTTCATCCTGAGAGATACATGGAAAATGAAACAGAAAATCCAATCATTGACATTCAAAGCAAGGTCTTCACTTCAGGGACTTACTCCTCCATAGAGTAGCTTTTTTTATTCCAAACTATTTAAGTTCATTTGAGTTTTCTATATAGTAAATGGTGGATTAAACAAATGCACAGAGAGCAAAGCCTTCTAGAATGTCTATCAACAAAATACAAGCCATAGTTGAGTATCAAAGTAATTGTAGGAAAGATAACAGGTGAAAGTCAATCAAATCTGCATTGCTCTTCTCTGAGGTTTAGTCAGGAGCACTCTAGATCTCAGAAGATGGTACTCTTCAGCCAACCCAACTCCACTAATATAAAAAGAAAAAAAGTCGTATGTATATCTAATGATCCAGGGTAATGCAAGATGGTGGGGGCCATTTAAAAGTATGAAACTCAAGCTCATTTTAAAAAATAACTTCATTTTTCCTCTCATCCATACATCTTCTTAACCGAGATGTCAACAAATATAAATTGACTTATATAAGTTCATATCCTACAGCTTTCTCTAAGCACTCTGGATAGACTGATGTTAAGAAAATTTTTGAGATTAATTACACTTTTGTCTGACCTCAACCAAAGGTAAAAATAGCAAAAAGAAAATTAATTTACTCCATGCCAAAAGA
This sequence comes from Pongo pygmaeus, assembly GCF_028885625.2. Taxonomy (NCBI): domain Eukaryota; kingdom Metazoa; phylum Chordata; class Mammalia; order Primates; family Hominidae; genus Pongo; species Pongo pygmaeus. The sequence goes on from NC_072384.2 coordinate 88,165,454, forward strand.
AGAAATTGTGGGTTTCTGCTCTATGTCTATGAAATAGAAATGCTAAAAACTATCTCCTGTTCCCTGTGCTTCAGAATGTAGCTTGATAAATCAGAAGAAAAAAAATGGATGCAAAAATCTTCACAACCATAAAGAACAAAATAAATTCTAAGTGTTAGTATTTCTCCTCTTTTCAGAGACTTCATCCAACTTTAAACATTATGATAAATGAAGGATAAAAAATGTGGTGTTATTGTTATTTATATGAACCTTTAACCAGCACAACTTGATTAATCAAAACTTCTTCCAGGAAATGTATTATTTTAATCATTTAATTAGATTTTTAAAGTAGATTTTATGTTTTAGAGCAGTTTTAGGTCCACAACAAAATCCAGCAACAGGTACAGAGATTTTTCATATACAGCCCTGGTCCAACACATGAACAGCCCACCTCACCTCCATGAACAGCCCACCTCACCTCCTATTATCAACATCTCTCACCAAAGTGGTGCAATTGTTACAATTAATCAAATCACATTGACATTTCACTATCATCCAAAGTTCATAGTTTACATCAAGGTTTGCCCTTGGTGTTGTATGGGTTTGGACAAATTTATGACATATATACACTGTTATAGTATCATACAGAGTAATTTAACTTTGCTAAAAATTCTCTGTGTTTCATTTTTTTATTTCTCTCTTCCCCTTAATCCCTAGCAATGATTGATCTTTTTACAGTTTGCATAGCTTTGCCTTTTCCAGAATGTCATATAGTTGGAATCACACATTAAGTTGCCTTTACAGACTGGCTTCTTTCATTTAGTAATATGTATTTAAGTTTCCCCATTTCTTTTCATGGTTTAATAGTTAATTTATTTTCTTTTTTCTTGTCCTTTTTTTTTTTTTTGAGACGGAATCTAGCTCTGTCACCAGGTTGGAGTGCAATGGCACCATCTTGGCTCACGGCAACCTCTGCCTCCTGGGTTCAAGCGATTCTCCTGCTTCAGCCTCCTGAGTAGCTGGGATTACAGGCGCACACCACCATGCCCAGCTAATTTTTGTATTTTTAGTAGAGATGGGGTTTCACTGCGTTGGCCAGGCTGGTCTCGAACTCCTGACCTCGTGATCCACCCACCTCAGCCTCCCAAAGTGCTGGGATTACAAGCATGAGCCACCACGCCTGGCGATAGCTAATTTCTTTTATAGCATTGAATAATATTCCATTATAAACTGGATATATCACAGTTTATCTGCTCACCTACTGAAGGACATCTTGGTTGTTTTAAAGTTTTAGTAACTGCAAATATAGCTGATATAAAGATCCATATGCAAGTTTTTGTGTGGACATACATTTTCAGCTTTTGTGGGTAAATACCAAGGACTGTGATTGCTGAATCATATGGTAAGAGTATGTTTTTTTAATAATAAATTGCCAAGCTGTCAAATCAAAATGTCTGTAGAATTCTGTGTTTGCATCAGCAGTGAATGAGAGTTCTTGTTGCTCCACATCTTTGTCAGCATTTGTTACTGTCATATTTTGGGCATTCTAACGGGTATGTAGTAATATCTCAGTGTTGTTTTAATGTACATTTCCTGATGATATATCATAATGTGGAGCATCTTTTCAAATGTATATACATCTATAAGTATGTTAAAAACTCTGACCTATATTTTAATTGGGTTGTTTTCTTTTTGTTGAGTTTTAAGAGTTCTTTACATATTTTGGATAATAGTCCTTTATCAAAAATGTCTTTTGCAAATATTTTTCTCCCAGTCCCAGGCTTATCTTTTGATTCTCTTGACAGTGCAGAGTTTTTAATTTTAATGAAATCCAGCTTATCCATTTTTTAAAAATGGATAGTGCCATTGGTATTATACCTTAAAAGTCATCAGCAACGCCAAGGTTGAAGAACAGTTGACTATATTTTGGGGAGTCTATTTCTGAGTTTTCATTCTTTTCCATTGATCTATTTGTCTGTTACTTAGCCAGTTCTAGACTGTGTTTATTACTATAACCTCAAAGTAAGGCATAAGGTATTTTGGGTAGCATCTGTCCTCCAACTTTGTTTTCCAATATTGTGTTGGCCATTCTTGATCTTTTTCCTCTCCATATAAATTTCAGAGTTAGTTCTCAATTTCCACAATATAACCTGCTAGAATTTTGGTTGGGATGACATTAAACCTATAGATTGAGTTGGGAAGAGCTAATATCTTGACAATATTGAGTCTGTAGCCATAAACATGGAATATCTCTCCCTTTACTTAGTTCTTTGATTTCTTTCATCAAGTTTTATAATTTCCATGTATAGATTATGTACATATTTTGTTAGATTTATACCTAAGTACAGTTGGCTCTCTGTATCTGAAATTCTGCATCCACAGATTCAAACAACTAAGGAAACTAGTCAGAAAAAATAAATACATAAAAAGAGTAATTAAACACTAAAAATGTAAATAATATGACAACCATTTTAGTAGCATTTACATCATATTATGTATTATAAATAATCTAGAGATGTTTTAAAGTATATGGTAAAATATATGTAGATTATATAAGGGACTTGAGCATCCATGAATTTTGGTACCCACAGAGGGACCCGAAACCAATCTCCCATGGACAGATACCAAGAGATGACTGTATTTCTTTTTGGGGGTAAGAGGTGCTAATATAATTGATATTGTGTTTTTAATTTCAAATTTTACTTGTTCATTAGTGATGTATAGGAAAGCAATGGACTTTTGTATATTAACTTTGTATTCTGCAATTTTGCTATAATCACTTATTAGTTCCAGAAATTTCTTGGTTGATTCTTTTGGATGTTCTACATACTCATGACATCTGTGAACAAAGGCAGTTTTATTATTCTTTCTGTATATCTTTTATTTATTTTTATCTTATTGCATAAGTTAGAGCTGCCATAATGAAGCTAAAAAGCAATTGTGAGAGGGGACATCCTTGACTTGTTCCTGATCTTAGTGGGAAAGTATTGACTTTCTCACCATGAACTATGATGATAACCATTAAGTATAATGTTTTTGGTAAATATTCTTTATTGAATTAAGAAAGTTCACCTCTGTTACTAGTTTACTGAGAGCTTTTATATGAATTAGTTTGATTTTGTCAAATCCTTTTTCCGCATCTATTGATATGATCATGTAATTTTTCTTCATTAGCCTATTAATGTAATGGATTACATTAATTGATTTTCAAATGTTGAACCAGTCTTGAACACCTGAGATAAATCCCACCTGGTTGTGGTTTATTACTCTTTTTATGCATGGTTGGATTTGATTTGCTAATACTGTGTTAAGGATTATTACATCTATATTCATGTGAGATATTTATCTGTTTTTTTCTTTTCTTGTAATGTGTGTCTGGTTTTTTGCATTAGGGTATGCTGGCTTCATAGGCTGAGTTAGGAAGTTTTCCTCTGCTTCAACTGTCAGAACAAGACTATACAAAATTGGTATAATTTCCATTTGAATAAGATTTTAATTTAATAGCTATGGTATTCATAATGTTATCATGCATAATTAATAATCAATATTTCCTTGTAACTAATTTGGTACAAATATTCTGATTCTGATAGTTTCTCCTAAAAAAGTAAATTGTAGAGATGGATTATTTAAATTGAAATATTCCTCCATCCATGGCAGTCATCAATTTCTCTAAATCTTATTTTAAGCATAATTTAAAACCTTGTATAGCTCATTTTAAAACTTATTGTTTGTAGTGGGCACTAGTCAATTTTTGGCTACCCAACATTTGAATTATTTTTGCTGCATTTAGAAAATGCACCATCATATGAGTCTTGCTGGAGAGCAGAGCCTACCCCAAACTATTGGATCTGAAATAATACACAATTGCTCTTCTGGCCTCTAAAGTCTCAGCCAATAAGATGCATATTACACAGAAGCTAGAAACTCAAACATAATTTGAAGAGATTTCATTCAAGTGGAATGTGACCAACATGTAATTCCTATGGGTGTTTGTGGCAACAATGGCAAATATAATGTCACTATTCTGTGCCAGCAACATCAGAGGTAAAAGCTGTACAAGTCTTCAAAAGTGTTATCATCAAAGTCCTTCTTGCCCATTTCTGCCATACATGATTTTAACTGTGACTGTGTTTCTGTGATTCCCATATCACTCTTCCTTTTTTAACAGTCACTCATTTTGTTAGCAATAAAATATCATTTTAACAAATTTCAGGCAGTCAAAGTTGATTGGTATTGCTGATACACTGTTAATGCATAAACAAAGTAAAAAGAAATACACATTTTTTATTTCAGAAAAATAAGATGCTAACTCTGAAGTAGGATACATGAAAAGGAAAAATATAATACTGAAAGAAAATGTACAATGGCATAAAAAATCTGCTGTAACTAGTTGGCTACAGAATAACATAGAAACAATAATCATTTTTATTTATGAAGAACTATGTTCCAGATGCTATGCCAAGTACTGTACTAACATCTCATCTCATTGTAAAAGCAAGCTATGAAGTAGTATTATGGGAGTTATTAAGAAATTATTTGACCAGGCGCAGTGGCTCACGCCTGTAATCCCAGTACTTTGAGAGGCCAACATGGGCAGATCACCTGAGGTCAGGAGTTCGACACCAGCCTGGCCAACATGGCAAAACCCCGTCTCTACTAAAAAAAATGCAAAAATTAGCTGGGGATGGTGGCATGCACCTGTAATCCCAGCTACTCAGGAGACTGAGGCAGGAGAATTGCTTGAACCCAGGAGGTGGAGGTTGCAGTGAGCCGAGATCCAATGCACTGCAGCCTAGGTGACAGAGCAAGACCCTGTCTCAAAAAAAAAAAAAAAAAAAAAAAAAAAAAAAAATTATTTCAGGCAGCTAGAAAGGATAAAAGAGTCAAAGAGTCCTCAGTAAGGCTTTTTCTTTTAATAAAAACATTTCTAACAGAAAGTGGCTGGAAAAAAAAACAGACTTGCAAGCATTGATTTGCAAGCCACAGGCTTGCATATGTAAATACAGGCTGTCAAGAGTCAGGTCCACCCAATATGGTGATTCCTGCTCCCTCCCCTCCCCTCCCCTCCCCTTCCCTCTGCTTTCCTCTCCTCCTTTCTTTCTTCTTTTTTTTTTCTTTCAGAGTTTCGCTGTTGTCACCCAGGCTGGAATGCAGTGGTGCGATCTTGGCTCACTGCAACCTCTGCCTCCTGGGTTCAAGCGATTCTCCTGCCTCAGCCTCCTGAGTAGCTGGAATTGTAGGTGCACACCACCACGCCCGGCTAATTTTTGTATTTTTAGTAGAGATGGGGTTTCGCCACGTTGGCCAGGCTGGTCTCTAACTCCTGACCTCAGGTGATCTGCCCACCTCGGCCTACCAAAGTGCTGGGATTACAGGCATAAGCTACCGTGCTCAGCCTCCTGCTCCCTTTTCTTTGTCCCCACGTGTGCAGGTGTCATGGCACAGCCAGGTAGAAGCCTCATTTGCATAATAAAAGGTTAAGGTTGGAGGGCCAGTCTTTTCGCCAGCTATGTGAATGACACACATGGTCAAATCAATCCCCTGTTTGCTCTGTTTGGGCCCTATGCAATCAGACACCACCTCCTCAAGCCTCCCAATATAACCACCTGCTTCCCCCCACCCCCCACTTCCCCCCACCGCGCACCTGTCCTCCTGCGCAAGGGGTGTTATTCTGTTTGGAGCCCTCCTCCCTCTGTGCCAGGGAGCTGTTCTCTTCCTTCTTGCATATTAAACTTTCTGCTTCTTAATCCACGCCATGCGTGTGTCCGTGTCACTAATTTTCTTGGTGCGAGACAAAGGACCCTGGGTGTTTCCCCAGACAATGGAGCCATTTCAGTAGGTTTTAATGTTGCAGATATAGGTGAGAAAACGAAGGCTTATGAAGGTCAAATAATTGTGTTTTGTCATACGGTGAGTATAAAGAACATATGTGAACATGAGTCTACCTAATTCTAAAATCCAAGCTCTTAACCTTTATAATAATACCACTGTGCACTTATAGTTAAATTGTTTTTTTGTTTTTTCTTTTTTCTTTTTTTTTTTTTTGAGATGGAGTCTCACTCTGTCACCCAGGCTGGAGCACAGTGGTGTAATCTCGGCTTACTGCAAGCTCCACCTTCCGGGTTCACACCTTTCTCCTGCCTCAGCCTCCCAAGTAGCTGGGACTACAGGCACCCGCCACCATGCCTAGCTAATTTTTTTGTATTTTTAGTAGAGACGGGGTTTCACCGTGTTAGCCAGGATGGTCTTGATCTCCTGACCTCGTGATCCGCCCGCCTCAGCCTCCCAAAGTGCTGGGGTTACACGTGTGAGCCATGCGCCTGGCCTTTATAGTTAAATTGTTAATCACTATGATTGTACATAGACAGGTTATTGTTACACTTATCAACAATAGTTATAACAACAAATCAAATATTATAAATAAGACATTTAATTCAAGTTTTGCTTGAGGGTCCAGAATTTAAGTTATGTTCTCACAAAAAAATTCCTTTCAATTCTCCAAACAGTCATTTTTGTATGTTCATTGGTAATTCTTGATAAAATGATACAGTACAGTGTATTAAAAAACAGTAAGGGGATAAATACTCTGTGGTTCCCCCTGTGTATGTGTTAATAAAATCTATATGCCTTTTCTCCAAAAGAACTGAAAACAAAACAGTACGTTGTAAGTTTTCATCCAATAGATTTATGATGCAATAAGAAAGCAACTGAGTAAATTATTTCCATTCTCCAGCTTAATACATATGTTGGTTTTACAGAAATACATAAATTCTCAATCAATCAAAAGTTAGAAAATTTAAACATCACTCATTTTTCTTGGTCCCTATGAAATGTCTTTCATCTTTTTTTTTTTTTTTTGAGACAGGATCTCACTCTGTTGCCCAGGCTGAAGTGCAGTGGTGCAATCATAGATCACTGCAGCCTCAACCTCCTGAGCTCAAATGATCCTGCCGCTCCAGCCTCCCCAGTAGCTGGGACTACAGGCATGTGCTACTATGCCCAGCTAATTTTTTTATTTTTATTTTTTGTAGAGACAGGGTCTGACTAGGTTGCCCTGGCTAGCCTCAAACTCCTGGCCTCAAGTGATGCTCTCATCTTAGCCTTCTAAAAAGCTGGGATTATAGACATGAGCCACTGTGTCTGGCCCTCTTGCATCTTGGTGTTATCTCCACACCCAGGCTCAGCATAGTGAAACACACAGAGTTGTTTTGCCTGTGGTTTCTGCCATCACTCAGCTTGATCCTGGAAAGTAGTCAGAAATGTCATATTTAAGACAAAACCAAAGTTAGAACTGTAGGTTTTGCCTCTGTTCTCCAGACTGCATAACTCTCTTGTCAACTGTTTCCTATATTTAAAATCAGCCAACCAAAATAGGCAGAATCATTCTTGGTAATACTGTTAGCAATCACGACTAGGGAACAAAGCCCTGCTACCTTAGAAAATCCAGCCCTTGCTGTGTGAGGAAGACCCTTCCCTTACAAGAGAGCACAAGTGCAAATATTCAAGGAATCGATTCCAATTAATCTTTATTACTGTAATGGTTTTAGGCTCATTATGTTGGAAAGAAGCCATGAAGAATGGAGTGGGGCATGGTCCTCACAGGGCCACAACAATAACTGAGAGTGAAGGCTCAGGTTCCCTGGAGAGGTCAGACTGGAGGGGTTCAAAGCCAACTGTGACAAATGGACTGTGACAAATGGACTGTAACCATTGACCCTTGTAATTTATATTTAGCATTCCTAGTGCATACAAATGTGATAATCAGGTACAGAAGCTAAAAACACATTTTCCCTTTTTCTAAAAGAAAAAGATGAATGCTATCATATACAAATTATGGTAGGTTTCCCAAATATCAATTTTTTAAACATCTTTTTCTAAGGAAAATTTATCACAGTTTCCAAAACATTATTTTTCTTTGTTCATATGCTTTGAATGTAATCTATATTTGGATGTGCAAAATGTATTACCTTAATGCTGCCTCCTGAGTGATAAATCTTCAGAATCAGCCACATGAATATGAGAAATAAATGAGTTTGGGTTTTTTGGTTTTCGTGTTTTTGCTCTATAATCAAATCTTGTTTAATTCTGGTACTTAACCATTAAACTTATTCAACAGACATGAATCTTGTTGACACAGATGTTTAAAAAGTCAAATTCATCTTTAAAGAACAAAGTTTGGTTGCCACGAACACCATCCAATAAAAAGAATCCTAGATGTGAAGAGAAATCCACAGGTGGCACCAGGAAAACAATTGTTGCATATACAGTTTTTGTTCAGCTACATTTGAAGACTATTTACTAAACTGGAATGGTTGGAGTTGAAAATACATGTACCTAGAAATTATGCTACTTGTATTCATAAGGACTGTATCATGAACATGAAAATCAACAGAATGGCCATTAACATCTCTGACTCCAAAAGATAACCAGTGTCATCTATCATATTGTAATGATGTTTATATCACCTGAGAGTTTTTCCAATAAGCCTTGGAATGAGAGGAGTCCTTTAGGAGAGGACTTTCTTCTCTGTGTTCTTAGAAATCTGTCCTTTCCAATTGGTAAACTTCACATTCATTGTTTAGTTATTACAAATTAATTTCGCTACTTGTCATTTCAGAGTTTTCTTTTCTTACAGGTGTTTGAAGCGTCTAGTGTTTAATTTTCTTATCAAACAGTCACACATATAAACCTATTTATTCTGTCTCAAATCTTTGTTTTCTGTATTTAATATATGAATGTGTATGAGTGTGTATGCATGTGTGTTTGGGCAGGTGAGTAGGTGGTTGTGTGTGTGAAGGTACTTTTATGTGATAAATATAAGCTTCTAAAGGAAAATGTTCTGACTCATAAAATTTATCATTACAGGGATTTCAAATTCTATTTCTTATTATGCCTATCCGAGTCTATAAATTTTTAAATTCTATTTAATATTTTTGCAAGAGAATACATTTTCTGCTACTTTTCTTTGTTGCAGAAATAACTTACCACTTCAAGCATAGTTTTCCTGTGTTTCTGTTTGTTTAGGTTTAGGGCTTGGGTGGGAGTTCCTCGTATTGTGTGGTTTTCTAAGAGCAGAGGATAATGTTTTTGTATAGTTCTATTAAACTGAAATCAAGAACTCTATGGTATGAGTAAAATTTGAAGGTGATTCTAAGTCAATTCTTTATGTAGTCAAATTCCAATGTCACCACATTTGAGTAATCCAACTTACTGTTTTTTTCATAGTGAGTTGAATTAATATTGAATTGATGATACATAATTTTGATTTCTTTTTAGCTATGGAAAAGGACATTCAATTTTTCTGCCATTCTTCATGTGCAATGACCAAGTCTTTTCTTCACCCTGATCAATTTCTCTAGCCACATTTTAGCATAGGCCCTGCTTAGGATATAGTTTCCATAAATCAACCTGCTTCTCTAAGTGAGAGAATAGAAGTTCTTAATTGGAAGAATTAAAACAAAACAAAACACCTGAAATCAGGCCTCTTTTTCATACATTAGAAGGAATGGGTAGGAGTGGCTGGTTTGAAGACTACTGCTGTCTCATCACTACTTCCATTGAGTTGGTCAGTAATGGCAAATTAATTTTAACAAAGAAACACTTTTCTCACTCATTTTCTCATTTGTATCCCCACTATGGCATTCATATAGCTCAGGCCTCTAACATCTCTCATCTTGGCTAATGCAAAAACTGCCTCATTGGTATCTCTTCTTCCAGCCACGCTCCAGCCACCCACACTTTGGCAGTGGCCCACTCCATTTCCATCATCAACACAGCTGTCAGAAGAATCTCCCTAATGTAAATCTAAAAGCACTGCTGACTAGCATGTATCAAATATTTGCTATGAGCTTTATCCACATTTCCCAAATTCTCCAAATAGCCCCTCAAAGTAGTGATTGTTATCTTATTCTATAGACAATAATACCCAATTTAGAGAAGATGGTTAAATTTTCTGAGATCATACATCTAGTAAATAGAAAAGCTGGCATTTGAACACAGGTCTGTTACATCCAAAAGCCACACTCATTACACTACACTAGGGTCCATCTATTACTTTCCAGCCTCATCAGCTGCCATTTTCCTCCCCATACAGTGACTTTTAGCAATTTATGTTTTTTTTAAATTTATTATTCTCTCTCATATTTCTTTTCTTTTTGACCACAGTGCCCTTTCCTCATTTTTGTCTGAAGATAAGGATATGGAAAACAATAATGAAATGGTATGTTTTTTCCTAGGGCTTCTGTAACAAGCTGGGTGACATAAAACAACAGAAATTTTATTATCTCTCAGTTCTGGAGGTTAAAATTCCAAAATCAAACTGTTGGCAGAGGCATGCTATCTCTGCCTGCTTCTGGACTTTGCCAGCAATCCTGGGCATTCTTTGATTTGCACTGTATAACTCTTAATTGTTGCCACTGTGATCACAGTGCCATCTTCCTTCTGTGTGTCTTTGTGTTTCCATGCATTTCTTTTTTTTTTTTTTTTAAGTTCTGGGATACGTATACAGGATATGCAGGTTTGTTACATAGGTAAACATGTGCCATGGTGGTTTGCTGCACCTATCAACCCATCACCTAGGTATTAAGCCCAGCATATATTAGCTGTTTTTCCTGATGCTCTCCCTCCCCTACCGCCACCCCCAGTAGGCCCCAGTGTGTGTTATTCCCATCCCTGTGTCCATGTGTTCACACTGTTCAGCTCCCACTTATAAGTGATAATGTGCAGTGTTTGGTTTTCTGCTCCTGCATTAGTTTGCTGAGGATAATGGCTTCCAGCTCCATTCGTGTCCAGGCAAAGGACATGATCTTGTTCCTTTTTATGGCTACATAGTATCCCATGGTGTATATGTGCCACATTTTCTTTATCTAGTCTATCATTGATGGGCATTTGGGTTGATTCCATGTCTTTGCTACTGTGAATAGTACTGCAATGAACATATCCATGCATGTATCTTTATAATTGTCCCTCCTCTTCTTATAAAACCATCAGTCATATTGGATTAAGGGCCCACCCTATTTCAGCATAAGCTTATCTTAAATTACATTTTAGGTACATCTGCAAAGACCTTATTTCCAAATAGGGTCACCTTCATAGGTACCAAGAATTGGGACTTCAACATGTTTCTGGGGACACAACTCAACCTACCATAAATGGTAACAGACACCAATAATTTTAAAACAACAGATTATAGTTGACATGTGACTAACAAATTCACACTAACTGTCAGCTGCTAAAACTTAGTTGAAGTATTACTTCCCCTTAAGCAACTTCCCTCAAAACTCCTCTCCATCTCACATTTTAGGCAGAGATAGATGTCTCCTCCTTAATGCTGTAGGTCCTTGTAATATTTCTACCATAATATTAAGACATGTTCTAATTATTTATGGGCCAATATCTCCCCCTCCAGAATATGAAATCAGAGAATCTGTCTTATTCAGCTTTTTAGCCTTAGCACCTCACATCATGACTAGCATGTAGCGGACATGCACTGTATAGTTGCTTTATTAAATTTATTATCTGACACATTGTCAAATTGATAGATATCATAATGCCAACAGGTTTCCATTTATTGTATACTTTTTATATAGCCAGGCATTATCTAAGTATCAAGAATTATGAAAAGTCTGAGATTATTTTTTTTAAACCAGTTCGCCTACCATTGTTTTATAGATGCTGGCAGAAAAGAATAGACTTCAGGGTCACAGATGAAGGACTTTATTATTTATAGCAGAGCAGGAAGCATAAGCCTCAAGTCTGCATCTATTCTTTACCTACCGGGATCTCCAGGGGCATTATAGCGGTAGACTCACATGAGTGCTGCTCATAGAGTGGGTTTGTATCACAGCTAAGGAACCCCAAGTTAGGAAACTCCAATGTTTTAAAGAGGGTTGCTAGCAAACTTGCCTAATCTTTGTCCTAGAGGGCAATACCATCTTAATAAAGACAATAATCCTGACCTCTGCCCTGATGGGAGACATTATCTCTGTCTTCCAAGGCTGTTTCCTATACAAACATCATTAAAAAGATAGTCCAGAACAAAAGTTAATACAAGACATGCAGAAAGGCCCTGAATTGTCTCCCAACAGTAAGTGTTTTGTATCCATCGATTCACTTTCTCTTTACTTATCATATTTCATGCCCCTTTCTAGATAAGCAAACTAATGCAATTATCTCATGACATAGATAGTAAGTTGCGTGACACTGAGTAATTTCATGAGTTTCCTTTGATTTTTTGTTCAGGACGTCAGAAAATCGTTACATCTCACTGTTTTGATTTCATGAATGTGTAGTGCCGGGAACTTTTTCTTGTTATTTTATCCTCTTCAAAACAACTCTAAAATACAAGTATGCTAGGAATAAAATCTGTGCCTACCTCATTAAAGTGGTGCCAATATTAAATGAGTTAATAAAAGGAAAGCACTTTCTGTAGTGCCTGGCATTTGTTAAGTGCTCAATAAATCATAGATACTATTTTATAGATTGTTAAATGGGGCATAGAATGATTAGATGCTCATACAAAGTGACAAATTTGTAAGTATCAAAGGTGAGATTTGAGTATAACATGTCTAACTTCAGGGTCAACTCTCCTAAACACAACAATATGATAGTGTTACTCCTTATACTTGTTATCCTCCTCTTCATGCTGTCTAACACCAGCTCTTCTGTACAATGCTTCATTCCCCTGATAACCTTTCTATCCTGGTTCTAGTTCCCTTTCATTTTCGACCCTTCGCACTGCTTTGTGGATCTCAGTGTAATGATGCCTCTCTGGAAGTCAGATTCTTAGCCTCCACTGACTCTCTCATATACATTGGGCATCTCCAGGGAGGCAGATATGGCACACCATATGCTGGACACTTATACACCTTTCCAAGTCTTCATACCCTTTGTTAGAAAAGGTTTTCAAATGCAGTGATTCTCAAGCTCCTGGGTGCAGCCTCGGTGTCGTATGAAATACATAGAATGTATCAGAAACAGTAATGAAATAGACTGCAATGAGGCAAAACTGAATAAAATGGAGAATGTTAGAGTGCATCACACATGAGAAAGGTAAATAGTGTCCTTGTGTGTGTCTGTGTGTGTACATGCGCTACCTGGTCCCAACAGAAATTGTCAAAGGTTTGAAAGCCACTTCTTCAGTAAAATTACATATGCAGAAATCTGCCTACTGGTAAAACCTCTTCACTCTAGAATCTAAATATCTGATCTAAATATTTTATTATTATTATTTATTATTATATTTCCTTTTCAAACTCTTTTTAGGCTATGGTAGACAACTTGCCATCAAATTACTATCAACTACATTACTCTAACCTGTTTTTCCCCCAGTATTGTTGCCCACTGGCAATTTTTCCAGTAGGCAGTCTACCTGATAGCATTTTAGAGTCATGCACATATCTCCAACATCCTACGTGATCAAGGAATATCGATTGAGGTTCTAACACAATTAATCTGGCTCAACCATTATAATAGGGTCTTATTTAGTCTGAGAAATATCTTAGTATTAATAAGAATAAGTCCATTTACTTTTTTTCCTAGGTATAAACACATACAATGTTCATGCTAATAAAAAACTCTTCTCCAAGGATGACCATATCTCTATGTTGTTCACACGCAGTCTGCCTCTTATTGAATTTTCTTGTAATGTACTCATATATTGGGATCTATCTTTCAAATACATTTCCTTAACTTTAATCAAGAATCAGTTAGAAATTATTAATTAATCTGTCATTTATCTGATTTTTTCAATGCAAATGTCTCCTTTGGTGGAAGACCCATATCTTCCAAACCGGTATCTACCCCCCAAAAATGGGAGACTCAAAATAATGCAAGGCATGGTGCCCACTCAAGAGCTCACAAAGCATCCTAGAAATGGAAACTTTATTAAAATGAAAAAAAAAGAGAGTTCACAAAACATAATACATGAGACTCCATAATGGATAAAACTATACACTTTGGTGGTGTTAGGAGCTGGATTATGTCTTCCCTCCAAATTCATGTGTTGAAATCTAACCCACAGTGCCTCAGTATGTGACTATATTTGGAGATAGTCTTTAAAGATGTTTCTAAGGTAAAATGGGGGTGTTTCATGTAGGCCCTAATCCAATATGGCTGGTGTATTTATAAGAAGTGATTAGGACACAGATATACACAGCAAAAAGACAACGTGAAGACACAGAATGAAAATGGCCATCTATAAGCTAAGGAGACAGACTTCAGAAGAAACGAACCCTGATGACGCCTTGATCTCAGACTTACAGCCTCCAGAATTGTGATAAATAGATAGATAGATAATCATAATCAATATGTAGATACACAGATTCTTTTTAACAATTCACTACTGAATGTCATTAGGAGATATGGCAAATTGCAGACTGAAGCAATAAATTATGATGTATTCTCTTACAGAAGCCAAAAACAGAAATAAGGAGAATACTAATTTAAAATTCAAATTAAGTTTGGGGGATGGTGTGTGCCCTGATGGGGCGCGCTGAGCGAGCAAGGAGGCACAGAGTCACCTCAGAGCGCAGGGTTTCTTGACCATGTGGACAATGTAAATTTGAATTCTAGATCCAGGTAAGAATAAGGAAGTGGCACCCAATCCTCTGAGTTCTGATCTCCCAGCCTTGGCCTACCAGTTTTTTTGTTTGCTTTCCTGTTGCATCTTTGATACCATTTCCTAGAGGCTGCTCCATGATTTAACTTGAAATTCTGAAACAAAGATAGAGGAGGCAGTGGGAAAACTCGAAGAACTCATTGAGTCTGAAGTCCCACCAAAAACATCTGAACAAGAGACAGCAAAGGAGGAAGATGAATCTGTAGAACTGGAATCTCAAGTTCAGAAAGATAGTGTAGCGGATTCTACAGTTCTTTCTTCAATGCCCTGCTTGTTGATGGAGCTGAGAAGAGACTCTTCTGAGTCTCAGCATCCACAGAGAGTGACAAGCCTACAACTGGCCGAGTTTATGAGAGTGACTCCTCTAATCACTGCATGCTTTCCCCTTCCTCTAGTGATCACCTGGCTGATTCAGACACGTTGTCTTCCGCAGAAGAGAATGAACCCTGTCAGGCAGAAACAGTGGTAGAAGGAGACCCTTCAGGAGTGTCTGGTGCCACAGTTGGGCGCAAGTCTAGGAGGTCCCGATCTGAAAGTGAAACATCCACTATGGCTGCCAAGAAAAACTGGCAATCCAGTGATAAACAGAATGGGTTAAAGGTCATCAGAGCCAAAAGCACAAGGAGAGGATCAGACTACTGAGGCACAAACGGGAGGTTGCTGCAAGCAGTACAACCTGCTGCAGGACAGTAAGTAGTACCAGTGATAGTGACCTGACTTGTGACTCAAGCACGAGCTCATCAGATGATGATGAAGAGGTTTCAGGGAGCAGCAAGACAATCACTGCAGAGATACCAGATGGACCTCCAGTTGTAGCTCATTATGATATGCCTGACACCAGCTCTGACCCAGAAGTGGTAAATGTGTATAATTTATCGGCGGCTGCAGTAGTTCAAGAGCACAATAATTCTATAGGTGGCCAGGACACAGGAGCTACCTGGAGGACCAGCCGGCTTCTAGAGGAGCTGAATGCAGAGCCAGGTCATTTGCATCCAGGATTCCTAGCAAGTGACAAAATATCTGCCGGCAATGCACCACTCAATGAAGAAATTAATATTGTCTCTTCAGACAGTGAAGTAGAGATTGTGGGAGTTCAGGAACATGCAAGGTGTGTTCATCCTCAAGGTGGTGTGATTCGGAGTACTTCTTCATGGAAGCATGGCTCGGGCACACAGTATCTTAGCAACAGGCAGACACAGTCATGGAACTGCTGTGAGCTGCCAGCAGACTTGGGCTTCACCAGCAGAAGTTGTTGACCTTATCTTGGATGAGGATAGCAGGCATAAATACCTACTGTGATACTGTGTTTCTCCTGCACTGTTCCCTTCCAATTCCTCATCTTTGTGACATGGAAGTTCATTGTCATGGCTTCAGCTTCAGAAGCTGTTTGTGGCATTTGTAGGATTCAAACTCATGGAAAATTCCCTCCTTTCCTCCTTTTCTTAATTAAGAGAAGTCACTTAGGAAACAAATGTAAATTAAATTTAAATAACCTGAAAAACAATGATGGGAGAAACTCCTAAATTTTTACATTCTGGCATTCAATATAACATTTTTATCCATTTCAGCATCATATAGGCATTTAAAGGGAATTAAATATCTCTGGAACACAAGCAACAAAATTGAAAAAGTTAAACAATTTAATTAATAATGTGTGAAATATACAAGGTTCAAAAAAAATTATTGAGGCCAGGCACTGTGGCTACTGCCTGTAATCCCTGCAGTTTGTGAGGCTAAGGCATGAGGATCGCTGGAGGCCAGGAGTTTGAGACCAGCCTGGGCAACCTAGTGAGACCTTGTCTCTACAAAAAATAAAAATACATAAAAAATAAAATAGTTCTTGCAAAAAAAACAAAGTATGGAAAAAAGAAAAAAAACACAGTTTACATATTCTTCTAATTGTAAACTCATTTATTAAAGAAACAAAGGCCTTTTTTTCTCTTTTCAAAAAGGTTTGCTCCTGTTCATAGCTCCTACCCACTAAGCACTCAGAACACAGAAGAGCCCTATAAGCATGCTATGTGGAGCACAAGAGAACTTTTCTGGATGGAAGAATTGCTATATTAGTTTCCACTGTCTCTATATTGGATGTAAGGAAAAGAAAGCCACCCCAGTCCTTGCACAGCGAGCCGTGCAGAATATGCACTAGATGCCTGCAAGTCATAAACTGGAATATGAGACCCTCCATCATCAAGTATAGCCAGTGTTTCTGGGTTTACTTCTCTCTATTCCTCACTTTCTCTCTAGCTGTGCATCACCGTTTCATTTTCTAGTTCTTTGCTTTTTTCAACGTTGGCTTTCCCTCCTCTTCCTACTTATACCTTTTTCTTCATCCAACACCCTATCATCAAAGTTACCACTCTCTACAACTCACCACTCCTCCAAGATTTTGCTTTCAAACCCCTCTGTGAAAACTTTTTGATTTTCTCAAGCCATATATAAATCATTGCAAGTTCATTGCACTAGGCTTACACATCTTTTATTTAATCTTTTCTATATCTTAATGGAGCAGGCAGTAAATATTAAATGAAATATCACATGTAAAAATGCATGGCAATGGCTGAAGCTTAGTGGGCATTCAGTAAACATCATTAGTGTGATGATGATGTCTTAATCCATCCCTTATTCTCTGCTTACCATAGGGTTCTGTACATGGCTGATCCTCAATAGATATTTATAGGCTATGTTATAGAAACACATATCTTGTTCAGAGACTCAAAGGTGAAAAAGTAATCTTTTTAAAATTTTATTATTTCAAAGTTTCTTTTCCCCCCAGGTGGTTGATATGTACTTTCAGTCAAATTGACTTTTTCTGTCCTTTTCTGAAGCAATGAAAGCAGAATACTTAGCTGTTGAGAGAAAGGTAGGGTAACTGGTAAAATATATTAGTTAATACATTATTATCCTAGTACAAGTGATTATAACTCATTGATTTATTTTCTAAACACTCCATTTAACATTTAGTTGATTAAATTTAACAATTATAGGAGGCCTTCCCTGAGGAAAGGAAGAAAATTTTTCCTATTTATAAATTCTCCTCATAAACAATTTTTCTTGTGTATACCTTTAGAGATACCTTAAGAATTTCACAACCAGATATAAAATATGGTTTACTTTTTTTTGGAGAGTTATTAGGAAAAGATAGTTATGGCCTGTGAAAAGAAAAAGTAGTAGAATAATGCATAATAAGTACTGATTTTGCCACAAAGGCTTGATACAGATTAATAAAAGTGAAAAAAAGCAAACCTTGGCCTCAAAATTACATTATTGTAGTGTCTATAAGTGCCAAAACCAGCTTGGTCGGTGTCTCACGCGTCTGTGTGAAGAGACCACCAAACAGGCTTTGTGTGAGCAACAAGGCTGTTTATTTCACTTGGGTGCAGGTGGGCTGAGTCCAAAAAAAGGAGTCAGAAAAGGGTGGTGGGATTATCATTAGTTCTTATAGGTTTTGGGATAGGTGGTGGAGTTAGGAGCAATGTTTTGTGGGCAGGGGGTGGATCTCACAAAGTACATTCTCAAGGGTGGGGAGAATTACAAAGAACCTTCTTAAGAGTAGGGGAGATTACAAAGAACCTTCTTAAGGGTGGGGGAGATTACAAAGTACATTGATCAGTTAGGGTGGGGCAGAAACAAATCACAATGGTGGAATGTCATCAGTTAAGGCTATTTTCACTTCTTTTGTGGATTTTCAGTTGCTTCAGGCCATCTGGATGTATATGTGCAGGTCACAGGGGATATGATGGCTTAGCTTGGGCTCAGAGGCCTGACAGTCAGGGAGACCCTAACCCAGCAGTGCTAGAGGAATTAAAGATATACACACAGAAATATAGAGGTGTGGAGTGGGAAATTAGGGGTCTCACAGCCTTCAGAACAGAGATTTACCTCTGTTCTGAGAGCCTCGAACAGAGATTTACCCACGTATTTACTGACAGAAAGCCAGTGATAAGCACTGTTTCTATAGATTATAGGTTAACTAAAAGCATTTCTTATGGGAAATAAAGGGATGGGCCAAAATAAAGTGATGGGTTTGGCTAGTTATCTGCAGCAGGAGCATGTCCTTAAGGCATAGATCACTCATGCTATTGTTTGTGGTTTAAGAACACCTTTAAGTGGTTTTCTGCCCTGGGTGGGCCAGGTGTTCCTTGCCCTCATTCCGGTAAACCCACAACCTTCCAGCGTGGGCATCGTGGCCATCATGAACATGTCAGTGCTGCAGAGATTCTGTTTATGGCCAGTTTTGGGGGGCCTATTCCCAACATCCAAGGATGGAGGTAAGATGCCTTTTAGAGGAACCAAAACAAATAAGATGAGACTAAGGAAAGCAAGACTCAGCAACTATAAAAGGAAGAAATTAATCAAAACCTATTTGGATATGGAGGCAGAATTCAGCATTTTCTAAGGCAACACTAGAAAACCATGAAACATTTGGGTGGAGGAAAATGAAACAAAATGTATTTTTATTGTTTTCACAAAATACATTTTAGTATGCATATCTGTAGCAAAATCAAACACTATTACAAACATCTCTTTCAAATTAAAGAGTAGGGAGAATCTAAAAATTCTTTTTAAGAAAGTAAGGGATAGTAGTAAATAAATATTCAGATTACTATTTTTGCTATATAAGATATGTAAAATATTGTTGCTATTGTCTGTATTTTATGTGCCAACTATATTGTTTCATTTTAATGGAGGTAAAAATACACAGAATATGTACATACAGGTCACTCCAGATTTTTGTCTCTAGCACATTTTTCAAAAGAATGTGAAGATCCTTAACCAAAATTCTTCTAACCAGAAGGCATTCTGTTTATTTATTTTTTATTTTTTATTTTTATTTTTTGAGACAGAGTCTCACTCTGTCTCCCAGGCTGGAGTGCAGTGGTGTTAGCTCACTGCAACCTCTGCCTCCAGGTTTCAAGCTATTCTCCTGCCTCAGCCTCCCTAGTAGCTGGGATTACAGGTGTGAGCCGCTACACTCAGCTAATTTTTGTTTTGTTTTGTTTTTTAGTAGAGACAGTTTCACCATGTCAGCCAGGCCGGTCTCAAACTCCAACCTCAGGTGATCCATCTGCCTCGGCCTCCCAAAGTGCTGAGAATACAGGGATGAGCCACTTCACCCAGCTCACCAGGAGGTGTATTAAAGAGCCTATCCTCAAGTATAGGGAAGAACTATCACCTAGGATTGAACAGAATTGAAAACAAAATTTTTTCCTGAGAAAATGTATTTAATTTTTACAGTTAGTATTTAAATAAAGTAGAAAATGATGCCATTATTGTTGTGACAACTCAAGAAGTCTGCAAATTGTCATATGTATCTACTTACTATTTTATCAGTTTTACCTTCTCCTTTCTTTTCTATTTCTGAGTCTAAAAACAACAGTATCTTTAAGATCATACAATGCCTTCCTCTTAACATTTATGACATCATTTGAAATAATATTATGCAAACTCAACAGCTTTCTCCTAAATGCTATTAGCTTTATCCTAAGTCATTTCTTTGCTATCATATAAATGTAATTTTTCAGCTGCTAAAATAATAATTTGCCATCTTATTTAGGTTAAAAAATGAAGAATGAGCAGACAAAATTGTAGGAGGCATTATACCTTAGTAAGTATAACTAAGTGGCTGGATTTACCTATGTAACTATGGGTTCAAAGATATCCCTAGCATTTGTAATTCAAATTTTCTACTCACGGTTTTAGAGTTTGCTAATTTACTTTGAGTGCCTTTATTAGTTAATAACATCTAAAATTTAGTGAACTCTTGCTGTATGTCAAACATTTTGTCTGCATTATCTCATTTAATCCTCACAATTCCCCAAGAATTACTCTCATTATTTAAAAAATAATAAATCTATGATAAAAAGGAGAGTTACTTTGCCAATGTCGTACAGACAGGAAGCTGGGGAACTAGATTCTGAGCCCAGGTCTGTCTGATGACAGAATTACAGAATTCAGAATCCATGTTCCTCTATACTCTCTAGAATTTCTCTAGAGTCTTTCATTCCCAAGTGACAATAATCTAAACCAGCTTTTAAAAAGGAAGAATGGGAAGAGTGTTACTGGCTCGGGGAACCAAATCAAAGAGATGGTAAAATTTGTCTCAAAGGCAAGTAGATTTTGTGCCTGAAGCAATGCCAGAACTTTCTATCCCTTATCTATGACTATCAGATATTCCATTCTTTCCTACAGATGAAATTTTTCCCTTCAGGGGATCACCAATGGATACACTGGTAGGCAATGGTTGTGGTTTATTTTAAATATCACCAAAGAAATGAACACTTTCTCAGGAAAGTAGAAAATTGGATTAGAGGAGAAACCAGTATTAGGTGGAACCAGTCATTTTGGACATCAAAAGAGGCCCAGAGGGCAGTGGTAGAAGCAACCTAGGTGACAAAAGTCACCTAGTTAATACCTGAGTTAATACACGGGTACTGGAACCTCCTAACTGTGTGATGTTAGCAAACGACTTGGCTTCACTTAAGTATCAATTATTTTGTTATCTGAAAGTGGTACTTTAAGAACTAAAATAATTAATGCATAAAATATAATCTTAGTAACAATCTATGGAGTTTGGATAAACACAAGGATACTGAAGAAAGGCTAACAATTTGATGCATATTTAAACAGATAATCTTTAAATATTTATTTAGCCTTTATTGAATTGTTGAATTGGGATTGGGTAAGCATTGTGGGCCACTTCAAGTTCAAATTCAAAAATTTGGATTTATTGCATGCATTAAAATAACACATTTCTAGCTTATTGAAATTGTCTTTCAATTTTGTTCACTTCTAGACTAGAACATTAATATAGAATGTGATCTGAGAGACCAAAGTAGACATCCCTTTGCCAACTAAGACAGACCCTAAAGTTAAGGAAATAGGGTTCTGGGCTCCGCTGGCATGGCAACTTGCTAAATTTATATGGCTACAAGAAAGACCACACTCTTGCTAAACACCTTAACAATAGGAGCTATCAGCCAAATTGTCAGACCCTTCCTAACTAATTTAGAACCCAGGCCACTACAACTCTGACTGGGCAGAAGACCAGTCTTACAAACATTCTCTCCTGATAAGCAACTGCAGACCTCAAGCCAGTTTTGACCAGCTTATAAAATTGCACACAAACTGTCTTTGTGTCCTGTAGTTCACCTTCTGATGTAAATAACCAAATTCTACCTCATTTTAATGCTAAAATCCCACTCCAAAGTAAACACAGGATGTATGTTACCTATACCTTTATCCATTTGTGCATGTGCTCAACTCTCCTCATAACATGTGTAGCTTTTCCACTAAACCTGATGAATATATATGACTCTATTTTGTAATACAGACCCCGTGAGGCATAAAAGCCAACCTGCCCTTTCCCTTTTCAAAGAGAGAGCACCTTCAGTTCACACCAGAGACTGTCTCTCCCTAGTTTGCAAATTGATATCACCAATAAAACCCCCATTTCTACTATTTAGCCATCTGGTAGTCTCTTGGATGACAGGAGTTAAATTTTTTTATCCCTAGGGAAAAAGACTACAAAATGCATTGTTTGTTTTCAGAATGTCAGCTGCCTGCAATTGCTAAGTTTCTGTCACTGTCAGCTGGCTGTTTTCAGAATTAGTGGCAAAAAGTAAAGCTGTAATATGTAAATTTTGTATCACTTAAATATTCAATTAATAAAGTTCATCATTGTGAGATGTGTTTTTGTTATTATTTCCAATTAAACAACTTGTCTACAATTTAGAAGGAGCAGGTCGGCGTTACATTTTGCTAGCTACATGAGGATGTGTGTGTCAGAGGCGTGTGAACCAGAGCAACTCCATCTTGAATAGGAGCTGGGTAAAATGAGGCTGAGACCTATTGGGCTGCATTCCCAGAAGGTTAAGTTATTCGAACTTACAGGATGAGATAGGAGGCCAGCACAAGACATAGGTCATAAAGACCTTGCTCATAAGCAGGTTGCAGTAAAGAAGCTGGCATTACACCACCAAAACTAAGATGGCCACAAGAGTGACATCTGGTCTTCCTCACTGCTGCACTCTCACTAGCACCATGACAGTTTACAAATGCCATAGCAATGTCAGGAAGTTACCCCATATGGTCTAGAAAGAGGAAGCATGAATAATCCACCCCTTGTTTAGCATATCATCAGGAAATAACCATAAAAATGAGCAACCAGCAGCTCTTGGGGCTGCTCTGTCTACGGAGGAGCCATCCTTTTATTCCTTTACTTTCTTAATAAACTTGCTTTCACTCTATGGACTTGCCCCGAATTCTTTCTTGTGTGAGTTCCAAGAATCCTCTCTCGGAACTCAGGATCAGTTCCAAGAGAGGTTCAGGACCCCTTTCCTGTAACATCTTTCTGGTGACCACAGAAGTGACTACAGTGTGGAAATCCCCAGTAAGTGGTGGAGTACTATAACATCTTTCTGGCGACCACAGAAGCAACCATAGTGTGGAAACTCCTGACTCAAAGTCTAACTTTGGGTAAATGGTGGGGTATAGTAACATCTTTCTGGTGAACCACAGAAGAGACGATACTGAAGAGACCCCTGGCCCAAAGGAAAATCATCTGCACGCACCAATTGGCTGACTTTGGGTAAGTGGGGTGCATATACTAGGGTAAAGGATGGGCTTGGGTTAGAGGCCCAATGTAGGGGAGTTAGAGTCTCTCTTAAGACAGGTGGGTTAAAGGCCCCTCTTAAAAAAGACAAGGAAACTTGAGCAACCTTGGGTTAGAGACCCAATTTAGGAGGGTTAGAGTCCCTTCTAAGATTTAGGGGGTTAGAGGCCCCTCTCAGTAAAGTCCCTCTGTGCTAAGAATGGGTTTGGCACTCTGGGACGTTAACTGCTATTCTCTTTGGATCAATCTGCCTTGCAATCTTTGCTGATGGCTATAGGTGACAGGATTAGGCACGTACAGGATCATGGGACATTCTGCTCCCCCAAAAGGAGAAACCTGTGAGTGATGGGACTGCTGAAAAAAATCCCTTCACAACAGCAGCCACCTGAACTTTTCAGTGTCATTGCAATAGGTGGGTCTTTGGACTCCTGGAGCGCATCGTCTTTTGGACTCCCCACTTTGGACTCCCTGAGTGCTTAGCCTTTTGGACTCGCTGAGTGCCTCACCTTCCCCACCCTGCCTCAGGCGATGCTTTCGCCCACCCCCCTACTCTCTCTCTCTCTTTCTCTGTGCAAACTTGTTGAACGGTAAAATTAACAGTTTATCTCCTACAAAGTTTTAGTTAATTCGAAAAAAGGACTTATGAGGCTAGTCCTAAGCTGCAGCAATTTTGATGTGCCTTGTGTGTCTTTCTGTGTGTTCTATAATGGCGAAGGATATCTTAGGATAGAACACAGGCTTAGGACACCTGTAAGCCCACTTTTCAAGACAGCCCAGCAAACCCGTCAGTTACAAACTCTGCTGCAAGTCACTGAAAAATACTGGATGAGATTTCCCTCTTTTTTGTATGTCCTTGGGAGCTTGACCTTGTAATCAAGTGGCAGTACTTTCTCTTGGTCTCTGCCATCACAAAGGCATCCCAGGTTCAGGGTTCAATTTCCCGCTTAGAGGATGAGTCCTTTTTCTTCTGTCTGTCTGTGTATTTATATGTGTTGTGTGTGTTATATAAAAGAGCTTTAATTGGTTTAAAAATAATAAGAGCTTAAATAAAATATTTTGCCATAAAAGTAAAAAGTATAATGCCTTTTATTTATTATAATGCCTTTAGTAATCTTTAGGAAATAAAAACAGCTTTAAAGATTATTGGTAAAATGTAAACATTTGGTCTAAATTATGCAGGTCAGATAGTAAGTTTCCTAATGCTTTAAGTTCATAAACTGCTTCTTTGACTTTTGAAAATTGTTCAATTTACCTTCTTTAGAGAGATTCTAGATAAGGCCTGGGGACATGTGGAGTTAGCCACACTCCCTATCTGTGCTGGAATCAGCCCTTACCTGCACTTCTGCCTGGTGTGTCCTAGGCTAGGCTCCACACCTAGTACATAATTAGAATCCTGAACTTACCAAGGTTTTCACCAAAGTTAAGTCACTAAGGGTTAACAGTATGCCATGTATTTGAGACTACTGAAGAAACATTTCTACATGCAAGGTGTATAAGGAAAGTAGAATGTACTTTTGGTAAAAGATTATAAGAAGGCATGGGAATGTGAATTTTTCTTGCCTACATTAAAGGGTTAAAGGATTATTTTAACTTAGGATAAAGCTGAAGGCTTAAGCAAATGGTGGAAGGTTTGTGAAAAATTAATTGTAAAAGAGATTCTGTGTGTAAACATATTGACTAAAGTTAAAGGGGTATTATACAGTTTTTCTGTAAATTATACATTGAAATAAAAGCACAACAGGTTTTTCTTGGAGTAAAAACTTGCTTATAATCCACTCTTTAATAAAAATTTGTAAAGGAAAGGGTTATAAAAAGTTTATCAAAATCTTACCTTATGGTCAAACTAATTAAGATTAAATACATTTGTCTTTAAGGTTTTATTAAAAATTTGGTTTGACATCAATAATGCACTAATGCAACAGTGGCATTTGGCTTACTTGGTATAAAAGTTATACAGGAATCATTGTCAAATATGAAATGGTGTTTGGCTTTTTTTGAGCTGTATTTGTATAAATGTATTATTGGTATATGTTTCAAAATTATGGGAAACTCCTATAATTTTGATATGACTTAGTGTATGTATTAACAATTGTTACATAAAATCATTGTATGATACAGAGATAACCAAATTTTCTTGTCAATTGTGTCTTTGACTGTGGCTGCCCTAAAACATTTTGCCAGCCACAGACAATTGTTGTCTTGTTTTGGTCCTCTTTAGAAGATGGTTTTTAATCAACTGTGGAATTCTATCAGGTGTTCTTAAATGCACCTGATAGATGCAGGTTTCTGGTAACTTTGGAGATTATAACATCAGAATAAATGAAAAAAACATTAAGGATTTTCATGGAGAGCTAAAATATTCATGAATATCAAACAGAACAGTAGTTAACTGCATGACATAAACTAAATAAGTCTGAAGTAATCTTTGTGATTTTGCTTTAAACATTTCTGCAGCACACCAGCATGGCACATGTATACATATGTAACTAATCTGCACATTGTGCACATGTACCCTAAAACTTAAAGTATAATAATAATAATAATAATAAATAAAATTTCTGATCCTGGCTGGGTGCGATGGCTCATGCCTATAATCCTAGGCTGAGACGGGCGGATCATGAGGTCAGGAGATCGAGACCATCCTGGCTAACATGGTGAAACCCTGTCTCTACTAAAACTACAAAAAAAAAATTAGCCAGGCATGGTGGCAGGCACCTGTAGTCCCAGCTACTCAGGAAGCTGAGGCAGGGGAATGGCATGAACCCAGGAGGCAGAGCTTGCAGTGAGCCGAGATCATGCCACTGCACTCCAGCCTGGGTGATAGAGCAAGACTCTGTCTCAAAAAAAAAAAAAACAAAACAAAACTCCATTGCTGATCCTTTGTTTTGCTTTTCAGAGTAATGGAAACTTCTACTTTAAGCTATTTACAGCTTTTAACAACTGAGTAACGTATACTTCTGTGAACAAAATTTGAAGCATATTTGTTTCTCTCTACCTGATTTCTCCAAACTTTGGAAACTATTTGTGAGTATTCTTAATTTATGACAATATAGTTATTTGCATAAGTGCAATAAGCATCTGTTTGCTGTGATAACAGGACACAGTTGAAAAAAACTGGATATTTTACCAAGGCTTTGACTGGAATGGTGTGGTTTCCTTTAAGGAATCAGACTTCACTTGTAAAACCAATAAAAGCCCTTTGGAGAACTGGCCTCATACCTTGCCTACACAATCCCTGTACAGGGTTTCTGACCTGTTATAAGTAAAGAATGTCACTTTCTAACAGGTCTAGGAGCCCCAGGTTATCTTGGTACCTCAAGAGGAGAGGAATTTTCCCAACTCATAGTTATTTGAGGGTACAACCCCATGGCAGGGCTCAGCTCTAAAAAAAGTCTCATCTAAGATTCCTTCTAAGGAACAGAGTTCCATCAAAGCCAATTTCAAAAAAGCTTATGTAAAAAATAATTATTCTTCCTGCACTTTTACAAATAATCAGGCCAAGTATAATAAAACAAATCTGTCCTATCATGATTTGTCTTTAGTAAAAATGGGAAACTGGAGAGAGGAATTATGTTTCAAAAACTATGATACACTTGTTATTAAATTCTAGTCTCATCAGTTGTTTTTAAGTTTGTTTTTGCAATTTAGGCTAACCCTGCTTATTCCTGTGAACCAACCAGTGATTTCTGGCTGCTATTCAGAAGAAACAAGAGGGATAAGTGATGTAAAAATCTGGATCAATATTCTAATCTTGGGCATATTGGAATCAGCTAGCAACCTCATATCAGCTTAGTTCCAACAGTTGCTCAGTTCATGGAAAGCCTTCTAATCTAGTTTACTTGGAATAATTTTACTCATTTTGTTTACTCTTGTGGAATATACTGCTGTTGTACTCTTTGTGTAGGAATGCAGGACAAGCTTACTGAATGTTTTCTTAAATTGAACACTTATTAATCTTCCGGATGTTACCTTTTGTCTGAACTGGGAGTTATGAATGGCCCTCACCATACCAATGCTTTCTGACTGAGCTCCCCTCTACCCTGAAAATAAGAGACCCTAATAGTTATGCAGGAATATCATTGCCCCTATTCAGCCTGAAGTAGTTACGGAAGATGGAGCTTTGTCCCTCTGCAACCCTTAGGATTAACAGTTCTCTTATAAAAGTGGCAGGGGAATGGGGAGTGGAGGAAGGGGGCATGGTGACTCGTGTCTGTAATCCCAGGAGTTAGGGAGGCTGAGGGGGTAAGATCACCTGAGGTCAGGAGTTCAAAACCAGCCTGATCAACATGATGAAACTCCATCTCTACTAAAAATACAAAAATTATCTGGGTGCGGTGGCAGGTGCTTGTAATCCCAGCTACTTCGGAGGCTGAGGCCTTGAACCTTGAACCTGGGAGGTGGAGGTTGCAGTGGACTGAGATCTTGCCATTATACTCCAGCCTGGGCAACAAGAGCTAAACTCCATCTCAAAAATAAACAAATAAATAAAAGAAAGGGAGGGGGAAAATCTCAGAGGCATGTGAACCAGAGCAACTCCATCTTAAATAGGAGCTGGGTAAAATAAGGCTGAGACCTACTGGGCTACATTCCCAGATGGTTAAGCCATTCTAACTTACAGGATGAGATAGGAGGCCAGCACAAGACACAGGTCATAAAGACCTTGCTGATAAACAGGTTGCAGTAAAGAGGCCAGCATTATACCACCAAAACTAAGATGGCCACAAGAGTGACCTCTGGTTGTCCTCACTGCTACACTGTCACCAGCGCCATGACAGTTTACAAATGCCACAGCAATGTCAGGAAGCTACCCTATGTGGTCTAGAAAGTAGAGGCATACCTTATAACTAAAGGGGAGTTACCCTATATGGTCTAGAAAGGGGATGATATGTTTAGCATATCATCAGGAAATAACCATAATAATGAGCAACCAGCAACGCTTGGGGCTGCTCTGTCCATGAAGAAGCCATTCTTTTATTACTTTACTTTCTTAGTAAACTTATTTTCACTTTACTCTATGGACTCACCCTGAATTCTTTCTTGTGTGAGTTCCAAGACCCCTCTCTTGGGGTCTGGATCAGGACCCCTTTCCTCTAACATGTGGAGAAAGACTATGGACATTTGAGTTAACTGAAACCATAATCCCATCTTTTTCCAATCATTGTGAGTGCCCTTCTTAAGATTGATAATTTACGCATTTACCTGGCTGATTCACCTCTAAATCTAGTTCTGTCTACTTTATGGGTGGAAGTAAGTGAAATAATTCATGTAAAGATTTTAACACTGTAACTGTAACAGGTCTGTTGCCCAATGCACAAGGCAAGTAAATACGCAATACAACAGAGAAACAGGTTTAATCATAGGGCCACCAAATGAGGAGACAGGAGGAAACCTTAAATCCATCTTCCTGAGGAGTTTGGGGCTGGGGGGTTTTCAGGGTTTTAGAGGGCAAACGTATAGAGATTGTTGATTGATCCAAGAGTGCAGGGTGAAGTGATGGGACAGGGAGATGAAGAAACTGTAGTATGCTGATTCTGTTTCTTGGTAGGGGTCTTTAAACCAGTTGGCACCAGCTATTTCACTGGAATTTGGAATCTGAAAAATATCTTAAACAATTCTTAAACAAAAGACATATGATTCTAATGTCAGAAGTCCTACCTATGTTAAAGAAAAACCTTATGATTCTAAAGTCAGAAATCCCATCTATAGAAACAAAGGGAATGCAAATGTCAGTATCTAGTGCTACGTGACTTTTGGTTACAGGAAGTGGGTCAAATTGAAGCCTGATAAATGTTTAATTATATTTCTTTCCAGAATTCTCATTTACCCTGCAAGGTGATTTCAACACAGTGTTTGCTCCATCAATAGTAATCATTTTTACCTGTATTTATCCATATTTACCCATAAATATTAACTATGTATAATACGGATGTTTGAGGAGTGAGGAAGAGGCAAGTAAGGAAGAATTCAGGAACAGGCTTGTGAGAGGAATAAGAACAAATTAGACTTCTTTGCAGTTTTGCCTGTTTTGTGGTGGCAGTCAACGTGATCCACAAAACAAGTTGCATCAGACTTCCACTACGACAAGTTTTCTATAAGAGCCATCATTCTGAAATGCATATAAGATCATGATCATCCTGAACTGGTTACCTTTAGCCAACAGAATAAAATCCGAATGGCTTAGAAAGGCATCTATTGAACCTGAATTAATCTACAAATTTAATGCACTCCTAATTAAAATCTCGGCAGAGCTTTTCTGGGAGCTTGATGGGTTGATTTAAAACATATATTGCAGAACAAAAAGGCCAAAAAAAGTGAAAAAAATCAAGAAGAATAGAAAAATAGGAATATTAACCTGCTGTGGCCAAAATGTTGTGTTCCCCCAAATTCATTTGTGGAAATTCTAACCCCAAAGGTGATAGTGTTAAGAAGTGGGGCCTTTGGGAGGTGATTGGATTAGTGCCTTCAGAAAAGAAGCGTGAGGGAGCTTGTTTACCCCTTTCACTGTGTGAGGATACTGCCAAGAAAGCACTATTCTATAAATGAGGAAATGAGCTCTCATCAGAAAAGAAATCTTCTGGTGCCTGTGATCTTGAACTTCCCGGTCTCCAAAATGAGAAATAAATTTCTGTTGCTTGTAAGCCACTCAGTTTATGATGTTTTGTTATAACATCCTGATAAACCAAGACATTACCAAATCACACACAAAAAAATTATTTTAAAGTTCTAGTATTTAAAATGGTTATCATTATAACCATACCATTTTAAATACTACATCGCAGGGATAGACAAGTGATTAATGAAACAGAATACAGACATTTGATAATTGGCATTTTAACAAAAGTAAAATGACGAACTATTTTATAAATAGTGCTAGAAAAATCAGTAATTCATATGAAACAAAATGATCTTATTTTTCTATGTTATTTTATATACAAAAATAAATTCCAAGTGAGTAAATATCTTAATATAAAAATCAACTTTTATCACTTCTGGAAGTAAGGGTAGTAGCCTATATTTAGGACTCCAGGTCAGATGAATTTATTAAACAAACATAAAATGTGTAATCTCCAATAAAAAAGATGGGTAACTTTGACTACATTAGAATTTAAAACTTTACTACTAAAAGTGACCTTATAAAATGTGAAAAGGAAAGTCTAATGATTACTAATATTTGGAAAATATGAAGGTTACCTACAAATCAATAAGATAAAGAGAAAATCTAATTAAAACAAAAACAACCATCAAAAAGGCTAGGAACAGGCAAACTGCAAAAGGAGAAACTCAAGTAGCTAATAAGCAGATGAAAAGCTGCTCAATCTCTCTAGTAATTAGAGAACTAAAAAGTAAAACCACAATAAAATGTGATTTCATATTCGTCAAACTGGGAAACATTTTTTAAAAATGTTTCATATTGGAAAGAAAGTGAAGAAATAATTATCCTCATTCATTGCTGAAGGAAATATACATTTCCTCTGGAAAGAAATTTTGCAATATCTCATAAGTTGGAGGTGTATGTGATCTAAGAGTCAAACTTTCACTCCTAGGAATGTATCCTAGAGAAATTCTCACATTTTTTATATAAGACATATGTATGAGAATGATTTTTAAAATCATTGTATGATATGTACGATATTATTATGTAGCACCCATTCTACAGTGTTTTACCTATAGTAACTCTTTTCAGCTTCACAATAACCCTCTGAAGTAGATCCTAATTTTATCCTCATTTACAGATGAAGAAATTGAGATACAAAAGAGGAAGAAATTTGCCGTGTTCATAGAGCTGATAAGTGGTGAAACAGATTTAAAGCAGATAGTCTGGTCCCAGAGTCCATCCTCCTCACCCATATGTTATAACAGCTCATACGCCTAAAGGGAAAAATTTAGAAACATGTTAAGTGTCCATCAACAAAGAACTAAATAAGTATAGTCATATAACAGAAAATTTTACAGTTTCATCTATCAACAAGGGCAAACTGGGTGTGGTGACTCATGTCTGTAATCCCAGTATTTTGGGTGGATGAAGTGAGAGGATTGCCTGAGGCCAGAAGTTCGAGACCAGCCTGGGCAATATACTCAGACCTTCCTCTTACTATAGAAAAAAAATAGACAAAAAAGAAAAATAGCTGGGAGGGATGGCATGCCCCTGTAGTCTCAGCTATTCAGGAGGCTAAAGCAGGAGGATTGATTGGGTTTAGGAGTTCAAGACTGCAGTTATCTATAATATTGCTACTGCACTCCAGCCTGAGTAACAGAGGGAGACTCCAGACTCCATCTCAAAAACAACAATGACAACAAACAAACAAAAACACCAGAAAAATCTTGAAAAAAAAAGTTGAAGATCAGTATGTCAATTTGATATCATTTATATATTTTTATACATTTATACACCATTTAAAAATAAATAAAATACATTATTTTTAGATATATATAATAAAGTGAATATGTTATATATAAGAATAATAAATATCAAATTCTGGTTAACAGAAGATATAACTTGAAGGTACCATTTATACATCAATAAAGCTGGAGGAAAAAATAAAGCAAAGAAATTAGTTTAACACCAGAAAGAAAAAAAAAAAGAACAATTAATGAAGGAAATGGGGCCAGGGAGGAGTATAGAAGAAATTTCAAATATATCTTAAGGTTAAAAAGGAAGAATTTGAAGAAAGCCTGGCATAACATTAATGTTTGTCAAAATTATGAGATACTCAAATGTTTCTTAAATTATTTTGCATAATTTCCTGTATGTATATTTTATAATGACACTACTACTTGTAAAAATCATAAAAGAAACTCAGCTTGGCACTCACTGTGCAACTTTCTCCTATTTCCTTGTTGCTCTAGATTTGTGAAGCAGGTTGATGTGGTCTTTCCAGGGAGGAAATCTCATCTACTCCTAAATCCTACTATCTTATTCCTAACAGTGTTTTCCATGTGGGCTCCTAAGGTTGTGACTCATCACATTGTGAGTTCTACTCTCCTTGCAATGGCTGCTAGATCCAAAGTGGCATCTAATCTTGGTCACATGTGGTGCCATCCCAGCTCTCCCTACCCCTGTCATTCTTGACTCTGATTCCTACCCCTGTGATAATGATGAGTTTCCTTGGGGAGTGTCTAGTGTCCTTTGTCCTTTTAAGGAAGGTCCAGCTCAAACTATAAGATTGATTATAATAAAACTCAAACATAAAAGACAATTATTCCTATATCCGTTTTCCTTCAAGTCTCCTCAGGTATTATGCTAATTTTTCTCTATTCTTTTCAGAAGACTTTGAACATTTCCTGACAAGAAGATTAAAGAGACAGCTTTTATAAGGAAAAAATAGCAACTACAAAATCATCATCCTAAATTCATATCACTAAGAAAAAGACATGTAAGTGCTTCTTCTCCAAAAAAGTATGGTCCGCTTTAAGATGACCCACTGTCCATTCCAAAACTGAGAAGGTATTGACAGCTTTTTAAAATATATATATTATGTATATATATACATACACACACATATATATATATATATATATTTTTTTTTTTTTTTTGAGACAGGGTCTCACTTATTGCCCAGGCTAAAGTGCAGCAGCACAATCACAGCTCACTGCAGCCTCAACCTCTGGGGTTCCAGTGATCCTCCCACCTCAGCCTTCCTAGTAGCTCAGACCACAGGTGTGCACCGCTACACCCAGCTAATTTTTGTCTTTTGTACAGACAGGGTCTCCCCATGTTGCCCAGGCTGTTCTCGACCTTTTTGTGCTCAAGCAATCCTCCAGCAGTGGCCTCCCGAAGTTCTGGGATTACAGGCATGAGGCACGGCACCTGGCCTGACAGCTTTTAAGTAGTAGTACTGATTGCTTAGTTTCTGACTAATCAGGTTCCCACCAGTATGATTCATCCATATTTTAGAAAACCTGAGTGTGGGTATGATGATATTCTGTCTCTACCTTTCAAGTCATCTGCAATTTTAAAGAGATAATTTTTATTATTTTATAGAGTCATTTTTACACAAATTTACACTTTAAGGGAAAGGAATTATGTTCCCACAGCTCAATTTCAGGGATCATTGAGCAGGTGGGAGATCTGCCCCCTTTTTCTGTTTTTGTTTAATTAAGGCTTTGACTTTACTTATGTCTCCATGTAAGACACTCTTTTACTCATGCATTTTATTTCACATAACCAATTCAAATTCTTTCATTTCAACATAGATCATTTCTACCTAATTAATATTTATATCCATATAGGAAATAAGTATTTAATATTTGTCTGTTGTAATTTTTTTTAAAAAATCGATTCATCTCTTTCTTTATACAATACTATCTAAAATGCAAAACAGTATTGGTTTAATAAGCTCTCACACCATTTCATAGAAAATTACCTTTATCATCCCTGTCTTTCTGTATTGGGATAGAATTTCAAAAGGTAAAATAATACTGTTTTTATGATGATAATGTTATCATAAAATAAATAAACTAACATTTTAAAAGCATTTATTATTTCAGATGTTTTTCCCTGATTACAGACTTATTCTATATAATTAACTCTACAGTAATTAATCATACAAGAAGATAAACTGTGCACATTTATTTTTGAGAAGGCAAAAGGGAGCCTCATCTGTGGTATCCTACACAGTTTAGTGTCTTTTCAGAAACATTTCAAATTCCTTTGGGCCTGTGACACACTTTATTTTACTAACAAAAAAGGGAAGGCAAACAAACTCCCTCCATCCATTTTTTAAAATAAAATTGTAAGACTCGTGCACAGAATGTTTTTGGCAGAAGTCAAAACTTTATTATTCTCCCAACAAACTTCTTGAGAGCTTCTTTAATGATTGTGATATAGGCTCTGCCACATACATGGCGATAAGATGTGTTTGGCAGATAATATCAGGATATCATCTGAGTGTATGGCTATTTACGTTAGAAGTGCTTGTACCTAAGAATCATATGGTTTTAGAAACATCAATGTTCAGCAAGCTCTAGATATAGCTATGATTTAATAATGTTTATCTTTAATTGATTCAGTAAACAGTTGTCAAATGCCTGCTATATGTCAGGGAATAAGAGCTAAGGAAACAAAACTAATAAAATTACTTTCTTGATTGAAGGAATCTCAGTTTCGTGAAGAAATAAATATGAATAAACAAGAACAAAAAAGAATAATATTACACATAATGAAGTGGATAAAATTTTATTTGCCACAATGCCTCTATGGTAGAGTGTATTATTATGCATAAATACTCACTGTCCTTTCTGTTTGAAGAAGAGAAATCATAGCTTCCTTAACGTATTGATGCCATATGTGCCTGCATAACTTGATTGACTAATGAGACATGAGATTAAGTGATACGTATCACATAGGCCAACATGGAGTTTATCATTCTACTTTCCTTTTTCCAAGGAAAAAGGAAAAAAAGAAATTGACTATTAGCGTTTCTGCTAGAAGCAGCAATATCTTCCTGATCTTCAAGTAAAAAATACTTAGATTCATAGCTGACCTGGATTGAACATGTAAGGTGAGTGAGGACTAAACTTTTGTAACTAAGCCTCTGAGACTTAGGGATTATTTGTTACTTGATATGGTTTGACTGTGTCCCCACCCAACTCTCATCTTGAATTCCCGCATGTTGTGGGAGGGACCCAGCGGGAGGTAATTGAATCTTGGGGCAGGTCTTTCCCATGCTTTCTGTTCTCGTGATAGTGAATACATCTCACGAGATCTGATGGTCTTAAAAAGGGGAGGTTCCATGCACAAGCTCTCTTTTCTTGTCTGCTGCCATATGAGACCTGCCTTTCACCTTCTGCCGTGATTGTGAGGCCTCCCTGGCCATGTGGAACTATAAGTCCAATAAAATTCTTTCTTTTGTAAATTGCCCATTCTCAGGTCTGTCTTTATCAGGAGCATGAAAACAGACTAATAAGTTGCTGCAGCATAACCTATCCTATCTGGACTGATACAGTCTCTTGGAGTTGCATAGCACATGTTTTAACAAAATGCTCCAATAAGCCCGTGTGAAGTAAGATTGGAGCCTCTGAAGTCATAGATGGAACTTCACTAAGAGGACTACGCCACTCCAGTTGAGATTCAAGGAATTCATTTGCTGTTAGTAAGATGGACCAATACTATTAGAATTAGGGGTAGAAAGGAGAGGTAGTAGAAGATAAGAAAAAAAAACCACATAAACAAAAAACTACAGAAAGCAAAAAACTGCCTAAATATGAGACTTCTGTGGGAGCAGGTGGAGAATATCAGGGCTAGTGATTTGCGTTTTTACAGGCCTCGACATTAGCTTAGGTACCACTATATACTACTAAATTGTTAAGCACTAGGCTACTAGCATTAAATTACTCTATGACATATTTCTTTCCTAGAGTGAGACACAAAATAGATATGGAAAACAAACGGAAAAAAATCCAGAGCAAGGTACAAGCTTCCTGTGTCTGACTGGCTCTACTTGCCCACATAATTATCACATCCCTGCCCATTGACTGATTCCTGTGATTTGTGTTGGCAAGCTGCCTTGCTTGAAGTTTATGGATTGGTTTGCATCCATTTAGAGATCAAGGAACATAAAGCATAATCAAATATATGACACCATATAAATATATACATTTTGGTAGAACTACTTTGGCATAAGGCCTAGACATGTTTTTAGGTTCCAACAATTGAACAGTTGGAGTTTCCAAACAATTGTAAAATATAGCCAGAATTTTTTTTTTTTTTTTTGGGGGGGGGGGATGGAGTCTCGCTCTGTCATCCAGGCTGGAGTGCAGTGGTGCGATCTCTGCTCACTGCAACCTCCGCCTCCCAGGTTCAAGCAGTTCTCTTGCCTCAGCCTCCTGAGTAATTGGGACTGCAGTTGCACACTGCCACACCTGGCTAATGTTTTGTATTTTAGTAGAGATGGGGTTTCACCATGTTGTCCAGGCTGATCTCGAACTCCTGAGCTCAGGCAATCCACCTGCCTTGGCCTCCCAAAGTAAGTATAGCCAGAAGTTAACGCTATTGCAATAGAGGGATAGAGAACTACCACCAATATATGTATTTCAATGTAGCTCTTTAGAGATAGTGCTATATGTTTATTTATTTTCTATCTTTTTAGTAACTTTAATAGTTGAAAGTTTGGGATGAAAAATGAAAGGTCAGCAATAATAACAGATGGTGCTGTCTGCAAATAGTGCAGGACAGTAACTAGTCAAATATCACGGACAACATTTCTTCAATCATTCCACAGAATATGTGAATTGTAATCTGTTCTTGGCACTGAGCTGAGCTTAATTTTTGGTCCCTGTGAACCATGTTAGAGCTCCTAGTCTTGTGGAACAGCAAAATATTTAAATTCACAATGCAGAGAAGGCCTTTTTCTTCTCATTGAGAACAAACCAGTCTAGAACCGATGACTCTAATACTTATACCAAACCACCATGCCTTTATAGATTTCATCACTTAGTATGTGGATTGTATAGAAACTCAATAAGATATTTTTTCTATTTATGCTTTCTGTCAGTAAGATAATAATGTGGATAATTTGATATTTGAATTTATCTGATCAAAGAAAAGTTCGTCACAAAATTATCTCAGCATTTTATATTATCTCTCAAGCACACCATTTATTTGCTCTTTGATATTTTTTCTGAAGTGTTGATTTTGATCATATCTGAAACATGTATAATTCCAATCCAAGTAAATTCTAATTTATGTGGTTCATTTCACAATCTTTAGGAACTTAATTACAAACAGTAAAATAGTTCAACGTCTGTAACTTTTTTGATTATATTAATTAACTTTAAATTCTACAGATTTTTAAATTAAAGATTTTTAAGGAAAAAAAATCTAGAAACAGGAGGAAGAAGAACATGAAATCACAAATAAAATCACAAAATATTTTTAGATACAGACAACTCTTGATTGCTCAGAAAATTAACTAGTTTCAGATATTCTGAAAGAGCTGGTTAGAGAGTGGGAGGGTGTTAAGGAATCAAGCAGGTGATATTTCTCAGTTTGAAGTCAGTAATTTGGAGTTTAAGCTTTAATGTCCCCTTTCCTACCTCCTATAAGGGTTGCTAATCAAGGATAATTACCCAGATTATAAAGCTTTTTCCTGGGGAGATAAATGAACAGAAGAAGGACACAGCTGCAAAACCAGGATGAACAATGCTTCTCAGACTTTACTGTGCCCACTAATCACATGGGGATTTTGTTAGAATGCAAATTCTGAGTAAGCAGATCTCTAACAAGCTCCCACCTAATACCTACACAACTGATTCTTGCATCACACTTTTTTGAGTAGCAAGATTGGACTTAGTTCTAATGATGTTTTATCTATGACTTACTCATTATTGCAGTTAATTGAGTATCCACTCTATTTTTTCTTGCATTAGCAGAATTGTTTACTTATAGGTGATAAAATGATAAAAATAATACAAATCTCTTTACTTATGTTTCTAATCTATTATTTTGTTTAAATGGAGTAGAAGTTGGAAGAATGAAATTGAGACAAAGGTATTTTTTCAAATAGCCATTTTAGAAAAATTAGGTAGCAGAAATAAATAAACATCTCTTTATCCAAATGATAGCTTGTTTTTAATTTGGCCATATAACATTTTTATTTAAAATATCTAAAATAATTTATATAATAGTCAGTTTGGTCCTATCTAGCTAGTTGGCTTAGAGCAATTTAAATTTTATGTCTCCACCTGTAAACTAAATAAATTGAATAAAATTAGTTGGATTGCCTTAAAATTCTGAAATTGTATAAGGACGTTTTTATACTTTTACTTAGCACTAACACAAGTTAACACTGATCAGTGAATCTAGTAAAAGTTTGACCTCAAGTCCTAAAAAATCAAGTGTGAAACAATATAGAAATCTGATATCTTACTGAGAAAGAAAAATAGGATAACAGGCTTGAATGCCAGCTCTGCTCCTTCTTGACTGAGGAACTCTGTTTTGCTTCAGTTTCTCATTCAATAAAAAGGGGAAGGAAAACTGAAAATGTGTTGATTAAATTCTTTAAATTGCTGATGACCTTACAAAGCTGAAAATGAGAAGCAACATAGCATGGAAGATTTTTGCTTTTTTTTCCTTTTTGTACACCTCTGATAGAAGCCTCAGATAAAAGTAAAACTCTCAAAATTCAATGTCATTTGTAAATTAATCCTGACAACTACAGAGGGTGAATAAGAACTGTCAGGTTTTATACTACTATAGTAGTCAAAG
This sequence comes from Pongo pygmaeus, assembly GCF_028885625.2. Lineage (NCBI taxonomy): Eukaryota > Metazoa > Chordata > Mammalia > Primates > Hominidae > Pongo > Pongo pygmaeus. The sequence goes on from NC_072384.2 coordinate 88,203,869, forward strand.
CCAACTACAATGCTCTTCTAAAAGAAAGGAGGTATTCTTAATAGAAACATCAATTTTGAACTTTATTATTATTATTTTTTTTTTCCAGGTAGTCTTTATGCCATTTTTTTTCTTTTATTATTATTATTATTATTATTATTATACTTTAGATTTTATGGTACATGTGCCCAATGTGCAGGTAAGTTACATATGTATACATGTGCCATGCTGGTGCGCTGCACCCACCAACTCGTCATCTAGCATTAGGTATATCTCCCAATGCTATCCCTCCCCCCTCCCCCCACCCCACAACAGTCCCCGAAGTGTGATGTTCCCCTTCCTGTGTCCATGTGTTCTCATTGTTCAATTCCCACCTATGAGTGAGAATATGTGGTGTTTGGTTTTTTGTTCTTGCGATAGTTTACTGAGAATGATGATTTCCAATTTCATCCATGTCCCTACAAAGGACGTGAACTCATCATTTTTTATGGCTGCATAGTATTCCATGGTGTATATGTGCCACATTTTCTTAATCCAGTCTATCATTGTTGGACATTTGGGTTGGTTCCAAGTCTTTGCTATTGTGAATAATGCGGCAATAAACATACGTGTGCATGTGTCTTTATAGCAGCATGATTTATAGTCCTTTGGGTATATACCCAGTAATGGGATGGCTGGGTCGAATGGAATTTCTAGTTCTAGATCCCTGAGGAATCGCCACACTGACTTCCACAAGGGTTGAACTAGTTTACAGTCCCACCAACAGTGTAAAAGTGTTCCTATTTCTCCACATCCTCTCCAGCACCTGTTGTTTCCTGACTTTTTAATGATTGCCATTCTAACTGGTGTGAGATGGTATCTCACTGTGGTTTTGATTTGCATTTCTCTGATGGCCAGTGATGGTGAGCATTTTTTCATGTGTTTTTTGGCTGCATAAATGTCTTCTTTTGAGAAGTGTCTGTTCATGTCCTTCGCCCACTTTTTGATGGGGTTGTTTGTTTTTTTCTTGTAAATTTGTTGGAGTTCATTGTAGATTCTGTATATTAGCCCTTTGTCAGATGAGTAGGTTGCGAAAATTTTCTCCCATTTTGTAGGTTGCCTGTTCACTCTGATGGTAGTTTCCTTTGCTGTGCAGAAGCTCTTTAGTTTAATTAGATCCCATTTGTCAATTTTGGCTTTTGTTGCCATTGCTTTTGGTGTTTTAGACATGAAGTCCTTGCCCATGCCTATGTCCTGAATGGTAATGCCTAGGTTTTCTTCTAGGGTTTTTATGGTTTTAGGTCTAACATTTAAGTCTTTAATCCATCTTGAATTGATTTTTGTATAAGGTGTAAGGAAGGGATCCAGTTTCAGCTTTCTACATATGGCTAGCCAGTTTTCCCAGTGCCATTTATTAAATAGGGAAACCTTTCCCCATTTCTTGTTTTTCTCAGGTTTGTCAAAGATCAGATAGTTGTAGATATGTGGCATTATTTCTGATGGCTCTGTTCTGTTCCATTGATCTATATCTCTGTTTTGGTACCAGTACCATGCTGTTTTGGTTACTGTAGCCTTGTAGTATAGTTTGAAGTCAGGTAGCGTGATGCCTCCAGCTTTGTTCTTTTGGCTTAGGATTGACTTGGCGATGCGGGCTCTTTTTTGGTTCCATATGAACTTTAAAGTAGTTTTTTCCAATTCTGTGAAGAAAGTCATTGGTAGCTTGATGGGGATGGCATTGAATCTGTAAATTACCTTGGGAAGGATGGCCATTTTCATGATATTGATTCTTCCTACCCATGAGCATGGAATGTTCTTCCATTTGTTTGTATCCTCTTTTATTTCCTTGAGCAGTGGTTTGTAGTTCTCCTTGAAGAGGTCTTTCACATCCCTTGTAAGTTGGATTCCTAGGTATTTTATTCTCTTTGAAGCAATTGTGAATGGGAGTTCACTCATGATTTGGCTCTCTGTTTGTCTGTTATTGATGTATAAGAATGCTTGTGATTTTTGCACATTGATTTTGTATCCTGAGACTTTGCTGAAGTTGCTTATCAGCTTAAGGAGATTTTGGGCTGAGACAATGGGGTTTTCTAGATATACAATCATGTCATCTGCAAACAGGGACAATTTGACTTCCTCTTTTCCTAATTGAATACCCTTGATTTCCTTCTCCTGCCTAATTGCCCTGGCCAGAACTTCCAACACTATGTTGAATAGAAGTGGCGAGAGAGGGCATCCCTGTCTTGTGCCAGTTTTCAAAGGGAATGCTTCCAGTTTTTGCCCATTCAGTATGATATTGGCTGTGGGTTTGTCATAGATAGCTCTTATTATTTTGAGATACGTCCCATCCATTCCTAATTTATTGAGAGTTTTTAGCATGAAGGGTTGTTGAATTTTGTCAAAGGCCTTTTCTGCATCTATTGAGATAATCATGTGGTTTTTGTCTTTGGTTCTGTTTATATGCTGGATTACATTTATTGATTTGCGTATATTGAACCAGCCTTGCATCCCAGGGATGAAGCCCACTTGATCATGGTGGATAAGCTTTTTGATGTGCTGCTGGATTCTGTTTGCCAGTATTTTATTGAGGATTTTTGCATCAATGTTCATCAAGGATATTGGTCTAAAATTCTCTTTTTTTGTTGTGTCTCTGCCAGGCTTTGGTATCAGGATGATGCTGGCCTCATAAAATGAGTTAGGGAGGATTCCCTCTTTTTCTATTGATTGGAATAGTTTCAGAAGGAATGGTACCAGCTCCTCCTTGTACCTCTGGTAGAATTCGGCTGTGAACCCATCTGGTCCTGGACTTTTTTTGGTTGGTAAGCTATTGATTATTGCCACAATTTCAGCTCCTGTTATTGGTCTATTCAGAGATTCAACTTCTTCTTGGTTTAGTCTTGGGAGGGTGTGTGTGTTGAGGAATTTATCCATTTCTTCTAGATTTTCTAGTTTATTTGCATAGAGGTGTTTGTAATATTCTCTGATGGTAGTTTGTATTTCTGTGGGATCGGTGGTGATATCCCCTTTATCATTTTTTATTGCATCTATTTGATTCTTTTCTCTTTTTTTCTTTATTAATCTTGCTAGCGGTCTATCAATTTTGTTGATCCTTTCAAAAAACCAGCTCCTGGATTCATTTATTTTTTGAAGGGTTTTTTGTGTCTCTATTTCCTTCAGTTCTGCTCTGATTTTAGTTATTTCTTGCCTTCTGCTAGCTTTTGAATGTGTTTGCTCTTGCTTTTCTAGTTCTTTTAATTGTGATGTTAGGGTGTCAATTTTGGATCTTTCCTGCTTTCTCTTGTGGGCATTTAGTGCTATAAATTTCCCTCTACACACTGCTTTGAATGCATCCCAGAGATTCTGGTATGTTGTGTCTTGGTTCTCGTTGGTTTCAAAGAACATCTTTATTTCTGCCTTCATTTCGTTATGTACCCAGTAGTCATTCAGGAGCAGGTTGTTCAGTTTCCACGTAGTTGAGCGGTTTTGAGTGAGATTCTTAATCCTGAGTTCTAGCTTGATTGCACTGTGATCTGAGAGACAGTTTGTTACAATTTCTGTTCTTTTACATTTATTGAGGAGAGCTTTACTTCCAAGTATATGGTCAATTTTGGAATAGGTGTGGTGTGGTGCTGAAAAAAATGTATATTCTGTTGATTTGGGGTGGAGAGTTCTGTAGATGTCTATTAGGTCTGCTTGGTGCAGAGCTGAGTTCAATTCCTGGGTATCCTTGTTGACTTTCTGTCTCGTTGATCTGTCTAATGTTGACAGTGGGTTGTTAAAGTCTCCCATTATTAATGCGTGGGAGTCTAAGTCTCTTTGTAGGTCACTCAGGACTTGCTTTATGAATCTGGGTGCTCCTGTATTGGGTGCATATATATTTAGGATAGTTAGCTCTTCTTGTTGAATTAATCCCTTTACCATTATGTAATGGCCTTCTTTGTCTCTTTTGATCTTTGTTGGTTTAAAGTCTGTTTTATCAGAGACTAGGATTGCAACCCCTGCCTTTTTTTGTTTTCCATTTGCTTGGTAGATCTTCCTCCATCCTTTTATTTTGAGCCTATGTGTGTCTCTGCACGTGAGATGGGTTTCCTGAATACAGCACACTGATGGGTCTTGAGTCTTTATCCAATTTGCCAGTCTGTGTCTTTTAATTGGAGCATTTAGTCCATTTACATTTAAAGTTAATATTGTTATGTGTGAATTTGATCCTGTCATTATGATGTTAGCTGGATATTTTGCTCGTTAGTTGATGCAGTCTCTTCCTAGTCTCAATGGTCTTTACATTTCGGTATGATTTTGCAGTGGCTGGTACCGGTTGTGCCTTTCCATGTTTAGCGCTTCCTTTAGGAGCTCTTTTAGGGCAGTCCTGGTGGTGACAAAATCTCTCAGCATTTGCTTGTCTGTAAAGTATTTTATTTCTCCTTCACTTATGAAGCTTAGTTTGGCAGGATATGAAATTCTGGGTTGAAAATTCTTTTCTTTAAGAATGTTGAATATTGGCCCCCACTCTCTTCTGGCTTGTAGGGTTTCTGCCGAGAGATCCGCTGTTAGTCTGATGGGCTTCCCTTTGATGGTAACCCGACCTTTCTCTCTGGCTGCCCTTAACATTTTTTCCTTCATTTCAACTTTGGTGAATCTGACAATTATGTGTCTTGGAGTTGCTCTTCTCGAGAAGTATCTTTGTGGCGTTCTCTGTATTTCCTGAATCTGAATGTTGGCCTGCCTTGCTAGATTGGGGAAGTTCTCCTGGATAATATCCTGCAGAGTGTTTTCCAACTTGTTTCCATTCTCCCTGTCACTTTCAGGTACACCAATCAGACGTAGATTTGGTCTTTTCACATAGTCCCACATTTCTTGGAGGCTTTGCTCGTTTCTTCTTATTCTTTTTTCTCTAAACTTCCCTTCTCGCTTCATTTCATTCATTTCATCTTCCAGGGCTGATACCCTTTCTTCCATTTGATCGCATCGGCTCCTGAGGCTTCTGCATTCTTCACGTAGTTCTCGAGCCTTGGTTTTCAGTTCCATCAGCTCCTTTAAGCACTTCTCTGTATTGGTTATTCTAGTTATACATTCTTCTAAATTTTTTTCAAAGTTTTCAACTTCTTTGCCTTTGGTTTGAATATCCTCCCGTAGCTCGGAGTAATTTGATCGTCTGAAGGCTTCTTCTCTCAGCTCGTCAAAGTCATTCTCCGTCCAGCTTTGTTCCGTTGCTGGTGAGGAACTGCGTTCCTTTGGAGGAGGAGAGGTACTCTGCTTTTTAGAGTTTCCAGTTTTTCTGCTCTGTTTTTTCCCCATCTTTGTGGTTTTATCTACTTTTGGTCTTTGATGATGGTGATGTACAGATGGGTTTTTGGTGTGGATGTCCTTTCTGTTAGTTTTCCTTCTAACAGACAGGACCCTCAGCTGCAGGTCTGTTGGAGTACCTGGCCGGCCGTGTGAGGTGTCAGTCTGCCCCTGCTGGGGGGTGCCTCCCAGTTAGGCTGCTCGGGGGTCAGGGGTCAGGGACCCACTTGAGGAGGCAGTCAGCCCGTTCTCAGATCTCCAGCTGCGTGCTGGGAGAACCACTGCTCTCCTCACAGCTGTCAGACAGGGACATTTAAGTCTGCAGAGGTTACTGCTGTCTTTTTGTTTGTCTGTGCCCTGCCCCCAGAGGTGGAGCCTACAGAGGCAGGCAGGCCTCCTTGAGCTGTGGTGGGCTCCCCCCAGTTCAAGCTTCCAGGCTGCTTTGTTTACCTAAGGGAGCCTGGGCAATGGCGGGCGCCCCTCCCCCAGCCTTGCTGTCGACTTGCTGTTTGATCTCAGACTGCTGTGCTAGCAATCAGCGAGACTCCGTGGGCGTAGGACCCTCTGAGCCAGGTGCGGGCTATACTCTCCTGGGGCACCGTTTCCTAAGCCCGTCGGAAAAGCACAGTATTCGGGTGGGAGTGGCCCGATTTTCCAGGTGCCGTCTGTCACCCCTGGAAGGGGAACTCCCTGACCCCTTGCGCTTCCCGAGTGAGGCAATGCCTCGCCCCTGCTTCGGCTGGCGCACGGTGCGCTCACCCACTGACCTGCGCCCACTGTCTGGCACTCCCTAGTGAGATGAACACGGTACCTCAGATGGAAATGCAGAAATCACCCGTCTTCTGCGTGGCTCGCGCTGGGAGCTGTAGACCGGAGCTGTTCCTATTCGGCCACCTTGGCTCCTCCCCCTGAACTTTATTATTAAGGCAATATTTAGGGTTAAAAAGTAGTTTACTAGTATTGTTTGGAATTTACTTTTGGAATTTAAAGTATTTGAGAAAAATCACATGTAGTAAACCCACTTCTGCTTCTGGCTAAAATGAAGTAATATGGACAAGATGTAACTTCATGACTGAAAAGAAAATTTTAAGAATCATACAAAAATTATGGGTTTTTAAGACATTGGAGATCCCGCAACTAAGGACAGTGATCTTTGAGAGACAGGAAACAAATGAGATGAGGCTGATAATTGCCCTACCTTACTACCTGGAAAGACTCATTGGGCCTCGATGCCAGGACAGGAAACACAGGAAGGAAACACAGGAAACACTTAATGATCTCCCTGACATGAGCAAACCGAGTTGCGAGTCCAGGGAGGTAAAGGTGGCTAGAGTTTTCAGGGCTGGGTATGTGACAGGAATGAGCTTCATAGAAAGAAGCTTTAGAGCCTTGGCCTACTTAAGTTCTCTGCTGAGTACTGATTAGTACATTCATGTGAAGAAACTACCCAAGGCCAAGAAAAGAGCCACCCAAAAGGATTAGAGGGAATAAACCCAGGAGTTAACACAAAGCCAGGAATAGTTACTTTTACCAAAATCCAGAGTGAAAATTTTACTAATTAATGGTGAATTAGCTAGACTGCTAAAAAAGGTTTTAAATCACTGGTAGAGCAAAATTAAGCCTAGAATAAATATTGCTTTGATAAAGGCTAAAAAGCCTTAAAAGCAAGAGACGAATGACCAAATGGTTTCTAAATGATGTAACCATTTCCCAGAAAAAGAGTTCAAGAATATTTATAGGAATAGGTAGATATCCAATATCTAATAAGGTAAAATACATAATGTCCGGCATCCAATCTGTTCTGCAAGGAGGCATGAAAATATAACTCATAATGAGGAAAACAAATAAATCAATGTAAACCAACCCAGAAATGACTCAGATAATGGAATTAGCAGACAAGAACTTGAAAACTGAATTATAAGTGTATTCCATGTGTACAAGAAACTAGAGAGAAGATTGAACACATTAAATAGAGATAAAAACGATATTAAAAATACAAAAGACAGAATCCTAGACCTTAAAACTTTAATATCTAAGACTTAAAATACCGATTTAGAATTACCAGTAGATTAGACATAGCAGACAGAGACTTTTGTGCTTGAATACACAACAATACAAACTATCCAAAATGAAACACTCAGAGAAAAGTCTTAAAAAAAAAAAAGAGCGCAACTTCAGTGAGTTGTAGTACATTTCAAGTGGTCTGATATACATGTAATCAGAGCCTTCAAAGGAAAGGAGTAAAACAAAAATTATTTGAAGACATAATGACTGAATCTTTTCTAAATTTGATGAAAATTGTAAGCCCACAAATCCAAGATTCTCAACAAATTTTCAAGCATGAGAAACATGAAGCAAACTACATCAAACTACATCATAATCAAATTGTTTAAAACCAGTGATAAAGAGGAAATCTCAAAAACAGTAAAAAAGACACATTACATTAAGAGGAACAAAAATAAAGATGACAGCAAAATTCTCACTGGAAACAATGCAAGCCAAAAGACATTAGATCAACATCTTTTTACGGATGTTGTTCAAGGAAAAAAAAACTGTCAATCTACAACTCTATGCTCAGAGAAAATATGTTTCAAAAATGAAGGCAAAGACACAAAGACATTTTTAGACATAAAACTGACAAAAATTTTATTACCATCAGTCAAAAAATATGTTGAAGCAAGTCCTTCAGACAGAGAAAATGATACCATATGGAAATAGGATCTATGCAACTGAATGATGAGAGCTGAAATGTAACTATGTGAGTATATAAAAGGACTTAAAAATAGTTTAAAATGTTTAAAAGGTATTTGACTGTTTAAAGCAAAAATGATAATATATAGTTGGGGGTTATAACATATGTAGAATTAAAAAGTATAACAAGATCAAAAAGTTTAAAGGGGAAATGGAGGCATCCTGTTGTAAGGTTCTTATACTACACAGAAATTGATATCTTATTTGGGGTAGACTATAATAGATTAAATGTGCATACTATTAAACAGTAAAGCAACAGTCAAGAAAATGAGAGCAATAAACTAATAAGAAAAAAATAGAAAATCAAATTGTAAAAAAAGCACTCAACCCAATAGAAGATGGGAAATGAGAAAAGGGCAAAAAAAGAACAGACAGCACAAACAGACAACAAATAATAAGATGGTAGATTAAAATACAATCATATCAATAATCGTATTAAATATTAATGATCAAAAAACTCAAAAAGGTAGAGATTATTGAGTAAATTTTAAAAAAGCAAGAACACACTGTATATGATCTACAAAAAAAACCCTTTAAGTATAAATAAACAAATATATTAAAAACAAAAAGATAGAAAAGGGCATGGCATCTTAACACTAATCCAAGGAAAGATATAATGTCTATATTAATATCAGACACAGGAGAATTCAAAGGAAAAATATTACCAGGGATAAAAAGCACCACTTCATTATAATAACAGGGTCAATTCATTGAGAGGTTATAACAATCCTAAATGTTTATGCACTTATCAATAGAGCTTCAAAACACCTATTTTTAAAGTTCTATTTAATAGAACTTTAAGGAGAAATATACAAATCCACAAATATAGTTGGAGATTTTAATACCACTCTCTCCATGATTGATAGAAAGTAGATAAAAAATTAAGTAAGGATGTAGAAGTTTCTAAAAGGTGATCAACAACTGATCTTATTTAAATTTTTAGAATACTCAGCAATAGAGTGAGGAGAGTACAAAAATACATTATTTGATGACAATTAAATTATTAATAGAAAAATCAATAGTGAGAAAATATGTGGAAAATATTTGAATATCTGAAAATACCCACATAACCACATATTTATTTGTAAATATTAATATCACATTTATAAAAACTCATATGTGAAAGAGGAAATCATAAAGGGAATTTTAGAATGTATTTTGAATGGAATGAAAATGAAATGCCAAATAGCAAGTGTAAAATAAAAAGCTATAAAAGTTCTAGAAGAAAAAACACAAATCCTTGTGATTAGAGTTTTCAACCTTGGCACTATTGACATTTGGGACTAGACAATTCTTTTGCATGGGGTGGGACGGGGCAGAGAGGGAGTGTGTGCACACGCATATATGTACGGGGTGAACTTTTCTGTGTGTTGTAGGATGTTTAACATTTTCTCTTGCCTCCACCCTACATGCCAGTAGCAACCCCCCACTGACACTAACTGTGATGACCAAAAATGTTTCCAGACTTTGCCAAATGTGCACTGGGAGAATTGAGAAAATTGCCCCCAGTTGAGAAGCACTAAAGATAGATATTTTACATAGAATATCAAAACACAGTCCATGAAAAGAAAAACATAATAAATTTGATTAATCAAAATTAAGAATTTTTACTTTTCTAAAGAGATTGTGTAAAGTATGAAAAGACAAGCTACAGAGCGGCAGGATGTATCTGCAAATAACATGTCTGGTAGATGACTTGTATCCAGAATATATAAAGGACTTCCAAAATTCAATAATAAGAAAGCAAACCATGAAATAAAATTATTAGGCAAAACATTTGAAACAATCACTTCACCAAAACGATATGTGGATGGCAATTAAGCCCATGAAAAGGTGCTCAATATAGTTAGTTATTAGAAAAGTTCAAATTAAAGCCACAATGATATACAACTGCCAAAAAATTAGAAGCTAAAACTAAAAAAGACTGGGCATACCAAGTGTTGGCAAGGTGGAACAACTGAAACCCTCATACACTACTAACAGGAATGTAAAATATTACCACAACATTGGAAAACAGTTTGGGAGATTCTTTAAAATTTAAATATTCACCTACCATGTAATACAGCCATTCTATTCCTAGGTATTTACCTAAAAAAAAAAAAAAAAGCATATATTCAAACAAAGAATAGTTCATAGATGCTTTATTATGCTTATAGCCACTTTATTTGTAATAGCCAAAAACTGAAAAATAAAAATTCTACCAATAATTGAATGGATAGACAAATTGTAGTACATGTAAAGAATGAAATACTAGTTGGCAATTAAAAAGAATTACCCATCTTTATATGCAATAACATAAATGGCTCTCAAATATGCTGAGTAAAAAAAGCCAAAAGAAAAAGACAACATAGGATATAATTTCATTTATGTTAAATTATAGAAAGTGCAAACTAATCTATAGTGACAACAAATAACTCAGCAATTGAAGATGAGGGGAGACAGGAAGAAACTAAAAGATTTAAAAGGGGTAAATGCAGACTTTTGTGATAGATATAGTCATTATCTTGCTTATGTTGATGGTTTTACAGCTATTCACATATGTCATAAACCTACCAATTTATACACTTTAAATATGTACAGTTTATAGTGTGTCAATTATGCCTTAATAAAACCATTTTTCTAAAAATAAAGTACCTAAACAAAATCACATGTAATTCCTTTGATAGTTATAATATAAACATGTGATTTATGGTGAAAAAAAGGATAATTTGGGGAAGAATTGAAAGCAAGATTTTTTAAATGAAGGACAAACTTGTCATAGGCAATAAATATTGACACATTTTTTAGTTGGTAATTTTGCTGCACTGTTTTATAAGAGAAATTTAGCACTGTTAATTGTTAATTCACACTGTTAATTGTAAATTTTGCAACAGCACCATGATTCTATTCCATACTGATTTCTAGTGACTATGTGATGAGAATGATAGAGAATGACTCTAGAAGGGCAAAGAACTTAGAATGTTTCCTCCAATGTCTCTTCAGTACACACATTTTTAAAGGACAGGATAATAAATGTTTCCCAGGTGAGGAGGAGGGATAGGAATTGAGGAGTTTAAATATTATAGATGAAAGGAAAGTCTCTGTCTTCCTCACCCCAATTGAGTAATTAATCTCCTTCATGAGGAGAGACTGTCCACTATACACAGGAGAAACAGTCATTCTTAGAACCATCTTTCCTACATTCATTATTTCTCAATCATTACCATTTAGAAAGAGCTTTGGATCATGGGGAAGAAAACAAAAACAAACAAACAAAAATACATAAAGTTGGAAGCCAGACAGATTTGAATTTGAATCTTGGATATTTCACTCATTAGCTGAGCCTTGGTTTTTAATCAGTGGAATGGATAAATTAATGTCAGTATTGCAGGATTATTGTGAAGATTAGAGAAAATTTGCATAAAGGATCAGAGGTGATAGGAAGACAGAAGGCTGAAATTGTCTAAGCTTCTTCATATTCATTCATTCATACATGTATTTATTCATGTGGCCACTTTTTATTTTAGCCTGTACTATGTATCAGAGGTCAGACACTCCTCTAGATGCATGAGTCAATCATTGAAAAAGATGCAACCTTGTTAAATTACAGCATAGAGGCCCACAGTTAAAATAAATATGGTAAATAAATAAATTACATCTGTTGTTAGAAGGTGAAAAATTAAAGCAAGTTAAGGGAATTCAGTAGCACAAAAATGGGGCTAGTTTTAATTTTAAATTGGAGGAGGGGGTGTTCAGGGTAAGCCTCACTGAGATAGTGACATTTGACAAAAGAGATAAGGGAATTCCCATTGTGAATATTTGATGGAATGACATTCCACGCAGAGAGAAAGCTAGTGCAAAGTCTTAAAAGCTAAAGAACACCAATGAAAAACCATGAAAGACTAAGGAGAAGAAAGTAGACGAAGTTAGAGATATATGTGGGTGGTGGAGGGGGCAGAGAGAGGTGACTAGTAGAGATTGTAATGAGTCTTGTGCTATTGTAAGGACTGACTTTTGCTACAAGTGAAATAGAAAAAAATTTTGACTAGAGGCGTGACATAATCTGACTTATATTTTAAAAAGATCACTCTGGCTACAATATTAAGACTACAATGGGTAAGTATGAAAGCAGGAAGAATAGTTGAGAGGGTATTACTGGGCTCTAGGAGAGAAACAATAATGGCTTGGCCCTAGTTAGAGGAGGTGAGGTGGATATATTGTAAAGACAGAACCAATCCTGTCTTTTTTGAGGACAACAGGCAAACCCTGAATGAAGCGAACAGTTTGAAGACTCTTTCCTTCCTAGCCAGGCAGTAGACTGGGTTCAAAGAACTGTATCTAGGATCCATGGTTGTGCATAAGCATGACCTTCCATAATTTGGAAATCCCTATAAGTTAATGTGACTATGCCTCATATTTCTGTTCAAAATTTTCTGAGAAATTGGAAAGGAAGCCAAGCCTTCTTTAGCTTTTAAGCTGAGAGAATCCAAGGAGCCAAAGTGGATTTTTCCTGGTAGCAGTGATAAGGTCTAATAATCTGCTGCTGCTGCTATTGGCTTATAACAGAAGAGATACTGGTTCTCTCCATCACGTTCACTGCTGCCTGAAATTACAGTGATGTTCGTTCACTGTCCAGATTGCCCTCAGGAATGATGAACATATTCGCCAGCTTTCAAAAGTACTACCAAAGGTGGCTTTCAACTGTCCATAGGTGTTAATCCAAAAACCACTCCCTATTAAAGACAGTGCACACAAATCTCCATTCCAATTCCATTTTCTCAACCCAGGACAGTACTATGGCAACTGCACCTGAGATATAGTGAGAAGAACAAACACGTAACCATTCACCTGAGGGTCCAACAGTCTGTTCAAAGAACAGCAACAAAACATTTAGCATAGTTCTTTATTTAAATAGAACCTCTGAGGAAGAACTTTTAAGGAAGAACATTTATAGGAAATATTTCTGAAAATAAAACACATCTTCACAATAAAAAACACTCTGCAGATATATTAGGGTATGGACACTTGAAATCTCAAATAGAGGATCCAAAGGAAGAAATACCACAAAAAGCAACACAAAAGCACTAACACATGGAAAATGTGAGTGAAGATGAGAGATGTAAAGGATAGTACAGGCAGCTAATGTAACATCTGAAGAATATTAGTTCTAGCAGAAGGAAAAAAGACTACATGGAAAAGACGAAATGATCAAACAAATAGTAAAAGAAATTTTCTCCAAGCTAAATAAATATTTAAGCTTGCAGATTAAAATGCCTCATCAAATTCCAAGTAATGTTGATGACAAAAGATTTATGTGAAGGCACAATCTGAATTTTTGAACTGCAAAATTATAAGAAAGTGTTACAAGCTTCCAGGTAGAAAGAAGTCACTTGCAAAGAATAAGAATCATTTGTGTCCAACTTCTTATCTGCTAGAAAGCAAAGGAGTAATACTCAGACTACTGAGAAAAAAGGATGATAAACTAATCATTCTTTAGTCAGATCAGATACCAGTCTCCTGGAAGAGAGAAAGATATTTGTTAATAGTCAAATATTCAGAGAGTTTATCACTCACATTCATCATTTGAGGATAATAGTTAAAAAAAATTATCGTTAAAGCACAGATTTACTAGAGCTGAGAATTTGAGATAAGGAAAATAAAAAGAAAGAAAAGATTAGTAATAACCCTAGCAGTACAAATGCAGCTAAATCTGAAAAGATAATGATACACTATCTGTCAGGAATATGGAATATAACTTTCTAAGAAATTATACAACTTGTGAAGAAATAAAATATTAAACTGCCTTAGTAAAATCTAGGAGTATAATTAGGAGCTGGAAAGAAAAAGGCAGGGTAGTTCTGAATGTTTCAGTAGACTAGGGAGATGTGGATGAAAGGAACAGGGGTCCGAAACACTAAATTATCAGACTGAGGAGTATGGCGGGGAAATGGGTTGTCACAGAAAAAATATTTTGTATGATTTGGGGGAATGATTTAACTGTTTAGGTCTTGTTTGTTCCATTTATTCAGCAAATAATGAATATAAACAGGATGTCATTTATATGTCACATGCTTTTCTGTGGGTTGAAGGCACACCATTTGAACAAAACACACAATTTCTATCCTGTTGTGTTTCCAATTTTAATTAAAAAAAGAGAATACACTGAGAGATAAACTGTTTAGAGAAACAGAGTATCATAAGGGAGAGTTATATGGATATGGACATAAAAATAAGCAGGCATAAAAGAGACCAGACTAGGTACTTCCTTGAAATTCTTGTTTGTCATACAAAGTATGATTAGTGTAAAAGTTTGCCAGAATACAAATAACATAGTTTTGATATGACCACATTTACCAATACTTAACATAATAATCACCAAATATCATAAGAAAAAATGTAGAAATGACTCTAGAACCTACTGGGAAAATCCAAGGGACCTCCAAAATAAAATGGCTGCAAATTCAGCTGCAAACGGTTTCCTTCAACTATAATACTTTGTATTACTTTCCACTTAAATAAAAATAAGTCTTCACCTTGACTCTTACCTCGTTTTGGTAAATTTTACTAAATAATTAAGAAAATAAAACTCTTAAATGATTGTATGAGTGAATAAATAACATGCATATAACCACTCCCAACTCTAAACACCACAGAATAGAAACAACAGCTTTTTATTTAATAAGATCCAATTCACTCTTAGGATCTTCACTTTCAGGTACTTTTTCAGAATTTCTTGTCTTTTTCTTTACCAATGTTCTCCACATAAAATGAGTTCAAGTTTCTTTGCAGTCATTAATCAACCAGCAAAAAGAAAATGTGTAATACATGCAAATTGAAGTATTTTATCCAAGATTTTTTATTGTGTCTTATCTATGAATAGAAAGATGTATGTATGTTTACATGCAATCTCACCTATTTAGCTTGTTTCAGTAGTCTTACTTAATGTTCTGGATTTTTTTTTCTCTTCCTGTAGTTAAAATAATATGTAAGAAAAATGAGTTATATTTTTGTATTAAAATTTTTTAGCCAAAACTACAACACAGACTGGAGGAAAATATTTTCAACATAATCAACTGAAAAACAGAACCTAGAATATATAAACTTCATCAAATTTATGCAAAAGATAAATAATAGTATACTGTCCAACAGCATACTATGCACAACTAAAATGAAAGAATGAACAAGTTCTAGACATATCAACATTGGTAAATATATAATCAGGCTGAGTTAGAATGGCCAGTTCTAAAAGTTTATTACCATTTGGTATAATGTATGTAAACTTAAAATCTGAACTAACAATCCTATAAATGTCAATAGAATATATGCCTTTAAAAAGGGAGGTACAAAGATTGACTGCAGAAATGGACATTCAACTGTATCTATAATTTTCTTTTTTAAATGACAAATGTGACAAAATGTAAACGTCTTTAAAATCTAGGAAAAAAGTATTTTGGGCTAACTAAAATATTACACAATTATTAAATATTAAGTCATCTTGCTTTTAAACTTTGTGTCATAAAATATTGTCTATGTTGCTTTGAGTTATTCTAAGCAGCAAGCAAAAAATATATTATTATTCCTGAAAAAATGTGGTAGTTGACACCATTTTTTTGGTTTCTCAAATACTAGATCTGTAATTTTATCTTCAATAAAAAAGTTCTTTTATGCTTCATGAAGCTAGAAATCAATTGGAAAAATTTAGAAAAATTCCCAAATACATGGAAATTAAACAACAAGTTCCTGAACACTAAATAGGGCAAAAAGAAAATTTAAAAATTATCTTGACACAAACAACAATGGAAATACAGCATATCAAACTGTATATGATGCAGTGAAAGCAGTTCTAAGAAGGAACCTAATAGCAATAAATGCCTACATAAAAAAAAAAAAAATCTCAAATAAACAACCTAACATTACCTACATAAAAACGAGAAAAGGAAGACCGTAAGCTCAAAGTGAGTAGAAAGAAGAATATAATAAAGATCAGAGCATAAATAAATAAAATAGAGACTAGAAGAACAATAGATTTTTTTTTTTTTTTTTTTTTTTTTTTTTTGAGACAGTCTCACTCTGTCGCCCAGGCTGGAGTGCAGTGGTACAATCTCGGCTCACTGCAAGCTCCGCCTCCTGGTTTCACGCCATTCTCCTGCCTCAGCCTCCCGAGTAGCTGGGACTACAGGTGCCCGCCGCCACGCCCGGCTAATTTTTTATATTTTTAGTAGAGACGGGATTTCACCGTGTTAACTAGGATGGTCTCAATCTCCTGACCTCGTGATCCGCCCTCCTCGGCCTCCCAAAGCGCTGGGATTACAGGCGTGAGCCACTGCTCCCGGCCGAAAAAAAATTAACAAAAGTAAGAGTTGTTTTTTTGAAAAGGTAGACAAAATAAATCATTAGCTAGACTAAGAAAGAGAGAAAAGTCAAATAGATAAAATTAGAAGTTAAAAAGACTACTAATATCATAAAAAGAACAGTAACAGAGTACTATGAACAATTATGTATCAACAATTTAGGAAGTTTAGAAGAAATGAATAAATTCCTAGACACATACAACCTACCAAGACTGAATTATGAAGAAATAGAAAATATGAATAGACCAATAATGAGTAATGAGATTGAATTAGTAATAAAACTATCTCATCAAAGAAAAGCTCAGGACTTGATGGCTTTATTGCTGAATTATACCAAACATTTAAAAACCTAACACCAAATCTTCTCAAACTATTTCAAAAAATTGAAGAACAAAAAATTTTTCCAAATACACTTTATGAGGCCAGCATTACCCTGATAACAAAGCCAAACAAGGATATGGCAAGAAAAAAAAATTACAAGTCACTATCCTTGATTAACACAGAAATAAAAATTCTCAACAAAATACTATCAAATCAAATTCAAAAGGACATTACGAGGATCATTTATCATGATCAAGTGGAATTTATCCCAGGGATGCAAGGATGATTTAACACATGCAAATCTATGAATATGAAATACCACAAGTGGTATGATTTTATACATATATAATATATATTAAATATATATAATATATAATATATATTTTTTATATATATATATAGGTTTTTGTTCACCTTCCTGGCTCATAATTCCCATAGCCCTTATTACAGTCTTTTGTTATAATGTTAGGTATGTTAAACCTCAGGAGCAGGCATCTGGAAACAATCTCTCTGATTTTTTCCTGCTCTCTACAGTCCCAAGGTAGGACTATAATTTGATTGTAGGTCTTAAGACTCTCCCTAGAGAGGATTTCACCCTATACCCTTAGGGAAGGAAGGCTGACATATGAAACTTCCATGAAAACCCAAGAGGACTGGATTAGGCGAGCTTCTAGATAACTGTGGAGGTTCCTGGAGGCTGGCATACCCAGGGACATGTGCTCCTTACCCCCTACCTAGCCCTACACATCTCTTTATTGTAGTTATTGTAATATCCTTTATAGTACACTGGTCAACGTGTTTCACTGAGTTATGTTAGTCACTCCAGCAAATTAATCAAGCTCAAGGAGGCGGTCTATCTCCAGGTAGATAGTGTCAGAATTGAATTGGAGAATACTCAGCTGGTGTCTAATACTTGTTAATGGGGAAAATAAACCACACATTTGATCACAGAAGTCTTCTGTATTGATTGTTGTGGTGTGAGGGCAGAGGAAAAACATGATTTTAGTATTTTTCTCAAACACCACATTAACAACATATAGGACAAAAACCATATAATCATCTCAATAAATGCAAAAAAATTGACAAATTTTAACTTCCTTTCATGATGAAAATAACTATTAATAAATTAGATAGAGAGGGAATATACTTCAACACAATAAAGGCCATATGTGACAAGCCCAGAGCTAACATCATACTCAATGCTGAAAATTTGAAAGTGTTTCCTCCATGATCAGAACAAGACAAAGATGCCCCTTCTCACTACTTCTTTTCAACCTAACACTGGAATCCTAGCCAAAACAATTAAGCAAGAGAAAGAAATAAAAGTCATCCACTTCAGAATAGAAAAAGTTAAATTGTGATTTTTTTTTGAAACGGAATTTTGCTCTTGTCGCCCAGACTGAAGTGCAATGGTGCAATCTCTGCTCACTGTAACCTCTGTCTCCTGGGTTCAAGCGATTCTCCTGCCTCAGTCTCCTGAGTAGCTGGGATTACAGGTGCCCACCACCATGCCCAGCTAATTTTTGTATTTTTTTAGTAAAGATGGGGTTTCACCACGTTGGCCAGGCTGGTCTCGAACTCCTGACCTCAGGTGATCCACCCGCCTCGACCTCCCAAAGTGCTGAGATTACAGGCATGAGCCACCGTGCTTGGCCAAATTGTCATGGTCTTATATATAGAAAACACTAGACTCCACCAAAATCCGCTAGAATTAATAAACAAATTCAGTAAAGTTACACAGTACAAAATCAACATATAAAAATCAGTGAAGTTTCTATACAATAAACACAATCTATTCAAAAAAAGAAATCAGGAAAACAATTCTATTTACAATAGCTACAGAAAAAATAAAATAGGAATAAATTTAACCAAGAAAGTGAAACAACTGTACGCTGAAAACTGTAAAACATTGATGAGAGAAATTAAAGAAGACACAAATAATTGAAAAGATATTTCATGTTCATAAATTAGAAGAAATAATATTGTTAAAATGTCCATACTACTCAAAGCAATCTACAGATTCAATATAACCTTTATTAAAATTCCAATGACATTTTTTACAGAAATAGAAAAAAATCTTAAAATTCATATAGAATCGTAAGAGAGCCCAAATAGTCAAATCACTATTAAGTAAGAAGAGCCGGGTGCAGTGGCTCTCACCTGTAGTCCCAGCACTTTGGGAGGCCGAGGCGGGCAGATCACGAGGTCAGGAGTTCAAGACCAGCCTGGCCAACATGGTGAAACCCCATCTCTACTAAAAATACAAAAAATTAGCCAGGTGTGGTGGTGGGAGCCTGTAATCCCAGCTACTCGGGAGGCTGAGGCAGGAGACGTGCTTGAATCCGGAGGTGGAGGTTGCAGTGAGGCAAGATTGTACCATTGCACTGCAGCCTGGGCAACAAGAGTGAAACTCCGTCTCAAAAAAAAAAAAAAAAAAAAAATTGAGTAAAAAGAACAAAGCTAGAGGCATCACACTACCAGACTTTAAAATGTACTGCAAATCATAGTAATCAAAACAGCATGATACTATTATAGCATATGGACACATACAGAAATGAAACTTTAATAGAGAGTCATAAATAAATCCATGCATTTGAAATCAACTGATTTTTGACAAAGGCGCCAATAACACACAATAGGGAAAAGACTTTCTTCAGTAAATAATGTTGGGACAACTGGATATCCATATGTAGAAGAACGAAACTAGACCTTTTTTTCCCACACCAAATCCAAAAATCAACTCAAAATTGATTAAAGACTTAAATGTAAGATCTGAAACTGTAAAACTACTAGAAAGGAACATGGGGAAAAGCTCCATGACATTGGTATGGGAAATATATTTTTGGATATGAACGCAAAAGCACAGGCAACAAAAACAAAAATAGGCAAATGGGATTATATCAAACTAAAAAACTTCTGCACACTCAAGGAAAAAATCAACAGAGTGAAGAGGCAACATACAGATTGAGAGAAACTATTTGCAAACCATACCTCTGATAAGAGATTAATATCCAAAATATATAAGAAACAACTCAATATTATTTTTTAAAAAACAAAAGATTCATTTTTAAAATGGGCAAAGGTCTTGAGTAGACATTTCTCAAAAGAAGACATACAAATGGGCAGCACGTATATGAAAAATATGCTAAACACCACTAATCATCAGAAAAATGCAAATTAAAACCGCAAGACAGATGACGGGTTGACAGGTGCAGCAAACCACTATGGCACATGCATACCTATGTAACAAACCTGCATGTTCTGCACATGTATCCCAGAACTTAAAATAAAATAAAATAAAAAATAAAAAAAACAAGATATCATCTCATACTTGTTAAGATGGCTATTGTGAAAATACAAAAGACAATAAATGTTGACAAGGTTGTAGTGAGAAGGAAACCATTGTACAGTGATGCAGATAATGTAAATTAGTATAGCCATTATAGAAAACAGTATGAAGCTTCCGCAAAAAATTGAAAATAAAACTACCATATGATCCAGTAATCTCACTACTGGGTATGTATTTAAAGAAAATGAAATCAGTATGTGAAAGAGATACCTGAACTCTCATTTTCATTGCAGCATTATTTATGATAGCCAAAATATGGAATCAACCTAAGTGTCCATCAACGTATGACTAGATAAAGGAAATGTGAGATATATACGTATAACAGACATACAATGGAATACCATTGTACATATAATAGACATATATTGTATATTGGATACATATAAAGGAATATCATCCAGCTTTAAAAAGAAGGAATTCCTGACATTTGAGAAAACATGGATGAACTTTGAGAACATTACATTAAGTAAAATAAGCCAGGCACAGAAAGACAAATACAGCATGATCTCACTTATATATGGAATCTAAAAAAGTTAAATTCATAGAAGTAGAGAGTAGAATGGTGGTTACTAGAGGCTGGGGTGAGGGTGGGGAGATGTTGGTTAAAGGATACAAAATTTCAGTTATATAGAAGGAATAAATTCAAGAGTGCTATTGTACAACATTATGACTATAGTTAGTAACAACATATTATATTCTCAAAAATTGCTAAGAGAGTAGATGTTGTGTTGTCACCACAAATGTGATAAGTGTGTGAGGTAATGCATATGTTGATTAGCTCAGTGTAGCCATTCTGCAATGTATACGTATTTCAAACAGCATATTGTACATGATCAATACATAAAATTTTTATCTGTCAATTAAATAACAATCATAATAGCTATAGAAAATACAAATACAATAAACATTCTTGCCAAGAAGCTTATAAAACCACCCATAAAGTTAACAAATATAGTTTACAAAGGGCAAATAAAAACAAAATAGTATATCTATGCTCCAGAAAGTTCATTCTTATATTTTGTTTTATGAGGATATTTTTAAAATGCAATCAGAAAAATATAATATCTAATTCTGTGTTAAAGTTGAATGTGCCCATATAAAGAATAAAAAGTGAACATTTTTCTACTTAAAATCATAGCGCATTCCACTTTGCCTGTCTGCTCTCAGTTTCATTCTCCAACTTTTTCTCCTTTTTATCTATATCAGAGGAAACTAAATTTTCCAGAACCCCTTGCCCACTGGCTTTCAACTAGTGCCAACCAATGAGACACACTCAATAGAGATAGGAAGGCAGGATAAAATGAGAAGTCAAGGTTTTTCACTCCACAGTTTTTCCCTGTAGCTCTCTACCTCTACTGTTATCTCCAGCGATGGCCAGTTTTTCTCAGTGGCTCCATTACCCACCAAACAACCCTTTACTGCATGAATGGAGGTCTGTTGTGTAGTGTACTTCCATCTTCTCCCAGGTAGTCCTGGCTTCTAAGATCCAGTAATGTGGCCTTCTGGGTTTATTCTTTCAGCATAATCATGGTAACAACTTCCTGCCATTACAGATTTCTGGATCACCTTATCCTTTGTTTGGCTTTTTTAGCTCTAATTTCAACTGTGTCAACATTCTCTTTGTTAAATTCTCTGCTTGAAATCCAAAAGTGGCTTCTGTTTTTCTGACTTGATTCCAATGGATACATCAGCATTGCCAAAAACAAAAAAACAATAACTGAACCTGCATTACAATTATAGAACCTGTACAAATGACAAGCATAAAATATGTGGTCAATAAAATATAAAACTCTTTCTTTAGGAGCTCTTATTCAATTCAAGGGATGGGCCAACTTTCCCAGACCCTTTCTTTATCTGCACCTACATTCATTGTGAATGTCATTAATTTATTTCTTCACTCATTGTATTAGGGTTCTCTAGAGGAATAGAATTAATGGGATATACATATATATATATATATACACACACACACACACATATATATATATGTAAAGGGGAGTTTATTAAGTATTAACTCACACGATCACAAGGTCCCACAATAGGACGTCTGCAGGCTGAGGAGCAAGGAAAGGAGAGCCAGTCCCAGTTACAAAACTGAAGAACTTGGAGTCCAATGTTTGAGGGCAGGAAGCATCCAACATGGGAGAAAGGTGTAGGCTGGGAGGCTAGGCCAGTCTCTCTTTTCGCATTTTTCTGCCTGCTTATATTCTAGCTGCATTGGCAGCTGATTAGATTGTGCCCACCCATATTAAGGGTGGGTCTGCCTTTCCCAGCGCACTGACTCAAATGTTAATCTCCTTTGGCAACACCCACACAGACACACCCAGCATTAATACTTTGTATCCTTCAATCTAATCAAGTTGATACTCAGTATTAACCATCATATTCATCTATTCATTCATTCCATAAAATATTTAATGAGAAACCACCTTGTCCTTGAATAATTTCCTGAGGATATAGAAATGAACAAAACAAAGTTGCTGCTCTTATCATCTTTGGAAGTAGAAGTTTCTAAAGTGTTATCAAAAAATGAAGTAATGTAATTCTTATTTGGCTTTAAAATTAATGAAATCAAATTAACAGTAGCTATTTTATTAGTGAAGGTTAGCAAAAAAAGTATAATTATTCTATAATTGGGATTTCAAATTTAGCATGACCATTCCTAGTTGGAGTAGATAGTTAGAATTTTTCATTTCCATCAAGAAGTTCTTCTTTACTATGGTGTATTTCAGTACATGACCAAAAACTTGTTTCACTAAAAGTACAAAGTTAAATTTCCACACTTGTTGTCACAGGAGTTTCAGTTTACTCAAAAGAACTGCTGCCTTTTGATCATAACCTATGCATGAAGCATTCTCATTCTTTTAATAGAATGACCCCTCATCTATTAGTGTAGCAGGCAACATTAGAACTCAAGAGATATTCATCTCAGATATTCATGTCAGTTTAAAGCTGCTGGAGAAAATATAATTACACATATTTATAATAAAGGTGATTTTTATTCATTGTTTTTATTTGCCACCTTGCATTTTTTTCTATAAAGTGGCTTATTAATACCATTAGTCATAAAACTACTTCACTCAGTTGAGTTTTAAACAACATTATGATTTTTAGCTTTGAATATAGTCTATTTGATTATTTGTTTATGACACTGTTATTATGTGTTTTACTCCAATGTGCTTTCACATTATTTTTTGGACACCATGTGTAAATTTCAAGAGCGAAACAGTGTGATAGCTCAAAAGTGATATTTGACAAGTTTTGCATTCTAGTACCCTACAATATTTAGTACCCTAGTGATATTAAAAAAATGTTTGATATGGGAATGCTTTAAAGTGCCTTTAAGATTTCAGACTTCATTATACCCTGTTTTATGAGAAAAACACCAAAATAATAAAAAAGTAGTTCCTCAAGACATAGCTATTTAGCTGAGAAAATATTTTTGGAGTACTTATGCATAAGACATTGCTGTGTTCAGTTTATTTTTCTTTATGGTATTTTTATGCATTCAATATATACTTTGCTTCCACTTTAGTTTCACCATAATAGTTGCTATTGGATACAAAAGTGAATCAGATAAAATTACTATCCTCAAGAATCACCTACTCAGGGGGAGGACCAGACATTAACATAAAGTGTTACTTTTGTAAAAATGGTATGTAAAAGGCAAAGTGTTGGCACAAAAAAGAACGAGGAAGTTTGCATGGGGAAAGTGAGGAGATAGAGATATGTATTATCATTAAAACCTCCATAAAAATTTAACTGTGATCTTTGTGCTAGGCTTTGACATATAATTTTACTCAAAAGGGCATAAATATATGAAGTAACCAAACAACATGACATGTCTGGGTCATATAAGTGGCTTTTTATTAATAGACCAAAATGGAAGCAAAAAGGGCAGCGAAGTTCAGGGTGAAATATCATGGAATTCTTATGGCATCCTTCCTGTCTTTTTTAGTTAGGAATCTTTTGGTTTCAAAAACCAGGATCTCTAAACTCCATAAGCTGTATATTGAAAATGACTTCATTTCATCGTGTAACTGAAATACCCAGGGCTAATATCAGAAGAAGAATCTGAGACTAGATCCAGATGACCTCATTTATTAAAGGCAGTATTTTAGCAATATATAAAATTGCTGGAGATTCAGGTGATGTACAAAAGGATTTAAGGGAATTAATCAGCTTACCCTAGGCTTATTATGACTATGTGGGACTGAGAGACAATGTGGACACCATTGCCTCAGCAAGAGCACAGTCACTGGTGAGGAAACCAGGGAGATCTGATTAGCCATGCTCTCTGAACAGCCACTAAGCTGATTTCTTTCATTATCCTTTGCTGCCTTTATATTCTTCGAGGTTATAAATGTAAAATCTAACTTCTAAAAGAGTTGAAGTGTTCATTAAAGTGTTCATTTTCACAATGTGTCAAAGCTAGTGCTCTCTATGAGATTAATTCGTTTCTCAAGAAAATTTAAAATGCCATTATCTTTTCTATCACTCAAGGGACAGATGAAGAAGCATGAACAAATTTAGTAACATTTTTATTAAGACCAACTAACTAGCATCTTCATTTGTTACCATATTTTCTCTACATCCCAAAGGACTTGTGTATATTATATATTTTATGACTGATATTTGGAGTCCATAAATTTGCTACACAAATTAATGTGCAAAAGCTCTTATCTTAATTTTGTGCAAAAGTCATCTTAATTATGTTATAACCACTTTAGAAGATAGGCTATATTGTTATAATTTCCTAACCATGGCCTCTACTACAAAGGTATTTATTTTTTTTATCAATTACATAGAGAGTATATACTGAGTCAGACAATGTTCCAATTGTTAGAAAGAGAAAGATGATTTGAACACTATTTCTTACCACAAATTTCAGATTAAATGTTTAGCACTACTGCTTACCACAAGTTAATATTAAAGCAAGAGTCATATTATAACGAGTTTACTGAAGTGCGGTCAAAGAAAGACTACGGTTAGCGTATGAAAAAGTAGATCACACAGAAAGAAAGAAATGTTATTCTATGGTAGAGGAGGAAATTCTCAGGACAATCTCACAGATTAGCTTCTTTAGACCAAATAGTGTAATATAGATTAGAGTTTAGAGAGGAAGGAAAATAACACTTCAGCATCTCTTTCTCTCTCTCTCCCTCTTTCTCTCATGTATCTATTTAGTGTGGATCTGTTGATTACATTTTCTTTCAGGTTCTTTTTATCTAGAAAAAAATGTTTTCCCCTTTTCTTTTTGAAGATAATTTTACTAGTATAGGATTCTGCGTTGAAATCATTTTATTTCAGCACTATTAAGATGTCATTCCATTATACCCTGATTTCCATAATTTTTGCTAAAAAATCGTGTACTTTTTTGTTGCTCTTTTAAAGATAATGTGTCTTCTCCGACCCCCTTAATACTTTTAAAAGTCATCTTTGGAATTTTGTTTCCATTTGTTTTCATATAATTGTCCAAATGAGCTTTTTTTTTTTTAAAAAAAAAAAATTCTAAATGAGTTTAGCAAGCTACTAAATCAGTTTTGGAAAATTTCAACTAGTATTGTTTCAAATACTGCATTTCCTCTGCTCTCCTAAAATCACAGTGCTAGTAAGTTCATAGAGTTAGGATTTGATTACAACTAAGATAATATGAATTTATTCACTATGTATTTTTTTATTTTTATTTTTATTTTTATTTTATTTTTTGGAGACAGAGTCTTGCTCTGTTGCCCAGGCTGGAATGCAGTGGTTCGATCTTGGCTCACTGAATCCTCTGCCTCCCGGGTTCAAGCAATTGTTCTGCCTCAGCTTCCCAAGTAACTGGGACTACAGGCACATGCCACCACACCTGGCTAATTTTGTATTTTTAGTAGAGACAGGGTTTCGCCATATTGGCCAGGCTGGTCTCGAGCTCCTGACCTCATGATCCAACTGCCTCGGCCTCCGAAAGTGGTGGGATTACAGGCATGAACAACTGTGCCTGGCCTTTGTTATATTTTTAACTTCTATGCTAAAAATATACAATGACCTTCTCTATGTCTGCATTTGTTCAAAAGATTCAGTTTTGTTTAAAATTTTCTCAAATATTTTCTTTAAATTGTATTTTAAGGTATCTTCAAACAAAGCAACGAGTTCAAAAACAATTTTGATTTTATTTAAATCGATATTTTTTCCAAAAAACTCAAGATATGTGCTAAATATGTGGGGTGTGTGTGTGCGTGTGCATGTGTGTGTGTGTTCAATTTATTAACTGCTGCAGATACGTTAGAATGGGATTTTCCTATTTAAGTAGCATTTCCTGACCTTGACATTAGTATCTTTTTATCTACATATAAGAATTTTACAAATTGTATTTGAAGTCCTTCCTACATTACTCCTGATGACTTTTATTTTAAACAGGTTCTCATTTTCTAAGAGGGTGTTTTTAATATACCATCTCATTATATGACCCAGAAGTTTATAACAGACTTAGTGTTTCTATCATATACTATTTAAGAAAATGATTTTAAATATAGAAAATGGGAAATATTTCTATTTGTATCATTACATAGAAAACATCACAATATAATATTAATAGAGAATTATTATTTGTTCCAAAATGTATTAAGACCAAGAAGAGTTGTGTCATAATCTTGGGACCTTGGCTCCAAAGTATCCTATAACCTCATTAGAATAGAGGCTTAACCAAGGCTGGGAGCAGAATGGCTAAATGGAATGTTTTGCTGGCCATTGTGGGTGCAGTCAGCAATTCAAATAATTATATTTAAAAGATAACTAAAGAATTAACAAGTACATCAATACTTTTAATTATTGACGTATTAATTCCAACTACTGGAAACAAGGGCAGAAACCAAATATAGGATGGAAAATGTGAGCTGTTACCCAGAATAACCAGAGAAATATTGGGCCTGAATGTAGTCTCCAACCACTAGATACAAAGTGCATCTTCCTATAAGAGGAAAGAAGTGTTTTAGTTCAGAGCAATCTGGCAAGATAGAATTGAGATCTCAATGAAAGGAATATTTAATTCCATTAGGCAAAAATATAAACTGTTAACAGAAGAAAATGAAAACATAATGGAAGAACAGGAATCATGAACAAAAAAGAGTAGATTTGAAAAAAAATAGAAATTCTGAAAATAAAAAATATAGATACTGCAATTTAATACTACATTGATAGTTAAAACAGAAAACATGATGTGACAAGAACGAATTATTTAATTAAAAGATAGAGAATGCTGCAAATATAAGACAGTATTTAAATGGAGAAGGTTAATATATGATTAAAAAAAAAAAAAAAAGAGTTCCAGAAAAAGAACAGAGATATACAGGACAAAATGACAAATAAAATTGTTTTCCATGTAATTGATAAGCTGATCCCAAATGTAAATGGAAAAGCAGAGTCTAATCTAGACAAGACAAACTTGTAGAAAAGTAGAATAAATAAGAGGAGGAGAAGATGAGCTTAAAAAGGAATAAAAAACCTGTAATCCCAGCACTTTGGGAGGCCGAGGCAGGCAGATCACGAGGTCATGAGATGGAGACCATCCTGGCTAACACGGTGAACCCCGTCTTTACTAAAAATACACAAAATTAGCCGGGCATGGTGGCGGGCATCTGTAGTCCCAGCTCCTCTGGGGGCTGAGGCAGGAGAATGGCGTGAACCCGGGAGGCAGAGCTTGCAGTTAGCCGATATCGTGTCACTGAGCTCCAGCCTGGGCGACAAAGCGAGACACTGTCTCAAAAAAAAAAAAAAAAAAAAAAAACAGAAGAAAAAAAGGAATAAAAAAGAAAAAGTCGAATTTTAAAAGAGAAGAAAAGGAAGAAGAGAAAGAAAAAAGGCGATTTCTATTTAAAGATAAGTTTATGGTAATTAAAACAGTGTAGTATTGATAAGTGAAAAAAAAAGCAAACAATAGAACAGAATAAAGCACACAGAATCAGATCCACAAATATCACACTGTATGTATGTAAGTTACAGGGAATTACATACTACTACTGGAGAAGAAGTGACTCCGCTTAATGGCACTAGAATAATTGGGTATCCAAATGAATAAAAAGAAAATTTAGAATCTCATTTCAGATCAGACATAAAAATTCATCCCAGGTAGGCTAACACACAGAACTTTAGGACATTTAAAACTGTTTGGATATTTTAATTTTTT
This sequence comes from Pongo pygmaeus, assembly GCF_028885625.2. Lineage (NCBI taxonomy): Eukaryota > Metazoa > Chordata > Mammalia > Primates > Hominidae > Pongo > Pongo pygmaeus. The sequence continues at coordinate 88,232,025 of NC_072384.2, forward strand.
TAAGTTGCTAAAAGATACAGCATCAAAAATCTATTTTATAAGCATCACTTTATTCCATCCCATACGACTTCAAATCATTCTCTAACAAAACTTTTTTATATGCATGCATGCTTTTCTTCTGTTTTTTAAATTATAAACTAGTTATTAAAAATATACATTCTAAAATTCTCCACTGTTAAATTAATTAACTTTTTCATTATTCAACATTTAAAATATCAAATAAGGATGGCTTACATGTTTTGGTTACAGCTACAAGTCTTTAAACTTTTTCAAATGATTCATTGGATAATATATTTATGTTTTAAAAAATTTGATTTCTTTCGCCATCTACCATTTTCGTGTAGGAGATCAGATGCAACACTGGAGGCAGAACTCAGACACCAGACCAAATTGAGGACTAGCTAAAACATGGCCAGGGAAGAAGTAGCTCTCCATAAGACATATATGCCAGTGTGCCATGCCAGTTCATTGACATTGCAACACCTGGAAGTTACTGCCCCTTTCCATGGCAATGACCTGGCGATCTGGATGTTACCAGCCCTTTCCTAGAAATTTCTGTATAATCCACCTCTTAGTTTGCATATAATTAAAAGTGGATATAAATATGACTGCAGAACTGCCATTCAGCTGCTACTCTGAGCATACTGCCTACAGGGTAGCTCTGCTGTACAAGTAGCAGTATCTCTGCTGTTGCTGTACATTGCCACTTCAATAAAAGTTCCTGTTTAACACCACCAGCTTGCCCCTGAATTCTTTCCTGTGTGAAGCCAAGACCCTCCCTAGCTAAGCCTCAATTCTGGGACTTGCCTGCCCTGCATCAATTCTAAAGCAATACATTTTTGGATATATTCTTTAAGAACACCCTTAAATCTTCATATAAATACTTGCATCTTCCTCTCATCCCTGGTCTTCACAAAGAAATCTCTTTTTATTGTCTCCTTGTGAGCTTCTTTGCTATTTTCAAATGCCATGTATTTTGGTTATCTGTTGCTGTAAACAATCTCCCCCAAAACTAAGTGGATTAAAACAATAATTATTTAATTATCACTTAAAATACTCTCGGTAAGACATTTGAACAAGGCATAGTGGGTTTGGATATCTCAGCTTTATATGATGTCTGCTGGGCAGAATTAATACATGATTTACCAGGCCAGTGCAAAAAGAAGAAGTTGAACTTGTTCATAAATTATTAAGTATTTCAATTTAGTGATAGCAGAGCATTAAGCCAAGCACAGAAACCTTAAAGCATGGGAGCCTTCCGTGTAACTGCTCAGGTCACACATCTATAAAGCCCGCCCTGCTGCTGGTCATAAAACATTCACAGTGGCTTTTACATCACATGCCTGATACCCCAGCTAGGATGGTTCAAAAAACTGGAGGCTGGTTAGCATGGCTTAACTTGGATCATATGTCTGGGATTTTGTCCTTACTGTCATCTGGGTTTCTTGGTTCTGCTATATAGTTGTAGGACATTTTCCTCTTCACACAGCATCCCCTCCTGGCCTGTCACCCTGGTTGAGTCTTCTCATATTCTGGATGCTGGGTTCTAAGAGGAAGAAGGTGAAAGCTACCTGTACTTTTTAAACCTGCACTTAGAAGTTCTCTGCATTTTATGCAGTAAAGCACTTCACAAAGACAGCCAAGATTCAAAGAGAGGGTAAATAAACTATGTATTGATGTGCAAAGCAGAAAAGTGATGTGAAAGAGAAGGACTTTGGGGGACTATCATGTTATTTGCATAATATGAGATATGAGAAGTACTATTAAAAAATAGTCACAGAGCTCAGCATTTGAATGCAGATCTGTTTCATTTCAAAGTCCACATTCTTTCCACTACTACAAACTTTCTCTCAAGAATTAGGGGCTAGATTTTATTTTAAGATTCATATCAGGCCAGGAGGGGTGGCTCACACCTGTAATCCCAGCACTTTGGGAGGCTAAGGCAGGTGGAACACAAGGTCAAGAGTTTGAGACCAGCCTGGCCAATATGGTGAAACACTGCCTCTACTAAAAATACAAAAATTAGCCGGGCATGGTGGTGCTCCCCTGTAGTTCCAACTACTCAGGAGGCTGAGGCAGGAGAATTGCTTGAACCTGGGAGATGGAGGTTGCAGTGAGGTGAGATCCACCACTGCACTCCAGCCTGGGCGACAGAGAGAGACTCGTCTTAAAAAAAAGAATCAAATCAGAATATAAAGGCACATTGTTATGGATTTTTTTTCAGAATCACAGTATACAAAACATATACTCACCAAATTTAATTAATGTGCAATGACCTGATGTTTTCAATTGGAATGATAAGAATTTTTTTTTTTTTTTTTTTTTTTTTTTTTGAGGCAGAGTTTCACTCTTGTTGCCCAGGTGGAGTGCAATGGCCTGATCTCAGCCCACCACAACCTCCGCCTCCCAGGTTCAAGTGATTCTCCTGCCTCAGCCTCCCAAGTAGCTGAGATTACAGGCATGCGCCACCACACCCGCCTAATTTTGCATTTTAGTAGAAACGGGGTTTCTCCATGTTGGTCAGGTTGGTCTTGAACTCCCGACCTCAGGTGATCTGCCTGCCTCGGCCTCCCAAAGTGCTGGGATTACAGGCATGAGCCACCGCGCCCGGCGGAACTATAAGAATTTATCCATAACTTGACTAAGAAGGAAATGGTGAAATCTTCCCTTTCACCTTCTGACGCTTCACTGAAAATCAGTGAACAAAAGGCAGATTTAGAGGAGAAAGGACATACAAATTTATTAATGTGCAAATAAGGCAGACAAAGGAATGTTAGATAACAACTTCATCCTGTACTTTGGGGAAGACAAAGGATTGAGGACAAAAGTGGGGGTGATACTCAGATCTTGAGGCCTCTTCCTCAGTTCAGCATGTCAAAGCACCATATTTTGGGGTATCAGTTTCTGAGCCCCAACAACCCCTAATTTCTGAACTTCTATCCAAGTACTAACCAGGCCCCACCCTGCTTAGCTTCCGCGATCAGACGAGATTGGGCGCGTTCAGGGTGGTATGGCCGTAGACTAATTTCTGAACTAAAAGTGAGAAACATTGCTTTCATAATAGTAAGTGATTTCTGTAAAATTAGAATGACATTGTAATATTTCTATAATTTTTCTCACTTAAATAATATAACCTAGAAATTAGAAAACTACACTAAATTAAAAAGAAGAAAAATTGTATAAAATTTGGGAAGTGCAGACAATTACCAAATATTTAAATAATTTTTATTTCTACCACCCATACTATCCACTAATAACATTCTATGCATACTTTGCATTACTTTTTTTTTGTCATCACCATTGCATACATAGTATAAAAATTAAGGTTAGAAACATCTCTATTATATTAATCATTATCACCTTCCCCCTTATTTAAATTACACTCTTTATCTATATCATTATGTTTATTTGCAATTCCGTTCTCATTTATCTATGATTTCCATGTCTTGGCCAAATGTTACCTGTTTTAATATAGACATTAAAAGAAAAGACCTCATTTCCTGTTTCAGAGTAAATTATGGTTCTAGAGTCAAATTATTTGGTGGCTGACGGAATATAGAATATGAAACTGTAAAAGAAGCAGCATTATCTGAAATAGAAGAAAACTGAGGGAAACGTACTATCCCAAACCTCTAAAACAATCCACTAGATTTTAAGTTGTTTCTTCCCAAATACTAACAACATCATAACTTTCTTGAAAGTAAAAAAAAAAAAAGAGATGTATCCATAATTTACCTGTGGGTCTAAAATAATTAATGGTTCATTGAAATTTTTGAAATTAATAGTTAAAATTACAATTATAACTTATGTTTATAGTTGAGACATCACTTTCTTGCCTTCAATAATATTTTTCTTTTTTGTTTTCCTGAGATTTTGGAATTTGAGATTAAAGTAGAATTCTGATTAATTTTCAAATCAAAATTGGAATACTTTAAAACATAAAGCTCCTAATACAGTGTGATAGGCCGCCTCTAATTTAATGTCTCTTGACTATTTTCCACTGCTACTCATATAAACTAATGTTTCAATGAGGCTCTATGAAAACGATGTCTAACAGAACAACTGTATTTATAGAACAGAGAGTTTTCAGATTTTTTTGTGTGTCAATACATGCTGTGTGTCCTTAAACATACCCTGTATAAGTTCCAAGTGGAGTCATGCTCTGTCATAACAACCAGTCCAATTTTCCATTATATAAAAAAGTTAATTATGTATCTGTATTCTGAAGCAAACGTAAACGAGATGTGTAGCTGTATGAGAATTATTTCTCACTTAATGACATCTACGTCTTATATTCCACATGGCAGATTTCTAAGCTTTTTATATTGTATAAATTTTGTGCACAGATGAATCCCTGTGACAGAAAATTGTCAAATGTGTTTTCTCCTTTGAAACTCACTTCATCATTGTTAAAATCTCAATAAACAAAACTGTAATGCTTTTTATTTCTCAACCCATCACTGAAACCTTAGAAAAACCATTGTTATTATTACTGTATAATCTAAAAATATAATTATTTCTAGATAATCTTTAAGAATTTGCATAACGGAATTTTTAATGAGATTTTTCTGGCTGTCTTGTTGTGCTGAAAACCCAAAACAAGAAATAAAGAGGAGCTATACTGGTATTTTCTAAGGAGACCCACCCACAAAAGTAAAAGAACTAGTTCCTACCCCTACTTCAGATAGGGAGAGGATTGGGAATGGGGAAAGCAGCACTGTAGTCCTCAGCCTTTGGGAGGTGCAATGTAAGTTTTTGATTTTGTTTGTTAGGACAGGGTCTCTCTCTGTTGCCCGGGCTGGAGTGCAGTGAGGCTATCTCGGGTCACTGCAACCTCCGCCTTCAGGGCTCAAGCAATTCTTCTGCTTCCACCTCCTGATTTTTGTGTTTTTTTGTAGAGACAGAGTCTCACAGTGTGGCCCAGGCTGGTCTCCAACTCCTGGGCTCAAGCAATCTGCCCGCTCGACCTCCCAAAGTGAGGGGATTACAGGCTGAGCCAACACTCCCAGCAGGGAGGTGTAATATTTATAGAGAGATTTTGTTTCCATTCCACTGGGAGGACGGAGCATTCCTTCTTCTGTGAGAGGGGTACTCTCTCAGCTATTGTTACTCCTAACTCTCCAGTAAGGTGACAGGTATAGAGCTTCCTGACTATCCACAGAACCAAGGCAGCTACTTCTGCTGTTCCTAGAATCCCACAGCTAGACCCTTTTTTATTTGTTTATTTGGGGTAAGAAAATTGTTTTAGATTATCACTCTTCTCTATTCTGATTCTTGGCATTAATTCTGCCAGCCTTGCTTTCAGTATGCCAAACTCAGCTTTAGAAATTCCAAACGAAACGTTTTTTCTCTCAATAAAGCCTATCATTTGGAAATCAAAAGCACTGTAACTTTCAAGCTATTGTTTGCAGTTTGGGCTTCTGAAAGCCTAATTAGAAGCTCAAAAGCCAGAATGCCTGCACCTGTATGTGTATATAGAGTACAGAAGGAAATGTTGTTACCAGAACAATGGGTACAAGGAAGCATGTAAAACAATATCTTATTTAATACCATAAAATGTTATCCTGGGCTGATACAACTGACTCACAGAGGTCTGGTGGGGCATAACCAAAACCCAGACCCCATTGTTCTGCCTTCAGCCCAGGCATTTTTTTTTGTTTGTTCGGTGATTGTTGTGTTCTATGTCACTACATTACTTCTCTCAAACATGATCTCTAACTCTTTGTTTTAGACTTGTCAAGACCACTTATGTAAGAGGCTTAGTACTCATCTTTATGACAGAAACTATTATATCAATTTAAAATGTAATCATCTTTGTAAACAGAATAATATTTTCATATTGCTGAAAACCAATATTGAAATTGAAAACCATAGAAAACATCTCAATATAATTGTGGCCTGAAGACTTTCAGTAAACAAACTAAATAAATAAATAAACAGGTTAAAACTCTCCTCTGCCTTTTGTTAGTGGCGTATAGTCTGCAAAAATTACCTCCTTTCTATAAAAATGAAACTAACAATGCTTACCAGAAAAAAAAATCATATTTCTAAGGTACATTTGACAAGGGCCTGGCTAACCGAAACTAATTTTTTAAAATAATACAAAATAGAATATTCTGAAAAAGAATCCCAAATTTGTAAAAAGTCATTTACTTTGACTTTTGTTTTTGTGTATTTAAATATTGTCTCAATTTAAAGATTTACTATAAAAAGAAATTTTTTTATAGTAGTAAAAATAATAAGTGGTAATACTCAACTTATTAAAATTGTAATCTCTACTACTCTTAAACATTATTTGAAGTAGATGATGACAATACTGTTCAATTATCCATGTGAAAATTCAAGCATTGTACTAACAGACACACACAAAAACCGAATTCCTACATGATATACTTCACTTGAAGAAGATATTTTAATGTCAGTATCATAAAAACATGTTATGCTTTGCCTAAAGGCATCTAAGAAGTTTTTGATGTCTGAGCATTATGTAAATGATTTTTCTAAATATCTATTGTGGGTTTTCCTATTTATTTTAATGTCAAATTGGGTTTCATGATGCCCAGTAGGGAACTGAAGTTTTTAAGCCTGTAAACTATAATCATTTTTTATTTTATTTCATTCTTCCATTACATAAAATGACATATACAACTACTTTCAAGTATGTGTGTGATTTCTGTATCTTTGTATATTCTTTCTGTTTCCAATAACCGTAAAATTTATTTAAAAGTGATAAAACATATTCAAAATGCTAGTAAGTCCTAGGCTTCCTTAAATGTAGTAAATTCCAAACATTTATATTGATTAAAATTGCTCTTATCATTAGAGATGTATATTTAAAAAATGCAATCTAAATAAAGACAAGTCTGGAGCCTTACAAAATATTAGTTAAAATGCACTGAATATCTTTAAGTCTCTAGATATACTTTCCATCTTTCTTTATCTTGCTCTGTTCTATAAAAGACTGACCCATAGAAACTGCATCCAATTGTTTCATTGCCTTCAGATTTTCTATTGGTTTTGGCCAATGGGTAGCCCCAGCCAGAAATGGGAATGTAAGAAGTGAATGATGTCAGCACGTTTTCCCTGTTCTCTTACTATCTGATTGTCATTTGATTGTGCTCCTTTACTGAAGGTCATAATATTGCATTATTTAGACTCCCAATTGTTCACTTATAACTGGGATGTTCTTCTACTATTTATCTTTCCACTTTTCTGGAATTTCTTCAACAACCGACCTCACTCCCATGACGTTAAACTTTCCTAACAGCTACAATTAAATAATGACTTAGAGTAATTAAAAGGGTGGTACTTCCTGAATAAATATAACTTTAGGATTATAGATAATACAGGTCCCTTGAGATACCTAGACTTCTTTAATTTCCAGAAAACTAGTAAAGATTATGAAAATACACATTGTAAGACTGTGAAGATAGCTAGACAAAAGCAGTGTCCAACAAATTTAGATTTTTCTATAATCATGACACTAAGTATTCTAAGTAGTCAGCAGTACTGAAAGTCCTAATAATACGGAATTTAAGGTACTCAAACATGTTAATGGATTATGACCAGAGCTGAAAATTCATTTTGAAAAATCAAAGCTGTAAGACCCTCTCCCTGGTATGTTCTGTTAATACAATGTAAAAATCACATCACTCTAAAGTTTGTTATTTCTATACCCTCTTGTATTTAGCAGATCAGACACCTGATAATAAGTCTGATAATAAGAGAATCTAACTCTCTTCACTGGCGTTTCTTACCTCCAATCTCACATAACTTCAATATCTTCTCTTAAATGGTCACCAGAGTGCTTTTTCTAAAACAAAATTGTCCATAAGACTTGCAGTAGCTCCCAATCCCTATAAAGTTTGAGACCCTGATCCAATGTTCCCCAACACACTAAGCTATTTCAATTTCTTCATATTCTCTTGCTATTTCAGGTTTCTCAGACTTTGATAATGTCATTTCCTCTGCCATAAATGTTTCTCCCTTTCTTGTCTACCTGCTATACACACAATCACCTTTCAAAATTCAGCTCGCATTTTGACAACATGACTGCTTTCTAAATTGTTACTATATCTTGCCCACAATGAACAAATATATATCTGTTTTAGTGCCTAACCACATTCATTTATAATTTTATTTATTACATTGTGTTTCCCTCTACTGGACTGTGAGCTCCTTAAGGGTAGAGGCTGTACTTATTCATCATCATCTCTCCTACACTAGCTCAGTGCCTGACATTAGAAACACAATACTGAATACTGAATGAATGGTGATGGAACTTCTGGGGCAGGTCTGATCTCCATCATTCTTGCTCCTTAGATGTACATTTAGTCTAGTTCATTAAGCAGTATTATTTTAAGATTTGAACTAAGCTAAAAGATGACTGTAAATGAAGGAAAAGAAATGCTTCTTCCTTACAAAATAATTCCAATTTATGTATATATGTTTTATATATAAAATTATATATATAAAATATATATAAATTATACATATAGCATATATAAAATTATATATATTTATATATAAATATATTATATATTTATATATAAATTTATATTATATATTTATATATAAATTTATATTATATATTTATATATAAATTTATAATATATATTTATATATAAATTTATATTATATATTTATATATAAATTTATATTATATATTTATATATAAATTTATAATATATATTTATATATAAATTTATATTATATATATAAATTGTTAGGGGATATATTGAAATCTTGTAGGCAAGATCTACCAATACATGTTACAACTAGTGGGTAAAAGTTTAAGAGAAATAGGATACTTATATTGTCTTAAAGTATCTCTCCCCAAATATTGCTTAATTCACTGTAAAGTTACAGTGAAGAAACCTGGCAGACACCATCTATACTGACTTACCATTATTCGTGTGAACTCATGTCAATGTCACAGACTCCAATATGATGCAATGAGGACACTTTACTTTTGTGAAAATTTCCCCCAAAACTCATAACCCCAGTTTAACCATGAGAAAACAGCAGACAACCTTGATTTGTGGGACTTTCTACAAGATACTAAACCATCACCTTTCAAAATTGTCAAAGTTATGAAAGACAAGGAAAGATCAAAGGAACTGTCACAGATTAGAAGAGACTAAGAGACATAAATGCTATGTGAAATTCTGGAATAGAAAAAGGGCATTGATAGAAAAACTGGAGATATCTTTGAGAAGAAAATCTAGGATACACTATTTTGGACATTGGCCTTGAGAAAATTTATGAGTAAGTCCTCAAAAACAATTGTAACAAAAACAAAAATTGACAAGTGGGACCTAATTAACTAAAGAGTTTCTGCACAGGAAAAGAAACTATCAGCAGGGGAAACAGACAATCTAAAGGATGGAAGAAAATATGCTCAAACTATGAATCCAAGAAACATCTAATGTCCAGAATCTGTGAAGAACTTAAACAATTAAACAAGCAACAACCAAAAAATTTCATTAAAAATGAGCAAAAGACATGAACAGACACTTCTCAAAAGAAGACATACAAGCAGCCAACAAACATGAAAAGCTGCTTCACATCACTAATCATCAGAGAAATCCAAATCAAAAGCACAATGAGATACCATCTCATACCAGTCAGAATGGCTAGATTAAAAGGTAAAAAAAAAAACAGAGGTTGGCAAGGCTAGAAAGAAAAAGTAATGTTTATACATTGTTGAGGGGAATGTAAATTAGTCCAGCTACTGTGGAAAGCAGTTTGAAGCTTTCTCAAAGGACTTAGAACTACCACTTGATCCAGCACTTGCTTTACTTGGTATATATCCAAAAGAAAACAAATAATTTTATCAAAAACACACACAAACTCGTATGTTTATTGTAGCACTATTCGCAATAGCAAAGACGTGGAATCAACTTAATTGCACATTAGTAGCGGATTTGATAAAGAAAATGTGGTACATATACACCATAAAATACAGACAAAAAAAAATAAAATTATGTCCTTTGCAGCAACATGGGTGTGGCTGAAAGCCATTATCCTAAGCAAATTAACGCAGGAACAGAAAACTGAATACAGCATGTTCTCACTTATAAGTGGAAGGTAAACATTGGGTACTCATGGACATAAAGATGGCAGCAATAGACACTGAGGACTACTAGAAAGGTGAGGGAGACAAGGGCTGAAGGACTAACTGTTGTGTACTATGTTCAGTACCTGGGTGATGAGATCATTTGTACCCCAAACCTCATCATCACACAATATACCCAGGTAATACACTCAACATACCAAAACCTGTACATGTACCCCCAAATCTAAAATAAAGGTTGAAAAAAAACCAGAAAATCTGGGGATGTCTGAATGAATTCTGTAGATTGGTTAAAAAATAAAAATAATCGTAGAAATATCATTATTCTTTCTAGACAAAAATAACACCAAAAATATTTTTATTTTTTCCAAGAAAAATGTACATCTATAGATTAATTTCAGGCAAAGCTATTGTTTTCCTCTTGACCCATATTGATTCAGTTTCATGAAAAACTTTTACTAACATATCAAAAGTTTTGATAGTTTTACCTGTTTCCATGAAAAGCCATTATTTATTTTATACTTACTTGCCAGATTATGCTAAGTGCTTTACATTTATTAACTCAATTAATCTTGACAACTGTTTCAAAAATAAGAAAACTAATATTAAAGTAGAGTGACACGGTTTGGCTCTGTGTTCCCACCCAAATCTCATGTTGAATTGTAATTCCCAATGTTGGGGAAGGGACCCAGTGGGAGGTGATTGGATCATGGGGGCAGATTTTCCCCTTGCTATTCGTGTGATAGTGAGTGAATTATCAGGAAATCTGGTTGTTTAAAAGTAACACTTCCCCTTTTGCTTTCTGTCTATTGCTCTGCCATGGGAAGACATGCTCGCTTCCCCTTCTCCCTCCACCATGATTGTAAGTTTCCCGAGGCCTCCCAGCCGTGCCTCCTGTACAGTCTGTGGAACTCTGAGTCAATTAAACATCTTTTCTTCATAAATTACCCAGTGTCAGGTAGTTCTTTATAGCAATGTGAGAATGAACTAATACAGAGAAGAAAGTGACTTGTCCAAGATTTCACGGTCAGTAAGTAGTAGAGATACATTCTAACCATGACTTTGGACTCCAAAGCACATGCTTTAAAGCTTTATCCTATGCTTCACCCTTAAAAACTCAACAGCCTGAAGTTCACTTTTATAAGAAATATCTGAAGCTTAGTTCAGTAAATAAAATTTAAGCCATGACAGCTTTCTTGACACTTTAAGAACTGTCTTATAAATCTATAAAATTGTTGATTTACATTTCACTAGTTCTCCCCCAAACTCATGGCACTCTACAAAAATATTTCAATGAAAAAAATTTAACTTTTTTCAAGATTTATTATACTCTTCACTTGTATAATGTACAGATTTCCAAACAGAACACTGCATTTTAGATAGGGGTGTTCAATTAAAAGTCCTTAGCAATTTATTTTTATGTGGAAAATGGATGATCTTCACCTGAACTCTCAGTATATGTGAAAGATTTGTATAACTTTGAAATTGCTTCTGGAGGGTTTCATTTTTGAAATTGAACAATAGTCTTCTGCAGTCACACCCTCTGAAAACCTGCCAATTTCCATTGAACTGATAGCACTTTATCTGTGTGTATTCTCAGATTGCTGAGCTAGAGAGACTGTTGATGCAGAACCAGCATGGCAAGTCTCTGTTCTAACAATTCTTGCCACAGACCGCCTTTTACAGAAAAGCCACTCTCAGAATTATTTTAGCCCTGTTATGGAAAAGATACTTAATGAGAGAACGTCTTTTGTTGTTCGGTTGTGATAGGCGCTTTGCATTTTAAAGCATGATGACATTTTCTCAAATCACATTATGTCAGGCCCAAGCGTATAGGTGCCTTGCTTAGCTTTGCGTTTTTGTTAAGCCCTATCAGCAAGCCTGAGTAAATTCTGATACAGGATTTTGAAGAGAGTTAATAAATTAGCATTCTAGTGAAAGATTGCAAATCTTAATTTTCAAATAAAAAGTTTCCTTTGTCAAAAATCATTTTAGACAATTTATTTTTTACTCTATTAAGAAAATAAGACTGTAATTCTATTTGCAATAAAATGTCTTTGTTCTATTTTTGTATTTTAAGCATGTGAGTCTTCAAATGAAAAAAAAATCTTCTTATCGCAGCAGTTTTTCAAGCAAATAAAATTGCTTCAAGCAAATTTTCTAGGCCTGGAAGCTCTGTGGCAGAAGACCATACCTCAAGAGACTATTGCTGGACATTAGGTCGGGCCTTTCCATGAAGCTGAGTGTTAGCTCCTGTCTTTTGGTCATGGCTGGACTCCATGTAAGGTACTCATTCACTATCATCTAGAGTGCACGTGAACTGGAACAAGAAGCAGAAATGTGACCCTTGATTAAGATCTGTGCTTTCTCTCATTACTCGTGTTAAGTAGGGCTTTTCTATTCCAAGTATTATTTATGTCCTGCAATTGTTGTAGAAAAATGGCCCTTTCACTCTTAGCAACAACATGGAACTTAACAAGTGGTAATTTATAGATTGGAGAGTAAAAATATAATTTGAATGGGTGCAGAGTCAGGTCTTTTCAAGTGGAAAAAGCATCCTTTTTCAGGATCAGAAGAAAAAATTGAATAATGAGGTGAATTCAACTAAATTGATATATGAGTTGAACACACTTCTAACAGAAGACTTATGTGGTCAAAGGTAGGAAATAGAAGTTGTGACAAGGAAACTTAACAGAATGGATCCAAAGTTCATTTGGAAAAATAATCTTGAGAGAATAGTGATGAAACCTTTGAAAGGGGGAGAAAATAATAAAGGAGAATTTGCCCCAGTAGATATTTTAAACAATGATAGTTTGAGATAATTAATAATGTTGTATTGCAGAAATACACTGACTATTAAATGGGAAAGGACTACCGCTAGCCCACATGATGCCCAATTCTTTCCAAGGAAGCTCTGCAGGTGCTTGGCTAGGAGACGAAGATGCCTTTGTAGTTAGAAAAGATATCCCTTTCTTCTTGCTCGCAAGCTCCATTGGCTTGGCTGCCAAAAGAGCTTGGCTGGATTTTATTCTGCACTGGATGTTTTTTAGGTGTCTTACTGCATTTTGCATGCTGTTTGACCACACCTGGAAGTTCTGATTGAACAGACCCTGTTTTATATCTAAGTTAACATATGATAAAAATTACTGCTAAAATCACTGGGCAAAGAATGGATCTATTCAATATGTGGTGTTGGACACCTAGGTCATTATTCTGGGGGAAACAAAAGCCCTATCTTTAGACTTCACATCAGAATAAATTGAAAAACAAAAACTACAAAATACTAGAAGAAAATATTGCTAATTAGTTTGGGTGAAATGTCATTATATTTTTTAAAAACTCAAGAAATCATAAAATGATTAAATTTAAAGAAATTCTACATAGTTTTAAAATAGAACAAAATAATTTAATTATTTTAATTAAGTTAATAAGACAAATACCCCTTTTTTGGCTAGAGGTTAATATATTTACTACATATGGAACCTTTAAAAATCAATAAGAAAAAGAAAAAATATATGAAACAATAGAGAAAAGAGAAAAATGTACAAAATATATAAATAGCCACCTCACAAAAGAAAATATAAATGGTTATTAACTTTATGAAAACTTATTCAGTTTTATTAACAGTGAAAGTAATGAAAATTAAAGCAATTGAGCTGCTAATTTTTCACTAAGATTACTTGAAAATTTAAGTGTTTGGAGAAAAAAAATTAAGGGCCAAGATGGAATAGTTTACATGGTATCATTTAGGTAAACGAAAAACGCGTATGAAAATAAATATTTTGAAAGAATACTTACAAAAAAAGGTACACCTGAAACACATTAAAGTACACATTACATTAAGTACTTGTGCTGGGTCAGTGAATGGGAGGAAATGAAAATAAAAGTACATATTTAATTTTGTTCTATTGTATTTGTTTATTTTTTCAGAGCTCCCCTCAAGAAAGAAAAAGTGCATATTTAAATAAAATCCTCAAGGGGCCTTGTAGGCTAATGATGTGCCAAACACCAAGAAGCATGCTTAGCACAGCCATCTGCACCTGAGTCCATTATAGTCTAGATAGGCAACATATGTCATAAATAAAACACAAGTACCATATGTTGAGGAAATGACACTGACCTATATTGCTCAAGGCAATGTACATTTTTATAAACTTTTCAGAATTTGTTTGGCAATATGAATTTAAACTATTAGAAGGAGCCAATTAACAGAAGCATCTGCACTGGTATAAAGGTGGGGGTATTGCAGTGGCCCAGAGATGGGTGAGGAGGCCCAAGTACAATGAAAAGGGTGTTCCAGTGGAGAAGAAGCCTGGTGTGGTCATTGGAGCCCATGTGAGATGCAGAGGAAATCCGTGTAGAGAGAAGCCTGATACGGCTAGAGCCCTAGGTGAGGGAAGAGGGCACAGGAGGGCTGTCAATCTTGAGGTGTTAAGAGTCTGAGCAGGATGATGAGGATGTTCCTGCAGGAGTGGCCTGGGCACACAGGAAAGGGGACTGTGACAGTGATGGGAGATTGGGTATGGACAAGGACATGATTAATTAAGAAAACATATTAAGGATAATGACAGTGGAAGCCAGATTTTTACTGGAGGAGAAGGGGGCTACAGATATAAAAAGTAGTATTGTACTACAATTGAAGGTAAATGTTTGACCTTGTGGCTTTCAAGATAGATGATCGATAGAGATGAAAGAGATGTTGATAGATAGATGATAGGTGATAGATAAGCAGATAGACTGGCAGAAAGGTGTAAATATGTACAAGTGCACGCATGCATATATTCCCTGGCTCTAGTTACTGAGAGGACCTAAGCAAAGGAAAAAAAACCTAAGAGCAATAAACATAGCTACTGGAGGTCAGATTCCAAATACCAGCCTTCACTAAAAGGAAACAAATTTCTTGGAGAAATGACTGATTCCTGGGCTGGGGCTGGGGAAATACAAAATGAGACTTGAACACCTTTTTGTGCTCCAAATTGAGAAAATGCTCACAGAATGCTAGATACATGGCAAAGGGATATGGAATTTAGCTTGAAACAGTCGCCTCTGACCATCTGAGATAATTTAAGTGTCACAAATAAATCATCATAGAAACAGATTATACCTATTTAAGTAAAATAGGAAACCATGTATCAATACTAATGTAAGTAAACAAATGAACAAATTGGAAGTTTGATGAGAAATGAAGTATTTGCCTAGTTTCAAGTACCTCCCCAGGAAATATGGACCAATTATGGTCGGAAGGCAGCTATACTCACCACTATACCACCAATGCCATCCATATTGACCAATTATAAAGAGAGAGAGGTTAATGTTACAGAGGAGAAGTCTGGACAGATAATCAAGTGAAGATTATTAGTAATAGGAAAAAATCAAAACTGGGTACAACTTATTAGAATTGTTTTTTAAAAAAGAATATAGTATCATACTTCTGTTTACCAGCCAAAAATACATTAGCTGACTCTAATGATAAATTACATTTTGCCAGGTAAGTAGTAAACAATTCACAAAAAAAAACAATTCAACACCATGAAAGTCAAAGAGACATGATAACTGCATGCAACTGTGATCTCAAACTGGTTCCTGCTTTTATAAAGAACATTGCTGGAGTAATTGGAGAAACCTGAATAGGACATGAGAGTTAAATGGTAGAAATATATGAATGTTAATTTCTTGAGTTTTGATGTTTTACCTTCTTTATGGAGGAGATCTGTGTTTTAAGGAAGTACACAAAGGATTTGGGAAGGATGAGGTATCATGACGGCAAGTTATACTCAAACGGTTCAGGTAAAAATAATAATTATTCGTACTCTATCTGTAACTTTTCTATAATGTGAGATTATTTTCAAATTAATAAAAAGTCTCTAACTTGAGAATCTACTTATAAGTATTCTAAGGAAATAGCTGGAAGGGATAGGCACAATATGTGAACAGATGATATACAAAATATGTATGTACAAATGGCCATCATTTCTGTTTGGAATAGCAAAAAATTATTAATAAACACTGGCAGGGAAAAAAGCCCATGCTATACTTTTAAAAAGTAGTAGTATGGGCCAGGTGCAGTGTCTCACGCCTGTAAGCCCAGCACTTTGGGAGGCCGAGTCCGGCGGATGACAAGGTCAGGACATCGAGACCATTCTGGCTACGGTGAAACCCTGTCTCTACTAAAAATAAAAAATAAAATAAAACAAAAAATTAGCCGGGCGTGGTGGCGCGGCGCCTATAGTCCCAGCTACACGGGAGGCTGAGGCAGGAAAATGGCGTGAACCCGGGAGGCGGAGCTTACCGTGCGCCGAGATCGCGCCACTGCACTCCAGCCTGGGCGACAGAGGGAGACTCCGTCTCAAAAAAAAAAAAAAAAAAAAAGGAGTAGTATGTACGTTATACTTCCACATGAAAAAAATGGAAAGAAAATTGTTACGTGTCTGTGGGTGCTGGGTAATGCCTTTCCTCTACTCCTGGTTTCCATGCAAAAATATTTTACTGGTTCTTTACTTACTTGCCCTTGGACAAATGTTATGACATTTGGTAGATAAACTTCCCAAGGAATAAACTTGGGAAGAATTGCTGGGCATGCCAGGCTCAGCTACCTTTCTCTCTCTTTCACTCTTTGGAACAGAACTCAAAAAACAATTTAAATCCTTTTTCAAAGGCACTGTCTCCTTTCAGGTTAGAAGGAGGCCAGGGACTATGTTGACTGAGGCTGCTGTTTCAGTTCTTTGCTTTTGGATCTACCAATTCAAATCCGTTATCTGTCAATCATAGAGTAATATTTTGCTCTCATTTTTTTGGTCAATTTATTCCCCACCCAGGCATAAAGAAGGGATACTATTTATCCGAGTCTCTCAGAGGCCTCAACAAACCTTGGAGCATATAGAGAAAATGTGAGCAATAGGTACTTTTGGTGATGGGAATACAGGTGATATTTATTTCCCTTTTGCAGTTGCCCTCCTATTTTTTTTTCTTTTTTTGCAATGATCATGTTTCATGTTCTTAATCAAGAAGATCAAAATAAAGCAAATCTTTCAGAATGACAGATAAAATGATAGAGGTTTGAAAGTAAATGTAACACAGTAACTTTGGAACCCAGAGTCCCCTAGGAACTCATAGGATATTTGGCCACTTACACATGACAAACAGAAACATGTCCCCCTTTCAAATCACATGACTGAAATTTGAATTTCAATCTTGGTTTTCATTACAGTTTTTAAAAAGTTGTCAAATACTTTAAATGTTAGTTTTGCAGAAATATAGGGCTAAACAACCAGCATATTTTTTGTGTGCTTTTGCGGTAATCAGAAATAAAATTGGTTTTCTTAAGATAAGTAACAGGTCGTTTTTTTGTCTTAGCCAAGGTTCCCTTAGTTAGGGTAAGAGAAACCTAACTCTGGTTTGAGCAAGAAAATTAATTTAAAAATTACTGGAGGCCAGGCGCGGTGGCTCACGAAGTCAGGAGATCGAGACCATCCTGGCTAACACAGTGAAACCTTGTCTCTACTAAAAATACAAAAAAAAAAAAAAAAAAAAAATTAGCCAGGCATGGCGGCAGCCGCCTGTAGTCCCAGCTACTTGAGAGGCTGAGGAAGGAGAATGGTGTGAACCCGGGAGGCAGAGCTTGCAGTGAGCCAAGATTGCGCCACTGCACTCCAGCCTGGGCGACAAAGCAAGACTCCGTCTCAAAAATAAAAAAATAAAAATAAAAATTACTGAAAAGCTGCTGAGTTTCTATCAGGGTCTATATGCACCTATGATGAATGTGAAGAACTTTCAAATGGAAATCTGAAGTATTTGCAATAGGTAAAATTAGGCTCATTTGTCATCGTAGTGCCCCACTAGGCTTCTGCAACCCTTTTCTTTGGCATCTCCCTTCTTCACTTCCTGGGGCATGCTATAAATTTGTTTTAAAATCTTGTTCCATTTGTTTTATTGTTTTTAAAAACTTGGTTCTGACACCCTTGAGATTTTTATACCTCTAAGCCATTTCACAAAGATCATATCAAAAGTCAAGTTATAAAAATTACAAAGCAATAGCAAGTTTAAAGACTTTAAACAGTGGGAGAAAATATAAAAATGAGTAATCTTTAGCACTGTATGTAACGATTGGAAAAAGACAGTTTGAGGACTCATCTATCTTCATTTATCCATTCATGATGGATGTGCTTTGTAGCCAATTTTTTTCCCCTCTTTAGGATCTTCCAAGTCTCATGGATAGGAAAGATAGATCTCTAAAGAGGCTATGATATGCCTTTAGGAAACTGAGGATGAGGCCGGAGTAGTTAATAACTCCTACTTAGAAGGATTATATAGGGTCTTATCCCTGAGAACAGGGGAGTTAGTTATGTAAACGTTCAGATGATTTTCAACATTGTGTATGGTAAGGAAGAATTTTTTAAAAAGACCTTCTTACAGGTACTAGAGGCAAATGAATGAGAAATAAGTACATGCTATGGGATTTTCCATTATTTCACAGGATGGAAAGTTTGATCTCTGTAGTCTGATTTTGTTCTTTGGCCCTGAACTTGTTCAAGTCGTATTGTGTGTCCTGAACACTGATCTAGTTGTTCACAAACTAGGGTCAGCCAACCGTAGTGGTATGTTGGTGTATTCTTGGGAATCGAGAGTTCTTTATTATAATCTTTTAATATTATGGCTAAAAAACCCAAAATATCTATGTGTAAATATATAACGTAAGCATGGATTTGTTCATCTCATCAACCTCCTTATTCCTAAATACTGGACTACCATTTGTTTTATTTTTATAATCACATTGATACGAAGTGTTCATCTAAATTACATTATTTAATTTTTAATGATTGTTCATAAATTAATTGCTTAAGAGTTATTTACAGAAAAAAAACTAGCATTTGTCCTCAGATTAATATTTTTAATATAATTATTTTTATGTGTGCTTGACTGTTGTGATGAAGAGAAAAACAGTTAAAAGAGGACCCCGGCCAAATTATTATGAGGACTGATTTCTGATATTAGCTTTAGTACCTCCAAACCATGAGATTTGGGGAATGTCACTTAAGAGCCCTAGACTTCAGTTACCTTGTATTTAAAATAAGGGAGTTCAGCTGGAACTAGTTAATCTGTAAACATAGTTTCCATTTCAAAAATTGTGAAATGATGCCTTTTTAAATGGAAAAAGCATTAAGGAGAAGAAAACTGATTCAGTTACAGGGTCTTTGGGGGAAAATTTCTAGCACTACCCTCTCTCCTAATTACAGTAAAACATGGTGGGATATAAGAACCAAATATTTATTATTTTCTCTGCGCCTATCACAACTCTATTTTAACTCCTGTAAATGTGACTGTGACTCCGTGAGCTAGATTATAGAATTCCTGTTGACAGTTATAATTGATAGGCACAGAAAGAGTAAAGATGGAGTTTGGAATGGAATCTGGCCTGTCTGACTCTAAGCCCTGGATCCATTGTAATACATTATAACTGCTAGCTTTGCAAAATGCCTTCCTTTTCTCATCTATTTTCACACTCTAACTACAATTTAGTAAACTAAATTCTGAGCGGCAGAAAAAATTTTAGTAATGGTCCTCTCATCCTTGAAGAACTTCTTACATGAGGATACTCCTCCTTCTCGCTCCCTTTCCCACGCAGAACTTTACTAAAGGTCAGTAAGAATGGGCTGTTGTGTTTTCTCTCAAATCCTATACAGAAGTCCTTAATTCCGAGGTAAACATCTGAATGGAGCAAATTAGTATGATCTGGGGGTTAAGGCAATTTTCAAGTGTGTGTGTGTGTGTGTGTCTGTTTTAAGGCATAACAAAGTCCAGGGATTAAGGCCGAGTTAAAAAAACAAATGAGGACAAACCAGTCCGCTGAGGTGCGGCCAGAGCAGCAGCAACTGTGTCTGCTTTCTTGATAAAGGTTGTGAAGACGGCGCGTTTTACTCTTATTCGTGTATTTCTTTTGACACTTTCCCCCTCTATGAAGCCTCAGAGGTGTTTTAAAATTGTGTTAGGAAACACACAGAGATAAGAAAAGGCAAATGGTCCTGATCTAGTGTCTCAGGGAAGAGGCTGGAAAGGAAACGCGGCGCGAGTGAGGTGGGAGAGGGGGGCCTGTGGTTTTGCTTCTGTCCGGGCTAAAGACTGAGCAAGGTAGGGCCCCTCCTTCTGCGGATCGGTTTCTCTCTCATTCCACCCTCCACCCACCTCCGGTTCCGCGTGCACGCGCGGGATAGCCCAGTGGGCCCACAGATAACGACCACCAGAGATTAAAGAAGGAAAGTCGGCGAGCTTGAACACAGGCGTCCCGTGTGGAAATGTCCAAGGAGACCGCCAGAAGTGCGCAAGCCGGAGTCGGCTAGAGTTTCCTTCTCACCGAGAGGGGGAGCCCCGCGTTCCCGGCCGGGAGCGACCCGGAGTCCCGAGCCCCGCGTCCCAGCTGCCGCCAACGCCAGTTTTGGATTCAGCGGATTAGGAAGAGGAGGGAGGTGGGAGAGAGCGCGAAGAGGGAGGGGACCGAAGCTGGAGGGTCCCGAGTCCAGCGCCGTGTTGACGTAGAGAAACTTTCCCTCTCGGCCTCGAAGACGGCGCCCCGGCCGTGCTGGAGTGGAGAACGCCAGGCTCGGAGGACCCGGCAGCTCTCCACGCCCCTGCCCGAAGCCTGACCCGACTGCATCTCTCAGTGAGGTACGGAGATTTATCTGGGCTCTTCCCTGGCTGCGAACCCAGGCTCCCTCCAGGTAGCGTGGAATCGCTTAGAAGCTGATATCCCGAGGGGCGGTAGGGGTGGACAGCTCCGGCCACTAGTGCCCGGGAAGGAGGGCGCGGGGCTGCGCGTAGCCGCTGGTCAGCAGGTTGTAAAAAATTAGGACAGCTAAATGCTCAGGGAGTCGTCCAGCACGAAGGGAGGCTAAGACCTGTTGACGCCTGCTATGGCAGCGCTTGAGAAATGACTGGGGGAGTCCAGCGAGGTCGGGGACGCAGCGGTCTCCGGGCTCCAGAAGCCTCCTTAGCCTTTTGTGGTAACTTCGGTCCGGCGGCGGGGGGCCGGTGGGCAGGAACTGGAGGGAGGCGGTGGGGAAACCGTGGATCAGTCCGGCTGAGGGTGCGTGGATCAGACTGGGCTGAGCAGGCAAGTCATCGTCGGGTCACAGCGAGGCGACCCAGGAGCGAACTTCCAGGGCAGCCTCCCTTTTGTTGGCGCTGGGAGAGAATGTGGGCATGGGGGTGGGGAGGCGCGAAGCTCCGAGGCCGGGTCGCGGATACTTTAAAGCTCAGAACTGGGAGGGCCCAAAGGAAGGGGCGGCGTCCACATGGTTACCCTTCTGCTGCGCGGGTCAAGTAGCTTCTTCTGGAGGGCGCAAGGCGCGGCGGGGGTGATGAGCCCTTGGGTTCTCGCTCCGACTGCTAAATTCGCTTGGCCGGGTCCACCTTCTCGTGGCCTCACTCGCTACACGGATCAGAATCCGGAGCAGGCAATTCTCTCTATTCTGCGGCTCTTGCGGCTGCCGCGCTGACTTCCCTGTGTGCGGAAGGGAACTCTGGGCAGGCTGGTTTTCTTGGAATGTGTTTACGATGTTGAATGGGACTTGAACAGGAAGCTGGACGCTGCAGCTGGAACTAGCGTGCCAAGGTAGAGTAAGGAAGACTTAGCTGGTGTTGGGCTTGGCGGGTCCACTTGGTACGCTGGGCAAACTCCAAGTAAGTGAGGGCTGGCAGTCAAGGTACCCCTCCCTAGGTCCTAGTAGTGTTTCCCAACTGAGCTCGCCTTACTCTCATTTGCAATCAGACATTTTACATGCACAATTTCAATCTGCAAGTTTGACAAAATGTAATGCAGTCAATTAGGAAGGATTTAATTTATTTTGTGCCTGCTTTTAAAATACGTTACACCAACATTCGAGAATAAAAAGTTACGGAGAATGTTCAAGTCATGACTCATTTCTAGGACTAGCAGGAGACAATACTGATGATTTTGTGTCTGTATTACAAAATGGGTAATTAGGTGCTAAAGTAAGGGAGATTATTAGACAGAGTGAATGTGAGGAAGTAGAAAACTTTCAGAGGAATTGGAAATTCTTCACATTTGCAAATTGCTCCCTTTCTCTGCCAGTCTTTCCCTTTTCCCCCCATATGAACAAGTAGCGTTGGCTGGAAAACCCACAAATTGGGAGAGTGCAGTCGCTGGTGACTACAAGCTTTGCTGGAAACAGCAGACAGGCTAAGGTACTGCCCCACTGCATAATTAAAGGTCTCCTTGAGCTGTCCAGGAGTGTTTTCCAAGTTTTTACGACTGACAAGGGAAAAAAGAGAGGAACCTGGCCGGCAGCCAAACTAGACTGAGCTCAGTAGCCAGGCATGAAAGAGACTGGGCAAGTTGCAGGGGCTAATTGGAAAGGGGCTGTCGGTTGTACTTGGGGTTTAAACAAGAGGTTTCTTTTGCAATGAGAATTTTCAGGTGGCTAAGATCAGTCTTCTTGGCAAAAAAATACACTAAGCATAGAGTGCAGTTGGATATGACCGAGGAAATTACAAAAAGGGCTCCAGGAACAAAGTCTGAACTTTCCTTATCAGTGTTGCAGTGGAATAGCTGGGGGCCCGATGCTGTTTGTGCTGATCATACTTTGCAAATGCCCACACTTTGTTGCTATTTGTCTCCTTGGACGAGGTTTGCTGCAACTTCAGTTCCTTGACTTCGGCTTTACTTTGTTTTCATAGCAGCAAGAATTGAAGACTTAGGGGTTTGAGCAGATGGTTTTCTACCTAAATTGAATAATTCAATTAGGTATTCTCAACTAGCATGGATTTGGGTCATGGAATTAAAGTAGAAACGTATCCAGCATGACTTCTTTGTGCTTGTCAAAAGTGATCCTGATAAACAGATCTTGCTCTTTCATGTGAAGAAGTAAAAGGTGAGATGATCTCAGTATTTCACACATTTGCCGTTTACTGCTTCCTAATTCCAAACCAGCCAGGAACTCAAAGCCTTAACTGCAATTCAGACTCTTCTTTATGTATTAAAGTTGTGTATGTTTCATCTCTCTTTTTTTTTTTCTTCAGAGAAGTGGGTTGTAGGTTTACTATTGTGGGCTTAAGGGTTAAATGGTTAAAAACAAACAAACTAACTAATGTGGTTTATATTTCCTCTGTATTTAAGAGTTTGAGATTGTGAATATTAGCCTGCTCTCTGAGACTCACTTTGTGAATCACCCTCAGCCAAATGTTTTCCCTGACTGTGATTTCAGTTTTTCCACTTGCAAAGTAAAGAAACTTTCCTTTACATAATTACAAGATTATTGTGAGAATTAAAGAGATGAAATAATGTTAATAGGCTTTTCGACATAAAGGTCACAGGATTTCTGACTCAGCTAACTCAGTTGAGTTTATGGGGATAAAATAGGAATACTTCTATGTTGAATACCCATGTAATAATGACATATCTGGATCTAATTTATAAAAATTACCACTTTTACATTTTAATCATAGCTTTAATTTAATCATAAATTTTAATTTTTGAGGATATAAGGGAGATTTTGTTATGGTTAAGGCTGAGTCATTTTCTCAATCAGAAAAGAACAATTAGCAAATTCATTTATTTTTATTTCAGTTTATATTTATACACAAGACCGGTTATTTTTAAAGTCCAGCTTAATTTTACCTTTGTGAGAAGTTACCAAGTATATTCACAGAACTTGGCTCTCTTCTCAGAAATAATGCTTGAGAAGCTGAAATATATTTATGACCTACAAACAGATTTTCTTTTCTTAATGGCCACAACAACTTCCTTAAGAATTTGGAGGATAGATTTTGGAGCCATTCATTAATAAATCCAGCCAATGTTTGCTGCATGCATTTCATGTGTCATCAGGCCTGTATTCCAATCAGCACCGAACTTCTCAGCTCTGTGATTTCTGTGCATGTTATTTTACTTCTGAAACATTTTTCCAACATATCATTTATTGTTTATATTTCTGTCTATAATTTATGAGCCTGTTCAATGTTGATTCATTATGATCATTGTGAAATATTTACTTTTTAGCGTGACATGTCAATTAGTAAAATATACTACATATTTTTATGGTTCATTGTACTGTGCTACAGTCATGGATGTTTAATTTAACTCTTTTTCGGGTGAACAGATCAACTTATTAGAGAAAACAGAATAAGTATAGATAAATTGTTTAAAGGATAAAGTCTTTTGCTAAAATACCTAGTCACGGCTTTTATTTTTAGACTTTATATTATAATTAATAGTGAATCTGTAAAAAGCACGTGTATATGGGATATAGTAGTTGGGTTGAAACTTACACTATGGGTATCCTTGAACAAGTGGCTGTTCGAGGATATATTAGGGTAATTTTAATATAAAATGTCAAATTTTACCTTTCATTTTGAATTAGAAATCCTTAAAATTCTTATTTCCATTGATGAATGCTAGGTGATTTTAATTTAAATTTTACTTAGCAGAGTGATGTATTTGTGATTCAATCTGCTATATTGCAATTTGTTTTCTAAAACCTCTAAAGGATAAAAAAGTTATTTTATTTCAGTATAATAATGAATACAAAGATAGTTACAGAAGCTAACTGCGTAACTGCTATGAGCCCTGGTCCCTAAACGTATTAGGGGCTGGTGGATCTAATATTGTTTGCCTTAATGCATTTAGAGATCAGGAAACTTAAGCTTTTTCCTATAAGAGCATAAAATATACTCAGATTGGAAGAGGAAAAAATGGTATAACTTTGAACAGAGAAATCGCTTCGCTTTCAAACACCGGGGATATGAAATTGAAATCAGGCCTTTATTTTTAAAGAGAATGGCTAAAAGTCATTGTTCCAGAGTAAGACTTAGAAAACAATGCTTATACTGTTTTCAGGCCCTTGTTATTTGTGAGTTTTTTGTTTGTTTTATGCCTGAGAAATGTTTTCAGCCACTCTAATGATGCTTACCATGCATGATTAATTGTCATCAGAGAACAGTTAATTGACTCAAATATTGTGTGGGACAATAAGTGTCAATTTTCTGTTTACATTGAAATGGTATAGTTATGGCGAATTTGAAATTAGTTTTGTCTTTCAGTATTGTATACTTAAGAATAGTTTTGAAAAGGCTGCCCTAATTTGCACACATAATATGAATAAGTAAGTTAACTTATATAGAAATTGTGATTTTCAGTATATTTTGTGCTAAATTGCAAAGATTAATATGGCTTTTTAAAGGAAGTTTTGAATAGCCTTGTATGTATTTTCTAGGATGGAACTAAGAGAGTGCATCTAGATATCAATACCTGCGTTTATTTCATGTTTGTTTTTTGCTATTAACATTATATAAATGTACCTATACATCAGCTGTATCACATACCTCCTGATGAAGAAGTTCAGAATAGACCTTAGAAACTTCCACGTTTTGGGGGACTACTTTCTCTCTGTCTCTGTCGTTCTCTCTCTCTTTGTCTCTCTCTGTCTCCATTTCTTTCTCCCTTTCTGTGTGTGCATACTTATGATACATATATATTCTTTGATGTTTCTCTATTTGTGCTATAGTTTTTCTGTAGGGAAAAATAGCTTCAGTTAATTGATATTTTTGAGCCCAATTTTAACAACTAATTAAAAATGTTTCCCAGGTAAGTATTGCTAGAAATCCTAGAAATCCTTTTTTTTTTCTTTTTTCCAAATTCTAAAAGTGTTTTTAGACTTCTATTTATACCTCTGAAAGAAGAGAAAAATAGTTGGCAAGATCTTCTACCTACATTCTTGGTTGTAGGCTCTAATGATGGCATACTCATGGAAGCCTTTTCTGCTCTTCTTAAGTAGAACACAAGCACATGTGCAGTTAACTACTGTAAGAAGGTAAATTCACTATTTAGAAGTTAGATACTACTGATAAGTTTATAAGGTATTGTGAAGTGAGAATTTTATACAAATGTAGTGTTTTCCTGGTATGGTACAGCTTTTTCTTAATATTAGTTGTTAACAGTTGATCCATTTCTTGAAACTTCATCCACCAGTCCTCCAGGAACATCAAGGATCTTAAACTTTGCCAGAGCTACAAAGGCAAAGTTTAAGATCCTTGAAGTTCCTGGGGGAACCATGGATGGCTATCTTTATTTCTGTAAGAGAGGAGACTGAAGACTGTGGGCTCAGTCTTCAGTCTACTCTCTTATAGAAATAAAGACAATCATTTAAGAGCATACATAATCTACTGACTGAATCATTAATGATTTGCCTGTTTATAGCTGTATAATATTTCATGAGATGATAACTATTGTTCTCATTTGGTTTGTATTTAAATGAGATAATATCAACTTTAAATATAATTTTAGCCAAAAAAAATCAAACAGAACATTTGTAGTATGGTAGCAAACGTGCAAATTTGGGATAAAAAATTGAAATAAGAGAATAAATGTGATTTTAGCTTCTCAATTTTTTTCATAGCCATTTATAACCATCAAGAGATACCATGTTTTAAGTAAAATTTTGATAGCAAATAGGTTCATTTACCCAGATTTCAATCTAGGTGAATTAAAACATAGGGTTATAAGTACTAATGAGAGTTTTGTTTAAGAAACAGAGTATTTTGTAAAGTGTCTTTGAAGGTCAAAGTACATGTTATGCTCTGTAATTTGTTTTATTTTTGTCTGCTTTGAGGAACTGTGTAGTAATAAAGGACTTTGGTTGATGATCAAACTCTCCTTTTACTTCCTTGATGATGTGTGTTATTATGGTCATAAAGATGTCCAATAACATAAACACTGAACTTTACTAGTAGTGCAAATAAATACAGAGAAAGGTTGGCTGATTAGAAAGAACAATTGCATAACTGAATTAATTTCAAAGCAATTTATCTCTATGCTGAATATGTTAATTAAATATAATTAGAGGGTGTTTATGGATTGTAGTCTCTCAGAATATAGTTTGAGAGATTTTTAAGGAGTCACATTTGAGTAAACAAATTTTATTTGAAATTACGTAAATGCAATCTGAAATGGCAAAAGTCTATTGGTATCTTAGATTTATAAAATAGCATTGTTTAGAATAACAATGGCTATTGCTTTAAATTTTTATGAATTATTTTTTCTGTTTTAATGCATCACCATGACTGGATATATAGGAGAAAAACCTTTAAGCTTCTTAACAGTAAATCAGTAAGAGGTCTCATATTGCTAATGTCTTTAGTCATTTTAAAGGAAGAACTACTAAATTTGTAAAATCTGAGTTATCGTAGGTTTAGTTGATTACATTAAGCAGACTAGGAAATTCATGATCAATTTGGAAAAATAAAATTTTCTATAGTAGTACAGATGAGGTTTTAGAGAACAACATTTTAGACTTGATGTTGTTGGAAGTAAATGCTCGGTGCTGCCAAGTGAATATAGCACTCAGGCAAAAGTTTGCTCAGCAAGGCAATTTACTTCTATAAAAGGGTGCCTCTCACAGATGGAGCAATGGCAAGAGCACACCAGACAAGGGAGGAGAAGGGGATCTTACTATTAATGCAGCTAGTCCCTACTGCTTTGTCTTTCCCCTATTGGCTAGGGTTGGACCGCACAGTCTAAGATAATTCCAACTGGCTATTTTAAAGACAACAGGGGTACGAGCTGGAGTGGCGGGGTGAGAAGTTTTGGTGGGAAGGATGGTTACAGAGCAGGTGACCAAGGATGACTAAGGACAGAGCAGGTGACTAAGGA
This sequence comes from Pongo pygmaeus, assembly GCF_028885625.2. NCBI lineage: Eukaryota > Metazoa > Chordata > Mammalia > Primates > Hominidae > Pongo > Pongo pygmaeus. The sequence goes on from NC_072384.2 coordinate 88,259,759, forward strand.
TGACTAAGGACAGAGCAGGTGATAGAGGCTAGGAGGGGGTTGTGGGTTGTTTACTGAAATTAGGGGCAAGGAGATGTAAAGAACGAGGAAGTTAAACTTTAAAATGGAAAACAAAGAACAGGGAAGCTTAATATACTAACATATTGGTTCTTTGAAGAGGAATTTACTGTATCCTACAATGTAATGAATCTTTCCTTGGGACTTTCTTGTTCAATGAGATTTCGTCTTTATTCAGTGATTTTCTATTCACTTACATACATTTGAAGTCTTTCCCCCCTTCTCATTCTGGGAAATATAACTGTGTTTAAACTGTGAATCTGCAAATAAAGAGATTCTGATATGATACAGTTGAATTTAATAAATACTTATCAAATAACACTTGTTCTTTTTGTAGTTGTGTGATTAGTAGGTGACAGAGACCTCCTCTTATTAACTTAAATAGAAGTTGGTATTTCTATATAATTCTGAGGTACAGTGCAGAGGATGTTGAGGAAGGAGGAGTGGGGAAAGGGGATATTCACCAGTGTGAAGGGAAGCAGTGTATGGAAAGAATGTGTGCAGGTGATTCTTAGACCAAGTCACAGAGGATGAGGATGAGTTGGACAGGCATTGAAAAGGGACAGTTTCAGTCACAGCAGGTGGAAAAGGCAAGAAGGCATGAAGCCATGAATATGGTTTAGGAGAACAACTTGTGGATTTTACAGTTGTAGAGATGTTCCTCCTTTATGTTTCCATGTTCATGAAATAACCATTAGTAATTACATAAAGGAGTTTTAGCTGGATTAATGGTTTTAGCTGAATAATTTTAGCTGGATTATCTTGCAAAACAACCATCTTGTTTTTCTTTCTTTTTTTCCATTCCTCCAGACCTGATCAGCATGTAATTGGAATCACAAGGAGTAGGTTGTTCTCTCGATTTCATATTTATATTTAATTTCAGAACATGCAAATTAAAAAAAGTTTATCTTTTTCACAGCATTAACTGTATTGGGAGGAGTTATGATTTGGCTCTGCATCTTGTCTTATATTTGTTTATTTTTCATATATAAAGAACAGATGTGTTAAATAGTTATCTCCTACTTGGTAATAAGTAACTGTGCCAGTATTAACAATTTTTATGAATAATATTGAAAAAATATTTTTTTCCTGAACATATGGAAACTTGATAATTTTTCTATGCATCATTGACTTATTTAAGATTATATATTTGGTTATATGGTGTGGATTACTTACTGATCATTGTTGATAAGAAATTTAAATGTGTGCTAAGAAGTTTGGAAAACGAATTTAGAATATATACAAGTACAACAAATTACTATCTTATGAAGGGGACCTATAATTAAAACATATATAACATAATTTAGTTCCCTATATTCCCTTCTTTTTGCTTGGCTTGACCATTCTGTGAGATACATCTATTTTAAAATTAGTTTATTATTGATGTTTGATTTATTTGAAACTAATGATTCAACTTTATTTTTGAAGTATGTGACAAGAGCAGTCTCTTTAAACTTGTTAATTTGAAATAGTTAATATATAGAGCTTCACATTTATAAATCAGTTTAGTAGGTCTGGACCACCTTGAAGTTCCAGGGATGGGTCTCAGGTAATAGTTTTGTACTTGAAAATTGACAACACCATCAAGATCACAATAAGAAATAACTGTCTTTCAGTCTTTTTCTGGCTTTTGGCTTCACTTTGTGTTTTCTGTAATGGTAAGCATCAAGCACCACTGACACTTATTTGCTTCCTTCTCCTGTTGAATGTCCAGGTTCCTGTTTATTTACTTATTTACTTTAGAAACATAGTCTCACTCTGTCACCCAACCCGGAGTGCACTGGTGCAATCATAGCTCACTGCAGCCTCAAACTCCTGGACTCAAGTAATCCTCCCACTTCAGCCTCCCAAGTAGCTGAAACTATAGGTGCATGCCACCATGCATGGCTAATTTTTAAATTTTTACAATTCCTTCTAGAGACAGGTTCTCACTGTGTTGCCCAGGCTGGTCTAGAACTCCTGGGCTTAAACACTTCTCTGACTTTGACCTGCCAATGTGCTAGGATTACAAGTGTGAGCACTGTACCTGGCTCCAAGTTCCCTTTTAATGACACTTAATGACATTGGGTTAAACCAGGTGTGATTTTTTACCTGAAGTTAACTCTTCTTTCCATTTGTAAGAAGCATGTTTTTACTTTTGAGAGCTATATCACCTTCCTTGTACTGTGGCATAAATTACTGATAGTCCACTAAAATCTATTCCTTATTCTTCTTTTCCCTGGTATTATTCAAATGTCCACTCTTTCCCAAATAACTCAGGGGAAGTCAATCCCACTCCTAATTTCAAGGGAATTTTAGATTAGGTTCAGCTAAAAATCTTGGTGTTTCTATGCCCCTTGCCAGTGATTGTTCCTTGTCCCAATTATAGTCATATGTCACATGTCAGGTGAAATGGGAGGACTAAGGGGAATGGGTAGAAAAGATTTAGTTCCACTTTGCAAGGGAACATTGGATGAGAAAGCACATGTTGGCTTTTGATATTTTTCCTATCTGGAATACATGCTTCTTCAAATTGCTACAGGGATCATCTTTTGTCACGAGGAGATTCGGCTTGAGGGCAAAACAAATGCCTTAAAATGGCAGAAAAATTATAAAAAACTTGGTTACTTGATGGAATCATTGGGTTCTTGACTCCCTACTATATTTCCGGATTTACTGCTGTGTGAGATAATGAATTTCTTTCTTTTTCAAACCAACTTGAATGGAATATTTGGCCACTTAAAATAGTATCCTAATTATAGCCATTATTAAATGATATCTTAATTTTGTAAATAAAAGTTTTAGAAGTAGTAATTTAGATTATTGAAGAAACTTTACAGACTACTTGGGTTTTGTAAATTTTAGATATGGTTAGTGCTATTAGTCTATAAAAACTTATTATTCAAATCACCATGCATTAAGTTTTTAATACAGTAGATATGTCAATCATCTTATTAACTAAATTTATTTTAAAATGAATAAATTATGCAGGAGGTAGAGGCTAGCAAAACTGGGAATAATGTAACAAGCTCAGACAATAGAGAACTAAATTTAAAAAATTTTGAAATATAAATTCGTAATCTAATCAGTTCACAAAATTATACCACTATTTATTGGCTGTGTGGTATCTTTAGTGTATTGAAAACATTAAATATACATAAAGAAATATTGAAGCAATTTCAGTGCCTGGTCTGAGTAATTTAAAACTTATAGTATGATGTTAAGACTAATTAGTAACTATTTAAATATAGAAGATAAAGCTGATAAAAGTAAAATTTAAAAAAATGGTAAACTATAGTTCCACTCACAGAGGTATAAAAAAATACAGACATATAGTAAACTTTTAAGTAAGAGCTAGTGACAAAGATTTTCTCGTTGACCAAATCCTGGTCAGGCTCTTGTGCTTCCTCTTCTCAACCAGGCCTTGACTTTTGGACTTCTGTGTTCTGATCTGCATTGCCAAATTTAGCAAGAATCCTGCTAAGTGTCTTTGGCCATCCTCAATATTTGACCACTCTATATCTAATCAGGGTCCTCACCTTCCACCATTTCCCAGATGATATCTCATCACCCTAACCTTCATTCAGCAAGAATCCTGACTAGTAATTTTTCTTCCAATGTCTTACATCCTGCTATTTGGCTACAAATTCCTACTTTTTCTTGTAGTATTTGAAGTTGAGCCTAATTTTTCTTACTCACTGCAAAAACCCCAGTGCAGTGGTCCCAACACCTATTATGATGGTCCTGAATAAAGTTTGCCTTCCTGTTCTTTAATAATGTCATGAATCATTTTTTTCAACACTAATTTTATAAAACTCTAGTTCACTGGAACCATTAGCAATTTAATCTTCTGCCACCAAGTTCTTGACCTGACCCAGCCTTTACAATGACTTAGCAGTATGCATATTGGTTTTTGTAATGTGCTCTAATCAAAGTAGGGAGATATATGTCTCTTAGTCTTTTTGCCCTGAAGGTGGTAGGAATAACCCAAATCTGAGAATTGACAAGAGCAGGGATGAAATATATTTTGGAGTATTACTGCTCGCTTTAGCTGAAATAGTTAACCAAGTAGTTTAAGCAGGAGGTGGAGGCAAGCAGAACTAGGACTAACCTAATCTGCTGAAAGAATAGGCAAAGTGTCATAATGGGCAGGTTTGCTGGGAATGAGGGATGTGAGAAATAAAAAGCCAGAGGTTGTGTGGGCAGTGCACTTAAAGAGAGTTGGTGAAACTGTAGGTAGGAACGTTACAGATGCTGAAAGTCTGCAGTAAAGCTGTGTGGCAACCGGGTCATTGGTCAAGACTCAGAAAGGCTAATGTATTAGAACTGGTATCAGTATGGGTGTTAAAAGCATGGAGATTGGGTTGGAGGGAAACATAGCCAATAACCTAAGGAAAGTGAAAGAGACATTAGAGAAGCAGTTATTGATGGCAACATTTGAAGTAACAAGACCTCCTACATTACTGTGATTGACTTTTGCATATTAGTTTTTTTGCCTAAGAATGCAATAAGCATGCTTGAGATGCTTTCTTTATGAGATCATGACCTTCATTCATGGCAACTAAGGAAGTCACCACACTGGGGAAGCTAGGCAAGGGAGACCAGAGAATACAAAGTGCTGCAATTCTCAGAGGATTACTGTTCTTTTGGAAATGATTGTTTAGAGATTGTCCTGGGGCCCCCCTCTGCCCTTACAGAATAGGAGTACCCTCTGGTGACCTTTGCTTGTTTTAAAAGGGAGCCACATTCTTGTGGGTTTTTGAATGAGAATAAATGCTGCTTGGTATGGAAATTATCATAAAGGAACTCTGCTTATGGAAGAGTTTGGAAATTATAGTAGAAAATATAACTTGGCTCACAGCAGACATAAAATGAGGGAAAGGATGTATATCTAGATAATTCAATTTCCAACTCACACTTGTGCTGAAATAATCAGATAAAGTAAAAATAGCACCCTTCCTTAATTTGTCTCTTTCTGTCTATTAAGATCTTCATAAGATTCATAAGATTCATATTAAGATCTTCATAAGATTTCTCTAATCTATTTTCTTATACCTATGAGTTGACACCAAAATGGATTTTTCGAACCAGAGAGTAAAGATACAAAGAATAGTATTTAGAGTGCTATGTCCTAAGCATCATGTTAAATGTTTTTTACAATTTACAGATGGTAAAGAAACTTGTCTAAGTCTCCATAGCCAGCAAACAGTGGAACCAGGGCAATTGGTAGGATGGGAAGTAATGCGTCTCAACCACCATACTAGCTGAAAAAGTGTGCTGTTGAATGCCAACTGGACAATTAGGCCACCTTTGTAGTTCTCTTTACAAGTGAGAATGTAACACCTTTGAATTACCTGACTTCCTAGATTCCTGGCAGATGCATGATTCCTTCTTTTTTGTCCCTCTGATGGCACCATGAGCTACTTATTTCCTGCTCTTAGGCATAGCTACTTGTACCTCCTGTGTGATAAGACATTTGTTCATTTTATCCTCTTCAGTCAGATAAAGCATAAAAATTAATGCATTGTTTAAGGAAAAACTCTCAAACTATGTTTTTCCTCTGCTCTCATACAACAACAACCAGCACAGATGACCTCTGTGACCAAATATATGGGTTTTTTTCCCCATCAATAAGCAGTGGACAGCAAATGAGTGTCTTCTAATTCAATTCTGACATTATCTCTCTGGAGATAATGTCAGATCTCACAGGTTGAGGGCTCATTCCCCAAGACTGCCCCTCATGCCCCTCCAACACTTGTTGGAAGTCCGGGCCTCTAAACTTCTGACCCACTGGCTTCAAGCTGGAGTTCCCATGATCCCCTCTTTGGATTTGATTAATTTGCTGAAGTAGCTTACAGAACTCAGGGAAACACTTACTTAGGTTTACCAGTTTATTATAAAGGATAATAGAAAGGATGCAGATGAAGAGATGCATAGGGCGAGGTATAGGGACTTACATGCCTTCCCTGGGTGGGCCACCCTCCAAGAACCTCTACATGTTCAGCTATCCAGAAGGATGCTCTCTGAACCCTTTTTGGGTTTTGAGGAAGGCTTCATTATATAGGCATGATTGACAACCAACAGTGTAGAAATGTGATTGGACAAAGCACATGATCTAAACCCAGAAAGGCCTGTCTGTTCAGACTTTTCTTGGCCCCTCTATGTAGCATTCCTTCCTTTAGGGTATGGGGGAGGACTCTCTCTGTAATGAGTGTTTTGATTCACAATCAGATTAGAGTCCTGCTTGGGCAGGTAAAGGAAGGACAGGAGGTCAGAGAGGTTTCCTGAGGCCTGAAGTGCTCCAGCGTTATAACAAGGACTATGGAAGTTGGGAGTCAGGAACTGTGGATGAAAAACAATATATATTGTGATACCACACCCATTGACAGTGTTTTGTCTGCATATTCCTTTGACTTTTGCCTGATTTGATTTGTCAGGATAGTTAAAATGTTAGGTGAGATAGTCTAATTTCTTCTTTTTTAAAAAATTTTTCAGAATTTATTTTCGAGACAGTCTCGTTCTGTCGCCCAGGCTGGAGTGGAGTGGCGCAGTCTTGGCTCACTGCTGCCTCTGCCTCCCAGGTTCATGTGATTCTCCTGCTTCCATCTCCTGAGTAGCTAGGATTACAGGCATGTGCCACTGTGCCTGGCTAATTTTTGTATTTTTAGTAGAGACGGGGTTTCACCATGTTGGCCAGGCTGGTCTCGAATTCCTGACCTCAAGTGATCCGCCTTCCTTGGCCTCCCAAAGTGCTGGGATTATAGGTGTGAGCCACCGTGCCCGGCCTGATTTCTTCTTAATCCCATTTTTCCTCCTTGGTTTTGTCAAATGATAAGGTTTGGGTAAATAAAACCTAAGATATAAAATTACTAATATCAATAGTTTCTAATTGTTCAACATGTACTTTTCACTTAAGTATTTGACAACATTTTTCTTCACTGAGAAGATGGACTAGATAACCTCAGAGAACATTTCAGCCCTTAGGGTAGTCTAAATTTTAACTTTAAATAGTTTATGTTCCTTTTTTTTTAAAAAAACAAACCTAAAACCAATTTCTTAATCAAAATATCATGTTCAAAGTTGTCCTAATTTTGGCAGTTAATTTCATCATTTTGTCTTTCTTTGGTAAGTTAAACTGTTAGACATTTGATCTCTGTGGTATTTGTTGCTGGGGTATTATAAAAAGGTTCTCTTGGCAGGGGATTTGACATTCTAGTTGTGAGGGCAGATTGCTTGGTAGAAAGCAATGAGAGTGTGCAGAGAGTGGTTCAAGCGTGTAAGCAGGAGGAGAGAATGTATGGTTTAGCTACAGAATAGGAGACTGAAAATAGAGCTAGAGAATAGGGTAGAAAGAGAAGAGGGACTAAAATTGCTGGAGATGAAGCCAGTGAGGCAGGGAGTCATCTGGTCAGACTTTACAATCCAAAGTTTGTACTTCATTCTAACAGCAATTCAAAACCATTTAACAAAGGTTATAATGGAGTTGGTGACAAAATGTCATCATCTGCGTTTTAGAAAGAGCTGAGTTGATGTCTGCCAATATGTCTAGGCAAGAGGGAGTGGAAGCCTAGTTTAGAGGGATGACCATGAGAAATAACTTTATTCCAATATATTAAAGAGGAAATAATGTTTTGTACTTTTTGTGTACAAAAAGTATTGATGACTGTCAATAATTGTGGGAGGTAGACAGTAGGATGTAGGCAGGAGAATGGTGTAAATCTGGATTCTAAGTTTTCTGGTTTTGGTAACTTGGGTGTTTGTACTGTTTATCAACAGAATAAATACAATAGAAGCAGAATTATTGAAGGAAAAGAAAGATTTTGTAGGTGGTCAATAAATGATAGCTAGTATTATTATGTCATGAAACTATAATTTTTGGATTTTTATATTTAAATTTTACAGTATAATTATGTTGTTTTCATTTTGATTAACAAATGATATTTTATGAAAATAAATTTATACACAATGATAAATACAGGTAGAACAACTTCAACGTAGCATGTAATTTGTGACTTACAAAAGATAAAAATTAGGATACAGAATTAATTTCTGTTTTGACATATCTCCATTAAAAAGTTATATGTTTTCAGAAGAAAATACACACCAGTTTAAAAACATTGTGTAATTTGAAGTGAGATACATCTCCTTTTTCGAGATTTTTTTTTACAAATAAAATATGGTAGAAGGAAGTTTATAATTTAAAATATTCATATGAAACAAAATAAGAAAGCCTCAATCCTAAAATTATGTATGAGAAAGCTACTAAGTTTTTTAGTTTACATAGGTCAATAGTTTTCAATTATATAATTAATTTATGCTGTTGAAACACATTTAAGAATACTGAAGTTTAGTATAAAGGAAAAAAGGCTAGTTTCCCTGGCTGTTTTGATTTGCATTCTTCTTTATTGTTTAATTATAATTGAGATCATGTGCCACACACTGGTTTGTAGACTGAGTTCTTTTCACATAATATGCTGTGATGTACAGCCATTGATTTAGGTGTATTTACTGATATGGGAGCAGGAAGAACTTCAGAAGGAGAATCCTGTGGATCTAATTTCGTGATTTCATATTCGTAGTACTATTAAAGATAAATATGAAATGGTGTGGATTGATAACATCTAAACAGAAAATTAGTAATAAGAGAAACATGAATCATTTGGCAGTGGTTTTTGTTGGAATCAATAGGCCAGCAATTTTTCACCAGTAGACAAGGATGAGTGCATTATCAACTGTGTGTCATTGTGCCAATCCTGCCCCTGGGCTTTATCTCTCACTCAGCACTCTCAAGAGTTGTTTCATTTTTCAATCCAATAACTATGTTCATGATTACTAAGGCCTACAGTCTGAATCATTTAGGTCATTTTTTTTCCCCCGGTGGCCTGCATTAGCATCTACATATGTTAAGACTCAACTAATTTGATTATGAGGAGAGACTGTCTGTGACATCAGCAGACTTCCTGACATCAGCACAGTCATTAAAGTAACAACATCATGGACAGAATCTATTTTTTAGGTTTGGTATTTTAAATGCATCATTTCCATCAAGGACTAGTGGCAAGCTGCATTCTGTTTTGTAAATGTACATGGGAAAGTCATTATCACAGAAAAATGTTTTAGAAAATAATTTTCATTTTCATTAAAATGAAAACATTACAAAAAAAGCTGTTGACCATCTTTTCCCCAACATTTTAAAAAGGTTAAAATTTGAAAAACAAATATATATGAGTGTGTGTGTGTGTGAGAGAGAACAAACCCACAGAACATAAATGCACTAGAGCTTTGTTTTATGTACCCCATTTACATCTTATGTACTGAACTTCTGCAAGTTCAGTACAAAAGATGAAGTGTGTAATCTGTAAGATGTTATAGAATGCCAAGATGAGTTATTAAAGACTTACTGAGATACAGATAGACCTGGCTCCTTACCAGACATTCCCATGGTGTGTAGTCTTGCTCCTGGCTCCATCACTTGCTAGTAAAGGGTCTTGAGAACTCTTATTTAGCTCTGAGATTATTCAGAGATTATTTAGCTTTTCTAGAAGTTTTTCTTGAATGTAAAATGAAGATAATGGCCTGAACCTTGTATGCATCACTGAGAGGTATAAAAGAGAGTATCTGCCGTGGTACTTTTACATTTTCATGGAGCTTTTTCTTGTGTGTTCCCTCCTTTAGCCCCCAGATTATTAGAGTTCGTGTGTCTCTGTTTAGCTTGGAGAGCAGGCAGCATCAGATTTTCTTGTTCTCCATCTCTCAGATCACCATGAAGCTCCTAAAAATCCATAGTTAACATTTATACTGTTACTTTGTTGTTTTTGAAATTGTTCCTTTTCACAGTTTGAATCCGATGGCATTTTTCTTTTCGATCCTGTCTTTTGGGAGATGTAACATCACGAATGATCTCTGTCTTAAGAAGGAATTGGCCAGGTTTGGTGGCTCTCACCTGTAATCCCAGCACTTTGGGAGGTTGAGGTGGGCAGGTTGCTTGAGCCCAGCAGTTCAAGACCAGCCTGGGCAACATGGTGAAATCCCATCTCTACAAAAAATATGAAAAATAGCCTGGCATGGGGATGTGCCCCTGTGGTCCCAGCTACTCAGGAGGCTGAGGTGGGAGGACTGCTTGAGCCTAGGAGGTTGAGGCTTGTAGTGAGCCGAGATCACACCACTGCACTTCAGTCTGGGCAACAGAGCGAGACCCTCTTTCAAAATAAATAAATAAACAAGAAGAAATTAAGCTATATTATCTTGAAGTTCCAACTCAATATAAGAAAGAAGCTTCTGATAATGGATCAAGATTGATTATGCAATAATGATGCTCTGTTACTGAACCTTTTTGGAGAAAGGCTGAGTAACTACGTATCAGGGCTATTGAAGAGTATCCCGTAGCTTGTCTGTAGCTTAAGACATTGAGAGAAAAAAAATTTTAAGTCCAACTGCGATAATTGAAATTTAAATTGAGTGATCAATCTTGTGGAATAATATTTGTAAAATAAGGGAGAGCCAATAATTGTGTGCTAAGTGGACGAAGGCTGCTGGGGTTCCTGCTTTTACTATGCAGACTTTCATTCATTCAACATACTTTTTAAAGCTTATTTTTTGTTATGTGCCAACTACTGTGCTAGATTCCTCCAAGGTATTCTTAATGTCAGAGAAGAGTGGACTTATAAGCTGAATCTGCCTTCTGCAAGTGTACTTCCTTTGAAGGCTTAAATTCATTAGAATCTGGCCTTCTGCTTCATAAAGTTTGTTTTAAAGCAAACCTTCTGTATTTCAGTTACAATGAGGCAATTTCAATCCTCTAGGAATATGAGTTATTAATTTATGTGACTTCATTTACTCCTCAACTCTGTTACATTACCTAAGTGTTTATGTGCCTCTGTTAGAGTTCTGTAGCTGTGGACTCTGGGGAACCATTCAAAGTTTTTAAGCAAAATAAAAGGAAGGGAAAAAGAGGAAAGGAACATGATACACTTTGCACTTATAAAACCTCATAGCTTTGAGCAAGACAGAATGAAGAGGTATGAGAATAAAGTAATATAAGTAAATTAGAAAATGTTAAAATAGTCTAGATTAGAGAAGATGAAGGCCTGAATTTAAGAAATATCAAGGAGGTTGAAGAAGAATGAATCAGGGTGATGTTTAATTTATAGAAATTGTTGGTTGATTGGATGTGAGCATATCAAGAAGAAGAAATAGAATCATGTGTAAATTGCGAGCTTGCTTAATTGACTGGATTGCAGTAAAATTCACCAAGACAAGGAAATATAGGACAAAGAATGTGATTGGAAGAAAAAAGTAAGAATTCTTCTTTGTATTTTTGAGTTTGAGGTGTTTTGGGGACATTCAGGGAGAGGTCCTCTGTAGTAAGTTGGATATACCATTTGGAAGTAGGGGGAAATCCTGAGATGGAGATGGATTTGAGAGTCCTCAGCCTGGAGATGATTGTCAGTGGCATGAAGTCATACCCCTGAGAGCACTGATATTTGAGGAGAATCAGAAAATGAGAAGCCAGTAACAGACACAGAGAAGAAAATCTGAACCCATAATTTCAATACCAGAGGGACATCTTAAACCTCATAGGAGGAAGCTAATAGAGATCTAAACTAGGATCATTTTAGAAGAGATAAGAAAGGACTAACTTGAAAAATATTTTAATAGGACTTAACTGTGTTAAAGATGAAATTGTATCTAATATTTGTCATATATTTCCAGAAATGGTCAGCTTAGCTGGTCAGGGCTTTGCGTTCATTTTTGCATTGCAGCTTTCCATGTCCACACAGTTCCATACCTGAAATTGAATAGAGATTTCAGAGGCCTGGCAAAATGAGTTTCAATCCTTGGTCAAAGGATAAAGAATTATGGGCCTCCAACTCAAGGAATTATGCCCAATTCCCCAAATAATATTTCTGCAATTGGTTATTGATTTCCACAAATACTTTTTTATTTTGAGTCAGAGTCTCGCTCTGTTGCCTAGGCTGGAGTGCAGTCGCATGATCCTGGCTTACTGCAAGCTCCACATCCCGGGTTCAAGCGATTCTCCTGCCTCAGCCTCCCGAGTAGCTGGGACTACAGGTGTGTGCCACCATGCCCAGCTAATTTTTGTATTTTTAGTAGAGACAGGGTTTCACCATGTTGGTCAGGATGGTCTCTATATCTTGACCTTGTGATCTGTCTGCCTCGGCCTCCCAAAGTGCTAGTGTGTCCGGAATTGGTGGGTTCTTGGTCTCACTGACTTCAAGAATGAAGCCGCGGACCCTCGCAGTGAGTGTTACAGCTCTTAAGGTGGCGCGTCTGGAGTTTGTTCCTTCTGATGTTCGGATGTGTTCGGAGTTTCTTCCTTCTGGTGGGTTTGTGGTCTCGCTGGCTCAGGAGTGAAGCCGCAGACCTTCGAGGTGAGTGTTACAGCTCTTAAGGCAGCACGTCTGGAGTTGTTCGTTCCTCCTGGTGGGCTCATGGTCTCGCTGGCTTCAGGAGAGAAGCTGCAGATCTTCGCGGTGAGTGTTACAGCTCATAAAAGCAGTGTGGACCCAAAGAGTGAGCAGTAGCAAGATTTATTGCAGAGTGAAAGACCAAAGCTTCCACAGTGTGGAAGGGGACCCGAGCGGGTTGCCACTGCTGGCTGGGGCAGCCTGCTTTTTATTCTCTTATCTGGCCCCACCCACATCCTGCTGATTGGTAGAGCCGAGTGGTCTGTTTTGACAGGGTGCTGATTGGTACGTTTACAATCCCTGAGCTAGACACAAAGGTTCTCCATGTCCCCATCAGATTAGTTAGATACAGAGTTTCGACACAAAGGTTCTCCAAGGCCCCACCAGAGCAGCTAGATACAGAGTGTCAATTGGTGCATTCACAAACCTTGAGCTAAACACAGGGTGCTGATTGGTGTGTTTACAAACCTTGAGCTAGATACAGAGTGCCGATTGGTGTATTTACAATCCCTGAGCTAGACATAAAGGTTCTCCAAGGCCCCACCAGAGCAGCTAGATACAGAGTGTCGACTGGTGCACTCACAAACGTTGAGCTAAACACAGGGTGCTGATTGGTGTGTTTACAAACCTTGAGCTAGATACAGAGTGCCGATTGGTGTATTTACAATCCCTGAGCTAGACATAGGGTGCTCCAAGGCCCCACCAGAGCAGCTAGATACAGAGTGTCAATTGGTGCACTCACAAACTGTGAGCTAGACACAGGGTGCTGATTGGTGTGTTTACAATCCCTGAGCTACACATAAAGACTCTCCACGTCCCCACCAGACTCAGGAGCCCAGCTGGCTTCACCCAGTGGATCCTGCACTGGGGCTGAAGGTGGAGCTGCCTGCCAGTCCTGCGCCATGCACTCGCACTCCTCAGCCCTTGGGCGGTCGATGGGACTGCGCGCCGTGGAGCAGGGGGTGGCATTAGTCGGGGAGGCTCGGGCTGCACAGGAACCCACGGAGGCGGGGGAAGTCTCAGGCATGGCAGGCTGTAGTCCTGAGGCCTGCCCCGCCGGAAGGCAGCCAAGGCCCGGTGAGAAATCTAGCGCAGCGCTGGTGGGCTGGCACTGCTGGGGGACCCAGTACACCCTCCGCAGCTGCTGGCCTGGGTGCTAAGTCCCTCATTGCCCGGGGCGGCAGTGCTGGCCGGCTGCTCCGAGTGCGGGGCCGCCAAGTCCACGCCCACCCGGAACTCCAGCTGGCCCGCAAGCGCCACTCGCAGCCCCGGTTCCTGCTCGCACCTCTCCCTCCACACCTCCCTGCAAGCTGAGGGAGCCAGCTCTGGCCTTGGCCAGCCCAGAAAGGGGCTCCCACAGTGCAGCGGTGGGCTGAAAGGCTCCTCAAGTGCCACCAAAGTGGGAGCCCAGGCAGAGGAGGCGACGACAGTGAGCGAGGGCTGTGAGGACTGCCAGCACGCTGTCACCTCTCACTAGGATTACAGGCGTGAGCCACCGCGCATTGTGGAGTTACCTTTTCCTTTTTGTGACTTCATCTTGAGCTTTGCTGATTCTGACACCATTTTGAATTTGACCAGTCATTTAAAAGAAGTAGAGATACCTAGAAATAAGTATGAGTAGATGTATCCAATTTTAACAAAATTGATTTTCTCAGTTACTGAATATTATTTCCTATGAAGTTATATTAATATTTAGAAAGCATTTTATGATAAACTTTATAAACATGTTTAATATTTATATTTATATATTTATAAATGTAATATTTATATGTATATAATAAAATATAAATATTTAAATATAAATTTAATATTTATATGCATATACGTATACATATAAGTGTATATGTATATGTACTATAATACTTAGAAGCATTATATATTATAAATATATACACATTACATATTTATAATATATATTATCTTAATACACATATACCTTGAATACAATTACTACTAAACATTTCTTAACTCAAACTGCCTTTTTAACAAAATAATTCTGATGGAAAAATAAAGAATTGAGAGAAATACAGCATGAATATAGACTTCTAACTACACCTGTAGTGAGGTCTTTATAGACAGCTCCTTCAATATAATTCAAAAACACCATACCTAGATTTGCTGTTGTCTTTCTGTTATGTCATGTCTCTTTATGTTTTTTCTTTAAAATACCTAAGTACTTTAGAAAATATCTAAGACTATTTTTTTTTAATTTCTCCTAAAAAAAAACCCCAAATACATGTTCAGAATGTGCAGATTTGTTACATAGATGTATGTTTTCCATGGTGGTTTGCTGCACCTATTGACCTCTCCTCTAAGTTCCCTCCCCTCATCCCCCATCCACCAACAGGCCCTGGTGTGTGTTGTTCCCTTCTCTGTGTCCATTGTTTAACTCCCACTTATAAATGAGAACATGTGGTATTTGGTTTTCTGTTTCTGTGTTAGTTTGCTGAGGATGATAGCTTCCAGCTTCATCCATGTCCCTGCAAAGGACATGATCTCATTCGATTTTATGGCAGCATAGTATTCCATGGTGTATATGTACCACATTTTCTTTATCCAGTCTGTCATTGATGGGCATTTGTTTGGTTCCATGTCTTTGCTGTTGTAAATAGTGCTGCAATAAACATATGTGTGCATGTGTCTTTATAATAGAATGATTTATATTCCTTTGAGTAAATACCCAGTAATGGGATTGCTGGGTCAAATGGTATTTCTGGTTCTAGATCCTTGAGGAATCGCCATACTGTCTTCCACAATGGTTGAACTAATTTACATTCCCCCCAACAATGTAAAAGTGTTTCTAATTCTCCACAGCCTTGCCAGCATCTACTTATTGTTTCCTGACTTTTTAATAATCGCCATTTTATTGACGTGTGCATTTCTCTGATGGTCAGTGATGTTGAGCTTTTTTCCCATTCTTGTTGGCTGCATGAATGTCTTCTTTTGAGAAGTGTCTGTTCATATCCTTTGCCCACTTTTTGATGGGGTTTGTTTTTTTCCTGTAAATTTGTTTAAGTTCCTTATAAACTCTGGATGTTAGATTTTTGTCACATAGGTGGATGGCAAAAATTTTCTCCCATTCTATAGGTTGCCTGTTCACACTGATTATAGTTTCTTTTGCTGTGCAGAAGCTCTTTAGTTTAATTAGATCCCATTTGTCAATTTTGGCTTTTGTTGCAATTGCTTTTGACGTTTTTGTTATGAAGTCTTTGTCCATGCCTGCATCCTGAATGGTATTGCCCAGGTTTTCTCCTAGGGTTTTTATGGTTTTGGGTTTTACATTTGAGTCTTGAATCCATCTTGAGTTAATTTTTGTATCAGGTGTAAGGAAGGGGTCCAGTTTCAATTTTCTGCATATGGCTAGCTGGTTTTCTCTGCACCATTTACTGAATAGGAGATCCCTTACCCATTGGTTGTTTTTGTCAGGTTTGTTGAAGATCAGATGGTTGTAGATTTGTGGGGTTATGTCTGAAGTCTCTGTTCTGCTCCATTGGTCTATATGTCTGTTTTGATACTAGTACCATGCTGTTTTGGTTGCTGTAGCCTTGTAGGATAGTTTGAAGTCAGGTAGCATGATGCCTTCAGCTTTGATCTTTTTGCTTAGGATTGTCTTGGCTATAGGGGGTGTTCTTTGATGGACCATGAAATTTAAAGTAGTTTTTTCTAATTCTGTGAAGAATGTCAATGGTGGTTTGATGGGAATATCATTGAGTCTATAAATTACTTTGGGCAGTATGGCCATTTTCACAATATTGATTTTTCCTATTCATGAGGATGGAATGTTTTGCCTTTTGTTTGCGTCCTCTTTTATTTCTCTTTTATTTATTTTATTGAGAATTGAGAATTTTATTTATTTTATTGAGAATTGGTATGTAGTTCTCCTTGAAGAGGTCCTTCACATAGCTTGTTAGATGTATTCCTAGGGAAAATGCCTAAGGCTTTTAAATTTTTTTCTTCTTTTAAAGTTTCATAAAAAGGAAAATTAAAAAAAAACCCAAAATACATATAAAATAATTATAAAGTAACATAATAAGACTCCATTCTTGGATCTAGTGCTGACATGAAGTCTTAGCACTGTCTGTAGAGTCATTTTTAGTTGTGGATTCTTTTGAATTTTCTATATTTTCTATATAGTTCTTGGTACCAACTGGATAGCCTTCAAGTCACTTAATCTGTCTATATAAAAGGGAGGTCAGTTTGGTGAGAGAAATCTCTTCACAAAAGTTTCCTAACAAAGTACCAGTAGTACAGTAGGGGAATTGTCTTTGTCCTTAAGAATCATTTTTTATAACTTGAAATGTCAAAGTCAAACTTTCTCCTGTGCAAATTTTTTCTTTTAATTGTTATCCTGTAAAGTGAAAAATAGAACCCATGTCCTAGTGTCCTAGATCTTTATCCTCCCCCTCTCCATTTTTCATGATTTAGTTTCTTGCATACTCAACAACCTCTCTCCTCCCACTTGCCCAAGGTCACACAGCTAGGATGTAGGCCTCAGCCAAATTTGTAATCAGCCAGTATGTCTCCATAACTTGTGCTTTTACCAACTACAATTTTTTAATAAAACTAACTTTGTAAGACCTCCTTTGGCTCCACAGGCCAAGTAGATTATACTGTGCTCTGTTGCCAGCCCCACTAAACTTTCTTTATGTACCTTTTAAATACATTACAGTAGTCTCCCCTTAACAATGGTTTTGTTTTCTGCATTTCCAGTTACTTCCGGTCAATTGTGGTTGGAAAATATTAAATGGAAAATTCCAGAAATAAACGATTCTTGTTTTAAATTGCACACTGTTCTGAGTAGCGTGATAAAACCGCACACTATACCCTACTTTTGAATCATCCCTTTGTCTAGCCATCCGTGCTGTCTGTGCTTCCCACCCATTAGTCACTTAGTAGCCATCCCATTATCAGATCTGCTGTCTTGGTATAGCAGTGCTTGTGATCAGGTAACCCTTATTTTACTTAATAATGGCACCAAAGCACAGAGTAGTGATGCCGAGAATTTTCATATGCCAAGAATAAGCCTTGAAATGCTTACTTTAAGTGAAAAGCTGAAAGTTTTCAACTTAATAAGGAAAGAAAAAAAAGTCATATGCTGAGATTGCTGAGCTCCATGGTGAAAACTAATATTTAATTGATGAAATTGTAACGAAGGAAAAGAAACTCATGCTAGTTTTGCCATCTCACTTCAAACTGTAAAAGTTATGGCTGCAGTGCATGATAACTTTTATTACAGTATGTTGTTGTAATTGTTCTTTTATATTAGTTGTTGTTAATCACTTACTGTGCCTAATTTATAAATTAAGCTTTATCATATGTATGTATAGGATAAAACATAGTAAATGTAAGATTTGGTGTTATCCTTGGTTTCAGGCATCCACTGGGGGTCTTCAGATGTATCCCCTGCAGATGAGGGAGGACTGCTGTATGGTGATATTTTTCTCTGTGTATTGTGGCCTATCAGAGTCTATTTCCCAATGTCTTTGTTTCAGACCTTTGAATTTTTTGTATTTAATCATTGTCTTTATAGCACTTAGCATACTACTTGATGTTAAGAAAGTACAAAATAAAGGTTTCTTGGATTAATGAATACAAGGAGACACGTTCCAAGATCCTCAGTGGATGCCTGAAACCACAGATAGTATGTAACCCTGTATATACCTGTACTATGTTTTTTCCTGTACATACCAATCTATGATAAAGTTTAATTTATAAATTAGGCACAGTAAAGGATTAACAATAATAACTAAAAGTAAAATAGAACAATTATTGCAATATACTGTAATAAAAGTTATATGAATGCTCCCTCTCTCGGTCTCTCAAAATATCTTAATATTTTCAGACTGTGACTGATTGAGGGTAATTGAGCCACAGAAAGCAAAACTACAGATTAAGGGAGGCTATTGTAAGTGAATGAATGTAAGAAATACCAAGAAGAAGCAGGATATGAGTAAATTGCTGCTATGAAAGATAAAAAGAAATAATTGTAGTGATGGCAATTACCATTTAGGGTAAAACATGGAAGAAAAAGCCATGATATTTGATCTACAGTTAGAATGAAATTTTATTTATTGCTCTGAATAGAAGGTATAGCTCTCTTTTTGCTTGTATGCCTGATACAACAGAGAAAAGTAGAAAGACTCCCTTTTACAACTCATTTTCTGTTTTTGCAAAGGCAGATAAAACTGACAAGTTTCATCCTGTGACAAGAAACTTCTAATATATTTGAAGAATTACAGTCTCTTTGGCTAGCAACTACCCTCTTTATGGCCTTTCACACTTTTTTAACTTTTTGTCTACTAGGTTGTTTGCTTTCTGCTAGATTTTTTCATTACAGTTGCAGCACTCACTTCTGTACATTTTCTCCATTTGAGTGTCCCAGGTCCTGCATTATGTCACTTCTCTACTCAAAACCTTCCACTGGCTTCCACTTCATATAAAGGAAGAGTAATTACTTGGGAAGTCCCACATGGTATGGCCTCTTGATGCCTTTGTGGCCTCATTGCTCACTGTTCACACAGCTCCCTGACTGCTCCTCCCCAGCTGTCCCATATGCCTCACTTTTCACCTCCTGCTTTTTCCTCAGAAGTCATCTTCCTGGGAAGCCTACCCTTACCTCCATATTTAAAATCACAACACCATGGTATTTCCCATTAATCCTATTTTAATATTCTCAGTAGTACTTATCACCTAATATACTATATCATGTAATGATTTGGTATTCTTAATATTTCTTATCTACAAGAGTAGAATCCCCATAAAAGTAGAGATTGCTGTGCATTTGTTTATATTCCTAGGAACTCAAAACCTATAACAGTGCCAGGCATGGTAGGCTTTCAAATATTTGATGAGTGAAAGAAGAAACAATAAATTCAAGATCTCATTTCCTTTAAAGAAAACATGCGTCATTGAAAATGCTTATATTAAAGTATGCCTTGGGAAGAACTGTGAGAAAGATGCAAATGTTAGATAATGAATTGGGGGAGGGCCACACCTGCACTTAACCCTTCCTCTGTTACCTGAGTGCCACTACTTAGCAAAATCAGTTTTTATCTCAGAGACATTAGCAGAAAGCAGGCCAAACTCTCCCCCATGATGTATGTAGCCCTGCACAATCTGGCCTCAGCCACTTGACTACCTCATTTCATCCCATAGGAAGGAATTACATAATTTTTCATGGTTCGTTTGGTTTCCTAAGATTATACGTATGCACAGATGTAGGTGAGGACTTTAATCCTAAGAACATGGTTCTTTTCAGATTGGATTGCAATTTTCTCCTGAATGAAATAGAAAACATATTTTTACAAGACATACTGGAAGTAAAGTAATAGTCGACACAATCTAGTCAACTGGGATTTTGATTGATGATCTGGGGAGTCTAAGAAGCAGTGACAACCAGAGAGAAATATATTTAGTATAATTTAATAATAATCTGATTTGCATGTTTTTGTCTGTTGGAATAATTACATAGATTTATCTCTGATATCTTTACATTGTTTTATTTTTCCAGATTATGGTGCAGTCTGTCAAATGTTTATGTGTTGAAAAGGCCACTTACTGATAGAGTATGAGAAATTCAGAGTATATATGTTTTTGATGTATTTGTTGGTGCCATGTTAATGGATAGCTTTCCTTGGAAAGTTGGAGAGGACATAGATTTTATTTATAATGTATAATAATATACTTAATCATGACTATATAACTTAAAATATTATTATAAACATGTATATTTACAATGTATTTTAAAATATGCTATTAAGTGAATTAGTAGGGTTTTTTTTAAATATTGTGGCATATGTATAATGGATCGAAGATGATATTAGATGGAATGAGAAAAGTTTTTCTGAGAGTAAAACTATAGTTCCATAAGTAGATTGATTTTATGATCACAGCTTTTTCTTTTCCAGTTTTTCATTGTTCATTTTTGATACCTTGGCAAGCTAATCTTTAGTGTCAGCCAAAATTTCACTTGGCTATTTATTGTAAATTGCCCTAATTGATGAGTGAAAAAACTTTTGATACCTGCCTAATCTTAGCTGGATGAAATAACTGATTTCCTTCTAATTAATTTTTGCTCCATAAAATGATATGTTAATAAATGAGGAAAATCAATCATCATCTAGAAAGTGCAGTTATTCTTGCTCAGAATTAAATAAAGCAGAATGGAGAAAATGCAAAGCATTTTTTTGACTGTTGACTGACTATCGCTATATATGTTATTTTAATGAATCAGAGTAAGTCTCATAAAAGTTGTAAAACATTTATGGGTTCCATTTCAGAGGGTATATAAATTTTTTATAACTAGTAGGAAAATTTCTAAGTCCTTTTAACATGCCCAAATGTGCTGTTGTTATCAGTTGTTTTATTTTCAGACAGATAACAAAAATGTCAATAAAATTCCCAGTAGTAACAATGGTGTGCTGATGGTATTCAATTGTTGTTTTCTTTCAATAAACTCCATATATGGAAATGGAGCTCAATATGAGGCAGAAGTTGGGACTCAACAACGGAGACAGGGCTGGGACACCGGATCAAATTGAGGACTAGCTAAAGCAAGGAAGGGGCAGAGGCAGCTTTCCATAAGACATGCCCAGCAGTGCACCATATTAGTTTATCATTGGCATGGTGAGTTACTATAAGTTACTCGCAAGTTACCACCGCTTTCCATGGGAATGATCCAACAACCCAGGAGTTATTATCCTTTTCCTAGAAATTTCTGCATAATCTGCTGCTTAATTTGCATGTAATTAAAAGCAGGTATAAATATGACTGCAGAACTGCCTTTTAGCTGCTATTCTAGGTGCACTTCCTATGGGGTAGCTGTGCTCTGCAAGGAGCAGTACTTCTGCTTCTGCTGTACACTACCACTTCAATAGAGGCTCCTACCATTGTCATGCCTTTGATTTCTTTCCTGGACAAAGTCAAGAACTGTCCCAAGCTAAGCCCCAGTTTGGGGGCTTGCCTGCCCTGCATCAAATACATTATTTAATTTATGGGTGATATTTGTTTTCTAAAGATTTTTAAATCTATGGAATAAACTCTGTAGAATTTCTTTAGCTAGCAAATTCCTTTATTGGGAACATGATTAAAGCTGTTATTGTAACTGTTGAACAATTTCTATATTATACAAAGCAAGATATTTGCATTAAATGTTAACAAGCTATAGCAGAATTTTTGCATCTTGCTTTTGGGAAAGCTTATTCTTTGTAAAAATAAAAGTTTTTACACATGAATGCATTCTTATTATAAAAGATTCAAACACAAGACAGGGAGAGCAAAATAGGAATGTTTATCCTCATGCCCCCCTTACACCCATGTCCTTCAGAGGTAAAAACTTAATAGCTTAGTATGCATTATTCCAGTACAAAATTTTGACCATTTTCAGACTTGTACATCTTGATGTTAATACATTGAAAGATGGAATCATAGTGTATGTTCTTTTAACTTGGGTTGGAGGAGGTCAACATACTT
This sequence comes from Pongo pygmaeus, assembly GCF_028885625.2. Classification (NCBI taxonomy): domain Eukaryota; kingdom Metazoa; phylum Chordata; class Mammalia; order Primates; family Hominidae; genus Pongo; species Pongo pygmaeus. Next base: position 88,281,694 of record NC_072384.2, read on the forward strand.
TGGAAATAAAGAGATTTGATTTTACAACTGAAGGTCACCCTTTATTATTTGGACAAATCTAGCCAACTAGCTACCACTGCTAGCACCTCATAGGAATGGGAAACATGACTATGAGCGTATAAAATAATTGTGTTAAGTCAGGTCATTCATCAACAAGCCAGAAATGTAGCTTAAATAGCAATCCTTTTTCTTTTATGGTTGTTTGCCAGGTTTGCTCACAGTCCTTGTGTATGTGTGTGATCATTACTACAGCATGACCCCATATTGCATTTCTCATATTAGCCATAAATAGTTATTAGAAAACTTTAGATTTTTATTTTGTTGATTCAGAGCTCTTTTTTTGTCCTATTTTTTCTTTCATTTGATCTTTTTTGCCCTTTTTACTTTCTTGTATCATTGAGCTTAATATTTTGGAGTATGTTGGATGGTGATAAGTTTAGTACAGGGTTTCCCAGTCTTGGCAATATTGACATTTTGGGAAAGACAACTCTGTGTTGTCAAGGGAGTGGCCCTGTGCATTGTAGCATGTTAAGCAACATCCCTGGCCTCTACCCACTAGACACCAGCACAGTGCCCCTAGTTGTGATAATGAAAAATGTCTCTAGATGTTGTCAAATGTCCCTGGGAGGCAAAAGCATTCCTAGTTGGTGGCAAATGTCCTCTGGGAGGAAGATCATCACCAGCTGATGCCAAATGTCCCCTAGGGAGCAACACCATGGTGGTAGAGAACCATAGTTTATTAGCATCTCTAAACTCATATAATATTTTTTGGACATATTTTTAAAGGAAAGGTAGCTATCCCTGAAACATAACGTGTTTTGAAGTATAATTAAAATTATCATAAATACAACAGTATTGAACCTTCACTCCTTATATGTACAATTGACTTTAACGTCCTTGGCAGTAGGTATGTATTTGCTGCATCGTTACATGGAAAGAATATTCACTGATGAAAAAGTCTTCTCCAACTTGAAAGAAATGTTTTCACCTATCTCTGTGAGTATCAGTAACCTGGTATCAGACCTTCTTTCCTATGTCTTGACAAAAGTTTATACAGCACTTTGGCTCTTGTTATTTTACAAAAATGTATGCATTTGGGCTATAGCAATGCAAGGCAACATATAAAAATATTTTCTGAGAAGCTTGTTTTGTTAAAAAAACAAAACAAACAGGCTTTCAAAATAGATGCTGCATCATAAAGTTTAAATATGTATGGATTTTCTATACATAATCCTTCAACATTCATCTTCTGTGTGAATATGGGCAATCTTCTAATTTAAATGGAAATAACATAAACTAAAATTTTAATATTTTACCTAAAATTTGCAAAACTCAGTAATGTTTTAATAACAAAAACTTATCTATGTACTATGTAGGATATGTTTTCAGACATGTTAATCTTTGAAATTAAAAATTTTTGTACGCTCCTCCTCCAGAAAAAAAAAAAAAAACACCTACAAAAAGAAAAGAAACCAACTGTCCTTCAGAGTGAAATTTAGACTACTTCAAAAAAACAGTTTCCTGTATTTCTAGACTTAATGGTCTTATTTCCGCCCTTAGTATATATTCATGTTTAATGAATTTCCTGTTGACTTTAAAAGGAATTTCTACTATAGGCTATTTTAAAAGAATTACCTATTTCAAGCTTTTCCTGGCATGTGGTTAAATCACTTCCTTTGAAGAAACAATACTCAACCTTTTTTTGAAGTTAAAATTTGAATGTGAAATTCAAGCATTGTATTGATTTTAATGGATCAATTTATTTTTCTGTCTTCAACACACCAATCTTTGTATCTGTAATTTCTGATTTTGCTTTTATAATTTCTGTTTTTAACTATGTGAACCAATTTCAAGAGATTTGAAAATGGCAAATCCAGTAGATGAAATGTTTTCTTTGTAAATTAATATAAATCAAATTCTAGATATTGTTGTTATATTTGATACTAATACTGAGTCTAATACAATAGACCTGATTTTTCCATAAACTGGGATTGAGTAGAAAACTACTAAAAGATAACGTTCTGATGAAAATATCTGTGGCATTAAGTTTAGTGTGCTAACATGCTAAAAATGTTTTTCACATATAAGATTTTATTGTATTACTGGCACTGTCTATCACTTGTATAGATGTATTTTTATTGAAATAAACTTTTTAAAAACTTAAGTATATTTAAAGGGGAAATATAGTCTTCTATATCTTTTTTTTTCAGTACACATTAAATAGTAAAGTAAAAAGGATCACAGAGTTAAAAGATTACTCAGGTAGCCAGGCATGGTGGCTCACACCTGTAATCCCCGCACTTTGGGAGGCAGAGGCGGGCAGATCACCTAAGGTCAGGAGTTTGAGACCAGCCTGACCAACATGGTGAAACACCATCTCTACTAAAAATACAAATTAGCCAGGTGTGGTGGCACATGCCTGTAATCCCGGCTACTCGGGATGCTGAGGCATGAGAATCTCTTGAACCTAGGAGGCGGAGGTTGCAGTGAGCCAAGATCGAGCAAGATTGTGCCATTGCACTCCAGCCTAGACAACAAGAGTGAAACTCTGTCTCAAAAATAAATAAATAAATAAATAAATAAAATAAAATTACCCCGGAATCACTTAAAATTATCTAAAGTATTACCACTGAGTTGATGGGAAAAAATTTGTGCATTACAAAACTTGCCCTTTAATTTACAGGGGTTTCAGGTTTTAAGTAGGAATCATCAGCAACGTGATCAAAAATTCTTCTGCTCCATTATTTTTAAATTGTATACACAGTGTTCTCTATATAGTGTATTAATCATTATAGAATATAATTCAGTATGCTGCATTTATATTTTAGAGCTTTTTTTTTTTAGGGGTAGAGGAAGAGGTTGTCATTGGCTGCTAGGTGAGGTTGTAAATGAAGTAACAATATGACCCCCTTAGTTTGTCCTGTTCTCATGGAGTGAACTTTGTAATACCTTAGAGAAAAAGAGAAAGTTGAAGCTGATTTCAGCTTAATTCTAGATCTCCTCCAAGTGGCATTAAAATAGTTTATAATGTGGCTGGATATAATAGTATTCATGGTGGTTTGTTATCCAAATTTGTAGCTATTCTTTTACCAGGTATTTCTGTCGCTATTTCTCGGTTTCTCACAACACGGCAATTCTTCTCTACCTTTGTTATTTCAGCTGTTTTATAAAGGTTTATTTTGGAAATGTATATTGACTAAAGTTTCTTATGCCACTCTCACTTAGCTCTTTGTGGTAAAGGTCACGTTTATTTGAAGTTGTAGACTTTATGGCTGAGAAGTACGTCAAAGCCAGCCAGTGTGCATTCCCACTGCTTCCCTGACCCTGGCTTTGGCCTTCAATACCTCTTGCCTGTGGCTTGAAATTCCTTTCTTCCAGTCTTAGGTATTTTCTCATTCTTGTTCATGGCAGCCCTGATCATGTTTTATTCTGGCCAAAAGCCTTCAAAGTTCTACCTTTTGTCAAGACCTCTTTATCTTTACCCTTTATTCGCTCTACCATCTGCACTGTGCTTATGTTCTCATTCCTGCCCCTGCTTGATACAAACTGGACAATCACTGTATCCTTAGGAGATCTTACCTTTGCGTTTGCTGTCCTTTCTTCTCTTCGTTGAGTTTTCCTAAAAACCAATATAAATTCATTTGTCTGTAAATATCGACACTCTTCCAGATCCAGCTCACATTTTGCTTCTCACCTTAAGCTGCTTGGGTTCTCTTTTAATCCTTTGCAGACAGAGTGAATATCTCCTCTTCTCCCTGAATTGCCATTGTACTTCCTGCGATTTTATTTTATTTCATTGTATTTTACTGTGTTGTAGCTAGATTGCAATCTCAGTGCAGAAGAAAGGCATGGGTTTTAGAGTCAGATATATCTAGTTTTTGATCTGTTCCCTTTGTAACTGCCCTGAACATAGGCTGTGCTGTGGTACATATTCTTTTATATTCTAGGGACTCCACTCCTTGCATGCACAGCTGCAGTTGGCAATAAATGTTTAAAGGATGAATAACCACTTATTCATGAAAGAGTGTTATTTTAATATTTATTTAAGCAATATCCTGAAGAATCCTCAATGTTTTTGCCACCCACAGAGAAATCACTTCCTTCTCCAAAAAGTATGCAGTTAAGGAGTTTGTGAGCGCAAATTGAATGAAAATGTGCCATTAAGGAGATATCTGAAGATGTGTGTGTGTGTGTGTGTGTGTGTATGTATGTGTGTACAAAGTTAGGGAAAGGGAAGGTTGCTTTTACTATCGCTATTTTGCTATTCTTTTTTTCAGTTTTGTATGTGCTCATTAAATGTAGTCATTTAGAATTATTATAGCTGTGGTCACTTACGAATCCTAAGGCCAATTTCAAATTTTTAAGTGGGAGGGATTGCTGGCGTATCCTCTCAATTTTGCTCTCCTCTATGATTTACCTTCTGGGCAGCAAGATACAACACAAGAAAAATGTCACAAGTTTGCAAATAGGCTATGTGAAAAGTTTTATTAATTTAAATGATTGTGTCATATAGTTAGGCTCCGGAATATACTAATTTGCTTTTATGCCTTCTTATATTTTCAATACCATGTGCTTAGCATAGCAAAATTTAGTGCTAGATATATTTGTCTTAAACTTAGTCCAAGGGCCTAATGAGAGGAATAAGAAAATAAGGATTTTTAATTATAAGACATCCTAATGTCTAAAGAAGGCCCTCAGTCAGAACCCTCATGCTGCTCATGCACAGAGATGTCTGTGATTACTCTGACCACTCTTCTTGTGTTTACTTAGGACTAAATGAGTAAATGACTGAATGTCAGCACTATTAATTAAATTTGTTGTAGAGTCTCTGATGCCCCTGAATCATTTTCCAGGGAACATGCTGTTACTAAGCCTCTAAAAATAATTGCTTAGTGAACATATAAAATGCCCATAAACTTTTCAATGCTCTATCTTCAAGAAGAATAATATTCAGAAGAGCCTTCTTTTAAATGACAAACGAAGATTTTTCCCTCCCTTATTAGATGCTTGTACATTTTAAGTTGAACTTTAAACACATTGAATATAGTGACTTAAGAACCTTTAAGTTTTTACTTCAGCTTAAGTATTTATACAATTTAAATTGATATTTAAGAAATATTAAAAAAGTTAAATCAAATATTAAATAAATTAAATATCAATTTTATTATAATACCCTCCCTTATTAGATGCATGTATTATTTCAACGATTGAAATATCAATTTTATTTAGAAGTATAGTCTCATTATGTTTCAAATTTGAGGAAAGACATGAGTTTTCAGATTGACATTACACTCTGAGTAAAATAAAGATAAATCTAAATATAGACACATCGTGATAAAACTACAGAACCTAAGGGATTAGGAGATGATCTCAAAGGAGAGAAAGACATTATCTACAAAGGAAGAAGTATCAAAACACAGAAGTCGGAAGACATTGGTATAATGTATTCAAGCACTATTAGAAAACAACTGTCAACCTGGAATTGTATACACAAGTAGTCTCATTATAGAATGAGTGCAAAATAAAGATATTTTCAGACACACACACACACACACACACACACACACAAAAGAAGTGTAGGCTTATTTCTAATTTACTGAAATCAATCACAAGTGTATTGGTGATAAATGAAGCTACTGCATACCGAAACTTTTATTGAAATATAGTTTCCAAAACTCAGTGAAGATATTTGAATATTTGTAAAGGAGATTATACCAAATCATGTTGATAGTCTAATTTGGGAGAATCTGGACCATCCAAGCTTGCCAGAAATGTATGAGGTCATAACAGTACTTGATGAACTGCTTAGAGAATGCAATGCAATTTCTGATTATATTTCAGACTAGTGGCTTTGAATATACCAGAGTTATTAAAAGGAGGACAAATAAAATTTTGCTGTTGGTACTTCATGCCTTGTTCAATTGCGTGTTAAGTCTACCCAACTAGAATTACTTAAAGTTTGATTTGTTGTTTCTGTCAGAAAAAAGATACGATATTCGTGATTTAAGCAAAATTTTTTTTCTGATTTGGGTGGTGATAATAAAACAAAACATTCTGGTGAATTTACTTTTTCATTATTAGTAATTATTATCTTAGCTATAATTTTTTATGTTTAATTTATAGGACCACTATGGAAATTTGTAGACTGGTAGAGCCAGTATATTCTAAAGCTTCTCTTGGCTTTTTATCCTATCTCCCTTTGAGGTATTTTGACTAATAGGGCAGGGAATAAAGAGAGAATGGCAGTAACTCTCATGGGGCATGACTAGGATAGAATCACTAGCCAACCTTGTCACTTGGCATATTGACACCACTTTTATGTAAAGGTGAATTTTAGTCTGAAAATTATGTAATGAGTATAAATGTTTATCAGCACTTACTCTTCATAGATCCTTGATTTCTGAGCCCCTGGACCAATGCTTTTGTTGCCACTCATTTAGTTATTATTCTTGTACGCATTGTTTCAAGTGATAGAACAATGTAGCAGTCATATATGTTCTGTATCCTTAAAATGTAGTTCCAGAAGAATTGTGTTTATTACTTTGTTTGCAGTATTCTACCATACCAGAGTGGGTTTTTAGTACTTGCTGACTGCTTTAAATGATGATTAACCCTACTCATCTGCTCTGCTTCATTTTTGTTAGCTTATTCTTTAAATCTGTTGGATCAGAACCTAGCTCACCTGGTGGGATACTTGAGGTTTTCTATATTTTACATTATGCATATTAAGTCTAGATCTAATATTTCATTATACATACTATCTGTGTAAGCTTTAAGAGTTTAATGATAAATTAATAACAGATATTTTATTATTTTATACATCTACTATTGAATATTTGATACTTTACTATCTTTAATTTTTAGCAAAATCCTGCAAAAATAAGTGCAATGTTTTACAGATTTAAAAATGAGGCTAAGAGGATTAAAATAGTTTGCCTTTTAGATAATAATACCTTCCTTATTGGGTTAATGTGAGGATTAAGATATATATCTGAAGCAGCTCACACAAAGCCTGGCACCGAGTAGCCCCCCAACAAATGAAAATTGTTGTTGCTGTTGTGACTCTTATCAGTGCCAATGTCTGAGCTAGTGGTATAGCTGTGGTTCTGTCTGATCTGAATCTAAAGTCTATGCTGATTATATTTGATACCTTTTGGATTTAAATTCAGTGAACACTTGATATAGTTTTATTTATTCTTCTTATGTAGCAGTGTTCTCAATTATTTCAAAGAAGCCGTGTTAATGACCTTCTGGAATACGTTTCCATTATTGGCTTTAGCTTCCAAAGCAGTCCAGTAATGATTAGCGCTGACACCATGTTTCATACTGATGACACTCTTCCTAGAAGCTCTGCAACAGATGGTGGCCTTTGTGTAGACTCAGCACAGTTCTCCTGGACTATGCTCCTGACTCAGCAGGATTCAGCAGATAGTCTGTACAAGGCATCGGTCTGTGGTGGAGAGACTTATCTAGAAAGGTAGCAGGGAAAAAGATGCTAACTAAAATGGGTCGAGGGCTGTAGCTGAACTCTATTCTCTGTGTGGCATTTTGTGTCAGACTTAAAAACCATATGGCCAGAAAACTCTTTCACTGTAGGGCCAGTTAGCAAATAGCGTGGTGTCAGATTCTAGATAAAGCACAAGTTTACATTTTGCATTGAGAACATTTTTATCTGAGGCCTCTGTGTTTTACAAATGCACATGTGAAGGCAAGATGCCTACTGTACAGAACATGAAATTGATGAATGCCCTAGGGAATAAGATAAGGAGATGAGATTCCTGTACCAACATAGGGCTCTTTGTTTCACAAGTTTTCATCATTTTGGACAGGATTATTTGAATCTGGCAATAGATGGACAAGGCTCTGCTCTGCTTGTGCCTGTAAATTGGGAATTATTTCTTTGTGACATATGGGAACATTTCTTTGGGGGAAAAGAGAAGTGTGTTTACTTTTCTGATGCCCCTTACAAGTTTCCTTGGGACTGGGCAGATGACAAAACTGTCAGTGACAGGACTGAGACTGTAGAGGCTATTTACTATGAAGTTAATGGACCACAGGCTTCAGGGCTCCTTATTTTCTCAGGCTGTGTCCAAGACCTTGCACCTTATTCACATGACCATATGTAACATGTGCAATTAAGATGATTTAAACATAATCAGGTTAAAATGTGCACTTCTACTCCTATTTGTCATATTTCTTTTAGTACAAAATGGTGTTAGAGTGGACATGGACAATTTTGAATTCTGGCTAATGGGATGCTGAATTAGGGATACATTTATTTTGCACTTAGTGGAATATTTTGGTGTGAGCCATATGAAAGTGTCATTTTTTGAGGTTGAAAATGATGGAGCATTGACAATTTCACATGACCAACCTAATATTTTTGGTGGTTCAAAATTAGTTCAGTGTATAATGAAGTTATTTCTGCTGTTCTGGTAAAGAAATGTCTCCCAGGAAACTTCCTACTTCTCCCACTGCTTCCAAATGATCCTACATGCCCAGAGTGATGAGTAAAAGTACATACCAAGAGGTCATTTTGTAATATGTATGTGTCTGAGAGCATCTGGTACCAAAAGCATTTGGAGAGAGAGGAAACACCACCATCACCACCACTTTGATCTAGAATTGGCGAGCAATCATAATAACATATCTGATTACCTTTCACAGGAAAAGGAGTGTAATAAGATGAAAATACATTGTAAGATGGCTATGAGGTTATATTTCTAGGGTTAAGATTAGAGCACATTTCAGAAACCTTATAGCAACTTAATCTCTCTATTTCCATTTCTCTCTATCTTCTCTCAACCTTGTGTATTACCATCTTCCCTTTCAGGAAAATGAAGACAGACAGGGATCATCAATAAATGAGATTCATCTCTTAATGAAACTGGGAGTGGATGGGGAAGACCTTTTCTAGGGATATTGTCTAGTGTTTTTCTACTTCTGTTTCTCTTAATGCCATATTATCCTGGTTGCTATTTTGCCTCGCCAACTGAGGTGGCCTAGGAGGTGCTACTAGAATCAGCAAAAATATATTGCTTGCTAATTAATTATCCTCCAACATAAATTCCTCAGTTTTCACAAGTAAAACAGATGTTTGCTCTTCTGCCCTATGGTTTTATCTTTTCCTTTAATTGCATCAGCTTTGGGGAGTCTGAGAAGCTGTAACAGAAGAAGTAATGTTTTTCTGATTAGTGCATACAATGAGTTCCTAAATGTCACAAATAATTTACAAAATCAAGGAATTGCAGGTTCTCCTAATGTCTGTTTCTTAAAGAGCTTTTGTTTAATAAACTCTTGCCAGGGGGATGGAGTGTCCTATGAGAGGCCTTGCTTGGTTTATTCATGATGAATATGAGTATACACGATGAATATTTAAACATTTAATACTATCTTGCCTTTTGGAATATAACATATAAACATACCTTCTTTTCCACTTTTTAAAAATCAGAAGCATCTATGATACAGATCAAACATCATGAATCAACTCATAAATCACTTGCAATGCAAAAGGGTCTCGGGACCCTCACTGCATTTATTCTCTGTATTTATTCTCACTGTATTTATTCTCTCAGCTTCTTTTTCACAGGTAGTCTCAGGCTGTCTGCTTCCCTCCTTCAATCATCAGTATTTTTCTCAAGGCAGCCCTCTCTGTTGGACTCTTTTTTTTTTTTGAGTTTCTGTTATCTTCTCTTTCTCTTCTTCCTTCAGGCTGGAGGAGGCAATAGCACTATTATTACCATGCCAATGGTTCTGTATTTTACGTTCTGGTTTTATTACATCCCTCTTGTACCCTTGTAAACAGTTCTTTATTCAACTGTACTGTTTGTCTGAATTTAATGCAGCACCCAATTCCTGGGATCCTGACTGATACAGATGCTAGTCTAGGAATAGGTAGTCTAGGAATAGGTTTGACATTATCAGTGACATGTGAAGGACGTGAAGAAAAAGGCCATGGAGGTGTGTGGGGGAAAGAACCGTCCGCGTAGAAAAACAGTAGCTTTATTCTTGGAATGTGGGATTGACAGTGAAGTGGACTGGGTGGCTGAAATGAAGTGGGAGAGAAGTAGGAAATTAAGTCAGAGAGGTAGTAGAATGAGGTGGGAAGATCACAGAGTGCCTTCATAGGGCACATACTCAGAATGAGATTAGAAATTAGCGGAGGTGATGATAAGCTTATTGTGTGTCACTTTTGCTACTATTTGGAGAATAATCTCTGTGGGGACAAAGATGGAAGTAGGGAGGCCAGTTAGGAGTCTGTTGAGGAAGGCGATGGTGATTGTAGAAGCAAAGATAGTGAGAAGCGTTGGGGTTCGTGATGTATTTTGGCAAGATGGGGACAGGATTTGCTGATGGATATAGGATATTAAGAGAGGAATCTAGAATTATGCCAAGTTTAGCAACTGGGTGGATGGATCTGTCTTTTCTGATAGGAGAATAGTCATTGGAGGAAGAGTTTAGGGAGAAAGATCAGGAATTTGATTTTGTACCTGTTAAGTTTGAGATGTGCCGAAGTAGATGTATTTAGGCAGTTCGTGGGAAATGTGTAGGCTAGAGATACAAATTGAGGAGTTGTCCTCATATAGGTAGTATTTAAAGTTATGAAACGTACTCAAATTACCTAGGCTGTTGATTCTCAAATTATTTAGTTGGATATTTGTAAATATAATTTTCACTGTAAATATATGGTGGTTAGGTCATTCCAGCCAGCATTTAAAATAATTCTTAAGATTAGGTATGTATTTTATAAAAATAAACTTATCTTTTTTTAATTAGCAAGTATACTACCTAAGTACCTATAAATAGGTATATCCATAAAATACTGACATGTCTACGTAAACTCAGGTAGACATATAAAGTATGTATAACACAAGAACTATGTTTGAAAATATTATTTGTCTTTTTCGTGGGCACTTTTAAATGTCAGAAGGTGAGAGTAATCACTGATTTTCCTGCCAAACAGAATTAAATTACAACTCTGAGAGGAGAACATAAGGAGTGTTATTGCAGCTATCCTTGAAATGTCAGTCTGGTTTTAAAATGTGATTATTTTAAGCCCTTTGTTTACACTATGGCATCTTTATATGTAAAAAAATTTAAACACTTGGGCATTCTGTGATTTATGTCTAACTTTTAGTATTTTGAATAAAAGGCAATTTGCAATAGTAAAGAAATCTTTATTACCAAAAACAGTAGACTAGGAGTCAGAAGTGTGGATTTCTAGAATATTTTGTCACCAACAAGCCATGTGAATTTATAATACTGAACTTCTCTGGGCTTCATGTTCTTTGTTTGAAAATGAAAAGCTTCAATTGGATTACTGGTGTTTCCACAGTTCCATAGATGTCTCTCTCTCAGCGCCCCCAACAATGGGTCAGGTATGCCAAAGATGCCTGGGTCCTTCACTCTGTTTCAACCAGAGCCTTTAGCTTTTACTTGTTGTTTGTTAGTGCTACCAAGAAGACGTTTTGAATCACAAGATCACCAGTTAAATGGTCTTAATCTTGTGTAGGAAAAAAAAGTTTCGATTAATTATGTACCAAGTTTTTGTTAGATTTGAGAGCTGCCTTATGACTAAAGCACTCCCTACAAAACATATCCCGCTAATTTCACAGCCGTCTTCCCAGGTAACTATTCTTTTTGTTTTCTTTTTCTTTTTGTCTCTGAAGTATAATTGAGCCTTAACATTCTTTAATTATAGAGTCTTAGGATCTTACAGTTGAGACAGGCCTCAGAAATAATCTCTTTCAGCCTCTTTCCTGATACAGAATGAACACCACATCCCTGAGACTAGTTATTCAAAATCTATTTGCAGGGTGCCAGGGGCTCATCAACTGGGGTGGTAACCCATTCCATTTTGTAATAGCTTTTATGTTTTCTTTTGTGCAGCCAAAATAAATATCTTTCAAACCCCTACTTTTTGGCCATTTTACTGTAGTGATTTGAAAACACTACCTGTGGTTAGTGGCTCTAAATTTACTATACATAAGAATCACTTAGAGCATTAAGTTGAATATTCCAGAATTCCATATCCAAAGATTATTTCAATAGACCAGGGATGGAGTTCAGCAAATTTACATTTTTAGCTAACATTTGATTTGATTATAAATTTAGATTGTTATTATAACAACACATAATTTTGTAGATTGGAAAATTCTGTTATAGTTTGTATAATGTGATTCCATTTTGGTATGTAATGACATTTCTGTATTAAAAAAATCCATTTAGGAGGATATCCTCAAAATGTTATCAATGCTTGATTATTTCTGATTGTTGGGAAAATGGACAAATTATACTTTTACTTATTTTTACATTCCTAATGTGAAGATAATGATTTCTACAATGGTTACACATAACTTTTATCATTAAAATATTTAATGGGCAACTTATATTTTTACTTGTCTTCATATCTTGTTTCTGTAATGACTATATATTGTTATTAAAATGAAAAAAATTGAATGAGTAATTTATCTCTCCACTACTTATCATAAAGATGATTTTGTAGAAGGTAGAGATTTGCAAGGATGACAGAGATGCAGCTCATATGGCAACATTCCTATCGATACTGAGTGTTTTCAGGGTACATTAGAGTAAGGGTCCTTGGGTACAAAATTCTGACTCTTCTAGTATTCTCTAAGGGAGGATGATGATAGCATTAATAGTCATCTCATTATTCAGTACAAGGCCATTCCATCGGTCATTTCTTTATTCTTTTTTTTTTTTTTTTTGAGTCAGTTTTGCTCTGTCATCCAGGCTGGAGTGCAGCGGCACAATCTCGGCTCACTGCAACCTCCACCTCCCAGGTTCAAGCCATTCTCCTGCCTCAGCTCCCGAGTAGCTGGGACTACAGGCACGTGCCACCACACCTGGCTAATTTTTGTATTTTTAGTAGAGACGAGGTTTCGCCATGTTGGCCAGGCTGGTCTTGAACTCCTGACCTTAAGTGACACCCGCCTCGGGCTCCGAAAGTGCTGGGATTACAGGCGTGAGCCATCGTGCCAAATCTCATTTATTCTTTTAACAAACACTTACATTCCAGGATCTGTGCCAGTCATGAGAGCCAGAAAGAAAAACCTGTGTACCTAATTCCTACTATAGCAGGGGAAGCAAAGGTGGCAAAAATAACAGATGTGCTGTCTATGCCTGGGAAGCTCTGGAGTGGTTTCACTGAAGAGTGGCTGAATGAGGGGAATCTTGAAAGTGAGGATCAGTCTCATCCAAGCAGATGGGGGATGGGAGAGACTTTTTCTTTGAAAGGCCCTATGCAAAGCTGCAGAAATGTGACCTAGTGTGTTATAAATTCAGAACTATGAGTAATTTGATATGGTTAGAGCACTGCATGCCCATAGGGAATTTCATGAGGTAACTTTGGGTGGATAAACAGGATCTCAATTTTGTGGTAACTTATATGCCATTTTAAAGAGCTTGGATAAGTAGCTTGGTCAGCTTTTGTATTGTGGCAGCAGTATGGTAGGTATAGACTGAGTGTGGTGGCTTATGCCTATAATTCCAGCACTTTTGGGAGGACATGGCTGGCGGATTGCCTGAGCCCAGGAGCTCCAGACCAGCCTAGGCAATATAGGGAGACCTTGTCTCTACAAAAAATAAAAACATTAGCGGGGCATGGTGGTGTGTGCCTGCAGCCCCAGCTATTAGGGAGGCTGAGGTGGGAGCATTGCTTGAACCCAGGAGACTGAGGCTGACAGTGAGCCAAGATCGTGCCACTGCACTCCAGCGTGGGTGACAGGGAGAGACCTTGTCTAAAAAAAAAAAAAAAAAAAAAATTTGCCAGGTGTACTGAAGGGAATGGCTACAGATAGAAAGACAGATTAGAAGACTATTCTAATACTAAGACGCGTTTTGAGGCAAGCGTTATTAAGGGGTCGAAAATAGTATTCCAGATACTCAAGCAGGTGACAATATTTTGAGCAAATATCTCTTACTAAGTAAGAGGCAATTGGTTTAGGCAAGCCAGGATTAATTCTCTTTGTGTTTTTTGTTTCTAACTCAAAGTAGGTAGTCATTATGTATGGCATCTCTTAATCTGTAAACTCTTATCTTCTCTTTTCTAGTCACCCCAAGAAACTATTAATCTTAGCTTAAGGAAAATAAAGGATAACTTTAACTTCCAGTGTCTGTTAAAAGGAGAGTTCATTTTGTACTCCTTAGGGTTGAAGAAGGAGTTGTATGTTAAGAAAAGCCAATTTAGAAGACATGTAATTTTACAATTACTAGTGTTCTCTTACTTGAATTTTAATGACAATACTACCACTCTGAATTTTGTTATGTGCTTTGCCCTCAAGCCTATGAACAGCAGTTTGAAACCATATGATTCTCTGAGATCTCTCCTTAAGACCAGCTGCAGTTCGGATGTGATCATTCATTGTTCTATAATAAGCAGCTTAGACCCAACTAGCCACCCTTTGGACTGAGACCATACAAAGCTGTTTCTGTCCCATATAGGCAGGGACTCCGTGCACTCCAGGCTCAGCTGCAGGGCCTGCTGAATTAATCAAAGGGTTCTTAGACCACATTCCCTAAAGACTAGGGAATTTCTGTAGTGACTCCACCCCAACGCTGAACTCCTTAGCCTTTTTAAATGTTCTTCTGACAGCTGGGGACGTGAGAGCAGTCTAACTCCCAGAAGATAACTTTGGAAGAGTGTTCTCAAAAGTTTATTGAGGAGAAATGTAGAATTACATGTTCCTTTGCCTGTCAGAATTTACGAAAAAAGTTAATTTACAATTAATAACGTTGGTAAGCATTCTAGAATATAATAGGCACTGCATTTAGTGCCTTACTTTCACTATGTCACTTAGTTCCAGTAACACCTTATCAGATACTTATAATTATTTCTGTTTTACAAAGGAGGAAATGGAGAGCCTGCTGGGATATGGATGTCTAACAACTTAGGACAAGTGGTTCTCAACTCTGGCTACACATTGAAACCACCTGAAAAGCTTTTTTAAAATTCAGACTTCTGGGTCTATAGCAGATAAATTTGATTACAATCTCTGGGGATGTGGTCCATGTATAAGAGTTTTAAAACAAACAAAGGAAGCCTTCTCAGGTTGATTCCCATTTGCAGCTAGGATTGACAAGTCTAGTCCTGATGTGTCTGAGACTCATACCTTATCAAATCATGGTCCCTCGCTCAGCAGCATTTGTATCAGGTAGAAATCCAGAGTATTAGGACTGTCCGTGACCGACTATATAAAAATCCAAATTGTAAACAGATCTCTAGGCAACTATTTGTATTGCCTTTGCAACTTTTCTGTAATTCCAAAGCTATTATAAAATTAAAATTGTTTATTAGGGGAATAAAAGATCATATTTGGGATAGAAAGGTCAATACCTTTCCTCCAGAAACTCTGTCTAGCAAGAGAGAAACTTATTAAAAGGAATCTGCTACAAGTTGTCATGGAAATAATGCAAAATGTGCTGTGATGGTATAGGAGGAAATGAAAAACGCTGCTTGGAGGAATTAGAGAAAATTGCCAAAGGAAGGTGACTTGAAGGCACTTCAGGCACAGAGAAAGATATATGGAATAATTTTTAAAAGAAAAGTTGCTGATATAAAAGGAATTTAAAAAGGAACATGAGCCTGTGCTTTGATTAAAATGTAATGTTTAATACACATGTGTATATTTTTGATATATCATAAACTGTAACTGAAAATTGAGGATTAGTGCCAGACTAGAAAGGTAATATAATAATTAATGGAAGAGTTTATTTCTCTTTTCTGGGGAAAGCAGAGTAAATTAATTATTTATAACATTAACACTTTTGGCAGCGGGAAGAGCCTTTTTTGATTAATTCTCCCTTCTTGTGGCTGTGTGACCCTTTTCTCTCTTGATTCATCAGCTCGTTGGATATGCCATGCTTAAATTCTCTACTGGGCCCTTTCAGATGTTTTCTTTGCATTTACAAAGAACCTCTGAGCATATCCGACCCTTTTAATCCTGGTTACCTCATCTTCACCCTACAGCTAGGTTTCTGCTCAGAATCACTTCTAAAAAGCCCTTGCTAATTATTTGCGGTGTGGATTGGGTACCATTCTTTTGGGTCCCCGTAGCATCCTGTATACATCACATTGCTGCTAATTTTCTTTTTGTCTGTTTCTCTCATTAACTAATAAGTACCTTGAAGGCAAGGGCTATTTTCAGTGACTTCTGTGTCTATAGTACTTTGCATAGGATTTGATGCAAAAAATGCTTTGAAATAATCCCTTCAAGTGACAACAAAAGCCTATTTTTGCCCTTAGTTTATAGTAACAAGATAATCTTTGGAGATGGCAATTAAAGATTGAAATGCTGTTAGCATTAGGACCTAGCAAGAAACTTAAGAGACTTCAACTTGTATGTAACACATGCCTGGCATAAAGCAGAATTTTGGTTGTGTCAAAGTGGGAACACTCTCATTTTATACATGAGGGCTTTCTGATTTAGATTATGTTACAGATATGTCTCCCTTAGCATATTATTAAGAGAATATAAACTCAGATATGGATATCATTGTTCATAAATTAATAATAATTGTATACCTTCCAATTATGAAGTACCTATGCATGTTGTGTTATAAAGTGCTCTTTACATATATGATTATATTTAATTCTCTGAAAAATCCTAAGCAGTTTCTATTAGACTTGGGGGAGCAGATTTGGACTTAGAAATGTATAATTATAAAATGCATGTTTTTTCCCTAGTCAGTGTCCTTTTGCTCTGCCCTGCAGCCTTTGTTTAAGGAGCAGCTGAAACTTCTTATATTTTTCTCTTCCAGGAGATTGCATGGTTGCGAATCAAGAACTTGCCCTTTGATCACTAATTTACTGTGTGATTATATACAAATCACTGAGCCTGTCTTTCACAGTCTACATGTTTGTAAAATGGGCCTATTGAACTATATCATGAATTTATTCTTATGCAACATACATTTGAAAGGCTGCTATGAGCCAGATACTGTTCTAGGTGCTGAAGATACAGCATCAAAAAGGACAGACAAGATCCCTAATCTCACAGAGCTTTCATTATGGCATATCAGGCTGAAAATAAACATATTAAATAAAATCATGTAGTGATTAGCATCATGAAGCAGATAAACGGAAAAACAAGGAAGAATGTGGCTGGAGTGTCCTGGAATGTGGTGGGAGACATCCATGGATGAGGTGGTCTGGAAAGTCTTCCCTGGAGAAATAACATTTGGTATCTGAGAACAAAGCAATAGTTAGCATGAATATATGTGGGCGTGTAGATTTGAAGGCCAAAGGAGGCTCAAGGCCAGAAATTCCTAAGGCTATAAAAGTTTTGCTTATAGGAGGACCACTAAAAGACCAGTGTAGCTGGTGGAAAAAGTGGCAGGAGACAAAGTGAGAAGTTGGCAGGTCTAGATCATGGACTTATAGTCAACGGTTTCAGGCTGTTTCTCAAACACCAGTGTGCAGATACTCTAGGGCAATCCATGATAATTTTTTCATATCTTTGATGCCTTTGTTACCTTTGACACCTTTGATACTTCCTTCCAACTCTGTGATACCTTTCATGGTTTTAGAAAATCTTTCCTTGTGAGTAGTTTCCCAGAATAGAAGCCAGAAACTTGCTTCTCCTATAAATATATCTATATCTATATCTATATCATCTATATATTTTTTTTCTTTCCAAAGTCTTGTTCTGTCATCCAGGCTGGAGTGCAATGGTAAGATCTTGGCTCACTGCAACCTCTCCCTCCTGGGTTCAAGTGATTCTTCTTTCTCAGCCTCCCGAGTAGCTGGGATTATAGGCATGCACCACCATGCCCAGCTAGTTTTTGTATTTTTAGTAGAGATGGGGGTTTCATCATGTTGGCCAGGCTGGTCACGAAATCCTGACCTCAAGTGATCCACCCACCTTGGCCTCCCAAAGTGCTGGGATTACAGATGTGAGCCACCGCGCCCGGCCCTCCAACCTCTTTTGCATCTAGAACACAGGCATATGACCCAGGCTCTGTCAGTCAGCTACAAATAGGTACCTAACACTTTGAACTGGAAATTAGTGACAAAAAACAAGGCCCATGCAATAAATCCGGTGATGATGGTAGAAGCTACACTTTGTTACCAGGGAAAGCCATAGTAGAGCTTATAAAATGGTGTGTGGTACCCAGATCTTGGTTAGCAAAGTAGACTTTGGTGAGTGTGCCTGGTGATGGTAGTCGTGCTGAGCTCACAGAACCAGCTTTATATTGTTATTTCAGTCTGTTCCTGACTGTACAGCCTGGTCTCTGGCCACCTTGGAATTTCTATGAGTCTCTAATATCCTTCCATAAATTTCTTTTTTACTTAAATTAACTAGGGTCCATTTACATTGTTTGCGAGTAAGAACTCTGTGCCAAAGCCTTGAACTTGAAAGGAAGGGACAGGGAGATTTCCTGTCTGTGTCATGAGATTAATTCCAACTCTAAATTCTTGGGCTAATTTCTGGACAAAAATGACCTGGAGATGTAAACTCTTCTTATTTCAAAGTCCTATTTTCCGTATTTGTATTTTCAAAATTAGTATTTGTATACTTCTTCCTATTATTTGGGACTATTTTATTTTCTGCATTCATGGGAGGGAAGACTAATTAGTTATATGCTTCTGGAATCCTCTTTCTTTGGCTTCCTTTAATTTAAAGAGCAGGTTCTTGTACAAAAATACTACCTTCCCTCTAGATTTAAGATCTTACTAGGCTCCTCAATATATCATTGATATATCATTGATGAACAATTCCTCTCTAACTGAGATCATCCCTCATTGGTACAACTGAAGTATTTAATTATTAACCACAATCTTAAGAATATATTTGTTTTTGGGGAAAACAATTTTTTTTTTTTTTGAGACAGAGTCTCACTCTGTCTCCCAGGCTGGAGTGCTGTGGTGAAACCAGAGCTCACTGCAGTCTCCATCTCCCAGGCTCAAGTGATCCTCCCACCTCAGCCTCCCAAGTAGCCGGAACTGCAGGTGCATCCCACCACACCCAGCTCATTTCTAAGTTTTTTGTAGCGACGGGGTCTTGCTCTGTTGCCAGGGCTGGTCTTGAACTCCTAGGCTCAAGCAACCCTCCCACCTCGGCTCTTCCAAAGTGCTGGGATTACAAGTGTGAGCCACCATGCCTGCACTTGGAGAAATTTTTGATGTCTGTTTAGTAATAATACTTTCAATAAGATATGTAATCAGCATTTTATGAAGTCAGCTATATTGCATCTGAGAAACGGCTTCTAAAATTTATGTGTTTCTTAGTAGCTGTACAAAAGTAAGGTGAAAATGTGTTTATAATTTTTACCACTCCCATCTGTCTAGTACTAGTGCCAGGCTAATCTCAGAAGAATTGTTAAAAATGTAGCTACTTCTCTAAAATGACTTTCCATTTTCACCTCTTTGGCTACCCTTCCACTCTGTGTGGAAGTTCTGAATCTTCACCAACTACTGACAGTTTTATTTCCTAGAAGTTATTCTTATAATTGTAGTTAAGTTTGTTTTTCTTTTTTATTGACATGTTGGGTACAATGCTCTTTATGATGACTCCTAGCAAAGAAAATCCATCTTCCAGCGCCTCTGTAGGTAAAAATGGTGATTGACTCCTGGAAATAGTTAGCTTATTGTTTACCTTGATGAAAATTGCTTAATTTTTACAAATAGGAGACATGGGGTACTCTTATTTTTCTTGTTTAAAGGCCAGTTTTCTATGATACCAGTATACACATTTAAAAGCAGCTCACTTTGAATATCAATTTAAAAGCAGATATTCGACTTGAAATGTCTTTGTGTGAGATGTTATCATTAGACTTACGCAGATTTAGGCTTTGCCTTTGCTTGTGAATTATCAGAGACTTTCTGTTTAGATGATGCTTTGTCAGTATGTTTTTGGTGTTTCAAGTTTATAGTCACTTGAGCATTATCACCTAGGGATATTCTCTTTGTCATTAGATGGGTTTTAGAGATGCTTTGGATGGAAAATTCTCACCCTAGAACATCTTTTTGGCTGTCTTGTTTTCCCCCTTTTGTTTTAAGACATGGTATACATTTTTAATTATACATTACTTAAAACTAAGGTTGGAAATGCACATTTGTTGTCTCATTGGGGAAGTTTTGAGAAACTGAAGTTAAATCCTCAACATTTGCAAAAGAATACCATATGTCCTGCATAGCCTGTAGAACCATTAGCCAATTAAACCTGTTAAACTAAGGTTTCAAAATAACCATCATATCTAGGTTATGGGTACATGAAGGTTTACTATATTTTCCTGTCTGCTTTATCTTTTGATATATTTGATTTTCTACATAATAAAAGCTTAAAAAGGAAACATTATATGTTAGTTTAATGTAACCCTGTGACCTAGGCAATTCACTGGGCTTCTTTGAGCTTCAGCGTCCTTATTTGTAAAATAGGAATCACTGCCTCATTTATAGGATTAGGATTTTATCAGGAAATGAATGCTCTAGTGTTCCAGTGTGGACTTTAAAGTACTGTTCACATGTTGAGTATTAATTAAAAAGGACTTTGTGCAAGTGTCACTCAATATTGATTAACCTAAAAAGAACAAGAGAGATTTGTATAATTGTTTTTTGCATTAAAACAATGTAGGATCATAGAATCTAAGAGAGGGGATGGACTACCTTTAGGAGGTGGTCACTTAGAAAATGGTGAAATGAAAGTAAGCATAACTTGGGGCAAGAAACCCTTCAATTTCTGTGTTAGAGAAGGGAATAGTGAACTTAGTTAAATATAGATGATGTTAGGTCATTTTCATATTGCTATAAAGAAATACCTGAGACGGGGTAATTTATAAATAAAACAGGTTTAATTGGCTAATGGTTCTGCAGACTATGCAGGAAATATGGTACTGGTGAGACGAAATTTTTCTTGACCCCTTCGCAGGCCTTGCAACAGGGGTGCCTTGCTTACTCAGCCCACAGCTCTCAACCCCTCATGGGAGGGGGAGATGCAGGTGAGTGGGTGAGGAGGTGGGGCAAGTGCTTCTGGGCACCAGCAGGACAAAACTCTGTGTGGGTCTGCAGGGCAGCATCTGTTGGGGAGTACTCATGACCCCTGAAGCCTCAGAGGGCTTGTGTTACAGTGTGCTCTTTTACCTTTGCTGTCATAGATGACTTAAGTGTTAAATTGCTCAGTAGGCCCTCTGTCTTTTTGTGTGAGGTGATTGCTTTCTGCTAGTGAGGGCAGAGGGTAAGTATGACAGCCTTTAGCATCAGCACCCATTGCACCCGAGCTCTTTTTCGGCATCCAGGAAAAATCAGATCGCACAAATGAATTGAAGGGTGGTGAATGCAGAGGACTTTATTGCCCATGGAGGTGGCACTCAGTGGGAAGGGGAGTTGGAAAGGGGAGGGAGCGGGAAGGTATTCTTCCCCTGAAGAACAGTCATTTCTGGCTGGACTCTTCTCTGAAGTCACGCCATCAAGCCATCTCTCTGAAATCAATCTGCTTCTCTCCGACGTTCAGCTATTTCTTTTTTTCTCCTCTTCTCTGCTCTCTGCCAGTGGAGCCTGGGGTTTTTATGGGTACAGGATGGGGGATGGGACAGGTTGGGGTGGTTTTGGAAAAGGCAGCTTTTGAATGGGAAAACAGGAATGCATGTTCTCACTTTGGGCTGTGGTTCCAGGCTCGAGAGGTGGGGCTTCACCAGAGACCCTGACCTTTTCTGCCTAGAATTTCTTTGCCTCCTGTTCCTATCACTGGCATCTACTTGGCTTCTGGGGAGGCCTCAGGGAGCTTTTACTCATGGCAGAAGGTGAAGCAGGAGCAGGCGTATCGCATGGTGAAAGCAGGAGCAAAAGACAGAGAGAGTGGGAAGGTGCCGCACACTTCTAAACAGCCAGATCTCATGAGAACTCACCATCACAGCACAGTGCCAAGGGGATGATGTTAAACCATTCATGAGAAATCCACTCCTGTCATCCAATCACCTCCCACAAGGTTCCACCTCCAATATTGGGGATTATAATTCAACATGAGATTTAGACGGGACAATTATCATCATAGAGGATACATTTTCTCATATACTTACTGGTAATTTGTATGTCTTCTTTTGAGAAATGTCTAGTCAGATCATTTGCCCATTTTAAAAACGGATTATTTGGAAGCTGTTGAGTTTATCATACATTCTAGATATTAATCCCTTGTTGGATGAATAGTTCGCAAATATTTTCTCCATTCTGTAAGTTGTCTCTGAACTTTGTTGATGGTTTCCTTTGCTGTACATAAGCCTTTTAGTTTGATATAATCCCATTTGTCTATTTTTGTTTTGGTTGCCTGTGCTTTTGAGGTCATATTCGTAAAATCTTTGCCCAGACCAATATCCTAAAGTGTTTCCCCTATGTTTCCTTCTAGTAGTTTTATACTTTCAGATTTTACATTTATCTTTAGTCCATTTTGAGTTGATCTTTGTACATGGTGAAACATAGGGGTCTAGTTTTATTTTTCTGCATGTGGATATCCTGTTTTCCCAGCATGATTTACTGAAAAGACTGTCACTTCTACAATAAATGTTCTTGGTGCCTCTGTTTAAAATCTGCTGGCTGTAAATATATGGATTTACTTATGGGTTCTCTATTCTATTCCATTAGTCTATGTGTCTGTTTTAATGCCAGTACCATGCTGTTTGGGTTACCAGCACTTCGTAGTATATTTTGAAGTCAGTAGTCCTTAGTAGTATATTTTGAAGTTTGACGCCTCTGGCTTTGTTGTTTTTGCTTAGGATTGTTTTGGCTATTTGGGGTCTTTTGTAGTTTTGTAAGAATTTTAGAATTTTTTTTTCTATTTCTGTGATGAATGTCTTCGGTATTTTGAAAATAACTGCATTCAATCTGCAGAGCATTGTGAATAGCATGGTCATTTTAACAATATTAATTGTGTTAATCCATAAACATGGATATCTTTCCATTTGTGTGTGTGTGTGTGTGTGTCCTTCTCAATTTCTCTCATCAGTGTTGTGTAGTTTTTCTTGTAGAGATATTTTACCTCCTTGGTTAAATTTATGCCTAGGTATTAATTTGTAGCTGTTGTAAATGGGATTGCTTTCCTAGATTTCTTCTTTAGCTAGTTCTTTGTTGGTGTATAGAAACACTACTGATTTTTCGAGTGCTGATTTCATATGCTGTAACTTTGCTGAATTTGTTGATCAATTCTAAGAATTTTTTGGTGGGGACTTTAGATTTTTCTCCATATAAGAATATGTTATCAGCAAACAGAAACAATTTCACTTCCTTCTTTCCACTTTGGATGCCCTTTTTCTCTTTCTCTTGCCTAATTGCTTTAGCTAGGACTTTCAGTACCATGTTGAATAAAAGTGATGAAAATGGACATCTTTGTCTTCTTCCAGTACTTAGGGTAAAATAATTTAGCTTTTCTACATTCAGTATGTCATATATGGTTGTGAGTTTGTCATATATGGCTTTTATTATGTTGAGGTATGTTCCTCCTACACATAATTTGTTGAGAGTTTTTATTATGAACAGATGTGTTGAATTTTATCAAATGCTTTTTCTGTGTCCATTGAGATAATCAAATGGTTTTTGTCTTTCATTCTGTTGATATGTATCATGTATATTGATTTGATTATATTGAACCATTCTTGCATCCCAGGTTAATTCCCACTTGATAATCATATATAATCTTTTTTATTTGCTGTTGAATTCAGTTCAAAATACTGGTTTGCTATTATTTTATAAGCCATTTTTGCATCTATGTTCAATATCAGGGATATTGGCCTATAGTTTTCTTTTTTGTTGGATCTTTGTCAGGTTTTGATATCAGGATAATACTGGCCTCATGGAAACAAGAAGAATTTTCTCCTCTTCAATTTTTTTAATAGTTTGAGAAGAACTGGCATTATTTCTTCTTTACAAGTTTGGTAGAATTCAGCAGTAAAGCCATCTGGTCCTAGAGTTTTCTTTAGTGGGAGACTTTTTATTATGATTTTAATCACATCATTATTGGTCTGTTGAAGTTTTCTATCTCTTTTTAGTTCAGTCTTGATAGATTCTGTATTCTCAGGGATTTACCCATTTTCTCTAGGTTTTCCAAGTTGTTTGCATACTGTTGTTCATAATAGTCTCTAATGATTCTTTGTATTTCTGTGATATCAGTTGTAATGTGTCCTTTTCATTTCTGATTTTATTTATTTTGGTCTTTTCTCCTTTTTTTTCTTAGTCTAGCTAATGGTTTGTTGATTTTATTTATCTTTTAAGAAAATCCACTTTCCATTTCATTGATCTTTTTTATTTTTTAGTCTCAATCCTGTTAATTTCTGTTGATCTTTACTCCTTCTTTCTAATTTTGGGTTTGGTTTGTTCTTGCTTTTCTAGTTTCTTGAGTTGCATCATTAGGTTGTTTCTTTGAAATCTTTCTACTTTTTGGATGTAGAAGCTTATTGCTATAAACATTCCTCTTAATACTCCTTTTACTATATCCCATAGGTTTTGGTATGTTGTGGTTCATTTTCATTTGTTTCCAGAAATATTTTAATTCCCTTCTTAATTTCCTCATTAATCTATTGGTCATTCAGTAGCATGTTGTTAAATTCCATGTATTTGTACAGTTTTGAAAGTTCTTGTTATTGATTTCTAAATTTACTGTGTTATGAACAGAAAAGATACTTGATACCACTTAGATGTTTTGAATTTAGTGGAACTTATTTTTTCATCTAACATATGATCTATCCAGGAGAATGTTTCATGTGCTGATTAAAAAAATGTATATTCTGCATATGTTAAATAAAATGGTCTGAAAATGTGTATTAGATTTTCCTGTTTTCATTTTCCCCACAGTGGGGAGACTTAGCCATGGAGATCCTTCTTGGTGTCAGGTCTGACGCCAAGTAGCCACACTAGTGCTGGGTTCCAGGGTGCAGTTACTCAGAGCAGCTGTGAAGCTGAGGTCCT
The DNA here is from genome assembly GCF_028885625.2 of Pongo pygmaeus. Taxonomy (NCBI): domain Eukaryota; kingdom Metazoa; phylum Chordata; class Mammalia; order Primates; family Hominidae; genus Pongo; species Pongo pygmaeus. The sequence goes on from NC_072384.2 coordinate 88,306,604, forward strand.
AGGCTCAGGTCCTCATGAACCTACTGTGGCATATGGGTCCTGGGGTGCAGATTCACTCTCTGTGACAGTGTTGGATATAGATTGCCCACAGAGGCAGCACCCATGATTCTGAGGCACCCTCGCAGTTCAGACCAAGGAAATTTGGTTGTAGCTGAGACTGTCCTAGTCTACTCTGCTCCCCAGGTGCAAACCTTCAGAGCACTTCTGCCCTAGAAATGCTCTGAAAGTTTGGACCTAGGGAGTAGGGTAGGCTACAGTTTGGGAACCAGACCCAACAGGGCTCAGAGACAACTTAGATCCTGGGGGGATAAGGCACCATGTAGTGGTGACTCTGGACTCTGAGATGGTAAAAATTGGCAGTATTCCAGGCTCTATGAAGCCAAGTGTAGTGGCAGCAATGACCCTAGAATGGTGTAGTGTAGCTATTGCTTGGGCCCTGGGAAGCAAAGAGCAACACAGCTATGATTCTACTCCCTGGGAAGGAGAATTTTCAGTATCTCATGCTCTAGGTGGCTAGTCCAGCTCCAGGGAAGCAGGGTACTAGAGCTGCTTGTCCTGTAGGACAGGGCGTCTCAGTTCAGCCACTGCACTGTTTCTTTGGGACTCAGGGTACCATGTCAGCTCTGCCCTGGGATGCACAGCTGCTCTGCTTGGCCAAGGCACCAGTTCCCCAGGAGGCATTATGTAACTAACTTCATTGGTCAGGCCCTCTGTAGGGGTAGGAGGCGTTTGGTGTCTGCTCTGGGTGACCAAAGCACTGTGTCTCTGGGATACAGGGCACCTCTTCAGCTTGGGTACTAGGGTACGTGACCACTCTAGGAGGCCAAGACACCATTTCCTGTCATGGGGAGGAGGGAAGCATACCTACTCTGGGCATTCAAGATACTGTTTTCCCAGGGGCCAGGATACTGCTTCAGCTCACGCACAGGCAGCAGTGACTGCTCTAGGCAGCCAAGGCATCATTTCTCTGGGATGTAGGGTGCTACCTGAGCTCTGGCACAGTGACTACAATGGGTAGACGGAGTACCTCTGCCAAAGCACTGTTTCCTCAGAGCCAATGTATAGCTTCAGCTCAGGCCCCTATGGGCAGCACACAGCAATGATTTCTAAGGGAAAATGGAGTAGAGTGGCTCCACCGAGACATTCTTTCCAGAGAGTGGCCTTGCAAGTTAACTAACATCTCTGTGTCTCATTTTGTTCAGTCGTAAGGTTAAAATAAGATCATCATAACTTGTTGTGAGGATAAATGAGTTAGTACACATAAAGAATTTAGAACAGTGCCTGGCATGTAGTGAGCACTTGGTAAATGTCAGCTTTCATTTTTTATTTAGTAGTTTCTACTACAGATTTCAGTTTTCCTTATCCCTACCAAGTCTCTTCCTAAAATAATTCATATGAAGAACCTCATAAAGCATTTGCCAGATAGTAAATACTCAAAGAATGTGTTACTTTGCCATTGTATACCTACTTATTTATTATCCCATGAACTTTCCAGGTTTATAGTTTATCACAAGTTTTTGCATACAAACTTAGCTCATGTTTCTGCCAAAACCTTACCGATCAACTTCAATAGGGAAAATGACTTTATTTAATGTTTTAATTTAAAGTAGAAATATATTATAAATATATAAATATGTTTAAGTGCTACATCAATGTCATCTTGTTTTATGAATTAGCAAACTTCTTTACCTCTACTCTGCATCATTTTCTTGGAAGTTCAATGTATAATGAATCTAGAATTTTGGCATTTATATACTTAACATTTTCCTATTTCAGTTCCTCGATAGTGAGGCTAAAGACTGAAGATATGTATTCAGATTGAAATCTTACTGAAACATACACGTTAAGTTTAAATGTATTATAAGCCATGTGACTGTTATTAGTCAGGGTTCTCCAAGAAACAGAACCATGTGTGTGTGTGTGAGAGAGAGAAAGAGAGCAAGAACAAGTGAGTGAGCAAGAGAGAAAAAGAGAGAGAAAAATTTTAAGGAATGGCCAAATGGGCTCATGCAATGACGGAAGCTAAGAAATGCCAAGATCTACAGTCAACAACCTGGCGTAGTTTCAGTCTGAGTACAAAGGCCTGAGAATCAGGAAAGCCATTGGTGTAAGTTCTAGTTGAAAATCCTACAGGCTCAAGATCCAAGAAGAGCCAGTAAGACATCAGTCCAAGTCTGAAGGCCAGAAAAGACCAGTGTTCCAGCTCATGCAGTCAGGCAGAAGAAATTCCATCTCACTCAATCTTTTTGTTATATTCAAATCTCCAGTTGATTGAATGAGGCCCACCCACATTAGAGAGGGCAATCAGCTTTATTCAATTCAAATGTCTCATCCTCACACCCTCACAGAAACATCCAGAATAACATTTGACCAAATGTCTAGGCACACCATGACCTAGTCAAGCTGACACATAAAATTAGCCATTACAGGTGACGATGCAATTTATCATTCATATTTGTTCACATCTGAAAGTGAAAAGAGAGCTAACTTGACAGGGTTCCAGAAGAACTAGTGCAAACTCAGATTTTCTCTGGCAAACAGGGATACATGTCAGAGAAAAAAAATGGGATAGTTAAGAGAAACTTAGCTAGTATAAGAAGCAAGCTGCCTTCTTTATTTAACAAAGCCATAATTTCTTCTCATGGGGCTTGGAATGGAGCAAATATGAAGCAAATATTTACTGAATAAATGAAGAAATTTAATACAAGAAGTATGTACAGGAATTCTCAAATTAAATGATTGAAGAAGAGCATGATATGACTACTAAGTTGTAATTGCTCCTGCAGTATGATTATATTTGGATGTTCAAATTGATGTAACATGGTCTCAAAAAGCTAATGAATGTATAAGTTTTATATTATAGATTGGAATACATTCATATAAATTTTTAATATAAATACAGCTCTTTTTTCCTACTTATTATGAGCATCCTTGGCTATAACCTCTAGAATGCATGGATCAAGAGTTTACATTACTGTGCTATAAGGTGCACTTCAGTGAAAAATTTAACATTTTTCCTACTTATGAACATGAGTTGGATCAATGGTATGCGACTTGAAATTTAGGGGGACGTATTAAAGCCTACTACCCCTCATAGTTACTCCTGAAATGCAGCATGGTATAAACATAGGATTTGAAGTCAGAAGCGTTATTTTAAGTCCTATTTCTGTCACTCATAGCTTTGGGATATTGAACAATTCATAGGACCTCTTTTCATATTTTTTATCTTTCCCTTCCCTTAATTCTGCCATAATTAATCTTTCATCAAGTCTTATTTTTTGTCCCTCAAAAGTTCTCTCCTCCTTATCTTTTTTCTATTTTCGTTGAAATTAAACTTTCTACTTTATATCTGCCTAATAAAAAAATACTTCTAATTAGTCTTCTTTTTTTTTAAGTCCTACTCAAACTATATTCCATCCTCTGAATTATTTTTCTAAGAGCTAATTGTCAAATTCCAACCATTTTTTAAAAGAATATGGCCATTTTCTGCCTTTTCCATAGTCCTAATACTTACGTTAGTCTGAAACATCATATTAGTTTCCCCAATATCCACCAAATTTGTATTCAGTACTATATTTTCCTTGGAGCTATTTCAAGCATGTTGAGACTTGGCTTCTCTATGAAATTAAGTTTATAAACAAAGCTCATTTTCTTTCTAAACTCTACAATGCCTAGTACATTCCTGGAAATAATGTTGCATTCAATAAATATTTGCTGACATCTATGTTACAAAAGGAGAATGATTTGCTCTCCAGGTTCATCTACTGGTGTACAGAAACCGTGTATTGGAACAGATACCAAAATTAATATAATCATGTTTTTCAAAAATTTGTTACAATTAAACTTGTTATACTGTAAAATTTGAATCTACAAATTTAGTTAAGAAAAAAAATAAAAGCCATCCACATTGAAAAGGATGAACTATAACTATCTCTATTCACAGATGACGAGATCCCATGTATAGAAATTCCAGTAAAAACAATAAAGAAACCTATGACAACTAATACATGAGTTCAGTAAAATGTATATATAAAAATCAGTTATATTTCTACACACAGGCAGTGAACAATTTGAAAATAAAATTAAGGAAACCATTCCATTTATAATAACATGAAGAAGAAACTACAGAAAATAAATGTAACAAAAAAGTGCAAAATGTGTACACTGAAAACTAAAAACACATTGTTGAAAGAAATTAGAGAAGATCTGGTAAATATACCCTAGGCTTATACACTGTAGACTTAATATTGTTAAAATGGCAATATTTTCCAACTTAATCTACGGATCTAATGCAATCCTTATCAAAATTTCAGCTGCCTTTCTTGAAGAAATTGATAATCTGATCCCAAAATTCATATAGAAATACAAGGAACCCAGAATGGACAAAATAATACTAAAAAAAAGTTGGAAGATATGCTTCCCAATTTTAAAATGTACTACAAAGCTAAAGTAATTAAGACAGTGTGGTCCTGGCATAAACCTAGGCCTATACATCAATGGAGTAGAATTGAAAATCCAGAAATAAACCCTTATATGTATAGTCAATTGATTTTTTGCAAAAGTGCCAAGACAAATCATTGGGGAAATAATAGTCTTTTAAACAAATGGTGCTGGTACAACTGGGTATCTAGATGTAAAATAATGAAGTTGGACCCCTGTGTCATATTATACACAAAATTTCATTGACAATAGTTTATAGAGCTTACTGAAACAGCTAAAACTGTAAAACTCTTAGAAGAAGACATAGCCATAATTTTCATGACCTTGATTTAGGCAATAGTTTCCCACATATGAAACCAAACAGAAAAACAATAAAAGAAAATATATACATCATCAAATATTTTCATCAAAATATAAAAGTTTTATGTTTCACAGGACCACATCAAGAAAGTGAAGACAATCCACAGAATTGCAGAAAATATTTGCAAATCATACATCTGATAGAGAACAACTCAACAATAAAAAGACAACTCAATTAAAAACTGAGCAAAATATCTGAGTACACATTTCTCTAAAGAAGATATACAGATGATTAATAAGCACTTGAAAAAATACCCAATATCATTAGCCGTCAGAGAAATGCAAATCAAAGCCACAAAGAGGTGCCACTACACACCTACTAGGATGGCTAAAATTACAACACATTAACAAGTATTGGCAAGCATGAAAAGAAATCGGAACCCTCATATGTTGTTGATAGGATTGTAAAATACTGCAGCCACTTTGGGAAACAGTTTGACAGGCCCTCAAAATATTAAACATAGAGTTACCATATGACCCAGTAATTCCACTCCAAGGTTCATACCCAAGAGAAACTGTGTCCATAAAAAACTTGTATACAAATGTTCAGAGCAGCATATTTCAAAATAGACAAACTGTGGAAACAACCCAAATGCCTGTCAACTGATGAATGCATAAACAGAACATGATACATTAAAATGATGCATTTGTAGAGACATTGCTTGGATTGTGGAAGTTTAAAAAAATAACAAAACTTTGAATGCATTCCAGGTTAATCTGTGTTTTAAGATGAAATGTGAATGAGTTTTATTTTTGAAATAGATTTTAATATTCAGTTTTTTGATATGTCAGAAGGTTTCAATAATTTCCATCTACTATTGAGAAAAAGGTATTACTTTTCAATGTTTGCAAAATTGGTTCATACTTAGGCAAGTATTGCTTTAGATCATTTACTGATAGAAGATAAAGTACGGTCATCCGTCGATATCGGAGGGGGACTGGTTCCAGGACCCCCCTACAGATATCAAAATCCACAGATGCTCAAGGCCCTCCCTCAATAGTACTACAGTCAGGTAAGATGTTACCACTGGAGAAGCTGGGTGATGAGTGTATGGGACTTCTCTTGTATTTTTGAAACTCTTATGAAATTATAATTATTTCAAAATAAAACATTATAACTCTTCATTTTCACCTTTCAGTATCGTGATATTCTGCTTGTTTGTTTCAGATATGTAACTAGAAAACAAATTCAAGACTATGCTTTTATCTAACACTTCCTCCTTGTACCCATCTTCATGGGAGAGGAATTGGTGTTTTCATAAATATATGTTTAATCTACATGAACACTGAGTAATATCAGCAACATACTACATTCAAATCATGAGGCAAGATTCATATAATACTCCAGCAATTACTGGATGGATGACATATTTCAGTGTTACCACTGTTAGTTGATAAAGGCAGTAAAAAGGCCAATGCTTCAGTTAATAGTTACAGGTTTGACCAGATAACTTCCTGATATTCCGGGTCTGACACTGAATCTATTAAAAGCAGATTATTATTCAACAATATGTTTAGAATTTTTCTTAAATATATTTTAAAATAGTATCAGAGAAATTGCTATGTAACATTAATATATCTCCTATTATATCAATTAAGTCTCATTATAATAAATATTTTGAATAACAAGTTTTTCAATTGCTTTATAAATTCATGAGTTTCTCAAAAGTTTCACAATAAGTTACTTCCACATTGAATTTTATTTCTTTGACATCTACTACATCTAGAATATTTTCATAGGAAAATAAACACAAGCTGGCTTCAGTTGATAAGAAGTTCCATAATTCATGTCAGCAGATAATGACTGTTAATTCTTCAATTAAAACAAGCAAAAATGCTTTGAGGCCAGGCATGGTGGCTCATGCCTGGAATCCCAGTGCTTTGAAAATCCCAGGTGGGCAGACTGCTTGAGATCAGGAATTCTAGAATAGCCTGGGCAACATGGCAAAATGCCATCTCTACAAAAAATAGAAAAAGAAATTAGCTGGGCATGGCGGCATGTGCCTGTAGTCCCACTTATTCAAGAGTATGAGGTAGGAGGATCACTTGAGCCTGGGAAGTTAAGGTTGCAGTGAGCCATGATCATACTACAGCATTCCAGCCTGGGTGACAGAGCAAGACCCTGTCTCAAAAAAAAAAAAAAAATGCTTTGAGATAGTCATTGACTAGAAGCTGAAACTACACGTGTGCTAATTAAAAGCATGACTATATATTAAGTTGGTTCACTGACTGTTTTGGACTTTTTGAAGAGAATTTAGATAACTATATTACATAATAAATGCATTGTTTCTGACAGTTTATTTTTATTAGAAGTTTTATTAGAAGACCCAGAGAAGAAGGAAAAACAGCAACAGCAACTCATGTGTGGAAACCCTAAAAAGGCAGCAAAGCATTACGATTAGGAGCTCAGAGTGCTGTTGGGTCCGTCTTCCCGGGTTTGTGCTATGGCTGTCACTTACCTGTCACATACACTTGAATAAGTTACTTAACTTCTTTTCAATTTTCTCAACCACAAAATCCAGTTAATAATAAATTCTACAGCATAGAGTAAATTTCTTAACACTATGCCTGGTGCAAAAGCCCTCAACCTGCAGCTATTGCTACTAATTTTTCTGAGTCCCAATTTCCTTATTTGTGATAGAACAATAGCAATACCTCCTCTGCCTATGGAACAGCGATGTTGTGAATCGAGAGCAATAATGCTTATTGCAGTGCTTTATCAGCTGTAAAGAGCAATGCACTCTCTAAAAGTGAAACAATTTTTTTTTTTTTTTTTTGAGACGGAGTCTTGCTCTGTCACCAGGCTGGAGTGCAGTGGCACAATCTCAGCTCACTGCAAGCTCTGCCTCCCGGGTTCCAGCTATTCTTCTGTCTCAGCCTCCTGAGTAGCTGGGTTTACAGGCGCCCGCCACCACGCCCAGCTAATTTTTGTATTTTTAGTAGAGATGGGGTTTCACCAAATTGGCCAGGATGGTCTCAATCTCTTGACCTCGTGATCTGCCCGCCTCAGCCTCCCAAAGTGCTGGGAAGTAAAATAATTTTTATACTATGATTTATCAAATACTCACCATGGATAAATACAAAAAATTAGCCGGGCGTGGTGGTGGGCACCTGTAGTCCCAGTTACTCGGGAGGCTGAGGCAGGAGAATGGCGTGAACTCAGGAGGCGGAGCTTGTAGTGAGCCGAGATCGTGCCACTGCACTCCAGCCTGGGCGACAGAGCAAGACTCCATCTCAAAAAGAAAAGAAGATTATTGTTGTAAAAAATCTAAAAATCTTTTCTTGTTTGTTTCCTTAAAGACTCTGTTATTAGCCTTCATTAAAAATTTGTTTACACTTAAGTCTAGAAGCCACTAAACAACTACTGTAATAAACATTTGGAGGCATTACTTGACTCATCAGGAGATCTCATTAACCTGGAGATTTCTGCTATGCCTTGGAGAGTTCTTTTTGGGCTCAAGCCAACATCCTATTATAATACAACTGATCATTACATGGATTTAACCCTACCCTGGGTTAAGCCATATCATCTTAATAGAAGCCTGATAAAACACTGCTTAGGACTACAGCCTGTAAGGCGGGAATTACTTCTGGTTTTGGTGTCAAGTTAAAAGGAATATCCACTCTGTGATTTATCCAGATAGGTCTATTAAATCATGACTCTCCATAAAAATAGGCCATATTAAACTCTGCTAAAGAATATGCTCAAAGCAGGAATGATCACTATTCACATTTTGTGTTATGGCATTAAACTGTAAATTCCAAAGCATGAATAAGACCTGATAGTCCTCTTCCTATAACATCAAACAGAGTGACACATTTCAGTATATGCAAGAAATATTAGGGGTTATTGTTATTAATAAGGATTTGAATGAATGAATATGAACACTAAGGAAGAGGGAATAAGACCAAAATACATCATTTTCTCCTCTCTTCTAAACTTCTACCCCTCTTTATGGACTTCTTTATAAATGCACTTGCATCTTTTTAATCTTAAATGAAATCTGATCTTCATCCTGCCCCTTTCCATTCACAGCTAGCTTTCTTGAAAGACTGGTCCACACACAATATTCACATTTCCTCATTTCATACATACTGGTGAAACCACAGCAACTTACTTTATATTTCTCACCCAGCTAAAACAATTTTCAGTAGGCAACCCTCAAACTCTCAATCCAATGATCATATTTAATCACTCCTTTACTTAACCTTTCAGCACTTGACCATGGTTATTATTTCTTTTTTAAATAATTGTTCCCCTGTCTTCCTGGGTACATTCTATCCTGTTTCTTGTCCTCTGAGATAGTTGCCTCTCATAATCTCCTGTGAAATGCAACAGGGTACCTAAGGTGTAGTGAAGCTTGTTAGAGGATTTGAGAAAATCAGTAAAGTAAAAACGATCTTGAAAACCATTTGAAGTGTTCTGTTGTGACAGCAGGAGCAACTGGCAGATAGTGCAAAATGCTTAGGAGAGTGATGTGATGCTAGTGATTTAGGGAAATGGTCTTTCGTAACTGCATGGAGAGGAGGGGGTCCATCTGCTTCACAGCTAGCTCTACAAACTGGTCATGAAAACAAAAAAGACCATTTTTCAAAACCATACTTAGCAAAAAGTGTACCTTTGTTAGAGCCTGAAGTACATACTCTGAGGTTTTAAAGAAGGCAGATATTTATAAGCATTGCCCAGAGTTCTGGCATAAAATTTACTACTCATGAAAATAAGATCCTAATTGTTTTAAAATGACAAAGCTATACTTTTTTTTAAAAAAGTACATTGCAAGACATATCTATTTATTTTGAAAGATATAACTGTTCAAAGAATTTGATCTTTAACTAAATGTGTGTATATGTACATATATGTGTGTATATGTTTCTGTGTGTACATATGTATGTGCATGTGTGTATTTGCAGTGAGTACAGTTTTAAAAAATCCAAGAGTGTCACATCTATAATCAGTCTCTGGCCTGTGCTCAAGTGAGATGAGAATGGCCACCAAGGAAAAGACCACCCAAGAATAGCCACACAACCGGATGACCCAGTGGTCACAGAAATGCTCTTTCATGTTCTGACATCAACTCTGGAAATGTCTCTCCCGTCATCTCTCAGTCTGTGATACAAATGCCAGGAATTAATAATTTCTCAAGCCCACAAAACAAATACTCACCTTCTTATCATAAATCCCTCTACTATCTTGTCCTTAAAAGTTTGCCGAAATCTAATTGGCTCTGCAAATCCTTTCCCCTCGAATTTTATGTGAGCTTTTTGCAACACTTTTAAAGCACAATTAGAATAGATGTCCTCAAAACAGAGTTCCACTTAACCAGCTCACCACTCACCAGACTGATTCTCTCCATTAAAGTACCAACCACACCTACTGGTGCCCATAGCTATCTGCACACTCATAGGTACTAGACTTTGCCCCATTTATATTCAAGCAGTTGTCTTCTACTAATTCTTTCATATGCTAACTGTACTAAAAACAGTTGGCTGTCTAACAAACATATATCCTCATTCCTTCTTTCTAATCACAATTTAGTCAGGCATTTACTCCCTACTGCCGTGTTATATATGTGCAAAACAGCCACAAAAGGTTGAGAGGGCCAGGCGTGGTGGCTCACGCCTGTAATCCTAGCACTTTGGGAGGCCGAGGTGGGAGCTCACTTGAGGTCAGGAGTTTGAGGCCAGCCTGGCCAACATGGTGAAACCCCATCTCTACTAAAAACACAAAAATTAGCTGGCATGGTGGCACATGCCCGCAGTCCCAGCTATTTGCTATTTGAGAGGCTGAGGCAGGAGAATTGCTTGAACCTGGGAGGTGAAGGTTGCAGTGAGCCGAGATCACGCCGCTACACTCCCTCCCATCTGGGTGACGGAACGAGACTCTGTCTCAAAAATAAAAAATAAAAATAAAAAGTTGAGAGGAAATTATTAAAACATAGAAGAAATTTGAACTTAGATCACAGTATAGGTGTCCCTAAGTTCTCCCACCCTTTGAGGAAGTAATGAGATTATCTGTAATGGGTATTTGTCACATAAGAAAGTCTTTGTAGAACTCCAATCAGCAGAATCGTGCTCAAAGAAAAGCCTTAATTTACAAGAAAAGTTTCACAGGTAAATACATCTGTCTAAGCTTTCAGTTAAAATAAAATAGTTTAAGTAGATATGCATCTTTTTGTAATTCGCTTTAAGGATCTTTTACTATTACCTTATAAACTATATACTCACCATGCTATCAGATAAGAGGACGTCTACTCTAACTGTACACTACTAGCTCTTATTGTTCAGTTAACATCGCCTCCCTAATGTGCCACTAAACTGTTTAAAAACAAACATTTAATTTTGTGTCAAAAAAAACCATATTGATTGCTTTAAATATGTATAGATCACCTATCCTTCTTGGTTTTCTTATTTTTATATCTAAAAGCACTTTCAAAATTTGCTGACCACATTTCTTCATGAATTATCCTCTCCAGGGCTCTGAAGAATCAACAGGCTGTGGTCACCCTTCCATGCATTTTATTCTTTAGGTTTTTTTTCTTTCCTATTCCACTCTGTAGAAGAACAGAACCTGCAAAATGCTGAGAATAACATCCAGATTTGTTTCATGTCAACTTTAGTGTGTCTTTGTCTTTTCTCTCTAAGGTGCTTCCAATTTTAGTCAATCACCAAATATTATTACATTTTCTTTTCCATGACAATCTTTTGAATTAATTATCTCTTCACTAAATTTAGTAGTAGCATTTTATATCATGAAACAGTCTACGTAACTGTTTTAGGACTGAAATATGTGTTATATTTTTACCATTTAGAGTCTCTTAAAAGAAATTTCAAATATCAAATTTTCAAGTGATGAGGAACTAAAAGTACATCTGTAATAGTATATATCCTGGGAATAACAGAAAGATATAGAGAAGCATACATTTTTACTAGAGAAGTAGCAAAAAGAAAATGGGATTTAAGTCTAAAATCTTTGGAAGATAACTGTGGCATTAAGATAATGTACAGACAATAACATTCTTCTATAAAACACACTTAAAACTAAATAATCTGCGAATTGAGATGATCTGAAACCCAAGTTTGTATTGTGTTCTCTCATCTGTTTCTTTAATACAAATGCTCAAAATAGTATGGTTTAAAAATAGTGGTCCCCAAAAGATATGTCCAAGTCCTAACCTCTGGTATCTGTGAATGTGACCTTATCTGGAAATAGCCTCTTTGTAGATGTACTTCATAAGGTTAAAAAAATTCAGATAAAATCATCCTGGATTTAGGGTAGGCCCTAAATCCAGTGATGATCCATGTCCTTATAAAAGGAGAGATCTGAGACACAAAGAGACATGGAGGAAAGCCATGTGAAGGTATAGACAAAGATTAGAGTCGTGCAGCCATGTGCCAAGGACTGCCAGCCACCACCAGTGGCTAGGAGAGACTCATGAAACAGATTTTCCCTCAGAGCCTCCAGAAGAAACCAACCCTGCCAAACCAACCCAACCACTGACTTTGAACTTCCGGCCTCCAGAACTGTGAGAGAATAAATGTCTGTTGCTTTCAGCCACCAAGTGTGTGGTATTTGTTATAGCACCTCTAGCCATTACTAACCCAATATTCAATTACTTACATGTATTGATATATTTTTGTTTATGTTCTCTACTTCTAAAAATGGACTTTTAGGACTGTTATAATAAAATCTCATATATCTGCTCATATAGCACACTAAAGGAGCGTATAGAAAGAGGTAAGAAAACAAAAAAGTTAAGTGCCTAGACCAAATTAATTGCTGTAAAGAGCCCAATATGGTATAATACAAATCACAAGTCGTAGAGTTAGACTAGCAATTTCTATTCTTAATTCTATCACTTTTTTAGTTTTATGACTTTAGGCAAAGTATTAACCTCTCTGAGCCATAATTTCCTATCTCATCCATGTAATGAAAAAAAAAGCAATCTTTAATTATGTACTTTTGAGAAAGAAATGTGATAATTTATATTAAAAACTGTACATTTCTTGGCACATAGTAAGCTCTGAATAAATGTTATCTGCTATTAGTTAGAATTAAGTTTTCATAATCTACTGTCTGAAAATCGATCCTTTATAGCAGATATAAATTCCCCTGAGACTCCCAGAGAAGCCAGCCTAGTCTCTTTTCTCCAGCAGACAGCAAAACTGGTATTAAATAAGATGGTATCAAGGATGTCCCCCAACAAAGAACTAGCTTGACATCGCTAGTCATCAGGGTAGTGCAAATCAAAACTATAATGAGATGATAATTCACCACAGTTAGAATTACTATTATTAAAAAGACAAAAATAACAAATACTAGTGAGGATGTGAAGGTATGAGTACTTTTATAATCTTTTGGTGGGAGGATAAATTAGTACAGCTATTATAGAAAACAGTATAGAGGTTCCTCAGAAAAACTGAAAATAGAATTACCATATGATCCAGCAATCTCACTACTGGGTATATCTAAAGGAAAGAAGATCAGTATATTAAAGAGATATTTGTACTCTCATGTTTATTGCAGTGCTAATCAAGATATGTCCATTAACAATAGCCGAGATATGGAATCAACCTCAGTGTACATAAACAGATGAGTGGATAAAGAAAATTTGGTATATATGTACAATACAATATGCAGCCATTAAAAAATAATGAAATCCTGGCTGAGCACAGTGGCTCACACCTGTAATTCCAGCACTTTGGGAGGCTGAGGCAGGTGGATCACTTGAGGCCAGGAGTTCAAGACCAGCTTGACCAACATGGCGAAACCCTGTCTCTACTAAAAAAAATAAAAAATTAGTGAGGTGTCGTGGCACACGCCTGTAGTCCCAGGTACTCAGGAAGCTGAGACACAAGAATTGGTTGAACCCGGGAGGCAGAGGTTTCAGTGAGCCGAGATTGCTCCACTGCACTCCAGCCTGGGTGACAGAGCGAGACTCCATCTAAAACAACAACAACAGCAGCAACAACAACAACAACAACAACAATTCTTGTCAGTGAAATAAGCCAGACACAGAAAGATAAATACTGCATGTTTTCACTTATACTTGGAAGCTCAAAAAGTTGTTTTTATAGAAGTAGAGAGTAGATTAGTGGTTACTAGGGACTGGAAAGAGTAGATGGGATGGGATAGGGAGTGGTTGGTTCATGAATACAAAATTAACAGTTAGACAGAAGGAAAAAGTTCTGTTGCTTTTTAGCACTGTAGGGTGAATATAGTTAACAATAATTTATTGTGTATTTTCAAATAGGTAGAAGAGAGGATATTGAACGTTACCAACACTAAGAGTTGATAAATGTTTGAGGTGATGGATATGCTAATTACCCTGATTTGATCATTACACATAGTATACGTGTATCATGTATTGAAATAGCACACTGCACCCCATAAATATGTACAATTATTATGCAACAATTAAAAACTCTGATAAGTATAAAGGACCAATTTTTCAGGAGACATAACTAATGAGGTTGGAATAAGATTTACACAGTATAAAATTTAAGACTGCCTAATTGTTGCACAGTATTTTATATGAAGAAAATTAAATAAAAATAAGTTTGCTTCACATACAATTGAGTTTGAAAACATCTGTTGTAATAGTCATTAGTTTAATTAACGTTATTAACATTGGACATCCATTTCTGATGAGTAAATATTAAGTAATTGACACATTAAAAAATAAGTAATCAGTCTAGCATTTTATAATATGTAGTTGAAATGGACTCAACTATATTCTTTTGGTTTACAGATTCTTTTTGTTTTGGGAAAAGAACCAAAAATTTCTTTTGATTTTCAATAAATGCTAACATAATTATAATAAGGCAATTATAATAAGGCAATTATAATGAAGTATTGGAGGTCTTATCAATTATTTTTTTCACAGATAAATTTAGTATTTTAAGTTGGATTTGGATAGTAAACATACAACATCTTTAGATATGTGTTTCAAAGTATCTGTAAGCTGATATGCCTCCATTCTGTTCTCATTTCATTATTTTTTAACATTAATTTATTCTTTCAAAAGATATTTATTGAGTTATACTTATATGCCATGCGTTGTACCAACTTTTGGAGATGTAGTGATGAGCAAAGAAGATGTAGTCACTGATAATTATTTAGGCTCCAGAGTGATATATGCTATAAGGGCTAAATAAACGGGGCTGTGATTGTATTTTACAGTTCTTAAAATGACAATAAAATAACTGACTTAAGATAACTACCAACAAACTCAAATATCTATCTAACTAAGCCAAACTTTTGGAAAGCTTTTCTCTGCTAGCATGGTATTGAATGTATTTCCTGTTATCATATGCTTCACGCTTCTATAACATACAAAATGAAAGCGTTTCACTAGATTGTGATCAAGTTAGTCTCATGGGAAAATTTGCCTCAGTTTATTGTTTTGAATGTAAGGTGGCTTTATAGTTAGTTGTAAATATAAGAGCAAGATGAACTGTATTAAAAATTATGTTGGTGTACTATTAGCTATTGCTTTTCTGAGGAGAAGGGAGGTGATAGGCCCCAAATAACTGATTGCTCGTTTTTCCTTAGCATGGTTTTGGAAGGAAAATACTTTGCTTTTTCATGTGACATTAGTAATATTGTAGGACTTAGAAAACTGAACTCAAGATGAGATGCTGCTTATTCACTGGTTAACTTTAGGAATTGTGCAAAAAGATATATTAGAGCTATTCCACAGAGAGGAAAGCATCAGTGAGTAAATAAACCAGAAAAGAGACTGGGGACTAGCTAAATGTAGAGGTTTTCAGTGTTTGTTTTGTGATTGTTCTGTATTTATCAAGCCTTGCTGATTTTTTGTAATGTGAGATGAACTTCTCCATGCTGCAGAATTTTGTTTTCCCATTGGCAAGATGCTTTGCTGCCTCTTGATCTCCAGTTCTCTTTGATTGACATCCTGTAGTTTCTTGCTGGTTTACTTTGATGATTCTACCTACTTCATTCTTAGATTCTCTGGTTATGATCTTATAAACAGTGCCACTCATGACTAAAACGAAAGTATTCTGGACAAAATAGGCTTTACTTTCTTTCTGAACTGCTAATCATTTTCAAGCCTAAAAATCTTCAATCACAACCCAAAAAGTCTATAGCTACCTACTGTAGCTTTCAAAAAATCTCTATTATGCACCATAGGCAACTCGATGTTTTCTTCTAACACTAAATTTCAAGCAATTAAAATTTCCTCCAAGGACTGAAAACTACTACAAGTATTTCAAGTTTTTTTTTTTTTATCACTTTTTCTGGCATCAAATCTTGGATGCATCAAATCATAGAAAGCCCCTTGGCAGTAAGAGCTGCTTCCACCTGTGAAATCTTTATTCTGATTTCTTAAGAGGAAGATTGATTTAATTATCAATGTTGACTAAGTAAGTGGTGAAGCTTTTGTTTTTGGTTTGGTCATGGTGTGCACAATGTCTGATCCCTGTGTCCTTGAAAGTGCTCTTGTCTGTCAAGACAGCACTGGAGAAGGAAATTAAGTGGAAACCATTTGGCTGCTGTTTTTGGAAAGATAGCAAGGCATGACATGCTTATGTGAATACAGAGCAATAAAACACAAACTGCCTTTTAGAAATTTTATTGTGAAGTTTATATTTCATTTTATTATCTGATTTTAAGAATTTAAATAGCCCAAATAACAGTCTTGATTTTAATATATAATAAATAGTTTAGTTACCATACAATTGAAGGGTATTATTCAACATAATCATGAAATATAGTTTCTCTTTTATGGTGGCGTGAACCTGAAAACTTAATTATTTTCCCCAATAAATTAGCAATTTAAAGCTGTTTGCCTTTTTCTAAAATGTCACTGCATTGCACAATATTGCGCAGATGACAAAGATAGCTTGACCATGACGTATTAAATGCTAAATGTTACGTGCAGCATGTAAAATACGTTCTGCTTTGTAAAATTATTTGATAGTGAGTCGCTGTCATTATTTTTGTCAGTCATTTATTCATCTGTTCTGTCCCAAGCTTATTTTTATCTAGTCATTTTCAAGAAACGCTGATGCCTGCTTCTGATCTCTAGTGATTTAAATTAGAGTCTCTGAGCATGAAAAGGTGCTAGGCCAACGTCTAGGAAAAAAAATCCTAAGGCAGGAATGACAGTGGCTTGTTTGAGGCACAGCAAGAAGATTTATAGGAGATTTTTGTGAATGGAATGGGTGGGGCGGGGGGGCAGGAGAGGAGAGAGAGAGAGACAGAGAAACAAGGGCCAGCTTATGTAAGATCTATATATAGGTCTGTAAGTGTTGGCAGAAACTATGAAATGATTTTTATGTGTGGAAATGATGTGATATTATTTGCATAAAAAGATCATTGTGACTTTAACATCATTATAGAAAAAATATGGAGGACACCCTTGGAAATTGCACATTTGATGTTTGTTGTCATTTGTTAGGTGTTCACACCTAAACCAAATTGAGGTAATTCTGCTTGGCAGATTAATTGTATGAGAAGAAAACTGTGTTGGGGGAAAATTGACACTTATCTATTTGGCTTTTAATAACCTGGTTTAGAAAGCAACTTAATGCTTACCATGCCTTTGATGTATATGGTGATAATTATACTGTTCAAATGGAGAAGAAGCACATTTCTTTTAATTAATATATGTCATTTATATTCAATACATTTTTTCTTAATTCAAAGGGATTTTTAACAAAATCTAGTTTCCATCATGATTGCCTGCTTTTCCAAATTTAATTCTATTTCCTGCTTATTGACAAAATGTTTTTTGTAAATACTGAGATTTATTGTTCCTCAATTTTAAAAAGTAAAAATTATTTCATGACATCTTTATGAACCTGATTTAATGTGCTGATGACTACTTGCATGTCATATACTTCTGCATTTCAGTCAAGAGCTTAGTTGTAGCAATTGACCCATTTTCTGGAAATAAAATTGTTAATGGTGAAACTATGTCTATCTCATCATTTTTCTGAGCACATTACAAACAAAACTCTGGAAATATTCCATGTAAAAGTGTTTTCTTGTGAGATAAAATAAGGAATTATTTGGAGCTTCAAAATAAACATTAATGTATTAAAAATATGAGAAATACCATTATAACATTGTTTAAATATGTTTAGTCCTATGGAACCATTTTGAGTGTGTGTGTAAAACACCTCATATGTTTCATAGAACTAGTGTGTCTCAGAACTTATTTTTGGAAATGTTTTTCTACATATATTACTGACGTTTATTTCTGTAGGTGATATTATTGATGATGTCTTACTCACCTGCAAATGTTTATAAACAAAACAAAACAGTGGAAGACTTATGATTCTTTTTGACACTGAACAGATGTGAAATTTATTCCCTTATTAGTGCCTGCAGGACATACGGGTAAACCTGTTAGAGGTCTGTTGCTTGTTCTTCTAAAGTCTTAAATTTAAATTTACAAGTAACCCCAGGTTTTTTCACCAAGGAATAGCTACAGTCCTCTTAGCCATATGCCAAGATATTAGATGTTTGTTTTTCTTTAACAAGCCTCTGGACATTATGGGTGTAGATCCTTTATTTTTTCACCTGTTATCTGACTTAGAAGGCTGATGGGTCATACTGGCCAAGACAGTAAAACATTGTTTGATCCTTTCAATGCACACAGTAGCTTTTCCCACCAAATGTGTAACAACTGAAACATTTGGAGATCTACCACATCTTACTTCCAACCAGTGAAAGAGAACAGAATATGGAAAAGGAAAAAGATGCTTAATAGGAGGTGGGTTCTAATTTTTTAAAAAAGAAAAAAATATGAATTGTAAAGAAAGGTAGATGAAGTAGCTAAGTGACTGGAAAGACTTCCTATAGTTAATTTCCTAGGAGTTACGGAAATATTAAAGTTTGAAAAATGACTACTTTCTCAATCTTTATTATCTTTTAAATTAACATGATTGCCTACTTTTTCTTATAGAAAGCACTTGTGTTTTTCAAGTGTGTTTGTAAGAATTTAAAGTCATAACATCTAACTGCCTTTGGTAACTTTGAGGGTTCATTTTTACACCTTTGAATAATTATAGTATATCTCTGTGTGTAATGTTTTTAGTCTATAGATGGTTACTTGGTGTGTGGATATGTAGATGTTATGCAATAATTTGTAGCCCTTAGAGTCCAATGGATTGGAACTATCAAAAGCAATGGCTGTGCATCAAGAATTAATTGACTAGAGTTTAGTTTAGGTGTTTGCAGGGACCTAATTATGGAGGAGTGTAAAATTTATCTTGAAAATTCCAAGGAAGCATTGAAGGATGGTAGATAGGTGGGTGGCAGAAGCAAGATTTGCGATTATGAGCTATCAATGCCAGAGAGCAGAGCAAGGACTGGGGAAGACAGTGTAGGAATGAATGAAGAGTTAGTCCAATTTTCAAGGCAAAGGTTTGTTAGTCTCTGACACTAATGGAATGAAGAAGGTATACATTTTAACGCTCTTTTGAAAGCAAAATATTAGGTCAGAGCAATAGTAATTGTGGTTTTTGCCATTGTATATAAGATTTGATGACAGAATGTAGAGAGTTGAGTGAAAGGAAGAAATACTGTATAACTTGAAGAACTGACATTTGCAAGGTAAGAAATTTGAAAGAGGAGCAGCTTTAGCACTCATGAAAATAAGGGCTTATTTAGATGTGTCTAATTTGCGGCAGCTTTAAGAGCTAACCAGTGGCAGTAGTCCCTGCTGATCATACTTTATGCGCTTGTGTTACATCAGATTTTATGGATTATGTTCTATTAAACTTATCAGATCTAACATTGCAGCTTTTTAAAAGGTATATTAAAATCTTCAGTTTACATTCAGTGCACTTAATGTGTGTTATTGCTACTTTGTCTAGCATCTAGCTTATTTAGAACTTGCTGACCTCCCTCTGTGCTTCTCAGGAGAATCTTTGCTGTAGGTAAATAATTAAATAAATCCTTGTGGATTCCTATCTGATCATCTTGCTCAGGCAATAGGCAACCCTTTTGCAAATAAGTGCCTGCAAATCCCTGGGAAATCCCTTTTGGCTTTCCATGTAGGTGTTTGCATTTCTGTTATGTGGAGGATCACTGAAACCTCTTGTTGATCCTCAGGGTTACTGGGTTACTTAATACGTTAAAGGAGGTCTATGGAGAGAATTCACAGTGGAAAGTGAAGATTTTAAATTCCAAACAGCATGTTCAGAGTACTACCATGCTCATGGTAGTAGGCTGTCAGCCTTCGCATCTGTGTAGTAATAAAGTCCAACTAATTTGGAACATTCTGTCTCCAGAGAAGGATGAAGAGAGAGCTATAAGGCAGACTGTAACCTTGAAGGAGAGCAGCTATGGAGCATTATCGCTTTCTCTGTTCCTCTTCTTTTTTTCTTTCTCCGGGAGGGAGATGCTAGTCATGTACCCTATGGTTTGTGGTTTTCTCCAAAGAGGGGAGATGACAATCTCATTCTGAATATCATCCATAATTTTTGTTGATATGCTACAGTGTAGATCATGGGATATGTATGTGTGTGTGTATATATATAATATACATATCATATATATGATATATGTACATATGTAATATGCATATATACACACATATATACATATATGATCCAAGTATATATGTATACACACACACACACACACACACACACACATATATATACACTTGGGTCAATTCATTTTCATTTTGACATCCACCACTGGAGTGGTTGGATAATATTTGAAGGACTTTAATCAGTGATCGAAGTTCTGGAGGCAGCTGGGGCAAGATTTCAAATTGCTGTTTACATCTGTACCAGTGGGTTAATTAGCACAAAAGATATTAGAAATAGTGTTTCCCTGATGAAACAAGTGGTGTTCATTATATGCAGCTGGCTAGAAATATGGTTTAGAAACCTCTGCCTTGCCAGCTGTGTGCTGGTATGGCAGTACACATGGTCCTATACTCCTGCCCTGCCATTTCTTTAACGGAAGATCTGTCCTAGGATCTTGTCCTGGATTGACTGGGAAGGTTAATCTTGTAGGGGATGCAATTTTATTTATCTTGGAGATCACCATTCATGTAAGGGGATTTTGTAGTGATAGACTAGGGACTTCACAGAGCTTACTGGAACAGTTGTATGATTGTTTTTGTGCCTACTGGCTAATATTTGCTTATGAGGCAGAATTTTGTTTGTGCTTTGTTTTGTTGTGAAATATACCTGGTTGTCAGGTTGGTTATGAGGAAGCTTAAAATTCTTGAGTGCTACCAATATTTATTAGAAGGAAGCTGATAATTATTGATTGAACATTGGTTTGGATCTTGTTGCAAGTCTACTGGGAAGGAATGTCTGCAACATTGTCTGAGGGTCACCGGACTTTAGAAAGAATGAATTAAGAGAGGGTAGGGTGTCAAGAAAGGAACGGCAAAGATAGTCCTGGCCTGAGAAGTTAGCGGACTCTAGTTGGCCCTGCAGGAATCTGCTTCCTATGTTATGGGACATACAGAGGTTGCCTGAAGAGGTGAGACAAGGGAAGCAACACTGCTCTTGGAATCTCTAATGTCAGAAACCTTGAAGTGGGCGATATCGTATATGCACATTTGAAAGCCATGAATGTGCTGCAGAAAAGAGCTAAAGGGATGCCATCTGGGCAGACCTAGAGAGAACAAGTGGGCAGAACATTAGTAGGTTAGTGTCATACCAATGCCAGGGCCAGATAAAATGATGATGGGAACAACAATGTCCAGCAGGGAAAGAAATGATCAAGACCAGCTATCCAACTTTTCTGCTCAACTGAGGGACATCCCTCAAGTTATCCAACTTTCTGTGACATCTCCAGCAGCCAGAGCAGGCCAACCAAGAAAAGACAGCATAGGAGAAGGGGGTAGGGGCAAAAGAAGGGCCTGTAAACGAGGAAAGGAAACTCTAAATTAGAAATTTTATGCTGAACAGTGACTGAGATTTGAAAAACAAAACAAAACAAAGCCCCCAAATACCCCATAAAAACAAAAACCAAGAAACAGTTTACATGACAAAGCCACTGGACTAAGAATACCAGAAAGGCGGAATTATTTTCCCTAGACAGATTGACGTTTATGAAGTTCATGATGTTATGTGCAATTCAAGAGAAAAAAATAAGCTTCATGTCACATATCTGAGTATTAAGTGCACATATTTCTGTGTTAACTGCCCAGTATAGCATCTATTGCATCTGAACTAGCTCTCTTTTCTTTCTCCCTCACCTTTTGATTCATTTGCATGTCTGTCTGTCTACCATTACATGAGCTTTTTGTATTTTACTTTGTAGGGCGACTTCCAGTTTCTTTCTTTTTTTTTGAGACGGAGTCTCGCTCTGTTGCCCAGGCTGGAGTGCAGTGGCACGATCTCGGCTCACTTGCAAGCTCCGCCTCCCAGGTTCACGCCATTCCCCTTCCTCAGCCTCCTGAGTAGCTGGGACTACAGGAGCCCGCCACCACGCCCAGCTAATTTTTTGTATTTTTAGTAGAGACGGGGTTTCACCATGTTAGCCAGGATGGTCTGGATCTTCTGACCTCATGATCCTCCCGCCTCGGCCTCCCAAAGTGCTGGGATTACAGGCGTGAGCCACCTCACCTGGCCCCAATTTGTTAAATCCTTGCATCTTCCACTCAAGAAAATGTGGCATATGCTCCTTAACTTGTATTTTGATATAACATTTCAGATACTTTCCTCTATATTAGACAATAGATAGAAGTGCACATATTTTTATTTGTTGTAGTAACAAATGGAAGTTTTTACCTTTATATGTAGTTAAATTTTTGTTTATATGTGCAGTTAAATAGAGCACAAATTCCTTGAGGGCAGAAAATCTGTCTTGTTCATTGTTGTATGACTACCATACAGACATTATTCCTGACGTGCAATAAATATTGGTTAAATGAATACATTTCAGTTACTGGAATGATGTCCCACTGTTTATAGTTTTTCTCATATCTTAGTATTTGTCTGTGTCTGTGTGAACTGGTCACAATGGTTAGGGGAGCAGGCCAGGTGCTGGGGATGTTGTCTCAGCTGCAGGGCAGACAGTTGCGTTCCAGTGAGTAAATAGAAGCAGCATGATGTCCAAGGTTACCCGAGACTACCTCCGGGCGCTCTGGAGGAAACAGATTAGCTCCAGGAGTCCCCGATGGAGCAATAGGGAGCTTTAGTTTGTGGGCATGGCACAGCAATGGAGAATCAGGTGGTATTTAATATGTAGACACCTGGGGCTATAACAGGTGTTCTTTTTGAAGTCTACGTCTGCCATGCCAGTGAATGGGATTTATTTGTCAAGTTTCAGTTTCTGGAGGGAGGGTGTGACAAAAGTACATTAAGATTCTAGGAACTCAGAAACAGGTATCAAGATAGAAATGGTTACATACTGAAGCCCAAGGAGGGATGCACGATTAGGAACGTGGTCGTCTATGGCCTCTTAACAGAATGGGTAGCTTCCGAGAGGGAGGAGGCTGCGACTCTGGACCCAGCCATCATCACTGTCCTGCAGCCTGTCAGAAGAGTGATCAGTATCATTAAATGAGGAATACAAAAGCCCAGTTGATCTCTTCCCTGAAGTGTTTTGACTGTAGGATGGGTGGGTGGGGGTTCTGATTGTGAAGCTTGGAAAATAAGGTCATGGTGATGCTCTGTGGGCATACTTGTAACTATTAGTCCACCTCATTTTTTTCACCCTTTTCATCTCTTTCTTTTGTGTCTCCTTTCTGCTTTCTATCCCTCTCTTTTCTCTCTTTCAATCTTCTCTTTCTCTTTTTCTTCTTTTGCCTTTCTCCCAGCTGCAGGGTATGATTTTGTAAGTATGGTAAAAATTCTATACCTAATATCTTATGATTTAGGTAAATAAAATCTAATGCATATGTAAGAATAATCTAGAAAAAAGGTCTGGGGATTTTTTGGTCTTGAGGGATCTATAAAACTGAGAAAGAATGTATTTTTTCTGCGACATTGATGTAACCTATGAATACATTTAATTTAGACTTTATGGCCGAGTGTGGTGGCTCATGCCTTTAATCCCAGCACTTTGGGGGCATAGGCAGGTGGATCACTTGAGGTCGGGAGTTCGAGACCAGCCTGATCAATATGGTGAAACCTCATGTCTACTAAAAATGGAAAAATTATCTGGGTGTGGTGGCATGTACCTGTAGTCCCAGCTACTTGGGAGGCTGAGACAGGAGAATTGTTTGAACCTGGGAGGCAGAGGTTGCAGTGAACCGAGATAACACCACTGCACTCCAGCCTGGGTAACAGAGCGAGACTCCACCTTAAATAAATAAATAAATAAGTAAATAAATAAATAAAATAGACTTTAGTTAAAAAAATGTTTTCAGTATAACAAAGAAAATACAGAAGCCAAAGTTAAGTTATGTTTGCCCTATTCTTGTGAAGAAAGAAAAGATAACCACAGCATAGGTTTATTTGTTGTTATTGCTTTAAATTAGCTATAGAACAGTTATGTATAAATGAAAGACATATTTCCTTTTTTGAAAACTACACTTTTTTCAGTGACTTAAGACACATAACAAATTTATGTGGCCTTTTTTTTCTTTTCATTGGGTTAGTATAATTCTTTGAGAGTATATTGATAGAATATATATATGTGTATATATGTGTGTGTGTATATAGATATATATACATATATATACATATATATACGTATATATATATATACGTATATATATATATATACGTGTATATATATATATACGTATATATATATATATATATACGTATATATATATATTTGAGACAGAGTCTCACTCTGTCGCCCAGGCTGGAGTGCAGTGGTATGATCTTATCTCACTGCAACCTGCCTCCTGGGTTCAAGCAATTCTCCTGTCTCAGCCTCCTGAGTAGCTGGAACTACAGGTGCATGCCACCACACTCAGCTAATTTTTGTATTTTTAGTAGAGATGGGGTTTCACCATATTGGTGAGGCTAGTCTCGAACCCCTGACCTCAGGTGATCCGCCTGCCTCGGCCTCCCAAAGTGCTGGGATTACAGGTGTGAGCCACCATGCCCGGCTGTAAAAAAATATTTTTACAGTGTTGTATACAATCAAAGTTTTGTTCATTCACCATTTTAAGACAAGTTCCTTGAATGGATGTTAAGGAGACCAGACAGAAAAGATTATGATAGATTCTTTTGATTGCAAGAAAAAAAAAAAAACTCACTCACCTCAGAAAGGCTAAGTTTAGAGATGAACAAGACAGGAACCCCAGCCACATGTCCAGTCTTTAAGAGAACCGGGGGAAAATGGACTGAGATTCAGAATTGGGACGTAACTAGTGTGGCTCTTCTGAGCAGATTCCTTCTCTGCCCCCTAGTGACAGAGTTGATCCTCTGCCATTGGGATGACAGCTCCCTCTGTCATATTTTTCTTGCTGCCACCAGTACTCTCTATTGTAGATGTTTCTCTACCTTTTTCTGTCTCAGTTTCTCATCACTCATACTTATTATTCATGAACTCTCCTGCTTTATAACATCTGTAAAGTATCTTATTCCTCTATGTCTTTGGTTTTCTGCTCCAGCTACAAACAGACTAATTCTCTTCCCATCTCACTCAGAGTCTAGAGCCTGTTCTCGGTTCAGGTAATTCACTGTTACTGTTGCATTTTTTTTAAGAGACGGAAGTCTCCCTCTGTCACCCACGCTGGAGTGTAATGGTGCCATCATGGCTCACTGCAGTCTTGACTCCCCAGACTCAAGCAATCCTCCTTCTTAGCCTCTCAAATAGCTGGGACTACAGGTGTGTGCCAACACACCCGGTTAATTTGTTTTGTATTTTTTGTAGAGACAGGGTCTTGCTTTGTTGACCAAACTGCTGTTGCTTTGCTTAGGTGGAGCTTTTGTGCCAGATCCCCACATAAGCCTTAGATGATCTAGTCTTAGCTCAGGTGCCTACTCTCGTATCTTCAGAGGGGGAAAGGCTTATGTTGATTGTCTTAAGGTAGGGTTATTTGTCCATCAGGAGAATGGGGGAGGACACTCACAGATGAGATTTTTAGGCATGGCAGGCATTTTGAGAGCACACCGATGGCCAGTTTGAGCATAGTGAGAAATTCCCTGTCACAAGTGCACTGGTTGGACAATCTACAGTACCTAGCACAGAAACTTACCCTTGGTTGACCTCATATTTTTGTTTACCTTATTTCTGTTTTGAGCAAAACAATCAGTGAATGAGACATAACTATTCCTCACTGAGTTTTTGAGACTTTCTTTGGATCTCATTGCATATTTTACTTATGTCCTCCTCATTTAGTTCACAATTTTCCTTACAAAATTAATTGTCATTTACTGACTACTTTATGGGTTATTTCAATCCATAGATGAGACTTAAAAACACATAAACCACTTATACTGGGAATTAAACTTACTTGATAATGTTGACATCTGTAAGTATTTGAGGCTATTTCAGTTTTAAAACATAATAAAGATTGCATCTCACGGTGTAGTCTCTGTCTTGAATAAATTGCTTCTCTGCAAAGTAAGTCCTTGAGGTAACACTGAAGAGATTACACATGTAACATTGGCCAAAAGCACAGTTAGCATTTTTTAAATTTGAGGGGAGGTTGTCTTTAAGTGTATATACTTTCAAATGTGTGTGTTACTTCTCTTTAAGCGTGTGTGTATGTGTGTGTGTCTGTGATGATTGTTGGTTTGATTTTTGGCAGGGTAGAGATTGGTGACCTATTGATAAGATTTTTCTCCTTTCTTTAACACTTTTCATTCTTTACCCAAACTCTTCCTAAACATCTATTGAGCATTTACTATTTCCCAGGCACAGAGAAAATGACATGATTTTTATCTAGTTCAGACATACAGTAAGTCCATGGTTGCTGTATTTACAAATCAGCTGGCAAGATGTAAGTAGTTTGAATACTATGGTTTCCTTGATTAGGCAGCAGTTTTTAATCATTTGCACAAATGGTTATATTCTTTCAAATTTCATACTGTTTATGATTTTTTCTGTAGCAGGGTTTCTTGGCAGGTATTAATAGAAAACAATGAACATCAGTATTTAATTTGGCAATAAACAATTCATAGCTTAGAATGGTTTTCTAATAAAAACACATTCTACAATGAATGAGAGTTTTTCTTGTCCAGCACTATCAATAAAAACTTACAGTTCCCTGAAATGGTGACATCAAATGATGAATAGTACAAAGGATTTTAGCATGCAAACTAGATGTGTTATCCTCCATTTGTAAGAAGGAAATAAGAGAGTCGAGATTTCTGAGTCCTGACCTTGGCTGTGGTGCTACTAACTCATCTTTCAACGTTGATTTTCTCTTTGGTAAAAGAAGGAAAGCACAACACTGTGTATGGGACAGAGTAGTTTTGAAAATAAAATGTCATTATATCAGTGAAAGCATTTAAATTAAAAGAAACTTACAAATTCATCATGATCAGAAGCTTACCTAATTAGTATAGATTACTATTTAGAAATTAATAATTAAGTTAAGCAAGCATTTAATAGGCTGACACCTATTATAACATTATGATAACAAGTTATTATAATTTACTTACTTGTCTGTCTACTCTACTATTAAATGAGAAACTAAATTTCTTCATCTGTTTTCCTAGTCCACAATACAATGCACAACATTGAGCGGGTGTTTGATAAATGTGTATTGGATGAATACAGCAAGAGAAGAGATAAAGATGAATCTTTACAATATCATAGTCTGATTATTATATACTACTGAATGAGCTTTCAGTCAGGCTTCAGAGAAAGTTAGATCCATTTAAGAGGTAGCTACATCATTGATTTTCCAGTGCCTCAAACTATGAGATTGGAAGACTTCTGTTTCTTTAATTTCACTTGTTGTCATTGCTGTGAATGGTTACAGCAAACACAGAGAGGATGTGCCTCTGGCAGTATTATCTTCATTAGCTATATCAAGTTGTCTTCACTGAGATACTGTATTGTACTGACTTGAATATAAGTGTTTTCATGAATGGCAAATTGATGAAGACTGGTTTGCCCAATTGCATCTAGTTCTCCAGAGGAGTTACCTCCTATGGCTAGTACTAGTACTTTCTACTTACTAATAGATTCAGAGCATTGGGAAGATTCCTGTTTGGTCATTTACTTCTTTTAACTACATACAGCTTGGAAATTAAATATCGTTAGTATTACATAATCTTCTGTTTCTTATGGTGAAATGTCTTTGCGAAAGTTTACATGCAAGTGCACTCTGACATCACTTGTTGGAAAAAGGAAATTTGGTTGTAAATTTTGCCTTTTCAGCATGTCATAACTTCTCCTGGAATGTGTAATATGACCTCATATTTGTATTGTACTTACAGTTTTGAAAGTGTTTTCATACATGAGCTCCTTTAAAAATACTCCAGGAGAGAGGGAGGTTAGGTATTATTAACATCATTTTGCAAGTGCTCTGTAGATTATTTTGACCTAACATCCATGTGACATATCTAATTGTTAAATGAAATTAGACTTGACCTTTTTATGTTGATATTTCTGCCCCTTTTATTCTTCTGAAAATCTGTGAACAAAGAAGATACTTGCTATCTACACTAAGCCATATCATTGGGTCTTGGGAGACTGAGCTCAAATGAGATGATTGCAATCTTCTCTCCTCACAGATAGGAAACTATCTTCAGGTATCACAGAATAAATGATAGATAACTGAAAAGGTCAGAGATATTTTTAAAGTTTTGTTAGGAGAGAAAAAGTTCCTTTCTGCATTTTATCCTTCTATCCAAGAGTAGGCTGAAGAGAAATATGCCCTTAGCTTGGGTAAATAGAAAGTAATCCTTGTTTATTATAAGCATTTTATATATTCATTTATAGCACAGTCTGTTTTATGGAGCTGGGGAAGAGAATGATTAAAAAATATATATATATATTTATAATGCATGGCCTCTTTCTTAAGTAGTTATAATTTATTGAATTCTGTTTGAAGTGGGAACTAAGCTCTAACAGAGAGAGGAAACATGGGGAAGAACATTCTACAGAGGAATCAAGTACCTTCAGTAGCAATCAGATTTAAATAGGATAATACAGTTGAACTAATTTACGAGAAAAGAAAAGTAGCCTAATACTTTATGAGGGAACAATGAATAAAAATGAGCTTAGTAAGGTAAACATTTATTTAATAGTTGATATTTAGAGATACATTTTTGGTTCTTTATATTTTGGTTCTTCGTGATATTTTGTGATGCTGTCATGTATACCAGCATCCAACTTTCAATACTGAAATTGTAGACCCAGGCGTCTGATATATCTTAAGTTTCTTATAAAATAAAGTTGGATTTACTTTTCCAGTTCCATAAACATTGATAGTTCAAGTGTCTAGTTCTTTTATTTTTTTTGACAGGCCATTGAGATATCACATAGTAGATGTTGAATCCTTAGGCAGTGAAAAGGTATCAAAGCAGATAATTACTCTAGAAACTTATTTGACCAGTTATTGAGACACAAATGATTTACTTAGCTATTGTCTTTGGGAAGAGCTTCAAAGAAATAAGAAAATACCTTATTAGAGTAGAATTGAATTGGAATAATACTATTAAGCTTCCAGTGATTTCTTCATTTGCTTGTGGTGTAAAATATGTTATTAATTCATCTGGAATGAAGAGAGATCATTTGTCTTTGTGTAATTATTAAATTAGGAAGTGCTCAATATCACCTGTAACATATCACGTTTATGAAATTGTTCATATCTCTTCTAAATCTATTTACAGTTTTAAAAATTGGTCTCCTCTACTATCTTCAAAAGAAGTGAAGATGTAATTAATAGAATATCACAACCTAAATTTGATGAAAAACTATGTGACATCATTTCTTGAGCAAACATAAAAATTTTAAAGTATGTAAACATACTTAAAGTATATATAATTCTTAAAATCTACTGAAGGCTCATCTGAAATTCCATGTCCCTTTTTTGCTTCTAACAATAACAAATGTCTTTAAAACACCAAAATAGTATCTGTATCATTTTATAGAAAACTTTTATTTCCTTCAAAGTATCAATCAATCATTTTGGCTTATTATTATTTACTAATATTAGCTCAATTTGGGAGAAGCCATAGAAAAATTCAATAAAATGCATAGTATACATTAGTAAATAATATATACATTCAAGAGTAATTATTTGGTTGTACTTGGCAGACAACCAATTAAAACTCAGTTAAGCCAAACAATATACATTGGTTACTATAGTAGAAAGTTCTAGAGTGGTCCTTCAGACCTGACTGAATCCAGGCAGTTAGATATTTATTTCTCTCTCATAGCTTTGTTATCCACTGAATTATATTTTAAGGCAAGAAACACGAGGTCAAAATAGCCACCAGGTTTTCAGTCCTCCAGTTTGTTAATTTGTTTCTTTCTAGTTTTTTTAAAAGGGTGCTGATTGTATTTTCTTTATTTTAACTTATTCCACATTCCCACTCATAAGTGAATAATTACTATTAGGATCATGGTACTGCCATTGACCAGTCCTGGAACTACAACTAGGGTCACCATTAGCCAAACATAACTACCAGGAAAGAGGAGAAAAAAAGAGTAAGTCTGCAAAGGAAATTCAGGGTGCTATTACCAGAATATTTTGGTGGAGGGGAGGGTGTTGGGTGGTGACAGGAAAGCACAGTGTATGTATAAACAAGTTAAATGCAGAGTGAAGTGCACACTGTTATGTGAAAATGCTACTGAGCAAAAGAGCAACAGTTTAAATGGTGAAATAACATTTGGTATTAGAGTAACATAAAGAACAATCACAAAACATTGATATTGAAAATGTTCGATTGCTGAAGAAGGGCCTTCAGGCATAACCAATCATCATATAAAATATTGGTGATGTCTGCATCTCTGAGACTGTTTCCTCATCTGTGAAACAATTATTATTATATGGCTAACAGCAGACGAATTTGTGTATGTTTTTGTGCTTGATTATATTGGTACAGAAGGTATTCCAGATTTTACTGAACAGTGTTTGTATAATTTGAGTGAAATTATATCCAATTATGGTGATACTACAATTTATGTAGAATAGAGACAAGTATTAGTAAAGCTCCCGACCACTGCATCCTGCAACTGTGGGAAATTGGAAGACTGAATAATAGCTCACTGAAATTTGCCTTTAAATATATTGCACACTCTATGGATATTAACATGAACAAAATTAAACTCCACAGGACTGGAAAAATTAAACTAATGACTTTTTATGTAATCCAAGTTAATGAATGCTTTCTGGCCCAACTTTTCATTAGGAAATCAACCACAGTTTCCTGATTTCCTTAATTCCAGCAGCTTCCATTGTGTGACTGTTTACAAAAGTGCTTAATAGGAATTCTTAATGAAGACTTGCTCTCTTTTCATTAATACTGAAATGTATTTACATAGTTTTACAGTTTTCAGGAGTAACAGGTAGTCTTAAAAATTAATAGTGGCTTTTAGAATAGGTGTTGTATAAATATTTTCTTTAATCATCTGAATATTTCTAATGTATTAAAATACTATAGTAAAGAATAGAGAGAATCACAATTTCATCTTCTAAATGAAAGAAGGAAGGCAGGGGCTTAAAATATGGGGAATATTTGGAAAAAATTCTGTTTCTATTGATCTTGGTGCTGAAATCCATATTTGCAGTGTTTTACAGATATGTTCGCTCCCCTGTATCCTCAGGGGATTGATTCCAGGGCCACCAGCAGATACCAAAATCTGTGCATACTCAAGTAAGGCTGCAGTAGCCATGCGGAACCCGTATATATGAAAAGCCAGCCCTCCATATCCACATGTTTTGCATTCTGTGAATACCAGTACTTTCCATTTAAGTTTGATTTCAGTTGCAAACCCTGTGGGTATGGAGGGCCAAGTGTATTTATAAAAAAAAAAAATCTACCTGGAGGTGGACCGATCCATGCAGTCCAACCTGTGTTGTTCAAGGGTTAACTGTATTCCTAGTGTTAAATGATAAACTAAATGCAAAGATGATTAATCCCCAAAATTAAATGTAATTAAATCTATAAAACACATCTGACAAATACAATTTTAATAATTAATTAAATACACTTTTAAAAACACCTGTGATAATGACTTACTTGCTTTAATGCCTTTGTATCAATTCATAGCTAAGGTCTTAACGTAAGATTTAGCAATTTACATTACGTTATTTTATGGACAAAATATATAATAATGACATTAAGGGAAAATAAAATGTAAGGCAACCTTTCCTAATCTAATGATAGAATTGAGTGAACAGTTGGTTACCTGTAAGAAGAGCAACCAAGTTAAAGGAACAAAACGTTCAAAGGCCATAAGCCATAAGGTTTTCATTAAAACCTCAGAAAACTTCATTGAAATGTCGTGAAATTAAAAAGCACACCAAAAGGAAAATAAAAATTATAAAATAAGCATTCAATAAACATATAAACTTATACTTCACTTGCAGTTAAAGAAGTATACATTTTAGAAAAAGGGATAAAATTTGCCAAATTGTCAAAGATTAAAAAGATAATTGCTGGCAAGTGTGGTTTAAATTCAACATTGTCATATGCTATTGGTGGAAGTCTATGTTGACATATCTTTCCAGAAAATAACCTGATGATGTGCATTAAAATACTAAAAAGATCAAATACTTTTTGACAGGAATTTCACTTTTATGAAGCCACAATAAAGAAATAATGTGGGCCGGGTGCAGTGGCTCATGCCTGTAATCCCAACACTTTTGGAGGCTAAGGCTGACAGATCACGAGGTCAGGATTTCGAGACCAGCCTGCCCAACATAGTGAAACCCCATCTCTACTAAAAATACAAAAATTAGCTGGGCATGGTGGCATGTGCCTGTAGTCCCAGCTACTTGGGAGGCTGAGGCAGGAGAATCACTTGAACCCGGGAGGCGGAGGTTGTGGTGAGCCGAGATTGCACCACTGCACTCCATCCTGGGCAACAGAGCAAGACTGCATCTCAAAAAAAAAAAAATAAAAAGGAAGAATTTTGAGATGAGCACAGCAAATATTTATGTACAAAGATATGTACTATGATTTTATTTACAGTGTGAAAGATATGGAACTTTTAAACACACCAATGGAAATAATAATTACTGTATATTGCTGAGTTTTTATGTGTCAGGCTATATGATTAGTGCTGTGTATAGATTATCTCATTTATGTCTAAGTTCACATTAATGTGTAGTTAGCATTTATTTCTAAATTTACCTACCACTGTGTTTATAATAGACAAGATTTTTCTCAGTGGAACTCACCTTTCATCACGTGTGGAAGCTGTATGACTTAGGAGAATTGGCCATATTTGTATCTCCAGGAATACTCCCTGATTGTCTTAAGCCAGTCAGTGATTCTGCACCCCTACCAATTGGTTAGCAATGTGCTTATCACTTCATTGGCTCAGATAAGAATGAATACCCAAACTTTTGATTAGGGATTGAGCTAGAAATTATCTTCTCCCCTTAGTTCTTAGTTATATAAATGGTACAATAAAAATTGAGAATAGGAAATTTATCAATAAGAAAAAGTTGTGCAAAAAGCCAGCTGGGCAAAAGCTAATGTTACATAAAAGAAATGCAAATCAAAAACAATATATCAGCCAATTTTCCTATTATAATTCAA
Source organism: Pongo pygmaeus (assembly GCF_028885625.2). Taxonomy (NCBI): domain Eukaryota; kingdom Metazoa; phylum Chordata; class Mammalia; order Primates; family Hominidae; genus Pongo; species Pongo pygmaeus. The sequence goes on from NC_072384.2 coordinate 88,339,982, forward strand.
TTTTCTTATTGAATTAAAATAAATTTTTAAGACCCTGATATATATGAACAGTATAGGAAGATTGGGGTGAGGTTTGCATACTTTTTCACTTCTCTGGGAGTGTAATTTGCCCTATTTTCCAGACAAAGTATTGTAATTATATACAGACTTTGATCTGGTAATTTCCATTCTCCCTTGTTTCAATAGTCAGATGTTTAAGCAGTGATTTATATAACAGATAAAATACATACATACAATATATCATTCAATACTTTAAGTGTTTCACAAACTTTGTAATCGTTTATTTCTCAAAACAACACTGTGTTAGATTATATGGATGAGAAGACTAAGGCATATCCTGTCAAGGCAACATAGTTTTGGAATCAGGCTTATAACACTTTCCAGGCCAGCTACAGTCATTTTAGTCACTACGCTACTTTGCTTCAATTCTACTCATCACAGTGTCTCTATATAGAAAAAAAAAAAAGGAAAAATCTTAAATGTGGAACATTAGAATGGGCAAAAAAAGTTATAAGGTGGCATGTTACGCCAATAGTATTTATTTGAAGACTTATTTAATGATATAAGAATATGATTGCACTGTAGGTGACAAAAGGTAGGAAATGAAATTGTATGTTGTCTTTGTTTGTATTGCTATAAAGGAATACCTGAGGCTAGGTAATTTATAAAGAAAAGATGTTTATTTGGCTCATGGTTCTGCAAGCTATATACGACACATGGTGCCACCATCTGCTTCTGGTGAGGGCTTTAGGCTGTTTAAACTTGTGGCAGAAATTGAAGTGAAGCCTGCATGAGCAGAGATGACATGGCAAGAGAAGAGGCAAAAGAGAGAGGGGAGGGAGGTGCCAGGCTCTTTTTAACAAACACCTCTTACAAGGGGTAACAGAGCAAGAACTCACTCATTACCACCAGGATGGCACCAAGCCATTCATGAGGGATCTGCCCCCATGACCCAAATACCTCTCACTAGGTCCCACGTTTAACATTGGGGATCACATTTCAACATGAGGTTTGGAGGGTGAAATAGCTGAATTATTGCATATGTATAGTACAATTTCAGTTTTAGAAAAAGACTGGGTAGAAGGTGTCTAAATATTATCTTTTAGGTTATCTTAATATAGATGATTTTTATTTTCCTTTATAATTTTCTAAGTGTTTTGTTCATACACACACTCACACTATATATACTGAAAAATATAATAACCAAACGTTTCAAGGAAAGTGACTTGTGTTTTCCACTAATTTCAGCAAAAAGAGTGAATGACTTGATAATTGTTCTCCTACTTTTTCTAATCAGAAAAATTTCCTGCCATTAAGAGCTTCAAAGCACTGCTGAAAGTTTAACAGCACATGCAATGGAAAGCATGGATTGAATTTGATTTTAAATTGATAAATTTAAAATTCTTATGTGTTCTGAAGAGTTTGTCATGTCTCATCCACTATCACTTTTTTCATTACCATACTGAAAGCTGAGGGTATGGAACTCAGAATGCATTTGGAAGAATAACAGGTGATATGAATTCTTGGTCCTATCTGATTTCCTGGAACTGAAAAACCCAGGATTAAAGCTATCTTTGTCTGGTTCTATTCCTATATAAATTAAATTATAAAGATCTTTCCAGTTTTACATCTTATAAATATGAATGCCTTGAGTCTATTTTGCATTATCATCTAACAAATATACACACATTTCTAAGAAGTAATTTGCTTGTTTCATCCCCTCCCTTTCATGTCTCTTCAGAGCTGCCTTGGCAATATGATCTTCCTAAACACATATCTAAAACACATATCTTACTGTACTGCTTCCCTGTTTAATCATACTTCCAACACCTTTAGGGTAAAATACAAATGTTATAACATGGCAGTCAGGAGCCTTCCTGATGTGGCCTCATCTTATTACTAAAGTTTTATACAAAAGAGTTTCCTATAAATATTCTATTTTAAAATAAAATATTCTAACTAATAGCCTATCCTTGAAGATGGCATGTTCTTTCTTATTCCTGTGCCTTTGCTTATGATGTTTCCTTTGCCAACCGTGGCTTTCCCCACCTTCCTCACTGGACAGCTTCTGTGAACTGAAGGTTAATGAGTCTTATCTCTTTTAGGAAGACTTTTCTGTAGCGCCTAGCCTTGCCATGAACATAGTCCTTATCACACTGTTGCATGCAGAGGAATATACAGACTTATTTTCCTCTCACTAGTAACTAAACAATTGGGCATTCAATAGCTGTTCAGTGAATATTGGTTTAATGAAGAAAATTACTTTTCTAATTTTATTTTACTTAGAGTGTAGGGGTATAGGTATGACTATTTGCATGTCATTTCCTTAGTGAGATGACTAGAATACATAGGAAGTGATTGCTCCAAGCTACTTAGGACAATCATCCTAATATCACCTTCTTTGTACCTTTTGCTTGGAACATGGGGTGAAAACATTTGAGAAGGTGTCTTAAAGGCATACTAAGGCATGTGTACTTTGTGCATTGGTGATGTGGCCAAATTACTTGTTAGAGAAATTACGACTGGCTAGGGATGGATAGGTGGGGAGTGTAAACTAGGAGGGAAAACAAACTGGAGATTGTTGTATTAAGTAGAATTGAATTTATTTAACTGCATGCAGGTGGTAAGGGAGAAAAGCGAGATTAATAATGCCAGATTTCAGGTGGGAGCGATCAGTGGGGATTGTACTGTTTACTTACTTAAAGTCACAGGACAAACAAGAAAAAAATAGAAAAGAAAATCAGGGCCAAGATCTGATTTTATAGATTTTGAATTTAGGAGCCTATAGAGGATAAGAAATAAATATCCAGGAAAACTCCTAAAACATTTTGCAAATTAGATTAAATACTGTTAAATTCTTGGACTTAGGTAAAAAAGAGAATAATGATTTTGAAAATATTTTAAGATCATGATAATGGTGGTCTGTATTTCATATGATGACAAGTAGAAATACAATTTGGCCTGACTTGTTTGTTTTGCTTGGTTTATTGCATATAGAATATTTAAAGATTTACCTGTTACATTAACAAATTGAAGCGTTTTGTCATATTGCAGCATTAATAATGTTTTTCTTAAATGGTACTGTTGGGGATAAAGGAAGTTTTAGTAAAGAAATAGTTGGTTTCATTTAATTTCATATACATCTTCAAATTGTCTGAAAATGTGTAATAAATGGTGGCAAAACAGTATCAAATTGAGCATATTATGTTCATACTAAAATTTTAAGAAGCATTTGAATTGGAAATCAGGATTTTATATTTTAAAATAAAAATATGTTCAAAAGAGCAGCCCCTAAGCCAATCTGAGTTTTGCAAGAATATTCAAAGTGCTCTTTCTATGAAAAATCTAATCATATCAGACATAGAATAATAGATCTCATTTGGAAAATATGTCATTTCCTGCAAGAAGAAAGGCAGAAGTAGGCATAAGTTAGTTCTTATTTTTTGATGTGTGTATTTTTGTGCTCTTCTTTATTCTGTCACATTGCATAAAATATTCTAGTTTGAAAAGTATTCCCTGCAGTATGACTGGGTTTCAGTCAACGTAAGATAAAAATAAAGGCTACGGAGATGTTAAATTGAATTGACCATTTCAAGGATAATATTTTCTTTTATTAAATTTTGGAATTAGATCTATTGAAGAGTTTTATTAACAATTATTTATCTTGATTAAATTGAATTGACCATTTTAAGGAAAATATTTTCTTTTATAAAATTTTGGAATGAAATGTATTGAATAGTTTTGATAACAATTATTTATCTCGAATTATTTCTCTCTAATTTCTGTTCATAAGATCAATAGTTGTCAAAAGAAAAATGGAAAAACTATATCATCCTAAAAAAGAACTAATTTTGTTTTTCCTTTTCTCTCCTCTCTATCTAAGACCAACAAACAAGAAAAACATGATCTGATAAAAGACTGTGGAAATCATGACATGGTTTTATAGTTTACCTTTTAACTATGTGTCATGCTTGAAATTTCCTGTCCAGGATAAACACATCTATTTTTAGAGCTGGAAGTATATGATGATACAACCTTTACATTCTACAGCAAGATGAAATGAATTGTATCATTCATACATGCTAAGATCCAGTGAATGCTAAGAAAATAACATATGATTTAATAAATAATAGTGTCACTGAGTAAGCAAACATTATTTTTCACTAAAATTATAAAATATCAATATATGGCCTTAAAATATACTGTGCTAATATTTTAATTCAAAATTTAAAATTGTTGCTTTTTGTAGTAGATGCTGTTGATGATCAGCCTATAACCTCTCTTTTAGTGCTGTAGTTCAGACTGGCAAAATTTCTAATGCTTATCCTGCATTTCTTTACCTAAGGGATTCTTTGGCCACAAGAGACCACTTTGCCAACCAAATAGGCTGAAAGTTCCGGGGAATTAATGCCCCTGGGAGCAACCGTCAGCTAATGACTAATGAGGATTGGTGTATAAATATGCTAGCTCTCATTCTTACAGTGAGATATATCTGAGGGGTGTATTTCACAGTGGATGTCTGATTTTCCCCAGCCAGATTAAGCTGCAGTTGCCAATAGTGTTACAGGTCTGATAATGATCTCTGTGTTGGTAAGAAGTCTTCCACTCCGGGTCTCACTTCTTTCTTTTCATTCCTGCTAATATTTCCTGGGATCATCTCTCAAATAAACTTCTCACATTGAAGTTATTATTACCTCAGTGTTTGCCTCTGGGGCAACCTAAACTGAGATCCTTTCTTTCTCTCTAAGGTCACGTTAGAATATGAAAAAGAAGCTGGGCGCGGTGGCTCACACCTGTAATCTACCCAGCACTTTGGGAGGCCAAGGTGGGCAGATCACCTGAGGTCAGGAGTTCGAGACCAGTCTGGCCAACATGGCGAAACCCCTTCTCTACTAAAAATACAAAAATTAGCCAGGCATGATGCCACACAGTTGTATTCCCAGCTACTCAGGAGGCTGAGACAGAAGAAAACAAATACATTGAACAAATAGGTCAATAGGCTTCTGAAGAATATTGTGGCTGAGATGGAAAACGATGGCTTTCAAAGTATTCAGATGGCTTAGATTGAAACACAGAGGAAGGGATAAAATAATATTTGAGATCTATCTAAGAGAGTCAAAAATATAGATATGGCATCATCAATGTCTGTATCAAGGGGTTTGTATCAAAGTTATGATGGGAAGCAGGGCACAAGACTTAGATATGTTTCTCCATTCTTCCCCCTCCCTCAAAAAGATCAGGTCTTTTTAGTGTTTTGGCAAAAGATACTGTGCTGTGAATTCTTCTGGTACTTTTTGAACTTATGTCAGCGGTACATTTGAAATAATATAATTAAAGGAAGACATAATTTGTGCTGTTGTGTCTACCCAGAAAGAATTTTTGTTTTGTTTGTTGGAATAAAAATATAAAAGTCTTAACCAATTAACATATCTCTTCTAGTTATAGCATGATTATGAACAGAAGGATAAGCTATCTAAATGCCTTGCCGTAAGAGTCAAAGTAGAATGAAAATGAAAGTAAATCGGTGCTTTCTAAAATTCAGTTTCACCTTCTTAATCACCATGAACAGGATATGTGCTTGGTTAGTCCAAATAAATCATATGTGAATGAGATAGTTGGGGCTACTTGTTGTTCAAGGGGGAAAGGCATATATTGTTAAAGAACTATCACCAAGCTTTAATAGTAACATATCTGTGAGTTAAAACATTTAACACGTCATCTACAAATCTTGCTATTTTCCATTACCTAGGTATCAGTAATAATCCTTTCCAAATATTTACATATTTTATCATTATTTCCCTATTATTTGGTAACTTTCTTGAACATTTGCAAGAAGCATAATTAGAATTTTAAAAGATATGCTGGACTTCTAAATTAAAATAAACAGAAATGTAATTATTGATTAATTCTAAGTTCAATTATGTTTTTCTTTTTAGTTATTTATGATTCCATCTGATATACATAGGAGAGAAACTGATAGAAGAATTCTGATGGCAACTGTATGATAGAAGCTATATAAAGTCGTGTCCATTTTCTTTCAACTATATTTGAGCATACCCAGGTAAGAATAAATGATTATTTATACATTTTCCATTATTTCCAAAAAGGACTTGAAGTTATAAAAATGCTTTTATTATGTGTTGAATGTTTAAAAATATAGTCTTATGTTGTAAAAAATAGTAAAATTCATAAAATAAAATAAAATTAAAAGCACTGATGAGCCTTTTTTCTGAAAATAACTTCTGTCATCATTTTGTTCTATATAATTTTATTTTTGTTTTGTTGGATTTTTCCTTTAAGCAAAGTTACAATGATAGAATTATATTTAGTTCATTTTCATGCAACTGATAAAGACATACTCGTGAATGGGAAATTTACTAGAGAAAGATGTTTAATGGACTTACAGTTAGTTCTATGTGGCTGGGGAGGTCTCATAATCATGGAGGAAGGTGAAAGGCACGTCTCACACAGCAGCGGGCAAGAGAAGAGAACTTGTGCAGGGAAATGCCTGTGTTTAAAACCATCAGATTTTGTGAGACCCACTCACTATCATGAGAACAGCACAGGAAAGACTCGCCCCCATGATTCAATCACCTCCCACCAGGTTCCTGCCACGACATGTGGGAATTGTGGGAGATACAAATCAAGATAAGATTTGGGTGGGGACACAGCCAAACCTTATCATTCCATCCCTGGCCCCTCTCAAATCTCATGTCCTCACATTTCAAAACCAAACATGCCTTCCCAACAATTCCCCAAAGTCTTAACTCATTTCAGCGTCAACTCAAAAGTCCACAGTCCAAAGTCTCATTAGAGATAAGGCAAGTCCTTTCTGCCTATGAGCTTGTAAAATCAAAAGCAAGTTAGTTACTTCCTAGATAAAATAGGGTACAGGAATTGGGTAGATACGGCCATTCCAAATGGGAGAAATTGGCCAATGCAAAGGGGCTACAGGCCCCATGCTGGTCCAAAATCCAGTGGGGTAGTCAAATCTTAAAGCTCCAAAATGATCTCATTTGATGCTATGTCTCACATCCAGATCACGCTGATGTAAGAGGTGAGTTCTCATGGTCTTGGGCAGCTCTGCCTCTGTGGCTTTGCAGGGTATAGCTGCCCTCCTGGCTGCTTTCATGGGCTGGCATTGAGTGTCTGAGTCTTTTCCAGGTGCAGGGTGCAAGTTGTTGGTGGAACTACCATTCTAGGGTCTGGAGGATGGCGGCCCTCTTCTCACAGCTCCTCTAGGTGGTGCCCCAGTAGGGACTCTGTGTGGGGGCTCTGACCCCACATTTCCCTTCCACACTGCCCTAGGAGAGGTTCTCCATGAGGACCCGACCCCTGCAGCAAACTTCTGCCTGGACATCCAGGCATTTCCATACATCTGAAATCTAGGCGGAGGTTCCCAAACCTTAATTCTTGACTTCTGGGCATCCGCAGGCTCAATACCATGTGGAAGCTTCCAAGACTTGGGGCTTGCACCCTCTGAAGCAACAGCCAAGCCATAACTTGGCCACTTTTAGTCATGGCTGGAGCAGCTGGGATGCAGGCCCATCAAGTCCCTAGACTTCATAAAGCAGAGGGACCCTGGGCCTGGCCCAGGAAATCATTTTTTCCTCCTAAACCTCCGGGGTTGCCATGAAGACCTCTGACATGCCCTGGAGACAGTTTCCCCATTATCCTGATGATTAACATTTGGCTCCTCGTTACTTATGCAAATTTATGCAGCTAGCTTGAATTTCTCCTCAGAAAACAGGATTTTCTTTTCTATTGCATTGTCAGACTGCAAATTCCCTGAACTTTTATGCTCTGCTTCCCTTATAAAACTGAATGTCTTTAACAGCACCCTAGTTATGTCTTGATGCTTTGCTGCTTAGACATTCCATCCTCCAGATACCCGAAATCACCTCTCTCAAGTTCAAAGTTCCACAAATCTCTAGGGCAGGAGCAAAATGCCGCCAGTCTCTTTCCTAAAACATAACAAAAGTCACCTTGGCTCCAGTTCCCAACAAGTTCCTCATCTCCATCTGAGACCACCTCAGCCTGGATGTCATTGTCCATATCATTATCAGCATTTTGGTCAAAGCCATTCAACAAGTCTTTAGGGAGTTCCAAACTTTCCCACATTCTCCTGTGGTCTTCTGAGCCCTCCAAACTGTTTCAGCCTCTGCCTGTTAACCAGTTCCTAAGTTACATCTTTAGGTATCTTTTCAGCAGCATCCAACTCCTGGTACCAATTTACTGTATGAGTCTGTTTTCACACTGCTGATGACAACATACCCAAGACTGGGCAATCTACAAAAGAAAGTGGTTTGACTTACAGTTCCATGTGGCTGGGGAGACCTCACAACCATGGAAGAAGGTGAAAGGCACATCTCATACAGCAGCAGACAAGAGAAGAGGGCTTGTGTAGGAAAACTCCCATTTTTAAAACCATCAGATCTCGTGAGTCCCACTCACTATCACGAGAACAGCATAGGAAAGACCCACCTCCATGATTCAATCACCTTCCACAAGGTTTCTCCCATGACGTGTGGGAATTGTGGGAATTACAATTCAAGATGAAATTTGGATGGGGATACAGCCAAACCATACCAATTATATATATACTTTGTTGATTTTCTTTATTATTGTGTAACAAATTTGTTTTCTTCTATTCTTTGAGAATATGAATTAGTGTTTTGTATTTTCTATTATATCTGTTAATATATAATATGTTTTAAAATATTTTTATTTTGTATTTATTATTCAGTCAATTTTCTTATAGATAAATTGATATGTACATCACTTGGTTTGCATTAGTAGCATTACTAAAATTGGTATCACTGGCTCAATGACTGTGCTCTTTTAAAGGCTTTTTATTGTTATTGCTGAGTTTACCTGTAGAAGGTGGTAACAAGTTAAAGTTTTCATTAGCCAGTTTTGAAAATATTGAATCACTGATTAGTGTTTTCTCATTCAAATGATTTTCTTAATGAAACCTAGTTTAAGTTGAAAAAAATGAAAATTAAATTAAAATTTTAAATTTTGGTTGCAGGCAGTAGCAATTTCTTTCTCACATCTATTCAGCAATATATTCCCTTACATAACTAAGCCTAGAGGAAAAGTCAATGTTATAAGGCTGGGTGCGGTGGCTCATGCCTGTAATCCTGCACTTTGGGAGGCCAAGTTGGTGGATTACCTGAGGTCAGGAGTTCAAGACCAGCCTGGCCAACATGGTGAAACCCCGTCTCTACTAAAAATACAAAAATTATCTGGGTGTGGTGGCAAGTGCCTGTAATCCCAGCTACTTGAGAGGCTGAGGCAGGAGATCCCCTTGAACCCGGGAAGCAGAGTTTGCAGTGAGCTGAGGTTGCACCACTGCACTCCAGCTTGGGCAATAAGAGTGAGACTCCATCTAAAAAAAAAAAAAAATAAAGAAAAGTGTATATTATATATGTATAATCTTCCACATTGTTTAAAAATGCACCATTTAGAAATAATATCAAGTATACATTTATCTAATTAATATTTATCGAAAACTTATACTTGTCAAGCACTGTGATTAGCAATGGCAGTGAGGATGGTAAACATTAGAGAAGGGAAGGCACAAAAATAGTTCCTTGTCACCTCTAACTTTCAATAAAATATGGCAAGATAAGAAATACATTTTGGTTTCTTATGTTTAAGTAGGCTGTATTAAGTGTCAAGAAAGAAGTAAAATAATAGGGCAGTTTGTAATGGTAACACTTTCAGCTTGGGAATTGAGGAACACTTTCACAAACAAAAGACCACTTGAGTTGTGCTTTTTAAGGTAGAGAGGAACACTGGCAGGCAAACATTTAAATGGAGAGTCAACTTGGAGCAAAGGTACTGGGCTGGCAAACCATAGGGATGGGATGTTCAGGAAATTGGAAAGAGAGATTAGATATAGCAGAGTAGTTGGAAATGTGTTCTGTGATTTGGATTCTTATAACCAGGCATTTGTGTCTCATTATTATATGGAGAGGAACAATTGCAGGGGAGCCAGATGAACCATGCTATCCTTTAGGAAGTTTAATCTAGGCCAACCGCATTGGCTCATGCCTGTAATTCCAGCACTTTGGGAGACTGAGGCAGGTGGATCGCTTGAGGACAGGAGTTCAAGACCATCCTGGAAAACATAGTGAGAGCCCATCTCTACAAAAAAAAAAAAAAAAAAAAAAAAAAAGTAGAAAAACTTAGCCAGATAGGATGGTGTATACTTGTAGTCCCAGCTCCTTGAGAGGCTGAAGTGGGAGGATCACCTGAGCCCAGGAGGTGAAGGTCGCAGTGAGACATGATCATACCACTGCCCTCCAGCCTGGGTGACAGAGCAAAACTCTGTCTCAAAAAATCTAAAAAAAAAAAAGAAGAAGTTTAATTTAAAAGTGATATGTGTGTTAGACTAATGAAGAGAGAGCAGCTCAAAGGAAGGCAGATTCGTTTGCAGGATTTTCCTAACATTTTGATCACTATTTGCTGAACCCTTGCTACTTTCTAGGCACTAAGCTAGGAACTGTAGGAAAATAAAACGGTGAAGACATAATCTCTACCCTTGAGGAGTTTATAATGTAGCAGATGTACCTGTATGACAAACAAATGAATAGAATACACCATGAAAGCACAAGAGAATCATGTTTAGGTAAAGACTAGTGAGTAAGAATTATGTTGGCATGCAGATACTGAGTTACCAGTAGCCTAGGTGTCCCCCAAAACATTAAGTCTGATCAAGGTTACCCAAGAAGCAATGTTTCTAGATTTTTAAATAATTCAGGAAGAAACAATAGAAGCTTTGTCTAGGGCGAAAAAAATGTAAATAAAAAAGAAAATGTGGTTAGATGAGACTTGGTAGTAGTAGAAGCAGTTAGGCGGGGGTTAAAGAAACAGGCTTTTTGCTTAGGCAAGAGGGGCATGTTGATGACAGGCACAGAAATGGGGAAAACAGAGTAAAAGTGGGTTTTGTTATTGTTGGTAAAATTTGTTTGCCTTTGAACACTGAAGAATTTTCTCTCCTGCTTCACTTTCCTATGTTCAAACCTTTGCTAGAGCACTTATAACATTTTAAAATTTCATTGCAATTCCTTATTGAGAATTGAGGAATATTATTGAGGATTAATTAAGGATTCATTTATTTATTACTAAAAATTATTTCCATCCTTTAAAAATAAAAGTATAATAGAGTAAATATAATTTACACCAAACAAAACAAAAATATAAATAAAAGACCTGATTTCATTCATAACCACAATGTATATAATTTAGCCTTATACTTTCCAGCAGTCACAAAAATGAATATATGTTCTTTCTCTAAAAGCTGAGATAAATGTATTATGAGTCTTAGTGTAATGGATAGGAAAAGTGTCCTTACCTCTTAGAGGTACCTTATATATTAAATTGTTAAAAAATAAAGGGAATTAATTCTTTAAAAAAATTTCAGTAGGTCTTGGGGTATCAGCGGTTTTTAGTTACATGGGTAAGTTGTACAGTGGTGAAGTCTGAGATTTTTGCACACTTGTCACCTGAGTAGTGTGCATTGTACCCAATGTGTAGTTTTTTGTTCCTCACCCAGTTCCCACCCTCCCCATTCTGGATGTAGCTATCCAGAGTCTCCAAAGTCTCTTATACCACTCTGTATGCCTTTGCATACCCATAGCTTAGCCAAGTGAGAACATGTGGGATTTGTTTCTTTTATTCCTGAGTTATTTCACTTGGAATAATGGCCTTGAGCTCCATCCAAGTTGCTGCAAAAGACATTATTTCATCCTTTTTTTTTTTTAAATGGCTGAGTAGCATTTCACTGTGTACATATACCACGTTTTCTTTACTCATTGGTCCATGGGCACTTAAGTTGGTTCCATATCTTTGCCTTTGTGAATTGTGCTGCAAAAAACATACGCATGCAGGTGTCTTTTTGTTATGACTTCTTTTACTTTGGTTAGATACCCAGTAGTGGAATGGCTGGATCAAATGTTAGATCTACTTTTAGTTCCTTAAGAAATGTTCATACTGTATTCCATAGATATTGTACTGATTTACATTCCCATCAGCAGTGTATGTGCTCTGTTTTTGCCACTTCCACGCCAAATCTATTATTGTCTTTTGACTTTTTAATAATAGCTATTCTTGCAGGGCATCTCATTGTGGTTTTAATTGGCATTGCCCTAATTAGTGATGTTGAGCATTTTTTCAAATGTTTTTTGGGTATTTGTTTATCTGCTTTTGAGAAATATCTATTTATGTCATTTGCCCACTTTTAGATGGGATTATTTGTTTTTTTCTTGCTGATTTATTTAAGTACCTTGTGGATTTTGGATATTTGTCCATTGTCAGATGCATAGTTTGCAAATATTTTCTCCCATTCCATGTGTTGTCTGTTTATTCTGTTGATTATTTCTTTTGCTGTATGGAAGGTTGTTAGTTTAATTAGGTCCCATTTATTTACATTTGTTTTTGTTGCATTTGCTTTTGTGGTCTTAGTCATAAATTCTTTGCCTAGGCTAATGTTCAGAAGAGTTTTTCTTAGGTTATCTTCTAGGTTTTTTATGGTTTCAGGTCTTAGATTTAAGGATTTGACCCATCTTGAGTTGTTTTTTTAAAATAAGATGAGAGATAGGAATCCAGTTTCACTCTTCTACATGTAGCTATCCAGTTTTCCCAGAACCATTTATTAAGTAGGGTGTCCTTTCCCCAATTTATGTTTATATATGCTTTGTCAAAGATCAGTTGGTTATAAGTATTTGACTCTATTTCTGTCTTCTCTATTATGGTCCATTGGTCTATGTGTCTACTTTTATGCCAGTACCATGCTGTTTTGGTAACTGTAAACTTATAATATAATTGAAAATGTAATGCCTCTAGATTTGTTCTTTTGCTTAGGATTGCTTTGGCTGTTTGAGCCCTTTTTTTCATTTCATATGAATTTTAGGATTTTTTTTCTAATTCTGTGAAAATGATGTTGCTATTTTGATGGAATTGCATTGAATCTGTAAATTGCCTTGGACAGTATGGTCATTTTCACATTATTTATTCTTCCAAACCATGAGCATGGAATGTGTTTCCATTTGTTGGGGTCATGTATAATTTCTTTCAGCAGTGTTTTTTAGTTCTCTTTGTAGAGATCTTTCACATCCTTGGTTAAGTATATTCCTAGGTATTTTATTTTAATTTTTGCAGCTATTGTAAAAGAGACTGAGTTCTTGATTTGGTTCTCAATGTGGTTGTTGTTGGTATATAGCAGTGCTATTGTTTTGTGTACACTGATTTTGTAACCTGAGACTTTACTGAATTTGTTTATCAAATCTAGGAGTCTTTTGGAGGAGTCTTCATGGTTTTCTATGTATACAATTATATCATCAGTGGATAGTCATGGTTCGACTTCCTGTTTTCCAATTTGGAGGCCTGTTATTTGTTTATATTGCCTTATTGCTCTGGCTAGGACTTCCAGTACTATATTGAATAGAAGTGCTGAAAATGGGCATTCTTTTCTCATTGAGGTTCTCAGGGGGAAATGCTTTAAACCCTTCCCCATTCAGTATGATTTGGCTGTGGGTTTGTGTTCTATGGCTTTTATTATTTTGAGGTATGTACCTTCTATGCCTAGTTTTTTGAGGGTTTTTACCATAAAGGAAAACTGGACTTTACTGAATGCTTTTTCTGTATCTATTGAGATGTTCATATGGTTTTTGTTTTTAATTCTCTTTAGGTGATGTATTGCATTATTAACTTGTGTATGTTAAACCATTCCTGCTTCACTGGGAGAAAACCCACTAGATCATGGTGTATTATTTTTTTGATGTGCTGTTGCATTTGGTTAGCTAATATTCTATTGAGGATTTTTGCATCTATGTTCATCAGGGATACTGGTCTATTGTTTTCTTGTTTTATCATGTCCTTTCCTCACTTTGGTATCAAGGTGATACTGACTTCATATAATGAGTTAGGGAGGATTACCTCTTTATCAATCTTTTCACTAAGATTGGTATCAATTGTTTTTTGAATGTCTGGTAGAATTCAGCTGTGAATGCACCTGTCCCTGGGCTTTTATTGTTGGCAGTTTTTGTTTGTTATGAATTCGATTTCACTGCTCTTTATTGGTTTGTTCAGGGTTTTTATTTCTTCTTGATTTAATCTAGAAGAGTTGTATATTTTCAGGAATTTGTCCATTTTCTCTAGACTTCCTAGTTTGTGTGCATAGAGGTGTTCATAGTAGTCTCAAATGATCTTTTGTATTTCAGTTGTTGTTGGTTATAATGTCCCATTTTCATTTTTAATTTAGCTTATTTGAAACATTTCTCTTCTTTGTTAATCTAGCTAATGGTCTATCAAGTTTGTTTATCTTTTCAGAGAACCAGCTTTTTGTTTTATTTATCATTTGTATTGTTTTCTTAAATTTCATTTAGTTCTGCTCTGATCCTCATTATTCCGTATCTTCTGCTAGTTTTGAGTTTGGTTTGTCCTTGTTTCTCTATTTCCTTGAGGTGTGACATTAGGTTGTCAATTTGTGATCTTTCAGATTTTTGATGTAGGCATTTAGCATTATAAATTTTGCTTTTAGCATTGCTTTTGCTTCAGAGATTTTAGTAACTTACGTCACTATTATGCTTCATTTCAAAGATTTTTGAAATTTCCATCTTGATTTTGTTATTAACTCAAAAATCATTCAGGAGCAGGTTGTTTAATTTCCATGTATTTGTATAATTTTGAGAGTTCCTTTTAAAGGTGATTTCTAGCTTTATTCTCCTGTGGTCTGAGAAGTTGATATGATTGTGATTATTTTAAATTTATTGAGACTTGTTCTGTGGCCTACCATATGGTTTATCTTGGAGAATGTTTCATGAGCTGTTGAGAAGACTATATTCTGCGTTTTTTGGATAGAATGTTCTGTAAATATCTGTTAGGTCAATTTGTTCTAGCGTATAGCTTAAGTCCATTTTTTTTTGTCTTTCTGTCTTGATGATTTGTCTAGTGCTGTCAGTGCCATGTTGAAGTCCCCCGTGATTACTATGTTGCTACCCGTCTCATTTCTTAGGTTTAGTAGTAAGTATTTTTAAAATCTGCGATCTCTAGAGTTAGATGCATATAAATTTAAGATTGTAATATCTTTTTGCTAGACTGATTTTTTTATTATTATATAATGACCTTCTTTTTTTATTCTTTCTGCTTTAAAGTATGTTTATCTGATGTAAGAATAACTACTCCTGCTTGCTTTTGGTTCCCATTTGCATAAAATGTCTTTATCCACCCCTTTACCCTGAGTTTATGTGAATCTTTATGTGTTAGGTGAGTCTCTTGAAAACAGCAGATATTTGGTTTGTGATTTTTTTATTCATTCTACCAACTTGTGTCTTTTAAGTGGAACATTAAGGCCATTTATTTTCAATGTTAATATTGAGATGTGAAGTACCATTCCAGTTATTATGTTGATTGTTGCCTACTTTGTTTTCTTCTTTGTTATTGTTTTTTAAGCACCTTGAGTTTTATGCTTTCAAGAGATTCTGTTTTGGTGCATATTCACCTTCTCTTTTAAGATTTAGAAACCCTTTTAGCATTTCTTGTAGGGCAGCTCTGGTTCATAATTTATGAAATTTAGTTTTACTGGATACAAAATTATTGGCTGACAGTTATTCTGTTTAAGGAGGTATAGATAGGACACCAGTCCCTCCTGCCTGGTAAGGTTTCTGCTGAGAAGTCTGCTGTCAGTTTGACAGGCTTTCCTTTATAAGTTACCTGATGCTTTTGTCTCACTGCTCTTAGAATTCTTTTTTTTTAAACATTGGCTTTAGATAGCCTGATAAGTGTATGCCTTGGTCATGTCCTTTTTGCAATAAATCTACCAGGAGTTCTTTGATCTTCTTATATTTAGATATCTAAATCTCTAGCAAGGCCAGGAAAGTTTTCTTCAATTATTCACTCAAATAAGTTTTCCAAGCTTTTTGCTTTCTCTTCTCTTCTCCCTTAGGAACACCAATTATTCTTAGGTTTGATCATTTTACGTAATCCCATATTTCTTAGAGACATTATTCATTTCTTCTGTTTATGTTTTCTTTATTTTTGTCTGATTGGGTTAATTCAAAAGCTTTGTCTTTGAGCTCTGAAATTCTGTCTTCTAGTTGGTTTAGTCTATTATTAAAACTTTCTTCTGCATTTTGTAATTCCCTAAATGTGTCTTTCATTTCCAGAATTTCAGGTTGGGTTTTCTTTAAAATATTTTTCTCTTCAGAAAAATTTTCATTCATATCCTGAATTAAAAAAAAAATTAAATTAGTTTTCACCTTTCTCTTGTATCTCCTTGAGTAGCTTAATTATAAACATTTTGAATTTTTTATTTGGTATTTCAAAAATTTCATCTTGGTTTGGACCCATTCTTGGTGAGCTACTGTGATTTTTATAGTTGGGGGTGTTATAGAACCCTGTTTTGTCATATTGCCAGAATTATTTTTCTGGTTCCTTCTCATTTGGGTAGATTATTTCTTCTGTTATTCTTTAATTTGTTTTTGATTTGACTTTTTAAAAAAAATTCTTTTTGTCTCCATTAAGGATGTAACTTTAATATTTATAGTTTATGGTAACCTAATGCAGCTCTTGGTGCTTCCAGGGGTGAAGTCTCTGTATGAGTTCCTTGGTTATAGAGGGTGTTTGTATGATGACTTTCTCAAATGCTGGTTGCAGTCGCAATGTGCTTGATGTGTGAAGAAGTTCACTATCTCCTATGGGGTTGGAATGGCAAAGGTCTCTTGAAGCTTATCTCATTCCCCTGTGCTGTGAACATTTTTATGTATTTATTTTTTCAACAGTATTTTATTTACTGTGTTGAATAGTTCCAGCTTCAGGCCAGTAGAGAAGGTTTCCCTGGGTAGAAACTGGGTGTGGCTAAAGCAGGTGGAAAAATGCAATATCCAGTAGTGGACAGAGGTCCCAGCCTTGACAGAGGCAGGTGGAGAAACTCTCAGTGAAACACACTGAGGTCTTATCAGGGGGAACAGTCGGAGGCACCTGAACTCCCCTGTCAGGCCAGCAGGAAAGCAGTCCACCTCCTAGTTACACTACTGACTCAGTATTTTGGCTATTCAGATCAGACCGGCACAAGTTTTCGTCTGCACAAATGTGCATATTCCAAGCAGAGTGGAAGTCTAACACTTGTGCAAGCATGAACCTGGCGTGCACTCCACCTGTAGGGATATAATCCCCTTGAATTGTTTCAGAAAGGCTGTCCTTTGGTGTACTCACACTGACCTCCCATGGAAGAAGCCCCAGCTGGGTCTGCAGTGGTGGACAAGGGGTGAAACAAGTCCTCTTCTCCAAGACCGTTCATGAGCATCAGGGCTGCCTGACTGTTGGGGTGGAGCTTCAGACTTTCCCCACTGAGCCTGGCAGTGCATTTGTGCCTTTGCTGAAAGGATCTTCCCATCAGCAGAAAGTTCTGGGACTCAAGTCCTGCCATCCAGATTTTTTTGTCCCATGAGGTGTTCCCTTGATATAGTGCACTCCTCATTCTGCTAGAAGTAGTATCTCTAAAGACAAGACTACTGTGAATGCTGCTGCTCCTCTGAGTCTAGCCACCCAATGGGGCTGCCACACTCTAGGTTGGTGGTGGGGATATTTTCAAGGGATCCAGTGTTGTGACCTATTCTGAGGTCTTCCAGAAGTGGGTACTAGTGCCAGCTCTGGTGGGGGTAGCAGGGGGTAACATAGCCTCTGTGAGATTTATTGATTATAAATAGCCTTAATGTGTTGGCTTTCTTAAATGCCAGTTGTAGTAGTAATGAACTGGTCACATGGACAGACTCAGGACCTCCTGATTAGCCAGGGTGTTGCAGGCAACAGTGACAGCTGAGGTCAGACACAAGTTTTTCCATTCTTGGTGCTGTGTTATTCTGCCTGCAGATGCTATAATGGACTGTGTCAGTTGGCCTCCAGCCAGGAGGTGGCGCTTGCAAAAGAGTGCCGGATGCTGTAGAAGTGGTGGGATTTGTGCTCTTCTTATGCTACCCAGGGGAAGTACTCTGGTTTCTTAGGCAATTGGTGGGGTCATAGAGCTGCCAAAATTTCTGTCTTTCATGTTAAGCTACCAGAACAGCCGGAGGGGCAAAGCCAGGTGGGGGCTGGGTGGGAAAGATCCGAGCTGTGGTTCTCCACATGTGGGACAAACAAGGGCCCCTGTGAGGGTCCAGGGGCGGTTCTTTGGCTACTGGAGTAATGTTTCAGAGAGGAGCACAGCTGCCTCTGCTGTACAGAAGAGTCCATATGGGGAGTGGGGAGTAACAGGTGACAGTATGTTCCACTCAGCTCCCCACACTGGCTAAGGCAGGTCTCACATCTGCAGTGTTCCACTAGCAGCAGCAAGCTAAGTTCCAGGTAGTTTGCATTCAGAGCTTAAAACTGCCTGAGGCCATAAGCCTTCCTGGTGGAGACAGCAACCATGGCTTTCAGGCCACAGCCCTCCCAGTCTGCCGGCAAAGCTGGGACGTCCAGCTCCTGTATTCATGGCTGCAGCACACTTCCCACTTGCCTCCCATTTCTGGCCAAAGGAATTTGTCCGCGCTCAAGATTATATTGTAAATTTCAGTTGGGAACTTCTGTCAACCTGCCACAGTCACCTGAGTTAGCTGGCAGGCTTCCACGAAATTTCCTGTGAGGTAGGATGAGGAATGGTTTCCCTCCATCCGTGCTGGAGACTGGGAATGCACACGTCTCTTCCTGCTGCTGCTCCCACTTCTATATTGCCCACTGCTCCCTAAATTAGTCTCAGCACTGGTTAGGGTAAGGCCTTCCCCTGTAGCCTGGATTGCCAGGTTCTGCAGTAGGAGTGTATACCCTGAAGGCAGTTTATCCCACGCCCACATTCGGAGGACTTGGTTTTCTGCCTGGCTTAAAAGATGCAGGCTGTAGCCTACCACTTCTTTCAAAGCATCTGTGATTTCTTTCAGTTTTCTTGTTAAGTTTCTACCTTGCTTCTTGTAAGAAAATTCACAGTGTGATTATCTAAGTACTCTTTTGTCTTTCCAAGTGAGTGAGGCATGATAACAGTGCCTCCAATCTGCCATCTTGTAGAAAAATGAATTTCTTAATACGTAACTATGAGTAGGTATGTTTTTTACAAGTTCAGAATCTACCTTCTCTAGAATATCACTCCTAACTTTTGGAATCTGGACCAGATCCTTCTATGTGCTGTGTACCTTAACACCGTATACATTTCTTTATCATAACACATAGTGTGGGCTTGTCTACTATACCCCGAGACGATAAGATTCTTGAGGACTGGGTCATTATTTATAATTACAGATATAAATTTAAATCTAAATAAAACTCACTGCAATTTTTTTCATAGAAGATACTTCATAAATGTTGCTGATATGAAAAATTGAATCTATGCCCATTGTTTAATTATCTTCATTATCACTGACCAACTTAGTCTTACCAGCTTAATATAGTATTTATGAATTATCTCACTGTTCCTGTGGACCAGGAATGTGGGCACAGCTTAGCTGGTACCTCTGGCTCTAGGTCTCTCATGATGTTGCAGTCAAGCTGTTGGCTACAACTGCAGTCATTCACAGCCCAGCTGGGGCTGAAGAGGCCACTTCCAGATTCAGCCTCCACAGAGCTGCTTTATGATATGGAAGCTGTCTTCCTCGTGAACAATCAGTCCAAAGAAGAAAAAGTGATCACCCATGATGGAAGCTACGTTCTTTTATAGCCAAATCTAGGAAATGTCATCCCATCTGTAGTGAGTTGAATGGTGGCTTCCAAAAAGATATGTTCAAATTTAACCTCCAATACTTGTGAATGTGGCATTACTTGGAAAAAGAGTCTATGCAGGTATAATTTAGGATCTTTAGATGCCATCATCCAGGATTAAATGGATGAACTGTAAGTCCAAAGACATATGTGTTTAAAAGATACACACAGAGGAGAAGACCATGTGGAGACAGAGTCAGGGACTGATGTGATTCAGACACAAGCCAAGGAGGAGTCACCAGAAGCCAAAAGAAGCAAGGAACAAAATTTCTACTACAGCCTGGGGAGAAAGTGCTACGTTTCCAACACCTTGATTTCAGAGTTCTGGCTTCCCGAACAATGAGAGAATAAATTTCTGTTCTTTTAAGCCATCCACTGGTAACAGTGGTAATTTGTTATGGCAGCCACCAAAAACACAAAATAAAGTTATTGAAGAAATTGAAGAAAGTGATTTTACTTTCACTGACTTTTTAGAGTGTCTGTTTAGTACATCTATATATGTAATACATCTGTGTTAATAATGATATTCAAATTAATCTTCACCTATAAATGTTAACATTGTTTTTTATTTAATGAAGAGGTTTAAAGAGAAAGAGTTCTGTATATGTATGTAATATGTAATTATAATTAATAGTCCCTTTATAAATTAATTACTATTTGAATGAAATGATGAAACCTAGAAAAGTGTTTTTTCTTCAATATGTTGGTCTCTGTGTTGCAAAGTGATAAACTATAGGCCTTTTTTAGTCTAAACTAGTTATTCATGCTATGATGTATCACTTATTACATTGAAGCCTTGACTTTCTTAGAGGTCACATTCTTTATAAAGTGGCTTAATTTGCTTTTACAGCGTGATTTATATTGAGAAAATTTAGTTTGGTGAAAAATAAAAAATATTTTCATGAGAATAATTTTTGTGTGTAAAGATTGAGCTAAAGGAGGGAGAAGAGTAGGATTTGCATTAGTATGTACAATGCATGAAAAAATGGAAGTGGCTATCTTAGAGAAGGAAATTGGCAAATCATGAATTTTAAATTGCATAGTTTATCAGTTAGGTAGCCTGACAATCTAAACTAGAAACTTTTTGATCAGGCAACCATCTGTGAAACAACACCTATTTATACAAGCAATCTGTGCTATGTACTAATCACATCTACATTTGAAGAGTCTCTTATTCTTAGATCACAAGTAACAGAAACTAGTTCTGTCTGTTTAAACAAAAAATGCATTTTGCTGAAAGGATATAACTTAGCACATAAAATTTGAGGGTAATCAGATGAAACAGTTCTCAGAAAAGACAGGAGCCAGACTGTTCTAGGCATCTAGAGATCAGGAAGTGGAGAGAAACAGCAGTGGGTACTTCTGTGGAGCTAAATATGGACCAATAGTATTTTTTAATGTTCTTCCTCTCACACTCACAAAGGGAGTCAGAATGGCTGAGTTTGAGTCATTTGCCCCCTGCCAGGAACCACGGCAACTGATTAACAGTTCTCAAAAGACTGCCTGTACTTGGAGAGAGTAGGTCCCAAAGGAAACTTTAAAGTTCTGGAACCAAGACAGAGGGCGATTATGGGGGCAAATAAAAACAACAGATACCTCCTAAAACTCTTTTTCGTAAGTGTTATTTAAAGCCATCAAACTGGCCAGGTGCAGTGGCTTATATCTGTAATCCCAGCATTTTTTGGAGTCTGAGATGGGAGGATTGCTTGAGGCCAGAACTTTGAGACCAGCCAACATAGACCCCTGTCCCTACAAGAAATAAAAAAAAAAAAAAAAAAAAAGAGCCATCAAACTGTAATAACAATAAAATGTTATATAATAAAGATTTTGCCAGTAAAATGAGTATAGATGAAATAATAATGTTGCTTAGTTCTCAATAAGTATCTACTATCTTGAAAAATTCATTTGTTCTTTCTTGTATACATAGTTGTATTTACTAATTGCCTATCATATGTCAATTGCTATCCTTGACAATGAGCATAACGTTATAAACAATGGAATTATTTCTTGCTTTTATGGAGTTCATAGTCTAATGAAATAGAAATCAAACCACTAATATATTGCAATAAGTCTAAGACAGGAGGCATAGAACTATAAACAGAGTGGCTTAAAACAACAAAAATTCATTGTATAATAGTTATGGAGGATAGAAGCTCAAAACCTTGGTACCAGGGGTCACTCTCCCTCCAAAGGCTCTAGGGGAGGATCCTTCTTTTTTTTCCAGCTTCTAGTGGCTCCTTGTATTGCTGGATTTTAGGCAACGTAACTCCAATCTCTGCTTCCATCTTGACATGACCTTCTTCCATGTGTTTCTCTATATTCTCTCCTCCTCTTATAAACATATCAGTCATTGTATTTAGGGCCCATCCTAAATCCAGAATAATGTTATCTTAAGATTCTGAACCGATTGCATCTACAAAGACCATATTTCCAAACAAGGTCACACTCAGAGGTTCTGGGTGAACATGAACTTTTGTGGGGCACTATTGAACTACCATAGTGGGGTACATTGTTCAGTTGGTGTTCCTAGCAGGGTCTGGGTAAGAGGTGGAGAGGAGAGATGATGGTGATGAGGCTAGTGGAACAGATGGTAAGGAAACATAAGGGATTTGACATTATCCTAAATGTAGTGGAGTGCCACTGGAGGGAATTAAGCAGGTGGATGACCTAATCAGATTTGTGTTTTACAAAAATCATATTGGATACAATGTGGAGACAAGGAGTAACTAAGCAATGCTGGAAGAAAAAAGCTTGCTAGGATATTCTATAGTAATTTAGGTTTGAAATGATGGTGACTTGGAGAAGGACATGCTGTTGGGAATGAAGAACAATAAATTCAGTTCTGGTATGTTTACAAAAGTGGAATGGGCTTTGTGTGAATTAGAGACAAAGGATGATAGAGGAATCACGTGTAATATGGCCCAGGCTGCTAGGTTCTGAGACTATGTGGATGAAAGTTCTAGGCTCTGAAATTGGAAGAGTGTGTGTGTGTGAGTGTGTGTGTGTGTGTGTGTGTGTAAAAGAGAGGGAGAGAGAGAGTAAATAATGGATCAGTTTTGGATATTTCTTTTAGTTTTGGTTGCTGTGGGACTTCCAAGTGAGCATGTTCAATAGCCAGTTGTCTGGTGGCCTGTATGAGACTAGTGATGTTAAGTAAACAAATCTTAGTATGTTAGGATATAAATGGTACCTGAAATGGTAAGAGAATTGAAAAAAGTATATATGATTACTATAGACAATAAAGGAGTATTATGCAGAATTAAATAATGACATGTAGAAATAATTTTTAATAGCATATGAAATAACCATTATAAAAAGCTAAGTGAAAAGAAGAAAACTAGGACACAGCTGTATCTATAGTAAGATCTCGATACTATATATTTGGCTACTTTTAATAATAAACACTATAAGTGAATGCACTTAAATGTAGTGGCTATTTCTGGGTGCTTTTATTTATGTATTTATTTTTACTTATTTTTTAAGTACAGTGTGTTCAATGAGCATATAGTACTTTTGTAGCCAGAAAAAAATCCAATTTTTGTAAGGTGTTAGCATGTAAAATGTACCTGAAATTGGATATTCATAGCATGGTATTTTTAAACATAAGTGATTAATTTCAAAGATTGAGCATCTTTTGATTTATGAGAAAAAAAGTTGTGGAAGAAAAAGGATTATACCATCTGAGCCAAGTATTTATATAACACCTCAAAATATGTATGAGGATAGTATTGTGTGTCCTTAGGTTAAGTAGCTATTTGAGAAATCAGGATAAAAATGCTACTTTTGGACATAAAGTAGAAAATAACTTTAGCTTGAAGCATTTTTACTTGATTTTACAAACCATATCTGTGAATGAGCAATTTAATAAGACACAGAAATAGATCATTTTATGTAAGTTGTCATTAGTAATAATGCCAGGTTGCCTTATGTAAGGTGATTAGACATAACATTCCTGTGCAGATTTTACTAATTTCTGTAAGACTTTAATGGTATTTAGATTTCTGGAATGCAAAGCTAAAGCTTTAGTATTAAATCTACTTTACATATCCACGGGTTGTGCCATGAGAACAGAACATATTTGCACATTCTTCTGTTCTCTCCCTTCCCCTCCCCTTCCAAGTTTCAGAATATTAATTATTCCATTAACACATAATGGATGATATGATGATGCATTTAAAACACTCAAATCACCTTTAAGCTATTTTGATGGTAACAGAGGATAATTAATGCCTTGTAATAACTTTAATAAAAGGCTGAAAGCTGGCTAGTACCTACAGTAAGGAAAATCATTTGATACTTACATAGGTTTTGTTTTGTTCTTCACATTTTTGATAATTGCTTAAATATTATTATTTGCTTTGACTCCTCAATAAAATTATTTACTAATCTTGACCTGGGATGAAGCATAAAAATTTTATCATTTAAGTGAGCTACAAAACTCGAACATTCTTTTACTTGCTAACGGCTATGAAATAAGCAGACCCTCTTTCTTTAAAAATAATTTTGAATAGACTCTAGTAATAGATATACTAGAATTAAATTTTTTGGTTAGTTTTTTATAAAAATATAGGTAATAATAATTATGATAGAAAAGAAACAAGCTTAGATTTCAATAGAGATTTGGAGTCTTTTAAATCGAGTTTACATTACTTATATCCTTTAATTAGACTATGCTAGGAATGTTTAAATGACTCTTTCTCTATACAAAATTTTGGCTTAGTTAGGAGTACAAACTTGGCCTTCCTCTAGAATATCTATCTGCTTAATAGGCCTTTTCTTTCTCCTTTCTGGAGTGGAATTTTCTAAATTCCTGAGTGAGTTTTGAAATCTGCCCTAGGATTTTTAACAGTAATAATAATAATAATAATGGCCAACACTTACATATTACATTGTATATGTCAGGCACTGTCCTAAACTGTCTACACAAATTAACACATTTAATCTTCACAGAGAAATTTTGAGGTAGGGAATTTAGCTTACAGATGAGAAAGCTTAGGTACAAAAAGGGAAAGTAAATTTACCTAAGGTCCAATGGCAAAGATGGGATTAGAACCCAGTTGTAGTCCTTGTTTTATTCATTACATGCTACTGCTTGTAGAAGGCATACATTAACATGAGAGAAAGTATATCAATCCAAAAATGTCAAACAGCTAGTCGGTATTCCCTTGTCATCTTATTATGAGACTATCTGACATTCAGCTCTATGCTAGACATGTTACATATTTAATCTTCTCCCACACTTTGGTACCCTAAGTCTCTCATATTTCATTCATTTCAGATTCCTTAACTCCTCTCTCCTAATATTCGTTTTATAGTTTTATTTACATGATTTCTAGTATATATCATTTCGAAGAGATTCCAAGGTAAATCTCTTGTTTTTTTAATTAAAAAATGAAAATATCATTTTGAGATAGTAACACATAAATATATTGTTATGTGCCCTAAATTAACATGAAGGAAAACAACAGTAGTAAATTCAGGATAATGAAATGATTCAAAGAACTTTTGGTATCCCCTTTTATAATTTAAACTTACACTTGATAAATTTATGATAAACAAAGCACACACAGGAATCTTTCACTTATACTTCAAATTCTTGGATAGAAGAAAAAATAAATATGGTATATATAACTCACTTCAGAACTATGCAGGAAAATAAATCAGAGAACTCTCAGTAGACCAAAAAGTATGAGATATCCAGAAAGGAGGCTGTGTTAGATTTGAGAAGGAAGCCACAGCTAAATCTATGCACAGGGGAGGACTGTCAGCCAAAGGTGGCTGTGGCACTAAGTCTGTACCATACTCAGAAATGGTAGGCTCCTGAATTTGGAATAGCAGTGAGTCTAGGGAGAAGTAACTCATTGCTTAGTTGGGATACAGCAGAGGAGCAATCAAGTATTCAAACCTGAGAATCTCCTGTTTATCTTCTGTGGTCTAGATAGCAAGGATATGAGTTTGGACTGGAGAAAAACAGTGAAGCATTCAGATGTTTAGCAATGGTGAGGATGATCTGGGAACTCATTTCCAGGACACTCACTACTGAAATTGCTCTTTTTCGGTATGTCTCACCATTCCCACACTCTCACTGAAGACAGACTTATAGCACTGAGATAGCAAGAGTTAATAAAGTAAGCAGAGTGCAATAAATATGTAACAGCAGAGGAATCTAAGAATCTAATCTAAGATTCCTAATCTAAAAGGGAGTCAAGCAGAAAAAAGTGAACAAAAAATTTGATCACTAATGTTTTTAAAAGAAACCCTCAATAAATTCATAATTATAAAAGTAGACTGGTTGTCAGCAAGATGGGCTTTCTAGTGCTTGCTCCCCCACTGAAATATCAATTTGAACAACTATCCATGCATGTAAATACCTTCAGAAGAGCTAAGGAAACTGAGTGTAGCATAGAAATAAGATGCATAGAAGACAATAAGAAGGACAGACACTCTTTACATTTCCTGCATCACTCATTCCCCAACCCCAGCCCGCTTGGTGTAGAGGCAGATACTCTCTACTTGGGGCAAGGAGAGAGAAGTGAGCCCTGGGTTTTGCCTTGGATCCGAACACTGGGTCCACCCCAGGAAAACCCAGTGTTGGGCAGGTTTCCAAAGCCTCAGACTCCAGGTTGGAATCTGCAGAGTGAGTCACAAGGCCTGCCCTGGTACCAGGACAGATCCCTCAGCCTCAGGCTTCAAGCTTGCCCAGGGGACTTTGTCTCTGGGCCCAACCCATTGTTAGGCTGACCTCTGTGGCCCTAGGCCATGGACTGGTCCAGCATTAGACTGGTCCCAGCAGCCCTGGGCTTTGGGACTACCATAGACCAGGCCAGCCCCCGAGTCTCCATCTCTAGGCTGCCACCTGTGTACCCAGGCTGAAGGCCCACCCTAGGTTCCAGACCAGCTCCAAGCCAGGTTGGCCTATGCATCCCAGGCTTCAGGGCCACCCTGGCATCAGGTCAGCACCCTTGACCTCAGGTGCTAGGCTTTCGACTATGGACACAGGCTCTAAGCCTACCTGGTGCCAGGCTGGACCCTGTGGCTCCGTCCTCCTGGCCAGCCCTTGTGGCTCCATATCCCAGCAGACTTAGCCAGGGTCTGGGACCGTTCCAGCTGATCCAGGGTCCAGGTCCATCTCAGTAGATACCAGAAACTGGGCTTAGCCCCATGGACCCAGGCTCCAGAACTGCTCCCATGTGAGGTTTCAGACTGGTCTCTGTGGCCCCAGAATTAAGGCCAGTGCTTGCAGACCTATCATCTAGGATAGAAACCAAACACCCATACCCAGCCTGGCCCCATGGATTCAGGCTCCAAGTTGGTCCCCAAAGCCCCAGGCTCCAGGCCAGCACCCATGATCTCAGCCCCCTGATTGGCTCTCACAGACTCAGACATCATGCCTTTCCCAGCACAGGTCAGCTATAGGCTCTAGGCTAGTTCCCATGGCATCAGGCTTTAATAGATTCAGGGTCCACACCTGCTCCAGCACACCCAAGCTCTAGACCCAGCCCTATGGACTGAGGCTCCAGGCTCACTCCAGCCTCAGGTCAGCCCTCATAGACTTAGGCTCCAGGCCTGTCCTAGTGCCTGGCTGGCCCCTGCCAATTCAGGCACAAGACACACTGCAGTGGCAGGTTAGCTCTGTTGGACCTGGGCTTTAGGCCGGCCCTCAGTGATGTAGGTTCCAGACCCAATTCCACAGAACCTTTAACAGCTCCATGCCAGTGGATCCAGGCCCCAAGCTTAAATTCAGGGACTCAGGCACCAGGCCTGCCCATGCATTGATGCAGTTACCAGGACAGCCTACATAAGGACCCCAGCAGTAAGCCTGCCTGTGGACCATACCAAATGGTCTACTCAGAATTTCTGGATGGGCTGACTGGTGAAGGCTTGCCCAAACACAATTAGTCTGCAAAGACTGGAAAAGTCCTAGTTTCTTCAAATGTACAGACATCAACTCATGCCACAAGGATTAAGAACAGTCAGAGAAACATGATATCACATGATAAAATGAAGTTCCATTAACTGACACTAAAGAAATGCAGATGTATGAACCAACTGACAGAGAATTAAAAATACGGTCGTGTCACTTAAGGATGTAGATACTTTCTGAAAAATGTTCACTGTTAAGCAATTTCATCCTTGTATGAACATCATAGGGTGTACTTATGCAAATCTAGAAGATATAGCCTATTATGCCCCTATGGTGTAGCTGATTGCTACATATACCTATATGGTATATATCAAATAGTATTGTTACCATGTACCTATATGGTATAGCGTATTGCTCTTAGGCTACAAACCTGTACAGCATGTACATACTGACTATATGCAGAATACTATAGGCAGTTGTAACACAATGGTGTTTGTGTATCTAAACACAGAAGAGGTACAGTGAAAATACTATATTATAATCTTATGGGACAGGACCACCATCCTATATTTGGTACATCATTAACCAATATGTTGATATGTAACACATGACTATAATTGTTTTAGGAAAGCTCAGTGAAGTTGAAGAAAAAACAAAAATACAATCCAAGAAAATTACAAAAATAATGGATTACTAAAATAAATTTAAAAGAGAAGTCAAAATAATTTTTAAAAAACATAGAAATTATGGAGCTGAAAAATACAATTAATGAGATAAAACATGCAATAGAGAGTGTCAGCAGCAGAGTTGTTCAAACAGAAAAAAAGAATCTGTAAACTTGAAGATAGGTTATTCGAAAATATACAGTTAGAGAACAAAACAAAACAAAAAATAAAAAGGAATGAAGAAATATTACAAGACTTATGGGACAGCATCAGAAAAACAAATGTTCAAGTTGTCAGAATTCATGAGGAAGAAAAATACAAAGGGGAAGAAAATTTAAAGAATAAGAAAACATTTAAAGAAACTTATTTAAAGAAGAAGAAAAAGACAAAGGGGAAGAAAACTTTCTAAGCCTGTTGAGAAATAAATATCCAAGTACAGAAAAATGAAAAATCTCTAATTAGATTAATCCAAATAAAAGTATACCAATATATATTATAATTAAACTGTGAAAATCAAAGACAAAGAGAGAATCCTGAAAGCAACAAGAGAGAAGAAACATATCACACACAAGGGAGTTTCAAAGAGGCCAGCAGCAAACTTCTCAGCAGGGGCATTCTCAGCAGGGGCATTCCAGGCCAGGAGAGAGAGGTATGGTAGCTTCAGAATGCTGAGGGAAAAAAACTGCTAACCAAGAATATTTTACCTGGCAGAGCTCTTCTTTAGAAATGAAAGAGAGATAAATACTTTTCAGGGCAAACAAAAGCTGAGGGAGATCAGCACCACCAGACCTATCTTACAAGAATTGCTAAATGAAATTCTCCAAGCTTAAAGAAAAGGATGCTAATTACTACCATGAAAACAGGAAAATATAAAATTCACTGGTAAAAGTAAGTACACAGTCTAATTCAGAATATTCTAATCCTGTAATGGTGACATGTAAATCACCTGTATCTTCAGTACGAAAGTTAAAAGACAAAGCTATTAAAAAGTAGTAATAACTACAATAATTATTTAAGGGTTACACAGTGTAAAAGGATGTAAATTATGACATCAAAAACATAAAATGTGAGCGACATGGTAAAAGTGTAGCATTTCTGTATGTAGTCAAAATTAATTTTATTAGTTTAAAATAGCCTTTTATAACTATAAGCTGTCTTATGTAAGCCTGATGGCAACCACAAAGCAAAACCTCTAGTAAATGCACAAATAAGAAAAAGTAGGGAATCAAAACATGCTACCAGAGAAAATAATCGCAAAGGAAGACAGCAACAAAGGAAGAAAGGAACAAAGGATGTACAAAACAACTAGAAAAATATTAACAAAATGGCAGTAGTAAATCGTTTCCTATCAATAATTACCTTCAATGTTAATGGATTAAATTCTCCCATCAAAAGACATAGAGTGGATGAATGGATTAAAAAAACAAGTCCCAACTACATGCTTTCTAGAAGAAA
Organism: Pongo pygmaeus; assembly: GCF_028885625.2. Lineage (NCBI taxonomy): Eukaryota > Metazoa > Chordata > Mammalia > Primates > Hominidae > Pongo > Pongo pygmaeus. Next base: position 88,369,697 of record NC_072384.2, read on the forward strand.
CTTATTTAATTTTTAAGTACACACACAGATTAAAAGTAAAAGGATGCAAAAAGAAATTCCATGCAAATGGAAACCAAAAGAGAGCAGAGGTAGTGCTGTGATTTGAAAATGTCCGCCAAATTTCATGTTGATAGCTCAATCCCCAAATTCATATGTTTACTGGAGGTAGGGTCTTTGGATGAGGTTATCAGGATGGGGCCCATGAGATGGGACTGGTGCCTTTACAAGCAGCAGAAGAGAGACCTGAGCTAACACATTTGCTCTGTCTTGCCATGTGATGCCTCCCACCGTTGTCATGATGTAGCAGGAAGGCCCTCACCAGATGCCAGCACCATACTCTTGGACCTCTCAGCCTCTAGAACTGCAAGTTAAATAAACTTCTATTGTTTATTATTTACTTAGTGCATAGTATTCTGTTATAGCCACAGAAAATGGTCTAGGACAGGTAACTATACTTTTATCAGATAAAAGAGACATTAAGTCAAAAACTGTAAAATAAGAAAAATAAGGTCATTATATAATGACAAAGGGACCAATTCATCACTAAGATGTAAAATTTGTAAATATATATGTACCAAACACTGGAGCACTTAAATATATGAAGCAAATATTAATAGACCTGAAGAGAGATAGACTGTAGTACAATAATATTAGGGGACTTTGATACCCCACTTTCAACAATGGACAGATTATCTAGACAGAAAACAATAAGGAAACATTGGACTTGAACTACTCTTTAGACCAAGCAGACCAGACAGACATATAAAGAAGATTCCATCAAACAGCATCAGCATACACATTTTTCTCAAGTGCACATGAAGCATTCTCCATGATAGATCATATCTTAGATGACAATACAAGAATACAAGTGATAACAAATTTAAGAAGAATGAAGTCATTTCAAGTATGTTTTCCAATCACAATGGTATAAAACTGGAAATCAATCGCAGGAGGAATTTTGGGAAATAAATATGTGGTAATTAAACCAAGGGGTCAAAAAAGAAATTGAAAATTAAAAAATATCTTTAGACAAGTGAAAATGGAAGCACAATGGATTGTAGCAAAACAGTTCTAAGAAGAAAGTTTAGGGCAGTAAACAACTGTATCAAAAAAGAAAGAAAAAGAAGCAACCTAAAATTACACCTTGGTGACTTAATAAAAGAAGAAAATTTCTAAGCCCAACTCAGTAGAAGGAAAAGAATAATAAAAATCAGTGCAAATAAATGAAATGGAGAATAGGACAACAATAACAAAGAGCAACAAACTAAGAGTTGTTTATAGAAAAACAAAATGAATCAACAAGCGTTTATTTAACTAGACTAAAAAACTCAAATAAATAAAATCAGAAATGAAAGAGGAGACACTACAACTGATACCATGGATATACAAAGGATCATGAAAGACTACTATGAACAACAATATAACAATAACTTGGATAAGGTAGAAGAAATGGACACATTTCTAGATATATTCAACCTACTTATGCTAAATCAGGAATCAACAGAAAATCTGAACAGACCAATAATGAATAATGAGATTGAATCAGTAATAAAATTTCTCCCATGAAGGAAAAGCCCAGGACTTGATGCCTTCATTAATGGATTCTACCAAACATTTAGATAACAATTAATACCAATTCTTTTCAATTTTTTTCCAAAAATTGAAGAAGAAAGAATACTTCCAAACTCATTTTATGAGGCCAGCATTACCCTAATACCAAAGCCAGACAAAGTCACTGCAAGAAATGAAAATTACAGGCCAATATCCCTGATGAACATAGATGTAAAAATTCTCAACAAAATACTAGCATACTGAATTCAACAGCATGTTAAAAGAATCATTCACCATGATCAAGTGGGAATTTCTTTGGAATTCAAAGATGATGATTCAACATATACATATGTAGTAATGTAATATAATACAACATAGTAACAGAATGAAATCCCTATGAAAACCACAAAGGACCTTGAATATCCAAAGCAATCTAGAGCAAAATAAACAAAGCTGGAAGCATCACACTACCTGATTTCAAAATATACTACAAAGTTACAAAACAGGATGATTCTGGCATAAAAGAACAGACACATAAGCCAATGAAGCAGAATAAAGTGCCCAGAAATAAATTCACACATTTACAGTTAATTGATTTTCAACAAAGATTCCAAGAACACACAATGGAGAAAGGACAGTATCTTCAATAAACAGTGCTGGAAAAACTGGACAGTTGCATGGAGAAGAATGAAATTAGACTTTCATCTCATGTCACATACAAAAATAAAAAAAACTCAAAATGAATTAAAGACTCAAACATAAGACCTCAGACTAAAAAACTACTAGAAGAAAACAAAGAGGAAAAGCCCTGTGACATTGGTTTGGGTAAAGATTTATTAGATATATTCGCAGAAGCAAAGGCAACAAAAGTAAGAGTAGACAAATGGTATTACATCAAAATAAAAGGCTTCTGGATAGCTAAAGAAACAATCAACAAAGTGAAGGGTCAACCTATGGAACGGGAGAATGTATTTGCAAACCATAAATCTGATAAGGGGTTAATAGCCAAATATATAAGAAATTCAAAAAACTCAATGGTAAAGAAACACATAGCCCAATTAAAGAATGAGCAAATTACCTGAATAGACATTTCTCAGAAGAAAACATACAGATGACCAACAGGTATATGAAAAGATGCTTTCCTCATCACTAATGATGAGGAAAATGCAAATTAAAACCCCAATGAGCTATCATCTCATTAGAGGTAGGAAGAGCCCAAAGTGGCTACGTGGCAATCTTAACTTCCAGTTTAATGGAATCATTGTTGTGTCCTCTGGAACTAAGACCTCTAGGTTAGCAGATGGAAGATGTCTGTGGGAGTTCAGTCAGGCTGGTGGGAAAAATTTTAAAGATAGTTATAAGAAATAGGCACAGACCTTCTTGGAAGGCTGGGAGGTTTGCATAAGCTCCAGTAATAGATCTGGCTGAAGGCAGCCTAATCCTTACCTTGACTAAATAACTTAAAGTAGATACAAAGGAATGTAAGGGAGTTTAGCTAAGTAGCTTGTTTACTCATGTGGTCCTAAGACCTACCTTTGATAACCCTTGGGTGCATAATTCCTCTCTACTTGGGAGGTCGGCAATGTCAATTACCCTCTAGTGGTGTTTACTCAAGACCTTTGTCATTTAATCTATAGTGAATAAATGTGAGCTTCACTGGCTGAATGGGGCGTGGCTGTGACTCTTTACAGCACTCTTCTTGGTGCTTGTGAGTGCCCGGAACTCTCAGCCAGACTGACAGGCAAAATATCTGTGTCAGCATACATTATTCATCCATTGTTGGGTCAGGGTCTGTGGGACAGACCCCTGCAGGGGTCCAGTAAAATCTACCTGTCACCAAGTAGCTGGCTGATCAGCCTGGAAATGGTGCCATATCAAGGGCTCAGTGTTGGTCTCTGCTGCTGACAAATTGGGCACTCAGTGGTGGCCGTAGCCAGGTCAGACTTGATGAGTGGAAGTCCATGTTGCTGAGCCCATGCCTAACCTCCATCCCTGCCATCATGGCCACTTTGTTCACGAGTCCATTGGGTGATGACAGGGGTGGCTGGGGAAATAGGCTGAGTGGTGTCCACAGAAAGGGTCATCCTACCCACTTGATTATTAAAATCCTCTTCTGAGGTCACCCTTTGTTGAGCATTCATGTAAGATACAAATATCTTCACTTTTTTTTTAACTGCTAAGAGAGTTCCATCCACATACCTCTTCCCCAGATTTCCTTGTTTCCAGTTTTTCAATCATGCTTCTTGCAAGTTCCTGACCATCCAGCCAAACCATTGGCTACAGCCCATGAATCAGTATATAATCACACATATGGCCATTTCTTCTTCCGTGCAAAGTGCACAACAAGGTGCACTGCTTGAAATTCTGCCCACTGGGAAGATTTCTCTTTGCCACTGTCCTTCAGGTATGTCCTAGAAAGGGGCTCTAGTGCTGCAGCTGTCCATTTTGGGGTGGTACCTGTGTATTGTGCAGAACCATCTGTAAACCAGGCCCTAGTCTTCTCTTCCTCTGTGAACTGATCATAGGGACTCCCCATGAGACCATCAGTGCAGGCTCAGGGAGAGAAGGCAGGGTGGCAGGAGTGGAAACCATGGGCCTTTGAACTACTTCCTCATGTAATTTACTTGTGCCTTCAGGACCTGCTTAAGCTCACAATTCCACTGGGCTGGGGAGGCCTCAGGAAACTTACAGTCATGGTGGAAGGGGAAACAAACACGTCCTTCTCATGGCAGTAGGAAGGGGAAGTGCCCAGCAAAAGGGGAAGAAGCCCTTTATAAAACCATCAGATCTCGTGAGAACTCACTCACTTTCATAAGAATAGCAAAAGGGTAACTGCCCCCATGATTAAATTACCTCCCATGGGTAATTTAGTGCATGCCTACCCTTCCATACCTTCATTGTGAAGTAATAGTGTGATTTCATCTTGATATCCGCTTCAGTGACCCCAGCTAACATTGTAACTCTCTTCTTAGCCTGTTGACTCAGAGGTAGGAAAAGCCCAAAGTGGCTAGGTGGCAATCTTAAATTCCAGTTTAATGGAATCATTATTATGTCCTCTGGAACTCCCACGGGTTCCCTCACATGACACCTGGGGATTATGGGAGCCACAATTGAAGATGAGATTTGGGTGGGGACACAGCCAAACCATAACACAAACCGTTTATGATACTGTTGACGTGGTACTGGAAATCTTTTATCCGCTTCCCCTGAGAGCACTCCGTATACTGCCAAGGAGACTTGAAGCCTTTTGAATTCCGTTGTTCTTTCCAACTTTGCAAAATTATTTGAGTTCACCAATGAATTAAGCTATTTTAGTAACAAGTAGGTATGATTTCATGTGACGCAGGAATAAAGTCAATCACATATATTATTTAATGTATGACTTAAAACTCCACTCTTTAGTGCCTGCTTTGTTTCTGGTACTGATATAATTTGTACTTTCATATGCTGTATCCAGAAACTCAACTCTTAAAAATAACTTACCAAGTTTTTAGAAAAATCTTAAAAATAACTTACCAAATCTATTCACAGTGCAGAGGAGAAAACTAATTTTAAAATAGCTTACCAAGTCTATTCACAGTGCAGATGAGAAAACTAAAGTCTAGAGGATTAAGTGATTTGTTCAAATACATTCAGCAATGTAACACTAGAGACAGTTAAACTCAGGCTCTTCTGATTGAAAATTGATCATTTTTTATAATACTTTTAATATATGTTATGATTTATGCATATTGCCGAAATTTTCAGAAATAATATGAGATGCATAAGAGTGCAGTCTAAGATGTGGCTTGTTCACATCACTGGTTGGGATCACTGGGTCAAATGGTATTTCTAGTTCTAGATCCTGGAGGAATCGCCACACTGTCTTCCACAATGGTTGAACTAGTTTACACTCCCACCAACAGTTTAAAAGCGTTCCTATTTCTCCACATCCTCTCCAGCACCTGTTGTTTCCTGACTTTTTAATGATCGCCATTCTAACTGGTGTGAGATGGTATCTCATTGTGGTTTTGATTTGCATTTCTCTGATGGCCAGTGATGATGAGCATTTTTTACTGTGTCTGTTGGCTGCATAAATGTCCTTTTTTGGAAAGTGTCTATTCATATCCTTTGCCCACTTTTTGATGGAGTTGTTTGATTTTTTTTCTTGTAAATTTGTTTAAGTTCTTTGCATATATCTTAAGTATTTTTTAAAATTCTCATTATGTGTGCAATTATTTTTCCTCCGAATATCAGTCTTTCCTAACAGCATGTAAGCTCCATTGGGGTATAGTTTATTTCTGCCTTGTTCTTTCCTATCATAATGTCAGCCACAATATAAATTCCTAGTAAATAATGCTTACATAAGGAATTGAAAGATAGATGTGTTACTAATTGTAAAGGTTGGTTATTTATTGAGAGAGCTGAGACTTACCCTTTTCATATAGGTGGGTTATTTTGTGTTTGTTAAGAGATGTTCCTATTTCAATTTTCTTGTTCAAAATGAATTTTTTAATGCATTAAAATAAAGTTAGTGTTGCTTTGTAAAAATGGGTTTAGTTAGAATGATTCATTGATTCTGTAATCCCAGCAAGTTGGGAGGCCGAGGCTGGTGGATCACGAGGTCAGGAGTTTTGAGACCAGCCTGACCAGCATGGTGAAACCCCATCTCTACTAAAAATAGAAAAATTAGGCATGGTGGTGTGTGCCTGTAATCCCAGCTACTCAGGAAGCTGAGGCAGGAGACTTGATTGAACCTGGGAGGCAGAGGTAGCAGTGCGCTGAGATCACGCCACTGCACTCCAGCCTGAGTGACAGAGCGAGACTCCATCTCTAAAAAAAAAAAAAGAAAAAGAAGAGAAATGGTTCATTGATTGATTTGTATATATTTCTAGTTGATGACTAGTTTTTAGTTTTTGTTATATGTCTTCTTGACTGAAATCTGGGTCATATTCTTTACAAAGAAGATACATGAATACTTTTAAAAATAGGAATATTAACCACAGTTGTGTTTCCATTTGACAAATAATTTTTATGATTAATTAGTTTGAATCTAGCCAGCAGGCATTTGTTCTAAATCATAACACTTCAGTAATCTTCATTGGAAAAAAACATTAAGTTGTGTGTTTTTTAGAACTCAGTTTAGCAAGAATTATGTGAAGGATTTGAAATATAAGATGCTTGCCCTCCCAGAGTGCTCAAAAGTATGCTGAAGCTGGAAAGACTAACATGTCAGTAGCTTGGCAATTCCCCTGAGAACTCCATACTATTAATCATTAAAGGAGTTTTTGTAATATGTCAGGGGCTTATAATTTTGCTGTATTATAAAAACATTTTGTGACAGGAAGATAATTTCAATTTCTGTGTCAGTGAATCTGTGTAAAAATTTTAATCACACAATTACAGAAAGAGTTCTGGTCTTTGGAAAACAAACTTTAGGTAATTAGAGTAATTTATAATTTCTTAAGTAGAATTAATCTTCCTGGCTATTTTATAATTATAAGATGGGATTCTAACAGTGAATAGGTGGTGTCTGAGGGCCCCTTTCAATGCCTTTGTATGAAATGATAATTTATGGCCTTATGGAATAATGTTATATCAAGAGTAAATATGTTTCCATGTGGAATGTCTTAAGATGTTAGAATGCATTGTTTAAAGATGATTTATAGCAGTATTTAAGAACTTAAGCAGCATTGGTTTCATTTCACAATCCCAGAATTAGTTTACAAATACCTAAAATTCTTTACAATAGATTAATATGATACTGCTAATTTTCTTCAAAAGTCCTTTGGATCTTTTGGTAGAGAAAGGGGTACATTTAAGAAAACTACACATTTCACAGATAAAGAGCACAATTTGGGACTTAGAAAAAAAGATTATAGAATGAAGTCTACTCTGGTTCCTATATCTCAGGGCTAAGTAGAATGATCTCTGATGAAATCTATTCCATCTCAGAAATAAAGCAACTTTATCTCAGAAGAATGCAGGGCTGTACATATCTGTCTGTGAAATGTAGCTGGAGATACTGAAAAGTTTAATGGTAATTCCTGGGGGTTAGTTTTTTGAAGACCCCCATATAATATGGAGAGTGTGCCACTTACTCTGCTGCCTTAGAAAATTTAAAAAAAAAAAAAAAAGAGTAAGTTTGGGGAAAATGTTAACATCTGTTTAAATCTTTTGTCACTGTAGAGCAAAGCTGAAAAAAGGTATTTGCAATAGGAGGCACAAATAGAAGAACCTTGAGTGTGATCTTAGAAAAGAAGACGTGGATGAATATAGGTGAATTAGAATTGAAGCTGATGCCAATTTTCTGATTGTAAGTCCGTCTTTTTCCATTATAGGATTAAAAGCACAAGATTGTTAAGACCTGAAAACACATACTAATTGAGTCCTGAAACTGAGTGTTAGAGTAATAATGAAAGGAAAATACTTTCATTATTTCAAAATACCCCAGGGTACCTTGGATTGAGTCCGATCATTCCCGGTTAAACATTAATTCCATTGTTTGCAGAGTGATACAACTAACCAAGATGCCCCAGTGCTCTGTTAGAAGAAAATTGTTGATTGACAAAGCTCCTTGCTGCATATGTTTTGCCCATTCTGTGACTAATTCATAAAAGTTTGTTTGTTTTATTTTTAACCAATGAAAAGAGAAGGAAACTATCGTCTAGAATAAAGTGGGAATATACTTTAGAATTTTTATTAAATTTGTCTTTCTAGCATTTCTTATTAAGCAGTGTTTCCACTCTTTAAAATGAAATTCTTCTTAGGTGATTTTTCTTTCTTCCTTTCTCTCTTTTTCCTCCCTTGCTTCCTCCATCTTTTTTCTCCCTTCCCCTGTCCCACACTACTTTCTTCTTTTTTCTCTTCCTTGTTTTATTTTTCCTTTGGGGTGGGGTATTGTAGCCCTTTCAAAGTGATGAAAACATTATATGATTAGATTATGGTGATAGTTACACGACTTTGTAAGTATTCTAAAAATCATTGAATTGTACATTTTCAATGACTGAAGTCACTGAATTGTACATTTTCAATGACTGAAAGGCCAACTAGAGGTTAACTAAGGTGATTGGAGTGAGTAAAATACAGAACAGCCAGCAGCCTATTCTCATCTCTCATCTCAGATTGATTGCAACAAATCACAAGGCTAGACACTCAGTTTCAGGACTCAATTGGTATGTTCTTTCAGTTCTTACCAATTTTGTGCTTTTTAGTCTTGTGATGGAAGAGATAGGCTGACAATCAGAACCTTGGCATCGGTCACAGCTTTAATTCACCTACATCAATTTGTGGTCTTTGTGTCCTCCATCCTGAGAAAGGAGACTGTCTGTGATAATTTAGAGACAGATTTGGTCTTTATGAAGATAAGGAACAGGATAGTGAGCTCTTGAACATATAGTAGTCATAGAAAAGTGAACAAAAAGCACACAAAACACTTACTGTGTTTAATCAGATATAGTTAGGAAAACAGTTTGAGTATTTATTTTTGAAGTCTAGTAGACTGTATTCATTCTGAAGTAAATGCCATATCACAATGGTGAATGAAAATTTAGTTTTTGAAAAAGTATTGTATGTTTGGTTTTTGAAAAAATTTTGGATACCTGGAAAATACTCTTTGTCTACATCAGGAAGTTTTTCGAAATACCTAAAAGTTAAATTCCATTATAAAACTAGGACAATAGGAATCCATGCAATCAAAATTTATTTAACATTATACAAATACAAGATTGTTTTGTTTTTATTGTGCTGTCAAAGTAGTGTCAGTTTGGTTGCTTTTGGCGCCTTGTCTCACTTATTATGACAGGAAGTTCCTTTTCCCATTCTCTCTTAGGACATGATGTGGCTGCATCTTGATTGACTATGGATGTTTCTGCAGAGCTTTTAAAGCATGGCTCATTGGATTATAAAGAATTGTTTTGTTATATGGTTGCTCAAGCTAGTGCTTTTGCTTGCATTACCCCAAAGTTTCTTTGTCACTTACTTCCTGTGCAGAAGTTGTCTACCTATTCTAGATTATGGAAATAACTCAGATGAGCTTCGTCAACAAGAAGGAAGATGCATTTAACATTTTTTCCCAAGGCTAAACTATGTACTATAATTTATTCAAATTAGATAAAAACAGGAAAAAAATATATCACTATAGAATGTCTAGAAAAGTGGTTTATATTTGTTCAACTGTTCATTTAAAAATTTTTCACTTAATTAAAAACTATTCTCTTGTAAAAGATAAGTATATTTAATTTTAATGAAAATTTGGCTTAATGGAATTTTGACTGCATGGAAACAACTGTTTAAAATGAGAATTCAAAGGATCCTTATTGATTATCTAGTCTCACCTCCTCATTGACAAAGAGTAGATTTTTACTTTTAGGGAAGAGCTTATATTGCCTTCATTTGTATTTTTTTATTTGTATTTTATTTTATTTTTTGAAACAGAGTCTCACTGTCACCTAGGCTAAAGTGCAGTGGCATGATCATAGCTCACTGCAGCCTCAAACTCCTGGGCTCAAGTGATTCTTCTACCTCAACCTCCCAAGTAGCTGGGACTACAGACGCATGTCATCTCACACAGCTGATTTTTTGTTTTGTTTTGTTTTGTTTTGTTTTTAGAGACAGCGTTTTGCTATGTTGTCTGGCCACCTCTCAAACTCCTGGCCTCTAGTAATCCTCCTGCCTTGCCCTCCCATAGTTTTAAGATTATAGGTGTGAGCCACCACATACAGTCTGTTTTTATTTTAAAAAAATTAAATTGAGGACTTGAAGTTTTTATTTAGGATTAAAGGATAGTTTTTAAAATTTAGTAGAGAAACACATTATTTCACTGGAAGGTAGTTTGCCAAAATATTTACAATGCTTATCTCTGATTGGTTAGATTATGGTTTAATTTTTTTTCATTTTGTTTTGTGCTCCACATGTTTCATGGTGAATATATTACTTTTGCGGAGATGAAATGACATTTTAGGCCTGGCACAGTGGCTCACGCCTGTAATCCCAGCACTTTGGGAGGCCAAGGTGGCCGGATCCCCTGAGGTCAGGAGTTTGAGGCCAGCCTGGGCAACATGACAAAACCCTGTCTCTACTAAAAATACAAAAAATTAGCCGGGCATGGTGGCAGGCGCCTGTAATCCCAGCTACGCGGGAGGCTGAGGCACAAGAATCAGTTGAACCTGGGAGGTGGAGGTTGCAGTGAGCTGAAATCACGCCACTGCACTCCATCCAGCCTGGGGAATAGAGCAAGACAATGTCTCCAAAAAAATAAAAAAGAAATGACATTTTATAAAGTACATTTTGGCTTTAATAATTAAAGTTTCACAATTTTAGATGACATTTTAAAAATTATAGTAAGAACACAATGTGAGATCTACCTTTTTAGTAAACTTTCAAATGTGTAATACATTATTGTTGACTGTAGCTACAGTGTTGTACAGCAGATATCTAAACTTTATTCATTTTGCTTGACTGAAACTTTATGCCTGTTGATTATTAACTGCCCATTTCTCCTCCTGCAGGGCCTGGCAACCATAGTTACTCTCTTTGATTCTGTAAATTTGAGTATTTTGTTAATACATACCTAAGTGGAATTATGTAGGATTTGTGTATCTGTGACTGGCTTATTTCACTTAGTACAATGTCCTCAAGGTTCATCTATGCTTTGCAGATTGCAGAATTTTCTTTTTTTTAGAGTTATTTTTAAAGGTATATGTCACATTTGCTTTATTCATTGCTCACTGGACATTTAGGTCCGCCTCTTGGCTAATGTGAAGTGTTGCATTGTACATAGGCATGCTGGTCTCTCTTTGAGATCCTGATTTCAATTATTTTGGATAAATATCTAGTATTAATTTCTAGAACATATAATAGTTTTTTTTTTTAAGTTGTTTGAGAAACCTCTGTACTTTCATCCATAATGGCTGCACCATTTTGTATTCCCATCAACAGCTGTGTAAGAGTCCCAATTTCTCCATATCCTGGTCAATACCTGTTGCCTTTTGTCTTTTTGATAATAGCCATTCCTAACAGGTGTGAGGTGATATCTCGTGGTTTTGATTTGCATTTTCCTGTTGGATTAGTGATGCTGAGAACCTTTTCATGTTTCTGTTGGCCATTTGCATATCTTTTTTGGAAAAAACGTCTATTCAGGTTCTTTGCCCATTTTTTAATTGTGCCATTTGTGTGTTTTTTTGATATTGAGTTGTAGGAGTTCTTTCATATTTTGGAGATTAATCCTCATAATATATGTGTCTTGCAGTATTTTCTCCCATTCTATAGTGCTTGTTTTTTACGCATTGTTGATTGTTTTCTTTGCTGTACAAGAGCTTTTTAAGTTTGATATAGTCCCACGTGTTTATTTTGTTGCTTGTCCTTTTGGTGTCATCTGTAACATCATTGTCAAGACCAATGTAATGAAGCTTTTCTCTTAGGTTTTCTTTTAGGAGTTTAACAATTTTGAGTCTTATGTTTAAGTCCTTAATCTATTTTGAGTTGAGTTTAGTGTACGTTGTAAGATAACGGTACAATTTCACTTTTTTTGCATGTGGCTATCCAGTTTTCTCAACACCATTTGTTGAAGAGAGTATCCTTTCTTCATTGTAGGTTCTTAGCACTCTTGCCAAAGATCAGTTGACTATATTTGTATGGGCTTATTTCTGGGTTCTCTGTTCTGTTCCACTGGTCTATATGTCTGTCTTTGCTTTGGCTCCATACTGTTTTGGTGTTTTGTAATACATTTTGATATCAAGAAATGTGACGCCTCCAACTTTGTTTTTTCTGGATTGTTTTGGCTATTTGGGATTTTTGTGGTTTCATATGAATTTTAGATTTTTGTTCTGATTTTGCAGAAACTACTATTGGGATTTTAATCAGAATTGCATTGAATGTGTAGATTACTTTGAGTAGTATGAATATTTTAACAATGTTGTCTTTCAATAAATACAGGATGCTTTTCCATTTATTCATATCATAATTTCTTTTATCAATAATTTGTAGTTTTCAGTATACAAATCTCTCCTTAGTTAAATTTATTTCTAAGTATTTTATTATTGTGGAAATGTTGTGGCCTTTTTACTCCTGTAGTTTGGTGGGCAGGAGTGTTACAGTTCTGCTGCCCTCAGCTCAGCAAGTAGGAGCATTATAGCTCTTTCACTCTGACAGTTCAGCAAGTTCTGAGTTCTTGTCCCGTGACCAGGAGGAATAAGATACATGGACACCAGAAAGGAAGCTCTTGACAGCAAGAGGGGACCCAAAAGTGGGTAGCTGTCTGCGAGGCTGAGTCCAGGGTTTTTATGGACTTAGAATGTGGGAGTGCATGCTGATTGGTTTATGGGTGGGCTGGGAAAAGGCACCATTCATTTGGTTAAAGGGCATAATTCAGAAAGAACCAATTGACAGAGAGTGGATGAGATGAGGAAGGAAGTTCTTACTCCAGTCTGTGGATTCTATCTAGAGTGGTAGCTCGGTTTTTAGGCTTTAGATTGTCCTTGGCTTGAAGGTTAAGTTTCACTGGGGACCTGTCCCTATCTGTCTAGGAATTTGTCTGTCTCCTGTTGCTATCAGTACTATTGTAAATGAGATCATTTTCCTCATTTCCTCCCCAGATAGTTCATTTCCAATTCTATTCAACATAATACTGGAAGTCCTAGTCAGAGCACTTAGGCAAGAAAAAGAAATAAAGCCATCCAAATTGGAAAAGAGGTAAAATTCTCCCTATTTATAGATGACATGATGTTATATGTAGAAAACTTAAACACTCCATTAAAAAACTGTTAAAACTAATAAGCAAATTCAGTAAAGATGCATGTTACAAAATCAAATTACAAAAATCAGTTGTGTTTCTATATCCCCATTTTTAAATTTCAAATTTGTCAACAATAAATTTAAATTAGACCTATGCCTGTATAAATTATAAACTTTTATATATATGAATTGAAATTAATGGTGTTTATATTTTAACTTGAAGTATTTGTGTGTTCATGTATGTATTCATAAATATATATGTATAAAACAAAGGTAAAATATATAGGAGATTTTTCTTTTAAAGCGTTTTTTACTAAAATTTCAGAAATAAAAAAATGAAAAGTTATCCTTCCCAGCCCTTTATTGTTAGTACTTTTATCAACCTACTTTACATTTATCAATCACTTAAATGTTTTTTGAGTGCCCAATATGTGTCAGGCTAAGGCTTAAAACCACACGCTTTTGCAAATCTTTTGATCTGGTAGAGTGCTAACATGCATATATGAAGAATTTCAGATAATATGATAGATTATATAGATAAATTAATAGAGAATGGAGTGACTATTCTTGCTGGGGAGTGGGCCACTCCAATGTCTGCTTAATTTGGAAAGGAGCTTTAGAGGCAGAGGGACAAGTAATGCTGAAGAATAGATGTATGAAGGACTCAAAGCAGAAGAATGGAAAATCTGATCTGTGATTTTAGAAATATCATTTTAACTTTATCCAACTTCCAGGAGTGAAAACACCTTAACCAGTGTTAAATAGCTGTTTCTTAATTTGTTTTTATTCAGAGAAAAAGTATTGGACCAAAACCTCCGTTTTTATATTTTATTGTACTTATTTATATTTCATGTGTGTTAAAAATCCAAAATTAAAAAAAAAATTCGCAACGTAAATAATCATTGACTAACCTCTGGACATGCTGTTTTTTTTTTTTGACCTGGTCTTTCTTGACATTATCTACCTTTTCATTTCTTTTTAAATGTAGTTTTTAATCAATCATGTTGTGTATCTTTTAAATATTTTATTTCTTCAGCTCAAAATTCTCCTAATTTTTTTCAGCCTGAGATTCATAATCTTTTAAAAGTGCTAATTAGTGATTAATATACCCAGGAATTATTATATCAGTGGTCCTTTGAAACTTTATAAATTTTGATGTATTCATTGGTTAATTTCTAATTTCTAAGAACTAGTTCAATTGCAATTGTACTTGCACAGGTACATATGTATATGTATATACACAAACACATATACATATATATATATATTCATAATTAAATTTATCTCTGAAACTAAATATAGACCTTCCCCTTAACCCCCTCCTTTACTTAAATAGCCCTAGGAAATTTGATATTTGATTTACTATTTAGCGAATATGTAATTTAATAATAAAAACTTAAGATTTGCTTTTCATTTTAAATTATGAAACTCTGATATGTTTTATTTATTGAAATATGTGCACATTTATTTAAAATAAATAGAAGCAAACATTCAAATTTAATTGATAATTTTGATACAATTTTTAAAATCCATGTTTAAATTCAAGTGGGAATTTTTATTTTTGCAAATCTCTGAGGCACATTATAAATAAATTTTTTAACTACTATGAAAGTACCTTTTCCTTTATTAAGCTTTTTCCAGTATTCTCAGGTTATAGATACAACAAAACTCTTTTTGCTTACTTTGTGACCATACATGAGAACAGTGGAGGATCTCTGTGCCTGTGCTAATTAGAGGCACCCTCCTTGTACAGCACTATTTATTTCTCTGCTCTTTTGGTTTCCAGATGCCTGTACTCTTCAAACATCTCTTTGACCTGTAGACTGAGAAGCACTACCCAGAATTTGAGATTTCCACTAATCTCTAGTGCTATATAATCTGCTTTTCAAGAGTCAACTAAATTTAGCTGCTTTTCCTTGCCTACCTGTTTCCAGTTTATTTACTATTCTACAGGATGAAAGGAAAATCAGTTTCCACCAGCTAAGGGTGAACTTTGGAGAAACTCTATGTTAGCTAAATAATCACATCTTTCTTTTCTGTTGCACCACACTCAAAATAGCTTAGTAAATTAGTAGCTTAGTAAATTATTAATATTATTATAATCATCTTATTTTAAAAGATGAAGAAATAGCTTTATTTGTTGAAAACAGTTGAATGTGTAGAAACAATTATTTCCACTTTATGGTACTAATGGAAAAATTAAATTAGACAGTATATGATTTTTCCTAGGCAATATAAGTAATGATAATGAGAATTAATACCTATTTTTCCAAGTAATATTCTTTTTGCTACACAATGCTGTTTATTATTATATATGCCTTCATTATTTTGAAATAAAACAATTGTTCCATTCAGAGATTACATGATTATGATTCGATTGCATTTTAAGAGTATTATATTCTTTTAAAACGTACTCTTAGATATCTTGAGAGGGAAAGCATTGTTTAGATTTTAAAAATGTGATATAAAAACAAAGTTTCTCTGCTAATCAGTATTTTCTAGCTCTTTCTAATTTTAGTAACTTATGAATACAAAGGGTTTATTGTGAAAAATTTTAACATGTTAAAATAGTTTTCAGATGAGGTAACAGAAATATAAATGTTCATGATTAGTTAGCTTTTCAAATTAGATGGAATTGAATTGAAAATAGCATTTTAATTTTAAATTTTATTTCTCTCATCTGCTTCTAGAAAATGGCATTTTAAAAATATATAATATTTTAAAAATTATTTCACACTTCTATAATGTTTCTATTTTCTACAATACACACACACATACATACTAGACATGAATTTTAGTCCTAAAATATACCTTCAAAATCAAATATAGCTCTGCCTCATTTCAGGAGGAAGCTGTGGTATTTCATTTAATATAGGCTTTAAAAAATAATTTTATAGGCTTAAATGTGCTCTTATTGCAGGAGTCATTCTCTGGGCTTGTGGTATAAGTCATTCGGTGAAATTAGAATGTCAAGTGCAAGACTGAATACCAAAGGTTGTTATTTGGATTGATGAAAAAGATCTAGTAACTAGTAACAAATGGAAAATGCCTATTTAAAAATTGCAAATATTTTATTGTTTTAAATTTTTATGTGTGTCAATTTTATAATACAAAAAAATCTCACCAAAATTACTAATATGAATTGATTGGAGTTTATTATAATCATTGCTTTTAACTTGTATTATAAAAAGTTTCAAGCAGGAAAAAAAGTACAGAGTAGTGTAACGAGGCCTCATGTATCTGCTATCCACCTTCATTGATTTCAATGCATGATCATTCTGTTCATGCATATGCTCATTTTGCAACCTTCCTCCCAATATTATTTTGATGCAAATTTCAACAATATATTATTTCACTTGTAAATATTTCTGTGTGAAATAGTTCTAAAAAAGAAAACTATTTACATGCAAGTACTATGCCATTATCACATTAAAATAATTAGTAATAATTCTTTAATGTCATCAATAGCTACCCAGGTTTCAAATTCCCAATTGTCTCATCAAAATTATAATATTTTGAATTTACTTGCTTGTAAATATGACCTCTACTCTCTAACATGCCTATAATTTTCACATTTTTATACGTCTTTATTTTAGTCTCTTTAATCAATAAGTTTTTCCATAATTTTTTTCTCTCTGTTTTTGTTTCCCATGTAACAAATAAATGTCATTTGTGCAGTAGAGTTTCCCACAGTCTGGATTTTAATGATGGCATCCCTGTAGTTTAACAGGTTCATCAGTTTATGGAATTTCCTGTAAAATGTTAGCTAGATATAAAGGTTTGATCAGAATCATGTCTGATTTTCTTTTGGCAAGTTTATTTCATAGTGGTAATGTGTTCTTTCATTGGGAGTTATGTTACTTTGGCTTGTTCCTTTTTTTCAATGTTAGTACCAACTGATGCTCAATGACTTTACTAATTTTTCAGGGATTGAAAATGGTTGTTCCAATCTTATCATTACTAACATACTAATTAACAGAATACTTCTAAAAAACATCACCACTGCCCATCACCTACTACTGGATTATCTAGTGAAATAATTTATACAGGGAAGTCAAGATAATTAGTTGATTCTTTCCCTTTATTTGCTGACTCTCAAAATAATGAATTTATTTTCTAGCATTGTTTAATGATGAGTGATGATCTGTTGTTATGAGCTTATGGATTTAGACATATTTGACATATTTCAACCTATTGCAGTTTATTATTCTAATCCATGGTTTGTTACTTTTCTCATTTTAATTACTGGAGTCTCCTCAACTTTGAACTAAGACTTTGTACCACTCTTACCCTAGACTGTGAATCAGCCATTTGTCCAAGGAACTTTGTTTGTGGGGGTTGTAGTTTCCAGTCTTTCAATAGTCAGAGTTCTTTTTTCTTTAAGATAAACTATGTCTTGTATTTACACAGCTTGTTCTAATTCAGAATCAGGACTGCAGCAGTTTTACATAACCATTTATCTTACATTTATATCTCTTTTCACATATATTTTCCAGTTCTCAATAGCACTGAAGGTAATAGAATTAGAGTATCACTTTCATCCCATGTTGCACGCAAAAGAGACATAGAATAACAATTCAAGTACTACCTCATCTATATGAGTATTGAGTTTAAAATTTGTTTGCATTTCTTTTTGTCTTCATGATGTATCTTCTTAGGGTATTACAGTCAAATTATTATGTTTTAACATCACATGAAATAGCTCCTGTCTCAATGCTTATACTACCAATTGGATATGTATCTAGGATCGTATTTTCATTTTATTTTCTATTGTGAGAAATTTCCCTTTTTAATTTAATTTTTTACGTTTAAAGTGGTTTATTCTGAGTCAAATATGAGTGACCCTTGGACTGTTACACAGTCTCAGGAAGCCCTAAGAACATATGCCTCTAAATAGGTGTTTGGGATATAGCTTGGTTTTATATATTTGAAGGAGGCAAGTTACAGGCAAATATATAAATCAATACATGTAAGGTATACACTGGTTCAGTCCAGAAAGACTGGACATATCGCAATGATGGCAGGGAGGGTGGGCTTACAGGTTGTAAGTGGATTCAAAGATTTTCTGGCAGGCAGTTGGTTGAAAAAGATAACCTCTGCCTAAAGAGTTGAACTTAGCAGAAAGAGATGCTTGAGTTAAGATAACGGTAGATAAGATAGCTAGAGTTAAGACTCTAGTTGTGAAAATTTAGGTTTTTATTATGTAGCTGAAGCTTCCAGAGAGCAGGCTTCAGAGAGAATAGATGATAAGCCTTTCTTATTGGACCTTAAAAGGTGTCAGACACTTACCTCTTTCCTGGATCAGGAAAAGACATGGGAAGGAGATTCTGTACAGAATACAGATTCCCTCACAAGAGACAGCTTTGCAGGGTCATTTCAGAATGTGTCAAATAAACATATTTTGGGGTAAAATACCTTTATTTCCCTCAGGGCCTTCTACCTGTTATGTGATGCTATACCAGAGTCAGGCTGGAATTTGGTATCTTATACAACAGTCTCTTTTGTTAGTTCTGTGATCTCTATTTTAATATTAAAGCTTGTCAGTTGTTCTTAACCTCAAAAATGTAGGAGTTTCTTTATAGCAATGTGAGAACAGACTAATACAGAAAGTTGGTACTGAAGAGTGGAGCATTGTTATAAAGATACCTGAAAATGTGAAAGTAACTTTGGAACTGGGTCATGGGCAGAAGTTAGAAGAGCATGCAGGGCTCAGAAGAAGACAGAAAGATGAGGGAAAATTTGGAACTTTTGAGAGACTTATTAAATTGTTGTGACCAAAATGCTGATAGTGATATGAACAGTGAAGTCCAGGCTGAGGAGGTCTAGATGGAAATGAAGAATTTATTGGGAACTGGAATAAAGGTCACTTTTGTTATAGGTTAGGAAAGAGCTTGGTTGCATTGTGCCTCTGCCCTAGGGAACTGTGGAACTTTGAACTTACGAGTGATGATTTAGGGTATCTGGAGGATGAAATTTCTAAGGAGCAAAGTGTTTAAAATGTAACCTGGCTACCTCTACTAGCCTGTGCTCATATGAATGAGCAAATAAATGATGTAAAACTGGAACTTATATTTAAAAGGGAAGCAGAGCTTAATGTCTTAGAAGATTTGCAGCCTGGTCATGTGCTGTCTAAGCTTGGAGGCTTGGAAAATTTGCAGCCTAGCCCATTTTCTGGGGAGGAATTCAAACTGGCTGCAGAAATTTCCATAACTAAAATGAAGGCAAATGCTATTAGCCAAGACAATGGGAAAAAAGCATTGAAGGCATTTCGGAGACATTTGTGCAGCTCCTCCCATTACAGGCATGAGGGCCTAGGAGAACTCAATCGTTTCATGGGCCAGGCCCAGGGCCTTGCTGCCCTGTACTGTACTTGCCCTGTACAGTCTAAGAGTTGAGGCTTGAGAGCCTCTGCCTAGATTTCAGAGGATATATGGAAAAGACTGGATGTACAGGCAGAAGCCTGCTGCACTGGTGGAACCCTCATGGAGAACCTCTACTAGGGAAGGGGAAATGTGTGGTTGAAGCCCCCACACAGAATCCCCATTGGGGCACTGCCTAGTGGAGCTGTCAGAAGAGGGCCTCTGTCCTCCAGACCCTGGAATGGTAGATCCAATGGCAGCTTGCATCCTGTACCTGGAAAAGCTGCAAGCACTCAATGCCAGCCCTTGAGAGTAGCCATGGGGGCTGAGCCCTGCAAAGCCACAGGGACAGAGCTCCCCAAGGCCTTGGGAGCCCACCCATTATATCAGTATGCCCTAGATGTGAGATAGTGAGTCAAAGGAGTTTATTTCAAAGCCTTAATATTTAATGACTGCCCTGCTGGGTTTTAGACTTGTGTGAGGCCTGTGTACCCTTTCTTTTGATCAATTTCTCCCCTTTGGAATGGGGGTATTTACCCAATGCCTGTATCCCCATTATATCTTGGAAGGAACTAACTTGCTTTTGATTTTACAGGCTCCTAGGCAGAAGGGATTTATCTTGTCTTAGATGAGATTTTGACCTTGGATTTTTGACTTAATGCTGGAATGAGTTAAGACTCTAAAGAACTGTTGGGAAGGCGTGATTGCATTTTGCAATGTGAGAAGAAGGTGAGATTTGATAGGGACCAGGGGCTGAACGATATGGTTGAGATCTATGTCCCTGCCCAAATCTCATATTGAATTATAATCCCCAATGTTGCAGGAGGGGCTTGGTGGGAGATGATTTGATTATGGGGTGGTGTCTCATGGTTTAACATAATCTTCTTAGTGCTGTTATCATGATAGATTTTTCACAGGAGCTGGTTGTTTAAAAATGTATGGCACCTCGTTCTTCTCTCTTTTACTCCTGCTTTGGACATGTAAAGTGCAGGCTCCCTGTTTGCTTTCTTCCATGATTATATGTTTTCTGAGGCCTCCCCTGAAGCCAAGCAGATGCTGCCATGCTTTCTATAAAGCTTGGGGAACCATGAGCCAATTTAACTTCCTTTCTTTATAAATTATCCAGTCTCAGATGTTTCTTTGTAGCAACGTGAGAATGACTAATTCAGAGAGAAAAGTAATCTTTGTTGTTTTACCCACTTTTGTAAGCTCTAAGGACTTTTAAAAAAAGTTTTGTTTTTTTTTTTTATTTACTCTGGAAAACAAAACAAAGAATGAGTAAAGTTTTAAACAAAAGATAAGCACTGCCTAGCTCTGACGACGACAGGAAAAGGAAACTCACAGTAGCTAAATATTTAAATTATTTGGGACTAAATCAAAGAACATATTATATTGTTAGATAGAGGAAACATGACTAAATGAGTATTTATGGTTTTGTATACAGGCCTGGTCCTATATCACATGAAGGCAGTTTATTTTGACTGTCATCTGCTCTCAGGTCTGAAGATGAGTCTTTAATTAACTTGAATTCGGTGTCAGATACCAGTGTTGATGTTTAAGATTCAGTAGGAGTTGGGCTGGGTGTGCTGGCTGTCACCTGTAATCCCAGCCCTTTGAGAGACCAAGGCAGGTGGATCACTTGAGACCAGGAGTTTAAGACTACCCTGGCCAACATGGCAAAACCCTGTCTCTACTAATTAGCCAGGTGTGGTGGTGCATGCCTGTAGTCCCAGCTCCTTGGGAGGCTGAGGCATGAGAATCACTTGAACCCAGGAGGCAGAGGTTGCTGTGAGCCAAGATCTTGTTGGTGCACTTCAGTCTGGTCAACAGAGCAAGACTCTGTCTCAAAAAAAAAAAAGATTCAGTAGGAGTCAGTACTCCTTTTTCAGATGAGTTAGGAGTTAGGTGTGTACCTACGAGTCAAAGCCTTGCAACTTAACAGCACAAAGTAGTTTGGTTAACGATATTTGATAAAGACCCTGGAGCTGGAGAGAATTTTTTAAATGATGTTTAGCCATTCGGCTGGAGCAGATAGGACTGGAGGTTTTTTTTTGTTTGTTTGTTTGTTTTTAAGAGACGGAATCTCGCTGTGTCGCCCAGGCTGGAGTGCAGTGGCACAATCTCTGCTCACTGCAAGATCCGCCTCCTGGGTTCACCCGCAGTTCTCCTGCCTCAGCCTCCCGAGTAGCTGGGACTACAGGTGCCTGCCACCATGCCCGGCTAATTTTTGTATTTTTAGTAGAGACGGGGTTTCACCGTGTTAGCCAGGATGGTCTCGATCTCCTGACCTCATGATCCGTCTGCCTTGGCCTTCCAAAGTGCTGGGATTTCAGTGGAGTTTTTTACTTAATTGGAAGCTGTAAAAAAATTCTACAACCTTACAGTGGTTAATTTTTATAATTTTGATAAGCCCCTAGCAATAGCTCGAAGTTGGACACTTAATTTAGTGTTCGATTTTGAAGATGTTTGTCAAAGATGTTAAAAGCCTCAAAACATTTGATTAAAACAGAGTCATAGGTCATTGTAAAATAACAGTTATTCATTTATCCAGTGTGATAATAAAAAGACCTCAAAAGTGATATAAAAAGTTACATGGATGTAAAAACTTATCTCTCAAAATTTAGTTTTCTTAAGGCAATTTTTAAAATCTAATAAAAACAACAGGAATTATTGCAAAATCTTTGTTTCTTAAGCTACTTATCAAAAAGGTAAGGAAGAGCCTGCAGTGTGATAGTTTTTGCTTATGGGAAGCTCCTTCAGATAACCAGAAAGTTAAACTTGATGAAAAGAGAATGTGAGTTAATCAGACATAGGAAGACCAGTACTACGTCATAGAGCCCTTAAGCGAGAGAATATGTGACCCTTAGCAATATGGGAAGTTGCCTGGTTATAATGAACACTTTAGGTATATGTTTGGTCTCAGAAAACAATACCCCACAACAGAAGCCTCAGAAACAACTTCAAAAATAAAAGTTTTTGGCCTTCTGCCCTTCTGACACTCAGCTCCATTTTCACTTGAGGCTGCCCATGGAAACTAGAACCTCTCTTCCTCCATGTGGATCCTAGAAACCAAAACTCCTTTTCCTCAAAGCCAGCAATACAACCTAAAAATATTACCCTAATTTTTCCTCCACCTTTCTGTGTGAGAACCAGCCACAAAGAAATACTCTGATCTTCTTTGTTGGACTGTAGATTATAAGACCCCCATACCTAGAAAGAAAGAAGTGCTTACTCAAGGAGATTAAGAATCTATACAGACAGACAGGCCTTGCTGGCTTTTCCCACACAGTCTGCTAGCATTAAAGTATACCCTTTTTAATATCATGTTTTCACGTGTCTTTCCATACTTTATTGAAAGTATAAAATTGACAATTTACCCTGTATCTTTGGTCTTTCTTCTGAAAACTCCCCCCATATATACACCAAACAAATCTGCATACCTTCCCTTCAACCAGTCTGTCTTTTTTGAGCTTTTTTGTTGATTTTTCAGCAAACCTTCAGAGGGCCTCTGGCCGCTAAACGTATTAAGAAAAGCCAGGAGTACAGAATTAAGTTATACTGGAGGAAAACAGTGTCTTTTTAAAACCTTCAAAATAAAATATTTTAGCATCAGGCTATAACAACAGATGTAGAACTGGAGGAAAAAAAAAGTGTTAAAGGAGCCAACGAAAGTTGAAGCTTCAATGAATGGGTGTGTGAAAGAAAAAAAAATGTTGAAGAAGAGAGTTAGCATCTCAGGTCTTCTCAAAGGGTGGACAGCTGAAAGCAGCAGGGTATAGAAACTGAACTTTTAAAATATCAATCTGAGAAACTTAAAAAAGAAAGAGACTATATAGAATTAAAAACTTAAAACTTACAATTTCATGAAGAGTAATTGTAAAAGTCAAGAAATCTTGTTATACTAACCAATTATTTAGTTATGTATTAGCATATTTTAATGTAAAAGCTTAATATCTAGGAAGACTAAGTCTGTTAATTATAGCCAATTTAAGCACATAGAAAATATCTTTTATTAATTCTGTTTTTATGAATCTTATCACGACTTACAAAAACCATTTACAACATGCTCATACTTTCTATTTTGTTGTAAATATCCATCTGCCTTAAATAACCAGTCATTTATGTTAGGACAAAAATTTATTATACAAAATTATTCTGTTTTTAAGCTTTCTTGTCAGAAATACCTCTTAATATCTGTAGTTTCTTCACACCTTTCTCTCTTATTTACTGGTTTCTTTTTCATTTGTTTCATAAATAATATTGAAATGAACTTTGAATTAGATAAAAATTATTTTCCTTTTAAAAAGAGCACATTTTCATGTCTGTCTTATAATTTTTTTATCCAAAGCACATCTTATTTTGGCATATTTGATATACAGAATTATATAGGAACTAGAATTTTTATATTTAGTAACCTTACATTTTTGTGAAAACCTAGGAAGTAGAAATCTTGAATTGTCTGTCACTTCAGCATTTTATAGATAAGAACCATTTTATAAACTTTTTAAGAAAAAATATCTTCCTATATATTTTTTAAAATTGGAAATTATGCAGACATTTAATGAGTATATATTATTTACCTTACTACAATTTAAGATTTTAAATTACATGACAAGCTCATTTATAAACATTTATCCTGAAACATTTACCTAATTAATTTATTTTTAACAGTTTACCTAGATTACTTATGAAAAACTGAGATATTAGAAAAAGCTAGAAATTATTTAAAGTTATTTTTCTGTTAATCATTTTTTTTTAGTCTGTGACTATCAGGTATTTACCTAAGTAAGAACCTTAAGGTTAAATATATGGTTTTTAAATTGTTTTGCCAATAACTCAGGATTTCACTGTTTTCATTAAACCAACAGTACTAAATATCTTATTTATCAAAAATTACACAAATATAATTCTGTTTTGCATTAGGTTTATAGTTTTATAACCTTCATGTCAAAACTGGACACCTCATAATATCTAGCAGAGATAAATGTAAAACTGCTTAATCAATAAATTCAGAAAAAAATGTATATTGACAATTCTGAAGACATTTTAAAATTTATTTTAATAGTAATTTAAAACTCAGCTTATTTATTTAATATTTACTTAAATCACATAAACTTGAAAAATATTTTGGCTTATTTATGTAATTTTTGAGTACTCTATTTTCAAGCCAATTTGGTACCTCGTGGCCAAAACACATTACAAAATACATGTCCCTACACATAAACATATCTAAACACACATACACACAAACACAAAGATCCTATTACTTTTACTTCAGAACTCTGGCTATGAGATAGTAATATAAACTTACCAGCTTACAGAAAAAAAAAATGAAAAAGATTGGGTCCAAAGAATGGGTTTTATCTTGACACCAGTAGAAAAGTAATGGCAGATTTAAAGCAGGCAGAAAAAGAAAATAGAGAAACAGATAACTTAGCTTTGAAGACTCTATATTTTAAAATGTGTACACTAGAAGACCATAACCAGATGAAGTACTCAAAACCCCAGCATGCCCTTGAACTTTCCCATTTACGCAAATACTTGCAAGCAGAGGTGCCATAAAACCAACTGGGTTGCTCCAAAGGGAGTCATTCTCTTTGTCTTTCTTCATTTGTAAATGATTTGTTTATATATATTTTTTTCTTTAAGGGAGGAACTGAACTGTAGTCTAGATTTCAGTGTAGTGGAACTGAGAAGCTCAGTCTGTCATTTGTTTATGCAACGGACAGTCTGGTTTCTTGAGCAAATGCAAAGATTAGCTAATTGAAATTGATTATGAGAGAAAAAGGCAATGGAGAAAATCCTTTAGAATGCACATCTGAATCAAAATTAGGATCCTGAAAACTTCCCAGGAAAAGAACAAGCTCAGAATAAACCAAAGGACTGTCAACCAAGTGGGAGATCCAGGGCTCAGGACAACAGTTCTACCAGAGGAGAATCTCTCAGTCGGGGGGCTTTCAATGGGCACATCTTGGTATCTTAGTTCTGAGTTCAGGTAATTCCTTTAGCAGGTCCTGAGTTTTCTCTGAGGCTACCTATGGGTGCCAATTAATGCAGATGAAAGAAACCAAACTCTGTAAAATATTCAAAGAGGTTTTTTCTGAGCCCAATATGCGTGACCATGGCTTGTGACACAGCCTCAGGAGGTCCTGAGAACATGTTCTCCTTGATTTAATTTTGCTTTATAATTTAGCAAAAATTTACAGTTTTCCAAAGTTCAATTTACAAAACAATTTAAAGAAGAGTGGCCTCAATCCTTGTCCTCTCTACCTTATATCCTTTTTTTTTCATTATAGGTAAACAATGGGGTCTGAGAGTTAGGGCATAATATTCCCCCCCTTTTTTTTAACTGGAAATTTCTAGTGAAGATACTAGCCTTATGTCATTGTTTTTTTCAGGTAGTTTGGATACCTGAAAGTGATAGTATAAGAAGAGCTGACTGAATGATATTTTCTTAGTGTCACATGCAGATAACAGTTGATCTGCACCTTCATATTTCAGAGTTACTTGTGTGCTCCAAAATCACATTTTATTTTTATTCCTTCACTTGTCTTCTGCCATAAGTCATTTGCTGTCAATGATGTCAAAACTTTGATTACAGTCTGTTTCTCTTTCTCCTTTATAAAAAATGCCTTGGAGTTCTTTCCCTATATTCCCAAAGTTTCTTTTTTTTTTATTTTTAAATTTTGCTAGAATTTGAGTAGAATATGTCTCCTTCTTGGTTATTATGGTGACTTTGCCCAAGTTTACAACATACTCTTCATATGTACATGTTTTTGAATTTAAAGTATTTTTTAATTTTTAATTTTAGTATCCATTTTGCCTCTTGTTTTGGTTTTCTTCTTTGAGGAGTCTTATATGTTGGATTTTTTTTCTGCCTTCCGTATTTGTGACATCCTTTTGAGTCATTTTTCTTCATTTTTTTAATTTAAACATTTTCTTATGTTTATAGTTTTTTTTTTTATAGTGCTACCCATTTTGTTGCATTATTTCTGGTTCGTTTTTCCTTTTGGACATTACTTACTTTCCTTATTTTTAAATTTCCTTAGTTTTATCACCCAATTTCTGAGTTTTTCTAATTTTTATTCATATTGTTTTTTCATATCTTCAATTTTCTTAATTGCTTTTAGCTCATTTTGAAAAATTAGGCTAGAGTTTTAATCTGATTTGTTGACAATTTTTTTTGTATGCTTTCATTGCTTGTAGGGGTGTTATTTTCTCCTCCTTTTCTTTTATAATCTTATCACAACTTTACATAAGATGTGAACACAATGTTTTATTCATTTTTAATTTTTGACATGAGATTAGACTTTCTAAGATTTTAAACAAAGGTAGTGGCTTACAATATCTTTTCTATCTTTATAATTTTAAAACTCTCAATTCTGGTGGTTTTAATAGATAGAAGTATAGCTTCATACTTTCAGATTTATCCTGGCCTTGTCTTCACCCCAATGTTTTTCTGGACTTTTCCTTTAATCACTCTTATTCCAGTTTGTCTCGGTTGGTTTTTATTTCCAAAATTTATCTTTAATATGAGACTTAGTCCTGAAAGGAGCTTTTGGGAATTCATATGACTCAGATTGTTCCAACTCTTTTTGATCTGAACACAAACACAAACCTTTGCCCTTGCCAGTGAGTTGGCATAGAAAATGCCCTTTCAATTACTGCTGGTCTCATTGACAACCTGTTGCCTATTTTGGTATGTTAAATGGGCTTTTGGTATCCTTTATTTTCTCCAACACTGATGCCGCTGCCATGAGTGTCTTCTGACTATTAATGGCTTACTCTCACTCAATTCCATTATAAGAATCTTTGACATAGCTTGTGCATTAATTTCCTATGTCTTACAACAAATTCTATGCCACATGGTACGCTTGGCTGCTTAAAATTACAGCCATTTATTACTTCACAATTTTTGTGTGTCAGAAGTCCCATAGACTTACCATACCTGTGTCCTTGGTGTAGGGTATCACCAGGCTGAAATAAGGAGTTTTCTGGGCTGTATTCTCATCTGTGGACTCTACTAGAGAATAATCTGCTTCAGAGATCCCTCAGGTTGTTGGAATTCATTTCCTTGCATGCAGCTGCACAATTTATGGCAGTATGCTTCTTCAAAGCTGTTAAAGGAGAGACAAAGGCTGTACTTTTTGTAGCCTCTAATGTTAGGGAAAGACTGGGATCTCTCCATAGGCAGTTCATAACATGGCTCTTTCCTTCTACAAGGCCAGAAGAGTCTCTTTTCTTTAAAAAGGCCCAGTCCCTCTTTTAATGAATCTCACTTGATTTTTAATTAAGGTTTTGAGACCTTAATTATATCTACAAAACCTCTCCATCTTTACCATGTAACTTAAGGTAATCCTGGCTTTCATATTCCGTTATATGCATAGGTCCTTCTCACCCTCAAGGGGAGAGATTGTACAGGGTGTGTACACCAGGTGGGCAAGGATCTTGGGGTCCATTTTAAAATCCAGCCATCGCAGCTTGCCACCTAGTTTTGTTGTAGATTTTGTTCCTGTTTTTTTTGTTTGTTTGTTTTGCTATTCTGGTTGTATTATCTTTTATTATGGAGGAATTCACAAACTAGCCACCATGATTACCTTTCCCTAAAATCCTTTAATTAAAGTTTTGTATATTAACACAGTTTAATAGGAAGTAATACAATAGTAAGAAAAGACACTACAGCGTCATAGGTATGATATTCCAATATCAAAGTATAGGTCCTCAGTCTCTCATCATTTTGATTTGAAATTACTTCCCTCACTGATCTAGCTGATCCTCCCAAGTTCTCATTATAGAAACATGTTCATGTCTCCATTATAGCAATTAGTACATTTTATTATCTATATTCTTTGACCGTTGATTTCTAAACTGGCAAACATGGATCCCTACAGGAAATTCAAGGAAAAAAGAGACATTAAAATTTGTATTAAAAATTTTTTTTTATTGTTTACCTTTTGATTTGTATTTTCAGCTATATTTCATAATATGTGCACTAATTTAACAGATAGTTTATACATACAGTTTTAAATTGAGTATAATATATGTTATGTAAGAATATATTAATTTGTACATATTTTGGGGCGCATGCTCAAACATTTTTCACATACAGTCTTCATGAAGAAAACATTTTGGAAACCACTTTTTAGATAGTGAACTATTTTAATAGGTACTGTATATCTCTATTTCTATCCATAGATCTTTTGCACTTGGCACATACATAAAAACAATAAAATGCAGCTGTTCTGCAATAAACTAACATGTGTTATCGCTTACCTGGACCACATCATTATCCACTATAGTTTTATCTTCTTTTATTAGCTTTACCATATCAGTTCTGGTAGGACAACTTTTCTAATATGTCCTTGTTTTTAGTATGTGAAAACTATCAAATTATGTTTTTCATATTATTTGCTAATATCTGTTTACTGATAGGATGAATATCTTGCAGAAATGTCCCTGAATCTTTCATAGAAATGTAACACTTATGCTTTCCAGGTTACATTTTGTGTCCAAGGAATGAAGAGTATTAAAATCTGAATTTTTTCATTGTGTTTGCAAATGCTCTTTCAGGCTTTTTAAAATTCAGAGCCCAAATGATCTAATTGGCAGTTGTACATATCAAGCTGAAGTTAGAATTGATTATACATTGCGATCATCTGTTTGTTCTATTTAGAGGTGAAAAAGCATTTCTTTTCCCACTTTGGCTTCAGTATTTGTTTGGCAATCAAAGTACTTGGACTTGTAAGTTACATCAGTGTAAAATACTTTTTTAAAAATGAGATTTTTTAGAAATGTATTCTTTAAAATAATCTTTAGTAGTTCTGAGTTCAAAGAAAGGAAATTCAACCCAGCAACCCCATTACTAGTATACATCCAAAGTAATAGAAATCATTCTACCATAAAGACACGTACACGTGAATGTTCATTGCAGCACTATTCACAATAGCAAAGACATGGACTCAACCTAAATGCCCATCAGTGACAGATTGGATAAGAAAATGTGATACATACACACCATGGAATACTATACAGCCATAAAAAGGAAGATCATGTCTTTTGGGGGAATATGGATGGAGCTGGAGGCTGTTACCCTTAGCAAACTAACTTAGGAACAGAAAACCAAATACTGCATATTCTCACTTATAAGTAGAAGCAAAATGATGAGAACTCATGACATGAAGAGGGGAACAACAGACACCAGGGTTACTTGAGGGTAGAGAGTGGGAAGAGGGAGAGGATCAGAAAAAATACCTATTAGGTACCTGGGTTAGTGCCTCTGTGATGAAATAATCTGTAAAACAGACCTTTGTGACATGAGTTTACCAATATAACAAACCTACACGTGCACCCTGAACCTAAATTGAAAGTTTAAAAACATTAAAAAATAAATACATAAAAAATACAAATGCAGTGATGGGAGTTCTAATATATACTTCTAGTGTGGTTTGAGAAACCAGGACTAAGGTTAATATAAAATCTTATCCAGGACAAACAGAATTAAAAACCAGCTGTGCAAATGCATTTCAGCCCCCAACTTGCACTTGCATTTCATCTTCCAACATCTTATTGGCCAATGCAGTCGCATGCCCAATTTCAAAGCTTGCCCTCATGAAGTCACATCAAGAGTGTGATATATACATATATAGATATAGATATATCACATGTATAGTATATATTATGTATGATACATTATATAATTCTTTTAATAATTACATCAAATACATAATATATGACTATCAAATTATTAATAGTTATATAATCAGTATATTAACATAACAATTATTAATACAATTATTCTATTAATAGTCTAATAATTACATTAAAAGTCTATAATAATTTTGTTTTTTTTCTGTCATTTCTTACTTCCTGTTGCATTGTTACTGGTTAATTGCATTATTCCCAATTCTTTGTTCTCCTGCTATATATGTTATATATGTCTGTCACATAGAATATATATATCACAAAAAATGTAAAGAAGACACAAAATAAACTTGCATGAAAAAATCCAAACACATCAGTAGTCAAAATAAAAGGAAATAAATAAAAGTAGTTAAAACACATGTTTTCAGACTGAAATAAATATAAATCTATATGCTGCTTAGAGAACTATATTAGTTTACACAATGCTTAATATAATATTATTGATTTGTATGTTTTCATGTCTGTAACAATAAACTCTGTTGCATAATATAAAAGAGAAATGCCTTCACTTATATAGTATATATGTTCCAGAAATGTTTAAATATCTAGTTGCATTTAAAAGTTTTGGAAACAATCCTTTTTTAAAAAAGAAGTCTCTATGAATTATTTGTTAAATTAGGAATATTGTTAATTTATCATTTTAAATTGTACTCTTCTTCAGAAACCATATTTAATTCTTTTTCTTATTTCTAGGAGAGCATATTTCTACCAACTATTGTTATTCAATAAATGTTTAGAAGTCACGGTTAGCTGATAATCTCAACATTCCAGAGAAAAGTAAATTCAGAGAAAGTAAAAGCTGTTGGAGTTGGAAAGGGATGGATTTCATAAAGATTAAAATTTAAAACATGAATTTTACAAATGAAGAAACCTTAAAGAACATTTTTCATTTTGTATGGCATTTTAATCATCATAATTTTCTAAATTCCTGTCTGGTTGCAAATTAGAACCATTAAATTAAAGTTAGAAGAAAAAAAATTCTACCAAAATGCATAAGCAGACAAAGACGTATATACGTATAAGAATATCATTTACAGCATTCTTTCTGTATCTCCAATCCCTGAATATCTATTATTTGGTTAAATAAATTATAATGTATCCACACAATGGAATGGTAATTGGCCTTTAAAAATGTGAGATGTGAGAAAAAGACTATGCATGTGTGTACACATATACACACATGCTACTGGGGTGTGTGTGTGTGTATGCGTGTGTATTTGTTTGTGTGTTCTGTAATGTTATACACCAAATTGCTATCACTGGTCAGGACATGACTCTGGTGGTAGGAGGTAACTGGGAGATGTGGTGAGGGGAATACTAATTAGACTGTGGGGAGGACGCCTTAATTTTATCTTTCTATATCTCTCTTTTTCCCAAAATTTGCAATATGCTTTTCATCACGAAAAAAATCAAAATGGGAAGTAAAATATCAGAGACAGCCTACATTGATCATTTTTTATGAGTAAGGTGATGCAGGAAAAGCATTAATTAAATGAGACTGCCTTACATCAAGTAGTACCAGACAATAGAAAAGGGAAATCATTTAAACCTTGTTCGTTTATGCATATCCTATATTTTTCCAAAATAGAGTACCACCAAAACATCTAAAGATTTCAAAAGTGAGGAAATAACAGAGAGGAGATACATTTTTTAAAAAGTAAAACTAAAAAGAGCTGGTTTATTATGAAATGCATATACTGGAGATCTATCACATTTGCTAAAATTGGGCCACAAATGTGGTTCTAATATTTCTAACAGCCAGACCGGATAAAGAAACATGATTCACAGTGTTCATTAGATAAAAACAAATCTATTGTTGGGAAGCTGTAGCATCAGCCTGAGGGCAGAGAGGATAACTGTTAAAGCTTCTTTCACATGTCATTCAAATGCTAAACTTAACTGTAGAAAGGTCCCAATATAAAGTTATAATAAAAGCCAGGTTGTTTAAAACATACCTATTTTAAAAGTTACCAGTGGGGAATACCTCAATCTTCAAGGTTACATAGGGCATTAATGAATTTCGGGAAGGGTCACACTCATGCAAAACTTTATTTTGATATTGTAGTATTTCAACTTTGGAATAACTCCTGTCTTCAATATACTGCTTACATTGTTTATGTGTTATGGCTACAAATTTTTATTAACT
Organism: Pongo pygmaeus; assembly: GCF_028885625.2. Taxonomy (NCBI): domain Eukaryota; kingdom Metazoa; phylum Chordata; class Mammalia; order Primates; family Hominidae; genus Pongo; species Pongo pygmaeus. The sequence continues at coordinate 88,402,166 of NC_072384.2, forward strand.
GTAGTTTTCACTAGCCATTTCATGTTATTATTATTTTTTGAGACAGAGTCTCGCTTTGTCACCCAGGCTGGAGTGCAGTGGCGCTATCTTGGCTCACTGCAACTTTCGCCTCCCGAGTTCAAGCAATTCTCCCGCCTCAGCCTCCCGAGCAGTCATACTATTTTTGCAATAAATAGAGGGTACCTAAAACATCCAAACCTAGTTGTTATCAACTTGAAAGTGGAACCATAATGTACTTAATTCCTCAATACTTTATTATATGGAATATTTTTGGTATTAAAAAAAGATGAGATTCCACTTGTATACTGGGAAATTTTATTTCTGTCAATATCAAGATAATGGAATAAATCTCATTAGTCAGTCTTCAGATGTATGTTGGGCCTTTATTCTCTGCTCAGAACGCTGCTAGGAATTATAGGAGGAGAAGAGGGGCAAAGGAGATATAAGAAGTGGTCCCTATCCTGGTTTGGTTTGCAAACGCTTTGGGATAGCATTCTAAGCTCTACCGGGCCAGGTAGACAGCACTGGTCCAATTTGTGGTGGATAAACATCACAAGTCAGTGTTTGGAGATGAATATAATATACCTAACATCTACATAGTGCTTTAATATTTACAAAATACTCACCCTTATATGTTTGATCCTCTCAGAATCCATCTGCTTAGAGGAAACCACAAGTTTCCTCTTATTTTCAAGTCTCCCAGCACATATAAGTGGAAACTATATACCTGGCTTTCTGTACACCCTTTACATGCTGTTAAGTGAATCATGTTGACAAAATAAATGTTTATTATGATCTGTAGAGTTTAGGAAGCTGAGGCTGAGAAGGGTTGATATTTAACCTAAACCACCCACTGCATTTTGGAGCTGAGATTTAAACTGAGCTTTGCCCTCCTCTAAATCCAGCAGTGTTCCTGCTTGTATTCCACAGTGCTAGGACTCTTATCAACGTTGCTGCTGCTCAGACTTGAGCCTTCTTACCTGGCTTCTGGGAACCTTTGTAAGGGGTGTTTGCATTCAGGCTCAAATGCCTAGCCACAGTGAATCTTCTAGAGAGATATGTAAAAGAGGGAGCCTGAACATCTTCCTATCTTCATAAAATTAAGATTGAGCAACAAGATGGAGAAAAGGGAGGCTTGATGCTTTTCAGTCTACCTTGAGCCCAAGCCCAAGGAGGTCCACCACTGAGCCTCCCACCTGCTGTGGTTTAGTTAAATGAGCCAGTAGAAACTCCTTTTCTTGCATGTGCTAGAATTGATTTTCCTTTATTTGGATCTGATAGAGCCCTGACCAATAGAGCTTTGTGAGTTAAATAATGCAACAGATCTAAAATGGCTTCTGTTTACTGTACAAGCAAACATTTTGAGTTAGACTTTGCATTGATGTGTTGACAGTTTAAGACCTTTGGTTTTCAAAAACATAAAAAATAGCCTTTAAAAATGGCTGAAAAATATCAAATGTCGGTGAATAGAAATGTACTTTTGTTTTTAGAATACCAGTAAAATTATTCTTCTAACAGTAATTACAGAGGTTTCCTCATCTGTAAAATTGGGTTATAAAATTCATGGAATGGTGCTTGGCTTATAGTAAAAACTAATAGCTGTTAATATCTTATGATATGACACAGCTGAATCAAAGTAGTTTTTGTGTGCTTTGCTAATTAAATAATGGCACTATGAAATTCATGACTTTGAATCTTATTCAAAAGATCAGATTCTGTCCCTCCTCTCAGCTTCCCCATCACAGCTTTCCCTGTCTGAAAAACAGCCTATCAACTTTGTACCAGAGAGGAGTTATCAAGGAAACAAAATATACAGGTGCGTAAACAGTATTAGGAGACTGAAAATTCAGGTGCCTTATGAAGAAGAAAACAGCAACAACAACAAAAATCCCTTAACTGTTCATAGTTTTAACTATTAAAACTATTCATGTTTGAACCCCTGTTGGATTTGTATAATGGAGTGGGGAGAAGATACACCAGAGAAATAAGAATTAGCAAGTATCCAGAGAGATATGGTACACTTAGCTAAAGCGGGCCGTGGGGGTGGGGGTTGGCGGGGGGTTCACCCTTTCCTGACTTACTTGCTGGAACAGTGGTTAGCCAAATGCCTTAAAATTGGACATGTGCTTCTAGTTTCACACAAGGCTTGCTGACTCTATTGTGTTGTAGCTGGCACGATTTACATGTTTATTTTACCTCCTGACTCGTGAAGGCCTCTGAATGTTCAAAGTCTGATCTAAAGCCACATCTATCACATTGTAGACATTAAATAGGACTCCGTATGGTATTTAAATCAACATTCAACACAATGGCTACCATTTCACCATAAGAAAAAAAAAAGAGTTTAATGATTGACCCTCGAGCCTAAGCAGTCAAGCAAATATAAAGTTAAAACAGAGTTTCACTCATCTAGAACAGTACTTTATCAGTTTATATTATGAGAAATTTAGATTACAAACCTGTATACAGTTCTATAAAATGCTTGTTTTGCTAAAAACTGATTTTATAAATAGCTTAAACTGAAAAAATGAATTTCTTTTCTTTTTTTTTTTTTGAGACAGAGTCTTGCTCTGTCACCCGGGCTGGAGTGCATGGCGTGATCTCGGCTCACTGCCACCTCCGCCTCCCGGGTTCAAGCAATTCTCCTGCCTCAACCTCCTGAGTAGCTGGGATTACAGGTGCCCGCAAAAAAAAAAAAAAAAATGAATTTCTAATTCTAATTATAATTTAGGGTGGAATTTAAATATTTCAATTAAGAGTAGTAATTCTCATCATATTTGTTTTTCTTCAGAAAGGGAAAGTCAATTGCCCTTTTTTTTTCCATTCCAAAAATATACTATTGGAAAGATTTTTAAAAATCCACTGTGGCTTCCTATTTTCTTTCCTAGTACTCATGGCCAGTTCCTAGCGTCTTCTTCTCTTTGTAGTTTTACTTGTATTACCTGCATCCCAGACTATTGCATACACCCTTAGCTGATCTTCCTGCCTTGTGAACTTTCCTTATTCAAATTTGCTATTCTCCAAGGATACAAAATTTTCTTTAAATAGGAGGAATAAGTTCAAGAGATTTGTTGCACAATATGATGACTGTAGTTAATAACATATTGTATTCTTGAAAAATGTGGATGTAAAGTGTTCTCACCACAAAAATGATAACCATGTGAGATAATTCATATGTTAAGTAGCTGGATTTAGTGATCTCATAATATAAATGTTGAAAACATCATGGTGCACATGATAAATACGTACAATTTCATCTGTCAATTTAACTATTAAACAAATTATACGACACTGGTCTTTGCTTCCAGGTTAATATTGAGAAAACACATTTTCCTTGATCGATATCTAATATCATTATCTCTCAAAGTATTTTTTCTACCTGCAATTTAATTGGAAAATATGACTCCTTCATAAGCCAGAGTGATTTCTGCTTTCCTGAACTTTGGGTCACTCCTTTCTCTCACAACCACATGGCAGTTATCCATGCCCACATTGTATCATAGTAATTTCCTATATTCTGTATGCGTTCCAGTCCTCAGCACATAACTGGGCTGGTGTGATGGAAAATGCCAAGTTCAGTACTTTGTAGATTATAAGCAGTCAGTACATTTTATATTGAAATTCTGATATTGTGCATTTCAGGTCAGCAAATTCTCTCCATATTGTCTGTGAAGGTTTAGACGGAGTTTACTAAAAATATCCTATACTTTCACCTAAACACTGACAGTGACATGGTTTTACCAAATGTTTCTTTTTAGAATCTTGTGTAATAAATAGTAGCTTTTGAATGGTAATATTATGAGAATATGAAGAAATTTTAAAGCAGACTCAACTGATTGTCACCTATTATTTAATGTTAATATCCTAATTTTCTGCCAAATTTATAATAAAATGTAACATTCTAATTTCGAAGAGGAAAGAAAAGGTTCCTAGTTTATGCAGAGACTGAATTTTCAGTATCTCCATATTCTTAGTTAATGGATCCCAGACTCTCCTATGTTTCTTGCTGTGATGGATGCATAAACCTTGACGTTTGATGCCATTCAGCCTTATCTCAATTCTAGGTTTCTTCCTCAGCTTGCTAACTCTGTCTTGCAATCTATCTAGGTCCCTAGATAAATGAAAATTATAATAGAAAAAAAATGAGGAATTGTTTAAAGGAACAAACACAAAAACACTGAAAGCAGGAAAGATACAGAGCATGCGTTTCATTGGAAGAGAGATACAGAGACAGCAATGGCAGGAGACCCAAATGGCTTATGAGTGACTAAAGCAAGGACTGTCTATCTACTCTATTCCAAAAATGAGCATATACTAAGTGCTCTAGCAATCAATAGCTTTGATAAAAATAAATATTTTTGAAATACATAGGGTTAACAATGGAAAAGGCATGTTTGAGACCTCATCATGTCTCTTATATCTATTTTTATTTCCTACCACTCCCCGTAACTCTTCTCCAGGTCTGTCATGATACCAGATGAGCACAGTACTTCATAGATTATAAGCAGTCAATAAGTTATGAGTAGTGTCCACAACTAGTTTTTAGTAGAAGTCAGAGATTTTTGGGACATTTAGAACAGTGTTGTTGGGCAGTGAAAAGGATCTTTTAAAATCTTATTCATGTTCTATTATTCTGCTATCTTCTTTCCATTCCAGATCATTATTAATCCTAGGAGTTGAAGCAGATTTTCTAATCTCTGGATACATTTTATAGATGGTTGGGGAAAGGTAGTAAAGCAAACGTGAACATGTCAGGTAATTTTAGGATTTAACTTCAGCCTGTGTTGCAGGGACTGATCATTTAAGGTCTGTAAACTCGTTTATGATCACAGATTTACATATGGTAGACACTATTAGCTGCCCATTCTTCAGCCATTCTTCTAGCCTTTCTTGTCAATGAGTCCACCATCTCCTAGAAAGGCTAAAATGACCCATATTCGTTTCCCTACTTTTTGAGGGAGATATCATCTCATCAGGAGACCAATTTTTGCTTGGGAGCATCTAGAAAGTATTTTTTCATGCAATAAAATGAGATATTCTTCTACCTGCATTTATATATGATTACCTAAATAGAGACAGCCAACCTGTGACTGTGAAACAACAACCTAAACACAAAAGTAATCATGTGGAGGATGGGACAACTGAATTGAAAACACTAGTGTCCTGGATAATAGCTATTTGCTGGGGTATTTACCAACCCTGGAACCATTGACTTTCTGATTTCTTATAAAATGAGATAATAAGACCCTATTATGCAAACCGCTTTTGGTCAGCCTGTTACTTGCCTCTCCAAAGTATCCTTACAAAGACAAATGGAATCCAAGTTTGGCTACTCTTAGGTGGCAGCATAAAATTATTCACAGGGCACAATTCTAACTTCTTAGACTCTGAGTTCAACTTTGCTTTTTGGGTTTTTGTATTTGGATTCTGCTATTCTGACTGGATTTAGGTTACTGGATTATCTGTCTCTGCCACAAATGACTTGTCTGGTTTAAATTTCTTCAGTGCCAGTGCTTGTCACATGCACTAGGATCCTTTCACTTTTTGACATGTTTATCAAGCAGGACTTTAAAACGGTAAATATTAATTTATATACAAAGAAAATCAGTGTCTGAACTTATATGGATGAAGTATGCTTTGACTTAATGATGTATTGGTATTTCTTGCTAGACATTTGACATATTTTGCAATAAGAGTTGCTTTGGTCGCTTTCATTGTAAAGAGTGATATTTTAGAAGTGTCAACAAAAAGAGTCAAACTCTGTAAAATATTTGAAGAGATTTATTCTGAGCCAAATATGAGTGACCGTGGCCCATGACGCAGCCCTCAGGAGACCCTGAGAACATGTGTTCAAGGTGCTCAGGGCATACCCTCATTTTATGCATTTAGGGAGACATGAGACATCAATCAAATACATTGGTTGTCCCACCAGAAAGGTGAGACAACTTGCTTCCAGGTTATAGGTAGAATTAAAAATTTTCATATTGGCAATTGGTTGAAAGAGTTATTATCAATAGAAAGGAAAAGGAATGTCTGGGTTACTATAAAGAGTTGTAGAGACCAGAGTTTTATCAGGCAGATGAAGCCTCCATGTAACAGGCTTCAGAAAAAATAAATTGTAAATGTTTCTTATTAGACTTAAAGAGTCATTTCTATCAGCAATTCTGAAAGGGAGGAGGGTATAATGAGGCATGTCCATCTTCCAGCCCCCATGATGGCATGAACCAGTTTTTCTGGTTAAATTTGGATTGCCCTGGCCGAGAGGAAGAATCTGTTCAGATGGTTGGGGGGCCTTATAATTTTTTTGTTTTTGTTTACAGAAGGCATTGCTTCATCATAATGAATCTGAGATGGGAGTCAGCCTGGTATAGTGGAATGTTCAAACTCTAATATGCATTAGAGTCACATCAGCTTACAGTAACATTCTGATCCCACTACTTGATTGACACATAAATTTGGCCAAATCATCTTGCTACGTTAGTCCAGATGCAATCATGTTGAATTGCTACTATTCTGAAAATATTATTTTGAGAAATAAATGAGATGCTACATAGAAAGTACTGGTGCATTGCTAGACACATACTAGGTGCCAAATATATAGTATATCAACGCTTCAGCACTCCCTGCAAATGAGATTGAAATGAGGAATTTCAGCTACTCTGTGAACCTGCTGGTTTATTTTATTCCATACTCATAGCCTGCATGATGCTGTAAATGTGTCTTGTTTTCTTATTGATCACTGTAAGTCTCTTGAGAGAAAGAATTCAAACCCATTCTTTTCAGGACAAAGCATAAATAAAGTTATCAGTAATTGATACTTCTGTGGGAATATAGAGATCATTCTGGTCAAAGCAAAAATCAGACACATAGACTGAAGACATAATTTGAAACATCAGAACCCATAGTCTGTGCCAGGTCCAAACAAAGGTGGTAAAATCAGAGATATAGTTTGGATTCTGAAATAGTGGAATGTATGGAAGTTTGGTCACTTGTGATGGTAAAATCGCAAATTAGAAGCATTTCAGAATGTTTGATAAAGTTTACATAGACAATAGACAACAAGTGTAAAAGCAGAATTGTTAATAATATCTAGTTTTAGGAAATATTTGTGTAATTCTTTGTCCTACACTGTTATAATCAATCAGGGTCTGTATTATTTCTTTTTTTGCTATTCCAACTTTTGTTCTACCATATTATCCCAGAAATAATTTTCCCATGTCACTGAAAAGAATAAATCAGTTTAAAAACAGTAAAAATAGTAAAATAAATATTTTACCTAACAAAATTATCTTCCTTTGGAAAACACATGATGAGAATCGAATTTTTATGGCATTTTTAATATAGCACTAAAATTTCCTGAACTTGCCATTAGAAGAGCTGGAGTCAGATATTTAGTGTCTTACCAGTTGTATGACCTTGGAAATATTTAGAACTTACATTGGACCTATGTATCATCATCCATAAAATAAAGGTTGTTTTACCTGCTTCAGAGAATGACTGTATTAAATAGAACATATGTGATATGGTTTGGGTATTTGTTCTGCCCAGATCTCATGTTGAAAGGTAATCCCCAATTTTGGAGGTGAGGCCTGAGTTCTCATGAGATATGGGAGGTGTTTGGGTCATGTGGGTAGATTCTTCAAGGTTTGGGGCTGTCCTAATGATAGTAAATGAGTTCTCATGAGATGTGGTTGTTTAAAGTAGATGGCACCACCCTTCCCCTTTTTCTCCTTCTCTGGCCCTGCGACATGCCTGCTCCTGTTTTGTCTTCTGCCATGAATAAAAGCTCCCTGAGGTCTCCCTGGAAGCTGAGCAGATGCCAGTGCCATGCTTGGACAGCCTGCAGAACCATCAGACAATAAAACCTATTTTCTTTATTAAGTACCCACTTTCAGATGTTCCTTTATAGCAACACAGAAACAGCCAAACACAGAAAATATGTGAAAGTGCCTAGATGTACAGATCTTGGCACAGAATAGGCACATAATAGATATTCGCTGAACCTAAATGTGTTATTCTTAAATTCAGTATTTGTCTTTTCCAACCCCATTTTCCCCAGCCTTGCAGAAAATCAGAATGTTTATCTTTCAAAAATATGTTAGTCCTTTAGTAATTCTATTTTCATTTATCTTATCAAGTACTAAAGCTAACCTCAGGGGTAGGTAATGTGTTTCAGTGGGTTCTGTTTTACTATTTTTTCTTGTTTTGTTTTCTTTGTATTCCTCTCCTCCCCCAATTGAGTCTCTATGATTTGCAGCTTTGGCCTGCAACCCCAATACATCTATTTATTTTACTCACTAAGGATATTGTGTAGAATGAATACTAATTAGGTAGTGAGTATACTTCTGGTGATACCATTATGGAACTTGGTTTATAACAGTATCAGGATACAGATGGCATGAGCATTGTGAGATATCATTACTTCCGTGGGTAGTATAGAGTATGGAGCACAATGATGAAGCTAAAAATTAAAATAGGCATTTCTACAGTACACTTTTCAAATGAGAATACATTTCTGCTAATGGGAAAGATTGTAAAGCAATTCCCATTGCTACTCTGGGATTCAGCATCTTGGAATCATGCCTGGAAATAATGCACTGAAAGGATTATATGAGATTATGGCCAAAGTAAATTATTGCCACATTATTGGCAAATTCAGTGAGAAATTGGTTTTCCTTGAAGTTTAAAGGAGGTAGGTTTTAGCAATAGTTCAAATGGCTTTATAGAGTTTATTCATTCTTTACTTCATTTGGATATTTAGAAAACTGTTCTTGGCTCTGATTTTCTTTCTTCCTCTTTTCTTCTTCTCTTTCAATAGTACGCATTTAGATTTCAGCTTATTTATTCTAAATCTAACCAAATGCTTCATACCTATGGTTTACATATCAATACATACACATTGATGATTATCTGAGATAATATTAATAATGTACATGATATGAAGAAATTGCCAAAAATGTTTGTTATGTGATCATCACCAACACCATTGAGAAAGATACTTTAGTGATCTTGTGCTATATTCCTGGCACTGTACCAGGTCATTTAGGATTTACAGAACGTGATGAAAATAATTATGTTTACTGATGAGAAAGTAGGGACTTTCAGGTTTACGTTTGTTTGTTGTCTAATTACTATTTTTATCATATTTATGTATGTAATCACTCTAGGTTTATAATAAATAACAGTTAAGTATTAGTGTATACAATACAGTTAAATTATATTAGAGTATTGTAAGCATTATTTTTAAACCATTTCTTATCAATATTTGAAATAGGGGAATAATAGTTACCTGGAGTAATTAGATGTAGGAAACTAGCTTAGTGTGCACATTTTTAAGTGACTTCTTTAGTATTAAAAAAGTAGTGTTTTTCTAATCACTATATAGATATATACATTATTTATATTCATCTAGGTATGTACAATTATATATTTTTCCCTGAATGCTAAAGTGAGTGCACTCAGTGGGCCAACATGAATTATTATCACTTTCTTTAACTCTCATTTAGAATGTTTTACACAATATTAAAAAAAGAATATTAGGACATGACATTTCTTTTTGAGACAAAGATGTTTATTAAGTGCATTTGTACTTAATAAACTTTCCATAAGAATTGCTCTTCTGTAGTTCAGTTTGGGACCCACAGAAGCAAGAGTAGGATTACTCCATGTTTCAGGAGCCTCGACTTTACTATTCAACAAAGATTGCAATTCGAGCACCATCTGCTTCACAGCTGAGAATCATTAAGCTTCAGCAACAACATTTCCCCATCTCAGCACCTGACTTCTGCCAAGCAAGTAGGAAGTTTTGCCTTCACCTTTCAGCAAATTACTCAATTAGTAAATGGGTATATGCTACTATTTAAACTCCAAAATTTAGTGACTCTTTTTAGCTGAAAACAAACCACCATTGGTATCTAAATTAACGTTGTATTTTGCTGACGATTTCTAAACTTGAATTGTTTTTAAATGCTACTTTTCTACTTAATTTTTCCTAACAATTTATTATGTAAAACACATGATATATTCAGGAGGAAAGCACGTTGTTTCACTTTACCCGACCAATGTTGGCATGATCAAAGACATTCACAAATGTTCACTTTTGTTGGATTGCTGAGTGAGCATATTTGTGTGATGTTAAAGGAATGAGCTCGGGCTGCATGTTGTCACATATGATTTGCATTATGAGAAACGAATGTTAAAAGGAAAAAAAAGTAAAGCATTGGAAACATGAGAAAACTCCAGATTTATTTCTCTTTAAAAGAAAGTTTTTATTTTACATCTACCAAGACAGGACATCTTTGTAACAGGGCATATACTACATTTTTATCATTAAGTGATTATTATCTGCTGCTTATTCTATTAGATGAGTTAAGTGAATATTTTCCAGCACTCCAAATGTGTTTACATTTTATGGATAGTCTCATAATTTTAAAACTGATTATTTTAATTTAGGCTTTTTGTTTTTCTCAATATTAATGTCAAAATTGAAAATACAACGTTTTTAAAGTGTGCTTTGCCTACACTTTGTAAAGTGTGTAACTGGGAATTCTCTTATCTCTCTTTATAGTTTATTCTTCTCTTTGATATCCCTGCCAGACTATACTAGGGAAAAAAAAGAATACATTTTAAATTTCACTAATGTAATTCAGATACATTGAAGCAGTTGGTTTTTATGTATGTGAGAAATGTATCTCATTAATATATAGTAAATTAAAGTTTTATTTTAAAAGCAAATATGGACCTCAATTAGTGATAGTAAATATGTTTTAAATAGGACATTTCTCCAGTGGAAGAAGTAAGCTTTGAAACATAAAGATGTGCAGAATCACGATGAATTGTTTTATAACTGAGATTTTTATAATTTTGGATCACTAGAAAAGTAAGCATATGCACTACAGCATTTAATATTTTCTAATATGCAGACTTAGCTTTCTAAATTGAAAAAGGCAGGAACCAACCAGTCTTGTTATTCCCAGACTTGTGCCTTTTCTGTCTAGTTGTCAGTAAATCTGAAGATTAGGCTTTGTGACTCCTCTTTTAATGTGTTAAGAATAATGAAAGGAAAGAAAGCACCAGATCCAAAAGCCAGTGTTTATTTCCATAGATGAATCAGAGAACTAGATGGTTTCTCACCTCCAGGTCACCAGCCTGAAAGCAGAGCAGGCCTACTGGGATTCTGCCTGACAACAATTTTAGGATATAAAAATGCAAAATAAAGAGATAGATCACATAGTTCAAGTCTCCTTTTTAGATGCCAAGAATTACAAAGAGACTGTGTTTTTCCCCACATATTTATGAACTTTTCAAACCCACCTTAAGAATATTTTTTCATTTTTATCTTCTGCAATTCTCACTTCTCAAGAATTTATAGAACTTTATTCCTGTATTTTCTATTGTGAGCATAATAAATACACTGTTAATATGTGTTTCAAAACAACAAATGCTAGGTCCCTTGCCCTGCCGCAACTGCTGATACTGTGACATGTGCTCCTACCTACTTGGGAAGCACTAGTCCAAAGCAATCCACAGTGTCATTTTGGGGTACTACATGACAAGGATAGAGTTTCCCACATTGTCTGTTTCTCCTAGAGTTTCTAACAGAATTCTTGTTTCTAGGGTAGACTTTGAATATTTTATTAATATAATAATAGGGTATATTTCAAAAGTAGTAAATCATATTAAAACTATTAGCACTTACAACATTAAGTAGTAAATAACACAGCAGAAATATCAAATGCACTTTTTTGGAGGATTGTATGTAAAATAGTCAACTTAAATTCCCATTTCTAACAAAAGGTATATTTGCCCTTTTTTTTTTAAGGTGGGGTCTCACTATGTTGCCCAGGCTGGTCTCCAACTCCTGGGCTCAAGTGATCCTTGCATCTCAGCCTCCCAAAGTGCTAGGATTACAGGTGTGAGCCACTATGCCCTTCTTTTTAATACGGAATTGCTCACTTTTATCTTTTATGTATTTATCTACCACAAATATCTGTTTATGTGTTAAAATAAGCCAATTTACAAAATGTTAATTTACAATTCTTTTAATTTTATGTGTTAATATAGATATACAAAACACCATTAAAATAGGGAGGAATTCCAGAGTATTGATCTATTTAGAAATGTAAATGTTTAAAATGTTAATATTATTAGTGTTCTGTAAAAGTATTTTATCCTAAAGTATTTATTATTCTAGATCTCTTGCCCCCTTTAGGCCTTCATGGAAATGTTTACATGAGTGTCTTCGTAGTAACTCATTATATGTGCCCTCTTGTAGTACTTGGGCTTGATATAGATTGGTGGATGTGACTCAGCACCCCTATCAAGATTTTGGAAACTAAGCCAGAGTTAAGCAGCAGCATAAACATTTATCACAAATATCAGAGTACACGGGGACTCTGAGTTTTCCCGTGGCTTTTCATTGAGTAAAGGCTAAATAGTAACAGTTATTGACATATTCCAAGATGCAGAGAGCAATGGCCAATATGTAGTTTGAATTATTATCTTTTTCTCTGCATAGCTTGCTCAAAAGAAAGGATTGCCCTTACTCAACCTCGCTGCACTTCATTTTGTTTGTAGTGCAATGGTAGGGGTGGGGAATAACTCCACTAAGTAAAACAAAGACCAGAAATATGAAAAAGGACAAGTCAAGGTTTCCAGCAGGAAAAGATATTCTAGGTTACATGTGTGAATTTTGCTAGTTCTGTAGATGCTAATGCTTCAGGTGCTTTTGGCCTTTCTTTCTTTCCACTGCACTCTTGGCTCCCCAGCCTAGACCTGGTCACTCTATCTGGTAATGACGCAGGATTTTTCTCAGCCACTTTGCCACCTGGGTACCCGTATGGCTGGCAATGCCCCCCTGCTGCCTGAGCCTTGCTCAGGCCCAGGCCTGCCACTGGAGGCACCCTGCCCACTTAGCCTACCTGTATTATAGCTTCTACCCCCGTTTGGCTGCTCCCAAGCTCTTGTCCTATGTCCAAGAAGACTAAGGATATGCTGACAATTTCAACGGCGAGGAGGGCAGAGAATAATTTTATTGAATGATGGGACTGCTCTCAGCAGAGAGGGGATGTGGGAGTGTTCCCCCAATTCTGCAGTCTGGTGGTTTCTCCCTCAGTATGGCTTAGTCTGGGGTTTTTATAGGCACAGAATGGGGAGGGCATGATGATTAGTTTGTGAGTATGCAAAAAGGTGAAAACAAAGGCACCACTCAAAGGTGGGCATGACACTGTAAAAAACTAATTAGGGAAGGATAGATATATGTAAAATAGGTGAACAGTGGGGATCAATCAGAGGAAAGCATGCCAGACAGGAAGACAGGTTCTCAATCTGGTCCAAGGATTTACCCAGGACTGCCTTTGACTTGAAGGTGGGGTTTCACCAGGGAACCACCTCTATCTGCCTAGGCATTTGTCTGCCTCCTGCCTCTATCAGTAGATCAGGATCAGAAGGGTCTAATTCAAATTGGACAAGAGGACTTACAGTGAAAAGGATGGGGAAATCCAAAACTGAAGACTACTGGTACAAATGAATAAAGAGGATCAATAATTTTAGTCACTGACCTTAGTTGTGATGAAATCCACATTAGGCATAGGGACACTAAAGTGTATCTTTCTCTTCTACCTCTTATCTATGTCAGAAGAAACTTCAAGAAAACCTTCGGCTGGGCATGGAGTTTCATGCCTATAATTGCAGCGCTTTGGGAGGTGGATGTGGGAGGGATTACTTAAAACTGAGTTCCAGACCAGCCTGGGAAACATAGTGAGACCCCCATCTCTACAAAAATAAAAATAAAAATAAAACAAAATTAGCCAGGTATGAGGGTATGCTCCTGTAGTCCCAGCTACTCGGGGTAAGCTAGTTGGATCACTTAAGCCTAGGAGTTTGAGGTTGCAGTGAGCTATGATCATGCCACCGTACTCCAGCCTTGGAGACAGATTGAGAGCCTGTCTTCAAAAATAAAATAAAATAAAGTAAAATAAAATAAAATAAATAGGTTCTTAGATATAAATATATTCACATGACAGACAAAATGTATAAGTAAACCTAGGTACATATTTCCCCTTTGGTCATTAATTTGTGAACAAGTTTCAACCCTGTGATAATTTAAAAATATTCCCCAAACTGTAAATTGTAAGTGAATATTCATGTTGGGTACATGATATGGTGTGGCTGTGTCCCCACCCAAATCTCATCTTGAATTGTAACTCCCACAATTCCCATGTCTCATGGGAATTATGGGGGCAGGACTTTCCTGAGCTGTTCTCATGATAGTGAATGAATTTCGAGATCTGATGGGTTTAAAAATGGGAGTTTCCCTGAACAAGCTCTCTTTGCCTGCTGCCATTCACACAGGATGTGACTTGCTCCTCCTTGCCTTCTGCCATGATTTTGAGGCCTCCCCAGCCATGTGGAACTGTGAGTCCAGTTAAACCTCTTTCTTTTGTAAATTGCCCAATTTCAGGTATGTGTTTTTCAGCAGCAAGAAAAAGGACTAATACAGTAAATTGGTACCAGTAGAGTGGGGCACTGCTGAAAAGATAACTGAAACTGAAAACATAACTGAAAATGTGGAAGTGACTTTGGAACTGGGTAACAGGCAGAGGTTGGAACAGTTCGGAGGGCTCAGAAGAAGACAGGAAAATATGGGAAGGTTTGGAACTTCCTAGACACTTGTTGAATGGCCTTGACCAAAATGCTGATAGCCATATGGACAATAAAGTCCAGGCTGAGTTGGTCTCAGGTGAAGATGAGGAACTTGTTAGGAACTGGAACAAAGGTGACTCTTATTATGTGTTAGCAAAGAGACTGGTGGCATTTTGCTCCTGCCCTAGAGATCTGTGGAACTTTGAACTTGAGAGAGATGATTTAGGGTATCTGGAGGAAGAAATTTCTAAACAGCAAAGCATTCAAGAGGTAACTTGGGTGCTGTTAAAGGCATTCAGTTTCAAATGGGAAATAGAGCTTAAACGTTTGGAAAATTTGCAGCCTGACAAGGCAATAGAAAAGAAAATCCCATTTTCTGAGGAGAAATTCAAGCTAGCTGCAGTAATTTGCATAAGTAATGAGAAGCCGAATGTTAATCACCAAGACAATGGGGAAAATATCTCCAGGCCATGTCAGAAACCTTTGCAACAGCCTCTCACATCACATGCTGGAAGGCCTAGGAGGAAAAATTGGTTTTCTGGGCAGGGCCTGAGGTCCCCATGCTCTGTGCAGCCTAGGGACTTGATGCCTTCCATCCCAGCCGCTCTGCCAACTCTGAAAGGGACCAATGTAGAGCTTGGACTGTGGCTTCAGAGGGTGCAAGCTTAAGGCCTTGGCAGCTTCCACATGGTGTTGAGCCTGCATGCACAGAAGTCAAGAATTCAGGTTTGGGAATCTCTGCCTAGATTTTAGAAGATGTATAGAAATGCCTGGATGCCCAGGCAAAAGTTTGCTGCAGGGATGGGGTCATCATGGATAACCTTTGTTAGGACAGCGAGGAAGGGAAATGTGGGGTGAGAGTTCCCACACGGAGTCCCTACTGGGGCACCACCTAGTGGAGCTGTGAGAAGAGTGCCACTGTCCTCCAGACCCCAGAATGATGTATCTGCTGAGAGCTTGTATCGTGCACCTGGAAAAGCCACAGACACTCAATGCCAACTCATGAAAGCAGATGGGAGGGAGGCTGTACCCTGCAAAGCCACAGGGTACAGAGGCAGAGCTGCCAAGATTATGAGAACTGATTTGTTGGATCAGTATGACTTGGATGTGAGACATGGAGTCAAAACAAATCATTTTGGAGGTTTAAGATTTGACTCCCCTACTGGATTTTGGACTTGCGTGGGGCCTGTAGCCCCTTGGTTTTGGTCAGTTTCTCCCATTTGGAATGGCTGCATATGCCCAATACCTGTACCTTCATTGTATCTAGGAAGTAACTAGCTTGCTTTTGATTTTACAGGCTTATAGGCAGAAAGGACTTGCCTTATCTCAGATGCGACTTTGGACTGTGGGCTTTTGAGTTAATGCTGAAATTAGTTAAGACTTTGGGAGATTGTTAGTAAGGCATGATTGGTTTTGAAATGTGAGGACATGAAATTTGGGAGTGGCCAGGTGCCAAATGATATGGTTTGGCTGTTTCCCCACCCAAATATCATCTTGAATTGTAACTCCCACAATTCCCACATGTTGTGGGAGGAACCTGTTGGGAGGTGATTGAATTATGGGGGTGGGTCTTTTCTGTGCTGTTCTCATGATAGTGAATGAGTCTCACAAGATCTGATGGTTTTAAAAATGATAAGTTCTCTTTGCCTGTTGCCATCCATGTAGGATGTGACTTGCTCCTTCTGTTGCCATGATTGTGAGGCCTCCCCAGCCACGTGGAACTGTGAATCCAATTAAACCTCTTTCTCTTGTAAATTGCCCAGTCTTGGGTATTTCTTTATAAGCAGCATGAAATGGATTAATACAGTATAATGAAATGATATGATAAGAAGAGGAACATAACTGATGTAGTTTTTAAGGCTGGATCAGTTTCAAAGGTAAATTTTGTTTCAATATATAGATATAATTTATCAAGACATCTTTGCCCTTTTTTCTTACTTGTGTGGAAAAATCCCAACCCCTGTTAATGACTATGCACTCTTCCACTTAAGCAAACAATATGGCTGGAACAAACCCCCCACACATGCATTCCCACAAACTCATACAACCATGTTTATTAGTTATACTTATCTTACATTTGGATTGCAGTCATCATAAGGTCATTATAGTTGTACAGAAATTTAACCTCCTTATATCTTCCATTCACTGTTCTATTTGAGATGACTCTTTTCTGCCTGAACAACCCTCTTTTTCTGTTCTTGAATCCTTATACCCCCGTCATCATACTCAGAACTAATACCTACTCCTTATTCAACTCAGAAAATACATGCAATTAGAAGAGAAATTCTACACTTTCCCATCACCAAATCTACCAAACTAATAAGTATTTTAGTATGTTTCCATGAGTCAGCCTTCTCTTCTCTTATGCTGAATGAACTGCTTCTGTTCATTTAAGGACAGGGCCTTGTCTTTGACCATATTCCCTCATACTTTCTCAAAGAACTTCTTCTTGCATTTATGCTCTCTCTTTTCTGTATCACCAGTTTTCCCCTGTTAACATAATTTTCCAATCAGCATAAATATATATTCAATAGCTCCCCCCAAAATGTCTAGTCTTAGTCTATCTCACCCTCCATTTCCTACATTATTTCTCTGTTTCCATTTAAAGCAAAATTCCTTGAGTTTCTCTACTTCCTTTCTTCATTTCTTTCAACCACTCAGGCTATGCTAGCCCCCTATCCTCTGAAAATACAATGCAAAAGTCTACCCACACCAGTCAGGCTATTTTTTTTTTATTTTTAATTTTTGTGGGTACATAGTAAGTGTATATATTTATGGGGTACATGAAGTGTTTTAATACAGGCATGCAATGCATAATAATTACATTATGGAAAATGGGCTATCCATCCCTCAAGCATTTATTCTTAGTGTTAGAAACAATCTTATTATACTCTTAGCTATTTAACAAAATAAACTGAAATTACTATTGACTATAGACATCTTTTTGTGCTATCAAATGGTAGGTCTTATTCATTCTTCTAATTTTTTTTGTACCCGTTAACTGTTAACTCTCTCCACCTCCCTCACAGCACTCCGCCCCCATCCCTACACTCTGCTTCCCATATCTGATACCCATGATTCTACTCTCTACCTCCATAGATTAAATTGTTTTGATTTTTAGATCTCACAAATAAGTAGGATCATGGGGCGTCTGTCTTTCTGTGCCTGGCTTATTTCACTGAACATAATGACTTCCATTTCCATCCATTTGTTGCAAATGACTGTATCTCATTCTTTTTACAGTTGAATAGTACTCCATTGTGTATAACTGCCACATTTCTTTTTGTCCATTCACCTGTTGATACACACTTAGGTTGCTTCCAATTCTTGCCTATTGTGAACAGAGCTGCAACAAACATAAAAGTGCAGTTATCGCTTTGACATACTGATTTCCTTTCTTTTCAGTATATACATAGCAGTGGGATTGCTGGAACATATGGTAGTTCTATTTTTAGTATTTTGAGGAACTTCCACACTGTTCTCCATAGTGGTTGTATTAATTTACATTTCCACCAACAGTGTATGAGGATTTCCTTTTCTCCACATTCTTGCTAGCATTTTTTATTGCCTGTCTTTTGGATATAAGCCATTTTAATGGGAGGGAGAGAATGTACTTTCTGAGGCTACAGAAAATACATCCTTTTCATATGCCTATTTATCATTTTGTGTCTCCTTTTGAGAAATAGCTATTCAAATTTTTGCCCATATTTTAATCAGATTATTAGATTTTTTCCTATAGAGTTGTTTGAGCTCCTTATATATTCTGGTTATTAATCCCTTGTCAAGTGGGTAGTTTGCAAATTTTTTATCCCATTTATTGTTTCCTTTGCTGTGTAAATGCTTTTCAACTTAATGAGATACCATTTGTCCATTTTGCTTGAGTTGCCTGTACTTGTGGGTTATTACTAAAGAAATTTTTGCCCAGATCAATGTCCTGGATGTTTTCCCTAATGTTTTCTTATAGTAGTTTCATAATTTGAAGGCTTAGATTTAAGTCTTTGCCTATATTGACTTGATGTTTGTATACGGCAAGAGATGGGGTCTAGTTTCATTCTTTTGCATATAGATATTCAGTTTTCCCAGCATCATTTATTGAAGAAACTGTCTTTTTCCCAGTGTATGTTTTTGGCACCTTTGTAGAAAGTGTGCTTACTGTAGGTGCGTGGATTTATTTCTGAATTCTCTATTGTGTTTCATTGGTCTATGTGTCTTTTTTTATGACAGTACTATGCTATTTTAGTTGCTATAGCATTGTAGTACAATTTGAAGTCAGGTAATATGAGTCCTCCATTTTTGTTCTTTTTGCTTAGGATAGCTTTGGCTACTGTGGGTCTTTTATGGTTTCATATAAATTTTAGGATAGTTGTTTTCTATTTCTTTGAAGAATGTCATTGGTATTTTGATAGGGATTTCATTGAATCTGTAGATTGCTTTAGGGTAGTATGTACATTTTAACAATATTGATTCTTCCAACCCACGAACATGGAATATCTTTGCATTTTCTGGTCTTCTCTTTAGCTTTTCTCATTGGTATTTTATAGTTTTCATTATAGGGATCTTTCACTTCTTTGGTTAAGTTAATTCCTAGGTATTTAATTTTATTTGTGGCCATTGTAAATGGGAATTCCTTTTTTATTTTTTTTTTCAGATTGTTTACTGTTGGCATATAAAAATCCCGTTGAATTTTGTAGGTTGATTTTTGTATTCTACAATTTTACTGAATTTGTTTGTGAGTTCTAATAGTTTTCTTTGTGTTTTGGTGGAGTGTTTAGGTTTTTCCAAATATAATATCCTTTCATCTGCAAATAAAGATAGTTTGGCTTCTTCCCTTCCAATTTGGCTGCCCTTTATTTCTTTCTCTTGTCTGGTTTCTCCAGCTGGGACTTCCAGTACTGTGTAGAATAACAGTGGTGAAAGTGTGCATCCTTGTTGTGTTCAGATTTCAGGGGTAAGGCTTTCAGTTTCTCTCCATTCAGTATGACACTAGCTGTGGGTCTGTCATATATGGTTTTTATTATGTTGAGGTATGTTCTTTCTATATCCAGTTTTTGAGGGTTTTTATCATGAGGGGATGTTGAATTTTGAGCATCAGTTGCAATGATTGTATGGTTTTTATCCTTCAGTCTGTTTTTATGATGTAGCACATAGATTTATTTGCATATGTTAAACCATTATTGCATCCTAAATAAATCCCACTTGGTCATGATGAATAATCTTTTAAATGTATTGTTGAATTTGGTTTGCTACCACTTTGTAGAGGATTTTTGCATCAATATTCATCAGTGATGTTGGCCTATAGTTTTATTTTCTATTTATGTATTTACTTATTTATGATGTGTCTTTGTCTGGTTTTGTCATCAGGATAATCCTGGCCTCATAAAATGAATTTGGAAGTATTCCCTCCACCTCTGTTTTTCGAATAGTTTAAATAGTTTGAGTAGGATTGGTATTAGTTCTTCTTTAAATGTTTGGTAGAATTCAACAGTGAAGCCATTGGGTCCTGGGCTTCATTTTACTGGTAAGCTTTTTTTTTTTTTGAGACAGAGTTTTGCTCTTGTTGCCCAGGCTGGAGTGCAACGGCATGATCTCGGCTCACTGCAACCTCTGCCTCCTGAACTCAAGCAATTCTCCTACCTCAGCCTCCTGAGTAGCTGAGATTACAGGCATGCGCCACTACTCCCAGCTAATTTTGTATTTTTAGTAGAGATGGGTCAGGCTGGACTCAAACTCCCAACCTCAGGTGATCCACCCACCTTAGCCTCCCAAAGTGCTGGGATTACAGGTTGAACCACCGCGCCTGGTCCTGGGAACCTTTTAATTACGGCTTTAATCTTGTTACTTGTTATTGCTCTATTCAGGTTTTGAATTTCTTCCTGGTTCAATCTTGGTAGGTTGTATGTGTCTAGGAATTTGTCCATTTCTTCTAGACATAGTAGCTCATAGTAGCCACTAATGATTCTTTGAATTTCTGGGGTAGCAGTTGTAAAATTTTCTTTTTCATCTCTGCTTTTATTTGCAATGTCTCTGTTTTTTCTTAGTCTGGATGAAGGTTTGTCAATTTTATTTAACTTTTCAAAAAAATAGTCTTTTCTTTCATTGCTTTTTTATATTGTTTTCTTCATTTTAATTTTATTTATTTCGACTTGATCTTTATTATTTCTTCTCCTCTGTTGGTTTGGGTTTTGGTTTGTTCTTGTTTTTGTAGTTCTTTAAGATGCATGATTACGTTATTTATTTGAAGTTTTTCTTCTTTTTTGTTGGAGTCACTTACAGCTATAAACTTCCCTCTTAGTAATGCTTTTGCTGTATCTGATGTGCTTCAGTATGTTATGTTTTCATTATCATTTGTTTCAATAAATTTTTCAACTTTCTGCTTAGTTTCCTCATTGACTCATTGGTCATTAAGGATCATATTGTGTAATTTTTATGTCTTTATATAGTTTCCAAATTTTCTCTTATTGATTTCTACTTTTATTCCACTGTGGTCTGAAGAGATGCTTGATATTATTTCAGTTTTTTGAATGTTTTAAGACTTGTTTTGTGACCTAACGTATGGTCTGTCCTTGAGAATGTTTCATGTGCTGCAGAACGGAATGTGTATTCTGCAGCAATTTGATGAAATGCTCTGTAACTACTGGTTAGCTCCATTTGGCCGAGAGTGCAGATTAAGTTTGAATTTTCTTTGTTTATTTTCCATCTGGAAGATATTTCCAGTGCTTATAGTGGGGTGTTGAAGTCTCCAGCTATTATTGGATTGGAGTCTATCTCTTTAGCTCTAATAATATTTGCTTCATATATCTGGGTGCTCCAGTGTTGGGTGCATATATATTTAAAATTGTTGTATCCTTTTGCTGAATTGACCCCTTCATTATTATATAGTGAACTTCTTTGTCTTTTCTTACAGTTTCTTCCTGTTTTCCTTTTATTGAAGATGATTTTGTCTGGTGATATGATTTAGTTTCTTGTTTTTTATTTTTTGTGTATTCATTGTATATTTTTTTGCTTCGAGGTTACCATGAAGCTTGCAAATACCATCTTATAACCCATCATTTTAAGCTGATAACAACTTAACATCATTTTCATAAACAAACAAACAAGGAATTAAAACTTATAAAGACTTGATGCCATAACTTCATACCCCTGTTTTCTTTTAACTTTTTTGTTACTACTTATATCTGATTGTTCCATTTTTCTTGAAAAGTTGTTTTAGTTATTATTTTTGATTGGATCATTGTTTAGTTTTTGTACTTAAGAGTAGTTCATAAACTGTGATTACAGTGTTATAATATTCTCTGTTTTTCTGTGTTCTTACTATTCAGTGAGTTTTGTGCCTTCATTAACATTTCTTATTGCTCATTAACATACTTTTCTTTCTGATTTAAGTATTCCCTTTAGCATTTCTTGTGGAAAAGGTCTGGTGTTGATGAAATCCCTCAGTTTTTGTTTGTCTGGTAAAAGGTTTATTTCTCCTTCAAGTTTGAAAGATATCTTTGCCAGATACATTCTAGGAAAAAATACTTTTGCCTTCAGCACTTTAATTATGTCATGCCATGCTCTCCTGGCCTGTAAAGTTTCCACTGAAAAGTCTGCTGTCAGATGTATTGGAACTCAATTTTCTGTTATTTGTTTCTTTTCTCTTGCTGATTTTAGCACCCTTTCTTTATCCTTGACCTTTGGGAGTTTGATTAAATGCCTTAAGGAGTCTTCTTTGGATTAGATCTCCTTGGTGTTCTATAACCTTCTTTTACTTGGGTATTGATATATTTCTCTAGGTTTAGGAAGTTCTCTGTTATTATCCCTTTCTACTCCTATCTTTTTCTCTACCTCCTCTTTAAGGCTAATAACTCTTAGATTTGCCCTGTTGTGGCTTTCTAGATGCTGTCCATGGACGTCATTGTTTTTATTATTTTTTCTTCTTTTTTCTCCTCTGACTGTGTACTTCCAAATAGCCTGTCTTCAAGCCCACTAATTCTTTCCTCTGCTTTATCAATTCTTCTTTTAAAAGACTCTGATGCATTCTTTGGTATGACATTTGCATTTTTCAGCTCCAGAATTTCTGCTTGATTCTTTTTAATTATTTCAATGTCTTTGTTAAATTTATCTGATAGAATTTTGAATTCCTTCTCTGTGTTATCTTGAAAGTCTTTAAGTTTTCTTCATTCAGATATTGTGAATTCTCTGTCTGAATTCAAAGGTCACATATCTCTGTTTCTCCAGGATTGTTCCCTGATGCCTTACTTAGTTCATTTGGTGAGGTCATCTTTTCCTGGATCATCTTGACACTTGTAGATGTTAATGTGTCTGGCCATTGAAGAGTTAGGTATTTATTGTAGTCTCTACAATCGGAGCTTGTTTGTACGCATCCTTCTTAGGCAGGCTTTCCAGATATTCAAAATGACTTAGATGTTGTGATTTAAGCTGTATCTTTTTTATGGGGGACCTCAAGTTCCCTAATGCTGTGGTTCTTAGAGACTCATAGAGGTACTGTATTGATGGTCTATCTAGGTCAAGATCCCAAAGAATTCTCTGGATTACCAGGCAGAGACTATTGTTCTCTTCCCTTACTTTCTCCCAAACAAAGTCCCTCTCTCTGTTCTGAGCCACCTGGAGCAGAGGGTAGAGTGGCAAATCACCCCTGTAGGCACCACCCATAGCTTGCACTGGGTCAGACCTGAAGTGCCAGCACAGCACTGGTTCTCACCTAAGGCCTGCTGTAGCCACTCCCTGGTTCCTGCCTATTTTTGCTCAAAACTCTGGGGCTCTACAATCAGCAGGTAGCAATGCCAGCCAGGCCTGTGTTCTTTCCTTTAGGGCAGTGAGTTGCCCCAGGACCTAGATGGGTTCAGAGGTGCCACCTGGGAGCCAGGGACTAGAGTCAAAAACCTTAGAAGTCCATTTGTTGTTCTATTGTACTGTAGTTGAGCTGGCAACTCGAATAATGAGATGCAGTCCTCCCATTTTTGCCTTCCCTTTCCAAAGGCAGAAGAGCCTCACTGTGTGGCCACTGCCACCTCAGGCCTATGGGGAGTACTGCCAGGCTGCTGCCAATGTTCCCTAAGGCCTAACGGCTATTTAGTCAGCTTCTAGTGAATGCTGTCAAGCCTTAGACTCAACCTTCATGGCAGTGGGCTTCCTCTCTTCCCCAGAGAAGGTCCAGAAATGCCATCCAAGAGTCAAGTCCTGGAATCAGGGACCTCAGAGCCCACTTCATGCTCTATCACCCTGTGGCTGAGCTGGTACCTAAGATGCAAGACCCTTTACTTTTTCCTCCACTTCTCTCAAGCAGAAGGAGTCTCATCCTGTAACCACCACAGCTGGGAATGTGCTGAGTCTCACCTGAAGCCAGTAAGCCTCAGAGTCTCATCCAATGTTCTTGATGTAGTACCTGGGTATTGCTTCTGGTTATTATTCTGGTTATTCTTTTGTTAACATGTTACAAATCTTGCCATGACTGAGTTCTTCCCTTCAAGGCAGTAGGTTGCTTTCTGGTACATGGTGTTTCTAGAAATGTCATCAGGGAGCTAAGGTCTGAACAGGGGCCGTAAGACTGACTGGTGCCCTATCCTGCTGTGGCTGAGCTGGTATCCAACAGGCAAGACAGAGTCCTCCCCACTCTTCCCTCTCTGATCCTCAAGCAGAAGGAAGGGGTCTCTTTTGGAGCCACAAGCTGTGCAGCCTGAGGTTAGTGGAAGGGTGATGCCAGCAGTCCCTTAGCAGTCCTGGCTGATGTCTCAGTAGGTCATGACCGCCTCTCTCCCTCAGTCCACAGACTCTGGGCCCAGAGCACTTTAGCTCATGATGGCAAGGCTTGGGGGAGCTGAAGTTCCAAACACTGGGATTGGCAATTCTCCTTTGTGTGGGGCTTGTTTAAATTCTCCTTCCTTGGGAGAGCGTCACCTGAGTTTGGCCTGGTTTTGCTTTCTGCTATTAACAAGGGCAGCACTGAGTTCAATGCCTCAGAATTGCTAGCTCTTCCTCTCCCCAGTGCACAGCAATACTCTCAGAAACACCAGGCTGCCTCTCTGAGCAGGGTTGCCTCTACTGAGGGATGGAGGAGGGGTGGGGTCTGAGATTCAAGACTGTTTTTCCAGTGCCTCTTTCAGCGATATGAAGGTAAAACCAGGTAGTGTGAGTGCTCACCTGATTTTTGGTTCTTAAGAAGGGGTGTGTGTGTGTGTATGTGTGTGTGTGTGTGTGTGTAGATAGTTGTTAACTTGGTGTCCTCACTGGGGGGACAATAGGGAGAGCCTTCTATTTTGCCATTTTGTTCTACCCCTCTCCCCAGTCAGGCTATTTTAGTCCCTGTCTTCTGAAAGTGCAATGCAAAGGTCACCAATTATCTCCGTGTTCTGAAACTAATGGCCATTTTTCAGGCTTTCTCTTTGTAGAGCTCTCAATATCATTTAATCATTTTTTCTCTTAATAAAAACATACTTCATTTGGATACCAGAAGGGCACACTTCGCTGGTTTTTATTTGACCTCAGTGGCTGTTTTTTTTTTTTTTTTTTCCCCCCAGAGTCTCGCTCTGTTGCCCAGGCTGGAGTGCAGTGGTGCAATCTCAGCTCACTGCATGCTCCGCCTCCCAGGTTCACACCACTCTCCTGCCTCAGCCTCGTGAGTAGCTGGGACTACAGGCACCCGCCACCATGCCCACCTAATTTTTTTTTTTTTTTTTTTTGTATTTTTAGTAGAGACGGGGTTTCACCGTGTTAACCAGGATGGTCTCGATCTCCTGACCTCGTGATCCACCTGCCTTGGCCTCCCAAAGTGCTGAGATTACAGGTGATGGCTGTTTTTTATCTATCTCTAGCTTGCTCTTCTTATTCTGCCTCATTCATAAATTTGGCATGCTTTTAAGCTCAATTATCATTTATCTATTTACATATACTTCTTAACTAATCTCATAATGTGCGAGCTGGTTACTTTATAAGTCGTGTCTCTATTCCTACCCTACCTACCAGACCATGACTCATATATCCAACTACTAACTCAGCATCTCATCTTTGCTGTCTGGTAGGTATCTCAGAACTAACATATCCAAAACAGAAGTCTTGACAGGTAGGAATACTCACCACTATACCAATAAGGAAAGGCTTCAAAACAGAAGTCTTGAATTCTGCCTTTCAAACTTTGCTTTCCCCAAGTGTCTCTTTCTTAATAAATGGCACTATGATTCACTCAGTGAAGAAGAAAAAAAAAAGTAGCAGCTGTCCTTGAATTTTCTTTCTGTTACCCTCAATATTCATCCATCAGTTAGACTGGTCAGGTTTCCCTTAGAAGTATAAATCAAGCAAGACTGACAAGGGTCTGAGGACATGACACAGTTGAAAAAAACAAAAAGTTTGTGGCAATAGTTAAAAGAGGTCTCATTATTTTCAAGAGTTGGAGTTAGGAGGATAATGATGCTAAATCTCAGGGGTTGGAAGACCTGGAATTAAACTGGAACAAAGAGTAGAGAGTTCTTGATGATATTGAGGCAACCTTTTCTTTCTGCCTGGAAGTGTTGCATATTTTCTCTCTGCCTGTAATATTCTTAATTTTATGATAACATGCCTGGGTCTGAAACTTACAGTTTGAGATTTTTCATAATCTTTTTTAATTCTCTGAAATTTCTCTCCATAATTTTCTCAGTTATACCCTCCTCTTTGTTTATATTTTTCTCTATGGTAATCTCACTATCAAGATTTTGGCAGTTTTATTTAATATATCTTAGTATTCATTTAGTATATTTATTTACTTTTTTGTAGTCATCTAAGAGAATTTCTCCACTTTATCCTTGAACTCAGTAATACATCCGTAAGCTGTACACAGAGTTCTCCAATTTAGGCCATTTATCATTGCTTTAAAAAGATCTCAGCTATTATATTTCCTACTAATATTTTCCATGTGGCTCACTTATTGATAACTCATTTTTTTCCTCATTTACAAATATCTTTCCCTTTGTTTTTAGGCATATTGACATATGAGATACTAAATAAACATTTCAAAAGATATGAAAAAACAAATGATTAAGTCAATAAATGATTAAGTCAATCAAATGAAGACTGTCACAGATAATAAAATAAAATTTTTATTTTAAAAATAAAGATTATTTTTAAAATTGACATTACACTTTAAATAAAGTTGGGAGCTAATATATGTGTCTGTAAATCAATAAAGTGTATATGATTTCATAAAACTTGATTTGCTCATTTGATTTGTAATTCAACATATATTAACTATAGTTATGTACTCGATACTAGAGAAGCAAAGATAACACCATTATTTTGAAAAAAATAGATTTATTCACGTTTCTAGGACATCTTTTTGCAATTCATTTGAGGCAACAGTTTTTATAGTGAAATGAAAGCACTCATTAGTGTGAGAGAATGAGAAGGCTAGCTCCTTTTCAGTGGATATTTTGAAAGGAAAATTTGAAAATTAGTTCAGTGAAATAGATTGGGGTTAGTTGCCAGAAATCTTTCCAAATATGATTGAGTAGACTGTAAAATAAAAACCAAATCTGGACTTAGGTACGAGAGACTTTATTGGAAAGGATGTTTGCAACGAGGGGAGGGGGGCAACTGCAATAAGGAAAATATGCCAACTATAAGATCAGCAAGTGTCTCAAAGGCTAAGCAGCAAAGTGTTTTGTTTTGTTTTAGGGAATAGTAAGCAAGACTAGAAAGAATTGGGTGTAAGAAAGTAGGACAAATGAGGGTGGTGCAATTAGGGATAGGAGCTCAGAGAATGATGTACCCTTTAAAACATAGTCAGCCTATTATTAGGAGAGGGTGTAAATGAAGGGTTGAGGCTGCTGAGGCTGAATATGGATTAGGGTTTAGGGGCCTACGGGAAGGCGTAAAGCTTAACTAAAGTTTGATTAAGTCGAGGTAGCAAATATTTTGTCCAGTTTGGTCAGTGGCCCAAACAGTTCAGCTAATCATTTATGAAGCAAATAATGGCATTTTGGAGGTCTAGGCCTGGTCTTGTCATAGGTACACAAGGGTAGTATCCTGCATCTCATCTAAGTCACATGGGGAAGGGTTCCTTGCAATAAGCTGTTTCTGGAACACAAAGGTGTGGGATAATTTCTTTTAACTTTTGCTTTTTTTCCAGGATCACAAGTGCATTAGTCCATTCTCACATTGATATAAAAAGATACCTGAAACTGGGTAATTTATAAAGAAATGAGGTTTAACTGGCTCACGGTTCTGCAGGCTGTACAGGAAGCATAGTGGTTTCTGCTTCTGGGGAGGCTTCAGGAACCTCTAGTCATGGCAGTAGGCAAAGGGGGAGTGAGGCATCTCACACGGTGTGAGCAGGAGCAAGAGAGAGTGAATAGCAGTGGTGAAAGTGTGCATCCTTGTGTTCCAGATTTCAAAGGAAAGGCTTTTGGTCTTTCTTCATTTAGTATGATAGTAGCTGTGGATCTGTCATATATGGTTTTTATTATGTTGAATACTCATTTTTTATGGTTTTTATCATGAAAGATGTTGAATTTTATCAAATGCTTTTTTAGCATCTATTGAAATGATCATATGGTTTTTAATCCCTTGATCTGTTTGTATGATGCAGCACACTGATTGATTTGCCTATGTTGACCATTCTTTCATCCCAAAGATAAAATCCCACTTGGGATTCATGATGAGTGATATTTTTAATGTATTGTTGAATTCAGTTCACTAGTACTGTGTTGAGGATTTTTGCATCAGTATTCATTAGTGATATTGGCTTATAGTTTTATTTTTTTCAGATGTGACTTTATCTGGTTTTAGAGTCAAGGTAATACTGGCCTCGTAGAATGACTTTGGAAGTATTCCCTCCTCTATTTTTTGGAATACTTTGGGTAGTATTGATACTAATTCTTTAAATGTTTGGTAGAATTGAGCAGTGAAGCCATCAGGTCCCAGAGTTTTCTTTACTGTGAGACTTTATTACAGCTTTGATCTTGTCACTTGTTATTGATTTGTTCCTGTTTTGAATATCTTCCTGGTTCAGTTGTGATACATTTTATGTTTCTAGGAATTTGTCCATTTATTCTAGATTTTTCTAATTTATTGGCATGCAGTTGCTGATAGTAGCCACTAATGATCCTTTGAATGTCTGCTGTATCAGTTGTACAATCTCCTTTTATGTGTCAGATTTGATTTATTTGGATATTTTCTCTTTACTAATTTTGAGTTTGGGTTGCTCTTGTTTTCCTAATTTTTAAGATGTATCATTAGGTTGTTTATTTGAAGCTTTTCTTCTTTTTTGATGGAGTCACTTATGGCTATAAACTTCCCTTTTAGTACTGCTTTGGCTGTATTCCGTAGGTTTTCGTATACTGAGTTTCCATTGTCATTTGTTTCAGGAAAATTTCCAATTTCCTTCTCAATTTCTTCACTAACCCACTCATCATTCTGGAGCATTTTGTTTAAATTTTCATATATTTGTATAGTTTTCAGAATTCTTCTTGTTATTGATTTCTAGTTTTATTCAGCTTTGGTCAGAGAAGATGCTAGATATTATTTCAGTTTTTCGAATGTTTTAAACTGTTTTGTGACCTACCATATGATCTATCCTTTAGAATGATCCATGCTCTGAGGAAAATAATGTGTATTCTGCAATCACTGGATTAAATGTTCTGTAAATATCTGTTACCTCCATTTTGTCTAGAGTGTAGATTAAGTTTGAAGTTGCTTTGTTCATTTTCTGTCTGGAACATCTGTTTAGTGCTAAAAGTGGGATGTTGAAATCTCCAGCTATTATTGTATTGGAGTCTAACTCTATATTTTAAAAATTGTTATATCCTCTTGCTGAATTGACCACTTCATTATGATATAGTGACCTTCTTTTTCTCCTTTTGTAGTTTTTGCCTTGAAATCTATTTTATCTGAAATAAATATAGCTACTCCTACTCTTTTTTGGTTTCTCTTGGCATGGAATACCTTTATACCTTTATTTTCAGTCTATGAATGCCTTTATAGGTGAAGTGTGTTTCTTGTAGGC
Organism: Pongo pygmaeus; assembly: GCF_028885625.2. Classification (NCBI taxonomy): domain Eukaryota; kingdom Metazoa; phylum Chordata; class Mammalia; order Primates; family Hominidae; genus Pongo; species Pongo pygmaeus. Next base: position 88,431,783 of record NC_072384.2, read on the forward strand.
AACAGATCAATGACGCTTCCCGCCACTGCCCCCACTCCCTTGTTTAGCTACTCTATGTCTTTTGATTGGAGAGTTTAGTCCATTTATGTTCAATGATATTATTGATAACTAAGGACTTACTCCTGCCATTTTATTATTTGTTTTCTGGTTGTTTTGTGATCTTCTCTTCCTTTTTTCTTTCCTTCCTGTCTTCCTTTTATTGAAGGAGATTTTGTCTGGTGATATGACTTAGTTTTTTGCTTTTCATTTTTTGTGTATCTCTTGTATGTTTTTTGGTTTGAGGTTACACAATGAGGCTTGCAAGTATTACTTTATAACACATTATCTTAAGCTGATAACAATTTAACACTGTTTGCATAAACCAACTAATAAGCAAAAAGAAATGAAATAAAAACTCTGCATCTTAACTATGTCCCTGCTTTTTTTAACTTTTTATTATTTCCATTTATATCTTGTTGTACTATGTCCAGAAAAGTTGTTGTAGTTACTATTTTTGATTGTTTCATGGTTTAGTCTTTCTACTTCAGAGTAGTTTACACACCACAGTTACAGTGTCACAATATTCTGTTTTTCTGTGTTCTTACTATTACCAGTGAGTTTTGTATCTTTGGTGTTGCTTATTGCTCATTAATGTTCTTTTCTTTCTGACTAAAGTTCTTGCTTTAGCATCTATTCTAGGACAGGTCTTGCGTTGATGAAATAACTCAGCTGTTGTTTGTCTGGGAAAGTCTTTATGTCTCCTTTATGTTTAAAGGATATTTTCACTGTATATACTATTCTAGGATAAAAGATTTTTTTCCTTTAGCAGTTTAAATATGTCATGACATTCTCTCTTGGCCTGTAAGGTTACCACTGAAAATTCTGCTGCCAGATGTATTGGAACTCCATTGTGTGTTATTATTTATTTCCTTTCTTTTGTTGATTTTAGCATCTTTTCTTTATCCTTGATCTTTGGGAGTTTGATTATTAATGGCCTTGAGATAGTCTTCTTTGTGTTAAATCTGCTTGGTGTTGTATAACCTTCTCGTACTTGGATATTGCTCTCTTCCTCTAGGTTTGTGAAGTTTTCTGATATTATCCTTTCGAATAAACTTTCTACTCCTATCTCTTTCTCTGTTCCCTCTTTAAGGCCAAGTAACACTTTGATTTGCCCTTTTGAGGCTATTTTCTAGATTTGGCAGGCATGCTTCATTCTTTTTAATTCTTTTTTTCTTTTGTCTCCTCTGACCATGTGTTTTTCAATAGCTTGGCTTCAAGCTCATTAATTGTTTCTTCTGTTTGGTCATTTCTGCTATTAAAAGACTCTCATATGTTCTTTACTATGTCCATTGCATTTTTCAGGTCCAGAATTTCTGCTTGATTCTTTTTAATTATTTCAATCTCTTTCTTTAATTTATCTAAGAGAATTCTGAATGCCTTCTCTGTGATATCTTGAATTTCTTTCATTTTCTTCAACAAAGCTATTTTGAATTCTCTGTCTGAAAGGTGACACATCTTTGTTTTTCCAGGGTTGTTTTCTCATGCCTGATTTAGTTTATTTGGTGAGGTCATGTTTACCTGGATTGTCTTAGTACTTGTAGATGATTGTCTGTGTCTGGGCATTGAAGAGTTAGGTATTTATTGTAGTCTTTGAAGTCTGCACTTGTTTGTACCTGTCCTTCTTGGGAAAGCTTTTCAGATATTCAAAAAGACTTGGATGTTGTGATCTAAGTTGTATCTGCTTTAGGGGGGACCCGAAGCCCAGTAATGCTGTGGTTCTTAGAGACTCATAGAGATACTGCCCTGATGGTCTTGGACAAGATCTGAAAGAATTCTCCAGATCACCATGCAGAGAGTTGACCTCTTCTCTTCTTCTTTTCTTTTTCTTTCAAACAAATGGGGTCTCTTTCTTTCTCTCTCTCTCTCTGTTCTGAACCACCTGAAGTGGGGTGGAGTGACATACTGTGTTGGGTCAGACCTGAAGCCAGAACAGCACTGGTTCTTGCCCAAGACCTGCTGTAACCCCTGGCTATTGCCTGTTTTCTCTCAAGACCCTGGGGATTTACAATCAGCAGGTGGCAAAGCCAGCTAGGTCTCTGTCCTTCCATTCAGGGCACTGTGTTATCCCAGGCCCCAGGCAGGTCCAGAGTTGCCTATTGGAAGCCATGAACTAGAGTCAAAACCACTTAGAAGTCTTTCTAGTGTTCTATTGTACTGTGGCTGAGCTGAAACCACAAAACACAGTCCTTCTCAATCTTTCATCCCCTTTCCAAAGGAAGGTGTGCCTCACCCCATGGCAACTGTCACTACAGGCCTGCAGTGAGTACTGCCAGCCTACTGCTGATGTTATCTTAAGGTCCATGGGCTCTTTAGTCAGCTTGTGGTGAATCTTGCCAGTCCTGAGACTCACCCTTCTGGGCAATGGACTCACCTCTGGCCAAGGACAGGTCCAGAAATGTTGTGCAAGAGCCCAGTTTTGGAATCAGCAACCCCAAGAGACCAGTTGGTTGTCTACCCCACTGTGGCTGAGCTGGTATCTAGGTGCAAGACAAAGTCCCCTTTACTTTTCCCTCCACTTTTCTCAAGCTGAAGGAGTCTTGCCCCATAGCCACCACAGTTGAGAATGTGCTGAGTCTCACTTGAAGCCAGCAAGCCTCAGAGTCTCACCCAAGTTTCTTGATGTACCACTTGAGTATTACTGCTGGTTATTCAATGCCCAAGGGCTCTTCAGTTAGTAGGTAATGAAGGCTACTCGTACTGAGTTTTTCCTTTCAAGGCAAAGGATTATCTTCTGGTGCAAGGTGTCTAGAAATGTTGTATTAGAGCTAGAGCCTGGAACAGGTACCTGATAACTCTGACAGACGCCCTACCCTGCTGTCACTGAACTGCTATCCAAGATGCAAGACAGAGTCCTTTCCACTCTTCCCTCTTCTCTCCTTGAATGGAAAGAAAGGGTCTCTTTTGGAGCTTAATTGCCTCAGCTTGTGTCTCAGTAGGTCACGTGCCCCAGCATTCTACTAGCTCTGGACCCAGTTCATTACTAGGACTCACCTAAAACTTGCATTGCTTGTGGCCTAGATTGCCTTTCCAGTTTATTTGGAGCCCCAGAACACTTTAGCCCACAGTGGCAAGGCTTGTGGTAACTAAAGTTTCGACAGCTGGGATCAGACATATCCCTCTGGCTAAGGCAGTTTTAAAGGCTCCCTCCATGGCCAGGGTTCAATTGAGTTTGGTGTGGTTTTCCTTTCTGCTATAACAGGATGCCTTACAATTGCTGTGGTCTCCCTTCCCCAGCACTCAGAAATGCTCCTGCTGAGGGTAGGAGAGGAGTGATGCTGGTGATTCAAAACTGTTCCTTCTACCTTTTCAGTGCCTCTTTCAGTGATACAAAGTTAAAACCAGGCACTGTGAGTGCTCATCTGATGTTTGATTCTTGTGAAGGTGCTTTTGTTTGTTTGTTTGGATGGTTGTTAAATTGATGTCTTTGTTGGGGAGACGATTGGTGGAGCCTTCTATGCTGCCATCTTGTTCTGCCTCCCAAAAGTAACAATTTTTTAATAATAGGGAAATGATTCATGCATGTGTTTGTAGTCACTAAAACAATATTTGTGAAAAGTTTCTCTAAAAAGAAGGATTTATGTTACACCATAAATTGAGATAAAGTCAATTTACATAGAATTGTATTTCTTAACTTATTAACATTAAAATTTTAACTATATATTTTATTTCAATTATAAAAGTACATTAAAACATGCATTATTAATACATAAAATAAATAGTACATTGAATGCCAACCTAGTGTCATGTATTGTATTATACACTTTGGGGTACTGAACAAAGTAGCTAGTATCTACATACTTTCTGGTGGAGTTGTAAGACGTGTTTTACAAAAAAACTGTAGAGTGCACATTGCATCAAATAAAATGCTAAGAAGTGGTGTTTAGATAGTTAAATTATAGTTTATTTCAAAAGAATAACTTATCTGATATAGATTGACATTTATATCTATGCATTTTGTGAGCAAGCAAAAGTGCTTCTGGTGTTTTAGAGTCATAGTATTATCATGTCATTATATATCCTCTATGTTTGCTCAAATGAACTTTATATAATTATGTGAAGAGTTTTTTTTTGTTATTCTTGTTCTATTTATATGCCCCCAAGTTGTTTATATTTTATTTTTTTTAATTTAAAAGTCACACTATTATTTAATTTTAAGAATTTTTAAATCATATAGTATTAAACTCCTTTTTTATATTTCACAATCTTCTTTTGTTGAAAATGTCCACTTCATAGTGATGAAATTTGAGTAGTGGACAGGTATATAAAATTTGGTCTGCTGATTAATAAACTTCATAGTATTTTGTCACTTTATTTTTCCAGAGAAGACAGATTTTACATTTGCATATATTATGTTCTTTTTCTACTAGTTTATTTTTAATTTTTCCTTATTTCTTCAGGATATGCTCAATAAATAACCAGATCTGTTAAGATATAGGTGAAAAGTGACTTTTGAAATGATACCAAATATATTATATTCTCTGTTGTGTTATATTCCATTATGTATATAGAGTCTGATGGCAAAATCCTCAAAGAAATTAAGGGTTTTGAAAAAAAAGAGAAGTACAGTAATTGAAAATGCATAATTTCTTGGTCTATTGGTATAATATGTGTGGCAGATAAACAGCCAGCCTCTTGAAAGGACTGCAGTAGAACTAGTTTGCTCAGGCAACAACTAGGTTTCAATAAGAGCGGCAGAGTGGATAAAATCTTTAGAAAAAATGCTGAGTGCATTTTGATAATGATTTACTGTGAATGCCAGATGACACAGTGAAATGTTTCCAGATGATGGGAGAAGTGAAAGATGTGGTTACAGAATGTAATGCATTAGAATTAGATTCTCTGAGTGATGAGAGTAACCTGAACTGCTTATGTTGACTCACATACTTAGGAATAAAGAATGTGATAAAATTATGAAGGTCTCCTAGCAGGAAGTGGTGGTGAGACTTTGAGACTTAGAGTGGAATGGAGGAAGCTATTTCCAGAATCATGCAGAGCTTTTGGTCTCTCGTGAATTTATCTCTAACAGCTGAGACCTCTAGGCAATAGTGGGCAGAGAGTGGGGAAAGTTTTACCCAGAGTTCAGTTACTGTCTTGTCATCTGCAGATGGAAGCACGCCAAACTGGGCTCTTACACTGAGCACATGAGTTTCCTTTGATTTCTGTTGAAGCAAGTCTCTAGGTTTTCAAGGAAGAACATTATTAAACAGTTTTATTTAATGTGGTTGAATTCTAAAAATGAAAAAAATGCAAATTTTTAAAAAATAGCAAAATATTTTAATTCTAAAAAAGTATTTGTGTTACCCTGTAATATATCTGTAACACTAGTCCTCATAGAAGATAAAGCAGAAGTGAAAGGCTATCTTAATGTCATTTCGTGAATATTCTGTTGCTAGAGCAGCAAAGTTATTTCTGAGTGTTGTATCAGTAAGATTAACTATTTTGTGGACCCCAAATATAGATTACAATGCAGTACCAATAAATATTTAATCATAACTTTCTTCTTAGACCTTAATGTGAATTGTCTCTGAGTCTCTGAGGGAATTACTCCAGAAATCTTTTTGTTGTTGTTGTTGTTTACACGAAGTCATTAAATATATAAAATGGAAAGGTCTCAATTGGACAACAGTGCATAAAGTCCTTTACCTAAGCTGCTGAATTTGGTTTGTAACCCTCATAGCGAATACACTACAGAACAGGTATTAAGAGGACCTCTTTGATGGATAAATAATGCATATAAAAAGAGCATTAAATTTAGATCCCATGCTATATCTAAGACAAAGATAGTAGCTAATATTTTCTGAGCTCAATATGTACCAAATACTGTGCCAAGTACTTTCATACCTTTCCTAATGTGTAAAACAATCTTAAGTGGTAGGTAATTTTATCCTATGTTTTAACCACTGCTCCTAGTATATCACCTGTCTTTGTGACTTTGTAATAAACATGAAACTCTTCTGGGCCTCAGGTAAATAAAAAGTAAAGTGTTTATATACACACCTCTTGTCAACAAGCTGAGGAAAAAGTATTGATCTTTCTTCTCCTTAAGTTTGCAAATAAATATAGTTAATGATGGATATATAATAGAAAAAAGACAAAATTGAAGAACTTGGGAGGAATTTCTGTTGAGATGTTCCTATCTGTTTGTGCCACTCATGTTATTAAGCACTTGTGTTTTTTCTTACCCAATGTCCTTTGAGGCATTTTAGAATACTGTTTGTAAATATTTTTAAAAATTTAAAAAGCCTTTATAATTAAAACCACATTAGCAAAAGAGAGGTCAGTCAACAGTCCTTTGTTTATGTTTTAATATTTTGTCATTTTACAGGATATAAGGCGTGGAACTGAACATTTATTTGGCTGATCCTCATCATGAACCGTGCTTTTAGCAGGAAGAAAGGTAAGCGTGGTCATTTTTTAAAACTTGGGAGTCAAGCCAATGTTGCTATGAACATAAGCAGAGATGTTAAGAAATCAGTTTTTCTTGTTGTCAAACCACCTGGCCCAGAAATGAAGTTAGATTAGAGCAACACAAATCTGCAAACGTTGCTAATTAGCTTTCCTTAGTTATCACCCTAGTGAAAGATCAAAGTTGTTTATTACACTGAGTTCACAATACATATGTGATAATATGTCACCTGGCAATTTGAAGCTTGTTGTGAAATTGCAAAGAATAAAATGATCTGAAACTTTGTCCTAACTTTAGCTTATGTAGCCATATAATACTAAATTCCCTGGGCTTACATAAGATTAAGGTAACATAAATTCATTCATAATTATGTGTGTGTGTGTGTGTGTGCACAGGCTTCATGTATCATTGAACAATATGTGAGGATTGGTAGTAGATAGATTGAAAGCAATGAGGCCAAAATAAGTTTGTTATTAATTTTTAGGTAGGAATTTAAATAACTACGAATGTAGTATATTATAGCGATCACTATAGGACTGAAAGAAACAGCTAGTTAGGTGTTGTTTTTTAATGGGCAGAAAAACATGGCATTTGACAAACTATTTTATGATGCACTTATAAAGAAAGATAGAAAAATAAGTATAACTTTGTGTAGATCAGTGAAGTTTAAATAATGTATCCTTTCCATTCTCAAAGGAGTTCTCTAGTGGAGGGCATGGGGCTTTCTCCTGTTTTACATGATTAATAAATTGGGGAAGAATGTTTAAATAATGATAATCAAATTCATAGATGGTTGAAAACAAGAAGGTAATGATACAGGAATGCTATGGTAGGATTACAGATGTGTGAGGAGAAAATGACAAGTTAGGCCTTATTCCACACTATAAACTTACTAAGATACTGCAAATTGTCACACAAGGGCACAGAATATCTAATACTTTTATCATGATTCAAATATTGCTGTTATTTGGAAGATGCATCTTGAATGCTGTCTGAGTAAAAATGGCTGAAGAATAAAGTCAACAGTGTGAGTATCAAAGGCTCTGTGTCATTTTCTAATGTATGGATAATGAATAGTCCAGAACTATGACTAGTGTTCTGTTCAATATCAGGCAGTCAGGCACTGGGTGTTCTCCCTTTAAAAGGTTACAGTGTTAACTGACACATAGTAACGTGCCCAGATGAGAAAGACTGAGATGACTTCAGGACTTTCAGCCATGCAACAGGAAGCATGACTGAGAACCATTCATGTGTTAATGAGAGCTGTCTTTCAATATTTGAAGGACTGCCATTTAGCCATGGGGTTGAGTTTAGTAAAGGACAAATAGGTGTAAATGATAATGTCACTGATTTAATATAGGGAAAATGAATTCCAAGAAAGTCATGTAAAAGTTTAATTAAATTACTCAAATTACTAGCTTTTTTTGGTCTCTGAAATGAGAGGTGTTCAAACATTTGGATGTGGCAGAGAAGATTAATGTATTCAGTGAGAATTTAGATAATGTGACCTTTAAGGCACTCTTCAACCCTGGGAAGCTAGAAATTTATTATTTTACTTATTTTTCCTGAATAAGGGGAAAGCAAAATGACATTTATTAAGTCTATAGCTGCTCCTGATTTACAACAGTTACCAAAAGTAAAATAGTGTTTCTTTCATTTTTACTAGTAACAAAATCTATAATTACATGATATATTGAAGTTTTTGTTTTGTTTTATATAGAGATAGGATCTTGCTACGTTGCCAGGGCTGGTCTCAAACCCCTAGCATCAAGTGATCCTCCTGCCTTGGCCTCCCAAAGTGTTGGGATTATAGGCGGGAGCCACTGTGCCCAACCTGAAGTATTTTTAATAAAGTAATAGAAATCTTACATCACAACTTAACACTTTAATCACTCTAACTTATTTTTAATAAATACTTCTAGACCTTCTTTATATATATATATGCTTACAATCCTCCTTTCCTATCACTTTAAAGTTGAAACTACACATCTGTAATTTACTGTTTATTTGAAGGGGGTTTAGAATGGTTTTTCACTGAGAAATCCGAAGAGTTGGATAGTAATGTGAGTAACCAGTAATTGTATATTTGTCTTATTTGAACACAGTGGGAGTACACCCATAGGAATAGTGGGGTGATTTGGAGAATCAAGAAGCAGAAGCACTTGTTATATCCTGATTTGCTTCATTCTCTTTGAATTTCTTTTGACTTCTCTTATTTTTCAGGTCTAATGGTTTAGTATCATGAAATTATTCACTAATATTTTACTCCAACCCGAAGTTAAAACTTGAACTGAAAATTTTACCTTAAGTTCACCAATCAATTCTGACTCTATCATTCGGTGAAGTTGTTAAAGGAAAAATTGTAAGAGCCTCTGTTCCTGGTTTCAATCAATAGCATTATTTCATTAAATTTTAATTTCAGATGAAAAACTTAAATTGTTTGAGAGAATTTGTATATCTGGATAAGCTGGAGCTATAAGCTATAATTATATCACTAGAGAATATTTAATTTAAGTCACGTTTCCAAAACTACCATCAACATACCCTGTGTACAGTATCCTAAACAAAGCAAGATGGTCTTCTATCAGTAAAAGCTTATCTCTTTATTTCATAGATACCCAATATACTTGGCCATCACATGTAATCTTACTAAATGATCCAGGACTTCAGAAGCCTAAGGAAAAAAGACCATCTTAAACCTAAACATAATTGTGTTTTTTTTTTAAATTAAATCTCCGAATTAGTAAGTTTGTATTTCTTGATTGAATTCACTGATTTTCTTTGCAAATGCTCTAATGGTGTTAGAGTTACTCAGAGATTCTGAAGAGTGCTGAATATATTAGAGTCATATCATTTTGAGCTCTTTTGAAAAGCTCTTTAAAAATTAGTCAAATATAATCATAGATTAAATTTTAATGATTGTCTTTGTTTTAGATTTTTTCCCTCTGTTAATTTTCTCTTTTAATTAAAAATATTCTATATTCTCTTTATTACATCAAATATAAATCATTAAGTAAAAAAGTATAAAAATAACATGTGAATAAATGATTAAATAATTCAACTAATTACATTTTTTAAACTTAGTTGACATACTATTGAGTAGATATCATAATGCACAGCACTTAAAATTTAATATTTAAATGTTACTTTCTTTTTTAACATTTTATTCAAATGCATCTATTCATTAACCAGCATTTAGTTTTAAATTTAATATACTCAAAAGTAGGTGTTTCACCATTGTAAGCTCTGATGACACAAAAATAATGAATTTACTCTATATTTCTTGATGAGTTCTTAATCTAGATGCATTTTGAAAACCTAAATTTATTGATCCAGCAATCAGAGTACATTGATATTTGTCAAATATGTTGAAATGTTGGCATTTTCCTTCATGTAAGTCTTCAATTTTGAGTTAGTGATTTTACTTTAATTCAATGAAGAGGAACTCTTTCTAGAATGTCTGTATTCCCATTTCTGCACATTTTCATATATCTGATACCTTCTATGAACACATATAGTGTCCAAGGACCATCATGTGTATTTCCTACTCAAGATTTAGTCCTATCTATAAGTTAATATAAAGAGTTTTATTTTGTCATTTTTTTGCCAAAGTATAAATTAGGATGACAGTAAGAACTCATTTTGGAAATCCTTCAGGTTTTATAAATGTACTGCTCATACTTGAGGTTATGTAATAAACAAGCACTAAATTATCAGCGCTTGATAATATGGATGCAGATTTTTGTCATTGTAGGAACTGCAGCTTATCCACTGGAATTTAATATTGTGATTATTTTAGTCTGTCAGCAGAAGCAGCTTGGTATACTCTTTTTAGGTCTCTGCAATATGAGTCTGCAACAGAGGCATTTTCATCAGTTTTCAAGTAATAGTGGCTTATAGGAGAAAGAAATTATTAATACCTCTCTGCCTCAGGATTGGTGTGACCCATCATAGTGAGAGTTTAGTCAGCGTTTACATACTCCTGAGATGTGTTGTATGTTTTGGAAAGGAGACATGAAAAGAATTCAGTGAAGGAGTTAAAAGGAGAAATTGGACATCTTCTTAGTTTTCCTAAAGGTGTTTTTGTTGTTTTGTGTTTTATTGCCTTGGAAGAAGTATTGTGATTTACTTCTTTTAATGTATAAAAGCAAGATTATATTCTAAATCTAAGTGCAAATTGTTCTTGAATTAATCATATTACTATCCATTAGCAATCACAAAAAGTATAGCTAAGATGAAAATCCTTATAGAAAATACAAATTTCACACATTAAATGTCAACGTCAATATTTTTTTAAGCTTACAATGTATTGCTGTTCAAAATATTTCACCCAAGTATGGCTATCATATATTCACTCTAGTAGTCAGAAATAGACCCAATTCTCTTGGCCCTTCATCTTTTGTATTGGAAATACTTGAGAATATTGCATTGTACCCCATAAACAAGTTTAATATAAATACAGTGCATTATTATTCACATAGTATAAAATAATTTACATTCCAAAAATATGTGTCATTTTCTCTATATCTTCACATTCACCCAGTTTAAGAAGAACATATTAAGGGTATCAAATTAGTTTCTGTTAACAGCATTTAAAAAATCTAAATTTAATGTTGAAACTACTTTGTTAGTAATACAGTGTTTCCTTCCAGTTTGTACTTGTATGTTTCATGGTAAAATAAATCTTTGATTTTGTTCTATTTATAATATTGATTCCAAATTTTTAAACTCCCATGAAAAATAAGATACATACAAAACTACACTAATGGAGGCAAAATATCATTGAAGATTGAGGTCTTACTCCAAATAAGTGCAGATTCAAAAAAAGCCAATCTGTTTCATGTAAATGTTAACATTTTTTTCTCCCCCTTATGCATTCCTCAAAATATTGGGGAAAATATGTGGGCTATATTAATAAAGTTCAAAAATTAAATTAAAAATATTAGTAATATAAATATAAATAACAAGATAAAAATAATATATAATACAATTAGTTTTAATATATTCTATCCTTATATTTCTAATATTTTTGACACTTATCTAAGAAACATTTTGATTTACTGCATTTGAGACTATTTATATCCAAAACTCCTGAGAGAAGACCTTCAATCAATGTTTCCTCAAATTTAGAATAAAGATTTATCATAATATTATATTGATTTCCAAATGAGCATAGTAAGTTGGTTTATTTCAGCTTCATACAAATGCAGTTGTTCGTATAATATGATAATTTCCCTTTAGAATAGCTAAATCTTGATGCTGCAATACAATATTCGCAAAGAGTTAAAGAGCAGATTATATTTTATTGTTCTAGGAATTAAGAAAAATAACCTATAATTCATGAGAGCATAAAGTGAAAGAAGAAAGATACTTGTTTTAAATCACAAATGAATGCAATTACTCATAGCCCACTGATGTGGTTTTTATATGTTCTTTTAAAAATTGGTATGATTTTTATTATTTGAAAACTTTAAAAAGGAAAGCTAGGGACTTTTATACCAAAGAAAGAATCCTATAATTACGCCCCAGCTGCATTGTTCTTCTATCTGAGTGGTTATTCTTTGTCAATTTGGCAAAGAATCTCGAATTAGAAATACTCTATGTCCTAAATTACCATACAAATGGTAATGCATGAATATGACACCATGGAAACCTAAAATATAACTCTGTGTATTTTTTATTGCAGACAAAACATGGATGCATACACCTGAAGCTTTATCAAAACATTTCATTCCCTATAATGCAAAGGTAAAAATAGTTCATTTATTATTAAATTTTATTTCGTTATACTATCATTACTAATTCATGGCTAATCTTAGATTGCTTATGTATTGACATTTCCTGGTTATTGATTCCTGAAAAAAGTTTACATAAATAAAATAATTGTGGCATGGGAAGTTATTTTCCTCTGTAGAATAGTTTCTCTCTTTAAAAGTATATTCTATAAAATTACTATTTAAGTCAAACGTGTTTTCTTCAAGTGATTTTGGTTATTGTTAAAAATATTTGCAATATCATGGCTTGTAGAAACTCAAACCACTAACAAATTAGCTTTCTTTAAAAACATTTTAATGTTACATTACACAACCTAAATATAAAAACATGCAAATGAGAGAAATGAGCTGCAATTTTCATAAATGTAATTATCATTCAAGAAAAAAGGAACAAAGTTTAAATTTTTATTTTATTTTATTTTATTGAGATGAAGACATGCTCTGTAGGCCAGGCTGGAGTGCACTGGGGGGATCTTGGCTCACTGCAACCTCCATCTTCTGGGTTCAAGTGATTCTCCCACTTCAGCCTCTGGAGTAGCTGCAATTACAGGCACGTGCCACCATGCTTTTTAGAAGAGACAGGGTTTCACCATGTTGGCCATGCTGCTCTTGAACTCCTGACCTCGAGTGGTCCACCTGCCTCAGACCCCCCTTCTACCTGCTGGGATTACAGGTAGAAGCCACTCTGCCCAGCCTAAATTATTTTTAAAAAGCACACAAAAAGGTGCCTTTTAAAAATTCTTTTGTTCAAGTTGCTGCATTTTAATAGAGAAGTGGAAACATTAATCTATACTCTGTGTCTTTAAAGATTTCATTTGTTGTTGAAAAAAATGAGTGAATTCAGTTGAAAACAGGGACTTTAAAGAAAGGTGCTATTTTGTAGTTAATTATCACCAAACTTGTAATAATTTTCAGAGAAATCTGAGTCAAAATTTCGAAGAGACAGAAATGAGTTAAAGAGGGGATTGGAAGGGGAACATCACACTTCGGGGACTGTTGTGGGGTGGGGGGAGGGGGGAGGGATAGCATTGGGAGATATACCTAATGCTAGATGACAAGTTGGTGGGTGCAGCGCACCAGCATGGCACATGTATACATATGTAACTTACCTGCACATTGCGCACATGTACCATAAAACCTAAAGTATAATAATGATAATAATAATAATAATAAAAGAAAAAAAAAAGGATATAAATGTCAAAAACACTAAAAAAAAAAAAAAAAAAAAGAGGGGATTGGAAATATTAGCGTCAAATTTAAAAGCAACTGAACTTTGGAGACAGAATAGGGGAAAACAAAACTATAATATCTTTATAAGAGAACTTAAACGTTTATGAATTAGTGAAGTATACACTGGGATACAGTGAGATTAGGCATAGCAATTATTTCAGGAAAAATTAAAGAATGTTTATTGAGGAGAAAATTAACGGTGTTTGGTAGGAAACATCTAGAGTTCTTATCTAAGTCTGAATCAGAAGGAAGAAACATTTAAAAGCCTATGTAGAAGAAGTTCTTCCAGAGCTGTTGTTCAGCAGCGAAATTTGGAGAGTGCACCGTCTCTTTATTTTTTTCTTGTTGACTTACCAGCAAAGAAATCTGAAATATTTTCTGTGTAAACATATTATACTTGAAATCACTGCAGTGCTTATGAATTTTTCTGTAAACTTAACATAAAGGTTGATTGCCCTAATTTAGCATGAAAAGTTTAGTTAACTGAATGAGAAAAATTGTTTATGTTATCCATCATTTCCACAGATATTGTTCGTATTAGCTATTGGTATACTATATGAAATCTATACTGAAAAAATTTTAATCTGGAAAGCTGCTATGATTTTAAAGTGCGTGCTCAATTTTTGATATTATCAATCATAGTGGAATTATATGCTCCAGTTGAAACCATCAATATTATTTTTATGTGACTGATATGCCTCATTTTGAAAAACAGCTTTATAAAAGATTAAAAGGTTATATTATAATTAGATCTACCTTTAACTCTGCCAATCATTCTGCTTGTCTACATGGAAAAGTTGCCAGTGCCAATTCGCAGGTGCATAACAATTTTAAGACATTCTACAGGAAGTAGAGGGTGCAGAAACATCTTCCCAGATTGGGAACAGTAAAATATGGAAGGGCAGGATGATTTTGTCTACTATAATATGGCCTCATGAGTGATAATATATATTGTATGTGTACCAGGTAGCATTAAATTCATTTGAAGAATGTTAGTTTTTTTCTGAGTTCCTTTGTTTGTGGTACTTAATAGGTTGACCTCATAGTAGAGTTACTTTTTAAGATATCCTGTATCTCTTGTTATAGAATTTGGCACTTGAAAACCAAATCCTTGACCACAGAAAGTAGCTTGGCACAATAGAAAAAAAAATACAGACTCTAGAGCTGGATTCCTTGGTTTATATCGTGACTCCAACACTTACTTACTGTGTGCCTTTGGGAAAATTGCTTAACCTTTCTATGTCTGTGATTATTCATCAATAAATAGGGATGGTAGCAATAGTAATTTCTCACTTCAGTTGTTATAGACATAAAGGAGTTAGTGCTACAACAGTGTCTGAAATAGTGTAATTTTTTTCTCAGGCAACCATCAGTTCTGTCCCTCAGTTCTGTTCTTAGAGCCATTCAATTCATTGGTTCTGGCTCATCCAGATTATCCAGGATAATCTCCTTTACATAAAGTGAACTGATTAGAGATGTTAATCGTATCTATGAAATAATTTTACAGCAACACCTAGATTAGAATTTGATTGAATAACTGGGCACTATAACTTAGCCAAGTTGACACATAAAACTGATCTCATACAAGTATTAATGATGGACAAGGTTAAAAAGGCAAATTGGGAAGGCTTTGAATGGCAAAAGCAACAGTTTGGGTTGTAAATGAATCCAACAGGATTTGAGGAAGATAAATCGGTAGTGATAAAAAAGTCAGTTTGGATCGAGAGTGATAGAATGACATTAAACCTCTTAGGAAGTTATTTTAATGGTCCAAGTGTGTGGTAATAAGTTTACCATAGGGTAGTAGATAAATTTGCAGTGGAAAATAAAGATGTGCTTAATATTCCAGAGGAAGAATTGATATAACATAGGAATGGTATATAAGTAGATAATAAGAAAAAATATCTATTTTCATCCTGGCTAAAAGAGAGAATCATCATACCATTAAAAGATTCCATCAATACCTAATTTCTTGAGAGTTTTTAGCATGAAGTGTTGTTGAATTTTGTCAAAGGCTCTTTCTGCATCTATTGAGATAATCATGTGGTTTTTGTCTTTGGTTCTGTGTATATGCTGGATTACATTTATTGATTTGTGAATGTTGAACCAGCCTTGCATCCCAGGGATGAAGCCCACTTGATCATGGTGGATAAGCTTTTTGATGTGCTGCTGGATTCGGTTTGCCAGTATTTTATTGAGGATTTTTGCATCAATGTTCATCAAGGATATTGGTCTAAAATTCTCTTTTTTGGTTGTGTCTCTGCCAGGCTTTGGTATCAGGATGATGCTGGCCTCATAAAATGAGTTAGGGAGGATTCCCTCTTTTTCTATTGATTGGAATAGTTTCAGAAGGAATGGTACCAGCTCCTCCTTGTACCTCTGGTAGAATTTGGCTGTGAATCCATCTGGTCCTGGACTTTTTTTGGTTGGTAAGCTATTGATTATTGCCACAATTTCAGATCCTGTTATTGGTCTATTCAGAGATTCAACTTCTTCTTGGTTTAGTCTTGGGCGGGTGTATGTGTCGAGGAATTTATCCATTTCTTCTAGATTTTCTAGTTTATTTGCATAGAGATGTTTGTATTATTCTCTGATGGTAGTTTGTATTTCTGTGGGATCGGTGGTGATATCCCCTTTATCATTTTTTATGGCGTCTATTTGATTCTTCCCTCTTTTTTTCTTTATTAGTCTTGCCTAGCGGTCTATCAATTTTGTTGCTCTTTTCAAAAAACCACCTCCTGGATTCATTAATTTTTTGAAGAGTTTTTTGTGTCTCTATTTCCTTCAGTTCTGCTCTGATTTTAGTTATTTCTTGCCTTCTGCTAGCTTTTGAATGTGTTTGCTCTTGCTTTTCTACTTCTTTTAATGGTGATGTTAGGGTGTCAATTTTGGATCTTGCCTGCTTTCTCTTGTGGGCATTTAGTGCTATAAATTTCCCTCTACACACTGCTTTGAATGCATCCCAGAGATTCTGGTATGTTGCGTCTTTGTTCTCGTTGGTTTCAAAGAACATCTTTATTTCTGCCTTCATTTCGTTATGTACCCAGTAGTCATTCAGAAGCATGTTGTTCAGTTTCCATGTAGTTGAGTGGTTTTGAGTGAGTTTCTTAATCCTGAGTTCTAGTTTGATTGCACTGTGGTCTGAGAGACAGTTTGTTATAATTTCTGTTCTTTTACATTTGCTGAGGAGTGCTTTACTTCCAAGTATGTGGTCAATTTTGGAATGGGTGTGGTGTGGTGCTGAAAAAATGTATATTCTGTTGATTTGGGGTGGAGAGTTCTGTAGATGTCTGTTAGGTTCGCTTGGTGCAGAGCTGAGTTCAATTCCTGGGTATGCTTATTAACTTTCTGTCTCATTGATCTGTCTAATGTTGACAGTGGGGTGTTAAAGTCTCCCATTATTATTGTGTGGGAGTCTAAGTCTCTTTGTAGGTCACGCAGGACTTGCTTTATGAATCTGGGTGCTCCTGTATTGGGTGCATATATATTTAGGATAGTTAGCTCTTCTTGTTGAATTGATCACTTTACCAACATGTAATGGCCCTCTTTGTCTCTTTTGATCTTTATTGGTTTAAAGTCTGTTTTATCGGAGACTAGGATTGCAACCCCTGCCTTTTTTTGTTTTCCGTTTGCTTGGTAGATCTTCCTCCATTCCTTTATTTTGAGCCTCTGTGTGTCTCTGCATGTGAGATGGGTTTCCTGAATACAGCACACTGATGGGTCTTGACTCTTTATCCAATTTGCCAGTCTGTGTCTTTTAATTGGAGCATTTAGCCCATTTACATTTAAAGTTAATATTGTTATGTGTGAATTTTATCCTGTCATATGATGTTAGCTGGTTATTTTGCCCATTAGTTGATGCAGTCTCTTCCTAGCATCGATGGTCTTTACAATTCAGCATGTTTTTGCAGTGGCTGGTACTGGTTGTTCCTTTCCATGTTTAGTGCTTTCTTCAGGAGGTCTTGTAAGGCAGGCATGGTGGTGACAAAATCTCTCAGCATTTGCTTGTCTGTAAAGTATTTTATTTCTCCTTCACTTATGAAGCTTAGTTTGGCTGGATATGAAATTCTGGGTTGAAAATTCTTTTCATTAAGAATGTTGAATGTTGGCCCCCACTCTCTTCTGGCTTGTAGAGTTTCTGCTGAGAGATCTGCTGTTAGTCTCATGGGCTTCCCTTTGAGGGTAACCCGACCTTTCTCTCTGGCTGCCCTTAACATTTTTTCCTTCATTTCAACTTTGGTGAATCTGACAATTATGTGTCTTGGAGTTGCTCTTCTCGAGGAGTATCTTTGTGGCATTCTCTGTATTTCCTGAATCTGAATGTTGGCCTGCCTCGCTAGATTGGGGAAGTTCTCCTGGATAATATCCTGCAGAGTGTTTCCTAACTTGGTTCCATTCTCCCCGTCACTTTCAGGTACACCAATCAGATGTAGATTTGGTCTTTTCACATAGTCCCATATTTTTTGGAGGCTTTGTATTGATGGGACGTACCTCAAAATAATAAGAGCTATCTATTACAAACCCACAGCCAATATCATACTGAATGGGCAAAAACTGGAAGCATACCCTTTGAAAACTGGCACAAGACAGGGATGCCCTCTCTCACCACTCCTATTCAACATAGTGTTGGAAGTTCTGGCCAAGGCAATTAGGCAGGAGAAGGAAATAAAGGGTATTCAATTAGGAAAAGAGAAAGTCACATTGTCCCTGTTTGCAGATGACATGATTGTATATCTAGAAAACCCCATTGTCTCAGCCCAAAATCTCCTTAAGCTGATAAGCAACTTCAGCAAAGTCTCAGGATACAAAATCAAATGTACAAAAATCACAAGCATTCTTATATACCAATAACAGACAAACAGAGAGCCAAATCATGAGTGAACTCCCATTCACAATTGCTTCAAAGAGAATAAAATACTTAGGAATCCAACTTACAAGGGAAGTGAAGGACCTCTTCAAGGAGAACTATAAACCACTGCTCAGTGAAATAAAAGAGGATACAAACAAATGGAAGAACATTCCATGCTCATGGGTAGGAAGAATCAATATCCTGAAAATGGCCATACTGCCCAAGGTAATTTATAGATTCAATGCCATCCCCATCAAGCTACCAATGACTTTCTTCACAGAATTGGAAAAAACTACTTTAAAGTTAATTTGGAACCAAAAAAGAGCCCGCATCGCCAAGTCAATCCTAAGCCAAAAGAACAAAGCTGGGGGCATCACACTACCTGACTTCAAACTATACTACAAGGCTACAGTAACCAAAACAGCATGGTACTGGTACCAAAACAGAGATATAGATTAATGGAACAGAGCAGAGCCCTCAGAAATAACGCCACATATCTACAACTATCTGATCTTTGACAAACCTGACAAAAACAAGCAATGGGGAAAGGATTCCCTATTTAATAAATGGTGCTGGGAAAACTGGCTAGCCATATGTAGAAAGCTGAAACTGGATCCCTTCCTTACACCTTATAGAAAAATTAATTCAAGATGGATTAAAGACTTACATGTTAGACCTAAAGCCATAAAAACCCTAGAAGAAAACCTAGGCATTACCATTCAGGACATAGGCATGGGCAAGGACTTCATGTCTAAAACACCAAAAGCAATGGCAACAAAAGCCAAAATTGACAAATGGGATCTAATTAAACTAAAGAGCTTCTGCACAGCAAAAGAAACTACCATCAGAGTGAACAGGCAATCTACAAAATGGGAGAAAATTTTCGCAACCTACTTACCTGACAAAGGGCTAATATCCAGAATGTACAATGAACTCCAACAAAGTTACAAGAAAAAAACCAACAGCCCCATCAAAAAGTGGGCAAAGGATAGGAACAGACACTTCTCAAAAGAAGACATTTATGCAGCCAAAAGACACATGAAAAAATGCTCATCATCACTGGCCATCAGAGAAATGCAAATCAAAACCACAATGAGATACCATCTCACACCAGTTAGAATGGTGATCATTAAAAAGTCAGGAAACAACAGGTGCTGGAGAGGATGTGGAGAAATAGGAACACTTTTACACTGTTGGTGGGAATGTAAACTAGTTCAACCATTGTGGAAGTCAGTGTGGCAATTCCTCAGGGATCTAGAACTAGAATACCATTTGACCCAGCCATCCCATTACTGGGTATATACCCAAAGGATTATAAATCGTGCTGCTATAAAGACACATGCACACATATGTTTATTGCAGCACTATTCACACTAGCAAAGACTTGGAACCAACCCAAATGTCCAACAACGATAGACTGGATTAAGAAAATGTGGCACATATACACCATGGAATACTATGCAGCCATAAAAAATGATGAGTTCATGTCCATTGTAGGGACATGGATGAAACTGGAAACCATCATTCTCAGCAAACTATCGCAAGGACAGAAAACCAAACACCGCATGTTCTCACTCATAGATGGGAATTGAACAATGAGAACACATGGACACAGGAAGGGGAACATCATGCTCCGGGGACTGTTGTGGGGTGGGGGGAGTGGGGAGGGATAGCATTAGGAGATATACCTAATGTTAAATGACGAGTTAATGGGTGCAGCACACCAACATGGCACATGTATACATATGTAACAAACCTGCACATTGTGCACATGTACCCTAAAACTTAAAGTGTAAAAATAAGAAAATAAAATAAAATAAAAATTAAAAAAAGAGGAATAAATGAAAATACCTTAACCTCAAAAAAAAAAAAAGATTTCTGCTACTTCGCTCACTTTTGGCATCCACTGGTTACAAATTAATCTGATAAATTTAACAGAACTACTTAAGAATTATTATTCTCCCTGGAGAAATATGTAATAACATTTGTGTTTAAATGTCTTCAGTTTTAAAGCAGTAGTGTTCTGTTTTATTTTGTAATTCTTTTTGAGAACACATTTTATTTCTACATTCTTTCCATTTATGGAACATTGATTTCAAAAATTCACATTTAATATTCATAGTGTAATGATTTGAGATCATTTGTCAATATAAAATAATAAATGATTTAAAATAAGCATTGTTCTATGTAGGGTTCATTAGTTTTGGAGTTTTCTTTAATGTGCAGTGACAGCATTAATATTAGTTCATTGGGAATCTTTTGTATTATCCTGTGTACTCTGTAGTGGTGTTTCCAAGCTAAAGGTTATTAGCTATGAAAAAATGTGGTCATGAAATCAGTGTAGTGGGTCATAGGGACATATATTTAGAGATGGGTAGCAAGGGCAAAAAAGGTGATTGCAGTTCAAGCTGAGTAGGAGCTGGAGGAGAAGAGTACTGAGAATTTCGATGTATTTTGAAAGTAAAGTTGACAGAATCAATAGATAGATTAGGTATTAGTTTCTTATTGCTACTATAATTAGAACGTTAATGCAGAAATTTAAAAAATTCTGTTTCCTTCAATTTTTTACGAGAATGCTAAACTCTCTTTTCTATAAAGATAAAATGCTGGCAGACTTGTATTTTAATCAATTTATTTTTCTGTTAGAGTGAGACAGTCATTTCCTAGATGAAGAATTGTGACAAATGTTTCATTAAAACTTTTTTTATTAAATGTTTTATTCTAAAATGTATAATTATCCCCCAAAAAGTTTAATGTATTTATCCTTTTATGAAAAATCTATCTTTAAGATATACAAAAATGCAAGGATGTTTAAGAATGAAGTTATAAAGAGATTACTACCTTACTTTGCATGAGGCAGCAGGAAAGAAAGTCAACATTCCTTGATTATCTGTTTACTGTGTTCCAAGCTCTAAAAGTGAGCAAATCTAAAACAAATAGTAACATGGACCTTCACCTTAAAAACTTATGACGTCCCTGTGGAGAGGAAACAGTCACATGAAACAGAGAAAGTATTTTGGAAGAAAAGTACATAATGATAGCCAACATCTATGTCGTTATCTTCTTAACTATGGAACATCTTAAAATCAAATATAGAAATATAATATAACACATTCCTTGCAAACCTTTTCAAAACCATGTCAGGGAGTTTTACAGGTGAGAAAACTACATAGATAATCAACAACAAAATAAAATAAAAATGTCAAGGAGAGGTTTACAAAGAAAGATTACCTTACATTTCAAAGTTTTCTAGAGGTATCAAAGTTTTACATATGACATGTACACTGTTTGCCACTTCGTTTGTTTAATCAGAGAGAAGGCTTGCTGGCCCAGTGAGTTGTGTGGTTTCTAGTGTGGCTTTCTCATCTTTACAATCTAAATTCGCCAACAAAAATAACCTATGAGGCTTTATTTGGGTTCAAAATACAAACAAAACGACAAGGAACAAAAACACTGCCTTCATCCCCCTCCCCCCCCCACACACAAAATATGTAATATCAGATGTGACAGTAAAATATTAGAACTTGAGGATTCTAACCCTTAGTTGGTTGAAAACCACATGTTGGACACTTATGTTTCAAACTTTTAACTAAACCTGCCCAATAGTAATCATAGAAAAATCAGAACCTATGTATCTGACTTGCTCAGATGCACCCCTCAAGAGTAAGCTCTATACCAACAACTCTACTGATTCTACCAGAATTTTATAGCCACATAGTTGCTGCATCCTATTACAGTAATTAGAGCAGCCATTTCTGGGTCAAACTGTTTGGGTTCAAACTTCTACTCTCTCAACTGTTATCAGAATTATGTAACTTTTCTGTCCTTGAGTTTTTTTACTTGTAAATGAGATTAATAACTACAAATATCAAACTGGTTTGTTAGGATATTTAAATGAGTTAATATATTTTTTTAAAACTTAGATCAGTGTTTGGTATGACAAAAGTTTATTGTTATTAATATAGTTGTTATAAAGGAAGTGTTCTGTCAACTCTGGAGTTGACACTAGTCATTACTATCTCTTGAGAATAATGTAGCATTGAAAAGCAGAGAACGAACTACTTAGAATGTGTATCAGGTATTTTATTTTTTCTGTTTGCATCAACTGAAGTACTTGCAGTGACCACTCTGAAAGGATCTATGGGGAAGGAATGTTTTTTCCTGAAGCACAACAGGAGACTCAATACGGCCACCTTGGTGGAATTATATACAAGAGAATGCTTTGATCATTAAAGAATAATACCATTGTGATTATACTTTCCTATTACGTTGAAGTAATAGGAGATACTTTGAGGTAACTACATTCTGGAACAAAATATTAACGCAAAGATTGTCCTGGTCTTAAAATCAAATATAGAAAGATAAGGCAGTCCTTGTAAACCTTTTGAAACCATTAGGGAGTTTTACAAGTAATCAGTTAATGAAGAGAGAGTTACAACATTATTTGGCTTAATGAGTCATAGTAAAGAAGGGTCTTAATATAAAAAAATCATTTTACTAATGCTCTTTAAATTGTTTTTTGAAAACATATGATAAATTACCCTTCAATGAAATATTAAGATTGGTATATGACCTAATTGAAAAAAATTCAGGTTTTAGAAATAAATGACATCTATTAGTGTGTCAAAAAAAGGAAATGAAGAAAGAAAAATCTTCAGATTCAACTCTTTGGAATCATTGAAAGTTGGGCAAAAGGTACAACTCTGTAATCGATGAGATGCCTTGTTGAAACATCCCAAATGGTTTTGAATTGCAATTTCATGAGATTCTTTAGAGCAGCTTTATAAAAGCAGCAAACATAAGCAGTTGCCAGTTTTGCTGGTTATAGATACCAGGGGAAATATAAGAAACATAAAGAGCTCAACTGCATTTCCAGATAATCTATATCATTTATCCAGAAATGAGTCTTTAATTTCAAAGCATAGGAACCACTTTAAAATTTGGTGTTACATGACCTTTAAAAAACATTTTATTAGATTTTAGAACTGGTCTTTAATAATGCTAATATATATCATTTGTATTCATTCAAGCATTTTAAAATTAAAGAATGAGCATATAAAATGAAGCTTAACCATCATTTTTCTAATTAAAGAAATAATATATACTATAATATGTATTGATAATTTGGGATCTGTTATCACTTGGAATTTTTGCTTTATGTGCCAAAGTAATACTGACACATGTTTAAAAGGAAATTAGAAATCTGTAAAATGTTACCTTTCCCTTGTCCTCTCTACAGTGGGAAACTATATGGTGTTTTTTATGCCAAAAAATATGAAAGCAAATAAAAGTATAGTGATAACTGGAATTTTGTTCAGTTGTGACTTGTAGTAATAGCTAGTATGTGCTTATAAAATACAAGAACAAATGGAAAAAAGGAAATGGCAATAAATACCTAACATTGCATGGCTTCTGGATTCCCGAGATAAACTTTCAGTTAATTCTGAAGGTTATCATCATTACAAACTATTATTCTACATCTGAGAGTACTCTAACAAAGTGTTATATAGCTGCTAGAAATTATTGAATAGGAACTAAAAACTTTTATTAGTACTCATTACATTTCAGTAATTACTATAGTATCATTTTATTTTTTTAAAAAAGGCAATATATGTGTTATGGATTCAAAGACAGTTTTGAAAAGGACTTTAGTATTCATTATTCAAACTCGGTTATTTTCTTGATAAGGTCATTCAGGACCCAGAGAAGTTGTGATTTGTTTAAGCTTACACAAGAAGATAGTAGCAAACTTAGGTGTTGAATCAAGTATCTGATCTTGTTCAACATCCATTTGTCTATTTATTGCGATATACTGTTCCTAATTTTGGGGAGTACTTAACCAGCAGATGAAAGACCTAAAGACAAGTAAAATATGTATATGTGTCTGCCACTTGTATATGTTGTATGTGAAATTGCTTCATCTGTGGAGCCCTGCCCCTGTCTGTTAAATGATTCTCTGGACATCATTTTAAAGTAGGCAGAGGTTTGGCAGAGATGCAAGTGAGCTAAGTAGACTAAATAAAGTCTATGTATTAGCCTCCCTAACACAGGGGCCACATGTCTAAGCTTCCATGAAGTATTGTATCTTTCTTTATTCTGCTTTGCTTAATGATATTTTTTTAACATAATTCCTGGATAAAAATGCTTTGGTGTTATCTATGTCCTTAAATGGTTCTTCACCTTCAGAGCATCTAGTTATACATAGGACATTTTCTGAAAGTTGAATATATTTATCATTTATTTCATATTTCTGCATAGATGTGTTTGGCCCTAGATGAAATAATTTTTACTTTTTATTTTATTTTTCAGAGAGGGTCTCACTGTATCACCCAGGCTGGAATGCAGTGGCACAATTTTAGTTCACTGCAACCTCTGCCTCCTGGGCTCAGGTGATCCTCACACTTCAGCCTCCTGAGTAGCTGGGACTACAGGCCTGCACCACCAAGCCTGGCTAATTTGTTTGTAGAGATGGGGTTTCACCATGTTGCTTATGCTGGTCTTGAACTCCTGTGCTCAAGCGATCCACCCAACTTGACCTCCCAAAGTGCTGGGATTACGGGGATGAGCCACCATGCCTAGCCGAAATAATTTTAAAAAGCTTGTTCATAGCTAGAGAGTGTAAAGAAGGAAAGGACTGATTTGATCTCAAAAGGGTCAAGCAATAGCATTCTGAAGACTGGACTGTGAGACTTCAGGATCTGAGCAGAAAGGAAAAGTAGAGATTATAGTTTTGGAGGGAAAAAAAAACATGTTTCCAAAAAGTAAAAAACATTTAATGTTTTTATCAATGCCATTTCAGTAATGGTGTTTTGATGAGCCACTAAAGTCAGCATATAAGTGACTAAAATCAGCATAAAAGAAAATTAGCAAACAGGTGAGCATGTTTTATTTGTTTTGTTTTTGTTTTTTTAACAGAGAACGTAGGAGAAATGAGAATGAAGAGGAAAGGATTGTTAAGAGAAGTAAAATGTGGCAGAAAACACCAAGGTTTTGGAAATAATTTAGATGTGAACACAGAAATTGATGCTATCAATGGATTATGTGGTTGCTTTTCAAATATTGATTAGGAAAATGGTAGGTAAAAGCAATTTGCCTCCAGATTCACTCTTTGTCATTTGATTCGAAAGGTCTAAGATGAGGCAGGTGGCCAACACACTCTAGAGACACAAAATCTCTTCAGAAGACAAATTAAGATTTCTACTCATGACGTTCTTTCATTTTAAGAGACATTTTAAAGGAAATAATGTCTCATCCCTTAGGCAACATATACATAAATTCACATATTTTACATCAAAATAAAGTCATGTTTGTCTTTCTTGTAGTATTTTGAACTACAGGAAACTTCACTTCCAGAGCTGTTATGCATATTTTTACATTTAAGAATAGTCTCCTGTTGTGCGCTTATTTCTTCAGTTTCCAGAAAAGTGTGTATCATCTATTTTTTTTTCCTTTTTGCTAGAACTAAGTGGTTTATTTCTCTAAACTTTTAAATCATTTTCATAAACATAAACATAGACTCCAGATAGTATATCAGATAGTATTAAAACACCTCCTCTTTCAATATCTTGCACAGATGTGATAGCAAAGCAGTACAAAGAGGTTACTGGGATGTGGTGTAATTCATACAACCAAAATCTGAGGAAAAATGTATCTCCAAGTATGGAAAACATAGGATAACACAATGAAAAATCAACTGTTTACATTATTAGGTCTTCAAAGTGTTATATATTTAAGAATAATAACTTTTATTTTGGAAACACAGTATGTGCTAATTATTAAAATTTAAGCAGCACAGTTAAGCACAAAATTAAACACATTGCTCAAACTCTATCAGGCAGAAATAACCCACTATTGACTTTTGGTTAACAGTATTCCAGGCATTTCTTTGCATAAATACAAGTGCAAGAATGGAAATACTGATAAAAAATAGCATTTAACATATAAACAAGACTCCACCAATAATTTTCTGAGCATTTCACATCTGTCATCTCATTTAATCCTTAGAAAAGCCCAGTGAGATTGGACTATTTATACGTCCCATTTAACAGCTAAATGATAACACGAAACTGTAAGTAAGGAAAGTGATGCTGGGGATGAATGGATAGACTCATAGGAAGAATTAACTTTAAAAAAAAGAAATTATAGCATGGATACTATTTTAGAATAACATTGAACTTAATTTAACAGAAGAAAAAAAAGTGAAGTGAATCGAAGGGGTTACTAAATTTTTTATATATCTATCTCTTTGCCAAAAGAGATATTAGTTCCTAAAAGGTTGTTTTAAGGTTCAAGAAGGTGATTATGAAAGTCATTAACTGTTTGGCATCATTGTGTTTTTCCTTAATAGCACATTTCAATTTTTGACAGTAATGCATATCATACATGAATGATGAAGTGAATAGCTGACTTAAATTTCTGCCTGGTAGCATACTCCGCCCCAGTTTTTGTTTCTTATTTTAGTCTTACTTGCCAGGATTTGCAACGTTTACATTTTGTTCTGAAATTATAATTTCCATAGCAGTTTAATCTAAATTACATATTGAAATGCATTCAGATCACCAAACACTTTATTTACTATTTCTTCTTCTCTATTTATGAGACCTATGTTTATAAATTTCAGTTTTCCTCCTCAAGATGTTTTTCTAAAAATGACCCAATGACTTGGGAGTTTTGTGGGGTTTTTCTAAAGTTTCTAAAACCTAGGAAAACTTAATTACCATAATATTTAGAGGTTAATGCCAACATTATAATAGGTCTCAGATTAGCAGCTTAAAAAGCAAATAATACCAATAATCTACCATAGCTATATTTTATTATTGGATTTTAGAAAACTTTACTGCATAGAATACCACTCTTTCCAAGCGTAATGAATGCTCAAACTTGAGAATATCTATCATCTTTATGTTTGGATCTTTCTTTGCCTCAGAACATTAGTCATTGTTGCACAGTCTTCCTTTATTCTCCTGTTTAAAAAAATCTGAATCCATCCCAATTTCCCTCCTTGAAGGTGTCTTACTTTTTCTCCGATGCCTGAGACTTCATTTTTTATCCTTACATTTTAGTTATATAATTGATATGTTTTAATGCTGATTGTCCTGTTCCGTTGTTCCTCAGGGTTCTATCGTTAGAACATTTTCTTCTTTCTTCTACTCCCCTTGGGAAGTCTCTTTTACACCCATGACTTAAATCACCATCCATCTCTTGATGACTTTCCTGCCTAAATATCATCCCTAAACTCCAGACCCAAACATTTGTCTAGCAGACACATAACTTTTAAAAGACTTTAATAAAACATAAGGACAAATCCCAAATCAGGCTTATGACCGTCTTCAATAACCTTATCCTCCTCTATCTGAGCCAGAAACACCACTAAGAACTGTTGGTTTCAGGTGACACTAACTCAATCTGGCTTCAGCAAGAAAGGGAATGCATTGGTTTACATAAAAGAACACCTCACAGGGAGGGCTGTCTCTAGGCCAACTTGATTCAGGGCTCATTTGATAAACTCTTTCCTTCAGTTTTCACTGGGTTGCCTCAGTTCTCTGACTCTACCTACTGGCCCCTGGCAGAGTCAGATTTACATGACAACTCTCAGATCTACTTCTCTAATAACTCAAATTCACCTTCCTGAATAGAATCTTGCTGACCCTTGTGGGTCTGATATGGATCATGTGCCCTTCTTAGCCAGTCTCTGGATAATGTGTTCATGCCAGCCAGTGAATGATGAACTCATTGACTTAACCCATGTGACATAATGCATTCCCAGACAACATGGACTGATTGTGGAGAAAGGGTAGGTCCCTAAAGGAAAGCCAAGCCAGTTACTGGAAGAAAGGAGAAAGGATGTTATAGATACAAATACCATTAAAAAAGCACTCTGCCACAGGTATCAGCTGTGACCAGTGTTCCCCTCCCTTACCATCTGCATCTCATTAAACATTCAGACTTCTTGTTTGTTTCAAAACCTCTTGAATATGTGTATTTCTCCACATAGCTACTACTGTCCACCTGGTGTCGGTCAGTGCTTCTCCTAATGTCTATGATGAAACAGCAGATTTTTTCCCTAATCTATCACAGACTCATATTTTTCAAATCTCTTATAGTAATATATATATTCAAAAGGATGCCTCCTTTGTCAAAATGCTATAACAATTGGTAAATGCTGGCTCTCAGTGTCTATATTTATCTGGCATGCAACACTTGCTGTCAACTGCTATAGGCCACCGTCATCTATCTCACACACAGACCCGTACAGTAGTGTCCACACATCAGGTGGACCTCCTCTTCTTCCCAGTTCCGATGCTGCTCCAAAATAGGAGTGAGCATTTTTAAATGAAAATCTAGTCATTTTATCTTCCAACCTGAATATCCTTAAGAAGCATCACATTTTTCTCATATTCTTTTCCTCTCTCCTTAACATGACTTTTGGTTTGTCTTCTCAAGCTTCATCTCTCTTATATGTTCTTTTTTTTCTATGTGCTCCTTTGTTTTTTCTCACAATCTCTTTCCACTCTTGCTCTCCTCAGGGGCTCTGTCTTTACCTTGAACATACACAGGCTCCACTATACTTCCTTGCTAAATGTCAACGCTCTGCTTAGCTTGTTCCTCCTGGAAGACTTACCTGATACCACTTTCTTCTCAACTAAATCACTGACTCAAGGGTTTTTGTGGTATCCTGTGCTTAACCACCCTGTTCTAATTCTTCTAATCCTATTTTGTAAATTGCTTATTTAGTTGTCAGTATGTATGCTTTCACTAGACCAAAGGATCTTGGGAGGTAAGGCCAGATCTTGTTCATCATTATATCTCTGCCCCTAACACTATGACTAATACCTTACTTTCACCAGTTACTGTGGAGATTTGGTCAATTAATGGGTCCATCTGAGGAAATTTAAAGAGGGAACTCAAGCTAGACCAGACTGTTCATGCAACACAATTCTATACCCAATGCCTAGACTATACCTACATATATGCCCTCTTCTGGGCCTTCCCAGGCCCCAACCCCATCACCCTACTTTACCAGTTCCACTCTAATTTAAGTCTTAGCAAACACCTGTAATGCCTTGAAGCCAGAAAGTGAAGTCCTCCACTGTGTTGTCAAGGCCACCAGGAGAAGTGGGTAGAAAATTAGTCCCATGTTCTTCAAAATATAACAATAAACTCACTTATCCAAACAAATAATAGTGATTAAGGGGTATTATGCTATTACTGCAACAGAACCAACAGTTTAGAACTGGGAAGGCTGTGTACTATAAGCAAAAAAACATGGGCTTTGGAGCCTCATCGAAATGAATTAAAAGTGGACACTACAACTTAATGGCAAGCCTAGTATTTAACTCAGTTTTCACACATCTAAAATGCAAATAATACCTTCTTTATAGAGCTTTTGGGACATTAAATTAAAAAAAATCTGTACAGTGCCTAGCACATGGTTGGTGCTCATTAAACGTTAGTTTTTCTCTTTTTTCTTTTTCAAGTATACCAAGATTTAACAAAGATTTGATATACCTTTATTACATGGAAAAAAAAGCTTCCATGATTTCAAACAACTATCTTACAGATGGGATTTTTTAGAATATAGCACATTTATTAGGAGGTTAGTCCCTGATTCCTTGCATATTTTAATAACACGACCATTTCAAAATTCAACATTACAAAATTGCAGAACCAAATTGAATAGATTTGCACAATCCCCCTCTCTTCCTGCCCTGTCTCCCAAGCAGATTTTATCTGTGACAGAATTACTCACTAATGATGATAGGCATGGCAGCAATGGCTAATTGCTTCCTAGGAGATTTAGATTCAGAGAAGCATGAGTCACCTCACCTCAGATTCTGCAGGTTCAGATAAGAGATAGTATCTTGAGCATCAAAGTAAGCAATGAAGGGGCTTGACCAGCTTTTAGTTGATCCCTAGCTATAATCCTAAATAATTAAAACTAGCTTTCTAGCTCCCCCAGAGTTTGCATTTATTTCCAAGAAATGCCACACCACTTTCTTGGTTACATATCTGTTTTTATTGCTCATTAGAATGGTATTGCTCTAGGCTTGCTCACACAAACATTTGGCGAGGAGATGATGGAATAAAAACAAAGCAGCAAGCTTTACCAGGAAAGAAGCTATTTTTATTTGCAGATATTCAAACTAAAAAATATTATTCGGAAACTTCTGGGGAAAAAATGAGCAAGATTAAATATACTCAAGCGTTGCCAGAAGAAACATGTCAATAAAAATAATTATTTTTAGAGTGTAGAGTGAGAAAAAAAACCTTTAAAATTTAAGCAATGAACTTAGAATTTTACAGATGGTTTTATATGCTTGTGTGTGAGTGTGGACATAGCAAGTTAAAGGAGTAAAACAGACATTATAATTGATATGGTTTGGATTTGTGTCCCTACCCCAATCTCATGTCCAATTGTAATTCCCAGTGTTGGAGGTGTAGCCTGGTGGGAAGTTATTAGATCATGGGGGGCGGTTTCTCATGGTTTAATACCATCCGCCTTGGTGTTGTCCTGGTGAGAGTGAGTTATGGCAAGATCTGGTTGTTTAAAAGTGTGTAGCACCTCCTGCTCCTTTATCTTCCACCTGCTCTGGCCATGTAAGATGTTCCTGCTTCCCTTTCGCCTTTCACCATATTGGAAAGTTTCCTGAGGTCTCTCCAGCCATGCTTCCTGTACAGCCTGCAGAACTATGAGCCAATTAAACCTCTTTTATTTATCAATTACCCATTCTCAGGCATTTCTTTATAGCAGTGCGAGAACAGACTAACAGTACTCAATGAGTTATCTGCCCGTTTTTGAAAAAGTAATTAAGATGAAGAAAGAACGTATAGCAGAATTCTGATACAAAATGCAGTCCTGCTAGCATTGTGTCAGCATTACTTGCACATCTTTAGCTTGAACTTTTGTAATAAATGAACAAATGAATCTTATGTTATCATTTATTTAGTTAATTTCATAAGTAATGTTCTTCTGTGTGTTTTCCAGTATACTAAAAATTGCAAAGAATGCAAACATGCATAACATTATAGTAAATGGTCCAGACAACAGGACATTAATTGGCTAAGTGGGTGCAGTGTGTTTCTTTGACCACCAATATAAAATGGAAATATTTTTAGATAAAGGTAATGGACTATTATAACTTAAAATGACTGTTGTCTGTTTCACCATGAAATACCTTATAATGAGATGATGTGTATATCTATAGTGAGTATGTTTGCTTTTTTTAAGGGTATAAATTAACAATCTTTTAAACAAGTTCTAAGAGGCAAGTTTGCAATTTCAGAATAACTGATCAGCAAAAGAGATGAATATTTTACTATTTTTGTTCGGCATATACTAGGTGCAGACTCCAGGTGTAGAAAATGTGTGTCCCACAGTCTCATGGAAGAAACCCATTACAAAGATTACACAAAGCTGATGGTCGAAAGAACAGACAGACCCTTTGGATCTCATGCAAGGCTTTAATAAAGGCAAAGAAAATGTTATGGTATAAGAAAGAATACACAAAAACATGAGGAATCTGAGATGCTTCAAGGCACAGCTCTCTAGGGTCCTTTGTTAGTCACATAGAAGTCATCTCTAGATTATGAACCAACAGCATATGTGGAAGGAATTGTGGTTTCAGAAGACTTCGTTCTTACCCTGGCCAAGGATTAATGCTAGATTTCCACACATTCCAGAGATATCCATATAGCTGGCTTACTATCTCACACACATTGGCACCTTGAGTTATGCAAAGGAGCATCCTTGGGAAGGATGAAGAAAGATTTCCTAAAGAGCCAGTAGAAATTATCTTAGTGTTTCAGGTGAGCTGGCCATTATAATCAGAGGTAACAGCATACTCAGCATCCCAGAGACATACCAGAACTTGGCACATTTTAGAAAGTTTATGGGTTCAGTGAAGCTGGAGTGTATGTAAGTAAAACAGATAAAGAATTAACAGAATACTACTTCAGTTGCATTTCTGGGTGACAGACTTGAACTTGAGATAGGGGATAATGAGGTACTGGGTCAGAGATACCTCTTAGTTCTAGATGTTGAATTTTAGATTCTATAGAACATCTAGTTTGGAAATATCCAAGAAATAATTAAAAAGCCCAAAATATATAGCATAGTCTTTTTGTGATCATTCAATAAACACTAAACAATTGAAAGATGAATTTTAAGAGCTCTAACAATTCCTGTCAGAATCAGTTATAAATAGTAAAATAAACCAGAAAATGTTTTAAAATCTGTTTCATGCTGTGCACTTATGTTAGAGCAAATTATTGTTTTCAAGTTTCACTATCCTCAAAGGAAAAGACGTTCTCTCAATTAAGAAAGGCATCTAATGTTCTATAGCACTGTAGGATGACTATAAATAACAATAATATATTATGTAGTTTCAAATAGCTAGAAGGAGGATATTGAATGTTCCCAACACAAAGAAATGAAAAGTGTTTGACATGATGAATATGCGAATTACCCTGATCTGATCACTATATCCAAAGCATCACTATGTACTCCATGAATATGTACAATTATTATTTGTAAATTAGAATAATATTTTTCTAAAGAAATAAACTTACACAAGATCAGGTGAAATCTGGCTTTACGTGGAGAAGGAGTTTGCAGTGGGAATTTCATTATGACTTCTTTATACCATGTGGAGTCAAATTAGACATTCTCTTCCTTTTGTTCCAGTTTCTCTTTTATCCAAGGATTTTAATCAATGTCTGAAGTTAGAATTTATTGAAATTAAATTCATAAATGTATGTGCTGTGTGTGTATACATATATATATATACATATACAAATGCACATATATATGTATATAAGAACTCTGCATTTACTGTATCTTACAGACTGGGGAATAAATGGTAACAACTTTTAAATCTAGCTGTCTTCATGTTGACAAAGCATCTTTCGCATAAGCAATTCTCTTGAAACCTGAGAAAAGAGAAGCCTGGATTTTTTTTTTCTGAATACTAAGCAAATTCCTTTCAAATACTTAATAGCAAAGATCATCATTATTATATTGTGCATGCACCTCATCCTGCCTCATGATAAAATGCTTAAAAAGTCATCACAAACATGAAAAACTCATCTCCTGAAAACTACAGAAATTACATATGTCATTTAGAGTAGTGGTCTCTATACCTTTGCAAAGTGTCATGTCTGTGTCAAATATTACTACCTTACATTTGTTTATGCTTTTACATTCCAGTGAAGTAGTCAGAACTTATTACATTTTATGATAGGAATATATCCTCCAAGTGCATAAATTACTTGTATAAGGTCACACCATGTAAAAAGTAAAACCTGGTCTTCTATGCAGGTAATGTTGTTTTCAATTCTTAAATTATTTGAAATGTAATGTTTTTCTTTTTTACTCTGTCTTCTCTAGTTTCAGAAATGTAAGAGTAGAGGAATCTATAGTCTAACTATTTACATATGTTAAAACATATAAAGATAGAGATAGTATTTTATTATTATGATACAACTCTTATTTTGAATTTTACATTAAATCAACCTTCTGCATTGAAGTATATATAAAAGAGAAAGCTGTTTTCGGGAATGATTGGCACTTAATCCACAGAATACTGCTACCTGATACCCTATTACCACGTGCTTTTAAAAATATATATATTTAGTTCCTTTCTGCACTATCCTAATACAGATAATCATTTTAGCAACTCAGACATATGTATCCTTGGCCAGATTAAGAGCTACTTCAATACTTTGTGTCGTATGTCACAGAGCAACATTCTCATTGAATATGCAGAATTAATCTTACTTGGGTTTATTTAGGATGAATCAGTGTGTCTTATACTGGTGTGCTTGTTAAAAATACAGATTTTCTGTCCACTCATGTTGATTTGGTAGGTCTAGAATGAGCCTGAAAACCTGCATTTTGACGCAATGTACGTGAGAAACGCTGGGAAATATAAGGTTACTTTCTTTCTATTGGAGGCTGCAAATAGCAAAATAAAGGACACAGATAAAGCCTGTATTGATCAATAATGTCTACCTTGTTCCCTACCAATCTTTATAGGAAGCTAATGACAAGCCACAAATTGAGTGGCTTTAGTTTCAGTTTTCCCTGCTCCTGCACACCAGCTGTTTTCCAATGAAATAGAAATGCCTTTCTTAAGCTGTTCTTGAACATGTTTGCATAGTACAGACATCACCATCAATATTTTTTGAACGTCCATCTATGATTAACAAAACTTGGAGTCAAAATTATATAGTTTGTCCTAATAGCCCTCTGCCTTCCTTCACTGGCTCTTGATACTCCCTCTATGGGGCCCCTTGTCTTTTCCAAATTCTCTTCCCTTAATTCGTATCTTCTAACCAGCCATGTTCTATCAAATTGGGTAAAGGTTAGAGATTGATCATCGGTCTGTGCTGACTTATCAACTCTATTAGTACTTTAGCAGCAAGTACAATCCTGCTAGCACTATTAGCTGCTTAAAATTTGTCAGGCATGTATCCTGTCTTTATGTTCATGACAGTTCTATGAGATAGATATTGTAGTTATAATGACACCATATATACTTACCTATGTTGATTACTATTATGGCTCCCATTTTATGGATAATAACATTGAAGTTTATAAAAATTACAAACTTACATGCTTTGGCTCTGTGTCCTCACCCAAATCTCTTGTGAAATTTTAGTCCCCACGTATCAAGGGAGGGACCTGGTGGGAGGTGATTGGATCATGGGGGCAGTTTCCCCCATGCTGTTTTCATGATAGTGAGTTCTCATGACATCTCATGGCTTAAAAGTGTGACACTTTCCTCTCTCTCTCCCTCTTTCTCCTGCCTCCATGTAAGACTTGCCTGGCCCCACCTTTTGCCTTCTGCCATGATTGTAAGTATCCTGAGGCCTTCCCATCATGTGGAACTGTGAGTGGGTTAAACCTCTTTTCTTTATAAATTACTCAGTCTCAGATAGTTCTTTATAGCAATGGAAAAAATGGACTAATACACATACTTTGCCAGAAGTTACAGTTTGTTATTAGCATAGTATTCAAGTACAGATGGCATGATTTTAGAGTATGAGCTTCTAATCACTATAGCATGCCACCAGGTATGAGACCTCTAAGACCTTTGTTTTAATGTAAGTAGAAATGTCTCTCATTAAAGATGTTTCTGCGTCTTAGAGTAGGTTGCAAAATTGTCAAGAAGAGTAAAGAGATTGATGACTCTTGGTCCTGCTGAGATATAAGCCATATAGAACTACACGGCGTTGGTTCTGTTCTGTTAGAAAAAGGATGCCCCTGTGTCTCACCCCTTGATATGCTCCTGCTGTTCTGATGAGTAGTTTCTAGCAATTTATTCCTGAAAGTTGCCAAAACAGAAAAGAATAAGTGTCCTGTTGTCACTGCCTTCTTCCAAAACATATCAGCCAGGCAGGCTGTCTCCCCTCCTCTCCCAGTCTGATTTTCCTAAACTTGAACACTTTTTGTGTTTTTACCTCTGTCACACCAGGATTTACAGAGCCATATTTTTAATTTTTTTAATGCCTTAACTGATAAACTATTTTTTTTCAAAAATATATTTGTTAATCATTTGTACTGACTTCATAGACATCACATAGTCATGCTTTATTAGAATTATAGTAAATAGGTATCCCTGGCAGTGTAAGAGGCAATTGCGGAGGAAGGTTAATAGTAGGATGGAATAGATGTTTATAAAACTGGGACAGTTCTAGTAAGAAGAGGGACAGAAAGGGAGAGAGCTGCATCTGATATCTGTGGAAGGTGGTTTTCCCATAGGCAATAAGTTGTCCTGATTTACTCTATGGCTAGTGAAGCAATTCTTAAGGAAACATTATCTACATTTTAGAACACTTATTGTCTAACTTATCAGGATTCATTCTTGAGCCTGGATTTAGTTTTAATAAAGATACTATATTTCATGTTTATTATTAGTGCTATAAGAATATTCTAGAGTAAATTATTCATTTTCCCTCTAAAGTAATGTCTATAATTTATGTAGTAATACCCACTTCTGGATATTAACTATATTACTAAAAGGTTAAAATTGTCTTCTTTCAGTCTATAAACCTATGGATTGATATTTCCTGAGACCTCGTATTTCTGTTTTTCTTAAATGAGATATATTTGAAAACAGGTCCCACAATGTGTGACACAGAGTAGGTGACTAATATATGTTAGAAATCATCTCCTTTATATTTTCTACACTATAAAATTGTGCAGTAATTTAATTTAATCTCTAGGTGTTTCAATTACTTAAGGAGTTTTCCTAGAAAGTCTCTTAGTCAGTGCTGCTATAACAAAAACCTGAGATTGGGTAAGTTATTAAGAACAAAAATTTATTTCTCACAACTCTGGAGGCTAGGCGGTTGAAGATCAAGGGATTGGCAGGCTTAATGTCTGATAAGGATCCAGTCTCTGCTTCCAAGATGGCATCTTGAACTCTGTGTGCTCCAGGAGGGAAGAGTGCTGTGTCCTCACATGGCAGAAAGGACAGATGGGCAATAAAAGGTCTAGCTAGTTCCTCAAGACTTTGTATGGAGTCATAAATCCATGACCCAATCTTTTCCTAAAGGTCTCACGTTTTAATACTGTTGCTCTGAAGATTACACTTCAAAAATCTTTGAGGGAGTACAATATTTAAACCAAGCCTGTCAATCTGCAGCCTATGGGCCACATGTGGCCCAACACAAATTCTTAAACTTTCTTAAAACATTATGAGGTTTTTCAGCATTTTTTTGAGCTCATCCACTATCATTTGTGTTAGTGTATTAGTCCATTTTCACACTGCTATAAAGAACTACCTGAGACTGGGTAATTTATAAAGAAAGAGATTTAATTGACTCACAGTTCTGTATGGATGGGGAGACCTCAGGAAACTTATAATCACAGCAGAAAGCGAAGGGGAAGCAAGGACCTTCTTCACAAGGTGGCAGGAGAGAGAGAAAGCAAGGGGGGAACTGCCAAACACTTTTAAGCCATCAGATCTCATGAGAACTCACTCACTATCATGAAAACAACATGGAGGAAACTGCCCCCGTGATCCAATCACCTCCCACCAGATCCCTCCCTCGACACATGGAGATTACAATTCGAGATGAGATTTGTGTCAGGACACAGAACCAAACCATATCGGTTAGTGTATTTTATGTGTGTCCCAAGACAGTTCTTCTTCCAATGTGGCCCAGGGAAGCCAAAAGATTGGACACCCCTGATTTAAACCATAGCAGTCTCCTTTTCTTGTAACCATAACTAGACATGGACATGACTTCCATGGACTTTGCATGTAATAACACACACCAAATCTTATAAACGATGGAGAGTACTATTACCTTGTTAATGCCATATGAATCCCTGAACTAGTAACGCTACCATCTTTTTATCTTGATAATACTGTATACTGAAAAACTTTAGTAACACATATACATTAAAATTAATTCTTAGAATACCTACCTGTATCCTAACTCTTTGGATTTAATTTTAGGTTAAGATATACTTAGTAAAATAAAGCCTTGACAATTCTTTTTAAAATGCTGATCTTCATCTGCCCAATACTTTTTTTCCCTGATAATTACCATTCCTTAATTCAGTATTACAGAGTATCTCAAAAGTAATGCTAACAATGATGATTTGGAGAGCTAAGGAGCAGAAATAATTCAGCTGTCACTATTCTGTACAGTAGAAGGAAATGTCATGACTTCTATCTTCCAACATTAATAACATAGAGCTAGGAAAGCTCTAAAAAGAAGGTATTGTCTGAAAAATAAAACTGACAAGATGTCATGATTCACATATTTTCAATTTGGAAAACATGACTGTAGAAATTCATTGGGACTTTTAAAAGCTTGGCAGTTTACTGGAAGTAGGAACTATACTAAGGAGAACCATTTTTAAAGCAGAGCTTGAGTTGCCTGTGTGGTGTATATACCCCTACAATGCATTTCAAGCCTAATAATTATTTCCTGGTTTTATAAATTAAATGTTGTTATAACAATTATAAAGAAAGTTATTTAGACAGGCAGCTATGTAGATCAGAATATAAAGGCAAAGGTAGTTATTTCTTTATCCCATTTTGACAGAGTGATAGGTATTTCTCCAAAGTACTTAACAGTAGCAGAGAAAATGATGGTTAACAATAATTGTGAAGCTGTTTTTCATATTCATAGCTATTGTAAAAATAAAACAAATATCCAGTGGGCTATTTGAAATTTAGTGAACTGTCAAACACTTTTGTTGGTGAAATCACATATTAATCCAATTGCAAATCAAAGTTCCATCATATACATGAAGCTGCTTTATTTTTATTTCAGCTAATCAACAGTGAATCATAAGTTAACTGGTTTTTTGTTTGTTATTTTACTTTATGCTGCTGTTGAATAAAGTCATAGCCTACTTTCTGAATGATCTCTAGCAAATTTAAAAGATTATATGGCTTTTGACTGCAAACCTGTTTCTGCTCTTCCATTTTGCTTTGTTGTTTTTTTTTTTGCTTCATTTTGCTAATTTATTTTATCTTTCTGTATTTTATGAGTAGTTATAAGCTACCTTAAATAAATTTTTGGAAGTAGTGGAAAAATTTTTAATCGGTGAAATTATTTTTTAAAATATTTTTATTTGAGGAAGGAACCCCTAGGAATTCAAGATCAATCATCAGCAAAATACCCTTTCTCTTAAACCTCTCTTCTGAACCTTATTGCTGCTTCTTGCTCTGAATAAAAACCAATTCTCTCATAAGGACACTAAATCCCCAGTAGCCTCTGAAGTGGTATGTGTTTTCCTTCCACAACTATCCTGTAGCACCTGGTATAACAGGTGAATTAAGTGTTCTGCCTTTCTCTTCCCTAAAATTTTCCAGCTTTGAATTTCATATTATCAAATTATGCCACCTTTCCTCTCTGTATTGAAATCATCTACAACCCTGAGTCATTCCTTCACTGTTTTAATTTTGTAACGCTTGGTTCATAGTTTGCCCCCAAATAACTCCATACTATGAAGCATATTTTAATATACAGAATAGAATGTACATATTATAATATACAACAGCATATTCTAATGTATAGTATTCTATATAAATATAGAATCACACACTCTTCTGAGGTACTGATTTCCTTGTACAAAAATATTCTCAACC
This sequence comes from Pongo pygmaeus, assembly GCF_028885625.2. Classification (NCBI taxonomy): domain Eukaryota; kingdom Metazoa; phylum Chordata; class Mammalia; order Primates; family Hominidae; genus Pongo; species Pongo pygmaeus. The sequence goes on from NC_072384.2 coordinate 88,471,194, forward strand.
AAATAGACACAGCATTCCAAGTCCTTGGTCCATTGAGTGAAGATGTGCCATTCTGGGCTAGTAATAGAATTATCAGTGCACGATCCTATTCATATGGAAAATCACAACCAAGAAGTTAAATGATTTGCTATAAACTCTTTCTGTCTGTTGAACTGGAGATATGTAAATTAAAGGCGTTGAAATAATTTATGATATATTTCTTGAATGCTGTGCCTTGACCTTCATAAACTGGATCATTTAACAAGGCAAGTTTCAGACTTTAAACAATTTATAGTCACTGAACAAACGTACCTCAGACTTACCTCTTTTTTACCTCATAGTTGACCAACTGCATGACCTTATTAATGAGATCACCACACATCTACATAGTACGGTTATACTACTTAACAGATATATAATTATAGTACCATATCAAAATTTACTTTATTAAATTTAGAAAAGAAGTTTCTAGAAGAATATATACAATATAATTAACACCTAATAAAGTTTTAGTGTGGTATTTCCTGCAAATTGTAATCTATAACATTTGATAAGTAGTGCCCTATTTATACACTCCTTTTGTCTTTTAATTTTAACTACAGTGTCATAAGCATACTTGCTAATGTAAGTATTCATTTTATGATCCCTGTTAAATTTAAGATTTTCACTAATTAAATTCCTGGAGTTATAATGGGAAATTAAAATTATTGGGAGAACTAGCAATGATAAGTACATTTTCTTACTCGTTTGCATTTATATAATTTCAAATCAGTAGATAGAAGCCAGAAACGAATTGATTATAGTTGTTTTCTATAATCTACCTGGATTATGTAGTATGGAACAATTTAATTTTAGAGATACTCTTTGGCTTTTATCTATAAAATACTTTTAGTTATCCCACTTGAATAAGTGAGACAAGTCTATTCAATACTAACTTATTAAATCCTTAGCACTGTGCTAAACTCCATTGTCTCATTAACTCAAGAAATCCTCAGAAATATCACTACTGTTATTTTAAAGAGCAAGAAGCTTGGGATACAAAGTAGATATAACAAAACAATTAGAAACAGCAGAGCCAAGATTCAAATCTTAATCTCCATAATTCCACAGATTCCCCTTAAATTCTGCATCACTATGTAAAGTTTGACCTTGTTATTCAGTAAATAGTCCTTGAGGACAATAACAATTTACAAAAGTAAGTGCCTTAACATCAGTGTTTACTTGGAGATTTGTGTTTTACTCATGGCTTATATGATAAATTGGCAAATTTGCTATCCTGATAACAAATTGAACATTCAGTCAATGTGGGGAAGAACCAACCACAACCTGAACTTCTCCAAGAAAGTGTGTTTACAGCAGCAAGCCAAAAGCACTTTCTGTGGAGAGGCTAGGACTGTTGAGAGAAGAGAAAGTTACTTTTTCTCTCCCTGCATTTGCCCTAGGCTTTTGCCAGACTATCCACCCACTTTGCATTCCTTCTTGCAGGCTGCTGGCAGGATTTCTATAGGCATAGATTGACAGATGGGGTTCTAGTAACTGAGGCCCCTCCAGCTCCAATGGGATGTCATCAAGGACTTTAAAAAGGCCTTTCCCCAAACTACCTGCTTTATAAAATGCTATCTATCTTCAGATAAAGAGTTAATCATGATTAAGTGGCAGTAACTCTCAGAGTCTCTAGGAAAATCCCATTCTAGAATTTATTGGGCTTTATGGAGTGATGCTTCCTGGGTTTTTGCAGATGTTTCCACCTGAATATTCACTAAACTAGTGTGTTTCTGGAGCAAAGAGAATACCATTTGTTTTCTATTTTTTTTTTTTGCATGTGGCAAGCAGTATCCGTAATTTCTATGGACAAATATAATTTTGAAATTTGTACTAGGTTAGCCCTGAAATGAGATGCAATAAGTATCATGACTCTAATGCTATTATAATGCTATGTTCTTGCCCATACTTCACTTATTTGTGTATTTTAATAGCATGCATCACTTTGAATGAAAACAATCAAATTAATCTTAGAATTGAGTTAGTATATGTATTTTATATTTTGCATTATTATCAAGGAACTGAAGTGGCACGTCACAAAATGCTTCAACTGAAATTACGTTAAGTGGTTTACTCTAATCTTCAGACATATTAATAAATGCACCTACATAGTTCATTAATTACCATTCGTATGTAACAATTAGATGCACAGTTCATATTTCAATTAATAAATGGAAGTGCACAGAGTCAAGGCTAATTTCAAATACCAGTTCTGTAGTCTGAAAATACCAAGCTTAAGTATTTGATATATTAATCAAATATATCATGAAAAATAGATAGGTATAGTTCTTTTTGAGAAAAGTGATATGCTGCAATATAGTTCTGTATATATAAAGGGAAGTTTTTTATATAATTTGGGATTATAGTTACTAATCAGGCTATTAAATTTTTATAACAGTTCCAATAAAATCATAAAGGTCTATGATAATACCAGGATTAGAAATTTAAAAGGGCAGCTGAAAAATACTTGTAGAAGGTGCCTAGGAATGTGCTACCACTGATTTTTTTAAAAGGCCAAGGAAAATCAAATAGAATCAGCATATAGTAGGGTTCAAACAAAACCCATTAAACTTTACAGTGAAGCATTACATAACTTTACTAAATAGCACTAATTAGTGATAATTGACTTCAAATGTTGAGAAAACTAAATCAAATTATCTTTAAAAAACAGGGATTTAAAAAGTAAACAAAATTACCAAACTGAATTTAGAAGTGTGTAATAAGATTGGCCTAATTGTAACAAAAGCATGATTTGCAATAGTGGAAGCAGAATACTTGCTCACTTTTACAAAAGGGGAAGAGAGAATTAGGCTGTTTATTAGCTGCTAAGATAAAACAGCTGATCACCTCATATCTGTACCTGATTGCAGACTGATTAAAGTGAGATGGACCCAGTTGATTATACAAAGAGTACCGCACTTCTTTCCCGTACTCCACAATTGTCAGGACCCCACCATATTTGGTTGCTTGATGTTCCTGTCTTCCCGTCTGTCATGTAGTGAGCCAAAGTCACCAGCTTCCCAGCAGATTCCTTTCAGCCTACTAACAGAATTATATTGACTCTATAAAATACTAAGGAAAAAAATGGCCCTTGTGGGAAAACAATAAAAGCCACGAACCCTGTTATTCTAGCATTACTTTGGGATCTGGAACCAAATAATACACACCTGGACACATCATTCGACACCATTTGCTTTTGGAAGCAAATATTTATTGAGTGCCTGCTATGTGTCAATAGACACTTTACCCACACAATTTTTTTCCCACAGCCCACTTATAAGTACAAGGGACAACTGTCTACATTTTACAAACTAATAAGCTGCAGTTCAGTGGCATTAAAATTCATAGACCTAGCAAGTGGCAGAGCCAGAATTAAAAGCTTAAGTCCACGTGACTGTCACTCTGAAACTTACTTGCATAGTTCCACCAAGCCACGTCCACAGGGATCTTTAACTTTTCTGTTCATCACTTTCTTTTCAAGTATCTGGAACAGTGCCTGGTACATAGTAGATCTTCAGTAAACAGCTGTGGAATAAAAGAAGCTCTACTCTGGTGCAGAGCCTGCTCTCCCTGGTGCCTCCGTAGGAGGCCACCGACATTAAGCTTGTCTCAATCTGTTCCAGCTCAGAGTGTTTTTTGTTATTGTTGTTTGTTTATTTTCTTTATGGTTCCTTGTGTTGAATCTTTAAACCTGGAAGGTAAAACGGGATCCAGCCTTCTTTGCTTTGACCTTCATAGCACACTAACGACAGTTCTGCATACAGCAATGCTTTGCAGAGGTAGACCGTATTAATCATTGACAGAAAGTCTGTTAAAAGAAATCAATAAATCTGCATTTCAGGAGTATCATTAGCCCACACTCATTTTTCACTCAAAAGAACTATGCACCACCTATCAAGACCTGAAGAGTAGATTTTTCTCCTTTTCTACAAAAAATGAGGACAGGAATTTGAGTAACAGACTCCCTTAATATGATCACTCATTTTCTATGATATTCAAATATGAAAAATAAGTTCTGCTTGTAGCATGGGAGGAGGTTTTCTCAAAAATGGCTTAAGAGTTCAAAGCAAACAGTAATCACTTACAGCTAGAAAACTACGCTGTGACAATAATTGTATATTTGAAAACTTTTTGTTGCAGTTGATTTGGTTTGTTCTCAAATAATGAGGCTTTGGGTAGAATGGAATGAAAGAACCTGTAAGAAAAATAAGGCACTCTGGTCATTGAAGATGTGTGTGTAGCCTATGGCAGCATTAGTAGGTCAGAGATTTGGGTCTATTTTGTTCACTGATGTATCCTCATATCTGAAACAGGACCTGATACATAGAGTATGCACAATAAATATTTTTGAAATGGATTAGGACATAGAAATCATACTAATGATGATAATGGTAATGATAACGATAATCCAGTATCTCAGAGAAATCCTGTGAATGGTAAGCCCTGAAAGATGAAGGGCGCTAGAGCATTTAAAGAATCTTCTCTCCAAAAGGGAAAATAAGAGATAAATTTATCTCAAGAGAGCTCAGAGGGCACTTGAAATATCAGGGGTTTCTGCAAATAAATATATTTAGTGTTCAGGCACATAAGTACATTTGGGAAGATTATTTTGTGTAAGTTTAAACATGAAGTAGAGCAATGATCAGTATGTTGTATAGTCAAAAGCTTAAGTAAGTTCCATGAAAATTAAGAATGAAATATAGATGCTTATTATTACTGTTGCACAACATTGCTTTTTAACTAATTTTGTGATCAATGAAAATTAAATAATTAGTAACCATATTGGAGAGGAAAAAGATATATTTCCTTTTACTGATAATTAGGTTCCAGCGCACTTAAATTTAAAAAATAATACTACTAGGCTTAAGAGAATTTGGTAAGCTGACCACATACTGGGTAAACATTCCTTATATAGCAATATATTGTTATAAGTAGAACTGAAAAATAATCTAACTTACCAAAACTTATAAAGCAACTAAGAATATATTTAGCATGAAATATACTCAGCCTCACTAAGAAACAGAATAAACACTTACTTAAAAGACCCTCACAAAGAGACATATTATATGTGTAGATATCCTAAAAATCTCACTTGTCTCATGTTATATATAAATCTGATTAAATTGCAATGAGAATTGCAAATAAATTAAATTACAGTGGGAATTTAGAAGAATAAATGTTTGAAAGTAACCAATACCATTTTGAGGAAAAAAAAAAAACAAAAAACTTGCGTATGTGTTGGTAAGGATTGTAGCTGCCTCAAGAACCAAAACCCAAATCCTAGTGGCTTAAAATAGGGTGTTTATTCTTGCTTACTTTGCAGTTCATTGTGGGTGGGTTGGTTCTTTTTATTTGCTTGATGTGGCTGTTATTATTTCATTTTTATTTCTAAGCATAAATTCATTGAATGTTCATTCTGTGCTAGTCGCTGGTTGTATTTTCTCATTTAATTCTCACAAGAACACTGAGTTTTTCCCTATTTTATGAATGAGGAAAGTGAGGCTATGAAAGGTAGAGTAAAATAGTGGAATCAGTATTCGGAAACTCATTTTATCTGACTGTAATGTACATGGAATATTCTTTTGACTGCCTTCGTTTTTAAACCGCTCTCACAATAGAAACATTATATAACATACATCTTTACTAGCTAAATGGATGTGGCATAGATAAGTAATACTATCCTCAGTTCGATCCTCAGTTTTCACATCTGTAAAATAATGCAAGTTACATGAGAATATTTCCACAGCCCATGTGTTTTATAATCATGTGATTCTCTAGTGAGAAATGGATTGTGAAGCTTGCCTGGCTCCAAACCCCATGCTTTTGGTTTTCTATTCAAGTTGATGCTTATTTATTTTTATAACACTTCTGTTGATAGCAATACAGATAAATGCCCTATTTACTCCACCTGTCTCACTCTTCAGATGTGAAGGATGTTTGAGTGTGGGAGGGACTCCACAGACAGGACAAAAACTCGCTGCTTCTTGGTGTGACCATGTGGTACAAACTCGGTGGGGGAGCCTCCTGAGCAATGAACACAGTTTCTTGTTTATAGCAAGTAGACTTGTTTGGACTTAAACATGGAAATTGTATTTTAAAACAAGAGACTATAAAAATGATATACCCTATATCCATGTAAGACATGGACAAATATAATTTAATAAAGAATTGTTATAATAAAATGAGAAACAAATATTAAATAAAATATAAAGTGTGGACTTTTTAATACTCAGTCCATATTTTAAAAATTTTCTATCAAAACTTCCTTGTCCTTTAAAGGGATAACCTTTTTAGAGTATTTAATTTAAAATTTAAAGTATAACCTTTTGTTGGTATATCTATTTTAGTTTTTTTCAGGATTATAGTTTTGATTAATAAGTTTAAATCCAGTTGATTCTGACCCTGCTTTAGCAAATGACTATTATGATGTGCTTTTTAAAAATGGCTTTTCCTGTATTGTTTGGCAATGGGACCATAGCAAGTCAGCCAAATAAAGGCTATAAAATTAAATTAGCTTACTCCTATATAGCTTATCTACTGGGTACAGTTGAGTAGCTAACAGGCTTAAATACTTTTCCTTTTTTTTTTGCACATATGGAGTCAAATTGCCTCAAAGAAAATTAGTCCCATCATATTTGAGGCTCTGCAACATTGGTTACAAAGATATATACCCATTTTTTAAAAATAATGAGAATATTCATTGTTATGCCACCAATATTTATTAATCTTGAAGCAATATAAAACTTTTATATTATAAAAAGTAGGAATTATTCTCCCTTAATATTTTACAGTAATTCTGTAGAGAACATATTATCTACATAAAATTGGCATATTTTGAATTTACTTTACATAAAATGTGTATTCCAGACATTTTTGTTATAAATGATGTCCTTTGTATGTTAAATACTGTCAAATTCCATAGCAGTTAGACTTAGTAACTCTTTAGCTATGTAATTGTTATTTTTCTGATATTTAAAAACAGTCCTACATTATTCATAGTGATTCTGAAACATTTGAGGAAGGAAAGCAGATATTATAAATGAGTCCATATGATGTCCAACACTGCTCTCTACTGGCAAAGAAGCAAGTTATAAAACAACTATTCAGCCTTTCAAGTGAAAAAATCTTTCATTTTGAATAGTATTTGATAACGAGGGTGGAATCCTCAAACTTTCACACATTGCTGTAAAATAGAATACAGTGAAAGAATGGAAGAAATGAATATAGACATCACTTGTGGAAATTAGCTTAAAAGAGAAGTCTTTGTTTCATTTTAACTATTTGAAAAATAATTATAGGAATTTTGGAAAATATTAACCAAATATGACGTATCTTACTAGCATTTTAAGAGTCACCAAGGTAAATATTTTGTTTACAATAGCAAGTTTGATAACATTTCTATAGATTTAATTTCAGCAGACTGCAGCCTGTAAAATGCTGTCTTTTGTACATCTGCCTGAACAATAAGTATTCAAATACATTCAGTGGAGGGATACATGGGGTGGAGTATTTATGTTGAATATAAAATTATGTCTATAGTATCAGAAATTTGTTCTGTATTTATCAAAATCTTTATAGAAGATTTTAAAAAGACATTTACTAGTTTGTAAAATCTGACAAAATATATGCCATGCTGTTATAACTTTCATTATGTAGACTAATAATACACAAAACATTTTTAGATGAATGACTACATCTTACCTTTTATAATCTAATATTCTAAATTTCCCATTTGTGTTTTATATCGTTCTTATCTGTCCATTTTGCTTGGGAGTCATATTCAATGTTTTAATCTCAAAGTTCAATATATAGAGATACAATCACTTATACCTGCATATTTACACAATAATGCCAAATTATATAGTAATTAATGAGGTTTTGTTAGGTTTGCCTAATATTGTCATTGGCCGATCACTTTTATTTTAATGTAAATTGAAAAGATAATATGCAATATTTCTAACAAAGCCACTTCTTGGCTGTGAGGTAAAAGTTGATGCTTATTTTCATTGATACATTTTCCTGGAGTGTTCTCATTTTTCTTAGTGAACATATATTAATATTAAAATTAAAGTATTTATTCATAAATAAACAGAAAAACCTTGTTGCATTTTCCAGGCACAAGCACACAATTGTGCAAGACACACACTTGTACTCATGTAAACTCTATGGCCTGATATTTCTTAAAAAAAAATTTACCGAAATAAATTTTGTCTATTTGGATTTACAGCAGGGTCTTGAATAACACTCTTTGATTCAATGTTGTTTTATTCCATGTTATTGGTTATAAGGTTGATGAGAAAAAAAAATATCAATTCCCAGACAGGGCTACTGTCTGTGTGGGGTTTTCAGGTTCTCCCCATATCTGCGTGGGTTTTCTCTGAGTACTCCTGTTTCCTCTCGTATTCCAAAATGCGCAGGTTTGGTAACTGATCTGTCTAAATGGTCCCCTTCTGAGTGTGGGTGTGTGTGAGTGCACCCTGCCACTGGGTGGCGTCCTGTCTAGGGCTGTTTCCGGCTTTGCCCCGTGCTATTGGGCAAGGCTCCTGCCACCTGGGACCCTGAGCTAAAATAATTGAGAAAAGAATTATCTTACTTGTTTTTATTGCTCTTTCTTAAATGTATGTATAGCTCACATTTATTTCGGTGTGTAACATTGGAAGTATTTCGGTCTTTATTTAGAAGTTTGCTGATATTTTTGTGACCAGAAATATGGTGTAGGAACTTGACTGTTGTTTATATCAGTTAGCCTATGGTGAAATTGGTTTTGTTATATGTCCTTCAGCTTAAAGTTGCAGTTTCAAAGAACCTATTGATGCCGCTAAGTGAGGACTTACTGTACAGAAAAAATAAATAAATAAATAAATAAATAAATAAATAAATAAATAAATAAAACCCTGAACACTTTAACTAAGAAAAAAATGCAGGAACAAATATCACTTGCCAGACAACACATAACTTTTTTTCTTTTGCTCTTTGCCAAAGTGAAAAATAACACTCTGAATCTAATTGTATGAAGTAAAATAGTCTGAAACATTATACTCTTTTTTTCATCATTGCTAATTTTTTTTTTGTTTTCTCACATGGAGGAATTAAGGAATAAAATTGCAAAACATAAAAATGAGTATTTTTACACAATTTTAAGTAATGTTGAATATACCAGTGTCCCATTTTTAAGAGACTGTCAATGAAATATTCCTGTATGTCTCTTTTAGGTAAATAGTAATAAAAAATAAACTTTTTGGGATTAGCTTTTAATATTTGTCAGAATTCCCTTTCGATCCATCTAACTTGTCCTGTTTATCAATAATTCATTCATTTTTATACCTTAGTAGTATTCCATGGTATAGATGTACCATTGTTTAAGAATTCACTCATTGCAGGACAATTAGATTGTTTCTGATTTTGAGCTATTAGAAAGAGAGCTACAATGAACATCCGTGCAGGACATTTACTTGAACATTAGTATTCATTTCTCTGAGGTAAATACTCAAGAGTGCAGTTGCTGCATCTTATGGTAAGTCCACATTTAGTTTGAAATGAAACTACCAAACCATTTTTTTTTTTCAGATTGGCTGTACCATTTTACATTCCCACCAACAGTGACATCCTGTAATTTTATTTCCTATATCTGGCAACCGTATTCAGGAGTATTAATGTCTCACTTGCATGATTCCCCCTGCCATTTCCTTGAACACCCATCTTATTCCCCTTTGCAGCATTATTCTCTTCCATCTCCCTCTGAAATACGGCAGCTACCTGAGGACCCAGGATTCTGGCGCTCTTTTCAATCTCTCAGCCTTTCATTGAGACCTTTGTGCCAGCATCTCCCTAATCCACATGTTCTCTTCAGAATTCTTCTTCCTCAGACTCCAGCACTGTATACCCAATTGTTGAGTCTGGTATCTCTAGTGAACACGTCAGAGTCATGTTAACCTCAATATGCTTGAGTGTATGTTTTCATTTCTTCCTTACATCTTGTTAATATGCCACCTTTTTAGAGAGAACTGACGACTCTTTCTTAAATATTACCCACACTCTGCCCAGTCCATCTGTGTGATCAAAATATAATATGTGTGTCTGTGATCTAGACATAAAATAGACATAGATACACACACACACACACACACACACACACACACACTCATTAGGGTAAACTCCATGAATACAGGGACATTTTTACCTGATCTCTACCCAGCACTTAGTAAATGCTAGACTGATAGTAAATACTCAAAAATATTTTAAGGAATAAATGAGCATATGCAAAAATAACAGGTTATCTTCTGGGGGCTTAATTTCATTTTTATTTTATCAAATAATCTATGTCCATTTAAAATAGTCAAATATTTCTCCAAAATTTATAATGAAAAAACTAAAAAACAAAACCTTCTCTAGCCCTTCTCCTAAGCCTCACTCACTGAAGCAACTGCATTTTGCTTTCCTGTCTTTTGTTATTTTGTTCTGTTCTGGATAAAGTGTTGTACTGCTGTGCTTTTATTCATCATATTTGTAGTGGCCACCAACACCCTCCTGACATATCTGCCCTGTTTCCCTCTGTTTTATTTTAGTTCCTTCTTTTCTTACTGAGAACTGGGACATGGCAGGCAATTTTTTGAGCCTCTGCACATCTCAGTATGAATTTTTCTTTCCTCATAGCCTGGAAACTTGGTTCACAATTATCATTTCCCTCAGAATTTGAAGTTATTTTCTTCCATTATTGCTGATGTGAAGAAGAAGTCTGATGTCATTCATATTTCTGGGTTTTGTTTTTGTTTTATTTATTGTTTATTTCTCTCTGGAATCTTTTGTGATTTTTTTTCAATCTCTAGTATTTTGATGGTAAGCCTATTTGTGCTTGTACATTTGTTTTCACTCATTAATATAACATTGAGTCCCTTAATCTGAAAATTTATACCTTTGGTTCTGGGAAAGTGATTGAGAGTGTTCTGTCCTTTAGTTTTTCCTCTTCTCTATTTCTAGGACTCTATTTGGTTTAATGTTGGCTCTCCTAAAACAGGTTCTCACCTTTAGGCATGCGTCAGAATCACCTGTAGAAGATATTAAAACTGATTGCTGGGCCTCACTCCCAGTTTCTGACTGAGTAGAATTTGTATTTATGACAATTTCCTAGTTATGGTAGTTGATGCTACAAGTCCTGGGACCAAATTTCGAAAAACACTATTCTAGACCAATTCTTCAATTGTTCTAGTTCGTATCTTATTTTAAATATCTGGCTTTTGCACTCTCTGTTTCCTTTCCTTGGCCTGCATTTCCCAAAATATCTACCTTTCTGATTGTTTTACATTTCACCTTATCTGTGACATCTCCTCTGAACATCCTATTTAAAATGGCATGACACAGAAAGCAGACACAGTCACATACTCTGACTTCCACCAGTTCTAAAGTAGCATATAATTCACTTATTCATATTAATATTGTTTGGCTCACCCACTAGGATGTAAGTTCCATAAGGGTAGGGAAATTTGTTTTTTCAGTGCATTTAATAAAACAGTAATTTTTTTTTAATTAACAGATAATATTGTATGTTTTTATTCTGTATGTTTTGAAGTATATGTGCATTGTGGAATGGTTAAATCTAGCTAATTAACAAATGTATTACCTCTCTGCTGTATTCTTAACTCCTAAAATGCAACCTGAAAAATTGTAAGCATTTAATAATTACTTCTTATATTTTTTTCTAACTTTATTTTTTAATATTCTTACGATTTTTTAAAAAATACCACATGATACATTTATATGAGAAATCTAAAACAGTCAAACTCATAGCTGCTGAGAGAAGAATGGTGGTTGCCATTGACTGGGAAGAAGAGGAAATGGGAAGGTATTAGTTAAATGATACAAAGTTTTATTTACGTAGTATGAGTAAGTTCTAGAGATTTATGGTACAGTATAGTGCCTATAGTTAACAATACTGTATTATATGCTTAAAATTTTGCTAAGAGGGAGATCTTATGTTGTGTTATCACAATAAACAAGCTGAAATAAATAGAGTGGGAGGAAACCATATGGAAACATATAGATATGTTTATGGCATAGATTGTGGTAGTGGTTTCATGAGTGTATCCTTATCTCCAAATGTAAATAAGTATAGCTTTTTGCATGCCAATCAAACCTCAATAAACTGGTTTAACAAAAGAAGCATGTTAGTTGTTTTTCCAATTTTCTTTTTTTTTTTTTTTTTTTTTTTTGTGAGAGGGAGTCTCACTCTGCCACCCAGGCTGGAGTGCAGTGGCATGATTTCAGCTCACTGCAACCTTCACCTCCCGGGTTCAAGTGATTCTCCTGCCTCAGCCTCCCGAATAGCTGGGATTACAGGCGTGGGCCACCATGCCCAGCTAGTTTTTGTATTTTTAGTAGAGACAGAATTTCACTATGTTGGCCAGACTGGTCTCAAATTCCTGACCTCCAGCAATCCGCCTGCCTTGGCCTTCCAAAGTGCTGAGATTACAGGCTTGAGCCACCACACCCAGCCATTTTTACAATTTTCAATCACTTATTAGTTGAATAGCTTTAGCATTCAGGGAATACATTGAATTTTTAATTATCTTCATTCCCATATATTGTGATTGTGGTGGTTAATACTGAGGGTCAACTTGATTTGATTGAAGGATGCAAAGTATTGATCCTGAGTCTGTCTGTGACGGTGTTGCCAAAGGAGGTTAACATTTGAGTCAGTGGGTTGGGAAAGGCATACCCACCCTTAATCTGGGTGGGCACAATCTAATCAGCCACCAGCTCAGCTAGGATAAAAGCAGGTAGAAGAATGTGAAAAGACTAGACTGGCCTAGCTTCCCAGCCTACATCTTTCTTCCATTCTGGATGCTTCCTGTCCTTGAACAATGGACTCCAAATTCCTCAGCTTTGGGACTTAGACTGGCTTCTTTGCTTCTCAGCTTGCAGATGGCCTATTGTGGGATCTTGTGATCATGTGAGTTTAATTCTCCTTAATAAACTCCTTAATAAATTTCATATATATATATATATATATAATCTCCCATTACTTCTGTCCCTCTAGAGAACCCTGACTAATACAGTGATATTCAGTTAGGATTTTCAGAAAATGCAGTGTTTTTTATGACATATGATAAACCAGGATGAAAGCAATGACTTAGCTGTTGAAAAATAAGACTAACACAATCCTATTTTTTGTTTAATAAATTACATGTATTTTTTCCACTGGTATTATTCTACCTATTTTTCACACCCTATTTGATACACATAGAAAGTGTATTATTCATTGAGCCTCAGTGTCTGTCATCTCTAATTATATAAAATCAGGCGGTTATGTTTGCAGCCAACTCTACAAGCATTTTATTAATCCCCTCATTCTTATAATTTCAACTCAAATTATAGATGAGTTTCCCTAAAAATAAATGTCTGGAATTTAAATAGTGAAATAAAAATATGTGAGTAGTCAACAATCAAGCAATGGGCTTTTTCAGTGTATTAAATAAATATCTAACTCTCCTTAACCTGAAGGGGATTTTTTTGACCTACTGTCATTTTTTATAATGTTTTATACTTCTGTTATATTATAGTAGTACTGTTTATGTTCCTGTAGTTAAATCAGGGTCAGAGTTTCTATTAAAGTGATCTCATTTGATGGAGGTAGGCAGACGACAGTCTTCCAATATACCTATGACATCTGTTGGCTTAAAAAATATAAGGTTAATATTTAAAGATACTAGAATTTGACAAATTGGTTGATTATTCTCTTAATGCTTGAAATATTTCATTTAGCAACCATATTTAGAGAGATTTGTAATATAGCCATGAAATTTGTTCTGGATTACATCTTTTTTTTTATTGTTATTATACTTTAGGTTTTATGGTACATGTGCGCAATGTGCAGGTTAGTTACATATGTATACATGTGCCATGCTGGTGTGCTGCACCCACTAACTCGTCATCTACCATTAGGTATATCTCCCAATGCTATCCATCCCCCCTCCCCCACCCCACAACAGTCCCCGAAGTGTGATGTTCCCCTTCCTGTGTCCATGTGTTCTCATTGTTCAATTCCCACCTATGAGTGAGAATATGCGGCGTTTGGTTTTTTGTTCTTGCGATAGTTTACTGAGAATGATGATTTCCAATTTCATCCATGTCCCTACAAAGGACATGAACTCATCATTTTTTATGGCTGCATAGTATTCCATGGTGTATATGTGCCACATTTTCTTAATCCAGTCTATCGTTGTTGGACATTTGGGTTTGTTCCAAGTCTTTGCTATTGTGAATAATGCCGCAATAAACATACGTGTGCATGTGTCTTTATAGCAGCATGATTTATAGTCCTTTGGGTATATACCCAGTAATGGGATGGCTGGGTCAAATGGAATTTCTAGTTGTAGATCCCTGAGGAATCGCCACACTGACTTCCACAATGGTTGAACTAGTTTACAGTCCCACCAACAGTGTAAAAGTGTTCCTATTTCTCTACATCCTCTCCAGCACCTGTTGTTTCCTGACTTTTTAATGATTGCCATTCTAACTGGTGTGAGATGGTATCTCATTGTGGTTTTGATTTGCATTTCTCTGATGGCCAGTGATGGTGAGCATTTTTTCATGTGTTTTTTGGCTGCATAAATGTCTTATTTTGAGAAGTGTCTGTTCATGTCCTTTGCCCACTTTTTGATGGGGTTGTTTGTTTTTTTCTTGTAAATTTGTTTGAGTTCATTGTAGATTCTGGATATCAGCCCTTTGTCAGATGAGTAGGTTGCGAAAATTTTCTCCCGTTTTGTAGGTTGCCTGTTCACTCTGATGGTAATTTCTTTTGCTGTGCAGAAGCTCTTTAGTTTAATTAGATCCCATTTGTCAATTTTGGCTTTTGTTGCCATTGCTTTTGGTGTTTTAGAAATGAAGTCCTTGCCCATGCCTATGTCCTGAATGGTAATGCCTAGGTTTTCTTCTAGGGTTTTTATGGTTTTAGGTCTATTCTTAAGATTTTTTAATTACCTGAGTCATATTTTTAAATTTCTGTCAATTCTCTTTTGTTCTTTATGTGCTACTTTCTCTAGCATCCTGGTTTTATTATGAATGCAATATATCTATATCGACTGTAGAGTATTAGCCGTCATTTTTTTTCTTGCGCTCCCTCTACTTTTCTAACCATTCCTTTTGTTGCTGTTTTTTTTCCCTCCAGTCTTTTCATGTGAGAGGCTTTTCTCGAATATATTCACATACTTGCTGTGTTTTGATATTTAATATCGACTCACTCAAAAGCCAACTGGCGGTTCTGTGGACTTGAGCAGGGCTTGTCATCTGCTAACTGATCAGGTGACCCATCTATTTCACGTGGAAACGTTAACTGTCAGCATAGGTTGTCTTGTTTTCCTCAGGGAAAAATTCTTCTGCTTGGAGGCTTGTAAGATTAGCAGCTAGTATCCTGGGAGCCAGGCTGAGAAAAGAGTCTAGGGGATCTTTCAATCCTGCATGTGGACTTCTGTTTAGTATCTTTGTCAGTTAGGTGTCTCACTTCTGCTCCCATCCATGCTTAGCATTTTGCAGCCCAGAGGTCCCTGGCCTAATTCTTCAGCTAGTTAACAACTCTTCTGTTGGGATAGGGTGAATTAACTCCCTGGTCACGGCATGATTCCGTTTTTTTGTTTCACCCTCCAGGAACCAGGCAGAGTGGAAAAGATAAAAATCAAAATTTGTATACTTTGTACAAGCCTTTTGATGGCACTTAGGACAGTTATTTATGGGTTTATATACTAGACTCTATGTCCCCGGAATGTAAGCATTTAAGCCTTTAACCAGTGTCTTAGGCCAGTTTCTCCCAGAAATAAATCCCAAGGCAAAAGATTTAAGTGCATAGGATTTATTAAGGAGGTACTCCCGGAAGAAATCAGTAAATGAGTAGAAAAAGCAGAGCCGACAAGAAGAAAAAATGAAGGAAGAGTAGGTATCAGCTGGAGCCACAGCATTAGCCTAATTCCATGGTAAGCTCTGCATCATAACATTATACCTTAGCGTTTACCTTACCTCCAAACAAATAAGCTGGGCTTTTGTACCTCCACAAAACTTGTGGAGGTACAAAACTTGACTTGGCTGACTTTCCTTAGCCAAGTCAGTCGTTGGCTAAGGAATGTGATGATGGGGTGGTGTGGATATGGGAGGGATAAAAAAAACTCCCATATGCTTCTAGCTCTCAATACTGGCAAGGTGACTTTGATTTCATTGCCCAAAAGGAATACTCTGGAGGCCTTGAGTGTGAGTCATTACCAGCAAAGCATGTGGAAACTGGAAGATGGGTCTCCGAGTTGATAAAGTGGATCCCAGGAGAACTGAGCAGGCACCAGTTGTGTCCACTAAACCCTAGTATCTTCCCCTAACAATCATTTGATAAGGGAATGGCAATCGCTCATAAACACCTTGCAGTTTAAAGAGGTTTTCTTTTTTTCATCTCTTACTGCAATTGCTCTTTAGAATGATTTTATCAGGAGAGAAGAACAGCATTATTATCTCTATCTTTCAAAAGAGTCAGACAAGGCAGAAATTAGGGGACTTTTCTAACATTTTCAGATTCTAAATGTAGAGCTTGTTCTGACACACTACCTCATATCTAAGAGTTTTATAAATATTTTAGATAGGTGTAAGAAATGCATATAAATATGAATTATTTGATCTATATACCATGATTTTTTATAATTTAAAAAAATACAGGAAGTATATGGCATAAACTTTTTTGTAGTTTTAGCATGATTGTCATATAGGTTTTCTAACATTACATAAGAAAAAGTTGGGTTAAGTAGAGAGTGCTCCATATTAAGATATATTTTAATTTAATACCCACTATCACTCAAGGCTTCTCCCAGTGTTGCATTACTCAAAGGATTTAATTAAAGCTAGTGTGAAAGAAACATGTTAAAAGGTTTCCTGGAGCACAGCTAGAGGTTGATTCATTTCGAATATACTTGGAGTTCTTCCATACTTTTCCCCTATGGCCTTATTTGCATATAATACTTTTGACTCATGACATTCCTGCTGAAGTTTGAATATTCCTCCAGAAATACTGCCAGTAAAACTTACAGTCTATTACTGATACACCAGACCCTTCCTTCTTCTAGTTCAATAATTACTTCCCCATAAAGGATCCACCTTTGCTTCTCTGCTCCTGCTAATCCTAGACCATCCACTAATCGCAGTGATATGATAAATTCAGAGAAGTTGAGAACAGTTTACCCCAGGGATGTATTCAGAACTAAATAGTTTCTATTATGTTAAATCCTCTTCAGTTACTTGAACTCTTCTTCCTTTCTGCATGATCTGAAACAGTGCTTTTCAAACCTGGTGGCACATTAATATCACTTAGGGAGCTTTAAAATATATAGATGGCTGACTCTGACCCAGGCTAGTGAAATCAGACTTGCAGGCATTGGTAATAACATTATAGCTTCCAATATGATTCTTTCTCTTTTTTTAAAAAAATTGAGACAGGGCCTCACTGTGTTGCTCAGACTGGCCTCAAACTCCTGAGCTCAGATAGATCTCTTGCCTCAGACTCCTGAGTAGCTGAAACTATAGGTTGCTTATTAAAGCACCATATCCTACCCACTGCACCTAGCTAAAACACCCCCTATGATTCTGTCATTCAATCAAATTTGAAAACACTCATCCAAAACTGGAGAAATGTGACAGCTCCATTGCTGTCAGGAATAGATTTGGCTGTCTCCCATTCTTGATAGCAGGATTTCATTTCTTTTTCTGCTCAAAATTTCTCATTCACTTTGGTCATTTATGTATGCCTGGTCAACCAACAACTTGAGGTCACAGTGGGGCAAACTGAAAGCCTGTTGATATCTTATCTAGGGCCTCTTAACAATTTGGCATATTTCAAGCATATTAAAAAAGGAACGATTGGCTGGGCATGGTGGCCCACACCTGTAATCCCAGCACTTTGCGGGGCTGAGGCGGGCGGATCACAAGGTCAGGAGATCAAGACCATCATGGCCAACATGGTGAAACTCTGTCTGTACTAACAATACAAAAATTACATGGGCATGGTGGCGCGTTCCTGTAATCCCAGCTGAGGCTGAGGCAGAAGAATCGCTTCAACCAAGGGGTCGAAAGTTGCAGTGAGCCGAGGTTGTACCACTGCACTCCAGCCTGGAAACAGAGCGAGACTCCATCTAAAAAAAAAAAAACAAAAAGAAAGAAAAAAAAGGAACTGTTGTCCCTTACAGAATCTGAAAAGTGAAACTTCTCTTTGCCTCAGTGCAACTGAGCTTTACTCTCTATCCTCCATTCGTTCATCAGAAAGGGAACACCAGTTGTTGCCTGTATTTTCAACTCATCTTTGTACCTAGCTTCCACTATCCTCATGGCCTGTTAACTGTTTCTAACTCTGTTCTTTAGACTTTGGTACAAGGAATCACTTGCAATGCTTCTAGAAATATAATTCGCTTGCCCTACCTCTGAAGATTCTGATTTATTTGACCAAGGAACATGTATTTTTACATTTTAACCAACTCTCTAGGTAATTTTCATGCCAGTTGTGCAGCGAGCCCATTTTGAAAATCAAAACCCTAATTTCTTTAGTGATTATTTTTTTCAAGAATGAAGGAAGGAATAAGAGATAGCATGACTTTACTATATTTTCCCTTCTATTCTGTAAGTTAATACATGAAAAGGATTCCACTTATGGAATCTTTGATGTAGAGTTTACAAACACGTATTCTCCTATGTCTATACATAGGAGAAGTGATTCATTTGTGAATCTCTTTGGTCTTATAATTGGTGGTATGTCATAAGAGTAAAAAAAAAAAAGTCTTTGGAAAATTACATATATTTCATGAATTTAATGTTTGTTTGCCCTATATATAGAAATTTTTCTAGAATAAAACCTGTATATTTCAATTCTAATTGGTATTGAACATTTAGTGATACTAGACTTCTGTTTAGGAGGTATTATATCTTTCCAAGGTAGAGATTTTATTGCAGTGTGATAACTATTATGAAACTTTTTTCATTTTATGGATTGGTCAGGTTTTACTTAAACACACTTACTGTATTAGTCTGTTCTCATACTGCTAATAAAGACATACCCGAGACTGGGTAATTTATAAAGGAAAGAGGTTTAATTGCCTCACAGTTCCACGGGGCTGGGGAGACCTCAGCAAACTTACAATCATGGCAGAAGACGAAGGAAGAGCAAAGTCATGTCTTACATGGCAGCAGGCAAGAGAGCTTGTGTAAGGGAATACCCCTTTATAAAACCATCAGATCTCATGAGACTTACTATCATGAGACCAGCACGGGAAAGACCCACTCTTGTGACTCAGTTACCTCCCACCAATTTCCTCCCATAACACATGGGAATTACAGGAGCTACAATTCAAGATGAGATTTGGGTGAGGACAAGCCAAACCATATCACTTACTGACTACCTTCAGGTTTATTTAAAACAGTAAAATTGGCCGGGTGTGGTGGCTCACGCCTGTAATCCCAGTACTTTGGGAGGCTGAAGTAGGCGGATCACGAGGTCAGGAGATCGAGACCATCCTGGCTAACATGGTGAAACCCCGTCTCTACTAAAAATACAAAAAATTAGCCAGGCGCAGTGGCGGGTGCCTGTAGTCCCAGCTACTTGGGAGGCTGAGGCAGGAGAATGGCGTGAACCTGGGAGGTGAAGCTTGCAGTGAGCCGAGATAGCACCACTGCACTCTGGCCTGGGCGAAAGAGCGAGACTCCGTCTCAAAAAAAAAAAAAAAAGGCAAAACAAAACAAAACAAACAAAAAAAACAGTAAAATTGTAGATCATGTATGTTTTATTTCTTTAGTCTAACTATAGCTTTACTTAGTTGTATATATTGGCTATTAAAAGAAGCTTGTATTTTAAATTCTACATGTTAGATGAGTCTCATAAGTGGAAAACAAAGAAAAATGTTTACTTGAAAAAAAAAGCTAATGGCGAAATCTTTGGCTTCAGCAGGTGGAAGCAAGTGGGGAGAGACGTGAGAAAAAAAGAAATTGTAAACTTTGAAATTTACTATTGGTGTTAAATATAGTAACAAAATACAATTACATGCTTTGAATGAAAAATAATTT
This sequence comes from Pongo pygmaeus, assembly GCF_028885625.2. Taxonomy (NCBI): domain Eukaryota; kingdom Metazoa; phylum Chordata; class Mammalia; order Primates; family Hominidae; genus Pongo; species Pongo pygmaeus. The sequence goes on from NC_072384.2 coordinate 88,491,285, forward strand.
TTAGTTACTAATAAGTTTACTAAATTTTAACTGTTGAGATCAACATTATTCCTTTGGGCCTAATAAAATAACTTTAGTTTTCTTTCCAGTAAAAATCTGCAAGTAAAATATTTAGAAAACAAGTATGTTTTTAAAAATAATCTTTGATTAACAGGAAGTATAAATGATAAAGTTTATTTACATTTTCATATAATATAAAAATAATATAAAATAGTAATTCTATTTAATTAACATATGAGTTTGTTTTACTATTAAACCATTCTATTATGCAATCTTATATTTCAACATGATGCAATGATATATGATGTGGTAAAAGCCTGTATCTCACAAATGACCATTTTCAGTTTCTTGGCAGTACAGAAGTGGAACAGCCAAAAGGAACAGAAGTTGTGAGAGATGCTGTAAGGAAACTAAAGGTAGGGAAAGGCCTTCAAATAAATTACAAGTGTATTGACTCTGTCATGTTTTCAGCAGATTGATGGAGATCAAAGCATGAATAGCTTTGTTGCAGGTATAGCTTCACCCTATTAAAAATGAACTATTGAACAAATATAATCATATCAAGGAAACATTTTTAATAATAAACATGTACACAAAATTAATTGTTTTTAAAATATGGCATACTGTTCATATTTTTCTAAGGTATAATGTGTCACATTAAAAATCATATTTTATGGCAGTGTGTCTTGAATATTTGTTTTGTAGCTTGCCTTTACTTTGCTTGGATAATGTGAACTTATGTCCCAAATCAAAAGCTAGTAATGGCATAAAAACTATCTTTGAAAGCTAAGATATAATATTCACCAGTTAAAAATGTGGAGTCAGAGTTGATTCCAGCCAGAATTTTGCAGTGACACTGTATGTTAAAGATTTCCTAATCTACAGGTCCAACAGGATCTGGCAATGTCTATAAGTAGCCATGGGGAAACTGGTGAGACTAAGAGAGGAGAGAAGGACATTTAATAAGCAACCCCACATATCCTAGTCAACAAGTTTCCTGAGAAAATCTTACATAAGATGCTACACACCATGTTTTTCTAATTGTTCCGCATCTCGAAGGACATTGTTGTCACTGAGCTTTTAAAATTTACAAAACTCCTGCAACAGAATTCTCAGCTTTATCATATAAGAAAATATACATATCGCTACTTTTTTTTTTTACACAATTAATGTTATTCTCTATAGTTGCTCTCATATTTTTGGAGAAACAACCCTTCTCTAACTTTAGTTGGTTTAGGGACCATCCGGTTATTCTAAAGGAGGGTTAGACCTCTGAGTGTGCCAGGCAAAGTCAGAGACATTAAATGGTATTACTTTGCTTTGAGAATATCATATCTGGTGGAATCCATTCTGTGTTTAAATTGAGAAATAATTGAATTGGCATGGCTTCTATTCTGGGTAAAGAAATAAAGGTCAATACTATTTTATCCATCTTATTTTATATGAGAATATTTTACTAATCGTTTTAAGTAAATATGCTAAAATCTCCCAAAATAATATCACTCCCATTTTGGAAAAAAGTGGATTAGCCAACTATTTATTTCCACCATTCATTAGGTAATAATTCAGATTTGCCTTTTATTGGCCACTAGTTTTAATCATTCCAAAAGAGGATTTAAAAGGGCTCACAGTTTATGGACACATTGGAATAGGATTCTATTTAAATGCTTTCAAAATGTTGAGGATTCTGGGCATGAATCCAACTTCACTACAATCAGAATGTTTTATGAAAGAACAATGTTATTTACACATAGTATTTCTTTATGTCTAGGAGGTTGTTTATTCAGTCAACCCAAATCAAAAACCAAAAAAAAATTCAATTGAATAATGAATAGATCAAATGTAAAGATATATTTGAAATCAAATGCTTACTAAACAATGACGAGTTTACATATATTTTTGCAGGATTTTATATGTATTTCTATGAAGTTTCATGTTTAGAAATGTACTCTGTTAATAAAAGAATGTGACCTACAATAAGGTAAAAAATTAGGTAGTATAGTTTAAAAATGCATGCTTATTTTATAGTAGCTGTTGTTTCTCAGATGTCTTCCAAAAGGGAGTGTATTTAATAAGCAATTTTACTGTGCTGATTGCAAACATTTTGTATATCAGGAAAGTATATCTAAGGGTAATGATTCATACACTAATGATAATGGATAAAACACTTTTTATCTATTTTTATTTTTAATTTTTTGCTTTTTTATGTGTGTCAAGGGTCAGAAGCTACAATTCAAAGTATACTAAGAATATTTTTTAAATGTCAAGCCTGGCTCTACTGGCTCGAAATGACCAGTAGGTGGTGGTGTGGCTCTACTAAAAAAAAAAGAGAAAAAAAGAAACTTGCTCTTTTATCATTCGTACACATCTCCATTTTAATTTCCTGCTTATTTTTCTTTAACATATGAATTCTGACTACTTTTAAAAAAACTATGTAATTCAGTATGTGATTTTATTTGCCATGTAAGGTAACATTTTATTTATATTTACACTTTTTTCAGCAATATTAATGTAATGGCTTCTGACATTAAAAAAGAATTTAAAATTTAAGTATAAAAGCTGATGGAAAAATTAAAGAATTCTCAATAATGAATTTTTCATGCTTCTGTGTTTAATGATGCCTGCTTAGTTTTCAAAAAAATTTAAAACTTTTACTTTTTACACTCTTTCTGTCATTTTTTTAGAGAATTTACAGTTTATAAATTTTTCCTTTATAAATATAATTATTTTTATAAGTGTTAACCTTTTAGGGTTCAGATACGATATTTATCAAAACATGTTCTTTATTTCTTAATCATGTTCAACAGTTTCTATTTCTTAATCATGTTTTAGCTGGGCTTGGTGGCATGCGCCTGTAATCCCAGCTAGTTGGGAGGCTGAGGCAGGAGAATCACTTGAACCCGGGAAGCAGGGGTTGCAGTGAGCCGCGATTGCACCATTGCACTCCAGCCTGGGCAACAAGAGAGAAACTTATCTCAAAAAACAAAAAAACAAAAACAACAACAAATAAAACAAATTTTCTAAAATGTAGTAATTTTAAACCCTTTCAACTTCTATGTATTGAATAGCATTGTTATTGGAACGAATTTTATTTTTAATAGTGATTTATATATATTTTATTAATACAACTAGTACAGATGTTGGGGGCTCAATGTATTTCATAAACAATTTGTGACGTTTACATGTAAGTAAGTATTGATATATAGATTCAAAGCTTATCAATTTCCCTGGGAGATACCCAGTGGGCAGCATTCCTGGAACCCAGTTTTAGAGTAAAGATCCCCTCACTCCAGTACAACTAAATTAAAGTTACATGAAATTACTGCAAGAAAATGTGGCTGTTGGGAATTGCTGTCAAGCCTTGTGAAGTCTCAGCCTAGTAGATTTTCCATTTGAACTTACTCTTTCTGTGTTGTATAACACTATTTTGTCTTCACAATCAGTTACCTAATTAATAAAACATTTAGAGCTTAATGTAATTATATATAAACATAGCTCGTTTCCTGCAGGGTTATTGGAAATACTTTAAATTAAGAATATAAACATGAGCACCCCAAAGAAGAATAGTAGCTTCAAATAATAGGCCCAAAGTAGTAAATTAATTTTATTGCCTAACACTCTATATTCCATTAGCAGTTTACTTAATTTCACTTTTTAAAAAGTCCTCTGAGAAATGGATAGAAATTATATAATGATAATATTGAAACTCAGTTGTGCTCCCTTTAAATTTTCTTTAACGGTTCTATTTATCAGTAGTATATATTTAACCAAGTACTTTATTTCAAGTACTATTCCATGCGTCCCCATCATTTTATGATGACAAAGACTTGGTTATATTTGTTTGTTGTATCTAGTCATTCTCCAAAATGCTTATGCATCACTTCCTTTGAATACTTTTTATTGGATTATTATATTCAGGGTTTAATGGCAGATCACTGTATCCATCTAGATCTACCAAGAAATAAATCCACTGAAGCAAAAATTGAAAGAAATTTACAAAAAAGACTCTTCAAGCATTAACATTAAAATAGTAAATAGGGAGAAAATAGAATATAATGTTATGTAGATTGATCAACATATCTTCCTAAGATTAATTAGAAATATTAGGAAGGCAAGAGGTCTGTAAGTAGGAAAAGGGACTTAGAGGGGAGCATGCAAACTATAGAATACAGTTAGCTTAAGTTTTAGAAAAAAAAAGAAAGGCAGGAAGGAGAATATTAAACTGAATAAAATATAGATTGAATGAATATAACCTTAGGCATGAGAGATGTGTAACATATGTTCAAAAATCAAGGCCAATAGCCAGTGTAAACCTTGATATGCATGAAGGTAGAACTGGGAATTTTCTTTTCTAAATGCAGAAAATATGTTGTATAAAAGAAAAAATTATTTAGTGAATATCTGCAAAACTAATTACTAGGCCTAATTCCTAAAAACCCATTTATGACCATGGTACATAGCTTATCTGGGACTTACTGTTCTTATCTTTGAAGTAAGAAGTTTAGATTGCATGAACCTGAAGCTGTTTTGAGCACAATTAATTCATCCTGTTATGAAGAAGAGAGAAAAGTTTCAGAAAACCTAGATTAGAGATGTTGTGCTTGTTTTTATTTTTCTTTATCTTATTCTCTCCTTCTTCCCTCTCTTCCTTTCTTCCTCTCCACTCCCTTCTTACCTCTCCACTTTGTTTTTCTACCTTAGCCCCTACTTCCTTCCTTTCTTTAATTCTTCCATTCTTTCTTCCCTTCTCAATAGATAAGTTTAATAATAGTGGTTGTTTTGTGGTAGATGTTTCAGGGGGAAAAAATTTAAAAGGTTGCACAGTTCTTGTCAGAGGTCACAGGAATGCCTGAGTCTGGATGTGGAAGGGGCTTCAGAAGCCATGCTCAGTCTGTCCCTGGAAAACAGCAGCACCTAAGAAACAAGCTGAGAATGCTTCTGCAGCCGATAATGAGAGTCGCTTTATCCAGACACATTCACACAGGGGGAGAGCAGCTGACTTATTTTGTAAGCCTTCCTATATGAAAACCTTCAAATTGCTTAATTATGCTGATATAAGGAGACTATGAAGGGAAAATAAACAAAATTAATCCATACTATTTGGGAGAGAGCTGGGATAATTTTTAAAGATCTACACTCAAGCAAAATAAATTTATTAAAGACAAAAAAGAAAATTATCTGGCACGAATTAGTTGTATCATGTGCAGCAGTAAGACTGCTGGATACAAAAAATAGCAACCTAAGTTCATAGAGCAAGACAGACAGCAAGCTGAAAAATTATACCACCCAAAATGGAATAAAACAAATGGTACCCCCTGGGATAGGAAGGCAGACACTTAAAGGCATTCATATATGCATTAATTATATTATTATCTGTGGCAGTGCAAAGCCATGAAAAGAGAGAAAGACTTTTCATCACTCGGTGCTCCAGGACGGAGCTATTCCATGTGTATTCACATCTGCCCTTAATTACAGTGAAATACACAGTGCAAGTAACTATGACATACAAGAGGACTAGAACGCTGTCTTGCATTACATGTCATCGATTTTGAGTCAGGTTAGGATGATCTATATCCTTAGAGAGAAAAAGGTACTCTAGAAAATAACTTTTTGAAGCCCTAGAAGAGGGGCGAGAAATTCTTTCTTCTAATAGTTTTCTTTCCATTTCTTAAAAAGAAGAAGTTGGATGCAGGGGTGATTGCAGAGGAGAGAAGGAATGTAGGGAGAGAGTAAAATTGCCAATTAAAATCAAGATGCCCAGTAAACTTTGAATTTCAGACAAATATTTTTTAGTACAAATATGTTCCAAATATTGCATGGGCTAACGTGTATACTAAATAGTATATATATGTTGTGTTTGTGCCTATATTTTAAAATTAAAGTTTTTAAAAAGAATATTAATTGTTTAATATTCAAGTTTAGCTGGGCTCCTGAAATTTTCCCCCACTAAATTAAGCAATGCTAGGAGAGAGGCAGAGACTCCATCTGCTAAGCACATGAGTATTCTGGTTTTCTTTTTGATTTTATAACAGAATCGAACAAGCATTTACATACACCTACTAACTCAATGAGAAAGTATAATAAATACTACTACGAAAGTATTGAAAAAAAAACTGTGCTTTCAAGACACTCACTATATTTGCAGTTCTAGACTGAGTCTAGTTCTATACCTGAGTCTTTCAGCTGGGATAATTACTTAATTCTTAGCTTCAGTTTGGACATGGTAATCTGCTTCTTTTTATTTCTTGATGTGGTTGGATAGAATAGTGTTCCAAATTAGGTAAATATCTAAAAATGGCAAAGAGGGCATATTCAACAGCTGATGAACTGCAGATTCTCTGAAGATAATAACAAAAGATTCACAGAAAAACAAACTGATCTCTACATATCTTCCCACAAAGTATTTTGAGTTTTCTCAACTGTCTGGTATGAATATGTTTTTGTAAATACCATGAAAGAAGTGCATTAAAAATCTTAATTTAAAAAACTTGCTGAAAATCAATGTGAATTATAATGGCTGATTGCTATGATTTTTAAATATTTTGAGACTATCTTTATAAAATGCTTTATGCTTGGCAAAAATTCACTTAATTAAAGTCTGAAATTGAATATGAACTCCAAATGTATATTTATTTTTGTTCATTCTTTATAGAAATAGAATTCTAGTTTTGTGAGTAATTTTTCATTTGTAGTTTGCAAGACATATCAAGAAATCTGAAGGCCAGAAAATTCCTAAAGTGGAGTTGCAAATATCAATTTATGGAGTAAAAATTCTAGAACCCAAAACAAAGGTAAGGCTTATTTTTTTAATGTTAGAGGCAATCTTTAATTAATTGCAATTATATTCCTACTTTAACAAATATTTAAAATTTTTTGCCACCCTGAACTCTTTAGTTCTGAGTTAATGACAGTTCGAAACTCTAGGATTTTTAGAAGTGAAAACAACTTTTGGAATTGCATTATAAGTGATCTTTTCTTCAGCTTGTTTGGGATATAATATCAATAATTTATGTTAAGTGTATTCAACAGTGTTTGGACTTGTATTTGGGAATGTTTTTTTCATGAGATGTGAAAGAGATGCATAGTGTGGTTCACTGAGTATGAAAGAAGATAAAAGCTGTGTGTTGCTTATTAAAATATTCTGCATTGACTTTTATTTCCTGTAGATGTAATCAGTGTGTATTAGTTTTTTAGGGAGGCCAAAACAAAACACCACAAACTGGGTGGCTCAAACAGCAGAAAATATTTTCTCACATGTTGTGGAGGCTGGAGTTCCAAGATCAAGATGCCAGCAGGGTTGGTTTCCTCTGTAGCCTTTCTCCTTGGCTTGCAGAGGGCTGCCCTCTTGCTGCCTCTTCACACTTGTCTGGTGTCTCTTCTTATAAGGACACTCATCAAATTGGATTAGGAACCATACTCATGGCCTCATTTTAACTTAGTTACCTTTTTAAAGGCCTTATCTCCTGTTCAAAGAAAAACTAGACAAATTAAATTTAGCAGAGTTTATTTGAACAGATAATGATTCATGAATCAGGCAGCACTCGAAACCAGATGTTCAGAAAGGTTTGCCCAGCAGCGTGAACATGGAGCTTTTTATAGGCTGAACACAGACTCAAAGTGACAACTCACCTGATTGGCTATAGCAAGGCATATACCTTATATAGATATGTAGTGATGAGCTGGCTGCCTGTAATTGGCTGAAACTTAGCTATGTGTTATACTTCCAAATTAGTGTTCAGTTTATTTACATACTAGTTAGGTTGCATTTTGTTGTATAGAAACTCAAAATACACAGACAACCCTAGGTGAATGGCCTCATGCTTATTTAATTTAGCACTCCAACCACAGTCTCATTCTGAGATGCTGGGGATTAGAGCTTCAACATGTGAATTTTGGGGAACACAATTCAGCCCATAATACAGTGTAAACTTAAGTTTCTTGTATTTAAGACCCTTCAAAGCAAATAAAATATTTAAAAATAAAATCTGTTCTGGATTCAAATTCTTTAACATATACTTGTTTTGGACTAAAGTGTTTCCTTCCAAAATTCCTGTGTTCATGCCCTAACCCCTAATATGACTATATTTGAAGATAAGGCCTTCAAAGAGGTAACTTAGGTTAAATGAGACCTAAGTTTCATTGGATGAGGGTGGGGCCCTCATCCAATATGTCTAGTATCCTACAAAAAGAGGAAGAGACACCAGGGATACGTACACTCAAGTAAGGCCCACGTGAAGGCAGCAATCTGCAAGCCAAAGAGAGAGGCCCCAGAGAAACTAAACCTACCGACACCTTGATCTTAGACTTCTAACCTGCAGAACTGTGAGAAAATAAATTCCTGTTGGATAAGCCACCCAGTCAGTGGTATTTTGATATAGCAGGCTTAGTAAACAAACACAGTGCTTTATTCACAATGCCTCAGTTATCATTTAGTAATTTTGATAAGACTATATTAGTCAATTTGGAAAAATTAATATTTAACTCCAATTATTTTATAAATACGTATCGTCAAAATGTTCTTCTAACACCATAGGATACATATTGACAAGTTAATTCAGTATAAAAGCCAAAAGAGGAACTTCTGGCCTGTTAACAGATTATGAAAAATGTTTCCCACAGGTCTGCAACTTTTCTCTAGTCCAGCAAGTGTCTTTGATACCTTCATCTATATAAATTCCAGTTCCCTGCAACAACTTGCTGTTTAAAGTGTGGCCTGCAGACCACCAGCAACCACATCTGTTGGGTGCTTGTTAGAAATGTTGAATCTCATGCCCCACTACAGACCTACAGAATCTGTGTTTGCAATTAAAGAAGAAACCTAGTGTTTCGTATGCACATTAAAGTTTGAGGGGATCTGCTGTTGTGCACGGTTTAGTGGCTTAATGCAGTAGGCCTCATTTTCAAATTGTAGCTTATGGAATAGCTACATAAAAATTACCTGAGGCATTTGCAAAAGTAATTTCTACGGCCCCAAATTTGCCCCCAGAATCAGATCCTCTAACTGTGGAAATCTGTAGTAAAGATCAATGGCATACCTTCAACTTTCCATATTAAAGAACAATGGCATTCCTTTAAACTTTTCAGGACGTGAATTTAAGTCCTTTCACAATTATCCTGTCTAATCTTCCCTATTATTCACCCTCAATATTCAATTACAAACAAAGATATGAAGATTTACTTTAGTTATGGCGATTCTAAAATAACTACTGCTAAGGTGGCTGAAAACAGAAAAATGAAATGGTGAAAAGATAGTAGAGGGTTGATTCAAGCATATAATGGGATATATATAGTTTGCTGGGAAACAAGGCAATTGAAAGCAAGGTATGAATGAGATAAATTCATTAGGCAATTAGCAGTTACATAAAGAACAATAGACCAAGGAAGCAATAAATTACAGAAGGACAATGCAATCAAAAGTGTGGCAACAAAGTGTAGTCTTATGTGTCATGAAAATAAAAATAATACTATTCCTACATCTTCTTTTCAAAATTAAAAGGATATAGAGTGGCAAATTTCCAGCCAGAATAGGGTACTTGTAGGCCATGCTTATGTTGAAAGTTTTTTTCTAAACCATATGAATTAGGTAGCTGTTTTGGAGTGTGTGTACATGTTTGTGTGTGTACGTGTAATTAATATTATTTTCAATTTCTTATCTGAAGGTTTGGAGCTTGTCACAGCACACATTAAAATATATAAAGCTGATAATGTACTTTATGTATCATTTTCATATGTTCTTGTTATTTTTTATTTGAAACGACCTATGGTGTATTCTAAACTCTAATAATTTCACCACATTCATATACCATAATTTACCAAGTTATTCTTCTATTATTGAACATATGGAATGTTTCAAATTTTTTGTTAGTTGATAATCACGTTTAAATATTTACAAAATACAAACAATTAAATGCAGTATGTAGAGAAAACTCTTCTGGGTTTTAGAATTCACAGGTTAATAATGGCATGTCCTTAGAAATGCATAAAATGCTAATTGCTTAAAGCACTACAAGATGGCTACCACTAACTACCACTACAAGATGGCTACCACCTACATTTATAGGGTATGTGTGTGTGTAAAGAAAGACAAAAATGGATCATGTAATGCAAATGTGGCATGATGTTACCAGTTGGCTAGGTGAAGAGTATATGGGTATGCATTGCAACCTTTTCTATTATTTCCTGCATTATTTCATCTGACCTTTTAAATGAGACTATTTCTTCCAATGAAAGATATGTGAACTGGCTGGGTGCGGTGGCTCATGCCTGTAATCCCAGCACTTTGGGAGGCCGAGACGGGGGAATCATGAGGTCAGGAGTTTGAGGCCAGCCTGGCCAACATGGTGAAACCCTGTCTCTACTAAAAAAAAAAAAAGAAAAAAAAAATAGCTGGGTGTGGTGGTGGGTGCCTGTAATTCTAGCTACTCAGGAGGCTGAGGCAGGAGAATCGCTTGAACCTGGTAGGTGGAGGTTGCAGTGAGCCAAGATCGCGCCACTGCACTCCAGCACAGGTGACAGTGTGAGACTGTCTTACATAAAAAAAAAAAAAGAAAGAAAGATATGTGAAAAGCTCTTTTAAAGGCTTAATCAACAAGTTAGGCTATCATATCTGTTTGGTTTTTCTTCCTTGGCTTCCTGACCACTTGAAGAAGAAACCTACCTTTATGAAACCCAATTGACCAATAACTTATGATTTATTAGGTTACTCCTTATACCTGCTCTCCTGATTGTTGGTTATTTACCTGGAATAAGGATAATTTTTTTTCATTAACTTTAAATATTTGTAAATACAAAGACAGAAATACCAAACTTTTTTTAAAAAATAGCATATAATACTGTAGAGTGAGGAAAAACCAAAGTGAATAGGGTCAAAAATTAAGCTGGGCTTAGAAAAAGTCCATGGTACAGCAATAGTAGAGAATAGAGAACCCAAAATTAAAGCTGCACACCTACAGCCATCTGATTTTTTGACAAAGTCAACAAAAATAACAGATGGGGAAATGATTATTCAATAATTGGTGCTGGGATACCTGGCTAGCCATATGGAGGAGACTGAAACTGGACCCTTACCTTTCACCTATACAAGAATTTACTCAAGATGGATCAAATATTTAAATAAAAGACCTTAAAGTATAAGAATACTAGAAGAAAACCTAGGAAACACCATTCCAGACGTTGCCCTTGGGAAAGAATTGATGACTAAGTCCTCAAAAGCAATTGCAACAAAAAAGTTGACAAGTGGGACCTAATTAAATTAAAGAGCCTCTGCACAGCAAAAGAAACTATGAACAGAGTAAACAGACACCTACAGAATGGGATAAAATATTTGCAAACTATGCATTTAACAAACATCTGATATCCAGAATCTATAAGGAACTTAAACAATTGAACAAGCAAAAAATAATAATAACCCTATTAAAAAGTGGGAAAAAGAAACAGGAACAGGCACTTCTCAAAAGAAACCAAACAAGTGGCTATCAAACATGAAAAAAATGCTCCACATCACTAATCAAAGAAGTTAAAATCAAAACCACAATGAGATATAATCACCACCATGCAGAATAACTGTTATTAAAAAGTTAAAAAATAACAGATGCTGGTGAGATTGTGAATGAAAGAGAATGCTTATACACTGTTGGTGGGAATGTAAATTAGTTCAGCTGCTGTGGAGAGCAGTTGGAGATTTCTCAAATAACTTCAGTTACCATTTTCTAGCAGCCCTAATGCTGGTTGTATATACTTGGTATATATCCAAAAGAAAAATAAATCTTTATACGAGAAAGACATACACTCTCATTTTCATCACAGCAATTTTCACAATAGCAAAAACATGGAATCAACCTAGATGCCTCTCAATGGTGGATTAGATAAAGAAAATGTGGTACACATACATCATTGGAACACTATGCAACCATAGTAAAGAATGAAATCGTGTCCTTTTACAGCAACATGGATGCATCTGGAGGTCATTATCCTAAATGAATTAATGCAGAAACAGAAAACCATATACCATATATTCTTACTTATAAGCGGGTACTCATATTGGGTACTCATGGACATAATGATGCAACAGTAGTTTCTGGGGGCTACCAGAGGGAGAAGGAGGGAGGGGATAAGGGTTTAAAAACAAACTCTTGCATACTATGCTTAGTACCTCAGTGATGGGACTATTTTTACTCAAAACCTCAGCATCATGCAGTATACCCTGGTAACAAACCTGAACATGCACCCCCTGAATCTAAAATAAAAGTTTAAAAAAGTCTGTTTGGTGATAAAACAAAACAAAACAAAACAAAACAAACAAAGGGAAAGGTAGTAAGAAAGTAGATGATTCCCACTATTTTTATTGTGGAAAATCATATTTTCAGGTTTCTATCAATAAGTTTATCACATGACAACCTATTAATTATATAATTCTGTTTCTTAAGCTTTTAATATCAAATCTGCATGCTTCTCCCAACCTAAACCTCCTTTACAAAATATCAATGAAGTGGGGTTCAACTCATCATGATTAGCCAGTTGACTTCATTATCCTATATTGCCTTACCAAAATCAATAATGCCAGTGCTTTTCTTTCCTGTCCACAAGTCTCGATTTCCTATTAAGATTTTAATATTTAATAATAAATTGTTATTAATAATTAATATTCAATTAGTGTTTAATATTAAATTGGTAATATTTAATTATTTAATATTAAAGTGATAATTATTATTTAATGTTTAAATTAATAATAGTAAATTACTAGTTAATATTAAAAATTAATTTCTATTTTTTCTGTTATTTATTTCTACTCGTTTTGTTTTTAATAATTTCAACTTTCATTTTAGATTCAAGAGTTACATGTGCAGATTTGTTACCTGGGTATATTGCATCATGCTGAGGTTTGGCATATGAATGATTCCATCACCCAGATAGTGAGCACAGTACCCAATAGTTTTTCAACCCTTAACACCCTCTTTTCCAATCCACTTTAAAAGTTACCCAGTGTCTATATATTGCCATCATTATGTCCACGAGTACCCAGTGTTTCTCACTTATAAGTGAGAATATGCAGTATATGTTTTTCTGTTTCTGCATTAATTCGTTTAGGATAATGGCCTCCAGCAGTATCCATTTTCTGGAAAGGACATGATTTTGTTCTTTTTGTGGCTGCATGGTATTCTGTGGTATACATGTACCACATTTTCTTTATCCAATCTACCGTTAATGGGCACCTCAGTTGATTACATGTCATTGCCATTATGAATAGTGCTGCAATGAACATATGAGTGCATGTGTCTTTTTGGTAGAAAGATTTGTCTTTTTATGGATATAAGTCAAGTATGTATACCCAGTAACAGGGTTACTGGAAAACAGTAACTGTTTTAAGTTCCTTGGGAAATCTCCAAACTTCTCTCCATAGCGGCTGAACTAAATTACATTCCCACCAATAGTGTATAAGCATTCCCTTTTTCTCATAGCCTCACCAGCATCTGTTGTTTTTGACTTTTTAATAAGAGTGATTCTGATTGGTGTGAGATTGTATCTCTTTGTGGTTTTTATTTGAATTTCTTTGATGATAAGTGATGTGGAGCATTTTTTTCATGTCTATTGGCAGCTTGTTTGTCTTCTTTAGAGAAGTGTCTGTTCATGTCTTTTGCCCACTTTTTAATATGGTTATTTGTTTTTTGCTTGTTTAATTGCTTAAGTTTCTTATAGAACCTGGGTATTAGACGTTTGTTGGATGCATAGTTTGCAAATATTTTCTCCCATTCTGTAAGGTGTCTGTTTACTCTGTTTGATAGTTTCTTTTGCCGTGCAGATGCTCTTTAATTAGGTTCCACTTGTCTACTTTTGTTTTTGTTGCAATTGCTTTTGGGAACTTAGACAAAAATTCTTTCCCAAAGCTGATGTCAAGAAGGGCATTTACATTATTTTCTTCTAGGATTTTTATAGTTTGAGGTACTACATTATTTAATCCATCTTGAGTTAATTTCTGTATATGGTAAAAGGTAGGGGTCCAGTTTCATTCTTCTGCATCTGGCTAGCTAGGTATCCCAGCACCATTTATTGAATAGGGATTCCGTTCCCCATTGTTTATTTTTGTTGACTTTGTCGAAGATCAGATGGCTGTAGACTTGTGGCTTTATTTCTGAATTCTGTATTCTTCGCCATTGGTCTATGTATCTGTTTTTGTACCAGTACCATGCTGTTTTGGTTACTATAGACTTATAGTACAGTCGTTGGGTAATGTGATGCCTCCAGATTTATTCTTTTGGTAAAATTGCTCTGGCTATTCAGGCTCTTTTTTGGTTTCATATGCAGTTTAGAATTTTAAAAATTCTAATTCCCTGAAAAATGGCATTGGTCATTTGATAGGAATAGCATTGAATCTGTATATTGTTTGGGCAATATGGTCATTTTAACAGTATTAATTCTTCCAATTCATGAGCATGGAATATTTTTCCATTTGTTTCTGTCATCTTTGATTTTTTTCCGCAGTGTTTTGTAGTTCTTCTTGTAGAAATCTTTCACCTCCTTGATTAGATGTATTACTAGGTATTTTATTTTTTTTGTTGACTATTGTAAATAGGATTGCATTATTGATTTGTCTCTCAGCTTTAATGTTATTGGTGTACAGAAGTGCTACTGATTTCTGTACATTGATTTTATATCTCGAAACTTTACTGAAGTTGTTTACTATCAGTTGCAGGAGCCTCTTGGTGGAATCTTTAGGATCTTCTAGGTAGATAATCATATTGTCAGTTAAGAGGGATAGTTTGACTTCTTATTTTTCTATTTTGAAGCCTTCTCTTTTTTCCTACTGTCTGATTCCTCTGGCAAGGACTTTGAGTACTCTGTGGAATAGGAGTGGTGAGAGTGGGCATCCTTGTCTTGTTCCAGTTCTCAAGGGGAATGTTCCAGCTTTTGCTGGTTCAGTATTATGTTGGCTTTGGGTTTGTCATAGATGGCTGCACTATTCTGAAGTATGTTCCTTCAATGCCTAGTTTGTACAGGGATTTTATCATGAAGGAATGCTGGATTTTTTTGAAGGCTTTTTCAACTTCTGTTGATATGATCATATGGTTTTTGTTCTTAATTCTGTTTTTATGTTGGATTGTATTTATTGATTCACATATGTTGAACAAACCTTTCATCCCAGGAATGAAGCCTTCTTGGTTGTTTTGAATTAATTTTTTAATGTACTGTGGAATTCAGTTTGCAAGTATTCTGTTGAGAATTTTTGCATCTATGTACATCTGGAATATTGGCCTGTAGTTTTCTTTTTTCACTGTATCTTTGCCATGTTTTGGTATCTGAATTATGCTGGTTTTGTTGAATGAGTTAGAGAGAAGTTCCTTCTCCTCGGTTTTTTGGGAATGGTTACAGTGGAATTGGTACCAACTCTTCTTTGTAGGTATAGTAGAATTTCGCTGTGAATCCATCTGCTCTGGGGCTTTGTTTGGTTGGTAGATTTTTTATTACTGATTCAATTTCAGAACTTGATATTGTTCTGTTCAGGATTTCAGTTTCTTGCTGATTCAATGTTAGGAGGTTCTGTGTTTCTAGAAATTTATCAATTTCCTCTAGATTTTCTAGTTTGTGAGCTTCATGGTGTTCATAATAGTCTCTGAGGATCTTTTGTATTTCTGTGGGATCAGTTGTAATATCACCTTTGTTGTTTCTCATTGTACTTCTTTGGCTCTTCTCTCCTTTAGTCTTTGTTTATGTAGCTAGTGGTCTAGTGATCTTGTTGATCCTTACAAAGAACTAACTTTTGGGTTTGTTTATTGTTTTTATGGATTTTTTTCTCTCAATTTTATTCAGTTCCACTCAGATTTTAGTTATATCTTCTGCTAGCTTTGGGGTTAGTTGATATTTGTTCTTCTAGTTCGTCTAGGTGTGATATTAGATTGCTAACTAGTGATCTTTCTAAATTTCTGAGGTATGCATTTAGCACTAATAGCTAATTTTTAAGAGCCCTACTTGAATTCTATTCCCAGAAGTGAGTTTTTAAAACTCTTAATGAAAAAGAAGCATCTCTATTTTATTCCCTACCAAACCTGGAGAGCAATCTTGGCGTTTAAAAATCCTTGAGATATTTTATACATTCAATTATATTGCATATTAATATAGAACAACTATTTACCTTATGTTACATATGAATATAGAGTATATGACTATTTACCCATATATATAAAGTACCATTTCTTGAATGCATTAAAAATGTAGGAAATCTAAAAAAGGGATTAAAAAGCTCTGCTGAGCACCAGTGTCCCCAAAACATTCCTAAGAATGCCGATTACTGTGTGTGTGTGTGTGTGTGTGTGTGTGTGTGTGTCGTGAGAGAGACAGAAAGAGACAGTTCTCAGTTCTTGGATACAACCTATTCATAGACATTCACAGACATGCATTTAGAAACTACTATTCAAGGACATATACATAAGTGAAACAGAAAAAAATCATTTCATTCTAGATGTATGTTGATATTTAGAAAAAAACAATTAAATGTGATACTTCTAAAATAAATTTATTTGTAGTTAAACATACATATGTGAGACAGGATTTTTAAATATATTATTAATCTAACATGGACTGTCTTTATACAGAATATAATCTTTATTTTTTTTTCACTTGGATGAATGAAAATGGAAAGTGAAAATTAAGTGAAAGCAATCTCAATAACAGTTGGCTCCTCTATCTTTCTGTGTCCTCTGTGTCCTTTCCCTTTCTGCTTTTCTCACTTGTCCTCCAAATGAAGATTATAGAGTGCTAGAAATGAGAGTAAATGAGAGACTGTGTAGATTTCAGCACCAGCTAAGTGAATGTTGTGTTTTGCATGTTACTCATAATTTCTCCCATCTATGGAGAAATGAATTTTTTTCCTATAGTGTTCAGCAGTAATATTTTCTCTTTATTTATCATGAACATGCTTTTACAATTAATAAGCTGGTGTAGACCTCCTGTCAGTATTTGGGAGCTATCATTTAACAGAGAGCTGTTATTTAATTGACTATATTGTCATTAAAACAAAAAAAATCAATAAGGAAGGAAACTGTTCTAATAGGCAAAATATAGAAAGAAGATAGTCTCAAACAAATATGGTCATTGTCCATCGATGCTCTCTGTATAAGAAAGGAAAGATGCCGCCATCAAAAGCTAAGTAAGTCAAGCACCTCTTCTTAGACTTGGTTCCCCCTGCTTTTAAACAGATGAATTAGACTATCTAATAATGCCAGTAAGCATTACAATCTTACAATATACTTCCTCATCTTAATTTTCATACTTACCAAGCATCTCTTCGATGGCTTACCGTTTGGTTTACCATTGTATGCAGGGAAGGAATGCATTGCTCTGGACAGTTCTCTTAGCATTTATTTGTATATCTCATTTTATATATTCATTTTCAGTCTGACGAGCAGTTATTTGAATCACAGTAATAGAGCAAATCTCAGCAAGCTGACACATCAAACTCTGAACTGAGAAGTTTAAATGTTTTCATATCAATGATTCTTATCTTGAACAAAATCTCTGAGATTTTGATTCAACTGAGGTAAAAACAGTGTAAATTTTTATAGCAAGCACCCCAGGTATTTGTACTACAGGTTGTCTGAAGCCACCTTTAGAGAAACTCTTCTAGTTATAACCTGAAATAAAGCTTTTTTGGGGGATATTCAGCCAGCCTTCCTTAGATGAAACTATAGTTTCTTCCATCTCCAATCTTATAAAACACCCACTCAATAATGTTGGTGAACTGAGTTTCTGATTGATATTTCTAGTGTTTTAATGTATCTTAGGAAAATATATTTATGACTACAACAGAAAAGGGAATAGTTGATTTTTCTACTTGTCATAATCAAAAACGTTGAATTTCTTTTCTACCTCCAACATGTTTCAGAAGACTGTGAAGAATGAATAATTAACATGGATGATCTGTATGAATATAAAAAGTGTCAAATGCTCCATCTTTTGACTAAATAATAGTAATTATAGAAACACATTTATTTTATATAAATATTTTTATTTTAATGATGTATATACCTGCTATTTTATAAGTTTTGTAATTTAATGTATGTGTGTGTCTGTGTGTGTGCATGTGTAAATATATGCTGCAACTATATCTATCTGGTTGCAGTATTTGTCTTCTACTGATGAATAGATTTGACTGCGTGATTTGGAGTCTGAATATGTATACCATTCATTCATTGCTTCATGAAAAATGCTACAGAAGTTCCAAAGATGAGCTTCCTAGACAGAACAGGTTCAAGAGTGTATGAGTAACCATGAAATTATGTAAAATAAAATTTAATAAGATTACTAAGGATGAAATGGTAGTGTGTTTCACATGAAATCGTATCCAGATAAAGCTGTGTTCTAAATTATAATGCTAGTAAATAGCAGTGAGATAAAATGAGAATTGCTCTGGTTTAAAAGAGTTCTGGTAATTCTGTAAAACTGTGGGGGTGTCTTATTCTTTCTGGGTCTCATTGTTCTCCTCTGTAAACATGCAAAGTTTAAAGTATATGATTTCTCAAGAGCCATTGTAGCTCAGATAGGCCATAAATCTTTGATCATTTTGTACTATGCTTGTGTTTTGCTAAGCACTACTGAAATGCATATCTTAGTTTCATCCTGAATCAGGAGATCTATCTGTATCCATTATGCCTTTGTTTTAGGTTGGGGTGTACATAATTATAAAATCAAAGATTGACAGATGATTGTTCTACTTTTAAAGTCATATATTATTAACACAAACGAGTATTTCAGAAAATGAAAAAAGAGTCCCATCAACTATGTTTATTTCCATCTGTGTTCACAGGAAGTTCAACACAATTGCCAGCTTCATAGAATATCTTTTTGTGCAGATGATAAAACTGACAAGAGGATATTCACTTTCATATGCAAAGATTCTGAGTCAAATAAACATTTGTGCTATGTATTTGACAGCGAAAAGTGTGTAAGTATCCCAGATGTTGTAGGGTGGTTTGTTCTGTTTTACAAGCCAGGAATTGCCTTGCTTCTGGCATTAGCAAAATATTTGAAAATGAATAATGTCTGTAAATACTTAGCCGGTACTAAGAGATTTATTTTGTCATGAGAATATGCTTCAGGATTTCATCTGTAACTAAATTCTCATGGTTATGAGTATAAACTTGCATGTAAATTTCTTTAGAATGTCATGCCTGCTTATGTTATGCATGTATTTATTTGATAATAATTTAATCTATTTTACAATTTTAAACTCAAATATGATTTAGTGATATGCACATAATACAAAGAGTAATGGTGAGCAAAAGTGTGTTTCCCCCACATGTGCAGAATCTGATGGATTTTATGAAAATAAATATTCTTAACTCCAGGAAATATAATCTGTATGGTTCTTTAAAAGATTTTCCAATACATTGAAAATTTAGTTCCTTATGTTCATTATATAAAAATCTTAGGCCAGGCGCGGTGGCTTACGCCTGTAATCCCAGCATTTTGGGAGGCCGAGGCGGGCAGATCATGAGGTCAAGAGATCGAGACCATCCTGACCAAAATGGTGAAACTCCGTCTCTACTAAAAATACAAAAATTAGCTGGGTGTGGTGGCGTGTGCCGGTGGTCCCAGCTACTAGGGAGGCTGAGGCAGGAAATCACTTGAACCTGGGAGGCAGAGGTTGTAGTGAGCCAAGATCGCACCACTGAACTCCAGCCTGGTGGCAGAGTGAGACTCCATCTCAAAAGAAAAAAAAAAAAAACTTAAAATAATGAAAGTTAATGGAATTGTATGTATGAAATTCTATGTTAAATCCTGTAGCAGTTCTTTAATCATCTGGAATCTTAAGGAAAACCCATTGATGGCTGCAATAAAGGAAAAACATGTAACCTCAACAATTTTATTGGTTTAGATAGGAAATAAAACAATTCATCTGTTTGCTAATTTTTCCTGGTATCTAGTTTCAGTATTGAGCTTCTTGAGAACAAATACCTTTTTATTTGTTCATGTGACTCCTACATCAAGTGGACAATAGGTGCTCAATGAAACATTCCTTAAGAAAAAGATCACGTTGAAAAGTTACAAAAAATAGAGCAAGTTTTTATTTTTATTTTTTAAACTGTAGTTCTCTAGAAAGGAAAGCTAATGTGCTAAGCTGCTAGACATCATAATACCTTTTGTGAATTTTGTGTACATTATGGAACATTTCATCAGAAAAAGATGCTTAGCAATATAAGACAATATTTTGTGCACAATAAGACATTTTATATAGCTCAAATTGATTTTGAATTTTATTTTATATGAACTTCTGATGAATGAATAAATAAAATTCACATATTTCAAGTGTTTTTTAACCATGATTGCTTGCAGATTCTTTTCTCTATGACTGAGAAGATTAAAGTTGATATTTGTTGAATATCTTCTACACATAATTTATAATAACCTTTTACCACCTACATAAAGCAGTAAACTCAGTTATTCTTCTTTCCTGCCTTACCCATAGAAATAAATTTCCTTGAGGTCCTTTGAAATGTTTCAGAGCCAGAGTTCATTCTAAATATTGGCCTTCTTATAGATTTGTGCCATTTGTTTTATATTCTTTGATCCCTATCCAAATTTGTTAAATTAATATTTAAAATATAAGTTTGCCAGCTTAAAAGCATAGACCCCATTTCTTTTTCATCATAACTGTCTGTAATTGACTGTTCTCCTTGGATATAGCGTATCAACTCTATTTTCTCTTGTTGTGCACATGTACCCTAAAACTTAAAGTATAATAAAAATAAAAATAAAAAAAGATTGAAAATAATTTCTTGAAGCCTAAGCAGTGGTTCACAATCATTAATGTGCATAAAAATCATACAGGATGCCTTTTAAAAGCTCTTATCAATTGGGGCTGGAGCTCAGGAAATCTATATTTATCAAGTATACCAAGTGATTCTGCTGCAGGTAGAGGAAGTCTTGGCTTTGAGAAGTTCCCAGATATCTCCCAACTATAAGTTGGCATCACCTTCATGTGCTGAAAAAGGACATGTTTCCTCAAAATTTTGTTATACCTGCACTATCTTAACTATGAGGTTTTATCAGTGCTAATTATAATGGTGACTATATTTATAACACTGATGTTATATGTATGCAGAATTTTTGATATGCCATCTTATATAATTCTCATTTTAAATAGTTTAGCATAGAGTGTTAAAATGGGAAATAAGTTATGGCCTATTTCATACAACTCTCCTCCTGTTTTAAAAAACCAAGACCAGAGATGTTGAAGTAAGTTTCCCAAAGTTACAAAACTAAGTAGTCAGTAGAATCAGGACTAAAATCTAAGACTCGTAATTCTTATTGCAACATTTATCTCATCATGCTATATTACTCCCATAACTGTGGCCTCCTCTAGAGTTCATCTGCTCTTATTGGGGCCTTTACTCTGTCTGTTCATTGTATTTTATCTTTTTAGTACTTCTTTGAAATTGAGATTTTGAAAGATGAAACCTTTTTTAGTAAGGCACAAGACTGGAATTCACTACTTTATTAACAGTATCATGTTGTATTAATAGTCCTCCTGCTTCCATGGTGACAGTGAGGACCATTCAACCCTGCCAAATTAGAACGCTGAATGAGAACATTTAACCCTGCCAAATTAGAATGCTGAGCTTCTATACTTACCAGGCAATAAGGGGGCAGTGCATTTCCACCCTCACTCTCCTACTGGAATTGCATCTGATGAAGCCACCTAAAGCAGAAAATGTAAATAATTTCCAGTATTTCATAAAATGAAAATCACTCTTCATACCAAGAAACAGGTTTCTTAAACTAAAAAAGAAATGACAGTCAGTAGTTACCAACACATAGATGTCAGAGGTATTATAATTATAGGACAAAGGTTTTAGAACAGCCATCATATAACATAATAAAATGAGCAGTTACAAACACACATGAAACAGACGAGAATGTAGAAAGTCTTATCAATGAAACAGAAAATCTAAGCAAAGAAACAGAAGATATAGCATTAGGAGATATACCTAATGCTAAATGATGAGTTAATGGGTGCAGCACACCAACATGGCACACGTATACATATGCAACAAACCTGCATGTTGTGCACAAGTACCCTAAAACTTAAAGTATAATAATAATAATAATAATAATAATAATAATAATAATAATAACAAAAGAATACTGAAAAATAAAGTAACCACATGAAAGACTTAGTGTATGGGCTCAACAGCAGAATAGAGAGGACGAAGGAAAAGAATCAATGACCTGGAAGATTGACAAATAGAAAATGCCCAATCTGAACAACACAAAGATTATAGACTCAATAAACCAACAAAAACAAAGCCAAAACAGAACCTCATGGACTGTGGGACCATAACAAAATATCTAACATTTGTGTGTCATCTGAGTCCTGGAAAAAGAGAAATAAGCACCCTTAAAAAACACTTCAAGAATATTAGTTGAAAACTTTCCTGATTTGACAAAGGACATCAACCTATAGATTTAAAATACTAAGTGATCTCCAAACAGGATTAATCCAAGTAACTCCACACCAAGACACATCATATTCAAGCATCTGAAAACTAAAGACAAAAGAAAAATCTTGAAAGCAACAAGAGATAAGCAAGTACTTACCTATAGCAGAGAATGTGAATGGCAGTGTATTTCTCACCAGAAACCATGAAGGCAAGAAGGAAGTTGCATAATACTTTTTGAGTAATGGAAAAAACAAAAGCCTGTCAAATGATCCTATATCCAGAAACATATTCTTCAGAAATTGGAAAGAAATTTTTAAAAATTATTAGATGAATGAAAATTAAGATTGTTTGCCACTACTAGATGTCCTAAATGAATGGCTAAAGGAAGTTCTCTAAATGGAAAGGAAACAATACAAAACGGGAACTTAGAGCATAAGGAAGGAAAAAAAAAAACAAGATGAGCAAACATATGAGTAAATCTTTAGTTTTCTAAATTATGTTTGATGGTAGACGAAAAATACTTTCTGATGTGATTTTAAATCTGATGTGATTTCATATATGGACATATGAAATATGTAAGGCAATTATATTAAACTAGGAAAGTTTATTTAGAGGATGTAAAAAGGGAGGTGAGGTTTCTACACCTCATGTGAACTGGAAAAATAATAGCGCTGGGTAACTATGATAAGTTATATAGATAAAATGTGAATCCGACAACAACCATTAACACGTTGTATAATGAGACACACTTAAAAGCACTATAGAGAAATTAAAGTGTTATCATTTTAAAAGTCCATAGAAATGCAATGAAAAGAAAACAGGGAAAGAAAAAAGATAGGTAACAGAAAAGAAAAAGATTAAATAATGTACTTAAGCCCTAACATATCAAAAATCACATTAAATGTAAATGGTCTAACTACACCAGTTAAAATATGTTGTTAGGGTGGATTACAAAACATAATCCAGATACATATCGTCTACAAGAAGTTCATTGCAAACATAATGGTATAGGTGATATAGGCAGGCTAAAAATGAAAGAATGAAAAGAGAGTTTTCATGCAAACATTATTCAGAGAAAGCAGTAGTAACTATATTTACATCAGATAAAGTAAACCTCAATGCAAAGAAAATTACCAGAGACAGAGGGGGGCATATAGTGATAAAAGGGACCAGTTCCCAAGAAGATATGGTAATCCTAACTGTATATTACCAAAAAATAGAGCTGCAAAATGAGAAACAAAAACAGATAGAACTAAAAGAGTAAATAGACAAATACGCAATTATAGTCGAAATTTTACTGGCACTTTCCCTCAAATTTATAGAATAATTAGAAAATCATCAAGGATATAGAATAACTCAACATCATCAACCAGTGGGATCTAATGAGCAGTTACAGAGGACCTCACCCAACAACAACAGAATGTACGTTATTTTCAAGTGTTTGAGGAAGATGTACCAAATTAAGTCACATCCTGGACCATAAAATAAATCTTGAAAATTTAAAAGAATTAAAATTATTTAACGTTTCTCTGACTATAAGGAAATCAATCTAAAGATCAGTAACAGAAAGCCAGAAAATCTTTAAAAGCTAGGAAATGAAACGTCATATTCATAAATATTCCATACATCAAATAGCGATTCAAATGAATTTTTAATTTTGCGAATTGAATAAAAATGAACTAGAGCATATCAACATTTGTGTGATATAACTAAAGCAGTGCTAAGAAAGAAATCTGTAACTAATTTAATACATTAGGAAAGAGGAAAGTCTCAAATGAATAATCTATGTTCCCATCTCAAATACACAAAACAACAAAAATATCAAAATAAACCTCAAAGTAAGCAGAAGGAAGATATGATTAATAAGAGAAGAAATTGGTGAAGTGGAAAATACAGAAAATCAATGAAGCAAAGACCTGATTCTTTAAAAGATTATAAAAGTCACAAATTGTATTAATTTGGCAAAGAACAAAAGAGAGGGAGAAGATGCAAGGTACTAATATTTAGAATGAGAACCAGCAGATTTCACTACAGACTCTCTGAATATCAAAAGAATAAGAGGATCCTATAAAGAACTTTACACACACAAATTAAAAAATACAAATAAATTGGATCAATTATTTAGGAACAATATTACCACAAATCACTCGTTATTAAATAGATTATTTTAATAGCCTGATAACTATAAAGGAAATTAAATTTATAAATTAAAAGTTATTAAAAGATAAATCTCCAGTGTAGATGGTTTCACTGGAGAATTCTATAAAATGTTTAAACAGGAATTAATGCTATTCTATACAATCCATTCCAGTGAAAAATAAGAGAGACAGAAACACTTTCTACTTCATTTTGTGAAACTAGTATTTCTCTGATACCAAAACCAGACTTAGACAATGAAAAAAAAAAAAAAACACTAGAGATCTGAATTCCTCAGGAACATAAATGTAAAAATTCCTAAGGAAATATAACCCAGTAATGCATTGTATTAGGGTTCTCTAGATGGATAGAGCTAATATATATATATTGGAAGTTTATTAAGGAGTATCAAACTCACACAATCACAAGGTTCCACAATAGGCCCATCTGCAAGCTGAGGAGCAAGGAAGCCAGTCATAGTCCCAAAGCTGAAAAACTTGAAGTCCAGTGTTCAAGGGCAGGAAGCATCCAGCACAGGAGACAGATGTAGACTGGGAGGTTAAGCCAGTCTAGCCTTTTCACGTTTTTCTGTCTGCTTTATATTCTGGCTGCACCAGCAGCTGATTAAATGGTGCCCATCCAGATTAAAGGTGGGTCTGCCTTTTCCAGCCCACTGACTCAAATGTTAATCTCCTTTGGGAACACCCTCACAGACACACACAGGATCAATACTTTGCATCCTTCAATCCAATAAAGTTGACGCTCAGTAATAACCACCACATGCATTAAAAGAATTATATGCAAAGATTAAGAGTAGTTTTTCCCAAGGATGCACATTTTGCTCAACATTCAAAAATCCAATGATATAATCAACCACATGGAAAATCTAAAGAAGAAACATGTGATAATACCAGTCAATGCTTTAAAAATAACTTAAAAAAAGAATGAACACACACTCATTGTTTAAAACTCTCAGAAAAATAGGAATAGAAAGAACTTCCTCAATTTGATAAGGAGCATCTAAACAAAATACAGATATTTTACTTTATGGTAAAAAAAAATTGTATGCTTTCCTCCTAAGATATGGAACTAAGCAAAGCTTTTCACTCTCTTGGCTCATATGAAACACAGCCATAGAAGCTCTAGCCATTCAGCAAGATAAAAAAGCATATAATAAGTTTTCAGATTGTAAAAAAAGAAATAAAACTGTGCTTATATGCAGATGGCATGATTGTCTAAGTAGAAAATTTTGCATCTAAAACAATTTCTGGATTTAATAAATGAGTTTAGCCAGGTGGCAGAATACATAATTAACATACATGGATCAATTGTATTGCTGTATACTAGTAGTGAACATATGGATACAAAAATTTGCAATTGCTAAAAGAAGTGGAATACATAGGTATAAGTCTAAACTAAGAAGTGAAATTTTGTATGCTGAAAATTCATATGCAACAAATTGCTGATAAAAGAAATGATAGAATCTATAAATAAATGGAGAGATACTATTTTCAGTTCTTCATACTGATGTATATAGATTTAACACAATTCCTGTCAAAATTATAGCAAGGTTGTTTGTAGATATAGACAAGATTATTCTAAACTTTATATGGAAAAGCAAAGGAACTAGAATCGCTAAAACAATTTCAAAAAAAGAGCAGTGAAGTGAAAGTAATTCATCTACCCTGTTTCAAGACTTATTAGATACCTTTACTAATGAAGACTTTAGTTTTGGTGGAGGGATAGACAATAGATCAATGGAAGAGTGAACATATAAATTAACACACAGAAATATGCCCAACTAATGTTTGTCAATGCTGCAAAAGCAGTGCAATAGAGGAAAGAAGGTTTTGTTTTGTTTTGTTTTGTTTTCAGAGAGTGCTGGTGCAATTGGACTTTCATAGGCAAATAAAATGCACCCTGACCTAAACCTCACACTCTATCTAAAAATTAACTGAAAATTCATCATGGACTTAGATATAAAAATACAACTATAAGACATTTAGAAAAAAAACACATGGGAAATCTTCAGGATGTAGGGCTGGGAAAAGAGTTCTTAGAATTGACATCCATAGCAGGATTTAAAATGGGGGAAAATGATACATTGAACTTTTGAAAACATTTTTCTATGTATAAGTGCTTTGTTCCATGTCTTAGGAAAGCATTCTTTTTTATCATAAAGTAAAATATCTGTATTTTGTTTAGATGCTGTTTATCAAATTAGGGATGAAAAGACTGGGAGAAAGTATTTGCAAACCACATATCAGACAAATAACTAGTAAAAAGTCATTCAACACTCAACAATATGAAAACAATCAAATTAGAACACGAACAAAAGACAACAAGATACATTTCATTGAAGAGGATATACAGATGGAAAGTAAGCACATGAAAAGATGTTAAACATTGGTGTCCATTAGGGAAATGCAAATTAAAATCAAAATAAGATATTACTACAGAATTATCAGACAGGCTACAATAAAATCACCAAATGCTGGTAAGAATGGGGAAAAAGTACATCATTCACACATAGCTGATGGAGATATAAAATAGTATGGCCACTCAGGAAAAACAGTTTGGCAGTTTTATAAGAAACTAAACATGCATCTGTCCTATGAAATACTTGGACATTTATCCCAGAGAAATCAAAACTTAAAATGTTTACACAAAAACCTATACACAAATATTTATAGAAGCTTATTCATAATAGCCCAAAACTACAAGCCATCCAGAAAATGTGTGAAGGGACATTACTTAGCAATAAAAAGGCATGAACTATTAGACACACAACAATGTGGATGACTCTCCAGAGATTAGGGAATGCAAAAAGTCTATCTCAAAAGCCTGTGTACTCTATGATTCCATTTCTAAAACATTCTTAAAATAGCAAAATTATAGAAATGGAGAACAATTAGTGATTGCCAGAGGTTAAGGAAATGATGAGGGCAGGCTAGAAGAGGATGTGCTTATAAAACAGCAAGATGAAGGATTCTTGTTGTAATCAAATTATTCTGTATTTTGACTATATTATTAATATCCTGATTGTGATTGGTACTATAGTTTTGCAATATATTATCATTAGAATAACCTGGACAAAGGATACACAGATCTCTCTGTATTATTTCTCACAGCTGAGTGTAAATCTAAATTATCTGAAAATAAAGTTTACTTTAAATATCTGAAAAATAAAGTATGGCCTATTTGGACCAAATCTTTTATCTTATTTTAAGTAAGTGCAGGCCAAAAAGAATTAGTTTCTTTCCTAGAGTGACAAGCTAGATAGAAACAGAATTTGAACTTAGAGGAAGGCTTACCTTAGCATACTACAAAACTAGAACAGAGAATTTATTGTGATATGGTTGATTTTTATTATAAATTAAATATAATTGGTGTCAACTGTTTAACCATTATTTTGATTTTCTTTATTTTTCACAATTTCATTTCCAAATGTTAATAAATATACCTTATTTGCTGAATGCTGCTTTTAATATAATTTAAAGAGTAGCCCCAATAAACAAATGAAATTATCACACACACATTTTTTAATGGTGTGAAAGGGACTGTAAAATAAGGCAAAGTTTAAAACTTCATTTTTACATCTTAATTAATTCTCCGTAAAAAGGGTTCATTGTCAAAAGAATCATACGTTATTAGTACTACAAGGAATCATTGCATCCACTCGTTTTACAAGGTCTATTTGTGAGAAGGTGTTTACTGCATATTCTTATTATAGCCATATTTCACGTTTGCTTTGTATTAATAATAATTTTTGAATAACATTTATCAAAATAAAAAATTATTATTTTTTATTTCATTACATGATTGAGGGAGAACTAATTTCTTCAGCTCTACATTAAGTTGGCCATCCAACTTAATGTAATTAGTTTAAAATTAGAATCTGGAAGCTTATTGTTGCTGAGTATTTCCCGCCAATACCAATTTTCGTGTCTCCATTTCATGAAATACTATAATTTACATATCAAGTCCCTGAGTTTAAAAACTCCAAAGAATTGGCTTATTATGACAAGCAGGAGTGACCAGCTGTAAACTAGAAAACTAATTTTTTAGTTAATTTATTTGTCTGAGGTTCTTTTGTATGTGACTTTTTAAGACAAACTTTCTTTTATTTGAACAAATTTATGGAGTAAATGTGAAACATTGTTACATGGTTATAATGTGTAGTGATCAAGTCAAGGCATTTAGGGAGGGCATCACCTGAGTACAATACATTTATATTAACCATAGTCACCTTACTCTACTATCAAACATTGAATTTATTCCTTCACTCTAACTGTATGTTTGTACCCATTAACCCACTTCTCTTCATCTTCCTTTCCCCATTTATTCTTCTCAGGCTCTGTTATCCATCTTTCTACTCTCCACCTCCATGTGATCAAATACTTTACTTTCACATGTAAATATGAACATGCAATATTTGTCTTTTTGTGCCTTGTTTATTTCACTTAAGATAATGACCTCCAGTTCCATCCATGTTGCTGCAAATGACATGATATCATTACTTTTATGTCCAAATAATATTTCATTGTGCATGTATACACCACATTTTCTTCATCCATTTATCCATTGGCAGACATTTAGGTTGATTCCATATGTTTGCTATTGTGAATAGTGCTGAAATAAACATCTGAGTGCAGGAATCCCTTTGATATATTGATTTCTTTTCCTTTGGGTGGATACCCAGTAGTGGAGCTGCTGGATCAAATGATAAGTATATTTTCAGGGGTTTTTTTTTGAAATCTTCATACTGTTTTCCATAGTAGCTTCAGTAGTTTGCATTTCCACCAACAGTGCATAAAAGTTCCTTTTTCTCCACT
Source organism: Pongo pygmaeus (assembly GCF_028885625.2). Taxonomy (NCBI): domain Eukaryota; kingdom Metazoa; phylum Chordata; class Mammalia; order Primates; family Hominidae; genus Pongo; species Pongo pygmaeus. Next base: position 88,520,689 of record NC_072384.2, read on the forward strand.
TCCTCGCCAACCTCTGTTATCTTTTGTGTTTTTGATAATAGCCATTCTGACTGGGGTAAGATGATAACATTGTGGTTTTGATTTGCATTCTGTGATAATTATGATATTGAGCATGTTTTAATATACTTGCTGGCTGAATGTGTGTCTTCCTCCGGGAAATGTCTATTCATGTTCTTTCCCATGTTTTTTTAAATGGGAACATTTTTTTTTTTCTAAGTCGTTTGAGTTCCTTGTATATACTGGAAGTTAGTCCTCTGTCAGATGAATACTCCGAAAATATTTTCTCCAATTCAAAAATTGTTTCTTCATTCTGTTGATTATTTATTTTTCTGTGCAGATGCTTTTTAGTGTAATTAAGTACCATTTGTCCATTCTTGTTTGTGTTGCCAGTACTTTTGAGATCTTAGTCATAAATGCTCTGCCTAGCCCAATGTTCAGTAGTTTTCCTTAGATTTTCTTTTAATATTTTTACAGTTCCAGATATTACATTTAAGTTTTTAGGCCACTTTGAGTTGATTTTTTTTTTCTTAGATTGTTTATTTGTGCTCTTCAGACTTTTTGATGTAGCTATTTAGTGCTATGAACTTTAGCCTCCTGAAACACTGCTTTTACCATATACCAGAGGTTTTGATAAGTTGTGTCACTATTGTTGTTCAGTTCAGAGAAATTTTTTTTTTTATTACTATACTTTAAGTTTTAGGGTGCATGTGCACAATGTGCAGGTTAGTTACATATGTATACATGTGCCATGCTGGTGTGCTACACCCATTAACTCGCCATTTAGCATTAGGTATATCTCCTAATGCTATCCCTCCCCTCTCCCCCTACCCCACAACAGTCCCCAGAGTGTGATGTTCCCCTTCCTGTGTCCATGTGTTCTCATTGTTCAATTCCCACCTATGAGTGAGAACATGCGGTGTTTGGTTTTTTGTCCTTGCGATAGTTTACTGAGAATGATGATTTCCAATTTCATCCATGTCCCTACAAAGGACATGAACTCATCATTTTTTATGGCTGCATAGTATTCCATGGTATATATGTGCCACATTTTCTTAATCCAATCTATCAATGTTGGACATTTGGGTTGGTTCCAAGTCTTTGCTAGTGTGAATAGTGCCGCAATAAACATATGTGTGCATGTGTCTTTATAGCAGCACGATTTATAATCCTTTGGGTATATACCCAGTAATGGGATGGCTGGGTCAAATGGTATTTCTAGTTCTAGATCCCTGAGGAATCGCCACACTGACTTCCACAATGGTTGAACTAGTTTACATTCCCACCAACAGTGTAAAAGTGTTCCTATTTCTCCACATCCTCTCCAGCACCTGTTGTTTCCTGACTTTTTAATGATCACCATTCTAACTGGTGTGAGATGGTATCTCATTGTGGTTTTGATTTGCATTTCTCTGATGGCCAGTGATGATGAGCATTTTTTCATGTGTCTTTTGGCTGCATAAAGGTCTTCTTTTGAGAAGTGTCTGTTCCTATCCTTTGCCCACTTTTTGATGGGGCTGTTGGTTTTTTTCTTGTAGATTTGTTGGAGTTCATTGTACATTCTGGATATTAGCCCTTTGTCAGATGAGTAGGTTGCGAAAATTTTCTCCCATTTTGTAGGTTGCCTGTTCACTCTGATGGTAGTTTCTTTTGCTGTGCAAAAGCTCTTTAATTTAATTAGATCCCATTTGTCAATTTTGGCTTTTGTTGCCATTGCTTTTGGTGTTTTAGACATGAAGTCCTTGCCCATGCCTATGTCCTGAATGGTAATGCCTAGGTTTTCTTCTAGGGTTTTTATGGTTTTAGGTCTAACGTTTAAGTCTTTAATCCATCTTGAATTAATTTTTCTATAAGGTGTAAGGAAGGGATCCAGTTTCAGCTTTCTCTATATGGCTAGCCAGTTTTCCCAGCACCATTTATTAAATAGGGAATCCTTTCCCCATTTCTTGTTTTTCTCAGGTTTGTCAAAGATCAGATAGTTGTAGATATGTGGCGTTATTTCTGAGGGCTCTGTTCTGTTCCATTGATCTATATCTCTGTTTTGGTACCAGTACCATGCTGTTTTGGTTACTGTAGCCTTGTAGTATAGTTTGAAGTCAGGTAGCGTGATGCCCCCAGCTTTGTTCTTTTGGCTTAGGAGTGACTTGGCGATGCAGGCTCTTTTTTGGTTCCATATGAACTTTAAAGTAGTTTTTTCCAATTCTGTGAAGAAAGTCATTGGTAGCTTGATGGGGATGGCATTGAATCTATAAATTACCTTGGGCAGTATGGCCATTTTCATGATATTGATTCTTCCTACCCATGAGCATGGAATGTTCTTCCATTTGTTTGTATCCTCTTTTATTTCACTGAGCAGTGGTTTATGGTTCTCCTTGAAGAGGTCCTTCACTTCCCTTGTAAGTTGGATTCCTAAGTATTTTATTCTCTTTGAAGCAATTGTGAATGGGAGTTCACTCATGATTTGGCTCTGTGTTTGTCTGTTATTGGTATGTAAGAATGCTTGTGATTTTTGTACATTGATTTTGTATCCTGAGACTTTGCTGAAGTTGCTTATCAGCTTAAGGAGATTTTGGGCTGAGACAATGGGGTTTTCTAGATATACAATCATGTCGTCTGCAAACAGAGACAGTTTGATTTCCTCTTTTCCTAATTGAATACCCTTTATTTCCTTCTCCTGCCTAATTGCCTTGGCCAGAACTTCCAACACTATGTTGAATAGGAGTGGTGAGAGAGGGCATCCCTGTCTTGTGCCAGTTTTCAAAGGGAATGCTTCCAGTTTTTGCCCATTCAATATGATATTGGCTGGGGGTTTGGTCCAGTTTCATTCTATTCAGTTCAATTTTCCCAGCACCATTAGTTGAAGAGGATGTTCTTTCTCCAGTGTAAGTTCTTTATGGCTTTGTCAAATCTCAGTTGACTGTAAATATGTGGTTTTATTTCTGAGTTCTTTATTCTATTCCATTAGTCTGTGTGTCTGTTTTTATACCAATACCATACTGCTTTGGTTACTGTTACCTTGTAGTATATTTTGAAGTCAGGTAATGTGATGCCTCCAGCTTGGCTCTTTTTGCTCAGGATTGCTTTAAGTTTGCCGTTTCTTATTCTGTGATGAATGATGTCAGTATTTTGATAGGCATTGCATTGAATCTGCAGGTTGCTTTGGATGGTAGTCATTTAAATGATATTATTTCTTATGATCCATGAACATAGGATATTTTTCTATTTGTTTGTGTCATTGACTATTTCTTTTATCAGTCAATAAATAGTTCTCTCCTTATAGAGAACTTTTACCTCCTTGGTTAAATTTATTCATATATATATATTTGTTCCTATATATATGTATATACATATATGTGTTTATCTCTCTCTCTCTATATATATGTATATATATGCATGTGTATACATATTGTGCTATTGTAAATGAGATTGCCTTCTTGCTTTCCTTCTCAGCTACATCATTGTTGTACAGAAATGCTCCTGAATTTTGTACATTAATTTTGTATCCTCCGTCTTACTAAATTTATTTATCAAATCTAATAGTTTTTTTATGGAGCAATTAGGTTTTTCTAGATATAAGATCATATCAGCAAAGAGGGATAATTTGACTTCCTCTTTTCCAATTTGGATGCTTTTATTTCTTTCTTGTTTGATTGCCCTGGTGGACTTCCAGTACCAGGTTGAATAGGAGTGATGAACGTGGGCATTCTTGTCTTGTTCCAGTTCGTAGAGGAAAGGCTTTCAACATTTCCTCCTTCAGTATGACATTAGGTGTGGATTTGTTATTTTATGGTATGTTTCTTCTGTGCCTAGTTTGTTGAGAAATTGTTATCATGTAGGAATGTTGAACTTTATCAAATTCTTTTTCTGTGTCTATTGAGATGATTATTTTTTATCCTTCATTCCATTAATTTGAGTTACCGCCTTTACTGATTTGTATATGTTGAATTGTCCATGCCTCTCTGGTATAAATCCCACTCAATCATTATATTTTAATTAAAATATATATGTATTATATTAAATTAAAAATATATGTATTATATTTTTGTGTGCTGTTGAGTTAGCTAGCATTTTGTGGAGGATTTTGTGTCTATGTTCATCAGGAATATTGACCAGTAGTTTTGTTTTTGTTGTTGTTGTATCCTTATCTGGTTTTGTTATCAAGGTGATCTTGGCCTTATAGAATGAGTTAAGAAGAACCCTGTTCTTCAATGTTTTGGAATAGTTTCAGGATTGGTATTAGTTCTTTGCATATTTGTTAGAATTTTGTTGTGAATCCATCTAGTCCTGAGCTTTTCTTTGTTGAGACAGTTTTTCTTACTGATTCAATATTGCTACTCATATTGGCCTGCCAGGTTTTCTGTTTCTTCCTGATTCACTTTTGTTAGGTTGCATGTTTCCAGAAACTTACCCATTTACTCTAGATTGTTCAGATTGTTCAGTTTGTCAGCATATAGTTGTTTATAATAGTCTTTGGTGATCTTTGTATTTCTGTGATCAGTTGTTACATTTCCTTTTTCATTCTGATTTAGTTTATTTGGATATTCTCTCTTCTTGGTTAGTCTGCTTAATGATTTCTCAATTTTACTTATTTCAAAGAACCAATTTTTTGTTTCTTTGATCTTGTGTATTTTTTTTAGTCTCTATTTCATTTAGTTCTGCTCTGATCTTTTTCATTTATTTTATAATGTTAATTTTGGGTTGGTTTGTTCTTACTTTTCTAGTTCCTTAAGGTATATTGTTAAGTTGTTAACATGTTATCTTTCTACAGGAATTTTTTGATACAGGAATTTATTGCTATAAATGTTCCTCTTAGCACTGCTTTTACTGTGTCTCACAGGTTTTAGTTTATGTTTCCATTTGTTTCAAGAATTTTTTTTTATTTCCATCTTAATTTCTTTGTCAACTCAATGGTCATTCAGGAGCATGTTGTTTAATTTTCATGTATTTGTATATTTTCCAAAGTTCTTATTAGTATTGATTTATTTTTATTCCACTGTGGTCTGAGGGGATAGTAGAAATTATTATCTTTTTTTTTTAATTTGTTGAGACTTGTTTTGTGGCCTAATATATGGGCTATACTGGGGAATGTTCTATGTGCTAATGAAAAGAATGTATTTTCTGCAGTTTTTGGATAGAATATTCTATAAATGTGTATTAGGTCAGTTTGGTCTGTAGTACAGTTTAAATTTGGGGGGTTTTGTTATCTGTCTAGATGATCTATCTAGTACTGACAATGGGGTTTTGGACTCCCCCACTATTATTGTATTGCAGTCTATCTCTCTCTTTAGATCTAGAAATATTTACTTTATGGATCTTTGTGCTCCAATATTGGGTGCATATATACTTAGATTTTTAAAAATCGTTATATCGTCTCACTGGATATATTCCTTTATCATTATATAATGACCTTTTCCATTTTTTTAGAACTGTTTTTGGCTTAAAGCCTATTTTATCTAAGTACAACTATTTCTGCTTGCTTTTGGTTTTCATCTGTGTAGAATATCTTTTTCTGTCTCTTTACTTTTAGTCTATATGTGCTTATACTGGTAAGGTGAGTTTCTAGAAGGAAGCATATATTTGGATCATTTTAAAAATCAATTCATTCATACTGTATATTTATGTAGAAAACTTAATCCATTTACAGTCAGTGTTATTATTGCTAGGTAAGGCTTTGTTCCTGTCATATTGTTAATTGTTTTCTGTTTGTTTTATATATGACTTTCTTCTATTATTGTTCATCTTTGTTGTTTTGGTAGATGTCTGTAGTGGTACACTTTGAGTCTTTTATCTTTTTCCCTTGTGTTATTTCTTTACCAATGAGTTTTATACTTTCATGTGTTTTCCTGATGGTAAATCTTGTTCATGTGTTTCCAGGTTTAAGACTTCCTTGAACAATTCATATAAGACCAGTCTAGTGGTAACAAATTCCCTCAGTATTTACTTGTCTGAGAAAGACTTTATTTCTTCTTCATTTAGAAAGGAGAATATTGCTGGATATCACGTTCTTCTTTTTTCTTTTAGCACTTTGTATATTTTAGCCCATTCTCTTCTAGTCTGTTAATGCTTTTGCTGAGAAATTCATTGTTGGGCTGATACAATTTCCTTTACAGGTGACTAGACGCTTTCCTCTTGCTGTTTTTGTAATTCTTTATCTTTGACTTTAGATAGTCTGAGTATAATGTGCGATGGTGACTGCCTTTTCATTTTGTATCTGCTTGGGGATCATTGATCTTTCAGTAAGTGGATATTTATATCTCCTGCTAGACTTGGAGAGTTTTCATCTAGGCTGGGTGCAGTGGCTCACACCTGTAATCTCAGCACTTTGGAAGGCCAGGAAAGGTGGATAACGAGGTCAGGAGTTTGAGATCAGCCTGGCCAATATGATGAAACCCCATCTCTACTAAAAATACAAAAATTAGCCAGGCATGGTGGCACGCACCTGTAATCCCAGCTACTTGGGAGGCTGAGGCAGAAGGATTGCTTGAACCCGGGAGACAGAGGTTGCAGTGAGCTACGATTGCACCTCATCCTGGGTGACAGAGTGAGACTCTGTCTCAACAAAAAAAAAAAAAAGAAAAAGAAAAAAAAAGAAAGTTTTCATTGACTATTTCATGAAGTGGGTTTTCTAATCCTTTTGTGCTTTCTTCACCCTTGGGAACACTGATAATTTGAATTTTCAGTAATTTTAAGGTGTCACAAATGTCGTGAAGGCTTTCCTCATTCTTTTCTATCATTTTTATCTTTATATTTGTCCAACTGAATTATTTCAAAAGATCTGTCTTTAAAGATTTGAGATTTTTTTTTCTTCCACTTGATCTAGTCTATTGTCGAAGATATCATTATGTTTCTCCTCAATGAGTCCAAGTTCTAGAATTTCTCTTTCGTTCTTCTAAAACGTATCTATCTCTTCAGTATTTTTCTCATTAATATACTGATTTGTTTTTCTGATTTCTTTTTATTGTTTTTCAGATTTCTCTTGTATCTCACTGAGCTTCTTTCAAATCAGTATCTTCAATTCTTTATCTGGGATTTTGGGAATTTCTTTTTTATTAAGATCTACTGGAGATCTTAATTTACTGGAGAATTATTATGTTTCTTTCAAGGTGTCATATTTCTTTGATTTTTTGTTTCTGTGTCCTTATGTTGATATCTGCACATTTGTATAAAAGTCACTTCTTCCTGTTTTTGAATTTACTTTTTGTGGGGAGGATGTTGCTAAACCACTCGTTAGAAATCTACCACCACGTGGCCGGGCACGGTGGCTCATGCCTGTAATCCCAGCACTTTGGGAGGCCGAGGCGGGCGGATCATGAGGTCAGGAGATCGAGACCATGGTGAAACCCCATCTCTACTAAAAAAGACAAAAAATTAGCCAGGTGTGGTGGCGGGCGCCTGTAGTCCCAGCTACTCAGGAGGCTGAGGCAGGAGAATGGTGTGAACCCGGGAGGTGGAGCTTGCAGTGAGCCTAGATCGTGCCACTGCACTCCAGCCTGGGTGACAGAGCGAGACTCCGTCTCAAAAAAAAAAAAAAAAAAGAAATCTACCACCATGTTCCAATCACCTACCACCAGGCCCCATCTCCAACATTGGAGATTACAGTTTGACATGCGATTTGATAGGAACACAGATCTTACTGCATCTGGTCCCCCAAATCTCATATCTTTCTCACATTGCAAAGTACAATCATACCTTTCCAACAGTCCTCAAAGTCTTAACTTGTTTTGGCATTAACCCCAAAGTCCAAAGTCCAAAATCTCATCTGAGACAAGGGAAGTCCCTTTCACTTATGAGACTGCAAAATCCAAAGCAAGTTAATTAATTCCAACATACAATGGGAGTACAAGTACTGGGTAAACATTCCCATTCCAAAAGGGAGAAATTGGCCAAAAGAAAGGAGATACAGGCCTCATGCAATCCCAAAATCCAGCAGGGCAGTCATTACATCTTAAAGCTCCAAAAGAATCTTCTTTGACTCCATGTCCCATATCCAAGGCACACTGGTTTGAGAGGTGGGCTCCCAAGGTCTTGGGCAACTCTGCCTCTGCGGCTTTGCCATTAGGGTTCAGCCCTAATGGCTACTCTCACGTGCTGGTGTTAAGTGCTTGTGGCTTTTCAGGCACAGGGTGCAAACTCTCAGTGGATCCACCATTCTGGGGTCTGGAAAATGATGGCCCTTTTCTCACAGCTTCACTAGGCAGTCCCCCAATGGGGAGTCTGTGTGGGGTGTCTAATGAGGACTCCAATCTTGCAGCAAGGCTCACCTCTTACACTCTGTGCATCTGAAGGCTTAACACCATGTGGAAACTGCCAAAGCTTGTGACTTGCACCCTCTGAAGCAGTGACCTGCACTGTACCTGGGCCTCTTTGAGCCATAGTTGGAGCTGGAGTGGCTGGGAAGCAGGGAGTAGTGTTGTGAAGCTGTGCAGGGCAGTGGGGCCCTAGGCCTGGTCCATGAAACCATTCTTCCCTCCTAGGAAGCCTGAAATGGGAGGGTATGCTGCAAAAGTCTGAAATTACTTCAAGGCCTTTCCCTCATTGTCTTGGCTGTTAGTGCTTGGCTCCTTTTCACTTGTGAAAATTTCTGCAGCCTGCTTGAATTCCTCCCCTGAAAATGGGCTCCTCTTTTCTACCACATGGCCAGTGATATGGTTTGGCTCTGTGTCCCCACCTAAATCTCATCTTGAATTGTACTCCCATAATACCCATATGTTGTGGACGGAACCCAGTGGGAGATCACTTGAATCATGGGGGCAGTTTCCCCCATACTATTCTCATGGTAGTGAATAAGTCTCATGAGATCTGATGGTTTTATCAGGGGTTTCTGCTTTTGCATCTCTCTCATTTTCTCTTGCTGCTGCCATGTAAGAAGTGCTTTTCGCCTCCCGCCATGCTTCTGAGGCCTCCACAGCCATGGGGAACTGTAAGTCCAATTAAACCTCTTTTTCTTCCCAGTCTCAGGTATGTCTTTATCAGCAGCATGAAAACAGACTAATACGGTAAATTGGTACCAGTAGAGTGCAGTGTTACTGAAAACATACCCAAAAATGTGGAAGTGGCTTTGGAACTGGGTAACAGGCAGAGGTTGGAACAGTTTGGAGGGCTCAGAAGAAGATAGGGAAATGTGGGAAAGTTTAGGACTTCCTGGAGACTTGTAGAATGGCTTTGACCAAAAGCCTGAATGTGATATGGACAATAAGGTCCAGGTTGAGGTGGTCTCAGATGGAGATGAGGAACTTATTGGGAACTGAAGCAGAGGTAACTCTTGTTATGTTTTAACAAAGAGACTAACAGCATTTTGCTCCTGCACTAGAGATTTGTGGAAGTTTGAACTTGAGAGAGATAACTTAGGGTATCTGGCAGAAGAAATTTCTAAGCACCAAAGCATTCAAGAAGTGACTTCAGTGCTGTTAAAGGCATTCAGTTTTGTAAGGGAAGCAGAGCATAAAAGTTCAGAAAATGTGCAGCCTGACAATGTGATAGAAAAGAAAAACCCATTTTTTGAGGAGAAATTCAAGAGTGGCTATAGAAATTTGAATAGGTAATGAGGAGCCGAATGTTAATCCCCAAGACAATGGGGAAAATGTCTCCAGGGCATGTCAGAGGTCTTCACAGCAGTCCCTCCCATCACAGGCCCCGAGGGCTAGGAGAAAATGGTTTTCTGGGCCTGGCCCAGGGTCCCTGTGCTGTGTGTACCCTAGGGAGTTGGTGCCCTGCATCCCAGTTACTCCAGCCATGGCTAAAATGGGCCAGGGTAGAGCTCAGGCTATGGCTTCAGCGAGTGCAAGCCCCAAGCCTTGGCAGCTTCCACGTGGTTTTTAGCCTGCACAGAAGTCAATAATTGGGGTTTGAGAACCTCTATCTAGATTTCAGAAGATGTATGGAAACTCCTGGAGGCCCAGGCGGAACTATGCCGCAGGGGTGGGACACTCATGGAGAACCTCTGCTAGGGCAGTGCGGAAGGGAAATGTGGGGTCAGAGCCCCCATACAGAGTCCCCACTGGGGCACTGCCTAGGGGAGCTGTGAGAAGAGGCCCACTTGCTTTTGATTTTACAGGCTCTCAGATGAGACTTTGAACTGTGGACTTTTGGGTTAATGCTTAACTGAGTTAAGGCTTTGGGGGACTGTTGGAAAGGGATGATTGGCTTTGAAATGTGAGGACATGAGATTTGGAGAGGCCAGGGGTGGAATGATATGGTTTGGCTCTGTGTCCCCACCCAAATCTCATCTTGAATTGCAGCTCCCATAATTGCCACACGTTGTGGGAGGGACCTGGTGGAGATAATTTAAAACATCAGGGTGGTTTCCCACATGCTGTTCTCATGGTAGTGAATAAGTCTCATGAGATGTGATGGTTTTATCAGGGGTTTTCACTTTTGCTTCTTCCTCATTTTGTCTGGCCACTGCCACGTAAGAAGTGCCTTTTGCTTCCTGCCATGATTCTGAGGCCTCCCCAGCCATGTTGAACTGTAAGTCCTATTAAACCTCTTTTTCTTCCCAGTCTTGGGTATGTCTTTATCAGCAGCATGAAAGTGGACTAATACAGCGAGGCTGCAAATTTTGTAAACTTTTATGCTGTACTTTCACTTTAAATGTAAGTTCCAACCTTAGGTAATTTCTTTGCTTATGCATATGAGTATAGCTTGTTAGAAGCAGCCAGGTGAAACCTTGACTGCTTTGTTGCTTAGAAATTTCTTCCTCCAGATACCCTAAATCATTATTCTCAATTTCAAAGTTCCACCTAGGGCAGGGGCATAATGCAGCTAAGTTATTTGCTAAGGCATAACAAAAGTGACTTTCCTCCAGTTCCCAATAAGTTCCTCATTTATATCTCAGACCTCCTCACGTTGGACTTCACTGTCAACATCACTTTTGGCATTTTGGTCATAACCATTTAACCAGTCTCTAGAAAATTCCAAACTTTCCCTCATTTTCCCATCTTCTGAGCCCTTTAAAGTCTTCCAACCTCTGCCTGTTACCCAGTTCCAAAGTCACTTCCACATTTTCAGGTAGTTTTATAGCAATGCCCCAGTCCTCAGTACCAGTTTTCTGTATTAGTATGTTCTCACATTGCTTTAAAGATACACCTAAGGCTGGGTAATTTATAAAGAGAGAAGTTTAATTGGTTCACAATTCTACAGGCTGTACAGGAAGCATGATGCTGGCCTCTACACTGCTTCTGTTGATGCCTCAAGAAACACAATCATGACAGAAGGCAAAGCAGGTGCAGGCATGGCTTACAAGGCAGAAGCAGGATGGAGGGTAGTGAGGAGGTGCTCCATACTTTTAAGTGACCAGATCTCATGAGAACCTACTCACTATTATGAGAATAGCACCAAACAGATGGTGCTAAACCATTTATGAGAAATTCACCCCCATGATCCAATCACTTCCCACCAGGTCCCGCCTCCAATACTGGAGATTACAATTTGATATGACATTTCATGGGGACACAGGTCCAAACCATATCATCTATAAACAGCATTAGTGAGATCTGCCATTTCCTTGGAGGGTTAGTGTGCATATATTAGGGGAGGTTGTAGTGAATTTGTGCTGGGGACTGGGACGTTAAGCATGTCACTGTTTAAGCCCCAGTCATGGCAACAGTGGGCTGATCATACCTATCTTTATTCCCTAGGCTGATATATGCTGGCAGTGGTATTGATGGTTACCAGTGGACCAATTCTTGGGCTTCTAGTTGGCTTGCTTGGATGCCAGTCATGGCCACAGTGGACTGAGCAGGTGGACAAGTTCTTGGTCCCCTAACCAGGCACTGTGGTATGGGTTATGGTAGTATCAGTGACAGGAAAATTATCTGCATCCCAGGTACTGTATGTTGATGTGGGCAGTGGCTATGATGGGCTGGGTGAGCCAGTCTTCAGGCCCTCAGGTGCCAGTTAAGGTAGTAGCAGCCAGGAGTTTAGAGTTTAGGGCCAACCTCATGCCTCTGGGAGGTGCACTCAAGTGCCCAGTGTGGTGGATTGGGTTGGGTAATCCACATGACCCTGGGCTAAGTCCTGGGGTCTGTGCTGGGCAGGCTTGTGCTCAGATCCCCCAGTGGTGACAGTAGTCACTAGCTATAGTGGACAGGGGCAGGGCAATTCTCAGGTCCCTGGCAGAATGCATGAGTGAGGGGCAGTAGTAGCCATGCTGAGGCCCCAGCATTGCAGAGGTTGGCGTAGGCCTTGGTAGCTGCATCTTGGGCTGGGGAGTGGGGAATGCACATCATTCTCATGACCCAGTCCTGTTGCATTTGCCTTCAGCCCTGGCAGTGGTAGTCCTTGCCTAGGTTGTACCTCAGCCCCAGCTACAGGAGCCCCTACTCAGCTTGTGACTAAGTTTCAGTGGCAACTTGCACCCCAGTCACATCCCATTCTCAGTCTCAGTGGCACTTCTGTTCTACCTGGCAGCTACAGCCAATGCCTTGCTTGTTTCTCAGCCCCACCCGTGGGAGCTTATTCCCAGGTCATGTCCCAGTCCCAGCAGCAACAGCGCAAGTTTCCCTAATGCCTCAGCCTCAGCCTCAGCACTTCTGGGACCCAGGACAGTGTGCAATCTGCTCAAGGCTAGGATTCAAACTAGCATCTTGCTGTAGCTGCTTAGGTCTCAGAAATGATGTGGGACCTAGTGCAAGCTCCCTCCTTGGAGCAGTTCTATCACACGGTCTACCAACAGCTCCATATTTTAGTTTCAGGAGTTAGGAGCGTTGAGGGGCTGTCCCTTGGCCAGGGTTGCATGATTCCATGATGGGGATGAGGGCTGCTGGAAGTCTCTCGCTCACCCTTTTCCCATGTATGGAAAGTCACTCCTGGCTCCCAGCTGATCTCAACCAAACAGGCTGCCTGTCTTCTTCCTTCCAGGCCTTTGGTGTTTCCTGTCACTTTTCTGTTGAATTCCGGTCTTTGCTCTTGGATTATATATGCAAAATGTGATTAAAGTGCCAAGATGTATTTATGAAATGACATTAACTTCTTAAAAAATGAAACAGAAAATCTAACAGTTTTATTTGGTAAAAAGGTGAATCTACAATTATAGTTGTACATTTTAATAGTTTTCTCAGCAATTGACATAACAAGTAGAAAAAAGTCAATAAAAGTACCAAAAAAAAAAACCCAAAACCCAATATCATCCACCACTTTAATAGACGTGAATAGAATGCTATCCCAAGCAACAGAGTATACTTTCCTTTTGAATGCACATGGAATGTTTACAGAGGTATACTATATGCTGGGCCATACTGGGAGACTCAATAAGTTTCAAAACTGAAAATATCACAGCATATATTATCTAACTACAAATATATGGAACTAAATATTTGGCCCACATATTTAGAGTTAAATATTTTGTACAAATATTTAGAATTAAAACATCCTTTATATAACTATAGCTAAAAGAAAAGTTACAGGGGAATTAAATTATTCTTTAACTGAAGAGCAGTAAAATACAATGTATCAAAATTTGTAAAGCTTCTGAGAGGCAAATTCATAGTTTTCAAACTTTATGTAAGAAAAGATAGAAAAGTTAAAATTAATCATTTTAGTCCTGACATAAAGTTAAATGAAAACAAGAAAAACAAATCAAAATTAAAGTGGAAGGTTAAGAAACACTACAGTAGAATCAATGACATTGAAATTGGACAAACAATAAAGAAAATTACCAAGGCCAAATATTGGTGCTTCGTTAAGAATGAAATTAGCAATCTCTAAAAAGCTTCATCAAGGACAAAAGTGACAGAAAACACAAATTGCCAATATTAGAAATAGTGGATGTAGCTGCAGATCCTATATTCTTCAAAAGGATACAAAGATAAATATTATATAACTATTATACCAGTAAATTTGGTAAATAATATAAATTGATAAATATCTTGAAACTCAATTTACCAAATTGACAGAGAAGAAGTAGAAAATCTGAATATATAAAATTACATATAAATATTTAATATAAATTAATTTATGCATGTAAACTTATATTTTTAAAAAAGATGTGGAACTAAATATTTGGCCCACATATTTGGAATTAAATATTTGGCCCAAATATTTGACAAAACTTTTTGACAAGTGAAATACCAAGCTCAGATAGTTTCACTATTAAAATCTGTAAAACATTTCTTTTTAAAATACCAATTATACATAAACCTTTTCAGAATTAAGAGAATAAAGTAACACTTCCAAATCATTTTATGAAGCCAGTGTTACCCTGATTGAAAACATGACAAAGACCTTATAAAAAATGAAAATTATGTTCCAGTGTTTCTTATGATATAGACTTAGCACTCTTTTGCATAATAATTCCAAATCAAGTCCAGCAATATATAAAATAGATAGTACATTATTACCAGGTGAGGTTTATCCCAGGAATTCAAGTTTGGTCTAACATAAGAAAAATCAATCAACGTAATACAACATCTTAACAGAATAATAGCACAGTAATTTCAGCAAATACAGAAAAGCCACTAGACAAAATTCAACCCATTGCTGATAAAATTTATAACATGCTAGGAATAGAAGAGATTTTTTTTTCTGATAAAAACTTTAAAAGTCCTACAGGTAACATCATAATTAATGGTGAATTATTGAATGCATTCCTTCTAAGACTGGGAACAATGCAAGGATGTCCGTTCTTACTACCTATTTAACGTGGTATTAGGTGCCTTAGCTAGTGAATAGCTGGAGAGGAAGGGCACAAGGATTGGAAAGAAATAGGAAAAAATTGTCTTTTTTCACATATATAATATCAACTTTTTTACATAAAAATTGCTGCGATCTACAGCCACTAGATTTATGAAACAAATTTAGCAAAAACAAAGCTTACAAGTCAATGTACAAAATTAAATTGTGTCTGTCTACTAGCAAAAAGAAAGAAAGAAAAATGTATTTACCGTAGCATCAGGAAACATGAAATAATGAGAATTTTAAAAATATGCAAGCCCTCTATACTGAGATCTTCAAAGTATTGATGTAAGTAAAAAAGACCTAAAATAATGGGAGAAAGATACCATATTTATGGATTGGAAGGCTCAGTTTCATTGTGGTTAATTCTACCAAATTGATCGATCCATGGATTCAATACAATTCTGATTAAAATCACAATGGGATTGTTAGTAAAAACTGAAAAGTTATTTCTAATAAGGTAATGTAAATTACCTAGAACAAAAACAAATTAATTTTGAGAGAGAAGACCAAAATCTGGGCCAGCACACCTGATGTCAGAACTTACCTTAAACTCTTACCAAGTCAGGGTGGTATTAATGTAATAATAAATAATAAATGAACTATACTGTAGAGTTTAGAAATATCCATACATACATGGTTAATTTTTTTCCCACAAATGTGACAAAAAAATTCAATGGAAAAAAGAAAGTCTTTTCGACAAATGGTGTTGAAATAACTAACTAAATATATGGAAAAAAATTATGAAAATTATCTCCTACTTATGCTACATAAAACTATTTGAGATGGATCATAGACATAAAAGTGGAAGCTTTTGTAATCTTATAGGTAACTTTCATCAAAAAACATAGAATGTCATTATGAACTTTGGATGGATAGTGATTTCCTAGAAATGACCCCAAAAGCACTACACATGAACAAAAAAAGGATACAGTGGACTTTATCAAAAATAAAACATTTTCTGTTAATCTATAAACACTATCAGCAAACTGAAAAAGCAAGTGGTTATATTCCCAATACGTGTATCTGAAAAAGGATCTGTATCCAGACTATGTAAAAAACTCCTAAAAATCACTAATAAAAAGACAAAACACCTAATAAAAGTGGTCAGTAGACTTCTACAGGAAGTTAGTTTATTAAAGAGAACATAAAAAAGGCAATGAACACACGAAACTGGGCAATATTATTATTCAACAGGGAAATATAAATTTAAAACACATTACTATAGCATCACTCATCCAATATATTGTCTCAAATGGAAAAGACTGTCAATATCTGTTGTTTCTGAGAATGTGACATAATGAGAACTCTCTTAACTGCTGGTGGAAATGCAAAATTATATTATTACTTTGGAAAACAGTTGCACAGTTTCTTATAATGTTAAACCTCCCATGATTTAACAGTTACATTCTAGGTATTTACCAAGAGACAAGAAAACATATGTCTACAAAAAGATCTTAGAAGAATGTTTGTGGTAGTTTCATGTCTAATAACCAAGAACTGACAAAACCATGAATGTCCATCCATAGTACAATGGATAAATCACTTGGGGTATATTTGTAACATGAAATGCTAATCAGCAACAAAACCAATGTGTTATTGATATGTACAACACGTATGAAACTCAGAAACTTTAAGTTAGCAGAAGAATATAGACACAAAATAATACATATTATATAGTCTATTTTTATAGATATCAAGGACAGGCAAAACTGATTTATAATGATAAAAATTGAAGAATGATCGCCCATAATAGATGAGATTTGACTGAAAGTAGGCATAAGAGACATTCTGGCAGGCTAGAAATATTCTTTATTTTTAATAAGTTGGAGATTATATATCTTATATGATTTATAAATTTATCATGATCTGTGCATTTTATTGTATATAAATTTTACCCCCCACTGCCAAAAGTGTGATGGTTGGAGAGTCAGAAATCTGGATTTAAATTCAGTTTCTCCATTCACTAGCTTTAGGCAAGTTATACAACTTTACAAAATTGCAGTTTCATCATATGTATTGTGGGGTAATAATAATCCTTACTTCAGACCCATGATGAGAATCAAGTAAGATAATATATGCAGAATATTTACTAGACAGCTAAGTGCCTAGTAAAGATGTTATTATAAAATGAGAACATGGTTTTTTAAAGTTATTAATATAAATAAATAATTAATATGAGGCCAAATGTCATTAATGAAGAATCAACAATGTTACCATTTAAATGATTCTTTATAATGTACAAATTGAGTATTTGAAGATAACATAATGTCTTGTTAAAAGGATACATCGACACTTTGGGAGGCCAAGTCGGGTGGATCACCTGTGGTCAGGAGTTCAAGACCAGCCTGGCCAACATGGTGAAACCCAGTCTCTACTAAAAATAAAAAAAATTAGCTGGGTGTGGTGGTGCATGCCTGTAGTCCCAGCTACTCAGGAGGCTGAGACAGGAGAATCTCTTGAACCCGGGGGTGGAGGTTGCAGTGAGCTGAGATTGCGCCACTGCACTCCAGCCTGGGTAGCTGAGTGAGACTCCATCTCAAAAAAAAAAAAAAAAAGGAAGGATACATCGAAATCATAATTTAGAAGGGAAGCAACCTATAATTAAAAATCTAACCGTCTGACAAAGGTCTAATATCCAGAATTTACAAGGAACTTAAACTTATTTATAAGAAAAAAACAACCCCATCACAAAGTGGGCAAAGGATATGAAGAGACACTTCTCAAAAGAAGACATTTATGCAGCCAAGAAGCATATGAAAATAAACATCACTGATCATCAGAGAAATGCAAATCAAAACCACAATGAGGTACCATCTCACACCAGTCAGAGGGTGATTATTAAAAAGTTAGGAAACAATAGATGCTGGCAAGGCTGTGGAGAAATATAAATGTTTTTACACTGTTGGTGGGAATGTAAATTAGTTCAGTTATTTTGGAAGACAGTGTGGCAATTCCTCAAGGATCTAGAACTAGAACTACCATTTGACCCAGCGATCTCATTACTGGGTATATACCCAAAGGAATACAAATCATTCTACTATAAAGACAAATGCACACGTATGTTTATTGCAGCACTATTTCCAATAGCAAAGACTTGGAACCAACCCAAATGCCCATCAATGATAGATTGGATAGAGAAAAGGTGGTACATATATCCCATATCCCATGGAATACTCTGCAGCCATAAAAAGGAATGAGATAATGTCCTTTGCAGGGACATGGATGAAGCTGGAAGCTATCATCCTTAGCAAACTAACACAGGAACAGAAAACCAAACACCACATGTT
Source organism: Pongo pygmaeus (assembly GCF_028885625.2). Taxonomy (NCBI): domain Eukaryota; kingdom Metazoa; phylum Chordata; class Mammalia; order Primates; family Hominidae; genus Pongo; species Pongo pygmaeus. Next base: position 88,538,646 of record NC_072384.2, read on the forward strand.
CTCACCCAGAAGTGGGAGTTGAACAATGAGAACACACGGACACAGAGAGGGGAACAACACACACCAGGACCCATTAGGGGGTGGGAGGTGAGGGGAGGGAACTTAGAGGATGGGTCAATAGGTGCAGCAAACCACCATGGCACACGTATACTGTATAACTAACCTGCACATTCTGCACATGTATCCCATTTTGTTTTGGAAGAAATTTTTAAAAAGAAGAAGAAAAAAGTCTTTTTATTGTAAAATAAACAGAAACCTATTACCCAAAGTTTTGAAATTAGAAACAGAAAACAAATTATTCATAATCCCACAATCTATCAAAACCAATTCTTTAATATTACAAATAATCTTAATATCTAACACAACCAATTAGTTTAAGTCATTGAACATGCCTACATTGGTATCTGTCATTTTCATTTATTTAGTAGTTTTTATTATAGCTCGTTGTTTACTTTCTTGTCTTTTTTCTTTTCTTTTGTAAAACAGTCTTCCTTTAAAATATTATGTACATATTTTGCATTTTTTAGTTAACTAGGTTAAATACTATATTTTTTGTCTAAAACCCTCCTTAAATAATGAACTATAAAAATTCTATTAAATGATATAAGCTGATTAACAAAGCATGTTTTCATTTTATGTTGATCACAGTAGGTAATAAATTATTAGAATTTGTAGTAGAGTTAAAGCATAGCATTTTCAATATATATTACTACTAGTCTTCTTGTTATCTGGAGGTCTTACTAAATATGACATAATTGTGACAACATTAAATCTTATTAATGCCTTTACCAAAATTCTTTATAATCTTGATTAAGTAAATAAATCTTTAGTCTTTACTATGTGCAAGACATTATGAATTCAGTGGAGATATGAATGGAGAAGAAATGAGCTTGTGGACGTAAGATATATTTGTGGCAGTTTCAAATCAATAGATCTGAGATTGTAAGTTGTTTACAAGCCCAAATTCAGATGACATATATATTTTGATCACTGGCACTGTGTTTTACCAAAATACAAATTGTTTACCATCGCTTAAAATTGGGAGCTCTCATATAAAATTTCAGACTTCTGACCTCATCTTTCATACATAAGATCTGACAGTTTCAGATTGGAATTGCTCGCTTCCACCAGGCAACAATTAACTGGGACGGAGTAGCAGGTGTTCCATTTAGACGGCATACCTCAAGTTTTCCAGAGACACCACCTGGCCAGCCTCATTCAAGTTACTTACTTAGGGTTTAACAAACCCTCCTCACAAGGAAAAGGAAATAAGTAGCAAAGCAAGGAGAGAAACTACATTTGGCACTCTGCTTTCATTTCATAGGCACTAAATATTTGAGAAAGGGAGAAAAAAAGTAGGAAAAAACAATACAATAAAAGAGATGAGAAGTTTGACATAAAGAACTCTTGCTTCCAACTTTCCCACTTCAACAGCTATTCAGTAATACCCACCCCCAAGTACGCTTGTTTTTTCAATGTTGTGCCTGGGTAGGCATTGAGTTATTATGTTAGCCTACTACCTTGCTCATTTACTACATCTCTACTCCCAACTGTTGCCCTTTTGAAGTACCTCTTGTGAATGTCTTGGAGTAAGTGCTTATATGAATATTGTTTTCTCGATTCAAAAAAAGTTTGACATATTATTAAAATGCAAATCTTTGTTTGATTTTTACACAGGCTGAAGAGATCACTTTAACAATTGGCCAAGCATTTGACCTGGCATACAGGAAATTTCTAGAATCAGGAGGAAAAGATGTTGAAACAAGAAAACAGATCGCAGGGTTACAAAAAAGAGTGAGTAAACTAAGCTTGTTGTTTTACATTTGTGTGATGTAAGTACAGGGAAACTTGCATATCATCAAACAAATTTAGAAGGCCTGCCATTAAATTTCACCCACACTGACTGATTGGAACTGCTTTCACCATGTTCCCATAATTTTTCATTCCTGATCCCCTGCACAGTTTTTTTTTTAACTATTTTATATTGAATTCCCACAAGAACTTAGTGTTCTCATGTGACTTTGCTTCACTTCCTGATGCTTCTCATGGGGATCAGAGCAGCAGAAGCAGCAGATGCTGGGTAAGTGGTTTTCCATGCAGATCAGATTCCTTGGTAATTAAATTATGCCTTTCTCCACTCTTCAAAATCATCATAAGCAAGTTTCACTGTCTTGTGGTTATATTCCAAGATTATGGGTATAGATTGCACAGTCCAACAAGAAAACACAATGTTGAGATATTAGGAACATAAAATTTGCACACAGATAAAAATATATTATAAATTTAAGTCTTTCAATGATCTAGAATCCTCCAGCATTTCCCAAGCTTTATCAAACAATTTTCTCCCCATGCACAACAAAGTACATCAAAGTTTTATGTAATATAAATTCCTACTCATAACTGTAGCCAGTATTTTCCAAGAAAAAAAAAACAGAAAGTTATTCAATAATGATTTTCTTTTTAGATCCAAGACTTAGAAACAGAAAATATGGAACTTAAAAATAAAGTACAAGATTTGGAAAACCAACTGAGAATAACTCAAGTATCAACACCTCCAGTGAGTATATTGAATATCCTTAGAAACAAGATTTTGTGGTGATAAAACATCTGTGTATCACTAGTTCTGCAATATTTCATATAATACTTTGGGATCAATAATTTCAAAGTAAACAAGGATAGAGATGAAGGCTGCTAAGCAGTTTAATTTAAAACTTAAAATTACCTAGTTAGTTCAAATCAGAGTTGTTTTCTATGTTGCTGTTTTTCTCTGGGTTTTCTAACATAATTCAACCCTCAGGTTAGTCTTAAGTTTTATTACATAATATAATTTTTCTCTTTGTGGCATATTCTTCTTTCGTTTCTGTTAATTACTATTTGCTGGGTTAGATTTAATGACCTATGCCAGTCTCCCCTTGAAGTGCTCAACTTCATTGTAGGAATTCAACTGTGAGCAAGACTGAACCTGGTTTCTTATATTACATGGTAAGGGTTCCCGCTGGGAGCGAGGCAATTGTATTTCAAACGTTAAAATGAGTGGTATTCTCTGCAGACAAAACTCAAGTCTTTGTAGTTAAAATATTTATGTCTGACTTGTCACAGTTTTGAAATCCTTTTCCCAATACCATGTATGAGATCATTATTACGTGATTTTGGCAAAGGGAATTTATTGGAGGTAGGTGGAATTTAAAACAATATTTTTTCTAGGCAAAATATATTCAGGAAAAGATATTTTTCGGCTTGAATCATCTGTACTACTGATATTCTTTATTAAAGTGTATTTATTATTCTTCATTTAAAAATATTTCATATCTAGGCCAAGCACAGTGGCTTATATCTGTAATCCCAACATTTTGGGAGGCCAAGGCAGGCAGATCATTTGAACCCAGGGGTTCAAGACCAGTCTGGCAACATGGTGAAACCTTGTCTCTACAAAAAATACAAAAAATTATACAGGCATATTGGCGCACACCTGTAGTCTCAGTCACTGGGGAGGCTGAGGTAAGAGGATGGCATGAGCCCAGAGGTCATGGCTGCAGTGATCCATGATAGCAACACTCCACTGCAGCCTGGGTGACAGAGAAAGACCCTGTTTCAAAAAAGATTAATATCTAACTTATAACATAAACATGAACTGAAAAAAATTTGTTGCAAAATTTTTTTATGGAAGCTTATTGTGCTTCAATATGTAGGATAAACTCAATGAAAATGTTCATTTCTTAATATCTAATACTAGAATCATTCACAAGCTCATCACTATGAAAAAGGATGTTTCTATAGAAGTTTCATTTAGGGTTTCAAACTTGGCACACTCTGGAAATGGGTCAAAAAATGATTTTTCCTGTAAACTCACATTTTCCACCTCCCATTTGAAAGAGTGAGTATTTCCATTGCTTGGCAGATGGTTTGTGCCAGTAGGGCTCCTATGGGCTTGATGAGAGAGGTTGGGACTGAGGTACCAATGTATCTATGCTGGAGCATCCTCTTCAGGTTCTGGTTTTATTCTGATATTCCTTCTTATTTTTTCTTGTCACTGTTTGCTGCTCACCAGGATTATGATTTTTTTCTTGCCTCTCTCGCTGCTAGGGACAGAACATCAGTTCAAACTCATTATTCATCCTTCCATCCCAAGATGGAACACACATCCTCTTGGGTTTTGTTGAAATTCATATTGTAAGCCATGTTGTGAAATATGCTAGGAGAATAAGAATAAATGTACTTCATTTATATGAAGGGGAAGTAACTTTTTCAAGGAGTTTTGATAACATAGTTGTTTCTGGAATTCGTCACATGTGAAGAGTAGCTTTGCTTCCATTTTTGTGTTGACAAAGGAGTAAAATAAGCTCCATCACCTTTTTTGGCTGCAAACCCAAACCTGGTCGTTGTGTAACCTCTTTATCTGAGGAAGAACATTTGAGAGGAGCAAAGAGGTTTCAAACATATTAATAAAACTGCATCCTACCTTTTTTGTCTTCCCAAAGCAGACACTGCTCTGAGAAGAAGGTGGGTCAGGATTATTAATGTGCATTGGTGATCTCATAGGGTTACTGAGTCAGCTTCAGAAATGACAGAGGACAGGAGGAATGACAAGATGACCCCTTGCTTCAGTGTCTTTGACCATTTGGCTGAAATAGCCATTTCAAGTGGAAAGCATGCAAGTTGGTATATAAATGAAACATAGCCTATTCATAAGTATAATTCATTTATTTAGCAATTCTCATTAGTAGAGCCAGTTATATATAAAGAATAAAAATATTGAAATAGCTATGTTTTAAAATGAATTAGCACTCCTGAGGTTACATCATTTAATAATTATTTTAGGCATTATGTTCATCTCAGCCTGGATTTATCTAAATAAAATGCTTCAAAAACTACAACTAAGAGGTTGAATTTAAAAAGAAATCACTTTCTTTAAATCACGGTCTTACACTGAGTTCATATATATAGAAAATTTATTGTATCCTTGATCATTATGGAAATAACAAATTATAACTTTGCAATCTACTTATAGTCTTTTGTCATGTAATGTCGTTGTCTACACTTTTTCTTTAACTTTAAAAATTATTTGTCACATGGCTTTTTAGCTCTTAAAATCTTATATGATTTTTTAAATTGTTGATATGCTGGAAGATACACATCTTCATTAAGATAGAATCTGGAGGACATTATACTAAGTGAAATAAGCCATGCACAGAAAGACAAATATCACATGATGTCACTCATACGTGGAATCTAAGAAAGTCAAACTAATAGAAGCAGAGAGTAGACTAGTGGTTGCTGGGGGCTGGGACAGAGTTGTGGAGAAAGGGTCTAGAAGATGATCAAAGGATGCAACATTTTAATTAGGAGAAATAAATTCAAGAGATCTCTTGTACAACATGGTGATTATAGTTAATAACAAGGTATTATATACTTGAAAATTGCCAAGAGTAGTTTTAATTGTTCTCACAACAAATATGTGAAAATAGAATTTATTTGATTTTTAAAAGAAAGTGAACTCAAGAGCATTTTAAAATTGCTAAAATTTAAATGTAAAATTAAATGCTAAAATGTAAAATGTAAATTAATGAGATATCTAACCAATTCAAATGGTTTAAAAAACATTGTTACAGAATTTGCTAATGTGTTTCCTATTAAAAAACATTTTTGCCTTTCATTTCAAATTTTAGTAATGTAGCTATGAAATAAACTCATAGAACACTAAGTACAGCTTATTTATTTCATATCTATTCAAATGAGCTCCCAAATTCCTGATATTAAAATAAAACAAAATTAGTTACCTGCAATTATTTTTGAAGATTTATTAGTGATTCAGATTATTGAATTTGAAAAACAGACAATGCAAATTGCAAATAATATAATGTGAATTTAAAATATTTAATAGCTTACCATGTGTCTGCAATAAAGCAAATTTCTGTTAAGTTAGAAATGTTTTACATCTGTTCTTTCTTATGAAATTTGAACATCAGTTTTACAGGACACACAGCAGGAACACAAAGTACCTCACAGAGTGCCCCCATGGCTAGCAAAGTAAATGTTTAATGAGTTTATAACCCTGGAAATAAGACTCTGTGGGTTTTATGTGTTTGTTTTGAGCTCAGAGGACTGAGGATTAGAGTGCTCCAAAATGAGTAAGTTCTCATCAGTTTGTTCAAAGGGTTAGAGGCAGTGATCTATACGTTCATTAAAGAAGCATGGAAGTAAATTATGATCTCGTTATGCATATTGAATTACAACATAGGTGGGTATGGTGTATGCAATTAATTTAGCATCTGATGAGTTTTTAGTGGTGAGAGGAGCCCCTAACACAGAAAACTCTTCACAACTGACCAGCCCAAGACAGGTCTTGATCCCATTGGAAGCCAAATTTTTCAAGTCACAGAAAGGTGACACTTTTGTCAAAAAACTCTAATTGAGGTGTAGTTCTTTATGAATGATTTAATGCTATAATTTGGTTCACAAAAATATACTTATAAGCACAATAATGTTCTAAAATATCTGGATATGCTTGTCTAACACAATATAGTTCACACTAAGCAATTGCTAGTCAAATAAAAGACATCTTTAATCTTAGCTTTAGTATAGTCTCTTTGGGGAAAGGGAAAGAAAAAAAGTAGGAATGGAATTTTGGGAGTGTGGAATTAAAAGTAAAGTGAAAATAAAAATAATATAAATCACTATTATAGATATTATTTTCTTATCAGTTTGTGATGAAGTAGAAGATGAAGCCAGATGTGGCAAGCAACAGAAACATTCTTGATAAAATTTGATTAGGCCAGGCATAGTGGCTCACGCCTATAGTCATAGCACTTTGGGAGGCAGAGGTGGGCTGATAGCTTGAGTCCAGGAGTTGGAGACCAGCCTAGGCAACATGGCAAAACCCCATTTCTACCAAAAATACAAAAATTAGCTGGGCCTGGTGGTGCATGTCTGTAGTCTCAGCTACTTGGGAGGTTGAGGTGGAAAGATTGCTTGAGCTGGGGAGGTGGAGGCTGTGGTAAGCCTGGGAGGCCAAGGTTGCAATGAGCCATGATCATGCCACTATATTCCAGCCTGGGTCACAGAGTAAGACCCTGTCTCAAAAACAAACAAACAAACAACAACAACACAACAAAACTTGGCTAGATGACTAAAAAATGACAAGCCATCTTCTCTAACAACAGGTCCAAAGTTAAAGTTGAATTTCCGTAATACAAGACAATGATTCAAATCTACCAAATCTTCTAATAATATATTACAGTCTTATTGATGTTGATATCCTTATTCTATGTTAAATCATAAATTTAAAATGTGAGGCCCAATGCAGTAGAATGATCTACATGGACACCTTTGTATTTTAAAGAGTCTCTGTTTAGGTGAGAACATAGGTGCATGTTTCTACTTTCCTCAGAGACACCCTAAGGGAAGGTTGTTATTTCTTAGAAAGTTTGTCAGTCACTTATATGTTATATACATGAACATGAATTGGTCATACTGATGGATTTTGAATTGCAAACTAAATAATTTTAGGTTGAAGCCTTGAATAAAAATATTCAAGACTTCTAAAAAGTTCCCTCAAGGTTTTATGGTGTACATTTTAGTTTTGGTTTTGGTCTTCCTAGTCCCACTGCTTCATCACTGGGATTTTGAAATTGTTCTTAGTAGTAGACCGTATGTTACAAAATGCATATCACTTTGATTTTCATTTCGTCTCACTTGTCAATTGTATACATTTGATATAGTTGTGATCTGCTATGGAATATTATAAAATGTGTACTGAAGATCTAATATTTCCATACGTCTAGGCTCTTTGGTTTTTACAGTTTATGTATTTCAGGTGTTAAAGGGTTTACATCCCATGGGGGAAAGAAAGAGAGGTTGGTAATAAACACATAAATATTTCAATAAATACATGTAAAAATGTAGATCTTATATATGCTATGAATAAAACAAAATAGAGCAGAATAGAAGAGAATGATTGAGAATTTTGTTTAGAGAAAGTGACCAGGGAAGCAAGCCCCTTCTAAGGAGGTAGCACTTGAATTGCAATCTGAATGATAAAATGTTAGCAAATGCAACAGGCTGAAAACAATAACAAGAACTTTGCAGCTGCAGTATAGTGGCTGAAAGCCAAAACAATTGGGGAGGACATTGAAGAGAAACTCAGAGTCTAGATTTGATAGGCCTTCATAGGCAATGGCAAAGGATTGGCATTTTTTTTTTAATGCAATGATATGTCACTTGAAGGTTTTAAATGGGATTTGTGGATCATCTGGCTGCTATATGCAGCATGGACTCTAAAGAGGCCAAAGTGATGTCCCAGGGGACATTTCAGTAGTCTAGGAGAAGGGTAAATTGGACTATAATTCTACCTGTGGAGGTTATGAGCAGAGCTTGATTTTTGACACATTTTGAAAGTAGAGCTTGGAAAATTTACTAATGGATTTGGTTGGGGGCAGTATACGCACACACACACAAAAGAAGCAGGAATGTCCCTTCATGTTTTCTCCTTAACATGTGGGAAGTGATGCCATTTTCTGAAATAGACATGACTTAGGAGTAGTGAGTGGTAAAGAATCAATATTTCACTTTTGCCTACGTTATTTCTACCAACTAGACAACCAATTGGAGATGCTTATTCGATGGCTGAATATACAAATCTGGAATTCATAGAGAAGGTCTGGTCTCATGATATGTGCTTGAGTGAAAAAAAAGCTTGTCCTTTTTTATTGTCATTGTTTATTGTTTAGTTAATATGCCCAATATAAATTTGGTCACTGTGAGCTTATGTAATTGAGTTCTAGCTAAAGAAAATAATATGAGACTACTTTTTTGTTCAGTATGAAAATTAAGACATCCCTAACAATAAAAAGTATATCTTTAATATTTGCTTCTGACCCTTTTCACTTAAAACCAATTCACCAATTCTTCATATGCATGATAAATGGAGACCACTCCTATTTCTCACTTTCTAATATAAAAATTGATATGAATATATAACACTTCATGTATATAAAATATTTTCTTACTTGTTTTTAAACAGAATACTTACATATCTTCTAAATACCACACGATTGGGTCAATCATGGGTTCCTTTTCTATCAAATGAAATAGCCTTCAATAGTACCTATATTACATACCTCTGTATCACACTGAAATTGTGGAAATCTTTTCACTGGTTTTAGAAATTGGATCCTTATTTTATACAGTCACTTAGATATACTGAGAAATTTCCGTTACTTGACTGTGCTGTTTGCTTTTTGCTGTGTTTCAGTGGTTTGGCAATAGATTAGAGGTTGGGTTTTCCACCATTTGGTACTAATTATCTGGGAACAATCTGATTTCCATTTATTACATTCATATGGCAATGCTGCCTGTATTTATATTAGAAAAAGAGTTTATTCTGCCCTCGTAGCCTCATAGCCTCATGAATGCCTGCAGAAGATTGTTTCATTATAAGATGTGGGCATAACAAGTTAAATCAAAATGTTCCTCTTGATTCTTGTATCTGGGTACTTTCATTTTACTCTTCTGACTATAGGAGGTTATAACCAAACTAGACTATTGCCAGGAAGTTAAGTGAGTAAAATTGCAGTCCTAGGGAATACTGGATTCTATTGCTGAGTAAAACAAATGTCTTCCTTTCAATTAAACCCAGTGTTAGATAAAATTATTTCTTTACATAATCAACTGTGTGGCCACTGATTAGACTTGATAGGACAATTATAACCTAAAATGTATATTTCATTGTGGATAAACAATGTATCTATTTATTTTCCTCTAGTGTTTTTTCTGCTACTATTGAAGTGAGAATGGGCAAGAGCAGATTGTGAAAGGTCTTAATTACAAACAAGCTGAATGTGAATCTTTAAACAAAGGCATAAATTTTAAACATGAATTGGTTCAAGAATATTTGATGCCCATAATAAATGATTACCATTCTGCAACTTCACTTTCATAATTGTTAGTTGCACAAGATAATTCTAAAAGCATAAACCCTGTTCCCATTCCAGTTCTGACCATAAGTACCTGGTCAAGTCATTTAGCCTCTCCTTCTTTCAGTTTTCCACTTTGTGGTACAATTATATCCGTTTAACTTGAAAGATTCTTGTGAAAACTGTAAGATACTAGGTCTTACAACTAAGAGATCAATATAAACCAACTGCAGACCTAGAAATCTGAAAAAACACAGATCTTGTGCTGTAAGTTCTAAATTAGAGAAGTCATTATTTTTAAACTTTATTTAAAAAGTAATATTGAAGATACATTATAACAATGAACTTTAAAAGTATGAATCAGCATGGTAATCTAGAAAGATCTGCTAGAACATTTTATGCTACCATTTCCTTTCTCCATCTTTAATGTTATTTATAATTTTCCAGGTTTTTTAACTAGAAAAAATTAATTTAATATATAAATGTAAAGGAATTTATTTCTTAATTATTTCTTAATTTAATTATAAATAGAATTTTGAACCCTGCCATTTTAGTAATTGTGATAAATTATATTTTAATCTTGACATTTTTGTTTTATGTTTAAAAAGTCTTTGGATATTTGTACTGCCAGTGCAATTAACAGCAAAACATAAAATTTCAGTATAATGCTAATATTTCTATAGATATTATGACAGAATTGCTTAATCTTAAAAGCAGTGTTTCTGTTATTATTGTTTAAATGTATTTAATATTTATGGATAGAATTCAAACACTTTTATATTTCTTTTTGTTGTCACATTTATATAAAACTCAAGGTTGAAATATTCACCATTGCCTAAATGCACCAAGACACTACTTACTGAAAAAAAGAGCTACAAAGGGGAGGGAGAGCATTAGGACAAATACCTAATGCATGCAGGGCTTAAAACCTAGATGACAGGTTGATAGGTGCAGCAAACCACCATGGCACATATATACCTAGGTAACAGACCTTCATGTTCTGCTCATGTATCGCAGAACTTAAAGTAAAATTTAAAAAGAAGAAGAAGAAGAAAAAAGAGCTACAAAAGTGTAGCAACAACAAATCTCAAACATGGACACTCATTATTAATATATCTTAATAATCTAACAACTTCTGTATAATTACCATATAATTTTTGAGCACAGAATTCCCCTAAGTATAATAATTCAGATTCTGTGCATGTTCCTAAAGACCAAGACACCTGGAACTATGAACATAAAGGAGTTGCTTGAACAGTGGTGCCATGTACTTCCGTAGGACAATCCAAAAAATTTGGTTCCTAGCCATCTGTCAGAACACTGACAGAAAGACCAAAATAAAATTCCTCAAACTGATTTTCTTCTCAACAATGTATTTAATTACTTTAACACATAAACATCCTCAACCAGTTAAAAATAGCAGCCAAAAAAATGACTGGTTCCAGAACCTTGAAACCTAAGTGCAAAATTGTCACTGTTTGCCGTTTAGGTGCTACATCCGTACATTCATATCCTTATTGAATAGGCCTAACCATTTAGTACAGAATCAAGCACCAAATTTACCCATATATTTAAATGTGCTGGACTTACATTTCATTTTTATAGGGAATTAGATATAACATCTGATTCCTTGACTTGAATTGCTTCTAGGTTAGGAATCAAAAACTCAAACTTTAATATAGCCCAGATTATGACATTCAAGTGTGAAATGGGCATATGGTAGGAGTGATAAATTTGAAAGCACAGGCTACCTTCAAAGACACAGCAGATATTCAATACCAGTCAACTATTTTCATGCAAGTATGTGGGCCCACTTTCTAGATTTCCTAACTTCTGGAGAAAAGTTTTGGATTTTAATATGTAATCTATTTTTATATATTAACTTATTTTTAATTTAAAAATTTTTATTCATACATATTAGTTGTACATGTTTGTGGGTAGAGATGATGTTTTGATACCTGCACACAGTGTGTAATGATTGAGTCAGGGTAATTGCAATATCCATCACCTCAAACATTTATCTTTTCTTTGTGTTGGGAACAGCTAATTCTATACTTTAAAAGACCCATGTGATCTAAAAAAAAACTGCCAAATTACTGATGACCCAAAGAAGACCTGTGAGGAATAGTTCTGGAGTATTAAACTCTAGATACCAAAACAGTTGACATTATTAAATATCCCTGATTTACCATTTTGAAATTGAAAAAACTTCTTAATTGTAGTATATAAATACTTGATTATTTTTATATTATATACATTCTCCATTTCTGTAAGTTTACCTCCCCAGAGGAAGTAGTACTATGAGAATACTGCAAACACCATGATAAAAATAACAGAGCACTTTCAAGTAAGGTTATTTTGACCTTCAGTGGGTTTTCAGGTACCTAGTAAAGAATTTTGGCCAATATATATCCTAAAAAATATAGAATATTACCATGTATATTTTAAACTAGATAATATCAAGGACTACTTCCACTTAATATCTTATCTTTACTCAGTACAGACAGCCTTATCCATTAACAGTTTAAGTAAAAAGATGCTCTAGTATAAATTAGACAATAAATATCATTTACACTAATGTGTTACATAGAGTATTTGGGAACAAAAAACAAAAATTTTCTCACAAAGAGCTTACAATTGTAATCTGTAATTAAAAGGTGGCCACCAAGGACAGAATTATACAGTAAGTTATATCAAACAAAAATTGATTTTAAAAATTGTGTACATACACATCTCTACATAAATAGATGGAGGTGTATTACAATGGAGATCAACAGAGAAATAAAAAATTATGTATTTATATATGCATATTAATAGAGTGATTAATTATATAACTCATAGTAGCAGAGATCTCTGCTTCCACACTGAACCCTTCCCTCAACTTAATCTCTCACTTTACATGGCTTCCTTTTTCTCTCTGCTTCCACAAATATGTGAAGGGGGGCCTCCTAGCTTAAGGACATACCTCAGACTTGTTGGTCCTTAAAATTCTAATTTTATTTACTACCTTTTACAATAAAGTTTATCAAAAATCAGATTTTTTTTGGCTGCCTGAATTTTCGTTAGTGGTGAAAGATCTCTGACATGTGATTTGCAGCTGAGGAATGTGGCTCCTGGCCAGATTCTTATGTGCAATCTTTCTGGCCCGAGTGTAGGCAGTTACAAAGGCTTTGCCTGGCACACCTCATCACGTTGTATTTGGTGGGAGAAAGGTGCCCTCATCACATTGTATTTGGTGCACAGTTTGGGGGAATTGAATCTAGTACTCAGGTGCCCTGGCCAGCCATGCTCTTGTGCATATCTGCATTTATAGCCCAGGCAACTCCACTCAGGGGCCTCCTTTTAGGGGGCCTTAGGTGCCTCTCGTGAGACCACTTTATTCGAGGGACTTGGAGACCACTTTTTTCCACTATGACTCAGCATTAAGTACTTTTCTACTGCTAGCCCTTCCCTTCGCCCTCCCCCTTCCCACTGTCTCTTGTCCAAAAAAACCCCTCAGGAACCTTTTGCTCAGAAGTCCCTAAGTAATGAGACAAAGCCTCACTTCTGCAGTGATACTTCTCACCCTTGCTCAGTGCCATTCCTTGGGGAAAATGGAGCATTGATGGAGCAGGCACCTTCTCTCTGGCCTCTTGCTTATACTATAGCAGTAAATGAATAAAGACTTAATTCTTACTTCCATTTTGGCTGCTGTTTAATTGGCCACTGTGACATCTGGCAGCTCAGCTCTCTCCAGCTCAGCTCTTAACAGTAGCTTTCCATGCTGTAATGGAAATAGCCCCTAAAAGTCATGCACATACTGATGTTCAGACCTAGTACACTGCTTGCTTGTTATTTATTATCTCTCTGATTTATGTGAGATCCTTGTCAATCACCTCTTCCCATCACCCGAAAAATCTTACAATTTGGAGCTCCTCATGACTATAGAAAGGGCATGATGACTAGAGTCAGACTGTTTTGAATTTTGAATCTGCTTTCTACCTCATTTAAGTCACAAAGAATTTGTGGACCCTAATTCCCATGTATTTATTGTAATAAGGACATAATATTACTACTACTGATACTTCAAATAATGTTTTGAGGATTAAATATAAAATGTATGTTGTAAGCCCTTTTGAAAATTCTACACAACCATAAATTTATGTACAAGAGTTTACTCCTAGTTCTGTGACTGTTCTCTCATTACTGTCCTTCCTTTTCCCATTACATTACAGAAGCCCTCTCCAAAATAAATCTTCAGGCTTTCTTCATTTTTCTCTCCATTACCTTCCTCTTAGGTCCTGATGAATGCTATATTCTATTTAAAATACCTAAAAATGTAATATTTCAGTTAAAAAAAAAGATCAAATTAAGCAATCCAGAATCTAAGGACTATCACATAGGAAAATCAACTGTATGTTTTAATTTTAGAAAAGTTACTGTGAAATGATCTTATCATCTTAATAAAACACCATTTTACAAATAAATTTCAAGTATACTTTCTCCTTTCCTCCATGCCTGTCCTCTTAGGATGTTTCTTTTTCTGTCATTCCTTTACAGCTGCTGCACAATATGTCTGATCATGAACAACATGTGTTTCAGAGATGCTCATCCTCTTTCTGGCGTAGTAGTGGTGATTCATCTCCCTGTCTCAATATTTCTTCCATCTCTGTCACTCCTGTCAACTCGCCTGATTCCAGACTATCACTGGGACTGTTAATACCACCACCTTCTAAATGTGGCTTTCCCAAGCCAGTCAGTGAGAGCAGCATCCCAAGACCACATGTAATTGGCTAAGCAGATAATTCTTTTTTATTATCCCACGTCTTTTGTTTAAATTCTGCCAAAATGTACTATTTATAAAGTTTTCAAAAATTTAGATGTATCTTGAATCAATGTGATGTGATCTGGAGCCTTTGTGTGCCATTTTTGTTTTCTTTGATTACCTGATACCAGAAAGTTTCAAGTAGAGGGTGGTGATAGTGTAGAAATTTACAAAAATATAAAGTAATACAGATACTTCAAAGGATCTATCAGATATTGCAATTGGGAAATTAGAACATTGGTAAAAGCAATTTCAGCAGAGTTCAGTGCAAACAGAACAAATCTAGACTGATAAGAGTTAAAGATAGAATGAAGTAAATCTTAGGACAGAAAGTATAGTATCGCTTTCAAGGAGCTTAGCCTTGAAGGAAAACGAAAAACAGAATAGAGGCTAGAAGATTAAAGAGGGACAGAGTAAATAAATTTTTGGTTGATTTGTTTTGCTTTTAATTACAGCCAGGATTTTAGAATTTTTGTGTTGTGAAAAAGAGTAGAGACATAGAAGTGAGAGGGGATACAGGAATGGGATAATTAGGGGAATGGTATTGCTGAGTAACAGGAAAGGGGTGAGGGGATACAATAAACAAATTGTTAAAGAAAGGGGGATAACAGCAATTTTCCTGCATGAAAAATAACGTACTAACAATTATTTTAGCTGAATAGCAAACCCATCACTCTTTACACACAATAAGCCTGATTTTTTCATCACCTGCACTATCTATGAATCAGAAAATTAAATGTATTCTGAGAATTCTAATTTTAATATGAACCATTCGAGGCAATCTCTGTCCAAGTTCTCACAGGAAAAGCAAATTTTTCGCCACTATTCCCCCAAAATGGAAATTCTCTTTTATCCCTGATCAAATCAGATGGTTTTCAAAGGAGATTATACATATATACATATTGTTCCCTATTTTACAAAGTGATGAATGTCTAATTTTGATATTACTTCTTGGCTACATTTTTGTGAGATTTTCATTTATCTTTCTCTATATGTGTTCAGTCCTGGCCCAGACTGTATCAGAAAACTCAGTGATTTGGGCAGTACATTGGCGATTATTAATTTAGTTTATAAGCTTGCTATTAATTACAGAAAACTTGATGAAATCTTTCAGGAATAAAATGTACTGCAATGAATATCAGTTGGTTCCCATTGTTGATATAAATACAAACTAAAATATACTCTACTTTTGAGAGTGCAAAAAAAATCAATTGCATTTGAATGTTTATATTTAAGAAGGCAGGTCACTTATGTCTAATGATTCCAGTTTAAAATGTAATCTTATACAGCGTATCTTACTGAAATCATATTTTTATATGAATAGTTTCTAATATATCTAATTCTCTGTTACAAGTAGCAGTCATTTCTATATATCTCAAAAATTCACTGCATCTTTTATATTCATCTGGAATAATATTGTCACCATTTTTGCCAACATCTTTGAGAGTATGTTTGCAGAAATTTTCTGTTGCTTTCTTCTAAATGAGTATTTATCATAATTAGTGGAACCATATGAAATTGCAAATACTTAACTATTTTTGGTCTACACAATGGCAAATTCTTATGATGCAACTGAATTTGTTGTTTACATATATTTTATATGCATATGAAATATTTAGCATTACAATGTGTCTACATGAAATACTACCCTAATTCATTTATTTTCATTGCAGGCAGGCAGTATGACACCTAAGTCGCCCTCCACTGACATCTTTGATATGATTCCATTTTCTCCAATATCACACCAGTCTTCGATGCCTACTCGCAATGGCACACAGCCACCTCCAGTACCTAGTAGATCTACTGAGATTAGTAAGCTTTCTCAACAAATCAAAGTTTCTTGTTATAGTTGCATACATTTTAAATATATAATTAAGACTGTGGGAAATTACGTATCGTAACAACCTTACTTACAATTTTAATTATTAAAGTATTATTTTTATATTTGTATAAATTTCCATTAATTCTATTTTACTTTATAATTCAGACTGCACTACTAATGACATCTCTGCTTGCAACTTTTACCCATTGTGTGAACAATTATGTTTTGGTGTATTACTTCATATTTAATTATATGTCACTGTTTTGGGTTATATTTTTAATGTTTTACTTTAACTTTTAAAAATAACTGGTGGTAATTATATTAATCTTTTTTTACATGTTTAATAGAGCTGGTTAAAATATTTTTGTTATCATAGGGTTTATGGACTTTTTTAGTTAAAAAATATAAATTATATCATGATTTCTTAACCTTTTGTAAGGGTTCTTTCCTATCTAAAATGCTATAAATTCATTGCTTTTCTGTTTTATCTTTTATATATCTGGAAGGAATATTAAAGTCTCTTTTTGATGAATTAGAAAACACCTATAACCCTGTAAAATAAAAAGCAAGTTAGTTACTTGTAAAATACAATGAGGATACAGGCATTGGGTAAACGTTTCCATTCCAAATTGGAGAAATTGGCAAAGCGAAGGAGCCACAGGCCCCTTGCAAGTTTGAAACCTGGTGGGGCAGTCATTAAATCTTAAAGCTCCAAAATTATCTTATTTTACTCCATGTGTCACATCCAGGGCATGCTAATGCAAGGAATGGGACCCAAGACCTTGGGCAGCTCCACCTCTGTGGCTCTGCAGGATACAGCCCCCACAGCTGTTTTCACAGGCTGGCATTGAGTGACAGGCACACAGTGCAAGCTGTTGGTGGATCTACCATTCGGGGGTCTGAAAGACAGTGGCCCTCTTCTCACAGCTCCACTAGGCAGTGCCCCAGTGGGGACTCTGTGTGGGGGCTTTAACCCTACATTTCTCCTCTGCATTGCCCTAGTAGAGGTTCTCCATGAGGGCTCTGCTCCTGCCACAGACTTCTGCCTGAACATCCAGGCATTTCCATACATCCTCTGAAATCTAGGCAGAGGCTCCCAAAGCTCAACTCTTGTCTTCTGTGCACCTGCAGGCCCAACACCACAGGGAAGCCACCAAGGCTTAGGGTTTTTACCCCATAAAGCAATGGCTTGAGCTGTATCTTGGCCCCTTTTAGCCACAGCTAGAGCTGGAGTGGCTGGGATGCAGGACATCAAGTCTTGAGGTTGCACAGAGCAGCAGGGCCCTGGGCCTGGCCCACAAAACCATTTTTTCCTCTTAGGCCTCTGGACCTTTGATGGGAGGGGCTGCCGCAGATGTCTGACATGTGCTGGTGACATCTTCCTCATTGTCTTGGTTATTAACATTCAGCTCCTTTTTACTTATGCAAATTTCTGCAGCAGGCTTGAATTTCTCCTCAGAAAATGGGTTTTCTTTTTCTACCACATAGTCAGGCTGCATATTTTCCAAACTTTTATGCTCTGCTTCCCTTTTAAACATAAGTTCTAATTTCAAATTATCTCTTTGTGAATGCATATGACTGTATGCTTTTAGAAAAAGCCAGGTCACATTTTGAATGCTTTGCTGCTTAGAAATTTCTTCTGCCAGATACCCGAAATCATCTCTCTCAAGTTCAAAGTTCCACAGATCTCTAGGGCAGGGGTAAAACACTGCTAGTCTCTTTGCTGAAGTGTAACGAGAGTGCTCCAGTAACACCTTGATAGATTTTTCAATGTCTAAATATTCCTGAATATCAAAGTTTGATAAATATAGACAGAGAAATAGAGATTATATAGACATAATCTATATAAGTGAGTCACTCCAAGTCACTTCTTGTCATTTTGTTTACTAAATTTTTTACTTCCTTTTACAACGGGACATGTTTGAAGCAGAACCTTTTGACCAAATCTTCCCTTTCATTAATTCATTTTTTAACAAACACCTACTAGGTGAAAAGCATTATTCAGTATGCTTATGGTGTAGTGGAAACCAGGGCAATTTCTCCAAAGAAAAGATCCTTTGAAATCTAAATTTTGATTGATTGCCTGAGCAACACTAAACTCAGGAAAATAAATAACAGCAATAGTAATACTCATCAGTTATATATAAGGTAACAATAAATTCCTATTTGATTAGGATAGCCCTGGCTTATGGATTTTTACCCAGTGTAACTATTGGAAATGCTCCTTTCAGTTTTAAAAGTGTCTGTATTTGGATGATAAATTATATGTTCTACTTATTTATACACTACCTGCAAGTACAAGGAGCTTGTAAGAAGTTCACATTTATTAACTTATTTAATACAAGAATCTGGAAAAAAAACATGAAAACTGGAAAAGTAAGACTCCTTCACCATGAGAATCACAGTGATTTCAGAGGATATGGCAGAAATCAAGTAGCATAAATATTATTTCTTACATAGCATTGAATTTAGAGAATGTAAAGTTTTCTGCAAAATGAAGGTATGAATATGTTATAAATACTCATTTTCATATATAATTTAATGTTTTTCCAATTAAGGATACATTTGAATTGATTCAGAGGAAAGAAGTGTCTTAAGAATTTATTTTAAAAATCCCATAATAGGCCATAATCTATCAATTACAAACATCAATTTTAACTTTGATACTTCTTTAGTGATAAAAAATTAGTGCATACTTTAGAACATATGTGCAGAAAGCTTTTTTGACACTGCATTCCCGCTGCTTTTAAAAAAGAAATGTATTTCTGGGATAGGAGGCATTTTTAAAGAAACTATCTCATTGTGACTATCTAGAAAGGTGACATTTCGTACTACATAAGACAATGTGCTTTAAAATTTTCTTTGGATAAAAGGAGAGATAAGAGTACATGAACTTTGAGTAGAGCTACTTACAAGTCTACTTAGTCCTACATATTGCTTTACTATTGTGTTGGCAAGGCATCAGTCAGTGGAATTAGGGTAGTCTCAATGAGTTGTGCATTAATTTTAGCAAATTTAAATTGCTTCAATAAAATATAGGTGTTGTAACATACAATTATCAGCTCTTTGGTGAATTTGATATTAAGAAATCTTCACTAAAACACAGAAACCTCTCTAGATAATAATTCTTTATAATAAAACTTTTTAATATCATAAAATGGATCTTTTCTTCCTTGTTAATGTTTAACTGGTCTAAGCTCAGGAAAGCCCAACATACAGTGTGTTTACATTTGATCATGTAAATATTCATTTATATAATCCTGCCTTTGAAATCTAACTCACTGCAGCTCACTTCTTGTTATTTCATTTACTAAATTATTTCCTTCCTTTCAGAACGGGACCTGTTTGGAGCAGAACCTTTTGACCCATTTAACTGTGGAGCAGCAGATTTCCCTCCAGATATTCAATCAAAATTAGATGAGATGCAGGTGACTGTTTTGACAGACTGGCCCATAAATGATTTATTTCATTTTGATATGGGACAAAGAAAATGTTATGTACCAAAACTATGGTTTCCTTCAATTATTTTCACTATAAAAACTGGCTTAAAATAATTACTTTAGAATAATAATGTACAGTTAGTCCTAAAAATACTCCTACATATGCTAAGGATAAGGTTGTTGGTTTTTTAAATGGTTCAATTTACAATGGCAATAAGATGGGTTTTTTTTAATACAAAATGGCATGGATTCTAATGGTTCATTGTTTTGAAATCTAGAGTTAAAAAGTCACTGCATTAGATTTATAAGATTTGATTTCAGTCTTAACAATTATGAATTTGAAAATTGTAAATGGGTAGATGAAGGAAAATCTTTGTAAGACTGAAATTATTCTCTCTGAAAAGAAGCATTGTAGCTGTAGTTCATAACTTTTGGGCTTTTATTTAAAAAGCAAACACCCAGTGACAACTTCTTTAGGAATGTAGTTCAGTTGGGTTTTCATTTCTCTCTCTTCCTTTTACTTTTTTGTTCTAAATTGGTCTGAAGTTTACAGAAATTGGTTTTAAACGCTTTGCACTATGGGCCATGATTTAAAAATAGTCTTATAAACCCTAGAATAAAGTCTTCTCTTTATATTTGCCCTTTACATTTTGGTGAAGTTATTATATCCTATTTTTCATCAAAAAGTTTATGTATGGTAGAATCCAGACAGACACCAATTATATGAAGCTGATTGAGAAGAGACAATGAAGACACTAAAGTAAGGAGAAGGAGGTATTTTTGTTTATTAGTCTTGGGTTAATACATTAATTCTCTATGCCTCACTTCCTAGAAAAAACAATTATGGATGAACACTGATCTATCACTGGTAATTGCAATCCTTCTTAGAAAGTTAATTTAAATGCCCTTTTACTCATTTTTGACTGCAGCTGTGTAGCTATCTTATTTTCTAGGTAGTACATGAATTCATTATTGTTCTAGATGTAATAACATGCCTGAATTTAAAAGTTGAATTACTTAACATATGCCTTCAGGTTTTCAAAGACTCTATTAAAACAGTGTTTCTCAAGTTGAATGATTCTTAATCCCCTTTTACATAAAAATTGTTTTAGATCCTTAGTATTAACTTACAATTTTTAAATATTGACAAAAATGTTATAAACAACTTGTCCTTATAGTTTTTATAAAATTATGAATTCAATAAATTATAAATTAAATGAAAGCCAAATTGCAACACCAGTACAGGATGGATGATCTCATTTGGTTAAAGCTAAAACCACTTTATCAAATTTCTATTGATTTCAACATGTATCCTATTTGACGGCACAGATTTCCTAGTTCTTTTCTATATTTCAAATACTATGAAACTTTCAAATGGTGCATGATAATTTAGCAAGAATGCTGTATTTCATATGAAATCAATTCCTTTCCTTTTACGTTAGTTTTACCCATTGGACATGTACTATCTGGTACTAATGCTTTTGTAGTAACAAAGAAATATTTATGTGGTAGTATTTATTCTCAAGGGTTGCACAGGTCATACAGAGTACTTCTCTAAGAATTTTTTAGATTTTCCCAAAATTGGAAAACAAATTATTGAGCTTTAAGGATAAGCCTCTATTTCCAGATTTTGTTGGAACCAAGTGTGAGACACAATGTATTAGGATGATTGAGTGATGCGACACTCAAATAATGTTAAACTGTGGTGTTTTTGCTTTTGCTGTTTCTAATATTTTCTTAATGTCTTTTTAAATTCTTTACTGCTTTCATGGTGGGTAGCGCCAGAGATGGTTGGTATATTATTTTTATAATAATTTTAAACAACTTACAAATTTTTAAAGCTGAAACCTTAAAATTTGCATGCTTTATTTAATAAAAATTCAAACAACAGCTTCATATGGGTATATCTGATAATTAGTTATGTTTAAAGAGGTTTCATAAACCACATTTTAAGATTACTTTTCAGTGACTTAGTCACTATTGCATTGTTCAGTTCATTGTTTCCTTTCTTTTCTTTTCTCTTTTTTTTTTTTTTTTTTTTTTTGAGGCAGAGTCTCACTCTATCACCCTACCCAAGCTGGAGTGCAGTGGCATGATCTTGGCTCACTGCAGCCTCCACCGTCCAGGCTCAAGCAATCCTCCCTCCTCAGCCTCCTGAGTAGCTGGGACTACAAGTGTGCACTACCACACATGGCTAATTTTTGTATTTTTTGTTAAAAGCAGGGTTTCATCATGTTGCCCAGACTGGGCTTGAACTGCTGGGCTCAAGTGATCTACCAGCTTAGACCTCCCAAAGTGCTTGGACCACAGGCATGAGCCACCATACTTGGCCATGATTGTTTCTTTTAGTCCAATACTTACTTGCAAGTTCACTTTAACAAAAGTAAAATAATATTTTCTTCATCTAAAGTCTATGATGGCTTTTATTATTAATCGTGCTAGCCTAATGAATCTAATGCACACATTTAGCTACTATATCTTTGCATATCATATAAAAACTTAATATAGTACAATGGGTTGTGAACACCATATTGAGTTAATAAGCCTAGTAAGACATTTAGTTTTCATCTTTCATTTACAGGGTATTGTGACTAAGCTATTTTTAAGAGAATTGAATTATTAAGTTTGAAATCACAGAAGCATCTCATGCATGTAAGCATTTATGCAGAAATGTTAAACCATATTTCAGTACAAGCAGTTAGAAAATTAAACATTTATTTGAAATCAATAATGTAGCTATTTGATTTGACATAATTTAAACTGTCCAGTACATGTCACCAACAGGAAAATAAGTGGACTAGTATTGATAGCCCACACTGTAACATATGAGCTATAATAATTTAATACATTAAAAAACAAGCATGGCAAGTTCATGAAGGATGAAAGAATCATGTACGAGTGGTGTTAAGTCAGCTGGCTAGTACTCTGGGAGAAGATCAATGTACTGCTGAAACTTACAGCAAATGCCGAGATACATTTCAGAAGTAATCAACATTTTAAAATGTTTAAAATATTATTGAATATTCATCAGACTTTTGAATTGAAAAGAAAATTTTGTAAGGAAAAGAAAAATATGGACATATAGCATCCAATTTTTTAAAATTTACTGTCTAAAAATATATAAATACATTACATATACAAAATTAAAGCAATTAGACAAATGGCTAGGAAACTAAAGAATCAACAGATAAATAAAAAAGCACTAGTTCACAAAAGAAGACCACAAGTGGCTTACACATATGTAGACATGTTCTGTCTAATCAAAGTAAACATACAGATCAAATAAAGAACTGTAATGCCATTTTAATCTAGCAGATTATTTTTTAAACTAACAATCAATCAATACAAATGAAAGTGTGATAAAACAAGCACTGTAAATTGTTGGCAGTCCAGAGTTAGTTCAGAGGTAACTATGGCCTAGCAGTCTCTTTAAAGGGTGACTTGTTATTAATACTTTTATTTCTGTTTGATAGCAAAGCTTTAAAGCAATCTATTCTGATGAAAAAATAAGTATGAATGTGCTCAATCTCTAAGAATAAAAATACCTAGTCAACATTATTCATAATTTTAAAATGCTGGGAAACAATCATAAAAATTAATAGCATTTTATATAGTCATAATAAATTAGTTTTGTGGGAATTTAAAATAATCAAGGTCTGCAAAGATGAAAAGAGGAAGATAGAAAACTATATATATGTAATATATTACTTACATAAGAAAATTATATGGCATAAATATATATTCATATTATCATTAAAATCATTTTTAAAAATCTATAGATAGAAAAAAAGACATACCTCAAAATGTAGTGGTTTTTCTTTCCTTGATATGCTTTTCTATTTCAAAATAAGAAAATTCATCAAAATATTTCATATAAAAAGCATATGGTGAATAATATTTTAATTACTTAATCATTCTTTTGTGTGACATTAGCTTATGATAACTCCCATCACTACATAAGTAAATAAAGTCTCATTTTTATTAAGAAGTTTGAAGCTCAACAGGATATGGAATTATTCAGAGTTTATTAAATTGTGATTTGCAAAATGGGACTTATGAAGAAGACAGGAAATGTGTGGGAAATTTTATCTGTGGAAGAAAGAAAATCAAGAAACCTTATAATATATAAGGATCCTTAAAAAGTCAATATGGAGATAGATATTATTGTAAGTCATATACTAACACTTTATTATTAAAATAGTGATTGACCTCTATTTTACTTTGACTCTTATTCTGCTTTTCGAATATTGATAACACATTGACAAATAGTATTTTCAGGGTACTTGAAGTGACACTGGTTTACTAGCAGAATGAACTGATAACATTTAAAAGTACCGTATGGTATCAAACATTTCCACATGTAACTCTCTTTCTATCTGTCATTATCTATCAATGTATCATCTATCTACCATTTATAATACACCAGAAGATGACATAATATACAGATCTTCAGATATCCAAATAAAATAATTTTAAAGAAAAGTTTACTTACAGTATTTTAAAGTATTTATTTTTCTAAGTATTTGCTGGCTGTTTGAAAAATATAAATAAATATAGCAAAATGTATTTTGTGATAAGAATAGATTTTTTAAAAATAATGATAAGTAGTCTCATATTTACTCAACTAAAGATTGTATTCCAAGTACTGGAAAGACATTTTAAAAAACTTGCACAATGATTACGTCACTGTAATTGCTATATAGTAGTAGTCTCTGTGCTGTAAACATAATGAAGACTATCCTTTGAACATTAATAACAAATAAAGTATGGCTTACAGCTTTGTAACTACCTTCCTCCTCTATATGATGATGTTTACATTGGATTTATAGAAAGATAAGAACATTTACATAATTATTCTAAATAAAAGTAATTTGGAGAGATGCAAAAAGATACACAATTAGCTAACATACAAGTAGATATGGTCAGTCCAATTAAATAAAACACCCGAAGCAGAGGTGAAAACCAATGGTTACCTTTAGGAGACATTTTGTTTTCTTTAGGAATACACTGCTATCTGCATATTATTTGCCAATAATGTGTTGCATGGCCACTCCAAATTACAAATTACCTTTCTGAAACATTTCAGTTCTGTTAGTAAGAAAAAAAAGGTAGAGTATGTAGAGAGCACTACCACATTTGCTTCTACAAGGAGACCCACAATGTAACCTCCACTTTCATTGATCAGTGCAAGTCTGTGCTTTTCATCTTTGTGTAGGCCAATGTGTATAGATTTACAGGAAAGGGTAGGAATGGGGAGAGGCGGCAAGACTGGAGATGGCCCACAGTTCAGTTATCTTATGCAATAAAAAAAAGAGAGAGAGATTGGAGTAGAGAAAGACAGACTCCTTTGCCATTAACTTATAATTCAAAATCTTGGTGGAAAAACACTTTCATAGCAATTGTGTTCTTACACTTAATAAATCAAAGACAACTTAACTTCTAAAATATGCAAGGAAGAGTAGGAGTCAAAGAAGCCAGTCCGCTACAAGCAACAGCAAGGCTAGTAGGGGAAGTTTTCTCCATGGCAAAGTAATCTGCAGTTGTGTGTTCCACAGAGGATATGGCATTGCATTTAAAAGAAGTATTTTACCAGGGCTCTGGTCAGTGCTAACCAGGAAGATCATCAGGCTATCTTGAACCTCTCATCAATTTGAAGTCTAACTATCTGAATAATATTTAAATTAATAATAATTTTTAAAGCTAACAGATTTCATTTACAATAGAATGATGTAGTAACTAGCCTTTTCTGAAAAAGAAACCTTTATCTTAATTGTATGTATTTTCTTCTGTCTCTCATGCATGCTAACCTCACATACATTTAAAGTGTTAATGGGTCTCAAAGAACTACCAGTGCTATACACCTATATAAAAATTCAGCAAGTCAACATTTGACCTATAGTTATTTATTAGTTGATCAAAGCATGAATATTTCAACTTTAGTGCATAGTCTTTTTTATTCACTGATTTTATTTTATTTTATTTTGCTGTGAGCATTTCGGATATTAATTATTTTATTCTGTTTTACAGGAGGGGTTCAAAATGGGACTAACTCTTGAAGGCACAGTATTTTGTCTCGACCCATTAGACAGTAGGTGCTGACATCAAGAAAAAGAAATCCTGATTCATGTTAAATGTGTTTATATACACATGTCACTTATTATTACTTTAAGATAGGTATTATTCATGTGCCAATATGTTTTTGAATATTTTAATATTTTGAAAATTTTTGCAGTTAAATTTCCTCACCTTCACTATTGATCTGTAATTTTTATTTTAAAAACAACTTACTGTAAAGTAGATCATACTTTTATGTTCCTTTCTGTTTCGACTGTAGATGAATTTGTAATTGGAAGACATATTATAGAAATACCTGCCTTGTGTCTGAGTTCTATTTAGTTAGCATCTTGAAACTTGTATTCATTTTCCAGATGGCTAGTTTATTAATGATTTCCCAAAAGCTATACCTTAAAGATAACTTTTTAAATTCTGAAGAGATATGCCAATGTCAAACTAAACATGTTCTGTTTTCAAACCAACAAACATGTTACTATTCATTAGACAGATATCATTTTATGTATAAATACTGTTCACATCACTGGGAAAATGTAAACTTTAAACATAATGCCACAAGGTCACTAATTTCTAGCAGGTAAAATTATAAGGATATAAATTCCAATAATAAACCAAATGTATTTAGAGTATTAGTAAATGCAAGGTGATGTTAGTTATGATCAGTTATACTCTAAATATTTAATTTGTTTTATAAAGATAGTGAAAAAATGAAAATTTGCTATTTATTAAAAAAACATTAAATTTCATTCCAAATGAGATAAGTTATATTACTATAACATCTAAGCATCATCTGATTTGATATTCCCTAAAAAACATTTGGAATATATGCTATCTGTAGATTCAGTGTCTATTACCCATATTTACTTTACCAAATATATTTCTCCTCACTATTACATAAGGACTACTCTTCTCATATTTTCTTCTTTGATGAAGATATTTTTCACCAAAGTTTATTTTGTGATGCCCCCTTGGTTTTGATACTTTAAAATCTGTGGCAACCGTTCTATATGAATTATCAATATTATTTGGTAAATTCAATCTGTATTTGTTTTGTTAAAGTCAAAAATCTCATTTTTCAAAAAAAAAATCCAGTTACTGCTCAGTTTAGTCTTGAACATGAGCAATAAAATTCTCTTGCATTTCATTCTTGATATGCTGATGAACCTAGACTTTTAAAAATATTTGTCTTCTATACCTTTACCCATTACATAACAGACTAATTTGTACTCAGTAAAACAAAAATTTATGGTCAAAATTTCTAACTTGGTTCATCACATTATAAGATAAATAAATTAAATTAATGAAAATGTGACTTAGATTAGGGGTGGCCCTCAAAAATAGATTTATCATTTACTCATGGGAATTTTCTTCAAGTGTTAAAGGTACATTTTCACTAGAAAAAGAAATCAAATATGCTTATGCAATATATATTTGTGTGTTTTTCCTTAATGTTATATGGTATATATGAGCCTTCTTGTTTAGTTTCTTTGATCTGCTAAGTTGTACCTGAATTAGAGGGCAATATATGTTTCATAAAGAAGAGTCTTTATAATTTTGTTTGTCAGATAGTATTTTGGAATTTGTATAATGAGGATGTTTAGAAGCCATATAAGTGGCTTTTTTTAACAGATAGAATTTGTATTTTTATTGTACTTTAAAAAGATTTATGTAATAGGTATATATTTAGTGGCCATTTATTATCAATGGTAACACAATAGAGTGCTAAGATGGTATTTGCACATTTAAGATATGTTACTTTACCAATTTTTAATGGTAATCAACTCTGCTACTGGCATGATGAAATAGTACATAACTGGTCATTAATTATGAACATTTATTTCTCCAGTGTGTTTTTATGAAGATCTGGTTGAAAATTGTATTTCTATGTAAACTCAATGATATGTTTGGTTTTCCTGAAAATAAATGATTTTAAATAAATTAAATTGCATAATTCATTTGTTAAATAATCTCTAATTAATACAGACACATTCTGAAGCTAATTATATAACAGATTTTCTTGATCATAAATGGAGCTAAAAGAAAGGAAGAGAGTAAGAGGAAAAGGCAAAGAAGAAATAAAGGGCTTTACCTTTAACTTCATTTCTTGCAGCCCACACACATTTTAGCTTTATGAGCAAATATCATTCAGTTGTGAAAACAGTGGACTGATCCTGCTGGTGAGAGAGGTCATGATTTGCTTCCTTTTACCAGAAGCATCTGGTGCAAAAACTGTATTATGTAAATATCAATTTCATAACTGGAGGCTTTTTTTAACTTAGCAGTAATACAAAGGGTGTCTTGGCTGATAGTTTTATAAAGGTGGAACTTGATAATGGGATGTGGATTATGACTAAGAGTGCAATCAAGAAGAAGTTTTGAATCAATTTAAAACGTGATGTTAAGTATTTTATGGACACGGGACTCACACGCACAGCCTTTGAACACCAAGGAACAATTCATCAATTCATTCAATGAAATTCATTTATTACCCACTTTATATGAATAAGATGTACTTTATGGGGTAAGAAAACATCTAGCAAGTTTGCTAACAGATGTGTTAGCAGGTGGCATTAGATTGACAGGATCCCTGATTTCAGTCAGTTTATTGTCATAAAGTAAAAGTATGGGAAGCATATAAGTGAATAAATAAGAGCGAATATGTATCACAACACTGTGTGAAACAAAAACTTCCCCAGGAACACTTATATTTAAGTATGTTTAAGTCTGGTTACCTCGTACTAGCTGATGTCAGCTATCAGACATCCAGTGTGAAGTTTATCAGAGCAGGCCAATGGTAAAAATTTTCTTCGTCTCTTTTTGTTCTTTTATTTTGGATTTGGATTTTTCTTAAAAAATTTAATAATATTATGGGAATGTATTTTCAGTAGGATTTCTGATAGATAATATGTTGTATTTCTAAATACTGATATTTTTTATTCGTTTTTATGTTACTTAGCATAACCCTGAAAAAACTGGCTGTTAATGTTTTTCTATTCCAGTGTTTCCACATATACTTCCAGATTCAATATTTACTCATGATTTTGGGCTTCATCCTCTGTTAAATTACTTGAAAAATCTTGGAGTCAATTTTGACAACTGAATTTCAGACTCCACCTAAACTACACCCTGTATAGGGAACTTACAAATGTGATGGTCACAGTTGGAATTGCCCTTGGACCCCTGTGTCTCATGCAGAAAGTGTCTTCTTCCTATATAATTTCAGACAAATATTTAAAATCTCCCCCTTCTAAGTCCATCTCACAAATTTGACACAAACCTTAATTCTTGTACATTTATTTCATGTTTTGATCTTTTGTTGTTAAAGTCTGTGATAATCCACTAATGAAACTCCCTCTCTAAAAGCATAATTTCTCTAGAATTCCAAGTGGGATTTTCTTAATCTAGCAAGAATGCCACCTCCTAAAATC
Source organism: Pongo pygmaeus (assembly GCF_028885625.2). Lineage (NCBI taxonomy): Eukaryota > Metazoa > Chordata > Mammalia > Primates > Hominidae > Pongo > Pongo pygmaeus. Next base: position 88,568,123 of record NC_072384.2, read on the forward strand.
ATTTATGGTCTATTTTCTTGCTTTCAAAATACAGTTTAAGAAATATGAATATTACGTAAGTAGCAGACAGCATTGTCTTTCTCTGGATTCATTTTTTTCTGCTCTACTTCTTAGCTTCTAATCAATACTATGCCAATTCTAATGGCATACTTAAGAAGGAGTTGAGTTTAAAGGCTCACTTCTCATTTTTCTGACATTACATGATAAATTGAAATAACCAAATTTCTTATTTCTATATCATTAACATTGTGTTTTTTTGTCAGTTAATAGTACCACCAAGACTATGTAACACAAATTTTGTAAAAATTTATTTCCTTTACTTTAGCTACATTTTTGGCATTCATTCAGATCTACATGCCAAATTCATTGAACCAAATCTAGTTTCCAAGCAATTCTATAGACACCTTGGAATATTCATTAAGACTTTTAAAAGTTTATATTTTCATTAAAGGAGGCCTGATTAGAAGCTATAGAAGTTGTCTTCTGAAAAGTATTTTCCAGTACCCACTGGAATAACAAAGTTCTCTGTGAATGAGCACTCTGAAATCTCATACTATTTTCTCAGTACCTTGGACATAATCAACTTATGATAGCTAATATATTTTGTAAAAATCAATAACATATTGTCTAAGAAACAGCTTTCTTTTTGTATTTTTAATACAGCATTTTTTAAAAAGCTTTCCTCTCCATTTTTCAACCATTTTGAAGGAAGGATTGCCTTGACATCCTTCCTCTTTGTTACCAAGTACAACACTTTGCCCATAAGCATTCATTAAAAGATTGCATATTTATTTAGATGCTTCTTGCTAATGATGTGAACTTAAATTTTGTATGTTCTCTTAGAAAAGAACAACATGCCTTCAAATAAATGTTGGGAGAAGATAACCACTATCTCATTTTCAATAAAATATTTATTATTATTTTAACTTCTATTGTGGCAATAATTTGCTAAATAAATATCTTAGTAATTATTGAAGTTTGTCTAACAATCACCATAGAATCATAGACTAAGGAAGTCTGGCCCAATTGATAGAGGAAAAACAAAATAATGGTTACTTAGTGTCAAAGAGGCTATGAAGATGCCTCATGAATGTTATGTAATTAAGGGACAGGGCCTGTGCTCACGGGGTTGGAGAAGTATATATATTAAGTGTGTATATTAAAGAATGACAGCTAAAAACTCAAACTGTAACTTTTCTTGAATCCCATATTGTCGTCACACAGTTTTCACTGGTTTGATGTATTTTTAAGTTCATATTTCTGTCCTTAACTTTTTATTGTCCTCTTATTTCAAATGAACTTTCAGAAGAACATCTTGGGGTCCTTCCCAACTGCCTACTCCCTCCCCTCTGTCTGGCCAGGCTGTTATGTTCTAGTCTGTTCCAAAGGTCACTTGTTCCAGTTGAAATAGCTGTCTGGATGGCTTGGAACTAATCCAGACACTGGTTCTTTCCTGCAAAGAAAGCAAAGATAGATGTTTGTTTCTTGGTTACATTTTGAAAGGAAAAAATAAAATAATTTTATGGCTGGACCATGCTTGAAAAAGATCATATAATTCTAGAACCCATTTAAAATTGTTATTATTTTCCAATATTTTGTGTCTATTTTTATTTTTTATATACTTTTCAAAATCAGTTGTTTAGTATCAGTATCATTAGACAAATAGGCAATTGTGTGTCAGAAGTATATACAGATAGATTTTGTTACATTTTAATTAAATACTAATTTCTCTCTCTCACATACGCACTCCATTTAACTATTAAGTTCTTTATTTATCTTATTCTTAGTAACTGCTTTAACTAAAGAAAAATAAACTTGAGTCAGGCTAGACAGTACAGGGAATAGAGGAGACAGGTAATGAGGGAATACTCATAAATCTTCATAGATATCAACTTACCCACACTTGGCAAAGTGGCTGTGTGCACATATTTGACCTCTTCATTTTTCAGACAAGTTGAACCATTTTCGGGCCAGGGAGTACAAAGAATGATGCAGTTATCTGAAAAGTTGTTTCTACAGTGATTTCTCTTTAATCTCCCCTACTTCCCTCATAATGCCTGCGGTTTTTGTCTTTTCTACATAAAAGGAATTAAACAGAAAAATTGCTAAAAATAAGCTGGTTACCGTTTCATGACTTCCAGCTACCAATGGCAATTAGAAAAACAAATATTCCTTCCTTGGAATCACTTGAGTTTGTAAATTTCTAAACCATACAGCTCTTGAATTTTTAAGTAACTTTTAAAAAGATTCCTTACAATGAACAAAGCCTGATCTACAGGGAACTGTTGAACTAAAATCGTAACACTCTATGCTTTGATGTTACAGCTTTGCTTATAGCATTAATTCAGTATTCTTTTGACTTTGGGAAATTCATGTAATGGGGTTTTATGTCTGACATTCACAAGCATTAGCCATTCTTGGCATAAGGAAAGGAAGAAATTCCCCCAAATAAACCTAAGATTTAAAAAACAATTATCAGAAGAATCCTGTATTTTACATTCTTTAACTTGCCTACTAGTTGTAAATAAATATTGAATCAATGGCTTCTAAGTAAATAGTGTCCCTGGCTCAGAATTAGAGATAATAGTAGTCTTGAAAAAAAGTACAAGAGCGATCACAAAACTGTTCCAACCTTTGAATCTCCTTATTATAGAAATATTTTTTGTAAAATATTTCCCTTCATAACAATCAGTTGAATGCAGGGCAAAAGTATCATTCTCTCCTTTCTCAACCTTTCCTACTCCTAGGTACACATTTAAAGACAGACCTCAGTATATATTTACACTGGAAAAATGGAGCCTGTGTTTCTCTACAAAAGTATTAATGGCCTGCCACATTTTCAGGATGACTTCAAGATGAATAAGGTATGTCTCAAAAGAATTCCAAGGCTCCCCCTCTTTCCAAGTGAATATTAAACCTTGAAAACGCCAGCAAAAAAAAAAATTCTGAAACATGCAAGGTAATACTACATCAAAACACCAAAACACAAGTATTGTTACATGTACTCACATGGATAGAAATATTTAGATTCACAGAGAAGTTGTCCCATACCTGGGTTTTTCAGGAACCTGCGTGTATGTGCTTAGGTTTTGTAATGTGTGTGAATATGAATATTAGAATACTTTCTTGAAATAGAGTCAAATAAAACTTGCCTTTGACATGTTGAGTAATACTCTTTGAATGGCCTTTTTGGTAAAGTTTTTCTTGTTTGTTGTACCTGTAAAGGAAGGGAAATGCAGAGAACATAAAAATCCTCAGCATGCCGTTAAATCTTCCAAAGGCAGCAATTGCCCTGTGCATTTCTCATCATTTTGCATCCCTTAATCCTTAATCATAGAGCTGAAGCTGGAGAAAACAGCTGGCCCTGAAAACCACAAATGGGCTCAAGTATTTATTATGTTATGCAAATTGATCAAAACTCTACAACTCTTTAGAAAATAATTTACAAAAAGAAAGAAACCTAAAACAGTATTCTTCTTAACAAGCAGTTCAACTTTGTTTTGTTAAAGAAGCAATAAAGAATATCCAAATAAGATTTATTAAATAGTTTCTAGACAGAAAATAAAGTCAATGAGACCATGGAAAGCACATGAGTCATATGACCTAGTTGAGTTTATTTAGAACACACACACACTCAAAAAATTTGGGATTCCATCAAAACCAGATTGTTTCCCGCACTGTTCCCCAACTAAAAATTCGAAAGTCAAAGGAAAATTGGAGAAAAGTGTTCAAAAACGCTATGCACGAAAATTGTCTAACAACAAACAAAACAAATTGGATAAAGAAAAAACTGTTATACCATTTTGATTTTTATTAGTCTGTTCAATGGTATTTTTATTTCATATAAATAACTTGCATCAAATACCAGTGATCTTTTCCTTTAAGAATTAGCAGGAAAATTATAATAATGAATTCATTTTGAGTAGTAAAATGAAACAATGTAACTAGGATTTAAAGAACGAGAGAGTTATTTTGGAATGTGCTTGCTCTTAAGAAAGGCCAAACAAGATTAAAATAAATGCATTAATTCATCATTGTTCTTCATGAGAATGACCAATTTAAAGCAGAGAGAAACTTCAGTTCTGTTTCAAAAGGTCAGCTGTGATGGTATTCAAGAGGGAAACTGAAGTCACATTTTTAATACTTAAGACAGACGCTTAATGTTAAAAGACTTCTCTGATGAGATCCTTTTGTGCCAACTGGAGTCTATGCTCCTCAGTGGGTATACAGTGGAAGAAAAAAACAAGTAATTGTCCTTTACTAATCCTTTTAAGTGCTTCAGCTGCACATACTCTGAAGGGGCAATTGAAATGTCTGCACCCTGCTTACTTCTCCACTAGGACTATGCTCCCTTTCCAGTAAGAAGTCTCTCTCTCTCCATAAGTATGTGTACAGAACTGAAGTTTTTACAAATGTGATTTTGAATTTGCTCTAAGCCAAATATTAAAACAGCTTGGAGTATCCATTCTGAAAACAATTTAGACACACATTCTTTAAAAATTTCAATTCCTAAAGGAAAAATCATCAAAGGAAAATTGTATAAACAATGAATATATATTGGCAAGAATAGTGTTTATCCATGACCGCCAAAATTTAAGATTACTGATAGAGATTGTGGTATGTCTATGTGGCTAGAAAGATTATTGTCAGATGAACAATCTTTTCCATCCAGCACTCATCATAGAATATTCTTTGGTATATGTGAAACCACAAGTACATCAGTGGGAACTTAGTGCAGTAAGTTGGAAATACTGGAGTCAAACCACTAATCATGGCAGTCAGACTTCCCAGAATAAATTCGTTGCAATAGAAGTTATGCCAACTACTTGAGTTAAAAATGTGGCTTGAAAAGTTACAGATCAGCATAATATAGAAGGGTTATTAGCAAACTACAGTAATGTGGTTTTAAAGTAGACAGTTTAAACAGCATTTCATAATTACATTTTTCTTAGATACAGGGTCTCAAACGAAAGACAGTTGGAAGCACCATCAGTTATATATTTAATCAAGCTGGGGTTTGCAGATGAATGTATCTATTCTGCCTAAGTGAATTTTGCTCATAAAATATGAAAGCCTTTTGTTGTGTAGAATATATGTCAGCATACATAGGTCACAAAACAGAAACATTTTTCTCATTGTAAACTACACAATTGTCCAGGCATTTTCATAAGTTAGTCTTAACATTTTTGATACTTCATAATTGTGAATTAATATGACCTAGAGTCAAGGCAATTAGGAATATACAAAAGTGTGATTATTTTAAAGTTTCTATTTAATATTTATAGCAATACTATAGACAAATTCAGGATGAAAGTCAGGTAGGGTGACTATCTTTTAAACGTTTGTATGAACTTCAAATTTCAGACACAAACAAAAACTAAAGTAAGGTACATTTTAGGTTGACATACAATCTTTGGTTGAGAATTACTATTATTTTAATGCTACTTCTTAACCATACTAATTGTTATAAATCCAGTACCAGTGTGTTTAACAAAGTATTTTCCTAAAGAGCAAGAAGTATGTATATTTTCACTAATTTGTAATGAGGTCTTTACATGTAACTTTTTTTAGTTTCCATGTAGTTTTTCTCTTTCTGTGTGTGTGTGTGTGCATGTTTTCATTAAAAATATTTTTTGTGTTATTTTTATAAAGAAAAATTTGCAAAATGATTTTCTTTCTTAATTTATATATATATATTTCTTAATGCTACACAAGGCTAATTTTCTATACATGATACTTTTAAAAAATTATTTTACTTATGTAAGGATGCTCTTTTTGATCACCTACTAATTTGGCTCTATATATGGGTTATTAATGCCAGGAAACTTTATGCATTATCTTTCACTGAGTTAATTTTGTGAAGCAGAAATAATCTGTTTGTCCTAGGATAAAGGGATTTACTATCCTGCTCCCCCTCGAGTTTTTCACAATGTACATAAAATGATGTAAATTATTTAACAGAAACTTCTGATTACCTATATCATGATTTTCATGCCTATAGATGCAAAATTGCAGCATAAACATTTTTTCAGGTGAATAACCTGAAATCCACAGTGTGTAGATATTTTCCTATTGAAATAAATAGTTGTTTCTCTAATATTCCACATTACTTTATAGACAATCAAACACTTTTGACAGATGAAAATAAGAAAATCAAATTGTTTTTAAAATTCTTATGCTAAGAAATAGAAGGTAACATTTGTTTAAGTAGATAATTAGCCAGTCTTGGTGGTGCATGCGTATAATCCCAGCTACTCAGGAGGCTGAGGCAGGAGAATCGTTTGAACCCAGGAGATGGAGGTTCTGGTAAGCCAAGATCACACCATTCCACTCTAGCCTGGGAAACAAGAATGAAACTCCATCTCAAAAAATATACATGGGAAAAATATTTATTTAATAATAAAAAAATTAATATCAAAGTTATTGTCAATATTGATAACCAATGAATACAAATGTTCTGTAACTTATAAATAATTGTAAAATACACGGTACTATTATTATTAAATTTAATGGACAATAGATTTCTCTACTGAGATTTAAAGTTTAGCCAAGTGTGAATTTTATTGTGTTATAGACTGTGGATTATGTTCTGTGTTAAATTTTTTTAAAACCTATAGATACTGTATGCTAACCCATATTCCTTTACTAGTTGTAACTTTGGTTCTCACTTCTTTTTATAGTAAAAATTACATTCAAGTACAGTGATAACTTAATAGTGTGTTGAGTTTATCATAGTAATGAATGTTAAAATGTTCTGAAATTGACTTTGAGGCAACTTACTTGGATTAACAAATCTCAGAAGAAAAAATATAAAATATTAGGACAGTGGCTATTCTTAATGATATTAGTCCTTTCTTAATTAAAACTTCCATGTTGTATAATAATATTTTGACAAAATTCAAAATGCTGAAAATTGCTGGTGAGGATGTGGAGCAACAGGTACTCTCACACGTGGGTATCAGAAAAAAAGAAACAAATCTGCTCTTTGGAAAATAGGCTGTTTCTAGGTTTTGGGAAGAAAATATATGAGATGAGTTTGGAGCATCATGTAGCGTCTGAAAATAAGAGATTGTTTTAAAAAAAAAAGAAACAGAAGAAATGATACGATGATGAGGATATGTCAAAGAAACACAGGAGTCAACTGAGAGACCTTCCATTGTCTAAAGATGGAACAATCTGAACAACAAAAACGGTAGTATTGGTTTATAACCCAAGTTTTAAAATAATAATCCATGAGTTCACATTGATAAAGAAGTGGTTGAATAAATTGAGGAGAAAAGATACAACTCCATACAGAAGAATTCCAAATAATTTATGTGATACTTTTTGCCATCAACGAGGTGAAGCATGACTCATCACTCTTTAAGCATGGGCTATGTATAGACAATTCCAATACAATGTGAAAAGAGTACAATGCTAAGGGAAGAAAAAATTAACTTTGCAGTGGAGAAGCCTGATAAACTATCAATCACAGTGCTAGTATATGCTCATGATATGATGAAATGGCACTTTACTTCTGAGGACTTCCTCTCCAATACCCATAAATCCAGGCTAATGATGAGAAAAAAAAATGATCAGACACATCCCAACAGAAAAACACCCTGCAAAAAAGCTGACTAGTACTACTGAAAATTGTCAAAGCCATTAAAATCTAAGTTAGTCTGAGAAACTGTCACAGCAAAGAGGATCCTAAGAAGACATGATTACTAAATGTAATATGACATACTGATGGAATCCTGGAACCGGATAAGGAAATTAGGCAAAATTAAGGAAATCTCAATAAACTATAGACTTTTGTCAATAATAATAATGCATCAATATTAGTTCATTAATTGTGGCAAGTGCACTAAAAAATAAGGTATTAATAATAGGATAAGATGTGTGTGGTATATGGGATCTCTGTACTATCTTTGCGATTTTTCTGTAAATCTAAAACTGTTCTGAAATTTCTAAAAGTTTATTGTATAAATATTACCAGCTACTGGAGAGGCAGCTTAAATGCTTACCGATTAAAGTTTTTTTTATTAACACAGAACTCCAGACATTTTTAAAAATATAGCTACAAGAATAAGAAAATTAACTGGAAAAATGCCCGTTTTTCTTTAGGCCCACCACTAGAAGAAAAGCATGTTTAGTCTAAAACCTAGAAGAGAACTGTAGATTCAGAAATATAGAAGTGGTAATGTGTCCGGAATTGGTGGGTTCTTGGTCTCACTGACTTCAAGAATGAAGCCGCGTACCCTCGCGATGAGTGTTACAGCTCTTAAGGTGGCGTGTCTGGAGTTTGTTCCTTCTGATATTCGGATGTGTTCGGAGTTTCTTCCTTCTGGTGGGTTCGCAGTCTCGCTGGCTCAGAAGTGAAGCTGCAGACCTTCGAGGTGAGTGTTACAGCTCTTAAGGCGGTGCATCTGGAGTTGTTTCTTCCTTCTGGTGGGCTCGTGGTCTCGCTGGCTTCAGGAGTGAAGCTGCAGACCTTTGCAGTGAGTGTTTCAGCTCATAAAAGCAGTGTGGACCCAAAGAGTGAGCAGTAGCAAGATTTATTGCAAAGAGCGAAAGAACAAAGCTTCCACAGCATGGAAGGGGACCCCAGCGAGTTGCCACTGCTTGCTGGGGCAGCCTGCTTTTATTCTCTTATCTGCCCCACCCACATCCTGCTGATTGGTAGAGCCCAGTGGTCTGTTTTGACAGGGTGCTGATTGGTGCGTTTACAATCCCTGAGCTAGACACAAAGGTTCTCCACCTCCCCACCAGATTAGCTAGATACAGAGTGTAAAGCGTCCACACAAAGGTTCTCCAAGGCCCCACCAGAGTAGCTGGATACAGAGTGTCGATTGGTGCATTCACAAACCTGAGCTAGACACAGGGTGCTGATTTTTGGTGTATTTACAGTCCCTGAGCTAGACATAAAGGTTCTCTACCTCCCCACCAGACTCAGGAGCCCAGCTGGCTTCACCCAGTGGATCCCGGACCGGGGCTGCAGGTGGAGCTGCCTGCCAGTCCCACGCCCTGCGCCTGCACTCCTTAGCCCTTGGGTGGTCGATGGGACTGGGCGCAGTGGAGCAGGGGGTGGCGCTCCTCGGGGAGATTCCAGCGCACAGAAGCCCATGGAGGGGGTGGGAGGCTCAGGTATGGCGGGCTGCAGGTCCCGAGCCCTGCCCCGCGGGAAGGCGGCTAAGGCCGGGTGAGAAATCGAGCGCAGCGCCGGTGGGCTGGCACTGCTGGGGGACCCAGTACGCCCTCCGCAGCCGCTGGCCCGGGTGCTAAGCCCCTCATTGCCGGGGCGGCAGGGCCGGCCGGCTGCTCTGAGTGCCGAGCCCGCCAAGCCCACGCCCACCCGGAACTCCAGCTAGCCCGCAAGCGCCGGGCGCGCAGCCCGGGTTCCCGCTCGCGCCTCTCCCTCCACACCTCCCCGCAAGCTGAGGGAGCCGGCTCCGGCCTTGGCCAGCCCAAAAAGGGGCTCCCACAGTGCAGCGGTGGGCTGAAGGGCTCCTCAAGTGCCGCCAAAGTGGGAGCCCAGGCAGAGGAGGCGCCGAGAGCCAGCGAGGGCTGTGAGGACTGCCAAGCACGCTGTCACCTCCCGGTAATAATCAAATCATAATTGAGTACGCATTAATTTTATAGGAAGTCCATAGAAATACTAGATTTTTTAAAGTTGCAAAATATTACAAAATGATATTTTACAATACTATTCCACAGATTCTATTTCAATTCAAGAGTAGTTTACTGTCCTCCAAGCACCTTGGGAAGTTAAATAAATAGATATGGTACTTAATATGCTTAAAGCCATGTAGAGAAAAAGTCATTTATATACCGTTGCGTGGTCATAGATTAACAATGAAAAAAGTAAAGCTGCTAAAAGTAAATGAATGAAATTTTACTCATTCACAGCAGATACCACATAAATATTTTGAGTAGATCAATTTTATTTGTGCAGGGAAATATGAAACTATAAACTTAACACATTATATTTACCCTCAAGAAGATTTTAATTAGGTTGGGGATATCAGATTTTAGTGCTTGAATAATTCAGGAGGAATCAATATAAGGGTCACGGAAAGGCATTTTAATTTAGGTCACAGTGAATTCTACCTGTTGATTCTGTTGAGGAAACTACTTGAGGCAAGGCCAGGCAAGGATACCCTGTGTCAACAAATGACCCCCATGTACCAGAGGCTAACAACGAAGTTTATTTCTCACTCACACCACAAATTCATTCTGAGTTATTGCTATTCTCCTCCAAGGAAGCCCTACACCAAGTAAAAGAAGCTGTCTCTAACTGGGGCATTACTGATCCTGTGGTAAAGAGAAGCATGGCAAGCCACATGCTGACTCAGCAGTTCTGCTTGGCAGAGTCACATATCACTTCTGCTCAGCAGTGAAGACATATTATTTTGTTGTCCAAAGTAAGTCACATGCATACTCCTGAGTTCAGCAGAAAAGGGATATAAAGTGGAACAGTACAAGGAGGGAAAGAAAAAGTTGGCCATCAGTAACATAATCCATGATACGCATTAAGTGCCACCAATACTTACTAACTTTGTGACCTTAGAAAAGTTACATAATATTTTTATGCCTCCAACTCCTTACCAAGAAAATATGAGCAATATTTAGTCATAAAATTAAAGACAAAATGAAAATAAATATGTAAAGCATTTAAAATTAGACAGATACTGAATAAATGATAGCGATTATTATAAATACCAAATGAATGTAAAGCTACTGTTACAGCAATGAGAGTCTTAATGGCTCAACTAAGTTTTAGACAATAATAATAAAGCATTAAAGATATTAATATAAAAGGTCTTATAACCTTGTATTTATTTTACCATTTTTAAAATATCATCAAATGATATAATTAAATATTATTTTGATATATTTTTCAGAATAATTTTATTTTGTCTGTTCCATAAAGTATTCTGCAATTTTTAGCTGCCTGTTTGCTCTATATGATATCTTTCATGAAAGTGAGAGTCAATCTTTCCAGGATTGGATGTCTTGAACTAAATAAATCATAGCAAGACATACATAATTGAAAACAGAAATATTGGTCTAGGGAAGGGTTTCCCCTGCCATGACAGCCGTTAGCATGGTTTTTGAAATGGAGCTGTGTCTGCCAAAGGCCTTTGTGCTGAGCGTGGCTAGAGAACCAAGAGTCCCACAAAGTATAATCCAGGTTGTCTTACTGGTAAGCCAAAATCGCTGTGCTTTTTCTATGGTTTGAAATTTATCTCAAGGAAAAATTCAAACCAAAACCAAACTTGGCTAAAATTCTTAGAAAATATGAGTACTTGGGCAGCTCAGTTATGCTGAACTGTAAATGGCTGCTGACAGAGTGTCTGTCCAATTTTGGTTCCCTGAGCATGGTAGAGAGATGGAGCAGGAAGTAATTGTATTTGGCTTAAGGAGCAGGAAGTAATTGTATTTGGCTTAAATGTACTGTCCTTATCTTTTTCCCTTTTGAAAATATGAGTATTTGATTTCCATGACTCTAGTACTTCTTCTTTACAAGTACAAAGTCTTTTTCTTTCACTGGTAAATCTCTTTTCACATTCATATAGTTTTATGTACTTCTACTTGGATTTTATTGAATTCTTACATTTATTGCCGTTTTATGTGCTATCTTCTGCCTTTCCATCTAGTTACTAAGCTATTTACTAAACTGCTACAAAGTATACGTTTTGCATCACTTTCAGTGTCTAGCACAGTAGTACTACAAATAGAAGGTTATTAGTAAGCATGTGGTTTTTTATGAACTCTCTTGCCTGGTTTACAGTTCTATTTTCACCTATCTTTTCATCATTCTTTGATTATTTTTCTGTCGTATCTTAAAAATTATATATTTACTCAAAAGTAATTATGATCTGAGAAAAATATTTGATTAATTTTAATTGAGGTAACAGAGGCATTTTTAAATATTTTAGTCAGTCAATGTGGGACCTGGCTAATAAAGGAACCATGAAAATTTGAATAGATTTTACACAGCTTTCTAAAAACCTGTGTTTGAGGCATTCTCAGAGGGTTTAAACCACTGAGCTGCTTTTCTTATATGAAGTCAGAGTTGAGCAGCAATTTTTTTAGCAAAAATATAGAAGCTTGTGTAAAAAACAAAAATGAGAACTCTTAAAGAATAGAGTTCCCAAAATAGAAGATCTGGAGTAAACAACCCCAAACTGGACTTCAGATCAGAGAAAATAAAAACAATGAATACACATGAGGCTGCTAAATTTGGGCTTTTGAACCGTCACTTAATAGAGATTTCATGAATACTCACAACCAGGAAAAACGAAAAGCTAGCAGCAGCCTTTTACATGCAGTTGAAACCAATGGGGAATTACCCCACTACTCCAGAGTCCTAGGAAGAAAGTATGGCATAAAGGCCTACGGTAACTAACTCCAAGCAGCAGCACTCAGGGGAAGACTTGCACTTTTGAAAGTGGGGCATTGGGAGGTAAGAGACAGGTTGACATCAGGGAAATTCTGCTTAGTATTTTAAATATATGCTAAAGAAATTAAGATACAATGATGTAACAAGATGGGTTCCCTAAGAAATAGACACTGAGATGGATATTTATGTACAGGTGTTTCACTGGGGATTGCTCTTGGTAATTGACACCTATGCAGAGTGGAAGATGCAGTGTTGGGCAGAGAAGGATGTTGAACTCTGATGTAACAGTAGCTTCAGCCATTTGATAGGGAGCTCTGGAGCTGGAATGACTCTTCATAGATATTCCGGACTGACAGAAGGCAACTGGGCCTCTGTACCCTCTCATGCGTTAGTTATGATATGCAATTTGCTGCCAGAGAGTGGCAGTTACTCTGGGTGAGGAAGCTCCCCACCTAAAGTCTTTCCTAGGGAAAGACTTAACTATGAGCCACTAGAAGGCAACAATTCTGGAAATTGGGAACACAGTTTCTTGGGAACATCCTTTTGGAGAGATGTGGACATTTATTAAGTTTAATCCATTTGAGAACTGTTCCTCCACAGTTCTGGTTGGTCCTCTTTCCCTGAGAAAATATGCAAAAGAAAAATTAATGAGAAAAACTAAGAACTCCCAATACCACAGATGTTAATACTACCCATTCTAAATTTCTATTGCAAGTAGATAAATTCCAGTATAAATGCTCACCTTACTGAGGTGAGCAAGGCCTTCATTATTGGAAAGACTAAGACCCTGGACACTATGCTCATTTTAGACTATATCTGCTACATTATTTATTTACCATCAAAATTGAGCAGAGGAATTACCAAGCAATGCCCCAATTGATCACCTGCCCCCATTGGGTAACAGTGGCCCTAACTCCACCTGATGATTGTTTCTACCAGGACAGTGATTCCTTTCATTGTCCGAAGATCTCTTGGAGCCTCAAATATCTGATAGCATCAATAGATTAACATTTAATGGAATTCTTGATTTTTTCCAGATGGCAGCATATCTTCACCAGGAACCAAGACATTTGAAGCCACAGAGCCAATAATTGCAAAAACTAGAAGGACAAATTTCTCAAGCAGGCCACTAGGAGTAAGGATAGGCAGGATCACACTTACCAGTTGGTTACAATTACCATATATACTACCTATCAGTGACACATCACTGATAATGACAATTGATTGAGGATATACACTACAACCTGGAGAACACTCTTCATGCTCACAGGGAATTATCTCCAAATTAGTAGGTTAGGTGCAGTGTCAAAATACCATCATGCTAATAGGAGCAGCAGTTTTGGGGTTGTACAGTATGTGATTGGACCACTACTGTATGCCCACTGCTACACCTTCTGTACTATAAAGTCTGACTCTTTGTCTGATGTGATACTACACAGGAATTCCTTGTCAATAGAGCAAATCCTTTGAAAGCCCTGAGATCTTGAAGGTAGGGAAAGTAAAATCTTAATCCAGAATAGATGTTGATTTTCGTCAAGATGAATCACTACTCCTTCCAGGGTAGAAGTGGTCCAATATAATCAACTTGCTATCAAATACTAGTTTTTCTCTCAGAGGATGGTACCAGTTCAGAGAATTTGGGATGTTCTCTATTACTGGCATATTGGACATTTGACAATGGCAGTAGCTAGATTAGCATTAGAAAGCTGGAACCTAGGCTTCTGAATGTATGCACATCATCCTTCCGTATCATATGCTACTCTATTCTTTTACCCATTGTGCCAAGGATAAAAGCTGGCAGATGTCAACTAGCCAGGTCATTCTGTCTACTTGGTTGTTTATTGCCACTTCCATGCAAATTCTCTTGCAGTGGTTGTTAACACGCAACAAAACTTTTTTTCACATTTCATGCTCAATATCCTAGTGCTACCCACATGCCTCAAACACAAATCTCCTTATCCTTGATCTTTTCATATTTTCCTAGATCTCTGACCAAAAACCCATTTATTCACCATGTCTGTGAGCTTGAATACATTATTACCAGAAGCCACTATCTTTTTCTCATAAAGCAGATAACCAGATATATGTTCGAAGCTCTGTGTATTTGGAAGATTTTCCATTACGACTGTTTTTCTAGGCAGTGGAATGGAAAAGTATCCATTTTCCAGATCAAAAAAACATGCCATTTACCTGAACCCCAACCAATCCGCTTTGACACAGCAGCTGCAATTGAGACCATTGCTTGGTTGAATTTGTTGTAGCACAGTGATATCTACTGGAATCTGTCTGATAAAGTCTAGACTTTTTAATTACATGGGATTGGTGGGACAATTAACCCGCATCTTTTAGGTCTTTAAGGATGGAAATAATGACTTCCCTCCTGCATTAGTTCATTCTCACACTGCTATAAAGAAATGTCTGAGACTGGATAATTTATAAGAAAAGAGCTTTAATTAGCTCATGGTTCTGCAGGCTATACAGGAAGCATGATGCTGGCCATCTGCTCAGCTTCTGGGGAGGCCTCAAGAAATTTTCAATCATGGTGGAAGGTAAAGGGGAAGCAGGCACATTTTACATGACTGGAGCAAAAGGAAGACAGAGGGGAGAGGTGCTAGACACTTTATGAAAACCAGATCTCATGAGAACTTTATTATGAGGACAACACTGAATAAATAGTGCTAAACCATTCATGAAGGATCCATTTCCATGATTCAATCAACTCTGCCCAGGCCCCACCTCCAGCATTGTGGATTACAATTAAATATGAGATTTGGGTGGAGACACAGATCCAAACCATACAACCTTCCTACCCACTGCTCTCTCAGAATTCAATATTCATCGTTTTTTATTTACTCTCTTGTATAGTTTAATGGATTCAACTTTATTTACTTCAGTGCAATATCTCCCACCCCATATGCCAAGGAACTACCTTGGGGTTTTTCTTAGTAACAAATTATAAATTTGTGTACCAGGGAAATGACCCAAAACTCAATTGACTCATTGGAACTTGAACTTTGGCCAGGAATTCATTTATGGCAAGGCCCCAAATACCTTCACTCTAACAGAGGCTCCATGATGATTTCTTGTGTCCAGCTTTCCTCAAAATACTTGGTTATTTTTTTTCTTCAGTGTACCATTACTAAAGTAATTGGCCATAGATCCTGTTTTAATCTGTTTTCTGTTGCTATAACTAAATACCTGAAACTGGGTAATTTACAAAGAAAAAAAATCTACTTCTTACAGTTCTAGAGGCTGAGAAACCCAAGGCTGAGGAGCTACATTTGGTGAGGGCCTTGTTACTGATGGAGACTCTCTGCAGAGACCTGAAGTGGCACAGGACATCACATGGCAACAGAGCTCATGAGAGACAGCCAGATTGGCATTTTGTAACAGACCCACTCTCATGAGAGCTAACCTACTCCCTTGATGACTCATTGATCCATTAACACATTAATTCATAAAGAGATTAATCCATTCATGAGGTCAGTGCCCTGATGATCCAATCACCTCCAAAAGGTCCTCCTCTGGACACACTAGTACAGGGTTGGGCACCCAAAGTGTCAGGCAGCCTTACTCCTATAGCTTTTCTGAATTTGGCCCACATTTCAGCTCTCTGGCTGGGGTCATAAACTTGTGGCTCTGCAGTTCTGGAGTCGTAGTGGTGGGCCTGCTTTCGTGACTACATTAGGCATTACCCTAGCAAGGACACTCTGATGCAGCTCTAACCCACACTTAATGCTCATTGCTCAAGTGGAGGTTCTTTGTGGTGGCTCTGCCCCTATAGCAAGTTTCTCTCTGGGCCTCTAAGCAGTCCAATGCATCCTTTGAAATTTCAGTGGAAGCTGCCATGCTTCCACAGTTCTTGCATTTTGTACACCTCTAGAATTAGCAACATGTTTACAGTACCAATGCTTAATTCTAGAGCCACTGCCCAAGCTGCATCTGAGCCCACTTGAGCCCAAACCTGGCACTGCCAAGGTTTACAGCGTTGGCAGCCAAGGAGCACTATGCTGGGATGCTGTGAGCGGAGTTCCAAAACAGCTTTAGGCAGCAAGCCTGTGAAGGATGCCTGAGCATGATCCACAAATCCATTCTGCCTTCCTAGTTCTCTGCGTCTGTGATGGATGGGGAAGCTTTGAAGATCTCTAAAATGCTTTTGAAATCTCCCACTGTTCTGATGAATAACCTCTGACTCCCTTCTATCAGTGCTAATCTGTTTCGCAAGTGGTTGCTTGGCCACATCCTAACAGGATTTTTTTAATATGGCCAGTCTGTAAATTTTACAAATGTTTACATTCTACTTCCCTTTTAATTACAAATTCTGTCTTTTAATCATCTGTTTGTTCCCAAAGCTCACTATGAGAAGCCAAATTAACCACACAGCCTCTTTACTGCATAAAATTTTTTTCTGGCAGATATTCTAGCTTATCATTCTCAAATTTGACCTTCCACAAAACCCTAGGGTATGAATACAATGCAGCCAAGTTATTTGCTACTTTATAACAAGGATGACCTTTATTCCAGACTCCAATATGTTGTTCTTCATTTCCATTTGATGCCTCATCAGAATGTTTTTACTCTCCACCTTTCTATCAGCATTCTGGTCGTGATTATTTAAGTAATCTCTGAGAAGTTCCAGAGTTTCCCTACTTTTCTTGTCTTCTAAGCCATCACCAGAATCAGCCTTAATGTGCCATTTACAGCTTTCTAGGCCTTTTCTAGCTTTCTCCTTCAAATTCTTCTAGCCTCTGCCCATTATCCAATCCCAAAGATGTGTTCACATTTTCAGGTATTCTTTATTAGCTATACCCCCACTCCTATACCCTGACTCCTGGTACCAATTTTCTGTCATATGCTGTTTTCTATTAGTATAACCAAATACCAGAAATGGATAATTTATAAAGAAAAGAAATATATTTCTTACAATTCTGGAGACTGAAAAGTTTAGGGCCAAAGGACCACATCTGGTGTTAGCCTACTTGCTGGTGAAGACACTTGGTAGTTAGTTCCAAGCTGGAACAGGGCATCTAATGGCAAGGAGGCTGACTAAAAGCAAAATTGGCTTTTATGACAGACCCACTCTTGTGATAACTAACCTAATCCCATAATACCCATCAATCCATTAATCCAATAATCCATGAATAGATTAATCCATTCATGTGGGCAGGGACCTTATGACCCAATCAACACTTAAAGGCCACACATATTAATACCATTACATTAGAGATTAAGTCTCAACATGAGTTTAAGAGGGGACAGATTTTCAAACCATAGCAAATACTTTTGGAAAAAGTCAAGTAATATCACCATATATATATATAAATATATATCTACTTAAGTATATATATTTATATATAAATATATATCTACTTAAGTATATATATTTATATATAAATATATATATAAAAAATATATAAATATATATATAAAAATATATATATAAATATATATATAAATATATATATTAATATATATATAAATATATATATATATATATAGAAATATATATAGAAATATATATATAAATATATATATAGAAATATATATAGAAATATATATATATAAATATATATATAGAAATATATATAGAAATATATATATATAAATATATATATAGAAATATATATAGAAATATATATATATAAATATATATATAGAAATATATATATATAAATATATATATAGAAATATATATATATAAATATATATATATATACACACACACACATATATATATAAAACGTGCGGTGTCACAGAGTCTTTATTCCCGAGGATTTGACTCTTCCTTCAGTCAGTCGGCTCTGGTTCTAAAAACTTGCTCAATTCTTGATGCTGGTTAAAAGGTTATAAATTTTTATTGGAGAAGCTGATTATCTGTCCTCGACTTCTCTTGATTGAGTAAAACTATATTGATAGCTATAGATTTGGCAGTATTTTTTCTGGCTGACCATAGACCATATTTGTAGACTGAGCAAGACTCTTTTTGGTTAACCGTTTACATTGACCATAGAGATGCCATGTTTTGTTGATCATTTCCATAGCTTTTACATGTCACGAACATCTGCCTAAGAGGCCAACCTTGTTGCTCTTTATGATAATGCAGTGCTTTACATTTGATGGCTAACTGCCTCTACTTGACCTCTGTTTGGAGGTCCTATTATTTTCATTGTTATCTGTAATACCATATTTTCTATCACTTTAGTAAATGGGGTATCCTCTAGGTGATTCTAAGGAACATAGCTGTTGAATTTTTGGAGCTTACATGCTTTATCTGCTGTAGTAGCACTTCTCTGATCCTTGTATCTTCTTTCACTGTCTATTACAAATGTTCTTTGATTGTATATTTTCCTGGAAAAGGCCATCTCTTTCTTGAAGCTTCTAAAAACTATCTCATTGGCATGGTGAAATTGTCTAAGTAACAAAATTTATGGACCACAGAAGAGCAATCCCATATCAATAAATTATTCCTTCTAAAACATACAATTTCTTTATTTTTTATAATTTTTAATTGATACATAATAATTGTACTTACGCAGTATAGGATATTTCGATAAATGTATACAATGGGTAATAATCAAATCAGGTAATTAGCGTATGTGTCATCTAAAAAAATTTGTCATTTCTTTGTGTTGGGAACATTCAAAATTCCTCTAGCTTTTGAAAATATATGATATATTATTAATTATAGTTATCCTACAGTGTCATAGAACACTAGAACTTACTCCTATCTAGCTGTAATTTTGTATTCATTAACTACTACCAGCTACTCTGTTCTCTAATTCTATGAGATCAATTTTTTAAACATCCATATATAAGTGAAAGCATGTGGTATTTATCTTTCTGTGCCTGTCTGAATTCATTTAATATAATGTCCTCCTGGCTTATCCTTGTTGCCCAAATGACAAGATTTCATTCTTTTTTGTGGATTAATTTTATTCCATTGTGTATATATACTGTATTCATTCATCTTCTGATAGACATTTAGTTTGATTTCATATCTTGGCTATTGTGAATAATGCTGCAATGAACATGGGAGTGCAGATATCTATTCGATTTCTATTCCTTTGGATACATACCTAGCAGTAAGATTGCTGGATCACATGGCAGTTGTGTTTTTAGTTTTTTTTGAGCAACCTCCATACAGTTTTCCATAGTGGCTGTACTAATTGACATTTGCACTAGCAGTGTATAACAGTTCCCTTTTCTCTGCATTTGTTGTGTTTTGTCCTTTTGATAATAACCATTCTAACTGGGGTGAGATGATATCTCATTGTGTTGGTTTTGATTTGCATTTCCATGATGTTAAGCATTTTAAAATATACTATTTGGCCATTTGTATGATTATTTTGAGGAATGTCTATGCAGATCAATTGGCTAACTGTTATTTGGATTGTTGATTCATTCTGTTGATTGTTTCCTTTGCTGTGCAGAAGCTTTTTACTTAGGTATAATCCCATGTATCCATTTTCACTTTTGTTGCCTGTGCTTTCAGTAACTTATTTATAAAAATATTTGCCCAGACCAATGTTATTGAGTTTTTCTTCTAAGTTTTCTGCTAATACTTTCACAGTTTCTCATCTTATATTTAATTTTTTTTTTTTTTTTTTTTTTTTTTTACCTATTTTGTGTTTACGGTTATTTGTGGTGAGAGATAATGGTCTAATTTCATTCTTCTAAATATAGACATTCAGCTTTCCCGGCACAATTTATTGAAGAAACTGTCATTTCCCCAATAAATGTTCTTGATAGCTTTGTTAAAATCACTTAGCTGAATATATGTAGATTTATATATGGTTTTCTATCTGAATTCACAGTGGAACAGAATTATATTCTGTTCTATTGACCAATGTGTCTGCTTTTATACCAGTACCATGCTATTTTGATTACCATAGATTTGGAGTATATTTTGAAGTCAGGCAGTTGATTTCTCTTTGTTCTTTTTGCTCAGTATCACTTTGACTATTTGAGATCTTCTGGAGTTCCACACAAATTTAATTTTTTCTCTATTTTTGTGAATAATGGCATTGATATTTTGATAGGAATTGCATTGAATCTGTAGATTGCTTTAAGTTTTATAGCCATTTTAGCAATATTCTTCCATTCCATGGACATAAGATGTGTTTCCATTTTTTTAATGTCCTCTTCAATTATTTTAATCAGTATTTTTTAGTTTTTATTGTAGAGGTGTTTTGAACTCCTTGATTAAATTTATGCCTTGATATTTTAATTTTTCTAGCTTTTATAAATGGTGATGGCTTTCTTAATTTTTTCTTCAGATAGTTCATTATTGGTATATTGAAAAAACTACTAATTTTTGCATATTGATTTTGTATCCTGCAATTTTAGTGAATTTATCCATCAGTTTTAAGATTTTTTTGTGTGTGAAGTCTTTAGGTTTTTTCCTGTATAAGATCACATTATCTCAAACAGAAACATTTTTGCTTCCTATTTTCCAATTTAGGAAAATTTCTAAATTGGAATTTCACTGGCTAGTACTTTCTGTATTATATTCAGTAAGAGTGATGAAAGTGGACATCTGTGTCTTGTTCCAGTTTTTAGAGGCAAAAATTTCAACTTTTCCCCATCCATATGATATTAGTTATAGGTTTTTTGCATATAGCCTTTACTATTTTTAGGTATGTTCCTTTTATGCCTAATTCGTGAGAGTTTTTACCATGAAGGGATATTGAATTTTATCAAATACTTTTTCTGTGTTTATTGAGATGGTGATATAACTTTTGTCCTTCATTCTGTCGATGCAATGTATTATATTTATTGATTTGTGTATATTTGACCACCCTTGCATTCCGGCATGAATCCTACTTGATCACGGTGTCTAATCATTTTCATGTGCTAATTAGATTTGTTTTTCTAATATTTTTGTTGTTGTTTTTCTCTAGTATGTTTTTTTAAATTATTTTTTTCCTGGAATCCTTTCTTGAAGTTTCCTAGTATTTTGTTGAGGATTTTTATATCTATATTCATCAGGGATAGTGCCCTGTAGTTTTTTATTCTTTTATGTCCTTGTCTAATATTAATATTAAAGTAATACTGGCCTTATCAAAATAAGTTTGGACAAATTTCCTCCCCTTCAATTTTTTGTAATATTTTGAAAGGAATTAGTGTTCTTCTTTAAATGTCTGGTGGCATTTGTTCAGAAATTTATCTATTTTATCTAGGTTTCCCAATTTGTTGGCATACAGTTGTTTATGATAGTGTCTACCTATCTTTTGTATATCTGTACTATCAATTATAATTTCTCTTTTTTCATCTCTGATTTTATTTATTTGGATCTTCCTTTGTTCTTGGTCTAGCTAATGATTTGCTGATTTAAAAAAATCTTTTTAGTAAATTAATTTTTCATTTTGTTGATCCTGTGTGTGTATGTGTGTGTGTGTGTGTGTTTTAAGTCACTATTTTGTGTATTTCTGTTTTGATCTTTTATTATTATTATTATTATTATTATTATTATTTCTACTACTTTGAGGTTTGGTTTGCTCTTGCTTTTCTGGTTCCTTGAGGTATAACATTAGGTTGTTTATTTGAAATCTTTTTATTTTTTTGATGTAGGCATTGTCTGCCTTAAACTTCCCCCTTAGTACTTTATTTACCATATCTTACAGGTTTTGATATGTTGAGGTTTCTATTTTCATTTGTTTTAAGACATTTTGAAATTTCTTTCCTACTTTTTTACTGATGCGTTGAATTACTCAGGAACATGTTGTTTAATTTCGTTGTATTGTACTTTTTCCAAAGTTCTTATTTTATTCAATTGTGATCACAAAAAATACTTGTTATGATTTCAGTTTTTAAAAATGTGTTGAGAATTGTTTGCTCACCTAACATATGATCTCTCCTGGAGAATGTTTCATGTGCGAATGAGAAGAGTGCATATTATGCAGCTATTGATTAAAATGTTCTGCAAATGTCTTTTAGGTCCGTATGGTCTATATTAGAGTATAAATCCAATTTTGTTTTGTTAATTTTCTGTCTGGATATTCTGTCCAATGCTAAGAGTGGGGTGTTAAAGTGTTAAAAACCTCACCTCTTATTGTATTGGGGCCTACCTCTCCTTTTAGATCTAGTAATAATTTGTTGTTGTTGTTGAGACGGAGTCTCGCTCTGTCGCCCAGACTGGAGTGCAGTGGCGCCATCTCGGCTCACTGCAAGCTCCGCCTCCTGGGTTCATGCCATTCTCCTGCCTCAGCCTCCCGAGTAGCTGGGACTACAGGCACCCGCCACCACGCCCGGCTAATTTTTTTGTATTTTATTAGAGACAGGGTTTCACCGTGTTAGCCAGGATGGTCTCTATCTCCTGACCTTGTGATCCGCCTGCCTCAGCCTCCCTCTTTTTCCTTTTTTCTTAGAGACAGGGCATCACTCTATCGAACTGGCTGGAATGCAGTGGCATGATCATAGCTCACAGTAACCTCAAACTCCTAGGCTCAAGTGATCCTCCTGCCTCAGCCTCCCAAGTAACTAGGACTATAGGCATGTACCACCACGTCCAGCTATTTTTTATTTTTACTTTTTTATAGAGGCAAGGCTCACTGTGTTGTCCAGGCTGGTATTAAACGCCTATGCTCAAGTAATCCTGCCTCAACCTCCAGAAATGCTGAGATTACAGGTGTGAGCCAAGATCATGCCCAGCCAAGATCTAATAATATTGTCTTTATATATTTGGGTGCTCCAGTGTTGGGTGCATATATATTTACAATGATTATATCCTCTTGCTGAATTGATTCATTTTTCATTACATAATGACCTTATTTGTCTCTTTGTATAGTTTTGACTTGAAGTCTATTTTATTTGATATTAAGTATGGCTACTTCTGCTTGTTTTTGGTTTCTGTTTGCTTGGACTGTCCTTTTTCAACCCATCACTTTCAGTCTATGTGTGTCTATGAAGGTGAAAGGAGTTTCTTGTAGGCAACCTATAGTTGGGTCTTATTTCTTTTTTAAAAACTCATTCACCCAATCTATATCTTTTAATTGAGAAGTTTAATATATTTATAGTCAAAGTTATTAATGATAGGTGAGGGCTCACTCCTATCATTTTGTTAATTGTTTTTTGGTTGTTTTGTACATCCTTTGATTTTTTTCTTACTCTATTGTTTGTTTTCACAGTTTGTTTTTTGTTATTGTGATAAAGTTTGCTTCCTTTCCCTTTCTCATTTGTGTATCTGTTCTATCAATGAATTTTATACTTTCATATATTTGCATAATGTTAGTTATTGTCCTTTTGCTTCCAAATGTAGGATTTCTTGAAGCATGTCTTGTAAGATTGGTCTAGTGGTGATAAACTCTTTCAGTTTTTGCTTGCCTGGGACTTAATTTCTCCTTCATTTCTGAAGCTTTGATGGGTATAATAATCTTGGCTATTCGTGTTTTCTTTCAGCACTTTGAATATATAATGTCATTCTTTTCTAGTCTAGTAAGGTTTCTGCTGAGAAATCTGTCAGTCTAATGGAGATTATTTTATATGGGACTTGACTCTTTTCTATTACTCTTTTTTAATTTCTCCTTTTATCTTTGACTTTTCACAGATTGACTATAATATGCCTCTGAGATGAGTTGTTCAGGTTGAATCTATTTGGAAACCCTACTAAATCTGGATGCTCATATTTCTACTAAGACTTAAGAAGTTTTCAGTTATTCTTTTATTAAATAGGCTTTCTATGCCTTTTCCTACATATTCATCTTCTGGAATTCCATAATATATATATATTTTTGTTTAATGATGTCCCATATGTCCCATAGGCTTTCTTCATTTTTTTTTCACTTTCTTTGTTTGTCTTACTAGGTTATTTCAAAAGACTTGTCTTCATGTTCAGAAATTCTTATATTTGATTTTGTCCATTGTTGAAACTTTATTGTATTTTATATGCATTTCTTGAATTATTTATTTAAGATTTCTTTTCGTCTCTTTTTTATTATATCTTTCTCGTTAACTTTCTCATTCAGATCAGAATGGTTTTCCTCATTTTGGGAATTATATATCTGTAGTCTTTTGTACCTCACTGAGTTTCCTTAAGATCATTATTTCAAATTTCTTTTCAGCTATTTAACAGATTTTTTTTCTTTTTCTTTCTTTTTCTTCTTTTTCTTTTTTTTTTTTTTTTTTTTTTGAGACAGGGTGTCACTTTGTTACTCAGGGTGGAGTGCAGCGGTGCAATCTCAGCTCACTGCAGCCTCGATCTCCTGGGCAAAAGTGATCCGCCCACCTTAGCCCCCCAAGTAGCTGTGACTACAGGCACATATTACCATGATTGGCTATTTTTTTTTTAATTTATTTTTAGTAGAGACAGGGTTTTGCCATGTTGGCCAGGCTGGTCCTGAAATCCTGGCCAACAGAAGTTTGGGACCTCCTCAAGGAGGAGTTCACTCCTCAAGTGAACCTCCTGCTTCAACCTCCCAAAGTGTTAGGATTACAGGCATGAGCCACCACGCCTGGCCAGATTTCCTTTTCTTTAGAATCTATTACTGGATAGTTATTGTGTTCTTTTGTAGGTGTCATGTTTTTGTGTTTTTTTTAAATGTTTCTTTATATTGTTTCTTTATAATGTTCATTATAATGTTTCTTTATAATGTGTCTTTATATTGATATCTGCACATGTGATTGAACAGTCACTTCTAATTTTATGTAGTAGCTTTCATAGGGAAATACTGTTTCTGTAGATGTGTCCCTATAGTGTTTGTTGGGAGGCTACGTTGGCTTTGGTCCTGGGTGGATGCAATGGTGTAGTGTTTGTGTTATATCTTTGGTTATTATCAATGTTAGCAATGTCTGTGAGTGTTTCAGTGGTTTAGATTATTTTGAGTGTTTCTGTAAGCAGTTGTGTGGCTTTGCAGGGGACAGGATTGTCTGTGGCAGTGGACACCGGATGGGCTGTTCCTTGAGCCCTGGGAAGCACATGCATGGCACATGACATCTCTGCCTGTGGAGGGGACATCATCAGTGGCACTGGTGGCTGCTATGTGGCTGACTCCCAGGCCTGCGGAGTGTTCTCGTTGGCTCGCTTAGTCCTGACATGGCCCCCTAATCTGCTGAACTGCCTGTTTTTAAGGAAATAGGAAATGGCATGGACCTGGGTAAGGTCTATGGCTGTACCACTAGGTGCTTGTGGAGTCATTCTGTTGCAGCTTTAGTGTGGGCATAGCAGAGTGACAGTAGAGCCTCAAGAATGTGGTGACACAAGAATTATTGAGTCTCAGGGCATGCTGTATTCCAGCAATGATTCAATTCTCAAAATGGTACCGTGCCGCAGCAGTTTGAATACTGAGAAATTGGGAGGACCCAACATGAATTCCCTTTCTAGAGCAGTGTGGGAACATAGATTGCAGGAAACTCCCTATACAAGGCTCAGAGCCTATGAGAACATGCGAAGTCCCTCCTGACTCCAGGCTAATCCCAGCTGGGTACTTCACTTCCCTCTCTATGTTGCCTGAGTATTCATTCTTCAGAGAGTTTTTCATTTTTTTGTTGAATCCTGGTGTTTTTCTTTAGACACTACTCAAAGTGCAGTTATGTATTTGTTGTTATAATCTTTCCTTATGGAGGAAAGGATTGTCGGGTACCTTTATTCAACTGTCTTGATGACATTTTTTTCTGTTGATAATCAAATGTACCATTTATTTCTCTTGATCCTCAAATGTTCTTCTAGTTCCTGTAAATCTATAGCTTCTGCAGCATTTTGGGTATATAATGTGGACCATTAGCATGCTCAGTACTTACTTTTCCAGGTTATATTGTGACTTTAGTTATTGGTTTATTGGCCCAGAAAATAGGTGGGTGCAGATCCCAAAGGGGATGCATATTTAAGGCTCATTAATCCTCTAAAAGCAGGTGAGAATTGCAAACCATTAAGCCTCTTATGTGGGCTTAGAGGATTCAAAATGATCTGTGTATTCAGTTGTTTGATTAAATTGATCCACATGCCCCATTCTATGTCTCAGATTCTCATTTCTTCTTAATAAAAGCCTTGAATTTGGTATAATAGACTTTCTGTTTGTAAATCCAGTCTGTTCAGGAACAAGCCTCCTCTCTAAGTTCTGACCCTTATCTTCAGCTTTTTTTCCTGTCTGTCAAGGCACCCTGTGTTTCATAGTTTGCATTAAGTTGATGAACAATTACTCTTAGCAGACAATTGGTTTTTTCCAATTAATATATCCACATGCCCAAGCAACAGCTATTCAGTTGCATATTTCTTATATTTAATTTCTCCAAACTCTTAAATATCTAGGTACATTAGCCAATTTTCGTACTGCTATGAACAAATATCTGAGACTGGGTAATTTATAAGGAAAAAAAAAGCTTAATGAACTCGCAGTTCCACATGGCTAAGTAGGCCTCACAATCATGGTGGAAGGTGAAGGAGGAGCAAAGGCATGTCTTACATGGTGGCAGGCAAGAGAACATGTGAAGGGGAAATGCCCTTTATAAAACCATCATATCTCATGAGATTTATTCACCATCAAGAGAACAGCATGGGAAAACCCACCCCCATGATTCAATTACCTCCCACAGGGTCCCTCCCATAACACATGGGTATTATGAGAACTACAATTCAAGATGAGATTTGGGTGGGGACACAGCCAACCCATATCACCAGGTTATTTCAGTTGCCGGTTGTTTTAGTCTGTTTGTGTGGCTATACAGGAAATACATGAGGCTAGGTAATTTATAAAGAAAAGATGTTTAATTGGCTCATGGTTCTGTAGACTGAACAAGAAGCATGGTGCCAGCATCTGCTTCTGGCAAGGGCATCAGGAAGCTCTCACTCATGACAGAAAGGGAAGGGGAACAGGCATCACATGGTAAGAGAAGAGGAAATCAAGAGGGGGGAGGTGTCAGGCTCTTTTTAACAATCATATCTCATGAGAAATAATACAGTAAGAAGTCATTCATTACTGCAAGGATGGCACCAAGCCCTTTGCAAGTGATTACCCCCATGACTCAAACTCTTCCCACCAGACCCCACCTCCAACACTGGAGATCACATTTCAACATGAGATTTGGGGGAACAAAAATTCAAACTATATCTCCGATGTATTCCTTTCCACAGGTATCCAATTGCATTTCACTACTTTTATCAATTGCATTGCTACTGCATTAGCAACCAGTTCTACTGCATTAGAATGCAGTTCTACCGGGTTATTAGTCTTATTAGTTATTAGTTAGTTATAGACTATTGTTCTATTAGTTTAGTTATAGACTAACCAATAGCCTATTGGTTATTAGTTTTATTAATTCTGCTGCACTGGGTTCTACTGCATTAGAACCCAGACAGATTCTATCAGTATTCTACACATCTGCAGTGATTAATCCTGATTGTCAACCTGTCAAAAGTGATCTTGCTCAAAAATCTCATTTTAGAGTTTGCCGTGTAGGACCACTCTCTGTTTTAATTTCCATAGGTCAAATCCCTGTGGAAATAGACTCTGTATTGGAAATTTGCAGCAACAAAAACTGTTAAGTAATAGGGAAGCAGGATTAGGCACTGGGTTTTTATTGCAACCGAGACCTCAAATGATTCTTTAGGGAACTCTATAGCTGGAATATACTTACGGAAATGTTTATAATTAGGGGAATTTGTACTTCCTATTTAGATTAGTCATTGTATGTAGCCTGCCCTGAAGATGAAGTGTATTCTTAAGTGAGGCAGCTCCTTTTGGCAGTAGGAAGTTCCTAGAGGGGAATTCAGCTATGTTACATCAGGGGAAAATACTACAAGTATTTGGGAGAAGGAATGCTTCAAGCTTATGGAGTATCTGAGAGGCAGAAACATAACATCCAGCATTAACCTCAAACACTGTATGGTAGTATGCCTCTCTATGTTTTATTTGTATAATAAAATTATCTCACACAGCAATACATTTAAATTATATCCTATTATAGTACAATGTTTCTTCTGTGCAATTATGATAGATAATATTTTCAGATGGCCCCCAAGATTCTTATCCGCTGGTGTACATACCTTATATAATCCCTTTTTCTTAATGTGAGCCAGACCAGTGAATATAATGTGATATCACTTCCATAGTTGGGTTACTAATCAATTGAGTTCATAAAAAGGGAGATTATCTTGGGTGGACCTGGCATAACCAAGTGAAACCAATAAAAGAAAGTGGACTGACAGAGAGACACTCTCCCACTGACCTCTAAGAAACAGTAAATTCCCGTGTTTTTAGAGGGTCTGTAAATGGAAGTCCTCTAGATGCTAAGAGAGACCTCTGGCTGACAGCAAGAAAATGGGGATGCCAATCATACAATCACAAGGTAATAAATTCTGCCAATGACCTGAATGAACTTGAAAAAGGACCCTGAGTCTCAGATAAGATAGCAGTTCCAGCCAAAAGCTCAATTTCAGTCTCTATGATGCTAAGCAGAGAATCCAGCTAAGCCATGCATAGACTTCTAACCTACAGAAACTGTGACATAATAAATGGATGTTATTTTAATCCACTAAATTTATGGTACTTTGTTATGCAGCAATTGATCACTAATTACCAACATTTAAGACACTCTACAACTGAACCTCAACTTAGCCATCTTGTAATATTTCTCAAGATTAGGAAAAATGAAAACATTATTTCAGTATTTTCCAGCTTCTCTCAGTTCCCTCCAAACACATGGTTCTCATTCCTGCCTCTGTATTTGTTCCCAGAATGTGGCCTTTATGTGGAATCCTCTCTTTATCCACTCCATTTATCTAAATCTTACAAATTCTTCAAGATCCAAGATCCACATCTTCTAAACTGCATTTTATTTATATTTTCTCTTATCTCTTATGACACATAAAGACTCATTAATTACATGGCAGATGTATCCAAGTAGAACCCAATCTGCCTTTCAGGCCAACATCATGAAATGTTACAAAATGCTCTTTTTCTGACCAACTTCACAAAATGTGATAAACACTTAGAAAGAGGGGTATTCAATGCCCTCCTTTTCCCTACTTCCTTGTCAACCCAAGCTTAAGTTGCGTGCATTAAGGACAGGGTGGCAAATGAAATAGATGGACATGTCCTATAGAATGGGATCCTAATGAACAAGTAGATTTAGGGGGCAGGAGGGACTTTATAGATCATTTGTTCCAACCACTCCATTATGCAGACAATAAAAATGAAGCTCAAATAGTTTAGGGGCCCAATGTTTTACAGTTAAGTTAGAATAATAAACGAATATCTCCTAATTCCCAATCTAATAAGTTTATAATCAGAAAAAAATTAAGAGCTTAAAAAAGAAAAAAAAATGCTTGACTAACTTATAAATAATTATTAACTTGATTTAATGAGTGATCAAATAACATAGTAGTTAAGCAGTGGGCTCTAGGTCCCTACATCTTGGGTGTTGATTCTACATCTGCAATACCTCTGGTGAGGTATTGTTCTTTTTCATTTTAGTTATGAAGGAATCAAGAAGATCCAAACATGATGTTTCATTTAAAAAATGTGGACCTGATCTTCAATGAACACTAATATGTTTGTTTAAAGTGAAAATATGTATGAAAATTTTTAAATGCACAATATAACATAATTGTTTATTGGAAGTGCAAGCAGAACTAATGTTTTCGCCTTTTTGTTGAGAGAGGCAAAATGTGCTTATTATCAAAGTAGTCCTTTAGGTTTTACATAGTTATCTGGAAAAACTGGAGATTACATTGCTTTCTTTCCAGAAGACTTCACACTTTTAATCACTACCAATACACGCTGGCCTGATGTGAAACCTGAGACTCTCATATCAAAAGCTGAGCCTTAGTAAGAAAAGAAAAACAAAACCCTCTCAAATAACTCGTTGCATATAATGCATTCAATTACTGGATATTCTTCTTCTGGTAATATCTCATTAACCTGATAGATCACAATTTGATGATAATTTTTTACAAAGAAAAATAGTTTTTCGGGAGAACAGTTTACTTTTCCTCCTCCTTTTCTTGCGTGACCTGACCAAAGACTGAACCCATCACTGAAACTGTGCTGTTTCCACTTTAGTTTATTCCCTGATGTGAAATGATATCATGTTTCCGTTGTTTCTGGATAAACTCAAGCAGGAACTAAACATGTCTTGTGGCTTTGATCTAAGCCTCTGTGTATGGTTCATAAGCCTCAGACAGTGCTCTTGTAAAATATCTACAAACTGTATTTCTTATAAAACTTTTAGGCTTTATTGAAGTGAATATGGTGAATTTCATGCCTTGATCAGTCTCTGCTTTTCCAAATGCTTGACATGAAAGGAATATAACCTGCCTATCATATAAATAATTTTTTTTAAGAAATAGATTTTTTTTCCCTTACAAACTCGAATTTAGCATTTTTTTAATGAATGTAACCCTGTTAACCCGTAGTTTTTATAATTTTTGTTATTGTCTTTCTGTATCTCAACATCACTGACCCTTGTCCAAACAGTTCAATAGTCTGATTTTAAATAAAATCAATAAATGCTAAATAACAAAAAAACCTCTTTTGGTTCAAATGTCATCAAGTAACTTTTTCATATTGTTCTTGTCTGACATTAAAGTTAAAAAGCAGATTTAATCAATAACATATAGTGAATGTTCAGCTTTCTGAGGTCAGACTTGGGATCCAAAGAGTCACCGTGAGTGGCTGCTCAATTCTCCTTCCTTTGTGTTCCTAGTTAGTTCTAGGTGTCATTATAGACATAATATCAAATCCTTGGAGACACAATAAATCTTACCTGTCATCTCATCTAGAGCGCTTCTTTACCAGCGTACTACCTCCTCACCTTCACACCAAAGAGACATTCATTATGTAACTCAGATTAGCACTTGATAAATAGTTCACATATCACCCATATACAAATATGTTTACATTTACCCTTTCTTGTCTTCTCCCAGCCTAATATACACACAAACATATATAGAACCATGTACTATTTGGTATAGGCCCTATATTTTATCCTTGTATTTCAATGATAAATTAAGGGACACATAAAGGGATTTTTGTTAAAAGAAGATGTAACAGTCCTTGAACTCCTAATAAAAGCTAATATTGAATAAAATTTATAATCAATTAAAATGTTTAGAAGTAGTACGAGATATATTTCATGTGGCCTACCCAGCATTTATTTTCCCCTTCTTCCTTCAAGAGAACTCCAATTTTGCTCAATATGGCAACATGCCCAACTAAAATTACCTACCTCCCCATACTCCTTTGTAACTATGAAAGCACCTTTATGGCTAAGTCTATAATATTTCTTGATATGAAGGGTAAGAGTTCATTGGAAATTCATTACTTTTCTGCCTTTCCTTCTTTGAACTCAGGCATGGTGCCTAGATGTTCACCAGCCAGTCTGTGCTATACGAATGAAAGCCAGACATTAAAGATGGCAGATAAAATACATCAAACCCTCTTTAATGGCATGATGGGAGGCCCCCATGCCAATCCTGAGTTATCTACCTCTGATTTCTTCCTGTGAAAGAAAAAAATGGCCAAACCGCTAGATTCAAGTTTCTATTGCATGCAACCAAACACACTCCAAAATAACTAAAATGTATATTTAAAAGGAGGAAAAAGGAATGTTTACACACTATTGGTGGGAATGTAAATTAGTTCAGCCACTGTAGAAATCACTTTGGAGTTTTCTCAAAGAACATAGAACTACCATTTCATCCAGCAATCTCATTACTGGGAATATACCCAAAGGAAAAGAACTCATTCTACCAAAAGACACATGCACTCATGTTCATCACAGCATTATTTATGATAGCAAAGACATGGGATGAACCAAGATGCTCACCAACAGAGGACTGGAAAAAGAAAATGTGGTACCATAGAATACTACACAGCCATAAAAAAGAATGAAATCATTCCCTTTGCAGCAACATAGATGCAGATGGAGACCATTATCCTAAGCAAATTAATGCAGAAACAGAAAACCAAATACTGCATATTCTCACTTACAAGTGGGAGCTAAATATTGAGTACACACAGACACAAAGGTGAGAACAATAGATACTGAAGATTACTAGAGGCTAGCAAGGGTTGAAATGCCACCTATCAGGTACTATGCTCACTAGCTGGATGACAGGATCATTCATACACCAAACCCTAGTACATGCAACTTAGCCATGTTAACAAACCTGAACGTGTACCCCCAGACCTAAAAAAAAAAGTCGATAAAAAAATTAACCAGTAAAGTCTTAAAGTGATAGTCCTATAACTCAAATTTCTGTCTCCTCAAATTTTATTTGAATTTTCCTGGCTGGAAGTAAAATAATGAAACCTTTTTTTCAGTTAGCAGGTTTCCTGGTAGGAAAGTTTAGGAACAAAAATGGTAAGTTGAACTTATTCCTATTTTATAAAAAATGAACACAAATTTCATAGGTTAATATAGATAATAATTGATCTATCCATATTAAAAATTTAATGCAGATTTTATAATTTTATACATTCTGTCTATTATTAACAAGGATTTACTGTCTCTTAGACAAAATAAGATTTGAAAGGATTTGAATGTTCATATAGTCATGAATGTCTTTATCTGCCAGGTATTTCTTCTCTATGGAGAAGTGAAAAACACTTTGTCTATAACTATACATACGTTTTCCAGTATAGCCCAATTTCAATAATACTTGCGTGCCATGTGCCCTGATTTAAAAAAAATCATTATATGCTTATGAAACTCTCCCTTTGAACTATATCATATTCAAAATGAATTATAGGGTCCTTTGGGTTTTGTTTCTTTTTCTTTCACTCAGTAAAACAAATTATTTTAAAGTTTTATTCCTTTACATGCTTTAGGAATTCTATTTTTTTTGGTATGTGGATCCTTTGCCCTCTTTTTTTAACCCAAGTTATCCCCTTGCTCAAAGCTTTTAATACCCTTTCCCCCAGTCTCTGTCTGATACTCAATGCCTTCTACAGCATAATCCCATAATGATACAAAGGGAAAGAGTCAGTTGGAAAAGTCTATGCTTCTCTCTTTTCTTTCTTGGAACATAGGCATTATGCCTTGATGTGCAATAGTCAGTTTGTGCTACAAGCAGCTTCTCAATTATGTCTCCTCCTACATTCCTGTGCAAGAGGAGGCTGATCTAGGAATTCTAAAATGGTAGAATGCAAATTGCATTTATTTCTAAAAGTTCATTTTCGAGGCAACTCTGAGTCCATAATGTTTATGAAACCCCTTCGTAGTGGAGCTCTGAAGACCTATTAAAGACAAAACTTTTTGAGGTCCTTGGAGACCTGTGTGTTTGGGACAGAGATCTGTTTTATTGCCAGATTATGGAGCTAAGATACAGGGAGAGTAAAAGGCATGTCTCTACATTATGTGCATGTCAGTGGAGATGTTACAAATCACCTCCCAGCTGATTGGTCTCCAGCTTGATTAGTTCCATTCTCCAAACCTAATCTAAAATGCACTATTACACAGTTACAGTCTTGATGCATATGGATGTTCTAGGGCTTTCTAGGGATTATCTATGTTGGGTCTGAGCAAAATTTTGTGACACAGATAAATGTTACTCCTATAGGCCACTGATGGGGAGTTAGGGATTTGTTAATGTGGATGAGATGATCAATTGTGATAGCCCCTAGATGGATGTGATTGCATGTTCTTACTGGAGTGAAGGCTGGACAGACAGTAAGAGAAGACTCAAGCTCAAGTAAGACTGAGCATCACAATGTCCCTTGAAGGAGTCTTTTATTTTGTCCCATATTTGACATTTTTTCTTGACTGCAATTTCAATGCCTTTTAAGGGAAAGCACAGAAAATATGATTTCTTTTCTTTCTCTTTTTAGGATCTTCACTGAGACATTTTCTTTAAAACAAAAGTCAGATTAACCAAAGAAAAGCAAACAGAAGTTTATTCATGCATGTTGTACTCATTACATGGCAGAGGCCTCAGTTCAGAAGTATTTCTCTCTCAAGGCAATGACTTAGGGGCCTTGCTTAAACAGTATTTTAACAAACAGCCATAAATACTATATAGTGACAAGCCTAAGAAGAGGGTAACTTTAGGCTTCCAAAAGATAGGAAAATGTGGGAAGGTAAATTTTTGGGAAGAGAAGAGCCTGCTCCTGGGTCCTCTGGTGCTGCTATCTGTGAGTTCTGTTTCTGATCTGATACAGGCAGAGGAGGGACAAAGTGTGCCCTTGTGTTTAATTTTTTTTAGGTCCACAATTCCCAGTATTTTAGAGAGGATGATTTTGTTTTTCCTTAACTTTCTTAGATATCATGGCAGAGGTTGAGTACACAGGCTTCCCTGTCCTGCCTTACAAGTTCTTGCTGGCCTGTGCTTCCCCAACTTCTTCATCCCACCAATACCATCCTTTCCCACCTCAAATAAAAAAATCTACTTTGTCTTGTTTCACAAGGAAACTTAAGTCCTAGTACCAATTACTCAGAATCACTTGCAGAAAACAAACAAACAAAAAAAACATTATCTAGTTCCTAGATAACATGGGGAGGCTTAATCATTTGGTTTCCTCATGAGATATATATGTATGTTCTCCATTTAAAATAGGTGATCATTTCTATTTTGCCTCATTTAAGCTATATGGTCTATATTGTCCCTTAAGGGCCAAGGCAGAAAAGAAATGGGGGGATGGAGCCATGTATCTCAAGGGACATCCATTTGTTTTGAATCCTTAAAGTCCCAGTGCTAAGGATTCTGAAAATGTTCTTGATATGGGAAACTTCCAGGCTCCAGCCTTCTCTTGCAGAATCAGCCAGAAGCCTGGGAAAATCTGAGAGGGAAGGATGAAAATAAAGGAAGGATGACTACTGCAGAGGCATGCAATGTTTTTTGGGTTTTTTTGTGGTTGACATAATAAAACATCAGGAACAAGAAACACGGCACACAACCCATGATGGAGACACCAAAAAGCCCCAAATTGGGGCATTCCTCATTCCTGACTATGGAATTTAGTATTTAAGAGTCTCACAATCCCCAGGGTTCCACAGTGTAATCCTTATTATTGGATCCAGGAGCTGGCAGTTGTTTCCCTTTTGTTTACAGATCAGTTATTCCATCCACGGCCTCAGGGATGTGAGTAATCCTGCAACAAAGAATTCTGGGAATGGTTAAAAGTCATGGCTGGCCAACATTTCAACAAGCTTGAGGTGCCCTCAGCGAAGGGCAGGGCATAGACCAGAGGGCTTCTAAAAGGCCAGGCAGAAGAATCCAAGGGATCTGAGTCTTCATTCTCTGGAGCGACTGCTGATTACAAGCTTATGGCACAGAATTGTGACGGGACCCCCGGGGACAGGTCTTGAATGAATCCCTTTTATACTTCTCTCCACAGTTTATGACATCTAGGTTTAGGAAAGCAGAGTGTAGATGGGAAATGTTAGAAAAAGCACAGGATGCTCTTTTTTTTTTTTTTTGGAGTGTTTTAGATACTTTACTTGAGAATGCTGCACTGTAAAAGCCAAGCCAGGCCGGTGAACTAGAAGATAAAATTTCCTATTTCTTTGTTCATTACATCTCTTGCAGAAGTGCTGCTGTCTTGAAGTCTGGCATAGGCTCTGCTCTATATGGCCTTGCTCTGCTCAGAGGACATTGGCTATAAATGAAAAGGGTTGTGGGAAGTTTAGAAAAAGCTCACTAGATTGATATTTCTTTCACAATACTTTGTTTAAGTCCTAGCCAAGAAAACCCCTGGAGGAAGGGCAGGGGACCTAAAGGTAATGGGCTCTGCAGAGAACCAAATGTGCAGTTATTCTTTTTGACTTGCTGTGGGCATTAGGGCTGTCAGCCAAACTCCTGGAGGCCTTGAAAGAGAAAGTAGTTCTAAAGCTCTGTTTCTCCTTAATCTGTCTCAACAACAAAAAAAAAAAAAAAAAAAAAAAAAAAGAAAAGAAAAAGCCTGACATTCAAATTGTAAAAACTGTTTCTCAGCTTCAACTGGGGGAGAGTAAAGAAGGTTAAAAGTCAGCATTCATTCCATTCTTGAATGTTAAGAACATCTTTACAATCCTGCTGAGAGCAAGCACAAATGGATCTTAAAGGTCACATACATTAGCAGTCTGATGTTGACATAAAGGCAGCCAATTTTGATAGCTTTACAGATGGCTCCTGGTTAACATTCCTACCCAGATTCTCCATGAACTGTTCTAGACCTGAAAAGTCCATGACAGAATGGGAAGGGGACCGTGGAATGAGAAAGGAGGCATAAAGCTTTGTGCCTGCTCTAGGCTTCCAGGCCCCAGTTGTCCCATAGAACTTTCAGCAAAACCAGGGCAAGACCTTCCATAACAGTATACTACATTTAATTTCCATTATAGTGTTTCAATGTATACAATGCTGTGTGTGTATGTTTTAATCTATACACTAGGGCAAGTACCCCAATCAAGAATATATAATTCAGGGCTAGATAGTTCGCATTGTAAATATCTGAATTAAGAATTGACACACCAGAGAAAATTAACAGAGAAGAGCTTTAAATAATTCTACTTTAATCTGCCTTAGAGAGTTGATTATTTTTCATAAGGAATGGTAGAAGTCCTTGATGGCCTAGACACAGTAGGCAGCTCAGCTCTTGTATTAATGGAAGAAAGGACCTGGCTGGATAATATCCTAGGCTTGGAATCTGTACTGGTCTTGTGCAAGGCCACCTATAGATAATTCTGCCCTGACTCTGATTAGATTAACAGAATCCTGACACTAAGGTAGTATGCAATATGCCTCAGATGAGCTTTTCATGTAGGTCCTTCCTGGAATGCCTAAACCTCAGAACTCACCAGTTCATAGTGTTACAGTGGGTAGCTAAGCAGACATGAGCAGGGAAGGAGATGGTACCCTCGCCCCAGGAATGTCAGGTGACCATCAGGTGATGGTCAGGAGGTTGTTAAACTGTCTCTCTCAAACAATAATTGGTCGAAGCTGGCACTAGGGAAAGGCAAACTCGCAATAGATGGAAAACACCTGAAGCTGGTGATCAGTGGCTTCCTAATAAGATCTCAGGAGTTGGGTGAGCAGCCTCAGCATGCACACTAAGAGGCAAAATGGCAGAGTTTAACTGGCATATGAACTTCCTTTAGGAACACTGGACTGGTAAGGGAAAAAATGCCTCAAATGAGCATATGCACAACTTCAGTAAACACATACACATTTCACACGTAGCCCCTCCCAAGTGCTGGCAGGCCACTGTGCATGCATTCTGCCTGCCCCAAGGAAAACTCAAGGGAGGAGACACACAAACCCTGGAACCATTCCAATGTATAAAAACTCCATGTCAAGGGTCTGACTGGGTACTTGGATCTCTCAAGTCATCTGCTTGACTCTCTTTCAAGTTTACTTTACTTCCTTTTGTTGCTACTCAAAAACTTAAAAAAAATTGTTCACTTCTGCTCTAAAACTTGCCTTGGTCTTTCCTTCTGTCTCATGCCTCAGCTGAAATTTTTCCTGCAAGGAGGCAAGAATCATGTTTGCTACAGACCCGTTGGATTCACTACTGCTAATGATAGAACAGATTATATGACACTTTTGTGCCTGCTTATTACTAAATGTTATGTAAATATGCCAGAATTCATTCTAAGTTTCATTTATTATATCTTATCATTTGATATGTATAAACCCAGGTTAGGGGTACAAATGGAGGGCCACATACCATAGCTTTAACAATTTAAAATTATAAATCAAGTTGACAAACTTTAAATTATGTTTTTCCTTCTACCTTGACAACACTGAAACACTATTAATGTCATCTGAGAAGAAGAATTTAATAAATTGACTAAGTTGCCTTTTCTCTTAGTGAAGTGTTTTTACTACTCAAATCCTCTTCACACTGATAAGTACTTTTAATCATGGATTGACAGCAGCAGAGCCCACAGATCTTCACAGGATTAAGATAGTACTGTTTTTTGATGTGAGAATTTTGGGTAAGAAAGAGGAGAAAGCATTTCTGTGAGACCTAAATGGCATCCTTGATATGTGAGTCTCTCTAAGGAGCAAGTTTCAGGAATGGTGCTTCTCTTGCATAGGTCTAGGAAGGTACTGCTTTGAAGTCACAGATACCTAACAAAAATTTAAAAAAAGCCTTCAAGTTGGGAAGAGCTGAATTAGCTGAAATCAATTATAAACATTTCTTGTGGCAGATACTGGGGATGCCCCAGTTATATCCCATTAGTGTCGCCTCTTCCCATGCATTCAGATCTTAAAGCTCTTACTGTCTTACTGTCAGGATCTACACTTTGAGGACATCTGGCACTTGCCCTTGCCTGGGGCAGACAAAAATTCTGGAATCGGTGCCTTTGTAAGTGTTCCGAACTAGTGAATGAGAGTTGATGGATAAATATTTTAGCTTCCTTGTTCTTTGGGTGTGACGACTGTGAGCTTAGTCTACAATATATTTCAAAGAAGAATACAAATGTAAACAATAAAAACTGCAGGGTAAAATCAGAAAACTGTCAATAAAAAATAGACAATTACCACCAAACTGCCCGTACAACATAAGAAGAAAGTGGAACAAGAAATATGTTGAATTTCTATGAAGTTAATAATGTCTTTTAAAAACCTCAAACAAGGTAGAATGATGAGTTGAGATAACAGTATTGAAAAGATGCCAGTTTCCTTCAATCAAATTCCTAATAGTTGTTTTTAATAGACTTTAAATTTTTTATTTTTAAATGCATTGGAAGAAAATCCATAAACATTTAAAAACTAGTGGAAAACAGAGTTTGGCAGTGGGTAATGAAAGTAGCTTTTCCTTAGTGCATACTATAAAATGCATTTATTACTAAAATCATGTGGATTGGCATAGTCATAAACAAGTAGAATAGCCATAAGCATATATATTTATTTATAATAAAATTTACATTTAAAATCTATTGAGAAAGAAGTTTTTACGGAAGGGTCTAAGTCCAAGATTCCTACACAAATTTCCCAGACACCATTATAGATGTGGAGTCAATGATAAAATGGGCATTTTACTGCTGTTTGGGCAATTTTAAAGCTATGCATTTTAAAGTAAATAAAAGTTACCTCAGAAATACAAAGAATATATTCTAGATAGAGGAATAAACTAAGAATTAAAATTTTAAAAAACATATCCATTTCAGAAGAAAATACAGAAGAGTGTACTTTAATACTGGTTGAGCTTTGCATCCAAGTTATCTGGGTTAAAATCCTGGCTTCTTCAAGTCCGATCATGTGGCCCTGGGAAGTGATCTCTTTTTGCCTAATCCTATTCTCTGAATTGGTGATCATATTAGTATCTACTCATAAAATTGGCATATAGATTACATGATTTATGAGAAATGTAATGCTAAGGACAGTTCTTAGTTAATACTAAGTTCTATTTGATTTTGAAAATAAAATAGAAAGATATCTTACTAGTAATGACAGTAATTAAAATACAATAACAATGATGTTATATAAATGATTGGTAATATCTAATTTGATATAGATGCGGTAATTAAGCAGTCATATATAGGTTAAATATAAGTAAAATGGAACTAGTATTTTGATGGGAAATTTTTAAAAATTTGCAGCAATATACCCTTTGACCCAAACATTTCATTTTTAGAAGTCTGTTTTGGGGAATCACATGCAGATGTTCATTGTCACTTTTCATAAGAGCAAAATGGCAAACAATTTAAAGTTACTCAATTATGGAAGATTAAATTAATTATGGTAAATCATATGCTATTCAGACACTAAAAAGATTTTAGTAGATACATATATACTGAAGTTGAAAATGCCAAGATATAGTCAAGTTAAAGCTCAGACCAAATTACAATATGTAGTGTGTAATCTCATTAATGCCACAGAGCAAACAACATGTAAATATGGACTTGTACAGAAAAGTAATGAACTGATAAACACCAGTTAACAGCAGTCAGTTGTCTGAGGTTAGAAAATCAGAGTGAATAAGGACAGTGACAAAACATTCACATACTACTTGATCATTGACTGTGTAACACTTCCATACTATTAGAGTAATTTTTAAATAAGCATTACAGTAAACCTTATGAAAATAAAATGAGAGGAAGACTTTATGAAAGATATGTTACTTCATTTGTGTCTTACAACATAGTTATGTTGTGTTTTGAAGAGACAAGGTAGAAATGAGATTCTGGGCAGGAATAAACATGGCAAGTGGGTCTGCAAAAGCATGAGATACTAGGCTGAGAACAACCCTCTACCTATAAGACATGGCTATAGAAGTAAAACCTAGAAAGCTATGCAGGAAAACAATTCTGTCTTCTAAAATCCAGTCTTTGAAAAGGTCTATATAATTCTGAAAATTAAATAATAGAGGGAAATCAATTTTAAGTGAATATTGTTGAGAAATTATTTTGTCTGTGGTCTCCTCAATATCCTTAACAGCCTTATTTCTTGCCAGCAGAGTCTTTTTATTAGTTTGTTTGCTTTTATGCATTTATGGAAGGTGAACCCTTTTAACCAGCCCCAGAGGGCAAATGTTGATAAGTTTAAGTAAATCCTGGAAATTCTGTGTGTTATCAATCACTGATTTAAGCAAAGATATGGGACAAAACTCTGGACTAAGAAAATCTGCCAAGGAGCTTCTGTGAAATATTTCCTACCCTGAAAAGGTTATATTTCCTTTGGAACATGGGTTGTCGGGTAATGGTTGGAATTTCTGCTGCTATCTTGCAATTATGAAGAAAGTTGGGAGAACTGTGGAGAACAGCCAGAACCCTGGCATCTTTGAGCTATTATATTAACTAAATCTAGAAATCCCTAGCCTCTAGAATTTTCCTTATATGGGAAATTAAGTTTTTCTCATTGTGTAAGTTTTTTTGTTTGGTATTCTATTACTCATGGCTAGTAACTAATTCATGCATAAATGGAAAAAAAATGAGCTCACTATACGAGATTCAATTTATTTATTTATTCATTTATTTTTGAGACAGGATCTCACTCTGTCACTCAGGCTAGAGTGCAGTAGTGCAATCTTGACTCACTGCAACCTCCACGCCCTGGGCTCAAGTGATCCTCCCACCTCAGACTCCTGAGTAGCTGGAACACAGGCATGCACCACCACACCTAGCAATTTTTTTTTTTTTTGGTAGAGATAGGGTCTCACCATGTTGCCCAGTCTAGTCTCAAACTCCTGAGCTCAGGTGATCCCATGAGCCACCATGCTCAGTCACATGATTCAATTTAGACAGCTGGAATTTGTATATTTGGTGCTAACCACCACTTCTTACACTTGGCTTACATTAGCCAGGTATAATAAGCTTTTAGAAAATGAGATAATACATATTATTTTGAAAGATCATTTTCAACAAAATTGTATATATTAGAACATGTATTCAGAAAATAAATGGACAATGTAGGCAAATAAGTAATAGTGATTTTCTAATGTCTAATGACAAGTAATTGAATCTATATTTGTATCTTATATGTACATAGCTCAAAGTTTGTTTTACATTTAATTAAAGTTCCCAGGCTTTTAAAACTTTCTTTTATTATTAGTGTCATCTGTTTTCTTCACAATTATTTAAATTTGCTATTTTTGTTCTTAATTAACTTTACTTAAAACATGCTTAGAATGACTTACATACTGATACAAATATCCTTTGTAATATTGCCTGTTCTGAATCAAGCATCGTGCTTTATCGTTTTCTTCTCTGAGATAATCATGTCCATTGAATTTATTTAGTATAATGTGAGCTTTTTCATTCCAGGAGATTACCATGTAAACCATGTAAGTGGTAAATACATATCTCAAAGCGGACAAGATAATATGTTCTAATAAATTTTAGAAGCCTAATCTTCATTCTTCATTTTTTACTACAAATGTTGATATTACTTACTTTGTACCTAATTATGTTCAGAATCTTGTGTTGGGTGTTTGGAGGGATAAAAAGTTTAATAAAACACAACTCTTGTCCTCAAAGTTGTACATATTTCAAAAGGTAAGTTAAAATTTGTATGTTACTTTA
Source organism: Pongo pygmaeus (assembly GCF_028885625.2). Classification (NCBI taxonomy): domain Eukaryota; kingdom Metazoa; phylum Chordata; class Mammalia; order Primates; family Hominidae; genus Pongo; species Pongo pygmaeus. Next base: position 88,610,385 of record NC_072384.2, read on the forward strand.
AATTATGTTATAGACCTATCTGTATATCAGATACACCTAAAACACAAAAACTTTTTTATGCTCATTTTTGGAAAGTACTATTTAGAATTCAATGTAGGTAACATGAAAAATAAGGTAATATTTAATTATGGTACTAATACCATTTAAATTAATAACTACTGCTTATTTAATGAAATTTCACTTTTTGGACTTCATGAACTCAGTTAACTAATTATGTAGTTATAGCTCATAAATATTCTAGGGAATTGACAGTTTTAATTCCTTTCTAAAGAATAATCTGCTCTAAACATTTTCATTACAAGGGCAAGCCCAGTTTTCTTAAATTTCATTTTATTTAGTAGAATTTAACTCCCCTTTGCCTTTCCTTTCTTGATAGTTTTAGCCATGAATTAAAATCTTTTTCCTGCTGCTTTTGCAACAGTTTGTATTATAAGCAATATTGTCTTGCATAGCTTTTCAAATCTTAATTTCATTTAATTGGTCCCTCTTTTAAATCAATTTCTACAAATGGACTGAATTTTAAAATTCAGCTTATCCTTTTGAGCTGTGCAATAGTGGGTTCTAGATATACAGATATCTAGATATACAGGTCTGTAGCCACAACAGAATAAAGCTAGAATATAATTGCTTGCTTTCTAAAGTAGGCTCTTGAATGAATGCACATATAGGCAAAAATACATGGTTTGTAAGGAGTTGAATCTACAACTTATTTTAGGCAAATCATATTCGATTTGATAAAATATCATTAGAGAAAATTAGGTTAAATAGCGTGGCACAATTATTTATTCATTAATTTTTAGTAGTAGTTGATACTCATTAATAACATTTAATTTATTTGTTTGCTATTTATTTATTAAAACCTGAGAAGGTATCAGGGTGTATGCTTGGCCCAGGAGTTACAAAGATCAGAAGACATAGTTGTCACGTAGGGAATTTTGGCCAGATTTATAGCTATGTAGAAATGTATGCTATTCACCAATAACGACTACTTTGCATAATCTAGTGACTTTAAAATAGAAACATAGTCATAGGCTTATATCATTTACTATTTCTTATATTGCAACCAATACACATTTTGATGTAGTCATAATTGTGGACAAGGGCAAATGTTAAAGATCCCTTCATTCTTACTGTGACAGGCCTTTGAGAGCTACACTTCCCTGAATGTATTTGCTGTTCCTTAGGCTTTACTCAGCCTCTCTTAGTTTTCTTTTTTTCTGTTCCCCCAATACACTTTGGCTAAATTGTCATTTAGTAAATTTGCCACTTCATTTCTCCAATTACCAATTTTTAAATTAAAACCATTAACTTGAACTTCTTTTCCATACTTTAGTTACTCAGAAGTAGAAACTTTGTTTAAAAACAATATTGTCATAAATTTGTATCATTATCAAATTTGTTCATGTACATTACATTATTGGATATCTTGAATAGAAGTGATTGGATAAATGATGCACTTTTCTGTGTTGGTTTCTGAATATTGGAAGCTCTCCTATGTATAATTTAGCTCTCTCTTTAACATATAGCACACTTAAAATCTCTGGGACTATTCTTCTCATACTTCCTTAGTATAAGAGAATAAAACGCAGCAGGATTCATGGGCTTGAATTTCTTTTTGGGACAGCCTTTTGGCTGTCCATGTATCAACACCTTGGAAATTAAACAGATGGGGAAGATAAGACTATGCTTATATGAAGATGGAATCTTGAAGAAGAGGGGTGGGAAATAAACAATAAACAAACAAATGAGATGATTTCAGATAGTGATAAACACTATAACATAATTAATTTGTGCCGATCAGAGCATAACAGTGGTGTGGTGTCTGTAGAACAGATAGCAGACCTCTTAGGATGAAAGGTAGCAAAAAATGAGTCATAGAAGATGAAGCTGGAAAGATAGGCAGGGGCCTGATGGGGAGCACTTAATATTTAAACATAGGCCTAAGTCTAAAGTAAATGTGAGGACAAAGAGGAAAGCATGACATATAAATACTATATAGTCAGGTGAAATAGAAATAATGCAAATAAAAATTGTAAGAAAAGGAGAGTGAAAGAAGCAACAGAATAAGCTCATTGATAGATTGCATAGGCAATAATGGAAGTTAAAGACACCATCAAAGATTAGCAAATAAGTTAGTAAAAAATTAAATAAGAAAAGCAGTAGACTAAGGGCATTTAAATAAGGAGTATATACAAAGGTAACAACTAGAACAACAATGAAAACATTCTTATATGCTAAAAGAAATATAAAAAAGTGTAAGAGTAAAGAGAACACAAGATGTAGAGAAACACAGCAAATATGCCATAATGCTCATAAAAAGTATAACATAAAGTAACATGATAGAGTTGAGCCTAAATATAAGGTCACATCAATGTAGGTGATTGGAATTAACTCACATTTTAAACTAAAAAATGTTTTCAATTTGAATCTAAAAGCAAAACTAACTAAAGTCTAAGACACACCTCAGGCTAATAATAAAAAGAAGGGCAAATGTAAAATATATTAGACAGATATAAAATATAAAAAACAAGGTTTTTTATTTACATATATGTTACATAGGTTGTAATCCTAATATCCAATATAGAATTCAGTGTGAAAAAGGACAATCTTAATACAGATTATTGCAATTTTAACAATCATATAATAGTTACATATGTTCATACACAAAATAACATAGTAACTATCTTGATAAGTTAAAAACCACAGTAGATTCAAGAAGATATATATAAAACCACACCAATAATAGAATAATGCTATAATTCTATATAAGAGATAGAATAATATCTCTTATTATTCTATCTAATAGAATAATGCTATAATTCACTATAAGAGATATCAAGTTAACAAAAGTAAGTTTTAAAAGACCAAACCAATGAAATTGGTTTGTCTAATAGATAGGTCTATTAGATAGAATCTTATTATTATCTATTATCCATCTTATCTTATCTATTAGATAGAATCTTATTATTCTATCTAATAGAATAATGCTATAATTCACTATAAGAGATATCAAGTTAACAAAAGTAAGTTTTAAAAGACCAAACTAATGAAATTAATGATATATCTTACAGAATATATTTATATATATATATATGAAATTTGCCCTCTGACAATAATGAATACGCTTTTTCTTCAAGTGTATATGGAATATTCACAAAACTTGATAATATGTTAGGTCACAAAGAGTGTGTCCGTAAATTTCATGAGGTACAAATATTTTAAACAAGTATTTGATCCTAGTGCAAGAAAAAATTAAAAAGTTTAGGCAGGGCACGGTGGCTCACGCCTGTAATTCCAACACTTTGGGAGGCCGAGGTGGGTGGATCACCTAAGGTCAGGAGTTCAAGACCAGCCTGACCAACATGGTGAAACCCTGTCTCTACTGAAAATACAAAAGTTAGCCAGCCATGGTGGCAAGCACCTGTAATCCCAGCTTCTCGGGAGGCTAAGACAGGAGAATTTCTTGAACCCAGGAGGTGGAAGTTGCAGTGGGCCAAGATCACGCCACTGCACTTCAGCCTGGGCAACAGAGTGAGACTCCATCTCAAAAAAAAAGAAGTTTATAAGAGCTCCTCCATTTGGACATTAAATAAAATTTTCTATTAAACTAACTTGGCAGAAAGGGAAAATAACTTCTGAATATGTAATTTATAAAAGGTAACATAAACACTACACATAAGAATCTATATCTTAAAGCAGTAATAAAAGGAAGACTTCTATAATTAATCATATTTATCAATAAGGACTAAGAAATGCAAATGAGTGAATAAAAAATATATTCTCAGATTAAATACTAGAAAAGGAGCAACAAATAAATGAAAATAAAACAAAAGAAGTAAATGACAAAGATATAAACAAAAATCAAGAAGGTTGGGTATTATAAAACAGTAGATATATATAATAAAAATATGCATGTTTTGAAAAAAATTAGACAATAAGAAAAAACAAGTATACAAATATACAAAATGAGAAATAACAATGAACACAACTATTAAAACAAATAGAACAAAATGAAACTATGCAAATAAATCTGAAAACCTAAATAAAATGGACAACTTCCTAGGAAAACATTCTACCAAGTGAACTCCATTAGATATGAAAAGCTTAAGCAGACTGTATCAGTCTAGGTCCATTCAGCATCATATCAGCAATGTCAGAAACCAGCATGATGCTGTACAATGAAAAGTTAATCAGATTCCTTAAAGATTATAATACAGGGCTGAGACTTCATTCATATATCTTTGTATTGTTTTAATCAAGGTATATTGCTAGCCTTTCTAGCTGAAACCAAAACACTTCTGATGGTAGAGAAAAAAAGACTCCATTTCTGAAAGCAAACTTATGTTTTATCCTGCGTATATCTGGATTACCACAAATGAATTTTCCATCCTTTAATGATCTTTTTGTTAAGGTTAGGGGATTGATTGGGAAGGAGCAGGATCCTGAATACTAGAATAAAGACACTTGTGGGCCATGCGCCAGTAATTTAAGTATCTGATCTAATTATTTTTTTCTCCAACTTATCTAGAACACTTAGAAACAACCAAACAGTCTTATTTTACATCTTGTTTTCAATAAGCTGTTCTATAGCAGCAAATGCTTAGTCACCAAAAGCCTTTCCTTATATTGGCACTAAATTACAGATGTCTATAGATGATATCATTTATATACTTGTTTTCTGTGGTGTGCAATGTACTGCTCTTACTACTAGGAAGAGTCATTAGTAACTGAATCTAAACAGCACAGAGAATCAATTCTATATAGGTAAATATCAGTTCAGGAGACGCAGTCTTAAATTTCTGTTTATTTGGAACCACTCTTGGTTTAATTATATACATAAGAATTTGTTATAGGGATTGGTATATATACATAAATACATACACATGTATATTTAAAGACAGTGAATGTCTCCTTGGAAACCATGGAGTCCAGAAAGAAGTGGCCCACTATTTTCTAAGTTCGGAAGGGAAAGAACTGTCAAGAATTCTATATATGGAAAAAATATCTTTGAGGAATTAAGGGGAAATCCACATATTTTCAGATGAGTAAAAACAGGCACATGTTAAAATAATGGTGAATGGTATTCTAAACAGAAAATGAAAGATAGAAGAAATCTTAATATTAGGAAAGATTAAAGAACACAGCAAAAAATGGCTAATACAGTAGTCTTTCTATTCTTGAGTTTCTGAATTATGTTTAATGATTGAAGGAGAAAAATTATAAAATAATGTAATATAATTCTAAATATATGTAAGAGAAATATTGAAGGTAATTATAAACGAGGGAGGCTTAAGAGATAAAGGAGGAAAAGTTCCTACATTTCACTTAAATTGGTAAAATAAGAGCACCAACAGATTGTGAAAAGTTATGTATATAAAATAACATATTTAAAGGAATCAATAAAATATTATACAAAGAGATATTGAAAAATATTATAAATACATCAAAATAGAATTCTAAAACATGTCATTATATATAGAAAGGTCAGAAAAAGAAAACAGAAGAAGGAAAAATAGATCAGAATACATAGAAATAAAATGGTAAACAGAGACCCTAACCAAATTAACTGTAAACAGTCTTAATACACTAAGTAAAATAAATTCTCAGAGTAAATTAATGATGTGACTCAACTACATGTTGTTTACAAAAACTCGTTTCAAATATAATGTAAATGCAGGTTAAAATAGGCAATGGAAAAAACATTTCATACAAATACTAATAAAAAACCAGCACTGGCTGCATTAATATCATATGAATTAGACCTCAAAGTAAAGAAACCTACAGGGACATATAAAGGCATTATGTAGTAATAAAAGGGTCAATCCAACAAGATGATATCATAATCTTATATGTATATGCACCAAACAAGATAACTACAAAATATGCGTAGCAAACCTGATGGAACAGAGAGAAAAATCCACAATTATAGTTAGAGACTTCAACACACCTGACTTATCAGAACAACTGAAATAATCAACAAAGATATAGAACTCAAGAACACCGTCTACCAACAGAATCTACTCAAATTTTATAGAATATTTCTGACAATAGAAGAATACACATTATTTTTCAGTGCCCACAGAAGGTATTCCAAGGTATACCACACTAATGGCCATAAAACGATACTTAACAAATTAAAAAAAAATTGAAATCGCACAAAGTGTTCACCAACTATGGGAACTGAACAACACACTCCTAAATACTCTTTTGGTTAAAGTGAGTCTCAAGAAAATTAACAAAGTACATTGACTGAGTGGAAGTGAAAATACAACACATTAAAACTTTTGAGATACACTAAAACAGTACTAATAGGGAAATTTATAGCACAGACTATATACATCAGGAAAGAGAAGAAGTCTCGAACTAATAATCTAGTCTTCACCTCAAGAGCCCAGACAAATATCAAAATAAATCCAAAGCAAGCGAACACAAGAAAATTATAAAGATAACAGCAGAAATCAATGAAAATGAAAACAGCAAAACACTAGAAAAAAATCAATGAAACAATAAAATCGTGGGAAAACAAAATCAATGAAACCAAGTGATATTTCTTTGTTTTTTTAACTTTTATTTTAAGTTCATGGATACAAGTGCAGGTCTGTTACATAGGTAAACTTGTGTCATGGAAGTTTATTGTACAGATTATTTCATCACCCAGGTATTAAGCCTAGTATTCATTCATTGTTTTCCCTAATATTCTCCCTCCTGCCACCCTCTACCCTCTGAAAGGCCCCAGGGTGTGTGGTTCCCCTCTATGTGTCCATACGTTCTCATCATTTAGCTCCCACTTATAAGTGAGCACATGCAGTATTTGGCTTTCTGTCCCTGTGTTAGTTTGTTAAGGCTAATGGCCTCCAGCTCCAGCCATGTCCTTGCAAAGCACATCATCTCATTCTTTTTTGTGGCTGCATAGTATTCCATGGTGTATATGTACCACATTTTCTTTGTCCAGTCCATCATATATGGGCATTTAGGTTGATTTCATGCCTTTGTTATTGTGAATAGTGCTGCAATTGAACATTCACATGCATGTGTCTTTAAAATAGAATGTTTTATATTCCTTTGGGTATATACCCAGTAATGGGATTGCTAGATCAAATGGTATTTCTGTCTTTAGGTCTTTGAGTAATTGCCACATTGTCTTCTGCAATGGCAGAACTTACAGTCCAACAGGATGTAAGTGTTCCTTTTTCTCCTCAACCTCGCCAGCATCTGTTATTTTTTTGACTTTTTAATAATAGCCATTCTGACTGGTGTGAGATGGTATCTCATTGTGGTTTGGATTTGTATTTTTCTAATAATCAGTGATGTTGAACTTTTTTTCATTTGCTTGTTGGCTGCATGTATGTCTTCTTTTGAAAAGTTTCTTCTGTTCATGTTCTTTGCCCACATTTTTATGGAGCTGAAGCAAAGTGATATTTCAAAAAATTCAATATGATTAAAAAATCTCCAGAAAGATTTACAAATAAAATAGGAGAGTAGACATAAATTATAAAAATCAGGGACAAAACAGGGAATATCATGACAGTTGCTGTGGACATTAAAATAATAATAAAGGAACAACATTAATAACTGTGCACACATAAATTTGACAACTTAGAAGAAGTGGACCAAACAACACAAACTATCAGGATTCATCCAATATGTAATAGATAATTTATAGTTTTAAAACTTCCAAAAGTTAAATCTTCAGGCCCTTATGATTTCACTTGAGAGTGCTACCAAAAGCTTAAAATAGAATTAACACTAATTCTACACATATCTTTCAGAAAATAGAAGAAAATGCTTTTTATGAAGCTAATGTTATACTGATACCTAAACCAGACAAAGGCATTACAGTAAAAGGAAATTAGGGGCAGTATACCTCATGAATACAGGCAGAAAAGTTATTAACAAAACATTATCCAATAAAACTCAGTCATATGTAAAAATAATTATACACTATAAGCAAATATGTTTTATTCCAGGGATCCAAGTAAGTTTCAATTTTTGTAAATCAATGTAATCAACACTATTAACAAGCTAAGAAAGAAAAAAATTCACATGATTACATCAATCAATCCAGAAAAAGTATTTGACAAAAAGCCAACATTCATTCATGATAAAAGTTCTCAGAAAAATAGAACTAGGGAAGAACTTGATGCAGAACACCTATTGAAAAAAAATCCTACAGCTTATATTTTACTTAATGCTGAAAGATTGAATGCTCTTCTTCTAAATATTGAGAACAAGGCAAGGATATTTGCTTTTATCACTCTTATTTACACAGTGCTGGACGTTCTAGCCACTGTAATATGGCAAGAAAATAAAATAAAAACATATGTATCAGAAAGTAATAAATAAGACTATTCCTATTTACATATGATATTTTCTACATAGGAAAATTCAAAGGAATCTACAAAAATACATCTAGAACTTATAAGTAAGTTCCACATATTTACAAGATATAGATAAACATGCAAAAAATAAGCATATTTATATACTATCAATGAAGTGAACACAGAAAATTACAGTACCATTTACAGTGGCTCAATAAGTGAAATATTTAGGTATAAATCTAACAAAACTTGTACAAGATTTTTATGCTGAAAACTACATGATTCTGATGAAGGAAATCAAAGAAAATCTAAGTCTGAATAGAGATACCTTGTTTATGGATTGGAAGACTCAACATAGTAAAGATAACATTTCTCCCCATATACAGGTTTACGCAATCCCAATCAAAATTCCAGAAAGACTTTTTTTTGTAGGTATAGACAAGAATATTCTAAAATGTACATAGAAATGCAAAAGAAAAGAATTCCTAAAACAATTTTGAAAAGGCAGCATAAAGTAGTAGGAATACTATATAGTCTTGCCTTGTTTATGGTTTAAACGCTGTGATATTGGTGGAGGGAACAGATATATAGGTCAACAGAACAGAATGGAGAACAGAGAAATAGACCTACATAAATGTGCCCAACTAATTTTTGACAAATGTGCAAAGCAACTCAGTGGAAAAAAGATAGCCTTTTCAACAAATGATACTGGAGTAATTAGAAATCCATAGGTAAAGGGAGAGGGACGAGAGAGAGAGAGAGAGAGAAACTTGATCTCAGTTTTCTTCATTTTACAAAAATAAAGTTCTTTTGGTGATGGATATGTTTAGTATCTTGGTTGTGATGATAGCATCATGGCTGTAAGCATGTGTCCAAACTCATCTAGATGTACATATTAAATGTTTGCAATTTTTCACCTATCAATTATACCTCAATAAAGTTAAAAAAAAAACAAAATTAACCCTTTCTGTTCTTTGTTCTCCTTTTCTTTCCTTACTTGCTGTTTTCCCCTCCCCCTACATTTTTGCTTCATGTTCATTTTCCCTTCCCTTCTGCTCTCATTCCTCTTCCTTTTCTCCTACATCTCTACTCCCTCTTTGTTACATTGTTTAATTTTCATTTAATTCCTTTTTTTATTTGTACAAAACTATTTGGAGACACTTATAAGATCAAACATAATGCAAAAGAAGAGCATTAAGGATACAAAAATTAGACATTAAGTGAAACGATACAATTAAATTATATTTGTCACTCCTTAAGAATTGATGTGTTTGATATCATTTAAAAATGTCTCTATATGGGACATATGAAGCAAGTTATTCTTTTTCTGTATCTTTTTTCTTTTGTAAACTTTTTTTGTTTTGTTTAAAAATGGCTTTATAAAAGGGCTTTTATAAGCCCCCCAAAAAAGGTCTCTAAAGTTTCTAGGTAACTATAAAAAGAAAACAGTTTTCATTATGTAAGAAATTAAAACTGGTCTTAGTATGTAAAAAAACTTTTTCCCTGAAACTAACTTGGCAGAATAATTTTGTATTGGTTCGGGTTTGAGAAACATTATACAGTGAAATAGACTCTGCTTTAAAAAAAAAAAAAAAACTTTCGGATGAAGCTTTTCTCTAGGCAATAGGGTACTTTATCATCATTAGCATTAGGTTTAACATTTATCACTAACATATTTTAGGATCTTCCCTGGATTATTCATTCCTTTAGCCTCAACTGTGTGGAATGCACTGTACTGAGAATACTTACATGTTTACTGCAGCTGCCTTGGCATTAACTCTGCAATTCCCAGTATCAAGGAACTTTCCAAGTATCTTGTATTCACAGTGCTGTGAGAATCCTGTTGAAAATGACCTTCTGTGTTCTTTACTGCTCGGGTGCTACCATAGTCTTACTACTCAGACAGTGGTCTGAGAATCAGAAGCAAGCATTACAGAGCTTACTTAAAATGTAGAGTCTCAGACTCCACACTAGACCTACTGCTTCATACTGTGCAATTTAACAAAATCTCCAGGTAATTCACATGTACATTAAAGTTTTTGTGCATGTGTAGAGGCTCATTATAAGGGGCAGACTCACGTGTTGCCAGTACTTAGTGACACCCTCTTGGCTAGACTATTGTGAGGACAGAACAAAACACTGTTTTATAAAAGCCTGCATCCAGTTATAAAGAAAAAAGTTTAAAGTAAAAACATTATAAGTAACTTTATAGTGAGAAAAGTTATTTTTGGAGATAATAGACAGCTTGAAATTGTATTTATGTCATAGTCAGTCATATAAATCTACCTGTTAATTTTCTGCATTTAAAATGAAAATAGAGTTCAAGGATATTATATACTCATAATAAAGCCACATTCTACTATTTAAAAAATTAAAGAATAGGTGAAGTTATCATCCAGGCAAGGTAGGTGTTTTATCACTAATATTAGTACTAACATGTATCACTAATATGCATTTTAAGATTTTTCCTGAACTAGTCCTTTCTTTAGTGCCAAGTGTAGAAATACATGGCAGTTTGGCCTTCATTGGCCATGTTACAGAGCAAATTTAGGTCTGCATTATATGTATCATTTTAAAGTATGGAGTAACATAAAAGCCCTACATTTTTTACTGATACTTGAAGGCACTATTTCTAAAATATTATTTTCCAATGCTTTGAAATTTATTTTCTTCTTCAGTAAGAAGAAAATTTCTGTTTTCCTGAATGATTACTGGTGAAAAGGGCAGAAAAAGGACTAGAGTCAGAGTAACAAGGCCCTACTTACTTTACTTACACTTATTTGCTGGGTAGTACAAGAGTTACTTAATTTTGATTTTGATCCTTTGTTTCTTCACCTGCAAAATGAAATTATTATTAAGAATAAAAGAAGAGCTAATTTTGTAGGAATAATAAATATACCAATACACAGTATTATTTCCTCCGTCATTTTGTTTGGAAACCCAACATTACATGGTATATTTTTAATTTTTTATGATTGTATATAAGTGGAGGGGATCAATACTTATAAAAATGGTTTTGACTACTTCATTTAAAAGTCATGTATAAAAAATAGAAAAAATATATATTATATTTCCTGCTGTGCAATCTTAGGGAATTGTGGTATAATCTGTAAGGTTTTGATTTTGTAGCTGTGTTAAGATAACTTTGGACTAACTCTTGGAAAAAAATTATTGTTGCCAGGAAATCCATCACTAAAGTTTTTAAGTTTCACTAAATTTTCCAGTATTGGATTTCTCAAACAGTCAGATCAAACCTTTTCATTATAGCACATACTTAAAAAGAAAAAAAAAAAACCCTTGACAAAGTATGAAGCTTATTACTTCACACTTGAGGCATCTCATCCATCTTCGAACTGCTTGCCATGATCCATCGGCTATAATCACCAATTAGATTAATTTTGTTTAAGCTTTGGTTCATTATGTTTTGGTTCACCATTTCTTGCCCTGAAACACTGGATGATCCTGCACCTTCTACTAAATTAAGGTCAAATTCCTTAATCTGGTGATCACAGTCTTCTAAACTATGAGTAACCACTCTGTAGCTTTACTATCTGTTTCCATGGAATTGGGAGCCTCTATCCCAGCTGTCCTAAGCTTCTTACACTTTCCCTAAACACACATTAGGCTTTTATTCTTTTAATGACTCTACAGCTTGTGATTAACACACTTCTCTACCATCTTAGTGTATCAAACATATTTATTTCAAGGCTCATCTTACATATCTAGAGTAAACATAAATTTAGATTTTCAAGAGAGTCTATTCTATATATGTTTTAATGGGAGTCATAATTAATAAGATTCCTTTAACCCTCAAAAGTATTTCATCAGGTGGTCACGAATTCAGTCATCCTGATGATCTCAAATACTTTAATAGCAAGAAAATCTATTGTGGTATAAAGCCTTACCCATAATGGAAAGACAACAACTGTTTAAAAACAAGTAAAGCAGGGGAGGATAGTGTACAGGAAGTAATAATACAAGAGGGATACCAACAAATATGAAGATTAACCTTGGTAAAGAAAGACTATACCTGAAATGACTCTCTGTTTATGGCAGGAAAGAAAAATAAGTCAGCAAATTAAAAAATAGTATATGCAAAGCTGCTTATTAAATGCTTGTATAGTTCAAAGTGCTTGCTTACTTTTTTTATGTATTTTCAGTTTTAGGGTACATGTGCACAACGTGCAGGTTTGTTACATATACATACATGTGCCATGTTGGTGTGCTGCACCCATTAACTCGTCATTTAACATTAGGTATATCTCCTAATGCTATCCCTCCCCCCTCCCCCCACCCCACAACAGGCCCCGGTGTGTGATGTTCCCCTTCCTGTGTCCATGTGTTCTCATTGTTCAGTTCCCACCTATGAGTGAGAACATGTGGTGTTTGGTTTTTGGTCCTTGCGATAGTTTGCTGAGAATGATGGTTTCCAGCTTCATCCATGTCCCTACAAAGGACATGAACTCATCATTTCTTATGGCTGCATAGTATTCCATGGTGTATATGTGCCACATTTTCTTAATCCAGTCTATCATTGTTGGACATTTGGGTTGGTTCCAAGTCTTTGCTATTGGGAATAGTGCCACAATAAACATACGTGTGCATGTGTCTTTATAGCAGCATAATTTATAATCCTTTGGGTATATACCCAGTAATGGGATTGCTGGGTCAAATGGTATTTCTAGTTCTAGATCCCTGAGGAATCACTACACTGACTTCCACAATGGTTGAACTAGTTTACATTCCCACCAACAGTGTAAAAGTGTTCCTATTTCTCTACATCCTCTCCAGCACCTGTTGTTCCCTGACTTTTTAATGATCGCCATTCTAACTGGTGTGAGATGGTATCTCATTGTGGTTTTGATTTGCATTTCTCTGATGGCCAGTGATGATGAGCATTTACAGTAACCAAAACAGCATGGTACTGGTACCAAAACAGAGATGTAGACCAATGGAACAGAACAGAAGCCTCAGAAATAATGCCACATATCTATAACTATCTGATCTTTGACAAACCTGACAAAAACAAGAAATGGGGAAAGGATTCCCTATTTAATAAATGGTGCTGGGAAAACTGGCTAGCCATATAGAGAAAGCTGAAACTGGATCCCTTCCATACACCTTATACTAAAATTAATTCAAGATGGATTAAAGATTTAAATGTTAGACCTAAAACCATAAAAACCCTAGAAGAAAACCTAGGCAATACCATTCAGGACATAGGCATGGGCAAGGACTTCATGTCTAAAACACCAAAAGCAATGGCAACAAAAGCCAAAATTGACAAATGGGATCTAATTAAACTAAAGAGCTTCTGTACAGCAAAAGAAACTACCATCAGAGTGAACAGGCAACCTACAGAATGGGAGAAAATTTTTGCAATCTACTCATCTGACAAAGGGCTAATATCCAGAATCCACAATGAAATCCAACAAATTTACAAGAAAAAAACAAACAACCCCATCAACAAGTGGGCGAAGGATATGAACAGACTTCTCAAAAGAAGACATTTATGGAGCCAAAAGATACATTGTTATTTAATGGTACTTGCTTTTAATGTTCACTTAATGTAGTTATAAATTACAAATTGAAAATGTTATTTTTTTAAAAATGTGAAATACTAAAAGAAAATGATGGTAGAAATGGATAATACAGAGTAGTAATTTGGAGAATAGACGCTGAAAGCAGACTGTCTAGGTCAGAGTCCTGCCTTTTCTTCTTAATAGCTATAACATTTTGCGAAGTTTTCTAACCTCAGTTTCTTCATTGTCTTGGTTTCCTCATTGTGAAATGGAGGTGACATATTGGTGCCTACCTAATAGAATAATTATGAGATCTCACTTAGTATAATGCTTGGGAATCAGTGAGCCATGTATTAGGAATTGTCAATAAAATAATTATATTTAAGTTGAAGAACAGATTTGAATGGAAAAGGTACTAAACACATTCTATTACTTCTTGCTAATCTGACTGATAAAAAGATATTGTGCCAACTATTCTTTTTCCATATGATGAGATTCATATACATGAAGCAGTGTTTATGTAGTTAGCTTGTTTAGGAATTTAGGTAGCTATTTAGCTACCTTAATTTAAGTTGGTCATAGCACTTATGAGTAAAAAAAATAGCAAGGAGAAATTTGTGATTATTGCCATTGGTTGAACAACTAATTTTTTTAGACAAAACATATATTTAATCTGCCATCATTCTTAAATTGTAACTATACATAAAGGTTATGTTCTGTATGTGCTTCTTTCTGCATGTTATTTATTTATTTATTTTTTGAGACGGAGTCTTTCTCTTTCGCCCAGGCTGGAGTGCAGTGGCACATCTCGGCTCACTGCAAGCTCTGCTTCCCGGGTTCACGCCATTCTCCTGCCTCAGCCTCCCAAGTAGCTGGGACTAAAGGTGACCGCAACCACACCTGGCTAACTTTTTGTATTTTTTTTTTAGTAGAGATGGGGTTTCACCATGTTAGCCAGGATGGTCTCGATCTCCTAACCTCGTGATCCACCCGCCTCGGCCTCCCAAAGTGCTGGGATTACAGGCGTGAGCCACCGCGCCCTGCCTCTACATTATATTTAACTCGGAAGAATATTGAATGTGGAGTGCATATTTGATCTGCTTTGACAAAAAAATACAGGCTTTGTGCACCTGTGTTTTATATATTTATGTAGATTATCAAGGCAAAAAATTTAAGATTCTTGATCTATTGAATTTAAGATGGGACTGGTGTTTGGAAGCATACATTTACATGTCAAGTGCTTCCTCAAAATGTTTGGAAATATTTTAAAAATTGTTTGCTGTGGATTCAAATGCAAAATTATGGCAGAAAAGTGTCATTCCACAGATGAACAGATCATAGTTTAATGTCAACAAAGAGCTTAAAACAATGAGACTTTTTAAGAAATCATAATTCAGATATTAAAAACTAACACCAGGATTAACAGCATGGAATTTCAAAGTTATGCTATAAAAAGAGATCAGTGTCTATCTTGTGGTATATTTATCATATAGGTTCAAATTCAGTTCTGTACTGCCTACTTAAATGATGCCTATGTTTCAGTTATCTCATCTATAACACAGTACCATTTCACAGTAGATTTTTTTGGTGTGTAGATTAAAATGTTAATGTAGTAAGGAAGTTAATGTATGTAATCTCTCTTTCACATCTGGAAAATTTCCTATTCACCCACAGTATATCATTTTAAAATATTTTTAAAAGAATTTTTTTGTGTATTTTAAATAATTTAATTTTTCTAGCTTTGCTACATGGGCAGTCCTGTGTCTGAGCATTTTCTTAAGTGTAATATGCTTTGTAAATCTCTTAAACCTCTTCAGGAGGGGAAGTTATCATATTTAGTACAACACGGTCCCCAGTTTCTGGTTTCCTCATATCACTAATATAAGACTATGTCTCTTTTCCAAATACAATATGTTGTGCTACCTTTAATAAATAGAAACCAAAGAAAATGGGATAGGATCCTTTATTTTCCTCTGCAATGAGTGAGGAATCCTCCCATCATCACTAAAAATCTGGAAATAGGCTGATAGACAGGAACTCTAGTGTGAGGAGTATTCATTAAGGTTTCTTTTATAGTTTGTTAACATTTCCTGTCCAGAAATCAATTTAATATGCTTTGAACCAGGAGGTTCGCAATTCAGGTCTTTTTCCTGAGGATAATAGCTAGCTGTAAAATAATAGGCAAATGCTACTGTGTTGTCAGTTTCACGTTGGCATGCTTTGAGATACAAGACATTGCCTCTGGCATAGTTTTATTCCTTATTGGCATTCACTGGGATCTTTATCAAATTCTTGATTCTATATCGAGTCTGCATCTCCTTCATGGTACCTCCTTATCCAGTCCTCCACACTTCATTTTTTTCAGAAAGTCTACTTCCTTCTGTAGGGAAAGGGTGGAGGAGGGGAAATTGTAAATGCTCTTTTGTGCTCTTGTGAGGACAAGTTGTTCTTCTTATGCCTTGTAAGGACAGATGGGTCCTCTTATGCCTTGTGAGGACAGGTTGGTCCTCTTATGCCTGGAAATAGTATGGTGTCGTTTCTCCCCTCTAAGCTCTCATACAGTGTTCTTGCAGGGAAATACTCCAACTCAGTGGCATACAACAATACGCTTGCATGACTCTGGGTTGGTGGATGTTCAGCTTATGAAGGATGGTTTCCATTGGGAGTGACTCTGAGTTGTGGATTGGATCTATGTCTGCTCCACCTTGAACTAGTGGCTACCCAAAGCATGTGCTTACAGAGAAAAATGGAGCTGAAAGAGAAGAAAAACATCCATGCGAACACATTTTAAACCTTGTTCACATCACGTCACTAATATCTCATTTGTCAAAGTAAGTCACAAGGCCACACCCAAATTCCAGAGAATAGAACTATACTGTGCCCATCATGAGAGAATTACCAAGAGATAGATTTATAGTACTACTACAGAGAAGGGAAAAATTAGGTCTAATAATTCAAACTATCAGAGAGAGATAAAGATAAAAACTTCACTCAGCAATGTATCCCTAATTGTATTAAAATATCATGTTTTCTTTCATATTGTGTCTTTTTTTTCTGGAACAGCAGAAACCAAAGTCTAGTCAAAACAAGGAGAAAAATGATGGAATAAATAAAGGCATTTCAGGAAAATATAGTTTAGCCAAAGTACAAAAACAAAAATATAGATTCCACCATGCATTTTAAGTTTTTTACTTTATTTTTCTTCTTTAACTTTTAGGTTCAGGGGTACATGTGCATGTTTGTTACATGAGTAAATTGCATATCACTGGCATTTGGAGTACCAATTACTTTGTACTACCTGTACATAACTACTACCTGTACACAGGTAGTGAGCATAATACCTGACAGGTAGTTTTTCCATCCCCACTTCTTCCCACCCTCCACCCTTAAGTAGGCCCTGGTGTCTACTCTTCCCCTCTTGTGTCCATGTATACTCATGTTTAGCTCTCCCTTATAAGTGAGAACATGAGGTATTTGGTTTTCTGTTCCTGCATTAATTTGCTTAGGGTAATGAACTCCAGCTGCATCTGTGTTACTGCAGATTGAAGAACATGATTCTGTTCTTATTTATGGCTACATAATAGTCCACGGTGTATATGTACCACATTTTCTTCATTCAGTCCACCATTGATGGGTATCTAGATTGATTCTATGTCTTTGCTATTATGAATAGTGCTGTGATGAACTTATGAGTATATGCATCTTTTCTGGTAGAATGATTTATATACTTTTGTGTATATACCCAGGAACAGGATTGCTAGGTCTAATGGTAGTTCTGTTTTAAGGTCTTTGAGAAATCTCCAAACTGATTTCCACGGTGTCTGAACTAAGTTACATTCCCACTAGCAGTGTATAAGCGTTCCCTTTTCCCTGCAACCTCTCCAATATCTATTATTTTTTGACATTTAATAATAGTCATTCTGATTAGTGCAAGATGGTATCTCTTTAGGGTTTTGATTTTCATTTCTATGATGATTAGTGATGTTGAACATTATTTTCATATGCTTTTTGGCCACCTCTGTGTCTTCTTTTGAGAAGTGTTTATGTCCTTTACCTATTTTCTAATGAGGTTGTTTTCTTTTTGCTTGTTGAATTAAGTTCCTCATAGATTCTGGATATTAGAACTTTGTCAGATGCATATTTTGCAAATATTTCTTCCCATTCTGTTTTTCATAGAATTAGAAAAAAAAAAAACTACTTTAAAGTTCACAGGGAACCAAAAGAGAGTCCAAATAGTCCAAGCAATCCTAAGCAAAAAGAAGAAAGCTGGAGGCATCACACTCCCTGACTTAAAACTACACTACAAGGCTACAGTAACAAAAATAGCTTGGTACTGGTACAAAGACTGACACATAGAGCAATGGACTAGATTAAGAACCCCAGAAATAAAGCTTCACACAAACAACCATCTGATCTTTGAGAAAGTTGACAATAACAAGCAATGGGAAAAGGACTCCCAATTCAATAAATAATGTTGGGATAACTGGTTGGCCAGTTCAATAGGCAGAAGATTGAAACTGGACCCCTTCATTTCACCATATACAAAAATCAACTCAAAATATAGTAATGACTTAAATATAAGCCCTAAAACTCAAAAAACTCTAGAAGAAAATACCATTTCGGACATAGGTCTTGGCAAGATTTCATGATGAAGTCTCCAATAGCAATCGCTACAAAAACAAAAACCAGACAACTGAGGCTTAATTAAACTAAAGAGCTTCTGCACAGCAAAAGAAACTACGAACAGAGTAAATGTTTGAGTTGTCTTGGCTCTTATGGAGCTTCCTTCTCTTTCCTTTCTGTATTAGTAATATTTGGAAATGGATGTCGTCTAATCTTTTCCTCTCTCCAAAACAAGGTAAGCCCTGAAGCTCTAACTTATCCTGAAGAACAGAAAGTGGGCTGCTTTCAAGGAGCCATTCAAGGAAAAAATTACTTTATGGCTAAGAGTCTTGAAAGCAAGAGTTGCTCTAGGCATTAGGTCTGAGGGTGCAGATGGAGAGTAATAACTAGATTTGAAGTTTGGGGTTCATAATGAGAAACAGGTAAGAGTGAGCCAGCATTTCAATGGGTAAAGCTGCAAGATATTTTTTATAGATGCAAAAGAGGTAGAGAATATTTTACTGAAAGCCTACAGCTGAATCTGTGCATTGAGGAGGTTGATCTTTACAGTTCCAAGTCTGCTTGATACATTTGCCTCTTTTATTGCAGGTTCCTTTGTTTCTAAAGCATTAACAGAAACTGGGGACTGAAAGTGGTAAGCTTCCTAGTTAGCACTGTTAAACTTTCTGTTTCATGGAGAAGAGGTACCTGTGAGGACTTTATTCTGATTTTTAATTCAAAGCCAAGGTTTCAGTGCAAGTATGATAGCCAAGATTAAAGAATATTCTTGTGGTTGAAGTTGCCATTATGTTATATATCTCAGAAATTGTAGCAGAGCAGTTATTGAGGGGCACACATTGGCTTGGTTGTATAAAATCTTTAGATCCAGTTGGTACTTACAATTCACTTTTGCATTCTAAGATTGTAGAGATATAAAGATTCAAAACAACACTAATGAGACATAAACTCTAACAATATGCCCATTTCTGTAATATCTTTCAGTGTCTATGAAAGCATTCTCAGTTGATGTGCTGTTTCTCTCCTTTCAGTATTCTGTTATAATTTACATAAGCTTGCTGTTGTCTCCAATTCTTCTATTTGTATGAGGCACTATTCTCTTATGTTATCTTAAAATGTGATCTTTCTTTTGCACTTCCTTCACTGTATATTATCCTGCTTACTGCCTTTTTAAACTAAAAGATATCATGACACTTATTAACAAAAAAATAAGCTTTACACATTTGTTAGAAATTGAAGGGATACATGTGAAGAATATCAGTGCAACAGTATGCCAAATTATATTGCTTGAAAATCACTGTGAATCACTAAAAGATAAGACTACAGATACTTGTTTAAGAAAACAGTTTATTTCTAACATCTTGCAATAGATCATATTTACCCAGGAAGTACTGATCAAAAAACAATCAACCCTTTCTTCCATGGGAATTTAAACAATTATGGTCCCTTAGAAAGTACAAAGGCCTGAGTTTGGGAATGTAGGCAGCTATAGGTTTTCTAGAAATATTTAAATAGAATCTAAGGCATACTATGGGCCTAGAAACCCAATGCATTCTTTGGCTTTGGTGAGTAAAACTTGATATGGGTAACTTTGCTATGGAGTTCACAGTCCTAGTTCATTTTGGAGTAAGATGGCATATAAGTCATTAAATCAATGAGACTATTTAAAGTGCTTTAAAAATAAAATACCCTAAATATAGCTTAGGCATTATCTTGCCTCAAAGGAAGTTCCTCCAAATCAGTAATAGAAAAAAGCTTAATACTTAGGCCGTGAGGCAATTTCACACTCACCCCAAACTTCCAGTCAGGATGATAAACTACATTTTGGTCTACGGCAGCATAGACAAATGGCCAGAGTCCTTCCTTAGATCTTCAAAGTGAACAACACGAACACCGACAAGCTCAGGGACAGTGTGCAGGTACTCTCTGTTCCTGGTCTTGTTGGCAAAAAGAGGAGTCAAGGCCTTTGATAATGTAAAATATAATATGGTATAAGAAACTGTGATATCAGCACAGAAAGTCCTGATGATCAGAAGGTTCTACTTGTTCCTTCCTTTCCTGTGATGTAAAAGCCATGACAAATCAATTGTGTCAATATTTGAAAAGTTGTCACATTTGGATAGCAATCTCATTCAATTAACATCTTAGATTAGTCTTCTGTGATTTGGTAATATTTTCAGGTGTTATTAGTGAACAGATCACTAATTTTTATGCCAGAGAAATCATAGTTATTTTGGATACAGGATTTTTTATGGCTTTAGACTTATAAACTTCACACCTTTTAATAGGACAAAGAGATATATGTGGCAGATTTCACTCTGAGAATTGTTTAACTGACAATCTTAATAATTTGGAGTATAAGCTCTTCTAAGTATATTATTGAAAACACCTTATTAAAACAACAATAACAATAACAGCAAATTGTTGGGGAGGAGTACAGATGCAGATGTAGAAATCTTTAAATGGTATTAATCTTACCAATTTTGAAATTATATGAATTGCATAAATATTTCAAATAAAAATCAGTCCATCACAACACCAGCATGTTAGATCAACTACTTCCTCAAATGGAAATCAAAAGCAAACATCAGGAAGAGTTTTTCAATACTGCTTTAAATTTGGCCATCATATCTTTACCACTTTTAAAACTTTTATAATTGTTATTCCTATTTTGTGGAAAGAAAATATGTGGTTAAGAAGGGTTACAGTGTTTGAATAACAAGGTCACTGTGTGACAAAGCTGGGAGGTGAATGTAGATCTGTGTGATTCCGGAGTCTGGATGTTTCCTTATCCACCATTTCATACAGCATCCTCTGTGAAGTAATATATTTTCTCCTATATAGAAGAAAATTATGCACCTTTTACAATTGACTGGACTCATTATTCAGATTTCATAAAATTCATTTGTTTTATTAGCAGGAGCAGATAATAACTGAATAGTTGCATGCCAGACTTAAATGCATATTGCTTTTAGAAAATCATTTCATATGGCTTTTTGAAACGTTAATGAAAAAAGTACAATTTGTGTATTTCAGAGATAATTGAACAAACTCTGTAAACCTGCTGTGTAGTTTTAGTTTTTATATTTCTAATTTAAAAAGTAATCTCATTTTATATTTTCTCTGTTTAATGTTACTAAAAGTTTATGAAGTTGATCTTAAATGCACATGTTGGTATACAAAAATAAAATGTTTTGCGTATATTTATAATTAATGTATTTGGAAATCATTTGAGTTGTTTTAATCTAATTTATGAAAATCATAATGATTTGAAGATGTTTTGAAAAGCAGATACTAGGGATATGAAGTTATATTTTTATAGCAGAAGAATATTACAATAAGAAGATAATATATAATTTATGAAAATGTTTTCAGCTGTCATCAACACATAACGATTAGAAAAAGTAGAATCTAAAGTTAATTACCTTTTTGTGTTAGTTTGCATGGAAAGTAAATTGTCAACATGAAATTTAACTGTTTATCAAACTAACTGGATAGGTATTTGTCAATTAAAATATTGCCATTGTTGATTTTGTGATATGCCAAATTTTTCTAATATTTTAGGAGAAATTTAAAACTTCCAAACAATATTAATTTTATTTGTTTTAAAATATATGATATATTTTAACCAAACTGACTTTATTCTAAAGATATTCTCCTCTAACAACATGGACCAGGACCTAAAAACTTGACCAATTAAGGAGTCAGCTGAAGGGATTTCAGAATCAAGGTAATTATAGTGATAACAATGAAAATAATAGAAGATAGGAAAATATATATTCTAGGATTCATGGACTTTTTCAGTTCCTAAGGAAACCATGAATTTTTTCTAGTTCCTAGGAAAACATAGATATACCATTGCTGAGAATTTATTTGTGCATACTTTGAAGATCACAGGATTCTGTTAACAAACAAACCTAAAAAACTGTCCCCTTTGTTAGGAAAAGCATTTCCAGAATTATTTAATTTCTCTTTATGCTTGGAAGATGGAAAATAAGGGGAGGCATCAGTCATTGTACCCAAAATATTTTTCTTTTACTTTATAAAAGTTATTTAGTTTCATTGTGCTTTTATTTCTTCAGGAATCGTCTACCAATTCATTCATTCAGTGGTTGTGCTGCAAAAGTGTTTACAGATTTTTGTTTATCTTGTTATGTATTGCTTAAAATAAGGGCACATTGGAATTCTTAAAGTTGTAAGTAACAGAAATGGGCTTTATTTAGTCAGCTAAAAGTGAGTTTATACTAAGGATACAATAAAGAGCAAAGATGAACAGGAAATGATTACACTGTACAATCACTGATACTGATACAGTTCTTAACAAACTTAGCAGGAGAAAAGGAGAGAAAACACAAATAACCTCATAAGCAATGAAAAAGGGAATACCATTACTGACCCCACAGACACTGAAAAAGATAGTACCACAAACAACTCCATGCACATAAATTTGACAATTTAGATGAAATAGACCAATCCCTTGAAGATACAAATTACCAATAGATAATCTGAACATTTATCAATCTCATACATGAAAATTATATATAAAAATTGTCCCCCTAAAAAAACGTATTAGGTCCAGATGGCTTCATGGGCTATTTATGTCAAACAATTATGGATAAAAAAATATCAATTCTACAGAAATTATTTGAGAAAAGAGAGGAGGTTGGAATAATTCCCAGCTCACTTTAGAATATATGCATTAGCCTGAAACCAAAACAAAACAGACATTACAAGAAATGAAAACTGTGGACAAATGCATCTTAAGAGGAGGATTTTTGTTTTCTAAAATGAGAGTAAAGATACATAAAAACACTTAAACCTAAATAAAGTACAGGTAATCTAAATGTGTATATTTCACCTAAATTTAAATATCTTTATAGATATTTTTGTTAAAATGAAGGGCAGCAATTAATAATCTAAAACAGAAAATTATGAATTTTTTTGAGAGTTTCTATTTCATTTTGCTTATTTTGGCACGTGACACTAGATTTTTTCACACATAGGAGACTAACCAATTAAAGTTGGATGCACTATTTTGTTAATTTTGAAATTGAAATCCAAAATATTAATTCCTTAAAAAGTTTTAATACTTGAACGGTGTGGAGTGCAAGGTATGAGCGTATGATAAGAAACTGAGATTAGGTAACTAGCTAAAGGAGAATGACAGTGAGATTAAGATGGAAGAGAATAGAAAATTTTTATAGTCTGAGTCATTGTATGCCTCATTGTAGTGTCCCCTGAAACTACTGTCCCATAGGATTTGCCCAGGGAGATGACTGTGTTAGAAGGAATTTCTGAGGGAGAAGGTTGGGTTAGAAGAAATTTTAATCTATTCAAGGGTCTGACTATAGTTGGGTCCAGTCTCCATACATCAAGATTACCACATAGTCTTGGACTACATCTTGAATAGCCTCTTCTTGAACCTGTCAAATATCAAACTTCTTTTTTTTTATCTTAATTTATTATTATTATTATTATTATTATTATACTTTAGGTTTTATGGTACATGTGCGCAATGTGCAGGTAACTTACATATGTATACATGTGCCATGCTAGTGCGCTGCACCCACCAACTCGTCATCTAGCATTAGGTATATCTCTCAATGCTATCCCTCCCCCCTCCCCCCACCCCACAACAGTCCCCGAAGTGTGATGTTTCCCTTCCTGTGTCCATGTGTTCTCATTGTTCAATTCCCACCTATGAGTGAGAATATGCGGTGTTTGGTTTTTTGTTCTTGCGATAGTTTACTGAGAATGATGATTTCCAATTTCATCCATGTCCCTACAAAGGACATGAACTCATCATTTTTGATGGCTGCATAGTATTCCATGGTGTATATGTGCCACATTTTCTTAATCCAGTCTATCATGGTTGGACATTTGGGTTGGTTCCAAGTCTTTGCTATTGTGAATAATGCCGCAATAAACATACGTGTGCATGTGTCTTTATAGCAGCATGATTTATAGTCCTTTGGGTATATACCCAGTAATGGGATGGCTGGGTCGAATGGAATTTCTAGTTCTAGATCCCTGAGGAATCGCCACACTGACTTCCACAAGGGTTGAACTAGTTTACAATCCCACCAGCAGTGTAAAAGTGTTCCTATTTCTCCACATCCTCTCCAGCACCTGTTGTTTCCTGACTTTTTAATGATTGCCATTCTAACTGGTGTGAGATGGTATCTCATTGTGGTTTTGATTTGCATTTCTCTGATGGCCAGTGATGGTGAGCATTTTTTCATGTGTTTTTTGGCTGCATAAATGTCTTCTTTTGAGAAGTGTCTGTTCATGTCCTTCGCCCACTTTTTGATGGGCTTGTTTGTTTTTTTCTTGTAAATTTGTTGGAGTTCATTGTAGATTCTGGATATTAGCCCTTTGTCAGATGAGTAGGTTGCAAAAATTTTCTCCCATTTTGTAGGTTGCCTGTTCACTTTGATGGTAGTTTCTTTTGCTGTGCAGAATCTCTTTAGTTTAATTAGATCCCATTTGACAATTTTGGCTTTTGTTGCCATTGCTTTTGGTGTTTTAGACATGAAGTCCTTGCCCATGCCTATGTCCTGAATGGTAATGCCTAGGTTTTCTTCTAGGGTTTTTATGGTTTCAGGTCTAACATTTAAGTCTTTAATCCATCTTGAATTGATTTTTGTATAAGGTGTAAGGAAGGGATCCAGTTTCAGCTTTCTACATATGGCTAGCCAGTTTTCCCAGCACCATTTATTAAATAGGGAATCCTTTCCCCATTTCTTGTTTTTGTCAGGTTTGTCAAAGATCAGATACTTGTAGATATGTGGCATTATTTCTGCAAAAATCCTCAATAAAATACTGGCAAACAGAATCCAGCAGCACATCAAAAAGCTTATCCACCATGATCAAGTGGGCTTCATCCCTGGGATGCAAGGCTGGTTCAATATATGCAAATCAATAAATGTAATCCAGCATATAAACAGAACCAAAGACAAAAACCACATGATTATCTCAATAGATGCAGAAAAGGCCTTTGACAAAATTCAACAACCCTTCATGCTAAAAACTCTCAATAAATTAGGAATTGATGGGACGTATCTCAAAATAATAAGAGCTATTTATGACAAACCCACAGCCAATATCATACTGAATGGGCAAAAACTGGAAGCATTCCCTTTGAAAACTGGCACAAGACAGGGATGCCCTCTCTCACCACTTCTATTCAACATAGTGTTGGAAGTTCTGGCCAGAGCAATTAGGCAGGAGAAGGAAATCAAGGGTATTCAATTAGGAAAAGAGGAAGTCAAATTGTCCCTGTTTGCAGATGACATGATAGTATATCTAGAAAACCCCATTGTCTCAGCCCAAAATCTCCTTAAGCTGATAAGCAACTTCAGCAAAGTCTCAGGATACAAAATCAATGTGCAAAAATCACAAGCATTCCTATACGTCAATAACAGACAGACAGAGAGCCAAATCATGAGTGAACTCCCATTCACAATTGCTTCAAAGAGAATAAAATACCTAGGAATCCAACTTACAAGGGATGTGAAAGACCTCTTCAAGGAGAACTACAAACCACTGCTCAAGGAAATAAAAGAGGATACAAACAAATGGAAGAACATTCCATGCTCATGGGTAGGAAGAATCAATATCATGAAAATGGCCATCCTTCCCAAGGTAATTTACAGATTCAATGCCATCCCCATCAAGCTACCAATGACTTTCTTCACAGAATTGGAAAAAACTACTTTAAAGTTCATATGGAACCAAAAAAGAGCCCGCATCGCCAAGTCAATCCTAAGCCAAAAGAACAAAGCTGGAGGCATCACACTACCTGACTTCAAACTATACTACAAGGCTACAGTAACCAAAACAGCATGGTACTGGTACCAAAACAGAGATATAGATCAATGGAACAGAACAGAGCCGTCAGAAATAATGCCACATATCTACAAGTATCTGATCTTTGACAAACTTCTTAATACATTATCTCCCATTCTTTGTTCCTCATCTCACTGTACACCCCCATACCCAAATACCAGTGTATTACTAACAAAGTAACTGAATTTTTTTAATTGCAGAAAATGATAATGCATATTGAAGACAGAATAAGGACTACTCTTTGAAGAATTCAAACACATGCATATTGTAAATAACAAAATTGTTTACATTCCAGAATCCCTAGACTTCCTTTCCTAATATACTTTGCTTGATGTTGCAAGTGCTTTAATGTTTGCAAGGAAAGGGGCCTTCATTTAAAGTTGACATGGATTATTTCTTCTTGTTTCTAAAGCAGATTCTTTATTACGATAACTTGCACAGAGTGTGACAGTATAAGAATCTTATTAAGATACTGAAGATTTTTGATGTATAAATAAAATATGTTTCAAAATTTGCAGAAGCAGTGCTTAGAAGTTAAATTCTCTCACTATTGGTATCTTGGTAGAAATTGTGGATAATCTTAATATTTCCACATATACTGATCTCCATTTTAGAGACTGGCTTTAATAATTAATAATAATTGATAAATCCAGCTTCTGGAACCTCGTCTAGACAAAGACCACTGTTATACTTTGGGAAAATTAAGGAATGACTCATAATTTAACTTTAGGAGTAAGATGTTTTGGGAATAGGCTCCATTTTCCTGCTCCCATCTGCAAATTTTATAAACAAAGTAAGGAGAATGAATTCTAGGAACAATGAACATTCTCTGCCACATCATTAATCGTTCTTCATCCTAGTTTCCTAAATATTATTGACAAATATTACTTGCTGATGTTAGTTCACAATTAATTATCTTTGCCATTATAGGCTTATATCCATTTACAAATTCATGTACTGTCATTAATCTTATGATTTCATGAGAGAACAGATAGTTATGCTTTAAAGCTTTCGTTAGAAAATCTCTATGAAATTCAATAAACATATAAATTCTTAAATTAACAGTAGACCATATGGTCAGTCGTTGTCAACAATGTAGTTAGAAAATTTTTGGTGTAATACCTATAAAATAAAATTTACTATTTTAATCATTTTAAAATGTACAATTGCGTGGTATTTAGGACATTTACAACATCATGCAACACTATCTAGTTCCAGAGCATTTTTCATCACCCCAAAAGAAAATTCAGTACCCATTTAGCAGTCATCCCACATTCTCTCTAATTCCTAGCCCTTGACAGCCATTATTCTCTTTTCTGTCTCTAGCACTTGTCTATTTTGGGTATTGCATATAAATGGAATCATTCTATACATGTCGTTTTGTGTCCGCCCTCTTTCACTTAGCATAATGTTTTCAAGGTTTATCTATGTTGTAACGTGGATCAGTACTTCATTCCTTTTTACGGTTAAATGATATTCCATGTAACCATTCCGAAATGGATATACTACTTTTCGTTTATGCATTGATGGACAATTGGGTTGTTCTTATCTTTTGACTATTATAAATAGTGCTCCTATGAATATTCTTATATAAGTTTTTGTTGGACACTTCTTTTAAATTCATTTGGATATATACTTAGGAGGGAAATTGCTGTCATATGGTAATTCTATGTTTAACTTATTGAAGAACTACTAAGCTGTTTTTCACAGTGGCTTCACCATTTTACATTCTCATCAGGAGATATGAGGGTTCCAGTTTCTCCACATTTTTACATTTACCAGTTTTTCAATTCTATCCATCCTAGTGATTGTGATGTGGTATCTTGTTGTGGTTTTGATTTGAAAAATGCATTTTAAACAATATATTGATATATATGGAGAGAAAAAAGATATAAAATGTATCTTATCAACCTCAAATTTCTTTTATTGCACATAAAATTTGACTACAGGTAAATTAGAAATGAGTCTATGGAGGAAATAGTTTTGTTTAAAAATATGGCAAATTTAAAAAAGAATGTGGTGATTGGAACCAAATTCAATCCTATGCATAAACTATATATGCATTTTTCTCCGATGGTCACCTACTATTGCAATCCTATGCATAAACTGTGTATACATTATTCTCTGGTGATTACCTACTATTGAAGTAAAATTCTCTTGTGAATTCCTAATGAGAAATCTAATTTATAAAGATAGAAATACATGAGAAAATATTTGAATTCCCAAAATTTCATGCCAAGTACTTTTCCTTCTTTTCAGCCTACTAATGACATGATCAGATATAATTTTTAAAGTATATTTCTGCTTTTTCCTGTTGTGTTTTACCAATAAATTCTAATATTTGAAAAACTCAAATAGTTGACATTCTTTTCCTGAGTGATCTAAGGCTTATCTTACTTAAATGGGGGTACAATTATTCTCTTATATGTTAAAAACAAGTGCTGACACAAATAGTCTGGTTCTTATCATTGAATTATGAACAGTGTTAAGCAAATTTATGCTTCAATCTCAGGTCATATCTACATTGAAAAGGTGAAACTATCAAATGTGCACACTTTCCTTCATTTGACTATATAGCTTAAACTTCACACTGTGGCACTACTAGGTCCCAAGGAGCTTTTCTTGAAATGTCTGTATTGATGCATTTAGAGAGATTCTGTGGGTCTTAATGTCAGTATATTTCCTGTCTGTGACATCTTGCTAGTAAACAGCATGGGTAAAATGAGCAGCTGTACAGATGGCTTTAACAGTTTCAGAAAGAAGATATATTAATGTGAGGTCAAGTTTTGCTCTGCTTGACAAATGTGGAAACAAGTAAATGATACATCAAA
Organism: Pongo pygmaeus; assembly: GCF_028885625.2. Taxonomy (NCBI): domain Eukaryota; kingdom Metazoa; phylum Chordata; class Mammalia; order Primates; family Hominidae; genus Pongo; species Pongo pygmaeus. The sequence goes on from NC_072384.2 coordinate 88,639,524, forward strand.
TAGTTCTAGAGATGCTTTTTATTTGACAACACATCTGAAGCCCAAAAATATAATTTTGTATTTTTACTCTGCTGGGAAGAAGATACCATTGAAGATGCTCTGAGACCTAGTTATTCAACATGAGATTGTTATAATCACACCATTTTCTAATACACTTTTGCCTAAGTAGTACATTCCTTGTGTGAAATGATGGGAAATATAAAAGTAACAAATGTTGACTTATCTTTGGTTTTATAACTAAGTACTTAAAAAATAAAAATAAGCAGAGATAAGTAATATATTTCACAAAGAATAAGCAATTAAAAGTAAAAGGAAAATAGCTGATGAGCCTTTATTAAAATGAAAAAGATGAAAAATATGAGTATATAAAATTATGTCACAGACACAAATATAAATTACTTATTATATTATATGTATTTATATGTTTATATATTTTGATGCTTATTTAATTTAATTATATGAAAAAACATAACCGAGAAATCATATGTCCCTTTTTCATTGAACTACACATAAATGATTCAGTGAATATTTTTTCGGTATCTTTTTCATGTAACAGGGTATTTGCTTTAAATTGCTTTCTAAATAAATGATAATATAAAACTAAAACCTTTTGGGAGACAATGACCTTAAGCAGGGCACACTACGTGAAGATTTCACCTAATATTAGAGAATGAACCATTTAACAGGTGGGCCTGCTGTTTACCTGTTACCGGTCAGTGACTCGCAGGATGAAGTCTAGGACACTCTCCCATTATGCACGTGCCTGTATTTACTGTCCATGGCATCCCTTCTACTGACCTCTTCATTTATGCCAATATAATGTGCAGTCATTTTACTTTTGGTCTCTTTCAAACACACGGAACTTGAATATTTTTAAAAAATGATTTTATTATTTAATTAGGTGTCAACTTGATATATGTGCATGTCTACAACACAGTAACTAAATGCAGCTGCCTCTTTGGGAATTATGCCATCTTCTTGTTGTTAGGAGCCAAGGGGAGTAGCTGCAAAGTAACTGGGTGGCTTAAGGGGAAGAACATAGAGCATTTCTTCTGAAAACAGGAGAAAGATACGCCCAAATCCTTGGTCAGTTTTCACTGTGTGAGCCAATTTGCCACATCACATATCCCCACTTCACAGGAGCCATGTAAAAATGAGTAATAATGATAAAGGAAATCGATTCTCTGAAGAAGTTGAATGAGTCTCCATATTTTTCTATATTGTTTATCAAAATGGCAAAGCTGAAACATTTATTTTCAAGGGCAATATCAACTATAAAGGAAACATTCTTTACTATAAACTTGTGACTGTAATTAGGTATGAAATGTAAGCTAGATAGTCTCTTCTTGTTTTTATTACTGTCTCTGGGGGAGATGATATCTCACATGGATAGATTTTCCAAGTAACCAAAACATGCTCTATTAAACACAAAAGGTTTTCATCTATTTTAAATGTCTTGCATCTTGGATATCTTTCTGAAATGTATTGTTCCAAGTTGAATTAAACAGATAATACAGGCGGTAATAAAATAAGTTTTTCTAAATTGTTTTTAACCATATTCAGCAATATAGTAACAATCATAAAAGTTACCCTTGACTAAGGTTCACTTTATGCCAGGGATTCTGCTAAACATTTTATGTGGATTATATTTCTTAAATCTTAAAATTAGTCTAAGGGGTAGAGAAGAGCTTGCTTGCCTAAGGTAATATTATTGGGAGAGGAAGTGGAATGTGAACCAGGTCAACTTAAATGTGCCTGACTCCAGAGACTGTTTTGTTGACCATGAAAGGTTGCATTTTTTTTCAAAAATGTAGTTTTACTTTTTTTCTTTCCCTGGCAGTGAGTCAGTCTCTCTCTCTCCTGCAGCTATTGTGTCTGGAGCTCTGTCATCCTCATCGTCTTCTTGTAGTTTTGCTTTTTCAAATCTGCAGCAAGGACAAATATACAAGTGTCTTAAAGGGGTTGTTATGGATATCATTTGGAGTCCGAAATTATAAATCTTTAGCTTTCTCTGTCACATAGAGAAATGTATGTATCTTAATATTTGTTTCACAACAGTGCTTAGAAGTCTAAAACTAGTTGGATATTATTGTACAGAAACTGTTTTTTTCATTTCTGTTATTAAGTTTAAGAATCCAATAATTTTATGAAGAAGTTTTTCTCCTTTGGAAAACTAGAATTCTACAAGACATAACATTTATTCGCTATATATTTTTCATTTCTATTATAAGCTAGTTGCTGAGTAGGAAAGAAAAAAGACATCTTTTCCTACACAGAGCTTAAAGTCTAGAGGGTAGAAGGATAATCATGATTTTGTATTTATGTCAAGTTTACTTATAAATAAGTACAGGATACATTTCTGTCTACCCATTACATCAAATAGTTTCTTCCCTCCCTTCCTTTCCTTCCTTCCCTTCCTTCCTTTCCTTCCTTCCTTCCTTCCTCCTTCCTTCCTTCCTTCTCTCGTTCTCTCCTTCCCTTCCCTTCCTTTCCCTTTCCTTTTCATTCCCTCCTTCCTTCCTTCCTTCTTTCCTCCCTTCCCTCCTTCCCTCCCTCCCTCCCTCCTTCCCTTCCTTCCTTCCTCCCTTTTTTCCTTCCTCCTTCCCTTCCTTCCTTTTTTCCTTCCTTCTTTCCTTCCTTTTTCCTTCCTTCCTCCCTTCCTTCCTTCTTTCCTCCCTTCCCTCCTTCCCTCCCTCCCTCCTTCCCTTCCTTCCTTTTTTCCTTCCTTCTTTCCTTCCTTTTTTCCTTCCTCTTTCCCTTCCTTCCTTTTTTCCTTCCTTCCTTCCTTTTTTCCTTCCTTCCTTCCCTCCCTCCCATCCTTCCTTCCTTCCTTCTTTCCTCCCTTCCCTCATTCCTCCCTTCCGTCCTTTCCTCCCTTCCCTCATTCCTCCCTTCCCTCCTTTCCTCCCTCCCTCTCTCCCTCTTTCCTTCCTTCCTCCCTCCCTCCATCCCTCCCTTCCTCCTTTCAATATGGAAAAGTTATTAACAGAAATTTGTTTAACAAATTCTAGATAGTAAATAAAAACCCAGTCACACATTACAAGTTTGAGATAATTTATTAATTTTATACATAACTGTATATATGTATAGTCACTATATATGTAGTGACTCCTCTGTGGATCCCTCTAGTTTTGTAATGCTCCCTCAAATTTATATATATATTTAAATATATATGTAAATTCCACATAGCAGAGGTGTTAAGTTCTGTTCTAGCAGGCAGTTAATTTCCTAGATGATGATCTTGATCCAGTGCTGGATTGGTTTTAGACTTTGTTGGGCTGGTCTATTCCAGGTTTGCCCTTACCTATTGGGAATGGCATTTACTCCTTGGGCATTGTTCTGGGAGTAAGGATGTGGTCTTTAGTGCCTCAACTGAATGCCTAGGATGGTTCAGCTAAATTCTTCATTCTTCTTTCTCCAGTCTCCCAGGTGTCTCCTCAGCATTGAACAATTTCTGAAGTCACTGCCTCCCAACACTGCTCTAGGTTTGTCCTCAGAATTACACCTTGTAAATTTTCAATTTAGGAGGTGACCAAGAAGCAGAAGTAAATTTTTATGCAGATTTTGTGACTCCTTCTCTGTGGATCCCTCTATTTTTGTAATGCTCCCCCGAGTTTCAGCTGCCTTGGCAGCCTCAGATATTGATCTCTATTTATTCCTCCTAGGGAAATGCTGCTCTTTGCTTGGCTCTCTCTCTCTGGCTTGTAATTTTCAAAATTACAAGGGCATCCTATAACATTGGAATCCATAAACTTCAGTTAAAAATTTTTATTTTAAAATCAAGATTGTCTATTGGTGTAAGACTCAAACAACTAAAACCAGAAAGTTGAGAATATGCAACAATGCATATGACATAAACAGTTAGGTTTTAAGTATGAAATTTCATTAATATTTTTTCATGTTCCATCACAATTAGAAAATATGACAGGCTGGATTTTCCCATTTTAAGTATGAGCATACACCATGTTATTTGTGGTGAACGAAAGTAAAAAATTAAGATATTAAATTTTTAGAAACAATTGAAATGTTTCAACTCATGAATAATTTATCAGTTCTCTGTTGAGAGTATTTTCTTAAATATATTCAAAATTATTGACACACCGAGAGGATGGTTTATATAATTTGATTCCAGCCTGCTTCTTTCTATAATGTCCGTTTCACTGATAATCTGAGTCAAAGTGTTGGTTTCCTGACATTTAGAGTGTTTTGGGGGGGTATGAGTAAATATTGGAATGATTTAGATGATAAATTAGAGCTCCACTCCATATGGGGAATAATTTTAAAATAATTTTAACCTAATACATTGGATAACTTATGTTCACAATATCCTACATAAATATAAACAAACATGCTAATTGATATTTGATATTTTTCACTATTTATATAATTTATATAACACAGATAAATATTATCCTTCATGTTTTAATACCAATGTTCATGGAACCAATTTCAGTCAGATTGAACATAGCTTTTGATAATGGAGACACTGCTTTGCCTTTCTCTTTTTGGTTTTATTCATCTCAGAAACAGCAGGGATTTTATAGCTTAGTAAGTGTGCAGCAGATCTCAGTTCTGGTTACAAATGTGTTGGAGACTGTAGTTGTGAGTTCAGAAACATTATTTTCAATGTGTTCTACTAAATACATTTAATAATACAGTTTTTAGACATGTTACAAGGTAAAGACATTTGATTCTCTGAATTTTTAGTTTAAAAGAGCATGTAGATAAAGTGTATTATAGGGCTATATTATGCACACAGTCGTCTTACTAAGTCATCAAATTTTTAAGTACATTTAAAGGAACCAACAGCAAACACTTGTAAGATGCAAAATATTGCAGCTAAGACTCAGAATGGAAAGTATTACAGCATACAGAGCAGAACTAGATTTCAAAGGACTGGAGGCCTGCCAAAGCTCCTTTGAAAATGCTCAAGTACCACATACCTAGGGCTCCCACTTGCAACAGACTCATAGGAATAAATAAATAAATAAATAAATAAATAACATAAAAACAAAGGTTGTGTGCATACCACATGTAGCGAAAAGCTGCCCCACCAAAGCAAAACTGTAGAAAAGAGCATCACAGCATTATTCTTCATTTTGGAAGCACCCAGTAAAAGAAGAGGAAGCACAATTTTAGCTGTTTCCTAAAAAAATCTGCAATGCCATAAGACTCTGACTCATCTTAGTTAGAGCCTCGTTTAGCAAGTTTTTTGGAAGTTTCTATGATTGTTCATTTTTGTCATTGCCAAAGGTTAATCTTTGACTATCCACCAGATTATTCCAGAAACCTGTTTTGAAGTTAATATAAAAATCAACCCTTACTGGCATAATTTTTTGAACATGACAAATGTAAACTTTTTTGAAGGCAGACACCATGATCTTCCCGGTTCCCAGTGCATTCCTCAACCATAGCCCCTACATATAGTGAGCACTCAGTAAATATTGCTACTAATATTAATATTAATTCTGTTGTATATGTAAATTGTACCATCATATAAGAAAGACAAGTCATCTGTTTAATGCTGTGATAATAGTACTTCATCTAACTATAATGTCAGTTAATTTTTGCTGCGTAGGAAAAATTCCAAAACATAGGAGCTTAAAACAACACTTATTTACTAATGGTTCTGTAAGTCACTAATTTTAGCCAGGCTGCCCAGTGTGCTGACCTGGGCAAGGCCTAGCCCATTTTGACTAAGATTTCTCATAGGTCTGTAGTCAGTTGACAAGTTAGCTAAGGGCTGGCTGATCAAAAATGAATAGATACTACAGAGTATGGTTTGGGAGGGCAATAATTTGTGGCACTTATTTTGCTACTATTCACAAATATATTTTTTAAAATCATAGATTTAACTAATAGTTTTCATTGTGTTTTTTCAGTAAACACAATAGACATTTTTGGGACTTGTGGATGATACCTACACATGCTCAACTTGGCTAATTCTCTGATTCAGGGAGTGGCATCTACAGCCCACACTCCAAATTGAGCCTACTCTGTTTTTTTTTTTTGTTTTTTTTTTGTTTGTTTTTTTTTTGGTAAATAAGGTTTTAATGAAAATAAACATATTTGTAGTATAGTTTGAAGTCAGGTACCATGATGCCTCCAGCTTTGTTCTTTTGGCTTAGGATTGACTTGGCAATGTGGGCTCTTTTTTGGTTCCATATGAACTTTAAAGTAGCTTTTTCCAGTTCTGTGAAGAAAGTCATTGGTAGCTTGATGGGGATGGCATTGAATCTATAAATTACCTTGGGCAGTATGGCCATTTTCATGATATTGATTGTTCCTATCCATGAGCATGGAATGTTCTTCCATTTGTTTGTATCCTCTTTTATTTCCTTGAGCAGTGGTTTGTAGTTCTCCTTGAAGAGGTCCTTCACATCCCTTGTAAGTTGGATTCCTTGGTATTTTATTCTCTTTGAAGCAATTGTGAATGGGAGTTCACTCATGATTTGGCTCTCTGTTTGTCTGTTATTGGTGTATAAGAATGCTTGTGATTTTTGCCCATTGCTTTTGTATACTGAGACTTTGCTGAAGTTGCTTATCAGCTTAAGGAGATTTTGGGCTGAGACGACGGGGTTTTCTAGATATACAATCATGCCATCTGCAAACAGGGACAATTTGACTTCCTCTTTTTCTAATTGAATACCCTTCATTTCTTTCTCCTGACTGATTGCCCTGGCCAGACTCAGTAACCAAAACAGCATGCTACTGGTACCAAAACATAGATACAGACCAATGGAACAGAACAGAGCCCTCAGAAATAATACCACACATCTACAACCACTGATCTTTGACAAACCTGACAAAAACAAGAAATGGGGAAAGGATTCCCTATTTAACAAATGGTGCTGGGAAAACTGGCTAGCCATATGTAGAAAGCTGAAACTGGATCCCTTCCATACACCTTATACAAAAATCAATTCAAGATGGATTGAAGGCTTAAATGTTAGACCTAAAACCATACAAACCCTAGAAGAAAACCTAGGCAATACCATTCAGGGCATAGGCATGGGCAAGGACTTCATGTCTAAAACACCAAAAGCAATGGCAACAAAAGCCAAAATTGACAAATGGGATCTAATTAAACTCAAGAGCTTCTGCACAGCAAAAGAAACTACCATCAGAGTGAACAGGCAACCTACAGAATGGGAGAAAATTTTTGCAATCTACTCATCTGACAAAGGGCTAATATCCAGAATCTACAAAGAACTCCAACAAATTTACAAGAAAAAAACAAACAACCCCATCAACAGGTGGGCGAAGATAAAAGAAGACATTTATGCAGCCAAAAGCCACATGAAAAAATGCTCATCATCACTGGCCATCAGAGAAATGCAAATCAAAACCACAAGATACCATCTCACACCAGTTAGAATGGCAATCATTAAAAAGTCAGGAAGCAACAGGTGCTGGAGAAGATGTGGAGAAATAGGAACACTTTTACACTGTTGCTGGGACTGTAAACTAGTTCAGCCATTGTGGAAGACAATGTGGTGATTCCTCAGGAATCTAGAACTAGAAATACCATTTGACCCAGCCATCCCATTACTGGGTATATACCCAAAGGATTATAAATCATGCTGCTATAAAGACACATGCACACGTATGTTTATTGCAGCACTATTCCCAATAGCAAAGACTTGGAACCAACTCAAATGTCCAACAATGATAGACTGGATTAAGAAAATGTGGCACATATACACCATGGAATACTAGGCAGCCATAAAAAATGGTGAAGCTGGAAACCATCATTCTCAGCAAACTATCACAAGGACAAAAAACCAAACACCACATGTTCTCACTCATAGGTGGGAATTGAACAATGAGAACACTTGGACACAGGGCAGGGAACATCACACACCGGGGCCTGTTGTGGGGTGGGGGGAGGGGGAGGGATAGCATTAGGAGATATACCTAATGTAAATGATGAGTTAATGGGTGCAGCACACCAACATGGCACATGTATACATATGTAACAAACCTGCACGTTGTGCACATGTACCCTAGAACTTAAAGTATAATGAAAATATATGTATAAAAAAAGAAAATAAGCACATTTATTTATTTATTTATTTATTTATAGTTTCTTACTATTTTCATGCTTCAATGGCAGAATTCCATAGTTATGATAGAGAGCATGTTTCACAAAGGCCAAATATCTACTATCTTGTCCCTATCTACTCTGATTTTTCTCCTTAATAGTGATCAATATGGGCATATATTTTCAGAGCTTTCAATATTTTATTATTATAAATAACAATATAATAATTATAGAGTACTTCCTTTGTGCTGGGTACTATTCTAATATCATTTATTTGAACTAATTTAATCTTCATGAATGCTTTATGATGTACAGTTATCATCACTTTATAAAAGAAGAAACTGAGGCACAGAAAAGTTAAACGTCTTCTCTTATTGAACTCAGAATAGGATTAAATTCATTTTCCATGGCTTGTAAGTCATAGTTTATTTTCCCCATGAGTTTCTATTTCATGTAAGAACAACCATTTTTAACAGTCCCAGCCATACTAACTTTCCTTCAATTTCTTAAAAATGCTGAGCTCTTAACTTCTTTATGATCTTTACATATGAAATTTACTTTTTATGGAGTAATTTCCATACCATTATATCTGGCTTCTTATTGCTTAAATCACAGCTCAAATGTCAGTTTCTTAAAGTAGTCTTGCCAAACAATACTTCCAAAGAAAAATTTTCACCCATCTTGTTATTCACTCTCAAAACATTATTTTCTATCACAGCACTTATCAAACTTGCAATTTAACATTTGTTTGTGCAACTGTTTATCATCTGTCTTTCTCAATATAACTTTATGAGGGCAGAAATCATGCCCACTTTATCCACCACTTCTTACAAAATGCCTGGCACATGGCAGGTGTTTAATAAATGTTCACTGAATAATGAAGAAATATGCATTATGGGAATTGAAAAATTATCATTTACATATTAAAAAATTATAAGGTTAAAAAATTTTTTTAAGTTCAAGGTACATGTACAGGATGTGCAGCTTTGTTGCATAGGAAACTTGTGTTATGGGAGTTTGTTGTACAGATTATTTCACCACCCAGCTATTAAGCCTAGTAGCCATTGGTTATTTTTCCTGATCCTCTCCCTCCTCCTACCTTCCATCCTCCAATAGGCCCATTGTGTGTTGTTCCCCTCTATGTGTCCATGTGTTCTCATCATTTAGCTCCCACTTAAAAGTGAGAACATGCTGTATTTTCCTGAGTTAGTTTGCTAAGGATAAAAGCCTCCAGCTCCATCCATGTCCCTGCAAAGAACATAATCTCATTCTTTCTTATGGCTGCATAGTATTCCAAGGTGAATATGTACCACATTTTCAGTAATTTTTTATTATGTTTACATGCCTCACATTTATCAAAGGCTACTTTTAAACATATGTGTGTGTATATATATATATTTGTATTTAATTGTTCCTTAGTCTTTTCTGAGCATAAAATCACCTCCCTCTACCATATTGTCTTCAACTACCCATCCTTCCAGTTATTTATAGAGATACACATTGGATTTGTTGATATGGAGAAACAGACAGTATGTCTCCTTAAGCAACTCTACTAGAGTTATGCCATTTTTAAATGCTTTACTGTGTCACTTTTTACTTGTATTATACTTTAACATTCCATCTTGATTGTTACTATCTTTTCCTTTTACAAATATCAATGCCCTTAGTTTCCATGTAATACATTTACATTTACAAGAATTTCCTTGCAATTTATACCCAGAAATAATATCTATCAAAAGAGTATATACAATTTAAAATGGTAGATATTGTCAAATACCCTTTTAAAAGATGACACAAATTTTTACTTTCTTCAAAAGTGAATGTGAATATTTTTTCCCTACAGTTTGAGACTGTCAGACATTGTAAAGTTATTTTATATGTGATTTCAGTGTATTTATCTTGTTATTAAATGTTCACAATGAACACATTTTTATACCTTTATTGATTTTTGTGATTTTTTTCCCTTTGGTGAATTGCCTGTTCTTTTCTGAGCTCATTCCTATGTTTAATTATATTTTTTGGTCTCCATTTGTGAGAGAAATTGATTTATAAATGAATAAATAAATAAAAGTTTTGTCTTTTTCACATGGTGGACATATTCCTGCCAGTCTGCAATTTTTTTTCACTTAGTTTATGAACTATATTACCAAGAAGAAATATATACGTGGTCAAAGCTGTCAATCATTTTCTTCTGGTTTCTGTTAAATTAGAATATGTGTGTTTGTGTGTATGTACGTGTGTACATTTACATATTTTAGAATTTTTAAACATTTAATTATTTAATACCCCAACCCTGCATGAAGCAAAGATTCTTAACTTTGCATGCAATCTAGCCAATTCACATGAGTTCATCTCATGTCTTGTGAAACTTTTTAAATGTAGCCAACAGTACCACAGCAGGTATACAACACTCAATTTCCCTATATGCCAAAGATACAAACTGAGTCAATAATTTATCTGCTTCCAAAATTATGGCTGATGCAGTTTTTAAAAATGTTTGGCCACTGCATCCCGTCACTGTCCTTCTAATTTCTAGTAGCAGTTTTTCACCATCTAGTACATGGACATGAGGCTAGTGCCACCTGCTTAAGGTTTTCTGATATAGTAGTACTCATTTTGTCTATCAATCAGGAAACATAAAATTATATAATCTCTCTAAAGATGGTGATGTAAAGATGTTTATTTTCTCATACTGCATGTGTCCATTAGGAGTAAGGCCATGCAAGAATAATGATAAATCTGTTATTAGATCCTAGAACATTATACAGTAGCAAAATATTTTGTAAAACAGTAATAACCTGTAGTTTTCACTCCAGGAATTAGGCTGAAAAAATAGCCTCTCTCTGGAATATAGCAAGCCTCATGACAGAGGGACAAAAGAAAAATGAACTTGAAGCTTCTGTTCAGGAGTGGCACACATCGCTTCCACAAACAATTAATTGGCTAAAGCAAATCACCTGAAGCTCTTGTGTTTAAAAGGCAGATGCTCCACCAGGGGGGAGAAGAAATACTCATGAAAATAATAAAAGATTACTTTTGCCTTTCTCCTTCATTGACTCTATTTTTCAGACAGACATGAGCAGGGCAGGAGATGGCGAACCCACAAGCAGGAATGTCAGGCGACCATCAGGTGATGTTCAGGCTGTTGTTAACTGTCTCTCTAAAATAGTAATTGGTTGCAACCAGCACCAAGGAAAGGCAGTCTCCCCGTAGACAGAAAATACCTAAAATTGGTGATCAACAGCTTGCCTATAACATCTCAGGAGTTGCACGAGTGAGCTCGAGCATGCACACTAAGAGACAAAACGGTGAAGTTTAACTGGTATATGACCTCCTAGGGACATTTGGCTGGTAAGGGAAGAATACCTCAAGTGAACATGCGTACAACTCCAGTAAATAGCACTTGGGAGGTGTACTCACCTCCCAAGTGCTATCAGGCCACTGCACATGCAGATAGCCCACCACAAGCAAAGAATCAGGGGAGAAAAGAGGCAGACTTTGGAAGTATGCCAACGTATGAAACCCCAAGTCAAAAGGTCAAATGCACACTTGGCTTTCTCAAGTAGCCCACTTGTCCCTCTTCCAACTATAATTTCCTTCCTTTTACTTCTGCTCTAAAGCTTTTTAATAAACTTTCACTCCTGCTCTAAAACTTGCTTTAATTTCTGCCTTATGCCCTTCAGTCAAATTCTTTCTTCTGAGGAGGTAAGAATTGAGGTACTGTAGACCCATATAGATTCGCCGCCAGTAACGTTTTGGTGCGGTGTGACTGGGATAATTTCCACTCCTAATATATTCTGTCTGTGGAATTCTTGGTTTTAACTTTCTGAGTGTTTTGGCTGTATGTCCTAGGATATTACTCTGAATTTATCTTTCATATGATTAATTTAGTCTTCAACAGTGTTTATTCTGTTATTTTATTTTTAATCAAGCTTAAATATTATAATTAATTCTGAAGTGGGTACTTAGTTTTTTTTATTTTTTAGTTTGTGTTTTAGCTTGTTGTTTTTTAGTTTGTCTCTGATTCACACCAGTCTGCTAAATTTGAAGGTAAAATCTGTGCAGATGCATAGAGCATATTGATAAGAAAGATTCAATAGAAATACAAGGTGAAGGATGCAGACAATGCATTTGACTTTCTCAGCTGTTAAAACAGGAGAAACTTGCTCTGGAAAGAGACTACTTTCATGATTTTTTTTCCTTCCTGGCATCTTCAGATAAGACATTCTCCAAATTTTTGTGGATTCCCCCAAACTCTAATTAACAAAAGAATGGGAAAAAGAAAAAGAACTTTCTTAAGAAATAAGTAAGTATAAAGCATGAAGGTCTCTGTATTTTAGCTTGGAAAACTCAACCCAACAATATTTGGATGAGAATATTAAAGCTCCCTGTCTCCTTTACTTATACTATACAATTAAATGACTAGGCAAAGACCCTTAGTCATTCTCCCAGAGCAACATACTAATTTATGGGGCCAGATGAAAAATCTGAGTCACTCTCATTGTTGGGATAGATAATTCTACCAGGGACTGAGCCCAGTAATTTAGATGTATAGTGGTAAATAAATGATGGCTTTTTAACTCTTGTTGACTAAGAATCGTTTATGTATTTATTTCTCTCTCTTAATGCTTAGTACTTAAATATCATGTTACTGTACTTTCAGCAATGGCCTTGTGAGTAAACAATTATCAGTGGGGGGTGAAATTGTGGAAAGGGGAAGTAAAAAATGTTGAGGATGCAATTTCTTAGTGAAAAACGAATGTGCAGATATGTAAAAATATCTTTTGATGTGTGTCCATGGTTTTGTCTCACATGGGTTTCTTCTGTAGCTCTGACTCAGACTCATGTGCTTCTCAAAATCCATTTTCAAAGGAGATTATCCCATGTTTTATTGTTATATATCAGATTACTTTCTCTAACAGTAGTCTGTTCCAGCATTCACTGGCTCCACCCTCCTGGGAAGTTATGTTTCTATTTTTTCAAACCATTCTACTCTTCTATAATGTTATGATACTTTTGTCTGTTTCTTTAGTACTGTATACCCATATCCCTAGATCATAGCAGGCATTTAATATATTTCATTGAATAAATTAAAAATGCATAAATTGGGCACCTAGTTGTACATCTGGTGATAAATATCTCCCTAAATGTGCACTGTTCAGAGGAGTCAAATCATAATTAAAACCACTTTAGGATGAGTGGCCAATCTCTTTGATGGCGAAGCCATTCTGTCATGCCATTTTAATTATAATGATTCTCGTCAAAATGTTCTAGAAATTTGATTCCAAGATTTTGGTAGATTAATGTCTTGTTGACATTTTAGGAATTGGTGTTCACTTTTCCTGAATTCATTTTTACCTTGAACTTGATGTGGTATTTGTCATATTTTATGTTTCAGGTATTTGCTACCATTGCTTATAATTATCAAGTAACCAAACCTTAACTAGCATTGTAATGTTATGAGGTTTGTGCCATGAATGGTCATTAAATTAACATTTTTTCATCATAGAAATTGTCATTTATAGAGGATTTGACAATCGTCCAAATTAGTCTTAAACTCTCTCCACCTACCTAACTTGCAAGGATTCCATTTACTAAATAAAAAATAGAGCAGCTAAACCAAAGGCACATTTTTATTTTCATTTATTTTTTCAATTTCCACTTAAATGGTTCATGACTTTTTTAGTTAGAAAAACATAAAAAATTCAAAATGATCTTGATTCTTTGCTTTATTAGCCCACAAAGAGAGAAGAAAATAAATAAATGCAAGCAGGTGTTATACATAGATGTGCATTACTAAAGCTAATAATATGCCATTCTTTCTCAATAGAATTATCCCAGTACATTTTTTTGCCTGAATCATACACCATTGAAGATCAAACCCAAGAATTAAAAAAGAAAACTCAGTCATAATTCAATATATAATGAAATATTTCCTCTATTCACTTTTTTCATGTGTTCAAACATAAAATAGGTGTAGTGGACCTATCAGGAATGCACCGGGCCTTAGTCATAAGGTTTTATGGGAAGAGTCAGAATAATATATGATTAGTGAGTATTAAAGAAAGAAGGGAAGAACACGCTTTAATTGAATTTTATAATCTAGCAACACAAAGATGCAGAATACAGAATGGCAAAGATTATTGTCCCTGAAGTCAGACCCACCTGGCTTCAAATCCCGGCTCAGCCATTTAGTAAGAGTGAGATTGGCTAAGTCACTTAAGCTGTCTATGTTCTAGTTAACTACTCTGTGAAATGGAGATAATAATATCACTTAAGTCATGGGTGATTGTGAGAATTAAATGAGTTAATATGTGTTGCTCAGAAGAGTGATTAGAACAGAGGAAGAACTGTTAAAATTACTTTTGTCGTTACCACCTGTATGTAGTATGGTATTAATAAAAAGGTAGTGATAGGCAAGTTCTGTTAAATTAAAAAGTTTGTTAGATTAAAAAAGTCTGTTAGATTAAAAGTTCTGTTAAATGTTTCAAAAGTGAACCCTAGGAATTATGTGTACTTTTTCATGGCAAAGATACCCATTAGTTGGACTATGTTAAATGTATAATTCAAAATTCTTCTAATATTTAGTGGAAAGCATGGCTAAAAACATAATTAAGCAAACACTCTAATGACATTGTTGATTACCTATTTATTTGTCCCTTTATAATTGAAAAACAATTTTCTTTCGGATATTCAACGCTCACCTGGGTAGGTATCCATTTTGTTTGAAAGGAAGCATACTATTGAAGGGGGTTTGATTTGGTCTGAAGGAGAAGGTAGAACATGAAGGAGGAGAGCATGAAGAGAATAAGAGACATAGAGCCAGAGTCCTTAGTGAATGACAGAAAATCATTGCCTTAGCTGTAGACTCTCTCGGTTATGTGATGTAAGATAATCCTTTCATCATTAAAACCTGTTATCTATTTCATGATTGCTGCAACTAAAAGTTTCATAACCAATGTACACACACATTTACACCTTCTGTACATTTATCTTTCCAAAGAAAATCTATGGTAGTTTTCATTTGGCGACAAGTAACAGAAAACCCAAGCTAAAAGTAGCTTATTACAATCTAACGATTAATTGATTCTATACAGATGGTCCCTGACTTACAAAGTTTCAATTTTACTATCATACAACTATTCTGTTTTTCACTTTCAGCACAATATTCAATAAATTATTTGAGATATTCAACACTATGTTATAAAGTAGGCTTTGAGTTAGATGGTTTTGCCCAGCTCTAGGCTACTACAAGTGTTCTGACAACATTTAAACATTTAAAGTGGGCTAGGTTAAGCTATGATGTTCTAAATTACCTGCAATGTAGAAGTTAATAAAAATGAATATTAATTGAGTAGATATTGTAATATGTTCCAAATTGGTATCATAGGATTTTATATTTATGATGTTATATATTCATCACAGGCAACTCATGATTTAAGTACTGTTTATCAGAAGTAACGAAGTAACCTCATCGTAAGTAAAAGAGCATCTGTACTTGGAAGATGAAGGGTACACTGTGCTTTAGAGCTGGCTTAATTCAGTCTATCCAGCTCAATTTTTTTCTGATTCTCCAAGGTCTGCTTTTTTTTTTTTTTTTTTTTTAATTTTCTTTTGGTGTGTTTTGGCTTCATCTTCAGGCTGATGCTAAGATGACTGGCAGACTTAAACAACTTACATTCACATGTCTCCATTTAAGTATTGCTAGAAAAATAAGACACTAGGAAGGTCAAATAATTTGACTAGATCACAATTTGGAAGTGTTATGACACATTCTCATATTCTTGCCCAACTCTAGAGGCCAGGCTCTTAAGCAGTATACAGTACTATATTACTCATAGTAGTTGAAGGAAGATAAGATACAGAACATAACAAATGAGAGATAATTCTTGGACCTGGTTGATTATTATAAATCCCTTTCAGTGACAGAGTTCTTGCAAGACTTCTTTGAAAGGAGGGGGTGACCTGTATCATTTGAAGAGTAGAGTTTGTAAGATTTGACTGTTGCCTAAGGTGAAAGGTATTCACTACTGAGAATATTCTGGAGTTTTTTCTCTGAAGGAGATGTCTACAGTTTGAGAATTTTGTTTCTAATTTATGAAGTATTAGGAGGAGACTTATTTTAGAAATAAATGTGAAATATAATATTAATATAAAAATAAAATATTTATATGTATAAAATGTAGTAGCACAAAAAGCTACAGAAAAACCATGTAATGATATTAACAAACAAAATGCCTCTATGAGAAAGCTTTCGTTTGATCAGAAAACTCATTTAACGAAAGTGTTCTTTATATAATAAAAACATGTGACATAAGCGTCATGAGAAGAAAGTAGAATATTGAAAAGATAAAATTATTTCTGTGCCTACAAAAATGTGATCAAAATTTGTGTGAAAACTCACCTTCCACAGACAAATGCACAATAAACGTATGTACAATAAATATACTGTTGGAGCTATGTTCTCTTTCCTAAAGACATTGTGTGTGTGTGTGTGTGTGTGTGTGTGTGTGTGTGTGTGTGTGTGTGTGTGTGTGTGCGTGTGCTTATTTAGAGGTGGACCTCTAAATAATACTAAATTTGGCCCTACATCAATTTTTAATAATTCATTTTCCATGTTTTTATTTTATTTGTTCTTATAACTTCAAATTTTTTTTTAACAGTCAGTCAGTGGATTCCCTTATTCACAATCATAACTGAACTTTCAGGAAAAGAGGACAACTGTCGTTTTAAGAAGTTTTCCATAAACAAGTGATGATCCTAACTTCCAAAATCTAAGAACTCAGCATTTGAGCATGGAGCCTCACAAATTCCCCATATATTATTCACTTAGGGTAATTTAAGATCTTTCTTTCTGGAGCCACATTCTAGAGATCCTAGTACCACCACATCCTTTTAAAAGGTATTGACCACTTCTCTCATGGATTATGGCTTTCAGTGAAGACAGGTTATTTCTTGTCTTTATGCTGAGCACTAAGTAGGACTGTTTAAAAACCAGGAGCATTTATATAGTGACACTAAAGTAACACATGTCTTGTCTTTGTAATTTTGTCGCAAAATCCAGTCACATTGGAAACTAGATTTTCCCAAAGTCCAGGTAAAATGGTGTGCCTTAGTACAGGCTGGGAGAAGATTTTACCGTCAGGCAGGGACCAGCTGCTATGTTCTTTTTTCTATGTGGATAACCATCCATTTAATTAAAGTCAGTGAATTTTAAAACAGAAAAATAAGAGGATAAGCTGTGTGATTTAACAAGTGTCTTAAATGTCAAGTGACTATAGCCTAAAACATCTCCAAATTTCAATTTTTTTTTATACTTTAAGTTCTAGGGTACATGTGCACAATGTGCAGGTTTGGTACATATGTATACATGTGGCATGTTGGTGTCCTGCACCCATTAACTCATCATTTACATTAGGTATATCTCCTAATGCTATCCCATCCCCTCCCCCCACCCCACAACAGGCCCCATTGTGTGATGTTCCCCTTCCTATGTCCAAGTGTTCTCATTGTTCGGTTCCCACCTATGAGTGAGAACACGTGGTGTTTGGTTTTTTGTCCTTGCGATAGTTTGCTGAGAATGATGGTTTCCAGCTTCATCCATGTCCCTACAAAGGACATGAACTCATCCTTTTTTATGGCTGCATAGTATTCCATGGTGTATATGTGCCACATTTTCTTGATCAGCTTCAAAGAGAATAAAATACCTAGGAATCCAACTTACAAGGGATGTGAAGGACCTCTTCAAGGAGAACTACAAACCACTGCTCAACGGAATAAAAGAGGACACAAACAAATGGAAGAACATTCCATGCTCATGGATAGGAAGAATCAATATCGTGAAAATGGCCATACTGCCCAGGGTAATTTATAGATTCAATGCCATCCCCATTAAGCTACCAATGACTTTCTTCACAGAATTGGAAAAAACTACTTTAAAGTTCATATGGAACCAAAAAAGAGCCTGCATTGCCAAGTCAATCCTAAGCCAAAAGAACAAAGCTGGAGGCCTGATGCTACCTGACTTCAAACTATACTACAAGGCTACGGTAACCAAAACAACATGGTACTGGTACCAAAACAGAGATATAGACCAATGGAACAGAACAGAGGCCTCAGAAATAATACCACACATCTACAACCGTCTAATCTTTGATAAACCTGACAAAAACAAGAAATGCGGAAAGGATTCCCTATTCAATATGTGGTGCTGGGAAAACTGGCTAGCCATATGTAGAAAGCTGAAACTGGATCCCTTCCTTACACCTTATACAAAAATTAATTCAAGATGGATTAAAGACTTACATGTTAGACCTAAAACCATAAAAACCCTAGAAGAAAACCTAGGCAATACCATTCAGGACATAGGCATGGGCAAGGACTTCATGTCTGAAACACCAAAAGCAATGGCAACAAAAGTGAAAATTGACAAATGGGATCTAATTAAACTAAAGAGCTTCTGCACAGCAAAAGAAACTACCATCAAAGTGAACAGGTGACCTACAGAATGGGAGAAAATTTTTGCAGTCTACTCATCTGACAAAGGGCTAATATCCAGAATCTACAAAGAACTCAAACAAATTTGCAAGAAAAAAACACACAACCCCATCAACAAGTGGGTGAAGGATATGAACGGACACTTCTCAAAAGAAGACATTTATGCAGCCAACAGACACATAAAAAAATGCTCATCATCACTGGCTATCAGAGAAACGCAAATCAAAACCACAATGAGATACCATCTCACATCAGTTAGAATGGCAATCATTAAAAAGTCAGGAAACAACAGGTGCTGGAGAGGATGTGGAGAAATAGGAACACTTTTACACTGTTGGTGGGACTTTAAACTGGTTCAACCATTGTGGAAGACAATGTGGTGATTCCTTAGGAATCTAGAACTAGAAATACCATTTGACCCAGCCATCCCATTACTGGGTATATACCCAAAGGATTACAAATCATGCTGCTATAAAGACACATGCACATGCATGTTTATTGTGGCACTATTCACAATAGCAAAGACTTGGAACCAACTCAAATGTTCATCAATGATAGACTGGATTAACTTCAACTTTGATTTTAGGTTCAGTGGGTCTGTGTGTAGGTTTGTCACATGGGTATATTGCATGATGCTGAGATTTGGGGTATGATTGATCTCATCACCCAGGTACTGCACATAGTACCCGATAGTTTTTTGACCTGTCCCCTCTCCTTTCCTCCCTGCTCTAATAGGCCTTACTGTCTATTGATGCCATCTTTATGTCCATGAGTATCCAGTGTTTAACTCCTACTTAAAAGTGAGAACATGCTGTATTTGGTTTTCTGTTCCTGTGTTAATTTGCTTAGAATGATGGCCTTCAGCTGCATCCATGTTGAGCAAAGGACATGTTTTCTTTTCTTTTTTTTTATAGCTACATAGTATTCCATGTTGTATATGTACCACATTTTCTTTATCAAATCCACTATTGATAAGCACCTAGGTTGATTCTATGTTTTTGCTACTGTGATAGCACTGTGATGAACATGTGAGTAGGTGGGTCTTTTTGGTTGAATGATTTATTTTCTTTTGGATATATACCCAGTAATGGGGTTGCTAGGTAAAATGGTAGTTCTGTTTTAAGTTCTTTGAGAAATCTTGAAACTGCTTTCCACAGTGGCTGAACTAATTTACACTCCCAACAGCAGTGTATAAGCATTCCCTTTTCTCTGCAACTTCAGCAACATCTGTTATTTGCCTTTTTAAAAACAGCCATTCTGAACAGTATGAGATTGCATCTCATCGTGGTTTTGATTTGCAAGTTCTCTGATCATTAGGGACAATAAGCATTTTTTTCATATGTTTATTGGCCACTTTTATGTCCTCTTTTGAGAAGTATCTGTTTAGATCCTTTGCTCATTTTTTAATAGGGTTGTTTGATTTTGCTTGTTGATTTGTTTAAGTTTCTAATAGATTCTGGATATTAGACTTTGTCACATGCATAGTTTGCAAATATTTTCTCCCATTCTGTACATCATCTGTTTTCTCTGTTGATAGTTTATTTTGCTATTCAGAAGTTCTTTAGTTTAATTAAGCCTCATTTGTCAACTTTTGTTTTTGTTGCAATTGCTTCTGAGGACTTAGTCATAAATTCTGTCCTAAGACCAATGTCAAGAATGGTTTTTCCTAGATTTTCTTCCAGGATTCTTACAGTTTGACATCTTACATTTAAATGTTTAATACATGTTGAGTTAATTTTTGTACATGGTGAAAGGTGGGGATTCAGTTTCATTCTTCTGTGTATGGCCAGCTAGCTATCCCACAACAATCTATAAAAAAGGGAAGACTTTTCCCAATTGCTTAATTTTTATTTGACTTTATCGACATCAGATGGCTGTAGGTGTGCAGTTGTATATCTGGGTTCTCCTACCTGTCCTACACATTGCTCTATATGTCTGTCTTTGTACCAGTACCATGTTGTTTTAGTTACTATAACCTTATAGTATAGTTTCAAGTCAGATAATGCAATGCCTCTGGCTTTGTTCTTTTTGCTCAGGACTGCTTTGGCTATTCAGGATCCATATGAATTTTAGAATATTTTTTTTTAATTCTGTGAAAAATGACACTGGTAGTTTGATAGGAATAACATTGAATCTGAAAACTGCTTTGGGCAATATGGCCATTTTAATGATATTGATTGTTCCAATCCAGGAGTATGGAAGGTTTTTCTATTTGTTGGTGTCTTTTATGATTTCTTTCAGCAATGTTTTGTAGTTCTACTTGTAAAGCCTTTTCACCTTCTTGATTAGAGGTATTTCTAGGTATTTTATTTTATTTTATTTTGTGGCTCCTATAACTGTGTAGTATACTGTAACTGTGTAGTTTTGAGAAATCTTCTTGGTAACACCCCACTGACAGCATTAGACAGATAATTGAGGCAGAAAACTAACAAAGAATTTCCGAACTTAAGTTCAACACTTTACCAATTAGATCTAATAGATGTCTACAGAATAGTCCACCCATCAACCACAGTATATACCTCCTTCTTATCTGCACATGGAACATACTCCAAGATCAACCACAACTTGGCCATAAAACATCTTAATAAATTTTTTAAAATTGAAATATTACCATCCATATGACATTTTTGTTTTAAATTGCTATTACTTTAAAACAAAAATTGGCTGACATTTGTTGGTGTACTCTAAACACAAAATTGCAACTTCCTCCATTCTATGCCTATTAGTTGGTTTCTCACATGGCAGCTAAAGTTGTGTAAACTAGGTGGAAACTTGGGTCAAGTTTTTTAAATGTAATCATAGGACTTAATCTATAACATCAAAATGGTGTCCAATCGTGATGATTATTGATCTTCTTTGTTTCATAATTTTTCTATTCACTGCCTAAAAACAAGACATATTATAGAGGGTCTCTTCTGCTCCTTGCTTTTCCTTGGCTTGTCAATGGTATCTGTGGCAGTCATAAAGTTGTGCCACATAGACCTCCCTTCAAGACTGAACTTATCATCAGGTGTAACGTTGATAATATTTAGCTGTAGGTACTTTCATTATCTACTTGAGCTCTCAAGGTGAAGCCTTGCTTTTCCTAAAAACCACACAGACCATGAAACACAGAGAATGAAAGAGCATGATGAGAGCCCTATTTCTGTATAGCCTTTGCCCTAGACCTCCACATTTGGCTATGACTTTCCCAGAGTGGCACTGTAGTCTGAGGCCCTTCCTGCTCTCTCCTCCTTCCTTCTCTCTCTCATTTCACAGGTTTCAGACCTATATCACGGCCAGAAGTCTTTCCCTGCCTATTCCTGATTTCTCTTTCTTTATCTTTCCCAATCATTTTCCCGAATGAAAGCTCTTGCACTTTTAAATCTGTCTTGGTATCTCCTTCCTGGAGAATGTAACTGACACAGTATCAAATGTGAGATTTTCATACTGCTTTCTATAATCTTTCTGATGGTATTCTCACAAGAAGCCAGGGAATCCTCGTGAGTAGATTTAATAGCAAAACACAGTTATTTTTTGAATGAAGACATTATTCACTAATTCAAATGTATTTGAGAGTTACTATACTCCACACTGTTCTATATCTTGAAATATATCAAATAACATACATGATACAATAAGTCATTAAGGGAGAAACGATTTATGGCTCTGGCAAAGTGTCAAAAATTTGACTATTTATCAAAAATAGACTAAATCATCAGTTCACACCACACTTGAAATAAGTACTCAATTTCTTAACCATTCAATGTAAAATAAAAATGACCAACAAAAATGTAAAACAAAATGATAAAAGGTCTAGAATAAGATAGTTGCAAATATGCATCTGTTCTTGATGTAAGAGCAGTATTTTTCTAAGTATAAAAACAACTGAATGCATCACAAAAATATCCCATCGTTACAATGATTAACTATACAAGTTTCTGTGCTTCAAAAACAGCAATGATTTAAAATGATTTTAATAATTCACTGGTGCATGTCATGCTAACATTATCTAATCTGGAACCACCATATTATTTTCTTTTGAAAAAAACTTTTAAGTTTAGGTGTACATGTGCAGGTTTGTTACATAGGTAAACTCGTGTCATGGGGGTTTTTGATACAGATTATTTCATCACCCAGGTATTAAGCCTAGTACCAGTTGGTTATTTTTCTTGATCGTCTCCCTATTCCCACCCTCCACCCTCAAGTAGGCCCCAGTGTCTGTTCTTTCCCTCTATGTGTCCATGTGTTCTCATAATTTAGCTCCCACTTATAAGTGAAAAATATGCAGTTTTTGGTTTTCTGTTCTTGCTTTAGTTTGCTAAGGATAATGGCCTCCAACTCTATCCATGTCCCTGCAAAGGACATGATCTCATTCTTTTTTATGGCTGCATAGTATTACATGGCATATATGTACCACATTTTCTTTATCCAGTCTAGCATTAATGGACATTTAGATTGATTCCATGTCTTTTTTTTTTTTTTTTTTTAGGTTTTTTTTTTTTCTTTTATTGTAATTATTATTATTATTATTATTATACTTTAGGTTTTATGGTACATGTGCCCAATTGTTTTTGTGAATAGTGCTGCAATGAACATAAGTGTGTATGTGTCTTTATAATAAAATGATTTATATTCTTTTGGGCATATACCCAGTAATAGGATTGCTGGGTCAAATGGTAGTTCTCTCCTTTTAGTTCTTTGAGGAATTACCACACTGCTTTCCACAAGGGTTGAAGTAATTTACACTTCCACTAATAGTGTATAAGCATTCCTTTTTCTCCTCATCTTCACCAGCATCTGTTATTTTTTGACTTTTTATTAATAACCATTCTGAATGGTGTGGGATGGCATTTCACTGTGGTTTTCATTTGCATTTCTCTAATTATCAGTGTGGTTGCACTTTTTTCATATGCTTGTTGGCTGCATGTATGTCTTCTTTTGAAGTGTTCGTGTCATTTGCCCACTTTTTAATAAGG
This sequence comes from Pongo pygmaeus, assembly GCF_028885625.2. Taxonomy (NCBI): domain Eukaryota; kingdom Metazoa; phylum Chordata; class Mammalia; order Primates; family Hominidae; genus Pongo; species Pongo pygmaeus. The sequence continues at coordinate 88,663,023 of NC_072384.2, forward strand.
TTTTTTTCTTGTAAATTTAAGTTCCTTATAGATGCTGAATATTAGGACTTTGTCAGATGCATAGTTTGCAAATATTTTCTCTCATTCTGTAGGTTGTCTGTTTACTCTGATGATAGATGGTTTCTTTTCCTGTGCAGAAGCTCTTTGGTTTAACTAAGTCCCATTTGTCAATTTTTCTTTTTGTTGTAATTGCTTTTGGCATCTTCATCTTGAAATCTTTGCCCATTCCTATGTCCAGAATGTTATTTCCTACCATTGTAGTTTCTTCTACTGTGCAGAAGATCTTTAGTTTAATTAGACCCCATTTGTCAATTTTTGCTTTTTTTTTTCACTGCTTTTGGCATCTTCATCATGAAATCTTTGCTTATTTCTATGTCCAGAATGGTATTGCCTAGGTTGTCTTCCAGGGTTTTTATAGTTATGAGTTTTCCATTTTAAATCTTTAACTCATTTTGAGGTGTTTTTTTGTTCTTGTTTTTGTTTTGTATATGGTGTAAGGAAGGGGCCCAGTTATCCCAGCACCATTTACTGAAGAGGGAATCCTTTCCCATTGTTTTTTTTTGTCAGTTTTGTCACAGATGAGGTGGTTGTAGGTGTGCAGGCTTATTTTTGGCTCTCTATTCTGTTTCATTGGTCCATATGTCTGTTTTTGTACCGGTACCATGCTGTTTTGATTACTATAGCCCTGTTGGTATAGTTTGAAGTCGGGTAGCGTGATGCCTCCAGATTTGTTCTTTTGCTTAGGATTGGCTTGGCTATTCAGGCTCTTTCTTGGCTCCATATGAATTTTAAAATAGTGGGGTTTTTTTCTAGTTTTGTAGAGAAGTCATGTGTAGTTTGATAGAAATGACATTAAATCTATAAATTCCTCTGGGCAGTATGGTCATTTTAATTATATTGATTCTTTTTATCCATGAGCATGGAATGTTTTTTCATTTGTATCTGCTCTGATTTCTTTGAGCAGTGTTTTGTAGTTCTTATTGTAGAGACCTTTTACCTCCTTGTATTCCTAGGTATTTTATTCTTTTTGTGGTAATTGTGATTAGGATTGCATTTCTGATTTGGCTCTCATCTTGACTGTTGTTGGTGTATTGGAACGCTAGTGATTTTTGTACATTGATTTTGTATCCTAAGACTTTGCCGAAGTTGTTTATAAACTTAAGGAGCTTTTGGGCCAAGATTATGAAATTTTCTAGCTATAGAATCATGTCGTCTGAAAGCAGGGATAGCTTGACTTTCTCTCTTCCTATTTGGATTCCCTTTATTTCTTTCTCTTGTCTAATTGCCCTGGCTAGGACTTTCAATAATATATTGAATAGGAATGGTGACAGAGGCCATCCTTGTCTTCTGCTGGTTTTCAAGGGGAATGCCTCCAGCTTTTGCCCATTCAGTACGATATTAGCTGTGGGTTTGTCATGGATGGCTCTTACTATTTTGAGGTATGATCCTTCAATACCTACTTTATTGAGAGTTTTTAACATAAAGGGGCATTGACTTTTTTAAAAAGCCTTGTCTGATTCTGTTGAGAAAATCATGTTTTTGTGGTTTTTTTTTGTTTGTTTTGTTTTTTTTTTTGATGGCATCTTGCTCTGTCACCCAGGCTGGAGTGCAATGGTGTGATCTCTGCTTGCTGCAACCTCCTCCCAGGTTCAAGCGATTCTCCTGCCTCAGCCTCCTGAGTAGCTGGGATTACAAGTGTGCACCACCATGCCTGGCTAATTTTTGCATTTTTAGTAGAGACGGGGTTTCACCTGGCTGGTCTCAAACTCCTGACTTCATGATCCATCCCCCTTTGGCCTCCCAAAGTGCTGGAGTCACAGGAGCGAGCCACCATGCCCGGCCAGCTTTTAGCTTTAATTCTTTTTAAGTGATGAGTCACATTTATTGATTTGTGTATGTTGAACTAACCTTATATGCCAGGATTAAGCCTACTTAATTGTGATTGATAAGCTTTTTGATGTGCTCCTGGATTCAGTTTGCCAACTTTTTTTTTTTTTGAGATGGAGTCTCATTCTATCCCCCAGGCTGGAGTGCAGAGGCATGATCTTGGCTCACTGCAACTTCTGCCTCCCGGGTTCAAGCGAGTCTCGTGCTTCAGCCTTCCAAATAGCTGGGATTACAGATGTGCACCATCACACTTGGCTGATTTTTGTATTTTTAGTACAGATGTGGTTTCATCCTGTTGGCCAGGCTGATCTCAAACTCCTGACCTCAGGTGATCTGCAAGCCTTGGCCTCCCAAAGTTCTGGGATTATAGGTGTGAGTGCCCAGCTGGTTTGACAGTATTTTGTTGAGGATTAGGATATTGGCTTGAATTTTTTGTTATTGTTGTATCTCTGCCAGGTTTTTGTATCGGGATGATGCTGCTGGCCTCATGGAATGAGTTAAAGATAAGTCTCTCTTCCTCAATTTTTTGGAATAGTTTCATTAGGAATGGTACTAGCTCTTCTTTTTATATCTGGTAGAATTCAGCTGTGAATCATCTGGTTCTGGGCTTTCTTTGCTAGGTAGGCTATTTATTACTCATTCAATTTTGGAGCTTGATATTGATCTGCTCAGGGGTTCCATTTCTTTCTGGCTCAGTATTTGGAGGGTGTCTGTGTCCAGGAATTTATGCATTTTTTTCTAGATTTTCTAGTTTGTGTGCACATAGAGGTTCATAATATTCTCTGATGTTTGTATGTGTTTCTGCGGGGTCAGCGGTAATATCCCCTTTGTTATTTCTGATTGTGTTTATTTGCATCTTTTTTTTTCTTTTCTTCTTTATTAGCCTAGCTAGTGCTCTATTTCATTAATTTTTTAAAAAGCATAACTCCTGGATTAATTGATCTTTTGAATTTTTTTTATATCTCAATCTCCTTATGTTTTACCTCTGATTTTGGTTATTTCTCATCTTCTGCTAGATTTGGGGTTAGTTTGCTCTTGGTTCTCTAGTTCTTTTAGATGTTAAATGGTGAAATTGAGATCTTCCTAACTTTTTGATGTGGACATTTAGTTCTATAAATTTCCCTTTTAATACTGCTTTGTCTGTGTCCCAATATTCTTGTATGTTGTATCTTTGTTCTCAATAATTTCAAAGAACTAATTAATTACTGCATTAATTTCATTATTTACCCCAAAATCATTCAGAAGCAGGTTATTTCATTTTCATGTAACTGTATGGTTTTGAGTGATTTTCTTAGTCTTGATTTTTAATTTTGTTACACTATGGCTAAGAGAATGGTTGGTATGATTTTAGTCCTTTCACATTTGCTAAGGATTGTTTTATGTCCAGTTATGTGGTTGATTTTAGAGTATGTGCCATGTGCTGATGAGAATAATGTATATTCTGTCGTTTTTGTGTGAAGAATTCTGTAGATGTTTCTCAGATCCATTTGATCCAATGTTTAGTTCATGTCCTGAATATCTTTGTTAATTAGAAAATTACAAATGTCTGTCTTAATGATCTGTCTAATACAGTCAGTTGGGTGGTTGAAGTCCCCCACTATTATTGTATGGGAGTCTAAGTCTCTTTGCAGGTTTCTAAGGTCTTGCTTTGTGAATCAGTTAGGTCTTCTTGTTGAATTGAACCACTTACCACTATATAATGCATTTCTTTGTCTTTTTTGATCTTTGTTGGCTTAAAATCTGTTTTGTGTGAAATTAGGAATGCAAACTCTGCTTATTTTTCTATTGGCTTGGTAGGTTTTTCTCCATCCCTGTATTTTGAGCCTATGAGTATCATTGCATGTGAGATGGGTTTCTTATGGTAACAAATTTCCTAAGCATTTGCTTGTCTGAAAATATTCTTATTTCTGCTTCGTTAATGAAGCTTAGTTTGGCCAGATATAAAATTGGCTAGAATTTCTTTTCTTTAAGAATGATGTATATTGACCCCCAATTTCTTCTGGTTTGTAGGGGTTCTGCTGAGAGGCCCACTATTAGTCTGATGTGCTTTTCTTTGTAGGTAACCTGACCTTTTTCTCTAGCTGCTTTTCACATTTTTTCCTTCATTTCAACCTTAAAGAATCTGATGATTATGCTGGGAATGATCTTCTTGTGAAGTTTCTGACTGGGGTTTTCTGCATTTCCTGAATGTGAATGTTGCTAGGTTGGGGAGGTTATCATGAATGATATCCTGAAATAAATTTTACAAGTTGCTCCCATTGTTTTCTTCTCTTTCGGGGACACCAATGAGTTACAGAATTGGTCTCTTTACATAATCCCTTATTTCTTAGAAGTTTTGTTCATTCCTTTTCATTCTTTTTCTTCTATTCTTGTTTGACTGTCTTATTTCAGAAAGCCAGTCTTTAAGCTCTAAGATTCTTTCATCTGCTTGCTCTATTCTGCTGTTAATATTTGTGATTGCATTATAGAATTCTTGTAGTGTGTTTTTTAGCTCTATCATGTTGGTTACGTTATTTCCTAGGCTGGCTATTTTGTCTGTCAGCTCCTGTTTCATTTATCGTCATTCTTAGCTTCCTTGGATCGGGTTTCAACGTACTCCTGCATCTTGATTATCTTCATTTCTACCCATATTCTGAATTATATTTCTGTCATTTCAGCTTCTCAGCCCAATTCAGAACCCTTGCTGTAGACTTAGTGTGGTTATTTGGAGAAATAAGGCACTCTGGCTTTTTGAGTTGTCAGAGTCCTTGCGCTGGTCCTTTCTCATTTTTGTTGACTTCAGTCTTGGAAGTTGCTGTTGTTTTGATGTTTTTTCTTTTTTTCTTTTATCCTATTTGATCACTTTGAGGGTTTGATTGTGGTATAAGGTAGATTCAATCGACTGATTTTGTTTCTGAAAGATTTATGGGGCCAAGGCTCAGTTCCCAACTCCTCTACTGCATGTTCTAACTCTGTGGGACTGGTATCAAGCCCCAGATTTGTTCCTTGTACAGAGGTAGGGTGCTGGTGGGGGTGGGACTGGTAGGCTTTGTGCCCAGCAAGGCTCTGAGTGCAATGACAGCATGACAGAAAGTGGAGGTAGAATGCACTCACACTGCCGGCAGTGGCAGGGCAAGGTACATACATACTTATGCAATGGTGGGTCAGGGAAGGCAAGATTCATCTTCCACACACATGCACCAGCAAGGAGAGGTAGGGGTGGCCATGGGCCTGAGGGAAGCTGCAGTGTAGAGAGGGAGCAGGTGGGTTGGTGCATCTTTGTTGGGGCTGCTCTGCTGGAGCTCTACTTGTCAGACAGGTCCAACAGTGCAGGAGGTATGAGTCAGGCCTCCAGGGCACCCGTGGCTACACCGCAAGTAGGTGCAGTCAGGCTGGGGCCCCAGGACATAGCAGACCAAGGTGTATTAATGTGTTCTCACATCGGTATAAAGAACTACCTGAGACTGGGTAATTTATAAAGAAAAGAGGTTTACTTGTGTCGTGGTTCCACAACCTGTGTAGGAAGCATTCTGGGGAGGCCTTAGGAAACTTAAACCAAGGCAGAAGTCGAAGGGAAAGCAGGTATGTTCTGTATCACTGGAGCAGAAGGAAGAGAGCTCAAGGAGGTTCTACAGACTTTTAAACAACCAGATCTCATGAGAACTCACTCATTATCATGAGAATAGTGAGGAGGAAATCTGCTCCCATTATCCAATCACCTCCCACCAGGCCCCTTCTCCAGCAATAGGGATTACAATTTGACATGAGTCTTGGGCAAGGACACAGATTCAAACTATATCACAAGGGGATGCTCAGGTTGGACCAGCTCTGTCTAATGGCCAAGACCACCCTGCAGAGTTCAGGTATCACAGTTCCCCTAGGGCTAAGTTCCCTCTGGGAACCAGTCAAGCCTAGGGGAATGGGTTTCCCTGGCTGTGCTCCACTACACATGCTTTTGCATCAAAACTTGCGAGCTCCACACTGACTGGAGTGCTACTGCTACCACTTTTCTAAGCAGCTCTCCCTGCCGACTCAAGTATCCAGGGTTGTCAATGGGTCTCTTCCTGTCAGGATTCCAGAGGTCTGAGAACCACCATATTCTTTTCTATTTCACTGGAGGCATGGGGGAAGAATGCAACTTTTAAAAACAAAGAATTGTAATGGATAATTGAGGGACTAAGAAAAAAACACTCGTGGTCTACCCAATATCACATACTGCCACATATACTAGCTAAACAAAATTACTAAGCTGAGATGATTCGCAGTTTTTCTGGAAAAAATCTATAGCTGAGCTCTTCGTAACCATCCCTCTCTCTTTTCCTTGAGTCAATTACTTTGAAGCAGGCAGAGTTCCTCCTCCTCTTTCTTTGACTGTTTACCTTCACTACCTCTATGTCAGAAGTTATTTACCTTTTTGGGGTACAGTTGTCTTTGGCCATCTAAAGAAGGCTATATATGTCTCAAGGTAATAATTTTTAAATTTTTAAAATAAAATATCATATTGAGGACTTCAGAGGAAACCAATTGCATTTAAATGTTTTTATTAAAATGTTAAGGAAAATTTTGTCATATGTAAAATAATGTACTTTGTTAAAAATACAATAAATAAAATTATTGGCAGCAAGTCTATTGCCTACTATATTGTGTTCAGGGTAAGTTTTGTTTTGAAATATGTGCAATATTTGTAATGTTAAGGAATATATCTGTTTTCTATTGATGACAGTGTCACAGTTATGGTACTACCGTTCTGTATTTAAAACTTACATTTATAATTGAAAGAAATGCTAAATTTTTGTTGGAGTTTAGTTAGAATATACATGTAGTTTATTTTCATACAAATGTATAGGCCCTGAGAATTCCTTCTGGAAATACAGTTCAAATCTAGAAAAGTTGTGAAGGGAAGTGGAAGTGAACTGTTAACAGTATCATGTTTTCTGGGAAGCACAGTTTGCATGAGTATGACAGAACAAAATGGAATTAGGGCAACGTTTGATGGCATGTTATGTTGGTAAATTACACTTTCCCTGTACTCTCTCAACTTCAAGTATCAAAAGCTGAGTTATAGGAACCAGAGGGAAAATACCATCACAATGTAGAAGAGGTAACCCCTGCAAAACTATGATGGCAAAACTAAACTGGCCTACAAACAATATACATTCAACATGTTTGAAATCCAAAGGCAACGAGAATGTTCTTTAAGCATCAAAACACAACAATTCATACACACAAATACAAACTGGTTGGCCACTTATAAGGGACTAAAAGGAAGCCAGCCTCAGACTCTGCCACATGAATAAAGAGAAAAGAATGGAATACTATTTAGCATTGTTTCAGCAAATTGTCACTGAAGACATAAATACTTTGACATATTTTCTTTCATAAGGAAAGCAACAGAAAGGCATAAAATTACTTAAATATGTAATTCAAAAAATAAAGATCATGGTAAAATTAATAGCATAACAAAGGAAAAATATTAACATTAAACAAATGAAGGACAGAACCAAATCTAGTTAGATGAGAGATAATTGTAAATATTTCAAGCATCAATACAAATGTCAAAAACTTTATATATACTTACATAAGTATACCTTTACAATTATTCACTTATTTACTACTTTTTAAATTCAAATTATACTCTAGCTCTAAAATGCCAAATTAACTAAACTCAATTAAATTAACTAAACTACAATTTTCATAGAGAATTGGGAAAGGAAAGAAGAAAGAACGTTAATGGCTGCTTAATTCCTGATATCAGAGAGGAGGTATTTAAAATGATGTTGGATAGAAATCTAGAATGGATCAAATCAAAACCAAAGTGAAACAAAGGCATTAAAAAAGATGAATGCCTCATAAAAACAGGATATCTAACATTAACATGTCAGTAGAGAAACCAAAGCAAATTTCATTAAGTAGGAATCACAGAATATTTATTAAGGGCTTGTATATGATGAAAAACCAATTGTTTATTTGTACATGACAGTAGACAAAGCAAAACATATAGGAAAAAACACACTAAAAATGAGAGAAAAAAGAAAAACTTACTTCACTTTCCTCCTTCATAACTCATTGAAAACATCAAAAAGAAAGAACAGTAGGGGAAAATATTTCATCAGTGATACAACAAGACAGCCATAACCTCAAACCACAAACCATCACATATACTTGCCAAAACTGTAAAGCCTGGACTCAGATGGGAACGTGATGAGAGTTGACATTTGTTGCGTTTAAACTTTAGCCAACTACGTATTTCCCAAAATAAACATCACCTTCACAAAAGGCAACACAACTATAGTTTGATTAGAAAGCTTAGATCTAGCTCAGTATTGGACACAGGTTTTCTGTGGAATGTCTAGAAAGAAACACAGTTTAGAATAATGAGGTAGAGAAGTAAAGAGAAAAATAAGGCTGATAAGTAATTTCTGTTATTTAGGATTTGGTTTCCCAGGTCAAGAAGACTGTGAGAGTGAAGTAGAGTAGAAAAATAATAAGAGCAGCCAAACCACAAAACAAAGGATGTTAAAACTGAACAGGAATTGCTGTGAGCCCCCATGAGTCCCTCAAAGATAAAACTAGAAAGGAGTTGTGTCCTTAGCATGAAGAATTGAGTAAGAGTACAAAGAAAATAGAAGGATGCATGTTCTAGAAAATAAAGTCACTCTGTTCCTTATTTCTAACTGCCTCTCTTTACAATATATTTTGGTGCAACCAGTGCTCATTCAAAAATGAGTTTCATCAGAAATAAACAAATTAAGTTATTGTACGTCAAAACTGCCACCATAAAAGGAACAGACACATAATCAAAAGGTAACTCATAGACCTCAAGAAAAATCACTCTGCCAAAATACAGGAAATAGTAGAAAATTATCTTTTATAATCCCTAAATAATGAGAGGTAACTACATCCTTTTTAAAGAAGCACAGAAATGAGAGAGAATAGTTTTATGAAATCATAAGATGATAAGGGTGCAAATATAAAGCTTGATAACAGAGCATGGGTAAGTAAATTAAAAATAGGCAAGGTGCTATAAAAACTAAAAAGAATAAAATGACTGAAAATAATATCAGAAACATGTGGCTAGGTTTATAACAAAAGGAAAATATCAAGTAATTAAAAAGCACTACAAAAAATTTAAAGTATGGTAATAAAGAACATTTGGGCCACACATGATTGGTGGTTTTGAAAAAAGCAGAACTCATAGAATACAAAATCTATTCAACTTTATAACAGGAAGAAACTTTAACTGAAATAGGAGATTGGACTCCATAGATTTATGATACAAACAGTTTACCAGAAGAAATGAGAGAGAACAATAGACATCAGATATGTTTCAGGTATTCAACATCAGTTACAATTAGTGCCCAGACAGAAGGCAGTAGGCGTTTACACCAGAAGATAATGCATTCTATCCATTAAATGATTTCTACAAAATATCTACAAATGATGTTCTTCTTTTGACAGAAATGAAATACCCCATATTTTTGCCTAGGTAAATTTTTGTCAAGTGTAACAACAGCAGACAGATGATCATAAGTGCCTACGAACTATTATTAACATAAATTATGAAAGGAGTAAGAAAAATGAGAGAGATATAAATGTACATTATATCATCTCTACTAATAGAGAGTAAATAGAAAGTTTGCTAATTGAAGTGCAATTTCAAAAACTTCAGACATGTCTATAAATCTAATAATTTATGTCAAAGATATGTGGGGATTTTATTTTGCTATTTTTGCATATTAACTGTAATATCAAATTTTTCAAAATAAGATTAAAAACTCCAAACATTTCAATTTTTTATCTTTTTAATCTTAACTTTAGAAGGATATTTTCAGAAATAATATAATTTTTGATAAAGAAAAAATTGCCTGAAATGTAGCAATTCTACAGGTTTTACAGCAATTTGGAGGTTACATTCCATTAAAATTAAATATAATCATTTAATTAAGACTAGAATACATCTTGAATATTAAGTTAATATATTTTTTTCTTTTGCTCTAGGAGAGTTGTCTACAATTATGTTGATCAAATGTTATTGATGTTTCCAGTAATTAGGATTTGGGAGTTTAACCAAAACTACCCTTCCCACATTTACGGAAAGCATAGCTTTTTAAAATTAAATAATGAGCAAGTAAAAGAATATATATTATTTTGTTCATATCCTTTGCCCGCTTTTTCATGGGGTTGTTTTTTTCTTGTAAATTTAAGTTTCTCATAGAATCTGGATATTAGCCCTTTGTCAGATGGATAGATTGCAAAAATTTTCTCCCATTCCGTAGGCTGCCTGTTCACTCTGACGATAGTTTCTTTTGCTATGTAGAAGCTCCTTAGTTTAATTAGATCCCATTTGCCAGTTGTGGTTTTTGCTGCAATTGCTTTTGGTGTTTTAGTCATAAAGCCTTTGCCCATGTGTGTGTCCTGAATGGTATTGCCTAGGTTTTCTTTCAGGGTTTTTATGGTTTTAGGTCTTATGTTTAAGTCTTTAATCCATCTTAAGTTAATTTTTGTATAAGGTATAAGGAAGGGGTCCAGTTTCAGTTTTGTGCATATGGCTAGCCAGTTTTTCCTACATCATTTATTAAATAGGGAATCCTTTCCCCATTGCTTGTTTTAAGAAGACATTTATGTGGCCAACAAACATGAAAAAAGCTCATCATCACTGGTCATTAGAGAAATGTAAGTGAAAACCGCAATGAGATACCATCTCACACCAGTTAGAATGGTGATCATTAAAAAGTCAGGAAACAACAGATGCTGGAGAGGATGTGGAGAAATAGGAATGCTTTTACACTGTTGGTGGGAGTATAAATTAGTTCAACTATTGTGGAAGACAGTGTGGCGATTCCTCAAGGATCTAGAACTAGAAATACAATTTGACCCAGCAATCCCATTACTGAGTATATACCCAAAGGATTATAAATCATTCTACTACGAAGACACATGCACACATATGCACACTATTCACAATAGCAAAGACTTGGAACCAACCCAAATGCCCATCGATGATAGATTGGATAAAGAACATGTAGCACATATAACCATGGAATACTATGCAGCCATAAAAAAGGAGGAGTTCATGTCCTTTGCAGGGACATGGATGAAGCTGGAAACCATCATTCTCAACAAACTAACACAGGAACGGAAAACCAAGAACCACATGTTCCCTTTCATAAGTGAGAGTTGAACAATGAGAACACATGGACACAGGGAGGGAAACATTACACACTGGGACCTGTTGAAGGGTGGAGGGCAAGGGGAGGGAGAGCATTTGGATAAATACCTAATACACGTGGGGCTTAAAACCTAGATGACTGGCTAATGGGCTCAGCAAACCGCCATGGCTCGTGTATACCTATGTAACCTGCACGTTCTGCACATGTATCCCAGAACTTAAAGTTTATTACAAAAAAAAAAGAACGTGGAGCACCTAGAACTTACACATTGCAGCAGGAAAGCAGTTTGGCAGTTTCTTATAAAGTTAAATTCAACAAGACTCAACAGCGCCACTCTGCAAGAGGGCCAGTTGGGAGGTGGGGCGCTAAGGGAGGGATAGCATTAGGAGAAATACCTAATATAGATGACGGGTTGATGGGTGCAGCAAACCACCATGGCACATGTATACCTATGTAACATACCTGCACGTTCTGCACATGTATCCCAGAACTTAAAGTATAATAATAAAAAAGAATATTTTTAATCTATCTTCTTTATGTGTGTGTATATATGTATGTATGTATATACATATAAACACATATGGAGAAATTGCCAGAAACATAATAGTAGTAAAAAGGTACTTGTTTTAGGCTTGAAAATCATATATATAATTTGGAAAAAAATATTTTTATTAAGTTTGTTACATGTTCCACTACTATAGAATATATCTTCCTTTCAACTAGCTAAAAAATCATTTGCAAATAATATTGTTTGTTACAAAGTAACATTACAAGAAAAATTCGATGAACACTGTCATGAACATGACTGAACATGGGTTTCCATAGCACATAAAAATGTCACCATATTGAAAAGTAAATATACATTTGCTGATAAAGAACCTGAGCATGAACAGAAGATGTAAGAAGTAGTTAAAAATTATTAAATACTTTATAAACACCATTGTACTTAAGAAATTGAAAATAATGGCACAAAACCTTTTATTTTGAAGTTTGGGCTATTTTAAAAGTGAAAATTAATGTTTTAAGAGTGAGATTAGAAAGACAATCCTCATAGAATTCTTTTGAGTTAGAAAATTGGAACAATGTAAAGGAAAATTTTCTTCCAGTGTTGTCAATTGTTTAAAAGCTATTTCTTGCAATGTGTTCCCAAATTTTGACTTCTAGGAATTTATCTTAAGGAAAAAGGTATTTTGACAATGACTCTAAAGCTATTGTTGGTGTGGTATGACATAGTGGTTAAGAGAGATTCCAGAGAAGGTTTGCATGAACTAAAATCTTATTATCTGTCACTTTCTATCTGTGTGACCTTAATCTCACTTGCCTCAGTTGCTCATCTGTAAATTTAGGATAACTATAGCTATGGAGTTGTTATGAGAATTTAATGAGTCTGTATAGAAATTTGATTGGAATAATGCAGAGATAGCTAGTGTTAACTATTTTATTCTATCTAAATATCCCATAATAGTGGTATTTATAACAACAAACACTATAACCAGCCTAAATATCTAAAACTATTAGGATAATTTAAAAAATTATAATCTACATATAGAATTATGAAATCACTATAAAAGATATTTATTGACATGAGAAATATCATCTATAGATTACACTGAAGCTTTAATTGAGGCAGATTATGAAAGTTATCTAAAGAAAGTCTTCAAATATTCCTAAATCTAGATAAATATTCCAAAATGTTTATATAAGCTAGTGATGTATGCCCTGTGATTTTCTTTATATTTATTGCATTTTACAAATTTATACATGTATCAAATTTTTATATTGAATATATGTTACTTTAATAATCAGACATTAATGCTTTAAAAAATAAACTGATTCAAATAAATACATAGTGACTGCTTAAAAATCTAAAATGCATTTTTCTTGAATTTTGTGGCTCATGAACAACTAACGTTTGGCTACATTTTAATTTTATACATTAATTAGATAGTAAATGTATTGTGGAATGTTTAGATTGGCTAATAAATAATGAATTTGTTTCATCTTTTAAGTAAAAATTTAAAATTTATGAGCAGGATGTTTTTGAAAGGTTAAATGGATTATAAGCCAATATTATCCTTCTTTAGATTTATTATACGATTATTGTTATTTCCATAAGGTTGCTACTTTCTTTACTATGTGCTCCTAGTATACATTAAATAGAAAAGAAAAACTGTACTGAATGAGAAGACTTTCTAATTATATTTCTTAGAGAAAAGAGTCGGTATATAAGAGGGAATAAAAACACTCTAATTTGTGGTTGTAAGTATAAAAAATTAACAAAGGAAAATTCTATTTTCTTGGTTTGTTATCATGTGAAAAACAAGCCATCAATTTTAATTAAAAAATAAAAACTTTACGTACTTTTCTGTTGAGAACATATCTAATAGAAAATTTTAAAACAAAATTAACAGAGAAAAAAGAAAAACATTGGAGAAATAAGGAGCATCTTATTTCAAATAAAAACAATTCTCACACAAGGAAAATGTTAGACAAGTCACTATTTCTAAAATGCTGTATCTCATTCTATTTAAGTTTCTATTGTGTCTGTAATAACCTAGAATGAAAAGTATTCCAATTTGCTTTGAACAGACTTAGAATAAATATTCTACATTACTTTTAGTTCATGCTCCAGGGCAAGAGATTTATTATGAGAATTTCCTTATTGTTTACAATTTTGATAGTTTGTTATAAAAGCTGATAACTATACACATTTTTATAAAAGTTACAAAGCAGTACTTCTATTTGAAATCTCATCTAGTGACTATTCTCCTGAAAAAGCCTCACTTCAACTTTGTGTTGATATGTAATAATCTGAGTCATCCAAATAGTGACTTATGGACAAGCTAATCTCATAATATGGAGGAAATACCATTTTAAGTATAAAGGAAGTTGTTTGGAGTGGTTTTATTGATAAGTGTCTGACTGGGGCTTTACGTCATGACAAACCACAGCTTTAAAAATACATGAAAGAGCCTAAACAAAAGAGAGAAGACACACATATGATTTTTTTCTTTTTGACTCAAACCTAGGCGTTGTATTGATGAAAAAACTTGGTTACTTCTTCACCATCACGAGTGAATTCCTCTTATCAATGGCAATCATTTAATAATATTTCTTCACATGTAGCAGAATGATGATAATACTCTGCATGCTGAAAGTTGTAATCCCTGAAAGCACAATGCCACATCCCAGGCATTGGAAAGAAAATTGCTAATAAACTGAATGTTGGTAATTGTAGTCTTTAATCTTCTCTATATAGTCAATGTATCAGAGTATCAAACATCAGGAGGGAGAGATTAGAAATTCAAGAGTGGTATAATAAATAAATGCTTGTTAAACGTTAGAAATTTAGCTGAAAGTTCTTTAACATTCTCTTCAACTTATCCTGAGAAAGAAATTTGATCATTACACAAGTGAAGTAACAAAGTCAATAATTATAGTCATACCCTGTCTGTGGGCACAGAGTTTAGCTCCCTGAATGAGATGAGAAATGAGATTGATAAGGAAAAATTATACAAGACCTTGGAAATTAATTTTAAAAATACTGGGGTTAACATATAAATTAGACATATTAAGTAGCAAAATTAATAGTTAATAAAATCAATTCAGTGATATGGAAAAATATCTTCAAGGAATTGAGTTAGAAGCAGAAAAATATTTAGATATAAAATATGAAAGATGAAAAATATAGAGAAGTTTGAGATGCAATATGAAAAGTGATTTACTAAAATAAAATGCGTGTACCAATGGAATAAAAACAGGGATATTAAAAAGAAGGATTGTTAAATTTCAGATAAACTACAAGATAGCCATTCACACCCAGACACAACATAACAGAATTTTTAATTACAAAGAAAACAAGGTGATGGATCTTCCTCAATCTAAGGAAGCTGAATCTTAAGTAGGAAGAGAGGAAAGCTAAGAGGCAATCAGATTTAAAACTCAGATTCCACTCCCAAAACATCACGAATCAGTAATAATGGAAGTAATAACGGAAGTGTTGGAAAAAATGATCATTTCTTCCCACATTTGGGAAACCAGTTGACTGCTTCTATTCCACCTGGTACACTGAAGATTTACTTTTCTAGAAATCGTAAAACCCAGAATATCTGGACTGGAGGCCATAAGACATGCTTATGAGCAGAGGTATATATGCTGTGCTGAAATAGAAAAATAAATTGAATGTTTATCTAGATTAATGAGATTTATGGCATTACCATTTTCTCCCATTTTGTAGGTTGCTTGTTCACTCTGATGGTAGTTTCTTTTGCTGTGCAGAAGCTCTTTAGTTTAATTAGATCCCATTTGTCAATTTTGGCTTTTGTTGCCATTGCTTTTGGTGTTTTAGACATGAAGTCCTTGCCCATGCCTATGTCCTGAATGGTAATGCCTAGGTTTTCTTCTAGGGTTTTTATGGTTTTAGGTCTAACGTTTAAGTCTTTAATCCATCTTGAACTGATTTTTGTATAAGGTGTAAGGAAGGGATCCAGTTTCAGCTTTCTACATATGGCTATCCAGAAGATACTTTTAAAGAACCTAAGAGGAGATAATTTAAGATATGGTTTTGTGGGCTACCCATTGAAACTACAAACCAAAAAGAACCGTACTGTGTCATAATCTTAAATATGAACAAATCATCATACATTTTACATAAAAGGCAGAAATCCAAATCAACAATAAAAAAACTGAAAAAACAGAGTCTAAGAAAGGAGAAGATAACTTTAAATCAATAATCTTTCTATATTTTTACATCTGAAAAATATCTAAATTTTAACTTTGTGCTTTTAGATAAAAATGATATATCTATGAAACAAAAATAAAATGCATTAAAACACAATAATCTGAAGAATAGAAAAGTTCATGGACATTACTAATAAAGGAAAAATAACTGTCAGAGAGTTAGAAGAGAAAATTGGGAACATCTCTTTTAAAGCAGAGGAAAATTACAAAATGATGAAAAATAAGATATAAAATGTGAGGATATCAGTGGCCCAGTTTACAAAGTTCAACATAGGAGTGAAAGTAGGAGTTTACATATAAGAGAACAGAGGGCAGAACACCTTACAATTTCAACATCTCCCAGTCACAAAGACATAAATTTGAAGAGGCTGGAGGAATTGTGCACATAATGAATTAAAACAAGCTCGAACTATTAAAAACAAGCTCAAAGTAAGATACATTATTGTGAAATTTCAGAAGACCAGTGACAAAAAGGAGACCCTAAAAACTTCCAGGAGAGTGGAAAATGGTTACAGATGAGTCCAGAGATTGAATGACAACAGGATTCCTAACAGCACCCTGGTAGCTAAAAGACCTGTATCTTATACATCGTTGTGGAGGTTGTGTGGGAAGTTTTTCAACCTACAATCTAAAATTAGCTGAATGATCAGCCATGTTAGAAAGTAAAGTACATATAAATGCAGTATACAAGGACTCTAAATATTTGTCTTTTTTATATCCATTCTCAGGAAGCCTTTGGAGAATATTCTCCACAAACTGAAATGAGTAAATCAAATAGAATTACATAGGATACAGGAAAAACAGCATATTCGGCAAAAGGGAGAGGTAAAGAGAACCTCCCAAATTATGAGCAATGGAGTTGTCAGTATGACAGCATACATTGAGCATAGAGGGAAAACAACCTAGAATAGAATACATCAAAAGGCTATAGGAGGAATTTATTTCAGAAGATTGAATAGAATGCTTGATTTATTTTGATGTATTGAGACAGATTTTTAAATATTGATAAGAAATTTAGGACTGAAATCATAGAAAATATAGATAAAATTATACTTAAAACTATAATATATATAATTATGTAATCATAGTACATGCTTAATGAGAATGTACTGAACTATCGAGCTAATCGTAAGTACAATTTAACAACATTGGGAAAAAGAGTACTTAGGAAATATGCGGAAGCAGAAGAAAGTGAAAGAGAACCAAATTTCTGTCTTTCATAGTGGTAAATAAGTGATATTTACAATTGAAAGTCAAAAACAAAAAAATGTTATTTATAGTTATGAAAGCTATATAACATTTTGCATTATGGATATTGTTTCTGAAGAAGTATAAATAGAAGATGAGAAATGGTTTTCATTTCTACTCTTTGTTTAAAACCTTGAAAAATATTTTCACTTTCAAAACATGTAAGCTACATTTAAATTTAATAATAATAATTGAAGAAAATAGCCTTAAAATTCCTTGTAATAATAAGTGCCATTAGAATGGTACATACGGGAAATTTAAGAAAAATTTGTGAATCTAAACGTTGTTATACCCAGAATCTTATCTGGGTTTTAAATTTTCCTTTCATTTGTAAGGATAACAGACTTTCTTCTCAGATTTAGAAAGGATTAAATAATATATTCATTGGTACATAATAAGACTAGACAAGCATTCATATGGTTCTCATTTACCACTCTCAGTTGCCCCAGGACACCCAGGCCTAAGGACTTTCCTGAATTTACTCTTGAAAAAAATAGAACAAAGGTCAATTACCTAGAGATTTCTGGGGCCTTTGCTAACAGGGCTTTAGATTATTTATGGGTCATATCTTGTAGGCCCAAAAACAGAAATGAGCACAGTATGCTTAAAGAACAGAAAGAAGGCATGCATAATTTGCAGTGAACTGTTAGGAGAACTATATCAAGTTCACACGGAAGGAAGGGGCCAGATCATTTAAGCTGGGTATGGAGTTTGAATTATATTACATGTGAGATGAGGAGACATTGAAGGCTTTTAAGCAGAAAAATAAGAAATCTGATTTATAATGCTCACACACTGTAGTGTGGGTAATTCGTTTGTTGAGGAAGGAGGAAGTCTGGGAGGATAATTAGCAGGCAAGAGCAAAAGCACAGAGACAAGTTAGGTGACTATAATATAGTTCAGTCGAAGATGATGATAACTTGGAGGAGGATGTGGACATGGACAGAAGTGAACTGATACCTCTTTTCAGCATTCACTGTTCATGTAGAGCAGGGTTCCCCACCACCTACCAGTCTGTGGTCTGTTAGGAACTGGGCTGCTCAGCAGTAGGAGAGTGACAGGAGAACAGGCAAAGCTTCACCTGTATTTAGAGTCACACTCCATCACTCGCATTAATCCCTGAGCTCCGTCTCTTTTCAGATCAGCCACAGCATTAGGTGTTTTTTCTTTTTTCTTTTCTTTTCTTTTTTTTTTTTTTTAAGAGAGTCTCACTCTGTCTCCAGGCTAGAGTGCAGTGGCACCATCTTGGCTCATTGCAACCTCCACCTACCAGGTTCAAGCAATTCTCCTGACTCAGCCTCCCAAGTAGCTGGGACTACAGGTGCATGCCACTACACCCAGCTAATTTTTGTATTTTTAGTACAGATGGGGTTTCACCATGTTGGCCAGGATGGTCTTGATCTCTTGACCTCGGGATCCGCCCACTTTGGCCTCCCAAAGTGCTGGGATTACAAGTGTGAGCCACCACACCTGGCCAGCATTAGGTTCTTATAGCAACACAAACCCTATTGTGAACTGCACACATAAGGGATCTAGGTTGTACACTCCTTATGAGAATCTAATGCCTGATGATCTGTCACTGTCTCTCCTTACACCAGATGGAACCATCTAGTTGCAGGAAAACAAGCTCAGGGCTCCCACTGATTCTACATTACTGTGAGTTGTATAATTATTTCATTATCTTACAATGTAATAATAATAGCAATAAAGTGCACAATAAATGAAATATGCTTGTATCATCCTGAAATCATCCCACCCACCCCAGTCTCTGAAAAAATTGTCTTCCACAAAACCAGTCCCTGGTGCCAAAAAGGTTGGGGATCATTGATATAGAGGATTTGCTGATGGATGCTATCTGGGAAATAAGAGGAGTCAAGGATAACTCCCCATAGTAGGAGAAACATTAGAGAATGTGGAATCACACAAATAAAAAAAAAAGTTTTGAAGAAGTAGAAATGATCAATGGTCAATTGCTGCTGAGAGATCAAACACAGTGAGGACTAAAAGATGACCACTGAATTTGAAAATATAGAGCAGATTGGCAGTCAAGGTAAGACCAGTTTTGGAGAAGTGGTGGAAATGGAAGCATAATTGAATTGAGTTAATGAGAGCTGGAAAGGCATAGAGGTGGATAGGGTGATTATAAGCAACTCAGTTTAGTTGAGAAGAGATATAGGCAACAAATGCATTTTCTAGATTTTCATGAATTTTTTTGACTGTCTATACAGTATTATTTTCATCTGATATAGTTCGTCTGTGTACCAAATCTCATCTTGAATTGTAGCTCCCATAATTCCCATGAGAGGTCGTGGGAGGAACCTGGTGAGAGGTAATTGAATCATGGGGGCAGGTCTTTCCCATGCTTTTCTCATGATAGTGAATAAGTCTCATGAGATCTTATGGTTTTATAAAGGGGAGTTCCCCTACAGAAACTCTCTTACCTGGTGCCATGTAAGACGTTCCTTTGCTCTTCCCTCATCTTCTACCGTGATTGTGAGGCCTCCCCAGCGATGTGGAACTGTGAGTCCGTTAAACATCTTTCCTTTAAAAATTACCCAGTCTTGGGTATGTCTTTATTAGCTGCATGAGAACGGACTAATACATTGCCCATGAAAAATTTTATTTTTTACACATGTTAAGTATGTACTTTCTATTCTGTACTCTTGATCTCTCTATCCCTGTACCAATATAGATTTAATTATGATAAGTTTATATGTTTTATCTAATAGAGCTTGTTGAAAATATCCCTGCTTATACTTGACATGTTTAGTTACATATAAAATTTTTAAGTCAACCAAAGATCACCCACCAAAAAATTGTATTTTAATTTCAACATAATGATATAGAATTCTATATCATTTATATAGATTAATTTGATATCTTTAAACTTTTAAGTGCATGTATGAAGGAACGAGTGCGTATCATCTAATTTGCTTCCTTTTTGATGCCCTTTGTTACCTTATTCTTATCAATAATGATGGGTAAGGGACTCACATCCTTGCTTTCTGTTAAAGACCTCTAATTAAGAAGGCTTCAATGCCAAAGTACAATGTTTGAGAGCATTTTTGAGGAGTTTTTTCTGAAAACTTTATCCAATGGAGGACACACATTGGTACTAAATCTGAGACTAAAAGTAAATGGATAGACAAATGTATTTTATCTTTATTGCTTTTGGCAATTTTCATACAGGTAGCACATATACTATTTTACTTAGCATAAACTTGAGCTATCTCTTTCTAACCAAAATGTAAGTATCCTTGGTTAAGCATAATTTTTTAGAAGAGTATAAGCATCTTAGGTCTTATTTAATGCCCTCAGACAGCATGGATGGGTGGGGGAAGAAGGAAGT
This sequence comes from Pongo pygmaeus, assembly GCF_028885625.2. Taxonomy (NCBI): domain Eukaryota; kingdom Metazoa; phylum Chordata; class Mammalia; order Primates; family Hominidae; genus Pongo; species Pongo pygmaeus. Next base: position 88,683,396 of record NC_072384.2, read on the forward strand.
CTTTGTGATTCAATATTATCTTATTATCTTTTATGAACTGTCGGAACTTTTACTGGGTCACTTTATTTAATTCAGACACTTGTAAAAGTTGTTTTTTGTTTTCTTAATTAGCCACTTTTACACAAAATCATGTGATCTGTCATGTATTTTTTTTATTTCAACTTTTATTTTAGATACAGGGGATACATGCACAGGTTTGTTGCATGGGTAAATTACGTGATGCTGAGGTTTGGAGGATGGATCCTGTCACCCAGGTAATGAATATAATACCCAATAGGTAGTTTTTTAACCCATGCTCCCCTCCTCCTCACTCTGGTAGTCCACAGTACCTACTGCTGCCATGTTTATGTCCATATGTCCTCAATATTTAGCACCTGCATATAAGTGAGATCATGCAGCATTTGGTTTTCTATTCCTGCATTAATTTGCTTAAGATCGTGTTCTCCAGCTGTATCCATGTGGCCACACACACACATACACCATGATTTTCTTCTTTTTTATGACTGTGTCATATTCCATAGTATATATGTACCACATTTTCTTTATCCAATCTACTATTGATGAGCATCTAGGTATATTCCATGTCTTTGCTACTGTGAATAACACAGTGAAGAACATACAAGTGCATATGTTTTTTGGTAGAATGATTTATATTCCTTTGGGTATATGCCCAGTAATGGGATTACTTGGTAGAATGGTAGCTCTGGTATAAGTTCCTTGAGAAACCTCCAAACTGCTTTCCACAATGGCTAAACTAATTTACATTCCCACCAACAGTGTGTAAGCATTCCCTTTTCTATGCAGCCTCCTCAGAATCTGTTTTTTTTTTTGACTTTTTAATAATTGCCATTCTGACTGGTGTGAGATAGTATCTCACTGTAGTTTTGATTTGCATTTCTCTTACAATTAGTGGTGATGAACTTTTTAAAAATTTTTTTTGGCCACTTCTATATCTTCTTTTGAGAAGTTTCTGTTCATGTTTTTTTTGCCCATTTTTAATGGGGTTATTTGTTTTTTTGTTTGTTGGTTTAAGTTCCTTATAGATTCTGTATATTGGACCTTTGTCAGATGCATAGTTTGCCAGTATTTTCTACCATTCTGTAGGTTGTCTGTTTTCTCTGTTGATACTTTCTTTTGCTGTGCAGAAGCTCTTTACTTTAATGAGGCCCCATTTGTGAACTTTTGTTTTTGTTACAGTTACCTTTGAGGACTTAGCCAAAAACTCTTTACCAAGGTTGATATTGAGAACGGTATTTTTTACATTTTATTTTAGGATTTTTATGGTTTATGGTGTCACATATATGGTGAAAGATAAGGGTCCATGTGAACAATGTGTAAAATAAATTTAAAAAGTAATCCCATTTACAATAGCCACCCAGAAAATTAAATACCTAGGAATTAACCAAAGAAGTGAAATATCTCTATAATGAAAACTATATAAAAGAAATTGAAGAGGACAACAAAAAATGGAAAAATATTTCATGTTTATGTATCAGAATAATTAATACTGTTAAAATGTCCATCCTACCCAAAACAATCTACAGCTTCAATGCAATCCCTATAAAAATACCAATGACACTCTTCACAGAAATGGAAAAAAACAATCCTAAGATTTATGTGGAACCACAAAAGACCTACAATAGCCTATCCAAAGGCATTCTAAGCAAAAAGAACCAAACTGGAGGAATCACATTACCTCACTTCAAAATGTACTACGGAGCTATAGTAACCAAAACAGCATGGTACTGGCATAAAAACAAACATGTAGACCAATGGAACAGAATAGAGAACCCAAACACAAATCTGAACACCTGCAGTGATCTCATTTTCAACAAAAGTGCCAAGACCATACACTGGAGGAAAGATAATATCTTCAATAAATAGTGGTGGGAAAACTGAATATTCATATGCAGAAGTATGAAACTAGACCCCTATCTCTCACCATATACAGAAATTATATCAAAATAGGTTAAAGATTTAAATCTAAGAGCACAAACTATGAAACTACTACAAGAAAACATTGGAGAAAATCTCCAGAACACTTGCCTGGGCAAAAATTTATTAAGCAATTCCCTACAAACCCAGGCAACCAAAGGAAAATGGACAAATGGGATTACATCAAGTTAAAAAAACATCTGCACAATAAAGGAAACAAACAACAAAGCAAAGAGACAACCCACAGAATAGAAGAAAATATTTGCAAACTCTCATCTGACAAAGGATTAATAACCTGAATACATAAGGAGCTCATACATGTTTATTAGGAAAAAATCTAATAATTGATTAAAATTATGGGCAAAAGATTTGAATAGACATTTCTCAAAAGAAGATATACAAATGGCAAACAGGCATATGAAAGGAGCTCAACATCATTAATCATCAGATAAATACAAATCAAAACTACAATGTGACACCGTCTCACCCCAGTTAAAATGGTTTATATTTAAAAGACAGGCAATAACAAATGCTGGCAACGATGTGGAGAAAAGGAAACTCTTGTACACTGTTGGTGGGAATGTAAACTAATACAACCACTATGAAGAACAGTTTAGAGGTTCCTCAAAAAACTAAAAATTGAGCTACCATATGATCTAGCAATCACACTGCTGGATATTTACCCAAAAGTAAGGAAATCAGTATATCAAAGAGATAGCTACACTTCTATGTTTGTTGCAGCACTGTTTATAGTAGCTAAGATTTGGAAGCACCTAAGTGTCCATCAATGGATAAATGAATACAGAAAATGTGGTACATATATGTAATTCAGCCATTAGTACGACTGAGCCATAAAAAATAATGAATACTATTCAGCTGTTGTGGGAAGCCAGGGACCCTGAATGGAGGGACCAGCTGAAGCCATGGCAGAAGAACATAAATTGTGAAGATTTCATGGACATTTATCACTTCCCCAATCAATATTCTTGTGATTTCCTATGCCTGTCTTTACTTTATCTCTTAATTCCGTCATCTTCCTAAGCTGAGGATGTATGTCACCTCGGGACCTGTGATGATTGCGTTAACTGCACAAATTGTTTAAACAATATGAAATTCGGGCACTTTGAAAAAAGAACAGGATAACAGCGATGTTCAGGGAACAAGGGAGATAACCATTAGGTCTGGCTGCCTGAGAGCTGGGTGGAGCAGAGCCATATTTCTTTTCTTTCAAAAGCAAATAGGAGAAATATCGCTGAATTCTTTTTCTCAGCAAGAAACAGCCCTGAGAAAGAGAATGCGTCCCTAGGGGTAGGTCTTTGAAATGGCCACTCTGGGAATGTCTGTCTTTTTTTTCTTTTTTTTTTTTTTAATTATACTTTAAGTTTTAGGATACATGTACAAAACATGCAGGTTAGTTACATATGTATACATGTGCCATGTTGGTGTGCTGCACCCGGTAACTCATCATTTAACATTAGGTATATCTCCAAATGCTATCCCTCCCCCCTTCCCCCACCCCACAACAGGCCCCAGTGTGTGATGTTCCCCTTCCTGTGTCCATGTGTTCTCATTGTTCAATTCCCACCTATGAGTGAGAATATGCGGTGTTTGTTTTTTTGTCCTTGTGATAGTTGGCTGAGAATGATGGTTTCCAGCTTCATCCATGTCCCTACAAAGGACATGAACTTATTCTTTTTTATAGCTGCATAGTATTCCCTGGTGTATATGTGCCACATTTTCTTAATCCAGTCTATCATTGTTGGAAATTTGGGTTGGTTCCAAGTCTTTGCTATTGTGAATAGTGCCGCAATAAACATACGTGTGCATGTGTCTTTATAGAAGCATGATTTATAATCCTTTGGGTATATACCCAGTAATGGGATTGCTGGGTCAAATGGTATTTCTAGTTCTAGATCCCTGGGAACATCTGTCTTTTATGTTTGTAGATGAGGGATGAAATAAGCCCTGGTCTCCCATAGTGCTCCCAAGCTTATTAGGACGAGGGAATTCCCACCTAATAAATTTTGATCAGACCGGTTGTCTGCTCTCAAACCCTGTCTCCTGATAAGATGTTATCAATGACAATGTGTGCCCGAAACTTCATTAGCAATTTTAATTTCACCCTGGTCGTGTGATCTCGCCCTGCCTCCATTTGCCTTGTAATATTTTATTACCTTGTGAGGCGTGTGCTCTCTGTGACCCACACCCTATTCGTGCACTCCCTCCCCTCTGAAAATCACTAATAAAAACTTGCTGGTTTTGCAGCTTGGAGGGCATCACAGAACCTGCCAACATGTGACGTCTTCCCCAAATACCCAGCTTTAAAATTTCTCTCTTTTATACTCTTTCCCTTTATTTCTCAGACCGGCCGACACTTAGGGAAATAGAAAAGAACCTATATGAAATAAAGTTGAATTATCGGGGGCAGGGTGCTCAAAAAACTAAAATTTGAGTCCATCAATGGATAAATGAATAAAGAAAATGTGGTGTATATATGTAATTCAGCCATTAGTACTATTGAGCCATAAAAAATAATGAATACTATTCAGCCATGAAAAAATAATGAGTATTATTCAGTATGAGTACTATTCAGCCATAAAAAACAATGAGATCCATGTTTGTAACAACATGGAAGGAACTAGAAGTCATTACATTAAGTGAAATAAGCTAGGCAAAGAAAGAGAAACATTGCATGTTCTCACTTATTTGTGGGCTCTAAAAATCAAAACAATTGAACTCATGCACATAGAGAGTAGAAGGATGGTTTCCAGAGACTGGGAAGGGTAGTGGGGAGCTGATGGGGAGGGAGGAGCCAGAGATGGTTAATGGGTACAAAAAAATAGAAAGAATGAATAAGACCTACTATTTGATAGCACAACAGGATGACTGTAATCAGTAATAACTTAACTGTACATTTTAAAAATAACTTAGAGTGTAATTGGATTGTTTGTATCTCAAAGGATGAATGCTTGAGGGAATAATACCCCATTCTCCATAATGTGCTTATTTCACATCCCGTGCTTGTATCAAAACTTCTCATGTGCCCCATCATATATACGTATATATATATATACACACGTACTGTGTACCCACAAAACTTAAAATATAAACCATAAATAAATAAAAAAAAGAAAAGTAAGGTAAGGGTTCAGCTTCATTCTTCTGCATAAGGCTAGCCAGTTATCCCAGCCCCATTTATTGAATAGAAAGTCCCTTCCCCAGTGCTTGTTTCTGTTGGCCTTGTAGAAAATCTGATCGTTCTAAGTGTATGGCTTTATTTCTGAATTTTGTATTCTGTTCCATTGGTTTATGTGTCTGTTTTTGTACCAATATCATGTTGTTTTTGTTACTATAGTATTGTAGTATTGTTTGAAGTTGGGTAGTGTGATGCCACTGGCTTTGTTCTTTTTGCCATTTTTTTCAAATACTGCTTGTGCTTCTGCTTAGTTTTACATTGTCTTCATAAAAAACTTATGCTTTTATTATTATTCCCTTAGTCATTGATTGATGCTTTTACGGCTCCAATAAATGGAATAGGGCACTCCCCTCTATTTTCTGACAAGTAGTGTTTGAAAATAGAAAAAAAAGCCACTGATGGTTAACTAGTGGTTTTACGGAATAGTCTGGCCATTTCTAATTGTTTTTCAATAGTATTTGGGGAGATTGCAGATATAAAATAACACCATCTAGAGATGATACCTTTGACATTATTATTTGACATTTTCTCCTTCCATCTCTACCTTCTGCCTCACATCAATTATCTTCTGTCTTGGGTATATACTTAAAATGTAATATACTTATGACTTGCTGATCCTCCTATATTTTGTGTCTGAATATTTTTCCGCATAGATTAAAAAAATTAGAATAATAATACATTCACAGAAGAAATTTAAAAGCTAGTACAAATAACTCCCATACACCCCACATGCAGTTTTTTTATTATTAACACCATACATTTGTCTAGAGCATTTGTCACACTACTATTAACCACGGTCTACACATTATTTACATTTTCTTATTTTACCTAATGTCCTTTTCCTGTTCCAGGATCCCATCCAGGAGCCTACACTATATTGAATAATCAGATCTTCTCTGGGCTTTGGCTGTAAAAGTTTCTCAAGCTGTCCTTATTTTTATAACTATGAGAGTTTTGAGGAGAACTAGTTAGGTATTTTATAGAATGTTCTTCTGCTGAGATGCTTTGTATTTTTTGTATCCCTATTAAATTACGGTTGTAAGTTTTGAGGAAGAAGACCTCACAGATAAAATGCCACTGTCATCACATCATATCAAGAACACATAAAATCAACATGGCTTATCCAGTTTTGGATTTTAGTCATTCTAACGTGTGTAGTGGTGTCTCATTGCTGTTTTAGTTTGTAATTCCCTGATGACAAAAGATGTTGGTCATCTTTCCAATATGCTTATTTGATATGTGTATAACTTCTTTGGTGAGATGCCTGTATAAATTTTTTGTCTATTTAAAATTGGGTTGTTTTATTATTATTGAATTTTAAGAGTTCTTTGTATATTTTAGATATAAGTATTTTATCAGATACCTTTTTCAAATAACTTCTCTCATTTTGCTGTTTGTATTTTCATTTTCTTAAAAGTACATTTTGTTTAACAGAATTTTTTAATTTTAATAAAGTCCATGCTATTTTTTATTGTTGTTCATGATCATGTTTTTGGTATGACATGCAAACATTTATTATCCATCCAAACTAACAAAGATTTTCTCCTTGTTTTCTGCTAGAATTTTTATAGCATTGCATTTACACTTAATTTTGTCATCCATTTTGAATTAATTTTTGTGAAAGGTATAAGTCCTGTGCCTGGACTCAGTTTTTGAAATGGATATCCAATTTTTTCCGTACAATTTGTTGAAAAAAATTAACCTCTCTTTGTTGAATTGTTTTTGTGTCTTTGTCAAAGATCAGTTAACTGCATTTATGCAGGTCTGATCCATTGATTAATGTGTCTACTTTTTACCAATATCACACTATTTTGATTACTGTAGCTTCACAGTAAGCCTTGAAATTAGGTAATGAGGCTGGGCGCGGTGGCTAACGTCTGTAATCCCAGCACTTTGGGAGGCTGAGGTGGGCAGATAACGAAGTCAGGAGATCGAGACCATCCTGGCTAACACGGTGAAACCCTCTCTCTACTAAAAATACAAAAAAAAATTAGCCAGGTGTGGTGGTGGGTGCCTGTAGTCCCAGCTACTCGGGAGGCTGAGGCAGGAGAATGGCGTGAACCTGGGAGGTGGAGCTTGCAGTGAGCCGAGATCGAGCCACTGCACTCCAGTCTAGGCTACAGAGCGAGACTCCGTCTCAAACAAACAAACAAACAAACAAACAAAAACAAATTAGGTAATGAGTTCCCCACCTTTTTCTTTTTTAGAATTGTGCTGTTTGAGGTTTTTTGCCTTTCTAAATACACCTTGGAATGTTGGTTGATAGCTACAATGTAGTTTGCTAAAATTTTGTTTGTATTGATGAAGATGAATGTATTGATCAAGTTGGGAGAAATTAACATCTTAACAAATTGGATTTTCCAATTCATGAACATGGAATATCTTTCTACAGGCTGAATATTCATTATTTAAAATGCTTAGTTAGAACCAGAAATCTTTCAAATTTTGGATATTTCAGAATTTTGGAATATTTGCATATTCATAGTAAGATATCTTAGGAATGATATCCACGTCTAAACATAAAATTCATTTATCTTTCATATATACTCTATACTCATAGCCTAAAGGTAATTTTATACATCATTTTAAATAATTTCTCATAAAACAGTTTGTGTTAAGTACTTATGTATGGAATTTTTCACTTGTAGTGCCATGTCTGTGCTCAAAATTTTCAGATTTTGAAGCATTTCAAATTTTGAATTTTTGGATTAGAGATGCTTAATCTGTAATTATTTAGCTCTTCTTTGATATTTTAATTAATTTTTTTTTTAGTGTTCTACATGCATGTCCTCTACAAATTTGGTTGTATTTATGTCTAAGTATTTTTTTGGTGCTATTGTAAATATTATATATGTTTTAAATTTCAACATGTTCATGGCTGGTATAAAGGAAAGCAACTATCTTTTGAACATTAAATCTGTGGCCTGTGAAATTGTTCTATTTACTTATTAGTTCTGTTAATTCTTTTGTAGATTCTTTGAGATTTTCTGCATAGACAGTCGAGCCATCCACAAATAAAGACAAATTTATTTCTTCCTTTCCCATCAGTATATGCTTATTTCTTTTCCCTCTCTTACGGTAATCTGCTAGAACTTCCAGTGTTAGTTGAATAGTACTGACAAGAGAGGACACCTTTGTCTTGTTCCCAGTCTTAGTAGGAAAGCTCCAGTTGCTCAATCTTAAGTATGATTTTACCTGTTGGCTCTTTGTATATATTCCTTAATGTTAGGAAGTCACACTTATTCCTAGTTTGCTGATAGATTTTTATAATGAATAGGTATTGATTTGTGTTAAATGTTTTTCTTTGTTAAATTTATATGATCATATGATTTTTCTTCAGTAGCCTGTTGATGTGTTAGATTATATTCGCTGCTTTTTCAAATGTTGAACTAGTCTTGCACACCAAATAAATCCCATTCAGTTATGGTTATAATTCTTTTTATATGTCATTGGACTGGATTTGATACTATGTGGTGAGTTATTTTGGTTTTATTTCTTTACTTGTGATGTTTGTATCTGATTTGCGGGTCTTTACCTATTTTAGGGTAATGCTAGCCTCATCAAATGACTTAGGAAGTGTTCCTTCTGCTTCTGTTTTCTGGAAGAAATCATGGATAATTGAATTAATATCATTTCCTTCTTTAATGTTTGGTACAATACATCAGTCAATTTACCTGGGGTGGCTTCTTTTTCTTAGAAAATTATCAATTCTAATAATTTACAGCTAACCATTTATAACTCTAAATATAAATATAAATATATTTAAATATGCTTTTTATTTTCAATATATATTTAAATAAATATAAATATATAAAAATAAATAATAATTTATAACTCTAAAAATAATTTTCTGCCTTTATTCTTTCTGTGATGCTTTTCCTTTCTTCATATGGATCCAGATTTCTAATCTTTATCATTGTATTTGTGCCTAAGGAATTTTTTTTAATGTTCCTTGCAAAATGGTCTGCCAGCAAGGAGTTTTCTATTTTTATCTGAGAATGTCTTCATTTGTCCCTTACTGTTGAATGATAATTCCACAGAATACCAAATTCCAGGTGATTGGACTTTTTTTTTTCTTTTTCAGTGCATTAAATATTTCACTCAATTCTTTTCTTGATTGAGTGGTTTCTGATGAGAAGTCAGCTGTCATTTAAGTTAGTGATTGAAGAGATGATTTTTTTTTATATTAGCCACCTTTAATTGTTTTTGACTTGGAAGAATTTTTCAATATAGCTAATTATTATAATGATAGAAATAAAAATCTGCATTGAGAGTTATAAATGAGATTGACTTATGTTTTTTATTTTTCTTTCAGCTTTTTCTGTCAGTGCTAAACTGTCTTTGCAAAGAGTTTGGAAATTATTTTTTCTTCTATAAATTATATAATAATAAAGATGGCACTGGCATTATTTGTACCATATAGGACAAACAAGTCCACTGTGAAACCTTCTGCACTTTTTGCATTTGGAGGGATAAATATCAGAAGTGTTTTAAAAATGTTTCTAAATGCATGTGGAATTTTTATTTCCTGGGATTAAATTGGACTTTGTGTTTATGTTCAGAAAATTTAATACTTTTTATTTATTTATTTATTTATTTATTTTGATGGAGTCTGTCTCTGTCGCCAGGCTGGAGTGCAGTGGCGGGATCTCAGCTCACTTCAAGCTCCACCTCCCGGGTTCATGCCATTCTTCTGCCTCAGCCTCCCAAGTAGCTAGGAATACAGGTGCATGCCACCATGCCCAGCAAATTTTTTTATTGTTAGTAGAGGCAGAGTTTCACCGTGTTGGCCAGGATGGTCTTGATCTCTTGACCTCCTGCTCTGCCCACCTCAGCCTCCCAAATTGCTGGGAATACTGGCGTGAGCCACTGCACCTGGCCAATAATCTTTTTTTTTTTTTTTTTAAACTAATGTTTTGTCCCCACTCACCCCAAAAGCCCTGTCTTTGGAATAAAATATGTAATTTGCATAATTTCTACTTTGAGTATTTATTGAGTTTTATTTGTGGTTTACTAAATGGCCAACTTTAGTAAATGTGCATCTAACAATGAAAGTGAAGTTGTAATCTTTGTTTCAATGAATATATTTGCTTAATACATGTAGATGTTAACATAGATAATATAAGCACATTATATATTTAACAATGTATGTTTACATTTTTCCATTTTATGAAATTCCTATACATTTTGTATCATATCATCCTGGTAAAGTATTCGATTTGAAGTTACTTTTTTGGTTGTTTGATTTCATTGTCCTCAGTCATTCATTGAAGTCTTTTAAAACATCACAACCTTGTCTTCATAACCATGGTAATAAACTGTAGGCTGCTATCATGTCCGTGCATAGAGAAAAGTGTTCATAGCATAAACAGCAGGAGCCCTGGGAATCCTGACCAGGGGTCAGCAAGAGGTGACCCCAGGGCAAAGTGCATTGGAGGCCAGATGCCAGCTGTGGACTCAGTGACATCCAACATGGATTTGTAAAGCAAATAAGAATTCCAAGAATTATTAGAGAATGGGATTCTCTTAAAAGAAAAGTTTATATGATTCTTAAGCCATTGTGATTTTTTTCATTAAAAGACTTGTAAATTCATAGTCTATTGAGGCTCAGAAGAAAACATTACAGTGATACAGTTGCCATTTACTTAATTTTCAAAACATGCTAAGTTGTTTGATATTCCTAAAATTTCTTCTGCACAATGTCTGTACCTTTTACAAAACTGTGAAATTAGGATATGTTTCACAAAATGTAACCAGAACAAAAAGTACATTAATTAGCTTGCATTTATGAATTTCCCACTCAAAGAGAATGTTGTCATTGCCAGCATGTATTTCTCCTTCTCTTCCTCCTAAAATTTTTAGGATTCCATCTTAGTGAAGACTGACTATGTTAACTTTTATAATAAAAGATTAGAGAGATAGAAAAATGGAGATAAAGTTTTAAAAAATCTGTTGAGAATGGAGGAAGAGTGATGACTTGAGATGATAAAACGGGTGGGAAGTGGGAAGGAGCTGTTATTAATGTTGCTGAGAATACTTTGATTCACTTCAGAAGCTGTGAAAAACATGTCAATGATTTTTAGCTGGGGAAATGGTTTGGTTGCTGAACTGCTTTTGTTTGACTTCTAAATGATACGAACAGAACTACAGGTGTGAGTAAAATGGTTAATCCTATTTCACTATAGTAACATATTAATAAGCATTTCTGTAATATACCTAGAAAAAAAACTGAGGAGCAACTATCAGATGGCTGCTGAGAATTTGCCTAGCTCTTTGGCAGCTATTTTTTTGACTCTGGGTAGGAAAATACACAGTATTTAAAAAACAAGCGGTATTACAAGTATTTAAAACTCAGAGTTATTGTATAAATTATGATGTATGTAATATTTTTAAGCCATATTGAGATTACTGAGTTCATTTCTATCAGAGAATGATCATTCAGGAAGGATATGTTTATTTTTAAAAATGTGAAAGAGAACTGCTTATATTGTAGGATACTGCATCTTCCATGATAGCTTAAACTTTTTTTGTCTGAAATTAATAGCCAGTGGGCCATGGTTATCATATTTCAATATTAACATTCTTTTTAAGTCAGTATAGACATACAACTCAGTTTTAACATACTTTTGTGCAGTCAGTTATAGCCATCATCATTATTTTTATTAAAATTTATAATCCAAAATATTTTGCCTTTCAAGTGGGAGACTCAGAAACAATTTTATAATATAAATACTACATTAATATTGGCCTATAATTACAGTTTTCTTTTCTTTCAAATAATACTATTTCCACTAATCACAAGCCAGTTATTTGATTTATCTAATACGTAACTGTATAAATCTATAAATCATTTCTGTTTAGCAATCTTTGGAGTAACATCCAATATATTTATGTTTTAATTCTCTTGATGTTGAAATTGAACTTGCTTTACAGGATTCTGTTCACTTTATTTCTAAGCCATTTTGCACATTCTATAAACTGCCTAATTACTAAAGAAAGTTTTTTATTTACAAAATTTTGAGCCCAGCTGTTTCCCATTTTTATGTTTTATGTACGAACTTGTTTACAAGGCACTAAAATAGAATTATGTGATTCATAAGAAAATGTTTTCTTATATTCTAAAGATTGGCCAAAAATAATCATTGAACAAGGCCAACATAGTTTCTCAGAGAAGGAAGACAAATTTATAAAGGAATATGGCCTATGTGGATTTTTAGTGAAGCATGATTTTCTGGAATCAAGACTTTAAAACATGTGTGACTTCAATAACCTTCAGAACCAACTTCTTTTCTTGAGACAATCTGTGTGAATCTGGAAATTAGCTGCCTGTCCCTTTCTCCACCACATCCAATAAATTTTGCACTGCTATTTAGCTCCATCATTTATATGTGAATGTAAGTTACTGTAGCAGTGCCTTCAAGAAAAACCTGGCCATCCAGTTGCAAAAAGAACAGCTGGCTGATAGTCTTCAGCTGTTAGTATCTTCCAGATCTGCCTCAGCTTTTGAGCCAAGGCCAAGGACTTATGAGCAGTCCCAGGCAATGATTGGGCATGGTTTGGATAGTAGGATCTGGTAATTTTTGCAAAGTGTGAGACTTATCTGACTAGCAATCTTTGCTCCAGAGAAAAGATTGGGCTAAGTCTTTGTTACAAATGCATTATAGTCTGAGACTCTCCCTGCCTAATCCTGCTTCCTCTGTTCAGGGTATTACCTCTCAATAAATCTCTGGAACTTCTAACTTCATTTCATCATCTGACCATATATTATAAACTCCATATATCCACTGTCAAAAATACATTTCTAGATCTTATTTGATGAAGTAAGAGGAAAAAACAAACTCTAGACTTGGAGCCAGAGGATATGGGTTTAAGTCTTGTTTCCTAACATTTTCTAATTTTATGACTGGTAAAATTGTTTGGCCTCTCTAATGACTAGTGTGCTTATCAATAAAGCAAGTGTCATAATATCTACATGCCCAGAGAATAGGTTGAGGCTAAAATGAGAGCATGCATGTAATGGATTTTTGAGGAATGTTCTAATGCATGGGCTTATTAAATTAACTAAGTGGCCATCAATTTATTTCTGTGTTCTTAAATCTCACTCTCATCCTATCCTGTTGACAGTATTGTACTTAAAGTATAGAGATAGGGCCAAGTGGCCGATTTCTAGATTCATAGGAACTTTGAACGTGAAAGATAGAGTCAACCTTCATTTATCTGTAAAGGTGATATTGTCCTATTTCTGCAGTCTTTTAAGGTATAATGGATATATCCCATGCAGATCTATCCAAGCAAAAAAGGCCAAGCAGAAGACTAAATGCTGAGAAATCAAACATGAAAACATGAGCTTTCTGCACTCAGATTTCTCAAAGACTAACGAGGCAATTTGCAGTGTAAACAAATGATCACAGCACAAGTTCCAGAAAGAGGTGTAACTACGCATTAGCAACCGTAACAGTATAGGAAGAAGTTGATAATTAACTCTTGTAGGATTGAGGGGGTGATTTTATATAGGAGGTTGTATCTAATCTTAATGTGAAAAGGTAAATTAGATATTCTTCAGCCCAGTAAATATGGAGTGAGGAAAATGGATTCCAAGCAGACAAACTAGCATTTCCAAAGGCCTAGATACAAAATAACAATTTTCTTTTGGGAACATAATTTGTTGGTATATATGGTGTTTGTGTCAGACAGGGGAACATGAGTACCTTAAGAGAGATGGGAGTGAAAAAAAGCAAATGAGTTGTGAGAGGTCCGGTGTACTATAATAAAGTCTTTGACCTTGGTAGAGTGTGTGAGAGAGGACACCATTTTTAGGAAGAAGAGACAAAATTAGCTGCTTTTCAATTAAGAAGTTTTACTCTGGCAGTAGTGTACAAATAGGATAGAAGTGGAGGAGGAAGAGGCAAAGACTATAATAATGATTCAGGTGTGAAATCAAAGTGTGTTAGTGGTAATAGCTCTATGCAAAAAAATACAAATGTAGGCACAGAAATGACAAGTATTGTCTGCTGACAGGATGCAGAGAGGAATTGCCATAGCACAGGGAGGAGGAAGAATCCCGAGTTGAACTTTCTTATTCATAGGTTAGGTGATTGGTTGTGAAAATGCAGGACATGGAAGATAATTTTTTTAAGTTTTTATTTTCAATTTTGGAAGGAGGGAAAGGAGTATGGATTAGAGTTCAGTTCTGGATGTAATGAGTCTGAGTTTTCCCTAAGATATTCTAACATGTGAATTAGGATTTATTTCTCTAACACTTAGGAGCTTTGCTGAGCTTCAGGCTGCATTGAGTCCTTTAAGAGACTTCAGAATCAGTACCATGGAAGTGCTACTTAAAGCCATGTGTCTTTCGATTTGTCTATGGGGAGAGAGTGAGGATAAAAAGAGAACTGGGATACCACTATAAAAGGGAACTATATATATAAAGGAAAAAGATCTACTTGTAACATAAAAGTTCCACTTTTTCCACGCAGCAAAACTAATTTGAGAGTTTATAGCTGCCTGTTTGCTCAATGCAAAATTCAATTACATGTGTAGAATAATGAATCTTTGCTTAATAATACATTTTACTGAACTCATTATTTTTTCTACCATGAATTTTAATATAAACATAAATTTAAAAATTCTATTTTATTTAATTTAAAGTTTAAAGGTAAACTGATAATGACAGCCTGTAGCTGGAGCTCCAGCTGTGGAGGAAATTCTTGGCAGCTACCAACAGTGGCCTTCAATCTTCAGGATTAGACCCATAAGTAACTCCATCTTTGTCACTGACACTTGCTTATGGTGGACTAATCTGATACCCAAAGGAAGCAGAAATGCCTGTGTCACCCACCCCAGCAGACAGATGCCTCCCCTTGCTGTTTATTTTGTGATGATAACATACATAGAAAATATGATTTTTCTATTTCAAGAGCAAACATCTATATGGAAGAAAGCAAATCTTTTTAGAAATAAAACAATTAAAATGCAAGTATCTGTACCTACAAGACTTTCTTTGTGTTTGCAAGTTAATTGCCTTCATATCATATAAGCCTAAGTTGCTTTAACTATCTTTACATTGAACTCTGTTATTAGAAATTTACCTGTATCATGAATTTAAAGGACATTATGGTAAGTGAAAAAGGCCAGGTCCATAAGGACAAATACTGCGTGATTCCACCTATATGAGGCACCTAGAATAGTCAAACTGAAGAACAATAGTTACTATGGGGTGGGGGAAGGAAAAATGGAAAATGAGGAGTTGTTCGAGTCGTATAAAGTTTCAGTTGTGCAAGATGAATTAGTTCCAGAGTTCTGCTGTACCGCATAATGCTTATAGGCAACAATGCTGTATGGTACACTTAAAAATATGTTGAGGGTAGATCTCATGTTAAGTGTTCTTATTTCAAACAAACAGAAATCATCAGAACACAAAACCTTTTTGTGGTGATGAATATGTCTATTATCTTGATCCTGGTGATGATTTCATGGGTGTATACATATGCGCAAACTCATCAAATTGTACACATTAAATAAGTGTAATTTTGTATATCAATTATACTTCAATAAAGCTATTAAAAATAAAGATTAGTAAATTATTCCCACTTTGAGTTAGTCTCTCAAACCATTGAAACTGGAATCATTAGCATACATTTAAAGTTACAGTTTAGATAGACTCAAAATGAAGGTGTCATTGCAGTAATCTCTTTTAATATACGCTAGACATCTACCTCCATTTAACCAAAAAAAGCACCGGATTTTTCTATTTACTAGGTGCTTTTGACACATAAAATGATCCTTTTTATGTCTTTTGCTTCTGCTAAATTGCTCATTATTTTCAAATACATTTGCCATATCACCTACTTTCTTTGTGCTTAACATACACGCAAATTAAAAACTTATGTTCTGGGTTGCTGGCAGGTCTATCTACAGTCCTGAAGTCTTCCACTGGAGGAGAAAATTGGAAGAAATAAGGTAAAATTACAAAACCTGGATACAAAAAAAATGTAATCTGTATTCAATTTTTTTTGCATTAACTTCTCATCAACCATGAACAATGAACAGATCTTAACATATTAGTGTAAAAAGATGTGATTTTTAATGACATCCTTATTAGTGTTGTCTATATAACATTTCTGAAAATGTTTCCATGTGTTTTGAAATTCCTTTAAAATAAATGTTCTGGAATAATATGAAGAGAAATAAAGATACTTTTGGGAGTGGGAGGGATGCTTTGGAAATCATCACATTCCAAATTCCCACTATCTTTTAAAGTATGACCTACATCATCTGGGGATAAAATAATATAAAGAAGTGAAAGCCTGTGAGATCACTTAAGTCTTCCTTCAAGTATCTGGAGAAGGCATCATGATCTTGCCTTACACAGTATACTCACAGTGAATAAATAAATAAGGTTGCATACCCAATATCTTATATTTTAACAGTTTTTTTCTTGGTTTCAACCTATTTAAAATACATACATAAAAATGAAAAATTAACCACTTAAAAAGTTTTTGTAACTTATCTTTCAGTAGGATGCCAAAAATGTATGACTCATGAGAAAGGAATCTATTGCATGAAAACATTCAGGAAGTAGACATACTTACTAGAGTTTTGCTTAAGTATCAAGTCAGTTGTAATCACTTTGTAATCTAAAAATCATTTAGGGAATGCTCATCAGGTGAAATATTAGTTTTGAGAAGACTTTGTGACAATTTTCTTGTAATTATAATTTTAAAAAATACTATCTGAACATTTAATATCTGTTAATTATCAAGATATATTTTAAAGTATATTTTAAAAGTCAGATCACACTGGACTATTAGAAATGAGTTAAAATATAGACAAATTTTAAAATAAAGCAAAGTGAGGCATTTAAATGATCATTTCCTATTTTTAATTTTCTGAGAAGTTAGGTAAACCTACTTTCTGTCTCATCCCCTCCCCACAATAAAATAAATTATGTCATGTAATTTATGTCATATTAAATAGTGAGAAGAACTAAAACATCAAATGTCAATGCAAGAGAATACATTTCTGGGCTGACAGAAACAGAATCAAGAAGAATGATGGCCAGATAGCATGGAATCAATTTATATCTGGCAATAACACTAAAAGAATAGAATTTCTTTTGTGAGATTTTTTTTTACATTGGGTACAGCAATTTATGCATCATTAGTAACATCTGTGACCACAAAAAGATCAGTTAAAGCAAGGAAGGAGAAAGAGAGAGAGAGAGATAAGAGATAATAGAGAAAAAAGTTTTGATTAATTCAGTTTCTTAACTGCATCTCTAGTTTTTTTGTGTTGTTTTCTAGTAACAGGAAGTCATAAAGGAATCTAGAGTAGGCTAGATACGTGCAAATGTTTCCACTACATATCCACTTGAGTGTACGAAATACAATCATATTTACACCCCACTTCAGTGAGTTAGAGAAAGATAGCACTTCTCTGGATGATTTGTTTGGTCACAGGACAAGCTTGAACATGATCACTTAGTGCCTCACTCCTATTTGTCAGGCTTTATATAACAGCGACTTATGCTAAGAAGCTGTATCATGTTCATCAGATATAAATTATGTTTGTATTGCAACATTTCTATTAAAATAGTATTTTCAATGTTTATGTTGTTTATATTAGGCAAATCACTGTAGTTCTTCATAAGCAATAAATGGAATGGATTGTCCTGCAAGTTAAAGAGTTTTGTCTTTTCTCTTGGGCCAACTTAAATCTTAATTGGCTGTCCACACCATGAGCTTTGGTTTTGGTAGTGTCATGTTGTGGACAAAGAATTTCAGTCGGAGTCCCACCTGACTGACAAAAGCATTTTGGCTTATTCTGAATGCCTGGATGTTTTCTTTCAAAATATTATTTGAACTGTAACCTTTCAAGGTCCCAGCACTAATGCTTAAAGGAAGCATAACATTCTCCAAGGATTTCACAGAAAGAGTAACACAAAGTGTGTTCAATTAAATTTATTTACCATGATTTTAATTCCTTGTATGTGCCTACTATGTACATGAAAGTGTTTAATGCAGATTTTTTTAAAAAAATGTAAAATTATAATTTTAAAAAGCCCAAATACAAGATAAATTTCAAACTTTGGTAAAATAAATGTCTTCACATTTCGCAGCCTGCATGTCATCATATAAAATCTGCCCCTAAAATCGGTATCTGAATATTGAGGTGGTTAGTCCTTTGCTCTGAGGTATGTCAAGCAGTTCAGAAACAGAGTAGCTAACATAGTTTATTGCAGGACAAAGATTCAGTATCTTCAGCAGCCAAAAATATTTCTAAGATTACTTCAGGATAAACCCACTATGTATGGATTATTCTACATCATGGCCATTTGCTGGCAATAAGAACTGTTCTCGGTTGGTGACTTAATAATATGGGGTAGTGACAGTGGCAATCAGATAGAAATGATGAAATTAGAGTTAACACTGGCACCAGCCCTCTGAATATCAGTAGAAGAAACTCATCCTTTCTTCTCACTGCAGAAACATAACAATATTCACAAAACACACAGAGACAGACATAACGTTTGCTCAGAATTATTGGCATAATTCTCAATTATGTGCAAGCTACCAGAGAAGTCAAAAGGAAGTTAAATGAAAAACTTTTAGTTGTAGAAGCTACTTAGGCTCCAAAGTAAGAATCACTACTCTATTGAAAAGTTATTTTACTAAGGGTAGAAAATTATTAGCTCTATTAATGAGGAATCTATCAACAGCATTAAAGCAGTTTATTTTAAAATTACATAGCAATTCTGTAGTGAAAATAAAGGACTGTTCTAGAAGACGAAGGTATGAATTACCGTTCTTTCTTTCTGTTTACATACACACAAACACACAAACATATATGTGTGTGTAAATATACATGGAGAAACACATCCCAAAAGGTTGAGTCTCCATAAATTTGTATTTATATGTGTGTGTATAAATATTTATGCATATATCCATATATTATATTCTATGTCTATATTATACATATGACATATATACAATGTATATAATCCATGTTTAAAAAATTTACACACACACACACACTCCTTTAGAGACTCAAGCTTTCTGGTTCATTTTCTTCATCTATAAAATCAGAAAGCTGAACAATTGCTAGGGATTTTATGGCTATAAACATATTATTTAATAAATTGTATCACTTTCCCTCTGGTAAAAATGACCACTGTAGACTGGTATGAGGCTAGAAAGAAAAAGTTGTCATTTAAGAATTCTATATTTGCAGGAATCATTTTCCTTCCTACCTTGTAGAACCTTTTCAAAGTATTTGATAAGAGCTAAAAAATTCATAAAAATATTAATTTCTTAAATGTCAGTATATGGATGTAAGAGGAGGCAGTTAATATGTCTAGAGGAAATATAATCTTGAATAACTGTCAGGGCTGTTATAGCTGAACTTGAATAATCTGGAACAAAACATGTATGTACTTGCCAAAAATACTAAAATTTAATAAATCTGTTAACACTGGTCTAGATGAAAGATATTTTGAGGCCTTCCACTTATGGGAACAACCTTACATCCCACTATGTAGACAATATTTTTCTTTGATCTGCATTCTTAGTTAAGTGTATTCCTCTAGTATTTAAAATATATAAACACGATAACCTGCTGGATAGAATGAAAAACCACAGGTAAATGCAGCCGGTCTAAATAAAATATGTCTAAAATATATTCTCATTTTCTATCATATAGCCCTAAAACATTGACTACTCTTTTCTTCTATTAAAAACATTAAGCAATACTTTTCCCATTTTCCTTTTAGACAGACTAATAGTAATTGATTGATCCATTCTAAGAAATGAAAAGGAAATCTCAGCTCCTCAGAGACTAACATCTGAAGTAATAATCAGAATAAATCTTATAAAAGATTTCTATTTTAATTAGAATTATTTCATTTTAAATATGCGTGTATCGTTTATTTTCCCCCAGTTTTATCCAAACCCGCAGTTATACTTTGAAATATACATATTGAGTATATATTTATTTTAACATGCCAGTATGATTTTAGAGTAAAATTTTTCAAGGCTTACTATGTTTATAACTTGAACTTAACTTTTAAAATCTTATTGTAATAGGTAATTTGTTCTGAGTTTTTTAATGACAAGGATACTAAAAGTCTTCCGAATATTAGCTCTGGATTTTGAAGCATTGATACTGTAGATCAGTTGAATAAAAAACACAGAGGACAGACTTTCCATTTCTTCATTATAGAGAGTATGGACTTTCTGAACATGCATGATAATTTATGCCATATATTTTCCAAAATTTATAAGCTATGGTGACAGATAATAGAAAATGCTTGAGTATTTGTATTTTGGTATTGGGTGACAAATGTTTGGAAAAAGACTAGAGAAAATAGTGGCTTTTTTGTAGTCTCAGGCAGGCAATAAAGACACACCTGCCCTGTTATATTTTGTTTGTTTATTCTCTCTCTCTCTCTCTTTCCTTCCTTCCCTCCTTCCCTCCTCCTTCCCTTCCTTCCTCCCTTCTTTCCTTCTTTCCTTCCTTCCTGGCTTCCTTCTTGTTCTTTCTTTCTCTATTTCTCTCTCTCAGGATTAATGAACAAGGGAAATGAAGACTCAGCTGTTACAGGCTATCCTTTGAACCTGGTGGGAGCAACAGGGCACATACTCTAGAATCACTGGCTGGTCTAGAGTCTGCATTAGCACCAGCTCTGGTAGGTCAGACCAGCTCACTCGGTCTCTCACTCTGTGCTTAGGCACAATTTATACCATTCCTTTTTATATTCATTCTACCACTATTTATTGAATAAATATTATGTGTAGTATGTGAGTTACTGCCGATGTTAAAGTAAAAAAACCACGTGTACTTAACTTAGTTGGCTTACATTTGAAAGAGGAGTTTGTAAATAAGCAATTACAAGTATAGAGCCCATGTGGAAAGCTCGTATTGAACATAAAACTACTTAGAGACTGGACTCAACATGTCATCATGTCCCAACCCTTTCATCATCATCACCAAAGCAATTGCAACTCTGGAAGCATTCTGGTATGGAATGAGTTTTCTTTTTCTATATCTGTAATCACTTCTTTAAGAGCTGAGAATTCTGTTTTATTTTCTAGGCCCATTATCTCTCTACTTTGTCTACTTATCCCACTTTCTCCCTTCCTCCTCTCTAACATCCCTTATGGGCTTGGGTGATTTTGTGCTGGCCCTCAACTTGCATCTGCCACTCAACAATAGTAAAAAAGTGGCCAGGCCTAAAGAATCTTCCTTTAGGAATATTTCTTCAACTTAGGATCATCTTAGGTCATAACTCTAGCAACTTATAAGTCAATGTTCTCTCTTTCAAGGGCAGGGGCTGAATTCTCTTGCTAAGAAAATTAGACTTTCTTTGTCCTGGTAACATAAAACAGGATACTTGCTTTTATAAAGGTGGGTGGAAAATGAAATAGAAGATTTAGTCATTCCTGGAACAATCAGGGAGGACTTCATAGAGAAGGTAGCCATTGAAATGAGATTTCCTGGTTGAATAACAGTAAAAACTATCTAGGCCATTGTCTCCAGCCTTCTTCCTTCCTCTGAACCACTTTCCACCCCCAATACAGCCCTGCTTCCCCTTTCATCTCTCAACTAGCTGACCATGTTTGTCCCTTCTCAAGCAAACTCATACATTTATGGCCCAGATTTTATTTTTTCCTGGCTTTTTTTTTTTTTCTTTTGAGACGGAGTCTCGCTCTGTCTCCTAGGCTGGAGTGCAGTGCCACGATCCAGTTCACTGCAACCTCTGCCTCCCGGGTTCAAGCGATTGTCCTGCCTCAGCCTCTGGAGTAGCTGGGACTACAGGCATGTGCCACCATGCCCAGTTAATTTTTTTGTATTTTTAGTAGAGATGGAGTTTCACCATGTTAGCCAGGATGTTCTCGATCTGCTGACCTCGTGATCCGCCCGCCTCGGCCTCCCAAAGTGTTGGGATTACAGGCGTGAGCCACCGCTTCTGGCCTCGCCGGCTTAAAGTGAAAAACGGAACAAAACTCAGAGTTTCTTCAAATGACCACGGTGTCATGGGTGTGGAATGCTATGTATGTGTTTGGAGATGTAGCAGGAGAGTGGCAGAAAGGGCAAAATAGAAGACTACAGGGAGGGACATGTTGAAGTGTCAGAGGCAAAGGCACAGAGGACTTGTGGAGTTAAATAAAATATTTGCCTTTCACATGTGTCAGTGACTTATGCATAAAGATTTAGCCATGGAATAGGGAACATTGCCAACAAATCCAAATAACCAAAAGATATAATAAAAATAATGGTAATTTGGCTGGGCATGGTGGCACACGCCTGTAATCCCAGCACTTTGGGAGACTGAGGCGGGCAGATCACGAGGTCAGGAGTTCAATACCAGCCTGACCAACATGGTGAAACCCTGTCTCTACAAAAAAATAAATTAGCTGGCTGTGGTGGCACGCACCTGTAATCCCAGCTGCTCAGAAGGCTGAGGCAGGAGAATCGTTTGAACCCAGGAGGCAAAGGTTGCAGTGAGCTGAGACCGCACCACTGCACTCCAGCCTGGGCTACACAGCAGGACCCTGTCTCAAAATAATAATAACAATAGTAATAATAATAGTAATTTATACTTTATGTAGACTGTTTCATTTTTTCTAGTTACTCTGATGAATATAATGCATATACAAAGCGCTAAATGCCATAGTAATTTTTGAACTTTTACTTTTGAATTTTACTATCTCATATTTAGGAATCTGGATTTTCAGAAAAGAAATGCCAGAGAACAATTATTCATCTTATCAAGGATTCATTCAAGAATTCCATTAAATCGTAAGGTCCTCTAGGAATTTACAAAATTTGCATTTATTTGAAACTTTTTAAGGGAGAAATCTGTTATAAAAACCGGAAACATGTGATGCTATGTTTTCCTACAATTTCCAGACAATATTTAAGTATTAGTCTTATGTAATGTGCACAGGAAATGCCAACTCTTCAATGAGATTTTTTTCAACACATCAGAGTTGGAATTAGTCTTTCTCCTTCCTGTGCTTTCACTAAACTTTTATTTTTTAACCTCTTTTAGTGTTTATCTCCTTTTATCCTTCTATCCATGTTTGTTTTACACATGCTGCCTCACCAGCTAGTTTTTTGAGGTCCAAGCTATGTTGTATCCATTTTCCTTCCTCTATGATTCATAGCAAAATGCATGAAATATAGTAGATATATAATAAATGCTTGCTAACATGCATGTAGGAGTAATTGAAAGTACATATTGGAATTTAAACATAGAAATTGAAGGAGATTGGATAAGAAAAAATATTTGATAACAAATGCTGTATTAGGAGTTACTTTAGGAATGACTTAAACTAGGTCTCTGTTCTTCGGAGTTAATTCCTCAGACAATAAGCATATGCATTCCAAATGTTTCTGTTTTGCTTCAGTAACAAGAAAATCACAGGTGTAACTGTCAACATATTATCCAGAATAACGTTTTTATGTCACCTAAATGGAGGATGCAAAATGTTTTTGACAAAAGAATTCAATCCAGAAATTATTTATTAAAACCCAACTGTGTGTGTATGTATGTGTGTAAAACAACACCAGGTAGAGATAATAATGGAAAATAAATTTAAGATCTAGAATCTCCAGTCATGCAATGCACACCCTAGATAATTAATATTCTTAACAAACTTTTTAAAGTCAAATTTTCTTACTAAAAATCTGGCCAATTTATGTTTTTAGTTCAATAATTTGAACATTGCTTTCAAATTGTCTTCTGACACCTTTACTAGCAATTGATATTATCCATCTTTTTCTTCAAATTTCATTAATATAGGGAATGAAAAATTGTTTCTGTTTTAATGTGCATTTTCCTAATTATTAGTGAGGGTGTGTGTCTTCTAAATGATTACTGGCCACTCCTATGTATCGGCTGTTAACTATCTATTTATATATTGGCTTCTTTACATTGAGCTTTTATGTTTAGGAGTGAAATTTTAGATCTTTTAAAATGTATTTTATATGTAAACCCTTTAGTATATGTGCATTAGTCTGTTTTCACACTGCTATAAGGATCTACCTGAGACTGGATAATTTATGAATAAAAAAGGTTTAATTGACTCACAATTCCACAGGCTTAATGAGAAGCATGACTGGGAGGCCTCAGGAAACTTACAATCATGGCAGAAGGGGAAGCAAGGACCTTCTTCACGTGGTGACTGGAGAGAAAGTGCAAGGGGGGAGGTGCCACCCACTTTTAATCCGTCAGATATTGTGAGAACTCACTCACTATCATGAGAACAGCAAGGGGGAAATCAGCCCCTATGATCCAATCACCTCCCACCAGGCCCCTCCTCCAATTTGACATAAGATTTGGGCAGGGACACAAATCCAAACCATATCAATATGTATTGCAAATATTTACCCAACCTTTTCACTTGTTTTTTAATTTGCTCTACAGCATATATTGTCACGCAGATATTTTTATTTTAATGCAGGCTAACGTAACTACCTTGTTTCTTGAATTTACATTTTGAGGGTTACTTGATATTGTCTTCAGTTCTACAAATCAAAATTATGATTACATTCCTCAGTTATACATATGACATGATATAGGTTTTTAAAAGTAAATGTTTTGGTCTTACTGAAATTTATTTTTTTTGTTTATATTTTAGTGTAGAGATTTAACTTTATATTTTTTCCTAGATGAAAGTCAGTCAAATATTTCAACACAATTTAATGTCTTTTCCAGTTTTTCTCTGAAATAAATTCAGAACAATTAAGGAGTACATTATGGAATGGACTTATCTAAGAATCAAGGAAAATTGTTATTGAATGAAGGGGAAAAAAACACAACCTCTTTTGAGTATGAGTACAAACGAATAAAGGGAGATGAGCAGCAGCAGGGCATTGTAGTTAGGTAAGGCTTATTTGGTTTAATATTTTCCACCCCCTAAATGAGTTAAGACACTTTAGCCTCACAATATTCAATTCAGAATACTAGAAGAAAAGTTGATCCTTTGTTATTGGTTTATAAAAGCGTGTGTCTGAGATGATGGAAGGCTCCAATGTTGCAGCAGCAAAAGAACAATTTTGAGCATTCTGGACCTCTATACACATGGGGTGGGCATTGCTGAGTGGTGGCAAGTGACAGGAAACAGGCTTCTTGTTTCCATGGTCTGTGGTGGGCAGTGATGTTTGCAGGTTTGCAGGCTGCATGTGGGCCTCAGGCATTTGTCAGGGTGGGTGGTCGGGCTGTTTCTCTGCATGAGTCAGAAGGAAGAGACCCAGCTGAGTATACGAAATAAATTCATTCCATTTGATTTCTCTGTTACAAGAATAATACAACTATTAGCTAATGTTAAAATTGATGTCTACCAGGAATTTTGCTAAAATTTACAAGTATATATTTGGCTAAGATCTCTGAAAGAAGGATGAGTAGATTGAGATCAAAGAATAAGCAAAATAAGATATATTCCGTAAATGAAACTGTAATAACTTTTATTCACTATATGAATGCTATTTACCTCCCCAACAACATATAGAATATCTTCTTCAGAGAATAAATTGCTTCTAAGCCATTGTAGAAATTTTCCATTGTTTTTATTTTCAAAACTTCAGATTACAAAATATTACTATTTACATAATATGGTTTTTGATGAATTGCTGCAATTTGTCACTTTAACTTTTTGGGTTGTTTAATATTAAGTGTAAGAAAATACTTAGGAAATTTAAATGTTATTTACTACATGATAAGAAAAAGATATAGTTTGATGTATTTCAAAATTTTTATTTCATAGAAAATGTATCATCATAGATATATCATATCACCACCCTTAAGGTTTGCACCTGGGTTGGCTGAAATCTGAAATCCCAAGTCTAATTTAATATAAGTTTTTATTTTAGTCTTAGGCACAGTCTTGAATCATTAAGTTGTCTTCATTTGCATTAGCAATAGTTATGAATCCAATTTCGCACCATGAGTGACTTTTAACTTCATCTTTACTGATATAAATATCACAGTGTACTACGGATGGAAGAGAAGCCTGCAGTAGAATCAAATACAGGAGAAAACCTATAATGCACCTGGGTATTTGCAAACTTGGAGTATTTGAGAAGAAATAAATTGTTTTAGTGCATTTTCTCCAGCCTTCTTGATAAAAAAATTGGCAAATTGAGGCACACAAAGGATAAGTGAGTTGGCTGATAAGGCAAAGCTAATTTGTTCAGAGCTGGGACAAGCCCCTAGTCCCCTGAATTCCAGTGTCTCAGGATTCTTTTCTGATGTCTAACTAGCTGCTTAGATGTAACATATTCCAATATTTGAATTTAAATAACATTGTATTATTGACACTCTTAATTCTAGACAATATTTTAGGGTGAAGTGTGTAAGTTCTAGAGAAATATGATATATTTCAAATCCTGACTATTGTTTCCTAATTGTATGACTCTGGCAAGTTACTTAACCTCTCTAGATGTCTATTTCTTCCATTGGCAAAAACAAGACTCCTAGTTATTAATGTTATATCTACCACAAAATCCATCATAGGGCTCAAATAGGGTAATCCCTCTAAAGCACTTATATTAACACTCGACACGTATTGATCCAGACAAACGTTGCTGATTATTATTTTCATCACAGTCTCAAACTTTGCTATTAAGTGTGACTATTCCTTATCACGTATTATTTTGAACTATATTTACTTTATCCCATACATAATGCTCTCTGATGGATAATCTGACCCATTCTGGAAATTAGCATATACCCCAGTCAGATGGATGCTTAAGGGTTGAGGTGTCTTCCTTTGAAAATTATAATTTAATATAAGTTGTTTTATTTACATTGTTAAGAGAGACGTTTAGCCTACTTTAATTATTCTGCAAATACTTATTAGCTTGCCTTTCAGTGAAAGAGATGATCATTTGCATATATTTCAATCTGAAATAAAATTATAGGATATACGTGCACCACACCTGCATTTGGAAGCATGGTATATATGTGTAATAAATTGTGTGTCTTTGGAAGTCTGTGATTTAGCTTAATTTAGTTTTTCCAATTTTTAAATATTTTTCATTAATTAGTTGTGATTTCTCTATGCATTATGCCTCTTTTGTAACTGTGGGAATGTCTAAGTATATTTCTGAAATTTATATTTTAACAATTTGGCTCATAATTACACTTGTCTTTGCGAAGTACTGTGGTAGATATTAGAGATAAAATTAAGGAGAAATGATTCCTCAAAATGCTTATATACCTCCTAGTTTATTTATATTGTGTTAGAGAACAAATGCTTATATTTTGAAATGTTAAAAAGGCACAGCATAAGGAAAGAGATAATCAAAATGGTTTGGGATTTTGTGTTTTCTATCTGATAAAGTTCACCTGATTTACATGCGAATTCCTATTTTTTGCACATGAAACTGAAGGTAGAGAGTCAGAATAAAGAGGTAACATTGTTATCCATCTGGTTTCTGCAGTCAGACTTATCTGGGTACACTTAATCCTTATTCATCATGCATTTGGACAAACTAGGCAAATTACCTAACTCATTCAAATCTTACTGCCGACATAATAAGACTACGCAACGAATTGTTATATGGATTAAATAAAAAGTGATAATTCATTAAAAGGTTTTAGTACAGTATCTGGCATATGATAGGTACCCAATAAACATTAATTATAATTTCATAGGTATGAAATTTTGGCATAGATATCTATCACCAATTAAAGATACAGTGTTTCTTTCATACCTTAATTTTTGTTCCTTTGTGTACTCCTCTAATCCCTGGTAAAAAAAAGACTAGACGGTCTTATAAAAATAAGAATCTTTTAAGTGGCCTCCCACAAAACTTATTACATTCTTGACAAATTCTTCCTTTTCAGGATTGACATAAATTCATGAAAATCACCCTAAACAGCTGGACAGTACACAATAAAACAGGGACCTTTTGAACTTACATTCTTAATATTCCTAATTACAAAATATTCTCTTGTTTCTAAGAATAAAGTCAATGCAGTTATTGTTTTTTATAATATGGTTGTTAATTTTATAAAATATTTTCCAAATTCTCTTACAGTATATAATAAAAGGAACTCTGTCTATTTTTGTAAGTTCGAAGTCAGATAGGGCTTTTTGCCAGTGACACAAAATAGAATGCCATTATGTTTAACAACACGCAGCCCGTTATTCAAGGAAGAGCATAAAGGATCAAAAACCCTACTGGATTAGAAATGCTGGATATCATCCTCTAAATATTGACTGCTCAAAATCTGATTTAAAACCATACTATCTAAGCCTGACAATGGTGAGCTGGCTCAAGAATTAACTAAATAATGTGCCATGGGAAGGAAGTAATGTTCTGTCTGTCCAAAAATTCCTACTCTAACGTTAACAAAGCAATATAAAGCAGATGCCATGAGAGAAAACAATTTTGATTATTATTTATTAATTTGATGTGAGTTCAGTTGTCTAACATGCTAAACTCATTTTCACTCTTGCCCTTTGAAATATGAGGGTTTAATGAAAGCATCCACATAATTCTAAATTACATTATGATAAAAACATTTTTCTTCTTAGCCAACAGTGTGTTCTTTGATTTAGAAACAGTGGACCGTTAATACTGGAGTAGATAAAGTGGATTAGGTCAAGGAAGGGGATGGAAAGGAAACATGATTTGAACAACAAAGTAATGTAATGTATCCTTTTAAAATTATCTTGAAAAAATAAAAGTAATCGTGAATATTTATCACAGGTATGGATTTTATTTTTATTACATTTCAAAGAGATACTTAGTAGTAATAACTGGATATCCAAAGCCTTCTTTTATATCCATTTTTTTTTTCAGATTTTGTAAATGTATCCTGCAGACTTTTTCTTTTTACAAGTTTACCACATGGGTATATTACCTAAGGCTGCAATTTAGGCTTCTAATACACCCGCCACCCAAGTTGTGAACATAGTACCCAGTAAGTACTTTATCAATTCTTCCTCCCTCCCACCTTTTGGAATACCCAGTGTTTACTGTTTTCATTTTTTTTGTCTGTGTGTATACAATGTTCAGTTCCCATTTCTAAGTAAGAAGGTGTGGTATTTGATTTTCTGCTTCTGCATTAATTTGCTTAGGTTGAATAGTTGAATTATTCAATGATATAAAAATATTAATATTAAAATTATACATAGAGAGGAAAGGTCTAAAATTAAGAATCAAAATCTCCACATTAATAAGATAGAAATGGAAGAAAAAATATATTTAAATTAGGCATAAAAAGGAAATAATAAAGATAAGAGAACTAGAAAAAATGGCAAATAAAGAAAAATAATAAAGCCAAAAGTCAAGTTGTGAAAAAGTTTAATAAAATTTTTTTTTTATTATACTTTAAGTTTTAGGGTACATGTGCACAATGTGCAGGTTAGTTACATATGTATACATGTGCCATGCTGGTGTGCTGCACCCATTAACTCGCCATTTAGCATTAGGTATATCTCCTAATGCTATCCCTCCCCCCTCCCCCCACCCCACAACAGTCCCCAGAGTGTGATGTTCCCCTTCCTGTGTCCATGTGTTCTCATTGTTCAATTCCCATCTATGAGTGACAACATGTGGTGTTTGGTTTTTTGTCCTTGCGATAGTTTACTGAGAATGATGATTTCCAATTTCATCCATGTCCCTACAAAGGACATGAACTCATCATTTTTTATGGCTGCATAGTATTCCATGGTGTATATGTGCCACATTTTCTTAATCCAGTCTATCATTGTTGGACATTTGGGTTGGTTCCAAGTCTTTGCTATTGTGAATAGAGCCACAATAAACATATGTGTGCATGTGTCTTTATAGCAGCATGATTTATAGTCCTTTGGGTATATACCCAGTAATGGGATGGCTGGGTCAAGTGGTACGAACTCAAACAAATTTACAAGAAAAAAACAAACAACCCCATCAAAAAGTGGGTGAAGGATATGAACAGACACTTCTCAAAAGAAGACATTTATGTAGCCAAAAGACACATGAAAAAATGCTCATCATCACTGGCCATCAGAGAAATGCAAATCAAAACCACAATGAGATACCATCTCACACCAGTTAGAATGGCAATCATTAAAAAGTCAGGAAACAACAGGTGCTGGAGAGGATGTGGAGAAATAGGAACACTTTTACCCTGTTGGTGGGACTGTAAACTAGTTCAACCATTGTGGAAGTCAGTGTGGCGATTCCTCAGGGATCTAGAACTAGAAGTTTAATAAAATGAATTATCTCTTCCCTAGACTGATCAAGAAAAGGGAGAAAAAGTACATGCAAATATCCTATGTAATATATGAAAGATAAGAGTGCTTCCCAACTCATGAGACTAATTCTCATAGACAACGTGATAAAAGTGTTATGAGAGAAGGAAAGGGTAAAATGATACTTTTCAGAAACACAGATACACAAATTCTGAATCCAATAATAGCAGATTAAATCAATAAATATTTTAAAAATATGATACTTTATGATCATAAGGATTTATCCCAGGGATTCAACGGTAAACTTTGAAAATTAACACATAAAATACATGATGTTAGCAGAAAATTGACAAAAAGTATATGATCATCTAAAAACATGCAGAAAAAGATTTTGACAAAATCCAAAAGCCATTCAAGATTTAAAACTCTCAGCAAATCACAGACAGAAAAGCAGTTCTACAATGAAACCAAAACTCAAGGAAAACTTATAGCTAATGTGATAGCTATAGCATAGCTATATAATAGCATTAATTGTAGTACTAAATGCATTCTTTCACAATCAGAAGAAAGGCAAATGTATCCGTCACACCATTTTCATTCAAATAATATTAATTTCTCAATCTGTCTTTGAACTGTGTTATGTGGAAACAACATTTGGGGAGAGGCTCAGGAACTCTAGGCAGAGAAAGATGTGAAGAGGCTGAGTGTGTGAACTCCAGGAAACACTTCCAAAATTTGATCAGAGAGATCTTGCCTCTATCTGTTTTATATATTGGGTGCTATTTAATAACTAGTTTTAAACAGAAAAGTGTTAATTAAAACATGTTGGAATTTTGTTGCTAAGAATACTCTCTTAAACATCTCAAATTCTGAGATTTTGTGTTAGAGATAATGATCACTAAGTAGAACCTGTAGGAAGTAACAAGTTTCTGACAATAATCTACATGGAAATTTTATTTTGTATTTTTAAAAAATATTTAGTTATTACCTCTGTAACAAGAAAAAGTTCTTATTTCAAAATGTAGTATTTCTTAAATTTGGAGGCATTTTGCCTGCCACAAGTGAGGTCACTTGTGCTATACTTGTTTTCATGTAAACTAGGCAAACGCAGTGACAGATAAAATACATATTCATCTGGCAGTCACCACACTTATTTCCACTGATAGCACCACATGACATTAAATCTGATTTCAATTTGGATACCAAATTTGTAATTCAATTGCCTGCAAATATTATAGCAGTGAGGTAAAAAATGTCTGTATACTATACCTATTTATTTTCACATGACAGAAAATGAAAATATAACTAAATTTCTTGAAATAGTTCATAACATGTTCTTAGCTATGTAGTCTACAATGGATAACTCAATCGTTCCAAAGTCAAGAACAGATCAAGTCCTTTTTTTGTCAAAAGTTACCAGTTGACCTTTAAAAGAAGCCATTATACTTCTGGAAATATACAATTTAATAAA
Source organism: Pongo pygmaeus (assembly GCF_028885625.2). NCBI lineage: Eukaryota > Metazoa > Chordata > Mammalia > Primates > Hominidae > Pongo > Pongo pygmaeus. Next base: position 88,715,188 of record NC_072384.2, read on the forward strand.
AGGGGAAAAAAGTTTGTTAATTCAACCAAATTCAAAATTCTGATACAACATTGACATTCTTCAATATAACTCAAAATTACAAAGATAATTCTAAATATGATAAAAAGATCAAGATTACAAAAACAAAAAATACAAAATAGGCCACTGTGATATTCAAAAGTAATTCAGAACACGCTGTAGCTTTTGAAAGTTCAGAAGGCTCAGTTACAGACTTCTATCTGAGTCTGCAAAAGTAGGAGGTATAACTGTGGCAACAATGAAGACACTCCTCTCCTATCTCAGATCTCCACTGCAGGAAGCATAACTGACCAATGACCAATGGTCCCACATGCTACAGTTTGAGATCCATCATTGAATGTGCACAGAGGCCACAGTTCCCAGGTACCCTCTCAACCAATGATGGTGTAAGGCAGAGACCAAATCCAGGCACTTTTCTCCCAGGCCACTTTGACTTGAAGACCCCTCATTGGTTTTGCTGAAACTTTCTTTATTATTAGTAGTAGTAGTATACTTTAAGTTCCGGGATGCATGTACACAATGTGCAGGTTTGTTACATAGGTATACACGTGCCATGGCGGTTTGCTGCATCCATCAACTCATCTGCATTAGGTATTTCTCCTAATGCTATCCCTTCCCTAGCCCCCCACCCTTCAACAGGCCCCAGTGTATGATGTTCCCCTCCCTGTGTCCATGTTTTCTCATTGTTCAACTCCCACTTATGAGTGAGAACATGCGGTGTTTGGTTTCCTGTTCCTGTGTTAGTTTGCTGAGAATGATGGTTTCCAGCTTCATCCATGTCCCTGCAAAGGACATGAACACATCTTTCTTTTTTGGCTGCATAGTATTCCATGGTGTATCTGTGCCACATTTTCATTTTCTTTATCCAGTCTATTATTGATGGGCATTTGGGTTGGTTCCAAGTCTTTCCTATTGTGAACAGTGCTGCAATAAACATATGTGTGCATGTGTCTTTATAGCAGAATGATTTATAATCTTTTGGGTATATATTCAGTAATGAGATTGCTGGGTCAAATGGTATTTCTGGCTGTAGATCCTTGAGGAATTGCTACACTTTCTTCCAAGATGGTTGAACTAATTTACACTCCCACCAACATTGTAAAAGTATTCCTATTTCTCCACATCCTCTCCAGCATCTGTCATTTCCTGACTTTTTAATGATCACCATTCTAACCGACGTGAGATGGTATCTCATTGTGGTTTTGATTTGCGTTTCTCTAATGACCAGTGATGATGAGCTTTTTTTCATGTTTGTTGGCCACATAAATGTCTTCTTTTGAGAAGTGTCTGTTCATATCCTTTGCCCACTTTTTGATGGGTTTGTTTGGTTTTTTTCCTTGTAAATTTGTTTATGTTCCTTGTAGATTCTGGATATTAGCCCTTTGTCAGATGGATAGATTGCAAAAAATTTCTCCCATTCTGTTGGTTGCCTGTTCACTCTGATGATAATTTCTTTTGCTGTGCAGAAGCTCTTTAGTTTAATTAGATCCCATTTGTCAATTTTGGCTTTTGTTGCCATTGCTTTTGATGTTTTAACCATGAAACCTTTGCCCATGCCTATGTCCTGAATGGTATTGCCTAGGTTTTCTTCCAGGGTTTTTATGGTTTTAGGTCTTACGTTTAAGTCCTTAATCCATCTTGAGTTAATTTTTGTATAAGGTGTAGTTTCAGTTTTCTGTAGGTCCAGTTTCAGTTTTCTGCATATGGCTAGCCAGTTTTCCCAACACCATTTATCAAATAGGGAATACTTTCCGTTCCTCCTAAACTTTCTTTTCTTCTCTCCTCCACGAGGATTGAACCTACTTCATGTTCTGAAAACTCTCCTCTCCTTTTCTGTCCCCAATAACATTTTTCTTCACAATTGTTTTCCCAGTAAATCTCTTATGTGTTTAATCCCTACAGCAGATCTGCTTCTCAAATAATCCAAATTAAGATAGTAACCTAAAATTCTGTTGGCAAAATTTCCTTTTGCTTGTAAGTCAATTAAAAATGCAATATATAAATAATTTCCAGAAAAACCTGTAACTACATTAGTATATAGCTTATAACTTATAGCATCTTAGAACTGAGAAATTACAGTAATGTTTGTAGTTTGTTGAAAATTTGTTGAATGGTATTTTGTCCTTTGAAATTTTTGTGATGTGAGCATAAGCTCTGTAACCCATTTTGTGTGAAGTCAAATTTGTTGCTCACGATTTCTCCAAAGTGCCTTGGGCTTACATTTGAATGACCATTGCTAGCTCTCAATTACTGCTTCCTCTGCATTCTTGATTTCATTTTTATCTCTTCTTGCATGAAAGAATTTTCTCATGTCTTCTTTTGAAATATAGGACTCAGCTACTTTGACTTACTTTGAAAATGCACATGGACACACACACACACTCCCACACACAGACCCATAAGGCACTTATTTATGTATAATAGAGTTTACAAAAGGTTTAAGAAATCAGAGAGAGAGATTATAAAGAATTAGAATTTACTTGAATATTAGATAAATCTATTTTAAAAGTCTTTGGTCAACCAGAAACCAGGTTTTTACTAATCTACTTTGTCTTTAGGTTCTATCCTTTTGCTATGATGCCCACATTTGTTTGTTTGTATGTCTCTTTCTCCATCTTCCTCCTCTCCTTTCTCTACTTTCCTCCTACCCTCAAATTTGTATTTATTTCTTAAAGACTTAAGCCATTTCTTTACTGACTCTTGCCAATTCATACATTCAGATCTCTCTCTTCTAGAATAGTCAGCAATTCATACAATAATGCTATCTAATAACCTCAAAATTACAATAAATTATAACAACAAGATATATATTTCTCATTCATAGGTCTCTGGGTTACAGTTCAGTTCATCTTATCTGGGTTTGCCTTGGCTTACTTATACTACAGATTGTGATTCTTATCAGCAGCTATAAAGGGCAGGTTCTTTCCTTAGTGGATAGTGGAGAATCAAGAGGTTAATAAATACCATTTTACCCAGCAATCCCATTACTGGGTATATACCCAAAGGATTATAAATCATTCTGCTATAAAGATACATGCACTCTTATGTTTATCGCAGCACTGTTCACAAGAGCAAAGACTTGGAACTAACCCAAATGCCCATCAATGATAGACTGGATAAAGAAAATACGGCACATATACACCATGGAATACTATGCGGCCATAAAAAAAGATGAGTTCATATCCTTTGCAGGGATGTGGATAAAGCTGGAAACCATCATTCTCAGCAAGCTAACACAGGAACAGAAAAACCAAACACCACATGTTCTCACTCATAAGTGGGAGCTGAACAATGAGAACACATGGACACAGGGAGGGGAACATCACACACCGGGGCCTGTTGAGGGGTGTGGGGCTAGGGGAGGGATAGCATTAGGAGAAATACCTAATGTAGATGACAAGTTGATGGATGCAGCAAACCACCATGGCACGTGTATACCTATGTAACAAACCTGCACATTCTGCACATGTTTTCCAGAACTTAAAGTATGATATAATAAAAAAAAGTAAGAGAATATAATGCCTTGCTTTGTGTCATATTTGCTATTATTCATTTGGCTAAAGCAGCTTATAAGACAAAGCCAAACCAAAATCAACAATGTAAGTAAATATTTTTTACCTGTAATGGGAGGTACTTTAGTCACATGGCAAAGTATACTTATGTAAATTCCTTAGAAGGGAGGAACAATGAGTATACAAAGTATACTTGTGTATATTTCTTTAGAAGGGAGGAACAATGACAAAAAATTGTGAAAAATTCTTCCAAGTAAGTATTATTACATGAGTCAATATTCCAAAATACATAAAGAAAACTAGTGTTAAAATGGATAGAAAATGAGATCAGCAGTTTCTAGATAAGTTCACTCTAAATAAAATAAAAATGATAAAATAATCTAAAAAAATGATTGTATAATAAATATATTTATAACTCTTAAAAAGATAAGTAACAGCCATATGCAGAGAATAAAAGTTTCAAGAACAAGTAGAATTAACACCTGTAGAAGCAAGTAGGAGCCCTGGAAATGAAAACTAGAATCATTGAAAGTAACAACAACACTAATTAATCAACTAAGAGATAGTATCGAGGAATTCTCCCAGGGCACAGCATAGAGAGATGCAAAGGTAAAATACATCATAAAACAGTCTAAGAAATGGAGCATTGGTTTGGATAATGTCCATGAGGAATTCCAGAAGAAAATAGCAAAGAGCAGAACAATTTTTGGAGAATGGGTGGGATTTTTTTACAGAATTAAAGACATGTAACCTCAGTTTCAAAGTGATAATTGAAAGTACAAAGCAAGATATAAAAGATAAAGAAGTAAATACCCATAGCTAAATGCTTCATGAATGAAAACATTAGAGATGATGAGAGAAAATGATTACCAACAAAAGAACAGATTATCAACAAAAGAACTATCAATCTGGACTCTGACATTCAGTTAATCTACCATCCAAACATGAAGATAATATAAATAGATACACAAAGATGAAGTTGGGAACAATAGACACTGAGGACTATTACTGGGGAGAGAGAGACAGGCAGCATGGTTTGAAAAACTACCTATTGGGTACAATCAATGCTCACTACCTGGGTGACAGAATCCATACCCCAAACCTCAGAATCACATAAAATACCCATGTAATGAACCTGCACATGGACTCTGAACCTAAAATAAAAGTTGAAGAAAAAAACGATGAAGAGAATTTTATGATCCATAGCCCACACTGTAAGAACTTCTATAGAAATAAGCAATTTCATATCATTTGTCAGATTAAAAGTGATTTGCCATTTGCTATTTTATTCAAATTCTCAACAATCAGAACCAGTGTTATTTATATAATCTTCAACGAAGTAAAATTGAAGTTGCAGGAATGACAGGTAACATGCTTAAATTCATACAATAGTACCAGACTCTAACACAGGGTTTCTTAAATTAATCCTTACTCTATTTCTAATACATAAATAATTACCCAGTTACAGAACATTTGGTCGCCCAGATAAAAGGAGTGATTCTAGAATTATAATACAAACCAGGGATTTTGATGCTAAGCATAAGTTCTGCAAATATAAGTTACTGTACATCACATACAATGAGAAAAATCAGCATCTAACCTTTTTCCTGGTATGTTTATGTAGAGAACACTAAAAGAATCTTCTGATTTTATGAGAATTATTTTCTGAGGATTTGGCATGGCTGTGTGTGGAGTCTGTGTGTAACTATTATTGTATTTACTTATTGTCATTTATTTTGTTTACTTCATTAATGGGGTCAACTATCAGTGGACAGCTGCAATGATTATTGGAAAGTCTCTTGTTTTCCTTGCTGGCACAGTAGAGGCATCTTTCAATTCACATCTTACCCTTGACTAACTGATTAAAAAGGATTTATGTATCATTTAAAACAAATAAATAGAAACCAGAGAATTTGTTTTCTTAGGACCATAATACTGTAGACTTCTCAGTCTTTTAAGAAGACAGAATGGAAACTCATTTTCTGAGTTTTGCATAAGGTCATACTACATTTATCTTTCAGGTATTTATTTTCTGGGCAATAATAGAGTTACATAATTGGCCCATGCTTTAAAATAATCAATTACTCTGACCTCACGCGAAGCATATGGAATATGGTTAGTGGATGCCAGTCATTGTCATCATAAAATATAATAAATCTATTCCCCAAAGCACAAGAGAATTAACCACTGGTTGTTTTGGGGTGTGGCATAAACTATTCATTAATATTTTGGGCCTTGACTACACCTCTGAGACAAGTGCACTAAAATCTAAACCATTCCCATAGCTGGTATGTGTTACTCAGACTACATGTAGTAACTGAGAACTGTCATCATGGGGAGGAAAACTAATTATTTCCAGTACCCTCACCCAAGTTTAAGAGTGTGCAAAAGCATACCTGCTAGATTTTAATAGGGCTGGTGTTTTCAAAGCTCTCTGTGGTTATGTGATCATGTCTATAAAAGAATATAAAATTTATTGAAGTTGGTAAAGTTACAAACCTACAAAATGAAAGGAATGAGATTCAATGACTTAACATTGACATATTTCAGGAGCAGTTTCCAACCAATGAAAATGGAATTTGTGATTTCAAAACTTTAATACACATTTGAGAAGACTGAATATAATTTATATCCTTCCACTGCTGGCTATTATGGAACCTACAGGGCAAGACCGTGGAAGTGGGTATGTCTAGAATAAGAAGAAAAATACTGATAGAATCCAGGTGTGAGTATAGATTTAGAGCCAGATAACTCTTAAATTCCTAATTAGTGGCCAAGGAGTCAGACAGCCAGGAAGATTGTGGCAAAGTAAAGAATATTGAAATCAACTCGAGAAATAGTAACTAAGCAGTCTTGTTCAGGGAAGAGCTCTTATGTGTTCTACAGAGTATGACTCATGGGCAGGCCACAAGGTGAAATAATCAAAACAATAAAAGCAATAGCTAACAGACAATGACTTTTCCTATGTACTAGATACATATCTCATTTACCCTTCTAAACTGATGATTAGGAGGCTATATTTAAATCCCTTTTAACTCATGCCCTTTCAACCTCACCATGCCTCACTCCACCTTCTGAGTCTGGTCTCACCTCCCTTACGTGCCCATTCTCCTCTGTTTCTATGAAGATCTGCTTTTTGTATACTATAGTTTGTGTTTTTTGTTTGTGTGTGTGTTTGTGAGAACCTGTCACCCAGGTCCTCACTCTGTCACCCAGGATTGAGTGCAGTGGTGGGATCTCGATCTCGGCTCACTGCAGCCTCTGCCTCACGGGCTCGATTTGTTATTTTGCTATCCATCTCTATAACATCTAATGCATGTTTCTTTATTCTATCAAACAACACACTTCCCTCTAAGTTTGAACAACAAGTCAAATACATGAAACTTTACTGACTTGCTCCATCTAGCTTTAAATTAGGGGACAAGATGTCCTTTTAAGTGTTGATCATCAAGTAATTTATTCTGAATATATAAACCCACAAATTTCAGGGCCTTTATTTTAAATAATATCCTCTTCATAGATATGCATGATTTATTTACTCTGCTATCAGTCACTAAATGTACTCTACATTCTTTGTTGAGTTTAGTAAATATGAGTAATTTTAACATTATTTCTTAAAATAGTGTTACTTTCCAATGCACACTACCCTTTCATGGCCTTTCTCTGCAACTTCATCTCCCAGTAACCTTGCCTTACAGACTATGTTTTAGCCAAATAATTCCCCAATGACAATTGGCTGTTCCATGACACTATGTGTTTGCTCATATGTTGTCATCTTGCTTTTTCACTTTACTAATGACTGATTCTTTCAGACACGCTCAGAGTTGTGTTGATTATCTCTCTTCTGTGGAATCCTTAAGCATAGTATTTGCATATACACACAATATCTTAGTAAAATTATCTATTTTTGTGTCAGTTTCCTCCAGAGTCATTCTAGCTCTCCAAAGTGAGACACAGATTCTTATGAAACCCTCTATTTCTAGTGCTTGTTCGGTGTCCATGACATGGCACACACTAAACGAAATAGAGCTCTTGTCTCCTATCTCCCTATTACCTCACATTTCCTCTTATGATGCAATGAAAATGCACATTGATAGTTTTTTATTTTTAATTTTAGACTATTTCAATCTGTTTCAATTATGTTGTTTTCACGTGCAAGTAACAGAAAGCTCAATTAAATCTTTAAAGAAAGGTCTGTGCCAGTTCATATGAAACTACAAATGCAGAAATAGGTTTTGAAGAATTACTTAATCAGAGTTCCAGCTCAATTTCTAAGTGATTCTGTTCTTTGGCCATAAGTTACTATTCACAAGGGGGGCAAGATGACTACAGCAATTCTAGGTATCACCCATACATATTACACTGCTCAGGAAAACAGAGAGAGATGGCATGTCTTCTCCATCCTAGGGAAGAGTGGATTTATGCTCCTATGGTTCACAGCTGAAGCTAATGGTAGACACAGTGCCAGGAATTAATTAAAACCAAGAATCTTAAGTTTAACACTGTCTAATATATGACCATCTGTTTAGAATAATATTTTTTACTTTTTGAGATAATTAAATTAAAAACCAAGTTTTATTCTATATCGCACCATTCTTAGAATTCCTCATAGGTCAGGAAAAGAAATAAAAGAGTTACTGTTAAAAAATATGTTTACACAAAGTTGTTTGTGTTAACATTTAAAATGTTCCAAAAATATTTCATTTTTAAAACTCAAGTGAATCTCCAGGGGATTCCTCAAACTTCAGAATGAAACAAAACACCAGACAAACAAACAAACATACTATAACTCTTGGGCATATACATATTAAGAGTACAAAAGAAATATTCTTGAAAAATAAAAAAGGTATTATATGTTATAATGAACTAGATATTTCAGTACAAGGCTTCTCACTAAAAACATGACTAAAAACAATAGGTAAAATTACCAGTTTTTTACAACATTCTATGAAACAGTCTAAATAAAATTACAGTAATAAGATTAAATATTGAAGAATTAAACTAAGATGAAAAAAGTAATCATTTTATAGGAATCTATGCTCACAATAATTTATACATTTCAAATCAAATTTAATTTTCATACATGACTTTTTTTTTTTTTAAAAAGGGACATTTCACAGCACATTTTATAACCACTTTATCTTCATGTTGGGAGTGTGCTATACATATTAAATCTTTTGGAAGTGAAGTAACTATGATCTTCTGGCCAAGGAGAGACCAGATTTCTTTTGAACTTTATAAGCAAGAGTCCTTTTTTTAGTATTCGAACACTTCAAGCTTTGCACTGTTCATTGGTGCATTTATAAAATTTTTTATAATTTATAAAATGCTCACAGACTCCTCTAACTCTTCTTAAACTGTCCCTGTGGCTCAAATATCTACAACGTAAGATCCATACTGCTTATGGGTCCATATTACTCATGGATCTTACCTACATCTACTTTAGCAACTGAATCTCACCTCATGCTTTCCCTGGTTACTATTTTGAAGTTTTTTTTTAACCATTTTCTGCAATATCATCTTTATAAAATACTTCTAGGGGTTTGTACCAACCGTTCTTCTAGTACTTATTACCTCTGTCCTCTTCGCTGTTTGGTAAACAGTTTTCCTTTAAGAAATCAGTTCAAACGTAACCTATGTGAAATATCCCTAAACCATTTCCTATTAAAATTTCCTCTATAGTGTCATAGAATTAGCTTTATATGACCAGCAATTCAAAGGGCATGAACAATAGAATGTATTTAACCAATGATTATTGAATTAACAAATCTATTAATCTTGTAAATTTATTTCAAAAACGTAGAAACAAATGTCAGCTTTATGCCTCTATGTTGTTTTTGCGATTTTAAAAAATTATCTGTGAAGATGGAAAATAGTAGAATAACATTTACGATTACAAAGAAAAAATATTGTTGTAATATTAAATTATATTTTAATCTTAAGTTCCTATCCTATAAACTTAACATTGATTTTAAAACATTTTCTGAAACTTATCTCTGGTAAAACATTAAAGACCTGTAAAACTCAAATATCTCTTATGAATTTCTGAGAGTCCTTGAAAATTGCCTACTGCTATAGTCTAAATGTGTCCCTCTAAACTTCACGTTGAAACCTTATCCCCATGGCAGGGTATTAAGAGGTGGGGCATTTTGAGAAGTGATTCATGTATCATGAGCAGAGCCCTCAGGAATGGAATCAGTACCTTTATAAAAGCGGGTGAAGGGTGCTGCCCGCTCCTCCTGCCATGTGAGGCACAGTGTTTGCCCATTTTGCCATGTGAGGACACAGCTAGAGGTGCTGTCTATGAGGAATAGAGACTTTACCAGGTGGAGAATCTGCTGGGGCCTTGATCTTGGGCTTCACAGCCTTCAGAACTGTGAAAAACAAATTTCTGTTGTTCATAAATTATTCAGTTTAGGGTTTTTTGTTACAGCAGCTCAAACACACGAAGACACCTACCCAATTGCTTTTCTACAGATTCTGCTTGATGTGGAAAAGTGTCCAGGTAAAGATAGCAAATTTCTTATTTCTCTCTTGTTTCTGAGAATTGTCTTATTTCTGATACCAAAGGAAAAACAGCGAGGATTTCTGGGTAAATTTTTGCTTTTCTGTTATAGATACTATATATTTTTTGCTTCTTTTTACTGCTGAAATCTGGTCATGAGTTGGAGGTGAAGAGGTACCATTAAGATTCTAATAATGAAAGTTGCATGTAAAAAATGGTTGATTATAAGTTTCTGTTTTCAATGACAACCTAAGATAGCTACAGCAGTCCTGGCCTGACTAGCGTTAGGACTGGTCAGAAATTCCTTTTGAAATTTTTAAATACTTTTATTGTGCTATAATTCATGTATCAATTCTCCCATTTAAAGTATGAAGTTCAATGGTTTTTAGTGTGTTCACAGATAACATGCAACCATAACCAAAGTCAATTTTAGAATTTTTTCATGAGCTCAAAAGGAAAACCTGTGCCCTTTGCCTATTACTCTCTATACCCTGCTATCCCCAAGACACCACTAATGCATTTTTGTCTCTGTAGATTTTCCTACTCTGAACTTTTATGAGTGAAACCATTTGATACATGGTCTTTTGTGATAGACTTCTTTGATTTAGCAAAATGTTTCCAGGTTCATTGATGTGGTATCATGTACCAGTACTTCATTTTCTTATGGCTGAAAAAATATCCCATTGTATTGATGTGCCATAATTTGTTTATCCATTTATCAGTTGTTGGGCATTTGCATTGTTTCCACCTTTTGGCTATTGTAAGTAATGCTGCTATAAATATTTATGTACAATTTTTGTGTGGATTTGTGTTTTCTTTTTTTTTTTTTTTTTTTTTGTTTCCATCTTAATTACAAGCACTTTATTTGTTTTCCATCTTAATTACAAGCACTTTTAAGATAAGGTCCCTATGCAACATTCTTTTGTTCTTTTTTTTGTTCTTTTTTTTTTTTATTATACTTTAGGTTTTATGGTACATGTGCGCAATGTGCAGGTAAGTTACATATGTATACATGTGCCATGCTGGTGCGCTGCACCCACTAACTCGTCATCTAGCATTAGGTATATCTCCCAATGCTATCCCTCCCCCCTCCCCCCACCCCACAACAGTCCCCGAAGTGTGATGTTCCCCTTCCTGTGTCCATGTGTTCTCATTGTTCAATTCCCACCTATGAGTGAGAATATGCGGTGTTTGGTTTTTTGTTCTTGCGATAGTTTACTGAGAATGATGATTTCCAATTTCATCCATGTCCCTACAAAGGACATAAACTCATCATTTTTGATGGCTGCATAGTATTCCATGGTGTATATGTGCCACATTTTCTTAATCCAGTCTATCATTGTTGCACATTTGGGTTGTTTCCAAGTCTTTGCTATTGTGAATAGTGCCGCAATAAACATACGTGTGCATGTGTCTTTATAGCAGCATGATTTATAGTCCTTTGGGTATATACCCAGTAATGGGATGGCTGGGTCGAATGGAATTTCTAGTTCTAGATCCCTGAGGAATAGCCACACTGACTTCCACAAGGGTTGAACTAGTTTACAGTCCCACCAACAGTGTAAAAGTGTTCCTATTTCTCCACATGCTCTCCAGCACCTGTTGTTTCCTGACTTTTTAATGATTGCCATTCTAACTGGTGTGAGATGGTATCTCATTGTGGTTTTGATTTGCATTTCTCTGATGGCCAGTGATGGTGAGCATTTTTTCATGTGTTTTTTGGCTGCATAAATGTCTTCTTTTGAGAAGTGTCTGTTCATATCCTTTGCCCACTTTTTGATGGGCTTATTTGTTTTTTTCTTGTAAATTTGTTGGAGTTCATTGTAGATTCTGGATATTAGCCCTTTGTCAGATGAGTAGGTTGCGAAAATTTTCTCCCATTTTGTAGGTTGCCTGTTCACTCTGATGGTGGTTTCCTTTGCTGTGCAGAAGCTCTTTAGTTTAATTAGATCCCATTTGTCAATTTTGGCTTTTGTTGCCATTGCTTTTGGTGTTTTAGACATGAAGTCCTTGCCCATGCCTATGTCCTGAATGGTAATGCCTAGTTTTCTTCTAGGGTTTTTATGGTTTTAGGTCTAACATTTAAGTCTTTAATCCATCTTGAATTGATTTTTGTATAAGGTGTAAGGAAGGGATCCAGTTTCAGCTTTCTCCATATGGCTAGCCAGTTTTCCCAGCACCATTTATTAAATAGGGAATCCTTTCCCCATTGCTTGTTTTTCTCAGGTTTGTCAAAGATCAGATAGTTGTAGATATGTGGCATTATTTCTGAGGGCTCTGTTCTGTTCCATTGATCTATATCTCTATTTTGGTACCAGTACCATGCTGTTTTGGTTACTGTAGCCTTGTAGTATAGTTTGAAGTCAGGTAGTGTGATGCCTCCAGCTTTGTTCTTTTGGCTTAGGATTGACTTGGCGATGCGGGCTCTTTTTTGGTTCCATATGAACTTTAAAGTAGTTTTTTCCAATTCTGTGAAGAAAGTCATTGGTAACTTGATGGGGATGGCATTGAATCTGTAAATTACCTTGGGAAGGATGGCCATTTTCACGATATTGATTCTTCCTATCCATGAGCATGGAATGTTCTTCCATTTGTTTGTATCCTCTTTTATTTCCTTGAGCAGTGGTTTGTAGTTCTCTTTGAAGAGGTCCTTCACATCCCTTGTAAGTTGGATTCCTAGGTATTTTATTCTCTTTGAAGCAATTGTGAATGGGAGTTCACTCATGATTTGTCTCTCTGTTTGTCTGTTATTGGTGTATAAGAATGCTTGTGATTTTTGTACATTGATTTTGTATCCTGAGACTTTGCTGAAGTTGCTTATCAGCTTAAGGAGATTTTGGGCTGAAACAATGGGGTTTTCTAGATATACTATCATGTCATCTGCAAACAGGGACAATTTGACTTCCTCTTTTCCTAATTGAATACCCTTGATTTCCTTCTCCTGCCTAATTGCTCTGGCCAGAACTTCCAACACTATGTTGAATAGAAGTGGTGAGAGAGGGCATCCCTGTCTTGTGCCAGTTTTCAAAGGGAATGCTTCCAGTTTTTGCCCATTCAGTATGATATTGGCTGTGGGTTTGTCATAGATAGCTCTTATTATTTTGAGATACGTCCCATCGATACCTAATTTATTGAGAGTTTTTAGCATGAAGGGTTGTTGAATTTTGTCAAAGGCCTTTTCTGCATCTATTGACATAATCATGTGGTTTTTGTGTTTGGTTCTGTTTATATGCTGGATTACATTTATTGATTTGCGTATATTGAACCAGCCTTGCATCCCAGGGATGAAGCCCACTTGATCATGGTGGATAAGCTTTTTGAGGTGCTGCTGGATTCGGTTTGCCAGTATTTTATTGAGGATTTTTGCATCAATGTTCATCAAGGATATTGGTCTAAAATTCTCTTTTTTTGTTGTGTCTCTGCCAGGCTTTGGTATCAGGATGATGCTGGCCTCATAAAATGAGTTAGGGAGGATTCCCTCTTTTTCTATTGATTGGAATAGTTTCAGAAGGAATGGTACCAGCTCCTCCTTGTACCTCTGGTAGAATTCGGCTGTGAACCCATCTGATCCTGGACTTTTTTTGGTTGGTAAGCTATTGATTATTGCCACAATTTCAGCTCCTGTTATTGGTCTATTCAGAGATTCAACTTCTTCCTGGTTTAGTCTTGGGAGGGTGTATATGTCAAGGAATTTATCCATTTCTTCTAGATTTTCTAGTTTATTTGCGTAGAGGTGTTTGTAATATTCTCTGATGGTAGTTTGTATTTCTGTGGGATCGGTGGTGATATCCCCTTTATCATTTTTTATTGCATCTATTTGATTCTTCTCTCTTTTTTTCTTTATTAATCTTGCTGGCGGTCTATCAATTTTGTTGATCCTTTCAAAAAACCAGCTCCTGGATTCATTTATTTTATTCATTTATTTTGTGTCTCTATTTCCTTCAGTTCTGCTCTGATTTTAGTTATTTCTTGCCTTCTGCTAGCTTTTGAATGTGTTTGCTCTTGCTTTTCTAGTTCTTTTAATTGTGATGTTAGGGTGTCAATTTTGGATCTTTCCTGCTTTCTCTTGTGGGCATTTAGTGCTATAAATTTCCCTCTACACACTGCTTTGAATGCATCCCAAAGATTCTGGTATGTTGTGTCTTGGTTCTCGTTGGTTTCAAAGAACATCTTTATTTCTGCCTTCATTTCGTTATGTACCCAGTAGTCATTCAGGAGCAGGTTGTTCAGTTTCCACGTAGTTGAGCGGTTTTGAGTGAGATTCTTAATCCTGAGTTCTAGCTTGATTGCACTGTGATCTGAGAGATAGTTTGTTATAATTTCTGTTCTTTTACATTTACTGAGGAGATCTTTACTTCCAAGTATGTGGTCAATTTTGGAATAGGTGTGGTGTGGTGCTGAAAAAATGTATATTCTGTTGATTTGGGGTGGAGAGTTCTGTAGATGTCTATTAGGTCCGCTTGGTGCAGAGCTGAGTTCAATTCCTGGGTATCCTTGTTGACTTTCTGTCTCGTTGATCTGTCTAATGTTGACAGTGGGGTGTTAAAGTCTCCCATTATTAATGTGTGGGAGTCTAAGTCTCTTTGTAGGTCACTCAGGACTTGCTTTATGAATCTGGGTGCTCCTGTATTGGGTGCATATATATTTAGGATAGTTAGCTCTTCTTGTTGAATTAATCCCTTTACCATTATGTAATGGCCTTCTTTGTCTCTTTTGATCTTTGTTGGTTTAAAGTCTGTTTTATCAGAGACTAGGATTGCAACCCCCTTTTTTTGTTTTCCATTTGCTTGGTAGATCTTCCTCCATCCTTTTATTTTGAGCCTATGTGTGTCTCTGCACGTGAGATGGGTTTCCTGAATACAGCACACTGATGGGTCTTGAGTCTTTATCCAATTTGCCAGTCTATGTCTTTTAATTGGAGCATTTAGTCCATTTACATTTAAAGTTATTATTGTTATGTGTGAATTTGATCCTGTCATTATGATGTTAGCTGGTTATTTTGCTCGTTAGTTGATGCAGTCTCTTCCTAGTCTCGATGGTCTTCACATTTTGGCATGATTTTGCAGCAGCTGGTACCAGTTGTTCCTTTCCATGTTTAGCACTTCTTTCAGGAGCTGTTTTAGGGCAGGCCTGGTGGTGACAAAATCTCTCAGCATTTGCTTGTCTGTAAAGTATTTTATTTCTCCTTCACTTATGAAGCTTAGTTTGGCTGGATATGAAATTCTGGGTTGAAAATTCTTTTCTTTAAGAATGTTGAATATTGGCCCCCACTCTCTTCTGGCTTGTAGCGTTTCTGCTGAGAGATCCGCTGTTAGTCTGATGGGCTTCCCTTTGAGGGTAACCCTACCTTTCTCTCTGGCTGCCCTTAACATTTTTTCCTTCATTTCAACTTTGGTGAATCTGACAATTATGTGTCTTGGAGTTGCTCTTCTCGAGGAGTATCTTTGTGGCGTTCTCTGTATTTCCTCAATCTGAATGTTGGCCTGCCTTGCTAGATTGGGGAAGTTCTCCTGGATAATATCCTGCAGAGTGTTTTCCAACTTGGTTCCATTCTCCCCGTCACTTTCAGGCACACCAATCAGACGTAGATTTGGTCTTTTCACATAGTCCCATATTTCTTGGAGGCTTTGCTCATTTCTTGTTATTCTTTTTTCTCTAAACTTCCCTTCTCGCTTCATTTCATTCATTTCATCTTCCAGGGCTGATACCCTTTCTTCCATTTGATCGCATCGGCTCCTGAGGCTTCTGCATTCTTCACGTAGTTCTCGAGCCTTGGTTTTCAGCTCCATCAGCTCCTTTAAGCACTTCTCTGTATTGGTTATTCTAGTTATACATTCTTCTAAATTTTTTTCAAAGTTTTCAACTTCTTTGCCTTTGGTTTGAATATCCTCCCATAGCTCGGAGTAATTTGATCGTCTGAAGCCTTCTTCTCTCAGCTCGTCAAAGTCATTCTCCGTCCAGCTTTGTTCCATTGCTGGTGAGGAACTGCGTTCCTTTGGAGGAGGAGAGGTACTCTGCTTTTTAGAGTTTCCAGTTTTTCTGCTCTGTTTTTTCCCCATCTTTGTGGTTTTATCTACTTTTGGTCTTTGATGATGGTGATGTACAGATGGGTTTTTGGTGTGGATGTCCTTTCTGTTAGTTTTCCTTCTAACAGACAGGACCCTCAGCTGCAGGTCTGTTGGAGTACCTGGCCGGCCGTGTGAGGTGTCAGTCTGCCCCTGCTGGGGGGTGCCTCCCAGTTAGGCTGCTCGGGGGTCAGGGGTCAGGGACCCACTTGAGGAGGCAGTCTGCCCGTTCTCAGATCTCCAGCTGCATGCTGGGAGAACCACTTCTCTCCTCAAAGCTGTCAGACAGGGACATTTAAGTCTGCAGAGGTTACTGCTGTCTTTTTGTTTGTCTGTGCCCTGCCCCCAGAGGTGGAGCCTACAGAGGCAGGCAGGCCTCCTTGAGCTGTGGTGGGCTCCACCCAGTTCAAGCTTCCTGGCTGCTTTGTTTACCTAAGGGAGCCTAGGCAATGGCGGGCGCCCCTCCCCCAGCCTCGCTGCGGACTTGCTGTTTGATCTCAGACTGCTGTGCTAGCAATCAGCGAGACTCCGTGGGCGTAGGACCCTCTGAGCCAGGTGCGGGCTATACTGTCCTGGGGCACCGTTTCCTAAGCCCGTCGGAAAAGCACAGTATTCGGGTGGGAGTGGCCCGATTTTCCAGGTGCCGTCTGTCACCCCTGGAAAGGGAACTCCCTGACCCCTTGCGCTTCCCGAGTGAGGCAATGCCTCGCTCCTGCTTCCGCTGGCGCACGGTGCACTCACCCACTGACCTGCGCCCACTGTCTGGCACTCCCTAGTGAGATGAACACGGTACCTCAGATGGAAATGCAGAAATCACCTGTCTTCTGCGTGGCTCACGCTGGGAGCTGTAGACCGGAGCTGTTCCTATTCGGCCATCTTGGCTCCTCCCCGGATTTGTGTTTTCATTTTCCTTGGGTAAATACCTAGAAGTGGAATTGCTGAGTTATGTAGTAATTATATGTTTAATTTATTGGGAAACTTCCAGATTATGTCCTGGAATTAGCTAAACTTCTAAAAAAGAAAGTTTCATAAGTTGATGACACTTTAAGATAATGGTTTCTTCTGTCTTCCCTTTATGTTTTGAAAATTCTACCCAATCTTTGCTCACTGAAATATATGTGATAAAATGTTATATAGATTTGCAACACAAATCATCATGGAAGTATGAATAATTTATATGTTTCATAGTACTACTTTCAAAAGGAATCCATTGTATAACAACTTAAAAATTTAAAAAGAAAGCTATCAGGCATTATAAATACAACTCTAAAATATTTACTCCCTGGTTTCCTTAAACTGTGTGCCTTTCTATATTGATATACATTAATAACAAAGCTTGATTATTAAACATCTTTTCAGAAAATGTTAGTTGAATAAGAGAAATCATATATATTTACATTTACATCTCATTGGCTGGTAAAACGAGATATTCAAATGTGGGGCAGTGAGAAGTAACAAAATGAAAGCACAGTTTTGTGTGAGTAATCTTTGAACAACTGAGTCACATTTGGCATAGACCCACTGAAGGGACTGTGTTAGAAATGTACTCTGTCTGTGATTTTATGGCCATCCTTAAGGTATAGAATATATTCCATATTACTTATTATCATAGTGTGACAAGCTAATAAATTAAAAATTATTAATGTTGAAACTTAAAAAAATAAAAAGATCTTTGCCAAGTTGAGAGTAGTGGATTCAGACTTGCCCAAGCACTATGAAGCAGAACCATTTATCATGTGCTTCCATCACTTTGTGTGAGGGCTACATGGTGGTATGGATATAGGCTATAATTTATAACAGATGCCAAAGTAGAAATAGATATGGAATTTATAAAAATCTTACATTTAAAGGAAATATTTTGCTGGTTGTATTGTATGAGCAATTTAAATACATTTCTTAATACCATTGTAAGGAGGAATATTTTTAAAGGGCTTAATTCATGAAAAAATATGTTAACAAAATGGATATAAATTCTATTTATGGCCAGGAGTCTGCTTTGGGGAACCCCACCCTCACCCACAGCCCAGACTGAGATCCACTAACAAACCTGACCTACAGGGGCTCATGTTTCTGCTACTTCCCCATGGACTAATGGATAGTGCTGTTCACTGTAGAAAGACAAATATATTTCCCATTAATTTCTTTATTGTAAATAAGATGGCTTTTCTTACATGTAAATAAGGATGTTTTGTTTATCTGAATACAATTTTAGAAATTGGCATTGGATAAAAAAGAAAGGTTTTGCAAATGTGAGTGATAAGGAATTTCACAGAATCGGATCACTAGGTCCAGCAGTTTCTAAGCCAGAAATATGCAGCATCTTCTATGTAACTTTTCTAACCACCCATACCCAAATGACACGAAATGATTTTATTTCTTAATTGTATATTGAGTTTACCATCCAATCTAAGGCAGAAATTGTCACCTATGTTACTGAAATACCTTCTGTTACAGTTGTATGTGTAACATATATTGATAAGGAAGAGAGATTATGAGTTACAATTAGTTTTTTCTCAGTATTTCTCCATGTCCCCAGCTTTCCTCCACAACAAATATTCACAAAATTTTCTTTTGTATCTTTCAAAAATACCCCACGGAAATACAAATTAAGTTATACACATGAAAGCATATTGATACATGTTTATGTTGTTTATACAGGTTGTAGCATATTTTCTATAATGTTCTCCAATTTGTATATTTCACTTAAAAATATATATTAGAGATAATTTAATGACAGTTCTTATAGAACCAATATTTGTTTTAATGGTAACATAATATTCTTCTGTATAAACCTAATGGCCAGGAGTGGTGGTTCATGCCTGTAATCCCAGAACTTTGGGAGGCCAAGGTGGGTGGATCACGAGGTAAGGAGATGGAGCCCATCCTGGCCAACATGGTGAAATCCCGCCTCTACTAAAAATACAAAAATTAGCCAGGCATGGTTGTGGGTGCCTGTAATCCCAACTACTTGGGAGGCTGAGGCAGGAGAATTACTTGAACCCAGGAGGCGGAGGTTGCAGTGAGCTGAGATCGCACCACTGCACTACAGCCTGGGCGACAGGGTGAAACTCCGTCTAAAAACAAACAAACAAACAAACACAAAACAAAACAAAAAAACCTAACACATTTGGTACATTATACAATAGGAAGTTCTTGTTACATTTTACATATACATTATACAATGAATATCCCTTATTAATAAATATATATTTCCAATTTTTTGGTTATTATAAATAAACATGTTCCAATGTATATTCATATTCATACAATTTTGGACACTTGGAGAGTAAAATAAATTCTTGGAAATGGTTGTATATCTTTTACTCTTTGATTTTTGTTGGCAAAATGCTCTCCACAGAGGCTCTGTCAATTTGCCCTCCCACTAAAAATGTCTGAAGTTGTCTGTTTTTCTTCCTCCTTGTGAACAGAATATGTAACCAATTTTTAAATCTCTATCAATGTAATTGGTGAAAAAAACTTAGTCTAATTTTCCATTTCCCTTATTGTAGGTTAGGTTACGTATATTTTCACAAGTTTAAAAGCCCTTTGTTTTTCTTTTTATGTGTACTATTTGTGTCATTTCGCCCATTTATAGTTGGGCTATTGGGTCTTTCTTGTTGATTTTTTAGGGACATTTAAATATAAATTAAAATCTGGTCTTTTTTGGACATAGTTGCTAGTTTGGACTTTTTATTTTGAAGGCTCTATTCCAATCATTTTATAATTTGTATGGAGTCATATTATACATTTTGATCTGTTAGAACTGTGTAACTTTCTTTCTCATTAGTCTCTGCCGGCACCCAGCCCAATGTTCAGCCATAGAAGGCACTACATGAATTTTAAAAATTGAAAAAGTTTGTTTAATTAAACCGTGAAGACTTTTTAAAATACAAAAATCTAATTTATTTCTACTTAGTGTCTATTAGATTACAAACTTTTTGAAGGAAGAATTTATTCTTTAGTCTTATTTCCCATTTTTCAAATAAAAGTATAGATTGAAGTTTGGATGAAAGCATGAACAAGTTTGTGGAAGGCAGACATTTTCAAATGTTGAAATTTAAATTAGATTTTTAATAACGATGTTGTCCATGTTTCATAAATAGAAGTTATTTAAATAATTTTAGTTTCAGTCAAAAAATAGTTGAAATGACTTCTACCATCTTACAAAAGAACTAAGTTACAACTTATGGTGAAAATTCATGAATTGAACAGATCAGATTAGATTTACTATTAACAGTTGAATTAAAGCAGTTTAGTTGATATTAAATAATTATTTCAAATAATTAGCATGTGTTGAACACCATTTAATGCCCTATTATGTTTTCCAAAATTTTAGGATTTAGAAAGCCATTTATGCTGCACTTAAACATCAAAACAAATTTTGCCATTAAAAAAAAAAAGCGTCTCATCATCCATATGCTAAGTTAAGGATACCAACAGTGAATCGCACGTATGAAAGAGATTCAAATATTTGCTAAATTACTCATATTTTTATTAGTAATTATTTTCCTTTTTAAAATTTATCAACCCACTTATCAACAATAGCCGTTCTGACTGGTGTGAGATGGTATCTCATTGTGGTTTTGATTTGCATTTCTCTAATAACTAGTGATGTTGAGTATTTATTCGTATGCTTTTGGTGGTATGTCTACTTTTGAAATGTTTTTATTCGTGTTCTTTGACCATTTTTTTAAAAGAGGTTGTTTGTTTTTTGCTTGATGATTTGTTTATGTTCCTTATAAATTCTGTATATTAGGCCTTTGTCAGAGGCATGTTTTGCAAATGTTTTCTCCCATTCTGCACGTTGTCAGTTTACTCCGTTGATAGTTTTGCTTGCTTGTTTGTTTGTTTTGCTGTATAGAAGCTCCTTCGTTTAAATAGGTCCCACTTGTCTATTTTTGGTTTTGTTGTAATAGCTTTTGGAAGCTTCATCATGAAATCTTTGCCAAGATCTAGGTCTGGATTGGTATTTCTTAGATTTTCTTCTAGAGTTTTTATAGTTTTAGGTATTATATTTAAGTTGTTAATCCCTCTTGAGTTGATTTTTGTGTGTGCTGAAAGGAAGAGGTCTAGTTTCAATCCTCTGCATATGGCTAGCCAGCTATACCAGAGCCATTTATTGAGCAGGGAGTTCTTTCCCCATTGCTCGTTATTGTTGACTTGGTCAAAAATCAGATGGTTGTAGGTGTTTAGCTTTATTTCTGGGTTCTTCAACCTGTTCCATTGGTCTGTATGTCTGTTTTTGCACCAGTACATTGCAATTTTTGTTACTGTAGCTTCATTGTATAGTTTAAAGTCAGGTGATATGATGTCTCTGGCTTTGTTTTTTTGCTTCAGATTACATTGGCTATCTGGACTCTTCTGTGGTTCCATATGAATTTTATAATAGTTTCTTCTAATTCTATGAAAAATGATATTGGTAGTTTGATAAGAACAGCATTGAATCTGTAAACTGCTTTGGGCAGTATGGCCATTTTAAAAATATTGATTCCTCCTATCCATGGGCATGGCATGTTTTTCCATTTGTCTGTGTCATGTCTGATTTCTTTCAGCAGTGTTTTATAATTCTCATTGAAGAAATTTTTCACCACCCTGGTTAGCTGTATTCCTAGGTATTTTATCTTATTTTTGGCTATTGTTAATGGGATTGAGTTATTGATTTGGCTTGATTTGATTCTCAGTTTGGACAGTATTGTAGTATAGAAATTCTAGTGATTGCTATACATTACTTTTGTATCCTGAAACTTTACAGAACATGTTTATCAGGTCTAGGAGCCTTTGGTCAGAGACTGTGAGATTTTCTAAGTATAGAATCATGTTATCAATTATGTAGATAGTTTGACTTCCTCTCTTTCTATTTGAATGCCTTTTATTTTTTTGTCTTGCCTGATTGCTCTGGCCAGGATTTCCAGTACTATGTTGAATAGGAGTGGTGGGAGTGGGCATTTTTGTCTTGTTGCAGTTCACAAGGGGCATGCTTCCAGCTTTTGCCCATTCAGTATGCTGTTGGCTGTGGGCTTGTCATAAATGGCTCTTATTATTTTTAGGTATGTTCCTTCAATGCCTAGTTTGCTGAGGGTGTTTAATATGAAGGATGTTGAATTTTATTGAAAGCCCTTTCTGCATCCATTGAGATGATCATGTGTGTTTTGTTTTTTGTTCTGTTTATATGAGTTACATTCATTAATATTAATTTGCATATATTGAACCAACCTTGTATTCCAGGAATAAAGTCTATTTAATCATGGTGTTAGATTTTTGATGTGCTTTTAATCATGATTAATAAAGTCTATTTAATCATGAGTTTAGCTTTTCAATTTGCTAGTATTTTGTTGAGGAGTTTTGTGTCTATGTTATTTGTTTATGCCTAAAGTTTTCTTTTTTCATTGTGTCTCTGCTAGGTTTTGGTATCAGGATGATACTGGCATCATACAACGTGTTAGAGAGGAGACCCTGCTCCTCGATATTTTGGGATGATTTCAGCAAGATTGGTACTAGTTGTGAAACCATTTGGTACAGAGTTTTTCTAGTTTATAGGGTTTTTTTTTATTATTACTGATTCCATTTAGAACTCATTATGGTCTATTTAGGTATTCAGTTTCTCCCTGGTTCAATCTTGGGAGGTTAAAGTTTCTAGGAATTTATCCATTTCTTCTAGTGCTTCTAGTTTCTGTGCACAGAAATGTTTGTAATAGACTCTGAGAGGTTTTTTTTTTGTTTTTGTTTTTTTTTTTTTGTATTTTTGTGGGCTTGGTGGTAATGTCATCTTTGTCATTTCAGATTGTGTATATTGGGATATTATCTTTTTATTACTCTGGCTACTATCTATCACTCTTATTTATTCTTTCAAAAAACCATTTTTTCATGAATTTTCACATCTCAATTTTGTTCAGTTCAGCTCCAATTTTGGTTATTTCTTTTCTTCTGCTAGCTTTGGGACTGGTTCACTCTTGTTTTCCTAATTCCTCTAGATGTGATGTTAGTTGTTAATTTGAGATCTTTCTAACTTTTTGATCTAAGCATTTAGGACCGTAAATGTTTGTCTTAACACTGCTTTAATTGAGTCTCCAAGATACTGGTATGCTGTATTTTTATTTTTATTAGTTTCAAATAATTTCTTGATTTCTCAAATGTCTGTGGGGATCATGGGGTCTCCTGCAGCTAGGATTCTGGAAGTCCATTGGTGAGAGTGAGTCACTCCACACCTATTTCACTTACTCCTTCCTTGGGAGCCACTTGGGCCAAGAAATGAGTTCTGGTGCTTGGAAACCCCATGTGTTTTTTCCAGCTTTCTACTCTTCCAGCCCTGGGTCTGCATCCTTCCTCTTTCCACACTCAATGCCGTCTTTCTGAAAATCTGTTTGGAGTGTGCCAGTCTACTGATGATCTGGTCTCTCTAGGTGAGAAAAGCCCTTCTTGGCTGTGCCTATTCAGCCATCTTGGCTCTTCCTAAATTTGGATAATCTACAAATCACAAATTTTTTGAACTAATCTAAGATTCTGAGGCTACTGGACAATCAATTAGTCTTAAGTCTAAGGAAACATAGGTGCTTTCCAAGAGAGATAGGACATGAGCACTGGTTCATCTGCACAAAAGTTTAAAGGAAAGACACATAGGGTACAAGCAAATTGGTAAAAAAATAAATAAATAAATAAATAAAATAAGCTAAATATTTTAACACATTTCTAAATGTTGATTGTTGTTTAGTATGAGAGTACAGAATTGTAGCCACAGACACAAAGAAAGATTGCACCTAATCTTTTGTCCGTGTACCTCTCCAGGTGCTCACAAGAAAGGTTTAGGATACCAGAGACAGTTCCTGCTTAATGCAAGCACTGGGGAGAATTTTACCAACCACTGTGAGAAAGGCACAATGAACTTGTGTATCATTATTGCCTTTTTGGCACAAAGTCCCAACTAGATCATTCTTGTCTGTCTACACGTTGAAAAAAAAAAGGCTTGCACCACTGAAAGAGGGACAAAATATATTATATCTTTCAGGAAACACGTGGAAATCCATTGTAGTGTGGGAAAATAAAGAGAAAAAAAGCCCTTGATGTTGGGACAAAGTAGGACATTAGAAGTCCTCTACCACAGTGGAGGCAGGATCACTGAAAAAGACCTAAGACCTGGGAATATAGGGTTTGCCTAAGACTGATGCTAAAGCAGAACAAGAGAAAAGCCTCTTCATTCCCCTGCACCAGACTACCAAGTAATGTGTGTTAAGTAATATCAGTCTACTGCTGAAAGAGAGGCAACAACACAGAGAGAGATCTTCTCTGATTAGTAAGGCTATAAAAAAGTATAGAACTAAAGACGGAACAGAATCGTTGAGGAAATCTCCCTGAAACTAAGATCCTATCATAAGCTCAAAGAAAAGCTAGAAAACATTTAAACCAATGGTGTCCCCAAATCATTGCAACAGCAAAACCTAAATCTTGCTCAAACCCTGACTAGATTAACTCAATCTGCCAGGCTAAAAGTCTAGCATAGAGAGACATGTTCATTTCACACATAAACAATATTTATTTTCATCTATATTGTCTCAGACACAATGTCCAGTATCTATCAAAAAATTACAGAACAATGAAGTGAGAAAATATGCTGGCAAGATATATTGGAATCAATAAAACCAGGTCCATATATGATCCAAATGTTGGAACTATGAAACAGAAAATTTAAAATAACTAAAATTAGTGTATTTTAAAACTTTTTTTTAAAAAAAGGGGGATAGCATGCACATACTACAGTTGAGAAAAAAATTATAAAAACAGATTTTATTTATTTATTTATTTATTTATTTTGAGATGGAGTTTTGCTCTTGTTGCCCAGGCTGGAGTACAATGGCACGATCTCAGCTCACCACAACCTCCACCTCCCAGGTTCAAACAATTCTCCTGCCTCAGCCTCCCAAGTAGCTGAGATTACAGGCATGCGCCACCAAGCCTGGCTAATTTTGTATTTTTAGTAGAGATGGGGTTTCTCCATGTTGGTCAGGCTCGTCTCAAATTCACAACCTCAAGTGATCTGCTCACCTCAGCCTCCCAAAGTGCTGGGATTACAGGTGTGAGCCACCATGCCTGGCCAAAAACAGATTTTAAATTTCATCGGAATGATGAAAACTGTAAGGAAGAAAGAGAAATGCTGGATATATGAAACATAGTAATTGAAATAAGAAAAATGCCTTTGACAAAGAAAGAAGAATTGGTAAATAGGAAGATAGTTCAATAGAAAGAAACTAGGCTAAATCACAAAGAGCAAAAAGAAAAGACTAATGCATGCAAGACCTTGGGGACAACATTAATCAGTCTAACATAGGTGTAATAGGAGTCACAAAAGAAGACGAGAAGCAAAACATGGAAGGGAAATACTGTAAGTTAGTGGCTGAGAATTTTTCAAAAAATAATGAAAGATGTGAAACCACAGATCAAAGAAATTCATAGAGAACCAAGCAGAATAAACTGACTAGCTATTTAACTAAATAAATAAATCACCTAAAATAGCATATGAAAAATGCTAAAAACTAAAGGTAAAAAGGAAATCTTGAAAGAATCCAGAAAAAAATAACATATTTAAATACAGAATAATATATATTTACATATCTGTATATATATGTCATATATATATCATAGACATATATATATGTCTATGAATGATAGCAGACTTCTCAAGACTGCATTCAAAATTATAGAAACCAGAAGAAGTGACATGTTTAAAATGCCAAACGGACCGGAAAAGGTCAACCCAGAATACTCTACCAAGTATAAATAACTTTCAAAAATAAAAGAGAAGGCTTTTTTCAAACAAACAAACAGGAGATAATTTATAGCAACAAACACCTACAATAAAAATGTTAAAAGAAGTTCTTCAGGCAAAATTAATATCATAGCAGATAAAAACTTGTATCCACACAACTGACTGAGGAGCATTGGGAGTTTTATGTATAAATAAAAGTACATATAATACAAAGAAAATTAATTTTCTTTCTTATTTTAATTGTTCTATTGACTAATGAATAATGAAGCTTAATAAGAGCTTCAACATATTCAGCTCACAGTTGGACTCTGTTTCAAACCTGAAATGTAGTTATTCTGTGCGGTGGGTTGTTGTCCAAAGCTGAATGTTAAAAATCAAATACTTATTATTTGCTTTAATATAGATTGGGGTCTAAAAATATTTAATCAACAAGTGAACTAAATGACAATTCTTATCCCCTGTTACTCATCATCAATACTGAATAAGCCAACTTAAAATTATTAAAGTTATTTCCTTCTTACAGCTTGTGAAAACAATTATAAGGAAAATGTTGGAGAAGAGGAAATGGAGATATAAGAAAATAATGATTGTCTACTTGAAACAGAAAAATTACTGTCTTCAACCAGATAGATTTAATCAAATTTCAGTGATAATAAAAAAGTCTTATATGAAGTCTTATATGAAGGATATAATTTTGATAACATGGAAGCCAACAATTAGCAACTAAAGGCCTTAACACTCATAGTTCATAATTCAAAAACAAATAGTGCTTTTCCAACAGTATCTGTCATTGAAATCCAGGTACATGTTTGTTAGTAAAACAGAGTTTAATAGCAAGATGAACATTTCTATTCAGTACTCTTCCTAGAATTTTGCTAATAAAGATATAGAGGAAAGAAGGTTGAATGCCAATAAATCTATGTTGGCAAAATGTTCATAGAGATTTAATGTCAAAGATAAATCTTTTACTTCCAATTTTATTAAAGAGCCCCATAACTATGCATCATTTAGAGATCAGTCCATAATTCCAACATCCAAGGTTATTGTAACCTGAGGAAAAACCATTCTTAGTGATTAAAACTTCTAACTTATCAAATATTCGGTTGGTTTATTTTTCAGGCAAATTATACTAGCAAGTATCTCTGTGTGATGCAATATTTATATGTTCTTGACAATTTTGGACAGGAAGCTGTCAACTGAGGTACAAAATCTAAAACATATCACAAAACAGTATATTTTGCAAAAACATGAGCCTTTCAATCAGAGGCTATTCAAGGGAACATATGAGATCTCTTTGAGAAAACACAGTATCTGCAAAACAGGGAGAAAAATTAAACCAATGATGTAGAAGAGCTAGTCTTCAAAGAAAATGATTCAGATTTAAGCTACAATTGACAGAAATAATTGCCTGGTCTTATCGCTTTATCAAAGTATAGCTTTCACTTTCTTGGTGGTTGGTTTTGAAAAATTGATATTAATTAGATAATTAATTATGTATTATTAAAATTCCTGTGTAAAAGGAAGCCTTCTGTAGGTTCTTAATACACAGTGACTTTCTTTACAATAATTGGCAAGTAAAGCAAAATGAAATAGAATGTATGAGAATTTCGTGAATTTATTTTACTCCTCAAACATTAATGTCATATGTATCATTTAACTTATTAAGTTTAAAATGTACAGATGCCATTTTAATTTTAGATGTAACACTAAATTGTGAAATTTCAGGGGCACCAATTTACTTACTGAAATATAAATGGATATGCTATTTTAGCAGGAGTTGTTCTGGTAGTCTGTTTGAGCAAGCTCATCATCCTTTTCTGCATATAATATAGTATATGCTTTAATAGGCCAGAGGTCACCAGGGAAATAACACAGAAAAAATGGAGTTTCAAAGTTAAATGCATGCTTCTTTATACACAATAAAAAAAAAATCAGTACTTAAATACCATTAGGATTAGGAGCTTCTTCATCAAAAATAGAGACAACAGACGTGTTGAGGGAAAATTAATATAGAAACAAAAGAGCAAATATAACATTGAATAGAAAAAATTCGCTAATTACAGGCTTTCATCTCTGCTTACTAGAGAAGCAAAGCCCAATTTTAAAGAAATGGAAATTTTTAGTGAATGCCAAGTGGATTTTTCCATGTGTTAAAACTCTTTGGCGTAGAACCTATATGTATTTATCCAGATGTTAAATGTGGGAATTATGGTGTTTCATGGTAACTGGAAGTGCATTTGAAGTACAGAATAGTAATAAAATATAGGTAACTGTTTTTGCAAAAAACAATTCTATTTCATTCCTAAAGGAATCTAGGATCATACTCTGTTATAAATGTTAAAAAAATGGAGGTACAAACAAACGCAAAATTGCACTACTAAAATTCACACTTTAGTTCACAAAATAGATTGAAATTTTCTAAAAAAGGTTGGATGTGAAGTATTCAATAGTCTCTAAAAGATACATTTTAATATTATATGTTTAGGAATAACATTTTCTGAGTGTGCTCTGGTAATTCTTTCCGTAGGAGGCTATAGGAGTGAGGCAGTACTGTACGGTGGGTAAGAACACGCACTCTGGGTCACCCAGATCTGGATTGTAACCCAGTGCTACCATGTATAAATTGTGTGAACTTGAGAAGGTCACTAACCTCTCAGAGCCTCAGTGTCCTTATCTGTAAAAATGACGAGTACCCACCCCAAAGAACTCCTGTGAGTATTAAAGTCAATCAATTCAAATGATTATGATTATTGTAATCAACAAGAAATTCTGTTCACAGTGTACTAGGTTGATTATGATTATTATGACCATCCAAAATGACCAAGTGTATAACAGAATAATTAAACTCTTTTTGTTTCATGAAAGATATTACCACCAGTGTTGCCCCAAGGCTTGGCTGACACCACTGAGAGATCTGTTGTCACATAAGAGGTGCCCCCCGACCCCAAACCATTCGGTTTTCAGTGAGCTTCAAGATCATTTTACCGCCATGCCTTGTGACTCCGAAAGTCCTTTAATCTCAATAGTTTCCTTAGTCTTCAGGAGCATAGTGAGTATGTGAAGAATCTAACATAAGATTGAGAAGAGTAGGCAGGTGCTAGGTTCATATAGATTCTTGAAGATCATGCTAAGGAATTTTGTTTGTGTGCAATGATAAGTGCATGAAAGTATTACCATGGTTGCTGGGAGAAGGAAAAAAAATGGCACTAATATTTAGTAAGCACATACGGTACAATGATAATAGGCCGTGTAAATTCAAATTGAAATCTAAAATGGGGGAGAATCTCATAAGAATTTATATGAAAAGTAAATATGTTCTGAAGATATATAAAATACAAATTATCTAATTCATTTTTCAAGATTTAACTTTAGCTCCAAAAATGTTTGAGAAATGGTTCTCAAAATGACTAAGCTAATAAAAAAATTAATATTCGGTTAACTTCCACTTCATAACTCATGTTTTAGAAACTACATTTTATTTCTGTTACTTATTCCTGTCTTTGCTTTAACCATTATTGTTTTTTTAAAAAAGTCAGTTAAAATTATATCAAGAACAGATTAATCCTTGATATTCTAGTAATCTTTACATCATTCTGAAACCTATTGTTCAGACTAAATGAGCAAGTTCTCATGGAGTACTAATAAGAATAAGGTCAATGTTTTCATTTCCATAGTAGATTAAGTAGCTTTGCTCAAAGCAAAACTCATGGTCTCAGACTCACCCTTAATTCATCTAAATTCATTTAAAAATTTTGCATTAGTCAAGGGTTGGGTTCCAGAACTTGATTATAATTGCTAGAAGTCAATCACAGAGGGGTTATTAAAAATGAATTGCTCCTTACTTAACTGAGAAAGCAGAAACTCAAAAAGGAACATTGGCTCCCACTGAAGAGAATGAGATTGAATGTCAATGACCCGGCTTCCAAGCCCAGTACTGTCATCTAATTTCCGAGAATGACTGGTTAAAACATTTTAGCTTAAAAAATAAAGTAAATAGTAATAATAATAAACAGAAGAAGTAAAAATTTATTCCCCTCAATTTATTAAATAAGTGAAGTACATGGAACATAAGTCTAACTTTTGCAGAGAGGAAGGTCATTAGGATCTTTAGCATTTCCAAGAAACTTATCTTTTAGTTCTTACAAATATCCTTAGTGGGGTCTATAGTAGATTTACTTATTTTGCATAACATGATTCCCAAGTTCAAAAGGAGAAAACTTGCCAAGAAGAAAGTCTCTGGTGGTTAAGCAAGCAATTCCTTAGTATTCAGCAACAACAAATGCAACAAAGAAAAAATAGAATACCAATTATATCCAATGCAAAAGATTGGAAAGACAGACCCTATTTGGTCAATAATGTCTTATAATGATAGAAATTCAAGGAAAGCTCACCAGCAGAAAAGTATGAAAAAGCAATGAGAAATAAAATAATGAAAAATATAAGAGAAAATAACATTATCACAAGACAGCAAGAGTCATTATTTAGTCCAATGCTCCACATTCACAACTGAATCTCTAGCTTTTTCTATGCAGCACAGTAAAATGATTTAAGAAAATGGCACAACATTCTATATTTGGGGGGAACGGTTCCACCATGAAAGGTTTACATTTTAAAAAAGAGGGGAAACAAAGTTTTATAGAACATTAACTTGCCCGACATCCCTTATTTCTCAGGGTTGTTGCATAATTGAGTTTTTAACTTTTCCTTTCAATGACGTAACGTGAAGTGTTGCATTTATTATTGTTTAAATTATATTTTTATGTAAATATTTGCTTTCCTCTTGTTTAAAAAAATTATTTCTTACAGAGGTATTATGTAAAAGTATAGTAGCTTGTATTTGGTAAGTCTTCAGTAATTACATATTGATTATATTGTACATTGATCACTGACAAAATTATGTTTATTCCCACCTTCTTAGCTAAACTTTAACTCATTCATTCACATTCTAATTAAACTGGATATTGAATTTTTAAAATTAGGAATTATAAAGCTAAAACACATTGCTAACATTTATCAAAAATGAATAGTTAAAACACAAATAGATCTATACTAATGCTGTAACATTACACATAAAAAACTCTCACTTTTAAGTATTTTCACTAATTTAATTATTAAGATTTACTGATAGATTTCCAACTTAAGTAAAACAATATTGAAATATATTGTCAGTGTTAAATTTTAGAAGTGTATTGTAGTATCATTCAAAAAAAGTCCTTTCCTTCCTTCCTGTGTCTTCCATCTTCTCCATTCTTGCTGCCAGCCCCATATTTCAGTCTCTTTTTTACTCTCAGTTTAGTATTACATAGTGGCCTAAAATTATGAAGTCACCTTCATGCCTACATCTTTTACCAACTTCAGCTATTCTTGCATATTGCTGAAAAATTAATTCTTCTAAAGCATGTGTATGTCGTTGTGTCACTAGCCTGTTAGTATCTCCACTGGCTTTCCTGATGAATGAGGTCCACACTTCTCATCTTAGCCTTCAAAGTTCCCCACAAGGGGGCCACAATCTAACATTAGCACTGGCTGTGTACCAAACACACTGAACCATTAACTACTCTACAAATTACTCATGACATGTGAATACTCGACTCCATTCTCTCTATCTGAATGCCTTGCCTTCTGTATTTCTGTATGCCAAAATATTTCAGCCTCAAAGATGAGCTAGTTATTTTCCAGTGAATACCAATGGATTTTATTTGTGTCTGTCATATTGTTTTATCATCCTATCATAGTTTTGTGAATATGTTCGATGTCTCCATCTATTTGGAAAACTACCTAGTAGGGGTTGTTTTGTTTTCCTTGCAATCTCCTCTCTGCTCAGCATTGCACTTTTTTTTACAGTAGATTCATTAAATATTAGTTAAATGGTTGAACTGAAATGTAAATGTGCCTTATTTTCCAAGTTGCCTTACTCAGAACTGAATATTAAATGTTTTGAAGTTGATGTAATTTGTATCCCTATGTTACTAAACCAAAATAGAAATTGTCCCATTTTGCATTTGTTCCCATTGTTTTCCATGGAATTGTCAAATGCTAAAATCTGATTTCAATGAGAAGAAATAGATAATGCCTATAATTAGTGGTCTTGGAAGGATAAAAGAAAAATAAGCCACATTCCTATCTCATTAGAAATATGAAAATTTGCCTTCTGAGGTGCTGGCTAACCATGAACCAAATCTCTGGGAGAATTTTTACCAATGAGTGAAGTCTCTCATTCAGTGGTTATATTTATTGCCTAAAAAAGTTATTCTTAATTTTTTGGAGTTTATTTTTGTTTCATGATACCCATTCATCCTAAATATCCTTTCTTTAGAGTATTTGTGATTTCAAAAAAGATTAAATGAATTAAGATCTACTTTGTTGTGAAATCTTTAAGGGATAGTGGGGCTTGAGATTTCTATGATGCTGTTGAAAATAATTTTGGGCATTCCGGGTTATTGCACAAGCAGATTGAGAAGCTCTGGCTTATGTCATTCAATGGTGCCACTTTCTTAACAAGAACACATATTGTGTACCTTATAAACATCTAGCCAGAATTAAATACGTAACCAGATTTTTAGCACTTTGAATCAAAATTTAATGATACGGTGAATCTAAGAAAATTTGGGGTTTGACTTGCATAATTCATTAAGTCCCTCTATATAACCTTTTTTACGTTTATTAATAGCCACTAAAACATTTGACATTTCTTATTTAAGTTTAAGTAATTTAAACAATACATTTTCCATCCAATGATAATTCCTTTTGTCTAAATATCATTTTATTAGAACCAGAATTTTTCCTGCATGTTGCCGCTTCACTCGGTGAACATTTGCATAATGTCAAACATTTGTTGTCCATGTTTTTTGTTCACACCCTTTAAATTCTTTCAGCCCTTTTCTCTCTTACTCATCAGTTGGCTTAGCTGAGAATTAGTTATTTTTACCTGTTTGAATATGTGAATTCCATATATTTAACAGAATACTTCTCTTCTTCATATTCCCATCAACTTTCTGACACAAATATACCCAGAATGACACTTAACGTGGTTTTAAAAGAAACATACAGGAACAAGTTATTGTTAAATTAATTATCCAAGAATAAAAATGGCTTTTAACATGTGTTCCATTATCCATCCACGCAATGAAGACAAACTGTTCTCTACTACTTTACAGGATTTGGCAGAGGAAGACTTTGAACTGTGAACTGAAGAAGAGAGAGAAAAGAACTCTATATAGATAGTTTACATATGTGTCCATGAGATTTTTCCTAGCGTGCACTAAAGTCTGTAGAAAATAACTTACAATTGTCCTTGATATTTCATGTGCTGTTTTATGTCAGTGTGGTAAAATTTCCATTGGCATAATTAATTTTACATTAAATCTCACCTTCCACTTTTGTGAATTTTTTTAAACAGTTGAGAGAAAACACTGGGTAAACAGAATTTTTTGGCAGCCTTGTATGACCTATGTACTCTGAGAATCAGAGTTGGTGTGGTGGCCACCTCTCACTTACTTTTCCCTCATGTAAATTCTGCATTTTGGCAAACAAAAAAATGCTAAATGCCAAAGTTATGATAGAAAGTTCATGATGGTAATTCGTGAAATTTAAAATATAAAACAATTGTGGAAAATAGTCACCATACCTTATGTGAAAAATATCCTTGATATGAATATATTCAATGTTGTTTAACAATATTTTAAAATGAGTTAAAACAGCAAAATGTGGATTTAATTCTCAAGAAAGGCCTTTCCAGATTAAAACACGTAAGTAGACACAAACACATAGATGACACAATTTGATATGAAGTTAAATCTACCCACTGGAGCATACATCTCTTCACAGCTCTGCAAGACTGCCAGCTTGGTCTCCCGTTTTTAACAACATTTTACCGTTAAAATCACTTCTTATAATTATGCAACAAAGAGAGATCTTTTTCTTTTTTAATATTTTTTTAAATTATACCTTAAGTTCTAGGGTACATGTGCACAACATGCAGGTTTGTTACATATGTATACATGCGCCATGTTGGTGTGCTGCACCCATTAACTCGTCATTTAGCGTTAGGTATATCTCCTAATGCTATCCCTCCCTCCTCCCCCCACCCCACAACAGTCCCCCGGAGTATGATGTTCCCCTTCCTGTGTCCATGTGTTCTCATTGTTCAATTCCCACCTATGCGTGAGAACATGCAGTGTTTGGTTTTTTGTCCTTGCGATAGTTTGCTGAGAATGATGGTTTCCAGTTTCATCCAAAAAATTTTCCCTGTAGAATTGTGGTTTTGATTTGCATTTCTCTGATGGCCAGTGATGATGAGCATTTTTTCATGTGTCTGTTGGCTGCATAAATGTCTTTTGGGAAGTGTCTGTTCATATCCTTTGCCCACTTTTTGATGGGGGATGGGGTTGTTTGTTTTTTTCTTGTAAATTTGTTTGAGTTCTTTGTAGATTCTGGATATTAGCCCTTTGTCAGATAAGTAGATTGCAAAAATTTTCTCCCATTCTGTAGGTTGCCTGTTCATTCTGATGGTAGTTTCTTTTTTTCTTTTTTTCTTTTTTTTTTTTTTTTTTAACAAGGTCTAGGGCCCTTTATTTTGTTTTAGTTCTGGATTACATGTGCAGGTTTGTTACATAGGTAAACGTGTGCCATGGTGGTTTGCTGCACCTATCAACCCATCACCTAGGTATTAAGCCCAGTATGCATTAACTATTTATCCTGATGTTCTGCCTTCCCCTGCCCCTCCCCAGAAAGGCACCAGTGTCTGTTGTTCCCCTTCCTGTGTCCGTGTGTGTTCAGCTCCCCCTAATACATGAAAACATGTGATGTTTGGTTTTCTGTTCCTGTGTTAGTTTGTTGATGGTAGTTTCTTTTGCTGTGCAGAAGCTCTTTAGTTTAATTAGATCCCATTTGTCAATTTTGGCTTTTGTTGCCATTGCTTTTGGTGTTTTAGACATGAAGTCCTTGCCCATGCCTATGTCCTGAATGGTATTGGCTAGGTTTTCTTCTAGGGTTTTTATGGTTTTAGGTCTAACATTTAAGTCTTTAATCCATCTTGAATTAATTTTTGTATAAGGTGTAAGGAAGGGATCCAGTTTCAGCTTTCTACATATGGCTAGCCAGTTTTCCCAGCACCATTTATTAAATAAACCATTGCTTGTTTTTATCATGTTTGTTAAAGATCAGATGGTTGTAGATGTGTGGTGTTATTTCTCAGGTCTCTGTTTTGTTCCATTGGTCTGTGTTCAAAATGAATTTCCTGACACTTTAAATAGAGTATCATATTATTTATAAGTAGCATTCATTTCCCCACCCTCACTTGTAAATAGTCCCTTACTTAAAAGCAATTTCCTAGACTTGCTAATTATCGGATGCACTTGATATGCTGCACAATATCCACCAAACTGCCGCAATCTAGCCTAAATCCTAGTTAAAAAAAAAAAATCATCATTCTCAGTAAACTATCGCAAGAACAAAAAACCAAACACCGCATATTCTCACTCATAGGTGGGAACTGAACAATGAGAACACATGGACACAGGAACGGGAACATCACACTTCGGGGACTGTTGTGGGGTGGGGGGAGGGGGGAGGGATAGCATTGGGAGATATACCTAATGCTAGATGACGAGTTAGTGGGTGCAGCGCACCAGCATGGCACATGTATACATATGTAACTTACCTGCACATTGCGCACATGTACCATAAAACCTAAAGTATAATAATAATAATAATAATAAATAAAATAAAATAAAATAAAATAAAAAACATGAAAGGAGGAAAACAAAGATAAAGGAAAACATGGGAGATGTGTTGGAAAATCAAACTCACAAAACAATTCGTGTTCTCACCCATGCTGAATTTAACTCATTTCTAAGCTCTTAATATTAACTTAGACAGTGACCAGGCAACACTCTCACTGCTAATGGCATCACATTTATACAGAAGTACATAATTACTATACTTTTATAACATAGGATTATGACTTTTATAATAAACATCCAACTCAGCCTATTCCATTTGTATTTCAGTTACCTAAAGCATAGTGTTAGGGGGAAAGGAGTTTGTTATATGTCATTTTTAAAAAAATTTTTACTTCTCATCATTTGAATTTAAAGAATCTGTTTTTAACTTAACAAGAACAGTTTTGAGATTTCTTGTAACTATTAGGTCCAAAGCTGGGTAGAATGTGTTCTTCTAAATGAGACGTGGGTGAAAGCATTGTAATGGACATGCATGGCTGGAACAGAGCTGGCTGGTCGGCCTGCCACAGCCACGTTGAGAAAGGGGAATTAGAAGGCAGTATGTGGTACATCTGGGGACACTTCTCTTCCATATTTATCAAGTGAATCCTAAAGTTGTCAATAGAAGAAACTAGCAAATCAAGGATGCCATACATGTTGTTCTACCACTCAGGTTGTAGATATGGCACATCCAGTGGTGCTAGATATGTGTGTGGTAGATAAAGATGCTCAATGGAGTCTTGGTAAAAATAATAGCAGTGTAGCACAAACTCCTAGGATTATGGAGTTACTCTATCTTTAAAGAGCAAAATGCGGCTAAATACAATAGATTTTCTTTCTCTTGAGTTTTCTAAATTATGTTTGACAATAAACACCAAGATAATAACACTGTCTGATTTGGTTCTAAATATCTGTGGAGAAAAATATTTAAGACAGTTATATTATAAATGAGAAAGGGTCAAGGAACATAAAGGAATATAAGGTTTCTACATATTGATCTAGTTGGTAAAATGACAACAGTAGAATATGAGGTGTGTGTGTGTGAGAGTGTGTGTATACATATATAGTAATAACTGGAGTAGTCAGTGAAAAGCTATTCAAAAGGACACACTCAAAAACAGTATAAATCAAAATAGGTTTCTCCAAAATATTCAAGTAGCACACAGAAAGGTAAGAAAAAGACAACAGAGATGAAAATCAGAAAGAACAGAAGAAAAAAATAAAATGGCAGACAGAGTGCTAAATATTGTTATAATAAATGCAAAGTCTTAATGAACCAGTTAAAAAACAAAGACTGACAGGATAGATTTTAAAATATGATCCAAATATATGCTACCTACAAGAAACTAACTTCAAATAAAATGGTAAAGTGAGGTTGAAGAAATTAGGAAAAATTAAATATCTTGCAAACATTAATTGAAAGAAAGCAGAAGGGGCTAAACTAATATAGTAACATGCCATGAAATGATATTTTAGTCAATGACAGACTGCATATACCATGGTAGTCTCATAAGATTACAAAATTATATTCTTACTGTACCTTTTCTACGTTTAGATACACAAATACTCACCACTGTGTCCCAATTGCCTACATTATTTAGCACATAGCATGCTGTACAGGTTTGTAGCCTAGAAGCCACAGGATATATAATATAGGCTAGGTGTTTAATCAGCTGTACTGTTTAGGTTTGTGCAAATACACTCTATAATGTTTGCACAATAATGATATTGCTTAATCACTCATTTCTCAGAAAGTATGTAATAAGAGATGCATGCCTGTATTACATACAGTAGAATTCAAAGTAAATTACCAGAGATAGAAGGACATTATACAATTACCCCTCCATATCAGTGGGTTCTGCATCCATAGAGTCAACCAATCATAGACAGAAAATATTTATTTTAAAAAAGGATGATTGCATTTCTATTGAACATGTAAGACTTTTTTGTCTCTTGTCATTATTCCCTAAACAATACAATATAACAACTATTTACATAGCATTAGTATTATAGTAGGTATTGTAAATAGTCTAGGGATGATTTAAAGTATAGAAGAGACTATGCCTAGATTATATGCAAGTACTATGCCATTTTATATAAGGGACTTGTATTTTGGTACCCATGGGGGTTCTGGAACCAATCCTTGATGAATATAAAGGGATGAATGTATGGTGATAAAATAGTCAATCTACAAAAATGACATAGTGAACCTAAATGTTTATGTACCATACAACAGAACTGCAAAATGTATGAAGCAAAAATGATTCACATGAAAAATAAATAAATAAATAAATCTTTAATTATTATAGTTGGAGATTTTAACACTCCTCTGTCAACAATTGATAGAACATTTAGACAGAAAAACAGCAAGGATATAGAACCTAACAACACCACTTCTAAACAGAATCTAATTGACATTTATTGAACACTTCCCTCAACAACAGCAAAGTACATCTTCTTTTCAAGTACTCATGGAACATATACCAAGGCAGGTCATATCATTAGCCATGAAACAAATGTCAACAAATTTTTTAAAACTGAGATAATATGGAGTGTTCTTTCCAAACACAATACAATCAAGCAAGAAGTCATCAATAGAAAGATAACAGGAAAATCTTTTAACATTTGAAAACTAAGCCACATACTATGAAATAACTCATGGCTTAAAAAGGAAATCTCAAGGGAAATCAAGAAATACAGTGAACTGAATGAAAATGAAAATACATCAAAATTTTTAAGACACAGCAAAAGCAGTGCTGGAAGGAAAATTTGTAAGATTAAAAAGACTATAGTAGGAAATAAGAAAAGTTGCAAATCAATAATCTAAGCTCAATAATCAAGAAAAAGAAAAGTAAAATAAACCCCAAACAACTAGAAGGAAAGAAATAATAAAGATAAAAGCAGATATCAGTGAAATTGAAAAAAAGAAAGAGAAAAAGCAATGAAACAAAAAGCCTGTTCTTTAAAACTATTAATAAAATATTCAAACCCCCAGCAAAACAAAGAAATAAGAAGACAAAAAATACTAATATCAGGAATGAAACAGGGCCTATTACTACAGACCAGATACAATAAATATTAATAGGACAAAAAATGAATAATATGAGTAAATCTCCACTGTATCCTCACCACATTATTTCCAGTATCTTGGCCATGTCTCATACTACAGTTGTGTATTGCTTCTGTGTGCATGGGATCACTCTGTATTATTTCTTACAACTGCGTGTAAATTTAAAATTATCTCAATGTTTGAAGTTTATTTATTTATGTATGTTTATTTTTATTTTTGAGACGGAGTTTCAATCTTTTTGCCCAGGCCAGAGTACAATGGTATGATCTCAGCTCACTGCAACCTCTGCCTCCCGGGTTCAAGCGATTCTCCTGCGTTAGCCTCCCAAGCAGCTGGGATTACAGGCGCCTGCCACCACGCCTGGCTAATTTTTTGTATTTTTAGTAGAGACGAGGTTTCACCATATTGGCCTGGATGGTCTCGATCTCTTGACCCCCTGATCCTCCCGCCTTGGCCTCCCAAAGTGCTGGGATTACAGGCATGAGCCACCGCGCCCGTCCTTGAAGTTTATTTTTAACAACAAACAGGTACTGATGCTACTGTTTTTTTAGTGAAGACGTTATCTGTAGTTTATTGAGTGACTATGAAACTATAATTGCTCATCATTCCTTCTTTGCGGGGGTACAGGATATTTCTTTCACCCCAGGTGGAGTTCAGTGACACAATTATACCTCGCTGCATTCTTGACCTCCTAGACTCAAGTAATCCTTCCATCTCAGCCTCCTGAGTGACTGGGACTACAGGTGTGTGACACCACGTATGGCTAATTTTTAAATTTTTTGTAGAGACAGTGTCTCAGTATGTTGACCAGGCTTGTCGGAAACTCCTGGGCTCAAGCGACCTCCCAATATGCTGGGGATTACACGTGTGAGCCACTCTACTGGACTCATTATTCATCACTCCTTTTTAAACTATGGAAGATAAGACATGTGTTTATATGTAATTCTACATTTATACACAATTTTATTGTATGTATATAATCAATAAAATTATATTTTATTGATATGTACATAATACAATTCCATCACTTAAAATGGACAATTTGATAGTTTCTAGTAAATTCACAGATTTGTATAACCATCACTACAATCAATTTAAGAACATTTTCATTACCCCGAAAAGAAACTTCTTACCAGTTAGCTGTCTCTCCTCCAATATCCTTCCTCCCCACAGCCTAGGCAAGCATTAACATACTTTCTGTTTCTACCGAATTGTCTATTCTGGATACATTAAATAAATGGAAATATGCAATATGTGTCCCTCTGTGACCGGCTTCTATTAGCATGTTTTCAAGGTTCATCTCATGGGAGGTCATTATTTTGTTCCTAAAGATATCCATGCCCTAATCTCTTTGTGCATGTGTTAGGTTATCTAGAAAAGAGAATTAAAGTTGCAGACAGAATTAAGACTGCTCATCAGTTCCCTGAAAATAAGAAGATTGTCCTGGATTATCAGGAAAATCCAATGTCATCACAAGAGTGCTTAAAACTGCAAGAGAAAGACAGAAGAGGAGGTCTGAACGATGTGTGAGGACTGGATCCACCATTGCTGGTTTTGCAGGTGAAGAAAGAAAGTCATGAACCATGGAATG
This sequence comes from Pongo pygmaeus, assembly GCF_028885625.2. Classification (NCBI taxonomy): domain Eukaryota; kingdom Metazoa; phylum Chordata; class Mammalia; order Primates; family Hominidae; genus Pongo; species Pongo pygmaeus. Next base: position 88,755,428 of record NC_072384.2, read on the forward strand.
TGGTAGTCTCTAGTTCCTGGAAAAAGTTTTAAAAAAAAATTTTCCCTGTGGAATCTCCAGAAAAGAACACAGTCCTGCTGACACTATCTATGATTTTAACTCATTGAGACTTCCAATCAATAGAACTGTAATAGAATAAATTCGTATTAATTTAAGACACTAAATTTGTGGTAATTTGTACTAATATATTTTTAATGTAAGTCTTTAGAGTTATACATTTCTTTCCAAGCGCTGCTTTAACTCCATTCCATAATGTTAGCATGTTGTGTCTTTATTTCCATTCATCTCAAGATAGTTTCTAATGTCCTCTGTGATTTCTTTTTTGACTTACTAATTATTTAGGATTGTGTTGTTTACGTTTCACATATTCATAAATTTCCCAAATTTCTTTCTGTTATTGATTTGTAATTTTATTTCATTTATGCTAGAGAGCACATTTCTTTAATTTAAATAATCGTTTAAAAGGATTATTTCAATCCTTTTATATTTTTTTTATGTATTAAGGCTGGCTTTGTGGCTATCATATGGCATATCCTGAAAAAATATTCTATGTGCACTTGAAAAGAATGTCAATTGTGTAATGCTCTTGGAATTGGATGTGCGTAATGCTCTTGGAATTCAGAAAGTAATCAGAGAAAACATTGTTAGGCAAAGAGATAGAAACTTGTAGAATACACATAAATATCAGATAATACATATGCTTGACTCTAATATTTAGGAGTAATGTGATTGAGAATATGTTATGGACAAACCATGGGAAAATCTTGAACACCAGGAGAAAGAACATGGGGATTTTTTCCTAAGCTTTATAAAAGCAGTGGTTGGGCCGGGTGCAGTGGCTCACACCTGTAATCCCAGCACTTTGGGATGCCAAGGCAGGTGGATCACGAGGTCAGGAGATCGAGATCATCTTGGCTAACACGGTGAAACCCTGTCCTTACTAAAAATACAAAAAATTAGCCGGGCGTGGTGGCGGGTGCCTGTAGTCCCAGCTACTCCGGAGGCTGAGGCAGGAGAATGGCGTGAACCCAGGAGGTGGAGATTGCAGTGAGCCAAGATGGCGCCACTGCACTCCAGCCTGGGCGACAGAGCAAGACTCCTTCTCAAAAAAAAAAAAAAAAAAAAAAAAGCAGTGGTTGATTTTGAAGTTGGAGAACAAATGTTCAGTGCCTTACTTCAGGATGAAAAATACTTGGCACTAATGTGGGAAAAAAATTAATTCAAAACTCTGCTATACAAATTAAGTGTCCCTGAATGAAAATGTGTTCCTTATATACGTACTTTAGAATTGACTGCAGGGATTACAATCTCGTTCATCATTGCGAGCAAATATCCACAACTAGTTTCCATCTCCACCTTCTGCCTGTTGAGGACTCATTCTGTGACCTCAAGAAATGCACCTGATTTCTTTAAGCAAACCTTCTAGAAATCACTTTGATTGCATGTAAGTACAGAGAATTTAGTTAAGTATACCAAAGTCGTAAGTAGCAGTAGGACTCAAACAGCTTTAGATTCTGAGGTTTACATATGTATTTACCAACCTAGACTGTTAAATACTTTATATAGTTTTTATAAACTGGAATTATAGTTTTAAAGCTAAATTTTGAGATAACATTGTTACTCAAAAAAGTTATTCTTCCCTGCAATCTTAATTCAAATGATTCATCCATATGGGAGCATTTCTAAATAAATTATATGATATCGTATGACTATTTTTTTTAAAAAAGCATAAAAATGGAAGGACAGTTTTTAAAAGAATTTTCCGAAACTCTTGTTGGATCTATTTAAGATTTGGAACATAACCTTAAAGGTGTTTTAAAGTTGAAATTAAATTTATAATGTTACTTCTTGAGCATTATAACACATGAACTGGGAATGTAGGGTTAAATTATAAAAATAACAACAGGCACACTACTCCTTCAGTGCAGTTCCACCCTGAGTGCAGATAGTTATATTCTATAGAATAACCCAGCAGTCATTCCCTTAAATGTTGTTATTATTTGAGGTTCTGTTCTAGTCATCTCTTGGATATTTCCCTGAACCTTTAGTAAATCACATTGTTCTATGAAAGTGGTTGCATAAGAAACCATTATTTTGACATCTGTTTGTGAATTTTCTAGGCTGAGTACAGATTTACTTGTAAGATGTTAATATTTGCAAAGACAATATAATTTTATTCCCAAATTCTCATTTTATTCTAATAACACCACAAGAACATAGAACCAGCTGCAGAAAATGATTTTCATTGTAGGTTCCTCCTGGAGTCAATAATACGCATCTTAGGAGTTTGGTTTCACTAATACAGAGGTACTTAGATGGTGAATGCTGCTATTTCTAAGGAGAAGCTTATCTTCCCATTAAACTCTATCTACCTACAAAAGTGAACAGAAGTTTAAGTCGAGGGTGAAAAAGTGCCTCTATTAAGTTACAATTAGGCCAATCAATATCTGACAGAGATTAAAAGCGGTGACAAGTTTAAAACACATTTTATTCATGGACAACCATAAAATTATAAATTGTAAAGAATATTAAGTTTTGCCTGTGAGTTTCATTTTTACCAGAATCTGAAAATAATACAAGAATTAATATTACCATTGTTATTTAAAATGGCAATCACATCTAGTCATTTTTTAATAATTTGAATAGCATTATAAGAAAATGAAACAGAGCCAGAAAGAAGTTTTGAAGCCCTAAGCACTGAAAAGATTATAGATTTCCCTGCTTTGGTTTAAAATAAAAAAAGATGAAGTAACTTGTAAAGAATGCAAAATTTTCTAATTTTTTTCATAAAAACTACTTCAATTTTTTTGTTGTTGTTTGTTTGTTTGTTTGAGACTGAGTCTCGCTCTGTCACCCAGGTTGGAATGTAGTGGTGTGATCTCCGCTCACTGCAACCTCCACCTCCTGGGTTCAAGCGATTCTCCTGTCTCAGCCTCCCGAGTAGGTGGGCTTACAGAAGCAAGTGGACACCACCACCACACCTGGCTAATTTTTATATTTTTAGTAGAGATGGGGTTTCACCATGTTGGCCAGGCTGGTCTCAAACTCCTGCCAGCAGGTGATCTGCCTGCCTTAGCCTCCCAAAGTGCTGGAATTCAAGGTGCCCAGCCAAAAACTACTTCAAGTTTTTTGAAGTACCAAAAATAAAATTATTTCAAAAACATATTTAGTGCCTTGAATTTCTGCTGCATCCACTTGGCCTCCCTGGGAATTAGATTAATTGTCATGCTAGGAGATATTCTTCTATTCAGTCTGAAGGCCTAGGAAGTCACACAGAATAGTCTTTGTTTTGTTGGCAGGATGGGCACTCTGTGGTTAATGAGAATGGTTACAAATGGGGCAAACAAGAGAAAAATAACCATCTTATAAACTTCCCTTTGCTACTGCTATTATAGTCTTAATGAAAAGCTGCTAGATGCTACTGGCCCAAGTGAGAAGTAGTCATTGTATCAATTTAGTCCCATAATAAGTTGGCACAGTCCATTTTTTAAATTTTATTTTATTTATTTATTTATTTTATTATTTATTTATTTATTTATTTATTTATTTATTTATTTATTTATTTTTCGAGACAGACTCTCACTCTGTTGCCCACGCTGGAGTTCAGTGGTGCCATCTCAGCTCACTGCAAGCTCCACCTCCCGGGTTCAGGCCATTCTCCTGCCTTAGCCTCCCGAGTAGCTGGGACTACAGGCTCCCGCCGCCACGCCCGGCTAATTTTTTGTATTTTTAGTAGGGACGGGATTTCACCGTGTTAGCCAGGATGGTGTCGATCTCCTGATCTTGTGATCTGCCCGCCTTGGCCTCACAAAGTGCTGGGATTACAGGCGTTAGCCACCGCGCGCTGCCAGCACAGTCCATTTTTTAATAGTTCTTAACAAAGTTAGAAGTCTATAAAAGGTGTCACTTCTAAGATATAATTTGTTAATCTTTTGCCATTGGGTATTCAAATCCAAGTTCATTTGTTCTCTCTATATATCAGGTCTGGAACACGTATTTTGTCATGAATGGATAATGTAATAGGCCGCTTCTTGGACTGAATGTGGTCAGTATTACATGTCTAATGCTCTTTCCTTCCTAGCTTTTTAGCTTAGATTTTCTTTTATGCCTGACAAATTAGACTATTCAAATTTTACTAATGAACTTAATATTTTTTCACTGAGAAAAAAGATTAGTTTATTTTATTTAAAAATGAAGACAGTTTTCCTTAGAGAAATGCATGATATGTTAATTCTTCATAGTCTACATTTATGTGTTTTCAAAACTCCTTTCCTTTTGGCTGACAGTATGAAAATTAGGTATTCTTGTCAAATAATGCATCTGTGTGGGAATGCTCACTGACTAAAAGCTGTCACGTAGTTGAAGGCATGCAGAGACTGGGTCAGAAGATCTGAATTCTGGTTTTCTTCTGCCACATTTAGTTGCATGAATTTGGGTAATAACAGCTCCCCTCACTCAGTTTATATTTTTGTAGAAGGTTAATAAGTGCTAAATTAACAGTAAAATAATGATATTTAAAGTGATAGATTAAATCTTTGAAAAATTTGAGTAATTTCAAATTTAGGGACAATTAAGAAAAACATTTCTTGATGGTAAGAAAAATAGACTTAAATTAGAAGATAATGCTGTATGTAAATCTAGATATTTAGATTGCTAAATAATTCCATTTGGACAGAATCGTGGGTTTTAAATTTGCTAATCGTATGAAAAAATAGCTACAGTGTGAGTTGATTGTTGCTTTCCTATTAGTGAACAGTGTGATTTTATTGCTTAAAAATTAATGAAAGTTTATGTTGCATTTGTAGTCATGTTGAGAACAGAGGTCATTATTTCAAGAAACGAGATGTCACCAGAATCACTGCAGCAACTTTCAAAGTCATAAAATGATTCCCTGTCTTATTAGTGTCCCCTCTAATTCATTTTTCACAACCATGGAATGACATTTTGAAATCTGAACATGAAGTTCGCCAACTTAAAATCAGCCGATGATTCCCTAATACTGTAGGCAAAAGTGTCCATGTTATCAGCATGACATATACATCCCCTTACGGTAAGACTCCTGTTAAATCTCCTGGCCTTATCTATGTCCCTTCCCCCTGCTCCCTGTCACCCTGGACACCAGTCATGACATACTATCTTGTCACACCTGGCTGTCTCAGTTCTTCATGTCTTTACCATAGTGCATCCTCTTCCAGGATTTGCCTCATCATTCTGTTCCAGTCCTCATTCTTGACTTAGTATGCTGAAAGTAATCCTTATTATCTTTGGAGATGCAACTTAATCACTACCTGCTCTAAGAGCTACTTTGTGATAGTTGACCACTCTTTCCTTTCAATATGCCCTTTCTTAGTATCTGCAACATATTATTTTCTGACTACTGGTATATAAGCGTCTTTTAGATATCATGTCTGTCTCACTTTTTGTATCCCCAGCATCCAGCTTATTCTCAAGGACATACTTAGTGCTAAATAAGTGGTGAGTGGACATGTGTTTTAAGATAAATGAATGTATAAATCAATTCTATGTTAATATCAGTGGGTAGTACCAAAGAGTGTAAGTTGGGCAGAGCAAATTTTGCCGTAAATTGTTAACTATAAAAGCATTTTATAAAAAGAAAGCATGTTTATCTGGCAGTTACATTGTAGAAAAGATTGCTTCACTGCATGAGGGATTGGATTGGATAGTATCTAAATAATAATCATCATAACATGCTATTAGCAATGGCTTTATTCCTTTATCACCTCCCACAACAATTAATGAATGCTTATTATGGGCCAGGGACTGTGTTAAGTATTTTAAAAAATGATCTCATTTACCAGAAAAAAAAGGAGTGGGTCCTCAGATATATATATGTTGACTTGTCTTTGGTGCGGCATGACTGAGTAAAAAGAAATTTAATGTGATCTATTTCTAGACTTTTGCATTTCCAACTATTTTGCCACATCCCTGCATTCCTATAACAGCTTAGATCCAGAGCCCTGACACCACAGAATCTCTCATCTGATGGCTGTGTAGCACAAAACACTGAGTAAACTAGGGCTAAGACTTAGGCCAAGGTCAAGGGAAAAGGAAAAATGAGAGGGCGTCATGAAACTAATATGGATTCTTGAAATTGAGAGATTTGGGGGAAGAGGAACAGGAGCTGAGAGATTCAGGTTAGTGAGAGAGAGCAAAAGGTCTACATCTTTTGATGGAGCTAGCTGAGCAACCTTTAACCTGTTGAAAAAAATAAAGAGCAGTTTTTCTCCCAAATTTCAGCAACAAAGAGGTCTCCTTGATCCCTCTCATCCATTTGGCACCACTCCCAATCCCACTCATTTTACCTACACCCTCTTGTCTAAAATTCTTTTAACTAGAGAGAAAGCTTTTCAGTTTACAATAAAACATAAAAGTTGGGGAATTATGCTTTGGTCCCACAATAATCCTTAAAGTTATTACATTATAAATATCCAAATGTTGTGTTTTATTTTTTTCCAGAAAGTAAAATGATTGCCAGACTGTACTACATAATTTCCTGGATACATTTGTTGTATATTTGTCTTCTTTCCTCTTGTGTTAGCCTAGAGCATAAATAGAAGAAATTAGAGTTTGAGACCAAGCTTTGGAAGTAGTAAGAAAGGAGTACATTAGACCATGAGATGTAATGAGAGTGAATCTTCCAAATGCCCTTATTGCCACTCCAACTGAGGCAAGAAATAATATGCCTTGGAGATTGCAGAGAAAGGCATATAATTCATTAGGACTCAGTCACAGTTCTTGTTACTCAGCCCCACTAGAAATTCCATCCTTCCTTTCCCAATCATGATACTCTTTGCTGCTCCCATCTCTCCTTTAAATGACACCCATACTTAGCTCCATAATAAATTTTCTTTACCAGGGCACGGTTATATTAGAATCTTCTTTTTAGTAATACTTATCATTGTTTAAAAATTTTATTTTTTATACTTCAAATTATATTGGCTTTAATTTAAACTAGATCCCAACTCATTCTGAGGTGAATGAGAAAAGGAAAATGTGACTGTTGTTTTCTACTTCCCAATAGTTTGTAAATCTCATCATGCGGTAATATCTGATTTTTTTAAGAGTTTTTTTTGCTAACAAAGTATAAACTACCAAATATCAAAGTGATTCTAGATATTTGTAACAGATTACTTAGAAAATTCTGTTGCATTTTTTCCTGTGAGAACATCCTGGCGTCATAAGCTTTATTTAATTACAATTTTGACAGTGTGTAATATTTTATATACTCTTTGCTGTTCCCATCTCTCCTTTAAATAACACTCATACTAATCTGAGTGTCATTTTATTTATTTATTTATTTATTTATTTATAGATTGAGTTTCGCTCTTGTTGCCCAGGCTGGAGTGCAATGGCGAGATTTCAGCTCACTGCAACCTCTGCCTGCTGGGTTCAAGCGATTCTCCTACCTCAGCCTCCCAAGTAGCTGCACCACCACACCTGGCTAATTTTGTATTTTTAGTAGGGGCAGGGTTTCTCCATGTTGGTCAGGCTGGTCTTGAACTCCCGATCTCAGGTGATCCCCCTGCCACCTCGGCCTCCCAAAGTGCTGGGATTACAGGCATGAGCCACCGCACCCGGCCTTGCTGGGTGTCATTTATATGATAATATCAGTAGATAGAAAAGTTGATGTTGACCAATAAATTGATCTGTGGATGTTAAATATCATTTTTGATAATATGAGGTATAAATGCATAGAGTACTGGTTTTTAATATAGTCATGTTTCAGCATGACCGTGGACAAAATTCAACATCTCATATAAAGGAATTCAGTTTGGTCTGACCAATATCGTTATCTTTGTGCCACATAACACAACTCTCAATCCAAAAGTCAATATCTCACATGCTTATTCTAGTTCTCATGACCCTCAGTTCTATCTAAGATCAAAAGGATTATGTGTGGATGCAAATAGACTTAAGTAGTGAAATTATTTTTTAAAGGAAATCACTAACAGAAATCAAAAGATAATTTTTTTGTAATGATGTAATGTCTGACTCAGCTGAACCTGCAATATTCTATCTGACAAAGTAACTACAATAAAAGAAGACAGAGAGGCCCCATTTACCCATGAGATATCTTGGTGTACAACTACTTTATTAACTGGCTTTAATGTGCACATTGGTTCCTCAAAAATAAACATCTATTTCAGGTTTGGAGATGTGATGTGCTCCCCTTCAGGTTCTGACTGACAAAGCCAACTGGAAACTGGGGCCTCACTGACTCAGGCTCTAATTCTGGAGAGTTTCACTGTTGTTGGAATAAAAATCATCAGAGAATAAAAGTCAAATGCAAAAATATTCTTTGACACTCTAGAGCAATCCTAGAGGTTACTAGAGGTAGTAATGTTTTATATGCTTCTTAGGACCCATAATGAAAATATGTGCCTAAGAGTTTATGTATTTTACATTAATTGATCAAAGTGTCATAACCCAAATATATCTTTCTAAGTTTTCATAATATTTTTAAGATTTCAAGTAATTCAAATGTTAAGATTTCTCTTTGAATTTCTTAACTTAATAAACTTATTCAATAGCCTATTAAACAGAAGACACTCTAGGGTTCCAAGAGGCTAAATATATAGCCAGCTTCTAGAAACTTACAGCCTATTCAAACAACTACATAAAATCACACTAAAATAATTACTTGCTTAAACTAGATATATAAAGATAATATAGTATTTGATTCTTTGTTCATAACAAATGAAGCTCTATAAGGTTTGATTGCTACCTATTCTTTTTTTCTTAAAGATCAAAGATTCACATTTCTAATATTTCTCAGTTATTCAATATCCATGAATGGTTAAAAGACACGGAAATGAATTTTTTTATTTTTTGAATTTTTTATTTACAATTTTAAGTTCAGGGGTACATGTGCAGGATGTGCAGGTTTGTTACATAGAGGGGCCTGTTGGAGGGTTGGGGGTGGGAGGAGGGAAAGAATCAGGAAGAATAGCTAATAGATACTGGGCTTAATACTTGGGAAATAAATCTAAAATATGTGTAGTCCTTTAATGATACTCTTGAGGACTGTACTGAGCCATCATTTTTAGATGACTAAACACATGTCTGAAGTTCAGAGACTGACATAAACCAGCCCTTAATTTTTTCCCCAACAACGTAATCATCCATACCATGATCACATCAGATGAGCAACAGAGACCACCATATCTCTTTGGTCACCTTCTTTCTTCTTCCATCTTCTAGGTCTTCTCAGATTACAATTATTTGCTTTTTAAACTACTCAAAGTATATTACCTTAGAAACACAATTTATAAATATTTAGGGGTTCTAATTTTAATTTCCAAGCATCCTTCGATGATTGGATAATATATTTTCCTATGTAACCCAAATGTTCCAAATCCTCTTGCTTTCATCTAATGTAATTGTATCAAGTCCAGAAGCCTTGGCCGTAATTCCAGGGATTACAGGGATACATATTTTTTCTCTTGTTCACTCCTCTCTCTTCTGAACTTCTGGCTTTCCTTTAATCACCACTGTCCCATTGCTCATTTGCTCATGCTGGGTGTTGTCCTCTCTCTATACCACTTGGTCCCAAGTTGGAACGTAAACCATCCCTAAGGCTCTATTAACACACAGCTATCGTGTGTGTCTGACTGCACTGAAGCCTTTGGAGATGATGGAGGAGAATCACAATATAGGACATGAAATAATCTAAAGCTGGATATAGGTATTATGTTTCTTAAGTTTTCTGGTCATTCCCATAAAAGAGAGCTCTTTTGTGCCTGTCCTTCTCCTTAGGTATAAGCCTGCTCTGGTGGCTCTAGGGCCTGGTCACTCAGAACTGAACGACGCCCACTGCTCGCCTTCCCTACTCCCCACCCCACTAAACAGTAATTTGTGGAATAAATCAAACAAAACCAAAACATTCTCTCTCCAAGGTTAATACCTTTTACTTCACTATCCAGGGAATTTGTGTATTTTCTTAACTTTTCCCTGTAGATGCTTCACTTTCTATAACTGAAAAGCCTACTAACTCCCCTAAATACAAGAACAACATTCACTAGAAGTAAATTTTGTCACAACATAAGATGGAAAGAATATACAGACGATGCTCTGCGATTTTTTAATTCACATTTTTCCCTCCTCCTTCGACATGAATTTGCATTTCTGTGTTTGCATAATCTCTATTTCTCTACTCAGAATTTCTAAGAAATGATGATCTTCTCTGGGAAAGAATGGTAGCCAGAAAATCATCTGAAATAAAAGTGAGTCACTTGGAAGTGAAGGACTGGCCTGACTGGGAGGAGTTAATTACACATGACACAAGGGAAATGCAAACTCAAACTTCATATTGGTCTGAGTGAGAGGAGTTAGTTAATTACACATGACACAGGGGAAACTCAAACCCAAACTTTATACTGAGAACTTTGAGCACCCTTGTCATTAATAACTAAGCTAACAAATATATTAACATATCTACAGGCTCCTAGCTTTTTGTCTTTGAGCCCAGAGTTGAAAATTAATCCTTGGCAGTGATCCATTTGCTTCCATCTCTGTGTACCAACTTCATTTGTCAGAGTTCCCAAGCCAAAGTTATCTCCAAATCAAAAGGCAATACCCCAGGTCAAAAAGCTGCAATCACAAAAAGCTACTTTTAGCTCCAGAATTTTCTCCTGTTTCCCCGTTTCCCCAAATCCCTCCAGTTTTTCTTTTTGTCTCTGTCCATTTCTCTCTTTTTTTTTTTTTTCCATTTCTCCACTCTCTGTTTCCTAACACATGGTCTTAAATTGAGATTAAAGAGAACAAAAAGGAAGGCTGCAATGTTCATTGTCCTTTTCTTCCGTAGGATAGACATTTATACCACACTTTACAACATTTTCCCAGCTCCAATAGGTTTTCTTTTTTCATGACAACTTTGTAAAACTGCATTCCTAAGGAAGTTCATCACTGTTTTTTATTGCATGCTCTTGAAATTTTCCAGAACCCTTACCAGAAGAGGCTTCAGTAAATGGAGTTAGCATTTGAGCTCTAGAGTCAGAGTCAAAAATAACAGTAGTCACATGGTCAACAATATTTATACAATACTTAATCGTCTGAGCTCACAAGATAAAGAGCAGGCATTTCACTGTTCATAACATGTTCAGAAAAAGTGGGTTTGTAACAAGGTTTTTAGTACCTGTCATTTGCAGGAATGCTAGGTTCTTCTCAAAGGAGAATTCTACATTGATTTAAACTCGTTGACATACAAAGTATGCATCATGGATATATCTGATTACATAACTACATAGATGTCATAATGGACCTATGTCCCCTTTCTTCACACAGAAGTAGCTCTGCCTCTAGGCAGCATTGTTCACATTATGAGAAGAAAAATTACTATCGTTTTTTTCAAAAATGTTCATAAAGTAATTAAAGTAAGTAGAAAAATTCAACTTATAGTTTGGAGACTCTTGCAGAGATAGGTAAATTTTTTGAACTTTTAGAATAGGATTTATGTCCGTGTTGCTTTTCTGAGATCTGAAATGAGTGTGTGTGTGTGTGTGTGTGTGTGTGTGTGTGTGTGTTTCCAAAGAGCTAACGTGGCATATCTTCATCCTCAGATTCACTTTTGCCCTTGGACTCTTTCTCACCCTTCTCCTCCTTAGGGAGACACGGGAAACAAAAGTACTGTTTCAGCCAACTGACTTTATTAAAGCTTTCTCATCTACGAAGCATGAGAATATGTTTGTGAATCTGTTTCTCTTCTGTTTGGCAGTGAGAAGTGCAATTGCTCTTTAATTAGAACCTTCTGTGTACCATAAATATGGTTTAACCCAGGTGTTTAATCTACCTCCAATGCAAGTGCAAATTGGTGCAAGTGCAAATGACAATTTTATTTAATTATCAGACAAGTTAGGAATAGCTAAATGCCAGCCACCATCAATTCACTGAGTTAAGGATCTTTGCTAATAATTAGAGCAAAAGAGAGGGGAGTAATAAAGGGAGTGTACTGGAAATCACAGTAGACAAGGTCATGAGACTAAATGCTAGACTTGATGATTCTGACGATATTTATCTGTATGGGAATGGACAAATCTTTTAAGATTATTGGAACTTGATATTCTTATCTGTAAAAATTAGGAGTATTATTTCTAAAATATTTCACCATATAACATAAGATTACACCCAGCTCTCAGATCCTGTAATTCTAATCAACACATGGAAAGACATGAAAAAACAGAAAGAGGTAGACGAATATTTATTAGGTTGGCTATAGTAAGAATTTATGGATTTAAGAAACCCATATTCAGTCTTCACTTTATCACTGATGTTTTGCTTTCATGTCATTTTAGTAAAAATGTTTGCTTATATTGTCAAGGGATTTCCTAGCTAAAATATAATCAGGAGATCTCTCAGTGTCATTTCTCTTCTAATTGCAGTTCCATCACATTAATCTCCTGCAACTAACTGAAAATAGCAATGTCATTCACAAATACAAAGAAATATGTCTAATCAAACTTCATTGAAATAACACAATTACCTCCCTTCCCTAATGTTTGGCTGTAAGCAAAATCCAAGAGCTGTATCTTTTATTTTTCTTTTAGTTCCTGTTCATGTGTGGGAGAACACTGGTCAGTGACTCACATTACTGACACACAGCCAGCACAGCTGGATAGGCACAGAATGCATTTCCTAATAAAAGGGACAAAGAAAGATAGAGAAAAAAGTTTATGTGTTTGGTTTATTTTAAAAATCTATACAGCTTAATGCTAAAAAGCAAGAACCAAATTTTTCTAAACAAACAGCTTCAAGGAAAAATAATTTTGGAGGGACTAATTAAAATTACTTTAAGAACTCTTAATATGTAAAATACTTCTTTAAGGCAGCTATTCCCTGTGGAAATCTTACCCTCTTCCATGAAAAAGAACCAGCAATTTATGACTATCATGAGTGTAAAACTCTAGTGAGAATTTAGAAGTACACACAATAAAATAAAAATACTCCACAATAGTTTTGAACTCTTGAAGAAAATGACAGGAATAGTATTATGTGTAACCAAATATATATATATATATATATATATATATATATATATATATATAAACTCAGAAATATCTGCACTCCAGCTTTGAAAATGTGAGTTAGCTGACACATAACGTCAAAGAAGACACATTTTTACAGAAAAACTTTCCTTAAATAAAATAACATTTCCCAATCCATTAAATGTAAATGACATCGTCACTTATCGTATGTTTTGTCTATGCTGTATAGAAGTTAAATTAAGTTGTTCGCTGTATACTTAAAACTAAAGGTTTTAGGATATGAGGTATTTTACAGCATGTCTATTATCACTAGTAAGAAAAGACTCTATAAATGTAAGAGGAAAGATCACTTCTTCAGACTATGTTAATAGAGTAGACTGTCCTGGCCTAAAATCTTGTGATTGAGAAATGAATGCCATAGCCAACCCACCATTTTGACAGAGCTCACCTGAATTTTTCCTTCTGGTGATGAGAAACAATGCCAGAGTATCTTCTCCAGCCATCTTCACACTTGTGGAGAGAAATTCAATAGAATTACATTTGTAGTGAGAAGAAAGGTGTGTTAGCTTAACAACTGATGCAGGGTCTCTCTTTTAAGGAAGATATTGTGTTTGTGGAGGAAAACATCTTGGAAGGTATTTAGAAGTGGAAAGTAAGACCTTAAGGGCAAGAGAAACTCTGCCCATGACAAGAGACACAACTAAACTGCTTTGTATTAGAAATCAGTAGGAACTTGGAGAAACTAAAAACATGAGTAATCAACAAAAGATGATTTAACCTACATGATCGGAATCTGAAGCCCAAGATTTGGAAGGAGAGAGGGAACTTTAGGAACATCAATATCTAACATAGAATATTAAATCATGAGCCTTTTGGCAGTATAAATCTCTATATCCCCTATAATTCAGTAGTCCTTTACACATATAAAAGTTTATGTAAATAGTTTGGCATAACTAAGAAAAAGTATAGTGATCCACATCTAAAACAATATAATGCAAAACATAATAATACATATTGGACATTTAGATTATCCCTAAACTGATTCACACTAAGCAGGACTTAAGAGCCGAAAGTGATCATAAATTCTGATGAAATTTGAAAATTCTTGAGATATAGGCTGAGCTCAATGGAAAATACATTGAATTAATCTTACGGATCTCAAAAGGCAGGGAAACACTGTTGAAATTTAGTTTACATAATTATTTTCTCTTTTTCTGGCTATCCTTAAAGCTAACACTTGGCATGATACTAAAAACATTGTTTTAAGAGAAAATCTATTGTGGACAAATACAAGCTTTAGGAATAAATTAAAATGTTTAGAGGAATTAACACATCTGTGTAAAATTTTACATGTGTGCCAAATTGGTCCCCAAGCTAAAACTAGTGACATATTAAAACCAACATATTAGCTCACACATTTACAATGAAATACAACACTTTCTGTAATACTATAGTTTGTGACAATTCAGGAAGTGATGACCTGGAAAACATGCTATGATAGGCATGGGCAATTTAGAGCTCAGTCTGGACAATCAGTGATGATTAATCTTAAGAGGATTTCTGAAGTTCAGGCAACAAATGATTAAAAATCAACTTCAACAATAGTCAATGATGGCTGAATGTAAGATATTTAAACATGCATTGGAAAATACAATGGAACGAATTGTAGGCATGGACATTGAGAGAAGACTTCTGGATTCAGACAAATTTTTACTCACTCAAATCCCGTAACATTGTTTACGACTATGTTATGAAATAGGAAGGGTAATATCTATTTTTAAATGTAATAATTATAAACAACGTATAAAATATGTGACACAAAGAAGACTGGCAGTTTATAGTAACTATTTTATTATTATTTTGATTTTAGTAGTTGAACAGGAAAAAGAGAGAACAGCACAGACTGAAGTATTTACATCTCAATAATTAAACTTACTTAATATTTTCTATTATACATTTACCTAAAAAGTATAGGGCTGATACTTCCATATTTGTATAGAATAACAGCACTTAAAATATACAAAGCAAAATGTTATTGAAATAAAGGGACAATAGATAAACTTGTAAAATTATCATCAGAGATGTAAATACCACCTCTACAATAGGTAGACCAAAATTAGTAAAGATATAAATAATTTAACAACACAATAAACTTGAACTAATTAAAATACAAGGTCTCTATCCCAAAGAACTACAAAATAAACATTCTTTTTAAGTAGAAAAAAATTCATTAAAAATATGTGTTTCAAGCCATAAGACAAGTCTGAATAAATTTCAACAACAGAAATCATGCATTGTACAATCCCTGACTACAAAGGAAGAAAGTTAGAAATCTCCCAATTATTTGTAAACAATGCACTCCTAATCAACCCAAGAGTCAAAGAAGAAATCAGAATTTGCACAAAACAGCTGAACGAATTCTATCACTTATCTATTGATGTGTAGTGATCCATCCCAAAATTTAGTTGTTTAAAATAAAAAGCATATTCTTTGCTCATAATTCTATGGCTCCACAGTTGGAGTTGGGGAAAAGGGAGTGTTGTCTGAGCAATTCATCTGTTGGTCTCACATGCAGGAAGTTTATACGGAATGTGGATGACTGATTTCTTCTCCACATGGTCTTATTTTCTAGTTAGCTAGTTCAGGTGTCTTTACTTAGCAGTTGTGCATGCCATTTAAAGTGGAATTATTATAGTTTAATATGACCAATTATTTGGTGCTTATATATGGAAATAAAATTCATTTTAATACCATAGTATCCTGAAAACTTGTCAAATTCACTTATTAGTTAAGTAGTTTTTTTTCTTGGTAGATATCTCAGGAAACAGGTCAATTATCAGTAAATAAAATTTGGCTCCATCATTTTCAATATTTACACATTTTATTTTTTTGTCTTGCTTCATTACACTGTGTAGGACCTCTGTTACAAAGTTAAATAGTAGTGGCATGTGCCATGTTATTGATTTATTGCCTCTCAGCTCCAAATCCACACTTCTTTGTCCTATTCTGTGGTACTGTAGCTGTACCATATAAACCTTTCTCCTTTGGCAGTTGGCACAATGGTTTACAACCTACTTCTGAAGTTTTAAATATTCAGAGAGACCCCTTGGCTGGGCGCGGTAGCTCACACCTGTAATCCCAGCACTTTGAGAGACCGAGGCAGGTGGATCACCTGAGGTCGGGAGTTTGAGACCAGCCTAACCAACATGGAGAAATCCTGTCTCTACTAAAAATACAAAATTAGCCAGGTATGGTGGCACATGCCTGCAATCCCAGCTACTGGGGAGGCTGAGGTAGGAGAATTGCTTGAACCCAGGAGGCAGAGGTGGCAGTGAGCCGAGATCATGCCATTGCACTCCAGCCTGGGCAACAAGAGCGAAACTCCGTCTCAAAAAAAAAAAAAAAAAAAAAATCCGAGAGATGTTACCTATACACTAAACACTGCAAAAGTTTGCTGAGAGAAAATAAAGAAGACATAAATAAATTGAGAGACCCACCACGGTCATGGATTTTAAAAGTTCTATATTGTTAACATGTAAAATCTCCCCAAATTGAAATATAGATTCAGTGTATTCTACCCAGAATTTCAGCAAGGCTTTTCTACTGGAAGTTGAAAGGGTGATTATATTTATATGTGAAATCAAAGGAAGTGTAATAATTAAACAATCTTAAAACACAAGAATAAAGGTGTTGGTCTTACATTCTGGACTGGGGAAAAAATCCATTCAACAAATGGTGCCATAACTATTGTATATCCATATGCAACCTCAATGAATGTCAAACCTTACCTTATAAAAATTATTCTGAGTATATAGTAGAATTAAACACTTAACTGAAAACCAAAGAAGAAAACATTATAAAATCTTTTTTTCTTGGATAGGTAAAGATGTATTACAAAGGATATAATGAGAATTAGCAATAAAAAAAGATTGATTAGACTTCATAAAAATTAAATGCATGTGTTAATCAAAGATACACTTAAGAAAAGGGACAAGAAGGACAGACAACAATAGAAAATAATATATTTGCGTATATTGGACAATTCAAATCCAGAATATATAAATAATTTATATAGCTCAATAATAAAATACAGACAATTAAAAAATTATAAAGCAGTTGAACTGGCACATTATAAGAGATGATATAAGAATAGCCAATATGTTCTTTCTGTATCCCAGCAGAAGGTTTTGAACCACCTTAGACATATATGCCACATTCATTCAGAGATTAGTACAATTCAATTTTTCTTAATCTTATCATTTGGAAAGATACATCTGATTTTATCAGAGTAATTGTTGGGATATACATATAATTTCTGTGTGTTTATTTATTTTACATGGAAGTTATATTTTTATATTTTGAAAGATCCTAAATAATTATTGAAGTAGAGTATGGATAGACAGATGATAGACAGATGGATGTAGATGGAGCTAGTTCAATGACCACAAAAATTATCTTGGTTTTATAAAAGGACTAAAAACAAGTTTAATATTTCCTACTTCCTTTTAATTAAATTTATTATGTAATATAATTCAATAATATATTTTTGCATAAATTTTTCTTCTAGTTAATGTTATTGAAAGGGAATATCAGTAAATGAGAAGAGATCCCTAAAAATTAAGAAGAAAAACTAATATGCTTTATCTTCCTTAGCATTCATTACAATGACTTTTATTTTTAAAATCATTTCTCAAGAAGTAAGTTGTTATATACATGTTTAGTGATAATGATCTAGGATATACCATTTAACAAATGCTTGGGTCGGGCGCGGTGACTCATGCCTGTAGTCCCAGCACTTTGGGATGCCAAGGCAGGTGGATCACGAGGTCAGGAGTTCGAGATGAGACTGGCCAACATAGTGAAATCCTATCTCTACTAAAAATACAAAAAAAATAGGCTGGTGTGGTGGCCCGTGCCGGTAGTCCCAGCTACTCGGGAGGCTGAGGCTGGAGAATCGCTTGAACCTGGGAGGCGGAGGTTGCTGTTAGCTGAGTTTGCACCACTGTACTCCAGCTTGGCTGACAGAGTGAGACTCCATCTGAAAA
This sequence comes from Pongo pygmaeus, assembly GCF_028885625.2. Lineage (NCBI taxonomy): Eukaryota > Metazoa > Chordata > Mammalia > Primates > Hominidae > Pongo > Pongo pygmaeus. The sequence continues at coordinate 88,773,474 of NC_072384.2, forward strand.
AAAAAAAGAAAACAAACAAACAAACAAATACTTGCAGCCTTTGTTCTTTGTTTTTAGGGTATTAGTAATATTTGTTTAGATTGCCTAAGCTTATGACGAAAACAAAACAAAACAAAACAAAATCCAGCATACCTATTTAATATACCTGCTGTTTATTTATTATTTCTTTCTTTATTTATTTTTTGAGACAGAGTTTCACTCTCGTCACCCAGGCTGTAGTGCAATGGCATGATCTCTGTTCACTGCAACCTCCACCTCCCGGGTTCAAGCAATTCTCCTGCCTCAGCTTCCAGAGTAGCTGGGATTGCAGGTGTGTGCCACCACACCCAGCTAATTTTTTGTATTTTTAGTTGAGACGGGGTTTCACCATGTTGGCCAGGCTGGTCTCAAACTCCTGACCTCAGATGATCCGCCTGCCTCAGCCTCCCAAAGGGCTGGGAATACAGGCGTGACCTGCCATATTTTAAGACAAAATATTTGCGCTTCCTAACCATGTTCTCTTCAGCTTTAACATTCTCATTCGTTTGTGCTCATTGAGAGTTCATTGATATTCATAACTAACTGCTATCAAAAGGTAGGCAGAAAATTGGTACTGCAAAGTCAAATAATATCCATTAGCCTACCTCTTGTTTCAACTTCCTCTACATCATTCACAGGTCAGTAAGGAAATGAAACATTATCTTTGGCTTTCTGATCTTTCTCCCCTCCTTCTATTTGTAGTTCTTGTCTAGTCCATCCACTTTGTTCATGAGTGCAGTACTCTTCATGAGGTAGTGCTTCTGAACATTTTTGAAGAAATACATTTCGCCAGGTAGTTATTGTGGTTTCAAATCCACCAAATTATGCCAATTAATACTGCACCATTAAGAAATTTAACATACTCATATTGGTGTTTTAATAAAAAATTAATATATTTTTTCTGTTGATTAAAAATTAAGACTCTCATTCCATCTATTTTACAAAAAATGATATTAAAAAGTCACCTTGAACATGATAATTAAAAATGTATATATTTTGGGCTTGTAATTCATTATTGTATGCCATTCCATAATTCATCCATTCAACAAAAGTTTATTTAATACAAAGAAAGCCATTCATCTTATGGCAGGTGCACGCTGGAAGATTTTCATTACTAGGCTGGCTAGAGAGACATTCTATTCACATAGATTATATTCCCACAAAGATTACCCAAAGATAATATCATACTCACACCTCATTATTATAAGAACATGCTAGATTGGAAATTATTTTGTCACAAATGAAAAGTTGTACTTAGACCTATTTATTTTCATCACAGGAGTGTAAAATCTTCAACATGTAAAAATCCGCTACAGGAAAAGGTGAAACCAAGCATTAAACTGTCCATATGGTTAATACATATGGATAACTTAACTCACTTTGCTCTTCTATGACATGTGTTTCTGTAAGATGAATGAAAATGTGTGCAGTTGGGGAATTGGGAGTGATGTCAGTAAAATACAGAATTCATGTAGGTCCATATGGAATTTTTTTCTAATGCATCAATCTGTGTGTTATAAAGAAATAGCAGTTGAAAGCAAAGTGAAGTAGAAGAAATAAATGCACTAGGCCACAGAAGAATACAGCACTGTCCATAAGCCCATTCACACCTGATTTTTTATCTTGGCTCAGTTTGATCATGTGTTCATGTTTTGAAGTGCTTATTGTACAGTTTTCTCCGGTTATTTACATTGTACCTTTATCTTACCTCAGAAGGCTTAAGCCTTTTTCACACCATCTTTTATCTATCCATGATCATCTTTTTAAAAGGGAAAACTTTATATTTACAATAACTTCTCTTTACTTATTAGAATGTAAAGTCTTTAAAGCTGTACTAATATTTTAAATAAGATAGCTATATTTTTGTTGGTGTTCTGGATTGAAACAAATTTTGTTTGCACAACTCTATTTTTTCCATAAGCCCACTTATATATACTATTCAATATTGCATATTTCAAAATTTTTCAAATTGCATACACTGTGTTAGATTTGAAATATCTCTACTGTATAACATTGAAAAAAAAGACCATTAAGTAAGTCAAATCCAAACATTTCTGAGAACAATTGGCAGTGACAGAAACATTAGTCAAGTAATGCTGTCAGTTTGGATGCCAGGCAACTTGTGAATAAAGCAAAATTCCAATGAGAGAAAACGAAAAAGTAGAGGGATTTTAAAAGACATTTACCTCAAAGTGAGAGAAAAATTAATGGGAAACTTTATTTCAAATGCTTCCAAATAAGTGAACAAAATGGCTGCTAACAATACACAATCAGGAATCAAGCTGCAAGCTTTTAAAAAATAAAATACTGCATTCACTATAGCTAGACTTGAGCACATATGGAGACTTTAATTAGGTATCAATGTGACATATGAAAAATTATTTGAATGCAAAGGTCATGTTTAGGCAAAAGTAACATTGTGAAATACATTGGATTTGTGCCAGAGAAGACAGAGATAATAAAGAAGAGTCTTTTGATTTATTTTCTTGTTCATCTATTTATCAACTTATCTACCTATCTACTTACCTTCTCACATGTGCTCATATGCATGGCCCATAAATGTTGCCAAGCATGTTTTGATCTTATTTTATTATTTTTTTTCTCAAGCCCATGTACCTATATTATTGCCTGGTGCAGGTAGAGGCTCAGTAAATATTTGTTGAATAATTTAAAAACCAGTACATATATTAGTTGATTTCCTCTTTTGGAAAGATCTACTAGATTACAAGTCTTATGAGGACAAGAGCAATGTCTGTCTTATTCACCATCCCAGCCCCAGTGCCTAACATACAGAAGATACTCAAAGAATATACAGTGAGTTAATAAATTCAGGCATTGCCTACCACGTAAATCCTGAAAAAGATAGATTTTAGCTTTTAAAACCAGTTTCTATGTTGCCTTATGAGATTCCTAGACATTAGCTGAGTTCCTTGACTAATACGACCTACATCTCTTCAGTTATATTCTGGTTCTCTATAGTAAGTTTGTCCAACAAACACTCATGAAATAGATTGTGTCTTTTGATATCTTAAGAACACTGCTGCCCTATTCCAATAATTCATCATGGGTGCCCTTGAAGATAGCTGCAGCATAATGAATACACGTTGTGGAATTTGAATGTCTGAATTTGAATCCTATCTCTGTTCCTCGCTAGTTGTGCAAAATGCTCAAATTCTCTGCAACTCACTTTCCTTATCTATAAAATATGAATAAAGTCATACCCATCCCAGAGGATTTCACGAGAAAAATATGAGTTAATTAACACACAAGAACTTCTCGTAGTAAATCTAACACATATTAAGTGATGAATAAATATGCCCTATGACTGCTACTTTTTGTGATACCATTTCCCTTTTTATTGTTATCCAAGGTAACTCCCTAGATATCTCTTCCATATCCACTTCTCAATCTCAGACACCTTAATCCCTTAAATCCTGCAAACTATTACTGGAAATAAACATATTAACTAATATAATATGTGACTAATCTTACATTTAATTTAAGACTTAACTTTAGAAGATGTAATCCTCCAGATATTCCCATATATACTCACATTTAAAGAATAAATAAAAGAAGATAGTGGAAAGCAGTCCCTGAAAAGTTGCTAATTTCCTTCAAATATTAAACTGTAGAGCACTACCAATTTTATTCATATTCAGAAATGTTTGCTCTTCTCCCAAGCATTTTATTCAAACGATGTATCTCTCTTTAATTTTATTACTTTTCATGCACGTGGTGACCCACATTTGTTACTGGCAATAAATTATTAATAAACAATGAGTCAGGATATAGCAGCTTTTTAGTAGTTGTTTCATCCATGTGTTTGCAATATGCTAGGTCACGCCATTTGCAGGATGTTTGTATATTCACTAGGGAGCCATGAACAATGGAACTGTTAGAAATATCTGGCTTCGTGGTGTACTATAGAAAATGAAAAATTCTAGAGACAGCTGTGTAACATAAGCAACAGTTGGAGAAACTGCGTCTAGAAAAATGCAAGCCTTGAGCTTCTGTGTTATAAATGAACTAGGATAAATATCATGCCCTTTCTTTGTTTGACTATCTAAAGTTTATTTTTATAAGATTTGGAGTAAATGTTGCAGTAGTTGCAGTACTGCAATATTTGTAAAATAATTTAGCAATGCATTCTATTTCTTAAATTATACATACATGCACACATATGTATGTATAGATACATATGCACACACATATATATGTATGTATAGATACACACACAACACATCTCTACTTACTTGCATTATTTTTACATACCCACTATATTTACAGAAAAAAATATAAAGGCTATTATTACAACATGCAAAAGGAAACTAACTTTTATATTGTGTTCTTTAAATACAGTTTTCTACAAAAACAAACCAGGATTCTTTGGAAAAACTCAGATTACAAATCTGCAGTAAAAAAATGCACAAGTTTAGCCTAATATATCTTGTTAATGGATGGAAAAAAATATCAAAAATCTATACGCTCATACATGGACATTTCTAGAGGTTGCTATGGTTGGAACTCATTGTTAGAAAGGAAAAAGCTCAAATATCTAGTCTATCCTTCCTTTGTGGATTATATTTCAGACAAATCAAATAGTTAGTGTGAGAAAGTTTTTTTTTTTTCCACATAGAAGAGCCTCAGTTAATGGAGTTGGAAGAAATGATAGCATTAGAAGATTATCATTTTAAAATACCAAAATAAATGATGGGCTATACTCCTAATGACTGCTAAACCACTGGGAGACAAATTCATGGTAAACTCTTCAAAAAGTCAGGCTGACTACACCTGAACCCAGATAAATCTTAGAATCACTAAAATCGAATATTCAAACATTAAACACTTCCTAATGTGAAGCAATAAGAAATAAACAGTATCCATGTAAAGTTATTTTTGCTAAAATTTTGTGCCTAAATATAAACAAGTTTTTGATAGCACTTTACAGGAAATACAAGGGAAAGAGGATCTAAATGACTTCATGAAGATATAGTCAACCAAATTACAAATCGGAGGCACTGTTGGAAACATATCTCAGTTTCAACTCATAAACGGCACAAAAAATGGAAGAAAGGATGTTACAAATTTAAAACAAGAGACATGTCAATCAAAGCACATATGTATGTCCTGTTGAGATATGCAACTAGGGAAAATATGGTGAGTTTTAGATAAATCAATAAATTATTTGTAATTCTATTGGATGTGATAATGACATTGTGGCTATATTTTATAAATATCCAGATATATTACAAATATATACTTAAGTATTTGCAGTTGAAATTCTATGATATCTGCAATTTGTTTTTAAATACTCTGGAAAAATATGAGGGATAGATGAACTAAATGTGTGGAATAATGATAATTGTTGGACTGATGGGTTATTGATTTAATTATATAATGCTCTATTCTTTCTAAATGTTTGAAAAACATTATAAGATAAAGCTAAAATATAGAGGAAAACAAGTAAACAGGACGCCTTTGGCTGAGTATTATAGAGTGCCTACAAATAAACATGAGTATATTTGAAAATTTTAGTGAATATTAAATATGGTAGTTGAGATATGGGTAAAGGATGCTTGTTTAGTATTAGGAACGGCATAAGGATTTTAGCATCAAAAGAAAATATTGAAGTCATTATATAAGAGGATGCACAATGTCAACACAGAAAACAATGACAGTTTTAATAATCACTTTTAAGAATTTGAGGGTTGCCGGGCGCGGTGGCTCATGCCTGTAATCCCAGCACTTTGGGAGGCCAAGGCGGGCGGATCACAAGGTCAGGAGATTGAGACCATCCTGGCTAACACGGTGAGATCCCGTCTCTACTAAAAATACAAAAAATTAGCCGGGCGTGGTGGCGGGCGCCTGTAGTCCCAGCTACTCCGGAGGCTGAGGCAGGAGAATGGCCTGAACCCAGGAGGCGGAGCTTGCGGTGAGCCGAGATTGCGCCACTGCACTCCAGCCTGGGAGATAGTGCGAGACTCTGTCTCAAAAAAAAAAAAAAAAAAAAAATTTGAGGGCATGGTTGACTGATCAGTCTTGTAGCCACATTCTGGCATCGGTTAAGTTCCAATCAGCTGTGACATTTCACCACTTCCCTGAGGGATCTGTTAGATTTCAATGGTTGAAGTGCTTGGTGCAACCAAAGAGAAAGGCATGGACTATGTAACTTTTATTCCCCTGTCAAACCATGGAGCAATAGTAAGCCTGGAAAGTTAAAACAATTCCTTTTCAGTGTTTGTAGAAGAATCTGAATTCCTGGGAGAGATCAAGAGTGTGGTTTAGGGTGGAAAGCCAGATTGGTAGAATTCTCTCCTGGCTAGATACCTTGACAAGTGTGGGGAAGGGGGAAAACACAATCTAATTCTCTACAAATAAAAAGGGGGTGTTTGAAGATACGTAGATGGATGGATGGATGGATGGATGGATGGATGGATGGATGGATAAATGGATGGATAGATGGATGGAGAAAGAGCGATAGATAGATAGATAGATAGATAGATTCACACACATATGCTTATATAGCTAAAAAAAAGATGGATGAATGAATCCGCCAAACTAATGAAAATATTACACATGAGAGTTTGAATAAAAAAGAGATCAGAAATAAACACTACTATTCTCTGCACCTTGTTTTATAATTTTGACTTTGGAATCATGTGTAATGTACTATATGACTCTAAAAATGAAATCAAAACTAAAAGTTATCTAAAACTGTTAAAACAACAACACCCATAAATACAGAAAGAGAAAAATTATTTTAGTCACTTTAAAACACAGGAATTAGACTCTGGAATACATTCAAAGGTTTGAAAACCTGAACTGTATCTAGCAAACATGTTTACAGAAAAAATATATAAAAATATATAATATATATTATATATTTATATAAAATTTACTTATATTTATTTATTTATCATTTACATATTTTATAAAATATATATTATATTATATAATATTTGAAATATATATGAAATAATATATGAAATATATATGAAATATATACATTTCATATATTATATATAAATATACATAATATATAAATATATTGCATTACACTTGCAATGTAAGTGTGATAGTTAATACTGAGTGTCAACTTGATTGGATTGAGAGATACGAAGTATTAATCCTGGGTGTGTCTGTGTGGGTGTTGCCAAAAGAGATGAACATTTGAGTCAGTAGACTGGGGAAGGCAGACCCACCCTTAATCTGGTGGGCAGGATCTAATCAGCTTCCAGCCAATATGAAACAGGCAGAAAAACGTAAAAAACCGAGAAGCGCCCAGCCTCCCAGCCTCCATCTTTCTCCCATGCTGGATGCTTCATGCCCTCGAACATCCAAATTCTTCAGTCTGGGGACTTAGACTGGCTCTCCTTACTCCTCAGCTTGCACACAGCCTATTGTGGAACCTTGTGATAGTGTAAGTTAATATTTAATAAACTCATATATATATATATATATATGAGTTTATATCATATATCCTAGTAGTTCTGTCCCTCTAAGAGAACCCTGACTAATACAGATTTTGGTACCAGGATTGGTTCTGGAGAAACAGAATATGAAGGATGGAGTTCTTCCGCTGGTCTTGGGGTTTCTGGAGCTGGCTGCCTAATATGATTAGACTCAAAAATGCTAAGGACTCTACTTCCAATAGTATGGAGAACACTGATAGTCCTTGGCATGAACTGTTTAGAAAGTTATACAAAATAAATGCATTTGACGCTCCTGATTCATCACTCATGAGAGGCAAGGAGTTTAGTGACTCTATACATAATACCTTTGACCATATGTGGAGAACCAAGGAACATAATGAAGCTCGTTGCTTGCTCTTAAGTTCAGTGGACAAAAATGATGAAAGAAAATGATGAACTCAGGGATTCTGTCTCCTGGCTTCAGAAGCAGATACTAAGCCTCAAATCTGTTAAGATTGCCTTCTGTGAGAATCTTATCTCCTATAGAGAAAGAGCTGAAATTGTGGAAAAACAGATACAAGCTCTTATCATGAGAATAGCTGATTTGCAACAAAAGATGCATGCACAGCCTCACCAGGTGTTTACTGTTAAAGTGAGAGTATTGATTGGAAAAGAATGGGACACTGCAACTTGGAATAGGGACGTGTGGGAGGACCCTGATGAAGCTGGAACACAGAGTTTGTAAACTCTGATGAACATTTTTTGCCAGAAGGAACAGCTTTCCCATCCCCAGTAGGGACAGCATCCCCTCCCACACCCATGCTACCATCAGCCTTTCCACCTTTGTCTGAGGAGATAAACCCTGTGGTGCCTGAGGCAATAGTGATGGCCTTTCCTGAGGCAGTTGGCAGGCAAGATAATGTTAATTCTCCTCAGGAGCCACCCCCAACACTTCTGTTTGCTTCTAGACCTATAACTAGACTAAAGTCCCAGTGGGCCCCTAGAGGTGAGGTTGAGAGTGTGACCCATGAGGTAGTGTGTTACCCTTAAAAACAACTGTTTGAGTTCTCTAATTTAGATAAACAGAAATCTGGAGAACAGGCATGGGAATAGATATTAAGAGTATGGGATAATGGTGGAAGGAATGTAGAGTTGGATCAGGCTAAGTTTAATGATTTGGGCCTGCCAAGTAGAGACTCTGCTTTTAATGTTGCAGCTTGGGGAGTTAAAAACTCTTCTAATAGTTTGTTTGCTTGGTTAGCTGAAACATGGATTAAAAGATGGCCCACTGTGAGTGAACTGGAAATGCCTGATCTCCCTTGGATTAATGTAGAGGAAGGGATCCAAAGGCTTAAAGAGACTGGGATAGTGGAGTGGATTAGTCACTTGAAACCTACTCATCCCAGCTGGGAGGGTCCAAAAGATATACCCTTGACCAATGCCTGTGAAATACATTTGTGAAGGCAGCACCTGTGTCTTTGAAGAGCGCCTATAATTGCTCTTCTCTGTATGTCAGATTGAAGAATGGGAACCGCAGTCACTCAACTACAAATTTTAAATACGATGGGAATAATTGGATCCCGAGGTAGCAGGGGCCAAGTGATAGCACTCAACTGTCAAAGGCAAGGTGGGTATAGCTACTGTAATTAACAGCAGATGCAAAACAACAATCAGAATAGTCTGACTCATGTACAACTCTGGCATTGACTAATTAATTATGGTGTTTCTAGAAGTGAAATTGATAGGAAGCCTATGCCACTTGAACATTTTGGATTTGGGGCTCCTCCTACATTTAAGTCAACAGGATAAGAAGGGACTTACAGTGTTGGCTGGGGTGATTGACCCAGACTATCAAGATGAAATCAGTCTACTACTCCGCAACGGAGGTAAGCATGGAATATAGGACATCCATTAGGGCATCTCTCAGTATTAGCATGCCTTGTGATTAAGGTCAATGGAAAACTACAATAGCCCAATCCAGGCAGGACTACAAATGGCCCAGACCCTTCAGGAATGAAGGTTTGGGTCACTTCACCAGGAAAAAACCATGACCTGCTGAGGTGCTTACTGAAGGCAAAGGGAATACAGAATAAGTAGAAGAAGAAAGCAGTCATCAATACCTGCTATGACTATATGACCAGCTGCAGATATGAGGACTGTAATTGTCATTAGTATTTCCTCCTTCTTTTGTTAAAAACATATTTGTACATGTATACCCTTGTACTAAGAAAATATCTTCATTTTATTTCCTTTTCCTTTATTATGTGGCATAAAATTTATTGACTTCATATCAACATTTAAGTATTGTTAACTTTATGTAATAGTATTTGGGTTGGGGATTGGTGCATTTCCAGTTGTAGGAAGGATAGTTGTATTATGTTAGGTATAATTATGACCTTATTACTGTCTTTATTTGAAGATTATGTATGATCTCAGGAGATGTGTATGGGTTCAAGGTGACAAGAGGTGGAGTTGTGATGGTTAATACTGTCAACTTTATTGAATTGAGGGATACAAAGTATTGATCCTGGATGTGTCTGTGAGGATGTTGCCAAAAGAGATTAACATTTGAGTCAGTGGGCTGGGGAAGGCAGATCCACCCTTAATCTAGGGGGCACAATCTAATCATCTTCCATCAAATATAAAGTAGGCAGAAAAACATGAAAAAGTGAGATGGGTCTAGCCTCCCAGCCTCCATCTTTCTCCTTTGCTGGATACTTCCTGCCCTCAAAGATTGGATTCCATGTTCTTCAGTTTGGGGACTTGGACTGGCAGTCCTTGCTCCTCAGCTTGCAGAAAGCCTCCTGTGGGACCTTGTGATCATGTAAGTTAATGTTTAATAAACTCATATATATATATATATATCCTATTAGTTCTGTCCCTCTAAGAGAACCCTAATATAGTATTATATTAAACGGAATATTTTAAACTTCATATGCATGTATGTGTTTGTATACATATGTACACATATGTACCTATATGTATATAATAGAAAATTAGTAAATTACAATAAAATATTTAGGAATTAAGATTTTCAAAGTAAGAATAAAAAGATCGCAATATGAAACTTAGAAAGTTAAGTAAATATCGTAAATAAATTTATGATGTATTTTTCACTTTTAAAGAAATGTATTTTTTAACTCATGCCACTGAAAAGGCCTAAAATCAATCTCTAAATCAGAAGCAGTGATTACCACAAGTCCCCAGGTATGAATCCTCATGATGGATAAAACCTAAAGTGACCCCCAATGAATCATGCCCTTATATAATCCCCTCCCCCTTGAGTGTGTGCAGAACTTGCCTCTAGCTAACAGAATGAACAAAGATGATGAGATGCCACTTTCATGATTAACTACAAACTCTCTATTAGCAGGGTTTTTTTGTTTTTTTGTTTTTTTTTTACTAAGACATATTATTTATTTCAGGTTTTAGTGAGAAAGATTCTCCTGCTGGCCTTGAAGATGCAGACTGCTGTGATGTGAACTACCTAGGAGACAGGGTCATGTGGCAGGAAATTGCATGTGGCATCCAAGACTGGACAGTGGCCTCCAGCTGACAGTTGATAATAAGCTGTGCCTTTAGTCTCACAGCCACAAGAGAATGAATTCTGACACCCACCTAAATGAATTTGGAAGCAGATTCTTCTCTAGTCAAGCGTGCAGATAAAAATTCAGTACAGCTAATTGCTTGAGTTCAGCCTTGTGATACCCTGAGAAAAAGACTGAGATAAGTCAAGCCTAAATTTCTGACCCACAGAAATTATGGACATGTTTCTGTGTGTTTGTGTGTGTGTGTGTGTGTGTGTGTGTGTGTGTGTTTTAAGAGACTGGTTTGTGGAAATTTGTCACACAAAAATAGGAAACTGTTATAGACTCGAAATACTTTTTATCACTGAGAGGAACCAAGAACCCTTGAATAATTGACTGGTTTCAGATCTGCATATAGAAATATACTAGAAATATACTAGATAATGCTAAACATGTTTTCATACCAGAAAGCAAATAATCTTAAAAATTACGGTGGTTTTGTTGTAACAGCACATAGGAATCAACTTGAAGGCCGTCTATAGGTTAGATATGAGAAAATTTGATATCAAGAAAAATAGTGAACAGCAAAACATTGAAATGTATTAGATAGGTTACATTCTAGGTATACCAATGAAACCCCCTTGGTTAATTTTGAAACTTGGCGTGGCATCATATTATTTCACTGGCACCATCTCATTTTCTCAAACTGTTATAGAAAAGGAAAGATGGCATCTATGTTATCTTTAATAAATGAACACCGTAAGCTAAAGCAAGTAGTGGATATATAAAAATTATCTGTAGAAGAATCCTAGCTTAGAAATGCAGAAAGTGATAAAATTAGAATATAACTGTTCTCCAATCCCTAATAAACTAATGCACCTAGGCAATCATCAATAGCTACTTTAAACTATTAGGTAAAAAAGCTGATGGCATCTTTACAAGAGGATAAGCCTAACCACCTAACCCTACCTATCAACCTTAACTTCACTTTGAAAGAGAGACAACCAGACATAATGGTTCTTCCTGATGTGATGCAGTAGGAAGCTCAATGAACTTCCTATGAAATGATCTTGCCAAATTGTTGAACATGAATCTCATAAAGTACCAGATCTATCATGTTTTTAAACTTTTATTTTGACATAACAGGCTTTCAGAAAAGTTGCAAGAATAGTACAAATAATTTCCATACACTTTTCATCCAGCTTACCCAAATATTAACATTTTGCCATATTTATCTTTCTTCTTCCTGTTCTTCCTCCTCCTCTTCATTCTTTCTCTTTCTCTCTTTAAGTACGAATACATGCAGTAATGCATAGCTTAATGACAAGGCTATGTTCTGAGAAATGTGTCTTCAAGTAATTTCCTCATTGTGTGAACATCATAGAGTGTACTTACACAAACCTAGATAGTACCACCTACTACATACTTTGGCTATATGGTAAAGCTTATTGCTCCTAGGCTACATACCTGTACCATGTGTTATTGTTTTGAACACTGTAAACAATTGTACCACAACGGTAAGTATTTTTGTGTCTAAACATATCTAAACATAAAAAGGTAATATATTGCTCTATGATGTTATGAAGGCTATGATGTCAATAAGCAATAGGAATTTTTCAGCCCCATTATAATCTTATGGGACCACCATTGCATATCATCATTCACTAAAACATTATTATGTGGTATGTGACTGTGTGTCTATATACACATATATGTATATATTTGTATACATTCACACATATATGCATTTTTTATAAACCACTTAATAAGTTGTAGATATGACAATTTCCCCCTAAACATTTCAGTGTGTTTTTCTAAAAATAAGGACATTCTGTTACTAAGCCACAGTACAATGATAAAAACCAAGAGGAGATAGTCATATAATAGAATGAACTGTTTACAGACTTTATCAAATTTTGTCATTTGTCTCAATAATGTCCGTTATAGCAAAATGAAATCTCTCATTATGCATTGCTTTTAGTTTTCGTGTCTCTTTAGCATCTTTTAATCTGTAACAGTTCCTCAGTCTTCTTTTGTCTTTTTTATGATAGCAACATTTTTTAAAAGTGCAGTAGAGTTGTGTTTTTTTCTTCTATTGAATATCCTTGTATTTGAGTACCTTCCATTATACGGGAAATACAGGAGAATGAGGAATATATTAAAAAACATTGTAGGCAGTCAGCCATGATGGTTTATGCCTGTGATCCCAGCATTTTGGAGGGCCAAAGCAGAATTATTGCTTGAGGTCAGGAGTTTGAGACCAGCCTGAGCAACATAGTGAGAAAAAAATAAAAATAATAAAAAAATAGCCAGCCATGGGGGGTGCTCTCCCAGCTACTTTGGAGGCTGAGAGTGGAGGCTACAATAAGCCTTAATCCTGCTACAGCACTCCAGCCTGGGCAAGAATGTGACCCTGTCTCAAACAAATAGGAAACACTGCAAGGGCAAACAGACAAATCCAGAATATGAGAACATCCACGGGACAAAAGTCTTGGTTTCTTCAACAAATTAAAGACTATAGAAAAGAAAGTGATTATTATGGATTAAAAATCACAGGGAATATATTCAAATGTACTATGCAGAACTGATTAAGATTCTGATTTTAATGAGCCAACTTTAAAATGTACATGTTTAGCAGTAAGATAAATTTGAAACTTGCTAAAGAATTATTGTGAATTATTAGATACAATAAAGCTATCATTATATAATTTTCAAAAATATTTCTTGTCTTCTAGAGATATATGCTGAATTACTTATGGTTAAACTGATAACATCTAGTTGGTGGTGAAACAGATAGGCATAGATAAACAAGAATGCTTATATGTTAATTAATGAATATCCTGGGACATAAGTACATGAGGAGTTGTTATATCATTCTCTTCCTTTTGTATATAATAGAAAGTGTCACAATTAAGCATTCTAAACAAAGATCTGTGGAGGGGTGAATAGGCAGAGCACACAAGATTTTCAAGGCAGTGAGAAGACTATATGCTATTTTAATGGTGGATACATGCCTTTATACATCTGTCCAAACCCATGCAATGTACAATACTGAATGAACTTTAAGGTAAACGATGAACTGTGGATGATTATAAGTGAGAGCTGAACAATGAGAGCACATGGACACAGGGAGGAGAATAACACTTACAGAGGCCTGTTGGGGGAGGGTTGGGGGTAAGAGCATTAGGGAAAAGAGCTAATGCGTGCTGGGCTTAATACTTGGGTGATGGGTTTATAGGTGCAGCAAACCACCATGGCACATGTTTACCTATGTAACAAACCTGGACATCCTGCACATGTACCCTGGAACTTAAAAAAAAATTTAAAAATCAAGTCTTTGTTTAGGCAGTCAAAAAAATAAACAAATGTAGGTTTGTTAATTGTAATAAATGTGTCACTCTGGTGGAGGACGTTGATAATGGATGAGGCTGTGCATAAGGCAGTATACATATGGGAAATGTCTATACCATAACTTCCACTCAATTTTGCTGTGAACCTAAAACTGCTCTAACAAAATAAAGTCTATTTTAAAAATCAAACTAACTAAAGGACTGAATGCCTAACCAGGAGACTATTAGATGGTCAAACTCCCTTTGCTCATGAAGTATGGGTTATCTGATGCATCTACCCACAAGGCCTGGTATGAACATTAGTGGAAGTCTAATAGATGAAACTTGCTCCAAGACAGTTCTGGAAGCACATATAATTTGCATGAGCTGGTGACTCACATTCCCAATGGGCCAATTCTTATTCCAGTTCTACTATTCTCTCAACTTATTATCACAAATGACCTCCTAGGGAATTTCTTACCATCAGTTGACTAAAGAGAAAAATATTTTAATCTGTTTTAGGGCTCCATGCCATATGCATATAGCAGCTGGAAGTTTAATTCTGTAGTAAAAAACTGTACTTAGATGGATTCTAAAGGATAATGGAACTAGAAAACATTTGCTTTGGCAAAATTTTGAGTGGCATATCTCAATCTTAGGATCAAACACCTTGTAAAATACTTTTACATTTTGCCTGAGATGAGTTGAGGTTAAGATTTATATTCATTGACAATTTATGGATCTTTCAAAGTAGGCTCAGAATATGCAAACGTCCATTGTGAAGGTTGTTTTTAATATCTAAATGGAAATGAAGAACTGTTATAAGCATGTTGACCAGCCCTCTTTCCCTCACTTCAGTCCTAAATCTATGTGCTCATGGTAGCAAGCGATTCCATTCATGGTTTCAACCATACTGATCTTCCATAGCAAGGCTGACTTGGCTAGCTGCTTTCTATAAGAAATGAACAATTCTTAGCCTCTGTGATGGTACCACCACCTGAAGGTCTATCAGCCACTTGGTAGATCATATAGAATTTCATTTTCATGGAGGAGGTTGTGATTTGTTATCGCTACAATAGATTCTTATACTATATATGGCTGCTTTTTATTTTTCTTTCCCTATTTGCAGATTTCTTCTAGTATCTCCATCAATGTGCTTACTGGTTGTATTATTCAACTTGGTGGTATTCCACAGAACACATCTGGCTAATAACCAAGGATTTTACTTACCATGTACACTATTACCAAGAAACAGCTAGTCTCGAGGGACAACGAAATAACAAAAAAAGACTCAATTACTGTGCCACCTGGGAGACAAAACTTGAGGAGATAGAGGTAGAATTTTATGTGGTGTGATATAAATCCTGAACTAAAAATAAATATTGTTGTTTCTCCACTAATCAAAATTCTGGGATGGTTCTGGGTTGAATATGAGGATATCTCTAACTATTACAGCTGCTCTCACAATATTTTACTTCCTACTCTCATCACTGTATGTTCTAACAGTTTGGAGATATTAAGAACAAGGATATTGTAATTCCATTGGAAACTTCAATTTCAGCCTACGTCTGCCTCCAACTGACGCTGGTTAAAAGAAAAAGATGGGGAGGCTGAGGCGGGGCAGATCACGAGGTCAAGAGATCGAGACCATCCTGGCCAAGAGGGTGAAATCCCATCTCTACTAAAAATACAAAAATTAGTTGGGTGTGGTGCTGCATGCCTCTAGTCCCAGCTCCTCGGGGGGCTGAAGCAGGAGAATCACTTGAACCCAGGAGGCGGAGGTTGCAGTGAGCCGAGATCACGCCACTGCACTCCAGCCTGGAGACAGAGCGAGACACTGTCTCAAAGAAAAAAAAAAAAGAAAGAAAGAAAAGAAAAAGAAGATGTAATTTTGCAAGGTGTTAGATCTTATGATTATTGAATAGATTTCTGTTAATACAATAGGAACAGGAAGAAGAATGACTAAAACTTACGGTGTTCCCTGGAATATCTCCTAGAACTGCCATATGTCACGATAAAAACTGTAGAAAGATTAGAGTAATGCTATACAGATAAGACCGCCAAGTATTTTGTCACCCCCTTAGTAAAATCTCCCAACCAGCTATGATGCTGGTTGACGACAAAAGAATCATGAAATGGAGTGGAAGAGGAAAGTCATAAGTACCAACTACGGCCTCATAACTTTTTGATGAAACAAGGTCTCTAAAGTCTTTCTTCCTGTGACATATAAACACTTATGTATTCTAATTAAGTTCCATACTCTCCTTTTCTCTCTTTTTTTCTCTGCCATTACATGACCATATGGTAGTATTAGCTAATTTTACAGTTTATGTATCAGTTAAGACATATCTGAATCATTACCAAACTACATTAAAAGTTTTATTTTTGCTTAGCAATCTTGGACCTGTATTTGAAAGCACTAACTCTGAAGTCTTTGTCTTGTCTGTCATATATGATATAGGCAAAAAATGCTTTATGTTGTACCTGAGAAAGGATACATGTTGATGTTTATTAGCCAAATATATGAACTTTAATAGACATTTGCCATTCTTTATTTGAAAAAAATATTGCTATATGTCCTAACTCTCCTTCATGTTTTGGGGGAACTCCTCATTTTATGAGTACTGTTGGCAGGTGGAGTGCTCCTTTTTTCTTTATGAAACCTAAAGATGCCTGCTTGCTTTCCCAGTCTCACTTGGAGTTAAGGTGCAAACACATGACCTAGGTCCACTAATAAAATGTTCACACCTCAGACTTTGAATCAAGAGCTAGTGGTGCTAAGACTGGAACATATGTATAATTCTGCAAGAGGCCATGGTGATAACACCAAAATGATGCTCTTCAGTCAGCAGTGGTATTAAGTCTGAAAGAAGCATCCAGACAGCAATATATTCAGAGTGGGTTGGTATGAAAATTAAATGAGTTTTTATGAGTCATGGTATTACACAATGTTCTGATGGTTGTGTTCTTAACAGCTAATTCCAGCCACTGAGATATGGAGGCCACATTTATAATTGTGGCTCCTTTTCAGGCCACTCAAATCCTGTTCTACTTCATTTGTCTCATACTCAGTTTCTCCAGTTCTGCCTTTTTCTGATTGCTGAGTTGGTTGGAAAAAATGTCTGGACTTGATTTTGCCCCTGAATCACCTTTAATTCCATTCTTTTCACATAAGTAAATGTCTTTCTTGTTCCCTTATTTAGTTAAGCTCTGTAAAAATATTAATTCAGCCCAGGTACACACTCTGGATTCCCATATACCTACAAAAGGGAAGCTAATATTAAAAGCAAGGTACTATGAGTTTATGCAATAAACTCATTTTCTCCATTAACTTTCTTGTAATCATGTTTCATCTTCCCCATGTTTTTAAAAGCAAAATCTCAAAGACATTTAAAGTTTGTCTTAGGTAACTCTCTGTTATAGTGCAACTTCAATAATTTTAAAAGGTATGTTCTAATTATAGAAAAAGTATTAAACAATGTGCTACCAAAGGAGGAAAGTAACAGCAGATACAAAGATAGGTTTTAGAATAACAGAAGGTGAAAATTATTATTTAGAGAATATTTGAAGACCAGAAAATATCAATTGGATTAATGATTAATGTGAAAAAGAAAATAAATCACCCTCCCTCTCTCCCTATTTTAATTTTTCCCTATTCATATTTATGTACAATAAACCAGCAAATCAATAATTATTTCAAACAACTGGTCAGAGATCCACTGCTATTTAGATTGGGGCTGCAGGCTAGGAAACAGGCAAAGAGCAAACACTTTGATGGGAAAGAAGGGCCATTACCGAGGATGAAAATAGTATACTAAGAAAAGACAAATGATGCCATCATGAACTGAAGACCATCTTTATAACTGCTTATCTTCCATGATATTTACCCTTACCTCGTCACAAAGGGCAGCACACAGAGACTAGTCAGTATTGTGCGGCCTTGTACTTCAGCAGGTTGGCAGAATGTTCTTAGTGAGCTGTGTAAGGCAGGTCAAGATGTACTACGGGTTTATAAACTTGGTAACTTCATTCAATAAAATAAAGCAAAACAAAAGTGAGTAAAGGCTTTATATCCACAGAATTTAATTGAAATATTACTGCATTCTTTGCTTTCCAAGTTACTAAAATCCACATATGTTGAAAAAGTTAGTAACATAGTTCTTTTATAATGGCCACGATATCCCCCATGATGCTTAAGGAATTCCTCGGCAGCCTTTACACTGAGGCTATAAGAACCAGCCACGTGAGAGAAGCAGTGCTAAACCAAGGTAAGGTTGAACTTTTCAGATACAGCATACTCTAATGGAAGCATCATGAAGACCTGCTGAATAGAGAGTATTTAGTGGTCCAATAGCGCTGCTGTTGAGGACCTTTCACTGTGGAAAAAGGGGGCCTCTGTTACCTTGTTTATGAATCAAATGTACTGCAATTATCTCAATATTTATTTCTTGCTGAGCACGAGAGATTATTGGGAGCAAGTGCAGATGAAGTACAATATTATTTATCTCTTTTTGCTTTACAATAGAAAATTAAATTAAAATGATATTAAATTGCTGCTTAATAAAAAATGATTGGTATGTTTTTTTTTTTTCAAGGCATTTTTCCTAAGACAGTGCAGAATTCTTACTTGTGCTTTGATGGATTTCTCTGGTACTAGATGATATAGCTCTATGAAGGAAGTAAGTTTTTAAAATAGTCTCATGTTGGGTTTAATGAAAAAAATTGAAAACTATATGTATAAAAAATATAGCTGTTACTAGACAATTTTAAACCACATTGATATGTCATAGGCAGAAAAATATTTTGATGACTAACTGTGGTTATCTTAACCAAGGTCTTCTTATTTATTCATTTTCTAACTCATTTCTTCAAAGATATTAAGTTGACTTTGGGATCATTCTTACCATGGTAAGTAACCAACGTGTGCTTTTCCAAAACTCTGTGGGGAATCGTAATTTTCTGTGAAGGATTTTCCTAAATGTTGAAATGTCCTTCCTGGTTCCCAATGACTAAATTCCTATTTGGCTTGAATTTTTATAACAAGACTTTGGAAACCATTTTTTCCCAGAGAAACATTTCACATTTAACTAATGTTTCTGCAAAACTAGGTAAAACATAGATTGTCTGAAACTGAATGCTCCCTGCATTTAGACCATGTGTCTATGTGGTTCAGGCTCAGGTGACAGAGAACTTATTTCTCACTCTCAGCAGTAAATTTTAGATTGGTTGAACAACCCAGACACCTTCAGCATTTCTAAGTCACAGAATCAGTCTAGGAATGTGTCGGTGAGATGAAGCTTGTACTGGCCAAAGTCTGGAAATAGTCAGTGTAATACTGTGAGCTTCTGGGGCTGGGCCCAACGTTGACTTAAGACAGGAAATGTGTGCTCCGTGGCTCTCTGTCAGACCTACTTGGGCCTAGGTAAGACGTGCAGAAATCACAAAACGTACTTGGGGTTTTATAGCTCCAATTGGTAAATTCAACATTAAGCCTCCCTTTCCTGCTTTCTAACCTAATAGGAATTCTCTTCTTAGTTGTGTTTAAATACTACCTAGTGTATTTTGGCTTTTGGTAAGTAGAAAAGCAGAAGTCTACAACATGTGCTATGTCTCTCAATTTCAGACTGCAGTGATATCATAAGTAAAAGGAGCACCATTCATCACATGGGGCAGGCTAGAAAAATTAGGGAAAAAAAGAGTTATTTTTCTATAATAAAATCCAGACTGAAATTGAAATGGTGAAGAAAAAATGCAGAAAAAAAAGGAGATGACCCTGACTTGTATATTTTAAGACTTGAAAATTATTAAACTGAGCTATTTTAAATTTATTTATATAATATAAATAATATATATAATTGATACATTATGTTTTATTATGATTTAGTACTTACTATATAGATTAAAAGAAAAATGTAAACAAATCATTAAGTGTAGGGAAATATATTTTGCTTTAACTTTAAGCAATGCTTATTTTAACAATCCATTTGCCATCAGAGGTACCATTTATAAAATAGGCAACCCTCACCAGTTTAGTTCTTGCTGAGCTTCAGGTTGAAACAGAGACCATATCAAGTAAATTATACAAAAGCCATAATATTGATAAAATTTGGAAGGAAAACTGCTTTGATGGTAAACTTTTCTTTCTTTGAAAGAATACCTAATGTAAATCATGAAGGTTTATTCTTCCCATAATCTAAGAGAATGACTTAAGAAGGAAGTAATAAAATACAAAAGTTTACTAATGTTTATGAACATATGTTTAACTAAAATTTAAATACTATGTTTTGTGAATGAGATTAGTAAGCCAGACACACATTTTATTTTATTTATTTATTCATTTTTAAATTTAGAGACAGGCTCTCACTCTGTCACCCAGGCTAGAGTGCAGTGGTTCAATCAAGGCTCACTTTAGCCTCTACCTCTCCTGGGCTCAAGTTATTCTCCAGCAGCTTTCTCAGTAGCTGAGAAATAGGCCCATGCCACCATTTCAAGATAATTTTTTAAAATTGTTTTGTAGAGTTGGGGTCTTGCTATGTTGCTCAGGCTCATCTCAAACTCCTGACCACAAGCAACCATCCCAACTTGGCCTCTGTAAGTGTTGGGATTACAGGTGTCAGCCACCATGCCTGTCCAACACGTTATAAGAAGTAAACTGTAATTATATAATTATTAAAACCTTTCGATGTTAACAAGGTCTATAACTTTAAGTCAGAAGAATGAATCGGGCTGAAAATGTAAAGCTAAGAGATTACCATTTAGTTCTTCCACTTAAAAGGAGTAATGCATTACAATATGAAGTATTTGTTGTGTTTTCCATACTAATTTGTTTTCAGAAAGATACTATCTCAGGCTTTCCTTAATGTTCGTATCCTAGAATGGTTTAAGCATTATTACTTTTATGAGCATTTAAAATTTCTTACAGAGACCATCATTATTCCATGGTTATTAATTAGACCTTACACTGATAAAATTGATACAGTATTTTCAATTGTTTCCACAAATTCAGTGAAGTCAGCTCCAGAATACAGTAAAAACAGTCTCTGACATGCTATATTTCAATTTTTCTATTACATAAGTTCATTAAAAAAAAGAGGGGTACATGCTTTTTATATCTCATTTAGATGAAGCTTAGCTAGTATTGTTGCAAATGGCCATAAAATACAGTGCCTTTTATTACATTTAAAATGCATTTATCTATATATTCATTTATTTGGCAAAGCACTGTACTAGGAGTTTGTGAGTAATCTGGCTAAAATAAACAAGACTATGTCTCATAGAATCAGAGATGTTGTGTCTTGATAGGCTAAAATAAATTTGAAAGCTATCCTGACAAATGAAATAAATTATTAATATTTTGCCTTTATTCATTTCTTTAGATAAAATAACATGTGACATGGGGCTAGAGATGGGATGGTAGAAGGTAAAATGGTGAAGGGAGGTGGGATGAAGGGAATCAAAACAGAGGGACTCAGAGATAGAAGGCAATATCACTGTATTTGTCCACTTATGACCTGTCCAGCGTGACAAACCTTTGCTTCAGTATTTCTTTAAATATCTTGTTTTTCATTTTAGATCTGTAAAAACTCATTTAAAAGTTTGTATTTCATTTACCATAAAGGTAGTTATTCTATAAATATCCCCCCAGATTGAAAACTGGTACTCAAATACATGTGCCCACACATTCATAGTAACAATATTTTCAATAGCCAAGAGATGAAAACAGTCTAATGTCCATCAATGGATGAATGGACAAACAAACAGTGGTATCTTGATACTATGGAATATTGTCCATCCATAAAATGTAATAAAGTACTGACACATGCTACAATTTGTATAAACCTCAAAAATACTATGCTAAGTGAAAAAAAACCAAACATAAAAGTATGATTTCATTTATTTGAAATACCAAAATAGGTAAATTCACAGAGAGAGAATGCAGATTGGTAGTTGCCAGGGACTGGGAGGATGTGGAAATTGTGAACAACTGCTAAATAGTATGGATTTTTCCTATGGAGGTGGTAAAAATGTTTTGGAACTAGCTAGAGGTGGCGGTCGAACAGCATTGTGAAGGCACTGAATGTCATTAGATTGTTTACTTTGAAATGGTTAGTTTTACATTATTTAAATTTTACCACAATTTTAAAAAGTTAATATTTTAATGAGTCCTTCTATTCAGTCAGATGCAAAGTAAATTGGCTATTCAAAATGAAAAGAAACATTATCACTCAAAGAAAATAATTCTAATAAAATATAAAAAATTTATAGAGCACTTTATCCATGTGTTCATCTGAGCGTACTGATTTTCTTACCTCCAGAATTTATATCTTCAAGTAAGTTATGGATTTTTAATAGATTCTTGGAATTTAGAGCCACTAATCTATGTTTCATATTTTTAATAATTAAACACCATTCTAATATAAGCATATTGTAGTGTAACTTTTTCATATTTATACCTATAACTTTGTCAAATTATTTAATCTCTCTAATAGTCAATGTATCTGACTCTAAAAGGAAGAAATTGCTTTGTCAATGGTGTGAACCAGGAGCATACAACAGGAATACCCATGTATATTTCTATCTCAAACCTTATGAATCAAACATGAAGGGACAGTGTCCTAGTGGGCATGTTTTGAAAAATCTTCATCTTCTCATATTCTAATTAATGAGATCAAATTATCTCTACTGTCCCTTACTTTTCATAAATTATATGAGAGTAACTTATAATCATGGCCAAATTATGAACCAAACCGTTAGTGGACTTTCATACATTAAATATATAATCACAAATATTCACTGAATAATATTTCAGATTATTTTGTTTTGCATAGTTAACAATGGAAACTATTTCCAAATTTTAATTCTGCATGTGTATATAAATTCTAGTTTTTAACTTCTGGATTTTCATTTACTATTTTAGAACATAAAGATATATATATATATATATACACATATATATGGAAGTAAAGTACATTTTTTATATATAAATATAACTTTTACATATAATACATAAATAATAAATTTTTCAGACATTTGGAAAGTTTTTGAAGAATATTGCTTGCAAGTTATTGTGAAATTTGTATTTTCCCATAGATTATTTACTGAAATATGTGATGACTATTCATAAAATGACACGATGCCATATTTTTGTGGGTAGCCACAAAAGTAGGCAATCAGACAGCCATTTATTGCAACAAACAATTCTTAATGATTTGCACCCTGAAAACTATAGAAACCAACTACAGGAACTCAAAAATTATTCCAAACACTAATATTCAACCCTTATGACATATAACATCTCTCCAATTTAACTGTGTGTGTCTGTTTGTCTGGCTGAGTTATCCCTCTGGATGTAAACTGTCAGTTGATTCTGATTTTAGTACCCATATGATTCTCGCTTTATTCACTTTCTAATTGTAGTAATTTCTAGATCACAAGGTAGGAAAAAACCATTGTCAAAACTCTAGAGGAGTAGCATTTAATGGTTTTTACATGTCAAATTTTGCTAAGAAGTTCACTTCAGAAAACTTAAGACATTGCCAAGAATATAATACGATACATGGTCATTTGCTTTTCAGTCCTTACAGGACACAGGTGTTATGACTTTGATTTTAGTAGCAGAAGCTTTTAATTTGTGCAACAAGTGGGTAATTTGGTGTAGATAGAGCAGCCTAATTTTCTTTTCGGCTGCAATTAACTTTAGATGAAATTGTCAGATTAACTCAAGATATAGGCATCATAAAATTATTTCATTCAAGAAATGTTTATCAAATATCAGGTGCATGATAGGCTGTCTTTTTGACACGGGAATTAAAATGAGACCCCGTCCCAGACTTAAATATGTGTACCATTTACTTTCAGAATCTAGAAAAGTAATAATGACCGTAGTAGAATAACATCTATTTATTAAGCCTTAGCTGTATTTCCAGCCCAGGGCTAAGCACCAGGGTTGGATATTAAGAACAATAGCCCTTTGTTCCATAAATTTATTATCTACTTGGAGTGAAAGCCACCAGGTTTGTAACACAATAATGAAGAGAAGCACAGGGTGCTTTGGGAGCTCAGGAGGGACAGAACTTGGACTGAGGGTAGAAGGAGGCCAGGAAAGAACATTGAGAAAGATCTCAGGAGGAAGTCATCTCAGGAGGAAGTCGTGCTTTCAAAATTAAATCTTAGAGGGTTTGGAACTAGTCAGACAAAAATTATGTTAAGAAATATATGGTGATAATGTGTGCACAAAGTGCTACAAAATTACCAATTATAGCTTTAAATTGTAGTTCATGGGAGATTCAGGAAATATTTATGGGGAAAATGTTATTAAGCCTTGATTTTGAAGAATGAATGGTATCAACCAGGTTGAGATGAGAAGAAAGAGCATTTCAGCAAAAGTTAAAAAACATGTGCAAAGAATCCAAGTATGAAAGTAGGTATTTGTTTGATCTTACTATGAGCATTCTGTTAGATGCACACACCCTTCCTGAGGGACCTCCCAGGGATGTGCTTTGTTGTGAAAGTGTTATGTCTTCATCTTACAGAATAGCACACAATAGATAATGTCTAATCTTCAAAATTATCTTCTGGAGTAGAAAGATAACAGATAATATCTAAAACTTAAAAACCAAAGGACAAGTAGCAAATTTTGCTCCTCCTCCCACTACCCCCCTACCCCCCAAAAAAGCGAATAATCAACAAGGAGAGAAAACAACTCACAGAATTCAAACATGAAAATATTGGGTATTTCTGAGCCAAGGAATTTTCTCATATTCCTAAAAGCTTGTTCAGGAGCTATTTAATTCATTATGGGATATAGTGGTTCAGTTTTCTCCTGCTTCATGTTGTTTTATGAGGGGAAGACTTTTCCTAACTCATGTCTACCTAATTAGAGGAAACTGAGGCAAAAATAAAACAAGTAAAGATCTTATTTAGGCCAAGCTTGAGGATAGCAACCCGGGAGCATAGATTTAAGTTGCTCTGAATATACACTCTGATTAGCAGCAATTACAAGTGGATTTTTAAAGGCAAAAAAAAGGGGGACAGGGAGTGAGCTGATAACAAAGTTTTTTGTCAGGAATTCTCATTGGCTTACAGAAAAAACATTGATTGGTGGTTAGCTATACACTGTTAAGTTATCCAGCATGGTTTATCGTGTCCAGTGTGGCATTATTAGGTTAATTTATGGCTACTTGTGGCAACAGAAGGCAGTTTTAAGAGATGAGTTCACAGCTCAAAGCAGGCAGGAAGGAGGGGTGTCTCTCTGGGCTTGATAATTAAAAGAACTTGCATTCCTCAGATAAAAGTTATTTTCTCTTCTCACTTGAAAAAAGCCTTATCTGTTAGTTCTGTCATCTTTTACACAGTTTCTGGAAAAGATAGTGTTGCAGGCAGAAAGGTTGCATGCTTTGTTTCTCAATTGTTCTTGTTGGATTATAATTTTTTCTTTTTTCTTTCTCTGTATAGAAACACCACAAAGGCATATCTCCACTTGTCCTTGTAATATGAATCTTTTCCAGCAATACTTCCTAAAAACTGTAACCTATAAGTCTCCACTTACTTTTAAGCCCCTTCCACACACTATCAAGTCCCAACCTGTGCCCAGTATGTTAAAACTTAGTATTGGACTTTTCCTTTCTGAGAATTATTTTGTTTGTCTTTCATCTAAGTCCTCTGCACCCTTGGACTCCTTTTAATGAGTTTCATAAGCCTTGACTTCTCTTATTTCCACATTCATAGGCTTTGAGCAGTAGGTGCTGGAAATTATGGTGGAATTTGACTTAACACTTAGAGGCAATAAGTTTGTGGAATGAGCTTTGTGTGTTGTTATAAAGGGCACATAGGTAATTCAAATTAGGGGGGAAAAACTCAGGAAGGAGTGGATCCTTGGATCCAATACTGAAGGCAGTTTGTTGAGTAGACACCAGATCACTATGCCAACTCTGTGTCTAAGAATAATTTCTACCTCCATCCCCCAACACACACACAGTTAAAGGCAATGCCTGAATATCACTGTGTTAATATCATGGCAACAATATTCCTAACTTTCTTCTAAATAAGGAAGGATATGAAATCAGACACTTCCGGCCCAGCACTCATTCAGACTAAGTGGAAACACTGAAGCATACATAATTTGACAGATGCTCAATTATAACCCAATGAGAATATAAATAACTTTTATTTCATACTTCAAGGACAAATGATAAAAATTTTATTTTACTTTTTCTGTATTGCCTAAAATATTTAATATTGACCTTAAGTTTCATTCATCTGCCACAAAACAACTTGGTAATTACTTAGGGATTTCCAACATTTCTAGTTCACCATGCTCTTGAGAAAATATTTGCTTAAAATATATTAATGAGTGAAAAGGTTTTCATCATTACTATTATAAAGGACATTTTATAAAATATTTGCCATGTTTCCATTAAATTGCTAGACCTTTTTTTCCAATATGATAATACTTCTTAAAAAACTGTATTTTTTTAAGATTTCAGGGTTACTTTATATTTAATTTTAGTCCTTGTGGTGAGTGTATATCTTATTGTGGTTTTCTTTTGCATTTTCCTGATGACCTGCAAAGTATTGGTTCAAATAGTTTACTCATTTTTACAATTTTTTCTTTGAATTATTGAATTCTAGGAGTCCTTTATCCAAAAAGCCAATTCTTTTAAAATATATGCATGAATGTGTGCGTGTGCATGTATTAACTATATATAAAATACTCAGACTATATTCTGTGTACACTACATTTATATGTATCTTCATAATACATATACATAAAACTCAAATTTATATATATATATATAATGAAAAAGAGAGGGAGAAAGAATATTTTCTCCCAGTCTGTAACTTGCTTATTCATTTTCTTAATATTATTTTTTGATGAGCAGAAATTTTAATTTTGATGTAGTTAAATTTATCAATTTTACTTCTGTTTACTGCTTTGTAGTTTAATGCTTTTAGAGGCTATAAAAATATAAACTTTTTTTTTTTTTGAGGCGGAGTCTTGCTGCATCGCCCATCCTGGAGTGCAGTGGTGCCAACTCGGCTCACTGCAAGCTCCGCCTCCTGGGTTCACGCCATTCTCCTGCCTCAGCCTCCTGAGTAGCTGGGACTACAGGGGCCAGCCACCACGCCTGGCTAATTTTTTTTGTATTTTTAGTAGAGACGGGGTTTCACCGTGTTAGCCAGGATGGTCTCGATCTCCTGACCTCGTGATCCACCCGTCTCGGCCTCCCAAAGAAATATAAAGTATTTTTATATTTTCTTCTATGAGCCTTAGAGTTTTAGTTTTTGTATTTAGGTCTCCGATTCATCTTACTTGGAATTTTTTGAGGTAGTGATAGAATTTCTTTATTGTTAATGTATTTACTTGCCCTAGTACCACTGTTTGAAACTCCTTTAATTTTTGTACATATTAAAGTGTACAGATATATGTATTTTAAAATATTGCTGTTGTGTTTTTCAAAAAATTAGATAATATATAAGACATATAAGTCACATAAATGACTGGACATTATATTTTGGAATCTGGGCTCTGTATTCTCTTTCCTCGATCTATTTATTTATTTTTTTGTCTTTATACCTGTTCCACACTATAATTATTGAAGCCAATTAAATTCCTCCAACTTTTTTCTTTTTTCAGATTACTTGAGTATTCTAGGTTCTTTGTATTTCTACATAAATTTTAGAGTCAGTTTACCAATTTTTATTTAAAATACCATTAGTGTTATTATGATCATATTCAATCAATAAATCATTTTAAAGATAACTAACATATTAACAAAATTGAGTCTTCCAACCCATGAAACCTACCACTCTGCTAAATTTATTTGTAGTTCTAATAGTTGTTTTATAAATTCCTTAGTATTTTCCATGTAAATGATTACACCACCTTCTAATAGAGATAGTTATACTTTTAAAAATATATGCATTTTACTTCTGCTTTCTTGCCTTCTTGCATTGGCAAGTGCCTCTAATGTAACACTAAATAAAAATGATATAAATCTCCTTGCCTTGTTGCTGATCTTAGAAGAAAAGAGTTCAGTCTTTCATAATTAAATGATATGTTAGTTCTAGGTTTTCCATAAGTGTTCTTTTTCTTAAATTGAGTAAATGCCCACCTATTTCTAATCTACTGACATTTTAAAAATAATAAATTAGTGTTGATTTTTGTCAAATCATTTTGCTGTCTCTATTGAAATCAGTATATCTTTTTTCTTTATTCTGTTATTATGATAAATGTGAATTATTTTCAGTGTACTCACCAATTCAGTGAGGTACATAGGGTATTATTCCCATTTCCAATATGAGAAAATTGTAAAGTTTTCATTTTATGAATGAGAGGAGGTTGAGAGATATGGAGCAGAAAGTTCAATGGAATAAACTTAATCAGATTGATGAGCCAGGGTAATTGGAATGAGAATACCAGATAGGATATTTGAAATGGAAGTGAGATCTTTATATAAGATTTGAGTTGATTTTAAAATTTCAAAGCAAAGTGGTTCCAAGGAATGAGAAAATCCAATATAGGGGTATGGAAACAGGTCATTCAAGTAGAGAAGAGTATTTATGTTGGAAATGTACCAAAACTGAAATATTAGATGCATAGATGTTGAAGTCCCACAAGATGATGGAGAGACTTGAAGAGAAAAAGGAGAATAAGTTCATTGCCAAAATCATCAGTAACGGTTGGGAGTGCCCAGGTGGTCATACAATGGCACATACAAGGAAAGCAAATGTGTGGTATTTCTAGATTTACTGGATCTACAAACAAAGATTTTTTCACAAGAGTAGATTAATAATGATCTAGGAGCAGAATTGGTATCACAGTGTATAGTGGGATTTCTGTGTAAGATTTTCTTCCATATTGAATCATTTAACAAAAGAGCTGCCTATAATAACTCATTACAATTTTGGAATAAAGAAGTAGACATATACTCTTTTTTCCATTCCAATTAAGAATATTGGCCATATATTTAGATTAACAAAATGTGTGAATGCACACAAGTCAGTCTTAGTTTATATAACAAACTCCAATAAAATAAAAGTTTATCATGTTCCTGTATCTGGGTGCCTGAATTTATTTTTCTCTTCCCATTACATAATTGACATCATATAGACACAATTCAACTTGCGAAAGTACACAAAATGTGGCATAGCTATTATAATTAATGAATGTTCAGGTCCATTATACATCATATATATATACATATTATATCTATATATATACACATATTCTCTCTATATATATATATAATACTGTTTCTCTAAAAACTCTTTCACAATATAAACCATTAACAAGATGAACCTGGCTGCATTTGTTATTTTTTCTCTAAAGATCAATTGGCAGAATGAGTTTTGTGATAAAAGCTACAAAGAAAGTAAGAAAGAGACAACTCACCTGCTGATTCCTTGAACAAAGTGTTTATAGGTCTCACATTTATATTAGCAAGACAATTAAAACATATTTTTATGCCTAGAAGCATTTCTGCTTTCTCCAGCTGCTTGATTTAAGTCATTATCTCCAGGGCAGTACATCTGTTGGCTAGGGAGAGATTGGCTGTTTGGTATGTGTTTTGTGGGAAAGCCAACATATATTTTCCTTCTCAAAATGGCAGTCATGGTATCAATTTCTGCTGTATTTTTACCAGAGAACATATTTTCAGTATGTCTAGCCTTAGTAGACCAAATTGGCCTCTGGGCTATTGTTTGCTTTCCTGAGAAATCAATAAAGTCAGGTAGTGATATAAATCCCATCTGTACAAATCTTTCAGCAGAAGTCACAAAATAACATTAAAAGTAAAGAATGACCTAATTTCAGCTCTGAATGTTTTAAAGTAACAGGTATTTGGGTACAACAAATGAAGCTCTAGGATAACTAAACTTTTGGATAATCATGGTTGGAGCTTATTCAATCATTGAGTGGTAATATCTGGAAACTTATTTTATAAAACTGTAGATAATTGGAATCAAGCATAAGAAAATCTGTGATAATTCAAATTTTAGATTCTCTTAGGATTGAAAAAAAGACTCCTCTAGAAAACACAAATCCAAACCTCATCAATAATTTAGAAAGGGGAAAATCATATTTTTAATGAACTGACTAGTATTTATGGAATTATTAATAACAGTCATATAACAAAATCTTATTCAGAGAATACCTTGATTTTAATCAGAATGTAAGCAAGAATGTATTATTATGAAGCATTTCATAGCATTTAACACCACAAATATATGTAATATATGTGCTATATCAACCACAAAATAGGTTTTAGAAGTATAATCATTCTTAAAAAATTAAAAATGCTCAGTGTTTCCCTTCAGCCACAATTATCAGCTATTTTAGCTATTATAAGTCTAAAATTATCATTTCACTTACAAGATTGTGTCTGAAATTCCCATCATTAGACTTACTTTTTGAGTTAAGATGTAGTCTAAAAGTGGTAAGTCTGAAAATACAAGATTTCAGGAAAGAAGAGGGGTAATGCTCTGGTTCATTTCCTATTTGTTTCTGACATACTAATGTGAATCAATATGTCAATGTTTGTGAAAATGTTGGTTTATATACAAATTATAACAATATTTAATACATTTGACTTAATAAAAATATGCAAATCTGTATCCAAAAATTGCAAAATAAACATTATTTTTAAATACATATAAAACATCTGTCAAAATGACTTTTTTCTAGAAAGCAAGCCTCAACAAATTTTAAAGGCCTAATATCACATAGAGTATGTCCTCTGACCATTGTTGGATTAATCTAAAAATCAATATTAGAAAAAATCTAGAAGATACACAGTTAAGTTAAATAATACAATTCTAAATAACAAACCAAATTACAACAAAAATTGGAACTATTTAGAACTAAGTGCTTATGAAAAAATACAGTATGTTATAGCTTGTGGAATATGGCTGTTTTTAGAGGAAAAAGTGTAGCTTCAAATCCATATATTAGAAAATAACAAACACTGAAAAATAATGATCTAATTGTTGACCCTCAAGAAGTTAGGAAGCAAACACTAATGAAACCCAAGAGAAATAGAGAGATTGATAATTATAAGGATAATAGGATTAAGGAAAACAAACATACATGAGATAGAACAAAAAGCTGAGAGTTGATTCTTAGAATACACAACAACCCTGATACAAATGATAATGAATAAATTAGTAATATCAGTAGTATATAAGATATATCATCATAGATGCCATTGACATTTTAGAAGAAGATATCTTGCTTATTATTTTAAAGTCAGTGATATCTGTAATGCTGTATCTTGCATTCTGCAGAAATTTCCTAACAAGGTCCAGCAATAGAAATTTGAAAATACAAAAGAAAAATTGTTCTCCAAAGTAGCTTTCAATTAAACTGATTCATATCACCAAAAAAGATGAAGGTATTATTTTTTAAATGTCATTGAATTTGTACATTTAAATCAGTAGTAACCAATGTAAACTTCCACAATGAAGAAATATAATTTACACCATTCAATATAGTAGCCACTCCCCACCTGTAGCTAGCTAATGAGCACTTGAAATGTGACTAACATGACTAAAAAACACAATTTCTAAATTATTAAATAATTTATATTTAAATAGCTAATACTTTCATATTGGACAGAGAAGATTTTCATGAAATGTATACATTTCTAGAATGAAAAAAATAGCACACATGATGGAATAAAAAATTTGAACAGCCTTATAAGTATTTAAATTGGTACCATTAAAACAGGGCACTGCTGAAAAAATAACCAAAAATGTGGAAGCAACTTTGGAACTGGGTAACAGGCAGAGGTTGGAACGGTTTGGAGGGCTCAGAAGACAACAGGAAAATGTGGGAAAGTTTGGAACTTCCTAGAGACTTGCTGAATGGCTTTGACCAAAATGCTGATAATGATATGGACAATGAAATCCAATCTGAGGTGGTCTCAGATAGAGATGAGGAACTTGTTGGGAGCTGGAGCAAAGGTGACTCTTGTTATGTTTTAGCAAAGAGATTGGCAGCACTTTTTTCCCCTGCCCTAGAGATTTGTGGAACTTTGTACTTGAGAGAGATTAAATTATTTAGAGTATCTGGCAGAAGAAATTTCTAAGAAGCAAAGCATTCAGGAGGTGACTTGGGTGCTGTTAAAGCATTCAGTTTTAAAAGGGAAACAGCGCATAAAAGTTTGGAAAATTTGCAGCCTGACAATGCAATAGAAAAGAAAATCTCATTTTCTGAGGGGAAATACAAGCAGGCTCCAGAAATTTGCATAAGTAACAAGGAGCTGAATGTTAATCACCAAGACAATGAGGAAAATGTCTCCAGGGCATGTCAGAGGTTTTCACAGCAGTTTCTCCCATTACAGGCCTGGAGGCCTAGGAGGAAAAAGTGTTTTTGCATGCCAGACCCAGGGTCCCTAGGCTGCACGCAGGTGGGGAGTGGCTACCATACTGAATGGTGCAGCCTAGGGACTTGGTGCCCTGCATCCTCACCACTCCTGCTGTGGCTGAAAGGAACCAACATAGAACTCAGGCCATGGCCTTAAAGGATGCAAGCCTCAAGCCTTGGCAGCTTCCACATGGTGTTGAGCCTGCGAGTGCACAGAAGTCAAGAACTGGGATTTTGGGAACCTCTGCCTAGATTTCAAAGGATGTCCGGAAACACCTGGATGCCCAGGTAGATGTTTGCTACAGGGGCAGGGCCCTCATGGAGAACCTCTGCTATAGCAGTGCAGAAGGGAAATGTAGTGTCAGAGCCCTGACATAGAGTCCCTACTGGGGCACCACCTAGTGGAGCTGTGAGAAGAGGGCGACCATCCTCCAGACCCCAGAATGGTAGATCCACCAACAGCTTGCACCTAGAAAAGCCACAGACACTGAACACCAGACCATGAAAGCAGCCAGGAGGGGGGTTATATCCTGCAAAGCCACAGGTATGAGCTTCCGCAGGCTGTGGGAGCCTACCTCTTGCGTCAGTGTGATCTGGAGGTGACACAAGGAGTCAAAGGAGATCATTTTGGAGCTTTAACATTTGACTGCTCTGCAAATTTCAGACTTGCATGGGGACTGTAGCCCCTTTGTTTTGGCCAATTTCTTCCATTTGGAATGGCTATATTTACCCAGTGCCTGTACCCCCCCCATTGTATCTAGGAAGTAACTAACTTGCTTTTAATTTTACAGGCTCATAGGCAGAAGGGACTTGCCTTGTCTCAGATGAGACTTTGGGCTGTGTGCACTTTTGAGTTAATGTTGAAATGAGTTGGGGACTCATGTTGGGGACTGTTGGGAAGGCATGATTGCTTTTGAAATGTGAAGGCATGAGATTTTGGAGGAGCCAGGGGCAGAATGATATGGTTTGGCTGTGTCCCCACCCAAATCTCATCTTGAATTGTAACTCCGACAATTCTCATGTTTCATGGGAGGAACCCAGTGGGCGGTAATTGTATCATGGGGGTGCTGTTCTGTTCTCATGATAGTGAATAAGTCTCATGAAATGTGATGGTTTTAAAAATGGGAGTTTCCCTGCACAAGCTCTTTGCTTGCTGCCATCCATGTAAGATGAGACTTGCTCCTCCTTGCTTTCTGCCATGATTGTGAGGTGTCCTCAGTCATGTGGAACTGTAAGTCCATTAAACCCTTTTTCCTGTATAAATTTCCCAGTCTCGGGTGTGCCTTTATCAGTAGCATGAAAATATAATAATATGGTATTAAGGAAATTGATTCTGTAATTAAAAAATCTTCCTCAAAGAAATTTCCAAACATCATTGGTAACCCATTTCTTAAATCAGTCATTATAGTCTGATATATTAAGAGAAAAATTTATAGTAATCTCAAGAGATACAGAAAATTATTTGTACCTATTCAAATCCCTAGCAAAAAAATCCAATAAAAGATATGCAAAATATCTACACAGAAAAACCATAAAATAGTATTATGGCAAATTTAAATTTAAAAATATATAAATAAACGGAGATATTCCATATTCATGGACTGGAATATTCAACCTTCTCCTTAATATTTTTTAAATGGCTTCATTACAATACCGTTTAAAATAGCAAGAGAATTGAAAAAGGTCTAAACCAGGGTTGTGCAGACCACAGTCTGTGAGCCAAATTTGGACCTGCTGTTTATTTTGTAAATCTATCACACCCATCTTTTGCATATTGTCTATGGCTGCTTTTGAGCTACAGTGGCAGAGTTGAATAACTATGACAGAATAACTATACTGTGTGTCCCACAATATCACCTTTATTTATTATTTGTCCCTTTACAGAAAAGCTTCGGCAACTCTGGACCTAGACAATCTTAAAGGAGAACAAAATTAGGGGACACATATACTACTGAATATCAAGACACTATAAAGTAGCTAAGCAGTTAACTATCTTTATTATAAGAGTAGTTAAAATAACACGCTAGACAAACACAAATAGTCAAATCAATATCACAGATTATAGAGTTCAGAAAGACACTCTCACTTATATGGACAATTAAGTTAAGACCAGACCAGCGGAGACAGCACTGTGCTTTCAATGAAGGTGCCAAGTCAACTACAAAACCTATGGAAAAATTAATAGTTTTGACCCTATCTCATGCCATATACTAATATCGATTTTGGGGGCATTGTAAATTTAAGTATGAAATGCTAAACCATAAAGCTTGTAGATGAGATCATAGAAGAATATCTTCATAATATTTAGCCATATTAGAAAGGGCACAGGCTGGGCGCAGTGGCTCACATCTGTAATCCTAGAACTTTGGGAGGCCGAGGCAGGTGGATCACCTGAGGTCAGGAGTTTGAGACCAGCCTAACCAACATGGAGAAACCCCATCTCTACTAAAAACACAAAATTAGCCTGGTATGGTGGTGCATGTCTGTAATCTCAGCTACTTGGAAGGCTGAGTTAGGATAATCGCTTGAACCTGGGAGGCAGAGTTTGTGGTGAGCCAAGATTGCGCCATTGCACTCCAGCCTGGGCAACAAGAGCAAAACTCCGTCTCAAAAAAAAAAAAAAGAAAGAAAGAAAGAAAATGCACAAAATACTAATAAAGGAAAGACTAATTGTATGATATCAAAATTAGAAAGTTCTCTTTATTCCAAGTACATTAAAAAATAAAATGTTTAGCTATAATTAAAGAATATATCTATATATATGTAATCAACAAATAATATATATCTAGTCTATATAAAAAATACACGTTAGACTTCTAGTTTCAGCTCTGACATGTAAAGAGCTTACAAATTGTAACTTCCATCCTTATAAGCAAAAGCTGGACAAACTGACAATCAGTGGCTTTTCTTTGTCTCCTCAGAGATTTGGGGTTGCAAGAAAAACCACTATGCCACAATCCGAAAACACAGGCAAAGACAGAATATCAGAGCCAAGGTTATTACTTGGAGTAGAACCCACAGGAGCCATAAGCTGGTTGGAACACTTCAATGGCAAATTTGGTAAATTGTTGGAGGCTGAGTGAGGAATAGCATTAGAGTGAGAAATTTCTGCCAGTCTCCACTATTTTGTGGGCTTTACCTCCAGGAAGCCCACTTTTGTGAACATTGTAAACACCAGAGAAAGATCCTCTCTGGGCTCTGGAAGGAGAAGAAGAAGAGTAATAATTATGAAACGCACTGAGACTTCTCTACAACAAAGTCCTATTTTATAGGGAAAAGTACTTTGCCAGAGTCTTATGCTAACTGAGGGAAGAAAATTCCTTCTGCATTATCTCCTTCTAGAGGCATTTATGCCTCTCTAGGCAGGTGGGGGGAGGGTTCGGGTGATGGTGATGGTGACACAAACGTAGTTACAGTCACAGGTGTTAGTGGTTTGAGTAAAGAGGTCAAGAATGCTGCAGCTAAGGGAGGGAGTTAAAAAGGAAGATAAAATAGAAAGGAAAATGTATGTGATTTTTGAAACAATTTATGAAAGTCATGTGCCTAATCTTGATTGAAATTTAATTGGAAGATTATAGAATGTTTTCTTCACCCTTACCTTACCACTGTGCCAACAGGGCTCTAGTATAATCATAGTGATTAGTATTGTAAAAGCTGCAGAACGCAGACTCTCTGAGGGGAAGTACTTAAGGAAGTCTAAAGTCAAGAAATAAGGCAAAAACTAAGATACTACTGTAACTGAAGCAAACATTAAACACAGTCAAATTACCAGCTAGATTAATATACATTGTCACTGTAAAGATCTATTTATTCAGTTCCTGTTACCTGATAAACATGTGAGAGGCTCAACAAAATTTGCAAGTCATTCCTAAAGGCAAGAAGAAAACACTCTGAAGAGACAAAGCAATTATCCAAACAGTCTCCAATATGACACAGCTGTTAGAATTATGAGACAGGAAATGTTAAAGAATTATAATTAGGATGTGACATAGTTTGGATATTTGCCCCCCTAGTTCCATGTTGAATTGTCATCTCCAATGTTGGAGGTGAGGCCCAGTGGAAGGTGATATGATAATGGGAATGGAATTCATATGAATGGCTTGGCAGCATCCCCTTGGTACTGTCCTCATGATAGTAAGTTTGTTCTCATGAGATCTGGTTGTTTAAAAGTATGTAACGCCTTCCCCCTTGTTCTCTCTTGCTTCTGGTTTCACCATGTGTCGTGCCTGTTCCTGCTTCACCTTCTGCCAAGAGAAAAGATCTCTGAGGCCTCACCAGAAACCCAGCAGATACCCGTGCCATGCTTGTACAGCCTGCAGGACTGTCAACCAATTAAATCTCTTTTCTTTGTGAGTTACTAATCCTAGGGTATTTCTTTATAGCAATGCAAGAATGGCCCGATATAGGATGTTAAAGGCTCTAATGTCCTTTGGATTGGAAAAAGTAGACAATATGCTGGAATAGATGGATAATGTAGGCAGAGAGTTGGAATAGCTAAGAAAAAAAAAAAAGAAAATACCAGAAATCAAAACCATAAATGAATAATGACTTTGATGCACTCCTCAATAGATTTGACAAAGCTAAGTAAACAAATCAGTGATCTTGAAGATAAGGTCAATAAAAATGTGTATACATCTAAAAACAGACCCAAATACATGAGGCAAAACATGATAGAGCTGAAAAGAGAAATAGACAAATGTACTGTTATAGATGGAGACTTCTGCATTCCTCTATCAGTAACTGATAGACCAGCAGGCAGAAAATTAGTAAGATGTAGGTGACCTGAATAGCACCATTAATCAACTTGATGTACTTGACATTCACAGAATGCTTCATCCAACAATAGCAGGATACATATTCTTCATCAAGCTCACATAGAACTTCCTTGCACATAGACAATAAAACACATCTGAACAAAAAAAGAATAGAAATCATACAAATTATTTTCTCTGACAACAATGGAATTAAACTAGAAATCAATAACAGAAAAGTAACTGGAAAAATCCCAAATGCTTGGAAGTCAAACAACATACTTGTAAATAACCCATGGGTCAAAGAAATCTCCAGAGAAATTTAAAAAGGCCCACAGGAGTGACAATAGCCAGATGGCTGACTAGAACTTTTTAGTAATCTTTCTCCCCATGAAAAAACCCAAACAACAAATAAACTACATTTTACCAAAAGAACTAAAGGAGAACACCTGAGAATAGCAAAAAAGCAGCAGAAATCCTGTAGAGCACAGAAACTCACAGTAGTTCCACAGAGAAGAAATGAAACACCTTGCCTACACCACCTCATTCTTCCAATTGGAATTAGTTCAGAACAAGGAGGGACTTTCTGGTAAGCAAGAAGACCCCACCAGCCCCAATCACCACCGTGGATACTTATAGTCTTTGCTACTGGAGACACCTGTAGTCCTCACAAGTTCTGAGGCCCACTTGAGGGAGATCTCCAGAGTCTACATTCTGAGTTAGCCCCAGAGAGGGAGCTGATACTGTGACTTGCCTCACCCCTCGTACCCTGCTGTGGCCCGTTTTGCTACTGCTCTGCACCATCTTGGAACTGGAGCCACTGTTAGAATGTGTCCTGCCCCAGGTCAAGTAGGCTTGCACCACTCCATCCCTGAGGCTCAGCGCCACTGCACCACATGCACCTGGTAGCCTGATATCCCTAAACATAGCTGCTACTATCACCTACATCCTAAGGCTAAGATACTGCAAAGCCAGTCCATCCTTCCAGGCACTGGTACATCCTCCCCTTAGGTTAAAACAGATGCAGTGCCCCACCCCTGAAAGATCTCAGGCCTCTGGCACACCAGAGTAGTCACATCTTCCCACACCATAGGTGAGGCAGCACCTCCCCATCAGGAGCTCTGAGCCTCTGGCACACTGGAGCAATTGCACCTCCCAGCACCACAGTTGCCCCACTTCCAGGGATCCAGAAGCTCTGCTGACTCATGTAGATGTGCTTTCTGGTGACTGAGAAGACATTGTGCTTTATGCCTCAGAAGATCAGAGCCTAGGCTGAGCTATTCCACTCAGCTCAGGCTGAATAGCCACAGTGCCCTACCTACCTAAAACTGGACTAGTATCTCACAGGCCAAGCTGCTGAAGTACTGTGCCTTTTTAGGGAGTGGAGCCATTGCTGTGCTGCTCCCCACACTCCCAGGGCATAAGGCACAATAGCATTTTGTCATTCCCGGGTCCTTGCTGCTCCTGAACCTAGTCCCACCAGTAGCATGTCTACTGTCATGTCCTACCATCCCAGGATCCAAAGTCACCACTCATCCCCCCAGAGCCTGAGCTGCCACTATGTTCTGATGGCTCTGGGTCCCAAATTGCAGTTGTACCATGCTCCCAGGGACCCAGCCTCCAGTGTACTCCTTCTTCCCCAGAACTGTGCCAGTGCTGTGCCTCCCACTGCAGGTCAGAACCAAAGCTACATTCCAGCCCCCTGGGCCTGAGCTGCTGAAGTGTGCCTCAGAACAATAGACCCCTAGCTTAGTGGGAGAACTGCATCCCCTCATGCCTTAAAGAGTACACATGTGCCTCAAGTCACAGGTGCTATAGTAATTTTCAAGACACTGAGCCTAGGAACCCACTCCACAGCTGCTTTGAGCACCTGTGCCGTGGAGCCCAGTGCCATTATGGCTGCCTATAGGCTGTGTCAGATCCAATACCCAGAAAGACCCCCTCAACTAAGACTCCACACTGTTAGGACGACAAGAACAGGAGTATCCCTAAAGCCCCTGACCTTATAACCTATCCAGCCACTGCCACTGCCACAAACTCCTGAAGCCTAGGTCACTGAAGCACTTGTGTGAATTGTTAACATTGATCCTAATGGAAGAAACTACACAGAGACATACTACTGTGTCCACATGGAACCAGGGCAACCATACCTTACCCAGCTGGCACCTTCAGGGCCAACTACAGGTGAAAGTCTTCTCCAATGAAAGCCACTCTGTAAAGGAAGTGGTGACTGCACCATCAGGTGTGGTGACTGCACCATCAGTTGTGCAAACATCAACAAAGGGATGTAAGAAATATAAAAAAGGAAAGGAACCTGACACCACCAAAGAAACACATACTTCTTTAGTAATATACTTCCCAAAAATAGAAATTTATGAATTGCCTGAAAAAAGTTCAAATTAATAATCATAAGGAAACTCAGTGAGATATAAATGGATACAAATAGATAATTCATTAAAACCAGGAAAATAACTCATCATCTGAATAAGAAACTCAACAAATATACATATCATAAAAAAGCAGAAATCTTGGAGCTAAATAATTTCATTAATAAAATAAATATACAACTGAGAGCTTCAAGAGCAGACTAGATCAAGCAAGGAAAAATTGTGAATTTGAAGGTAGGTCTTTTGAAATGACTTGGTCAGAGAGATAAAAAGAAAAAAGAATGATAAAGAGTGAAGAAATCCTAGAGGACTTATGAGACACCATTGAGCAAACAGATATTCACATTATGAAAATTATGGAAGGAGAAGAGACAGATAAATGTTCAAAAAGCTTATTTAACATAAAAAAGATGAAAACTTTCCAAGTCTTGAAAGATATATGAATATTTAGGTCCATGAAGCTCAAAAGTTTCTAAATAGATTCAACCTAAAGATACACTTTCCAAGGCCCATTTTTTTCAAATTTTCAAAAGTCAAAGACAAAGACAGAGCTTTAAACATAGCAAGAGAAAATAATTAAGAAATAATGCTTTTCTTTTCCACATATAAGGAAATTTCAATTGGACTATCAACAGATTTCTCAACAGAAACCTTACAGGTCAAGAGAGAATGAGATAAATATTCAAAGTTCTGTTAGAAAAAATTATCAGACAAGAATACCGTGCCTAGCAAAATCATCTATCCAAAACGAAGGAGAAATAAAGTTTTTCACAGACAAGCAAAAACTGAGGAAATTCATTACCACTAGAATTACCTTATAAGAATTGCTTAAGGGAATTCTTCAAGTAGAAATAAAAGGATAATAATCACAAATACATATAAATACATGTGAATTATACATAATTAAATCTTAAATACATGTATGAGTTTATCACAAAGTATGAAACTCACTAATACCAGTAAACATATGATCAAATCCAGAATATTTAAATATTGTAATGTTGGTGAATAGATCATATATATCTCTAGTATGAAGATATGTTTTGACTCTTAATAGAGTCAAAATGGCCAAAAATAACTAAAGCTACAATTACTTGTTAAGGAATACGTAATATAAAAAGATGTAAATTGTGACATCAAATCATACATTGTGGAAGGGAAGTGTAAAAGCCTAGAGATTTTGTATGCAACAGATGTTAAGTTGCTATCAGCTTAAAATAGTAGATTATAATCATGAGGCATTATAGAAGTTTCATGCTAATCACAAAACAACAACAAAAACCTACAACAGCTAGTAATAAAGAGGAAGGAATAAGAGGTTAGCACTACAGAAAATTATCACATCACAAACATACACAACAAGTGAGAAAGAAAGGAGAAAGGATCTACAAAACAACTGGAAAACAAATAATAAAATGGCAGTAGTAAGTCCTCACCTATCAAAGGTAACCTTGAGTTGAAATGAATTAAATTCCCCAATCAAAAGACAGAATGGTTGAATGAATTAAAAAAAAAAAAATCTAACGATATGCTGTCTACAAGAGACCAACTTAAGCTTTAAAGGTACACATGAACTGAATGGAAAAGGATGAAAGAAGATATTCCATGTAAATGATAACTGAAAGAGAACAGGGGTGACTATACTTATATCTGATAAAAAGACTTCAAGTCAAAAATTGCAAGAGACAAATGGTCATTATTTAATGATAAAGGAGTCAATTTGTCAACAGGAAATAACCATTATAAATATCTATGCACCCAGCAGAGAAGCACCTAAATACATAAAACAAATATTAATGGAAGGGAGAAATAGAAATAAAATAATAGTAGTGGGTTTCAGTACCCCACTTTTAAAAATAAATCAACAAGACAAAAAAAAAATAAGAAAATTCTAATTTTGAATTGCTCTTTTGACCAAATGGACCTAACAGAATGTCCTGGTCCATTTTTTTTGCTCCTATAACTGAATACCTGAGACTGGGTAACTTAGAAAGAACAGAGATCTATTTCTTACAGTTCTAGGGGCTGGAAAGTACAAGGCTGATGGGCATGCATCTGATGAGAGCCTTCTTGCTACATCATGCCATGGCAGAAGGCAGAAGGTGAGAGAACATGTGCATACATTAGACAGGAAAGGGGCTGAACTCATTCTTTCATCAGGAGCCCAATCCCACAGTAAGACTCCAATTCCCCTGATTACAACTTAACCCATTCATGAAGGGAAAGACTTTGTGACTTAATCATCACTTAAAGGTCCCACCTCTCAACACTGTTACATTGGGAATTAGATTTCCAACATAAAAACTTAAAAACTTTGGCAGAACATATTTAATCCATAGCACAGACATACACAGAACTTTTCACCCAACAGCAGCAGAATGCACATTTTTCTCTAGCACATGTGAAATATTCTCCAGTATAGACCATATGTTAGACCATGAATATTTATGAAGATTAAAATAATGTCCAGTATCATTTCAGAACACAATAGTATAAAACTGGAAATCAATATCAGTAGGAATCTTAGAAAATTACAAATATTTGAAAATTAAACAACATGCTTCTAAACAACCAATGGCTCAAAGAGGAAATTGAGCCAAATGTCATGAGACAAATGGCAATGGAAACACAACATTCCAAAACCCATCATGTGCTTCAAAAACAGACCTAAAAAGAAAGTTTATAACAACAGGCTGAGCGCAGTGGCTCATGCCTATAATCCCAGCACTTTGGGAGGCTGAGGAGAGTGGATAATCTAAGATCAGGAGTTCAAGATGAGCCTGATCAACATGGGGAAACGCTGTCTGTACTAAACATACAAAAAATTAGCCAGGCATCATGGTGGGTGCCAGTAATCCCAGCTACTTAGGAGGCTAAGGCACAAGAATTGCTTGAACCTCGGAGGCAGAGTTTGAAGTGAGCTGAGATCTCGCCACTGCACTCCAGCTTGGGCAACAGAGTGAGACTCCATCTCAAAAAAAAAAAAGAAAAGAAAAGAAAGAAAGTTTATAACAACAAATGCCTACATTAAAAATGTAGAGGAAGGTGGTAGGCAAGATGGCCAAATAGGAACAGCTCTGGTCTGCAGCTCCCAGCGAGATTAAGGCAGAAGGGGGTAATTTCTGCATTTCCAACTGAGGTACCTGGCTCATCTCACTAGGAATGGTTAGACAGTGGGTGTAGCCCACAGAGGGTGAGCTGAAGTAGGATAGGGTGTCACCTCACCTGGAAAGCACAAGAGGTCAGGGAACTCCATCATCTAGCCAAGGGAAGCCTTGAGGGACTGTGCCATGTGAAATGGTGCATTCCAGCCCAGATACTATACTTTTCCCATGGTCTTCGCTACCCACAGACCTGGAGATTGCCTCAGGTGCTTACACCACCAGGGCCCTGGATTTCAAGCACAAAAGTTGGCAGCAATTTCGGCAGACACTGAGCTAGCAGCAGGAGTTTTTTTTCATACCCCAATGGTGCCTGGAACATTAGTGAGACAGAACCGTTCACTCCCCTAGAAAGGAAGCTGAAGCCAGGGAGCCAAGTGGCCTAGCTCAGCAGATCCCACCCTCATGGAGCCCAGCAAGCTAAGATCCACTGGTTTGAAATTCTCATTGCCAGTACAGCAGTCTGAAGTCGACCTGGGACACTCAAGCTTGGTGGTGGGAGGGGCATCTACCATTACTGAGGCTTAAGTAAGCTGTTTTCCCCTCACAGTGTAAACAAAGCCACCAGGAAGTTCAAATTGGGCAGAGCCCACTGCAGCTCAGCAAAGCTGCTATAGCCAGACTCCCTTTCTAAATTCCTCCTCTCTGGGCAGGGCATCTCTGAAAGAAAAGCAGCAGACCCAGTCAGGGGCTTATAGATAAAACTCCCATCTTCCTGAGACAGAGCACCTGGGGGAAGAGATGGCTGTGGGCACAGCTTCAGCAGACTTAAATGTTCCTGCCTGCCAGCTCTGAAGAGAGCAGCAAATCTCCCAAAGCAGTGCTCAAGCTCTGCAAAGGGACAGACTCCCTCCTCAAGTGTGTCCCTGACCCCTGGGCCATCTAACTGGGAGACACCTCCCAGCAGGGGTCGACAGACACCTCATATAGGAGAGCTCTGGCTGGCATCTGGTGGGTGCCCCACTGGGATGAAGCTTCCAGAGGAAGGAACAGGTACCATTCTTTGCTGTTCTGCAGCCTCCACTGGTGATACCCAGGCAAACACCATCTGGAGTGGAGCTGCAGCAAACTCCAACAAAACTGCAGCAGAGGGGCCTGACTGTTAGAAGGAAAACAAACAAACAGAAAGGAATAGCATCAACATCAACAAAAAGGACGTCCACTCAAAAACCTCATCTGAAGGTCACCAACATCAAAGACCAAAAGTAGATAAATCCATCAAGATGAGGAAAAAACAGCATAAAAAGGCTGAAAATTCTAAAAATGGAAATGCCTCTTCTCCTCCAAAGGATTACGACTCCTTGCCAGCAAGGGAACAAAACTGGATGGAGAATGAGCTTGACGAATTGACAGAAGTAGGATTATAAATTATTCTATTATAAAGACACATGCACATGTATATTTATTGCAGCACTATTCAAAATAGCAAAGAGTTAGAACCAATCCAAATGCCCATCAATGATAAACTGGATAAAGAAAACATGGCACTTAAACACCATGGAATACTATGCAGCCATAAAATAGGATGCATTCATGTCCTTTGCAGGGACATGGATGAAGCTGGAAA
Source organism: Pongo pygmaeus (assembly GCF_028885625.2). Classification (NCBI taxonomy): domain Eukaryota; kingdom Metazoa; phylum Chordata; class Mammalia; order Primates; family Hominidae; genus Pongo; species Pongo pygmaeus. The sequence goes on from NC_072384.2 coordinate 88,817,990, forward strand.
CCATCATTCACAGCACACTAACACAGGAATAGAAAACTAAACACCACGTTATCACTCATAAGTGGGAGTTGAACAGTGAGAACACATGGACACAAGGAAGGGAACATCACACACTGGGGCCTGTTGGGGGGTAGAGTAGGAGAAATGCCTAATGCAGATGATGGTTTAAATGGGTGCAGCAAACCATTATGGCACATGTATACCTATGTAACAAACCTGCATGTTCTGCACACGTATCCCAGAACTTAAAGTATAATTTAAAAAAGAAAAAAAACCAGAAGTGAATATTAACAAATATCCATCTTTGTCACAGAAAAAAGTTATATAATAACTTCAACATGTGTTTCTCCAGTAATAATTAGGGTGTGTCGTCACATTTACAAGAGTCATTTGTAGTTCCTTATCTGTGACCTATCTGTTCATATTCTTTGCTCATTTTTCTAAATAGCTGTTGTTCTTTTTCTCATTGATTTGGAAAAGCTCTATATGTATTAAGAAAATTGTCAGCCAGGCACAGTGGCTCACATCTGTAATTCTAGCACTTTGGAGGCCGAGTTGGGGGGGATCACTTGAGGTCAGGAGTTTGAGACCAGCCTGGCCAACATGAAGAAACCCTGTCTCTACTAAAAATACAAAAATTAGCTGGTCGTGGTGGTACATGTCTGTAATCCCAGCTACTCAGGAGGCTGAGGCAGAGGAATCACTTGAACCAGGAGGCAAAGACTGCAGTGAGCCGAGATCGTGCCACTATACTCTAGCCTGGGTGACAGAGCTAGACTCTGTCTCAAAAAAAAAAAAAAAAGGAAAAAGGAAAATTATCCCTTTGTTTATGATTTGAGTTTAAACTATGCTTTCTCTATTTAGCAGACAAATTTAGAGTGGTAAATAGCTAAAAACCAAACTATACCAAGAAAACCACCCATAAGTGAAAAGATACATTTGTAATCTGTAACTTGAAGCAGTGAAAACAACAACAACAACAACAACAAAATGAAGAGAGATCCCAACTAAATAGTCTAACATTAAACTTCAAGGAACTACAATAAGAAGAATAAACTAAACCCAAAATCAGAAAAAGAAAATAAATGATAAAAATAAGGAGATAATTATGTCAAATAAAGAACAGAAAAACCATAGAAAGAATCAATAAAACTAATAGTTTTAAAAAAATATTGACAAACTCTTAACTAGCCTAAGAAACAAGACATAGACTTAAGTAAATAAAATAAATGAAAGTAAAGACATTGCAATAGATGTCTCAGAAATAAAAAGAATCATTAGAAACTATTATGAACAATTGTGTGCCAACAAATTGAAAAATGTAGAGGAAAAAGAGAAATTCCTAGAAAAATACAACCTACCAAGATCAAGTTAAGAATAAATAGAAAGTCTAAATAGACCAATAACAAATATTAATAAATAGATTGAACAAGAAGTCAAAAACCTCCTAAGAAAAGACCAGAACTGGATAGCTTTACAGCTTTACAGCTGAATTCCACCAAGCATTCAGAAAAATTAATATCAATGCATCTAAAACTATTTCAAGAAATAGAGATAGAGGGAATACTTCCAAACACGTTTTATAAGTCTAATATTGCTTTGATACCTAAGCCAAAAACATCGTAAGAAACAAAATATAGGCCAATTTTTCTGATGAAAATTTATGTAGAAACCCCAAATAAAATATCAGCAAATCAAATCCAACAACACGTCAGAAAAGATTATACATCATGGTCATGTGTGATTTATTTTTGGCATTAAAGACTGGTTTAACCATCCAAATCAACCAATGTGATTCATCACATTAACAGAACGAAAGGTAAAAAACACATGATCATCTTAATTGACACAGAAAAAAACATGTGACAAAGTTCAGCATTCTTTCTTGTTGCAAACTGTCAGTAGTCAGGTATGGAAGAAAATTTCCTCAAAGTAATAAAGACCACTTGTGAAAAGTTCACAGATATCATTTCCCATTATAATCAATGGGAAAAAACTGAAAGCTTTTCCACTAAGATTCAGTACAAGGCAAGGATGCCCACTCTCACCACTTCTATTTAACATAGTACTGGAAGTACTAGCAAGAACACTCAGACAAGAAAAAGAAATGAAAGACATCCAAATCAGAAAGGAAGAAGCATATGTCTATTTGCATATAGCATTGTACCATATTTAAAACACATGCGCATACACACACACACACAAATTCCACAAAAACTCTTAAAATTAATAAATGAATTCAGTAAAGTTGCAGAATACAAAATCAACATACAAAAATAAGTAGTGTTTCTATATACAAACAATAATCTAGCTGAAAATGAAATCAAGAAAGCAATCCCTTTTATGATAGCTATAAAAAATACATAGGAATAAATTTAACTAAGCAGGTGAAAGACCTCTACAAGAAAATCCACAAAACACTGATGAAAGAAACTGAAGAGGATACAAACAATTAGAAAGATATCCCATACTTATGAATGAGAAGACTTAATATTGTTAAAATGTCCATAATACCCAAAGCAATATACAGATCCAACACAATCCCCATAAAAATCCCAGTAGCATTCTTCACATAAGCAGAAAAATAATCCTAAAATACAGATAGAACCATAAAAGACCCCAAACAGCCAAACCAATTCTGAGAAAGAACAAACTTACAGACATCACACTTTCTGTTTTAAAATTATTTTACAAAGCTATAGTAATGAAAACAGTATGATACTGACATAAGTACAGATATACAGACCAGTGGAACAGAATAGAGAGCCCAGAAATAAATGCAAGCATTTACAGTCAACTAATTTTTGAGAAGGGAGTCAAGAGGACACAAGGGGAAAGAACAGCATCTTCACTAAATGGTTCCAGGAAAATTGGATTTCTACATGCAAAGGAGTGAAATTGGGCCCTTAGCTTGCATTAAAAAATCAAATAAAAATGGCTAAAAGACCTAAATATAAGACCAAAAACTAAAAAATCTCCTAGAAAGCAACATATTAAAAGCTCCTAGACATTGGCCTTGGCAATGATTTTTTTGAATATCACATCAGAAGTTCAGGCCACAAAAGAAAAAATGAATAAGCAGGACTATATCAAACCGAAAACATTTTTCACAGCAAAGGAAACAATCAACAAAATGAAATGGTAGCTTACATAATATGATAAAAACATAGTCACAAATCACATAACTGATAAAGGGTTAATATTCAATATTTGTAAAGAACTCTTACCACTCAATAGTGGAAAAACAAGTAACCTCATTAAAAAAAAAATGGTCAGAAGGCCTCAATACACATTTCTCCCAAGAAGAGATAGAAAAAACAAATGCTGGCAAGAATGTGGCGAAAGGAGAACTCTTATACACTGTTGGTAGACAAGTAAAGTAGCATAGCCATTATGGAAAACAGTATACCGTGTGTATATCCAAAGGAAATGAAATCAGTATGTCAAAAAGATATCTACACCCCCAATGTTTTTTATAGAATTATTCAGAATAGCCAAGATATGAAATCCACCCAAGTGTCCATCAATGGAAGAACAGATAAAGAAATTATGGGGCATATACACAATGAAATATTATTTAGCCATAAAAAGAAGAAAATTCTGTCATTTTCAACAACATGGATAAACCTGTGGGATATTATGTGAAGTGAAATAAACTAGGCACATAAAGACAAATACTAAATTATCTCACTCATATGTGGAATCTAAAATCTTTATTTCATAAAAGTAGAGTAGAATGGTGGTTACCATGGATTGGGAGCAGGAGGAGGTTGGGGAGGTGTAGGTTAAAGAATACAAAACTTTACATAGACAGGAGAAATAAGTTTAAGAGATACATTGTGCAACATAGTGACTATAGTTAATAATATATTGTATTCTTGAAACATGCTAAAAGAGTAAACATTACCACTGTCACCACAAAAATGACAACCATGTGAGTTAATGCATATATTTATTAGGTAGATTTAGTTATTCAACAATGTATATATACTTTAAGCAACATTTTGTGCACAGTAAATACACACAATTTTATGTCAATTTAAATAAAAAAATAATAAAAAGAGACATAACTCTGAAAAAAAGAAATACCAGTTTATGGGTTGTGAAAAAAATATCTGCAAGCCATTTATATGATAAGAGGTTAATACCCAAAATTTATAAAGAACTCAGATTACTCAACAGTGGAAAAACAAATAACCTGATTCAAAAATAGCCAAAAGACTTGGATAGAAATTTTTCCAAAGAAGATATTAAAATGGCCATCTGGTATATGAAAAGGTGTTGAACATCCTTAATCATCAGGGAAATGAAAATCAATACCATTATGAAAGACCATCCTTACCACAACACACCTGTTATAATGACTATTACCAAAAAGTCAAAAGATAACAAATGTTGGTGAGGGTATGAAGAAAAGGGAACTCTTATTCACTGTAGGTGGGAATGTAGGTTGATATAGCCATTTTGAAAATAGTATGGCCGTTTCTAAAAAATCAAAAATAGAACTACCGTATGACCCAGCAGTCCCTCTTCTAGGAATATACCCAAAGGAAATAGAATCACTATCTTGTAAAGATACCTGCACTCCTATTTCTTTGCAGCATTATTCACAATAGCCAAGATATGAAAACAACCTAAATGTTTGTTGTTGAATAAATGGATAAACTGTGATACATATATACAATAGAATATTACTCAGTTCTGAAAAAGAATGAGATCTTGCCATTTGCCACAACATGGAAAAGCCAAGAGAACATATGCTAAATGAGATAAATCAGATGCTGAAATGAAAATATTGCATGATATCAATTATTTCATACATACAGATGGAGAACAAAACAGTGGTTACCAGGAGTGGGGGTGGGGAGGAAGTGGGAGGTACAGTTCAGAGCATTCAAAGCAGCAGATATGTAGGAATAACAAGTTTAGGATCTAATGTACAACATGAGGACTACAGGTAATATAATTGTACTGTATATAAGATTCATGCTAAATGATTAGATTTTAGCTGCTCTTGCCTTCAAAACAAACAAAAATATCTGTAACTATATGTGATGACAATTGTGTTAATTTTCTTCATTATGGTAACTTTTTGCTGTCTGTAGGTATCCCATAATATGCTGTATATCTTGAATACACACAATACAATTTATTTATTTATTTATTTATTTTATTTTATTTTTTGAGACGGAGTCTCGCTCTGTCACCCAGGCTGGAGTTCAGTGGCGCGATCTCGGCTCACTGCAAGCTCCGCCTCCCGGATTCACGCCATTCTCCTGCCTCAGCCTCCCGAGTAGCTGGTACTACAGGTGCCCGCCACCACGCCCAGTTAATTTTTTGTATTTTTTAGTAGAGACAGGGTTTCACCGTGGTAGCCAGGATGGTCTCGATCTCCTGATCTTGTGATCCACCTGCCTCAGCCTCCCAAAGTGCTGGGATTACAGGCGTGAGCCACTGCGTCCGGCCAATACAATTTATTTAAAATTAAATAAGAACTATTTCTTATTAAAAAAAGAACCCCTATAAATAAATAAAACGAAAGACAAATTTAATGAAGTGGGGGAAAAGTACAGAGAGTTCATGAGAAAAGATTTCCACATTGCTTGTAAATATGTAAAAAACTGCTTAACATAATTAGACGTCAGGGAAATGTAAATTAAAAAGCATGAAATTTTAAAAGTGGCAATTCTAGGTGGCGAAAAGGATGTGGGCAATTAAATAAGAGTGTAAACTGGTAAAATAACTTTGGAAAACTGACAGCATCTGAACATATGCATTCGCTATGACACAAGACATTCTCTCCTAGGAATATAACAAGCCACCAAAAAAAGGTACAAGAATGTTCACAGCATTGTTTATAATGCATAAACCAAGACATAATCTAAACACTCACCGACAGTAGAAAGCATAACTGAATTGCGGCATAATAATACAATGGACACAATTAGCATAGAAAATGAACAGACATATTACTTGCAACAACATGACTGAATCTCACAATCAGAAACCTGCATGAAAGACCTGATCCCCAATTAATCTAAACTGTATTGTATGATTATGAATCCATCTATGAAAAATTCAGAAAAAAGCAAATATAAGTATTGGTGTTAGAAGTCAGAATACTGGTTATCTGTGGGGTGGAAGAATGGATAGTGACAGCAGTGGGTGCAAAAGGGAATTTCTGAGATGCTGGTGATGTTTTATTTCTTGACTCTCATGGTGGTTATATGATTATGTTTTTTGGTGACAATTCACCAACCTGTACACTGTGGTTTTATGTTCTTTTCCATAAGCAGGCTTCATTTCAATAAAAATGTTTATTTACAAAATTGAAGATAAAACACCAAATTCCATGCCATGGAATATAGTCCTTCTTGTTCCAGGGCTTATGACTTCATGCCACCCATGTGCTCTTAATCTCTGCATCTAAGACGTTAATACAGTCTTAAAATATTTAAACAGCTTCCAGGCACAGAGAAACAAATACTGTATGATTTTATTTATATGTGGAATCTAAAAAAGTTGCTCATACAAGTAGAGAGTAGAATGGTGGTTACCAGAGACTGGATGTCTTAGGGGAGGTGGACTGGGAAAGGGGAGACATTGGTTAGCGGGCAGAAAGTTACAGTTAGATAGGAGAAATAAGTTCTGGTATTCTATTGCACAGCAAGGTGAGTATAGTTAATAATAATGTATTGTATATTTCAAAATAACTAAAAGAGAGGATTTTAAATGTTCTCACCCCAAAGAAAGGATAAATATTTAAGGTGATGGATATGCTAATTACCTTGATTTGATTATTTCACAATGTTTACATGCATCAAAACATTACACCGTACCCCATAAACATGTGCAATTATTGTCAATTAAAAAGAAAACAAAAGTTGAAAAATATTTAAAGGGCTGTTTTAACAGACTCTTACTTTTTAGTAGGAAAAAATAAAGTTGTTCATTTTGAAATTTTGGCTTGCATTCCAAGGAATTATATAATTTCCTGTCCGATAGAGGAAGATTCCTTGTTTCAATAATAAATGACCTTTCTATGTCCTCTACAGTATTAGAAAAACATCCTTCTGTAAAATTCTTTTTAGGTTTTCAGTTTCTTTTCAGGGTTATTGATGTTCCCTCCAAAGTCAGGAAAAGGAGCAATTTCTGTCCTTGGATTCATATTTGATTGTAAGCTCAGGATCATAGCCCTCAGAGTTGCTAGCTTAGCCTTTTAGTTTATGTTTCTGCCCACTGGTGTATTTCATTCTCCTTAATCCATTAATACAGCTTGACTATTTTTTAACCTTAAGATAAAGGTGTTCTTTTTTTTCCTGTCTACAAAGCAAATGAGAAAGTATAGAATTTTAAGTAAAGTCGCAATTTGATAGATGTGACTGATTTTTCATGGTAAAGCAACTAAAGAGGTGAGTTTGCTAATTTATTATAATTAAAACATTTTATTTAGGTAGCCACACAACAAATTACATTCCTGCATTAATGCGTTGTCACTTGAATCTAAGTTCAGATTTTGAATTCTAACGAGAATATTTTAAATTATTTTTGAAACAAACTGATCCATTTTTTTAAAAAAATGACCTTAATAAAAACTAAATGATCTGAAAATCACCAGTCTTTTATCTTGTATTTTGAAACTCAAATGAGAAGTGGAAGCTGTGTTTATGATTAGGGGATATGGAAAGCTGACTATGAGAAATGTCTCATAGATTTGGAGCATCAGAATATATATGGCTATTTTCAGCAAAAAAAAAAAAAAAAGTGAATTATGGAAGTCTCTTGGGTGTAAACTGTACAAAGGTATCTTTTATTCAGCATTCCCAGGGATTAGATAGTACACATATTGATAAGCCAAGCACTACTCATTATATAATGGTTTGCACTAGTTTTGCTTTTTTGAAAAATTTCTTTACAGCCATAAAGTCATTTCTCAAATATCTATCTTCTCCTCCTTTCAAATTAAAAATAAGTCTGGATGATTCCTGTAAAATGAAAAAAAGAGGCAGTGTTGAGTAACGGAAAAAAGAATAACCTTGGAATCTGGTTCTTGGCTTCTAGACCTGGCATTACCCCCCTCAGCATTTCTTTGGGCACATCAGTCTTTCTGAGTCTCAGTTTCCTCATTTGTAAAATGTGGATAACAACTCTTGTTCCACTTACCTCACTGGTTGTTTTGAACAAGTGTGGTAAATCAGAAAGCTCTGTAAAAACCTATTACATAAATGTCAGGTGTTACTAATACTACTACTATTTTAAAAAGAATTATTGGGACTAAATTTCTAAGATGGTACATCTCTGTTTGACTCAGTTGCTTGACTTACACTGAATTTATTTTCTATTGAACTTGGAAATGTCTAGAAGCTATCCAATTTTGTAACCTGCAGGGAATATGTAAAGCTTTAGAAACTAAAGAAATCATCTGCCTTATGTTGTGTAAATGATGTGCAAATGCTACCAAATTATTTGTTTTAGATAGGCATAAAATTTAAGAGAAACAAACAAGAAGGCAGAGGAAGCATTTCCTACAGTTGAAATTGCTGATAATCTCTATGTATTTAAATGTACTAGATTAGAGCAGAGGGGCTAGCCCTGGCAAATGTGCTACCAAGAGGCCACTCAAGGCCATTTGCGGAAAGACATTGGCTCTAGTACAGTTACCCTTAAGTAACTTCTAGTTCTTTTTCCCTATGACCATACAATTTGGCTCCCATTGCTAGTGGGCACCACTCTTCTAGGCTCTCCCTGTTCCAGACTGTAGTGGTGTTCCCCACCCCTCTTCATTTGCCTCTAACTGCCAAAGCTTTGAGGTTTCCAAAAGGCAAACACAGCCTGATCCTTCCTCCAGTGGATGCTTTTGAATGTGTCAAACCATTTTTTCCATCTATTGGACTTGGAGACACGAGGAAAAAGAAAAGTTATGGGAAGGCTCCTAAATGTTTAAAGTGGGCTGACTCATCTGACCCAGGTCACACTGACCATTTGGACTCCTCAGAGCATTTTCTGTGTACCTTGAGAGCTCCCTGACCAGTTGCCAGCATCATTATCAAAGAAGCTGCCATCCATAGTTCCCTGCAAGTTGGTCTAGTCCACAATCACAGGTCAGAAATAATCTTCCATCTGAATGATGGTAGAAGCATCCTGAATCACATGCAGCTTCGTGTGGCAGGACAATTGTTTGGCTCTGTTGTTCTTCTTGAGGGTTTCCTATACCAGTCAGAAGGAGTATATTGCAAAATGGAACACACTGGCCTCTTTAAAAAATTATTTACATATCATGAATTTATTATTATGGTAGATTTCATATAATTCTAAATTATATTTCCAATGCTAATATCAGGTGATTCCTGTATTCAGAGAGTTGTGGTGAAAATTGCCTGTGGAGTATTGGCAATAAAGAGAAAGGAGGGATGCAGAATGATTGCCCAGAATATCACTAGTAACATATTGGGCACGATTTTCCCTTGCCTTCTCAGGAGGGTGTGATCATATACTGAGCCAACAGAGAAATAGCTTAACAGTTCTACAGCCAGGGATCTCTGAGGGATGCTTCCAATTCCCCACATTGGTGTTAGCAGCAGCCTTTCTACATTAACATCGATTTCCATTAGTTCACTGGTGGAAAAACACAAAACTCTGTCAGGTTGCTCATTTTAATCAGCACGTAGTCTTATTTGACTACTGGATATTTTGTGTAATATCCATATTTTAATTTTAGAATGCCTCAAAATATTTTCAATATTTGTCTTGTTCCAATTTTAACATTTTTCTGGTTATTTCATACTATATTCCTTTGTATATATTTATGCTACTACAGGTGGGTTTCCAAATTGTACTTTTTCTAAATAGCATTTTGGCCTTCAACATTTTTATTTAAATGAGATAACCTGAGAAAAATAACTTCCCCTACTACCAAAGTCCGTGCCTGAGCCAAACACATTCCAGCTTCCCACTCTTACTCTCCTTGTCTTACTGATTTTTATTCATCTTTCAGACCTTAAGTGAAATAAATGTTCCTTCCTTAGGGGAATCTCCCCTAAATCCTAGAACCTCCAGTAATACATTCACATAGTTCCTAGCACCTTAGATTCACATCACTTTATACCATTCTTATTACATACCAATTTGTATAACTGTTTTTTAGGTCTAATGACTTCCCTTCTGGGCTATAAGCTCCAGGAGAGCAGACACTGTGCTTGTCTTGAACTCTCCTGAATTTTCTTTTTCTAATACATTAGCTGGCACTTAGTAGTAGCTCAGAAATATTTTGTGTAAGTGAAGAATGAATAAATCAACATCTCTCTGGCACACAATTCCTCATAAACCTAACACCTATAATACTGATGAAACATGGAGCAAATTTAGGAAATCTATGTCCACTAGTTGACCAGGTGTAAGAGATAAACTCTCTGATTCTGGCTTCAGTTGACAAAGTTTTCATGGTGTATTAATTCTCCCAATCTTCAAGTTGTTACAGAATCAGAGGCTTTGCAGAGGCTTTGTACCTTTGATGGACCACCTGCCAGGTGTAAGTCAAATAGCTTTAGAATCTAGCCCTAAGACGTGGGTGGTATTCTCTGTGCTCATTCAGTTCAACCATTATAAAGTGAGGTAAATTCACTATTTTCTTCCTACAGACGCAAAGACAGAGACCGAGAAATACCATTCCCATTGCTCTTACAGGCTGGCAATAAATGGCTGCAAATATAAAGAATGAAGCATTTTTTAAAATTCTCATTTTACCATTTCTAGAGACATTACCAACACCTGTGCTTCTTTTAGTTCCCACTGTGCCTATTAAGAATTTTACATTATTTCTGATTACTAAACTCTACTAAGGCAATCAGCTGAGTTCACTTGCTTGCCAAACAGGAAATGACTGAAAAAAGGCAAATACAAGGACAGCAAATCCTTTGAGCCATCTTATTAGGCACTGAAGAGCCATTTTGAGGCAATCTTCCTTTCCTTTATGGGAAGCAGAGTAAACCAAACTCTCACTTGATTTCCCAATTTAGAAGCTACTGCTTATTGTGTACCTACAAAGTAGTATTCGTACACACACTTTCTGAAAAGACATGAAAGAAGAGGCTTAAAGACCCCAGTGGTTATCATGCAATCTTTCAATTCTAGATAAAGTTAAAACCTTGACCTTTAGTTTTTCCCAACAAATTAGACAATGTGAGGTAGGTTGTTTTATTCCAACTGTCATTTGTTTTAAATATATATTTTGGAACATGAACATTGAACACAATAGGGACACAGTATTTATACTTGATTTTTTAAAGTGGGGCTTGGATGTTTATTTGAAATGTTTGGTAAACTTTTGTTTCCCTTCACCATAGTGCTTGTGCTATCAAAGCGAACATGTGGCAGAACTTTAAGGACTGATGCCAAACATATGGTATCCACAACCAGTCAGCATAACCTTTGGAATGCTAATTGCAGAGAAGAGCCAAATGAAAATGCTTAATAGCACACATATGGCCGGTTAAGGATTTCCTAACAGAATGACTGACTACTCTAAGGCATGTAAATATCTTTGTCAAGTAGAACAGACAACTTTTAATGTTGCAAGAAATACCAGGATTAAACATAGTCTTTTACAAGTTTTATGTATTTTTAAAATATGCAATTAAAATATAATTTTCATATCTTTATTAAACCTATAAAATGCCTTTCCCAAAACTATATGCCTTCTAAAAGGGCCTGCCACTTTCCTATTAATTTTTAGCCTGAAACTATCAGAATTATAGATGCAATAATTTTTGCTGAACTAAATATATAAAAATTCCATGAAAACAACCGCCACAGCAACGTAAATTTAATATCTAGATAAAGCATTTATTTTAAGCCCTAATTGTGGATCAAAACTTTTCAGCTCAAAGGATGGGCAGTGATCACTTAATTTAAATGTACCACTTGATATAGAGGAAATTATGATTCATAGAAGTTACATGACTTGTCCAATGCACACGGCGTGGCAGTAGCTAAGCCCAATTTGAATCTGTGATTTCATTAATATATCCCAATATTATTTTCATTAACTTACTCCATCATATAAAATATATTATCCTCTAACAAGAATGTTAAGGGACCATTAAAACTCTGTTGAAATTATTATTTGCTGAGGAACAAAATGAATGTAACTTTTGCCTTTTTTGAGGGTTTTCAGGGGGACCTGTTTCTAGTTCCTTCTCCCATCTTGCCCCTTTTTATCTGAAGTCGTTCTTCCATGTAACATGCTACCTCAACATAGAAAGGAAATCGATTGAATCAGCACTCACCTCAGACTATCCTCTCCCACCAACTCTCTCAAATCATTGTTTCTAATCTCATCACAAAGCTACAGCCTGAGTGGACTAAGATTGGCTGTACAGACTTATGACCAAATTTAAAAATTAAAATTTGTTACTCTGCCAACTATCTAATTTATATGGTACATCCATAAAAGCTCATTGAAAAAGAATGTATTTACAAATTTCTAATCATCTCATTTAGATGCATATTTCTAAAATACCTATCAACATAGAACATAGTAATATTTTATTTTGATTTTGTTTTATTTGTTTTTGCTAAGAATACTGAGTTCATAAACTTCTGGTAACAGTTCCCTATTGTTGCATAACACACCACTCTGAACTCTTTATAGTAAAACAATGATCATTCATCTGCTTTTGATAATGGGAACAGGTCAAGGTTCATTGGGTATGGTTCTTCTGTGCTCCATGTCGTGTTATTGTTGGCAGTTGGTGTTGGGGTGGGAGAGGTGGGATCTATTTGTGGCTAAACATTCTAAGATGGCTTTACTCATGTGCCTGGCACCTCAGCTGAAGTGGTAGAATCACTGAGGCCTCATTGAGATGGCTGGGCCTTCCTATTCTAGTGATGGGTTCTGAGTATGGGCTCACCTATATATCCATGTGGGGTCTTGATTTTCCTCCAGGTGGCCCCACTGTTTCCATGTGAATAGTCTAGACTTCTTTTCATGGTAGTTAACTTCCAGGTGAGTGAAAGCACTGCTAGGTCTACTAAGTTCTAGGCTTGGGACTGACAGGGTTACTTCCTCTGTATTGATCAAAGCAAGTCATAAGACCATCCAGATTTGAAGATGGCATACAGACTTTATATTTTGAAGGAAGATGGGCAATATGCATTTAGGTGTGGGAACAATTGTTGGTGACTAATTTGTAGACAATCACTTGTGTGAATTAATCGTTTATATTTAGGTTAGACAAATAAAAGTATGGTTCTATCTTGAACTACCAATCATCTTTCTCTATACCATTGATGAAACCCTCAATCAAGAACAAGAAAGACTTGATTGTATTGTTCTAAGTCTTTCTTTTTTAGTCATATATTATGTGTTACCTTCTGCTCTACTTCTGCAGTTCATGTTGGTTCAGACAGCTACTTATGAAATCCTTAGATTAAAGCTGACATATTAACTATCTCCATAGGCAAAATTGCTCAAAACTTAGGCTTTAATACACAAAATATATTTTCTTTCTAACCACAGTTCAAACACTTACACTTTATTGCTCTAATATTTCCCTGCCTAACATCTCCCACACAAGACCATTAAATACAATAAATCTAGAAGACATTGCCTTCTTTCAGTGCAAACCAGGTCTATCACTTCTGTGAAAAGATGATAAATCTTGACTGCAAAATGTCTTTAAAGTTATGGCTCCCTCCTGCCAAATGACTGTAAAGTATAAGGTTTCATATACCTGTCTGACTTTAATTTGAGGGAAAAAAAATACAAAGAGATAGATGTTAATTTTAACCTGAAAAGCCACATCTTATTTTCAAATTTTATTTACTCTGTCTTTCCTAATCTGTCATATTCACCTTCCTCTACTTTCTCTTTATACCGTTCACACACTTCCCAAGTTGTAAGTATCTTTCCTTGCTGAAAGTTTACTTACATAAGTGAATCTCTTTATATAACAAGTAAGTTTAATAATATAGCAATATATATAATTTGTACACCAAGTAAAGCCTTAACTATTCTTACTACCTAAAGGACCAAGATGTTTTTCCTGAAGAAACAGAAGGAGAAGGACATTTCAGGTTTAGGGAACAATGTGAACAAAATATGAGGCAGGAAAATGTAAGGAAATGTCCAGGAAATGGTGAGTGATCCTTTATGACTAAAGCAGGTTTATGTACAGCTTAAAGATCAGTTCTAATTTACAATATGTTTGCTAAGACTGAGTAGTGTTTTAAAATATTTGAAATCTTTGTTAATATTTAATATCTGGGAAATTTCACATCACCTTTCAGATTCTTGATTTGTCGTGAAAAACTAAGATGGAAACCATGAGCTCTTTTTTTCTGCATCGCAATATAAATTAATTGGACTAGGCTAAATTCTATAATAAGCAGCTTCAAATTTTCAGTGGCTTGACACTATATATATATGAATACAGATATATATATAAATCTATATTAGTCAGGGTCTTCTAGAGAGACAGAACTAATAGGGAGTTTATTAAGTATTAACTTACACAATCACAAGGTCTCACAATAGACTGTCTGCAAGCTGAGGAGTAAGGAGAGACAGCCCGTGTCCCAAAACTGAAGAATTTGGATGTTCGAGGACAGGAAGCATCCAGCACGAGAGAAAGATGGAGGCTGGGAGGCTAGGCTCTTCTCACTTTTTCATGTTTTTTCTGCCTGCTTTATATTCAGTGGCAGCTGATTAGATTGTGTCCACCAGATTAAGGGTGGATCTATCTTCCGCAGACCACTGACTTAAATGTTCATGTCTCTTTTGGCAACACCCACACAGGCACACCCATGATCAATACTTTGTACCCTTCCATCCAATTAAGTTGACACTCAGTACTAACTATATATATGTTTAAATATATATATATATTTATATAGTGAATACAAGTATTTAAATATATATATTTAATTTTCCAAAGCAATGGTTCTGTATTAGTTCATTCTCATGCTGCTAATAAAGACATATCCAAGACTGAGTAATTTATAAAGGAAAATGGTTTAATGGACTCATGGTTCCACATGGCTGGAGAGGCCTCACAACCATGGTGGAAGATGAAGGAAGAGCAAAGGGACATCTTACATGGTGACAGGTAAGAAAGCTTGTGCAGGGGAACTCCCATTTGTGAAACCATTAGATCTCATGACTCTTATTCACTACCATGAGAACAATATGGGGGAAACCACCCCCATAATTCATTTTTTTCCCCTTGGCCCTGCCCTTGAAACTTGGGGATTATTACAATTCAAGGGGAGATTTGGGTGGGGACACAGCCAAACAATATCAGGTTCAACCAAGGTGTTCTTCATCTGGTGCCTTTTCCATATGGGCTCTCTACCAAATGATGTATGACAAGCACAAGCTCATTTTATCTTATCATTGCATCTTCCTCTGGGACTTTGGATATCTCCATTCAGCAGGGTAAAGAAGAAAGAGAACAGAGAATTATGCATGGGCAAGTTTTATGGTTCAGGCCTAGATGTTTGTCAGTTCTATGAACCAGAAATCAATCATATGCCTCACTCAATGGCAATGAAGGCTGGGCAATATGTTGTAGCTGTTATTCGGAAGGAAAAGAACCGGCTTGTGAACAATTAGCCAATGCCTGCCACAAGACAGCATCCTGGAGGTGAGTAGCCTCTACTCTTCTAATCAGCATGTGTGGTGCCTCTTTCACCACAGTATGCACCCAGCCTGCTGCACTCATCTCAGTGGTCGGCCTGGGTGCTGTAGGCATTTAAGTGTGCAACCCTCAGGATAGGAAATGAAAAAAAGCGTGTCTAGAAGAGGTAAAGAAGATTCTTTCTGTAAAGGGAAAATATTTAGTAAACCTTGCATTTAACAGAAAGGCATTTTGTTCTTTTTGTTCTTTTTGTTTGTTTTTTGGAGAGCACAATTCTCTCTTTTGGTCAATGGACCATACAGAGATGTAAGAGGACAAGCAATTATCTAGTTTTTAAGTCAATCTATGAATATTTAAATATTTTATAACGTCTAGCATTGCTTTTGCTGTACTTCTAAATAAAATTAAGTATTTGTGGTATTTTTATGGTACCAATATTTTTCTCAATGTAAGAGAACTCTGATTTATGGAATGTGATTTTGAATGATAAAGAGAGATTTAATACACAGTCTAGTTGTTTGACATTTTTCTCTGTAAACTTGTCAATTCCTTGATTGTTCAGACCAAGTTTACCAATGTCAGGATATAGTTAGTATTTTTTGAAAAGCCTTGTTTTTGCAGGCATAATTCTTTTAAATGTTGTATATCTCGAGCCTGGGAACTTCTTAGAAATTTCAGATGATCTTCCTTTGTGCATTTGTTAAAGTGAAATGGATATATAATAAATATTCAGATAAGTCTTAGTAATGCAAAGGGACTTGAGACCATTAAATTTAATCTCACTTTACAATGAAGTCACTGAGGCCGCAGGAGGTAAACTCCTTTGTCCGAGTACTTAGATCTATTTAAATTTCAGGGAATTTCTAGGTTGCTTTGCAGCATAGTACCTTTATTTATGTCCAAACCATCATTAAATTTTACTACAAACACTGAATTGATGATTTGGGAGATTTCATGGTGTTGTTATCAAAGAGAGGGGAGGCTTAAGGTAAGACACAGACAGACGTATTAGGAAATGTAGCATGGAACTAAATTAAGAGTGGATATTATAGCACAAACTTTTCCAAAATATACTAGAGGTGGATAATATTTGAAGAGGTTTTTAAGTTGTCAGAGCTTCTAAATACATGTAAAACATATCATATTGCCTTCTCCTATTGTTCCTTAATCTATCCAGCACTGAATTATCCTATTCAGCCATTTTTCTCCCCAATGTTTCATCTAAGCTCACCCACTCTCTTCTACCACCTGGACCCGGGGCAGAGTTAATACAAGTAGGGCTACTTTCAGTGCTTTTCAGAAACAAGTTCCCCTTGTGATACTTTTGATATCTTTCTATGAAAGAAAATATCTTTCCTGAATTCCAATTTCTTTTTTGTCAGTCTAAGACCCTCACTCTTTGTAGGCTGCATCGTTTTTGTTTTCTCACTTTCCTTCACTGAGATAGGAACTCTGTCCTCCTGTACCTGTTCATTCTCCCTATTATATAGCCCACTGCCCAGCCCTGGTTACTCTTTGTCTTACCTGTTCTAACCATCCTGATTTCTTAATGATCGACTCCCTTTCCCATAGGCATGATCTTATTTGCTCTTTATATGTCTTCAGACTGCATTAAGCAGTCTAAGCCTGCACCATAGATCTAGGATGAAAATTATTTGGCCACTAAATATGTGACTTACAGTGATCTTACATGTAAGGTTACCTGATTCTAGGAAAATGTATTGCCAATTACTATTTCACATCTTCATTTTGTTTGTATAGCAGGGATGTATGATGACTTTGATTTTTAGACAGCTAACTCTTTTATAACTCAGTTATATGAGTTCCTCCATATAACTTCTAAAGCTTTTACCATAAGTCAAATATATTACAAAGAGCAATTTGTACTGGCCTATATAATGGGTAGGGCAACATAGCAGTATATGAGATGTCTACTATTAGCCAAATTACCTCAGAGTTCCATTTAACTTCCAAAAATTCTTTGAAGTTTAATTCTCAGGATTTAGTTGCATCTGTGCTTAAAATTTTAACAAACTTATTATGACAAAAACAGAAATGTATACCATCAGGGAGTTAGATAAGGTTATGAAGTTGTAGACATCTAAAATTTCATTTAAAAATGTCAGATAATCTAAGATAAGCTTTGGACAAACAAATGTGCTTAGAAAATATACAAAGTCATTCTCAAAAAAATTAAAAAATAAAGTTTCACTAAGGAGATCCATCATGATTCATACTCATAAGTTCATTGTTATCTTAAAGTCTCTGACTGATATTCCAATATCTGGGCAGTCTCTGTCATCTTTCTTAACTATTTTCTTGCTTGATTCTTTTTTACCATAGATCATATTTTCTTCCACATTCACGTCTCTACTGATTTTTTGTAGTGGACCAGATATTTTTATATAAAAATAAAGTGTAAAATAAGAGAGTAGGTAACACTTCCAAACTCATTTTATGAGGCTAGTATTACTCTGACATCAAAACAAGACAAAAACATCATAGAAAAATAAAACTAAAAACCAGTATCTATAATTAATAGTGATGAAGAAAAGTCTTTTACAAAATACTCTTAAACTGAATCCAGCAACATATGAAAAGAATTATACACCATAATTAAGTGGAATCTATCCCAGGAATTCAAGGTTGGTTTAATATCGAAAAATCCATTAATATAATCCTATCTATGGAATAAAAAACAAAAATCACATGATCATCTCAACAGATGCAGAAAAAACTTTGACAAAATGCAATATCCTTTTATGATATAAACACTCAACAACATGGAATAGAGATAAACTTCCTCAATTTGATAAAAGGCATCTATCAAAAACTCATAACTAACATCACCCTGATGATAAAAGACTGAATGCTTTCACTATAAGATCAGAAACAAGGATTTCTCTTCATACCACTTCTATTTAACATTATACTGCAGATTCTAGAGCAATTAGGCAAGATAAAGAAACAAAAGGCATCCAGATTGCAAAAGAAGAAGCAGAACTATCTCTATTCACAAATGACATTATCTTGTATATAAAATTTCCTTAGGAACCAACCAAAAATCCATTATAACTAATAAGCACAAGTTTATGGGATATAAGACAAATATTTTTAAAATTAATTTTATTTCTAAAAATTTGTAATGAACAATTCAAAAATGAAATTAAGAAAATAATTCCATTACAATAGCTTCAAAAATAATAAAATTTTTAGGACTAAATTTTTACAAAGAAGTACCAAACTTATACTCTGAAAACCGAAACACATTATTGAAAGAAATTAAAGATCTAAATTAATAGAATAAATCCCAGGTTTCTGTACTGAAGTTATTAGATTGTTAGGATGTCCAGTATTTTCTCAAACTGATATACAGATTCAATACTATCCCTAGGAGAATCCCAGCTAAATTATCTGTATGAATTGAGAAGCTGATTTTTAAATCCATATAGAATTGCCAGAGGCTTGGAATACTCAAAACAAACTTGATAAAGAACAAAGAAAGAAAACTCACACTTCCTGAATTCAAAACCCAATACAAAGAAACGCTCTTCAGGACTGTGTGGTACTAGCTTAAGTATAAAGTTAATGGAACAGAATTGACAGCTCAGAAATTAATCCATATATCTATGGTCAACTAATTTATGACATGGATGCCAAGACAAACCAATGGGAAAATAATCAACAAAAAATTGTGCTTAGACAACTATGCAGGTAAATTCAAAAGAATGAAGTTGGAACCTTATCTCATACCACATAAAAATTAACTCAAAATTGATCAAAGACCTAACTATAAAAGTTAAACTATAAAACTCATAAGATAAAATTATAGATAAATCTTCATGATCTTGGATTTAGAAAAGATTTTTTTACTATGACACCAAAGCATGAGGAACAAAGAAAAAACTGATAATTTGGACTTCAGCAAAATTAAAAACCTTTGTGCTTCAAAGGACACTATCCAGAAAGTTAAAAGACAACCCCCAAAATATGATAAAACATTTTTAAATCATACTTCTGATAAGAGACTTCTATCTGAAATATATAAAGAAATATTTCAACTTAATAAAAAAAGACAACCCAATTTAAAGGGCAAAGGACCTCAATATATATTTCTACAAGGAAGATATACAAATAGCCATCAAGCACATGTGAAAAAAATGCTCAATAATTAGTCATCAGGAAAATGCATATCAAAACCACAGTAGATATCTCTTCATAACTACTAGAATTGCTAGAATAAGAAAGTCAGATAAGGGTGGGGCCAAGATGGTTGACTAGAAGCAGCAGTGATCAGAGATCCCCATAGAAAAGAACCATAATAGTATGTAAATACTGCACTATCAACGAGGTATCCAGGTTCTCTCATCAGAACTGACTAGGTGGGTGGTGTGACCCACGGAGAAGAAGGAATACCAGTGTGGTGCAGTGACCCACCTGAGAGCCACACAAGGCAGGGAAGCCCCCACCCCCCCAACCCAGGGAAGTGGTGAGTGGGTGTGCTACCTAGCCATGGAAATAGTGCTTTTACCATGGAACTGCGCAACCCAGGGATCAGAAGATTCCACTCATGAACCTACGCCACTGGGGCCTAGGGTCCCAACCCAAGACGCACAGATTCAAAACAGCCTCTCAACTAGAATCTGCTTAAGACTACTGAGTTTCTGGGTGGGAGGAGTGACCAGCACCATAGATGTGACTGCCTGCTGTCTAAGCTCTTTGAGCTCCTTGAGGGAGGAGCAGCAGGCAGTTCTGGAACAGATAGCTGCCTAAGACCCTAAGCAACCTGGTCCAGGAAAGGGTGGCAGCCATCTCTACAGCTCCAGGCTGTGCTTTTCCTCTGTTGAATTCAGGGGGGCTGCATGGCTTGGTCCCAAAAGGTGTCCCCCACAGCCCCACATGCCGGCTGTGGCAGACTGCAGCCAGATTGTCTCTTCAGGCCTGACCCTAACCCATTCCTCTTCACTGAGTGGGGCCTCCTTGCATGAACTCCAGCAACTGCAGCCAGGAGCTCAGGGACAGAACCCTGATCTCCCTGGGCCTGAGCCTCTAGGGGGAGGGGTGG
Organism: Pongo pygmaeus; assembly: GCF_028885625.2. Lineage (NCBI taxonomy): Eukaryota > Metazoa > Chordata > Mammalia > Primates > Hominidae > Pongo > Pongo pygmaeus. The sequence goes on from NC_072384.2 coordinate 88,838,690, forward strand.
CTGCAGTCTCTGTGGACCAGCTGACTTAGACTTTCCTGCTGGTAGTTCTGAGGAATCCAGGCAATCCAGACAAGTGAGTTCCCCCCAGTGAAGTACACCCCCTCCACCCAGGGACAGTCAAAGTACTTTGTTAAACAGGTCCTCTTCTCTGTGCCACCAAGCTGAGTGAGACCAACAGGGGTTGTCAGACACCCTATACAAGAGCGATACTACTGGCATCAGGTTGGTGCCCCTCAAGGCCAGAGATCCCAAAAGAAGGAGCAAGCACCCATCTTTACTGTTCTCCAGCCTCCTTGAGTGACATCTCCAGGTGTAGGTGTGAACCAGATGAACAGGGCCTGAAGTGAACCACCAGCAAACTGCAGCAGCCCTATGGTAAAGGGACCTCACCACTGAAAGAAAAACAAATAGACAACAACAACAGCGTCAACAACAACAAAAAGTCCCCACGAAAACCCGATCCAAGCGTCAACAGCCTCAAAGATCAAAACTAAACAAACTCATGAAGATAAAAAAAGAATCAACAAAAAATGCTAAAAACCCCAAATGGCAGAGTGCCTCTTCTCCTCCAAATGATTGCACTGCCTGGATGGAGGATGAGATGGACAAATTGACAGAAGCAGGCTTCGGAAGACGAGTAATAAAAAAACTCTGCATAGCTAAAGGAGCGTGTACTAAGCCAATGCAAAGAAGCTAAGAAACTTGAAAAAAGGTCAGAGGAGCTGCTAACTAGAATAACCAGTTTAGAGAGGAACATAAATGACCTGATGGAGCTGAAAAACACAGCATGAGAACTTTGTGAAGCATACACAAGTATCAATAGCTGAATTGATCAAGCAGTAGAAAGGATATCAAAGTTTGAAGACCACCTTGCTGAAATAAAGCATGCAGACAAGATTAGACACAAAAGAATGAAAGGGAACAAACAAAATCTTCAAGAAATATGGGACTACGTAAAAAGACCAAATGTACTATTGATTGGAGTACCTGAAGGAGACAGGGAGAATGGAAACAAGCTGGAAAAAACGCTTCAGGATATTATCCAAGAGAATTGCCCCTACCTAGCAAGACAAGCCAACATGCAAATTCAGGAAATAGAGAGAACACCACTAAGATACTGCATGAGAAGATGAACCCCAAGACACACAATCATCAGATTCTCCAAGGTTGAAATGAAGGAAAAAATGTTAAGCGCAGCCAGAGAGAAAGGCCAGATCTTCTGCAAAGGGAAGCCCATCAGACTAACAGTGGGCTTTCAGCAGAAACCCTACAAGCCCCAAGAGATTGGGGGCCAATATTCAACATTTATTTATTTATTTATTTATTTATTATTATAATTTTTTATTTTTTATTATTATACTTTAGGTTTTAGGGTACGTGTGCGCAATGTGCAGGTTAGTTACATATGTATACATGTGCCATGCTGGTGCGCTGCACCCACTAACTCGTCATCTAGTGTTAGGTATATCTCCCAATGCTATCCCTCCTCCTTCCCCCCACCCCACAACAGTCCCCAGAGTGTGATGTTCCCCTTCCTGTGTCCATGTGTTCTCATTGTTCAATTCCCACCTATGAGTGAGAATATGCGGTGTTTGGTTTTTTGTTCTTGCGATAGTTTACTGAGAATGATGATTTCCAATTTCATCCATGTCCCTACAAAGGACATGAACTCATCATTTTTTATGGCTGCATAGTATTCCATGGTGTATATGTGCCACATTTTCTTAATCCAGTCTATCATTGTTGGACATTTGGGTTGGTTCCAAGTCTTTGCTATTGTGAATAATGCCACAATAAACATACGGGTGCATGTGTCTTTATAGCAGCATGATTTATAGTCCTTTGGGTATATACCCAGTAATGGGATGGCTGGGTCAAATGGTATTTCTAGTTCTAGATCCCTGAAGAATTGCCACACTGACTTCCACAATGGTTGAACTAGTTTACAGTCCCATCAACAGTGTAAAAGTGTTCCTATTTCTCCACATCCTCTCCAGCACCTGTTGTTTCCTGACTTTTTAATGATCGCCATTCTAATTGGTGTGAGGTGGTATCTCATTGTGGTTTTGATTTGCATTTCTCTGATGGCCAGTGATGGTGAGCATTTTTTCATGTGTTTTTTGGCTACATAAATGTATTGGTTATTCTAGTTATACATTCTTCTAAACTTTTTTCAAAGTTTTCAACTTCTTTGCCTTTGGTTTGAATATCCTCCCATAGCTCGGAGTAATTTGATCGTCTGAAGCCTTCTTCTCTCAGCTTATCAAAGTCATTCTCTGTCCAGCTTTGTTCCGTTGCTGGTGAGGAACTGTGTTCCTTTGGAGGAGGAGAGGCGCTCTGCTTTTTAGAGTTTCCAGTTTTTCTGCTCTGTTTTTTCACCATCTTTGTGGTTTTATCTACTTTTGGTCTTTGATGACGGTGATGTACAGATGGGTTTTTGGTGTGGATGTCCTTTCTGTTTGTTAGTTTTCCTTCTAACAGACAGGACCCTCAGCTGCAGGTCTGTTGGAGTACCCGGCCGGCCATGTGAGGTGTCAGTCTGCACCTGCTGGGACCCACTTGAGGAGGCAGTCTGCCCGTTCTCAGATCTCCAGCTGTGTGCTGGGAGAACCACTGCTCTCTTCAAAGCTGTCAGACAGGGACACTTAAGTCTGCAGAGGTTACTGCTGTCTTTTTGTTTGTCTGTGCCCTGCCCCCAGAGGTGGAGCCTACAGAGGCAGGCAGGCCTCCTTGAGCTATGGTGGGCTCCACCCAGTTCGAGCTTCCCAGCTGCTTTGTTTACCTAAGCAAGCCTGGGCAATGGCGGGCACCTCTCCCCCAGCCTCACTGCCGACTTGCAGTTTGATCCCAGACTGCTGTGCTAGCAATCAGCGAGACTCCGTGGGCATAGGACCCTCTGAGCCAGGTGCAGGATATAGTCTCCTGGTGTGCCATTTTTTAAGCCCGTCGGAAAAGCGCAGTATTCGTGTGGGAGTGACCCGATTTTCCAGGTGCCCTCTGTCACCCCTTTCTTTGACTAGGAAAGGGAACTCCCTGACCCCTTGTGCTTCCCAAGTGAGGCAATGCCTCGCCCTTCTTCGGCTTGCACACAGTGCACGCACCCACTGACCTGCGCCCACTGTCTGGCACTCCCTAGTGAGATGAACCCGGTACCTCAGACAGAAATGCAGAAATCACCCGTCTTCTGTGTTGCTCATGCTGGGAGCTGTAGACCAGAGCTGTTCCTATTTGACCGTCTTGGCTCCTCCCCTCAACATTCTTAAAGAAAGAATTTTCAACCCAGAATTTCATATTCAGCCAAACTAAGCTTCAAAAGTGAAGGAGAAATAAAATCCTTCCCAGACAAGCAAATGCTGGTGTATTTCATTATCATCAGAACTGCCTTGCAAGAGCTCCTGAAGGAAGCACTAAATATGGAAAGGAAAAACCAGTACCAGCCACTGAAAAAACACACCAAAATATAGAGACCAATGACACTATGAAGAAACTGCATCAACTAGTGTTCAAAATAACCAGACAGCATCATGAGGACAGGATCTCATTCACACATAACAATACTAACCATAAATATAAATGGGCTAAATGTCCCCATTAAAAGACACAGACTGGCAAATTGGATAAAGAGCCGAGACCCATTGGTATGCTGTATTCAGGAGATCCATCTCATGTGCGAAGACACAAATAGGCTCAAAATAAATGGATAGAGGGAAAATTTACAAAGCAAATGGAAAATTTAAAAAGCAGGGGTTGCAATTCTAGTCTCTGACAAAACAGACTTTAAACCAACAAAGATCAAAAAAGACAAAGAAGGCCATTACATAATGGCAGAGGGATCAATTTAACAAGAAGAGCTAACTGTCATAAATGTATATGCACCCCATACAGGAGCACCCAGATTCATTAAACAAGTTCTTAGAGATCTACAAGGAGACTTAGACTCCCACACAATAATAGTGGGAGACTTTAGCACCCCACAGTCAATTTTAGACAGATCAATGAGACAGAAAATTAACAAGGATATTCAGGACTTGATCACAGCTCTGTATCAAGTGGACCTAATAGACATCTACAGAACTCTCTACCCCAAATCAACAGAATATACATTCTTCTCAGTGCCACATGGCACTTATTCTAAAATTGACCATATAATTGGAAGTAAAACACTCAGAAAATGCAAAAGAATTGAAATTATAACAGTCTCTCAGAACACAGCACAATCAAATTATAACTTAGAATTAAGAAACTCATTCAAAAACACACAATTGCATGGAAATTGAAAAACCTGCTCTTGAATGACTCCTAGGTAAATAATGAAATTAAGGCAGAAATCAAGAAGTTATTTAAAACCAATGAGAACAAAGAGGCAATGTACCAAAATCTCTGGGACACAGCTAAAGCAGTGTTAAGAGGGAAATTTACAGCACTAAATGCCCACATGAGAAAGCTAGAAAGATCTGAAATTGACTCCCTAAAATGACAATTAAAAGAGCTAGAGAAGTGAGGGCAAACGAATCCAAAAGCTAGCAGAAGACAAGAAATAACTAAGATCAGAGCAGAATTGATGGAGACAGAGGCATGAGAAACCCTCCAAAAAAATCAATGAATCCAGGAGATGTTTTTTTGAAAAAAAATTACAAAATAGATAGACTGCTAGCCAGAGTAATAAAGAAGAAAAGAAAGATGAATTAAATAGACACAATAAAAAATGATAAAGGGGATATCATCACTGACTCCGCAGAAATACAAACTACCATCAAAGAATGCTATAAACGCCTCTACTCAAATAAATGAGAAAATCTAAAAGAAATGGATATATTCCTGGTCATATACATCCTCCCACGACTAAACCAGGAAGAAGTCAAAACACTGAATATACTAATAATGAGTTCTAAAATTGAGGCAATAATTAAATACCCAACAACCAAAAAAAAAAAAAAAAGCCCACGACCAGAGGGATTCACAGCTGAATTCTACCAGAGGTATAAAGAGGAGATGGCACCATTCCTTCTGAAATTATTCCAAACAACTGAAAAGGTGAGACTCCTCCCTAACCAATTTTATGAAGTCAGCATCATCCTGATACCAAAACCTGGCAAGGACACAATAACAGCTAAAAACTTCAGGCCAATATCCCTGATGAACATAGATGTGAAAATCATCAATAAAATACCAGCAAATCAAATCCAGCAGCACATCAAAACAACTTACCTACCACAATCAAGTTGGCTTCACCCCAGGATGAAAGGCTGGTTCAACATATGCAAACCAATAAACGTAATCCATCACATAAACAGAACCAAAGACAAAAACCACATGATTATCTCAATAGATGCAGAAAAGGCTTTTGATAAGTTCAACATCCCTTCATGTTAAAAACACTCAACAAATTAGGCATTGTTGGAACATATCTCAAAATAATAAGAATTATTGATGACAAACCCACAGCCAATAACATATTGAATGGTCAAAAGCTGGAAACATTCCCTTTGAAAACTGGTACAAGACAAGGATGATACCCTCTCTCACCACTCCTATTCAACATAGTATTGGAAGTTCTGGCCAGGGCAATCAGGCAAGAAAAAGAAATAAAGTGTATTTCTCTCTTCAATAGGAAGAGAGGAAGTCAAATTGTCTCTGTTTGCAGACAACATGATTATATATATAGAAAACCCCATCACCTCAGTCCAAAAATTCCTTAAGCTGATAAGGACCTTCAGCAAAGTCTCAGGATACAAAATCAATAGGCAAAAATCACAAGCATTGCTTTACACTAACAATAGATAGGCAGAGAGTCAAATCATGAATAAATTTCCATTCACAATTGCTAAAAAGAGAATAAAATACCTAGGAATACAGCTAACAAGGGATGTGAAGGACCTCTTCAAGTAGAACTACAAACCACTGCTCAAGGAAATAAAGAGAGGACACAAACAAATTGAAAAATTCCAACCTTATAAATAGGAAGAATCAGTATCGTGAAAATTGCCATACTGCCCAAAGTAATTTATAGATTCAATGTTACTCCCATCAAACTACCATTGATATTCTTCACAGATTTAGAAAAAAACTACTTTAAATTTCATATAGATCCAAAGAAGAGCCCAAGCCAAGACAATCCTAAGCAAAAAGAACAAAAGCTGGAGGCATCATGCAACCTGACCTCAAACTATACTATAAGACTACAATAATCAAAACAGCATGGCACTGGTACCAAAACAGACATATAGAGCAAGAGAACAGAACAGAGACCTCAGAATTAATGTTACACATCTACAACCATCTGATCTTTGACAAACCTGACGAAAACAAGCAATGGGGAAAGAATCCCCTATTCAATAAATGGTGCTGGGAAAACTGGCTAGCCGTATGCAGAAAACTGAAACTGGACACCCTCCTTACACCTTATACAAAAATTAACTCAAGAGGGGTTAAAGACTTAAATGTAAAACTCAAAACCATAAAAACTGTAGAAGAAAACCTAGGCAATACCATTCAGGACATAGTCATGGGCAAAGACTTCATAGAGCAAACACCAAAAGCAATTGCAACAAAAGCCAAAATTGACAAATGGGATCTAAATAAACTAAAGAGCTTCTGCACAGCAAAAGAAACTATCATCAGAGTAAACGGGCATCCTACAGAATGGGAGAAAATGTTTACAATCTATCCATCTGACAAAGGGCTAATATCCAGAATCTAAAAGGAACTTAAACAACTTTACAAGAAAAAAAAAAAACCCATCAAAAAGTGGGCAAAGGATATGAATAGGCACTTCTCAAAAGAAGATATTTACGCAGCTAAGAAACATATGATAAAAAGTTCAACATCACTTATCATTAGAGAAATGCAAATCAAAACCACAATGAGATACCATCTCACACCAGTCAGACTGGCAATTATTAAGAAGAATAGATGCTGGAGATGCTGTGGAGAGATAGGAATGCTTTTATACTGTTAGTGGGAATGTAAATTAGTTCAACCATGGTGGAAGACAGTATGGCGATTCGTCAAGGATTTAGAACCAGAAATACAATTTGACCCAGCAATCCCATTACTAGATATATATCAAAGGAATATAAATCATTTTACTATAAATACACTTGCACACATATGTTTACTGCAGCACTATTTACAATAGCAAAGACATGGAACCAACCTAAATGTCCATCAATGATAGATTGAATAAAGAAAATGTGGTACATATATACCATGGAATGCTATGCAGCTGTAAAAAGGAATGAGATAATGTCCTTTGCAGGGACATAGATGAAGCTGGAGCCATCATCCTCAGCAAACTAACAAAGGAACAGAAAACCAAACACCACATGTTCTCACCCAGAAGTGGGAGTTGAACAATGAGAACACATGGACACAGGGAGGGGAGTAACACACACAGCAGGGCCCATTGAGGAGTTGAGGGTGAGGGGAGGGTACTTACAGAATAGGTCAATTGGTGCAGGAAAACACCATGGCACGTGTATACCTATGCAAAAAACCTGCATGTTCTGCACATGTATCCCAGAACTTAGAGTAAAATTTTTTAGAAAAGGAAAAAAAAATAAGAAAAAAAAGAAAGATAATAACAAATGTTGGAGAGGATGTTGAGAAATTATATATCTATACACTGTTGGAGGGATTGTAAAATGGTGTAATCATTTTGGAAAATAGTTTGGCAATTCCTTAAATGAATAAATAGAGAGTTACCATATGACATAGCAGTTTTTCTCCTAGGTAAATACCCAAAGAAATGAAAATGTATGTCCAAACCAAAGCCTGTACGTAGATGCTTGTAGAGGCATTATTCCTAATAACCAAACAACTCAAATTTATATCAATGGATAAGTGGATAAATAAATGAGGGATACCCACACAATGGGGTATTATTCACCAGTATTATGAAAAGTAAGGAGGTACTGCTGCATACTACAATAGGAATGAACCTTGAAAACATTATTCTAAGTGAAAGAAGCCAGTCACAAAAGATATATTATGATTTCAGTCATATTAAATATCTATAGTAGGAAAATCAATAGAGACAGAAAGTATATTAGTGTTTGCTTAAGTAATGTGGGGTGGGGGAAGAGGATGATAAAAAAAGTAGTATTGAGTTTCTTTTTAATGTGATAAAAATGTTCCAAAACTGATTGTGATGATGGTTGTATAGTTCTGTTAATAAGTTAAAAACCATTGAACTATAACACTTTAAATGGGTAACTTTTATGGTATATAAATTAAATCTCAATAAAGCTGTTAGAAAATACAATAGAAAATGAAGTAAATTTACATTTGTCTCCATAAAGGAGCCTGCCCCTCTTGCCAGGCCTCTAGAGTGAAAGACGAGTCAGTATGCTTTCAGTTGAGCTGGGTGCGGGTTTAGCTGCAGCTTTAGTTTTAGTAAGTTTACCATGGATTCAAATGTTTTGAGGGCGGTACTGGGAATTGGTCTTCACTAGGGTCTTCAATCATTGATGAGATTCCAAAGTTCTGCTTGCTCCTCATAGCTAAATAGCCAGCTTTCTAAACCATGAGAGATTTCTCCTTGCTTTACTCCCACAGCCGAACTTTTGTGTTACTGAAGAATTCTCTTTGCTCTCCAGTGCTGTCTCTCATCTTAGGAAATCTCTCTTTGCTCTTCTGCCTTGCCCTTGTCCTTTAGAAGTCAGCCAAAGATTCTCTCCACTCTGAAGGCAGAGATTGTCTTGGAGGGGTTTCACTCAGTTCTTCCACCTCATCTTGACTTCTGAGTTAAGCATGGAGTGCCAGGGGAAGAGTGTGGCTCTCTCAGCTCTCTTACCCCTCCTCCAATGTTCTGTAACTTCTGGAAGTTTCTCTCAATTTTTCCCCATCTCTATTTTCAGCACTCAGTAAAGATCAGAGGGAAAGAATTGGCAGTAGCACAGTTTTGTTCTGTGTCTGGGGCTCCACTGGAATTTGACATGTCATGCCAGCCCACACGCAGTCATTAGAAATGTCAGGTTGGGCTGGTTTCCCCTGCTCCCACCTATGGAGGATTGCTCCTTCTCCTTTCATGGCAGTTATAAGAGGTCTCCTTGGCCCTTCTTTCTTAGAAAGAGCTTGTCACTTGCTGGATTTTAGTTTATTTAGGTCGCTTTGCATTCTTTGCTGCCTGATAGATTTTTTTTAAATCTATGATTATGTAGCTTTTCCAATGTTTTGGTTGAAAGGGTGAAATGATGAAATTTTGCAGTTTCCAACATCTGAACTGGAAGTAAGACAACTACTAGAATTTGAGAGGTGAAAAGTAGGTTACAGAAAGGTTTTTGAGTATATATTGAGAATTTTCCAAGCTTTAAGTCCTATAAATAGTCTCTGAATGCCCAAGAAAACAAGCAAGCAAGAAAGTATCTAGACCTTGGATTTTCTCATCTCTGGTACTTCTATCTCTCCAACAGATTTTCATAATTCCAGCATAATACTCACCTTCATATTTCAGGGCAAGTTATACAGAGAGATATGGCCACAGCCAAAGGAGGCTGTCAAAATTGTAGGAGTCAACTCATTCAGTCCTCTACAGTCATGTTGCATCTGTTCAGGCCATACACAAATGAGTTACCTCTGCCAGGAAGTGCTCAGTAAAGGGGGGATTGAGTCACATCTCTTGGTTATTGTGGTAGCAAATGTCCAGGCCCAACGATGAAATAAGAAATACATCATGAAAGTATGTAACTTTCGTTGAGCAGGAAATTCCCTGTATGCTACAAGGAGAAATTGCCACATGGCCCTTTCTACATCACTCATAAAATACACAATCCAATAGACTAGAGTCCTCTCATATGGAAGATTTCTCACATCTCATGGTTTAAAATTTAAAATCAATACACGTTAGGTGTTCTTCTATGAACCACAAAAGATAAAACAAGGAGCTGAGGTACCCACTTGTGTCGTTGATATGGTGTATATCTCAAGTTTAGGTTGTTCAGCTCATTTCTTGGATCATTAGTAAACCAAAGTGAAAACAATCATAAACAGTGTCCAAGGAGTCAATGTTCATATAAATCAGAGACTAATTAATAACAACAATAATAATAAATGCTTGTCATATTTAGTATATTCCAGGTACTGTTTAATTCTTTAAGCTTTATTAAAAAAAACACCAGAAAAATAAACAAAAAAATCCCCTTTGAGCTATGTACTATTGTTATCTCCATTTTATAGATGAGCAAATGGAGGCAAAGTGGTCAAGGAACTTGCTGAAGCCACAAGTAATGATTTGTTACATCTACAGCTCACAGGAAGAAAATGGACTCATGTTACTATTCAATTGCAATTTAGTCACTAATTATACTAATTACTATTATTATTTGACATTATTATGATGATGCTAATGAGAATGGGGTGGATATTCTGACAATGTACTAAATAGAACCATTTTTTAAACTGTTCATTTATATTATGAAAAATTCACTCCTTTCTTTCTCTTCCACACCAACTTTACCTATATTCTTAAGTGAAAGGAAGATGTCCATGAAATACAGACAACCAAAGTAACATGGGAAAAAAGCCTAATACTGTAAATCTTTAAGTTTCTCATCCTCACTCTCTGAAAACACATGTAGATTATTCAGTACTGCTTTTTTCTTTTTACCAATGTGTCTTTCAAATATTAGAACGGTGCTGTGAACTAAGCAAATCTTTCCAACAGTATGTTATATCCATAAAGCACATGTCGAGACCCACTTCAATGATAACAAATACTGTATCAACTTGGACTACGCTTATCAGTAAGAAACACTTCCCCAAATCAGGATTTATCCAAAGATAGATTCTAATTGCCAGAATGCTCCTGCCCCCTGTCATTTTTGAGTTGAAAAATCTGAACTTCTTTTGGTTGGCACTGACATGGGTGCAATACAAGTGAAGTAGAGAAGAAAAAAAAGAAAAACTTTGGAGCAAAAAGCATGAGACAACTGATAACTCTGAGTGATGGTTCAAAAAGAATAAACTAATTTATATTTCATTTGACGTGTGTTTGAAATTAAAGGGCTGTGATAAGACAAAACATGATAAAAGGAAGAAAAAAGCAATGACCATATGTATACGTTCCCTTTAAAACAAAGTATGTACCAATCAACAATAAAGTGATTAGCAATTAGAGTAAAAGGGTGGTTAAAAAAAGACTAAATTCTACCTGAGGTACCATAACAGTAAAAATTTGCTAAAAGCTAGCAATTTAAAATTTTCATAATCTCCCAATGAATGTCTGTTTTCTGATATGCCTATTGCCATTCTGTCTTATCTAATTAAGTTTATACCTGGCTACTAGAATAACCTAACTTCAAGAACATAAATACACAGTAACATGCTTTATGTCATACCAAAATCACTCCAACTTAGGTATTATATTTTCCAACTAACTCCCTCGTTTTCTTATACTCTGCTGCCTTGTTTTTTTGTTTGTTCAACTCATCTCAATTTTGGCATTTTCATGTTACATTGAAATAGCATAGAAATAGTCTTGTCCAGCCTCCACTTAATTTGCTGCATGAATGAGCCTGGCCTTCAGGCCCTCCATAAAAGTGAACAGCTTGAGGCTAGTAGGTAGGTCAATCTTCACTACGGCTAGATGTCTTTGCTTGTAGGCTGAACATAAATTGGATATATTTGTTCCAAAAGAATATATGACAGTTGTACCTGGTATTGTACTTATTCACTTTAGCAAATACTGCAAAAACTGGTAAAATATGATTGTAAAAATTATTTCTCTAAAAATTACGTTCACTCTTTTACGATGGATACAAAAATACATCTGTGTTATAAAGTGTGATGAAATAAATGTAAACTCAGAAAATAATCATAAAAATTTAGAGGAATTCTACACTTATATTTCTTTAGATTAGTTTTTATATTCTTACTCAATTTTTAAAAAATCAAACTAGAAATCATAAATATTGTATTATGGATGTGATCTATGTAAGAAAGATAAGGCAGAGTTCAAAATCAAGTATCTATAATAAAAGAAAATGTCTTGCCCCTAGGTGAAAAGACTAAATAATTACTGTGGGTTCACATGCTTTACATTAATATATATTGTTTAATGTACACTAACAGCATTATTAGTGATTTTTTCTGCTTTAACCCACTTGTTTCAATTGAGCAACTAACTACAAGTTATGATCACATTAGATAAGAAAATTTTACCGTATGTTTTACTTCTATATTCCCCCACAGTAGATGGAAATTTTTGATGGCAAGACCCCTTCCTTATACATTTTGGGGCGTGGGAATAAGACTGCATTTATAGTCTGAGAGATACTGTGTAGTATTTGACATCTCATCCTTTTAGGACGCAGCTTAACTATGCCTTCTCAAACCAGCCTGCTCTCATGATTATGTTTAGGTAGGTGTGTTGCCCACACCCCATTTATTCTCTATTAGTGAACCCTATTTATTTTCCTTTATTAACAATGTATAAAAATGTGTAATTCTGTAAGTAGCAGCTATGGCCACTGCCTATTAAGCCTCATGAAACCAGTGTTCACATTTTTCCAATTCACTTACAGAACTTAGTGACCACCATATCATAGCTGTTCAATAAATAGTCACAGAATTAAATTAACTCATTTCTTTTCTGCTCTGCACAAGCCACAGGCTATCTACCTCCCAAAGAGGCCATGATTCCTATTCAGGGTCTCATTGTGTGTGGTTACTTATATTTAAGTTAAGAAGCTCCATCTGAAAGTCAGTTATTATTGATTGCTAATTATATTTCTTCCTTCAAAAATCTCTAATCTCACTTTTCTGCTAATTCATGCTCGTCATCTCTTTTGGGACAAGTTTTAAAACCCACTACTACAGGAAACTTCCTAGCTCTGCTACCCTCTTCAATTCACAGTATGCTTTTACTCTACTTCCCCTCAGCACATGTAAAGTTCCTTCTACTTTGAAATTAAATAAATATTTATAAATAGTTATGAAACATTTATTTAGAGTTTGAGTTTAGATTTGTGTTATGTATATATATTTCAAATAATGAGTATAAATATATATATTACAAATTTTAGAATATCTTCTCCCCCACTTCATCTATGTATACATTGTACCTACATATGTATATATGTATACATGCATATATATATATATATATATATATATCCATTCTCTAATTAATATGGATGCATACTGGGCAAAATAATTATCCAAAATACACTTTTTAATTTTTTTAATTTACAAATTTGTTTTACCCCTAAAATAAATTCACAATTAATCATTTAAATTACAGTATTTCCAGTTGTGAATTTGACAAATCTTTCACAAAGCATTCAGCTATATAAAAGAAACACCATATAGTAAAAAAATATATATCAATGGCTTATTCATTCCATCAACTAATAACCACATGTGGAGTGCTCTGCAACCAGTCTTTTCACTGGGTTCTTAATTGAACGAGACTCACTTTTCCCCACTTGTTTTTTATGCCATTTAGAAAACTATATAATAATGGCCAGGCAGGGTGGCTCACGCCTATAACCCCAGCACTTTGGAAGGCCAAGGTGGGAGGATTATTGAGGTCAAGAGTTCGAGACCAGCCTGGCCAACATGGTGAAACCTCACCTCTATCAAAAACATAAAAAATTAGCCGGGTGTGATGGCACGCACCTGTAATCCCAGCTACTCAGGAGCCTGGGGGACAGAGTGAGACTCTGTCTCAAAAAAATAAATAAATAAAAATAATAAAAAATATAATATAATAAGTATATATAATATTTATCCATCTGTTTCAAAGATTTAAAAATTACATTATTAGAGCAGCTGGCCTCAAGGTGAATATCATTAAATGTAGATATATTCTATTCAGAAGTATAAAGAATAGAGTTCATCTTGGAAATGGAACTGACCCTAAATGCAAGCAGCTGTTTTCCAGAATTCTATGTTCGTAGAAATGAGTAATGACTGTATGGGTTTCAAGTATGGATAAACTGACAAATTTCCACACGTAAGTTTTCCAATGCAAGGGAGGATATTTTTAAAAATATTAATGTTCTTCTCTTTTATATATTGATTGTACGTAACCTTATCCCTTGAAACAGATAAGATTCTTAGAGCAAGAATGCTCTAAGATAGTGTTTTTTTGTTTCTTATATTAAAATAATTTTTCAGTAAAGCATTGTTGGCAGAGAAAGGATTTTCTAAATTCCTCCTTCATCTATGCCTTCCCGACCTCATACCTCTCAAGAGTAAGACTTGTTTGATTATCTCACAGAATTATATATAAGGAAGGTTCAGAAAGTAAGAGAAATGAGGGAAATATATTTTCTACCAGCCCTAAGGAATCCTGGGGAAAGAATGAGAACAAGAAGAAAGAGAGTAGATGTGAAGTTCTTATTTTGTTTCTCCTTCTTTCTTGGTGACCCTAGGGTTGACGGTGGGTAAGATGTTTACAAATATCAAGGTAAGGGAAAACGAAAGGTAGAAGGCTTTTGCTGGGCTCCCGCTTCACAGTAAAATGGCTTGCTGCACAGCTGAAGCCAGGTCAAAAATTAAACTTAGTAGTGATTTGTGTGGTCAGACAGAAAAGTCTCTGATATTTAGCCTTCCTGAATGGAATGAATGGGAGCAAGAAGCAGATGATAGTCCGGAAGGGCAGATCACAAGAGGAGACCTTCAGCCGAGTGAGGGACAGAAGTCAAGAAGGGGATCATCTGAATCAAAGTCAAATGGGAGTCACAGCCAGGTTTAACAAGTTCTGCAGGCTGGAAAAGCTGAAGTGAAGCTCACTCAGCTTGGGAGGACTATGTGTCCCTGGCTAAGACAAGAAAGATCAAAACACAATTCACAGCAGACATTGACTTGTTCTAGCAAATGTCAGGCAAGCCAGAGCCATTTAGAATCCAGAAAATCTAGAGGACACAATGAAGATCTGAGGACCCCTCCCTGTCAATGACAAAAGTTTACATAAGTCTCTTGCTCCCATATCAAAATTTTGTCTTAAGGAAGAGCAGAGTTGGGGATGGGAGTATGAAGGAAACCATTTAAAATGATTAATCAGACTGAGTTTGCCAATAGAACTAAAAATTAGATAGTTTTGTTTATCTCTTCTTTACCAACACGTGAGGAAGACAATATCTATTTTTGGCCAAAGAAAAATGCTAAAGATGTTCTGTGTATCTGAGTGGTATTGTGCATAAATTATGCCCTCAATATATTAATTTAGGGTGATGTATGATATGACGATATGACTTTAAATAAATTTGGATCTACTGCTACACAACATTTGTTAGTTCTTTATCCATACGTGAAATAAAATAATAATTACTAATAATAACACATGGCTAACATCACTTTTTTAAGATGGTCCCAAATTAATTACATTATTTTCATTTATTCTTTGCAATAATCTGTCTAGGGTAATCTTATTATTCCCATCCTTACAGATAAAAAAGTAAAAAATAAAAACACAGAGAATGGTTATATCATTTGTGAAAGTTGTAGAGTCAGGATTTCCACCCAGGCATTCTGACTCCAAAGCTTGCTTTTTAAATCACTGGCTATGAGACTCAATGATTTTATTACAGTGTTCACTTTTATCTAAATTTGTGGGCAATGTGTTGCTTGGCACCAAATAGAGAAATGTCTGGATAAATAAAACAATTTTTTACTGAGTTGCTCATGTCCACATTCTAACATGGCAAATAGATTTTGAGTTGTTTCTACATGACATTAAAGAAATATTGAACTAACTTAAACTAAATGAGTTAGAAATTCCTCTGTTGGAATTCCAGTGCCTTTATCGCCCTGTTTACCATTCCATGTTTTAACTGAGGACATCCATTTAAGTTATGAAGTGGAGACTCTTAATATAATGATTAACTTCAGGTAGCCTGTTTTTTTGTTATTCCACTTACCACGGCATTTTCTTTCTTATTTTCTCCATTCTTTCAACTCATTCATTTTGATCTCTATTCTCTCCATGTTTATCTTATCCTTGTCAGATTATGTAATCAGTTTCTTTTGGGGAGGGCTATTTTTCTTCACTAATCCTCTGCCCTCTTCTGT
This sequence comes from Pongo pygmaeus, assembly GCF_028885625.2. Taxonomy (NCBI): domain Eukaryota; kingdom Metazoa; phylum Chordata; class Mammalia; order Primates; family Hominidae; genus Pongo; species Pongo pygmaeus. Next base: position 88,854,704 of record NC_072384.2, read on the forward strand.
CAATGTTATACACACAACTATGACATAAAGAATATTAAAATAAGAGTTGGAGACTCCAAAAAGTAATTTGACGTTGGCTAAATCATTTCATTTTTCTAGGACTCAGTTTCCTTACCCAGAAAATAAGGAGATTAAACTAGAAAGTTTCTAAAATGTACTCCATATCAAGCATTCTTGATTAAGCTTGTTGAGCTTGCTATTTACATTTTAAATAGAACATAATTACTTTAGGCTGTGTCTACATGATGCCAAATATTAAATTGATTTAATAATAAAAAAATTTAGCCCATCATCCAGATGTTTTGTGTTCAAAACACCAAACATCTGGAAAAACCGGCTCTTGAACTGATTTGACCTGACATTTTAAGCACCACTGTGTAGGACCAGCCAATGAATATATTAGTTGAACTGATCGTATCTAGTTGCCAATAAACATTTCAATATGTAAGTCAGGTACTTATGTCCAGTATCTGTGTTGGATTTGCAACTATTTTCTAACTTCTCAAGAGTTGATTGAAATTTGAATAAAATATTAGAAGCTTGGTGAACTTGGTTTACAGAAAAGTCCGTCTTGTTGAATGATCCCATGAATAGCCTATCTTGAACTTGAAGATGAGACAACCCTCCCTACAGGAGCTTTGATGTGGATTTTGGAATCCTTAGAAGAATTAATACCAATGCTACTGTAATTCTATTTGTTATTCCAAAACTCATAGTGTCTATCTTCTATATACATTCATATCCACACTTATTCCTTAGAGACACAGTTTGTTCATTCCTCTTGATCATTCCTTAGTTGTGATGAAGCACATTTGGTCACCATCCTCCTTATAAAAATAACTGAAGTACTTGAACATGCTCCCCTTCAGGATATCATCTTCCAGATGAACTGTGTAGAGAATCTGCTTTAGTTTTCAACTCAGAACTTATTTTGCCATTGTCAAAATGTAGAGTATGTTTGCTGGAATAAACAGAATGAAATGAATAATTATGATTGTATGATCATATGGCCTTAAGGTTATTGAGAAACTTGGATTAAAATAATCATGAATGGAGACTCTTTTGAAGTGGAAAGAAAGTTCAGTTATGGTAAGTCACAGTAACAAAAGCTGCTATTCATTAATTACCTACTTGTATTATTGACATTAAAAAACAAAATAGCATCTTCATTACTTAAGGCACAAAGTTTCAGAAGAAATTGTCCAGTCATACAAGAAACTATCTGAACCAGAATTCAAACCCCGGTCTGTCTCTCTCCAAAACCTGTGTGTTTTCCAATATACAGTATTGTTGCTATACCAAAAAGGGCCATTATCTCACACAAACCCCAAAGACTTATTTGAACTGTTTTGCAAAGTTATAAAAGATTATTTTATCATTGGGATATTTTATATAAAATCCAGATTTCCAACTTCTCTAGAAAAAGTTGCAATACCTAGCAACACTGAACCGACAATTAGTGAGTTAAAAATAAGTTGTGGCTGCCTCTGGCAAAATAGGCATGTATTATCTCATTTGCACGAATCTTCACCATTCCCTATTACATTACTATTAATGTGTATGAATGTCTATTATTGTATCCAAATACTGAATGTTATGCCATTAAATCACTAGAGTATACCAGTGATTTCATACTCAGTCTAATTAGCTTATTTAAGTTACATGCATAGCCTCATTTATATGCATGTGAAAACACCTAAATATTAAAACAAATGTGGGAGAAGAACCCAGAGTTGAAAAACTAAACAAATTTAAATGAAGTTTTCACTTATTTGCCATTACATTAATGAATGTGGTGAGAATCTCTCTTTAGTCCTGAAGAGAGATTTATCTATGATTTTCAGTCTGTTGGATAAATAACTGTGCCCAAATTAACATTCATGTAAATGGTGAGGCAGACGTATCAAGGACATGATATGATTTATACACCAAAAAATGTGACACATAGGCAGTGTTTTTGCCACAACATCTAGATGGAATACATGACATGATCTAAAAGATGGAAATCTTTCCATTCAAAAAAATGTGATCACAGAGCCAACATGCTCTTTCTCCACTATAAGGTTATGACATATATACATCTGTCACCAGCTGTTTAATCCAGATTTGCTAAAAATAAGAGATGATATTTTCAAATAAAAAAAGCTTACCATTAATTTTTTTGGACAAAAGTTTTGAGTCTGACAAATTCCATATCAGATGCCAAGTCTTATCCTTTCAGTCTGTCATGGTTTTACCATGAATCCAGAAGGGTTAAATGCCACCATATATTAAGAAATGTTGTTTTACAGTATTTCTCTAATAGTCCTTGTAAAAACATAATCTCATAAATACTTGACAGAAAAGTCCAGTTACAGGAAATAGTAGCATCGCATACTTGAGCTTGCATAGTTTTCAAGAGGCAAAATTGTTGACTGGAACACTCAGAAAAAGACAAAAGGAATAATACATGCTATTTTGCTGATATTTTATGTATTTATTTGTTTAATAAATATTTACTGTGTACTTACTCTGTGCTAGACACTGGGCCAGGCATGGTACATACCATATTAAAAAAAAAAAAAAAAAACACAAAACAACTAGACATTATCCTTGCTCTCAGGCAGCTTGCTCTTGAGTGGAAGGGAAAGCCTCTACAGAATCATATGTAAAAATATTCTCTGGAAAATGCTATGGATATTTGACCTCGAGGGAAGTGGACTCCTTGAGAAAATGAGGTTTTGAAATCTGAAAGGAAGAATAGGTGTTAACAAAGTGAAGAAACGAGAGGTGAACATGTTAGGCAGAGCAAACAGCATTTACAAAAGGCCTATAGTGAGGTGCAGCATAATGAGTACAAAGGGACCAAAGAATTTCATTATGGCTGGACAGAGAGCAGAGCTGAGTGTGAGATGAGGCCTGGGATGTGGAGAGAAGCCAGGCTATGCAGGACTTTGTTTGTCATGTTAGACAGCTGGTCTTCAATAAATGGGAAGCTACTGAAGAGTTTAGGTGGAAAATAGACTTATTTGTGTTACAAAAAGATCACTCTGACTGCCATATGAAGAAGTGATTTGAAGGAGGCCAGAATAAATGTAGGTAGACAAGCTAGTATACTTCTGTAGTAAGTACGTGTGTTAGTTATTTATGTCTGCACACCAAACGACCCCAAAACTTAATGGCTTAAAACAATAAACACTTATTATGTCACAGATTTTGTGGGTCATGACTCTGGGCAGGGCTTAATTGGGATCTCTGGCTGTAACTCTCTCACAAGTTTACAATCAAGGTGTTGTCCAGATCTGCTGTTATCTCAAGGCTTGACTGCAGGAGGATCTACTTCCATCCTCACTCAAGTGGTAGTTGGCAGCATTCAGTTCCTTGTGGGTTCTTGGATGAAAGCCTCAGTTTCCTTGTGGGCCATGGCCAGAGGTCTCCCTCAGCTCCTTGCCACTTGGGCCTCTCCAGAGGCTCACAATGTGACAGCCGACTTTTGTCAGAATAAGCAAGGAGAGAGCAAGGGAATGACAGCATGGCAGCAACCCAAGTCTTTTTGTAACCTAATCTCAAAAACACCATTCCATCACTTTGACTATATTCTCTTTATTAGTATTTAGGTCCAGCTGGCACTAGAAAGTAGGAGATTATACAAGTCTTTGAATACTAGAAGTCAGAGACTCTTTGAAGATCTTAAAAGATAATGGCACCCTGGATTATGAAGAGACACAGAAAAGTATGTGGATTCAAGACATATATATTTAGAAAAAAATCAAATGAATTTGTTGATAGATGATTGTGGGATAAATTGTATCCCCCCAAAAATTCATGTTAAAGTCTTGACCCCCAGTACCTCAGAATGTGACTGTATTTGGTGATAAGACTTTTAAAAGGATGATTAAATTATTTACAGCTGTTAGGGTGGGATCTAATCTACTCTGATTGATGTCCTTATAAAAAGAGGAAATTCAGACACACAAAGAGACACCAGAACTGTGTGTATAGACAGGAAAGATCTTGTGAGGACACAGTGAGATGCTGACCATCTGCAAACCAAGGAGAGAGGGCTCAGGAAAAACCAAACTGAGACACATTGAGACTTGACTTCTAGCCTCCATAACTGTGACAAAATAAATTCCTGATGTTTAAGCTGCCCATTCTGTGGTATTTTGTTATAGGAGTCCTAGCCAACTAATACAACTGTTAACTCTGAGGGATGAGGGAAATAGAAATATCAACAATTTTTGTCAGACTGTTTAGTTTAACTGGATCAACAGTGATGCCTTGCTCTAATAGGAAATACTAAAAGAGGATCAAGGTTAGGGAGATCATTTTTTCTTTAACTAAAAATATTCATTGTTCACCCACTACTACTAGACACCAGGATAGAAAAGAGACAAAGCAAGCAGTCACTGACTTCATGGAGCTTATATGCCATGTAATGTGTGGGTCTGTTGTTCCAAACAGAGATCTGAGGTAGAGATAGATGCATTAGTAAGTGTTCTCCAGAGAAACAGAACTAACAGGAAATAGATTAGATGGATGATTGATAAATAGATAGATCAATAGATAGATAGACAGATAGATAGATAGATAGATATACAATTGTTTCACATAAGCCAAGGGAAGACAGGGTTTCAGAGACGAGGCAGTAGTCAACAGAATGGAACACTGGTGGGAGCTCAAGTGAAATGAGGGGTGAAAATTTTGTGTTGGAATTGGTGTCGTGGAGGTCAGTTGTAAGCTAGGTAAAAGCTGGATGGGTAGAGGGTCAAGACTGAAGAATGTCCTGAGTAGATAGTAAAAAGTGATGACATGTAAAAAGGGAGAACAGTCATCTTTTCCAAAAAATGTATGTGTGGATGGGCAGAGAGAAGGAGATAGTTGACTGAATGAAAAGAGGGTAAATCTACACACAAAAGAAGAAGTTTAATAAATCATGTGGGGTTGCTGAGAATAAAAACATAAAACTCTAGTCACAGGTGATGGGAAGGATTGGCCCCAGGTAAGAGGGGGAGCTTCATTATGAGATGTAGGCAGCTTGGACATGTGGTTTCAGGAGAAGGCAATATGTATAGTGGTCAAAGGCATAGACTCAAATTAGAATCCTGAGTGAAAACCTGACTGTCGCTTGCTAGCTGTGTGACTGTGGGCAAAGTATTTAAATTATCTGTGCCTCTATAAAAAGGTGATAGAAATAGCGCCATTTTCCTAGGGTAGTTGATATATGTAAATTTTAAAAAGTAGTGCCATGCATATGGTAAGCATTATGTATATATTTATCATTGCTATTATTACTCTCTCTCTGAACTAGAAGTCAGATAATCTACTCATAGTGAGAGTGAATGGGGGTGGGGGTTAGGGTTTGATGTAGGTAGAGAGGGTTGCAGAAGGAAATGCTGAGAGTAGGAAAGTAGTACAGAGATGCTGTAGTTGAATTGTCTAGCAATGTTGAATGTCCTTTCAAGGTTGGGATTATGAATTTGTCATAGACCCAGGTTGTTCTATCATGTGAATATTCCGGCAGTGCTTAGCCATTTGGAAACAGAGAAAGTAGATATCTGAATACAATTAGATTGAGTTTTGCCAGATAGACTGTTAACACCAAGAGAGAGTAGCGCAAGGGAGTTTGAAAATATTGGCAGAAAACTGTGTTTTATGGACTTTAGGCTGGATAAAGAAGGACATGAAGGAAAGAGCCGGAGGTTGAATTTGGACACAGTAGAGGAGCCTCATAAGAGAAGTATTATGACCATACATCATAATACCACATCTGGCTTGTCAAGATGACTATTTATTAGCTATAATTTAAACCCAACTTGTATCAGTTAAAATAGGATTTTGTGTGATCTAAATAAGCAGTAGTAGTGCAAGGTAGAATAATTTAGTGTGTCTTAGTCTGCTGAGAAATAGTAAGTAAAAGTGTACCAGTTGATTACTTGAAAGCCCATTAGGTGATATCTTTAGGACAGAATCCCTTTCTCAAGATATTATATGACAGAAGAAAAAGAAAATGATAAGTTAGCATTACTACCCACAGGCAGTGTAACTTGCTGGTTGAAAAGAGTGTAGTAATTGAGGAAGATTTTCAAAAAGGCAGGGGGTAGAAGAGAATTCACTCAATTTGCATTGTTTCTTAGTGAAACATAGGGTTTTAAAATGGCTCTCAATGTTACTACTCAAAAGGAAAAAGTCATACCTTGGCTTGATATGCTGAGATCCTTTGAATGAGTGATGTAGTCAAGCTAATGTGACTGTAGTTTTCTCTCTAACTTCTGAGACCCTTGAGAAATTCCCTATGTGATCTCAAATCAATTATTTCATTGAATGCTAAAGATTAAAGTGATAAAAAAGAACAATTATTTTCCTCTTGGAAGAACAAAGTTTTATATACATAGTTTGGAGTGCTCTAGATAGGATGCTAAAATCTGAGCCAGACTTTGGATTCTTTTAGGAAAACCAAACTTTAAAGTGTTACAGCTTTAAATTTCATAAAGCCTGAAAATTCTCAATGCCATTACCTGTTAAGGATTTTCCATAATAATATTGAATATATAATAAAAACTCACAATTATTATTCAGAGACATTATGTAGAAATAACTGAAATATATATTTGTGTCCAGAGGATTCATTCATGTATTGCTAAGGACTAAGAAGGTTTTGTGAAGCCTAGAAGAACAATATTGCATCCAACAAAATAGGTCAGTGTGAAGTTGCTTTATTGCCAGGACAAGGCAACATCCCAGTAGCCATTTTAGATCAGAGGATGAAGAAATAAATGGGCTCAAGACACAAATGGCTTGCAAGAATACCATTTCCTCAGGGAGGAAAAAGGGTTAGAGAAAGATATAAAGGGTTAAAAATATTTTTAAATTTATGCTAATGTTAAATAATTAAATCTAATTCTAACATTACTTAGCACATTCAGCAGATGATATAAAATGAGAAAAGATGCAATTGTACAAATCAGCAAATGGATCCCTTGCTTAGTTAAATGTTTTAGCAATCAGTTCAGTTGGAATACAGTGGTTAATTAGAGTAGACTCTGGCTAGAAACCCAGTCACCAAGTCTCATCTTGGTTTTTATAATAACCATGGGGAAGAGTTCAGCCTCTCCAAGCCACAGTTTCCCCACCTATAAGAAGCACTTGAATTTAATTGATTTCTGTTACTCTTTTCAGCTCTAAGTTCTGTGACTGTTTCTGGGGCTCCAGTTTTCTTGATCAGCTGCAGCAACACTCCCAGCTTAATAACTTAGAGGTATTCACAAGCAGAAGATTATCTGTTACTTGGAGATAGAATCCAAGAAAGGCTTAATTTCACGATTTAAAGAGACCCAAGGAAGTGTATTTCCTCCATGTGGTTTTGGTTTAGGAAAATGTAAAGTACAACTCTGACTCAACTTGTGGGTGGTCAAATGGGGGGAAAGTAAACACAGGCTAGTTCTGTAATATGTTAGGTCATTGCAACTTTGTGTTTGTAGAAGCAGCCTGAGAAAAGATAAACAAACAAATGCTCAAATCAAGTGAAAAAAGAAAGCTTTTTGTTAGATCCAGCTATAAACACATGGAATACACTCCTTCATAAAATGGAGAAAGCTAAGATGTCAGTCTGATTATTTTACCATTCTCCTCCACTCCCATGACGCAAACAAATATACAAAGAATCCACCTAAAAATTATCTTTGCAGCATTAATAATCTGCAATTTAACGTCAAGTAAACCAAAATCCCATTTTACAAAGTTCTTGGTCACAGTTTTTAATATGTATTTTATCCTAACATTTTCAAACTATATGTTATTTTTATATGATAGAATGTAACAGAGAGTGGCAGAAGCCCACATAGAACCTACATGTTTATTCAAAAGGAGTCACATTATTACAATATTGAAGCTTGTCTGGAGAAAATGTAACTGAAAATTTGAGGGATATATTGCGAAAGTTTTCCCACTGACTTTTTTTTTTATAGAATATTGACTGTATACCTCTAAAAGATAAAGATAAGATTTTGTTTCACATAGATTATATTATTTAAAATCTTACAAAATGTATTAGTTATCTAAACATAAAAACCATTAAAAATCAATTTAATGCCATCTTGCTAACTAATAAAGAAAAATCAATCTGTAAGGGAGTAAATCGCTAAGAAAATGCCCTCTTTCACATGATTTGTGATTGAGGAAGTGTATAGAGGATATGTGGTGTTTCTTGTTTATAATGATTTCAATTAATTCAAATAACTTTTGAAAGGAAATTATTAGTGTAATTTTGGGATTATACATCAAATTCCATACTTGGAAGGGTTGGAAGTATTATTTTTTTTACAAGGTTAGTTTTTATATTTTTTAAAAAACACCTCCTTTCGTTGTCAAATGTATCTGAAGAAAAAAAATAGGATGCTGAAATCTTAAAATTAGAAAAAGCATTGTAAGCATTTTATTTGAGTCAGTTTACTTATTTTTCTTGCCGTTTTCTCTGTGTATGTATAATATAACCATACTCAGAGGTGTGTATAGATGAGGGCTAATGCTAAGACAGGAGCTAAAATAACAAGACTCAAACCGCAGTTATTGGCCCATAGGTAGCTCATTTCTGTACTGAGATTACTTAAAATGTTTAATTTCTATTTAAAAGTTCAGAAAATTAGCAATCTATTTTATTTTTAAAAGATGAATACTGGCCCAACGCAGTGGTTCACTCCTGTAATCCCAGCACTTTTGGAGGCCGAGGCAGGTAGATCACCTGAGCTCAGCAGTTTGAGACCAGCCTGGCCAACATGGCGAAACCCCATCTCTATTAAAAATACAAAAATCAGTTGGGCGTGGCGGCGCACGCCTACAATCCCAGCTACTCGGGGGCTGAGGCAGGAGAATTGCCCGAACCTGGGAGGTGGAGGTTGCAGTGAGCCGAGATTGTGCCACTGCACTCCAGCCTGGGCGCCAGAGCAAGACTCTGTCTCAAAAAAAAAAAAAAAAAAAATTTACAAGTGGCGGTGGGGTGTTTGTGGGGGGACGTCCATCAACTTTCAACCCTTTACTTAATTAGCTAATAATGTTTTATTGTTTTACCATGCAAAAGGACATTGTGATTTGTAGTTAATTTCAAAGACATTTCTTTGAATTTAAGAAAGTTTGACTTTAAGCTTTTAAAATAATTTAATCAGTTGATTCACTCCTTTGTCAACAAGAAGGAGGTAGGAGGGTCTTACACACTTTACTGTAAAAGAATCTGTGACATACAGATAGATTATAAATTACTTTTGAAACATCCATTGCAATTTGCTTCTCTCTGTCTCTCTCTTTCTCTCTCCCTCCTTCCGTTTTTAGTATTGTATTGGTGCCACACGTGGTTGTGGTGTATTATTTTACTCTTTCAAAGTGATGTCTTTCATAGTTCTCAGATTTAAAGAGCTCTTAAAATGAAAAATCAATTATTTTAAATATTTAGTTGCTTGAACTTTTTTTCTCCTCCAGGTAAGCGATAAAATGTGGAATGAATGGACTCATTTTTTTTTGTATGACTTAGAACCACATGCGGTCTATGTGTATAGCTAGGAATCACGCGTTTTTATAAATGTAAAAAAAAGTCAAATTCAAATTTCTAAAATGAAAAGTTTAATTTTTCACCTAAAAGCCCTATTATTAGATGGAAATTCTCTATATTGGCCAAAAAAAAGCTTCCCATAACCACCAAATATATGTGTGGGTTGCATTTTGTTTGCGTTTTATTTCTACCTATATTTGAGGCAAACACGATAGTCTCAGAGATTTCTCAGCTATGGGGAACATGCACCTATTCCACTTACAATTATTCATTGAGTGCCCATTATCTGCTAGTAATTGTATTAGCAAAATAGGAATAGAAAAATGAAACATATCTCTTGTAACAGTGAACCATAAGACAATATGCGTTATTAGAAGCCATAGAAGTGGTTCAGATACTCTAGGGAGAGATTAGAGATTGAGAATAGGAGAAGGATAAGGATAAGGGCAAAAACCAGGTGATGCCAGCATTTAGTCGCCTAATGGAGGATTATTTCCAAAAAAGACAGGAAAGGAGTGGTCATAGGAGAAGAATAGAAAAGAGTGGTGTCACAGAAAAGAGGAAACAAAAGATATTCATGAGATATGTTCACTAGATTTCACAAAGATGTATTTTACTTTTCTTCTCCGTGTAACAAGAGTGGTATTTTAAAAATAATCCCCAATTTCCATTGCTTTACTAGAAGTGAGTTTCTCTCTCCCTATACTCGATCTGATATTTCTGTTTCAGGGAAGTGTATAGAGGAGATGTCAACTCAGGGAATCAGAGAAAGCCATGGGAGCACAGCCAACCCTTCCCAACTCAGGAACTGTGGTAAGAAACAAACAAAACAAAACGAGAGTAGAGGGATAGCTGGTGGGTGAGCTATGTGGATCCCACCCTCCCCTCTCTGCACATTGGCCTAGCATGTGACAAACGCATTATATAAATGGAAGAGAAGGCCAAAGGAATGAGGCTTTGGCGAAGTAACTGATCTGCAAGGTGATTTTACGCCAACAAAGAGCCTTGCCAGCATATCTATGAGGGATAGGTGGTGTGGTCAAACGGGGAAAAACTCTAGTTCTCATTTTATAAGAATCATGGATGCCAATTTAGAGCCAGTAGATTTGTCATGGGGCCTGGCATGGTGTGGAAAGGACTGAGAGGTATACAGTACTGCCACGAATCCAAAGAAGGATACGTCAGCAAAAAAGTCCACCCCAGGTTTGAGCAAACAAAGAATAAATAGGCCACAACTTAATCAGGTGGGCATCAGCAATCCCCAGTTGAATGAATTGGGGCAGGAGAGGACAGCCCTATCTCAAGGGAGGGCTCTGGCACACACACAACCATCAAGGTAGAACCAGAGAACTTCTTTTTCCATCACCACATGGTCATACATGTCTATCTCTCAAACCTCAAGTGTCTTACAGAAGAGCAGGGGGATAGAGAAAGAAATCTGAAAGTTCTACGCTATTATTCCAAAGTGAGTGAATTAAATCTAAAGAGACCCCTCAAATTATTACGTGCTCTAGGTTTTAAACTAAATTGATCCCTATTTAATTCTTCCAAGCTTCTGCCCCACAACTACTCAGTGGATGAGAATGACAAGTCAGATCATGGTAACTTTAGACAATGAGGAAATTGTATGTTTTTCTGCACAACTGAGTATAATATGAGTACTTTTTCAACCAACCAATTATGCTTCATTTGTTTTAGTTTCTCATCGCTCAGTAGAATTATTTTTGCAAGATTTACCCTTCATTTGAAAAGAAGATGCAAATTCAGTGAAGTCAGATCTCTTTGCTGTCCTACAACCATCCCGTCCTCAAGCACACACATATTTTTTGAATTACAAAACATCTAAAAAATCTTTAATAACTGATGACTTTTGTGGAAAAACTCTTAGCAAGCGAGATGCAATTAGTAGCTATTGGCAATTTAGCATATGTTGATTATTTGACATTTGGTTTAGTTCAAGATCAAATTTGGAAGGCACAGTGTGTAGAGAAGTTTTGTCAGAGGTAGAAGAAGGGAGATCTGACGCATGGAATAGTGGATATAGGTGGAACATTGAGATAAGAACATCCAGTTGCAGCACAGGAGATTCAAATGGGGAGAAACTTCAAAACATAGAATATACCTAAATTTGGCCAGGCATGGTGGCTCACACCTGTAATCCCAGCAGTTTGGGAGGTCCAGGCAGGCAGATAACTTGAGGTCAGCAGTTTGAGACCAGCCTGGCCAACATGAAAAAATCCTCTCTACTAAAAATGCAAAAATTAGCTGGGCATGGTGGTGCATGCCTGTAGTCCCAGCTACTTGGGAGGCTGAGGCAGGAGAACAGGAGAATCACTTAAACCCAGGATATGGAGGTTGCAGTGACCTGAGATCACACAACTGCCCTCAAGCCTTGGTGACAGAGCAAAATTCTGTTAAAAAAGAAAAGAAAAGAAACCTAAATTAAGTTCAGGGGAAGAGAAGGATAATACCAATAACATTTACTTTATTTTAAACACATAAAGATTTTAATCACATATGATGTTCCATTGGACTCTCACACCAACCTCAGGATGTGTCATTATCTCTGTTTTACTGATACTGAGTCAAAACCCCAGATTCCAAGTGGTAAAGTGACTTTTCCAAAATCACATCCCATTAAGTGGAAGAATCAGGCCTGGAATACAAGTCATCTTCCTACATGTCCATTTCTCTTCCCACTACAATTACAGTAGCAACTTTTCAAGCATTGTAATTTTACACTATGTTTTTGATCTATCCAGAACAAGTAAGCACAAAATCTTCTTTAAAAAAAAAAAAATGGCCACCAACTTCTGAGATTGTAAACATTTCAGCTCATGCAATCCAATCTAATCTCTCCAGCTCTGTTTGTTTGTAATATTTATACTTGCTAACATATGCTTAAAATCTAGGATTAGTATCTTTGAAATGCTTTTAGTAAAAAAAAGATTTCAGTTTGTCTAAAAGTAAGGAAAAAGATGACAAGTAAGGAAGTAAGGGAAAAGGAAAAGGGAAGACAGAGAAAGTTGTCTGCATTTTAGACTTGTCAAAATGAACAAAGTAAATGAAATATAATAACAATATCAATTAATAATGACTCAAAGAACATTCAAAGAACATTCAATTGTATTTGGATGTATAAAAATACAAGATACATTGCTGTATTCTATCAGTAGTAGCTATTATTCAGTAGAGATGCATGAGATGCATTTTTTTCTGGTTGTAAGAAATGATATTTTTGCCTTCATAGTTCAAGAAAAAGAGGACTTTTCTTACTGTTCAATGGGCATTTAGCGGTAAATATCTTTGGAGAAAATACCCAATAATTATTAAACGAAGAGAACATCTCCAAGGAAGAAGAAAACACATAATTAAGAAACAAGATTAGACATGAAAGCTATTCTCACATGGCTAAAATAGAAGATATCTAAATTAAGGATGGGAGAAAAGAGGGATAATACCAATGACATTTATTTTTATTTAAAATGCACAAAAATTCTAACCACATATGATGTTCCATTGTACTTTCACACCAACCTCTAGATGTGCTCATCACCATTTATGAAAATCTGTCTTACAAAGAGAGATGTTAAACTGCATAGCTTTCTTTTACCTACAGTTTTTTATCATATACATTTTTTCATCTTCCAAATTTCAATATTTCTGTATCTTTTATTATGGATGTTTCTCTTGTAAGTAGTTCATAGTTAGATTTTGTTTTTCACCTAGTCTGACAATCGTTGTATTTTAATGTTAATATTTTTAGTCCACTCACGGTAAAAATATTTACTCTTGCTGTTGCCTGAAAAGTCAGCTGACTGTCTGGTTGTCACTAGTTGGAAAGGAATATGTCTTTTTGGCCACACTTAAACTTTATATTTGCCTTTGGTTTCTATTGTTTACATATTTGTTTTTTGGGATTTATTGCATTTCTTGAAATTGTGGATAGGTATCTGAGTCATGTTTATTATATTCTTCCTTCCCTACTTCACCATAGCTTAGCTGACAATGGACAGAGTATATGTCTCCACCTCACTGATAATGAGCTACAGAATGTGCTTTGGTCAGTGGAATGTAGAAGTGAGAATATGTCAGTACCTAGCCAAGACCCTATGGAATACCTGATGTTTTTATTTTTCCCTCTTGTGCTAACACCAAAGACCATGAGAAAAGCATGTTTAAATCAGCTGCTAGTCCCAAAGTGAGAGTCATATAGAATAGTGACTGAACTTGATCCTCAACCAGTCTGATGAATTGTGAGCACAAAAATACTGGAAGTGAGTTTCTCTCTCCCTATACTCGACCTGATATTTCAGTTTCAGGGAAGTGTATAGAGGAGATATCAACTCAGGGAATCAGAGAAAGCCATGGGAGCACAGCCTTGTTTTATTGTAAGCTACTGAAATATGAGGGTTGTTTGTTATGTAGTATTATTGATGCAAGTTTATGAGTAGTGCAGTATCTTTTGTCAGTTCTGGAAAATTCAGAATGACTATGTCTTTGTTTTCCTTTTGTCTTGCTCTCTCTTGCACTTATACATATGTTAAACCTTTTCACAATTTACTCTCTTTTAGTCATAAATAGCATTTTTTCATCTTTTGATTATTATATGCTGTAATTTAGATAATTTCTTCTAACCTATATTCCATATCATGAACTCTAACTTTTTAAATTTTCTTTTTAAAATATCTATTGTGTGGTGAAACCCCGTCTCTATTAAAAATACAAAAAATTAGCCGAGCATGGTGGCGGGCTCCTGTAGTCCCAGCTACTCGGGAGGCTGAGGCAGGAGAATGGTGCAAACCCGGGAGGTGGAGCTTGCAGTGAGCTGAGATAGGCCACTGCAGTCCGGCCTGGGCAAAAAAGCGAGACTCCGTCTCAAAAAAAAAAAAAAAAAAATGTCTATTGTGGCTTCTACATAATTTCAATTTGGCTCCTTTTCAAATATGGTTATATCACTCTAATAGATTTCTTACTCCCTATATATATCTTCAATCTTGCATTTTTCCTCTTAACTGTAGTAAGGATATTATATTTTTCATCTGCATCTAATTACTTCATAATTTGAAGTCTTTACAGTTGGTTTTTTATTCTCTTGTTTCTTCTGGTTTACATTTCTTTCCTCTGTGACAGGTTATTTTTTGTTACTGGTTATATTTTAGAAATGTTAAACTATGGAAAGGGTTCCTTTTTTGGGTGACAAGATTTGTGTTCGCTTATGAGATAACTGGCAGCACTACCCATCTGTCTGCACCTTAAACTATGCCAAAAGTTTAAATTCCTTGGACCACTGAAGGAGTAGAAACCTGTGTTGTAATTTCATGTAAGAACTAGTTCTTTTCTGGTTTATGTTTACCCAGAAAGTGTAGCCCTCAGAGTTCCAGATAATGTGAGAGTCTCCTGTTACACTCCCTGTCTATGTGTGCTCCCCACCTTTGAGTCCTATCCTCTTTATCATAAGGAAGTTTCGTTTATTTTCTAAATCAACAAATACCTACAGTACAAATATAGCATATAGGCTTGCTTGCTTCTTTGGTTTCAACTATTCCTCTATTTTACCATTGGTAATTGGTTAAAATATTTTCATTTTCTTACTATTTTAAAGAAGAAATTTTATTTTGCACATATTTTACCAGGTTTTAAAGTGCTTTCAGGAGGATAATTGATCTGAATATTCTATTCCATCATTATCAGAAACAGAGAGTCTCTTAGAGTTTTTCTAGGCCTTTCATTGCACTGCTATGTTTTCCTGTTTAATTTCCTTTTCTTCTATCTGTTCTTTCCACCATCTTATGTGTTTTTCCTAGAATCAATTCTGACCCAAATTTAAAGTATATTTTTAAAAATCTAGAACAGCATAAAGTTAGTGTTGCTATTAGTCTGGCTTTAGTCGTCTTTTTTCCTTCCTATGTGAGAGATCATGTCTAGAAAGCCAGAAAAATTATCTAGTATGGTAGTGCAGCCTGCCATGCCTGAGCCCCCCCTCGATGGGCTCCCACCCATCCCAAGCCTCCCCAACAGGCACCGCACCCTGCTCCACCACACCCTGCTCCATGGCACCTAGTCCCATCGACACCCAAGGCCTGAGGAGTGCAGGCACATGGCACGGGACTGGTGGGCAGCTCCGCCCATGGCCCTGGCACGGGATCCACTAGGCGAAGGCAGCTGGGCTCCTGAGTCAGGTGGGGACTTGGAGAACTTTTATGTCTAGCTGGAGGATTGTATATGCACCAATCAGCACTCTGTGTCTAGTTTGGGGTTTGTGGATGCACCAATCAGCACTATGTATCTAGCTAATCTGGTTGGGACTTGGAGAACCTTTATGTCTAGCTAAAGGATTGCAAATACACCAATCAGCACTCTGTGTCTAGCTCAAGGTTTGTAAACATACCAATCAGCACCCTGTGTCTAGCTCAAGGTTTGTAAATGCACCAATCAGTGCTCTGTGTCTAGCTAATCTAGTGGGGACTTGGATAACTTATATGTCTAGCTAAAGGATTGTAAATGTACAAATCAGCACTCTGTGTCTAGCTCAGGGATTGTAAACACACCAATCAGCACCCTGTCAAAATGGACCAATCAACTCTCTGTAAAATGGACCAATCAGCAGGATGTAGGTGGGGCCAGTTAAGGAAATAAAGCAGGCTGCCTGAACCAGCAGCAGCAACCCCTCAGGTCCCCTTCCACACTATGGAAGCTTTGTTCTTTTGCTCTTTGCAATACATCTTGCTGCTGCTCACTCTTTGGGTCTGCACTGCCTTTATGAGCTGTAACACTCACCGGGAAGGTCTGCAGCTTCACTCCTGAGGCCAGCGAGACCACGAACACACCGGGAGGAATGAACAACTCTGGATGGGAGGAAAGAACAACTCCAGATGCGCCACCTTAAGAGCTGTAACACTCACTGCGAAGGTCTGCAGCTTCACTCCTGAAGCCAGCGAGACCACGAACCCACCAGAAGGAAGAAACTCCAAACATGTCTGAACATCAGAAGGAACAAACCCCAGATACACCATCTTTAAGAACGGTAACACTCACCGCAAGGGTCCGCAGCTTCATTCTTAAAGTCAATGAGACCAAGAACCCACCAATTTCGAACACAGTAGCGCTGTCTTCCTTTTCCAGTTCCCCTTTTCTGTTACTGAAGTCCGTTCTCTGTTCCTCAAACCCCATGATCAATGTTATGTTTGGGTTTTGTTGTTGTTTCTTTAAAAAAAACCTCTTATCTCTATATGTAAAATAACATATAAAAATGCTACAGAAACCCTGGTTACAATGTTTTATTTGCCTCATGGAAATCTCAATGCCACTTTTCAACCTCTTTGATACTGATTTCTAATCAAATCACCACCTTTCATCCCACTTTCTGGATGCCACCTTCTCCTCCTAACTTCCTTCCTTCTGTCTCCTGCAGTTAGCTATACGGCATATCCACAGCTTCCACCTCTTTTATGGACTGGGTGTATTTCCACGTCCAGATCTCTCTTTGATGATGCTATTAGCTTCATGAACTTTTAAAAATAAACTTCCACGTCACAAGACATAACTACTCACCATTTACTATTGAAAGGCAGAGTAAAGGAAAAAAGATAAAAATTAATTAATTTGTTTGTATACACATTTTATTGAAGGAATGATGTTCAATGGTAAATAAACCAATAGAATTGGCAGCAATTTTTAAAAATACATATCCCATGTTCCATATCTGCCCCAAAAGTTCTGGTTCACCTCTTAACAACAGTTACACCCTGCTTTTAGCCTTTGAATGTTGATTGCATTGACAGGTTCTCTCTCTGTCTTTCTCTCTCTCAGTGAAATTTATTAAAGGCATTTGTCTCCATATTTTTGCTTACTTTCGCAACTTAACTCATGGAGGAAAGGTATCAGACATAAAATCTGAAATACAGCTGTGTTGTTTCAAAATGAATAATGTCTACTGGGTGAGACACTGAGTCAAGGGCTTAGTTTGCAGCATAAGGAAAATATTTGTGAGTGTTGCTGGAAAAGCTGACAGCGTAGCATATGCAGCCTCCCTTTTAGATACAGAAACATGGGAAAGAGAGCAAAATGCTAATTTGGCTGGGAAAGCAAATGCAACTTTTGTAACCAAGTTAGCAGTAGGCATGAGAATCTCTATTTGATTACAAGTAATTTTCTTCCGTTCTTCCTTGTTTTAGAAAATAAAGCTATGAACTTTAAAAAAATTAAAACAAATCTCTGATATTCAGGGGGAATAGAATTCCTGGAAAAAGACAGTGAAAACATTCCTATTGCTCAACACAGAACATTATCTACAAAGTATAATAGACCTAAAATTAATGAGTTCACTATCCGTTGCTTCCACAAACATAAATCAGTAATATGATTTTTGCCTTGACTGAGGCAAAATGCCAATTAATTGAAGGTATATTTTCTAAAATGATAATTTAAATAAAGTTTCTTTATTAAAAATGTGAGATTTTCATTGAGTTCAGCTCTCCCATGAAGCACCTTTACTAGAGAATTAATACTAAAAGCCAGAGACAGTAGTAATGACCTTTAGGGAAAAATGGATTTTAAAATATTAGGCAGTCTGTGTTTTTAATTTGAATTTTAAAAACATGATCTAAATTAAAGCTACTGGAAAGAAATAGGTAGGTGTTAAGCTGGGTAGAAAGCTCAGTGTATTTGGTCAAGGGGTTTTCATTTGCTCTCAATGTTGAGCCAAATTTGTGCTAACATGTGAGCATGTATGAATCTATAACTTGGATGTTTATGTGCCTTGATGTAATTGAAATAATACTTGAGTAGCAGTCAGAACAATCTATTTTTAAAAGCATCATAAACTGACTGTGTAACTGGGAATAAAGAGAAAAACCCCTCTTTTCATATTGAAGCTCTTTGAAAGCACTAAAAATATAATAACATAATGTATAGGTCATTGAAAGGGAAGACTAAACTTCTCCATAAATCCAAGTATTTTCCAGAGTTAATCAAGTATGTATTGAGCTTCAGGCTTACATGACATGATCTTGCCACAAGGAGATCTTCATCTCCTTGTGGAAACAACACTGACACAAAAGCAGAAATCTAGAATAGACCATCTGTAAGGTTATTTTCAGTCTTTACATTCTAGGAAAATTCAAGATTAAAACGGTTTTCTATCTGCATGTGAACTAGGATTTCAGAATCAGAAAAGTTAGGAAAGGAGTGCAGTGCATACAGAGTTAATGGAAGGAAAATTAGCTAATGAACTCTAGGGAGGCAACCATATTGCAGTATAAAACATTTTCTTGGCTTCTAAAGTAAGTATTGATTTAATAATGCAATAAATGAAGTAATAGGAAAAAAGAGAGCCAATAGTCAGTCGAAGTCTGCTAGCAAGCTGACAAACATGACCTCTTAACAATCCATTTGCATGAGCAAATAAGCACCATTATTAACAAAGTCAGTATAATACAGAGACATTTAATTGTAACAAATAAATTTTAGGAATGAATTGCAGTCACTATTAAAGATGATTAGGGTGTTAGATATCTTTAAAAATTTATGATGGGTCTGTTTATATGAAAAGCTTTAGTAGTCCATTTTAATTATTTCAGGCAACTAGGTTCATTGAAATATCATTTGTTAACAGTGCCTAAGATCGTGTTCAAAATCAGTCATGTCTTTTAGATGTGTTCTGAAAAAGTTTTTAAATCAGTGTATTTGGCACAATATAAGAGATCTGAGCAAAAAAGGGGGGCAAGGAAAGAAAATGCAGTTTCTGATAGTTTCTGATGATTCAGCTGGAACTAGTTAAATCCTTAGGGATTACCAATAAAAAGTCCTTTCATCTTGCTTAAGATGGTTGCTTTTTAAATTTGTCAGACATATGTGAATTAAATTAAAACAATGATGAAATCAGGTAATACTGCCAGTAAATTTACCCACTGCCTCCCCTACCTCTAACTCCACTAAGAAAAAATTAGATAATGTTTTACAGAATAAAGAACTATGAATTAAGAAATGAGAAATACATATAAATACAATTTTCCTCTTTTCCTTCACCTAGGCAAATGAGAAAATAGTTTTATGATGTAAGATGTCAACAAATTAATATAGTTGCTTTGCAACCTCATAAATTCAAAATACCAAATTCGATTGGACTCCTTTACCACTGTATAATCAACTTGTTAGCTATTATTATCATAATAGATTCTTGACCAATTTTAAGTCATTAATATTACAATTTAAAACAGAATGTGGTACAGAATAAAATTTCCGAGATATTTCACAGTTTATTAAAGTAGTTGTTACATGTGTAGACTAATGCTGACATGACTGATTTTCTTCTACACTAAATTATTTCAGAATTAGGTTGTCCAAGAAAGCAAAACCTCACATGTGTATAAAGAAAAAGACTAGTGGTGCTAGTATCTAAAACAGACTTGAAACCATTATTTAATTCATCTGTGCATGAAATTTTCAAGTAATGTTTTATTAGGAAAACTATTATTTTCAATGTCTTCAAGTTAAGAAAAAGAAAATATGGGTTCTTTACAAAGTAGCAAGTCGTTTAACTCATAAAAATAAAGAAGGAAGGAAAATTTTTTACAAGTAAATGTTCTCTATACTTTCTCCACAAAATAATACATGGGCTATAGAATTTGTTGCTATAAGAAAAATATTTGAGAACTAGTCAGTATTTACTAAAATATGTTGTATATAACATCTTGTATAGAGTGATTTGAGTTTTCTTTACTTAAAAAAGCCTAACCAAACAATTTTTACCTCCTTTATAAGACATAAGGAATTTTAGAAAAAGAAGAAATAAATAAACAAGGAAGAGAAAGGAAAGAAAGAAGGAGAAAAGAAATTCAAATCTATGTACTTTTTCAATAGAGATGTTATCTTTTCATCTACCTACTTAATGTGTTTCCATCTTTAAATGATCTTTTTTCTGAGAACTATTTGTAAGATATAAGATCTTATAGAAAATAATCCAATTTTCTTAATACAGTAATTTTTAAATGCTATTGGACTAATGAATTAACTAAACAGTTGTCATTTCATAAGCATGGAAGCCCCTCAACTACAATAGTGGTATCATCTATAAAGCGATGTCTTTTACTTTTCATGGATGCAGAATCAAATTGATAAGACATTAATTCAACTAATAAATAGTATAGTTTTTTTGTATGTGGATTACTATCGGATATTGCCAGCCTTGCTGTGATCATATTTTGATACACTCTTGGGGTTTCTTTTTCCCGTGATGTGAGCATCTGATTTGTAGCACATTAGTAAAATTAACATATGCAGTTAAATTATACAGTAAGTACTAAGTCCATATTCCTCCAGCCTCAGGCCAGTGATCAATCAGGTACTCTTGTTCAAGAACTTGAACCAAGAGCCCTGGAGAGAACAGGCTCAGAGTCACATTAACGATGTGTCCCCCAGAGGGACAGTCCTTCAAACACCACCGCTCACTCGCCTGGCTGAAATTATCACTGCTAATGCAACCAGACATCCCTGGCATTCTTCTTGGTTATTCAATTTTTGTTCAAACTTTGTAAAACACCTAAGTACTGTTCCATAAACAATATATATTACTAAAAACCAGTTTTCTTGATTTGAAAGAGAAGAATTACACAAGTATGAAGGAAACTGGAAACTATATACTTTACAACCTAGGTTAGACTCTTAGAAACTTTCATATATGGATCTTCATATTTTCTATTATAATACGGGCCTAGATATGACTTTAGAAGAAAGCCTGTTGTCACTCATTGCATAAATTTTGTGTAAAGAGTATATTTTTTCTGTAAGAATTTTTTAATTTTTAGTCTATATAAATATAGCCAAAAATCTCATTAATTCTAAGACAAGAAAGTACTCGTTGTCAACTAGAACCACAACATTCACAGCATCTTTTATTCTGTTTGTTATTTTTGGAGAGTCAAATACCTAACATGACTTAAAAAGTTTTTTATTTTTGTTTAAAGCACATGTATCCTTCTCTTTCACCAATATGTTTATCAAGAATCCAAATCAAGAGCTAAATCAAGCTGAATCAAGAAGCTAAGTATTTGTGTTTGGTTTTGACTAATAATTAAAATAAATATAAATTTTAAAGTTAATGATATGGTGGAATTCTTACTAACTCCAGAAAATAAAACAAAACATGAAAACACACAGAAAAACAAAAAACTTGGATTGTTACATGACAGAATCATTCTCTGTGAGATCAATAGTTCCCACAGCTTCTACCAGGCAGGGTAAATGGTTTTAAAGGAGGATCATGCTTAAATAAATATATTCTCAGCCACCCAAGGGTTTGCTGATTTCTGAAGGGCCAGAAACACAGACGAATGTTTGGCATCTCTGGTTTCTGACCTGGATTGAACTGGACATGCTGAAATAATGTGAGAAAAGACTGTTTTCTGGCTAGAACTGGAAGTATATCTGCCAGCATTCTTCTGTCCAGCTTTGACTGTTTAAGAAGTCAAGTTATGTTAGACCTAGATTGTATTGTGAACTAGAGCTAGATCATCAAACTTTTTTGAGAATGATAGAAATGTTTAACCCAAATTTGTGAGGGCAGAGCATTTAGGAGTGATGAAATTTCCAAAAGTCAAAAACATCTGATGAGTGAGAGAAATGAATTGTTAAAACATGTTTCAGTGGAAATGTCGTCTCATCCAGGGAAGATGGCTTGAAAATATCTTCTCACCTAGTGTATAACCAAAGATCACTCCAGACAAAAAGCCCCCAGCAGAAGATTTTGAGATGTTAGGGATCGTCTATCACACCATGTTCAGTGGTAAGAAGAGGACACATTAATAGTTAAATCTTCATTTAAGCCAAAGCATGCTAAGTTCATATTACACTAATAGGTTATTTGAGATGGCCTAATTTTGTAATTTATAAATAACTTTAAACTTCATTATTCTTCAAATTGATCTCCGCCCACTAAACATTCCTTTTCATTTTTAGAGTTATAAATTTTCTAGTGGAGAACAAAGAGTGACTAATGACTAATCCGAGTTTGTATGTTGTTGTTAACATACTGAAAGTTTTTTTCTCCTACTTATTATTTTATCTTGTTCAAACATAACTTGATTCTCTTTTGGAATCATGAAATAGAGTTGGAAGGCTTCTTTAAAGGTCAAACATCCCAGAATATCCTTTGAGGAAAGGAGCGGCACATCATCCCCATGTTACACAAACAGTAGACTTTGCCTAAGCCTATGTCCTCAAGATCATCACAATTTGGGTCCATTTTTGCCTTTTCAGTCACCAGTAAAGAAGGAGAACAGCTGGCTTCTCTCCTTTGTATATTCATCTTTTATATACTTAGAGATCAGGCCCATCTCTCAGTGTTTAACCAAGACTAAACATGAAAAAGTTCTTTGGAACTTACTCATCACTTTTATTCCCAGTTAATTAATTATCATGTCGATGACCCCTGAAACTTGTCTAAATTTTTTTCCTTTTCAGTTGTAGGATTATAAGTGGGCACAAAAATCTTGAAAGAACTCAGCCGTTACTGAAGAACATATGTTGAAAGTATTTTGTTACATTTCTTAAAGTTTATTGCATTATCCTTTTTCTAAAATGAGGATAACACACAGTTGACTCATATGCTCAAATTGGGTTTGTTATTTCACCCATTACCAGCCATGTTCTGTGAGTATGCTGATAGTATATATATTTTCCTCGCCATGTCCTCTATTTTCAGTCCTAGCACCAGTTAAGAAGTTAAATATTTATGTTGGATTTTGACTAATAATCAATCTGATGTCCACAACCACCTCCTGTCTACATGTCTGTCTACATATGAGAGGTATTAAAATATCACCACTACCTGTTGCAATGATCCCAAAATTATCTAAATTTACTTCAATATTATCTAAACTATATTAAAGAGATAATTTTTAATGGGAAACCACATTTGAAAATCAAATATGCTAGAATGAATTACCCTGTGACTATTGCTTCAAGTCAAATTGGAATTAAACTTTCAAATGGGCTCTACTGCTAAATAAATAATTGTAATAAGTATTCAGAACTAACCTCCTTCAAGACTTGTTCTTTATCATATACCCTCTGTCTTTATGGCTAAATTGAAGATATCAGGGGAGGAGCCAAGATGGCCGAATAGGAACAGCTGTGGTCTACAGCTCCCAGCCTGAGCGACACAGAAGACGGGTGATTTCTGCATTTCCATCTGAGGTACCGGGTTCATCTCACTAGGGAGTGCCAGACAGTGGACACAGGTCAGTGGGTGCACGCACCGTGCACGAGCCAAAGAAGGGCGAGGCATTGCCTCACTTGGGAAGCGCAAGGGGTCAGGGAGTTCCCTTTCCTAGTCAAAGAAAGGGGTGACAGAGGGCACCTGGAAAATCGGGTCACTCCCACCCAAATACTGCGCTTTTCCGACGAGCTTAAAAAACGGCGCACCAGGAGATTAATATCCCGCACCTGGCTCAGAGGGTCCTACGCCCACGGAGTCTCGCTGATTGCTAGCACAGCAGTCTGAGATCAAACTGCAAGGCGGCAGCGAGGCTGGGGGAGGGGCGCCCGCCATTGCCCAGGCTTGCTTAGGTAAACAAAGCAGCCAGGAAGCTCGAACTGGGTGGAGCCCACCACAGCTCAAGGAGGCCTGCCTGCCTCTGTAGGCTCCACCTCTGGGGGCAGGGCACAGACAAACAAAAAGACAGCAGTAACCTCTGCAGACTTAAGTGTCCCTGTCTGACAGCTTTGAAGAGAGCAGTGGTTCTCCCAGCACGCAGCTGGAGATCTGAGAACGGGCAGACTGCCTCCTCAAGTGGGTCCCTGACCCCTGACCCCTGAGCAGCCTAACTGGGAGGCACCCCCCAGAAGGGGCAGACTGACACCTCACATGGCCGGCCAGGTACTCTGACAGACGTGCAGCTGAGGGTCCTGTCTGTTAGAAGGAAAACTAACAAACAGAAAGGACATCCACACCAAAAACCCATCTGTACATCACCATCATCAAAGACCAAAAGTAGATAAAACCACAAAGATGGGGAAAAAACAGAGCAGAAAAACTGGAAACTCTAAAAAGCAGAGTGCCTCTCCTCCTCCAAAGGGACGCAGTTCCTCACCAGCAACGGAACAAAGCTGGACGGAGAATGACTTTGACGAGCTGAGAGAAGAAGGCTTCAGACGATCAAATTACTCTGAGCTATGGGAGGATATTCAAATCAAGGCAAAGAAG
This sequence comes from Pongo pygmaeus, assembly GCF_028885625.2. NCBI lineage: Eukaryota > Metazoa > Chordata > Mammalia > Primates > Hominidae > Pongo > Pongo pygmaeus. The sequence goes on from NC_072384.2 coordinate 88,879,429, forward strand.
TTGAAAACTTTGAAAAAAATTTAGAAGAATGTATAACTAGAATAACCAAAACAGAGAAGTGCTTAAAGGAGCTGATGGAGCTGAAAACCAAGGCTTGAGAACTACGTGAAGAATGCAGAAGCCTCAGGAGCCGATGCGATCAAATGGAAGAAAGGGTATCAGCGATGGAAGATGAAATGAATGAAATGAAGCAAGAAGGGAAGTTTAGAGAAAAAAGAATAAAAAGAAACGAGCAAAGCCTCCAAGAAATATGGGACTATGTGAAAAGACCAAATCTATGTCTGATTGGTGTACCTGAAAGTGACGGGGAAAATGGAACCAAGTTTGAAAACACTCTGCAGGATATTATCCAGGAGAACTTCCCCAATCTAGCAAGGCAGGCCAACATTCAGATTCAGGAAATACAGAGAACACCACAAAGATACTCCTCAAGAAGAGCAACTCCAAGACACATAATTGTCAGATTCACCAAAGTTGAAATGAAGGAAAAAATGTTAAGGGCAGCCAGAGAGAAAGGTCGGGTTACCCTCAAAGGGAAGCCCATCAGACTAACAGCGGATCTCTCGGCAGAAACTCTACAAGCCAGAAGAGAGTGGGGTCCAATATTCAACATTCTTAAAGAAAAGAATTTTCAACCCAGAATTTCATATCCAGCCAAACTAAGCTTCATAAGTGAAGGAGAAATAAAATACTTTACAGACAAGCAAATGCTGAGAGATTTTGTCACCACCAGGCCTGCCCTAAAAGAGCTCATGAAGGAAGCGCTAAACATGGAAAGGCACAACCGGTACCAGCCGCTGCAAAATCATGCCAAAATGTAAAGACCATCGAGACTAGGAAGAAACTGCATCAACTAACGAGCAAAATAGCCACCTAACATCATAATGACAGGATCAAATTCACACATAACAATATTAACTTTAAATGTAAATGGACTAAATGCTCCAATTAAAAGACACAGACTGGCAAATTGGATAAAGAGTCAAGACTCATCACTGTGCTGTATTCAGGAAACCCATCTCACATGCAGAGACACACATAGGCTCAAAATAAAAGGATGGAGGAAGATCTACCAAGCAAATGGAAAACAAAAAAAGGCAGGGGTTGCAATCCTAGTCTCTGATAAAACAGACTTTAAACCAACAAAGATCAAAAGAGACAAAGAAGGCCATTACATAATGGTAAAGGGATCAATTCAACAAGAAGAGCTAACTATCCTAAATATATATGCACCCAATACAGGAGCACCCAGATTCATAAAGCAAGTCCTGGGTGACCTACAAAGAGACTTAGACTCCCACACATTAATAATGGGAGACTTTAACACCCCACTGTCAACATTAGATAGATCAATGAGACAGAAAGTCAACAAGGATACCCAGGAATTGAACTCAGCTCTGCACCAAGCAGACCTAATAGACATCTACAGAACTCTTCCCCCAAAATCAACAGAATATACATTTTTTTCAGCACCACACCACACCTATTCCAAAATTGACCACATACTTGGAAGTAAAGCTCTCCTCAGTAAATGTAAAAGAACAGAAATTATAACAAACTATCTCTCAGATCACAGTGCAATCAAGCTAGAACTCAGGATTAAGAATCTCACTCAAAACCACTCAACTACATGGAAACTGAACAACCTGCTCCTGAATGACTACTGGGTACATAATGAAATGAAGGCAGAAATAAAGATGTTCTTTGAAACCAACGAGAACCAAGACACAACATACCAGAATCTCTGGGATGCATTCAAAGCAGTGTGTAGAAGGAAATTTATAGCACTAAATGCCCACAAGAGAAAGCAGGAAAGATCCAAAATCAACACCCTAACATCACAATTAAAAGAACTAGAAAAGCAAGAGCAAACACATTCAAAAGCTAGCAGAAGGCAAGAAATAACTAAAATCAGAGCAGAACTGAAGGAAATAGAGACACAAAAAACCCTTCAAAAAATTAATGAATCCAGGAGCTGGTTTTTTGAAAGGATCAACAAAATTGATAGACCGCTAGCAAGATTAATAAAGAAAAAAAGAGAGAAGAATCAAATAGATGCAATAAAAAATGATAAAGGGGATATCACCACTGATCCCACAGAAATACAAACTACCATCAGAGAATACTACAAACACCTCTACGCAAATAAACCAGAAAATCTAGAAGAAATGGATAAATTCCTCGACACATACACTTTCCCAAGACTAAACCAGGAAGAAGTTGAATCTCTGAATAGACCAATAACAGGAGCTGAAATTGTGGCAATAATCAATAGCTTACCAACCAAAAAAAGTCCAGGACCAGATGGATTCACAGCCGAATTCTACCAGAGGTACAAGGAGGAACTGGTACCATTCCTTCTGAAACTATTCCAATCAATAGAAAAAGAGGGAATCCTCCCTAACTCATTTTATGAGGCCAGCATCATCCTGATACCAAAGCCTGGCAGAGACACAACCAAAAAGGAGAATTTTTAGACCAATATCCTTGATGAACATTGATGCAAAAATCCTCAATAAAATACTGGCAAACAGAATCCAGCAGCACATCAAAAAGCTTATCCACCATGATCAAGTGGGCTTCATCCCTGCGATGCAAGGCTGGTTCAATATACGCAAATCAATAAATGTAATCCAGCATATAAACAGAACCAAAGACAAAAACCACATGATTATGTCAATAGATGCAGAAAAGGCCTTTGACAAAATTCAACAACCCTTCATGCTAAAAACTCTCAATAAATTAGGTATCGATGGGACGTATCTCAAAATAATAAGAGCTATCTATGACAAACCCACAGCCAATATCATACTGAATGGGCAAAAACTGGAAGCATTCCCTTTGAAAACTGGCACAAGACAGGGATGCCCTCTCTCACCACTCCTATTCAACATAGTGTTGGAAGTTCTGGCCAGAGCAATTAGGCAGGAGAAGGAAATAAAGAGTATTCAATTAGGAAAAGAGGAAGTCAAATTGTCCCTGTTTGCAGATGACATGATTGTACATCTAGAAAACCCCATCGTCTCAGCCCAAAATCTCCTTAAGCTGATAAGCAACTTCAGCAAAGTCTCAGGATACAAAATCAATGTACAAAAATCACAAGCATTCTCATACACCAATAACAGACAAACAGAGAGCCAAATCATGAGTGAACTCCCATTCACAATTGCTTCAAAGAGAATAAAATACCTAGGAATCCAACTTACAAGGGATGTGAAGGACCTCTTCAAGGAGAACTACAAACCACTGCTCAAGGAAATAAAAGAGGATACAAACAAATGGAAGAACATCCCATGCTCATGGGTGGGAAGAATCAATATTGTGAAAATGGCCATACTGCCCAAGGTAATTTATAGATTCAATGCCATCCCCATCAAGCTACCAATGACTTTCTTCACAGAATTGGAAAAAACTACTTTAAAGTTCATATGGAACCAAAAAAGAGCCCACATCGCCAAGTCAATCCTAAGCCAAAAGAACAAAGCTGGAGACATCACACTACCTGACTTCAAACTATACTACAAGGCTACAGTAACCAAAACAGCATGATACTAGTACCAAAACAGAGATATAGATCAACAGAACAGAACAGAGCCCTCAGAAATAATGCCACATATCTACAACTATCTGATCTTTGACAAACCTGACAAAAACAAGAAATGGGGAAAGGATTCCCTATTTAATAAATGGTGCTGGGAAAACTGGCTAGCCATATGGAGAAAGCTGAAACTGGATCCCTTCCTTACACCTTATACAAAAATCAATTCAAGATGGATTAAAGACTTAAACATTAGACCTAAAACCATAAAAACCCTAGAAGAAAACCTAGGCATTACTATTCAGGACATAGGCATGGGCAAGGACTTCATGTCTAAAACACCAAAAGCAATGGCAACAAAAGCCAAAATTGACAAATGGGATCTAATTAAACTCAAGAGCTTCTGCACAGCAAAAGAAACTACCATCAGAGTGAACAGGCAACCTACAAAATGGGAGAAAATTTTTGCAACCTACTCATCTGACAAAGGGCTAATATCCAGAATCTACAATGAACTCCAATAAATTTACAAGAAAAAAACAAACAAGCCCATCAAAAAGTGGGCAAAGGATATGAACAGACACTTCTCAAAAGAAGACATTTATGCAGCCAAAAAACACATGAAAAAATGCTCACCATCACTGGCCATCAGAGAAATGCAAATCAAAACCACAATGAGATACCACCTCACACCAGTTAGAATGGCAATCATTAAAAAGTCAGGAAACAACAGGTGCTGGAGAGGATGTGGAGAAATAGGAACACTTTTACACTGTTGGTGGGACTGTAAACTAGTTCAACCCTTGTGGAAGTCAGTGTGGCGATTCCTCAGGGATCTAGAACTAGAAATTCCATTCGACCCAGCCATCCCATTACTGGGTATATACCCAAAGGACTATAAATCATGTTGCTATAAAGACACATGCACACGTATGTTTATTGCGGCATTATTCACAATAGCAAAGACTTGGAACCAACTGAAATGTCCAACAATGATAGACTGGATTAAGAAAATGTGGCACATATACACCATGGAATACTATACAGCCATAAAAAATGATGAGTTCATGTCCTTTGTAGGGACATGGATGAAATTGGAAATCATCATTCTCAGTGAACTATCGCAAGAACAAAAAACCAAACATCGCATATTCTCACTCACAGGTGGGAATTGAACAATGAGAACACTTGGACACAGGAAGGGGAACATCACACTCTGGGGACTGTTGTGGGGTGGGGGGAGGGAGGAGGGATAGCATTGGGAGATATACCTAATGCTAGATGACGAGTTAGTGGGTGCAGCACACCAGCATGGCACATGTATACATACGTAACAAACCTGCACATTGCACACATGTACCCTAAAACCTAAAGTGTAATAATAATTAAAAAAAAAAAAAGAAAATATCAGGGAATCTAAATGTACCCTTAATGAGGAAATCATTACTATTCACCTTGTTTTTTGTGGGGGGATATTTAATATTTCAATACTCCTATCAAATACTATTTTCTAAATGGCTGTGTTTGTTAAGAAAGATTTGACAGCAATTAACATACTACCTCGATGACAGTGGCTTAACCCGTAAAAATACGTATTGTTTTCTTAATTTAAAACCCTCACAATCTCGGCCAGGGAGCTCAGTGATGTCAGCAAGAATCCAGGCTTATTCTTCCTGCTTTACCGTATTTTCATTTTTTTGGCATCTTCCAAGTTACAGGTGTCTGTCATAGCTCAAGGCAGGTTATAGTCATCTTCAGAGCAGGAAGAAGGGGAAACAGGAGGCTCATCTAACATTAGTCTCAAGACTATCTCTTTCACTGGGAAATAAATTTACTTTTTAGAACCACCTCCAGTGAGCAGAATGTCTCTGTCATCACTTGATTACTCCCACCTGCAAGAAATCCAGAAAAATAATTTTCTATCAGATGAGAGTTAAAGTTACCATGATTGGCATAAACAAATCACAGCTCATTTAACGGGTTTGGCAGATTGCCTTATTTTCTAGGGATCAAGGGCTCTTAGACCACCACTTAAACAAAATGGGCTCCATTAGCAGGAAAAAAAGATTTGGGGAGTGGCTTTTTGTAGGCAGCCAAAAGTGCCTAGCATAGTAGCCATTCCCCTTGAGTATTATCCTGTGCTTAGACAGGCACCACGGATCACCAAACATCTTGGGAGAAATATGTTTCAGGAAATAACAAAAGATAGTTTTACCTAAAAGTATGGAGCCATGTAGAAGAGACAAAACTGTTCTTAGCTGAAGAAAGGCTGAAATGTAGAGATCAAAAGGGCTCACTCTGTCTTCAAGCCCCACATCAATGTCTTACCTGAGGTGAGGGTTAATGGAGGACTGGGCTTATGCTGAGAAAGCCCTGGACCTACCGATCTCCCTCTGGCTCCCCTTTCCCCACAATGGCCACACTGTTCCCACAGTTATGCCTGCCCTCACTTGTGCTAACACATCTCTTGTCAATCCAACAAGATTCAAACGCGAGCAAGACTCATCCCAACCCAGCCTCAAAGAGACTCAAACAGCAGGTAGAGATACCAAGAACACAAAGGACCGTGTTGTGAGCTGTAACAAAGGCATGAATGAATATATGAAATGGAGATAATAATAGTAAATTCCTCACAGAGCTGTTGCAAGGATTAAATAAAATAGTTACACATGATAAGAGCTAAATAAATATTGTAGTACTATAAAAAGGGTGGACTCATATATATGGAATAAAATTAATGGTGAATGGTCACTGCTTAGATACCACTTGTGAAATATTTGAGGTTCGAAGATAAACAATATCAAAGACTTCCATTAAAAAACAAAATAAATGTTACCTACATAAAAAGAAAAATAAGAATCATTTCTTATTCCTCTTCTACCACATTAAATGCTAAAAGATACTATAATATCTACTGAGTTTTCACGGAAAATGTTTAAGAGCCAACCCAATTCTACTCACACAATAAAAACAATAGAAAGACAGTCTCAAATACTCAAGGACTCAGATTAAAACCCACATAGTCTTCATGAAAAAAAAGTTATTCAAAACATACTTTAACTAAGAATAGCTGTCAGTGTCATCCCTTTAAAAACTAGGTCGAATCATGTCATTCTTTCTGCTCAGAACTGTCCAATCATCCCCATTCACCTAACAGTGGTCAACACAACAAGAACCAAAAAAATCTGGCTCCCATGACTTCTCTTACCTCATATCCAACACCCCTCACCCTTGGCCATTCAGCTGCAGTCACGGTGACTTGAAAAGCTGGAGACATTCTCACCTCTGGGCTCTGAAGAAACACTCTTTTCTTTCCCTCCTGTTATCTGAAAGACACTCTGTCATCTTCTTGCTCAAACATCTGTTCTTTCTGTGGACTCCTTAACCAATTGTTTATTTGAATATCCTCATCCCCAGTTCTATTTTCTCTCTTCTGGGCATTCCCAATATGTGCTAGGATGTGAGTTCTCTGTATTTTCCCTATCTAATAACTTGTTTCATCTTTTTTCCCTTTGCTGTGTGGTCTGGTCAATTTGCTCAATTTTATTTCCAATGTGCTAATTCTTTTTTTAATAGCTCTGTATTATTTTTAAATTATTTGCTGTGTATTTTTTATTTTAAAGAACTCTTCTTGGTCTGTAATTACTCCTATTCTCCAATAACTTGTTCTTGACTTATGGATGATATATGTTTTCAAATATCTCTAAGGACACCTTCAAATTTTAAAATTCTCTATTATTTTTTATATCATTTCTATGTCTGAGATCTGCTAATATGTTTGTCCACCTTGGTCTTTCTCTTACAGACTATTAGTATTCTTCAAATGCTTAGTTATTCTTGGTTATACATTCATATTTATTAACATAATTTTATATTACTCAGCATAAATTGCTACCATACTTTTTTTAGTAGTGTAAGTCTGTGTACCTGAATAGGAAGGGCTCATTGAGAACTCCATGAAAGTTGATGAATTCTGTTGAAAAATCAAGCTTTCCTTTATAGTGTATAACTTTGGAGTAGGGAAGATAGCTCAATAACTTCACAAATGTCAAAATAAAGTATGTTACTTGGCAGTAGAATAATTCTCCAAAATATGGTTCTGTTAGGTACCAGTTCTTCCCAGAACACTGTGGAAATATGGTTTCCTTTTAGGTTCTTCTTTACTTCATTCAACTCACTATACACTTTATGATTAACTCCTCTCCATGTCTATTAGTCACTCATTATAGAAGGTAATCCTTGGGTTTCCATCTGTGAACTAATATTGTAGAATTCTCTCAAACATGTGTGGGAGAATGAGGAACCACCTTAGACCACATATATTTCTGTGACTCTACTCAAGTCTACTCTTTTTTGGCCTTCCAGCTTCAATTTATAATTTCTCTGAGGCTCAGCCAGGAAGAGCTTCTTCCTAATATGTAGCTTCTTACTCCTATACCATTTCCAAACTATAAGTTTTTTTTCAGACATCTACTGTATCTATCAGTATATCCCTTCCCACTTTTGGAGTTCTACAAGTTTGTCCCATCTCTGGTTTGCTGGAGGAATCCTTTCTTGTTTACAGAATTCCCAAGGACTCACTCTGTTTTATATCTTTACTGCCATTCAATGGCAGTGGACAAACAGATTAGCAGATCTCAGACATAGAAATGATATCTGGACTAAAGTTTCATGGCAAAGATGGCTATAAACCACCAAAGAAAAGGATGATCCTGCTTCCAAACCAATTATTTAAACATGACATAAATTTTATGGAAAATAATCTATAAAATTTCATGGCTGAGACTTCTCTCAGTCTTATTTCAACGTGTGTCCTTATTCTGACTTTTCTGCCTTTGCTGATTCTCTTGATTTTACCCTTTGATTTGTTCTTTATTCTTTCCATTCCACCTCTCCTGCAAAGTCGTGTAAGAAAATAATTCAAGATGATACAGAAAGGAACATCTTCATTTCATTATGCTTTTCCATCCCTTAACAATTATCATGACTAGAGAATGACAGATGCAATTGGCCCAGGAGTCTAATACTAAAGCTGAGTTTTTGAGAACAAAAGTTAAAACATCAAAGCCAGTAGGACAAATGAGGAAGGCATAAACACGTGTATTTTCTAATTTAAAATGAATAAATAAAAAATATTTTTCATTTTAAATTGATGAATCAAATAAAATTAGAATAAGAGAAATTAGAATGTAATGGGATTGTCCAGTTTGATGCAAATGTTAATTCATTAAATATCATTGTCTTTGTACTTGCCTTAGTAACTACTGAAACGTACATATATTGATGATGGCTGTCACTTATGGTCTCATTTTATTAGATGGTGAAAAACCTCCTTTAGGAGGCTTTATAATTAGCATAGACAACCATCATCTGTTTTGGATGATTTTGGAGACAGAATTTTTAGGCCCCTTCCAGCTCTGATCCTGTGTCTGGGTCTAAACAAAATGAATCATTTCCAAACAATGTTCTCAAATGCACACATCAGCACTTCCTGGTGCTGCCTTGTCTGAGAGGCTCAACTACAAGCACAGACTTGTAAACAACCCTTTTCCTCCCCTTATCCTACCATTTATCCCAAAACACATTTCTTGTTGTTTTCACAGTGTGCCCTGTTTCCACCTTCTCACACCTGCTTCTCTGCTCTGTCCTCATCCTGTCCACACACCGTACTCAAATACATATACCTACTGACTCTTTCCAGCTCATCAACTAATCCCTCATTTCCTTCCAAGTCAGACTGCCCAGCTGCAAGAGCATCATTAAATCATAGTTTATGTGCTCTCCTTCCTCTCCTTCTTGCTGTAATATGAAGTAAATAATTGTTTCAAAAAGTGTTTTTCTCTGGAAAAGTTTTCTGCCTTCAGAGACCCAAGTTTTTATAAAAATTTAAGGGAATTAAAAGTTTTGGACTTGGTAGAGAGACACTTGCTCACATTTGCACACAATGACCCACCATTAAGTAAAATTATTAATCCATATTTGAGTTATAAATTATACGGTTACTCAATCTCAGATATATATATATATACATATATATGCACATGCACATATAATTGCAAATATTTCTCAATAAAATTAATATGTCTAATAAAATACTTTAGAGTTAATATAGGTTTCTGAATCCTATCTTTCCATTGATTTTTATTATAAAATTACCAGGAAAAATGGAAATAATAATAGCAATAGCTAATGTTTTTTGAACTCTTACCATGTTGCAGGCACTGTTATCAACACTTCAAATGGAATAATCAATTTAATCCTCATAACATCCCTATGGGCTTGGTGTTACTTCTACCCACATTTTATGGATAATGAAATGAGATACAGAGATTTTACATATTCTGCCCAAGATCACTGCTACTAAATGACATAGTGAGGATTCAAATCTGTAGTCTAGTTTTAAAATTCATGGTCTTAACCAACACAATTTAATGCATCATGATATAATGAAATAGTGCTAAATAGAAATAAGGCCTAAAAACTATCAAATGGAAAATTTAATAGAGTACCAATGATGTCATTGAACGTTTTAATAGTAATGTAGTTATATGCTGCACAATTTCATCAAAATAGGTTAAAATACATCTTTGCTTGCGAGAAAAAAAAGTCTTCTTATGTTAAAATTATGCATACGCTATGAAGTGAGTCTTTGTGTACCCCCAAAATTTATATGTTGAAATCCTAATCCCAAGGTAATGGCATTAGCAGGTGGGGCTGCTGGGAGGTGACTGGTTCATGAGGGTGGACCCCCCATCAATGAGATAAGAGCCTGTACTAGTCAGGCTTCTCCAGAGGGACAGAAATAATGGAATATATATATATACACACACATATACGATTATGTATATATACATAATCATATATATACACATATACGATTATGTATATATACATAATCGTATATGTGTGTATATACATGTCAATATATATATTAGTTTATTAAGTATCAACTCACACGATCACAAGGTCCCACAGTAGGCCATCTACAGGCCAAGGAGCAAGGAGAACCAGTCTGAGTTCCAAAACTGAAGAACTTGGAGTCTGACGTTCAAGGGCAGGAAGCACCCAGCATGGGAGAAAGATGTAGGCTGAAAGGCTAGGACGGGCTCTCTTTTCACATTTTGCTGCCTGCTTATATTCTAGCTGTGCTAGCAGATGATTAGATTGTGCCCACCCAGATTAAGTGTGGGTTTGCCTGTGCCATCCCACTGACTCAAATATTAATCTCCTTTGGCAGCACCCTCACAGACACACCAGGGATCAATACTTTGTATCCTTCAAGTGGACATTCAGTATTAACCATCACAAGTCCACCCCTTGTCAACCTGTTCCCATATACATCTCCTGAGATGATACATAATCTTCAAAAAAAGACAATGATAAGGTCATAATCACACCTAACATAATACAACTTTCCTTTGTACAACCAGAAACACACCAATCCCCAACCCCAATACTATTACAAAAAGTTAACAATACCTAAATGCTGATGTGAAGTCAATAAATGTCACATGATAAAGAGAGGAAATAAAATGAAGATATTTTCTTAGTACAAGTGTATACATGCACAAACATGTTTTTAACAAAAGAAGAAGGAAATACTCAGGACCCAATTACAGTCCTCATTGCTGCAGCTGGTCACGTGGTCGTAGCTGTTATTTATGACTACCTTATTCTACTCCCCATTCTGTATTCCCTTTGCCTTCAGCAAGCACTTCAGCAGGTAGTGGGGTTTTTTCCTGCTGGAGTGACCCAAAACTTCATTCCAGAAGTCATTTGTAGTCAGTCCAGAAGTCATTCCAGAAGGGAGGTCATCTGTAGTCCTCCCTGGATTGGGCTGTTGTAGTTTCCCATTGATCTTAATCACAGGATATGGTAATACTAAGAGACATCCTAATGGATCTCCTGTATTCCATGCATTCTCTTCCTTACCTTTGTGGTGGAGTAGTAGACCGAGTTCATCTTAATAGTCTGGGTCAATCACCCCAGCCAACACTTTAACTCTCTTCTTAGCCTGTTGACTTAAAGGTAGGAGAAGGCCAGAGTATCCAGGTGGCAATCTCAACTTTCAGTTTGATAGAATCCTTGTTGTGTCTCCTGGTGGCAGCATCCCTCCCTATGGAACTAAGACCTCTAGGTCAGCAGAATGTAATGTCATGGGAACAGGAAGCAAAAATGTTGCTAGTGGATCACTAGGGGTGATGGTGAGTGGTGCCACTTCCACTTCCACCCCATGCTTCCTGGACCTGCGAATCCTGGCTATGGGAGAAACAGTACCATATATTAGATGCTGATTCAGAACAAACACAGCCTTCTGGAGAACTTTGCTCCAGCCCTGCAAAGTATTGTCACCTAGTTGGTGGTGTAATTTTGATTTCAAAATGACATTCCACCATTATTTCATTCCAGCTGCTTCAGGATGATGGGGAACATGGTAAGACCAGTGAATTCCATGAGTATGAGCCCACTGACCTGCTTCTTTAGCCATAAAGTGAATGTCTTGGTCAGAAGCAATGCTGTGTAGAATACCATGACAATGGATAAGGAATTCCATGGTTCATGGATGGCAGTCTTGGCAGATACATTGTGTGCAGGATAGGCAAACCCATATCCAGAGTAAATGTGTATTCCAGTGAGGACAAACCTCTGCCCTTTCCATGATGGAAGAGGTCCAATATAATAAACCTGCCACCAGGTAGCTGGCTGATCACCCCGAGGAATGGTGCCATATTGAGGGCTCAGTCTTGGTCTTTGCTGCTGGCAAATTGGGCACTCAGCAGTGGCTGTAGCTAGGTCAGCCTTGGTGAGTGTAAGTCCATGTTACTGAGCCCATGCATAACCTCCATCCCTGCCACCATGGACACTTTGTTCATGGGCCCATTGGGCAATGATGGTGGTGGCTGGGGAAAGAGGCTGAGTGGTGTCCACAGAAAGGGTCATCCTATCCACTTGATTATTAAAATCTTCCTCTGCTGAGGTCACCCTTTGGTGAGCACTCACATGGGATACAAATATCTTTACAGTTTTTGACTACTCAGAGAGGTCCATCCACATAGCTCTTCCCCAAATTTCTTTGTCCATACTTCTTCCATGTCCCTGACTATCCACCCAAACCATTGGCTACAACCCATTAATCAGTATATAATAACATATCTGGCCACTTCTCCTTCCATGCAAAGTGCACAACCAGATTCACTCCTTGAAGTTCTGCCCACTGGGAAGATTTTCCTTCACCGCTGTCCTTCAGAGATGTCCTAGAAAGAGGCTGTAATGCTGCAGCTGTCCACTTTTGGGTTAAGCCTGCATATCGTGGAGAACCGTCTGTGAACCAGACTCTAGCCTTCTCTTCCTCTGTCAACTGATGATAGGGAACTCGCCATGAGGCCACCGGTGCAGGCAGTGGGAGAGAAGGCAGGGTGACAGGAGTGGAGACCATGGGCATTTGAGCCACCTCCTCATGTAACTTACTTGTTCCTTCAGGACCTACTCGAGCCCAGTTACATACGCACCACTTCCACTTGATGACGGACTGCCTCTGTGCATGACCCACTTTATGGCTAGATGGGTAGAAAAGCATCCCGTTCATGATAGGCAGTTCAGGTCACGTGGTGACTTGATGACGCAATCAAACATTCAGTTTCCACCAAAGCCCAGTAACAGGCCAAGAGGTGTCTCTCAAAAGGAGACTAGTTATCTGCAGAAGATGGCAGGGCCTTGCTCCAAAATCCTGGAGGCCTCTGCTGTGATTTACCTATGGGGGCCTGCCAGAGGCTGCAAACAGCATCTCCAACTGCCACTGACACCTCAAGCACCATTGGATCTGCTAGGTTATATCTCCCAAGTGGCAGAGCAGATTGCACCACAGCCTGGACCTGTTGCAGAGCCTCTTCCTCTTCTGGACACCACTCAAAGCTGGCAACCTTTCAGGTCAGCTGATAAATGGGCCAGAGTAACACACTCAAATGAGGAATGTGTTGTCTCCAAAATCCAAATAGGCCCACAAAGCATTCTTTCTCTTTCTTAGTTTTAGGAGGGGCCAAATGCAACAACATACCCTTCACCTTACAGGAAATATCTCAATGGGCCCCACACCACTGGACCTCTATAAATTTTACTGAGATAGAAGGTCCCTGAATTTTAGTCAAATTTATTTCCCATCCTCTGGTATGCAAAAGTATCACCAATAAGTCCAGTGTGTTCGCTACTTCTTGCTCACTGGATCCAATCAGCATAATGTCATCAATGTAACGGACCAGTGTGATATCTTGCAGAAGCGAAAAGCAATCAAGGTTTCTCCGAATAAGATTATGACACAAAGCTGGAAAGTTGATATACCCCTGAGGTTGGACAGTAAAGGTATATTGCTGGCCTTGCCAGCTGAAGGCAAATTGCTTCTGGTGGGCCTTATGGACAGAAATGGAGAAAAATGCATTTGCCAAGTCAATGACTGCCTACCAGGTACAAGGAAATGTATTAATTTGCTCAAGCAATGAAACCACATCTGATACAGCATCACTTGGTTAAGCTTATGATAATCCACTGTCAATCTCCAAGATACATCTGTCTTCTGCATAGGCCAAATGGGAGAGTTGAACTGAGATGTGGTGGGAATTACCACCTTTGTGTCTTTCAAGTCCTTGATGGTGGCACTAATCCCCACAGTCCCTTCAGGAATGCAATATTGTTTGGGATTTACTCATTTTTTTTTAGGTAGAGGCAGCTCTAATGGCTTCCATTTGGCCTTTCCCACCACAATAGCCCTCACCCTACCAGTCATGGAGCCAATGTGGGGATTCTGCCAGCTGCTAAGTATGTCTATGCCAATTATGCATTCTGGCACTGGGGAAATGACCACAGGATGAGTCCGGGGACCCAATGGGCCCACTGTAATTGAGACCTCAGCTAAAACTCCATTAATTACCTGACCTCCATAACCCCCTACTTTAACTGGAGGACCACAATGACGTTTGGGGTCCCCTGGAATCTAAGTCAGCTCAGAGCAAGTATCCAGTAGTCTCTGAAATGTCTGATCATTTCCCTTTCCCCACTGCACAGTTACCCTGGTAAAAGGCAGGACGTCTCCATTGGGAAGGATGGGAGAAAGGTTAACAGTATACATTGTTGGTAATGTAGTGGGGTCCTTCCTCAAGGGTACCCGGCCTCCCCTTCACTCAAGGGGTTCTTGGTCTGTAAGCTGGCTCAAGTCTGGAAATTGATTGCAGGGCCATGATTCTCTGTTTTTATAATCAAATTAGTCTTTTGTCCATTCAACCTAGAAGTGTTCTGCTTTTATAAATTAAGTAGGAATGCAGCAGCCTTCCTATAAATTTCACTTCTAGGAACACCATGGTCAATTAGCCAATGCCAGAGCTTTACATAGTCAGACTGTTCTGATTGCCACTTTGTCTCTGCTGTTCATTACTGTAATTACACCCACCTTGCCTTTGACTGTTGAGTGCTGCCACTTGGCCCCAGCCTCCTTGGAATCCAGTTATTCCCACTGTATTTAAATTTTGTAACTGAGTGACTGCAGTTCCCTCCATTAGATCTGACCTATAAAGAAGAGCAATCATAGGGCTCTTCAAAGATGCAGGTGCTGTCCTCACAAATCTATTTCACAAGGCATTGGTCAAGGGTATATCTTCTGGACCCTTCCAGCTGTGATGAGTAGGTCTAAAGTGACTAATCCACTACAACATACTGATCTCCCTAAGCCTTTGGATCTCTTCCTCTACATTAAACCAAGGGATATCAGGCATTTCCAGCTCACTCACAGTGCGCCATCTTTTAATCCATATTTCAGCTAACCAAGAAAATAAACTATTACAACCTTTTTTAATTCCTTGAGCTAAAACATTAAATGCAGAGTCCTTACTTAGTGGACCCAAATAAATAAATTCAATCTGATCCAACTGTATGTTCCTTCCACCATTATCCCATACCCTTAATATCCATTCCAATGCCTGTTCTCCAGGTTTCTCTTTATACAAATTAGAAAACTCAAGCAGTTCTTTCATAGTGTAGCACACCACCTCATGGATCACATTCTCAACCTCACCTCTAGGGGCCTGCTGGGACTTTTAATCTAGTTATAGGTCTAGAAGCAAACAGGGATGTTGGGGGTGGCTTCTGAAGAGAATCAACAAAATCTTGCCTGGCAACTGTCTCAGGGGAGGCCATCACTGTCGCCTCAGGCAGCACTGGGTTTATCTCCTCACACAAAGGTGGAAAGGCTGATGGCAGCATCAGTTGGGGAGAGGATGTTGCCACTGCTGGGGATGGTGAAGCTGTCTTGTCTGGCAAAAAGGTTCATCAGAGTTTACAAACTCAATGTCCCCAGCTTCATCAGGGTCCCCCCACACATCCCCATTCCAAGTTGCAGGGTTCCCTTCTTTTCCAATCAATATGCTCACTTTAACAGTCGACATCTGGCAAGGCTGTGCATTCATTTTTAGTTGCAGGTCAGCCATTCGCAAGATAAGAGCTTGTTATCTGTTTCTCCACAATTTCAGCTCTTTCTCTACTGGAGATAAGACTCTCACTCAGGGCAATCTTAACAGACTTGAGGCTCAGTATGTGCTTCTGAACCCTGAGTTCATCATTTTCTTTCATCACTTTGTCCACTGAACTTAGGAACAGCCATCTTTCTTCATTATGTTCCTTGGTTCTCCACATATGGCCAAAGGTATTATGTATAGAGTTACTAAACTCCTTGCGTCTCACGACTGATCAATCAGGATTTTTAAATGCATTTATTTTGCATAAATCTCTAAATAGTTCATTCCAAGGACTATCAGTGTTCTCCATACTATTAGAAGCAGAAACCTTAGCATTTTGGGTCTAATCAGATTTTAGCAGCCAACTCCAGAAACCCCCAAAACCAATGAAAGAACTCCATTCTTTATATATATATAAAAGGGAATTCATTAAGTATTAACTCACGTGATCCCAAGGTCCCACAATAGACTGTCTGCAGGCTGAGGAGCAAGGAGAGCCAGTCTGAATTCCAAAACTGAAGAACTTGGAGTTCGATGTTCTATAGCAGGAAGCATACAGCAGGGGGGAAAGATGCAGACTGGGAGGCTAGGCCAGTCTCTCTTTTCACATTTTTCTGCCTGCTTATATTCTAGCTGGGCTGGCAACTGATTAGATTGTATCCACCCAGATTAAGGGTGGGTCTGCATTTCACAGCCCACTAACTCAAATATTAATCTCCTTTGGCAACACCCTGACAGACTCACACAGGATTAATGTTTTCTATCCTTCAATCCAATCAAGTTGACACTCATTATTAATCATCACAGAGCCCTTATAAAAGATGTTTATGAGAGACCCCTCTCTTCTTTCAGTATGTTAGGACACAGCAAGAAGGCACCACCTGTGAACCAGAACGTGGTTTCTCACCAGACACCAAATCTGCCAGCAACTTGATATTGAACTTCCCAGCCTCTAGAACTGTTAGAAATAAATTTCTGTTGTTTATAAGCTACCAAGTTTATGGTCTTTTGTTATAATAGTCCCAATAGACTAAGATAGCATATCCTACATCCACATACTCCCCTAGAGCTACTGTGAAAGGACAGATAAGCATACAAAATGTGACATGAAAGAATTGTAGTTATGCCTTTGTATGCTACATGATTATGTGTTTCCTAGTGCCTAGCAGCATCCTTTGCACACAAGTGGCATCCAGTAAATGTTTATTGATTTGGATAGACATTTATTGGTAGCCCTGCAAGGGAATTATAAGGCATAAAGCATCCAAATGCCTTCTTCAAACATAGTTAAATTTAATTCTATGAAGATGTATAAACTACAAAATAATCTTTTCAGAAGTCTTCAGCAATATATGGGCAGGTAAATGCTTTGGTCATAGGCTGTAAGAATGTTGAAGCACAGACATCAGAAATCTTCTAGCCCAAACCTCTCATTTACAAAAGAGGGAAATGTTCCAAGGGTTCATTGACTTGCCCACACAGCTGGTTCATTGCAAAAGTGTGACTAGTCTCTGGATGCCTAGGTTGACTTGAGAGGTGCAGGTATGCACACAAACACACACGAATTCTATCTGCCATAAACTTTCTCATCAGTACACTACAGTTCTGAAATCCTGCATTAAAAGACATTGCTTTTAATTACGTAAATAATTAAGTTATCTGGTACCCAAGATTTGGGGGAAAAAAAAGGAAAAACAATGGCCTGACGCTTCACATTTTTCATGAGTTGGTGCTGTGCTGAGTGTTTTGGCCGCCAGGTAACTGCTAATTGAATGCTTTCTGCATCTCCACTGAGCAAAATGTTACTATGTAATGTACCTGAGGAATGCTCTCAGTGGACATCTGGAACTTGTTCTCCAATAGTATTTTTATTTCTTATTTTAACCTTCTCTATTCTAAAGTGAGGTATCCACTGACCCAAACCTAAGAGAGTGCCGATGCTGACAATGTGTATAAAGGGAAGCATAATCTTTCTATCTCTCTTGGCTTTCTTGCCTACTTTGCACCTCTTAGATGTAAAAACAAAATAAGACAGTTGAATATCCAGCATGTCACATAAACAGAAATCACCTGTTAACTCCTTAAAACTATATTTATTCATACATTTACTAGCATAGATTAGTTAAAAATGTAGTTGATATAGTGATTATTGTTGACTCCCCAACATCCAGTTTATCACCCCAACAAATAGCATAAGTACAATTTCGTGACCAAGGCTGCATTCTGATTTATTATTATTGAAGATACTTAAAATAATCCAACCCCCTTTGGCAGTGATTGGGATAAGTCCTTTAGCCAACTTGATCTTATGAGACATGAGAAAATATTTAGAGGGATTCTAAGAATTTTCCTCACTCTCACAAACAAACTACAGAAGAATGACAGCTCTCTGTCCCTTTCCTACTGGATGTGAATAAAATGTATAGCCTTTATTGCTACTACAACGATTATTTAATGACATATCAGGGTTACTTGGGCCAGATAATTCCTTACTGTGGGGATATTATAGGATGTTTAACAACATTTCTGGCCTATAAAACTAGATGCTAGTGACATTCTTCCAGTCATGGCAATAAAAAATGTTTCCGATATTGTCAAATGTGTCCCCTCAGGGGCAAAATCTTCCCCAGTTGAGAAACATCGACTTAAATAAAGCTAGGACAGTAGACAACAGCAGGGAGAGATTAAAGGAAACTAAATTCATGGCTATGTCATTGAGACTCTAGGTCAACTCATTCTGAAAACTTCTTTACATCTGGCCTATCATATGAGCCAATAAATTCCATGCCTTTACTCTCTTAACTAGTGTGAGTTGATTTGTCACCTGCAGTCAACAGCAGCGTAGTGGATACTGAGCAAAACCTGGAGTGAATTGGATAGTGGTAAGAAGAGATAAAAAGATACAATCTCAAGGAAAAAGCAGATGGCTTATGGAAGAAGATGAGAAGTATTGGGTTGGGGGCATGCTGGTGATTAGCTTGGAGAAGTAAATGCCAAAATAGGTTGCTAGACAGAAAAAAGGGAAAGGGCAAAAGTACAAGAAAGACTTACTCTTGTAGAGAGAATTTTAAACTAATGCTAGCCGCATTTTACTATTTTTCCCCAAGTATTTGTTTCAACAGCAAACGTAATACATTTGCATAGTACATTCACCTCCCTCTCCCCTAAATGACTACTTCACATGACCAAGCTCTTCAAACCTCAAACAGTTTCTCCCCATCTTCACACGGAGAGGGGTGTGGAGGTCCCTCTCCACGCCCCGCAGTCAAAGTTAAGTTGTCGTCAACTTAAAATAACCTGCTATAACTATATATTTTTGTAAGCCTCGTGGTTACCACAAAGCAAAAGCCTATAGTAGACGCACAAAAAATAAAAACTAGGAATGAAAACATAGCATTAGAGAAAAACGTTTAGACCCAAAGGAAGACAGCAAGAGAGAAAGAAAGGAACAAAGTATCCAAAAAAAACCTAAAAAAATTAACAAAATGAGAGTGCTGAATCTTTACCTATCAATAATTATATTGAATGTATATGGATTAAATTCTTCAATCAGAAGACATAGAGTGGCTGAATAGATTTTAAAAAAACAGGACCTAACTATATACTACCTACAACTAACTAACTTCACCTGTAAGGACACACATAAACTGACAGTGAAGGGATGGAAAAAGATCTTTCATGCAAATGAAAACCAAAACAGGGCAGGAGTAGCTGTAATTATATCAGATAAAGTAGACTTTAAGTCAAAAATTGTGAAAATAGAGAAGGAAGGTCATTATATAATGATAAAGAGGTCAATTCAGCAAGAGGATATAACAGTTGTACATATATACATATATAGGCATCTGACAGAGCAAGTAAACATATCAAGCAAATATTAATAAATTTGAAAGAAAAAATCGACTGCAATATGATGATTGTGGGGACTTCAAGACCCTGCTTTCAGCAGTAGATCATCCAGACAAAAAAATAATTCAGGTAACATCATACTTAAAATAGAGTTTAGATCAAATGGACCAAACAGACATATACAGAACATTCTACCCAACAGCTGCAGAATATACATTCTTCTCAAGTGATATAGAACATTCTCCAGGACAGATTATATGTTATGCTACAAAACAAGTCCTAACAAATTTAAGAAGATTGAAATCATGTCAAATAATTTTAATGACCACCATGAAAAAAAGAGCTAGAAATCAATAACAGAAAGAATTTTGGAAAATTCACACGTACATGGAAATTAAATGTGGTCCTGAAGAACTAAGAGGTTAATGAATAAATTAAAAGGTAAATTAAAAATTGTCTTGAGACAAACTAAAATGTAAACACAACATACCAAAACCCATGAGAAATAGCAAAGGCAGTTCTAAGAGGAAAGTTGATAGAAATAAAAGGTCTACATCAAAATAGAATGATCTCAAATAAACAATGTAATGTTGCACCTCAAGGAACTAGAAAAACAAGAACAAACTAAGCTCAAAGTTAGTGGAAGGAAGGAAATGATAAATACCAGAGTAGAAATAAATGAAATAGAGACCAGAAAAACCTTAGATAAGATCAATTAAACCGAGATGGTATTTTTAAAAGATAAAATTGACAAACCTTTAGCTAGACTAAATAAGAAAAAAAAGAGAAAACTCAAATATATAAAATCAGAAATAAAAATAAAGACATTAGAACTGATACCACAGAAATCCAAAGAATCATAAAAGACTGTCATGAACAATTGTATGCCTACAAATTGCATAACTTAGAGGAAATGGATAAATTCCTTGACACATAGCATTTATCAGTATTGAATTACGAAG
Organism: Pongo pygmaeus; assembly: GCF_028885625.2. NCBI lineage: Eukaryota > Metazoa > Chordata > Mammalia > Primates > Hominidae > Pongo > Pongo pygmaeus. The sequence continues at coordinate 88,900,275 of NC_072384.2, forward strand.
AAATAGAAGACCTGAAAAAATGAATAATGAGTAAGGAGATTGAATCAGTAATAAAAAGTTTCCCACCAAAGAAAGCCAGGACTTGATGACTTCACTAATGAATTCTACCACTGAATTCACACATGCATATATATACACATAGAGATATAATGCCATGATTTTCACATAAATCATGTGTATTCTTCACATGAATATATAAACCTATATTCCTCACAAACATAAATTGTGTACACATTAGTCTTATTATTATGTCATGTATGTCATGAACATCTTTTTCAACTAAGTACATACTTTCTATCATTTTTGCTAGCTGTGTAGTACATCAATAAAATTTACTATAATAAGTTAATCACTCTATTATGTAAATTTTTATTATATCTAGAGTAACATTCTACAAAGAATATCTTTCTTAATTGTATGTATTGGTATTATTGATTTTGATTTTTAGCATAAAGAAAAACTATTGAGCTTTATTTGTCTTGTATCTAGTCACTTAATAGCATTTATTTTATTAGATTTAACAAATTTTAATAAAATTTTCTAGGAGTACATTAATATCATCTGAGAATAATTATGATATTGACCCGCCTTTTGTGATATTTGGTGTGATTAATTGTGCTTAACATATTGTATTTGGTAGAAATTCCAAAAATTATTTGAACAATAGTGGTAATAGAAATTATCCTAACTTCTTTCTAAACTAACACTTGTGGAATACAGTCATTTATGTATATGTGAACAATTAACGGTTACTAATTTTTAATTACATTTAGGAAGTTCCCTTTTATTATTTATTGGCTTTTAGTCAAGAATAAATGCTCTTGATGTTTATCAAATTCTTTTTGGAGGGAGCATTTCTTGATGTAGTTGCTTACTTTTTCTTCTTTAATTTGTTAATGAAATTAATTAATATGGTGAATTTCCTAATAATGAATCACCTTTTCATTCCTGAAATTAATCTGCATGGACACTGGGTATTATATGCTGATTTATTCACTTTGTCATACACCTGGATTTTCTTTAAGGACTGGAACAGGTATTGTTCTGTATCTATTTGGCCAATGTGGAATAAAGGGATAGTCATGAAATTTTGACTTTCAGTGAATTGGAATCAAATTCTAACTTCATGTTTTAGTAGCTGTGTGACATGGGCAAATTCAAATCTCTGAGTGTTTTCATCTTTATGCGTAACTGCTATAAGTTGCTGAATATAAATTTTTTAAAGAATAAAATGTGAGAAGATATATAAAACCCTGGCATGGCCCCACTCTCAGTAAATGTTAATTTACCTGTTCTGTGAACTAATAAGTAAGGATGCCAGGACAACACATAGCTATGCTTTCAAGTGGATTAGAATGAATTTCCTCCTGAGTTACTGTGGAAATGTCCAATTGTGTATGCATAAACAGCAAAGGTGATATAAATATCACACTAAAGAAAATTTTTTTTTTCTGTTACTGCTTTAGTAACAGCAGCTGCCAGTGAGTGAATCTCCTGGCTGAAGTACCTTTACGGCAATCTGTCTTTTTCATAACAGAACTGTTCGATCCAAACATGTGTTCTTGTCAAACCTTTCCCAGGACTCCTTATTTATAACTACAGTAAATGCGGCCAGTGGCCAGTGTAGTTCTCCTTACATATAATCACTAAAACATATTTGCAATCGAATAGTTACTGCTGTTTCCTTCTCTGAATTTCTTTCTAGGACACATGGAAAGGCAGGAGGCCACTGTTTGCACAGCCAAACATCCTCTGTGTCTGCAAATTTCCTTGGGCAGTCTATGCAGTAGGTTTCTAAGTATGATCAGCATGCATCTTACACTGGAAATTGTGAAAGCAGCTACCAGTACTACGTCTGGCATAGACGAGATTTTAAATAAATATATGAATAAATGAAAGGATAAGAATTTAATTAAAAGATAAGTTGTTTGGGAAACATCTTAATAGCTTGAAGTACTGAAACAAATGGTTTTAATAGAAAATGTAACTTATCCATCCATTTGCACATTCGTTCAAATAAATATTGACTGAGGGTTTGCTATTTTTCAGACACTAAGTCACTGCAAACATTCTGTTCACTATGACATCCTGGCCTACATGGAGATTACAGTGTGGTGAATAGATGGTTATTGAACACACACATAATTCCCAAATTACTGAAGGTTTTAGAGAAATCTAATTATGAAGCTTGTAATAGGGAATAAAAATACAGAAATTTCATGTTTTATCTATAAAAATATGAGATTTGGTGCACTGAATCCTCCTTAATCTACATTCGTACTGGTGATGTAAAGAATAGCAATTGAACATATTATGATCACCTTCTGAATACTGGATGATCTAAAATCTGATTGAAGATCTAGTGGTTAAATTAGCTTTATTATAAACTTATCATCTACAAAATCAAGAGATCACATGCACAGAGAACAACATTGAGTCAGCCATTTAGAGGTTGGCTATTTTCTTTCAAAAGCTAAACATCCCTTTATTGCCCATTAGCAACACAACACTAAGAAATAATACTATTGAAAAACAGACAGTTAAATCTTTAAATGCTAATATAGTATAATCTATAAAACCCTGACTGGATGAAAGTAACATAAAAAGAGAGCAGAATATGCTCAACAAATGGAAACATAATCAAAACAATAAAATATGTTACAATTCAATGTAGAAAAAACACATAAGGAAAAATTACGGATGAATTTTACATAAGATTGAAGGCCCTACACGGATATTTAAGAAACAACTACTCTTTGACTAGTCTGGGCCTACAAGCTGAACATGGGTAACTTTCACTTTTGGTGAGAAAAAGCCAATCAACTAGCATGCAATGCACTCATCCCTGGCAATAATTATCAAGCTCCTTTACTCCCTTCTCATAATCTTCTGGCAACAGTCTATAGAACCTTGAAGATCACCAGCTTCTACTCACAGAAATTCCACTATGACTACTTGAGGAACTCTTGGTTAGATACCCAAAAGCAACACATATCCGTTTTGTGAACTTCCCCCTACCCTGTCCCGTTAGGTAAACCCCTCCCATCACTTCCTACCCCTATGAAATAATCCTCTCAAGGAGCTCAGACTTCATGAAAAGCAAGATTCTGAAAGGCACAATCAACCATCCTTTGAAGAAATTGCCAGACCTGGCTCTCTTCTCAGAAAAGGAAACGGAAAAGTATAGTAAACACAAAATGCATATCAATATCTCAATATTCTCAGCAGAATCTTCCTTTCACTTGGATCCCCTTCATCAGAATTTTAAATCCTTAAGTATTTCCCATCAGCCTAAAAACAAAAATAAAACCAAAAATAAATTCTTTACCACCAATGACAACTACACTGTCAAATTGATGTCAGACTATTTTTTTTCAGCCTTCTGAGTTATTGACCTGATTTTGAATAGGAATAAACTCCAATAAAAAACACACTGCCAATCTATCCTCTCAGTTGGGTTTCAATATTTTTGGTTAGCTCTTCCTTCTTCAAACCTTCCCCAGTTTTTCCTCTATAACAAACACCTCTTGCTTATACTAACCTTTTGATCAGCTCTTAGCCTCCTCAACCCAACTGTTAGATGTTAGAGATTTTTATGGCTAGACTGTAAGCCTTCTTCTCATTCTGTTCTCTCATCCAAGTCTACAGCTTCAATTCCAACTAGACACTAACATCTTGCAAATTTACATTTTAACCCCAGATAATTTTACTGGGTTTCTGTATTAGTTCGTTCTCATACTGCTATGAATAAATACCTGAGACTGAGTAATTTATAAACAAAAAAGATTTAATTGACTCACAGTTCTGCATTGCTGGGGATGCCTCAGGAAACTTAAATCATGGCAAAGGGGAAGCAAGGCACCTTTTTCACAGGGTGGCAGGACAGAGTGATGCAAGCAGGTGAAATGCCAGATGCTTATATACCCATCAGATCCCATGATACTCATTCACTATCACAAGAACAGCATGGGGGAAACCACCACCATGATCCAGTTACCTCCACCTGGTCCTGCCCTTGACACATGAGGATTATGGGTAATAGGGATTACCATTCAAGATGAGATTTTGTGTGGGGACACAGCCAAGCCATATCAGTTCCAAACCTGTATGTAGAATTATTTACTGAACAGCTTCAGTTAGATATCTCAATGAGCCTCAAACTCAACAGGGCCAAAAACAATTCCTGATTTCTCCTTGCCAAAACAAAGTAACACAATGAATGAATGAACAAAGCAAATCAATTTCTACAAAATTAATTACCTGGTTGTCTTCTGGTGTTTCTTATTTCTTATCTCAACAAAATGATCATCCACATATGACTGGATAAATTAGAAACCTAATGCTTAGCCTTACTCCCATATTCAGCCAGTTTTTTAGACTTCAATTTGTAAACCTCTCTTAAATGCACCCACTCTTTTTTAGCCTGCCTCTCATAACCCTAGTATAGGCATTCATTTTCCCCAGGCTTGATTTCTGAATTGCTTGACAGGTCTCTTCGTATTCACTTTTACTGTCTTCCAATCCTATCCTCATACCACCATTAAAGTAATGCTTTGAAAGCTAAAATTTCATCATGCTTTTCTCCCTTACTTAGAAACCCTTCAATACCATGTTGGCCTATTGAGAAGAAAGTCTTGTACCATCCTATAGTATACAATGCCTTATGCGATTTCATTGCTGCCTACATTTCTTGCTTTGTCTTACACAATCCACCCTTGCTGTCTGCTCCAGCTTCACTGACATTTTCTCAGTTCCTCAAAATAAATCATCCTCTCTTCCACCACAAGTCTTTTGCTAAAACTGTGCCCTATACTCTAGTGCTTTCTCAACTTTGAAGGAAGTTCTCATTCATGCCAACTTTCATTTCCTGAGAGAATTCTCATAAGCCATAAATCAGGTCAAGAACTTGTGTTATATACTCTGGTAGCATAACACACCAATTCTTTATAACAGCATTGTTATATATCAAATAGTATTTGTAATAAATTGATTATTGTTCCTCTTTCCCAATTCCTCTCCATAATGGCATAAATCTTCAGTGCTTTTGTCACAGTTATATACCTAGGGTCTGGCACAGAACTTGTCACAGAATTAATGTTTAATAAATTTTATGGTATGAAAACCCAAAGGAACTAATTCTATAGAGATAGATATTAGTTAATTTGATAAAGTGGGACTGGGTGCAGTAGCTCATGCCTGTAATCCCAGCACTTTGGGAGGCTGAGGCAGGTTGATCATTTGAGACCAGGAGTTCGAGACCAGCCTGGACAACATGGTGAAACCCTGTCTCTACAAAAAAACACAAAAAAATTATCCAGGCATGGTGGAATGCATCTGTAATCATCGCTACTCAGGAGGCTGAGGTGGGAGGATCACCTGAGCCCAGGGAGATGCAGTGAGCCCTGATTATGCCACTGGACTATAGCCTGGGTGGCAGAGTGAGATCCTGTCTGAAAGAAAAAAAAATGATATAGAGGAACAAATAACTGCCTGTTTTTCAGTCATTTATCTTTGATCAAGAAGTACATAAATACTTTTTGATCGGTGTATACTGACATTAATAAAAATGCCTATTTTCTTACCTGTGTATATCTTAGTAATATTTTTGAATGACTGATCAATGGAAGAGCAGGAAAAAGTAAGGTGAAACTTTGCATTTATTTCACTTCTCCATTTTCATAATGCAAAATGTTGGCTCTTATTATGTATATATAACTTGAAACATATTGCTGGTTTATATCTATAAATATAGATATAAATATTTTACATGTCATAAATAAAACAATAAAGTATTTAAGGGAGCTGGACCCTTCCTATCTTCAATAGTTAAATTAGTCTTTTTTAAATTTAGGAAGAGATATTTTTTACAACTTCTTGACACCAGTAGGCACAAAGTGATAATGAGAATTTATCAAAATTTATCAAAAAACGAAAATGTCAGGCAATGCTTGACTGTATTGAGAGACCTATGGATTTTAACTGCAGTTGGTAAAACTTGAATGTAACTAGCTGATTTTCCACTCACCATGGTGGAGGCAAAAAAAAAGCAAACAAACAAAAGGAGGCATCATTTTAAGTAACTGATACAATTTATGGTGCTTATTACCAACTTTGAGCCATTTACCAGCTCTGAAAAAAATTAGAGCCACTGATCAAGAATATATATCCCAAGGCTATATAGATAGTATACTAGCATAATCAATTCTTTAAAAATGGCTGTTTAATTTCAATGCATATATGCTATTCACTAAAATACAAATGTAATTTTAAAATATCACACAAGATATCAAAATTGATTTTACATTTCTATTTTAAAGTTTTTATTAGGTGTTCATTGACTGTAAGACTGAGTGTCTATTAGTCATAAAATTCTCAGCTGAATGTATCCTAAAATATAATAAATTATTATGTGCCACTTTACTGCTAATATTTTCAAATCCAAGTTTGTATAACACACCCTCCAACTTCTTTTTAAAAGCTATAAAAACTGTGACACAGGCAGAAACACTAAGACCAGATTCTAAGTATTTTCAAAGGAGACGAATGGCAAATGCACATTTAGCTCACAAGCAGAAGACCTCTCTTAATTTATTCAACAATTAAATTTGTTAGTTACTACACTGGTAGCTAAGAATGTTCCTGACCTCACAGGGCTTAATCTAGTTCTCTCCAAAAAATTTAATCACAACTTTGGTAAATCCTGTGACATATAGATTTATTTTTTACCCTCAACCAGTGTTTATATTATGATTCTCATTATATTAAAATAGCATTTGAAGTTGACATTTAATTTTTCATATTATACATACCAAATAGACAAAATAAATATCTTGATTTGTCGATATTTGATTTTGTCACTTTTTAAAAATATTTTTAAAAATTAACCTCATATGTACGTCAAATGAAAAACAAAATAGATATTATCTTTAGAAGGGAAAATGGTTTTTCAATTCACTTTATGACCGAAGACTTCATATTTTAAATTATTCTAGGTCATTTTAAAAACAAATGTTCTCATCTGTTCCCCTTTACTATTTATACACCTTCTAGATCCCACCCCATAGGTTGGCAGGAATTTGCATGGCTGTGTTGTTGGAGGGAAGTATTCATGCTGCTAGAGTGGAGCATGAATGAAAGGGTGTGTCCAGGGATCTGCAAAAATGTTTTTCTTGAACTGTATTGACTATTCTTTAATGCTAGTTGAGTCATGCAAGATCATGCACTTCCAGCACAATGAAGGGAATAGTCTCTGTTCTCCATCTATGTTATTTGAGTGGATTTTGAAAACCAGCCATCTGTTTTTCTCTACTTGTTCATCACAAAATTATGTTTTGCAATCAGATTAACCGTAATACCGAGATGTAGATAGAAATGATTTGTATACAACTGTTACTACTGCTTATGTCAGTGGGCAAAATGGGCTATGCAAAATGGGCAAAATGCAAAAATGCATTTTAACACCCCTCCCTTTGTCTTATAATTGTCAATGACATGAATGCCTCCTGATCTTATCCTACCATCACAAGGAAGTTCCTTAAGGACAGGAAATACATGTTACTTGTATATTGTAATATTCCCAATATTTAGCAAATATTTTTACATTTAATAAGCACTAAAATTTACAACAGTAGAAACAAAATGTGCCAATTCTCCATTTAATGTTCTGATAAATTATTCAGCAACTCACAATGTACAGAAGAAAGACACTGGAATTATATCACTGATAGGTTAGATTACTATTACCAACTCTGCCTACTTTGTTGACCTTGAAGTGGTTTTCAATTTTGGCTACACAATGGCATAACCTAGAGGGTTTTAAAAATATCCCACCCAGATCACATCTCAGATGAAATAAATCAAAGTCTCCGGAGGAAAGATGCCAGCATCTGTGTTCCTTTTTCTTTCTTTCTTTTTTTTTTTTTTTTAAGACGGAGTTTCGCTCTTTACCCAGACCGGAATGCAATGGCACGATCTCAGCTCAACCACAACCTCCGCCTCCCGGATTCAAGCGATTCTCCTGCCTCAGCTCCTGGGTAGCTGGGATTACAGGCATGTGCCACTGCACCCGGATAATTTTTGTATTTTTAGTAGAGATGGGGTTTCTCCATGTTGGTTAGGCTGGTCTCGAACTCCTGACTTCAGGTGATCCGCCCGCCTCAGCCTCTCAAAGTGCTGGGATTACAGGCGTGAGCCACCATGCCCGGCCAGCATCTCTGTTTCTTAAAGCTACCCTGTTGATTTCAATGTGCAGCTAAGTTTGGAACACCTTTCCAGAGAAACCTGAAGAATGCACTTATTTCACTGATATATGTTAAAAGAAAAAGCTAAGATGATTTCAATAATTGATACAAAGAAGATAATTAATTTGAATAGACTTAGAATTTCATAGAGAATGATTAATATTTTGATTCCTCAATCCTGATAAATTAGAAGATATTGCCAGATCAAAATATCAAAATGTATGTGTTTGAAAAGTTGCATGTGATAGAAAGTACATTAAATCTGGAGGAAGTTTCCTGGGTTTTACAGATGGTCATCCATAAGTTAAACTGTACATCTCAGTTTTCTGACCCGTAAAATGATCAAGTTAGGCTGGATAATCTCTATGATTGTCTCCAGTCCCATGATTTTATAACTGGTTTAATGAGCATCCTGAATAATTATTTTAAACAGTTTCTAAAATGTAAGATTTTCCATTGGAGGGAGTATCCTTTATAATTATTAAGAAATAGGCCTTTGGTGGTAATCAAAATTCTTTGTTTTATATGTAAGATCTCTATTAAATAAGAAAAATAAATGTAGAGTCTTTCGGTTTTGATGAAAGATTTTCCATGGCTCAAATTATTTGACATTGAGTCCAGATACCAAGATTGCTGCCCATAGTTCACATGAATAATTCCAACAGTATTGGCTACCATACTCTGTAAATCCCAGTTAATTGAATAAGGTTGATTCTGACTGAAAGAAGGCTTCACCACATAAAGAGAACTGTAAGAACTAATTCTAGCTGTGGTAAAATAACATGACACATATTACTGGTCCAGAGTTAGTGTACAATGGGCCTAAAATTAAACTTACTGTTAAAAGATCTTGCTCTGAATTTTAGCATCATGTTGAATCTTCCATCTTTCTTCCATGCTGTGTTAGTCCATTTGTATTGATATAAAGATATGTCTGAGACTGGATAATTTATAAAGAAAAGAGGTTTATTTTGGCTCACAGTTCTGAGGTTTGCATGGGAAGCATGGTGCTGGCATCTGGCTCCTGGTGAGCCCTTGGGAAGTTTACAATGATAGCAGAAGGCTAAGGGAGAGCCAGTGTATTACATGGCAAGAGAAGGAGCTAGAGAGAGAGAAATCAGAGATCCTAGACTCCTTTAAACAATGATATCTCACTTGAACTGAGTGAGAACAAACTCAATACCAAGGGGAAGTGTTAAGCCATTCATGAGGGATCCACTCTCATGATTCAATACCTCCCACCAGGCCCCACCTCCGACACTGTGGATTACATTTCAATGTGAGATTTGGGGGGACAAACATCCAAACCATATCATGTATTCTCATAATTGTTCTTTGGGTTAATTGGTTAGTATCAATGTTAATCCCAATCTAATATTCTATCATATTCCTTAGTACTTTTATTTATTATATTAGTCAGTTCTTACACTGCTATAAAGATACTACCTAAGACTGGGTAATTTATAAACAAAAGAGCGTTAATTGACTGAGAGTTTCACATGTTTGGGAGGCCTCAGGAAGCTTACAATCATAATGGAAGGCAAAGGGGAAGTAAGGCACATCTTACATAATGGTAGGAGAGAAAGAGAGTGAAGGGGGAACTGCAAAACACTTTTAAAACCATCAACTCTCATGAGAACTCACTCACTATCACAAGAACAGCATGCGGGAAACTCTCCCCATCATCCAGTCACCTTCCACCAGGTTCCTCCCCTGACACATGGGGATTACAATTTAAGGTGAGATTTGGGTGGGGACACAGAGCCAAACCATATCACTTATATCTCAATAAATTCTCAAAAAAATTCTGAGGAAGACACTGTTTTAATTTTTTAAAATGAGAAAGCTAAAGTTATAAAAAGTCAATAACTTGCCTAAAGTCAGTTGGTGGCAGAATCAAAGATTATATCATGTAGTCTTTTTTAAACTTAAGCAAAAGTAATTTTTTATTATTAATATTATTTTAGGTTGAAAATTATAATTGTATACATTTATGGGGTAAAATGTGATTTTTTGACATATGTGTACAATGTAAAATGATTAAATCAGGCTATTTAATGTAACATGATTACTTTACCATCTATCACTTTTTATGGGGAGATATCTGAAATTTACTCTTAGTTATTTTGAAATACACACAACATTCTTATTGAGTATAGTTACCCTGCTGTGCAATAGATCTCAAAATCTCTTCCTCCTGTCTAAGTAAAATTTTGTATCCCATGATCAACAACTCCCTATTCCCTCCTTTTCTAGATTGCCAACCTCTGGTAAGCATCATTCAACTCTCTACTTCCATGGATTCAACTTTTTATATTCTACATATAGGTGGGATCATAAAGTGTTTGTATTTTGTGCCTGCTTTATTTCACTGCCTTCTTTCACTTATATCCTCCAGATTCATCTATGCTGTTGCAATTTACAGGATTTTGTCCCTGTTTTATAAGGCTAAATAATATTTGGTTATGTATATATGGCACATTTTCTTTGTCCACTCATCCATTGATGAAAACATAGGTTGATTCCATATTTTGGCTATTGTGAATAATGCTTCAATGAACGAGAGAGTGCATATATCACTTCAACATGTTTAATAAGTTCCTTTTATCGAGAAGTAGGATTACCTGATCATATGGTAGTATTATTTTTAGTTTTTGGAGAAACCTCCATACCATTTTCCATAATGGCTGTACTAATTCATATTCCCACCAAAAATGTACAAGAATTCTCTTTTCTCCACATCTTAGACAATACTTGTTATTGTTCTTGTTTCTGATAAAAGATATTCCAAGAGGTGTGAGGTGATATCTCATTGCAGTTTTCATTTGTATTTCCCTAATATTTAGCAATGCTAAGTATTTTATCATTGTATTAGTCTGTTCTCACACTGCTAATAAAGACATACCTGAGACTTGGTAATTTATAAAGAAAAGAGGTTTAGTGGAATCACAGTTCCACATGGCTGAGAGGCCTCAGAATCATGGTGCAAGGTGAAGGAAGAGCAAAGACCTGTCTTACATGGTGGCAGGCAAGAGAGCATGTGCAGGGGAACTGCCCTTTATAAAACCATCATATCTCATGCAGCTTATTCACTATCACGAGAACAGCATGGGAGAAAACTGTCTCCGTGATTCAATTACCTCCCAATGGGTTCCTCCCACGACATGTGGAGATCATGGGAGCTACAGTTCAAGATGAAATTTGGGTGGGGACACAGGAAAACCATATCAATCATTTATATAGGGGTTATTTGTATGTCTTCCTTTTGAAAAATGTCTGTTCAGATCCTTTGCTCATTGTTTAATCAGGTCATTTGTTTTCTTTCTATTGAGTTACTTGAGTTCCTTATATATTTTGGATATTAACCCTTTATCAGATGTATAGTTTGCAGATATTTTCTCCCATTCTGTGGGTCATCTCTTCACTTTGTTAAATTGTTTCCATCGCTGTGTGAAAACTTTTTAGTTTAATGCTATGCCGTTGGTCTATTTTTGCTATATTTTCATTTATTTGTGTTTTCTTTAATTTATTTTATCAGTATTATATAGTTTTCAGTATACAAGTGAGTTACCTTCTTGGTTAACTTAACATCTAAGTATTTAATTATTTTGTTCCAATTGCAAATGTAATTGTTTTCTTAATTTCCTTTTCAGATAGTTTGTTATCAGTATATAATAATACTCACTATTTTTGTATGTTGATTTTGTATCCTGAAACTTTAGTGAATCATTTTATCAGTTCTAAACAGTTTTTCGGTAGAGTCCTTAGGGTTTTCCATTTAAAACATTGTATTATTAACAAATAGGAACAATTTAACTTCTTACTTTTCTATTAAAATGTTATTTATTTCTTCTCTTGCCTAATTTCCCTGGCTAGGCCTTCCAGTACTATATTGAAAATGAGGGCTGGGTGAGGTGGCTCATGCCTGTAATCCCAGCACTTTGGAGGCCATGGTGGGTGGATTACTTGAGATCAGGAGTTGGAGAGCAGCCTGGGCAACATGGCAAAACCCTATTTCTACCAAAAATACAAAAAATAGCCAGGCATTGTGATGGGCACTTGTAGTCCCAGCTGCTCAGGAGGCTGAAGTGGGAGGATTGCTGGAGCCCAGGAGGTGGAGGTTGCAGGGAGCTGAGATTGCACCACTCCACTCCACCCTTGGCAACAGAGTGAGACTCTGTCAAAAAGAGAGAGAGAGAAAAAAAGAGAAAGAGGGAGAGAAAGAAAGAAAGAAGGAAAGAAAGAAAGAAAGAAAGAAAGAGAGAAAAGAAAGAAAAGAAGTGGTAAGAGTATCTTCGTCTTACTTCTGATCTTAGAGAAAAAGCTTTCAGCTTTTCACCATTGAGAATGATGTTAGCTACGATTTGTCATGTATGGCCTATAATGTTGAGGAACATTTCTTCTATACCTAATCTGTGAGAGTTTTTATCATGAAAGAATGATGACATGCTCTTTCTACATCTATTGACATGATTGTATGATTTTCATGTGTCATTTTGCTTGTGTGGTGTATAACATTTATTTATTTGCATATGTTAAACCATCCTTGCATCTCAGGGTTAAATCCATTGATGGTTGATGTTGTTTGAATCTGTGTCCCTACCTGAATCTCATGTTGAGTTGGAGAAGCGGCCTGGTGGGAGGTGATTGGATCATGGAGGCAGACTTCCCCTTGCTGTTCTCCTGATAGTGGTTAGTTTTCACCAGACCTGGTGGTTTAAAAGTGTGTGGCACCTACTCTTCACTCTCTCTCTCTCCTGCTCTGCCATGGTAAGATGTGCTTGCTTCCCCTTTTCCTTCTGCCATAAAGTTTCCTGAGGCCTCCCAGCCATGACTCTGTACAGCCTGCAGAACTGTGAGTCAATTTTCTTCAGAAATTACCCAGTCTCAGGTACTTTTTTATAGCAGTGTAAGAATGGCCTGATATAGTCATGGTAAATTATTCCTTTAATGTGTTATTAAATTTGTTTTGTTCATAATTTTTGCATCTATGTTCATCAGGGATATGTGTCTGTAGTGATTTTTTACTTGTAGTGTCCTTGTCTGGCTTTGGTATTAGGCTAATTCTGGTCTGACAACATTAATTTGAAAATGTTCGATCATTAAAAAGTCAGGAAACAACAGGTGCTGGAGAGGATGTGGAGAAATAGGAACACTTTTACACTGTTGGTGGGACTGTAAACTAGTTCAACCATTTTGGAAGTCAGTGTGGCGATTCCTCAGGGATCTAGAACTAGAAATACTGTTTGACCCAGCAACCCATTACTGGGTATATACCCAAAAGATTATAAATCATGCTGCTATAAAGACACATGCACACATATGTTTATTGCAGCACTATTTACAATAGCAAAGACTTGGAACCAACCCAAATGTCCAACAATGATAGACTGGATTAAGAAAATGTGGCATGTATATACCATGGAATACTATGCAGCCATAAAAAAAGATGAGTTCATGTCCTTTGTAGGGACATGGATGAAGCTGGAAACCATCATTCTGAGCAAACTATCACAAGGACAAAAAAACAAACACCACATGTTCTCACTCATAGGTGGGAATTGAACAATGAGAACACATGGATACAGGAAGGGGAACGTCACACATCGGGGCCTATTGTGAGGTGGGGGGAGGGGGGAGGGGGGAGGGATAGCATTAGGAGATGTACCTAACTTTAAGTGATGAGTTAATGGGTGCAGCACACCAACATGGCACATGTATACATATGTAACAAACCTGCATGTTGTGCACATGTACCCTAAAACTTAAAGTATAATAAAGAAAAAAAAGTGTTTGTTCCATTTTGATTTTTTGGAAGAGGTGGAGAATTGGTATTTGTTTTTTTAAAAATGTTTGTTAGAATTCATCAATAAAACTGCTTGATCCTGGGCTTTTTCTTTTTTATGGGAGGCTTTTTACTACTGATTCAATCTCACTACTAATTATTAGTCTTTTCAGATTTTCCATTTTTATTATTTAATCTTTCTAGGTGTTATGTATCTGGAATTTATCCTTTTTTCTACAGTACCCAATTTGTCCACATTTAATTGTTTATAGTAGTACCTTATTATCGTTTGTATTTCTTTAATATCAATGGTAATCTCTCCTCTTTCATTTCTGAGGCTATTTTTTCGAGTCTTCTCTCTTCTTTTTTTTCCTAGCTAACCCAGATAAGGGTTTGTCTATTTTGTTAATCTTTTCAAAAAAAACTATTCTTAATTTTGTTGATCTTTTCTATTATTTTTCTAGTGTCTATTTCATTTATTTCTGCTCTATTTGTCATTTCTTTCCTTTAACTTTGGCTTAATTTGTTTTTCTCTTCATAGTCTATTGAGGTTTAACATTAGATTGTTTATCTGAGATCCTTCTTTTTTGATATAGGCATTTATTGCTCTATATTTACCCAATAGGATGGCTTTTGATGCATCCCACAAGTTTTAGTACGTTGGTTTTCATTTTCATTTTACTGAAGGCATTTGGTGACTTCCTTTTTTATTTATTCTGTGACTCATTGGTTATTCAGGAAGACATTGTTTAATTTCCACATATTTTTGTATTCTCTAAGATTACTCCTGTTATTGATATTTTATGCCATTGTGATCCCAAAAGATACTTGATATAATTTCAATTAACTTGATTTTGTACAATTTATTTTGTGGCCTAATATATTTTCTATTCTGGAGAATGTTTTGTGTGCAAATGTATATTAAAGGAAGCACCAATACAGCTTTCAGCAGAAATTATAATTTAAATCCAATGTTTATTTATTGATTTTCTGTCTATATTATCTTTTCATTGTTGAAAGTACTGAGCTCCTCTACTACAATAATATTGCAGTCTATCTCTTCCTTCAGCTCATTTAATAATTGCTTGACATATTCAGGTGCTCTGATGTGTAGTATGCATTTATTCACAATTGTTATGTCCTCTTGGTGAATTCATCCCTTCATCATTATGTAATCACCTTGTCTCTTTTATAATGTTTTACTTCAATACTATTTTATCTAAGTATAAATTACCCTACCTTCTTCAGATTTTTATTTATATGGAATTATTTCCCTTCCTTCACTTTCAGTCTGTGCGTCCATGTTAGTAAAGTGAGCCTCTTGTATGAAGTATACGGTTGGATCTTTTTTTTTAATGCATTCAGCAACTCTGTGTCTCTTTATTGGAGAATTTAATCCATGCACACTTAACATAATTATTGATAGGTAAATACTTGCTACTGCCACTTGGTAATTTGTTTTCTTATTGTTCTGATTGGTCTTTAGGTATTTCTTTTTCTTCCTCTCTATCTTCCTTTGTGACTGTATGGTTTTGGTAGTGGTATGCTTTGAATTCTTACTTTTTATATATTGTGCAACTGCTGTAGGTTTTTGCTTTGTGGTTATCATAGGCTTATTACATAAAGCATCTTATCCTTATAGCAGGTTACTTCAAGCTGCTAACAACTTTAATTTCATTCAGAAACTCTACACTTTCACTCCTTCCTCTCCCAAACACTTTTTCTGATTTTAATATCAAATTTTTACATTTTCCTTTCTTTTATAATTTGTATCTCAAGAACAATTTATTGTGACCTCAGTTGTTTAAGATTTTTTTTTCTTTTAATCTTCATGGTGTGGATACAATTGTTTACACACCACTCTTACAGGATAAGATAATTCTGAGCATGACTATGTATTATTTATACCATTGAATTTTCCACTTTTGTATGTTTTTGTTATTAATTGGTAGCTTTAAAGAACTTCCTTTCACAATTCTTTTAAAGCAGGCCTAGTGATGATGAACTGCCTTAGCTTTTGTTTGTCAGGGTAAGATTTTATTTCTCCCTCAGTTTGTAAGAACAACTTTACTGGGTAAATTATTATCGGTTGAAAATTTTGATTGTTTGTTTGCTTTCTTAAGCACTTGAATACATCATTCCACTCTCTTCTGGCATACAGGATTCCTGCTGAGAAATCTGCTGAAAGCTGTATTGGTGGTTCCTTCAATACAATATGCTTCTTACCTCTTGCTGCTTTGTCTTTGATTTTTGGTAACTTGATTGAGATATGTCTTGGTGAACTCCTCTTTGAACTGAATTTTATTGGCCACCTGAGGGCTTCCTGTACTTGGATTGTCATCATCTTTCCATAGATCTGGTGAATTTTCAGCCAATATTTGTTAAATATGTTTTCTAGGCCTTTCTTTTCTTTTGTTTTCTGGAACTCCTGCTATATGAATATCACTTCACTTTACGGTGTCCCATAATTCCTATGGTTCTTTATTCTTTTTCATTTTTTCTCAAAAAGAGATTGATTAATTTCAAATGTCAATATCAATACAAATGAACATTTAATACAAATGAACTTGGGCTTGCTTTTCTGCCTAGGATAGGCTTAAATGAGCACAAAGGCTTGGTGGAGTTGCTGCTCAACAGCTGGGGTTGGATAGGTACAGATGTGCCCTCTTCACTTTATCACTGACTTGAATTTGTCTCCAGATGTGAGAAAGACTTAGCTAAAGCACAAAGGCTCTGTGAGGAAGCTGGCTAGGGACTCAAGCCTGGTAAACCTGTGAACTATGATTCCTGCAATGTGATATCATTGGCTAGTCCTCTGATATGGCACCTTTGTTGACCAGAATGCAGAGCAATGACTTCTAAAATTATTCCCCAAATTTCCTATTCTAATATCTGAGAATGTGAATAAAATAGATAGTATTCCCATGATTACATTATGCTATGGCACAGTTGACCCTAAAACAGAGATTATTTAAGTGGTCCTGACCTAATTGTAAGAGTCCTCAAAAGCCAAAAGTTTCTTCTGGCTGATTATAGAAGAGAACATCAAGAATTTCAAATTCAGGAAGGATTTTACATGCCATTGCTGATTTGAAGATAGCAGACTTTACTTGCCAAAGAACAAGGGTGACCTTTAGGAGCTGAGAGCAGTTCTCAATTGATAGTGAACAAGAGAATGAGAACCTCAGCCCTACAACTGCAGGAAATAAGCATAAGCTTAGAAGTAATATTTTCACTGAGGCCAGGCACAGTGGCTCACGCCTATAATCCCTACTCTTTGGGAGGCCAAGACAAGAGGATTCTTGAAGCCATGAGTTCGAGACCAGCCTGACCAACATGGTGAAACTCCATCTCTACTGAAAACACAAAACTTATCCAGGCAGGGTGGCAC
Source organism: Pongo pygmaeus (assembly GCF_028885625.2). Classification (NCBI taxonomy): domain Eukaryota; kingdom Metazoa; phylum Chordata; class Mammalia; order Primates; family Hominidae; genus Pongo; species Pongo pygmaeus. The sequence continues at coordinate 88,917,691 of NC_072384.2, forward strand.
ATGCTTGTAATCCCAGCTACTCAGGAGGCTGAGGCATGAGAATCACTTGAACCCAGGAAGTGGAGGTTGCAGTAAGCTGAGATAGTGCCAATGCACTCCAGCCTGGGTGACAAAGTGATATCCTGTCTCAAAAAAAAAAAAAAAAAAAAGAAAAGAAAAGAAAAAAAGTAGTATTTCCACTGAACCTCCAGATGAGAACTAAACCATTCAACATGTAGATTTTAGCCTTGTGATACTCTGAGCAGAAAACCCAGCACACTATACCAAACTTCTAAATGATCAAATTTTAAACTGATTAGTGGATGTTGTTTCAAGCCACTAAGCTTGCAATAATTTGTTGCACAAAAATCAAAAAGCTAATGCTAACCAAGCTGGCCTCATTTTTTAAATGTAAGTTTAATAGTTGTAAATGCATACTACACAGAAAACTATCATTTAAAAAATAAAAAAAGTATATTTTTCGTGGAAGAGCTTTGATATGGCATTTCAAACTTTCTTTGGGAAAACATAAATCTAATTTATCCCTCCAAGTATAAACAATTCCATTTCTAAGCCATTCCAGAAAACCCTTTCCCAATGTATTTCTGTGTTAAGTAATTCTCACAACTATGAAATTTCCTTCTAAATCTTCATTTCCTCAGGTTAGTGGCCATTAGTGTAATATATGGATACTATCTGCTGCTCCTACCTAGGCATCTTACACCTTATATAAAAAATGTATACATACTGTTGTGAAAAAGTAAAAATACACAAATAATCTCCTTAAAGCTGTTAGACAGAACAGCTTTAAGGAGCTTTAAGGAGGCAGAAGTTGCAGTGAGCCAAGATATCGTGCCACTGCACTCCAGTCTGGAAACAGAGTCTTAGCTCAAAAAAAAAAAAAAAAGAAACTGTTAGAGATGGAAGGGAAGGGGAAAGAACTGCAAATGGGACCTAGAATGGCAGCAAGAACCCAGGGAATTTTAGCAACCATTTTGTTTCTCTTTCATAAACTGCAGGATTTTTCTCTTAATGCATTTCTTAACAACAATTTTCTCTGACTTCTAAAAATTTTAGCTTCATTTTGTCATAATATGATTCACATGTATAGCAATTTTTTGAGTTCTGATCTTTTTCTCAATTGGCAAATCATTTCCATACTTCTGACTAAGTGTTGTAAGAGAGAGAACCTGGCTGAATAAGCTCACTTTATTCCACCAGTTCACATTTAAGGCCAGTAGCCAGTCTAAGGAGGGCTACCACTGGATCCCTGAGGCAAAAGAAGGGTGAGACCACAAGCTCTAAAATTGATTACCTGTGCAAACAATAGAGATAGCTGCTTCCAAGAACAGACTTTGTCCAGTGGTCATCAGCTCTAATAAAGACCTCATATTGGCCGGGCGCAGTGGCTCACGCCTGTAATCCCAGCACTTTGGGAGGCTGAGTCTGGTGGATCACGAGGTCAGGAGACAGAGACCATCCTGGCTAACATGGTGAAACCCCGTCTCTACTAAAAATACAAAAAAATTAACCAGACGTGGTGGCGGGTGCCTGTAGTCCCAGCTACTCGGGAGGCTGAGGCAGGAGAATGGCATGAACCTGGGAGGCGGAGCTTGCAGTGAGCTTAGATCACGCCACTGCGCTCCAGCCTGGGTGACAGAGTGAGACTCCGTCTCAAAAAAATAAATTAATTAATAAAACACTCATATTTATTTTCTCCATCTCTCTAATTTACAAACTAAAATTTGCCTTATCTCTTCCTACTGAAATAACAGAAAAATCACACTTACTAATAGGTGGGAGACGTAGGTACAAAAACAAATCTCTGCAATTGAACAATTACAATGTAACTAAGCTTTCCACAGAAGATTTTACTCAAAAATAATTTTCTTGAGTGTTACTATAGTTGTATTATAACTATATGTCTATAAAGGTAAATGGAAAATAAAACTGAGCCAAAGTTAATATTGAAACTATCAGATAATCAGAACTGAGCTGGGAATAAAGTTATTAAATCGTGTCCCTCAATCCTTCAAAAAAAATCAGCCAATAAATAAGAGTTTTGGTGTGACATTGCTTATATTAAAGTGAACATTCTGGTCCTAATTAGCTAACAGTAAACAATGCTCCAATCAAACAGTTCTTTAATTTGAAGAATATAATAAATGCTATATAAGTTCCAAGGAGATGATATCACCTTTTTCTTCTATAACTAAAAATAACCTGTAAACTTAATCTTGCCTTTGAATAATTAATGATTCCTAGACACATACAGAACAGGAGAGAAAGGCACAGCTGAAGGGTATAATAGTATGAGTAAAAGTATAGCAAAGGTGAAAATGGACAATGCCAGTTGAGATACTGTGAAGACATGGAACAAACCATTAATAAAGTGTTTTAGAAGTTGATTTGTAGTAGATTAAGCCCTTGATATACACGATGTATGGATAGAAATGTGTAAAATACACTGCTCATAACAATCTAAGAAGTATAAGATAATACATTTGATGGCCGGGCATGGTGGCTCATACCTATAATCTTAGCACTTTGGGAGGCCAAGGCGGGAGGATCACCAGAGGTCGGGAGTTCAAGACCAGCCTGACCAACATGGAGAAACCCCATCTCTACTAAAAATACAAAATTAGCTGGGCATGGTGGCTCATGCCTGCAATCGCAGCTACTCGGGGGCCTGAGGCAGGAGAATTGCTTGAACCCAGAAAGCGCAGGTTGTGGTGAGCCGAGATCACGTCGTTGCACTCCAGCCTGGCAACGAGAGCGAAACTACATCTCAAAAAAAAAGAAAGATAATACATTTGATAAAAATAACTGAGGTTTTTCCGGCCTTTAGTTAACTTTATGTCAGGACCTGTTCTATATATATATATATGAACTTACATAGTTTTCACAGTAATCTTTTGATATAGATGTTATTGCTATTTTCCATTTTACAAATGAGGAATTTGAGGCAAAGTGGTTAAATGACTTGCCCAAGCTCAAATAGCTAAAAGAGAAAGTTAAAACCAAAAATATCTTATATGCTGATATCTACCTTTTGTCACTAAACCTACTTTTTCTACCCTGTTTACTTTTCTCTTTTGTGTGTTTTAAGAAAATTAGCTACAGTCTGTAAAGAAATCAGTTATATACATGTGAGTATGTGGAGCTATAGATGAGCATGTTTCTGTGTTAACTATTTCAAGAGCTAATGGCAACATGAAATCCAAGTTTGGCTTGGAATGGAACAAGCACAAACTTGTTGAACCTAAAATGTATATTCATTATATTCATTTTTTACATGCATTTGGAAAACTAATAAACAACAATTATTTTATGGGTAAATTTCCTAGTAGGTCATTTTAAACTCTGAAATGTTTTGACTATCCAAGGCAACATTCAATATGCCATTTATTTCAAAGAGCATATAGTTTATAACTCTGAGTTGTTATTTATCCCCAGTTCCCACAGTTTATCCATTTGGAGACTACAAACTTGAATTCCTTTTTCAGAATTTAACTATGTTTTCCTTCATCTAGTTTATAAAATTGAGATCTATGGAAGTGTATTAGTTCTTGCATTTGTATAAAGAAATGCCTGAGACTGGGTAATTTATAAAGAAAAAATGTTTAGTTGGCTCATGGTTCTGCAGGCTGCACAGAAAATATGGTGCTGGCATCTGCTCAGCTTCTGGGCAGGACTGAGGAAACTTACAATAATGGGGAAGGTAAGGGGGAGTGAGCATTTCACATGGCTGGAGTAGGAAGAAGAGAGATGGGAGAAGATGCCACACACTTAAACAACCAGATTTCATGAGAACTCTATCAGGAGAAAAGCACCAAACGGACGATGCTAAACCATTCATTAAGGACTCACTCCCATGATTCAATCACCTCCCACCAGGCCCCATCTTCAACACTGGGGATTTCAATTGAACATGAGATTAGGGTGGGGACGCAGATCAAAACCATACCAGGAAGCTTCTTGTCAATTTATTCTTTGGAGGCCAACAATTTGTGATAAATACTAGTCTTAAACATAAAATTAAAAAGCTGATTTTCATAAGAAAAAAAAATCCTAGCATTTTTTGTGGTGTCTGTTTATGATTGTTGAAAGGACTGATATAGAAAAGAAAACATCAAATGAATTATCAATTAGTGATTTTTTTCCTCTAATTTTACATTTAGCTACTAATATTCATTGATCTTGCCCTTTTGTCAATCAAGTTCAGGGAGCTGGAGAAGCATACTTCCCGACCACTCCATTTAGCCTCTTCAGGCACTAGAGCCCTATGTATTATTGATGTATTTTATTCCAGTGATAGGCTAACACTCTTGGTTGAAAAAGTTTTCATTAATCAACTACTCATATACTGAATTTAACTGAAGCCTGGAGGAATCAAGATCCCAAAGAAATAAGATCACCATAAGCTTGCATAAAAATGTAGAGGTACTGACCTGTTCAAATGACAGTGGTTTGTAAATTAGTAGTTAATAGTAAATTAATTTCATTTTAAATAAAATTAAATTAGTAGTACCTTAATGTTATTTTTAAACAATCTTTGAAATCTTTGAGTAATTGGTTTGAATTTTCCAAATGAAAGTTCTTTGCACATAAAAACTTCTACAACTTACTGAAATGTGATGGTTTTCCTTTGATTCAGGAAACTCTTCATGTGGTCTTTTCATGTTTTCATTGTCTCTAAGTTAACTCTAGTGGTCTAACTGACCCAAAAATTTCAGCAACTTTGAAAGAAACCACTGAAGTTTATATAGTTTTATTAGACATTTCTCTAAAGCCATTTCATTTCAAGCTATTTTAGCTGTATACAGTCACTTTCAAAAGGCATATTTGTTTCCTTTTATCTTTCTCTGTCCTGTCAAAGGTCTTAATTACTTTCTAAGTGGATATTTAGTAATTAAATTATAATCTAATATTTATATGAAAGTTGAAGACTTTATTGCTTTAGACTTTCAGTCTCCTGCAAAGATAAAAATCAGGTAATTTCTTTACCAAGTAACATCTGATTTGTATATGCAGTGTTTAATGAATATCATCTAAATGATCCCTCAGTTGTTCATGCATATGTAAATAACCTAACAAGGAAAGCTTACTAGTGCTCAGCTAAATTTGCAGTTTTATTCTGGAATTTTTTTCCTGGAATTTTTCTTCTAAGAGCAGACTTTGGGTCATATTTTCTTTATCCCATGAAATGTGATCAGAGGTGACTATGCCAATTACCAGTAGGAACAATTAAGAGTGGTCCAGGCTGGGCGCAGTTGCTCACACCTGTAATCCCAGTACTTTGGGAGGCCAAGGTGTGTGGATCACGAGGTCAGGAGTTCAAGACTAGCCTGGCCAAGAGGGAAACACCGTCTCAACTAAAAATACAAAAATTAGCTGGGCGTGGTGGCAGGCGCCTGTAATCCCAGCTACTCGGGAGGCTGAGGCAGAGAATTGCTTGAACCCGGGAGGCAGAGGTTGCAGTGAGCTGAGATCACGCCACTGCACTCCAGCCTAGGTGACAGAGCAAGGCTCCAACAACAACAACAACAACAAAAAGTGGTCCAATTCTCTGTATCCTCTTCACCTAACCTAGAGAACCCTAAAGTTAATATGACAGCAGAGCCTATATCAGTCCAATTCCCTGAGTGACCCATATTGATCTGTAGTGATATGTAGCATAAAGACAAAATAAATCTCTGTTATTTTAAGAGTTCTTGGTATACTATAAATACAAGTCTTTTATCAGATATGTGTAATTTCTCCCAGTCTGTGGCCTGTCTCTTCACTGTTATCAGTGTCATTTACAGAGAAAAACTTTTTAATTTTAATAAAGTGCAAATTATTTTTTTCAATGCATTGTGCTTTTGGTATTATATTTAAAACTAATACCTGAACTCCAGGTCATGAAGATTTTCTCTTATTTTTCTTCTAGAAGTTTTATGGATTTGCATTTTACATTTATATCTTTGATCCATTTTGACTTAATTTTGGTGAGGTATGAGATTTATGTGTATGCTTGGATATCCAATTATTTCAATGGCATTTCTTGAAAGGACTATCCTGTTTCCATTGAATAACCTTCGCACCTTGTCAAAATCAGATGGCTATACCTGTGTGTGTTCACCTTTGGGCTCTCTATTTTGTTCCATGAATTATTGTATCTAATTTTTTTGTGAATACCAGACTGTTTTGATTATAGTAATTTTATAATAAATTTTGAAATCTGGTAATGAGATTACTCCAATTGTTTGTTTTCAGAATTGCCTTTGTTTTTCTAGTCTCTCTGCCTTTCCATATAAATTTTAGAATATTTTTTATATTTACAAAAAAAGGTTGCTGGGATTGTGATTGGTATTATATTTAATCTATAGATCAGACTGGGAAGAACCGACATCTTAACACTATGGAGTCTCCTAATCCAGAGGCATGTCTTTTTTCCTATTTAGATATTATTTGATTTATTTCCATAGTAATTTGCAGCTTTCTACATACATATTTTGTACACATTTTGCTAGATTTACAATTATTTATTTCATTTTTATTTTTGGTGCTACTACTTTTTTTTAACTTCAAATTCCAGTTTGTCATTGCTGGTACAAAGGAAAACAATTGGCTTGTGCATCTTGCTTTAAACTCTTGAAATTTTTGTTTCTTTAACAATTGACTATCTCTTAGTGATTATAAAAATAGAACCTAAAGCATAATTATTCCCTCTAAAAAATCCTAAAATATGTCATGCTGTCTTAGGGACACAATAGCTGGTGTTGGGAAAACTGAATCTGGAAACTGAAGATAGTGATGTGTGCCCTACAGCACGGAGATAAAACATTTGCTGAAGCCTATAATAACATGCAAGACAGCTCATGTTCCCAATGCACTTGTAGCTCTAGGGGAGCATATTGGAAAGCAAATGTTGGTTGTGTGTACTGGTTACCACTGGATAGTTTTGCAATACATTGCAAAAAACAAAAGAACTCAGGAAAGAATTAGTCAGTTTGCAAAGACGAGGAGAAAGGAAACAGAATGAGTCCAGAAACTACTTTTTTCATCCCAAACAACCAAAGATTGAGAAATACTTTGTGAATCCAACATTCACTAAAACCTTTTAATTGATTAAATTACCTCTGGGCATGGAGCAGATTAGGGTATACAACTCAGTAATTTTGTTGTTAGTTTTTTCAAAAAGGATTCATTATTACATGCTCCAGTCTCAAAGGACCTAACACAAAGGACAGAGTGAGAGTGAGAAAGAGCATGAGAGAGAAAACAAAGAAATGTTAGCAGTTCTGGCAACTGTATCTCAGAAAATAGTGTCAGTCTAGTTACAGACCCATGATTAAAATCAGATAGATAATAAGTTCGGTGAGTCTCTGAGAGAGCTGTACTTCCAAAAGAACCAGGAGTCTGTTTCTCCAGACTTTAAATGATCTTTGAGCACCCAACCATATATAGGCAGGAAATGAGTTAAGAAAGCAGCACAGGGTATTCCCCATGGCCTACTTTAGATGTGGCCAAGAAATATATTGGAAAAAGCAAACTCTTTCAGAGGGTGTAGCCAGTGACTTGCAAAACAATGAACAAAGGAGTTCTTCCCAAGGAATAGAATCAGAGCATAACCAAGGAACATTACACACCTCCAAGATAGAGAAGCTCATAATATCTTCCCAGTGAAATTTTAGAATTGATGTGAATCAGGGCCTGTAGAAAGTAAGTCCCCTATTCTTCCTGTTTCTGAAGGAAAGTGTTTATTATCTTCCTTTTCCATCATCACATATTGTGGGTCGGGGGCAGCACAGGGTGGGTGAGTGATTGAGTAGGTGGTGCAATTTAGCTTGATTTAGGTCACTCTTCTCTAGATCAAAGCAAGCCAAATTCAGACCTAATGAACAGACCAGTGCACATCGTTAGAGACAGCTTGAATTTTAAGTTCTATACTGTGACTGGAATGACTATTGAGTTGTCTCTCTTTAAGTGGTATTGAGTATGCGCTGCCTGTGGGAAGGAGAGTAATCAGAATACTTAGTGATCAAAAAAGCAAACTGTAATAGATGTTATTATAATATTCCAAGAATTCTAGGTCTCCTCTCCTTCCATAATCATTCACTTTTTGTGTCTAAGTATAGTCCTAAGACTTACTTTGGTTAATGAAATGTGAGTGAAAGTGATGTGTCACTCTGCACAGAAGCATTTAAAAAACTCAATTCTCCATGTGTTTGTTAGTTATTTTATCCTACCATGGCTAAGTCTGAAGCCTCACTTCAAATGACAAAAGAACCTGAATCAAGGTAGTCTTTTTAGCAACCCCCTTCTCTGCCAACCCAGATTGTAAATATATTACGAGTAAGAAGGAAAAAAAATGATATCGTAAACCACTGGCATATGGGAGTTTTTGTTTTACAGCATATGGTTATCCTGATTATTGCACCAGACACTTTAGAAGATTAAACTCAACAACTTTGTAGATAAATTAAGATGTTCACATTATGCATGAAATTATCAGGGAAAAAATCGAGAATTTACATCCTTCCAAAATGCAGTAGTCATAATAAACACGTAAGAAGAATAATACATGCAGATCTGAAGCTAGGAAACCTTGTGAAGTTTGTTTTTTAAATCCTTCTACTTCCCTTTTCTGTGGATATTCTGTCTCCAGAGAGCCCTCATCTCTATCCACCAACCCTAACCTCTAAATATGTAATTATACCCAATTTAGAACATGATGGTTTTCAAGAATATGCAAAAGCAGTGCCATTTGGAGTTAGCAAAAATTATCTCTATTATTTGGTTTGGAAATTGGAGAAACTCATATAGGATATAAAAAATAATGAACCGGTTTATACACATTTATCCCTAGGTGCAGTAGTCAATCATACTTTCCCTTCTCTTCTTTCTCTTACCTTCTCTTTTTTACTGTTATATTTTTCCTATAGATAAAAGAAACATCTTTTTCCCACTTTGTATTATTAGTATATGCTTTCAAAAAGGTAGTTTTAAGATAAAAAGTAACAATTTGGTATGATTTATCAGGATAATATATGCAACGGTATGTCCACTTAAGGTAATTTTTCTCAGAAATCTGTTTTAAGATGTCTTTTCTACATATTATACAAAGTCAGAATGTGTTTCATTTTAGAACTTGAAAATTGAAACACAGAGAAGTTCATTTATCTGGAATTTAATGATACCAAGGAAATTTAGGTGTTCTTGCTGGTGGAAGCAATTTTGACTAAATGGTAATGTAGGATCTCAAATTTCATAAGCATGAGGTGTGCTATTCATTATATTGAGAAGTTTTACTAAATGTCCAAAGATATATTATAATCTTATTATAAAATGAAGGGAGATGCCTTATGGAATACATCCTAGTTCTCCTATCCCCCAAGATATTTTAACTATTATCCAGCAAACCATTTTCTTATACATTTCTTAACACCTAGATATGGCCTAAAGTTTCCAGTGTCTTACAGCTATAAGAAATTAAACATATAATAGACTAAGCTCCAGGGACAAGAAATCAACAAATACCTATTTGCAAACAGCATTTTTTCAATATTATTTCAACATCAAATGGAAAACATATTGGTTTTGGTAAAATATTATTTAAAAAGTGTGAATTTATAAATCTATAAAGTGTCAACACAAAATATACACAACAAATTAAGTCTGTTAGTATGGAAGACATTTTGATTCTCTCAGGAATATGTTCTCAGGATCAGACCATTTACTGAATGCTGTTTTCCATGACTGTGATGAGATTCAGCTGGGCCACTAACAATCTTCTCCAGGGAGCTGGAAAGTCGAAAGGGAATTGCTACAATTGGCGTCCCTGCTCCCCACTCCCACTTCACTGCCCTCAGTGAAATTGACTGTCTGGGAAGACAAAAGCATACAGACAGAGAATTCAACATCAAGTCTAAAGCAGTGCCAAAACCCACTTTATTTAATGTAGACAGTGAGTTTCCACCCACAGCTTCCATGTCCTGTAAGTGTTCCAGTCCTGTCGGCTCATGAACAATCTTTTCCTGTGGACAACTGCCAGTTACTTGATTATTGTATTTTTCTTTCTAACTTTGAACTTGAATTATCTTTCACCACTTGAAAGTCTTTCAAAAAATCCCCCAATAAAAGTTAACTCTTTATTTTAATTTTTCTTTTTATTTATAGAAAATTTAAGAACATGAGCCTCACTAGCAGCAGTAAAGAAAAATTAGTAAAAAAAAAATAGAATCTACACATTTTATTGGCAAAAAAGAAGAAACTGGGTGATAAAAGGAAAGTAGTTGATCTTTGATATTGTATATTATTTCTTTCAATGAAGGTCTCAACCTCTTCTTCTGTATCTTTTTTTTAACTTTTTGGAAACTTGCATTGAATTTTTTCTCGTATTCATTAGTATGGCCGTACTGTCTGGGTTTCTCCAATCTAATATTTTTCCTCTGAGCATTCTTCATTATACCTCCTCCTACTTGAGAATAAGGCACTGTATGTGACTTTATATATAATACATTATGGCTATATTAGGCAAAAGAGAATTAAAAACTTAACCAAGCTCATTATACTCTTAGTACGCTGACATTTTTACCAATAAATATGATAACAAGCAATATGGAAATGGTAATAATTGCCTCAAACACTAGACATAACTATCAAATCAAGAGACAATGCATAGATATTCTTGAATTCTCATCTTCTATGTAAAAGTATAATAAATATTAAGCACTAGGTCTGGTTTACCTAGACCAACTAAAGTTTTCTATAAATTACAAAATTTTAAACTATATTTCATTAGGAAAATAATGTGTGAGGCTTAAATCTCACGAGGGATTGGTAAGGCTTGGTTTTTTCATTTGTACACATACATTGGTCCATATATGAGTATGAAATACCTAATATGAAAAGGAATATAAACATGTCCTGCCTTCTACAGAAAAAAAAACCAACTTAAGAGACTTTAAAAAATGCTATTTTCCTCAAAAACACTCTTTCTCTGTTACAGCCTCAGGAGACACAACATTTCCAGTTCCCGGGTCAATGCTTCCATTTCATTTGAGGACAGGTGTCATATGAGGACAAGAGTACAGTGGTAGAACACGTAGTACACGTTGGCAGTAGGAGACATGACTTTTGGATAGAAGAATGAGAAACTAATATGTTTCCATCCAGAGTGTCAGTTAAAAACTTAGTATTTGGTAGTGATGACGGGTGGGTGGGGAGGGCTTTGTATGACTTTCTTTCTCTTGATGATTTTTATGATGTTTCAAAAATATGTACACTGTTCCAAAATAAACCACCTAGTTTTAAATAATAATGTAATTGGAGAATTGTACAAATTTGATTGGTGCTAATTGGTTTGATATAAAAAATCTGCAAAGAAAAAAATGGCTTTCCATAAGTAATTGTAGTATTCGAATAGTAATAACACAATTAGCAAAGAAAATTATCTATGGAAGTTCTAAACAATTGCCATATGAGTAAATTCCTATCCAGTTGGGAGGTGACAGAAATATTTATTTTTTATTAAAATCCAAGATTTCCTTCCATCTTCACTAGAACACCTGTTGTCAAAATCCATCAAAACTTTCAAGTAAGGGCACTAGCTATAAACCTTCTTGTTATTTAGTAAATTAGTTTTTGCAGTAATATGATTACTTATCATTTGCATCTCCTCTATTTTCCTACCTCATAACTTTTAATTTGAGGTAACTAGTTTAATCTTTACAAGTGCTATATAGAAAGCATTTAGTTTATTACAAGATTTGAGGAAACCTCCCTTTCCATACATTTGTTCACATAAGAGTCGAGGATAGTAATTTCCATTGGCTTCTAACTTCCTGTCAGGGAGAACCATAGTCTTTTATATTGATTGGAAGCACTGAGTTTACATCAGTTTCCTTTCGTTGTTGTAAAAATTACCATAACATTGTGGCTTAAAAAAAAAACATATTTATTATCTGATAATTCTAGAGGTCAGAAGTCCAAAGTGAGTTTCACAGGCTAAAATCAAGATGTCAGCAGGGCTGCCTTCGTTTCAAGAGGCTTAGAGGAGAGTCTGTGTTCCCGCCTTTGCCTGCTTTTAGAGGCTGTCCACATTACTCCACATTAGTTTGTTGTGTCCTCCCATCTTCAAAGTCAGCAGTGGCTGGTTCAGTCTTTCTCACATCGTATCACTCTGACACTGACTCTTCTGCCTCTCTCTTCCACATTTATGGACCCTTCTGATTACCTTGACCCCACTCAGATAACACAGGATAATCACCCCATTTTAAATTCAACAGATAAGCAACCTCAATACCATCTGCAGCTGTAATTCCTTTTGCCATTGAACCTAATATAATCACAGCTTCCAGGAATTAGAATATGGGCACCTTTGGCAGGCTATTTTGCTGCTTGCCACAGGGGTATTCTTTACACATTTGTGAAACTGAGCATCTTAAGGAGGTGATTTTTCAATATGAAATATTTGGTTACTAATATATTTTCATGAACTTTCCCAAAAACTAAAAACATCATCTGCTTCTCTTCTTAAGGTCATATTTTCATTATATTTAGCACTTTATTTCTCCAGAAAATAATGTTTAGAAATCCATATTTCTTAAATGCGTCAGTTGCTGAGATTATATTCAGGCATGTAAATTAATTAAAAACTTTGTAGAATATTATGTAATTTCTAGATTTTAATAATGGCATGTGGCTCAGCAATAGTTTCAAGAGTAAATGAGTCTTTAATAATGACTAACTTGTAAGAAACTTTCCAAGTTTACCTCTCTTAAGATTGTCTTATGCACTAAGATATTTTATACATTAAAAGAGGACTTTGCATTAGCATACAACCTTACTTTTTAAATATTGCATAAAGCAAATTTAACATATAAGCACTGCTTTGTTTATTGCTCCATATTTTCTAAAAGTGTTGTACATACTTTATTTTAACAAATCATCAAGACATAACCAGGCAAATAGGCGTGTTACTGTGTCTGGAATTGGTGGGTTCTTGGTCTCACTGACTTCAAGAATTAAGCCGCGGATCTCCCTGGTGAGTGTTACAGTTCTTAAAGATGGTGTGTCCCGAGTTTGTTCCTTCTGCTGTTTGGACGTGTTCAGAGTTTCTTCCTTCTGGTGGGTTCGTGGTCTTGCTGGCTTCAAGAGTGAAGCTGCAGACCTTTGCAGTGAGTGTTACAGCTCTTAAGGCGGCACGTCTGGAGTTGTTCGTTCCTCCCGGTGGGTTCGTGATCTGGCAGGCCTCAGGAGTGAAGCTGCAGATCTTTGCGGTGAGTGCTACAGCTCATAAAGGCCATGCTGTGGACTCACAGAGTGAACAGCAGCAAGACTTATTCCAAAGAGCAAAAAAACAAAGCCTATACGGCAGGGAAAGAGAACCAGTGGGTTTGCTGCTGCTGGCTCAGGCAGCCTTCTTTAATTCCCTTATCTGACCCCACCCACATCCTGCTGATTGGTCCATTTTACAGAGAGCTGATTGGCCCATTTTACAGAGAGCTGATTGGTCCATTTTACAGAGAACTGTTACAGAGAGCTGATTGGTCCATTTTACAGAGAGCTGATTGGTCCATTTTACACAGAGCTGATTGGTCCATTTTACAAGGAGCTGATTGGTCTGTTTTGACAGGGTTCTGTTAGGTGTGTTTACAATCCCCGAGCTAGACACAGAGTGCTGATTGGTGCATTTACAATACTCTAGCTAGACATAAAAGTTCTCCAAGTCCCCATTAGATTAGGTAGACACAGAGCACTGATTTGTGAGTTTACACACCTTCAGCTAGACACAGAGTGCTGATTGTTGTGTTTATAATCCCTGAGATAGACACAGAGTACTGATTGGTGCATTTACAATCCTCTAGCTAGACATAAAAGTTCTCCAAGTCCCCACGTGACTCAGGAGCCCAGCTGGCTTCCCCTAGTGGATCCCGTGACAGGGCCCTTGGCGGAGCTGCCCGCCAGTCCCGTGCTGTGCGCCTGAACTCCTCAGCCCTTGGGCAGTTGATGGGACTAGGTGCTGCAGAGCAGGGGGCGGTGCCCATTGGGGAGGCTCAGGCCACTCGGGAGCCTACGTGGGTGGGGCGAGGCTCCAGCATGGTGGGCTGCAGCTCCCGAGCTCTGCCCGGTGGGGAGGCAGCTGAGGTTCCAGGAGAATTCCAGCAGGCTGGCACTGCTGGGGGACCCGGCGCACCCTCCACAAGCTGCTGGCCCCGGGTGCTAAGCCCCTTACTGCCCAGGGCTGGCGGGCGGCTGGCTACTCCCAGTGCGGGGCCTGCCCAGCCTGCGTCCACCCGGAACTGGCACTGGCTTGTGGCACGCAGCTCTGGTTCCCACCCACGCCTCTCCCTCCACACCTCCCCCTCCACCTCTTCCTGCAAGCCGAGGTAGCCGGCTCCAGCCTTGACCAGCCCAGAGAGGGGCTCCCACAGTGCAGCGGCAGGCTGAAGGGCCCCTCAAGCGTGGCCAGAGCAGACACCGAGGCCGAGGCAGCACTGAGAGCAGGCGCGGGCTGCTAACACATTGTTACCTCTCATTACTATCCTCCCTTTGTAGATGAGAAAACAAGGGGCTCAGGTAAATTAACTGCTTTATCTAACATCACTCTTCTAGAAAATGGTACAGACCAACCCTCAACTCAGGGGTTCTGGTGACTTATGGTAAAGGGTACTTTCTACCATGGCATTTGTTACAGAGGATAATATGATAGGAAACACTCATATAGAAACACAAACAAGATTAGCATCCATACTCAAACAAATAACCAAAATTTAGAGAAAGAAAATAACCCAATTTAAAAATGGGCAAAAGATCTGAATAGACATTTCTCAAAAGAAGACATGCAAACGGACAAAAGCTATATGAAAAAATACTTAGCATCACTAATCATCAGGGAAATGTGAATTATAACCGCAATGAGATATCACCTCATATCTGTTAGAATGGCCATTATAAAAAAGACTCAAAATAGGTATTGGTGAGGATAAGGGAGAAAAGACAACCCTAGTACTCTGTTATTAGAATGTAAATTAGTGAGGCCATTATATGATGGTTACTTAAAAAATAAAATTTAGAACTACCATATGATCCAACAATTCCACATCTGAGTATATATCCAAAGGAAATGAAATCAGCATGTCAAAGAGATATTTGAATTCCAATATTCATTGCAGCATTATTCACAGTAGCCAAAATGTGGAATCAACCTAAGTGTCCATCATCAGATGAAGGATAAAGAAAATGTGATAGATATACACAATGGAATACTATTCAGCCTTAAAACAGTTCTGTCATCTGCAACAAGTATGGATCTTGAGGAAATTATGTTACGTGAAATAACCCAGGCACAGAAAGAGAAATACCACATGATCTCATTAATAGGTGGAATCTAAAAAGAGTCAAAACTCTCGAAAGTGGAGTAGAATGGTGGTTATCAGGGGATGGAGGGACAATGGAGAGATGATGAAATGTTACAAAATTTCAATTGGGAGGAATAAATTCTAGAGATCTATTGTACAACATGGTGAGTGTAGTTAATAATAATGTATTGTATACTTGGAAATTGCTAGGGGAGTAGATTTTAAATGTTTTCATAATAATAAGTATGTGAAGTAACAAATATGTTAATTAGCTTAATCATTCTACATTATGTATATATATCAAAACATCGCTTTGTACCACATACATATATATACAATTTTGTCAGTTAAAAATAAAGAAATTTAAATAAGATTAGCATTCATAATAATAAATTTGTGAATACTCAGTGGAAACAAATTTACGAAAGTAAGTTTCAGCTTCACAAGGAGAAATTGTGATTTTGTCTTAGACTATGTTGCCATTCACCACTAGGATTTTACTTTTTCACTCATCATTGTCATTTCCCTCTTTAGGAATGTATGTCACCAAAATGAAATATTTGACCAATAATTATGGTCACCAAGCTTCATCGTCTTTGTTTATTTGCTAGAAAGTGTATAAGTTGAAACTAGAACATTGAATGACAAACATAAGCCGAAAGAAGGAACTAGGAAAAACCTAGGATGAGATTCCAATAACTGTTTTCAGAGACATGAGAGGTTCACTGTAAATTACTGACCTCATGCCTCAGGAGAAACCAATTAATCTCTAGGTGCCTCAATTTCCTCACTAATGAAACTGGGATAAAATAATTCCCACAAAATTCACAAGAATAAAAATACAATGTTTAATTATAATTAATTTTTGGCTAATGCAAGGGTATAATAAACTCAAGATCTTTATTTGAAAAATTTCACATTGTTGTTTTGTTTTGTTTTCTGACACTGTAAGTCCTCCATAAGCATATTTCAAAGCACTTTTCTCTGTAATTATCAAGGTCAAAAATAAAAAAAAACTAATCATGGAAAATGAATTTTACTTTCCTTTACTTCTTTACCAGACATCTTACATTTTTCTTGACATAATCTTATTTGTTAGTTACACATTGCCAATACTTATTAGATTTGGTTTTAATTTTGAAAATGCTGTGACTGAACGCCAAATCCATCTATTTTGTAACCATAGGTAAGTCTTTCATGCTGTATCTATGAACTGGCTAAAAACAGATATTATGATGAGATAAAAATTAAACTTTGAAGAGCCCCATGTGTGATAGAAATGTACCTGTGTATTTCTTCTTCTGAAGATAAAATTTCATGTGCATTTAACTATCAATGTGGTAAAAGTAATTTTTTCCTTTTTTTTTTTTTTGAGACGGAGTCTCCCTCTGTCACCCAGGCTGGAGTGCAGTGACGTGATCTCAGCTCACTGAAACCTCTGCCCCCTGAGTTCAAGCAATTCTTCTGCCTCAGCCTCCCTAGTAGGTGGGATTACAGGCATGCACTACCATGCCCTGCTATTTTTTTCTTTTTTTAATTTTTAGTAGAGACGGGGTTTAACCATGTTGGCCAGGGTGGTCTCAAACTCCTGAACTCAAGAGATCCACCTGCCTCGACCTCCCAAAATGCTGGGATTACAGGTGTGAGCCACCGTGCCCAGCGATTTTTTCTTTTTGTGCTCCATTAGTTGCTGTAAATTACACTACTTTTCGATTTGATTCCTGACTTTCTGGTAGGGCATGTATATTTCTTGGAGTGTCTAAAGTGTCTTTATATTTTTGTTGTTGACCAAAAAAAAGATGTTCTCTCAATCCTTAAATTTATCAATTTTTCAACAAAACTGTCTGATTTTCCTGTGGATATATGTCCTGGAGCCCTCAAGCTTGTGTAGCACTTGCACACACACGTGCAAAGATCTTGAATTGATCTGCCTCATATGAGCCTCATGTGTCACTCCCTTGTTTATATTTGCAAGCACTGACAGTGAAATCCTCCCTCAATATCCCTTGGACAATTAGGCTGTCATCATCATCAACATGCCCAATTCTACTATTTTTGGAGTTCTGACCAAGAGAATAAACAGAGGCTACATGAATATGGCTAAATATTTAAAGGCTGTAAGTTAACAAGCTGCTAATAAAGTTTGCTTTATCTTTGCTTCTTAACAAATTTATTCATTAATAAATTCAAAATTCTTAATAAATTCAAAATTCTTAATAAGTTCAATTTCTTAACTTTCAGAAAAACATAATTTAAAAATAGATGTGTAAAGCCATAGTTTGTATATTACTGAAAGTCAAAATAATATCAAGGATGACTGAATTGAATCATTATTGTACATCTAGGCATTCTATCAGTGATCCGACATTTTTTAGGGAACAGGACTAAAATCAAGATATAGATAACTCACAAATTATCATTCACTTAGTCTATAAAATTTGCTTTTACTTATTACCATTTCGGCATAATACATGTTGTATAATAATATAGAAACACAAAATAAAATTTAATTGTATTAAAATACACATAATTTACTATTTTTATTAAAAATATAAATGTAAAAAATCAAAATGATTGTTATATTTGCACAGTTTTCCAAAAAAGATTTTTAATTTCACAATCATCTATTAGAATTTTGAGGAGAAAAGGGAATTATAATCAACAAATATTTAATATTTAAATCAAAATTATTTAAATAAAACTAAATTTTTAAATATCAAACTTACAGAAATTAAATTGTATTGAAGAAATTAAAGTTCAATATCTATCTAGTTGCCAATTTAAAAAAAATCAATAACACATTTCAAATATGTTTGATCTAGCATCCCAGAGAAACAAAGTAAAAGTAATATGAATTATTTAAAATTCCAAAATACTCTTCAACTGCCATGGGCAATACTTGTGAATATAATGCTAATTTGTTAATGTCTCCAAAACCACAAATGGAAACAAAATGAAACACAATAAATGGATCTTAGTACTGCTGGGAAAGACCGTTAGGTTAGGCAAGAATCTCTTATGATATTGTAGTGGAAGAAGATGATACATTAATTATTTTGAATTTTCTCTTGTCTAAGCTCTTCTACCATTCTAATCCTCCGGACACTTCTAAGCACTGTATGTAGGTCCCCAACTTTGGCATCACACAAACCAAAATTTTAAAGGTATTAAAACTGGGTTGATTTTTGCTTCTAGAACATAGAGCAGGAGAAACAGTTTCCTTGGGGTCTGAATGGTGTTAATGATACTGGAAGAGGGCAAGGAAATACTAGGTAGAAAAGAGCGAGGTCCCTGGTGAGGACTCCACCCTCAAGCTTGTACCTGCGAACCTAAATGAGAACAGGGACTCTTGTTTTCGCACCGGAATGTTGCGTTTTCCAAGACCATTCTGTCCTGCCACGCCCCCTATCCTGTGCCATATACACCGGAAGCCTTAGCTGGCTCAGACATAGTGACTGGATGTTGAGAGGAATAGAGGAGCACCGTGGCAGAGAAGAGAAGGGCAGAGAGCCGCAGACCAGCCGACCGGCATGGCAGAGAAGGAGAGAAGAGAAGAGGTGTCTGAATTCCAGGGGAAGATGATCTCTGCCCCCACCCTCCACCCCACCTTCCCACTTCCAGCTCCTCATCCCGTTGAAAGCCACCTCTACTGCTCAATAAAGTCTTCACATTCTTCATCTTTCAAATAGTTTCTGTGACCTGATTTGTCCAGGAGAGCCAGACAAGAACTTGAGGGTTAACACTCAGCCGTCCCCGACGGCAGAGCAAGGGAGCATTGTAGCACACCCCTAGACTCTGCTGTGGGTCGGGAACTCAAAGGTGTTCGCGCCTGGCTCCTGCACTGGCTCACCTGCATGCTCCCCCTTCCGAAAGGGGTTCTGAGCTGTGGGCTGAGTGAAACGAACCACTCCAGTTCCCTCCTGCCCGCCAAGGGGGTCAAGGGAATGCTTCCCGCTCATCAGTTCAAATTACGGATGTTTAGAGTAATGACGCATTGCTCTGTTTTGGTGCTAAGTGCTAGATCCTGAGTGAAGGATATACCAAATGTTGTACATATAGAAACATCACATAACAGAAGAACTCATATGTTCCTTAGTGTACAGTGAATAATTAACTTTACTCAAAGAGGGGTCTGGCCTTTGTCCTTAACTACTAGGAGGTGATCTCTAGGTTCCTTCAATGTCTTAAGAGTGTTTTTGTTTACCGGGGTGGGGGCGGGGGGGAGGCTTTGGCCACTAGGCGGCCTAACAATGTAATTTATGGCAGAGGCTGTGGAACATACCATATAGTTCCAACCTCTGGAGAAAATGGAGACTAACCAAACTTCTGGATAATGGATACCAAAAGTCAGCTATGTGGGCAAAATGTAATTGAAACCCAATACAAACTCTGAACACCAATGACTAGGGGGAGCTTCCCTGGTTGGCAATACAGTAGTTGGCCCACCATTTCCATGAATTCCACCAACTGTGGATCAAACATATTAAGAAAAAAATAGCAATACAATAATAAAAATAATACAAACTAAAAACCAATAAAATATAACAACTATTTGCGTAGCATTTACATTGTATTAGGTATTTATAAGCCGTCTAGACATGTTTTAAAGTATATGGATGGATATGCATAGGTTATATGTAAATTCTATGCCATTTTATATAAGGCACTTGAGTATCTATGCATTTTGGTATCTGCAGAAGGTCCTTGAACTGTTTCCCCACAGATACCAATGGACAACTGTATTCTTCGAGTATTGTCACACTTCAATACCAAGAAGGTAATGTGTCCCTGAAAATGACAGAAACTTCATTTTCAGAACCCGCCCTGATTTGCCCTATGTTCTATTCTTTCAGCTGGTTCTAATTTGTATACTTTAATTGTAATAAAACTGTAAACATAAGTATACAGTTTTCTTGAGTTCTGTGAGCTATTCTAGCAAATGACTGAATCTGAGGGTGGTCGTGGGAACTCCCAAATTTGCAGCCAATTGGTCTGAAGTAAGGGTGGTCTTGGGATCCCCAACTTTGTGGCTAGCATCTGAAGCAAGGGAAATATTGTAGGAACTATTCTGTCACTGTTTGCCTAAATGCCATTGCATTTAACACTTTGCATTTTGTGTGGTTGGAATATGTGAGTCCTCTATAGCAGACTGCCAAGTTTCTCTGTACCAAACAAAGTGTGGTCCTGTTCCCCAGAGCACCTCTGTATTTATTTTGTTTAATCCATGAGTACTATTTATCCACATTCCTCTTGCAAGAAGTCTCCTGTCTACTGATCATCCCCCCATTTTCTTCACTTGTGTATATTGTTTTTGTTTACTTTTTTAAACAGCTTAATTTAAATACAGTAAACATAAAATAAGCTGCACATGATTAAACTAATAAGATTTGACATATGTATACACCCATGAAAACATCACCACAATCAACATAATAAACATATTATCTACAAAAGTTTCCTCGAGTCTCTGCAATCCTCTCCCTGCCCCTCACAACCCCCTCCACCACAGAAAATCATTTATTTGCTTTCTATCGATAAGCAAACTGTCTGTAGGTAAGTTTGAATTTTATAGAATTTTACATAAATAGAATCATATAGCAGTACTCCTTTTAGTCTGGTTTCTTTCGTTCAGCATAATTATTCTGTGAGCCTCAAGACTGATGAGTGATTCAATAGTTATTGCTTTCTATTGCTGAGTGGTATTCCATTGTATACAGAATTCCACAATATGTTTCCCACTGACCTACTGTTGGAGATGTGGATTATTTTCAGTTTTGGTTATTATAAATAGAGCTGCTATGAACATTTATGAATAAGTATGGACATATACTTTCCTTGCTGTTGAGTAAATACTAAACATAGAATGACGGGGTCATGTGGTATATGTTTAACTTCTTAAGAAACTGAAAAACTGTTTTTCAAAGCAGTTGTATCATTTTACACATTTTACATTTGTACTAATAGCATATAAGAGTTTCAGTTGTAATGCATCCTCATCAACACTTTACACTTTAATTTTAGACTTTCTAATAAGTGTGTAGTGTTATGAAATTGCTGTTCTAATTTGCATTTCTCCAGTGATTAATGATGCTGAGCATCATTTCAATATACTTATTACCATCAATTTATATTCTTTAATAAAAGTGTTCAAATCTTTTGATTTTTTTTAATTGGGCTCTTTGTTGTCTTACTGAGTTTCGAGAGTTCTATATATACTCTGGATACAAGGGTTTTTTTATTAGATACACAATTTGCAAATATTTTCTTTCGATGTGTGACTTCTCTTTTCAATTCCATAACAAAGTTGTTCAAGAGCCAGGTTTTTACTTTGATAACCTTCCATTTTACAACACTTTCTTTTATGTATTATGATTCTGGTGTTGTCTATTTAGTCAACCCAAGGTTAAAACAATGTGTTCTCATATTTTCCTCTAGTGAGTTTATGGTCTGGGGTGTTACATTTAGGTCTATGACTTATTTTGAGTCTATTTTTTTGTATCTGGAGGTAGGTATGAAGAAAGTTTCTGTTTTTTAAATGAATATCCAATCCAGAACAATTAAACAATCATATTCTTTTTCATGGAATTAATTTCACACTTTTGTTGAATATCAATTGAATATGTAACTGTTCGATTAATCTACTTGTTTATACATAAACCATTATCAATTTGTGTTGAATACCTTAACTTTAAAATAAGTCCTGAAGCCAGATAGTTTGTGTTCCAACTTGAATCTTTTTTTCAAGTTCTTTTGTCTATTCTAAGTGCTTTGTGTTTTTATATGAACCTTAGAATGAGCTCGCCAATTTCTGAAAACAAATCATGCTAAGATTTTGATTGAGACAGCATTAAATCTATAGTTCAACTTGAGAAGAATAGATATCTTAATATTATTATGTGTTTCAATTTATAAAGAAGATATACCTTTTCATTTATTTAGATCTTTTATTATTACATTTTACAATTTTTAGTGCACAGGCAAGCCTTGCACATGTTTGTTTTTCAGATTTGTTCTTAAGTATTTTATATTTTAATTTTACTATAGATGGTATTTATTTAAATTTCATTTTCCAACTTTAAGTTGCTGACATGTATAAATACAACTAATTTTAGTATATTCGTCTTTTACCCTGCAGTGTGCTAAACTCACTTAGTAGTTCCAATTTCTTATTTTCTAATCTAAATGACTTTATTTTCTTGGCTTATTGCACTGTCAAAAACATCCTGCATGATATTGAATGGAAGTGGTGAGAGTGAACAGATTTGCCTTCTTGCTGATCTTAGAGAAAAAGTATTCAGTCTTTCATCATAATGTATATTTAGTTGTAGATTTTTCATGATGACTCTATCAGGTTGAGAAAGTTTCCTTATATGCTTAGAAAGTTGAAAGTTTATGGATGGTTGATGTCGTCAAATGCTATTTCTGCACCTATTGGGATTATTATGTATTTTTATTTTCTAGTCTGCTGATATAATGAACTACATTGATTTTCAAACTTTAAACAAATTTTGTATTCCTCAGACAAAACTCATTTGGTCAGTGATTTTTATGTTTTATGAAGTATTCTTGTATTCAATTTGCTATCATTTTGTTAAGAATTTTTGCACCTATGTTCACAAGGCATGTGGGCTTGCTATGTTCTATTTGTGTAATATCTTAATCTGATTTTAGGATCACAGAACACAAGCCTCATAATATAAGTTTCATTTTTATTGCTGAGTTGATATAGTATGGATATTATGTCTTCTTTATTTAATCGAATTCATCAGTTACCTAGAATTAAACTTCTTTCTGGGAAGATTTCCTTTTATCTGCAATAACATTGTTTTTAATAGACCTATGGCTGTTCAGGTTATCTGTTTCCTCTTGAGTAAAGATTATAGTTTGTGGTTTTTAGGGAATTTGCCTATTTCATGTAAATTGTCAAATTTACTGACATAAAGTTTTTATAATATCCATTACTATCATTTTAATAACTGTAATATCTGTCCTAATGTCACCTTTCTCATTGCTGATATTGGTAATTGGTTTCTTCTCTCTTTTTTCCCCCAATCAGCCAGACTAGAGTGTTATCAATTTTATTGGTCACCTCACAAACCAGCTTTTGGTTTCATTGTTTTCCCTGTGGTTTTCCTGGTTGATATTGCATTTATTGTTGCCTTTATATTTATTATTTTCTATCTTGTGAATTTCATATATGCAGCATCTAGTTGAGCTCACTTATTTGTCCAATTTGATAAGCTTTACCTTTTAACAGGGTGTTTAGTCCATTTATATTTAAAGTTATTATTATTAAAATTAGCCTTAAATCTATTTCTGTAAGTTTTTATCTATCTATTAATATATATTTTTTCTGTACCATTTGATAATAAATTACATACTCCATAAACCTTTGCCCTTAGAAACTTTGATGTGTATTTTCTAAAAATAAAGATGTGCTCTTATGTAATCCTGGTACAATTATCAATTTTGTAAGTTTATATTGATACATTTCTTATATCTATTTTACTGTCTATACCTTAATTTTATCAGTTGATCAATTAATGTCTTTTATATCATTTTCTGCTCTCAGACAGGATCCAGTCTAGAGTAAAATAGTGTGCTATCTGCCATGTATCTTTATTTTCCTTTAATCAGGTACATTTTCACAGTTTTTAAAAAAATCTTTCATGACATTGACACTTTGAAGAATAAAAATCACCTTTTAGACTCAAATTTTTCTTTATTTTTGTATATGATGTTTCCTCATGATTGGATTATGGTTATGTATTCTCACCTAGAACACTACATACTTGATTTTATGTCTTTCTAAATTATCACATCTGGAGGTACATGTTGTCCATCTCTTCCTCACTGATGCTGTTAAATTTTTCATCACCTGGTCACAATAGAGTGCTCAAATCTCCACTGAATAATTACTGATTTTTTTCTCCATTGAAATTAATATGCGGCCTTTGGGTGACACTTTAAGACAATGCATATATTCTCCTAATGAAAAGTTCTTTCTAAGGTTAGCACAGTCATGAGCCTGCCTAAATCAATATATTACATATTTACCAAATGATTATTTTCCAAGTCTAACATTTCCTCCATATTTGTCAGTTAGTCCTCAATATTTACTTTAAGGAAGATATCTCTTTTCTCCATTTATTTATTTCTCTATTTATAAATTCCCATTTGTTCAGAAGATTATAATTAATTAAGGTATGTAATTATTTTGGTGCTCAAATTGTCCTAGATTTGGCCAATCAGAGCCCCTTCAGCCTGGTACCTGTATCCTTATGATACACCTCCATTTTTTTTTAATATTTCCTTACTTTCAAGCCTAACAAGAAGGGCCACAATCATCTTGAACCTACCATACCTCAGCCCTGCTATTAGACATGTCTTCAAGGTGCCCTGGTTCATTTTAATGAAGAGAAGTAACAGAGAACAAAACAAGGGCATCAAGTGGGTTCGTTGCTATTGCTATCTCTTCTTGAATGAGAGTATATATTTAAATACCATATTCATGAGTTACTTTGATTAGTTTGTCATTTAATTTATTTCCCTTGTGGTTATGATATTCCATTGAAATGCAATTAGATCCATTTGTTTCAGTGTTCTTTCAGTTTTTTAGTTATATTTCCCCTTTCATACTTCTATTAATTTATTTCTAAAATAAATGTAGACTTACACAGTTTCAAATACCACAATTATACAAAGGGTATACTGAAGAAAATGTCATTCTCTCCCCTTATGACTCCCACCTTATTCTCACCTCAAGTTGTTCTACCACTAGTCTTTTTGAACTACAGTGAAATTTCATGTAGCAAGCCATGACAGCATTTGAACTTTGTTACTGTTTGTCACTACTTGGTGATAAAAGAGTGGTATGTATTTCTGAAGTATAAATATGTATATGCATGGTTGTGCATCATCAAAATAAAGACACAAAAATATAAAAGTGTCATAGAGAACTCATTGACTTCTGATCATTTATCTGTGGATTAAAGTACAAGAAGCACGTGCTTTTCTTATTTTCTCTCAGTAATCATATCACATAATACAGGAAGAAAGAAAGAGATAAGGAAAGAGAGAAAGAGAGAGCAAGAGAGACAGCAAGAGAGAAAAAAAATGACAGAAAGGAAAGAAAGAGAGAAAAAAGAAAGAGAAAGAAAGGGAAAGGAAGGAAGGGGAAGGGAAGGGAAGGAGAAAGAAAGAAAGAGAAAGAAAAAGAAAAAGAAAGAAAGAAAAAGAAAGAGAGAAAAAGAAAGAAAAGAGTGGGCTGCCATCTTTTTTGTTTATAAACCATTGCTTCTGCTCTGCAACAGTATATATTTTTCATGGGGTATATAAATAAAAGGTTATGTGTTGAGAAAAATAAGTAGTTTATGTAGGTTACAGTAAATACAATGCATGCCTATTCTTCCTAATGGTATGAATGTGGTCAAATATAAGAAAAAAACCTGTACTTAGCTAATAGGTTTTTTTCGTTCATATTCCTCACTTGAGTTTTGCTGGAGAGTGTACTTATTATACCAGATTATTTATTACCTGAAGAGTTCATAGAAATTCAATAATAATATTCAAATTATGGATATAAAATAAAATAGGAGCACTCAATACATGTTTCCCAAATCTCTTCTTCCTTTCCTCTATTGCACTCCTAACCCAGTCAGCACTTCTGGCTCCTGCATTGCAAACTTGTTCAATACTTTTTCTATCTGAATATTCAATTCTGACTCAATTCCTCCTCCAAGTTATGTTATATGTTAATTACACATTCTTTCCCCTTGCTTCTAATATCTCACTTTCATATATCAAGTTTTGTTAGTCATATAATAATTCTAGAAATTACATTGCAATAAATTGAAAATTTTGAGGTGAATCCAACATACTATCAAATCATTTTAGTAATTGAGGATATAGCAGAAAAACAATAAGTAACCATATCAGACACTTGGATTTAAATAATAAAATTTGATTAAATTTCATTTTCTTAGCATTTCATAACTTAATTCTCGTTCCCACATATTACCCTTTCATTTAGTTAGAAAATAGTTGTCTTAGCCATAAATATCTAAGCAGAACTATAAGAAAAGTATTACATTAAAACGTGATTAAGATATTTTGACTGTGGGAAATAAAAAAATTCCAGACACAATAAAAATAAAAAAACAAAATGTTCCTGTGTAAACTCTGTATTTTTAAATAGTTGTTGTTGTTTTGCTTTTTCAGTGTGTATATGATCTTGTTAATGTGGTATGAAAGAGAAAGTTCTATTTACTAACATATGAGAGATTCTCATCAGTGATTTGTCTTAAGCAGGAAGATCAAGTCCAGTTCTCTAATGATACCAGATGGTCTGTTATCCTTCTGTCTTAGCTCATAGTCTGAGGAGAATTCTAACACGTGGCAGACTCAGTAAAGAGTTGAAGTCCAAATTCTTAGCAGAGTTCTGAAAGATGGCAATAACATTTTGACAAGGAAAAATAATACACAGGTCTTGGCGTCAGTTTCTCAGGCTCAAACTGGTTCCTCCCTCTTTCTTCACCCATGTTTCCAACTTTTCTTTTCAAATTTGTGTTTTGGTTTTGAGAAAAATGCACAAACAAAAAGCTTCTTATTGGTCTATACATCCTTGAGAGTCTACCCCACTCTATCTGTATCACTCTAATGGGTGATTTTTGTTCCATTTAAAATAGCGTATTCTTACCAGCCCTTTACCTTCTCTTTCCTGCTTTATTTTTCTTCTCACCAGTTACGACCCTTTGATATACTATCTATTTTACCTATTTAATGTTACTGTCTTTATAAATGGAGATTTCAGGTCCACACAGGGCTTCCAGGTCCATGCAGACTGTTTGGAAATATTTGCCTCTGTTTCCTTGAAAGGCAAAAGCAGATAAGAAATTTGAGCAAAGTTAAGGAAAACAAGAAGAGACGCTAAGCCTTTGGTGGTTTGGAGTTGTCTGGGAAGTCCAAAAATATTTGAAGTGTTGGGCATCCCAGAAAGCTTTGAATAGGTGGTTTTAGAACAACTGAGAACACTTATTTAACACAGTGACTAATAACTTTATTTCCCAATAGTTGATGCTGCCTAAAGATGTAAGCAATTTAATAGTAATTCTGATAATAAGATAATTAAGATAAAAATAGTTAGTTTAGAATTACTTGATTAAAATAGCAAGAGACATATTGCAGTTGCAAGAGACAAACACATATTGAGACAGCCTTTGAGAATCAATACATCCATTTCTACCTGTGATGTTACTGTCAGTCTCTTGGTGAATACAAAGCTGGCTGGGCCACGTCCTGGCCTGGAGGGAATTTTGAATGCTCTCACTAAAATATAGTAAATGTATTGAACAAACAATCTATGCATATTCACAAAGTTTACCTCTAGCTATCTGTCTTGTGTGTTAATTTTCAGATATTTATTTATCACGTGTTATGTATGGGCTAGGGAGAATATTGGGTTATTTAAACAAAAGAATGACTTAAACATAACTGTTGAAATACTCTTTGCTGCATTTTAGACATGTTTTTATTATCCAATGAAAAACTTTAAGAAAGTTTATTTCCATGGGTAATCTAAGCTGACCTTCTTTTAAAACAATAAAATCTAATTCCACATCCTCCCTTCCATTCATTCTTACTCTTTCTCGCTTTTACTTTCAACAAATATCAAGCACACACCAGAAGCTAGGGGCTATGCTGACCTTTAGGGTTCTAGGTGTGAGTGAAACAAACAAGATGACTATCTGCTTGATTCTTAGACTCTATTAAAATTAACAGAAAAATCATCAATTTAAATAGTATGATGACTGTTTTGAGAAAGTGTAGGTGCATATGAGAAACAACTGACTTTTCTATGCTTCAGAGAAAACTTCCCACACTATGGCCATCTGACAACGAAAAATGGATAGGAGATAGTCTGATAAAGTGGGTTGTGGGAAGAGTGTCAAGTAGAATATATTTGATAATCTGGAGGTTAAGAAAGAAGGTGATCAGTTTTGAGGAACTTAAGCTAGTTCAGCATGGTCAGAATGAAGACTAGCATGTTGAAATCTGAGACAACAAAGTGAGATGAGGAAGAATTAGGTAATCCTTAAGGTGTAAATTTTTATACTACGGGTGGTGAAATGCCATTGACAATTTATGAGTTGGAGAGTAGAAGGATGAGATTTGGATTTTAGAACAATTTCTCAAGAAAGTAAAGAGAATAAATATTTTTTAAAAACTGGAAACGGCTAGAAACTTGGAAGATGTTACATAAATCTAGGCAGAAGATAGACTGTAGTGACGATCTCTGGGGTGGCAATGTGCATAGATTTGAAACAATGAATACGTTTATAACATGGAATTTAAGTTGCCCATGAGACATTCAAGTGGATGTATTTAGTAAACAGTTGGATATATGGCTTAACAATTGGAAAAGAAATCAGAAGTGAAGTCAGTGTTTGAGTTTATTTTGTGATTCGTTTATTTTAAAAATATTTGTTTATGACCTACCATGTCCCATATTGGGGACTGAAACTAGCTACTGGTGCTGCAAAAGAGAACAAAGCAAACAATGTTTATAAGTTCTTTTAAGCCAGTAGGAGAGGGAATAACATAAAAAGAGGTAAAATAGATAGTATATCAAAGAATCATAAATAGTGAGAAGAAAAATAAAGCAGGATAGAGAAGGAAGAGTGCTGATAAAAATATGCCATTTTAAATGAAAGAAAAGAGTACTCACTAGGGTTATATTTAAGCAAAGACCTGAAGAAGATGAGCAAGCAAACCATGAAGCCATTGGGAAGGAGTGATCCAGGTGGCAGAACCAGCAAGTACAAAAGCCCTACACAAGGATTTGCCCAATAAATAAGTAAGGATATGCCCAATATATAAGTAAGGATATGTTGGTAATTAAAATAATAGAATATGGTTTCAGGTCTTAGATTTAAGTCTTTGATCCATCTTGAGTTCATTTTTGTACAAGGTTGGAGATGAGAATCCAGTTTCATTCTTCTACATGTGGCTTTCCAATTATCCCAGCACCATGTGTTGAATAGGGGGCCCTTTCCCTACTTTAGGGTTTCGTTTGCTTTGTTGAAGATCATTGACTGAAAATATTTGGCTTCATTTCTGGGTTCTCTATTCTGTTCCATTGGTCTATGTGCCAATTTTTATGAGTACCATGCTGTTTTGGTGACTATGGCCTTATAGTATAGTTTGAAGTCAGGTAATGTGATGCCTTCAGATTTGTTCTTTTTACTTAGACTTGCTTTGACTATATGGGCTATTTTTTGGTTCAGCATGAATTTTAGGATTGTTTTTGCCAGTTCTCTATAATGTTGGTGGTATTTTGATGGGAATTGCATTGAATTTGTAGATTGCTTTGGTGGTATGGTCATTTTCACAATATTGATTTTACCCATCCATGAGCATGGGTTGTGTTTTCATTTGTTTGTGTCATCTATGATTTCTTTCATCAGCGTTTTGTAGTTTTCCTTGTAGAGCTCTTTCACCTCCTTGGTTAGGTATATTCCTAGGTATTTTATTTTATTTTATTTTATTTTTTGCAGCTATTGTAAAAGGGGTTGAGTTCTTTATTTGATTTTTAGCTTGGTCACTGTTGGTGTATAACAGAGCTACTGATTTGTGTACATTAATTTTGTATCCTGAAATTTTGCTGAATTCATTTACCAGTTCTAGGAGCTTTTTGGATCAGTTTTAGGGTTTTCCAGGTTTATAATCATATCATCAGCAAACAGTGATTATTTGATTTCCTCTTTACCAATTTGGACGCCCTTGGTTTCTTTTTCTTTTCTGATTGCTCTGGCTAGAACTTCCAGTACTATGTTGAATAAAAATGGTGAAGGTGGGCATCCTTGTCTTGTTCCAGCTCCCAGGGGGAATGCTTTCAACTTTTCCTCCATTCAGTATAATGCTGGCTGTGGGTTTGTCATAGATGGCTTTTATTACCTTAACTCATGTCCCTTCTCTGTCGATTTTGCTGAGGGTTTTAATCATAAAGTGACACTGGATTTTGTCAAATGCTTTTTCTGCATCTACTGAGATGATCAGGTGATTTTTGTTTTTAATTCTGTTTATGTGGTGTACCACATTTATTGACTTGCAAATGTTAAACCATCCCTGCATCCCTGGTATGAAAGCCACTTGATCACGGTGGATTATCTTTTTGATATGCTGTTGGATTCGGTTAGCTAGTAATTTGTTGAGGATTGTTGCATCTATGTACATCAGGGATACTAGTCTGCAGTTTTCTTTTTTTGTTATGTTCTTCTCTGGTTTTGGTATTAGGGTTATACTGGCTTCATAGAGTGATTTAGGGAGGGTTCCTTCTTTTCTTTTCCTGTGAAATAGTGTCTTAGGCAAAGACTTCATGACCAAGAACCCAAAAGCGAATGCAACAAAAACAAAAATTAAAAATGGGACTTAATTAAGCTAAAAATATTATGCGAAGGAAAAGAAATAATCAGCAGAGTTAACAGACAACCCACATAATGGGAGAAAATCTTCATAATCTGTACATCTGACAAAGGACTAATATCCAGAATCTACAAATAACTCAAATAAATTAGCAGGAAAAAAACAAGCAATCCCATCAAAAAGTGGGCTAAGGACATGAATAGACAATTCTCAAAAGAAGATATACAAATGGCCAACAAGCATATGGAAAAATGCTCAACAACACTAATTATCAGGAAAATGCAAATCAAAACCACAATGCAATACCACCTCACTCCTGCAAGAATGGCCATAATCAAAAAATCAAAAAATAACAGACATAGGCATGGATGCGTTAAAAAGGGAACACTTTTACACTGTTGGTGGGAATGTAAACTAGTACAACCACTATGGGAACCAGTGTGGAGATTCCTTAAAAAGCTAAAAGCAGATCTACCATTTGATCCAGCATTCCCACTATGAAGTATCTATCCAGAGGAAAAGAAGCCATTATACCAAAAAGATACTTGCACACACAGGTTTATGGCATCACAATTTGCAATTGCAAAAATATAGAACCAGCCCAAATGCCCATCAATCAATGAGTGGATAAAGAAAGTGTAGTATGTATATACCATGGAATACTACTCAGCCATAAAAAGGAATGGAATAATGGCATTTGTAGCAACCTAGATGGAATTAGAGACTATTATTTTAAATGAAGTAACTCAGGAATGGAAAACCAAACATCGTATGTTCTCACTTATAATTAGGAGCTAAGCTCTGAGGACGCAAAGGCATAAGAATGATACAATGGGCTTTGGGGACTAGGGGGAAAGGGTGGGAGTGGGATGAGGGATAAAAGACTACAACATTGAGTACAGTTTACACTGCTTGGGTGATGGGTGCACTAAAATCTCAGAAATCACCACTAAACAACTTATTCATGTAATCAAACACCACCTGTTCCCCCAAAACCTATTGAAATATAAAATAAATTTTAAAAAAGAAAAAATATCATAGGATAATAAAGAAGGAATAGAAGAAGAAGGACAAGGAGAAGGAGGAATGGAAGGCAGGCAGGCAAATAGGCAAGCAGGCAGGCAAGAAGGAAGGAAGGAAGGAAGGGAGAGAGGAAAGGGAGAGGAGAGGAGGAGAAAGGAGGCAAGGAAAGGGAAGGCAAGGGAAGAGAAAAGAAAAGGTATCCTTTACCTTAAAATAAAGGTAACCTGTATTACTGCCAAAATATCAATTTAGATAAAGCCTTTCTCATGTGCATTACAAAATTGCCTGTCTCCCTTGTGTAGTATATAACATTCCACTTTTACTGGTAAACGTTATTGACAGAACTGTGGAATAGGGTATATTCAGGCTTTTGTAGATGTGCTTGCTCTAACTTTGAATGTTTTAAGGGTACTGGGATTACGATCTGTACATAAAAAAGAAAAACTAGTCTGCCTTTTACAGTGCCTTTATCTATCCTATTTCCTACTTTATCTCATAGAAAAACTGATCTGAAACCCATCTAATTTTTTATATCAACTAATACTGTGCAGCCATATTTCTCTTCACCATATTCTTGTGCAATCAACTTTTTTACCAATGATTTTGCATTTATGTCTTATACAACTTTATTAGTCTAATAGAAAAACAAAAAACTTTTTTCTTTTAATCTTAAGGCTATCATGCAACGTGTCACCTTGTCTTACCTACAAACTTGATATGAATTTTTGCTATGTCTACTAATCATTATTCTATAGAAATATTAGTAAAATAATTGCATACATCTTAGTTCAATATTATTTCACCAAGAGGTCTTATCTTACCTGGCAAGGGATAATATGAGCTTTGCCCAAATTCACTAACATGAATCCTGCAGTATCAGGAAGTACATTGAGCATCTCTGCTTAGTCTCAAACATGTAGAATTGTCCAAGCGTATGGTAGTTACTTTGCAATTTATGCCCTATCATTTTAAGTACACTCGTTCTTCTTTACACAAATAAGTGTTACGTCATGTTTAAATTTACCACTTTATAAGTGAGACAATTTATACCAAGAGTAGCCAAATAATCTGTTTAATATTAACTAGATTATAATGTATTTAAGGCTAGGGCTTATGAATTGCTTTTCTGTTTCTATCCTGACAAACTCAATATGGTGCTTTGCATAAAGTATGTATTTAAATAGCATACTTAACTAATTGAAGGAAAATTGTTTGAGCTGTAAATTATACCACTATCCGCATAGAGGCACTTACTTAAATGGTTGGAAAGTAATTTGGAGGCAATATGTACAAAGTGGATAATGCCCTTGAAAACCCAAATCTATAAAGTGAGAGTAAATGACACATCTATCAAATGATTAATGACTAAAACTTAAATACTATAAAAATTGGAATTTGGTTAGCTGTCTTTATTTATTTAACTGTTGATAATGTACAATGTTCCTCAGTTTAACTGTCTTTCATGTTCTTCAACTGCTTTTTGGCACTGCATAAATTATATATACATATATACGTACACACACGTAACTATATATATATACACATATATATATATAACAATTAAAATGTTATTTGGAGCAAAACATTTTCTTTGAAGAAACTGGGGAATTTATCAAGCTTGAAAAAGTGATAAAGAGATGTCTAAGTTGAGAAATGTTGGAAAGTCTGGGAGAGTGTTGTAAAGAAAAACCTATGATCCTTTTGGAAATACTTGCCTAAGTATGTCATTTCAGGACAGCTCCCTGCCACATAAGTAGTTTTGTTGGAAACTGTGTTCATTTGTGCACTGTCAGGGTGGGATCATTTTGTACAGTTTACAACGTGGACGGGCTCTGAGGGGAGGGAAAGCCTAATTTGTCACTTTCTGGCTTTACTCAACTAATCTAAGCTTAATACTGACTACAGTAAAACTCGGATTACCCTAACAGATTTTAAGAAAAATAAAAATAGGATTAAAAAATCTAGTTTAGTAGAAGAACGTGAGTCTACTCACTCAGATCTTTTGTATTCCATCGTATGGTCACACCATCTCAATTCAAAACAATAAATTTAAAGGAGCTTTCCATTGACTTTTAAATGTCATAGAGTACTGAGTTTTTCTCTTTTCTATTATTTACTTTTATTTTTGTAATCACAACAGAAAGAATGTGTGTTTGACTGGATCCTCACATATTTTTCAAAAACACTTTTGGAACTACTCTATGGAATTTCATTTAGGATCATTTTATGAGACATTCAAAAAATCAGAATCATTACCATGTATTCATATTTTTTGATGCAATGTCAAACCACAACTTGCAACAAATTGTTTTTGGCATTTAAAAACAATTAAGCCTACCCTCAATGGTTCCACCAATAGGAACATGACAATAATATGTTTTGAACAAATAAGTAATTGAGAAAAAATTGAGAAAAAATTCCTGGATTAGCATCTTGGTTCTGTCATTTACCAAGTGTGTAATCTTAGACAAATCAGTTTACTCATTTAACAAAAAACATATAAAAGTAGTACACATTCATAAGAATGTGATGAGGGTACTTTCTGTGTGTGTATGTGAGTGTATTTGTGTGTGTGTGTGTGTGTAGTACCTAGTATGCATGAGCCCTATTCTAAGTTTATATATGTGTGCATGTGTGTGTATAGCTATTATTATTCAGAAATGCTTTATTGTTTTAATTATAAAAAACATCTACAATTATTTTTTCATAACAACTTTTTTATACTAAGAAAATCAACATATGTAGCCCATTTCATAATTCACCATTAAATACACATTTACTGAGCAACTTACAGGC
This sequence comes from Pongo pygmaeus, assembly GCF_028885625.2. NCBI lineage: Eukaryota > Metazoa > Chordata > Mammalia > Primates > Hominidae > Pongo > Pongo pygmaeus. Next base: position 88,952,262 of record NC_072384.2, read on the forward strand.
CAGGAACTGCATCAGACATTAGATATTTAATATTTCTCAGATTTTATTTTGAGATGATTGAAGCTGTCTGCATAACACTTTTTAGGGCTAACTACTTATATTGCACAGTCAAAAACCATTTCTGAGACTACTTTAATTGTGAAAGACTCTCTTCCTCTTCTTCACTCAATCCCTTTTTTGCCTTTATCTATGCAAACTAACATTTGCAAGCCAAGCTTTTTCTTATAAGATTTTGGGGGAAAAAAAATTATCTCTTGGATAGGGATCCAAAATAAACAGTTCAAATAAGATAGGATTTGGGAAAATGTTAATAAACTTGCCTCTGGCAAATTATTTGAGTTTCCTTGTATTTCTTTCACTTGGCAGGGATTTTAATTTGGAAGTTAAAAAAAAATGAAGAAAAATGTCCTAAGATTTCACACATGGATACTTTTATTATAAAGTGATAATTTTCTTATAAAACCACAACTCAAGGTTGAAAATTGGGGGGGCTTAATTTAAACTTAAATTATATAAAATAGACTGGACAAATAATGATATTGCCAGAAAACTTTGAATCATCCATATTTGACTAGAATCTCAGCATCTCATCAGTCAACAGGTCCTTACCAAATGTCTGCCCTTTTGGACTGCTTGCTAGGTGCTAAAGAAACAGTGACCACCAAAACAGACGCAACTCTTTCCCTGAGGAGCTTCCAGTCTTGCAGAAAACATAAAGTAATAATTATGAGCAAATTATTATAACTCTCAGAAAATAAATGAAGCACTTTTGGAATGCAGCCATTCAATATGATCCACATTTAGGTATTCTTCTTCAATACTGTAAAATATCTTTACCCAAAATTTTGATGCCCATTGCCCCTAAATTCTAAACTTTTGAGAAGAAGAAATGAGAAGCGTTATCCTTATTTCTAGTGAAGCAGAAGAAAAGTTAACTACAGCAATGTAGTGGTGGGAATAACAGTGAAGAAAGCTGACACCGTGATGGGTACATATACGCACTGGAGATGTTGACTGGCTATCACTGCTGCTGTTGTTTCCTCTGGTTGCCTTGTCATACTTTCTTCTTAATAACAGCTAGGAAGGATTTTGCTAACTAGTGGGCTGCAATCATTAAGGACTTGGTGAAATTCCAAAATCCACAACCCCTAGGAACTTTCCTGGATCCCCTACTTGGAGAAATATTGTAAGCAACTTACAGCACACTAAATCAGAAAGGTTGGCCTGTAAAACCATTTATGTAATTCCTCTGCTTTCGTTTTGGGGAATCTTCCAAAAGAAGTGTCTGGAGAATCAGATATAATTTGAGCAGAGTATGCTAACGTGGCTTCAACAATGATTTTACTTTTCTCATAATTTTGTACTCAACAATCATTTTTTCCAGTGATGTGTCATGCTGTCCCAGTTGACTGTCTGGCCATATTTTGCCCTGGTGTTTGCTATAGCAAAAAGTGCAGCTATAAAATTATCTTCTTCAGCTTGATGTTAATTTCGATGAAATCTTCCAAGATGTATCTTTTTTCCCCTCTAAATCTATGTGATAACAAAATATCAAACAGTTCTCAATCATATTTTGAATGGGAAATATTGGTATCATAAAATAATTCAAGAGCCTTATTTTAGCTACTTATTTCTTTCTAGTTAGTCATCATAACAAATAACCAGCGAACGTACTTTTTTTCTCCCCTTCCTCTCCATAAAAAGTATGTCACTTGCACAACTTCAAGTTAGGAAATGGGAAGGGTCAGGGAAATCTCACACAATCCTACCCAGTTTGATCACACATTACCTCCAACAGCTAGCCTTCAGCTGTTGATCTAACACCGCCAGCCACACCCTAACTAAAATTTTAGAAGTGACTGTTTCAGCTGGGCACCAGGACACAATCCATGGCAACACACCCCTGATGCTGAATCTAGGTCAATTGTGTTGCCCACTTTGCAGCTAACCTTGCCCTTAACAGCCAAAAAATGGATTACAATTCCTACACATAAAGGGACCACTCTACAATACTATTACCTGCCTTGTATGTATCCTTAGCATGCTCAACTAAACAGACTGAAGTTCCCACAATTCTCAAGGGAATCGAAGCTAATAAATCAAGCAATAAAATATAAAGCTTTAGACATTTGTCTTACATTACATGTGGGGTGTCTGTATTTGTGGGAAGGTAGGGAATTTTCAGTATTTTGATTCGTATTTTTTCTTTTTTTATTTGACATTTTGCACAGTTTCTTCCTTTTAAAAATTTCACTGTAAGGAAATTGAGTCAAGAAAAGTGAAAACAATTTAAACAAAAAGTGTGATAATTACTCTTTGAAGCATTTTAATTTCATGATGCTTATTTATATGTCATTTTTTTCTTTTTACCCTAAAATAAAAATAAATTAAAATTATAATGCATTTCTAGTTCAATTATTTCAGTTCATTTTGAAATTAACTTTTGGCTTTTCTGCCATTCTCTTTCATAATCCTTGGTAAATTACCTGTATTTCTTTCTATTTTATAAATTTTTTTAATGGTCTCTGACTTGTAATACTTGTGGTGAACACAGAGTTTGACTGCTTTCAATTTATTTTCTAACTAGTTCTATTGTTTATTTTTTTCTATTTTATAAATAAATTCATAACATCTGGAAGTTTTTTAAATCTATTATAAATCCAAAGACTTCCTATGCTGGAAAGAGTGACCTCCTTTTTTAAGAGTGATGGAAATACTGGAAATAATTAACTTATTGAAAATTACATGAGTTCTGAAGGATACAAAGGAAATAGATTACTTCAGATGTGTTTTTCTGGATTAAGTATTTCATATTTTAAATCATTTGCCATTTGATTCTTATTAATTTCCTACTATGCACAAGGCCATGTAATAGCTACAATGGAGTATAAAATGAAAGATAAACTTTAGTTTTTCCCTGGAGTAGCTTTCAGCCTAGTAAAGGACATAAAAGGATGTAAATTAAAATAAACTAAGAGGCACAGGAAAGGTAAGGTAAATTAGAAGAAGAGCAAAATGATTTTAACAGGGAGGATCAGAAAGATTTTGTAGATTAGCTGATCTTTGGGTAGAATCTTCAAAATAGGATTTGAACATATAGAATGAGGAACAATCATTTTAGACAGAAAGACAGTATATGCAAAGGTATAGAAACCCAGAAACGTAGAGTAGATATTGGAAAAAAAAAAAAAGAGAGCCATTTGATTTACTAAGAAGATAGTTCTTGGATGAAGATGAATTGCATATCAAGAATTATCTAAAATAGTGTTTTGTATCCTGCTGGGTTTGAGTTGAGAAATAGAGAGGGTGGCTGGACATGAAATAATAGAAATCAAATTATATTAATCTATTTAGTATTATTATCCAAAGGTTAGCACTTTGAATAATCAATATGGCATAATTTTTATGTGAAGACTTTCTACTTGGACTAGTTTATTTTCATGAGTCACATGTTTTACCTTAATCACTCTATGAAATGTATCTGATATCTATAAAATAAAGAGGTGGAGAGCAGAAACTGATCCATGGTTTGGGTCCTATAATTTTTTTAAGAAATGCTTATATTATTAAACATGTAATATTTTAAATACTATTTAATACCATCCTAATTCAGTCAGTCTTCTTTACATTGATCAGTATTCATTATGTACAAGGGACTGTGTTTACTATTGTGTATGATTTTTAAAAGTGGGTGAGGGTAGGAAACAAAAAAGATTATAAAAAGGAATAAAATAAGTACATAAAGAAATACAAAACAATGCTTCTAAAACGGACATTGTCACAAGAAAGCCAAGACTCCAGAGGGCAACACTTGAATCCTTGAGAACAAAATGAGACTATTTGCTGTGGCCTCCTTCCTCCAAGAATAATGTTCCATATACCAAGAACATACCTAAATGTAGAGTTCTTTAAGCATGATTTAATGTACAGACAAAAATGAAGGCTTTAGACAATTTAGTAGACAATTTAATAGTCATGGCAAGTTAAACACAGAAAGGCCTGTTTATGCCTGTTTATTTTAGGCAAGGGAGCCTGATGAGGAGGCTTTCAATTTTTGTGTACTTAAGAATTATTTGGAATGAAAGATTCTAAATCTGAGCCCCTGTTGTGTATCTGAATAGAAAGGATATTTATAGGAATTAAAAATCAGTCTCCATTTGCAGCATGTAGATTCCCTGTTTGGCTTTGACCTATTTCATGTATCTATCAGAAGATCGTGATTTGGGCCTTCCTTTTATCTTTATACAGAATTGGCTACAACTGAAGAGCTGTTACAGCTGTGTTGGATACTGCTGAAAATTCCTAAGGATGACTCAGATGACAAATTATATTTGATAGAGAGTCTAGTGGGATTTGCAGAGTGGAGCTTCAACCCTGAGAATGATTAAGTTAACTGAAGACTCAACAGGGAACTCCTGAGCTGCTTCACGATGTGGCATCCCAGTTTCTGTGTCACCCCTGTGGTAAATTTATAAAGTAATCACACTATTCAGGAATGAAATTAGGTAAGGAGGTGAATTTCAATTTTCTATGCATTTTCAAATATAATTACAATAATAATTATAATAGCAAATAAAGCTATAATTAAAACATAAGTATATAAGGACTTCGTTCAAGAGAACATGCTTACAATACTTCAGAAAGTTTCACAATTCAAGTAGAGCCTTGCCAGTAGTTTTCCTTTCAATGATTAACAGTCTGTTATGTTAAGATTTCAGGTGACAGGTTTATGTCTACATAAGACAAAACTCGTAGATACTTATCTACTTATGTGAAGCAACATTGATATAACAAATACAAGTTATCTTACGTGTATATTAAGGAAGTTTCCTAGAAATTTTTACTTGCTCAAATTTTTGTCAGCTTTTAAAAGTATATACATGTGTATTTAATTATACATATACATGTGGGGCTATATAAACATATACACACATAAACACACAAAAACACATATGTGAACTCTTTTGCATGCCCTAAGGTTGTACTTCATTAAGTGTAAAGTAGTGAACTTCTACTTAAATACAATCAGAAAATTACTCAAAGATTAATGACAAGACAAAAATCAGAATAGTAATTTTTGTAAATTGGCCATTAACTCCATAACACTATCATTTTTTTCATCCTCTCACAATGCCTCATTAGAAAAAATACAAAATTAAGTGTCAGATTTGTATTTACCACACTCCTAAATTGCATAAAAATCTCTTTACCACAATCAGTGATTAGTGGAAAGCATGGTGAAAATATTTGTAAAGTGTGCTAGTCAGTTCCAATTGCAATGAATTATTTTGAGGGTCATGTAACCTCTTTGAACTTTCTGTTCAATCTTGGGATACTTCCCAGCTGCAAAATACAAAGATAAAAATTCAGAGCCTTAGATTTTATAGCAAAAAATAGATAGGAATCAAGATACTTAGTTTTTTCTAACTAAATTTTACTGGAACTTTATTTTACTAAATGTCAAGAAAATACGGATTTTGTACAAAAGTGAAAATTTTTAGTTAGTTACAATTCCAATGAGTAATTTTGAGATTCATGTAACCTCTTTAAACTTTCTGTTCATTCTTGGGATACTTTTCAGTTGCAAAATACAAAGAAAAATTTAGAGCCTTAAGTTTAATAACACAGAATAGATAGGAATTGAGATACTTTGTGTTTCCTAACTAAATTTTACTAAAACTTTATTTTACTAAATGTCAAGAAAATATAAATCTTGTACAAAAGTGAAATTTCTAGGCTAAAAAGAAATGGTTATTAAAATAGTTCTGTAAGAAAAAAACAAGCGGTCAATGTACTCTACCTTGGGGACTAAGGGGAAATTAAAGAAAAGGGTCTTGAAGATTTGGTCATATAATCACTCAAAAACTGGACTATCATGTCCCACTGCCAGTGTAATTTGCCTCAATCCTGGAAATATCTATGGTTAAATATGTTTAAGTCCTGCAAGTACAACATGACTTTTTCAACCATATTTTTGGCTCTACTATGCACATACTAGTATTTGTTCAAATTCTTTTAAAGGAAACACAACTCTTCAAATGTGGTTTTACCTTTATCAACTGAGTGAACTGATCAACCTCTCTGGGAATAATAAAGAAGACCTGCATTGTATTTTACAGTTGTATTGGTAGTTCTATTATCACAAGTACTTTTTAAATGGCTTTACAGTGATTTGAAATCTAGAAAATGTCTCCAAAAATAAAGCATCTTGTTGGCTTCAAAAAGAAAATCACACATAAAGCCGCACAACAAAGGGGAGGGGAGAGGAAAGAGAGAAAGATTGAAACATTTCTGTTCCATGTGTTTTCCATGATGGAGATAATTGATTTTCTTAGAGCTCTTGTAGAAAGCGCTGCTGGCATTCACTGGCCTACTGAGTTCATCACAGCTGTGCTTGTGCATCTCTCTCAAGCTCCACTTTCCACTGAATTGGAAAAGATTTGAATTTTTGCTTGATAATCTGCCACACCCTTGCTTTGCCTCATCTTTCCAGGCACTCTCTTTGTTAAAGGAGATCCAGATTAATCAGTGCTTTAGTTGGTGCAGGTATTTAGATTTGTGTTGAAGCTCCAAATGCAATCCAAAAAGCAAAATGACATGTTTATGTGTCCTGGTTAACATCAGTGAAGTCAGGGAAGTATGAGAAGAAATGTGTGTCTAGATAACAATGAGGACAGCAGTTCCTGGACGGCATAATAGGATTCAGAAATGTATGCATTTCACCTAGTTCAGACCCTGTGTTAAGAAATGCTTTGACCCCGTATTAGGAAATGCTTTGACAGGAGGTAGAGAAATAGGATCTGGGACACAGAATGCAAAGGATCCTAGTGCAAAACCTCCATATTGAGGTAGTGAAGGATGGTAAATCAGAATATCTGGAGAATGAATTCTCTAGGTCTCTCCTGAAGACCTTAAAATACAACAATCCTTCCATATGCAAAACATCAGCTAATGTTTCTTAAGTGAGTGCATCAATCATGAATTTTTCTCATGAGTATAAGGCTTTTTTTTAATAGCTAAGCAAATTAAGAATTTTAGAACAATAGTAATTTTATTTGTAATGCCTAAAATAAAGCATAACAACATTATTTTAAAAATAACATTTCTAATTTTTCACAGTGGAAAATTAATGAAGAAATTCAATAAATTTCAGCTTTTATAGACCTAAAACAATGAGAGAAATCTAATATAGATATATGAATTCTATGTAGATACAAAGACATCATGAGAAAAACTGTTTCTGAATTGGTTTGAACACAGGAAATATTTTTTGTGTACAGGACAAAGATGTTTGAAAGACAGAAAGATGCATATAACAACCTTTCCCCAACATCTCTACTGTGATCCAGTAGAAAAGCTTATACTCATGACCATTCTCAACAGTTACTTTTCTCCCACGCCCCCAAGCAGTGACTCTCCAATCTAAAATAAAGATACACAAGAGGTTGGTCTCGTTCTAGTTTTCCTTTCCTGTCATCAAATGATGTCATCTACATTGAGATGTCTTGGTTTGTGCCCTTGTGACTAAAGATATAAGAAAGCTTGGGAGGCCGAGGCGGGCGGATCACGAGGTCAGGAGATCAAGACCATCCTGACTAACACGGTGAAACCCCGTCTCTACTAAAAATACAAAAAATTAGCCAGGCGTAGTGGCGGGTGCCTGTAGTCCTAGCTACTCGGAAGGCTGAGGCAGGAGAATGGCGTGAACCCGGGAGGCAGAGCTTGACATGAGCCAAGATCACGCCACTGCAGTCCAGCCTGGGCGAGAGAGGGAGACCCCGTCTCAAAAAAAAAAAATATATATATATATATATATATACACATAATATATATATATATACATAATATATATATATACATAATATATATATATGAAAGCAAGTTTGCCACAGTCCATGCTTACAGGATTCATATACACCTGGGAATATACATGACTTGAGTTGAGTGAAAATTTAGTAACACAAATTAGAAGAAAGAGAAAGATGAAAATTAGTTTAAAGGAGGTAATTTACGTAAGGAGGAAAGTTTTGCATTGGGGCATAAGGAAGTGACTTCCATGAATTGGTGTGAAATGGGGAGAATTTTATGTGCACAGGTATAGAGACGGACATGTTTAGGTGAAGATGAAGAAAATTAGTTCAAGTGACCTTGATTAGAATTGAAATGTCCACTGTCGATTATAGAGATAGATGAACTAACTATGAACTGATGATTAGGGTGTAAAGAAATATCTCCATTGCCAGATATAGCCTTATACTGTGGACAAGCATATTTTTCCTGCAGAGATTTATCAAAGACCTATAAATGGTATTTGCCCGTCTTTCAAATATGACACAAGAATTACTGCTTAGGTAGATCCAGAAATACATTGGGAAGTTTTGTGGATGAGGATCTGGAAAGTATACACATAAAAGTCTAAATTAGAAATATTTATACTAATCTTTAGAGTAATGCAGGAAAAATGACCACTTTCTCTGGTACTCTTTTGCTATTCTACGTGATAAACTCTTTCTCTTCCAGTTTTCTAAAAAGTTATGTCATGAAAAGGCTGAATCTTTCTCTAGAAAAATCTGTTCTGTCTTTCCCAGGCAACATAAAAATTGGAAATCTCACAAGAAAGCACTCTGGCTTGCTAAAGAAATTTGTGAGAAATGGAAACGGCTATAGATAAGTATCTAACTTTTAGGAAGCCATGCAAACATTGCTTAAATACTTTGTCTTTTGACATTTGCCTGAAACTTAACTTCTAGGACCCAGGGTGGGTGGATGAGTCGAAGGGGCATACGCTGGCTTTTCTTTCAGTCAGTCTCTTACAGTCCCCTATTTAAATTGAGTTAGGATTACTTCTGGCAAAATCCCAACATAAAAATCTTCTAGGAAGATCAGGTCTGCAAATTAGACATACTAGATAAATGGGCATCAAGCAGTTTTTCAAAATTATGCAGTTGTTAACTTTATAAGGGGAAATAAAAATATATGCATTTACACTGTATGTATTAAAACAAGGCAGAGCATTTCTATATGTTCCTAAGTTATACAAACATATATGTAAGACTGAAATATGTAAAAAACTTTTACATAAGCAGATGCATACAAACTCCAGATGTGCTCTCTTTCTTACTGTGGGTTGTGTCTTCTATAAGGGAAAAAGAAATATTTATCATTTCTTTTACTGCTGAGGGGATGGGTGCGGCTCTCATATTTCAGAAAGGGGCTGGAAAGTGAGGGAAGCCAAACTTTTTCCTATTTAAGGCCAAAGCAAAGGAATCTCAGTGGCTGAGTTTTATGACGGGCCCGGTGCTGAAGGGCAGGGAACAACTTGATGGTGCTACTTTGAACTGCTTTTCTTTTCTCCTTTTTGCACAAAGAGTCTCATGTCTGATATTTAGACATGATGAGCTTTGTGCAAAAGGGGAGCTGGCTACTTCTTGCTCTACTTCATCCCACTATTATTTTGGCACAACAGGAAGGTGAGTAGGTACTGATTTCAAGAAACTTTATGGAATTTTTGTCTTTTCTTCTCCTCACAAAGAGGAGTGTAAAGGGGAAAATCAGCTGCCTGATTAAAGATAATTCCCTCTATAAGCTCCAAATTGTGAAACGTTAAACTGACCATGGCTGTGCTTTTCACATTACTTGAAAAATAATAGCATTATGTGTGTTTTTAAGAGTTCTGTGGTTGTTTAAGATAAGATGTTCTTGTACTAACTTGTTTTCATGTTAAAGGCACTGGGAACTTTTTTAAATGGCTTTAAAATTTTTCCTTCCTGGATTGTTAACATCTTGGAATACTTCCCCAGGCAGTCTGGAAGTTATTGGTCTGTTGCAATAATTTTGTGTTCCTCTTTGTCTGCTGGATTCTTTGTAAGGTTAGAATATTGAGCATTGTTTTCTGAATAAGAATGCATTTCAAATATCATGGATTAAGAACAGTCTAAAGGAAGGTTCTATGCATTATCAGAATCATTGAATATATTTCTATAAAATGGCTACAAGATACCTATAAACATTCTTCAAAGGGATCAAACTGCTAAAATATTTTATTATTTCTGTTTTTATTTTGTTTCAAGAATGATTGATTAATTCATCTTTTCTAATAGCTTGATATTAAGGGACTAATATTTTCCACATATTCTACATTTTAACCACATTCGCATTAATGAAGAAAATATTTTTTAAAATGTTTTAACAGGAGGTTTGACTTTGCTGCAAACAAGGTAAAGATATTAGTACTGTTTGACTTCAGAAAGCTGTTTTGCTATATTTTCTAATAATTGCATGTAATGTTTTTCATATTCTAATTGCCCTGAAAAACACATTTGTCTCATTATTTATATGAGAATATTCTTTTATTTACCGTAGTCATGAAAATGCTGAACAAATTGGAATACAAACTTCCATAGAAATAAATATTTAAGTGCTAAATGTAAAGATAGCTAGGAGAAATTATTAGACAATTTTTATTGCACATAACTAAACATGGTTACATTTAAACATATAGATTTTGCAATGGACATTGCGTGAAAATTTGGTTTTTGTTTGTAATATCAAATGTATTTGTTGTCCTCATAGGTAATACATGTAAATGTGTGTATGAGGGGAGGGGTAGATATACAATGAAATGTCTTCAGTTATATTCAGCCCATGGACACAAAAGAAAAGAAACACCCATATTCCTTGTTCCCTTAATTTCCTCTCCCCCTTACCCCTCCTCTCCTTCCCTTTGCCCTCCTCCTTATCTCTCTCCACCCCTTTTGGCTCCTTTAGACTTCTCTCCACTCGTCACCCCACCCCTTCCTAGGCAAGCCCATCTCTACTCCTCTCTCCTCCTCTGTCTTCCCTGCCTGTTACTCCCGCCCTACTCCCCATGTAGCCTCCTTATGCCTCCATTTCTTTTTTTAGTTCTCTCTTTCCTTGCCTCCTCACCCTTTTTTTCCCCCTGAACTCTCAATCCTTCTTCCTTTCTTATTCCTCTCCCCTTTTCCTCCCTATCCTGCTCTTCCCAGGAGATGCTACAACTCACACTCCTTTCTTAGAATACCAAATGACTACTATCCCCCACCAACCATTTATTGAAAAGACTACAAACTTTGGGGTTTTAGCTCAAAAAATTGCAACATATTTGTAGTTGCCTAGTGGTTGCAAGCTTTTTATAAGCACTGTGGCTATTTTTCTTCCCAATCCAACTTTAGAGGGGGAGTGTTTGACACTTACAGTACCTTGACATCACATTAAGTTCTGTTTATTTCCCTCTTTCTCTTTAGATGCAAAAAATAATCAAAAGTATAAAATTTTGCTGATATGTGTTTGTGCGTTCTTAAGCTCAAAAAGAGTTGAAAGAGAACTGTTCAGCCTATTTTTTTGTCATAAATAAAAGTTTAAGTGACTTAAGACAGTACATCTTATGTTCCCTATGGGTTTTATAAGAAAATTCTGCTATTAGATAAGCTTGGGAAAAGTTACAGGGGGTATCTGAATATACAACACACTGAGAGCTGTCATAAAGTTCTGGGGTAGGGTTTCTTATCTATGCCCTCATAACTTCAGAGACGACACAGCTCTAATGAACACTCACTTCTAGTTCACTCACAGGCATTTTCTGGATACAAACAAATCCTCAAAAAGAATTTTGGTCTTCTTACAAATTTGTGAAAACTGTATTTAATTCATGTGTTTTATTCCACCAATGGAGAAACATGGTCTGTTTTATATTTCCTGTAGTTTATAAACATGCCAAATTTTAAGTGCAAAGATGCGTCACCTAGTGGCTGACAAGCCAGGTTACCATTTACATAACGAATGCCAGTATTAATGTTACATAGCTGGCTTCGGTAGTTTATAGTGAGCTTTAAAAAAATCATATGCGTGAATTTTAAATGTTAACACTGCTTTCCTAAGGAAATTAGTATGTTACGGATAAATATTGCAAACACATATACTGACACAAAAACACAATGGTAACAATATTCAGAGTCTTTTTGGAAATTAGCTTAAATGTTACGGCCACTTAAAAAATTCCACATATGACTATTGTTTAAATATGTTTTTCGTGTCTCTGATGAAGTCCTTATTTGACATAAGTATTTTATTCACTGCTTAATTGCTAGATAGATTATAGACAGCTGTTACTAAGTAATACTGCTCCATTAGGGCAGAAACAGAAACTTTATTTTAATTAAATGTGTACTAATGTTTGAGTTTCTATATTTTGCTACAGTGATAATTCCAGTAAAATAAACTGTGGGCCTCTAGTTGTTTTAGAATTTTAAAACTGTAAATGGACTCAGAGAATCAGTTTCTTATTAGACGTCATGAGAGTGTATTTTTTTCATTATGCTTTAAGAGGGAATTTGTAACTTGCTCAGGTAACATTCAAGTTTTCTGGTTAATGTTTGTCCCTACAATTAAACACACTGAACTAACAGGAAAAGGTTACATAAATTTAGGAACAATTGCACTTTTAAGAGGAGAGGATGCATAGTTGCTCACATATCTCAGTGTCAGTCACCTAACATGGATCAGTGCTTTATTTGAGATTACAAAACTAGAAAATGACAGAGTCAAGGCTAGGACCAATATTCTGTTAAGTCTTAGATAATTATAGAACACATGTTAAAATCAGAATATTTGAATTTTCTTAGTTTTGTAACTATTTGCCATTGAAAGGAGATACTAAAAAATTATATATTGTCCTAGAAAGTACATGAGCTAATAATGCATTTCTAAAGGTGAAAAAATGATAGGTATTTTTCTGTTTAATATTCAATTTTATAGAGAGTAGTACATTTATTTTTTTAAACCCCAGAAGCTCAGGATCTTATCATTTTAAAAGAAATTATCACCAGTTCTGTGTGAGTAAATAAAGTATTATAATATAACACTTTGTGTTTTTTATCCATGATACCCTGTATTTACTTAACTGAGCTTTTTTTCTAGGGAGGGAAAAATGCTCAGGTAATACTAGAGCTTTGAAAAATTTGGATTTTCAAAAATACCTATTTATGTATAGGCCTTTAGATCCATCTGAGGTTGAATACTCTTTAAGTGATCTAAAGGCCTACACATAAAAAGGTATTTTTATTAAATTCTGGAATTAAACATTTCAGCATTATAAGAAAAGAAAGCAAAGCCACTGGAACAATTCTGGGAAAGAAGGAAAGACTGTGATTAAATGCCTCTTAACTAATTCAGATTCCTGGATTGATGTCTTATCTACAGGCTTCTTTCTAAAAACCAAGAATGATTGGCTGTGAGTTTACCAGGATTATAGTTGAGGCTAAAGGACAGCTCCTCAGGAAAGCCCCTGTTCTACATCTACAGTCACATGCTGGACCTTGAGTTGTCACTCAGAGAAAAGAGTGCCATCTACTGAAACTCCACAGTTTCCATTGTGAATGGCTTCTTTGGTGCAGAGTTCCAAAAATTATGTAGCCCAGCTCTTTAATTTTGTAACATCTAATGATATCACCGCCTTGAAGTGATTAAAGTAGATTGCTTAAGAATTAAAGCTTTAAAGATGAAAGATGTTATTGCTTTTGCTGGACATGAGGAACAGTTGTAAAGTTTCCAGGTCTACAATAACTTTCTGGAATCCTCTCAGTGAACTGTTTCTTGTAAAAGTTTTCCCTAAGATAAAAGCTCAATCCCATTGTTTCCACACTCAAAAAAAAAAAAAGGTCATATAGTGTAAAAAAAACTCTCCAGACTTTTCAAAGGGGAAACTTTGCCTGTTTCATGTCAAGACGACAACGGAAAAAATGAGATAGCTATTCTTACATAAATCATTTGTGAACTGCAGTTGGGGGAGTTACATTAACCACCAGAGTTTCAGTCTGTGTCTAATGAAAACACAGCAGAAGTGGATTCCTTTCAGATTAACTAATAAAACCCTTGTTTTTTTCCATGACTGAGGTCAAGCACTGCTGTTTAAAATGTAGTCTTAATGAACAAAATGAAACGTTGAAATAGGACGCGTCAAAATGCCCAAAAGATGCAAACATCAAAGAGAAAAGATCCAGAAATTATTAAAAGTTAAATTTCCCTTGAATTCTAGTATTAAGAAAGTACTGCTTCAGCAAAATGGCATATATTTTTCTGAAACTGTTTTTCTGTAGTATTTTGTGTGGAGGATGACAGAGACTGCATTTCTCAAGTAAATTAAAATCACAGAAATACTCTTCGGAGTTGCATAGCATGTTCATAACATTCCAGTTTCATTCAGTGAAAACTTCTGATGAACTTAGATGTGTATTAACATGAATCATTTGGTAACTATATTTTCTGAAAAACAGTGTGTTAATGAGACATCTTAAACATATTTTTGCATTGGATGCAGAAGTCTTTTCTGTCTGGTACTATTGTTGTTAGAACCCTACTTTTCTGTATATAGCAAAATGTATGCAGGGTTTCTGAGTCACACATTTATTCTGTTGGTGGTCTGGATGTCATCAGGGTAGCTTTAGAGATATAACCCTTCTTCATAAGGTCAAGAGAAAATAAACAGGAGAATTTAACTCCAGATGGCATCTTCCTGTTTTGAGGCCAGATAGAAAAATATTTTGCAGAGAACTGTTCTCCTTAAAAATATACCTATCTAGATTCAGATTTTAACCTTGCAGGGATAAAAAATGATATGGGACAGAGCTTTGGAGTTGGCTTCTTCAATCGCACTCAGTTTTGAAATAGCAGAAAGAAAACAGAATGCAGTAATTAAGAGTATCAAATTTACAGAAAGCCTTCTTACACTCAGATCTTCTTTTTTACCCTGACTGTGTAACCTTGGGGAAAATTACTTAATGTTTCTGTGGTTAAGATTCTTCATCTGTAAAATTAGGATTATGACAGCTCTAAGCTCATAAGGCCTTTGGGAGTATAAAGCAAAATAGATATTCAAACTACTCAGAGCAGTGCCTACAAGATAGGAGGTACTATAGCACTAGTTTTACTAAAGCTGGCAAATAAAATTACTCTAAGGAAGAAATTAAAGTACTTGGTAACTTAGTGATAAGGATGGTGAAATGTAAAATTTTATTTATAGGACTATGCAATTTAAAGTTGTTTGCCTAATGTAATAAGGCAAGTAGAATATATTCTCTTCAATGTGTTCATAATTTGACACTAAGCAGATTTTATTATATATGCAATTGCTGGTGGTTAGATATATGATACTTAAAATTTTCTAAGTATCTAATTATTTTTAACAGGATAAAATATTAATCAACTTAAAGGACATTTCTAACTGGAGATTGAAAAATCATATATCTATAAAATATGAAACAAGAAAATATCTACAAATGATAATTCATCCATATTTTTCCTGGAGGTAGCAAGAATAAATAAAATCTTATTTTCTATGCAAAACGGTGCTTTTAAATTAAAATTATTCACCTAGAATGTCTACAGATACTTTCTTCAGAGTCCTTTTTGTTAAGTAATCTAACATATTTTAAGATACTCTGATAAATACATAAGCAGCAGAAAAAATATTTTATTAAAATTTATGTTTTCCAAACAGTATCACTTAAAAGGCAAACCAAACATATTTCAATTGGAAACTATGTGAATGCCAAATATCCACACGTACAAAATATACAGCTTTCTAAAGTAATGAAAATAATTACGATAGTTTATATATCATATCTGTGATTCTTAGATTTTCAGATTATACAACATCTTTTCCCAGACAAGGATTTAGTAAGAAAAGGAAAAAATACTCACTTTTCATTCAAGCCAAATTAACTAATTTAATTAGGTGCTTTAGGGAATAATATTATTGCTCTAAAAATAGTATTAAGACAAACATAACATTCATTTTTTGTCCAAACAATATGATTTCTTCAAGTCAGCATGATTTAACATGAAGAATGGAAACAAAAAAATCACAAAATAGTAAGCTTTATGCACATCTAAAAATATGGCTTTATTCTTTTCTAAAATTCCAAAATAGAAAACTAGGAAAGAAGCAGCTAAGAGTGGTTTAAGACATGTGTTAGCTTCAATACGTTTTATATGATAGATCCCAGCAAGGAGATGATTGAGTTTAATACATTGCTTGTGTGATCACAAGTAAATTCCTTTCAGAATTGTACTTGTAGTAAGGAAGAGAAACACCAAATGACATGGGAGATGGAATTTAAAATTAATTATAAATTGGAACCGAGAGATTTAGTTTAAGCAACTAAAATAATGGAAGTAATTGGAAAGTCCATTACTTTCCAATAGTAAAATGAAATTATTTGCCTTTTATTTAATATTTTTGGAAAAAATTAACTTATTTTTTAACCAAAGCTACTCTGAATACAGATATCTAAGAAATGAAGAGAATAACATGAGATGACTTACTTCTAAATCCCATTTTCTATTCTATTTCTAAATGTTGCAAATGGCTAACTAGAGCATTTTTATTCCTCTAGAAACAAAACATTCTTTTCCTTGACTTTGTCATGATTTTCGCACATATTACTAGGTATTAAATGAAGGTCCATGAAACATCAGTCTAAGAGGTTTAACTTTCAGTAGAATATATTGCTAACTATATTTTGTCATGCATGGAATAATAAAGGAAGCTATACAAAACTATTTTTTTCAGCAAAGGTAACTAAGATAGAAAAACAGAGAAAGGGCTAATTTCAGCCACAAGTTTTTACAGGAACTGACTTTTCAGGAGAGCCAAATTTATTTCAAATGGATGTGAAATAAGTTATGGCAATAAACAAAGTTGCATTAATTCTTATTTTTTAAACATTCCAACTCTTTTTTTTTACTTAAAACAATATGACTTTCTAAAGTAAAACAAAACACGTGTGCACCATGTTGACTGTCATGTGCAGGTGAGAAGAAAAAATTATTTTAAGAACATGATAATTTTTTAAATTGCACTAGAATAATCTTTATATTGAGGCCTCTGTGTTTTAAAAAGTACTATAATATGTTTCTAATAAAATTTGGAAACAACAAGGCAAATAACAACGTTAATATTTATAACATTGCATTTAACCCAATTTTAACAAACTCATTTACAATTTTAATAAGTCAATATTGTGCTCATTTATTTAATAATTAGCAGAACAAATGGAAAGTACTATATTTCTAATGATGTGAGGACACCCTTAATGAGACATAAACATAGGAGGATGAATACACAGGAGGGAAAAGTACTTATGTTAATTTCTAGGCAGATCAAGAACATATAAAAGATACTTAAAATAGGAAATGTTTGAGCCTAGCTTTAACTATTATCTTCATTTGTCTTTAATATGCCCTTAGTATTCAATAGCTGTTTTTCATAATCCATATGCTACATTAAGTGTGAAAAGATATTCCTGATCCAGAGGCAAAGAGCTAAAATAATCATCCGTACAATCTAACAATGTTTGTGAGGATGGATCTGGGTGGCTTAAAATACACATTATTAATGGGAAAATCTTGAGCTGAAACTAATCTGTAGGAACATTTCATATAAAGTTGATTTGGAGAAAATTTTTAAGTGGTTCATTCTGAGAAAAAGAACCAATGTAATTACAGTGTTCCATGTAATTTTACTGCAGAATCTTCCAACCCCAAATTTTTGGACCTTTTCTGCAAACTGGCGAACTTAGTACTTAAATATAAGACGCCAGTTCTGTCTAGAGAACAAAATGAGTTTAACACATAGACTCACCTATGTTATTACTCTTCACACCAATGTGTAAATGACTGTTTGCTCTTCTCTTAAATATATTTTCCATAACACCATTCAAATAGGCCTACTTCATTTCCACTGAGATAAGCATTTTGGTATTCAGCTTTTATATTCACTAAGAACTAAGAAATATTCCTTTAAAAGCTTAGGAAATGTATATAGAAAATATATCCCATGTTCTCATATATGTGTTTCAAACATAGGGGAGGAATTAGAATAACTTTTCTAAATAAACAAATTATTTGCCTACTTAAAATTGCAATTAAAAAATGAAGTTTTCCTTCATTAGCTGTAAACTACATTGAGAAATTGTAACGTGAAGAAAGAATGGATTTTTAAAACTTCTCGAATAGATCAAGTGTGTTGTACAATATCATTAAATTTGTATCAGAACACATAAACGGAAATGAGATGGGGAAGCAATTTCAGTCTAGAGTCTAGGTTTTGAAATTCTTTTTGGTGAACATTTACTAAATCAGCTAAACATTTCAACTCATTTAAATACAAACCTAAATTATTATTACCCTAGACAGAGAGATGATATAGAAACAAGAACTTGAAAAAGTAATTTTTTGTGGCTGCATGTAGTGCCCAGATGGAAAAATCTTAGGACCACTAAAAGGCCTCTTGACCACTAGGCAGCAAAAACTAATTTTGAACTATTTGCCTACTCGGAAGCAGGCCTCTTTCAGTAGACATTTTAAGTATCCTGGCTTTGAGAAAATAAAAATTTCACCGTCTCACAGAAATATAAATTACTGAACAGTACATCATTTGTTGTTTGCAAAAATTTTTGCAGATGCTTAGAAACTTATTATTTATTTACTCAATTACTGGCAAACTATCATATTAATTGTCAAGAACTAAAGTGGTATTTAACCACAATACACAGCTAATGCTTTAAAAATTGAGACCAGGTTTTGTTTTGGCAATTCCTAAGCTGATTCATAGTTAATAGCTGCTGAAATTTCAGTACCTTGTATATAATTATGAAGCAAGTCTAAAATTTTGGTTGAAGCAATTTTTTTACCATTTTAAGCCACAAATACAGATGGTTATGATTCATATTTTCCCTATTATTTTTACTTATTCCTTGCCAATATTTATTTTAAAAACATCTTTTTCTTTTCTTTTTGGTGATTTGGAAATGTCTTTACATCCATATGGGATATACAATATATTATGTCATATCATGTTGAGCTACTAATGCCAAATAGAGCTAACAGTGACATTCAATACACACAATAAGTTCTGTTAAAACTTTCCCAGGAAAATCTGGTAGAGTTTTATGCTGCCAAGATTAGCACAGTTTTCCCCTGAATTTCTCAACTAGGTTAATAAAATCCAGAAAGTCTTCAGAGTTAGTGACAAAATCATCTTTTTAGTTTAATGCTCCCATCTGCTGTTAGGGCAAAGAATAGCAATTGGGTAGAAAAACTTATTTTCAATTTTGCCTTTAATAAATAAATGTTTAAATGCTTCTGTGATATACATTGATGTTAATTCTTACTATAAATGAAATTAAAATACCTGTTGGTCTTAAGGAAAATTGACTATGGTGTGCCGATTTTATGTTAATAAGCAGATATATTTTAATTAATTTCTTGCTACTTAGCAAATTACATAGGACAAGTATAATTTTCTAATGAAAGGAAGAAATTATTTGTTTCAAACCTTTTCAACTTTGGCTATTGTTAATAGTCCTGACAGAGTAAAAAAAATCACATTTCAGCAAAACCTAAGGAAACTTCATGTCATCTAACTTGTTTTTCAGCTGTTGAAGGAGGATGTTCCCATCTTGGTCAGTCCTATGCGGATAGAGATGTCTGGAAGCCAGAACCATGCCAAATATGTGTCTGTGACTCAGGATCCGTTCTCTGCGATGACATAATATGTGACGATCAAGAATTAGACTGCCCCAATCCAGAAATTCCATTTGGAGAATGTTGTGCTGTTTGCCCACAGCCTCCAACTGCTGTGAGTTTAAAGATAAACTGTACATCTTCAATATTCATATTTAGACACATGATTAGTTCCTATATCATAGGAGCCTAAAAGGGAATGAAAGTCATGTTCATCAAATAGCCATGTTTGCATTACAAGTAAAAAGTGGACGTTTCAATTTAAAGATAAGGATTGGTTAGAATCTGGGCTAATGAATAATATGCAAATTCTATGTCTTGTTTAACTTGTTTCTTTTCCATTTATTAGCCTACTCGCCCTCCTAATGGTCAAGGACCTCAAGGCCCCAAGGGAGATCCAGTAAGTAAACATTCTTCAGTAGAATGAAATTAATACTAATGATAATTCTAGTAAGAGTTTGCTTTTTCTAGATTTGAACTTTCATCATACATTCTCTTTATTACCACATATTTGAATAATGGCACCAAACAACAGACTGAGAATCCATAATTGTACATGTAAAGATTTCAATTTCCCAAACTTCATATTATGTGTTCACCCCATGATCAGTTTAAAGAAAATGTGTAGGTCAATATACAAAGGAATACATTATACTTAAATTAGTCACAGGATTTTGATTAAAAAGTATGTGTTATAAAGAAAATATATTACTTATATTGTTTCCTAATATTATAAAGTGGAGAAACAACAATCTGATAATGATTCTGAATCACAAGGATTTTTCACTATTTAATTTATTTTTATCTCTTTTTTTAGGGCCCTCCTGGTATTCCTGGGAGAAATGGTGACCCTGGTATTCCAGGACAACCAGGTTCCCCTGGTTCTCCTGGCCCCCCTGGAATCTGTGAATCATGCCCTACTGGTCCTCAGGTATAACAATTACGGTACTTAAAAAATTCCCTCATAAAACTATCTAGTTCATCTTCTTTCTTTACTCGATATTACATCTCACTATTATGAGTTCTTTGTATCTGTTCTCTGATTCTATGTATTTAATAAATCCTTATTTAGTGCTTCTATGTATTAGGCACTATTCTAAGTACTTTATAAGTATTCATTCTTCCTCATAATGCTAATGTCATTGCTACTATATCCTTGGAAAATTTGCTAATTTCTCAGCAGATATATAGCATACGCATTATGTTTAAGAAGTGAACTATGAACTTACAAAAAAAATTAACCTAAATAATTTAGTTAGTACTGTATCTATACTTTATTCTCCTACTAATACCAATGTCAAAGCCTCTAAAAGTTTAGACAAAAAGAAGTTAAAGAACTGTGAGTATTCCTGTTGAACAGGATTATTTCTGCCTATGAAACTGCTCTTGCTAATACTTCAGAGCACATCTTGCTTCTCCTGAAGCACGGCAACCAAATAAATCTGCATGTAAAACAACCAAACAAATAAATATGACAAAATTTCTGTTGCATGGAATTAGGTGAAATAAGTAAATATATTACACAAATTTTTGTGAGGTTAAAAAGTGCATTTCAAAAAGCAATTCAACAAGAACCAAAGTATATTGTCTAAGTTATTCTTATTCTAGTAACCAAGTAGAACCTGACTCTAGATCTAGAACTTAGAATTTAAAAAAAGCTTCAAAGAAATCCAATAAGCATATGAGCCTTTCTACTATTTTTTGGTTTACTTTCTATGGAGATGTTTATTTTTGAGTGAATCTTTTAGTCATATTAACCAGAATCCAGGGGATATGAATTTTACTTGTATCATTAAGTGTTGGAAAAATAATTTGACTTCATTTTTTTGCTCAAAATGAGAAGGTGTATTATATGATCTTGAGACTCTTTTGGCCTCAAACAGCCTATGATCCTATGTTTGTAATGATGTAGATACTGCTTAGAAATAATAGCTTAAGTAAGCACATAATAGGAAAAATTGGGGGGAACTAACATTGAACACAGTGGAAAGATTTGTGCATCCCACAAGAAAATGCTTCTGTAGGATATCTAATGTCTAAATCTACAGAAAGACAGGATAAACAAGATAATTAGTGAATACATACCACATCTTTTGGCACACAAAAACCTATCAGTAGATAGTAGATGTTGCATGCACTTCTAAATGCTTTTTAAAAGAATTATGAACTGTCTATTAAAATGATCATATCTATTTGTCTCCTTGCCACAGAACTATTCTCCCCAGTATGATTCATATGATGTCAAGTCTGGAGTAGCAGTAGGAGGACTCGGTGGCTATCCTGGACCAGCTGTATGTACAAATGTTTCTCAGCATTTTAGAGCTTTATTATCTTTCCAGTTTGTAAAATCTTGAATGGTTGCTCTTCTAGGAATTCGGTATTTTTATGGAATTGTACAAAATAGTTTACTCCTACTAAGATTGGAAAAGAAAATGGTAGCATTATCATGTTCTTTCTATCTCATTCATATTATTAAACCTATTTTTAGTCACATATAAATTTTTACTAAAAAACAAAAACCAAAGTCAACACTTATTAACATCTCAGAAAAGTGTTTATGAGAGAAAATGAAATATACAAACTAATGTTTTATAAATTTACTAACAGTATTTAGAAACAGCATGTTACAAAACTGAAGCATACTGTTTTCAGCACGCTGAAGGTTTTCTAGTTTAATCTGTATTTCTGAACAATGATAAATCAATTGTCCTATGTATGATGATTCTTGCATGATCATATAAATCTCTATGTCAATTAACTCTGTGATAGATATATCAACACAATTATGGGCTTTAGGGTTGATTTACATTATTATTTTAGATACTTGATTATAGGATTTGTAGTGTGCCAATAAATGTTTTTCTGCACTGAATTTGGCTGCCAAGCAAGAAATTGCGTCTTCACCAGTGCAATATAACCCTGACGTTGCAGGGATTTTCATAGCATTATGTACTAATTTTTCCAGATTTTTAATTCCCTTCCTTAAGAGTTCAGGACAACATTTTATAACATTTATTAATAATTTATATAGAATCTGTGAGAATTTCATGTTTGCTTGCTAAGATCTTCATTATAGATCTCATGAACAGTTATCAAAAAATTATCAAAAGATGAGATATAGTTGTTCATAGTTTTAACAATGCGAGTGTCATTGCTTTGAAGCATGGATAAAGTGTATTTTGCATTCATTTATTTTGTTTTTCATTCAAATTCACATGCCAGGGCCCCCCAGGCCCTCCCGGTCCCCCTGGTACATCTGGTCATCCTGGTTCCCCTGTAAGTATAGCCATTAGTGGTGTTTTCTTCTTCATTTTTAGAAAAATCAAATTAATATATATTCTGCTGTAATTCAGCCATTCCAGCATGCATAATCCCAGTTAACTAGAGAAATCATAACCAAGAAACTGATTAAGGCTTCAAAGATGGAATTCCATATTTAATTCCTTTCCACCAACAGTTATTGGCAGTTGAAATCTTGGTAAAATTAAACCACATTAATTTGCATGTAATATGGCTTTTAGTTCAAAACCATTCAGTTTTGATGGATTGCAATGAATGGAATGAAATACATTAACTTCATTCTGATCTAAAAAAAATTTGGTCTCAATATTTATAAACTGGAGTAAAATTTGCTGATTACATTCACAATCCTGATTTCTTACTGTCAAGATGTAAATGAATTATATGAAGATTTTGTTACTTTAAAAATATTTACATATTCTACTCACTAGGGATCTCCAGGATACCAAGGACCCCCTGGTGAACCTGGGCAAGCTGGTCCTGCAGTAAGTAACAATTAAATTTATATTTAATAAGTTGATAATTCTATATGGAACCTACCTTTGTTTTCTAAAACAAGTATAGGTATTTACAGAATGAAGATTAAATTTACCCTTAAATTTGTAAATAACAAATAGCATTTTATTGAGTCTTTTGGACTCTTTCAATTGTTAGCTATCGTAGAGACACTAGTTAATAAAGGAATTCCCTCATCATTAGCCATCAAAATAGTCCACTTCCCAGAGCTGATACAAATTTTGTATATATTAAATATAGATTTCATTTTTCTGTAACCACTCAGTTCACTCTTATATCTAATCTACTGATAAATATAGTTATATATGTTTACATATGTAAATATACATATACATGTATCTTAGACAGTAGAAATAAACATAATCTTAGAGAGTCCTTTAGAAGGATATGCTCTGTAAATAAGCAAGTAAAATAGTTTAAATACAACATTACATGAAATTTAGAAATACCTTTATATTTAGATATATTTAATATTCCTAAATGTGTAGAAATGCATTTGGATTTATAAATACACACATGTAATATAAAATACAGATATATGCTGCTTTTAATTTTTATTAACAGTAAGTTGATATAATAGAGGTATAATATTAACTCAGTAAGTATCATTTTCATTATCAGAAACATTAAAAGTATTTTCTAAAAGGAGGTTCCTTCCAGGAATACATACACTGTGTAATAATAAATTGTAACAGAAAAACTTACAAATCTATTCATTTTTTATTTCCTTATTTTCAGGGCCCTCCAGGACCTCCTGGTGCTATGGGTCCATCTGGTCCTGCTGGAAAAGATGTAAGTTTTTAAAAGTTAAATAAGAATACAGCAAAATTTAACTTGGTGTATTCTAAACAGTATATGCTTTATGTCAGAATCCCAGAAGAAAAAAAATGTTATTCAAAATATTGTTGTCTTAACAACATTTTAGTTAATACTAATCTTTGAGTAGCTATACAGTATTTGTGTACCTGTATATATCATTTGTTGGATTCCAAAATAAAATCCTTAAAGTGCCTTTTGACTGCCGAGAAGACTCATCCATTGAATATATCATTTAACTGGAGGAGAAATAGGTGTCTCTGCTTGCCTCTTGTAATGATGAAATTGATACCACTATTTAATGAACTTGAGAAGTTATAGATACCTTCAATTCAATGGCATTCCTTCTTTCCCTTTTAATCTCCAATGGCAAATTCTTTTCACTGGGTTATGTTATTTCAGTGATTAGAAACACCTGCATTATCTCTTTATAAGCTTATATCAAAGTGGGAAAGATCTTCCTCATGCCTTCTACCAAGACAGCTGATCTCAACTATACATTTTGTGTAACCATTTTAATGAGTCCTTTGTGAGAAAAATGCAAAGTAACCATTTTGCTTATTGGCTACAATGTATTTTCTCATATATGAGCAACTACGTATTCTTTATTTCTCTACCTAGGGAGAATCAGGTAGACCCGGGCGACCTGGAGAGCGAGGATTGCCTGGACCTCCAGTAAGTCTTCAGCATCTAATAAATTAACTGGAATAATCTTAGCTTGAAAACTATTATGTAATTCAATGGAATTAAACTTAAAAACAGAAAGTGTTTTACTACTAGATTGTGATTCTATTTGAAGGTTCATTAATATTTTTTCATTCATTATTTTTAGGGTATCAAAGGTCCAGCTGGGATACCTGGATTCCCTGGTATGAAAGGACACAGAGTAAGTAGAGTTTCTAAGTTGTTTACAAGGTATTCCACTGGGCTATGTTTACTTGCCTAACCAATTTTACTGGACAATTATGTGCCAAAAAATATGATTCTGACAATTAATTAATTTGATATTTTTAAGTCTACCAAATTTGTTTGTTGACCAAACTAGTCATTTTTTGCAAAATAAAGGAGTTGATTTCTAGTGTATAAAATACTCTTGAAAAATATCGTTTTCTTACTACCACTATCAGAAAAATAAAAACATTTTATGAATTATGTTTTTTATTGACTTAATATGATTTATAGATTGAGTTGAACAACTTTATTCTATACAAAACATTTCTTACATTCAACCAACTGTGCCTACAACCTATCAACTTAATTATAATAAAATCTATGAAACTCATGTTTGCTACTCTATAGTTAAGGCAACTTTCTTATCAGATTAAATTGCACTTTCTAGTTAGTTCATGTTTTCCTGCTGTAAAATCAGTATGAAATATCTTCAACCCCTTTAAACAAGTTTTAAATTATTTAAGCTAATTTTGCAAGTAGTGTTATAAAGACCAATTAGAAAAATACCATGTAAACTTTATCAGTCATTCTAGATTATTAACAGATTTTAATAATTTTGCTATTTTTATACATTTCCTAGGGCTTCGATGGACGAAATGGAGAAAAGGGTGAAACAGGTGCTCCTGGATTAAAGGTAAATCACAACAAAAATCATATTTTCATAAGTAAATTCATTAAATATTAAAGCTACATTTAAGATTCATATTGTGAGCCTTAACTTGTTTTCTGAAATTTACCTGAATTTTACCTATTAGGTGTGAATAATGGTAACTAATTCAGATATTCTATTAACGCTTCCATGAAAAATGACAACTGGAAGAGTCTAGATTAGAAATAGTTGAGCACCTTAGTATAACTTATCAATTACTTCACTTTAGTCTTTAAGTTTTTAAATACAGAAATTGAGATTTCTGGTAAATAAAATACTAACAGAAAATTAATATTGTTAAAATGTATAGCTTTTTCTAGGCTCTATAAACTTTTCCATAATATTCTGTATTTAAAAATCCATAATATTTTCTTCCTCTTATATAAAATAGTAACATATTTTATATGTATCTAGGGTGAAAATGGTCTTCCAGGTGAAAATGGAGCTCCTGGACCCATGGTAATTATGTTTCTTATGTATAATTTTCAGTTTTATTATTAACCTCATTGTTACCTAAAACTGGCTTTGCTCCCACCCCAACTGTTCTTACACATGTCAAGATTAGAGTAAGACCATATTTCAATTTTACTCTGTAGGGTCCAAGAGGGGCTCCTGGTGAGAGAGGACGGCCAGGACTTCCTGGGGCTGCAGTGAGTATTGCTGCTAACATCACACAATTGCAACCCAAAGTGACAGATTTTTGTCTCAGTAAAGTTTCAGGCTGTAGAAATATGGTGGGAAAAAGACCTTCCTACAAAATTATACTCAATGATACTGTGATAAAGCTTTGGCTACAGTTAAAAGGAAATGAATAATTGTTTTACAATTATTATCTCTATTGAGAATTTTTGTGTTAACTTTTCATATGTCATTAGAGCCATTAGATCTGCATTCAGTCCTGAAAACACAGACTCCAATCCTTCTACATTTGATTGTTGCTGTATATATCAGAATTGTAATTATTGACTTTAAAATATATAATTATTAAGCAGATTTTAATGTACTTGAAGAAAATTCAACTCACTTGAGTCAGAATTTTAGTCAAAATATTACTCATGACCAGCCATTCAGAATTAAAAATATATTTGATGAAAACTTCTCTTTTTAGGGTGCTCGGGGTAATGACGGTGCTCGAGGCAGTGATGGTCAACCAGTAAGTAACTTTCTATCTCTTACTTGTCGTAGGGTAATGAGAAGTTATGGATGGTGGATTATTTAATATTATATATATATACTCTTAGGTATATATATATGCATATGTATATATCTAATATACACATTAGCATCTCTGTTGACCATTTTTACAATTTAAAAAGTGAAAAAATATTGTAGCCCCAATACTTAATATTGTATATATACCTGTGATTAAAACCAACACTGAGCTCATAAACAAAATCTAGGTTCTGACACTCATTCTGCTTGACCAACTGTTAATATTTGAATGGTGCTCCCAGTGTTAGTCAATATCCTATGTAAGACATGCACTTTAAAGGGTCCTACAAAATGGATAAAATAGATGTTACCTCCATTTTGTAAACTGGAGTACAAAAGCCCAGGGAAAAGTAGCCTGCACCATGTCACAGGATTCATGGCAAAGTAGGGAGAAACCAAGAATTTCTAACTTAAGATTTCACTCTCTTCTTATTTTATCACATTGTTTCTCTACATAATATCCATAAAATATGAATATCATTTTTATCTGCATAAATATCTTCTTTACTATATATGTGCTTACTTATTTACTAGTATGTCAGCTTTCATGTAGTTGAAAAAGAGCTCTTGAAGTTGTATTTAATTTTTTCAGGGCCCTCCTGGTCCTCCTGGAACTGCCGGATTCCCTGGATCCCCTGGTGCTAAGGTAAACATGTGTTTCTATAGAAGGGTATAAAAATATCTCGGAGACAAGAGAAAAGCATTAGATTGCTTCTTGCAACTGATTTTTTTAATCAGTCAAATGGATAGCTTTTATCTATACATTCTTTAAAGCCCTATTCTTGATTCTAAAAGAGGTGTTGTCCCTAGTATTCAACTATCTTGATATTTCTTCTGATGCCTTCTTTTTTTCCCCAGACTCTTTCTAGGAAACTGATAACACAATCACACACATAGTTACATTTTTCTCTGCCTTTATGATTAATGTTTTACCGTTAGGGTGAAGTTGGACCTGCAGGGTCTCCTGGTTCAAATGGTGCCCCTGGACAAAGAGGAGAACCTGGACCTCAGGGACACGCTGGTGCTCAAGGTCCTCCTGTAAGTATCATAGTTGAGAGGGAGAGTGCTGCTACACTTACTCCATGAAAGCATGTGCTTCAATATGGCTATCAATGAAAATTACTTGGAAAAAATTGTTGCTTAGTGCTATAAAATGATCCTCCTGTGACACATACTGATTTGATTAGTAGTAAAAATGATAGTTTTTGACTTTTGCACTATTCCAGAATTCATGATTTTTTATGTTTGTATAAAAGAATAGAGGACAGAATAGTTTTCTGATGCTTTCAAGAATGTGCCCCAAGCTAATCACCAATCATAAAAATTCAGAGAAGAACCAAATTCAAAATCTCTATTTATGTATCATTTAATAATTTATACCAAGTACATATTATCTCTAATTTATTTAGATAATAATGATGATTCTTTTGACTACATTTCATATGTTGTGTTGTAGTTGGAGGATTCACTTAATCTCTACAAAGCATAACACTTACCAATACCTTTATTTTCACACAAACAACTTCAAATATATACGAACTATTTGCATTACTATTAATACATTGTCTGTTTTTTGTATACTTAGGGCCCTCCTGGGATTAATGGTAGTCCTGGTGGTAAAGGCGAAATGGTAAGCCGTCCCCACTCCTCACCCTTATCTCATCCACACATTACTGGCTTCTTTTGCATTTTGCATGACAATAGATTTGTGATATTTAAATGAGATATTCATAAAAGAACATTCAAGTTTGGCTAATATAATGTCTTTGGTTTGTTCTTAGGGTCCTGCTGGCATTCCTGGAGCTCCTGGACTGATGGGAGCCCGGGGTCCTCCAGGACCAGCCGGTGCTAATGGTGCTCCTGGACTGCGAGGTGGTGCAGTAAGTTGCCTTGTTTTTTCTCTGTTGACTGAAAGGTATAGTTTAATTCCATCAACAAAAAATTAATAGCAAAATTTTGCTCCTGTTCAGTTGAATTTATATTGACTTCACTCTTGTCTTGTAACTGAATTATGTGTTACTGGTGATGATTTGTTAGTCGAATCCTCCCTGTTTTTCAACCAAGACTTTCTTATACTTTAGGGTGAGCCTGGTAAGAATGGTGCCAAAGGAGAGCCCGGACCACGTGGTGAACGCGTAAGTTTTACTGCAACAGATCTGGTTATTTCTTGAAAAAAATGCAACATAATTAGAAAGTAAACAGGTAAAAACTTTGAACTAAATTCAGTCATAATTTCTTTATTTTACCATCTTTTTTTTTTCAGGGTGAGGCTGGTATTCCAGGTGTTCCAGGAGCTAAAGGCGAAGATGGCAAGGATGGATCACCTGGAGAACCTGGTGCAAATGGGCTTCCAGGAGCCGCAGGAGAAAGGGTATGTTTTCCATGGGGCATCTAAAAGAAAAACAGCATCACTGTCATCTAAATAAAACTACCTTCAGGGTGAGACAGCCATTTTTCTTAAGTTGAGTGTTCAGTGCAAAACATTGTTTAAAGCATTCTATGACATAAAAATATTTGCCACTCAAGAATTCTGAAAAAGAATTGTAATCCTTTGGACTGAAATACTTGTCTTTCATTATTTTCAGGGTGCTCCTGGGTTCCGAGGACCTGCTGGACCAAATGGCATCCCAGGAGAAAAGGTAGATAACTTTAGTTTCTATGTTCCTAAATGCTAGCACCACAAATAGGTAGTTCTTCTATACAATTTCTCATTCATGGAAACCTAAATATCTGAAAAACATAAATTAGAGTTAAAAAATTTCCTAATGTAATGCATCCTCTGTTCAACCACTTTCCTGGCTTTGTAACTAAAGCCACTTACTTACCCTCTATGAGAATCCTTTACTTATCTGTTAATTGGAAAGCATTTATCTGAGCATCATTGCAAGAGTACAATAAACTAAAATGCCTGAAAAGTCTTTGAAAACTCTAAAGTTAAATCCAAATATGATTTCATATCATTAAGGTATTTGATTTTAGATGCACATATATTTTTAAGCACAGTGAGTACTGTTCTATTAAGCATGTGATGTCCACACAGTTGCTTCAAAATTTTTTCAATATGGCAATCAAAGCTAAGATAACTGATTTTACATATACAAGCAACACACAAACCCTTTTTAAAAGTTCAAATGAAGTTCTCTATTGGTAACCAAAATATTGTTGCTATCTAAGTTAGTGAAGGCTATTTTAATTTTTTTTAAATTTCTTTCACTACTTAGGGTCCTGCTGGAGAGCGTGGTGCTCCAGGCCCTGCAGGGCCCAGAGGAGCAGCTGGAGAACCTGGCAGAGATGGTGTCCCTGGAGGTCCAGGAATGAGGGTACATAGAAACATTTGTTTGAATGACACTTTAATTTAGACAGAAGAAAGGCAAGACAAATGAAGACAGATCAAAAGCAACTTAAATCAATCAGATTATGTATTTTGTAAGGCCCCAAACAAAACAAAATTCTTTCAAGTAAACTTAAGCCGGGATAGTTCAAGGAGAAGAGAACATAGAACACTTGCCTTAGATAATTTATAGACAGGATAAAAGATG
Organism: Pongo pygmaeus; assembly: GCF_028885625.2. Taxonomy (NCBI): domain Eukaryota; kingdom Metazoa; phylum Chordata; class Mammalia; order Primates; family Hominidae; genus Pongo; species Pongo pygmaeus. The sequence continues at coordinate 88,982,787 of NC_072384.2, forward strand.
TACAAATCTGAGGCTTCACATGTAAGTGAAAATATAAAAATCATACAAATAGTATATGTTGTAATTTTTTATTATTTCATTTCAAATCACCTAACAACTGACTTCTTTACTTCAGGGCATGCCCGGAAGTCCAGGAGGACCAGGAAGTGATGGGAAACCAGGGCCTCCCGTATGTACATTTTTAAAATCTCATTTTAAAAGGCCAGTTAAAATGGAATATATATGCTGGCCTATCCTTGAGTGTGTGTGTGTGTGTGTGTGTATATATATATATATGTATGTAGATATATATATATATAATATATAGTATGTTTTAATCTTATCTTTATCAAAACTTTATTAATGTAATTCTTTTCTTATTAGGGAAGTCAAGGAGAAAGTGGTCGACCAGGTCCTCCTGGGCCATCTGGTCCCCGAGGTCAGCCCGGTGTCATGGGCTTCCCCGGTCCTAAAGGAAATGATGTGAGTTCCTTCATTAATTTCTTCAATAAATATGACTGGAAGGCTTTTATTTTCCATATGGAGTATAGAAATGGTCAAAACTCAGTCTCCTCTTCAAAGCATGGAGGAGTATATGAAAATCAAATTGCATGTAGGAAGGGAGCTAAATATATAATTGGTTATGGTTGTATGTGCGTGTATGGAGCAGGCAGATAAAAAATATGAGATAGGCCGGGTGCGCTGGCTCATGCCTGTAATCCCAGCACTTTGGGAGGCTGAGACAGGCAGATCACCTGAGGTCAGGAGTTCGAGACCAGCCTTGCCAACATGGTGAAACCCTATCTCCACTAAAAATACAAAAATTAGCCAGGCGTGGTGGCGTGTGCCTGTAATCCCAGCTACCCAGGTGGCTGAGGCAAGAGAATTGCTGGAACCTGGGGGGCAAAGGCTACAGTGAGCCAAGATTGCGTGACTGTACTCCAGCCTGGGCGATAGAGCAAGACTCCGTCTCAAAAATATGTATATATATATATATATACACTTCTTCTTTAGGGTGCTCCTGGTAAGAATGGAGAACGAGGTGGCCCTGGAGGACCTGGCCCTCAGGTATGTAGCATTCATCAATTTATTTCTAGCCTTCTAATAGATGCGTTCATCTCCAACCTTGTGACTTCTGTCTGTAATCTGTATTATTTTTACTTCCCTAACTGTTCTTGTTTTTAGGGTCCTCCTGGAAAGAATGGTGAAACTGGACCTCAGGGACCCCCAGGGCCTACTGTAAGTTCACTCACATGAAATCGGAGATGAAAATAGGGTGGAGGTGGAGCAGGAAGAATGCTTCAAAAATTACATAATCTCTGACACTATGTTATTATAGTCTACCAAAGCAATGATGAAACTTGCTGACCTAGTTATCTAGCTAAATGCTAGCATTGAGTTTAGATCGTACATGTGTGCTTTGGGTCCAGGTCCTCCCCTTTCTTCACATCACTACTTTTATAATTAAGCAACAGGCCTGTTGAAATGGATACTGTAGACTAAATATAAAAGGATGTTTATAACAGAGTGTATCATTATACTTTTCTAGGGGCCTGGTGGCGACAAAGGAGACACAGGACCCCCCGGTCCACAGGGATTGCAAGTAAGAACTTGTTATTTAAATGTCATGGCATATCTGACAGTCGAATTTTTTTGTGTCCCTAATAGATTATAATTTATCTGAAGCTTAACTTGTGAGTCCGTCTTTCATCTGGAAATAAAATGTTAGGCAGTGTTAATAGTTAGGCATATCTTCCATGTCCATTCCAGAGCACATTAATAAGTTAGTTAAAAGAATTAATGAAACTCAAATAATTCTATTTGTTTATACTTATTTTTATTATAATATAAATCCATATAGCCAAGTCTATCCCGCCATGCTCGTCAACACATTTTTATGGTTAGCAATTGACAGAACAGAGAGAGATGAACATGGATTTGTAAGATATGATTATCACATATGTGTACATGGATTTTGAGTGGCACAACGTTTCTACCCCTAAAAGACCACTGAAACTTTTTTTTAATATCTTGCAAAAACGTGTACATATGAGAAGCTTTTCTATAAGCCATGTTTGAGGTAATTACCTATTACAAATATGATTCTTTCTAGGGCTTGCCTGGTACAGGTGGTCCTCCAGGAGAAAATGGAAAACCTGGGGAACCAGTAAGTTATGTTTCATTTTTCAAAACTCAGAAACAAAAAGAATACATACTAATTGTTTGTCAACTATTAACTTCTTAATTTTCTTATGCCATGGTATTCGAGATTTTTTCGTTTTGAAATATTATCAAAACAAAGACAAATTATTTAAAAGATAACTATTAGAGTTTGAATTTTACCATAAAATAGAGAGTTCATAGTTTCAAGATTTGAAAAATTATACAGTATGCCAACATGACAAATGTGTATTTTGCTTATATTTAAATAAAATGCATTCTGATATGGGCCTAATCATATAATGCCAATCTCCCAGGGTCCAAAGGGTGATGCCGGTGCACCTGGAGCTCCAGGAGGCAAGGTAGTATTTCAATTTATTCTCTGCCTTCTTCAACATGTTATAGAGCAATTGATTAGTAGTATATTTTTAGTATATCAAGCCAAAATACTCTTTCTTTAAAAGAGCATCATTGCAAATGTTTGGTAAGTACATTTAGAGAAATTCAAGACATTTTGAATACATTAAATTTGCTTTAATCTGGAAGGTCCAATTCTGTGACATTCATAATCACTACAGAATCAAATATGGGCTTAAAATTTCAAATTGAAAAATATTGCCAATAGGTTGATTCTATGTAGGAAAATTGTTTTGGTAAAAGAACTTTAAAATGTTGCCCTTGTGAATAAAATAATAAGTATTTCAATGACAGCTCACACTCAAGCAGACTAAGTATCCAAGTTTTATTTTAGACACTCTTTTAAGCTTCCAGTTCCCACCCAGCTGTTCAACTATTTTTAAGTATACAAACTTCCAGATTGTTCATAATATAATAACCTAGTGGCCTGATTCAAAATGATGCAAGTTAAGGTGTTTTATTTTTAGCTTTGGGTTGTCTAATATGGTTATTTACATATTTTTATCACAGGGTGATGCTGGTGCCCCTGGTGAACGTGGACCTCCTGGATTGGCAGGGGCCCCAGGACTTAGAGGTGGAGCTGGTCCCCCTGGTCCCGAAGGAGGAAAGGTAACTCCACAGCGTTCCATTCACCTAGGTTTAAAAAATGCATTTGATTTCCTTCTGATCATTTATTATTTCTCACTTATTTTCAGGGTGCTGCTGGTCCTCCTGGGCCACCTGGTGCTGCTGGTACTCCTGGTCTGCAAGGAATGCCTGGAGAAAGAGGAGGTCCTGGAAGTCCTGGTCCAAAGGGTGACAAGGTGTTGACTTGTTTTCTCTTAATTGTTCAATAAATCAGTCATTGTACATTTAAAAAAAAGCAACACTCCTGGAAAGTAATTGACTGTATTTTCAAAATTAATGTTATCATTTTATAGTAAGTGAAATTTAAGATGGATTCCTAAAGCAACAATGAATTAGAACACCCAGTATATATCCCTACAAATCCTGAGGGTTACTCCTCTTCTTGGCTGATTTTCACTGAAGATACTTTGAATCTGATGACATTGGCTTCTATTTGGCAGGGTGAACCAGGCGGTCCAGGTGCTGATGGTGTCCCAGGGAAAGACGGTCCAAGGGTAAGTATTCCCAGTGAGGAGAAGCAGGCCTTATCTATATGTCATATGGGACAGTCCTGCACTTCAACTTTTATTTTTTCCAAAAACTACTCAAGATAAATTAGATAGTTTACCACCTAAAGACCCAAATGACTTGATTTATAATTAAATTTGTGGTCTATATCTGTGGCTACTTGATAGATCTACAGTGACCAAAGAACGAAAAAACCTTAAGAGTATGATAAAGGTCACAAACCAGCATTTGTGAGTCACTAAAATCTGAGATAATCACTGAAATGTAAGATAATCAATGCTGCTCATTAAGAAACTAAAAGTCATCAAAATTCAATATAGTAAGTACTCCTCATTAGTAGACTTTATATTTAAAAATCGTAATCCTATGGTGCATTCTCACTATGGAATAGTATTTAGCAACAAAAAGGAATGAACAATTGACGCTGTACACACAGCAAATTATACAAACCTCAAGGACAACATACTCAGTGAAGAAAATTCAGTCTCCAAGGGAAACACACTGCATGATTCCATTCCTACAATATTTGCAAAATAACTTCCTTTTAGAGATGTAGAACAGATTAGTGGTTGCTAGGAGTTAGGAATGAGAAAGAGAGAGATGGGTGTGGCTGTGGAGACATGACACAAGGGAGTCTTATGGTGATTGCACATTTGAGTATCTTGATTGTGGTGGTAGTCAGGCACATCTACACATGGGATAAAACTCTATAGAGCTATATATACACACACATAAATGAGTGTGTGTATCACTGGTGAAATCTGAACAAGCTCTATGGATGGTATCAATGTCAATTTCCTAGTTTTGGTATTATATTATAGTTGTGTAAGATGTTAACTATAGGGGACGCTGGGAGAAAGGTGCACAGAATTTCCCTGTATATTCCTTTGCAGCATCCTGTGAATCTATAATTCAAACTAAAAGTCAAAAACAAAACAAAAAACATCTTCTAAATATGATTATAATTAAGTCATTTAATAAATTTATATAATAGTTGCCTTAAAGAAATTCATAAATGCTTTGCTTTTGACAGACTAAGTAGATAAGCCATATTCAAGTAAAAAAAGTGCTCAATACTTCACTTTGTAATATAAGCAAAACTATTTGAAAATTTCAAGTTGAAAAATTTAATATGTACAATGATACTTTGAGAAAACATTTAAAGTATCAAGCAATTGAATAAAGAAATGTACTTTAATTTAAAAAGACATTACTGTAACATCTTACATGACATCCTATTTATCTTCTACAATGGAGATAAAGATAAATGAATCAATAAACTACTGCTGAATCCTATTTTCTCCCAAAGTTATCCCCAAAGAGTCTTGTGTTTACTGAGCTCTGCAGTATTTACACACTGAGTGAAAAGCATAGCATTCAAGCCATAAAAAAATTTAAAAAGTATGTTATCTAGTTTATTAGGTATCTATGTCTATGTACTTTCTGTTTGATTAATGCAAAAAACAATATTTGTATCTCTAAAATTAAAAAATATTTTTATTTCCTCTAGGGTCCTACTGGTCCTATTGGTCCTCCTGGCCCAGCTGGCCAGCCTGGAGATAAGGTAACCCTTAATACTATCTGGAAATAAAAAGAAAATGTCTCTCTCTTTTGGATGCAACACAGTGACATGGTTTCTCTTTTTCCAGGGTGAAGGTGGTGCTCCCGGACTTCCAGGTATAGCTGGACCTCGTGGTGGCCCTGTAAGTGTTAAAGACATCCTCAACATACTTTTTAACCCCATACAGACAGTAGCTACTTATGCTTCCCTTTTCAGCAATTCTGCCCTCAGTTCCCTGAGCCTCAATTTGGAGATATTATCTTCAGGAAACACATAGCATGCAAGGGAATGTTAAATTTCTTAAATCTAACATTCACAAGAGACCATTTTAAATCAGGATTTCTTTCCTCAATAACTTTGGAAAAAATACATGAATTGCACAAGTAGTATATGTTTGTAATTAGGTATTTCTTAAGCCTATAGAATCTTTGCCTGAGACTCCTTCTAGATTAAAATTCTTGACCTTTAGGATTTAAGACTCTGGAAAGATATTTAGTAAATGGTTTTTTAAAATAAATCAGTTAGTTAATTTTTCAGTTAAGCCTCTACCATATATTGAAATGCATAAATATCTATATATATAAATGTGTTAAATACTTTAAAATTCTCAAACTATTTTTCTTGCAAATAATATCACAGTAGGAGGCAGAAGGAATCAATCAATGGTTCTGGTATTTTCCACTCCTAATTTTATTGAGAAGTGGCAAAGTCTTCAGAAGTTTATTGGCTACTCTGCACATTTCCTGCTTAGAGGAAAGAAAAGATAAGATGATAGGATGACATTTCCTGCCTAAAGGAGATGACGCACACTCCCCGTGGGGTATCTTCACTGTGACTAAGGAAGATATTTTTCTCTTCAGGGTGAGAGAGGTGAACCTGGCCCTCCAGGACCTGCTGGTTTCCCTGGTGCTCCTGTAAGTGTGAATATTTATACATACATGTCCCATAGCCCAGGATCTCTATCTTGCTGAAAAATTACAGAAGTATAGTCAAGTTTGGGTTCTAGTCTCATTTTAGCTGCTCATTCCCTATAGGATTATTGTACCCCTATTTTGTTTTACTTTACCCCTATTGTCGCTCTTTAAAAGATGGAAATAAAAACACCTGTCCTGCCTTTATGGCTGGGTAATGAACTAAAGCAGCACCATAGATTTAAATGCACTCTGAATTTTTGTAAGTTCTTCCCATTATAAGATGGTACTAATTAAAATTTTCTCTTAAATCCAGTCTTTCTCAAAAAAATTTACTGGTGCTGATTTTCAAATGTTTAATCCTTAGAGACACTTCCTCCCTCCCTAATGGCAAATAATGTACAGTTTGTGCTTTCTTGGTCATGTTCTTTGATCATGAAAATATTTTGATTGGCTTCATTTTGTCATGTCTTCAGAAAGCCTTGTTTTTAAATTTTATTTCAACTCCTTCCATCTGAAGAATTCTGTATTCTGAACATAAATAATAATAAGCCAAGTGTATCACAAAGAGTGTCAGCTGAGAGATTGTTGTTGTTGTTGTTGTATGTAGGGACAGAATGGTGAACCTGGTGGTAAAGGAGAAAGAGGGGCTCCGGGTGAGAAAGGTGAAGGAGGCCCTCCTGGAGTTGCAGGACCCCCTGGAGGTTCCGGACCTGCTGTAAGTTCCCTCCTCTTTCTCTATCATCTATCTATCTATCTATCTATCTGTCTATCTATCTATCTATCTATCCATCCATCTATCTATCTATCATCTATCTATTGATCTATCTGTCTATCTCTCCCTGTCTCTCTCCCTCTCCCCTCTCTGTAAGTGCTAAGTGTTCTAATGGAAAAACGTGGAGGTTTATCAGTAATTTAATATTTTATACTGAGATAGCATGTCACAGTGGCAAGAATATAATCTTTATATGAATATAGTCCAAGTATGAATCTCAGCACCAGCAGTCTAAAAGTTATTTTAACCTCTTCATAGAGTTCCTGGCTTTCAAAGGCTTAATGCTTTTCCCAAATTTTGATTTTGGTGCTATTTTTACATACCTTCCTTCCATTTCATATAGGGTCCTCCTGGTCCCCAAGGTGTCAAAGGTGAACGTGGCAGTCCTGGTGGACCCGTAAGTATTGATCCTCTTAACTATTATTGAAAACCATTAATTGATATCAACCTGTATAAAAGCTGCATTTAAGACACTAGATCCATAAAGAGAATGTAAAAATTGTAATCGCTCATTCATACATGAGTTATATGTAAATTCCAAGGGGAAACACAAACCATAAATGACTTTCAGGTACAATGCAGATCATACCACACATTGTACTTTTTGTTTGTTGTATAGTTATTTGTTCTACTTTTGAAATTCAAAAATATATTACCATTTCACAGGGTGCTGCTGGCTTCCCTGGTGCTCGTGGTCTTCCTGGTCCTCCTGGTAGTAATGTAAGTAATTGTTAAAGTCTTTTCTCATCATACACTTCAGAAAGAGCATTCATATATGTATAGGATGAGAAACTTACACATTGCTACTTATTTCTCTAGTAAGTCTCAAATAAAATTATTTGAAGTAAGTAAAAACGAAAGAAAAAATGCACTTTTTATTATAAATATTCAAATTTCAAACAATTCTTTGTAGGGTAACCCAGGACCCCCAGGACCCAGCGGTTCTCCAGGCAAGGATGGGCCCCCAGGTCCTGCGGGTAACACTGGTGCTCCTGGCAGCCCTGGAGTGTCTGGACCAAAAGGTGATGCTGGCCAACCAGGAGAGAAGGGATCGCCTGGTGCCCAGGGCCCCCCAGTAAGTAACTTCATTTTTTTTAAATTGATTGTACTATTTTGATTTTTATCACAAATTGATTAGAGGAAAACACTGTCACATAAAGATAAGCTAAGTCTTCATTATCTGTATTAGGGGGCTCCAGGCCCACTTGGGATTGCTGGGATCACTGGAGCACGGGGTCTTGCAGGACCACCAGGTATGCCAGGTCCTAGGGGAAGCCCTGGCCCTCAGGGTGTCAAGGTGAGTATAGTCATTTTCCACTACACTCTTCCTTCCTTTGGTAGCCTTCAGAGATCACTTAACCATATCAAGGATGACAATTTTTCTGTCACTGGAGTAAATTAGCCAGGAGATCATTTTTTTTATTTTTAGATTTTTAAAAGCATAAATTTTAATAAATGGCTCCAGAACACAAAACAGGGCATATCATAGACCAACCTTGAATATAAACACAAATAAATTAATATGATGAAAACAATATTGCCATCTCAAACCCCTCTTTTAGGAAACTTGTGAATATTCTTCAATTTGTTGACAGTTTTGAAGGGGGAAATAGTGTTAGCTTATAGATCTAGGAAAGTCTTTCATTAATGCTAGTTATCCATCCATTCAAGTCATCTTGCACTCCTCACTCTCTTTCACTAGTATTATATTCCTATAACATTCTAGTGCTTAGCATCTAAAACATTCATTTGGTAAACAGGGTAATAAAATTGCATTTTTATTAGGGCTCGTATTATGGCACTTTAAGTACTTCTTTCAACAAAATGTTATGTAATATTGTCATAAAATTAATATTTTATATTTAAGTGTATTCAATTGATATGATATTTCTGGTAAGTGTATATTCTTCAGATAGAGACGAATAACCTAATTTTAAGGATCACCATAAACCTCTAGTTTCATGACACCTCATTATTTTTTTTCCCTATACTAATCATGTTTATGTATTCATCTCAGATTAGAATGTACAGTATTCTGAATTAGATAATCAATGTAACTATTCAGCCCTTTGCCATCCAGAGTCACTGAGCAAGTTAGAAAATGCAAGAAGCTTGCTCCCCCAAACTTTTTCCCATAGCAGGCATAGTTTTAATTTTAAAATTCAATAAAGATTAAAAAAATAAGTTTTTTACCTGAAAATAAAGATATCTGATAACACCATTTTAATTGATTTCTTAAGTTAAAACAAAATGTTTTTCATTCCTTTGTATACAGGGTGAAAGTGGAAAACCAGGAGCTAACGGTCTCAATGGAGAACGTGGTCCCCCTGGACCCCAGGGTCTTCCTGGTCTGGCTGGTACAGCTGGTGAACCTGGAAGAGATGTGAGTAGCAGTTTTTATTCAACCAGCCAGGTAGAATTTGATAATTTATTTCAGCAAAGGTGAAATTGAGCCTTAATGTCTAAGAGTGTAAATATGTCCACATAGCACAGTTCTTCTATCTCTAATAACAGAAATTCTTTCATTACAACTTAGAATAGACTTAAAAGCTCTTGTTCATTAGTATTTACCCAATGAATAATCATTTGTGGAGAAAATATTATCTCTAACTAAATTAGGAAAAAAGTTAGTAGGGAGAACCACAATTCACATGTTTTCTGAGTGAAAATATTCTGCGGTTATCTGTGGTTAGTCTTTTAATATTTTTAAAGAATTGAAAATTAATATTATTTATAATTAACAAATCATAATTGTATACATTTATGAAGTACAATGTGATGTTTTAATATATGTATACAATGTGGAATGATTAAAGCAAACTAATTAAACTGTAGATTTCCACTAAGAGTTTAGATCACTATTTTTTAAACTTTTATTTATTAGAGGTCTGTAAAGACTCTTTTTGGATATTATTTTTCTAATCACTTCTCCTCCATGAATATACTAACTATCTGTTTGGATATTGTGACCCTTTGAAGGGCCACACCCCTTTGTAATATCTAAGATTTCTTACCCCCAAGAACCAATTTTCACCCCCTTGAGAATTATATTGCCCTGCTGAGAATGCATGGATTAAATGGCATTTGGAAGGTTTCAAGAAACTTTATTTCCTTTCTCATTTTTTAATCAGGGAAACCCTGGATCAGATGGTCTTCCAGGCCGAGATGGATCTCCTGGTGGCAAGGTATAATAAACACATGTGCAATTGATTTGTGTTATCAAAATAAGTGATCATCATGTTTATTTTGGACCTATGAATTTGTTCACAGGGTGATCGTGGTGAAAATGGCTCTCCTGGTGCCCCTGGCGCTCCTGGTCATCCAGGCCCACCTGGTCCTGTCGGTCCAGCTGGAAAGAGTGGTGACAGAGGAGAAAGTGTGAGTTCCCAGAAGCAGCATCTCTCTTGTTTGTCTATTTCCTTCAGTAAAGACATTTGTAGGTAGAAGATAGAATGTCAGATCTGCCAACCAAAATATCCACTATCATTTGTTTTACAGTTTTAATGCCAGTTGTTCCTTAGACAAATGTGTGAATAAATCAATACCAGAAGTACTCGGCAGTAGTCAATAAAGAATTCATTACTGAAGCCCGAAATCATATTAATCAGACCAACTATCTATTTGCTGGGTAAATGCAAGGCCAAATTAACAGGGCTCTTGCCCAGCTTTTCTGTTTAGATCCCCTGATAAAGCTGTAAACAGGGCTTTAGCATTTTGAAGGCAAAAACAATATTAACTTCCAATAATTGCATGCATACTATAATTCTATTATAATGAAATTATTTACTTTTGAAAACAAAATTGTGTCAACACATAAAACTAATTCCGTGTATGTTTTCTTAATTGAATGTTTTCATCTTAGGGCCCTGCTGGCCCTGCTGGTGCTCCTGGTCCTGCTGGTTCCCGAGGTGCTCCTGTAAGTTTTGTCATTTTTTTGTTTTATTTTGTTTTGTTCTTTTTTTAACTCATTCTACATTGTAGGAAATGTTTTATTTTCCAGCATGTTCAGGAAAAAAGAATGAATATATATATATATATATATATATTTGTTCTATCTATCTAAAGATAGATGATAGATAGATAGATGATGATAGATAGATAGATAGACAGATAGATAGATAGATAGATAGATAGATAGATAGATAGATGATAGAACAAATATAAACTTTCCTTTAATGATGATGATATGGAAAGCAGTTCAGGATCTAAAAGTTCTTTGGAGCCAAGGATAGAAACATCAGTTGTTAGGGATCCATGCAATTATCAGTCCAAAATTAAAACAACCACAAAAACAATCTCATTTCCTATCTGAAGTGTCTGTTGATGGGGGATTTTTTAGCTGATAGAAAGCCATAAAATAGATTTAATTATTATACATTCTATTTTATTTTTCCGATATGTATGTGTGTATATGACTTCAATTCAAAATATGTTTCTAAAGGGTCCTCAAGGCCCACGTGGTGACAAAGGTGAAACAGGTGAACGTGGAGCTACTGGTATCAAAGGACATCGAGGATTCCCTGGTAATCCAGGTGCCCCAGGTTCGCCAGTAAGTGCATTCATTTTGTTGGAAAATCCCTTCAATGTATACAAATTTTAGAGATTAAGAGAAGAAAGCTTTCCATCTCTAAAAATATGTACTAGAAGAGATGAGAAATGGATTTGAAGAGTAGTTTGAAACAACAATCAGCATGAAACAATGGGAAGATTAAAGAAAGAAAAAAATATTTCATCATGATCCCCATGTTTCTTGATCTGATCTTGAATGTACAGTTTCCCTGTGCTGTTTAAGGCCTTCACTCATATGTACACTTCCTTTCCTTCCAGGGCCCTGCTGGTCAGCAGGGTGCAATCGGCAGTCCAGGACCTGCAGGCCCCAGAGTAAGTAGCACAGAAAGATATTAGAGGTCCATATGTTTCAGATGCCTGCACTTCAGAAAGATATTCTGGCATTGTGATGTCATGATACTTTCTTAGGGACCTGTTGGACCCAGTGGGCCTCCTGGCAAAGATGGAACCAGTGGACATCCAGGTCCCATTGGACCACCAGGGCCTCGAGGTAACAGAGGTGAAAGAGGATCTGAGGTAAGACGTCACTTATACGTATGTGCATTTAATTTGCTATAATCTTCCAATTTTCAGAAACACTATGCATTATCTTTAAATTGAAATAGAGAGTTAGATGCAATGCAACCACTCAATTTAGAAAACGAAAAATGACTTTAAGACATTCTTCATCACATTAGAAATGTTTCTACCACACTATAACAGGAGAAAAATATCTTTTTTAAAATTTGATCAGGTATCCATGGTATCAGAATAATGACATCTGCCCAATTAACCAAATAAACCCTGTCCGTATTGCTATCACACTACAGATCTCGGAGTTACAACATTCATAATTATCTGCATTTACATAGTGCATTTTGCTTCTCAGACAGCTTCCATGGTTACTATTTTGTTAATGATACTATCATTCCTAATACTTTCTATTCAATGCCTTTTGGTAAATGAAATAAAAACTATTATCCCAACAAATTACATTCCCCTCTGTCATGTCAATATTGGAATTGTAGCTCATAGGTGTTTGCTTACATCATTCACCAAGAAGGAAGAATGATAGAGAAAACTTGTGCTCTGACACTACTGATTCTTACATAGTGGAACAATATCTTTCTTGATAATGAATTGTGGTTATTGTAAATCAGTGATCACGTGACCCTAAAGGCACCCAAATAAATCTTTAGTAAAATAATTATGATGACACAATGAATGAATTATTTTTAAGGCATTTTCTTGGACTGGCAATGTATTCTTAGAGTGGCGACCGAACGTGCATACGTCAATGATCCATGTTTTACTCATTCTAGGGCTCCCCAGGCCACCCAGGGCAACCAGGCCCTCCTGGACCTCCTGGTGCCCCTGGTCCTTGCTGTGGTGGTGTTGGAGCCGCTGCCATTGCTGGGATTGGAGGTGAAAAAGCTGGCGGTTATGCCCCATATTATGGAGATGAACCAATGGATTTCAAAATCAACACCGATGAGATTATGACTTCACTCAAGTCTGTTAATGGACAAATAGAAAGCCTCATTAGTCCTGATGGTTCTCGTAAAAACCCTGCTAGAAACTGCAGAGACCTGAAATTCTGCCATCCCGAACTCAAGAGTGGTATGTTTGGGAGTCTTTCATCTTCATGGCAACAGGATTACAGAGAAAGCTGCTTAGATTAGAATGAGAACGAGAAAACATCCACTTTCAATGGAAAGCTGAAATAGTACTTTAAGAAAGTTAACTGAATTGAAACTGCTTGATATAAAACAGTAAACTTTGCAGATGTAAAATATAACATAACTTCAGATCATGCCAAATACGGAAAAATATAGACAGTTTTGTAGAAGTTGTAGTATAAATCATAAGTTATTTGAGTATAAAGTAACATACATCTTTTTTTCTCAGGATTAAATGTACATAATTTGATGCAGACAATTATAATCTGATTATTGTAATATTTACTTATTGCAATGAATCTAATTATTAAAATTTTCAGATTAAACAAGTGAAAAATTTCAGAATACTGTATAAAATTAAATAGAATATTGTAATAGTTTAAGGTTTTGCATATATTGGGTTAAATATTTCTGAAAAGCAAAATTATTTCAAGTTTTCAAATATCTTGACATGGAACACTGCCTTTGCTAGGAGTCATTTCTAGAAATTACTTAAAATAGGAGACAAGCATCAATCATAGGGACTTCAGCTTTAGAACTATTGGAATAAATCTAGGTTAGACAATCAACTTATATTATTAAGCAAGATTACATATAATAATCATCTTTTTTTAAAGGAGAGACTTTTGCAAATATTATACAGCAATCAAAAGGTTTTAGCTTAGTGTATCATCCTTATTAGAAACCAAGGTGTTGCATTTTATTTCAGTGCTTTCTATAGTCATAGCTAACTCTTTTACCTCAGCAATTTCAATCAAAAAGTTTCTCCATCATTCTGTACATAAAATGCAGACACATTAGCAGTCAACATTATGAATGCCTTTACAGGTAAACAAACAAAATCACTTTATTACTGGATTTTATAACCAATTCCCATTCTTTTTTGTGACTATTCAGGAGAATACTGGGTTGACCCTAACCAAGGATGCAAATTGGATGCTATCAAGGTATTCTGTAATATGGAAACTGGGGAAACATGCATAAGTGCCAGTCCTTTGAATGTTCCACGGAAACACTGGTGGACAGATTCTAGTGCTGAAAAGAAACACGTTTGGTTTGGAGAGTCCATGGATGGTGGTTTTCAGGTAGGAAAGGATATACCTTTTTTTAAACAAGTCACCTCTATATCCTTTGAATTCTTCCTATATGTTCATCACAAAGCAAAGTTACTAGGTTGGTACAAACATAATTGCAGTTTTTGCCACTGAAAGTGATGGCATGCAATAAAAATATGTTCACACATAAAATACTCATACATAAAATATATAAATATCCCATATTACAATATGCATACACATACTACATGAATCCCTTGTGTGCAGTTGCAACTAAAATGTTTGATCTGTTTTATTTGTTCCCTATTATAGTTTAGCTATGGCAATCCTGAACTTCCTGAAGATGTCCTTGATGTGCAGCTGGCATTCCTTCGACTTCTCTCCAGCCGAGCTTCCCAGAACATCACATATCACTGCAAAAATAGCATTGCATACATGGATCAGGCCAGTGGAAATGTAAAGAAGGCCCTGAAGCTGATGGGGTCAAATGAAGGTGAATTCAAGGCTGAAGGAAATAGCAAATTCACCTACACAGTTCTGGAGGATGGTTGCACGGTAAGAAACATTTTTCTCAATATAGGTCATATTGCAGTCAGCATTTTAGTTTAATCATGCAAATTATTTTGAATAGAAGAAATAAAATTAATAGGATGAAATAAAGATAACATTTGGTATGAATTACATACATTGCATCTACTGATTCATTGCAGGGAATGTTAAAGGTAACAAAATGGATCTTAGCCTCCAGATGAAAACCAGTTGAAATAAAAGCATTTAAAATTTAAATCCATAATGCAAACTTTATCAGATAATTGGGATAGTTACTGTATGTTTTGAATAATATCTGTCACATTAACTCAGTCTGAAATATCTGTTTTTAAAAATTTTAAAAGTTAACTTCAAATCTCTCCTTTGTTATTGTTATTTGTGAACAAAGGGAAAACCCACTTCTAATATTAGCAAATTTCATTGTGAGAGACCTATCCTCTTTTTAATAAACCAATTATAAACCTGTTAGCAATGGCTGGAACCAGGCCTCCTGAGGATGCACTGGTCTATAGCAATTGTCCTGCTGCATTTACTAAGAATCCTTACAAGGCATTTGTTTAAGAATATTGTTTATCAACTAAGAAGATTACAGCTTTGAAGTAGAGCAGGTCTCATATATATGAATAATAACATGGCACGATGAATGCTCCTTTAGAGTAAAAAGGTTTTTTTTTAACTTGATCAGTCAGAGTTGTCTAAGTAATTGTAATGTCATGATCACGTACATTTTGTCCTTTTTTACAGAAACACACTGGGGAATGGAGCAAAACAGTCTTTGAATATCGAACACGCAAGGCTGTGAGACTACCTATTGTAGATATTGCACCCTATGACATTGGTGGTCCTGATCAAGAATTTGGTGTGGACGTTGGCCCTGTTTGCTTTTTATAAACCAAACTCTATCTGAAATCCCAACAAAAAAAATTTAACTCCATATGTGTTCCTCTTGTTTTAATCTTGTCAACCAGTGCAAGTGACCAACAAAATTCCAGTTTATTTATTTCCAAAATGTTTGGAAAGAGTATAATTTGACAAAGAAAAATGATACTTGTTTTTTTTTTTGCTGTTCCACCAAATACAATTCAAATGCTTTTTGTTTTATTTTTTTACCAATTCCAATTTCAAAATGTCTCAATGGTGCTATAATAAATAAACTTCAACACTCTTAACGATAACAACACTGTGTTATATTCTTTGAATCCTAGCCCATCTGCAGAGCAATGACTACGCTCACCAGTAAAAGATAACCTTTCTTTCTGAAATAGTCAAATACGAAATTAGAAAAGCCCTCCCTATTTTAACTACCTCAACTGGTCAGAAACACAGATTGTATTCTATGAGTCCCAGAAGATGAAAAAAAATTTTATAAGTTGATAAAACTTATAAATTTCATTGATTAATCTCCTGGAAGATTGGTTTAAAAAGAAAAGTGTAGTAGTGCAAGAATTTAAAGAAATATCTTTAAAGCCACAATTATTTTAATATTGGATATCAACTGCTTGTAAAGGTGCTCTTCTTTTTTCTTGTCATTGCTGGTCAAGATTACTAATATTTGGGAAGGCTTTAAAGACGCATGTTATGGTGCTAATGTACTTTCACTTTTAAACTCTAGATCAGAATTGTTGACTTGCATTCAGAACATAAACGCACAAAATCTGTACATGTCTTCATTCAGAAAGATTAATTGGCATGCCATGGGGGATTCTCCTTCATCCTGTAAAGGTCAACAATAAAAACCAAATTATGGGGCTGCTTTTGTCACACTAGCATAGAGAATGTGTTGAAATTTAACTTTGTAAGCTTGTATGTGGTTGTGGATCTTTTTTTTTCCTTACAGACACCCATAATAAAATATCATGTTAAAATTCTCCTGGTTTTTGTCACTTTTCAAAGATTGTAAAAATGCATGTCTACATTAAGGAACTCCAGTAATCTTGGAAAAGTATATTGAATTCTAACTCTATAGATTGATAATGCAATAACTTTTAAGAATATAAAATAATATAACATATATTCAGAGTAGAGATAATGCTCAGTGAGGAATCCTGCAGATTTTTAGATCATATTTGCTGGAACCCCTGTGGGACATACTGAACACTGAGGGCATTCTGTTTGAAAGAATCAATCCCTGGAAATGGTAACACAGTAAATCAAAGTGTTCCCAAACTGGGAATAATAAGGGAGGAAGATGTTGATAGTTTATTAGAAAGTAATTGTAATATGGGTCTGTCGAAATATATTAATATTAATAAAAATTGACAAGTACCACATGATCTCACTTCTATGTGGAATCTAAAAGAGTTGAATTTATTGATGAAGAATAGAATACTGGTTACCAAGGGCAGAAGGTGGGGTGGGGTTGGGAGATTTTAGTCTATGGATACAAAATTGCAGTAAGATAGAAGTTATAAGCTCAAGAGATCTATTGTAAAACGTGGTGACCACAGTCAATAACAACGTATAATATTTTTGAAAATTGCTAAGAGAGTAAGTGTTCTCACCGCAAGAAATGATGAGAACCTGAGATACTGCGTATATATGTATATGTATCTCTGTGTCTCTACATGTACATATATATACACATACATATATGTATACACACACACACATATATATATGTATAGAGAGAGAGACAGAGAACTCAAATCAATAGTATGAATTAATAAATTAGATACTTGGAGTTTTATTTTAGACCAAGAAAGATATCTGGAACACAATGTTCTGCCTCCTGTATTTGTAAGTTAATATATCATGGAGAGTAGTTCATTTCATTATATATAGCTCTAACTTATTGTGTGTTATTGATCCCAATACTCAGTTTAATGAACACACTAGAGTTAAAATTACTGGTTTGCCTATTTGTTTATTTATTTGCTACCAAGTATCTAAAGCCCTATCTCATTGCAGGGAAGTTACAGTTAAATGAGTCTTGGTTGAGGTTGGAGGCCATAGACAGTTGCTTTCCTAACCTCTCTTGAGTTAGGGTGTAGGCAAGTGGCCATGTGACCTGAGCTTGGCAAGTTAGAGACACATACCTGAAGGTTTCAATCTGGGGATAGTTGTACTCACTTCATATTACTGCTGTAGCAAGTTACCATAAATTTAGTGACTTAAAACCACACAGATTTCTTGTCTTACATTTCTGAACATCAAAAGCCTAAACTGAGTCTTACTGGACTAAAATCCAAGTGTCAAACAAGGTTATCTTCCTTTCTAGAGACACTAGGGAGAAACTGTGTGTTCCCTTTTCCAGCTTCTAGAGGCTGCCCAGCTTCCTTGGTTCGTGAGCCACTTCCAACATCAAAGCCAGAAATATTTGGTCAAGCCTTTCTCACATTGTCTCTTTCTGACATTGGCTCTTCTGTCTTCCTATTTCACTTTTAAGGAACAAAATGATTGCACTGGGCCCAAATGGATAATCCAAGCTACTCTCCCCATTTCAAGGTCAGTTGGTAAGCAACCTTAATGCCTGCTGCAACCTTAATTGCTCCTTGCCTTGCCAAAAAAGGTAAATATATTTACTGGTTCTGGGGATTAGGGTATGAACATATTTGAGGGAGCATTATTTCACCTACCAACAATAGTGATGCAAAGAAGTAAAAAGAATCAAAAATCCAGTTTGGTGGTGATCACAGCTACAGTTGGGGCAGCAACTGCCAGATATCAAAAGAAGCATGGCCAACAGTGCCAGAAATGGCATCCAGTGTCTTGTGTTTATGACGGCTTTGCCAGGTTGCTTTTAGGGTATGATTTTGAAGGTGGCTCTGAATATCGGCATTCACTTCATTTTTTGTTGATTTTATGCACCTGGATTCTATAGCTTTCTCTGAATTCCTCTGAATTTCAGATAAAAATCCATAAATTACATTTTTACTTCAGTGAGCTAAAATTGGTTTAGATTGTTCACAACTGAGAAGCCTGACGAGGCCAGCAATTGGTAACAGCAGGGCTGGCAGGAAGCAAAAATGCAAGCAAATGGAAACACTCTGAGATCAAATGTTTGTACTAGTTAGGGGTAAAAATAGAAAATCCAGCTCGTATTCGGGAAAGAGAATTTGGAAGTCCATGGAAATAGGATTAATCATTTATGATTACATGGAGTGATTTGCATTTTAAAGACAAGGCTTAAGGAGAGAAGCGGCCTCTACTACACAACAGTATGTTTGAATTTCATGAGAAATTGCAGGACTGCATGAGAATGCGGCTGCTGTGAATGGTGATGAACAGACAGAGAATGACAAGTTCAAATCCCTAACTTCTTGATTTAAGACACAGAAGAAAATCTATACCCTTTCCCTGACTATGCTAAAATGAAAGCATACTATCTTTCCGGAAAAAAAGAAAAAAAAATCATATTTTTGCCAAAGGTTTGAGATACTAAAAACCAAATACAAATCTTAATTCTTCAGATCACCAGACTTCAACATAAATCTAAATGGATTTTCCAATTCTCTATTTGATTCTCTATAATTGGGAAATAGCAAGACCCTGGAAATTTAAATGGGGTTTATGGAGGAATTCTCTTTAAATATTCCAGTTTCACATTAAGTTTCTTTGGACATCTGAAATGGGATCTGCATTCCTTGCCTGGTAATTGTTCCCCCATTCTTAAAATGCAAGATGACTACAAGAAAAAGCCAATTCTCTTCAGACCTCATTCTCACCACTGCTTATTGTCTCCAGATTTGTAACTGAGGTCAGATCCCAGAATGCCTTAGTGGGTAGCAATTTAAAGGTCTATCTCAGGAAGAGGTTTACACATAAAAAGAATGGAAGGATTTAACTAATTTATATTGTTTAAAATCTGAGAGACGTGTGTAGGAGTGGGTTTTGAGATACTAGACAAAAAAGAACAGTGAAATTTGGACAAAATGGATCAATATATGAATGTAACGAAGAGTTATAGGAACATTATAATTATTAACACGGTTAAACTGAACTCAGGCCTCAGAGGTTGCCCAAACTGAATGAATTTGAGACATTACAAACTTTCTGACAGGTGGAGAATGTAATTCAAAAACTTAAGAAGATAGAAATATTGGAATGAATTTATCATATGTGATAAAACCATTCACCTTCTGAGTATATTCTCAAGGTGGACCAGTAAGGTTTTGAGAAACACGTGGTGGGCTGCATGCCGGCACCTTTGAATAATCTCCTTGTGTGTCTGTAGTCTGGAGATGGAAGTAGAAAAAAATCTAGCTGAAACAGGCTTCTTGATTCAATGGAGATGACAGGATCCGAGCTTGCAGAGGACAAAGGGCAACTCTAGACTACCGGAAACAAAGTGAGAATGATACTGTACAAGATAGCAGGACTGTCATGGTAGAAAAAATAAAATGGCATAATTCAGAAGTAATGTTGTCGGTGGCTGATTGATAATGAGAATGATGAGCTATCTGGGACAGTCACATTTACGTTTTTTATAAACAATAATGACAAACATATTTAGTTCAGGTAAAAGAGACCTCTGATCAGCAACCACACAGGCCTCAAGACTTTCTTCAATTCCCAGACTATAAGATGGTTAATAAACCTAGTCTCCTTAAAGGAAGCAGAAATTCAGTGCTTTGGAGGAAATCTCCTGCAATAGAATCACAACTGATAAGCACTTACCATGGGCCAAGCATTGTTCTAGTCACTTTAAACTTATTAATTTGCGTATTACTCACTTTAATTCAATGAGGTACTAGTATTTTCATTTTACCAAAAAAAAAAGCAAGAAAGAAAATGAGGTACAAGAGATTAAGTAAGTTGTCCCAAGTACCCTAACTAATAAGAGAGAGGGCTCAGATTTTAACCCAAACATTTTGGCTTTACAGCTAATACTCTAAGCCATGACACCAAACAATCTAAAATGTTTACTATATTCTTTCTCCAAAAGAAACCTAAGTTAACATTTTTGTGGTACACTGGGGAAAGGTCAAATTCATGACTTTGAGGGAACTATGGAAGAGTAATTATAAATTATTACCAGTTACTACAGATTCATAATGCCACTCTAAAACTTGAACTAGGATTTTAATTACTCACTTCCAGAGTGGTCATAGCTAATTCTGGTACTATAATTCGGGTAACCATGCATTTACCTTATTTAGTAAATCACTTAGTCATAAGACATTTATTGAGCATTTAATGTGCACCATGTATGGACATCATACCTTATCCTCAGTGAATTTCCTCCCTTTTCTAGGCCACGCCTTCTCTATTCTTCATTATCTTCCTCTACCTAGTCATTAGAATACCAGCAGTCACTCTACTATCTCTCCTTGACAATCTCATCTATTTCCATAATGCTAGTCATCAATTAAATTAAAGATAATTCACAAATTGAATTCTGGCTTTGTGGAACTAAAGACCCATATATTCCATGGACTAATTGAAATTCCCATCAAAGTTTTGAATATCTGTAACGTAGCAAGTAATAGAAAGCTTTTAAAGAGATCATTCCAGGAAGAGAGAAGAGCAATAGCATGAGGAGAGGAATGTTCCAGATGTGTTCAAGGAAAAACAAAGGGAATATGGTTGTGACAAAATTAGCATCAGGGGGAGGAGTACAAGAGAAAGCCATAGAAAGAGGAGACAAATCATGTGGAGTCCTATAAGAAGGGTGACCATAGGTGCAGCTTTGCTTTGGAAAGTAACAGTTTATGCCTATGTTCCCAATGTCTAATAAGATTTAGTATTGTAGAACTCAGAAATATCCTGATCTGATGACATTATATGGTCACCCTAATTTTATCTAGCCACTGAGGATATTGGCTGTTGCCTCAGTGAGAGGAGAAGCCACTATGATAATGGATGACACGATCTGGCTTGCAGTTTTAGAGTATTTCTGTGACTGCTCTTTAGAGATGACTGTGTGTTAAGAGCAGAAGCCATGAGAACAGTCATGAGTCCATCGCAATATTCTAAATCAAGGATGACAGTCATCTCCACCAGGGTGGCAACAGTAGAAGTGATGAAAAGTAGTCATGTTCTGGATACATTTTGAATACAGAGCCAACAGGAAGTGCTGACAATGTGGATATGTGGTTTAAGAGAAAGAGAGATATCAAGCATGAATCCAAGGCTTTTGATCCAAGTAGCTGGAAGAATAGAGTTGTAACTAAGATGGGGGAGACTAAGGTAAAAAATTTGAGGAACTCAGTACTTTGAAGCTGGGCATGTTACATTTTGGATGCTTATCACTCTTTTAAGCAGACTTGCTGGAAATCAGAGGAGAGGTCCAGGCTAGAGAAATAAATTTAAGACATTCAGCATATGGCTTTTACATCCTCAGAAATAGAAGCGATCAGGCCAGGCATGGTGGCTTATGCCTGTAATTCCAGCACTTTGGGAGGCCGAGGTGAGAGGATCACCTGAGGCCAGGAGTTCGAGACCAGCCTGACCAACATGGTGAAACCTCGTTTCCACTAAAAATACAAAAAATTAGCCACAGTGGCATGCGCCTGTAATCTCAGCTACTCGGGAGGCTGAGGGAAGAGAATCACTTGAACCCAAGAGGCGGAGGTTGCAGTGAGCCGGGATCATGCCATTGCATCCAGCTTGGGCAACAAGAGCGAAATTCCTCCTCAAAAAAAAAAAGGGGGGGGGAAGAAAAGTAGAGAAGATCATGAAATAATAGAGTGTAGAAAGAAGAAAATATGAAAGCCTGGGATACTTTAATATTCACAAATTGGAGAAATTAAAAGGAAGCAACAAAGGAGAGAGAGAAAGAATGAAAGGAAACCATGAAAGTGTAGTGACTTAGGTGCCAGGTGAAAAAGTTTAAATTTCAGAATTGTGGCAATAAAGGAAGAAACGAATTTAGAGTCAATGTATTCAAACACCACTAATTATAGATTTTTAAAAGTGAGGTCAATTGAGGTTATATGAGTTTTTCTGTCTATAAATGGCAGATAGTGGTGCAATTCAATCCTTTATATCATGGTTACGTTATCTCTTTATTATCTCTTTCATGATGGAGGATTAAATACAACTTTCTTCACCCTCAAACTGACATTTTAACAAAAATTATTTTGCTTCCTTGACTAAAATAAAACGTATTTTATAAAGATTGAGGATGAAGTTAATGCAGCCGTTATAACATAGTTAGAACATGCAGAAAACTAAGAAGAAAAATAGAGTATCCGTATTCCAGATCAGTGGCTATTTCCTTCAAGTCTTCTATGCATAGTCTAACATAATTGGGATAATACTATTTATGCAATATTGTATGCTGCTTATTTTACTTAACATAATATTATTTTATCCATAAAAATGTATTTTTAAATTTTTGGTCAAATTAGGAGAAATATAGAGGAAACTGTTCTTACAGAGTAATGGCTCCAAAGTTAGAAATCACATCAAAGGGAACTTTCTTTTATCTAGTGTATACTAAAATCCTATTTTTCTGGGTTCTGTCTTAGAGGAATATGCCTATTTTTAAAAGTGAGTCTGAAACTATAAAAAAAAATTTCTTTTCATATGTAATTCTTCACTGAGTCATAACTCACTAAGATAGCTTGATACAATATTGGTGAAAACATTCTATACAACACAGCATACTTGAAAGATTTCCCCAAATCTCCATATTCTCTAGTCTGCCCCACTGAAGGTTTTCAGAAATCTTGCAAATAATCACTTGTTGAGTCAATGCCATAAACAAAAAGACTATCATCTATGGCTAACATTTTTTATTAAACAAGTTTTTATCTGATATTTTGCTCATCCTTTTTCTTTTCATTGCTTTAATCTTCCTCAAAAACATTTTCACCTTTAAAACTCCTGAATGTTTTCACTAAAATGCATTGAATTACTTTGCATTTTTGGACAATATCTGCTATGATATTTATTAACAGAAATCAGGTTGCCCTTTGAGGTCCATAAAATTTAGAAATGGGAGTTATGATATTTCATACCAGTTTAGTGATTGTGTGGGATATACTTTCTATTATCTTGAAAATGAGATACCCCATAATGGAGTAGGAAAAGAAGCAAAAGTTAAGCTCTGTCTCTGGTTGAGTTCCCTGAAAACAGACTGTAAGGCAGCTAATGATGAGCAGAAGATTTACTGGGGAGTCATCTTGGGAGATACATCTGTAAGGAAATGAGAAACGTAGGTTTAGACAGAGGGGGAAGCTGACCCCATGCAATTGATGGAGGTTTCGTGGGACTCTACAGGAAAATCTGGAACTGAGGTGGCCCTTCAGAGTTGTTATAACTCACAGTAAGAGGGATGGGTCTTTTTATTCCTGAATCAGTCATTGACTGTTGGCTGAAATTTGGAAGGGGTGGTGGTTACATTTGGTAAAGCAGTCTTCGTGACTGGAGGCAATTCTATGTGAGAGACACTGCTAACAACTATTTTCAGTGGCTGCTATCAGCTGCTATCAATGTTTTGGCTTTGAAAAGGGCATACATGTGGATTACCAAATTATAAGCTCCTCCTATATGTTCAGTACTCTTCTAAACACTACAGGGAAATATATCACATGATTGTCCCTCTCTAGGTGTGTGTTGTCTAGAGTAGATAGGTTGAACCCAAATGAAGTGGCACAAAAGCATTCAAGACAAGCAATTAAGTGCCAAATTGTGCTAGGCTAACTATAAGAGATATAGATAGTAGATGAGAAAAAGAATTGGTCAATGATGATTATATTTTCAGGACTGTCTTCTTTAAAAGACAAAATGTATTGTACAATAAAAAAGAGTGTTATTTGAGTAAACACTGGAGAAAAGGAAAACCACTTTGGACTAATAAACAAAAGAAGAGAACAAATAGAAGAATGATTATCCTATGTCCATAGCACAGTGAAGAACCCAGGCTACCTAAATCCATTCATTTTAATTCAGCCACAGTATTGAGCAATTACTAAACGCAAGGCTCAGAACCAAGTGCCCAAGAGGATTCAAGGAAAATAAGAGATCATGAAATTTAGTAAAAGTATGATGACACAAGCATGTCACAAGACTTAACAGAATAATTCGAATTAAAGAAATACAAGGTACTAGTGATGGCAGCGGCTGTAGCCATCATGCAGGCTGCAGCAAGGAGGCACAGGGAAGCACGGCTGGGGCTGCACACTCCATGGAGCTGAGGGGAGCCCTGCCCCTTCTGAGTTGGTGCAGGAGCTCCCCAGGTGCCATGCAGCTGCCCAAACTGCAACTGCAGACCCAGGCCTCCCACTCTGTGGAGCAGGCAGGAGCCCTGCCCTCCTGGGTGGGGGTATAGCCACCAAAGCTGTGGCTGTGGATCTGAGTCTCCCTGTGCTCTTGGAGGGGGCATGAGCTTCTCAGGTGCAGCTGCAGCCACCCTCCCAGGCCCAGGACCTGGACATCTCTGTAGCCTGCATACTTGAGGGCCCAGGAAGTTCCCCCTTTCACATCCCCGTAGGCTTGGGGATGTCTGCTCTGGCTGCTTGGCCTCTGTCTTACCCCCAGTTGCAGCTGAGCCCTGGGGTCGTGAATAACAGTGGGACACAGAGTCCTGGACAGAAGTTGGTGTGTCCCTGGTAAGGCCTCACCTTCAGGCTAGGGAGGGCCTAAAGGTTAGGGGCCAGGCTTCCAGTCCCATGAACCAGAGTGGGGACTCATGGTGCCTCTCCCAGGCCACCCGTGGCCATCCATGACCAATCAGCAGGCACTTCCTCCCCTGTGAGGTCCATAAAAGCCCTGGGCTCAGCCAGAGCAGGGCAGAGGATGGAGAGGACAGAGAGACAATAGGACAACCAACTGCAGAGAGGAACTACCCTCTCTGCTGAGAACTTCAGAGACCTGCAGAGACGTCTGAATGATCTACAGAGAGGAGCTACCCTCTCCAGGGCTTCTTCTCTGCACAGAACTGAACACTCCACAGATGACTTGCCTGCAGAGAGGAGCTACCCACCATGGGTCTCATCTGAGCTGTTGAAACACTCAATAAAGCTCATCTTCATCTTGTTCACACTTCACTTGTCTGTGTACCTCGTTCTTTCTGGATGCAGAACAAGAACTTAGCCCAAGGCACCATGGCCACAGAGGTTTCCAGCCAGAAAATTGGCACCCCAAATATCCCGTAACGTGAGAATGGCACAAGGAATGAACAGTCATGTCCACTTGGAGGCTCTCAAGACAGGCTACATGAAGCAGGTGACATGTGGGGCCAACTTTAAATAATATAATGTTTTTCAGGTAGCAAAAGAAAGGAAGACAACAGAAAATATTGTAAGGAAAGAGATGCAGAGTTGTGAGGCATACTGCAATTTAAATTATCCCAGTTTCAGATGGAGCATGGGTTTCAAACAGTGGTGTTGTGAGAGATGAGGCTGGAAATACAGTCTAGACATGAGGCCTTAGAATAGCAAAGTGATGACTTTTTATTTTATCTGCGTCTCAATCTAGAGTCATAAAAAGGTATTAAATATTGGAAGGCTGTTGCTTGAGGAGAGCACAAAATCAAGGGAAACATGGGGAGCCATGGTCAGATTTACAGGCAATGAAGAGGTACCCATTCTGGGAAGAAGGAGGCAGATTGGATCTCCATTTTAGGAAAGATGAGGATGAGACAAAACAATTTTAGCAGGGAATCAGAACACCTTTTCTTCAAAGACTAGACTGAAGAAAGAGTCACAGAGTGTAGACATACTTGCTGGGAAAATTAGGTTAAGGAGGGAAATGGGGTAAGGCTGAAGGAGAATATCAAAAGTCAGGCAAGAGACGTTTCCATTTAATAAGGACTGAGTGGAAATTTACACAACTTCAGCCTTACTCACAGCTTTCTACGTGGCAGTTAAACGTGGCAGTGATTCATTTGGAAGGGTGGTTGAACATGATAAAATGTGTGACTGATTGGAGAATACTAGGTCAGAGGCAGCTAAGTCTATTTGGAAATTATCCTTCTGCAGATGGTGGATGAAATCATCTGGCTCCAGAATGAAATCATCAGGGAGCAAAACTTCCAAAGGAAAGGGGAAAAGAACAGCATGGTGTGTACGTGGTGAGAAGGAGAATGTGGAGGAAACATCACCAAGGGTCTGATTGGGGATACTGTAGCTTTTAATCGATTTTAAAAAGGAGGATTCAATTTTGAGGGCTGAGGTTGTGATTAATTCAGGGCTATGAAGAGAGAAAGGAAACTGAACAGAAGGAGGGCTTCATTAGTGCTATTGATAAAAATGGTTTGGGACTGATTTTCAAATTTTGTCTTGAATTTAAACCACCTGGAGACTGTCCTTAGCAGAGTTAGCAAAAGCACAGCTTTGAAAGAGGTGATCACTTTCTGTAAGAACCCAACAAAGCACAGCATTATGCAAGGAAATATGTCAAATGTCTCTGGGAGGGGCTTGTACTTTAGCTTCCTTTGAGCCTTTAGGGCTACAATTCTGACTACAGATGTTTTCAATTTATGTTGCTTTTTTTTTTCTCATTAAATTGGCTAACAACTGTGATTATTCTGTATCTCCAGCCGCCTTTCATTATAGGATCTCTCATAACAGTTTCAACTGCTGGGAAAATTGTTCACATTACCATTACAGTTCTACCTTTTTCTATTTATTACCACTTGAATCTGTATTTGTACTTCGCATACATGCAGACCAACTTTCTGCCATAACAATGGCATTTAACCACAACTGCTTATATGCATATGCTTTTGGTATGCACTCTTTAAAATGAGGTGAATCATATTCTTTGATTAAAAATATAATGCATCTGGGAGGCCAAGGCAGAAAGATCACTTGAGGCCAGGAGTTTGAGATCAGCCTGACCAACATGGTGAAACTCTGTCTCTACTAAAAATACAAAAATTAGCTGGGCATGGTGGTGCACACCTGTAATCCCAGCTACTCAGGAGGCTGACACAGGAGACTTACTTGAACCCAGGAGCCAGAGGTGGCAGTGAGCCAAGATCACACCACTGCTGTTTAACCTGGGCAACAGAGCAAGACTCTGTCTCAAAAGAAGATATACAAATGACCAAGAAACATAGGAAAAAATGCTCACCATCACTAATGATTAAAGAAATGCAAATCAAAACCATAATGCAATGCCATCTAACTCATGAAAGAAATGGCCATAATCAAAAAATCAAAAAAAATAGATGTTGGCATGGACACAATGAACAGGAACAGTTCTACACTGCTGGAGGGAATGTAAACTAGTACAACCACTTGTGGAATACAGTGTGGAGATTCCTTAAAGGACTAAAAGTAGAATTACCATTTGATTCACCAATCCCACTACTTGGTATCTACCTAGAGGAAAAGAAGTCATTACACCAAAAAGATACTTGCATGTGCACGTTTATAGTGGCACAATTTGCATTTACAAAAATGTGGAACCAACCCAAATGCCCGTCAATCAACACAGTTTCTTTATCCACTCGTTGATATATATATCATATATATATCATATATACATATCATATGTCTCATATATGTCATATATCATATATGTCTCCTATATGACATATATCATATGTCTCCTATATGACATATATCATATATGTCTCCTATATGACATATATCATATATGTCTCCTATATGACATATATCATATGTCTCCTATATGACATATATCATATGTCTCATATATGACATATATCATATATATGAGATATATCTATGTATATCATATATATCATACATATGAGATAGATATCTATGTATATCATATATATCATACATATGAGATATATATCTATGTATCTATATATCTCATATATATCATATATCTCATATATATGAGATATATATCTATATATCTCATATATATATATGATATACATATATGATGGAATACTACTCAGCCATAAAAAGGAATGAATTAATGGCATTCACAGCAATGTGGATGAGTTGGAGACTATTAGTCTAAGTGAAGTAACTCATGAATGGAAAACCACACATTGTATGTTCTTACTCATAAGTGAAAGCTAAGCTATGGGGATGCAAAGGCATAGCAATGACACAGTGGATGTTGGGGAATTAGGGGGAAAGGGTGGAAAGGGAGTGAGCTATAAAAGACTACAAATTGGGTGCAGTGTATACTGCTCGGGTGATGGGTGCACCAAAATCTCAGCAATCACCACTAAAGAACTTACTCATGTAACCAAACACCATCTGTTCCCCAATAACCTACGGAAATACAAAATTTTTAAAAAAAAGAAAAAGAAAATCAAAATAAATGCAATCTTCAGGGCATTTTTTAATCCTGTAAGATAGTCTCATATGAATGAAATATCATTTGAGGTTTTTGTTGATAGCATCAAAATAAAATCCAGCAGAGAATTATGAGCAAATTTTTATAGGATTTTGCTAAATTTTTAGTTTTATCTCTAGAGCTCCTTATTATGTCTCACTAATGCTTTTGTCTAGTTCAATTTTCAAACAGAATTTTCATTTTCTTTCATATTTCATTCTGTTGGTTTTATTGAGTTTAGTCATTAAAGTACAAAAATAAGAATAAGAGATGCATTATAGCATTAGACATGGCTTCAAGCTCTCTTTTCTGACTTCACAGTTACCTCTAACATCCAAGGTTTAGAATTCTATGACTAAAAAGTAGTATTCATATAATATATATTCCTCCTTCACTCTTTTCCTTTTGAACATCAGCATTCTCCAGTGGTCTGTTCCGGGCTCACTAGTCTCCACTTTTGTGAATGCACTCACACTGAAATCTCAAACAATTACTGGATGTGATGGCTCATCTCAAGCTAGAGGCCCCATGGACACAGAACACATGTCCTCCGGCTGCCCCCTTTGCTAGTCCCCATCTCAGTACATGCCAGCACCTTCCTTCCAGCTACCTACGCCAGAAATTTGGAAATAATCTTAAAATCTTGGTTCCTCACCCTCACTCTTTCATCAGATTGCGTTGATGCTTTTTCTTAAATATCTCTCAAATCCATCTCTCTCCATGTGCAGTGACATGAACTGCTCTTTCCTGCTTTTCTTATACAATGTTCAACAGATCTTTCTCTTTTCAGTCTTATTCACATTAAAAATTCTTCCTTCAGTATTGCTGCCAAGGTGATCTTTCTAACATGCAAATCACAACGTGTCTTACTTGCCAAAACACTTCAATATTTTGCAGTGAAACTTCTATTGGTATTTTGGGTGGTTCAGATTTTGTTCTAAGAGATTGGCCTACATACAAGAATTTCAACATCCTGGGCCCATCTACAAAATGCCTAAAATATTCCCCAATCTTTATTACAACCACTAACACTCTCCTCACACATTTCCAAGGGCACTCTAGAGGGTATGGTTACACTCTCAGCTAAGAACCACAGATACTTTCCTTAAAACACCTTCAAAATAATTTTCAATCTCTTTATTTCTACACACAAGTCCCTTTATGATACCTCTTACTGCTTCTCTAACTTCATCTCCCACCAACCCCTTGTATGCAATCTATTTCAGAAACTGCCCACTAGGGGCTCCCCAGGCAAGGCCATGACTTGTAAGAACTCCATGCCTTGATTATGTTGTTCTTTGTGTCTTACCTTCTTTCATTGCTCAGGACACTGTCTTTAACCCTCAAGACTCATTAAGAAAGAGTGTATTCCAGCTACTCTTCCTTGCTTCCTCTCCTCTCCAAATTCCAGCCTAGCTTAGATGGCTAGGTCCCATGCTTTGCATGTACATACCTAATTAACATTAGTTATCACCATGTATTTACTCAGCTTAGTTGGTATGTTGGTCTGTTTTACCCACTAAATGGTATAAACAGCATATAAAGCATGGAATGATTTCCTGTACCATGTGCTGGGTAATAATTTTACATTCTAAAGCAAAAATACCAGTATCTGACATGAAATCCACATGAAAAGCATGTACCCACAATAGATTCTTAGTCTGTAGTGTAAATAATCTGGCACCATTGTGAAATTGTTTCTGTCATGTTAATTTTTAAGTTCTATTCTATCTTATATCTATATTTATTATATTTACATTTGTGGGGCTGTTTTGTCTTTTGTTGTTTTTTGTTTTACAAATAATGTTTTAAGTTACTTGTCATCAGGTAAAATCAACAGCCCCAGAGGACATCTTAGTGTGTACTACTCTATCCTCAACCTCTGGCTCACTTTTGGGCCTATTACCTTCTCACATTTATGGGAACTGTGAATAAACCAATTAGAGAAAATGACTTTATTCTTTCCACATTCCAGGGGAAAAAACAGGGGAAAAAAGTGTATATGAGTGTTTTTCTGCATCTTCTTTGACACTTAATACTATCAGGTATTTTAATGTTTGTCAAATTCTGATAGAATTCAATATCTTATTGTTTCTGTTGCATTTTTATTTCTAATGATATTAAATATCTTCCACATTTATCAGTTTTTATATTGTGGCTTTTGTAAATTACCTGTATAGGACTATGCATATTTTGGAGGTTTTAACAGAAACTGTATTAAACCATTTCTGTAATATATATTACATAAATTTTCCCAACTTGAACATGCTATGAAGCATACTACTGAGAGTTTTATAATATAGTTTTCTTTTTTTTATAGTAGGATTTCACTGTCTTGCCAGGGCTAGCCTTGAACTCCTGGACTCAAGTGATCCTCCCACCTCAGACTACTGAACAGCTGGGACAGCAAGTGATTAGTATTGTGCCTGGTTATAATACAGATTTAAGATGTATTTTAGAATCTGATCTTTCATCATTTTATTATTTATACATTTGTTTTCATTTCCATTCCAGGATTATTCAACTACTCAATAATTTTTATGCGAACATATTTAGAGGTTTTAAAAATTAAATTAGTTCATTTGAGAACTGTTTTGGTATAAGAATTAAAGAAAGAAACATGCTTTCAAATGATAAATAGTTATAAATTTACTTTAATAGCATTTACTGAAAAAATGGGAATTTTTTTCTATATTAATTATAATACAGGTACATAGATTCATTTCTAAATATTTTTTGTTCCCTATGACTGGTAGCTTTTTATTATTTTTAAATATTTACTTGGTCCAGGGCCCACCTTTATTCACCACTTCTGTTTTAGAGGGGATTTTTTAATCACTTTTCTAGCAAATTTTTTATTCCAATGAGATTTAGAATAGTTTTGTCATGTTTTCTGTTTTTATGATGTTATAGGGATTTTCAGTGGGAGTATTTATTAATTTAGGAAAAAAATTACATCTTTCAAGTAACATGTTCCCTATGTTAAGGTAGGTTTAGCCCTAATTTTAATTTACATGTCTCAGTCAAGTGTTATGGATTTTTTCAATCAGGTTCTGCAAATTTCTTGTCACGTTTAGGTATACGTTGTATGTTGCTATTATTATTGGATAATAATCCCCTCTTCAATTGTGTTTCTGTCCCGTAGTACTAATAGAAACAGTAACATAATATAATGGTAATAACGATGTATGCTTCACACTAATACATAAATCAAGTATGATTACTCTCTGAATGTATTTTTCCAATTACACATAGTATACAATTTTTCATCATTCAATGAATGTACGTGGTGCATGCACAAATACTAAGAAAATTTTTAGATCCTGTGTAAACAGTCTGTGCCTTTGTAACAAATACAATTAATAGAAAAGACTGACACCTACCAAATAATCACACCCTTTATAAAACATTCTAATTTGTGCTATAAATATAAATATTTATAAGAAGAAATACAGTGTGCCAAGAAAATTTAACAGGGACTATCTTACCTGGGTTGTGGTGAGGAGTAAGGAGCCTAGTAAAGATTTTGTGAGGATGAGGCATTGAGAAGAGTTCTGAAAGGTAAATACAAGTAAACTGGGCAAAAAGAATACACATACAAATGGTTTTCAGCAGGACAGGGAATCTAGAAGCTTTTAGAAAATGGACAAAATCCCATGTGAGTGGAGCACAGAGTAACGGAGATAGTGGTGCAAGAAAGCCTGGGAAGAAGGCAGGAGTCAGGTCATGCCAGTATCTCATAGTTTGAAGATTTTTGTCTTTATCCTAGAAGCTACCACTGAAGCTTTTTATAATAAGACGCGTGCATGTGTGTTGTGTTAGCCAGGGTGGCGGGGGGGAGTGGGAGGGGACATATTCAGATTTTTATTTCAAATTGATTTCTCTGGCTGTAGTGAGAAGAACGGATCAGAAGAGGGCAAGAGTGGATGGCTGAAAACCTGTCGGAGGCTACACTGAAAAAGCTTAGGCAAGACATAATGACTATGTGGACAAGGATAGTGGCAGCGGAGATTAAGAGAAGGATATGACCTTAGGGAATATGTAGGGGGCAGAATTGGAAATATTTAAGGACAGGACTCTGGCATGGTCTGAGAGAGAGAGAGAGAGGTGACAAAAATGACTCTCGGGTTTCTGGCCTGCCTAAATGGATGGATAATGAGGCTATAGTCTTCTTTCAAATTTCTGTTAATTTTGAGAATTTTCATTTGTATTTTTTAAATAAATCAACAATAAATGTATGCCACCATCCTCCCCAAATGTAGATTATTTCACTTTTTATAGCGTAGAATTTGAGGTGTCTATGAGATACGAAAGTAAAGAAATCCACTGACAGGTCTAATATATAGGCAAGAAATTTGAAAACTTTGGAATGGTCTGGGCAGGCTTTTATTAGTAGCATTCCCAAAATCCAAATAAGAATTGTTATTTCTGTAGTTGCAAATTGTTAGTGTTTGTGACTTAATAGTATTACCACATATTTCTGATTCATCTATATGAACTTATATAGTCTGTATAGTTTGGACTTGAAGGAAGTCAAACAAAACTCACACATGTATTTAGGCATATAAATAACAAATTTAAGATACACAGGTCAAAATATAACCAGTTTAGGGGAAAATGATGTTGTAAACTAAATATTGAAAATAAAACTGAAAACAATTAGGCTAAATTCATATGTGATACACTTTGAGACATATGTTTTATTATTACAGTTTATTCAGTCATGAAAAATCTATTGCTTGCCCTTTTTATCAGTAATACTACTCTGACATTTTTAAGAGCAGAGGCAGTGATAATTGGTGTCACGTTGCCTTTGTGGGTAATGTTGTAGATAGATTTTCATTTATAAGCCAGTACATACATGATAGAAGGTATCTGTTGTATCTTTTAAACAAATGGCAAACAAAGTATACCACCACATCTCCTTTTCACTATTGGAAATGAAATAGATCTAATATGGTCAAAGGAATTTCACAAAACAAAAACCACTGACATGACAAAAGCGTGCATTTAATTTGATGCTTTGCAGAGATACATGACCAAAGTTGTGTGCATGGCTTGTCTTTTGGGATGGTCCCAGCTGTTTATTTTAAAAGAAAAAAATTAAAATAGAGCCAACAAATGCAATTAAGAAAAAAAAAAAGTCTTGAGACACAAGGGGACCTACATGTTCTGGTCTAAGAAGCATGCAAGTATTACAAAGCATTCCAGATACAGTATGACAGAGGAACAGTGAACAAGCATTGGAACGATGCTTTCTTTCAAAAACGGGAAGTCTAACAGTTATGTTTTCACAATGGTAGTGATTAAACCATCTTTATTTTTAAAGAATTTTATAGGAAGAATTTTAGCACCATCATTAAAGGAAAAATAATAATACCTTTTTAGCCCTGCCTATCTCCAGTCTTGGAATAATAACAGAAGCATAGCACCTTTCAGTAACTAAAATATAAACAAGAATAGTAAGTCCATCCCAGCTTCTAGAGATGAGGTAGCTCATGCTAAGAAATGTTGGGTCATTTTTCCTATGAAAGTTCAAAGGCCAAATGGTCTAATTCCAATCATCACATTTGATTAGAGTCAGCTCCACAACTCAGTTTCTAGATCTTTTTCTTCATTATAGGCTTCAGGATGATGAGATTGTACATGTGGAAGAGTCTCAACTTAGAGTCCTTGGACATATGTTTGTAAAGTTCTATATGTCAATTATTTTGCATTCAATATCTTCTTAAATAATAAAGTGTAAATGTATTAAATGGTATATACTAGTGTGACTTCTATCAATATTGATAGATTGAGTCAAGAGGAGAAAGATATCTTTAAATTTGAATGAGAAAGATGTCTAAACTTATAGTCTTTTACAAAAATTTAAGAAGTCGAAGTAAATTCACTTTGTTCTCCAAAATGCCACTGAATATATACTATTTAAAAATTCTATTTAAGACAGTGAGAAACGTTTTTTTTTAAGATTCTCCTTAAAGAGTCTCTATTATAGTTACACAATATCAAGACATGCATGTAGGTCTCAATCACAAGTTAAACATTTTAAACTCATTTTTAATTGACAATCTTGGAATGAGAGGTCACAAAAGGGCACTAATTTCTATTTTTCAACTGCAGCCAAGCAAAATAAACATGTGTTGTGGCTCTATATACCCCACTCTTTAAGCTACCTGCCAGGAAGAAGAATTTCCTCATAAATACTAAGCAACTTTTTCATTACACTGAAATAAATTGAAGAAAACGGAGATTTATTTATTCAATCAGTTTACTTTCTGCAAAGGTGGTCATTGTCATTGCTCATCTTAAACCTAAACTGTTGTATTGAAAAATATTTAAAATCAATTAAAACTTGAGGATTGTAAGTAAAATAAATATTCTGAAGGATAAGGAGGCCAGGCACTTAAGACCATATATACAATGCTGATGCAGGATCAGCCATTACTTCAAGAGTCTCAGGATCAACTTCAAACAGTCAAAGTTCTTGTGAATGGCGGTGGTCATTGATGGTGGTGCTCTTTGTCGATGTATCTTGGCTTACTTTACACAAAACAAACTGGCCCAATTTCAACGCCGAATTCCTGGTCTGTGCCGCCAACATCCACAGGAGCAAGATCTATGATGGGCAAGCGTGCCACATTCTGTGTTCTATATTCAAAGACAGTCTTGCCCACATTTCCATTTCGCTTCTGAAATTAAATGATGCAACAGTTTAAACGTACATACAATTTTTTCCAAGTATGTTAGACGGCAACCTTCCCAGACAACTTTTATAATGTAAAGGCAATGATTTTTAGAGTACTACTTAAAAAAAAGGAATGAAAACATAAAGTGAGATATTAGTGTACTTATGTAACAGAATTTCTTTCATGCTTTAAATAAATTTCCTTTGTTCTTCTGCAGCTTCCCAAATGGTCACTAGCAACATAAATTATGAAAGCTTTTTTGTTTTTCACAAATGAAACTATAATTCACCATTCAGTATTATTTTTGTTTTATATCTCAATATGCAAGCAGGGAGACTTACAAATTGGTGGAAAAAATAAAGTATCTTGGATTGATTACGCATTTTAGAAATAAGGAATTTTAAGCATGGGACTGAGATTAAGTAAGTTAAATAACTTGGAAAAGAACCAAAGAAAGTCTGCAGAAGAACTGGATCAGATCTTAGGGATCCAGTTCTTTCTTTACTATATGGATTCAAACCTCTATCATGCTTCATGTGCTGACACACACTCAAGTTTACCCTAAGGAATGACTATAAACAAACTGCTGTTATGCTCATACACAACGTAAAATTGCCCCCAGTTCTAGTGCCATAATAGTATTTTTAACAAAAATATATTTTTTTCCTCAACGAGATCAATGTAGATCAAAAAGTACTTACAGAGCAAGTGTCTTGAAGAACGATATACCGGAATCTAATATTTCCCTCTGCTTTGATATCTAAGTCATTTGCCCCTTTGAGAACCACAGCTTTTTTGAGGTTCTTAGCTTGATCATCCATGTATCCTACACTGTTTTTACAGATGTAAGTAATGTTCTGGGAGGCTTCTTTTGATAAAAGGCGCAAAAAAGTCATCTGAGTAATGGCTGTATTAGGTGATTGGTGGTCTCCATAAGCAAACTAGAAAAACAAAGAGCCTTTGTCATACACAAGACTGAGGGGTTTCATAATGCCTTACACATGTATAGATAAATATATAAATTGATTTCAGATAAATCAATTTTGAAGAGTATTACTTTAATTCTTGTCATAAAGCAAGCTATTCTAGCTGTACATCTAAACATATCTTAAAATGTCTATGAATACTCAAAAGAAACTCTGTCCTTACTAACCTAGACAAAGGGTAATGAAACCAATAATAACAGTAATTCACCAGAACAAGCATAAGTATTTTTAAATCTGCTTCACTCATGTATCAAAAATAACTCATTTTTATTGCTAATTATAATAAAAATTAGAATTAACTAGTAGTATAAAATCTTTTTACCCCAACTATTACATACTTGTAGGAAATACATATTAAAAGTTTTCCATGTGCTAACAAAAATAAATAATCAAAAAATTTTTTCTAGAGACTCTTTCCTACTCACCTTCTACTTTTAGCTTTGGTTTCAGCACTCCCATTTGGGGGTTTTATATTACATATTACATTAGCTAAATTATATTTCAACTATTCATATTTAAAATTTAAAATTTTGTGCTCATTAAATAATGATAGATACTACCTTATCTTGTATACACCCATAATGTTCTCATATAATGTTTATTCTGAAAGTGATTTCTAGAAAAAGGTCAGAGGCAGAAGTGAGAAGAAAATTTCAATTAGGCTGCCATAAAGAGATGCAGAATGAAATATTCACATTGCAACAGGCAGTGGAAAGGCCAGACAGTTGTCTGAACACCA
The DNA here is from genome assembly GCF_028885625.2 of Pongo pygmaeus. Classification (NCBI taxonomy): domain Eukaryota; kingdom Metazoa; phylum Chordata; class Mammalia; order Primates; family Hominidae; genus Pongo; species Pongo pygmaeus. Next base: position 89,020,123 of record NC_072384.2, read on the forward strand.
GACCATGACAGAAACAGGGTAGACTGGGACTCAGAAAAATATCAATAGACTTCATAACATTACAAAAATGCCTTAAGTTTAAATAATATTAAAAATTTTACAAAATGATTCAATTATTTAAACATTATTATAGCAGTTATCTAATATTAATTTACCATCTAGCCCATAGTACAAGAGACCCTAAACTAAGAATTTTATATCCACATGGAAACTATGGAATAAATATTATCACCCTTACTTTAAACTGGCAAAACTGAGTCTCCAAAAAGTTCAGAGACTTTATAAGGCCCCAAAGTCAGTACGAGATCCCAGTGAGGTAACCAAGTCTCCTGAAGCTGAATATACAGAAATAACTGTTTATCAACTGTGGCAATATAGTTTATCCCTTCTGGAACACTCCACAGTCCATGTCACATACATTAGAAGAACTTACAGTAAAAATAATTACTTTTCTATATTTCATCAATGAGAAAATTTTTAATTCAAAATTTATGTTAACTTCACTCATAGCAAAACCTTGTTTATGCAATGGTATTACAATTGTAACTAATGAGACTATATCACTTCAAAATAAACATGGTAAAATAAGCCTGGTTAAAAAAAAAACAGCAAAGTCCTAAATAAATCAAAAATATGTAATAAGTAGTAAAAAGTAAAGAATACAATTTTAAGTAAACATATTAAATTACCTGAGACCCTCTGTTCATATCAAGACCATACCAAACAGGTTTATTGTCAGGAGATTTACTGGCCCACCAGGTTTTACGCGGTACACTGGATGGGTTTGCTGAAATACATGTTTCTCCTGTTTCCATGTTGCAGTAAACTTTGATTGCATCTTCAACAGATCCTTGGTTAGGATCAATCCAGTATTCACCTATTTTTCAAAATAGAAATTTTACTAAATAAAGACAATATCAATCATGATTATAAGTCTCCAAAAGAATTAACAGAGGGTTTGAAAATATACACTCACTGATTAAGGATTCTTTTAAGCTAGAGTGCCCCTTACGAAAAAAGTAACCGTTATGCATTGGGGGCCTTTCTACATTCTAGTCGCTATTGTAAGGCGCTTTGCCAAACCATGTACTTAAGGCTCAAAACATCCATGTGAAGGAAATATCATTACCCCCATTTTATAGATGAGAAAACAATACTGAAAAGAGAAAATCAATAGTAAGCGGCTTTACCAAAATAGATGTGTTTCCAATATTTTAAAGCAAATTAGAATGATTGTAATAAAATAATGTAAATAATGTAATAAAATAATGTAACATCAAAACTATGAGTAAAGTGAATAAATGAGTTGAATTACAATTAGAATTGAATTACAATTAGAATTACAATTACAATTACAATGAATCATTTCATTGGCTCTTTTTAAAATTACTCTTCTCATATATAAGAGATTCTTAAAACAGGAAATACCAAGGCAGTGCTTGGTGGTAGGCATACAGTCAAGTGCACAATTTAATACACATTTGCATATATGGGTGTATGTATATATATATTTGTGTGTATATTATATAAATAATACGTGAGAATTGCATTTTAAATGAAATGAAAGTGCCAGAATGTAATGTATAGAGTTAATAAAATTGCCCTTTCTTCAATGATAATAATTTTAGCTATTCCTGTCAATGTCATTTCAAAGTTAACTTAAATTCTTAAACTCTTTGCAGCTCATTTGTCTCCTGTGACTTAGGATCCCTCTTCTCTAGGTCGTATTGGATTAATTAAAATGACAGAATAAGGTAAACTTTAAGCCTGGTACATGCAACTAGGGCAGAACAACTATTTGATTCCAAAATGTCTTGGAACCTCATAATAATATAATCCTGACAGTAGAGATTCCAAAAGTATGACCCATAGAACATTAAACTACATGAAAGGAATTACATATTTAAATGTGGGAAATATATGCTTGATGATCCAACAATATGTTAACATGAAGACACTTATAGGTCATGCAAGTAAATAAATATTTTGAACAATACTTAAGCAAGTATTTTCCACATTTCCACGAAAATGCTTTTACTCCACAAAAATATCAATATTTTAAGATTTCTGGATGGAAATGGAACTACCATCATGAAACTGGATTATTAATAGGATATATCATCTATTATAGTACATTTTTTTAAAGTTAAGTTTTATTTTAGATACAAGGGAAACCTGTGCAGATTTGTTACATGGGGATATGGTATGATGCTGAGGTTTGGGGCACAGATCCTGTCACCCAGGTAGTGAGCATAGTATCCAATAGGTAATTTCTCAACCCTCGCCCCCATCCACACCCTCCCCACTGTAGTAGCCTGCAGTGTTTATGGTTTCATATTTATGTCCACGTGTGCTCATTAGCTCTTACTTATAAGTGAGAACATATGATATTTGGTTTTCTGTTCCTGCATTAATTTGCTTAGGATTATGGTTTCCTGCTGCATCCATGTTGCTGCAAAGGACATGATTTCATTCTTATTTATGGCCACATAATATTCCATCATATATATGTACCACATTTTCTTTATCCAGTCTACCATTGATGGGCATCTGGGTCAATTTCATGTCTTTGCTACTGTGAATAGCACAGTGATGAATATACGAATCCCTGGGTCTTTTTGGAAGAATGATTTATTTTTCTTTGGTATATACCAAGTCACAGGATTGCTGGGTCAAATGGTAGCTCTGCTTTAAGTTCTTTGAGAAATCTCCAGACTGCTTTCCACAGTGGCTGAACTAATTTACATTCCCACAAATAAGTGTATAAGCATTCCCTTTTCTCCAAAGCCTTGTCAGCATCTGTTGTTTTGTGACTTTTTTTTTTTTTTTTTGAGACAGAGTCTCGCTCTGTTGCCCAGGCAGTAGCGCGATCTCAACTCACTGCAAGCTCCGCCTCCTGGGTTCATGCCATTCTCCTGCCTCAGCCTCCCGAGTAGCTGGGACTACAGGCACCCGCCACCACGCCTGGCTAATTTTTTGTATTTTTAGTAGAGACGGGGTTTCACCATGTTAGCCAGGATGGTCTTGATCTCCTGACCTCATGATCCACCCGCCTCGGCCTCCCAAAGTGCTGGGATTACAGGCATGAGACACCGCACCCGGCCTGTTTTGTGACTTTTTAATGACAGCCATACTGACTCGTGTGAGATGGTATCTCACTGTGACTTTGATTTTCATTTCTCTAATAATTAGTGATGCTGAGCATTTTTTTCATGTTTTCACAAAATTGCCTGTTTCCACCATTAAATTATAAGCTCCATGATATGTTTACTATTTTTATCTCAAATCTATCACTAAGTAGAAAGTCAGTAACATATTTTGGAACGCAGTTGAGAATAAAACAATCAGAAACAACGGGTTTTGCTCAAATGGGCTGCTGTCTACTCACCACTCTGCTTTGCAGAATGGCAAAGCTTTAGGTCATCACATGTGCGGGCTGGGTGCTTTTTCGAGCCATCGGGGCTGCGCATGGTTTCAATCTGACTACTGAGTGACTTCAGGGTAGCATGAACACCTGGGTCCGTTTTGTTTTTGTCATCAGGAGCCGCCTGATCTTCAGTAAACTCAGGAAGTGGATCTGGCATGCTCTCATCGTAGTGCCCCATGATATCCCCAAGAGCAGCTGTAAGGTGGCCAGGGGGACCCGGAGGGCCAGGTGGGCCAGGCTCACCAGGAGGGCCCTAATTAAAAAGAGATTGGAAAGACATTTAACACATTGTTTTTGTTTTACTTAACTGGTAGAACTTGGTTCACAGGGAGTTCCAATGAGACACCCCAATTTGACAGTAAAGGGAGATCTATGATTCGTGCCCTTTTGTAACTAGATGGGGGTGGTCTAACAGGCTGTAACATTCAAGGATGAGAAATGATGCCCAACCATTTTTCAGGAAACATATCTTCAAGTCAGCATCCAAGATAAATAAAGATCAAAGCACAAAATATTTGCTCAGGTGTTTACCTTGAAGATACAACATATTTTATGTTAATAGCATGCAGATATGTGTGTTCATTTGCAAACTATTTTGGTCAAGGTACAACCAAAATGTTTTAAAAGTATTTTTGGACAGAAGCTGAACAAAGCATGCAGGGGACTAGTGGCTGCTGGTTCTATAAGATTATATGTCAATAACAAGAAAACACCCACAAGAACACCCACAAGAGAATTATACTCCTACTTCTAAATGAGAGGGAGAGAAACACAGGAAGTCCTTTTATGTGCATTAATTCCTGTACAGATAAAAATTCTCTATCCTAAGAAAAATTGAAGAAATAGTATTGGTTTTTAGAGACAGGGTCTTGCTACTATGTTGCCCAGGTTGGATTCAAACTGCTGGGCTCAAGCAAACCTCACACCTTCACCTCCTGAATAGCTAGAATTACAGGTGTGTGCCAAGGCGCCCAGTATTCCTTAGCCTTTGAATTGACATAAATAAGGAGCCCTCCTGCCTTTTTTTTTTTTTTTTTTTTGCCAAATAAGACACACTGAAATGAGAGGGAGACAAGCACAAAAAGTGGCAGAGACTATGAAATGGATCCTCTCTATTAATTCCCTTCTGCCCTTCCCCAAGGAAGAACTCAGCAACTTGAAAGAACCAGGTGACAACCTGAAGAGACACATAGTCCACATCTCATGTAGAGAGCAAGATCTGGGAGCAAGAACTCTCCAGAAGGCTGGAGTTCTACTATTGGCTCTGCCACTTGTTATATGGCTCCAGACAAGTTGCTTTTACCTTCAGTGCCAATGTTTCGTCACTCTCAAAGGGCTGTTATGTAATTTTTTTTCTTTCTGTCTCTAAGGTCATATACTGAGTCCATGCATTCCTTTACACTAATTTTAGGGGAAAAGAAAAGACGTTTTTCTAATATATCAAGGACCACTGAATCACAAAGTAAAGTCAATCAACAGCCACATAAGCTGAAGGTATTCCAATTCTCTAGCTGTTTCCTATTCACAATTAGAGAAATAAATGAGTAGAAAACATATCTCTTGTCCATAGGAAATATAAGACTATTGATCCACATAAGAAGTAAATATCTGGCTTAACAGTATTGCTATGAAGGGCAAAGGAAAAGTAAGGAAGAGAAGGTAAAGAAGACCAATGAGGAAGAAACACCAGAGAGAGAAGCATAAGCTCATATACAAACATGCACATGAGTACACCTGTGCATGGAAGATGTATGAAGATGTTTCCCAGACCTGAGAAGCAAGGATCTAACTAACATAGTATACAGCTTTGTATCACCCTCAAGTCAACACTACTGAAACTTTTTACAAAAAGTTTTAATCAAAGTCCTCCCTGAATGTTTTCAATGGAGAAAAACTTCAATTTCATACTCTTCATTGTCCAGCATTTTTATGGAGTTTTCATGAAGTAATAACTGTGCCTCACAGACATTTAAAATATTGCCCTTGAGAGCAAATCAACATTTTCATAACTTTAATTATAAATACAATTGTAACTTGTTCTTTGCTTTTATTAGTATCACATTATGTTAATGTCTGGGTGGGTTGGACTCTGATTTTATGTGCTCAAACTTATCTGTATTAAAATACTTGAAATAGTTACTTATACTCTTGTGTGACTTCTAGGTTTGTTTTCAGGGTCCTTTAAGTCTCTTGTCAATTGGGCTGCACAGACATTTCTTGGACGGAATCTGAGCTATTGAATGAATAGCATTTCTTGCATGTAAACCCTTGTGACTTTACCTCAGGTCCTGCTTCTCCTACACTGCCTCGTACACCTGGAGGTCCAATTGGCCCAAGTGGCCCAGGGTTTCCTTCTTTACCCGAAGGACCAACTGGGCCTGGAGGACCCTGCAAGAAACAAAGACTGTAGTTTAGATTCTATGAAGGAAAAATTTTACAATGCCTTTCTCTAATCAAAGAACTATTTTACATATGGAGCTGTTACAGTGATTTCTAAGATTCATTTTCTTACTGATTAATAAATGAACTTCTGGTACTTTGTAATATTTATGATTTCTTCACATAAGAATTTTCCATCATCCATGCATGGTAAAAGACAAATATGAGTTTACATATTTAATGGACTAATCACCTACTTTTATTGGTAGTAACTTTCATTAAACCTCACATATTGTAAACTTAGAAATTAAATTAACTTGAAATAAGAAAATGACAGAAGTTGCAGTGTTTAAGTGAAATTTCTGTGCTTATGCCTCAGAATACCATCATGTACTATTATTCTCAATTTTATGTATGATTTGTTTACACTGTATTCAGATATACCAAGAGTTTTTAAAATTAGTTTGTCTAATTCTAATTTTTTCTACAAAATATTTTCTATTTTCCTAAATAATTATGTACACCAATTGTCTTATGCCATCAATGACTTATTACAAGCAACATTAATATTAATGGAGAATTTCTAAAAGCTTCAAATATTGGCTTCATTTTATTATTTACTTCCAAATTAGCCTTATGTAAACTACTTCTGAGGAACTATCACAATTACTTAAAAGACAAAATGTATTCAGCTTCAAAATCTGTCCCCACTTTATAGTAAATCCTATTATATCATCTCAAAAAGTGAAAGTTGAATAGAAATTTAAATTAACACCATGTAACAAAATGAACTAACAGAGGAATATATCCAAACCCTAGGTAAGAAATTTTAATGCAGGCCCATGAGGTAATATATCATATTTCAAGATATTTCTACTTAAAATTAATTGCTAAATAGCTTGTCTCATATGTGTGTTGCCAACCTCAGAGAAGATGAGCCAACTCCAGCTTCAATACCATGAAAATGATACTCAAGCATTAGCAGTACATCAACAAAGGCATTATTATTTACACCTGCAACTTATTACTTTTTGTTACTTACTCTTGGGCCAAATGGTCCAGGGATTCCAGCACTTCCTTGTTCGCCATTTGGACCCTAAGTAGGAATACAATAAAAAATGATGCCAAAATATTTGGATCCTGCATTGTGCCATTCTCAAAAATGTGCTATCATTGACTTTAGCAGCATAAACTACTTTGATAAAGTCATCAATCTCTGCAATGTCTACATGAGTTGACCAATGTTAAAGACACCTGTCGGAGTAACAGTGCATATAGCTTTTGCTTTATTTCTTCCCTACAAAATTATAGCTTATGATTGGCGATTATCACTTGTTATCCATCAAGATCTTCTTTGAACTGAAAATAAGATACAAACATATCCACCTATTTTATAGACAGACAAATGTTCATGTCAAGATACCCGTGTATTTTCAACTGCAGGGCAGAATAATACTTAAAGGAATAACTTACAGGAGGGCCAGGAAGACCCTGAAGACCAGTAAAGCCTCTGTGGCCCTTCTGACCCCTGTCGCCTCGGTCTCCATGATCACCTTTGTCACCACGAGGTCCTTGGGGTCCCTAGAAATAGAGATATGGCATGAAAATTACTTGCTACATATTATTGCTGAGACTAAAATTCACTAAAATTTTACTTTTTATAATTGTATTTACTACAATTTTGAACTTGGTATTTTATATGGATTAATATATTTACTTATCTAAATAGTATTAGACCTAGAAATTTCTGTTTATTTTTCCCAAAGAATGGTAGGTGATCACTGAAAAAAGATATATAACAATACTTTTCTAAAGATTTGTTTTTTCAATGTTTATCTTACATTCATACTAAAATTAGATATTTTTGTTGGATCTAGCCTATCCGAAATGTTTTTTAAAGATTATGTTTCACATATTTAGTTGATATTATTATATAAAAATATTGCTACCATATATAGATTCTTTTAAATTAAAACATTTCATACTTGCCATGTGTAACAATGAAATGATTTTAAATTTACATATGCAAATAAACTAGCTGGATATGACAGCTGCAACTATATTAAGAAATTGGCAAAAACTTGCTTGAACAAATTAAACAGAAACATCATCTTTAAGCCACTTTCCTCTAAAGAACAAAGCAACTCTAAGTTATCCCATATCTGCAATATCTGTAACCAAATCTAGTGATCTTGATGCTGAGAAACTACAAAGAAAGCCATAGTTAAGGATCTTATTTTGAGATAGAAGCTATACCCAGAGAAGAGGTGAAAATTATCTGATCAATCTCAGATGTTTTGTTATTGTTGTTAGTGGTGTTGGTTTTGTTTTGTTTTAAGTCCTGGGAAATTAAAAACAGCTCCAGGGAACCAGTGGTTCACAGTAAACTGGCAAGTGGCATAGAGTCATCTACTATAGAACTGGATTCTGTTGCTTTTAGCGTTTTCCCAAAAGATAACTGAATCCCTATTTATCTGATTTTGGAAGATGACTGCAATCATCAAATCAATTGGCTCTCAGGTGAATTTTTCCCTTATTGTTTTGATTTTGAATTTATATTTCCTAATTATCATACAGTATAGGAACCCATTTATAATAAAAATAAGATGATTTCAGTAGCTTTTACATATTTTATATAACAATGTAAATTTAAATACTATCAAAATCAGCCTGAAGTTTTTCATAATGTTCGAAAGGTTCTTTTATTTGGGGGATGACCCAAAGTTTCATAATTAAAAATAAACTAAATCAGAAGGTACCTATTTGAATTATTAACTACAATGTATTTATTCATAGAAAAAAATTACAATGTTTCCATAACTGTTCAAAACACTGTTCACTTGACATGCTATGCAACTATAAAATATTCGCCAGTCAAGCTCAAATTAAAGAGGAGAATTATTTAATAACATGGCCATGATTTTCAAAGTATAATTGTTCTTTTTGAGAACAGACATTGATTTACCTGACGGGCATGAAAAGTATATGACCTATTAGATTACACATGAGATGATTCATTCATGGTAAGACATCTATATAATAATGTTAACCTGAAAGTAATTGATTGCAAATAGCACAAAGATCAGAACATAGAAAGAAAAATCTAGTTGAAAATGAAACATAATATTTGAATAGTGCTTTTCAAGTTTACAGAGAGCTTTCAAATCCATTTTCCTATGTAGTTTTTAGAATAGTTCAGAGAGAAATGCACTACAATCCCTATTATTTTAGGAGAAACCTGTGACTTTAAAAGCCTCCATGATTATTGATACAATTCATGGTTAAATTCAGAAGAATTGTGTTAAAATTATAAAAATAAACTCTTGTATTATTTTAAAAAATAAGAGTAAACTCATATAATTTTTAATTAATATTTTTGTTCAAGCTTGATGAATTTCATATTTTTCAGTTACAAATCTTAAATTATACTTCTTTGGGAGTATATTTTATATAAGAAAACATTTTTTAAAAAACAAAAAAAGAGAACTTACAGGTAATCCACGTTTCCCAGCTCGACCGGGTGGTCCTATAGGACCCCGAGAACCCTAAAAGAAATTTACAAAAAAACTTGGCATGTAAGAGATATTCACATATTACATAGATATAGGATGTCAACAATATGTTTATAGTTGGATGCTTATATATGTGTGTGTGTGTGTATGTGCATACTCTTATGATTAATTAATTGAAATCAGGCAAATGTCCATGTGTAGATAAGACTGTGGTCACTATAACTTCAATGACACTTTTATGGTCAGTTTTATTCATTGACTTCATTGAATAAGTATCACCTTAGTTGAATACAGTAAGACATTATTCATTTACATTTAACATGATGCATACTTATTACATTCTCAAACTACAGCATTTTCAGATGATGGAAGTTAAAGCATCAGTATCTTCTATTCCCTCTTAGAAATGAAATTATGCCTTTCAGACTAAGAAACAGATAGTAGTTCATAATTAGCTGTTTCTCATTCATTATTTAGAGTCCTTAACGAAGTGCACATGTATAACTATGTGTGTGTGTGCCTATATACAGCTTATAACATAGCATATGGGTGTGCAAAACTGTCAGTGTGAAATTGACTCCCTCCTTACCGGATCTCCTCTTTGTCCTGCATCTCCTGGAGCACCCACAGGGCCAGGAGTTCCAGGGGCACCCTGAGAGCCTGGCAGACCTGCAGGCCCAGGGTCTCCACGATCACCCTGACAAGAATAACCATGATATTATTTTTTAACATTTATTCTAAAACAACAATATTCCATATGTTCGTGTTATTCTTATAGTATTAATAATAGGAAAGTATACCCTTTAAAACTTATTTTTACTTATTATTTTAACTATTTTACTTATATTTACTAATTAATAAATCAAATTGAAAAGAATAAAGTTATTTCTTCCTAATTTCAAGTTTCATCCTTTCCCTCACCTACTCCCTATTGCTCGCACAGTCAAGATCATTGGAGTATAGGAGTGATCACCTCCAGAATTTAACATGTTTTCTACAGCACCAATCTTTAAGCTGGAATATTGGTATACTTGGAATACACAAAGACTTTCCAAAGATTGTGAAAACAAAGAAAATTTTAAGGAAACTACCTTCTAGATTTTCCTCTCCATATGTATTCTTTCAGAAAACTAAATTTTGATTATCCTTCCTTACTTCCCCTAAATAATCCACCTTCTCTCGTTTTGTAAAAGAAAAGCAGAAATCATACCATCTGCAATCTTATGATGATGCAATGTCCCAAGGAATAAATAGCTTTAGGCACTGAACTAAGGAACTTTTCCAGAATGCATAGTTTACTTGAGCATAAAGCTAAGGACTTGGAAAATAAATAGGTTCCTTTTTATTTTATCCAGACGACACAATTATGACAAGGCTCCAAATATTACTTGTCTCCTTAAGAAGTCAGAGGTGAGATAAGCGTTATATGAACATATCTAAACGTAAATATTTGACTTGAAAAATGGAGTCAGACTATATTTTCTGACAAAAAATTGTCTTATTTGACTGATAAATTTATCAACCTAGATAAACTTTGGCAATTAGGTTACAGAATGGACACATAATACATTGAATAAGCTAAATTGGCAACTTCAAGGTTTTGAAAAAAAAAAAATACTTGCCCAGGCACAGTGGCTCACAAAGTGGGCTGTAATCCCAGCACTTTGGGAGGCCAAGGTAGGCGGATCATGAGGTCAAGAGATCGAGACCATCCTGGCCAACGTGGTGAAACCCAGTCTCTATTAAAAATACAAAAATTAGCTGGGTGTGGTGGCATGCGCCTGCAGTCCCAGCTACTGTGGAGGCTGAGGCAGGAGAATCACTTGAACCTGGGAGGTAGAGGTTGCAGTGAGACGAGATCGCATCACCGCACTTCAGCCTCGCAACAGAGCAAGACTCTGTCTCAAAAAAAAAAAAAAAAACAATACTTAAAGCACTTGTACATTTAGAATTTACCAGGAATCACCTCTTTTGCAACTATTTAAACTTGTGATTTTAAAAGGGCGATGGCAACTTAAAATAAGTAGAGAGATTTATAGATTTTCATAATTACTTCAGCAAAACCTTTGAAGATGGTTGCACTATATAGTATATATTGACAAAGGAAAAAGCCTAAGATGCCAAGAGAATTTGCGGTCTGTGGATTATAGTAGATGAGTGGACCTTAGCCCAAGCTTCCTCCAAATCCTTTCTTCCCCTTTTTTTTCAATATGAGGTTGAGTGTCTATCCTGTACTGGAGTCTTTAAACATGTCATTTAATATACAAATGCCCAATGGCATATGTATTAATTATATTTAAAGCATTTGAAAATGGAGGTTCAGAAAATCTGCTTAAGATTACGTAGCTAATTACTTAGGGAAACAATTCCAAATCAAGTCTGACTGGCTCCAAAGCCCATTCTGCTACATGATGAGCTTTAATTACATCATAACAGACTTTGGAGTGGGGGAGTGATTTTGCCTTCAGTGGCTCATCTTAGCAGCATGAGATGACTGTGCAACTGCCAGAAGGGACTGGGGCTTCAGAGAAAGTTGGGGACATGTTCAGTTCAGCACATTCTAATTTAAAACACATCATGGAATATACAGTGTTTAAAAAGCCACATAGCTTATATTCTCATAGGGCATTCACTTTAGATGGTGAATGGAAAAATTTAGACATTACACAGCATTATTCTGGCTTTCATGCTTTTGTTAATGAGTTTAAAATTTAGAACACTTCATATATATCCTCATCCAAAGCCTTTATGTTAAACCAAAGATGGAATCAATTTTATCTTCCTGCTCTGAAAAAATACCATCTTAATTTGTTGTATATTCAAATATCATTTCATTTACAAGATATAAAAATTATGGCCTTACAGAAACAGTTGTTATTCAGAAAAATCAGAAGTGCATTGGAACTATCAGGAAAAATGACAGTTTTTAGTGTAAATTAAAAAGATTTCAGATTTGCCTGACTTTAGATTTTATAATAAGTGAAATGGCTCTTACACGTTCTCCAACAGCACCATCCCGTCCTGGGGTACCATCATTGCCAGCTGGACCCTATAAAGAACAATGGTTTGAAAAACTACTTAACTGAGTAATGAAAAAAATCCTCATTCCAATTGTCAGAAAAATGACAGCATGTTTTACACCTGTGTTTTCTAAACTGTAAATTAGCATTTATGCAAATGTCAGCAGAAGAACAGTTTCTACCTCTTTTTCATTATTTTGAATTACTGTAAAATTAACACATTCTTAATCCATATTCATTTATATTTCTTATTTTGAAAAACGAAAAATCCACAAATATTTTGAAATAGATAACAATTACATTCTTGCCACTTTATGTTTTGCTTGTATTACCAATGAAAGGTTTTTCTTACATTTACTTCTTAAGATTATTCAAACAATATCCTTAAAGTTTTGAAATAAAATAACGTGTTTCAATGATATTAAACTACTCTAAGAAATATATAGTCTTCCTTTTCTATTTTATTGTCATTTTTTTCATAAATATGTCTTTACTATTTGATCAAAAATTGTTCCAAAAGCTATTGATTCTTTCTTTCACTAAAATGTTACATTAACTGTTTGATGATTCACTCCTTAAAACGCTTAACAGAGGATATTCCAACCTTTAACTTCTCGAATTGCCTATCAAAAACTGATTTCCTCCCAAAAGTGCCTAAAGGAACATGATATCCATTATGTTACTTTATAGTGATATTTAAGTAAAATAATCTCTACTAACTTTGCCCTTTTCACAAGCTGGAATAGCTATATTAATCCTATCACCAAAAAACTTGGCAATTTTGATAAATATGCCATTACAAAATGAAATAATAACAAGGGGAAAGATAAATGGATGTGTCCTTTCACCTTCAAAACAATTTGGCAACAGCTTAAATGAACTAAAATACTTAGCTCCAGACTAGATGAAGGTCAGTGCAAAGACACCAATCCTGTTACCTTTTCTTTATGTCATCATTAGCCAACTATCTAGGGAAGTAGAGTACATCAAATAATATTACTAAGAAACTTTCTTAAGGTCAAATACGCAATCAAATTCTAAATCAATTGCTAAATGAAAAAATTGTTCCCATGACACCAGATAACAAGAGAAGAGTTATTTTCACTGTACTACTCACTTCTGGTCCAGGTTCCCCTACAGGACCATTGGAGCCTGGGGGCCCCACAGGTCCAGGTGGACCTTTATCTCCTGTTGCACCAGTTGGTCCTACTTTTCCTGGTGTTCCCTGAAATAGAAGTATAAATGTCAAACACTTGTGAAGAAATTGAAGAACGCTAGTTCCCATAAAGGCTAAGTTTTCAAAATGGTGCCTCTGGGCTCCTTCTATAATAATAATTTTGCATTATCTTACAACACTCATGTAATCATAATGCTTTCTTAGAGGCATGCCACCTCCTATCAGACTCCTTTTGACATATCCAAGGGACCAAAAATCAACCATCTGTTGCCACCAGCACAGGTGTGCACTTTGGGTTCTAATCATGTGTACCATAGGTGATTCTGGCTGCCCTTCTGGAATTTGCATCACTTTCATCATTTTTCCCTGCTCTGCTTTGCCTGTTCATTTTATTTCTATATTCTGATACTTTGATCTCACTCTTGAGAGATTTTACTTTCACATCCTTGGCTCACTGCTGATAACAATAAGACATCCCTTAGCTCCTACTTTGTTGGTTTCGTATTTCAATCCACATGTCTCCCAGTTCCAAGATCCCATACATCTCTCTGTCTACATTCCATATGAAAACATCATTAATTTTTTTCAAGCACTGTAATCTTTTAGCAATAAAATTTAGTCACTTCAAAGCTAACTTTGAATCAAACTTTTATCCATACTCCAGGGAATATAAAATCCTAAAGCACCCTCCAGGGAACAGGAGATTACCTTCAGATCCTTCTTCAGCATTCCCCCTACATTCACCTCAAATATTACTTTAGCTCAACTATGTCTTCCCTTTGATGGTTTACTGTGAAATATGGTATTTTTGTTAAGCATGTTTACTTAAAAAGACACTACCTATTCACCAGGAGATTATCCCCCTCCTCTAGCTCCGGGATCTTTTTAATCTTTGAAGAAGGATTTAAAGGTCACCAAAAATCCATATCCTTATTTGCCTACTTTTCTAGTCTCAGGGTTAAACAAATATATATTTTCAAAGACTTTGTAAGGTAGTTAAGAATTTGACATTTAAGATCAAAAGATTTTTAAGATACTCAAAAATTAATGTCCCTACAATACTGTTTAAATCTATTCATCAAACAAAAAAAAATAAAATCAATTCTCTAAACAATTTGTATTGCACATATGAGATAAAATATTGACCGATGCAGCTACTCACCGCTGGGCCTGGTAGGCCGGGCATGCCTCTCTCTCCACGTTGCCCAGGCATGCCAACAATTCCTCTCTGCCCGGTCGTTCCAGCTGGACCAGGGGGGCCATCTGGACCCTAATGTTGAGGATAAACTAAAATCAGAAACTATCCAGGGTAAAACTAACTGTGCCCAAGGAATTTAAAATAAGTTGGGTACAGCTTTACAGGTTTTTCAGTATGAAAAAGAAGTTCTCTGTTTCTCAAAATCATACTACATATGAGTAGTCATAAATTGTAATCCGCACAGAACCTCTAACATTATTTAAAGGTGAAAACAGCTCATCCGTTGGAAAGAAACTAAAGATTAATGTGAATACTGACTCAATAAAAGAGGTAACTTCAGAGAAAATTTTTTCTTCTTTATAAAAAGACAAAAAGAAAGTTTAACAATAAGGAAAAAAATAGTTATCTAAACACAATATTTAAAGGCATTTGAGGCATTTGCATATAAAATATAATATACATATATTTTTAAAGTTATTCATACATAATGAACATTTAACAAATAATTTTTTTGGTTTAGTTTTTAGATACCATATCCATTACTGCTATTTTTTAAATCTATATATATACACATTTTTCCTAAAGCCTTATAGATTTGTAAATTAAAATCTGTAGGGCATAATGCACTTTAAAAATTTTAGGAATGTGCTCAGCATAATATTTAAGCATTTTTGTGGCACTGACCATTATGGGTTTCTATTTGTAAATATCTCAGTTGAAAGTGGTCTGGAACGGATATGCCAAACTTACAGGTTGCCCATCTTCTCCTGGGTCCCCTTTGTCTCCTGGGCCACCAGGGGGGCCAGCTGGTCCTCGATCTCCCACACGCCCATGAGAGCCAGGGTCCCCACGAAGACCTGGAGGTCCCTCCTTCCCGGGTTCCCCTAGGGGCCCCGCAGGTCCTGGAGCTCCCTAGTATAACAAAGAAAGAAACACCCAGGAGGGCAAAATGGAAGCCAAGTAAGAGTGATTGACATAACGCTGTCAGCCTCAGATGCAGATGTCCAAGCCTTGCAGGTTCATTTTGCCTGTTAGATAATCAGTCATTCAACAGGATTTAAGCAAAACAAAACAAAAGAAAACACAGCTGTAGATTCATTCCCCAGGGGGAAAACTAAATATCATTTGCAGTCAATTCCCTTTGAATAATTTTTAAAGAGTGGTGCAACTAACTTGAATTTTCAAACTTACTTAAGGCTCCACTCCAATGATGAATATATAATACTTTATTCTGAAATAATTATTTATTCTTATGATTTCATCTTATAATGAATGACATTTATTAAAGAAAGTTTCATAGTTGCATCTTAACTGAAGAGAATGATTATTAGCACATAATACTGTAAGTATTCAGTATTTAAACGGAATAATAATAAAACATTGGAGCTAAAAAGAATTTGCAAATTAGCTCCTCCAAGAAATACTAGATTATTAAGGATGATTTGCTTTGCTGAAATACCAGTATGTATTATTGGAATAAGAGTTGTTAAATAAGAAAACATACCATTAAGAAATTAAATAAAATAATAAATTTAACTCAAATGTATACACGTGTGTGTGTAATTATTTCACTATCAGTGACTTGACTCACTAAGTTGACTTACAGCAGGGCCTGGCGGTCCAACTCTGCCAGCAGAACCAGGAAATCCTGTAGCACCCTAGAACCAGAATATCATATAAGCAACTTCTAAGGTAATATAAATTAGTTACATGTATTTTCCTGGGATTTTTTTCACAGGAAGACTGAAGCCTTTAGATTTCCTTTCATGTTGTAAGCAATATTTTTTTTTCTTCGTACGAATCCCATATTTTGGGGAATTAATCTAGATTAACTGGTAGGAAGGGCACTATTTTCCTTTTTCCATGCAAGTAGTACTAGAATCACACTGATATTTTATATAATCGAATTAAATAAAGTGCTTTCACATTATTTATTTACTCTTTTATATAGGTAATATGTTACTTACATTATAGGTGAGGCACCTGGGTCTCCCAGATTACAAACTTGATTTTAACGCAAATTTCCATCTGAGTTAAGTGCCCTTTGCACTATAGTACAGTTGATACAGGTAATAATTTGTTATTTCAGCCTCAGATGAAAATTATCTTTTACATGACCAGGAAGCATTAGATAACTAGAATTAGCTGTGCATACTTTGCAGAGCATCAAATAAACTTACAGGTGGACCTTGGGTTCCTCGACCGCCTTTTAGTCCAGGAACACCATTAGGACCCTAAATAGAAACAAACAAAAGAGCACTGTAGTGAAGCAAAAGAGGCTGAATGTACACTCCAAACATGGGGCACTTGACTCAAGTTATGCCTTTTTCTTGTTAACTTACATGAGGGCCAGGGGATCCTGCTAACCCTTGTGGTCCAGGAGAACCAGCATCTCCCTTTTGTCCTGGCTCTCCAGGTTCACCTTTTACTCCAGGCTGTCCATCAGGACCCTACACGAAATTATACAAACAAGCAATTGATTATAAGACTTATAGACAAATTACTTTAGAGTAATTATTACTAATGTATCAATTAATCATATATTGTGAAACAGTGCTTTATAATCAGTATTAAAGCATACTAAAGGAAAAAAAGTACTCTGATGAGCTCTTTCAAAACAGCCTAAAATATAAGCTATCCCAGTGCATTTTTATTGTAACAAATAATTATAGAAGCTCAACTAGCACAAACTCAAGTTTTGTGCCAGTCTATAAAAAATGTATTAAAAATGAGAATATTGTCTAGAAAACTGTAAATTTTCCAGAATTAATACGACTTCAAAACATATGACAATGATCATTAAACTTATTATAACAAGCTAAGTGTTTATTTGTAAATTAGGGATATTTGAAAATTATACCTGGGGTCCGGCAAAACCAACAGCTCCAGTTGGGCCATTTTCACCTCGAGAACCCTAGAAGGAGACAAAGATTACTGTAGCTTTCACACATTATTCTAAACAGGAACAGTATTTTAAAATATGATCATATAAATTTGATAGTTAGACATGTAAATATAGAAAAATTACACATATTGCTTAAGGAAGGCCCTTAAGGATTATACAAAGATATAGGTCATAGGACAAAATTCCCAAGGTCAGAAGTCTCAAAGAAGCCTCCAAATCAGTAAACAAGCTGCCTAACTACACTTAATAGATTGTATAGTAGATAATTTTTAAGTTTAATTAGAAAAGCAAAAGCTAAAAACCAGGAAGTTATACATAACCTAAAACCAATAAGCATTGTTTTATATAAATATCAAAACAAAATGACAAATTGTTTTATTGCTCAATCTCACACTAAAGAACACCAAAATACTGTCACTTACAGGATTGCCCCGGGAGCCAGGAGGGCCAACTAAACCTCGAGGACCAGGTTCACCCTAGAAAGCAGATTTTAGACGGTTACTGTCCAAAACAGTAGCTAAACATAATATAATTTTAGGACATTGGTCACTGTGTAGGAGGAGATAGTGGAAAAGAACTCTAAAATGATCTTGCTCAGATACCATATGTTATAAAATGAAAAGATTTATGAAAGAGCCAGCTATTCAGGACTCATAATTTTGAGTGTACAAATTAACAACTTGTGACTTACCTTTTCTCCAGTAGGACCTGCAGGACCTGGAGGGCCCAAAGGACCCGGAAGACCCTGTCAATTAACAGAACATAGGCATATTGAGGTAAAAAATGCACAGAAATCTTCATGCTTAAGCAAATCAACAAACAAAAAAGAAACGACTATTTTGTTATAATTTGGCTGCTTCTGCAAATCATTATCTATAATAAATGATATAACCTATATATTTTCAAGAGTTTTCTGTCTAGTTTAATACCATTTCCACCATATTTTCTCCACACAGTGTTTTAATCTCTTTCATGGAACTTAATTCATGCATACATAAAACTGTTTTCAGGCATTAGCACTACATTAATGCTAAGCTACAAAAATGTTTCTATTTCTTAGCATAATTAGCTTTGCTAATATTTATTTGGACATTTGACCACAAATTGAAAAGAGGCTTTCCTTCTTTTGCATATAATATTTTCTTAAATTATAATAGCAAAATGTCACTTTTTTATTTTTAAAAATTGAAATTGTGTTAAGGCATTTTAGGTTTTTTTTTTTCTTTTTTCTTTCTTTTTTTTTTTTTTTTTTGGCACAGGGTCTCCACTCTACGTTGCCCAGAATGGAGTGCAGTAGCTATTCACAGATGTGATCACAGCACATGCATCTTTGAACTCTTGCCCTGGATCAAGTGATCCTCCCATCTCAGACTCCAGAGTAACTGAGACTACAGGCAGAAGCCACTATGCCTGGCTTAGTTTTCTTCATTCTTTTTTTTTTTTTTTGAGACGGAGTCTCGCTCTGTCGCCTAGGCTGGAGTGCAGTGGCGCCATCTCGGCTCACTGCAAGCTCCGCCTCCCAGATTTGTGCCATTCTCCTGCCTCAGCCTCCCAAGTAGCTGGGATTACAAGCGTCTGCGACCACGCCCGGCTAATTTTTTGTATTTTTAGTAGAGACGGGGTTTCACCATAGCCAGGGTGGTCTTGATCTCCTGACCTCATGATCCGCCCGCCTCAGCCTCCCAAAGTGCTGGGATTACAGGCATAAGCCATCACGCCCAGCCAGTTTTCTTCATTCTTTTGAGATGAAAAGGAAAAGTAGCTAAAGTTTACAGCCTAAAACCCCAGCTACTTTGAGATTTATAGGCATAGGAGAGCTAACACTTAGAGGACAGTACAGCTAACACATGGGGACACAACCTGAGTCTTCTTGACAAGTAATCACAATCTTGAAACTGTGGGAATATTGGAGTCCTCTCTAAAACAAGTTCTCTATCTTATAACTGTGTATTGCCTCTTCATATGCAACCCAAATATTCTTTCATCGTTTAATTTCTGTATGTACAACTGAAGAAACTTAAGGAACAAAAATGACTTTAATTTTATAGCTTTGACAAGAACATAAGAAATCTGTGTTCTTATAGTCTCTGGATCTACAATGGAATGATATCATTCCAATAATTTATGTAATATACTTCTTTAAAGGATTTGATGAAATATAAATATCACTCATTACTTATGTTTATAGATTTTTTATACAGAGAAAACATGTTATTCATTTTTTCCCTACTATGAGATTACAGTAAGTGCTTTGCTGTGCTTCTTTCCTGCAACAATGTAGTGTCCTCATTAAAAATAAAGCAGTCTTTGCTTACATCCTGATCCTATCACATTGCAATTTCAAAGCTAGTTCATAGGCACAATTGATAAGTATTTTTGATTTTCCCTTAAAACAAACTGCCAATGCATCGTTCTTATAAATAGTACTGCACTACTTATGCATTCCAGGACATTCATGATGTAAAATATTAAAAATATACCAGATTTACTTGACTATTTTTGAAATATTAAATTAAATATTAGATTTAACTAAAAGGCAAGGTGTATCTTTTGTGCATAATTTGTTAAAAGAAGTGGTGCATCCTTAATTAAATTTGCATAAAAAGGACTAATTACCCTTAAGATGAAAATTTTCTACTACATTTCACTATATTTCCTTAATCTAAAGCTATTATAACCAATGTATTAACAATGACTCAATGTGCAGAACCAAATAGCAGTTCTCTTCTATTATGTTACAACTGTAATTGCCAGGGCACACATGACAACTAACAGCAAACCATGTCATACTGAAACAGAAATCATTAGTCAAGTATCAGGCACTATTCCAGAAAATGATGGATGTTTAAGCCATTGTGACTAGCCACTCTTACAGGAGGAAATCATTTATGTCTGAAAATATATTGTCCTTCGAGTCTGATTGTCCTTGGAATTGTAAATGCATTCTAATTTCAAAGACCTAATGCTTGTTAAATGTCAATTTCTGACATGACATTAAACAATGCTTTGCAGTCGACCATCCTTCTTGACATTCTGCTTATTCAAACTCTTTATTAATGATAACATTAATGACGATTCACTGTGCAGTAAATTTCTCACCCCAACATCCAATATACTGAGAAACATTTATCACAACTTTGGTGACTCCACAAAGCTCTACTTGTCTATGCTGGAATGAGGTATTGGCCAGCTCACTAGATTAGTATTTTAACAGAAATAAACCTTGTGTATGAAATAAAAAGATGACAGAGAAAGATAAAGAGGGCCCCCATCCCCTTAAGGCACTTATAGGCACAATAAATGTGTTTTTATTTAAGTTTCATTTAATTCAGGGTAAGCAAAATGAATAACCCGTGGTTGAATCACAGCAGATCTCACATGCCATTATTCTCCAACTCCTGACTACCGAGAAAACATGACTGACTTTATTTTGGAAAGTTCAGGGAAACTCATATGATACTGTAATGTTGGTTCCTAGCCCAGCTAGAAAAGGAATGCTTTTACTTACTCTCGCACCATCATTTCCAGCTGTGCCTTCAGCACCCTTTTCTCCTATGCCACCCTGGGAAAACACACAAAATACAATTGATTCATTTAATTGTCTCTTTCCCACACTTGTGTGTAAGTTTCATGAGAGTGAAGGCTAATTGTCATTTTCCTAGTCATATCCAGGTGAGCCTGGGATGGTGCCTCACACTGTGCATTTTCTCAGTAAATGTTTATTAGAAGAATGAAAAAATGAATGACTAGTGATTCAGGATGGTAGAAATAAAAGCCTGCTCAGGAAATCATTTCATTTTCAGTAGAAAGTCTGAATAAATGAATTAAAAAAAAAAAAAAGGACTTACTCTGTCACCCTTGGGGCCAGGAGTTCCTGCAATTCCTCTTTCTCCCGGCATACCTTGAAGACCTGGTGGGCCTGTATCTCCAGGGGTCCCAGATGGACCCGGACTGCCCTAAAATGAACCAACATTAAGTGACCATACCAATAATATTAAGATTAAACTAACAAAATTGCTTTTTAGTGGGTCAAAAATAGTTGTCAGCAATTTCATGTAGTTCAACTTAGTGCTTATATTTTTCATCTGAGAAAGTTGTCTCTGAGTGAGTTGATTTTTTTGGAATTAAAAAAAACAGATTTTGTTTTTTGATTGTTGCTTTATATTTTTAACTTCTCTCTTAAGAGGCAATTGAACGTTATTTCAAATAAAAAGGATGGAGTTGCCTTTTTTTTTTTTCCCTCTGTTGGCAACATCATGGAATATATTAAAGAAAGACGTTACATTTAGAGAAATATTTCATTCTCTCTTTAATGAAACTGATATTTGATATTAACTTGGTTTTCAGGCTAATATAGTGTCTAAATCGTAGTAGACTGTATCAATCACTCTAAACCCTGAAAATAATAAGGAGTCTCATGTCACATGATCACGAAAAATTCTACTTCAACTGTTTATACTGAAGTTGGCCACATTATTTTCTATCAATCACCAAATGGCACATATTTCTGTCTTATGATGCATTGTATTTTCAGATTTTAAAAGTTCCATATTTTCACATATGTAGAAAGCAGAATTGTGAAACCTGAGACAAGGAAAATGGAGCATATTGTTAGAAAAGCCTCCTAATGAATTATGTAATTTTCTACTTCTTTCCTCTACTTATTCATAGAAGCCACTAATAAAATGTACATAAACATTAGAAATGTTGTTTGTATATGGAAATCTATCACCATGTGCACTAAACCACAATCCCCATCAAAGAAGAGAGTCTTCTTTTTAGCTGACACTTTAGTTGCAAGGGAAAAGCCTAGTAAGCGCTCATTAAATTTTTGTGGAAGAAGAAAATGATATAATCAAATTATCTTTCAAAAACAAGACAAATGCATTCTCACACCATCATGCGTTTATTGAGCAGTAATTTTAAAGCATTTTAAAACACTGAGATCACTATGACACTTACTTTGGGGCCATCAGGACCATGTCCTCCAGCCATTCCCTTCTCACCAGGGAGTCCAGTTATCCCAGGTTCTCCTCTTTCCCCAGGATTTCCTCGTTCTCCCTAGCACAAAATTGGGATGTCAAATAATCTCAATACTTGATCTAAAAATAGGTTAAAATGTTTCTGAGAAATGGCTTGTACTGGGGAAAAATTTAGAAATGAGACATTACTAAATCTCAATTTTCTAATTTAGTGATAAGAAATAAATGTGAAGT
Source organism: Pongo pygmaeus (assembly GCF_028885625.2). Classification (NCBI taxonomy): domain Eukaryota; kingdom Metazoa; phylum Chordata; class Mammalia; order Primates; family Hominidae; genus Pongo; species Pongo pygmaeus. The sequence goes on from NC_072384.2 coordinate 89,042,957, forward strand.
AAGGATATGCTAGTTTCATAGCACAAAATATTTCTCAAAAATTGATTTTTATCCAGTCAAAGAATTTATAGGTTAAAATAAATCCCAGTTTAAGATTTTAAAAGATATCTTTTAAAACTGAAGCCAGTGGGAAACAACATCAATCATGAAGATTAAAATACTTACTCTAGGTCCTAACGGGCCAACTGCTCCGGGATCTCCAGGAACACCCTATAAACACATTTTTTTTAATGGAACAAGAGCTTTGAGTTTAGGCATTTATCAGAAAACTTTCCAGTTTATACACCTAGTTTCTATTAATGTGCCATTAGAAGGCTGGATAAGCCAACAATTTAAAGAAAGAAAAGTACGTATGTTTTTATAAATGAGGGAATATTACATGTTTTAGATGAAAACATTTTTCCAAAAAACTTTGTATTATACCTGAATGTTTGATTTTTGGCAATGAGAACATGCAAAGTACTATTTCACAAAGATAGAGCACTAGTTTTTTAGAGGCAACAAAATACATGCTAAATGTCTTTTTTTAAACTAATGGAAGATGAAAAAGTTTAAATAAAGAAAAGTTATATAAAAAGGGCTAAAGAGTTGATCTTTTAAATAGAACCAATTCAATTCTACTCAATTAAGTAAATCTTTCTTGAGCCTATAATATGGACAAAGCACTCTACTAGGTATTGTGGGTTCAAACCAGTGCAGTCATGTCTAAATTAAAAGTTTGTTCTTACATAAAAGAAAGTTTGTCAATTTGAAATTTCTTTCTTTGATAAAGATGATAACTTTATCAAATAGGCCTCCAATCTTATTCTCCGAAATGGACTGTCCTCACTGTGGCCTGATCTCCCTAAAAGCCCAATCTGATCATATTACTCCTTCCTTAAAAACCCTTCTTTTTTTTTTTTTTTGAGACGGAGTCTCGCTCCATCACCCAGGCTGGAGTACAATGGTGGCATGATCTCGGCTCACTGCAACCTCCACCTCCTGGATTAAAGTGATTCTCCTGCCTCAGCCTCCCAAGTAGCTGGGAATACAGGCATGTGCCACCATGCCCAGGTAATTTTTGTATTTTTAGTAGAGAGGGTTGGCCAGGCTGGTCTCGAACTCCTGATACCAAGTGATTCACCTGCCTCAGTCTCCCAAAGTGCTGGGATTACAGGTGTGAGCCACTGTGCCCAGCCTAAAAACCCTTCCTTAGCTTCCCATTACTCTAATGATGAAGAACAAATTAGAATCAAATTAAAACCCTCCATAATCAGGCCCCTGAGTCACCCTGCAGCCCCCTTTCTATTTTCCCCAAATTACATTACCCACTCTGATTTGTAAGCTTGTCTCATTTCCTGGAGGTTTTTCCTATCTTCCCTCCTTCATCATTACCATCATTCATCTCTCAGATCTCATAAAAGATATTACTTTGTCTGGAAAACCTTTCCTAAACCTCCCAAGTCTTATTTAGGTGCATCTTTTTTATTTCCATAAACATAGTACCTCCCCTATTATGGCATTTAGAGCATGCTATTATTGTAATTGTCCTATACTCTCTGAATCCTACTATACTGTAAGGACAGCAAGGTCCAAATCCATTTTGTTCAGCTGGTTCAGGCCAGTGCTTTGTAGAGGCAAGCACACAGAGTGTTCAGCAAATATTTATTAAATGATTTAATGAACAAACGAATCATTCAAAGAAAAATAAATAAATCTATGAGCCAGGAAAATGACAGAATAAAATTGTTAGTATTTGTTCATAACTGTTTATATAAAGTGGTTAAGAACACATCTTGGGAAGCAGATGACCTGGGTTTAAATCTATTAACTGTGTGACTTTGGTAAAGTTATCTAACATCTGTATGCCCCATTTTCCTCACCTACAAAATGGAGATAATGATAGTACCTAGTACATAGGGCTGCTTTGAGAACTCAAAGAGATAATGTATGTAAAGGAAAGCACAACAGAGCCTCACGCATAAAAAGTGATAATTGAGCCAGCAATGTACAGTGTTGCCATTATTATTATTTAAACACTTACTTGATCACCTGGCTTTCCACCTTCTCCAGGAGGCCCTGGAGGACCAGGAAGCCCCTAAAACAAAAGTAAGAAAATAAAATTGTGAAACTGTGAAAGTTTAACAGGCTACCAGTGTTAACAGTTTACTTTTTACAATTCATGGAGTCTCCAAGAATATATTTTCAATGAAAATATATTGTTCAGACATTTTAAGCAAAAAATATTGTTCAGAAGCATTAAAAAAAGACTACCAACAAAACATAACAGCTAGTCAATTTATAGGATTGTATTTTCATCTGCACACCACTTAGCAAAAAAAGAGAAAATGTAACAGGAGTTTCTTCATATTTATAGAGTTTTTATGGCTCTGTGAACAATATTTTAGACTGCTAGAATATTATTTAAAGTCAGTCCAGAAAGTTTTTTGACCTCCTTTTAAATAATGTACATACTGATATATATAGATAAATTATGAAACTTTGTTCAATAAAAAATTCTAGTCACTGTGCCAATAAAACTAAATCAGCCTTAAAATGGTTTCATAAACTTTGTTGAGCTTTCAGAAACATTTTATTCCTGATATCTTTTTATTACTTTTTTATTTTTTATTTGTTTTGTTCATAATTTGCAGATTTGATCAGTTTTTTTAGAAGTCCATTCCTTTACTTTGAACAAAAATGTTCGATTTTATCCAAATGTCTATACTATCTATTGAAAGAGGGATGACTTTTTGAAAATTGTAGAATTTCAAATCTTCTGACCATACCTTTTTTTTTTTTTTAAAGCATTTTAGTTAATGGAAGATGAAATGGAAAACCGAATTAGTGCATACCTGAAAACCTGTGGGGCCTGGAGGTCCTTGTTCTCCTCTTTCACCAGCTAGACCCTAAGTTGTGAAGGAGAAAATAATTGTGAATATAACCAGATCTTTGTCTGCTTCCTCTCTATGTGAACCACTAGAAGTACTGATATTTATTTGTAGTTCTTCCAATCACATGTTTTTCTCTTTAGCCAGGTAATAAACTAGTATTAATAGTAACCAAATGGTATTGTTTGAAGTCTCTGGAGGTGAGAAAATATCTTCTAAAGCCAGTGACTGACAACATGTATTTATTTTTTGATCCAAACTTAAATGTCTGGAGCCAATTGTAAACTTATGGGGAAATTGGATTGAATATAGGAAAACCCATTACTTTTGTATATATAATCTAAAAACATAATATTTTTATTATAGTTTATTTCTGAATGTCTGAAGAATTATTTATCAAGACTTCAAAAACAGAATGACTAAAGAAAGCAAAGCTAACATTTTAGAAAGATTTAAACTGCCCCACCCCAAAACAAATAAATATGCCAAAATATTTCTGATAAACACTTCATTTTAAAATCCTAAAATGAAAATAGACCTCAAAGAATAAGTATTATTCCTTTTACCTCCTAAAAAATACCTTAAATAATTTTTTTTTTTTTTTTTTTTTTTTTTTTTTTTGGAGATGGAGTCTTGCTCTGCCACCCAGGCTGGAGTGCAACGGCATAATCTTGGTTCGCTACAACCTCCGCTTCCCGGGTTCAAGTGATTCTCCTACCTCAGCCTCCTGAGTAGCTAGGATTACAGGCACACGCCACCATGCCTGGCTAATTTTTGTATTTTTAGTAGAGACAGGGTTTCAGCATGTTGGCCAGGCTGGTCTTGAACTCCTGACCTCAGGTAATCCACCTACCTTGGCCTCCCAAAGTGCTGGGATTACAGGCGTGAGCCACCCTGCCCGGCCTTAAATAAATTTTTATGAGATGCATTATTGAGAGAAGGTAGATAACTGAGTATTTAAATATTTTAAATAAAACATTTTATAAAATATGTTACACACTGTTTTCCTCAGTTGATATAGTCCTTAATTGTGACATGTAAAAACCTTTGCAGTCAGACTTTTACAGAAGTTTAAAGTAAAAAGATCAATCATTATATTTAAAAAGGCAGAAGACATTATCTCACAGAAATCAAAAGAGAAGGTATAACAGAAATTCTTCATTCCCATACATTCTTATTCACTTTCCCTGAAACTTATGCATAGGTCTTGAACAAACATCATTGAAAAATGCAATGTGTATATATATATATGTTCTCACACACACACACAAAAATCACATACCGGCGGGCCCACAGGACCAGAAGGTCCAACTTCACCATCTTTTCCAGGAGCTCCCTAGTATCACACACAGATATTTGTGAGGTGAGTCCATAAGAATTTAAATAGTACCTACATTATTTTTCTTTAGCAGAAAATGTATATTTACCCTCTGCCCAGGAACTCCAGCATTTCCTGCTTCTCCAGGTTTCCCAGGGTCACCCTAAAGAATAAATGAAACTTTTGTAAAATTCTTTCAATTTGTCAAAAACATACCTCCACCAAATGAGGATCATGATGAGGTGGCCAACATATTATACACTGTACTCACACTGCTACCTTTGGGGCCTGGAAGGCCCATGCTCCCAGGCTGCCCTCTGATTCCTATGGAGCCTGGAGGACCTGGACGACCATCTTCCCCTGGAGCACCCTATAGAATTGACAGGAGCCATGTAAGTTTCATGTAAGTTGTTTCTAAATATAGCATCACCCAAAGTGTCATGTACCTTTGCTTACTACTATGTTACATAAATTTTAAATTATCTTGCATTTTCATGTTAAAGAATCAAGACAGTTGAATGGGTTTTTTAAAAACACTGAAGTATTTTAAGTAACTAGAAGAGAGATTTTATTCGTATTCTAGACATGAGCTTCCTCATGATGTCTCCTGACAATCATATTAATAGGGGAAATCTTTCTTCTTTCATTTACTCTGGTTTGTGGTAATGAAAATTCAGGACTTCTATTTCACATTGCAGGACAACGGAAGACCTTAGAATATATAAGCTGTCAAAATTCATACCTACTTATCTCTTAAACATATAAAATTAAAAGGATATAAAAATGAGAATATTGCTAATAGACAAATTTCACCAATATTAAAAACTATATCATTTTAACTTTTTCACTGATGTCAGGCAGGGAAGCAATTGAATCTCAAATATTTATCTTAGTAAAATTTGATCTACATTTTTGTCAACTTGAAAATAGATCCTAAGAATATGCTTCCAGAAGTTGTTATAAATATGTCAATATGACCAGCATCCATATAATCAAAAACATTAACCTAAATAAATATCATTTAAGTTGCATGTCTATTGAAAAATATTAGTGGTTGTGGACTTCTGTTTAAATTACTTACCAAAGGTCCAAGTTTTCCTTCAGGACCTTGAACACCAGGATTTCCTGTCAAACCCTGAAAATAAAAAAGCAACTGTCAGTTTGTTGCTGATCTGCAGTTGAAATAAAGATTCTCAAGAGTAAAAATAGTGTTGCATTTTTGTCAACTGAATAGAATGACATTTCTGTAAATCAAATAAATTTTTAAGTAAAATTACTTTATTTGCTATATTGCTATAAAAGTATATTTACAAATATTTATAAATTCTTTACTTGCTAACAAGTAAAGTTATAAAATTTGACAAACAGGATTTGTTTCTCATGCAAAGTGATAAAGCTATTAATACATACTGCTTTGAGAGAGACTAGAAGTTACCGTATTTTCTATATATGATAAAAATAACAAACCAGTATTTTTTAAAATAATGAATTGGATCAAAACCATAGAAACAAAGAAATGTTCTAAACTGTAAAAACAAACTAAATTTAAAAACAAACAAACAAAAACCCGATCAATGCATGCTCAGGAGCACTTCTCCCCACTGATGCAGCAAACACTTGCTACATTCTTACCCGAGCACCTGGAAGCCCAGGTTCCCCTGGACGTCCTGGATCCCCCTGGCTTCCTTTGGGTCCTGAAGAACCTACAGGACCCCGTTCTCCTTGAGCACCCTGTACCGAGGCAAAGCAGATGCATGAAGAAAAAGAGTATAGAAAAACAAAAGCAAGCAGAAGTAAAATTACTGTTTTACAAATCAAGGCACTAATATAACATACAAATCAAGGCACTAATATAACATATAAAATTTTGTCAGCACATTCCTCCAACTAGCATCCTTCCCCCCTATGCCTCTTAATACAGGAATTACACAAGAGAGGATTGGGGTTAGGCCTGGTATCTGTATCCATCTCCTTTCTGGATCTGAGCCCATGCAGGCCATAGCTAGATCACCGTGCTGAAAAATGGCATCTTCTGGAGCACCCCCCATGTAAGTATCAACATTGACAGGGCAACCTCACCTTTGGCCCAGGTAAACCATCAGAGCCTGGAAAGCCACGATTGCCAGGAGCACCCTACAAATGACCAAAATGTGATTCTTAATTGTTGTTGATATTTTTGCAATATGTAATGAATAGGTGATTTTTATTTTTAGCACTATAAAGTTTTTCATCAAGCCAACATGGCTATAGATATGCATGAGAAAAATCTGACTTGATGGAAAAAATTTAAAATTTTGAAGAACATATAAGTAATGAGCCAAATAATTCCTCAAATCAAGAAATATTCTGCACTTTGGGAGGCCAAGGCAGGCAGATCACCTGAGGTCAGGAGTTCAAGACCAGCCTGGCCAACATGGTGAAAACCTGTCTCTACTAAAAATACAAAAATTAGCTGGGTATAGTGGCAGGAGCCTGTATCCCAGCTACTCAAGAGGCTGAGGCACAAGAATTTCTTGAACCTGGGAGGCAGAGGTTGCAGTGAGCCAAGATGGTGCCACTGCACTCCAGCCTGGACAACAGAGCAAGACTCTGTCAGAAAAAAAAAGGAAGGAAGGAAGGAAGGAAGGAAGGAAGGAAATAGTCTAACGATTCATAGTAAAATTAAACAGAGAAAACTGATATCTAGAGATGAGAGGCATAGGTACCATCTATAGCAATTAAAATGTCAACAATGACATGCATTAATGACATTTTTGTGAAACGCTTTGCATTCTCCAAAGCTCTAGATAAATGTGAGATTATTGTTCTTCTTTTCAGACCTGTCTCACTGTGCTCCAGTCACAGCTACCTCTTCTGGTCTTTAAAATCACCAGGTCCTTTCTGCCCTCCCAGCTTTCATTTGCTTTTTCCTCTGCTAAGAATGTTCTTCCTTCCAAGTTTTCTATTGGCTTATCACCATCTTCAGGTCTCAGCTAAAATGCTATCTTCTCAGAGGATCCTCTTTCCTAACCACCTAATCTAACATTATAACACTGACATATATATGTAGTTACTCTCCAACGTGTCATGCCTTTATTTAGTGTGTGTATGGCACTTTTTAAAGTGTGTACATATATTTTTATTTACCCGTTGACTTGTTTATTGTTTACCTCTCCACTAAAATAAACAACTATTTACTAGTCTCCACACGAGGACTAGGACCATAGCCTTCTTGTTCACTGATATAATTCCAAGCACAGATGGCTCAAATTGGCATAGACTAGTGATTTAACCAATATTAGCTGAATGTATGAATAATGATTAGTCAGTTGGCTCTTTCTATTTGCACATAACTGTACTGAACTGTGCAAGGAACCTGCAAGCATTTCTCTCAACTGTTCTAGTTTTCCTTACTATTCTTAGACTTACACACATAATTCCCTCACAACTATAAGAATGTGTTGTATTATTTAAATTTACCCTTTCTCCCACTGGCCCTGGAGGACCAACTGTTCCTGGGTCACCTCTGGGACCTCTTTTGCCTTCTTCACCGGGTGGGCCTATAGGACCCTGAATACCATGTGGCCCCTGTTAAAAACAGAAGGACAGAAGGACAGTTACCAGAAAGACCCATTCAACAAGTGAATTATAGTTGGAAGCCTAATTTAACGAAGTCAGTCACAAATTTTAAAGTATATGGAACAATGAGATATTTTCATCTCAAGCTATTATAATTCTCATTATTATTTTAAACCCTTGAGCATTTTGAGCTGTACACGTCCAGACAATACTATGTTCTTCCTATCATTAAAACAATGAAACCTTACTGGTTCCCCTTTTGGGCCAGCTTCTCCTTTGAAACCTGGAACTCCTGGATCACCCTGAAAAAAAATATTGATATTTGTAAGAACCAGGACATTTAGCTAGTCCAATCTGCTCAAATTAGTTACAATAAATAGGCTTTAAAAATTCTCTGCAGCTGAGTCTGTTTTGCTCATATATATGAGTCTGTTTTGTTATATATATATATATAGCATAATATAATCATTTTTAATATAATATAATATATAATATAATATTTAATATAATATCATTTTTAAATGCATGCATGTGAATATGTTAATATGTGCAAATTTTTATAAAATTCAGTATAATTTGGAAGCCATTTATTTAATTTATAGTGGTCTTTAAGAGATTTATTTTTGAAATCATGTTTTTTATCATGTGAGGTAGAATAAATAGAATTATTGAGTTATTATTCAAATTTGAAAATTAAAATTGGAACTATCAATGACAATTTCTATAGATAAATATATTTAGGCTGTATTTTAGGATGTGAACTTGTTTACCCAGAATCAAAATAATTTTATATTTATGCTATACTTATTGAGAATTTAGCAACTTCAAATAGGGCATTTCACTCTTGGAATGTTCGAGGGTTTTCTGTAGGTGTGTCTTTAAATACCAACTGTAATTTAGGTTGTAAGAACTGGATTGCAAAATTCAGAACTTGGTAAAATCAAATGTGACACTAGCAACACTAATGATTTAATAAATCTGTCAACAGCACTTTAAGAATTTATCAGCATGACCACATTACTTGGAACAGAATTGTAAATATTTGTTTAAATATTTATTTTCATACATCAAGCTAAAAGCTATTAAGCACAACTTCTCAATGTGCTTATTTCTTATGGGTTGATCAAAATATTTTTTCTAATAAATAATTTCTGTAAAATATGAAAACATTCAATCTGACATTCAATCTATTAATATGTTTGAATCACTCTTTAAGAATAACTCTCAAGAAATAGTTGTTGAACCCATTTTTAGCCTAATTGTCATTATAAATTCCTATTGAAGCTCCATATTCCTCACGCTGGCTTGCATAATATTTTCATAATATTTATTATTCAATTATTCATAAAATTCTATGAGGTGAACCATAAAGTTATAACCTTATTGTTTTAAATAAAAGAACACTAAAATTTAACATACTGCAATAATGTTCCACTTAGAATTTAAACATCTAAGTTGTACCTCAACATTTAGCTTTCACTTCACAAAGACTCCCAATCTTCCCACATTTGGATAAGTCACGTTATCTGTGTTTCATTGCATCACATTACATGTTATTACTCTTGGAGCTCTTAGTTAGATTACACTAAAGGATGATAGTTCTTTCAAAGGTCATTACCGGTTGGCCTCGAATTCCCTGAGGACCAGTGCTACCCTGAGGTCCTGGAGATCCAGGAGGCCCTGCCGAGCCGGGAGGACCAGAGGTACCCGGAGAGCCCTATTAAACAGCAAGAGTGATGTGATAAGTAGAGACACAGGTAGCAGTCTGGGGCCAATGTCTAAAGAATCATGCCCATTTGAGCTTCACATGGCATAAATGCAGTACTCACCGTTGGGCCTTTGGCACCAGGAGTACCATCAGTTCCTATTGCACCCTAAAAGGTACATTAAAAGTAGGTAATGAAATATTAAGCAATATCTAGATACAAATGTAGTAGTATACAGACGTCCAGCCATCTTCAAAAAGGAAGTAGAAGCGTTTTTTAAAAATCAACCACCATTATATCATAAAAATTACTTTTTTGACTAATTCTCTTTTACATAAAATAGGTAAAACTTACAGAGTTGACAAGGGAAATATATTTTTTCACAGTCGTAAGCACTCATTCAGAATTCAGAGAATATATTAAATTTTATATTTCAAAATAGCTAGAAAAAGAGGACTTAAAATGTTCCCAACACATAGAAGTGATATATGCTCAATGGGATGGATATCTTAAATACCCTGACTTGATTTTACACATCTTAGGCATATAACAAAACATTACAGGTACCCCCTAAATATGTAAAAATATTATGTATCAATAAAAAAAATAGGTTGAATTTGTTCTGATGCTACAAGAAATGTCCAGCTTTCTGGGCTGGTTCTTAAATATGCTAGAAACTTACAGGAAGACCTGGAGAGCCAACTGGACCTGGGGGCCCAGTTTCACCTCTCTGCCCCTGAGGACCTTCAGGGCCTCGCGCCCCTGTAGGACCTGCTTCTCCCTAAAAGGATACAAAGGGAAATGTTAATTTAAGAAAAATACGAGAGTGGCATTGTACAAAGTTGACTGCTTATTTGGAATTTCACATTTGAAACCCAAATATTTAAAGAGGCCATAGAGGATTACAAGAGATGTGCGCCCAACCAAGCTTAAGGAGTGCACTCACTTTCCCACTTCCTTCTTAAGGGATGACACTGGTGGCCTCTTTACTAGGAATATTCTCCATATCCAATCTCCATTTGAAGAAGCCCTACACCAGGGCTAGCTTAAGTTCCCTCTTCTCTGAACCTCCACAAAATCTGAAATTTTTCTTACCACATCTATCAGAATTTACACTTATTACATATTAAACAGTTAAGATAATCTAAGTTCATAAAGAAAAACTGGAAACAGCCCTACACCTCAGCACACTGAGTCTACTCAAAGAATAAGATGGTCTTAAATATCTTTTATTTAAGATATTTATCAAAGAATAGATATTCTTAAATCTGTATGGTTTACTTTTAATATGTTCTTACATAAATACTCAGGTTATTCAAGCCCATTTCTGTATAAACAGTGTATATATTCAGACTCTTTAACATAAATCAAATGAAGGAGAAAAACTGACTGACCCACTGTGCTTAAAGGGGTTGTTTCTGTTCAATGTAAAGCTAGATATTTCAAGTCTAGCAATTTACTACAAAATTAAAGCTTCATGCAATCATTAAAGGATAAATCATATTATTTTCCAATATTTATAAAACAACCTAATATCAGCTAAAATGTGCTGCAAGATTCAGACAATAGTTTTCCAAATCTGTGAGACTCACTGTAAAAAGTCTATATAAAATTTCATACCATCATTACAGAACAAGAAATCGTTTCCTTGCTATATAAGCAGTATAACAAATCATATTTCAGAGTATAAGATTTGAGTTGTAAAAATTCAGTTCCACTGACCTTCAAGAAAGCATTTATCAGTAAAGTGAAAAACATCTGGGCTACAACTTTATTTAAGTCTAATCAACTTAATTTTTGGCAGCCTTATAAGCAAAATGCCATCTATTTTTAAACCAAAGAAACAACATTTCTTTGATAAGAATTAAAAGATATTTTTAAAATGCAACATTAAGAGCAGAGTGAAGTGGTTAAAGTAACTTAATAGCTCCCTTTATTTCAAGCCAAGATAGTGAGTCCAGCTGGCAAATAAAAATGCCTAGTTGAGTTTTAATTCATATAAACAACAATAACTTTTAGCATAAGTTTTTTCCACGCAATATTTGGGACATACTTATACTAAACATGTATTCTTTGCTCATCTGAAATTCAAACTTAACTTGGTTTCTGTATTTTATCTGGCTTATTATGTACCTATGTGGATCTAATCCTAAAGGGGCCTGGAAAACTAAAATTCTAAGCCTTAGGAATCTCATCAGTATCAGTAAAGCATATTGAATCTCTGTTTCACTTCACTGAAATGCAAAGAACTGGATTTGGAAGTTTGTTCTTTAGTCAGAGAGCAGAGACCATGGCAGAACTTTGTAGGAAAAGCAGGATCCTGTCCAAAAACAAAGATCCAGGAATTTTATGGTGGAGAGAAGCGGGAAGGAAAACATAGAAAATTTCTAACAGAAACAGTTTTGCTAGATGTTTGAGTTTTATTAAGCAGTTTTCAGTAGCCAACAACCAGCACCACAAACAGCGCAGGAGGAGAGAGAAGTAACCAGAGTGAATGGTTGTGTAAACTATGATTGCTAGTGAAGTTAAAGTAAATCCCATGAAAGTTGCAGTATAAATCTCTTTCTGCTAATTCATAGATTTGTGAGTATTTCCTTAACCACAACTCAATTTGCGGACGGAGGGTCTCACAAAAAGAGGGAAGGGATTTTGCATGTTTTGATAGGGGTATATAGAGAGTCTGGGCCAGAGTCTGTGGTAGTGACATTATTAGGACTTCAGGAAGCAGATCAGATTCAGAGGAGAACCCAAGAAGATCTCACCCACTTGAATCCACATTAAGTTCTCAGTGAATGCAGGGAAAGGAATTAAGGCACTATTTTAAAGCAGTGGCATCCCCATAGCACAGTGTTTGAATACGTCATTAGAGAGAGCCTACAGAATAATTTGACATGGTGATTCTCACATTTTCAAGGAATATCTGAAATGTCAGCTACAGACATTTTTCTTCTGGTTTGTTTCTAAGTTTAAATCCAATTTGAGTAGCACAACTAATAAGAAGCATGAACCTACATTGAGGGTGTCCTCTGCATCAGGCCCTATGTGACGGGTTTACGTAGATGGTGTCACTTAATCCTCAACAAAATTCCATGAGAAAACAAGGTTTGGAGGGGCCAGGTGACTGTCCGTGACCGCAGTCATTTTTGTACAGCATAATCTTGTGCATAATCTCTTCAGTATTAAGAAAGTCTTTGCCAAGGGAAACATGGCATCGGGGGAATCAGATGTGTTATATTGCTTACAATTTGAAAGAGGTGTTCTGAATTAATTCACCAGTTTATCTAATGTAATCCTAATGTCCTTCTACTGTCATCCTTGAATTTATCCCAACGTACTGAGAGAAAGAACCAATTGTGACTCACTACAAATGTTAAGTCATCCCACAGAACACTTTAATCCATTCCCACATGAAGAGCCAAATATTCTCCGTGCCCACTCCTTTAATGACTGCATAGAATTGGGTTGTGGGGCTGGGGGAGTGCAGAGTGATAACAAATGTTAGGTGAAAATGTTAGATGCCTTTTGACAGCATCTAATTTATTTTAACCTCCTATTGTTTGGAACATTCTGCTGTTTATTACTTCCAGGTACTCTATTCAAGAATAGAGAATAGAGTTCCTATTCAGTTTAAAGCTCCTATTCCTTATAGTTCTTTTGACTGGCTGGCATTAGAGTCCTAACACATCAGGTTCTTTGATATTATAAGGGTACAATTATAAGTAATTCTCCTTTAATTATATTTATACAGTTAATTTTATTTTTTCATTTATCTTTTTCCATGTAATAATGAAAAATGAGCACACTCTAGGCTCTTTCCTTAGTTACAAGTAACTTCCACACTTTTCAATTAATTAAATGTCATTCTTCACTTTGGGACTCATGTAATCATGTAGCGTTAAATACTGTATATTAACATTAACTTCTTACCTTCATTCCAGGATTTCCTGGAAAACCAGAAGAGCCTGGTATCCCAAGAGGACCCTATTAAAAGAAACCAGAAAAGTAATCAGACATGTATTCAATTAGTATCTAATTGGGTCATTTTTTAGAGTTTGGCGTCATTTTGTATTTGACACATAAGAATAACCTGCCTTTCACTTTAAAATTACAAGGATAATAGTCTAAATTCATTATAAGTACCTTCAACATCAATCTAAAGTAATACTAAAAGACATATCCAAGGTATTAAATATAATTGGATTACTCAAATAGCATATAGGATTAAGTCAATCACAAACATAAAGTGTTTCAAACAATTGCCTCTTGAGAAACGTACTTTCTTTGTGTTAATCAAATAATATAGTTTTTAGAAAGTTATATTTTATATCAAAATCTAGTACTTCATTCTATAAAAATGATGCTTAAGAACCATCTGGAGGCCAGGCATTGTGGCTCACGCCTGTAATCCCAGCACTTTGGGAAGCCAAGGCAGGCAGATCACCTGAGGTCAGGAGTTCGAGACCAGCCCGGCCAACATGGTGAAACCCAGTCTCTACTAAAAATACAAAAATTAGCTGGGTGTAGTGGCTGGCACCTATAATCCCAGCTACTTGGGAGGCTGAGGCAGGAGAATTGCTGGAACCTCGGAGGTGGAGATTGTAATGAGCTGAGATCACACCATTGCACTCCAACCTGGAGTGAGACTCCATCTCAAAAAAAAAAAAAAAAACCATCTGGATATTTTAGAGAGGTTTTTCAGGCAATAATAAGTGGATATTTATAGATATTTCTATTACCCTACATTTGGGAGGGAAGGCATGCATAGAATTTAAACCATTGATTAAAAGACTAAATTTAAAAGAAGTGAGTATAAGAGGAATTCTAGTACAGATTACTCTAACTCCAAGGATTGTACTTTAATCCCGTCAGTTTTGAATTAATAGAAGCCCTTTCAAAGTGTACTTATTTTTTCATCCTATGTTTTGTTTCCTACTTATGAGAAACAAGGAAGAAAAGATCCTTGGGGCAAATGATTTCAATTTCTATTTATAATTTACTTTTGGCTAATAGCTTTAAATTTATTTTATTTTATGATCGTTCAGTCTTGGCCCACGTTGATCATGAATATTTCCTACAATACTTTCTCTCTTTCCCTCATAATATTTTCTTTTCTTGGTGTTTTGTTAGCATAATTCACCTTGTAGAGCTTGACTCAATTTTTCCTGTTGCAGCAAAATAAAATTGTTCTACGGACTATTTATTTAGGAGCATTTTCAGTAACAACTTTGTGATCAATTACTACATTAAAAAATGGCTTTAGAAAACATTTTATAAATATATTTGTGCTATTATAAAACACCACTTCTTGGTTTCCTGCAACAGCTATCCACATTGATGACCCTGTGAAATCATCTGTAGAGCTTTAAAAAATACTGATTTCTGAGTCTACCTCTAGATATTACGTTTAAATTGGATTGGACATCAATATTTTCAAGTTTCCAGGTAATTCTAATGTACAGCCAAAGTTGAGAATGACTAATTTCATGATGAACAGATAAAGTTTACTACATGATGCCTACAATATAAGTATGTACATTTTACTAGCAACCAGTGTTAATCATATATGAAATAATTTCTTCTAGATACCATTATATCATCCTTTTAAAAGTCAGAGCACCTCTATTAAAGTTACATAATTTGATGGGAAAAGCACATGTATAATAAGTTGCTCTATAATTCAGAAAATAAGTCTTGAAGCTCTTTTTAAAAATTAAATTAGTTTTGTTTTGCTTGTAGAGACATAATTTAAGTGTCCTTGACAGAATAATAATAGAGGCCTTGATCCACAGCACTGTTACAATTAAAATCTACTTCAATTCCACACATCTCTTAGGATTCTTTGTACCTCTGGGTAACTCAGCAGTTAATGAGCAGCAATTGAGGCTATTCACATGGGAAAACTATCGCAAGTAACGGAATTTTAAAAAGGTAATATGTTTGAAATGTGTCAAATTTAAAATATTTGCTTTTGTTTATAATTTACATTTGATTCTTTGTTTATAATTTATAGATGATTCTTTAGTCTTAGCCATATTCATTTCATCATTCACATTACCAGGAGATAATCTTTCTAGTCATAAAGTTCCTACGTTTAAAATCTCTGAATGATCTTACATTAATTACTATAGAGAAGAGCTCAAAAACCCTTTAAGTGGGTAAGTATAGCCCTTCATGATCTAGATCTAGTTATTTAGCTAATTTGCAATAGCTAAGTAAGTGTTCAGATTTTCATCTTCAAGCATGAATTAAAGATTCATAGTTACAGAGGATTACCTTTGAAATAGTGCAAGATGGTCTAAAGCAAAATACAGTAGCCTTGTCCATACCAAGCACAAAAAAAACACAGTGTATAAAATATTGGTACACACTGAGACCTCATCATTTCTCATTCCATGTTACACTTTTACTCCCACAGCTGTATTTATTGCCTGTATGTTAAAAATTTCCAAAACTACATTTGAAATTCAAATTTCTATCCTGAGCTCCACTCTTGTGTATCTAATCACAAAATTGAATTCATTTATTCCCATTCTAAACTCAAACCCACAAATGGTATCCTGTTCCTCTTTCTTTATTTCCAATTTCTGATAAATTACATCATCCATCAAACACTTTAAACCAGAAATCTGCTGGGCCATGTCCATTAGAGTTCTTAGCTCATTGACATGCAGTTGGCCTCTGTTACTACCATAATAACTTTTGTTCACATCTTTGTAATTTCTTTCTAGAATTATGCCAGTGGTATTCAAACTCATTCTTTATTCTTCGCCATCTTCATTTCATCTTCAACATTACCAACAGATTATCCTCTGGTCATAATGTTCTTATGTTTAAAATCCCTGAATGATCTCACATTAACTACTATAGAAAAGAGCTCAAAAACCATTTAACATGGTAAGTATAACCCTTCATGATCTAGCTCCCGCCTCTCAATCCAATTTTACCTTCCTAGAATTTTCTGAGCCCACTGTGTTTTGTCATCTATCTATCCTATGGACAATGCTATATTCTTGCCCATTTTTTATATTAAATACTTATCTTTCAGGACTTGGCTTGAAAGTTGTTCCCATACCTGAAGTTGTATACTGTATTATGGAGTTAACAATTATGTTATGCAACAATATTAATATCTCTCTCTTCCTTAATAGAACAGTTTTGAAGAAGTACTGTGTGTCCACCAGCTTTTTATTCCAAGTGTATGGAACGTGGTGAGTGCTCTGTAAATGTGTTTGAATGTACAAATGGAAGAATGCATGAATAAATTAATGAATTAATATGAAAATAAGATAACTCACCATCGGTCCAGGTTTTCCAGGCATACCATGTGCACCTCGTTGTCCCTAATTAAGAGAAAAAGAGACAAGACAGGATAAGATTACGTTTTGGACTATATTTTCTCATTATTTGTTTTATAAAAAATTTCCATGTTACAAATTGGAGAATAAATATTAAAGTTAACTGACAATAACCCTCGCTCAGTTAATAGCAATATAAATACATTTACACAAGCTGATATGGTAGTCATAAATGCATCTATCCTTATAGCAATAAGAAATAAAATCAGGATTGAGAAAATGAAACTGATTAAAATGATTCTTTTTACTTTAATGTATCATCTTCTAACATATGAACTCAGAGACAATGAAAATTTGAACACCTCAATATTCTTAATAGCCAGATTAACTCAGAGAAGCAATGTCTAGAAAATAAAACACACAGAGAGATAAATTAAGTTATAGTGAATTCTGTAGGTTTCACTCAGAGCTCCCTTAAGTACTGAAATATTCATCCTGTCAGCTGGAAATATAACCTGCTGATGGCTCACTATTGATACATTCCCTAGGAATTGCCCTCAGCTAAAGGGAATTAGCTCTCTCAAGATTGTGCCCTTTCCTTGGTCAATGCAGGGATACAAAGCATTGGCCCTTATTTGAGACAAGTCTGCAAGAGCCATCTCAGCTCCATAGTTCCCCTGAAATTGACTGAGATCTCTGTTGCAATTGCAACACAATTCAATTTCTCCCTCTGACAAACCCTGCTTTTATTCATTCCTTCCTTCAAAAATACAGCTTCTAAGAGTACTCACCAATAAATTTCCTGTACTGTATACAAGTCACTTTTTTGAGGCTGTTTCCTAGGAAACCTGACCTAAGACCCTAAGACCATTGATGCTAGAGTGGTTACAAGAAAGCAAACTCTAAAATGGGATTTGTAAGCTGGATTTCCCACTGGTCAGCTGGTGACAGTCAGAGTATGAATCACCCTTGGCATGCTGCGATGGCACAATAGTAAATATTGCCACGAGTGGTGAACAGAGATATTTTAAGGGAATGGGCTAGTAATGCAATATCTCAGGCATTTGAGAAGACTTAAGAAAATAACAATTATAAAGCTGATGGAATTGCATGGGTCTTGTATAGTGCATCTATTGGAGAAAGACACTAAAAGGCTGATGGTGATTAATCACCAATGTAAGACTCCTTGGCAGCATTTTTTTAAATTCTCATCTCCTGCAACCAGAGAGAAGAAAAAGCTGAATATCAGGCCAAGCACAGGGCTTAATGCAAGACTATGAGAGCTCTTGGGATGGTGAAATTCTCAAACCTAGAAAATCTGTTATGTCATGGTCAGGGTCCTGGATTGGGAGGAGTCGGACTCAGATTTGGCAATAGGATATGTGGGTCAACACACTGAAGAACTTCAGCTGGGCCCAGTGACTCATGCCTGTAATTCCAGCACTTTGGGAGGCTGAGACAGGAGGATTGCTTGAAGCCAGAAGTTTTAGACAAGCTTGGGCAACAATGTGAGACCCTGTCTCTACAAAAAAAAATTAGCCAGGAATGGCGGCATGCACCTGTAGTCCCAGCTATTTGGGTGAGAGTATCGCTTGAGCCCAGGAGTTCAAGGCTACAGTGAGCTATGATTGTGCCGCTGCCCTGTAGCCTGGGCAACAGAGTAAGACCCTGTCCTCAAAATTTAAAGGAAAAAAAAGAAATTTAAAATATCAGGTCCATCTAAAGTCACTTGGCCTAGAGAAGTGGCCCATTACCCCCATTAATAGTTGGTACTTCTCTCTTGTTGAAGATGATACCTAAGCCTCTACTTTGGAAGACAACTTAAGCCCACTTCTGGACACCAGACCAATAACTAACACTACTCCTGATTTTTTAAAAAGATATCATACACCAAAGCACCTATAAGACCTAAACATCAGGTAGAGGCGGGATCTGAGAAAGAATGTATGGGTCTTGGTCCTGAAGACACTGTATCAAAAAAACATAATACAAAGTTGGAAAACTTTAATGATGTGGATACACTGTCTCGTGATATTGCAATTTAACACCCTGGTAAGAACCCTGAGAAACAGTGCTAACATGGGAGATAGTTCTTAGAAATGTGGGAAGAGCAATAGCCCATGCTGGGGCAGAAATGTCAGACCTCCCTTGGCAGACAGCAAAAGAAAGCACAGAGAAGTAAGCATACTATATTGATAGACGATGTTAGCATAGATAAGCCAATAGCTGACTATATTCTATAATATTCTCTATATCCCCTTAGGACACTGCTTACTAAAGTAATAAAGAATGGCCTGGTGAGAGGGTCTTACACTTTCCAAATCAGGGCCCTGAATTTGGTATTGTTGAGTAGCTCTGAGGTGGTTGTCCTCTATGGGCTGGAGGTAATAGCGGAGACAGTGTAAACCTGCGATTGCTAATAGTAATGGGGATGATCGGATCTTGAAATAATAGAGGAAAGGTGGCAGTCCTTAACTATCTAAAGCAAAGTAGGTGCAAAGTAATGAACTATAAGTCTGAAATATTAGTCAGCATAGCCTGATCTTCAGAGAGTTGCGAAAAGAATAATTAGAATATGCCTCCTATACAGGTTCAAGTTACATAAATAGTCTGCAAGAGTATTTCTCAATCTATATAATTAAAATGAATCAAGGACAGGTGATCAGGATGCTCAGCTCTTTCAAAGAGTGCACTCAGAGTAACCACCTTTTAGGAGTATGAGGAACATAAAATGCTTGGAAGAATTCTTGGCGTATAAGCTCTTGATAAATGTTTCCTATTATTGTATTAGTATATCCAAGTTTGTGTTTTTCTATGGACTATATTCCATGCTGTTATATGTATTCATTATTTTCTTAATTTTTGTATTAAAGTAGATGACAAATGTACTGTGGCTATATGTTAACATTAAAAGCAAAGGGAAGGCTGTTCAAGAATTCTCTGTACTTTCTTTTCAACTTTTCTGTAAACCTGACTTTATTCCAAAAGAAAAAGGAAAAAAAAAGGTGACCAGTACTATTACTTTCATTTAAAAGGCAAGTTCAGTAAACCAAATCTGAAAATAAATTGAAATACACATCTCAGCAGTATAAGTAAAAGCAGATATACTTACAGGAGCACCCTGTGGCCCAAGTCTCCCTCTCTCTCCTGGCATTCCCCTCGGACCCTATAGACGATAGAGAAGAAATATCTCTTGAAGCACCTAATTTGAAATGTAGAGTAGTCTGACTACCCCACTCAATCCAATTGAGATTCAAGATAATTGGCCACCAAGCAGTAGTATTTCCAGGGGCAATGTTGGGTTTGAAAAACTATCCCCATGTGGAGATAAATAACCTATCACCTCTTACATAAATAGATTTCACTTAACCTGGCTTTAATGGGCTAAATCTATGATAATCTTGATTTGATCACTGAGTATAGAAAAAGAATAAGGGCATTCAACTGTTAAGAGAAACAATGAAATGTGGGAAACCTTTTCTATTAGAAGGGCTCAACTCTCTTGTGCTTGTCTATCAGCTGGTAATCAAGATTATTTTACTAGCCAACATATGTTGTCCATTTATTTTTATTTTTCATTTAAAAATTCTCTTGTTATAATCTAAAAGGCAAGGAAATATAACCTTAGAAATTTAACAAACAAGAAAACGAGCACATACCAGAGGACCCATGGCACCCATTGGACCAGTGGGCCCAGCTTCACCCTAAAAAAAAATGAGAATACATTACAGTATGAGAAGCCTACAACTGATACATCACTTTGTTCTGTGTGTGTAATTTTAAAAGCATATTTTCAAAGAGGACATATGAAAGATGTACTTTTGATATAGGATCTCAGAATGTTGTTTTATTACTTCTTCTCAAAATGCAATAGTAGTGTAGTTTTAAAGAAATACATCTAAAATAATATTGGGGACTTAAGATTGATGGAAACTATCATACCTAGCCACAGTAACCAGTCTCAGGAAAGGACTTAGCTGGCTATGTCTGATATGTCTCAAGTAAAACTTTACAAAGCTAAAATTGATTGTAATATTCTCTTAAGATCTATTCTAGGAGACTTAGAAATAAAAAAACTTTAAAGCCAAATGATTTTCCACATTAGTTCATGATGCTTTCCACTAAAAATTCCTTTATACTTCCTTGATGTTTTTTCTCCCTGTAGAAATACAAATAAATTTTGAGAAGAAACAATGGGTAGAAGGTCTTGGTATTAAAGGAGTACTCAATAATGGGACTAATGAACTATCTAAACCTTTCAGATATTTTTTAAGAAGAAAAATGAATGATTGTATTTTAAGATAGATTCATAGTGCCATCTTCATATGAAGACAACACCCATCCTACACTAGCAGACACCCAGTGCCATGGAGGCTATTCTTGGAGGCATATCAAGTCATGTCATGGTAAAGCCATTGCCACTCATCTTTGAAAAATTATGTTTATTTACCTAACCATTTGTTTATAGCCCTCTCTCCTGCTGAATTAAGGTGGTTCTGAAAAATGTGTAAACATCTGAAGCAAAACTAAGATGCCAAAGTGAGGTTACAGTGAGACAATTATAAGATTACCTTGGAACCAGGTGCTCCAACTTCACCTTTAGGGCCTTCAAGACCTTTGTGTCCCTGAGAATAAAAATGTAAATTTGTATTTGTATCCTGTTTTTTTCAATCCTCAAAGGCATAAAAGAACCAAAAATAAGCTTGCAGAAATTGCCTTATAAAAATGAATATCAAATTTAAAGTTGTTGCTCAAAATATTTTCAAATTCTCAAACTTTTCTGAAAGCTTATTCAGGGAAAAGTAGAGTTTTCACCTTTAAATAACATTTTCAGCTTGCAATGTTCTCACCCTTCAAACACTTGTGACTTCATAGAAATTTAATCTGTAGCTACAAATAAAAAACTTACAGTGGCTTTAGAGGAAACACATAACTACAGAGTTCATATTGTTATAAAATATCATTTGTATTCAAGGTGAATGTTCAAAATACTTAATAACGAGTATAGCAGCAGACATCTTAATCAAAATCTCAACTACTCAAAACAGAGGCCAGTGTATAGTGTATATTGATTGAATATCACTACTTGATATTATGATAGATTAGATAGATGACAGATTCTACATACATGAACAATATATAATAGTCACATCATAATTATCTTCAGTAATAAGAAAGGCATTCTATTGCTTTCCAAATCTAGGTAGACTGGGCCCCTTCTGTGACCTAGTACTCTCTATCTCTACCATGTCACCTATTCCACTATATAGGAATTGCCTACCTTTTCATCTGTACCCCCTAATAGCCTGAAGCTTCAGGCTAGAGATTTTTCTCATTCATCACTGTATCCTCTTTTGTAGCATAGTGTCCAGTACATAGTAAGAATTCAAAATATATTTCTTTATCAAATCAAATTAAACTCAAAGGAAATGTATAAAAAAATTGTGATTTCAGTAACCACAGATGAATACTGCAACCATAGACAGTTAAGTACAATCGACAAATTGACTTGTAAAGATTTTGAAGGTAATGCTCCCCAGAGCCTATTCACTAAACCACAGTATCTGAGAGGATTACAATAGATTGAACTTACTCGGTGACCCTTCAGACCTGGAAGACCAGGAGCCCCAGGAAAGCCACGAGCTCCCTGGGAGGAAAACATAGATAGGGCATTTTACAGTCATTAACAAGCATGCAAAATTCCTTAATATATAATTTTTTCCCCAAAAAATAGCTAGTACACAGTTTTCCAGCAACATATCAAGAAGAACAAAAAAAGCAGTATACTTTTATCTGTCAAAATATACCTGGGTGATCAAAATTAGCAAAGTAAATATGCTATTAGAAATGGAAACATGACTTATACAAGGATACAAAATAATGCCAGGTATTGAGTTAATGACACTTTGAATTTTTCACATGATATCACTGTGTTATAATTAGTAGTGAAAACAAAACAAGAACATAAGCATGAATCAATATGTCCAACATGAGAACTGACTATACTAAGGCAGAAAAAAATATTCAGGAGAGAAATTCAAGATAAAATAACCTTTTCCTTCTTTATTGTGCTTTATTTATGGTACAAGATTAAATGCCTTTGTAGCAAACCAATGTCTTTATTTTCTATGAATTTCTGAATATTTGCAGCAGAATATGATGGGAAGAACAGTATTATAATGTGGTCAGGAATTTAAAATAAATTGCTTAGGAGAAACTTTGTGGATTTATGATTATTTAAAAAACTAAATGAATAAACAAAATATCCAACAGAAAAGAAAGTCAAGAAATATGAGAAAGCTTTGTTTCTTGACTAAATAATTACTTAATTTCTGCAAATTCTATGTAGCTTTCACCTAAACACATTAAATAAAAAACAACAGAAATACCACAGAAAATCAAATCCAGTGGTACAACTATTTTGAAATGATGCTTGAAACTTTTTCCTTATACTGCCTTAAAAGATACTAAGCTAATGACTTAATTATTTACTTATTATTATGGCCTACATTAATTTGATTTTGCATTGAATTGCCATTACCACTGCCACCAGTATATTGAGCACCTTGATAGCACTGATTGATGTGATCACTTATTGATTATTATTGTTAATTTATGTATAGCTGGCACTTAGCCTTATGTTTGGTTAATGGACATTCAATGAATAATCATTGGATAAACAACTAAATAAAGAAATGGTTTAATATTTCTTACTCTCATAGCACTTTAACCTTTCCTAAGGAACTTCTCTTGGTCTAACATGATTTTACACAGATAAAAAATCCTTCTGCTCTGCAAATCATAGGTTTCATTCACTATTTCTAAATGGTTGAATAAGCAACTCAATGGATGAAATTCATATAACAAAATCAAAGTAATAATTCCTCTGTGACCTCTTGAAAGAAAATTATTTCTTTAGTGTTTTAGAGGGTTATCACAGTAGGGGTAAAACAAATCATGCTCTCTGAACAAATGAAGTGTCATTAATTCTTCTGTTTACACAACCCTGCTCAAGAATTCTTTCACATCAAGAACTCCCTTTAAGTGTTCAACTTAATGCCTCATTTTACAGAGATTTGTCTCCTCTCCATCCTTAGCAGGCAACTTAGTGCAGACCCATCTAAGCCTATAGGGGAATTGCTGAGCTATGTTATTTCAAATAATTAGTTAACTTCAGTTTTTATGGTCTGCAAGGGAAATTCTCATGTGATTACATATCCCTAATGTAACAGGAAAATGAACCAGATGTCCTAATGCTCATAAAAATTCTCATTCTGCTGACCCAGGACTGTCATTACAGCGCAATCACACATTGCACTGAGCTTGCACAGTGCATCTGTGGTGTGCTGGCAGGGCACCCTTCCTCCCCATGGAGGGCCCACACTGTGAGCATGAGCAAGAGTGCAGCAGGACATGGGAAGTTCAAACCTGGATGGGTTGAAAAGGACATCTGTGCTAATGACTAAACCTCATGTCTCTGTCTGCATTTATTTTCCAGGCTGATGCAGGAGGAAAGAAAGCAGGGAGTTGGGAAATTGGTTTATATTTGCAACCAAATAATCCTTTGAGCCTTGCAAATTTCCCTTAAAAGATAAGGGAGCATTCATTTGTTTAAAACATTTCCTAGCATTGAACCTCATCAATTTTCAGAAAGTAAACAGAAAGTAATGTGGTACTATTGATTGTATTGAGTGGCAGAAACATAAGGAAATTATAGGAAATATAATAAATGGGAGAGTGAATGCTTAGGGGCTGTTGAGCAGGAGAAACCCAAGAAGTAGGAATGTTTGAGGAAGATTTTTGCTTGCTTATCATACTCTAATTTGCCCCATGGCCAGTGTAACACATTCTAGAAGAGGGCCTAGCAAAGCAATTTGAGTGACAAGAGACAGGTGGGTTCAGAGAATGGCCAAGGGGCCAGGTCTTGGATTCTGGTGGAGTAGCTGCCAGGAGTCTATTCTTTTAGGGAGCCAAAGGGGAAGAAAATAGCTATGTTAGGAGAGCTGGAAATCAGTGTATAATGTCATGATTTTAGGACCCAGAACATTAATCAAGAATTTCAACCAAAATTAGGGTTTGGGGAGCAGCCAAAGAGGCATGCCGTCCATAATTTATTATCTCTACAACAAGCTTTTCTTCAAGCTATTATTTAGACATATGTGACAATATAAAGTAAAAATACTAAAAAGATTTTAAAAAGCTAAAATAGGATTGAAGTGTGAATTGTAAATAGGTCAAGCTGGGTAACTCATTTTATGAAAAAAAACCTATTTTTTTCTGAATATTCTGAGGATTTGATACTCAGTTTGGAGAGCATTCATGTTATGTTCAATATACTTCTCTAGCTCCAGAAGGCTTATTTATGGTGCCAATGCAAAGCAGACAACTGGAGTTAACAATCACTCTGGCAAAATGTCCTGTGACATTTTACATTTTTACGGAAACAAACAATGCTTGTTTGTCTCCATTTACTTAGTGCGTGATACATGTGCGTACAGAGAATTGTGATTTAATTCAATGTTCTTTATTTTTCAAAGTTTGTCTTTATGTTGAGTATAAACTTACCGGAGATCCTGCAAATCCCACTTCACCAGGATTTCCATTTCTGCCAGGTTCACCCTTTATGGAAAAAAATGTAGGAGATTGGGGAGGCAAAAGTGATTAAAATGTTCTTCTCTGAAACTAAATGATAAATAAATTACTAATAAAACAGTCTTCTTTAGAAAGCTAATGTGCAATTCTCTAAACAGTGCAAAAAATAAAGTAAAAATAGGCTCTATTCCTTATATTCCTGATAGTACTCCATTCTACCAAGTTAGTCTGTGGCTTTCATTAATTTACCCGGAAGAATAAATTGTTGAAAATTTTCCTGGTCTGATCTAGCTCACTATTTTATGAACATCAAAATTTATACACATAAACATACATGTATGCTATAGGATATGTACTATAGAATTCTATATGATCACATGACACTGAATTAAATTATTGCTTCTTAAAATACTACTTTCCATTTCTTTCCTGTGGTTAAAAAGAAAGGACTACCAGAAATATGTGCTCTATGGCCAAATTCAATGTAACCTGTTTAAATAAATCTTATGACTCACAAAGAGAAAATATTTATTAATACTTGGTTTAGTATCATATAGAAATTAATGGCCTACCCATAATTTGATCTTCAACTTTGGTATAACTAAGAATCTAGAAATGTAAGTCTGCTATTGCACACTGTTCTCTGATTACATGTTCTTAGTGTCAAAATCTGGAGTTGGGTCTTAACTTTAATTAAAAATCCAATTGAAGAAATCATTTTTTCATCATTGGGGAGCATATTGGCACTATACTACTAACACGTTTTAAAAATTCCTTTTAAATAAGACCTCATAATGATGTATTGCCATCAGAGCAACATATTTTTTCTTTCAGGTAATTTCAGTGGTTCCACTAGGAAAGGTTGTTGCTACTGTGACAACAAGCCTAGCATCTGATGGAGAAATCTTAACAAAAACCCAGGGAATTCAGGAAGAGACAGTGGTACCTAATAACATAATACTACGCAAATTAAGAGCCCTTTTAGGTATTTGTAAAATTCCATTCTGAGTGCTCCTCTTTACATTGAATTTAATGCAAACTAAAAGGGTAGGGAAATATAATGGAAATTAATACAGAACATTCTTGTTAACATTGTAATTCCTTCGCCTCTTCAAAACCTGAATGGAAAATGAGGAAAGGTAGCTTACGTCTTCCCCAGGTTTACCAGGAGGGCCCTCTGGTCCACGTGAACCAATCGGACCCTAATAACAGAACAAAACAAAAGGAAAAAAAGAATATTTACCTTTACTTGCCAGTAATACAATTCAAAACATTATTGAGACAAATGAAATGTCAAAATATTATTAAAACAAATGAAAATGATAAATATTGTTAAGACAGAGAAAATAGTTTTATTAATGTTTTGAATTTTATGTTGCATCCCCAGATCATGTGCTCAACAAGAAAAAAAGTATAATTGCACAAAAGCAAATAGCTCAGCACTGTCTAATAATCATAATCTTTGAATGTAAATATTCTTTGAATTTTTAAATTTAAATTTAAATAAATAATTTTAAATAGTCTTTGAATTTAAATATTCTGCTACAAGAAACATATAGCTTAAGAACAGTTCATAGAACAGGACTTCCAAACTGGATTATTATTTCTTCCTACATTAGGGAGGACCTGGGAAGATAAATAACTCAATATTTGACATCATTATAATGGTGGACCCAAATGTAACTGGGTCTACATGCTTACTTGATATTTACCATTGGTCCAGGATCACCAGGTTCACCAGGAGGTCCTGTAGGTCCTGCACCACCCTACAGTTGAGAATAAAGTATATATACAAACCAAGGAAAAATAGAATATTAAACCCTGTACTCTCTCAATATATAGTGTAATTGTTCAGACAGTTGGCTCTGCCATCTTCCAGCTGTGTGACTTTGGGCAAGTTACCTAATCTGTCTGTAACTGTTTCCTAATGTGTAAAATCAGAATAATATTGGTACTTACTTTATTTAGGCTGTTATGGCTGCTGAAGTAATTAATGTATGTTAAGAACCTAGAATAGTGCTGGCACAGAGTGTGTGAGTGCTCCATCAATGGTAGTTCTCCTCATCAACATCATCATCATCACCATCATCAACCACCTTTTCTATTCACTGATAGTTTGAAGTAAAACTCTACACACATCATAATGACAGTGTGGTAACCTTGACTGAACTAAAGGTTATTTTCATTCTTTCTTCTAAAATATTATTTCCTGATGTCTGTTAAATTGCTATAAAAAATAAAAATAGTTCTACATCACTATTTTACTGGCATCTGATAGGCATTTTAAAAGTATATTGTATTATGTTCTTCCTAAAGATCCCATGGAACAAACATCTTGATTCTTATTTCTAATAATACCACATGGGGATTGCCTCCTATGATCTGATTTCATAGCTTCAGAGTTGGCATATAACCAATTGTGAACATTTTCATGACATAACATAATGAATTTCTTACTTCAGATGCAAAGGCATGTAATTTTGTTATTGAAGATCAGTCACATAAAGAAATCAGATGATAAAAATTTATCCCAATAAACTTTGCAAAAACATGCTGCATACATTTCTAAATAAAAACTATTTAATATATCCTGTTTGAAGTGAGCGTTACAATATAAAATTTTAAAACCAGCCAAAAGCAGTCATGTCACAGAGACCTTATGTAATATATGTGTGCGTGTATCTTTTTCTTGCAGCATGTAATTAATTATAAAGAGACTTACTTGCTGTCCTTGTAAACCCTGTGGTCCCCTTGGGCCAACAGGACCCTTAAAAACAAATGAGGAGAAACGTTGCAAAGTACTCATGACAATTAGGTCAAATATTTCAAAAATGTTGAATCATCTCTAGAATCTGGAAAAGTGAAGCTTTGACGAAGGGGGATGATGACATTCTCCATCTGTACTCATTTGGAAGGCAGCTAAATTCAAGGAGATTAAAGCTTGGATAACATTTGGGATGATTTTATACATAACTTCAGTGTTATAAAGAGAGATGAGCCATATGCCTGTACACACCCAATGTCTTTAGAACAAGAACACTTGCATGTTTAATGGATGGTTCTGTTAAGTAAGAACATCCGAATAAAGAAAAATCTTGGCAGACATAAGTTAGTTCTCAAACTGCCTATTTAATTCTTCAGATTCACAGCAGATAATTCTTATAACTTAAATAAATAAGTTGAATTAAAGGTTTATGAAACATCAACAATAATGACTAGATTATATTAAATGTGAGTTGAAAACGATCTGGGGCACTGAGTTTCCTGGGTGATTTCTTTCTTTCACAACATAGATTGAAACTATCCACACAGGCTTTCCTCATTTAAACATGAAATCGTTCCACTGAGGCATAACAAAAGGAAGAAAACAAAAATGCGATTTTAGAACATTTATTATTATATGTCTATTACTATTTTTTAAATATACTTTAAAAAGTAAAATAAATTAAAATCAAATTTATTCTTTTTGTTTTTTTTTTAGACAGAGTCTCCCTCTGTCACCCAGGCTGGAGTGCAGTGGCGCGATCTTGGCTCACTGCAAGCTCCACCTCCTGGGTTCACGCCTCAGCCTCCCGAGTAGCTGGGACTACAGGCACCCGCCACCATGCCTGGCTAATTTTTTTGTATTTTTTTTTTTTTAGTAGAGACGGGGTTTCATCGTGTTAGCCAGAATGGTCTCAATCTCCTGACCCTGTGATCCATCTGCCACAGCCTCCCAAAGTGCTGGGAGAACAGGCGTGAGCCACCGCGCCTGGCCAAAATCAAATTTATTCTTATGGCAAGATTTTAATTTTTTATTTTGAATGGAACATATAGTAAGAAAAGCTCCATTTAAAAAAAAACCACACATATGTAATTTAAACTCCAAATGGATAAAAATATGCAACTCAAAAAAAAATTCCCAAAAGAATCACTAAATGATGCCATATTACTAGTAACTTTAAAAATATACAAATAATATTTAAAATGCTCACAACGCTGGCCTTAAGGATGGATAGAAGGGGTGGTTATCTATGAGGTCTGATTTTGCACTTCTTATTGCCTGAAATGCTATTAACCTGGAATTATTTTGAACTATGTTATGAGCAATAAAACATGGGAGAGTTGGTTTTAGAAGTGTTAATTTATTCAATAAAATTGCATTGCTCCAAATATCCAGGAAAAAAATGGGAGTCTTTCTGATGTTGAAGAAATTCAAAAGAGGGTAAGAATATTGAGAAGACTCAGCCAGGAAACCATAGAGCTATTGGAATAAGGCAGCCAGAGGATATTAAGTAGAAAATAATAAAAATGAAAATAGCAAAACATCTCATTTCAAAATTTTACCAAACCACTGTTTCTAAGAGCACCATAAAATAGTTCTGCTTTTTATTTATAAAGGTATAGGTTTTATTATTGCGGTTGTGGTTATATGTCTTAAACTCCTTTATTTTCTTCCAATATTAAATAAAATGTACAGATAGACCTTTATTAATGTCAGCAAACACTTTGCATAATTATGAATGAAACACACTGGGCTTTTAACTGGCACACAGTAGAGTAAATAAATAAATTAAATGAATGAATGAATGAATGAACGACTGTGTTTAAGAAGATGCATGTTATTCTTTGACTAGTTAACTCACGATTCTCTTTTTAAAATAATTTTTTTCACTGAAGTACTTCAATGATCAGTAAAATTTATGCTTACCACAGAGCCAGGCATTAGTCCTACTTGACTCCCAAGTCCAGATTTTTCATCCAACCCAGCCATTTGAGCTGAAAACGGCTGTAAAAGCAATATGTTGACATTATTTCTACAGTAAAAGACATACATCAACATCCTTTTCATATGGATAAGTGTACACTCTCTAGAATTCTTATAGAATGACTCTTCTGAGAATCATTCTAAGTGCTTGACTTTAAAGCCTGGAAAAAGACTTAAGTTGTTTTGATTGCTTGTGCTTTTGATTGACCATTCTTTCCCAGAGTATTTTATAAGTATGTTTCTCCAGAGCAATTTCTGAAACAGAGCAAATGTCTGATACTTGATAAAAGCATGGATTGTTCTGATAAGCACTAGCCAGTCTAATTGATTGCAGGTTTAAGTCTCTTTAACTGATTTCTTCCCACAGTTAGAGACGCCAAACATCTAAACAAAACCTAAAAGATACCTTTAAAACATTTGTCCTAAAGATTCCAGATTCCATTTTGGACTATTTTTGGATGACATTCTTTCTTTGTTCAATGCCCAGTAAACTTTAAATTACATTTATGTAAGTTGATAAAACTTTTATAGTCCTTTTAATGAATCCCTGAATGTTCCAAGTTTGGAAACAGTTTGACCTACTCTCTTTCACAATTAAAAAACCTTAGTAATCAAACTGACCAAAATTGTTCATATACATTTTAGTAGTCACATTAGTTTCCAAATTTTTGTGGGAAAGAATGTGTGTACTGTTTATAAATAAATTGGCAATTTCTTCTACAATCTGTTGAGAAAAATGTGTATGAACTTTTATAAAGCAAAAATTATATTCAGGCTTTACATGTTTCCTTGTTAAGGTCTCAATCTACAGGCATGCCTCATTTTACTGTGCTTTACCAATATTATGTTTATTACAAATTCAAGTCTTGTGACAATCCTGCACCAAGCAAGACAACTGGTGCCATGTTTGCAATGGCATGTGTTCACTCTGTGTCTCTGTGTCACACTTTGGTAGTTCTCATAATACTTTAATATCATTATTGTTCTTATAATATCTGTTATGATGATCTGTGTTCAGTGATCTTGATGTTACTAAAGTAATTGTTTTAGGTGCCTTGAATCATGCCCATACAAGACAATAAACTTGATCGATAAATATTGTGTGTGTTGTTCTACCAACCGGGTGTTCCCCGTCTCCCTTCCTCTCCATGGGCCTCCTTATTCCCTGAGACACAACAACATTAAAATTAGGTCAGTTAATAACCCAACAATGGCCTCTAAATGTTCAAGTGAAAGAAAAAGTCTCACATCTCTCACTTTACATTGTAAGCTAGAAATGTTCTAGTAAGGAAAGCATGTTGAAACCCAAGATAGGCCAAAGCTAGACTTCTTGCAGCAAACAATCATCCAACTTATTAATGCAAAGGAAAAGTTCTTAAAAAATTAGAAGCACTACTTCAGTAAACACACAAATAATAAGAAAGTAAAACAGCCTTAATGCTAATATGGAGAAAGGTTTAGTAGTCTGGATAGAAGACCAAACCAGCCACAACATTATCTTACCCAAAATTGAATCTAGAGCAAGGCCCTAACCCTCTTCAATTCTGTGAAGTCTGAAAGAAGCAAGGAAGTGGCAGAAGAAAAGTTGGAAGCTAGAAAATGTTGGTTTATGAGGTTAAAGGAAAGAAGCCACCTCCATAATATAAAAGTGCAAAGTGAAGCAGCAAATGCTGATGTAGACACTGCAGCAAGTTATCCAGAAGTTCAAGTTAGCATCATTGATGAACGTGGCTACACTCGACAACAGACTTTCAATGTACACAAAACAGCCTTCTACTGGAAGAAGATGCCATCTAGGACTTTCATTTTTAGAGAGAAAAAGTGCATGCCTGGCTTCAAAGCTTCCAAGAACAGGCTTATTCTCTTATTAGGGGTTCATACAGCTAGAGACTTTAAGCTAAGACCAGTGTTTATTTCTTATTATGGAAATCCTAGCATCCTTAGGAATTGTGATAAAACACCTCTGCCTATACCCTATAAATGGAACAACAAGGCCTGGATAATAGCACATCTGTTTACAGCCTTTACAGCATTGTTTACTGAATATTTCAAGCCCACTATTGAGATCTATTGCTCAGAAACAAAGGATTCCTTCCAAAATATTACTGCTCAGTGACAATGCACTAGGTCACATAAGAGTTCTGATGGAGATATACAAAGATATTAATGTTGTTTTCATGTCTGCTAATACAAAAACCATTTTGCAGCCCATGGATCTAAATAAATTTCAACTTTTAAATCTTATTACTTAAGAATATAATGTTCAAAATAAATTGAGAATCTTCTGGAAAGGATTCATCATTCTAGGTGCCATTAAGAACATTCTTGACTGATTGGTCAAACCATAAGCCTCAAGAGAAGTTTGGAAGAAGTTGAGTCCAACCTTCACAAACGAATTTTAGTGGCTGAAGACTGCAATGGGGGAAGTAATTGCAGATATGATGGCAATAGCAACAGAACTAGAATTATAAGTAGAGCCTGAAGATGTTGCTTAATTGTTGTAATCTCATAATAAAACTTTAACAGATGAGGACTTGCTTCTTATGAATGAGCAAAGAAAGTAGTTTCTCAAGATGCAGTCTATTCCTGGTGAAGATACTGTGAATATTGTTGAAATGACAACAAAGGATTTTGATATGGCAAACTTCATTGTTGTCTTATTTTTTAAATTACCATAGCAATTCCAGGCTTCAGCAATACCACCCTTATTAGTCAGCAACTATCAGCATCAAAGCAAAACACCCCATCAGCAAAAAGTTTATGGCTTGCTGAAAGGTCAGATGATTATTAGCAATTTTTAACAATAAGGTATTTTTAATAAAGGAATATACCTTGTTTTTGAGACATAACGCTATTACACACTTTATAACAGACTATATTGTGGAAAAACGTAGGTTTATATGCACTGGGAAACAAAAAAAAATTCACATAACTCACTTTACTGCAGTATTTCACTTTATTGAGGTGGTTTGGAACTGAACCCACAATATCTCCATGGTTTGCCTGTACTCATAAATCCCCTATGTCTGACACTAACAATTCAAAGAAGTTGGTATTGAAAGACGTTTTGACTTTACTTCAAGTAAAAAAACTAAAATTGAAGAAATAATTAGGTGTCATTTTTAGTGTCAACTCAATGGCCTTCTCATATCCCTCATCATGGATGTGTCATCCTCTCTTGTGGAGGATACGGAGCAGATTTTGTTAGCATTCTGAGCCTAGAGAATAGGACAGATAAATCTCTCATTTCATTTAAAGGGGGGGGAAAGCAGTGGTTCTTTAGAATCAATAGAAAAAACAAAGCATATGGAGTCCAGAGCTGACATTGAGAAATACAAACAATTTGAAGCAGTACTTTAGAAAATACTTCTTCAAATTTTTCCAACAATTCCCTGTGGGTTTATTAGTTCTATTGTCCATAGCAGTGTTGACCTTATTTAACTGCTCTTACAGTCAAGTGTCAATATCTGAACTGACACAATTTAAAATGCTAACAATATATCAATAATTTAAAACATGACCTGTACGTGACATTAAACAATGCACACAACTCACCCTGCTCATGCCATCGGGTCCTGGGTGGGACGGATGTCCAGGAGGTCCTGGAGCACCAGGTTGACCAGGAACACCTGGTTCTCCATCAATTCCCTGAGGTCCACGAGGGCCCTGGAATACAAGCCAGTTAAAATTAGAACCCACTGCCAAATATACACTTAGTAGAAAGCTAAAGGCACAGACTCCTTAATGGCAAGGGAGTGTTTATTATTTTAAAAATAAATGGCAATCTAGCCACTTAGAGTAATTTCATCAGCCACGTCACTACTGATTTCAGCATAGGTCTGAACTTCTACCATTCGGATGTGGTCTGGGTAAGAATTTTATCTGGCGTGTTAAATACCCAGAAATCAGCATTCTTAGAAGAATTATTTTTAAAATTTTCAGTTCAACAGTATTCTAAAGTGAACTTCCTTATTTGATTGAGTTTTTGCCGTGCAAGGGTATTTGATCAACAATTATAAATTCACTTGTCTGTCAGTGAAATTACAGTGGAATGTCATTGGATTACAGTTAACTATGTATATGTCTGCTTAACTTCTCCCTTCCCCCCCAAATTCAAGAATCCCTTGATTGGAGTTTGTAGAGATTTTCTATCTAATTGTTTAATGCTTTGCATAGTTCCTGGTACATACTAGACACTCAATACATGCATATTATATTGTTACCTTTCACTCCTCTTTAATACTTTAAAGCCTGGCACACTTTATTTTCCTTCCCACCCCCAGAGGAAGACTAGACCATTGAGAAATTAGAGGCAAAGGCACTGTGACCCAGCCAAGTCTAAGTTGTCAGAGAACTGAGCAATGATTTCTAGCTGCCAAATTCCACCCTTCTCCTAACCCACATTCTGAAGGCAGCTTGGGGAACAGCCACGTCCTCAGTTCTGGAAATGCTCCGTCCTCTAACCTCATCATTCCCACAAGGCTAGTTAAGTATTTTCTGGCTCCTTAACCCTAAAGAATCTTGACAGGCTTTAAAAAGAAAGGACCAAAAAGTCATAAGACAATATGCTTTTTATAATTATAAGCAGGGATCAAGGGAAATATGTTAAATGAAGTTTAATAGTTAAAAAAAGAACTCCCGTGCTTAAACATGAGAATACCTATGGGACCACAGTAAGCAATTCAAATAGGAGCTGATAGTGCAGAGGGAGCAAACACAGGACAAGCTCAGGTGGCAGAGGTGGCAGTTTGTATATGCTGGTTTTGGGGAGGGTGGCATCATAGCTATTCAGAAATTTAATTATTTTAATATATTTAAACATTTATGTAGACATATTTACTTCTTGCAGTAGTGGGACAAACAAGCAAATTTATCCATTAAATAGAAGTAGAATACTAAGCCTGAAAAGCTTATATTAAAAAATGGTATCTTAGAAAATTATTCTCAGTTTTTAAAAATCAAAACTTTTCTGACTCCTAAACTACTAACAATTTACTTCACACTTCATTATACATAACAGAGGCTGATTTCAATTGTTCTCTAGGACTTCTGGATCCTGTGAATGAGAGTAACATGAACTGGATATGTATACGACAGCATAGACAAAATAATAGTCTGGTTTATTCATACAGTCTTATGTAGAAAACTCTGATTCTGTTCTTGCAATGCTCAATTGCTAATTAATAACCAGATATTATTATATACAAAAAGTGAACTAATGCATAATCTCTGCTCCCAATGAGAGTTCCAAAGAGACACACACTAAACTACATTTATTGTCAACAGGAGTGGAGATAAGTTTGTGAAATATTCATTAGTCCTCCAAAGAGATTGTGACTTTCTCCATTCTTCTGTAATTAACACTTCGTATTTCAAAGTTTGATCCTAAGATTGCTTTCATTGACTTCATGATTCATTATATGCCTCCATGGAATCCCCTC
The DNA here is from genome assembly GCF_028885625.2 of Pongo pygmaeus. Taxonomy (NCBI): domain Eukaryota; kingdom Metazoa; phylum Chordata; class Mammalia; order Primates; family Hominidae; genus Pongo; species Pongo pygmaeus. Next base: position 89,078,484 of record NC_072384.2, read on the forward strand.
TAAATAGCTTATGAAATTTACTGTTGCACAAATTAAGATTAAAATTAATAAAAACTTGTATAAAAATTATCTAAAATTAAGTGAACACAAGAATGTTTACTGGTAAATATCAAAAGCAAATTAGAATTTGGGAGCTCATTAAAAGTATCTATTTTTATATCTCCAAGTGAGCTGAATTACATAATTCTTATATTAAGGTAAATGTTACATTTATTATCATTCCCTTCCATTTCCAAGATACTCAAATATCTCCGCAGTAATCTACAATAAAAAAGTACTTCGAGGTTGCCACTAGGTGGCGATGTTTAAACATCCACAAGTAGAAAAGACGAATGACCGGGAACTGTCAAGAACTTCATTTCTCTCATTTCTCGCTCTCTTTCTCTCTGACAAACACACACACACACACACACACACACATATAAATGTTATAGATGTTAAGATCTAGTATATTTCCCATTTTACAGATCAAGAAACATACCAATAGTGGTTAAGTGTCATGTGCAACTAGAACTTAGCACATCATTGACCGTCCATCTCCTGACAGGTTGCTAGCTTGTCACTATGAAGTTATCTGAACAATATACTTAAAACTGAGGACGTGTGATGAGAGACAGTCATGAAAATCATTGGCTAATCCTGAAGGTTTTGTGGGAGTATCTCGTACTGAACTACTGACATACTAGTTCTCAGTCCAGAGCTATTTTGCCTGGATTTGGCAATGTCAAGAAACATTTTTAAGTGTCACAATTGTATGGGGGATGGCAGTTTCAACTGGCATCTAGTAGGTAGATACCAGGAATGCCGCAAAACTTCCTACAATGCGTATGGAGTTATTTGGCCTAAAATATCAATAGTGTTAACAGCGAGAAACCATGCTGTACATTGTGAGCCTTCTGTACTGTTTGATGGTAATATAATTGCAGGGGCAGGGGGAATGCTATTTATGATATTGTGACAGCCATAATTTTAGTCCAGCTAAGCAGCTCCTAGAAGGCTTGAGACATGAGGCAAAACATTCTACCTATGGGCATTCTGTTACATCATGCCCATCATTTCATATACATCATTTCATGCAAAGCTATCCATCATTTCATATCTTGAAATCAGTGTAGGCGGGCATTAAAAGAGTTGTTAAACACTTACCATCACACTACTTCTTTGCTAGGATTAAGAGAGGAACAGATTTCCTACTTGGATATCTGCCAGGGTTGTCTCACTTGATTCCTCCTAAAAATCTACCCCCCTTTCTCTCTCTCTCTCTCTCGCTCTCGCTCTTTCATACACACACACACACAAACACACACACACACAACGCACACACACTTATACCCAATTCACATTGATTGTCTCAGGCCTAACCAAGATAGGAAATTGACCACATCACAAAGCCAAATAGGGAAAATAAGTGAGAAGCGTTGGGGAGTAGATTCTTTGGATCTTAACCAGCAACCCTGGAAGTCTGGTCCCACAACAACTTCTACCTAGACTTAGGACCCAATGTTATCAATTACTTACAGTGTACAAATACACCAATGCAAAATCTTTTTTTTTTTTCCTGTCATGACCACCCATCCTCCACCCAACTGATGTTATTTTCTACCTATTTCTGTCTTTCTAGATCTAGGACAGACATCTGGAGACCTACAGCAGTGTTTAAGCTACCAACACTTGTGAGAAAACTCAATACAACCACAGTGAAGAATGGGGCATAAAATAATCTGAACACAGCCCTGCTGCTCACCTATATGGATATGGCCAATCTCTTGGGGCACTGCTTTGCACCTACTTGCCTGCAAATACCATCCATAGTGCAGCCCCATTTAAGAAAAAGTACCGACATCACACTATATATGAGGTGAAATGAGTAGAAGCATAATGTAGTAACAAGGGTGAAACTAGTGGCAAGTGTTCCTAGGCATATGATCTAAAATATATTTTATCCTCATTTATATATTCAAAGTTGTCTGTTGTTTCCTTATCTTCTAATCCTCCCATTTAAATATGGATAAATATATATTTAAAAGGATAAAAATCTGAGAGTTTTAATAGATATCATTAGAGAAAAAATTAAACAGTACAAACAAAATTTTCTAATTGAAACATGAGATAATAGGAGCAATACACAAATGAATACAGTTATTTAATATATGAAAGACATTAGATTTTAGAAGTGATATATAAGAAAAAACGTTGTAGGGAGGCCAAGGCGGGCGGATCACATCCTGGCTAACACGGTGAAACCTTGTCTCTACTAAAAAATACAAAAAATTAGCTGGGCATGGTGGCGGGCACCTGTAGTCCCAGCTACTGGGGAGGTTGAGGCAGGAGAATGGGGTGAACCCAGGAGGCGGAGCTTGCAGTGAGCCAAGATCGTGCCTCTGCACTCCAGCCTGGATGACAGAGTGAGACTCCGTCTCAAAAAAAAAAAAGAAAAACAAAAAGTTGTAACCCTAACACTTGAGAATAATATGTATTCTGTGCAGATAGGTAATAAAAGAAAACCTTTGGTATATATTATATAATATCCTCATGTTTTATGTCAAAGATATTGAGGTCACTATTTTATTTTAAAGGTATTTCACTTGTCTGGTAATGGGATTGCTGATTTTTAAAACTACTCCTTTGCTATCACTGCAGTGGCTGCTGAGTGAAAAAGGCAGAGTGCTACCTGGGAAATAAACTTGTTGTGCAACCACTTGAAAGAAAATGTTATCTTCTAACAATTTTTTCCCGTATCCAGCTTGGTTATTCCTGTGGCAACCACAGATCACATAACTTGGATGTTTTATCTCAACAGTGCATTCTTGGCATTACTTACTCATGAGTGAAACTCATGATATGTTAATTATGCTTCCTTAAGTTCTACTTTATTTTGATCTGACCTCATAAGGGACAAGGAAATATCATTTGTGTTATCTAATAAGATAATATACAATTATTATTGTATTTTTGTAATATTTAATGGAGGTGAAAGAGGAATAGTGCTCCCAGCTTCTTGCTGCATTCAGAGAACACAGTGTAAACTGACTGGCTATACATTCCTCACAAGGAGCCCTCCTGTCAACTTACAGGTCTTCCTTTTGGCCCTCGCTCTCCTCTTGGTCCCTGTGATCCTGGAGGTCCCTAAAACAGAAAATGATGATTATGCACGCAAAAAGGTATACTTTCTTATTGAATTTTTAAAAGTTTACTTGATAAAAGAAAATGGGAAAACAGAAATACCACACTTAATTCAGTTCAGTTGAAGACTATAGAGAATAAAGCCATATGCATATAAAAGTTCTGTACACTTAGAAGGGTTGTTTATGTTATCAGTGACATTTAAAGACCTATGAAGAACTAGGTGCACATTATGGCATCATGGAGCATAGTGAGCTAAATAGATTAGCTTGACTAGTAATTGCAAATTTTTAAGGATCATATTTGCTGTCTTCTCGCAGGTAAAGCCTTTGCCACTAAACTCTGAGCAAAAAACTTACAATTCTGATTTTGAAAATTACATAAATGTGCAAAATACAAATTATCAATTATTCCAGGGACTGTATGAAATCAAATTGGTACATGATACCCCAAAATGTTCATCACTGTTCAAGTTGCTGATAAAAGCAATGGAAAGGAAAGCCTCTTAGCCTACTACAGTACTGCTTTATGTACACTCAAGCATCTTTTCTTTTTACTTTACTTAGAATATTGCATTACTTCCCTTGTATGTTTAAAACCCACTTAGAAATTTCCAAATCTTAATTACAGTTACTTTTCCCTTAAATAACAAATGATATTATATTTCAAAAGTGGTGTTATTGTGCTGATATCTTAAAATGTTTTTTTTTCCCCTGGGAAATGGCTGTTTCCAGGGGGACTTTGTTTCTCTTTAAAAGAGGATTTAAACTGAGTTATGAAGATTACATTGTGTATTTACTCAACCCAACATATAGCATCGTTTAAAAGTGAGGGCTTCAGAAGAACCAGAGTGAGTCCATTAAAGCTGACTTAGTATTTTATTTAAGTTGATTTGATGTGTTTAACATTTACATGAAGTGTGTGTATATGTTATGAATACTGCTGATAATCCAAACTTGAAAAAATTAGTCTTTTATACTAAGCCATAAATATGCTCTCCTGCTGTATGATTTCTGAAATTCTACTGCAATATATAATTTTATTAAGCAGATAAAACTAGCCCACCATTAATCATAGTCAAACAACACACAAGTATGCCCTAATTTCAGTGAACAAAGTCACACTAAAATTAACAAATGTAACAATAATGTGTTTTCCTTTTACATAACCAATAGCAAGACTAACATAATGTTTCTTCAGTTTCAGAATAAAATGATCCCTTATCTACCATTCATTGCTGCAAAGGAATGTCTAACTTGAAAATGGTTTAAGACAAAATGTTTTAAGAGACCAAGTATCATTGTTTAATTCTTTTATCTTCTCATAGATATAATATCTGTAAAGATTTTCAGTATCTCAAGGAATACAAGAGTACCATGAATACTGGGAGAAACTACTTACTGCCGGTCCTGGACGACCACGTATGCCTGTTACCTAAACAATAAACAAGAAAATTGTAAAGGTAAAGTTTCTGCAGATATTCAGAGAGGTCAATAGTAACAAATAAGAATAACAACAAAAACCACAGTAATTTTTTTAACAATTGGATGTTGTCAATTCATGCCCATTTCCTCCTCTCCTTAAGATTTAAGATATTATCTAGTTTTAACTCTAATATAGGGAGGCAGTGCTGGCGTAATGATAAAGAGCACCAACACTGGAGCCAAGAGGCCTGGGTTCAAATCCCGACACTACCCCTTACCAGATGTGTGACTTTGGACTAATTACTTATCCTCTCTGTTCTTAAGGATCTTAAGTGGAAACTTAAATGTAAAATGGTAGTGATGATTAGGTAATTACTTCCCTCATAGAGTTATGAAGACAAATAAATAAATATTTGTATTTGTAATGCACTTAACACCTAAGACATAGTAAGCACACATAAATGCCTTTTAAAATTAAATAAAACAATATGAATTATTTAATTTTTAGGTAATCTTTGTTAAAAAAAAACACAAGCCAATTAAAGGCAAATAAAGAATGTAAACACTGCTAAATAAATCAACATGCATATTCTTTTTGTCTTGACAGACTGATGATAACACCTTTAAAACCTAGGAGAATGAGGCCAAGGTGGGTGGATCACTTGAGGTCAGGAGCTGAAGACCAGCCTGGCCAAACTGGTGAAACCCCGTCTTTACTAAAAATACAAAATTCAGCCAGGCAGGGTGGCTCTCGCCTGTAGTCCCAGCTGCTCGGGAGGCTGAGGCACAAGAATCACTTGAATCTGGGAGGTGGAGGTTGCAGTGAGCTGAGATTGTGCCACTGCACTCCAACCTGGGTAACAGAGCAAGACTCTGTTTCAAAAAAATAAAAATAAAAAAATAATGAAACCTAAGAGAATGACAGTTGAAGAGCTTTAATCCTGTTTAGTAATATAATTCTTGATCCATTTACAAGTTTAAAGAAGTCTTAGGAATTCTTATGCAACAGGGAATTTTGATCAGGATCAGGGCATGATGTATTTCCAGAAGTGTGGAACAATAAACTACTATACCAACTAGTACTAATGTTAACTATCAGTGTATATCCACATGTAACATATTTAACTTTTTAAAACAATGACTTTCTACCTTTAGTCATAGGACTATAAAAGTCAGGAACACAGACTATCAAATATTGTATTAAATAACTAATCTGTTCTGGTTTGCTTGTGTTATACTAAAAACTTGTTTTTAAAATAACTAATTTATTTTTGAAAGTATGTATATAAGCAATAATATACAATTATACTATAAGCTAAGTTTATTTAAGGCACAAGGAAACAATGATTATACATATACTTACAACAGGCACTAATCCTGGTTCTCCCTTTTGTCCCTATGGCATTAAAAACAATTTAAAAGTTCAATTAGCACAATATAATGGCTTGCTGGGCAAAAACATGTCACCCTAGAATATGCCATGTAAACACAGGGAATTTCTACGTAAGAAATGCAAAAAACTACAAAAAGAACGTTAACAATTTTTAGGATATTTAGTCAGATATTATTCATTAAAATATTACTGCTCACCTGAAAGACACAAAAAAATCCAATGTGTGAAATATGTAAAGCTATTTGCTTCAGTTTCCACATAGATCAAATCCAAAGAGTTGACTAGAGCGCGAAATAGTTGCAACAAAAAGATGTAAAGACAAAGCACCAGAGGAAAAACTACTGAAAGACTGAAAACACGAAAAGAGCCAGAAATTGTAATACATAAAAATTAATATAAATTAATATATACAAGTTTTCACACTTTTATCATATGACACATAGTTTTCGGGATCTAATCAGATGTCATTCCTGAACTACTAGCACCCTTTTTTAGTATTCATGGAAGGGCATTAAAAATGAGTACATGTGCTCATCTTTAATAAAAAGAAAGAAAATAATTCCACTCAGATAATTCTCAATACCTGAAGAAAATCTAGGAAAAAAAATCAATTGACTAAGAAAATCAAAAACAACATAAGAAACTATCATGAAAGTAAATAGGGTAAGGTCAGTATAATTGCTTTTATAATAGATATAGCAAATGTAATAGATGTAGATAGAATTTATTTTGATTCTTAGAACTTTTCTCAGAAATTGAATCCTCATTGCATGATATCAGGTACATAGATTAAATAATATTGGACGAATTGTAGCTTTATATATTTCTACTTAATCATTTACCAATTTGTATTCTTCATTTCAAAATTTGTCTTCCAACAGATTTTGATCTCCTCAAAGTCATGGTTGTGTCTTAGTCTACATGCTCAGCATAGCACATGGAAGCATTCAATGAATTTTTAAAATGTATTACTTTCCATTAATATATTAAAAAATAATGCTTTTTACTGGGCAATTGTGTAGGATGAATACGAATTTAACATCTCTAAAATGTAGAAAAACACAAGAAGAATGAGTTCTAGTTTATTTTATTTCTCCTTTCATATATATTATCCTTTAATATGATTATAAAAATACTATGTGTTCATAGTAGGAAATTTTGAAAATAGAAGAAATATTTTTTAAAAAACCCTAAATGTCCTACTCAACACCCCGGAGATAACCACTGTTAATGTTCTGGCATTCTTAGTTTTCCACCATCTACATGCACTTTGAGTATCTAATCAATGCCTCATTACCTTACTCTTAAATTTTGTTTTCATTTTTAAGTTTAAGAATGACATTAAAATGAATATCTTTGTTTATAAATGTGTGCATGGAATCTCTGATTAATACCTTATGATATGTTTTTAGAAGTTAAATTTGTGGACTAGAGACATTTTAAGTTTTTAACCCATATCACCAAATTGTACTACTAAAGATACAATCTACTTATATCCTTCCAAAACTATCCTGACAAAACTTCATGAAGTGAAATGATGGACTTAAGGGAAGAACTAATAATAACTCAGTCACACTTGCTGATTCTAATGTTGAAGCAGCAAATACTCTGGAAGTCAGGAATAAATTGAGAATCCAAAAGAAGGAAAGGGCTCTCCAGAAGCAGGAGGCAGTTCTACAGGGTAAGTTCAAGATAGAAACACTAGGGACTAACAGCCAACCTACACAAAGCCTAGGACAAGAAAGAATCAACATATATGGGCTTCAAAGTAAAATAGGCTTATTTCTGCATGTTCACATCCACTAACTTCTGAGTCTTTCTCTTTTAAAAAATACAAAAATAATAAAATGTAACCATGTAAGAGCTATAATAAAAGATATTTTTCAAAATGCTGAAAGAATTTGAATTGTTTAGAAAAGGTACGTAAATTTGTGTGCAATAAACAAAGGACTTTATGATGCTGAAACAATGCTCCTTCTAGAGCAAGACTAGAAGAACAAATAAAAAGAGAGGACAAATTATTTCAGTCAGAATGAGAAAAATGGAATAGCCTACTAAGAATAGTTGTGAAATTTCCATCCTAAGAGACCTACAAGCAAAATGCACTTTATACTTGCTTTATATGTAGGGAAATAGAACTCTCTGATACCTGTCTTACCTAAATTGTAGGCTTTTTGATTTATGACTGTTCTGTTGCTGCACAATATTTAAAAGGGATTAAGTGTTCAATTATAAGTTTCTGATAATAAATTCCCTAATGATTCTATAGATTTCTTATTTTGGATATAAGCCACAAATGTAAATATTTGTTTCTACTGTTTGTATTAATACAGGCTTTGTACTCAGATCCAGATGTGCATTACAATTACTTATCATTTAATATCATGTGGACATGCTTTGTAGAATGTCATTACCATGGAAACAGTTATAGTGTTTTTCTCACATTTGCATCATCTATACCATTTGCCTCACAGCCATATAAAAAAGGTTCAGTGATTATGTTGGAGTTAACACGAATTAATGAATGAATCAATCAATCAATGAGTTGTAAGTAAATACCAAAATGGATATAAACCAAGAACAAATTGCATTTTTACAACATTGCTTTGCTCTTGTGTTTCTGATGATACCTGATGACAAATGAAAACAAGTCATGAAGATAGTGGCACATAACTACAGTCTGCTACATTGGCAGCTGCTTTGAGTATATTCTTCATCCAGCTCTCCCACACTAGCTTTGGAGAAAGGCAGCAAATGACACAGCCTACCAGTTATCTCTCTAAGTCGGGTAACTGCTAACTGAATTAAACTGATTATTTCATGGCAGTACTCATTGTTAGGATTTTTTGTTGTTTCCTAGATTGATCTGTCTGTCTGTCTATCCATGCATCCATACATCCATCCATCTATCTTTCACCTATCTGTCAAGTTTGTTCAAGGCCTATACCAATCTGCTAAGTTTCAATTTATTTTCGTTTTCACAATAAATTAAATGTGAGACAGCATTTGCAGCCCTTCTCCTTTGACATATATTCATATCTAATTTATTCCAAATGAGACAAATTTATGATATTGCCCTCTGAATCAAAATGTGTAAAACTGGCCAGAATCTCCCCTTGATAGCATCATTCTTATTTATCATGAAGGTGTAGCATTGCTTTATCCGTTATCTGATAAATCATTTTATTAAAGTTCCACTGTGTGCAAAAGTAAAGAAAATTTATGGAAATTGGGACCAGCAACAGTTTCTACTCCCTTGATCCATGTGCCCATCTCATTTGGATACAATTGAAGCAAATGCCATAATTTTCAAGATAACCAAAAAACAGAGAGTACTCTTGGGCTAAAAGAACTATCTTCGCTTCGTAGGATTACCTCATTGATGGCAAGTGACCAAGCTGACCAGCTATACTCGGGTCATGGATGCAGCCTACCCCGTTTTCAAGTGTAAAGCTTGTGTCCAGAATTAGATTTTAAGCTCTCTGAAGGTGAAGGAGGGGAGAGGAGGGGAAGAAATGTCTGTTTGTTAAAATGTTCAATTAATTCTAGATCTTTACTTCCTAACCAATGAGAGAGGGGCTATAGGCCCATTGAAGTCAAACTGACATTCTTCATTCCTTCCTTCCTTCCTCCCTCACTTTCTTCCTTCCTCCTTCCCTTCCTCCTATCTTTTCTTTCTTCCATCAAATGTGTATTGTACTTCTAATATGTGCAAAGTATGTACTATGCAACGATAAATGCAAAGAATAAAAGGTTAATAAGACATTGTCAATCCCTAAAGATGTCACAACTTTCTCGCAGAAACAGATATACAAACAGAAATTAACCATAAAGTGAACGGTTAGAGGCATCTGTCCTTTGGAAACACAGTAGCTGAACTGTGCTCATACACTTGTCACGATGTATTTGTATGGTACTTTGCATTTTTCAAAAGCTTTCAAACGTTTCAGAGCACAGTTCTGTGTGGATAGTATTGGATATAACTCTGCTTATGAAAAAGAAACTATGCAAAGTAACACTTACCTTTCTTCCTCTACCTGTAAAAAGAAAAGAGTAAATGTGTTATTTTATGAAGAAACAATTATTGAGAATCTGCTAAATATTTACTTTCAATAATAGATTTCTTCTGGAGTCAGAATTACAGTGATAGTGATTATACTATCAGTAGTGAGCGGAATTCAAAAGGTTTTGGATCAATACTTCCATAAAAGGCAAAAAATGCATCTTTTTGGAAAATTCTAACATGATATTAATATTCTTCACAACATTTATATGACATTTAAAGTTCATTAAATTATTAAATTAGCTATTAAAGCTATAATGAATTATCTTTCATCAATAATCTCTATTTTTGCTTTTTATAATTTTATGAGTAAGGCTGTTTATTCATATGGTTCAAAAGCAAAAATGTGTTAAAAGTATACAATTATACACTAAAAAATGTCATTCCATCTGGTCCTATTTTCCCTATTTCCACTTTACCCCCACCCCCACATGAGGCCACTATTATTGGTTTCTCGTATGTTGTTCTCAAGTTTAGTTTGGCATATTTAAGAAAATTATTATAGACTCATTTTTCTACTTTATCCATACTGTTCTTCACTTGTCTGTATATCACATAAATCATTAAATCTTATAGATCTTTACTCATCAGTATATAGTTTCTTTATTGTTTTTCTTAATTTTTTTATAAGATTCCACTGTATTAATCTAACACAATCTATTTAACTAATTTTGACCTTTACCCATTAGGGACATTTGGATTGTTTCTAATCTTTTGTTATCACTAGGATGTACTTTATCGTCTAACCAGGACAATTTTAAGAATGAAAGTGAAAGTTATTGTTTATTATGCCAAGAAAATTGATGTAATTTGGGGTTTTCCTGGGCAAGCTAGAATGGAGGTCATGCTGGCTATTAAAAATAATATTGTAATGAGTAATTGTTACGTATATGCTACATGCAAGTATATTTGTAAGATAAATTCCCCAACATCCTTTTTGAGTTGAAAGGTATAGGCACTGGTAACTTGATAGATACTACCAATATCCTTTCACAGAAATTATACCACTTTACACTCCACAAATAATGGACACATTTCCCCACAGGCAATATGCAGTGATACCCAGTATGCTATCAAACATTTTAATTTTGGCCAATCTGATAGGTAAAACATGATAGCTCAGTACAGTTTTCATTCACATTTATTTTATTATGAGAAAATTTGACAGTTTTGTCATATATTGAAAAATCATTTGTATTTCCTTGTTTGAATGATTAGCTAATTTCCCTTGACTATATTTTTATTAGGTTATTGATATTTTAATTATTTATATCTAGTATTTCTTTATATGTAAAGAATATTAATTCTTTGTGAATTGAGTTGCAAACATTTCTACTTTGCTCATTTTTTGTGTCATAAAAATGTTTATTATTTTTGTACATTTTTATGCCTTCTGGGCTTTGAGTCAGAATTCATAAAGTCATATATTTTAAATGACTATAAAGAAATTATCCTATGTTATCTTTGAAATCATTATGATTTAATTTTTCTCATTTAAATCATTGCTTTATTTAGAATTTGTGCTAATGTAGAATATATTTTTATTATTCAACTTCACTTTTTTCCAGATGATTGCCTAGCCATTCCAACAAGGTTTATGAAATAATAATTCTTTTCTCCACTGCTAAGATGCCACCTTTATTGTATTCATTCTGACCATGTATATTTGGATCTACTTCAAGATTTTATTTTATTCATGTATCTACATCACATTTTTTAAACTAATGAATCCTTTTAAAAATCTTGTAGGGCTAGTCATCCTTAATTGCTCTTATTCTTAAGGATTTGCCTGATTATCCTTTCTTGTTTAGTCTATGAAAATTTTAATTTACAATATGTTGAATTCTCAAAGAAAGTGTGCTATGTTTATATTGGGATCATGTTAAAATTACTAATTAACTTATGGAGAATTTATGTGAGTGTAATGTTTAGTCTTTCTAACCAAGAACATAATAGGACATTCAGTTTTTTAAATACTTAGTTTGAATTAGCAGTATTTAAAAATTTTCATCAGATCTCATATATTTTGTGTTATGTTTATCCTTAAGCGTCTGTTGCTATTACAAATGAGGAATTTTTATTCCTATTATTTCTTCTATGATGTAATTGTTTATAGATAGTAAATCTATTAATTTCTGCTTGTTAATTTTGCACTCTCATGTATTATTAAATTCTTTTTTTTGTAGTTTTTTTTTACTCAATTTAATAGGTTTGTAAGCATACAATTGTATTTTCTGCAAATGGATAGTTTTTGCTCCTCTTTTTAGATTTTTGAAACCTCTGATTTCTTTTTTTAATGTCAAATTATTTATTCAGGCACATTCAGTACTGTTAAATGGTAATGGTGATAATGGATACTCATTCTATCTTTGTGTTTAGTAGGGATGCTTTTAGTATTAAGCATAATGAAACTTTTAAGTTGAGTTGTAAATATTTTATTGTTAATATCATCTATTACCAAGTTAGTAACTGTCTTTATCAAAAGTATTTACTGATCATTGTCAAATGCTTTTACTTTAATTATGAAAGAATTCATATATTTTCTCTTCATAGATCTGTTAAGATAATTATCAATAGCTTCCTTCATAGTCAATTATTTTGCACTTGTGGAATAATCTCCACTTTTTCATGACTAATTACTCTCTTAATATGCTAATAGACTTAATATTTTATTTAGAATTGTAAAAAAATTTATAAGATCAGTTCATAGTTTTTTGTGTGTGTCATTGTTATTACTTTTGCTGTAAATAATATACTTCCTTCATAGCAAAACTTTGAAAGTTTGCTGTCTTTTTCAATGTTCAAGAAGAGGATTTAAAAGCATTAAAACCATCTGATTTCTTTTTAAGACCTTTTAGTTGTTTGACACAACCGTGAAAACACCTGGACTTGCTGCTTTGGGAATCTAGCTGCTTTACAAATTTCTCTGTTTCTTCTAAGAAAACCCATGTTCTAAGATTTTCTCTTTCTACCAGGGCTAGTCTTAGTAAATTACATTGTCTTAGAAAATTATTCATTTCATATTGGTTTTCAAATTTATGAAGATACAGTTGAATAAAGGGACCTCTTAATGATTCTTTCATGTTGTTTTACTTTCATTAGGTAATTTTCTCTTTATCATTTTTTGCTTTAGGTTAGATCTTTTGGTTGGGTTTTTATAGGACCATGTTTTGGATTTACATATTATTTCTACTATATTTCAGTTTTCTCACTTTTCAACTTCTGTTTTTATCTTTACAATTTTTTTCTTCCACTTACTTTCAGTTTATTTTGTTGATTCTTTTTAACTTTTTGAGAAAGACGCTAAATGCACATACTTTTATTCTTTCTTTTTATTTATATAAGCATAGAACTATGATTTTTCATTAAAATTTTAAAAATAAAATGTTTCACTGTTTTCAAGTATCTTTGATGTGTTAGAACTTCTTATGTTTAAAAAGATTTATATATTAGTTCTACCAATTATATTCCATATTCTGTTAAATTATGTTAACATTCTTTTACATTACTCATAGATCTATATTTGTTTAGACAGTTTCTATTAGTTCCACTAAAATGAGCAATGATAAAATTGACAGTTTTCTTTTTTCTTACATGCCCCTCAGGTTTTCTTCTAGCATTCAATTTTAACAAGGAAATGTTATTTTTAGCATTTATTTTTGTAGTGTTAAATGTGCCACTACTTTGTTCATGTGATTTGTCGGGTTTGAATGATATTATCTGACTTTCACCTTTAAAGATGAGGAATTACCAAACTTACTCTAGTTCATACTTTCTTTTGCCTCCCCCTTTCATTATATATGTTTTATAATTATTTCCGCATTGTCAGAAGCTATAATATTTACAATCCCATCTGTCACCCTAACTTACACTTTTGTTTTAGTCTTTTTCTAGAGTTAAATATAATAAATGCTCACATAAGTTCTTTGACAGTTTCCTCAATTCACTCTTGGTTGCCTTGCATTTAGCCTATGGTAGTTTCCCTGAGAAATTTATAGAAACAATATCCCCAGAGAAATGTTTTTTCTGTAGCTTTTATATTTCAAGGAGAGAATGGATTTACATTTAACTTTAATTAACCATATTCTCTCCTTAAGAAATATGTATATATTGCTCCACTGTCTTCTGACACTGGATACTGTGGAGAAATTTGTGACCAGTCTTAATAACTTTTCCCTTGAGAAATAATCCGTTCTGATTCTTTGACATTCTAAAGAAGTATTTATTTATCTTTAAAGTTTAATGACTTTATTAAGTTACATATGTCTCTGTTAACTCTTTTAGGTCAATTTTTCAGACATGTGGTTGCTATTTCAATATTGACATTAAAGTTTTATTTTACTTCATAAAATTTTTCTTGTATTATATTGTTATTTGTTCTACTCAATTGTATTAATTTTTTCTTTGGGTGCCCATCTTCAGGGTTATCCCTTGCTTGCCTTCTACATCTATTATTTTTTAACTCTTTAAAAATTGTAATTCATTATTTTCCTATTCTCATGGTCCTTGCTTTATTTTGTGTAATATCAACTCTCCTTATGATCCCTCCTAATTCATCTTCATGACTTGATTTTCCTTCTATTTATTTTCTGACCATTACTTTTTTCTACTTTATAGCCTTCTTTCTTAAAGAGAATTACTTTATTAAGTTTTTTTTTTTTTTTTTTTTTGGTTCACGGTAAAATGATAGGTCAGAATTTTCACGTGGTCTATAGCAATATATTTTCTGGTGTGTTCTTTATCTCGTAAATTTAGCTGAACTCAACCACTTTTTATCTTATGGTATCTGTGTATAATGCAATTGCCAGCTCCTAGACCAACTATTTGAAGGAGACTGTACATTTTGGTGTGTTTTCTGATATTTGCCACCATTGTTCCCATTTGCTATTGACTTATCCTCACGGATTTAATTTTACTTTATTCCTGGGCTTCTTTGATGATTGTATTTGCTTTGGGTAGCTCTTATATGTCTTGGTTTTAATTCTTTCTTTTATATATTTCTTATTACATTACTGAAAAGTGAGTGTAGGTATTTATCCAAGGCACATTGTTTCTGTTCAAGAAGCAGAGAAAAGGTAAGTTGCTATCTATTTCCACGTACATACTGTTGAAACCTTTATTGCATTTGCTGTTATTTGCAATGAAATTTTGAAAAAAAAATAAAGCCTTGATATTGTCTTGACAATGATGAATTAGAAGTCTCATGACTGCTAACATAAATAACCAGAAAGTTTAATATCGCTCTTACCTTGTTTATTGAAACCTATAAATATAAACTTGTTTCCCTAACATGTATCTTTAAAATATGTACTCATACTGAAATACGTAATATCTGTTAAACACAGAAACTTTTTCTTCAAAGAAGTTTTAAAAGTTTTACTTTATATTATTTTTTCTCCTGGAAATCTATTTCATTCTTTACCTAGCCAACATGAAAAGCATTCTGCATTTAAGAGCCAATGTAATACAGGGTGCTGTGGCACTAAATTACATTAGGAATAAGTATTCCATTCACTAGGACAAAGTTGGCATCATTGTAGATAAATGTGTTTTCTAGATCTTCTCTCAGGCATTAATGGACTTAAAGGGAAACTGAAAAATAACTTGGAGGCACTCATCATGCCTATGGTAACAAATGATCATCTTAAGTGATTCAAGAAATTCTCAGATTAGACATAACCACCAGAATTCAGCCTCAAATGCTTCAGATATTTAATAAGACAGGAAATTACTGTCTGCTTCTATCTAACTTTAGATAAAGTGAGTAAGCAAAATCATTAATCATTAACCCCAAAAGCCACCGAAAAAGCTGCTTAATTATTCTCTTGAGTTGCTGAACGCTGAAAGTGAAAAACACTGCAACTATAAAGGTGAGTAACTGGATCAATTATGAGTTGGCCCTAAACATTCTTACCAAAATTTGTATTGCCACCTCCAGGTGTTTGTGAACAGACAGGACAGCATTCCCCAGGGGGCGTTACAGGGTCGGCACAGTCCAGCACATCCTGGCATTCTATCTTGTCACAGAGAATGGCTCCATTGTCACAGACACAGATCTGACAAGGGGCAGGTTTCCAAATGTCCCTGTTTAAGTACATCTGGCCATTCTGAGTGCAGGCTATTTCTTCACCATATCCTTCTAAAATAAGAAGAAAAGAAAGAAGAGGTTAGTAATCTGAAATTATAGAACTGAGAAAATAAAAGGTGAGCCATCTTGTGGATTCTAAAAAATTCTGGACTAAGAAGTAACCTTCCAAGGAGCCAAACACAGATGAACTGATTTCATTTCATAACAAAATAATATGTAATTCACCAAGAAATAATGATAATGTATCCTTGCATGATAGGGGAAGAAATAAAAGTGATACAATGGAGGTATATTTTTAACCAGATAATGCTTCCTTCAAGATTTTATTCTTGAAGGTATGAATGATGAAATATGAGAATATCAATAAAGAGGGATAAAAGAGAACCATCTGAAAATGGGGAGAAAATGAATAGTTCAAAGGAGAATATATAATTTGAATGTTTGGTGAACCCTATTATGATTTGCAACTCACTGGAAACTTTAATAAATTCCACAACAGGAGACAGTATGTTTTCATGTACCATAGAAAAAAACTTCAAAAAAGGAAAAGGTATATGTTTTTATTAAAATTATTTTTAAATGTACAGTAAAAAAGTATAACCATGTCCCATTTCATGGAATAGAATTCCATTTGATATCCTAAATTGATGGTGTTTACTCAACTGTGGCAGAAATGCAAAACTTATGCAGATAATAAGTTAATTATGTTTGCATCAAAATTAATTAAGGAAAACCATAGCCAAAATAATACAGTGAGTTAATATATATTTGTCTAGTGCTTTTCTACATTTACATTACAATTTAAGAAAGTTTGGGAAAATACACACACATATATGTGTGTGTGTGTGTGTGTGTGTACACATATCGCACAAGAGCAGTTCTATTATACATTTACTAACAGGTAAACACATATATTACATCATTAACTTTGTGATTTTATAAGAAATACTATAGAATTTTAAAACATAATGTGGATCAAATCATCCTTGCTTAAATACATCAAGAACTTCCCAACTACTTAAATTCAAAACTTACCTATAAAGGCTAAAGACCTTCTTTCCCATTTCTTGCACAATTTGACCACTTTTGCCCAGCACTACCTCTCCTTCCTTCACCCCAGGCCCACATGGCTATCATTACTTACTTCAATGTCATCTCCCCGCGAAATTCTTTTCTGACTACCCTGCAAAAATTAGACTTCCTTTACCCAATTGATATTTTTCACAGACCTTTTCAAAGAACTCATTCACTCAGCCATTCATTCATTTATTCATTCATTCATTGTGTATTATATGCTAGGTAATTGAAGAGATACTAAAACGTGAACAAATAGGCAAAAATCACTGCCCCCAGGAAGTTTATTAGAATGAGTATTAATTTTTTATTTTTGTTTATCTCCCTCACTAGAGAAAAACTAGATGAAAGTAAGGACTAGGCGTCTTGTTCATCACTGTATTTCTTTTATTTATTTATTTATTATTATTTTTTTTAATGGAGTTTTGTTCTTGTCGCCCAGGCTGGAGTCCAATGGCGTGATCTCAGCTCATTGCAACCTCCGCTTCGTGGGTTCAAGCAATTCTCCTGCCTCAGCCTCCCAAGTAGCTGGGATTACTGGCGCCCACCACCATGCCCAGCGAATTTTTGAATTAGTGGAGACGGGGTTTCGCCATGTTTGCCAGGCTGGTCTCTTGACCTCAAGCGATCCACCCGCCTCAGCCTCCCGAAGTGCTGGGATTACAGGTGTGAACCACTGTGCCCAGCCTCATCATTATATTTCTAAAGCTTGATGCTATACCTTTCATAGAACAGCCATTTAATAAATACTTGTCTACTGGATGGATATAATGAATGAATCTAAACTATGGTAAACTAGTTTAATTGCACTGCATGAACTTTGTACTTCATAAAAAGATGTTTTAATGTAGTTGTAATCAGTTTATGAAAGATATTATCATTTGGCATATAAATATATTCAAATAATAATGCAAAGCTACATATGAAAATTATTTTAGTTTATAATACAGATATTAATACAAAAATCCACTTTATATAATTTTTATTTGTCAATTATACCTTAATAAAGCTGGAATAAAAACATTTTTCTCACTGTCCTGTGGAATACTCTGCTTTATATATTTAGTCTTTCATCACAGATATTTGGCAAATGCAAAATTGCTTTCAGAGAGTAACACTACTATATCCTAATGGTTTCTGTGCTGTTTTATAAGATGAGGACTAAGTTTCTAATCTGTTTTATCTTCATTAAAAGACTTGTATCACATAATACATATCTAATCAACAAAACAGTATTAGTTCTATCTCCATAGTGCTATTATACTCATTTAAAACCAAGGGGAAAACAGAAATTATGTTTTCATATGCTTTTCTGGAAGATTATTTTGAAAAAATGAGAAATGTATTCATCAAATAAACAGTGTGACTTTTAGATGAAATATCACTTTAACGCAGTGTAATTCCATGAAGAACATTTCCAAAGACACAACCTGTATAAAAATGGGCTTATGTCCATAGTTCACTGAACAATTCCATGAAGTGGATAACTTAAGAGTAACTTTGCTCATTAAGTTTTATGATTGAGAAGGAAATATCCACTTACAAATGTTAAATGCTATTACCTGAAAATGAGATACTACTTCAATTAGCTTGTTTCTCTCATTACACACTCTTGGGTGGGGGTGCTGGGAATTAAGTGCATATGTGCCTAGTACTAATTGTGCAAAATATTGAAAGCATATGTGGCTGGGTGTAGTGGCTCACACCTACAACCCCAGCACATTGGGAGGCCAAGGTGGGAGGATTGCTTGAGGCCAAGAGTTCAAGACCAGCCTGGGCAATATAGTGAGATACTACCTCTGCAAAAATTTAAAAGTTAGCCAGGCATAGTGGCACGTGCCTGTAGCTCCAGCTACTCTGAAAGTGAGGTAGGAGGATGATTTTAGCTCAGGAGTTCTAGGCTGCAGTGAGCTATGGGCACGCTATGCTACTGCACTCCAGCTTGAGCAACAGAGTGAGATCCTGACTCACAAAAAGAAAAGACAAGAAGGAAGCATATGTGTTCCTTTCTGTCCTCAAAATATATATTACCGCGTAGTATTATATATATTATATACGTTACACATATAACAATATATGTATGTTTTATATATATATAACATTGTGGAGTGCTATATTTGTTATATAATAAATGAATATAATTAACTTACTATATAATTTTAATTATATAATATATGTTTGTTTATTGTATAAATCTTGAAGGAGCCATACAGAACAGGATAAGTTATCCCCTGAAGATTTATCAAATGAATTATTATAACAAAATATGTTATTATTGGATAGATATTATATATGAGGATATATATTGCTGATGGAATAATTAGATATTTGGAAGCAGAGAATATGAAAAACAAAAACAAGATGACACGTAATAATGTCAATTAAATATTAAAATATGTGAAAGACTCTTCAAAGAGTAGCTTATCTTGTTCCTTGTGGTTCCTTTAGGGTTGGAATAAAAAGACACACTGTCTCAGTCTTGTGTTAACACCTAGAAGGGCAGTTTCTTTCTGAAAGTTTAAGACAACATAACTTCAACTCAAGGGGCAAAGAAGTGGGCCACTGGATTACTTTCTTTAAATGATAATGTTAAAGGTTAGTTTTATACTCTGAGTCATCATGGGTTCCATTCTCCTGAGAATTTATAATTAAATTTAAGATGATGTGGAAAGTTAGTTGGAATGCTTTTAAATAGCAAGGAGATGAAAAACCACATTCACTGTTAAACCTTGTCTTCTCTTCACTCAGACAAGAATCCATACACATCACAGAGGACTCAAAAACTCAGTGAACTCTCATTGTTCATGTCTGAATGAAAGACATGTACAAAGAAACAGTGGGTAGAAAATACAGGGTGTCTTGCAGTTTTCACGGATCTACATGGTAGTTGTACACCATATGATTAAGTTGTCCCTTCTGTTTTCTACACAGACATTTACTTAAACGAAAAGAAAAGTAAAATAGAAAGCAAAATTGCAGCCAATTTGTTGAAAAATATTGCAGTAAAGTTGTCATAATAGGATTATTTTATAAATGACAATACAGTATAAAATAACAAAAATTTTCAAATGACATTCTGAGAAATTCAATTCCGTCCTCCTGATTTCTCCATCCAAATCATAAAATTAACCCAAGCTGACGTCCAAAGCTTAGATTCAAGGCCCAGGACTAAAAAAGAAAATAAAAATAAAAAAATGTTTCTTAAAATACCTGGATACTGGGGCCAGTCATGCGGTAGGGTGAGGTTGGGGAAGGGAGAGCATTAGTAAGAATTAGAAAAAAATAGCTAATGCATGCTGGGCTTAATACCTAGGTGATGGGTTGATAGGTGCAGCAAACCACAATGGCACACGTTTACCTATGTAACAGACCTGCACATCCTGCACATAAACCCTGGAACTTAAAATAAAAATAAAATTTAAATTTAAAAATTGGATAAACAAATATTTTTATATAATCTAAAAAAGAACGCCAAAACTATAATTTTGCATTACTTGTATTTTTTGCTGTTTATGTTTAACTTTCCTAAAATTGATTAGGACTGGTAGAAATCTGATAATATCATCACTATTTTGTAATTTTCATGGTGTTTTAACTTCCAAAATTTTTATCTCCCAACCTACAAGATTCTTTTACCCTCACCAAATGTTCCAATAAATTGAATCCATTGTGAAGTCATTCCCACAAAAATTCTGGCACTGATATATTACAGAAAAGAGATGTATTTTATCTGATCACATTTTATTTGAAATCAACTCAATTTTTCTATGTTTCTCATATATCCTCATAGATTTCTCTTCTCATAAATCTTAAGTGCTTTTAAATTTAGTTGTAAGAATTCAGTTCTTAATCACTAGATGGCAGACCAAATCCACCATCTTATTATAACAATTAGAAACTAAATTATCACAATTGCAGCTTGCCAACTATATGTTATGCCCTGCATCCACATTTTTTCATACAATTATACTTGTGGGGAAAAAAAAAAAAAAAAAAAAGCCTGCATACAAACGGCCATATTGAAACCTTGGACTGGCCAAGAGAGATGATTGTATTTGCATATTAAATTATTGGAGTCTACTTAAAGGCTTTGAAAAATATATGAAATAAAAGTCCCTAAAATTATGTTAGCTATTCTCTAGCCATTAACTAAAGTTCTTCCAAGCAGAAATAATACACAGCACACACGTGTTATAAAAATTTTAAATCTCTTATTCAGACAAAGGTTTGTGCTGATCATTTTCCCCTGTGAGCTGTGAGACTGTGAGCTCCTCGATAGCCAGAACTGTGTTTACCTCAGCAACCTTCACATTTAATGTTATATAATCCGTCTTTGATAAATGTATGCGTAGCATCAATGAATGCAGATGTGAATGAGGAAAGTAAGGAACTAGTTCATTGATATGCCTATTAAAAAGATAAGCACTTTTAGCTCTCTTTCCTCCTTCCCTAATCTTTCCAGAGAGGATGTGCTCTTAGGAACCCTTTTTTGAATGAAAGGGAATGGTCACTTGGTGGTTCTTACGAGGTGTGTCCCTGACATTCAGGCCTCTGTGTGACCAGAAAGGAAGAAGACTGTGTCAGTCACAACAGTTCATATTTTAGAACAATCTTCAGAAAGCTACAGCAACCCTTCAGCCTTCCTGACCCAACTGACTTAGGTCCCTTTTGGGATTCTGAAGATCTGGGCTACCATTACTTAAAGTTTCTATGACTGTAAAGGTCTTTGAGGGACTATAATCATGACACTGTCAGCTGGTGGCCTCATGAAGTGGAGAGAGAATGCCTTGTGGGACAAAGGAGGAGGTAATAAAGCAGCCCACGTGTCGGTCTGGATGCCACAGATGCTGCCTTTAGTAATGCACAGCAGAGCATGGGCTGCTGGATGGGGTGCCAGAGAACCTACCAAGGAAATCCTTCCCTTCCTTCTGCTCTAGGGCACTGTTTATCATTAGAAGGGAAAGACGAAGAGGGACAGCATTCAATTCCTTCTTCAGACCATGCAGAGGAGATGCCAAAAATTCCACATTCCTCATTTTGCTTTCCTTAAACGACTCTCAAGTTTTAAAAGTTAGATACATATGAAGCCACCAGGGATAGCTGAGGGGGGATCTATTACATACTTTGACAATTTTTTTCTGTCTCAGCCTCAAGATCTGTGGGATGGTGGGAGGATAACTATGTATGGGGCAGGCCTATGGGGTTTTACATCTTCTGTTCTTCAATCCACTACAAAGACTTTTACTTTCTAGGGAGCCCCGCAAGCTTAAATCTGGTTTTAGGATAATTATCCAAATTATTACTTTTTCTGTGCCCTGCTCCTCTTTTTCCTTCTACCAACTGAACAAGAGTAGGCATGCAATAATTATTTGAGCTGAGTTAAATTTCTGTTCCACTAAGGACAATCATGTTTTATATTCTAAAGCAATATAATGACAATTTTGAAAATTTTCCTTGAAATCTGAAAAATTAAAAAGGAGACAATTCATAGAAAGCTTCATTTCAATGCATTTCAGTGAGCATATGAATTTAAAAAATTTGATAAACTGTCTGTGAAGGTGGTTGGTTTCTTTAGTGCAACCATTAAATGTTTTCCAATCTCATAAGCAAAGTTTTTCAGTTAACTAGTAAAACTGCTGTTTTTACTTTACTTAAAATGGAAAAAATAGAAAGGAAAAACTCTCATATTAGGTACTACTTAAGTTTTTTTCCATGTATCATTGGGAAATCTAAATGACTGTGGCCAAAATGTGAAACTAAAACTACACATACTGCACATGCAATGCTCATCTACAATTCTGTCTGGAAGAGCAGATTTCAGTCTGCTAATGCATTTGACATAGATTTTTTTTTCCCACATACCTCAAACTACTAAATAGCTGCAAAACACCACAAAGAGAATTGAGCCAACTCTATAATCTATACACTAGAAATTTCAGCAGTAATTTTTATAGCCAACCTTAGTTCTAATCTTAAATATTAATCCTCAGTGAGTAAGTTTGGTACAGATCTATGCCAAATGTGTCTGCCTACCTAAATGCATGAAAAATTTGTAATTGTTCTGAATGATGTCTACTTAATCTCTCCTAGCCTAATATTGCTTGAGACAAACAGGAGAGCCAAAAATCAGCTTAGTTGTTTCTCTTTCAAAGGAGAAGTAAATATTCAGTAATATATAGTATCCACATTCCAGATTTCCTTCATCTCCTTCCAATCTTAGCTCAAATGTTACCTACTCTAGTCACCTTACCAAAAAAATTGCACATGACTACACACACATACAACCATAACACTCTCAATTCACTAATTCTTACTCTTTTTTTTTCTTTTAATGTAGTAGTTATCACTTTCAAGCCTACTATATATTGAATTTATTATGTTTATTTTTTGTCACCCCATGATAGAATTATAGCTCTGTGAGAACACATATAATTTATTTTGCTTCCTTTGTTGATATATCCTGATATCCTAGAATAGTGTCAGGATCATAGTAAATGCTCAAGAAGTATTTATTGAATTAATTTATTGAATATTAGTTGTTTGCTTAAGAAGCTTTATATGGTAAAGTCATTTTGTAATATTCTTTTGTATATAAAAAGGGATTTTTATATCTAAAGTCAATTGTTAAGAATACCAAGTAAGAAATCTAGGCCACATTGAATACAAAATGATATGCTTCAACCCTGGGCTGTTACCTGATTTTTAGAGAAGCGCCATTTTAGCTGCTTATTTAAATGTGGGCCAAACCTACAAGGCTTTAAAATACCAAGAATTATAGGAATATGATGTATTATCATTTATTCCAGACATTATATCCTAAGAAGAGCATATATTTCATATATTTTTACTCATTTTTGTAATTGAAAATAATTATTATTGTATTTTAAGAGAATATTCATTATTGTATCCTCAATGAGTATAAAATTAAATATTTTACATAAAACATTTTAGAATCAATTTAACTCTATTTTATTATGTCTTTGCAGCTGCATTTTGCCTGCTTTTTCAATTTTCCCTGATACAGAAGAATATTTAGGGCCTCTAGAGAAAATCCAGACATTGTAGTCAGCTTATTTCTTCCAATTCATTCTTTATTCTCTGCCCTTGCCTTGAGCAAGTTGAAATTTCTTTTACAATCCACCAAACATTCCACAGTTCTCAATGGCCCTTTGATCCCATTCATTTCACTACCAAGGATTCTAAAATATTTTGAAGAAAATTTCTAATAGGAATTTAAAGGGATGCCTCTTTCTGCATTATTCCCTCTGGAGCTCACTTCTGGAGGCATGGGGTGAAGGGAGACTAGTGCTGTCATCCCGAAGGCCAATTTCTAATTTTATGCTCTTGGAAATATCTAGTGACTTGAATTAGTATTCAGCTTTGTTCTGCTTTACATAGATATAATTTACATCTATTTTCTAGCTATTAAAAAAATAAGTGATTTTGCTGAAGAACAAAACTAAAACTAGATTTTACTCTTCTTTCTGGCATTTCTTTCCAAGTCACTTCCAGAACAGGTAATAGAATCTTTAAATAAAACTGTACTTGTTATTTCAGAACCTAAATTCATCTCTTAATCTTTATATTTAGTTTATCCCTTATAATTTGCATAATTGTATGGAAGCCAATTTATTTATTGCATGTTTAAGATCAAAACTCAATATGCTCTGAATCTCAAAACCAGCCAAATGCCATAGTCATACTTGGTATGAGAAAGAGAGTTGTTGCTTTTACTGGAAAGTTATATCAATAACTTTTTAAATGCACAGCAAAGCTCTTCATTGGGTCACTTCTCTGTAGGGAGAACAAAAGACAAGAAAAGCAAACAGACAAGGAGGATGAAGAGAGGAAGGAGGATGAGACAATCATCTTCTTTCCATATAACTTTACTATGTCAAGAAGGAGGTTTTACAAGTTTCTTCAGAAAACAACAGAATTAACCTGAAGATACTTCTTTATCCTATTAGGGAAAATACAAAGAATGAATCGGAGATTTTTCACCTACAAATCCATGTGCTTCTAAGAAGTTGCTATTTTCCTTAACAAGTAAACATGGGCAAACTTTATTAGAATTTCAAAAGTTTTAGATTATTACTTAATGTTACTCATTCATTTTTTTAAATTCTGAATTTTATCATTATTGTATAATTCATATTTTCATTTATTTAAACATGGTGACTATGAATAAAATATCTATAAAGGAAAATGATACTCTTGTCATTTTCTTTAAATACCTGTGGAAAGATTTAAAGTTTCTAAAATCTTTCAATAATTTGCTTAATTCCAAGTAACTACAGAATACTTATTTCTTGCTAATACAGTCATTAGCACATGCTGAGATCAGAGGAGAAAAATGTATAACATTTCCTAAACTAAGGAGTATAAAATTTAGTTTGGACAAAAGATTAACTAAGTTGTTTACTAGTCAACTGGTTATTACTAAATTAATAAATGAAAAGTGTGCCTCAATTTTTCTACTTGTTAACATATAGAAAAAGATAAAACATGAGCCTTTACTTTTGCAGAAAAGAAATATTTAAAGATGTCATAAATAAGTTTGCTTTAAAATGTGTTTGAAAGCTCATCCTAAATTTGTCAATCTGGAAAAAGGAATAGAGGCATTAGTTAATCCATTTAATTGATAGTTATTTATCTAGCAAATAATAACAATTTCATTAAATACTTGTTTAGTACAAAGCAAACTTTGGATCAGAGAATGAGACATTTGGAGTTCAACTTCCTTGCCAAAAACAACCAAAATATACAGAAGCTGCAAAAGATAATGAATTTTTTGTAGAATAATTTTGCTCATATGTGTATTTCACTAGTGCATTCTGGAAAAATTACATACACACTGAAACTTCATAAACTCATTCTATTTCTTCATTTCTCTAACCTATATGTATCCTGGGGACTTTTGAATTATTGGTCCTTATCCTGGAAATCTTCCTCTGTGTTTTGAGAGGTTTTGTCTAATGCTGTTTATTTTCATTAATTATAGCTAAGTCTGGGGAACATCAACCTGAGGATTTCCTAGAATCCAAAACAAAAACAACCTTCAATCATTACGGAAATATAAAATTCTGTTTATAAAAGCAAACTTCAAATTAGTAAGGGTGAACAGAATACAGAATAACATTACATTCACTTATGAGTACATCATCTATTGATTCTCCTTTGGTGTCCTATTTGATAATGAAACATATTTTAAACCCTTAGACACCAAGACAGTCTGGATACATAGCAGAGAGAAAGTGGAAACCCATAAATGCAAATCATTCAATGATCCCTCAGAATATACCAGCCATAATAATGGCTAAGGCCACAGTTTTGAAATCCTCTGTGTGAGTTTCAGTCCTCCCTGTATGTTTTAGTCTTCCAACACCTTTGGCATTAAGAATGTGTTCAAATCATAAAATAAATACATTTATTCTTGAAGCAAACATCAAAATAACATAATGTATGCATTTTGATAATATTGTTTATTTATTCAACAAATATTTATCTGTTATTTTGCCAAGCACTGGGAATACAGTTAAAGTAATGAATTCCTTTCTACCTTTAAGGAGTTTACAGACTACTGAGAGAACCAGTGCAGTAATAGATTATTAGAACATAATTCTTTAAATATAAAATTATAGGCAAACCTTGGTTGTTGTGGGAACATGCAGGAAGGGCATATCATCTAGGCTGGAGGTCAGAGAAGTCAAAAGAGTTCTGGGATTTGAGTTCTTTAACTTCCTTATTTCGTTTCTTTAATTTATTGTTTTTGGAGTTGCTTTTTTTTAAAGTGAGAAAATTAAAATCCAAAGCAGTTTTTTCCAAAAATTCATTTCCAAGGTGTATAATATTGTTACTCCTGGCTCCTTGCTGGTAACTGGCAACAGATTCCTTCTCTCTACCAACTGGCCAGGATGGATCTGAAGGAGCCCAGGTACTCCCTCTCAACCATGACTCTGATTTTAACTTCTTTACCATCTCTTCCTTTGCCTGAGGGTAAAACAACAGCACTCTTATTTCTAAACCAACTGGTACGTCCATGGGAAGGTGCCTTGGAGGAGGGGTGGGGCTCTTGTGGTGGTGCGGGCCAGCAGACCAGAAGCCAAGACAGTGGTGCACAGCAACATGGCAGGAACCATTTGTTGGCAATGACTAACTCACTGTAGCCACACTGGGACAAACTATAAAAGCATTTTTCAGGAGAATGGCGTGAACCTGGGAGGCAGAGCTTGCAGTGAGCCAAAATTGCACCACTGCACTCCAGCCTGGGCGACAGAGCAAGACTCCGTCTCAAACAAACAAACAATAAAAGCATTTTTCTAGGTCCAATTCCACAGTCTTTCTTCAACTGTAGATACAGAATTCTGGATTATTGTGTTTTGACATTTTAGGAAGTCAAAAAAATAGTATAATGTCTAGTTTGAAAGAAGCTGACTTTTGTAATTTAGAAAACACTGTGAAGTAAGATATTAAATACCCATACTAAAAGTTTATTTTACTTATACTTAGCACATCCACTTATACTCATTTTCATAGATTACTTAAGTATTTATTGAATCTACTTACTGTATGCCTGACTATATCCCATGGAAGAAAGATACAAAAGTTAAAGACACACAAGCTACTCCAGAGGAGCTTAGAGGAAAGTTTATAAAATCACTCTTTTAACAAATATTTACTAAGAACATTCAAAATGTAAAGTATCTTCTATCCAGTTGTTTCTTCAATGACCACAATTAGTTGAGGTAGCAAATAGTTTATATAAGGTACTAGGTTTGAGAATTACAAATAAGAAATCTGAAAAGATGGTATCACTATAAGCTGAAATTATCTGAGAAGGAGTGAGTAGAAGTGGGTTCTTAAGCAGGCCTTGAAAAATAGAATGTATTTGAGATGGTGGGGGTAAGGAAAACTCTGCCTGGGAAAAAGGCAGGGAACCACCTAAAACAGGAATAGAGAGGGAGGAAAACATGTACATAGCTTCAGGAGGGGATGATTTAATTTATCAA
The DNA here is from genome assembly GCF_028885625.2 of Pongo pygmaeus. Classification (NCBI taxonomy): domain Eukaryota; kingdom Metazoa; phylum Chordata; class Mammalia; order Primates; family Hominidae; genus Pongo; species Pongo pygmaeus. The sequence continues at coordinate 89,106,658 of NC_072384.2, forward strand.
AAAAGGAGGTGATGAGAATACTTGGTACAAGTGATACCTCTTCGACTAGGAAAGTTTTAATGACATGCCCACATGGAATTTGGTCATTCTCTTCTCTTGCCCTCATCTCACCTTATCCGTACACCTGGCAAATACCTGCAACATTCTATTACACTTATTGGTTTGTTTGCATATAAACTCTACTGGGCTGTACATTTCTTGAGAATGAAAAACATTTAATTTCTCTCTATATCATGAGTGTATTAAAGTGCCTAATACAAGAAATGCTTGCTGAATAAATGAATAAAGGTAATAAATAAAAGAATGTATAAGAAGCTTTCAGGAATATTAACGTAACTACCTAATCAAAGATAAATCAGAAATAAATGAGACCAAAGGCAACTAGTGGAAAATGTTATACTGGAGTTAGGAGAAACAGCAGTTATGAGAAGAGAGGTAAAGCCACAAGACACTAGGTAGAAAATACGAAGGGTTTGATGAAGTTTGGGTGGGATAAAGTATTTAATTATTATTTTTTTTTTTTTGAGATGGAGTTTCGCTCTTGTTGCCCAGGCTGGAGTACGATGGCACAATCTTGGCTCACCGCAGCCTCCGCCTCCCAGGTTCAAGTGATACTCCCACCTCAGCCTCCCGAGCAGCTAGGATTACAGGCATGTGCCATTACGCCCAGCTAATTTCATATTTTTAGTAGAGACAAGGTTTCACCACATTGGTCATGCTGGCCTCGAACTGCTGACCTCAAGTGATCCACCCACCTTGGCCTCCCAAAGTGCTGGGATTACAGGCGTGAGCCACCGTGCCAGGCCTAAAAATTTTTAAAGATAATTTCAGAGTCTCAGAAATGAATGGAGGAAGAAATAGCTACTGGGTACTTTGGGTTAAATTGTGTCCTGCTAAAAGATATACTGAATTCCTAATCCTCTGTACTTCAGAATGTGACATTATTTGTAAATAAGGTCATTGAAGATGACCTAATTAGTTAAGATGAGGTCATACTGGAATATGATGGGCCCATAATCCGATATGACTGGTGTCCTTATAAGGAGGGAAGAGGGGAATAGACACAGAGACTCAGACACTCATTTCTGTTGTCATAAGCCACCCAGTTTGTGGTACTTTGTTACCAAGCACCCCTAGCAAAGTAACACAGGTGTATGGTCTAGACATTGAATGAAATAAAAGTTTTGGAGAGATAAACAAATTTTATTTTAAAAATTCTAAACTCTATTTAAGGCATGTTGGAGTGAATCTTAAGGAAGAATAACCCAGTAGAAATATTAATGGCAGCTATTAATTGTGTTCTAAGAGTTATGCTAAGTGTCTGATAAAAATTTTCCACGTAGTCCTCACAACCATCCTGGCAGAGGCTTGGAGTCAATCATGATCACAAAGCTAGTGAGTGGCAGAGCCAATTTTTAAAAAAATATATGCCCGTAACTATTATACATTGTGTTAGACAACCAGACTGCTATGTTAGAGAAAAGATAAGGGGATGGCACATTTACATGTACAAAAGTCTTAAGTCACACTCTAAATGTGGATTTTGAATAAGAGAGTGGAAAAGTGACAAATAGAGCTCCTGTGAAGAATGAAGAGCAATAGAAGCCTGGGTTAAAGAAAAAACAGGTAAAGCATGGTTTACCTTAGAGATGAGAAAAGGAAGTGATTAAGAAGGGTGTTTTAAAAGAAAATGTGTGAGAACAAGAAGCAATTAAAATATACTAAGATTGTGAACCCCATTCTTTCTATTCATTTCTCAACTCTAAATGGTGGAAATTTCATTTCCTGGTGTTCCGCCTGTGTAGCCACCAAATGTTACCATGCTAATATCCGGTGAAATTTCCCCTAGCTTTCCTGAGGCCTCACAGGATATTTATGGGGGAATGACTATCTCCATGACATGAATAAGTCTTTCAGGTATTTTAATGAGTAGGGATAGTAAATGATTGCAGACCAACTATTATTTAGTTCTGTTTAGATTAGTTTATAGGGTGCAGGAAATGAAATTTTTCCCCAGAATATTCAGCTTGCATTATATAAACATGACTCCGTTCACCAAACAGAATGCACTATGCTTGCTATTTCATTTAAACTAAACAGGGGATGATAAAAAAGTCATTGAGGAAAAATTCAATAAAATTCAACATTATAAAATACAATTTAAAGAAAACTAGCAACTGCTGCTTTTTAAATTACATCACATTCATGTTTTCATTTTCTTTCATTTTTCTGAAGTCTGAAGTAGTATTTAAAAAGTTCTTAACTGTGTTTGCCTTTGTTTTTTTTTTAATTTAATCTTTGCTATAGATTTGAAAATGGACTCTTCCTCCCAGGACCAACTTATAACTTCAATTTTTTCCTTTTTAGTAATGGTCAGGTTAGTCACAATAGATTCGACTGGCAATAAGGATTAGAAATAATGAAATAAATGTAATTGCTCATTTTGTTTTATAGTAATAAAAGCATATGATCTAATAAAAACATTCTAAGTATGATCCATTTGCATACTGATTTAATGGAAGATAACTGAGTGAGTCTGGATATTCTTATAGTGTTAATGGAATAGCAATGACTAAAAATTATTTAATGGAATTTTACGGGCTAAATATCAAGTATAAAGAACTATGGGATTTATTATTAACTCAACCAAACTTTTCATGACTGGACCACGTTATCAAATGAGATGACAAGATGTACTAGATACAAAAAGAAACTCAAGGTATGTATCCACCAATAGAAACTTCTCTGATGTTATAGAGGTTCAACCATAAGGGAATAAGGCCATTCACAGTATCTGAATTGGTAAATAGAACAGTTAAGTAGATTTAGAGGCATTATTTTATGTCCAGCTACATTTACCAATGACTTCCCTGGGAATTAGGAATTCTAAGGCATAGACAAAATTATTCTGCATATCCACACCAAATTGCACATACAGCAGTATTAACATACAGTTGACTCTTGAGCAACACAGGTTTGAACTGCATGGGTCCACATATAAGGGGATTTCCTCCCACCTCTGCCACCCCTAGACAAACCCCTTCTCTTCCTCCTCCTTTTCAGCCTACTCAAAATGAAGACAATAAGAATGACTACATTTATGATGATCCACATCCATTTAATAAATCATAAATATATTTTCCCTTCCTTATGATTTTCTTAAGAACATCTTCCTTTTTCTAGCTTCATTTATCGTAAGAATATAGTATATAATACAAATAACATATAAAATACATGTTAATCATCTGTTTATGTTACAGGTAAGGTTTCCAGTCAACAGTAGGCTATTAGTAGTTAATTTTGGGGGGAGTTGAAAGTTGTATGTAGATTTTCAACTGCACAGGTTATTGGCACCCATAACCCCCATATTGTTTGAGAGACAACTGTATTCAACATGATTCTTCCTCATCTCATAAAATTAAGAGAAAGTTTCTTATTTCTTATGGGACCCAGGCTTTGGATTCCTTTAACTGTAGATGGATAGGTGAAGAGTTTAGTCAAAACTTACAGGAATATGAAATCTGAAATGATAACCCTCTCCCAGCCATGACTTTACACTAATTTATACCAGCCTACATATGATAAATTACAGACTCCACTATATATGTTCTAAAGTTTCCAGAAATTTAAAAATTGATTTTTACACAGGAACTATGTTAAATTTATTAGAGATTAATTTCACTTAACAATCATTCAGCTTGTTCATCTTAAGATTTAAATATTAGAAATATTAGTAAAGGAAAAAACCAATATAATAAAGTAGCAAAATGCATATTACCTAAAAGTCAGTATATGTGGATTCTTTCCAATGGTAATATTTTGTGTAATGAGAAGTTTATGGAAAATTTCTTTAAGTTATGATTATTAAACCCAAAGTAATATTTTTATTTTAAAATGTTAATATCTAGTGTTTATTACCAAAAGAAATTATTTTTTTCTTAAAGTTATTAAAAAATAAGTTTTTTATTTCTTTTCATAGTGCTAAATAAGAATGAATTTCAAGAAAAGTGACATGGCACTTAGAGCACATCAAGTGGAACATTCTGCAGAATTTCTTAAGAGGAAAGAGGAAATCAGCTCTTTGGCTTCTAAAACTCAAGGAGAATAAATTAGGTTTTTTAGTAAAGCATGTAAGTCAAATTTAATTTCCCCTAGAGAGGCAGCATTACAATAATAAAATGCATTCCAAACCAAGGGACTAATAACAGCGTAACAAAAATGGCCACATTTAGTAAATGAAATATATGCAGTCCAGTGTGCCATATAGGGGATTTGAAGTGGTCCTGGCAGGGTAAGGAAACAGATTGGGGTCTCCAAAGAAATAGCCACAGAAATACTGCACTGCATGGAATGCTAAGGCCATGAGCAGAGACAATAGTTTTCCATCCAACAAATACTGAGTACCTATTATGTGCCATTTCTTCTTTAGGTGCCAAAACTGAACAAAACAAAAGACATCTCTCTAAATCCAAGTAGCTATATCCTAATTAGGAAGACAATCAGATAACCAAGGAACTAAAGTGCATAACGATAAGCAACTTACAGAAATAAATTCAGAGTGCTAAGGGAGTGTGTACAAGCATTGCTTAGCCATTGTAGGGGTATTGGGATACCTTTTCTTGTGGAAGTGATGTATGAACTGAGAATTGAGAAAGAAGTAGAATTTATCCAGAAACGATTTGTAATTCAATACAGTTAAAAGGCAGGGAAAGAGAAGAGAAAAAGAAAAGGAAAGCAAAATTGAGTGGTTAAAAAGGGACAGGGTTGGAAAAAATGGCAACATCAGGTGTCTGGACCACAGATTTCTGATGGCCTTCAGTCTTCTTTCTTTGGCTTCATCTTCAGAGTGAGTAGGATCTTGTCAACCCAAATCAAAAGAATGAGAAGAAATGGAGGAAGAGAAAGCAAATTTGCAGCTCTAACTAATAGCCTTTCAGATGTATTTTGGCTCTTAATCTACTCACTGGAAACCCTTAAGAGGCAAAACGATGCAGGAGGAATGGAAATTGAGGAGTTCAGAAAACCTAGGCTTTTTTATTTATTTTACTTTTTCACACCAACACTGAAAATTACTTGCTATGTAACATTTGACAAATTACAATTTTTTTGATTGTCATTTATTTTCACCTAAAAAATAGGGATAATATACCCCCTTCCCAAAGTTGGTCTGAGAATCAAATAGATGTGAGAGTGCTTTGAAAAATAAGTATGTGTTATTTAGACACAAACCATTATTATTTAGCACAGAGGTTCCCAGATTTCTCTTGCCTGATTCAAATCCATTTACATGTGTATCAAATGTAGAGTCATGCTCACCTCTCTCCTCCTTATAGGGCCTATCAGAATCTGGAGTAGGATGAAGCAGGAGAGAAAAATCTACATTATATTGACAAAAATCCATTTATAAGGCTATGATCACAGAGAAGGAGTGCTGCTTCTTCCACAAAACGCCCTGAGGTCAAGTCTGTCTGTATAAATAAGGTCATAAAACAGAAGTGCACTCAGATTTCAAGAACAGAAATGGTAAGAGTAGGAAAGCGGGCAAGGCAAATTTTTCTGAGTAAGCATATGATACTGCACAAATCCACTGCAGCAATTAGTTAAGCCTATTAATGCCACAGTACCTGATCTAGCTGCCCACAGCAATACATCTGTATTTAATGGAATCACAGCTGGAAGGCTTTTGAAGCTAATTATAGGGCACCTTGACAAGAGGCATTTTAAGCCATTGAAGTATGTTTTGTGACTCCTGCCAATATAACCCATACATATCTTGCTAGTTATGTTTGTAAAAAGTAGGTGGCATTTTGCTTGCAGAATTGGGAGGCAAATCCCAGTAATTATCTTTCCAAGCCATCCAAAGCTTCAGGTTATTTTTGTGACCATATATTTATGATCTTTCAGTTCTTCTGTAATTCAAATATTTTATCCAAAATCAGTTCCATAAAAATTATATGTAGTTTGTGATTTTAAATGCTGTGTATCCCTCATATTGAAGAGTTTGTTGTTTTTTGTTTTTTTCTTTTTAATTTCAGCCTTGATTTTCTTTTAAGTTCGTGCTCTTCAAACCTGGCTTTGCATCAGAATCACTCAGAGAGCTTTTTAAAATACTGATTCGTAGACCCTACTTCTGGTGACTCTGATTTTGTTTTGAAACTGGAAACTTGTATTTTTTAGAAGCATCTCTAGTATTTTGATGCCAGATTCAGAAATAATTACTATCGTCTTCACAATAAGCACTCCAATGATGTGCAACAAGAAAACTGTTGTTCTTTAGAATGATCATTCCCAATTAGGCACCTTTCCTTCCTTACGTCCAGTTGTTAGAGAAGACTATATCTTCTGCTTCTTCCTTATAATAACAGAGAAAAGCTAAATGGCACTTGCCTCCTTAGGAAAGTTTATCACCGAAAACTACCACAATCCTGAAATCTCTCTCAATAATCATCTGTTGTAAGGCGAAAACCCTCTTGAATTAAAATTGCTTTAATCAGTTAGGACTCTTTGGTATTTTGGTAATAAATCTCCATGGGAAAAAGTCTCTGATTTAGATTAGTAAAGTGAGATTCTAGTGTGAATATAAGAAGTCTCAAAGTTCTCCCAGATTCCATTTGTGCCTTTATGGTCCCCTGGTGAATTTTATCACTGGGTAGAATTCACAAACCAAAAATAAAAAAAAATTAAAAAAAAAAAAAGAAAAACATTTCACATAGGGAACTTAACAAGAATAAACAACTACCTTATAGAAAACAGATGGCTAGCGATACTAAAGCTGAAAGGTTGTCAGCTGTGTCTTCAGCCTGTTTTTCTATGCTTTTATAAATTGGCAGGAAAAACTCCTTACATTTCACTAAAAGGAGCCAAGCCCATAAATGATTTGCTAAAGAAATCTGAAAATCCATGTTTTTCAATATGAAATATGTAAAATGTTTGAAAACTGACTTTTTCAATGAGGATTTTTTTCAAGCTTCTATTTTGAGAGATGATTCTGGGACATTTCTTGAATTATTCAGAAATGAAGAGAAAATGGTGTAAATAAAATAATAATTTTATGTCAAATTTCCTTTTTTTCTCATCTTTTAAAATCTCTCTTTTACATGCAAAAGCTACTAGGTACTAGGTGACATTTACTTTTGTAAATCACCTATTTGATTTCAAAAGGGACAAGTTATAGTATATGATTTAGGAAATCATTTTCAAATTAGGAATTGAAGAGCAACTTATCTGTATCACACATCCATTTAAACTTCATCCATATTAAGATTTAGGGGAAGAGGTTGGATTATAATTTAGCCATTTACCAAATATACATATTATGCAGCTACATTAAAGACTGTGTGGTGGGAGGTTTACCGTAATATAAAGTTTATGCCCTCATGTGGCTTACACTTGTTTGAAATTGTGCTCCCTTAATGGTTCTGCCTGCAGCAGTTATAAATTATATGAGCATATGTGACCTGGAAGCAAAGGAAGATGAAATAAATTAATAGTTAGCTAAAAATGTCTGTATTGTGATATTCTAGAAATCTTTTTGGCCATAGAACTAAAATGTTTTTCCCTCCTTATATTTCTTCAGTTTGATTCAACAAAAATGCATTTTCTGTCTTCTCCATGCCAGACACTGCCCTGGATTGTGGTGATAGAGCAACAGACAAACACATTCCTGAATACTTTTATTTCTGAAAGAAACAGTCTGGTCTAATTTCACATGAGAATTTTCCTTCCTTTAGTAATTTGTGGGAAGATGGAAGTATTTTGTGGTTAGAACCTATGAGTATGCTTTTAGACAATTTACTCCAAATCCTTTTAGTCACTGAGATATTTTAAGAGGTGAGTCTATGAAATAGATGTCTAGAATTTGAGTTTTGATATACAGGATTTGAGTTTTGATATATAGCCTCTTTACAAATTTATTTACTGATTTATTTAACAATGATTTTTGAGCACCTAATATGTGCTCAATTTAAAAGGGCATTTACTTGTAAAAACACTAATCATATTTATTCCTAATTTTTGCTTTAATAGCTAGGCCACTCTCCACTGAAGCAGGGTATCTGTGTGTAGTTCATAGCTGTACCCCTTACACCTAGCGAGGGATCTAGGACATAGTGGGTCTCCACAGTAGCCACATGAACTAAAAGGGAAATGAGGAAATAAAATCAGAGTATTGCCACCATATTTAAATAGCCACCTTGGCTCTGAAAAGATTTCAAACAGATCTAGCTAGCATCTAGTATCTCTTCTACACAGGTAAGTTTCCATTCCATTTTATAAATGAAATATTAGAGTATAAACCAGTCTATAAACCTATCTTTTACACAAGTGCCTGTGAAAAATTTAGTTTATAAAGCCCAAGTCACATCACAAATGCTTAATATATTTATTTTTATTTATTCAACACATTATTGACTACCTTCTATATCTTAGGCACCATATCAATGTTAGAAATATAAGTGTTAACAGACAGAAAAGATTTAGTCCTTAAAGAGCTTATACTCTAGTGGAAAGAAACAGGAAATAAGCAAATATTATACTTACTAACCATACAATATGTCTAGTAGCAAGAAATGTTACCAAAAAATTCAGCAAGGTAAAGACAAAGAGCGCCAGGAGAAAAGTGAATTGAGTGGAGAGTGGGGACTGGGCTTAATTTTGAATAATCAGGGACAAGCTCACAAATAAAATAGGATTTGAGCAGAGACCTGAGGGAAATAACATAGCATTTTCAAATGATGATTCTTATTGGAAGAAATGTCATCTTTAAGTCCTGTCATCATAAAAAGTGATATCAAGTTGTTTCTTGGGTTACCAGAAATAACTTTGACAGCTAAGTGAATTGTAAAGTTCATAAAATGGAACAATGAGTTTCTTTGCCTAGGTAATTTCCCAGCAAATAAAATGCAAAGCATCAAAAAGGTTTTTTTCTTCTTAAACTGCTCAAGTCATTGTAAAAATTTCACAAAAATATGAAATTCGCTGAGAAAATTTAACATTTGCTTAATTTCTTGGGTGAAAATAATGTCCTAATGAATTAGATAGGCTTAAGAGACCACAGAAAATCAGGATACGTTATTGGACAAAAAATGTAGGGTCCAAGGTTTACTTTGAGATGCCATTGGACATTGAAAATTTCTTTGAGCAAAAACAGCAACCAGGCCTGGAGCTCAATAACAGCTCTGTCTGGACCCGAAGGAGGGAAAATATGTGATAACTTTTTGTGTGATTAGGCTTCAGGAAAACACACTGATGGTACCCTAATGAAATATGCATTAAAAAACTGAATTGTTGAAAAGAACAAATATATCAAGTATGATTCAATTAGTTTTAGAGTTCCTCTAAGAGAATTTCTTCATCCATATACATAACTTTTAGCTAAATTTACCTTTCATACTTGTTAAAACAAATTAGAGGAGAAAGAAATAAATTATATGTGTAAATTAGCAATTATGTATTTCCCATAAGAATACTTAAATATTTCAAACAAGGCAATTCTATGTAATATATCTGATAAAATGTGAATACTGAACTTTGGGTTAATTCAGAGGCTGACAGATTTTGATTATAAGGTATCTATTAATTCATCCATTGAGGTTCATATTTTGATTGTCTTGTATTAAAATGTCTGTTCTTTGAAAAAATAAGTCACTGAGTTGTATGGACATGTAATTAAACATAGTCATGGCAAAGTTCTCTGACCTCAAGTGGCCAGAATAGCCACGTTTTGCATCTATTTTTATGATACGTAATCATGGTCTAGTTTTTAGAGACATAAGTAGAAGTTTCCTACTACATCAACATTCCAAAATAACAGTATCACTTTGGTACAGACAACTTCAGAAAATCAGAGAAGAAAAAAGGGAACTTGTTTTTGGAAAGGTTACAAACCTGATTTTACATTTTTCTTTTAATTTCTGTTAAACTGAGAAAATGAACTTTCTGTATTTAAGGGAGCTGCATAGACTTATTAGCCCTGGCTGCAGATATTAAGTAAAAACTATCTTAACTTTATAATAATTTGAATGTACTTTTATTTAAATAAAGTATCTTTAATATCTTTGGAAAAGAAGAATAGTATTGAAAAACAATGAGTGAAATTCAAATAACCAAATCACAATGTATAAGAAAAAAAGATGCATTTCATGTAGTTTTTAACAATTCATCTCATTTATTGTCAAAATTAATAAAACAGGCTGGGTTCAGTAGCTTATGCCTGTAATCCCAGCACTTTGGAAGGCCGAGGTGGGTGGATCACTCAAGGTCAGGAGTTTGAGACCAGCCTGGCCAACATGGTGAAACCCCGTCTCTACTAAAAATACAAAAATTATCTGGGTGTGGTAGTGCACACCTGTTGTCCCAGCTACTCAGGAGGCTGAGGCAGGAGAATTGCTTGAATCCAGGAGGCAGAGATTGCAGCGAGCTGAGATCGCGCCACTGCACTCCATCCTGGATAACAGAGCAAGACTCCATCTCAAAAAAAAAATTAATAAAACAATATTAATTGAGTGTTCCCTGGCTGGGTGTTTTGGAAATAACAGTTGGGGAGATATAAGCAATTTCTCAGAGATAAAGAAGTTGAATATAGGATGTGCTTGGGAAGCAGCGTAGAGATTAGTTTGAATTCAGTAACAGGCAAACCAATCTCTACACTACTGCCCGAGCACAACTTTTTTTTTTTTTTTGAGACGGAGTCTTGCGCTGTCGGCAGGCTGGAGTGCAGTGGCGCAATCTCAGCTCACTGCAACCTCCACCTCCCGGGTTCAAGTGATTCTCCTGCCTCAGCCTCTCAAGTAGCTGGGACTACACCACCTGCCACCACGCCTGGCTAATTTTTTGTATTTTTAGTAGAGACAGGGTTTCACCATGTTGGCCAGGATGATCTCGATCTCTTGACTGCGTAATCTACCCAACTTGGCCTCCCAACAAGTGCTGGGATTACAGGCGTGAGCCACCACGCCCGGCCTATTCAACTTCTTTATGAAAGAAAGAAGTTCTTTGTGAAATACATGCCAGAGGGTGTTGGCTGCCTTTAATCAGACATCTTGAACATCAACTAACAGCATTGCATTTACTTGGTTGATAGTGATAGGGATGGCATGAAGTCTTTTCCTTCGTTGAGCTGCGAAATGGAAAAAGGAAGACTGAATCTTCTGAGATAATGGAATGAACTAAGAGCGTCAGGCAGCAGGGAAAGATTCCATGCAGCAAGCCAGTTAGGTGTTCATTACTCTGGGCCTAATGTAAATTGAGAAGGGTCCATCCTTATGACAGAGGGGAAGAAAAGAAAAAGAAGCTAGAGAGACCGCTTCACCAACCAAGTGTTAATGACAGAATCAGAGGAGTTCAGAAGTTATGTTTCACACAAGAAAAAGATTTTTAAAGCACCATATCCTGCTTTGAATGACTATTTTAGTTTTTCTTCAGGTGTTTATTTCTGAGTGAAGGACTGGGAAGACATACATGAAATCGCTGCCACACCCTCTGCTTGAAAATGACCATGCAGTCCAGGGAGGACACAGCCATACAGAATTGCTCGACCCTTTATGAAAGCTCTTCTTTCACCAACAAAAAAGAAAAAATATACTAAAAATGATATGCTGATTGATTTCTTTGCAATCAATACAGGTTGTTAGATCTGTCATCCTCTTCATCCCACTCTGAGAGTTATTGGTATCCTTGCCCTCCATTCTGTATTAAAGCCAGTCATGCAGAACCTTATGTCTTCTCACCAGCCAGCTGGCCTTTACAGAGTTAGTTATAATCTAAGGCTGAAAATTCCTCTAAGGTAGTTGACAATATAAATATAACCTTTTGGCAATTTGCTAGACTATATTTTTAAAGTACATCATTATCAGCTGGATGTGGTGGCTCACACCTGTAATCCCAGCACTTTGGGAGGCCAAGGCAGGTGGATCACCTGAGGTCAGGAGTTCCAGACCAGCCTAGCCAAATGGCGAAACCCCGTCTCCACTAAAAATACAAAAATTAGCCAGGTGTGGTGGCACGTGCCTGTAATCCCAGCTACTTGAGAGGCTGAGGTAGGAGAATCACTTGAACTCGGATGGTGGAGGTTGCAGTGAATCGAGATTGCGCCACTGCACTCCAGCCTGGGAAATAGAGTGAGACTCCATCTCAGAAATAAATTTAAAAAAATACATCATTGTCAACAGTTTTGCATAAAGCAAATTCAAAATTGATGAACTCATAGAGTAAAAAAATCCTACATGAAAATGCCTTCCTGGAATTTGAGGGTCAGCAAACAACAAACCAAGGGCAAATTTCAGGAAAATGAAACAAGTTATGTCATAAATGCCATTCAAAAGAGTTGCACATACATCTCTTAAGCTTGGCTAAAATCAGGAAAATAGGGTGGATAATCAGTTTTTATTATTTAGAAAATGAAATTTCTCCTAATCTCAATTAATCTTTCTTTAGTAATAACACTAGCTTCTGCATGCCTTATTAACCACATGAAATTAGTACAGACTGAGAAGTAATATAAAGCATTAATTTTAAAGCTTTGAAAAGTTATCTTGCCTTTAAGGATAGTATTCATATCTCCAGCTCATAACCTTGGGTTGGCTGGACTATGTATAACATATGTAATAAATCTTCAATTCAAGTCACAACTTTTCTTCTTGTTATCTTTCTATTCCTATTTTCCATTTCAGTTTACATCATGGCTGCAGTCAAATAATAAAAAATGACTGGCTTAATTAAAACCACATACATTCTAATTCGAACCAACCAAATTACAAAAACAGAACCTACCACAGATGGTCATGGATTACTGGACTATTACCTCAACTCTATTAGCAACTTTTTTCTTCCTAACCTGGATATTTAATATATAATTTATAATGGAGATATTTTATGAGAAAATATTGCCACACAGTCAGTTGTGAGTTATTAAGAGTAACACACGGGCTTTGAATGCTCTACGAATCTGCAGAGTACCTATCTGGTAAAAGAAATACTGCCTAAGTTTGAAAATGAAGTACTGCAATGATTTCTGACAAATCCTACTTCTCTGTGTCATAAATATTGGTTACAAACAGTGAACTGAACAACAAAAGATAATACTCCACATGGCAGTTTATCATTCATAATCCATAGGCTAATGTCTTTCAATTGTTTCGGCTTCAAGTAGTTGCAAACACTATGTTTATATCTACACATTTAGGAAATCTCCAGATTAATGAAAAAGAACGCATACTTTATAAGAGATATTAAAAGATCATTCAGTTTAAAAGGATTTTATTTAAATTGGTAGTAGCTATAATAGTGGTTATAGGAGAGGCAGCAATAGAAGCTTAAATTTATTGAATACTTAATATGTGCTATAGATTGTCCTGTTTTATATTCTTGATCTCACTTAATCCTCAATAAACAGTATCATTCCCATGAGGCAACCAACAGTAGCTCACAGCAACTCCCATCCCTCATAAGTGATAGGCCCTGGATTTGAAACAAGAGCGTGTCATTGCAGGTGTCAACCTTTTCCTAAGTAAGGAGGATCAGCAGAGAAAGAGGCCCATCAGTCACATTTATTCCCTGGATGGGCTGCGGTCAGGGAGGTGTTAGGATAAAATGATTGCTAGTACGGGAGCTACTGAGCTAGGCCCTAACTACAGCTCTGTTTTCTCAGCACTGAAAGTGCAGAAACTTAATAGTTAACTCACCCTGTATTTATCAGATTAATTTTTAATGCTAATCTATGCTACACATGTTCATAGGAAATTAATTTGTATATAAAAAGACAACATATTATTCCGCAAACCAGAAAGTTTCCAGTGAGCTAATCAGCATCTTCTAATGAAAACCTTACTGCTATGTACACAAAAATACCTGAGTACAAATTTACAGGTATATAAATACATATTTATATACATATGTGTATATATGTATATACTTACATATATGTAAAAGCTTCATATGTGTGTATTGAGGATATAGATACTTTCTTTTACACAGGTGTGGTTACACAGGTTAACCAGGAGGTAGTTATATATACACTCACATTTGGCATCTGTATATTTTTTCTTTTTTATAAATACATATATGTATATAAAAATCATACATGTATAACAATGGAGAAATTGTGTGTTTGTATGTTTACACAGACAGACATAAACACTATGAAATTGTATGATGCTAACAGTAATACAATGATATGAGAGTGGGGAAAAGGGATAGTCAAATTTCCAAACCTGATCTTTTTATACTTTTTAATGTTATATTTTATAATAGTTATTATATTTTATCTTACATTTATTTTTAATGCTTGGAATTAGACTTAAATTCAACCTTATTCAGGTAATCACACTGCTTTTTTCCATTTTCTTGCCATAAGTACATTGTCTTGCCAAATATATTTAGTTTGGTTCAGTTAGTAAAGCATGGCAAGCTATAAACTTGCTTCACTTTCAGCTACTTACAATCTGAACTTTATTTTCATTTTAATTGCTGATGGCCCAAACTTTTTATTGTCTGATAATATTGGTCATTTTGAAAAATAGAAGTCAAATGTCAAATAAAATGCTGAATCTAAATTCCATCTCTTTAGTGTAGTAGAAATCTATATTATAGATTCTATAACTACAATTATTAATCTACAACTAATAAATGTTTTCTTCATTCGTGTTTGTTCTGAATAAAACTGGACCAATCTCTTCAAGCAAAAACACAAACATAATACATTAAATATAGCAATAGAATTTGGTTTATGGATCATGAGTGAATTATCATTGGTCTTTTATAGGAAATGACAAGAGGTATAAAATTATCACAGAAAATAAAGTCCTACTCTTACATAAAAGATGTCTTCTGAAGTTTTGAAATCTAATAATAACATACATATCAAGGCCATGCCTAAATCCAAATTCTGTATTGGCTCATGTTAGTTGATGAAGTCATTTTGTACAAGAAGCAGGAAGGAAGACTTATATTCTGATCACTACTGAAGAACACAGGATTAGAGAAATCCAAATTTAGTGAGCTGGGTTGATTTTGTACTGAAATTTTAAGTAATATTCTTTTGATGTAGTCACACATTGTGTATTAAACAAAAAATGATACTTTTCACTTAGAGTAAAATGCTTTCTCTTATTAATTTGTTAGCCATGGATCCAGGAAATATTTTCCTTTCTTCTTTACAATAGAAAAAACAGCAGCACAGAGACTAGAACCTGAGCTAGCTTCTAACTGTGCAGAAGACAGTGAGCTGGGGGCGGGGACAGGTAGATGGGCTGTTGAACTGGGGCTTGTGCAATACTCAGGAAGGCTTGAACTACAATTATTAATCTACAACTAATAAATGTTTTCTTCATTCGTGTTTATTCTGAATTCAGCGCAAGGTGATGGGTGCATAAATGATGTGTGTCTAGGATTTCTCAGACCTGGCAAATTTTAAAGAGAAGATAGAAATCAATATTTGTGTTTGACATCTCTCAATTTTTTGATGTTAATGATGTAATTCTAATAGTTTTTCAAAGCACTGTTTGAGCCCAGGAAAATATCTGTGTGGGCCTAATCCAGTTGAGGACTCCAGGTTTAGGATATATATATATATAGATATAAAATGGAGTCTTGCTCAGTCACCCAGGCTATAGTGCAGTGGCCTGATCTCGGCTCACTGCAACCTCTGCCTCCCGGGTTCAAGCAATTCTCCTGCCTCAGCCTCCTGAGTAGCTGGGATTACAGGTGCACGCCACAATGCCCAGCTAATTTTTGTATTTTTTAGTAGAGAAGGGGTTTCACCATGTTGGCCAGGCTGATCTCGAACTCCTGACCTTGTGATCCACCCTCCTCAGCCTCCCAAAGTGCTGGGATTAAAGGTGTGAGCCAACGCACCCAGCCGGGTATATTTTTAAGGTATTATTTCCAGCCTCTGTCTAGCTCTACCCTTATCTTATTTATTAATATATCTTGATTTGCTTCTGTTTATATATCACATATAGGAAAAATTTGAGAAGAAATGCTATAAAACCCAAGGCTGTTCTACTGTCTCTGTTTCCAAATATTAACTCACAACATGCTTAATTGAAATATATATAGACAATACACACCTATTAGTACACACCTATATATTTCCTTGCTCTGTCAGCTGACAGAATACAGAAGCAACAACTCCCAAGTAACAATGAACACACCTAGGTCCCAGATTGTGGTTTCTGATAGCATTCTCCAGTACAAGGAACAAGAGCTCTTTGAATAAATATCTGATTCTAGGACTGGGCCAATAAATATATAAAATGAGCCTAGAACATCTTATAGTAACAGAAAGTTAAAAAGTACATACACACAAAAAAGCCCACATGATGGGGATATATCAAAGGGACACAGAATCCAACTGAAGGACTTTCCAATGGCCAAAACTGAAACAGTTTGACAAATAAAATAAGCAAAGTAGCATTCGAATATCACCAAAAATGTAAAATAAATATCTATGAGTCCATACTGATATAAATACATACAAAATATAAAATAGAAAAGAATAGGACAAATCTCCTATGCAGAACTGCAAATGATTTATGTAGCTACTCCACCCTTAAAGAGTTGAAGAGTAAGTCGCCACTCCTTAAGTAAGGATGTACTTAAGTATGTACACAGTGGCTTCCTTCCAAAGGGTACAGAATGGAAAGGGGAGGAAATAGCAAATTTACAGTGAAGACACAGGACAAATACCACCCCAGACAGGTGATCAAATTTAACATCAGGCTTGGCACAGTGGCTCACGTCTGTAATCCCAGCACTTTGGGAGGCCAAGGCAGGAGAATCACTTGAACCCAGGAGGCAGAATTTGCAGGGAGCTGAGATCACGCCATTGCACTCCAGCCTGGGCAACAAGAGTGAAACTCTCTCTCAAAAATTAATTAATTAATTAAAGTTTAACATCAGTAATAATAACTCATGTTGATAGTTGAGAATGGCACTTTACCTCCTCCCAACACCCAGAACTCCAGTCTAATCATGAAAACAAATATCATACACATCCTAATTGAGGGACATGGTACAAAATATCAGGCCAGTACTCCTGAAAATTGTCAAAATCCTAAAAAGCAAAGAATGTCTGGAAACTGTCACAGCCAAAAGGAGCCTAAGGAGACATGCCAACTAAATGTAATGTGGGATCCTGGAACAGAAAGAGGTCATTAGGTAAAAACTAAGAAAATCTAACTAAAGTATGACTCTAGTTAATAGTAAAATATCAATATTGGCTTATTCATTGTGAATGTAAGATGTTAAGAAGAGGGAAAATTGGGTCTAGATTATTTGAGAACCCTTTGTACTATCATTACAATTATTTTGTAAATTTAAAACTTCTAAAATTAAAAAGTATATTTTAAAAGTGACCAGATGTTGGCTGGGTGCAGTGGCTCACGCCTGTAACCCCAACACTTTGCGAAGCCAAGGCAGGCAGATCACGAGGTCAGGAATTCGAGACTAGCCTGGCCAATATGGTGGCACCCCGTCTCTACTAAAAATACAAAAATTAGCTGGGCATGGTGGTGTGCACCTGTAGTACCAGCTGCTCAGGAGGCTGAGGCAGAAGAATCACTTGAATCCAGGAAACGGAGGTTGCAGTGAGCCAAGATGGTGCCGCTGCACTCCATCCTGGGCGACACAGAGAGACTCCATCTCAAAAAAATAAAAAACAAAAAAGTGACCAGATGTTAAATCATGTTCAAAATACAATTGGTTAGCATTTCTATAATTCTCCAGTTACAACATCAAGAATAAAAATAAGAATCAAAGTGTAAAATATGTATTTATACCAAAATAATCACACTTTAACATATGTACATACATGATATGATACCATATAGGGCAGAAAATAAAACTAATATTTTCCAGCAATTGTAAACAGAAAAAACATGCCCAGGGCCCCAATGCAGAACAGAGCCCTCTGATTCTACATTGCCTTTTTTCCTTTATCTTGTCTTAAGCAGATTAGAGGACTCTTCTGAACATTAATACATTTTAAATCTGGACGCACATTTGGCATTATATTATAAAACAAAGATATGTTTATAGACCAGTAATTTAAACATAGAGACACCACTGTGCTTCAACAAAGCTTATAATAAAAATACAGAAAAATCTATGTATGTATATGCACATATATATATAGAAAGGAAGAAAGAGAATAGGGAAGTTGATCTTTATTCAAAATGTACAATGCTATAGTTACAGCTTTACATTTCCTTACTATTTCCCTTTTAGGTTATTATCTGTATCCCCTCCCCTTCTTTTTATTAAATCTTATTTCTCATTGTAGAGGCTTAATGTATACTAAGAAAAATAGTTTCTAGTATCAGAAGACGTAGCTCTAGTAATTACCATAGAGAGAACTTGAGTAAGTAATATATTTTTCTAAGGCTCAGTTTTTCCAAATTAAAAATTAGTTTTAATAATTCTTATTGCAAGTGAAATGGATAAATTACATGAAAAAAGCATTTTAAACTACTAAGCACTACACAGATATTACTTGTTAATTAACCTAGATTCAAATATTTTATTCTAAAATATACTAAAATTTTCACCTTGCCCACTTAAGATTTAAAAATACCTTAATGATAAAATCAGCATTCTTTCATTAAAAGGAACTATAAAATAGCCAGATGTATTCCTTTTAATAGAGATGTGCTTTCAGTGAGGTATTCTGGGAAATGAAGCAGGACTTTGACAGGCAGAGATGGGGTTGGGCAATATGAGCTGAGGATTCTCCATGGTCTGGTAAGGAAGCCAAGTTGGAAGTTAGCTGGAAATACAGTGTGCAGTAGACCAGTTAAAAACATTGGAGAATTAATATGCGTAAGGTTACCATTAATAATAATAATAAAGACCATCTAGTGTTTACTTTATACAAGGCAGTTTTCAGATGTTATCTGATAAATGCTCACAACTATTCAAGGTAGAAATTATTTGCCTATTTTGCCTTATTACATATAAAGGGATTGGGGTTCACAGGGGCAAAATGATTTCACTGGCAGTGAAAAGTCAGTTTTCAGAGCCTTATCTTTGCAGATGCATTCTTTCTATTACTGTAACCAAAGACTATGCTGAGTATATATTAATATATACAATTATCTGACTGGGATAATTTATTTATGGCTCCGGTTAAAGATTTCCTCTTACCAAACAATATAAAATAAGTTCATGTAGTCACATGGGTCATGTAGTTAATGCAAGTTTTAAAGTTAGCACACTCATTTCCCAACTTCCCCCAAATTCTTGAAATTTACTAATGCTATTTCAAAATAGCGAAATGCACTGTTAAATTTCTTCTAGATTCTTAAGGTGTATTCTGACCTAAAAAATTAAGCAAACAGTCCTTTTAATATGATCAAGGAGTTTATAGAGTTTAATAGTGAAGCCATCTCTTTTTCACTTGAAGAAATCCAATTCTATATATTTCACTTGCATGATTTGATAATGCAGTGTATGTCAAGGATGAAAGACTAAAGGTTGAGTTTCATCAAACTAAGGAAAAATATTTAAGATGTTTTATGGATAGTTATTTTATAAATAATGTCAAATTCTTTTCTGGAATTTCCTATGCCTATGGTGAGAGATAATATAAATCCGATATAATCAAGAGCTAGATTTTTTCCCTATTATATGTAAATGTAAACATTGTATAGACTTGATAAGTTATCATTGGAATGGATACAGATTATTCCAAAATATTTAAAGTTTAATCTATACGTTTTCATGTTATGATTGACAATAATTTTAAACAAAAACGTTTTGAATAATAAAATACATTTTAGTGCAAAACAAGATAACTCTTCGAACTAGGTATATTTAAACATCTATACTTCCCTTGAAAATCCTTGGTTTTTTATTTCTAAAATAAATGCTTAACATTTATATGTATACCATAGATTATATTTTCCATACTGCAGCCAACTAGCTCACCATAATTATGTTTTATATCTGTGCATATCATTTACCAATATTTATGTGTTTTGTTAGACTAAAATCTAACATTATTTATATGAATGCACTATACATAGACTTAATAATTGAACGCACTTATTAAGCACTCAATAAATGGTAGCCTCAAAGTAATGATTATCATTATATTAATGAATGTCCACTAAAGAATATAATTTAAATGCTTATTATCTTATGCCCACTCTTACATAAAGTCAACCAAAAAATTCTCTCCATATTTTACCTTAATTAATTCCTGTTCATTCTGCTTTCAATAGGACAGACATCCTTCAGATTTCTTTGTACTATGATTACCCTGCAATCTATCTTAAACATAGCTATCAAAACTTCTTCTTAAATGGCCCTTCAATTATGTCACCTTTCTCAAACCTCAGCAATTGCCCTCAGTTGCACTCCAGCCCAATAACAACTTTGTCCTCACCTTCAGAATTGTGTCATTTTTTTTCACTCTGGTTGTTGTTCACACCTTACAAATCTCATCAACTGCTTTTTGACCTACTTGACTATTCTCTGGGCTATTCATTCTCTTAAATATTATTTTTATATACCAATGAAAAATCTACATTCTTAAGTAAATATTTTCCACATCAGCCATGACTGTTCGATCTCCCTCCTAATGTGTAACAGATAAATTTCTAGGTGCTTAGCCTCTAGCTTCATGCCACACAGAGTATGCAGTGTCAGCTACTTCATAAGCCACCAAGCCGCCTTGACTTGCCTGCATTATCTATATCACTGTTTGGAGGGCTGTTGTATATTGTTTGCAGTTTGTACACTTCACAAAGACTCCAACTGAGGGGGCCAGTGGGAAATGACATTCAATCCAAGCTCTCCTTGTCATACTATGAACCCTAGCTTGGGGCTGTATCTACTGGAAGAAGGAATGCCTTTTATTTTGCTCCTGTCCACTTGCCTAGGGTCACCCGGAGGTGGCACTGTTTTCTATTTCAGACAAAAGTCACCCAGAGGTGGCACTGTTTTCTATTTCTATTTCTAATGTTATTTCAGACAAAAGGTGTATAAAGGCCTATTCTAACCCTGTAACTGAGGTCAATATTTCCCATTGTAAAATTTTCTGCCGAACTTAATCCCATCCTAATAAAGTCTCTCTCATATCCTCTATTAGAATGAGGCTTCTTTGATGGCATTAATGAAATATTAATTCAACAACTAGGTTCTAAATATCCATTGTGTCCATTATACTATGATTACAAAACATATAAACAATCTGTTATCAAACAACTCATACTCTGATTAGGGAGCTAAGCCCATGCATGAAACTTTTAAACAAATATATACCTTGCTTTGGTGTGAAGTCTTCCAAATAATGAAAGAGAGACGTGTGGAGGTTAGAATAACTAGAAAAGACTTCACAGGGGAAGCAGGTCTTAAACTGGACTTTGAAAAAGGAGTAAGATATTACTAGACTGTAGGAAGAAATGAAGACATTATAACAACATAAAAAAATCCTACAAGTGGTATATCATATGTATTATGTGTTCAGTCTTTAAAAAATACATAGCTGCAGAACTGGAATTCTTAAAGAACTAGACATGGTAATGAAGATTAATATATTGGGATCACCAGGGAAGAATTTTAAGTTCAATCTGTTTCCCAGATCTTTAGGGGAGGAAAAAAAAGAAACAACGTAGTGTTTGTATTTATCATCTGCAAACCAGATGGTTATGGCAAGGGGTGTGGACATTCAAACACATTCCTCTCTGTAAGAAACCATGTTGCTGTGATGCAAGACTCTTGGGCCTCTGAAAACAGTGAACATAAAAGTACTTAAGAATTTTCTGAACACTTCAAAAACTCAAAAGACAGACAAATGAAAGAGAAAAAAAAAGGTACAGTTTGACACACAGTTTCAGTAAACAAGTACATAGTTGGGAATTTGCTTAGTTTTACCTAGTTAGGAGAGTACAAGTTTTGTTTTTGAGCAAGAATCTTCTCAAAGGAGAAGGGAGAAAAACAATCCGTGTTTATTTATTGTAAATTTTGAATTAGAGAACTGGTCTGTATTTGTATAGTCATGTATATTAGCTTCATAAGGACACTGTAGGTTGCAGTATCCTTGTTGTAACCATACAATGCTGAATGAGTGAGAACAAACAAAAATATATGTGCATACATACATATATATGTTATATGTATATGTTATATTTATATATTTTTCAAGACTGAAAAAAATCCATTTGCCATCTTCTTGAATTAAAAAATACATATATTTTATATATATACTTTTATCAGAGTTTTTTAATCCTAATGAACTGGGAAGATGATAAGTGCTTATAATTCCAACAAATAATGTGAAACACCAGATGCACTAACCAGTCAGCATGAGTAGAACATCCTGAGCAGTAAGCACAGTTGGGGCACTAAGCAGGCCTGACTTGCTAATGTAGATGAAGAATTCTCCATTTGGTTCTGAGTGGGAACAGATGCTTCATATCTTTTAGAAAGGAAATTACATTCTACAGAAGAGGAACTCAACACTGCCAAATTAATAAGATGAGAGATTTCATCATCTCCTGGAATACATTAGCATGCAATTTTCCTCTTGTTCCAATAATCCTTTCTGAACTAGCCCTTCTTAGAGTTTAGAACCTCATAGAAGCCCGAGCTGACCTAGTCCACAACCAGAATTTCCTTCAGAGCATTGAAAAATACTTTCTTAATTCCTATATGTATAGAACAGTAGAAGCCATGAGTGTTTCCATGTTTGTATAAAAACTTCCTTACTTCAGACTCTGAGTAAGTGGGATGTGAGAACACAGAAGGATTCTTGCACTTAGAAAGGGTTAGAAATATGACACGGGAACTATACATCCAATAGAAATTTTATTTAAATGAGTAAAGTAATGTGAAAAATTGCACGTCAGGAATTAAGAATGATACATTTCTTGACCATCTTTTTCTTCTTGTTTATTTTTTACATGGATTCAAGGCAGCGTTCACTGAATTTCCTATTTAAATAGTAAAATACAGTAATGCAAATATACTATAATTCACTAAAATAATACAACTAAGCTGAAAATATAAAATATTCACTTGCATAACCCCAAATATCTATTGAATATCTAATTTACAATTATGTATTGCTATTTGGATCACACACTAAAACTTTATGAACACAAAAACCTGACCTGCAATTTTCTTGCTATATAATCAGTGTCTATTATATTGCCTAGATCATTCTGGGCTCTTTAAAAACTATGGCCAATTAATGAGCTGAAGAAGATCTTATTCAGAAGGATTTTTATTGGGCAAGTACCATATTTTAAAGAAAAATACATACTTTTCTAAGCTACTTAGAGTATAGGGGAAGACTCGTATAATAGGTGAAACCAGGCTACAAAAGTATATGAGATAAGGCATAATTATTATTTTCTGAAAAGGAAAAAAAGGAGAAAATAGATAGATAGTCCTTAATACTGTGATCCTTCTTTAGAACCAAAAATCTTCAGTTAAATTATTAAATTTCCAAAAACTTGACATGAGTGGAGTTTGCCATCTACATGAGTGAGGTAATGACTCTCATATCTGGACTCATACAGAGCAAGACAGTATAATTACATTGAAGGCAAGGACCAAGTATTTAGGAAGGTTACATGAAATTTAACTGAAAAGGCACCTACAGCTAACATCTTGATTAGAATGATGATATCTTAATGACATTGAATGGATGAACAATGAAGGAAATGGGAAAGGTATTCCAGAAAGATCTGGGAGAAGGTACAGTTGTGAAATTTTACCATTGAGTAAGAATTGTACTGCAAAAGAAGAGAAGAAGTTCAGTGGGAAGTGACTGAAGATAGAATAATTAGGGATCAAATTATGAAAGGCATTGGTTGTTAAACTAAAAAATATGAACCTTACTTATTCTATGGGCTACAGGGACACTAAGCAAAATTATCTAAATAGTGTATAACAAGAAAGAAAGTGAAAAATTTGATAAAGTTTACACTTTATTGCAATCCCATCATAGACATATAGAATGCACATTGGAGTACAAGAATACAGATGATTACAGACATCAGTTTGCCAAAATTGGATTTTCCGAGTCTAGGCAGACTTGAGCAGGAATTGATGCAGGTTGTATCACGGGTGCCCACTTCTGTCTACACAGTATTCACAATGACTAAGCCTAGCATTTGGCAAGAAAAAAGGAATGCCATATAAAATAATTTAATTTTAGTAAGGGGAACTTAGGAAAATCTGGCCATTATTAAAAAAGAAGTAAAAAGAAATAGTTTAAAATAAAATGAACCACAGGATGTCTGGAGACTATTTTAAAATACATCATTAGAAGCCCAAGATGAATTTTTTGTCATGAATCATAAAAACAAGCCAGGTGCATTAAAAAATGCTTTCACAGCAAACTATTACAGTAAAAGCTGCCTTCATAGGAAGAAACAAGCATCTAAATCAAATTTTCCCAAGTCAAGGAAGAAAGGGAAACCTCCAAAATTTGACACATCAGACATAACTAAAAATTAGACCAGAAAAAGATTTGTGAAACTATCTTTGTGAAAAAGATTGTGAAACAAGTAACTTCAAAGCCAACAATAAGAAGACCCTTAAAAATGTCAAACAGAGGAAGGAATCCAATTCCAGAATCCAAAGAAATCCTAAATATAAAATTGTATTATTGGGGGAATAATAAAAGAATAGTTAGTTCTTTTCTCTTTTAATGCATTCATTTGACGATTTCAACACCTAAACTACATATTAAATTATGTGTGTCCAAAATACTGGATCGAATTGCCAAAAACGCGTTGTTATATTCGACACAGATAAATACCTAAGATGTTATAACATCTATACGAAAATTATGAAAAAACGTAAGGGTTAAATGTTGAACAGTAAGCCAAGACATATGACCTACCAGTAACAAATTAAGCAAACCAGAAAAGACAAGTTGTCAATATGATCCCCATTCATAAAGACAGAATTCAGTGAAGACCCTGGAAATCTAAGGTTTACTTCCAACCAGGTGATCTGGTGGAATCTGTTACAAAGGAGAGAATAACTATGTTCTTAACACAATACAACTCACAGAGGAACCATGGTCCTGGGGGGGAAAATGATGCTTGAATACTTGTATGACTAGGTTCATACAAAAACTGCTTGAAGATTGAATCACCATGGGGTTTGGAAAGATGTTCTAACATGCATAAGGAGCTGTCTTAGAGTCAAGAAACAAGTAAAGACCAAAAAAATATTTCTTCAGGTGGAAAAATTCAAATACTGAGGCCTTCCTAGGACTACAGTGCTATAACGTCTCTAGAAAAAACATTACCCAGAGAATGTTCTGGGCTTACAGATAATATCAGACTGCTTCTTTACCTTGCAGTCCATCTACATGCCTTAACTAATACCCCAGGGCCCCAGCAAAGTCCCAAGGTAAGGAAGTAGGTGGAGAAGGAAGAAGAGAAGCTTTATCTCCTCTCTATGGTCCCTGGGACTCTACCAAATGAGTTGGTGGAGAATTTCTTGAGGATTCTATCACAGATCCTTAGAACCATTTCTGGATTATCCTAAACTTCAGGCATTAAAAAATGTCAATGATTATCATTTAAAAGCACCATGATGCTCTTAGTATTAATAGAAAGAGGACAAATGAACTTCTTTGTGGAAAATGTACTTGCATTCACAAAAAATTATGTTACTATTCACTGGGGAGAAGGGAATCCAAATTTCACTTAGATGACAAACTATATTATGATGGGAAAGACCCAGAAAAATGATCTCAGAGTTTTTGCACAGTCATACTTTGAGATAGCCAAGCAAGATGCTAGTTTTATAGGTCAACAATTATTTGTCAAGAAAAAAATATGCATATATATAGTAGTATCTGACACTTAAAGTCATAATATAGGCAGGTTAGAAAAACGCCATGTGGCATAAGTTGACACATGTAAGAAAAGACACATAGAGGTGGAAAGAATCAAGCAAAGGGCAACCACAGACCCAAGGGAGGTAAGGACTCTGGATGAATCCATGCAGAAGACACAGGTCTTCTAGGCTGGGAAGATGAAACTGAGAAGAGTGTGATAGGCCAGGGAAGTCTACTAAAATGTGAAGGGTGTGAATTGAGACTTAAAAGATGTAAAAAGAGGATTAAGAAGAGAAAAACATTATAAAGTTAGTAATAAACATGAATCCATATTGCCCTCCAATAGGGTGTCAGAAAATTATGAAATGCTGTAACAATCAAAAAGACTTAGCTTAACCAGGAATGCATATTCTAGAATCATAGATTTAGGTGAATCTTCATTTTTCCATAAAGCACAAATTTAATCTCATATATGGAGTTACAGACCATTGCCTTAACCAAAAATGGAAATTCCCAAAATACAGTAGTGGTCATTAAGCTCATTTTAATGTTGACATGGTCTTCAACATGAAATACTGATTGTGGCCGGGTGCAGTGGCTCACGCCTGTAATCCCAGCACTTTGGGAGGCCGAGGCAGGTGGATCACTTGAGATCAGGAGTTGGAGACCAGCTTGACCAACATGGCAAAAACCCATCTCTACTAAATATACAAAAAATTAATTGGGCATGGTGGCATGCACTGTAATCCCACCCACTGGGGAGGCTGAGGCAGGAGAATGACTTGAACCCGGAAGTCAGAGGTTGCAGTGAGCTGAGATCGCACCACTGCACTCCCACTTGGGTGACAGAATAAGACTCATTGTACTCCAGTAAAAGTTTTGAAAAATGAAAAATGGCTCCTCAAGCCAAGGACATTTCAACTTCCTTCTTATCAAAAAGAAAACTTGATGTGCTAATGTTAGGTGAAGATTTTCGCATGATAACATCTTATATGTTGCTTCAAAACTAGTGAAAACAATAGAAATAAGGTTCTATAAACTTCAAACAAAATTGTTTTAGAAAGTGAAATAAATGAAGTAATACTTGCTGATTAATAATATTGGAACCTTAATATCTGATTGATAACTAAAACTTTTGGCCTCCATCATCTAAAAGAAATTATTGGTAAATATATTTAATATTGGCTCTATATTCCATTAAACTCTGAAAGTCTATGATTTTTTAAATAGTCACATAGAATGCAATTTCATTTGCAGAGGTCTTGTGTATATTTTACATTTTTAAAAATCGACTACACTATTAACCAAAAAAGTCACATATGAAAAAGGTTAATTATAAAATTAAATTGAACTTGGCTAAACATCAACATTATTCTGAAATTTCAAGAACGAAGAAACTATAAGTGAATTTTAAAAATCACTAATGTTCTCAGGGGGTTAAGATCTAAATTCTACATTTGCATTTTCCTAAGTGTTTAGTGGTTTCAAGACTGTTTGGAAGCCTAGCATTAGAAATTTCTATCATCAAGTCATTAACCTCCAGAATAAAAACACTGGCAATCCTCTTTCTTAGCCAAGTTTTTCTAGAGAAAACCTCCATGGTAATGCTTATTAAAATAGAACCTTTTATTTAGTGTTCTTTGTAAAGTCTTAGTAGAAACTTAAACATACACTTTTCAAAAATGATATATGTGTCTTATGGCAATATAATTTCAAGCTTGGTACAATGCAAGGGCTTTAAAATCTCTCTGTGAAGTGTATTTTATGTGTACCCTCAGTTGTTATGGTTTGCTTTAATTTATGTAATTATGTATGAGGTCAATATGGAAAACTAGCCCTCACTCATTACTGGCAAACATTCCTGAACAATGTGTGTGCCTTCAGGAATCAAACTAACAGGCTCACAGTCTATAATAAGGTCAAATGAAAGCAAGCAATTGTTCAAACACTAAACAGTTGTGATTGTTTACTGTATTACAATCGTACTTTAGAGATGACTTAACAGGCATTAAATTATATCCAGAATGCTCTCAGATGACAATCAACTGAGCACACAAGGCAAATAGAGCTCATGCTAATTGCCAAATATCAGGACACAAATGCAACTCTCATTCTGTCATATCAATATAAAAATCCTTAGGACACAGTGCTGAGGTGATTGCTGTTTGGAATTTAATCAACTGGAGTTCTCTTGGACATGCTAATTTTTGATGTAAATTTTAAAGTTTTTAAAAAAATTCTCAAAAATTAAAATGTTTAGTGTGAATTGCCAGTGTCTCCATGGACTGCTGTTATTTTCCATCTTATAATAAAATCAACCCAAATCAAGCTTGGATTTCTTGATATAACCTCCTACTCCCATTTAAAAAACCTTGAAAGATAAAAAGTTTTCTGTAGACAATAAATGTTTCTTGATGTTTATTGGAACCTCTACTATTTTCAGATCTTTGTTCTAGAATGAACTTAGGAAGCTTATCTGTGGTTCCTCAAACACTAAATTCATTTACACAGAGCATCAGAAGAGAACAAGAAGCTATTTAGTCCAATTTCTTAAGAATTTCTTGTATAGCATCCATAAGTGGCTGTAAAGCTCTTGCTTGGTTACTTCCAGAGACGGAGAATTCATTACCTCAAAGGGAACCCATTGTATTCTCAGTTAGATCAAAGGTTAAAAAAGGTTTTCCACAGGGAATCCCACATAACATTTTAGAAATTGTTTCCATGCATAAATATGGAGCACAGTAGTCTGTAACATAATTTGATGAAAAAATCATGGATTACCTGGCAGCCAAAATTGGCCTATTGTTCTTTCTACCATAAAGAGCTACCATGGCCTATAACAAGAAATAAATGTAACCCATTTCCACACAGATAATCACTGCAAACATTTTAAGACACACTAACCCCCAGAATCTTACTCTTACATTCTTTGAAATGAACTCATGCCCTTCACCCCTTCCATTAAAATAGAATAAACACATTCTTACCTGGATATACATCCAAAATGTACCTTCTTTAAAGCAAACTAATTTCTATGGCAAATGGTGTTATAGTAGGTCTTTAAATTGTTTATGTTTTATATTTAATAAAGGCATAATGACAAATGAAGCAATCTTCAGAGCGAAGACAATCTAGATAACAGATCTTCACAAGAAAAGCAATAGTGATAATAATTGGGTTTTGACTGTCTTTTCTGTTGAATCCATGACTGAAAACATACATGACGGTAAATGTTTAAAGAGTAAGGATGATCTAGATAATTGGCAAATCAAATAAACACCTGACATTTAGCTTTTGCCTCTATACAATTCATTTCAGTTAGTTTACCCCTCTTCCATAATGAGTTGCCAAGGTGTGTTTAAAATCTAAGCAAGGTCATAAAAACACATATTCATCTGTAACTCTTTTTCTTACCTTCTTCACTGTAAAACCCATTAGTGTACCTTTTCTAATTTTACTCTCTATAATTATTCTTAAAACTCTGCTGTAATGGAGCCTCTTCAACTGACTGCACACACCTTATATAGTTCTCAATAACTTTGGTTAAACTCTAACCTAGTAAGAAATTATATACAAGCTATATTTATTTAAAAGCCACTTTACTTTAAAAATCACATAACTATAGAGTTCACTTCAAAGTGTACTGTTGGGTCTAAGACCCCAGTAGTTATATTAGAAAGAGAACTATTATACTATTTTGTTTACTTCATAGCTTAAAAAATTAATCTCTGTTTTTGAGTCAGTAGAGGGAAAGAGTCAAATAATTACAATGCAATATGAACAGAATTCTTCAAAATCTCAGAGGAGAACTAGGAAGGGAGCCATGTACTCTGCTTTAAGTACTTCAACACACATGATTTCATTCAATCCTTACACACTGCAAAGTAATCAGAGCAAGTATTCTCATCCTTTACATTTTTTAGATATAGAACCTGACACTTATATGTATAATTTAAAATACAAGATGATGCAGCTCATAGATGAAAAATCTAGGATTTAAGATGAGAGTTTCTAACTTCAAGTACAATAATAGGTAAGGTCAGCACTCCATGCCTTCCGGGCTACAAGTTATGATACCAAAAACTTCTAAATTGTATCTCTGTGATGTTTCCTCAGAGAAATTAAGATGTCAAAGGGCATGGACAGATAATATGGTAAGTTGAAATGGCAAGAAAGCCAACACGCAATGTAGCTCAACTCAAAATACAGACTTCAAAACCTTTCCCAGAGAATTCACAGTGGAACACAACCAGGTGTCCAGGTGTGGAATGAGCTAGTTCCCTACAGCGATCCCTTCCTGTTATCCTGGCTCCTGTTGCTCCACCCCCTGGGAAAATAGTTGCAGTATGAATTAGATTTTTAGGTTCCAACTCCCGCAGAGGCTGGCTTTTTGGAAGAGCCTGGCTTTTTCTGGCCCAGGACCAGGCCTAGCACAGAGATTGGAAAAATCTCTTTTTCAGAAAGGAGCTACGGTGGAGAGCATTGTAGAAGTAAGTGGGGGGAGGGTGGCAAGGAATCAAAATGATTTAGAAATGAAGGTCAAAGATCTCACCAAGATGTGAAGGCAGATGGGGAATTTTATTTATCTTGAACTGCTTAGAACTGGTTGGTTTGGGATGGCAGTTAATAGTCTGCATTGTAAAATCAACACATATGTTTAAAAAAAAAGTTGGGGGAAAAGAAACACTGCAGATATTCAGAGTGTAAAAGGACATATTCAATCAAGGTTGGATTTTTATTTTTTGTATTTTCTCATCTTTTAGAAAACAATCCCAAGTGGCTTCCTGATTTGTAGACACAGTATCTGGTTGCCTATGTGATTCTAAACCAAGAGCCCACAAAAAGTCAACCTAGTTAAACATTTTCAATCTGTGAGTCTGCCAACATTACATTTAATTCTCAGATGTCTTCTGAAAATGTATTTTTCCTAACTGGGCAAAAAAGTAATGTTACTTCTGGAAATTGGTTGGAAGGAGTCAGATGGAGAAGAAACCTATTCTTGCCTGCTCTTCACATACACTATTTCATTTGGTTCTCACAACAGCTCTTTGGTAATAATATTATAACCTCCATTCTACAGATGAAGAAACTGAACATTCTAGAGCTTACATGATTCAGTCAAGACCATCCTGGTAGTCAAGAATGAACTCAAGATTTGAAGACAAATCTGCTTAACCCCAATCATGCATGCTTCACTAACCCATAATATCTAACAAGCATATTAGCCAGGAAGAGTTTTCCCAATTAACATAATGACATCAATAGTTACAGGAAAGATAATGAAGAAAGCACAGGAAAGTGTAAGTGGGGTGCACAGGGATGATAAGCTTGGGTGTGCATCCTTATACAGAGGCAGATATGCTTTTACTACATGTAATTACTGGGGCTCTAAAGTTTGTTCCCTTGGCTCAACTATCTCCCCTCTCTGGTATCTCTCTATATACTCTCTGGTTTCTGCTTGCCTTGCTTTCCATGGCCTGATCCCTCTTACATCAGTGCTTCACATCCCTTTTGGTTGTTCTGGCAACACATGTTTCAGTTTTCTGAGGCAGTTGCCAAAACAAGCATTTGAACATCTGGAAATCATCCTCCATCACTTTCACCGGTAAGATGCATTTGCCTTAAAAGGTAGTTCCCGTATAGACCCCCTAAGATTCTGCATTGCCTTTGAATAACAGCTTTCCAATATTCCCTGGCTATGGAAAATTGCAACCTACTGACTGCAAACTCTGGCACTTTCAGTCATATTAATAACTACACATTTTATGAGTCAATGTTATAGTGTCTTGAAGTAATACATTTTTAAAAAATTTAAGACAATCAAGCAAACAAAAAAGGCACATACACATACACACACATGCATGCACATATGCAGACAACTCACAACTCTTTGGATACCTTAAAGGAGATTACTCTATCAGAAACTCTATTTTTTATTCTCTAAGACATGATATTTGAAAGTCAATGTCATTAATATAAACTACACAGCAATAATGAAATGAATGCATAGCAGTAACACCAACAAAACTATAGTATGAAGTTAAAGTTCTAGTTCAAAATTTATTCGCAGGACTTAACAAGGTTTAATAAGGATGCGCTCATTTGCTAGGAGAATCATAATTCATGACTCCTGCTTCTTCTTCTTCCACAAATATGATGTGGGTTGATACCAGAGTGGAATCAGGTCCACAAAATGACCTGGCGGATGACTCTGATACTGGACAAGTGGGCAGTCCCCAGCATAGCAGAATCTTGCTGGTTTCCCACTTCCCTCACCCTCCCTAGCATGATGAGAAATTGCAGTTTAATTCTCCACCTACAGAATCGATGGCCTCTGTGGCCGTCAAAATGAACCACAATTTTTATTTATTTAGTTTTTTAGATGAAGTCTCGCTAGGTTGCCCAGGCTGTTCTCGACTCAAGCAATCCTCCCACCTCGGCCACCCAAAGCGCTGGGATTTCAGGAGTGAGCCACCATGCTGTCCAAAATGAACCACAATTTTAAAAGGAGAATTCTACTAGACTTTGGTTCTATGAGTTTAGCACCTCCATTATATTCACTTTTGTATATATTTTACCTGGCATAAAACTTGAAATAAAATTAGGTTGTCACTAAATGCTTGACGAATGAATGAATAAATTAGTGGTTATGAGTACCTTGAAATAAAATAATAATAAGGTTCCTAAAGTATCCTGACAGATTATTTATTTATCTATTTATTTTAGAGAGAGGGTCTCACTCTAATGTGCAAGCTGGAGTGCAGTGGCACAATCAGAGCTCACTGCACCCTTGAGCTCCTGGGCTCATGGGACCCTCCCACCTCAGCCTCCTAAGTAACTGGGACTACATGTGCATGCCACCAAACCTGGTTAACTTTTTTAAATAATTTTTTTTTTGTAGAGACAGTGTCTCACTATGTTGCCCAGGCTGGTCTCGAACTCCTGGACTCAAGCTATCCTTCAACTTTGGCCTCCCAAAGTGCTAGGATAACAGGCATGAGCCATTGCACTAGGCCTTTGGGAGATTTTAAAATGCTTTACATCACATCTGTTTCATTTATTTTATAGCACATACTGCTCTACATTTTGCTCCTTTGGCCTTTCACCTGCCTGATTCCTTCTTCTCAGATCCTCATACAAACTGAATCCACTCTGTGTGAAATAGTACCATTCTCCAGAACAGCACTGTCCAAGACAAGTTTCTATGATGATGGCAATGTTCTATTATCT
This sequence comes from Pongo pygmaeus, assembly GCF_028885625.2. Taxonomy (NCBI): domain Eukaryota; kingdom Metazoa; phylum Chordata; class Mammalia; order Primates; family Hominidae; genus Pongo; species Pongo pygmaeus. The sequence continues at coordinate 89,139,689 of NC_072384.2, forward strand.
GCATTGTCCTAGACAGTAGTCACTGGCCACACTAGTAGCACTTAGATTTTAATTAATTTAAATTTAAACAACTACATGTGTTAGTGTATATTATATTGGACAGCACTGTTTCAGAATTCTATCCCATTTTTAATTCCTTTATGGCACTTACTACTGGAAATTATCTTTTTAAAATATAATTTTTGTTTATTTATTACCTTTTATTTCTCTGTATTAGTTTCTGCCATAATAAACTAGCACAAAGCTAGTGACTTAAAGCACCAAAAATTCATTATCTTCTAGTTCTGGATGTCAGAAGTCTGAAATGGGTTTCACTGGGCCAACATCAAGATATTGACAGGGCTGCACCCCTTCTGAAAGCCCCAGAAGAAAATCCATTTCTTTGCCTTTTCAAGCTTCTAGAGGCCAACTACATTCCTTTACTCATGGCTTTCTCTTCATTTTCAGAACCAGAAGAGTGGTATCTTCAAATCTCTCTCTCTCTGGCTATGATTCCTGCTTTTGTTGTCACATCTTCTGCCTCTTTCTTTTTCTTAGAAGGATGCTGGAGATTACATGGGGCCCAGCTAGTTAATCCAAGATAATATCTGTATTTTAAAATTAGCTGATTGGCAATCATAATGTCATCTAAAAACTTAATTCCCCTTTTCCACATGAGGTAATATATTCACAGGTTACAGAGATTAGAGCATGAACATCTTTGGGGATGGCCATTATTTTGCCATTCACACCCTGCAGTAGAATTCAAGTTCCATGAAGCTCAGAGACTTGCTCATTACTGTATCCTCAGAATGACAACACTGCCCTTAAAAATAAATATTTATTAAGTAAATAAATTTCAAAATTTCTTCTTTGGGAACAAGTTTTGATATATACTGAGGACTGCAGAATTTTAAAAATATAAAAATTACATTTGAAGACAAACTCATATATAAAATCATTCTTCTTAATATATTACTTTTTCACAAGGCTTTGTCAAGATTTGAAAGTTTCAATTATGCTCAGTTTACTGATGTATATTGATAGTCTTGTCCTCATAAATTAATTTTAAAAGAGTCTGGCTATCCAGCTTTGTCGGAGAGACTGCACCAATAAGACATAGGCTTTTATAAGCAGAATATTATCACACATTGATGCTTTAGTACAAAAAATTAATATTATTTTTCTATAGCCAAAAATATGTATTGACATTTCTCAACTATGTTTTTATGCTGAATATTTGAGTCTGTTATCTGATAATAAGTTCCACTAAACTCACAGTGTAAAATCACATTATCTTCTGAAACTTCCAAAATAGCTAGCATAAAATCCACTATTAATTCACACTAGAGAATATAATAAGCATATAGTCTATTCACTTACTCTAAGAATTTGCAAATAAAATAGTGGAAATATGGCTGAAGATTAGTTGCCACAGTAGCTGAAAAATAATATCTATTGACAAAATGGTAAATTCACTCTAGGCAACTGTTAATATGACTATGTAAGAGTTCTAACTACCTGTCTGTGTTTTTTACTCATCTCCACAATGGATAGCACTGAGGCTATACTGAAGCAAGTAGTTAAATATTCTGCACAATTTAATGAAACTTCCAGCTGTGAGACATATATATATATGCATATATATATATGCTTAGCACATGAAGCCCCAAATACAAATAGTGCTAAGACTTTTAGATCATATTTCACATTAAAAATGAAAGTTGTATAAATCTGCTTTATTTTTTAAATATATTTCTTCCAAGTGTGTTAAAGCATATACAAATAATCACACGTCTGGAATTTTAACCCAAAACAAAGATAAAGGCAAAAAAGAAAAGAGTGGTACAGAAGAATTTAAAATATTCATTAAATTGACAGAGCAAGCTAAGGACATTTAAATAAGAAGTCCAAAAAAAGCAAGAATATGATTTCATCATATATCTTCAACAATAATTACAAACACACAGTTCTGTTGTTTTCTAGAGAAGGTGATATTCCACTACTCTGCAAACCTGACTGGACAGAGTAGACTACATGGAATCCCAATCCAGACTATTATCTACTTCAAAGTGTTTTTCACACATACCAGTAAAAGGAAGATTGGAATGTAATGTTTTTGAATGACAAAAATAAAATGTGGGCTAATTCTTCAGTGGAACTAAATGTTTTGTGGTATTCTTGTTTGAAATAAAACTTAAAGGCTTTGGTCAAAATGTTCTACTTCCTCTGCTATGTCTTGGTTTGAAGAAACAACTTAATATTTTTACCATCAATGAAATCACTGCAATAATAAACTACAGTATTTTTAATCTGATATTAGTCATACATATATTATTTGTTCTTGATAGAAACAGGAAATAATATTTTTATGGCAACTAAATTTTCAAAACATTCCCATTCTACACATCTGTTTTTTTCTCTCTCTAGATAGACTTCAATGAAGGTAGAGACTGTGTCTTATATACTGTGGTATCCCTACAGCCTAGCACAATACCTGAAACATAGTACAGGTCCAATAAATATTTGCTGCATTTTAATTATTAAGTCATAGTGTTAGGTAATCACACAGTAATCAGTAGATGAGTTACTAAGAATCATTACAGTAATAGCTACAGATAAGTGCAATGACCGACTCCATAGTAATGACTTTTATGAGTAATTTATGGGAATTTGGGGTGATTTAGGTTAACAACCAATATTATTATTACATAAAGGATTAAATATTAAGCCAAAACATTTTTGCAATTCTTTACTAAAGCCACTGATCACAGTCCTCTATTTTTGTAGTGCTTACTAGCACTATGAACATTTATTAGCACTAAAAAGTATTAACACAGTGCAAATACCAATAGACCATAGCCATCATTTTATTAGTATTCAAGAGGTCCCTAACATTAAGAAACAATATAAAACTAAAAGAAATTAGCTGAGTACAATTTAAGTCAAATATATGAACCAAATGGCTACTGCGAAATTAGTTCAGAAATCAATATGTTAGAATATACAAGAGATTTAACCTCTGGAAATTTTACTTTGGTTCTTAACTGTAAAAACAACTACTCTCTCAAAAATAGTTAGAAAACACCACAGTACCAGACTCAGTATCTTTTCTTCATCCTTCCTTGGATCTCTGTGATACAGGAACTGTCGATCTCTTCTAAGAGTATCTCTGATACCTTCCATAACACTATATTCTCCTGTCTGCTTCCTCTCTGAAATCTTTCACTCATTTCCCAACAACTCCAATTTTTCCCCTTTCCTGAACTGACTCTAGACTTATTACCAAAACTTTAATGTCTTTTTGCTCGGTGCTTATATATCCTATTTCTTAGCCTAATTACTTCAAGTGTTCATTTTGCAACTAAATTTGAAACTTCCCAAGGTCAGGAACCAAGGATTCTGCTTCTGAATTTCTTACTAAATATATAGATTGATTATTTGGTGCACCAAAGTCACACAAATATTTATACTCTATGGATTGATTTATTATAAATAGGCAGCATTCATACAAATTGGTAAAACATTTCTGCAGATGATTACATTTTTAACTCAATTTTAACCATCCTCAAAGAAACCTGAACAAAGGTGTTGATCATCTATGTCACTACATCAGGAAGAAAAATATTTTCTTAGCAAATAAACATTTTCATTAGAGAACCTCCTACTGAAAATATTTGGTTCAGATGTGGTCTCTGCTTAAGCTGGTCTACATGCATGTTGTTAGTTATATAACCATTGGTTCTCCTCACAGGAATCTATAGCTAATTGTATCTCTCATATTAGGTATCTAAGTAAGCCCACTTCTAATTCTTCTTTCTACTTGCAATGTCTAACATGGTGCTTAGAATCCAGAGACCCAGAAAGCACTCAATAAATATTTGGCCGATGACTGTTTCATTGATTTTAAAATCAGCAGTGTATCTAAAGCTAAGGCAGAAAATCTAACAATTATGAGTGTCTCACTGAATGCTGAACAAGCATTATATTTTTAAGCATTATATTCTCAAAAGTCATTTTTGGCTCTTGCACTGTCACACAGCCTGTGATTACATTTGTTTTCAACTCCAGATTCCAGCTACAATGTTGCTGCTTTTATTACAAGTAAATGTATTAGTTGAGTAAATTAAAAGTTGTGTGGTTCTATCTTCCTCTTTATGCATATTCACTGAAAAAATTATTTTAAAAAATCTAAACTTCTAAAACATTAAATTGGCCAGGCACGGTGGCTCATGCCTATAATCTCAGTATTTTGGAAGGCCGAGGCTGAGGCATGAGAATCGCTTTAACCCAAGAGGCAGAGGTTGCTGAGATCAAACCACTGCACTCCAGCCTGGGTGGCAGAGCGGGACCCTGTCTCAAATAATAATAATAATAATAATAATAATAAAATTAAAAATAAATAAATAATTGTTTTAAATAAAACATTAAATTGTATTTTTCCTCATTATTGCCTGCCACAGATTTGGTCTCACTGAAGTCTCTAAGAACTCAGCAGTGAACACAAATCATTTTCATGTAATATAGAGTGTTGTTCTTGGTGACTAAAATTGCCATCCTCCCTTTTTTCCCCTCTCTGTAAGATACCATTGAGAGAGCCTTGAAATAGAAGCCAGAAAACTGAAGCTCTATAATTCTGTCCAACATCCTCTGCATCATTCATTCCTTGTAGATTCAGTGTCCTCATCTTTAATCTGAGGTTCTGAGAATGTATGCATAAAAGAAGTGGGAATGCTTTGTGAATTGTATACTACTACTTACATGTAGTGTGATATTATTATTTATAGAGGCAGAAGACACCAAAAATAAATGTCAACAGAATATAGACCACTAGCCAACTCAGAAAACCCTGACTTTGTCTCTAAGAAAGCCTTTCTATATCTTAGGCAATCTTTATCCCCCCTTTTTTTCTATCTTCAACATCTTCCTCTTTATGGAGCTTTTTTCTGAAGCCTATAAACAGCCTACTCTGCCATCTGAAAATAAAATAAAACAAAAATCCTCACTGGACTCTACATCCTGTTCTGACTAGGGTCCTATAGCTCTTCTTCCCTTTACAATTCAGCTTTTTAATGCACAGAGAAGGAAAAATAAAAGTCTATACCTGCTGTCTTCCCTACTACTGAAGACTGAGTTTATAATTAATCAATCAATAAATTGCCAAAAAAATCAAAACTCTAATAATAATGTCTTCCTACCGTCCATTCTATGCTCTAAGACATTAAAGTAGTTGTAGTTTTCTGCAAAACAATGCTAATTAATATTCCTGAGAATTTCTTCATGTACTTTTTCTTTTCTTTTCTTTTTTTTTTTTTTTTTTTTTGAGATGGAGTTTCACTCTTGTTGCCCAGGCTGGAGTGCAATGGTGCGATCTCAGCTTGCTGCAAACTCTGCCTCCCGGATTCAAGTGATTCTCCTGCCTCAGCCACCCGAGTAGCTGGGATTACAGGCATGTGCCACCATGCTCGGCTAATTTTGTATTTTTATTAGAGATGGGGTTGGTCAGGCTGGTCTCGAACTCCCAACCTCAGGTGATCTGCCCACCTTGATCTCCCAAAGTGCTGGGCTTACAGGCGTGGACCACCGCGCCCGGCTGTATTTTTTTTTTATCTAGATGCCATCCTCTTGTCCTTCTTCTTGTGTCATTTCTGCTAGTTACTGCACATCTATCCTTTATGTTTTGGATACGTCTGCAAGAAACCAACCCATGCTCTCAAGGGTGGGTTGGATACTCCTCTTATGCCATTCTTTCTCACTGTATTTATTACACAGCGTTATAGTTATTTGTTAATGTATCTATTCCTCTCATTATGTATTCCTTAAATACAAGATAATATGTCAATCATCTTTGTGTCCCCATACTCTGACTCAAGTCACTATAAATAAAACAAGTAAAATATAAATTTAACTTTGTTCCCATTTAATTACAGTGTTTTGATGTACATATTTTTATAAGGCTTTGGACCAAAAGATGCTAAATATAGCTAAATTATGCATAAGAGCTGGTTCCATGTTTTTAAGCTCAATGCTATGTATATAAAAACTTAGGCAAGGTTGTGCAATGTAATTAGACAGCAATCTAACAACAGAGAGAAAGCACTTAATTTTGAAACATGAAGAAAATATATTTTGCTTGAAATATCAGTCACAAACTTTTATTGAGTTTCTACTATATGCATAGCACTGGATCTGGATCTGACTTTCTGGGTTTGAGAGATGGCCTTTACCCTCAAGGAACATATGATATAACTAAAAAATTAATGACATTTACAATAAATGTTATTTAGAAAACAACGGGCAATAAATAAAAGGATTTATTGTGTGCTAAATGTGTTAAAGAAAGAGGAAGTGCTACCTTTTAGAGAAAAGAGAAAAAATATGTCTATGATGTTCAAAAAGGTTTCAAAGAGGATACACATCAGACTTGATGGCGGACTTGAAAGATTTGGATGTGAAGGGGAGGAAAAATAAGGGATAAGGAAAATAACAGCGTTCATGCAGCAGAATGACTTCTCAGGTGTGCCCTCCGCGGAGGCCTTCCCTGAGCTCCCATCCCAGTCCTCCACCTCTCAGGCAGCACATGGGAGGGAAGTCTTCCGTTATTCCCCTGATTCTTTGTCTCTGCCACAGCACAGACTACAAAGTATTATCCTTGTTTTATTTGTCTCATTCCCACTAGACGATTAACTTCTTGGGAGTAAGAATTAAATATTTGTTTCTGTATCAATCAATAAAGAGCCTGATAAAGAGTAGGTACTCAGCACATGTTTACCAAATTAATGAATAAATGAAGGTAAATGCCTCATAACTTGCATGGTGGAGGATATACTCCTCTGTAAAGAAAAGCAAGTTGAAATCTCCATCATCTGAGATCAGAGTATCATTTTGTTTAATAAAACGTCGAATTTGTCAGAATCATCCAAAGCAAATTCTAATGTTACTGATAACACTTTAATAATGACTTCTGAAGATAGAATGGGATTTAAATTCCCCAAAGTAGTAAATTATTGGCAAGTGCTTTAAGATGACCAAAGTATACCTCATTTATTAAGGAGTACATTAAGCTAGAACCTAACAGTTTTCTCCTACTGGAATTCCTGATTTAAACATAGATGTGAGTTTTTGTGGGTATACTGGAATTTCTAAAATATTATCAGATTTTTAATCTGAATGTTTCATGCACTTGAATTCCACACACACAGTACTTGTAAAGATGTAAAAAAGAGGTTTGTTTTCTGCCCAGAATCCCTGGGAGAGGAATTCTAGCAGGACTTGAGAAGATAAATGTTTGCAGAACTCAGTCAGTACTAGTGAAGGAGGGAAATGGGGGAACAAACACAAAAATGGAGTCCCATTTTCCCAGAAGATAAAGGAGGGCAAGCAGCATATTCCAAAAACATTCTGTGCTCAAGGAATATCAACGGAATCAATCAAACTTTCTAAATATTCATAGTAAACACTAATGTATCTCCCAATAAACACGATTGCAAAGAAAAATAAGAAGTCAAGAAGAGGCAAAAAATAAGGAATCGAGAAGAAATATGATCTACTCCTCAGGTAAAAGCCCACAACCATTTAATAATAATAATAATAATAATAATAATTCACCTTCTCTCTCGCCCCATTATTCTGCTCCTTCTCCACCTCTCCCATTGTTCTCCTTCTTTTCCTCATTATTATTCTTATTCTTATTCTGAATGAAATAGCAGTTTAGTATGTTCAAGGATTGTTGTTGGAAAAAATAAGCATTGCAAAGATGAATCTACCAGCATCAGGGCAAAAGGCATGCTGCTAAACTCTGACATCCCTTCTCACCAAAAACATTTAGAGAACACTGAGTCTGTGGTTAAACAGTATAACACAACACATGATGCATTTACATATTTTCTCTCAAATTGGAAAATTCAGTTAATATGAAAAATTTGATATCAGATTATTTTGAATTTTTTTTACCATCATCTCCTTTTATAACAGTGTCTAGGAACTTTATTGTAGAGTCACTCACTGAAAAGCAGATCAATTTATAAGTTATAAATTGGGAGCTGTGCTCCTTAAATAAACCATATTTAGGGACATAGCTACAAATCTGAATTGATCTAAACTTCAAATGCAAACTTACAAGTACAGAAATATATTACCATAGAGATTATGTGTGATGCTTCCAGTTACCAAAATGTGTAGGTGAGACTTTCCACTGTATTACAGCACAAATATGACTTAAGTGAAGTACCTTTATGTAAATATTCTATAGTCATAGGCTTTCAAAGCAGACAGTAGCCCTGGGTAATGTATCACAGGTTTTGCAACAGAAGTAACTGAGGTCCAGAGAATTTAAGTCACTTCCACAAAATCACCAAGTTAGTCCATGACAGAGCTGCAATTATGATACAGATTTCCTGTGTCCTGGTCCAGTTTTAATTTAGAAGCTTTTCTTTCAAATTATTTCAACAATTCATTCATGAAAGTAACAGCCTATTTAGTCGAGGCCCTCATATCTTTAACTGCATGTTTCTCTCTACACAAGTAGAGAGTCTTAAAATACCAGAATGTAGACAGGCCTGAGGGATGATAGGACTTTTTTCTAAACATTTGGCTCAGATGCCTGTGGATATTTGTCACCAGTTTAAACTTCTAGCTCCAAGTCACCTTCTGACCCAGGGAAAACGGATACCATGCTACAAACAGGCTTTTAGTGTTTAACTTTGAATTTGGGACAAGCTTCCTGATGCGAGATGAATAAAGAAAAAGTAATAATAATAGTGATTCAGGCTTCTGCCAGGAAGCTACATTTTGCTTGTAGAGAGACTACAGTCCAGTTACAGCAGAAAAATCACATTTTGTTTTTCTATCTGTTCTGTTTTTCCTCAAGTCAAAGCCTCTATGCCTTTTTTTTTTTTTTTTTTTTTTTTACTATTTAATTCCTATTCTGGGGCTTTGGGAGATGTTCTAGATAGTTATATAAGCAGTCTATTTTATTTTGTTAAATAAAATATTTAAATATGATTTTGAAAAAATACAACTTTACCTTCTTTTATTTCTATGGAGAGTCTTATATTCCTTTTGATTATTATTATTATTGTTTACTTCAGAGAAGAATTTTATTTTGCATTTAGCTAACTGTTCATTACAGTAAAAGCATGCTAAATAATAACACCTTTATGTAATATAAGATATGCTTATGTAATAGGGTTTTACAGCTGACTAAGAATTTCCACAGATATTATGAACTCTTTCTTTTGAACCAATAAGGTAGAAAATATAAAGTATTATCTCTGTTTTGTAAATGAGAAAATTAAGACCCCAATACATCATGTTTATAAAGAATTTATAAGGAAAGAGAGCTTTATTGTAGTCGTCTGACACAGGGCCAGTTGCTATCTGGACTCTATCCACGTTGAGTTAGTAGAAGTTGAGCAAGCTCAAACAGCTGCTTTCTCTTCATTGACTGCTCAGGCAAGGTGCATGCCATCCCTCACAAAAATACTGCCCCAGGGCTCAAATAAGTCTGTCTTGACATCAGTAAAATATCATTAAAGTAAACAGATGTTTTAGATCTTAACCATATTTCCACTTTTCTCAAACAACTCTACCAAAGCCAAATGTGCAAACAATTGCCAAAAACTTTATATTAGAAAGAAAGAATTAAATTAAATGTGTATATGTACCACTTAATTTGCCAAATGCATTCTAATACCAAAGGATAATTTTTGGGGGTTTTGCTGGTTTGCTTTTCCTGAAATGCTTTGTAAGTAATCAAGAGCTAAGCACAAACCTGCCCAAAGGGAAAAACATGAGATAAATAAAAATAATTATAAATATAAATAAATAGTAAATGAAAATTTATTATTGTCATTTCAAATCTCCCATTTATACTTTTTCCTCTTCCACTCCCTCCCCAATTTTGTCCCAGGTGCCTAGGATTCATTGCTCCCTTATCCTTCCTCCTATCAAACCTAGTAACTGGGAATAATCTGATAAAAATTGTTTTAGTTATTGGAGGAAAAGTCTGTAATGAGCCAATCAGGGAATCCATTCTAAAAGTACTAATAACATCCACATTTCTTCAGTGCCCATTAAGGCCATGCATTTTAATTTAACTCCTCAATATGCAGATGAGGAGAGGAAACTGAATCTTTAAGAAGATCAGGAACTTGTCAAGGTCACAAGGTTAGCAAACGGCAAAGTCTAGACCCAAAGGTGCGAATCCAAAGACCCTTCTTTTGTTAACTGTGTATTGAAAGTAAATGGAAAAGAAGTGCTAACTGTAAAAAGCTCTATATGTAGAAAAATGGTAATAGTTAGGAACTCTTGGGAAGCTCCCAAAATAAAAATGTAAAACAAAAAGTTATTGCTGAGTCAGTGTCCTACTCCTACTGCCTGTAGGCCTAGTTGACAGAATATGTGCTTTTAGCCAAAAGAATATAGTATTGTGACACAGTTTATTTATTTATCTATTTATTTATTCTAAAACGACTATGTTTAAAAAATAGGGTAAAAAATAGAAGAGTCAAAGAACAAATATTGAGAGATGTCATCTACTTTCCCAAATTTTTTGAAATTCACTAAATAAATCCCCCAAGACATCATTTAGGTATGGTCATACTAAATTAGCATGGAGCCTTACATTTTAGTGCATTTCAATGAGGCTATCTGAGCCACCTGTCCATTGGTATCACTTATATACTCTCAGAGCCTTCTTCCCTGGCTCTTGCTGCTTTCCATACCCTCTCTCCTGTCTTCCACATCCTGCAGACTCCATAGAGGCATAAGTTTCTACCGAGGTGTGACTTGAAACTTGCTTTTGAAGAGAAGAAAGACAGGCTGAATTTTTTTTTTTTTTAATCACCTAAGACAGGAAAGGGACATTACAGGCAGAGAAGTACCTATTCTGAAATCATTCCAGTGAAATTGTCATCTTGGAAAGCATCTCCCTGAAATTCAGCTGGCCATGTTAGGTCACTTTGGGCATATACCATGGGGCAATTTTAGGGTTCTATCCTGAAGAAACTCAAAAGCCCTCTTCAGAAATAGTAGGAATCTGGCTGGCAAATTTCCATTTTGATTATAACCAGACAACTTTCACTTTCTATTAGAAAAGACTTGAAGCAATTTTAACATTTGGATTGTGGAACTCTCCATGGGCAAGTAGAGTGTCTATGACAGCTGAATTTTATTCGTCTATAGTGTGAGCCACAGAGTCCATCTGGGATACTGGGGCTTTTACCCAGAGCCACTATGTCAGTTGATTCTCATGGCCAGACAATATTGAGAAAAAGATCTTAAAAGGCAAATTACCATATAACAAGCTTGCATGAAAAGAGCTTAATATTATTAAATCTGTGTCCTAGGACGCTAACTATAGGGCATCTGGACTATATTAGTTCCCCATGAGGCTCAGAAAGAAAAGAATGCCAAACAGGTAAATTGTGATAAGAGGTCAGGCTGGAAGGAAAAATCTGAAATTTGAAAGAAAATCTGGGAAAGAGACATCCAGATGGAGCTTAGTGCAAAACACTGCAAACTCAAGGATGGCCTCCCAATCCTGAAAAATGCCTTTCCTTCAAACAGAAAGGTGAATGAAAGCATATTTCCCTTAAAAACTAAAAATAAGCCAGCTATTCAAAATTTTTTTCTTAGAACTGGACTGCTCTTACTCCTAGGACTTTAGCAAATGTTGCACCCAAGGAAAGTCAAGAGACACAAGGTAGCTCAGGTGAGCGGGACACTTGGCAACTTTACAAGACATATTTATATGCTGAATATACTAAAACTTACCAATTCTATTTTATTGTGTCATCCTTCCTATGCCCCAATACAAACACCCACAGTGAAACTTAGTCTATTCACTGATTTATCTTTATAGAACCAATTCTAATTCAATTTGTTGTCATCCTTTACATAACAGAATACACTCCCCCACTCCATTTTTTAAAACAAAGAAACAAAAATGATTCTAAGTACTGTATAAGGAAATATTTCTAGGCTAATGAGAACTCCATTGGTTTACAAACCTATGAGTTGTGTCTAAGCAAAATTCAGTTCAGCTATACTATGCTTAAGAGAGAACAACAAAAGCCACAAATAAAAAACTTGCCTAATCTAATCAACAATTATCAAAAGTTAAGGAAAAATAGGGAAGGATTGAAGAAAGAAGTGATTTTTTTTTTAGTTCTGGGAGCTGCTTTGTAAATCCCTGTGCAGTGAAGCAATGCCTCTCATTCCAAATGCAACCCAGAGCAATGCAGAGTGGAAAACAGGTTTCCAGTTTTTAATAGAGACTTCTACGACTATCATAGTTTCACAAAATAAAACCTAGAAGGGCATAACACTGTAGCACCTTAAAGGCTTGAACACCAGCTCTCTGATAGAATTTGCAGTTGCTCTTCATTCATCAGCCTCAAGTCTCTTTTTTCCCAGTACAAACTCCTTTTTTTTTTTTTTTTTTGAGACAGAGTCTCACTCTGTCACCCAGGCTGGAGTGCAATGGTGCCATCTCGGCTCACTGCAAGCTCCGCCTCCTGGGTTCACACCATTCTCCTGCCTCAGCCTCCCGAGTAGCTGGGACTACAGGTGCCCGCCACCACGCCTGGCTAAATTTTTTGCATTTTTAGTAGAGACGGGGTTTCACTGTGTTAGCCAGGATGGTATCGATCTTCTGACCTTGTGATCCGCCCGTCTCGGCCTCCCAAAGTGCTGGGATTATAGGCATGAGCCACTGTGCCCAGGTTTTTTTTTTTTTTTTTTAATTCTTAGAACAGAGTCTCTCACTTAACATGGAATGGTCAGTGCCCTCTGTCCTCTCAAAGCAAGTATACCCCTTTTTGCTGAAACCTCAGAGGTTTTATGCTTATAGCCAAAGATCAGGAAACTAGGAACTTTGCATTTAATCTTTCCATGGTAGTCAGTTAACTTCACTGTCCAATCCACTCCACCAAAAATTCTAGCTAAAAATTCATCACAATACGAAAACCACAGTGCCCTGAATTAAACTGTAACTTTCCATTTATTTAATATAAAAATTTGAGAATGAAAGAATGAGAAAAAAAAAGCTTTAAAATACTTCCAAACTAGCATAAATGAATCTGAGAGGTTCTTCTACCTCAAGAGCAAATAAGCCTATTACCATGAAAGCTAAATGAAAATATTAAATCTCTATAAATTGTATTTGCTATGGGAACCATCAGTATTTTCAGAATTCCATAATAAAAAAAATTTAAAGTTGATGACCACAGAACAACCATATTGAATATCAAAAATTTAATTGAAGAATTTCATAGCTACAAATTATCTGGTAAAATTCCACCTGCATCTCTCCTTCCAAGTTAAACCCATCATTTTTTATTATGAATTTGAAAACCTACAAAGAAAGAACAGTGCAGCAAAGTAAGGAAAGTGTGAGTATGAAAAATGTGCCAATATCCCACACCAGTTTCTGCTTTCTGGAGTCAATTTCATAAAAGTCTCCTGGGAGTGAAGGGAGTGAGGTAAATTCACAGCTTTTGGAAAGTGAAGAGACTTGCTACAGAGTCTGGGAAAAGATGGTCACCCCACTACTGTATCCAAATAGTCCTGGGAGCTGCTTTGTAAATCCCTGTGCAGTGAAGCAATGCCTCTCATTCCAAATGCAACCCAGAGCAATGCAGAGTGGAAAATAGGTTTCCAGTTTTTAACAGAGACTTATATGACTATCATAGTTTCACAAACTAAACTCTGAAGCAGACAGGGATAGTAGACAGGCATGAGGTGGCACTGGGGCATGGAGTGGATCGTGCTTGGCTTTTCACACACTGGAAACCAGCACAAAGTAAATGTATGTAGGGCTGCAAAACATGAGAGGGGCAGTGATGCTTCAGATCATGGGGCCATTAGAAACTCTCCATTGGGAAGCGCCTTTTGTTTTTCTTTCTTTTGTTTTTTGCATTAGTAAACCTACAAAAGGAAATAATACAATATGGCCTTTTTATTTGAACAGTAAAAATTTTAAATGGGTTTTAAAAGCTTATTAACACACAGATAAAATCACTGATATATTACCAAAATGATCATAGTAGAATAAAATATAAAAATTGCATTTTAAAAGTTTTATGCTAGGCTTAATCTCTCTGAAAGCAAAAGTTGTTTCTTTATTTCTCTGTAATATCTAACACCTTGGTTCTCATAATCACCCAATAAGCATTTATTATCTCTATTATAATTAAATAATAATTTTTTTGAGACGGATTTTTGCTCTTGTTGCCCAGGCTGGAGCGCAATGGAGCGATCTCAGCTCACTGCAACCTCACCTCCCGGGTTCTAGCAATTCTCCTGCCTCAGCTTCCCGAGTAGCTGGGAGCTGGGATTACAGGCATGCACCACCATGCCCAGCTAATTTTGTATTTTTAGCAGAGACGGGTTTTCACCATGTTGGTCAGGCTGTTCTCAAACTCCTGACCTCAGGTGATCTACCCAGCTCAGCCTCGGAAAGTGCTGGGATTACAGGCGTGAGCCACCACGCCCGGCCTGTTATTATTAAATAGTAATCCAATAATAATCATCTGCCATATTAATGAGTTCCTATTATTAGTTGGGAGTCATGCTATCATGTAAGTGTTAGATAGATAGATAGTATTCATCATAATTACTTGAAGTATCATTCCAATTTGATAGATGAAGAAACTGTAACACAGAGAAATCAAAAAAATTGCCCAAGAAGATGCAAATACAATTTCCAAAACCTAAATTTGAATTCGGGTCACTCATACTTGAGTGAACGAATTGTGGAAAAAATTTTTCTAGATTTTCACAAATAGTACTCAATTGGCATTTATGCATGGGTGGATCTAAAATATAAAATGACTTCATGACATAGTCCCTATCTCCCAGGAAACTTATTCTTGGTTAACACCAACACACTTGCAACATAAGGACCATCCATTGAAAGGAAAGGGGATATTTATTGCAGATAAGAATCTCTTAGTTTCTTAGAGGATATAAGATTTGAAACAGAACTTGGAGGAAAACATCAATAGGCAGAGGGAAGATAAAAAGAGAAGCATGGAAGTACCTAAATCACAAAAGTTAGATGTGGGAACAGTAAGAAGTTAGATCTGAAGTGAGAAAAGATGCTGCATGGTGTGCAGCAATCGGTAGTGTTAAGGACAATAATGGAAATCATAGTATTTATTTAGATACAGTGGAGGAGAACATAAGCAGTCTTGCAAGGCAGCTGGATACTCTTGGCACTCTTAGGTAAAAAAAAAAAGTCACACAGAAGTAAGGTCAGTATAATGTGTTAAGTGTGATGCAATAGTCGATGGCAGCTCAGAATAAATTGTTAAACTGGAGAGTGACATTATAAAAGTGGGACTTAGACTAATCTGGTGGGAATATGTAAAATGGATTCATGGAAAGAAAGCATTCTCAGCATGGTATGGTTCCTGCATGGCAGAGGTATACTGACTGTTGTGAGATGGCCAGAGGAGCACTTAGCTCAACTAATGAGAGAATGTCAGTTCTGGGTGGAATCTGGACAGTATAGAATAAAAGGGGATAGAGAGAGAGTGAGAGAGTTTGTATGTGTCTGTGTGTGTTGGGGGTGGCAGCCTCAAGCAATTCCTTATTTTGAGGCTAAGAATGACAGTTGATGTGACTAAAACTCAGAAATGGGCTAGATCAGCAGGATCTTGTATGTCATACTAAGATGCTTGAACCTTATTCTTTCTACAAGTTATAGGACCCAATGAAAGTTGTTAAGGAAGGTAAAGACAAAATTAGATATTAGTTTTATATCACACTAGCAACAGAAGGCACCAATATATGTGTTTGTTGGAAAGCAGACACACGAGAGGCAAGGAGATGAATTTAGATGCTATCACAGTAACTGAGGGATAGATGATGAGGGTCGAAACTGAGGCATTTGTAGTAGGGATGGAGAAGAGGTACACTTGAGAAAGATTTAGCAGGTAAAATGGTAGATCTTAGTGAATGATTGGAATTGTGCTGATTGAATGACCGGGTAGCATCATGTTGCCATTAACTGGCATAAGGGGGACTACATAAGCAAAATGACCAAGTCTTGAAGGGAAGCCAATAAATTAAGTTTTGGATACACCGAACTTCAAGTGGTTCTAGGCTGCCTTAGGGACAGTTGAATATATATATTTATCTGAAGTTCATGTGAAAGATTGGGGTTGAAGAGATGTTATAATTATCAGCATTCACCTGTTAAACAAAACCCTTAATTCTAGGTGGCCTAGGAAGAGAATATCCAGAGAGAACCAATGAACTAAATCCTGTAAGAAAAGCAAAATGCTACAGGAAAAGAGAAGAAGGAGCCCATGGATGAAGCTGAGAGGGAAAGGTCAGGGAGGTGGAGGAAGAACCTTCAGAGAGTAGCATTTTAGGAAAGCTGGAGTGGTCAATGGTCTCCAATAAAGGAGAAAGGCCTGATAAGATGAGATGAAAAGGGACCCTTGGAATATCACAAATTTTAATCCTCACCATGCTAACCAGCTTAAGTGGAAGGAGAGGCCAAGTGAGGGCATAGGAGGCAGAGACAGAAAACTGCACTTATCCTTTTAAAGCAGCTGGGCTAAGAATAAAGACCGGGTGGGAGCTAGACACAGGCTGTGGGAGAGAGCTGAACTTGTTTACAAGCTAAAGGGAAAGAGCAGATAGAAAGGAAGTGGCTGAAGTTATAGAAAAGAGAGCATGACTGATGGAACAAGTTCCTCAGGGAGATGGAGAACAAATAAAACACAAAAGAACAAATCCAGGAGGTGCTTCAAAACAATTCAAAGATTTGGTGAAAGCAAAAAATACACCACCAGAGTTTATATCTGTGGTCAGTGAAATAGATTGTAATGTCACTTTCAGTGTCTCATTTAAGTACTCTAAAATTACTTTTAAGTAAATGTCTTAAATGATCCTTCTAAGAATCCCATCAGATGACAAAGGTGCATACTATTTCCTCAATATTTCAGATGAGGACACAAATTAACAGTGAGGTTAAGGACCCTCTGCAGGTAGCAAAACTGCTAAGTAGAACGAGGACCAGAACCCAGATGTTCTCTCACATGACGGCTGGACCAAGCTTTATTATACTCGTTATACTACATAGACTACAACAAGGCTATGATGCTTACATTGCAAGTAGTGTTTCCACTAATAATATAGTTTGCTGTCATCTTAAAGCTGAATTCACAATTGTGATTGGGCATCCCAAAATAAAAGGTAAAAAGGGGTACAAAACTGTGAGACTGTCTTTCCTCCTTCCTAATCCTAAACTTAAAAAAAAAAAGCATGTAAACATTTTTGAGTTTGAACATAACACCAGAAGGCTATAGGGACAAAGTTTGATTAATTAATTAATATTAATTAATATTGTTAACATTTTTCCTCTTCTTTTTTTTTTTTTGAGACGGAGTCTCATTTTGTTGCCTAGGCTGGAGTGCAGTGGCGTGATCTCTGCTCACTGCAGCCTCCCTCTCCCAGGTTCAAGCGATCCTCCTGCCTCAGCCTCCCGAGTAGCTTGAATTACAGGTGTCCACCACCATACCCAGATAATTTTTTTTGTATTTTTAGTAGAGACAGGGTTTCGCCAGGATGGCCAGGCTGATCTCAAAATCCTGACCTCAGGTGATCCGCCCACCTCAGCCTCCCAAAGTGCTGAGATTACAGGAGTGAGCCACGCACCCGGCCTCTATCTTCTCTGTAGAAGGCAAGATTTAGATAGGAATAATCTTGCTTTATTGTAATTTCCCTTATACATTGTTTCTTAGTGAATATTTTAGTATAAGATGAAGCCACCTTGATTTATTTGAAGAGTTTAGTTTTTATAACATTGATAAAATGAAATAAAAACCTTAAGGTTGCCAATATGGTCACACCTTTAAAGCAAAATTTTCCATAGGATAGACTACTTCCCATGCAAATGCCAAGAGTAAATAGTCTTTTAAATATTGAATATCACAGCTCATTCGTCTTACGTAAAATTTAGATAAATATATGTGAACTTTATATGGAGATAAATTTAAAGGAAAAATAGATTATCAGTATTTTCCTGATAATTTCATTCGGACTCCAAAAGCCTACTCAAGCTGTGACTTTTAGTTATAAGAAAAGTTCAAAGACATCATATTTATCAGTAAGTTGATACTGTCTCATGCTACATTTTTAGTGAAAATTATAGTTTCATGGATATAAATAATAAAAAATATTAAATCAAGGAATATCTTTAGATAACTCTAAGATTTGTCTTATATAAACTTGTGTAACTTGCCCAAATTTATACAATAGATCAATTAATAATCAACACTTCCAGTCTTTTCCCCCACCCTTACTATATCTCTAATGTGTAAATCTAAGCTTTTCAATGTTGTGATCTCAGAGAAGAAAATCAGATTAAAAATCAGCTGATCCATGTCCATACATTTTAAGAATGCCATGTAAGGCCAGGTGATGATGCATTAATCATTCTTCAAACCAAAGAAAACTGTATGATTTTTAAAAACTACATTCTGTGGCCATAGATTAACATGATTCCAATCTTCTAATTTCCAGCTTCTTAAAACAAAGCTTCCTCTTTCTGCTTTTGCCTCACATCCTGCATTAGGTACCTGTCTAGAATGATGAACACAATGAATTTCAGGCCTGTAGCGATAGTGCTCAAAGTGTGAAGAGCAGAAAGTAAGAGAGAGGAAATATTGAAAATGAAAAACATGCATTCACCTGGAAACACATGCGAATGGCATGTGTCTTTTGCATAGTAGAATGATTCGCCTAATCCACCATGAGGGGTATTTGGGCCTTGAGTTATTTTTCCAGAAGTGATGGTGAATTTGCAATGGTTTATCTACAAACTTCAACTAAGCAGCCTTATAAGTAAAATGAATAACTAGAATAGCAAGTTATTACCAAAATAATGTGTAGCCTTGGAACATAAAAGCCAACAGGTCCACAACAAGATTCAGAGTGTCAGTCAAAGATTTAATACAGTGGTTCACCAATGTAAATCAGAGTCAACTGGAGAGCTCTAAAAACATACAGATGCCCAGACCCCATCCAAACTTCCCAGATATTTGGAAAGTAGGGGGGTCTAGAATCTATATTAGTCACAAGATCTTAGGTGATTCTTTATACCATTTTTTATCAACACTGATCTGTAGCTTGCTTACCAACTACCCTACGAGTCATGGTCCAAGTATACATTGTGTTAGTCAATATTAAAAATTCACTAAATCTATGAATCTACCAATGTACATATGTAGAAAGAGATATACTCTTCAAACTAAAGCTTCAGTTTAGTTTGAATAAAAGTTATAGGTGTCAAAATTTATCTAAAGACAAGAAGCAAAGAAAATGTAGCCTAATATTTATGTGCCATTCAGTCTTCTTGGCTTCACAGTCTACTCAGTAATGAACAATAACCATAGTGGATCTAGTCACACAACTGTATTTTGTCCATTGAAATCGTAAGATCTAGGCCACTAAAAGTAGCTGACCTTTTTGCTCACTGAGGTAGGGACCATAAAACTCCTAATAGTGGTGCTTCCTTATATCCTTCATAGCAGAACTCAGTTCAGTAGAGTATATTGCCCACACCACCCAGGTAAGGGCTACATTTCCTAGCCCCTCTTGAAGTTTTGTGTGACCATATGACTAAATTCTGGCCAACTGTAAGTAAGTTTAAATGTTATGAAGACTAAAGTCTTCATAAAAGGGGGTAGGGTGGGGAATGGCTCAGAGTTTTTGTTTTCCATCCTCTAACTACATGCCTAGAAAGTACATGCAATGGCTGGAGCTTCAGCAGCCATTTAGGACCATAAAAATAAATTTAAAAAAAAATACCTAGAGATATGGGAGCCAGGAGAGGTAGAAAAAGCCTCAGTCTCTGATGACTTTGTGGAGCCAATATGCCAGCCTTTCACTACCTCCTTAAAAGCATTTCTTTATATTTAAAAAAGAAAACCTTTTTTTTTTCTTTTTGAGACAGAGTCTCACTCTGTCACCCAGACTGGAGTGCAGTGGCACGGTCTCGGCTCACTGCAACCTCTTCCGGGTTCAAGCAACTCTCGTGCCTCAGTCTCCTGAGTAGCTGGGACTACAGGCATGCGCCACCACGCCTACCTAATTTTTGTATTTTGGGTAGAGACGGAGTTTCGCCATATTGGCCGGGCTGGTCTTGAACTCCTGACCTCAGGTGATCTGCCCACCTCGGCCTCCCAAAGTGGCATGAGCCACTGCACCTGGCCGGAAAACCTTTTTTTGTTTGTTTAAACTACTGCGTTCTGCTACCTGTACCCACTATAAAATACGAATGTCCTACATGTTTCATAGCATGTATTTCAACAGTAATGAGTTTAAAACAATTTATGAGTTAACATGTATCTTAAGCTATGTATACATATTTATACATATTCTGTACCTCCTTTGAAATGACATCATCCAAATACTACTGAGTGTTAACTATCTGCTTCCTGATTTTTTTACCGTAACAATGAGATAAATGGCAGACATATCATAAAAATGCAAGAGACCATGACATATAAGACTGTGAGCCCCTCATCTCTCAGTAATCAAAAGTTAGCTTGGGTCCAGGAGGATATCAGTGTAGGATTGCAACATGATGGCTGTAAATTCATGGGCCGTGAGCCAAATATATACTCAGATATATTTTATTTGTCATATGCGATATCCTCTGAAAATGTTAATTCTGAATGCCTTAAAGTGGGCATGCACCTTCAGTTCTCCACAGGCCCCATCATCACCTGTTGATGTACAAACACTGGCTTGCTTCACTTGTTTATATTACCTGCCTGGCCTCTGAAAGCATTGAAGTTTACAGTATTTGGAAACAAAATGATACATTTCTGCACCTTCCCTTCTCCATTGCTTATCCCATGTTGAATACAATGATTCATAACAAAGATTATTTTCTAAAATTAAGCATGCCTACTTCTAATAACAAGAATATATACAGCTCACTAGATGCTAGGCATTAACTTAGGAATATAAATACACTGTAAATGCTCTAGCATTTTCCTTAACACAAATGTGGAATCTTTTGAAGACCACCACCCCAATGCACACACACTCCCACCACACGCACACACACTCGCACACACACCCTTTAAAAGCTGATTTTGTCGTTTTAACTCCCTGATTTTTCACACACACACACATACACCCACACAAACTCTTTAAAAGCTGATTTTTTTCATTTTAACTCCCTAATTTTTGTTACATTAGTTTTAACTAAAGTCAGCCCAACTCCCAAACTTTCTCCTTTCAGTTTCTTATAAATTTAGAAAATCAAATCAGTTCTTAAAACTCAGTGAGAATGGAACTGATTTTGGCTTAAAATGCCTAAAACTTTATTTATTTACTTTTATCTTCTCATTCATGTGTTTCTATCAGACAGGCACACTCAGATTATATTTTACATTTCTGGTAAATAACCACAGTCAAGTAAAGGTAAATATACCCTGAAGTCATAAAAAGAAAGAAAAAATAAAAACTTATTAATATGCACTTACATGCAAAAACAGATCTCCACATTTCCAAGAAGACATATTTGTACAAAATGTAAATATCACATTATGTGACTGTTATAAATAAAATTTGAAAAATGTACTTGCTTTTCATGTGTGCCTTAGATATTTCTTTAATTTAAAGCATCGATCTAAGCTTACTCTTCCCCAAACTCAAAATCAAATGGAGTTTCTAAATTATGACACCTTTATTAAGCTTGTGATAGGCCTGAACAGGAAAAAGAAAGTATTGCCAAGAATCCATACAATATCAACTTAAACCAAAATATGCATAGTAAGTAAGTACAATGTAAGTTAAGCAGCTCTGAATATACTATACTCTGGAATTATTTTCTCTATTATCTTTGATTAGGGCTATGATGACTTTCTTTTGCTGTTGAATTTTTATTACTTATATTCTCTTAAGTTGAGAAATAAAATACTGGAATTTTTTACAACACATATGCAAGCAATTACACATTCTGTAAAATTTGATGTTTGGAATTCCATTTTCTGTGCTATTTGGTTATACTGGTCACGGGGGGCACTGGGGTTGGATTGGAGTTGGGGACTTTTTTGCATCAAGCATCACATTCCTTACATTTATGTCAATTACTATTAAGAAAAATTATCTGCTCATTTTTCAAAAACACCTACAGAGTAATTATAACTATCTGGGAATGTCCTTTAAAATATGGCCTATTTCATGTACCTTGTGAAACATTCCTTTCATTTATACACATATTCAATTATTTCCATACTTTATTAAAGTACTTTATTTATTTTAACATAAATTAACAAAGAAAGTGGTATTAAAGGTTTTAAATTAAAGTTGGTTGTTTTGGTGGGGGAGGGGAGTAAACTGTTCTTTCTAGAGTCAAATTTTCAATTTCTATTGTAATTTTTCTGTATTTTTCTCCTCTTGTTTTCTTACTTCTTACTTCTACTTTCTATTCAATTATTTTTGCCACCCTTCCAAACAACACATGCTTTTCATGCCATTACAAAGAAACTCAAAAGTTTTTACCTTTTATAAATTACCTCATATTTTAAAAACATAAAATGTAACATAAAAAGTTCCAAGTCTTAGAAAGTGCCCCCTCTATGGGACTCCTGACAGATTGTTGGATATTCATCTACAAATTTGTATTTTCACTTTTCAAGCTTTTTAGAACTTCTGATCTCTAGATTAATTTTATAAACTTTTTGAAAGCAAAAACACACAGAAGCAGATATTTGTTCTAAAAATATAGATTAGATATACACATAGTATATATACATATATACTTGTATGTATGTGTCTATACATGAAAGTAACAGAAAAGGTTAATGAATGTCCAAAGTTTTAAAAGCTTGAGTTTGATGTTAAATGATTGAGTTGATGAAAATCTATAGTGGCTTATTTTAAAGGAGTACATGTCTGTATTTGAAATTGCAACCCTCAAGATTAAAGATTTAATAGAGGAATCAATTGAAATATTTTCTTATATACTACAACAGCTATGCATTTTTGCTTAACTATACCATATAACCCAACTGTAACATATGAAAATTGCATAGGAAAAAAATGTGGTCACCAGGCAACGTTTATCTTTAAAAAAAAAAAAAAAAGCTTGTGTCTAAGGGGTAATGTCCATGCAAATATTCCATGCCAAATAAGATATATACAAGGCATGCTGATTTCCTGCCTTCCGCCATCCAACCGGGAACCACCACTGTCCTGTTAATCAAGCCAGTAGGGTGGGAAAATACCACTGTTTAAGAAATCTGGCTTCTATCAGCCTCTGTCATGGAGAAACAAATGAGACTGCCTTCCAGTAAGCAAAAGTGATCACATTTTCACAAATGAAAATGGTAAAAAGAAGTGTAAACTGTTAAAGAGGAAAGAATGAGGAGCCAAAGACAAAAATCAAAGCTATCAGAGTTGCTGCAGAGGTTTTACTAAACAAAGAATTTTATGAAGCAGCTGAAGTTCAGTACAAAAAGACTCCACCCTAGCCAGCTTCTGCCGCGACTTTTCCTTGCTCTGAAAACTCCAGCCCACAGAACAGAGCTCCTCTAACTAAAATGCCTGTAGTGCTCCGTTTTAAGCATTCACTCTTTTCTTCTTTTAAACGTCCCACTCTCACACTCAGCCAAAAGGACTTATTGTAGGCTTTCCCAGAAAAATTTAGTAGTGTGCTCTCTCCAACGGCAGATCTAGAAGCTCCGGATTTACAAACATCCCAATTGTCTTTCAAGTCGTTTTCCAGGTGCAAATCCGTCAGCCCCCTTCTCAAACTTCAAACCAGAACCTCCTCTTCACGCTCTTCCTGAGGCTTAACATTCCACCTATTTCCCAAACCGTGCAATAAACACTACAAGCAAAGCAAATGGCAAACTCACCATCCTCGTCTTCTTCCTGGGCTTTTATTGAGACAAATTGCCCTAATAAAACAATAAGAATGAGGAGAGGTCTTGCTTCTGCCCAGATTGCCATCATGTCTAAATATTAGACATGTGGGTTCTCCTGAGAGTGAAAAGTAGATTCTGAGGTTATTGTAGCACCATGAAGTCAGCTGTGGGCTCTTCTTTCAGCACCAGCCCCAGGGCAGCCTCTGCAAACCCCCTTTTTCAGCACCAGCTCCAGCACAGTCTGCGAAAACTTTTTTCAAGCGATGCAGCTTTAAATAGGAAGAATGCTGCCTCCACTTCTTTTCCTGCCCCTTTTCAGCTTGTTCAGGCTCATAACCATCCAGTGTCTGCCAAGCAACGGTCTGATTGATGGTAAACAACCAAATCAGAACACGCGTCTCTGTGCCTGAACTTTCCCTATTTCATTTAACTTTTAAGCATAGATGGGGCTTAATAACAGAAACAAACATTTGTTTCTCTTTTCTTTTATTTTTTTTAAGAAAGGCTGTTAGAAGAAAAGGGTTCTATTTTCCCCTCCCTAACCCTTCCCCCCAGACACACACCCTTTAACTTTTCCCCTATAAGCTGAAAAAGACATTCTGAAGGAAATCCAGCCTTTTACCCTAGTTTTTTTATATTTAGATAATTCAAGACTCTCTTCTCCACCTTAAATCTTTAAACAATCACATTTTAACCCTTTCTTTTGACTGAATAGGGAGTATTCTTATCCCCTTCTCAGATTCGGTTTCTTTTCCCATATTCTGGAAGGGGATTATTAGAATGTTGCCCCGGTAAAGTCCAGGTGAGAAAACCATTTTGGATAAGTGAATTTGTGATACATTGTAATTTGAATTAAGAAGGCAGGTCCTTTCCTAATTTCTCCACATCTCTTGTTAAGGGGCCACATCTTCAGGTTCCTCTTGTCCCGGAGAGTTATACCATGTTGAAAAATAGTCTACTAAGCAGTGCAGAGGAATGGGAAGTACTCTACCTTTGGATGAAAAAAGGCTTGCTTCTGCCTTTTGTGAGTGGTTCTGCCACTCGATAATTTTGTAAATGTGCACATAGTCCTTTATCTCTGTGCACTCCAATTTTCTCATTTGAGAAAAGGGCTTTACCCTGACCAGTGTACAGGGTTTAGTGACACTAAAATGAGTAATGTATTATTAATGAAGTTCCAAATTGCAAAGAGCTACATAAAAGCAGATGGTGGTATTATTAGCTCTAAGCCAGCTTTGCAGGGAATATGATAGCCCCAGTTGCACATGCATTTTAAGGACGATTATCGATGAACTTTTGTGCCACCCTCACACTTGCCAAGATCTTAATGACCTCAGAGAGTTCTATACAATCTAACGTATTTGCCACCTTGAGTCTCCCTAGAATCAGAATGGATGTTCTATACAATACAAGTGAGTCAATTGTTTATAATTATTGGGTAACAGGTGCCTTGCACTGTGCTAAGCACTGGGTGGAAAGGATGACATAAAAGAAATAAAAGACATACCCATCACCTTCAAGGAACATATGTAGGTGTTGAGAAACTAAATTTACAAGAAATAAAGATATATAAGCCAGAGCATATAAATATGTGAGGGATGCATTAAGCCCAGAGAAAGGAGAAATTATAAAATGAGATTAGGCAAGCAAGACATTATTATTACTGTTCTTAATAGAAGAAATCCAAGAACCTTTGCATTTTAGCTTTGGAACCAGACTCTGGATAAATATTCCAGTGGAGGTCAACTTTCCCAGTTGTTTCCAGCTTTCTAACCCTGTATCCCTCAGTTTATCTTTTCATTTAGACATGTCCCATTTCAATGACTTCTGTCACCACTACACTGTTCTCAGGGATGCCCTTCCACTTAATGAATGGGCTAAGTAAGGACCAAAAATCACCTTTCAGTTAATTCTTTCTAGAATATCTTAGAGAGGCTAGGACTTGAAATCCATCTGACTATATATTCAAAGATAACAGGAAGATAAGTAAATGTGGGGGGGAGGAATTAACCTTTCTCTGAGCTTGCCAGTACTATTCTACCATAAGGCAATTTTAGACCAATACCACTCTGATACTGAAGGGCTGGCACAATTTTCAGGCACCTTGTGCGGCATTTTTACTGAAGTGCAAGACGGCAGACATTTATGGAGAATCTACAACTGTCAGATCCTATGTTGGAGATAAAACAATGATTAGGTAAGATTGTAGGACTTGTAGCAGAGTCAGTGTATGGAACACTCAGTGGCTGTTCAGATCAGTAGTTTAGTATCTGTTATCTGTTTGTTAATAAAGTTGTTTTAAATTTAACTATAAACATGGCTTATATAAGAAAGGTTAAAACCACCATGCAGTCTCTCACAGTTGCCGCCAGTTTCAGTCTCCTCTTCCCACCCTACTGAAAGCTCATGGTATGACAGAAGCATAGCAAATATTTGTCAGAAGACCTGAGACAAGTAAATATTCCATATTGTCCTTGTGAACTCTTGAAATCTTATTGCAATCAAGTCATAAATAGCAAAGTATTTTGCAACTTGGGCTTTTTCTCTATGTCTGGTTTTAGGGTCCCACATTACAATTTGGAAAAGACTAAAATATACACAGGTATTGACCAGGAATGTCTGTTTAATATATGTGGTTGAATTCAGAATAGAGGACAATGTCATTTCTTCGTCCTTAAAGAACTGATTATAGACCTCACTGCTGCAGTGGGGTACTCAGAAATCTGCCCCAATTCCAGTGAAGCATATCCTAACAGTGTATGTTTTGTAATAATATGTGCTAGTGGGTGAATATTTTCCAATTCTCACAGCAACCCTGAAAGGTACTTATTATTTTTCTCAAATCATATATAGGCGATTACGGTTCAAAGATGTTTACTTGCTCAAGTTTGCTCACCTAATAAGCAGTAAATCTACGGTTCCACTTCAGTGATGTCTGACTCGAGTGAATGTTCTCTCCCCTTTTTAGCTCTTTTTAGACCTACTTGACACTCAAACTTTTATTACCACCACACTGTCCCCAGGAGGAGCCTACTTCCAATTAATGAATGGGCTGAGTAAGCACCAAAAATCACCCTTCAGCTATTTCTTTCTGGAATATATGAGAAAATCAGGACTTGTAAACCACCTTGCTAAATATTCAGGAAGAATAACAGAAAAACAAATAATAAAAATCAAAGGTTCTTGCATTTCTTCCACCAAGAAAGGTGATAATAATGCCTTACTTACCTAATCTCATTTTATAATCTTCCCTTTCTCCGAACTTCTGCTGAGCTTAATGCATGCCACACATATTTATATGCTCTGGCTTATAAGAAAAGTTGTCTCAGCACCCTTTCAGGGTTGATCCCTCCCTCTGCACTCCTTATCCCATTTCTTCAAATCTCCTTGCAGATGTTACTCTGTCAGTGTCTCCTTCTCTCTTCTCTACCTTCCACCTTTCTTCTTCTGCTAGTACCTTTCCTACAGCCTGTAAAGCTGCTCCTCACTAATAGCCGATCTTGAAAATAAAAAAAGAAGGGGAGGTTTCCCTTAACCCCACATCTTCTGTGGTCTCTTTTTCCCTTCCACTCCTTCTTCTTTCAGTAATCCTACATCCCCGTATCAGGATCTTATTTCTAGCACTCTAGTATAGATTGCACTGCCAGAGACACCAACATCCCTTTGTTGATAAACCCAAAGATCTTTCTTCTTTCCCCTCCTAACAGTTGACATTCTGATTACTCCCTTAATACTGAAACCCTTTCCATTCATGGCTTCCCTGGTCTCACATACTCCTTTTATGCCTCCTGCTTTGCTAGTCAAACTTCCTTTTCTAATTCCTCTCAGAAAGTCATCTATGCTCTCCAGTCTTGTACTATCAGCTTTTTTCCCTTCTTTCCCATTGACTTGGGGTATATTAACTATTAAATTAAATCCCTTGACTGTATTTCTGTTTACATGTTAATGACTCCTAGTCAAGGCTTTCCTCCTGAGCTACAGACCTATATTTTTCAAGTGCCTCAGTTAAACATCTCCCACTGGAGAAGCATAAAACTCAGAATCCAAAATGAAACCATTATCTGCAATTGTTCTTTATACCTATTAACACTACCACCATTATCTTAGTCCCAAAGATCTGAAATAGGGAAGGATACTCTTCATTTTCCCTCAACCTGCATCCTATTACTCACCAAGTCCTCTTGATTTTGTTATGCATTCTTTCATTCAATTACCCCTCTTTCTAAGAAAGCTGACTCTCAGTTACCTACATAATATAATAACATGAGTTTAAGATAATAATAATGATGCATGCCTATTTCTTGGTTCCAGTCTTCTGCTTTCCTCTTGTTGTTTTATCCGGAAGAAACAGATTTTCCCAGACACATAAAGCAGTTTCACACCTCATAATTTTACTCAGACTCTGACCTTTGCCTGAAATAACCACCTCCCTGGTCTAATTTATTCCCTCATTTAACAAATATTTATTGAGGGTCTATTATTTGTCAGGTTCTAATGAAGGCACTAAGGATATATAGCTGTGAACAACACAGACAAGGTCCCTGATTCCACACAGCTTACAACCTTGAGTGGAAAAACGGCAATAAACAAGGAGGCAAATATACAGACAAGGTGATCTTAGACAATTAAATGCCATGGAAGAAATAAACAGTCAGTTATTTAAGAGTTGCTCAGGAGTTGGTGGCAGAAGGGATGCTTCAATAGTGCCATTGGGAAAGATGGCATTTTAAGGAAGCAACAGTGAATTGAAACCTAAAATTTGAAAAAAAAAAAAAAAATCACTGGAAAACACAAAAGAAGACATTTCAAGCTAAAGAAACAGCAAGTGGAAATGGCCTGGACTGGTATATGTGTTTTCTATTGCTGCCATAAAAATTACTACTGACTATGGCATAAAACACTAATATCTTATATTTCAGAAGGTCAGAAATCTGACATGGATCTCGTTGGGATAAAATCAAACTGTTAGCAGGGCTGTATTCCTTTTTGGGATGCTTGGGGAAAATCCATTTCCTTGTTTTTTGAACTTTTAGAAGTTACCTGCATTCCTTGTTTTGTGGCCTCTTCCTCCATCTGCAAAGCCAGCAACATAGCATATTCCTGACATGTCTTTGTTGTCACATTTTTCCATGACTACAAACTGGAAAGGACTTTTAAGGACCCATGTGACTACATTGGGCCCATCTGGATATTCCAGGATAGTTTCCCTCATCTCAAAGTCTTTAATCACATCAGCCAAGTCCTTTCTGATGTGTAAGGTAACATAGTCACAGGTTCTAGGGATTAGGACGTGAGCGCATCTTTGGGGGCTATTATTCTTTCTATACCATAGATAGAAATAAACTTAGATTGTGTAAAAGTAGGCAGAAAGCCATTATGGCTAGCATGATATAAGATTAGACACGAGGTTTATCATTAATTCCTTGTCGGTCATGGGGAAGAATTTAAATTTTTTTCCTAAATGCAATGAGAAATCAACAAAGCATTGTTATACAAACAAATGGCATACCCTAATATGCTACTTTTTTTTTTTTTTGAGACAGAGTCTCGCCCTGTTGCCCAGGCTGGAGTGCAATGGCATGATCTTGGCTCACTGCAGCCTCTGCCTCCCGGGTTCAAACGATTCTCCTGCCTCAGCCTCCCAGGTAGCTGGGATTATAGGCATGCACAACTAAGCCTGGCTAATTTATTGTATCTTTAGTAGAGATGGGGTTTCACCATGTTGGCCAGGCTGGTCTCAAACTCCTGACCTTGTGATCTGCCCGCCTCAGTCTCCCAAAGTGCTGGGATTACAGGAGTGAGCCCAGTGTGCCCGACCCTAACAGGCTAATTTTTAAAAGATCTGTATGGCATGTGAGAAACGTATTATGCGAAGGCAAAGATAGAAGCGGGGACACCAGTTAGAAGTACTCTTACTACAAATGAGAAATAATGGAGTCCTAAAAAAGGACAGTGGAAATAGAAAGAAGCAGAAAGATTCAGGATGTATTTTGAAAATAACATTTCTGATGGATTACAAAGAGCTAGAACAAAAATGAGAAATTGAGGAAGACACTTCTGCTGATTGAGTGGATGATACAGCTGGCAAAGCTCAACCATTGCCTCCCCTGACAAATGGGTCTGCTTCTTCATAAAACCCACGAGCATGTTCTGTGTAGACCTCTATTAACATCATACTATATTTACCTGTCTGTTTCCCTTATCATATTGAAACCTTCCTGAGATTAAAGGCACTGTTGGATCATTGTTTGCTTGATAGCTATTTCCTGAACATACATTGTTTGATAAGGAATCAATAGAAAATGATGATTGAATGACCATGAGACAAGTGGCAGTGAACATAAATAAATATGATTCCAAGGTGTCAATCCCAAAGAACCAGGAAAATGATTGTCCTAGAGAAAGAAATATCTAAGCAAGGAGGAGAAACTAGTAATAAAGCAGGAGAGCATAGAAATGATTAGGTGCATCTGTGCACATATATGCTTTGAAATAGCAAACCATAATTTTTTTTTTTTCTTAAGAGTGGTAGTCTTGCTCTCTCGCCCAGGCTGGAGTGCAGTGGCACGATCACAGCTTACTGCATCCTTGAACTCCTGAGCTCAAGGGATCCTCTCACCTCAGGCTCCTGGGCATGCACCATCACAATCAGCTATTTTTTTTAACTTTTTTGTAGAGATGGGTCTCTCCATCTTGCACAGGCTGGTTTCGAATTCCTGGGCTCAAACAATCCTCCTGCCCCAGCCTCCCAAAGTGCTGGGATTACAGACGTGAGCCACCTTACCAAGCCAACAAACCATATTTTTTTAACAGAAAAAGACTGCATATTGTGAATATACTTTTTTCTCACTGAAAGCCACTATGAAAATAATAACCAGAACAATAATAATAATGGTTAGACTGTATTAAGTACTTACTATGTGTCAAATACTGTGTTAGCACTTTATATGTATTAACTAATTTAATCCTAAAATCAACACTGTGGGGTAAGTGCTATTTTTTTTTCGTATTCTACAGATGAGGAAGGAAATTGAGGCTAATAAAAAAACTAATTTGCATCAAATTGCACGTCAAGGATGACTATTAATAGATCCTGCTTTGAAATCCTGGCTGCACAGTTTTTTCTCTTAACAAGGAGGTTCAAAGAAATTATGTGATGTTTATTTTCTTAGCTTAAGCTCCATCACTGCTTTTTAAAAAAATTACAGTATTGGGAGACTCACTCAAAATGTCATTATAATAATATCTTTTCAAGGAAAAGAAATGCATGTACCAATGAATTTAATTATCAATGCTATCTATATCCAAACTTTATAAATATGTTACCTCTATCTGAAAATCTCTGCTGAAAATATATCTTTAACATTTAGACATTATTAAAGATATTTCCTTTTTTGTATTAGAAATTTTAACCTTCATTCTAACATTCTTACGATATGAATTTTCATTTTAATCTGAATACTTATATTTTAGCTTAGTCATATTTTGAGAAAAGTTTGCATTTTACATTTTAGAATATTGTGCTGTCTCCTAAGGCATCAACCGTTACATTTAGAGATTATGGAGAGTCTTGTGAGCCAAGATCATAAATAACATGAGAGCTTGGTTTGTGTAGCACTCTTCTCTTTACATACTATTCCAGCTCACACATACTCTTTGAGACTTACAATAACTCAGTGAAATAATATGCACCAGATGATTGCTCCCATTTTATATTGAGATTCAGAGATATTAAGTGACTTGTCAGAAGTCACAGAATATAATGAATGGCCTCATATATTGGTTTTCAAGACCTAGCACTCTATCCACTGTAGCTTGATAATTAAACTGCAATTCAAATTTTATGAACTAGGAAGATAGCAACAAAAATGTCTGCAGATATGTGGTGGTTATGAGCCAGACAGAGTCTAAATGCTGGCCCCACCACTTACTACCTGGGTGATGATGAAAAAATCACATGTCTTTTCTGCTTTTCAATTTCCTCATCTGAAAAATGGGGATAATAATATTACCTGCCTCATTGGTAATTGTTGTGAGTATTAAATGAGTTGAAATTTATAAAACTCTTGGAACAATTTCTGGCATAGAGGTAATATTACATAAGTGCTGTTTAAATAAAAATAAGAAACTGTTAGCATTTCTTCTAAAAAACATATAATGTGTCATTAGTTTAAAATGTTACTATTGGCCGGGCGCGGTGGCTCACGCTTGTAATCCCAGCACTTTGGGAGGCCGAGGCGGGCGGATCATGAGTCAGGAGATCGAGACCATCCTGGCGAACATGGTGAGACTCCATCTCTACTAAAAATACAAAAAATTAGCCGGGTGTGGTGGTGGGCGCCTGTAGTCCCAGCTACTCAGGAGGCTGAGGCAGGAGAATGGCGTGAACCTGGGAGGCGGAGCTTGCAGTGAGCCGAGATCGCACCACTGCACTCCAGCCTGGGCAACGGAGCGAGACTCTGTCTCAAAAAAAAAAAAAAAAAGTTACTATTAAAATTTACTTAAAGACCAAAAACCCAGGCTAACTAGAGGGAAGTTTAATCCTGTACCACACTATATTCCACTCACCCTCATTCTGCTGTGTTTTTCTTCTTTTATATTATGTTTATTGAGATGTGGTTTACAGAATTTCATCTTTTTAGGCGTACAGTTGAGTTTTAGCAAATGTATACAATGTATACAATAATGTGACTGCCATTATATGATATTTTCTTCACTGCAAAAAGTTCCACCATTTGGAGTCAATCTCTTTCTTCCATTCCCATCCCTGGCACCATTGATCTATTTTCCATTTCTTTAGTTTTGCCTTTCTACAATGTTAGAAAGGCAAATGAAAATGAAATCACACCATATGTAGCTTTTTGTGCCTGACTCCAAGATTCATCCATGCTGTTGCATGTATAAGCAGTTCATTCCTTTCTTTAAAGCTTTTATGTTTACATTTTTAAAATTTATTTCCTCATTCTTAATCATTCATCCATCAGTTATTTTTTAAGCCTAATAAATCTTGAGACATGGATGATTGTTTGTATTGGAATAGACAATTCTCTGTAGCTAAATTGAGAGTCCATGAGTCAAGGCTTCCCCTGAGAGAAGCTTTTTAAATGGCAGGACTAGGCACAGGCTACAAAGGGGAAATTGTCCAGAAACGCAATGGCACCAAAGACCTCCTATAAGAAATGAGTGTGCTATGCTCCACGTCCTGCTTTTAAAAAGTTAAAGGCCTAAGTCTCAAGTTGTGTCTCAACAAATAAGGAGTCATTCATCTCAACAGGATCTGAGTTCTAGCATTGTTCAGTTGACAATTATGTGGCGACCAGAGGTCTGGGAAACGTGTCTTTTCTTGGTATGGAGAGGGCAGCACAGGGCAGGGAAGTCAAAGTGATATATTTTTTTCATATTTAGTCCATCAGTATTTTGTTTAATACTTTAAAGACTTCTGTGTATTGGAGAAAACTATCTCTTCTACTCCTTCAGTGAAATTAATTCTATTCTGCAGATTTATAGAATTTTCTGTCTTTGAGAGAAGATGAAAGGAGTTTTTTTATAAATTGGCCCTTGAGAGAAAAATAGAATTTTATATAAATCTGCCATTTTAAGTGCCATTTCTGTTGTATTTTTGTGTCTTGTATTTGAATGAAATAATTGCACTAGCCCTCAACATGCCAAAAGAATTCAATATCAAATTATTTGAAAATACTTTTTTAGAAAATCTGAGTAATAAAAATATTCATCCCTCTCTTCTTCTCCTGATATAGATGTATCAAATGGGAAATAGCCAGCAGTGATCAAGTCTTGATTAATACTGAAAAGCAGAAGCTTGTGCTCACAATCCCTGCCATCACAATTCTTTATAGTATGTAAGTACTTTAATAATCATTATGAAGCTAAAATGGCATTATTGATTTAAAAATATATGATGCTCCTGTAATTCCAGTTACTTGGGAGGCCAAGGCTGGAGAATCACTTGAGGCCAGGAGTTAGAGACCAGCCTGAGCAACATAATGAGACCCCATCTCTAAAACAAATAATAATAATAAAATAAATTAGCCAGGCATGGTGAGGACCACTTGAGCCCAGGAGTTTGAAGTTGCAGTGAGCTATGATCATGCCACTGCACTCCATCCTGGGTAACAGTACAAGACTCTGTCTCTTAAGTAAAAAGGAAAATATGTATGTGTGCGTGTATATATATATATTTCATTTGAATTAGAATTTCCATTTTAATATCTTCAAGTAATCAATGAGCTCACATTGGTATAAATAACAAATACGCATTAAGAAAATCTCTTGACCACAGCAATTGAAGTCTTAATTATATATTAAAGTATGGTCAGTATATAACCAAGTTTTTCAGTGTCCTAAACATCACAAGGACCCATGCATCGATTATACTGCTTAGAAATCAGGAGCAATCCATATATTTGGCACTAATTAATTAAAACATGTACATATCCATATACTAAAATACACATGCAAAAAAAAGTTGGTGAAAGAGCAATTCATAAACTTGATTTTGAGTATGTTCTTAAATTATTGCATCTACATAAATCTGAGTCCTTCTTGACACCCAAAGGTAAGAAAACCAAAGGCCCTGTGAACACTTACTACAAAAAGCGGGGGGTCATTCTTAATACACAGTAAATACTAAAGCAGGTTTCATTCACCAGTTGGAGAGTGTACTATTTTAATGTTTTCTTAAAGTATGTGAGTGATATCATCTCATGAGATTTGGAGGAACACCTGGATTTCATTTTGTTGTTTTACAGAGACTTACTTTTGTTTTCTCTGGAATAACTGCAATCAGAAGATATTATTGGAGGAGTGAGATTTTATAAATGTGCCTTGTCTTCCCTTTCAGCATCATCTTCACTTCCATAATTTTGGAATGAAAGGAATCTTGAAAATCCATAAATACAATACACAGCTAACACACTCAAGGGATACTTAGAGCATTTGGCAATGTGTCTTCCTGTTAATTTACTTTAAAAATAATTTATACACATTTATTTGTAAAAAGAGTTATTTTATTAATTTATGACTTGTAATCAATTTCTAAAGCCCAGCAGTTGACTCCAGAAACCACAACGTACTTAATTTCCTAGATTTTTTTTCTGTATTCTACTCCATTTTTATAAATCTGATAAAAACTCTCCAAATAATTTGGGACATTGAAATTTTCAATAGCAGGAAGAATTAAGAAGTTACTGTGCTCCTAATGCATGAGCATCCATCATCACACCCTTGTTTCAAATGTGACTTATTCATCCTAATATGCTCATCCTGCTTAAGATGGGGTTTTGGTTTCAAAAGTTATATGATTTATATGCAAATCAATGTGATGCACATTTGTTAGAGAGATTACTTTGAGAATGCAGATATGTACAGGATATAGTCCTGGCCCACCAAGGGCTTACGTGGTTTGGTGGTAATAGACGCAATCACTGATATCTAACACATAATAAAGGAATGAGTTCTATTATACAAACACACAGAACAATAACAGGAGAACAGGGTATGATAAAAGGACTTGAAGTCACAAGGAACTTGGAAAGAGGTTCTGGTTGTGAAAGGATTTAAGCAGAACTTCAGAAAATGCATAGCACTCCAACAAAGATTGCCTGAAGGGAGATTAGGGAAACCATAAAAAAAAAAAAAACACTCAGGTGGCTTAAAGAAATTGGTTAGTAGCCTAGCAGAGTTAAGACAGCTACAACAGCAGGGACTAAATACCTAATATTTTCAAATTCTAAGAGGAAAGCACGTTGAATTTACAGTAAAGGAGATAAGAAAAATGCCAGGAAATATTTTAAAAGCTAACTGCAATAGGCCGGGTACAGTGGCTCAAGCCTGTAATCCCAGCACTTTGGGAGGCTGAGGCGGGTAGATCACCTGACGTCAGGAGTTCGCAACCAGCCTGGCCAACATGTTGAAACCCCATCTCTACTAAGAACACAAAAATTAGCCAGGGATGATGGGGGGCACCAGTAGTCCCAGCTACTTGGGAGGCTGAGGCATGAGAATCACTTGAACCTGGGAGGCAGAGATTGCAGTGAGCCGAGATTGCACTCCAGCCTGGGTGACAGAGCAAGGCTCCATCTCAAAAAATAAAT
Source organism: Pongo pygmaeus (assembly GCF_028885625.2). Lineage (NCBI taxonomy): Eukaryota > Metazoa > Chordata > Mammalia > Primates > Hominidae > Pongo > Pongo pygmaeus. The sequence continues at coordinate 89,175,684 of NC_072384.2, forward strand.
AAATGAATAAAGCTAACTGCAATGAATCTCAACCTTAACAATACTTTCATCTTTTAATGGTCTAGCCAGTATTTCAAGATAATTTATATATTTATCGTTATAATTCAGAGTACTTTTATTTTTTTATGATTTCACTAAGCTAATAAACTACTGAACTGGATTCTTCAGAATGCTGTGTCTTGAGGGAGGCACAGAGAGACATCAATAATATCCCCACATCTTTACTCTTGTAGAAAAAAAGAAAAGCACTTCTACTACTCTGTATGGTTTTGTTTATTGTAGAACCACACCCATATCTTTGCTTCCAAAAGAAGACATAGCTGAAGAAAAAATGTGGATGAATCAGTAACCATACATAGATTTGAATTCTGCTTTTCACATAACAACCTCAACCTATCTTCCAAGCTCATCTCAAAATAGTCATCTTTTTCAGCAGCCTGCATCAACATAGCAGAGAAGTGGAAGATACACATAGGTAGGTTCCTCATTTATGTAAATCTGTGAGGGTTACCAGATCTGTAAAGTAAAATGCTTTCCTTTAAAGAAAACATATAGTTCTAAATTCCAAATCCTGAAGAAAAGGAAATGAATACCTAATATAATCAAAGTAATTTTAAGTTAAAAAAAGGAAACAAAAACTTACCTTGTGTCATTGAGAACTTGAAGTGTGACATTTCTGATAGGACTATTCTACAGAATATTCTCTCTGGAAGTAGGTCTTTGGGAAACATGAGCTTTGGTCCTAAAAGCCTCTCACTGACCACTTTACATGAGGATGACCCCATAGGTCCTTCGAGCCCAATTCCTTATTTGCAAAATGAAATAGTAAAAGCCCCTTAATATTTCCAAGTATTGTTACAGGAACATTCATGAATAAGTTTTGTAAATTCTATAAATTAATAAAATATGTTGTCATTCTCATTACTTATTTTACCTACATATAAAGAGTGATTCAATACAAATAGAGAAGAGCCCTATTCAATTTTTTGCTTAAGTATGAACAATATGAAGTCTCAAAGCTATTTTTGGACATTAAAAGTATATTTTCCATGGGTAAAAGGACAAAACCAGTGCTATGGTTTGAATGTCTCCTCCAAAACTCATGTTGAAATTTAATTGCCATTGTAACCATATTAAGAATTAAGATATTTAAGAGGTGATTAAGCCATGAGGGCTCTGCCCTTGTGAATGAATTAATGACTTTATCTCAAGCATGGGTTCCTATCACAAGAGTGTGCTACTTATCACAAGAGTGCTACTTATCACAAGAGGATTCCTATCGCAAGAGTGTGATACTTATCACAAGAGTGCTACTTATCACAAGAGGATGCATTTGGTCCTGTTTTGTCTCTGTCACCCTCTCTTGCCCTTCTACCTTCTGCCATGGGATGACACAGCAAGAAGGCCCCTGCCAGATGCGGGCCCCTTGATGTTGGATTTGTCAGCTTCAAGAACCATGAGCCAATAAATTTCTGTTCATTATAAATTACCCAGTCTCCAGTATTTTGTTTTAGTAGCCCAAAGCAGACTAAGAAATCAATGAGCAATGCAATGTTGCTTGGTTTGACTTGGTTTTCAAACTGCCTAAACTCAGAAAGATTTTCCAACTTGAGCATTGATGTAATAGGATGAACTAAAAAGAGAACAAATTTGGAGGGAAAGAAAGATAAAGAATAATGAGGAAGATGTCTAATATCCTGCTGGGAAAAAAATAGACATTTCATTTGCTTAAAAGTAATATACAAAATCAAAATACTATTTATTTACCACTTATGACCATAAGAATTTCAAATATATAAACTATAAATGATCTTTGTTGATGGAATGGTGATAATGCAAAAATGACATTTGTTGATCCTAAGTCTTTGTTCTGAAATTGCAAAGGACTTTCACAACAATACCCCACTGAATTGTCTCAACTGAAATGGGCAGCACAAACCTCATTTTATAGATAACATTTAGTTAAGAGGGATTAAATAACATGCAAAAATTACACAAGTAGTGAGTAAATCACTCAGGACACAAACCCAGATCTGACTTACAGTTCTTCCTGTACTCCAGAGAAGGGCATAAGCACTCTTAGATGCTCCCAAGACATTATTTTCTGGGGGAGAGAGGATGAGTTTATGAGATTCTTCCTTTTCCAACTATAAATCTGTATAAGGCCAGATCTTTTCATATACTTTAACCATAACAATTTATGGCAACAGATTAAAATCAGATGCAATCATGAGAATTCTCATGCAATCATGAGAAAGCCAGATATTAAAGAGACTCAAAAATGAAAAATAATGCCACTCTTCTAATTAGTTGTTTTGATTCAGTAAACGCAGTTATTTTCATAAAACGCATTATTTATATTAATATGTAATGGGTATATTGTTATTTTAAATAAGTTAGTAAATGTTTAGAAGTCTTTCATTTTTAATTTCTAAAACGGTAAATGCCAATAGATATAATCCACCACAAAAGTTATTTGGGGTCCTCAATAATTTTAAGAGTACAAAGGGCTCCTGATACCAAACCAAAAGTCTGACAAATACTGCTCTGCACTATGGTCCAAGCAAGTCCATTTCTCATCTACATTTTTAATATAGCATTTAATTTTCAAGTTTACCAAAGTAGCACATGCTTTTTCTCTCATTCGTAGAAAAGGGCTTATGCAGAAAATATTTAAAAAATCATTTGACTAACAAACCCACTACCCTAATATAATCATTGTTAACATTTACAACATTTATTTCTCTCTGAGGTTTCTTTCTCACTTAGGAATACATTTTACATGTAATCTCTTGCTTGACATAATGCTTTTTTTCCAATTAACACAGTGCAAGGACTACTTAATGTGTGATGCTACAAATCCTATGTATAGGTCTTTTAATGGCTGCATAATATTCTAACTCATATCTATAATTAATTTAGCCACTTCCCAGTTGTTAAATTCTTAAGCTGTGCCCTAATTTAAAATGTTGTAAATGGGAGTGGTGAAAGAGGGCATCCTTGTCTTGCACTGGATTTCAATGGGAATGCTGCCAGTTTTTGCCCATTCAGTATGACATTGGCTGTGGGTCTGTCATAAATAGCTCTTATTATTTTGAGATAAGTTCCATCAATATCTACTTTATTGAAAGATTTTAACATGAAGGGATGTTGAATTTTATCAAAGGCCTTTTCTGCATCTATTGAGATGATCATGTGGTTTTTGTCATTGGTTCTCTTTACATGATGGATTACCTTTATTGATTTGTGTATGTTGAACCAGCCTTGCATCCCAAGGATGAACATAGTGCTAGAAGTTCTGGCAAGGGCAATCAGGCAAGAAAATGAAGTAAAGAGTATTCAAACAGGAAGACAGAAAGTCAAATTTTCTCTGTTTGCAGATGACATGATTCTCTATTTAGAAAGCCCCATTGTCTCAGCCCCAAAACTCCTTAAGCTGATAGGTAACTTCAACAAAGTCTCAAGATACAAAATCAATGTGCAAAAATCACAAGCATTCCTATACACCAACAACAGAGAAGCAGACAGCCAAATCATGAATGAACTCCCATTCACAATTGCTACAAACAGAATAAAATACCTAGGAATACAGCTAACAAATAATCGGAAGGGCCTCTTCAAGGAGAACTACAAACCATTGCTCAAGAAAATAAGAGAGGACACAAACAAAGGAAAAACATTCCATCTTCATGGATAGGAAGAATTAATATCGTGAAAATGGCCATGCTGCCCAAAGTAATTCATAGATTCACTGCTATTCCCATCAAACTACCATTGACATTCTTCACAGAATTAGAAAAAAATTACTTTAAATTTCATATGGAACCAATAAAGAGCTCGTATAGCCAAGACAATCCTAAGCAAAAAGAACAAAGCTGGAGGCATCACCCTACCTGACTTCAAAGTATACTACAAGTCTACAGTAACCAAAACAGCATGGTACTGGTACCAAAACAGACATATAGACCAATGGATCAGAACAGAGACCTCAGAAATAACACCACACATCTACAGCCATCTGATCTCCCACAAACCTGACAAAAACAACCAATGGGGGAAGGATTGCCTATTTAATAAATGGTGCTGAGAAAACTGGCTAGCCATATGAAGAAAGCTGAAACTGGACCCCTTCCTTATGCCCTATACAAAAATTAACTCACGATAGATTAAATGTAAAACCCAAAACCATAAAAATCCTAGAACAGAGCCTAGGAAATACCACTCAGGACATAGGCATGGGCAAAGACTTTATGATGAAAATGCCAAAAACAATTGCGACAAAAGCAAAAATTGACAAATGGGATCTAATTAAACTAAAGAGCTTCTGCACAGCAAAAGAAACTATCATCAGAGTGAACAGGCAATCTACAGAATGGGAGAAAATTTTTGCAATCTACCCATCTGACAAATGTCTAATATACAGAATCTACAAGGAACTTAAACAAATTTACAAGAAAAAAACAACCCCATCAAGAAATGGACAAACGATGTGAACAGACACTTCTCAAAAGAAGACATTTATGCAGCCAACAAACATATGAAAAAAAGCTCAACATCACTGATCATTAGAGAAATGCAAATCAAAACCACAATGAGAGACCACCTCATGACAGTCAGAATGCCGATTATTAAAAAGTCAAGAAACAATAGATGCTAGTGACGCTGTGGATAAATAGGAACACTTTTACACTCTTGGTGGGGATATAAATCAGTTCAACCATTGTGAAAGACAGTGTGGCGATTCCTCAAGGATCTAGAACCAGAAATACCATTTGACCCAGCAATCCCGTTACTGGGTATATAACCAAAGGAATATAAATCATTCTACTATAAAGACACATACACATGTATATTTCTTGCAGCGCTGTTTACAATAGCAAAGACATGGAACCAACACAAATGCCCATCAATGACAGACTGGATACATATACACCATAGCATACTATGCAGCCATAAAAAGGAATGAGATCATGTCCTTTGCAGGGGCATGGATGAAGCTGGAAGCCATTATCCTCAGCAAACTAACATAGGAACAGAAAACCAAACACAAGTTCTCACTCATAAGTGGGAGTTGAACAATGAGAACACATGGACACAGAGAGGGGAACAACACACACCGGGGCCAGCCAGGAGGTTGGGGTGTGATGGGAGGGAGAGCATTAGGACAAATAGCTAATGCATGTGGGGCTTAAAACCTAGATGACGGGTTGATAGGTGTGCCAAACCACCATGGCACACATATACTTATGTAACAAACCTACATGTTCTGTACTTGTAACCCAGAACTTAAGGTAAAATAAAAAATTAATTAATTAATTAAAAAATTATCAATAAGGGAAGGTGCAAAGAGTTCCTAATGCTATTCCCTGTTTCTGGGTGGTAGATGAAGGCACACAAAAGAACTCGTATGCTTTGTTGTGGCAAGCAAGGATTTGCTAATGCAACTAAATTGGCTTTAAATAATGTCCATTTAGGTTAATTTATTTATTCTACAAATGATCGTTAAACTAAGATTCAAATGACAAAAAAAAGTAGCCAACCATGAGAAATTCCAGGGAAGAACACTCCAGCAAAACTTCATAGAAATACATTCAGGCAGGATCTGTTTGATATCTTTAAGGAACAGAAATGACCAGTATGGCCAGATGCTTCAAATTAATATTTTCCTCTTACGTGGCAAAAGTTTCTCATAGGTTCTTGTTTTTGTTTTTGTTTTTTTTTTTTTTTTTTGAGATGGAGTCTCACTCTGTCACCGAGGCTGGAGTGCAGCGGCGCAATCTACACTCACTGCAAGCTCCACCTCCCAGGTTCACGCCATTCTCATGCCTCAGCCTCCCGAGGAACTGGGACTACAGGTGCCCGCCACCGCACCTGGCTGATTTTTTGTATTTCTAGTAGAAACAGGGTTTCACCATGTTAACCAGGATGGTCTCAATCTCCTGACCTCGTGATCAGCCCGCTTACCTTAACTTTTAATATGATACATATTTAGATCTAGGAGTACATTACCCCTACCTGAAGAAGAGTATGTTAGTCTTTATCCTGCCCATTTTCCACATGGATGCTGGGAGAATGAATGCATAGGATATGTTAACTTTATATAATAAATATAAAGATGTATAAAGACAATTATAAAGATAAGTAATGAGCTGACAAGTACAGAACCTAATCTGACAATCATTTATGTTTTGCAGTACTGTTGGAGTAAAGTGGGATTTCTTATCTCTACTCAGTGATTATTTGATTATAAGCAAAAGATCTTATAAATATAAAACCATATATAATTTACGTTTAACTGGATAGGATATGAATAGCAAAAGAGGAGACATTTAGTAGAAGGTACCACTTTTTGAAGAAATCCAGTGGTGAAGAAAAGACAGGGTAGAAAGTTTGTTACAGAGATGGGATGGACAAGAAAAAGTTGTATTTGTTGGTTTGAGACATAATGAACAGTCATTTATCAGACACCTTCACTAGTGATACACCTGAGAAATCAATGTAATCAATTTCTGGATGCAGAAATTGTTTTCACAATAGTGAAAATGTGAAGTTAAAAGTGTGAAAATCAACTCTGTACCTGCCCCTGTAAAACATATGTAAGTTTTCATTTTGAGGGATGTAGTAAGGTAATAATAATATGCAATTATTGGAAATGATGGTCAACATCAAGCCACCATTTCTCAACCTGAAAGGTAAACTAAAAACTTTTCTCAGCAACAGTCACTTGTTTCCATTCCAAGTTGGGAAGCAAGAGAAAGTTGATAATTTTTATTTTCAGACTAATTCTACTTTAATTTACAATTTTTTAATCAACCACTTTATGTATTCACTCATTCAACCATGCTAACATTTCCTTCCCTAAAATTCTATAACACTTACTAACCTAAATTTTTAATTCCCTACATATCATATGCTGGTGTATACTATTATTTATCCTTTCATATGATTATGTTTATCACCTCAGTAGACTACGGCTCCTTAAGAGAAAAAATCAAAACTAAATCTTTTTGAAATTTTTGTGAGCTGGATTCCCATAAATATGACTAATTGGTCAGTATATGATCAAAAAGCAACACTGGCCACTTTATTAATCCTATTCATGTTTAGCAAAGATTTGTATAATCTTTATCTAAGTAATAACTAAAAACTTAAATGTAAAAGCACATGACTATTGCCAAAAATGGAGACAGATCATGGAGTAAGGCCCTAATTATCTACAGAGTAAGATTCACAAAGGTATAATACCTTTTAGTCAAGAGCTTTAATTTGTTTAGTGGGAAATAAAGCATTTATTAAAGTTACAATAACATATAAAAATGTCCATCATACTTTGAAAGCTCTTAACTAGGCACAAGGGCAAAAAAAGGCATGGTCACACCCACTACAAGCAAACACATGTTTATAACCAAAGCAGAAAGGGACATAGAGGGATAGTGGTGAGTATTCTCTTCAAAAGGTTTATATTCTCTTTAAAATCTAGAACAGCCACAAAGTTGTTTGTTTAAGTCATCAAGCTGCACTGTGGCTAATCAAAAAGTAAAATAAAAGTCAGAACCCTAAGAATCCGGTTATAAAAGCCTGTACAATTCAAAGTTCTAATTTTGTAAAAATACAGCTAAACAAAAATTTCTACAGATAAAAATACAATAAATGCCCAAAGGAAGCAACATAAGTGCACTGTTTTCTCATTTTACTCCACCAGATTTATTCTCCATCCTTCTTTGTACATCACTATATCCTACAAGTTGACCATTACAGGTTGCATCAACAGACACTCTTGTCCTCTGGCTTTTTATTGGGGTTAGGCCAATGGAAAACACAGTACGGGATTGAAAGGCAGGAAGAGAATGAGGTCAGGGCACTGATTCTCCCAACCCTCTCCTGCCAGCTGTGGTTAGAGAGTGGCTGCAGTCCAGTGAAGTAGCTTTTTCCTACAGTTACATCTCCTCAGGTTCAATAACCTCTCTTCCTTGCACCTTCAGGCTCAAGGGTAATAAAGGCAGGCCCTGGGTTCTGTACCATCTTTTTGTTCTTACTTTGATGGCACAAATAATACCTTGATGGTATAAAAAATAAATAAACTAACTAAACAACTAATCCAAATTAAGAGTTGGAGAAGAGGGAGGCAGAAAGAAGCTGAAATGTACTAATTTTCACATCTTTAATTGCTCAAAGCTGTTAGATAATGCCTCAAAATAAATATGGAATTAGAGGGCTTTTAACTTCTGACAAGAAAGTAGGAAGCTGGTAAGGGAATTACTCCTAGCTTAATAGTAATTAAATGCCAGATAACCTTCAAAATTATAATTTTTCCTTAACCCAGCAGAAAGTTTAGGTTACAGGGTAGCTAAGTAAGCTGGATTCTAACAATATGGGAAGAAGATGGGATTGCAATACAAATAGAGGGAAAAGAGAGAGAATAAAACAGAAAAAAATACTGAAGAGATAATGACCGAGAGTTTTCCCAAAATAATAAAATATACTGATTCAAGTAGCTCAGAAAATGTCAAGCAGAATAAATACCAAAGACAAAACAACTACACACATTGTATTTATGCTCCTGAAAGCCTTAAAAAAGAAAATGCAGCCAGAATAAAGAGATATAATATATAATGAGGGAAAAAGAATTACATGAAATTTCTTATCAGAAACATTGCAAGACAGAAGATCAATGGAACACCACCTTTGAAGTACTGAAATAAAAAAACAATGTCAATCAAAAATTCTTTCCCCAGCAAGCTACCTTTCAAAATTAAGAAGAAATAATGGCTTTCTTTCACACAAACAATAACTAATATAAGTCCTTACTGGCAGTCCTGTACTACAAGAAATGTTAAAGTTCTTCAGACAAAAGAAATATCATGGAAACTTGGATCTACACACACACAAATATAAGATCTTTAGAAATAGTTAAAGTGAAGGTAAATATTTAAAAAACAAAAAAGACTATTATTTTTACTCTAAAATATAATTGAATCTGTAAAGCAACAATACTAGCAATTATATAAAAAGTTAATTATATGATAAAGGTAGAACAAAAGATGTGAAAAGGAATTGGAAAAATACTGTTGGAAAGTTTAACAATATATATGATGATTAACCTTCATTAAAAATGCATATCCTAAAGCCTAGGGCAACCACTAACAAAATATTAAAAAGAGGTTTTAATAATAAGTCCATGAAATAATACAAAATACTTGGTTAATCCAAAGGAGGCAGACTTAACATATTTAAAGGGAAAATTCAAAAATTGGAAGATACAAGTTAAGAAAATATACAGAATGCAACACAGGAAAACAATAAAATGAGAAACATGAAAGGCACAAGAAGTAATAGAGATTAGAGTACACGGTACTAACAAATATCTAATTAGAATCCTAGAAGGAGAGAAAAAAGAAAATGGAAAAGAGATATTCAAAAAAGATAATGGCTAATAATTTTCCAAAGTTAGAAATTACCTTGATTCTAAAGTTAGAGAAATGTAAAAAAACCTAAGAAGGATAAATACAAATAAAATAATCAATAAACACATTGCATTGAAACTGTAGCACATCAAAGACAAAGCATTACAAAAACAGCATGAGAAAAATAAAGACAAACTGCTGTGAAGGGAACAACATATAAGCTAAGAGCTAATTTCTCAACAACAATAAAAATCAGAAGGCAGTGGAATACTCAAGAGATATGCTTTAGGAAGAAAAAAGTTATCTATGAAAAAACATCAGAGGTACAAAAGGAAAACACAAGCAAGGAAAAGTTATATACATATAGGTAAATCTAAATAATCCATTGATCATATAAAACATTTTTAAATCTAGTCTGTTAATAAAAATAGAATAAAACTAAAATTATATATATTATATATGCACATATAATAATAAATACATATTCATAGAATTTGGGAAGCAAAGCATTTTAAGCTCCTGTTTTATCTGGTAAGAGATTAAAGATATTATTTTTAGGCTGTTAATTTTAATATGTGTGTTAAAATACCTAGGATAATAATTAAAAGAGTAAAAATTAAATGCAAAAAACACAATCTAGTGAGGGGGGAGAATACAATGTGAACAATAAACAAAATGCCCTAAACTCCTCCCTGAAAAAGCAAGAGAGTAGAAAATAGGAAAAGAGAAAAAGTAGAATAAATCAAAAGAATAAAATGCAATGTTAAATGTAATTCACAGAAAATGTAAATAAACAGAATTATGCAGTTAAAAGCAATAGATTATCAGACCAGCAATAGAGTGTTCAGAATTCTCATGTGTTGAGAAAAGACAGGAGTTGGAATGAATGAAAGAGAGGTGAGAAGAACAAGTGGAGACTATAATAACCTTGACTTACTGAAGAAGCAGTAAGTAAACTGGTCAGATGTGGCAGAGTGTTCAAATTCAGAAGCAGTAGAAATTAATTTCTCCAGGTTTAGAATTCATGTGGTAGAAAATTGTGAGCTACTGAGCAAAAGAAAGAAATGATAATAGTAGTACATAAGTGTGGAGGGTAAATTGACATAGATGGGTTAGAGTGTGAGATTCCATAACTCACTCTGAGGAAGATAATACTATAGGCATGATGAATTTGAGAATCATCTTTAAAATCATTATCTTTGTTGGGGGATTTGGCAAGACAGTAAGGATGAGGATAAGGGGGCAGGGAAGTGGAATCAGAGACATAAAATTCATTTATTAACCTTTTCTAGTTATCAATTTTGATTTCACCACCTATTTAACTTTCTAATCTGAAAATGAACTTATTTATTCTTCAAAAGAGTTCTGCTTAACAGCCTACTCTTCCAGAATGATACAATTACTGATACATTTCAAACCCCTCTTCTGCTAAGTATTTTTTCCTATGGTAGAATGCAAATGCATTAAAATGCTAAAAGTGAAGTTCAAATTCAGTAACTTTCCATTGGTACAGATAAAATGTAAATCTGTAATGCAGCCCTTTAATGTATATTTTGGAAAGAAAAGAAAAGATGAGTACTTGAAACATATGTACAGGTCAAAGAAATACAATGAGGATATATCATGACCGTAATATAATCGCCCTGCCTTATTTATTTGCACCCTCCCAAATCTAAAAGTGGCATTGCTTTCAAGTTTTAGCCAAAAAAGCATAGAATGAAGTTAAATACAATGTAGTCAAGAACCAAACACCAGAACTCTAACTTATAATCAACACACCCATCCCATAAATACAGGAGAAACTCTAGTGGAGTGGTAGAATTACAGGGAGCAGACCAGTATTTGCTTTGGCAGATGTGGAGTCTGTGCAAATAGGAACACAGCTGTATGCAGAATACTTCAGTGGTTCTAAAACTGCTGAATTAGACATAAAGAAACACCCAAAGTTGCAATGTATCAGCAAGTTTACAGAACAAAATGCCATTTTGATATTTTAAAATTTTTTTACAGAATCTGTCATCTGTACCAAGCATTTTTGTCACCTTGTTAGCTGTAATGCAATACTTCCAGCTTCATGGTCGAGGCCACGCCCTACTTACATGGTTACAGTTCTTTTCTTACTTTAGAGACTTTATTATTTTCCACAAGTATATTCCGAACTCCAGAGGAACTGGTGACTCCTTAGCCTAAAAGAGACTTAATTAAATGTATAATTAGTTATATGTGTGTGAAAATTTAAATAAAAGTGAAATATCTCACACTGAAGTTCAGAAAAGCAATGCTAGAAAATTATTGAGAATAAAATTGGAGAACTTAGTCTGTAACTTTTCCTGTCTAAGAATGAAGCATTTTCTTTTTTGTCTTTTTTTTTTTTTTTTTTTTTTGAGACGGAGTCTCGCTCTGTCGCCCAGGCTGGAGTGCAGTGGCGCGATCTTGGCTCACTGCAAGCTCCGCCTCCCGGGTTCACACCATTCTCCTGCCTCAGCTTCCCAAGTTGCTGGGACTAAAGGTGCCCGCCACCACGCCTGGCTAATTTTTTGTATTTTTAGTAGAGACGGGGTCACCGTGTTAGCCAGGATGGTCTCGATCTCCTGACCTTGTGATCTGCCCGCCTCGGCCTCCCAAAGTGCTGGGATTACAGGCGTGAGCCACTGCACCCGGCCAGAATGAAGCATTTTCACATAAAGCTCTTTGAATTCCCCAATTTTGTAAATTATGCTATTTTATGGAGACGTTTAGGTCGCTTTAACATTTCAAAAATGAAAATGAAAGAGAAGCACCATTCCATTCACCAAGCAGGGCTTTGCCCAAAGATGTTTGCTAAATGAATAATGACTAAATATCCCCATAGTACCTTACTTCTCCCACTCTTCAAAATTTTAAGGACTTCTTTCTTAAAAGAACCTACTTCAACCTATGTTGTTTCTAAATTAGGAGTTCATGTGTGTCTACTTCCCTGCTGATTCAGCTTTAGATCTGTATGACTCGTGTTTCAGTAATTCTTAAATTGTCTTAAATACACTTTCGAACTACTGAATCCATTTCATCTTTAAACTTTAATTTCAGCATGCTAGGGTATCTCTCTCCTTTAATTCATTTTTCCTTTAGATTTCTGTCCTAATACTATAAAAAATATGGGAACTTAATCAAAAACCACAAACAGGTTTCATCCTGCGGGTTAACTCCTTCCTGATTGATTCATGTGACTGCCTGGAGCATTTTAATGGGAAGAGCCTGAGTACAAGTCTCTATCTTACCTTGGATTAATTATGTTGTGTTGAATTAATTATGTCTGATATGGGCTTGGAATGGTGGAGTGAGAAGTGGTAGAATACCTGCGATTTATTTGTGAACCCAGGTCTTGGGCTCTCCTGGTAGATATTAATGTTTTATCTCATAAAACTCTAAACTAGTTAAAACTACCACACATCTTTCTGCAGCATTCTCTGTAGTTTTTCACACCTGGAAATAGGGAAGGAGACTCCTTTTTATTTATTTATTTATTTATTTATTTATTTATTTATTATTATTATACTTTAGGTTTTAGGGTACGTGTGCGCAATGTGCAGGTTAGTTACATATGTATACATGTGCCATGCTGGTGCGCTGCACCCACTAACTCGTCATCTAGCATTAGGTATATCTCCCAGTGCTATCCCTCCCCCCTCCCCCCACCCCAAAACAGTCCCCAGAGTGTGATGTTCCCCTTCCTGTGTCCATGTGTTCTCATTGTTCAATTCCCACCTATGAGTGAGAACATGTGGTGTTTGGTTTTTTGTTCTTGTGATAGTTTACTGAGAATGATGATTTCCAATTTCATCCATGTCCCTACAAAGGACATGAACTCATCATTTTTTATGGCTGTATAGTATTCCATAGTGTATATGTGCCACATTTTCTTAATCCAGTCTATCATTGTTGGACATTTCAGTTGGTTCCAAGTCTTTGCTATTGTGAATAATGCCGCAATAAACATACGTGTGCATGTGTCTTTATAGCAACATGATTTATAGTCCTTTGGGTATATACCCAGTAATGGGATGGCTGGGTCAAATGGAATTTCTAGTTCTAGATCCCTGAGGAATTGCCACACTGACTTCCATGAGGGTTGAACTAGTTTACAGTCCCACCAACAGTATCAAAGTGTTCCTATTTCTCCACATCCTCTCCAGCACCTGTTGTTTCCTGACTTTTTAATGATTGCCATTCTAACTGGTGTGAGATGATATCTCATTGTGGTTTTGATTTGCATTTCTCTGATGGCCAGTGATGGTGAGCATTTTTTCATGTGTTTTTTGGCTGCATAAATGTCTTCTTTTGAGAAGTGTCTGTTCATGTCCTTCACCCACTTTTTGATGGGGTTGTTTGTTTTTTTCTTGTAAATCTGTTTGACTTCATTGTAGATTCTGGGTATCAGCCCTTTGTCAGATGAGTAGGTTGCGAAAATTTTCTCCCATTTTGTAGATTGCCTGTTCACTCCGATGGTAGTTTCTTTTGCTGTGCAGAAGCTCTTTCGTTTAATTAGATCCCATTTGTCAATTTTGGCTTTTGTTGCCATTGCTTTTGGTGTTTTAGACATGAAGTCCTTGCTCATGCCTATGTCCTGAATGGTAATGCCTAGGTTTTCTTCTAGGGTTTTTATGGTTTTAGGTCTAACGTTTAAGTCTTTAATCCATCTTGAATTGATTTTTGTATAAGGTGTAAGGAAGGAATCCAGTTTCAGCTTTCTACACATGGCTAGCCAGTTTTCCCAGCACCATTTATTAAATAGGGAATCCTTTCCCCATTGCTTGTTTTTCTCAGGTTTTTCAAAGATCAGATAGTTGTAAATATGCGGCGTTATTTCTGAGGGCTCTGTTCTGTTCCTTTGATCTATATCTCTGTTTTGGTACCAGTACCATGCTGTTTTGGTTACTGTAGACTTGTAGTATAGTTTGAAGTCAGGTAGTGTGATGCCTCCAGCTTTGTTCTTTTGGCTTAGGATTGACTTGGCGATGCGGGCTCTTTTTTGGTTCCATATGAACTTTAAAGTAGTTTTTTCCAATTCTGTGAAGAAAGTCATTGGTAGCTTGATGGGGATGGCATTGAATCTGTAAATTACCTTAGGCAGTATGGCCATTTTCACGACATTGATTCTTCCCACCCATGAGCATGGAATGTTCTTCCATTTGTTTGTATCCTCTTTTATTTCCTTGAGCAGTGGTTTGTAGTTCTCCTTGAAGAGGTCCTTCACATCCCTTGTAAGTTGGATTCCTAGGTATTTTATTCTCTTTGAAGCAATTGTGAATGGGAGTTCACTCATGATTTGGCTCTCTGTTTGTCTGTTATTGGTGTATAAGAATGCTTGTGATTTTTGTACATTGATTTTGTATCCTGAGACTTTGCTGAAGTTGTTTATCAGCTTAAGGAGATTTTGGGCTGAGACAATGGGGTTTTCTAGATATACAATCATCTTGTCTGCAAACAGGGACAATCTGACTTCCTCTTTTCCTAATTGAATACCCTTTATTTCCTTCTCCTGCCTAATTGCCCTGGCCAGAACTTCTAACACTATGTTGAATAGAAGTGGTGAGAGAGGGCATCCCTGTCTTGTGCCAGTTTTCAAAGGGAATGCTTCCAGTTTTTGCCCATTCAGTATGATATTGGCTGTGGGTTTGTCATAAATAGCTCTTATTATTTTGAGATACGTCCCATCAATACCTAATTTATTGAGAGTTTTTAGCATGAAGGGTTGTTGAATTTTGTCAAAGGCCTTTTCTGCATCTATTGAGATAATCATGTGGTTTTTGTCTTTGGTTCTGTTTATATGCTGGATTACATTTATTGATTTGCGTATATTGAACCAGCCTTGCATCCCAGGGATGAAGCCCACTTGATCATGGTGGATAAGCTTTTTGATGTGCTGCTGGATTCGGTTTGCCAGTATTTTACTGAGGATTTTGCATCAATGTTCATCAAGGATATTGGTCTAAAATTCTCTTTTTTGGTTGTGTCTCTGCCAGGCTTTGGTATCAGGATGATGCTGGCCTCATTAAATGAGTTAGGGAGGATTCCCTCTTTTACTATTGATTGGAATAGTTTCAGAAGGAATGGTACCAGTTCCTCCTTGTACCTCTGGTAGAATTCGGCTGTGAATCCATCTGGTCCTGGACTCTTTTTGGTTGGTAAGCTATTGATTATTGCCACAATTTCAGCTCCTGTTATTCGTCTATTCAGAGATTCAACTTCTTCCTGGTTTAGTCTTGGGAGAGTGTATGTGTCGAGGAATTTTCCATTTCTTCTAGATTTTCTGGTTTATTTGCATAGAGGTGTTTGTAGTATTCTCTGATGGTAGTTTGTATTTCTGTGGGATCGGTGGTGATATCCCCTTTATCATTTTTCATTGCATCTATTTGATGCTTCTCTCTTTTTTTCTTTATTAATCTTGCTAGCGGTCTATCAATTTTGTTGATCCTTTCAAAAAACCAGCTCCTGGATTCATTAATTTTTTGAAGGGTTTTTTGTGTCTCTATTTCCTTCAGTTCTGCTCTGATTTTAGTTATTTCTTGCCTTCTGCTAGCTTTTGAATGTGTTTGCTCTTGCTTTTCTAGTTCTTTTAATTGTGATGTTAGGGTGTCAATTTTGGATCTTTCCTGCTTTCTCTTGTGGGCATTTAGTGCTATAAATTTCCCTCTACACACTGCTTTGAATGCATCCCAGAGATTCTGGTATGTTGTGTCTTGGTTCTCGTTGGTTTCAAAGAACATCTTTATTTCTGCCTTCATTTCATTATGTACCCAATAGTCATTCAGGAGCAGGTTGTTCAGTTTCCATGTAATTGAGCGGTTTTGAGTGAGATTCTTAATCCTGAGTTCTAGCTTGATTGCACTGTGATCTGAGAGACTGTTTGTTATAATTTCTGTTCTTTTACATTTACTGAGGAGAGCTTTACTTCCAACTATGTGGTCAATTTTGGAATAGGTGTGGTGTGTTGCTGAAAAAAATGTATATTCTGTTGATTTGGGGTGGAGAGTTCTGTAGATGTCTATTAGGTCCGCTTGGTGCAGAGCTGAGTTCAATTCCTGGGTATCCTTGTTGACTTTCTGTCTCGTTGATCTGTCTAATGTTGACAGTGGGGTGTTAAAGTCTCCCATTATTAATGTGTGGGAGTCTAAGTCTCTTTGTAGGTCACTCAGGACTTGCTTTATTAATCTGGGTGCTCCTGTATTGGGTGCATATATATTTAGGATAGTTAGCTCTTCTTGTTGAATTGATCCCTTTACCATTATGTAATGGCCTTCTTTGTCTCTTTTGGTCTTTGTTGGTTTAAAGTCTGTTTTATCAGAGACTAGGATTGCAACCCCTGCCTTTTTTTGTTTTCCATTTGCTTGGTAGATCTTCCTCCATCCCTTTATTTTGAGCCTATGTGTGTCTCTGCATGTGAGATGGGTTTCCTGAATACAGCACACTGATGGGTCTTGAGTCTTTGTCCAATTTGCCAGTCTGTGTCTTTTAATTGGAGCATTTAGTCCATTTACATTTAAAGTTAATATTGTTATGTGTGAATTTGATCCTGTCATTATGATGTTAGCCAGTTATTTTGCTCGTTAGTTGATGCAGTCTCTTGCTAGTCTCGATGGTCTTTACATTTTGGCATGATTTTGCAGCGGCTGGTACCGGTTGTGCCTTTCCATGTTTAGTGCTTCCTTCAGGAGCTCTTTTAGGGCAGGCCTGTTTGTCACAAAATCTCTCAGCATTTGCTTGTCTGTAAAGTATTTTATTTCTCCTTCACTTATGAAGCTTAGTTTGTCTGGATATGAAATTCTGGGTTAAAAATTCTTTTCTTTAAGAATGTTGAATATTGGCCCCCACTCTCTTCTGGCTTGTAGGGTTTCTGCCGAGAGATCCACTGTTAGTCTGATGGGCTTCCCTTTGAGGGTAACCCGACCTTTCTCTCTGGCTGCCCTTAACATTTTTTCCTTCATTTCAACTTTGGTGAATCTGACAATTATGTGTCTTGGAGTTGCTCTTCTCGAGGAGTATCTTTGTGGCATTCTCTGTATTTCCCGAATCTGAATGTTGGCCTGCCTTGCTAGATTGGGGAAGTTCTCCTGGATAATATCCTGCAGAGTGTTTTCCAACTTGGTTCCATTCTCCCCGTCACTTTCAGGTACACCAATCAGATGTAGATTTGGTCTTTTCACATAGTCCCATATTTCTTGGAGGCTTTGCTCATTTCTTTTTATTCTTTTTTCTCTAAACTTCCCTTCTCACTTCATTTCATTCATTTCATCTTCCATTGCTGATACCCTTTCTTCCATTTGATCGCATCGGCCCCTGAGGCTTCTGCATTCTTCACGTAGTTCTCGAGCCTTGGTTTTCAGCTCCAGCAGCTCCTTTAAGCACTTCTCTGTATTGGTTATTCTAGTTATACATTCTTCTAAATTTTTTTCAAAGTTTTCAACTTCTTTGCCTTTGGTTTGAATATCCTCCCGTAGCTCGGAGTAATTTGATCGTCTGAAGCCTTATTCTCTCACCTCATCAAAGTCATTCTCCATCCAGCTTTGTTCCGTTGCTGGTGAGGAACTGTGTTCCTTTGGAGGAGGAGAGGCACTCTGCTTTTTAGAGTTTCCAGTTTTTGTGCTCTGTTTTTTCCCCATCTTTGTGGTTTTTTCTACTTTTGGTCTTTGACGATGGTGATGTACAGATGGGTTTTTGGTGTGGATGTCCTTTCTGTTTGTTAGTTTTCCTTCTAACAGACAGGACCCTCAGCTGCAGGTCTGTTGGAGTACCCGGCCGGCCGTTGTGAGGTGTCAGTCTGCCCCTGCTGGGGGGTGCCTCCCAGTTAGACTGCTCGGAGGTCAAGGGTCAGGGACCCACTTGAGGAGGCAGTCTGCCCGCCCGTTCTCAGATCTCCAGCTGCGTGCTGGGAGAACCACTGCTCTCCTCAAAGCTGTCAGACAGGGACATTTAAGTCTGCAGAGGTTACTGCTGTCTTTTTGTTTGTCTGTGCCCTGCCCCCAGAGGTGGAGCCTACAGAGGCAGGCAGGCCTCCTTGAGCTGTGGTGGGCTCCACCCAGTTCGAGCTTCCCTGCTGCTTTGTTTACCTAAGACAGCCTGGGCAATGGCGGGCGCCCCTCCCCCAGCCTCGCTGCGGCCTTGCTGTTTGATCTCAGACTGCTGTGCTAGCAATCAGCCAGACTCCGTTGGGCGTAGGACCCTCTGAGCCAGGTGCGGGCTATAATCTCCTGGTGCACCGTTTCCTAAGCCCCTTGGAAAAGCACAGTATTCGGGTGGGAGTGGCCCGATTTTCCAGGTGCCGTCTGTTACCCCTGGAAAGGGAACTCCCTGACCCCTTGCGCTTCCCGAGTGAGGCAATGCCTCACCCCTGCTTCGGCTGGCGCATGGTGCACTGCACCTACTGTCCTGCGCCCACTGTCTGGCACTCCCTAGTGAGATGAACCCGGTACCTCAGATGGAAATGCAGAAATCACCATCTTCTGCGTCGCTCACGCTGGGAGCTGTAGACCGGAGCTATTCCTATTTGGCCATCTTGGCTCCTCCTCTCAGGAAGGAGACTCCTAACACCGTTATCCTAACAACAGTGACACTTGATCTCTGTTTCACTGAAGGATTTTACTGATAGTCACCTCTACCTCCCACCTTTTTGTTGAGTCATTTATAAAGAAGCAAAGAAGTATAATTTCTTCCCACAAGAATATGGAGACTCCTGCCTTAAAAACACAACTTATTCTGTTGCCCATTTTGTTAGCCAAAAGAGAAGAAACCTTTAAAGAGGCCAAAATATCTGAATTAACCAAAGAACATTTTGTGTTCACTCTATACCAGTCACTGTGCTAAGTGCTTTACGTGGATTATTTCATTAGCACAGACATTTAGTCCTGGAGATGTTCAGTAATGTGTTCAGGGACCCAGTTCTGGTGAGTAGCAGAAAAGGAATATGAACCCAGGAAATCAAATCCCAAATCTCATGTTCTTAATTACAATGTGAGGTTACTTTTCTAAATAAGGCAATGGCCACTTCTAGTTTTCAGTAAAATAATGGAACTGAATGCTGATGTTCAGAAACAGCAGTTTATATTTGGCCTTGGGTTTGATTCTTATGTTCATAACCTACTTGTTACCTGAGTCACTATGAACCACTCTTCCCTTGAATGGAAAATGGAAGCAATGCTCCCTAAATGGTGAAATTAATATGAAGATTAGTAAAGTAATTGCATATAGGACACCTGGCCCATCGTAAATGTCAGTAATTATTGGTTATCTACATTCATATTTTAATTTCTTGTGATTCCTATAAGTAATAAGACCTTTAGGTTTAAAAAAACATAATTTACTAGAGAAGCAAAAATAATGATTTTTTATGAATTAGAAGTTTGTATAACAATAGAATTAGGATATCACATTTATTAGAAAAATTGATGGAAGTTTAAGTAATTATAGAACAACTTATTACTCCACCAAAATCCTGTGTCTTAAAATAAACTGTTTAAAGTAGGAGAGCGATAAGCTCCTCCCCATTTAACAAACTACTCTTACCATTTCTTAAGTCTGCAGTAAACTTTTCAACGATTACTAGGTGTGTACATCATATAACAGCCCAGGAGTAAAGGAGCTAAGTAGGGAACAGGAAACTGTAGAGAAAAAGCTGATTTAAATGAATTCAGGCTCACTGGTGGACTCCATAGGAAGGATTTGTAGTTAGGACTATGTCAAAGCTGGGAAGCGGGGAACCGGGAAGGGCAGGGAGTTGCCATAATCACATAAGCAAACGGCAAGAGCAAGAGCAGCCAAGACTGAACCAACCAAATGCTGAAAGAAGCTTAAAGGGGGTAAATTCAACAAAGCAGTAGATGTACAGCATCCCAGACCAAATTCTGCTGTCTTTATCTGTTACGACAGTCTCAGAAACCTAAGGGTCTACACTCAGCTTGAACAGAGGGCACATATGCTTTCACGCTACATGTGTGTGCCCTTTAGACAAACTGCATGCTGAGGCAAAAATAGTAGTTGCCTATATATCCCTGTATATTGTAATTTGAGAATATAAGAAGTTTCTTCTCCAAAATATACCCTGGAATGGATAGAAGTTCTACAAGCTAAGGAATGGTCCCCTGTTAAAACCATGAAGGACTAGGGCCAAGTCTGAATAACCACCAGAGGAAAGGAAAATCTACCAATATTTATTTGTCATTTACAACTTACCTGAAACAGTATCTGCCCAACCTATTCACACTGAGAGCAATTTTGAGGAAGTTCCTTGAAATCAATAAAATATGGGGGACACGGGGAAGGCATGAAGAGCCACGGAGCACAGCAGGATTGTGAAAGATGACTTTGGAAGATTTGGATAACAATGTCACATACTCGAAAGTTGTGTAGAATTGACCCAAGGTACTTAAATAATTTGTTTCAACTGAATTTTGAGCAGTGATTAAATAAGAACCTTTACATTCTATTAAATGCAGAAGCCTAAATTAAAATTGTTTTATTTGTCTTGTAACATTGCCAACAATTTTTATAAATCATTCTAATGTATACTTTTAAGAATAACAAATGTACTTTTGTAAATATAACCTTGGATTTTACGCAAATTAAAGACTGAAAAATAACCATGTTTGCACTTAAAAGATTAGAGAATATTTTTTGAAGTAAACTAGTAATACCAATGCAGATCAAAAGAAAATTTAGTTTTCTGTTTGGGTATGCTAAATTGGAATTAAATTAGGATATGTGTATGACTTTTCAAACTTAAACTAGAGGAATGTGACTTAGAGTTTCATATTATGGTATTTTCAAAAATTGGCTGTATTTTCTCATTGACTCCTCTAATCCTTTTTTTTTAACTTTTAGTAAACAAAATATTTTTGTACCACTGACCCATATTTTCAAAATTACATCAAAAATA
Organism: Pongo pygmaeus; assembly: GCF_028885625.2. Lineage (NCBI taxonomy): Eukaryota > Metazoa > Chordata > Mammalia > Primates > Hominidae > Pongo > Pongo pygmaeus. Next base: position 89,196,996 of record NC_072384.2, read on the forward strand.
ACTCAAAAAAAAATTAACAAACATTTTAGCTTCCATTCTATTAAAAGTAAGTTACAAAGCACTTGCTTTGCTATTTTACAATTTCAATTAATTCCCTTTAATAGCATTCACCAGTCATACAATTCTTTTATCAAGCATCCATTAAATGCCAGTTTCTGGTCTTAGTGCTAAGGTTTGCAAAGATCAATAACCAGCCTACAGGAAGTATACATGCTAGCTAGTTAGAAAAGATAGTAAATAAACACAATACAATGAAATAAGTATTCTAGGTCACTTCTTCTAGCCAAATTTCTCAAACAACTTCTCCACGTTAGCTGTCTCCATTTTCACTACCTCATTCTTCACTCTACTCCACTTGGCAGAGCCATCACTCTACTGAAAAGGATAAAGGATCCCCCTATGATCATTAATGAGGTCACTAAATCCAGTGCAAAAATCTGTATGATTATCTTACTAAGCCTCAGTAACATTCAAAACTGTTGCTAATCCATCCTTTTGAATTTTTTTCTCACTGTTTCTGTTCCTCTTGTTTCTGATCGCTCCTCTTGCCATTTGGGGTCATCCTCTTTGACTCAACTTTAATTGTTAAAGTTATTAAAAATTTAGCCATAATTCTCTGTTTTGCCTTGCTCTCCTCTCCTACTAAGACCTTAGTTAGAGTGTGTATGCTAGAGATTCCAAATGTATTTCTCCAGTTAGCTATTACTTTTGAGCTATGAAGTCATTTATGCAACAATCCTCTCAACTCCCCTCTTAAATGTTCAAAGGAATATCAAAGTCAACTTGACTAAATCCAAATTCATTACTGCTCCCCTCCAACCCACCCTCCTTTGCCTAGTTTCCCCCCTTGTTACCTCCAATTCCAGTTCAAAAGTCACTTCCTCAGGGTACTCCACATAGCAGGAACCAAGGATGTTTTGTTCATTGCTGTACAGTGCTTTGCACGATGTCCATTACATAATAAGGATTCCATACACACTTGATTTGAATGAATGAACAAACAATCTATAGAAGTACAGAGGAACAGGTCATTAATTTTGTCCAGAACTCTCAGTTTAACGAAGGAGTTGACTCTTAAAGAATGAATAGGATTTTGTCAATAAAAAGGATGGCAGAAGAGGCAACAGATGCAAAACAATGGAGGGATGAAATAATTCAGGAGAATGAAACAAGAACTGCAGAGCAAAGGTCATGGTGCAGCAGGGACTGGAAGTTAGGAGGCAAGATAAGGGCAGTGATAAGAATAGAAACGAAGGATTGGGAAAAGAGCTGAAAAATTAGATTTTCACCAGAGTTTGAGGAATCTGAACTTTATCCTACAGGCAATGAAAAGCCACTGGATGTGAAAGTTCAGGAAGAGAGATGATCTGTGTTTTAGAAAGTATACTACAGTGGTTATTGAGCTATTGATTCTCATTTTGAATCCATACTTCTGTACCCTATTCTGGTATGCTGACACAGGGATGCTACAAATCTTCTTTTATCAGCTGGTTCTTTGTTAGATTCTTCCAATAGAGGATTATAAAGGGAAACTGGAAGAATGGAAGAAAGGAAAAAAGACTCCCTTTTTCCTGTTTGCTTTGTATTTTTGTCAACATCCTCTTACCACGGCACCAGAACTTTTTTTGGCTTTCCCACAACTGGCCTCATCTGGCCCCCTCAGAGGTACGAGTAGCATGCAGGCAGTGCCTCTTCTTCCAAGTCTGAGTCCTGCTTCGTGGGGGTCTTTATTTTAATCTTCTACTTTCTGAAAACTCCAGCCTCTGCCTCTGTTCCCTGCACTGTATAGGTTGTAGAAGCTTCTACAGTGATTCCTTTTATTTTTTAAGTCCTCTAACAACTGATAATCAATACAGTATCAATTCTCATATTGAAAAACTCAGTTTGGCTTCTGTTGCTCTGACTGGCTCCTGACTGACATAACCTCTTTACTGTGGATTAGAAAATGGAGTGGGAAGAACTAGAATTAGAAGACCAGTTAAAAAGCTGTTTCAATATTCTAGCCAAGAGATAAAGTAAGTCAGTGGCTATCCGAGTGAAGATTGATTAAATGATAAAAATAATAATATCTAATATTTCTGTAGCACTTAACATATACAGGTACTGTTCTAAGTTTCATAATCCCCATGACAGAGGTACTATACTTATTTCCATTTTATAGACCAGAAATCTGAGAACCAGGAAGTTTTCAAGTAATGAGCCCCAGGTCACACAGATAGTAGTGCTGGAGACAGAATTTAAACCTCAGTCTTTTGGTTCTAAAGAACTTCCTTTTAACAACAAAAAAGGGTTGAATTCTTGAGGTACTTCTGAGAAAGAAGCAACAATATTTGGATGCTAATTCAACAGAAAGGATCATGGAGAGGGAGAAGTCAGAAAATCTTACAGACTCTTAATTTTGGCTGAGTAGATTATGAAGCTTTTAACTGCAATGGAAAACAAAACAGAAAGATCAGTTTGGGGTTCCTGATAGGAATAACTAATTAATTCAGTTTTGAATATTTTGAATTAAAGATGCTTATAAGAGTGATGTCAGCTGAAAGTTAAATTTGAGTCAGGTCCTTTAAAAAAGTTGACACTGGAGATAAAGATTTCAGAGCCCTGAGAATAAAGAGGTTACATGAAGCCATGAAGGCAGATGGTAATGCCTGCCCTGAAAGGGAAGCTAGGGAAAGAGAGTGAGCTGAGTTTTCAGGCCGTTAAATATAAATCTTTCTGGTCTTTTTTTCTACATAAAGAATAGCAAACAGTCTTCAGAAGAAATATATATTAAGCAACAAAATGGAGACATGAGGGATGAAACGAAATGTATGTGGCATGACACACAAGAAAAGTATGAAACTATTCAACTGTTTCTGTTTTCTTCTTTTTTGGAGGAAACAAAAAGGGGAAAAAAGGAAATAAAGAGAGTTTAAAATGAAATGCTTTAGTTCCTAACTGAAATGCAGGATCCCCAAGATTGATTATGCTCCTTAGAACGCTTTGGCCGCAGAGACTGGGATGACATCAGCAAACCAATCCCTAGCCGAGGAAAATGAGTCATATTTTCGTCTGTTTTCACTTGATTAAAATATTTTACATTTGTGGAGCTTAAAAAAAAAAGGACAGAGGAAGCCATTGAAAGTGGAAAACTGAAAATCCAAATATGGTGAATTTCTGACTCACCAGAATTGCAGCATCATAGGAACTAATAACTTTGATTTAAAGAGACATTCACAAAACAAAAACCAAAAACTTTTATTCAATAAATAATTCCCCAAATTCCATCAAAGTGCTTTAGGGTTTTCTTTAATGTTTAACTTAATACCAATGGAGAAAACACTAAAAGAAGGTGATCTATAACGTTTTTCAAAGTATGAAGTTAAAATCTTGTCAGCTGTATTTAAGCATCATCTGGTCTTTATAACTCATTTTGTCCAGATTAGTATAAACTGCCGGTTTTGATGCTTCAAATGTATCTAAATATTTGCTTCTCTGGAACACAGGAGGCAGGAAAAGCAGAGTGAAGGGGTGGGACCGAAGGTTTGCTTCTTTATGGGGATCTATGCCAAGTAATCTGCAAACAATCCACTTCCTGGCCAATGACTGCTAACTGATTTCCCCAGGATTTTTTTTTTAACTGTAGCTGCTAATACTGACCTTTATCTCCATTAGCAATTAGAGATTTATAACTAAGCAGACTTCACTTGGAAAAGAAATATATTACTGCAGACTTCAGGCAGTTATTTTTCTAAGTATGTGAATTATTGTGAGGCTCAAATCACATAAGTGAAAGACGTGGGTAAATTGTGAAGCCCTATATAAACTTCAGTTATGATTTGTTTAACAGGCCAGAGCATATAGAGATCATCTAAAATGGGAGTAACACTGTTTGGTATCATTTCAAATTAAGAAATCCTGATGCTTTCCAAAATTTCATTGTTCTTTATCCTATAATGACATTCATTAAATATTGTTCATCAGTAAAACTTACCAAACTCTCCAACAACCAGTAGGTGGGTCTCTCTAAATATAATCAAAACACATATTTTAAAAACTTAAAAAATTTTCTCACCTTAAGTTTAAAACTATATTGTGCCAAAAAATTAGATTATAAGTACTGCATTGTTAAAAATCATTATCATTATTATTATAGAAAGTGTTAAAGTTTATATATTAAGAATAGTTCTTATATATCAATGAGAATACGGCAACGACTCCAGTAGAAAAATGGGCAAAACTACAGACAGCCCATATATTTAAAAATATAAATGGCCACAAATAAATAGATAAATTGATAAGAAAATAATTACCAGCTTACTAAAAATCAAGTAACAAAAACTAAAAAACAATGAAGTAATATTTCTTACATTTCAGATTAACAAAGATTAAAAATGAAAATACTCAGGGGGGAGCCTGGGAAGATGCAGATACAATGACTGCATAGTTTTTGGCTCTAGCAGAAACCCTACATTAAAAGAGCAGCAAGAAAGTAAACGAAAAACCCATGGACAACATTTTTAACAAAACTTTATGGCAATATATAAATGTGTGGGTACAAACCACCAATAGCCTCAAGCCTCCATGATTTGGGAAGCTGTGCAAAAGAAAGCAAAGAAAGCATATTTGATGGACTTGAGAAACGACAGGACAACCCCAAAATAGCTGCCAGCAAGTATTCACTTAAAAATCCCATAGCCCACTTTGAGGTCAAAGGCTTAGAGGAGGAGGTGGCACAGTAGGGGGATTATTTTATCACTTACGTTGTTTAGAATCACCAATGCAGGCTGATAATACAAAGCAGATCAACCTTCAGTAGTTCATCTGTATTTTACCTCTACATAGACAATGTGGCCTCCTTCCTGCCTGTACCTAAGGCAAACTGCTTCCACTACCACCTCTATACCTTGAGATGCTATCGAGCTTACTGGAACTAGGAGGCATTTTGTCAAATACAACAGCAAATGAATGAAAAAGGCCCATGAAATGGGCTGGGGCAATCTGTCTCCTGTGAATTCTTAAAACTTGGCTGGGCGCAGTGGCTCATGCCTGTAATCGCAGCACTTTGGGAGGCAGAGGTGGGCTGATCACCTGAGGTCAGGAGTTCAAGACCAGCCTGATCAACATGGTGAAACCCAGTCTCTATTAAAAATGCAAAAAATTAGCTGGGCGTGGTGGTGGGCACCTGTAATCCCAGCTACTCAGGAGGCTGAGGCAGGAGAATTGCTTGAACCCAGGAGGTGGAGGTTGCAGTGAGCCGAGATCGTGCCACTTCATTCCAACCTGGGCAATAGAGCAAGACTCTGCCTCAAAAAAAAAAAAAAAGTATCTGCCAGGGCTCTCCTCCAGCACAGGCCCCCACAGTGAGATGACACTGATAGGAGTGAAAGAAAAATTGAATGGTAGATGGGCAATAGAGACAAAAGAAAGACAAGACCGAGATAAATTGGGGTGGCAAGAGGAGGGGGAAACAAGAGAATCAGGAACTCTCAAAAAGTAAGCTGCTATAATTTTTAACACTATAAATATAGTGTTAAATATATATATATACACACACATATATATATTTTTTTTTTTCTGAGATGGAGTTTCGCTGCTGTTGCTCAGGCTGGAGTGTGACAGCATGATCTGAGCTCAATGTAACCTCCGTCTCCTGGGTTCAAGCAATTCTCCTGCCTCAGTCTCTCAAGTAACAGGGACTACAGGTGCACGCCACCACAACTGGCTAATTTTTTGTATTTTTAGTAGAGATGGGGTTTCACCATGTTGGCCAGGCTGGTCTCGAACTCCTGACCTCAGGTGATGCATCCGCCTCAGCCTCCCAAAGTGCAGGGATTACAGGCATGAGCCACCGCGCCCTGCCTTAACACTATATTTTTAAAAATCTTAAAGGGGGGAGTTGTATAAAGTTAGAAAAATAATCTGAACCAAGCCTCTTTCTAAAATTTCAGAAAAAACAAATTAACTTTAAAAAATGACCAGGAGAAAAGTATCAAGATTAAATGCTATAAAAAGTTACTATAACAAAAGGAGAATACAGAGAAGAATAATATTCCTACAAACACTGAAAGTGTGCCAAAACACATCATAAAAACAGGGACAGCCAGACATTATGTGCTTCTTGAAGAAAGAACACATCAGCTGTGATCTTGCCATATGATTGAATTTAACTCTGATCAAGTCTCTAGATCCAGCTGTCAATATGCAGGAAATATAGAGGGAAGAGGAACTGCACCATGACTATGCAAGCAGCAAAATCCAGACTGTAGGAAACTACAGGCTATGGCCTGGGTTCCTCAAATTAACAGAAAGGGAGGAGGACTGGAGAGAGAATTTATAGATTAAAAGACTTAAGAGACATATCATGCTAAAATCATGAGCAAGAGTGAACCCCAATGCCTATAAATACATAGTTGGTGATTAAACCACAGAGAAATGCAAGAAAGGGATTGATACAAAAGTAAGGAGAGTCCCCGGATATTTTTCACAGTTCCTCTGCAGGAAAGTAGAGAGGGGTTGTGATCAGGATGGAACACACAGAAAGGCTTCTGGGTAGCTGGATATGTATGTCTTGATCTGGGTATAGTGACAAGGCTATTTGCCTTATTATATTTCATATACACATATACATATATATGCATGTGTGCTTTTGTATCTGGATTATATTATACAACGAAAAATGTTTTTAATGGTAGTACCTAGTGTAAACTAAGATGTGGGGTAAAAGACACACCTACTTCTACACTTCTATAATTATTTGTGTACATAAATTTTTAAAAATATGTAAAATGGCATATTAAACATATCAAAAGCCTTAAAAATATAGATAAGCTTATACTCATCTATTCAGCAATTCCATTTCTAAGAATTTATGCCTAAAAATATGAATGCCTGAACAAAGACATATATTATTCACAGCCTTATTCTTTATGTCCAGGAAAGTAGAAACACCTTAATGTTCAACAATAGCAGCTTGATTAAATAAATTATAAATCCTATATAGATAATAAATTAATATAATGAAACTAATAGAGATGCCTAATTAATGACATGGAAAGCATTCATGTCATGTTAGACACAACATACTATATAAAAACAATACATATATGCTTATATTTGTGTGCATAACTTTCCCTATATACATACATACATATAAGGAAAATTCCAAGAAGAAATGATGAAAAATCTTCATAGAGTTTATTTCTGGGAAGTGACAGTACAGAGTAATTTATTAAAATTTCTCTATCTTTATTTTTTAATATTTATTTTAAAAAGTGTGGATTACCTGTGTAATTTGCGAAAGGCAGTTAAAAGTGATTTCTTCCTTTCTGATGAAAAAGGGAGAGCAGTAGGAGGCCAGGTAAGGCAGGGCAGGCAAGACAAGAATTCATGGCAATCTCATAGCTTGACTAACCAACCAATGTGACTAATTTTCTGTAGTAAATGGGTAGTTTCTTGGGGTAATTTGAAATTCTGTGAAAGGTACTTGTTTTCTTCTATATGCATAATATAAAGAACTCCTAAATTTAGATAAATTTTGTACTTGAAATCTGTATCCAACTGCACCTATTATTATCAGCTTTTGCCAGGACCTGATCTAGATATATTTTCCTATGTAATTTTATTATAATCCTCAGGAACTTCCTGTGAGTTAAGTGGTACTATCTTCAGTTTAAAATTGTGATAACTCAGGCTCAGAAAAATTAATGGAATTTCTTATTGACATGCAGGTCAATAGCAGTAAATAGCAGATCTAGCATCTGAACCTAGGTCTTCTGATTCATTCTCTGTTGAGTACTTCAAGCTACAGTGGAAACAAATCTATACATAGTTATACATAATAAAAGAAAAGCTAGATCTCGTAGGGTGATCTAATCATCCCTGTTTACCTGTGACTGTCCCAGTTTAAAAACTGACAATCCCATATACTAGGTACACCCTCAGTCCCAAGGAAACTGGGATGGTTGATCACTCTAAGAACATGGCTGTCTGAAACAGCAGCCACTAAGCAGAAGCGTCTATTAAGCACTTGAAAAGTGGCTAGTCTGGATGTATTCTGCATGCTGTAAGAGTAATATATGCATCCGATTTCTCCAAAATGTAGCATAAAAAATAAAATATAAAATATCTCATTAATAATTTTTATGTTGATTACATGTTGAAATAAGAATACTTTGATATATTGGATTAAATAAAACATACTAATTAAAATTATTTACACCTGTTTCTTTTTACTTTTTTTAATGTGGCCACCAGAAAACTTTAAATTATATGTGTGGCTTACATTTGATATCTCACATTACATATCTTTTGGGCGGTGCTATTCTGAAAAAACAAAATTATATATATAGACATATATAGTGTTAAATTCGTATCTATTTAAAACATTTTTGAAAGACTCTTAACATTTAGTTTTCAAATTTTTAGTCTTCTAAAAGTAGTTTCCCTGTACAGAATTCATCAAAATTCAATTCTACCTCTTTCGCCTATTCTAAATTTAAAAACTAGCTAAAGTAATAGTTAATGACACAGAACTGTAAGGGAATTCCCACCTCTTCCAAAGTAGGAAAGCTCCCAAAATTCAAATGCTTCTTCCCTGTAACTAGCACAGCAAAAATGGTTACAGGTGCAGATTTTTCTTCTTTTCATCTCTCCTCACTTACCTTGTGTGCCTCAATTACTAAGCTAGTCACCTCGGTATCAATAAATTAAACATGCTATTGGGCTTTAAGAAGAACTCATTCCTCCTATAAAATATAGAATAGTGGTTTCAATTATGTGTGAGCCCTGTAACAAACACTTCTTTGGTCACATTTTTAGCAAGTTAAGAAAACAAGTCAAATTAATTATAATAATATCAATATAATTTGCAAAATGAAAATAATCATTTTTCTTCTCATGATTGGTACTATGCAATGACAGCTATGTGGAATGATTTGAGGGATAACAGTAATGTCCCAAAGGTTCTATTGCCTCCAAATACCTCCAACTTTAGCCTGGAAATTCCATATTAAGATTCATCCCTTTGAGTTAAGCCACTAATCTCTACTGGCTGCTGTTAGATTTATTCAACAACTCACTAACTCATTCATTCAATATTCTTTTCTCTAAGAGCTAAGTGATGTGAATTCAAAGGATGAAAAATCGAGATGCCTGCTGCCTTGGGATTTCAAAATCTAGTATGTAAATTAAAAATATTATAATTCAATTGATATTACAATCAAGGTTATATCTGTCGCTAGGGTGAATTAACCAACTTAAATAGCAGTCACATTGGAGGGCAGACAGTAGGATTCAAAAAAAGTAATATAGTCTTAAGGTTAGGATCACAAGTTCAGGAGTCAAGCAAATCACAATTCCAATTCTGAACATTGCTACTTATGAGATGTGTGAACTTGGGTAAATTATCTAGGCTTTCTCTGTCTCCATTTCTTCAAAAAGGAAAAGTAGTAACTAAATAAGTTTAATAACACCCTGAGCCCTCCACATTGTCTTTGGACACATTGTGTATACTCAATAATGTGTGATTTTTATTATTAATGGGTCTAATGAAACCTAAATTTGCTGGAGGGGAAAGGCATGGGAAGACCCATGGATACTTCACTGAGCAGTGAGGGACAACATGAGGAAATTGCAAAATTAGGTGAAGGTAACTCTCAAAAGAGGATAAAAAAGAGAGAGAGGAGGAAAGTGACAACAAGCATCAATATGACCATGTTGCATTCTGTCCGCCTGATTTGATAAAATAATTCTCAAAAAAAAATTAACACTCTGCTTCATTATTTAAGAATGAAGATTCATTAGTTACAGATAATTAAACAGTTCCGTACAGTTTTTGCATTTCTTCACTTTCTGAAGTAAGAAAGGCATCAGCATCTTGTTATCATAGAAAGATGCCAGGACTAGAGGTCATAAATTCCTTTAAAAGGACTGTAATCACTGTAAAAGCAGAGTGGATTTGCCCTTCTGAGCTCTGGGATATGCCGTAGCAATGTGTGCACATAATCATATTTTTAATGAAAGTATAAAAAGAAGATATTTTAACTGTAATAAATTAAGGTCACTCTGGCTTCCTTTTTGTCATTCTTTCCCTTGTGGTCCAGTACTGTTGGAGTAGCCACAGGCATTTTGGGGATCCAACTAAGAAGTTGAATTGGGGAAACACTTACTTTTGATTTAGTGAGATTTGTGTGTGTGTGTGTGTGTGTGGTTCACAGTCCATTACACACATATGTTATGGCTAACAATCCTAGTGTGGGAATGGCTTCCAGAAATGCTCCTACCCATTTTACTGACCGAAGCAGCATTGTAACATAAAAACTCAGGGGTAAGCTTGATAAGAAAGTCTAGCAGAGGCGCAGCTTCCAAAAGGGAATTGCAATGTCATTAGTGTAGCTGGGGCATCTCCATGGGTGGTCCAGACAGGCCTGGTATGTTTAGAAGGTTGCATATCCTGTTCTCTCCCTAGCCTTTTCCTGAGTAGCTTGTCACACACCCAGTGAGGAAGGGACTGTGATGATGAAGCTCAGAGCACATTTGAGGTGTCCCACAGAGTTCATGGAATAACATTCAGCATTAATATTTCACAGGCAGATTTTCTGGCAGATTGCCTTCAACAAAGAGCTGTTATTCTCAGGAATTTGGAATCATGGTCTTTTCATCCATGAAACAGCATCCATGTGGTCATGTGCAGAAGTGGTTTTCCTTGTGCTCACTCCACCTTTGCTGTGACCACTTCTGAGGTTTGCTCAGTGGTTCCTTTCTGTGATAGTCACGAATTCTAAGAACGTTATGCTAACAGATACACTGAGGTGTTTGATGAGACTTTCTAACTAATAATAACAGATATAAGTTACTGTTATAGGTTTTCATAATGGATTGAATACTTTCTCCCTCAAATTCACGTTCCCTGGAAACCTCAGAATGTGACCTTATTTAGAAATAGGGCCTTTGCAAATGTAGCTAGTTAAAACCATAGTGGACTAAAGTAGACACTAAATCCAATGACTCGTTCCTTTATAGGAAGAGGAGTGAACACAGAGAGGAGAAGACCATATGACAACACAGCACAGATTAGAGTGATTGTGTACAACCCGGGAAAAACAAACGGTTACTAGGAGCCACCAGGAGCTGGGAAGAGGCAAGGAATGATTTTCCCCCACAGCCTGCGGATGGAGCATGGCCCTGCCAACACCTTGATATCAAATTTCTAGAATCCAGAACTGTGAGGGAATAAATTTCTGTTGTTTTAAGCCATAAAAAAGGAAGAAACACCCAGCACCCAGGGCTAGAATTTATATATTAATATGAACATGTCTTATGGTATCTTGCAATGAAAATATGTGGGTAGTAGAGGAAAGATAAGGTTTAAAATGTATAAAACCAGCAACAAGTGTATGGAAAATTATTCCAGTCATCAGCTGTGTACAATTGAATTGGAACATTAGGTTCTCATTGACGCCTAGTCAAAATGGAAGTTCTCTACAGTCAACAGTATGCTTGATATTTCAGTGCGCACAATGATAAACGCACTAGATATTCTTTTCGCTTTTTTTGTGGAAAGCAAAAAACAAAAGAACTTCTCAGACACCTCTATTTGAAGGGTGAAAACAGTAGTAAAAACCGGAAGTTACTTCAGTGCACAGAAATGCTTGTTTTACGCATTTTGATATGTTAGTTCATATTTTACTGTATCTGATTTACCTTACCCTGGCAAAGTCTGGTACTTTCAGAGCAAACAATCCGCAAAATTGCCACTGATGCAGCAAAAAAATTGCTTGAAAAAGCTAGTATTCCAATAACAAAACTAGTGCACACACATGTATCAGTCAACATACAATACAAAATAGCAGCCATTTAAAAATGCATTTAAATTGCTCTTGGTTATGCCTTAATTTTAGGTTAATTTTTTGTATTTCTCACAATTATTGATTATACCAAAATTCATATGTAATAGGAAGTGTTCCAGTAGGAGCCAAAAACATTAACATAAAAAAGACTGGTTAACACTCCAGTCAAAAAACTCTTCTATATTTGTATTTGTCAGGTTTTTACATTCAAATTTATTATGTCTTTTTTCATTCTAAATAAATATTCACTCTCGTACCAAATTTATATTTGTAATTTTGTAGTTCTTTCCTTATAGAGAGTCTCTCAAATTCAATACATTTGAGGCCCCACAAAAATCTGGAACTACCTTTATGTAAGGGTGAAAACTGAATGGATTAAAATCATCACATTCATGATGACTTAGGCAAGAAGGTGGAGAATACACTATAAAACACTTGGAAATAACTTAGGTAAAATAGAATTATAGATCCCATAGTTTCTCCTATCATGGTATTTAGAACTCTGAATGAATGGGAAAAGTATATAGTTTAAACTTTTTATTATAAAGTCTTTGAGATTTAGAAAAGTAAGCAACGTGCTTGAGTTAGTGAAATAAGCTGTGTACTAGGTTTGAACTACAGTGTAAGCCTGACATAACCCCTGGCCTAGCATCTGGGAGCTATGGAGCCAGGGCCAGCTTCACGGATACGTGACCTGTGCAGATAGAGTGCCCCCCAACTCTTAGAAGTGTTCTTTGCTGAGTTTAATACCATACTGTCATCGTGAAATTCTTAATAATTTTTGAACAAAGGGGTCCACATTTTCATTGTGCACTGAGCCATAAAATTATGTGGCAGTTCTGTGTAGAGCACAAATGGCCTATTACAATGTCCCATGATGGGTCGAAATGCAGGCCTTTATGCCCACCTGGCTGTCACTAGCTGCATCTGCCACAAGAAGGACATGATCTCAGGTGAAGAGACATTCTGCAGCTGAGGCCCACCTTGAAGGGGCTGACACCTGGACAACAAGACTTTTCCTAAAGGGAGATCCAGGTAGTATACTGCTGTGTCCAACACAGTCATAACACCCATTTACTCTATGTGTGTTAACACCTTATCAGAAAACTAAAAATAATTTTCATTGCCCAATTTTCCCCTTCTTCATTATAAGTGTGTAAAGTTTACCAGAAAGTCTGTCATTTTCCAAAGTCAATGTCTTAGTGAGAAAATTCTTTAGAGAATTCAAATTAATAGAAAACTGTTTCTTCAGAATTATTTTAATTATATTTTACAGTTACAGCTCTAATAAGCTCGGTGTATTAAAAAAAAAAAGGATAAGTGCAAATGTTCTTCCATGGTTTGAACATGCCAATTACTTCCACATTAGCCAATATAAAAAGAAAATTTTTAGTCTCTGATTTTTTTAACCAAATATCACTTAGATATACATTCCAAATAAACTATTTCAGGTAAATATGTATTTTAGAAAGATCTTGAATTTAGAGGAATCTGGAAAAACATCAACATCTGTAATCTTGGTTATAAATTAGAAAATAAATCACCAGCAGTACTTAAAATTAAAAGCCCAGAACAATATTTTAGCATCTCAGTATCATTTCTGATGTACTGTGGTCTGTGGCAAGATCATGAGCATGAGGCCCATCACCCAGGCCTCCCCATCACTCGTACCCTGATCATTTTTTATAGCACTAATTACCTTCTAACTTACTCTCATTTTTTAGTTTCAGTGCTTATCTCTTCCCTCTATAATATAAGCTCTCTGAGCTCAGGGTTTTTTATCAGTTTTGTTCACTGTCAGGGCAAAGAGGAGTGGCTGGCCCATAACAGGTGTTCAAATATCAGTTAATGAATGAACAAATAAGTAAATCCATAGAAGGCTATTAAAAATCTTTCTAGAATTGCAACTAAAAATACTATCTGTAAATTCACATTTTCACGATTCACAAAGGTGGAGAGCTATTATACTGGATCTCAACAGAAATCGAAATCAAAATGATAAGGCAATATTCATACTCTTAAACACTCTGAGTTAGAAAAAATAATTATAGCATAAACCAGTTTGAAGTTCAGCTTTTGTTCATGGATGATTACATCTACTCAGAATCATGCTTTTGTTGCAGTCTAATGGTTATCTTAAATAGCTGAGGAAGGTATAGGAAAGTTATTCTAATTCTTTTTGGAAATGGATAAAGACCTAGAGAATTGTAACTTGTGCTGGTAATAAAGCTTGGTTCTACCTTGCTGTTCAGGATATGATTAAGGTCTTGTCATTCACTGATACATAGGAACATAAATCCTTGGGGAAGAGGGGTGGGATGTTAGAATGAAAGGCTAAAATAATCATCATCATCATGATGCTAACATTAACACTGAAAGCACATATTTGATGTGAAGTCTATATTCAGACATTACAACCTCTTTATCATAAGATAAGAAATGTGACTGAGGTAAGCTTACATTTAGATAAAGGATTGAAGAAGGCACATGGAACTTAGACAGGAGTAGTTCTTGACCCTTGCAAAGAAAGATTTCTTATTCTAATAGATCATGTCCCTAAGAAAAATTCATTCACATTTTTCATATACTTCTGTTATCTACCCCTCACAGGCAGCAAGGGTAGTCAATGGAAATGTTATAAAAGTTAGACTAAAATTTGACAAACTAATAATGCTGGAACCCCACTATAACTGCATTTCTACAGAATGGAGTTTTCTATAATGTGGATCTATTCAAGATTTAAATCTAAGGATATTTGTCTTCTGAAATATGAATGTATACATGAGACAGTTGTACCACACCCTGAGTCCATTCTGAGTCACAGGCCTGAGGCCTCAAAAAAAAAAATTATAGGGCATTACTAGAATTAAGCACTTAAAAAATGCATAACATTATTTTAGCTGATTCAGATAAGTCACTATCATTTTGTTGCGTTTAACTTTTCTCTTATTCGCAAACAGATGCTAATTAGTAGGGTACATTAGTCTAAATGTGCTTTTGAGTTTAAGCCAGATGTCCACAAACGTTAGTGTACATCAGAATCATCTGAGATGACTGATAAAAATGGAAATTCTTAGGCCCTTTCCTTAGAGATTCAGATTCAGTAGGATTGAGGGTGTGGTCCACATATTAAGAAGTATTAGAGCACATATGTATGAATTTCAAGCTCTTCTTGGTGTTAGAAATAGTTTTAGAAACAATACTATGTAGCACAGATAAGAAATATTTAATGAACAAATAAGTTATCAAGTATGATTTTCATAATATATTCTCCAACCCTTATACGTCAATGGAAAGTATTTTCTATCTCCTGCCAGTGATATCCTCCTATCCAGGAAAGGTGCCGGTTCAGGTTTGTTCTACAGAATCGAAAGAAACAGCTGTGTACTAGTAAATGCCAGAACAGAAATGACCGGGTAATTTCCTTCTTAGGCTACCAAGCAGACTGATCTTCAGAGAAACTAGGCTGGGCACTTGAGAAAGCACTTAAGGGCTTGACTCCCGGCCATTGGACTTTGGCCAAGGCAAACCTGCCTGCTTTCCTCCTCAGAAGGGGCAGTTGTGTTTGTAGTTTAGGAAAGGAAATCACTAATGCCCAGTAGAAAGCCTCCCAGAATCCCAACAGTATAACTCTGTTACAGGCTGAATACAGTATATCATCAAGCAATGAAAAATAGATCTCAAGACTAGAGTAAGCCAGCATTGGTCCTGAAAGCTACTTCATATGAGGCTAATCTAGTCTCTTATGGCAAGAAATTCTCATTCACCCAGTATGAGTGTTCCCAGGAGTATATTAGAATAATTCATGGAAACATTCAAGGCTATAAATAAATAAATACTAAATTTCAATTAAAAAGGTTAAATATCTGGGTTTTGTCTAAGTCAGTCCAGCTAAATATGTGCTCCCATATAAATTAGCTTTATAACAAAATATCTTATGTTCATTAGACAATAAATTTCTTCAAATGACTTACACAAAAAATATCTACCAAAATAATTACTGAATGAAGCCATTACGGAAAAGCCAGCTTTTCATCCAAATTTAACATTTTTTTCCTCCTCCAGACTATCTCACTTACAAGAGTTAATGCAACAAAGCCATACGCTGAACAGAATTCTATGCAAATAGCTAGCCTGGCCTACACTTGCCTAATCCATATCCACTTCCTGTTTTTCCAAATTCAAATCATTCTCCTCATTCACTGAGTCTCTGTGAACACTAGACCAAGCTAGGCAGTTGGAAGCTCAGAAATAAACCAAGAAGTCTAGAAAAAGCCAATGAACTTGTAAAGGAATATGTGTGTTCATGAAAAGACATGCACAAGAATATTTATAGCAGAACCATTCTTAATAGCCAAAAGCCAGCAACCACCCACATGTGTATTAACAACATCGTGGATAAATAAATTTGTGGTTATGATCATACAGCAATGAAAATGAATGATCTATAATTACACACAATTATGCAAAAATCTGTCAAACATGATGAGCAAAAGGAGTTACATTGTTATTCCATCCTGTATATTTCTATTTATATGAAGTAAACTTTGGTGCTACAATTCATAATAATGGTTAACTTGAGGGGAAGGGATAGATGGTACTGATTGGAGCTGGATACTAGGGGAGTATTCTAAGTTGCTCATAAGATCTGTTTACTTACCTGTGCCCCAGCTATAAGGGTCTGTTCGCTCTAAGCAAATTTATTGTCTGGGTTGTACACAAAGTATACACGTACTTTTCTGTATGTACACTATACTTCAATAAAAAGCTCAGTTAAGAAAATTCTGTCACATTGTGATACCTCTAAGAAAAATTATGTAAAATATTTTAAATATGAAGATGAGAGATAACAACAGGGAAGGAGGGGTGGTGCCAAAGGAAGCTAAGAGATAAGAAGAATAAGATGAAAGGATGCTTTCATAAAAATAACTGCCTGTTTCCTGATATGAAGAGGTAAACTGGGGATAAAATCTAAATTTAAAAAAAAGTTTCTTCTCCAATGAGCAAAATATATGTCAAAAATTAAACACAACCAAAAAAATAAATGACACTGAAGTCCCTGACTAATCATGTAAAAAATAAAGTTAGTTCCCTGTCTTACCCCAGGTAATTTCCCAGAAATAACTTACCATTCCAATTTAGAGAGAGGTAAAATATAGAACAGGATATAATAAAATATGAAAGAGAAAACTATTTTTTAAAAACTAGAAAATATGGCTGGGCACGGTGACTCACGCCTGTAATCCCAGTACCTTGGGAGGCTGAGGCGGGCAGATTTCTGGAGGTCAGGAGTTCCAGACCAGCCTGACCAACATGGCAAAACCCTGTCTCTACTAAAAATACAAAAATTAGCCGGGCGTGGTGGCACACACCTATAGTCACAGCTACTCGGGAGGCTGAGGCAGAAGAATCATTTGAACACAAAAGGCGGAGGTTGAAGTGAGCTGAGAACATGCCACTGCACTCCAGCCTGGGTGACAGAGTGAGACTCTGTCTCAAAAAAAAAATTAATATTAAAAAATAACAACTAGAAAATACAATTTTGAAGCATGAATAGCAATTCTAAGCATGACATAAGTTTTTCAACTTGAAAAGTCAAAACTTTCTATGCATTCAAAAACCATTAAGTGAAAGTAAGAACATATAAAAAAAACTGGAGGAAATATTTGCAACTTATATGAAAGGCAGAGTCAATATACTTGATTTGCTAAGAATTCTTAAAAACCAATTAAAATATTTTAACAGAAAAACAGACGAGACACAAGCAGGCATGTCACGAAAGAATACAAGTTAATAAAAAATAAATCAACTGCAGTGCATATCAAAACAATGAGACATTTTACAATTATAAAACTGGCAAGGAGTTAACACAGAGATATTATGGGGTATAAATACTAAAACTATACTGAGGGACAATTAACCAAGCTTAATCAAAATTCTTTATACTGTACATACCACTAGTGGCTCGATGTTGACTCTCAGCAGTCTTCCTAGAGAATCAGAAGCAGGTGGTTTTGTGGTACGAGAGATAGCAGCAACTCTAGGATCCAAAAGCCTAATAAGGCTGCTATTGGGTATAGCACAGATGAGTGGCAGGTGGCCAGAGTTCTCAAGACCTTTGATACAACAGGAGTTAGTTCCTAAGGAGGTAAAAATAAAGAAAAATATTCATATCAAACTGACCTAGATGGACTAGTTGAAAAATGGCAATCACCTCTCCCATCTTCAATATAGTGTTTAGTATTATCTTAACCTAAAAAACTCTTACCACAGCTTATTTTTCACAGTCAGACTCTCGGGGAAATCTGTATTCAAATTTGGCCAAACATCAGATTTCTTCTCTTTGTACAGTTTTGCTAAATGAAAAATCTGGTGAGGGCCTGTTTTATTTTCCCATTTATAACACAGAGAATACAATCAGTATTTTGGAGAAAAATAGTTTTTCAGCAAAAAGAGATATTTTCCAGCTATGAAAAATAAGAATATTAAACTGTTTAAAACAAAAACGAAAAAAAAACAAGCAAACAAAAAACACCATTTCACATATATGTTCTAAGTTGAACACAGAATTTGGAGGGTTTTCTGACTTTTTTATTTGTGTGGTTGCCATACTGATTTGTTTTGTTTTGCTTCTTATACTTTTTCACTTGTAGAACAACCAGTGAGTTAAATTACATGAGTACAGAACTAATATGTGCTTTCTCTGACTCCTGGGTACAGACTCTGAAGTTGAACTGCCTGTGTTTAATTCCCAGTTCTTCTATTATTAAGCTGCATGACTTTGAGAAAGTTACATATTATTATTTCTGTGCACTAGTTTTCACCTTTACAAAATTGGAAAACAAAGGCAATATGCCTACAATGCTTTTATGAATATTAAATATCATTGCATAAACACTTCAGGTATGTCTTGATGCAATAAAAGTGCTTAATAAATACTATCTGTCATTATGTCTACATCTCCTAGCTATTTTCTCTACTACAGATAAAAATGATAGAGCATGATTTGTTAGCGATCACATTCCCCAAAACTCAGCAAACAAAAGCACATGTAAATAGTAAAACCTAATAGTAAATAGAGGAATGATTGAGGAATGGCATCAGCAAGATGTAGTAATAAAAAGTACCTCCTTCATCTCACAAAACATCAAATCAGTAACAATATATGGGCTAATTCTGTTTATGAGAAATCCCAAAACCAGTTAAGAGGGACCTGCAACCCAGGAGAACACAAAGCCAGCCACACTGAAGCAAGTAGAAAAATTTTTGTCACCCTCTCACCATAGTCCCTCTGCCTGACACAACACCATGTGATTGGAGGGAAACTACCAGCTTCTGGATTCGATTCTCCCTGGTGAGAGAAAGAGAAGACTAGCCCATACATCCAATGTTCTGACTTTTCAGGGAGGTTTTTGTCTTGCCTGTCTTGGAGCACTGATAACATCAGACATACTCTGGATGCTTGGGGGCCACTGAGAACAGAAAAAGAACTGGGTGTATGCTGCTACTCCAGAAGAACCACAGTATCACAGACAGAGGCCTCCCCCTCAAGGAGGAAAGAGAAAAGTGGAACACATGTCCAACAGTCCAGTTTTTTGAGGGACTGCCCAAGGGGCTGGTTTCTTTCTTGAATTTCTGGTAATGCAGATGGGACCTAGCATACTCTAGATGCCAGGAGCCACCAACAGTATAAAAGATCTGAGTGGCAAGTTGCTGCTCAGATAGCATGGTCTGACAGCAGGTCAGAGGGCCCACCACAGGATGGCAGACATCAGAGAAAGCAAAAGATTATGAACTTCTGAAAAAAGGAAACTAGCAAATTCTTCTAAATAGAAATGTACACATGCAAAGCCCAGAAAAGACACATCCACAGAAAAACTTTGAGAGGCCTTCAGAATCTCTACTTGGGCCGATTGGTGAAAGTTTTTCCCTATTATAAAGCTAGTTTAAAGAGTAGGAGAGGTGGTTGTTTTTTCAAATATCCAGACACCAACACAAATGGGGGAAAAATGGCCCAATCAAAGGAACAAAATAAATCTCCAGAAACTGACCCTAAAGATACAGGTTATGAATTACCTAAAATATAATTCAAAAATAAACATCATAAATAAAGATGCTCAGTAAGCTCATGAAAATAGTGTATGAACAAATTAACAAAACAGCAATAAGTTCTCCTCTATCAGTAATTACTTTAAATGTAAACGGATGAAATTCACCAATCAAAATACAAAGTGGCTGAATAGATTAAAATAAAAAGAAGATCCAATTATGTGCCGTCTATAAGAGACTCACTTTAAATGTAAGGCACACATAATGAAAGAATGGAAAAAGACATTTGACCTAATTGGTAACCAAAACAAAACAGGAGTAGCTATACTTATACAGACAAAATAGACATTATGTCAAAAACTGTAACAAGAAGCAAAGAATGATATTACATAATGATAAAAGGTTCAATTTACCAGGAAGATATAATTATAAATATATATGCAACCAATATCAGAGCACCTAAATACATAAAGCAAATATTGACAGAAGTGAAGGAAGAAATAGACACCAACAATATAAAGTAGGAAACTTCAAAAACCACTTTTAATAATGGATGGAATATCCAGACAGAAGATCAATAAAGAAACAGAGGACTTGAAGAACACTATAGACCTAAGAGACGTATACAGGACATTTCACGCAACAGACACAGAATACGCATTCTTCTCTCCAGTATAGGTGACATATTAGGTCACAAAACAAATCTTAACTAATTTATAAGATTGACATCATATAGGTATCTCTTCTGATCACAATAGAATGCAACTGGAAATCAATTCAGAAAGAAAACAAAAATTCACTAAACGACATATTCTTGAACAACCAATGGGCAAAATAAGAACATGAAAAGTGAAATTAGAAAATATTCTGAGACATATAAAAATGAAAACACAACATATTAAAAGTTATGGGATGCAGCAAAAGCAGTTCTGAAGGAAGTTTAAAGCAATAAATGCCTACGTTAAAAAAGAAGGATCTAAAGCAACCTAATTCTATACCTCAGGAAGTAGAAATAGAAAAAAAAAATGCAAAACCCAAAGTTAGCAGAGGGAAAGAAATAAATAATAAAGCTTAGGGAGGAAATAAATGAAATTGAGAATAGAAAAACAATAGAAAAATCAACAAAATTAATTGGTCTTTTGAAAAAATCAACAAAACCAACACACTTTACATTTGACTGAGGAAAAAAAGAGTGAAGACAAAAAAACTAAAATGGACATCAAAGAGGAGACATTACAATTGATGCCACAGACAAAAAGAATTATGAGAGACTACCATGAACAATTATAAGCCAATTATAGATTATCCAAATAGGATAGCCTAGAAAAAATGGATAAATTCCTAGAAACATATAACCTATCAGAACTGGATCATAAAGAAACAGAAAAACCAAACAGACCAAAAAACCAGTAAAGAGATTGAATCAGTAATCAAAAACAAGAAAAGCCCAGTACCAGATGGCTTCAATGATAAAATCTACCAAACATTTAAATAATTAGTGGCAATTCTTTGCAAACTCTTCCAAAAAATGGAAGAGAAAGGAACACTTTGAAATCCGTTTTATGAAGCCAGCATTATTCCGATACCAAACCTAGAGAAAGACATCACAAGAAAATAAAACTATAAGTTAATATCCCTGATGATTTAGATGCAAAAATCCTCAAAAATATATGAGCAAACTAAATTCAACAGTGTATTAAAAGGATCACACTATGACCAAGTGAGATTTATCCCTGGGATGCAAGGATGGCTCATCATATAAATATCAATCAATGTGATTCACCACATTAACAGAATAAAGGATAGAAATCACAGGATGATAGAAATAGATGTACAAAAAGTATTTGGCAAAAGTCAATATCCTTTCAAGATAAAAAGACTCCACAAACTAGGAACAAAAGGAAATCATCACAACATAACAAGGTTATATATGACAAGTCCACAGTGAACATCATACTCAACAATGAAAAACTGATAGTTTTTCCTCCAAAATCAGGAAAAAAAGCACAGATATCCACTCCTGCCACTTTTATTCAACACAGTACTGAAAGTCCTACCCAGAGAAATTAGGCAAGAAAAAGAAATAAAAGGCATCCAAATTGGAAAGGAAGAAGGAAAATTATCCCTGTTCACAGATGCACAATCTTATATGTAGAAAATCCTGAAGATTGCACACACACACACACACTCACACACACACACACACACACACACACACACACGGAAAAAACCTATTAGATCTAACAAACGAATTCAGTAAAGTTCCAGGATACAAAAATCAACATACAAAACTCAATTGTGTTTCTATGCACTAACAGTGGACAATCTGAAAACGAAATTAGGAAAACAATCCCATTTACAAAAGGACCAAAAACAATAAAATCCTTAGGAAAAAATTTAACTGAGGGACCAAAAAACTTGTGCACTAAAAACTAAGACATTAAAGAAGAAATTATAAAGGATACAAATGAATGAAAACATATTCTATGTTCATGCATTGAAAGAGTTAAGATTATTAAAATGTCCATACAACTGAAAGCCATCTACAGATTTAATGCAATCTCTATCAAAACCTTAATGACAATTTTTACAGAAATAGAAAAAAATTCTAAAATACACATAAAGCCACAAAGACCCCAACTGGCCAAAATAACTTTGGGAAAGAACAAAGCTGAAGATATTATACTTCCTGATTTTAAAACAAATCGGCTGTATTACAAAGCTACAATAATCAATAGAGTATGGTACTGCCATAAAGACAGACATATAGGCCAATGGACTAAAAAAGAGAACCCCAAAATAACATTAGACATTTATGGTCAACTGATCTTTGAGAAGGGTGCCAAGAATACATAAGGGGATAAAGATAGTGTGTTCAACAAGTTATGCTGAAAAAACTGGATATTCTCATGCAAAAGAATGAAATTGGACCTTTATCTAATACCATACCCAAAAATCAATGAAAAATTGATTAAACACAATACCTGAAACTATAAAATTCCTAGACAAAAACGTAGAGAAAAGGTTTCACGACATTGGTTTTTGCAATGATTTTATGGATATGACCCTAAAAACACAGGCAACGAAAGCAAAAATTAAAAATGGGAATACATCAAACTAAAAAACTTCTGCCCAGCAAAAGAAACAAGAGAGTCAAAAGGCAACCCACAGAATAGAAGACAATATTTGCAAACTATATATCTGATCAAGTATTCATACCCAAAATATATAAAGGATTACATATAAAGGATTCCTACAGCTCAATAGCAAGAAAATAAATAACCCAATTTAAAATGGGCAAATAACTTACATAGATATTTATTCTAAGAAAACTTAAAGCAGCTAACAGGTATATGAAAAAATACTCATCACTAATTATCAGATAAATGCAAATCAAAGCAAAAATGAAATGCCACCTCATACCTGCTAAGATGACCATTATGTTTTTTAAAAATAACAGAAAATAACTAGTGATAGCAAAGATATAGATAAATTGGAACACTTATGCACTGTTGGTAGAAATGTAAAATAGTGCAGCCAGGATGAAAAACAGTATAAAGATTCCTTAAAAATTAGAAATAGAGCTACCATATGATCCAGTCAGTTCACTTCTGGATATTTATCCAAAACAATGAAATCAAGATACTGAAGAGATATTTGTACTCCCATATTCATTGCAGCATTTTTCACAATAAGCAAAAGGTGAAAATAACCTAATGAATGGATCAAAAAATGTAGGTGTATACATACAATGGAGTATTATTCAGCCACTTAAAAAAGAAAATCCTGGCATATGCTACAACATGGATGAATCTTGGAGACATTATGCTAAGTGAAATAAGCCAGTCAGAGAGGAAAAATACTGCATGATTCTACTTATATGAGGCATCTGAAATAGTCAAACTCATCTTAGCAGAAAGTACAATGGTGGTTGCCAGGAGCTAGGAGGATGGGAAAATGAGGAGTTTCTTTTCAGTCATATAAAGTTTCAGTCATGCAAGATGAAAAACTTCTTAGAAAGCTATTGTATAACAATGTGCCTACAGTAAACAACACACTTAAAATTTTAAGAGGGCAGATCTCAAGTTATTTTTTTTTTGCCACAATAAAAAATAAATACATGAAGAGAAGAACTTTAACTTTACCAGGAATAGTAGGAAAATAAGAGAATAAAGAAAGAGAAAGGTGAGCCCCTTCTGAAAGGTGGCCTCAGGAAAATCTGGGACTCTCATTCACACCCGGTGCCTTTGATCCTTTCTCTAAAAATGTTTTACATTGGGGAAAAAAATCCACAACATTGCGTTTAAGGCAACTACATACTGATTCATGTAGATACCTATTATGTTCATACAGAACAAGCCTGACCCCCCAACTTGAGTATCTTTTTTGTCTGATAACTTATGATCATCTGGTAACTTAAGAAAAAAGGATATATGTAGATATATATAGACAGAGATGATACAGATAAAATATTTAGTGAATGTGTAGAAGCTATTAGAGCATTTGTGTGTATGTTTCTTATAACTAAAGAAGAATAAAAAGAGAAAAACATACATTTCTGTTATGTTCTATTTTTCCATTCCCTGTTCCAACAAGACAGTCTTTTCTTCATTGAGGAGATTTTGCTATCTCAGGAGAAGGAAGTGGAGGCCTTTCTCAGATCTTCTTGGGAAAGCTGAGGTGGAGAGGAGTTTGTTGGAGGAATTCAGAGGGTGACACAGCAAGAGAATCAACATTCCACACGACTAGAAAGGAAGAAAGGTCTCTGTCCTGCTCCATTTGGGCATCCCAGGAAAGTGGCAGGACTTTTAGAATGGTTCCTTGGTGGAAGAGGAGAGACTGGAGCCTCACACTGAGACCCTTCTGGGCCCGAGCATAGAAACAGAAGAGCCACTTTGCCTTTAAGTAACTCCAAGGGTTTGGATAAGTGGAAAGTCCTCAGTGACCATGATGACTCAGACACTCTCCTTCCATTTTCTGGGCACTTCGTAAACCTCCTGAATTTTTGTGCAAACTAGAGACACAGATAAGCACCTGCATTTAAAATTATGAGGTTCTAATTTCCCAGGTGGGTAAGGGACTCAGACTCATATTTTTTTCTTTAATTGTGAAAATAAAGTAATAGGCCATTTCTTCCACACCTCACATCGGGTAGTAACATCTATAATCACAACACACAGGAAGCTATTTAGGACATAATTATTTTATAAGTGATAAAGATAGGTTACAAAACACTGTATGATATAAAAGTCCATTTTTGTAAAATAAAATAATATACTGAGTTCCTCCAATAGGCCAGGCAATGAGCTGGTTGAGGCAGATTACAGAGGAGTGAATTTCAGGGAAAAGGTTTCTCTGGAATATGTTTCTCCAGAACAATATATTATTCATTGCTGCTATAGACTGAATGTTTATGTCCCCCACAAATTCACAGTGAAATCTAATTTTGAATGCAATTATATTTGGAGGCGTTTCCTTTGGGAAGTGATTGGGTGATGAGGAGGAAGCCTTGTGAATGGGATTAGTCCCCCTGCAAAAGAGAAGCCAAAGACTTCCCTTGCCCTTTCTCCCATGTAAAGACACAGAAGATGGCCATCTATGAACCAGGAAGCAGAGCTTCACCAGATGGCACATCTTCAAGTTCCTTGATCTTAAACTTCCCAGCCTTGAGAACTATGAGAAATAAATTTCTTATGCTTATGAGAAATTAAAGGGTGGGTGGAATCACCCCTGAGAAAAATGCTTTCTGCTGAGTGACTAATATTGAAACCTAGTTTAGCCTTCAAAGCTGCTAAGGCCCAGAATCACTGATACATGAATAAAATTTAAGAGAGTAAGCAGCTGGATTTCTAGTATACTTAGTTTTCTATTTCAGAGTTTTATCAAAATAGAGCAAGAAAACTTCCATCAAAAGCAAGCATGTAGTAATAATAGTCTCAGCATCATCAATACAAATGGTCATTATACAGAGGGTACAAATCACTGTTTTCCTGTTGGCATCTGTGTCTTTTCTCTCACTGCTTTCATTTTGTTTCTAGGTAATTGAAGGCTGAGATCCAGGAAAGATAAACAAGGTTTTAAATGCTTCCATTAAAGAATAAAGTTATTATTGTTTCCTAAATCAAAGCTACATGTAGCCACAAGTTGAGGTAAACAATGACAATTAAAAATAAGACATCAACATTTCTACTTCCTGTAGCTGCTTGTCAACAAATATAAATGTTGTAAATAGTCGACTAGAATTGAGACCCAAAGAACTCTAAAAAGTAGTCACCAGAAAAGCAAATGTAATTAGATACTATAGGATCGTTAAATACAACTTTGTTACTACAGCTTTACCTTGGTATTTGAAAAAAAAAAAGTTAAACAGAATATTTTTCTTTCAACTCAATATTTTCTTTAATGGAGTTTATTCCATTGTTTTATTGCTGGAAGAAGTGTACAGATGGTCCTGACTCACAATTGTTCAAATTAAGATTTCTTAACTTTATGATGATGCAAAAGTTATATGCCATCAGTAGAAACCGTACCTGAAATTTTAAAGCGAGTCACAGCTCCCAGTCAGCCATGCAATCACGAAGGTAAACAACCAATACAGTGTGCTGTGTTGCCAGAATTTTTTGGATATGGTGTTTGGCATGCCATCAGGTCTACAAAATGTCAATTTTTGACCTACAATATTTTCCAGTGGCAATGGGTTTATCACCACATACCCCCATTGTAAGTCAAGGAGCATCTGCATTTGCTCTTTCAGTCATCTTATTTTAAAGATTCTGTTTTATTTTTGCTTCTTAACTATTTTCTTTGTTTTCTCTCTTTTATTTGATGGTCTATATTACCTGTGATATCTACTTTCAGTATATTATAAATCATGTGTTCTGTTTTTAGTTCCACTAGTGTTTACCTTTGTATATTTTATAACATTGATTAAGCATATACTTGTCAGTTTATCAAGTTCAAGAATGAAATAACATGTATTAACTTCCTCCTAAGTAAACTGCAAACTATACATCCTCAGCCTAGTCCCATTCCACTACACACACCCTAGTTTTTGTTTTTATACTCTGTAATTTTGAAATCATTATTATTGTATTATTTTATTCAAGAATTTTAAGGAATTATATTTCCCTTTTATTAGACTCATTTCTATGTTTATGTAAACTCAAAGCCCACCATCAGCTTTTTCACACCATGAATTTCCCATTCAAGAATACTTTATTTTAGTTTTTCCATATATTGGCTGAATTGCATATTTAAATGAAGATTTTGGTAGGGTAGTTACATAAGTAGTACATTTTCCTGAGTCGTTGGATACATAAAAATATTTTCTTGTTGACTTTACATAGAGTTGACAGCCTGGTTACATAAAGAATACTTGGATTAAACCCATTCTTCTCTGAAAATTCAGTAGATGATGCCTCCTGGTCTTCTGAGAGTACAGCAGGAGGTGAAGAGCACAGGACCTAGAATCATATAAACATCTAATTTTAGCTCTGCTAATTACTTGCTATGAAACCTTTGCAAATTACATAATGCATACTTTTACTTCGTTTCCTAAATCTCATTGTTCTTATCTGTAAAATGAGACTATTCCTTACTTCCCAGGTTTAATATAAGGAATTAATGACATGATCTATATTAGTGCTAATAAAAATATAGTGTAAACCACATTTATAGTTTTAATTTTTCTAGCAGTCACATTAAAAAGGTAAAATTAATTTGAATATTTATCATTTAAATAAAAATAATAATTATACTTAACCCAATATGTTCAATAATACACATCATTTCAACATGTAAAACATTATTGAGATATTACATTCTTTATTTTACTGAGAATTCTAAATATAGTGTATATTTTATACTTATGCCATATAGCTATACCATTCAGTTATAGCATTTACATGTCACATATATCAAATTGGACTGCCACATTTTATGTCCTCAGTAGCCACATGAGTTCAATGTCTGCTATACTGGAGAAGGCAGGGCTACATACTATGACTCAGTAGAGTTTCTGGCACACACATTCTCTAAATAGTACATATTTTTAATTGTTTTAATGACATAGAAGAGAACTATCAGAAAAATCTCTCTTACTTTCTTACTAAATCATCTGTTCCTTCTGCCTAAATAAATATATGCAAGAGTCTTCATTATTTTTTCATGTTAAGAAATGTTTATTAGTAAACTTTTTATTGCTATAGAACATAATATTGAAGAGAGCAAAAATCATGTTTCACCCAAAGGATAGTCACAAAGTGAACATGTAATCAACACTCAGATTCTTAGTCTCCCTAGGTGACTTCAAACATTATGATGTTTAATTTTACCTAGTTTTGAACTTCCCACAAACATAAAGATGCAATATGTGTCCTTTTACATCTTGCTTCTTTTAGTCAGCATTATATCTCAGCCATATTGTTGCATATGTTTTTTGAAATATAATTCTCATTTTTTGTAAAGTAATCCATTGTATGAACATACCATAATTTATTTATTCACTGTTCCATTCAACTGCTGTTAGACTTTTTAGCTCCTAATTAATTCCAGTTTGGAGCTTATGCAGAAAAGAGTTAACATAGCAGGCCATACTGCTATCCCTAGACAAGGCTGCATCTACTGTAGGCCCTTGACTAGCATGTGAGAACTTGGATTTTGGAGTAAGTAACTGGTAATAGTGTCTCATTGTGCCCAAATGGTTTGTAGAAACAATGTGGTTTATGCTGAACACCTGCTTTCCTTCTGGAAGTCTGGAATTCTGCTATGTTCCAGGCAGAGGCTGCATATTTGTCCATCCCCCAATAAAAAAACAAAACAAAACCCTGAACACTGAGTCTCTAATGGGTTTCTCTGGTAGACAGCATTTCACATGTGTTGTCACAACTTGATGTTCAAGGGATTAAGTGTGTCCTGTGTGATTAATTGGGAGAAGAGTCTGGGAACTTGTACCATGTTTCCTCTGGATTTTGCCCCATGAGTCTTTTCCTTGCCCTGATTTTACTTTGTATCCTTTCACTGTAATGAATCATAACCATGAGCATGACTCTAGTTGTGCTGAGTCCTGTGAGTCCTATAAATCATCAAATCTGAGTTGTCTTGGCAATATCTGACACAGGGCCATTACAAACAATGTTGCTATGAATATTCTTGCACATGCCTGTTGGACAATATATGTGAAATATATATTGCAGAGTAGAACTATTGGGCAATAGGGTATGAATATGTTCATCACTACTAAATATTGACAAATAGTTTTCCAAAGTGGTTATACTGATTTACAACTCCTATCAATAACTGATGAGAGTTCTAGTTGCTATACATCCTCTCCAACACTTGACATTGTCATTTTAGCCAGTCTGGTGGGTGTAGAGTGGCATCACATTTTGGTTTTAATTTGCAATTTACTTGATGACCAAATAAAGTTGAGATCCTTTTTATAGGTCTATGGGCTACCAAGATATCCCCTATTGTGAAGTGTCTATTCAAGTCATTTGCCAATGTTTCCACTGGGCTATCTGACATTTTCTTATTGATTTGCAAGCATTCTTTATGTATTATGGATATGTTAGACCTTTATATATATAAGTATACATATATGTGTGTGTCAAATACATGACAAATATACTCCCACTCACTCTTTTAATGATAACCTATGATAATAAGAAGTTCTTAACTTTAATGTAGTTTAATTTATCAATGTTTTTCTTTATAGTTAGCAATTTGTGTATCTTGTTTAAACAGTTGTATTACTCCGGAATCATAAAGATTTTATTCTCCTATTCTTCTAAGTGCCATACTTCATTACCTTTTACATTTAGATTAGAAAGGATTATCTGTATGTCGTAAGGTCTTTCTTTTTTCCTGAAGCCCGATAATGCCAGGATCTGGCTCACAATTGAGTATTACTATTTTTATCTGGAATCTGGTTTACTCTTTTGATCTAGAGGTTAACTATTTACCTTAGTTCAAGAAAGGTTTTTTTAAATGTATACCTTAATAATTTCCTATTCCACTTGTAATTGTTTACTTCAGGAACACTATTTCCTCCACCATATATGCTTTATTTGTTAGTATTTTTTTAGAAGTTATGCCACCATTCCCATTTTATTCTTTTATTGTTCTTTCAATTTTATCTCTTATTTCACAGAGTTTACAAAAGAGGATAAGAATAAGGTCTTAGAAATGATAATTTTGTAAGACAATAACAGCAAAAAAAAAGACAGCTGGGCTCAAGCAAATGAATACAATAGTCAATATTGCTGGTAAAAAAAGATTTTCTTAAATTATACATGAAATGATACACATAATAAGTGGCAAAGGAATTCACAGGACTGAGGAATGACATTGGTCTAGGGTAATTAAGAAATGCACCTCAGAGAAGTTAATGAGTTTGATGATATATAAGTAGAACATTACTGTGGTAAAAGCTAAAATATGCATAATTGCTGATACTATAGTGATTTTGGCAATATATCCAACCACTGTAGACCAAACAAATTTGCAATGACAGACTATAAGTCTGTACTTTTAATAATAAACCCAAATGTAAATTTTCATTTGGCACAAATTTTCCATTTGTTCATAGAAATTTATGAAACTCAAAAAACAACAATTAAATGTGGCGAAGTAATTATAACTCTGCATTTGATGAACTTTGGATTTCCTTGACACTGAATATCTCAAGGCTCAGTTTTGTGTTCAATAAACTTAAAAATCACCATTTATATTTTAGAACCATTTTATAGATTTTATTGGATGGGAAAATAGAGCTAATCTTAATCAGTATTTTCACAGAACAAAATATTTTCATCATAATTGAAATTGTCCGTGGGTCTTGGGAATATAATATATTTGCGAGCTATTATAGTTTGCATTCAACATCAAAATAAATATGCATAAAACAAAATTTATTCTAATTTTCTGAAATATCTTTAGCTATGTTTCTCCTCTTCTGTTTGAGAATTTTGCATTGCTCCAATATAAATGTGATAAATATGTCATAAATATGAGTATGTTGGTTTATTTATCTCTTGATGTTTTAAAATGCAAATGAGGCAGACAGCAGGACATCTCCAAAGAGATCCCACTGAGCATCGCCATCTTGTTAATTAATCACTTACCAGGAACTAGGCCTCCATTTTGCAGCCTCAAAGACCTGATTTTTCCTGTACATTGAAAATGGATCATGAACCTGAAGCATTAATTCAAAATTCAAAAGGATAAACTTTCAGTAGGAAATAACACTCTAAACAGAACTAGAATATTTGTATGTATCACTAAGAAAATACAATATACTAGTCTGTTTTCATACTGCTATATAAAGAACTGCCTGAGAGTGTATTAGTCCATTTTCATACTGCTATAAAGAACTGCCTGAGACTGGGTAATTTATAAAGAAAATAGGTTTAACTGACTCACAGTTCAGCATGGCTGGGGAAGCCTCAGGAAACTTACAATCATGGCAGAAGGCGAAGGGGAAGCAAGCCACCTTCTTGGTGGCAGGAAGCTGGGGACACAGAGCCAAACCATATCATTCAGCCCCTGGCACCTCTCAAATCTCATATCCTCACATTTCAAAACCAACCATGCCTTCCCAACAGTACCACAAAGTCTTAACTCATTTCAGCATTAACTCAAAAGTCCACAGTCGAAAGTCTTATCTGAGACAAGGCAAGTCCCTTCTGCCTAGGAGCCTGTAAAATCAAAAGCAAGATAGCTACTTCCTAGATACAATGGAGGCACAGGCGTTGGATAAATACGGCCATTCAAAATGGGAGAAATTGGCCAAAACAAAGGGGCTACAGGCCCCACACAAGTCTGAAATCCAAAGGGTGGCTTGCACCCTCTGAAGCCACAGCCTGAGCTCTACATTGGCCCCTTTCAGCCACAGCTGGAGAAGCTGGGACACAGGGCACCAACTCCCTAGGCTGCACACAGCATGGGGACCCTGGGCCAGGCTCATGAAACCACTTTTTCCTCCTAGGCCTCCAGGCCTGTGATGGGAGGGGCTGCCACAAAGGTCTCTGTCATGGCCTGGAGACATTTTCCCCATTGTCTTGGGGATTAATATTTGGTTCCTCATTACTTATGCAAATTTCTGCAGCTGGCTTGAATTTCTCTTCAGAAAATGGGATTTTCTTTTCTATCACATTGTCAGGCTGCAGATTTTACAAAATTTTATATTCTGTTTCCCTTTTAAAACTGAATGCCTTTAACAGCACCCAAGTCACCTCTTGAATGCTTTGCTGCTTAGAAATTTCTTCTGCCAGATACCCTAAATCATCTCTCTCAAGTTCAAAGTTCCACAAATCTCTAAGGCAGAGGCAAAATGCTGGCAGTCTCTTTGTTAAAACATAACAAGAGTCACC
Source organism: Pongo pygmaeus (assembly GCF_028885625.2). Lineage (NCBI taxonomy): Eukaryota > Metazoa > Chordata > Mammalia > Primates > Hominidae > Pongo > Pongo pygmaeus. The sequence continues at coordinate 89,229,244 of NC_072384.2, forward strand.
TTTGCTCCAGGTCCCAACAAGTTCCTCATCTCCATCTGAGACCACCTCAGCCTGGATTTCACTGTCCATATCCCAACCTTTGCTCCAGTTTACAACAAGTTCCTCATCTCCATGTGAGACCAACTCAGCCTGGATTTAATCGTCCACATTATTATCAGCATTTTGGTCAAAGTCATTCAACAAGTCTCTAGGGAGTTCCAAACTTTTCCACATTTCCCTGTCTTCTTCTGAGCCCTCCAAACTGTTCCAACATCTGCCTGTTACCCAGTTCCAAAGTTGCTTCCACATTTTTGGGTATCTTTTCAGTAGCGCACCACTCTACTGGTACCAATTTGTTGTATTTGTCCATTTTCACTCTGCCGATAAAGACATACCTGAGACTGGGTTACTTATACAAGTTATAAGGGTTTAATGGACTTACCGTTCCATGTGGCTGAAGAGGCCTCACAATCATGGCAGAAGGCATGGAGGAGCAAGTCATGTCTTAGATGGATGGCAGCAGGCAAAGAGAGAGCTTGTACAGAGAAACTCATATTTTTAAAACCGTAAGATCTCATGAGACTTATTCACTATCACAAGAACATTAAAAGGAAGACCCACCCCCATGATTCAGTTACCTCCCACTGGGTCCTTCCCACAACACACGGGAATTCAAGATGCCATCTGGATGGGGACACAGCCAAACCATATCAGGATTCATGACAATAATGTTTCTTATAATTTATAACAATTCCAGGTTTCTTGAGAGCAGTGTTCATGCTTTCTTTTTTTCTATTTGAATAATTCAACAGGTCACAATAGAACCACAATATAGCCGTATTTCAAAAAGATGCTACTTCTTTGGTTTTACCCACTCCAGGCACAGAAACTTCATTGCAACAGTTAGATAAAATCTAATATCTGGAAAAGGTGCTTTAAATCAAAACTTAGTGATAGATTATCCAAGATGATTAAGCTCAAACTATGGTATGCGTACTATATCTGTATTATTTTAAGATTAATTAAGGTATACTCAAAATTTTTTCAACAACTAAATAATATATAGTTGGGAACCAGTATGAACTTTCACCTTATTCTCCACCAAACAAGACAGTTTCAATCCTTAGCCAGAGTTTTTCCTTTGAAAGTCAAAGGAGAACTCCTCTTCCTGAGTTTCCCCAAAACTTTCTGTGTGTGCAAAGCTTTATTCAATGCCATATGAACCTTTCGGAATGTCATATGTGCCACTGGGATAGTTTTTATTCTAAGACATTCTTTAGGAAATTTCTCAAAGCTTAATTTTTATCAATTGATGTCTTTCAATATTGGCATTCTCCAGAAGTATAATGTCCCAAAGATCTATGACTTTTCTTTATTTCTCTACAGATATAATCTTTCTCCCTTTAGCCATGCTTTAATCTATCACTTTTTTTTTTTTTTTTGAGACAGAGTCTTGCTCTGTCGCCCAGGCTGGAGCGCAGTAGCGCGATCTCGGCTCACTGCAAGCTCCACCTCCCGGGTTCATGCTATTCTCCTGCCTCAGCCTCCCGAGTAGCTGGGACTACAGGCACCTGCCACCGCGCCCGGCTAATTTTTTTTTGTATTTTTAGTAGAGACGGGGTTTCACCGTGGTCTCGATCTCCTGACCTCGTGACCCACCCGCCTCGGCCTCCCAAAGTGCTGGGGATCTATCACATTCTTAACTGCAATATGGTCAAGGGAGATTTTTAAAATCCATTTAGCTAATAAGATTGTTCACCATTTGGTAGAGTAAGAGTTGAAACTGTGTTTCTTCTATTGATATCATTACAACTTGTGTTTAGTACAACTCTTCTGGCTGGAGAAATTCATGGTATATGATGTTAAACTATGTCACAGCTAATATTGTGGGAGCCACAAAAGCACTCAGTTTAATGATAAAAACAAATTAGACTTCCATAAGCACAGGTTTGTTGATATTGTCAATTTTACTTAGGCACCATTGCAAATACTCACGATTTCATATTTGGTTATTGTAAACAGAAATATGTTATTTTATCTCTGAAAAAAACATATATTTCAACCTTCCTAGAAAAAACTACGTAATGTGGAACTTTCCAATCATTCACCAATACATGAAAAATTCATTTCTCACCCAGAATTATAATCCAGATTATGACAGGTTACACATTAGTAAATTACTCATAAGTTCTAGTTGGATATCTTTGTTTCACAGAATAATTTATTAGAAGAACCATCCTAACCATGCTAGAGGTAACGCTGAGAATTTTAGCAAATGGAAATAGGTGATATCCCAATAGCACTTAGCTACATACCTTTACTATAAGAGGCTGAGAAACCTCATAGAAAAGAAACTGAACTCTGTTCATATTTGGGTTTTAGTTATATACAGATGTGATAGACTGCAGTGTGAGAATGTGGTAAAATGTAATTGAAGCCAAATAATGGGCATACAGAGAGCAGGGTTCCCTTGAGAAAAAAATCAGCATAAACAGGGAATAAGTTTGGCACAATGAGCCAGATACAGCAAAACATCTTCTTAGCAGGGAAAACTAGTGGTTGAAGACACAGCCTGAAGAAGTGTTTGAAGCCGTAAGACTCAGCCCTCTGGACTGAGGAGAGCTGCCTATGGTCTTTGAGAAAGAGAAGACTGTGTAGTAACCTGAAACAAAACTATTGCTTCTACCCAAAGTTAATGAATTTTAAAATTTAAAGAGCTACATCAAACCAATTCTTCTGAGGAGTAATAACTGTCCCTCTACTTCCACACAGAACAAAAAAAGCAAGATTGAGATGGAGGAAACGTTTCTGTCAGATAAAAGAGATTACCTTGGATCTGAGACAGGTAGAATGGCGATGAGGTCCAAGCACAGGTAATAGAGAAAAAACGGCCATGGACCAGTTGTGGCCTATCTGCACAGCAGATAGGCCAAGAAGAGAATACTGTAGATGGTGCAAGAAGTGTAAAAGTGAGGAGCAAAGTGATGGATGCCAACAGCACAAGTAGATGGCAGGTACAAAAGTAAAGGTGCAGGGATACACAGTGTATTTTAAAATGTACATTAATACATGCTTATGTTAATAGGTGCTGTGTACCCCATCCTTTCTCCTCAAAAGAAGCCCTGTGGTTAAACAGGATTGTGAAACATGCACCCATAACTCCCCTTCAAGATTCACAACACATATTAGAGTCCGAAAAATTCCACACAGAGAAACCGAACATGACCACATTTATTTGCCCCTGGGGCACTCTTATTTGCAACATGCCCACTGTCACACTGAGGAACAGATTACATGGCATACCAGGTTAGGAAGTTCTAAAAAAAATTTTCTTTTCTTTTTTTTTTTTTTTTGAGACAGAGTCTTGCTGTGTTGCCCAGCTGGAGGGCAATGGCATGATCTCAACTCACTGCAATCTCCACCTCCTGGACTCAAGTGATTCCCATGCTTCAGCCTCCCCAGTAGCTGGGATTACCAGTAGCTGGGATTACAGGACCGAGCCGCCATACCCTGCTAATTTTTGTATTTTTAGTAGAGACAGGGTTTCACCAAGTCGGTCAGTCTGGTCTCTAACTCCTGATCTCAAGTGATGCACCCATCTCAGCATCCCAAAGTGCTGGGATTACAGGCATGGGCCACTGCACTCAGCCTAAAATTTTTCAAGTTTTAAAACTACCACAATATAGCAAGCAACTCAATGTATTAAACAATGATAGGTTCTTAAGAAATGTTTCATGAATATTCAAAAGCTTTAAAGTCAATACATGTTCTAATTTTTCTAGAAGTAAAATTAATTGTTATTAATTCACATGGAAATACTTTATACCCAAAATAGTTTAAGCTACACATTTTAAAAACATAGTTCTTACTACTAGCTCTAAAATATTCATAAAAAGGGAAGGTAAGTATTCAAGCCACAAAATGTTATAGTTTCTTTGATAATAGCAATGTGCTTTTTTCAGTGTCACAAATTAGTAGTTTTCATTTGTTAGATACAGCTGTGTATTTCATAATTTATATTTGTACAAAAAAGTCTGGCATTTCAGAGAAGTTTCCCTTATCTACAGTTATTTCTATGTTTTAAAAAATTGGAGAAGAAACAGATGTTGAATAATGAAATTTATTTTAAACTATTTTAGAAGGATTTGGCAGCAACTACTACAGTATTAGTAAGAGAACAGCGCTTGTAAAAATGGCAAGTTTATTTGCATGTACTTTCTTGAAAGAAAAATAATTTAAAATGAAACAAAGAAGTATTATCAAATGTGTATCATAGAAACATTTATTAATAAGGAAAACAACTTTCAGTAAACACTGTATTTCATTATCATGAGTCTGAGTCCATAAAACTGTGTGCATCCATTCATAGATATAATATATTGAAGAAAAAACTACAAATTCTTTCTGCTTTTTGTAATATGTGGCTTTTAAAAATAAGCCTGGTGATTTTACCCTTTTTTCCCTACCTTTGAATTTATACTATAGCTTTCAAATTAACCCTACTTGAGAAAATAGAGTAATTCATGACCCAATATTCTTCTGCAATGATTTCTGAAAGATTTTGTGGTTTGAATAATAATTCAAGTTTCTGGAACTATCTGGCCATTTTGCATATGTTCATTTCATTCTTGGTCAACGTATGTTTCTACATTATTAGTATAATTTTAAAGTATCCACAAGGCTATTTTTGTGGCTATCTTAAGAGATAACTCCAATAAATAGGAGGTGGTTATATTTCAAATGATTTGGGAAAAATTAATAGTTGGCTTAACCCAAAATTGTACAATTTTTTTTAATTATTTGTAACAAGATTAGCCAATTCTGCAGTTCTCTTTGGCAGACCAAAAAAGGTTTTATTAAAATAAACTTTCAGGAAATGAAGTTAGCAATATATACAATAGGCATATATTATCTCAGGATTATTTTCTCACTAAAATCCTCTAAGATGGCTATTGAAATTTCATACCAGCAATTACCATTAATTGCAAGTATAGACCAAAATAGTCAAAATAGAGATAGTTTACATGTCATATTGAAATAAGGTAGCAGTTTTTAAGCAATGAACCTATCATTAATGAAAAGCTTAAATTCTTTCTCCAGTTGGTCTTGAAGTGTGAGATTTACTGCGTATGTTATGGCAAAACTCCGGCAGCTGACTAATTCATAAATAGGGAGTAGACTGGTTAGAATTTCCTATGGTAATTCAGGATTCAAGTTTCTTTATTCAAAAATAATTTAGAAGTCATTAAGGGATTTCAGTATAATTGAAGTACAATAAATTGTCACTGCAATTTTATTCCAGAGTTCCAAATTTAGGTGTTAAAAGTGGTTCTTTTATCTATGATTATCTTGATTGAGTAATCCTGCTTAATTATTTAATTAAAGCATAAAACAATTCAAATAACACAGATACCACTCAATCCCAAACTGTCAGCTGAATTAAGGCCAGTGTAGTTATCTGTGTTTTTGGTTTTGTTTGTTTGTTTTGAGACGGAGTTTCGCTCTTGTCACTCAGGCTGGAGTGCAGTGGTGTGATCTCGGCTCATTGCAACCTCCACCTCCTGGGTTCAAGTGATTCTCCTGCCTCAGCTTCCCAAGTAGCTGGCATTACAGGTGCCCGCCACCACACCCAGCTAATTTTTTGTATTTTTAGTAGAGATGGGTTTTCGCCATGTTGGGCGGGCTGGTCTCGAACTCGTGACCTCAGGTGATACCCCAGCCTCAGCCTCTCAAAGTCCTGGGATTATAGGCGTGAGCCACTGTGCCCAGCCTATCTGTGTATTATTCCATGTACATGAGTATGGTTGTAAATGAGGAAGGAAGAATAGCACTTTTCACTTCTGGTCTACAGCCAAGTCATGTCTCCCATGAAAATATTTACTATATGATAAGAATGAACAATATTCAAGATGCTTAAGGTGCTAGGGAAATGAAACACATAGCAGCAGCAGCTCCCACTTAAATAGGGCTTACTGTGTACAGAGTACAGGTCCTAGAGCTTTGGATGAACTGATTTAATTTGCACGGCAAATTCATGAGGTTACTACTATATATCCCATTTTACAGATGAGGGCTAAAACATCGAAAGGGTTAGTAACTTGCCAAGGTCATGAACTTGGTAAATCAAAGAGCCAAAATTAAAACCCAGACAATTTGACTTCATAACCCATGCTCTTAGCCAAGTAACAAAGTTTAACCAGGCTAGAGAGTAATACTTGGCCAATTGTCCCAAATATCTGAGACCAAACAATCTGGAGTCACTTTAGCTAGAATCTTCAATAGAGTGGCTAACATTACTGATATTATTTTATGCAATCTCCTTCCCTCCCGTCATTCCTTTACCCTTGATAATTTCATTTTAAGGAAAAGCGGCTAAAGTGGGTCCAAATCAATCACCATGCTTTAGTCAGAGACTAAAAAGGAATCATGATGTGAATTTTTCAATTTCTGTGATGTAAAGAGAACAGAACTTGGAGCCAGAAGTCTACCCTGCTTAATGGTATGAATTCTGGGCATCAATCACATGCAAAATGGGAATAGTGACACTATTTCACTGGGTTCTTGTGAGGATTACATGTGAGCAAGTGTAGAAAAAGCCCTCAAATTGATGGGGGGTCATGGCTCTATACAATAAAAAATTTTTAAATATTTGTTGAATATGAATTAGAAGGATTATAATAATAAAGTTAGAAAAATATCCTCTAATAATCAATAAAAAGATCAAAATTGATGAAAAGGAGAGAGTGCCAGTGTGTAAATGGAGAGAGATCAAGATTATGGGGGAGGAAATGATATTCTGTAGACACTAATACTCAAAAGGTACACTAGAATTCATTCATTCAGCAAATATTAATAAAACACCTACTGGTTCCTAGCAGTGGTCATGGCATTTGAGATTCATAGTGAACTAAACACACAGAATCTCTCTGCCATCTGACTCTGCCCACTCCAAAAGATTAATCCTTCTAAAGAACCATCATGATGGGTTATTTCCTTGTTTGAAAGTCTTAAATAGTTCTTTATTGTCTACTTAATAAATTCCAAGCCTCCTAACCTGTCATCCAATGTCTTTTATATTTTCTCGAGCTCAAAACATTTTTTCAGCTTAATTTCTTACTATTTCAACTTTTCCCCTACATGAACTCTAAAATGTTATTGTAAAAAAATAACATTTTAAAAAGACCAGGACATACGCATGGGCAAGGACTTCATGTCTAAAACACCAAAAGCAATGGCAACAAAAGCCAAAATTGCCAAATGGGATCTAATTAAACTAAAGAGCTTCTGCACAGCAAAAGAAACTACCATCAGAGTGAACAGGCAACCTACAGAATGGGAGAAAAATTTTGCAATCTACTCATCTGACAAAGGAGTAATATCCAGAATCTACACAGAGCTCAAACAAATTTACAAGAAAAAAAACAAACAACCCCATCAACAAGTGGGCGAAGGATATGAACAGACACTTCTCAAAAGAAGACATGTATGCAGCCAAAAGACACATGAAAAAATGCTCATCCTCACTGGCCATCAGAAAAATGCAAATCAAAACCACAATGAGATATCATCTCACACCAGTTAGAATGGTGATCATGAAAAAGTCAGGAAACAACAGGTGCTGGAGAGGATGTGGAGAAATAGGAACACTTTTACACTGTTGGTGGGAATGTAAACTAGTTCAACCATTGTGGAAGACTGTGTGGCAATTCCTCAAGGATCTAGAACTAGAAATACCATTTGACCCAGCCATCCCATTACTGGGTATATACCCAAAGGATTATAAATTATGCTGCTATAAAGACACATGCACATGTATGTTTATTGCGGCACTACTCACAATAGCAAAGACTTGGAACCAACCCAAATGTCCATCAATGATAGACTGGATTAAGAAAATGTGGCACATATACACCATGGAATACTATGCAGCCATAAAAAGGATGAATTCACATCCTTTGTAGGGACATGGATGAAGCTGGAAACAATCATTCTTAGCAAACTATCGCAAGGACAAAAAACCAAACACCCCATGTTCTCACTCATAGGTAGGAATTGAACAGTGAGAACACTTGGACACAGGAAGGGGAACATCACACACCAGGGCCTGTCGTGGGGTGGGGGGAGTGGGGAGGGATAGCATTAGGAGATATACCTAATGTAAATGACAAGTTAATGGGTGCAGCACACCAACATGGCACATGTATACATATGTAACAAACCTGCACATTGTGTACATGTACCCTAGAACTTAAAGTATAAAAATAAAAAATAATAAAATTTTAAAATATTATTTTTAAACATAAAAAAATATAAAAAGACTCTAGAACTGCTCTAGTTTTGGAATCAAAGTATATTTTAGTATAGCTGGGACATTTGAGAAGTTTGAGAAAGGAAGAATTGCAGATGACAGAACTGTGAAGGAAAATTGGACTCCAGCCAGATTATAAAGGACATTATATGCCACACTAAGAAGTCTCAGTTTGTTCATAAAGACAACTGAACACTGTTATAACCAAGAAGTGTTATGATCACGTCTGTGTTATTGAAAGGTAATTCTGGGGACAGTTGTAGGATGGATTTGAAGAGATGTCTGATGGCATGAGAAGCAGCTAAGAGAATATTGCCATAATGATGAAAGATGGTCACAGCTAAATGAATAATGCAGCGGAGCTCATGGCACCAAGGGCCTTATTCCTAGGAAACATTTCAGAGCTATTATCAATAAGGTCAGAGACAGGTTGGCAGAATGGTTTAATAGTTATGTGGTTCTGGAATCAGACTGCCCTTGTCTCAGACCTACCTTGCCCACTTACTAGTTTATGACTTCTGTCAAGTTACCATATCTCTCTTACATTCATTTTCCTCATTTTTAATGTAGAGATAAATAGCACCTACCTCCAGAGATGCTATAAGAATTAAAGTCAATACTCCATACTGAGTTCTTGGTAACAAGCTGGCTAAGGAAGTGCTTTATGAATGTTAGCTATAAGCTGTAAAACATAGAGAGTCAGAAGCATCATTTCCTCCCAGCTTTGTGTGTCTTCGAATTTGTTGAGCATTCCTTATACTGTACATATATTGCATGTTTACCTTTATTGAACCATTCTTCATGCCATCTCTTTCAGTTCAATTTCCATCTGCTAAAATCCAACCTAATCCCAAGTCCTTGATTTAGTCATCTTTTAATTCCCAGTGCTTTAACACATTTTAGATTTCAATTAAATTTGGTCAAAGTTCTCTGAAAACCTCACCAAACATGTTTTTTTCACCCTCTGAACTTTCACAGGACTTCATATCATTCTTGACTCTTACCACAGATAATTTTGCATTTGAGGACTTAATGTATGTAACTAATCTCCCTTCATTGCTCTGTGAGACCCTTCCCCACTGCAATTCTTTTGGCGCTTTGCACCTAATTAGATTGGTCTCTTACAAGGTAAGTCTGAGCATAACTGTTTAATGATTCACTCACTTACACACTCAGTGACAAATAATTCAAAGGAAAACCATCAACTAGATTTTAAGCACCTTATTGCCCTAAACCGATTCTCCTTGTAGTCAATACTTACTTCTAATGTTTCATCATCCTGGAACCTGTTGTGGGAAAGCAGTCTGAAAGGTGTTCATTAAGTAATCTTGAATTCATACAATTTGGTCCTCTGTTGATTGCCCTTGGGCACTTCATTATTCTTACAAAACCTTTCCAAAAAGTAAAACTCAAATTTTCTCAATTTAAGATAATTTTAACTTTTAAGCAAACGTCGTGCTATAATTTAACAGAGATGATAGCTGTTTATCCTGACTGAGTCACATCACATTTCACTGTGTGGGCAGGCATCTGAATGTTTCACAAACAGCAGTTATGAAGGGTGTAAATATTGGTTGGCTTAACTTAGTTTAGAAACACAAGGCTGCTACGGCCAGTGAGCTAAACCACCACCACTGTTCCACTAAAATATTTTGGGTAGGGCTTTAAAATGTTTTGAGAGGGCAGCCAGCCAAACACATGTGCCATCCAGATTTCCAAGTCTAGGAGTGGAAAAGAGGGAAACCTGCCCGAGCATGCGCAGAGCAGAGAGCAACCCCACAGTCACTTCTTCTATGCTCTAGTGCTGTGCCCCTGCCTGGGCCCCTGGCAGCACACCCGTCCTGACTGCAGCCACTCCAGGCCCTGTGGCACACAACATTCACCCTGACATTACGCCAGAATCAGGCTGCCTCTGCCTGTCACCAGGGGCCAAAAGACAGGATTCCACTGCATCTGAAGCAAATGTTGTTGAGGCATGCCAGGAAAACTGTGAATCAGAGGCCAATTTGGGAAGCAAACCACCTCACAGATTTCTTGCTCAACCTAGGAACAAAACTCCTATCATTTGAAAGCATCAATACACACCTCCTTCATTCCAAAGACATCATAGTCATTCTGTATCTTATAACCTCTATTCTCCTACCCACAAGTGGTTGTTATATTTATTCATCAGACACACAAATAAGTATCTGCACACTGCATCCTACACCCCTTCCCAAGGGTATGCCTTATGGCACACAGAGGGCAAAAGCAATGTATCAGTCCCACTTCTACCAATCAGAAAACAGGCTATCCACATTCTTTTCCATGTAATAGAAACATGTGCCTCTGATCCAAAGACTTTTGGTTGATAGGACTCTCAGAATGCAAACATAAGTTTCAAATATTAATTAATAGAATGTGTAGTTAATTTAAAAATAAACAGTTAAAATCCAAACATATTAAAAGTCCAATTCAAATATAAATTTCATGCAAATCAAAAATTTGCACTCTCTAATTATTAAAACAGTAACATTTGTGTAGTCATTCAACATTTTTTCCAATGTACAATAAAATTTATAGGGTGATTTTACTGCCATCTGTACTTCTGCTTTTCTCCATCCAAATGGCAACCTTCTTTTCCCCAACCCCAACACCCAAAATCTCTTTGATGTTGGAATTCTTTTGCTGAAACCTACTAAAATTTGGATAACTGTTTGAAAAATTCAATATTCTCACAAAAAGACTACACTTATATTGCTCATGATAAAATAATTATGTGTGCATCAAAAGACAGACTGCTATCTAAATAAATACTTTTTAAAATGTGAGCATGATTCAATTTGATAAACATTAATTAACTTTACTATAGGTTGGTTCCAATGCTAGACATTATATATAATAAATATAAGCCCCCTCAACGAGCTTATAATCTAATGGGTAAAATAGATATTAAAATATCTAACTATAACCTAAAATGGAATAATGTAAGAACTAAAGTGAATTATAAACATGTTATAAGATTAAAATGGAAGGAACTATTCATCTTGATGAAGGGATTAAGATAATGTTTCATAAAGAAGTAGCACATGAGCACCTTGAAAGATGAGTAAGATTATGATAGAAAAGAGATAAAGAATCTTCTACTCTCTAAAACATCATACCTTAAAAGTACAAAGTGGGTGCAGAAACTCACAGATAGCGTGGAATGGCCAGAGGACGTGGCATGATTATGACCTTCAGCATTTATATGTTAGTTATTTACTACACATTCAGATGTCTCTATCTTGTGCCTGTTATATTCCAGGCAGAGTACCTGGCACTGAGGATTCAACAAGGGTTGAGATTTAGTCTTGCCTTCCTATATAGAGAGGATTTTGTAAAATTTCATTTTCGTAGGCAAAAAGAAGTTTGTGAAGGTTCTCATGGAAAGAGATGGATAAATGAGACTATGTTTTGAGAGCACTATCCTTTGAAAACACATCAAACAGATTGGAGGGACAAGACTGGAAACAGGAAGAGTTTCAAGTATCTTGGAGGACACTTACACTCTGCAATGCTATTTTCTTCCTGGTAGAATTAAGGCCACCAGCAGTATTACCCAAGGCTTCTCTTCTCACTGTGACATGGAGAAATGATTTGCCAGATTGGTGAATTTCAAAGGAGAAACCAGGCATGTAGAGTTCTGTTCACCCCTCCTCCTGATCTCTTGGGAAAGCACCTGACCTTGGAGATCTGTTCTCCTCATCTTCTCCAGGCTGCAAGTTGTCCACAGCTGACTATAACTGGGTGGGTAAGGCTGGCTAATTCAAAAGTTTATATTTAGGAAAATTTGAAGATCTTTGCACATCTGAAAAGATTGTCTTCATATTTTTTATTTTATTTTTTTGAGATAGAGTCTCACTCTGTTGCCCAGACTGGAGTGCAGTGGTGCAATCTCGGCTCTCTGCAACCTCCACCTCCCAGGTTCAAGCAATTCTGGGACTGCAGGAGCATACCACCACGCCCAGCTAATTTTTTTGTATTTTTAGTAGAGACAGGGTTTCACCATGTTGGCCACGCTGGTCTCGAACTCCTGACCTCATGACCCGCCTGCCTCGGCCTCCCAAAGTGTTGGGATTACAGGCATGAGCCACCACGCCCAGTCCCTGTCCTCATATTTTTATACCTGCATAGTATTCCCTTTTTGGATGCATCTTAACATTACTGTTGGAAACAAGTTATTTGCAAGGTTTCCTATTATAAACAATACTGCAGTTTAATGACTTGTGCAGACCTCATTTCATATATTTATCCACTTATCTGTGATATAAGTACCTAGAAGGAAAGTCTATATACATTCACAATTTTAGTAGACATTGCTCAGTTGTCCTCCACATGGTTGGACTAATTTATGTACAGCAATATATGAGAGCCAATTTGCCCCACATTGCTTGCCATCCCAATATTTAGATTCTATTCAGGTTCCTCAGTTTATAGAAAATGTATTTTATAGAACATTTTCTAATCTTGGCACACTGTGAAAGTTAAAATTCTTCTTATTATGTATGACAATTCTCTGCCTAAACAATTCGTGAGGTTCTAAAATATAAAAACATTATGTGAACATCAAAGTGCATGGATCTCCTCACTTATTTAATTTTAATATTTTAAGATATATCTCAATATATGGAAAAACATACTCTGAGCTTCAATATAGTCAAATGTAACTTGACTTTAAAACAGATTTTGCTTTTCTGAATTGGAATTTGAAATGCCAAAATATCTATGTTGTACTCAGATGTAATGTTTATTACCACAGGTGTAATAACAAATGTAATCATTGTCAATTAAACAATTTTAAGATGTGTGATATGCAGGGAAATGGGCCAGATCTTGGGAATAGAAAGAAAAATAAGATAACTGTTACCCCCTGCCCTCAAAGTAATTACCATGCATTAATAATTACTACAGAATATAGTAAAAGACAACTTCCAAGTGGAGAATTATTTATTTCAACCAATGAAAAGCCTTTTTACCTATACAATACTACCTCTTATTAAAATACATCTAGGCCGGGCGCGGTGGCTCACACTTGTAATTCCAGCACTTTGGGAGGCCAAGGTGGGCAGATCACGAGGCCAGGAGATAAAGACCGTCCTGGCTAACACGGTGAAACCCTGTCTCTACTAAAAATACAAAAAATTAGCCGGGCGTGGTGGCAGGCGCCTGTAGTCCCAGCTACTCGGGAGGCTGAGGCAGGAGAATGGCATGAACCCGGGAGGCAGAGCTTGCAGTGAGCCGATATCGTGCCACTGCACTCCAGCCTGGGTGACAGTGCGAGATTCTGTCTCAAAAAAAATAAAATAAAATAAAAAATTAAAATAAAAAATAAATACACCTAATCCCTTTTGTTGTGAAATAAATTTATTTATGTTTGTTGTGAAAATCAGTTCTATTGGGTTAATATCTATTATTTGTGTTGTGAAGTTAATTTCTGTCCATGCAAAAGTATGATTCCAGATAATTACATTTATAATGCTACAAATTTTGGCAGAGTGGTCATCTCATATTTTCTTCCACTGGTCCATAAAAACTAAAATATTGCAGCTGACAATTATCCTACAATATCTAATTTTATATCCAAAATAACTTATTTACATTGTTGCTTTTTCCCCATAATTTTAAATGACCAGTCTTTTCTGAATGGACATCTTAGCTAAAAACATCTGATCATTTTATTGGGAAGAGCAGATAATAACTAATTCAGTAAAAAGTGAAAGTGTTCTACTTTTGCTTAACATGATAACTCTGGTCCCAGAACTTCTGAAAAAAACGCACTATGCAGTTTCATAACTAAGTCCTGTCCTCAAAATGAAAGATTGTAAGGAATATGATACATGTTTGAGTCTGTGTGGGAGACTTATAATGTTAGAAGAGTTCTTTTTTTCCATTCATATACGGGATTTAATTCCTCTTTCACCTAAAAGAGGAAGGACAGGGAACCTCAGCAGCCCAGAAAAAGCCACGTAGCCAGAGAGCAACATGGTGGAAAGAGAAGAACATGGGGCCAGGACAACCAGGTGCCAGCTTCAGCTCTGACAGCCAATGAGCCAAGGCAAATTACCAGGCACCCAGGAGAAACAGGTGTCAACCTCAGCTCTGACAGCCAATGAGCAGGGCAAATTACCTGCCAAATCTTCACTCATTTTCTCAGCTGTAAAGCTTCACCAGATGTTCTCTAAGACTTCCAGTTCTGATATTCTCATCTATATTCTGACATTTCCAACCTTCATCTTGTACTTCTTCTTCCCAAGAGAGCAGATGGGAAGATCAGAGAAGTATATCATATCTGAGTAGGAAAGAAGTCAATCGTGACTTTCAGTACCTTTTGGACACTCTAGTCCAGAAATGCTTCTGGTGGCAGAACAGTGGCTACGGAAAGAAAAAAATGCACTAGGAGACAATTATGCAAGCAAAAAATGCTTATTTCTTTCCTTCTCCAAATGTGAAAAACAAAAATGTGACTGAGTACTGTATGCTGTTGTAAGATTTTCCATTTATAGAGTCTTATAGTAATATTCATTCAAGTCCTAATTTTCCAAGGTTATTTTTAACCTTAGTAACAGTATGATTGTTCTACTTCACTATGGTAACCATATAACATCAATTTTCCAAGACAGCCTCAATTTTAATTGACTTGTCCCTAATTTAGACCAAATTTTAGACTTATCTCTTTTGTAAGTTTAGGGAATATGATTACCCACGTATTTAATTATCCCATCTGTGTCTCTCTTTCTTGATTACAATAACAAATTTGACATGAAAATAAAAGAGTAAGCAGAGACCCAGATTTTAATATTTCACATCTTTGTACTTGGCAAATGGTCTCACAAGCTGATATGGTGACAGAAGAGTTGGAGGCTCACAGAAAATCTACCCATTAAAGTAGACACAGATACTAGGAGATATTTGGCTACATTAACTAACCACACAGAGTTTAGAAGGCCTGGAAAAAAAAGTCAGGATTGTCTTATTTTTAGTGGCATTTTCAAGTGAAGATACTAGGGTCCCTGTCAGGGGAGAGAAGCCAACTAAGTTTAAGAAGCCAGAAAGGCTGACAGTTGTCTTCTGGGAGAAATATACAAGGGCCACAAGACCTTGGTAACCAGACTGAGGTCCCAGGTACTACACAGGAGTCCACATAGAAAAGAGAAAGAAGAGGGCAAAGGTTATCAGAAATGCCCAGTGCTGGATACAATGATACATGGAAGAAAGGAAAATGTTTATTACTTTTTTACATATTGACTATAGGCATCATGACACTGTGTTCCTAAATCCTTTAGTATACATGATCAAAATAAAAGTAGTTTTTAAACTTTGTTGTATTATATTCCTCTTTCAAAAAAAAAACTGCTATAAGTTATGAAGGCTTTCAGAAAAAAATGCAAACACACAATATTGTACAGTTCATTTCAGGGGAATCACAGCTTCCCAGAAAGTCATCCACAGACTTCAATTCAAAACCTTTGGCAAACAGAGATAATGTCTTTTTAAGATAACCTAGGAGTCCAGTGCCTGCAAATGCCAAGGCTAGTTGGCAACTAAGAGTATTTGGGTAGCCCAGTGACTGCAGGAGACTCATTCTAGAACTGGGAGGATAATTAGTAAAGTCAGTCTCATGGGGAGCAGAAGTTGTCCTGTTTGGTCTAGAAAGTGGTGTAGGGCTTAGATTTGTGGTATGAAAATCAGCAGGCCTGGCTCTTGAAAGCTCAATCCGGCAAAGGCTGAGAAATGATGTGTTCGATGAGGTTGATGTAAACAAAAAACCTACTGCCTGTGCACCATGACCTACACTACAGACAAAAATAAAGTCGGGTTTTTCTAAGGGTCAAGCATGAATAGTAAAGGTCAGAGAAGAGGGTTCTGCTAATGGCATTTGGCAAAAGGTAAAAGAAAGAAAGAAAGAAAGATGGTGACCAGATGTTCTCTATTCAGAATATGTAAAAGGGAAATTACATTACAGTAGTTGGAATTCAAGTTATATAAAAGGAAAATCTTCCATCCAGTGAACTTTGTAAAGCATGAGACCTAGTTACTGATGGACAGACACTACTATTCTCCTTCCATGAATTATTCAAAAATAGAACAGATATTTGTGTGTTTTTAGAGATTTGAATATAAAGTTTCCAGAAACAAAAGTTCAGGTCGGGCATTCATGGAGATATTCAAATTCCTTGAAAGACTGACATATCCATCTATTTGATATTTATTTCATTATAAAAATGTTTATAATTATTTTTAAATCCATTGAATTCCTCTAATCTGACACTTCACCCAAACTTTTCCATAAAAAATTACTGAGAATAAGAATTGCTTGATGTAATTCACAATCAATATAATCATGTGGATTCCATTCAGCATCTTTAGTGTTCTTATTAATTCTAATTAACTTGTATTAAGAACAATTAATACTGAAACCATCAAGCTGTTGCCATCAAGTTATCTATCCCTAATTGAAATTATATTTTTAAGCAAAATGATTCTGATATCTACATACATATGTTGAAAATAATATCCTAAGTAAGTACACTCTGGAAAACTATGCAGAAAATAATGGAAAAGTAAACACAAAAGATGTTCTGGAAAGACTGTTAGAAAAGTAATGAGATTTACAGATTGACTAAAACAACAGAAAAACCTCCAAAGAATATTTGACATTTGGTCAGTCAGTCAGAGGAGAGTAGGCAGTTGGTCAGGAAAAATGTGAATCATAAAAGTCTATCTCTTCCATTATACAATGCATATGACTCAGATGTCTGTTAGCTCGTTCTTGGTCTCAAACCTAAAGTCAGCAACTGCTTTATTTATTTGGCTTCATGACCCAGATTAGATTTCCTGTTCTTTCAACTTGTAATACGTGTAGCTCACACTCACACAGAATTTGGGGTAGAGTGTAATGATCCTCCCATCCATTCACACCATCTTTTATTTTGGCCAGTTGCTGGGGCAAAATTGCCATGTCTATCACCTACAGCATAAATTTGGTCTTCCAGCCAAATATTAGGAAGCACAGTAGTGACTGCTATGGCAACAGACTAAACAGACCATCTAAAAGGTAGTTGGAAGAAGAAGTAAGCTATTCCAAATACAGAGAGGTAGGAAAGTTTAAATTTCTCAAATCCTAAAATATGAAAACCAAGAGCATATACATCTTAGTTATGGCAATCTTGATGAAAATATAAATAATTATTTTCTATTATTGTTTTATCAATATTACTTTCTAAGAATTTGTTAAGTGATTTAATCTCAGCTTCTAATGAGCTACAAATTCAAAAGAAAATTTCAAAATAATAACGCTTTTCCAAAGTTTCCAAATGCTGACTCCTTAAATAAGATTACACACAAATAATTTGAAATGATTTCATTCCTTTTGAGTTGTTCCCATCTAGCCTTCCAGTTGAAAAGAAAAATATTAGCAGCACCAAATATAAGCAACAAAGGAAGAAACCCTTTCCTTTCCTACCTTCAGCTTTTTTCTCTGTCCAAACCCTACCTTCAGTTTTTTTCTCTGAAAGCTTTTACTTTTCTTGGTCCTTCCATTATAAACAAACACACACACAGACACACACACATACATGCACACACACACACTACCTTACCAACTTTTTATCAGGACAAAGTTTTTTTAGTCACTTGTACAAAAGAATAAGATGATTGCCTGCTGTATTTGTGGGGTTGGCTGAAACTTTAAAACTGATCATGAAGAGAAACAGCATTTATGGTTCACCGACTAGTTCTCTAAAACAGTGAATCTAAGCCCTGTCTGGCTCAGTCTTCTTTACAAAAAATATTTTTTTAACATTCTTGTACTATCATGAAATTTTCAGAACATATAACTTACACACATACCTAATTTTAAATCCCTATATTGTTCTAATTACATAAAAACAATATAATCTAATTAATCCCCATATTGTTCTAATAAGAAATGTAAAAGGAATTTAAAATAAAATAAGTATTTCAATATTCGATGCTCAACCATGATGACACTAGATGATGGGGAATAATAAGATTCTCATTATCAACCAATATGGATTTATAATAACTAGGACAATATTCATCTGGTTATTGCAGATGCATTTCAATATTCAACATCTAGATATAAAAACTAAATTATTATGGTCAGATTAAATGTATGTCCCAGTTGCATTCCAGAGAAATTTATTACATATTAAAACTATTCAGAAAATAGTTGGTGTTTGCATATGTAATGAAGTTGTTCCTATGCTCAAATAATTACAAATGGATTTTTCACTTACATGAATGACTGGCAAGACCTTCAGTCAAGCAGGACATAGGATAATTCTACCCTGCATTCCAGGAAATAAAGCATCTCCAGTTTCCAGCCACTTGATGTCGTTTCAATTGTTTTAACAAATAAAATGCTCTCAAAAACATCCAAAATTCCCCTAGAGAGAAGTACCCCATCCTCCACCACCAACCTTGAGAATCACAGGTCTAGAGGGAGATAGCTGGGCAACTTTAAACCCATATTGGATGTAAGGTGGGACATGAAGTGTTTCCTTTGGGGAGATTATAACAGAATATATGTGTGCCATTATAAATACAGTCATGTACTGCATAATACTTTAGTCAACAGTAGACAATATATACAATGGTAGTCCCATATGTTTATAATGGAACTGAAAACTTCCTATTACCTAGTGACGTAGCTTTCCTAACATTGTGGTACAACTCATTACTCACATGTTTGTGGTGATTCTGGTGAAATAAATCTACTATGCTGCCAGTCACATAAAAGTGTAGAGTAATGCCCTAGGTCTTCACATTCACTCACCACTCACTCACTCAGAGCAATTTCTAGTGCTGCAACCTCCATTTATGGTACATGCCCAATACAGGTGTACCTTTTTAAATCTTTTATATCATATTTGTTACTATACCTTTTCTATGTTTAGATAGATTTAGATACACAAATACATACCATTGTGTTACAGTTGCCTAGAGTATTCAGTACAGTAACATGCTGTAAGGTTTGTATCCTACGTGTGCAGTAAGATATACTATCTAGGTTTGTCTAAGTACACTCTTTGATATTTGCACAGAAGAAATCACCTAATGAAGCATTTCTCCAAATATATCTCCATCATTAAGTGACACATAACTATACTTTCAAGTTCAAAGAATTGGCATATGCAAACTATGCTCTCTGACTATAAAGAAAATAAATCAAAAGTCAATAACAAAGATAAGTTTTAAATTAAGCATGTTCTCTGACTATAAAGAAAATAAATTGAAAGTCAATAACAAAGATAAGTTTTAAATTAAGTATGTAAAAAATCAATTGCATTCTTACATACTAGCTACAAACGGCTAAAAAATACGTATGTAAGATACAATTTATAATAGCAAAAATACAAAGAATGAAAGAAAATATAACAAAATGTGTAAAAGAAGTCCAAGAGGCATATTATAAAATTTTATTGAAATTCATTAAAGAAAATCTAAATAATTGAAAACATTTAGTATGGATATTCAAAGGAAAATGATATTTTGACCATGTCTGTTTTCAAGTGACATAAATGTGTAACATCAAATGATACACTATGCAGTCATGAAAATGAATAAACTACAGCTTTTTGAAGCAACATAGATAAATCTTAAAAACAATATGTTTATAGAAAGAAGGGAAATTCTAAAGCATGTATACTGTCTGATTATATTTATAGTAAACTCAAAAACAGGAAAAACTAAACTGTATTGTTTAGGGATGCATACATGATGGTAAAACCATAAAGAAAAGCAAAGAGACAGTTACAGTAAATCAGAATGGTGGTTAACTCTAGAGGGAAACAGACAGTGTATAATCACGAATAGCTTCAATAAGATAAATATATATGCAACCCAATAAAAAATAGGCAAGATATATGAATCCTTGGACTCATAAAAAACAGTAAAATTTAAATTTTAAGTTATTTCATAGTAAAACTGAAAAGACAAAAATCTTAAAAGCAATCAAAAAGAAAAGACAGATGACATACAAAGAACATTTATCACAAAATAACCTATTCAGAGTACTGAGGAAAAATATTGCCTAAAGAGAAATCTCCACTTAGCTAAATTATTGCACAAGTTGAAGTGTAAAAGAAAAATTTCAGAAAACGACCTACTGGAAAATTGATCTTTTACTTAAGCAACCACAGTGGTACCGAGGAATATGTAAGATTGGTACCAGTTGCTTGAGCATGGTAAGGGAGCAGGCAGAGAGCCTCTTCAGAAAAGTTGGAAAGGGCCAAAGGTTACAAAAATCCCTGGGGGACCAAGATCATATAAAAACACTAATTCAAAATGAACCAGAGACCTAAGTATTGTAAGAACAAAACTACAAAACTCTTGGAAGGAAGCATAAGAGTAAATCATTGTGACCTTAGATTAGGCAATTTCTTATGTGACATCAAAAGAACAATCAGCAAAAGAAAAAAATAGATTTACCAGATTAACATAAACTTGGTGCCTTACAACAACAGATATTTATTCTCACAGTTTGGAAGGCTAGAAGTCCAAAACCAAGGTGTCAGCGGAGCCATATTCTCTCCGAAGAGTCAAAGGAGCCCCCTTCCTTGACTCTCTTTAGCTTGCCAGCAACCCTTTGTGTTCTTAACTTGTAGACACAGCCTTCCAATCTCCATCATCAAATGACGTTCTCCATGTGTGTTCTGTATTCAAATTTTTCTTTTCTTAGAAAGACACCAGTCACTGGATTAGGGCCCATTCTAATCCAGTAAGACCTCATCTCAACTTATTTACATCTTCAAAGACCTTGCTTCCAAATGTGGTTACATTCAAAAGTACCTGGAGTTAAGACCTCAACAAATCTTTTACAGGACATAATACAACCTTCCGGAATCTCAACTTTGATAAAAATAATTTCACCAAAGAAGATATACAAATACCTAATAAATGTATAAAAAGTGCTCATTATCATTAGCCACCAGGAAATCAAAATCACAATGTAATACCACTTAACACTCAGAGAAGAGGCTAGACTCATAAAACAAACAAAAAACAGGTATTGGTGAGGAAGTGAAGAAACTGAAACTCTCTCATACACTGCTAGAAGGAATGTAAAATGTTGTAGCCACTTCGAAAAACAGTTTGGCATTTCCCCAAATAGTTAATCATAGAGTGACCATATGACCCAAATATTCCACTGTTATATAAATGAAAACATATGTTTACACAAAAGCTTGTACACCAAACTTTATATCACAATTATTAATAATAGCTAAAAGGTGAAAACAAGCCAAATGTCCATAAACTGATGAGTGGATAAATATTCATGTGGTATATCCATGCAAGGGAATATTATTCAGCCATAAAAAAAGACGTGAAATAGGCTGGGCGTGGTGGCTGATGTCTGTAATCCCAGCACTTTGGTAGGCAGAGATGGGCTGATCATGAGGTCAGGAATTAGAGACCAGCCTGACCAACATGGTGAAACCCTGTCTCCACTAAAAATACAAAAATTAGTGGGGCGTGGTGGTGCACACCTGTAATCTCAGCTACTGAAGAGGCTGAGGCAGGAGAATTGCCTGAACCTGGGAGGCGGAGGTTACAGTGAGCCGAGATTGTGCCACTGCACTCCAGCCTGGATGACAGAGCAAGACTTCATCTCAAAAAAAAAAAAAGATATGAAATATAGATATATGCAACCACATGGATGACCCTTAAAAACTAAGTGCAAGAACCCTGAAGACACAAAAGGCCACATATTGTATGATTCTAAATCTACGAAGTGTCCAAAATAGGCAAATATCTAGATACAGAAAGTAAATTAGTGGTTGTTAGAGGCAGGAATGAGGGGAAAATAGGGAATGACTGCTCATGAGAATAGGGTGTGTTTTGGGGATGGGGTGATGAAAATATTCTAAAATTACATATTAGGATGCTTGAACTCTGTGAATATATGAAAAAATACTGAATTATACACTTTAAAGAGGTGAATTTATGGTATATGAGTTATACCTCAAAAGATGTTATAAAAGATATGTTAAAATACTGCTTCAAAAGCACTTTCTGTCACTAGGTAGTCAAATGAAATATATAGATAATCTATGACGAGTCATTCTACTCCCAGGTATATATATATGCAAAAATTCTTGGACAGTTAACATAAAATCTCTAAAAATATTTGTTATATTAATGAAAATAAATACTATATTAAAACAAATACATATATAATATTAATAAAATGATAAATGAATTGATAAAAAGCATTGGGCTATGAAAACAAAAAGAATATATAATATAATGCCAAGAATCTTATGGTGGTGGGTTTGGTTGGCCTATTTGATTTGATAGAGTTATTTTCATAGTTGGCCAAATGACTTTTAGTAAACCACTTATTTTTTACCCTAAAAGCATTTCTGTAAATATAAATATAATGTAAGACACACATTGCCTGCATCCATACTCTTGCCTTGGTAGGAGTCAGATGAAGTATACAGATAATCTATGACCAGCCTAGAAGGTAAATTTTTCCAAAAATTCTTAGACTGTTACATAAAATCTCTAAAAATATTTATTATAGTGTAATATGTAGTACTGGCAAGTTGGAGGCAACCTGGGTGTTCATCGCTATATATTTGCTTACTAAAAATACAATCACAGAACATTCATTTTGCAAAAACACATACAAATGAAAAGGAACATGCTAAATGCATTTTTTAAATAATTGCCTAAGAAGAAGAAAATAGGAGCAATAAATATAGGAATAAAAGAGAACTAACTATTTTCATGTAACGTACCCATCATTTTTAAAAAGCAATAGAATAAGAAGGCCAGGAAACTGAGGAATGAGGATACTGAATGTGGAGCACAGTGGGGTTGATGCCTGAGACTGGACTTTTACATGCTCCTGGAGACATGATTCACAAAGGCAGGCTGACTCCTACCAAGTCCAGAGTAGATGCAGGCAATGTGTGTCTTACATTATATTTATATTTACAGAAAAGCTTTTAGGGTCAAACATAAGTGGTTTACTAAAAGTCACTTGGCCAACTATGAAAATAAATCAAGTAGGCCAACCAAACCCACCACCAAAATATTCTTGGCATATATTATATATTCTTGTTGGTTTCATAGCCCAGTGCTTTTTTATCAATCCATTTATCCTTTCATTAAATATTTTTATACATTATGATTCCTTCTGAATTATCTTTATTGACTATTTAATACAAAGATGCATCTCCAGATATGTGGGCTTTATATGTTTCCCTATCCCAAAGTGGCATTAAAAATTATGTTATCCACTGTCTTTTTACATTCAGTAAATAGTATTCAGACAGAGTTCTGGTTTTATTTGTTCCCATACCCTTTGAGTCACAGTACTTTTGAAATAAATTTTAAAAGGAAGTTCTTCATTAGTATGAACTCTTTGTTTAGTCAGAATCACAATCACCAAACTAAGAGTTCTAAGAAAATTGGCATTGTTTCCACAAGAAACAAATGGTATCACTCCATTTTTAAGATATAACACTCTCTTCTCTTTGGATAAAACATTTTGTTGCCTAAAATTGTCAGTAGTTCCAGCACCATTTCTCTGGCTAACTGAATATGTGGCAGAAGTTTAAATTGTTTCCAGACCTCATTCTATTTTTATATTAGTCATCAGAACAAATTCTATTCAGCATACTCTTCCCTCAGAAACAATTTTTCAGACAAACACCCTACATCTGAGAAGTAAGAAGCAATTGGAATTGGCATTCAGAGAAAATCCATGTTTAACAACTGCAGATTTGCTGCTAATGAATAGTTAAAAATAAATGAAGTTTCTTAACTGTTAAGTAGACATATACAAGACAATATGCTTTTTCTAGGAATGAACTATAAAGAATACACAAAAAAGCACTTCATCTTTTGGCCAAAAGGTAAAAATCACCTCTTTTTAACAAACAATATTTAGAAAATATGCCACTATTAGTGTCTATTTTGTATCAATTAAACTCTTTATTAAAATAATATATCTCTTACATAAAGCTACATATTAGAAAAGATGGAGAAGTTGTGTATCTTTTGGTCAAGAAGACAATTTTACATAAATCAGATTTGAGTGTTAGATCCAGCTTTGCTATTCAGCAGTTGCTTAACCTTTCAAAGACTTTGAAACATAAGGATAATAAATAAGATGATCACGTGTGTCTCTAAAACTTTGTAATACTCTGAAACCAAAATCAAGCCTTATCTTAAGGAAATGCAATGAGAGATTCCATAGAATTGGTCCATTACCATTACCAATTCCAGTACTTAACCATTTTCAATGCCAGGAAATTCATCTTAGCCAATCTAAATCTTAAGCCTTTCTCATAATTCTTTCCATTATGTGATTAGAAAACAGAGGGTTATTTTCCCTTGTATGGAAAAAAATTAATTCTATTCTTGAATATAGCTAATAAATTATTCCTCACATTTTCTTCCCCAGATTGAATAGTCCCAAACATTCCTTCAAAAATCTCAATTTCCCAGAACTTCCAATACTATATTGGGCATCGTTGTCTTGTGGCGGTTTTCAAAGGAAATGCTTCCAGCTTTTGCGCATTCAGTATGATGTTGGCTGTCGGTTTGTCATAAATAGCTCTTATTATTTTGAGATATATTCCAACAATCTCTAGTTTATTGAGAGTTTTTAGGATGAAGGAGCGTTGAATTTTATTGAAGGGCTTTTCTGCATCTATTGAGATAATCATGTGGTTTTTGTCGTTGGTTCTATTTAAAATGTGATGGATTATGTTTATTGATTTGTGTATGTGGAACCAGCCTTGGATCCCAGGGATGAAGCGACTTGATCATGGTGGATAAGCTTTTTGATGTGTTGATGGATTTGGTTTGCCAGTATTTTATTGAGGATTTTCGCATCAATGTTGATCAGGGCTATTGGCCTGAAATGTTCTTTTTTTGTTGTGTCTCTGCCAGGTTTTAATATAAGGATGATGCTGGCCTCATAAAATGAGTTAGGGAGGATTCCCTCTTTTTCTACTGTTTGGAATGGTTTCAGAAGGAATGGTACCAGCTCCTCTTTGTACCTCTGGTAGAATTCAGCTGTCAATCCATCTGGTCCTGGGCTTTTTTGTAGGTAGGCCATTAATTACTGCTTCAACTTCAGAACTTGTTATTGGTCTATTCAGGGATTCAACTTCTTCCTGGTTGAGACTTAGGAGGGTGTAAGTGTCCAGGAATTTATCCATTTCTTCTAGATTTTCTAGTTTACTTGCATAGAGGTGTTTATAGTATTCTCTGACGGTAGTCTGTATTTCTGTGGGATCGGTGGTGATATCCCCTTTATCATTTTTTATTGCGTCTTTTGATTCTTCTCCCTTTTCTTCTTTATAAGTCTGGCTGGCATTCTATCTATTTTATTGATCTTTTCAAAAAACCAGCTCCTGGATTCATTGATTTTTTTGAACCATTTTTCGTGTCTCGATCTCTTTCAGTTCTGCTCTGATCATAGTTATTTCTTGTCTTCTGCTAGCTTTTGAATTTGTTTGCTCCTGCTTCTCTAGTTCTTTTAATTGTGATGTTAGGGTGTCGATTTTACATCTTTCCTGCTTTCTCTTGTGGGCTATAAATTTCCCTCTACACACTGCTTTGAATGTGTCCCAGAGATTCTGGTACATTGTGTCTTTGTTCTCACTGGTTTCAAAGAACTTATTTCGTTTCTGCCTTAATTTCATTATTTACCCAGTAGTCATTCAGGAGCATGTTGTTCAGTTTTCATGTAGTTGTGAGGTTTTGAGTGAGTTTCTTAATCCTGAGTTCTAATTTGATTGCACTGTGGTCTGACAGACTGTTTGTTATGACTTCCATTCTTTTGCGTTTGCTGAAGAGTGTTTTACTTCCAGTTATGTGGTCAAGGCAATCAGACAAGAGAAAGAAATAAAGCGTATTCAAATAGGAAGTGAGGATGTCAAATTGTCTCTGTTTGCAGATGACATGATTGTACATTTAGAAAACCCCACTGTCTCAGTCCAAAATCTCCTTAAGCTGATGAGCAACTTCAGCAAAGTCTCAGGATACAAAATCAATGTGAAAAAATCACAAGCATTCCTATACACCAATAATCAACAAACAGAGAGCCAAATCATGAGTGAACTCTCATTCACAATTGCTACAAAGAGAATAAAAAACCTAGGAATACAACTTATGAGGGATGTGAAGGACATCTTCCAGGAGAACTACAAATCACTGCTCAAGGAAATAAGAGAGGACACAAACAAATGGAAAAACATTCCATGCTCATGGATAGGAAGAATCAATATTGTGAAAATGGCCATACCACCCAAAGTAATTTATAGATTCAGTGCTATCCCCATCAAGCTACCATGGACTTTCTTCACAGAATTACAAAAAAACTACTTTAAATTTCATATGGAACTAAATAACAGCCCGTATCATCAAGACAATCCTAAGCAAAAAGAACAAAGCTGGAGCCATCACACTACCTGACTTCAAACTGTACTACAAGGGTACAGTAACCAAAACAGCATGGTACTAGTACCAATGCAGATATATAGACCAATGGAACAGAACAGAGACCTCAGAAATAATGCCACACATCTACAACCATCTGACCTTTGACAAACCTGACAAAAACAAGCAATGGGGAAAGGATTCCCTATTTAATAAATGATGTTGGGAAAACTGGCTAGCCATATGCAGAAAACTGAAACTGGACCCCTTCCTTATACCATATACAAAAATTAACTCAAGATAGATTAAAGACTTAAATGTTAAGACCTAAAACCATAAAAACCCCGGAAGAAAAGCTAGACAATACCATTCAGGACATAGGCATGAGCAAAGACTTCATGACTAAAACACCAAAAGCAATGGCAACAAAAGCCAAAATTGATAAATGGGATCTAATTAAACTACAGAGCTTCTGCATAACAAAAGAAACTGTCATCAGAGTGAACAGGCAACCTACAGAATGGGAGAAAATTTTTGCAATCTATCCATCTGACAAAGGGCTAATATCCAGAATCTACAAGGAACTTAAACAAACTTACAAGAAAAAAACAAACAACCCCATCAAAAAGTGGGCAAAGGATATGAACAGACACCTCTCAAAAGAAGACATTTATGTGGCCAACAAACATATTAAAAAAGGCTCATCATCACTGGTCGTTAGAGAAATGCAAATCGAAACCACAATGAGATACCATCTTACGCTAGTTAGAATGGCGATCATTAAAAAGTCAGGAAACAACAGATGCTGGAGAGGATTGTGGAGATATAGGAACGCTTTTACACGGTTGGTGGGAGTGTAAATTAGTTCAACCATTGTGCAAGATAGTGTGGTGATTCCTCAAGGATCTAGAACCAGAAATACCATTTGACCCAGCAATCCCATTACTGGGCATATACACAAAGGATTATAAATCATTCTACTATAAAGACACATGCACACGTATGTTTATTGCAGCACTGTTCACAATAGCAAAGACTTAGAACCAACCCAAATACCCATCAATGATAGACTGGATAAGGAAAATGTGGCACATACATACACCATAGAATACTATGCATCCATAAAAATGGATGAGTTCATGTCCTTTGCAGGGCCACGGATGAAGCTGGAAACCATCATTCTCAGCAAGATAACAGAGGAGCAG
The DNA here is from genome assembly GCF_028885625.2 of Pongo pygmaeus. Classification (NCBI taxonomy): domain Eukaryota; kingdom Metazoa; phylum Chordata; class Mammalia; order Primates; family Hominidae; genus Pongo; species Pongo pygmaeus. The sequence continues at coordinate 89,257,183 of NC_072384.2, forward strand.
AAAACCAAATACCACATGTTCTCACTCATAAGTAGGAGTTGAACAATGAGAACACATGGACACAGGGAGGGGAACATCACACATCAGGGCCTGTCAAGGGGTGGAGGGCTAGGGGAGGGATAGCGTTAGGAGAAATACCTAATGTAGATGATGAATTGATGAGTGCAGCAAACCACCATGGCACATGTATACCTATGTAACAAACCTGCATGTTCTGCACATGTATCCCAGAACTTAAAGTATAATTTTTTTAAAAAAAATCTCCATTTCCAACTATTTAGAAACAATTTCCAACTACTCATGTAGTGGATTTCCTGTGATTATACTCAAGTTTTTTAGATTTTAGCTCTGGATCTCAAAACCAGACAATGAAATTCATGAAAGCTCTGAGGAGAGGTGAGTGTTATTCTCCACCAGGTTGTGGACATGGATAAGTAACACAGATATTTCAGAAATGAAGAAAACCTTTACTCCTTGTATAGCATGACCACCAATTTTGTGAAATGATCATAACTTTCTCTTTGCCAAAAATGTCTTAGGAAATGACTGGGTGGTTCTCCTCTACCATCCACAAACTAAGAAGAAGTTACAAATAGCTCTTCTTTATAGTATTCTAAGGAAAGACAGATTTCAAACTAGATAGATCAAAACACTGGTTATTTTCTGATCCCTAACAATATATGATGCTTTTGTATGTCAAGTCTCAGATAAAATCATATTTATATGATGGAAAGCATTATGATGGCAGAAAGGATAGAAAGTTTTGAATGTGTGAGATCTGACTCAAAATTTATCACTTACTATCATGTGACAGCCTATGTGCTTTCCATAGCTTACCACTTGATTTCTCTGGGCATTACTTTCCTCAATGCACTTAAGAGGAATGAGCTATCACTTCACACCTATTAGAATAGGTATTATCAAAAATACAAAAGAAAAGTGTTAACAGGGATGTGGAGAAAAGGGAGCCCTGGTACACTGTTGGTAAAAATGTAAATTAATACAGTTATTATTAAAAAAATGAAGGTTCACCAAAAAATTAAAAATAGAACTACCATATGATCCAGTAATCTCACTACTGAATATATAGCCAAAGGAAATAAAATCAGTATGTTGATGAGCTATCTACACTCTCATGTTCATTCCAGGATTATTCACAATAGACAAGACATGGAATCAGCCTAAGTGTTCATCAAGTAAGGGAAAGAATGGATAAAGAAAATATGGTATATATACACAATGGAATACTATTCAGCTCTAAAAAGAGAAGAGAATCTTGTCGTTTGCAACAATACAGATGAACCTTGAGGACATTTTACTAAGTAAGCCAGGCACAGAAAGACAAATATCATGGGATCTTACTTATATATGAAATATGAAAAAGTTGAAGTCATGGAAGCAGAGGGTAGAATGATGATTACCAGAATTTGGGGAGCCAGGGGAATTGGGAAGATATTGATGAAAGCACACAAAATTTGACTTAGGGAGAAGGAGTAAGTTTGAGAGATCTATTGCATAACATGGTGACTACAGTTATTAGCTATGTATTGTATACCTGAAAATCATGGAGAGCAATTTTAAGCATTCTTACCACAAAAAAAGATAACAATGTGAGGTAATGCACATGTTAAATAGCTTGATTTAGCTGTTCTACAATGTATACATATTTCAAAACATCGTTTTATATACCACAAATATATATAATTTTGTCAATAAAAATCTTTTTTAAAATAATGATAGATACTTCCTAAGATTGTTATAAAATTCTAATAAGATAAATAAGGTATAACCCAGATATACAGTATCCTTTTATCTACTCAGCCTAACTCTGGTACGACACTGATAGAAAATTAAACTCCTTCACAAGCATCCACAGAAAATCCATTTATAGCAAGCATATTGTACTTTGGGTATTTTTACTGAAGATTTACGAAGTCTGAGGGGGTCACATCACACAACACATAGCATTTCACTTATAGTTCTCCATATGTTTTGTCCACAAGTTCTGTCTTCTAACCTTGTGTTCAGCCTTACAAACGCTCCTTTCCTTCCTCTGGCATCCCCCTCACAGCCTGAATTGTCCCACCCTTGGTTACATGAACAATTCAGCCCAGCCTCAGCTTCTGCGCTAAAAACACAGACCTTTCTCTAGCAAAGTGGTCAGCAAATTACAGAACACACTGGAGAATTATAGCTAACTTGGCTTTTTTTCTACCACATAAGCAAAGAATTTTCTTGATAAAGTGCTTAATGAAAGTTACTTTTTTTCATTCATCCCTGTGGGAAATTGTACCAAAGAGAATTAGTATTTCATGCCAAAGGCAAAAAAAATAACAAATATTGAATAATGATATATTTTTATCTTTATACTTTTGTTTTCTAGCTTTACAATTTATTGTTTCAAATATTTCTAGTGTTCATGGTTAACCTACTCAGTAATAAAAAATAAAATATAATGCATTGATACTCTTCAATGCAAGACCTGTGGGCAATAGTTGAATGAGCACAATTTTTATTGTTTTAGTTTGTGTATAATTATTTTTATCTTTAATCTTTTTCTTTACTTGTGAAATTCCACTTTTTGCTCTGCTTGGTGACTTAATTATTTCTAGAAAAAAGGATCCTTAACTGGAAAAGCTCTTTGAGGATTTTAGTTCCTTTGGCTATAGTAAATCAAGCATGAGCCATATATCAGTGAAGCTTACTGAAGCTCTGAGATGATTAACAGAAATACAGTTTTTCGATTTACTTATCTTTCTATCACATGCCTTGCCTACTTTTGCATAGAAGTTATTAATTATATTGTATGATATTTAATTCTTAGACTACCTAATTTTAAATGTTAGCAAAGCATTTTTATTAGCATTAAATGATCCTCATAAAAGGAAAATGCTACCTTCTAAATTTCTGTGGCATAGTTATCTCATTTGCCATTTGGGCATCTTTTTTCAAAATAGCATTATTTATAAGTAAATGTATATATAAAAATCGAAACATGGAGTATCTTTTTAACTACATTAGTTTTCTTTCTTTCCTTTTTTGTTTTTTTTTTCTTTGAGATGGAGTCTTGCTCTGTTGCACAGGCTGGAGTGCAATGGCACAATTTCAGTTCACTGCAACCTCCACCTTCTGGGTAAGTGATTCTTCTGCCTCAGCCTCTCCAGTAGCTGGGATTACAGGCATGCGCCACCACGCTGGCTAATTTTTGTATTTTTAGTAGAGATGAGCTTTCACCATATTGGCCAGGCTGGTCTCGAACTTCTGACCTCGTGATCTGCCCGCCTCAGCCTCCCAAAGTGCTGGGATTACAGGCATGAGCCACTGCACCCGGCCTAATTACATTACTTTTCAAATAAAAGAGAATGTTTTCTTCTAAAATTCCAATCTTCTGGAATTAATGCTACTATCCATAATTTGGAGGCAAATCTTACAGATTACTATTAGTTTACTCTGTTTTGATTTTTAAACCTTCCTTTCTAAATACCCCCCAACTAATTTGTTAACTGAAAATACATAAAAATACAGAAAGCTTTTTCCAAATAACACTATTCTTTTCGATTGTTTGTAACAACCCAACATCATATGCCAATTGATTCAGTGCATGAAGTTTAAAATTATGAAATTTTCACTTTTTTAGGTCAAAATTAGCTGAATATCAGCAGTTTAATATGGTTTAGACTAATAACTATCTTTCTGTCCCAGAAGCAAAATATTGATACATATTTCTTCCTATCAGTTACACAACAAAGCTGCTAGGAAATTTTGGTAATCTGTCTCACACACACTACACAGAATGCTTATGATTTCAAATTTTTATCTCATCAACCAAGTTCTACATTTGTTTTCTCCAAATTAGGCGGTGTGTACTCTGAGAACAGAGTTGAAGATGATTGTGTTAGGGCTTTTATTCACTATGTGTAATAACCACCACATGCTATTTAATGTCATATACTTACTGGATTACATGTCTGCTGAGATGTCTTAGCCCCTGTTGCTCACTTACAGTAAATTGTGTCCTGTGAGGTTAAGGGCATAGAAAAATCTGGGAAGTTTTTCCTGGTTTTATGAATGACATCAGATTTCCAAAAGACTGCTAAATATGTGCTGGAGTTTTCAAGTACATGCTGACCATATTGCATAAAATTATTGTCCGATTGCCACATTTCAATTTTCCGTAGGAATTGCTCAGTTATGAGTCACATTACATAAGTTTGACTCACTTAAGGCTCTAACATTTTAGAAATCTACCTTATAAAAAAATATATTTAAACAAGTTGGAATATTTCTATATTGTTTCTGAAAAATAGCATCAGAACTTAGATTTAATATATTTTTAAAACCTTAGATTTATTTTCTCTTTTGCAATGATGTATTATTTCATACCTTCTGGTAGTTTTCAAAACTTTTGAGTTCTCATCTCATTTCTCTTGGATCTATCACTTAAACTTCCTGCTCAATTGCCATAAATTCTGTCTAAAAAATAAGATCTTAATTTATTAGCATTTAGTTTTCTTATTTTGCTAATTTAGAAAAGGCATATTTCATGAATGCTCATCATTGTAGCCTAAATTGATTTTTGGAGTAAAACAGATCTGCATTTGAATCTCCGCTATGCCATGCATCAACTATAAAACTTTGGGGACATTATTTTGCCACTCCATTTTCTCATTTGTGTGATGAAGATCATAAAAATTATATGTAGAAATGAAACTAGGCAACATATAAAATACATAATTTGGGGACCAAACTATACTAAGTGATGAATAAAATCACTAATTATTAATAGCATTAATATTGTTTACCCAAAATCCAAAACAAGAAGCCCTCTGACCATAGGTCTTTTAATTATCTAAGGACTATATACAAATGTAAGCCAATCAAAATGTTCTTAACATGACCCCAAGATTCATGGAAGCTCATCAGAAAATTAAGGTAAATCAAGTAAGCAAAAACAAGTATGGCTTGTTTCATAAAATAACAGGTTGAAAACGCAAAGGCTGGGTTAATTATTACCTGCGAGTTCAGGTCAATCACCATAAATTCTTGCCGCTCTCTATACCCCTTAAGAGCCAAACATCACAGACATCACAAAGGCATATCTAGCCATTTTTCCTAGACTTAAGAATCAGGGGATGCAGGAGTCTTTTCAGGTTATAGTTTGCGAAGACACTAGGTTTTAGAAACAAGAAAAGCCCTGCTAGCCACAAAGTATACAGGGATTCTACGGACACACAATATATTTTTAAATAAAATCAAAGTATATTGTTCCATATTGTCATCAGATACAGATACTCATAGATCCAATGTCTTCATCAGAGACTCACTAAAAATATTCTAAGAGAATAGCCAGTTGTCAATGCCTCTATGTATTACTTGACAAAATACACTGGGCAAAACAGTGGTGATCTGCAAGTCCCCTTTGGCAGTATATGCATTTGGGTTTGGTAGTCAGGGACTTTCTTTTCCCTTCAGGAAAAATTGAAATCTATTTTTCCTGGGTTGGAACAAGGTCAATAGTGCCCCCAGAAATGTTACCTTTACTATTAAGTATAAAAGGTTTTTTTCTAGGAAAATAAATAGTCCCACTGCCAGAATGCCAGCAGCTGACACTGAAAGTTCAGGCAGGAACAAGAAACCACAGAAACCTTGGAGATGCACTGCTAAGTCGCTACAAAACAACTTTAGGGAATATTTTCTACTACATTTCTTGTAAATCACAATCTGATAGTGTTTTTCTTATATTCCTTCTCTTGATAAGCTGAACCAGATATTCTACATCTGGTCAGACACTGGGTAGTAGCTAGTTTCAGGAAAAAATATTTTACTTCCATTGGAAAATTAAAACTTTTTTAATTTCTGGAAAATTAATTAAGTGTTTCTCAATTACGGTAGAGATTTTCATCTTATTGGTTTTTATCCAGGAAATTTTGGTGGAGGATAGTGAATGGAATTACCTTCTTGCTTGGTTAGTAATTAAGGAGAACATTCAGTCAGTCAGTCAAGAAAACGTATGGTATATCAGCAATCTGCAAAGCATACTTCTTGGAAGAAACAGAAAATTAAACATCATAAGTCAGAAACCATGTTTTCAAATAGTTTTTAGAATTTTTTCTTTGCCTTTACTCTTAAATCCATTATAAAGAGTCTAACATTAGATTTTGCTTATATCCTGTTTGGCACACTCTGAGCTTTCAATCTGAATTCTTTCATTTTTCTTTGGTTCTCGAAAATCCCATGTAATTACTTCTTGAAATATTTTTATTTCTTCTTTTCTTTTTTCTCTCTCTAGGACTGCTCTTAGATACTGATACTTCTTTTGTTCTCCATATCACTGAACTATTTTCTCATCATTCTATTACTTTATTCTAATGCCTTCTGGGAGAGTTCACTGACCTAATATTTTAGCTCATTACTTCTTTAGTTGTATCTACTTTTTGGTTTATTATTTTGGCAGTCATGTTTTCATAACTATCATCTCTAATTGGTCCCTATTCATAAGAGTTTATTTTCACCCTATATTTTGATTACATTTCTTTAGATCTCTGAAAATACCTATTATACTTGTTTTAAATTACTTTTATCTGTTTAATTTGCTCTTCCTCTATAATGTGTTATTCAAGAAAACAACAACATCAAGAAATATGAATATCCTTAAATTAAATGCACTACCTTTGTTTTCCAACTCTATTTTAATTTTATATTTTAAAAATCCTAGTTTAAAAAGTAAAAGAACACAAGGAAGATGAGAAGGAAAGTAAGAATAAGACAATCTAGCATACCCTACTATGGCAAGAACTTGATAAAGAAAAGGGAAGGAATATATACTGAAGAAAGATAAGTATTCAAGATAAAAGGAATGGCAATAATTAAGCTTATAAAGTGAGAGTTAAAAAAAAGAAACACAGACTTCTAGATGATAGCAAAGAGAAATCTAAATGACAGATATTTTAGAAAAGAAACCTATGTCATATTAATAGAAAAACAATCATTTTCAATTGGGTGGTATACAAAAGTTGGATAGATAGTTATAGATATTGATATAGATATACACAATGTTGGCCAAAATCTTTACAGGGAAGATATCATTTTTGTAAAAAAAAAAAAAAAAAAAATCAGACCAGCCACAAACACTTTCAGACCAGACATCAAACCTAATTTTTAAAAACTAAATCAAAACAAAATTTAAAAGTTAAAGATGTATTATTTTTATAGCTAGAGTATTATATGATGGTTTATTTTTTAAAGTCTACAAAAATTGCTGAATTGAACTTTTGTCATTGCAAGTGTACCAGGATGCAATCTCTAAAATAATTTACAAGAACAAGACAGTTAGGAAGATATACTACTGGGCAAGAGAAAACTTGAAATTATTTATAAATAGATTTGACGCAAAAGTTTATTCAAATGAAAACTACTATAAACTGAATATCTGTGCCCCCTCAAAATTCAAATGTTGAAATCTAATCCCCAGTGTGGTGGTATTTAGAGGTGGGGCCTTTGGGAGGTCGTTAGGTCATGAGGGTGGAGCCCTCATGAATAAAATTAGTGCCCTTATAGAAGAGACCTGAGAGAGCTCTCTCATCCATTCAAGCATGTAAAGTTACAGAGAGAAGACAGCTGTCTATGATCCAAGAAGGAGACCCTCACCAGAAACCAAATTTGCTTCCATGATCTTGTACTTCCCAACCTCCAGAACTGTGAGAAACAAATTTTTGTTGTGTATAAGTCATTCAGTTTATCTTATTTTGTTATGGAAGCCTAAATGAACTAAGACAAATTTAAATTAGCTATTTTAATTTAAGCTTATCATTCCAGCACAGATTTTCTTTTCCCTGAACTTTCATGATCCATGTTCTTTCCTACAATAATTTAATAATTTCATTTAAACATTTTGCAGCATTTATTTTGCTATACTATAAATACCCCGTTAAGCTCCACTCTTGTAGGTATAGGTGCTTCTACTTCCTACTATGCTTGAAATTACTGTGTAAACTCTCTAAATCCATTTTTTGTCTTATTTCTTTCTTACATTTTGCAAAATATGAAGGAATATACAATAAGAATTTGCATTATACAGGTCTTTAGTGATAAGTCATAAAAAAACAAAGCAGGAGACCTAGAGTATGACTTGTTTCAGATAATTTTCTAATTCATTATAGCCCCAAAATGAGTATCTCCAATGTTGTTTCAATCATTTCCATATTTTCCAGGACAAGGTATATACATTTTACATTTGGGCAAATACTGTGAAATATTTCTTATATTGAATAAGTCAAATAGATCAACTGAGGTTCACAGCCTTAATAACTTCTATGCATCTTAGGGATAAGACCCAAGCAAACAATTTCCCAGCAAGAATACAATTCTCAATCAAGAAGAAGCAACTATTTTACTTTGGATTCACCTGAACTCTTCCACTTAAGAAAGCACAGGATTATACTATTCTAATACTATTCAATAAATATTAGGTCAGTGCAAAAGTTATTGTAGTTTTTGCCATTGAAAGTAACAGCAAAAACCACAATAACTTTTGCACCAATCTAATATATTATTTTTCTTATGTAATGCATAAAAGTGAATTTTTAACAATGTATTTGCACATTGTGTGGTTAATTTGCATTATTTACCATAAATTTGAATATTCATTATATCTCTTAATCTTTAAAAAATTCTATGAGATTGTCAGAATGGATTTTTTATTATTATTTCCATTTTACAAATGAAAACCTAAAACGTAACTAAATCAAGTGCTATGCTCCCTGTAATATAACTAGTAAATGGTGGAATTGGGCAAGATGTCTAAACAGAAATTAGATTGAATGCCAAAACAGTTCATCATAAGCAGTAAGAGTTTAAAGAACTTGGACTTAATGCATCAAACCACTGACCCAAAAATGCCACATGGTTATGAATAATTAGGAGAGAACCATGGCTGTGTGGCCTGCCTAGTGTAAAATTGCAATGAATGGAGCTGCTTATATGAGTAATAGACTTTGAGTTTACTGGATATTTAACAGACAGTGTCTCAAAAAGTCAGACTCTCCAAATAGTGACAAAAGAAGAATAATATGGCAGTTGTCACCAATTCATCTTCATGTTTGATTCATGAGGCAAAGAAATCTTTTGATTAATAACCACTCTCTATGATCAGAATGATTGCCAGTAATAACATCTCTAAAAGCAGTAAGTTCAACTGTCTTTAAAAAATTAATTCATTTAACAAATATTTACTGTGTACTACAAGCAGGACTACTCTAAGGAGATATAGCAATGTATGAAACAAAGTCCCTGATCTTTCAGACTTATATTCCTCTGATAGCATCAATAAGTAAGAAACTAATAAGTACATAAGGGCCATTAACAAGAGTAAATTCTTTACACATCAGAGGCAGGAATTGGAAACCTACACTATGAAACATATTAATATTCCCATTATAGGCTGGGCGCACTGGCTCATGCCTGTAATCCCAGCACTTTGGGAGGCCGAGAAGGGTGGATCACCTGAGGTCAGGAGTTCAAGACCAGCCTGGCTAACATGGCAAAACCCCCTCTCTACCAAAAAATACAAAAATTAGCCAGGTGTGGTCGCGGGCACCTGTAATCCCAGCTGCTCAGGAGGCTGAGGCAGGGAAATTGCTAGAACCCTGGAGGCAGAGGTTGCAGTGAACCAAGATCACGCCACTGTGCTCCAGCCTTGGCAACAGAGCAAGACTCCATCTCAAGTATATATATATATCCATTATTAATAATCAAAGCATAAAAATATAACAAAGAAAGATTAAATAAAATTTGATTACATAATTTCTATGCCTCTATGCTAGCATTTTATTCAGCTCTAGAAATATATAGCATATTATCATGTATTTAAAATATTCGAATTGTTTCCCAGTGACTGGAATGTTAGTGCAAAGGTAAAATGTTGCTAAACATTTCAAAAGAAGCATGATAGTATAAAACAAGTAGAAACGCTGGAAATAAGAACCATTAATTTCATTCCTGTATCTTCCAGCTTCTTCTCTGATGCAGTCACTTGCTCCCAAATGTTGCACTTGTAATACTGAAATAATAAAACTGATCAGAGTAAAGAAATTTATTAGGCAGAGAGGCTAACAGAAGACACACTAACAATAAGAAATTTCATACGACAACATACAAAATTAGTCTGTGTTCATCTTTAGTATATGTAAATGAAATATATTCATTTTAGCATACCACTTATACACATGTTGCCTTCCATTCTTGTTTTATACTGTCTGTCTACATTGATGCCTGGGTTCATCTTTTTTAGGTCATTGATTTTGATCTGTGAGTAGAATATTGAGCACAAGAGATTAGAACAAGTGGGTGGGATCAAACTAAATTGCTAGGTTCAATAGAGCTTTTGTGCCTCACGATCTTTAACACTCTAGAAATACTTAAATTCTAGGATAAATTCAAAATATTTACTATAGGTGCTAAAAATAACATGTATCATATTTTCTGTTAAAATCAACTTCAAGAATATAAAAGACTACTATTATACCCCCAATTAGGAACATAAGCAACATTCAATCGCTGTCTACTCAATTTAACAAATATATAAATTTCCTCCTGTGGCAACAAAATAGGTAAGTATTTTTAGTTAAATATGAAGGGATAAAGAGCTATGGAGTCTTCATGTGGGGAAATATAGTACTGAATTAGTAAATGCTGTTGACTTGTTTGAGAATAAAGAGGAAGGAAAGAGGAAGAAAGGGAGGAAAGAAGGAAAGAAGAGGGGGAGAAAAAAGGGAAGAAGGAGAGAAGATAAAGAGAAAATGAACCAGGGAAGGAAAGGACAACAAAGGCACCAAAGGAGAAAAGACAAAATTGAAAGAAAAGAGAAAACGTTACCCTATGCAATTTTTTTGAAAGAGCAAAAAGTGAGCTTAACTCAATCTCTGTGGTCTTCCTCCCAAGAACTCATAACCTCAGTCTAATCACGAGACAAAAATAAAACAAATACTAATTGAACAATTCTATGGGACATCTGACTAGTACTTCTCAAAACTATAAAGATCATCAAAAACAGGGAAAATCTGAGAATGTCACAGTCAAAAGGAACCTAAGAAAATCTGATGACTACATGTAATGTGGTATCTCAGATGAGATCTTGAAACAAAAAAAAAGGGGGATTTTAGGAAAAAACTAAGGAAATTTGAATCAAGTATGAACTTATTTAATAATAAAACATCAATATTGGTTCATTAATTGTGACAAATGTGCCGTGTTAATAAAAGACATTAAATATAGAGGAAATTAGGTGTGGGATATATGGAAACTACTATCTTTACAAATCTTCCATAAGTTAAATTGAATAATTCTAAAATTAGAAGTTTATTTTTAAAATATGAGCCTAAAATTCACTCTACCAACTTCAAAAAATACCACATGAATCCAGAGTTGGTCTCTAATCTGAACCACATTCACCATTAATTTGGAAATATGTACTAAAATTACATGTTACAAAAAATAATGCTGCTTAGCCTAACTAGTCAGAATCAGAATCAAGTTTCTTAGAACAGATGGCAAGAAACCATTCGGGTCATGAATAAGCATACTGATATTTATTGATTTTATATGCTTATATCATACATTGCTTATATCATATATATGATATGCTTATGTCATATATTGATATTTATAGTTTTTTCAAAGCAAAATAGGTAACAGTTGGAAAACAAAAGTGTTTTAATTCTAATTATCAAATATTCCTAATCAATGACCACTTTTATGTTTAATATGGCAGCCAAATATAGCCAGTTCTTGCAAACTCAAGTATATTAGTCTATTCTCACACTGCGATCAAGAACTACCTAAGACTGAGAAATTTATGAAGAAAAGAGGTATAACTGATTCACAGTTCCTCAGGCTATACAGGAAGCATGGCTGGGAGGCCTCAGGAAACTTACAATCATGGCAGAAGGTGAAGGGGAAGCAAACACATCTGACTACGGCAGAGCAAGAGAGACAGAGAGAAGGGGGAAGTGCTACACACTTTTAAACAACCAGATCTCATGAGAACTCCATCACAAGAACAGCAAGGGGGAAGTCCGCCCCCATGATTGAATCACTTCCCACCAGGCCCCTCCTACAATTCATGGGGGGATTACAATTCAACATGAGATATGGGTGGGGACACAGAGACAAACCACATCACCAAGTATTGACTGACTAATACAGAGTATATGTTGCTTAACAACAGGGATATTTTCTTAGAAATGCACATGTAGGTGATTTTGATACTGTGAAAACATACAGTGTACTTATACAAATGTAGATAGTATAGCCTACTACACGCATAGGCTGTAGGGTATAGCCCATTGCTCTGACCACTGTTGTTCATGCAGTCCATTGTTGGCTACTGTTCATGCCTTGTTATGTGGCACATGACTATATAAGATATGCTTGGATAACAAGTACTTTGCTGGGGTGTTTTATTACTTGATATGGGGTAATTCTTGTTGTTATTGTTTTTTATTTTATGAATTCCCTTCCTCTATGACATCCATATGGACACCCCTGAGTCAGCCTTCATTGTACTACTTTGTGAGCATGCACATGGTGTGTGTGTGTATGTGTGTGTGTGTGTGTGTGTGTGTGAGACTAGAAAAGAGTTCTCTTGAGGCTATATTCTTTAAGAAGGAAGAAAGATAAAAACACAGAGCAAGGCAGTATGAACCCCTCTGCTTGTTCCTGCCCCCGAATGTGAGCATATTCTTCTGAGACAGGCCACTGTGACAAAAGTTGGCACTGTTCCCCTAATGCCAGACCATATTTCAAAACTTTCCCCAAGGCTTGACAAATCACAATTCTATTTTACCTGTTAAAGCCCTGAACCCACCAATACCTAAACATTGCTCCTAATTCCAGGACCTGCACCTCCAGAGAAAGTTAAGACAATCTGAAAAGGCCCCCTGAATTCTGACTAATAATAACCTACATCTACAGTGCAATTTCCCATCTGCATTATTTCATTGGTTGCTCACAAAAATCTCATAAGATGAGCAAGGCAAGAAATGTTTATTTTATAGAAAGAGAAAACTGAAGTTGAGATGAAATAGCTGATTTCCAGAAGGTCACATACCACAGCTACTACGGCGGAACAAGCAAGATCCCAGGTCATCTAACTTGATATTTTCCCACTAGCAGCTCTGCTTCTGATCAGGAACAATATCAAAGGCATAATTTCTGACTGATAAAAGTGGTCGTTTAAAGTAAAAGGCAAGCTTTTAAAGATAATGTATCCCTGAAGAGATGCCTTTGATAAACTAAAATGTGCTTTAGATATTAATTTCTCTGTTTTCTATAATATTTTTGCATTTTTATCTCTTATTAATTATAACCATGAAGCAAATGAGTGGCCAGATGAGGCATGAGTACTTGTGGTTGCACAAATCATTTAGGATGCTTATCTCGTCAAGTTTTCCCAATAAGCACATCTTGGATCAATATCATAATATCACATTTGACAAATGTCTCTGACACTACCTTATTCCACCAAGCAGCTATTGTTTAATTATACTTTGAAATTAAGTGCCTGGATTCTCTGGGTGGCCTAAGGGTACCTCTAGAAAAGCTCATACGTGGTTGAAAAAAAAAAAAAAAAAAAGACTGAAGACAAGAGAGTACTAAATTGACATAGGCAGGTCAGATTGCACAGTTTGGCATCACATTTAAGAAATTATAGTCAAGTGGCTTTTAGGTGCATCCTAACTGTCCATTTTCAAGTGGTACTTTTGCCAAACACCAGATCACTAGGGCTGTATTAAAAAGTTCAAATAGCACACTCAAATTTGAAACTATAGATATTATTTTTTTCTAGTTTTTCAGCTGGCACACATGAAAAGCACTTTTGAGCACCAAAAGAAAATGAAGAAATAACTTACAGTGAATGGAAAATGTTAGGAAAGCAAGGGCTAGACAATTCTATGAGTCACTACTAAGATAGCTAAAGGGATGGGGATTCCAGTCCACTCATTAAAGTGTGGGTTGAAGTGTTGCTTTATTTTTCAAGAATCTCCATGGGAGGTACTTGGAGGGAAAAACGGGAGGTGGTCAGACTTTACTACAGACAGAAAAGGCCTATCTTAAGAGTAGTGAGATACAGGCATAAGTGGAAGACATGCCACAGCACAGAAGAGACATACAGTCTTAAATGGTTTTAAGAGATTTTATGGCACTATTTCAAAACTGAATTAAATGCTTAAAAGAATTCTTCTAAATGAGCAAAATGTAGTTTTTAAATTATTTTAATTTACTTCCCAATTCATAAATACAATATGAAATTAGTTTTGTCTGTGATGTTAAAATCTTAGAATGTCTATTTTTAACAACAGAGAAAAATATTCTAACATAGGAAATAATTTTAGATTCATAAGTTCCTTTGTAGGAAGAAATTTTTACCTATCATTCTTTCAAAAATCAGAAGCAAAATGTCAGAAGCAAAAAAAAACTTAAGAATGAACATCTACTTTGTGGATATTAATTTAGAGTAATATCATAGTATCTATTACCTATCTCCTGGGAAAGATATGGTTTATACTTTTGAGACAATCTGCCCAAATTTAAGAAGTATCAGTTGCATCCCTGAGAAGCCATGGAATGCAGTAGTTAAGAACACAGAACAAATCCTGGTTCTGTCACATAGTAGCTTAAAATCTCAGAGTTCCATATTAAAATAAAAAAAAAATAGTACCAATTGAGAGTTATTTTTGACCGAAGTAAAATAGCATCTGTGAAGTACTTGGCACATAATCAATGGTAGTTATCATTAAAGGTATAAAATTTTTTTACGAAAAATTTATTTACAAAAAGTCTAATGAATGAATGACAGAATAAAAAATGTTATTTCCAATTTTGTTACTGACCACTGAGATATGGGCACGGAAGTAGCACAAGCACAATGGACACAGGATCAGCGACTTGGAAGGTGGGGAGGTTGGGGAAAGATGTAATGATGTATGAGTGAAAAAGCCCCTTCTCTATTCAGTTCAACAAATATTTGATGAGCTCCCACTATAATCCCAGTCATCTCAAAAGATGCCTATCACTTCCTTTAAGAGGCTACTCCTGATGGTGAGACAAGACTTGTACCCATGGAACAAGGGAATATATGATGAGGTACTAAAATTAGTAGTAGTATAAGGATTATGCAGTGACTACTTACTAACAAACCATGTTAAATTACAAGATTTAGAGCAATACGCATATAAAACCAGCTGCAAAAATCATTGTAATTAATCTTCTTAAAATAATCTAAAAATGTTATATTCTACTAGTCTGCCTAGAAAAGAAATAAAATCCTGACTTCTTTTTGTTACTTTATTTTAGACATCTAGTTTTTAAAATTAAGCAGAAATCCACTTTGGTTTTATCCATCTGAATGTTAAATGTAATATTTATCTCTTAATGTCTCACACATTTCAAAAACTTATGGTTATATTTCACCCTTTATGTGCCCAAACTATTCAAGGATTTCCAGAGTTGTGTATTACATACAAGCAAAAAACAAAGAGCAACAGCACTGGAGAATTCAACAGATGACAAGAACAGCTACACTAAAAAAAAGATCAGAAAAGAAAGTATGCCACCTGCTGTTTATGGAATGAAAAGAGGTCCCACATTAAGTATCTGAATACACGAGTCAAAGCCAGAAAAAAAAAGACGTTTGGGCTTCTCTCTGCTTTCCTAGATCCTGATTTCAGCATGTTATAACAAGTTTATAACCATGCATATGTTAACTAAAGTTATTGCAAACAAGTCTAGTCTTTGTCTTTCTCCTGCACATTATAAAGGTATTAGGGTTTTTTTCTATCTACTTGTGTTGACCTCATTTGACTTGTTAAGTCCCTGAAAGTAAAGAATGATGTATTTTCTTAAGTATGATTGTATAGTTTTAAAAAGCACTACAAGCAGTATCAGGCAGTCAGTAATGTGATGACTATGAATAATCATACATCAACAAATTGTATAGCCTAGAAGAAATAAATTCCTAGACACATACAACCTACCAAGACTGAATAATAAAGAAATAGAAAATCCAAACAGATGAATAATGAGTAAAGAGATTAAACCAGTAATGAAAAGTTTTCCATGAAAGAAAAGCCTAGAGCCTCGTGGCTTCACTGCTTTTACCAAACGTTTAAGAACAAATACCTATCCTTCTCAATTTCTCTAAAAAAAATTGGACAAAAAAGAATACTTCAAAATGCAATTTATGAGGCCAGCGTTATCCTGATACCAAAGCCAGACAAAGACACTACAAGAAAAGAAAATTACAGGCCAGTATCCCTGTAAAAATTCAAAATCCTCAACAAAATGCTAATAAACACATTCCACAGCATGTTAAAGGGATCATTCACCATGACCAACAGGAATTTATCTATGGGATCCAAGGATGTTCAAAAAATGAAGATCAATAAATGTGATATGCCACATTAACACAATGAATGACTAAAATCATATGATCATCTCAATAGATGCAGAAAAAGCATTTGACAAAATTCAACATCCATTTCGCTGAAAGTTTCAACAAATTAGGCATAAAAGAAATGTACCTCGACATGGCTGGGCACGGTGGCTCACACTTGTAATCCCAGCACTTTGGGAGGCTGAGGTGAGCAGATCACCTGAGGTCAGGAGTTCGAAACCAGCCTGGCCAACATGGCGAAACCCTGTCTCTACTAAAAATACAAAAATTAGCTGGGCGTGGTGGCGTACACCTGTAATCCCAGCTACTCGGGAGGCTGAGGCAGGAGAATCACCTGAACCTGGGAGGTGGAGGTGGCAGTGAGCAAAGATTGTGCCACTGCACTCCAGCCTGGGCATCCAATCAAGACTCTATCTAAAAAAAAGAAAAGAAAAGAAATCTACCTCAGAACAATAAAAATCATATATGACAGGCTCACTACTAACATCGTACTCAATCATGAAAAGCTGAAAGCTTTTTCTCCAAGATCAGGAACACGACAAGGATGCCCACTCCTACCATTTCTATTCAACATAGTACTAAAAGTTCTAACAAGAGCATTTGTCAAGAAAAAAACGTTAAAGTGATTCAAATTGGAAAGAGAGAAGTTAAATCATTCCTGTTTGCAGAAAACATGATCTTATATATTTTTAAAAATCTAGACTCCACTGAAAAAGCTGCTAGAAAAAACAAATTCAGTAAAGTTGCAAAATACAAAATAAACATAAACATATTAGTAGTATTTCTGAAAACCTAGGTTTGTAAACCTAGTATTTCTGATTGATTTTATTCAATCAATCCAGCCTCATTTATATTAGCTACCAAAGTAATAAAATACTTAGAAATAAACTTAACCAAGGAGGTGAAAGACCTGAACAGAAATATTTTGTGTTCATGGATTGTAAGAATTACAATGTCCATGCTACCCAAAGTGATCTACAGATTCAACACAATCCCTATCAAAAGTTCAATGACATTTTTCAAAGACATTTCTAGAAATCCTAAAATTCATAAGGAACCACAAAAGACCTCAAAAAGCCAAAGCAATCTTGAGCAAAAAGAATGAAATTGGAGGCATCACACTACCTGACTTCAAAATATACTACAAAGCTATACTAATCAAAACAGCATGGTACTGGCATAAACACAGCCACATAAACCAAAGGAACAGAATAGAGATTCCAGAAATAAAACCATGCACTTATAGTCAATAGATTTTCAACAAAGGTGCCAAGAACACACAATGAGAACATCTAGGTTTGTGTAAGCACACGCTATGATGTTTGAATGACACAATCACCTAAAAATGTATTTCTTAGAAAATGTCTCCATCCTTAAGCAACATATGACTGTACAACATTTAAAATTCAGCAATGAATAATTTGACAAAGAAGTCTGAAAAGGAATTTTCTGAAAGAAACCAAGAGTGTAGGGTCATGGCACCCAAAGGAGCATTTGCTGAGATGGACAATGCCCAGTAATGTAGAATGCTGCTGAGTAGTCAAATAGGTTGAAGACGTAAATTATACATTGGGTTTTGTGACTTAGAGATAAATAGAGCAAGAGTTATTTGAGGTAGACTTGTTAGCAAAATAACCAGATTAGAGTGAATCAAGGGGTGAATTTGCCATGAAAAAGAGAGATAACACATGTACACAACTTTTTCAAGTTTACCTGATGGAGGATTTACTGAAGGGAGAAAGTAAGATAGAAATATTGGAGGATTTTTGTTAATATACACACACACACACACACACACATTATTATATATAGGGAAAGGAAACCTCAAATACATTTTAGAAGCAGGTATGTTAGACATAACAAATATATGAATGGTACAATATCTCAAGACAAGGGAAAATATCTCTGCTTGTAAGAAAGGAGAACTTGATGAATTAAGAAGGCCATCAGAAATGTAAAAATTTTGAAAGAATGTCTTCATTGTAGGTTCTAAAATACTGGGCCTCATTCTTGGAGATAGGCATATATTAGTAAATTTAAAATGTTTCAAAGTTTTCTATACTGGTCTTCTTTATGTCAAGAAGTTATAACATTATCTCAGAGACACATCCAATTAAAATTTCAGAATATTTAACTAATACATTTAAGAACTCTCTTTTAAGGAAAGTCATAGTGACTTTTATCTAACTCCCATAGATTGATTCCATAAATCTCAATAAACATTTTGATTTTATGCACTTTGGGTATAGTTAGTCTTCTCACTTAAGAGATTTAAATAGATGCAAGTATCCTAATAGATATCTTTTTATCCACTCAATAGAGGCTGAAAGGTTAAAGTTTCGCTGCTGGTTTCTGAATCAGGGTTATTAGCTCTACAATCTTAACTATATCCTGGCAAGAAACAGAAAACCATTTTGCTACACGTTATTTCACCATTCACTAATTCCTACAATTTCTTAAGAATAAAATGACAAATTCATAAAATTGTGAGACTCATTTTCATTTTTTCGGTTTTACTCCCTTATACTTGAAATTGATTATTTCATTCCTGGCATCTTTCCTCACAACTTTATTAGGACATTAGGTTAAGTTTTTTTACATAAATTTTATCATGGATAAATTCTTTCAGAGTAGGTGTTACTTTCATGGCAGAAGTACTTCAGACATACCATACAATGTGGTGGTTACAAACCACATTTGGAAATTATGACTCACTCTCGTCATCAGAGCTTGAATTTTTATATCTGGGTAAAATTTTTTCTCATTTTATACTACAGAAAATTTTTCTGCTATTTTTTCCTGTGGAAAATTAAGCTCTTGGTTTTAAAAAAAACTTGCTATATTCTATACTGGTTTGTTCCATTTCTAGGATTATACTGAAAATGTACTAATTTAGCATCTTTGATGTATCTTCTGTAGAAACCTATCTGGATATTTTTTGATTTTCTCTATGTTATAAAAATAGAGAGTCTAATTCCAAGGAATCCATGCACTCATTTTATTATGTGATCATAATTAACACCCCAGAAGGAAATCACTTTAAGCAATGGATAGCTCCAACCCTCATGAAATGGAATTTTGCATTTCCCTAGAGAGAAAAACAGTAGTCTACTCCAACCCAAGAAACTCCACTAAGTGATCTGATTCTTGGGAACTGGGTAAACTAATTTGATATCATTTCAATGTATACCATGGGTAGATGAAGCCACATATATTGTATGGAAGACCACAGCTTATTAGTTGATAATTTACTTTTGAAGCGAGAAAAAAATCTACTTAGGAAAATTGGCTCATGATTAATATCTATTTTAGGTAAGAAATTATCTAAGAGCTAAACTGAAACTATAAGGAAGATATCTTACCCTTACACCTTGACACTGGCCATTTTCCTGCTTCCAAAGGTTGAGGGCTTTACTGGTTAGAGCCTGCGTGCACTGTGCAGAAGTCAGACCAGAAATGCTTGAGAATTAATACTCCCATGGGAGCAATTCTCAACTGGTGACTAATGGGAGTTGGTACATAAACATCCCAGTAAACTTTTCCCTCAGCTAGGATAAGTCTGAAGTATTCTACTGTATCCCCCAGAATTTTCCAGTAGGATAAAACAAGTGGTAACTGGTTTAACAATACACTATTATCTGACTGTCTGCGTCTCCCCAGAATTGTGTTGAAATCCTAACCCACAAGGTTAGGATTAGGAGGTGGAACCTTTAAGAGGGAATTAAGTCATGAAGGTGAAGCCCTCATGATAAGGATTAGTACTTTTATAAAAGAGACCCCAGAGAGCTAGCTATCCCCTTCAGCCACATGAGAACAGGCAAAAAGACAGTTGTCCATGAACCCATAAGCCAGCCCTCACCAGACACTGAATTTACTGGTGCCTTTTCTTAGACTTCCCAGCCTTTGGAACTGTGAAAACTAAATTTCTATTGATTCAAAGCAACCCAGAGGGCCAGGCGCGGTGGCTCACACCTGTAATCCCAGCACTTTGGGAGGCTGAGGCGGGCGGATCACGAGGTCAGGAGATCGAAACCATCCTGGCTTACACGGTGAAACCCCATCTCTACTAAACAAAATACAAAAAATTAGCCAGGCGTGGTGGCAGGCGCCTGTAGTCCCAGCTACTGGGGAGGCTGAAGCAGGAGAATGGCGTGAACCTGGGAAGCAGAGCTTGCAGTGAGCTGAGATCATGCCACTGCACTCCAGCCTGGGCAACAGAGCGAGACTCCGTCTCAAAAAAAAAAAAAAATTGCAACCCAGGTTATAGTAGTCTATTAAAGCAGCCTGAACAGGCTGACAGCACCCTATTGCTTTCCTCCCCTTCAGTGTCTCACTCCCTTACAAGTGTTTCCTGGAATCGGCATTCAAACTTGCACTATCAACCTTGTTTCCAGGTCTGCTGTTCAGGGAACGTAAAATAAAATGAAAGCTATTTAATATTTTCTTCCTCCAGTTTTGAAAACTGTATTTATATAGCCTGTGTCAGCTGGCCCTGTGAAAATATATGTACTATATAATGAGGCAGAAACAGTCACATCACATTTACCTTAATCAACTCTATTTGATTAGAGTTGATTAGAGGAGGAAAAATCTGATGCCTTTTTTAGTTATTTCAGAGACTTTATTATATTCCTAATAACCTGTTATTCTTGGAATTTATCACATTTGTCAGTGCAATCAAATATTCTTAACATAATCACTTTCTAAAATGGAATTCATCTTTTAAGTAGAATATACTCATAAAAACTCATTTGAAAATTTCAAAGCAATAGCCAATAAATTTTCATTATGTACTGGGCACTTTAAATGTTTGCCAAGAGAAGAGCTAAAGCTATATTGCAATTATGTTTTCATTTCTACAAAGATACCCTTAAATATCTATGAATAAAAATATGTCTTCCACATTTTTGGCCTCAATTAACAAATTACACACTCTTTTTTGTTTTGTTTTTTGGCACAGAGTCTTGCTCTGTCACAGAGGCTGGAGTGCAGTGACACAATCATGGCTCACTGCAGCCTCAATCTCCTGGGCTTAAGTAATCCTCTGATCCTCCCACCTCAGCATCCTGAGTAGCTGGGCTACAGGTACCTACCACCATGCCTAGCTAATTATTTTTAATTTTTCTGTAGAGACAGGGTCTCACTTTATTGCCCAGACTGGATTTGAACTCCTGGGCTCAAGAGATCCTCTTGCCTCCACCTCCCAAAGTCATGGAATTACAGGTGTGAGCCACCACACCCAGCTACACAGTTTCTTTTATTCTTTCTAGAATAGAAAAGATTCCTAGAAAGTTTTATTACCAAGAGGGCATGTTTGAAAGCATGTTCCTCTGAATATTAAATATTATTCCCTCAAAATGTTCCATGCAAAGGACATTGTGGCAAATTAAGATTGAGAAATGATTCTGTTTATCCCTTTAAATATTCTGAGTCCAAATTAACATACTAAAGATTCCCTGGCTGGGGACTGTAGCTCAAGCCTGTAATCGCAGCACTTTGGGAGGCCAAGTGGGGAGGGGGGGTGGATCACTTGAGGTCAGGAGTTCGAGACCAGCCTGGCCAACATGGGCAAAACTAAAAATACAAATAATACTAAAAATACATAAATTAGCCGGCTGCGGTGGCACGTGCCTGTAATCCCAGCTACTTGCGAGGCTGAGGCAGGAGAATCACTTGAACTCGGGAGGCAGAAGTTGCAGTGAGCTGAGATCACACCACTGCACTCCAGCCTGGGTGACAGAATGAGACTCAGTCTCAAAAAAGTATTCCCAGAGGTCCTGAAGAAAAAAAATTATTTAACTTAGTTTGACAAAATTGATTTAGCCACGCGGATGTATACAGCACAATGACAACATGGATACAAATTCTGGTTCCACCCAAGCAGTATAAACTTGGGTGAGTTAAAATTAAATTCCGTGAGCCTCCTTTTTTTTAAATTGAGATCTACAAAGAGTAAAACTGATAGATGAAAATGTACTGTTTTATAAGTTTTGACAAACATATGTTCCTGTGAAATCCCACATCAATCAAAGACAGAACATTTTCATCATCTTTTTTATTCAACAGTTTGATGCTCACAGATGTGGTTTTCTTTGTATTTATTCTTCTTAGGATTTTTTGAGCTTCCAGGATTTACAGGTTACTGCAGTTTTTTAATCAAACTTAAAAAAATAGAAAACATACATTTTCAGCCTCATTCTCTTCTCTTCTGAGTCTCTAATTACATCTATTCTAGGCTGCTTGAAAATGCTCCACAAGCACTAAGGCTCAGTTCTTTTTTTGTCTTTATGCTTCAATGTAGGTGTTTCTCAAGTTTAGCCAAAAACTTTGCTGCTGCTTCCAATCTACTGTTAAGGCCATCTGAAAAAAATTTTTAAGTTTTAATACTATATTTTTTTCTTCTAGGACTTCTATTGTTTTGTTTTGTTTTGTTTTTACAGTTTCCAAATTCTCAAATTCCGTATCTCCACACATTATACCCATCTTCTAAATTTATTCTTTCATGTAGTTATCCTGCTGGTCATTTTAAAGTCACTCTGCTTATTCTACTAACATCTATGTCTGTAGGTCTGTTTCTAGTGACCAATTTTTCTCTTAACAATAGATCACATTTGCTGTTTCTTCATTTGTCCAGTTATTCTAGATTGTAACCAGCCATTACTGATTATAAATGGTAGAGGTCTTTCATTGTATTACCTTCCTCTGAGAGTGTTAGTTTTGTTTCAGAAAGAAATTAAATTATGAGTAGAAAGGTTTTGGCTTAGTCCAAATGTAAATCCCTTATTCCTGGGATATAGTTATTTTTTAAAGTATAGCCCTTCTTGGGTTTCAGTGAAAATCCTGAAGTATTTACCAAGATTCTATAATCTGATAGGACTGGAACTCCAAACTCTGTCCCTCTCAAAATATCAGCTCATCCTTTTCAAACCTTCAGCTGTTGTTTTCTTGTTGCGCTATACGGTAAGACTTCTGCATATGTGCAGTTGAAAAGTAAGCCAAAGAGTTGAGGAGAGTAGGGAATTTGTATAGATTTTAATGATTGCCCTCTTCGGCTTCCAGTTATTGGATTCTGCCACCAATTTCTAGCCAATATGGTAGCCCCCATCCTCCGCCTCTTCAGGCTAGTAAAACTGTGACTTCCTGATCAAATTCTATATACTCTGTGCCATATGTCTTGAAAATGCTCCCAGTGGAAAAGCCATATAAACGTTGATCTCAACCATGGTGGTGCTGATCTTTGAAGAAACAATTCTCCTCCAGTTTTATCTGCTTTTGATTGATTTCCAGTAACTTCAAAGATTTTTAAAAGTATGCAGTTTGTAATTATTATCAATAGGATAATTAGTTCAATACAAGCTACTGCACCACTACTGGAAACCAGACTGCATCTCTGAAATATCTTTTCGCTATTTATTTCTAATTGTATTACATTATAGTCAATGCAGTCTTATGGCTACATGAAATTTGTCATTCTTTTAGGGCATTTTTTAAAACTCTAAAATGAAGATGATTTTTGTGTATGTTTTGTCTCTTTGAGTGTGAGGCACTTTATATGTTATTATGCATTACATGCTAGTACCAAAATATCTCATGTATCCCATAAATATATATACCTATATGTACTCAAAAAATTAATTTTTTTAATTTAAAAATTGATTCATAGTGATTCACCTTTGTACTCATATAACTGACAACTTACTTATTATTTGATGAAGATAAATCCAGATGCTTTCATATTGTGTGAGCTTTTCTTTTAAATGTTCTTACATAGAAGTCTAACCCATATAAAACCACAACCACAAAAATGTCCTTCACATCTTTGATTGTAACTAAATACCTACAGTCTTGAAATTCTTATTTTTTCCAGAAGCTGAAGTGAAGTAGAGGTGGCCCCTCAATGCACATTTATCCCATGTTATTTCTCCACTCTATCTGCCAAACCAATGAAAGACATTTTCTCAAAAATGAATACCACTGTGAATTCAAACAGTTGGAATTTAAACATAATATCATTTATTTTTTCAACCACTGTTTTTAATAATACTTTGTCAAATATTGTTCTCATTCCTTAATGTTATACTCGATAGATTCCATAACTTTCTAGTAACTTTTGGTAATTAAAATGCAGTCCAATGTAAACTTGCAATCTCAAACTCAATCTAAACTTTCTTGGCCCTAAACATGAGGACAGACTTTGACTGCTAGAGGTAGTGATGGGACAGGAGACAGAGACAAGTCTGTATGTATGTATTATTCTCTCCCTTCATCACTCTTTCTCTTCAAAGCCTAGTTCCTTTAATGGATTGAGGGTAGGGAAAATGGAGAGGGAGAGAAACAAGTGCCTTTTTGTTTAACTGGCTGCTATTATAACCCTCTCTGTGACAGATTTCTCTGCTTCTCTGGCTGGATATTGATGCCTTATGCATGGAAGCCATCCAAATCCTGACTCTCTTGTGAGGGTTATATGAGTTCTAGAAAAGCCTTGAAGAGTTCCCTTATAGCACAATTCTCTGCTGAAGTACCTTAAGCTCCAGGTCAACCTCAATCTCCAATCCCATCTCCCTCCCATGGCTATACATCTACTGCCTCTTTCTGCTGGGGTCCCCCAACCGGCAAGAAGCTAAGTAGGGTGGCCAAAGTCTGCTTACCTTCTATGATATATGCCTGACTTCATCTTCGCTACACCAGATGGTGGGAGTGCAGTCTCTCTCCATTCTGCCAACAATCTCTTATTGTATTCTCATTCATTGAAATAGACCAAGAGATAGATTAGCACACTGGCTAAGCAGACATTCAAACAGGAAACAAAATCCCAGCCAGTTTCTCCTTCTGGTAGGAACCTCCATTCTTTGTGAGTGACTCTCTTAGAGCCCCTCCTTCTCCCAGTTTGGCCTTAGAAAGAAAAGAATCTCCATTTCTCCCCTAAGGAGGAGTAAGGGATATATCTAACACAATCACTGCATGTATGACACTTTCTATCTCTCTAACCTATTCATTTCATATAAGTGAAAGAGGATAATACAGAAGGGTTAGTTCCTTCACTTACTACTAACTCTGAAGGAAGTGTAAATTATGGGTACTTAATACCTCAGACTTTTCAGCTTTGACCCTAAACATTGAACATTGAATCCCACTGAATATACTGACACAAAAGCAAAATTCAACATTCTTAATGCTACCCCACAGCTTTTGTCTACCATTTTCTGAAGTTTTATTTTGCTCTGTTTTTCTGAAAGCAGTCAGGAAAATAAATATTGTATTAAACCCACAGTTATTTGCATACAACTAATAATTGAATTTTCCAGACTACTATCCAAGAAGTATATTTACTATTTTGCTGGCTTTAAGCTAAAGTTTTTAAACCATTAGTTTTTAATATTCATATTCAGATATACAATTCCATTGACTTTTAAAAAAAAAGAAGTAATTTGAAAACGGCATTAATTTAAAGAGGTCCTGATTGCATTAAGGCTATCATTTATTAAGATCATCTTTTTTGTTGTCATATAGACATATCATCAGGTTGAGGAAATATCTGCACCCCAGACCCATGAGCCCACCTCGATACACGGCTCAAATGCTAACTAACCTGCAAAGAAGAACTGCTGAGATCTGACATCAACATTCTGCCTATAATTTGTGGGGCAAACATATTTTAATATTTTAAGAGTATACTCCCTAATGGTACAACGTAGTCATTTTAGGACATGAAATATGATGGGTATCTGTCAAATATTACTTGAAGATTTCAAGAAGTTATGGGAAAGACAAAGATTAAATTGCATTGCCCTTTTTATGCTGTTCCTGGGCTGATGTTTAATGAAGTTCACAGCATCTGTATTTCATTGTTGGAGGAGAACAATCGATCTGTTTTGTTTCAATTCCAAAGCAAGTCATGGTGCTTGCATATTGCATTTAAGTACTGGCTTTAAGCAAAAACTTAATAAAAAATGACCCTAAATCAAGAAGTTCTTTCTTAATGTAGATGAGAGCCCATGACATCTTTAAAAAAACAGCAACACCCAGAATTATTAAGAACTAACCTATTGTGCAAAGTGGAACTAGAGACTTGTGTAAGGATGCCCTCTATGGCCTTTAAAATTCATCATAAGTAAGCATGTACTGGCGGCAGTTCTCATGAAAGAAAATAAAGAATAGCCTGTTCAGCAAATCATTCCATAGTGTGCATCAATCTCCAGGTTAGAGAACCCCTTTAGGGATTGTTATACACAGATACCTCAGCCAAGCAGGGTCAAGATTCTCATGACCAAGTAATAACACTTACAGTCTTCTGACTGAAAATGCAAATTCCTTGCCAGTCAGCATGTTATACTTCCTTTACAAATTATCTTTTTTCCCTGCAAGAAAAGTTGGGTGGACATATTTTTATGGATGTTTCTGTCTTTCTCTCTGTGACTGTATTTTTTAAATCCACTCTATACATTCTCAGAAGAGAATCAGAAATTACATCAGAAACTATTCATCTAGAGAGACTGTGTAAAATTGGAAGTTTTTATTATATCCAGGTTTTCTGTTATCATCCATATTTTCTTCACTGTATTTAAAAAAAAAAATGTGTGTATATGGCAGCAAATGTGGAGAAACAAAGAAGCTTTGTGTTTAGGACAGCAAGAAAGGAAGAAGGGTAAAACTGTATCCCCATTCTTCAGTCAAGTCTTGGAAGGGGAAAAACCCCAAAGAATAAGATGACAATCTTCCTGAAGGAGAAGAAGTAGACATGTCCTCGAGAAGCTACAGCCAGAGGCAGGACAGCCCTGCAGATTGGGTGTGTCTGAGCAGTAAGTAGCAATAGCAGTAGGCCTAGATAGTCCCAAAATGTGCAAAGTGGCATCCATACTGCAATAGGCATTGGCCGTGGTTCAGACATGTTGGAGTTTTCATTCTAATGCTGCCCTGAAGAATAGAAATGTGACTTTCGGGAAGTCAGATAGTCTCTCTAAAGACTTTCCTTAAAGGAAAATGATCATGTGCTCACCATCTCAAAGGATTTTTTGTGAGAATTAAAGAAAGATGATCTGGCTGGGCATGGTGGATCACACCTATAATTCCAGCCCTTTGGGAGGTTGGAGCAGGAGGAATCCTTGAATTCAGGAGTTTAAGACCACACTGGGCAACATGGAGAAACCCTGTCTCTACAAAAAATACAAAAATTAGCCAGTGATGGTGGCAAACATCTAGAGTTTCAGCTACTCAGGAAGCTGTGGTGGGGGATTGCTTTGTACCCAGGAAGTAGAGGCTGCAGTGAGCCATGATCATGCCACTTCACTCCAGCCTGGGTGACAGAGTGAAACCCTGTCTCAAAAAAAAAAGATGATCTGTGACAGCATCTCCCTCAGTCCATGTCTGCCACATTAAATGTTCATGGAAATAAAAGGTAAATATAAACATAATACTGTTAATTACACTGGAGCAACAACATGCTTCAAATACACCTTTCTGATGCCCTGCCCAATTCACTTAAACCACTTTAAGCCCAGTAAAATAATATATTATCTGCTAAATCAGAATCATTAAATACTTGGGAAATAAGAATCTCTATAGTTTTATCTTAGAAGTTACCAAATTTGTATGTGTTTATTTGTATTCTTTAAAAAATCGATCATTTTTATGGTTTTTTTCTAACAGTGCAGTGAATTACACCAAATTTACAAATCTATATGAGATTGTTTGCCCAAATTTTATGGACTATCATGTTATTAAGATTGTCACTGAAAAATAGTTAATAACATGGTAAACAGCTCCACAATCTGGTTTTACTGCATGAGTTACTCAAAAAATGAATTTCACCAGAGATTCAATGTATTTATCAAACTAAAGGATAAAATGCCTTGAATGCAGAAGAAACCACAAAATAAAATATTCTCCATATTTATTTGAGATATTCATAAAATATTTATATTGTTGTATCTTTCTTTTGTTAGAAAACTAATTATTACCTAAAAATATATGTAGAAAGAGTTTCCTGAGGAAAGAGTTTTGTGCTAACACTAGTCTGTATCTAAATCATAGAAAAGTAGAAACCAAAACACAAATACAAATTTTTTTTCAGACATCACAGAACATATGTAGTGATTTAGCCAGAATTAAAGAGGATAATACTATAGCTCCAAAAATTGAATAACTATTTATTTGAATAAAGTTTTCTACTAATTTCCTCACTTAATCTGATAATTTCATTATGAAGATCCCATTTCTCTATATCCTAAATTTACGGTTTACTGAAAATCTACTCTAATTTTTGTCATTAGTTGCAATTAACTAAATTAGTATGTTTTAGGCATATTTGCCTGTTCAAAGTAGTAAATACTGAAATTTCCCAGTGATTTTCCTATGAATCACATAATTCTGAGATGTAAACATCTCCCAATATTGTCCACTAGCATTTAAAACTTGAAAGCTTCTCTGAAGTTAAGGGGCTGTTTGCTTAGCAATATTTTAGGATAATGGCAAAACATTATGGTATGAGAAGCCTGAGCTTAAGAAGCCAGCTCCTTACTCTGCAGACCCCTCTCAATTTCACCCCAATAAATACACAGAATATATAACTTCCGGAACAGGTGGTAAGCGGCAGGGCTTCCACATAACAGGACCTATAATAAATGCATCTTCATCATGTGCATTTTTAGGAATGCTGTCAGAACCATTTTCACATTTCTAACAATAAAGTTTACAAACTGGTGTGCTCATTAATGAGGGAATTCTGGTGCATAACTTCCTCAATGAGGACCTGTCTTGACAATGGGAAGTGACACAGATTCTATTAATGTTAGCTTGTTTTTATTACCTAACAAGTCACCATGCTTAATTCAGCTGTCATTCTTTCTAAAATAAGAATGCCATTACTTGACATTGCTTTTCACAGGGACTATTTGACAGCCTTACAGATCTCTAGAATCATTCCACTTTCTTTCTTTGTAAGTTACAGGAGTTCAAAGTACAACAGTTTATCACTTGCTCTTGGTTAAAGTTTATTTCTTTGTATTGTTGGTGTGATGAGTGTTTGAGGGATTGAATGAACAGTGCGTTAAACATTCTAAGTGTAAAATGTAATTATACATAACCCTCCTCCTTCATTAACCAACATTATCCACCCATTTCCTCAAAATATAATGTGACCCAATAAGTAAATTTCTAATATGCCTATTTTGCATGTCTGTGTTTGCCTTAAAGAAAATACAAATTACTGGAAAAAAGTTCATTGATATATTTCTTAAAACATTAAAACACGCTAATATAAATTCAGTCTTCAAAGGTGAAAAAGAGGTTCCACATATATAACGCATCTGAATTCCTTTTATAGAAATTATTTTAATTAATTTAGTATTTATTTTTCTTCCCTTTACACTTAAATTTTAATGTTGGGACAGTAATGATTATGAAGCAATTGTGTACTCTGGTTATGTTTCTTTAAACAAAATTGAAATATTGTGAGATTTTTAACTTACTTGCTATCAATTAATATTCTACCTGCATATAAATTATACATATCAATCATACTTAGAAAATTTTGAAAAAGCATGCATGAATAGCACATTATAAGGAGGTAATAAAAATTAAAAATTAATAAGAAGAAAGAAGAAATTCAGTACACAAAACAAAAATTAGACAATAGAGTCCTATCACTGCACATTTTTAAATGTGTGTCAATCAGGATTAATAATGCCAGGTGTTATAACAAACAATATCTCAGTGGATTTGTCAGAGGCAATCGAACCAGAGCGACTCCATTTTGAGTGAGGGCTAGGAAAATGAGGATGGGGCTTGCTGAGCTGCATTCCCAGAAAGTCAGATATTCTTAGCCTCTAGATGTTTACAGTTAAGGGAACAGATTGATAATGTTTACTAAACGAACCCAGACTTGGGAGTGTCAGTATCTTGATATCTTGAGAACAAAAGCATTCCTAATTTTGATTTAAAGATAACAATATTGATTCTTGCAAAATATAGTAATTAAGAAAATAAATCCTTTATCACAAACCCTTGTAGCAGGGCACATCTGCCCATGATCTTTTTTATCCTGTACGTAAACAAGCATTGTACCTAGGGTGGACATATTCCTCCTCTTACTTTTGGAAATGGCCTACTCTGTCTATGGAATAGCTGTTCTTTTACTTTACTTTCTTAATCAACTCACTTTTGCTTTGCACTGTGGACTCACCCTGAATTCTTTATTGTGTGAGATCCAAGAACCCTCTCTTGGGGTCTGGATCAGGACCCCTTTCCTGTAACAGATTTGGGCAATAAACTGGGGTGTTGGTGTGTGTAGGTGTGGGTGTAGGGATGTGTTTTCTCATGGAAAATCTCATGTGTATTGTAAACCAAAAATAAAATTCTAAGCCCTCCCCCCTCCCTCTCAGCCAAGGGCATTCCAAAATAAACCAGTTCAGGCCATGATGGGAAAGAGGAAGGAGGGTCAGACATGCCTCATTATACCCTCCTCCCTTTGGCACTCAGGCACAGCTGACCAGCATTAACATTAAGCAATAAGACACCAAAATCCAGCCTGACTCTCTAATATAGCATCACATGACAGATAGCTGACCCTGAAAGAAATCAAAGTATTTTACCCTAAAATACATTTCTTTGACATATTTTGAAATGGCCCTGCAAAGCTATCTCTTAGGAGGGAAAATCTACTTTTTGTAGAAAATCCCCATTCCTTTCTAGGCCTTTTCCTTGATCCAGGAGGGAATTAACTTAGAGTCTGGCACCTTTTTAGGTCTGATAAGACCTCTGAAGCTGCTACCAGGAGGCTTTATCTGCATGATAAAACCTTGTTCTCTACAACCCCTTATCTTAACCTGGACATTTCTTTCTATTGATTCCAGGTCTTTAGATAATAACTCTTTCAGCAATTGCCAATTAGAAAACCTTTGACTCCATCTGTGACCTGGAAGCCCTCCCTTCAGAGAGAGGGCTTCAAGTTGTCCTACCTTTCTGGACTGAAACAATATTCATGTTACACACATTGACTGACGTCTTAAGTCTCCCTAAAACGTATAAAATCAAGCTATAGCCTGACCACCTTGGGCACACGTTTTCAGGATGTCCTAGGGCTGTGTCACGGGCCACTGCTCACTCATATTTGACTCAGAATAAAAGTCTTCAAATATTTTACAGAGTTTGATTCTTTTTGTCAACAGTATGTTTCTGATTTGGTGACTCTCTTGGGCAGCTCTGCTTCAAGTAGTGACTTAGTGATCACAGCTCCTTTTGTTACAGGAGGTAGCTTGTCAGGCATGAATAGGGCATGAGAGGGTCTCTCCCCGACAACCTCATCGAGAATGTCAAGCAAGCATCAGGTGATGGTCAGGTGATTGTTACACTGTTTCTCTAAAATCATAATTGGTCACAGCCAGCACCAGGAAAAGGGAGTCTCCCAATAGATAGAAAAACCTGAAACTGGTGATCAGTAGCATCCCGATAAGATCTCAGGAGTTGGGTAAGTGGGCTCAAGCATGAGCACTAAGAGGCAAAATGGCTGAGTTTAACTGATATATGACCTTCTAAGAGCATTTGACTGGTTAAGAGAAGAATGCCCCAAGTAAGCATGTGTACAACTCCAGTAAACACACTGCACGTATGGTGCCTCCCAAGTGCTGGCAGGCCACTGCGCATGCAGACTGCCCACCCCAAGGAAATAATCAGGGGAGAAGTGACACATGACCCTGGAAGTATGCCAACAAACCATGCACTTGATCTCTCAAGTCACCTGCTTGGCCCTCTTCTAAGTGTACTTTACTTCCTTTTGTTCCTGTTCTAAATATCTTTTTAATAAACTTTCACTCCTGTTTTAAAACTTGCCTCAGACCCTCACTCTGTCTTATACCCCTCAGTTGAATTATGTCTTCCGAGGAGGCAAGAATTAAGGTTGCCGCAGACCTTTATGGATTTGCCACTGTTAAACACTGTGATGTGACCATCTGCCAGACTTTTGTCTGTGCTTCTGCTAGATCCTCTACATTCAGTCAGTTCATAAGCATAGAGAAAGCATGTTTAAGTTTGCAAGATAATTTAGAGGTCATGCTTAAAACTAGCATACATCCATTCATATTCTATTGACCAGGCTTAGTTACATGGCCCCATGTTGATGCAAGGTGACTGGAAAGAATAGTATTTCTCTATGACTAAAAGAAAAAGAAAGTAGTTTGTTAAACACACAGCAATTCCTCTGCTTTACAAGGCAGAATATATATAAATAATGAGCTTAATCATTCTTATTTTCTTATCAGTGGAAGCAAAGCTGTATGTGAGGAAAAGAAACATTTCTCTATTAATAAATGATTTTTTAAAATATGTATCAAGTGAGTGCTAATACAAGGAACATTAATAATAGATAATGCCACAAAGTGGTTTTCCAGAAAATATAAAGGTAACAATCCAATCAAAAAACTGGCAAAAGATTTGAATAGATGTTTCTCAAAATAAGACATACAAATGGCAAACAGTCATTTGAAAAGGTGCTCAACATCTCTGATCATCAGCGAAATGCAAATCAAAGCTACAATGAGATATCATTATATCATTTGGATACAAAATGGCTAATATCCAAAAGACAGGAAATAACAAATGCTGAAGAAGATGTGTAAAAAAATAAACCCTTGTGCACTATTGGTAGGAATGTAAATTAGTACAACCACTATGGGGAACAGTTTGGAAGTTCCTCAAAAAACTAAAAATTGAGCTACCATATGATCCAGCAATCCCACTGTTGGGTATACATATCCAAAAGAAAGGAAATCAGGACCTTTAAGAGATAACTGCACTCCTATGTTTGTGGCAGCACTGTTCATAACAAGATTTGGAAGCAACCTAAGTGACTATCAACAGATGAATGGATAAAGAAAATGCGGTACACATACACAATAGAGTACTATTAAGCCAAAAAAAAAAAGAATGAGATCTAGTCACTTGCAACAACATGGATGGAACTGGAGATCATTATGTTAAGCAAAATAAACCAGGCACAGAAAGACAAACATCACATGTTCTCACTTATTTCTGGGATCTAAAAATCAAACTCACACAGATAAGAAGTAAAGGATGGTTACCGGGGGCAGGGAAGGGTAGTGGGAAGCAGAGAGAGGTGGGGATGTTTAATAAGTACGAAAAAAATTAGTTAGGAGTGGCTGGCTGGAGTTCCAGGCCAGTGGGTCTTTTCCTGTAAGGCACCATGCAAGTGGGGTGACTCTTGCTACTCAGCGCCCTGGATTCAGCTTCATTCCTAGGGAATTGTTTACCAGTTTTTGAAGTATCCAAGGCAACCAGGGGCTGAAGTGGACCCCCAGCAGTGCGCAGCCGCTTTACAAAAATGTGGCCGACTACTTTTTTTTTTTGACCTCTGAACATTTTATTGGCCTCCTGCTCCCCAAAGGGTACCCTGCTTCTGCTGGCTTAATGTTTCAGAACTTTGGTGTCATTGGTCTCAGACACCACTTGGCCATCCACTATCTGGCAGGTGGTGGTGTTTTGGATGGTTTGCATGGAGTTGCTGCTGTCCAGGGCATCACCAAGATTGAAGTCCTCACCATCTTCCAGCAGGCGGCGGTAGGTGGTGATCTCAGCCTCCAGCTTGACCTTGATGTTCAGCAGGGCCTCCTACTCCTAGGCTTGGAGCTGTCCCTCTGCCCGAGTCTGTGCCAGCTCTGACTCCAGGTGCAGCAGGATCCCATTGAGCTGCTCCATCTGCTGGGCATAGTGGGCCTCCACCTCCCTCAGGCTGTTCTCCAAGCTGACCTTCAGATTTCTCATAGAGTCCAAGTCCATCTCCAAGGACTGGACTGTATGTCTCAGCTCCATGAGCATCATCTCAGCAGCTCCAACCTCAGTGGACTGCATGGTGACCACTGTGGTCTCTCCTCAATCTGCTGAGACCAGTACTTGTCAAGCTCCTCTCGGTTCTTCCAAGCCAGCTCGTCATATTGGACCTGGAAGTCTGCTATGATCTTGAGATTTGGGGGCATCTACCTCCACAGTCAACCCAGAGCTGGCAATCTGGGTTTGTAGGCCTTTTACTTCCTCTTCGTGGTTCTTCTTTATAAAGAGCAGCTCTGCCTTGAGAGCCTCGATCTCTGTCTCCAGCTGCAGCTGAGTGACATTCGTCATCAGTGACCTTGTGGAGCCCATGGATGTTACTCTCCACAGACTGGCACATGGCCAGCTCTGTCTCATACTTGACTCTAAAGTCATCAGCAGCAAGATGGGCATTGTCGATCTGCAGAATGATGCTGGCATTGTCCACAGCATTTGCGAAGATCTGAGCCCTCAGGTCCTCGATGGTCTTGAAGTAATGACTCCAGTCTCTGACCTGGGGTCCCTTCTTCTCCAGGTGCTCCCGGATTTTGCTCTCCAGCTTCCTGTTCTCGGTCTCCAGGCTCCTTACTCTGTCCAGGTAGGAGGCCAGGTGGTCGTTCAGGCTTTGCATGGTATCCTTCTCGTTCTGGATGTCTCCCATTCCTGCCAGACCCCCGGCCATTCCCACGGCCAGGCCCCCGGATCACACGCCGCCCCAGAAGCTGGTGGAGTGGGACACGGAGATCCAGGAACCAGAGCCCCCAGTGCCTGCATAGACACTGGCTGCACTGCTGACCGACCGGGTGCCGTAGCTGAGCACCTGGACAGAGCCCAGGGACCAGTAGTTGGTGAAGGTGGAGCAAGTGGTGAAGCTCATGCCGTCCCAGGAGGAGAGCAAGAGGACAGGACTCAGGCTTTGCCGATGACCCAGACAACTTTTTTAAACAGGACTTTGATCCCATTTCTCCTGACTGGGTCAGACCTCTGATCTAGAGTCTCCAGCCACCTCCCACAGGTGTGTTCAGGCTGGCAACAAGTTTGTACCTCCCTGAGATGGACCTCCCAAAGGAAGGGGCAGGTTGCCATCTTTGCTCATTCACAGCCTTCACTGGTGATACGTCTAGGTACTGGAAAATCTGAGTTGATTAGGGACTAGAGAAGACTTTCAGCATACCACAGAAGCCCTACTGAAAAGTAGCTAGACTATTAAAGGAAAAAAAAAAATCACCCAAAAGTCAGCAACCTCAAAGATAGAAGGTAGATAAGCATACAAAGATGAGAAAGATTCAGCACAAGAACACTGATAAAACACTGCAGGAGTTGACAGACAAAATAGCTGGTATGAAGAAGAATGTAGCCAACCTGACAGAGCTGAAAAACACCCTACAAGAATTTCATATTGCAATCACAAGTATTAATGGCATAATAGATCAAGCAGAAGAAAGAATCTCAGAGTTTGACAAGATGGGAGCAGACAAAAATAGAGAAAAAAAAATGAAAAGGAATAAACAAAACCTCCAGGAAATGTGGGCTTATGTAAACAGACCGAATCTATGACTGATAAGTGTACCTACAAGAGATGGGAAGAATGGAATCAATTTGGAAAACATACTTCAGGATATCATCCATGAGAACGTTCCCAACCTAGCTAGACAGGCCAACACTCAAATTTCATAAATGAAGGAGAAATAAGATCCTTTTCAGACAAGCAAATGCTGAGAGAACCTGTTACCTCCAAAACTGCCTTACAAGAGATCCTGAAGCAAGCAATAAATATGAAAAGTAAAGACCATTACCAGTCATTACAAAAACACATTGAAGTACACAGACCAGTGACACAATAAAACAACTACATAAACAAGTCTGCAAAATAACTAGCTAACTTCATGATGACAGGATCAAATCCACACATACCAATACTAACCTTAAATATAAATAGGATAAATACACCAATTAAAAGACACAGAGTGGCAAACTGGATAAAGAACCAAGACCCATCAGTATGCTATCTTCAAAAGACCCATCTCACATGCAATGACCCACACAGGCTCAAAATAAAGGGATGGAGGCAAATCTACCAAGAAAATGGAAAACAGAAAAAAATCAGGGGTTGCAATTATCCTTTCTGACAAAACAGACTTTAAACCAACAAAGATCAAACAAGATGAAGAAGGGCATTACATAATGGTAACGGGTTCAATTCAGCAAGAAGAATTAACTATCCTAAATACATATGCACCCAACACAGGAACCCCCAGATTCATCAAGCAAGTTCTCAGAGACCTTCAAAGAGACTTAGACTCCCACAAAATAATAGTGGGGAACTTTAACACCCCACCAACAATATTAGACAGATCATCGAGAGAGAAAATTAACAAAGATATTCAGGACCTGAACTCAGCAGTTGATCAAATGGACTTAATAGATATCTACAGAACTCTCCACCCAAAAGCAACAAAATATACATTATTCTCATCACTACATGGCACTTACTGTAAAATCAATAACATAATCAGAAGTAAAACACTCCTCAGCAAATTCAAAAGACCTGAAATCATAACAGTCTCTCAGACCACAGTACAAATTTGAAATCAAGACTAAGAAATTCATTCAAAACCATACGATTACATGAAAATTGAATAACCTGCTCTGAAATGACTTTTGGTTAAATAATAAAATTAAGACAGAAATCAAAAAGTCATTTGAAACTAATGAAAACAAAGATACAACACACCAGAGTCTCTGGGACATAGTTATGGCAGTTTTAAGAGGGGAATTTACAGCACTAAATGCCCACATCGAAAAGTTAGAAAAACCTCAAGTTAACCTAACATCACAACTAGAAGAACTACAGAACAAATAGTAAACAAATCCCAAAGCTAACAGAAGACAAGAAATAACCAAAATCAGAGCTGAACTGAAGGAGACTGAGACGCAAGAAACCATTCAAAGCTTCAATAAATCCAGGAGCTAGTTTTTTGAAACATTAATAAAACAGATCACTACTTGCTAGACTAATAAAGAAAAAAAGTAGTTTCAAATAAACACAATCATAAATGACAAGGCGGATATTACCACTGACCCCATAGAAATACAAACAATCATCAGAGAATATTATGAACACCTCTATGCACAAAAACTAGAAAATCTAGAAAAAATAGATAAAGTTCTGGACATATACACCCTCCTACGACTGAACCAGGAAGAAACTGAATCCTTGAACAGACTAATAACGAGTTCTGAAATTGAGGCAGTAATAAATAGCATACCAACCAAAAAAAGCCCAGGACCAGATGGATTCACAGATGAATTCTTCTAAATGTACAAAGAAGATCTAGTACCATTCCCTTTGCAACTATTCCAAAATGTTGAGGAGGAAGGACTCCTTCCAAACTCATTCTATGAGGCCAGCATCACCCTGGTACCCAAACCTGAGAGAGATACAACACAAAAAGAAAACTTCAGGCCAATATCCTTGATGAACACTGATGCAAAAATCCCCAACAAAATACTGGCAAGCCAAATCCAGCAGCATATCAAAATATATCAAAATAGCTGATCCACCACAATCAAGTAAGCTTCATCCCTGGGATGCAAGATTGGTTCAATATACACAAGTTAATACATGTGATTCATCTCATAAACAGAACTGAAGACAAAAACCACATGATTGTCTCAATAGATGCAGAAAGGCTTTTGGTAAAATTCAACATCCGTTCATGTTAAAAATTCCCTATAGCTAGGTATTGATGGAAAATACCTCAAAATAATAAGAACCATATAGGACAAACCCACAGCCAACATCACACCGAATGGGCAAAAGCTAGAAGCATTCCTCTTGAAAATCAGCACAAAACAAAGGTGCCCTCTCACCACTCCTATTCCACATAGGAGTAGAAGTTCTGGCCAGGACAATTGGGCAAGAGAAAGAAACAAAGGGTATTAAAATAGGAAGAGAGGGAGTCAAACTATCCCTGTTTACAGATGACATAATCCTGTATCTAGAAAACCCCCTTGTCTAGGCCCAAAAGCTTCTTAAGCTGATAAACAACTTCAGGAAGGTCTCAAGATACAAAATTATTGTGTAAAAATTACTAGCAATTCTATATACCAATAACAGTCAAGCCAAGAGCCAAATCAGGAATGAACTCCCATTCACAGTTGCCACAAAAAGAATAATTGGAAAAAAGCTCAATATCACTGATCACTAGAGGAATGCACTAAGATACCATCTTACGCCAGTCAGAATGACTATTTAATAAATGACTTTTTAATAAAAAGTCAAAAACAATAGATGCTGGCAAGGTTGTGGAGAAAAAGGAATGCTTATACACTGTTTGTGGGAGTGTAAATTAGTTCAGCTATTGTGGAAGACAGTGTGGCAATTCCTCAAAGACCTAAAGACAGAAATACCATTCAACTCAGCAATTCCATTACTTGCTATATACCTAAGGAAGATAAACCACTCTGTTATAAAGACACATGCACATGTATGTTCCTTGCACAACTACTCATAATAGCAAAGATATAGAATCAACCTTAATGTTCATCAATGATAGACTGGATAAAAAAAAATGTGGTACATATATACCATGAAATACTATGCAGCCATGAAAAGGAATGAGATCATGTTCTTTGCAGGGACATGGATGTAGCTGGAGGCCATTATCCTTAGCATACTAATATAGGAATAGAAAACCAAATACCACATGTTCTCACTTATAAATGGGAGCTCATGCAGGGTTTAATACCTAAGTGATGGGTATATAGGTGCAGCAAACCACCATGGCACATGTTTACCTGTGTAACAAATCTGCATGTTCTGAAGGAAAAAAATAAAAATTAAAAAAAAAATAAGTGGGTACTAAATAATGAGAACACATAGACACACAGAGAGAACAACACAAACGGGCCCTTCAGAGGGTAAAGAGTGGGAGGAGGGAGAGAATCAGGAAAAATAATGAATGGTTACTAGGCTTAATTCCTGGGTGGTGAAATAATCTGTAAAACAAATCCCCATGACATAAGTTCACCTGTATAACAAACCTGCACTTGTACCCCTAAACTTAAAGTATAAGTCAAAATTTATTTACTTTTAGTCACTTAAAAGCAAAAAAAAAAAAAAAAAGAATGAATAAGACCTACTATTTGATAGAACAACAGGGTGATTATGGTCAATAATTACTTAATTATACATTTTAAAGTAACTTAAAAGTGTAGTTGGATTGTTTGTAACCCAAAGGATAAATTATTGAGGAGATGAAGACCTCATTCTCCATGATGTGCTTTTCTCACATTGCATGCCTGTACCAAAACATCTCAAGTATTTCATAAATATATACACTTACTATGTACCCACAAAAATTAAAAAGAAAATAAAAGGGTACATTCATATTTTTATTCATTTTAGTCTTTATATAAAGCCAAAGGTATATTATTTTTAAGAAAACTTGTGAAGTCATTTCTATAGCATAAGATAATGCTGTTTTCTATTAATCAAAATGTCACAGAGTTCAGGTTCCTAAGATTACTTTATGGAGATGTATACCTATATACTTCAAATATCAATTTTCTTACTTAGAATTTTGTCAGAAATAAGATTTTCAAGTAATTTGACTTATCCTGGCAGTATTTCCTCTACATAAATTGTAAGAAACACTCATTTGATTTCAATGTTATTTCATATTTTCAGGTTTTCAGTTTTTTAATAGATTTTCTTCTCTGAAAGCAAGAGTTGCTAACACTTCTATAATTCTTCCTATATGCCAGATAATGTTCCAAATACTTTCTATGTACTGTTAGGTTGTGAGATTTGAACTGAGACAGTCTAGTTTAAGAATCCATGCTTCTAATCACTAACAAGGACTCTTAATGATATTCTTGATTTAAAAGAATATATGAGATTAATAAATAATTTATTTCTACATATTACCAAATTCACAAAACCACTCAATATGACAGTTTTATTACTTAGAAAGCCAAGAATTTATTTCATCCACATTGATGAAATAGGGAAAAATGTATATAATTCCAAAGAGTAGTTAATCTAAAAGTTAGGTACGTGGCTTTAATATAGTAAGAATTTTTTTTATGTTTGAAGCACAGATTCACTCAGATTGCATTATAGGTAAAACTTATTTGCAGGTGATGAAAGCAGCTATGCCAACAATCAAAACTATTCAAATTGAAAGGTAAAATTGACTAGCTGGTATTCAAAATTATTTGACTGACCAAAATATAGAAGCACTAAATGTGATCATAATTTTAATGAAATAAAAATGTAAGCACTCACTTGTTCCTGACAAAATTTTCCTCTTTAGCACTAATTTTAGGAAAGTTTTTTGTTTGTTTGTTTGTTTGTTTTTACTCTCAGAGCTCTGGAATTCTCTAGAAAAGTGCACAATATACAGAACCGAGATATTATCGTGCTGTTTTTCTAAACTCTGTATCTGACCCTGTAGAACACCTGTGTCTGCAAACACTGATATGAGTGGTCCCACTCAGGGCTGACTTCAAACTGCATTGATCTTTCAATTCACTGCAATATCTGAGAACAGAGTTGGCATGTGCTGACATAAGAAATAAGTTAAAGTATGACAAGGGGATAAAAAATACCAATTAAGTTTTCTCACCTGTAGTGTCAACCTATATAATGCTGACTTATCCTCAAGAATTCCATCACCCATTTTATTAAATTTCCTTCTCTCGCCTCACTCTAGCCTTTGATTTCTATGCCAGCCTTGAATTAGCCAACTCCCTCTACACGCCTTATTCTTCTAGTTATTTGGTTCAAAATTTATTTTAAAAGGGGGCTAATTCATTGCCATGAGCTTATAAGATAGTAGTCCCCTCAACAAGAATCCTTTTCAACTGGACTCCATAGCATGATTTTTTCTAAAGCTTCTCATTCTCCACAAACTCCTACAATTAATAGTACTTGATAGGTAAATGGTATTTTGACAAAGCCATTTTGACATGAGAACACTTTGAAGCAGTTAAAAATAAAATTATTAAACTTTTCTTAACAACTTTTACTTTTAGTTAATTTGTGAAGCAAATATCATCACTTCATCTCCTCCCTCAGATCTGGGGGAGGAAATAGAAGAAGAGCCAAGGATAACGTGGGGCTTGGGGGTGTCAGTTGCCACACCTGTTTTGAATAGTTTTGAATTTTGACACAACTGCTTTAGTCACCTGCAAATAAACCTCTGCAAGAGTCAAACAGCTGCCTCCAAATGGACACCCTGCATCTGATTAAGCTTAGTTTATTATCATTATACATCTGCACTTCTCAAAGTATTCATATCCCCAGGATATGTGGTACTGTGCCAAGGAGACACTCAGAAGCAAGGCTCAACATAACAGCTGCCAGGGATGTCTATTTTAGACATATTTGAGAAAAAAAAAACCTTGCCTGTTACTGTTTTTATATTAAAACAAACATGGATATGGCATGAAATTAAGTGAAATTTTGAATAAATTGTTAAAATAAAACATGACATGTTAAAGAAAGAGACTGCAAGATGGCCAAATAGGAACAGCTCCAGTCTACAGCTCCCAGCATGAGCAACGCAGAAGATGGGTGATTTCTGCATTTCCAACTTAGGTACTGGGTTCATCTCACTGGGGCTTGTCAGACAGTAGGTGCAGGACACTGGGTGCAGCACACCGAGCGTGAGCCAAAGCAGGGCGAGGCATCGCCTAATCCAGGAAGTGCAAGGGGTCAGGGAATTCCCTTTCACAGCCAAGCAAAGCTGTGACAGACTGCACCTGGAAAATCGGGTCACTCCACCCTAGTACTGCGCTTTTCCAATGGTCTTAGCAAACAGCACACCAGGAGATTATATCCCACGCCTGGCTCGGAGGGTCCCACGCCCACGGAGCCTCGCTCATTGCTAGCACAGCAGTCTGAGTTCGAACTGCAAGGTGGCAGCCAGGCTGGGGGAGGGGCGCCCGCCATTGCTGAGGCTTGAGTAGGTAAACAAAGCAACCAGGAAGCTCGAACCGGGTGGAGCCCACCGCAGCTCAAGGAGGCCAGCCTGCCTCTGTAGACTCCACCTCTTGGGGCAGGACATAGCCGAACAAAAGGCAGCAGAAACCTCTGCAGACTTAAATGGCCCTGTCTGACAGCTTTGAAGAGAGTAGTGGTTCTTCCAGCACGGAGTCTGAGATCTGAGAACGGACAGGCTGCATCCTCAAGTGGGTCCCTGACCCCCGAGTAGCCTATCTGGGAGGCACCCCCCAAGTAGGGGCAGACTGACACCTCACATGGCCAGGTACCCCTCTGAGACAAAACCTCCAGAGGAACGATCAGACAGCAACATTTGCTGTTCAGCAATATTCACTGTTCTGCAGCCTCCACTGCTGATATCCAGGCAAACAGGGTCTGGAGTAGAACTCCCGCAAACTCCAACAGACCTGCAGCTGAGGATCCTGACTGTTAAAAGGAAAACTAACAAACAGAAAGGACATCCACACCAAAACCCCATCTGTACGTCACCATCATCAAAAACCAAAGGTAGATAAAACCACAAAGATGGGGAAAAAACAGAGCAGAAAAACTGAAAATTCTAAAAATCAGAGCACCTCTCCTCCTCCAAAGGAATGCAGCTTCTCACCAGCAACAGAACAAAGCTGGACGGAGAATGACTTTGACAAGTTGAGAGAAGAAGGCTTCAGATGATCAAACGTCTCCGAGCTAAAGGAGGAAGTTCGAACCCATCACAAAGAAGTTAAAAACCTTGAAAAAAGATTAGACGAATGGCTAACTAGAATAACAAATGCAGAGAAGTCCTTAAAGGACTTGATGGAGCTGAAAACCATGGCACAAGAACTATGTGATGAATGCACAAACTTCAGTAGCCAATTCGATCAACTGGAAGAAAGAGTATCAGTGATTGAAGATCAAATGAATGAAATAAAGTGAGAAAAGAAGTTTAGAGAAAAAAGAATAAAAAGAAATGAACAAAGCCTCCAGGAAATATGGGACTATGTGAAAAGACCAACTCTACGTCTGATTGGTGTACCTGAAAGTGACGGGGAGAATGGAACCCTGAAGTTGGAAAACATTCCATATCCTGAAGTTGGAAAACATTCTTCAGGATATTATCCAGGAGAACCTCCCCAACCTAGCAAGGCAGGCCAACATTCAAATTCAGGAAATACAGAGAACGTCACAAAGATACTCCTCAAGAAGAGCAACTCCAAGACAGGTAATTGTCAGATTCACCAAAGCTGAAATGAGGGAAAAAATATTAAGGGCAGCCAGAGAGAAAGGTCGGGTTACCTACAAAAGGAAGCCTATCAGACTAACAGTGGATCTCTCGGCAGAAACTCTACAAGCCAGAAGAGAGTGGGGGTCAATATTCAACATTCTTAAAGATAAGAATTTTCAACGCAGAATTTCATATCCAGCCAAACTAAGCTGCATAAGTGAAAGAGAAATAAAATCCTTTATAGACAAGCAAATGCTGAGAGATTTTATCACCACCAGGCCTGCCCTACAACAGCTCCTGAAGGAAGCACTAAACATGGAGAGGAACAACCAGTACCAGCCACTGCAAAAACATGCCAAATTGTAAAGACCATCGATGCTATGAAGAAACTGCATCAACTAACGAGTAAAATAACCAGCTAACATCATGATGACAGGATCAAATTCACACATAACAATATTAACCTTAAATGTAAATGGGCTAAATGCTCCAATTAAAAGACACAGACGGGCAAATTGGATAAAGAGTCAAGACCCATCAGTGTGCTGTATTCAGGAAACCCATCTCACGTGCAGACACACATAGGCTCAAAATAAAGAGATGGAGGAAGATCTCCAAGCAAATGGAAACAAAAAATGGCAGAGTTTGCAATCCTAGTCTCTGATAAAACAAATTTTAAGCCAACAAAGATCAAAAGAGACAAAGAAGGCCATTACATAAAGGTAAAGGGATCAATTCAACAAGAAGAGCTAACTATCCTAAATATATATGCACCCAATACAGGAGCACCCAGCTTCATAAAGCAAGTGTTAGACTTGCTACTTAGACCTACAAAGAGACTTAGACTCCCACACAATAATAATGGCAGACTTTAACACCCCACTGTCAACATTAGACAGATCAATGAGAGAAAGTTAACAAGGATATCCAGGAATTGAACTCAGCTCTGTACCAAGTAGACCTAATAGACATCTACAGAACTCTCCACCCCAAATCAACAGAATATACATTATTCTCAGCACTACATCGCACCTATTCCAAAATTGACCACATAGTTGGAAGTAAAGCACTCCTCAGCAAATGTAAAAGAACAGAAATTATAACAAACTGTCTCTCAGACCACAGTGCAATCAAACTAGAACTCAGGATTAAGAAACTCACTCTAAACCACTCAATTACATGGAAACTGAACAACCTGCTCCTGAATGACTACTGCGTACATAATGAAATGAAGGCAGAAATAAAGATGTTCTTTGAAACCAACAAGAACAAAGACACAACATACCAGAATCTCTGGGACACATTTAAGGCAGCGTGTAGAGGGAAATTTACAGCACTAAATGCCCACAAGAGAAAGCAGGAAAGATCTAAAATTCACACCCTAACATCACAATTAAAAGAACTAGAGAAGCAAGAACAAACAAATTCAAAAGCTAACAGAAGGCAAGAAAGAACTAAGATCAGAGCAGAACTGAAGGAGATAAGAGACACAAAAAACCCTTC
Organism: Pongo pygmaeus; assembly: GCF_028885625.2. Taxonomy (NCBI): domain Eukaryota; kingdom Metazoa; phylum Chordata; class Mammalia; order Primates; family Hominidae; genus Pongo; species Pongo pygmaeus. The sequence continues at coordinate 89,302,165 of NC_072384.2, forward strand.
AAAAAATCAATGAATACAGAAGCTGGCTTTTTGAAAAAATCAACAAAACTGATAGACCGCTAGCAAGACTAATAAAGAAGAAAAGAGAGAAGAATCAACTAGATGCAATAAAAAATGATAAAGGGGATATCACCACCAATCCCACAGAAATACAAACTGCCATCAGAGAATACTATAAACACCTCTACGCAAATAAACTAGAAAATCTAGAAGAAATGGATAAATTCCTCAACACATACACCCTCCCAAGACTAAACCAGGAAGAAGTTGAACCTCTTAATAGACCAATAACACACTCTGAAATTGAGGCAATAATTAATAGCTTACCAACCAAAAAACATCCAGGACCAGACAGATTCACAGCCAAATTCTACCAGAGGTACAAGGAGGAGGTGGTACCATTCCTTCTGAAACTATTCCAATCAATAGAAAAAGAGGGAATCCTCCCTAACTCATTTTATGAGGCCAGCATCATGATATCAAAGCCTGGCAGAGACACACACAAAAAAGAGAATTTTAGACCAATATCCCTGATGAACATCGATGCAAAATCCTCAATAAAATACTGGCAAACCGAATCCAGCAGCACAAAAAGCTTATCTACCATGATCAAGTGGGCTTCATCCCTGGGATGCAAGGCTGGTTCAACATACACAAATCAGTAAACGTAATCCAGCATATAAACAGAACCAATGACAAAAATCACATGATTATCTCAATAGATGCAGAAAAGGCCTTCGACAAAATTCAACAGCACTTCCTGCTAAAAACTCTCAATAAATTAGGTATTGATGGGACGTATCTTAAAATAATAAGAGCTATTTATGACAAACCCACAGCCAATATCATACGGAATGGGCAAAAACTGGAAGCATTCCCTTTGAAAACTGGCACAAGACAGGGATGCCGTCTCTCACCACTCCTATTCAACATAGTGTTGGAAGTTCTGGCCAGGGCAATCAGGCAGGAGAAAGAAATAAAGGGTATTCAATTAGGAAAAGAAGAAGTCAAATTGTCCCTGTTTGCAGACGACATGATTGTACATCTAGAAAACCCCATTGTCTCAGCCCAAAATCTCCTTAAGCTGATAAGCAACTTCAGCAAAGTCTCAGGATACAAAATCAAGGTGCAAAAACCACAAGCATTCTTATACACCAATAACAGACAAACAGAGAGCCAAATCATGAGTGAACTCCCATTCACAATTGCTTCAAAGAGAATAAAATACCTAGGAATCCAACTTACAAGGGACGTGAAGGACCTCTTCAAGGAGAACTACAAACCACTGCTCAATGAAATAAAAGAGGACACAAACAAATGGAAGAACACTCCATGCTCATGGATAGGAAGAATCAATATCGTGAAAATGGCCATACTGCCCAAGGTAATTTATAGATTCAATGCCATCCCCATCAAGCTACCAATGACTTTCTTCACAGAATTGGAAAAAACTACTTTAAAGTTCATATGGAATCAAAAAACAGCCCGCATTGCCAAGTCAATCCTAAGCCAAAAGAACAAAGCTGGAGGCATCACGCTACCTGACTTCAAACTATACTACAAGGCTACAGTAACTAAAACAGCATGATACTAGTACCAAAACAGAGATATAGACCAATGGAACAGAACAGAGCCCTCAGAAATAATACCACACATCTACAACTATCTAATCTTTGACAAACCTGACAAAAACAAGCAATAGGGAAAGCATTCCCTATTTAATAAATGGTGTTGGGAAAACTGGCTAGCCATATGTAGAAAGCTGAAACTGGATCCCTTCCTTACGCCTTACACAAAAATTCATTTAATATGGATTAAAGACTTAGACCTAATACCATAAAAACCCTAGAAGAAAACCTAGGCAATACCATTCAAGACATAGGCATGGGCAAGGACGTCATGTCTAAAACACCAAAAGCAATGGCAACAAAAGCCAAAATTGACAAATGGGATCTAATTAAACTAAAGAGCTTCTGCACAGCAAAAGAAACTACCATCAGAGTGAACAGGCAACCTACAGAATGGGAGAAAACTTTTGCAATCTACTCATCTGACAAAGGGCTAATATCCAGAATCTACAAAGAACTCAAACAAATTTACAAGAAAAAAACAAACAACCCCATTAAGAAGTGGGTGAAGGATATGAGCAGACATTTCTCAAAAGAAGACATTTATGTAGCCAACAGACACATGAAAAAATGCTCATCATCACTGGCCATGAGAGAAATGCAAATCAAAACCACAATGAGGTATCATCTCACACCAGTTAGAATGGTGATCATTAAAAAGTCACGAAACAACAGGTGCTGGAGAGGATGTGGAGAAATAGGAACACTTTTACACTGTTAGTGGGACTGTAAACTAGTTCAACCATTGTGGAAGACAGTGTGGCGATTCCTCAGGGATCTAGAACTAGAAATACCGTTTGACCCAGCCATCCCCTTACTGGGTATATACCCAAAGGAATATAAATCATGCTACTATAAAGACACATGCACACATATGTCTATTGTGGCACTACTCACAATAGCAAAGACTTGGAACCAACCCAAATGTCCAACAATGATAGACTGGATTAAGAAAATGTGGCACACATACACCATGGAATACTATGCAGCCATAAAAAATGGTGAGTTCATGTCCTTTGTAGGGACATGGATGAAGCTAGAAACCATCATTCTCAGCAAACGCAAGGACAAAAAACCAAACACCGCGTGTTCTCACTCATAGGTGGGAATTGAACAATGAGAACACTTGGACACAGGAAGGGGAACATCACACACCGGGGCCTGTTGTGGGGTGGGGGAAAGGGGGAGGGATAATATTAGGAGATATACCTAACGTAAATGACGAGTTAACGGGTGCAGCACACCAAAGTGGCACATGTATACATATGTAACAAACCTGCACGTTGTGCACATGTACCCTAGAACTTAAAGTATAATAAAAATATATATATAAAAAAAAAAATAAAAAAATAAAGAAGGAGACTGCTTGGGTCACTTCATCCTTTTTGCCCATCCTCCATGTTCCTTCTCCTCTGTTCCTAGCGGTCCTTCCACAAAAATGTTTGAAAAGCACAGCCATAAACTATTCTATACCTCCCCAAACAGACACACACATACACACACATTCAGAGAGAGACAGAGAGACATTCTCATGATCTACCTTAGCAATTAATCATTCATATGTTTGTGTGTGTAATCTGCAGTGATTTTTCTTGTCATTTACTCTTATTTGTTTGTATATATTTGAGAGTGTTTCTCTCATTGATAGCAACATCAGTGGAGGAAAAATGTACTTATACTTTCACTCTAACACTTCAAATTTTCCAAAGAACTCAATTCAGAAAGTTCCAGAACTATATATGGGTGTTCCTCTAAAAGTCTGAAGTCAAAAAACATTTACCATAGAAGTAAGGTTAGAAGGCCGGGCGCAGTGGCTCATGCCTGTAATCCCAGCAATTTGGGAGGCCGAGCCAGGCGGATCACTTGAGGTCAGGAATTCGACACCAGCCTGGTCAACATGGTGAAACCCCATCTCTACTAAAAATACAAAAATTAGTCCGGCATAGTGGCACACGCCTGTAATCCCAGCTACTCAGGAGGCTGAGGCAGGAGAATTGCTTGAATCAAGGAGTCTGAGGTTGCAGTGAGCCGAGATGGCATCACTGCACTCCAGCCTAGGCGACAGAGGAAGACCCTGTCTCAAAAAAAAAAAAAAAAAAAAAAAAAAAGGTTAGAAATGGTGATGAGAATTGTATGTGAGATCACAACAGCATATTCAATTCATTGTGCAGTTAAAATATATTTTCAATGCAATGTTGAATAAAACCAGTTTATTATAATGATGATTATGAAGAAGACAAAAACAAGCAATTCGATTAATAATTTATTTTAAAAGTTTAATTTGTAGGATGACGGTGGGGAGGGAAGCAGCTTCAGAGGCAAAGATTTAGAAAGAAAATTGTAAAGAGATTGTAAAACAGACTTCTAAGATATTTAGACAAGAAGGTTATTTAGGTCGGGTGTAATGGCTCACACTTGTAATCCCAGCACTTTGGGAAGCCGAGGCCAGGAACTGGAGACCAGCCTGGGCAACATAGTGAGACACTGTCTCTACAAGAAATAAGAAAATTAGCTGGGCATGGTGGTTGCGCCTGTAGTCCCAGCTACCGAGAAGGCTGAAGTGGAAGGATCACTTGAGCCCAGACATTCAAGGTTACAGTAAGCCAATCACACCATTGCCCTCCATCCTGGGTGACAGAGGAAGATCCTGTCTCAAAAAAATTATTATACCTTTTCCGATGGGGAGTGGGGGGAGTTCACCCACTCCCCACTAGAAAAAGTATGATAATAACATCTATAAAAATCAAAATGAGGCCAGGTGCGGTGGTTCACACCTGTAATCCAAGCACTTTGGGAGGCTGAGGTGGGCGGATCACTTGAGGTCAGGAGTTCAAGACCAGCCTGTCCAGCATGGTGAAACCACATCTCTACTAAAAATACAAAAATTAGCTGGACGTGATGGCGCACACCTGTAATCCCAGCTGCTCGGCAGGCTGAGGCAGGAGAATGGCTTGAACTCAGGAGGCAAAGGTTGCAGTGAGCAGAGATCACGCCACTGCACTCCAGCCTGGGTGACAGAGCAAGATTCTGTCTCGAAAAAATAATAATAATAATAATATATAAAAAATAATAAAAAAAGTGAAAATGAAAGCGTAAGTAATACAATTTGAATTATATTCACTTTTTTCAGATTTTCTTCTAGTCCTTATATATCTGACTACAGGAGGTTTAAATGATGCTGATTTTCACTTAAAACATATGCTTTCTCCTTCCTCCATACTTAGGAATCACTAACATTACTTTTTAAATGTTTTGTAATGTCTGTATGAATGTTTTTAGTTCACAAATAGCAAGAAGGAGAAAAATTATTGAGGGGTGGGCATGGGAATAGGAAAGAAAGAGAGAAAACAGGAGGAAGAGGAAAAGGGGGAGAAAGAAGAAGAAGACAGAATTAGAGAGAAAGGGAACAAGAACAGAAAAAGTATAGATTGAAGAAAGGAGGAAAACTCTTAGGTAATTGAAGAAGAATTAGAAGAGGGGGAGATGTGCAACTAAAGAGATATGTGCGAAATCAATGGTCTATGGTGCTTCCTTTTGGTGCATTAAACGAAATAATCAAATTTGATGAAGAATCAAATAAAGAGTTGAAAGATAACTTGAACTAGTTTGTTATATAACTTGATGAAAATTTACTGATGGTCACCCATACATAATAAATTACTCAAATAGAAATAACCATATAACTAAACATGATCAGTTATTTTCAGGTAGAAGTTTAAAACAATACTGAGTTACAGACTTAGAAATTTATAGTTAATCTTGATCCTACATAATTGGAAAGTTCATGTGCTTATTTTCAAGATGGAGTTCATGCTGAATCAATTTAGGGCTCTGAATTATCACAGCATGAAATATGTTGTAATTTTCCAAACCATTATACTCTTTTCAAGCCACTTAAATACTTCTAATGTGATTTAAAATTTTGGAATTTAATGGCATGTTTATCTTCTGAGATATTCAGCTTGCATATGCAACACAGAAATTCCTACAGAGTCCATATGAAGAGCCAACTTCATTCTTTATTTCATAGCAATACTCTCAACTAAGTTCCCCTGTGCCTTATCCAACAAAGCTGGCATCCTGTAGTTATGCGATTCCAACAAAAAATAACAATGAACCCATTTTGAGTGCTTATCATGTTTCATTTCCCATGCCAAGAAATTCACATTCACTAACTGATATGTAACTAATAATACTTCCATGAGCAAACCACTTAACCAACCTTCTGCTTTTCTACACAGTGTATCTTTAAAACTGTATTAAACAGTTACAAGTCCAAAGTTAAAAACACATGTTTTTTGGCAGCAAGTAGATACAGCTTTGATTCCCAGAGAGCTAAATCATTGTCCAAAATTCTTATTGAAGTCCCAGCAGGCAGCACCTCCCTCAGGCCCAGGCAATCCAGCATGCAAGAGAGGCCATGATGAGCCTCCAGAAAACAAGGGCCAGGAGATAGTCCGACTTTTTGGACATACCAGTTAATTCTCCCCTTCCATGTGAAAATAGATCCAGGTTCCTCCCGGTCCCACAAACTTGTTACCAGTGTGTCAAGCCTTTAATAGAGGCCAGCACAAAAGGTAGCAGCTGCCAAAACATCTTAGACATATGGAATACATGCATAAGAACAGGATTTTGTTTGCCCCACTACTATAATAAAGTCAACTTGGTCTCAGCCAGTCATCCCAATGCCAAATTGTTGGTCATCATGGAAGACAGAAATACAAAAGCCTGGTGAACTATCAGCCAGCACTGAAAGCCTATGCCTGTAAGTGGTGACTGTCACATAGTATGTGATAAAGTACTTAAGTTTTGCAAGTGATTGACAACTTCATAAAACTTTTGCCTTACAGAAATGTGATGGTTGAACCTCATTAATTAATGTTGGGAAGTCAAAAAAAATACAAATAGAACTACTATATGATTCAGCAATCCCACTTCTGGGTATGTATCTAAAGGAAATGAAATCAGTATGCACTCTCATCTTCACTGCAGCATTACTCACAACAGCCAGGATATGGAATCAACCAAGTGTCCATTGATGGGGAAGTGAGTAAAGAAAATGTGGGATATATACATGATAAAAAATGATTCAGCCTCAAAAAAGAAGGAAACCTTGTCATTTACAACAACATGCATGAACCTGGAGAACCTTATAGTTAAGTGAAATAAGCCAGGCAGAGAAAGACAAATACCGCACGATCTCACTTAAGTATGGAATCTAAGAATGTCTAACTCATAGAACTCATAGAAGCTGAGAGTAAAATAGTAGTTACCAAGAGGTGGGAGAGATAGAGAGATATTGGACAAAGGGTACAAAGTTTCAGTTAGACAGGATGAACACGTTCTATACATCTATTGTACAGCATGGTGACTATAGTTAATAATAATGTATTGCATAATTGAAATTTAATAAGAAAGTAGATCTTAAATTTCCTCACCAAAAAAGATAACTATGTCAAGTGATGAATTTGCTAATTACCTTGATTTTGGTAATCATTTTATAATGCATACATATATCAAAACATGTTGTATAGCATAAACATACATAATTTTTATTTCTCAATTTTATCTCAATAAACCTAGGAAAAAAAATAAAGCGAATCTCAAACATTAAAAAATAAGATAAAATAGAATAAAACCTCTTAAGCTCTCAAAACCTCAATTAAGTTTAAAGTGTGTTTATCATTGCTGTATTTATTTGCTTCAGCCTTTAAATATGGTAGAGAAAGAAATAAAATATTCTTTCAAACAAAAAACTTCAAAAGTCTAAAAATAATGTGATGTCCACTTACAGTTAGGGTGTAGTCAGAAGAGATTGTCACTCTCACTCTAACCAATATAAAAGCAGAAAAGCTACCAAATAATGGTTTTTTTTTTTTAAATTTATGAGCGGTAAGAGAGAGGAAAAAAAACTAAATGATACCTGGAAACATAGCAGGAAGAACAAACTCATAATTAATAGGAATAAGGAAAAACTGCTGAAGTGTTAATAAACTTTTAACAGTACTGTGTGGGCTGGTCTAACAGTCTAGAATTCTGGTGTGCCTTATAAAAGAACAAGTCAGCCACACACCAATTCCCCATTTGACCTTTGCTAAATCATGTCAATAGTGTAGCAAACGGCAGGCGCAGGGCAGGAGGTCTGAAAGAAATCCTTCTGAAATGCACTGGGCTTTGACCAAGTACACTTCAAAATGTAGGAAGAGAGCAGAGTAAAAAATCCTCTGAGCCACGCTGGGCCATCACTGATTGCAAGGCAGAAGAACACCAAAGGCTAAACACAGGGAATGAAAATTGATAGAGGTCGCCCCAACTCACATAGGGTAGGTAGAGCAATGGCAGCAGCCTACCAAAGGATGGAGACAGGGCAGGATAACTGAAAGCCCGGAGGTTCACAGGGCTTTTACCAAAAGCAAAGCTGCAAAACCCAGAAAGCTGAAATAATATATATCTATTTTCTGAGATGTGGAAAGTTAAGGGCAGAGCGGAGAGCAAAGAAAATTCTTCAGTATCTCAAAATATAGGCAGCAGGCCCATGAAGTACACAGAAATCTCTGTCCGTTGAGAAATCTGACAACATGAGTGAAAAACATAGTGATGTCCAGAGTCTTACCAATGCTCAGGTCCCAAGCCATAATTTAGGGAAATTCCTGATCTTGCCCTCAAAAACACGTGAAGCTAATGATTAAATTAAGTACAAAAGCTGCAACAGAGCGCAGGCTCACTGCAATTACAGACTACATTGACACAGCCCCTCATCCTTACAACTTGTTAGAAGCAGTGTGCCATTTTCTTGAAGAAAATATTATCTTCAATTTAAACTCTTCTTTGACACAATTTCTGTTACACAATCAAAAATTATGAGACATGCATAAAACCAGGAGTATATATGTGATCCAGAATCAAAAGGAAAGTAGTCAATATAAGCCAACCCTCAGAGTAGACAGATGTCAGAATTAGCAGACAAGAGTTTTAAAATAACATAATAAATATTTTATGAGATTGAGAAAAATGTGTAGTTAATTTACATGATAATATAGAAAATTTGAGCAAAAATGTTAAAAATAGAAAAAGAATCAAATGGAAATTATAGAGCTAAAAAATACAACATTTACAAAATTAGATATGAAGAAGTCATTTGATGACCTAATAGCAGATTGAATGTGAGAAGGAAAAGAATCAGTGAAGTTGAAACAAAAAAATTAACCAGGCCAGGTGCAGTGGCTCACACCTGTAATCCCAGCACTTTGGAAGGCAGAGGCAGATGGATCATGAGGTCAGGAGATTGAGACCATCCTGGCCAACATGGTGAAATCCCGTCTCTAATAAAATATAAAAAATTAGCCAGGTATGGTGGTGTCTGCCTGTAATCCCAAATCTCATCTTGCATTCACATGTGTTGTGGGAGGGACCTGGAGGGAGATAATTGAATAATGGGGGCAGATATTTCCCTTGCTGTTCTCATGGTAGTGAATAAGTCTCATGAGATCTGATGGTTTTAAAAATGGAAGTTTCCCTGCACAAGCTCTCTCTTTGCCTACTGCCATCCATGTAATACATGACTTGTTCCTCCTTGCCTTCTGCCATGATTGTGAGGCCTCCCCAGCCATGTGGAACTATAAGTCCATTAAGCTCTTTTTCCTATATATGTCTTTATCAGCAGCATAAAAATAAACTAATACATATATATACTAATTTTAAAAATGGTGAAAAATCCTGGCTAACATGGTGAAACCCCATCTCTACTAAAAATACAAAAAATTAGCCAGGCGTGGTGATGAGCACCTGTAGTCCCAGCTACTCGGGAGGCCGAGGCAGGAGAATGGCATGAACCTGGGAGGAGGAGTTTGCAGTGAGCGGAGATCGTGCCACTGCACTCCAGCCTGGGCAACAGAGCGAGACTCCGTCTCAAAAAAAAAAAAAAAATGGTGAAAATAAGGAAGTTGGTGAGATTATATAAATATATACCGAGACAAGGCAGACTTTGTGACTAGAGATAAACAGAAAAAATGACAAAATGTAGATTTATCAAGAAGATGCAGCAATATAATAGTGTATGTTACAAAAATAAAGCCACCAAAGTACATGATTAAAAGACTGAGACCTAACAGAAGAAACAGATAAAATCACAAATTAGTTGAGGATTATAACATTCTCTTGACATTGATTCATAATAGAAGCAGTTAAAAACAGATTATTAAGGGTATAGATAATGTGAGTGTTATCAACCAACTTGACCTACTTGGCATTAATAGAGCACTATAACCAACCTCTCCAGAATACACATTATTTTCAGGAATATATGGAACATTCACCATGATAGAACATATACTGGGCCATAAATCAAGTCCCCGTATATTTCAAAGAATTGAAACCATACAGTTTGGCTGTGTCTCCAACCAAATCTCATCTTGAATTCCCATGTGTTGTGGGACGGACCTGGTGGGAGGTAACTGAATTATGGGAGCAGGTCTTTCTCATGCTGTTCTCATAATAGTGAATAAGTCTCATGAGATCTGATGGTTTTTACAAAGAGGAGTTTCCCTACACAAGCTCTCTCTTTGCCTGCTGCCATCCATGTAAGATGTGACTTGCTCCTCCTTGCCTTCTGCCATGATGATGAGGCCTCCCCAGCCACATGAAACTGTAAGTCCATTAAACCCTTTTTCCTGTATAAATTACCCACTCTCGGTGTGTGGGTGAAATGTGAAAACAGACTAATAAGAAATGTGAAAACAGACTAATACAGTAAATTCGTATCAGTAGAGTGGGGCACTGCTGAAAAGATACCCAAAAATGTGAAAGTGACTTTGGGACTGGGTAACAGGCAGAGATTGGAACAGTTGTGTTTTGGAGACAACATTATTAAATCTACAATTAATGTAAAAATCCTCAAATATTTGGAAATTAAGCAACATTTCTCAAAAACTCATGGATCAAAAGAGAAATTATGGAGAAAACTGAATTATTTTAAGTGGAATAATAATGAAAATACAACACATCAGTGTTTTACATAAAGCACATCTCACAGGAAAATTTATAGTAATTAAATGAGAATATTAGGGGAAAAAAGAAGAGTTTAAATTGAATTATCTAATCTTACTCTTTCGGAATTTGAAAAAGGAAGAATAAATTAGAGCCAAAGAAAGTAGGAAAGGTGAAAGTTTAAAGATAGAAATAAAAATCAATGAAACAGAAAACACACTAACAATAGAGAAATCAACAAAGTCAAAAGACCATCCTTTTTAAAAGATTAATGAAATTGCTAAACTTCTAGAAGGACTGACCAAGAGGAGAAATACAGTAAGTACAAATTACTAATATAACAGATGAAAGAGGGACATCACCTCAAAGCTTGTAGATATTAAAAGTATTATAAACAATTTTATTCCAATGAATTTGACATCTGAAATAGTATGAGCAAATTCCTTGGAAAATACAACTTAAAACTCACACAAGAAAAGAAACAAAATCTGAGTAGCTATATGTTATGAGTTGATTTGTCTACCCCCAAAATTCTATATTGAAGTCCTAACCCCCAGTACCTCAAAATGTAACTTTATCTGGACTTAGGGTCTTTAAAGAGGTAATTTAGTTAGTATGATGTCATTAAGTTGGGCCCTAACCTAATATGACTGATGTTCTTATAAAAAGATAAAATCACAGATATACACAGAGGGAATACATGTAAAAAGATAGAGAAGACACCAATCTATCAGTCAAGAAGAGAAGCCTCAAAAGAAACAAATCCTGCTGACACACTGATGTCAGACTTCTAGACTCCAGAATTATAAGAATATAAATTTCCATTGTTTAAGCCATCCAGTCTGTAGGACTTTGTTATGGCTTTCCTAGAAACTGATACAGCATACTACTGGTAATGAAAGGAAGACTGCAAAAACAAAAAGATATAATGCGATCATCTCAATATATTTAATTGATATAATGATACAATGTATCTCAGCATAAAAATTAAGATATAATACAGTAATCTCAATAGATTTTTTTAAACTATATTTAACAATATTAAACACCCAGTCATAATTCAAAATTCTTAGCAAATTAGGAATAGATAGGAATTGTTTAAATATAATAAAAGGCATTTATTTTTAAAAACTCACACCCTATATAATAGTAAAACACTGAAGGCTGTCACCCTAAAACTGGGAACAAGGTAGGGTGTCTTCCCTCATTACTTCATGATACTATGTCCTAGCCAGTACAAAAAAATCAAGAAAAAGAAAAATAGCCAAAATATTGGAAAGAAAGTGAAACCATCATTATCTGCTGATAAAATTATGGTATATGAATAAAACTCTAGGGAGTTTCCAGAAATCAACCAAAAATAAAAGGTGAATTAGCAAAGTCTCAGAATACACAATCAGTATCCAAAAATTAACTCTTTTAAAATATTACCAACAATTAGAAATTGTGGTTTAAATAAACTACCATTTACAATGGCATTTTAAAAATTACATGTTAAAGGCTAAATCTAACTAACTTTCAAGATCTTTATTTAAAAAAAAAAATCATTGCTCAAAGTAATTAAAGATCTAAGTAAATGTGAAGATATCCTATTTCATAAAATTGGAAGACTAAAATTTGTAAGATCTCCTTTCTCGCCAAATTGATAGATAGGTTTAATGCAGTCTCAGTTAAATGTAAGCAGGTGTTTTGGACAAAATACAAGCAGTTTCTAAAATTTGTATTGAACAACAAAGTATTAGAAAAGCCAAAGCAATGCTAAAAGAGAACAAAAAAAATGTTTAAGGGCTTGCATTACCTGATTTCAAGGCTTACTATAAAGCTACAACTATCATGTGATGTTGACATAACAATATATATACCTACCAATACAGCAGAATAGAGATTTCAGAAATAGACAACGTACAGATGGTCAACTGGTTTTTTGAAAAGGCGTCAAGATAATTTAATAGGGGAAATTATAACCTACTCTAAAAATCATATGGGAACTGTCTATCCATATTTAAAAAAATCCTTGGCAGTTACTTCACATTATATGTAAAAAAATTAACTCATTACTGATCATTGATCTAATTGTAAAAGCTAGAATCATAAAGCTTCTAGAAGAAAAAAATTAAGAGAACATCTTCATGACCTTGAGGATAGTCAAACAGTTGTTGAACAAAACATAAAACAGAAGCCATTAAAGAAAAAAGTTAACACTATCATCATAATAATCAAAAAATCATTTGTCATCAGGGAAATGCAAATAACAAACCACAATCAACAGATTTTTTAAAGTAGACAACAACAAATATTGGCAAAGATATTGAGAAATTGGAAACCTCACACAATTGCTGGTGGGAACGTAAAATGGTGCAGTTGGAAAACATTTAAGCAGTTCCTCAAAAAAGTGAAAAACAGAGCTGTCATATAGCCCTGCAATTCCATTCTTAGAAATATACTTGAGAGAATGGAAAACTTAAGTTTACCCCAAACCTGAACATTGATATTTATAACAGTATTGGTTGTAGTAGACAAAAATGGAAACAACCCAAATGCCTATCAATTGATGAATGAATTTTAAATGTAGTATATCCATACAGTGAAATATTATGCAGCCATAAACCATGCTAAATGAAATAAGCCACCTACAAAAGGCCACAGATTGTATTATTCCATTTATATGAGCTGTCCAGAATAGGCAATTCTGCATGATTTTTTTAAGTAAATTACCAGCTGCCAGGGTCTTGGGGAAAAGGAAAATGAGGCGTGAGTGTTAATAGATATGGGGTATATCTGAGATGTGATGAAAATGTTTAGAATTACATAGTGGTGATGGTTGCACAACTTTGTGAATATACTAAAAAACACTGAATTGTTCACTTTGAAGAGTGAATTTGATGGGATGTGAATTACATTTCAGTTTTTCTAAAAAAGAAATCATTAAGAAAATGAATAGACAAGACACAGACTGGGAGAATATGTTAAGAACATTTATCTGACAAAGATCTTTTACAATACAGAAGGAATTCCTAAAAATAAACAATACAAAGACAAAAAAATTAAAAATGTGTAGAAGAATTGAAGCAATACCTCATAAAGGAAGACATGGAAAGGCCAATAAACACATAAAAAGTTCCTCAACATAATTCTTAAGCAGAGAAATGCAAATAAAGCCACAATGTGACAAAATTTTAATCTCACTAGAGTAGTTGAAATAAAAAAGATAAATAATACCAAATAATGGAATGGATGTGGAAAAAATGGAACCTTCATACATTGCTATTGAGATTGTCAAATGGTACAACCACTGTGAAATACTGGCAATTTAACATAAGGTTCTGTGATGCAGCAATCCCACTGCCAGGAATTTACCCAAGGAATATAAAAACATTACGTCCATAAAATGGCTTTTACAAGAGTATCTTAGTGCTCTTATTTACAATAGCCCAAACTGGAAATAACACAAATGTTCATCTTCAAGAGAAAGGAAAATGGTGATACATTCATATAACAGAATATTGCTCAATTACAATTTAAAAAAATGAAAAACTGATCCATGCAAAAATATGGATGAATCTTACATATACTTTGACTCAAGAAGCCAAACCCAAAAGAATAGATACTGTATGAATCAATGAATATGAAGTCCAAGACATGCAAAACTAATCCATGTTGTCTCTGGTGTTTGGAGGAGGGTAATGGTAAAGTGACTAGGAAGGAACACAGGGAGCATTCTGGGTGATGGAACTGTTATATATTGGTTTGAGTGGTGACGCTACAGATTTGTACAATAGTCACAATCTTTGGAATTGTAAACTTAAGACCTTTCACATTCTAAGTACACTACTCTTTTAAACATTAAATAAGCATAGAAAAAACGTAAAAACCTAAACAATAAATCAATTCAGAAGTTATCCAGACTCCATTAAATATCAAAGAGTTTAGATTCAGGTTGAGTTTATGGCCAAAGGCTTAGGAACTATTTTTTTCTGGCCTAGTTTTTTATTCATTCTTTACATTAATACCATGTTTGTAAGATATGCCTTTGTGTACATATTTTGCTCAATACAAGCACTAATATTTAAACTAGATTAAATGACCCCAGTGCATACATGCATACACATTCAGAAATACTCCCTTCTAGCAGCATTATGAAGTGTTTTTTTGACATCATTTTTTAATTAAATTTAAAAAAGTTTTCAATTACCAGTACTATAAACTTTTAGAATTGTGTGATTAATCCATACCACTTCCTTTAAAGACAAGTGAATTAAACATACTCATGGAGGAAGCATAGATTAGAATCATGATTTTTATCTATTTTAAGAGAATAGAAGAGCAGAAGGGGTTACAATCTTGTAATATTATGCAACTCTTCTGCTCTAATATATCAAAAACTTGATGATCCAAGATCATGCAGAACAGCTGAGAAGAAATCAAAGTAAACAGTGTACCTTGCAGCCAACAGATCCTGCCAATATGAGATTAGAACTCTCCATCCTAGCAAAAAAAAAATGGTTTTGGAAAGTTCCCTGCAACATTTTATGACTCACAGATATTCCCAGAGGTTCCTGTTTCCATTCTGCAGTAGACAGTGTTTGAAGGAAGATGTGCAGTTCTAGTCAACTGTTGTTCTTAGGCAGCTTGGCTGAAAGATCTGTTTAAAAAACATTTGTTGGAAAGATGATATGTTTGGTTGTTTTAATTTTTTTAAACAAAATTGCAGATTTTAAATTTGTT
Source organism: Pongo pygmaeus (assembly GCF_028885625.2). Lineage (NCBI taxonomy): Eukaryota > Metazoa > Chordata > Mammalia > Primates > Hominidae > Pongo > Pongo pygmaeus. Next base: position 89,317,503 of record NC_072384.2, read on the forward strand.
TAACTCTTAATTCAACATTGACTAAAAGTACAGCCTAAGAAAAATTACTATGTTACATAATATATATTACAAATGTAGCAACTTTCTCATTTGAAAATTCCCAAACCAGGGGGTACGTATTCTTGGCATAGTCCCCCTTGCATATCCTTCCAAACTGCCTCCAGATCCCTGGCTCTGTATTCCATAGCTCTGGCTATGATATTTGCCACCCAGTTCAATATCCCACCTTGGCTTCTACTTTAACCAACACTGCCAAGTCACCTCCCATCCCACCAGGACTTGATTCCTGGCTAATCTCCACCTTTGTCTAACCCCAGCTCTCTTGTTTCCTTCTAAGCATTAAATACCACTCATGAGCTACATTTCTCCCCACCTTCAATCAGCTCCACTCCACTCCACCTACAGGTTAGTAGTCTTCATTCCCCCAAGGCCTCTTCTCCGTTCCTAGCCAGCTCCCCCATTCTTCAGGTTCTTTTCTCCCCAAGTCCTCAAATAATAAAATACCTGGTTCTTAACAGTTGCCATCATTTACATAAGGTCATGTGTGGCTTTTTCTGATAATAACTATAAAGATATGGATATGAGAGAAGGTATAATACTATAAAATATGTTAACATTATCCCAGTAAAAGCCGTTCTTTCATTTAATTTGCATGTTAATAGAAGGAAGACTGATCTCTCCTGGCTCCTTAAGTGACTCATTGCTGCTGCTGCTCTACTACCAAGCCCAATCTTCCATTTCTCATTGACTCTTGGCTATTCCCTCAAACATGCTATCTTTAAAAAAAATTTGCTCTCCCAGGTTCACACCCATACCTCCCTCGATTCTGTTGTAAATCAGACTCTGCATAGATGTGGCAAAATAGATCTAGCCTAGACACATGTTTAGTGTGACTTACACAGCATTTTAGATTTTTTTCAGGCGGGCACAGTGGCTCACACCTATAATCCCAGCACTTTGGGAGGCCAAGGTGGGCAGACCACCTGAGGCCAGGAATTCGAGACCAGCCTGGCCAACATGGCGAAATCTCGTCTCTACAAAAATACAAAAAATTACCCGGGTGTGGAGGCATGCGCCTGTAATCCCAGCTACTCAGGAGGCTGAGGCATGACAATTGCTAGAACCCAGGAAGCAGAGGTTACAGTGAGCTGAGATTGTGCCACTGCACTCCAGCCTGTACAACAGAGTAAGACTCTGTCTCAAAAAAAAAAAAAAGATTTTTTTCAATTTGCTGACTGTTTAAAAATTGGAAAACTGAGCCTAAAAATAGAGATTTCCAGCTTCACTTGATGCTCAGATCATCCAACTGTGGATTTACATTTGTGCATAGCAGCATCTCTTATCAAAACACCAGGGATTCAGGCTAGGTCCTGCTGCTCACCACACAAAAAGCCCATCACTGAGCCGAGGAAGAAGGCTTTATTCAGATGCTGCAGCTGAGGAGATGGAAGATCAGTCTCAAATTCATCTCCTCAACCAACTAAAATTAGGGGGTTTTACAGCAGGAAAGAAATGTAACTATGTGTGAGAAAAAAAGGAATTAGAGAGGGATAAGGAAAAAGAGTTGGTCAGCAGGAAGCAGGTGGTCAGTTAGGCAATCGTGACAGGTGTGGGGTCTGACATCTCATTGTCCAGATGCAGTAATTTCCTAACTTTCAGTTCCTTGATACTATTTGGGAGGTCTGATGGTTCATTTTCTGAGAAAGGAACTCAGATAAGACAAATATAAGTTTCTCAAGTTTTAAGACTGAGAGGATCAACGTCCATGTTTATTCAAAAGAAACCATAAACATCAGTTCTATGAGACAACTGGACCAGTTTTTGCCCCTTCTTTCTATTTACAAATTACCCAATCATAGGGAATCTGGTCATCAGTCTTTCTGACTGCTTCATGCTGAGAAGGGGTGTCATGGGATAAGGCTAAGAGTCAACCCACTTCTGGGGCTCTGTAGACCATCAGCAGGGTAAAGGGGGCAAGACCTTTTCCCAGGTAAGACTGGTCTCTTGACAACTGGGTTCCCCTTGGCCACAAGTGGGGGGCTTAGGACTTTTTGTCCCATACCATTGCTGGAGTAGTGTGCTACATGCCCTGGGTTCACCCTGTTCCTCAGTGGGACCTCTATGGCCAAGGGAATTAGAGTCAAGACTTATAGCAAATTAAATGTCCTAGGACAGATGGGATTGGAGGTGGGCAGATACTCATAATCTTTAAAACTATTTAAGCAACAGAAGACTTAAAAACTAAAAGACAAAAAGTAAGGTTACAGTATTGTTTACAACTCAAAGGAATCTCCTTTGCCATTAAGAGGCCACACTCTGGCCTGGGAGGCCCAGTTCCCTAGGCTCTCAAACCGAGTTGTGTCTTCAACCTTGGCCTAGAATGGTGAGCTCTTTTTAAGGTCTACATAAGGGCACATAAACCCATCACAAAATAAAATATATAATTAATTTTAGTCCTCAAAATCTCACACATCCACCTTTTCCACAATAGTCCCTGGTCCTAAGGGGATTGAATAGTTTTCATTTCTGGCCCTGTGTCTCACAAAAGCAGCTCATTTTGATTGTCACCTCTCCTGGGTTTCTGAAATTGAGGTTTTGACTGATGTCAGTGTTCAAGATTTAGCATGTGTCAGTGCCATTTGCAGACCCAGGAGTCAAAACCCTGTAACTTAGCAGCACAAGGATTAATTAATAGGCTGTTTTCCAAAGATGTTAAAAGGCTCAAAACATTTGATCAAAATAGAATTGCAGGTCATTGTAAAATAATAATTATTCATTTAACCAAAGTTAAATCAAAAAGACTTTCAAAACAATATAAAAATAAAGTTACAATATACGAGAGCACTCTACCTATAATATGCAGATAGACTACTTTGGTGTAAAATAAGTTTCTATCTACAATATAAATGATCAAGTATAGTATATGCATTTATGATAAGAACAGAAGCCAAAGCTTAATGAAACATTTACGGACATATAAAAGAACATCTAGAAATTTGTGGTTCAGTTTACTAATACTGCAGAAAGTCCCATAATTCTAACATGACTCTAGATGTCATGTAGAGTGACTAACATGTAGAGTCACTAACATGACTCTAACATGTCACAAATTAAAACACTGTCATTTGGTGTCTAGTAGTTGCCGCCTGCAGCACTTCAAACCACTGTATTAAAGTGATTAGGTTACTCCTTTCAAATGTCTAATTGCTAGCATTCTAGTGACGCAATTGTGACCAAAAGCATCAAAAATGTGATAAGTCCTGTGACAAACTTATCAATGTGCAACAGTTATCATTTTTTCCATCATTAAAAAATGGTAAAAGCAAATATCAGTTTTGGAAATTCAGTATGAAGATAAATAATCTCCTTCCACTTAAATACTATATAACAAAACAGGGACAAACTAAGAACAAGCACACAATAATTTGTTTTCATCTATTTAAAAGAGTATCATCACTTCCAGGGCTGGTTTCTAGTGCAGCACTAACAAGTGATTAGGTGACATTCACCACTAGAATCATCAAACCAGGACATCACTTATACATATTTTGTTTTTGTTTTCAACTACACACACTAACAGTGATAAAAACCTTGAGATTAAAAATCACTAGAAAGTCTCATATTTTTAATTACTACTTAATCGAAGTGAATATCACTTGATTTTAATAATGCTACTAAACACAACTAAAATAATTTGAGAGAAATTTGTTAATATAATTTACTTAAGAACAAGGCCAATCTTTCCTAAACATTAAAACTTTGTATCCATATCACAGTCTTTCTGTATTATCTAAAGAAAAAGATCTGAAACTAACTCAAATTATTGATTGAACTGAACTACCTGAGATAAGCACCATTTAAACAATTTTATTCTCAGCTACTTTCATAAATAAAATAATGTACTATTTCTGTTTAGAATTTATAAAAATAAGTCAAGTCTTTTAATTTTGGCCAGAAAACTTAAACTCTTAAAGCTCTCTAGATCATTATAGGTAAGCAAAACCAATTCAGTTTTAAATGGCTAGTGTGCTCTATCTTTTTTTTTTTTGGAGACTTTACAGAGATAGCTTAGTAATTTTAGATAAATAGAACAAATGATGAACTGTTAGAAATGCACAGGAAACAAAATGACTACTATATATATAGAACCAAATACAAGCCTTCTGTTAGAAACTAAAAATACCAATAATTTTGTATATATAATTTATATATTTATTTATTTGCTATTTGTTATACATTTATTTGCTATTTGTTCTCCTTTGGGTTTTACATATATGTATATATGTATAGATATGCTTATATATTTATGCTTCTATTTATATATGCATATAATATATGTATATATACATATATATAAAACCCAAAAAAGTACAAATAGCAAATAAATGAAAAATGAAAGCAAAAACAAACAAAAAACCAACCCCAAATTTTTTTCTATTCAGTTTACCTTAGAGGCTACAGTGTTACACAGAGCCAAAACACACACACACACACACACACACACACACACAATATAAATATGTTGTTTTTGATACACAGATTAATGTCTTTATGTCCACCAATACCACTATACACTTTGTGTATTTGAGAAATTTAGGCACTTGGCAAGTAAGGACTTTAGTGCTAGTACCACCAATGCACAATAGCAAACACAGTGTGAAATTAACCAACAGAAGCATTTATGTGAAATTTGACTCCCTGCTAAATCTAGCTTCATGCTTAACTATATTTAAAAAAAGATTTGCCAAAATGCCAATGTATTTCTTTATAATATTTCTTATCTTACCTTTATCAAGACTAAGAAGCTTTAACTAGGCAATGTTAATTAGCCAAATTTCTCCAATTTCCTATCAGGTTTTTACTTTTTCATCTTTCTATTTTCTCTGTGTGTGCCTGAAGACAGACATACACAGAAACAGGAGAAAAACTACATATGACTTACACAGACAATGTATGACATGCTTGAATTTTCTGTTTGGTCTTAAATTTTCTCGTATTAAAAAAAACAGTCATTTCATTTTAGGACAAAAATTTACCATAGTCCATAATTTGAATCAACCTTTAGATAAATTCTGAATTAGACAAAATTATTCTTTTTTTCATAAGGACAGAAATTCTCTGGCACATTTTATATACAGAATTATATGTTAACTACAGTTCTTATTCTTAGTAACCTTAAATTTTAGTGAAAATCACTAGGAAGTAAGAAATCCTGAACTATCAGATATTAGTATTTTATATTTGAGAACATTCTACAGTTTTTAAAAATACTTTTGTCTATATCAAAACCTTTTTTAAATGAAAATGACCAGATAGCCAAAATAATTTGGATGACTCATCATCAAAATAATTAAGATTTTAAATTACACAAAAAGTTCACCTACAAGTATTTATCCTATTTACATGTACTCAATTCTTTCATTTTTTAAAAAGTTTATCTGGATTACTTCTGAAAACTGAGATATTAGACAAAGCTAGTGGTTAGCTCCTCATTAACCATTTTATAACCTAAGAATATCAGGTGTTCATCTAAGTAAGAACCTTAAATCCATGGGTATTTTTGCTAATAACTCAGAAGATTCAACTGTCTTTATTAAACTAACAACATTAAATTTGTCCAAAAAGTCACACAAAGGTTACTTGTGTTTTGGCTGGGTTTATAGTTTTATAACCTTCTGTGCCAAACCCTGACACCTCAAAATATATAGCAGAGACAAATATAAAACCTAGACAAAAATGTATGCTGACAACTCCAAAGACATTTCTATCTTAATAATTTTAAAGCCAGCTTGTTTATTAAAGAATTACTTAAATCATGTGAACTTCAAAATTGCTTGGACTTATTTATTAATTTATGACCACTATTTATAAGCCAATTTAGTAGACACGACATATAACATAATAAATGTACATACACATAAACACATCGAAATGTGTATACACACACATAAACAAAGATCCAATAGCTTTTACCTCAGAACTCCAGCCATGAGACAGCAATACCAACTCACTGTTTTATGAACATGTTTACATGGCTAAACTTTGCCCCAAGAGGTAATCCAATGAAGGATATGAACCAGAATGTTGGATGAAACAATTTCCATTGCAGTTTGAGTTTTAAAGGCCAAACCTTCCCAGACTCCAAAAAACTCTCAGGTCAAACAGCATCACAGAAGAACCCCATGTACTAACCAGACCTGACCCCGCTTAGAATAGCAGCATAAAAGCCTGGATACATGGAACTCCATCCCACTTTCCTGTTCAATAGCAATGAAGCTTATGGAGATGCCAAACCGCTCCAGACACCAAAGAATATTGGGAACTACACTGACACACACACATAAACAAACAATCACCAAAGCACAATCCACCTGCTGCAGCAACAAACAAGTCCCAAGAGTATCTAAACTGAAACAGTCAGGATGCTTCCTCTCTCCATCGGTTGGGCTTGTTCATCCTGCAAATGGAAATTCTTTTTGAATTCCCCAAATTGAGAAGAGCACATCCCCCTGTCTGGTACCCACAAAAGACACTAACCCATCCAGACGCAGATGTCAAATATCAAAGGCTACTCTTCCTAGGCAATCAGGAATGTAGTTGGGGCTGGCAGCAGCAGGACCAAAGAAAGAGAGACCAAGACTCACCTCCGGCCAAAAATGGGCAGGTAGCTGCTTAGGAGGGCTTCTGAAACCCTTCTGGCCTGTAGCAGCCAAGCCACAAGCAATGTATGCCTGGTCAAGGAACCAAAATGTGTTACTGAAACACGAGAGGTTCAGACTAGGTCCCACTACTCATCACACAAAAAGCCAATTTTCTAAGAGGAGTATTGCCTGGAAAAAGGCTTTATGCATGTGCTGCAAAAGGAATTAGGGAGGGGTAAGAAAGAGGAGTTGGTCAACAGGTAGCAGGAGGTCAGTTAGTCAATCACGACAGGTGAGAGGCTATGATTCAGTTCCCCTATATTATTTGAGAGGCCTGATTATTGGTCTTACAATTTTAGATGTATAAGATAAGACAAATGTAGCTCCTCAAGTTTTAAGACTCAGAGGGTTAATTTCCAACATCAGTTCTATGGAACAATTGGGCCAGTTTCACCTTGGTATAAGTCAAGCAAGATATATGTGGATGCAGTAGCTTTCCAGCAGGCAGCTGGACATAAAGATCTGGAGTTCATGGAAGTGGTCTAGGCTGAAGAAATGGATTTAGGAGTCTTCAGAACATAAATAGTAGCAGAAGGCCTGAAGGTGGGCTAAAATAGGATCATGTGGGGGAGAAAATATAGCAAGAAGGTCACAAGACCAGGAGCAGAGCCCTGAAGATCACTGATATTTAAGATTCTACCTAAGGGATATGAGAAATAGCAGTAGGAGGAAAAGGAGGATAACTTATTAGAGAAGTATCTGAGGAAAAAAGGGAGAATTTTCAGGAAGGAAGGACTTATCAGACAGTATTAATTGCCATAGAAGTGGGTCAAGTCAAAATCATAAAAATATTTATTGGATTTGGCAATATGGAGGTTACTGGTGAACCCACTGGTTGTTCAAATAGAGAAGGGGCAAGAACCAGATTGTAGAGGTTAAATAGGGAAGACTCGAGAAAATAAGATAGTTAATGTAGCCCAATTTATGCAAGCACTCCCATGAATGGAAGGAGAGAATAGTGACAGATCTAAGACAGTCAAAATGACATTAATACGTTGACCTAAGTCATTATATTACATTACATTACTGCATACTAGTGTTAGTTGACTGAGTGTGAATGTATGAATAAATATTAATTATAAAGAAGTAATTGACTTTAATAGAAAGGTAACAAGTTCTCCAACACTCCTTTCCAACTTAAGTTCATCAGCATAGTACATTAATATAATGATGATTAGTTTAAAAAATCCTGGATTAGTTATTTCATTTATGCTCATTTCTTGCCAAATGCTAGCAAATGCTTGCAATTGATACATCTAAAATCATGAGGAACTATAGGCAGCTTGAGGCAAAGTAAAGAAAATTGGATTAGGGTCCACCTCAGGTTTCCAACCACTCACACGTATGATGTTGAGCAAGTCTCTTCATCTCTCCAGCTCTTAGTTTGCTTTCTGTTTAATGGAGTATGGGCTAAACAAGGATAGAAAATAGACAGCAAGTCATTTCAGTAATTGTAAAACCTAACTGCAACTCCGGGATATGATCTTTTTGCAAGGAAAAATTATTATGAATGTTCATACCAATTTTTGCTTTGGTTACATTGGGAGCTACGTGTACATTTCACAAGATATATTCCATATCAAGCCATCAAAATTGTCACATATATATGACATGCTAAAAGCCCAAATCAAAAAAGCATTTTTAAAATATAAATCGGAAACACAATGGAATTAATTTATTTGCTTTTACTATTTTTAACATTACATATAATTTAAAATATATATGACTATGTACAGATATATTAGACAAGTTAAGAAAACAGAAACCAAATTGTTTCCAACAGAGAGGATTTAATGGAAGAAACTGGTTTCACAGGTGTCAGAAGGTTGAATAAGTAAAGTCGCATAAAGGTAACTCAGGAAGTAGCTACAATGCCTGAGGTTAGGGAAACAAATGGGAAAAGATGGGGATAACAGGAGGAGGAGCCACCAGACCTGGTGCTCTAAGGAAGAGGCTTGGGTTGGCTGCTGCTGGTTCTCTGAGGGAAATGTTCAGGCATTTCTGAAAGTGCCAACAGGAGCTGGAGGCTGGAGCCACTTCCACAGTGGAGGCCACCACCTAACGCTTAGGAGAACTGCCATTTTAGAGTTGAAGCCAGCAAGAATAAAACAAATTTTAAAACAGAAAGGAAGTCTTGTCTCCTCTTCCAATCCCCATTCCTCAATAACTTCAAGTCTCACTTCAATACTTTCAAAAAGCTGCCAAGGGAATCAGAGGTATGAAATCTGCAAAGTCACAGCCCTAGCATTACAAACTAGTGTCAAAAAAGGAGGACATGTTGCTGAGAGACAACAGGCAAATTACTTGCACAACTTTGCTTTTTAAGAAAAGTAAAGGTTAATTGCATTGTAGTTAATAGCACAAAAATTAACATTGAAGAAAGTATCTTGCAAAACGTGAGAATCATGGGGATGCTTACATGAACAAATAAGCACATATAAGCAGAAAAGAGAAAGTTGTCCCATGATTAGGAACAGAAAGCAGAAAGAGGGAGGTAAGAAAAAAAATGGACTTCATGGAAAAGATTTATGTTAAAAAAGGAAAATGACACTAATGTTAAAATACAATAATCATAATATTAAAAGTTCTATATAATTAAATTAGCTTTCAGGTATAAGAAATTGAACATTATATTGGTGCCACAGGTCATCATGAAATGTCTAAAATCTATGATTACTGGGCTTCTAGGCTCATGGCATTTGCTTTGTCAACAAGTGCCCCAGAGTTAAGATAGACCAATAGTGACATCTGCTGCCATGGACTTATTTTTAAAAGGGCCAGTCTCGACATTTTCAAGTTAAGATTCCTGCCAAACCACTGGGCTTCTGCTGTGATGAGTCAGCATTTCTGGAACTCCTGTTTGTCATCTGTGCTATTAGAAGATTTTCTAAGGCGAACACAGAACATGGGAAAATGAGAGAATGTTTGAAAATGTAACTAAAACAAACAAAAACTGTAGGGACAGAGGGAGTAAGTGACGAGACAGAAACTTCACATTGTCTTTTCACATCCTGTTTTTCCTTTGGCTAAGTAAGTCCAAATTAATCTTGCAGTTGTTAGCAAGCATAAGCATGTTTTCAGTGAAAAGAAGGATTAATTTAACTGTTGTCAGCTTCAGTGGATTCCCAAAATTTACAGCATAATATTTAGACCAGAAAAAAAAAATAAAAGTCCAACAATCAAAGGAGGGTATGTGGGAAATTTTTAGAGCAACCCTTGCTTAGGAAACCACTTCCTAGCTATCTAAGTGTTTACCTTGATTATACCTCCTTCAACATCTGCTGACCCTCTCTGCTTCTTCCTTTTTCTTCTCTGAAAGGCAAGAGAACATAAGGTTTGAATCAAAAATATGTTTTTGATTTTTAAAAAAACATATTATCACCAGTGTAAAGTGGTCAGCGTGGCTCATTTATATGAACCCACAAATATTACCTCAAGAAAATCATGAGTTAATTGATTTGCTCTACAAAAAAAATGGTAAATTATATGAATCTCTACCCCAGTTATGAAAGAAGATGAACAAAAGAGACAGATGTTTCAGCTGATGGAGAACTGAATTAAGAGTTCTGGCTAGTACAAGTTCTAGTTATGAAATAAGATGAACAAAAAAGACAGATGTTTCAGCTGATAGAGAACTGAAGTAAGAGTTCTGACTTCTAGTACAAGGTTCTGACCGTGCCTCAATGTGTCATCTTGAGGAAATCACATAACTTCTCTGAGCCTTAGTTTTCTCTTCTGTAAAATGAAAGGATGAGGCTACATGAGGGATGAAAAAATGGGATGCAACTCATTTCCCTTCTTGGGTTAACTCGCAATAGTTGCCTATGAGTTAATTGGTGTAACTCATAAGGTGCATCCAGACTCCATGGAAAAGAGTGCTGACTAATTAGCAGGGTCTGCTGTGGACAACATAAATGTGAGCAGCTGCATGCACACCACACAGATACCAATTCACAAACAAGACAATTTCTTACTTTTTCTTTAGCTGTAGATTCTATTACCAGCCATCATTTTTAGTGCCTACTGTATTTTAGCTGTGCAAGATGCTCCAAGAACATTATTTCTAATCTTCACAACACTTTAAAGACAAGAAAACCAAGTCTCAGAAAAATTACATAATTTTTTCAAAGCTGTATAACATAGCTGGACCCAATTACTAACATAATCTCCCAACATTCTCCATTATAAATAAAAACTTCTCATATTTTGGATCACATCCCCTAGCCCTCTCAAAACACAAAAGCTATATTATAACATAATTGTGTCTTGTCAGATGATTCCTTAATACATCTGTATACCTACCTAAAGAAAGGATAAAGGTTCAGACATGAAATTTGGCTGGCCTACATAAACATAAACGGCAGGGGAGGAGTCTCAGGGCAAACATGGCTAAGAAAATGGTTTTTTCCAACAAACAAACTGAATGTATGCTGAAAATTAAAAGTGACAAAGGAATGAACAATAACTAAAAGTCATGTTTAACTTTAAAGCAAATAGAATTCTACACAAATAAAATTAGAGGGATACCAAATCCAAGTTGACAAGAACCATAAAAACAGGATACTGTGTATTGCCTCAATCTGGAAAGCATAGTTGACTCAATTGATACAGCAATCTGGGGTGTAGCAGACACACGTGGATGTTCAATAAACACTATTTGATGGTGATGGTTTATAAGTAATTCAGACAATGGATTCCTGTTGAAAAATATTTTTTGAAGCTTCTTTAATTTGATACAATATCTTGTAAATGTTTTAGGTTATGTTGTTTAGGTTTAGGTTTAGGTTTAGGTTTAGGTTTAGGTTTAGCTTATGTTTAGGTCCAGGTAAAGTAGAAAACAAACACATGTTAAATTTTTATTAGAACAAACTAACTCTTCTCATCAGATAACAGAATCCTCAGAAGTTTTTAAAAGTAGCATCACAAAATTGGTCTATACTGACTAGTTACAAAATTACATACTGATGCTTTCAAAGTAAACACTTAGAAATTTACAATTGCCTTTGGAAAATTACTCAGCAATATGCATTAGTAAAAAAGCTTTAAGAAAACCAGATGCAAGAATGAATCCATGGCAGAAAAAAATGAGTGTTAGTGGTCAGATTGGATCTCATATCAAAGCACCTTGTGTTCCTATAATTAACAGACTAATTTATTCATATTATAAACATTTATTCTTCACTTATCATGTACTCAGTACTCCAGCAGTCACCAAGAATACGTTTACAAAATAAAACAGTCCTAACTTTGAGGAGTAGACATCTAATTAGAAACAGGCATATAAATAAATTAAAATACAAAGTGACAAGTAAATCAACTGGATTATATTTGATGTACATATGTATTACATGAAAGGGAAGTAATTAATTTTCTCTCATGTGATCAGGAAAGGATCAGAAAGACACAGAAGTACAGGAACAAAATGAAGGTCAATCTGTTTCTTAAGACACTATTAACTGACATGTTTACATAATACTAAAATAGACAAAAATTTAAAACTTTAAGTCATAGACTTTTAGACAGGCTCCACTCATACATAAGAAAGCTCTAAAAAGAGTACAGTCAATAACTACATGAAAAATAAAATGTATATAATTACATAAAGCAAAGTGTTGCACTATTTTTCATCCCTACTATTCCAAGCCAATATCATTCCAAGGTGTGAAGGCCCATCATGATATCATGCACTAAGAAAGTCAACACAAGAAAGTCCTACAGAGTGTTATTCCACATGGCTTTGTGACTAATTCTGTTTGTGGAATGAACTGAGCTCTGGTCATGGGTCACTTTCAGCCGGGCCAAGAGAATGTTTCCAGAGTGTAATTGTTCTGGGCATCAAGGCACTTTACAGCATGTTCCCAATGCCTTTTGATACTTTGTGGCCAGGAGACTGCTGAGAAAATATTATTCACCAGAATTAGACTGGACTAGTCAACCTCCTGGTTATTACATCTCCATGTCAACACAAGCCATGTCTGCAACCAAATTTACCAGATGTTTCTAATTTCTCTACCTTCTGAACTACATGTTGAATTTTTTTTCTGGCTTTGAAATATTTTAAACAAAGGACTTTCTGTGATGTCTCAGAAAAACTCACAAAATTGAAACCCTGGCTAATATCAGAATAAGAGTCCTGGCTCTCCTGCACTGCCACAGGATGGGATTTCTTGCTTCTCACTGCCTATGACATTTTCTCAATAGGGTTTTTACCTATAGGAGTCTCCTTCACTCTCTGGAGATTCCCATATGGCTAACATGTAGATAAACGTCACTAAATTCTGGAGTTAAATACACATCCTCTGTTGCTGTATTACCTAAAACAGATGCTATTTCAAATTAAGGCCTTAATATCTATACAAATCATCAACTCACATACCCTTTCAAAGCAACCACTGCATTTCTAGAACATCATCCAAAGACTGTACATGTATTCACAATGAAGTTTTTGCAAAGATATTCATTACTACTTTGTTAAGACCTGGAATTTGGAAACAACCTAAGTCTTTATTAGTAGGAAACCAGTATGATATTTTGTTCTATGCCCACATAAGGAATAATATTCAGACCTTAAAATGATTAGACAGTTCTCTAAATATATAATAACATCAAAAATCTCCATAATAATTGTTAGGTAAAAAACAAGATGAAGAATTAGGTTGATATGTGTGGGTGTGTATGTGTGTATAAATACACAGTCAATACTTACATATATATTGTAAATTTTGTGTTGTTTTGAATTTTAATTTGCTGCTATGTGCAAGTATTGTTTATTCAAAAATAAATTTGGGAGAAATAAAGTAAAATAAAAATAAACAAAAAGCGAGATTTTGAGGAAAACACACAATAAATTAATGAAAAGGGGGCAGGAGGGAAGGAAGAAAAAAGGAAGCAGAAACCTAGATTCCAAAACCATGGATGGATCTGTATCCTTTTTATTATAATTATTATACTTTAAGTTCTGGAGTACATGTGTAGAACATGCAGGTTTGTTACATAGGTATACATGTGCCATGGTGGTTTGCTGCACCCATCAACCTGTCATCTACATTAGGTATTTCCCCTAATGCTATCCCTCCCCCAGCTCCCACCCTCAGACAGGCCGCAGTGTGTGATGCTCCCCGCCCCCTGTGTTCTCATTGTTCAACTCCCACTTATGAGTGAGAACATGCAGTGTTTGGTTTTCTGTTCTTGTGTTAGTTTGCTGAAAATGATGGTTTCCAGCATCATCCATTTCCCTGCAAAGGACATGAACTCATCCTTTTTTTAGGGCTGCATAGTATTCCATGGTGTATATGTGCCACATTTTCCTTACCCAGTCTAAAATTGATGGGCATTTGGGTTGGTTCCAAATCTTTGCTATTGTGAACAGTGCCGCAATAAACATACGTGTGCATGTGTCTTTATAGTAGAATGATTTATAATCGTTTGGGTATATACCCAGTAATGAGACTGCTGGGTCAAATGGTATTTCTAGTTCTAGATCCTTGAGGAATTGCCACACTATCTTCCAAAATAGTTGAATTAATTTACACTCCCACCAACAGTGTAAAATCGTACCCATTTCTCCATATCCTCTCTAGCATCTGTTGTTTCCTGACTTTTTAATGATCACCATTCTAACTGGTGTCAGATGGTATCTCATTGTGATTTTGATTTGCATTTCTCTAATGACCAGTGATGGTGAGCTTTTTTTCGTATGTTTGTTGGCCGCATAAATGTCTTCTTTTGAGAAGAGTCTGTTCATATCCTTTGCCCACTTTTTGATGGGGTTGCTTTTTTCTTGTAAATGTGTTTAAGTTCTTTGTAGATTCTTAGCCCTTTGTCAGATGGATAGATTGCAAAAATTTTCTCTCATTCTGTAGGTTGCCTGTTCACTCTGATGATAGTTTCTTTTGCTGTGCAGAAGCTCTGTAGTTTAATTAGATCCCATTTGTCAATTTTGGCTTTTGTTGCCATTGTTTTTGGTGTTTTAGTCATGAAGTCTTTGCCCATGGCTATGTTCTGAATGGCATTGCCTAGGTTTTATTCTGGGGTTTTTATAGTTTTAGATCTTATGTTTAAGTCTTTAATCCATCTTGAGTTAATTTTTGTACAAGTTGTAAGGAAGGGGTCCAGTTTCAGTTTTCAGCATATGGCTAGCCAGTTTTCCCAACGCCATTTATTAAATAGGGAATCCTTTCCCCATTGCTTGTTTTTGCCACGTTTGTCAAAGATCAGATGGTTGTAGATGTGTGGTGCTATTTCTGAGGCCTCTGTTCTGTTCTACTGGTGTAAATATCTGTGTTGGTACCAGTACCATGCTGTTTTGGTTACTGTAGCCTTGTATTACAGTTCGAAGTCAGGTAGCATGATGCCTCCAGCTTTGTTCTTTTTGCTTAGGAATGTTTTAGCTATGTGGGCTCTTTTTTGGTTCCATATGAAATTCAAAGTAATTTTTCTCCAATTCTGTGAAGAAAGTCAATGGTAGCTTTATGGAGATAGCAAAGAATCTATAAATTACTTTGGGCAACGTGGCCATTTTCACAATATTGATTCTTCCTATCCATGAGCACAGAATGTTTTTCCATTTGTGTCCTCTCTTATTTCCTTGAGCAGTGGTTTGTAGTTCTCCTTGAAAAGATCCTTCACATCCCTTGTAAGTTGGATTCCTAGGTATTTTATTCTCTTTGTAGTAATTGTGAATGAGAGTTCACTCATGATTTGGCTCTCTGTTTGTCTGTTATTGGTGTATAGGAATGCTTGTGATTTTTGCACACTGATTTTGTATCCTGAGACTGCTGAAGTTGCTTATCAGCTTAAGGAGATTTTGGGCTGAGACGATGGGATTTTCTAAATATACAATCATGTCATCTGCAAACAGAGACAATTGGACTTCCTCTTTTCCTATTTGAATACCGTTTTTTTCTTTCTCTTGCCTGATTGCCCTGGCCAGAACTTCCAATACTATGTTGAATAGGAGTGTGAGAGAGGGCATCTTTGTCTTGTGCCGGTTTTCAAAGGGAATGCTTCCAGTTTTTGCCCATTCAGTATGATATTGGCTGTGGGTTTGTCATAAATAGCTCTATTTTGAGATACGTTCCATCAATACCTAGTTTATTGATAGTTCTTAGCATGAAGCAATGTTGAATATTGTCAAAGGCCTTTTCTGCATCTACTGAGATAATTAGGTGGTTTTTGTCATTGGTTCTGTTTATGTGATGGATTAAGTTTATTGATTTGTGTATGTTGAACCAGCCTTGCATCCCAGGGATGACGCCAACTTCCTCGTTGTGGATAAGCTTGTTGATGTGCTGCTTGATTTGGTTTGCCAGTATTTTATTGAGGATTTTCACATGGATGTTCATCAGGGATATTGGCCTGAAATGTTCTTTTTTTGTTGTGTCTCTGCCAGGTTTTGGTATTAGGATGATGCTGGCCTAATAAAATGAGTCAGGGTGGATTCCCTCTTTTTCTATTGTTTGGAATAGTTTCTGAATGAGTGGTACCAGCTCCTCTTTTTACCTGTGGTAGAATTCTGCTGTGACTCCATCAGGTTCTGGACTTTTTTTGTTGGTAGGCTATTAATTACTGCCTCAATTTCAGAACTTGTTATTGGTCTATCCAGGGATTCAACTTCTTACTGGTTTAGACTTCAGAGGGTGTATGTGTCCAGCAATTTATCCATTTCTTCTAGATTTTCTAGTTTATTTGCATAGAGGTGTTTATAATATTCTCTGACGGTAGTGTGTATTTCCAGGAAATTGGTGGTGATAGCCCCTTTATCATTTTTTATTGCATCTATTTGATTCTTCTCTCTTTTCTTATTAGTCTGGCTGGCGTTCTATCTATTTTGTTGATCTTTTCAAAAAACCAACTCCTGTATTCATTGATTTTTTGAAGGATTTTTGTGTCTCTATCTCCTTCAGTTCTGCTCTGATCTTAGTTATTTCTTGCCTTCTGCTAGCTTTTGAATTTGTTTGTTCTTACTTGTCTAGTTCTTTTAATTGTGATGTTAGGGTGTTGATTTTAGATCTTTCCTGCTTTCTCTTGTGGGCATTTAGTGCTATAAATTTCCCTCTACACACTTCTTTAAATGTGTCCCAGAGATTCTGGTACATTGTATCTTTGTTCTCATTGGTTGCAAAGAACATCTTTATTTCTGCCTTCATTTCGTTATTTACCTAGTAGTCATTCAGGAGCAGGTTGTTCAATTTCCATGTAGTTGCGCGGTTTTGAGTGAGTTTCTTAATCCTGAGTTCTAATTTGATTGCACTGTGGTCTGAGAGACTGTTTGTTATGATTTCCATTCTTTTGCATTTGCTGAGGAGTGTTTTACTTCCAATCACGTGGTCAATTTTAGAATAAGTGTGGTGTGGTGCTGAGAAGAATGTATATTCTGTTCGTTTGGGATGGAGAGTTCTGTAGATGTCTATTAGTTCTGCTTGGTCCAGAGTTGAGTTCAAGTCCTGAATATCCTTGTTAATTTTCTGTCTCGTTGATCTGTCTAATATTGACAGTGGGGTGTTAAAGTCTCCCACTATTATTGTGCAGGAGTCTAAGTCTCTTTGTAGGTCTCTAAGAACTTGCTTTATGAATCTGGGTGCTCCTGTATTGGGTGCACATATACTTGGGATAGTTAGCTCTTCTTGTTGCATTGATCCCCTTACCATTATGTAATGCCCTTCTTTGTCTCTTTTGATCTTCGTTGGTTTAAAGTCTGTTTTATCAGAGACTAGGATTGCAACCCCTGCCTTTTCTTGCTTTCCATTTGCTTGTTAAATATTCCTCCATCCCTTTATTTTGAGCCTATATATGTCTCTGCACATGAGATGGGTCTCCTGAATATAGCATACTAATGGGTCTTGACTCTTTATCCAATTTGCCAGTCTGTGTCTTTTAATTGGGGCATTCAGTCCATTTACATTTAAGGTTAATATTGTTATGTGTGAATCTGATCCTGTCATTATGATGCTAGCTGTTTACTTTGCCCATTACTTGATGCGGTTTCTTCATAGTGTCAATGGTCTTTACAATTTGGTATGTTTTTGCAGCAGCTGGTACCGGTTGTTCCTTTCCATGTTTAGTGCTTACTTCAGGAGCTCTTGTAAGGCAGGCCTGGTGGTGACAAAATCTCTCAGCATTTGCTTGTGGGTAAGGGATTTTATTTCTCCTTCACTTATGAAGCTTAGTTTGGCTGGATATGAAATCCTGGGTTGAAAATTCTTTAAGAATGTTGAATATTGGTCCCCACTCTCTTCTGGCTTGTAGGGTTTCTGCAGAGAGATCCACTGTTAGTCTGATGGGCTTTCCTTTTTGGGTAACCTGACCTTTCTTTCTGGCTGCCCTTAACATTTTTTCCTTCATTTCCACCTTGGTGAATCTGAGAATTATGTGTCTTGGGGTTGCTCTTCTTGAGGAGTATCTTTGTGGTGTTCTCTGTATTTCCTGAATTTGAATGTTGGCCAGTCTTGCTAGGTTGGGGAAGTTCTCTATTCTCCCCATCACTTTCAGTTACACCAATCAAACGTAGATTTGGTCTTTTCACATAGTTCCATATTTCTTAGAGGCTTTGTTTGTTTCTCTTTATTCTTTTTTCTCTAACCTTGTCTTCTCGCTTTATTTCATTGAGTTGATCTTCAATCTCTGATATCCTTTCTTCCACTTGATCAATTCGGGTATCGATACTTGTGCATGCTTCATGAAGTTCCCATGCTGTTTTTCAGCTCCATCAGGTCATTTATGTTCTTCTCTAAACTGATTATTCTAGTTAGCAATTCATCTAATCTTTTTTCAAAGTTCTTAGCTTCCTTGCATTGGGTTAGAACATGCTCCTTTAACTCGGAGGAGTTTGTTATTATCCACCTTCTGAAGCCTACTTCTGTCAATTCATCAAACTCATTCTCCATTCAGTTTTTTTCCCTTGCTGGTGAGGAGTTGTGATCCTTTGGAGAAGAGGCATTCTGGTTTTTGGAATTTTCAGCCTTTTTGCACTGGTTTCTCCCCATCTTCGTGGATTTATCTACCTTTGGTCTTTGATGTTGGTGACCTTCAGATGGGGCCTCTGAGTGGATGTCCTTTTTGTTGATGTTGATACTATTCCTTTCTGTCTGTTAGTGTTCCTTCTTAAAGGCCCCTCTGCTGCAGGTCTGCTGGAGTGTGCTGGAGGTCCACTCCAGACCCTGTTTGCCTGGGTATCACCAGCAGAGGCTGCAGAACAGCAGAGATTGCTACCTCTTCCTTCCTCTGAAAGCTTTGTCCCAGAGGGCCATCGACCAGATGCCAGCCAGAGCTCTCCTGTAGGAGGTGTCTGTTGGCCCCTACTGGGAGGTGTTTCCCAGTCAGGATACACAGAGGTCAGGGGCCCACTTGAGGAGCCACTCTGACCCTTATCAGAACTCAAACGCTGTGCTGGGAGATCCACTGCTCTCTTCAGAGCCGTCAGGCAGGGACGTTTAAGTCTGCTGAAGCTACACCCACAGATGCCCCTTCCCCCAGGTGCTCTGTCTCAGGGAGATGGGGGTTTTATCTATAAGTTCCTGACTGGGGCTACTGCCTTTTTTTCAGGAGGAATCTAGAGAGGCAGTCTGGCTGCGGCGGCCTTGCTGAGCTGTGGTGGGCTCCACCAAATTCAAACTTCCCGGTGGCTTTGTTTACACTGCAAGGGTAAAACCGCCTACTCAAGCGTCAGCAATGGTGGACACCCCTCCCCCTACCAAGCTCAAGTGTCCCAGGTCAACCACAGACTGCTGTGCTGGCAGCGAGAATTTCAAGCCAGTGGATCTTAGCTTGCTGGGCTCATGGGGGTGGGAACTGCTGAGCCAGACCACTTTGCTCCCTGGCTTCGGCCCCCTTTCCCAGGGAGTGAACGGTTCTGTCTCACTGGCATTCCAGGTGCCACTCGGGTATGAAAAAAAAAAAAAAAAAAAAAAAACTCCTGCAGCTGCTCAGTGTCTGCCCAAATAGCTTCCCAGTTTTGTGCTTGAAACCCAGGACCCTGGTGGCGCAGGCACCAGAGGGAATCTCCTGGTCTGCAGGTTGTGAAGACTGTGGGGTAAAATGCAGTATCTGGGCCAGAGTGCACTGTTCCTCATGGCACAGCCCCTCACGGCTTCCCTTGGCTAGGGGAGGGAAAGCCCATGACCCCTTGCACCTCCCAGGTGAGGTGACACCCCACCCTGCTTCAGCTCACCCTCCGTGGGCTGCACCCACTGTCCAACCAGTCCCAATGAGATAAACCGGGTACCTCAGTTGGAAATTTAGAAATCACCCACCTTCTGTGTCGATCTCGCTGGGAGCTGCAGACAGGAGCTGTTCCTATTCAGCCATACTGTCAGCAGATCCAATTTACTGACTATTTTAAGACCATTGTTGAGACCTACTGCTCAGAAAAAAAAAAAAATCACTTCAAAATATTAGTGCTCATTTACAACGCTCCTAGTCAACTGAGAACTCTGATGGAGATGTAAAAAGAGATTACTGTTGTTTTCATGCCTGCTAACAAAACATTCATTTTGCAGCCCATGGATCAAGGAATAATTTTGACTTTCAAGTATTGATTTAAGAAATACATTTCATAAGGCTATAGCTGCTGTATTTATGACACTTTCATGGTGTTTGGGTTGCTATAGCCTTGTAGGATATTTTGAAATTAAGTAGTGTGATGCCCCAGCTTTGTTCTTTTTGCTCATAGTTGCTTTGGCTATTTGGAGACTTCTGTGGTTCCATACAAATTTTAGGAATGTTTTTCTACTTCTGTGAAGAACATCTTAGGTGTTTTGACAAATATTACAATGAATCTGTAGATTTCTTTGGATAGTGTGAACATTAAGTCTTCCAAGCCATAAGAAAGTGATACTTTCCATTTTATTGTGTGCGTGTTCTCTTCAATTTCTTTCATCAGTATTTTATAGTTTTGTATAAAGATCTTTCACTTCTTTGACTAAATTTATTCCTAGGTAATTTTTGTAGCTATTATAAAAGGGATTGCTTTCTGGATTTTTTTTCAGATTGTTTGCTATTGATGTATAGAAGCACTACTAATATTTTTATGTTGGTTTTGTAACCTGCAATTTTGCTAAATTTGTCTATCAATTCTAACAGTGTTTTTGGTGGAGTGGTAGGATTTCCTATATATAAGATCCAGTAGTGTGCAAACAGGGACTATTTAACTTCTCCTTTCCCAATCTGAATACCTTTTTTTCTCTTTTTACTGATTGCTTTTGCTAGAAATTCTATTATGATGATGAGTAGAAGTGACAAGAGTGGACATCCTTGTCTTGTTCCTGATCTTGGATAAAAAGCTTTCAGTTTTTCACCATTGAGTATGATATTAGCTGTGAATTTGTCATACATATATGGTCTTTATTTTGTTGAGGTATACTTCTTCTATATCTAATTTGCTGACAGTTTTTATCATAAGCAGATGTTGAATTTTGTCAAATGCCTTTTCTGCATCTACTGAGATGATTGTTTGATTTTTGTCCTTCATTCCATTAGTATGGTGTATCACATTTATTGATATGCACATTTGAATCACCCTTGCATCCCAAGGATAAATCTCCCTTGATCATAGTGAATAATCCTTTTAAATGCTGTTGAATTTAATTTGTTAGTATTTTGTTGATTTTTGCACTTCTGCTTCTCAGGGATATTGGCCTGTAGCTTTCATTTTTGGTGTGTCCTTGTCTGGTTTTGATATCAGGGTAATATTAGCTTCATAGAATGAGAATAGAAGTATTCCCGCCTCTTCAACTTTTTGGAATAGTTTGAGTAGAATTGGTGTTAGCTCTTATTTAAATCTTTTATAGATTCAGCGGTGAAGCCATCAGGTCCTGGGCTTTTCTTTGATGGGAGACTTTTTATTACTGTTTTAATCATTTTATACATTATTGGTCTAAACAGGATTTCTATTTTTTTCATGGTTCAATCTTGGTAGGTTCTATATGTCCAGGAATTTATCTATTTCTTAGTAGGTTTTACAATTTGTTAGCATATAGTTATCATAGTAGTCTCTAATAATCCCTTGTATTTCTGTGTTATCAGTTGTAATGTCTTCTTTTTCATCTCAGATTTTATTTATGTGAGTCTTCTCTCTTTTTGCTTAGTCTAGCTAAAGATTTGCCAATTTTGTTTACCTTTTCAAAACACCAACTTTTGTTTCATTGATCTTTTTTAAGTCTCCATTTCATTTATTTTTGCTCTAATATTTATTATTTCTTTCCTTCTACTACTTTTACATTTGGTTTGTTCTTACTTTTCTGTTTGCTTGAGGTGCATCATTAGGTTATTTATTCAGCCTTTCTACTTTTTGATATAGGTGTTTATTGCTAAGAACTCCTGTCTTAGGGATATTTGTCAGTAATATTCACTATTGTATGCTCAGCACCTAGAAAAATGTATGGCAAATAGGATACATTTTTTAAATTTTGTTTAGTTAAAATTTTAATTAGGATTTTGCCTATCTTAACGACATTATATTTCAACCAATAAATAGCAGTTTCAAGTAAAAACAAAAACAAAACTCCCCTCCTAGAACTGCTTTTGCTGTATCCCATAGGTTTTGGTATGTTGTGTTTCCATTTTCATTTTTCTCTAGGAAATTTTTAATTCTTTTTTTTTTATTTCTTCATTGACCCATTCATTATTAGAAGTATGTTATTTAATTTTCATGAATTTATAGTTTCCAACATTACTTCCATTATTGATTTCCAGTTTATTCCACTGTAGTCAGAAAAAATACTGGATGTTATTTTGTTGTTTTTTGTTTTATTTTATTTTAACTTCTGGGATACATGTGCAAGACGTGCAGGTTTGTTACATAGGTAAACATGTGCCATGGTGGTTTACTACATCTATCCATCATCTAAATATCAAGACCCACATGCGTTAGCTATTTATCCTGATGCTCTCCCTTCCCCCGCCCCTCCAACAGGCCCCAGTGTGTGTTGTTCCCTTCCTTTTGTCCATGTGTTCTCATTCTTCAGCTAATACTTATAAGTCAGAACATGCAGTGTTTGGTTTTCTGTTCCTGTGTCAGTTTGCTGAGGATAATGGCTTCCAGCTCCATCCAAGTCCCTGCAAAGGACATGATCTCATTCTTTTTATGGCTTTTCTGTTTTTTTTTTTATTTGTTAAGAATTGTTTTGTGACATGCCACATGGTCTGTCTATCCTAAAGGATTTTCTATGTGCTGTTGAGAAATATGTGTACTCTGCAGCTGTTGGATGGAATGTTTTGTAAATGTCTGCTGTTAGGTCCACTTGGTCTACAGCACAATTTAACTCTGATTTTTTTGTTGGTGTTGATTTTCTGTCTGGACAATCTGTCCATTGTTGAAAGAGGATGTCAAAATCCCCTACTATTACTGTATTTCAGTCAATCTCTCCTTTTAGGTCTATTAATATTTGTTTTATATATTTGTGTGCTCCAGTGTTGGGTGCATATATATTTATGATTGTTATATCCTCTTGCTGTGCTGACCCCTTCATTATTATATAATGATTTTTCTTTTTTATCATTGTCTTTTTTTTGTCTTTTTTGTCTTTATCTTTGTCTTTTTTATCATTCTTGACTAAAAGCCTATTTTATCTGATGTAAGTATAGCTCCTGCTGCTCTTTTTTGGTTTCCATTTGCATGGAATATCTTTTTCCATTCCTTCACTTTCCACCTGTGTGTGTCTTTATAGGTGAAGTGATCTTGTAGACAGCATGTAGTTGGGTCTTTTTTTTTTTTAATCTATTTAGTCACTCTATGTCTTTTAATTAGAGAATTTAATCAATTTACATTCAAATTTATTATTGATAGGTAAAGGTTTACTATTGCCATTTTATTATATGTTTTCTGGTTATTTTATAGATTCTTTCTTTCTCTTTTCCTCTTTGCCACATTCCTTTGTGGTTAAGTGATTTTCTGTAATGCATTTTGATTCTACACTATTTATTTTGGTGTATCTATTATAGGTATTTGCTTTGTGGTTACCATGAGGCTTACAAAAAGCACATTATAACAGGTTATTTTAAACTGATAAATGACTTACCTTTGATCACAAAGAAAAGTAACAAAAAAATCTCTGCACTTTAATACCATTCTCCCCCACATTTCGACTTACTGATGTTTCAGTTTATATCTTTTTATGTTGCCTATCTCTTAGCCAATTGTTATAGTTATTGATTTTAATAATTTTGCCTTTTATTCTTCATACTTAAGATATAAGTGATTTAGTTACCCCAACTAAAGTATTAGAGTATTATAAATTTGTCCGTTTCTTTCTTCTGTAAGGTAATTGTTTTCTTTCATAGGCTAGGATGCATAGAATATATGAAAATGAGAAGACAACAATTTTAAGACTACAAAATTTTACCATCTTGAATCTTTTGAAAAAGCTACCAATCATCTCCATTTACAAAGCTTGAAAAGCAAAAATTTTATCTATATAATTTTTAGACAATCATATAATGGCTTTATAAGGCCACCAGCCTATTAAAGGAAAATGCAGAGTATTGTAGATGCTTCAAACCAATGAAAAGTATTCAACTTAGACCTAAAACAGATAAATTATTTTCCCTTTACCCATAATTTATCTTCTAATTTTACCAGCAGCATTCTGTCAGCCCAGTACACTAAAACCACATTGATAGGAAAATGTCAGTCATGTTTTCTTCTTACATTCTATGAGTTATTAACCAAGAGCACAGCTGGATGATTAACTACCTGTCTTAGTGCAAAATGTTCCAGTTGCACCCTGACTGCCAGAATTTTTTTTCATATTTTATTTGTAATTTTCCTGGCAAGCATATTGTTAACTTTACCTCTCTGTAGTTAACTGCCAAATGTGAACAATAAGTTATTCAACTTATCAGCTTTCCTATTCTTCCTATTATTCTAAGCAAGTCTAGTTTCTGTTTAAAGAGGAAATATTCACTAGAAAGATTTTAACAAACGAAAGAGTAGAACAGAGCAAACAACATAAAACAGAGAAGACAGTCCTTTGAAAAATATCTTAAGATATCAAAATGTCTAATACTGATGAGAATGAAAAGGGACATGATACAAATAAAATTAAGTAAAAAGGGGAAGTAATTAGATATGTAAGTTTTTTAAATTATAAGCCAGTTTTTGGATCAGCTATATGCTAGTAAATTTTAAGACAGAAGATATGCATAAGTTCCTAGACCATAAAATTACAAGTTGACACAAACAGAAATACAGAATTTAAATAGAAGAAAACATACTAAAAAATGTAAATGGTAGTCAAAATAAATAAATATTCAAAATCTATAAAATAACAATTTTTTTCCTCTTCCTTTCCAAAACTAACAACTTTCATTAACTTTTTAAAAAAATTTCCTTCTGCATTGTGTAGGAACTTCAATGCTCTTAAATATTATTAGTAATGGTGAAATCTTCTTGCCCATCTGGAAAGGTAATGCATCTAAAGTTTCTCCATTAAGTATAACACTTGCCAAAGGTTTTTAATAGATCACCTTTATCAGGTCCAGGAAGCATATTTCTTATAGGTTTCTGAATTTATAAATTTACAAATGTCTTCTAAACTTTATCAAATCCTTTTTTCCATTCATAATTAAAATTATCTGGATTAAGAAAATGTGGCACATATACACCATGGAATACTATGCAGCCATAAAAAATGATGAGTTCACGTCCTTTGTAGGGACATGGATAAAATTGGAAATCATCATTCTCAGTAAACTATCACAAGAACAAAAAACCAAACACCACATATTCTCACTCATAGGTGGGAATTGAACAATGAGAACACATGGACACAGGAAGGGGAACATCACACTCTGGGGACTGTTGTGGGGTGGGGGGAGGGGGGAGGGATAGCATTGGGAGATATACCTAATGCTAGATGACGAGTTGGTGGGTGCAGCGCACCAGCATGGCACATGTATACATATGTAACTTACCTGCACATTGCGCACATGTACCATAAAACCTAAAGTATAATAATAATAATAATAATAATAATAATAATAATAAAAGAAAAAAAAAAAGAAAAAAAAATTATCATATGTTTTTTCTCCTCAATCAATTAATGTGGCAAATTACTATTATTGCTTTTTCTCATGCTAAAGCATCTTCACATTCCTTGGATAAACCCTATTTGATTATGATATATTCTTATTCTTATTTGTATTATTTATCAATTTATTATCAATTTTTTCAACATTATTTACTTACAGAAATAATAATTTCAATTTAAATTCAATGAATTCACCCACCTAGGAAAGTATGGTACTAACAGCCTCTTAATACTAATTAGAGATTTCAGAAAGATTATCAAATACCAGATCAACTTCCTCTTCATTACCATCTCTCCCAAGTCATGAGTGGCATTAGAATCTGGCAAGAGGAAGGGGAATTGATGATTCATTTAGTTTGAGTTTCATGGAGTAGATCTAAAGTGCACAGTCACTCCCACATAGACTGAAGTGATTGCTAGCCTTCTCACAATAGGAATGACTTCCATGAATCCTGCTATAACCCACCGTGTTGACCCACCTGTCATGTAGACACAAAGGCATAGGCAGACTGTCTTACACTGGGGAAATATGTTCATACAGGAAGGGAAACAAGGTCTTAAATGTAGAAAGCCAGAAATTAGTCTAAGGAAAATTCTTCCAGTCATCATACCTAAAAAACTGCAAGCAATGAGTCCAGCCTCACCTGTGCCTAGTCAAAAGAGAAGTAATCTGTCAGGAACACATGCAATAATGCAATTAATGCAGTTATTACATGAACACACATGTTCTCCTTTCTGAATTTTGTGAAATAGTATTTATCAGAATGTCCAGGTTTCTTGGACAAAAACCTGTAGCTGCACTACTAAGAGTATATCTGCTTGTGATACTATGTGTTCTCTGCATTCCAATTATCAATAAGAAATTATTTTGATTAACTATACAAGAGAAAGACTGAATTACCTTCTTACTCTCCCTACATATAGAATACAACAAAAATTTCTACACTTGAATAGGCGATTAAAAAGTATGTAGCAAGGTTGGGCCCGGTGGCTCACGCCTGTAATCCCAGCACTTTGGGAGGCCCAGTAGGGCAAATCACCTGAGGACGAGTTCGAAACCAGCCTGGCCAACATGGTGAAACCCCGTCTCTACTAAAAATATAAAAATTAGCCAGGCGTGGTGGTGGGCACCTGTCATTCCAGCTACTCGGGAGGCTGAGGCAGGAGAATCACTAGAATCCAGGAGGTGGAGGTTGCAGTAAGTGGAGATCATGCCACTGCACTCCAGCATAGGCGACAGAGCAAGACTCTGTCTCAGAAAAAAAAAAAGTATGTAGCAACTTCCAGTCTCAGCTCTGACACATAAAGAACTTGAAAATTCTAATAGAAGTGCATTCTGCAAAATACTTGACCAGTATTCCTCAAAACTGCCAACATCATCAAAAATAGAGTCTGAGAACAGAAAAAGACTTTAGGTAAAAACTAAGGAAATCTGAATAAACTATGAACCTTAGTTAATAATATTGTATCAATATTGATTCATTAACACAAAAAGGGACAAACGTACTATGTTAATAATAGGGGAATCTGGGTCTTAACTTCTCCGTAAATCTGAAACTTTTAAAAAGTGAAATCTATTTTTTAAAGTATGTAGCCAAAGAATATAAGAAAAAATATAGAGGGATATAAGATAGTTAATATCAAATACTTTTTTCTAAATTATGTGATGTCTTTGGAATTTTTCAGCTACTTAAATCTGTAATTTGTTATAATTTTCTTTCTCAGTTTAAATATTCACTTTCATCATTAATTCTATATAAGCAATTTATATTCTATTTGTTTTAAAAGGGCTGCCAAAATTATATGAGCTTCAAACACCACCCAAGCTTTTTAAAGTCATGGTTAGTTATTCGCAGTTGCTTTCTACTCACTGAATACTCCTCATGCCTCTATATTTTTGCATGCTGAAATTTTCTCTAATTTTCAAGGTAAGTCCATCTTGAATGACAGAGACAATTTATCCAAAAACAATGAACTCAGTATTGTAAAACCTGGATTGTCTTCCTAAATCAAGCCTGTTCAGTACTAGCACCAACTTTACGGAGACACTTAACTTCTTCCTATGAAGAATCTCAGTTCCGCCAGTTGTCAGTTCTATGGCCTTGGCTAGCTATTTAACATGTTAGTGCCTTAATTTGCTCATCTGTAAAATGGAGACAGTAACACTGGGCAAGGATAGGGTTATCTTATGGCTGCACTGGTGCAGCTCTGTGCTTATCTCTACGGATGCCTGGAAGTCTGTTACTGACGCTTGGTCAAGACAAGACTGGGAAGTAATAGCTAGTGATTTAGAACATGTCATTTAAAGTTCAAAACTCTCCTGGAGTCACTCCATATTATCTTGTCTACATTATTTAGGATATATGGATTGATGGTTTGCATCTGGTTTAACTTGTTACACAGCTTGGCTGTAGCAAAGTGACCAGTAAAGGTGAAAAAGGCCCTTCAGTGAACTTGCATTTGAACTATGCTGAACTTAGATACCCCACACATAACTGAAAAATGCACAATCCAAAGATGAAATGTCTCATGCGCAACTGAGAAAAGACCTTGGGAGGTCTGCACTGGGTGTTTTTAGACTTCCTATGATTGCCTACACTTTCCTTCTCCTCATGTCCTACATTATTTGCAATCATTACAGCCTTACATAAGTGTACCCTGTGGAGTCTTGAGAGTTCTTTTATTTTGAGACCTTGTACAGCACCGTCATAAGGCCCTTGTAAGGATTAACTGAGCTAAGAAATGTAAAGCACTTAGCACACTGCCTTAACAGTAATAAGCGTTCCATAAATGACAGCCATGATTATTCGTATTTCCCCTCTCTCCAATAAGGTCCAACCCCTACCCCATTAATGACAACATTGAGATGGAATTAATTGCTTCCATGGACTATTATTATCTGTTGCAGTGGTTCTCAACAAAGAGCTATTTTGCCCCTCAGGGGACAATTGGCAATGTCTGAAGACATTTTTGGTTGTCACAACTGGGAGAAAGGTACCAATGACATCTGGTAATTACAGACCAAGAAATCTGCTAAACACCACACCAGGACAGCCTCTCACAACAAAGAATTATTTAGCGCAAAAAGTCAATAGTGCCAAGGTGGAGAACACTGGTCCGTCACTCTTATGGTTTATCTTAATTACCATCACATTCCTCAAGCACCAGGCACAGATCCCCGCAGATGCGTGCATGTGTGCACGTGGGTGTGCTTGTGGGTGTGCTTGTATTCAATAAAAATCAAACCTATAAGATGGCCTGAAAATTTCTCCTGCCTAGCCAAAGAACTACCTCTATGGCAAGCTGACTGAAGAAGGGCCTCTTCCTTTTGCTGTTGCTGCCTACCACAAGGGTTAGCTACATGCAGGCAATCAAAGAATGAGAACTTTGTGCTACAATATCAGCTCTTCTGAAGGTTTGTGCACCTTCCCAATTATATCATTGTCACGACTTTCTCAAATCAGGCGAGAAATGCTTTCCCACTCTCTGGTCTTTCTTTCATCCCTAGAATGAGATTGTGCATCCTCCACCAGAAACTCTCCCGAAGGCTGTAAGTGTTGGCAGATGATCTCATTTTATTTCTATCCAATACCTGCAAAGTGAATCTAGTGCATAGGAAAACAACTGTGACAACCACATACTCAGAAATTCTCCCTCTTGCTCCTCACAGAAAACTATATCAGACTATATTCCAATGACATTCTGGAGGTCATTTTTATTTTTTCCCAGAGTATGTTCATAACGCCTTACACAACCCATACCCTAGGAGTATATCTGATATTTTCCTTTTAGGGTGACCAACTGCCCCAATTGGCCCAGGACTTTCCCAGGTTGAGCATTGATAATTCCATGTTCTCAGAAACCCCTCTGCCCCAGACAAGCTATGATAGTCAGTCACTCAACTCTTACTCAAGTGCTTCTTAGCATGTAAAACAGCTACATTTTAATAAATGTTGTGATAAAGCAAAATTCCACATATTGACTTCCATGTTTTATTGAACGTAATTACTACATTGGAGTGGTTCTCCAGGACATTCTTTCTCCCAGATCGACTACACTACTATTGCCTTTATATGGCCAGTGCTGTCACAGCACAACACTGAGGTCACTCACACTAAGAAGCCACTTTCCACACTATTTACACAATGGATAGGATAGAATCCAGAGCTTTACCTAAACAGCTTCTTCCCCAGAGCTTAGCTCCAAGACAAGAATCTTATTCAATAGAAATAACAACTGAAACACTCTATCTACTGTCACAACTACTAGTAATCCAACCCATCACACTAATTTATATTTCCAGTATCAAGTCCTTCAGATGTGTGTAATTCATTTTCATGTGACAGTAGAAAGAATTCATATTGCCCACCATGGGCCTTCATTACTGAAAATATTACTGCAAATATTTTGAATTATATTTACATTATAACTATAATTACATTATTACTGAAAATAGGCAGCCACCTGTTTTTATGACAGTCTTTACTTGAATAAGTCCCATTTTTAAGCAATCTAGATTTTAATGGATTTTAGCTTTTAAGTCAAACATCTTCATTTATAATAGATTTATTTTCCAACTCTTCTGCCTTCAAATGCCTTACAATAGCCCCACCCTTATCCCCATTTTTATTATATAAACATATGACAAATAATTGTGTTTCTTTTCTCTTGTTTCTCAGCAATCCTGTGAATTAGGTAGCTCAGTTATTGTTATTCTCATTTTAATTTTTATAGATGAGCAAACTTATTTGACAGCAAAATAGAAAAAGATAAGTTCCCTTTGAGAATGTATAACTGTGTTATTGTATTTGTAGTCTAGAAACATACCTTAAATTCATAGTGTTTCATTCAATCCCGCTGAGTTATTTCAGTATCTCATTTGCTATGATAACATCGTTAATAAAAACCATCCACATTACCAGCCATTGGCTGATCCAACTATAAGTGCTGATACACCTCACACTGCACAACATACATCAGACAATAAATGTTAAGAAAAATCACTGGTTTTCCGAGGGGGGAAAAAAAACACTAGAATTCATCACAAATGAAGATCAATTCACATTTAAGCAAATATCAACATTATTCAGCAGTTGAATTCCTATTAATATACTTTCCTTCATGCATTACCTAACACTGAAGTCAACGTCTCTAATGTAAGATAATTTTTAAAAGTCTACTATATCAAATCACCAGTAGAATGCATTCATTAGATAAAGTTAACTGTAGTATTAACATAACTTGATACAAAATAGCAGTCTTTGTACAACATAAATGGTGAAAGGAACTGGATGAGTTTATACCAAAGGAAAGTCCTTAATTATTTTGCCACAGCCAAGACTTTCTCCTTTCCTAATGCATGATTCAGATTTCTACACCCTACCCATTTTGTAGGTACACAGTAAATCAGTTGAACCATGTACTATAGTTAACTTGGCCTATTCAGGTGATCATAAAGAAAAAAGGAAAAGCTTGTTTCTTGAGAAGTTCCATCCTTCTAAATTTACTTCCTCACTAATGAACAGAGGTCACCTATCCACTACAATACAGTAAACAGAAATGATTTCATTTGTGCCATGTGAATGTGCCCTGCTTCAGCTGCTTACAAGCAAATAATAACACTCAATGTTCATTTTGTCTAGACAACACATTAAATTCAAAACATGGCTTCAAATAAAATAAAACATGAAATATACAAGCATTTGTAACTAACTGGAAGAAGAAAGTTACTGTGACTTACCAAAGATTTAAGTTAGAGCATGTATCACTAATACTCAAAAATCATATTATAAATGTATGTTTTGAACTGGTCTGACCTAATTTTGAAGACTGTCAAGTTTTTTTGATTAATATCAGTACCCTCCAACAATCTTAAAGTATATTTTGTCTGACATTAATACAGCTATGCCAACTTTCTTTTAGTTTGCATTTGATTATTATTTTTTATCTTTTTATGCTTAAACTTTCTGTAACCCTATGCCTCAGATATCTATTTTGTATGTAGAATATAGCTAATTTCATTTTTGCTTTATTTTTCAATCTGGTAATCTCTATCTTTTAACTGAAGGAGTTTGATACATTTGTTTTCAATGAGATTATTCAAACTTCTGAAAGTTTTTTGAATATCTATATATTCTGAATTTTATATTAATTGTTAAATTTTGTGTGTATTACCTATGAATTTTGATTATTATAGTAGAAGGACATTTGTACTGATAAAATTGAGAGCCAGTATTCTATGATAATGTGACTAAATAAACTTTTGAGTCATTTCTAAGAAAATTACATAATTCCAAAACAAACATTCCAAATATATTTGTAATAGCTTCACGGGCAAAAGATGAGTTTTGCTTTGACTATGTTTTCCAACAATGGTTGGTTGGTTTGTGTTAGTTTTCCGATTGCATGATGAGGTCTAGCATGTCACACGACTGAACTTCAGTATGCACTCAATTCTTCCTCATGTATTGATTAAAGACCATA
Organism: Pongo pygmaeus; assembly: GCF_028885625.2. Classification (NCBI taxonomy): domain Eukaryota; kingdom Metazoa; phylum Chordata; class Mammalia; order Primates; family Hominidae; genus Pongo; species Pongo pygmaeus. Next base: position 89,349,712 of record NC_072384.2, read on the forward strand.
TACCTCATGTGTCAAGATACTGTATCAGCTTTACCCATAAATTTATCGGGCAGGTAATAATAATAAAAGTTAATGCATATAGCACATACTGTATGCCAGGCATTGTTCTATGTGCTTTACATTTTTTGACTCATTAATACTCCCAGCAAGTCTGTTATGCTGCCATAATGGACACCAAATGACTCCCTGTTGCATTTAATTTTCTCTGTCATCTCATCTCTACCTCTAATTGTACTTTTTTCTCTCTCCATTGTCTTTTTTCTGGCTTTAGGAATGGGTGGTGTGGTAAAGCTGAAAGAGCAATGAGTTATGAAGTCTAAGAAATGCATTTCAAATCCCATTTCTAGTATCATTTGATGGCTTGGCAACCTTGAACAAGTTCCTATTCCCCTCATCTGCAGAACAAAAATAAAAATATCTATTTCATAGAGTCATTATAAGAATAAAATAATGTGTGAAAAGAGGTGTTCAATGTGTTTTATTTCTCTCCTCATCATCACATTAATAGTGTAAAGTCAACAGAATTATATAAACTTGTTATAACAGCAACATAAACTTTTGATGTATAATTTCAACAAGTCATTTTCAGAGATGTCATCTCTGGCTGTCACATTATCTAAAATAAAACACACACACACAATCACACTCAACACATAAAGCCACACACAACACATGTGACATAGAAAATGTATACATCACATACAATCATACTCAACACCCATACAACATGCACATACAACACACACAACTTACATAGATCATAAACAATCTTCTTCTATAAACACATATACTCACATAAATAATTTAATAGGCCCAAAACGTATTTTATTTCCTTTATAGGATTTATTCAGTATCTGAAATTATACAATTGACTGACTGACTTATTAAATACCAATCCTCATTGGAACGGAAACATTAATGGAAACGGAAAGCGACACAGCTAGCTAGTATGTGCTAAAAAAAAGGCTAAGTCTGACAGGATGTGATACATTACGGAAGTTTGTCTCCTCCAAATTTCGTGTTGAAATGTAATCCTCAATGTTGGAGGCGGGGCCTGGTGGGAGGTGTTTGGATCGTGGGTGCAGATTCCTCATGAATGGTTTAATACCATCCCCTTGGTGATAAGTGAGTTCTCCCTCTAATAGTTCATGTGAGTTCTGCTTGTTTAAAAGAGCATGGCACCTCCCCCTTCCCCACATCTCTTGCTTTTGCTATGAGATGTGCCTGCTCCCCCTTTGTCTTCCACCATGATTGTAAGCTTCCTGAGGCCTCACCAGGAGCAGATGCTAGTGCCATGCTTCCTGTAAAGCCTACAGAACTGTCAGTCAAATAAACTTCTTTTCTTTATCAATTATCCCGTCAGGTACTCCTTTGTAGCAATGCAAAAACTGACCAACATGGAAAATTTCTACCAAGAAGTGAGGCATTGCTATAAAGATGGTAATGTGGAACTGGCTTTGGAACTGGGTAATAGGCAGAAGTTGGAAGAGTTTTGAGGTCTCAGAAAAAGATAGATGAGGGAAGATTTGGAACTTCTTAGAGAAGTGTTAAGTGATTCTGACCAAGTGTTGATAGAAATATAGACAGTGGAGGCTAGGCTGAGAAGGTCTCAGATGGAAGTAAGAAATTTATTGGGAACTGGAGTCAAGGTCACCCATGTTATGCCCTAGCAAAGAGCTTGGCAACACTGTGTTTATGTCCTGGGAATCTGTGGAAGTTTAAGCTTAAGAGTGATGACTTGGGGTATCTGGCGGAAGTAATTTCTAAGTAACAAAAGCATTCAATATGTGGCCTAGCTGCTTCTAATAGCCTAAGATCAGTTACAGGAGCAAAGAAGTGACTTATAGTTAGAACTTATATTTAAAAGGGAAGCAGATTGTAAAAGTTTGAAATATTTGTAGCCTGGCTATGTGGCAGAGAAAGAAAAACCATTTTCAGGATTGGAATACAAGCATGTTATAAAGCAACCACTTGCTAGAAAGATTAACATGACTAAAATGGAGCCAAGAGCTAATAGCCAAGATAATGGGGAAAAGGCCTTGAAGCTATTTCAGAGATCTTAGAGATAGCCCTTACCATCAGAGGTCAAGAGGCCAAGGAAGAAAGAATGTTTTCAGGGGCCAGGCCCAGGGCCCCATTGCCCCGCACAGCCTGAAGACACTGCTCCCCACATCCCAGTTGGTCCAGCTCCAGCTGCAGCTCAAAGGGCCCCAGATACAGCTCAAGCCACTACTCAAGAGGGTGCAAGCCTCTAAAATAGAAATTCCTAATCCTACTCCACAGAAATGGTATCAGAATTAAATTAATGGATAGAAAATAGGGAAAACACTTAGAACAGAGTCAAGTACTCAATATATATTTATAGAGACTTACTTACATTTAGAATTCTCTAAGACCAGTAGTACCAGATGATCATTATAGTACAAATTTTAGCCATTCAAAGTACTTGCTTTCAATTCAGTAAAACATTTAGTATTAGTTCCATAATTAAGTAAAATCTGTATCATTATAAATAGTTAAAATCCATTTACAGACATATATCAAGCTCATTATGTTCAGTTTTTTAAACTGTCTAATATTCTATAATGGCAAACTTCATATACATATAAAACATTGAAAATAAAGAAGTTCACCTTTCATTGTTTATGTTTAAATACATATTTAAGTTGTGGAATCATATTTTAAAATATGTAAAAAGCTATAAATGGTAACATTTCTGCAAGTGGACTAGCATGAGGACTTTTTACTTTTAATTTTAAGCCCTTATGTATTGTTTAAGGATTTTAAAAACAGCATATATTACTCACATACTTAATCAAAATAGCATAGATTTTTCCAAAAATACAGTCATTATAAAGTGGAATATATCCTTTTTCTGATGAAGCATTTTTAATAAGTAGGTATATTTTAAAAAATACATTTTGAAGGACAAGAGTTGACTTGTTAAGTCATTACATCATCTTCCGTTTGTACGCTTTTATTATACTCATACAAACAAGCTTTATTTTTGAATACTTTCATGAACTCACACCTCTCTCATCTGAAGTTAAGACTGTTCCAAAAGTTGAATTTTGCAAGCCAGTCAATTAGTAGCAAATGCAATGACTTCATATTTTGGGAAAGTTGACATATTTTTAAAAACATTTTTTTTCCATATGCTACACTTGGCACTAACTTCAAAATGCTCCAGATTGTTCTGGATCATTTCATGGCAAAATTCATTTCTGTATTACCTCATTTTCTTCCCCAAAGGATGGCTTTTTTCTGTTCAAGTTAAGCAGACATTAATATCTCGGCAGGGAAAATATGACTCTTATAATTTTTATAATAGCCTTTTCAGTCCCAAATATTACAGTGGTATTACAGTTACTGCTCTATAACTATACAAGATTCCTTTAAGTTTAGTTCAGTTCAACAAATATTTATTGATCATTTTATATGCCACAAACTAGGGTAATTTTTAGAGTTACAAAGTTAGCTAAGTGTTTAAATGTTCTGCTGTTCAAATATTCATCAACCAAAGGGGAAAAAGATATCTAAAGAGAATTTCAATGTGACCCCAGAGGGTCAAGAACCCACAACAGAGGGGAACCTCTCTGGTTTCTATTTTTCAAAATAAGCATGCATTCTTCCACTCAAATTTATATTTTTGTCTTATAGGTTCCTACTAGGTAAAGTCACTTTGTACCTTTCTTTGTACCAGGCTTTCTATATAGCTGTAAATAATCAGACTCTGAATAATATTCTGTGAGTAACAATAATTAGTGTCTGGAAAAAAATATGGCAAGGACATATACTTTGGATCTCACAATATGTGATACTAAATCCAGTATGAGAAACTTAGATCCTAAGAGAGCAAAAATGAATGCAGCTGATAGAAAGAAGAGTGGAGATAAAGAATGAGGAAAAGGAGAGAAAATGAGTCAGTTCTATAATTCTTCTGTCCTATAAGCAAAAACATCTGCAATCCAGGAAATGCCTTTAATCTCCCATGTAACTAAGGTCATAGCTTTGCTTTCACATACCTATTTTGAACTATTTGTCTAAAGCAGTGGGACAATGTGCTGTTGACTGTTGCTGTGAAAACACACAACATGAGGAGAACTTAACCTTGAAATTGAGTTCGTTTTTGAAGGAAAAAATGTCTTATGGGGGAACAGAAAGCAGTCTGCATGAACCTTACCTGGGAAAGCAGCCATAAAAGAAAGTGTTGGTTCAAAGGACAGTTGTGACTTAGAAAAAATATTTTACTATAAAAATATTATAGTAGGAAAAATTAAATGACACATGGTGCATGAGTGATGAGGCATGGAGTAGGGCACAGGTTTCTCTAAATACTGAATTAATTATTGTTTTTTGCATATCCTTTTCTTTACTAAAAGCAATTTCAAAGGTTAGATATCTTTTTTTTTTTTTGAGGAAGAAATATTCAGATTCCTATAGTTTCTAAAGTCTCTGCGGCCCAATTTTACCCTTTTGTTAGTTTTGAGATCACTATTAACAACAAATCAACCACGACCTCAAAATAATTTTAATAACTTTCACTTATCATACTTAAAGAGATGACTGCTAGAGGACTAATTTCATTAAAAAACTGAAAAGCCACATTTACAAAATGTGTGTTGTATGAATGCATTGTTTAAAAAATTATCAAAGATCTACTTTTTACTCAGTATTATATATGGGGCACAAAATGAAAACACAGGTGGAATCTTCAAAGATTTTCTACAAAGAATTTTTTATGGCATGACTTAAAAGTGAAAGCATCTCCATCTAAAATTCTTTTCAGCTGAATATACTGTTGCATCTTACTGTAACATGTATTCTCTAACTTGAAAGTATGCCTTCAGGTTAAAGGAAATCTGAGCTAAAGAATCTATGAATGAACAAATAAATATAAATGGATAGAAATCATCACTCTATAATTGTTTACATATTTTCCCTTCACACTATGGATCTCTTTAAAAATACTTTCTAAACAAAGAAGAATGAAGCACCTTTATCTTCAACAAAGTTAACAGGGAATATGACCACATAGGATATTTAGTTGTCAAAATATGCCCTCATAATGTAAATCTGAACAAAATGTTAAATCGAATATTTATATTTTTATATCTTTTTTTTTTGAGATGGAGTCTCGTTCTGTCGCCCAGGCTGAAGTGCCATGGCACAATCTCAGCTCACTGAAACTTCCACCTCCCAGGTTCAAGTGATTCTCCTGCCTCAGCCTCCTGCGTAGCTGGGATTACAGGTGTGCGCCACCAAGCCTGGCTAATTTTTTTGTATTTTTAGTAGAGATGGGGTTTCACCATGTTGGTCAGGCTGGTCTCGAGCTCCTGACCTCGTGATCCGCCCAACTCGGCCTCCCAAACTGCTGGGATTACAGGCATGAGTCACCGCACCTGGCCTATATTTTTATTTCTAAACCAATGTAATTTACCAAATAGCATTACTTCATAAATATATTTTGCTAGCTAGCTTAGAGATCCTATCTTCGATTTGTTGAATGAGGTACAGATTATAGTTTATTGGTTTTATGATTCTGTTTTCTCATCTTCACAATGGGGACAATGGCTGCTTCTGTCAGGTAATATGATCTCAGTGTTTTGTCATAAATTGTACAGTTTCTCAATGTTTAAACTCTTTCAGAGATGTTATTTCTCAAGTTTGTCAAATTAGGATAATAGAAGAGTTTTCCAAGTACAGTATTATCTGTCTTTAGAGTACACGTATAGGTCTGGAGGAATATCATGGTTAATTGATTCAAGATTTTTGCAAGATAGATCCAAAGTGGTTAATAAGAAATACAACTTAATAAAAATAATTATATTTGAAAATAATTATTTAGACATCTGGAATTCAGAAGAAAGTGAGTAAAAAGGAAAAAATTAGTTTTATTATGTATAACCCTTTATATTAGCATGTTAACAAAGTTCCAAGATTAGCAGAGATCAGAATAGTGGAAAGAAATCTCCAACTCTTCCTAGGGAAGCTTTTGACTCAGCCCAAACTTCAACTTGGCTCTCATTCTTCTTGTCCTCTACAGGGAAAATGAGATCTTTTTGCCCTTTTCTGTCTTTCTGCCATGCATGGTGACTTAGAATGTTAATGTAGCTTTTCCACAATGTGTGTAAGCAAATACTGTCTTTGTGGCCTCAGGAAAATATGACACCTTGTTTTATTACGTGGCTCTGTTATTGAATACTTGTGCATTAAATTTTAAAAATTCTTTTAAAAAATACTTAAAATTTTTGCATATTGCACTGTGTGTTAACACTGGTATTTGAACACTTTCTAAGATCTTGCATTTTATGTTCTGCCTCTCTTTATCTACTTATCCTTTTATTGCCTCACTATCAATAATGAAAAACTGATGTATTTATTCCATCACCAAGTACATTTATGTCTTTCATAGTTAACTCTGCATGAGATTTAAGTAGATGGGGCCAGACTACTTCAGTTAACTCATTTCCTACCATATTCTTGATATGTTTGAAAAAAAAAGATAAAAATATACTTGTAGGATAAACAGTGAATTTTGACTTGTCTCCCAAAGTACATAACCTAGATTAGAAAAATGTGTCTTCAATTATAATTGCTAATTATTGTAGCATTCTTTCCCTCTGCACCCAGGTACAGAGTCTTTTTCAAGTAATGTTCAAGGTAACAACTACTGCTCTTTAACTGTTGGCACAGGAATATGAATGTATTTGTATTCCCTAATATAGAAAGGTTTGTACAATTTTGAATTTATATTATCTATGCAGTTGTAAGAATCCTATAATTAGTAGTTCTCAGTTTAAGTGGACAAAATATTGAAATAAATATTTTACTTTTCCCTTGGTAATCATTGACACAGGCAAAGCACTTATATCCACCTGAATTATTTAGAAGTAATAAGCAGTTTTCCATAATGCCAGACAAAGGCACTATGTTCCACTTTGCAAATTATGTAAAGTTCCAATCCCAGGAACTAGAGACTAGGCAGGAAAAAAATGCTGAATTTTTAAAATAAATAGCAGTTGCTATTATTTTGTTAGAATTATACAATATATTTAATATATTGTTACCAATTATGTGCATGAGTGCTCTGTAACTAAGGCTCATATGATCTTACAGGACAAAGCCCAAATACCTGAAAATAATCAAGGCCCTTTATAATCTGATCCCAACTTTTCTGCTTCATCTTTACTTTCTACCTTGCTTCCACCAAAATGTAAGTTAAATTGTAGCCTGCAGTTCCTGCAGAACCGTACCCAAGCATGGTATGGCTTGTCACATTCCCAGACATTTGAAAGTCACTCCCCACCCCACTGCCTTCAGTGCCCTTCCCTTCTCTGCTTTACAATTCCTACATATTTGTTAAGACCCAGGTCAAAATCAGCTCTCTGAAGCCTTCTCTAAACTTGGACAAGCTCAAACATTTCACTCCTGTATTACTGGAGCACTTTGTACAGACCTACATTATACCGGGTAATGATAATCACTGGATAATCATATAACTATTAATCTCCCATAAACTAGGTACATGGTCCTCAAAGACAGGAATTCATGGTGCTTTCATGTTTGTGTTTCCAGTTTCTTGAATAGTATTTACACAAAATAGAAGCTCAATAAATATATTTTGAATGAATAAATGTTTGAATAAATCATACACTAACCTAAAGTAAATTTGAGTTATAACCAAGACCTTTTCTTAAGTCCACACTAATCTCCCTACTTCATTATCAAATGATTTTTACTTTTTTTGCAGGTCCACCAAAAGTGACAATCTTGCAACTTCTGTATTCACCCATCCCAATCCCTCCACTTTCTCCTCCTTCACCTAGAGGAAGTTATGAATACAAAACTGAGAGATTTAGGGTAAAAAGAATCATGCATCACAGAATAGACACGTTACAAGCATGATTATTTGTTTCTCCTTGCGAACCAATTATTTCTTTCTTCTTGCGAACCAATTATTGAATAATTTGTATTGAATAAATGAACTGGAATGTTCTGAGGGACCCAAAGTGCACTTATTGGGTAACAGCTGACCCGTTTTTAAGGGTATAAATAGCACCCTACAGCTGAGAAAATTCCTTGTAAGAGTTACCTGACTTAAACTTGGAGAGCAACGAGCTGCTTGTAATTTATTATAAAAGAAGCTCTCATCTTTTGTTGGGATTCTCTCTCTTCCCTAAAGAATGTATATGCTTTAATCATTGTAATAAATCTTCCCTTCATTTACTCCTCCATGGCCAATTCCAACAGTGATTTCTTTTTTAATGCACGTCTATTATATCTTAACTGTTTACATCAACGATATGAGGCAGTTTAGACAACAACAAAAACGCATATAATAAAATATAATTAGAAATGGAAAATAGTTGCCATAGAATAGATAAGGTAAATACATAATTTGTAAGAGCAACATAGATGCCATCATTTAGCTTAAATTCTGATTTTAAGTTGCCTGAACAACAAGGTAAAAATGAAGGCTAAAATGAGTCATCTAATTCTCATTGTTTAAAAAGGAGAAAAGCGGCCGGGCGCGGTGGCTCATGCCTGTAATCCCAGCACTTTGGGAGGCCGAGGCTGGCGGATCACGAGGTCAGGAGATCGAGACCAACATGGCTAACACGGTGAAACCCCGTCTCTACTAAAAATACAAAAAATTAGCCGGGCATGGTGGCGGGTGCCTGTGGTCCCAGCTACTTGGGAGGCTGAGGCAGGAGAATGGCGTGAACCCAGGAGGCGGAGCTTGCAGTGAGCAGAGATCACGCCACTACACTCTAGCCTGGGCGACACTACACTACACGCCACTCCGTCTCAACAACAACAACAAAAAAAGGAGAAATGCTGACATTGCAGATACTAAGAAAAGCTAAGATTTTTCTGACTCCAGATTTTAAAAGAAAATTCTCATTGTAACTTTGTATATGAAATATGAGATACTAAGTAATTAGTAAATTTTACCCTCAACAATTATGTTTATAATATTTGCTGGAAAATCTTATGACTATTATTTATTTTATTATATGATACAGGCTTATTATTAAAATTCAGTGAAGATGATTATACATCAGGTCAAGTTATTATGGTCTTCTTGGTCTAATTTCTTCCAAAGACCACTGTTAGAGTAGCTGGGAAAGTAGTTCTAAATTCTGTGTGAGCTATGAACCCTTTTAAGAATCTTTTGAATACTACAGACCTCTCAGCACAAAAATACACCGGCATACTAGCTTTGTATACAATTTCAGGAAGCTCATTCATCCCTTGAAGCCCATCCATATGTCCTAAGGACCAGAGTATTGATGGACTACACAGTCTTTAAATTTGCAGGCTTAACACTTTTGATTAAAAAAAAAAATGAGGAGTAAATGATTCAAGGCTGTAGTTTTACTGAAATTCCTAAAATATTTCTTCTGAATGACTCTGTGAACCCACAGGGCAAAATTCCTTTTCTCATGCTAAAAGTATACTTAACTGCTGAGACAATGTCACTTTTGCTTTCCACAGGCATTTTTTATGGCTGGATGAAAGGGTATCCTTAGGTGCTGGTTGCTAAACTGACAGGTCATAAAACTGACATCTCATTATCAAAGGCCACAGAGAGGCAGGGTACAGAGGTACCTAAGGCAAAACAAAATTTTCTTCAAAGAGATACTCGAGATACTCAGCTCAAGACATGTTAGTGGAGTGTTTTCTATGTCCTTTACACCTTGTGTACATTATTTCATTTACAATAAATTAGTCAGTATCACACTATAAATATGAAGCAACCAAGGCTCAGAGACATTAAATACCTTGCTCAACTTTTCATAGTTAGTAACAAAGCTAAATTTCAATCTGAGATATATAACTCCAAGCTCGTGGTCTTTCTAGCACACACCATTTTGATTTGGGAAACTCTACATTCTAAGAGACTCCTTTCATAACTCTGCTCAGAAAGACGGTAAATAAGATGAAGGTTTTTTGTTAAGATTTAAACATTGGCATTACGTTAAGGGTATTCCCTGAATGGACTCTCCTCCCATCTACTTCCCTAGTAGTTATGCAGTCATTTATTTAACCAGACTTGTCCAATATGCACTGGTTGTTTGTGGGTTTTAGAATATATAACTCCTCTTAAAGGGAGTGAAATATTATATATATATATATATAAGCAGTTAAAAATGCTGTTTGTATAAGTAATTACCATTATTGTAGTGAATTTTGCCTCTGGGCAAAAAGTCAGAAACATACACATAAAATATTTTAGGAATGTCAAAGATGAATGGAATGGGATAATAGGCTCTATCTAGGGAAGGTAGATGAGATATTCCAGAACCCACTAGGATGAAATAAAGTATCTAATCTCCCTTATTTGGGATGTACTTAAGTTCAAAATTGTCACACATAAATTTTTTCCTCTTTTCCTTTAAAATATCTAAAAGAATAACAACAGTAAAATGTTTTAAGCTAAAATATTTTAAGCTAAGAGTAAAGATAATAGAAAAAGTTATAAAAATTTAAAGCTAAAATCAAAATTAAAATATCACTGTAAAATGATCAAAAAATGAGAAAAAATAATAAAAACAGATTTGCCTTTTGGGTCCCAATATTTTTAGTGAAAGGCAAATGATGTGTTCCATCTTAAAACATAGTTAATTTTTTAAAAACCTCTAGTACAAATAAGTAATTAACATAGATATAGTTATAATTTATACATGTATTTATGCTGTTCAATTATTTTTCTGTAAAAAATATAAAAAGTTTTTTAAAAGAATGATAGACCAAAGAATCCACCCATTCACAGAGAAAATAAAATAAGCCATATACAGGGGCAAAAAAATTAAGCTAGCCTCAGACATCAGACTAAAGACATCAGCCTCAGACATCTCAGACTAAAGACACCAACAATCTTTAGTACCAGAAAATAATAGAACAGTATCTACAAAATTCTTCTTAGAATATAATCCAAGTATTTTACAACATTTTATAATTTGTAATTTGTAGAAATTTTGAATTTGTAGAAATTCAAAAACTCGGAGAATATAATATCTCTGAGTACTTACTGACAATGAAATTCAGCCATCAAATATGTGAATGAAAACAAGGAACTGAAGAATGAAGAAGCTGTGATAAAAAGACTGGTAGAGAAAATGAAATTCATTTAAATGTAAAGACAAAACTAAACTGTGAGAATTACAGCTATAGAACTAAATGGCAATGTTATAAAAGCTGAAAAGTAAACATTATATTACATTGAGTAAAAAACGGAAACAAAGAAATGGGTGGATGAAGGAAGAGTACTCACTTCCTCACCTTTCACAGCAGAAATCAGTCAATAGGGTATAAAATTGAAACATAAACTTAAAGAAAACTTTTTACCATTTCTCATCTTTTTTAAATGTAGAAAGCTCTTTTAGGAAGACTATCTCTGATGAAACATCTATCAGAAGCTTAAAAAATCTTTCATTTTCCTTTTCTTTTGTTAAATTCCAGCAAATTTAAATTTATCACTTTTAATGTAAAATGTATATTTAGATGGCAATTTTTATGCACTGTTTCTAATCATCCATAGCTGTATTCCTATCTTTATAGATGCATTAAGCAATCTCTGGAAAGATGTTCTATATTATATTAATTTTTTTCTGGGTGATTGGGCATGGAAGGAAGATATTTTGTTCTCTTGTACATTTCTTAATTGTTTAAATGTTCATAAAGAGGGTTATTATTTCTATGAAAAATAATAATTCTACAACATTCTACTTAAAATCATAGAAGTATCACAAAAGAGGGTAGTAGGTAGATAATCTTGAAAATAATAAATACTTGCGGTATGTTATGCATTCTTCTTTATATGGAAAGATTGTGCAGTAATTTTAGAAGAAAAATTAAATTTAAAAAGTGAAATAAAATTGTATTTCTTCTATCACTTAAAGCTGTAAGCTGACATCTCAAGTTAACTTTCCTAAATCAAACACCCTTTAAACAGAATTCAAAAATCAGATGATAGATAGAAAATAGTATTATAATATAAATTTTATTTTTAGTAAAAGTTATTTGAAAAATAGCCCTTTATTATTGTGTCATTAGATAATTGAATTAGACCACGATATAAATTATTTACTTTCAGATTGTTTCTTAGAAAGCATGTTTGTTGAAATTCAATAAAATAAAGAAGATATTATGTAATAATTTCCTGCTATTGTTGAATATTTTTCCATATCCATTAAAGTTACAACTTGAATAAATGACTACTCAACAATTAATATTTCTAATAACTTAAACTGTTCATTTTAATAAGCTAAACAACTCACATGCTAGCTTTTGTCAGGGCAGCAATAAATAAAAGGTGATATACAGCTTAGTGTTTCTATGTTGAAGCTAAAGAATTCCTCTTTAAGACAATTAAAAATATTGAGGTGGAAGGATCACCTGAGCCCAGGGAGGTCAAGGCTGCAATGAGCCATGATCATGCCACTACACTCCAGCCTGGGTGACAGAGTAAGACCCTGTCTCAAAAAATAAAATAAAATAAAAATTAATTTTTAAAATAAAGATTTTTTAAAGACAAAAGTAAATGAAATTATACCAAGTGTTTACTCAAGTAGTTAAAGATCAAGATATTAAAATCCCACCTTTGTCATATAGTTAATTCTATTTATGGAAGTTTTTCTAATTTCTATTTATAGGTGATTATAAGTCATGTAGAAAAAAGTTTCTGGTTCTTGTATAATTATCTTCTATTCAGCTGTTACGCACGTCCACGTAAGAGACCACCTGAGCAGGCTTAGTGTGAGCAACAAGGCTGTTTATTCACCTGGGTGCAAGCAGGCTGAGTCTGGGAAAAGAGTCAGCAAAGGGTGGTGGGATTATCATTGGTTCTTATAGGTTTGGAATAGGCGGTGGAGTCAGGAGCAATTTTTTCAATTTTTTGCAGGTAGGGGATGGATGTTACAAAGTACATTCTCCAGGACAGGGAGGATGTTACAAAGAACATTCGCAAGGGTGGGGAGAGTATATTGTCACAAGGGCAGGGAGGATGTTACAAAGTACATTCACAAGGAATATCACAAAGTATATTATCACAAGGGTGGGGGAATGTCACCATGGCTTGACCATGGTGAGGCCAGCTCAGAGGACCTTACATCAGCCATTTAACCAAATTCTCTTGCTACAAACAATTTGTACATTTTTGCTAACATAATTATGTCACAGGTTTCTGTATTACAGTAGTTTTTGCTTAGGCTGACATAACAAAATACCACAGAATGGGTGGCTTAAACAACAGAAATTTTCTTTCTCACAGTTCTAAAGGCTGTAAGTCCAAGATGACGGTGCCAGATGGATTGGTTTCTCCTGAGGCCTCTCTCTTTGGCTTGCAGGATAGCCACCTTCTCACTGTGTTCTCACAAGTTCTTTCCTTTGTGTGCACTCTTCACTGGTGCTTCCTCCTCATTTTATAATGACATCAGTCATACCAGATTAGGATTTCACCTTTAATGTCCCTATTTAATTTTAATTACCACTTTAACGACTCCATCTCTAAATACGGTAAACTTGGGTGTCAAGGCTTCAACATACGAATTAAGTAGGACATAATTCAGTCCATAATAGGTTCTAAAAATACTAAGATAACATAGACAAGAAAAGAAAATCATTTTATGTTTCCTTTTCCATTATTTTAGGTGTTATTTCATTTGTATTCATGTTTTTTATTTTTATTTTTATGGATATATAATAGTTGCACAGTGTTTATGGAGTACATGTGACCTTTTAATAATAAGCATACAATGTGTAATGATCAAATCAGGATATTTATGATGTATATCACTTCAATCATTTATTATTTTTTGTGTTAGGAACATTCCAATTCCACTCTCCTAGTTATTTTGAAACATATAATAAATTATTGGTAACTATCATTGCCCTATTGCACTACCAAACACTATAACCTATTCCTTCTAACTATATTTTTGTACTCATTAACTAACCACTCTTTATCCAACCCTCCCCCCATTCACCTTTCCTATCCTCTGGTAACCATCATTCTACTCTTTATTTCCATGAGATCATTTTTTTAGCTCCCATGTATGAGTGAGAACATGCAATATTTTTCTTGCCATAGCTGGCTTATTTTTCTTAACATAATGCTCTCCATTTCCATTCATATTTTTGCAAATGACAGGATTTTATTATTTATATGGCTGAAAAATATTCCACTGTGTATATCTACCATGTTTTCTTTATCCCTTCATCCACTGATGGGCACTTAGATTGATTTCATATCTCGGCTACTGTGAATAGTGCTATAATAAACATGGGAGTTCAGATATCTCTTTGATACCTATTTCCTTTCTTTTGGATGTACACTCAGCAGTAGGATTGCTGGATCATAGGGTAGTTCCATTTTTAATTTTTTTAGAAACCTCCATACTATTTTCTGTAATGGCTATATTAATTTATATTCTCACCAATAGTGTATAAGGATTCCCATTTCTCCACATCCTCAGCAGAATCTGTCATCTTCCGTCTTTTTGATACAAGCCATTTTAACTAGGATGAGATAATATCTGAATGTAGTTTTGATTTGCACTTCTCTGATGATTAGTGATGATGAGCACTTTTTAATATACCTGTTAGCCATATGTCTTCTTTTGAGACAGGCCTACACAGATCTTTTCCTCATTTTATAATCAGGTATTTTTTTGCTGTTGAATTGTTTGAGCTTCTTATATATTCTGGTTATTAATCTCTTTTCAAAGGCATAGTTTGCAAATATTTTCTCCCATTCTGGGAGTTGTCTCTTCAATTTGTTGATTGTTTCCTTTGCTGTGGAGTATCCTTGTAGCTTGATGTGATCCCATTTGTCCATTTTTGCTTTTGTTGCCTGTGCTTTTGAGGTCTTACTCAAGAAATCTTTGCATAAACCAATGTTCTGTATTTTAAGGAACTTTCAAAATCATGTTGAATAATATTGAATACTAACCATTTCCCTATTCTTTATCATTATAATGGAAATGTCTACATTCATATTAAACATTCATCATTTAGGATAATATTTGCTATTTATTTCTGATAATCTTTTTTAAGCAGCATTCTAGTATTCATATTTTCTTTAGACTTTATTAATAGCATTTTTTACTCAAGGCTTTTCAGTATCTATTCATGTACTTATATTGTTTTCTCCTTTAATTGATAAATATAATGAACTAAGTTCATAGATTTCTCATATTGAAATAACCTCACCAATCAGGCAAGAGAAAGAAAGAAAAGGCATCCCAATAAGAAAAGAAGAAGTTAGACTGATGATATGATTCTATACTCAGAAAACTCTACAGACTTTACCACAAAATTCCTAGAACTGATAAATGATTTCAGCAAAGTTTGAGGATGCCAAATCAATGTACAAAACTCAACAGTATTTTTATACACCAATAACATTCTAGCTGAGAGCCAAATCAAGAATACAATCCTATTTATAAAAGACACATACGAAAAAACCTAGGAACACATCTAACAAACGAGGTGACAGATCACTACAAAGAAAACTACAAAACACTGCTGAAAGAAACCAGAGGCAGCACAAATAAATGGGAAAATATTCCATGCTCATGGATTGGGAAGAATCAATATCATTAAAATTGCCATACTCCACAAAGCAATGTACAGATTCAATGCTATTCCTATCAAATTACCAATGCCATTTTTCACAGAATTAGAAAAAAACTATCCAAAAATTCATATAGAACCAAAAAAAACACAGCCTGAATAGCCAAATCAATCCTAAGCAAAAGAACAAAGCCAGAGACATCACATTACCCGACTTCAAACTAACCAAAGGTTGTGGTAACCAAAACAGCATGGTACAGGTACAAAACCAGACACACAGACCAATGGAACAGAATAGAGAACTCAGAAATAAAGCTACACAATAAGTACCAGGTAGAAAAAAATAAGTTTATTCATCTGTTCTCATGATGCTAATAAAGACATACCTGAGACTGGGTAATTTATAAAGGAAGAGATTTAACTGACTCACAGTTCCACATGGCTAGGGAGGCCTCACAATCATGGCAGAAGGTGAATGAGGAGCAAGTCATGTCTTACATGGTGGCAGGCAAGAGAGCTTGTGCAGGGGAACTCCCATTTATAAAATCATCAGATCCCATGAGATTTATTCACTACCATAAGAACAGTATAGAGGAAACTGTCCCTATGATTCAATTATCTCCACCTGGCCCTGCCCTTGACATGTGGGGATTATTACAATTCAAGGTGAGATTTTGGTGGGGACACAGCCAAACTTATATCAATAAGCAATAGGAAAAAGACCCCCTAATCAATAAATGGTGCAGGAATAACTGGCTACCCATATGCAGAAGAATGAAACTGGACCCCTGCCTATCACCATATACAAAAATTAACTCAAGATGAATGAAAGACTTAAATGTAAGGTCTCAAACTATAAAAATCCTAGGGAAAGAAAAGCTAGGAAATACCCTCCTTGATATTGGCATTGGCAAATAATTTATGACTAAGTCCCCAAAAGCAATTGCAACGAAAACAAAAATTGGTAAGTGGGACCTAATTAAACTAAAGAGCTGTGCACAGCAAAAGAAATTATCAAGAAATTAAACAGACAGCTTACAGAATGGGAGAAAATATTTGCAAACTGTAAGTCTGACAAAGGTCTAATAGTCCAGAATCTGTAAGGAACTTAACAAGCAAAAAACAAATAACCCCATTAAAAAGTAGGCAAAGGATATGAACAGATACTTCTCAAAAGAAGACATATAAGTGGCCAACAAGCATATGAAAAAAATGCTCATCATCACAAACTATCAGAGAAATGCAAACCAAAACCATAATGAGATACCATTTCATGCCAGTCAGAATGGCTTTTGTTAAAAAGTCAAAAAAATAACAAATGTTGGTGAGGCTGTGGAGAAAAGGGGATATTAATACACTGTTGGTGGGAATGTAAATTAGTTCAGCCACTGTGGCGAGGAGTTTGGAGATTTCTCAGCAGAACAACTGTTCGACTCAGCAATTCCATTACTGAGTATATACCCAAAAGAATATAAATCATTCCACCAAAAGGATACATGCACCCATATATTCATTGCAGCATTATTCACAATAGCAAAAACATGGAATCAACCTAGGTACCCATCAATGGTGGACTGGATCAAGAAAGTATGGTACATATACATCATGGAATATTATACAGTCATAAAAAAGAATGAAATCATGTCCTTTGCAGCAACATGGATGCTGCTACATGCCATTAACCTAAGTAAACTAATGCAGAAACAGAAAACCAAATACCAAATGTTCTCATTTACAAATAGAAGGTAAACATTGGATACACATGGACAAAAAGATGGGAACAATAGACAGTGGGGCTTACTAGTGATAGAGAGAGGAATGGGAGCAAGGGCTGAAAAACTACCTATTGGGTACTATGCTCAATACCAGGATGACAAGTTCAGTTATGCCCTAAACCTCAGCATTATATAATATACCTCTGTAACAATCCTGCACATGTACCCCCTGATTCTAAAATAAAACTTTAAAAAGAGAAAAAAAGAAATAGCCACGCATTCCTGGAATAAGTTCTACTTATTCATGATGTGTTATTCTTTGGAGGCATTATTGTATTCTGCTTGCTAATATTTTACTTAGAATTTTTGCATCCAAGAAGATTAAAATTTTATATAAACTTTGACTCAACAACTCCACTTCTGGGACTCTAGCCTATAAACAAAGTTGCAACAAGTTAAGATGTTTATGCTCGAAGATATTAATGCAGTGCAGTTTACAGCGGCAGCAAAAAGTTGTTGTTCTATAGAAGCCAATTTTTAAACTGCAGCTTCAAACTAGAGGGACAGTGTTCTCAGAGTTTTATATACTAGTAATCTTATAGAAAGATGGGATGCAGTGGTATGATCTTGGCCCACTGCAATCTCTGCCTCCCAGGCTCAAGCCAGCCTCCCAACTCAGCCTCCCAAGTAGTTGGGACTACAGGCACATGCCATCACACCTGGCTAATTTTTGTATTTTTTTGTAGGGACAGGGTCTCACTATGTTGCCCAGGCTAGTCTCAAGCTCCTGAGCTCAAGCAATCTGCCCACCTCAGCCTCCCAAAATGCTAGAATTACAGGCATGAGCCACTAAGCCCAGCCTGTTACAGCATCTAAATGTGTAACCAAAAATTCCATATGTACACGTTCAACCTGTGCCAACTTCTGTTCTAGGCATAAGAACACAGCAATAAAAATGGCTCTCCTGGAGGATGATAAGATAAAGTAATTACTGCTATATGAAAATAAAGAGTGACAAGGCAGGGAGTGCTAGAGGGAGCATTGTCAACTAGGATGGGTGATCAAGAAAGCCTTCTTTAAGGAGGTGAACTTTAAACGGAAAACTAAATGATGGAAAGGAGACAGGAAAGTAAAGATCCACCTTCCAGGCAGAGGGAACAGACACTATAATAATCCTGGGATGGAAACGAACTAGAAGCAGATAGAGTTCTGCATGACCGGCATGCAGTGTAAAAGGCAAAGAGCCTTGAGGGATGAGGTTGGATAAGTGGGCAAGGACCAGGCTGAGCACGTACTTGTAAGCCAAGATAAATGGCTGGATTTTGTACTAACTACAGTGAACAGGCATTACAGGATTTCAAAGCAGAAGTGTGACATTGTGTGATTTGTTTTTAAAAGGGTCATCATTGTACAAAAAAATAGATTGCAGTCATATAGGGTTTAAGTGGGAGCAAAATAAAATCAAGAATTAGGAGCCTAATGTATTCACAAACTATAAAGGAATTATGCTCCCTTTGTTTTTCTAACATTAAGTAATAGTAATGCTGATCAGAGAGAAGTGATTCAGTCCTCTGCTTGGCATATTTCCTCTCTTCCATTCATTCACTCTCATGTATTCATTCTGCAAAGATTTTCTAAGCACATTTTATGTTCTAGGCACTGATACTAATCAAGAGAACAAGATGGTTTAGGCAGTTCTCCTGATCTCAGAAAATGCTAATGGAAGAGCCACTGAAAGGTTCCCAATATTCTATCGCAAGCAAGCTATATTGAATAGTTATAATCAAATATTGTAAATCAGATATCATCTGGTTCTAATGTTCTATTAGTCTGTTATAGTTCTATGTAAATTTTTAGATTTTTTTTGATAGCCAATTTTATTTTTGGAATCAAAATTAGTAACAAGTCATCTATCAAGGGAAGATACATGTTTAACACTCTATATAAAGTAAACCCTTCACTGTAGCTAATAGTACACTTTCTTACAGAAAATTTTATGTTATGTGACAGTAGACAATAAGTCTCTATCAGTCAGCACTTCAGCAATATCCAGCATATGATTGATGGCCATAATTCTATAAATTCCTATGACCCTTTCAGCAGCAAAGCTTAAGTTACATTATTGGGAAGCAATGTTCAGACAAAAACACAGAGAAACAATTATAAGATACATTTTATTCATCCTACCAAAAACAATTTTTAATGAAATCATCATAAACAAACGGCAAAAATTTTAGGAGTTTTTTTCTAAGATCTTTTTTACCTTCTTTCTCAGACAATTTATCTGCTCCAGTGACTTTAGAATGCCTGAATCCATGCTGTCAGTGCAATCTTTAGTGTAGAATTACTCCATAAATTTTAGATAGAATAAAGCAATTTGGTCTTTCAACCATATGTATAATCTGCTTGAAATCTGTAAAGGAGCTATGACATTATTATTTATTCCTATTGTATTCACAAGAGACAAAAAATAAGATTAGTTACAGTTCCTAATTCCCACATCTCATCACACAACATGGTTTCTTTCATTAATTGGATCATTAATGGAAACAAATGCTATTCCAATATAAACTGAAGATCACTGCAATGGAGAATGTTAACTTCTTTTGACCTTCCAGCATTAAGGAGTCTGTAGTAAATCTAAACATATCCAAAAACTGAACAGAAGATATTACTGCATCTAGAAGCTAGATTCCACCAACATATTTTGTCTTTTGCTAAATTTCATGAAACCTGGAAACACTGTGAAGCATTTTGTGAAAACATATTGGTCAATGGAGGCACTGGTCTATCATTCTAATGAACAAAATGACTGAGCCCTAGAACAGATTCAAGTTCTTTTGGGCCTCCTAGATCTCTAGGAACTGCCCCAAATCTAGCAAGTCCAACCTAAAATATGATCAAAATAGAGCAGAAGCAGGCCCCCTGAGGCTGCCTGTGTGTTGAACTGTAGACTCACCATCTTAGCAACCCCAGTCCCCTGGAGCTCACCCGCACAAATCACAACAGCATATGCCTGGATAGTTTGGTCCTTTCAGCAAAGATATACATAGTCACAGCAGAACATACCTACATGGTTGATCTGACTTGAAAGTCATGAACAGTGTTTGTAAATGCAAAAAGAGGTCTAACAAATCTGTCACGATGAATGAAATCTTTACCAAAATGTCTTTACCAAAAGAGTAAAGGTAAACTTGACTAGGCATACTCCCTAATAGAGAGAAAGTCCCCAAAAGAATGGCACAGAAGACAAGTGAATATCAATGTGAATCATACGAAATATGGTTGCTGCTGCCTAACAAGGCTTATTAGGGTTGAGATGGAGGAAGGAAGGAAATTAGGTTATGAGATAAAGGCAACAAATAGAGAAAAGCTAGGCATAAAAAGTTTGGATTAAGAAGATATCCAAATATAATGGCTGCTGTCAAAGATCAAAGGAACATGTGGTATGGACCATGCTCACCTATGTTCCAAAGTTGTTAAAAGATATTAGAAATTAGTTCCCAACTGCAATCTTCACTTTACAGTCTCACTAAACACAAGAAAATAAAAGATCAAAAGTAAGGATAGAGGTAGCAAGTACTTAAAAGCCATTTCCCCAATTTATTTAGCAAATTGAGCAATTTATAACACTTAATAAGGCATCCATAATTTATTTCTGGAATTCACTAAACTTGAATTATTTACATGTTCTGAGACTGTCACATTGGAGTGAGATGCTAAAAATACTAATAGAAGCTAATTTCTTAAAATAATAAAGTTTTCCTTTTGGTCGTCAGGTTTGTTTAGTTCAAATGCGAGTTTATTAAAGTTGGCCTAAAAGGTAAGTCATTAGTCAGGGAAACCTGTGATTTTTAATTTTGAAAGATTTTTTTAAAACTATTTATTTTTGAAATGTATCCAAAGCAATAACACTACTACGAAAGTAACAAATTCTCTGAGACCCCAAATTTGGCTGGGTCTTATAAGATGGTATTTGAGGTTTAGATCTGAAATGTAAGTAGGATGGCAAGATGCATTCTACTCCTGTATTCCACACACAACATCTGACAGATATGTTATATAGGGAATTCAGTTTAATGTTTGAGCTGCACATGCTCTTAGGCTGTATGGTAGTAGGAATTATATAGACCATCTCTGACTCGTGGCTAAGTCTCCCCTAATGATGACAAACTTAAAATGAGAAACCACTGCTCTCATTAAATAAAATGTTGATTGCTTTGGATCACAAAAATGCAGAACTAGGGTAAACAAAGTAATAGTTGAACAAAATAGCAATCTAGTGTATCAGAAGAGACGATGTGCAAAGTGTAATTACTCTGGATTGTCTTTTACCAATAGAAACCAATACAAGTGCTTCCTTCCATCCCATCTAATGTATTCAACAAACTGTCCTCAGAGGGCATCCACCAGATTTCTCCTTCTATTAGAAGGAAGTCATTCCTTCTAAAAAGATGGATTTATAAAGTCCTTTTAGGTATACTTACATACTGTCATTTACTTATTTCTGAAATGTAAAAAGAAAAAGGTTAGAACTTGCTTCAAAAAAGATTTACATCAAATTTAGCTCACTCTACATGCTAAAATTATTTGATTTTTTGTGGTTGATGTGATTACTTATTGGCCCCTAGTTCTTTCCTTTGGAATGGATATGTTTTCCTTACACTAACTGTGCATCTCAATATTATTAAGTTTAACATCATATTGAAATGGTGTTTCTATTAGGGAACTAGTCTATATAAGTTATTAATGTTCAGTTGAGATATCAGTTTGTCCTTTATGAAAACATTTTGCCATGGTAATACATGATAATATTCCTTTATTCTCACTATTTTTAAAAATAAAACAATTTGAGCAACATTAATATTGGCATATACATACGCATTTTTACATTTATGTATCAAGTTATAAAATATCTGAGAAGTTTAGACATTGGGCTTAACTCAACTGATCAAAATTCCATGTAAACCTAGGAAGTAAAATTTGGGGATGTGAATAACTGCCAATGCAATCCCTAGAATGAGTACCTTTACAATTTTGTTAATAGATTTTGGACTCAACCAGAGCTGGAAATATGTACAACACTCAGGAACTACTTCCTAAAAGATGTCATACTGACTTTGACCTTATCCTCTATAGAAATAGTTATGCTCTCCTCCACTCCTGATTATCCTAGTCTTTCACAATCATATCAAATGATTATCTGTCCCTTTTCTTTAACTCATAAAACAAAATCAGAGTTTACATGTCCTTACCCCTGGAAGTAAAGAATGTCCCTTTCTTCTTCCTTTAACTTTATAGGACAAATGTACTTCCACATGCACCTATCTAAAGAAGCAAATCATCTTACTTTATCACCAGGAAAAATGCTTTCCTTCATCCCATTACTCCCAGGCTGTAAAAAGCTTAGTCCCAGCCTTGTAGCAGGGAGGAGGTAGGGAAGATGGGAAAAAACAGAAACAGGGCAAGAATTCATTGCAGTGTTAACAGATGTGATAGGCACAGTAAATCATACTCATCAAATGGCCCAAGGTGCAGGTAACCATTTGAAGGACCATCTATTTTCTAACCTTGCCTAGAAACCTTGTTAAGGATTTAGTCTAGTGATGAATTATCCAATCACCTGGGTAGACTAAGTATCTACCCTAAAGGTACTGCCAGTAGGTAAGAATTAATTTTTGGAAATACCACATTTATGTGTAAGAGAAAAAGTCTGTAGTATCAGTTACATCTATGTTCCCCATATAGTCATATCTTATTGCTTCTGTTTACAGACTAGAACTCTACCCATAAATAAAAGAAAAAAAACTTTATTGTAGGAACAAGTAGTGAAAATAATTTATTTGCCAATTTGCATTTAATTAACAATGTCATTTTAGCACCATATGTGTGCCCCTGCAACTCACAACCTCCCACTTTTTCAAACTTTTTTTTGTCTGAAATCTTCAAATCCTTTTTACAGAAAAACACACAAAAAAATTGCTTTCAGCTGTGACTTCATTCTGTATGTCTAAAAGTACTATGATTTTCCAATCTTGGGTCTGGCAATATCCTTGTTTATTCTTTTAAAAAAATTAAGTAAAAATGAAAGAAAACTAATAACTAAATTGGATTAAACTATGTCCCATTTTGTAGTCACTGGAAAACTTCATATGCAAATAGCTTTTACACAATCTGATTAATTCTTTTTTTAATATGTTTTTCAGCTTAAATATGGACTAGTACTACAGAGACCCATTTTTCTATAGTTTAATTAATATCTCTATTTTAAATTGTATGAAACTTCTAGAGAGAATCTGAGTCATTGTCAAAGTAGTATCTGTATAACATCTGATGGTTAATGAGATGGGTTTGTGGTTTGAGGAATGCTGTCTATAACAGGGAGATTTAAAGTTGAGTTCCCCTGGACAACAGTGACTCAACTCTTTCCCAATTTACAAAGAAGCATTAGTTATGAAGTGATAACTGGATCTTTCAATAATTAGGTCTTATTCCTTCATTCTTATAGCTTCTATTAGATCTCCTATTTCTAAATTGCCAGAAGAAATGAACTTGCAAGTGCCTTTATTTTATGCCAAATTTCCCTCAATATTTCCTAGTTACAGTAGCAAAACATAGTAATGTCTGGCTTTTCACAGCATGCAAGACCTTCGCCACAATAGTTCCCAGCTGCCTGCCTGCCTTTACAGCCTTAAAAGACATTCTGTCCACTTAATTTTCATTTCTTCTCAGCCAAAGTTTTTATGCTCCCCATCTGTTGTAGGCCATTTTCTTCCATTCAATTTTATTCATCAGAAGCTAAATGAGGCCTCACCTTGAGCATACTTCCTAATCACACACTCCTATGGCAACCAATTCTGTACAATTGCTTGAGTCCTTTAGGGTCATTATTGTGCATTCTTTCCAAGGGCCTATCCCTCTAGCAGAAAAGATAAGTTGTTCTTGGATAATGTTGATTTTAACCTAAAGTAGGTAATATAGTAGGAGAAATAACCACATAATATGAATTGAAGAGTATAAGAAAGATTTTGAAAAAAACATTAACTTTAGATTCTTCATACAAAGCCTTTTTTAAATTTAAATATGAATAGCCTTGGGAGAGTTGCTATGGACTGAATGTTTGTGTCCCCCAGAAATTTATAGGTTGAAAACCCTAATACCCAATGTGATGGTATTTGGATATGGGGACCTTTGGAAGGAATTAGGTCACGAGAGTTACCTTATAAAGGGATTAGAGTGCCCATCTAAGAGGAGACACAAGTGAGCCCACTTCCTCTCTCTGCTCTCTAACATGTTCTCTGTCTGCAAACCAAGAATAATACTTTCAACAAGAACCTGTCCATACTAGCACCCTGATCTCAGACTTCCATCTTCCAGAACCATGAGAAATAAATGTTTCTTGTTTAGCTATCCAGTCTGTTATAGTAGCCTGAAGTGGCTAAGGCAGCTTAATTCAGCAAAATAATCACATAATAAAAACAGAGACATAAAACCTCTGTCTCCTTGACAGGCTCATAAAGACACAAAGTAAGAAAGGCACAATGAAATAGAAAAAAGGTATACAATAAAATGAGGTAAACCTCACTGAAAGATAATTCTATCTAATTGAAATGTGGTCCTTTCCCAGAGAGTCACTTGTTGCTCATAGACTATAAATAATGTAAATTAGATTGAACAATAACTAGTTTTGAATTACATACTTTATTTTAAACATTCATTTTAGGTTTGTCTTTTCAATGAGATGGTTTACAGCAGTTCCAGAATTTGTGTTACTTCCTTAGAGTACAATGCTCATTTTTAAAGCTTCCACAAACCTCTTGGATAAAAAGATATCAGAGAAAAGTATCTCACTATAAGCACCTAAAAACATTTCAGTCAATAAAATTACTTCTAGATGATGCTATTAGAATAGTGTATTTTAAATGAAGGATGAAAGACTGTCAAATGTACCTAAGATTTTAACAATTTCTGTGTCACACTTTATTTTACCATTTTTAACATTGTTTAAAGATTTTTTCACACCTTTCATGGTCTTTTGGACAAAGATAATGTTTACATTATGAATTAAAATGAAATAGATTTATAGGGAAATGCATAGTATGAATAGAAACTGGAAAAAATGTTCATCAATTAGTAGTTTACCAAAGCATATCACAATTTGTTGGCCAAATTTTAGTATCTTTTTTTAGGCATATACTTGAAATCTGTAACAAAAAATATAAGCTTCAATAAGTTCCATAGGCCTTCCTTTTGGTTTTTATCTTAGGGATACCAGATGAAACTTGAAATTTTTTATAACAACTAAATTTATATTAGTTAGTAATGAAAACATAGCTCATAGTGTACATTTCTAAGTACAATTTGGAGCAAATATATTATAAAAGCCATTCTTAAGAAGCTACTGGTGGCTGGGCATGGTGGCTCACACCTGTAATCCTATCATTTTGGGAAGCTGAGGTGGGTGGATGGCTTGAGGTCAGGAGTTCGAAACCATCCTGGCCAATATGGTGAAACCCCGTCTCTATTAAAAATACAAAAAAAAAAATTAGCCAGGTGTGATGGCAGGTACCTGTAATCCCAGCTATTTGGTAGGCTGAGGCAGGAGAATCACTTGAACCCAGGAAGTGGAGGTTGCAGTGAGCTGAGATGGTGCCACTGCACTCCAGCCTAGGCGACATCTCAAAAAAAAAAAAAAAAAAAGAAGCTGTTGACTAATTTTGCAATTTTACAAGAAAAATGTAGCTACAGTTTTTGTTTTGTTGGTAATTGTCAATACTATTTACAAAGAATATATACATAGCATCTACAGGATGGAAATCGAATATTTGAGTAAGAGTAGAAACCAAGACCCTTTTTTAGAATACAGGAAATTTTATTAGCATTTAGTCCCAATTCCTCTCTAGTGCTGGCTTAAGAAATTTATAGATATTTTTCTCAAGGATAAATATGATAGCTGTAAAAGCTAAAGTGTGTGATCTCAGACAAATTACTTAACCTCTCTCATTCACAGTTTGCTTCTAAAATTTTCTTTTCTCAATTCTGTACCCCAAAGGGTACACGCAGACAATTTTGGAAATCACTGGTATAGTGAAAAGAAATAGGCTTTAAAATATAATGCCTTCATGAGACTAAAAATACCACCCTCATAGAAGTATAATTAAGAATAAATGGGCTGGGTGCGGTGGCTCACGCCTGTAATCCCAGCACTTTGGGAGGCCGAGGCAGGTGGATCACGAGGTCAGGAGATTGAAACCATCCTGGCTAACATGGTGAAACCCCGTCTCTACTAAAAATACAAAAAAATTAGCCGGGCGTGGTGGTGCGCGCCTATAGTCCCAGCTACTCGGGAGCCTGAGGCAGGAGAATGGCGTGAACCCGGGAGGCGGAGCTTGCAGTGAGCACAGCTCGCGCCACTGCACTCCAGCCTGGGTTAACAGAGCAAGACTCCATTTAAAAAAAAAAAAAAAAAAATGAATAAATGAGGCCGGGCGCGGTGGCTCATGCCTGTAATCCCAGCACTTTGGGAGGCCGAGGCTGGCAGATCACCCAGATCACCTGAGGTCACAAGTTTGAGACCAGCATGACCAATAATGGTGAAACATCGTCTCTACTAAAATACAAAAATTAGCTGGCCATGGTGGCGGGCGCCTGTAGTCCCAGCTACTCGGAGGCTGAGACAGAATTGCTTGAACCCAGGAGATGGAGGTTGCAGTGAGCCGAGATCGTGCCACTGCACTACAGCCTGGGCGACAGAGCAAGACTCCGTCTCAAAAAAAAAAAAAAAAGATAAATGATATAATTATATAATTATATAAACGTTTCTAGCATAGAGCCAGATGTGTCCCCCAGAATTTTATAGTTTCATAGGTTGAAAACCCTAATCCCCAATGTAACACTATTTGGATATGGGGAACTTTGAAAGGAATTAGGTAATGAGAGTGGAGACTTTATGAAGGGTAAAATTGGTACCCTTCCAAGAGGAGACACTTAGGCCTGATGAAGGCACTCAGTAAACAGTAACAGTTCTCTTCTTTTTTAATTCAATTATTCAACAAACCTTTATTGACTAATTGTAAATAACTGGTGCTGGATGCTGGGAATACAAAGGAGCTTGTGGTTTAATGAAGAGACAGACAAATAAACATAAGCAATGTAGTAAGAATATTTTAATACTAGAGACCTATTCCTTCAACTGGTATTATCTGAGCACTGCTGTGAACCAGACTTTGCCAACTTTTAAGGTAAGACTTAATCCTATTAGGAAAGGTCTCCAATTATTGATTCTATTTCTTTAATGAATCCAAGAGGATTAATGTTTTCTCTTTTAATCATGTCAGTTTTGTTGAGTTTTAAGAAAAATTTTCATCTACATTTTCAAATTAGTAAAGATTTATTTATGTATTTATCATTGTTTTAATGTCTGTACAATCTGTGATGATGTCTCCTTTTTCATTTCAATATTAAACATTTGTGTCTTCTTTCTCTTGTCTTTTATTAATAACACCAAAGATTTATCAAACTTATTCGTCTTCTATAAAATTAAATTTTGGCTTTTTAAAATTTCTCTTATAAACTTGTTTTCTATTTTATTAATTTCTATTCTTATCCTCATTATTGTTTTCTTTCCACTTTTTTAGTTTAATATTCTGTTCTTTTCCTATCTTATAAAGATGAATTGTTGATTTTTAGCTTTCTTTTATAATAAATTTATTCAAAACTATGAGTTTATCCCTAAACAGGGCTTTATATGCATTCCACAAATTTTAATATGTCATATTTTTATCAGCATTCAGTTCAAAATGTTTTCTAATGTCTGTGGTAATGCTTCTTTTAACCCATGGATTATTCATGATAGAAATGCTCAATTTCCAATCACTTAGAAATTTTCTAGTTGACATTTTTTTCATTAATTTCTAGTATAATCCAATTGTGCTCACTGAATACATGCTGATATTCAATCTGATGTTCATCTTCTTTTCTATATGATAAAATGTGTTGAACCGGCCAAGCTATGGAAAATGTTTTACATAAGTTTTCTTCAGTTGCTGAGCGCAGTTTTACATGTGTAAATGCATACTTACATATTAGATAATGTTTGCTATTGCTCAAATCTTCCATATTCTTCTCTCTGCTCAATCTATCAGTTACTTAGAAATGTTATGTTAAAGTCTTCCACTTTAATTGTTGTTTTGTCCATTTAGTACTGTCAATGCTTGCTTTATATATTTTGAAGCTATTTCATTTGATACATATAATATTGAAATTATTATATCTTCCTTAAAGATTGAAACTTTTACCATTATTACTTGTCTCTCTTTATCACCTATAATGCTTTTTTGCCTTGTAGTCCAGTTTTTCTGATGTTAATTTCATTATATCAGCTTTCTTCTGGTTGCTGTTTGCATGACATATCTTCTTCAATCCTTTTTCATTTGACCTTTCACTGTGCTTATATTTAACCTCTGAGTAGCAGAGCAAAATATTTGTCTTTGCATCCAGTCTTACTATCTTTGTCATTTAATTGGTGTCATTCATCTGTTCACATCTAATGTAATGATTGATCTGAGTTAAATCATCTATACTATTGTTTTCTTTTTCTTGCATTATTTTGGATTGTGTGGTTGCTGTTATCTTTATTCCTCTCTATTCACTAGTTAGTTACACATTCTTTTTACTATTAGAGGTTATTCTATGATTACAATATGCAATCTTAATTTTTTTAAGTCTAATAGTATTTTTACCATTTCTTAGACAATAGAACCATAGAATAATTGAATTCCATAAATTCTCTCTCATACTTTGTGCTGTTTTGTTATATACTTTTAAACCAGCAGCATATAGTTAGCATTGGTTAATACAATCAATATTCATTTGGATACATCCATATGTTTACTCTTATAGCTTTTTATTTCTTTCTGCATTTTTATGCTTTCAATAGGGATTATTTTCCTTCTGTGTGAAGTACTTCATTAGTAGTTCTTGTAGTACAGATCTCCTGAAGATAAATTCTTTCAGTCTTTGTTTATCTTAAAATATTTATTTTACTTTTTTTTTTTTTGAGATGGAATCTTGCTCTGTCACCCAGGCTGGAGTACAGTGGTGTGATCTCAGCTCACTGCAACCTCCACCTCCCACGTTCAAATGATTCTTCTGCCTCAGCCTCCCAAGTAGATGGAATTACAGGTGCCTGCCACCACACCCAGCTAATTTTAGTATTTTTAGTAGAGACAGGATTTCACCATGTTGGCCAGGCTGGTCTCAAACTCCTGACCTCAGATGATCCACCCAGCTCGGCCTCCCAAAGTGCTGGAAATACAGGCGTGAGCCACTGCACCCTGCTTACATACCTTTTTGAAGGATATATTTTGTAGAATGGAATTTTGTAGCTGATTTATATATTACATATAATACTTTTTAGAACTTTGAGTCATAGTTTCAATGTCTTCTGCCTTCCATTGTTTTTGTTGTTGTTGTTTTGGTTTGGTTTTGGTTGGTTGGTTATCTGTTTGAAACAGGGTCTCACTCTGCTGCCCAGGCTGGAGTGCAGCAATGTGATCATGGCTCACTGTAGCCTCAATCTCCCTGGCTCAAGAGAGCTTCCTGCCTCAGCCTCTAGAATAGCTAAGACTAGAGACACATGCCACCATGTCTGGCTAATTTTTGTATTTTTTGTAGAGACAGAGTCCCATTATGTTGCCCAAGCTATTCCCAAACTCCTGGGCTCAAGCAATACTCCTGCCTTGGCCTCTGAAAGTGCTGAAATTACAGGTGTGAGCCACCACACCTGGCCTTCCATAGTTAAAAAGTCAGCTATCAGATTTATTGTGGCCTATTTCACAGTAATACATCTCTTTATTTGATCTAATTTTATGTTTTTCTTTTTTGTTTGTTTGATTGGTTTGGTTTTTTGCTATGGGTTTCAGCAGTTTTATTATTATTTGCCTACATATGTTTTTCTTGATACTTATCCTGCTCTGAGTCCTTTGCACTTCTCCAATATGTGGCTTGAATTCTCTAATTAGTTTAGAAATTGCTCAGCCATTATATTCTCAAACATTGCTTCTGCCCTATTCTCTTTCTTCTTCTGGAACTTCAACTACACATATGTCAGACCTTTGTCTCACATATTTCTTATATTCTTTTCTACATTGGTTTCTTTTATTCTATATAAACACTTCCTTATTCTCTACATGCCAAATTACTGTCTCTTTAGCCATACCAAATATTCCATTAAGCTACCCATTAACTTTTTTCAGTTATTTGACTTCTAGAATTTTTACAGGATTTTTTTTGCAATTGCTAGTTCCTCCTTGACTACTAATTATAGTTATTATAAAGTCCATGTTAACAGAAGTATCTGGATCTCTTGAGAATGTATTTCTATCATTCTTTTTTTTAACTTCAAAGAGTTTATTTTAATTATTAGTTGGTACTACATTTCTAGAAACTTTGGTGATCCCAAAACAGTACACCAATAGACATGACCGATATGATACTGACAAAATGCATATCTCACTGGTCAAGCAGAAATATTTCCTTTTGCAAATGTTCTGAGGAACAATGCTTAAAATTATACAAGGACTGGAAACATAATTTTAATAAAGTGAACATAAACTGCATGTGTAAAGGGGAAACATCAAAGCTGGCAAGAGTCTTTTGGCTTTCTTAAAAATCGTATCCTTATAATTCACCAACTCTCAGAGGATGAAGTATCATTCTAGGAAAACTGAAATGATTGCAGATTGTTTTTCCTATGATGCTTTATGTATCAAAGTAACTTGTAAATTCTGGTCTGCTGTTATTTCCATCACTTTCCTTGTCCAAGTCATTCTTTCTTTATTTCCAACTTTTATTTTTAAGTTCAAGGGTACATGTGCAGGTTTGTTATATAGATAAACATGTGCCATGGTGGTTTGCTACACAGATCATCCCATCACCTAGATATTAAGCCCAGCATCCATGAACTATTCTTCCTGAGGCTCTCCTTCATTCTCCCTCCTCCCACTCTCTGACAGGCACTAGTGTGTGTTGTTGTCCCCCTTATGTGTCCATGTGTTCTCATCATTCAGCTGCCACTTGTAAGTGAGACCATACAGTATTTGGTTTTCTATTACCATGTTAGTTTGCTGAGGATAATGGCTTCCAGCTCCATCCATGTCCCTGCAAAGAACATGATCTCATTCCTTTTTATGGCTGAATGGTATTCCATGGCATATATGTACTACATTTTCTTTATCCAGTCAATTACAGATGGACATTTAGGTTGATTCCATGTCTTTGCTATTGTGAACAGTGCTGCAGTGAACACACGTGTGCATGTATTTTTATAACAGAATGATTTGTATCTCATTGGGCATATACCCAGTAATGGGTTTGATGGGTCAAATAATATTTCTGCCTCTAGGTCTTTGAGGAATCATGACACTGTCTTTCACAATGGTTTAACTAATTTACACTCCCACCAACAATGTAAAAGCATTCCTTTTTCTCTACAACCTCACCAGCATCTGCTGTCTTTTGACTTTTTAATAATAATAGCCATTCTAACTGGGGTTAGATGGTATCTCACTGTGGTTTTGATTTGCATTTCTCTAATGATCAGTGATGTTGAGCTTTTTTTCATGTTTGTTGGCCCCATGTATGGCTTCTTTTGAGAAGTGTCTGTTCATGACCTTTGCCCACTATTTAATGGGGCTGTTTTTTTCTTGTAAATTTGTTTAAATTCTTTATAGATGCTGGATATTAGACCTTTGTCAGATTAATAGATTGCAAAAAAAAATTCCCATTCTGTAGGTTGTCTATTCATTCTGTTGCTGGTTAGTTTTGTTGCACAGAAGCTCTTTATTTTAATTAGATCCCACATGTCAATTTTTGCTTTTGTTGCAATTGCTTTTGGCATCTTTGTCATGAAATTTTTGCCTGTGTCTATGTCCTGAATGGTATTACCTAGGTTTTCTTACAAGGTTTTTATAGTTTTAGGTTTTTGTTGTTGTCGTTTGGGTTTTTGTTTGTTTGTTTTTGAGATGGAATCTCGCTCTATCACCAGGCTGGAGTGCAGTGGTGCAATCCTGGCTCACTGCAACCTCTGACTCCCTGGTTCAAGTGATTCTCCTGCCTCAGCCTCCCGAGTAGCTGGGATTACTGGCACGTGCCACCACGCCCAGTTAATTTTTGAATTTTTTTTAGTAGAGATGGGGTTTCATCATGTTGGCCTGGATAGTCTTGATCTCCTGACCTTGTGATCCACCCGCCTCAACCCCCAAAGGGGCCAAGCCACAGGCATGAGCCACCACGCCCGGCCTATAGTTTTGTGTTTTACATTTCAATCTTTAATCCATCTTGAGTTAACTTTTGTATATGGTATAAGGAAGGGGTCCAGTTTCAATTTTTTCATATGGCTAGCCAGTTCTCCCAGCACCATTTATTAAATAGGGAATCTTTCCCCATTGTTGCTTTTGTCAGGTTTGTTGAAGATCAAATTGTTGCAGGTGTGCAGTCTTATTTATGGATTCTGTATTCTGTTCCATTGGTCTATGTGTCTGTTCTTGTAGCAGTACCATGCTCTTTTGGCTATAGTATAGTATAGTATAGTATAGTATAGTATAGTATAGTATAGTATACTATAGTATAGTATAGTATTAGTATAATATAGCCTTATAGTATAGTTTGAATTCTGGCAGCATGATGCCTCCAACTTCTTTCTTTTTGCTTAGGATTTTCTTGGCTATTCAGGCTCTTTTTTGATTCCACACGAATTTTAAAATAGCTTTTTCTAATTCTGTTAAGAATGTCAATGGTCATTTAAAGGGAATAGCATTGAATCTATAAACTGCTTTGGGCAGTATGGCCATTTCCATGATACTGATTCTTCCTATCCATGAGCATGGAATGTTTTTCCATTTGCTTGTGTCATCTCTGATTTCTTTGAGCAGTGGTTTGTAGTTCTCCTTGAAGAGATTTCTCACCTCCCTGGTGAGCTGTATTCCTATGTATTGTATTCATTTTGTGGCAGTTGTGAATGGGAGCTCATTCGTGATTTGGCTCTTGGCTTGCCTGTTATTGGTATATACGAATGCTAGTGATTTTTGCACATTGATTTTGTATCCTGAGACTTTGGTGAAATTGCTTATCAGCTTAAAAAGCTTTTGGGTTGAGACGTGGGCTTTTCTAAGTATAGGATTATGTCATCTGCAAATGGTGATACTTTGACTTCCTCTCTTCTTATCTGAATACACTTTATTTCTTTCTCTTTATCTCTTGCCTGATTGCCCTGGCCACAGCTTCCAGTACTATGTTGAATAGGAGTGGTGAGAGAAGGCATCCTTGTCTTGTGCTGATTTTCAAAGGGAATACTTTAAGCTTTTGCCCATTCAGTATGATATTGGTTGTGGGTTTCTCATATATGGCTCTTGTTATTTTGAGGTATGTTCCTTCAGTATCTAGTTTATAGAGAATTTTTAACATTAAGGGATGTTGAATTTTATTGAAGGCCTTTCTGCATCTGTTGAGATAATCAAGTAGCTTTTGTCTTTAGTTATATTTATGTGATAAATCACAATTATTGATTTATGTATGTTGGACCAACCTCACATCCCAGGGATGAAGCCTACTTGATTGTGGTGGATAAGCTTTTTTATGTGCTGCTGAATTCGGCTTGCCAGTATTTTGTTCAAGCGATTATCCTGCCTCAGCCTCCCAAGTAGCTGGGATTACAGGCACGTGCCACCATGCCCAGCTAATTTTTGTATTTTTAATAGAGACAGGGTTTCACCATGTTGGCCAGGATGGTCTCAATCTCCTGACCTCGTGATCCACCCGCCTCAGTCTCCCAAAGTGCTGGGATTACAGGCATGAGCCACCATGCCAGGCCCAGCTCTTCTTTTAAAGGACTCACTTGATTAAGTCAGAGCTACCTATAATAATCTCTTTTGTCATTTAAATGTAACATGATCACATGAGTGATATGATTAATTTTGTGTGTCACCTTGACTGAGCTAAGGAATGCCCAGAAAGCTGGTAAAATATTATTTCTGAGTATGTCTGTGAGGATATTTCTGGAAGAGATTAGCATTTGAATCAGAGATTAAGTGAAGAAGATCTACCCTCACCAATGTGGGCAGCCATCATTTAGTCCAAAGAGGGCCTGAATAGAACAGAAAGGCAAAGGAAAAGCAAATTCCCTCTTTTGTCTTGAGCTGAGACATCCATATTCTCCTGTATTCATACATTAGCGCTCCTGTGTTTCGAGCCTTTGGATCCAGGACTCACATCAGAAGCTGCCCACCTCTACTCCACTCCCACCTTCCTTATGCTCAGGCCTTTGGTCTCAGACCAGAAGTTACACCATTCGCTCCCCCGGTTCTAACAGACCTGCAAA
This sequence comes from Pongo pygmaeus, assembly GCF_028885625.2. Taxonomy (NCBI): domain Eukaryota; kingdom Metazoa; phylum Chordata; class Mammalia; order Primates; family Hominidae; genus Pongo; species Pongo pygmaeus. The sequence continues at coordinate 89,384,386 of NC_072384.2, forward strand.
CTGAGACTGAATTGCACCACTGGCTTTCCTGTTCTCCAGCTTGCAGTTGGCAGATCAGGGGACTTCTCAGCCTTCATAATTGCATGAGCCAATTCCCATAATAAATCTCCTCATCCACATATATCCTATTGGTTCTGTTTCTCTGGAGAACCCTAACTAATAAAAGTAATGTCTCATATTCACAGGTTCTATCCCTACTCGAGAAAATTATACAGGACTCATACATCCAGAGGTACAAATCTTAAAGGCTAGCTAGTATCCTACTTACCACAATCCATGTTGTTGCATGTATGAGTGGTTTAGCATTTATATTGCTGAGTAATATTCTACTGTATGAATATACTACGATGTGTTTATCCACTCTCCTGTTGAGGGACATTTGGAGACACAGCACGAATATTGGTTCTGCCATTTACTACCTATATGATTTTGGATGAATCATTTAATATCCATATGCCTCAATTTCCTCACCTACAAAATGATAATTGTACCTATTTTATGGGGTATCTATAAGAAGTAAATCAGATAATCCAATAAAAGTAGTTCCCTGGTACACAGAAAGTTCTTTATACGCATTAACCATTATTATCAATATTATTGCTAACTGGAAAAATATTAGGATTAATTGAATGAAAATAAATAAACACATTAAAAAACAGTGACATTAGATATTTATTTTTAATTAAATGACTTTTTTTTTTTTTTTTTAGATAGGGTCTTGCTCTATCACCAAGGCTAGAGTGCAGTGGCACAATCTCGGCTCACTGCAACCTCCGCCTCCTGGGTTCAAGTGATTCTCATGCCTCAGCCTCTTGAACATCTGGGATTACAGGTGCCAGCTATGACACCCGGCTAATTTTTGTATTTTCAGTAGAGACAGGGTTTCACCATGTTGGTCAGGCTGGCTCAAACTCCTGACCTCAAGTGATCTGCCCACCTCACCTCCCAAAATGCTGGGATTATAGGTGTGAGCCACGGTGCCTGGCCTAATTAAATTACCTTTTAACAAGTTTAGTGTCACAGAACTTGTTTAAGATTATTGCATTCTGCAGACTATTTTGTGTACTGGCCACTGGGGAAGCATGCAGGAAATACAGACCAAAGAGAACTAGGTTAAAAATACAAAGGAGAGGTATATAACATAAAACTGTGCTAAATCAAAAATATGACTATTGCACATGATTTATGTCATGCTCACAGTGGAAAATGCATGTGAGACCAGATGAATATCTTTAACCATGAACCCAATATAGAATTATAGCACATTTTAGTCAAATATCTCTATTGTCCCAGGGTTCTTCTGACAATGTGTAAAACCCATGTCAAGACTTAGTCAGCATTTGTGATCCTTTAGGAACTTTGTTTTAAGCTAATAAATTAATCTGTTGCATCATTTAAAATCCCCATTTTCTATTTAAAGCAATTAATATGAGTAGGTTAGTTCTTTCTACAGTCTTTGCAACCACTTCATGGAGTGATTAAAGGAAAATATATAGATAGCACCTATCACCTATCAAAGCACATTCCCGAACAGTAATTAATTTTCTCATTTCCAAATGCTAAGATTAAATTTTTACTAAGTGAATGGCTAATAAAATTTAATAACAGAAATAAAATAAGTTCCAAGTAACAGAAAAATAACATTATCAAACATGTGTTGGAAATTGAGAATTTTAATTTTAATCTCATTTTACTTTGTAGACTATACTTCTGAAAACTTGAAATTGATGCTTTTAAAAATATATTTCTTCTACTATTTTATGTTTTTGGTAACAGCATATTTCACAAATACATGAAGAAGCGGTAGACTCCATCTTTGGGATAATACCATCACTGGGATAAGACACTACTAAAAGTTGGCTTATGCTTAGAAATGTCTAAGATCATCAAAAAGCATATATTGCTAAAATTAACTGATTTTAGTGTATTTTTCCTGCCACAAATTATATTCTTAACATTGTACCCCTCCTTATTCTAAAATCAAGTTCTTCTCCCTGCTAAGCTTCACCAGAAAATGTACTTCTTTGGCTCTTATGAGAAAATTTCTATCTGGAAAAAGTTCTATAACTAAACATGATTGACATAGATCTGACCTCTAGCCATGTAACTAGGAAAATTACTTGAAAATTGTTTTAAACTGACCAACTTATACATTAAAAGCCTCTTGAACATGATGTTATTCAAATACAAGATGCCAAAAAGCAGCTATTAATTTGCTATTAGAGTTTCTAAGGTGTGGGAAATTCAGCAATGATGATGCAAGATAATCTCTTGTCTTAACACTGTTGAGACAAAGCACACACAGAGAAATCATCACAAAAGCACTGAGAGAGATGGAGATGTAATTTATAGGTGCTTAAGAAACTGTAAAGATCACTTCCTATAAACTAAAAGGAAAAAGAAACCTAATTGGCTTGCCTGTTTTAATATTCAAACAGTTGATGAATGAATATGTTGAATATTCATTCAAATATCTATTTAACATGTATTAATTTATACTGTCTGTACTGGCCAAGTTCATTCCAAACAGGACATGCATTTGAAGATTTGTTAGTGGCTGTATCTCAGAAGGTGTTTTAAGCTTATACTAAATTTTCAATAAAATGGTTAATGTTTTTCACTATTTTTAGGCAATTTGCTCCAAGTAAGCATCCAAACTCCATACCCATAAAGGTTTTTTTTACAAAGTGCTATTTAGTTAAAAAGGTAAATGATGTAGGAAGTACATGATAAGAAGAAACTGCAACGTTTTAAAATCCCTTGCCTTGAGCCTGGAAAGCTTAAGAATATGGGGGAGGTGGAGGGAAGTGTTTATATCACTCAAAACATAGCTACAGCTGTTTTGAATCACAGGAGAGGTTTTAAAAATGTTCTTAAAACTGAGCTCAGAATACCTAAAGAGAGGTTCCCTACACATTGAAAGGGACATCTACCTTCTTCAAAACATAGTTTTCTAAGTTATTATGTTATTTGGCTTCGTTTTAATGTGACCAATTTAATGTTTTAATGGCAAAAGATAAGACTCTTTGTGCCTTTGAAAAATCCAAAATGCTCCATCGTCCCAGCAGCTGTGTATGATTAAGAATGTAAATAGACTCAAGAGGCTGATTCCATCTCCAGGTCCTCTGTTCATGAATCACCTACCCAGAGACATAATTTTAATGGAAATAGAATTTCTTTCTAAAGCAACAAATAAATTAACTTGCAGGAATACTGCAGCAAGACAACTCCTCTTTACTAGCTCTGTTGTACTGAACAAAACCAGGCTCCATTTTCTTTGTTTTAAGACATTTTTAACAGTTGACCTGTAGTCAGGAAATGAGAATTTCTCTGTTTTTCATTTTCTGGGAAAATAAAAATATTAAGGTTGCCTTTCCAGTAACAGCAGCTTAAATGCCAGACCTCATTATGGCAAGTGAAAGAGCTTTTACTGAGGATGCAATATTTTTCATAGTGAAAGTAGACCGCATTCCTTCAGGCTGTTCAAACCAAGAATGAGTTGACTGGCTCTGTTTACCTGGCCGTCCTTGACCTAGATTCGTGTGTTTGATTTACAGATCAAGATGAAATCCCCTCTAATCTGGGGCTGCAAAGAAATTGTGCTGTATTATTTAGCCAATTGTTTAGTGCAAAGGACCCATTTCAAGTAAGTGAAGGATAATCCTAAATGAATACAAAACTTGAGTAAAAATAGTAAGTTATCTGAAATCAGAGGCTCTAGCTGGAACTGAAGCTAAAAGCAAATTAATTCAGTCTCACAGACATTACTGTACTGCCCATTGAATATAAACCATAGTGCCTGGCCATACACCCAGTTTTGATTTCTGCCTCTCAGATGGTGTGATGAGGGAAGAAAGTACATACATGGCATTAATATGTAAATAGAGTTGCCATACTACATTCGAATCAGACTCAAAACATTCTGTGACTACTAATTCTTAATACTGGTCTGAAGACCACAGGATAGGAATCATAAAAAGGAAAGCAACTCAGAGAATAAAATTCAGTGGCCATGGTGACCATTAATAGTCATGCTTTAGGTTGGAATTTAATAAATATTAAAACAACATAAATTATATGTACTAGTTTATCTTTTTACTATCACCCTTACTTTACACCATCTTTCTAAACACTGGCTAAAAGTCATACAGGATATAATCACCATCACTAATATTCTGTTGGTTTCATGTAGAACAGTGGCTGATAGTGATGAAAGGTACTTCATTTAATATGAACACAATCAATTAACCACATTATACTGAGCTATCCAGATATATCTGTGAGTCTGTCAAATTTTTTGATATAATGAACTGAATTATTAATTCAACTGGTCCTCTTGACTTTGGTTGCAGAAACCCAGCCTGAAAACAAAGCAAAATGGAATAGTAGTGTGTCCACAGTCTGAGTACAAGTATAATTTTTGTGACTATAGTCATTTACCTGAAAAATGCATCCATTCATTCCCTTATTTGAAGTTTCATTTATAAATTTTTCACTCCATGGCATTTATCCTTCTTTAGAGATATACTTTCTTCTCTTCTCTGAAAATCACTGGAGGTTTTTGTTTCAACAGAAAATTACACTCACAAAATGACACAGGATAGATTCTGCTCACAGAATTCTAGAAAAAGCCTGACATTTTATAGATTTTTACTCTTTTTTTTTTTTTTTTTTTTTTTTTTAGAGATAGGATCTGGATCTGTTACCCAGAGATGAAATACAGTGGCATGATCATAGCTCATTGCAGCCTCGAATTCTTGAGTACAAGCAATTTTCCCAACTCAGCCTCCTGAGTAACTGTGACTACAGGCACCATACACCTCCCCCAGCTTAAATCCACTCTTGATACTAAGGCACATGCCCTAGTCAGTCAGGAATGCAAGTTTCATTGTTCAATTAGCATTTTCTATAGTATTCTGTAAGGAATTAATGAAATAAGAAAATTATCGTTAGTTTGTCATTAATACTTTCTGTGAGAAGTCTTAGAAATGAGATTTAGATTTTTACTTCTAACTGGGAAACAAGATGGAAAAACTTCAATAATGGCATAAATTCAGAATAGAACTACTACTTAATTTCTTAAAAACTATTCACTTAATTCTAAAAATGGAATTATTTTAACGGAAAAATAAAAATACAAGCTTTATAACAGCTTTTTATAATACTGAATTTATTTGTGACAAATTAACCAATTATTTTTTAAGTGGCTTTCCTAATGAAATTACTGAAGCTTTGCTGTTTATGTATGAAATCACTCAAGCAGACTTGAAAACCTAAAGAATGTCATAATAGTTTTCCATCCACACCCAAACCACAGTTTGATGGAAACTTTAAAATGGAAAGTAGAGCACTTAGAATCTGTTTGCTTTATAAGTATAATTCAGGCTGAAAAAATAAAGAGAGAGTTCAATGTCATGCAATTAATGGAAGAGAGCAATATGAAAGCTTCTCTCTCAGAAGGATATTGTACTCTGTACATGAAATACTTTGGGTCACACTTTCAATCAGAAGTAGAGGAATTTAACTTATTTTTATAAGATAAGTTATGAAAAGAGAGAGCTACTGAATCATTTCCATCAGTGATACTAAAAGCTAGATAAAATAACATAGAGTTTATTTTTTAACATAACTTTCTACATATACACTTTGAAATTTGTTTTACTTTGAGAGGAAAATATTGCCTAATTAAATTATTTCCATCATATTTAATATATACTAGAGATATCATTTAGTTATCAAACTTGGCCATTAACAAAAGACAACTTATGCCATGTAATCCCAGAGCTTTCAGAGGCCAAGTTGGGAGGATTGCTCAAGGCTAGGAGCTCAAGACCAGCCTGACCAAGACCCCATCTCTACAAAAAAATGAAAAAAAATTAGCCGGGCATGGTGGTGCATACCTGCAGTCCTAGCTGCTGGGAAGTGAGAGGCAGGAGGATTGCTTGAGCCCAGGAGTTCGAGGCTGCAATGAGCTATGATGACACCAATTCACACTAGCCTGAGCGACAGAGTGACACCCTGTCTCTTAAAAAAAAGACCAAATAATTATCAAATAAACGCTAATAGAGCATTATAATCATATATCTGCCACATTTTCAATGATGCTTTGTTTTTTTAATCTAGAAGTTAGATATATGGACTTTAGTAATTTGATATAAAGACAAACTCAAGGCTTGTTTATGTTTACATAACAAAACAAAAATTATGTGAATATATATGCAATTGCCTAAATTTTTAGTGAATGATGTATTTTATGAATGCAATTAGAAGGTAACTCACTAACATTAAGAATAACTAAATTTTCACAGTACAAACAAATGGTCACATATTATCCTCTTGAAGTAATATGTCAAAGTACTTTAAAATTATAATTATTTACTTTTAATTAAAGAAAATTTTGCATTTATATTTCCAACTGTTTAAGCGTGACTAAATCTGGCCTCACCCTTTCTTTCTATTCTCAGCACCGAATTACTCACTCCGTGTGTCTCTAAGAAAACCGTATCAGTGTTTTTTTGTTTCCCAAACCCATCATACTAGTGCTCAATTCATTCTGCTATCTAGAAAACACCTTCCCCTTTACTGCCTAGATAAATTATCTTCCATCTTTAAATGATGATATTAATAATATTGATGCCCAACTCCAATATCACCTTCTCTGTAAAGTCTTCTTTATTTTCTCAGAAGTATAGATTGGCTCTTCTGTGCTGACAGATTTTTTTCTTTGCCAATATAATAATAAATTACGATTTGATGTCTATGTGCTTTAAACCTAAGTTACAATGAATGTTCCTTAAGACTAGGACCTGTTTCAATCTTTTTTTTATTCTAGCACAGTACCTGAGATAGAATCTCAACAAATATCTTTTAAAAGAGAAAGGGAAGGGCAGAGCAAGAAGGAAAAGAAAGTAGTTAGGTGTTCATTCTAATAACTCCACCTACTTTTTTTTGGAAAATTATCAGAAGCACAAATTATCACATGGTTGGAAATCTATGAACTATCACCAGCATACTTCAGATGTCGGTAGACTTTAAAAGTATTTCACATATCAATATAGGATTTTAATATTTGGAACTATAGCAGTAAGAAGTTATATAGATGTTGAATCAACATCTGACTATTACTGCAAGTCTTTGGGAAAATAGAAGTTCTGAGTTATTACTCAAATGATAATATCAATAAGATCTTGTTTGTTTTTTTAAAAAGCACATGATTAGGGTGAACAGCTTTCTAATTAAAAAACAGTTAAACAAAACTTGGCATTTATAGGAAAGAAAATCATATTGTTTTTAATAAAAGAGTTTCAAGTACTATCTAACATTTACTTCAAGCAACAGTTTCCCAGGAATGAATTGCTACATACTAATGGGGTCAAAGACACTAGACGATTCTCCAGAGGCCCTTTTCTATGGAAAGGGGCTTCCAAAATAGTGGGAGTGGAAAAAGAAGCTAGGGAACTGTTTCTTCATGCACCAAATGCCTTCTCAGAGTACTAACATCTGTTTCAGTTTACATACTTTAAGTATGACTTTACACATGGAAATTAAACTTAGGCATCATGCCTAAGAAGAGGCCTGTCTGCAAAAGAACAACGTGTACTATCACCAGCTGGAATTTGTATAGGTCCACATTCTACATAGCACAATATCCTGTGAGCCGCAGTCCCAAAATCCAAATGTCACAAAACATCATCCTAATGTTCATGAAATGTTTATAGTAAAGAGGGAAAAGACAGTGAGAAAGAGGAATATGATTGAGAAACAATATGGAGAAGTTCTAGAATTTAAGATGCAAGAGATACTTTTGTACATAAAGACCACTAAAAATCCAAAGATCTTTTTGCATTTATTGATATTAAGAAATACTCATTCTATAACATTCCACTGAGTTTATTTATTAGACAGTTACAATACTTTTTGATTCACTAACAGAATAATTACAATCTCTGGTTAGACAAGCATAATGCAAACCTGCAAAAATAATGATGCACCTTTGCTGCCACCATGTGGTCTACCTGTATTTTTGCAGTTGTGGCTTCAGTTTCTAAATAATTTCACACTTGGTTCTGAAGCCATCAACATCAGCTCAGATCTCTAGTATGAAAATACCATTAAAAACTTGAAGAATACAAGATCTTCTGCAATGTCATTTACATACCAATGAATTGCCAATCAATTGATAGTAAACAGGAGCCAACAATGTAGGAAGCATTGTATTATGTTACCTAAATACATTGTCTTGTGTTCAAAGAGCACGCATCTCTTAACATCAAAACATAGAAAAATCAAGCACTAATAAGCAACGACTCAAGAGTTATCATATAATTGTATGGCAGTGAGTCGTAAAGAAAACTTCCAAGTTCTCTGAGTGGAAAGTAGAAAGGTGCCTGAGAATGTTCATGGAAGAGAATGGAAAAGTTGTATGGCTGTTAGAAGGGAGTTAGATAGATAGTATAAAATCAAGAGAGCATTTTAGGTAGAGGTAACATTAAGTAAAGGTCCAGATGTAGAATCTTTAATGAATATTCACAGAACAATTTCTGTAGTGAAGTTTATGAAGTCAAAACAAAGAAAATAGATTAGAAAGATAGGTCAGGTCAATTTATGACAAGCCTTTATTGCCAGACCAAGGAGCCTAGATTTTAGCCTATAGATCAGGGAAGCTATTGATTCAACATACAAATTTTTTCCCATTGTAGATATAATTCCTCTGCCACATGAACATCTATGAATATATGTACAAATAACTTATTTCCCAAACAGAGAATACTCCAGCAGTTAGGATCCTCTAATCACTCATCCCAAGTAAGTAATTTATGGTTACAAGAGCCCTGAAATCAAAGTCAATCAGTAAATCACTGCCAAATCTCCAGGGAAAAAAAATTAAATAAGTATTAAAAAGGATGATGATTGGGCCCAAGGAGATGTGAGACCTTCCTAATAGTCCACTGAGGTCTTCTGTTCTGAGAAGATAAAGTGTGCCTTGCAGGGAAGAAGAAGAATTTTAACAAGGAAAACAAAAGAAATTTATGCTCATCGGAACCTTTCACAGCGAAGTGCAATGTAATTTGTGTTAGGGAGGGGCCGGGTTCGGTAAAAAGGAATTAATGGCCGGGACAGGCATGAAGTAGGACTCAGATCTCCAGGTAAAAGTAACAATCCCAGCATTGAATCCATTCACTTAAAATGATTGATGAAAGATTCACCAAAGAAAAACAGCTTCCTGGGTGTCATTTTTTTTTTTTTTTTTTTTGAGACTCAGTCTCGCTCTGTCGCCCAGGCTGGAGTGCAGTGGCGGGATCTCAGCTCACTGCAACCTCCGCATCCCGGGTTCAAGAGATTCTCCTGCCTCAGCCTCCCAAGCAGCTGGGATTACAGGCACCCGCTGCTACGCCCAGCTAATTTGTGTATTTTCAGTAGAGATGGGGTTTCACCATGTTGGCCAGGCTGGTCTGGAACTCCTAACCTTAGGTGATCTGGCCGCCTCGACTTCCCAAACTGCTGGGATTACGGGCGTGAGCCACCGCGCCCGGCCTTGTGTGTCATATTTTATTGGATGCTATATTGATTTATTTTCAAAAATGAAGTTACAGAGCACCATGAGGAATAAGGAGTCTCTAGAATAAAGTTCAAATAACAGCTCTACAATCTTTGCAAGTGTAAAATCAAAGGGGAAATTTACATACAACCCTCTTGAGGAAAAATAGTAATTATCAAAGAAATACTGTAAAAATTCATATTGTAAATATAAACATTTTCCTAATTGTAACATAATATGCACAGATGGTTCCTGCTCATTATTAAAAAAACAGCTCTTTACATTAATATTCAAAACAGCAATACTCTTTCCTTTATTCTTGAACAGCTTTCAAACTGCTTCCTGGGACCCTAAAGACCCTAAGAATGTTTCCCTTCTAAACTGGGCACAGTGGTTCTCGCTGGTAATCCTAGTACTTTGGGAGGCCGAGGATCACTTTAGGTCAGGAGTTCGAGACCAGTCTGGCCAACACGGTGAAACCCCGTCTCTACTAAAAATACAAAAATTAGCCAAGTGCGGTGGCATGTGCCTGTAATCCCAACTACTGGAAGGCTGATGCCTGAGAATAGCTTGAGCCCGGGAGACAGAGGTTGCATTGCAGTGAGCCGAGATCGCACCACCCCACTCCAGCCTGGGTGACAGAGTAAGACTCTGTCTCAACAAAAAAAAAAAAAAAAAAAAAGAATGTTTCCGTTCTAGAGTCTTCTACTCCTCAGTGACTTTTCCTTAGGCAAAGGACACAACAGCATTAGATATTAATGTCTTTTCTTTAATTCTTATATTTTGTGGATACATAAAATTCATAGGCAGCGCTTCCGCCATACGATAGAAACGCAAATATCCAAATATTAGAATTAAATAATAGGTGTGAACAAAAACAAAGGAATGATATTCCACTATTAATAAGAAGCATTAGTGAACTGTAGTGGAAAGAACTCTGGACTGGGTTTATCTTATTACTTTCTTTCTAATCTCTTAAGTTAAAAACTTAATTATTTTCCTTCGTCTTTGTGCTCTAATAAATGCCACTGAAAGATATAAACTTTCCTCTGAATATTGCTTTCTTTGCAGTTTTGGTAAGTTAGCACTCCCATCATTTATTTCTAATAGTGATATGTTCTATTATGATGACATCTTAACTTCAGTTATTTAGGGGAAATTTTTTTAAATTTTCAAATAGATAATTTAATTTTGCTTTCCTTAATATTCTTTAGACAATTATTTATAATTTCGAATTTTCTTGAACCGTGGTCAGTAAATATGGCCTGCAGGATGTATGCTATTATCCTTTATGGTCTAAATGATGGTCTTTTTTTTTAATATTCCATGTGTGTTTCGGGAAAAAAGTATGTTGTCTATTGAATGTGTATGTAAATTAGATCAATCTAGTTAATTGTGTTATTGAAGAATTCTGCTTCTCTACATTTTTCTACTTGGTCAGTGGATTTGTAATTGTCAACTTCACCTTTAATTTCTATTGGTCCTGTTTTAAGTAGTTTGAAGCTATGTTGTTGAATCATAACATGTCCATAAAATATCTTCTTGATGGAATGGAATATATATATATATACTTTTTTTTTTTTTTTGAGACAGAGTCTCGCTCTGTCGCCCAGGCTGGAGTGCAGTGGCGCGACCTCGCCTCACTGCAAGCTCCGCCTCCCAGGTTCACACCAGTCTCCTGCCTCAGCCTCCCGAGTAGCTGGGACTACAGGCGCCTGCCACCACGCCCAGCTAATTTTTTTGTATTTTTAGTAGAGACGGGGTTTCACCGTGTTAGCCAGGATGGTCTCAATCTCCTGACCTCATGATCCTCCCACCTTGGCCTCCCAAAGTGCTGGGATTACAGGTGTGAGCCACCGCACCTGGCCAATGGAATATATTTTTAAACAACATAAAAGTAACTGTTTGTTCCTTTGAAAATAATTTTCCCTGAATAATACTGATTTATTGTTAAAACTACATTCCTACAACAGGTTCTGGAGAGGATGTGGAGAAATAGGAACACTTTTACACTGTTGGTGGGACTGTAAACTAGTTCAACCATTGTGGAAGTCAGTGTGGCGATTCCTCAGGGATCTACAACTAGAAATACCATTTGACCCAGCCATCCCATTACTGGGTATATACCTAAAGGATTATAAATCATGCTGCTATAAAGACACATGCACACGTATGTTTATTGCGGCACTATTCACAATAGCAAAGACTTGGAACCAACCCAAATGTCCAACAATGATAGACTGGATCAAGAAAATGTGGCATATATACACCATGGAATACTATGCAGCCATAAAAAATGATGAGTTCATGTCCTTTGTAGGGACATGGATGAAGCTGGAAACTATCATTCTCAGCAAACTATCTCAAGGACAAAAAACCAAACACCGCATGTTCTCACTCATAGGTGGGAATGGAACAATGAGAACACATGGACACAGGAAGGGGAACATCACACACCGGGGACTGTTGTGGGGTAGGGGGAAGGGGGAGGGATAGCATTAGGAGATATACCTAATGCTAAATGATGAGTTAATGGGTGCAGCACACCAACATGGCACATGTATACATATGTAACAAACCTGCACGTTGTGCACATGTACCCTAAAACTTAAAGTATAATAATAATAAAATTTAAAAAAAACATTCCTTTTATAGTATCTGTTATATTTTTTCCTGACTTTATTTCAAAACTTCTGTATTTTGTTCTAGACTATGTCTTTTGAAAACACATTTGTAGCCCACTGAATTTGCTCTCCTAATATTCTTTGTCTTTTTTTATTGGGTTGTTTAGGGGACTTTTGGTCAATGCATAAGATAAGAGCTTTTTAAATTATTATAGAAACCCTTTGTCATCTGCTTAAACATTTTTTTTCTAAATCTTTCATATGTTCACTTATTAATTTGTTTCTGGTGTTTTTGCTACATAAAGGATTTTTATTTGTATAAAGTGAAAAATACATAGCTATTGTTTATGGCATAAGGATTACCAGCCTTGGTGAATAAGGTCATCTTTCCCCTAAATTTTAAATGTTCTTCTAGATTTCCTTGAAAATTTCTAATTGTTTTGATGTTGCAATTATTTAATTATTCCATCTGGAATTTATGGACTAAAACAGATGTCTATTTTTATTTTATTGCAATTGTTAATCAGTTAAGATAGTACAACATATTACTGAATAAATATGATTTCTTACAGAATTGATCTACCAACTTTGTCATATATAAAATTTCTGGAATCTATTTCTACATTAATTATTCCATTTTAATGATAAATTTGTCTCTTTCTAGGATAATAGTGACTGTGACCTGTTTTGATATCTGGTAAGTTAAGTCTTCCTTAGTATTCTTTTTTTTTTTTTCATATTTGGTTGACTCTTCCATGGCTTTCATGTTTCTATATAAATTTCCAGATTATTTTGTTTAAACCCAAATAAATCCCTGTTGGAATTCTAATTGGAACTGAATTTTATTTATACATTAATTTGATGAGGGATTAATATTTTTATGATATATAATCTTCCCATTCAAGAATATAAAATGTTCTATTCACTATTTCTATATCAACTTTTTTTTTCATTACCACATATGGATGAGAATATGAGATATTTGTCTTTCTTTCTCTGGCTTATTTCATTTAATGTGATGTCCTCCAGTTCCATCCATGTTGCTGCAAGTGACAGGATTTCATTCCTTTTATGGCTGAGTATTGTTCCATTGTGTGTGTGTATATATATGTATATATACACACACACAATACTTTCTTCATTCATTGTTGGACACTTAGATTGATTCCATATGTCAGCTATTATCAATAATGCTGCAATAATCATGGGAATGCAGATACCTCTTCAACTTACTGACTTTGCTATTTAATTTATATTTATTTGTATTGAAATCTTGTTCATTTATTTTTTTAATTTGTAATATATTCACGTGGGACAGAATTCAAAATGTACAAAAGAAAGAGTTATCTTAAAAGATTATGAAGTATATGACTGATTTATGAACTCACCAATAATGAACAGCAAAAACACATGGATAAACAATTTGTAAAAGAAGAAAAAAAAGACATGTCTTTCCATTTGTTTAGATTTTCATTTTAATAAAAATTTTTGTTTTCTCAAATAACTTGTAATCTTCATTGTCATTTCCTGAAACTTTTCTATCATCTGCATAATGAGTTAATGGGGATATGATAAGAAAATCTTGAATGGTGGCACCAATATCTATGACTCCTCCTTGAGGATGAAGTTTGGCTTTGGTTTATTATTTTGGAAAGCAGAAGGATCTCCAAAAGTTATCACTTAGTCTTTTCTAACTCAGTGACCATGACTACATGGAAAAAAGAGCTAAAATAGGACATCTGCTTTTGCTGAGTAAACTATTCCAACTATAAGTTCAGGAACTGAGAAAATAACCACAGAAAAGGTTTGTGGAGTCACTAGGCCCTTGTAAGATAGACATGGACCAGAAGTCCATTTTCCTCTGATTTGTGGAAAATAGTAGCTATGTAGGCCTTTAGAGAACATCAATAGTTCAGAGCCAGTATTAATATTCCCAGAGAAGTCTTTGTACTTCCTTTTCCCAGAGCACAATTATCCTGATAAATGGCCACTTGATCCTTTTATGTAAGACTAGGGGAAAGATCTCTAGCATGTAATCTGATGTTATGGTTAGGTCTTTCCTCAGCAAGACTCAGTCCCTCTTTAATTCTAAGAATGAATACACCTGAGTATGGAAAATGAGAGACGACCATAACCCAAGTCTGAGAACTGGGGGAGTCAAATTAGGCCTCTGTTCATAAGACCAAGGGATTTCTTGGCTATATAGATAAAGTATGACTTAGCGGGTGATCCAAATGTAATAGTTACAGGAACCCAAAGACCAAATAGTTACCACCAAAACCCAAACCCCCAAGGGTAACCCACAATCAATACACAGAGCCCATCAGGAAAATCCTCTTGTTGATCCTCAGGAAGATGATTCTGAGAAGCATCTTCATGCTCTTTAAATGTTCTAGGTAGGATTGAGTCCACTTGCTCATGAGATGACCTCAATAATGTCCCTTATATTGACTTTTCTTTCTCTCATAATCTCTCCAGTCCCTAATTTCTGCTATCTAGAATTTATCTCCTAGTCTACCAATGTACAAGTCCTTATCCCTGGCCCTGTAAATTGCTAATTACAGTATTTTAACAATTAACAATGTACTGTACACATACACAAAAGTCACTAATGCAGGAAAGAATAAAATCATTAGTTTTCCATTTTTTTAGGCAATCTAGAAACAAGATGTTAAAATTCATCAAAATATTACAAAACAAGTAGAACCACAACAACTGCCTAGAAATTGGTCTTGGTTTTATTTTTAAGGTTGAAAGTCAAATAAAAATAAAAAATTAGGCCAAGTATGGTGCTCACAACTGTAATCCCAGTACTTTGGGAGGCCAAGAGAGGAGGATCACTCGAGGCCAGGCATTCAAGATCAGCCTGGGTAACAGAGAAAGACCCCATGTCCACAAAATAAATTTTTTTTTAATTAACCAAGAGTGGTGGCACACGTCTATAGTCCTAGCTACTGGAAAGACTGAGGCAGGAGGATCACCTGACCCCAGGAGTTTGAGGCTTCAGTGAGCTATGATCCTACCACTGCACTTCAGCCTGGGCAACAGAGCAAGACCAAGAAAAGAAAAGAAAAAAAAAGAAAAGAAAAGAAAAGAGAGGAAAGGAGAGGAGAGGAAAGGAAAGGAAAAGAGGTGAGAGGAGAGGAGGAAGAGGAGGAGGAGAGGAGAGAGGAGGAGGAGGAGGACAAGGAGAGGAGGAAAAGAAAGAGAATAAGAGAGAGGGGATGAAGGAAGGAAGGAAGGGAGGGAAGAGGAAAGAAGGAAGGAAGGAAGGAAGGAACGAAGGAAGGAAGGAAGGAAGGAAGGGAGGGAGGGAGGAAAAATTACCAGTACCTTTAAAAACAGATATTAGAAATTCTCACTTTGGCTAATGCTGTCACACAATTCATTTTCAAACAGTGCATCCATTCTGCATGTTGAGTTCATGATTCCATGATTCCAAGTATTAATGGATAATGGAGAACTGATTTAATTCAGATTTTATGAATTATGAATTACTTAGTAAACATAATTAAATTTTAAGAATGAGGAAAAAAACTAAAGTACACATCAGTGACACGTAATCAAGAATCTGGTGAAGTCCCACAGTATTTTGGAGAGCCAATTTGCTGTAAAATACAGGCATGAAAATAACACTGTATTATAGATGCCAGGAGTTTTCTCCATATTCATAATCATTTTAAGCAACTAGCCTCCAATCTCATTTAATTGTGCATCCCAATAGTTTTAAAAATAATTTTAGTATATGTCCCCCAAAATATGTATATTTACATATGTATAAATTAGATAAATAGGTCTGCACTAAAATATCCAATATTTTAGTATTAAAATAAAATATAAATTTAAAAGAATGAAATCACAGAAGCGACAAAGATAGATGAATGAAATCAGACCCTCAGTAGAGGCAGTGACTGACCACCCTACTCCAAAGGCAAAGACTATTCCTTAGGGTTTTCCTGTTCCCATCCTCCATCAGCCCCAACTATACTTTTTACAGTCTGTTTCCATAAGATTTCCCAAATCTCTTGTCCTAGCCACCTTTCAACTAAGAACATCAATTAAGGACATTTCTGTTTCTTACAACCAAATGATACCTAAAATAACATTTTACGAGTAAACATTGTTCACTTATAAAGCATTGTTCTTGTCTTTAATTTAAATATATTTGAAATATTCTGAGTAAAATAATACTGTTGTTTAATACTAGAGGAAATAGTAGAATAATCACTATACTAATAAATTAATTTATTTTAAAAAGAGAGCTGTATGAGCTCACTAATCCAGGAATAATTTTAAAAGCTAAATTTGGCAATAACCATTCTATTTCTTGCAATTTTTTTTAAAGTATTAATACTCTTTACTTAAAGATAAACACATGGCCCACCACATACCTACTAAATTAGGATAGTTCTTTCTTCTCTCTCTCCTGCTCTCAAATAACCTCACCTTACGAAACATAACTTGCAGGGAAAGGGAAGAATAAGATGGCAGAATAGGACTCTCCACACAATCATCACCCCACAAAAAACATTAATTTGAACAACTATCCATGCAAGAAATTACCTTCTCAAGTGCTAAGGAAAGGTGGTGAGAGATCACAGTACATGGTTATAGCATAATAATAATAAGAAAAGACACACTGAGGAGAGTAGGACAGACAGTTTTATGTTACCTGCAGCACCCCTTCCCCAACTCGAGGCAGCACAGTGCAGTGAAAGCCACCATCTGCTTGGGGGAAAGAGAGAGAAGTAAGCAAAGGAATTTGCCACGGACATTAACATAGGGACCACCACAGTAAAAATCACTACCACGCAGACACCCACAGCCCCTGACTCCAGGCCAGTGCCCACAGACCTAGCCTCAGTGACTGCCCAGGGACCAAATGGGAACCACAGCTCCTGCAAGACAGACTCAATCTGCAGTCTGCATCACCACTGACCATCTATGGTGGCCTTGGGCCTTGGACAAATCTCAGTGGCAGACAGGAGGCAGACCTCAGCAGCTGTGGGCTTCACACGTCTTAGCAATGTACCAGCCTCTATGACTAAGGATTTCTAGCACATCCCAGCTCCACACCAACTTCAGTAACCACAAGATTCCAGCTTGGCATTGTGCCAGCCACAGTAGTCCAAGCTTATGATGCTCCCTAGGACTGCAATGGCCACAGTGATCCCAAGAATAGCAGCCATACCAGATGATCTGCCCAGAATCTCTGGACAGGCTTACTATTGGAAGGCATTCTTAGACAAATCCAGTCTATGAACACTGGAATAAGTACCTACTTCTTCACATGTGCAGGCATTATCACATAGCCACAATGACCAAGAACATTTAGGAAAACATGACACCAGAGAGAAAAAATAAAGTGCCAGTGACTGGCCCTAAAGAGCTGGAGACATATGAACTGCCTGACAAAACATTTATAACTGTTTTCAGGAAACTTAGCATACTTTAGGAAAATATAGAGAGATAATTCATAGAAATTAACAAAACAATAAGTGACCAGAATGAAAAATTTAACAGAGATTGAAATAATATTTTAAGAAACAGAAATTTTGGAACTAAAAAAATACAATGAACAAAATGTAAAATATAATAAAGAGCTCAAACAGCAGAATTGATCAAGCAGAAGAAAGAATTTGTAAAAGACTTCAATACTCTGCTTTTAGCAATGAACAGATAATCCAGACAGGAAATCAGTAAGAAAGCATAGTACTTAAACTACTATTTAGGCCAACTGAACCTAATGGACATATGCAGAACACACATTCTCTCATTGGCACATGGAGCACTCTCCAGTATAAATCATGTGTTAGGCCACAAAACAAGTTTTACATTCAGTAAGATTGAAATAACATCAAGCATTTTTTCTGACCACCTGGTATAAAATTATAAGTCAATAACAGGAGGAACTTCAGAAAATTCACCCAAGGCCGGGCACAGTGGCTCACGCCTGTAATTCCAGCACTTTGGTAGGCCAAGGCGAGCAAATCACGAGGTCAGGAGTTCGAGACCAGCTTGACCAACATGGTGAAACCCCATCTCTACTAAAAATACAAAAATTAGCCAGGCATGATGGCACACGCCTATAATCCCAGCTACTCAGGAAGCTGAGGCAGGAGAATTGCTTGAACCTGGGAGGCGGAGGTTGTGGTGAGCTGAGATCGTGCCGTTGCACTCCAGCCTGGGCAACAAGAGCGAAACTCTGTCTCAAAAAAAAAAAAAAAAAAAAGAAAAGAAAATTCACCCAAAAAATGGATATTTAAAAACATACTGCTAAATAACAAATGGGTCAATGACGAAATTAAAAGGAACATTAAAACATATCTTCAGACAAATGGAAATGAAAACACAATATCAAAAGCTATGGGATATAACAAAAGCAGTTTTAAGAGGGAAGTTTTCAGCACTAAGTGCCTACGTCAAATAATAAAAATTTCAAATAAACAACCTAACATTGCACCTTAAGGAACTAAAAAAATAGGAACAAATTAAGCCCAAATTTAGTAGAAAGAAGGAAATAATAAAGATCAGAAAAGAAATAAATGAAATAGAAACTAGGAAAATAATAGGAAATTTTTTTAATGAAGAGTTAGTATTTTGAAAAGATTAGAAAAAACATTTAGCTAGACTAAGGAAAAAAGAGAAGAAAACAAAAATAAAATTAGAAATGAAACCAAAAATATCACAGTGGATAACACATAAATACAAAGGATAATAAGAGACTATTATGAAAATTATATGCCAACAAATTGTGTAACACAGAGGAAATGGATAAATTCCTTGACACGTACAAGATTGAACTATAAAGAAAAGGAAATTCTGAACAGATCAATAACAAGAAAAGTGATTGAATTTGTAATAAAATGTCTCCTATCAAAGAAAAACCCAGGACCTGGTGGCTTCACTGCTGAATTCTACCAAACATTTAAAGGATAATTAATACCAATCCTTCTCAAACTCTTCCAAAAAATTGGAGAGGAGGGAATACTACTAAATGTATTTTATGAGACTAGCATACCAAATCAGATGAGGGGAAAAAAAAAAAAAAAGCTACAGGCCAACATCCCTGAGGAACAAAGATGCAAAAACGCTCAACAAACTACCAGTAAACCAAATTAAATAGTATCTTAAAAAGATCCTTCACCATGATCAAGTGGGATTCATCCCAGAAATGCAAGGATGATTCAACATATGCAAATCAATAAATGTAATACACCACATTAACAGAATGAAAGACAAAATTATATCATTTCAATATATTCAGAAAAAGCACTTGACAAAATTTAACATATTTTAATGATTAAAAAACTGTGAATAAATTAGGTACAAAAGAAATGTACCTTAACACAATAAAGGCCGTAGCTAACAGAATATTCAATGGGGAAAAATTAAACCTTTTCTTTTAATACCTGGAACAAGACAAACATGCTTATTTTCACCACTTCTATTCAACATAGTACTGGAAGTCCTAATGAGCAGTTAGGCAAAGGAAAGAAATAAAAGCCATCCAAAATAGTAAGGAAGAAGTTGTCTCTATTTGCAGATGACATGATTTTATGTACTTTTTAAAAAACTAAAAAATCTTCCAAATAATTGTTATAACTAATAGACAAATTCAGTAAAGATGCAGGATACAAAATCAACATACAAAAGTCAGTGGTACTTCAGCAATCTACTTGAAAGGGAAATCAAGAAAACAATTCCACTTATAGTAGCTACAAAAGAAATAAAATACTTAGAAATAAATTTAACCATGGAGATGAAAGAAATCTACACTGAAAATCATAAAACATTTATGAGATAAATTGAAGAAGGCATAAATAAACAGAAAGGTACTTGTATTCATAGACTGAAATAACTAATATTGTTACAATGTCCACACTACCCAAATATATTCAATGCAATCCTTATCAAAATAGCAATGGCATTCTTTACATAAAGAGAAAAAACATTCTAAAATTTGTGTGGAACAAAAAAAGACTCAATTAGCCAAAATAATCTTGAGCAAAAAGACCAAAGCTAGAGGCATCACACTACCTGACTTCAAGATATATTACAAAGCTCTAGTAACCCAACAGCCATGGTACTAACATAAAAACACATATATATACCAATGGAACAAAATAGCCCAGAAATAAATCTGCTCATTTGCAGCCAACTTATTTTTGACAAACTACACACAGTGGGGAAAGGACAGTCTCTTCAATAAACTGTATTGGGAAAAATGGATATCCTCATGCAAAGAAGGAAATTAGACTCTTATCTCACAGCACATGCAAAACCACAAGGAGGTATCATCTCACTTCTGTTAGAATGACTATTATCGAAAAGACAAAAGATAACAAAAGTTGGCAAAGATGTGAAGAAAAGGGAACTCTTGCACACTGTTGGTGGGAATGCAAATTAATACAACCATTATAGAAAACAATATGGAGTTTCCTCAAAAAATAAAAAAATGAAACTACTATATGATCGAGCAATCCCACTACTGGGTACATAGCCAAAGAAAATGAAATCAGTATGTCAAAGAGATGTCTGCACTCTCGTGTTTATTGCAAGCAACATAGCTGAGATATGGAATCAATTTAAGTATCCATAAACAGATGAATAGAATTTTTTAAAGTGGTATATATACACAATGAAATACTATTCAGCCATAAAATAAGAATGAAATTCTGTCATTTAATACAACACAGATAAACCTGAAGGACATTATGCAAAGTGAAATAAAACAGGTGCAGAAAGACAAATACCACACGATACAATTTGAATCTGTGTCCCCACCCCAATCTTATGTTGAAATGTAATCCCCAGTGCTGATGGTGGGGCCTTGTGGAAGGTGCTTGAATCATGGGGGCAGTTTCTCATGAATGGTTTACTCCATCCCCCTGATGCTGTTCATGTAACAGAGTTCTCACGAGATCCAGTTGTTTAAAAGTGTGTAGCACCTCCCTCCCATTCTTGGTCCTGCTCCTGCCATGTAAGATGCCTCATTCCCCCTTTGCCTTCTGTTATAATTGCACATTTCCTGAGGCCTCCCCAGAATCTGAGCAGATGCCAGAATTATGCTTCCTGTATAGCCTGTGGAATCCTGAGCCAATTAAAGTTCTTTTCTTTATAAATCACCTTTTGATTTATGTCAAGTCTCAGATATTCCCTTATAGCAGTAAATACAGAAAATTGGTATTCAAGAGTGAGGCATTGTTATAAAGGTACCTGATAATGTGGAAATGACTTTGAAACTGGGTAATGAGCAGGTTGGAAGAGTTTGGAGGGCCCAGAAGAAGACAGGAAGACAAGGGAAAGTTTGGAACTTCCTAGAGACTTGATAAGTTGTTATGACCCAAATGCTGATAGTGATATGGACAAGGAATTTCAGACTGAGGAGGTCTGGACCTTACTAAGCTAAAGGGAAAAGTCAAGCTGGGAACTGCTTAGGACTGCCTCCCATTCTATTCAAAGCCACCCCTCTGCTCACTGAGATGAATACATTTCTAATTGCATCCTTTGGAGAGGCTAATCAGAAACTCAAAAGAATGCAACCATTTGTCTCTTACCTGCCTGTGACCTGGAAGCCCCCTCCCTGCCTAAAGTCTTAACATCTTTGCTTCGAGTTTTCCCATCTTTTCAGACAGAACCACTGTTCATCTTACATATGTTGATTGATGTCTCATGTCTCCATAAATGTATAAAGCCAAACTGTGCTCTACCCACCTTGGGCACATGTCATCAGGACCTCCTGAGGCTGCGTCATGAGCATGTGTCCTCAACCTTGGCAAAATAAACTTTCTAAATTAACTGTCTCAGATTTTCAGGGTTCACAAACTTCAGTAAAGGTCACTTTTGCTATGCTTTAGCAAAGAATCTGGCTGTATTGTGCCCTGCTCTAGGGATGTGTGGAACTTTGAACTTAAAAGGGATGATTTAGAGTATCTGGCAGAAGAAATTTCTAAGCAGCAAAACATTCAAGATGTGACCTGGCTACCTCTAACAACCTATGCTTCCATGCATGAGCAAAGAAATGACCTAAAACTGAAACTTATATCTAAAAGGGAAGCAAAGTGTAAAAGTTTGGAAAATTTGCAGCCTTGCCATGTAGTACAAAAGAAAAGCCCATTTTCAGGGGAGGAATTGAAGCAGCCTGCAGAAATTTGCATAACTAAAAGGAAGGCAAGTACTGACAGGCAAGACAATGGGAGAAGACCTCAAAGGCATTTCAGAGACCCTCATGACAGCCCCTCCCATCACAGGCCCAGATATCTAGGAGGGAAGAATGGTTTATTGGGCCAGGCCCAGGGCCCCTCTGCCCCATGCAGCCTCAGGAAACTGTTCCCTACATCCTAGCCACTCCAGCTCCAGCTGTAGCTCAAAGGGGCTCAGGTACACCTCAGGCTGCTGCTTCAGAGGGTGCAAGCTGTAAACCTTGGTAGCTTCCACATGGTGTTAAACCTGTAGGTGCACAGAGTCCAAGAGTTGAGGCTTGGGAGCCTCCGCATAGATTTTAGAAAATGTATGGAATAGCCTGAATGTCCAGGCAGAAGCCAGCTGCAGGGGCAGAGCCCTCACGGAGACCCTTTACTAGGACAATGCAGAGGAAAAATGTGGGGTTGGAGCCCCTACACAGAATCCCCAATGGGGCACTGCCTAGTGGAGCTATGAGAAGAGGACCACTATCTTTCAGACCCCAGAATTGTAGCTCCACCAACAGCTTGTACCATGCATCTGGAAAAGCCACAGACATTCAATGCCAGCCCATGAGAGCAGCCACAGGGGGTGAACCCTGCAAAGCCACAGGGGCAGAACTTCCCAAGGCTTTGGGAGCCCACCTTTTGCACCAGCATGCCCTGAGTGTGGGACAAGGAGTCAAAAGACATGATTTTGGAGTTTTAAGATTTAATTACTTTAAGCTCTCAAACCCCTGCTGGGTTTCAGACTCGCACAGGCCTGTAGACTCTTTCTTTGGCTGATTTATCCCTTGGAATAGAAGTAATTACCCAATGCCTGCCCTGCTGAGTTTCAGACTTGCATGGGGCCTGTAGCCCCTTGGTTTTGGCCAACTTCTTACATTTGGAATGAAAGCATTTACCAAATGCCTTTACCCCCATCGTATCTTGAAAGAAACTAGCTTGTTCTTTATTCTACAGGCTCATAGGCAGAAGGGACTAAGTGTCTTGCCTCAAAGGAGACTTTGGACTGTGGACTTTTGAGTCAATGCTAGACTCAGTTAAGACTTTGGGACTTTGGGCCATTGTTGGGAAGGCATGATTGTATTTTGAAATGTGAGAGGGGCATGAGATTTGGGAAAGGGCAGGATGAAATGATATGGTTTGGTGTGTGTACCTGCCCAAATCTCATGTTGAAATGTAATCCCCAATGCTGGAGGCAGAAGGTGACTGAATCATGGGGGTGGTTTCTCATGAATTATTTAGCCCTATACCCCTAGTGCTATTCACATGATAGAGTTCTCATGATATCTGGTTGTTTAAAAGTGTGGGCCAGCCATGGTGGCTCACGCCTGTAATCCCAGCACTTTGGGTGGCCAAGGCAGGTGGATCACGAGGTCAGGAGTTTGAGACCGGCCTGGCTAACATAGTGAAACCCCATCTCTACTAAAAATACATAAATTATCTGGGTGTGGTGGCACGCGCCTGTAGTCACAGCTACTTGGAAGGCTGAGGCAGGAGAATAGCTTGAACCCAGGAGGCGGAGGTTGCAGTGAGTCAAGACTGTGCCACTGCACTCCAGCCTCAGTGACAGAGTGAGACTCCGTCTGAAAAAAAAAAAAAAGTATGAAGCACATCCCCCATCTCTCAGTCCTGCTTTTGCCATGTAAGATGTCTCACTCTCCCTTTGCCTTCTGCCATGATTGCAAGTTTCTGAGGCCTCCCCAGAAGCTGAGCAGGTGCCAGAATTATGCTTCCTGTACAGCATGCAGAACCACGAGCCAATTAAAACTATTTTCTTTATAAATTATCCAGCACCAGCTATTTCTTTATAGCAGCACAAGAATGGACTAATACACCACATGATCTCACTCATAATGAGGCAACTTAAAAAGTCAATGCCAAAAAATAGAAAGTAGAATGATAGTTAGCAGAGGCTGCAGTGATTGTGGGAGTGGTGGTTAGGGAGATTTTGGTCAAAGAACACAAAATTACAAACAGGCGGGAAGAATAAATTCAAGAGGGCTATTGTACAGCATAGGGACCATAATAAATGGCAATATGTTGCACTCTTGAGGAATGCTAAGAGAGTCAATGTTAAGTGTTCTCAACACAAAAATGATTACCATGTGAGTTGATACATATATATTAGGTAGATTTAACCATTCCACAAGGTATATGTGCTTCAAGTCATCATGTTGTACATAATAACTACATATAATTTTATCTGTCAATTTTTAAAAAGTGTTAAATTAAAAAAAAAAAGAAACATAACTTACAGCATCAGTATCTAAATCCTTGTGGTCCTCAGCTTCATCTTCTGTGTCCCAAATTCTTATGTGAGAGAATTTGATTGGCTCCTTGGTTCACATACCCTCTCTAATTACCTGTGTCTTGGAGGGATTTCTCTGAGACAGTGGTTTCAAAGAAGGTTGACTCTAAGATGATGCCTGGGGGTATGAGATTTTAAAAGTATAACTTCAGTTTCACCTTCATTGCTTATTTCATTTACTTCTCATCTGGCAGGTTCAGGGGTTGCCCTACTTAAGAGTCTCATGTCCCACAGGACACTATATCTCTTGTAACAACTCCACAGGCTTCCAGGATTCACATGAGAGACATATCCAATTACAAGAGTTAACACACTCAGGGAAGCCCAAATTACAGCACTCTCATCAGATATTTATGGGACATTTATAATTCCTCCTTGTTTAGTTGCAATTTATCAATCAGGGATAATATTACCATAGGCAATATTGACTGTAACATAGTTGACACTCTATCTTCAGGTATTTATGGGACATTTATAATTCCTTCTTGTTTGGTTGCAATTTATCATCCAGGGATAATATTACTGTAGGCAATACTGACTGTAACATAGTTGACATTCTAGCTTCAGCTATTTATGGGACATTTATAATTCCTCCTTGTTTAGTCGCAGTTTATCATTCAGGGATAATATTACTGTAGGCAATACTGACTGTAACATAGTTGACATTCTATCTTCATCTGATTTCCAGTGGAACAGAGAGAAAATTAAGTAAAGGTCACATTCTTATGGTATAAAAGGAAAAGGCTTTATTAATTTTTACTAACTCTCCCCCACAGTTAGTTCTTTAATGTATTTACTGGCATTGACAGATTTGCTCTGAAGTTGCTCTCAAAGAAGTAAAACATGGGCCACAGCATATTAGTGGAGTTAGGCCAACTCCTCTCCCTTGCATTGCACCTACCTCCCAATTCTCCTGCCCAAGAATGTTTAGGGAATATCTTGATTATCCAGAAATATCACAACTTGCATAGGACTCTTAAGTCCTACAGAAGAAAAATTATCCCTAGTCACAGTTGAGTTGAGATATAGATACTCATCTAATGGAGGGGTTCTAAAGAAGACGTGTGAAACAAAAGAAGCTAAACTAAAAGGCGATACAGCTGCATGAGTGAGAGGAAAAGATACCCAGGACTAACAAAGATGTTAGGGACTGAGGTCGCCTCACCCAGGAAGCACAAGGGGTTGGGGTATTTCCCTTTCCTAGCCAAGGGAAGCCATGACAGACTGTACCTGGAAAAACAGGACACTCCTGCCCAAATATTGTGCTTTTCCCAAGGTCTTAGCAACTGTCAGACAAGGAGATTCTCTCCTGTGCCTGGCTCCGTGGGTCCACACCCACGGAGCGTTGCTCACTGCTAGTGCAGCAGTCTGAGATCAAACTGCAAGGCGGCAGCCTGGCTGGAGGAGGGGCATCCTCCATTGCTGAGGCTTGAGTAGGTAAACAAAGCAGCCAGAAAGCTTGAACTGGGTGGAGCCCACCGCAGCTCAGCAAGGCCTACTGCCTCTATAGACTCCACTTCTGTGGGCAGGGCATAGCTGAACAAAAGGCAGCAGACAACTTCTGCAATCTGGCAGCTCTGAAGACAGCAGTGGTTCTCCCAGCATGGTGTTTGAGCTCTGAGAACGGACAGACTGCCTCCTCAAGTGGGTCCCTGAACCCTGTGTAGACTAACTGGGAGACACCTCCAAGTAGGGGCCTACAGACACCTCATATAGGTGGGTGCCCCTATGGGACAAAGCTTCCAGAGGAAGGATCAGGCAGCAATATTTGCTATTCTGCAATATTTGCTGTTCTGCAGCCTCTGCTGGTGATACCCAAGCAAACAGAGTCCGGAGTGGACCTCCAGCAAACTCCAACAGACCTGCAGCTGAGGGACCTATTAGAAGGAAAACTAACAAACAGAAAGGAATAGCATCAACATCAACAAAAAGGATATCTACACCAAAACCCCACCTGTAGGTCACCAACATCAAAGACCAAAGGTAAATAAAACCACAAAGATGGGGAGAAACAAGAGCTGAAAAACTGAAAATTCTAAAAACCAGAGTGTCTCTTCTCTTCCAAAGGAAAGCAGCTCCTCACCAGCAACGGAACAAAGCTGGACAGAGAAAGACTTTGATGAGTCGACAAAAGTAGGCTTCAGGAGGCCAGTAATAACACACTTCTCCGATCTAAAGGAGCATGTTTTAACCCATCACAAAAAAAGCTAAAAACCTTGAAAAAAGGTTAGATGAATGGCTAACTAGAATAAACAATGTAGAGAAGACCTTAAATGACCTGATAGAGCTGAAAACCATGGCACGAGAACTTCATGACACATGCACAAGCTTCAATAGCTGATTCAATCAAGTGGAAGAAAGGGTATCAGTGATTGAAGATCAAATTAATGAAATAAAGCGAAAAGAAAAGGTTAGAGAAAAAAAGAATAAAAAGAAATGAACAAAGCCTCCAAGAAATATGGGACTATGTGAAAAGACCAAATCTACGTCTGATTGGTGTACCTGAAAGTGAGGGGGAGAATGGAACCAAGTTGGAAAGCACTCTTCAGGATATTATCCAGGAGAACTTCTCCAACCTAGCAAGGCAGGCCAACATTCAAATTCAGGAAATACAGAGAACACCACAAAGATACTCCTCGAGAAGAGCAACCCCAAGACACATAATTGTCAGATTCACCAAGGTGGAAATGAAGGAAAAAATGTTAAGGGCAGCCAGAGAGAAAGTTCAGGTTACCCACAAGAGGAAGCCCATCAGACTAATAGCGGATCTCTCAGCAGAAACCCTACAAGCCAGAAGAGAGTGGGCGACAGTATTCAACATTCTTAAAGAAAAGAATTTTCAACCTAGAATTTCATATCCAGCCAAACTAAGCTTCATAAGTGAAGGAGAAATGAAATCCTTTACCGACAAGCAAATGCTGAGAGATGCTGTCACCACCAGGCCTGCCCTACAAAGCTCCTGAAGGAAGAACTAAACCAGTAACAGCCACTGCAAAAACATGCCAAACTGTAAAGACCATCAATGCTAGGAAGAAACTGCATCAATTAACGGGCAAAATAACCAGCTAACATCATAATGACAGGACCAAATTCACACATAATAATATTAACTTTAAATGTAAATGGGCTAAATACCCCAGTTAAAAGACACGGACTGGCAAATTGGATAAAGAGTCAAGACCCATTAGTGTGCTATATTCAGGAGACCCATCTCACATGCAGAGACACACATAGGTTCAAAATAAAGGGATGGAGGAAGACCTACCAAGCAAATGGAAAGCAAAAAAAGCAGGGGTTGCAATCCTAGTCTCCGATAAAACAGACTTTAAGCCAACAAATATTAAAAGAGACAAAAATGGCCATTACATAAAGGTAAAGGGATCAATTCAACAAGAAGAGCTAACTATCCTAAATATATCTGCACACAATACAGGAGCACTCAGATTCATAAAGCAAGTCCTTAGAGACCTACAAAGAGACTTAGAATCCCACACAATAATAATGGGAGACTTTAACACCCCACTCTCAATATTAGACAGCTCAATGAGACAGAAAGTTAACTAGGATATCCAGGAATTGAACTCAGCTCTGCACCAAGTGGACCTAATAGACATCTACAGAACTCTCCACCCCAAATCAACAGAATATACATTATTCTCAGCACCACATCGCACTTATTCTAAAATTGACCACATAATTGGAAGTAAAGCACTCCTCACCAAATGTAAAAGAACAGAAATCACAACAAACGGTCTCTCAGACCACAGTGCAATCAAATTAGAACTCAGGATTAAGAAACTCACTCGAAACCGTGCAACTACATGGAAATTGAACAACCTGCTCCTGAATGACTACTAGGTAAACAACGAAATGAAGGCAGAAATAAAGATGTTCTTTGAAACCAACGAAAACAAAGATACAACGTACCAGAATCTCTGGGACACATTTAAAGCAGTGTGTAGGGGGAAATTTATAGCACTAAATGCCCACAAGAGAAAGCAGGAAAGATCTAAAATCGACACCCTAACATCACAATTAAAAGAACTAGAGAAGCAAGAACAAACAAATTCAAAAGCTAGCAGAAGGCAAGAAATAACTAAGATCAGAGCAGAACTGAAGGAGATACAGACACAAAAAACCCTTCAAAAAATCAATGAATCCAGGAGCTGGTGTTTTGAAAAGATCAACAAAATTGATAGATCACTAGCAAGACTAATAAAGAAGAAAAGAGAGAAGAATCAAATAGATGCAATAAAAAATGATAAAGGGGATATCACCACTGATCCCACAGAAATACAAAGTACCGTCAGAGAATACTATAAACAACTGTATGCAAATAAACTAGAAAATCTAGAAGAAATGGACAAATTCCTGGACACATACACCCTCTCAAGACTAAACCAGGAAGAAGTTGAATCTCTTAACAGCCAATAACACATTCTGAAATTGAGGCAATAATTAATAGCTTACCAACCAAAAAAAGTCCAGGACCAGATGGATTCACAGTCGAATTCTACCAGAGGTACAAAGAGGAGCTGGTACCATTCCTTCTGAAACTATTCCAATCAATAGAAAAAGAGGGAATCCTCCCTAACTCATTTTATGAGGCCAGCATCATCCTGATACCAAATCCTGGCAGAGACACAATAAAAAAAAGAGAATTTTAGACTAATATCCCTGATGAACATTGATGCAAAAAACCTCAATAAAATACTGGCAAACCGAATCCAGCAGCACATCAAAAAGCTTATCTGCCACGATCAAGGTGGCTTCATTCCTGGGATGCAAGGCTGGCTCAACATACACAAATCTATAAACTTAATCCATCACGTAAAGAGAACCAATGACAAAAACCACATGATTATCTCAATAGATGCAGAAAAGGCCTTCGAAAAAATTCAACAGCCCTTCATGGTAAAAACTCTCAATAAATTAGGTATTGATAGGACGTATCTCAAAATAATAAGAGCTATTTATGACAAACCCACAGCCAATATCATACTGAATGGGCAAAAACTGGAAGCATTCCCTTTGAAAACTGGCACAAGACACGGATGCCCTCTCTCACCACTCCTATTCAACATAGTGCTGGAAGTTCTGGCCAGGGTAATCAGGCAAGAGAAAGAAATAAAGGGTAAAGAGGAAAAGAGGAAGTCAAATTGTCCCTGTTTGCAGATGACATGATTGTATATTTAGAAAACCCCATTGTCTCAGCCCAAAATCTCCTTAAGCTGATAAGCAACTTCAGCAAAGTCTCAGGATACAAAATCAATGTGCCAAAATCATGAGCATTCCTATACACTAATAACAGACAGAGAGCCAAATCATGAGTGCACTCCCATTCACAATTGCTTCAAAGAGAATAAAATACCTAGGAATCCAACTTACAAGGGATGTGAAGGACCTCTTCAAGGAGAACTACAAATCACTGCTAAACGAAATAAAAGAGGACACAAACAAATGGAAAACCTTTCCATGCTCATGGAGAGGAAGAATCAATATTGTGAAAATGGCCATACTGCCCAAGGTAATTTATAGATTCAATGCCATCCCCATCAAGCTACCAATGACTTTCTTCACAGAATTGGAAAAAACTACTTTATCGTTCATATGGAACCAAAAAAGAGCCCTCATTGCCAAGACAATCCTAAGCCAAAAGAACAAAGCTGGAGGCATCACGCTACCTGACTTCAAACTATACTACAAGGCTACAGTAAACAGCATGGTACTGCTACCAAAACAGAGATATAGACCAATGGAACAGAACAGAGGCTCAGAAATTACACCACACATCTACAACCATCTGATCTTTGACAAACCTGACAGAAACAAGAAATGGGGAAAGGATTCCCTGTTTTAAAAATGGTGCTGGGAAAACTGGCTAGCCATATGTAGAAAGCTGAAACTGGATCCCTTCCTTACACCTTATACAAAAATTAATTCAAGATGGATTAAAGACTTAAATGTTAGACCTAAAACCATAAAAACCCTAGAAGAAAACCTAGGCAATACCATTCAAGACATAGGCATGGGCAAGGACTTCATGACTAAAACACCAAAAGCAATGGCAACAAAAGCCAAAATTGACAAATGAGATCTAATTAAACTAAAGAGCTTCTGCACAGCAAAAGAAACTACCATCAGAGTGAATAGGCAACCTACAGAATTGGAGAAAACTTTTGCAACCCATCTGACAAAGGGCTAATATCCAGAATCTACAAAGAACTCAAACAAATTTACAAGAAAAAAACAAACAACCCCATCAAAAAGTGGGCAAAGGATATGAACAGACACTTCTCAAAAGAGGACATTTATGCAGCCAACACACACATGAAAAAATGCTCACCATCACTGGCCATGAGAGAAATGCAAATCAAAACCACAATGAGATTTCATCTCACACCAGTTAGAATGGCGATCATTAAAAAGTCAGGAAACAACAGGTGCTGGAGAGGATGTGGAGAAGTAGGAACACTTTTACACTGTTGGTGGGACTGTAAACTAGTTCAACCATTGTGGAAGTCAGTGTGGCGATTCCTCAGGGATCTAGAACTAGAAATACCATTTGACCCAGCTATCCCATTACTGGGTATATACCTAAAGGATTATAAATCATGCTGCTATAAAGACACATGCACATGTTAATTTTATTGCGGCACTATTCACAATAGCAAAGACTTGGAACCACCCCAAATGTCCATCAATGATAGACTGGATAAGAAAATGTGGCACATATACACCATGGAATACTATGCATCCATAAAAAAGATGAATTCATGTCCTTTGTAGGCACATGGATAAAGCTGGAAACCATCATTCCCAGCAAACTATCACAAGGACAAAAAACCAAACACCGCATGTTCTCACTCATAGGTGGGAATTGAACAATGAGAACACTTGGGCACAGGAAGGGGAACATCACACACGGGGGGCCTGTTGTGGGGTGGGGGGAGGGGAAGGGATAGCATTAGGAGATATACCTAATGTAAATGACGAGCTAATGGGTGCAGCACACCAACATGGCACATGTATACATATGTAACAAACCTGCACATTGTGCACACGTACCCTAGAACTTAAAGTACAATAATAAAAAAAAAAGATACATGCATGTGTATGTTCACTGTAGCACTATTTAAAATACTGAAGACGTGGAATCAATCTAAATGCCCATCAATGATAGACTGGATGAAGAAAATATGGTACATATACACTATGGAATACTATGCAGCCACAAAAAGGAACAAGATCATGTCCTTTGCAGGGACATGTATGGAGCTGGAAGCCATTATCCTCAGAAAAGTAACACGGAAACAAAAAAAATAAACACCACATGTTCTCACTTGTAAGTGGGAGCTGGTGATGAGAATACATAAACACATAGAGGGGAACAACACACACTGGGGCCTGTCGCAGGTGTGGCCGGGTGGAGGAAGAGCATCAGGAAGAATAGCTAATTTGATGCTAGGCTTAGTACCTAGGTCATGGGTTGATCTGTTCAGCAAACCACCATGGCACACATTTACCTATATAACAAACCTGCACATCCTGCACATGTACCCTGGAACTTAAAATAAAAGTTGATTTAAAAAAAAAAAAAAGAGAGAGAAAGTCTGAAAGAGATAGTCTTTGAAGCAGACACTGCTGTGTTCCAAGATCAGCGCTACTGATTATAAGCAGGATGATCTGGGGTAAGTTAGCATAGTAAGTCTCAGGTTTTTCACCTATAAAACAGAAATACCACCTCCAGGGCTGTTGAGATTATTAGAAATACATGAAGCATCAAGCATGTGGCTGACCCATGGGAGGCACCAACTGAGAGCCATTTGTATATAGAGCTGCCATTAGATTATTTTTTAAAGTAGTACTTCTCAAACTTAAATATGCATAGGAAACACCTGCAGATCTTGTTAGAATGCAGATTCTGATCCCACGTATCTGGGTAGGGCATGAGTTTCTGCATTTCTAACAAGCTCCCAGGTGACACTGCTGTTGCTGGTCCATGGACCACACTTGGTGCAACAACATTTCAAACCATTCTAAAATTTCGCTTTTGCCACTGGGTACAAGAGATCATACAATTTTAATCTATGGGTTTAATCATAGCCAAAACAGAAAAGGTGTAATTATAACCATGAGAACTGTTAGCCTTAAATGGAACATAACCCGCTTGTGTTAATCATCACTAATACACTTAACTGCCTGAGGTTCCTAGGGCAGAGGTATACAAGAGAGAAAGTGCAGAATGAAAAATATATAGGATAGATAAGGATTTCAGCATCATAGGAAACCTAAGAAGAGATAAAAATTGCACCATCATTAGGGAATGAGGAAACATAGCAGAGCCCAAGGGCCTAACACTAAGTAATTCATGACATTAATACAAAATTAATGTAATTTGCTTGAAGATGTCTCCTATGTACATTATGCAGGGTAGTGGTGTGAAATGCTGTACATGGTGTTTATATCTGTTGAAGGGAACAGAAACATACATGAAGATACTAAGCAGTAAAAATGTGACTAAATCCTTCTCACTAATGGGAAAGCTTTTTAAAATTTTATTAAATAAAAAATAAATAAAAATAAAAATTTTAAAAGAGAATGCTCAAAACTCAACAAGAAGATAACCAATAAAGCAATGCATGAAGGACTTGATGATACTTCACCAAAGAGGATATAAAATGATGCTCAGCACTAGTCATTAGGGAAGTGAAAATTAAAACCACAATGAAATACCACTACAAACTTATTATGATGGCTAAAATAAAAAAAAAAACTTGACAATACCAAGTCCTGACAAGGGTGTAAAGTAACTAAAACTTTCATACATTACTTATGGAAATGCAAAAATAGTACAGTAACTCTGGGAAATGCAAAAATAGTACAGTAACTCTGGGAAAAAAAGAGTTTGGCAATTTCTTAAATAAACATACACTTATGATTTGAGCAATCTCATTTGCTGGTATTTATCCTAGAAAAAGCTTATGTTCACACATAAACCTACATATGAATGTTTAGAGAAGTATTATTCATAATTTCTAAAATCTGGGGGTAAAATACACTCAACAAATAAACTGTGAAAT
The DNA here is from genome assembly GCF_028885625.2 of Pongo pygmaeus. Lineage (NCBI taxonomy): Eukaryota > Metazoa > Chordata > Mammalia > Primates > Hominidae > Pongo > Pongo pygmaeus. Next base: position 89,418,129 of record NC_072384.2, read on the forward strand.
AGCCATACAATGGAATATCACTCAGCAATATAAAGCACTGATGCACATAACATAAACGCAATATGCTAAGTGAAAGAAGCTAGACTGAAAAGGTTACACACTATATGATACCATTTATATATTGCTTTCTGGAAAAGGCAAAACTAGGGATGGAGAACATTAGTGGTTGCCAGGGGATAGGTCTTGGGGAGGGGAAGAAGTACTGGGGAATTCTTTGAGGTGTTGGAATTCTTCTGTATCCTATTTGTGATGGTGGATACAATAATTTGTGCATCATAGATATCAAAGAAAGCAGATTTTATTGTATGTAAATTTTTAAAATTAGCCTAATCGTTTCACTTTTTAACACAAAGGCTACACTGTCTTCAATTTCAGAGTAAAATCCAAAGCTGTTACAATGATCTAGGAGACCCTATGAACTGGCCTCTGATTACCTCTCTGACCTCATCTTCTACTATACCCCCTTGATGATTATTCTCCAGCCACACTGGCCTCTTGACTTATCTCGAACATGGAAAGGAATACTCTTTCCTCTGGCTGACTCTTTCACCAAACAGCTCCATGCTTATTCACGCTCTCAACCTTTTCAGGTTATTTCAAATGTTACCTTCTCAGTAAGGCTTTCCCTGAAAACCCATTCTAAATGCGATCAAACCCTTATAATCACTTTCTTTTCTACTTTGAGTTTCCCCTTGGCACATAAATACATCAAACGTATAATAAGTTTTTGTTTCTTCCCATGATAAGGTAAGGTCCAGTAACACACAGATTTTGTTTACTATTTTTCTCACTCCAGTATTCCCAGAGCCTGAAAGAATGTCTGGCATATACATTCTTAGTAAATATTTCCTGGATGGAAGATGCAAAAAAGTGTTTGTGGAAAATCCTTTTCCTTCTGTATATAGGCTATGCTCCTTCTTGCTATTCCCTTATTTCTTCTAACTGAAAGGAACATGAACTGTGAGCATAAGGACAAAACCAATATGGTTAAGGACAATAAACGCAAATAACTAGGGAAAGCACAGGTCCCTGGTGGCATGAATGATCCACTGCACTAGCCCTATTCTGCCTACCTCAGCCTTCTTGTTATATGATAAAGACAAGGCACTATTAATTAAACAGCTGTAGGTGGCATTGGTTCCTTAAAAATTATGTAAAAAGAAATCAAAATACAAATGACTTATCTTTCTGGGCACTTCAGTAAATTAAAACCCTGTGTAAAATAATCCTCCTATAGGTTTATCAATCCAGCTAGTTTTTGTCCATATCAGGATTTCTGATTCTTTTCTGAAAAATCTAAAGTTACCATACAGTAACATACAACTAAAGTCACACTAATTTGAGTGAAAATATTTATTTTGTTTCTTGGCTCAGGCCCTAAGGAAAAGCCTGTATCAGGTTACAAAGTACCCAACAAAGTCTTTAAAAGATTTATTGTGCAGACATCAAGAGACTGAACAAAAAGAGGTTAAGGCTGCAGAATCAAAAGTGACATTTTACACTCCATCCACTGTGACAAAGGGTATCACACTCATGAAAGAGAAAGCTGGTTACAGCTTGAGATAAACCAAAATTATTAAATATCTCCCTTTCTAGTTCTGGCTCCCCAAATAATAAAGTTTTGAGCACTCTAATAAGCTAGACTCCTCAGTAAAAAGTAAACTTATCCCTGATTTTTACACTGGTGCTGTCCCAGGATATGTCTTGACCTTTGTGAATATTGTATTTCTCCACAATAAATAAACTTATGGGTATAATCATGTGTGGCTTAATGATGGGGATATGTTTTAAGAAATGCATTTTAGGTGATTTCATCATTGTGTGAATATCATAGAGTATACCTACACAAACCTAGATGGTACAGCCTACTACACACCTAGGCTGTACGTTATAGCTCATTGCTCCTAGGCTACAAATCTAAACAACATGTTACTGTACTCAATATTGCAGGCAATTGTAACAGAACAGTATTTGTGTATTTAAACACATAAAAGGTACAGTAAAAACACAGTATTATAATCTTACGGAATCACCATGTAACATGCATTGACTGAAAGATCCTTATGTGACATGTGACTATACTTGAGACCTTGCTAATTTTGTGGTAAATCAACAAATCAAGAAGCGAAATCAAAATAGGCAACATAATATACAGGGTCCAAGAATATGATACGTATACATTTACAAAGGAAAACTGGAGATAAACTGGCAAAAATAAACATGTTCGGATTTTAGGGGTTCCTAACCCACAGACTCTATCCACTAATGGGAAAAGGTAAAACTCAGGAAACCAGAGAGCAGCGCCTTGAAACTTGGCGGGACTGACCGAATGTCAGATTAGCCCGAGCAGCTACACTGAACGCTGGGGAAGATGCACCAGAATCCCGAAGTAGGAACCAGATTTCCAAACGAAGAAAGCTAGGCCCTAGGACTGTGGAGATTCTGTAGGAACCTAAGCGATGCTCACAAGAACAGAAGAACGGCTAATGAGAGGAACAAAAAGCTGTACAAGGAAGAGAAAGCTACCTTTCCACCCAATAACTCAACGCTGCGACCAAGAAAACCAGAGACGCGAGAGGCTCGCGTCATCCTGCAGCGCCGAGACCACAGACACTAGACAGCGACGCCTCCGGTGGGACGACTGGAGGTCACGTGGTACACTGTACGCCACCTTTCCCTTCTGGCGGAAAAAGCCATAGAGTCAGGTTGACAAGGCCTGAGAGAAATATGTCTGTATTAAATAATTGTGTATAGGTATATAATAAAAACTGGTTGTCTCTAAGTCTCTGTTTTGCTTTTACCTTTTCTTACAAGTGTCTTAGTTTGACATTGCCCATACAAAAGATGGCTGCACGGAAGCCTAGTCCTACCACGGAGTCTCAGGCCTAGAAGGGCCCGTGGGTGGGTTCTGTGGGCGGGGAACAGCCTACCCGGCTCTAGGTAGGAAGTTCAGGGCGGGACCAGAGATTGGCCATTTTGCGACTGCGCAAAGATGGTGGAAGAGGACAGTATCCGCGTGGTTCGTTGTGGCGGCAGCGAGTTGAACTTTAGGAGAGCTGTGTTCTCTGCAGATTCTAAGTATGAGGGGCACCGCGCTTTGTCGGCTGAGGGGCGGGGCGTGAGTTTCTCGAGGGTCGGGGAGAAGGAACTGTCAGTCGCGTTCGGACTGGCCCGCCTGGCGGATATCGGCTTTGGGTAGAGCACGCGCCCGTGGGGGATCCCCAGGGTACCCGGGAAGTCCGGTTAGCACTGCAGGTTGGGGTGCGCCCCCCGATTGCTGGACAGTTTGCCTGCAGGTAGATTGAAAGGCCCTGGAGCCGGTCTCTGTGTCGAGGATCTGGAAGGTGCTCGGGCGGCTGGAAAATGGTCCAGGCGTGGATTTGTATGCCACTACCTTTGCAGTACCTACTCTTTCGTACAGAATCATGTTTTGGAGTGACTAAAACCTAAAACTATTCCGCTTTTTCTACCCACTCCTCACCCCTGAAGCATAGTGCATAGAGCATAGTGCAGTCTTTTTGGAACTGTACATGAAAACAGATGTTAGATTCTTTATGAGATAAAAATACGCTAAGACTTGGTCTCTCTTCTCAGTGTAGCTGGAAACCAAACCACTCTCTGGCTTCAAAATCCACTTCTTACATTATGAAACCTTTGTAAGTTTCTTAAACTTTGCCTCAGTTGCCATCATCTGTAAAGGGGGATAATATTTAGTTTATCTCACGTGGTTATTGGGAGGATTAAATGCCTCAGTATGTTAAAACTGCGGACAACAATGCCCGGCACATAATGGCTCAATGTATGTAGCTGTAATCATTATTACTGTATTGTCAGGTTTTCAAATAACTTTAGGTAGAGTGGCACTTAATAAAATCAAAAAACCCTTTCTGTCTTAGAAGAGTAGAGATAGTATTTTATAAAAATTTGTAGCCTCCACAATATTCTTTTTTTTTTTTTTTTTTTTTTGATACAGAGTCTCACTCTGTCACCCAGGCTGGAGTGCAGTGGCTCGATCTAAGCTCATTGCAACCTCCGCCTCCCTGGTTCAAGCAATTCTGATGCCTCGGCCTCCTAAGTAGCAAGTATTATAAGCGCGGGCCACCACGCACGCTAATTTTTGTATTTTTAGTAGAGAGAGGGTTTCGCCATGTTGGCCAGGCTGCCCTGGAACTCCTGGCCTCAAGTGATCTGCCCACCTGAACCTCCCAAAGTGCGGCGATTACAGTGAGCAACCGTTCCCGGCCCACCCCCACAATATTCTGCATATGAGTGTATGACAGGTAGTTGTTGAAGGTAATGCAAGCATGACTGAAAGAGCTTTCATAAATTGCCTTAGAAGCCAAAAAAAGAAAAAATGAGTCCTTTGGCTTTGTTGACATTGATCTTATGAATCAAAGGAAGAAACAGGTTTTAAGAGGCTGTCACACTGTGACACTTCGGACTCATATCCGTGTAACCAGTTTCTTCTTCAGTGTACTGTTCCTATACCTTATTCATTATAATGAGGTCCATTGTGTGTTTGATTTGCTAAGCCCAACAATTCATTTTTTAAGTACTTGTCAACTATCTATTATGTATAACATGCTGCAATGACAAAAACTAAGATAATTTTAATATTGATCCTGCCTTCAAGGAGCTTACAGTCTAGTGAGGAAAAGGAATACTCAGTAACAGATTTTTCTTACTGTGGTCCTGTAGGAAGGAGCTCATAAGAAGAGATTACTTCCCAAACTAAGAAGGATGGAGAAGATTGCTGAGCAAATGACATTTGTGCTAGATGATATTTTAAGTGGGGAATATGGACAGAAGACATTTCAGGTGGGGAGGACAGTACAAGCAAGAAAGACAGAAGTGATTTCTGTTGAACAGGCTGGTACAGTTAGCTACTAAGAATGGTATATATTAAGGGAGGTAGTGGGAAATGAGGTTGGAAAGGACATATGCTGCCAGTTGTTGGTTGTTGTTTGGACCAAAGAGAATGGTTTTTTAATTCTTTAAGGGGACAGCAGTAATCAGTTGTAATTTGATTGTGTTTCTTCCATAATGTTAACCTGAAAACTGTAAAACTCTATGATACATGTTGGTGAGTGGAGAAATGAGAGCTGGGTAGGCTGGTGTACTCAAAGTACAGTGATGGCATAGAAGAGGGAGTTACATAGTCAGTTTTCCCTTCAGTAGTGGTTCTTGCAGCAATGGCAAGAGTTTGCCTCACCAGTGATACTGGGGGATGGAATGCCAAGCAAACAAGCTTGAAATCTGGGGGCCTTGAAAACTGGGGGGATGGAGACTTCCATGTAAAGTCAGTGTAATTACAGCATAGGGTATAAGAGATGGCAGGAAAAGACTCTGGAAGAATAGAGACTGGGGTTAGAAGACCAGTGCAGGCATCCAAGCAAGAAATCACTTTTGCCCAAACCAAGGTAATATTGAACATGGAGAAAAGAGACAGAGTTTTAGAGTGATTTCACAGTCAGTGTCAATGGGAAGATAGAGTTCAGTTCGGGGTTATTAACTCTAAGCTACCTGTAAAACAACCAGGTGGATATAGCTAGTAGTAGGTAGAAATTCAGCACTGAAGTTTGGAGAACTTGGTCAAGATTTAGAGATTTTTTTTTTGTCATCTATATATAAGCTAATCATTAAAACCATTTATCTAACAAATGACAGGATTTTAATGAACTCAGCAAAGATTTGAATATTATCTACAAGGTACCACAAGGGGTTGGCTGCTTTATACAAAGGGGAATAATTTTGTATTTTACCTCAAGGTGCTTATCAAGAAAGCCAAAATCATAAAAAGACAGAGTTGTGGAATTTTGGCGGCTTGCTCTTGAAACTAGAACAAAAACTCTGTTCTGGGTACTTGAGTAGGTAGTTCTAAGGGGCATGTGGGTATACATGTAAGTTCCTGGTGTTCCCGTATTAGATATTACTGACTCTCAGTCCAGTTCTGTTTGCATCCCATTCTGTGGCATCCCACAGTTATATGGTGCTATGAATTATTGCACTGGGGTTGTTAGGGTAGAGAAAACTGAAACAATGAGTCATCCTTGCCTTTCACTTTCCTAAATTGCCCACAAGCTAATGTCCCAAACTCAGTATTTTTCCCTTACAGATCATTCTGAGTATTGCTGCTGTAACAATTTTCCTAAGTTGTTACTGTTATAACATTATTACTCTGACTCTTATTCCTAGTCTTGCTCAGAACTTTGTAACAGTTTTTTGTTGCCTCCTTAACTATAGCTCCTCTATGTGGCTTTCAATCCCTTCTCTGATACAGCTCAACTCTTCCTACCCAACTGTTTCCTGATACTATCCATTATAGACACTTTGCTTGTCAGATAAGTACATTATCTGTGTCTTGTACATAATCATACTATTTCCTTGCTTTTGCTTATGTTGCTGTTTTTTCTTCCCACCCCTTAAATCATACATCCTTCAGAGTCTAGTTTAAATCTTGGTTCCGACTTCAAACATTCCTGATTTCTTACTTCTTCACTTTCTCAACAAAGATGAATCCTATGTGACAGGTGTTGTGGTGGGTGCATTACACACCTTCCAGTCTACAAGGTTAAGGTATTATCCCTATTTAGTGAGTGCTTACTGTGTATGCTAAGCTTGTATTTGCATGCAATGTTTTCATTTAAACTCTATGAGAATGTGTTATTTGCATTTTACAGTGGCTAACTGTAAGTGGAGATGTGAAGTTTAAAGAGGTTAAGTAAATTCTCCAACATCATTCAGCTAATACATAATAAAGCTGGCATTCGAATCCATTTGTATTTGACTTATTGTTTCTAATAAGTGAAAACACAGTGTCTCACCTCAAAGACTCACAGTCTGGTAGAGGAGAAACATAGTACACAGACAGTCTTAATGCCTTGTGGTAAGTTCTGTGATGGAGCTAAGCCCACTGTCATGTAGAAGCACATTAGGACGGGTGCTGATCTAGAATGAGAAGATGAGGAAGGGCTTCCAGGAGAAAATTCTGAGCTGAATCTTAAAGCAGTAGTCAAGAGAAATGGGAAAGACTGAAAAACTGTCACTGATTGGAAGGTTCTGAGAAGATATGACAACTAATGTGGTGTGCTGGATTGGGGTCTAGGAACATAAAAAAGACATTAATGGAAAAAGTGAAGAACTCCAAATAAATTATGTAGTCAATAGTCATGTACCAGTGTTAATATCTTAGTTTTGACTAACGTGCTGTGCTTATGTAAAGTGCTAACATTTGTGGAAGCTAGGTGAAGCGTATACAGAAACTCTGTGATTCTTCTGTAAATCTAAAATTATTTCAAAATTAAAAGTTAAAAAATAAGCTTACTCTTAGGAAATAAAAAAGAAGTAATTAGAAAACGTGTTCTATGTAGATAGCAGAGAGTGCAAAATCATGGAGAGAAAGTTGACTTTGAAGAGTTGCATTTAAGTAATTGAAGCCATTGTTCTATGCTGAGAAACAAGAAGAGAGGACATTCCTTTTTTCTGAGGAAGCTTATCAGAATCAATTAGGGAAAGTTTTCTTGGCCAACAGTAGCCTCCTACCCACCACTGTCTCAAGGAAGCCATATCTAAGGGACCTCTGCATATTGATAGGGTGTGTCTGGCGGATGGGGGAAGTTGTTGGAGTTATGAACTATTTTAATAGAGTACAGTGTTAAGTGAAAAAGTAGTTCAGGTTAGACTGGGATCAGACTACCAAAGCCTTAAGAATTTGGATCATTTCCTAAAGGCAGAGGGAAAACATTGAAGGATTTTAACTTTATCTGAGGAAGTAATATGGTCAAATTTGCAAAATTAGTCTGGTGTGACTGTGAAAGCTGCATTGAAGGACTGTACCTGGAGACTGTAGGAAGCCCTGAAGAGTGGTGCAGGCTGGAGATGTTAAGCTTCTGAACTGAAGTACTCATGGGAATGGAGAAGAGGCTCTAGCCAAAGGGCAGGTTATATATTGCAAATGCTTTGTTGCTCATACATTCTTGATCTTATACCATTTCATACAACCATGCCTCCTGGCTGACAGCACTTACAAGATTCCATTGATTATAAGATGCATCCTAATTTCAAAGAGATGAACATGTGAAAATCAAGTGTCTTGAACTAATAAAATAGGATAGTAGTGGTCCCAGTTTGCAACAAATTTAGTGTGTTGTAATACAGTAGCTCTCCCTTGTCCACAGAGGATATGTTCCAGGACCCTCAGTGGATGCCTAGAACCACAAGTAATACTAGACGCTCTATATAGTAAATGTTTTCCTATACATACATACCTATGATAAAGTTTAAGTTATAAATTAGGCACAGAGATTAACATCAATAACTAATAAAGTAGAACAATTATAACAATATGTCAGCATCACTACTCTTATACTTTGGGGCCATTATTAAGTAAAATAAGGGCTACTTGAACATAAGTACTTCAGTACAGCAATAGTGGATAGGATAACCTAGACAGTTTCTACGTGACTAACGGGCAGGTCTGTCTACAGCGAGAATGCTGGAAAAAGGAATGATTCATGTCCCAGGTGAGACAAGGGAATTCACTACTGAGAATGGCATACAATTTTAAACTTATGAATTGTTTCTGGAATTTTCCATTTAATATTTTCAGATTGATCTTGACTGTAGGTAATTAAAACCAGGGAAAATGAAACCATAAATAAGAGAGTACTGCTATGAATATAATAGACATGGAGCAAATATTTTTCAGTTGGAAGATACAAGAAGATTTATATTTCTGTGCCTTGTTCTGTGATAATATCATGAAACTAGTCAAACAGTGCCCCAAGTAGCTTAACCACTTTTAGTAATTTAGTAGCTGCTGCTACATGGAAGAAATCCACAAATCCAGAAAGACAAAGCAAAGCCAGCATTTCAGCAACAAGAAACAAAAATGGAATAAAGTCTTTGTATTTTTCTGTACAAAAGGCCCAGACCTCACCAACTGGAGCAGAACCTTTGACTTACCGTTTGTAAGCTGGTGTTGCCAGTGAATCATGGAGATGTTGGGGACATGGAAAAACACTGCTGTTGGCAGTACTATTGAAGAGTAATAGTTCATAGTGACTAGCACAGTGTTTGCATCCATTTAATGAGCAGGCAACTTGGTTCAGTTGGCTGTTTTTGCAGGATAATTCCATTTATAGCCTCTGTCTACAAACAGGCAAGAGATATGATATTGGCGTCATTAATCTTTTCTGAGTTAATAATCTCTTCTGAGTTAATGAACTGATTGGTCATAGATGTCCCCATAGACAAAAGGCACACAAATTTGAGTATACAATACTTAAACTATACCAAAAGAAACATCTGTTGCATTTTTATCATGGACAGTGAAAAGATCCTACTACCTATTGAGTATGTGATATGGTTTGGCTGTGTCCCCACCCAAATCTCATTTTGAATTGCAGCTCCCATAATTTCCACATGTTGTGGGAGGGACCCAATTGGAGATAACTGAATCATGGGGGCAGTTTCCCCTATACTGTTCTTGTGGTAGTGAATAAGTCTCACGAGAGCTGATGGATTTATAAAGGGGAGCTCCCCTGCACAAGTTCTGTTTTTGCCTGCCACCATGTAAGACATGCCTTTCACCTTCCACCATGATTGTGAAGCCTCCCCAGCCACGTGGAACTGTGAATCCATTAAATCTCTTTCCTTTATAAATTTGAAGAGGGAGATGGTAAGGTTTTGAATGAGATATGAAAAGCACCTAGGTGCAATGGCTCCCACCTGTAATCTCAGCATTTTGGGAGGCCCAGGCAGGTGTATCACTTGAGGCCAGGAGTTCAAGACCACTGAAACGATGAAAAATGTCTTTTTCAGCAGTGTGAAAACAGGCTAATACAGTATGTAAAACTTACTTTTCTTTCTTTTTTTTTCCAGGTATATCTTCTGTGTCTCTGGAGACTTTGTTAAAGTTTACAGCACAGTTACAGAAGAGTGTGTACACATACTGCATGGACACAGAAATCTGGTGACTGGAATCCAACTTAACCCCAACAACCATCTACAGGTGTCAAACAGTTTATAGCTGAATACTTTAAGATTGGCTTTGTTCTTGACAGAAAAATTTGAGTTGAATTTGACTGAGAAACTTTCCAGGTTATAAGTAAAATATTTGCTTATTTTCAGTTGTAGGGTATTTTTCACTTGCTAAATTACATTGCCTATAGCATATTCTGTCAACCATTTGTTCCACAGAATGCTAATAGGTGTTACTTGAGAAGCATATTCTTGGCTGTATGAGTTTCTGAAATTCAGGGCTAGGCACAGTTAAATGTATTTGTTGATTGTAATCTTTTTAGGTTCTCTTACATGCATTGCGAATATCCAAAAGGGGTATGTAGTATTTGGTGTTTCTCAAACTTACTTGGCTTGTGAACCGTTTGGTTTCTGGAACACATTTTGAAAAATGTTCGCCAGGAGGTATTGATTTGGTAGATATGTTCCTTTAGAAGTAAGGCTCTGGCTTATTCTAGATATTGCCTAGTCTTAAGACCAGTGTCTAGATAAGAAAATTTGTTTGGTGAGTGGGTCATCTAGTTAGTTTCAAGACAAATTTGGGAATGTAATTTAGTCCACATTTTCCCACATCCCCCACAAAGCAGCCCTTCTTTTTCAGTATTTAAGAATAACAAAATGGTCTTTTGTTCTTGCATACTCTCACTCATAGGTGGGAATTGAACAATGAGAACACATGGACACAGGAAGGGGAACATCACACTCTGGGGACTGTTGTGGGGTGGGAGGAGGGGGGAGGGATAGCATTGGGAGATACACCTAATGCTAGATGACGAGTTAGTGGGTGCAGTGCACCAGCATGGCACATGTATACATACGTAACTAACCTGCACATTGCGCACATGTACCCTAAAACCTAAAGTATAATAATAATAAATTTTTAAAAAGTATACTTAAAAAAGAATAATGAAATGGTCATGTTAATTCTGTTCTTAAGTTTCGGCAAATCTACTAAAATTTTATCTCAACAATATTTTGTTCTTGCTCTCATTTTTAATCCAATTCCATTTTCCTGGATTAGTCACAGCCAACTTGGAAGTTATTGATTAAGGATGGATTTGCATTGCCATTCACTTTTATTCCAAAGGAAATAAAGTAGCACCGATCTTTTCTTTCCAAAATTAAATGAGCTACTCCTAAAAATCAAAGTTAAGTAACTTTTCTGCGGGATCCAAGTACATATTTTATGCTTGCCATCTTCTGACGGTTTGACAAAAGTTTATCGCTGTGTGTAGTATTTGAATGTTTTTAATAGCAAAACTATCATTTTGTTAAAATTGAAATTTGTGAAGTCCATATACTAAGTTTTATAGCCAAAAAAAACATATATACAATTCATAAAAGCTTTGTTTCAGATGACTGAGAGTGAATAAAATTAGAGGAGGGCAGTTTTATCAGTAGATTTGGTTGAGGTGCAGGGGCAGCAGTTCTGGACTTAGGAGTCACAGTATTTGTGTATTAACCATTGTTTTGACAGTAATCACATGTTTGACTTGTTACATTTTACTAGTTCATATTTATGATTCTCATATGCAGTAATTGTGATATAAATTTCCTAGTTTGTATAATTTTTTGACTTGGATAGATAATATGGTTTTACTCCAACATTTTTACATTCCTCTTCTCTGAGTCCATGTCTCTATTTGCAGAAATCCTAAAATTGCCACTTTCTTTAAAAATATTAAAATTCTTTGTAAACATTATAAGGAAAGTATTTTCCTATAACAGTGACAACAAAAAATCTAGCAGAAACTTAGTATTAATAAAACTAAGTACACTCGGACAAAAATAAACCTATGTGTTAGTAAGGTCTTCTGGTGCTACCAAAGTATGGTCCACAGACCTGTGTCCTAAACCGTTAGTTACCATTCTGTATAAGAGTACAGAATGTGAGTATCACAAAACACTCTGACATTGCCACAGCATCCAAGCACATTATAATTTCTATTGTATTTTATGAAAGTATTGGTCCTTGATGGATTGGAAGAAATTTTTTTTAAGCAGAATATTCTTCAGTCACTTGAGAAGCACTCCCTTAATACTCATATAAGGTGAAAGGAGTTTGGCTAATAGAACTGAGTAAACTGAGTTCTGGCAGGAAGAGCAACAAGCTCTTGTGGGTGTTTTTTTGTTTTGTTTTGTTTTGTTTTTTGGAGAGTCTCACTCTGTCTCCCAGGCTGGAGTACAGCAACGTGATCTCAGCTCACTGCAACCTCAGCCTCCCGAGTAGCTAGGATTACAGGGATGTGCCACCACGCCTGGCTAATTTTTGTAGGGGTTTCGTCATGTTGGCCAGGTTGGTCTCGAACTCCTGGCCTCAAGTGATGCACCTGCCTGGGCCTCCCAAAGTGCTGAGATTACAGGTGGCAGCCACTGCACCTAGGTGCTTTTCATATCTCATTCAAAACCTTACCATCTCCCTCAAGATAGAAAGTTGACGTTTTTCCTCTCTCTTTTAGTTAAAACTTGAAATGGATGGATCTGCTTCTTGCAGAAAGCTGTGAAAAGATTGTTTTGCAGAAGCAATATAAATAAATGACTCTACCTCTTTAAGGTTAACAGTGAATTAACGAATAGAAAATGCCCCGATCAACATTTAATTATTCATTTGATATCTTGATGAATTTCTTTTTTTTAATCAATTTTGTATTGTTTTACCCTTTTAGCTGTATTCTTGTTCCCTTGATGGCACAATTAAACTGTGGGACTATATAGATGGCATCTTAATAAAGGTATGTGGATTGATCTTTACTTTTCGTTATGTGAAAAAAAAAAGGCAATGTAATTTAATGGTAGATGTACTGTTTCTTTCTATAAGGCCAAATATTTAAATAGACTTCCTAAACAAGTTACAAAATAACATAAAAAAATTAATTTGACTATATAAAAATTTTCCACTTATAAAAGACAAGTTAAAGCTGGAAGAAGATATTTACAAAAGATATTATTCCAAATATACAAAAATCTTCCCAAAAACCAATAAGGAAAAACTAAAGCCTGGTAGAAGAAATTGGCATAAAGTAGGAATATGTAAATTCACGGAAAAGAAATACAAATAGGCAATAAATATGAAGAGATGCTTAAACGCATTAATAAAGAAATCTAAATTAAAACAAATGACACAATATTTCCCCTCATAAATTTAGCCAAATTGTAGATTGAAAAAAAATCTAGTGATAGGTAAAGTATAGAGAAACAGGCACTTTTTTACCCAATGAGAGTTAAAACTGAAAATCAGTAAACACGTTTTGCTACAGCAGTCTCACCTCGGAATATAATGGCCTGTACACAAAGTCCTTATAGCGTTGTTTATGGTAGGAAAAAAGTTAAATATGACCTTGATGTCGGTTAAAATTATGATACATTCAATACAATACCATTTCAGATCTATATGTAGGAAACTTGAAAGGGTATTTAACAAATGTGTATTAGTTGTCTTCTGTAGGCCAGGTACTCTCCTTACGTTAGGAATATAGCAATGAGCAAAATACATAAAAATCCCTGCCTTAATGGATCTTATGTTCCACTGGAGGGAACAGACAGTAAACACTATGGTGCTCTTTATCTTTCAGACTTTCATAGTTGGATGTAAACTTCATGCCCTCTTTACTCTTGCCCAAGCTGAGGATTCTGTCTTTGTTATAGTAAATAAAGAAAAACCAGGTACGGTATAATTAACTTATTATATATGGCATTGAGTGGCTCTTTACATTTTACAGTTCCTCAAAATTTAACATTTTGGTTTTAATCTGAAGCCAACAGTTTTTAGAATCGGCATTTAAATTGCTTTTGTCATTATTGTGTTCATTTGGAGATGCTTTGTATGAATTCTGAAATATGCAGTGAGGGAGGGATTATTTTTTATGTAGTTGTAATAGTAGACTGCAGACCTCAAATTTTAAATCTGCTTTACAAAGGTGGATAGAATTTGTCTTTCTACTGAACTTAAATCTGTTATTAAGCATCACTATCGTTTTATCTATCATTGAACACTTCTTACTTTCTTGAGTCAGGGATGAAATGGCATAGAAAATCGGTTGATACTGGCCAGGCGCGGTGGCTCACACCTGTAATCCCAGCACTTTGGGAGGCCGAGGTGGGCAGATCACAAGGTCAGGAGATCTAGACCATCCTGGCTAACACGGTGAAACCCCATCTCTACTCAACAAAATACAAAAAATCAGCCGGGTATGGTGGCGGGCACCTGTAGTCCCAGCTACTCGGGAGGCTGAGGCAGGAGGAGAATGGCATGAATCCAGGAGGTGGAGCTTGCAGTGAGCCAAGATGGTGCCAGTGCACTCCAGCCTGGGTGACAGACTGAGACTCTGTCTCCAAAAAAAAAAAAAAAATTGGTTGATATTAAGAACCAATAATGTGACTAAGTTATTATTAATTACATTTTTACTGTCTTTGGAAGATTGGTCCATTGAAACTGCCGTGCATCAGCATTTTAGGAATTCCTAGAATATTGTCAGTGATTACAAATAATTGTCCCTTATGATAGAATTTGATAAAACAGAACACTGACATGAGGACACATCTAAAGAAATTTTCTGATCCCCAAATTCAAGAATGCCACTGTATCCTGTGGTGTCCTCCATAAAATACAGTTGTGTTCAGAATGAAGAATATGAAGCAGCTTTAAGATGATAGTGGGGCCGGGCATGATGGCTGACAACTGTAATCCCAGCACTTTGGGAGGCCAGGGCCGTAGGATTGCTTGAGGTCAGGAGTTTGAGACCAGCCTAGGCAACATATACCATGACCCTGTCTCTAAAAAGAAAAAAAGAAAAGTAAGTTAGATGTGGTGCCTATAGTCCTAGCTACTCAGGAGGCTGAGGTGGAAGGATCACTAAACCACCTCCAAAGGACATTTCAAAAAATGTTGTAGAGATGGCAATGTTCTTAAAAATAATTAAGTCCTCATGCCAGACGACTACTTGAAACATAGCACTCTTTTTTAAGTTCGGTTTTGTATATTGAATACATGAATTTCTGATAACAGTTCACATGTTTATGAAAAATTCAAGTTCCTAATCTTCCTGACAGGCAGTTAGTTGATCACTAGGTTTGGGATGTACTTTAGGAATCTGCATTTTTAATATCGTCCCAGGTGATTCTGCTCATCACTCGTATTTGGTAACAACTTCCTGTACTCACTCCATGATTCCTCACTTGGAAAAGTAGTTGACAATAGCTGTAGCAAAACTTTTTACCCATGATTCTAAACACTGACTGCGCATAAGAATCACATGAAGAACTTAATAAGATTCTGTGTGCTGGGGCCTAGATTACTGAAAAATTTCCCAGTTGTGTCTAATATGCAAGACAGGGTGGAAAACGACTGATCTAAAGTAAAGATCTTGTGTTGTAATCTAAATTCTTCTCATAATGAGATCTGTTATTAGTCTTCAGTACTTGGCATATAATGGGCACCCAGCATAAGAAAATCTGGATAGCTGCTACATAAAAATGTCAGTCAGGCTTGAAAAGATCCCCTGTGCTAGCTGGCTTGCTTATTGCACCACTGGCCTCTCATACTCAAATACAAAAACATATATTATACATATATGTATACCCTTTTTGTGTTATCTGTGTTCCACAGCCCAAAACCAGACTCTGATAGAAAATTGAATAAATCGTGTTGCAGTTACTTCTCTGGTTTGAAAACAAATTAGCCTTTTATTAACATGTTATTTTTGATGGTATTATTTCTTGACTATGTGTCATATAGTCATTCAACACCTAATTGAGCCCCCACCATGTGCTAAATACTGTTATGATTGCACAAAACAAAACACTTCTAAGTCCCAGTAGTAAACTGACTGGATTAGTTAATATGATACAGTAAGATGAAAGGTGGTCTAGAGAAAAATAAAGGAGGAGAGGGAAATGGGCAACATAGGAGGAGTAAATACTAAATGAGAGGAAGAAGGGCTGTGCAGCTATATTGGAGAAGGGAGGTGGGTGGAAGTGAGCCAGTGGAGAATAGATTATATTTAGCATCATAGGCTGTTGGAAGGACTTTTGCTTTTACTCTGAGTAAAAAGAATACCCTTGAGGAGATATTTTTTAAAGGTATATAAAGAGAAGACTATGTCGGTATTACAGAAAAGGAGATTTTACCCTAATATTATGGCAGGCCTATCATAGCATTTCTGAAAACTCTCAGATGGTTTGTTGCTTTTGGCTACTCAGTTCACCAACATTCATATTCTTTTTCCATTTTAACACCCAGCTTAATACTTTGGAATGTAAAATGCACTAGTAAGATACAAGTTGATTTGTATTTCTTTTTTTTTTTTTTTTTTGAGACAGAGTCTTGCTCTGTCGCCCAGGCTGGAGTGCAGTGGCACAGTCTCGGCTTACTGCAACCTCCACCTCCCAGGTTCACGCCATTCTCCTGCCTCAGCCTCCTGAGTAGCTGGGACTACAGGTGCCCGCCACCACGCCCAGCTAATTTTTTGTATTTTTTTTAGTAGAGACAGGGTTTCACCGTGTTAGCCAGGATGGTCTCGATCTCCTGACCTTGTGATCCACCTGCCTCGGCCTCCCAGATTTGTATTTCTATATATTTGCAGCATTTATGTACATGAGCTATGGAATTAGACTTCCATTTAAAACTTGATCATTCAAACAAAGAGTCCAACTTTAAGGTATGTTTTGTTCAAGATTAGCCTAGAATTATTATCTTGCATCAAATAAATTCTAGAGTACTGATTAGCAGTTTCATAGGGCCAGGTACAGTGGCTCACACCTATAATCGCAGCAATTTGGGAGGCAAGATGGGTGGATCACTTGAGGTCAGGAGTTTGAGACCAGCCTGGCCAACATAGTGGAACCCCATCTCTACTAAAAATACAAAAATTAGCCAGGCTTGATGGCACATGCCTGTAGTCCCAGCTACTCGGGAGGCTGAGGCAAGAGAATTGCTTGAACCTGGGAGGCAGAGGTTGCAGTGAGCCGAGATCACACCACTGCACTCCAGCCTGGGCGACAGAGTGAGACTTTGTCTCAAAAAGAAAAAAAAATCATATGAATAAATTCCTTGCACATGTTTGCTCTCTCTAGAGAAGCTTTATATTAATATAGCTTCCTTTGGCTAGATATATTTCAGCTGGTTTCAGTGAAACTGCCAAAATCATCAAGCCAGGAAGTAGAAGCCAAGGAGCTGTCGTTTGTTTTGGATTACATAAACCAGTCACCCAAGTGCATTGCCTTTGGAAACGAGGTAAATTTTTTTTTTGTTCATTTTATGTTTTGTACCTAAAATTTCTTTCCTGCAATCTCTCTTGTGAGCATTTTATGTTACAGTGATTTTATATTCCCTTGAATTACTATATTTGTATTAGTAACTAAGAAGCCTCTTCATTGCTTTAGCATGTATTTATGGTATAGATTTTTTAGGACTATCCTTATTTTTGTGTATTCTGTCCTATTGCCTTTGTAAACTCTCTTAGACTATGTGTCTGTAGAAATTATGGCCTCCCTGTTCATAATTAATATGCCCATTATAGAAAATTTGGAAACTACAGAAAAATATAATGACGAAATAAAACCTATAATCTCACCAGTGATAATTGAAGAGTCTCTTTCTAGGCTTTTTTCTTAACATTCATAAAATAACTTTTCCCAAAAAGAATTAAGATCAGAAGTCTTTTCATCTTTTTTTCACTTAACATTGCAGCATGTGTGTATATTAACATGTTTTTCATAAATTATTACTGATGTTTATACTGTGATTTCTTCAGCCATTCCCTGTTAACAGTTACTTTACTATTTTAAAATCAAATGCTATGAAAAGCCTCCGGACATCACTGTAGCGGCATGCTTCTTTAGTCTTAAGTTTTGTAGCATTATTTTGGCATTATTCTGAAAAGAGTTAATTTCTCAGAGTAAACTTTTTTAACATCATTAATGTCAGCATTCTTCAGCATTGTTAGTCATCAAATAAATATGAATTAAAACCATAGCAACATACCACTTTAGGTCCACTAGAATAGCTAATGTTGACAAGATATAGAGCAAAGTTAAATACATTTACCTAGCGATTCCATTCCTACATAGAGAGAAATGAAAACATAACCACAAAATGATGCATACAGGAGTGATTATTCATAGTAGCTCCAAAATGTAAATTAACCCAAATACTCATCAGCAAGAGAATAAACAAATGTGATATGCATACAGTGGAATGCCGCTCAGCAATAAAAAGGAGCTAATGACACACATGAGAACGTAGATTAAATTCAAAAAAGATGATGGATGATGTTGAGCCACAGAGGACAAGCAGAAAAGAGTGTATATTTTACCATTCCATGAATGTGAAATTCTACAACCAGCAGAGAAATAAGCTATGGTGATCGAAACAGATAGGTGGGATGGGAACATTGAGGAATGACTGTAAAGAGGGAGGAGGGGGCATTTCTGAGGAAGGAAATGTTCTAGATCCTGATTGTGGCAGTGGTTATATAGGTGTACATGTATATCAAACATTGCATTTTAGTGTACATAAGTTATTCCTAATGGAAAAAAATTCTAGTCATTGTACTTTAAGCTTGAGAGTCTAGTTTTAGGATTTAGGACCTAAGTTCATCTTTTAATTTTCTATCATTGTTGTAATAGTATGATTATTCTTTCTACAGCCAAAGTGGAATATATCATATTAATATACTCTTATCAGCTGAACAAAGTTACTGTTAACTTTTTTGAGGGAATATTTCTTTTTAAACAGTGTTGGGCCGGGCGCAGTGGCTCACTTCTGCAATCCCAGCACTTTGGGAGGCCGAGGCGGGCAGATCACCTGAGGTCAGGAGTACGAGACCAGCCTGGCCAACATTGTGAAACCCCATCTCTACTAGAAATACAAAAATTAGCCAGGCATGGTGGTAGGCGCCTGCAATCCTAGCTATTTGGGAGGCTGAGGCAGGAGAATCACTTGAACTCGGGAGGCAGAGTTTGCAGTGAGCCGAGATCGCACCATCGCACTCCAGCCTGGGGGACAAGAGCGAGACTTTGTCTCCAAAAAAAAGAAAAAAAAAAGAGTATTGACTATTTTTGTGAATGTTTATCTTCTTTTTGAAATACCAGGGAGTATATGTTGCTGCAGTACGGGAATTTTACTTGTCTGTTTATTTTTTCAAAAAGAAAACAACATCAAGGTAAGAATTATTTTTTATTGGCTTTATTTTATTTGCTCAAGTGTTCTTTATAATTTTATTTCTTCCTAATACCTATAATCCAAAGCTATTCCTAGTTTTATGTTGCAAGAGAGTGTAAGACTGTGAAGTATGGAGGTACAGTTTTTAACCATACCATATAGTTTTTAAGCATGCTGTTAGTCACCAAAACCTAGGAAGCTTTTTCCATCCAAAAGCCCTATACACCTAAATTCTAGTCTGCATTCTTGGAGTCAAAATTGGATGTAATTTGACAGGGTTTCACCACATGATTCTCATTGTCATTTTATGGATGTAGGAATGAATGTAGGCTTTGGGATATGTAAGTTTTAATTGGATCAGATTTAGTCTATTTGATCCCCACTGCACCTCGATTTAAAACACATTTAAAATGTAGATAATATCTACCTAACAGAGTTGTAATGATGAATAAGGTGACATATTTAGAGCAGCTAGTGCTAAGTATCGAGTAGTTACTATTCGAAAGTAATAACTACCTCTTCCCTTTTACCCTGGCAAGATTGCTTTTTTTTTTTTTTTTTTTTTTTTTGAGACAGAGTCTTGCTCTGTCGCCCAGGCTGGTGCAATGGTGTGTTCTCGGCGCACTGTAACCTCCACCTCCCGGGTTCAAGTGATTGTCCTGTCTCAGCCTCCTGAGTAGCTGGGACTACAGGTGTCTGCCACCAGGCCAGCAAATTTTTGTATTTTTAGTAGAGACGGGGTTTCACCATACTGGTCAGGCTAGTCTTGAATTCCTGACCTCAGGTGATCCCCTGCCTCAGCCTCTGAAAGTGCTGGGATTACAGGCGTGAGCCACTGTGCCCAGCCAATTGCTTTCTTTTTAGTATAATATTGATCCTGACTTCTTCAGAGCCTGAAGATTAACAAGTATTCAGCCAAAGAATAGGAAATAGGCTAGATATTATAACAAGTAGATTGATCCCTTTGGATTTGTACTTTCAGATGCATTAGCCATTTGTCTCGGATCTAACGTCTCAGGTTTGATTATGCCTCATGCTAAAATGTAGGTTCAGTGAGAAATTTGAACAAGCTTTGCCCAGGCCAAAAAAAATCACTAAAATCTTTACTTAAATGTCAGTGGCTTCCATAGATAAATTATTATGGTAGAATATTAGTTACATGAAGTTCATATTGTATATTGATGTATGTTTACAAAACAGAATGCTTGATGCTTGATCAAAATTTTCTTTTTAAAAAAAATTCTGCAGTTATTGAATTCTGAGCTCTACAATTTTGGTTGCTATTGCTGGGAACTCTCTTCTACTTAACTACATCACCACTTTTAATAATTAGGGAATTTGTTTTTTTTTTTCTCCTAGGTTTACTTTATCATCATCAAGAAATAAGAAGCATGCTAAGAACAATTTTACATGTGTAGCATGTCACCCAACGGAAGACTGCATCGCATCTGGTCACATGGATGGCAAAATTCGTCTTTGGTCAGTTTACTCATGAAGAGCATGGCGATCATTTACGTACTATTTTACGTTAGTCATGTAGAACAGGGCTATCTCTGGGTCCAAGGAAGCAGCCTCCCTTTCCTTTTTTGTGTGCTTTTCATTTCGTACTTATTGTTTTAGAATTTCTAGCCTTGAGCTTATAAAGTGAGTGAAAAATTTTTTGTTGCCTATGATCATTTTATTGAAGAAAACTTTTTTGTTTGCCTTTATCCAAAAAGGAAAAACTGACAATAGTGAATATCTAGGAGGGTACCACAGATGGCATATTATTTATAGAAGTCAGTCACTCTGGTTAGAAATAGAAAGTATGCACATTAAGACCAGAAGCCTTCATATTATGATTTATTATGTTTGGTATAATATTATGTTTATTGTATTTGGCATGCCATTATTTTCCTAACTTAAACCTATGGTCAAAATAAGAGTTTTGTTTTTCTCCAACAGGAGGAATTTTTATGATGATAAGAAATATACATACACATGTTTACACTGGCACCATGATATGGTTATGGATTTGGCTTTTTCAGTGACAGGTAAGTGAAGGTTTAATTATTAAAATGAACTTTTGAAGTATATGAGTCAAGTGTTTTAATTCACTGTATTTTTAGTTTGGAAGATTTAAAACTGCATGGGCCAAATGAATTCCAAACAGTTGTGTATTACCCCTGTATTTTGGGCTTTGCTCATCGCACAATATGCTTTAGGTTTTGAAGCCCTTCAAAGTTCTAAAGTGTACATTTGTGCTAAAAATCTCTTGTTGACGTAAATAACCTATTTAAATTATATGACTTTTTGAAGGTATGTCTGTCTACATAGCTAAGTGTGTGTGGTCCATAACTGTAGCTTATCAGGTGCAAGTAACTATTCTAACACTACATCCGTTATCTGATTTAATCATTGACCCTAGGAAATGAGTGGCATTATACTCATTTTACAGATAAAGGAAGTAGGATTTGGAGTTGATAATTAACTTGCCTGACATCACATGGCGAGTAGGTGGGTTTGGACCTGGTTCTGATTTTAGAGCTCTTGTTTTTAACTGTTACATGGCCTTATTTGACATTAGCTATTTTAAATTAATCTCCATCATTGTTTCGTTTAAGCTGCATGACTTCTGTCACAGTTTTGTATAGTGTAGCTATAGCGAGTAAAAATACCTTTAAAGTAAGGTGGTCTTCAACAGAAATACAGGGAAGTACATCTTGTCTTTGTTTACTATTAGCATCCTCACACCCATGTGGTGAAAGTTATGTCAGTTTATTTGACTGGTCCTGTAAGAAAGTTACTACATAATAGAGAAGATTGTGTGCCAAAAAATGAGAAGCCAGGAAAAGTGATTTTTCTTTCTGCAGGTCTTCCTGCAGACTGACAGGACAAGTCTTAGGTGGTACCATATGCTGTGGTATCCTTAGAGGCTTACTTTGGTTTAATGCCCGGAAGTCCCAGGAAATAGGAGGCACCTTCAACTCGATTATGGTTTGGGGAGTAATGACTAGCGTATGGAGACAATGTAGGCTGCTCATTTGTATTCTCTACCCTCCTTCCCACTCCACACCCTCAATACTAGTGAGTGCTTGGTATCCATATGTATGTGTCTGTATATGTTCCAAGCAGGGTTTTTTTTTTTAGACAAGGTCTCACTTTGTCACCCAAGCTGGAGTGCAGTGGCACCATCTTGGCTCACTGCAACCTCGACTTCCTGGGCTCAAGCGGTCCTCCCACGTCAGCCCCCTAAGTAGCTGGGACTACAGGCACGCACCACCAGGCCCAGCTAATTATTTGTATTTTTTGTAGAGACGGGGTTTCACCAAGTTGCCAGGCTGGTCTCAAACTCTTGACCTCAGGCGATCCCCCCAGCCTCCACCTCCCAAAGTGCTGGGATTACAGGCGTGAGCTACCGTGCCCGGCCGCAATTTGAATTCTTGATGTTATATTTCAAGTAGCATGAATATTTTTAAATGAGAAATAATGGTTACAGTATGTAGTTGTCAGTGAAATGTCCTTACTGACTGTGTGAGTATGAGTTATTAGAAAAAGAAAAAAATAGCTGTGTAAATGTAAAAGAAATACAGATTTTAGTTGTTTTTGAGAACTTTATAACTTGAGGCATATATGAATTATATGCACAATGTATCATATGTGTATATATCAGATTAAACTTCTTAATTTTGTTGGTGTACATCATAACTACATACCTTTAGTCTTCCGTTTAGCTAGATTTTATCAGCTTGCAGCTTTAGAAAATTTGATAAAAACCCCATTATAAACCAGTGATCTTTAAAACCAGTCGTTTTAGATTCATGAAAGAATGAAAAATGGTTACTTGATGGAATACTTTTGAGAAAACAGTCTGAAACAGTGTCCTATTTATCCATTTAGTTATTAAGATAGTCTCTTGCAGGCTTTTGTTAGTTTTCAAACCATTAGATTTAATTGGCCACATTTGACTGGTGGCTACCGTGTTGACAATACAGCTGTTGATCAAGTTGAGGAGAATTGATGTTTTTACAGTATTGAGTATTTTAATTTGTAATCATAATAAATACTTTTCCACTTTTTAGGTCTTTATATCCATGAGTTAGGATTTTTTTTCCTGTATGGTTCTCATATATATTTTTCACTAGACATTTGATGGTCTTTTGATAGTATTTTTTACACTATATTCTAATTGACTTGCTAGTATTTAAAAATAAAATTGATTGTTGTATATTTCTCTTATAATCAGCTAAATTTACTTATTCCATAAGTTTATCTGTAAACTGTTTTGGCTATGCCTTGATGTAGTCATGCTGTCTGTGAACATGGAAGTGATTATTTCTCTCTTTCCAATCCTTAAGCCTTTCTGGTTTCATTTCAGTGCACTAGACATCCAGTTAACGTTGAATCAAAATGGTAATAATATTCTTAATCACAAAGGGAAAGTTTTCAATAGTTTAACTTTTAGTGTGGTGTTTGCTATAGATGTTATCCAAGTACTCTTGATGAGATTCAAAGGGTCCTATCCATTCTTGAGTTTCTGAGAGGTATTATCATGAATGCGTATAGAATTGTCATTTGCTTTTTCTGCATCTATTCAAATAATCATGGTTTTTTCCTTTTGTTCTGTAAGTGGGGTTACATTAATTTATTTTTCAGCTGTTAAAGTAATCTCATTCTTGCAATAAACTCTGCAATGACATGATATCCCTTTAATATATCATTGGTATAGTATTTTGCTCAAGAATTTTCATCTGTCGTGAAATTGGCTTGTATTTTTTTATATATATATATATTTTTAGTATAGTATTTAAATGTTTAGAAAAATTTATCAGTGAAGCTATCTTGGCCTAAAAGATGTTTGTTTGTCCAGCTTTTCTAATTGTCAACAGAGGAGTTGGTCAGCAACAAACTAATCAGATATCACTGGAAAAAAAATTCCTGAACCAGTGATCATTTGTCTTCAGAGTATATTAAAAGATATGAAGACACTTTTTATAGCTTTAAATGAGTTTATTTCTCTAGTACGGTAGGAAAAATAAAAGTGTTAATTATATTTTTCTTTCTCTTTTTTCCTCAAAACACCATCCTTTTAATTTCTTTGAATGGATATGAAGGCACCAGTCTGCTGAGTGGGGGTCGTGAATCTGTACTTGTAGAGTGGCGCGATGCAACAGAGAAGAATAAGGAGTTTCTCCCGCGTTTAGGAGCTACTATTGAACATATCTCAGTCTCGCCTGCAGGAGATTTATTCTGCACTTCTCACTCTGATAATAGTAAGTCTAAATTTTTTATTGTGAGGAAATATAAAAACACCATAAATTAGCTAGCATCTGTAGGGAACAGAGAATAAAGAGACCTAAAACTAAGAGTAGCATATGAGATTTAATGAGCCTTCTTTTCCTTGCATTACTCCTCTTTATCCACCCCTCTCTACCCCCAGGCACCACCAGAATTCAACATTTTTGAGAATTATTTTTATGAAATGGAAGGCTAAGTGTATTTGGTTATTGATGTGCCACTTACATTTTCACAGTCTTTTAGTGTGGGATGACATGGGGAAGTAAAGGGAAGGTTTGGAAGTGGACGTTGGTGCTTTCATAAACCTGGTGTTTTCAAAAGAATACTGCAAGATTCTCTTTTGATACAGCTGTTACCTCGGGGCGAGAGTCCTGTAGATTTGATAGAAATAGAGGCAGTCTTATATTTCTCCAAAACTTTGTTCATCCAGTGACTACTCAGCCTAGACTAGGATATCTTTGTAAATCCACTTCCTTTCTTTCAAAAAAGAACATAACTGTGAGCAGTCCATTTAGTGGCATGAAAAAGTTAAACTATCTTTATTAGATATACTCTTTATAGATTTTGCATTAACACTTAAAATGTGTTCATAGGCACAACTGATAAAAACTTAAAGACTCCAACAGAAAAGCCCCTATCCCCACCCCTAGATTTTCCACTAAATTGCAAAATATGTTCCTGATTTTCTAGTAGTACTCTGAGTTCATTGAACTTACTGGGTTGTTTTGTATTCTGGTATATTTCAGAACGGTATAAACTCAGGTGACTCCTTCACCTTGAAGCTCTAACCCAGGGGTGTCCAATCTTTTGGCTTCCCTGAGCCACATTGGAGAAAGAATTGTCTTGGGCCAGACATAAAATATACTAACACTAATGATAACTGATGAGCTAAAAAAAAAAATAATAATAATAATAATAACGTTTTCAGAAAGTTTATGAATTTGTGTTGGGCTGCATAAAAAGCCACCCTGAGCCACAGGTTGGACAAGCTTTCTCTAACCAATTGATATTTAAATACCTATTTTTTTTCTACCCACAGAGATAATAATTATTCACCGAAATCTTGAAGCATCCGCAGTAATTCAAGGTCTAGTGAAAGGTATTGCAGAACTCAGTGGATATGGAATCATGAACATTTTAAAGAGTGCATATTTCTCTTATTTCACCTGTTATTTGTCACTACTTCTGCAGATAGGAGTATCTTCACTGGTTTGATGATTGATCCAAGAACTAAAGCTTTGGTTTTGAATGGAAAACCTGGCCACCTGCAGTTTTATTCTCTCCAGAGTGATAAACAGTTATACAATGTAAGATTTTGATTCATTAGCCTTGAAATTAATGAAAGCTCTTTACGATACCACTGGAGTCAAGCAGTTTGTTCAGTAGCTTTTAAAACAAGATCCTGTGCATATGTTTACTTGGACACAGTATTATCCGTGGTTACTTAGTTCAGTTGTTCAGAGCGTAATTCCATTGAGGCCACAGTTGCAGATTACACGTAAGCCAGTTGGCACTCCTGTACGGGCTGTCTCTGTCTTTTGTTTCAGGATGCCCTCCTATTGGCTATCCCATACATGTGTGCTTTTGAGTCACAAGGATAAAGAAACAAAAATAGATAGATTGACAATACAAATTTGTATCTGCTTCGTGGTGAAACACTATCATAATCACATATTGAAGATAAAATTTTCAGTGTAGATTAAAGAGGAACACTTCTTCCAATCCTGATAAGTCCAATCTAGATGTCCCACTTTTCTTGTGCCCCACAGTACTCTTTACAGATCTCTGTCATAGCAACTGTGACACTAGCTCTTTCTCACCATGGCCTTTAGACCCCTCAAAAAAAGGAAGCATATTAATCTTTTTATGCTTATCTCAAGTATAATGCCTGTAAACTGTAGGCATTTAGTACACTTAATAGTAGGCATTTTATTTACTTAGTATAGGCAAGGAAATGGGATTTTTTTTAAAACAACCGTAAATAAATGCTGGCCTACTTACATTGGCTATCTTTTTTCATTTCTAAAGATTGTGGGTTTATTTCTGTTCTGCTTGTTTCTAGTGATGGAGAATCTAGCCTTGAGATGATGTAAAGCTGTTTGTTCTTAGAAACAAAAGAAAAACACTGCTATAAATTAACGGTTCTCTTGTATCATATAGTGGGTGTTAGTAATCGCTAATATTCAAGGTCATTGAAGAATAATTACCACCAAATTGATACTATATAATGTGTTCCCTTTTTTAATGGCAATTTTGGTATCCATAGTTACAATTAGTTCATTTTTACCTTTATTTAAAAATCTATTACTACAGAGTACAGAAGTTGTCTTGGATGTAGTTAATTACCATTTCTTGAATGCTGTAACATTTGTGTATTTATGTTAATAAACATTTTGGTTTTTTGGTTTTTTTTACTCATCAGTTAGATATTATACAGCAAGAATATATTAATGATTATGGTCTGATCCAAATTGAACTAACAAAGGCTGCGTTTGGCTGCTTTGGTAACTGGCTTGCAACAGTGGAACAGCGGCAAGAAAAGGAAACTGAGCTTGAATTGCAAATGAAACTGTGGATGTATAATAAGAAAACACAAGGGTAATACTATCTGTGTAGCCACTTAATTTCAAAGTATAAAATATTTCACTTCCCATTTTACAGTGTCAATTGTATTTAAGATGTTTCATCTTGACAAGGTTTAGATTTAGAGATATGGGAGAGGTTTTATGCTAACAAACCCTTTAAGCTTTCTGCTCTGAGAAGGCATTGATGTCCTCTAAGTCATAATGTCATCTCATAATGAATAAAGAAACATGGAAAAGTGACACCTCCTCAAGGGCATAATACCGAATTCTAGGCAAATCCAGGATTAGAATCCAAATGTTCCCTTGCTCTTCCGTTAACAGCATACTGCCTTTTGAAAAGAGGGAGTGTAGGTAGAAGTGTAGCATAGTATAGTGTAGCATGGATGTTGTGATTAGATAAGGAATCCACTCTCGTACTGTGGCTATAATAACCACTTATCAAATCTTTGCTGTGTGCCAAGAACTTGGCTTAGAGATTTGTACCCATTATCTTACTCTTCAAAAGAACACTGTAAGATAAGCCTGTTGTCTATATTTTATAGGTGAAGAAACAGGCCCATTAAGTGGTTGTCCCTAGTCACTGTTGTTATAACTTGTGCTTTTTTAAAATCACAACCCTATGCTGCCTTGATGTTCTTTTAAGAACACAGTCCTAGTTGTCTTTCATTCACAGCATTGCCCTCTAAGCTCGAAACAAGCTTTAAGAAGTCATTTAGGTGACCAAAAATAGTAAATAATGACCAGCCAGTTTGACTAAGTAGTTTCCTGTCTATTTTTCCTTGCCCTAAGTGGGGCGTTTCACGGCCATTCCATTTTTTATTTTCAAAAGTAAGCAGGGATCTGGGTTCTATACAAGTTTCCTGCAGAGTTTGATACAGTAGCCTTTTGAGTATCATTGATTGGTGACCTGTTTTATCCTCATTTTGTACCAATGTAGTAGTGGGTTGACTACTACACATAATGTTCTCTAAAGTCACACAAGGGCAAAGGTGATATATTGGAACTCTTTGCATCCTCTGGCCATTAGAGGTAGAGCACTCAATTGTTTGTCATTCTACGTGATTATCAGTTGCCTGTTCAAGATGCTATTGTAAAATGTACAGCATGTCAGAAATACTTAATATACATCATTTTGTCCTCATGCAAGAATAAATTTGTGGTTTCCTTCCCACTAGGTTTATTCTTAACACTAAAATTAACATGCCACACGAAGACTGCATTACAGCTCTCTGTTTCTGTAATGCAGAAAAATCTGAACAGCCCACCTTGGTTACAGCTAGCAAAGATGGTTACTTCAAAGTGTGGATATTAACAGATGACTCTGATATATACAGTAAGTTATTAAATATGTTATGTTTAAAGTGCACAATTTTAGGAATTAATTTCTTTTTCTCATGACTTGTATCCATCCTGGGAGACATTTTCTACTTTATTGAATTCTACAGGATATTGCTTAATTTTAATAGATTTAAGAGATTACATTTTACATGCCTTTTTCCTCAAATGTGTTCTTTTTAAATGGCATTCTTGATTAATCATGTGCTGATTATTCTGTATTTTTAGGGTAAAGTAAAAGGGGCTTTTACCAAGAGTCCTTTCACTTCTCCACTAGAGGGAGGTCAAGGTCTCCAGGAGAGGGCATAAATTTCAGAACAGTCAGTATTTTGTAGCAATTCTGACATAAAAAAGTTGTGGGGGAACAGGTTTTCTTGTTTTGTGTCTTTGTTTCTTTTTTATTTTATTTGTTATTTGTATATGTATCTTTGTTTCTTAATCCCTACTGCTTATAATATCCCTCGTTTAGCAGTCTCCCTTTAACAGTGGGGGATACATTCCAAGACCCTCCCCTCCCCGCCCCAGTTGATGCCTGAAACTGCAGATAGTACCGAACCCTATATATACTGTCTTTTTCCTGTACATACATACCTGAGATAAAGTTTAATTTATAGATTAGGCACAGTAAGAGGTTAATAACTAATAATAAAATGATTACAATAATATACTCTAATAAAAGTTAAGTGAATATGTGCATGCTCTGTCTCTGCCTTTCTCTCTCTTTCAAAATATCTTTTTGTGCTGTATGCAGCTATTTTCAGACCTCAGTTGACCCCTGGGAACTGAAACCACGGAAAGTGAACCCTCAGATAATGGGAAACTAGGGGGAACTACTGTAGCATTCTCTAGCATTTACACAATTTCTGAACATTATGGCTTATATTTCCACAGAAAAAGCTGTTGGCTGGACCTGTGACTTTGTTGGTAGTTATCACAAGTATCAAGCAACTAACTGTTGTTTCTCCGAAGATGGTTCTTTACTAGCGGTTAGTTTTGAGGAAATAGTCACAATATGGGATTCTGTAACATGGGAACTTAAATGTACATTTTGCCAACGAGCTGGGAAAATAAGGTAGGTAAATCTTTGAGAAGTATGTAGTACTATTTTTTAACTTATTTAAACAAGTCTTAAAACTTTAGTAGTCATTTATGCCTTCTCCAAAAGCAGCCTGAAGGTCAGTGGGGCAGGCAGCAAATCAAAATGCTGGAAAGCCAAAAATTCTGAGTCCACAAACTGTGCCAACATTTCTGAAATTCAGGTTAACATTTAACTCTTGGCCTACATATTTTTTCTTTGGAATACTTTCATGGATGTGCTGAATGGTAACAGAAGCTATACATAAGCCTCAGGGGATCCAAACCTTCTTATTTTCTGTGTATTCCCATAAAAACCGTGTTATGTGCCAACTTCATTGTTTCTGAGAGGCGCAGGGGAAAGTAGCAGCAGCATTTTCAGGTCCTGCTTCAGGTAGTTGGGCCTGAGGACAGAATCAGATGCCTAATGAGATCGTCTCTAATTCCCAGCATGTCTGATTCTGAATTTACTTTGTAAAACTTTCTTCACAACTGAAATTGCAAGTTTTCTTCTTCTCAGTAAATAGGATTTTTATCAGGTGACGGTACATTTCATGTACATTTTCTCTGTTACGTTACTTGGTATACTGCACAGTGTGTTAAAGAATTGGTCATCTGATCTGGTTTCCTAAAGAAATAGCTAAATAAACCCTTCCTTTTGTACTCCTTAGACACTTTTTTCTTTGGAATAATTATAAACAAAAACATATGTGTCTATATAAAAATCTGCATTACATAGAACTAATACAGCCGCTGGAAGCCTGCAGTTCTTTGTAACTGAATTTGCTAGAACTGACTGTTGCTAACTTCCTTGTGGTTTTAATCTAGGCACCTTTGCTTTGGGAGATTGACATGTTCAAAGTATCTACTTGGTGCTACTGAAAATGGCATTCTTTGCTGTTGGAATCTGCTGAGCTGTGCATGTAAGATATTTTTTACTCTAAAGTGATCTGGCAAAGCGCATAGGGAGTTGACATTAAACTTTGGCATTTTAGGACTTAGGGATCATATCATCAGGTCTGTACTTGGAATAGTCAGTTTTTTATGTGACATATGATGCCACCAAAATTTGGAATACTGGGCCTGTAATAGACATTATTTATTAACTGCTTAATTGTTGGTAAGTCAGCTTCCATTATCCTTACCTTCTTCTACTGTTTTCAGTGTGTGTGACTTTCTGATGCCCTCCATATTCCCCATCCTCAAAACAATTTGAATAATGTTTTTTGCTCATCTTTAATGCTTACTAATCTGCATTATCCCTGACAGCTTAAATTCAAATGTAGTCTATCACAGTCCTAACAAATGTGAACTTAGTGGCATTTTACGCATTTGAGTGTATGTTTGGAAGGCATGGTAGTTGCTTATTAATGAATGTGTATGGTAACTTTTTTCAGTATTCTTTACAGTTAACTCTGGTTAACATACTGTCCACATTTAGTAGCATCAGAAAAGCACTAGACACAAATTTCAATGAAATAATAATCTTTTCATAGTTTGTACAAGGAGCGCTACAGTTCCAGTATGTTTTTCTTTCGGCCTCTCACTTTAGTGCAGCCTTCTACAGATCATTTCAGTGTGTCTCCATGTGTGTTAGTTGGAAGCATAAGGTTCCTCTTCCCGAGAATAAGAGAAGTTTTTTAAAGCTTTTGGTAAATCTTTCCTTAGAAGTGAATCATTTTTTTTTTCCCCTCAGTGGAGTGGAATGCAAAATTAAATGTTAGAGTTATGGAACCTGATCCTAATTCAGAGAATATTGCTGCAATCTCTCAGTCTTCAGTGGGTTCAGACTGTAAGTACAAACCACACTTTGTAGTAAGAGAACATCTGTGACCTAAGTTTTCTTCTTAATATAATTTGAATCAAACTTGCCTTTAAATCAGATGTTAATTGGAAGCCATTTTGCTTGAGGCACGGCCCTTTTTTGCCCCAACACTTTGTCATTGTGTGCGTCCATACTTAGTTCTAGGAGAGCTCCAATATGTTTCTTATTTTTCCACAAGCCAGTTTGTACACAGTCTTTAAAACTCAAGAGATTTCACCACTTTGACATATTTCCAACTGCCCCTGAGAAGCTTTAATTGGTCATCCTCTATGTTCTTGAAGCAATTTCTACATATCTCATTTCTAGTACTTACAGACAAAATACTACTGTAATAATATTTTGGTTTCTGTCTTCTGCAGTGGGCCCTGGCCTCTGGAGCAGGAATTCTTCTTTCTCTTTTTCATCCTCATAGCCCTCATTCCTAACCTGCCTGGCCCATAGTAGGCACACAGTAGATACCTGTTGAATCAAAGCCTAAAACAGTCATGACTTGGGCCAGTTACTCAATGGGGTGAGTCCCAGGATTAGTGTGATCTGCCAGTCTGAGGCTAGAACTAACCTTTTCAGGCAAAATGTTGTCTCTTTGTTTTTTCCCTCTAGTGTTTGTATTTAAACCTAGTGAGCCAAGGCCATTGTATATTCAAAAGGGTATCTCCAGAGAGGAAGTCCAGTGGGGAGTATTTGTTCCACGAGATGTCCCTGAATCCTTCACCTCCGAAGCTTACCAGTGGCTAAATAGATCCCAGTTTTACTTCCTAACAAAATCACAGGTAACTGCCTCCCTCAAAAAAGGCAATCACTTTGTACATGGAATTTTAGACTAATAGCCCATGACTATTGGTGTGAGTTTGTTTCTAGGTGAAATAGCTTAATTAAAGGATTATTTCCCAAAAAATTGTCTAATATGCTCAGTACAGCAGTATTATTAATGTAAATGTATTACTGTTTTACCCCACGCCTTTAAAGTTCCTTAGGTATTGCTTGCATTAATTCTGTGACAGCAAAAAAGCAGAAGACAACTAAAATACTTTAAATTGCATGATTCTTTTTTCTTTTTTCTTTTTTTTTTTTTTTGTCAGTGTTTGATTTGCAATTTTTAAAACGGTAGCTTGAGTTTGGTCTGTCAGTTATATTTTTTATTCATTACCATTTCTTAAGTATCTCTCAGACATAATCTTGTAACTCTCATCCTGGTTATTAAATAGGTTTAAATCTTTTATTCCTTTTCCATTGTCAAATATATATATCAAAATGAAAAATTTGACTTTCTCATTTTTTAACACCCTGTAACACCTCGTTTAGATTTGCACTCTACAGTTTGTCTTTTGCATCATTAATTCTCTCTT
This sequence comes from Pongo pygmaeus, assembly GCF_028885625.2. Taxonomy (NCBI): domain Eukaryota; kingdom Metazoa; phylum Chordata; class Mammalia; order Primates; family Hominidae; genus Pongo; species Pongo pygmaeus. The sequence goes on from NC_072384.2 coordinate 89,450,751, forward strand.
TTCAGAGTTTATTGACATTCAGTACAAAGTCTCCAGAAGAAAAACTCACACCAACAAGCAAACAGGTATGTTTTAGCCATTCATAGCAGGATGCATTGCCTCCCTAAAAGGATACGATTACCTTTTAGAAGTCAACTATGAAAAAAATATTTCACTTGGCCCTAAAATAGAATTAAAAGCCATATACTTATAAACTGATATGTGTCTCTTGAAAGTTTTAGTGCTCTTTTAAAGTTATTTTAATTTATAATATCAGTAATATATGCTTCTGATTTAAAGAGTCAAATGTTTTTACAAGGCTCTTCAGAAAAAACTTTTCCAACACCACTACCATTACCCACAAAAGACAATCACTCTCAGATCTTTTAGCTGAAGTTTTTATTTAACTCTGAATCTCTTAAGAAATCTCTAAGAAATGTTTATATTTCTAATTATAGGTTTTTCAGATTTAGGTATTATCTGTTAACTCTGATCTATTGAAGCTGAAGTTTTAGCCGTTTTTCACATCAGTACTCCCTACGTATACACAACACACACTTTCCCTATTTGTCCCCCAATTTTCCCCATATGGGTAAATGTTAAATTGGTTAGTTCAGTAGTCATTGTCATAGCTGTGTTAACACAATTCATAGCCAAGCCATGTAGTAATAGGCAGATTGTTTTTCCTTTTGTGACCAAGTTTTTATTTTCTCCGGAGTTAATGATTGCCTTGTTTTTTCATTTGCTTAGTTTTCTGTTCTAATGTAATTCAACCCCAAATTCTGCTCAAGTTGTGTAAGTCTTCTCTCAGTGTTTCCAGATACATTAGGTATTCTTTCAAGTCATAAAGGATTATTTCCAAGAGCCTTCTGACTGTCTTCAGTCTGGACTGATTGCTCTGGAAACGTGCTACACAGTAGTCATCCTAGGATCTATATTTACCATCATTCTGGGGATTTGTTTGACCTCTACTCTATTAGTGGCGTAGTTTTTCTCTTTGGTCACTCCCCTGTTTTGGTGAAGCATTCTTTTAGTGCATTGGAGGTCAATTTAAGACCTTGCATGTTTGGAAATGTTTTTATTCTCTTTCACTTGATTATTATAGAGTTGTAGGTTGAAAATCATTCTCTCAGAACTTTGACATTATTGTCCTGTTATTTTATAATTTCCAGTATTACTAGAAGTCCAATACCATTCTTATTCTTGTTCCTTTATTTGTAACTTGGCTTGTTTATTTTCCTTTAAAACTCATTGGATTAATTCAATAATTTTTTGTTAATTATTTACTGTATGCCAGGGACCATTGTAGACACTTGGGATACAGTAGTGAGAAAAGTAGTCAAGTCTCTAAACTTGCAGTATTCACAGTCCACCACAAGATAGAGACAGTAAACAACATGCATTAAGTAAAATATGGAGTAGAGAAGGTGGTAAGAATTGTGGTGGGGTAGAGGATAGATGAAAATATGGCATGCATGGGATGCAGCTTGTAATTTTAAACAGGGAAGTCTAGGTAGGCCTTATTGAAAAGATTGTGACTTTTTCTCTGAGTTACATATAGGGCCCCTTGGAGAGTTTTGAGTAGAGAACTAAGGAGGAGCTAATTACTTCTTTCTCTATTCTTTTTCTAGAACTCCTATTATTTAGTGCTGGACTTTTAGAATGGTTCTCTGTTATTCTTATTATTTTTTGTTTGTTTTCTGGAAGATTTCCTTATCTTTATCATCAAATCTTTTTTTTCTTTTTCATGGTCTGTTTCCATCACATTTTTTTTTTTGTTTTTGGTTTGTCTTGGTTGCTGCCTTTCATCTAGAGGTTTTCATCAGAGTCTGATGATTCTTGGCTGTCTTTGGATTTAAAAGTGGGTTAAAAAGCCACTTGGAAGTTCTCTGCCTGTGCAGAACTTATCCCCTGGCTTCCACTATCTGAGCTAATTTATTGAGACAATCTCAAATGTCATTACAATTGACCCTTGAACAATGTAGAGATTGAAAACCTATGTATAACTTTTGACTTCCCAAAACTTAACCTGAAGCCTTACTGATAACAGTTATTTGTATTATATGTATTATATACTGTACTCTTACAATAAAGTAAGCTAGAGAAAAAAAAAAAAGTTAAGAAAATCATAAGGAGGCCGGGCACAGTGGTTCTTGCCTGTAATCCCACACTTTGGGAGGCCAAGGCAGGTAGATCACTTGAGGTCAGGGGTTCGAGACCAGCCTGGCCAACATGGCAAAACCCCATCTCTACTAACAATACAAAAATTAGCCAAGCATGGTGGTGCACGCCTGTAATCACACCTACTCGGGGGCTGAGGCAGGAGAATCACTTGAACCTGGGAGGTGGAGGTTGCAGTGAGCCTAGGTCACACCACTGCACTCCAGCCTGGATGACAGAACAAGACTCCGTCTCAAAAAAACAAAAAAATTATAAGGAGAAATATATTTTATTCATTAAGTGGAAATAGATCATCACAAAGGTCTTCATCCTCATCTTCACATAGAGTAGGCTAAGGAAGAGAAGGGGTTGATCTTGCCATCTCAGGTCTGGCAGAAATAGAAGAAACTCCACATAGACATGTTATTCGAACCTTTGTTATTCCAAGGTCAGCTGTATCTTTAGGTCTTACTTAGGCTGGTCAAATTAACCATATAAAATTCTTATGCGTTCTTGCCTGAAGGATTTAGACCTACCTGTCAGTGTTCTGAGAACCCCCTACATGAAGTACAACTGCCTAGATATGAAGATACCACCACCACCACCACCACCACTATCCATACCTAGCCTAAAGATGTAGAGCCCTCTGCTGGGGCTGAGGAGGAGCTGTGGGGTGCTTTCTAAATAGACTTTCCACCAGCCCATCTGGTTTGTCTAGTCCCATTTTCACCCCACATCCAGAGTTACTATTATTAACAACTCCTGAACATTTGCAGGATTCTGTAGTATGAATTGGGATGCTTCCTGGCTTTCCCTACAGCCAGCTTAGAATTGTGCTTTCTCAGGTCTACTAAGTTCAATACCATCCTTCAGCCTGCTCTCCAGCTTCCAACATGTTATTGTTAAGGCCTTTTCCCTCATTTTCTATCATTGTGAGTATGTGCCCTTTGAAAACCCTTTTGCTGTCATTTTTGTGGGATTTGGTGAAGAAGCAGTGGTAAATGCATGTATTATTCTGTCATCTAAGTGTCCGCTGTTAGCTCTTCTCATAAGTGGGATGCTAGGCCTTAGTTGCTTTCTCTGTGAAATGAGAGAATCATACTAGCTGGATAATTTGTAAAATTCCTTTCATCCCAGACTTTTTATGATTCTGTAGTACTTACTGTTAAGTCAAACACAGTTCTTCCTTTTTTCTGAAATAATTTCTCTTTGTCTTAAATCCTTATAGCTGCTAGCAGAAGAAAGTCTTCCCACAACCCCATTTTATTTCATATTGGGAAAACACAGGCAACAGCAGGATGAAAAACTAAATGAAACTTTAGAGAATGAGCTGGTACAACTACCCTTAACAGAAAACATACCTGCAATTAGTGAGGTAAGTAATTATGAAAACAAACCATGTGAAACAGATTAAATGCACTTAAAGCACCTGAAGTTGGAGTTTTGACACAGTCAATCTGTAATTTGTATGCTGTACAACTTTAATACCCAAACTAAATAACTAACGACAAACTGAATAACTTAACCTTGTGATCTGGGATTGTTTTGTCCTGGACCGGGGGTAGGGATAGGGGCGGTTGTTGGCATAAATGTAGAAAGGTAGAAATGTATTTTTCTTTGGTTTGGCTTTTGTATAGGGAAAGCCTTTTCATGTTTCACTCTTGGCATTTACAATAAAAGGGACTCCGTGAGGACACTGTAGGAACAGACTGCGGTGGAGGATAAGCTTTTTAATTGCAACCCTGTTTTCTGTTTGACTCCAGCTTCTTCACACTCCAGCCCATGTCCTGCCATCTGCTTCTTTCCTGTGCTCCATGTTTGTAAATTCATTGCTGCTGTCTAAAGAGACTAAGAGGTAAAGAGTTCTTAAGACAGGTTTAGATACTCTCTTTTGGGAAACAGGATCGTTTGTGTTTATCCTTTTTTAGAGTATTCTGCCACTGTATTTCTTTTTATTTCATAAGCTTTAAAATAGATTTAAAGGCTATAGGATTATTAAGTCAAGTAAAATACATTGAAGATAAGTTTCAAAAAAGATCTTTTATTTGTGTGTTTTAAGGGCTTGGTACATAATTTAAAATTACATTTTTGTAAATTCACCTGCTCTTTTATAAATAACCCATAATTTTTAAAGTGTACTTAGTAACAAAATTCTTCATTTACTTTGTATGATTATATTTCTACATAGGTGTCAAATTAGAAAGTTACTGTTTAGAAACATTTAATAGTGTTTATATTTTATTCTGTTATTGTTGAAGTGCTAAGGAAATTCCTGAAGATGTAGATATGGAAGAAGAAAAAGAAAGTGAAGATTCAGATGAAGAAAATGATTTTACCGAAAAGGTCCAGGATACAAGTAACACAGGTTTAGGAGAAGACATTATACATCAGTTGTCAAAATCTGAAGAAAAAGAACTGAGAAAATTTAGGAAAATAGACTACGGCTGGATAGCTGCCCTTTAGGCCTTGGAGATGGGGAGGGTCCTTGGACTTTGTGTTTTTGATTGTATGTTGATATTCCAAAAACATCTATTTTAATGTTATTTCTGTTCTAAAAATAAGATAATAAATATTAACAAGCTTTGCTTTTTTAAAAAACTGATAATATGAACATGTATTTGCATCATGCTTTATAGTTACTGGATCATTGATATACCACATCATTTCATTTTTTTATTTTGAGTCACACATCAGCCTTATAAAACAAGTAGGTATTTTCTTCACAGGTGATACAGCAGAACTGAGACTTGAACTGTACAGCATATGTCCCCTTAGCTGCAGTTTGGAGATACGAAAAGTTTTGAAAATTAAAAGGCTTTGTTGACATAATTGTTTTAAGTTTAACTGAAATTCATTTGGTGGCCAAATGTGACCTGAGCTGGAGTGAGGTTTCTTTAGTCCTGATTTATTCCTCTTAGTGTATTTATTTCTCTCAGAGAAATTTAGAGACGAGTTGATTATGTGGTGTTCCACAAACCTCACTGAGGATATTATATAATAATATGGGCTGCCTAAAATTCTGAATTCAGATCATCTGACCCAACTTCCTGTTGCTAGTAGAAAACGATCCAGGTCCCCTGTTTTACGTTAAAGCAGTGAAGCTGCTACATCTTAACCACCTAGCATTTTGAGTTTTCCACTTCACTTCCCTAATGTACTTTTGTAAAATTTATATTTAGAAGTTAGCACAAAAAGCGTTTGTAAGAGCACATCTCAATGAATGTTCACAAAAATTGCTGCAAATGGCTTTTTAGTTTGTGCTGTAGACCAAATGTTTGTTGTGCCCCCCTAAAATTCAAATGTTGGAATCTAATCCTCAATGTGGTATTTGGAGATGGGGCCTTTGGAAGATGATTAGGTCATGAGACTGGAGCCTTTGTGAATAGGATAAATGCTGTTATACAAGAGATCCTGGAGAGCTTCTTTGCCCCATCTAACACATGGGGATACAGCAAGAAGAAAACCATCTGTGAACTATGAAGTGGGGCCTCACCAAACAGCAAATCTGGTGCCTTTTTGTTAGACTTTCCGGTTTCTGGAATTGAGACATAAGTTTCTGTTCATAAGCCACCCGGTCTGTAGCATCCTAAACAGACTTAAAGTGTTTTTGAATCACTATTTATGTAAAATCTTAACCTTTTTTTTTCAAGTCCCCAACCCCCACCTCAGACTCCTAAATAGCTGGGACTACAGGCACTCACCACCACACCTGGCTATTTTTTAAATTTTTTGTAGAGATGTCTTGCTATGTTACCCAGGCTGGTCTCGAACTCTTTGGCCTCAAGTGATCTTCTGACCTTGGCTACATTTCTTGAAAATAAGCTACATTGAGATTTGAGATGTAACAAACCATAAAATTCATGCATTTAAAGAGGATAATTTAGTGGGCTTTAATACATTCAGGGTTGCACACCATCACCACAATCAATTTTAGAACATTTTCATCACCCCAAAACTAGCCATTTCCCTCAACCTCCCTCACTTCACCAACAATGTAACAACAACTCATCCTATCTCTGTAAATTTGCCTATTCTGGACATTTCATGTAAATGGACTCATACAATATGTGATCTTTTGTAACTGGCTGCTTTCCTTTAGCATCCATGTTGTAGATATATCAGTACTTCATTCCTTTTTTTTTTTCACTTTTGTGAGTATACCGATGAGTGGGATTACTGGGTTATTTGGTAACCATGTTTAACCTTTTGAAGAACCACCAGACTTTACATATCAGCTGCAGCATTTTACATTATGGCACATAAATTGCTCCACAGTCATCCGTTAAATTGAGTCCCCTTCTACTGGTGGTGGGTTGGAAGGTGTAAATTTAAAAAAAAAAAAAAAATTGAGATCCCTTTCAGGGGTGCTTTTGTTAAGTTTTAAGTCTTTTTTTAGGATAGTTTTAGGTCAAGAAAATTGAAAGTACAGATATTTCCCATATACCCTCTCCCCCAATGCATGCAATAGCCTACCCCATTATCAACATCTCTGGTACAGAGTGGTACATTTGTTACAATCGAAGAACCTACCTGAACCCATCATAATCACCCAAAGTCTAATTTGAATTAGGGTTCAGTCTTGCTGTAATTCTGTGGGTTTATGCAACATATAATAATATGTATCCATCAGTATAGTATTACATGAGTATTTTCACTGCCATCAAAATGCAGCATTAGTTTTTGAGGCCAGCCTTTGAGGTTTGTTCTGATCCCAGGAGGACCCATTTTAGCTGTCTCTTTCCTTGTTTTCTTTGTTTCTGGTAAACTAGCTGGTTTATGGTTTAGCTTGTTGTTCTAATGGAGCTACCAGCCTCCTCTTAATTGCTTACCACCCAAATCCCCATTGTTTTTGAGGCTTATGTCAGAACTGTATTCTTATGGACTGCCTCTTGCCCCTGGACAAGATCTCTGAGCCACTGCTCCAGAACCATGGGTAAGCACAAAGGCCCAGTTCCCTCAAAAGTGACACCCCTGCTTTACCAACTGGGCAGAGGCAGTAGCCTACAAGCAAGCTAGGGCAGTGGCGACCAGAGCTCCAGTATTCTTAGCCTACCATCCTTGGAGTAGAGGCTCCACTCTGTGAGTAGGGGCTTGGTGAAGGAAGAGAGATTCCAGCCTCTGGCCTGGAATTTAGCCTCTGCAGCAGAGAGTTGGGAGGCAATGAGAAATGCTCACAGCTGAGGGGAGAGGAAGCTCTGTCTTTTTGGCCACGGCTGCCCAGAATGGAGTTTCTATCATGCTTGCTGAGTTGAGGAGGAAGGAGAGCTTTGTAACTTGAGTGTCACTGTTCTTGCCACCAAGATTTATTAGAATTTCTTGAATAAATGTTTCTTCATTTGCTGTATACCCTTAAAACAATTTCTGAAGAATCTATTTATTTATTTTTAAGACAGTCTCCCTCTGTTGCCCAGGCTGGAGTACAGTGGCGCAATCTCGGCTCACTGCCACCTCCGCCTCCCAGGTTCAAGCGATTCTTCTGCCTCAGCCTCCCGAGTATCTGGGACTACAGGCACCAGCCACCACACCTGGCTAATTATGTATTTTTAGTAGAGATGGGGTTTCACCATGTTGGCAAGGCTGGTGTCAAACTCCTGACCTCAAGTGATCCGCCCACCTGGGCCTCCCAAAGTGCTGGTATTACGGGCCTCAGCCACTGTGCCCAGCCAGTTTCTGGAGATGTTAAATGGCTAGGTTTTTTAAAGTAACTTTTACTGATTACAGTTGTTCTGAGGAGCAGGTCCATGGATCTCAGACTGCCATTGAAGTAGACCTCTCAAGTCTCAGTTTACGTTTTCTTCTTTGCCTCTTCTTTTTTTTTTCCTTTTTTTCTTATTTCTTTCTGTGCACAATTTGTTGAAAAAATCAAGTTTGCCCTGTGAGTTCCTCACTGATTTTGCAGATTGCTTTCATGGCTTTTAACATGACCCTCTGTACATTGGTAGTTGTATCTAGAGTAGCACTACTCTAGCAATAGAACTATAATGCAAATCCTATGTATAACTTTAAATTCTCTAATAGTTACAATAAAAAAGTAAAAATAACCAAATGAAATTAAAGCTAATGATATATTTTCTAAAACCCTACAATAAATGATATGTTTTATTAAATTCCATGTATCTAAAATATTTCAACCTATAACCAAGTTTTAAATGATTTATTGGGATATTTTCTGTTTTTTTCCATACTACCTTCAAAACTCAGTGTATATTTTATACTTAGAGCACATTTCCATTTGAACTAGCCACATTTCCAGTACTCAATTAGCTATCTGCACCTAGTGGCTGTGGTTGGACAGCACAAATCTGGAAGCTTGATCAGATTTACTTGGAAATGTTAAGTAAAACAAGAAAGATTGTGTCAACATTCATTTTGATCTTTTCAGCTTCTCCCTCCCTCTTCCTTTAGGAGAGTGGGGCATATTAACATAATTACAAATAAATTTTATTATTATTTTGCCCTATGCAGACACTGACGTGGTACTTCCAAGCACAAGAAATATTTATTTTTTGCAGTTGTACATGAAAGATTTTATGCTTTCAAATCAAATTACTTAAATTCAAGACATGTCTTTTTAAAACAGTGGTTACTATATAACCTGAAAAATTACTGTGTAAGTGTGGACTTAATTACTTTTTCTAAAAATTTGATCACTCTTACACTAAAACGTTGCCAGGGAAGATTATTTTAATTCCTCCTTCAATATTAACAATTCTTTTTTCAAAGAATACTATACAAATAATAGGGAAATGGCTGCTTGATTTCTTAAAACCTGGACTTTCATCTAGCCATGCTATAATGCTGTCCCTCAGTTCCTTTCCTGCTGGAAACTGGTCCGGTCATAGAAGATGAATCCGTAAAGACTACTCACCTTCTATCCTTCCTCATTGTTCATTTCATTTATCTATCAAGACATGAACTCCTACCTCCTACACTTGGTGCTCTCACTGGTATGTCCATAATGAAAGGCATAGCCTATAATTCAGGAAATATATAATCTCAACTTCACTGGGGAATGGACCGCATGTTAATCACCAACTATGTGCTATGCATTTCACACACATCATACTTTGTCTATAATATCATGTGTCAGGTGTTACCCCAATTTTACATATGAGGAAACTGGTTTCAGAGAGATTAAATAAATCCTATTTAGGTCACTGAGCTATCAGAGGTGGGGCTAAAACAGGAGGACCTCTGCCTATCAAATCCCAAATCTTATGCACTTCTAGAATAACATATTGTCTACCAGACACTTAAAGCAGCTAATTAGCATTACAGAGGGATCTATAATTGGGGAGGAATTATGATAAGAACCAAACAAAATAGCCCAGATCTAGAGCTAATCTCAGCTGTAAATGAGCTAGCTAGCTCTGTGACCTGGCTATAATCCTTTAAACTGTCTGAGCTTAAATCCCCTCATCAGTAAAATGTGGTCTTGTCCCGTGCAAATGGTTTTATTTACCTGACTAATATGATTATATTGCACACATAGGAAATGTGTGTAAAATTTGAATATTGTACAAGATTATACACGAGTATATACGAAATTTTAATGAAAAGTCTACTAATTGCATGTTGATTAAAATAGCTTCATTGTTAATGTGCTGAAAAAACATTCCTCTTTGGTTTTTTCCTCCTATCATAGACTAGCACCCAATATAGAAATGATAGAATATGTTGAAATGTTGTGGATAATGTGTTTTAAATAATTTCAGCTCTTTGTGCTATGACTATAATGGAGCCTTTAACAGAAGCCTATTAACATAACTATCTGGTTAAAACTAAATCTTGTAAATGGCACCAATTTTTCTTTGAAGCTGCTCCATCTGACCTACTACTTCTAGAAATTGTGCTTCCTCTGTTAGTTGTGTTTCTCGATAGCAACAAAAATGACGAAATCACCTTAAGACACCAAAGTCATAATTTTGTCACCACACAATCTTCATAGAAATGGGAAAAGACCTGGGAAGGATTTTGGATCCCAGGTAGCTTATTTGTTCCTGATGAATACCTTTGAGATTAAAACAAAATAGAAATGAAAGTAACTGGGATTTTATAGTAGTACACTATGACAACAGGAGGTGAGTAGACAAGAATGAAAATGAACCACTCAACCATAGAGAGGCAGTCAATAATTATGTTGCTCAAATCGCTTTGTTTTTCAAAAACCATGAGCAAACCACTTAATCTCTGAGTCTCAGTTCCTTCATCTAAATTGCAGAATTAGACAAAGTGACCCTTCCAGCTCTGATATTCTGTGACATCAAAACTTAGATATCAGAATATTGCAGCATAGGCCCCACATCCCACCCCATGCCTCAAAATGCCAAGAAACTGGTCTTGCAAGTATTAAATTTTTGGTGCATGTATATAAATAGGTGGAGAGATGGCTATCTTAGTTTTCCATCTTCAGGCATGACATACCCTTGGCTTAGAAACTCCCTGGGAGATCAGAGCACTTGGTTCACAAAATGAAATAATCAGACATGAAAGTGCACCAGTTCCTTTCATTGTTTTGTTGAGTTTTGATAATCCTTGTTACTCAGTGGTTGTCTACTTTAACGGAAGGATGAATATAAGTGCTCTGAAAACAACCACTTTAAATGCAAATATTGATATTATGCTCTAGCTCACATAGGAATGTAAGTTAAATTCGTATTCTTTCGGAAATGCCTGTCTGCAGTTGTGAAATTGAGTCCACTAGCCCAGCTCAATTTGGTGTCTCTGCCAGAAAGAGCACTGGTCTAGGAGTCAGAAGACTACTAGCTCCAGTTCTGCCTCTGCCTAGATTTGAACCTCTCTTAAGTTATTTGAGGTCTTATGGTTTTAATCTCTACGAAGCCTGGGTTTCATTAGATAGTCTTCTGAGCCCCTTTGTTGACTCTCAAATTGTGATTCTCCAAAATGCCCAGAACTCTGTTAGCCCTATCCAAAAATATATGTGTGGCCTTGCTACTTAATTGCAACCTTGGTGCTGGACAGAAGAGAAAAGCAGCTTCAAAGACTACATTTCTGAATAAGAGAGAAGATCCTGCACTAACGAAAGAAGGCTTGAGGTATCCTTTGCCTGAATCTCTTTAGACTTTACCCCAGAAAATAGGCTTGGAGTCAGAACTCCCATCAGCAACATCTCCAGAGAAACTATGAGCTAAGTATTTAATACAGCTCCCAGGGGAAGGCTGCCCCCACAGGGCTTAATAAAACATGGAATAAGGGAGCAGGCTGTAGGACACACAAGGAGCTCTCCTATTTGTTGAATGAAGATGGCCATAGAATGAACAACATAAGAGCAGGTAGGTTTGTTAAACTCAACAGTCAAGGTGAAATGAAGGGCCAACGCTTGCTCTTTATAAGCAAATCATTTTCCCAGGCTCCAAGTACCCCCTTAAGCCACTGAGGAGTGATATATTCTGCAACATGAGCAAGGATTTCATGAATTTTGGCAGTGAAGGGATTTTTGGAACTGCCAACTAAATATGTCTGACTTCATTCCACTCCATCCCTCTGCTATGTCCAACCTGTGTAACACTCTTCTCTCATCCCCTTAATTCATGACCTTGGTAGAAACTATCCTCTTGACTGTATAAAACAAGCTAAAGGTAACACTGAACACCACAAGATATACCACATATGTCCAGGTCTTTTAGATACAGGGGCAGAGAGAGGCATCACTGGCTACTGAAAACCGAACAATTCAGAGAACACAACTTCATTGGTATGTGCTAGAATTGGGAATATCTTGAGACAAGGACAAGAAATTCATGGGTTATATTTGCCTTTGCCTTCTTCCTGACTCATCTAACTTCCTCTTTTAGTGGGAAGTTGGACTACTCTGAAAATGTCTGCTTGTTTTTGGAGAATATCTACAGCAGAAGAAATTTGCACAGCAGTCACTTGGTCCACATTTACTCTTCAGGATGTTATGGAATTTACCCCCAGGGTGCTTTTGGAGTGCAAAGAAAATGTAGCTCAACCCCACCTCAGCCACAGTGGCTCTGCTGACTTACTGGGAAAAACACTCAAACTTCCATGGGCATCCCTTTCCTCATCAGTGAAGCGAGAGGAGGCTGAGGCACCTCAGGGGCCTTCCACCTCTGATAGTCCTTGATTGCAAGTGTACTATGTAATACTTTTTGTAATGAAGAGGGTAATTAATGCATTGATAATGATAATTCATTGTAGAATATGGTAATAGAGAATCTTACCATGTTGCACAAAATTTTTTATACAACTAAAAAGGGAGGCATGGACATCTTCTCCCGGCATAGAACTGCAGTGACACCCACGTAGGACCGGCTCTAGTGGTGCTCAAGCCTGGGTTTATGTATGTTGTTGGGGGTGAGGTCAGAGGGTGGGTTAGACATGAACAACTTATGGCAGAGATTACTGCAAGTTTCTTAAGGGCCCCAGAGGTATAATAATAACATAATAATTATGAGAATATCCAACGTCTTTCTAAAGCTCATCATGTGCCATTTAATCCACACCTTAAGATGCATGTGAAAATGCAGTTTTGTAATATCTAGTTTGCAGAGTAAGACACTGAGACCCAGGAAGGTTTGGTGAATTGCCCAGGGTCACAGCACTAGTAAATGGATAAGCCAATGCTCCAGCTCAATTTGGCTCTAGCACTCGTTCCTTAGCCACTGTGGTCCCCAAAATCAGTGAGAGGGCTTCCTCACCACCACCCTCAGGCCTCCTACAAGTTCAGCACCCCAAGTCTGGAACATTCCCATTCTGATGAGGCTGGGAGAAGGGGGGTCTCTGCCCCACCTGGCCTTGGGCCATCGTTGAGTGATGTCTGCCTGCGCGCCACTGTCCCCACCCACTGGAGGCCGTTTGGTCTCCTTTGTACCTCCTCTCAATCTTACCATAGCTTCAGCTGCTCTGCAGATCCCAGGCATCATCCTGAAGCTGCTCAGGTGGGTGAATGAAAGCCTGGACTCTTCCCCTGTGGAAGGTGAATGCCTGCCTGGGCAACGGCACCGCTGCCATCTCAGCTGGTATGAGAAGTGCTGTGGGTGTGTGCCTGGTACGGAGCACCATTCAAATGCAGTGCAGGCCTTTGCTGCCGGTGCTGCCCAAGAAGCTGCAGGCTGCCTAGACCCTGTATCACCACCCTCCCTTTGGCACTGCTGGACCAGCTGGGCTGCCTCTGCACGGCCTGGCACAATACCTGTGTGGAGGTCAAGGAGTCCATGGACTCACCTGCAAGGAGTCCATGGACTCACCTGGTGCTCATCTCCAGGATTACCTTCCTCATCCTGGAACTAACTCTGATCCCTTCCTGTTGGATGGCCCTCATCGTTATCTGGGGCTTGAAGTCCCAGATTACTTGCTCCTTATGTAAACAAAATATTTCCAGGGGCCAGATAGCCTCACACGGCTCAGCTTTTACAGCCTAGAGATATCTCCCAGGCCTGTGTTTCATCCTGAGACAGCGCTATCAACTTCCTGGCCCCTCAGGGCTTAATTTAGGAACTGTATTTGTCAGGGTTCTCTAAAGGTAGACTAATTCAGGGACCTTGTCTGTATTATAATCATTTGGCTCTCTCAAGGATAAAGAGAAATTGCACAATCAGTTCAGATAGGAGCAGTTTTGTTGTTGTTGTTGTTTTGTTTGTTTTTTTTTTTTTTGAGACGGAGTCTTGCTCTGTCACCAGGCTGGAGTGCAATGTGCAGTCTAGGCTCACTGCAACCTCCACCTCCCGAGTTCAAGCGATTCTCCTGCCTCAGCCTCCCAAACAGCTGGGACTACAGGTGTGTGCCACCACACCCAGCTAATTTTTGTATTTTTAGTAGAGAGGGGGTTTCACCATGTTGGCCAGGCTGGTCTCAAACCCCTGACCTCGTGATCCACCCGCCTCAGCCTCCCAAAGTGCTGGGATTACAGGCATGAGCCACTGGACCAGCCCAGATTGGAGCAGTTAATTAGACAAGTGGACATAGATCTAATTCTCATGATACGTGAAGAGTGTCAAGAGGCTAGGGTTTGTTACAGGAAATTAAGAAATCCAGGGAAGCTTTTTTTTCCCCCCTCAAATAACCACAATGTCCTAATCATACCAAGGAGTGCCTAGAAATTTCTAGGATACAAATGTTCAATTTTTTTCAACAAGTTTTTGAGTTTATACTTTGCATAAAAGTGCACAAGATCCAGCTTCTATCCTTAAGTTGCAACAGTCTATATGGTCAATTTGTTATAAGCCCCTGATACCTGAAACTATGCCTTCCTCAGTTTCAGAGTAGGCCCACCATCATCACAGATAGGTGGGCTTAATGTTAAATAGCAAGAGAAGATGCTAACCAGATGTCCTGCCTTCAAATAACCCCAAGAAAATTGCTGCCTCACTGTCACTGCACCCAGCTGTTCCGGGAGCGTGTACTATTAAAAGAAACTTGTCTATCCAGACTCCTCTGCAGTTTACAAAATGCAATGCACATTGAATATCTCATCAATCTCAGTAACTATAGACAGAAGAGTTACATAGCACAGAAGCTGTTACTTCCCCAAAGTCAAATGATGAATAACTGATAGAATTCAAATCCTAATCCAGACCTTTTGACTACAAAACTGAAATTCTTTCCACTTCCTTTGTTCTATGTAGACCCTCAGTAATGTTAATAATATGAGGTTAATTATTGAAATAGTTGTTATTCTCATTCTACTTCTTAGGAAATTAAGATGTCAAAACTTTTTGAAACAGACCAGCTTAAAAAATTGTATAAGAATTGAATGGCATTGAATTTTTGGCCATAAAAAATATGTATATAAATTGAAACCCCACTTTTTGCCATATGTCACAACTCTAATACTAGGAACTGATGTTAGTAAGTGGGCTAATTGTGTGATAATCTAAGACGGTATCACTTTGTTTTAACAAAGGTATTTTATAAACACTTTATTACATGAATGCTTGAGCGCAAAATGTTTAACCCTTAAAATTAGCAAAATTTCATTTAAATTAAAACTCCATTTAACTAAAAATGGTTAACTCCGAGAATTGTATAGTAGTTGACTTCTGCTGTACAATGTCGAGCCTATGCAATACAATAAGAACTGCATCATGGCTGTTTATTTTCTCCATTGCTCTTCTGAACCTGTTCCAAAGGAGTGGGAGAGGGCTACTAGACAAACACGAAACAAAATGCAACTCAAATTAATTGCCCAGAGTGACTCCTAATAGTTGCAAGTATATTTTGACTCAGTTGTCCAACCAAATAGCTGGGGGTTAACTGCAGGTATTGTTCCAGAGCTGCAAAGAAGTTTTGTTTTTAGAGCTTAGTGAAAGTTCTGCACTAGATGAGAAGCCGCAATTTAAAGCTCCATATTCTGTAGTTACTACTCATACATACTTATTATCTGTAAACACCATAAATATATATTAAACAGAGTACTCTCGCCAGTCAATACAGTTTAAAAATAAAATAAAAGATGAAGTAACATGATTCTCAAAGTCCACCAGAATCTCACCTGAAGAGTTTGAGCAGCTGCCAATATTTCATTTTCATTTGTGCGTGGGTAGAGGCATCTCTGACAGACTTTAACAAAACTGGATCCACTGGTTTTTAGTATAGCAGCAACATCTTTCAATGCATGGTAGATAACGTACTTCACCTGTAATACGTCTTTGTGATTGGTATGAATCTGTGACAGATAACGGAATTCCTGAGTAAACCAGGAGCATTGTTTAACATGCTCTAGAGAAACAAAATTTTCAGTCATTTTGATACCACTATATAAGTTATGGTCCTGATGTGGGGTTCCTGCTGTGATAAACACTGCTTCTCTGAGAAATTGTATAATAGCTCAGCCTTGACCTCCATACTCTTCATGAAGATGCTTTCTTAGTGATCTGTCTAAATACCAGCTCTGATCACAAATAGGATCATGGTCTGCTGGATTTTCTTTTCTTTTCTTTTCTTCCTTCCTTCTTTCTTTTCTTTTCTTTCTTTTTTTTTTTTTTTTTTTTTTTTTGAGAAAGGGTCTCACTCTGTTGCTCAGGCTGGAGTGCAGTGGCGCAAACACAGCTGGCTGCAGCCTCAACCTCCTTGGCTCAAGCCATCCTCCTGCTTCAGCCTCTCCAGTAGCTGGGACCACAGATGCACACCACCACACCCAGCTAATTTCGTTATTTTTTGTTAGAGATGGAGTTTTGCCATGTGGCCCAGACTAGTCTTGAATTCCTAGGCTCAGCGATCCACCCATCTTGGCCTCCCAAAGTTCTGGGATTACAGGTGTGGGCCACCATGCCTGGCCTGCTGGGTTTTCTTGAGTTTGTTGTGAGTTTGTCAGCATTCCATCTTGGATAGTTTTAAGGAGTTCTTCACGGTCACACTATCCTTTGGAAATTTCCACATAGACCATAACATTGGCTACACCAGATATATCTAAATAAAGACTTGAGGCTCCATATTTCCAATCTCTAATAAGCCTGTAAGCATTATATATCTTCAGAACCAGATCTGGCCAAAGTAGTTTGGCAGTCTAGAGAACAAATTTAGTTTGCCATCTCTTTTTGTGTACTCGTGTGCTCAGGCGATGGAATGTTGGCAATCAGATCATCAAACCTGGAAGGGATCATATCTCTAAAATCTTCTCCTCGTGGCTAGTCCTTAAGTTTCCACATCATTGTTTTTCATTTTAAAGCTATTTGGAACTACTTCAAACCCACTCTAGAAGTCTACTGTGGCTTCTGTGATCATTTCATTAGGTCCTGCCATTAACTATGTTGTTGACTTCCATATCCCCTTTGGTGAAGGATTCAGGCTTCCAAGGTTCACCATTTAATTTTTGATGCACCCCACAAACCCTCACTAGCTGCCCTATTTCCATCACTCCCTGAACACATTCCAGTTGCTCCTGTTGGGATCTTGCAAACATAGCAGGCAATTATCTTATAGCCAGGTATGAGGAGTGTCAGCATGCTGGCTTGTCATCAGTCCCTGAGGGTGCTTAGCTAAATCAGAGGACATTTTGTTTTCCACTAAAGAAGCACAGATGTCATCAAGGATTTTTGGTGTATTCTTGAGTCCATTTTCTGTCTTTGTTTGTCTTGTTGACATTCCCACCGGTTAGGTCAGTCAGCCAGTTTAAAGCAGATGTGCTGGCTGGACAGGCAGACTTTGTGCCTCTGGCTGGCTTGGAGGCTACATCTCCACCCATGGCTGCTGTGCCAATGCTGAGGAATTGTGCTGGAGCATTGTACCAAGAGTAGGTTTTTCTCCAACTGTGGAAGTCTGCTTTATGTCTTCCTTTGAGATTGGCTTTGTTAAGAGCTTGGATTGCCTATTTGAACAGAAGCCACCTGCCTTTATTCCACATTTTGCTCTTACAAAATGAACAGTCTCCAACAGCATGGAGAGATTTTCCAGGAATCATCATATCAACTTTTATATGACAGTGCTACCAGTCATATAAAAGTATAGCAATACAATTATTACATATAGCCATTATATTTGATAATAATAAATGACTACATTACTGGTTTATGTATTTACTATAGTGTACTTTTTGTTATTTTAGAATATACTTTTTCTACTTACTTAAAAAAAATTCCTATAAAAAAGCCTCAGGAAGGTCCTTTGGGAAGTATTCAAAAAGAAAGCATTGTTATCACAGGAGATGACAACTCCATGTATGTTATTGTCCCTGAAGACCTTCCAGGGGGACAAGATGTGGAGGTGGAAGATAGTAATATTGATGATCCCATCATCAATATGTGGGCCTAGGCTAATGTGTATGTTTATATCTTAGTTTTTAACCAAAAAAGTAAAAAAAGTTTTTAAAAGTTTAAAAGTAGAAAACAGCTTATAAAATAGAATATAAAGAAAGGAAATATTTTTGTAGCATGTGTTTATATTTTAAGCTGTGCTATTACAAAAAATCAGAAAGTTAAAAAATTAAAAACTTTATAAAGTGAAAAAGTTACAGTAAGCTAAGGTTAATTTATTATTGAGAAACATAAAATTTTTAAATTTAGTGTAGCCTAAGTGTACTGTGTTTGTAAAGTCTACAGTAGTGTATAGTAATGTCCTAGGCCTTCAAATTCAATCACCACTCACTCACTGATGCACCCACAGCACCTCCAGTGGGCGAGCTCCACTCATGGTAAGTGCCCCATCCACAGGTGTAGTATTTTTTATCTATCTATCTATCTATCTATCTATCTATCTATCTATCTATCATTTATTTATTTTGAGACAGGGTCTCACTCTGTCAGGCTGGAGTGCAGTGGTGTGATCACAGTTCATTGCAGCCTCGATCTCCCAGGCTCAAGCAATCCTCCTACTTCAGCCTCCCAAGTAGCTGGGACTACAGACACACCACCAGGCATGCACCACCATGCCTGGTTAATTTTGTAAAAAATTGTAGAGACAGGGTCTCACTAAAGTTGTCCAGGTGGTCTCAAACTCCTGGGCTCAAGTGATCCTCCCACCTTGGTCTCACAAAATGTACTTTTAGCCAGGTGCGGTGGCTCACACCTGTAATCTCAGCACTTTGGGAGGCCAAGGCAGGTGCATCACCCGAGGTCAGGAGTTCAAGACCAGCCTGACCAACATGGAGAAACTCCATCTCTACTAAAAACACAAAATTACCCGGGCAAGGTGGTGCATGCCTGTAATCCCAGCTACTCAGGAGGCTGAGGCAGGAGAATCACTTGAACCCGGGAGGTGGAGGTTGCCATGAGCCAAGATCAAGCCATTGCACTCCTGCCTGGGCAACAAGAGCAAAACTCCATCGCAAAAAATAAATAAATAAATAAAAATATACTTTTAATCTTTTATACCATATTTTAACTGTACCTCTTCTGTTTAGATCACAGACCCTTGCATAGGGTTACAATTGTTTATAGTATTAAGTACAGCAACATGCTGTACAGCTTTGTATCCTAGGAGCAATAGGTTATACCTTATACAGGCATACCTCATACAGGCACACCTCAGATATACTGAGGTTTTAGTTCCAGACAACTGCAATAAAATCAATTATTGCAATAAAGTGTGTCACCCATATTTTTTGGTTTCTCAGTACATATAAAAGTTATGTTTAAACTCTACTGTCACCTATTAAGTGTACAATAATATTACACCTAATAAAAATGTACATACCTGTACAGACAGGGGAATGTCTGATCAGTGAATTAGTCAGAACACATTTACCGATTAAGTTCACTTTTTTCTATAAGCGTGGTTCATGGCACCCAAAAACAATTACAACAGTAACATCAAAGATAATTGATTACAGATCATCATAATACATATAATAATGAAAAATTTGAAATATTGTGGGAATTACCAAAATGTGACATAGAGACATGAAGTGGCCACATTGTATTGGAAAATAGTGCTGATAGATTTTTATCAGGGAAGCAAAAGCATTTCCAGAAGTCTACAGCAGAATCTTTATATATTCATTGGCTAAGATTGAGTCATTTGGCCAAGATAATCTAGAAATCAAGTGTCTGGAAAAGAAAAAGAACAACAGGATTATAGACTGGTTATAGTGCATCCTCTGGAGCTGGGCAGATTGCTGCCTGTAATACTGTGCTTCATAACAAGCAATTTCCCAAACCTTTGTGGTTTATAAGAACAAGCATTTGTTCCCTGCTTATGGACATGTAGGTCATTTATGACTCTGCTAGCTTTGGTCAGGACTGACTGGGCTTGGATCCAGGACATGTATGGGACATGTATGTTTTTATGTCTGCCCTGCATATAACTTTTTCTTTTTTGCGACATGGTCTTGCTCTGTCATCCAGGCTTGAGAGCAGTGGCATGATCACAGCTCACTGCAGCCCCAACCTCCTGTGCTCAAGCAATCCTCTCATCTCAGCCTCCAAAGTAGCTAGGACTTGACTTTAGGTGCAAGCCATCATGTCTGGCTAATTTTTGTAATTTTTGTAAAGACAGGGTTTCACTCCATTCCCCAGGCTGGTCTCAAACTCCTAGGCTCAAGAGATCCTCCCATCTTGGCTTCCCAAAGTGCTGGGATTACAGGCATGAGCCACCATGCCCGGCCAACTCCACATATATGTTCATTATGACACTACTGGCCACCCATAGCATGTTCTTCTCATGGAAAATGGGAGAAGTGCAAGAAGTCAGATAAAAGCACACAAATACATTTACAATCTCTGTTCATGTGATATCCACTAACACTCCATTTGCCAGACAAATCACCTGGCTAAGTCCAACATAAATGGGGTGAGGAGACATACTCTGTACACTCCATTGGAAAGTGCTACAAAGTCGCATGTCGAGAGGTGTATATGTATAATTCAATTGTAGAATGGGAATGGATTGGGAACACAGATCTAATCTATCACCTCATTCCAAACAAAACTGGTACCCTGACAGCAAGCAAGAAAGGAATGATTATTGGCTAGCCATGCAATTGTATCTTCACATTAGAGCAGTTGAAAAAGGCCTTAGGAACTTAATTGGCAGGAGAAAAAGGAGAAAGTAAGGAAATGGTAGAGTGACAAATTGCTTTCCCGGGCAGAGGTTTTCAGCTATCACATTGATGCTGACTTCAGGAGTGCAGAGCTGGGTGTATCTACCCCAGAGAGTGAGAGTTCTGAGAGCCTTCTACTTTCAACTGCATGCTCTCCATGTTGAATTAAAAGTATTTTTTGAGCATGAAGAACATGAGCCTCAAACATAACATTTTCTACGATTTTTTAAAAGTCAGGCTTTCACATACTTTCTAATTCTCCCATCTCACTTTTTTTTTTTAAGTAATTTGGTAGGGTGCAGCTGCTTATGCCTGTAATCCTAGCAATTTGGGAGGTCGAGGTGGGTGGATGGCTTGAGACCAAGAGTTCTAGACTAGCCTGGCCAACATGGTGAAACCTCTTCTCTACTAAAATTATAAAAACTAGCTGGGTGTTGTAGCATGTGCCTGTAATCCCAGCTACTTGGGAGGCTGAGGCAGGAGAATTGCCTGAACCTGGGAGGCAGAGGTTGCAGTGGGCTGAGACTGGCGCCAATGCACTCCAACCTGGGTGACACAGTGAGACTTTGTCTCAACAAAAAAAAAAAAAAAAGTAATTTGTTTTGAGTCAGCACCCTTGGAGTTTATCCACCTAAGAGAGAAACAAAGAAGTCAAAAGTTAAAAATGCAAATCCCTCCAAAGTTTCCAGAGTTTGCAGATATTTTAAATGTGCTGAAGCAGTGCTGATTATAGTGGGAGCCAGCCTCCAACATGGTCCCCAATGATCCTCTCTTCCTAGTATTCAGATCCGTGCATAGTCTCCTTCCACACTGTGCCAGACTTGGTCTGTGTGAACAGCAGCATACAGCGGAAACGACAGTAGGTCACCTCTGAGATTAGGTTATAAAAGGCACTGCTGCTTCTGTCTTGAGCACTCTCTTACTCTCTCCCCTTGATTTCTCTCTCAGATGACTCGCTTTGAGGGAAACCCATTGCCATGTTGTAAGCAGGTCTGTGGAAGGTCCAACATGGTGAGGAATTGAGTCCTCTCACTAATGGCCACCTGATAAGGCATCTTGGAAGCATATCCTCCAGCTCAGTCAAGCCTTCAGATGACTACAGACTTAGTCGATAGCTTGCCTGCAACTCTGTGAGAAACCCTAAGAGAAAACCACCAGGCTGAGCAACTCTGGATTCCTGACTCACAGAAAATGTCTAAGATATGTTTGTTTGAAGCTGCTAAGCGTTTGGTGTAATTTATTACACAGCAATAGACAACTAATACCATCACAAAAATATGCAATCACCAAGACCCCATTGGAAATGTTAACTCAAGAACACAAAGACTTACTTGGCACTCACAGATAAGGAAACTACCACTGTCAAATCTGCTGCCCAACATTCATAAAACTAGTGTCTGAACACTGAAGGGCTCATGTAATAAAAAGCCAATACCTAGTCAATGACCACATTGGCATGCAGCAAGAGTTGAAGCAAAAGATTGTGACCTAGGCCTCACTTTCTCTTCCAAATCTCACATCTTACACAACTATTTGGCAAAACCTAATTTGCATCTATATCAGTAACTGCAAGAAAGCCTTGGAGGTACAAGCTTTAACTTTCCAGGCTGTGTTCTATGGAAATGCACAGTGGAAGGAAATTAAATGGATATTGAGTGATGCTTCACTATATCTACTATACTGGGCTATTGTGAGCGAATTTTTTCAAACATTTTGAAAATCTTAGATTTAAAAAAGATAAAATTTAAAACCAAGACACTTATTAACCAAAATTGGCTCAGAAAGAAGTATAAAATTGGAATAAATCATAACTATTAAAGAAGCCAAAATAATCCAAATTCTTCCTCAAAAGTTGCTAATATGTTGACAGTTTTATAACCATGCTTTATCAGACTTACGAAAAAAGTTAACCCCTATCCTAAAACACATTTTTTAAAAGAAGAGCAAATATGAGCAGATACAAAGCTACTTGACTTATTTCACAAAGCTGAGATAATTTTGACACCAAAACCTAGACAAGGATTGTATAAGAAAAGAAAATCATAGGTAATATCATTGATAAATACAGATGCAAAAACTCCAAAATAAACCATTAGCAATTTGCACTCATTTAATGTACAAAAATAGCATTATATTATTTGTGGATCTAGGAATTCAAGGATTTTCCAGCATTGCCTATTTACGGAGGTCTTGGGCATATAAGTAATCTTAAAATTCTTGGTAATAAAAGAGATTCCCAAGGAAATAAAAAATAGACTAGAAAAAGTGATTTTTCTAGTTTTCTAGTCTAGAAACTTAAAGTGATTTTTCTAGTTTTCTCTTTACTTAAACATCTTGCAGAGGAGACCTCAAAGGAGCAGCCAGTGAAATATGGGCAAGGCTGGGAAAGAGAGATGTACGGTCTCAAGATAGCTGAGAGAAGAAAGTGCACCAAGTGTCCACATGCTCAGACGTCAAATAAGATGAGGACTGATAATTACTATTGGTTCTGTACTATGGTGGCCACTGGTTCTATGATAAGCATAAACTCAGTGGAGCGATGAGACAGAAGCCTAATAGAATGGGTTGAGAGAAATATAAAGTGAGAAAATGGAGCTGAGATGACAGAAAACTTATTTAAGTGACACCCTAAAGAAGAAAAGGTAAATGGGTTGGTAGCTTGACTCTTAAAAGGAGTGGGATAAAAGAAAGATTGTGTTTGTATTTGGTGTTGTTATTTAAGAATGACAGGTATTGCAGCATATTTGATATCAAAGGAAATAATCAGTAAGTAAAAGTTAAATGGTGCTGGAGAGACCAGAGATAATTTTGGGAGCACTGCTTCTCCCTCAGCCATAAACATCTTGCCAATTTCCAACTCAGGTGAAACTCAACTGTCTGCCACTCTCCTGAACTCAGCTAGGCTGAACATAGAGGAAGAGAAACACACAGCTGATCTCACTTAAAATCTGTGACCACATATCTCAAATGGGCATTTAACACCAACCAACAATCCTACCATATTTCCTTACGATGGTTTCTCCTCTCTCTGAAAACTTATTCATGTCCTTCTCCTCCTTCACTTTTAGTTGTTTACTATGTCTCATACATCACAGAGAAAATAGAAACTATTAAACATTGTCTCATCTTCCCCCCACCAAATCCACCTGCTTTCTGCATCTGCCTTTTTTCTTGTCTCTCCAAGTGCTCCGGACTCCACTTCTTTATAACAGGAAACTGGCTGAAGGATAACTGCACACATTAACTCAGAACAAGTTAGGCTTAGAAGAAATAATAAACACAAAATAAAACTGAAAATCACTAAGCCTATATACAATAAAAATTTGAATAAAATTAATGAATGAATTCAATCTCCCTGAAAAGATTAGATTTGCAAAATTTGACATGAGAAAATTAAACTTGGTAGTAATAATATTATATGATCTGGCTCTGTGACCCCACCCAAATCTTATCTTGAATTGTAATTCGAATTGTAATCTCCATGTGTCGGGGGAGGGACGTCATGGGAGGTGACTAGATCGTAGGGTTGGTGCCCCCATGCTGTTCTCATGAGAGTGAGTGAGTTCTCATGATGTCTGATGGTTTTATAAGGGGTTTTTCCCTGCTTTGCTCTGCACTTCTCCTTCCTGCTGCCATGTGAAGAAGGACATATTTGCTTTCCTTTCCACCATAATTGTAAGTTTCCTGAGGCCCCCTCAGCCCTGTGGAATTGTGAGTCTATTAAACCTCTTTCCTTTATAAATTACCCAGTCTCAGGCAGTTCTTTATAGCAGCATGAGAACAAACTAATACAGTAGATTGGCACTGGGAGTGGGACACTGCTATAAAGATACCTGGAAATGTGTAAGCGACTTTGGACATGAGTAACAGGCAGAGGTTGGAGGGCTCAGAAGAAGACAGAAAGATGTGGGAAAGTATGAAACTTCAAGAGATTTGTTGAATGGCTTTGACCAAAATGCTGATAGTGATATGAACAATGAAGTCCAGGCTGAGGTTGTCTCAGATGGAGATGGGAAACTTGTTGGGAACTGGACTTGGACTTTTGGTTTAATGCTGAAATAAGACTTTGGGGAACTGTTGGGAAGGCATAATTGTGTTTTGAAATATGAGCAAGATAAGATTTGAGAGGGGCCAAAGGTGGAATGATATGGTCTGGCTCTGTGTCCCCACCCAAATCTCATCATGAATTGTAATTTGAATTGTAATGCCCACAGGTTGGAGGAGGGACCCCATGGGAAGTGATTAGATTATGGGGGTGGTCCACCTATGCTGTTCTCATGATAGTGAGTTCTCAAGAGATCTGATGGTTTTATAAGGGGCTTTTCCCCCCTTCACTCTGCACTTTTCCTTTCCTTCCCCTTCCACCGTGGTTGCAAGTTTTCTAAGAGGCCTCCGCAGCCCTGAACAACTGTGAGTTGATTAAAACTCTTTCCTTTATAAATTACCCAATCTCAAGCAGTTCTTTATAGCAATGTGAGAATGAACTGATACATAACGCACCCAAATAAAGGTCAAATATGAGGTGCCATCATCAACAAAAATCTTAATTGTAAAATTTACACAGAAAAGTTGTCTCTCAAAGAAAATACTTTCAGTAAAATAAAAACGAAAATGGAAAGTAATATTTTAACTGCAAATATCCATCAAAGCTATAAACAAACATGAAAGTGCTGATATTTAGAAACAAAATCAAAACAATCTTGTACAAAAATATTGTGAAAAAATTGTCCCACAGAAAGGCCAAAATATCCTATACTAATGTGATGCATTTCTTCCCAGACCTTTTCCTACGTTTTCAGATAGAACAGTGGAGTCCAGTCCCCATTTGTTCAGTTTAGGATTCCCAAGCATTTGTAGTTTGTCAGTCCCATCTCTTTCATGCCACTGCCACACCAATAAGTTCCTTAAGGCTAATAGGTGTTCTAAGGACATCGTAAGAAGATGTCTAAGTTAAGAAACCCCGTGGTGGCAGAAAGAAAAGGCTTGTGGCATTGGGCTGGGCATTGTCATGATGGATGATCAGCTGGCGAGTTTGTGGTTCAGATAGAAGACAGTTCCTCCAGAGAACAGATTGAAGGCACAGTCCCCGGAGGTGAGCCATGTGAAATACTCTGTCTTAGGAAGTACGGATAGTTGCCTGACTGGCAAGGTCTCTGGTCCAATGTGGCTCTGAGCACTCACAGCAGTCCTTTCTTAGACCTACTGGCCTTCCACCTTCTGGAGAGGGGCCCTCTTTTGGGTGACATTTTCTATATGGAAACTCCCGGTGTCCAGGCTGCAAATTTTGCCTTCCTTTCCTAGCCCCTGGCTTCCTTTGTCTGTTCTTTTTTGCCCTATACACTTCTCCAGTTTCTCTTGTAATATCCTTTAATGCTCATTAGCAAGAACCTCAGTGTCTCATTAAAAACTCAACTCAAATCACTTGCAGAGATCTCTCTTCCTCCAAATGAGTCCTTCCATTGAAAAAAGAAAAAAATTTTCAAAGCAAAAGCAAAAAATCAAAGTAAGCTGAGAATTTATTTTTAAGTATATTTATAAAATAGTATTTAATATATTATAAAAATTGGATATATCAGCCAGGCATGGTGGCTCACGCCTGTAATGTGAGAATGAACTAATATATAATGCACCCAAATAAAGGTCAAATATGAGGTGCCATCATCAACAAAAATCTTAATTGTAAAATTTATACAGAAAAGTTGTCTCTCAAAGAAAATATTTTCAGTAAAATAAAAACAAAAATGGAAAGTAATATTTTAACTGCAAATATCCATCAAAGCTATAAACAAATATGAAAGTGCTGATATTTAGAAACAAAATCAAAACAATCTTGTACAAAAATATTGTGAAAAAATTTTCCCACAGCACTTTGGTAGCCAGGTGTGTGGCAGGCACCTGTAATCCCACCTACTTGGGAGGCTGAGGCAGGAGGATCACTTGAACCCAGGAGGTGGAGGTTGCAGTGAGCCGAGATTGCACCATTGCACTCCAGCCTGGGCAGCAAGAGCAAAACTCCATCTCAAAAAAAAAAAAATTAGATATATCATAAACGTTCTCTTATAAACATATTTCCATGCCAATAAAATCGATTACATCATAATTTTAATGCCTACATAGTATTCTAATAAACTAATGCATTATATTTTATTTATACTATCTCCCATCTATGTTTTAAATTCTTCACTACTCTAAAATAATGGTACAATAAAAACTCTTACAGAGATTTCTGTACTTGGACGATATATTTCTTTGGGTTACATTTCTAAAAACCATTTGCCAGAAGTTTGGAAATAATAGATTATCAGTATGTTTACTGAATAACTCTGCTGAAAAGTGAAGAAAAGAATGGAGAAAAATGTGGAAAGAGGAGAAAGTCAGTCAATCTAGTGAAATTTATGACCATATATTTTTATTTTATCTCCTCTTAAAATGTTTTATATTAACTTTTGAATAGGTAATAGATGCATATGGTTAAAATGTTTTTGGATTTTGAAGAATATGTGGAAGTAATTGTCTGCCTGTCATATGTCTTCTAGTTCCCCAGTTCACCTCTCCCTAGTTTCTTATTTATCCTTTTAGTTATTAGGGTGAACCATGCAGAAAAGCCATTTTACAGATCAAACACAGTTTAAGAAAATATAATGTGGTTCTATTCAATATTAGATGCGTATACTTTTTAAAACAAATGATCATAATATACTCATGATTCTGCCATGTATACCAGGGTATTTTGCCATAAATCTCTTTTCTTAGTAGGGATAAAGTATCTGAAAGGCAGTTTTTAAAAATTAAAACTGTCAAGGAATATTAGATAAGTGGAGTAGAGGAGGGGTGTGGTGTCACTCATTTCCCTAAAACAAGTAACAGTTTCCTTTAACTTGAAGAGGGAGCGACACTTTTGAAGTCTATAAATTACATAAACAAATGATAAGAAAACATATAGCATGAAAAAAATTTCCAACTAACAAAGTCCAGCGGTTACAGAATCCTAGAGCCCAGCCTCTGGCTGTGCAGACATGCAGGCTAGAGGGTGCTGCGGTTCAATCCTAACATGTTTGTTCCAGTAGCCAAGATTTTAGAATAAAATGAGCTAGAGGCTGGCCGCAGTGGCTCATGCCTATAATCCCAGCACTTTGGGAGGCTGAGGCGGGCGGATCGCCTGAGGTCGGGAGTTTGAGACCAGCCTGACCAACATGGTGACACCCCATCTCTACCAAGAATAGAAAATTAGCCGGGCGTGGTGGTGAGTGCCTGTAACCCCAGCTACTCAGGAGGCTGAGGCAGGCGAATCGCTTGAACCCGGGAGTGGAGGTTGCAGTGAGCACAGATGGCGCCACTGCACTCCAGCCTGGGCAACAAGAGCGAAACTCCGTCTCAAAAACAAACAAACAAACGGCTAGAATAGTTTTTGCACCAATAGAGGACTGTGAGTGAATAGTTTGTCTAAAACAAAAACAAACAAAAAACAATAAACCAACCAAACAAAAAAACGGCTAGAATGGTTTTTGTGCCAATAGAGGACTGTGAGTGAATAGTTTGTCTAAAAAAAAAAAAGAAGAAGAAGAAGAAAATCAACCAAACAAAAAATGGCTAGAATGGTTTTTTGCGCCAATAGAGGACTGTGAGTGAATAGTTTGTCTATTGCAACCCAACTTCCTGAAGCAGCTTTTCTGATATAAAAACCAGAGTAAATGACTAAATCTTCATTGTTCCCTGGTTTGCCTCTCCCTAGTTTCTTACACTACTTATGCAAAAGTAATAAGTAGAATAATGTCTTTTAAAAGAAAATTCAGATTATGGAACTGGAAGAGACCTTAGAGATCATCCAGGTACACGGGTATCAGTAGGTAATCATATCAGCATTGCCTGTGGCATTTTGTTTAATTGTCCAAACCACTGATTAATGGAATCCTATCAGTTAACACATGAGGAAAATGAGTCCAAGGGCAGGAAAATAATTTTTCTTTTTTCAAGTTTGAACCCAGGCCTTGGACACTGCAGCATTAGAAAGTGATCCTTCATTTATTAGTCTTCTAGTCTTGTGAAGTTACTGCCGAGTCACCTTCTCTCAAAAGATTCTCCTTATTGTTTTCCCCTCAAAGCTTACCTGAAATCACTACATCATGGTCAACTCTGCAAATCCATAAACACATTTCCTCACCCCAATCTCTCAAATAACTTTATTCGTATACAAAATAAAAATTATATTCATGTATTTTGTTTATTTCATTTGTTTATTATAGAGATAAGGTCTTGTTCTGTTGCCCAGGCGGGTCTCAAACTCCTGGCCTCAAGTGATCCTCCTGCCTTGGCCTCCCAAATGCTGGGATTCCAGGCATGCACTACTAGGCCCAGCCTTGGGTTTGTTTTGATCTTCCCTTGCCTCTCTGTTATACACTTATGTTTATTTCCTGACTTAGAAGTATTAGGTTGAGTGTTAAGCTGATTGTTTCAATGAGAAAAATGTGTTCCTGTGTCAGATTAGAAAATGATGGTTGGGCTTCAGTGAAAACTAAAACTACTTAATCTGTAATTTACCTGAGCCATCATGCTGATAACCTTTTCCAATTATACCTGCACACCTTGGATAGGCATTGAGTAAAAATGCATTGGAAAATTCTGATGTGTTCCTGATGTGAGACACCAGCAAAAAAATTTATCTTAACTTCAGTAGAAAGCATGACCGTTGACTGTAGAGTAAAAAATGATTGCTGGGCATCCATCTCAATGTCCACTCACCATATCCGAAGTACTCCTGGTCCTCAGGTGACCTCTTGCACACAAAACAAGGTATAACTTGTTTTACCTTGTTTATTTATTATTTTGATAAATGGTGTGTAGTGCATTTCAAGCTAATTAAATAATGAAAATGTGACAAAATTGAAGTGGATCAGTTAGTTCCGAAGATATTTAGTAATTAAATGAGCTGAGCCAAAGTAAGTCATCCTACAAAGCACAGCCACCCCAACGGTTTCCTTTTACTGGAAGGTAGCCGCAGATATGTAGCAAGAATTCAGGCAACAGAAAGAAGAAACTTTGAAGACTTCTGTAAGTCTTGCACAGTATTCTCAAGGTGGAAGTAAAACAGTATGAGGAGAAATTTAAGAAGGAACAAGATAACAAAGGTAATCTGGATGCCCTTGGTGAGGAGTGTGGTCAGTTCCCGGAGCTCAGTCAGGTGTGGTTGGTTCTAGCTCATTTGCAAATGATTATATTATATATAAAAGCAACAAGGTTGTGTCTGCTGTTTTACCAGTTTCATTACCCCATAAACAAGAACATACCTGGACAAAATTAAAGACTCCAGGTGCAACTTACATTCCTAACCCCATACCAGCTGTCTCTCAAATTGCTTGTAAGATCAAAGCAATGAAGCAACCAAGTGTGGCTGGATCTGTGAAAATCCATCATTATGAATGGGAAAACATATGCTAATGTCTGGTCAGTGAATCAATCACATCTTATTTTAAGGAAAAGATTGAGAGATTTATTGTGTGAATAATGGTTCAATAACAATTTTTTTTTCCAAAGTATTACCACGACTGCTAATAAGCAGGAGTATTCATGCACAAAGACAAATATTCTCATGCTGAGAAGTTAAATATTGCTGCCAGTGTTTTCACTCTCAGATGACCCTTGCCATATGAATAAAATAAGGAGTGATGGGGAAATAGGGAGGATAGATTATGGAATAAATAGCAAATGTTTCCTGGTGGCTGCTTTATTTAAGATTAAATGCAATTACCTGTTCCTCTGACTCACTACAAAGTTTCTCAGTCCAAGAGGCAAGGTCTACACCTGGGATTTCAGGAAAGCCAAAGGGTCTTTCTGAATACTTACTGGCCATAATAGTTATCCACAGTTCCCATAAAACTTTAGCACACATCAAATATAGTCACCTGAGAAAAAAATATGTCCCTAAAAAAGTCAAACCTGTTTAGGCTGAGGGGTGATAATAGAAGGTACGTGCTATAGAAAGGGAAAGAGTTTTCACATTATACAATTAGAGGAAGTTGTCTTAGCTGAATTCAGGACACACCGTGTAATGAAATAGAGCTAATAAATATGCAGTAGTAGAAGTAATAAGTTTAAGTTCTTTGCTAGAAAAACAGGTGTAAAAGAGGCTAAGATCTTTGAAGATAGTCTTTTCCCCCCTCATGGAAGCATTTAAGAATGCCCAAGCTTAGATCCCACAAGCTTATTCTGAGACAAAAGGTACTATACACTTCTTAAAATTACTGCACACTTCAGTATATCTTTCTGCCAGGGAAGACCTTGGATTACCATCAAACAGAATCAGTCGTATTCTTCCTACCTTGTATCCTATGTAAAACCACACACTATCTTCATATCCTTGAAGATGTAACAGGAAACTTGCACCCCAACCGTGTGATTTCCATCATAGTAAGAATCTATTTGTAGGGATCTAAAAATGGATCTAACAATGACAAGCCGTATCAATTATAGAGTAAGAAAAAAAACCTCGTTCAGCTCTGCTTAACTCACTTTAATATATATTTGTCTAATGTTTGATCATTTTTCAATTAGGAGGAAAATGACAAAAATAATAAAATATTTGTTTGAAAAAGTTTGACTTTATAGTAATTCAACAATAATCAAAAGAGATCTAACTTGATATTTTGACCAGTTGGTATACACCAAGTGCACTGTGGTTTTTTAAAATAGTGACTCGTTTTAATGTAAATTCCATGAACACTTTCTTCCATCCAAACAATGAAAGATAGTTTAGAAATTTCATTCAAGGGCATGATTTCTCTCAACCACTGGCTATAGTGTAAGATGATTTTAGGCAAGAGATAATTTACAAGGAATTTACAGAAAACAGACTAATGATTTTTCTAGGATAAGCATGAATTAAAATCACATTTATTTTCTTATGATTTTCCCAACTGTAGCTATTCACAAAAACTTTCTAAGTTTTAGCCAATTGACTTTTAGTAATACAACATTTTATTCCACACTGAGACTTAGAAAAAACTTTCGTCATAACAGTTTCAAGACGTTTAAACTTTTGAATGAGCCAATGCCAGTCATACAGTCTTCATTATTCTCCACCAACATCTGGGAGAGTCAGTCCTTCAGCATGAGTTTAACAGGCTAGCTTTTTAATAATGCACTCCAGTTTGGTCAGGTGACAAAACATGAGATGAATTTTTTTTCAGCATAGCAAATTAAACACATATAATTTGTTAACAGTAAATTTTAGTCTGATTATAAATGTTATAGATTTCATGATCCCATTATAGCACAAATGAATTAACTTATATTTTCCATTTTATGAGTCTATTTTCAAGCCAACCATCTGAAATTATAGTATTTAATAGGAATATTTAAGAAGTATATTATTGTTTTAAAAAATATGCAAGATACAAAAGTTTTTGCTTAATTCTTCCTCTATTCATATTTAAGAAAGAATCTAAAATGTTTGGGAAAATTTTTAAAAGAAAATGTCTAGCTGCTAGTAATTACCCATTATCTAAAAGCTTTACATTTTAAAATCTGTTTAGCTGCGCACTGTCATGAGGTGTTTGGCAAGCAGTTTTGAAGCTCAGAGGCCTGAAACTCCCTGAATTGAGATATTTGGTAAACAAAGTCTCTTTGAAGTGCCTTCCTCCAGTGATTCAGTCTGACTAATGTAAACAAGAAAATAATTGGCAACACAGAATTAGCTACCAGACTTCCTCTATCCTAAAATGCACTTTCCCCTTAAGCTGGCAGGGGGTGGCGGGGGGCATGTTTTTGTTTGTCTGTTCATTTGTTTTTATTAATTCCCTCTTCCTTCAGGGAGACCTGCTGGAGCCTGGCACTACCAGACTCCTCAGGCCCATCATCTGCTTACGGCTCTCTTTTTTTTTGAGATGGAGTCTCGCTCTGTCTTCCAGGCTGGAGTGCAGTGATCTCGGCTCACTGCAACCTCCGCCTCCCGGGTGCAAGAGATTCTCCTGCCTCAGCCTCCTGAGTGGTTGGGATTACAGGCACGCGCCACTACGCTCGGCTAATCTTTTTGTATTTTTAATAGAGACGGGGTTTCACAGTGTTAGCCAGAATGGTCTCCATCTCCTGACCTCGTAATCCGCCCGCCTCCGCCTCCCAAAGCGCTGGGATTACAGGCGTGAGCCACCACGGCGGTCCTGCTTACTGCTTTCTAAATGTGCCGTGGCACAAAAAAAGTAAAGAAACTGTTTTCATATTAGAGGTAAATCTTACAATCAATGATGTTTGCCTAATTGGCTGCGCTTACCAAGTATATTAAACAAACTCCTTTTAACCTCTTGCTTTCTTGAGACCTTGCAGAGAATGTGTTAATTACATTAACATTATTGGCACTAAACCATGACCTAAGTTTACAGGTGACCTTCAAATAAATATTTCTGTAGCCAAGAACTAGACTTTTACTGCCACCATAAAGCTTGCCTTAAGGAGAAGACATTCTTGATAAAAATCTAAACAGGCACAAATCAAAGAGACTCATTTTCTGTGCTGCAATTATTTTTCTTAGTTCCTCTGAGGCAACTAATCTGCTATTCAGATTAGTTGAATTCAAACCTTGAATTCTGAAATAGACAACCAAACAAGATGGTTTTTGTGCAACTGAATGACCAGCCATAAAAGACCAAGCTGCAACTGTAAACCTGAATGATTGACATATGTTCTTCTTTTCTTTATACTGGGAAACGAAGTTGTACCCAGTTTAGAATGCCTAATCAGCTGTTATAAAGACTTCTCAACTAAATAATTGGTTTATATTTTGGATTATTACCTGAAATAATGTAAATATGACTTGGTATACTTAAAAAGTAATGATTGAAATAATATGTATTAGCCATCTTTCCATCAATTTGAGGATTTCCCTATTGTTTTTTAAACCTGGTTAACAATTCCCCTGAACTTTAATTAAAACAAAAAAGATATATGGTCATTTCACAAAGATAACTGTATAAATCAACCATCTCACCTTCATTATATATATTAAAAAAAAAGCTAATGCAGACAGAGGCACCCCTAAAATTAGGAGACCTGTATATACTGCCATGACACACGCTACATAAGTAGCTTTGATGAGAAGCTGTATTTTTCTAGGGGTATTTTTAACCAAGTGAAGAGCAATTATTGGCCGTGGAAAGACAAAACTTGGTGTTGCAACACCTGGGATGAAGGCCCTGCTCAGTCCCTTATTAGCTAGGAGATGTCGGGTTAGTCACTTAATCCCTCTAAGCCTCATTTTCCACAGCTGTCAATTAAGAAAAATAGATTACTTCAGAGAGTGTTTGGGGATTCAAATTACATAATGGAAATGTATATGCTTTGTAAATTATAAAATTATCTATGAATGTTACTTAACGATATTTTAATACTAAAATCTGGCTGTACAGGTTTTAGGGATTATTTAAATAATCGGAAAAGAAGGCTGGGCTTGTTGGCTCATGCCTGTAATCCCAGCACTTTGGGAGGCTGAGGCAGGTGGATCACCTGAGGTCAGGAGTTCGAGACCAGCCTGGCCAACATGGCGAGACCCCGTCTCCACTAAAAATACAAAAATTAGCCGGGCGTGGTGGCTGACGCCTGTAGTCCCAGCTAATTGGGAGGCTGAGGCACGAGAATCCCTTGAACCTGGGGGGCAGACGTTGAAGCGAGCCGAGATCGCGCCACTGCGCTGCAGCCTGAGCAACAGAGTGAGACTTGGTGTCAAAAAATAATAATATAATAATAATCATCATCATCATCATCAGAAAAGAAGAGCACCAGAAATTGAACTTGGCACAATTAAGTATGAAGCCCTCACAAGCCATGCTTGCTCCCAAGGCTGGTGGACCCACTCCAGGACCTCGTGTCCTCTGGCTGTAGAAGACGCACTCCATAAAAACCTGCAGGCTGAGGAGACAAAGTTCAGGCTTCTTGTTATTAGTTGGCTTCCTCACTCACTCTCTGTGCTGGGTTCTGGAGATATAGTGGGCACAAAAAGCCAAGGCACCTCCCCTTCTGGAGCTTAGCGTCTAGTACAGGAGACACACATTTATCAAATAACCACTCAGATACCTAAAAACAGGAAAAAGCCTTTAAAGACAGAGTTCAGAAGTTCTGAATAGTGTGAGAGTTGGACTTTCTATTTTTTTATGTTGTCACTATGGTTTCCAGAGGAAGTAACATTTGAACTAAAATATGAAGAATGATTAGGCAACAACTAGATTTGGGGAGAGGAGCAGAAATATTCCAGGCAGGGGGAAATGCCTTCTAAAAGGCCTTGAGACAAAAGGACCTGGAAGGTGAATGTGTTATTGGAGCCCAAGCCTGGTGGCTGCAGCAGAGGCCAGCAGGGGCTGTCTTTATCCAAGAGAAATGGGTCTTCATTATAGGATTTAAGGAAGAAAAAAGATAACATTACTTGATTTAAGTAACACTGTGGACAATGGATTGGGGGAGGGGAGCAGGAGTGAATAACAGGAAGTTTGATTAGTATAGTAAGTTTAATTTGATGAAGAATTTGATAGTGTCAAAAGAAGTAGGAGTGACATCCCATATCTATGGACATAGATTACGAGAGTTTAGGGATAAGTCTTCAGGGCCTCCAACTTTAAAGTCTCAGTAGAGAAAGACAAGACTGAAAGGAAGTGGTAAGAAAGCAAGAGGGACCTTTAGAGGGTTTGTTTGGAGTCAGGAAAAAAAAATGCTACTAAGTGGTCCAATAAGACCATGACTGAAGAAAAATGCTCATTGCATTTAGTGACGTGGAGGTCATTAGCAAGAACTATGTCAGGGGACAGACGGGGACAAGAGCCAGATAAAGACTGACAGGGATTAAGGAAATGGGATCAACTTGTTTTTAAAAATTGGTTGTGAAAATTAGAAGTAAAAGATCATAACAGCTGAGAAGAAAACTGGTGGGGAACTATTTGGGACATTTTATTCACCCCTCAAATTATAAGAGCCAGGTCACTTAGTTTATTGGTCTAGAATTTCTTTCTCCCTTCTATTTGGGGTAAAGTTGGTCCTATTTAGACTATAGCCTTAGAGAGTATTTGAGGAGGAGGATGGAGATTGGATGAATATATATATAGACTATTAAATTTAAAAGACGACGAGTTATTCATTCACTCACTACCAACAAGCCCCACACCAGGGCTTATGGTTTCTAAAAGCTGCTTTCGATTGTATGGTTGTGGAAGAACAAAAAAAGACACAACATTTCTTCACATAGGTCTAGAGCTTCCCTCTCATTCAAAGACTTCTTCCCTCACAACTATGCACAGCTACGTCCTGTTGCTTCCTAACACCTCTTGTGGGTCCATCTCACCCATCTCTGTCTTCAATGACTTGGAAACTTTCCCCTTACCTAGCCAGGTAAGGGCCCTTGGGGCCCCACTACTTGCTGTGTCTCAGTCACCATGATTCAGTCCTTCTCCTACTGAGGGGAGACTTCCCCAAGCCTCTAGCCCTTGGTGTTATGCTAGTCTGTGCTATGTTAACCAAAATGAGATTGCAGGCCTTCTTGTCACTCTGACAGCTTTCCACTATGACTCACTGATAAGAAATCACATGTCAGAAGTTAACAATTGGAGCTTGTCTTGCAGATCCTGCTGATCCCAGCTTACCAACATAGGTTCAACACCTTCTTAGACTCTGCGGCCTTTTCTGGGAGGTTTCTTCTAGCTGAACAGACCTGTTGTAGGGAGTATAGTATATTCTGCAACCCTGATGTATTTTCTAAATGTAAATTTATTTTCCATTACTGACCTAATTTATTGGCTAGTTAATGAAAATAATGAGAATCCCTAAGGATCCCAAATACTTTACGAAATTAAAAAAAAATTAAAGAGTATTCTGGAAGCCATTTCCCTACTCCTGGGCTGCTGAGCTCTCAAGTGAATCTAGAGTACAAATATAAAGGCTATATCTGTGGGGAATGTGTTGGCTTCTGTCTTTGAAAGGAAACATGACAAATAACTTGTATATGGTATTAATATATTTTCCAATTTGAAAAAAATCCATAACTTAAATCAGAAAATTGCACATTGTAAAATAAAGGCTGGGCATGGTGGCTCATGCCTGTAATACCAGCATTCTGGGAGGCCAAGGTGGGAGGATCACTTGAGCACAGGAGTTGGAGACCAGCCTGGGCAACATGGCAAAACCCTGTCTCTACCAAAAAAAACAAAAAAACAAACAACAACAACAAAAACAGGCATGGCAATGTGTGCCTATAATCCAGCCCCTGTAATTCCAGCTACTTGGGAGGCTGAAGGAGGATCCCTCGAGCCCAGGAGGTCGAGGCTGCAGTGAGCTATGATTGCACCATTGCACTCCAACCTGGGAACAGAGTGAGACCCCTGTCTAGTATAAATAAACCAATAAAATACAATACAAACCAGGACAAAAGACATGAACAGATATTTTTCTGAAGAGGATAAATGGATGGCAAGTAAGCAGAAGAAGAGATACTGAACATCATCAACCATTAGAGAAATGCAAATTAAAACCACAATGGAAGTCAGATGCAGTGGCTCATGCCCATAATCCCAACTTTGGGAGGCTGAGGCAGGCAGATCACTTGAGTCCGGGCATGTGAGACCAGTCTGGGCAACATGGCAAAACTCTGTCTCAAAAAAAATACAAAAATTAGCCAGGTGTGGTAGTGCACGCCTGTCATCCAGCTACTCAGGAGACTGAAGCAGGAGGATCGCTTGAGCCTTGTAGGCGGAGGTTTCATTGAGCTGAGATTGTGACACTGCATTCCAGCCTAAGTGACAGTGAGACCCCTGTCTCCAAAAAAAATTTTTAAAAATGAAATAACACTACATACCTAACAGAATGGCTAAAATTAAAATAATGACAACACCAAGTGTTAATGAGGATGTTCAGAAACTAGATCACATATACTTTGCTAGTGGGAAGGTTACTTTACTAGAAAAGCAGCTTGGCAGTTTCTTATACATTTTAACATGCAATTAATATTCAACCCTGCAATTGCACTCTTGGGCATTTATCCTAGAGAAATTAAAACATATGTTCATACCAAAACCTGTACATGAATGTTCATAGCAATCCTTATTTGTAATAGCCAAAAACCTGAAACAGACCAGATGTCTTTCAATGGATGACTGGTTAAACAAATGGTGGTACATCCATACCATGGAATACTACCCAACAATAAAAAGAAACAAACTATTGATACAACTTGGATATTCAGATAATTGTGCTGAATGAAAAAAGCCAACCTGAAAGATTATATACTATATGATTCAATTACTGTGATTTTTTGAAATGACGATTTTATAAATGGACAGATGAAAGGTCTATATATAGAGAGAAGTGAGTGTGGTTACAAAAAGGCAACAAGGGGATCCTTGTGATGACGGAATTGTTCAGTATCTTGACAGTAGTTGATATGGTTTAGCTCTGAGTCCCCACCCAAATCTCATCTTGTAGCTTCCATAATTCCCCACCTGTTATGGGGAGGGATCCAGTGAGAGATAATTGAATCATGGGGTTGGTCTTTCCTGTGCTGTTCTCATGATAGTGAGTAAGTCTCATGACATCTGATGGCTTTAAAAAAATGGGAGTTTGCCTACACAAGCTCTCCCTTTGCCTGCCACCATCCACATAAGATATGACTTGCTCCTCTTTGCCTTCTACCATGATTGTGAGGCCTCCTCAGCCACATGGAACTGTGAGTCCAATTAAACCTCTTTCTTTTGTAAATTGCGCAGTCTTGAGTATGTCTTTATCAGTAGCATGAAAATGGACTAATACAGTAGATTGGTACCAGGAGGGGGATGTTACTGAAAAGATATCTGAAAATGTGGAAGCAACTTTGTTACTGGGTAACAGGGAGAGGTTGGAACAGTTTGGAGGGCTTGGAAGAAGGTAGGAAAATGTGGGAAAGTTTGGAATTTCCAAGAGACTTGTTGAATGGCTTTGACCAAAAGCCTGATAGTGATATGGACAATCAGGCTGATAACTGATAAGGTCCAGGCTCAGGTGGCCTCAGATGGAGATGAGGAACTTGTTGGGAACTGGAGCAAAGGTGACTCTTGTTATGTTTTAGCAAAGAGACTGGCAGCATTTTGCCCCTGCCTTAGAGATGTGTAGAACTTTGAACTTGAGAGAGATGATTTAGGGTATCTGGCAGAATAAATTTCTAAGCAGCAAAGCATTCAAGAGGTGACTGGGGTGCTGTTAAAGGCATTCAGTTTTATAAGGGAAGCAGAGCATATAAATTTGGACAATTTGCCGCTTGACAATATGATAGAACAGAAAAACCCATTTTCTGAGGAGAAATTCAAGCTGGCTGCAGAAATTTGCATAAAAGGAGTTGAATGTTAACCCCCAAGACAATGAGGAAAATGTCTCCAGGGCATGTCAGAGGTCTTCACAGCTGCCCCTCCCACTGCAGTCCTAGAGGCCTAGGAGAAAATGGTTTCATGGGCTGGGCCTGGGGTCCCCATGCTGTCTGCAGCCTAGGGACTTGGTGTCCTGTGTCCCAGCTGCTCCAGCCATGGCTGAAAGGGGCAACATAGAGCTCAGGCCATGGCTTCAGAGGGTACAAGCCCAAAGCCTTGGCAGCTTCCACGTGGTGTTGAGCCTGAGAGTGCACAGAAGTCAAGAATTGGGGTTTGGGAACCTCCACTTAGATTTCAGAAGATGTATGGAAATGCCTGGATGTCCAGGCAGAAGTTTGCTGCAGGGGTGGGGCACTCATGGAGAACCTCTGCTAGGGCAGTGCAGAAGGGAAATGTGGGGTCAGAGCCCCCACACAGAGTCCCTGCCATGGCACCACCTAGTTGAGCTGTGAGAAGAGGGCCACTGTCCTCTAGACCCCAGAATGGTAGATCCACCAACAGCTTGCACCGTGCACCTGGAAAAGCTGCAGACACTCAAAGCCAACCAGTGAAAGCAGCTGGGAGAAAGGCTGTACCTTGTAAAGCCACAGGAGCAGAGCTGACCAAGACCATGGGAACCCACCTCTTGCATCAGCATGACCTGGGTATGAGACATGGAATCAAAGGAGATCATTTTGGAGCTTTAAGATTTGACTGTCCTGCTAGATTTTGGACTTGTATGGGGCCTGTGGTCTCTTTGTTTGGCCAATTTCTCCCATTTGGAATGGCTGTATTTACCCAATGACTGTAATTACCCAATGAATGTATCTAGGAAGTAACTAACTTGCTTTTGATTTTACAGGCTCATAGGCAGAAGGGACTTGCCGTGTCTTGGATGAGACTTTGGACTGTGGACTTTTGAGTTAATGCTGAAATCAGTTGAGACTTTGGGGGACTGTCGGGAAGGCGCGATTTGTTCTGAAATGTGAAGACATGAGATTTGGGAGGGGCCAGAGGCAGAATAATACAGTTTGGCTTTGTGTCCCCACCCAAATCTCACATTGTAGCTCCCATAATTACCACATGTTGCAGGAGGGACCCAGTGGGAGATCACTGAATCATGGGGTGGGTCTTTCCTGTGCTGTTCTCATGATAGTGAATAAGTCTCACGACATCTGATGGCTTTAAAAAATGCGAGTTTGCCTGCCACCATCCACATAAGATGTAACTTGGTCCTCCTTGCCTTCCACCATGATTGTGAGGCCTCCCCAACAATGTGGAACTGTGAGTCTTTCTTTTGTAAATTGCCCAATCTCAGGTATATCTTTATCAGCAGCATGAAAAGAGACTGATACAGTAATAGTAGACACAGGATACCTACATGTGATAAAATTGCATAGAACTACATGCACACACACACACACACACACACACGAGTACAACTAAAACTGAGAACATTCGGATAAGTTCAGGGGATTGTATTAATGTCAATGTCCTGGTTGTGATATTATACTACAGTTCTGCAAAATACTACCATTTGGGAAACTGGGGAAAGTATAAAAGGAGTCTCTCTGTATTATCTCTTAAATTGCATGTGAATCTATGACTATCTCAATAAAAAGTTTCAAATAAAATCGAATACAAAGCAAATTCTTACTGCAGTCTGTACCATTTTTTGCTTAGATATGCCTGTAAGCAAAATGGTGATGAGGAATGTTCATTTTTAAGCAAATATTTTGCCATGCAAAGGTTAAGACAGCTGTGTCAATAGGCTACCCCACCACATGAGCTGGAAAATGATAGTTTAAACAGTCTTTTTATTCAGATAGTCAATGAATACTTTATATTCTTTTCAAATAACATGCCAGTAGCCAATTCACTATATGAAAACCACAATCATTAATTTTTTCCAAATCTGCTTTTTTTTTTTTGGCAATCCACTTCTATGAAAATGTAGTAGGAATTGCTATCTGGGCAGGAATTTGCAAAAGCCTCTTTAATTTGCCCAACAGAATGCTGACTTTGCTTTCTACACAAAGAGTAGTTAAGCGAGGAGCTCCTATTAACCTACAATCCATAATCCTATGATTTTAGGAGCAGACTTGGTTATGAATTCCCTTCTCTGCTCCTCCACTCATAAACTCATCTAAGATATCCGAATCATGAGAAGGGCACCATTCCTCCAGCTTCTCAACAGTTTGCCACCATAGCAATCAGATCACGTTTTAAAAATCCCATTACTAACTCTAACACAGACACTTTCACGAATGTAACTTAACATTTTATCTTCTATTTTAGAAAGGGTTGTTCATAAGAAATAGCCATATGAAGACTTTTCCTGCATTTTTTAAAGTATGAATACAATGTGTTATCTTCTATATTATTAAGTGTCTCATATATAATGAGTTTTTTAAATCAGAAATTTCTTTTTCTTTAGTGTTGGGGAAAACAAAACACCCATTTGGATAGAAAAGTATAATTCCTTAGATTAGATAATGAGAAACATATAATCCAACATGATTTATTTTTGCCCTGACTACCAAGAAACTCAGATGTTTTGTTCTCATTTACGACTTTTAGCCTAGCCAAAGCTGCTCTCTCCTATTCTATGTACATCATTATAATTTGTCCTAAAAGTTGAATTTTTAAAAATGTTTAGATTTTAGCCAACTTGACTTTATTTGAATACTGATAATTAAATAAAATCATTTTTGTAATACAACTTTAATTCTTTTTTACAAAAAGATAAACAATATACTTGAAAGAAATAAGCCTATTAAAAGAATATGTGAGGGTTACTTCATGTGCTTGTGTTTCCACTCGAAAACTTAAGACTCAGCGATGTTTAGTTCCCCATTTTCACAATTTCATATATTTTTCTTGATTTAAAACAAATTGATTGCTCAGATGTGAATTTAAATAACTAAGCCTAATTCATGTAGTGGACCTTAAAAAAAATAAGAAGAAAACACCCTGTCAGAGATTCTCCAGATGGTTTTGTTTCTGACTATAAATAAATGACTCCTGCATAAATATATATTCTGCTTGGGTATGAGCAAAATCACATAGGAAGAAAACCTATGATCACTAAAAAGATGTGTATTAATTTTTTAAATGACTAGGATGCAAAAGTCACCATTGAAAGCATCTTTTTTTTTTTTTTTTTTTGAGACAGAGTCTAGCTCTGTCATCCAGGCTAGAGTACAGTGGTGTAATCTCAGGTCACTGCAACCTCCGTCTTCTGGGTTCAAGTGATTCTCCTGCCTCACCCTCCCAAGTAGCTGGGATTACAGATGCACACCACCACGCCTGGCTAATTTTTGTATTTTTAGCAGAGACAGGGTTTCACCATGTTAGCCAGGCTGGTCTTGAACTCCTGACCTCAGGTGATCTGCCTGGAATGCATCTCATTTCTAATCTGCCAGTTTGCAAACCAAAGAGCAGTGATAAAGGACATCACATATTTCTTGGCTTTATGGAGCAATCTTTGTTCTGACCCTCTTCCAAGAGTCCAAGGACAGGTTTTAATTCCGTAACAGTTGGTCTAAGCTCCTGCCAAGAATCGTTTCCCAATTCCTCTCCATCTTTATTTCTGGTCTTATATCAAGAATGACTTTTATTAGAATTTTAGAAAACATTGGATATAGACCACTGAGCTATGTGATCTTCCAGCCTGATCCTCTATCTCCCCTTTCAGAGGCCACTTCCATCTTGAACTTCTTAGCTGTGATTTTCACTGGTTTCTCTTGACAGAAGTTCCCAATGTCAACAGTTCCCAGTGGTAGATTTTGGTAATTTCTCTGGTTTACCATGGCTTTCCTTGATGAGGACTCTTGCAGGTGATAGTTCTAATAATGACCAACCTTTCAACAGTGTTCCTCACTTTTGTACAAATCTACCAAGACCTTACATCTTAACTGAGGTCTGTTTGTGCAAGTACAGACCAATACAGGAAAACCCAAACATTATTACTCCACTCATTGCAAAAACTCCAGACCTCTACCTTTTTGCTCATAAGCTTTTTGATCTTCGTCATCTTATTCCCGGATTCCTGCTTGATTTTTGGATGCATAACTGATGTTTTTTGTTTTTTGTTTTTTGTTTTCTGATTTTGATCTCAGCACATTTTCTTAGATATATACTATAAACTAAGCTCTCTGGGTACTTCCGATTCCTATAGCTAAATAGTAACGATCTTGTGTAGTACCCCATAAGCCTGTCCCACTCTCCCTTTAACCCCATTATGAGGCACTACAGTTCTTTCAAGGATCATATTCAAAGCCTCTTATGAATGCTAATGTCCAGTCCTTTAAGGAGGCTAGCCCTAGTAAAGGTAGAGAGGAGATACTCAGAGCTGCCGCACAGACGTCTGCTTAGACACAAAGCAGAAATCCAATTCAGATATAAAGGAAACTTGACCAAACACTCAAATTCTTTTTCATTTTTCTTGCTCACACAGGGCACTCATCCGAATTGGATCACAGGAGCACCCTTAGCTATCTTTTGGTTCCCCCAGCTGGATAAATTAACTGAACTCTAATGGTCAAATAGGATACCGCTTATAAGATTGATTTTAAATATTTTACTTAGGTGTTCCTACCACAGTGGGCTTCTTTCAGTTCCCCATGTACACCAGATTCAATTCCTCATATACACCAGATTCAATTCCTCATATACACCAGATACAATCGCTTACTAAGAATTACACAATCTGGCTTCTATTCACTTCTCCATACTCAACTTTTGCCATTTCCCTTCTCACCCCAGCCACAGTGATGTTCTTTTAGTTTTTCAAATGTTCTCACTGGCATCTAGGAATTCATAGCTGCATTTGCTTTCAACTGACCTTTTATAGCCCAAGTTCTTATTCATCCTTAGGTCTTACCTCCCTTAACAACACCTCCTTAGCCCAAGTTTGAAATGTATGGTCCAACTGTATGTATACATGGTGTTGGGCTGTAGAGTATCATTATTTAACAGGAATTAAAATAACATCTGTTTAGCATTTTCAAAATGTTATCTGTTACACCTGGTTACTTGATAGTCTCTGTCATTAGACTGCAAGTTTTGTAAGGTCACAGGCTGTGTCAACATAGAAAATGGTCAATACGTATTTGTTAAATGAATGAATAATCAAACTATAATTTTCCAATAAATCCCTCTAATGAAGTGTCTTACTTCTACTTAGATTGGCTACACTACGGGAATATTTATGTTCTTTTGTGAACATGAAAAGCTTACCCTGCTGGCCTTGTTTGACCTCACCTCCCTATATCAGTGTTATAGCTGGGCTTTGTTCTGACAGTGAGAAGTAAAATGGGGTGGCCTTGGTTTTGAAGTAAAATAATATCCCGAAATAAGGAAAAAAGCTCAGACAGCAGCTATAACACCATGGTCACAGACTGAGACTGTAGGCTTCGATTGAAAGGTACTTGAAAAGCCATTCCATTCTTTATCCTTTAAGTATGAAAACATTGATTTTGACAGTTTGTAGTTCAAAACACAGAAACCTCAAAGTTGGCAGAGAATATTATCTAGAAGGCAATGTCGGACTGAATACTGAATTATTATCTCATTCCCACGAAATATCCTATCAGTCATATGATTCTACCATACGTTTGAAATTGAGAGGATTTTAATAAACAGCCTAATTTTTCCTCTTAACTTTAAAACAGTGTTTTTGAGAGTCAGTGGAAATGACAATAAAGATTTGAATTTGTTTTCCTCTGGCCAACGCCAACCCCATTTTTGCAAAATCACCAACTGTGGTATGCTCTGCTATTTTCCCCCCACAGAAATGTGTTTATATATCTAACCAAAATAGAAACAATCCCTGTAGTCAGTTCCCTAGGAAATGAAGAAAACATTGGCTCTTCCTTCAGAAAGAGGATGTTGGTCCATGG
Organism: Pongo pygmaeus; assembly: GCF_028885625.2. Lineage (NCBI taxonomy): Eukaryota > Metazoa > Chordata > Mammalia > Primates > Hominidae > Pongo > Pongo pygmaeus. The sequence continues at coordinate 89,495,588 of NC_072384.2, forward strand.
GAACAAGTACCAGCAGTGAGTCCTGACCAAAATACAGGGAGCACTGATGTTTTTTAAAAAACTTGGATATTTGTATCAGAACAGGATTCAGCTACTTCAGAAGGTTTAATACCTGTTGAGAAGAAAAACATTTAAGTCTTGAGTTCATCACATCTAATTAATAGGTTCAGTTAATCAAATTTTTGAAGATGTACCATTTTACCCCTAAATCTTTTAACAATGAAAAAATAATCATTTTAACCTCTAACTTCAAAAATCTAGAACAACTTTCAAATAGTTTTATTATTAATGCAGGCAACTGCCCAAGCAAATACATTAATCTTATTCAACATCTTCAAATCTCCAAATATTGTCCTGAGACCTGAGGTCAGAACATTTAAACCACAGATCCTACAATTCTCAGATTCGTTCTAAGGTCCTGGAGCATGTCTAACTCAAGAGCCAGTATAGTGAAATGGAGCAAAGGGATGGTTCAGTGAACAGTGAGACCAGCCCACTGGGAATCAGATATAGAAATAACTGTTAATGATGAGAAAGAAGAAAATATGGCCGATTCTAGACTTGAGTTGAGCCATAGACTATCTTAGGACACTAACCCAAGGAGAGATGTCTGAGGCGGGTACCTTATTAGCATTCTTGAGTTGAGAGCAACTTGACCAAAAAGGGCCAGCCACAGGCAGGAAACGTTCTGCTTATTGCTCTGAGCAAAATGGTCTTCTTTTTACCAGTTGCACATCCATCATATGTGCTATCTAGTGACAGAGCTGTCTTTTTATGCATCTTGAGGCCAACATCTGTGCCTTATAATAATCTATACTACCATGTAACAATGCCTGGCACAGAATAATATGCAAAAATTTTTTAAATGGATGAATAAATGAATGTCTATAATACTCAAGTTACAATACTTGAGCTTCAATGGAACAAATCACTGAAAAGTATATCTTTGGCATCATTCAAACTGTATATTTTGATTATATACAATGTACAATTTGTTTCTTAATCAATGCCTTTGAATTCACAAATTTAAGGAAAACAGTAAGTCACCAACAGAAAAATGTGAGACCATGTCTTCTTATTTGGAGTATGCTGGTATTTAAATGGAACAATACTCAGCATTTTAAAACGCTCAGTTTGGAGCTATTTCTGCTTTCTCAGGTTTGCTTATCTTCATCCTTGTCACCAGCACAGTCACACCCTGTTTTTATTCTACAGCATTAGTTCACCGTTGAGCAAAATGCAGTGCTTCCTCTCTTCGGCAATCTTCTGTTTGAGCTTCCTCCACAACTACCCCCATCATGCTCATTAAAGCCATCTTTCACCATCACTGTTCAACAAAACATTTATTAGCAATAAGAACAATATTCATTGGCCTTTATTATCTCTGGAACATGACAGACATATTAGATTAACTAATCTTAAAACAATATTTTACAGATAATAAAGCTAAGAGTTTAGAAAACCTACATAAATTGTGTATGATCACATGGATGTCAAAGCTGCTGTCCTTAAAATATAAATGGAACTCAAAAGAGGGGTTAATGTGGGAGTAGTAAGTCTGGTATTGGCAGGTGACAACACATTGGTAATTGTTGAAGCTATGGAAATGCATGAAATAACTAATTTAGGGAGAGAGCACTGAATAAGAATAAAGGATGCCAATGTTTACAGCAGCACAATCCACAATAGCAAAGAAAAAAAATTGAGCAATAGCGTTGATTTTACAAAGAGGTCAAGAAAAGTAAGGATTGAAAAAGAGATTCTGGATTTGTCAATTATAAAGTTACTGGTAATTCTAATAAGGTCATTTTCTAAGAAGTTGTGGAGATAGAAGTCAATATGAATAAAAAGATCATGAAGGTAAGAGAGCAAATATAGACAAATCTTATACAAATTTTGGTTTCAAAGGGAAGAAGAGACAAAGCAGTAATTTGAGGTAAAGGCAGAATCAAGGGAAGATTCTTTTAGTCTTTTTTGGCTTGTTTTTAAGGGGGAGGAGACAACATATAAAATATGAATATGAAGCCACAGATAACTGACTGAACAAAGGCCTAAAGCGGGAGGGGAAGGATTAGCTTGGGGACATGGGGTGGGAGGAGGTAGTGGTGGGTGACATTATAAATACTGGAAGGATAGGGAAGGGAAATAATGGGCTTTATTTTATCCATGACTCCAGAGGTAACATCATACAGTTAAAATGAGAAAATGAGTAGGATAAAGAGTTACACGAAAATTGAAAACATTTGGGACTATCTTAGCATAGAAAAAGAAAAGAAACTAAAAATAAAGGACTGCCTGGAAGAATCAAGAGCCCTGATGGAGAATGGGAATCACCATAAATTTCTCCATTTTCCCTACAGAACCCAAGGTTGGCAAGTTCCCTGTCTTAAAATCATTCTTTCTAGCTAGAGGATTTGAAGATGGGAAGCCAGATCGGCCAGGTCAGGAGGTTCCACTCTGGGAAGCCAGCTGCATTCAAGACACAGATGCAGTGCTCGAGTGGTAAGACAAAGTAAACGCCTAACTTTATCTTTGCCTTCTCTACCTCCATCTCTTAGTCCTTCCCAGAGTATGGTTATCCTTAACTTTCCTTTCTTTCTTCTCACCTATTTTTCCCCAAACTCTACCCAAGTTGTGCCAGTCATAAAAATTACAACAGAAAAATGCATGTATGTTGTTTACAGATCTATCACATGGTTGGCGAATATTTTTATTTTATGTTGTCTCAAGTCAATGTAGAGGATAGAAAGCCAGTCACAAGACTGAGCAATCATTCCTAAGACCTGCCAAGCAAAGAATCCTGTTGCAGAAATGTTGATGATGTGGGACCACTTTGTGGTTAAACTGGGTTGCTAATCACAACATTGCAACTTTGAAGATTTTCTTTGGACTTGTAATGCCACATGTATTAATAGCACTCCCATGTCTACGATATGAGTTTAAAATCGTTTTAAATTAACTTGCATTTATGAAGTAAAAAATTATATTCAAGTATCCCCCACCCCCAACACACACATTCACCTTTAAAAATTATCAACTTCTCACTTAGTGTTTTATTATAACTTTTAGTTTTATCTTTTGAAGTATAAATTCACTTTATTCCTAAGAAATTCCTGAAAATAAAAACTTATTTCAAAAGTGTCAATCTATAATGCTTTGTTTTGTTTTAGGTCAGAGGTTTCATTTTAAAAGAAGTAATTTTCAAAAGCCATGAAATTTCCTGCCTCATAGCCGAGTTAAAATAAAGAAAAACCTTTACCAGACAGCAGTATTCAAGCCATGTATAAGATAGTCTATCTACTTAAATAAATCACATCTGTTATTAAAAGACAACAATAATTTTAGTATTTACATTTTACATTAATTCTGTTAAATTATTTTTATTAAATTTTTTGTTATTTATTGTGATATAATTTTAATGGAATTTTAGTTACATAACCTTAACTTTCTCTTCTATTTCAGAGTACTTGCCTAATGATAAGCTCTCTAAATTTGCCATTTCTGGAATCTACACTAATTCTGTTAATACTTTTAGAATGGCCCGATTATAATTCTCGATAATGCTACAAACTTATTCATGCTACAAACGTAATTTGAGGACTAGCTGGACACTGTGATAGACATGATAATCCAGAAATGCACCCTACCTTTGCCCTGGAAAGCCTCTCTTCCCCTCTCACAGACCCCAACCCTCTGTGTGAGGGATCCTCAACGCCTTCTCCTTCAGAACTCGGCTCAAACATTCCCTTCCCAGAAAGGAGACCCGTGCACTGCCCCCACTGAGCTGTGATAGGTGCTCCCCTCACCAGCATGTACTTTGAATTACTCTTATAAAGTCATCTTGCTGCATGATAATCTGTTTTTCTGATTGGATCCTTCACCCAAATGCAAGCTCCTCCAAGGCAGAGTGCATTTCTGGACAGCAACTGGGGATCCATGAAAAGGTCAATATGGCTGGATTTGGGGGTGCAAAGGAGAAGGGGAGGGGCTTATTCTCCGTGACTTTATAGTTATTTGAAGATTGGATTTTAATCCTAAAATTCAAGATGCTTCCACATTGAGAAGAAAATTTATATCTAAGAGTTTGAAGTCACAGCCCCTCTGTTTTTGAAAACAAGATGAAAAATTGTCTTTTAATCATTTTTTAACTTTGGGAAAGGAAATGTTCAAAGAACAAAATTTTAAACTGTGGTGCCCTTCTGAGGAGGAAAGTCACATACAGCAGAGAGAGCAGAGGGTCCGCAATGCGGGCCAAGCAAGAAGCAGGGGAGCTTCAGGACTGTGAGTGTGTTCTTTAAGAGCGTCAGGCTGCAGTGGCTTGACAGGGCTGTCCCAGAGATGTTTCCTAGTAATGAAGGAAAGCCTCATGAAGGGCTGTCTCCTTCCTGATTATTTTATTTAACCCAACACAACAAATAAAAGGCAGATTTCCCAAACACACCAAGGAAGTTGAATGGCCTGAAGAAAATCTGACATCTGCAAATCAGCATGGACTAGCTCTCAAATACTTTGCATGAATAATAAATTAAAATGGCAGCTCAAGCAGGACAGGCAGATGAGAAAAACAAAAAAACAAAAACCCAAAAGCCTGGCCAGGAGATAAATACCTGATAAAATCATTCTTTTCAAGGAATGCCAGGAACCCAGATTTGAAGGTTGACCATGTCAACCTCTTCAGTCTCTGACTCCTCTCAAGAAAAAAATGTGATAAATAGATAAGACTAAATTATAATTAGCATTTCAGTAGTTGTTTATACAGTACTTCAAGGTCCTTAAAAGCAGTTCTTTCTAAGCCTCTTAAATGTTTGGGCATGCTATTAATTTGTGTTATAAAGATGACAACTTATTTAGCAAATGTACACAGCAGTCTAGCCAATTATGACGAACTTCAAAATAGCAGAGTCCAAACCAATAGACTTTATTGATGTGTGTTTGACCATACTACTAATTTAGCATTTGAAGTTAAATTTAAAAGCAAAGCGCTTAATGTGAAGCTGCATCAGTTATTAACTAACGACTTATACATTCTTACACATTAAGTACATATATACAATGCATTTTAAGATGAAAACTTTAAATAGGCCGGGCGCAGTGGCTCAGGCCTAATCCCAACATTTTGGGAGGCCGAGGTGGGCAGATCACATGAGGTCAGGAGTTCAAGACCAGCCTGGCCAATGTGGTGAAACCCCATCTCTACTAAAAATACAAAAATTAGCCGGGTGTGGTAGCAGTCCCCTGTAATCCCAGCTACTTGGGAGGCTGAGGCAGGAGAACGCTTGAACCCAGGAGGCAGAGGTTGCAGTGAACCGAGATCATGCCATTGCACTCCAGCCTGGGGGACAAGAGCGAGACTTTGTCTTAAAAAAAAAAAAAAAAAAAAAGAGAAAAAGAAAAAGAAAAGAAAACTTTAAATAGACTATAAAGTGTGATGAACTCCCTAGTCAATTCGCAAGTGCTCTCTTTTCCAAAAGATTCAAGCAGAGGAGGATCAGTCATCGAATAGGAGGTATCCAAGGCTCCAACTGCTTGGGAGGCAGAACTCTCTAGATCTGGGAATCGCAGCTCTAGATAGGAGCCAACTCAGGAATTACTGCAAAGCCCTTGAAATCTTCAGATACAAAATATACCTCAAGACGTTCTAATAAAAAGTTTTGGGTAGAGTTCTAGAGACAGCAGATTTAAAACATGGGTGAGGCTCTGACAAAACTTGATGACAGTGCAGATAGTGCACTTTGCTGATGATTTCAAAATCTAAGCTAAAGCACTGCTCCCAAACTAAGAATTAATGTGCTGCTATAAGCCTAAACTTATAAAAATCATTGTTAAACTCTGCTTTCTAAGTAAGACCTTTAGGGGTACTTTGACTCTTTTAGTTGTTAAAGCCAGTACTAAATTGGATATTATCTCCATCCAACGTAAATGTGTTCACCATTTTATAGATGGGAAGCATGAAGCCAGAGAGATAAGGCATTTTCCTTACATCATACAGCAAATAAATGACAGTTTGTAATATAATTCAAATATCTCCATTCAATAACTAGAAACCACAACAGTCATATAGCTAACCATTCTTGAGCATCGTTTTTAATTCTTTACATGATTTTTTGTATCTATTTTCCAATCTATAATGTAGGTACTACCGTCATTCTCATTTCACATCTGGGGAAATGAAGCACAGAGTGGCTATACAGCCTCTTCGAAGTCACACACAGCTAGTAGAAAGAGGCAGGAGTGAAATTCAGCCAGCCAATCTCCCCAGTCCATGGTCTTAACCACTATACCCTCGCCCTTTATTTTTCTACCAACTTCCCCATTGTAACCGTTTGTGGGTGCTGTATCTATTAGATAACCATAAATGACCCAGGTGTGGTCCTCCAACAGTGCAAAGGCAAAATAAAACCACTGGGGTGTCTTTTTTGTCTAATTATCAATAACCAGGATCTGCCCAAATGAGGCAAATATACCCCCAACCCCCGACTAGCCACAATTCTTGACATCACTTGTGGTCTCTTGGTTCAGGGCCTCAGTGCTCTGAGAATTCCTAACTCTACCAGCATTCACATTAATTTTACTGAGCCATTCTCTCCATGTACACAGTTGTTTGTTTTATAGAAACGTAAACACATTTCAGCACTCACTGTTGCTTAAATACCCTCTACGATATTCTTGCCAAATAGCCTGGAAATTTGAAACCTCCCATGGTAGCTCATTCCATGTTTGGACAACTTTAAATGTCAGAAGTTTCTTCCTCACACTGAAACTAAATCTATCTGTAGCTGCCTTTTATTTTCTCTAGTTATAACTTTTAGGTTTAATCTGATTTTTCTTATTTTGAGCATTTAATAAAAATGACAGGCCTTATCTCCAGGAAAGAAAAAATTTAGACATGAATAAAAACTTGTACAATCTTTGGGGAATTGCAGGGTTCTGAAGGCCTATGAATGGTCTATGGACTTTGGGCTTAGAAACTCTCTTTTAATAACAGCCCTTCAAATATCATAAGGTAAGTGTGTTCCCCCCCTTTACTGATGTACTGTGTTCAAGTACTTATACCTGTCTTCTCTCTCCACGGAATTGCATCTGCTTAGATTTTGCTGCTCATTTCAGCCCATGGAAACCTTTCTAAATCCAATTCTATGATCTAATCTATTCACTTCCCCTCCTTGGAGTTGCTTTTAGGCTTCATCAGCATGCTCTAGTCTTTTCATCACAGCCAATGGAAAGACACGGGCTGGGAAACGGTTGAAAACAAAGCACTGTAGTTGGCAACTAGCAACCTGCCTCTCAAAGAATGTCATTCAGTGTAAGTAGGATGTGCCCACGACATTTTTTGCAAAGATCATTTACTGGGACCAAAGTCCATGAATACACAAGGAAGTGTGCATATTTAACAAACAGAATGTAATCATATGCAGTTAACTTTATTCCCGAAAGAGACCTGCTTTTGTTCTGTTTTCTTCTAGGTTGGCTAGGTCAGGAATTGGACTAACCAACTCAGGGAGTATGAAAACATGTGAGCCACATGATTAAGAGTTTAAGTACTGATTGCAAAATTTCCTTTTACAGTCTAGCGTGTGACCTTATGAAACTCACATATTTTCCCAGGTCTGAAGACCCCAAAACTTTTAGCCTTCCTGCGTAAATAGAATGGCTACCCAGTGGCCATTCTTTTGGCTTGAAAGATTCTCATGGTCACTAATTTAAATGCCATGTTTGGTATTAGGGGATACTTTAGTAGTTTAATTTACTTGTTTTAATATAAACTTTTTCATGGCTTTGAGGGCAACTTTTACTTCTAGTGTTCTAGAGTTTTATGGACAAATTCACATTCGCCCTGTCCATGTACTCCACAGATTTTATCAGTGAAGTCATATCCCTTTTAATGTTTATCACTTCAAAACTGAGAGCTGTAATGAAGCCAGCATTGAGGAGTGGAAAGAAAATTGAAAGTGATCTGTCAGGGGACCCAATTCTGTTATTAACCACCCAAGAGATTGTGAACAATTAAATTATCCTTTCTGGGCCCCTTATTTCTCATATGTAAAAAAAGAGGTCGTGACTTCTTCTCTAAGGCCTCCTCCATTTTTCAAAATTCTGTCATTCTCATTTTCTTAAATTAGAAGGGTGTACTAAACCATCAGAAGTAAGACAAACAGGCCAGGCGTAGTGGCTCATGCCTGTAATCCTAGCACTTTGGGACGCCGACGTGGGCGGATCACTTGAGGTCAGGAGTTGGAGACCAGCCTGGCCAACATGGAGAAACCCCGTCTCTACTAAAAATACAAAAATTAGCTGAGCATGGTGGTGGGCGCCTGTAACCCCAGCTACTCAGGAGAATCACTTGAACCCTGGAGGCCGAGGTTGCAGTGAGCCGAGATCGTGCCCCTGCACTCCAGCCTGGGAGGCAGAGCGAGACTCCATCTCAAAAAAAAAAAAAAAAAACTAAGACAAAGAGCAGCATCTGGATTCCTTTCTGTGCATTAAACCTCAAAACAAAGTATTATTTTAATACACAAGGGCTATCATACAATATAATTTCATTTTATTCATGGTACATAGTAGGATCACAGGATACAATCTCTCTAACCCAGTGGTTCCTAAACTTGGTTGCAAGTTGGAAACACCTGGGGAATTTTTTAAATGGCTTTTGCCTAGATCTTACTGTATTAGCCCATGTTCACACTACTATAAAGACACTACCTCAGATTGGGTAATTTATAAACAAAAGAGATTTAATTGACTCACAGATCTGCATGGCTGGGGAGGCCTCAGGAAACTCACAATCATGGCAGAAGGTGAAAGGGAAGCAGACACCTTCTAGGCATCAGGAGAAAGAACGTCGAGCAAGTAGGGGAAACCTCAACTTTTAAACCATCAGATCGAATGAGAACTTGCACAAGAACAGCATGAGGGAAACCGCCCCCATGATCCAATTACCTCCCACCAGGTTCCTCCCTTGACACAGGGAGATTACAATTCGAGATGAGATTTGGGTGGGGACACAGAGCCAAAATCTTACCCCCAAATCGTCTGATTTAATTGGTAAAAGGTAATAAGGCCAGATGGAGCAGCAAGAGTATTAAAAACTTCTGCAGGTGCAAACAATTGCTCAAATCCGTAGTCCTCAATTCTGGCTGCATACAAGAATCACTCGGTGATTTTTCACACCTGCCAATGCCTAGACCCACCTCCAGATTCTGATTGAATTGGCCTGTGGGACCTGGGCCTTGATAGGCTTTAAAACTCTCCAGGTGGTTCTGATGTGCAGTCAGCGTTGAGAACCATTCTTCTATTCCCTACCACACAAGTTCTATCTAGTTGATCATCCTGACCTCCTACTCCACCCCACACTGGCCACTTACTGAATGAAAGAATCTTGGACCTTATTACAAGGTACAACTCTACCTTCATTGTATCAACCTGGTGCCAACTTGCTGCTTTTTCTCTAGGATCATAATCCTTTTATCTTGTCAATTAACCAATGCTCCCTATCCTGTGACTTGACTTGTTTTTTGATCTCTCAAAACCTTCTTTTCAGATTGCAACCCCACTCCTTTCTATCACCTCCTGTCTGCTTCATTCATCACTCTCCCCAGTAGTTTGAGTGCTTTTGCCCATTACTTCAAACTTCTGGATTATCCTGACCGAATTTCTCCTATGATTCCAAGCAACTACTATTAAAGAGAATCTAAAAGAGACATCAAACTGAAAAAAATCTCATTATGGCCTACAAACCACCAAATGCTGGGCATAATATAGCAAGAGAATTAAAAAACTCACACACATGCATTAGAATGATTTATAAAACTATGACACTTTCTTCCATGCAACCTTGGTTGTAGTTTTGGCCATGTGCTTTAAGAAAAATAAGGATCAACCCAGAAAAAGAACAGAGATGAGAACTGCATATTATCAAGGGAATTAAGAAGTTACCAAAAGAAGATGAAAGTAAAAGTTAAACTTTATTATAGAAAAATGAAGGCTGAGGGTGAATCACTTGTAAATGGGGACTAAAATTATATTGTCTCAACTATGGAATACAAAGGTGAAAAAAGAATGTTCTAGGAAAAATGAAAGGTAATATCACATAGCAATTATTTTTAAAACCCTAAAGTGCTTGTACAAGGTAAAAAATAAATAGGTTTGCTGAATGCTTAGGTAAATTTGATTTTTTTTTTTTTTTGAGATGGAGTCTCACTCTGTCGCCCAGACTGGAGTTCAGTGGCACGATCATCTTGGCTCACTGCAGCCTCCACCTCCTGGGTTCAAGCTATTCTCCTGCCTCAGCCTCCCAAGTAGCTTGGGACCACAGCTGCGTGCCACCACGCCCAGCTAATTTTTTGTATTTTTAGTAGAGACGGGATTTCACCATGTTGGCCAGGATGGTCTTGATGTCCTGATCTTGTGATCCGTCTGCCTCGGCATCCCAAAGTGCTGGGATTACAGGCGTTAGCCATTGCGCCCAGCCAAATTTGATTATTGATTGAGGCATAGTAGAGTTTGCAGAATGTAAGAAAAAACATACTAACATGCACCCACTGTCCTGCACCCACTGTCTGGCACACCCCAGTGAGATGAACCCTGTACCTCAGTTGGAAATGCAGAAATCACCTGTCTTCTGCATTGCTCACGCTGGGAGCTGTAGACTGGAGCTGTTCCTATCCGGCCATCTTGGCTCCTCCCCCAGGGAGACCTTTAGGAGTTTTTAAAGCATCTTCATATGCAAATTCTTCTTCAAGTTTTATAGAAAAATCAGAAGTTAGTGGTGTTCTGAATAATTTGAGGCCAGTATTGTGAAGGCATCCATCATCCGCTCCCACAAAAGTGTCTTTAAGATGCTGTCTGAAAGTCATACTGTGCCAGCCAGACCTTTACTCTAGTGGTATTTCTATTCTTGTGAACAGAGGTGAATTTACCACGAAGCTAATGAAGCTTTAAGGTTTAACCTCCTTTTTTGCAAGAGGTTCTTTCCAAAGCCCTCAAGAGCCTGGCAATGGTTCCCATAGTCATATGTTTTTGTGAAGTAGCAAACATAAATTATTGTAATTTGTTGTAATTTTTTATCTTAAATATTTACTTTTGTACATACTCTGTATTGGTAATTTTGTATTATTTTTCTTAAAGATGGAATATGTACTCACTTCTGCTTATGATCCATTATTACTACATCATAGTGTCCTGCTAACCACTGAAAGACCATTAATATCCCCTCCTCCTTCTCCATCAACACTCAGCCTTTGCATTTTAGCCATTCCTTGCTCTCTCATCAGCCATCTTCCTCATTTCTGATGACGGCCTCCTCACAGAGAATGTCTTTCCAGAGAAGACACAAAGCATTAAGTAAAGCTTTCCAATTATTCTTTTACTCTCTAAGTGGTCTTTCCCTGTACCATTTCTCGTCCTTCTCCTCCATCTTAGAGAAGTTGAAGAACTGGACTTCCACATTGGAACTCCAACCTCCTCCTTGTAGGACCAGCTCTCCCCTCTCAGTCCAGTCACCCTCCCTTCTGTTGCTATGATGGAAGGAGTGGGGGCTTTCCTGCTGTCTTTGGGTACACTCAGCGTTTTCAGCTCTTACGGTCTCATTTAGCAGTTTCTCTCTTCTGATTTCCCATGTCTTTAATCAAAAGGAAAAGTACAGTAAAAACTGAAAATGCCTTTCATCCTTAGCTGTTTGGGCACAAACGTCCCAGAAGGAAGGGAGGGAAGAAGATTTGTAGCAGCTGCTCCTGGACCAAGCTTGGGAGCATCTAGTGCTTTCCCTCACTGTAGATGTTGCCAAAATAGACAGTGAGAAACGTAAAAAGGAGAACAACAACAACATGATAGTTTTGTGAACTCCCCCCCCCCCACAAAGTGTGGTTTAGGCACACCTGGTTCTAAAGTCAGCCTGAGTTAGATAGAAAGGGCAGTCTGGGGATGTGCGTCCCCGAGGAGGGTTTCTTTACACACCCCTGCATGCCATAGAACCGGGTCAGAATCACTGCTTAACACTAATTCCAAAGTTCAGCCATGAAGATTTGACTGCGTTCACACCACACTACCCACCCAACACAGAAAAGGGGTAATTTTTATTTAGCAAAGATTTCATAACACAGGCTTAAGCACAAAGAACTGTAGTACTTAGAAGTTTGTCTAGAAGATGTATTATGTAGATTATCTCAGAATATTTTCGTTATCATGGTTTATTCTGCATTAACTGACACTTAATACTAACTAGTGGTTCTGCAAAATGTTTAAAATATGTTATAAAGCTATAATCTCTTAATTTTCTTCCCAGCAAAAACTTCTGTTTAAATCAGATTAAATAAAGATTTTAATATAAAGACATTTAAATAAGAGTTCAGGGTGGGATTAGCATTGTGGTTGAACAGAAACACACAGTCTGCCAAGAGAAAAAACACAGTTGAAGGGATTTGAACTTTGCCCTAGATTTCAGTCTATGAATTTGCAGTACTTTAATGTGGCATATTTTGTTCAACCTAAAAAAATCCACAATGTTTATAACAGTCCAAGAGAGTGAACTTTTTGTTGCTAAATATTTAGTACAATAAAACATTAATGCTGTGCTAAAGTTATATGTTTTCACTTATTCAAGAAAAAACTGCCGATTTCCTGGGTGCAAGAGATTTAGTAATTAAAATAAATTAAATTACAAGAAAATGCATAACCCTAGATATTTTTTCACATGCCATTTGATAGTTCTCCAGTACTAATTTGAGTACTGCTGTGCTGAGGATTTAAAAAGAGCATACAAATAGTAACCAAAGCCTAAAAATCCCTGACAATTTTAACATTCTTAACATAGAATCATTTTTGTTAAGTGCATGTATCTTGATTTTTGCTCACTCATCATTATCACCCTGGCCACTTAACTTTCAATATTAATAAGGTGCACATTCACCGAAAATGCTGAAACACAATGATATGAGATAGTCGTGCAATCTCTTGCTTAGAATTACCTAACAAAGAAAGCTCAATGACTAATTCAAAATTTAGTCTATTACTAACATTGGCTATTTTCACTCTATTCTTTACCTGAGTTCTACAAGGCTACCTTGCCTGTAACATGAGAAAACAATTGGCCACACAAAAATACAGGTCATATTTCCTATTATATTAGACTAAGGCTTACAGCATAGCATATGCATATCTGTAAAAGACAGCCAAGATACACAAGCTGAAAACAATAACCAACATGACGACACTTTCCTAAAAGGATTGGACTAGTTCCTTAGAGTTTATGACAAAGGAAATGAACTCACATTCATCAGTCATCAATGCCACTTAAGGCATATGCACACTGAAAGGGCATTGTGGCCCAAACATCATGGAACCCACAGCACAAAAAGTTGGGCAGACCCACCTCCTTTATGGCAATAGCCACAGCAACCATCTTTCGAATATCAGAGAAACATACCAGTACACCAGTACTCAGGTTAGTAAATATTTGTTACAAAGGGTTGAAAACAGTTTGATGTATTCTTGTGTCTCCTTTTTGCCCACTGTACCTTGCTGCCCTTTTACTTCTCTAACTTCTGTGCTTGGCACATAGTTGGGTTTTATGTACAGTAAGCATGATAGGAAGAAAAGTGAATAATTTGGGATACAATGTAGCTGGGTTTATTTGTTAAAAATTAGAATTTTTAAGGATATTTGAATTGGGAGAATTATCCAGAGGGGAACTCTAAAAGATGACCTATTTTTAGTGCAATTCAAAAAGGTGTCATTAATTAATTGATTCATTAATTTGTTCAACAGATATTTATTGGCCATCTTTTGTGTACAAGGCATTATGCTATGCTCCTATGACTCAGTGATCAAAGGGACTGCTATGGTTTGAATGTCTCTTCCAAAATTCATTTTGAAATTTAATTGCCATTGTGATGGTATTAAAAGATAGGACCTTTAAGAGGTGATTAGATCAGGAGGGCTCTGCCCTCATGAATGGATGGATTAATGCCATTATCATGAGAGTGGGTTACTTATTGTGGGATTGGGTTCCTATAAAATAATGAAGTTTGGCTCCCATCCTCTCTGTCTCACAAGCCTGCTTGCTCTTCTACCTTCCACCATGGGATGATATAATACAAAGGCCCTGGCCAGATGCTAGCACCATGCTCTTGGTCTTCCCGGCCTGCATAAATAATAAATAAATAAATTTCTGTTATAAGTTACCCAGTCTCAGATATTCTGTTATAGTGGCAGAAAACAGTTTAAGTCAAGGACAAATCTGGACACTGATCTTACCGAATTTACATTCTGGTGGGGAAAATAGTTTTAAAAAAAAAGAGCACATAAATAATGACATAATTGTAACTGTGATCAGTGCTAAGATGGAAAACAATATTGGAGAAATAAAAAGGTGAGCATTCAATCATGCAGGACCTTGTAAGCCATATCAAGAATTTCTTTTGTATCCTAAGAGAAATGGAAAACATTTTAGGATTTAAATCAGGGATATAATTTTTTTTTTTTTTTTTGAGATAGAGCCTTGCTCTGTCTCCCAAGCTGGAGTGCAGTGGCCTAATCTCAGCTCACTGCAATCTCTGCCTCCCAGGTTCAAGTGATTTTCCTGCCTTAGCCTCCTGAATAGCTGGGATTACAGGCGCCCACCACCACGTCTGGCTAATTTTTCATTTTTAAAGACTAGTGGTCTACACATAGAAAAAAATTGAGAGGATGAGCAAAGCAAGATGAAGGCATGAGTGTGGGTGAAAGTAAGGGTCCGATTGGGAGGCTATTGCTATAGTTCATGAAGGAGATGGTGGCAGCTGAGCCAGAAGCATAGCAATGAATATATGAAGAAGTAGACAGTTGCAAGGTTCGTCTACAAGGTAATGCCTTGACAGGTATTTTAAAAGAGACAAGAGTCAAGGGCAACATTAGCATTTCTGTTATGAGCAATTGGGAGAATGGGAGATGGGGAAATTGAGACTATATAAATGAAGAGTAGATTTCAGGGATTAAAAAATGAGTTCAAATCCAGACATGTTAAAATTGAGATGTATGAAAGGTGTCCAAGAGTAAGTAACATTTACTTAGTAACACTTACTAAGTAAATATTGTAAGTATGTCTTTGGAGCTCAGAAGTGTCTGTGTTTAATATTGGTGTATATTATGTATATATCAATCTCCAAGTCATTGGTGTATACATAACACTTTTTATAAGCTGTGGGAGTGGAGGAGACATCATAGGAAAAGAATGTAGGATTAGAAAGAAACAAGGGTCCAAGACTGGTCTTTGAAGAACTCCGATTTCTAAATAGAGAAGGTGGCATTCCCAAAGTAGAATGAGAAGGGTTGGCCAGATGGGGTAGCAGGAACACTCTATTTTTGTGTTATAGTAAGTTGTTGCCATGGAAAGAAAGATTATCAAATGAGGAGAATGATCACTCAGGGAAAACCAAGTATGGGGAAGATTGGTAATACATATTGGATTTTGTAATACGGATACCACTGAGATCTTAGCCAGAACAATTTGAGTAGTGTGGTGAATTGGAGACTTAGCTATGAAAGGGAAGTGAAGGCATTGGGGAAATGTGCACAGACAACTCCTTCTAGAAGTCTGATCATGGGTAAGATCTTGAGGTTCTATCCTGTGTTATGTAGCCTGCATTTCTCCATTTGTAAAATGAGGATGTGAATATAACCATACTCAGAAAATAACTTGAGAAAAACAAGGGTAAATCCCTGTGCTTGGCATCATTCTGATCAATTAAGTTCAAATAAGATTTATTGTGCATGTGCTAGATTCCAGGATAAAAAGATAACCAGGATGAGGTACATTCTTGCCAAGAGCTTATGATTTAATGAGGGAGACAGAATAAAATATGTGTATTTAAGAAAATGTGGTACATTTGAGGATGAAAGTACACATAATGTATTATGAGAACAAGGAAAGAGAGCATTTCTCAACCAGGGAATTTGAGAAGCTTTCTAGAGAAAAAAACACATGAACTAAGTTATGAAAGAAAAAATAGGAACTACTCAGGTGGTGAGAGGAAGCAAAGATACACCCCAGAGGGAAATTATGAACACAAGTAAAGTCCCAGAGACATAAAACACAATTAAAATGATTCGTACACCCTGCCCATGTATGGGGAATCTAAAAACACATCAGTCACTAGAATATATAGTTGCAGTATGAGAGTTAAGTCTGGAGAGGCAAGCTCATGGATCATTCGTGTGCCATGTTAGGAGCATTTGACTTTATCCTCAAGTAACTGGGTTCAAATCCAAGATCAACAACCTGTTAGTGCTGTCATTTTGGGTGAGTTACGTAAACTTCCTGACTTCAATTTCCTCAGTGAGAGTGTTTATTTTCAATTTCTTTAAATGAAAACTTAAATAATACCTACATCCTAACAAAAATGTCATTAACTCTCAATTAAGGTTAAAAATTGTTATTAGAGAAGGAAGTAGCCTTAGACAATTTCATCCAATCTATTTATTCTGCATATAAGGAAATCGAGTGCTAGGGAGATTGATAACCTAGCCAAGTCAATGCCTTGAAGAAGCAGTAGAATCTAGAGCAAATCTAAGTTCTATTATCTGATGCTATGACACTACTGAATATTTCTTTCTTCCAGAAGTTAAAGGCTAAAGCAACCAAAAAGTGAAAATGCAGGCAGAGGATAGGTTGTCCAATGTCAAAGAGCCAGTAGAAATGCAGTTTTCTGATGTTGAGCCACAAACTGAAAGGGAAAAATTAAGACAGGGACAAGAGGCCGGGTGCAAAGGCTCACATCTGTAATCCCAACACTCTGGGAGGCTGAGGCAGGAGAATTGCTTGACCCCAGGAGTTCAAGACCAGCCTGGGCAACATAGTGAGACCCTGTCTCTACAGAAAAAAATTAGCCAGGAGTGGTGGTCTGCATCTGTAGTCCCAGCTACTTGGGAGAGAGAGGTGGCAGGATTGCTTGAGCCTGGAAGTTAAGGCTGCAATGAGCTGTGATCGCACCATTGCACCCCAGCCTGGGTGACAGAGTGAGATCTTGTCTCAAAAAACAAAACAAAACAAAAAACAGGGACAAGAGGTGAGACATGGTAGCTAGCTACCCTAGTGTAACTTACATATATATGTATGTGTGTGTGTGTGTGTTTGCGTGTGTGTGTGTGTGTGTTTTTGTGTATGTGTGTGTGTATGTATATATTACACTAGGAAGGAAAATATATCTGGACATCTATATCCAGGTATCCAGATATTTTATATATATATATATAGCAAGAAGCGTGGTTTTGACAGAAGCCAGGCCAAGCTCATAATATTTCTGTTCATCCATTTACTAGTTATGTGACTTGAATCAACTATTTTCTGTATCTGTAAAATCTGAAACTGATGCCTTACTGATTTCTAAAGAAGCCCAAATAAGTTAGCATGTATGAACATGCTTAACCATTACCCAATACACAGGAGGTACCTAAACATTTTTTAAAATTCTTTCTAACAAGAATACTAGGCAGACTGCCACAGACACAAATTGAGTATACTTAATAATATATACCCAGACAGTTTATTCTCAAGACACCACAGAGAATCTGGAAGTGGGCAGTAGACTATTTTATAGATCATTTTCTATCTTCCAGATTCTAGACTGACATGGCAATTCCTGGACAGCTAATGTCATGCTAGTCATATGCTCAGAGACCAAAGATCAGAGTCTGTACTGGCCGTGGTGGTACCTTTAGCTAACAAGAAAGGGACATGTGATGGGTTAGTAAGGCAGGTGTGGCACCTATCATAGAAGTAAATACAACCAAAGGTAAGAAAAGTTGAAACTGGGTAAAGTAGAGAAAGAAGCAGTCCACCAATGCTCATCATGTCAAACACAATAAGTGCTTTGGCTGGGCAGACATAAAATGCTTTCTCTGTAATTATTAGCAGCTGTTGTCTGAGAATTATTTTGAGCTTACTCCAATATAAAAAGTAAGACAGGAAGAGTAAGCACTTTTCCTTAACTGCATGACCTTTAAGGAAGAAAGCATAGAGATTTGCTTGAAGCAGCCATAGGAACTATCTCTGTAACCTTCACATGACTTGGTACAGTCCAACTCCCTGATGAAGAAAGCAGGGGTCTTGACAGAACAAACTTTCAGCAGAGTGTACGTGAAGATTTGAACCATGTTTCATTGCTGCTTCTTTCCTTTGCTGAAGTCCACTAACTTCTCTGTCATGGGCATTTGCTAACACATCTCTTGTTGGAACAGCAAAGCAAAAAACAAAGGCAGACAAGCTCGCCACATCCTTTTAATCTTTAGCCTTACAAATGTTTTGATTTATCAAATTCATACCACCTGACACCTCTCTTTGCCTAAGATTAGACAACTAATTAAGTGTCTAGAGTGAGGGCAAGAGAGAAGTAGTGGAATATAAATACCAATTGGGAGCTTTAGCTCCTGGGTAGGTGGTGGTGAAATTAGCAGAAGTAGAAATATGGAAGGACATAACGGGGAAGATTCATTTGAATGTCCCATAGGACACTGAGTTGGTGCTGTCCATAAGTACTTAGATATACATATGGATCATCGGCCGAAATAGAGAAGTAACTGAACAAGATCAATACAAACCTACAATACAATGCTAGGAAGGCACCAAAAAATTGTGTGTAAACTTCTCTGTCTCTAGAAGTCAGATTTGCTTAGGAATTCAAGTAGGAACTGTAGTGGTTTGGAAAGCATGTTTCTATCTTACCAAAGGAGGAACAGAAGATGACCGACCATAAAATTTGAAGAAGATAGGCTGATTAACCTGGGGGATAAGAGAGATTTTCTAAGCCAAAAGACTGAGATCTTCGCAGACAGGTAGAAAGATTAAAATGCCATCTTGAAGACCAGAAGAGATTGATATGACAGGGAAAGGACACCCCCACTTTCACCTGCCCTCTTCAGGGGCTTAGAAAAGGGAAAGATGGGTCAGTTGCTACCAAGTAAGAAATTGTGACCTCTTGTAACAAAGGAGAAGACAGCTGAGAGAACGGAAAACTATTGAGAAGCATTTTTAAGCCACAAATAGAAATGAAAAATTGATTGGGTAAGCTTAAATATTGAGAGAAGTCTACAAAGTGATTACAGAGTGTCTGGACTGATATGATGGGGGAAGATGAGGAAGAGCAGCCTCAAAGCCTTAGAGCATATTGGGTAACTAAGCATAAACAATGAATAAGCAGAGACTCTAGGCAAATATGAAGTGGAAAACAATATATTTAGAATAAACGGTGACATGGTTGATCAGGAATTCCTAGAGAAGTACCAAGAGACAGAAAAGAGCTGAGTCACTATTAAGAGAGAGAATTGACTCTCAACCTTTGGACACTGAGAGAGCCATTAAATAACTCAGTTCTCCAAGTGTGTTTCACTCCCCATGAGGCCCACATATAGAACTACTCCTGTGCTTCCATGAGATTTCTATCGTCTTTCTTCTACAAATATCTGTACACTAAATCCCTCAGTACTTAACAGAGTCTGACATAAGTTGTCCCTTTTTCTGGCAGCCAAAATTGCCTAACATGCTAAGAAGTGAACTTCATCCTTCTTACAGTGTAGTGGCCAAAAATGGATAAAATCCTACAGATTTATGCTGCCCAGTGAGGAGTAAAAAGAAATTATTACCTTCTCCACTATGGACATTATCCCCTTTATCCTTTTATTGGCAGCCTCATCAGATTGCTGCTTATACTGACCTCTGTGCCAAGAATCCTCAATTCTTTCATTACTTATGTATTCATTCAACATATATTTATTGGGCACCTTGTATGTGCTAGGCACTGTTCAAGGCACTGAAGATGCAAAAGTAAGCTACACTGTCCCTGCCCTCATGGAGTTTAGCATCTAGTGGTGGAGACAGACATTAAACAAGTATCACACTCATGGAAGCTGATTCATTACACACAAGTGAGGAGATGGCCCCAGAACCACTCATGCTCACCATGAGACTGTCTGCCATCGTCCTCCACCCCTCCACCAGCAGGAAAACAGAGGAGCTTTAGAGCTCCCTTCCAGGGGAGACTCACTGTCTCTACCACTATCTCTGCTTTATCTTCACTTACTTCAGTCAGCACAAAAAACTCAGGTCTCTCAGGAGATCCCACAAACCCAAACCCCAATATCCATAAGGCTGTGACTTCAGCTCCCACCCCATCTCCAACTCCTCCAACTCTTCTGCTGTACCCTGGAGAGTGCTCAGTGCATCATCACTACCCAACATCCTCAAAATGTCCATGAATGTTCTTGTCTCTTAGGGCTCCAACTAAAAGCCGCCTCTTCCCTGAGTTCCCTGCTTCCTCTCCAGCCCTCTCAGGTTGTGGCTGTTACAGGTCTCTAGGTCTGGAGGTGGGAAATATGTCCTCCTTGCTCCTCTTCTAAATCATTTTCCATCTCTCCTCCTAACCCCTAAACACACACACACACACACACATACACACACACACACACGCATGCACACACAGCTTTGAATCTCATGTCATCAGACAACACTATCCATTCTCTTCCCTAGAGGAGTCATTTATTCATCTGCCCTTTCCTCCTCCTTAAACTTCTCCCAACACCTTTACCCTACCCCTCTCCTGCTACTCCTAACTAATGACCCAACTCCCCTTTTCAATGATAAAACAGGAGAAATCCGAAGAGAACTTAAACAAGCTCTTCATATCTACCTGCCTAATTATATCTGAGTCACGTACTCTCCGTTTTTGTCACTACTGATGAATTATTTGTACTGTTACTTAAAGTTACTTAAGTGTCTACTCAAGGGCTTTTCTTTAGCAACTCTTCCATTTCTTGTTCACACAGGGGGATGTTTCCCAATAGCTTATAAAGATAAACATGTTACACTATATATACTATATATACTCTGCAATATATATATAATAGTGTGTATATATATACTGTATATACACTATATATATTCTGGAAACCTAGCTCTCCACTTAAAAATTAGGTTGCCTTTAGCGAGCTTTGTTATGTGTCTAATTTTCAGTTTTCTCATCTATCCAATGTGAAAATTAATGCCAATTTCATAAAGTTGTTGAGTAGGTTAAATGACTTACCATATGCAAAGTGCTTTATACAAAAAAAGCATTCAATAAATGTTAGCTCCAAATTTCCTCAACACTGCGGGTTAAGCACAGGTAAACAATGGAGAAATGAAAACATTACTTTGTTCAAATGAACTGCACTCAAGCTATTCTGATAACACACTGTACAAACTTCTTGTTATCTTTCACTTCCAGCTCTTGTTTTCACAAACCTATTATTTTGACTCTACCATTCACTACAGCCAAGACGAGACACCAAAATGGTATCTATTTTTAAACACTTACTAAAGGATGCAGAAAGGAAAATCCATTTCTAATGATTTTATGCCTAATCTGTGACACTTGGTAGATGAAAAATTGGTCTTCTTCTTCAACTGTAACTGTTCTTAGAAGTCACTTAATTTAAAAATCTATATTAATCAATATAACATATACACATGGTAACAAAGCAAATAGCACATATGATAAAAAGCAAAAATAACACCCATATCTTTCTCTTCTTACCCACAATACCACATCCTAGAAGCAAACTCTTCCAATTGTTTCTGCTTGTAGTTTTATTGGTTACCTCCCTAATTCCAGATACTATGATTTTATCTCTGTTTTGATTTGTCCACTTTAGATAGTATTTAATTAATCCCATACATGAGAGCTTGAAATTCAGGTCATGTACTCATCTCTACTCTTCTCAATATATATTATTAGTATTAATAATTCTATCAGTTATCTTTATATCTTTAAATAATATATTTAAACCTCTATTTCTTATCCCATCAGCTTTTGCAGTATCTCTTGCAACTCACTTATTAAAGGCATAATTTAATGTAAGCTTCAAAATGGTAAGAAGTTTTGTCTGTCTTTTCCCCCTTTGTCTGTATCTCAAGTACCTAAAACAACATCTGCACCCAGCAGGTTCTCAGCAAATATTTATCAAGTGAATGAATGAATGGATGACTGCATTAATGGTATCAGTGTATTGGCATCCTTACCCTTCCTTCTACATGTTCTGTTTTTCCTCCTATCCATTATACTTTTGGGGTTTTTTTTTTTACCATGTAAGTTTATTAATATTTGCATTCAGTCCTGCAAGCACAGAAAAGCCTTCTATGCTTTATCCATAGGTGACTAGGACTTGAAGTCTTTGCTTTTCCCAAACATTGTTCAGTTTTAGAGAAGAGCCACCTGGTGTTTTGCCTGCATGTTGGTTTGGGGAAGAAGGACTGAGGTACCTACTGGTTGCAGCAGCTTCATTACAGACTTCAAACAAATCCCCTGATTTCAACTCCAGTTCTTCTTCCCTTGCTATGGACTCAGGCCAGAGACTTTCTGGGATTTTGCAGAAGAGACTCACTTATATTTCCTTATAGCTTATCATCTATAAAACGATGAATTTCTCAGCCTATTTCATTCACCAAGATATTCCCATTCATTTTCAATCTCCCAAAAGTTTATTAAAATAATGTTTGTTGGTTTATCCACAATTTCATTGTCTACAGTGTCATTAGTTTACTTCTCTTTGTGCATCTCTACTTTTTTCTTAGTAGATGTTAAAATGAAGACTTGTACCTTGTCTGACATCTTAAACTAGAAGCATTAGAAGTAATTTTTAAAGTGTTCTATTTAATTTGTGTGTATGTGAAAGAATTATGGGATACAGATGATTTGTTATAGACAACTTCTTGCCTTTCTTGCTCTGACCCTGACTTCTCACATGAACTATAATATACAGTTGATCTTTGAACAACAAAGCTTTGAACTGTGTAGGTCCACTTACACATGGATTTTTTTCAGTAAAAATTACACCAAGTATGCCTTACTCTCTTGCCTCCCCTTCCACCTGTTCACCTCTTCTGCCTCTGCCACCCTGAGACAGCAAGATCAACCTCGTCTCTTCCTCTTGCTCCTCAGCCTAGTCAATGTGAAAATGACAAGGATGAAAACCTTTATAATGATCCACTTAATAAATGGTAAATATATTTTCTCTTCCTTATAATTTTCTCAATAACAGTTTCTTTTCTCTGGCTTACTATATTGTAAGAATACAGTATATAATACATGTACAAAATATGTGTTAATCGACTATTTGTTATCAATAAACTTTGAGTCAACAGTAGGCAATTAGTAGTTAAGTTTTGGGGGAGTCAAAAGTTATATGCAGATTTTTTACTGCATGGGGGGCTTGGTGCCCCTAATCCCCATGTTGTTCAAGGGTCAACTGTATTTAATACGTTAGTGTTGAATCTCTTAATGTTCCTTTTTTATTTTTAATTTATTTCAGAGATTTATGTTAATTACATGATCCATCTTTTAAGACACTTTATAAATTTGACAAAAATCTAGTTAATAAGAAAATGAATTTAAAAAATAAAACCTCCCTCCCCTCTACATACATACTGTAGATAAGCTCAAATCCTCCCTCATAGAGAATCAAGAAGAGGGAGGAGTGAGGAGGGGTGAACAGGCAATTGTGACCTGGCTTTTTCCTTATATGGCCACAGACCCAATGTATGGGCACAACCAATGTTTCCAAGGTGATGAGTCTAGAGAATTCTAGAAAAAATTTCTAAAGACTACCTACACTTATCATACTTCTACATGAAAAGAAGCAATTCTCTTACCAATATTCCTTGATTTATCCAACAAACACTATTTTGGAAGGAAGGAGTGTCATATTTATTGATTATACTATGTTCTAACTCTTCTACCTATGTTACATTTTCTGATTGTTACAACAAAATTAAGAAGTAGGTATTATAGTAGACTTGTCATTTGAAGACTTAACCTTGGGGATTTTAGCTATTTGCCAGTAACCCCAAAAGTGTATAATGTGTAATTTTCCAAAAGCATTCATTTGGCCGGGAGTGGTGGCTCACGCCTGTAATCTCAGCACTTTGGGAGGCCGAGGCGGGCAGATCACCAGTCAGGAGATCGTGACCATCCTGACTAACACGGTGAAACCCCATCTCTACTAAAAGTACAAAAAATTAGCCGGGCGTGGTAGCGGGCCCCTGTAGTCCAAGCTACTTGGGAGGCTGAGGCAGGAGAATGGCGTGAACCCAGGAGGCGGAGCTTGCAGTGAGCCGAGATCGCGCCACTGCACTCCAGTCTGGGCAACAGTGTAAGACTCCGTCTCAAAAAAAAAAGCATTCATTTGATGCTGTTGCTAAGTTGAAGGCTGAAGTAGTTGAGCAAGTCATTAATCAGGGAGTAAGATGGGATTATTCTGAGCACCTCTATTTCAGCTTGAGTTTGTATTTCTCACCTCTCTATTGCAGCTCTCCAGAAATATTCTGGTAGTATTCTTGCATTTGAGGATTCCCATGCCTCAGGATTGTTCCTTAAATATTTCAAGGGTCTATTATAATCCAGACATAAAATAATGTGGCAATGTTCACTCAAGAAAAATGTCAAACTAGTATTTAAGATCATTTTTTTCTGGCCTCCAAAATTCACGTTCTTCCTTTGCTAACCACTAAGCTTCCCTTAATGCTCGGGATAAAACTGCAGCAATAATCATTGTTTCCTACAAATCTACAGCCCCATAAGGAAGGGGGTACCTCTTGCAGCAGCACACTATGCTTCAGGCAGGCTGAAGATTCCTCCAGAGTCAACCAGGCAACAATGAAGCTTTGTTACAAAATTAACTCCCTCCTGACGACCAAAAGGATAAGAAGAGCAAATGCAAATCACTCAATTAAATCAGTCAAACAACCAATTTAATAACAGGTAGAGATTTGTGGCCTGGGGAGAATATGAATTAATTATGAAAAATTGACAAAGAAACCAAAATTGAGTTAAGAAGCAATGGCCTAAGTTCTGCCAAACTCAGAGATAGTCTATGACTCAGACAGCCTGTGGTTCACCAGCTTCTTGGTAAGTTGGAGGAGTTTCATAAAACTTCATTGTTCTAGTTCATAATAAGGTGGAGCGTGAAGTGTTCCAGTTGTTTTCAGCAACAAGTAAATCAGTGCCTTTGGGCATGGGCGATACTTGGTCAATGACTGAATCTGTTCCTGCCCCCAAAATATCTCAGCTTGGTTTCTTCAAACCAATTAACTCTGTTTTAGTAAGAGGAGGTTTGCCCATACCTTTTTTAATGAGATTAATAATATCAATCCTTCCATAAAATCACTAATGTATAAAGACAACCCCAAATCTCCATCCTCGATTGACTCCAGCAGATATTTATGAGTTTTTCTTGCTGGGTGTCACGTATGCTGTTTGATATGGATGTGGACTTCAGTTCTGTTCTTTTTTCCAAGAAAAAATTTCAAAACAACTTTTAAAAAAAATGACATGTGGGCCCTATGCTGCTTAGTTAGCTGAGATGCCCTTAGATAAGAATTGTAATCATTTAGAAGGCACGTAGGCTAGTTAATCAATGAAATTATCAGTGTATTCTCTTAAAGAAAATAGTACACAGAAAAGGTAAAATCTAACTCAAATTGCATATAATAATTGCTGAAGACATTTATATGACACTTCAGAGCTACAGAATACCTTCACATCCACGATTTCCCTGAATCCTTAGAAGATTGTTGGGAGATAGATGTTATTTTCTTTTTAACAGGTTGAGTATCTTGCCTGAGGTGACACAGGTGCTGCATGACTGCAGCCAACTCCACTTATATATAATTTCTTTACTGAGAGCAAACCTGACCTCTGCTAAGTGAGGTGCTGGGGTTACAACCATGAATAAGACAATGTCTTTTTTCACATTGTGTTTGCAGTGTGCGTACACGCATCGTCAGTAAAATGTCTAATACTTGTTGGAATCAGATAGAAAGCAGTGTTTTTTGCCAACAGACAAGAGAACTCCAGTCAGACATGATTCTGGTTCAGCTCGACCTGACCCGCTTCAGCTTTGACCTGGGAAGATCATAAATCATGATGAAAACATTGCCCAGTCCTTGTTCCCATTACCTCTTTGCCAGATCCACACAAGTTGCCAAGGGACTGATTTATCAGATTGTTGTTATGAGGACAGCTAATGCCACATTCATCGAGCCAGGTAGTATCTGTGGCCAAGATCCTCCCTAGGAAAAAGCAGCAACAGTTGAAGTTCCAAGAACTAAGAGGAAACTATGACCTAAGAGAGGTCACCTATGACCACAGGTCAGCTAGGTGTGAATGAAAAATTATTCTGCTGATTTATGAAGTGGAAAATATGACAGGAACTACTGTTTATTCTAGTAAATTCCATGAATTTTACTGAAATCTTGTCAAAAACCAATATGTGAATCTTTCAAACTGTTAGCCAAAGGCAAATGTTAGTGGTCTGATTAGTGGAGTTATCCCAGCAAGCACGTAAAATGTCACAAATGACTTTAACCTGGGTCAGCCTTGTCCTTTTCCACCTGCCTCTCTCTGCGCTGAGACACCTCCCTCTTGTATACTGAGGAATGAGCTTTGTCCCTCATATCTTTCCTGAACCCAGGGAGTTACTCTGGCATTGCCATGACTCACTCTGCAGCCGGGAACCATCTAGAACGTGCAATCATTGTCTTCATTGATAGAGGCCACCTTTCCTTTACATGGGGCCAGCAACAGGAAAGGCTGTTCTTTTTTTTCTTTTTTCTGCCCAACCTATTTGTTTCCCACAGTGTCACCCTACAAAGCAGTACAGGTATATCAGTTGGTACTGATTGGCAAGATAACCAAAGGAACTGGGCAGAAAAAGCAGTAGTTTAGTCTAAGAGAGATAGTCTAGGGGCAAAGCACCCAGCAAGTTGAAGGCCTTGCAGCGGTTCCTGCGTGAACTCTCCCCAACTCATAATCTGTTGCCCTGTCTGCACCTTTCTGGTGTAATCTCTGCTCCTTATGTAATCTCTAGATGCAAACCTCCTCCTTTGTAAACCCTCACCCTTAACCTCAGTTGTCATCCTTCCCTCATGGGTTAGTAACCCTGAGTCATTCCATCTAGAATAAATTCCAGAGGTGCTCCAGCTGGGCAGTCCAAAGTGGTGCCATCCCAGGTAAACGTCATGTCCGGGTCCTCTCTGAGAATTTCCCATTAATGAAGGCTGTAGATAGACATTCCTCTTTCTTCAGCTATTATCCTGTGAATGACTGTCAGCCAAGATACACATATCTCTAAAGGACAGACATTCACTCTTAGGGATGGGATAGCCAGAGTGTAACTAGAAATCACAAAGTGGTAGCCACAAACATGTTTTATTTGGGGCTGCATTTAAAAAGAAGAGAGAGGGGGGGGGAATCAGTTTCTGGGGCAGACAGAATAATAGTCCCCTCCAGAAGTCCATGTCCTAATCCAGAACCTGGGAATATGCTTATTTCCAAGGCAGAAGGGACTTTGCAGATGAGAATAAGTTAAGGATATTGAGGTGAGGAGGTTATGCTGGATTAATCAGGTGGGCCCGATGGAATCGCAAGGGTCCATATAAGGGAAAGAAGGAGGAAGGAGAATCAGAGTGAGAGAAATAGAGGTGATCAAGGAAGCAGAGGGTCAGAGACAGAGAGATGTGAAGACATCATGCTGCTGGCTTTGAAGGCAGTGATGGAGGCCACAAGCCAAGAAATGCAGGTGGCATCTAAAATCCAGAGAAGGCAAGGAAATGGATTCATCTCTAGAGCTTCAGAAGGGAGCATAGCCCACCAACACCCTGCTTTCCACCCATGACAAACATCTGACCTCCAGAACTATAAGATGGTAAATTTGTATTGTTTAAGCCACTGTCTGTGGTAACTTGTTACAACATCAATAGGAGGCTGATACAGTTTCCACCATTTAAAAGCAGAAGTTTTGAGGTTAAAAAAAAAAAAAATCTTTCAGACCTCTCTTAGAAAACAGAAAAAAAATCTGTCCACAGAAGGTCTACTTTCCAGGACAGAATGGCATAGTAGCCTCTGCCTCTGTTAGAAGGAGAATGGGGTCTGCAGTTCTGTACCACTCCTACTTTCGCTGTGTTCTCAAATGCTGAGGGCGAAGAGCCAGCTACGGATTACTATGGACTTGGAGGTTGCGATTCATGGCTGCCCTCTTCACTCAGTACCCTGTCATCACAAGCGGTCACACCATTCTTCCTCTACCCTTTTACTGACTTGAACAATAGCCTAAATGGCCAGTCATTTGAAGTTTAAAAACTTGTCAATGGAAGGCTTCTGCTTTTATCTTTGCCTCTGAAAGGCATTAGACAGAAAATTGGAATGAACGAGGGATGAGAGGTAAGTGTGTCCACGGGCAAGCAAGAAGGAGGGACAGAATCACCCAGGTAAGTATCACCAATGTGGCTCCATATGATCCTGGGTTCAGACAGTTTACTTTGACAGTATTATTTCATAGGTCATTTGTAGTTATCACCTACACAAATGAGGATTCTGCAGATTATGATCACTTGAAGTCCTAGCTTTTCATTTTTTTCAATTTGAGGGAAGAGGGAACCTAAATTAGATTTTAGCAATATCTGGTCAGTGATTAATGTATACTATGTTTTATAAAATTATCTTTTAAATCCAGTGAATGTTAGCCAGAATCTGGGTTGTTTTGTCTGAAAAGAAAAGCTTTGGCCACAAAACAATCTTCTAATGGTCTTGAAAATAGAAATGCATAATGCTGAATGTACTTAAAATGTGCCCAAAGTAAAGTATTTCTGCCATGGAAACCACCCGCTCAGCAACTTGACCACTAAAAAATGTTTCCACTGTATAGAGAGAATCTATGGCCAAGCCAGGAACACCAATGATGAGCTGTAAATGCTTGCAGTTATACAAAAGGCCACTTTATAAAATGGCAGTTGGTATTTTTCTTTTCCAGTAACACTGAATATCAAAAGGCAGCACCGACAGTACATTTCTAGAAATCATAATCATTTCCCCAGTTAAAAACACCTATTCAGAGCCTTCACCTGTTAACAGGCAACTTTACCTGGCTTTATTTTTATAACACCTCTGACGGCTCAACTCTGCAACTGGCCAATCATTGTGGACAGGCCAGTTCTATTATTAGATTGGTTTTGAAGAGTAAGCAGTCCAGAGTAGTGGCAGAGATTTATTCTCCAAAATTGGCTGTTCCCTCTCAGTGTAAACTCTAGTCACAGAACTATTCTCTCTGGGAAATGGATTTGGAAAATGAGGTAGTTTTAAACTGCTTGTGTGAATACATTTTTTCTTTTCTTTCTTTCTTTTTGTTGTTGTATTATTTTTGTTTTAGATGGAGTCTTGCTCTTGTCGCCCAGGTTGGAGAGCAATGGTGCGATCTCAGCTCACTGCAACCTCCGCCTCCTGGGTTCGAGCAATTCTATTGCCTCAGCCTCCCTAGTAGCTGGGATTACAGGTGCCCACCACCATGCCCAGCTAATTTTTGTATTTTCAGTAGAAATGGGGTTTCACCATGTTGGCCAGGCTGGTCTCGAACTCCTGACCTCAGGTGATCCACCCTCCTCGGCCTCCCAAAGTGCTGGGATTACAGGTGCCCACCACCATGCCCAGCTAATTTTTGTATTTTCAGTAGAAATGGGGTTTCACCATGTTGGCCAGGCTAGTCTCGAACTCCTGACCTCAGGTGATCCAACTTCCTCGGCCTCCCAAAGTGCTGGGATTACAGGTGTGAGTTACTGAGCCTGGCCATGAATACATTGTTTCAGGAACTAAGTCACTCTTTTCTCTGTGGTACATGTGATGTCAAAGTGCACCACGTGGGGATACACATTGTTAACCTATTTGTTTTGGGACATGTATAAGTGTGCTAGGGCTGTTTTAACAAAGTCTCACAAACTAGGTGGCTTACAAAATAAATTTACTGTCTCTCAGTTCTGGAGGCTAGAAATCCAAGATCAAGATGTTGGCAGGGTTGGTCCCTTCTGAGGGTTCTGAAAGAGAATCTGTTTCATGCCTGTCTCATGGCTTCTAGTGATTTGCTGGCAACCATGGGAATACTTTGGTTGCATCACCCTGGTCTCTTTCCAGGGTGAGGAAAGTCAACTTTCCTCCATATTATACTCTGATCCTGTCCTCTTTCCCTGCTCTACCCCTTGTGACTGCATTCCTTGGCTCCAAGATCACCTTTAGGCAGCTGATTCTGTATAAGTTGCTATTTCTAGCCTTGACTTCTCTATCTAGCTACAAACTCATGTCTCCAGTTGTTTGTATCTGAACGGCGGTAAAACTAAAACTGAAAACATCATCTCATTCTCCTTGAGCCATCTTCTCCTACTACATTCTTTCTGTTAATTTATTTTTCTTGGATTCAGCCGTCTTCTCCTGTTACATTGTTTCTGTTCATTTATTATTCTTGCATTCAGCCAGAATGTACCTTGTGGTCACCATACATTTTTTTTTCTCTTGTTCTCTTATATCCCGTTTTTCTAGAATCCTGTTGTCTCTGTTTCTGATATGTAAATTGTCTGCCTCTGAGTTGTCCTAGTCCAGATCCTCATTACTTTTCACCTGGGTGGCTTAAATTGCTCCCTGTTATCTCAGCCTCCCTTTGCTGCATTCTAAACTATTCCCTGTTCATCCGCTTTAACCTTCCAAAAGTTCAGCTGAAAAACATAATTCGTTCCCCCATTCTCTATAAATTTCAAACTGAGACATAAATTTTAAACTAGTATTTATAACTGCTATACTGTGGATATACTCTTCTGGTTTTCCTCATCACCTGCCAGTGCTGCACAGGTACCCACTTTGTATTAGTCCATTCTCACACTGCTAATAAAGACATACTTGAGACTGGGTAATTTATAAAAGAAAGAGGTTTCATTGACTCACAGTTCAGCATGGCTGAGGGGGCCTCAGGAAACTTACAATCATGGCAGAAGGAGAAGCAAATACATCCTTCTTCACTTGGCGGCAAGAAGAGCAGAGCAAAGCAGAGGGAAAGCCCCTTATAAAACATCAGATCTCACTAACATGAGAACAGCATGGAGGTAACAGCCCCCATGATTCAATTACCTCCCACTGGGTCCTACTCATGACACGTGGGGATTATGGGAAATACAATTCAAGATGAGATTTGGGTGGGGATACAGCCAAACCACATCACTCTTCTTTGGCCAAACTAGACAACTTTCTTTGTTTCTTTTCTTTTCTTTTCCTTTCTTTTCTTTTTTTTTTTTAATTAAAGGATTCGATAGAAACGGATTATTCCAAACTATGCATCCTTTATGGCCAAAGACTTATTTATTCCATATTCTACATAAAGTCGTTTTCTGACAGACTAACAGGATCTGTGATGACTAGCATTTTATTTGATCTTCTTTTATTCCACTTAACATGAGCCCTAGTAAAGAGATGGGCTCATGGCATACACTCAACAAATGTAGTAGCTGACAGCCTTTACCAATAGGCCTTGCTTTAGAGTTATTAGCATGCTTATCTTATTCTGTCTGCTAGATTGTAAGCTTCTAGAAAGTGAGGATTCTATTTTATTCATCTCTATAAGCCCTGACAATGGTTTGCTCTGGGCCTCGAATAGACAACCAAGAAAGACTGTTAATTTAAACTAAAAACTGTATTGGAAAATCAACTTGACACACCAAGAAATTGTGTTCCCAGCCAATATATGAGCAGAAGGTTGAGATTATTATTTGATCTTAAATATCTTGTTAAATTTGCATTAACCACTAGATTATGTAACTTTATCTTTGAAACGTCATAACACCTCTCTTACAAATGTTCTACGGGCTGCTAATGGCTGGGGACTTGGAAAAGAGGGGTGGGAAACAGAAGAAGGAAGCTTCATATGCTTAGAAACTCTGTTGAAAGTGGAAAAAGAAAAAATAATCTTAAATCTTAGTCTCAAGAACGTCCCCATAGACAAAATTTGCAAACATAGTTATTCCTATTGCTCTTTCGTGCAAGATTTCTTGCAAGAGACAAGGCTTAGCTTTGCCTAATTATTTAAATTGAACAGTCAGTAATAAATGTTGGTCTTCTTGGGCTTCCCCACAAGCTGACAATGAATCATCCTAGTCTATATTTCTAATTTATCTTGGAGTCTGAACTCACCTACAGAGGGATGGGAGACTACTTTCTTCAAAATGACATCTTTGGTTTCCCCTCAGCTGGTGGGATACATATTCAATTATAATGATGCTGGGATTTCTAAAAATGTAGAAGAACTTGATACTGTAACAGTTGTCAGAGTACTTTGCTTGAAACAAATGAAATCTAAAAATGTAGGTAAATGAGTATGAACAATATTCACCATTTGTATCTATGTAGGAGGCATAGGGATCGCTTCCCACAGCAAGTTGCTCTAGCCTAGGATACTTTAAAATGTAATTCAAGTTGTAAAATATGATAGACATTATTATTTCCAGAAAATATCTACCAAATTAGAGATTGAAAATCAATTGTATGTAAGTCACTGTTTTGTAGATCCTATTTCAAAATCAAGCCACAACTACATGAAAGAACTTGTCTGGGTCTTCAGAAATGATCCAATATTCAGGATAATTGTTGTTTACTGTGAAGGGCAGTCAAAAACCAAACCAGTTCTGAGTATTCAGATTAGCTCAGTGTTTCAGAGGTTAAGCGCTGGAGGCAGGTGTCTAGGCTTAGATCCCAACTATATCCCCTAATAACTACATTAGCTTTGACAAAGGTATCTAACCTCATTACGCATCAAGTTCTCATCTATGAAATAAGGATAAGTGTTGCCTTCCTCAAAAGCTTACTATGAACATTAAAAGAGACTGTACATAAACGGCCTACTCCAAAGAAGCCACTCAAGCTACTTTAGCTATTTTTAATTCATAGCAGTCGGTTACTTTATCAAATTAAGCTGATAACTATGCTTCTTTTTTTTTTTTGGCACTGAGGTATTTGGATTTCTATGGCTTTTTAAAAACAGCTTTATTGAGATATAATTCACATACTGTACATTTCACCCATTTAAAGTATACAACGTAAAGGCTTTTAGCATGTTCGGAGTTGAGTAGCCATCATCACAATCTAATTTTAGATCATTTAAAAAAATGTTTTGCTTTATAAATTAATGAATCTTTTAAAAAAATTTGTCATATTATTCCTGCCTCTTACAATTATTGCTAGGTTCTCTGTAAGGATATGTTGAATGAAAGAAGAAACCACTTTATTACTGGAACTGCCAGTATTTTTGAAGTTGGAGAAATGAATAAAATGTAATTAGCATGAGGACAATTCTGGATGAGTTTTGTCTTCCTGGCTGTGTCACAGGAAGTCTAAGACCAATCCAGCTTGTAGAGCAGAGAAAAACCCACAAAAGTATTATTTTTCAACAGCTGGCTTGTAGGTTGGATAGTCTGCCCTGAGAATAGAATGAGTCTCCTGATCCAAATATATATAATATTTTTTAAAGGCTTGGGGGAGTAGCAAGGGCAACCGTGTACTCCTAGGTGGTGTACATAGTAGCAATAAAAAGTCACAGGGTGGGAGATCATGAATCTCTTTAAAATTCTGAGGTCTGAAAAAGAACTCTGGATAAAAAGTACCTTAAGGTATATTACTTCACTTTAAGGACAGGGGAGTCTACTGATGTTTATTTCATCCCTAGCTAGGCAAAGATTGACTAAGATCAGCTATCCATGACTCAGCATTTGAGGGAGAGGGTTCTATTTAGTGTTAGCTTGGACAGGACACAGAAAGTTAGTACCTGGGCAGGAAATTTAAACCCTAGCAGTGGTATTCCAAGGCCATGGTTCTGAGGTTGAGGTGAGATGGGCTAAAAATGAGATCAAATGGCAAATGAAGGAAAACTGGAACTACTTCACAAACTTGCCTAGGTTGAGTTCTGTTCAAAACACCCACAAACACACATTCACCCACATTCACATTCCTTGGTTCATACACACTGATTGAAAACATATTAGACTTCGGATTTTTCTTAAATAAATCAATAGGTTCTTAGCAAGCTAAACATGTTTATTGTTGACAGTCACCAGAACTTTCTTTGGACTAGTTCAGGCAACAGCTGCATAAATATTTCTCACACTGGCTGTCTGCCCCACTCTACTTCTTTGCAGGAAAGACCACATCTTTTTTTTTTTTTTTTTCCAGTTTAGTTCACTGGTTGTATCTCATGTGGACTGACTAAAGAATGTTATTTCTAAAACTAGGAGTGTTCCAAGTATAACTATGACTTCTGGCAACTAAGAGAGGCCACTAAACGATTTTTTCCCTCTATTTTGCTGATTCCAGTTCATCCTTCAAGACTTAGTTCAGAATATTCAGTATTAAGAAATGAAGACCCATATAAATAAAACCAAAAAGTAACACAAAGATTTGAATAAATGGAAGACATGCTATTTAATGGAAAGAAAAATTAAAAGGTTTGAAGTCAACTTTTCCAAATAACATTCTCTGTATTGCCAATCAAAATCTCAATGAGCTCGTTAGGAATTGACAAAATGATTCTAATGTTCATATAGAAAAATAAAAATGCTGGCCGGGCGTGGTGGCTCCAGCCTGTAATCCCAGCACTTTGGAAGGCCGAGGCAGGCGGATCACCTGAGGTCAGGAGTTCGAGACCAGCCTGGCCAACATGGTGAAACCCTGTCTCTACTAAAAATACAAAAATTAGCCGGGTTTTGTGATGGGTGCCTGTAATCCTAGCTACCCGGGAGGCTGAGACAGGAGAATTGCTTAAACCTGGGAGGCAGAGGTTGCAGTGAGCCAAGATTGCACCACTGCCCTCCAGCTGGGCTGCAGAGTGGGACTCCATCTCTAAATAAATAAACAAATAAATATACTAAAAGAATGAGGAAAATTTTGAAAAAGAATGAGAACTTGTCCATGCATTGTTATAAAGCTAGAATTGGTACTGACCCATGAATTTCTAGACTCCAGTGAATGCAACAATAAAGTCTAGAAATAGTACCACATATACATGTGAATTTGGTATCCAATAACAGCTATTTAGTGGGCTCTTATTATATGTCATGTATTATTCTAAGCCCTTTACATACACTAATGTATGAATCCTGGAAACAACTCCAAGAGGTACATAGTATTTTTATTCCTGTTTTATAAATGAGAAAACAGATTCATCCAGTTAGTAAGTAATGGAGCCAGTATTTGATCCAGGCAGCCTAACTCCAGCACCTATTAATTACTATACAGCATTTTATATCAGCAAGGGAAAAGATTATTCGACATAGGTAACTAATATAAACCCCACTTTATTTCTTATACCACAGCTAATTCTAGATGGCTTAATTTTATTTAAATAAAACTGTAAAAGTACCAGGGAAAAATATGAGTTTTTAAAAAAAAAACTCTATGTGGAAAGACCTTTTTACAGCCCACCCAAAACTCGAAATCAAAATAGAGAAGACTGATAGACCCAATTCATAAATATTTTTAAACCAAAATTAAGGTCAAATAAGCAAAGAGGTGAAATAGCCATAGTGCATACGACAGACTAACATTAACATCCCCAGCATACAAAGATCTTTTACCAATCAGATGATGATAAACATGCCTATGAAAAACATGTATAATTCATAAAAATCAGAAAAATAGGCAAGAAGTTGAAAAGTTTAATCTTACTGTTGATTAAAGAAATGCACATTCAGATAAAAATTCTTTATCAGATTGGCAAACACATAATAGATTGACAAAATCTTATGTTGACAAAGGTGTAGGAAAATGGTGATTTGAATTGGTACAACTTTTCTGGAGAGAATTTTGGCATTTATGAATCAAAATTTCAAATGTGTATAACTTATGATCTAGCAACTTTTCCAGAGACCTGTCTGTGGAAATCATTGCTCAAGTACCCAAAGCTGTAAACACAGTGATGTTAATTACAGCATTATCTAAAACAGCAGAAAAACAAAACAACCTAATTGTCCTCTGGCTAAACAAAGGCATAAAGTATGATAAAATACTATATGGCCATGAAAAATTGTAACATGATTTTAAATGTATTGCTCTGCAATGATATCCAGGTTATATTGTTGAATGAAAAATTATCAAGATACTGAATAGCATGTGAAGTATGGCAACATTTTTATAAAATTATGGGTATGCAAACACATATACATGCATGCCTGGAAAGGTTATTCACTAAAATGTCAATGGCAATGATCTTCGTGAAGAGATTTTGGGTGAGTTTTACTCTCTTGTTTATATTTTCATGATTATTTGGAATTCTTGAACGAGCAAAAAAAAAAAAAAACCACTACACAAACAGAACAGACACAACTGGAGCATGTCTTCTCCAGGAAGCCTTCTCTTACTCCAGGTTGGTCTGGATATTGCCCTGTAACCTCCCATAGCAGCCTATACACATCACCACAGCCCTTCCACATCACAATATAAAGATGTTTATTTGTATGCTTTGCCTTTCCTTACAAAACATCAGTAAATACATCTGATATCCTATTATTTTGTTTTTCCTGTGCTGAGCTCAGTGACTGACACATAGCAGGCACCAATGACTCAACCTATTTGGGAATTCAAACTAGCCTCCTCTAAAATTATATATTGTAGGAGGAAGTAGGTGTGAGTTTTATGAGATTAAGATGTGTATTTTTTCCCCAGTAGCCTTCATAAGCTAGATAAATTGTGGGGAGATACAAAGTAATGACCTATTTATATGGATCTACCTTTAAGCAAGGTTCAAGGTCCCACTAAATTAACATCCTTCAGAATTCTTATTGGGGGTACTACTGTTTAAGTCTTGCTTGATACTGACACTAACTTGATACTGGGAATATGTCTACTTTTCTGAAACTCTCACTTCCTGTATCTGCAAATTAGAAATGAGAATAATTCACCCAGCAACAGGAATGACTGGTGATGAGGAATAGCTAAGCGTGTTTGCTCAAGGGCTCTATTTTAGGTATGCCTCAATTCAGCTCCAAATTTTCCAGTGAACTCTGTATTTTGACATTGAAAAACAATGTTTTGGCACTACACTATATTCAGAGACTTTCACAATAAGCTCCTCTTATCAGTTCACCACGTGATGTTTTCCTTTAGCCAGATCATACATTTTATTCTGGGGTTAGCGCTTTTGGACCATAGTTACAGATATGAACGAACTGTGGGTAGAAACGGTCTCTAACTAGTAACTATTATTATTTAGTAACATAAAATACAAAATACATGGAAGGAGGGAGTAGGTAACATATTGGGGTACCCAGTATGTTACCTACCCAAAGGGTTAAAAGGAACCCCCTAACTGAAATTATTTAAAAGCTGAAAGACCTAAACTCCCTATCCAAACTGTTAATATATTCATAACCATATTTTAAGGGATGGTGTTGGTTTTGTGGTGTTGATGGTTCTATTACTGCTTTTAACAATTCAAAGACATAATGGTATTAAATGAAGTTACAGCTTTACCCCTTGTTAGACTAACCAGAGATAAGCACTTGGCATTATTTCCATCCTTAGGTCTTCAAGTAGTTATCTCAACATTAGTTTGTTTCCCTGTGTTTAGAAGGGTGTGATCTTCACACACTCCTCCAGCCAATGAAAACACCAGTTTTTAATAAGCACCTGAAAACTGTGACTCTTATTTTATAAATGTTGACACTGACAGGTTGATTCATGTCTGAGTATTTGTTTAATCTTTGGAAGTTAAACTTGGAATTTCTACAATGTGTTATGTTAAACATGTGCCACCATTTTGAACATAACATATTGTATAAAACTGTTTGTAAGACCTGTATGCATTGCTAAGCATTTGTTTGCTTAAAATCAAAGATCTGAGAATTTTAAGAACTGCAAAACATCTGAGAATATGAATGAAATGCTGCCAGGAAAGAGAGAAAAACAAAGGACGATTAGAACTGAGAAGAGTGAAAAAAAAAAAAGTATCAGATGCAAATAACCTACAAGCCATAGTCAACACATTTGCACATGAAGAAAACAGCATAACGTAATTTATAACACATTTTGACATATATTTACATTATACTTCAATTAACTTAGTTCTAAGATTATACAGTCTTTTCCTTCTTCTTTACTCAAATACATATTTCGCTTTTAAAAGAGGGCAGTCTTACAGTCAATTTAATGACCATTAACACATCACAATAATAGACTTTTGAAAAAGTCTGCTTATATCTTCCTAAACCTGTGTTTCCAAATGAATGGTATAAGTTGTTCTCCCATTAAGTCAACCACTGGGCTCATTAAGATATGTATTTGAGAAGAATGAGCTTCTTAATAAACGTATAGATAAAAGATTTAGGTAAGGATTAGGATCTGCTGAAGTGACTGCTGTTAAGCCAGCTGCATCTAATTCTTAATACTACTAATGTAGCTCTATTTCTTGATTTAGCAACCTGAAACAATGACCCACTGTGAAAGATAAGTG
Organism: Pongo pygmaeus; assembly: GCF_028885625.2. Taxonomy (NCBI): domain Eukaryota; kingdom Metazoa; phylum Chordata; class Mammalia; order Primates; family Hominidae; genus Pongo; species Pongo pygmaeus. Next base: position 89,533,892 of record NC_072384.2, read on the forward strand.
ATTCATCTCACTTGCTGCTTTCTCCCTGACCATTCTCTCAGGTTTTATTGGTTACTGTATAACTTTTTATTAGTTACCTTTCATGATTTCAAATAATAAGCTTAAATTCTCTTTATTTTTCCATTAATTTTAGGAAGTATCTCAATTTCCTCTCTACAAAGTGAGAACGTATGAATGCTCCACTATCCTTCACTTCTTCTCACCTGTAACTCCCAGGTTTTGTTAACTATACCATGACTTTTAAATTACTGGTATTTATAACATATACAGTACACCCTATCTTTGTTTTATGAAGTCTTGGGTTTTTTTGGTTTTTTCATATAAAATCTTGTGGGTTGTTTGTTTTTTTTTTTGTTTGTTTTAGAGACAATATCTCCCTCTGTTGCCCAGGATAGGGTGCAAGTGGTGCAATCATAGCTCACTATAGCCTCAAATTCCTGGGCTCAAGTGATCTTTCTGAGTAGTTGGGACTACAGGTGCATATCACCATGCACAGCATATTTTTTTTTTTATTTCTTATTTCTTCAGAGACTGAGTCTCCTATGTTTCCCAGACTGGTCATGAAACCCTGGCCTCAAGCAATCCTCCCACCTCAGCCTTCCATGTAGTTGGGATTACAGTAGGCATAAGCCACCATACCTGGCAAAGTCTTGTTTATATAAAGGCTTTTAAAATAAAGCTTTGTTTTTAAATTAAGCCTTGGTTTTTAAAATAAAGTCTTGGTTTTTTAATAAAGTTTTGTTTTATAAAGTCTTGTCCTTATTTTATTAAGTCTTCTAAGCTTTGTTTACTGGTTGATTCTAAAAGTTAGAAATGAATAGCATATAGAACGTTATTATTATGTTGATATTATTCACTGCAAAATCAAGTATTATGATTAAACCTCAGGAAAAAGAAATGTAATCCTATGTAAGGAAAACTTTGCCACTCAAAGGAAATGATTTAAGAATGAAAGTGTCCAGGCACAGTGGCTCATGCCTGTAATCCCAGCACTTTGGGAGGCTGAGGTGGGTGGATCACTTGAGGCCAGGAGTTCAAGACCAGCCTGGCCAGCATGGTGAAACTCCGTCTCTACTAAAAATACAAAAAAATTAGCTAGGTGTGGTGGTGCATGCCTGTAATCCTAGCCACTCGGGAGACTGAGGGAGAAGAATCTCTTGAACTGAGAATCTGGAGGCTGCAGTGAGCCGAGATCATGCCACTGCACTCCAGCCTGAGCCAGAGTGAGACCTTGTCTCAAAAAAAAAAAAAAAAAAAAAAGTAAACTTAATTTTCTTTTCTTTTACTCCAGTAATTCCTCAGCATCATGCCATATGAAACAGTTTACTTGGTTTCATGTCTGGAACATGACTTTCTTGTACAAGTTTTTGTGTTTTTCCTGAAGTTTCTTGTTGCTTTTTTTCCACATTACACAAGAAACATATAAACTCTTCATCATTGCATTAAGGTAGTCCAGCTTCTCCTCCCGTACCCCCCACCCCCAGTTCAGCTCCTCTGTTTATCTGCTCTCTCTTACTTGATTTCTCGATAGAAAGGTATTTGACATCCTAGATTAATCTTTATGATCTCTCACTTTTTTTCTCTCATAGTTACTTTGTCTGTTTGCTCTACTTTTAAACCTAGCTTTTTATTGAATGGAGGGAGGGAGGGGCAATCATATTTTTAATTTCCTCTTGTTCTCTTTTTGCATAAAACCGTGTACTTTCTTTATAGACACCATTCTTTCATCTGAGGATGTCACTATTGTGAGGACATTAACTAGAATTTTTTAAAATTTTTCTTCCCTAAATAACCTGTTTTCGTTGGTCTATGACTTTCTTTTTTCATCTTAGCCCTATCTGATGCTGCTGGTTTTCCCCAGATATCTGGCCATCAGTGGTTATCTGCACATACTCATGAGAGAAAGACTAGATTGACGAATTCAAGTAGCTCGTGTGGATTTCCTCTGTTGTTAAGTGGGGTTTTTCTTAACAGATATCACACTGACTGGAAGGATTTCTGTGCTAGTGGGCAAGTCATGTCATTGGGTAGACTTCTTTAAGATACATGGGCAGAGAGTGCAAAGGTAAATCAGGGTTCCACTCCCAATATCAGAACAGGAGGGTGTGCTCTGGGCAGGGGTTGTGGTGGGGCATACCTTCACCAAGAGTACTACCCCCATCCTAACTGTTAACTTTCTTCAGCCATTCACTTGCAAATGTCACCAAGTCAGTTTCACTGCAAATGTGTTCTGCATGGGTGACAGGAGCAGCTGTTTTGTAGAGATCCTTCTGCCAGCTTCCCTCACTGGTTCTCCTTATCTGTCAATCTAAGCTATTCCGGAAACAATGGCTTGTACCTGTGTTACAGCCTTTTGTACTAGGGCTTATGTATCAGCACTCACTCATCTATTAATACTTTTTTTTTTTTTTTTGAGACAGAGTCTCACTCTGTCACCCAGGCTGGAGTGCAGTGGTGTGATCTCAGCTCACTGCAACCTCCGACTCCCGTGTTCAAGAGATTCTCCTACCTCAGCCTCCTGAGCAGCTGAGACTACAGGCACATGCCACCACGCCCGGCTAATTTTTGTATTTTTTAGTAGAGACGGGGTTTCACCATATTGACCAGGCTAGTCTCAAACTCCTGACCTCGTGATCCGCTCCCCTCGGCCTCCCAAAGTGCTGGGATTACAGGCGTGAGCCACTGCAGCCCTATTAATACTTTTTTATGCCAGAAATTTGTCTCTGATCTGGTGATGATTCCACCCTAGAAATCCTCATTTGCCATAAACAAATAGGCCCCTTAGGATATTAAGGATTTTCTGGCACTTCTCATTAGACAAAGCTCATGCCAGGGTTATGGGATATGGAGGAGAGAAAGCCTTTGGACACAGAATCGTTTTAGATTCTGTTCTGCTACTTACTAGCTGCACAAGTACATGATATTTATTCTAAAACTGTTTCCTCATCTATAAGGCACAGACAATATCTTTTTCACTGAGTTATGGTGAGGACTAAATGAATAAAGTGTTGACAAATAATAGATGTTCAAATGTTAATTCCTTTCCACTGGAGTTTCTTTACTTAAATACCTTGGATTTAATAGGTAAGAAGATATGTATCTATTTGGTTAATACATAGTATTAAATAAAATATTAAATCTATCTTTGGCATTCTTTTAATTATCTTCACATTAAGCTCAAATATTACTTTAGATAGGACTTAATATATGCCCATGTCCTGCTTATTTGAGATCATTTATTATAAGGTCTTAAAACATAGTTCTTCAAAACATGGATTTCTTTTGAAGTGTTTTAGTTACCATAAAATATATCTATTCTCTTACATCTTCAATCTATTTAATTAGATTAACTTCTGTATTATCATCATTACAACTGTATACATTAGTTTAGGACAACCACCAAGTCGATTTTGAACATATTTACTGCAGAAACTTTGCAGTGCACTTTTCTCCCAGCAAAATGCAATAAGGAAAATGTTCAAATAGAAAAATATATACTAACCCACATAGAAGCCAGGGTAAAGAACATGAAAAAAAATAAAGCACTTACTTGTGTTGTACTTTGATCTTCCATTTGTCCATTCTTTAGATAAAATACTTGCTCCCTTTTGGACTTGAAAACAAGCTTCCTTATAAGGAAAAAAAGTCATTTAACTTTTAAAGTGTGACTAATTGTAGCCAGTTCAGACTTGTGCTAATTGTGTATGTGTTGTCACAAGGTTCTCCTAACTTTTCAACTCTATTCTTGAATTGCTGTCCTATAAAATAAATATTTCCTGATAGCAAAGATTTTTCTGGAAGGTGGATCAAGAGGAAGATGACATTATAAAAAGCAGAAGCAACACTTAACTGACATTATAGAGTTTGAAGTATCATTTGAGAGAGAAAAGTAAAACTCAACGATCTTTTGTCTTGGCTGAAAGGAATCGTGGACTAAATTTATTTTTAATCACAATAAATATTAGACTAGATAAGTTGTGTATTTATTTTCCTCTGTTCTATTAAAGTTTTAAATTTCTATATCAACAGTCTTAATGCAAACATGACTTTTATTTTAACCTTCCTTAGAATGTGGGGAAAAAATACATAGTAGTAGTCAGCAGACAGAGATAGAATCTTGTTGAGGAAACCAAATGATGATATAAAAAGATTTGTTTTCAAAACTTCAGTAAAAACAAATTATAAGAACAAGCCCGAAACTGTTCACAGTGGGTACTTCTGAGGATTCAGGGAGTGGGATGGGAGAAGTGGACTTTCATTCTTTAAAATTTGGTGCTTTTTTCTTTTTCAAAACAGGAGTGCACCATCTTTATGATTCTGGCAACTTGAAAGCTTTTTAATTTTTTTTAAACGTCATTATCCTATAGCCCAATAGTGCAAACACATGGAATAAAGGAACTATGTGGTAGAATTCGTACTTACATCAGTATGGCAAGTAATAAACACATAGATCATTTGACCTAAAGGAACCTCCAATAAAGGATGCCTAATAGCTTAATACTCTTTACCACAAATGTCTACCCAGTTCTTTCTTGTTCTCCTTACTTTGCAATTCTTGTCCATTCATTCTGCTCTCTTCCTACACTTAGTAGCTTTAATTAAATTCTATCTCCTTGCTCACAAACAATCCCCTGAGAGAAAAGCTTTTAAAATGGCATGTATTTTGTTTGGCTAGCAAAGTATTTTTAGCACTTTCAAATAAGTTGTCAGTATTTAAGAATTTGGAGATCCCAGGCCAGAGGCAGTGGCTCACGCTAGTAATCCAGCACTTTGGGAGGCCAAGGCGGTCAGATCAACTGACGTCAGGAGCTCGAGACAAGCCAGGTCAACATGGTGAAACCCCTTCTCTACTAAAAATACAAACATTAGCTGGGTATGGTGGTGGGGGCCTGTAGCCCCAGCTACTCGGGAGGCTGAGGCAAAAGAATTGCTTGAACCCAGGAGGCAGAGGTTGCAGTGAGCCCAGATCATGCCACTGCACTCCACCCTGGGTGACAGAGTGAGACTCGGTCTCAAAAACAAAAAACAAAACAAATAAAAAAGAATTTGGAGATTCCAGAATCCCTATCTCCTCTTTGAAGATCAAAAGATCTGACAACACAGGACCCACATTCCAGCATGGCAATGGGAAGCGCTTACAGCTGACCCCTTAACCTGGGTGTACCCTATTACCACTCCAATAGGACTGCCAAGGCCATGTGCCATTTAGCATGCCTCTTGCACTGTCTTTTGTCTTATGGGAAACAGTAAAGTAATTTCTTATTTGTACTCTTATTTTCTTAAAGGGTAGGGAAAAAGGAAAAAAAAATCAAGCAAGCCAGTGTTTCCAAAAAAGGGGGATATTTCTTTATAGAAATGAAGATGATTTACCTATGTTTAATATGCGAACAAAGGGTGTGTATGCTGAAAGAACCAACTTAATAACTGTAAGAAGCCTGCAACAGAGAAACGCAGGAAAAAAAATGTAATGAATTTAAGTGGGAACAAAATTAAATACTTTTGTAAAACGCAATTACATATAAAACAAATATTTTCCTATTTCAAATCTACTTCATTCATTTTAATGACCTAATTGGCTCTGCAGTTATTTGAGTTTGACCCCATATTTAGAAGCACCCCCACAACACAGCCACACAGGTCACCTACCCCTGCCCTACTTCTGTAGTCTGAGGAAGTAAACAACAAAGGCTGTCCAGACCAGCAGCGATTCTTTTCCACTTCCTTCCTCTTCCTGCTCTGAGCAGTAGTCTGCAAAGTTAAGAGCAGCAGTTGTAAAAATTCCTATTAACTCTTCAACTCCATGCTGCTTCTTCCTACACAGGGCCTCTCTCACTAGATGGACAGAATGGCAAAATGCCCATATGAAGAGCTGAGGCCTCCCCTTGCTAATGTGGTTCTGTTCATTTTTCAAGGTCATAGGCCTTCAGTTACAGCTGCAAACATTCAGGACAGATCTTCAATCCCAGCCTTGACCCCTGTGGGAGGGAGCAGAGAGCCAGTTCAAGACAGCAGCCAAACCTAACAGAGGCATCTAGTTTGCACAAACATCATGAACAGATCAGTAGTTGCAGGGCGATGCCAAATGCTCTCAAGTTCTCAATTTTAGGAGAAAGGAAAGGAGGCTCTGATCAACTATGTCTGAGTCCAGTCTGCATCCCTAGGACTGATCAAAGTTTAGATCAAGTCCCCAATAAATGTTTCCTTTACGTAGAATGTGGCTCTACTCTCTCTAGAGGCAGCAGACATCTATCCTCAGCTCCCTGTCATTACTAAGGTCCAACCGCCAGTAAAAATGCTGCGTTGTCTTGTAGTTCACTAAGTAATTCCACATGGCTTCTCTTATTTTATTCAACCAGGAAAGTTGAAAGGTAGGTAGGGTTGTTTTATACTATGATTTCCAATTTACAGAAGGAAAAATAGAAGTGAGAACTTAAAAGTGCTTAGTGTGATATATTCAAAGTCAAAGAAAGAGTGCTGGGCCTCATGTTTACTACACTTTTATCCAGTCCACCATAAACTAGAAATATGAACAGGGAGATAACACTAAAAATCATGACACTGTAGCCCTTTAGAGAGGAAAACAAGTTACCCAAAACAGATGTTCTGTAACAAAAGCCTTGTTAAATAATTGGGGAACAGAATTCAGGAAAAAGAAATTAAGATTTTCAAAATATTTTTATATAGAAATTTTTTACAAAGATTTTACAACATAGCAAATCATTATGTCATACTGTAGAAAGATGAAGCAAAGGATTAAACTCCAAGGATAAAGAAAGTGCTCATAGCAACGTATTGCAGTCTCCATGAAAGTGCATATAAACGGTTAAGGCAAAGTACCATCTTGGTACAGACATGTTGCAAACTGACTTTTAAAACAGTTTTTTTAAATATATACAAACTTTTTTTTCTTCTATGCTTCTCAAAGGCATTTGAAGGGGATACTTTTATGAATATTCTTGCTGTAGAACAATGTAGAAGTAACTTCTGGGTATAAAACAGTAAAAATAAAAATATTCTACCTGAGTGTGTTAAAAGTAAATCAAGTGATTTGTAAAACAAAACCTTTACAAGTGTGGGCTTTCTACATGTAACTTGCCAGGCTGAAGGCTTACACCCTCATGTTCTACAACACAGATCACTAATGATGATAACATGAGTTAAATTGGGATTCTTGCCCTTCTGTATGGCTTTTGGCTTCTAGGTTCTATGACCAAACTACTGACATATTTGAAGTCTGTATGCAGTCATTGTGTGATAAATCTACTTTACAGCTTTGCTTCTACCTGCAGCTTACATGATAACCATGCTGTGAAGTGCTACATATGCTTAATACAATATGTTGCCCCATCTGATAATAAAAATACAAAGGTGCTCTTTAAGCTAAACCATAAACCTTATTAGAGAATTCTAGTTAAGTGTTTTGTTTTTCCACATACATGTAAATACCTTAAGATCAATAGGATCAATAAGGATAATATTAGTTATCAAAATTTAGTCTTCATACTTGAAGAATTTGTTTTTAAAAATAACTAAATAAGATGCAAAAAAATAAATTAGCTAGTCTTGAACAAGAGTGAGTTTTGCAGAAAACTGACATATCTGAATTCTAGTACAGATAAGAATCTGCCAAAGGATAACTGAATTCATGTGACTAACCACTCTTTTATGTAAGATTGTATCTACTCATGAGAAATAGGGGAATTCAGTGTTATCATTATAGTCTCCGTATTTAAACTGAGTTTTTCTTTTCCAATTTTTTTCCATGCCTCAACATAAGGGAAATTAACCAGTTAATTTCTGCTGACTTAGGTTTCCTAAATAGCTTTTAGTCCTCAAGGCACAGCTGTGGTAAAAACAGAGCGAAACACCCAGCCATTTATTGGAATTCTGCAGTACAAAATAAGCACATGTGCTCTATATAATCTAGTAACAGCATAGCAACAGTTAAACTGTCTCAAACAACAGATGTATTTGCTTGATTTTCCTTCCTAACTTCTTTTGCATCAGGACTGCAAGCAAAGAGCTTGTTTCCCAGATTATTTTGGGCAAATCGGAAATACATAATGTGGCCCATTGCCACAAAGGAGACTGAAATCAATACGAGCAAGCCAAAAGCTTCAGGATTTGGAGCCAGGATGACCATGATGAAATGCAGAAGATCAAGAAGATAGTTCATGGAGTTCTGTACACCATTTATAATGCCTCTTTCAGATTCAATTACATTTTCTTGCAGCAACTGTGTCACAGTTAAATCAAAGGACCAAAGACCTATAATAAAATATTTTTTTAAAGATTAGATTTTAGTTTACAGGTATACATTTCAAATTACAGATAAAAATCTATTGACATATGCAAAATATACATTTTAGCCTGACTCTCTTTAAGTCACCTTAAATATACCATAGCCTTGCCTTAAGAATTATTTTTCATAAATAAATATCGGGTTATTAGTGGCCTCAATAAATGATTTTTACAGTCATCAGACAAAAAGAAGTCTGATCTACAAACTTCTTAGTTCTGTTTTTCTGTGATTATTCATACTACAAAAACAAAACTTTGAAATCAGAGACATAATAAATCCTATTATAGTATAAGTACTAGTATTTTTTAAGTTTCAAATGACCTAATAAATGGTTATGGTTAAAGTGTAAGGAAACTTTAAACCATTGTTATATTACTGCTAGAGTTCTAAAGCCCAAACAATAAAGCTGTCTTGCCTGGAAATTAATATCTTCAATAAACTAATGAACTGTTTTATATCGCAAGATAAAAACTCATTTCAAGAGTGAATTCAGAGATAATTCATCAGTACTCTATTAATTATTACTTAAATTTTGCTTTGTAAGAAGTCTTTATGTTTCCTTCCAGGGCTATAAAATCCATTTGTGTGGCAAACTATATAATAAATACATATTGGCTAGAGAAGACCTTTGAAGGATTTTTTTTATTACTTTCACATCTTCTTTTAAAGCCAAAAACATTACCTATTTAGTGTTGTCCTATGGGAATATTTTCTAAACTACAGTTTTTTTGTTAGGGTTATTGCAATATCAAGACTCTACTAGATGGCAGTATACTTAATATAGCTAATATCTTTTATAAATTAAATTACATTTAAAAATTAATCACTTGAGCTCAGTAATTCAAGACCACCTTCGGCAACATGACAAAACCCCATCTCTACAAAACATACAAAAATTAGCCGGGTATGGTGGCACATAGCTGTAGTCCCAGCTACTTGGGGGACTGAGGCAGGAGGACTGCTTGATCCCAGGAGGTCGAGGCTGCAGTGAGCTGTGACTGCATCACTGCACTCCAGCCTGGGTAACAGAGCAAGACCCTGTCTCAAAAAAAAAAAAAAAGTAATATTTAAGATATTCATTTAGAAAAAATGTTCAAGCCCGAACCATGTTTTAAGTGTTATGTATATAATAAAGTAAACAAATACAGGTTTTCAAACTATAAAATAAAATATAAAACAAAATAAATATAAAATATATATATGTAAAATAAAAATTTCATAATAGCGGATTTTGCTTAAATTAACATTTAGGGAACATTTCAGATCACTTATTAATGGATTCTCTGAACCTACATTACAAAAAGACAGTTTAGTTCATTAATATATAAAAAGAGATTTCTTACCGATTCTAGCAGCAATGACGCCTGCAAACAGCAGACTGACGGAGATTATGGGCACAGATTCAGGACTTGTCTCCGGGACAATATTAGCAGAATTAGACCCATTAGACATGTATATTTCAGTTGTAATAATGGTTTCAGGTATCTTGGTAGGTGTAATTGACTCTCCTTGAATGAACCTTGATCGGATATCTTCAAAAGGAGAAACGGACAAGTCCAGGGGGCTTCCAGGCATGAATACAGAGATCACACACAAGATCAAACAGGAAAGCTGTGCCAATCCTGAGATCAGACCTGTCCGAACCAAACCACATTTTCGACGTAGCCAAGTAAAAGCTACAGTTCCCATTATTCCAGTTATAGCTGATGCTCCCATCAAAATACTGAGGATGGAACCACTCAGTCCCTGAGTGTAGGCGTACCCTGTGGTGATGCAGTCAAAGCCCAGGACAGTCATATAAAGGAAAGCAAGACCCATGCCAGCCAGAAACACAGGCTGGTTGTAGTAGGAGACCCATCCATCTCGGAAGGTACGGAAGGGCTCAGCCATCTGGGAGGCACAAGTAGGCTCTTGCTCATGTTCAAGCTCATGGATGTTAGAGTCTTTCACACCCATTAGATGAGTTCCCTCCAGGGGTTTTGGCTCAGTATCTGTTAAGAAAAGATACCATTATTTTGTTGGGGAGGACATGTAGAAATAAAAGCCAATTATTAATAGTACTTTTTTTCCTTCTATTCCCCTTCCCAATGGGTACCCTTGGTTATACATTATAATATGTATTTTCTTTTACTAATAATCTAAGAATTCCAGCCAAGGAATAATCATCGTGTCATTTTTATTAAATAAACAAAATACTGTTGATCTATCCCTCTTTTTTTTTTCTCTCTCTCTTGCTCTTAGAAATTATACTTCCACCAAAGTAAACAGCAGGAAAACTCACCAGATAAAATATAAAAATTGTCTAAGAAAACATAGCATATTGGGCAGGCATGGTGGCTCACACCTGTAATCCCAGCACTTTGGGAGGCCGAGGCGGGCAGATCACGAGGTCAGGAGATCGAGACCATCCTGGCTAACATGGTGAAACCCCGTCTCTACTAAAAATACAAAAAATTAGCCGGGTGTGGTGGTGGGCGCCTGCAATCTCAGCTACTTGGGAGGCTGAGGCAGGAGAATGGTGTGAACCCAGGAGGCAGAGCTTGCAGTGAGCCGAGATCGCGCCACTGCACTCCAGCCTGGGCGACAGAGCAGGACTCTATCTCAAAAAAACAAACAAAAAAAAACCAAAAAAACCCCCAGCATATTATTTTCTGGGTCTCTGCAGAGCTGGGTAAAAGATTCCATTTACCCAGAAGCCCAGCATCCTCTTCTCCAGTGAAATACCCATCTTTGTGTCCTCACTCCCTTCCACTGCCCTACACATGACCACGTAACTCCCTCCTCACAGAGTCCAAGGGATTCTCTCATTCTCTTTTTTTCCCCACATTTTTTCCCAGTCCTATGACTTAGCTTTGCCCAGCTATCTCTCAAGTAATTGAACCTCTATAACTACTGCTCACATCAAGGAAGAAGGCTAGGGGACCCATTCCAACCCCACCAGATTCAACCCAGAGTTTTTCCCTAGATCCTCAAAAGCCTGCTCTTGCCTCGTCTACCAAAGTGATATATTTAACCTCATCCGGCCCCCACTGGTAATAAAACCTGATACAAATTCAAAATAGTTTTGATCTTCACCAACATTTAAGGTCTAAACATGAGAACAAAAGGAGCGATCATTGTGTTCAGTTTACCTTTGTGTAAATTCAGCTGTTTCAATTCAGTTTCCTCTTCTTTAAGAGCAGCTTTCACAGCTAGAGCTGGGGTTTTCTGGTAAACCTTCCAGAGCAGAACGTACTCCACGCACATGGATACCAAGTTCCATCCCGAAATAAAGCCACAGCCGATGACTGGGGAGCCAAACGTCATAATCTGGCCAACAGCCATGGGGGCTAAGATGTTGGTTAACTGGTCAATCCTTCGTATTGTGGCATTCATATCTAGAGAGGCAGGTGAAAGAGGCAGGTAAGTGTGCAAACCCATCAAAGAGAGATTGCCCATTTACACAATACAAAGCTGTAAACCAAGAGTATAGATTCCTAAAATGTGGTTTTCTAAAAGTACATTTGTAAGAAAGACATTCTGTTGGAAAAATATTTGTTGTTTGGGTCAAGTCCCACTAAATTTGCCTCAAAAATGATAATCCCCTTGGAATTGCATAGATCAGTGTAATAGCTTTTTAAAATGAATACAGCAGTGACTCTACATTCATTTTTTTCAACAAATATATCTTAAATGCCTATTATAAGCTAGGCATTACTCTCAACAATTCTTAACACTATAAAGAAGAAAAGTAACATCCTTCCCTGTCTTCACAGTTTATATTTTCACAGGAAAGAAAAGACAATAAATCAACAAGCATGTGTGTGTGTGTGTGTGTGTGTGTGTACACACACAAACAATGCATATGTCAGATGTTTATTAAATACTATGGTGAAAAGTAATGCAGCAAAAGGGCAGAGAGTGCTCAGGGGAATGTTCTAAATAAGGCGAAGTCAGAGGACTCACTGAAAAAAAGAGCATCACAGCAACGAGAAGCACTGAAAAGAAACACTAGCTTAGTCACAAGAGAGATTCTGGAGACCTCAAAAAAAGGAGAACAGTAAGGGCAATGCCTGAATAAAGCTGATTTAAGAGACTGGTGCCAACCCCAGGGGACACCATTTGTATTTTCAGTGAGTCATACCCTGGAGCACAATGTGAATGCTTCCCATGGCCTTATGGAAAGCAAGGTACTGCCCAAAAAATGGAATTGGAAATAGATAAGTCTTTTGGATATGTTTTGACAAAAAGAAGAACAAAGAAATAGAGTAGCAGAGAAGGAAGTGTGCTAAAGATAGGGATTTTTAAGAGGAGCAAAATTAAAGCAGGATTATGTGCTACCTGGAATGATACAGTAGATAAGGGATGTAATCTGAATCTACCGCATAACTGAAGGAGTTGTTCTTAGACATGAACACAGTTCATCAATAGTAACAAGAGTAGAGGCCACATATATGGCTTCAGGTACAGGTAGGAAGAGAGACGTGATGGTGGAATCACATGGAAGCTTTCTTCTTATTTATTCCATTTTCTCAGCAAAATACAAAGCCAGGTCATTGACGAAAGTGAGGATGGGGGAGGAGGACTTGAACATGTGATGAGAGAGGAGAAACAACTGTGACTGGTACTCTAGGAAAGTGGAGAAGGAAAGAATCAGAGAAAAAAGTGTGATTATCTGGAAGCATGAAAGGACCAACTCTGTGGCCCTGAACCTCAAGTGAGAATGCTGAGCAAGTTCATGCATTTTTTTCCAGCCATGCCCTACTGTGGAGAGTTGGATTTAACCACAGTCTTACCAAACAAAAGTGACAAAACGAGAGGGGGCCAACTGAGCTGAGGGTATACGCTAAGAGATGATCATATAATCATGACTGGCCTTGAATCTTAAGCTGGGTAAGAAAGAGACAAGAGAGAGGTCATGGACAGTGAAAAGGCAGTGGAATGAATGGTTTGTAGGTGCCAACCACATGGATTGTTGAGGCTGTGGTAATGAAGAAGTTGCTGGAAAGACAGAAGGTGATTTCTCAAGATATGGATGCCTAAGACTGAGATTATGGGAGGAGAGAATGTAGTGGTGATAACAAAGTCTAGAGTTTGACTACGGGAATGTATTCCTGAGTCAGAGTGGAGGACAAAATAAATAAAGAGGAAGTTAAAAAAATGTCCAACACAAAGAAATGATACATGTTTGAGATGATGGAGATGTATCTCCATCTCATCTCATCACAGCATCACTATGTACTCCATAATAAGCACAATTATGTGTCAGTATAAAAAAAATTAAAATAAAATAAAACCAAAAGTTTTAGAACAAAAAGAAAGTGAAGAAAGTGATCTACTTTTTTACTTCCTGTCTCACAGAACAGAGTGAAAATTAGTGAGACAAGTCTTAAGCAATCATTTGGGTCACCTTAACAGAAAAACAATACGTGACGAAGAAGTACATTAACAGAAGATTGTCTTTATTCCTTCTGTAATTCTTCCTGGTCCTCAATTGCTTTCCAATTAGCCCTATGAGTATATATTGCATATATGATAACAGGAGAACTTTGACATATTTCACCTTTCACTTGAGAGGCAAAGGCAGCCTTCATTGATCTTACACTTGACAGCCATCGCAGAGGTTTCACTACCATCTGCCTCCCACTAACTAATAAGTTTCCAACTCATATGCCAACAGAGAAGTGTGGAATTTATCCAAATAACTCAATAATTGGAATCCAAAAAGCAAGTAACTAAAGAAAACATATATTTGAATCTTAAAGTCCCAGAATGACAACAACAAATTATTTTAGTTAAAATTATTTCTTACTCTTTCACTACTTCAGTTTTTAAGAGCTCACGGAGCTTCCCAATGTCACCGATTTCCATCTTTTATATTATACTTAGAAAGTTAATAATATGTAGGTGTCAGTAGAAATGTTGTATTAGAAAACAGCTTTTATTTTTCTGATGCAGGATGGATAAAATAATTAAAAAAAAAAAAAAAAGACTTAGGCTGGGTGCGGTGGCTCACGCCTGTAATCCCAGCATTTTGGGAGGCCGAGGTGGGTGGATCACGAGGTCAGGAGATCAAGACCGTCCTGGCTAACACAGTGAAACCCTGTCTCTACTAAAAATACAAAAAAATTAGCCGGGCATGGTGGAGGGCGCCTGTAGTCACAGCTACTCGGCAGGCTGAGGCAGGAGAATGGCATGAATCTGGGAGGCAGAGCTTGCAGTGAGTTGAGATTGTGCCACTGCACTCCAGCCTGGGTGACAGAGCGAGACTCCGTCTCAAAAAAAAAAAAAAAAAAGACTTATCTTACTGGTAGCAGGCTAGAAAAGAATCAGTCTTATGAATATGCAAATATACGCTCTTTACCAATTTATATTTAGTCTTACATAAGCACACAAATATGTGTTGATTTGATTCCAATTTAACTGCTCTCAGCTACAGCTGTGGCACAGAACATGACATTAAATAACTACTTCTATTATAATGGGTATATTACATCCCATAGAAGAAACATTTTTTAAATTTCCTAGCAGGTTTGTTTACTTCATATATGAAATCGATTTTTAATCAATACCACACAAACACAAAATGTATCTGTCATACTTGATCAAGCTAACTGGCAGATTATTTTCTAGAATGATGGGCAAGAAAAATCTCAGAAGATACTAATAAAGAGTGATCCTCAAAAGAAATGGAGGACGAAAAAAAGCAATAGATGGAGTTAAAAAGCCTGGGAAAAGGAAGTAAGATTCAAACGTGGCACAAGAAAATGTTATCGTAAAATACTGTACTGAATCAAGCACCTAGAAAGTACCTCAATTAGTTAACAGATTAGTTAGCAGTATTTATGAGAAAAATAACACCTTTTCTGGAACTTTCTAAACTGGATAATGACTGCTGTATTTTGGCCTGATGCCACTGAAATTCTACAACTTTTTAACCTTGGCAGGGAAAATTCCTCCTTTTCTTTTACCCTCAGTGATACAGCTTCTAGTTTTCAAACAATCTCTAAAATTAAGAAACACTGTGATGAGGAAATGGGAGCAATCAGCATCCAGCTCACAACTTTTAGTTTTCACGGGCATACCCCTCCCCTTTCACCCTCTAAACATATCACAAACAGGTGAAGCCTTCCTGGCCTAGGCCCCTACCTGGGTTTCTTTGCCACAACCTCAAAAATCAGGCGCATAAACACAAATCCTTCCTGCCTGGAGTAGGTGGGTCTGTGTACAAGAGACACAACCTCATAGGAACCCAAGGCAGCAGGTGGAGTCCCTTCTAGATGTACTTTCCCCCTTCTTTGTCCCATTTTTCCTTTATCCTCCTCCTTTTTTCTCTGTTCTCCTTTAACTCTGCAACAGCAGAAATGGCACAAAAAATCCACAATTAGATACTTTCTGACCTTCAGAACTAAAGAAGTTTCTGTTTCCTGTTTTGAAACATGCAGAAAGTTTTCCTTCACTAGTCCACCAGCCCACACTGCTGGCTGGATGTGAAAGAGCACCACTTACTAAAAGCTAATGTAGAGTGGACAAGAGTTCAACAAACATCTCACTTCCTTTCCTACTTGAAAAACATCAGAAAGTTAGAAAAAGACTGAATAGCCTAGATTCTTCCACTCTGCAATAATTCATAATATAAAGACAGCTGAGAAACGACCAGTCATATTTTTGTTGTTATTCTTGGACATCACTTCATAGAAAAATCCCACAGAGTTATGCGGCATGTTTGTAGTTATATTTATATGTGCGTATATATATATGTATGTATATACATATACATGTATATATATATGTATGTGTATATATATGTGTGTATATATATATTAGGACAAGTTAAAGATTCTGGTTAACTTTCTTTTTCATATTTCAACTTTGCAGAGTCAAACGAGTTAGTTAAAATTAGTTAAGTGAAAGAAAATAATTTTATTTTATTTTCATTTTATCTATAGCTGCTGCACAAATAACAGAATAATCATTGTAAAAGTCAACTTTCTTCTCTAAGTATATTCCAACAAATATATATGTGATCTATTGTCAAAATATATCCTTTTGTACCCTCTGAATTTTAAAACATGGATATATTTTACATGCTTTAAGTAGTGTGTTAAAAACAGAAAGTAAACAAAAAAAGACAAAGCCTTATCATCTAGTTCAATGTGACAAAAAAGACATGAAATTATCCCTCATTATAAATGATCACAGGAAGAAAAGTAAATGAGAATCATGATTTTAGCTCCAGAGAGAATTTCCTGTGATACAGATTAACACATGCTAAATTCATCTTACATACACACCATCCTTTAAATCAATCACTGTGGAATTTCTAACCCAATAATAATACTGCAACCACAAAGTGGTGATTCAGGCAAATTCTTCTTCTAGACCTTCCACAGACTTTGTTCTCCTTCACTCACCCCTCCTTTCTAACTTTTTTTTTTAACCAAATGGTCCAAACAAAGCTGCTTGCTAACCCCAGCACATAATCTTGCCTTCTGTATCCTGGGATACGCCATTTAAGTCATCAAGAATGGTTTACTTGTCTGTCAGGATAGTTGGGCAACGTATTTGTTATACCCATTATCTCAGTGATCAGCAGAGTTGACTCAGCTGATCTGACAGGTAGGGAGGTGTACCCTTCCTCCTTTCCCCTGTGTAATTATCAATCCAAATTGTGTCTGTGTGTCATATGAGGGGACGGCGGGCAATAATGAGTGAGGGAGGTTATTCTGAGCCTAAGTAATATTGACAGAATAGGACATGTTGCTTTGTAAGCATTCTTCAGACGTTCTTTGACCACTTGTTTATATTCCCAATGAACAACTAAGATGGTAAGCTTCTTAAAAACTATATTCTGTCCTCTATTTCTTTGGTATTTGTAACAGCAATTATATTACATTGTACATAATGTAATAAAATTATAGATTATAACTTTAAGATGGAAGAAATTAACTTCTAGAGTCTCTCCTACAATTAAGTTGTTTCCATTTGATTTAGAGAAAAATAACATCCATGATTGATAAGCACCAGTAATAACATTCATAGGTATGACCAGTAAAATCTCATGTCAGATTTGCACTGTTCTAAGTATTAACATTTAGAAAGTTGATTGAATTTAAAAAAAAAAAAAAGGAAAGAAAAAGTTATTCCATTTGCCAAGTTTGCGTAGGATAAAAGAGAAGTTAGCTATCCTATAAGTTAACTTTGTAACAGTGAGATAAATCAGCACTAAAACTGACAACAAGGTAAGAAAAAAAGTATGCTTTCAATTTATCATTCTTAAAAAATACCCAGAACAAAAATAAAAGGCTTACAGCCTCATTTATCACCACCGATTTAAAGTGAATCCTAACATGCCCATTTCATTGAAAGAGAAAACCAAATTACTTGCTAGTTTGCTTCTGTCTTCTCCTGCAACAACAACAATCCAATCCCTTTGGATTGTGATTGCAGTAGCAGTACTGGCCAAATTTGCAATATTTGCAATAGTGATGATCAGGATATAGCAGGAAGTCTAAAGAATGACAACAAAAAAATGAGTTATAATGTCAGTTTACCACACTGTACATATGTCACTAAACAAGGCAGTTTAAAATAGTCTTTGGTGGAATGATAAAAAAGTATTTTAATTTCATTTATAAGAAATCATTTTACGTTATATATATGAAACTGAATGAATACCAGTAGTTAAGGGGCATAATGTCCTAATCTGTATCATCTAGATCATCTGTAGTACACATAATACAAAAATTATAATAGTCAGGTGAATACAGTTATAAAATTTTAACACAGTGGTGGTTTTGAACATTTCTCCCACAAATATTTCCTTTGAAAAGAATGTTGAAGGGGAATTGAAAACACCTGTATTTAAGTCAGAGTTCTGACACCTTCTAGTTGCATGATAATGGGCAATCAACTAACGTCACTTTGTCTTAATTTTTTCAATAAAATGAAGGGAATAGGCTCAAAGATTTCTAAAGTCCTACCTGGCTTTGCAACTCTATAATATCAATCCACATATACACAAGAAGATTCAATATGACACCAAATGCATGGTTTATACCACACCCCATCCCTCTCCTCTTTTCCATCAAGCTCTTATGAAATCACAACATGAAAAGTTATCTGGTTGACATTCCCAAACAGAAGTAACAATTATTATTGGAGGAACACAATTACAACTGACTAATATAGATATGGATAACATTTATTAAATAGCACAAACAAAGTATAGGTCACTAAAAAGCTGAAAACAAACAACTGAATTCTATAGTAAACTCTTAGAAATGCCATTAAAAACCAATAGGACAAAATTTAAATTCAAACAATACTTAATGAGTGCCTGTTGTGGGCAAAACAACAACAAAACAAACTATAGGGGATATTACAGTAGACACAGAAATCAATATTAAAAGGTCACATTGGCAAAAAAAAAAATAGCTTCAAAGCATTTTCATCCTTTACCACTACCAGATATTCAATTTTCTGCCATCAAGAATCTCATTGAGAACTTACGAGAACCCATCCATGGTACATGGTCAGAAGCTCATGTTTATGTAAGAAAACCATCATCAGGATGATTCCACACAGGATGACTGAAACATTCTGTACCACCAGCGAGGTCTGGGCCACTGTGCAGAGGAAGAGACAAAGTGTACATTACATCAAAATGTCTCAGTGAGACTGTTCTTATCCACACATAATTGTTCTACTATAATACATTAATACACAGACCTAATTATTACCACATAAAAAGAAAACCTTTCTGAAGTCAGTCCTGCCTCAACTACTCCCAATACAACCCAGAGGATCACACCAGACCAGTAAATATGCAACCAAAATGATGAAGTACCACAAGTTTCTCTGTTCATTGAAGTCTATCATAATGACTACATTTTCATTTAGTTTATCTTCTTGAAAGTTTAACATAAACAGAGCTGTAGTATGATATAGACATGATCCACATTTCAGCTCTTTGTTGCTTAAGGTAAAACAATAACATGTACGAGGTTAAAGAGGAAGTTATGAAATCTACAACCTCCTACATGACAGGCTGAATCTGATAATATGGTATACCTAAATAGAAAAGACACACAAAAATTTGCCAAGAATAAAGCAGCAGTGTATTTCTTTGCATACTAATGCTATTTGCCATTGCTATGAAATTCTAAGCTACCCCTTCCACCACAGATGGCAATTCTCTTAACATGAGGCACCCATATAGATAAAGCGCTGGAGTAAGGACAGATAAACACACCCGGTAGCCTTTTCTCTGCCACTCAGTAGGTAGATGATCTAGGGCAAGATACCTAACATCTCTTATGCCTGCGTCTAGAAGGTGAGAATGGTAATACCTGTCTTCCTTACTTTATAGGGTCATAATGATGCTCAAATAAAACACTTATGAAAGCAGTTTGGAAAACATGAAGTTCTATATATAAGAGATAATTACAGCTCTTGTCTTCAAGGATAATATAGTTCATCCTTGCTTGGAAGGTCATATCAAAGACCCAAGAAAAAATAAACTGCTTTCTGAAAGCAGTCTGATATAAAATCCCAACATATAACTCATTCATTCACTCATGCATTCGTTCACTGGATAAGGATCAGATGTCAACTAAATAAGGTTCTTAGCTTTTGGAACCCTACAGACCAGAAGAAGAAAAGATATGTGAACAGATCATTATATCTGTGTGAAGAGCAGAGGTGGTAACAAAGCCTTATGGGAACACAGAGGAAGAAATGGTAAACTCAGCCCAGAGGTATCAGGAAACATTTTTCATAAAGAGTAATGTATGAGTTGATTATAAAGGATAAGTGGGAAATTGTTATCCTACCACACTTTTCTTCATCCAATTCAATATTCTTTCCTAATCTATGATTGCAGTGCTCAACAATCATTAGATTAAAAGTTTCTATGTATAATATTCCTGTGTTCCTATGTATAATGATACAAAGAAGTAAATTTTTTTCTAGATTACATAACTTTTTTCTATATGTGTTCTGGTCTATTCATTCTAAAAACAGAAATATGTTCACCTTGACCATTTTCCTAGTAGCATCAAGTCCTAGAATTTGATAAGCCTGTTGCTCTCTGTCCAGAAGCAGTCATCTCGCACTGAAAGAATGAAACCTCAGTCTCTTGCCAACATCTAAGTCAGGCATGGTCAGGTCTTGGCATTATCAACTGAGCAATTCAAGAAAATTTACCCTGAATGATTATCCATATTTCCCTTATATACTGGAAAATTTAATTGCTCAATTGCTTTCTTTCCTGTATAAAATGACATGATTTCAGTACTAATGCTTAGAATAAATATCAATATATTATTATTTCTTCTTTTTCCCTACAAAATTTATAATTCAGCTCTTTGTGATCCAGGCTCAACTATTCTGCCTTGAAACTATTCTTAGTTTTCAATTCCCTTATACATACTCTTACATGAAACATAGTAACCAAAGAACAGATGTTAAAGCTGTCCCAGGAACATCACACTAAAGGGACTTCAGTACAAGTTACAGTTAGGAAGCCTGAGTTAAGCAAACTTTTAATGTTTAACATGGTTCTCAGAGAAGTGCTACAAGGTTAATAATTAACATATGAAATTTATGAACAGCCAAAGATACAAAAAAATCTATTAGGTCAATGACCAGGCATCCCAACTTTGTGTGGGAGCCATGGGACCCTCCATTCAGAGGTGGTGCCATCTAAGCCCTCCTCCCTCAAGTGTGGCATGCAGACATTCCCTGGTTGTTTCTCTCCTAGTTTGTTGTTTCCTTTGCTACAGAGGTAGCTCAGGCATTGGTCCCACGAATATAAGGGCTTAATTATACAACAACACTCACCTTTAAGTCTAGCATTCTTGTCCACCCAGTCACCGATGATGGCCCCCAGGACCAGAACAGACCCTGCCACCACCAGCCCGTAGACTGCTGTCAAAAGGAGGCTGTTTCCATAGAGCTCTACCAGAAACACAGACACCGCAAAGTGCCACATCCGATCTCCCTTAAATGAAAAGAGAAAATGTTTTGATGGAATATTTTTCGTTTCTAGTCTATTGTACTCAGGAAGTTGCTTCCTTATCAAAAGGGCACTTCCTGGCTACATTATGAGACTTTCAAAGTCAGTAATTACTCTTAGATTGAATACTGCTCAGATGTTAAAACGTTCATCCCAGCACAATGGAAAATATTCTTGCCCAATTATTAAGTAAACTTGAAAAGGCATGATATTAATGAACCGCACATTCTCTTTGTCATTCTAGAAACAAAATGCAGTTTCCAGACCCAAGATGGCTTTTTGAGACAAAAACGTGTTCTCCTGTGTGTCAGGTTTCTCCTGGGGCCTGGAATTTGCCTATCTTGATTGCAGAGACATAAAGTAGTTTACTATTGAACCAGAAATCAATTACAGTACAGTTCACAAACATTAGTATACCTTGAGCATCAAGAAAAAGCCAGTTTTCCAATTTGTAAAATGATGGGAATGGACTATATGATCTCCAAGGTTTCTTTCATGTCTAATATCCTAAAACCTATGAGATTTCATAAAGTCATAATTCGAAAGTCATAAAACAGCAGAGTGATCGGAAAGAGGAGAGTAGTAACAGCAAATTCTGGCACTGCATAAACAGTGATGTCAGAAATAAACTTAAATGCCTAAGTAAGTAGTTACGTTAACATTTTAATACAGATGAGTTTTGAAAGGGGGAAAAAGCTACTTATTTCTTCACACAAACTCCGGAGAATATAGGGAATTTTGGAGTTCATTACCGTGAAATGTGATTTAACAGAAACTTTTAAGTGAATTAGGCAAATTAATGTCTTAAAAAATCTACAGTGGACCTTATTATGAGATTTTAGGCTCCATCCCTGACTTCTGAAATTAACATTAAGGAGGACAACCATGTTCCATCATAACTTATCTCTGGGAATCCCTATAGGAAACCAAATTCCAGGCCTCATAGATTTGACCCTACAGAAATACTTCTACTCCTAGTTCTTCCCAAAGTCTGTTAACATCTTCATGAAAAAAATCCATGTATTAGAAGCAAATACTATCCTGGTATGTCAAATGATTTTAAAAATTTAATGAAGCCAAGATAATAATTTTATACTTTCGAAACTTAAATTGATGCATGTTAGCATTCATTTACAAAAAACTTTGTGTAGACCAGTAGTTCTCAACTAGAGATAACTTTGCTTCTCTACCCCCACCCCACCTCCCCGGGGATCATTTGGCAACGTCTGGAGTAATTTTGAGTTGTCTCAACAGCAGGGGCGTGGAGCTGTTACTTAATCTTTAACCTGAAAAGCAAATTTAGATTTGATTAGAATAAAATGGGATAGGGAGAGGGGAGATACTTTATTCTAATCTCCATTCTTCTGAATAGCTTCCAAGGAAAAGACAAAAACACACACATGTCCCAAATGATAGGTTGCCTCTGTCAGCGAGTTTTCTCTTTCTTAACACACAGGTTAAGAAACACTTTTCTAATACTGTTGTTTCTTTCTTTTTTTCTTACTCTTATTGTATTTTTTAATTGTCTTAGAGTCCTCTAAAGCAAGCCATCAAGACAAATGCTATTAAAGTTTTGAATCTTGCTTATTCTTGTATGTCATACCACCTCTTTGATGGAAAGAAAGAAATTGCTCACATTACCCCAATTTCCAACGGGTTTAGGCTTTAAGAAGCAACAGATTCTATGTTCACAAAAAGCCTAATATTTGGGTAAAGTCTACGTAAATATTGACCAAGTGCCCATCCTTCCTTATTTCCATTTCTTGCCTTCCCACCAATTCTCACTAAACTTGGATGATCTATTTATGTGTCCATGTACCCCCACTGGACTGAGAGCTGAAGGCAAACCTAATAACTGTCAATGAATGATCATGGTCCTCAATCCACTTAATAAATACCTACTAAGTGGCTACTATGTACCAGACATTTGCAGGCACTAGAGCTTCAGCAGCGCACAAAAATCACAGTCCATGTTTTCATGCAGCTCACATTCCAGTGAGCACAGACCAAAAGCAAATCTAGCACAGGGCACGTGCTGCTATGAGGAAATATAAAGTAGGATGCAGCTGGTGGCGACAAAGGCCTCCATGAGCCAAGTGAGCCTCTTGGAAATGAGGGCTGGAGAAATGCAGACATATTGGGGTTTAAATGGAGAGAGTTTGTAAGATCACATTATCAGATATAAGCAACTGGCCCCTTTTTTTCACTGTCTTACACTGTCACCTTTTTGTTATTAGATATCTATTAGATATTTTTTAAAGCCCATACTAAATTGTATTATAAGCTCCTTGACAATAGTATCCTTTTTTTTTTTTTTTGAGACAGGGTCTTATTCTGTTGTCCAGGCTGGAGTGTAGTGGTGTGATCACAGCTCACTGCAGCTTCAAACTCCTGGGTTCAAGCAATTCTTCCACCTCAGCCTCTCAGTAGCTGGGACTACAGGTGTGCCTCATGACACCTGGCTAATTTTTAAATTTTTTTTGCAGAGACAGAGTCTCCCTATGTTGCCCAGGCTGGTCTCAGACTCCTGGGCTCAAGGAATCCTCCTGCCTCAGCCTCCCAAACTGCTAGGATTACAGGCATGAGCCATTGCACCTAGCCATGATCCACTTCTTACACTACCTTGTATTTTGATAATATAGAGTAAAATGCATTGATCCATTGGCAGATAGAAATGAAGTCAGAAATAAAAGGCATTCAACCCCACACAAAACTAACCCGAGGCAACCTTCTACTCTAATGTCCCCATGTTCAGTGCATAAGAAATCATGATTTGGCAGGGTGGGACGGGAAATGCATATATTTATAATACATATACACACACACATAATACAGAAACATAAATGTTTTGTTGTAATAAAATCAGGCAGAGTGCCACACAAGAGAAAAAACATAAAAAGTATAATTACCCAGTATTAGAGACATTCCTCTTTTGCACTCCTTTGCAGTGGAAAGGAGTAAAAATCCACTAAACCTTATATGATTGTAGTTGCTGCTGTTTGTTTAATCCAACTTTCTCATGAGAACCTCCTTTGCTTGACTTACTGTAAAGTTGGGATAAGCATGTGTCACCTTTTTTGTGGGACTTTTAATGAACATGACAAAATATCCTCCTGGAACAACCACGGTGCCACTGGTTTTCTGGCAAATATGACCTCCTAACCTATTAACCAAAGGTCACATAAACCATAATCAGAATTTGGAAGAGAGGCATCTTCTTCCTCTAAGAGCAAGGCCAGACCACAGGCTGAGAATTTCAGGTACTATTTCCATCACCTGTTATTAATACTTAATATTTACTGAATTAAACTGGGGGAACAAACAATTGCTTTTGATTTATTAAGGGTTGTTTCACTAGGTTTCTACTTAGCATCATCAGCTGTTGGAATGAAAACAAACTCACACCAATTCCACTTTGTTTACATGTATTTGCAGAGTCATCCCTGTGTAAGCCTCTGGTAAGATAGGAGCTTGCTTTTCTAAAATGTCATCTATAAACTGCTATTTCTTAGAGAGCCAATAATGTAGCTTAACAACTTCTCAAAGGCATTGGGTATAGATTTCCTCTTCCAGTGGTTTCCATCCATGTCTTAAGGATGATCCAATAAAAGTTTCCAATTTAAAAGGAAAATAACATTCAAAAAATTTACTCTCAAAACTGTTTCCATTCTTTTTAAATACATATGAGCCATGGACAGAATATAGCCAGATTTATTGCTTTTAAACAATAATTGTTTAATGTTAAAGATTCTAAGCATCATTAAACATATATCTAGCACCCTTCTAGTTTATTATTTTTGGGAGAGAGTTTTAGGAGCCCAGATCTACAGAAACACTAGGTCTTTTCCAGGACAACCCAGAAAGTCAGAGGGAAAACTGTAAATCCATTGCTGATATTCACTGGATGATTAATTTTAAGATAGCCTCCATTGCCCCAAACTTTATCTAACTATAGATAACATTTTTAAAGACCAGAATTTTTGTCACTCAGATATTTGTTCTGGGGGTCATTTATGTTTCAATTAATCTTAGAATGTTATTATTAGCCTAAGTCAGTCACTCTACCATTCTATTGTATTCTCATGGTCCTGCACGCTGGAACTAAATTTTAACAAAAAAAGAAAACAAAATATTTTAAAATATGAAGAAGAGAAGGTATATGAGACATCCATCCATCTTTTGTAGCAGATATGTCTATTTACTAAAGCTACTAATGCAACATACAATTTAAAAACAAGGCAAATATTCCTTTCCTTGTTAATCTTGTCTGGATAGTTGTCTATCTACATAAACTACGATGATCTGATAATTAAGTTGCATTAACTAACACCCATGGGGAAAGATCTTCGATGTAAATAACGTTTTCATTAAAGCATGTGTACTTGGATGATTTATTTCTTTAACTGCTTGACAAAAGTGGAAGTTGGCTTAATACAACTGGCTGGAACGAAAGGAAATAAAAAATTGCGCAACTGTGTTGTAAGACTATGCATTCTCACTTACCCAAGTAGAGAGAGAATGACCAAGGTAGAGAAGGAATTTTGCAGAGGTCAGGTAGTCGGCCAAGGATCCTGCAAAGACACAGGCGGGGAGAGAAAAAGCGATGGTAGTCACTTAATGAGCTGAGGGCAGAATGCTTATCCATTTGATCTTATTAGAACATGATTATTAAAAACTACTTTGCAGGACAAACCACGTACATTTTATCAAGTTACCTATGAACCGATGTATTTCGTTCACTTAATACCATTCACTAAATTCAGTTATTGACCTAGTCAGTAACTGCCCAACTTCACATTTCACATACAGTGAAGAAACTCTTGTTTCAACATTCTTTTTTGGGTTTTTTTTGTTTGTTTGTTTTGTTTCTTTTTCACACAAAGCAATCCAAACTGCCCAATCTACTCCATCCGTGCCTGTGTGCAAACCCCTTTTCCCACACCCTGAATTTCCTTTCTTCCTTAACGTCCACCAAATATGAATCAAAGGATCTTTTTACAAAGCTATGGTTCACAGCAGAGCCACATTCCTCCAGAACCCGTGTAGAGTTGCTTGTCTCCAAACCCCACCTGGGTTTCCACCATATGCATTCAGTCAACGCCACTCACCACAGCATCCTCTCTGGCGGTCGTGATCTCCCGCCCTGGTCATGACACTAGGCGACCCCGCTGGCTCTTCTGCGGCTGCTATCGCTGCTGCTGCTCTCGCTGAGGTGCTTGTTAACAGGAGTGCAAGGAACTGGAGATAGCACCTCTAAAAACACAACAGCCTTGGGCAAAAAGACTACAACGACGACTTTGGCAAAGAACAAAAGAAAAGGGGCCCGGGGATTTTCTTTTTTCCTTCTTTCCAAACTTAGCTAACACTGTAGCTGAAGTTGGAAAGGCAAAGCCTTATGGAAGCGGGTCGGGAGGCTCAGCAGGTCGTCCGAGCCTAGCGGACGCCCTGAGCCAGCTCTCTCCTCCGCCGCCGCCGCCGCCGCTGCCGCCGCCGCCGCCGTGGGCCGGGCCCAGCTCTTATACCGAGTCGGGGGCGGAGCTCCCTGCGACCTCCGACTGGGGCCGCCCCGTCCCCTTCAGGGCCGCCCGGGCGTCCCCGCGGCGCGAAACGAGCTCCCGTCAACCCTGCGCGCCGGGGCGTCCCCGCGCCCTTGCCGGGAGGAGTCGCCCACCCCGGGCCCAAGCGTCCAACCGGCCGCAGACACCCTGCGCGGCTTGCGGGGACCTTCGCCTCGACCCGTTCCACTCCCCGGGTTTTCCTGCTCTCCGGGAAGCCGCGAGGGCAACCTCGGGGGGCGGCCGTGGGGCTGGGAAAAGGAGAAAAGCGCGTGGAGCCGGCGGGGCGGCGTAGGGAGATTCTGCGCGAAACCAAGCGTCAGGTGCTGGAAGAAAGCGCTGCGCACCGGCTACCCCGCCGTTCAGGGAAAGGGCGGCCGCTGGACGGTCGCAGTGCAAAGCTCCAGCCCGAGCTTGGTGGGTGGGGATTCCTTTTTTAACGAAAATAATTTTTAATACAGGTATCTAAATAAATATAATTCATGCCACAGAGGCCGCTTTCCTGGCCTTCCCATTCCGGCCCGCCTGCGGCAGAGAATGCCTTTCCTTCCCCGGACTGCATAGCAGGGCTTCCCTCAAAGAACCAGAATCAAAGGGCAGGAAGGGGGTGCAAAGATCAGAGTCCATCCCTCTTGAGAGGAGCAAACGGAGGCTTGCAAAGGTGAAGTCCCGCAGCGAGTTACAGACCTACCCGTATCCCCAAACTGGGGCTTCCAAATCCGTCCTGGAGACAGAATGAGGATGCTGCAGCCCCAGCAAGCCCTTCACCATCATTCCTTCTCCCTCTGTACCCTCTCACCCCGCCCCCACGCGCGCGTCCCTTCCCCACCTAACCTCCAAATGCCCCAGTGACAGGCTTACCAGGAATACCGGTTATCCCAGTTGTGTCCCTGGATCTGTCCCTGTCCAGATAAAGCCATTCGGTGGCCTCCTGGAGGGTGAGGTGAATGACTAAAGAACACCAGACTCTAGCCTTGGTTGACTTCGTTTTAATCCTGCTGTGCCAAACCAACCCCTGGGGCATACCAGCCCCTTTTGCCAGGAGGTTACCTTACCCTTCTCAATCTCACCAAAACCCTGGGAGTGGATCCTACATATTGAAACTCCAACCAGATGCCACACCTTGAGCACAGGCCAGACTGACACCCAGTAGTGAAGGGAGCCACAAATGAGTATGTGCCCTGTATCTGCACTCTCAATCAGGAGCCCCAAAGGTCTACGGGTTGGGTGCAGCTGGATTCGGTTGGGATGTGGTCTGGTGAGTAGAGATAGGGGTTACAGTTTAACTACTGCTTTTCACTGCTTTTTTTCCTTTTCAAGCCCTCTTTTTTCCTTTCTTTCACACGACATTCAAGTTCTTTCTCCCAATTTAGAGAGGTTTTGGTTTGCTGACCGTGGAGAATAGGGTCATTTATACATGCATCCTTGAGAATAAGCCAAAGTATACTCAGATGAGTGAACTAAAGTGAAGGAGTGAACTGGTAAATAAACCCCTCCACTTTATGGCGATCCCTTATTAGAGATGAATTTTTTGACAGGTCCTCAAGCAAGGCACAAAGGATAATGATAGTTTGCACATTTGTCAGAGTGTGTCTCAGCAACAAGGACCTCCAAGTGCTTTACATTAATTATTACATATTATAAGAAGGAGTGTCATGCTGTCCCCAACTTCCAGGTGGCTTTTTAAAAGTTCGGTTGGTTAAAAAAAAAAAAAAAAAATTACTTCCCGTAGACACTGTTTGAGAAGTATTTGTGGAAAGAGTGGCTAAGTCAGCATATACCTCAAAATGTGATATGGAGTCTCTGTTCTCCATTGTCACCAAGGAGTCCCCAGAAGCCAAAACTGAGAGAATGTTATAAAGAACAAATGGGATATCGCAGTGAAGCAAGTAGGAAAGATACTTTGGAAAGAAAACAAGCAAGGTTCATGACATTAAAACCAGTGAGTGAGCTGTGGAAGGGGAATCTTAAATCCTAATTAATGAGAATAGTTGAGATATGTTAGTTGGGGCTTATGAAATGGAAAGAAATTGAAAATGAAAATGGAATAAAAATCCTCAAACTATTCAGAAAGTGCAAAATTACAGAACTCTTTTGGCTTTGACATGCTAGGTTACAAAGCACCGCTTTAATCACAAGACCCTTCGGGCTCTTCCTCCTTCTGAGAAAACATTTGACCAGTTGAAAATTAAGATTTCTTCCAAAAGTCATATATATGTTTTTGAGAACACAGACTATACAACATTCCCATCAATTTAATCTAAGAAAGTCATGCAAGTTTTAAGTCAGTTTACAAAAAATAGTAGATACCCTAAAGACCATTTGCCAATTAATTTTCAACATTTTTTAAAGTTTGTAACTAGGTTAACCAACTTTTTAAAAATCCCAGCCAGAATAAAATGTATATGGCTATTTAAAATTCATTTAAAGTGTTTATGGTTGGGAAATAAAAACGGTTTTATCATTTCATTTTTAAGTTGCCTTTTCACTTACCGGCCAGGCATCCTCAGTTTCCTCTGCCATATCAGATGTGCTCACCAGGACAAAGGCAGAATAAATAATGGTCACTATTCCACTGCTCTGAAGAAAAAAAGTAATAGGGTTATCACCAACTATTACAGGAAGGGCTCCAATCCAGGACTGTGCTTCTGTTGGATGTGAACCTTTTTACATTAACTTAGGAGCTATAAAGCCACGTTTCCATTCAAAAATCTTTCTCAGTGTTACAGGCAAATTTCAAGAACGGTTTTATATTTCTATAATATGAATGAATGGCTCTTGAGAAGTTTAAGTTCAACATCTACTTTAAATTACAGACATCCTATTGAAAGATAAATATCCTCCCAGGTCTTCATTTTGTTTGAACATTTCAAATAGATTTGACCTTGCGAAGTTTCTTATGAATGCTGGCTCTCATTGGGGGTGCTCTCTTGCTTCCTCTCTCTCATACACACACACACACACACACACACACACACACACACACACACACTAGTCTACAGTTTCTAGTTGGAAAAATTAAATACAGAATTTGGAAGATTCCAAAAGAAATATACTCCTAAGGCAAATCCAGAGACAGAAAGCATATTGGTTGTTTTCAGAGGCTTGGAGGAGAGAAGAATAGGTAGTGACTGCTTTATGGGTATGTAGTTTCCCTTTGGGGTGATGAAAATTGTCTGAATCTAGATAGTGGCAATGGTTTTGTCACAATGTGAAATAATAAAAGTCACCAAAATGGCTCAAGTGGTGAATTTTATGTTATGCAAATTTTACCTTGATTAAATATATATATATTCTTAAAAGGAAAGTGCCATTTTTCAATAATGGTATTGATTGAGATAAATGTAGGCCAAATGTAGTCTCAGGAGATCTTAATCAAATAGAAAGAGACTGTGGGAAGAAAAAAAGAGAAGTCTTGTTCATTACGCTGACTGGAAACTAAAACATGGAACTAAGTTAACTGTTTAGTTTTCTCCATATACAGCCAGAAAATACATAAAATTCTATTTAATAAATATTTCAGTCTCTTAACTTTTGCCGTGGATCGTTACTTTTGCTGTCTAATCTAACTCTCTCATGTTACGATGTCAAGTCTGTTCTCCCGTATTCTGTCTGAATTCATTAAAGCGCAAAACAAATGCTTGGTGTCACCACAACAGTATCCCCTTCACATTCTCCAGATGCTGCTCAGCCTTGCCTTCCTCAGGTTGTATAAACAGGGATGGATTTCCCAAGTGTTCAGTTATTTTAGCTGGTCTTCTCGATGCCATTTTCAACTGCAGTTTGATTGCAAGCCCCTCACAGAAGACAGCACAGAACACCTCATCCATCTAAGCAGAGTTCCTGTTAACACATTCTCATATCTTCAATCTTCCTTTTCAGACACTCTACACTGTTTCTAAGCAGCACCTTGAAGCTGATCCCTACTAAACTGGCCATAAACTTATATTCATGAAGTTTGCATTTTGCGCTGCTGTCAAAAAGTTCAGAGTTCCTTAATGTTTTGTTTAGGACATAGTTCATGTTTCCAGTGCAAGAGTCCCTGTTTCCAGCTCCCTCCCCACCCCAACCTCTTAGTGGTATGATCTTTGTCTTTGTTCTTCTATTTTCTTTTTTTTTCTAGTAAATACTACTTCCATACTACTGATTTTTCCGTTATCAAGTCTCACAAAATACCCAATTATTACAGCATGTCAATTATGAGTGCAACATAGTAAAATATAATGATGTCTCTCAGTCATAAAATCCCTAGACAATATCCTTAGTCTTGGGTCCTTAATTTGTGCTCACACAATAGTGTAATAAGGAAAATCCTAGAACTATAAAGACTTTTATCATGTGACCTGGACAAAGCCCTCTTCTCTGATGCAATTAGGAAATACTGGCTACAGTAATTGTATCAGCATTGAAGAAAAGTTAAAAATACAGTATGAAGGCCCCTCCCAAGGATGTGTGTCAGAAATATTTCATTGCAGTGTTATCTACATTGAATCAACATATATAACAATAGACACCATATATTTGGAGCACTATACAAGTGGAAGGTATGACACAAGGTGCTTATCAGATATTATCTTATTTTATTTTCACAACGGCCCTATGAAATAATACTGATATTATCCCCAGCGTACATATAAGGAACTGAGACTCAGAGAGGTTAAATAACTCACTAGAGGTCACTCAGCTAGAGAGGGGCAGAGCTGGGATTCAAGCCTAGACTTGTCTGATTGCAAGGCCTTTGTTCTTTTTGCTTTGTTATTCTGTCTCTTACCTGTCTAATAAGCTTGGAACAACACAGGTGATGCCAATAAGCATAAATATGGCTTTTCCTCCCTACTGGCTCCTTAAAGATGACAGGTACTCAAGTACGAAAAAGACATTAGAAGTAACTTAGCACTGATGGTGGAGGCTGGCATAAAACCAGGGCAGTAGTGGTGGGAGGTACCACTGCCCTCTTGGTTGTGTGGGAACCACTTAATACCAGGGGCTGTTGGAGGGTGTCAGTGTGAAGCCTGCTGCCCGAATCCAGGTGATAGTCTAGCTCCGCTTCCAGAGCACTGTATGTCCATAAGACGAACAAACAACCTATTTAATGTTGCCCAAAGCTCAGTTTTATACTTTGAGATATGACAAGGGGAAACTAAGTAAAAATGAAATATTTTGGAGGTTTTCCATGTTTATTTTCAGACTGATTACTACTGAATTTTGTAATCAGTATTAAAAGATGTGGGAGTTGGGACTTTATAAAAATATTTTATCTCAAAAATAGTCAAAAGGAATTTCTTGGCACTGTACAGGGAAATAGGTGATAAAATTTTAAAGGGGACATGAGAAGTATAGATTTTACAATATGAAGGAGGTTATTTTTAAGCTATTTATAAAGCAGCATTAGATACAGATTTATTATTCAGTATGGAAGATGAGTTTTTCTATGGTACCAGAAGAAATGTATTTTTGAGAATCATTTTTTATATTTAGAAAATGTTCTACCAAAAAGAAGAAGAATATTTGCACAGGTCTTTTCAGTTTTCAGTGTGCTTTCATATTTTCTCACTTAATCCTCTAGTGATTGTACAACGTCTTTGATCAAGGACATTGTACATCACATCAACCCCAAAGGTCCATTGCCTGTATGTGTGTGTCCCTCTGGAGGTAGGGAAGGTTTTTAGTGATAGGGGTTGGTGATTTGATGTACTATGGGTTTGGAAAAGGAATTGAGTTAAGGAGAACTTAAGGGGCTGAACACAAAAGATCAGGGTTTGAAAAGAAAATGGGCAGCATGGTACATCAGAAACAAGCTTCGGATTAGAAATCAGGAGAAAGAGTTCCATCTTTGCTAATAAGCAGCTTTGTGTCTTTGGGCAACTTATTTGACCTCTATCTAAGCTCTATTTCCTCATTTGTAAATTAAGGCAATAGTTGGTCCCTGAGATCAGATTAATCAAAATTGTGATTCAATAACAGTATTTATGGTTATTATTTTCCTCTTAATGTTTTTCTATATAATGAGCATGTATTACTTTTATAATGAGCATATATTATATACACAGAAACAAAAAGATTAATTTAAACTTTCTGAGGCTTTGATTCTTCAAATACAAGAAGGCTTTATGCAGCCTCAACCTTTGAACAGGGCTAACTAAATTTTCTTCAAGGATGCTGATTTATAAAATGCTAATTAAAGTTTTAAAAATGTGAATTGCAATAATAGTTTTTAAAGAAATTTCAATATCTTCCTAACATATATATAGGTATTATTTTATTTAAGTGAAAATGGGTGATGATTTTCTTTTTTTTTTTTTTTTTTTTTTTTTTTTGAGATGGAGTCTCACTCTGTCACCCAGGCTGGAGTGCAGTGGCGCGATCTCTGCTCACTGCAAGCTCCACCTCCCGGGTTCACGCCATTCTTCTGCCTCAGCCTCCCAAGTAGCTGGGACTACAGGCACCTGCCACCACACATGGCTAATTTTTTTTTTTTTGTATTTTTAGTAGAGACGAGGTTTCACCGTATTAGCCAGGATGGTCTCCATCTCCTGACCTCGTGATCTGCCCGCCTCGCCCTCCCAAAGTGCTGGGATTACAGGCGTGAGCCACTGCGCCCGGTGACTTTCTATTCTTGATTTTGCACTTGATTTCATTATTATACCTCTGGGGAATTTTGAGGTACTCATTAAGGCAACATATGATCCTTGTTTATTTTCAGGTTACTTTATCTGTCTCCTGGATCCAAATAGTGATAACCTGGAAAATAATACCACCAAGTAAGGACCTTGGTTTGATAACTGCTTTGGTGTTTCTGCATTTAAATTAATTGCTTTTTGAGTTGTTTAGTGCATCTGTTACCTGAAATGTAGCAATGCATATTTGAAGTTTTGCTTCCTGAAGAACATCACATTTACGTATGAAGACTAATTTTCAATATACACCTATAGAGTTGCCAAAAACATACAAAATAGGTTGCTAGAATTGATTGGCAAAAATATCTTTGAGGTTAAAAATCCCAAAGAATGTGTCCTTAAACATGTAGGTTTCATTTGATTGTGGAAGTCCAGCTGAGGCTCGCTTTAACTTCTTCAAGGATTGTTTTCTTAGGCTTACCTGAGTCTCCACCAGCACTGGCTGCGAGCTTCCCCTTTTCTGTCCCCGCCCTTTTTTTCTGATACACAGGCACGGCTCATTATTATTCTGTGGCAAGATCAACATGTAATTTCTTGTGGTCATGAGGTATGTTTTTTGTATAATCTACTTTGTATTTGCCTCAGCATTAAGATGGATCCAGCCTTTGATTAAAAACAATAAAGCAACCTTAGGAAATCACATTAGAAAACACTAATGTTTTGACTAATTTAAAAATGCAAACAAAAAACACCTAGACTATAATTTTCAGTTTATAAGGAGGTAGTGTATCATTAAATGAGTTTAGTTTCTTCTTAGTACCAATTACTCTAGAGATTTCTAATTTGTTTGTACTTATGATGTGCAGCCTACTGCCTTTAAGGTTAATATGTACTGATATAGAATGATGATTGTGGTTCAGTCCTTCATAAGGTGGACCATCTAAGGTAAAGTTGAACACCAATGGTAAAATGGTTAAAGGTTTGTATTTGTGTCACAGAAGTACCTCTGTACTACTTTTTTTTTTTTTTTTTTAAACAGAGTCTCACTCTGTTGCCTAGGCTGGAGTGTAGTGGCACAATCTCAGCTCATTGCAACCTCCGCCCCCAGTTTCAACCAATTCTCCTGCCTCAGCCTCCTATGTAGCTGGGATTACAGGCGCCCACCACCACACTCAGCTAATTTTTGTATTTTTAGTAGAGATGGGGTTTAACTATGTTGGCTAGGCTGGTCTCAAACTGCTGACCTCAAGTGATCTGCCACCTCGGCCTCCCAAAGTGCTGGGATTATAGGTGTGAGCCGCGTACTACTTTTTAAAAAATGTCTCACTTTACAAGCAGTTGACCAACTCAAACAAGACTGTAATCCTAGCAAATTAAATGTATTAATCTGCCTATTGTGAGGTGATAATGAGCTGATGATTGGATATTTAGGAAATAATTCCTCACTAAAATCTCACAAACTGCATTAAATTGGTATCTTCCTTACTTGATTGTGCTATCTGGCCCTAGGGAAAATCTGGTACTTTTTCTCTTTTCAAGCTGTTCACCTTTTTCAAAGCACAAGTATATGACAACTCTTCTGACTTCTTGTGTTCACATATTTCAGAGACTTCTAATCAGTGCCATTTGTCTCAAATTGCTTTGCAAACCATAGCAGTATATAAAATCACCACTGTAAAAATGTCCCAGAAGTGCCCTAACTGTGCCTTTTGGTCAAATTAACTAGCTGTTGCCTTCATATAGAAGATCAAAATAACTAATACTTTCAGTTCTCTGCCAAACACATTCAAACAAGGGCAGTTTGGCTACACAACTAAACCTAAAAGTTCCCCCATAGATATAAACTGATGGTTCAACACACAAAAGCGTGGGTAAGCATTTCTGAGGAATACTTACAAAGATTACTGGTCAAAATCTTTCTATAATTAATTTCACTATATATGTATGTCCAGGTTAACCCTGAGTGTAAATATTGTTCACATTGTCCCTATGTAACTCTGTCACCCTCTCAAGAGAAAGAAAACTTCCCTACTGTAATCAATTGGTTTAGAAATTAAAAGAGGGAAGAAGAGCCTTCTGGTATTTAATCTAGACCTTTTTTGATTGATACATAATGAATGTACATATTTCTGGGCTACATGTGATATTTTGATACATGCATACATTGTGTAATGATCAAATCAGGATAATTGGGATATCTATCACCTCAAATATTGATCAGTTCTCTAGGTTGGGAAAATTATAAATCTTCTCTTCTAGCTCTTTTGAAGTATACAATAAATTACTATTAACTATAGCCACCCTACTGTGCTATGAAACACTAGAACTTTTTTTTCTATTAAACTGTATTTTCATTCACTTTAACCAACTTCTCTTCATCCCTACTCCCCACTACTCTTCCCAGCCACTAGTAATCACCATTCTACTCTCTACCTCCATGTGATCAACATTTTTTAACTCCTGCATCAGTAAAAACATGCAATAATTTTCTATGCCTGGCTTATTTCATTTAACATAATGTCCTCCAGTTCCATCCATATTGCTCAAATGACAGGATTTCATTCTTCTTTATGGCTGAATAATATGCAGTTATATATACATATATATATATATATATGTATACATTTTGTTTATCCATTCATCTGTTGATGGACACTTAGTGTGATTCCATTTCTTGGCTATTATGACTATTGCTACAATAAGCATGGACATGAAGATATCTCATCAATGTACTGATTACCTAGCAGTGGGATTGCTTGATCATATGGCAGTTCTAATTTCAGTTTTTTGAAGAACCTCCATTCTGTTTTCCATGACTGTATTAGTCAATTTTCAGACTGCTATAAAGACATACCTGAGACTGGGTAATTTATGGAGAAAAGAGGTTTAATTGACTCTCAGTTCTGCAAGCTGTACAGGAGGCATGTCTGAGGAGGCCTCAGGAAACTTACAATCATGGCGGAAGGTGAAGAGGAAGCAGGCACAATCTTCACATGGCAGAGCAGGAGATACAGAGCAAAGGGAGAAGTGCTACACACTTTTAAACAACCAGATCTCATGAGAACTCACTCATTATCACGAGAACAGCAAAGTGAAGTCCGCCCCAATGATTGAATCATCTCCCGCCGGCCCCTCCTCCAACACTGGGGACACAATTCCACATGAGATTTGGGTGGGAACACAGAGTCAAACCATATCAATGACTGTACTAATTTACATTCTCACCAACAGTGTATAAGGATTCCCTTTTCTCTACATCCTCACCAGCATTTGTTATTTTTTGTCTTTTTGATCAGGAAGATAATAACCATTCTAATTGGGAAGAGATGATATCTCATTGTGGTTTTGATTTGTATTTCCTTTATGATTAGTAATGTTGAGCATTTTTTCATATAGTTTTGGCCATTTGTATCTCTTCTTTTGAAAAATGTCTGTTCATGGCCGGGCATGGTGGCTCATGCCTGTAATCCCAGCACTTTGGGAGGCCAAGGCAGGTGGATCACCTGAGGTCAGGAGTTCAAAGCCAGCCTGACCAAAATGGCAAAACCCCATCTCTACTAAAAATACAAAATTAGCCAGGTGAGGTGGCACATGCCTGTAATCCCAGCTACTCAAGAGGCTGAGGCAGGGGAATCACCTGAACCCGGGAGGCGGAGGTTGCAGTGAGCCGAGATCACGCCATTGCACTCCAGCCTGGGCAACAACAGTGAAACTCTGTCTAAAAAAAAAAAAGAAGAAGAAGAAAAATGTCTGTTCAGATCACTGCTTATTTTTAAATTGGATTTATTTATTTACTTATTGGTTTTGAGTTGTTTTGAGTTATTTGTATATTCTAGTTATTAATCCCTTGTTGGATGAATAGTTTACAGCTATTTTGTCCCATCCTGTATGTTGTTTTCTTTGCTGAGCAGAAGTTCTTCAGCTTGATGTAATCCCATTTGTCTATTTTTGCTTTTGTTGCCTGTGATTTTAAGGTATTACCCAAAAAAAATCTTTACTCAGACCAATATGCTGAAACATTTCCCCAGTGTTTTATTTTAGTAGTTTCATAGTTTCAGGGCTTACACTTAAGTATTTAATCCATTTTTATTTGATTTTGTATATGGTAAGAGATAGGGATCTAGTTTCATTTTTCTGCATATGGATATCCAGCTTTCCCGGATCCATTTATTGAAGAAAACGTCTTTTCCCAGTGTATGTTCTTGAAACCTTTGTTGAAAATGAGTTCACTGTAGGTGTGTGGACTTCTTTCTGGGGTCTCTATTCTGTTGCATTTGTCCATGGGTCTGTTTTTATGCCAGTACTGTGCCTTTTGGGTAACTACAGATTTTTAATATATTTTGAAGTCAGGTAGTATGATGTCTCTAGCTTTGTTGTTTTTGCTCAGGGTTGCTTTGGCTTTCTGGAGTCTTGTGTGGTTCCACATGAATTTTGAGATTGCTTTTTCTAGTTCTGTGAAGAATGTCATTGGTATTTTAACGGGCATTGCATTGAATCTGTAGATCACTTTGGGTAATCAATGAGCATGAGATATCTTTTCGTTTTGTGTGTGTCCTTTTCAACTTTTCTCATCAATGTTTTATAGTTTTCCTTGTATAGATCTTTCACTTCTTTTTCTCAATTTATTCCTAGGTATTTTATTTGTTTGGGTACCTATTGTAAGTGGGATTGCGTTCTTTGTTTCTTTTTCAAGTTATTAACTGTCGGCCAGTAGAAATACTGTTGATTTTTGAACATTGATTTTTGTATCCTGCAACTTTACTTAATTCATGTATTGGTTCTAACAGGTTTTTGGTGGTGTCTTTAGGTTTTTCTCAATATGAGATTATGTTGTCTGCAAATAGGGATAATTCTTACTTCTTCCTTTCCAATTTGAATGTCCTTTATTTTTTTTTCTTTGAACATAAATTTTATCTCCTGGCTCAGCTATTAAGAAATTAGACACTATTTTGTAAACCATTCCCAGGAACAGGAGTATAAATGCCAAAAGGAATTAACCTACATTCCATTGACCCAAGATTCGGACTCTGACTTTGGGGCAAAAGGGTAATTTTTAAGAGATCATAGTGGTTTGCCTCCTGTCTTTAAGGAAGTGGTATGGCATAGTAGAGGGATATGCTGTTTGACTCTAGGCAAACCTGAGTTTAATCAAGACTCTATTTCTTATTAATTATGTGATGAGATTACCTAAGTTTCTGAACCTCAGCTTCCTTTTCTGTAAAATGGAAATAGTAATGTTTCTTTGCATAGTTAATGTAGGCTCATGTGAGATGCCACAAAGAGAGTGCCTGGGACTTGGTGAGTTCTCAAATGTTAATTTACTTCTTACAGACAACTTAGGAAACTGCTGGAGAGCTATCTTTTCACTGATCTTTGTATTTCCTGAATCTATGTTTTGCTTTTTATAATGTGGTTCTCACTTCCTATCTGAAAAAATAATTCTATTTGTCTACATTCAGTATTTTATTTGCCTCAAAAATTTGTTTTTCAAACTTTCAGAAAGCAATCCTATTTTGAGTACCTAGAAGTTAAGTTCATACTTACTGAATCTCCATTCTTTATAATTTCATTGACTTCAATCATTCCTTTTTAGAGTCTTCATGTTTACTAATTAGGGGTCAGCAATCTTTAAAAAACTAAGGATCAATCTTCCTTTTGATTTGTTAATGAGGTGGCTAGTTCTGACTGGCCAAATCTCCTGGCTAATTTCACAAATTGAGGTGGCAAATGCACGTAGATCACCTGCCTTAAAAGCTTTGGGGATAAGGGGGAGAGGGGTTACAAGTTAGCCACAAACTGAATAACTGAGGCCTATTCACTCAGACTGTAGGAGATGTGTCTATCTTGCTTCGCATTGTGTTTCTGGTGCCTAGCACGGTGCCTTTCACATAGTTGTTGCTTAAGAAATGTTTGATGACTGACTAAATGAATTAATGAGCAAATAGATGCCACAGAAAATCAGCCCATGTGTAATTATTGATAATATGCTGTAGGATACAGGTGCCTTGTTATATCAGTTAGGAATGTTTTCAGTCACAAGTCACCTAATAGTGGCATAAACAAATGAGATTTATTTCCCCACACAGTTTGCAAGAAGGCAGTTGTGGGTGTGTTGACCCAGTGGTTCTATGATGTCAGGTTTAGAGTCTGTTGGACTTTACAGAGTTGCAAGATTGTTGCAGGATTTCCATGCATCATGTCCTATCTCTAACCATGTTCAAAGGCAGAAGTAGCTATGAGTACAGGGCAGGGAGCCTCCCTTAGTAGCCCCTTCTTTTATCAAAGGGAAAAATATTCCAAGGAGACTCCCAGGGGATTTTCCCTTCACTTCATTGAACAGAACTAGGTCATATACCTGCTTTTAGGCCAGAAACTAGGATCACTTTCCTCAAGATTATAGGCTCTTCAAGTAACATCTAACAGAGGTTCTGCTAACAAGGAGGAATTAGTGGGGATGGCTTTTGGCAACATGGCAAGACCCCATCTCTACAAATAATTTTTAAAAATTACCCAGGTATGATGGTGCATGCCTGTAGTCCCAGCTACTCAGGAGGTTGAGGCAGGAGGATGGCTTGAGCCCAGGAGGTTGAGGCTGCAGAGAGTGGTGATCACTCCACTGCACTCCAACCTGGGTGACAGAGCGAGACCCTGTATCAAACAAACAAACCAACCCCAGTGTTCTGTTGGTATTCCTTGGCTATAACTAGACATAGAATTGATGCTTTTAGTTATCACTGCTAAAGTGGAATGCTGAACTAAAGAAGTGCTGTTTAATTAAATGCCATGTATAATTCAAGGAAAAAGACTAATAATTCTTCTGAATTTTCATCAGTACCTGTGATTTTGCCAGCATTTTTTTGGTATTACTTATTATTCAAATGGCTATTTGCCTTATTAAGAGAATAAAAATTTATTTCAACAAATAAAATTAAATTAACGTATGGATTTATTTTGAAAATGTGTTTCTTTTATTGTGAACATAAGAATATCTAGAGTTTCTGTTTGCTGTACTAATCAGTGTCCACAAGAAAATAACGAAACAAGATGTAAAAAATTCAAACAGCTTTCTAGTATCATAGTATGATAGAAGCCCTAGATACCTCATCTAGCATCTAGTATCATAAAAGCCCTCAAAATAAATGGAATCCAGCCTTTTAAAATTTAATTTAGTTAAACTACTTGTTTGTGAAAACACGAACTTGGTCTCAAGTTGCTGTTTTCAGTTTCAGCAAAATACAAGGTTTTAGAAAATAGTAATTCATAGGGTAGCTATGACAGGTTTTGCTGCTTTGTGAGATACTCCAAATTGTTATTATTTAAGTGATGGGCATCAAATATCAAAATACTAAAAATTGGGCCAGGTGCAGTGGCTCATGCCCGTAACCTCAGCATTTTGGGAGGCTAAGGTGGGAGGATCACTTGAGTCCAACATAGTGACACCTCATCTCCACAAAAAAATAAACAAAATTAGTCGAGTGTGGTGGCTTGTGCCTGTAGTCCCAGCTATTCAGGAGGCTGAGGTAGGAGGATCGCTTGAGCCCAAGAAGTCGAGGATGCAGTGAATTATGTTCATGTCACTGCACTCCAGCCTGGATGACAGAGCCAGACCCTGTCTCAAAAAACAAACAAACAAACAAAAAACCAAACAACAACAACAACAAGAGCCCTAAAAATTGCCTGCATCATGTAAGGAGTCTCAGGTGAAAATTCCTCCAAAAGAAAGCACTTATTTCCAGTAATTTTTGTATGAGTGTTTAAGATTATAATTTGGATAAAAGAGTTTTTAAAACATAGTTTTCCATTCGCTATCAAACTCTGTCTCCAAATGTATCTACATTTATATTTTATTAAAGACAGATATCTATCAAAGTATAGCTACCAAACCAAAACACTCATTTCTCCTTTTTTTAAAAAAGTCAATACATTAAAATTAAAGGTTATTTATTTTTAGATGTTATGTGTTGTAAAGGACAACCACTAAAAATATCTTATTTATGAGTGGGTCTTTCATATTTTTAAGAGCTTGTGCCAGTTAATGTAACAAGTCATCATCATCAAATAACTTGCTTGACCCCTCTAGTAAATATTAAGCATTTATTCAGATACGAAAGTGAAGTTTACAGGATGTAAGATTTTCCTGGTAAGATTGGGACACTTCCACAGAATGCAGGATGGGTGTCACCCTTACAGTTTCCTAGTTAGCAGATTATATAAAATCAGAATAGTTTCAAATTTGGGTTTTTTTTTCTCTTTTATCTGTTCTCCGACTCTTTTTTTAGAACTTATTTTCCACACTACAATTGATTAAGTTTTACATTCTTAGAATCTATGTAGGAGAATATCATTTATAAATCTGTGCTTATGAAATGAAACCTGTCTCCATCAATTTGTCAACTAAGCATTAGAATCCCTGGCTGGCAGTGGGTTGGTTGTTTATTTGGTTAGTAGGTTCATTTGTTTATTTTTGATTGGTGATTTTTTTCTTTATATTTATAAAATTAAGACACAAACTCCAAGGACAGTTACCACTGATCATTGAGCATTTAAAAGTAGGATCTGAGGATTATAAGTGTTATGGGTTGAATCATGTCCCCCACCAAATTCATATGCTGAAGTCTTAACCTTCAGCACATTAGAATGTGACCTCATTTGGAAATAGGATTAATGCAGATGTCATTAGTTAAGAACAGGCCATATTGGAATAGACTGGGCCCCTAATCCAATGTCACCGCTATCTTATAAAAAGGGAAAATTTGGATATACACACACACGCACACACACACAGGAAGAACGCCATATGAAGATGAAGGCAGAGATCTACAAGCCAAGGAACTCCAAAGATTGCCACCAAACTATCAGAAGCTAAGAGAAAGGCATGGAACAGATTCCCCCTTATATCCATCAGAAGGAAGGAGTCAATCCTGTCGACACCTTGATCTTGGACCTCTAGTCTCGAGAAATGGGAGACAATGAATTCTGCTGTTCTAAGCCACCTGGTTTGTAGTACTTTGTTATAGCAGCTCTAGAAAACCAATACAGTAATTAATCATAATTAAGCTTATTGCATCAGAAAGAAATAACATTTGACTTCTCCCAAGCATTGTTTTTCAGCATCAAACACAATCAAAGTAAATGTGATTGTGCTTTCTGAAACAAACCACTCATCTCATTTCTACCACTCTCCTTACCGTCAATACATTATAATTCTTTGAAAACTGGTTAATTTTGGTTATCAGTTATATATGCTTAATACTAATGTTTCATATTGCAGAAATAGCATAATGTGACAATGATATTGAGTATACATAAGTAATCAAGGAAAAATTAGCATTCAATAATTACAAGAAATTCTAGCATTACAACTAAAGTGCTAAATTTTTTACATGAAAAAACATTAAAGCCTCTATATTTAAGGAGACTATTTCAATAATAAGAAAATAAGGGTGGTTGAAGAGTAATGATTTAAGGAATTTCTTTCCTCTTCATAAAGTCAGTAAGGGCAAAATTCACAATATTTTCTTTCTGTTCTATGGGTTAAAGATTTAGATATAATATAGAACAATGTGTGGTCACTTGTCAGATGACTAGAGGCCCCACTTCAATATTCTAAAATCTAAGGCCAAAGCCAAGAAATAAACAAGACTCTGTTAGGGCATGGTAAAGTTATTGAGGGAGGTTAAACTCTCCCTTGAAAAAGGGTGGTCCCTACGGAGGAGAAAGCGGAAAAGGAAAGGGGAGAGAGAGAGAGAGATACAGAGAGATTGACTCTCAGCACCAGCACCACCAAGGAAAAGAGAACTATTAGATTGGTGCAAAAGTATTTATTTTACATATACTAATTCATTTATTCTCACAGTAAGCCCCATGAAGTAGCCATAATTATTATGCCCCTTTTATAGGCAAGGAAATTGAAGTTTAGAACCCTGGGGAAATTTTTTTACTAAATTTTTAGACCTAAAAGCTAAGAAACTAAACTGTTGACCAGAAATAATCCTGTAATGTGCTCTAACTTCTTATATCTGGCTTGAAATATCTCAGTAATCATTAACATAGAAGATGCTACCTATACTATCTCAGCAATTCTCAATTCCCTCTTGAGAATTAGGATAGAATTTTTTGCAAACAAATTTATTATTATTATAATAAACAAAATTACATCTTCTCAGCCAAGTGTAGTGCCATGAACCTATAGTCCCAGCTACCCAGGAAACTAAGACAGGAGGATTGCTTGAAGCCAAAAGTTCGAGGCTAGCCTGAGCAGCGTACTGAGAACTGGTCTCTAAAAAAAACTTTTAAAAATATATCTTCTCAGAGCAACTATGAATGGGTAAGTCTCCAAGATGTCATCTCCCTAGCATCCACAAAAACTATAGATAGTGCAAAGCAACTTGAAAATTTAGGGCATATAGATTATGTACAATTTTGTGTTCACACTATTGCATTACTGTTTCAGAAGCAGTGTTCCTAAGATGTCAGTTTCATCAGCGTGAAGTTCTTTTGCAAGTAAGCACTAGATATTCAGATTCCAAGTATAGTCATGCATCACTTAACAACAGGGATACATTCTGAGAAATTCATCATTAGGCTATTTTGTCATTGTGCAAACATCGTAGAGTGTACTTAGACAAACCTAGATGGTATAGCCTACTACACACCTAGGCTATAGCATATAGCCTATTGCTCCTAGGCTACAAACCTGTACAGCATGTTACTGTACTGGATACTGTAGGCAATACTTACACAGTAGTAAGTACTTGTGAATTTAAACATATGTAAACATAGAAAAGATAATGCATTGCACTATGATTTTACAACAGCTAATGACATCACTAGATGATAGGAATTTCTCAGCTCCATAGTAATCTTATGGAGCCACCATCATCTATGTGGTCTGTCATTGACCGAAGGGTCATTATGTGGTACATGACTGTAATCAAACCTTATCCACAGTATAAGAAAGAGCCTTCACATATTCCTTGGAACCACTGTAGCACTTCAAAATGTACAGCAAAAAGTTAAATTTGAAGTGCCCACCTTTCATGTATAAATCGCCACATCTTTAATAGATGAAGTGAAAATAAACACCAACAAAATATAAGCACAGAACAGCTCCCTATATGCAACTTTTATATTTGATAAAAAAGACATTTAAATTGTATTACTCTGGGCCCAGCGCAGTGGTTCATGCCTGTAATCCCAGCACTTTGGGAGGCTGAGGTGGGCAGATCACTTCAGGTCAGGAGTTCGAGACCAACCTAGCCAACATAGTGAAACCTCATCTCAACTAAAAATACAAAAATTAGTTGGGTGTGGTGGCATGCACCTGAAATCCCAGCTACTCGGGAGGCTGAGGCAGGAGAATCACTTGAACCCAGCAGGCAGAGATTGCAGTGAGCTGAG
Organism: Pongo pygmaeus; assembly: GCF_028885625.2. NCBI lineage: Eukaryota > Metazoa > Chordata > Mammalia > Primates > Hominidae > Pongo > Pongo pygmaeus. The sequence goes on from NC_072384.2 coordinate 89,578,763, forward strand.
ATTGCACCACTGCACTCCAGCCTGGGCTACTCAGAAAAAAAAATTATTACTCTGGCCAGAAAAATATTTTTTAAAGTGCTAAGACTATAGAATCAAGCATTCTGTCATATTATCAGTGTTAAACAAATAGAGATAAATTAATCAGAATAGAGAACAATGAAGCAAGGTAAAGTGAAAGACAGTCATAGGAAAATACTTAGAATCTTCAAATGGGACAGTTTTGACATAGAAAATATTCAATAAATATTTTTGAATGAATGAGTGAATGATTAACAATAAATTTTAAAGCTCTCAAAAAATCATCTCTATTATTTAATATTTGTTGTATGACACAAAGTTATTTGACACTATACAAAAGCTTTTGTCTTATTTTCCCTCTTAAATAGAGGAACAATATCTGGATATTGCCTGTATGAAAAAATGGCTTAAAGAATTTAAGATAGAATGCAAGCTATTTCAGACAAGCTCTCCAGTTTCTTACATCCATGAGAATTCTTTACAAACAAGCAAAAATCACAAGATGCCCTTCACCTGATCTGCATCAGATTATCATAGCACAGATTCCAGGGCTGGCTGGCTTACCCTTATCTTCAAAACGAATGATGTTGAGAACTCAGGATAAACATTCAAAGGAGATATGCTGTAAAGAGAAAAGTAAAGGGGAAGAATTTAGTTTGCCTTGTCAAAACAAATTGTCCACTGGATTTACCTTCTAATGAAATAAATGAGCCATGTCTAGATAGGCACAATGTAGAGAAAGGTTTGTTGTTGGTTGGTTAGATCATTTCATTGGAAGACATTCAATACTTAAGAAAAGAAATGTAGTTGCATAATCCTCTAATTGTCAAACATGAAGAATATTCAAGTATGGTGTAAATTTTTTATTAGTTAAAGAAGACTTTGCATAAATGTTAACTGTTCTATTATTGGTAGCAGTGCACATTTTTTCTTGCCACATCCTCATATTATCTTCCTGCTCAATTGCCTCCTTAATAGTCTCTTACAGCCTGCAAAAACTGAAAGAAAAGGTTTTAATGACTACTATGTAAAGTAAAAATATTCATTACCTTCCAAACAAACATGAAAGGATAAAACTAATAGCACATCAACTAGGTGGGGGCAGAGAAAATCCTCTATACTTAGACCAGTGATTCTTTAGACCAAGTGAAGATGCTGGTCATTCCCAACATAAGGAAGAGAACAAGGAGGAGATCGGCAACAGCCCACAGCTTGGAAAATGGGAAACTTCTGTATGTTATGAGTCTGAGCTTCATAGGAAAGCTTCATTATCCTATCTGAATTGTTTTAAATTTCCAGCATGACACAACCACATGAAAATATAAATCCAAAATACATTCCGGAGACATGTAACTATACAATCATCTCTAATAATCCCTGCTTATAGGGAACAGTGGTACAGACAACCCAAAATGTCTTTTTAAAAATCATTTTAATTGGGCTATGGATATAGTCTCGTATCAACGTATGACATTAAAAAGTTGATGAGCAATCAGAAGTACTACCTCAGTATTTTTGGTAGCTGTCACACTCATTCTTTCAAGAAGTTTGTGTCCAGTGTTGTTGGAAACTGACGAGGCAGAATGCAACCCTAGGAATAAGTTAAGGTCTAAGGGAATATAAAAATTGAGAGGTATCCATTTCTGGAGGTCTCTTCCAATCTAAAATTTAGAAATCTGTGTCTGAGAGACAAGGAAGTTAACAGGCTATCACTGGATTACCTATCTCACAGAAAAAGGAAAAGGAGTTTTATAAGAACTTTTGATCTTCAAAGTCAGAAATAAATGTAAAGTAAATGTAGGAGAGGAAGTTAACCTGGGGGGCATACCAGGTGCCAAGAACTAGCTGGCTTAGAACCAGCTGGCTCAAGAGCAAAGAAATATTATTTTAATTAAAAGAAGAAAAGAAATTTTAAAAAAGAGGTGATAGCACATGTTATTCGTTAAGAATTTAATTGGGAAAACTTCCGAAGAGCATTTCTACTCATTCATATCAAAATAGCCATAGTCCTACCCAAATATCCACACATATTTGTATTTTCAGTGTATGATACACAAATAGCCTAAGCAGGTCTAGTTCTAAAACATATTTATCAGGAATATTTCATAGCAAATTCCCAGGCTGGAGCCTGGATAAAAACTCAGGAGGCTGCTGCCCGTTTTAGAATTAACCATGTGGGAAGCTGCAGGATGATTAAGTGAACATAGAATGTCAATGAGGTTTTGAAAGGCAGAAACTTGGTTTTATTCATCTTTGGAAACCCAGCACCTATTAGAGTGCTTGGTTCATAGTCACTACTGAATAAGTGGTGTATAGCCATAGGTCACTATCTGAGCTGGGAGCAAATCACAGACTGAAATTCAAATTATGTCAGTAGCTTCTGTGAACTTCTATGAGTCAATTCCTGTCCGTTTGGTCACCTAGGAAAGAGGCTGCCTGTTGGGATGTGTAACGTATCCGATGTACATTGAAGTCCTCATTTAAAAGTGTCAAATTACTATTATTAACTAAAGAACTGGTTCTTCATATTCACAAAGGTGTCTTTCATCTAACATACTTGAAAGCACTTCAAATCATAGCAAATTATTCCTATCACTTTTCTAAAACCTTAACACATTTTAAGGATTAAAAATGTGTTTATAGCTCTCATTTTTAATTATTATCTTTACCCAGTCCTAGATGACTTCACTGTAATTACAACTTTTAAAGCCTTTGCTTGGTCTTTTACCTTTTTTTAGTATTAATGAAATACTTACATTGAAAAGGTTATTAGGTACAAAGAAATAATATAGTAGGCACTTAGAATCACTGAGTTCAAGGGCAGTATGACTTTAACTCTGCCCATACCTAGACTCAGATAAATCTGAAGAAATATTTGCCACCATCCTATTCACAATAGCAAAGACTTGGAACCAACCCAAATGTCCAACAATGATAGACTGGATCAAGAAAATGTGGCATATATACACCATGGAATACTATGCAGCCATAAAAAATGATGAGTTCATGTCCTTTGTAGGGATATGGATGAAGCTGGAAACCATCATTCTTAGCAAACTATTGCAAGGACAAAAAACCAAACACTGCATGTTCTCACTCATAGGTGGGAATTGAACAATGAGAACACATGGACACAGGAAGGGGAACACCACACACCGGGGCCTGTTGTGGGGTCAGGGGAAGGGGGAGGGATAGCATTAGGAGATACACCTAATGTTGAATGACGAGTTAATGGGTGCAGCACACCAACATGGCACATGTATACATATGTAACAAACCTGCACGTTGTGCACATGTACCCTAAAACTGGAAGTATAATAATAATAAAAAAAGAAATATTTGCCGCTATCTAGAGACTTGTTATGTCTGAACTATCACTAGCCCTGAATGGATGGGTCAGATCTAGGGCTTAGGTGGCCTATAACCACCAGGGAATAGCCATAATCAACAACATAAAGCCAAGTCCTCAGGAATCCTGTAAACTCTTGGTTCTCCTAGCACCTGAGAAGTCAGGTGTGTTTGAGGGTTGAGAGGTTCCAACAGGACACATTCAAGGGCTCCCTGTACTTCTGCTGCTTAAATCCAGGCCAGTCTTGAGTACCGGTACTTAGCCATTTCCAGGCAACGCTCTGAGAGTCACTTGTTATTGCAACACTCAAAGGCCCAATTTATAACTGGTGCAGAGCTCCCTGTCTTCACTGCTGAAAAGAGGGAAAATGCTAAGAGAAAACTAAAGAAGCTAGGAGCCAATAACAGATTCAAAAAATGGTTATGTTTGTTTAAAATCTTTTTTTGAAAAGTACACAGTTCTTATGGAAATGTAATTTATTTCAATAAATAATAATGAAGTGACTTTTATAGGTAGGATATATATCAGCACTACAGAGATTACAAGGGTGACTAAAATGTAGATTCTAATCCATGACAGTTATTCTTACCTTTAAAGAAGAAGGAGTTGGGAATCCAATCCTTCTTTAAAGGTAAGAAGCGGATTGGGACTCCCAACCTCCTTCTCCTTTCAAATAGAGGCAGGGAAAGCAAAAGACTCACTTTCCCAAAGTCTCTTAATTGTTAGAGGTGTGAGTCCCTCAACTGCTGTGTGACAGTTTTGGCTAGTAAGAAGTCTGCTGGAGATGTTCAGAGATTTTTTTCTTTTGTGTTGTGGCCCTGAATGCTGACGTGCTGCCTGAGGCTGTGGCAGGCATCTTGCAGTCAAATGGGAAAAAACAGGAGCGTCACCATGATGCTGGTCCTGACAACACTGAGCTGCTGAAGCAATGTCATCTGCCACCTCTTCCCAGCTTTTCTGTCATGTGAGAAAAAATAAAGCCCTATCTTTTTAAGCCAATGTCAATCTTTGTTGCTTAAAACGGAAAAGCATTTGTAACTGATAAAGAGTAATAAAAGTATTTTTAAGGTACACACATAACCAAGTTCAAAGAAGAAAATTACATGAAGTAGGCACCACTGTACCCCAGCCTGGGTGACGGAGTGAGACCCTGTCTCAAAAAAAAGCTGTTTGAGTTTGAGTAGCTTATATTTATTAAAGTCCATTTTATGTTTATTTTATTTTTCTTTCCAGTGTTTCTTAACAATGAAAACAAAAACATCTTAATCCCATTTAATCATGACAAATTATTGTTTATTAAAAAAATTAAACTATCTGTAGCCAATGATTCATTGTGCCCTTCACACAAACCTGATTATTATATGTATATATTCTAAAAATAAACACAATAATGAGCTCCTTGCTTCTGCATAGATATGACATCAAAATTATAGGATGTGCAGGCTTAAGATCAGAGCAGTAAGTCAGAACTCTGATCCTAACCAGCCCCAGGCAAAGCTGTTGATAAAAAACAAAACTTACTTTAAATAACAACAACAAAAATCCTATCCCAGTGCAGGGAAATGCACTGTGACTACTTGTTCATTAGATTCAAATATCTTTGCTCCTCATGGGCAAGTCCATTAAAGAGGCTAATGAAAAGCCAAATTTTCTTTTAAAAAATGAGAATTCTCCAAATTTAATCCAATGGTGAGGATGATCAATTTAGTTATTTATTTAGAGTGTTTAGAGTGTAAGAATACATCAACTGAATAATTGGCATTAGTGGGAAGGACTGATTTCTATTCTCTGAAACAATCGCTACATAGATAATTTTGGAATTCTCCAAATCTGTACATTGTCAGATTTCTGTAAGTATGCTTAATTCTGAAACAGTAATAATTAAGGATATTTTGTGCCAAGGTATCAAGACTAAAAATTCTGTTTTGTGTCTCAGTTTTCCCAAGCAAATTAGCCTTGAGAAGTTATTTTAGTATAGAGTTAAACACTAAGTTACATAAGAAAATAAACTGATGTATTATAGCCTCTAATATTGCTATGTATTTTTAATATTCAGAATAGTGCAAAACAGAGATGACAGATTAAACCTGTTAACATACATTCCCTGTGTTTAGTAGAGCTACAAAATATGTGAAATTATTTTTAATAAATAAAATTATGCCTCTAAAAGGGTACGGGCTGAAAAAATGTCTAACTTTACTATGTTAGTTAATGGGAATCTAAACAAATTAAGAAAATAAATTTTTTCTTCTTGCTTAATTTGTATTTACTTTATTTGCATTTACTAATTTGTATTTGATTTTATTTAATTAGTATTTACTTTAAATACTTCACCCATAGAACTTGTGTGTGTGTGTGCGTGTGTGTGTGTGTGTCTGCGTGTATTGGTTCTGTTATCCCTTCATAGCTTCAGAAAGCTGATCTATTTATGGCTAAAATACATTAGTCTTGGAATATGCAAGTATTCGTGACTCTCAAGTATCCTAAAATCAAAAGCTAATTTATTTTACTCTTAAAATATCTTTAAGCTTCTAAAGATTGTCTATATTTGCTTGTGTCTGTCACAGATGGATTTCTATTTAGCAAATATTGTACAACCTGAGAGCAAGGGACTGTCCCTTCTTACATACACATCATTCTCAGCCTCCTCCACTCCCAAACTAACTACCACCATACACACACCATTTTTTTACAAAACCAAGGAGTCATAGCTTGTTTCTTTTAAAATTTCTTTGCAAACAAAAACTAATGGCTTGTGTTTTGGGGTGAAAGTGGCCAACTTCTCAACAAAGGCAGTTGGTAGCAAAGAGAACCTTCTGCTCCCAAAATAGAAGCAGTGGCTCTTCTGTCCACTCCTGGCTGACAGGTATTGGGGAAGCCAGGCACAACCACTCAAGAGTGGGATCCCAAATGCGTGTGCATATCTGTATATCTGTGCATACACATACATGTCTCTCTCTTTTTCTCTCTCTGTCTCTCTTACACATTTCCAGCTGGCCATCTGGCCTTAGTAATTTGCTCCATGAAGTAAAACTGATTTTGGTATAAATGATGGAGACTCTACTAAATTACTGAATTCAACTTTGATACCTAAAGAGTTTAACCAAACCTTTCTAAGTTTTTCCTAGTCAATTGCAATCATTAGGTTTCCATTTAACTTCTTTCAACTCATTCAGAGGCTGATCCTTCATGCACCATCACTTTTTAACCCCTAAAGTTAATTTCTATTACAGAGGAAAAATTTTTATAAATATATATATTTAAAACTCATTCTTAAAATCAAGTTGAATCATGATCAAACTCTTTCAACTCTTGCTAGCTTCACCAGAGCTCATATTGGTGTTACCAATAACTTGTTTTCCAATGCCTCAACTTTTTTGACAGAATTAACTGGCACTCTCAGGATTTGGTTGGGAGTTTGTTTTTGTTTTGATTAACTGTGTTTATATTTATTTTTAAGCAATTCAATAAAAATAACCAAATTGAAATAATGTATTACTAAATCCATCATTTGATTGAACTAACTGACCAATTCAATCATGAGTATAATCAAATACAGTGCAAAATACCAAGACTGAAATTTAAATGCGTTCAGAAATATAGAAATTCAGAATATGTAACTACATTTATACTACATTTATATGTATACACACACATACACACACACTATATATATATATGCATATCATGGTAATGTACTCTCATATATATATATATATATACTCATATATATATAAATATATATGCACATCATGGTAATGTACCCTCATCAGACAAGAAGGTACTACCATAGGGCATGTTTAGGTAACCTGAAAATACAGTGTACTTTTAAGAGCTTTGAATACATGGAACTGTACAGAACAATATTTATGCTACTAAACAATGTGTAACAAGGAGTGGCTCTTGAGTGCCACATCATAATTATTATTTAGACTTTTGAGCTTGTTAAACCATCACTTATAAGTACCAGGAGAGAAGCTAGGCTGAGAGCATGGCAGGCTGCAGCCTGGGTGGGTAGATTGTCAAGTGGTCTGAGTTTGTCTTCAGAGCTTCCCTTACCTTTGCTGGGCCTTCCTTGGTTGTGTCTCACTCATTTGCCCTCCAAGTACACCCCCATACACTTCCTCCACTCAAACCAGTCTTCTACCCCTCAGCAAAAGATGCTCCAGAAAATGATGGAATACATTTCCTTTCATGCGTAAATAGCTAATGAAGCTTCATTTGATATCACCCCCGAATTATTTAAATTTTAGTTACACAACAAATAAGCAAAGAATAAAATATTTAATTTTCTAATTTCATGATCCTGGCAAGTGAAGACAGTACTTTTGTAGTAGGAGGTGGCACTCTTCCCAGCGAAAGGGCTAGGGGAAGCATAGTAAGCTCAAATTATTTTCAGTATTTGCTATAGATACTCATCTAAACTTAGATCAGGTGAAATATTTCCATGTAAAATGTGAATGCTGGTATTTGCTTATGCCAAGTAATTGGTAACTTTTAGCTTGATAAATTAAACCATAATTATTTTCAAGAGTCATTTTACCCTGAGTTGCCTCCAAATTACTGTAATCTGTAAACAAAATTTGGTTGTCCACTGCCCAGAGATATTGATCTGTCATTTTTCACTCTGTTCCTGTTGCCTATTTTAACACATTATAATTTGGCTCATAGACAAAAGAGAACAGTCCAATTTTTCTTATTTTAGTATTAAGAGAATGAAAATAGTAACTTTGTTCTAGGTTAAGCAAGAAACATTACCTGAGACAAAGGGCAGGAAAACATGTTAGAATTAGGAGGATGACTGCCGTGCAATTAAGTATTAAAGTTTCCCAATATGTTGAGGCTGTATGTTAAATCTTTCCAATACTTCATGAACCACATAAAGAGTAACATCCAAAGCAGCATTAGCCGATATCCCAATCCCTGTCTCTCTTGTCTCTGACAATGGACATCGCAGTATGAGATGTGTCTGCCCAGTTCTGAAGCAGTTTGTGTAGCTAATGAGAGATGTTCATACCCCAGGGCTGCTCAAGCTCCATGTTTTTAACATGAGCACTGAGGGTTGTTGGTGTTTTAGGCCGCACTCTTGTAATATGACTCTCTCCCTCTTTTTCTATTTTCTTTGCTTCTTATTACCTCCATCCAGTGGCCTTTCAGTGATCCCTACTGTGGTTGTATTTCTCAGGAGATCCAACAAAAACAGGTACAAGGGTTTCCAAAGTCTTTTCTCAGAATTTAAAGGGAAACAGGAGAATTGCTTTGACTAGGCAGGATTTTTTTTCTTTTTTTTTTGAGATGGAGTCTCACTCTGTCACCCAGACTGGAGTGCAGTGGCTCCATCACAACTCGCTGTAGTATCAACCTCCCAGGCTCAAGCGATCCTCCCACTTCAGGTCCCTGAGTAGCTGAGACTACAGGCACACTCCACCATGCCTGGCTATTTTTGTATTTTTTGTAGAGACTGAGTCTCGCTGTGTTGCCCAGGCTGGTCTTGAACTACTGAGCTAAAGCAATCCACCCACCTCAGCCTCCCAAAGTGCTGGGATTACAGGCATGAGCCATCGCACCCAGCCTAGGCAGGAAATTTTTAAATGAGCTATGATTTGCGGGATTCTGAAGTTCCTAACCTCATACCAGTTCATTTTCATAATGGAAGCTACTGCAGGTCTCAGGTGAAGAACTCAGACAGATCGAATCTTTAGTGAGCAGCTGACATGCAAGGGAAGCAGCATGATATGCTGAAAAGAACATTGGTCCAGGAATCAGGAGATCTGAATTCTAGACCTGCTGCAAATAAAGTAATTTAAATCAGCATTTATTTGCCCTGGGCCTCATTTTCTTCATCTATAAAAACAGATGATCATCAAGGTCCTCTCCAGTATTAAATTTTTGTGAAATCTATAAATTCTACCAATCTGTAGAGGTTCTATAGAAAGGTAACTGGTGAGTTAAATTATTAAGTAGAAGTCTGACTTTCCAAGTAATCAAAGCACCTTCAGAGAGAAAGGAAAACGACCAAAACGACAACAGAACAGCAAAGATGGTTCACCCCCTTCTTTCGAAATTATTCACTGTCTTTCTAGTAACAGCTCTGACTATTATAGGCTAATACTTGTCTTTTGGCCTAGTCATATGTTATCTGAACACTAAGCGCCTGAGGCAAAGGAACAGGAAGTAGTTTCAGTTATCGATATCATATTCTTAAAGCTCCTTATACCACAATTATCCAGTTTGGAACTCTGGCAATATAAAGGAAACCCTTCTTTTATATAATTCACAGAAATAATTTGTTAAGACAGAAAACAGATTTACCAATTTGGAGGTCAATGAACTTCTTGGTTGATTTAGAGATGGTTGTCTAGAAGGCTTTAAGGATCTTCGATTTCCTGGTAATAATATGACACCCATACACAAAGCACTTTAATGTGATTCTTCATGCCATGTTATTTTTGTCTTCTTTTCATAAAGTTATACTATTTAAGCTCCTTTGTAATCTATATTAAAACACTGAATGATGTTCTAATTAAAGTAATAATAACCAAAAATTAAAATTACTTAACAGGAAATTCATCATTTTCTGATTTTTTTTAATTAGATGCCCAGCATCTGAGGTGAATTAAAGACAAGTTCTCCTAAAGAAATTAAGCTTAAATTTACTTATGCTAATTCACTCGAGGTTAGAACAGTTATAAAACAATGTAGGGCAGGTTCCTCAAAGATAAAACTATCAAATTTGGCCTTCTACTTCAAGATAATACTGTGGTTTGACATAAATAATAGACATTATAAAAACACTCAGAAGAAACTGACATAGAAAAACCATAAAAATCTGATAGGCAGTGCAAAAACAGTGCTTATTGGAAAAACAGGACACACTTGATTTAAATAAAACTGGAAAACAATTCTAAAATAATAAACAAAAAGCCAACAATTTTACTTCACCATCTCTGAATATTTCATGATTGTGTCATTGAATTTTCTGATTCATTCCCATGACTGCCTTCCTCTGCCTTTGTCCTTATTTTGTAGGGCTCAAAATGTGTACAGATCACCCTGTTAGAAGTCTAGAAGACCACATTCCCCATAAAAGTTGCTTCAGTCTGTTTATTCACCTATAAAACAAGAAAATTAAACAAAGATCTCTGGGTTGGGTATTTTAGATTTTAAAAATCTTTTTGGAAGCTGAATCTATTCTTAAGAAAAGAAAAAATCTTATCTATGAAACCCAATCGTGTAAACAGATACAAGAGTAGCTGTGTGTGTGTTTGTGTGTGTGTGTTTTTGTGTGTGTGTTTGTGTGTGTGTGTTTTTGTGTGTGTGTGTTTTGTGTGTGTGTGTTTGTGTGTGTGTGTTTTGTGTGTGTGTGTGTGTGTTTTTGTGTGTGTATGTGTGTCTGTGTGCACAGGGTCACAGGGTGAGAAAGGGTAGAGCCCTATGCACTGGGCCTCTCCTCCTCTACTTGATGATCACTGAGGCATCACAGAGTTTGAAAATAACTATGATGTCTTAGCTATTTCTCCATACGGGCTCTGATATTTGACTCATATTTGCACTCTGTTTGGTACTGCAATTATTATGTTGCAACAGAGCCACCTACATAGCAATGTTTTCCCAGCCCTGAGATGCTATAGAGGTACCTCTGGACTCTTGAGGGTAATGACATCCAAAAAAGAAGTCTTGCCATTGGGGTTCTGTAACTTTTCTATCCCCCTCCCCCACCATTTCAACCAGAGCATGTATGTTTTACATATTTTATATGTTTTAGGGTCATATAAAATGTAGTTTGAGAAAAAGACTCTGCAGCTTAAAAAGTTCAAAATCCACTATTCTGGAGCAGTGTTTCTAACCATTGTTTTACCTTGAAGCACAAGAACAATGGCAATGGCATGCACCTTAACAGTTTTGTAAGCATGCCCAGAAACATAGGCAATATCTCCACCCCTTTTTCTCCCTCTCAAGAACACATAAAAACTTTCGAGAGGATGACTTCAATGTTACTACAGGGTTTGCCTTGAATATGTGTATTTGTTCCTCCTTTGTGGCTAAAATGATTGCTGTTCCCACCATTTCTTGTAAGCAAGAAATGAATAGGATATATTAACTTTAACTTAGTTCTTTATTTATTGAATTGTTCTATCCTCATGCAGGAACTTTAGCAACCACAAAAAACTAAGTTTGATAGTTAAAAAGAACTAAAATGCACCACTAAGTGCCTTCTTAGCTACCTCATGATTTGTAATTCAACTTCAAGGTGGCATTGGCAAGTCAGCACGTTGAAGGGGCCTGATAGTAGCTAGTTTCCTTTTTCAATTCTTTCTAAATGATGAGGTTTAAAACAGACGAGAATCACCAATACTTGGAGTGAGGTGAAGGGACAATATGGAGGATTTAAAGAGATGATTTGATATGTCCTTGTTTTTAAAGCCTGGTATATTTAAAATGCATGTGTGTGTAAATACATATGTGAAATGTTAACTGATATTTTAATTACTGCCTACAAATAGTAATCATTGAGGTTTTTAAAAATGAAGTTGTTTGTATAGCCACAATATCCATAATCAACAATCAAATGTATAAATGAATCAGGGCAAAATCAACCATTACTAAATTTGAGGCAACACAGCCTTTCCTTCTCCTTCCAAGTCTCCCATCGTACTATATGCACTCTACATAGTACTGGGGTGGGAGGGTGTACGCAACCACTCCAAATCCAGAGTGTATATCTGTCGTCTCTGAGAAGCTACGCAGCTTGGAGCTAGAGGGAAATATTTGTGGTTTTGATACCTTCCTCACCTACCTGAAGTGTGAGGTGAGACATAGTGGCCCCCTGAACTCTACATCATAACTTAAACATGAAAAGGTCTTGACTGCTTAGGAAATGCAATAAATACATAAAAATAATTTTTACAAATATGAAAAGGTCCATCAGGTAAGTATACAGGATGATTTATGGTTATAATCCAGGTCTTCTATTTCAGATTCTTTCTTAAAATGTCCAGCCTTCACGTATTATCAGTTCCAGGGAAATTATTATCCAACATGCCTGAACAAAAAGAAAAGTCAATCCGGCCTTTTGTTTGTTTGGTTGTTTTTTTGTTTTGGTTTTTGGTTTTTTTTTGATAGAGGGATACCATGCTCTAACAGAAATCTAATTTAAAAACAGCTCATCACAAATGTATTAGAAATCAAATTCGTTATTTTTATATCAGATAGGGTTCTCAACTATAGAAATATATATACTTATTATAATAACATATATATTTCCTTTTCTTCCCTCCTCCAAAAAAAACTCTTTCAGAAGACTAAAAATTTCACAAAGAGAAAATATTTTCTACTCTGGAAACTCAGTAAAATTAATGTTACTGCTATGTGCCAAACTTCCCATATAAAGTTAGATACCAAATGATACCGGCAATATTTACATTTTTATAAATTCATTTAAAAATTTACATAACAACGTAGAGACAATTGTAATGTATGTTTTTTAAATATGAAATAGATGCTTTTAGAATAGAAGAGAATCTGAATTTGAAGGAACTATTGAGGTCATTTTGTATTTCTCTGTGTGTGTATACATATGTTTTTATATAGGTGTTTTTATTCTGCCAGGGAAATGGAGCTTGCAAAGTACAGTTGTCACAAACACACAAAATTCTCTCAAATACAAATTGTATGGGATATGTTTGCACAGACTCATTGCCATTGCTGGGCCTGGATCTCAACCTAGTTATAGCAGTCAGTCTTGAGAGTAGTACAGGGAATTCTTTGCTGGCATCCCCATCACAATTCCAAGCCCGTACAACAAAGCTTGAAGATGTTTTAACAAAGCAAAAACCTTTCATTCCATGATTAAAGATAAGACTCAAAACATATTTCATAAGGGTAACAGGTTTACTCAGACTGACCCAATAGTCACATTGACTGAAGCCTTCTTCCTCAGTCCCCATTTGACAGTAGCTTTGGAAAGCGCTGACTGGTAAGCAGGAAACCGGTGGAGCCCTCCCAGCAGCTGGGGGCCAGGGAGCCAGTATTATCAAGTGGCTTGCATAATGCAGATCAGAAATGCTGGAGAAATATGCTCACAAAATATGCATATTTTGTTTTATTTTATTTTCAGATGGTGTCTCCCTCTATTGCCCAGGCTAGAGTGCAGTCATGCGATCTTGGCTCACTGCAACCTCTGCCTCCTGGGTTCGAGCGATTCTCCTGCCTCAGCCTCCCAAGTAGCTGGGACTACAGGCGCCCACCACCACACTTGGCTAATTTTTGTAGTTTTAGTAGAGACAGGGTTTCACCATGTTGGCCAGGCTGGTTGCAAACTCCTGACCTCAAGTGATCTGGCCGTTTCGGCTTTTCAAAGTGCTGGGATTAAAGTTGCGAGCCACCACACCCAGCAAAATCTGCATGCTTTGAAATCTTGTCTAGGGCTAGCTCTTGGATCGATACCTTATTTCAACATTAGCAGCAGCCTTATCTTTCTCAAATCAAATTTGTCTGCCTTTTCTGGTGGAAAGTTAAACTATCATTGAGATTTGCTTGAGGAAACAAGCATTTGTGTTTTTTATTTTACAATTGGCTCATATTTGAGGGAAGGAGGTAGAAATCTCACTTTCTACACATATAGACTGAAAAATAAAGCATAGCGTCATAGGGTTGCTGTGAGGATTAAATGGGTTAATCTAGGAGGTAGAGCAGGGAAATCTCATTTTTAACTTAACCTAGAAGTTGTAAACTTGATATTTGTCAATTGGTTAACTGAGTCTTATTCAAATTATAATTATCAATCTCCTAATAAAGCATAACATTTTTAAAGTTGTTCTTTCAAGATATCTATTATTCCCGAGGGAAATAAAAAAAGACTGCATAAAAATGCTTGCCATCAGTTCTGCTGTTTTCCTTTCAGAAATCATGTATGTGCTGTTCAAGGTCATGGATATTTTGGGATTTGAGATAGCAAACAATCCTGACATTTTTGATCAACACTTGCAAAATGGCAAAGAAGCACATTATGAAAGAATTGCAGGAAGTAGAGCTCTGAGTAGTAGAAAGCAAAGAGAAGACACGACCTTGCATGCTTCAGCCTTCCACAAGCTTGGATCTCTCACTATCTGACATTCCCAGTAACGTGCGTCAGATATCAGCTTCAGCCTCTTAAAGGACTGCAGACTCATACTGGTCAAAAACAAACACTCTGCAAACCGAAAACAACTGTCATTGCCTGGAGTTTAGTATTAAGGGAAAAAGTGTTTTGTTAGTTTCCTCTTTCTAAACTTAATAGTCCATGTATGGATATTTGGAAAATAAGTGTCATTGTTTAGGTTTCTTTTTGCTAGGAAAAAAGGAAGGAAGGAAAGAAGGAAAAAGGAAAGAACGAAGGAAGGAAGAAACAGGAAGAAACCTATTAGCTATACATTTTTTTTTTTTTGGCAAATTCCTCTTCCGAGGTTTACAACAAGGGAAAAAATATCATATATGGACTAATTTAATATGCATTATCTTCCCTAGATAGAGGTGAAAGAGTCATATATAACCCAAACTATTATTTTTTTCAATTGAAATCAGTTGGTGAAGTTCCATTATAATAATAACATGTGAATCACCACAATTCAAAAGCCAGCTATGGTATCTGCAGGCATGTGTGAGCCTTGATACCACTCCTTCCCTCTCACATGCTTGCTTTCAGCTTCCCTGCTGGAGTGGGCATGTGAGAACAGCTAGCTCAGCTCTTACTAGTGAGAGGAAAAAAATATACAGTTTGGTTTTCATTTTTTGCTGACACCATATATTTAAACTGGCATGTTTAGACATTTTAGATGGCAAAGGATCTTTAGGTCGGAAAGTCAACCTTTAATAATGCAGAGAAAGCAATTGAAAACATACTTTTGGGGGCTGTAAACCACAATTCCCATTTTGCTATTAAAAAAAAACTCATGTCTTTATGGTTTCATGACTAGCTCTTTCCTATTGGGAATGCAATTAGGCTCTGCTACCTCCATTTATTTTAGTTATCACATGCATTTTTATCATACATATTTATTCTGTCTCTAGCAGTGCAAAGAGGGATCATATTGAAGTTCTGGGAGACTGCCAAATCACATCTTTGGTAAAGTGGGCTGCACAGTCTCTGGGATAAAGGAAATTCCTGTTTAAAGGGGCCCATTTGTTCTTAGACTTAAGTTTGTATCATGTGAGTTTTATCCTGGGATTTGTACAGTTGGCCCTCCATATCCATGGATTCTGCATGCATGCATTCAACAAACAACATGTGGAAAATATTCCCCCCAAATTTAAAAATAACAATATAACAATGAAAGTAATACGAATTTTAAAAATACAGTTTAATAACTATTTACATAGGATTTACATTGTATTAGGTATTTTAAGTAATCAAGAGATGCTTTAAAGCATATAGAAGGGTATGTGTAGGTTAAATGCAAATACCATTTTATATAAAGAACTTGAGCATCTGTAGATTTAGGTCTCAGGGTGTTGAGGAGGGTCCTGGAACCAATCCCCAGCGGACATGGAGGGACAACTTTATATGAAATTGCTCCTAAAACATAGGATATATGCAGAGCCAGTTTTAACTAGTTTGTTTACACTTAGCCTAGTGCAAGACAGATCTGTGAGGTGGAGGAAAAGAAGGGAGAGATCAACCTGCCAGCAAGGGTCTATGACTGTTCAAACCAGTTGAACATGCTTATGGAAGCAGGAAGCACCCTGGATGAAACTAGGTCCAAAAATAATGGCCTTACACTGTGTAAGGGTGTCATAACATTGATCTTCTGAGGCTGATCCATTTTGGCAAAGCTTTGCAACAACTTGACTATACAAGGTGGAAGTTTGTGTGTTAACTAGAAATCAGGAATATGGATTTTCATGTCTGGTTGCAGATTATAAGCTTAAAAATGAGTTCTAACGATCTCACAGTCTACTTATTATTGTACAGCATAGCTCAATCCTCTTATTGATGCCTGAATAATGGGCGTATGGTAAAAATATAATGTTTCCCAAGGGTTTCTTCACATCTAAGGGTCTGAAGACATTCTCAGATCCTTGTATTTTGAATTTTGGGGTGTGCGTATGTGTGTTTGCATGTGGCTGTTTTCGATTCAATGATGGTATTTAAAATTATTGTTTACAGCTGGGCACGGTGGCTCATGCCTGTAATCCCAACACTTTGGGAGGCTGAAGCTGGCTGGTCACTTAAGTCCAGGAGTCCAAGACTAGCCAGAGGCAACATGACGAAACCCCATCTCTTAACAAAGAAGAAAAAGAAAGTAGCCAGGTGTGGTGGTGCCAGCCTGTAATCCCAGCTACTCAGGAAGCTGTGGTGAGAGGATCACTTGAGCCTGGGACATGGAGGTTGCAAGATCACTACACTCCAGCCTGAGTGAGTGACAGAGACCTCATCTCAAAAAATAAATAAATAAATAAAATAAAATGAAATAAAATAATTGTTTACTCTTACATAAATGAAAATTTTCTTTTATAATGGTAATTCATAACTGAAAGATGCTTTCATGAATTATGCCATAAATCAGTGTGTTTTAAACCAAGGACTTGACATATTCTTGGTGATAGTTATAAAAGGAGTCTGTTCTTTACTCAAGCATGAGAAACACTATGTAACTTTGGGCGAGTTGACCTTGAGCCCCAATTTCTTGCCCCATAAAATGGGATTTATAGTAACTCTTTCTGAGGGTTGCTCTGGATTAAGTGAAGACAATGTCTATAAAGCATCTTGGGAATTAGTAGGTGCTCAATAAATATTAGTTCTCTTCCCTCTCTGAGCTCCTTTTCCTCATTCTCCAGGGGATATGTAGAAGCACGAAAGAGATACAAGGACTCCAATTATAGAGAGAGTAGTTAGTTTTCTTTCTTCAAGTAAAGGAGTTAGAATGGTTTTAACAAGTTGTTGCCATATGTCAGGCTTCTATAAAGCTATATGTAGTCACATTGTAACTTCCATTTCATTGAGAATACATCTCATAATTGCATATAGAATGTTTTAGCTAATACAAATGTAACTGGAGTGCTTTTTATTTTCCAGCCTTCTGGGGTAGTCCTTTTCATTAACAACCAAATAAACATCGTTCAAACCCTCATTTGCTTGCCCACAAGAAAATGAGTCTCCTTCTGGGTATTTTTGAGAGCTCCTTCGAGTCTTGCCTGTTTTATTGTCACTTGCCACTTTTTATTAAACTATCCTCTCAGTTCTTGGTTGTCACTGGCCATTTGATCCCCATACTCCATGTCAATCCTTCTCCCTCTTTTTCACAGCTCCCAAATGAGGCCAGAGCCCCTTCTTCATGTCCTAGGGCAGTGTGAGGACAGGTGGACACTAGATTATCTTAAATTCCCTTCCCAGGCTCTAACAGGAGGTGTTTCCAGGCTCTTTCCTTGGGTCCTAGCCTGCTGTTGGGTTCAGCTGCCCTGTATATTTGACACATTTTTCCCAACCTCCTTCTCTCCAAGTTCCTAGGCCTCAATCCCCTATTACTCTACCTGGATGCTCACAGTACTCAAATCAGGTAGATCTACATAAAGACTCTCTCAATGTTTTTCCTCACAGCTTTAAAGCTGAAATATTTCCAAATTTAGTAACTAAAATCTGGGTTCTAATTCTGTTAATATTATTAGCTAACAGATTTTATTAACTATTTCTATACAATAATTTCATTGAATTTGGGCTTGATTGGCAAAGGGAAAGATGGGAGTTCTAGAAGATATAGATACATATATATACATATGCATATATATATTTGTATTTCTGTGTGTGTGTATATAAACATATATAAACATATACACACACACACAGAGGGAAATAAAAAAGACTGTAAAAAATGCTTGCCATCAGTTCTGCTGTTTTCCTTTTAGCAGCCCTTTCCAAAGCTGCTGTCAAATGGGGACTGAGGAAGAAGGCTTCAGTCAAGGTGACTATTGGGTTAGTCTGAGTAAACCTGTTACCCTCATGAAATGTGTTTTGAGTCTTATCTTTAATCATGGAATGAAAGGTTTTTGCTCTGTTAAAACATCTTCAAGCTTTGTTGTACAGGCTTGGAATTGTGATGGGGATGCCAGCAAAGAATTCCGTGTACTACTCTCAAGACTGACTGCTATAACTAGATTGAGATCCAGGCCCAGCAATGGCAATGAGTCTGTGCAAACATATCCCATACAATTTGTATTTGAGAGAATTTTGTGTGTTTGTGACAATTGTACTTTGCAAGCTCCATTTCCCTGGCAGAATAAAAATACCTGTTCTAAATTTCCTTTCCTTGAAAATGATAATAGTAAAGCATTTTGCCAAAGTGTTTTCACAGGCATCAGCCTCACAACACCTGTGAGGTGGGCAAAGCTGGTCTTCTTTCTTCATTCTACAGATTGGGAAGACAATGCTCAGATAAATTGATGATCATGGTAAGGCTCAAAGAACCCAGGTAATCTCAGAATCCTTTCATTTGCAGCAATGCGTCCCAAACACAACACCAGGGTCAGATTCCTGAATCCTGTCCCTAAAAGATCTGGAATAGGTCTGGGGATCTGCATGTTTGTAAAAATCTCCCTAATAATTCTGGTGCTCAGACAGTCCACCCTAATGAGGTCATAAGCAGCAGATAACTGAAGGAAATGATGACATATCTCGGTGTCTACTGTGATCATCCCCCCATCAGCTCTATGTACAATTAGATTGAATCCTCAATGGAACCGACTGAGACAGGTCAGAACAGAAATAAAGAAAGCAGAGAAGGAAGTAATTTGGCTCCAAACTGCCTGGGTTCAAATCCCTGCACCTCGACTTAATAGTGTGTAAGCTGGATCAAGTTACTTTACCTCTTTGATCTTCAGTTTCTTCAGGTTTCTGTGAGGATTAAATGGGTTAATCCAGGTAAATCACCTAGAACAGTGGCAGGCACTTAGTAAATGTTATTTATTAGCTATTATTATTATTATTATAATTTTTAAAGCTAATAAAAAACAGAACATTTGATGTTTCATTTTAATGAAACACATATAATCACCAAATATATCAATTGGGGTTCTTTGTATACCAACATAAATCAGCTCTGGCTAACAAAAGCCAAAAGAGGAATTAATTGGAAGTCATGGGACAGCTCACAGAAAAAAGGAAAAGCTGAAGAATGACATCCCCATTAGGACAGGATCAAGACAGCTATGAATATTTAGATGTCAGGAACCAGTTGACAGTCCCTTAGGGTCCTGTCCTTGGCCTAACATATGGTCTATCCTTGAGAAACATCCATGTGCTGAGGAGAAGAATGTGTATTCTGCAGCTGTTAGATGAAATGTTCTGTACATATCCCTTAGGTTCATTTGGTCTATAGTGCCGATTAAGTCTGATATTTCTCTGTTGATTTTAGATGATCTGTTCAATGCTGAAAGTAGGCTGTTGAAGTCTCCAGCTATTATTGTATTGGGGTGTATCTCTCTCTTTAGTTCTCACAATATTTTCTTTATATATCTATATATCTGGGTGCTCCAGTGTTGAATGCATATATATTTACAATTGTTATATCCTCTTGCTGAATTGACTCCTTTATCATTACGTAATGACCTTCTTTGTCTCTTTTTGTAGATTTTGTCTTAAAATCTATTTTGTCTGATACAGGCATAGCTATTCCTGCTCTTTTTTGGTTTCCATTGTCATGGAATATCTTTTTCTATCCCTTTATTTTTCAGTCTGTGTGTGTCTTTATAGGTGAAGTGTGTTTCTTGTAGGTAACAGATTGTTTGGTCTTGTTTTTTTTAATCCATTCAGCCACTCTATGTCTTTTGATTGGAGAATTTATTTACATTCAGTGTTGTTATTGATAAGTAAGAACTTACTCCTGCCATTTTGTTATTTGTTTTCTAGTTGTTTTGTGGTCTTCTCTTCCCTTTTCCCTTCCTTTCTGTTTTCCTTTAAGTGAAGGTGATTTTCTGTGGTGGTATGTTTTAATTTCTTGCTCCTCATTTTTTGTGTATCTGTTGTATGTTTTTTGAACTGAGGTTACCACGAGGCTTACAAATAATATCTCATAACCCATTACTTTAAACTGATGACAACCCTGATTGAGGGTCCTGTCCTCAGGATGAAAGAACCACACTCATTATTTCAGATAACACGTTACTTATTTAAGATTGAAACTCCAGATCATCTATTGACTTGGCTGAGGTCATGTGCCCACCTCTTGCCTAACAGATAAAAGAGCATTCTAACTAAAACTCTCACTAAGACTCTAAAGGTAAGTAAGTAAAATCAGGGTACTGTTACTGGATGCAGAGATACATGCTGGGAAGGCAAAGTAAACAGATATGTACCATCTTACTAACCCCCAATCTTGATTGCTTGGAATTTGTTTACATTTTGCCACAGACGCCAAGATAGGCGTGTTAAAGTCCTCTGGCTAGCCCCAAAAGGAAGCCAGTTTGACTTACAATATGCCAGAAACAACATTAAGAATATTTTAAAGCCCAAGATACTAAAGGATTCTTAAGCCTTTAGTTTTTTCTTTGAGTATTTGGTTTTTAACTATAGGCATCAATGGGCTAGAAATGTCCCTTCACAGATTCTACAAAAAGAGTTTTTCCAATCTGCTGAATCAAAACAAAGGTTTAACTCTGTGACATGAATCCACACATCACAAAGAATTTTCACAGATAGCTTGTTTCTAGTTTTTATCGCGGGATATTTGGTTTTTCACTATAGGCCTCAATGGGCTCAGAAATGTCTCTTCATAGATTCTACAGAAAGAGTGTTTCTAACCTGCTGAATCAAAATAAAGGTTTAACTCTTTGAGATAAATCCACAAAAATCTGTGAGATAAATCCCCAAATCTGAGCCCTTCTCTTTAAAAACTGTGTAAGAATTTTGGAAAACAGGCTCAGGAGCACATAGACCTATAAAAATTTCTAGGAGGCTGGCTGTATAACACCATGTTGATGTAGGAAGGAAACAATACCAGAATAAAAGATGAGGGGATGGGCAGGGCCTGGATTCTGTGGCTCCACTGGAAATAGCAATGGGAAGCTCCCAAAGAAGATATAAAGTTTTCAAAAAGTTGAAACATGATTCATACAAATTAAGAATGCAAATGCATAAAGGTTTTATTGAACCTATTAACTAATATGAAACCAGAAAAACAGTATAGCTGGTGAAAAGAACATTTTGAAGAACTGAATATATATAAGCATTTTGAGGAAGAATGCTAGAATAATATTCCTAGATTAAATAACAAACTGGTAAATATCTTTCAGGAAAATAAAACCATAATCAGCATAATATTTGAGTTCCCTTTTATATCAGACAGAAATAATTTGCATCTCTACTGGAGACAAATCTATAAACTAAAATGTAACTTCCCAAAGTCTGGGCCAAATAGTAAGTAGCTAGTCTCAAACACAGGTGCATGCCTCTAAGATAACTGAATAATCCTTGATGATGGGCGAGAGCTTATTGTTAAACATTGTCCTTTATGAAGAGGAGAGTATGTGAAGAATTCTCTTGATTGTATTTTCAAGCTCTCATAATGTTTCTTAAGAAAGGGATATCAGCAGAAAGCAAGAACTAAGGGAGAAGGAGCAACAGTGGCTGCCAGGGTATCACAGGTAGGAGAGGTCTCTGCCTAGTGGCAGGAGACCAGAGGGGAGGCCTTCCTGCACACAAGGTGTTCCTTTGTCAAGTGTTCTTGAGTAAGAAACCATAATTAATACTTGCAATGGTGGCAAGTCACAGTTGGTGCTTCGTGACTAAAGAAGGACATCAAAAGTCTTGTGTGGGTTACATGCTAGAATAAATGGATTTATTAAAATGTCTTGGTTGGTTAAATACCCTGTGTGCCTGATGCCACAAGAATTTTACTGCATATTATTTAGCCTGCTGTTCTTTTTCTGAAGCAGAAAGCATTTTTCTTTCTCAGTTCTTTGGTTTTTGAAATTCCTAAAAATCCAATTTTCTGTCTTTTTAAGTCCTGTAATTCAAGGACAACGCAGTAGAAATCCAACAATATTATGCCATGATAACTTTATTATCCCAGAATAAAATCATTTTTAGGAAGTAATATTTCTCAAGACATTAAAATGGAATGGATTTTTATTTTCTATAACTGTTTTATTATATTGCTCTCTGACACAGGAAATGAGTTCAATGGCCCTAGGATTCCTTTATTTTATTGTGGTCCAAGGATTCTATATTGATCAGATTTCCCAAATGGTCATATAACATATTTCCATGATAGATTAAAACTGTACATTGTGGCAGATTTTGCCAATTCTTTTAAATTTCATGTCATTAACACAATTAAAATATAAAATATGTGCTGGCTCATTCCTAAGAACTTTTACAATACCATACTTGTGTTGGTCTCCCAAAAATTGAAAATCATTTTGTGAGAATAATGATAAAAGATGTGTTTTAAAAATTATTGTTTCCCACTAGAGAATAGTTTATGTTTGAATATAAAAAAGAAAAGACAGAAAACAGAATTCCTTGCTATTAATTGCTACATCACAGGTAAACCAAAGACTCAAATATTATTGATGGGGTTAGAGGCCTATGGTATTCTTCACCAAGATGTTTCTTCAGCATCTTTTAGAGCATCTATTTTTTTTTTTTTACTATGTGTGTATCTCAGAAGGAAATTTCTGGTCATTATTTGCAACTATCACAAAATGATGAAGCCTTTTGTTGTTTTGTTTTGTTTTCCTTGTTGCTAAAAAGTACTGAATAATTAATGTCTAACCTTTCAAGTCACATTTTTTGAAAAACACATTATGCTTCTCTTTCTAAATGACCTAAGTTCTATTTTAATGTGTTTTTTAATATGTGTATTTTGGAGAGAAGGGAGGGTCCCTTCAAAATTAAAAGCAGATGGCAAAGAAGTTATTTGAGACCAAACTATAAAACTGCTGGAAGTCTACTATAGTTAAGTAAAATAAAATTTCATGTCAAAAGCTGGCTTCCAGGAAAATTATTTTGTTTGTAAAAAGACTGTCAAAATTTCTACTGAGGGCACATGCAATGTAACAGTAATCTGTCTTTTTTTCTTGCCTTTGCAAAGAGGCTTAGATAAGGGAACTGAAGAAAATGCACTTTGGGATCTACAGAAAACTTCCTAATCCATTTATCCAATAAATGCTATTTCCATCTTCTCAGACACTGTTCCAGATGCTGGTGATAATTAGTGAACTAAGTACCCAAGTTCTCAGTCCTGAGGATCTTACAGCTTCATAGCTGAGACAGACAATAAACAAGTAAGCAAAGAAATTAAAGAGATAATTACAGTCTGTGGTAAGTGCTATGAAGGAAATAAACAGGGTTCGTGATAAGGAGTAGTGGGGACAGGGAAACACTTTTTATTTATTTCTTCCTTAATTTCTTCAGTGACTCAATGGTCATTCAGGAGTATGTTATTTAATATTTATGTATTTGTACAACTTCCAAAGTTCCTCTTGTTATTAATATATTCAAAGTGTGATTATCTACTCACTATTGTGGTTCTACAAACTCTCTTTTCTTACCACAAAAGGTAACTGAGTCGAAACATGTCAGTTCCAGGTAACCTATCTACCTTGGGTTGGCTGTCCCATATTCAGATATTTTCCTTGGCATAATAAATAACTTCATACGAGCCAGATTAAATAATATAAGACCATAATAAATAAATATAAGCTAGATTTAAAAATATAATACCATTATAAATAATATAATACCGTTCTGGCATAAAATGTCATATATGGTAAAATTTTTCTATATAAATCCCGTACTTGACAGTTATTCAGGCAAAATTGGGGAGCATCTGAGTGAAAATAAATTTTCTTGAATTAGTTGGTAAAGATTTGCTTGAATTACGGAGTTAATAGTAGCAAAAACAATTGATTTTCTAAAATATGTAGTAAACTGAGCATTAAGTGAACAGTATCATGGGCCTCACCTTAAATGTTGTATCATGAGTTAAACTGAAACTGAGTATTTTAGATTATTATTTAGTTGACTTCTGAAATTGCATAGCTCAATGGAAAGAGTTGGACTAATTTTGAGGTCAGACAGGGCCTCAATTTCAGCTCAGTCACTTAGCAGCTGAGTTTGAGCAAGTTAGTTAAGCCGTCAGAGCCTCAGTTTGACCATCTGTAAAATGGTGCACCACTATGCACTCCTCAGAAGTGTTTTGAAGATTAAATAACTGCATGCACATAACAGCATCCAACACATAAGACATGCTCAATAAATGTGGTAGTTTCTTCTTCTTCTTTTCTTTGAAAATCTTAAGCTGAAATAATGACCATTAAGTGAAAGAAAACTAAATTAAGTAAAATGTGTTTCTTCTGGCAAGAAGATCAGTTTAAGAATATTGATTTAAGAATAACATAGCTCTCAGGGCACATACTGCTGAATTCTCTAAGAAACAATATACAAGTATTTGACTTTAGCAATCTTTAAAATTTAGTTGCACTAATGTTGCTGGTGCTGAGATTTAAAGCTTCAACAACCCATACCTTAAAATAGCTTTTAAATTCCTACATTTGAATTATTTTCCACAGTGATAACAACCAAAAACCCACAGGTAAAAGAGAGAACAGTAGATAAGAAGGAAAAATTTATTAACTTTTGTACTCTAGGGAAAAAAAAACCTGAGGGATTCTTAGAAGTATGTTTGAATTTGGGAATATCAAACCTTTAAAAAAGTTACATAAGTATATACCCATTACACAGATTTACCCTCTTAACCATTTGTCCTTGGACTCTCATGCTCACTCACATTCTCATTTTCTCTCTATTCAGATGCATAGAGAAATAAATTTTTTTCAAACATTTAATGGTAGGTTGCATACAGCCCTTTACCCCAAACTCCTAAATACTACAGTTTTTTGTATTATAAAAAAGATATTCCCTTACATACACACACAAAATACAATAAATTTAACATTGATACAAAATGTATCTATTGTCTTTATTAATATCTTGGCAATTTACACAATAAAGTCCCCATGAATGTAAGCTTTTTGTTGTTTTTTGTTTTTGTGTTTTGCTTTGGGTTTTGGTTTTTAGTTCCTGAGTTTTTCCCATCTAGAACATGATCCAGTAGGATAATTATACTCGGTTTTCATGTCTCTGGACAACCACCACAAAATTGTCAGATTCAAGGGTCGGGCAGTATGTCCAGATCATCCCCATTCCAGGAGCCCCAGGGAGCCCATTTCCCCAGTCAGGCCCTGCCAGCATGGGCAAAAGAGGAGAAGTTCCTCAGGCTGCCCTCTTCATTGTCCCTGGCTTTGTCTTTAGGGATAGTCAACAAGAAAAGTCTTCCATCTCCTCTGAGGAGGGAAATTTCCATCAACAAAATGTTTCTGTACAATTAGACAAGATTAGCCACATGCTACCACATCCTCTGAAAAACCTGGTCTCTGTTATGTTTCTCATAACCAAGGATATTTATTCTTTCCAAATATATTTGTTCTTCTAGTAACTGAGTGCTATCTTCTGTCTCTACTGTGTTTGGAGTATTGTTTTGGGAATCGCAGAAGTTTGAGCTCAGGGGAAGGAAGGAGTCCTCCTCAGCTCTTCCTGAGTGCCTGCTTTGGCTTCTCAGAGGCGACCACAGGTTGGGAGGGAGGTTGACAGTAGGTTTGCACATCCTCCCTGCTCAGTGGTA
This sequence comes from Pongo pygmaeus, assembly GCF_028885625.2. Lineage (NCBI taxonomy): Eukaryota > Metazoa > Chordata > Mammalia > Primates > Hominidae > Pongo > Pongo pygmaeus. Next base: position 89,604,785 of record NC_072384.2, read on the forward strand.
GGCAGCCAAGGGAGTAGGCAGCATGGGGCTGCTGGGTCTTTTTCACCCACCTGGATCAAGTGAACAGTGACTCATTCTCAATAGTCATGTTCACAGGTTACAGACCTTCCCTTCTTCACTCACCTCAGAGAAGGTAAAAAGAGCTCAGTGTGCGAGACACTGATATGTATGTGCATAGTAACCTGATTATGAGATTCTGTGTACTCACGGTGGAATGAGAGTGGTAAAGCAGTATCTATAGTTTCCTTTTCCTCTTTATGCCAGAAGGAGGACAGAGAAAGAGGAGAAAAAGACCAGGAGTCAAAAGAAGACAAGGACATGCAATCTCTATGTATTTTCATGTAGTGCTGGGTCACTTTCCACCACTAGAGTGTGACCTGGATTCTAAGCTTGATACATAAAATTGACTCTTGACCTGGGCAGGCTCTCCCCACCTCTTCTCCATGCTGCCACCTCCACTCCAAGAAAGCCTAGCTCCATAGTGGGTCAGGAACATAAAAATTTCTTCTGAATACTGTGGTTTTTTTGCATTTTAAAGATGGTTTCCAATATCTTTGAACCGAGAGCTGCATACACATTGGGTGGGAGTTTGGGTGGTGAACAATATTGCTGTGTCAGATTGTGGGCTGGCCCAGGGTACAGTGTATGATCAGGGTATGTTTGCTTAAGGGTCTGTTGTATCTGTGATGTTAATCTGTCTGGGAAGCAAACTCTAAATACATCAGAGCAATCTCCCTCTGAAGTAGGCACCGTTAGAAAATGAAGCCTCTCCCCAAGGAGTCTGCCCAAGGTGCCTGAATTGACATCATTGCTGAATGAAGGTATCACCCGGGTATCAATAGTGGAAAGATTCATGGTGCCGCCTCTTTGTGCTTAATGGAAAATGAGGCAGAAAGTGAGAAATTGGTTTGGGTGTTACTAAATAAGGAGGAAGAAAGAAGAACGAAAGGGGTCAAAAGAATGAGCCAGCTGGTTGGAAGGAAAGGTAATGTTCCTATTATCCCCAATCCTGTCTGCTCCACACACATACAACCTGATCTGGATGCCACCTCCTGAAGCCTCATCAGGCACTGTGAGCATATTGGCACCATCCTGGTGGAAACGTGTAATGGCCTAGTGTTTTAGCACAAAAATAACGTTTATAGAAATATTGTCAGGTATGGCATGCCCCTCTCTCCTCTCTGGGGATGATGGCCTTGGTATGTTCCTTCTGGCCATGCTTGATGACAAGATGCAGGAATTATCCTCTGTACACAGTTCAACCATCAAGGTTGAGGCACCACCACGTGATTTTCATGCTCTGGCTGGAGCACTGACAGACCTCCTCCAGAGACAACAACAGTTCATGTACCAAGGGTGAGTCCTACACCTTGCCCCCTGGAGCAATGTTTCCACAGGTTGCCTTGGGCCCCAGTTCAACACTTTGAAGCCAAAGCAGTCAGAGACACCAAGTGGGTCCTCAACCTTCCTACTTTTAATCATTTTTCTGTCCATTGGACTCTCTTGCTTCATGTCATCTAGATTAAAGCCACAGACTTCAAGGGATATCAAAGAAGGCAAAGAAGCTATCGAGAGAATGGAGCTACTAGTTCTTTTTTTTTTAAGTTCTTTTTTTTTAAAGTTCTTTTTAAAGTTTTTTTTTTAAGTTCTTTTTTTAAGTTTTTTTTTTTTTTAAGTTCTTTTGATGATGAACTTAAAGGAAACTTTTTAAGTTCAGAAAGGCTGAGTTACCCAATAAGTGAAAAATCCAGTACTGGGGAACTCAGGGGATGTGACTGCTTGTCTGGTGATGTTTGGCATGAACAGAACAAAGACACCTAATTAAGAGCTGAATGATTCCTCCAGGAATACAATCAAAGTCATCCCTGACCTCCAGGTTTTTGCTTATCTCTAGAGACATAAAGAAGATGAAGCAATCAGGCAGAGTTTTAAAACAAAGGAGTAAAGGAAGGATTTCCCCAATCTTACTCTGCTTCCTACACTGTGTTTCTCCTTCCCAGGATCAATCCCATATGAAAAAGCAGGAGGACAGGCTGGGCACAGTGGCTCATGCCTGTAATCTCAGCACTTTGGGAGGCCGAAGCGGGCGGATCACGAGGTCGGGAGATTGAGACCAGCCTGGCCAACATGGTGAAACCCTGTCTCTACTAAAAATACAAGAATTAGCTGGGTGTGGTGGCACACGCTTGTAATCCCAGCTACTCGGGATTACTCAGGCAGCTGAGTCAGGAGACTCACTTGAACCTGGGAGGTGGAGATTGCAGTGAGCCAAGATCGAGCCTCTTCACTGCAGCCTGGCCACAGAGCGAGACGCCATCAAAAAAAAAAAAAAAAAGAGGACAAAACTCATTCGCTGCATACCAGTGGGAGAGATGAGGAGCTCTTTCTCACGTAAAATAAAATGTTGAAGCAAATTTTGTGCCTAGACCTAGGGCTCACAGTGTTGCTTAATTCCTGGGGTCATTTTTCACTTCATATAGATGACTCTGATATTGAATACAATGGGAATGGGCTCCCCGGAGTCATAGGATACTAAGCTCTATACCCCACACCTAATAGAGGGCTAATAAAAAAATGCATGAAGGGCTAGGTGCAGTGGCTCATGCCTGTAATCCCAGCACTTTGGGAGGCCAAGACAGGTGGATCACCTGAGGTCAGGAGTTCGAGACAAGCCTGGCCAACACGATGAAACCCTGTCTCTACTAAAAATACAAAAATTAGCTGGATGTGGTGGCGGACACCTGTAACCCCAGCTACTTGAGAGGTTGAGGCAGGAGAATTGCTTGAACCCGGGAGGTGGAGGTTGCAGTGAGTTGAGATTGTGCCATTGTACTCACTGTACATATAATAATAAAATAAATAAAATAATAAATATATTTTATTATATTTAAATAAATATAATAATAATAATAATAATAAAATAAATAAAAATTTAAAAATGCATGAATGGGCTGGAGCTTGGGGATGGCGTGGCTATGGCCTACACATTTTGGGAGGTTGGTGTTTTAATGTTATAAGAAGGTTTTACATTCTTTTATTTATTATGAAAGAAAATAGAAGCATCTAGCTGAGGCTCCAAACAATTACATTTTAACATTTCATCTGCCATCATCAGAATAACCCTCTAAAGAAATTTCCTTTAAAATGTTCCTCTCCAACAAATGTCCACATAAAACTTGTACATGAGTCTTCACAGCAGCATTACTCATAATAGGCAAACAGTGGAAACAATAAAATGTTCATCAACTTATAAATGGATAAATAAAATATGGCATACCCATACAATAGAATATTACTTGGCAATAAAAAGAAATGAGTACTGATACATGCTACAACATGGATAAGTCTTGAAAACATTACACTAAATGAAAGAAGTCAGTAACAAAAACCCACATATCATGTGATTCTATTTCTATGAAATGTCAAGAATAGGCAAATCCACGGAGACATAAAATAGATTAGTGGCTGCCTTGGGAGAAAACAGGGAATGACTACTAATGCTGCTAATGGGTGTGGGGTTTTGTGTTGAGGCGATGGAAATGTTCTAGAATTATATCTGTTGATTGCTGTACAACTCTTTCAATATATTAACTTGATTGATTTATACACTTTAAAGGGTAAATGTTATGGTATGTGAATTATATTTCAACAAGGCTACTATAAAAAAAGTTTCCACTTTAGATGCAAAGCTCAGAAGTACAAGTAAATAGCATTTCAACCAAGCAAAAACTAAATGAAAAAAAGAAAACACTGCCTGTACCTCAAATTAAGACGGAAAAGAAAAATATCAAAATTGGTTTTCTTTGAGTTGTGGAACTCTCGGTAAATTTTTCTTTCCACTGTATTTTCCACATTTTAAAAAATAGGCATGTATGAATTTTTAATGAAAAAACAAACACCAAAACTAATGCCCATAGAAAAAACAAAACAAAACAAATAAGTACACCAAGAAGTTAACAGACTTTAGTTTGGGGGAGTGGGATGGTGATTGATTTTTAATTTCTTCTTTTTGTGTGTCTTTATTCTCAACTTTTAAATATATAAATAGGCATTACTCACTTAAATAAAGGGAGAAAATTCCTGGATTATGGACATGGCTGAGCTCATTTTCATGTGCTCCCAGAGGTCTGGCCAAGGTGCCATAGGCCTTCACGGAAGGGCGTGCACCATCATGCTAGGCTTGAGGATTCCTGAAAAAGCATACTGAAGCTCTGGAAGGAACCGTTCACGACCAAAGGTAGAAGACGTGACTTGCCCACCTAGAAATTAGTCAGCCTTTAACATGTCCATTTCGGTACAGCAGTACTTGCTGTTCATCCAGCTTTGATGCTGAGGATAGCCGGCAGCCCAACATAAAGGTAGCTCATCAGTAAATATCTCCAAAACTCAGAAATTTCATTGAAGACTGGTTATGGCGATTATGAGTAAATACCTTTATCTTCCCTTTCTTTTATATCCACTCTTTCATCCTTTGCTTAGCTAATTTGTATCCCTTCCAGTCTCATCTTAAGTCTTCCCAGAAGCTTGCCCTGACCTCTCTCGGTTCACCTCACCCTTTCTCTGGTTTGAGGCCCCTCCTATGCGCTCTCACAGCAAACTGCACTTTCCATGTCACAGTATTTATCGCTCAGAAGGTAATTTTCTGTTCAGTTCTCTGCCTCTCTAACTACATCATGTGCTACCTGAGGCAAAGACAGCTGTCTTGTTCACTATTATATTCCCAGTACCTAGTTTAAAATAAAGTAGAAGCTAACATTTACTTGTGGGATGCAGAATAATATGTGTATGGCTCTACAGGAAGCACTGCATCAGTCTCACATCTTCATTCTGCACGGGAATTGGGAAGGCACGCTGGATTAAAAGTGGTCTTCCATGCTAACACAAGACATGCCTTCTGGATGGGTAGTGATACACAGACTGTGTCTCCAACAGAAATCTGGAGAACTACAAAAACAAACATGTGGTCATTTGAATCTATCTCCCTGTTAGCTAGGGAGAGCTCAATTTTCATTCCAGAGAATCATCTATGTTATTCCTATTGTTTGGTTGTTTTGTTTTTGTTTTTGTAATTGAAACCTGAAAAGGAATCAAAACACTAACAGGAAGCATACGCTGCTAAACAACATCAAGGGCTGGGGGCAGGGAAGAACAGACGGAAGTAGAAAAGGGAGAATGAAAACAAACTGAATAAAACAACATTCCAAAACATACTCTTATTCTAAGACAGCAGGAAGCTATCTGACTGTGGTTCTCATGATGTAAAACATTTGACAAGTTGGCTCATCTTCAAGAGAAAAAAATAATACAAACAACTTCTTGATTTCAATCTAGACTTTTTCTTGGACATCAAGCCAAAAAATATATATATATATAATCTTTCTTTTTCCAAGCTGGGATCTTAGCCAAAAAAAGAAGACGGAAAATTCTGAAATTCAATTTTCATTAATAGGATTATGTCATATAGGTTGGGCATGGTAGCTCCCACCTGCAATTCCTTGGGAGGCCGAGGTGGGTGGATTGCCCGAGGTCAGGAGTTCTAGACCAGACTGGGCAACATGGAGAAGCCCCATCTCTACTAAAATACAAAAAATTAGCTGGGCGTGGTGGTACATGCTTGTAGTCCTGGCTACTCAGAAGGCTGAGGCCCAAGAATTGATCGAACCTAGGAGGCGGAGATTGCAGTGACCCGAGTAGATGGCAGAGTGAGACTCTGTCTCCAAAAAAAAAAAAAAAAAAGAAAGGATTATGTTACATAGGCTAAACATAAACACTGAGAAACAGTGAAAAGACTGGATGAACAGAATATCAGCTTCAGAATGAATATAAAAAGGTTGGCTGTTTATCTTGATGATTTTTTAAAAATGTTTTTAATGCTCTTAGAAGACAAACACGCTCCTTCACTGTTTGAGCTCAGCAGTTACTACAGTAGGCACTTCAGGAGTGTCTGTATATCTGGTGCCTTTCTATTCTCTCCCCACTCACCCTCCCATCAACATGCACTTGCTAGCACCTTTTGCCTTTAGGAAAGATGAATCCCAGGAAACATGTGATGCCCCTTCCTGACCACAGGTGACTGAATCTGCACCAACACCTTGCCTTACTGTTACCAAACATATGTTCTCGATTTAAAGCAACATACAGATGGCAAAGTCAATTTGGTTTTAATTCATCCCCCTTTATATCAAGAATAAATTTATGTTGCTTTGAATCACTAATTTAAACACTATTCCATAACAATATAGTGAAAGAAGGAAAACGGAGGGAGGAAAAACAGAAGGAAGGAGGGAGAAAGAAAAGGAGGAAGGGAGGAAAGGTGGAAAGAAGGAAGAAGGGAAGGAGGGAAAAAGGAACAGAAACATATTAAGCATTTCCACAGAGGTAAAATAAATACACATTGACCTGAGTTATGGTCTCAAAGTGATTCAATACATTTTGACCTTTGAAAAGTAAAATCTTGTTATTGGGATTGAGAATTTATAGATACTGAACATATCTATAAATTCTGCTTCAATCTAAACAATTGTACTACATTAGTCAGGTAGTCATAAAATTACCCATGAACTTTGAATTTCAGTATGAATCCAGGCAGCAAAAAAAAAAAAAAATGAAATAACTCTCCTCTTTTGAGAAATATGGAATAAAACTGAATAAGATGAAGCCATTTTCCAGAGTATTTACCTACCTGGTAAAAACAAAAAAGAATTCTTTAACATGTAATGCTATGGTGAATTTAGCTGAATTCTAGTTAAATCTACCATAAGTAGTAATAACATTATATTCATTTATTTAACAATCGTTTATTGAAATCTACCACACCAGGCCCTGTAGCAGGCACTAAGGATATAACAATGGACAAAATAGACATAAATTCCTGACACATGGAGCTTACATTTGAGAGGGCGAAGATAAAATAATAAAATACACAGCATAGTCTGTTATATGTGGTGATAAAAGTAAAATAGAGAAAATGAAACAAGGAATGGTCAGGAAATTCCTAAATTAAAAACTTACATTTGATAAAGATCTGAATGGACCTTTAAATGTATCCACATAGTCTAAATGTTTAGATTGAAGTGATACTTTCTGAAAACAAAACATGAAGGGCAACTCTTCCTAGTTAAGAGTAGACTTTCTGTTCCTAGAACGAGGATACCATCAAGGTGGCATCATCCAGCCTTTGTCCAGCTGGCAAACACCATCAAAGTTTTGTGGAGCCTTCCCAGACTCCCTTATTCTCAGACGGGATTAATCATCCTCTCCTCTGTGTGATGCCTCCTCACTATGTACAGACTTCTATGACATACCAGGCGTTCTTCCCTAGTAAATTATAGGTGCCTTAAGATTTTTTTATGGCTCTGTTTGCCCCTAACATGTAGCACAAGGACTTATTCATTACAGGATTTATTATATAACTCTTTTTTTTTTTTTTTATACTGGGTCTTGTTCTGTCGCCAGGCTGGAGTGCAATGGCACAATCTTGGCTCACTGCAACCTCCACCTCCTAGGCCCAAGTGATTCAAGTGCCTCAGCCTGCCAAGTAGTTGAGACTACGGGCATACGCCACCACACCCGGCTAATTTTTGTATTTTTAGTACAGACAGGGGTTTCACCATGTTGGCCAGTATGGGCTTAAACTCCTGACCTCAAGCGATCCACCTGCCTTAGCCTCCCAAAGTTCTGGGATTACAGGCATCAGCCACCGCGCCTGGCCCTCATTTTTTTAAATTTACTGTAACTGTAATTAGTTACAGTAAACACAATTATAAAACAAACATCTCAATATCCAAATTAGTAATCACTAAATAAAACAGCAGTTGGCTAGATTATCCTTGAACTAGAGAATAGGGTACTCCCACCTATAAATTCTTCAAGCGTTTCTCATGGCTTATAGGAGAGACCATTCAGAGACCTTAGCCCGGCATTCAAGGCCTGCAGCAGCTGGATCCTGCCTGCCTTCCCAGCCTCCTCTTCGGCCATCACCCCACACCTCCCCTATTCCAGTCATACCACCATGTTTACCGTCCCCTAAAGCCATGCCTCTGAGTCTCTGCAGAGGCTGTTTCCTTTGCCTGGAGTCCTTGTTCTCCCTCTGTGCCTGGTAAACTCCTACTCATCTTAAGCATCTGTTCCAGCTTGGTTTCCTTTTAAAAGTCTTCCATGATTTCCTCAGGTAGAGTTACTCTTTCCTCTGAGCTCCCAAATTTCCATTCCTCAGCTACAATATTTATTACATTGTGGTGTAGCTCTTTCCTTGTCTGGCTTCTCCACTTGGCTGAGACTTCTTTGAGGATAGAGACCATTTTACTCATCTTTGTACCTTCAGTAGGTAGCAACAGTGCCAATCACATAGTAGTAACTTAGTAAGTCTAGGTTGACTGAGTGTTGAATATATTTTAAATGCTTGATTGAGAACATTCAGTGACATTGTCAGAGAGAAGAAAAACAAGTTTCTAGTGTACTTTTTTCTATATACCATTCTGCACTTTGGGTAAGGTGGCTCACATTGTGAAAGCATACAGATCTAAACCAATAACATCATTTACCTAAAAAGCAAGAATCTCTTAAATCCTTGGTGATAGAACATGTATGTAGTATGCTCTATTTCATAAGGCATTAAAGATTTAAAATACATTCAAAATAAGAAATGTAAATAAGTGGAAGAGCTAAATAAGCAAGTGGTTTTAATTGGGGATGAATTTGCCCCCTAGGGGACATTTGGCAATGTCTGGAACCATTTTTGGTTGTTATAACTTGGAGGATGGGGCTGCTACTACCATGTAGTGGGTAGAGGCCAGGGATGCTGCTAAACATCCTGTAAAGTAGGGGTCCCCAACCCCCAGGCCACGGACCAGCCTGTTAGGAACCCAGTCATTTAGCTGGAGGTGAACAGCGGGAGAACCCGCAAAGCTTCATCTGTATTTACAGCCACTCCCCAATGCTCAAGTTACTACCTGAGCTCCACCTCCTGTCGGATGAGAGGTGGCATTAGATTCTCATAGGAGTGCAAACCCTATTGTGAACTGCACATGCAAAGGACCTAGGTTGCATGCTTCTTCTGAGAATCTTATGCCTGATGATTTGTCACTGTCTCCCATCACACCCAGATGGGACCAACTAGTTGCAGAAAAATTAGCAAAGGGTTCCCACTGATTCTACATTATGGTGATTTATATAATTATTTCATTATATATTACAAGGTAATAATAGAAATAAAGTGCATGATAAATGTAGTGCACTTGAATCATACCAAAACCACTCCCCCCGGCCCCCGGTCTGTGGAATAATTGTCTTCCACAAAACTGTTCCCTGGTCCCAAGAAGACTGGGGACAGTGCCATAAATCATAGGACAAACCCCACAGCAAAGAATTATCTGGCCTTAAATGCCAATGGTACCAAGGTTGAAAAACTCTGACCTAACCCTTTTACCTCAAGAAACTATAATTTTTTTTTTTTTTTGCAAATTACTATAATGACATTGAAGTTATGATGGGTTCTTAGGGTAATGTAATTGGTTCACTAGTCAACTGCTAGGAATGCACAACTTCTAAAAATAATTGTAAAATGTTGTACTCTGAACTCAGGGAAATATCAATCTTGAGAAAAGTGAAGGGCTGGGTATCATGTTCAACGTTTGATCAGTACTAATTTGAACTCTGCTAAAACAATTAGGTGATAATAAACATCATATTCAATCTCAAAACATTTGGATAATTATTAATAAGCATTAAAGAAAGCATTATTGCTGATAAAATGGATGATGACTTTGGAAAGAATCACTTGGCTACTTAGCAATAAGCTTACCAACCTTTGTAACATTTCAGCAATGCATACAAAATTAAGGTAGTTTAAAAATCAGAATATACATCAAAGCAGAATCAGAAAATGTGAAAGTACTCTAAATAATGAAAACTAAGCTTAACTTGTCACCCAGATTCCAGAATATATGTTAAGAATATGGTGAGAATAGCAACACTTCAAACTTACTTACCTTATTCCAGTGACAATATAGGAATGTGATGCAAAACAAAATCTCTACCTCTGTCTCTAACTTGTTACTGACCATATTTTGACGACCTACAGGTGGGCTTCACTTAGATTTACCTTTAACATACAAATACAGATTGAGCATCCCTAATCTGAAAATCTGAAATCTGAAATGCTCCAAAATCCAAAACATTTTGAGTGCTGATATGACACTACAAATTGAAAATTCCACACCCGCTACCTTTGCTTTCTGATGGTTGAATGTACACAAACTTTGTTTCATGAACAAACTTATTGAAAATATTGTATAAAATTACTTTCAGGCTATGTGTATAAGGTATATATGAAACATAAATGAATTTTGTGTTTAGACTTTAATCTCATCCCGAAGATCTCATTATGTATATGCAAATAGTCTAAAATCCAAAAAACTCTGAAATACCTAACACCTGCGGTCTCAAGCATTTCAGATAATACTCAACCTGTGTAACACTTCAAAAAATGAACTCGTCATTTTTCCATAATGAAATGGAAGCTCTTAAATTATTTTCGATGGCATCACCTAATTTCTGAGTACCTAGGCTCATAATTCTATTATCTTTCATTTCACTCTCTACACTTCAGCCTCAATATCCAACTACCCTCTGGATTTGTATCCTACAGTATCTTTTCGATTTGATCCTTTGCCCAGTTTATTCCCTTTTATCCCTGCTCTTAAAGCCACCGCTTTAATGAGGTCCTTATCATTTGTTTCTAGATTTCTGTAACAACCTCAAAGGTCTCTTATCTTTCTTTAGTCTCTCCCTGCTCCACTCAGGTTATTACATGACAATGAAATAATAACAACCACAACTATAATACCGACAATTCTAGGCTACTGCAGCTTGGGGGTTTATAGCCCAAGTTTTGGAGTCAGATTGCCTGGATTTCAAGTACTTAATAACAATCATATGAAGTAGCCACTATGATTATCCCCATTTCACAAATAAGAAAGTGAAAGTGTAGAGGATGGAAGTCACTTACCCTAGGTCACCTATCTAGTAAACAGGTAGCCAGGACTTGGTCTAGTCAGTTTGGCCCATCCTCCAGCCTATTTTCACCCCGGACTTGGTGGGTCCTATATCCATACCATGGAGCTACCCTCCATATATCTTGACCCTATGTGCCTAACTTATTTTCTCTTTTAGTATCGCTTTTGCATGTAATAGGCTAGTAACATTTATTTCACTTTTCATGATAGTGAGTCATTTTGAAATTGTTCTCAAGTAGCTCCATTTTTTAATTTTTTGTCGCTTCATCTAGGCTTAAGTTTTTGAGTATTTTTCTTTCAAATTACTAACACCAATTAATACATATTATATATAATATATTTTTATATATAATATGTAATATATATAATTTGTATATTATATATAATAAATATATATAATATACTATGTATACTTATATAGTATATAATATATATAAAATATATAGTATATTATATATAAAATATATATAATATATAATATATAAAAATATATATAATAATTCATATATAATAAATATATATTTTATATATAAATAATATATATTATATATTATATATATTATATATTATAATATATATTATATAATATTATATATATTATATAATATATAATAAATATATAATATATATAATATATAATAAATATATATAAAAATATATTATATATAAATAAATATATAATATATACAATAAATATATAATATTATATATTATATAATATATAATATATTATATTATATATAAATATATTATTATTATATTAATTTAATATTATATTATTAATTATATTATTATAATATATTTATATATTATAATAATATATAATATAATTAAATATATTAATTATAATAATATAATATTAATATAATATTATATATAATAATATATATTATATATATTATATATAGTATATATATTATATACATACTTTTTTTTTTGAGATGGAGTCTCACTTTGTTGCCCAGGCTGGAATGCAGTGGCACGATCTCGGCTCACCACAACCTCCACCTCCTGGTTTCAAGTGATTCTCCTGTCTCAGCCTCCTGAGTAGCTGGGACTACAGGCATGCACCACCATGCCCGGCTAATTTTTGTATTTTTAGTAGAGACAGGGTTTCACTATGTTGGCCAGGCTGGTCTTGAACTCCTGACCTCAGGTGATCCGCCCGCCTCAGCCTCCCAAAGTGCTGGGATTACAGGCGTGAGCCACCGGGTCTGGCCAACACTGATTAGTATTAAGTACTTTCAGACTATCTTTAATTACATAGGTGAAAACCCTTTACAAATAAAAAATGCAAGAAATTGTAAAAAACCAAACACTGCATATTCTCACTCATAGGTGGGAATTGAACAATGAGAACACATGGACACAGGAAGGGGAACATCACACTTCGGGGACTGTTGTGCGGTGGGGGGAGGGGGGAGGGATAGCACTGGGAGATATACCTAATGCTAGATGACGAGTTGGTGGGTGCAGCGCACCAGCATGGCACATGTATACATATGTAACTTACCTGCACCTTGCGCACATGTACCATAAAACCTAAAGTATAATAATAATAATAATAATAAATAAAAATATAAAATTAAAAAAAAACAAAACAACAACAAAAAAAAACAAAAAAAAGAAATTGAGGTGAATACCTAATAAGAGGCATTATTATAAGTATAAAAGTCAAGTTGGAGATTCCCAACATTTCCTAACAAATAATCACAGCAAGCTAAATTTGGGGATCTTGAAAAATAGTAAAGATTTTAGGCTTCATTTGCTAATGCCAAATACAAGGGTTGAAAAATCAAAAACTTTATTTTTCCAATTAGTATAATTGGTCCAGTTGTTCGAGAATAACACCCAGCTTGAGGGCATAAAAGCTTCTGACACTTTCAATTGAAATCACACCCTAGATTGGAAGTTGGCAGTGATAGTTTTTACAATTTTTACAATAACAGCATTTGAGCAAGAATCTCAGGAAGGATAGAGAAAAACATTTTTCTCCTTTCAGTACCACTGTTACCACTATGGTCACCATTCTGAAACCTTTCATTGGAATGACAGCCACAAGTCTTCAATTTGGCTTATCCATATTCAGAAAAGAGGAAGACATAAGAAGCTTATAATTTTATTATTTTTGAGTGCCTCCTCTGTGTCAGGCGCTGGAACAGGGTTTCTCAACCTTACCACGATTGACATTTTGGGCCAGGTAATTCTTTCTTGTGGGGGGCTGCACAGTGCATTGTGAGATGTTTAGCACATCTCTAACCTCTCTACCCACTAGATGCCAGCAGTGTATCCTCAGTCATGACAATCACGACTGGGGAGCAAAACCATCCCTGGTTAAGAGCCACTGCACCAAACTGAGGTCTTTCTTTACAAATGTCTTATTGATTCCTCAAAACAATTTGACAAACATGCCAATAGTACTGTCTCTATTTTACAGATAAGAAAATGGCAACTCAGGAATGCTGCCAATTTGGCCCAGGTGACCCAACTTGCCCAGGGTCAGCTGATCACATGTTTTTTGTTTTTGTTTTGTTTTGAGACAAGAGTTTCACTCTTGTTGCCCAGGCTGGAGTACAATGGCATGATCTTGGCTCCCTGCAACCTCTGCCTCCCAGGTTCAAGTGATTCTCCTGCCTCAGCCTCCCAAGTAGCTGGGATTACAGGTCCTGCCACCATACCCAGCTAATTTTGTATTTTTTTTAGTAGAAACGGGGTTTCACCATGTTGTTCAGGCTGGTCTCGAGCTCCTGACCTCAGGTGATCCACCCAGCTTGGCCTCCCAAAGTGCTAGGATTACAGGCGTGAGGCATCGCGCCTGGCCTGACCCCATGGTCTTGACTGTGCATTGCCACTTCTTTAATGTAGGTGATGTTTGGTTTTGTGCCTCTCTCCCTTGGTTTCTCACCCACAAAGGTACAACCTATAGGCAGAGGCCACAGAAGAACCTTCAGAAGATAATAATGAAGACAAATGTCATCTCTACAGGGTTGTGAGATGATCTCAGGAATCCTCATATTATGCCCCAAAACCTTGAGCCACAGTATTTCTATGCAGAGCAACAGAATTTTGGTAAATCCTACCCGGAGTGGGTAAATAAGGAAAAATGGAATTATTCTAAAAATACATTTCAGGAATGCGAACTTTAAATGTATAAGGTTCCACCTTTAATTCCTCCCTCTTCCTCAGTTTCCCTGCCAAGTCCCTCATCAAGTAACATGGATGGCTCTTCCACTCAGCTTCTCTTTTCTTTTCCTACAAAATTCATTGTATCCCTGACCCTCACGAGGCTGTATGGCACTCCAGTTTATTCAGCATCCTGCTGCCAGACCAATCTTTCACAATAATTAAATTCACCAGGTTACTGTCCTGCCAGAAAACCACTAATAAATCCTCATTTTCTGAAGCATCATGTTTAAATTTCACTAAATTGATATTCCAGGCCCTTCAAATACTGTCTTCGTCTACCCCTTGTCATGTTGTCTCTCCTCCTTGCACCAAATTCCTCACTATCCTACACATTTGCTGAGGAGAATACTGCCTTTTTAAGCCCCTCATCCTATGGCTTCCTTGCTTGTCAATGCCATCCCTTTTCTGCATCTCTGTGTCAAAATCCCGGCCACTCTTTTAGGCCCAGCTCAGTTGAAGGCCCTCCAGAGAGCATTTTGAGTATTGCAGCCTCATCAAGGCCTTTAAAGATATTCACAGCCCTGACTGTCTAACCCATACCACCTAGAATCTCAATTTTAACTCTCTGGTATCTGCTGGAGTTTCACGTTTGCCCAGATGGATTATAATTCTGTTGCATGTTGGTACTGTATCTCAGACTTATGGACTATGCTCAGAGAAGGTCCTCAGTGAGCCCTCACAAATGGAATCCATAAAATTCTCCTGCTGCTGTAGGAATAAAGGGAATACTTCAGAGAAATCTAAACCCCTAATCTTATCTTTATGTCTGGGGCTCCACCCAATATGAGGTCACCTTATGTTCACTGCTACTTGGAAACACTATCACCAGCACACCTGCCAACTCATTTCCAGCTTTGGCCCTTTGTCAGCCCTGAGCTTTCAAGACTCCTGGTCTCCTTTTCTTATCAGCACACCTTGACTTACTTCTGTATCATGGTCTTTGACACTGACCTTCTTCCTGGGGAGTAAACCTAAATCATCACTCTGAGATTGTGCTTTATGGCCTCTTTACTGGTGTCTCTGGGAATGGAAATTATGACATCATCTGAGCCTTTGATTCCCAAAAATAACTGAGGATAAGATCACTTGTGTGCTTATTAAACATCCAGTTTCCAGGCCCTGCTCCAGACCTACTGCCTCAGAATATCCAGGATAAGGGCCTAGGAACTGAAGAAATTAACAAGCATCCCAGGTGGTTCTTATGATCAGATGAGTTAAGGAAGCACTGATCTCAGCTACTGGGTAATATTTTACCAACTCAGCTGATGAGATATTCGGGTTCAACTGACAATCAGAAAATAGGCATCCTGGAGAAGGAAATCATTGATTTCAGGAGCCTGGCAGCATTCCTCCTCATCAACTTCCATTTTTCTAGCTATTAATATAAGGAAGTGTATTAGTCCATTTTTACACTGCTGATAAAGATATACCTGAGACTGGGTAATTTGTAAGGAAAAAGAGGTTTAATGGACTCACAGTTCCACATGGCTGGGGAGGCCTCACAATCACGGTGGAAGGTGAGGGAAGAACAAAGGCATGTCTTACATGGCAACAGGTAAAAAGAGAATGAGAATCAAGCAACAGGGTAAACCCCTTATAAAACCTTAAGATCTCACGAGACTTATTCACTACCATGAGAACAGTATGGGGAAAACCATGATTCAATTATCTCCCACTGGTTTCCTAACACAATACGTGGGAATTATGAGACCTACAATTCAAGGTGAGATTTGGGAGAGGACACAACCAAACCATATCAGGAAGTATGCTCTATTAATGAACCACTAATATAAAAACTAGCTGTGGTTCCTTAAACAAGTCATCTAGGAATTCTGAACTTCAATTTCCTAACTTATACAAAAAGGGAGGGTTGGACAATATCAGTAGTTTTCTTTTATGGATACTCACTGCATTTGCCCTTAGACTCACCCCTGGGAATTCTAATTTTATTGATACAACGCTGTTGTAAAATTGAGGTTAAAATAAAGTGAACTGGTGATTTTTAAGATGACTCATGGCTCTGAAATAATCCTTTGATTTAATAACTCTATTATTTGTAAATACTTGTATCAATTCTAGACATTTATTTCACACCATATGTAAATATATATATACTTTTTATTCCATTTTTTCAATATCATCTTTGTTAAGTGTTTGACATTTATGTAGAAGAGAGGCTGAATAATTCTCTCTGTGTGTTTTTTTGAGATAAGGTCTTGCTCTGTTGCCCAGGCTGGAGTGCAATGGCTTGATCACAGCTCACTGCAGCCTCAACCTCCTAAACTCAAGTGATCCCCCCACCTCGGACTCCCAAGAAGCTGAGACCACAGGTATGCACCACCATGCCCAGCTATTTTTAATTTTTAAAATTTTTTTAAGAGATGGGATCTCCCTATGTTGCCCAGGCTGGTTTAGAATTCCTGGGCTCAAGCGATCCTCCTGCCTCTGCCTCCCAAAGTGCTGGGATTATAGGCATGAACCCCAGCACCCAGCCTGAGGCTGAATAATTCTAAATAATTTGTATGAGTTATTATTACTATACAAAAATATTCAGGAGTATAATAAAATCTTTTAAAATATATAAGCCAAGAGACATGTGAATAGCAACAACTTAGCTGTTAATCCAATCAAAGGTAGGAGTATATTTATCCATTCCCTCAGTACTTTGACTAATATTTATTGTTGAATGCCTGCTAATTTATCAGCCCCAGTGATAGTTACTGGAGATACAACAATACATGAGAAACAGTCCAATTCCACATTGGAAAGATAAGCATACTGTCAATAAAACAAACATGATAAGGATCACAAAGGAATCCAAGGAGCTACAAGAACACATAAAGAAAATAAAGAAAGTCTTAACCTCCTCCTGCGCTCAGGAAAGGCTTGCAGGAAGAAGTGACAAGTGACAAGTAGGGTGAAACCTGAGAAGTTAATTGGAATTAAGCGTGTATGTTAAGGCAAGATAAACAGCACGTTGGAAGAACCTGAAGTAGAAAGAGCTTAGAGAGTACTAGGAAGAGAAATAAGATCAAAAAGGCTGGAAATAGTCAATGAAGGGGACAGTGGCACAAGCAACTACCATCTAGGCCCAGGTAAGAAAGTTTAGAATTTAAGAGCACTGGGGAGCCACTGAATACTTTAAGCAAGGGGCTGACGTAATCTTATTTACATATTTAAAAGTCCCCAAAGTGCTTGGAGGGCAGAGATGCCGGAGTGGGTACAGGGAAAACAGGCTGTTGCAGTAGTCAGGGGAAATACGATGGACTAAAGTGATAGCAGCAGACATGGAGTAAGGTGAATACATTTAAGAAATCTATCTGAAGGAACTCAGAAGAGCTTAATGATTGGTGGGCTGTGAGAGGTAGAGGAATCCATGAGTCAAGGTTTCAGATTTGAGTAACTGGGTGGGTGGCCATGTCATTTGCTGAGATAAGAAACCCTGGAAGAGGAAACATAATGAGTTCAGCCTGGGACACATTGAGTGTGAAACATCTGTGAGTCAACCAGGTGCAGGTCTTGAGTAAAATGGGACTAGAACTCAAAAGAAAGACCTGAACTCAAGTTACAAATTGAGAGTTGTCAGCATATAGATAAAAATGGAAGTCATTAGAGGTGGATGAAAGCACCTACTATGGAAGATGCTGGAGCTAAACTTGTATACCTGTAGACCTGTTCACTGTCAAGTGGTTCACAGTCCAACAAGTGCAGCCACATATGAACAAGGCCAGAATTTTAGTTCAACTAATATGAAAACTACACTGAAAAGCCCTATTATTGATCACTATAGGTATACCCCTTCTCTGTTCTACCCTCTGGAGGTATATTTCCCAATTCAACCCAAAACTAGAAATGCATCTAAAAGTAAAATAGCCACCATTTTGTTTTAATAAAGTAGGCTTCAACAGAGAGTACCTCTTGAGCCACTAAGAGCTTTCAGTTAACTCTTTTTATTTTTATTTTTTGAGACGGTGTCTCACTCTGTCACCCAGGCTGGAGTGCAGCGGCGCGATCTTGACTCACTGCCACCTCCGCCTCCTGGGTTCAAGCGATTCTCCTGCCTCAGCCTCCCGAGTAGCTGAGATTACAGGCACGCGCCACTAGGCCCAGCTAACTTTTGCATTTTTCGTAGAGACAGGGTCTCACCATGTTGGCCAGGCTGATCTCAAACTCCTGGCCTCAGATGATCCGCTTGCCTCTGCCTCCCAAAGTGCTGGGATTATAGTTGTGAGCCACTGCACCTGGCCCAGTTAACTCTTAACAATAAAATTTACAAGTTGAAATATATTTACATTGATATCATGCTTTTCTAAACCATTGAACAAGAAAATAAAGGGAGTAAATTGCAGATTTTGTGTGTGGTTATTCTCGTAGTGATGTGAACTTTACAGTTTACAAGGCTGTGATCATGAAGCCCAAGGTCTGCTAGACTTGTGCCGCATGCAAGTCTGTTCACAGTCGAAGGCAGTTCTTGGGACAGTCTATTTTTAAAATGCATTTTGTAGCTTGAAAGAGCACTGCATGCAACAGCTAAGGTTTCTGTTTGAAAGTTCACTTGATATCATAAATAATTACCAATTAACCTAATGAAGATTGACATTTTTAAGATTTGACCCAATTATCCCTTTTCCTTCCTCCATTCCTTTCTCTTTCTTCTCCCACTTCTTCCCTTAATTCTTCCCTCCCTCTCTTCATTCCTTTCATCCTCCCTCCTTCTCCTTTTTTTTTCTATTTTTCTCTTTTTCCAGTTTCTGCTTCTAAGCTTTTTATGGAATGACACAGAGCACATATATAAAATCGACACACCTAATACAGCAATGTTAAGCGACCTTTTCTATGTAAAGCACTTTGACAGAACCACAGCATCAGTATTAAAAATTGAAGAGTCCTTGTGGATCATCTTACCCAATTCACCCATTTTACAAATCAAAAAAGGAAAACTTCTAACCCATTGTTATGCTTGAGAATCATCTTAAGACTTATTTGGCCATCATGCTAGATTTCACATAATAATGACAGACACTCTTTTGTATTATTTTATTAAGTTAGCAGGCCTAGACCTGTACTGACCGATACAGTTAGCCACAGACACATGTGGCAACTGAACCCCTGAAATCTAGCAAATTTGAATTGAAATGTGCGATAAGTGTAAAAT
The DNA here is from genome assembly GCF_028885625.2 of Pongo pygmaeus. Classification (NCBI taxonomy): domain Eukaryota; kingdom Metazoa; phylum Chordata; class Mammalia; order Primates; family Hominidae; genus Pongo; species Pongo pygmaeus. The sequence continues at coordinate 89,624,141 of NC_072384.2, forward strand.
ACACAACAGATTTTGAAAATAGCATAAAAAAGTAAAATATCTTCATAATTTTTATATTGATTTTATGGTGAAATGGTAATGTTTTAGATACGTTAAGTAAAATATATTCCTGAAATTCATTTCACCTGTCTCTGTTTACCTTTTTAATATGGCTACTAGAAAATTATATATGATGTTCACATTTTGACTCATTTCTATTCTGTTCCAGAATAATAGTGCCTATCTCATACAAATTTTTGTTGGTTAGCTAACATTTCAGGCCCTTATCTTAAGTTCCTAAACTCATCCAACATTGATAAATAAAGAAATTCATTCACCTTACCAAAAAAAAAAAAGAGGGGGGGAGCGGGGGGCTCACATGACCTAAAAGATATTGAGAATACATTGGTCACAGATCAATAATCCAAAGAATGTAATGTTTTGTCCAACGTCACACAGGTCAGTACATAGATGATTCTAGGGCTCAGGACTTCTATTTTCTCACTGACCTTTTATCTCGGAGCGTTCAGTGAACAAAATTGTGGAATGGTTTTCAGTGTCTACACAACTGATTTCAGTTGAATTAGAAAAATATTTGAAAGCCTAATAGGTGCCAGGCATTTTGCTAGGCAGCAGTAATTGAAGGGCTTAAGTTTTATCACTTTAATGTGTGGGGAACTTTCCTTGAGTTCTAAATGAAAAAATAAAACTACTTTCGTTGCACTTTTCTCATATTCATAATTTAATTATGACCATGTCAGGTGGGCAAGTTTCTTAATTTTAAAGCTCTAAACTGAATATTTCATCAATGTAAAAAAGCTGTTAAAATTTTCATAACATGTGGCCGGGTGCGGTGGCTCATGTCTGTAATCCCAGCACTTTGGGAGGCCAAGGTGAGCGGATCACTTGAGGTCAAGAGTTCGAGACCAGTCTGGCCAACATGATGAAACCTCGTCTCTACTAAAAATACAAAAATTAGCCAGGTGTGATGGTATGTGCCTGTAATCCTAGCTACTTGGGAGGCTGAGGCACAAGAATCACTTGAACCAGGGGGACAGAAGTTGCACTGAGCCGAGATCATGCCACTGCACTCCAGCCAAAAAAAAAAAAATCATAAAAATGTGATTATATGTTAATAAAAAATTAATTTTAACTTAAAAAAATACATTAAAGCCATTATCAAATTTTTTTCCCAAAATGGTTTTATTTCTTCTGGTTATATTTTAGTTAAAGTTTAAAACTTAAGTGTACTATCTGAAATATACTATTTACTCTTTCCTTAAAAGACCAGATTTTGACATCTATTTACATCACTTCTGGTTATGAGGTTTAGAAATGTTCTATTACCAAATAGCAAATTTTAGTTTTTAACTATAGGCAACTCTTATAAATATTCTTGGCAAATTTAAAGGAATTAGATTTTATTCAGAGTAATTCTTCATTGCAAGAATAGTAAAGGAGTTACTTAAATTACTTGCCTTAAACCTTTGGACACTATGGCTTAGTTCTTCTTCTATCATCACCTTGGCCTTAATCACTTATTGTTTAGATCAGCAACAAGGAAATGCATCATAGAATTAATTCTACTTTGTTATGGGTTTTCTAGTATGGTGATGGATTCAATATATCGATATTTTAGTTAATTATTTGCCTCTATACTCATGAGTTTTGGGGGCTATTTCTATCAAGTTTTGGTATGTAAACCATGCTGGCTTCAAAAATTGGAGGTTTTCCATAATTTTTCATAATTATCTATGAATTAGACCAGTTCAAATACATGAAATTGTCAGTTCTTTGTAGGTTAGAAAAATGTCAGTAGTCGAAAAATCACTCAGGCTTACGCCTTTTAAAATAGTATTTCTCCAACAATCTTTTCAATTTCTTCTATATTCATTAGTCTTTCACTGTTTACTTCCTTTTCTTGAGTTACTTGTGTTAATTCATATTTAGCCATAAACAGTTTTATCTGGAGTTTCAAATTTATTGCCACTGAATTACAAATAATCTTCTCTTTAAAAGGTTTTCTTTTGAATTCTTCCATGCCTGTGCTTATATTCCCTTTCTCATTCCTGAATTTATATATTTTACTTTTTTTTTCCTTTTTAGTTAATCAGGCTTACTAATCTTTTCTAAGAACCTAGGCTTGGCCAGGCACGGTAGCTCATGCCTGTAATCCCAGCACTTTGGGAGGCCAAGGTAGGCAGATAGCTTGAGCCCAGGAGTTTGAGACCAGCCTGGGTAACACAGTGAAATCCCATCTCTACAAAAAATAATAAAAAATTAGCCAGGCACAGTGGCACATGCAGGTAGTCCCAGCTACTCTGGAGGCTGATGTGGGAGAATCACCTGAGCCCAGGGAGGTGGAGGCTGCAGTGAGCTGTGATGGTGTCACTGCACTCCTGGGTGACAGAGTGAGACCCTGTCTCAAAAACAAACAAACAAACAAAAAAAAACTTTAAAAATCTGTTTTGCAATTTCAAAATTTATCATCATTAAATCTCTGTTCCTACTTGTTTTTGTTTTGTTGCTCTCTTTTTCAGTCTCTTCATTTGAATTTTTAAATCACATGTTTTCATATGTACCTGTTTTGAAAATAAGCAAATAATGTTTTAAACACTCAGGTGGGAGGGGGAAAAGAGGAAAAAAACACATTTTTTCCTTTGTACTTTTCTTTGTCATTTGACTTCTTGCCAAAATATAATCTTATCTTGCCTCTGTAGTTTGACAGAAAAACAAAACAATAAGCATATTTTTAAATTTGTGATTTATTATCTTAGGTCCCACAGAAATTGTGGTGGGTAGGGAAGAAAAAAATCTTCATCTCCCACAATCATTCAATAATCAACCCACTATAAAATTTGTCTCCACTCAAACATTTCCATCCCTTCTTGTCCCCATGAACACTGGCATCTATGCCCAATCATGGAGGGTTAATTTCTGGCTAAACTGTGGGATGTTGGAAACATTTAGTGTAAATAAAATGAAAATCTATTTCAAAGTGATATTACAAATCTCACAAAGCTGTGAAGTGATGTTTCAGGAATTACTGAAAAAGCCTTTGACTAAAGAGAAATTCAAGAAGGCTTATATATAATACAATAGGCTCTTCAAGAGAGAATATTTTGAATACCAAAATACTTAGAGTCAACTTTGGGAAAACTGATTAAGTATGAAGTTTGCAAATATTTTTGGAAAATCAGCACTTTTTGGTCATTTCAGGCAAATCAAATGTGAAGTGAAAGATGTCAAGTCAGGCTCTCTTATGTTGTTGGGGTTTTTTCTGGTGCTTACAAAAGCCAACACAATTCATTCTTTGTTCATTCCAAAAATTATGGCATAGTTGACATATAACTCCATTTTGTTAAATATCAGATGATATGAATTTATTTTAATAACTTAATATTCAAAGATTTTTATGTATTTACGATAAAATTTGTTTTCACTATAAATATATTCAATTTAATAAAGTGTTCTTGTACAAATTATCCCATTATTACACTTAGCAACATTCCCAAAAAGTTTAGCAACCTTCCCAGAAACCATGTGAAAACCATTTTTTCCTTCTTCTTACAATAGAATAAAATGTAAAAAGGAATGAAGAGAGAAGGCATTGAGAAATAATTTAACTGCTTCCTAGTCCCTCCCAACTAGGCCTTTCTCACATTGCTTTATTACTAGTTTTCAGTTGAGTTCTGAAGACAATGGGCAAAAAAACCGTATCAGGAGCATAGGTTCTGGAGCCAGGTTGCCTTAATTCATGTCCCACCTTTACTATTTACTGACTGCGTAGTGTTGGGCAAGTTAGCCATTCTCTATGCATCCTCATCTGTAAAATGGAGATGATATTAATTGCACTTGCTTCTTATGACATTATTACAAGGATTAAGTGAGTTAAAATATGTAAAGTTATTAAATCAGTGCCTGGTATGTAGTAATAAGTTTCCAATAAATTTAGCTGCTGTTTTTATTCATATATTCATGTTCAAATGCCAAGTATAAAAGCACATACCTTTAATTGTGTAGTATCATTAATTATCTTCGGTTGCCTTTGAGTGGTTTCATTGGAACAGATAAATAAGAGTTAACTGTAATAGTTGCTCGGAAGTGTTATTATATTTTGTTTACCAAGTAGAAAAATCAACACTAAACAATATTACACTTCCAATTATTTAATTTGGTTATAACAGTAGATGATAACTTGATCTTGAAAATAAAGATTACACTCTAAAAAAAGGTTATAAATAAATATTTTTCTATTCCAACAATAGCATCCCTATTATTTTTCAATCTGTTGTTTTTCTAATATAAAACAATTTAGTTTTATATTAGAAAAAAACATAATTCCAAAGAACAGTAGAAATATCTGACAAAATGATATTATCTTACTCTCTCTGTACTAAAAGAAGACAGTAAAATCCTAGTGATACACATGATCCTTTGCTATTAAGTATAAAAATACCATGTAATGGAAGGATCCGGTCAGAAAAAAAAGTATGGAAACACTGGAATTCAACTGTTTACCAGGTGTACAATAAAAATGGCAAATATGTTTGCGCCTGTGTAGACAAGTCTATTCCTTCTGTCTTTTTCCATCCCTTCTACTTATTGTTTTATTCAAATATATTAATTATGGCAACACCAAAGCTATAAGTTGCTTTTAAAATCTAGGTTTTATTTTCCTAGATGTCATATTGGTGTACCAAATCTATTCAACTGTACCTGAAAATGTTTTGATTGATTATTTTAAAACATACCCTAATAACTTGTTTCAGAGGCTCTAGGTTCTCTCTGGAATTTTTCTTTTTTTGAGACAGAGTCTCGCTCTGTCGCCCAGGCTGGAGTGCAGTGGCGGAATCTCGGCTCACTGCAAGCTCCACCTCCTGGGTTCATGCCATTCTCCTGCCTCAGCCTCCCGAGTAGCTGGGACTACAGGCGCCTGCCACCACGCCTGGCTAACTTTTTGTATTTTTTTTAGTAGAGATGGGGTTTCACCGTGTTGGCCAGGATGGTCTCCATCTCCTGACCTCGTGATCCATCCGCCTTGGCCTCCCAAAGTGCTGTGATTACAGGCGTGAGCCACCACGCCTGGCTGGAATTTTTTTTAATATATGCTTTATTTCTCCCACCAACCTGTCTTTTTTCCAAATTCCCAGGGCTACGAGTATAACATTCTGACTGGTTAGAAAATAAAACTATTCACCCGTACATTTGGGAAATACTTAATAGTGACCTATGTGCCAGACAAAACAGTCATAATCTCCGCCCTCATCGAGGTAAGTTAAGTAAATATAAATAAATACATAGTTACAAACTGCTACAAATGAGAAGGAAGATTTTCTAATTAAATTCAGAAGGTCAGGACAGGCCTCTCTCGATATGAGAAAGCTATTGCAATAGTTTATGCAAGAGATGGTGAATTGGCCTTGGATGGTGCCTAGGTAATGGAGAGAAGACAGCAGGTTTGCGTTTTATTTTACAAGTAGAATAATAGGACTCTGACAGTTTGAAAAAGAAGGATGAGAAAGAGGGAGGAACTAAAGATGACTCAAAGGTTATGACATGTACAACTTTTTGGATGGAGGCACCATTTACTGAACTGGGGAAAATTAAAAGAGAAGTAGATTTTCAAGGGGATTACATAGAGTTCAATTTGGGATACGTGTACTATAAGATGTTTGTAAGGCATTTATATTGAAAGGTCAAACGAAGATTTAGATATAACAGGCCTAAATCTCAGAAGAAAGGCATGTGCAAGATTAAGTTGAGCTGTTGGGATTTAAACAGATTAAAAGCCACAGAGGTAGATGAAGTTGCCTAAGACCAGAGTGTGAGTTAAGAAGAGAGGAACGCTTACAACTAAGTCTCAATTACTTTCAACATTTAGAGATTGGATAGGGATGGTCAAAAATGTCTAATTTGACTAAGAAATCAAATAAAACATGATTAATTAAGAGTTATTATTCCCATTTTCCAAAGGAGAAAACCTAGGTTTAAAGAGGTTAAGTAACTTACCCAAGTTGACACAGCAAGTAAGCCATCCAGACACTAGATGCAAACCTAGGTACGTGTGGTACCAAAACTTTATTCATTTCCTGTGCCAAATTGTCAGACATACTACTACTCTGAAATTACTGCTTTTCCATCTGCTAATTTAGGGCTATATCTAACATGTTCTTCTATCAATGTACACATTATCTGTTCCCTAAAATATGCTCACACTATGAGTTTAGTCACCAATAAGAATGCATCAGTAGAATGCATAATTGTATGCCCTATATTTGCAAATAAAAAATAAATAATTTTTCCTGGAGAAAATAAAAGGCTTAGCCTCATACTCCCTTGCAGTGTGGAATTAAATAAGTCATTAATTTCTTTGAGCTATAGAATCCTCATCTATAAAACAAGAAAAAGAATACCCATCTCACAGGATTGCTGAAGATTAAATGAAATGACACATATTAAAATGCTTGTAAACTGAAAAGTGTTTTGCAAGTGGCCATTTTTATTATTATTATTTTTTTCATTTCCAGGGTCATTATAGGCTGCTTCTACCAAAAACACTACAGTTTTCTAATGCCACAATTCATCTCTCTAAAACAGCATTATAACATGATATAAATACAAAAGAGTTTACTTACAGTTAAAGAAGGTACATTAGGTTCAATACATAAAACTAAATGAGCGATCATCAAAACTAAAATAATTTCTAAATAAAATGCTTTCACCTAAACAACTTTTTAAATTTTTCTGTGACATTTCTCATTTTTATCCCTTAAAATAAATAATTTTCACATAATTATAATAGTTTTACTCAACATTATTTTATATCTCTATACCATTCCATATGTCTAGATATCTTATGTTTATTATAATGAATGCACAGTGTTTCACAGAGATAAAACCATAAATTGTTAATAAGTACGGAACTATAACTGAAAATTTAAAGTATTTTCAGATTTTTGCATTTAAAATTAATTCTGCTATGAACATTTCTTTGCACATAGCTTTTTGTTTCACTTTTAAATTATATTCCAAATATTGGTATGCCAGCAATGTTTAACGACTGCCATCTTTGAGGTCGAGGAGAGGAGGAATGGGAGAAGCCCCATTTTGTTCCATTTGCCAGCTTATGTAGTGTACATACTACAACTGAGAGGTGAAGCCAGCTGGACTTCCTGGGTCGAGTGGGGACTTGGAAAACTTTTCTGTATAGCTAGAGGATTGTAAAATGCACCAATCAGCGCTCTGTGTCTAGCTGTACGATTGTAAATGCACCAATCAGCACTCTGTAAAAACACACCAATCAGCGCTCTGTGTCTAGCTAAAGGATTATAAACACACCAATCAGCACTCTGTAAAATGGACCAATCAGCGCTCTGTTTCTAGCTAAAGGATTATAAACACACCAATCAGCACTCTGTAAAATGGACCAATCAGCACTCTGTAAAATGGACCAATCAGCAGGACATCTATTAGAGTGGCTAAAATGACGAACACCAAATACTGGTAAAGATGCTGAAGAACTGGACCTCTCATACCTTGCCAGTAGGAATACAAAATGTTACAACTATTTCAGAAAACAGTTTCTTAAAAAGTTTAGCATACAGTTACCATATAAGCTAGCAATCCCACAACTCAGAATTTACCCTAGTGAAATAAAACTTATATTCACATGGAAACCTGATTGTAAATGTTTACAGAGGCTGTGCTGTGTCTGTAATCACCTAAGACTGGAAATAACCCAAATGTCACTCAACTGGGAATGTATAAACAAGTTATATTACATTCATGCAATGGAATACTACTCAGCAATACAAAAATCAATCTACTGATACACACAACATCATAAGTTAATCTTAAATGCATTTTGCTAAATGAAAGAAGCCAGACTCAAAGGACTTTATCTGCACAATTCCATTTACATGACATTCTGGAGAAAGTGAAACTACAGGAACAGAAAACATGTGAGTTCTTGCCAGAAGCCAGAGGTAGAGCACATGAAATTTACTAGAATAGAGAAACTGTTTTATATTCTAATTGAAGTAGCTGTATAACCGTATCCCTGGACACTAAAATGTGTGACCATTACTGCAAGTAAATTATACTTTAATTTTTAAAAATTAAAAAATTAACAATTTCTATGGGGGAAGGTAGGGAATAGGGTGGAAGGAACAGGAATAGAGGCAAAAATTCTCTGAATAGGCCTTGTTTTGTATATTTATTTTGGAACTTACTTTGATACACTGTAAATATTTTACATAGGTATAAAATAAGATTTAAAATTTTATAAAGCACTACTTAAATATGTATTGAGAAACTATTCAAAATTACTTCAAGGCACAGTAATTAACTGTAAATATTTAGCAAGATATTTCCTAAAGGCAAAAAGAAATCACATTGTTGGTATTTTTATTCTGAGATTATAAGATTAATAAGGTTAAGTTAAAACCTTATAGTCACTAATTGAATTGGGAATATTGGTATGACTTCATGCTGTATTTTGTCTTTTTAAAAATTCATGTCCTAGCCCTTTGCCCTGCAAAAACCTAGAAACAAAGACAACACCAGTAGCAATGATCCATTCTCTACCGGCACCTAGATTGTGGTCTCTAAATACCATTTTCCAACTAAGGGATTCAGGGCTTCTTGGAAAATTAACTGATTCCAGGCCAGGGGAAGAAAATGGACAAGATTAATCTGGGACATCTTTTCACATCAGGCTATCAAAGACTATGGGGTCATGTCAAAAGGACTCAGAAGTCAACTTGAAGATGCTCCCACTGCCAAAGATGGAACAATCTGAACATTAACAAGTTAGCTGCAATGATGTAGAACACATTAAATATATTTAAACCCAGGAGATTATAATGGTAGATTTAAAAAAAAAGCCTTGGTCACTTTTGGAAGATTCTAGGAAAATATCATTTTGAAAACTGGTAAACAGATAAAGTCAAATATTTATTCAGTTTTCAAATACAAATTATACATTGAGATAACCAAATAGTTGGTGAGGGCAAGCCTCTCTTTTTAGAAGTACATTAACTAATAACCAAAGAAGGAATAATAGAATTAGAGTATCACCATTTTGGAAGCCTTAATAAATAATGATTCTAAACAATTATCAATAATGGCTGCTGACATCACAAAAAGAAAGACAGCCAGACGATATTATGTGCCTCCTGATGCACAAACACAATGTCACTTAGGAATATTCTTGCCAAAAAAAAAAAAAAAAAAGTCAAACCTGAATCTGAACAAGCCTCTAGATTTAACTACCTATTTTTAAGAAATACAGAGGACATTGTTAAGTTCTACAGAATGACCTCATTTCTTCAACAAAAAAATTATGAAGGAGTGGGGAGGGAAGAAATCTGGAGAAGGGTGAGGAAAGGAGAGAAACTACAGATTTAAAGAACTAAGGACATGGCAAATCAACTGTAATGCATGGACCTTATGTAGATCCTGATTTGAACAAACTATAAAAAAGAAAAAATAACTTTTATGAGATAATCAGGAAAATTTGGAACACTATTTGGATATTTAATTATATTAAAGAATTACTTAATTCTTAATTATTTACCTTTCATACCTTGATTATGTGTTTTAAATGAGTCTTTTAAAAAGATGCACAGTGAATGACTTGTACAAAATGATATAAAGTCTGGGGTTTGTTTCAAGCTAGTGGTGGGGGAAGATGAGTGGGTGGAGATATATGTGAAACAAGAGGCCATGAGTTTATAATTATTGAAGCTTAGTGATGGGTACACATAGTAAAAACTTTATTAAATGAGGAGGCTAAATGTCCACTAAGGAAAAAAAAATAAAAAAACTAAATTAAACTAAAGCTTAGGTGCAAACCGGAGCAATGCTTTTCAAAATGTGGTTGAATGACTACATGCCTCCTCACAATCACTTGCAGGACTTACCACAAAATACAAGCCTCCTGGAAATCTAGAACTTTGGGGGATGAAGCTCAGGAATTTAATTGAGAATTTCAACTGCAGACTGGATTTTGAGAACTACTCTTTTATACCTAAAGCACTTGGGGGAAAAGAAAAGTCTTTCTATGCAACATTTAAGACTGTGTTCTTAGAGATGACATGTTTTTAAAGCATCTAAATTCAAATTCAGTAACAATAAATGCCTCATCATTATTTGCAACTCCTCTGATAGTAAACATTTCATAACTATTTTATTTAATGGGACCAGCCATGTACTGTGACCTAAATCACAGACTATTACATTTAATTTTGTTTCTTCAATCATGCAGACCAAAATGTTTCAAGCATGTCCTCAGTCTTTGGGAAAGAGGTGGACAGTGGCACTCATATGGAATAGTTCTAGAAGAAGCCAAGATAATTTCGATTAACCTTCTTTATAGCTGTCAGACTATGTGAAGATACAACAGGCATGGGCAGCATATAAAACATCTTTCATTGGTGACATTCACAAACCACACTGACCTCTAGATTGTAAAACAGAACTACCAACAATGAAATCTTCACATCCAACTGGCAGGAGAGCAGTGGATTGGAAAGAAGATGAATATGCTTAGATGAGGCATGTGAGGCACCTGGGCAGAAAATTTAAAGAGCACTTACTGCAGGACCCTGAGAGTCAGTGCATCTTCAAATTTGCACCCTACCACACTCACCACATCCTGTTTCTGCCCTGCACAAGAGCTCCAAAGTGAAGTTGGCTGCAAGCGCCAGGGAGGCCTGATGTCCGCATTCCACAGCTTTGAAGCAAAGCTTGAGAACCAGCCTTATCTCAAGTAAGAAGGATTTACTGATCTCTAGACCAGTACTTGGAAACTCTGCCATTTCCCTTGAGAGACCAAGACCAGCCTGATGTGCTTTGTTACTAGGGCAACAAAGCATTCTCCCTGCGTTCTCCCCTCAAAGAGTTTATGGTAAGGATCCAGTAGTTCCTTTCCCAGATCCTAGAGCCTTGCCGGAAAACATCAGTCCAATATCTCAGGCCCTGTCACCTTCTGGCAGAATTATTGATATAAATCATCTATTTAGACCGTGGTATTACCTCTCCCTTGACTTCACCCCCTTGGTCCTACAGCCTACCTTACTTCCCCCTCTCCAACCCCCTCTGCCCCCAACAATTACCAGCAATGTCTACTTGCTGAGATTTCCCTTTGGTCTGCTAGTCTACGCCTCTTAGAAGAGTCTGTAGTTGAGTCTGTCTCCTTTCAAATGGCTTCCAGTCTGTCCTACCCATCAGAGTTAACAGAACCATCCAATCACTGTGACAACCAACAGTACCTCCACACATTTTTTCAAGCATCAGCTAGGGAAACCCCTAGCTCTGTTAAGAATCACTGGAAGAGAAGACATAGTTTCCAGCTGTATGGTGGGCTGCAGATGGGCAGTCCTGAGCCAGTTAGGCATGACACATGGTACTAGCTAACCCCAAAGCTGACTTCAAGCAATGCAGGAGTTAGAGCAGCTGAGGGAGGAAATAGAAGCAAATAGATAAATATTTTTAAAATAAGATAAAGTGTGAAAGCACTTTTAAGACAGTTTAGCACCATATTAAAATTATTATCACCACTTTGTTTAGTACTATGTTGTCTTGGGCAGCCCTTGTGAATAAACAAAAACATCAGAACTTGGCAGAGCCATAAGCAACAGCCCAATTCCCAAAATGGGGTGAACAGCTGCAGACCAATCAGCGGTGTCGGGTGTTTCCGGCTACTCAGTATGGACATGATTGTGAGTCAGAACCAATTCAAACTTTAACCAGAGCTCCCACTCTGTCAGAAACTACAATAGAAGGTGGGGTACAAAGAAGACCAATATGCTAGGATGCTCAGTCTCATCATCTTTACAGATAAGCCTCATTATTACCTCTAAACAAAGTGGAAGCCAGGCCTGGCAGCACACACCTATAATCCCAGCATTTTGGAAGACTGAGGAGGGCAGATAGCTGGAAGCCAGGACTTTGAGACCAGCCTGGCCAACATACTGAAACCCCATCTCTACTAAAAATACAAAAATCAGCTGGGCGTGGTGGCACACACTTGTAATCCCAGGTACTTGGGAAGCTGAGGCAGGAGAATAGATTGAATCCAGAAGGCAGAGGTTGCAGTGAGCAGAGATCGCACCACTGCACTCCAGCCAGGGCAACAGAGAAAGACTCTGCCTCAAAACAACAACAACAACAAAGTGAACTGATACTTCACTTTGTAGCTCTCTTTTTCCTAAACTTGGATTCTTAAAATGTTTCTAAGCTAGCAGTTTTTAAGAACTTTTTTCCTTAAAAATCTGGCACATTTAAAGTATTGGAAATTCTGGGCTTTAAAAAATATTGGGATTACACCAGTGCTTATTTTTCTCTATAAACTAGTCAGAACAGAGGCCCTTTAATTAGAGATATTATAGTGGGATTTATTAATATACTCCAGAAGTAGGGAAATATTTTATATTCACAAAGGGAGACATAAAGCCTATTCTAAGTTATAGACACACAGACACATAGAGAGGTTATTGCTTCTGTCTTACAACTTGAATCTCAGGTCAAAAGTAAACACAAAACCACAAAAATTCACCAGTTCTTCTGCTTGAGCAGCCTTTATGTTAAAACAAACAGACAAACAAAACCTTACTAGCCCACATCTCAAATAGCTGTCCTCCTTCCCTCTCAGTGGACACAAAAGTAATTAATTAATTTGAGCTCACAAATGATAAACAAAAAGACTTACAAACTTGCTTCTCTATCACCTCTCTTATTTATTTATTTGAACCTCTGGCCTCAAGTAATCCTCCCACCTCAGCCCCGAGTGGTTGAGATTACAGGTTTGAGCCACTGCACCTATCTACCTCTCTACCAATAAGACTAGACGTCCATCATCCAACAGATACCACCAAATGGTTAGACCACAAAACCAAACTCCCAATCATTGCTGCTATCAATGTATCAGTAATGTATAAGTTATACCTGAATAACTTATCAGGAATGTACAAATCAGAAACAAAAACAAAATTTTAAAAAATCAATTAAAAAGGAAAAATATATAACCACTTGGGATTTCTCTAAGAGCAAATAAAAAACATGCCTTAAACAACCCATGATGTATACATTTCTTTCGCCAGACAGTTTGATTCATCACATAAATCCAGTTGGGCATCTCTGTGGAAACTTAAGATTTCCAATAATATAGAATAATTCTCAAAAACCTAAAATCAGTCTCTAATGTGAACATAAAATATATACATGTCAAAGTTTTATTCAACTCATTAGTTAGTGAGGGAACCGGTAAGACTTTAAAACCAATACAGAATATTAGAGAAGCTAGGCATATATTAACAAAGAAATGTTAGGACAGAATTGCAGGATTAGATACAAAACTGACTAATGTGTTGCAGAACAATAAATCATAACCTGTGTTGGCATCTGGTATAACAAAAAATTATTTGCATCTCTACCAAACCAAAATCTCTACCAAAGTTAACCTTTGCCCCTACAGAATTGTAAAACAGCCCAGTCAATATAATAAAGTCAAGTCCAGAGCAGCACTGAAAAAGCATCCAGTAAATAAATCTCTTTTGCCTATTTCTAAGTTTTAGTCATTTTTTCCACAGAAATGAGATATTGCAAATATTGCACGGGACATGGATGCACTAAAAAACTATTAATTCATCTGAAATTCATACCGTATTTTATCCGGCAACCCTAACCACGAGTTAACCAAAACTTTACCAAGTCTGTACAGTTCTTTTGCCAACACGGTATCTCTTAAATCTGTTCCTCAGCTTCATCTTTCCCTAGATAATAAATATCATATTAAGCGCTATTTCTATTGCACGACTATTCTTTATATTTACCACTGGAGGGCGCACAGAACTCGTAGTATACTAGATAAGAGGCCATGAAGAAACCACCTAAGCGTTTCTGCATCTCAACCACAAGAGGCCAGTACAGGAACCTCAGATTTTGCAACCAGACTGTTTACTCGCTCCCTAAGCAGCCATGCGCAGGCGCGAAACTCCTCCCCAGGCCAGACCCGGCCTGCGCATGCGTTCAAGTGAGCGCGCCGACGCTATTGGTAAGACTCGCGGTAAAAGAAAGGGTGCGCGCGGCTGGAAGCGCGCATGCGCTGTGGCTAATGCCGTAGTCTCCTTCAGGGCTGAGCCGTTCCGCGTGTCTTGCGCTCGGTGGAAATGCCCAGCCGAGGGACGCGACCAGAGGACAGCTCTGTCCTGATCCCCACCGACAATTCGACCCCACACAAGGAGGATCTTAGCAGCAAGGTGAGTGTGGGACGCGACGAAAAGGCTCCTGGACTCGGGACCGGGCGCCACTGGACCCTGAAGGTGGTCCGCAGGGGGCAGCGTGGGGCCTGCCCGGGCCTCGGCTTTGCCTTGCTACTTTGCTTTTTTTATTCATAGCACTTGACAGCCACAGTTAGTCCTTTTGTTTTCTGAAAACAGTTGCGAAAAGGGAGATCTTGAAATTTGTCCAGAGACTGGACCCAGGTGACAGTGGGGCGGAGTTTTGGTTGGGTGTTTTCCTCCCTAGTCTTTTTAAACTTTTGGAAATACCGCCCACCCCAAATCTGTTCCATCGCAGATATTCTCCATCCAGTTAACCATGCCAGCAACCCGGGATGCATCCTTGACCCCCATCATGGAAGCCTATCAATTCTACCTTTGACGCTCATTTCAAATATGTCCCTTTATCACCGTGAACACTCTTACCACCCCAAATAAGCCACCGTCATCTGCTATCGGGACCCCTGTCCCCCAGCAAGGGCTTCTTAAGTGGTCTCTCCTCATCCACCTGTTAGCTGCTGCTTCTCCATTAACCAGAGCAATGGTCCTAAAAACACGCATTGGGTTGTCACCCTTATACCAAACTGGGGGAGGGAGGAAGCCAATATAATATAAGCCTTAACTGCCATAAACAAACAAAATCTTTAAAGATAAATGGGAGTGGGGAGGGTTATAGCCCTTCAGGTATTACATGTCCTAGATTCTACTTTGGTTCTGTCCCAAACTTACAGTGACATCTTGGGCAAGTCTCTTTAATCTTTCTGTATCAGTTACCTTCTTTGAAGTAAAGTGAAATGTATACCTGTCATTCCTAAAATGGGAAAACCCTTTACAAATGTTAAGTCTCAAAGAATGTTTACAAATTTGGCCTTGGAATTCAACCTCATTACTACAGCTCTGCCAACGGGGGAGACAGAAAGGTGCACACTTATAGGGATTGGGGGTGAATTTTCAAAAGACACACAGCCCATTCTGATTACTACCATAGCAAGCCACTTACACATACTGGTGGTTACAGATCCCTGAGGCGTGTGTGAGGTAGCACAAATATGATAAAAGCTGCTTTTAGAGGCTCTTGTGATACTATGTGATCAGTCATGTTCACAAAATAAATAAAGAGTTAAAAAGAAACTTAGTTTTCACTTAGTTGAGCCCTCCCCTAACAAATAAATGAAGCCCAGGCCAGCACGGTGGCCCAGGCCTGTACTCCCAGCTAGTCGGAGGTTAAGGTGTGAGAATCAACAGAGCCTGGGAAGATCAAGGCTGCAGTGAGCCGTGATCGCACCACTGCACTCCAGCCTGGGTAACAGAGCAAGACCCTGTTTCAAAAAAAAAAAAAGCCCAGTTCAACAGTGTCAGCTCTATGCTAGTCATTGAGATAAAAAGAGGGAAAAATACAAAGATGGAACATGATAGGTCTTACTGTCCCCAAATAGGGCATTGCTTGATTTGAGTGTTTGACTGCACCACTTAGTACATAAAGTCATGAAAATATTGAAAAAAGTAACACACCCCTCATTCAATTTGCTTTTTTTTAAATGTAAATCACAACTTAATTTTCAATCTAAATCACAACTTAATTCCTTTTGGTGTATATCATATACATATATATTTTTTTATTATTTATTTATTTTTTTTGAGACAGAGTTTCGCTTTTGTTGCCCAGGCTAGAGTGCAGTGGTGCAATCTTGGCTCACTGCAGCCTCCGCCTCCCGGGTTCAAGCAGTTCTCCTGCCTCAGCCTCCCGAATAGCTGGGATTACAGGCATGTGCCACTACACTTGGCTAATTGTGTATTTTTAGTAGAGATGGGGTGTCTGCATGTTGGTCAGGCTGGTCTCGAACTCCCGACTTCAGGTGATCCACCTGCCTTGGCCTCCCGAAGTGCTGGGATTACAGGCATGAGCCACCGCACCCGGCCTGGTGTATATCATATATTTTTAACAAAAGGTATAAACCTTGTTTAGTAACTGTAGTCCTTGGCATGATTGCTGGTTATGAACACGAAAATCCCTGTCTGGTCTTAATGGGTTACCTAACATTTTGCAAGTCTAATCACTGTTTTTTCTCCTCCAGCTTTTCCCCAACTGTACCCCCACACAGACTACTGTTGAAAATAATCTGTATATTCACGAACTGCCAGTTTGGAAAACCAATACATCATAGCCCCTTATCCCATCTCTAATTTTAAAACAACTCCTTAAGGGATTCTCATTGAGGATACTTTGAAAACATCTAACTTAAGGAGTTTTTCTTTATTTCAATAGATTAAAGAACAAAAAATTGTGGTGGATGAGCTTTCTAACCTTAAGAAGAATAGGGTGAGTTATTATAGGAATTCTGAATAATATGTGGGAGGTTTATTTATGTTAACTATATATTAAAGTTATAAGATTTATATATAAGATTTAATCATACTTTAATAAAATGTATAGTATTTCAGCATCTTTTTAAATTGCAGGTGTCTAGATTCTTTTTTTAAATGGATAGATCTCATAGCTGAAGATGTCTTTTTTCTATCATATGCCATTCACATTGCCTTTGCAACAAATGATACTAGTTGTATTTTGGTATCTTGGAGCTGTAATCACTAATGATGTTTATTTTATACCTGAATTTGGTGTTTTCTTTTGATATAAACGAACTTTATATTGAGATGAGAAGAAACTTTTCTTTTAAATGAATGTGGATAATTATTGAACAAAAAAGGATACATTGCTTCCCCTCCCTCCAAAAAATTTTTACATTGATTTTTCTAAATGTGTAACATGGTTATTTAATGCCATTTCCATTAATATGTTATAAACAAGCAAGCTACTGCTTTGTGTGTAGTTATAGTGTCAAATTGCATTTTAACATTCAGGAAGAAATGAGTTTGAGCTCTTAAAAGCTTTGTAAAGATTATGTAATAACTGGCTGGTTAGATATTTCTGATATTGTCACTTACGGAATATTAGAAGTTGAGGCACATACAAAAATTAGCCAGGCGTGTGCCTGTAACCCCAGCTACTCAGGAGGCTGAGGCACAAGAATCGCTTGAACCTGGGAGGCAGAGGTTGCAGTGAGCCGAGCACACCACTGCACTCCAGCCTAGGCGACAGAGCAGGACTTCTTCTCAAAAAAAAAAAAAAAAGAAGTTGAGGCAGAATTAATACCAACTTTCTCTAGACGGAAAATTGGCAGAAAGTCTCAACAACTCAAAACTATAACACTTTGACCCAGCAGTTCCATTTATAGTAGTTGATACTTAGGGGAGAATCGTGGGAGTGCACAAAGATTTAGTTACAAAGATAATCATCACAACCTTGCTTTACAATAGCAAAGAGATGGTAACACCTTAAATGTCTAGCATTTGAAGCTGAGCAAATAAACTGTAATATATTATATCTATATAGCAGTAGGTATAATTTGGTCACCGTAGCTTGCTTTGGCATTTTGGTGTTCTTGTAAAAGAACACTTACTGAGAAGAAAAAGTATTCTCAATATATTGCTCGTTGATAAAAGAAAAGCATAAGAAAAGCATGTAAGCATCAGAAAAGCATGTTGATAAGAAAAGCATGTATCTGCAGGTACAGTAAGAACCTTTTTTGTTAAAATGGTCTATGGAGAGAAAATAGTCTCATTTCAGTAGTAGCAATTTCTGGTAGTTGGGCAGTGGGTGACTTTTATTTGTCTTTTTGCTTATCTGTATTTGCTGAAGTATTGTACTGAATATATGTTACTGAAGTTCAAGAATTAGTGATAATAGGTTTAAGAATTTTAATATCTACTTTTTAGACCAAAATTTGATATTAGCCTAAATTATGTTTTCCAGAAAGTATATAGGCAACAACAGAACAGCAATATATTCTTTCTTGCAGACCGAACAGAAATGCTGTCTGAGAGCAAAAGTAAGTTTTTTCTTTTTTGGGGTTTTTGGGGGGTGCCTAAATTATACTCATCTGAATGTTTAATATATATCTAAAGATTAATGCAGCGGTTTGATTTTCTTCAAGTTAGTTTTCCAAAGATGAGTCAACAGTTTTTAATGTATATATATAAAATATGTGTTAGAAAGCAATAGTTATTAACATGTGCTTTAGAGTTTTAAACAGGTCTAAGTATGACAAACCATTACCACTTTCTACCTTTGTGACTTTGGGTGAAATACTTTAAGCCTCCAAGGTATTTTGGGATCTAAATAAGATGCTATGTAAAAAGTGCTTAGCCAAGTGCTTGGGCCAAAATCAGCACTCGGCAAAACAGAAGCTATTTTTCTAAAAGATAAACATTCTTTATTAGTAGCCTGTTGTTAATTATCATTGGTACTGGCACAGTGTGTGTGTTTATATGGTTTGATTTTGGTAAACAGCTTGTGTTGCCCTCTGAATTGCTAGGTAAAAGTCCAAGAATTTTTATGTTATTTAATGTTTATTCTCCTTCCCTGCAACAGATATATTGGATGAACTGAAAAAAGAATACCAAGAAATAGAAAACTTAGACAAGACCAAAATCAAGAAATAGTCAACCTGATTTCACATAACAATGTGTGGCATTTGTTGTTCTGTAAACTTTTCTGCTGAGCATTTCAGTCAAGATTTAAAAGAGGACTTACTGTATAATCTTAAACAGCGGGGACCCAATAGTAGTAAACAATTGTTAAAGTCTGATGTTAACTACCAGTGTTTATTTTCTGCTCACGTCCTACACTTGAGGGGTGTTTTGACTACCCAGCCTGTGGAAGATGAAAGAGGCAATGTGTTTCTATGGAATGGAGAAATTTTTAGTGGAATAAAGGTTGAAGCTGAAGAGAATGACACTCAAATTTTGTTTAATTATCTTTCCTCCTGTAAGAATGAATCTGAGATTTTGTCACTCTTCTCAGAAGTACAAGGTCCCTGGTCATTTATATATTATCAAGCATCTAGTCATTATTTATGGTTTGGTAGGGATTTTTTTGGTCGCCGTAGCTTGCTTTGGCATTTTAGTAATTTGGGCAAGAGTTTCTGCCTCTCTTCAGTTGGCACCCAAACATCTGGAATGGCAAATCAGTGGCAAGAAGTTCCAGCATCTGGACTTTTCAGAATTGATCTTAAGTCTACTGTCATTTCCAGATGCATTATTTTACAACTGTATCCTTGGAGATATATTTCTAGGGAGAATATTATTGAAGAAAATGTTAATAGCCTGAGTCAAATTTCAGCAGACTTACCAGCATTTGTATCAGTGGTAGCAAATGAAGCCAAACTGTATCTTGAAAAACCTGTTGTTCCTTTAAATATGATGTTGCCACAAGCTGCATTGGAGACTCATTGCAGTAATATTTCCAATGTGCCACCTACAAGAGAGATACTTCAAGTCTTTCTTACTGATGTACACATGAAGGAAGTAATTCAGCAGTTCATTGATGTCCTGAGTGTAGCAGTCAAGAAACGTGTCTTGTGTTTACCTAGGGATGAAAACCTGACAGCAAATGAAGTTTTGAAAACATGTGATAGGAAAGCAAATGTTGCAATCCTGTTTTCTGGGGGCATTGATTCCATGGTTATTGCAACCCTTGCTGACCGTCATATTCCTTTAGATGAACCAATTGATCTTCTTAATGTAGCTTTCATAGCTGAAGAAAAGACCATGCCAACTACCTTTAACAAAGAAGGGAATAAACAGAAAAATAAATGTGAAATACCTTCGGAAGAATTCTCTAAAGATGTTGCTGCTGCTGCTGATGACAGTCCTAATAAACATGTCAGTGTACCAGATCGAATCACAGGAAGGGCGGGACTAAAGGAACTACAAGCTGTTAGCCCTTCCCGAATTTGGAATTTTGTTGAAATTAATGTTTCTATGGAAGAACTGCAGAAATTAAGAAGAACTCGAATATGTCACTTAATTCGGCCATTGGATACAGTTTTGGATGATAGCATTGGCTGTGCAGTCTGGTTTGCTTCTAGAGGAATTGGTTGGTTAGTGGCCCAGGAAGGAGTGAAATCCTATCAGAGCAATGCAAAGGTATGACACAGTGTTTCTTCTCCTGAGAATTCCTGAGACCTATTTTTGATCCTTAAAGCTTTTAGCATTTTGATTGTAAGAATATAGCATATTTTAGGTGCATTTATCTTATTTTCTTTACTTTGTAGTTGATAACATTTTTATACGGATTTCTTTAAACCACATAGGTAGTTCTCACTGGAATTGGTGCAGATGAGCAACTTGCGGGTTATTCTCGTCATCGTGTCCGCTTTCAGTCACATGGGCTGGAAGGATTGAATAAGGAAATAATGATGGAACTGGGTCGAATTTCTTCTAGAAATCTTGGTCGTGATGACAGAGTTATTGGTGATCATGGAAAAGAAGCAAGGTAATTCTAATCATTTGAGTGTTGTTACGGTATTTTTATAAAAACAGCAGAGTGTAAATGGAGACTTTAAAGTTTGTTTTCTCTTTGGAGACTGTTCAAATGAATAAAAGCAGCAATAATAGCTTGGCTTTGTATTATAAACAGAGTCAGAAATAGAGCTGGGAAGAGCCAGGAGAGTATTTATTTTCTAGGACTCATTCTCTAAGAAATGTCTTTTCAGTAATTTTCAAAGGTAACATAATGACAGGATTGTTTTTAAGACTATAGTGAAAAAGACTGTGAAAGTAGGCCAGGCATGGTGGCTCACACCTGTCTTCCTACGACTTTGGGAGGCCAAGGCGGGTGGATCACCTGAGGACAGGAGTTCAAGACCAGCCTGGTAAACATGGTGAAACCCCACCTCTACTAAAAATACAAAAAAATTAGCTGATTGTGGTGCTGCATGCCTGTAGTTCCAGCTACTCGGGAGGCTGAGAATGGCTTGAACCCGGGAGGTGGAGGTTGCAGTGAGCCCAGATCGCGCCACTGCACTCCAGCGTGGGAGACAGTGTGAGACTCTGTTTCCACAAAAAACACTGTCAAAGTAAAACTGAGATAGTGAAATACTAAGAGAAGGTATTTAGAGGGTTTTGTTCAGCTTTTAATGTTTGCTTTCCTCCCAGTAAGGCCATAAGCCCCACCTGCAAGCCTTCTCCAATGTTATAGAAACTGGCTTTGTCTCTATAGACATTTCTGTATGTACAAGATCCATGCTGATTTGAAGGTAGTCCTTACACTGGATATTCCTCTGCCACATTTTTTGAACACAATTTAGTCACATATTGCAGGTTACCTAAAACCTTCAAAGAAACCAAGGCACTTTCATGTATGTATTCTTTCTTTTCAGGTTTATTTTTACCTATATCGTATTTCTGAAGGTAGTGAACAAGTACAGTATTTGAATAAAACTTTCTAAAACATTAAGTAAGGATAAAGGAAGATGTGACATTTAGTTATAAAGAGCAAAAATCCATTCAAGTAGGCTAATTGATTAAGTGGTAGTTTATTACAAGGGTGCAAGCATCCAAGAATAGGAAGTCCAAGTAAGCTTCATGAGAATTAAACATACTACACTTTCTCTCTCTCTCTCTCTATCAGACTTCATTGTTTCTTGTCTCTACTTCAGTCTTTTCCTCTTTCCACTGACTTGTAGTTGCCTTTACACAGTTGTCTTTCTTAAGTTTCTGGTCCTAGCCCATGTAAAAGTTTGGCTACTATGTCATTATTCTGTCATAATTTTCAGGATTTCACTATAAACTGATAACTAATGCCACAATAAAGTCCGTAAACTGTTAAACTGTTTTCTCTTTGAAGGACATGAGAGAGGTAGAAATTCAGTCTGTTATTTCAGCTAGGTCATAGAGAAGGGAATTTGTCTAGTAAAAGCACTTACTTATCAAAGTATTATGCTCAAATAAAAATGCATATGAAGAATGTTTAAAGCAGCTAATACAGAATTGTGATATAACAAATATAGTGGCTAGATCTAAATAATTTATTACGTATCTTGACATACATATTAACAGTAGTGTGTTGATTTGATTCTCTAGTTAAATTTGCTTTTGCAACTCATTCATTTTTATGTAATATTCCAGATAACAAATCTTTGTCCTTTCCAATCTCTTAACCTAGAATAAGATGTAATAAAACGGAAACACTAGTGTAACTGTATTGCATTTTGAGATGTGGGATGGTGGGTGTTAAAGTATTTTAAACAGAAAAAGAACATAATTTTGTAGAAATTGGGGAAGCAAAAGGGCAGAAAGTTTTTTTTTTTAATCGAATATTTTGTTTCTAGGTCATCCCAGAATTTAGGGAAAAAAAATCTGATATTTTGTTCTGTTACAGTAATGTATCACCATTTAATTGGTTTAAGTATAATTAAATAATTTTGATTAACAAAATTTTACCATAAGTGTTTTGCAGGTTCAGGACTGTGGAGTCCTTCTATATTGGTTCCATATCCCTAAAGTGTCATTTCTTTAGACGTGATAAAGATCAGACACAGATTGAATAGTTAGTTAAGATCATGCTCGTAGGCTAGGTGCAGTGGCTCACGCCTGTATTCCCAGCATTTTGGGAGGCCGAAGCAGGTGGACCACTTGAGTTCAGGAGTCCGAGACCAGCCTGGGCAATGTGGCGAAATCTTATCTCTACCAGCAAATACAAAGATTAGCTGGGTGTGGTAGTGCTCACCTAGGCAAAAAAAAAAAAAAAAAAAAGTTTGTTTTCAAGGCCTCCACAAAGATACCTTGTAAAACAATTTGAAATTATTTCTGGACACAATAAACCTAATTTATTTATTGAGATTTAGACTATTTTGTAGTATATGTATTAAAATTAGTCATATGTTATGAAACACTTAATTTGATTAAAGTTTAGCTGTAAAACTGTGTATAAATCAAAGCAGGTTGATTTTATTTTTACACAGTGGTTATATTATCTGTCTGTTTATTTTAGATTTCCTTTCCTGGATGAAAATGTTGTCTCCTTTCTAAATTCTCTGCCGATTTGGGAAAAAGCAAACTTGAATTTACCCCGAGGAATTGGTGAAAAACTACTTTTACGCCTTGCAGCTGTGGAACTTGGTCTTACAGCCTCTGCTCTTCTGCCCAAACGGGCCATGCAGTTTGGATCAAGAATTGCAAAAATGGAAAAAATTAATGAAAAGGCATCTGATAAATGTGGACGGCTCCAAATCACGTCCTTAGAAAATCTTTCTATTGAAAAGGAGACTAAATTGTAATGTGATTCACAATGTAACTATATAAAAATAAGTTTTTATATAATTATATAAAAGTAAGATACTCTGTTGCTTTACTATTGTATAATATAGTAGTTTTAAAGTTCATTTGGTTGAATTTTCTTTTTTTCCTGTCACAGAGCTTCTAAAACCATGGAATTTCCTTAGTGATAGGGAGTATCTTTTGTTATTCATAATAAGCCCCTTTTGATCACACCTGAGTTTATGCTAATACGGTGACTTAGGGTGAGGTCTCTAAATAGCCTTTAACACCTGCAGCTTGGGAGGCCAAGGCAGAGGGATCTCTTGAGTCCAGGAGTTTGAGAACAGCCTGGGCAACATGATGAAACCTCATCTCTACCAAAAAAAAAAAAAAGTACAGAAAATTAGCTGGGCATGGAAGCATGTGCCTCCCTACTCAAGAGGCTGAGGTGGGAGGATCACTTGAGCCCAGGAAGTTGAGGCTGCAGTGAGGCTAGGATCATACCACTGCACTCCAGCCTGGGTGACAGTGAGACCGTCTCTAAAAATAAAAATAAAAATAAAAATAATCAAGTGATTAGAAAAGTTGGAATTTCATCTCTACCCACCAACCTCTGGGAGGGAGAGTGGTGCTGAAAATTAAGGTCTGTTAAACTCTATAAAAACTCTTGAACAAGATTTGATGAGCCTCTGGTTTGCTGAACATGTGAAGGTGCTAGGAGTGTGGTATGCCCAGAGAGGACAAAGAAGCTCCCTCTCACCTTAATATTTTTTTAATACTTTGTCTTATGCATCTCTTCAATTTGGCTGTGCCTGAGATGTATCCTATATAATAAGCCAGTAAACATAAGTATTTCTATGAGTCTGTGAGCCATTCTAGCAAATTATCGAACCTGAATAGGGGGTCATGAAAACCCCCAATTTATGTAGCTGGTCAATCAGAAGTACCAGAGATCCAGACTTGAAATTGCCATCTAAAGCAGAGACACCTTATGGCACTTAGCCCTTAAATGGAAGGATCTGACACTAACTCCAGGTAGATAGAGGCATGATTAAACTGTAGGATACCCAGCTGGTATTCAGAGAGCTGGAGAATTGCTTGGTAATTCTCCACACATCTGGTGGAAAAAATCCACACATCTGGTGTCAGAAATGTTGTGTGAGAGTGAAGAGAAACAGTTTGTTTTCCCAGACTCACTCTCTTTGATAGCTCCATCCAGAAATGATTCAGTTCCCTCTCTTCAGGGACCATGGTTTAGACAGGGTCCTGTTGCATGGATAAAAGAACTACAGGTTTAAAGAAGCTAAACAATTTGCTTGAGGTTCATCCTCCTGAACAGTACTTGTTACTTCTATTACATCTCTTTAGGCAGCTCATTTTCCCACCCCAGTAACTTTTAAAGACTACAGTTGACCCCTGAACAACACATTTGAACTGTGCAGTTCCACTTATATGTGGATTTCTTCTGCCTCTGCCACCCCTGAGACAGCCCCTTCTCCTCCTCAGCCTACTCAACCTGAAGACAAGAATGAATACGTCTTCCTCTACTTACTATGTCTTGCCTCTCATCCACAGTCACTCTCTCCACCTTTTTGTCTATTTACTCCAACCTGACATCCACCCACATTACTCAACTGTTAACTGCCATACCAGTGTCACTGGGAAATCTGTCCATTAGGATTGACACCGTTTCTGGATCTGGCCACCCTTTGATTCTTTAATCATAGTAGCAAATAAATTTTAGAATCCTGACAAACAGGTCACTAACCTGGCAAAGGCTTTCACATGCCCCGAATTTATTCCCTGGAAGATGCAATGTTCAACCAAAATTTAGATACTGCCTACATAGCTTTCATCCCTCAGTCTGAAAGCAGACAACTTCAAATGTCTGTGTGGGCCTGAGCACTAAATTGACATTGCTTATATTGGGAGTAGATGAACTTAAGAGGTTTGCCCCACGGCCTAGAATTGAATATTATAACACCAATACAGTTTAATACTGAAAATAGCTATAACTTATATAATGCTATATTCCAGGTGCTACTCTACTCTATGAGATTTAAATGTATTAATCAGTCAAACTTTTATAAGGAATTTCCAGGTCATCTGCTCCACCAGAATACTGTGAAAGAGACAAAGAGAGGATACACATGCATGTGTGTGAACCCCAAGAGGGCCTGGGCATTTACAACCATCTGCTTTAGCTCTGGAATGGAGTTCTGTGTTGATCCTTTAAAAAACGAGGCATCTCTTTCCAAAGATTTGAGACACATGGAACAAACCATTTGGCTACCCGGGGGGAAAACAATCCTTGAAGTAGGAGAATGTACATATATGGTTCATATTTCTTAAGTGCAAACATGCAAATCTCTGTAAAAAAAAAAAAAGCCCTGGAATAGTGCTCATAAATTTATTAATATTTATTTCCATAGTAGCTAAAATAATGGCATGGTTACTGAAAGAGAAATTCTGCCCCAAACAGTCACCAAGAACTTCCAAGCTGCTACATTCAGTAGAAGAGTTTGTTCTCAATCTCCCCTGACCGAGCAGCAGCATCCAATAAAGTTGGCCATTCCCTTTTTTTTTTTTTCCCGCACACTTCTTTGGCTTCTGTGACCAATTTTGGTTTTCCTCCTGCCTTCTCGGCTGTTCTTTCATTGTCTTCTTTGCTGACTCCACTCTCTGTACCTGACCTTTAAATGTTAAATTTCTCAGGTCTCTAATCCTTGGTTCTCAACTCCTCATTCTGTACGCTCTCCCTTGTTGATTTCAACCCCACCCCTGGCTTCAATTACTATAAATCTGCCAAAATTTATACATTTAACCCCTACTGCCATTCTTAGCCCAGAACTGTTTATCTAAAGCATATCTCACATCTCAATTTCTCTCACAGGTACTTCAAGGTCAATTAGGTACACAACTGAACTCTAAATCTTGCCCTGATATCCTGTTGCACCTGACAGAAATGTGGTTCTCACTTGGACACAACCCTCTTTTTCAACATATCCCCATTCAATCTGTCACCAACAGGCAACCTCATTATTTTTCAAATCTGTCCACAGTCCCTGAGCCCCACCTCCACTGCCACTACTCTAGGCTAATCCTTTGGGATGAAATTCAAAATCATTACTCAGCAGCCTGCATGATCTGTCCGTCGCGCACCTCTGCAGCTCGGTTTGTGCCCACATCTCTCTTGTTCTCTAAGCAGGGTTTTGCTCGGTTTCTCAACCATTTCAACTTTGTTCTCACTTCAATTCTTTCCCTCCTGCTGTTCCCTGTTCCTGAAAAGCTACTTGTCCAGTTCTTTGCTTGGGTAGCTCTTTTTCATCTTCTAGGCTCGGAGGGGAAAAGGGCACTTCCTCAGGCAGCCTTTCCTAGCCCTGGGCTAGGTTGGCTTTCATTCCAGTGCTGTCATTCCATCTAGTATTGGCACACTGTTAAATATAGCTGTGAGATGATCTGTTCAACTGTAAGCTCCTTGGGGTTTCGTGTCTGCCCTGTTTTCTAGGGTTTCCAGCTCGTAGCTCGGTGCCTGACTCATAATAGGTGTTCCATAAATGCTTGTTGAATGAAAGAATGATGATGGAGGTGGTATTCCAACTCGGGACTGCCTCAACGCCCGGCGCTTTCTCCTCTGCCACTCTGTTTTGGTGTTTTAGCAGAGGCAGATAGTGAGGGCCGCACAGTGCCCGTGGCATGCCACTGGACTGAGCGCTAAACGGGCTTGGGAAGATGAGCACGCGGGGGGTCTGAGCCAGCCACGGGGCCGGGCGCCGCCTGGGGGCGCTGTGGCTGCTGCGGGACGCACCAGGCCTAGTCGCCCGCAGGCTCCGCCCAAGGAGCAGTCCCGCCACCCCAGGGCCCGGAGGACCAACCGCTTCGACCCGCGCCCGGGCGGCGGCAGTGTTGGCCGGCGAGGCGAGGAGGGCCGGGCAGCCACGGTGGGGCGAAAAGCCCTGAAAGTTCCTCTCAGTTCCTTCCGGTGCGCCTCCCGCTCGCCCTTGCGGGGGCCCTGAGGGCGGATTCAAGGCCCCGCGAGAAGCCATCTAAGGCGGCGACGACTGTTCTCAGCCCCACGGGAACAGCGCGGACGCAGCGTCCCTCTCCCGGACAAGAAAACAGCCATTCTAGAGTAGGTTCCTCCCTTTTCCTTGGTCTTTCCCCTTTCCCGTGCCCATGGCTGACGCGAGGTGCTTTTGGACGTGGATCGCGGGCCTGACTCTGGACAGACGTGGGTTCTGTTTCTGAAAAGCGTAAAACCTCAGACATGTCCTGCAACCTCCTGGTCTCCGTTTATGCCTCTATAAATTGGGCATAACAAGGTCTAACTCACTGACCTGGGGTCTCAGGTGTGGCGCCTAAACCAGCAGTATCAGCATTTCCTGTTACTTTACTAAAATGCATATTTTCTGGCCCCACTGCAGCTCATTGAATCAGAAACTCAGTGGTGGGATTCAGCGATTTGTATTTGAACAAGCCCCAGGTGATTTTGATACGAGCTAAATTTTGAGATCCACTATATAATAGAGACCAATCAGATGAAATAAATCAAACCATTATATAGTAAAGAACCTGGCTCAATAAATAGTAGTTGTGGCTATTATTATTTCAGGAATAGACAGGCATTCATTGGCACAGAAATTGAAGGTTAAGCAGATGCTTCTTTCCTTTTTTTTTCTTTTTTCTTTTTTTGAAACAGTGTTTCACACTTGTTGCCCAGGCAAGAGTGCAATGGCGTGATCTCGGCTCACCGCAACCTCTGCCTCCCGGGTTCAAGCCTCCTGTCTCAAGCCTCCCGAGTAGCTGGGATTACAGGCATGTACCACCAAGTTTGGCTAATTTTGTATTTTTAGTAGAGACGGGGTTTCTCCATGTTTGTCAGGCTGGTCTCGAACTCCTGACATCAGCTGATCTGCCTGCCTCGGCCTTCCAAAGTGCTGGGATTACACGCATGAGCCACCGCGCCCCACCCTTTTCTTTTCTTTCATGCAGGTCATTATAGTCTTGCTTTAAAAAACTGAAAACAAAATAAATATCCATATGATTTGGATATTTATCCCCTCCAAATCTCATGTTAAAATAGATTCCCCAATGTTGGAGGTAGGGCTTGGTGCGAGGTGTTTGGAGTATGGGGGCGGATCCCTCATGAATGGCTTGTTGCTTTCCTGGCAGAGTGAACTCTACCTCTGAGCTCATGAAAGATCTGGTTGTTTAAGAGTAGACACCTCCCCTTTCTCTCTATTGTTCCCTCTCTTACCATGTGACACACTGGCTCCCCTTCCCCTTCCACCATGATTGTAAGCTTGGTCTCACCAGAAGCTGAGCAGATGCTGGTGCCATGCTTGTACAGCCTGCAGAATTGTGAGCCAAATAAACCTCTTTTCTTTATAAATTATGCAGTCTCAGGTATTCCTTTATAGCAACACAAACAGACTAACACAAACATATACAAAAGAATGCCTTTCCAACAACAAAATAGGTATGTAACAGTAGCTTCTCACAGATAACATTTCTTTTTGACATACATCTTCTTGTCTTTAGACTTCTTTGAAAAGCAGAACATGGTTAATGATAAACGTTTTATAATTTTAATTATTTTAATTCAAATTTCGGCTTTCATATACTGCAGTTATTTTTAATTTGAAAACTATAATAGTTGACCATGAAAAATTAATCTTATGTAGGTGAAAGGTACAGATTTATTTCTAGACAAATCCAGTTTCATTGCCATGTCAGATTTTATTGATAATCTTTTCCTTCTTATTCTTTGCAGAAGCTTCAAAAAGGACACACTAGATTCAATTAGAAATGTTAAGATTGCCCAAAAAAGGATTACCTAGATTTGAGCAAGTGCAAGATGAAGAAACCTACCTGGAAAATTTAGCAGTACAAAGAAATGCATCTGCTTTTTTTGAAAAATATGATCGCAGTGAAATACAAGAGTTACTAACTACTGCACTAGTTAGCTGGTTGTCTGCCAAAGAGGATGTTCGCTCTCAAGGAGACCTCCCATGTGGAATTATGAGTCAAATGAATAACGTAGGCTTCTCCACTGCAATCTTACTGACTCCTGTGGACCCTACTGCCCTCTTAGACTATAGAGAGGTCCATCAGATGATAAGAGAGTTGGCTATTGGAATTTATTGCCTAAATCAAATCCCTTCCATCAGTTTAGAAGCTAATTATGATCAGAGTTCTTCTTGTCAATTACCTCCAGCTTATTATGATACCAGAATTGGGCAAATTCTGATCAATACTGACTACATGCTGAAAGCACTATGGCATGGAATATATATGCCCAAAGAAAAACGAGCTAGATTCTCTGAATTGTGGCGTACCATCATGGACATTGATCCTGATGGAAAACCTCAAACAAATAAAGACATTTTTTCAGAGTTTAGTTCAGCAGGTAAGAGAATTTAACACTTCTTAAATTTTTTTTTTTTGAGACAGAGTCTTACTACATCACCCAGGGTCGTCACGAACTCCTGAGCTCAAGCCATTCACCCACCTAGGCCTCCCAAAGTGCTAGGATTACAGGCGTGAGCCACTGCACCTGGCCACTTCTTAATTATTTTTATTCAACGCCATTTTTAAAATTTTAAAATTTTATTTCGATAGTTTTTGGGGGAACAGGTGGTTTTTGGTTACATGGCTAAGTTCTTTAGTGGTGATTTCTGAGATTTTGGTGCACCCATCACCCGAGCAGTATACACTGTACCCCATGTGTAGTCTTTTATCCCTCACTTTCCTCCTACCTTTCCTCTGGAATCCCAAAAGTCCATTACATCATTCTTATGCCTTTGCATCCTCATAGCTTAGCTCCCACTTATAAGGGAGAACATAAAATATTTGGCTTGCCTTTCCTGAGTTACTTCACTTAGAATAATGGTCTCCAACCCCATCCATGTTTCTGTGAATGCCATTATTTCATTCATTTTTATGGCTGAGTAGTATTTCATGGTATATATATTTTCTTTTTTTTTCTTTCTTTTTTTTTTTTTTTTTTTAAGATGGGGGTCTCCCTATGTTGAACAGGCTGGCCTCGAACCCCTGGCCTCATACAATCATCCCATCTTGACTTCCTAGAGTGCTAGGATTACAGACATGAGCCACTGCACCTGGCCACCACGTTTTCTTTATCTCCTCATTGGTTGATGGGCATTTAGACTGGTTCCATATTTTTGCAATTGCGAATTGTGCAGCTATAAACATGCATGTGCAAGTGTCTTTTTCATATAGTGACTTCTTTTCCTCTGGGTAGATACCTGGTAGTGGGATTGCTGGATCAAATGATAGTTCTACATTTAGTTCTTTAAAGAATCTCTATACTGTTTTCCATAGTGGTTGTACTAGTTTACATTACAATCCCACCCAGCAGTGTAAGTATTCTTTTTTCACCACATCCATGCCAACATGTATTATTTTTTGATTTTTAAATTATGGCCATTCTTGCAGGAGTAAGATGGTATCTCAGTGTGGTTTTATTTGCATTTCTCTGATAATTAGTGATGTTGAGCATTTTTCATATGTTTGTTGGCCTTTTGTATATCTTCATTTGAGAATTGTCTATTCGTGGCTTTTGCCAACTTTTTGATGGGATTGTTTGTTTTTTTCTTGCTGATTTGTTTGAGTTCCTGGTAGATTCTGGATATTAGTCCTTTGTTGGAAGCATAATTTGCAAATATTTTCTCCTACTCTGTGGGTTGTCTGTTTACTGATTGTTTATTTTGCTGTTTAGAAGCCTTTTAGTTTAATTAGGTCACATCTATTTGTGTTTGCTTTTGTTGCATTTGCTTTTGGGTTCTTGGTCATGAACTGTTTGCCTAAGCCAATGTCTAGAAGGGTTTGTCCGAGTTATCTTCTAGAATTTTTATGGTTTCAGGTCTTAGATTTAGTTCTTGATCCATCTCAAGTTGATTTTTATATAAGGTGAGAGATGAGGATCCAGTTTCATGCAGCTTGCCAATTATCCCAGCACCATTTGTTGAATAAGGGTGCCCTTCCCCACTTTACGTTTGTGTTTGCTTTGTCAAAGATCAGTTGCCCATAAGTACTTGGTTTTATTTCCGGGTTCTCTATTCTGTTCCATTGGTCTCTGTGCTTATTTTTATACCAGTACCATGCTGTTTTGGTAACTATAGCCTTGTAGTATAGTTTGAAGTCAGATAAAGTGATGCCTCCAGATTTGTTCTTTTTGCTTAGTCTTGCTTTAGCTATGTGGGCTCATTTTGGTTCTATATGACTTTTAAGATTGTTTTTTCTAGTTCTGTGAGGAATGATGATAGTATTTCTATGAGAATTGCATTGAATCTGTAGATTGCTTTTGGCAGTATGGTCATTTTCACAATATTGATTCTACTCATCCATGAGCATGGGATGTGTTTTCATTTGTTTGTGTCATCAACGATTTCTTTCAGCAGTGTTTTGTAGTTTCCCTTGTAAAAATTATTCACCTCTTTGATTAGGTATATTAAGTATTTTATGTTATGTTATTTTATTTAACTTTATTTTATTTTGTTTTTTGCAGCTGTTGTAAAAGGGATTGAGTTCTTGATTTGAGTCTCAGCTTGGTTGTTGTTGGTGTATAGCAGTGCTACTGATTTGTGTTCATTGATTTTGTATCCTGAAACTTTACTAAATTCCTTTATGGCATCTAAGAGGTTTTTAGATGAATCTTTAGGGTTTTCTAGGCATATGATCTTATCATTGGCAAACAGCCACAGTTTGACTTCCTCTTTACCAAATTGGATGTCCGTTATTTATTTCTCTTGTCTGATTCCTCTGGCTAGGACTTCCAGTACTATGTTGAATAGAAGTGGTGAGACTGGGTATCCTTGTCTTGTTCCAGTTCTCAGGGGAAATGCTTTCAGTGTTTTCCTGTTCAGTATAATGTTGGCTGTGGGTTTATTATAGAGGACTTTTATTACCTTGAGGTATGTCCCTTCTATGGCCATTTTGCTGAGGGTTTTAATCATAAAGCAATGCTGGATTTTGTCAGATGCTTTTTCTGCATCTATTGAGATGATTTTTGTTTTTGATTCTATCTGTATGATGTATCACATATATTGACTTGCATATGTTAAACCATCCCTTCATCCCTGGTATGAAACCCACTTGATCATGGTGTATTATCTTTCTGATATGCTGTCAGATTCCGTTAGTATTTTCTTGAGGATTTTTGCATCCGTGTTCATCATGGATATTGGTCTGTAGTTTTCTTTTTTTGTTATGTCCTTTCCTGGTTTGGATGTTAGGGTGATACTGGCTTCATAGAATAATTTAGGGAGAATTCTCTCTTTATCTTTTGGAATAGTTTCAGTAAGATTGATACCAGTTCTTCTTTGAATGTCTGATAGAATGCAGCTGTGAATCCATCTGGTCCTGGACTTTTTTGTTGTTGACAATTTTTTATTGTTTCAAGCTCTCTACTTGTTATTGGTCTGTTCAGAGTTTCTGTTTCTTCCTCTTTAATCTAGGAGGGTTGTATATTTCCAGGAATTTATCCATCTCCTCTAGATTTTCTAGTTTGTGCACATAAAGGTGTTTATAGTAACCTTGAATGATCTTTTGTATTTCTGTGGTATCGGTTGTAATGACTCCTGTTTCATTTCTAGTTGAGCTTATATGAATCTTCTTCTTTCTTCTCTCTTCTTTTCTTGGTTAATCTAGTTAATGGTGTATCAATTTTTTCTTTTCAAAAAACCAGCTTTTTGTTTCATTTATCTTTCACTTTGTTTTCTTCTTTCAATTTCATTTAGTTCCGCTCAAATCTTTGTTATTTCTTTTCTTTTCTTTTCTTTTTTTGGTAGCTCTTCTTTTTTTTTTTTTTTTTGTTTCCATTCTTGGGTGTTTCTCGGAGAGGGGGATATGGCGGGGTTGTTATTTCTTTTCTTCTGCTTGGTTTGGGTTTGGTTTGTTCCTCTTTCTCTAGTTCCTTGAGGTGTGACCTTAGATTGTCTATTTGTGTTCTTTCAGACTTTTTAATGCAGGCATTTAATGCTATGAACTTTCCTCTTAGCTCCACTTTTGCTGTAATCCCAGAGGTTTTGGTATCACTATTATCGTTCGGTTCAAAGATTTTTTAAATTTCCATCTTGGTTTCATTGTTGACCCAAAGATCATTCTGGAGCAGATTATTTCATTTCCGTTGTTTATATAGTTTTGCAGGTTCCTTTTGGAGTTAATTTCCAGTTTATTCCACTGTGGTCTGAGAGGATACTTGATATAATTTTGATTTTCTTAAATTAATTGAGACTTGTTTTGTGACCTATCATATGATCTATCTTGGAGAATGTTAAGCCATTTTTTAAATTTAAAGGTAGTTTATCTGGATCAAGGTGATGCCAAGAGCTTTGTGAAGATCTGAGGTCCATGGAGGTTAAGGATCAGCAAGAGTGGGTGGTAGTTTCCAACGGCAGTAGAGCCTTGACATTTCTGACGAAAATTGTGTTTACTTTTGTTTCTCTTTTTACAAATTTACCTGAGGCTCTCATTTGAGAGGACGTGGGACTGATGAACCATCATCCTGAATGGGCATATGCCAAACTGGTAAAGAAACAACAGGCTCTTTTTAGATTCAGATATCTAGATGGAAACTTTCAGTATAGAAGTCAAATTCTAGAAAGTGATAAAGGTTAGATACATATTGATTAATCATCCACATGTTAAAACCACGAGAGCCTTTGGATCATCCAGTTAGAGCACCAATAGAGACCTGATCATGGCAGGAGGGAGCACATGTCCTGTTGTGTAACTAAGGGAAGAGGGCTCCTGCTTACTTGATGACAAAGTTAGTTACATCAAGCCACTTCATGGCCCAGGATCTGGTCTATTTCACCCAGCTGTGTGTCATATCTGAGGTTGCCACCCTCTATGAGGATTCCCTTGCAGTGGTACACCTGGTAAGGGGATCAGAGACACATAGGAACATTCTAATCAAGTTGTAAGTGGAAACGGAGAGCACCAAAAGACTAATGCTGTCTCCTTTCTACACCTACATTTTCAGGGGTGATACTCAAAACACTTAACCGCCAGCACAGTATTGGCACTGACCAATCAGAATGGACGTCAGCCATAATGCTGGAGCAGGGTCTTAGAGACCTCCTGCTTGTCATATTTACCCTTTTCTGGATCATGGAGCTTTTCAGGTGATCCCTGGGGAGGGAGGTATTCAATGATCTTGGGGCTGCAGCAATTCAGTTTGCCAATTGAGGGTTCAGTATTTTAACAATATGGTGTTATTGATGCATATTAGCTAAATATCAGTGCTTTCCTGGTATGAAACTTACATCTTGAGTTTTGTGATTCTACTTTTAAAATATCTCTCAAAATCATCTACTTTGGCTTATCTCTACTGCAACACTGTAGTACAGAACACCCTTTTCCACTGCAACAGCATTCTGACAGCTTTCTGCCTCAAACCTTTTTAAAATTGTTTATAAATGAGGCTGGGAACGTTAACACATCCAATCACTCTACTATCATGTGCCTGGGGATAGTGCTGGGTGTGTTTACGATAAAGTGCTTAGTACTGTTGGCTCCTGAGCAATCAAAGATGAGCATCAAAGCCATGCATGGTGGAATGTGTCTTTATTCCCAGCTACTCAGGAGGCTGAGGCAGGAGAATTACTTGAGGCCAGGAGTTCGAAGCTGTAGTGTGCTATGTTTGCACCTATGAATAACCACCACTCTGCAGCCTGGGAAACATAGTGAGACCCCCATCTTTTAGGGAAAAAAAAAAGAAAAAAAGATGAGCATTACACCTAGTAGAAATATTTTTTTCTCCCTCCACTGCACATTGGGTGTCTGCTTCAGAAACTTCAACAATTTGTGGTGCAAACAATGGTAAATGACCACCAGCCTACATCTAGACCGACCGAAGTAGTTTATAGGAGGAATCTCATGGTGGCAGTAGCAGGAATAGGCACAGGTTTCCCCATCATGCACCATACCTGGAGCACCACTGTGAAATCCTACAGGGCCAATAGTCAGACTCTAAGAAAGGGACCTGAACCATTGGGCTACAGGGCTTTTATGCTACATGATTAAAGAAGTATTAGGTCAGAGGACAGGATACAAGAGCAAGATGTTTTAGCCGAGGTTACACTCCAGATTGCATCAGAAGGACATGAGTGAAGTTAGTTTTTGAGAAATGATTCCAAGGAACAGGAGTGAGGGACAGGAAAAGTGAATAGAAAAGGAGGGAGCGTCAACCCAAGAATGTGCTGTTGAGCTTTTTCACCACTTGGGCAATTGGGATTTATTGTGCTGGGACACTCTGAGGAGTCATATAGAATACGCTGCAGAATTGCCAGCCTAAGGGATGTGCTATGGTCTGAATGTTTATGTCTCCCCAAAATTCAAATATTGAAACCTAATCACCAATGGCATTAGGACATGGGACCATTGGAGGGTGATTAGTTCATAAGGGCAGACCCCTCATGAATGGGATTAATGCCCTTATAAAAGAGGCCCCAGAGAGCTGCCTTGTCCCTTCCACCCTGTACGGATACAGCAAGAAGATACCATCTATGAACCAGGAAATGGGTCCTCAGCAGACACCACATCTAACTTGATCTTGGATATCCCAGCCTTTATAGCTGTGAGAAATAATTTTCTATTCTTTATAAGCTACCCAGTCTGTGCTTTTTTCTTATAGTAGCTCTAAATGATTAAGACAGGATAGATGAGGGAAGAGTGTATCTACTGGCTGCTGTCTCTCATTAGCCAAAGTTTGAATGGAGGGTTAACTCGCTCATGCTTTCAGATTTGTTCCTACACTAGAATGGCTGGATGGGTTCCATCAGGAGTCTAACGGCAGTGGCAGAGAAGCCTCAGGGCAAAAATAATCCTGTGGTGCACTTGAGGCAAGGTACAGTCAGGTCAAGTCTGTGTGGAGCAAAAACTACAAGTTTAAAAATGTGGTCTGAAAGGATGTGAGGTAGGGAACAAAAGGTATCTGATACACAGTGTGACTCATGGAAACTTGGCTGCAGCCCTTTCTTCCAAGCTTAGTGTTAGGGATTGAGGGAGTGTACCACCTCTCCACTGGCATGATCAGAGAGCTGGTGTCCAAGCTTTGTAATTGCAGGTACATGGTGTCAAGCTATGTAACAGCAGTTACATAGTTATGGTGTAGCAGCAGTGTAAGTTGTTACATCACTATTCACGTTTGGGAAAACAGCAGCTCCTCTGTTGGCATGACTGGGAAAGTGTGTACCTTGCAACTGACCATGTGATTACCTTAAACACTGTGCTACAGTGGATTTCCAAGGAATTGTGCAGAAAGCCAACTCTTTTTCAGAGGGCAGACTGCTGGGAATCCGTCTTGGCCAAGTTAACCTTTATCTCTCACATAGCTTTGCACTCTACAAACCACCAGCAACATCATTCTTTAAAAACAGTAGCAATAGTAGAGAATAGAGCACACCAAAAATCTGGCCATGTTACCCAGTTTTCTCAGCAGGTATTTTAGTTAGGGTGGATCCCTTCATCTAATTCATAAATTCTTAGACTCTTTCCAGAAGGCTAGGAGGATGGAAGGAAAGAAGAAAACATCTTATGATAGCAAAATAGGAGAAGGGAACTTTTAATAGAAATATTGAGGAAAAAATGGGAACTTATTTAATATCAC
Source organism: Pongo pygmaeus (assembly GCF_028885625.2). Taxonomy (NCBI): domain Eukaryota; kingdom Metazoa; phylum Chordata; class Mammalia; order Primates; family Hominidae; genus Pongo; species Pongo pygmaeus. The sequence continues at coordinate 89,661,143 of NC_072384.2, forward strand.
AAGTGAGTAATGTGAGTTGGGTTGTTTTTTTCTCTGTTCATTCCCTGTCCTCTATCTGGAATGCCTTCTTCCTGCTCACCTCAAACCACTCGTCCACATTCTTCCTAGGGTTATTGCTACTCATTTTTTGAGACTTGATTCAGACACTGCCTCCTCTGTTTGGACTCTTATCTGTGCACAGAAAAATATTTTGTATTTTGAATTGAAATTATTGGCTTCATTTCTTCCTTATTAGACATTAAGCTCCTTCTTGAGAGCACAGAAAATTATGTCTTTTTTGGTTTGATTTTAAATTCTCAGCACCTTATACAGGGCATGACATATAGTAAACTTTCAATACATGTAGAAATTAAATGGGTAATAATAGAATATAAGGGAATTGGTTGGGCACAGTGGCTCACACCTGTAATTCCAACACTTGAGGAGGCCGAGGTAGGTGGTTCGCTTGGGCTCAGGAGTTCGAGACCAGGCTGGCCAACGTGGTGAAACCCCGTCTCTACAAAATATAGAAAAATTAGCCAGGCATGGTGGTGCATGCCTGTAGTCCCAGATGCTTGGGAGGCTGAGGTGGGAAGATCACTTGAGCCCAGGAGGTCGAGGCTGCTGCAGTGAGCCAAGATCATACCACTACACTCCAGCCTGGGTGACAGAGACCCTGTCTCAAAAAAAAAAAAAAAAATAGGTTAAAGCTGTGGAAACTTTTGTTTCCCCTCATTCCCCTCATCCTCCAAATTTCATTTGATCCAATTTTTTATTAAATTCTTTTTTATTATTTACTTTCCCATGACTTTGTACGTATTCCTTCCAGCTAATTTACATAAATGTGCGCTTTATTTTTTGAAATTTTTTTTTTAAAGGGACAATCTCTTACTCTGTCACCCAGGCTTGAGTGCAGTGGCATGATCTCAGCTCATTGCAGCCTCAGACTCCTGGGCTCAAGTGATCTTCCTGCCTCAGCCTCCTGAGTAACTGGGACTACAGGAACGTGCCACCATGCCCAGCTAATTTTTTTGTTTTTTATTTTACCTATAGAGGTAGGTCTTACTATGTCACTATGTTGTCCCGGCTGGGACATTTCCTTTCTTTAATAACTTTATTTTTCTTTTTTTTTTGCTTCTGGTCCTTGATTCAGGGAACATTATTTTTCATGATATGAACAATCGTGTTTTTTTTTCAAGTAGCTAACTTTTCCATGTACTTACTACTAATTCAGTTCTAGTCTTTCAAAGGAAAATATTGAACTCTTCTTGATAAAAAATGGGATATGAAGTTCCGTTTTTTCCTTAGAGATGTCTCTCTTGATAACTTCATCCTCCTCCTTTTGTCAGAATTCATTGCTTTAAGGCTATTTCGCTTTCCTTTAGCACCCCTCCCTGGCCCTGGCCCAGTGATTCCAGTGCCTTTTTCATCTGAGAGGCTCTCCTCACCTGCCTGGCGACCTTTGCTGCTTGTTTTCATTTAGGAGTGAGGCAGGAACGCTGGCAGACCTTACTGTAGAGTGGTGAGGAGGAACCCCTGACATTCCACTGGGAAGCCTGTCCCCAACATGTTGTATCTGCAGGTCTGTTTCCTCCAGTATCCTGCTTGGAGGGAGGGCTGTGAGTCTGGGGCCAAAGGAGGGGAAATGCTGAACTGTGGATGTCTCGGTTCAGCACTCAGACTCTCATTTAACTAGTTTTCAGCACAACTGCTCCTCCCAACCCTCAGCTGTGCTTTGTACCCTTTCAGTGAGGAAGAGGAGAAGGGCTGTGCTATCTGGGGAAGATGATCTAGGGATCTCACTACACCTTTTCTTTTAAAAAAAATTCTTGCACCATGGCCTGTTCTTCACAGCCTCCACATAATGCTTTCAATCTCTAAGGCTTCTTGTGATTTTTGTTGGCTCCCAGCCACCCCAAGCCATGAGGTTTTAGGGCTATCAACAATCCCTCCAGGTTTTTAGACTTTAAACTGCCAGAATCCCTTTCATTTCTTTGTAAGTTATCTAACTATTTTGCAGAAAAGAGATGAATTATAGTGGCCATTTTAAAAACCCAAGAGTATTCTGGCCTTTTTAAACAAAAGATTTGAGAAAGAAAAAAGAAAAAGGAGGGGACACATTGACGTATCATTTACACTTTAAAGCATATATATTACAAACAAACGCCACATTTTCTACAGTCATGTCTTATGACTCCAAGCAGTTTTCTCAAGCCTAAATTAAGGGTAACATTGTAGATATGACTATCTTAAAAAGACTATTTTACAAGAAGAAAGTCCTCAATTTCTTTGTAAATGGCAAGAAAATGTAGCATGGGAAATTTGTCATTTTTTGATAGAGTAAAATCAAGTTTTAATTCTTATTTATTAAATGATGATTACTTAGCTGGCAGGTTCTTTGTTTATTATGTATGTCTAGCTTCTTATTGGCAAAAAAAAAAAAAAAAAAAAAGAAATTTATAGTACTAGCCTGAAAAAACAAACTATGCTTTTGGCCCAAGTGAGAAGCTGATACCCTGGTTAAAGAAAAATCACGTTTTCTTGTTGTTTCGTATTTTCCTTGATCAAAGCTGGGACTTATGTTGTATCTGTATTCACTTTCCTTAGTAACCTACTCATCTGTCTTCTTTTATCTTACACAATTTTATTGGCATTGTTAACTTAAGAATCATGAGATTTATAAATTTGGAAAGGAGACTATTTCTTTTTTTGAATTATTTTAAATTTTTGTGGGTACATAGTAGGTATATATATTTATGAGATATTTTCACACAGGCATACAATGCCTAATAATCACATCAGGGTAAATGGAGTATCCTTCACCTCAAACATTTATCCTTTCTTTGTGTTACAGACAATCCAATTATACTATTTTAGTGTTTTTTAATGTACAATAAATTATTGACTGTAGTCACCTTGTTGTGTTGTCAAATACTAGATCTTATTCATTCTATCTAACTATATTTTTGTATCCATTAATTATCCCCACTTCCCTCCTGCCCCACCATTCCTTGCCACCTTTCCCAGCTTCTGGTAACCATCTCTATTTCCATGAGGTCAATTGTTTTAATTTTTAGTTCCCACAAATAAGTGAGAACATGCAAAGTTTGTCTTTCTGTGCATGGCTTATTTCACTTAACATAATGTCCTCCAGTTTCATCAAAGTTGTTGCAAATGACAGAATCTCATGGCTGAATAGTACTCCATTGTGTATATGTACCACTTTTTCTTTATCCATTCATCTGTTGATGGACACTTAGGTTGCTTCCAAATCTTGATTATTATGAACAGTGCTGCAGCAAACGTGGGAGTGCAGATACCCTTTGATATTCCGATTTCCTTTCTTTTGGGTTTATACCCAGCAGTGGGATTGCTGTATCATACGGTAATTATATTTTTAGTTTTTTGAGAAACCTCCAAACTGTTCTCCATAGTGGCTGTACTAGTTTACTTTCCCACCAACAGTGTATTAGGGTTCCCTTTTCTCCACATCCTGCCAGCATTCATTTTTGCCTGTCTTTTGGATAAAGGCCATTTTAACTGGGGTAAGATGATAACTTAGTTTTGATTTGCATTTCTCTGATGATCAGAGATGTTGAACACCTTTTCATATGCCTGTTTGACATGTGTATGTCTCCTTTTGAGAAAAGTCTATTCAGATCTTTTCCGTATTTTTTAATCAGATTAGAATTTTTTCCTGTAGAATTGTTTCACCTCCTTATATAGTCTGGTTATTAAGCCCTTGTTGGATAGATAGTTTGCAAATATTTTCTCCCATTCTGTGGGTTGTCTCTTCACTTTGTTGATTGTTTCCTTTGCTATGTAGAAGCTTTTTAAGTTGATGTGATCCCATTTGTCCATTTTTTCTTGGGTTGCAAAATGTGCTTGTGAGATATTACTCAAGAAATCTTTGTCCAGACTGATATCCTGGAAAGTTTACCCAATGTTTTTTAGTAGTTTTGTAGTTTGAGGTCTTAGATTTAAGTATTTAATCCATTTTGAATTGATGTTTGTATATGGTGAGAGATAGGGGTCTAGTTTTATTCTTCCATAAATGGATATCCAGTTTTCCCAGCACCATTTATTGAAGAGACTGTTCTTTCTCCAGCATATGTTCTTGGCACCTTTGTTGAAAATGAGTTCATTGTATAAGTATGGATTTGTTTCTGAGTTCTCTGACCTCCTTTGGTCTATGCATCTGTTTTTATGCCAGTATGATGCAGTTTGGGTGACTATCACTCTGCAATATACTTTGAAGTCAGGTAATGTAATTACTCCAGTTTTGTTCTTTTTGCTCAGGATGACTGGTTATTCTGGATCTTTCGTGCTTTCATATATATATTTAGGATTATTTTTTCTATTTCTATGAAGAACAGTGACTGCTATTTTGATATGGATTGCAATGACTCTGTATATTTCTTATAAAGGGTTACAGTCTTCAAGCTGGCCATTCTGACAGGCATTTCAAGGAAGAGAGGAGCAAGACAGGAATTTAAGCTGAACTGTTTGGCCAAGTATATATATTCAGGTATAGGTATGTAACAAGTTATAGGAAGAGCTATGAACATTCACGAAGTGGGTTGTAACATGCGTATTGAACAAACATGCACATTACTTATGATCCATGTTCACTTTGGGGTGGAGACTTAACATATAAATGCATTACAATTAGGCCCTTATTATATGTCAGAAGGTGAAGCAGGGACTTGAAGGCATTCACATGTACAGCCTCTGTAAACAGGCCAGAACCACATCATGGTCAGTAGTCTTATGAGGAGAAAGTTACTGAAATCAGTCTCTTGTCCAGTCAAAGCTCTAGTTATGGCGTGGGGGACCGGAAGGTCAGTTATTCAGCATCTGTTGGTGAACGGGCCGTAATTCTTTTAAAATTGCTTATCTTGAGGACAGTGTTTGTTTAACTGTTAGAGAAAAAAGAAAATCCTTGTGGCAGTTAGAACATAGTTTATTCTTTAAGTAGAGGGGTTTGTGACTTCACCATTGCCTGGCACGGCCCTAGGTTTTGTTTATAGTTTGGTATCTTATTGCCACAAAGAGTCTGTTCTGTCAGTCTTATGATCTGTATTTTAACATTAATGCTGGTCAGTTATTGTGTCTAAACCACAAAAGGAAAGGGGTATAATGAGGCATGTCTGACCTCCCATCCCATCATGGCCAAGAACTTAGTTTTTAAGGTTTCTCTGGGGTCCCCTTGCCCAAAACGGGTCTGTTCAGTCAGTTGTAGGGGGTGCTTAGAATTATATATTTGGTTTACAGCATCTAATTTTTCCTTTACTGTTGTGTTAGTAGGATTTCACGATAAAATCTTGTGTTCAATCTTCTGTATTTATCCAGAAGCCAAATATAAAATTTTCACTATCTAAAATTTTCCTTTTGTATCATGAAGGTTTGACTGATATTACAAAGGATCCAGACTTTAATGAAATCTATGATGAAGATGTGAATGAAGATCCAACATATGATCCCAATAGCCCTGAAGAAACAGCTGTATTTATGAAATATGCTGAAAATATTATGCTAAAGTTAACATTCAGTACCACACAAGTTCAACAGTATGAAAATGTCTTTATATTTGAAACAGGCTATTGGCTTACTAATGCTATAAAATATAATCAGGATTATCTTGATATCTGTACCTACCAGAGACTACAGCAAAGATTATATCTTCAAAAAAAGATTATTCAAAAACACTTTGAGAAGAAAAAAGATATCAGAAGAGGGATAGGATACCTAAAGTTAATATGTTTTCTGATTCCATTTCTACTGAGTTTAAAGAAGAAAATGAAAGTTCCATATTTAAGTAGTCTGCTTCAGCCTTTTTCAGGTAAGAGTATCACCGAAAATCAAATATAAAATATAGGTATATATTAAATATATGTTTAATGCAATTTTGTTTCTAGTATATGGGTGCAGGCAGTAACCTAGCTATAACCTGTTAGAAAGAGAACAAACAAAATTTAATGTCTCTAATGTAATTAAAAACACTCAGTGTATGTACACAGTACTTTGTATATATTTATACCAATTATAAGGGCTACTGAAAGATTTAAAATAAGTTAAAATAAAATAAGTTCTGTATGAATAGGGAAATATGCCATATCCATGATGGGAAAACACTGAATGTATCATATCTCATTCAAATTACTCTATAAATTCAGTGTACTTCTATTCAAAATCCTGATCATATTTTTCATTGAAGTATACACACTTACTCTAAAATTAATATAGAGCAGCAAGGGGTTATTAATGGTCTTTCATTTCTGAAAAATAGATTGAAACATATTAAAACTACAGTAATTAAATGAGGGCAGTATTGGCACTTTAATAAACAAATAGAGCAATGTAAGAGAATAGAGAGCTGAAACAGGCCATGATTAATGGAATTCGATGGGACTTCAGTATAAACTCTTCATTCAACACTGATTAGCACACAATTTATACATTTTCATTGCTTTCCAAGCACGTAGGCTTATTATAATGGGCTTTCTATTCAGATGGCAAATTTTCGGCAGAAATTTTGCAAATCCTTTAGTGAAAGTTTATATCATGAGAATTCAGGTGCTGTGTTTTAGTGAAAGTTTGTATCATGAGAATTCGATATCTGTGAACTATTAGAAATGGAATCATGACAGGGCATGGCTCTTGGGTGGTGGGCAGCATGTATAGAAGTAGGAGGGACTTGCTTAAAGAGAACGTTAGCTATATCTGCAATATCTTATTACTTAAACTATGGGAAGCAAATATGACTAATGTTAATAGTTAATTCTAGGTGTTGAGATCAGGGTATATAATGTATATTATTATTTGTACTTTTCTTTACCTTTTACATTTCCCAAAATACATTATGTCCCTTATGTTGATTAAACCATATTCTACTAACCAGTCAAAATATTGAAAAAACCTAGTCTTTGCTGGAATTTGAGAAAAGAAATTTTTTTTGAGGCAGAGTCTTGCTCTGTCGCACAGGCTGGAGTGCAGTGGCACGATCTCGGCTCACTGCAACCTCCACCTCCCGGGTTCAAGCGATTCTCCTGTCTCAGCCTCCCAAGTAGCTGGGATTACAGCCACCCACCACCATGCCCAGCTAATTTTTCTGTTTTTAGTAGAGACAAGGTTTCACTATGTTGGCCAAGCTGGTCTCGGACTCCTGACCTCAGGTGATCCACCCGCCTCAGCCTCCCAAAGTGCTGGGATTACAGGCATGAGCCGCCGTGCCCGGGAGAGAAAATTATTTTTAAAAATAAGTTATCTGTGTAGTTTCATTACTTTCCAGAAATATGGGATGGTTATTTTTGTATGTGAGATATACTCATCTATTTCTTTATAATGTCTCCTTTTACCTAAACTAGCTAAGTTTTTGTATATTTAACCAAAGATTCTCTTAGGCACAGAGTTTCTGGTCCTTTCCTATAATTGGGAGTAAGATACTAATCTTGAGCTCACTTACAATAAATCAAGAACTAGAACAATGTTTTGAGCATACTTTTGAAATGTCTGTACAATAAAACTACAGAAAGTGCTCAAAATATAAATATATTTTATATATACATATGTATGTATATATTTGAGAGATATATATTATATATATATATATACAGTAATTAACTGAGGGCAGTATTGGCACTGTAATATATGTATTTGAGACAGGGTGTCACTCTGTCACCCAGCTGGAGTGGAGTGGCACGATCTCAGCTCACTGCAGGTTTTACCTCCTGGGCTCAAGCGATCCTCTCACCTCAGCCTCTGAAGTAACTGGGATTACATGCGTGTACCATCACATCCAGCTAGTTTTTGTGTTTTTAGTAGAGACGGGGTTTCACCATGTTGCCCAGACTGGTCTTGAATTTCTAGGCTCAAGCGATCCGCCCCGCTCAGCCTTTCAAAATGCTGGGATTATAGGCATGAGGCACTGTGCATGCTCAAAAATATATTTTAATGTTAAACTATTTATATACATTAACAGCATAAATTTATGCACTATAATTGCCAAGATTTTAATTTCATCTGGAATTTTCTTACTTTGTTTACATGAATGAGAAGTTAGATCTCTTAAAATATGACTTTATGTGCTGTTCACTTTTTAAATAAAAATTTGTTTTCATTTTTGGAGATGACAAGGTCAAGACAGAGCGAGAATTGCCTCCATTTATTTATGGAAGAGATTTTAAATGCCAGAATTTTCACTACAAAGAGAATCAATATTTTCATGTTCATGGAGGAATTGAATTTGATATCAGCACCCCTTCAATTGAGAATGCCTTGGAAGATTTTCAGGTTTAAATGATCATTCCTTAGACAATTTATCATTTCACAACTCTTTTATCCTATTCTCCAACCAAAAAGAACCTCTGTTGGTACAGGCACTAGACAGCTCTCCAAATGATTATTCTCACAACTCAATAATTTTTTCATACATTATTTTAACATAAATGAATTAAGTGCAGATATATGTAAGGTACTGTGGTGGATATCTGTGATAAAATTATAAATAAGCTAGGTACATCTATCATCCTCACAGAATTTAAAGACTTCTAATGGACCATATTTATCCTAGAATAGGTAACCAAAGAGTGCAGTAGAAATCTCTGGACACTCAGTACACATTCTTCCATTTTCCTCAAAGAATCAAGATTAGAACAGAGATCCTTTAAAATTTTGGAACAGTAATTTTTCACCTGGAATTTAGTATAAAAATTCTACATTTCAATTGTTATTGCTTTTCTACCTTCTGTATACTATATGTCTTTCCTTTTGTATTTTTTCCTCATTCTCAAAGTAAGGATTAGATATATGCAGCTGCTATCCGGGTCTTCTGGAATAGTAGATTTAAAATTTGTCATTTACATGTATACTCTTTCATACAGAGAATTCTTATTATTGTTTAGATGTGTCTAAGGATATGTCTTTAGTAACATAACTCATATTTTAGAAAAATTTAGAAAAAATACGAGATTGTGCTGCTAATACATTTATAGAAGATTCAGGATATAAAGAATATTACTCAATACCAGTCATGGAATTTCATGGAAAAAGGTAAGGCGCTTTCACTAATTACTGACATTAACTACCATTTGTTGCAAGTTAGTAGAGAACAAAGAAAATGACAGAATGCAAAAGGTTAATTTAAACCTTTACAATGGCGATACCAGAATAATAACCACCATGAATGACTATGGACTCAACAAGATATTAAATGTTATAGTTATTACTTCATGTATTTGATATAGTCTGTGTAACAATCCTTAGAGCTTGTGATTAGTTCTTATAATGAACAGAGTGGTTAAATAGGGGTAGAGATGGGGATCAAATCCCAGCCTATTTGTCTTTTATGTGTTGTGGTTCTTGGATTTTTAAATATTGGACACTGAAATTTGAAAATATGGGAAGTAGAGCTCAGAGGAAACATTTTAATTGGAGGCAAAGATTTAAAAACAAATAAGGAAGTTTTGCTTGTTGGTTCGTTTGTTTGCTTTTAAGGCATGCAAGCAGTTGGGAGGATAGGACCAAGTCTGGAACTTCGGAGAATAGTAACTGAGGTGGGAGGATCGCTTGAGCCTAGGAGTTCAAGACCAGACTGGGCACCATAGTAAGACCCTATCTTTGTTTTTGTTTGTTTGTTTTTGAGACAGAGTCTTGCTCTGTCACCCAGCCTGGAGTGCAGTGGTGCAATCTTGGCTCACTGCAACCTACACCTCCTAGGTTCAAGTGATTCCCCTGCCTCAGCCTCCTGAGTAGCTAGGATTACAGGCATGCGCCACCACACTCGGCTAATTTTTGTATTTTTAGTAGAGAAGAGGTTTTGCCATGTTGGTCAGGCTGGTCTCGAACTCCTGACCTCAAGTGATCTGCCCACGTCAGCCTCCCAAAGTGCTGGGATTACAGGCATGAGCCACCATGCCTGTCCATAAGACCCTATCTCTACAAAAAATTTAAAAGCTAGCCAGGCTAGGTGGCACATGCCTGTAGTCACACCTACCCAGGAGGCTGAGGTGGGAGGATCACTTGAGCCTGAGAGGTCAAGGCTGAAGTGACCCGTGATTGCGCCACTGCACTCCAGCCTTGGCAACAGAGTAAGACCTTGTCTCAAGAAAAAAGAATACTGTATTTACAGCAATAAATAGTTGCATTTGGAGGAGAAACCCCGGTAATATTAAGAGGCTTCCCACTGACAGAGGTAGGTCAGCAGCTGAAGTATTCACCGCTGAAATCCGGGCATGGGAAGGGTACCTTATGGGGGGAAGGGGAGGAAGGTCGCCGTTTTCCCTCACCTGTGATGATAAGCAAAACTAGGGAACAGAGTAACTCAAAATTTTATCAATTTTCCATTCCAGAGTGGTAGGGATCAGGGCTGTTTCAAGCCCCACCTATGTTCCAGGGACCTGGTAGAAGGGGGGTTTCTCTAGTCCACTGCTGCAGTGAGTAAAAGCCAAGGAGCCATTACCCAAAGCATCATTCCATATTACATTCAAGGCAAACTCTTGAGGAGCCAAATATAGACATAATTAGCTTAAAAGAATAAGAGGTAGGTAAGCAGACAGTTAGATAACCTAGAACTTCAGCCAGAGTTAGGCCTTCCAGGAGCTTTTAGACATTGCCCCAGATCACTGACATGGAAAGGACAGAGTCAATACAATATGAAGAAGGTATTTTTATATAAGAGTTGATTAATAACAGTTGATAACTATGTTATGAATATACTTACAGTTGACTACAATTTAAACTACCATTTTGTATTTAATTGTTACAGAAAAATAAAAGTTTTGCCAGCATAGAAACAGAAGTAGCAAATCACTTCAAAGTTAGAGAAACATCTTTTTTCTTTATTTTTTGTAGCTACTATGTGATCTATTTTGAACTAGAAACTTTCTATCAGCAACTGTATAAGACACAGTGGTGGGGAGCCATAAATGAAATAGTGAACAATCTGAGACTGAAAAGACTTCCACTGACAGATGCTCAATTACATGAACAATTTAAGAAAAAATTTGGTTTCAAAAGAGCTATGAAATGCAAGGTATTTCAGTGACTACCACATAATTTAGTATATGAAGTTATGTATTATTGATAAGTATGTGTCTCAAACAGATGTTTATCCTAGGGATAATAATAGGTTAAAGTCTTCAATATGAAATAAAATGCCACATTTTAGTAGCTGAAAGGCTATACAATTCTGGATTATAAATTTCTGGCAGAGTACCTGTTAATGCACTGGATTGTGATTAATCTCAATAATGGCTCATAAGTATTGATTGCTTATTTTGTATGTTAGGCAATATTATAAATCAACGAACTCTTTTAAGGTACGACTAGTTCTATTATTATCATTCCTGTTATACAAATGAGAAATTCGAGGTGTAGAGAGGGATCTTTCACAAATCATATAGTAAATGGCAGAGCCAGGCTTCAATCCTGGAAACTAAAACCTAAAGAGCAGACCTAGCATCATCAAATCTCCCCATCTGTTTCAACAAGCCTTGAAGTACAGCTTCTGGAACTGAGCAAAGAAGCTCACCAGCTTCAAAGGTTAGACTGGTATTTACTTTCCATTTATTTGTTTTCACGTCCACAAATTAAAACCTCAAAAATTTGTTAGCTGAATTTTTAAATATTAGTCAGAATGTCTAAGGAGGGTGACATTTTTACCTTTTGATGACAAACTGTATTTCTATAGCTATATATTTCAAATTTCTAGACTTCTAAATTAGGTTTTTCTTAAATCAGAGAAAGAACCCAATGATCTCCCTTTGCGTTTAAAATATTTTAGAAAAAAATCAAAATAATAATAAAAAAATTCCCCAAAATATTTTTTAAATTCTTTATATTTGCTTATAGCTCTAACAACTTTAATCATTATCCAGTAAGAAACTTTCCATGCATGGATCTTGTGAAAATTCTACTTAATTTTAACAGCATTCATGTGATTCTGTTAATACATTTCATGTTTTTTTTTCCTTAAACCAAACTTTAGGTGCATTTTGATAAACTGATTCTGGCCTTCTTAATTTTAGAGTATTCCATTTGGTATGAAGTCTGCTGTTGAAAGAGGGTTGTCTGCAGTTTTCCATACATTTAGCCGTAAAACCTCAAGCTCAACAATCAATGTTTCAGATGAAGCAGGTTATACTATTTTTCATCATGCTGCCCTGCACAACAGAGTTTCTATTATATGTCAACTGTGCAATGCTAACTTCAAGGTCAACCAGAGGCGCTTTGTTACGTTCAGCCAAGGTACCATAAAGTTTTTTAACCTAAAATGTTGTTATTTTATTTACCCTTACTCAGCATTAGGAATGCATGTTGATTTTAGAGCAGGTTAAAATTTGGTATTAACTAGAGCAAAGTTGAGGTTTTTGTTTCATTTATCTAAGAAAGGCTTCTTTTAGTTTTCTAAGTATCACTTATAGCTAGCTTATATAGTTTTATATTTGCTCATTGCGTCTCCTTCATTTGAGTATAAGCTCTGTAAGAGGGCAAAGATTTAGCCTACTTTATTTGCCGTGGTATCCTAATGTCCAGATGAAAGTGTGGCTTAATGGTTGCTCAGAAAATATTTGTTGAGTTAATGCATGGATGGGTGAAGGCAGGATATCATTTGATAAGCACTGGCAAAATTAATATACACTGATATACTATAGAAATTCAGAGAACAGCAATAGATATGACTGTCAGGTCCCAGTAGAACAATCATTCTTTATTCCAGGATCCTCAAACAGGGAATAGTTTCTTTATATTACATATATTTAAATTACATTTAATAACAAAAAATTTCTTTATAATAATAATGTTTAGCATTAATAGCCCCTTTAAGGTTAACCTCATTTAAACTTTAAAAGCTATTTTTGTGATTATTAAATATGCATGGATATTTTATAGTCATTGAAATGAATTTAGCTAGAATAAAAACAAAGTTGAAAATGAAATTGGTGGCCCTCCATAACTGGAAAGGAAAATATAGATAAATTGTCAGGGGCAGGTGTAGTGGCTCACTACTGTCATGCCAACACTTTGGGAGGCTGAGGCTGGAGGATCACTTGAGACTAGGAGTTCAAGATGAGCCCGGGCAGCATAACGAGACCCCCCACCCATAGAATTAAAAAGAAAAAAAAACTTAGCCAGGCTTGGTGGTACACGCCTGTAGTCCTAGCTACTCTGAGAGGCTGAAGCAGGAAGATTGCTTGAGTCCAGGAGTTTGAGGTTACACATATATATGTACATATATATGTAAATTCTCAGGAATGGCCAATGCAACAATATTGGCAATAAGAAGTGGTGATTTTATATTTAATGAAGTCAGCTATCTTAATAAGCTATGTTAAATTTTACAGACACCAAAACAAAATGTTGTGCTTTAACCATATTGAATATCCATAAATTCTGTACTCTATCAGTATGATTAAAATGTTTTGATATTCAGATTCTTCTGTTACTAAAAATATTCAATACATAATACATAATGAACCTAGTTAAAATAAGACACAATTCAGTCACATTTAAATGCAATAGGTAACACTATTTAAAGATGTATTACTTTAAGCCTTTTTTAGTGTGGAAAAAGTCTTTGGTAAATTAAAAGTTTCTCATGCGCCCTCTGACTGCTTGAGTTTCCATTTGCTGAGAATTGGGTAGATTTTGAAGTATAGAAAACATAATACTCTGCTTCCAATATTATTGCTTAACCAACACAAAATTGTCCCACCTGTGAGTTTTAAGCAGCCATTTGGGGAGCAGAGTTTCCAGGTCTGCTTTTAATGCGTTGTCAGGTGCGTATGACATGCCTGGATGACTTGACCAAAAGTTATTCTCAACACTGTTCGATGTAATCTTGCCAGATACATCTACATAGTCATTTTGTTCTTATTCATATGAGTCTTCTTGAACAACTTAGGAAACCGCTGTATATTAATGATCATACTTCTATGTGAATTCCCTTTTAAAACAGAGTCATCCAAAGTAGAAGTAAAAAAGGAAAGAAATGGTAAGACATAAATAAAGTATTTGGTGCATTTAAAAAGGCTATTGCATATATTAGAACTTTTCTTATAGTATATAATCTCCAAAATACTGTTGCATCAGAATATTGCATAATGATGTTTTGTATTCATTTTGAAGTATAAATTACTTTCTACTCACATTTATTTATTGATATTCCTCTTCAGTTTGGGGAGTTTTCTCTTTTTTTTCCTGTGGAATTTGCTGTCACCTTTATTTTTTATAAATTCAGGCCCACAAGTGGTTTCTACAACTTAAAAAAAAAAAAAAAGTTATTATAATATAAATTAGATATGCTGCCATCTAGTGGCAGTAACAATCTATGAGGTCTGAGGAATGAGTCATTTTTGACTGAGGTAGTAGACTTAACCTCTCAATGTTGGATATGGAGAAAAACAAAATGTTGAGGTTATACTTTCTTTGTCTATATTTAAGAGGCTATACCTTCATACTCTGTATAAGAGAATTCAAAAAGGCTTTTGTTTTAAAGAAATTACGTACAACGACCTGAATTGTCAAGGGGGAGGGGATAGTTACTCAAACTGGCCATCTTCCGTTTGAGGAGGAGCACAGCAAACCTGAGATGACCTCAGAGAGGGAGCCTGACCTCATTCTTCCTCCTCCAATCTCCTGCCAGAGCTATCCATTGGCAGATACTGACAAGGAGCCAGAGGACAGAGGTTGCTTTTTCTGCAGGTGCAGGAGAGCCAGGGTGGTAAAGGAGGTGAGTGGACCTGGAGCGGGAAAAAAGGAAGCTTACCTGTCCCATCCGCCCTGTAGAAATTTCCAGTTGAGTAACAATAGTGTGCCTCCTACATTATTGCTCTCTCTTTTTCTTTTCTAAGTATCACTTATGGCTACCTTATATAAATTTATTTAGTTAGTTAGTCTCCCTCACTTGAATATAAAGCTCCATAAAGGACAAGAATTTGGTCTGTTTTGTTAGCCACAGTTTCCTAACACCCAGAAAAACGCTTGGCCTTCATAGGTGCTCAGGAAATTTTTCTTGAGGGGTGTACATTTTATTGGAAACCTTAAATACTCTTCAAACAGAACATGTCTTCAATTAAGCCTCTAAGGTATTCTACACAGAAAACCAAAGTTTTTCAGATTAGGGGCAAGGAGAGGGACAGTTTAGAGGACAAGTGCTTAGTTTGCCACAAGGACCCCTCATGATTAATGCTCCTCAGCCAGCTTATCAGCTTCCTTCTCCTTTTAGGGTTTTTTCTCCTATCTTAGCATATTCATTATATTTCTTTTTACATTTTTGTTAGTGATTGCCCTAGAGTTTACCACATTCATTTACAATTATTCCAAGTCTACTTTCAGATAACACTAAGCCACTTCACCTGTAGTGTAAGTACCTTATAATAACAAAATATTCTTAAGTCTTCCCACCTATCATTCATTTACTCATTTCACTTGTGCATAAGCATATATGTCATTCATTTCATAAATGTCATTCATTTCACTTATGCATAAGCACATATAAGTATCTATATCTATATTCAAACCCTTTGTTGATAATGTTATTATTTATTGACTTATTTTGAGATGGAATCTTGCTCTGCTGCCGAGGCTGGAGTGCAGTGGTGTGATTTTGGCCCACTGCAACTTCCGCCTCCCAGCCCCCGGGTTCAAGCGATTGTCCCACCTCAGCCTCCCATGTAGCTGGGATTACAGATGTGCACCACTACACCCTATATGTTTTATATTTTTAGTAGAGACATGGTTTCACCATGTTGGCCAGGCTGATCTCGAACTCCTGACCTCAAGTGATCCACCCACCTTGGCCTCCCAAAGTGCTGAGATTACAGGCGTGAGCCACTGCACCAGGCCTGATAATGTTATTTTGAACAAACTGTTCTCTGTTAGCTCAATTAAGACAAAGAAACATTTTACTTGACCTTCATTTTTTTTTTTATTCTCTGATGCTCTTCCTTCCTTTATGTCATGTAAGTTTCTGACCTATATCATTTTTCTTCTCTTTGGACAACTTCTTTTAACATGCCTTGCAAGGCAGGTCTACTGGTGGCAAACTCCCTCAATTTTTGTTTGAGAAAGTCTTTATTCCTCATTCACTTTTGAAGGATAATCTTACAGGTTACAGAATTCTAGATTAGTGATTCCATTATCTCAACACTTTATTTTCCTCTGCTCACTTCCTGCTTGCATAGTTTCTGAGGAGGACTTGGGTATAATTCTTATTTTTGCGTCTCTATTAGTAATGTGTTTTCCTCTGGCTTCTTTTAGGATTGTTTTCTTTTTAAAATAATTTTTAATTTCTGTATGTCATAGTAGGCATATATACTTGGAGTACATGAGATTTTTTGATACGGGCATGCAATGCATAATAATCACATCAGAGTAGAGTATCCATCACCTCAAGCATTTATCCTTTATTTGTGTTACATATAATCCAATTATACTCTTTTAGTTATGTTAAAATATACAATTAATTTTTTTTTTACTATAGTCACCTTGTTGTGCTAGCAAATACTAGGTCTCATCTATTCTTTCTATTTTGTACTCATTAACTATCCCCACTTCCCCCCACTACCCTTCCCAGCCTCTGGTAACCATCATTATACTCTGTATCTCCATGAGTTCAATTGTTTTAATTTTTAGCTCCCACAAATAAGTGAGAACAGGCAAAGTTTGTCTTTCTTTGCCTGACTTATTTCACTTAACATAATGACCTCCAATTCCATCCATGTTGTTGCAAATGATAGGATCTCATTCTTTTTCATGGCTGAATACTACTCCATTGTGTATCCATCTGAATGGATAAATTTTCTCTATCCATTCATCTGTTGATGGACACTTAGGTTGCTTCCAAATCTTGGCTATTGTGAATAGTGCTGCAGTAAATAGGATTATTTTCTTTATCTTTGTTTTCCTGTAATTTGAAAATGATATGCCTCGGTGTAGTTTTTTGTTTGCTTTGACATTCATTTGGCTTGGTGTTCTCTGAGCTTACCAAATCTGTGGTTTGATATGTCACATTAATATGGAAAAATTCTCAATCATTATTGTTTTAAATATTTCTTCTTTTCCTTTCTCTCTTTCTTCTCTTTCTGTTCTTTTTTCCCCCTAGACTTTTAAATTTATTTTTATTTTTATTTTTGAGACAGGGTATTTATTGCCCAGGCTGGAGTGCGGTGGCATGATCTTAGCTTACTCCAGCCTCTACCTCCTGCACTCAAGTGACCCTCTTACCTCAGCCTCCCAAGTAGCTGGGACTACAGGCCCATGCCACCATGCCTGGCTAATTTTGTTTATTTTTTTGTAGAGATGAGGTCTCACTATGTTGCCCAGGCTGGTTTCAGACTCTTGGGCTCAAGGAATCCTCCCGCCTTGGCTTCCCAAAGTGCTGGGATTACAGGAGTGAGCCACTGTGCCTTGGCCTGGAGGTTTCTACTGATATATCTTCAGGATTAGAGATTTCTTCCTCTGCTGTATCTAATCTCTTTATAAGCTCATTAATGGCATTCTTCATTTCTTTTACAGTGTTTTTTATCTGTAGCATGTCATTTTGGTTCTTTCTTAGGATTTCCATCTCTCTGTTTACATTGCCCATCTGTTCTTGCAGGCTACTTTATCCATTAGAACCCTTAGCATATTAATCATAGTTTTAAATTCCCTGTCTGATCATTCCAACATCCCTGCCATGTCTGGTTCCGATGCTTGCTCTGTCTTTTTAAACTGTGTTTTTTG
Organism: Pongo pygmaeus; assembly: GCF_028885625.2. Taxonomy (NCBI): domain Eukaryota; kingdom Metazoa; phylum Chordata; class Mammalia; order Primates; family Hominidae; genus Pongo; species Pongo pygmaeus. Next base: position 89,678,846 of record NC_072384.2, read on the forward strand.
CTTTTTAAATATGCCTTCTAAATTTTTCTTGATAGCTGAACTTGATGTATTGGGTAAAAGAAACTATATTAAATAGGCCTTTAATAATGTGATGGTAAGGTACGGGGGGAGAAGCATTCTATCATCCTATGATTATGTCTCAGTCTCTTGGTGAGCCTGCGTCCCTGTACTTTGAACTTCACCAGTGCTTCTCAGTCCTCTCCCCCTGTCCCTTAGGCCAGGCAGGATGGTTAGAGGGGACTGGAGTTGGGCATTTCCCTTGCCTAGGTAGGTTAGGTTCTGATAAAACCCCAGCAGGTTAGGGTCTGATAAAAGCCCAATAGGTTAGGCTCTGGTAAAGTAGTTTCTCTTGAGAGCAGGTCTTGTTAAGAACAGAATGCCCTGGAGTATTTCAAAATGGTTCCTTTTCTCCCTCCCCCTGCTGGAAGTATGAGGGGATTTTTCTTCAATATTCACTGTGAGGACTTGATAAAACTCCTAGAGGTAAGACACATGAAAGCATGGGGCCCCACTATGATGGATCCTTCTAGAGTTTTTAACTCTCATACTTGTCCACACTGAGCTTCTAGCAATTGTGAATTAATGTTAAGGTTTTCTTACTCCAGTAATGATTCCTTAGGAAGTTTCTGCTTGTGAGTTTCTGCTCTACTGAGTTATGATTCTCTGAATCCATTTGTCTCTCCAATTTTGAGGGTATCAGTTTGCCCATTACCTCACTTCTCTGACAAACTTAAGGGCTGTTGATTTCTTTAGGGTTGGTTCAGCTTTTTACTTGTTGTTAGGATGAAGTGGTAACTTCTAAGCTCCTTAAATGCCGGACCAGAAACTGGAAGACTAAACAATAATTTTAAATAAATAGATTTGGGTCAGATTTTGTAGACTATTAAGGCTATAATATCAAGCTCCAACTATGAAGGCAGGTAGGAGGACACTGGAAGTTTCTGATGGGAGAGATTTAATGAAAACAGTGGTTCACTGAGGAAATATCTTTTAAACTGAGAAGCAATTAGGAGTTAGCTAGATCGGTAAGGGAGGAATTGTTTGGGAGAAGGAAGGTGTCAGAGAGCAGGACTAGTCCAGGGTAACCAGATAATTCATCATTCAAATCAGGGAGACTTGAAAGTGAAACGGCACTATTAATAATTATGCTAGTGCAATAGACATTGACCAGTACTCTCCTGGGTAACCTGGGGCATGTGATTATGCTACACTTGGGGAGCTACAAGAAAGCCAGAATGAGGAGAACAAGGTATGCATGGTTTTATTGGGAGGTAGATGAAGAAGGTAGTTGTAGCTGGTGCTTCAAGTTAAGTTGGAGCCAGTGGATCCTGTCACTGTTCCTCATAATCAGATGGACTTGAGAAGCCATTGAACAAGGAGATGAAAAGATCAGATTTATGTTTTGAAAAACTGGGTTGGACAAGGGCAAAACAAGATGGGGATAGCAGTTGGGAGATGATTATGGCTTGGATTAGGATGGTGGTGGTGGTAGAGATGGGTTCTAGAGATTTTTAGACTTGGTGATGGGCTGGTTATGGAGAAGGAAATAAGAGGAAGGTGCCAAAGAGTCTTCCAGGTTTGTGGTCTGTACAACTGGCTGGATCATCGTAGCTCTCACTGATTTAGGAAGCAATAAAAGAGAACCAGGTTTGGAGGGAAGGATAGTAGTTCAATTTTGAATACATTAAGTTTGAGGGGATGTGTGAAGATGCTTTACAAGATGTCAAAGATATAGATCTGCAAATCAGAAGAAATCAGATCTAGAGACATAATCCTTGGAGTCATCAAGTTGTATATGGTAAGCAAAGCCACTAAGAAGAGAAAAAGGCCCAAGATTGAGCCGTAAAGTTCATTTGGATATTAGGACAATGAGAAGGTTCCAAAGGAGACTGCCAAGGTGTAACCAGTAAGGTTGGACAAAAATTGGGAGTGTGATATCACAAAAGCCAAGGGAAGAAATTATTTTAAATAGGAAGAAGTGGTCAATGGTATAAAATACTACTGAGAAATAAGTAAGATGAGAATTGAAAAATGACAGTTGGACTTTAGTGAGAATTCACTCACTATCATGAGAACAGCATAGGGGAACTGCCCTCATGATCCAATTACCTCTCTCCCTCGACATGTGGGGATTACAATTCGAGATGATTTGGGTGAGGACACAGAGCCAAACCATATCAGGTGGTAAAGGTATGAATTGCTATTATGCTTTGGGAGAATAATTTGGCAATATATATTACCAGTAATAATGATGCTGTTGATAATTATACAGTTTTACACAGCAACTCCCATTTTGGGGATTTTTTTTTTTTTTTGAGATGGAGTCTCGCTCTATTGCCCAGGCTGGAGTGCAGTGGCATGATCTCTGCTCACTACAACTTCCATCTCCCAGGCTCAAGCGATTCTCCTGCCTCAGCCTTCCAAATAGCTAGGACTACTGGCACGCACCACCATGCCCAATTAAATTTTTTTTGCATTTTTAGTAGACCCCGGTTTCACCATGTTGGCCAGGCTGGTCTCAAACTCGTCACCTCAGGTGATCCACCCACCTCAGCTTCCCAAAGTGCTGGGATTACAGGCATGAGCCACTGCGCCCAGCCCATTTTTGGGACTCTACCCAAATAATAAATATCTATATACAATGGAAAAAAATAAAAGAAAAATGCTCATTGGATTTAGTGACATAGAGGCCTTTGTTAACATATATATATTAATTTCAAAGGATCTTATCTTCAACTAAAAAACATGAGTAAAATGGAAAATAAACAAGAAATAGTTTACTGTAAGACTATTTTACACATTGACTTAAATTTTCAAATATTTAACATTTTATTTTATTTTTTTCAAATATTTAATATTTTAAATGTTACTCATTTTTCTTTACTTATAAAAAAATATGGATTTTTAAATTTTTTTGTTTTTTGTTTCTAAGTATGAATTTTTAGTGGTTGGGATTTTTAATCCTGAGTTAAATAAAGGAATATAGGATTGTCTAAATGTTTTTTTAATGCTTACTTTGGAGATTTTATATCATACAATACTAAGCTCTGTGGCTGGATATCAATAAGGCATTTAAGTTTTTTTTAGGAATGTTAGTGCTGTGATCACTGAAGTAATTGTCCATCTATTCTAGGTCCAACACCTCTACACCTTGCTGCACAGGCTTGCTCATTAGAAACAACAGTTTGTCTACTGTGTTCCAAAGCTGATTACATGCTTTCTGAAAAAAGAGGCTGGATGCCGATTCACTTTGCCGCTTTCTATGACAACGTTTGCATCATTATTGCTCTCTGTAGGAAGGATCCTAGTTTGCTAGAAGCTGAGGCAACAGCTGAGTAAGTCATTAAGCATTTATATCAGGTTGAGGTTGATGTCTAGGCAATGATAAAAAAAAAAGAAGAAAGAAAATGAAATAGAATATAAATTTCTGCTTTTCATGGCTTGCCACACACACTGCCACTAAAAGGCGATAGGTGTGGGTGATCTGAAAGGTATGTAAGGCTTACTCTGCTACCCTTTCTACTCACTGTCTCCTCCTAACCACTTATCATTAGAATTTATAAAGACGAGAGCTTCTATTAACGTATGCATGTTTTCTGGAAGAATAAGGACTAATCGCTAGGGAGTTTTTCCTAACCTTGTTCCAGTAGTATGGTTCTGCATATTAACTTTTCATGTTAAATGCTTTGCTTAGTGCTCTGGAAGAAGCCTGAGACTAGGGAGGAGAGAGTTGCTCCAAACTGGATCCTACACAACCAGGAGGCAGCCCTAGGACTTCAGATCAAAGCGCATAGACTTTGGATTACAGTAGAAATATTTAGTGGTATCTGGAAAAGAAATACATTAAAAAGAATAAAATAACTTTGAAATTAAAAAATCCCAACAATCTTTTGTTTCACATTTTAGCTGCGGATCAGCATTTAGGGTAAAGATGTAACTTCTCCTGAAGGTACATTCTTGGCTAGAAATCTAAAGGCCAGGTCATTACTTTGGATCTCTGAGCCTGATTTAAGCATAGTTTCATTCAAGTTTTTCTAGGTCTTTCAGTAACCTTTCCACTATTATTCAGTGGTCTAGGGCTAGTATAATGGCTTGACAGTATGAGGGACACCAGCTTCCTCTTGTTGCTCTTAACATGTGGAAGCCACCAGAGGAAGCTGGTGTCCCTCAGATGGCAACTCCTGCTTTCACCATCATGTCTAGCCGTGAGAAGAAAGAAGAGGCCAGGTGCGGTGGCTCACACCTGTAATTCCAGCACTTTGGGAGGCCAAGGCAGGCAGATCACTTGAGGTCAGGAGTTCGAGACCAGCCTGGGCAAAACCCCGTCTCTACTAAAAATACAAAAATTAACCGGGTAATCGTGGTCCATGCCTGTAATCCTAGTTACTCGAGAGGCTGAGGCGTGAGAATCACTTGAACCAGAGAGGCAGAGCCTGCAATGAGCTGAGGTCACACCACTGCACTACAGCCTGGGTGACAGGGTGAGACTCCATCTCAACAAAAAAAAAAAAAGGAGAAGAAGAAGAAGCTGGGAAATGTAATATTGCACTGGATAGCCAAACAAAATATCTTTACTATCTAAAAATCAGATAATGGGTTTTCGAGCAAAACTGTTAGTTTCTGCCACAATGAGGAAGCTGGGATTTGAAAACTGGACGTGAAGTAATGGGTATAATTAATTCCTGAGCCTCAGTTACATGGGCTGATGATATTTGCCTTGCTTTTTCCTTCACTTACAGAGTAGTTGTAAGGCTTAGATAGGATAGTGTATTGTAAGAACTTTGTGCATTATCATCCTCCAAACAAATTATAAGGCATGATAATTAAGTTGGGGAGGTGGGTAGGGACCCATAGTAAGGATGGCATGGCAAAGGAGGCAAATCCATTTACATGTAGAATACAGAAGATGAGAATTCCTAAGAATAGAAGGTGGTGGTGTAAGTCAGACTTCCTCCAATTGCAGCTTGAATAGTTTTACAAAAAGTAAATTTGACACTCTGTGCGTGTTTAATTGTTACATTATGTTTCTTAATTTTTAGGAATCAGTGCACTCCACTGTTACTTGCTGCCACTTCAGGAGCACTGGACACTATTCAGTACCTGTTTTCTATCGGTGCTAACTGGAGAAAAACAGATATTAAAGGAAATAATATAATCCATTTATCAGTGTTAACCTTTCATACAGAGGTTCTCAAATATATAATAAAATTAAATATTCCTGAACTCCCAGTGTGGAAAACTTTGGTAGGTGAGTATAATCTCTTTATAAATACATGTTCTGATTATTATTCAGTTTAATTATTGATACTCTGAAAGAGAGAAAATAAAATAATACATGCATTATATTTTAAATATTTAAAAATCATGAAATAAACATTTTATTAAGACCAGAAATAAAAATACGAATAATAAAGAGCTGCATTTTTGTATGTGCAAACGTAGTTTTATTTCCAAGTTAAAATCAAAGTTCTGTGACCCAAACAGACTATATTTTACACAATTATATTTATTTTTATTTTCCAACTTTCTCCAGAAGTTCAAACATCCTCTCCTTCATCAAAAAAAAAAAAAAAAAAAAGGAAAGAGGAAATTTTAAGTGAAAAATATTCCCTCCAACTTATTCCTTGCCTCCTAATTTTAGAGACAAATTTAGCAAAATCTTTTGTTATATTTTGACGAATGTTTTGTGAAGAATTCTGCTGGATATTTTATTTTCTTTTTTTTTTTTTTTTTTCCAAATTTGCATTCAGTCTAGCCAAAATAAGGGTAAGGGTCACTAGGCCAATTATATGGACATATCTAATTTTACTCCCTTTCAAGACCCTCACTAAAATTATATGGAGATTAAACATTATTAATACCACCAGCAAAAGACAAGCATTCAAGGGAAAACAAGAAAGGATACAACAGCAATAAAATATTGGAAGATGGAAACAGATAGGCAAGACTTAGGACTTAGCCAGCCAGAGAAAATCATTCCAAGCCAACAGTGGGAAAGCTGAGAACCCCTTGGACTCATACCATAAATCCTCAAAAGGCTTGAGAACTGACAGTGCCCGTTAGGAGTGCTCTCCTCAGAGCGTAACTAGGAAAGACCTAAAGATGCCAAGGCTAGAATTCTCCTTAAGAAATAGAAAGGAGAGGGACCCGGGAAACTGGGAACCTTAGCCAAGCGTAAAGCATAGGGAATTTCAAGGAAGACAGCAAGGGGAAGTTCCAGAATGGAACTGTGCATCCAGTCTAGAGGAAAAAAATGGGAGGAATTATCAGCAGGTACAAGGAAAACTAAGCAGATGAAATACAGCAGTCTCCCCTTCTCAGCAGTTTATCTTTCTGTGGTTTTGGTTACCTGCAGTACAGTACAAAAAGATATTTTGAGAGAGAGGCATGGAGCACATTCACATAACTTCTATTATTATATATTGTTGTAATCTATTATTAGTTATTGTTAAGCTATTACTATGCCTACAGACTTTATTATAGATATGTATGTTCAGACAGTCTGGTTTGACTTAAGGTTTTTGATTTTACAATTGTGCAAAAGTGATACACATTTGGAAGATACACATAACAGTCCTTATATAACCATTTCTGTCTTTCACTTTTAGTACAGTATTCAATAAATTACATGAGTTATTAAACACTCTATTATAAAACAGGCTTTGTGTTAGATCATTTTGCCAAGCTGTAGGCTAATGTAATTATTCCAAGCACATTTAAGTTAAGCTAGGCTAAGCTATGCTGTTTGGCAGAGTAGGTTTACAAATGCATTTTCAATTTACAATATTTCAACTTAACAATGGGTTTGTCAGGAAATAACCAAATCGTAAGTTGAGAAGCATCTGTCTGGGAAAAAAATTAGTATATACAGGGTTCAGTACTATCCTCCGTTTCAGGCATCCACTGGGGGTTTTGGAATGTATCCTCTGCAGATAAGGGGGGACTACTGTAAAATAAGGAAATTATTAGGCCAAGGCGGGTGGAGCACGAGGTCAAGAGATAGAGACCATCCTGGCCAACATGGTGAAAACCTGTCTCTACTAAAAATACAAAAATTAGCTGGGCATGGTGGCACGTGCCTGTAGTCCTAGCTTCTCGGGAGGCTGAGGCAGGACAATCACTTGAACCTGGGAGGCAAAGGTTGCAGTGAACCAAGATCATGCCACTACAGTCCATCCTGGTGACAGAGCGAGACTTTGTCTCTAAATAAATAAATAAATAAATAAAATAAATAAGGAAATTATTACCTGTTGAAAAAAAAAGAGACATGACCATAGTACATTACAGTGCTCAGCTGTGAATAATAATTGTATAGACATCATCATGTATTTAACTAAAAGCTATAAATATGGAGAAAGGGAAGTAAGAGGAAAGAGCAATGTTGAAAGAGTTAATTTCCCATTTTTCATAACATGAAGTCAATGAAGTCTAAATCAATGTAGCAAAACACAGCAGTGTATATAAATATGTAGAAATTAGATTTATAAATCATAGAAGGTTATAGGGAAGAGTCCAAACCGATTGTATATGGAGTGATGAACACAGAAAAGTGGGGAGGGTGGGGCCCAGGAACCACTAAGTTTTGTTATAGGCCATTTAATAACGTTTAACTCTGAATCATGCACATGCATTACTTTGATAAAAATAAAAAACTAAAGCCAAAAAAGAGAAATGAATTGGAGAATGAGAATGATTTTTTTCCAACAACTCATTTTAGGATGGGATAAAATATGTTTAAGATTTTCAACCCCATTCTACTGATTCAAGAGTCTGGCTCAATACCTGACGTTGGAATTTACTAGGTACTGGGAACATATCCCAGATACTGGATATGAGCCCCAAGAGATATTGGAAAGTGTTTTCAGTGTTTATTTGGGTGCATTTGTATCATTTTGTTGTCTTGTTAGGAGGAAGTGAGAGGACCATCCTGTTACTTTTAGTAAACTAAATCATTGTAAAAACCTACCTTAATAGTAGGAAGCTCTGCCCCCTAACAGGAATGGCCTAAAAGCACATAAAAATTCACCAGGGCTGCTGCTTCCTACAGCCATTGTGGGGGAAGTCCTGACAATGACACAAACAGAACAAACAACAGTGAGCATCTGGTCACTGCTGTTTTGCCTTGGGCCCTGCAATAGCTCTCCCTCCTCACACTGCCCATTTCCACTATGCATAAAAGAAAAATCAGTTTATTAGAGGTCTCAGGATTAGTTCTTGGAGTAGAAGCTGAATTTTAAAAGAGGATGTCATGGAATGATATAGCCAAGCTAGATTCAGGACAGATTTGGTAATAGAGTGGCTAGCTAAAGAGATGAGGAAAAGATAGTCTGTGTGTTTTTTCCTGTGTGTATATTTGTAATATCCTCTGTCTGTAGTACAAGTTCATCCAAGATTTTATTTAAAGTATCTTTTTTATACTCGGGAGATGTATAAAGCCTCATACCTAATTTAATGGATATTAAATTTTTATTGACAATACTGTGGATTACTTTGCTATTCTTGAAAACCCACATTCAAATTTTATTTAACAATTAATTTTAGCCGAGAGAGATGTATTATTTTCCAAGGGAATTTGAAGTATGTGACCAGCCAATCTAAGTCATTCAGACCAAAGATTAAAAATTTCAGCCAGGCACAGTGGCTCATGCCTGTAATCCCAGCACTTTGGGAGGCCAAGGCAATTGGATTGCTTGAACCCAGGAGTTTGAGACCAGCCTGGGCCACATGGCAAAATGCTGTCTCTGCAAAAAAATACAAAAATTAGCCGGGTGTGGTGGTGCATACCTGTAGTCTCAGCTACTAGGGAGGCTGAGATGGTAGATTACCTGAGCCCAGGGAGATCCAAGCTGCAGTGAGCTGTGATCATGCCATTGCACTCCAGCCTGGGCAACAGACTGAGACCCCATCTCAAAAAAAGAAATTTCAGGATTTTTTCACTAATTATATAGACTATAAACCTCAAAGATCACGGGCTGATGGAATTTGTCAGTACTTCACAGGGAGCTGTGCACAGAGGGGAATTTAATGCATGCAGTTGGTGGTAATAGTGGTGACCTCAACCCTTGGTTTTACTTAGCTGGTACAAAAAACAGAATCAAGCATTTCATTGCCTCTTGTGCAAATTACAGCTGTGTTTTTCTGTTGAACACTTAACAGAAATGTTACAGTGTGAAAGCTATAAACGAAGGATGATGGCTGTCATGTCCTTGGAAGTAATTTGCTTAGCAAATGATCAATACTGGAGATGTATTTTGGATGCAGGTGATGCAAACTCTATTAATATCTTTTTCTTATGCTGTTTTATGTAGAGCTATATTTTATTCATCAGTCATTTTTAAATATATTTTTAATTGTAAAGGAAAAATTTTAGTTGATTTTAAGTTTCTTTTGCTAAGATCACTTCATTTACCTGTCAACCATATATTTTATTTTCCACATGGAAGCTGCAGAGGATCAAAAAACTGTATCAATTCTATTTGTCTAAAAGCTCGAAAAATTAAAAAATAATGTTAAGTATTAATTTAAATGTTAAATTACTTTACCACACTACTTTTATCCTTACTTTCATTTAGAAATTATTCCTATTATGTAATTTGCACAATTTACTTTTGAAATTAAAAATAGCAGATTTAGTGTCAGGTCTGATTTGTAACTACCTCTGCATTTAGAACTTAAGAAAATTGCTTAACCTCTCTTAGTTTACTTTACTCACTAATAAAATGGCTCTACTGGGGTCCGTTCCAAGATGGCCGAATAGGAACAGCTCCGGTCTGCAGCTCCCAGCATGATCGGCGCAGAAGACGGGTGATTTCTGCATTTCCAACTGAGGTACCTGGTTCATCTCCCTGGGACTGGTTGGACAGTGGGTACAGCCCATGGGTGAGCCGAAGCAGGGCAGGGCATTGCCTCACCTGGGAAGCACAAGGGCTTGGGGGATTTCCCTTTCCTTGCCAAGGGAAGCTGTGACAGACTGTACCTGAAAAAACGGGGCACTTGCACCCAAATACTGTGCTTTTCCAATGATCTTAGCAAATGGCACATCAGGAGATTATATCCCGTGCCTGGCTCGGCAGGTCCCACGCTGATGGAGCCTTGCTCACTGCTAGCGCAGCAGTCTGAGATTGACCTGCGAGGCAGCAGCCTGGCAGGGGGAGGGGCGTTCGCCACTGCTGAGGCTTGAGTAGGTAAACGAAGCGGATGGGAAGCTTGAATTGGGCAGAGCCCACTGCAGCTCACCAAGGCCTGCTGTCTCTGTAGACCCCACCTCTGGGGGCAGGGCATGGCTGAACAAAAGGCAGCAGAAACTTCTGCAGACTTAAATGTCCCTGTCTGACAGCTCTGACGAGAGCAGTGGTTCCCCCAGCATGGTGTTTGAGTTCTGAGAATGGACAGACTGCCTTCTCAAGTGGGTCCCTGACCCCCTTGTAGCCTAACTGGGAGACACCTCCCAGTAGGGGCCGACTGACACCTCATACAGGCAGGTGCCCCTCTGGGACGAAGCTTCCAAAGGAATGATCAGGCAGCAATATTTGCTGTTCTGCAATTTTTGCTGTTCTGCAGCCGCTGCTGGTGATATCCAGGCAAACAGCGTCTGGAGTGGACCTCCAGCAAACTCCGACAGACCTGCAGCTGAGGGACCTGACTGTTAGAAGGAAAACTAACAAACAGAAAGGAATAGCATCAACATCAACAAAAAGGACATCTACACCAAAACCCCATCTGTAGGTCACCAACATCAAAGACCAAAGGTAGATAAAACTATAAAGATGGGGAGAAACCAGAGCAGAAAAGCTGAAAATTCTAAAAACCAGAGCGCCTCTTCTCCTCCAAAGGATTACAGCTCCTTGCCAGCAACAGAACAAAGCTGGACAGAGAATGACTTTGATGAGTTGACAGAAGTAGGCTTCAGAAGGTCGGTAATAACAAACTTCTCTGAGCTAAAGGAGGATATTCGAACCCATCACAAGGAAGCTAAAACCCTTGAAAAAAGATTAAACGAATGGCTAACTAGAATAAACAGTGTAGAGAAGACCTTAAATGACCAGATGGAGCTGAAAACCATGGCACGAGAACTATGTGAGGCATGCAAAAGCTTCAATAGCTGATTGGATCAAGTGGAAGAAAGGGTATCAGTGATTGAAGATCAAATTAATGATATAAAGCAAGAAGAGAAGTTTAGAGAAAAAAGAGTAAGAAGAAATGAACAAAGCCTCCAAGAAATATGAGACTATGTGAAAAGACCAAATCTACATCTGATTAGCGTACCTGAAAGTGAAGGGGAGAATGGAACCAAGTTGGAAAACATTCTTCAGGATATTATCCAGGAGAACTTCCCCAATCTAGCAAGGAAGGCCAACATTCAATTCGGGAAATACAGAGAACACCACAAAGATATTCCTCAAGAAGAGCAACCCCAAGACACATAATTGTCAGATTCACCAAGGTTGAAATGAAGGAAAAAATGTTAAGGGCAGCCAGAGAGAAAGGTCAGGTTACCCACAAAGGGAAGCTTATCAGACTAACAGTGGATCTCTTGGTAGAAAATCTACAAGCCAGAAGAGAGTGGGGGCCAATATTCAGCATTCTTAAAGAAAATAATTTTCAACCCAGAATTTCATATCCAGCCAAACTAAGCTTCATAAGTGAAGGAGAAATAAAATCCTTTACAGACAAGCAAATGCTGAGAGATTTTGTCACCACCAGGCCTGCCTTACAAGAGCTCCTGAAGAAAGCACTAAACATGGAAAAGAACAACCAGTACCAGCCACTGCAAAAACATGCTGAATTGTAAAGACCATCGATGCTAGGAAGAAACTGCATCAACTAATGGGCAAAATAACTAGCTAACATCATATGACAGGATAAAATTCACACATAACAATATTAACTTTAAATGTAAATGGGCTAAATGCCCCAATTAAAAGATACAGACTGGCAAATTGGATAGAGTCAAGACCCATCAGTGTGCTGTATTCAGGAGACCCATCTCATGTGCAGAGACACACATAGGCTCAAAATAAAGGGATGGAGGAAGATCTACGAAGCAAATAGAAAGCAAAAAAATAGCAGGGGTTGCCATCCTAGTCTCTGATAAAACAGACTTTCAACTAACAAATATTTAAAAGGAGACAAAGAAGGGCATTATATAATGGTAAAGGGATCAATGCAACAAGAAGAACTAACTCTCCTAAATATATATGCACCCAATACAGGAGCACCCAGATTCATAAAGCAAGTTCTTAGAGACTTACAGAGACTTAGACTCCCACACAATAATAGTGGGAGACTTTAACACCCCACTGTCAATATTAGATAGATCAACAAGACAGAAAATTAACAAGGATATTCAGGACTTGAACTCAGCTCTGGACCAAACAGACCTAATAGACATCCACGGAACTCTCCACCCCAAATCAACAGAATATACATTCTTCTCAGCACCACATCACACTTACTCCAAAACTGACCACATAGTTGGAAGTAAAGCACTCCTCAGCAAATGTAAAAGAACAGAAATCACAACAAACTGTCTCTCAGACCACAGTGCAATCAAAATAGAACTCAGGATTAAGAAACTCACTCAAAACCACACAACTACATGGAAACTGAACAACCTGCTCCTGAATGACTACTGGGTAAATAACAAAATGAAGGCAGAAATAAAGATGTTCTTTGAAACCAATGAGAACAAAGACACAATGTACCAGAATCTCTGGGACACATTTAAAGCACTGCATAGAGGGAAATTTATAGCACTAAATGCCCACAAGACAAAGCAGGAATTGGCCAGGCGTGGTGGCTCATGCCTGTAATCCCAGCACTTTGGGAGGCTGAGGCGGGTGGATCACGAGGTCAGGAGATGGAGACAATCCTGGCTAACACAGTGAAACCCTGTCTTTACTAAAAATACAAAAAATTAGCCAGGTGTGGTGGTGGGTGCCTGTAGTCCCAGCTACTTGGGAGGCTGAGACAGGACAATGGCATGAACCCCGGAGGTGGAGCTTGCAGTGAGCCAAAATTGTGCCACTGCACTCACTCCAGCCTGGGTGACAGAGCGAGACTCCATCTCACCAAAAAAAAAAAAAAAAAAAAAAGAGAGAAAGCAGGAAAGATCTAAAATCTACACCCTAACATCACAATTAAAAGAACTAGAGAAGCAAGAGTAAACACATTCAAAAGCTAACAGAAGGCAAGAAATAACTAAGATCAGAGCAGAACTGAAGGAGATAGAGACACAAAAAACCCTTCAAAAAATCAATGAATCCAGGAGCTGGTTTGTTGAAAAGATCAACAAAACTGATAAACTGCTAGCCAGACTAATAAAGAAGAAAAGAGAGAAGAATCACATAGACGCAATAAAAAATGATAAAGGGGATATCACTACCAACCCCACAGAAATACAGACTACCATCAGAGAATACTATAAACACCCCTACACAAATAAACCAGAAAATCTAGAAGAAATGGATAAATTCCTGGACACATACACCCTCCCGAGACTAAACCAGGAAGAAGTTGAATCTCTGAATAGACCAATAACAGGCTCTGAAATTGAGGCAATACTTAATAGCCTACTAACCAAAAGAAGTTCAGGACCAGACGGATTCACAGCCGAATTCAACAGAGATACAAAGAGGAGCTGGTACCATTCCTTCTGAAACTATTCCAATCAATAGAAAAAGAGGGAATCCTCCCTAACTCATTTGATGAGGCCAGCATCATCCTGTTACCAAAGCCTGGCAGAGACAAAACAAAAAAAGAGAATTTTAGACAAATATCCCTGATGAACATCGATGCAAAAATCCTCAGTAAAAAACTGGCAAACTGAATCCAGCAGCACATTAAAAATCTTATCCACCACGATCAAGTTGGCTTCATCCCTGGGATGCAAGGCTGGTTCAACATAAGCAAATCAATAAATGTAATCCATCACATAAACAGAACCAAAGACAAAAACCACATGATTATCTCAATAGAGGCAGAAAAGGCCTTTGACAAAATGCAACAGCCCTTCATGCTAAAAACTCTCAATAAACTAGGTATTGATGGAATGTATCTCAAAATAATAAGAGCTATTTATGACAAACCCACAGCCAATATCATACTGAATGGGCAAAAACTGTAAGCATTCCCTTTGAAAACTGGCACAAGACACGGATGCCCTCTCTCACCACTCCTATTCAACATAGTGTTGGAAGTTCTGGCCAGGGCAATCAGGCAAGAGAAAGAAATAAAGGGTATTCAATTAGGAAAAGAGGAAGTCAAATTGTCCCTGTTTGCAGATGACATGATTGTGTATTTAGAAAACACCACCATCTCAGCCCAAAATCTCCTTAAGCTGATAAGCAACTTCAGCAAAGTCTCAGGATACAAAATCAATGTGCAAAAATCACAAGGATTCCTATACACCAAAAATAGACAAACAGAGAGCCAAATCATGAGTGAACTCCCATTCACAATTGCTTCAAAGAGAATAAAATACCTAGGAATCCAACTTACAGGGGATGTGAAGGACCTCTTTAAGGAGAACTACAAACCACTGCTCAATGAAATAAAAGAGGATACAAACAAATGGAAGAACATTCCATGCTCATGGATAGGAAAAATCAATATTGTGAAAATGGCCATAGTGCCCAAGGTAATTTATAGATTCAATGCCATCCCCATCAAGCTACCAATGACTTTCTTCACAGAATTGGTAAAAACTACTTTAAAGTTCATGTGGAACCAAAAAAGAGCCCACATTGCCAAGACAATCCTAGGCAAAAAGAACAAAGCTGGAGCAATCATGCTACCTGACTTCAAACTATACTACAAAGCTACAGTAACCAAAACAACATGGTACTGGTGCCAAAACAGAGATACAGACCAATGGAACAGAACAGAGCCCTCAGAAATAACACCACACATCTACAACCATCTGATCTTTGACAAACTTGACAAAAACAAGAAATGGGGAAAGGATTCCCTATTTAATAAATGGTGCTGGGAAAACTGGCTAGCCATATGTAGAAAGCTGAAACTGGATCCCTTCCTTATACCTTATATAAAAATTAATTCAAGATGGATTAAAGACTTAAATCTTAGACCTAAAACCATAAAAACCCTAGAAGAAAACCTAGGCAATACCATTCAGGACATAGGCATGGGCAAGGACTTCATGACTAAAACACCAAAAGTAATGGCAACAAAAGCCAAAATAGACAAATAGGATCTAATTAACCTAAAGAGCTTCTGCACAGCAAAAGAAACTACCATCAGATTGAACAGGCAACCTACAGAATGGGAGAAAATTTTTGCAATCTACCCATCTGACAAAGGGCTAATATCCGGAATCTACAGAGAACTTAAACAATTTTACAAGAAAAAAACAACCCCATCAAAAATTGGGCAAAGGATATGAACAGACACTTCTCAAAAGAAGACATTTATGTAACCAACAGACACATGAAAAAATGCTCATCAACACTGGCCATCAGAGGAATGCAAATCAAAACCACAGTGAGATACCATCTACCAGTTAGAATGGAGGTCATTAAAAAGTCAGGAAACAACAGATGCTGGAGAGGATGTGGAGAAATAGGAACGCTTTTACACTATTGGTGGGAGTGTAAACTAGTTCAACCATTGTGGAAGACAGTGTGGTGATTCCTCAAGGATCTAGAACTAGAAATACCATTTGACCCAGCCATCCCATTACCAAGTATATACCCAAAGCATTATAAATCATGCTGCTATAAAGACACATGCACACATAGGTTTACTGTGGCACTATTCACAATAGCAAAAACTTGGAACCAACCCAAATGTCCATCAATGATAGACTGGATTAAGAAAATGTGGCACATATATACCATGGAATACTATGCAGCCATAAAAAAGGATGAGTTCATGTCCTTTGCAGGGACATGGATGACGCTGGAAACCATCATTCTGAGCAAACTATCACAAGGACAGAAAGCCAAACACCACATGTTCTCACTCATAGGTGGGAACTGAACAATGAGAACACTTGGACACAGGGTGGGAAACATCACATACCAGGGCATGTCGTGGAGTGTGAGGCAGGGGGAGGGACAGCATTAGGAGAAACACCTAGTGTATGTGACAAGTTAATGGGTGCAGCAAACCAACATAGCACATGTATACCTATGTAACAAACCTGCATGTTGTGCACATGTACCCTAGAACTTAAAGTATAATAAAAAAATAAATAAAATGGCTCTACCCCATAGGATTGTTTTGAGAATAGCACTGTCCAGAATAACTTTCTGAAATGATGAAAATGTTCAGCCAGGCATGGTGGCACATGCCTGTAATCCCAGCACTTTGGGAGGCCAAGGCAGGAGGATAGCTTGAGCCCCGGAGTTTGAGACCAGTCTGGGCAGCATAGTGAGACCCTGTCTTTGTCTTTATCTATATCTATCTGTCTGTCTATCTATCTATCTATCTATCTATCTATCTATCTATCTACACACACACACACACACACACACACACACACACACACACAAAGAAAATGTTCTATTTGAAAATGTCCAGTATGGTAGCCACTACCCTAATGTGGTTATTGAACTCACGTGAGATGCTCCAGAAATATTAAATGAATAAATTAAAATTTGATTGATCATAGATAGTCCCCTAATATGTTCCTGAAAACCTGTACAAAAAGCTCTGTATCCAAAAGGTGAACTTAAAGAAGTCATGAGGGATGTTTCATTTCAGATAGCTAAATAAATAAGGTCTTTATTATATCTATCATATTTTCTATCATTTTGTGCATGTCCTATAAGGTGCTTTCTATTTATCATTGAATTGATGTAAGTATAACAGGCATCCAACTGAAGCCAGATTTTCTATTTTCACTATGCCTAATGATTTCTATCTTTGAGCCTATTGTAATTAATGAGACTAATGTTGCATTTTACTAGATTCAGCACTTTTTGTTTTTCACATGCTGGTATAAAATAAGGATAAAATATAATAAAATGCTCAAATAATTGCATAAGCAGTGCCATACAAAGTTGATGCAATAACCAAAACTGACCTGTACAATGTGGTAGCACAAAGAATTCATTTATCAATAATCTGAAGCCAGAATTCAGTGTTTCAATGGTGGCTTAAGGTTACTAATGTAAAATGTTTGATCATGCTCTGTGAAAATCAAATGTATGAACAATGAGCGCTGCCCATACCAAAGACAAGATGGAAGGTTTCTTCATGTAGTTTCAAATGATAATCTTATAAATATTTTATAGAATTATTTCATAATTATTTATATTGCAATTCCCATAAATATTATTTAAATATTGCCATGATAAATTGACTACAAGTGGTTACCAATAATTCATGCTTTTTAATTTTTTTGCTCTTTTCATTACAGGCACCATTCCTGCCTTAATCAATCTATTAAAAAGTTCCAAAATAAAACTGCAGTGCAAAACTGTTGGGTTACTGAGTAATATCTCAACCCACAAAAGTGCAGTGCATGCTTTGGTAGAAGCGGGAGGCATTCCATCTCTAATCAACCTACTGGTTTGTGATGAGCCTGAAGTACACTCTCGCTGTGCTGTCATTCTATATGATATTGCTCAATGTGAAAACAAGGATGTTATTGCCAAATATGTAAGTTCCTTTCATATACAATTATTTTTGACTGACAATAACTCCCTCACATAGAAGTTACAAAAATAGAAACCCATGTTACTATTCAGTGACAAAACTCTCAGGGAAGAATACAGCAGGGAAAAGGGAGAGAGAGGGCGCCTGATGAAAACTCCACCAAAAAGTTGGCATTTGAGTACAGTCCAGAAGTAGATGAGGGAGTATTTTCATAAGTTAATATATGTTGATTGCTTCTTGCTGTTTACCAATTACAGTGCAGTGTCTGCAATGGCAAATATTTCCTAATGGGGCAATATATTCAATTAATCTTATTTGCTTCACTTAGATAGCTGTATTAACTGTCACATAATGTATCTTATCAGTAGACACATTTGTTTGTGGCACTCATTCTCTCCCAAATAGTTATTTACAGCAAGAAAGATTACAGACTTGTGTTTCTTTTTTTCTTTTTTTTTTGAAACAGTCTTGCTCTGTCACCAGGCTGGGGTGCAATGGTGCAATCTTGGGTGACTGCAACCTCTGCCTCGTGGGCTCAAGTGATTCTCCTGCCTCAGCCTCCCGAGTAGCTGGAACTACAGGCACGCGCCACCACGCCCGGCTAATTTTTGTATTTTTAGTAGAGACAGGGTTTCACCATGTTGGCCAGGATGGTCTTGATCTCTTGACCTTGTGATCCGCCTGCCTCAGCCTCCCAAAGTGCTGGGATTACAGGCGTGAGCCACCACGCCCGGCCAACTTGTATTTCTAAATAAAGATTACATTTATCTTAAACAAATTCAAATGTAATTTTTTTTTGTTTATTTTTAGAATGGAATCCCAAGTCTGATAAATCTATTGAACTTAAACATAGAAAATGTGCTAGTAAATGTAATGAACTGTATACGGGTATTATGTATAGGAAATGAAAACAATCAAAGAGCTGTGAGAGAACATAAAGGCCTCCCATATCTTATCAGATTTCTGAGTTCTGATTCAGGTGAGCTTCTCTCTCTCTATTATTTTATAATGACCAGATATATTAAGTGAAGCAAACATGGGATTGGACTTGTCCTATATGAATAGATGTCCCGAATCTGTCTTTGAATAGATCTAAACATGTGTAATATAACCTTAATATCTAAAACATAATTTATTTATTTTTCCTAAGTGCTAAACTATGTAGATACAGTTAAATTTATTTATATTTTATTTTATTTTTCTCAAGACAGAGTCTCACTCTGTCGCCCAGGCTGGAGCACAGTGGTGTGATCTCAGCTCACTACAAACTCCGCCTCCCGGGTTCAAGCAATTCTTCTGTCTTAGCCTCTTGAGTAGCTGGGATTACAGGCATGCACCACCACGTCCGGCTAATTTTTGTATTTTTAGTAGACACAGGGTTTCACCATGTTGGCCAGGCTGGTCTCAAACTCCTAACCTTGTGATCTACCCGACTCAGCCTCCCAAAGTGCTGGGATTACAGGTATGAGCCACCATGCCCGGCAGATAATGGTTAAATTTAAACTGCTGGGCTTTTAAAAATAATTGACTCTCAAAGGCATATTCTTTAAAAAAGTTTAATTAGACATGTTTATCAATGGAAATATTAGCATGGATGATTTTAAAAATACATATAATATGCCTAGGAGAGTATATGCTACCTTGGGTGAATAGTACATATTGATAGTAACATATTGATCATGGGTAGCTATTTTGCAAGTGACAACAAGGGCTTCAGATTTGTTAGATATTTGATGTCAAAATTCAAGGTTATCAGGAAGCATTAGGCCAATTATCAGTTCCTAAAGTGCATCTCAGTACCAAGAACATCAAAAGCCATGAGGCAGTTTCAGCAGCTACTGCAAATGGTCTCCTGGGTTCTGTAAGAATAATCTCATTCCAGTTAGCACATGTAACAGGTAAGTTCCAAATATATAGTTTTCCCCAAATTTGGGGGAAGAGAAAATTGAGAAGAACTTGCTCATTTTCTTCCTGCTCAGTATATCGTTTGGCTTCCTCTTCCAGTTCACCAGGAATAAATACAAAATAAATATATTGGTTAAATGTAAGTCAAGATTAAGAATAAGGGGAATGTAGAAGCGATCTTTACTTTAAAACTTCAAATTTAAGCAAGTGTCATCTTCTAAGAACCTCTGTCATGTGGTGACATCATTTGAAAGCCCTCTCCATAACAAATTCCTTATGCTCTCTCTGTTCAAGTGTTCTTCCATTGCTTACTATGCTCTACTTTATCCTTTAAGAATAGCATCAGAGGCCAGGCACGGTGGCTCACACCTATAATCCCAGTATTTTGGGAGGCTGAGGCGCATCACCTGAGGTCAGGAGTTCGAGACCGCCTGGCCAACATGGTGAAACCCTATCTCTACTAAAATACAAACATCACCTGGGTGTGGTGGTGCACGCCTGTAATCCCAGCTACTTGGGAGGCTGAGGCAGGAGAATTGCCTGAACCCAGGAGGCGGAGGTTGCAGTGGGCTGAGATTGTACCACTGCACTCTAGCCTGGGCAACAGAGCGAGACTCCATCTCAAAAAAAAAGGAAAAAAGAATAGCATTAGAGAGGGTCAGCTTTTATGTATATTTTAAACATATAATTTTTACTCATTTATAGTCATTCTTTATCTCTTTTTTTGTTTTTTATCTAACTAATTAAAATTTAAAGATAGGGACTAGGTCTTCTCTTTCTGTTTTCCTTTTCTCAATCCCAGATGCTGTAACAAAGTACAAATTGTAGCAACAATTTGAATAAATAAATCATAAATGAGTTCATGAAAGAAAACTATAGCACTGGGTGTGGTAGCTCACGCCTGTAATCCCAGCACTTTGGGAGGCCAAGGCAGGTGGATCACAAGGTCAGGAGATCAAGACCATCCTGGCCAATATGGTGAAAACCTATCTCTACTAAAAATACAAAAAAATTAGCTGGGTGTGGTGGTGCGTGCCTGTAATCCCAGTTACTTGAGAGGCTGAGCAGGAGAATCGCTTGAAGCTGGGAGGCAGAGGTTGCAGTGAGCCGAGATCGCGCCACTGTACTCCAGCCTGGCAACAGAGAGAGACTCGTCTAAAAAAAAAAAAAAAGAAAAGAAAACTATAGTATGAAATAAATTATTGAAATAAAAGTATTTTTTCCTACACCATAATCTACATTATCTCCTCACTCCAAGGAAGATAACTTAATTTTGAAATAAATTTTAATTATTTTTTCCTTTTAGGTAAGCCTCCCTATATAACTTTAGTGCTTTAGCAAATAGTCCTCTTGGATATTAGCTGGGTTGTTAAGGTATAGGAGATCACAAAGGCATATTATTAATTCCAGTGTCTTCTTTACCATGTGAGCTACTCTAAGATTTCATGTATTAAAATGGCCCCAAAGTAGATTCACATACAGTTTCTTGAAAAGATGGATTTGTTAACATCTCCTTAGTCTGAGTCTCTATGTCCAGAGCAAGGCTACCCTTGCTAAGTTTGGTTTGTTTTAGGCCTTTCCTTCACCCATTTAGCTGCTTGTATTCACATTCTTATATACATGTATTCATGTATGCATGCTTTCATTCCTACAATGTTTCTGATTTCATATGGTACCCAACTTTCCTGTTCTGTGTTAATAACAAAAGTTTGTATGATACCACCACAGAAACTCAAATATGTAACAAAAGCATACAAAATGCTTTTTCAGTTTCAAACTGAGAAAAACTTAAAAGATCACCTCATTTTTTTTTCTTGGAATGATTATTCACATATTTCTGCAGAAATTGATTTTCTCCAGACCCTTTGTGATGTTATACAATATGTAGTATTATGTATGCCTTACATTCTAAAATCTGAAAACTTTGGAATTATGACCCCAAAAGTTGTAGATAAAGTCTGCCTTCACCATTAGTTCTCCTTCACCATTAGTTCTCCTAAAGTTGGAGTTCCTTAAGCTTCCATTCTTGTCATGCTGCTGCTTTCATCCAGCATACTCTTCTTTACCTCTTATTCACTCCAAAGGAACTCTACTAGGGTTACAATCTATTCTTCCCAGTTCTTTATCCACATCCTTGACGTCTTCCCTGAGCTTTAGAGCTACTTTGGATTACTGAATAGCTTAGTAAAGACACTTCCATTCCTTTCAGAATTTGGGTCCAAATGAGAAATAGAAAGGAATCAAATAAAGATCAAAACTTCAGCATTATTGTTGGAAAGCTTGCTTTGAGAAAACAACAAAAAGTGCCAAAAAGAACCTAAACCATGCGTTTGCAATGACTCATTCTTCAAACTAAAAAATTATGTAACCCACTATTCTTCTCATGGGGAAGAATGAGTAAGGGGTAAATTTTTATTCTTAATATTTCTGAGTTGGCCATGGGTGGAGGAATTTCTACTTTTTGTACTGATTCAGGAATAGTGGGTAAGGGAAAGAATGGTTTCCCCCACACTCTCTTAATTTTATTAATCTTTCAGGGTTAACATTCCAAGTGTTACTTGAGTGATCTAACTAAAATGTAAAGTTGATCATATCTTCTTTAAATTATTCAGTGACTCTCTATCACCTAGGATATGATCCACATTTCCAGCATGGCCTATAAGCCCTTTTTACTTCCCTACTTCAAGAGGAAATGACCTTCCTGTCACTCCCTTTTTCTCTGATATTACTCTCAAATAATATTGAACTTATTGCTTTGTTCTTTACTCTGGCCTTTCCTTTTGTTCGACAAGGTCAAGGACCTTGTTTTGTTGGTTCACCATTATTTCCCTAGTGCCTGGGACAGTGTCTAGCACATAGCTATTCAATAAATATGCATTAAATAAATGATTCGATGATTAAATGAAGAAAATACTCATAACAATAAAAATAGTTAATATGTTTGACATAAATTGATATAAAGTGGGTATAGAAGTTGGTATGAACAATAAGGCCTTAATAGAGAGATAATTAACCTTGATAGTATATGAAAAAACAAATGCTGGATTATAGAGCATCTAAAGGATATAGTTAGCTACATGAATGCACAAACACTTTTCTATTTAGTTTTGCTTTTGGAAATATATTGATATTCTACATAATAAAAAAATTAAATCTACAAGGCTGGGGGAAATGAAAACTGAAATAAATTGTATAACTAGATTTAAAAAGAAAAGAAAAAATGAATACAAATAATTTTAAACACAGTGCATTATATGCCATCTTTCTAAGGGTAAACACAAAACAAACTACACACAGATTTTGAGTTCTTCTTAGTGAGCTTGTATGTCATAATGATATGGGTAGAACAATTCTGAACCCATATGATAAGTACTGTAGGACTAAAGAAATGAATAAATGTGTTGATATTATTGGGTTCTTACTGTGCAAAGAAATGTGCAGAATGTAGGAAAACAATAAACCCTGTGGGATTGGATTGGAATTGGAAATGTATGTGTGTATGTATGACTGTGTGTGTATACACATATACATATTTTATATATATGGATTTATACAACACACACACACACACACACACACATATATATATGATCCAGAAGCAGTGATATTCCAGTAGCAATGAGCATACCGAGCACCCAAATCTTGGTTTCTAAATACCATCCCTCATTAAAAGGAACCAGAGCTTCTTGGAGAAATAGTTGATTTCAGGGTAGGGGCAGAGAAGGTATATAGCGAGTCAGGAACATCATCATATGGTGACAGAAAGTAATAAAATCCTCTTTTTTACTATCTATAGCTATAGGCATATCTATAGGACACAAAGACAACCTGAAAGGGCTCCCACTGGCCAAATCTTAGACAATTTTGAGTACCAACATAAATAAGAAAGTACACCGGGCACAGTGGCTCATGCCTATAATCCCAGCACTTTGCGGGGCCAAGACGGGCAAATAGCTTGAGCTCATGAGTTCAACACCAGCCTGGGCAACATGGCAAAACCTCATTTCTACTAAAAATGCAAAAATTAGCTGGGCATGGTGGCACACGCCTGTATTCCCAGCTACTTGGGAGGCTGAGGTGGGAGGATCGCTTGAGCCTGGGAGGCAGAGGTTGCAGTGAGCTGAGTTCGTGTCATTGCATTCCAGCCTGGGTGACAGAGCGAGACCTTGTCTCAAAAAAGAAAAGAAAAGAAAATAAAATTAAAGGGTTGAATAAAATAGGAGCCTGTGCCCTCATCCTGATAACAACTGGATAAACAAGGAAACAAATAAATAGAGAATAAGGTAGGGCTCTTCCTTATAGCAGAATGTCAACTGACAAATGTGAAGGGGTGGTAGATTTGGAAAATTAGTATTTTGCAAACAGCATAGTAAAGATTGGTTCAGGCAAAAATTATAAATGGTTGCTAAATCTTGGGGGCAAATTTTGATATTTACATGGTCTTAAAGTGTTTTGCTCCTTATTAGTTGCAAGAGGGAAAATAGCAACTATACAGTAGAGAAACTGAGTGATCAAAATTAACATCACCAATGAGGAATAGATGGACATTATATAACTCCACAGAGGATATCCCCAGAACATAATGTCACTTTTTTTTTGAAATGAGGTTGCTATGTTGCCCAGGCTGATCTTGAACCCCTGGGCTCAAGCAGTCCTCCCACCTTAGCCTCCTGCATAGCTGGGATTACAGGCATGCACCACTGCACCCAAGCCATA
The DNA here is from genome assembly GCF_028885625.2 of Pongo pygmaeus. Classification (NCBI taxonomy): domain Eukaryota; kingdom Metazoa; phylum Chordata; class Mammalia; order Primates; family Hominidae; genus Pongo; species Pongo pygmaeus. The sequence goes on from NC_072384.2 coordinate 89,703,089, forward strand.
ATGTCACTTTAAAAATATTCTGGATGGAGGTGCATATCTTGAGTCATGAGGAAACATCAAACAAACCCAAATTGAGGAAAATTCTCTAAACTAAATGACCCATATTCATTAAAAATGTCTGTGTCATAAGAGACCAAAAAACCCCTGAGAAAAGTTTCCAGATAATAGAACACTAAAGAGACATAACTAAGTGCAATACATGGTCCTGGTCTGGATCCTGTACTGGAAGAAAGTAAATGTGATAAAGGACATTACTAGGAAAATCGACACAATATGATTAAAGTACTGCATCTACTAATTGCCTTGTAGTTACATAAAAGGATAGGCTTGTTTTTAGTAAATACACACTAGAGTATTAAAGAGATAAAAGGCCATGATGTATGCATGCAACATACCCTCAAATTTAGAAAAGTAAATTATATAGATAAATGGATAGAAAAACCAATATGGCAATATATTAAAAATTTATAAATCCAGGTAAAGGTATACAGGAATTCTCTGACTTATTCTTACAACTTTTCTATAAGTTAAAAAAATGCAACTTGTTAAAATATAGGAAAATGTTTAGACTCACCAATACCAAAAATGCAAAACAAGATGAGACAGCATTTTTGTCTATCAAATTTGAGCAAAGTTGATGTATTTATTTTTAATGATAATACCCATACTCAAAAAAACACAGTGTAACTGGTTAAAAGAATATAGGAGAATGTTTAGAATTACCAGTACCAAAAATACAAAACAAAATGAGACAGCTATCAAATTAGCAAAGTTTACGTATTTATTTTTAATGATAATACTCATACTCAAATACAGTAAGATTGATACTTTTGAACTCTGATTATGGAAGGCTAAGATGCTATTATCATTTTTGATAAGCAGTTTACTGAGATGTACTGAGTTATTCTGGTAATTCCTCTACAAAAAACACAAAAGTTAGCCGGGTGTGGTGGTGCACACCTGTAGTCCCAGCTACTCAGGAGGCTGAGGTGGGAGGATGGTAGAGGTTGTAGTGAGCTGAGATCACACACACCACTGCACTCCAGCCTGGGTGATAGAGCCAAACCTTGTCTCAAAAAAAAAAAAAAAAACAGGGTGGTGGGGAGGGAATGTTTTAATTGTAAGTAAAAATGCAGGCTATTGTTTTAAAATACAACTATATCAAATACATCTATAACTATCTAAATCTATCTTCATAAGAAATAGTACATGAGATTATGCCAAATGTTTGATTGTGTTTAAGTGGTAAATCTAGCCAGTTTTGTTTATTTCTATTTTTCTTTATTTTCTCTAAGCTTTTTATAAATTTGATTTTATAATATGGGAAACTAATGATATGCTGCACTTTGATATTCTTATTTTTCATAAGGTTGATTTAACTTGTTCTTAAATTCCTTTGAAGATGTGTTGAAGGCTGTATCTTCTGCTGCAATTGCTGAGGTTGGGCGTGACAATAAGGAAATTCAGGATGCTATAGCTATGGAGGGAGCGATTCCTCCTCTGGTGGCTCTTTTTAAAGGGAAACAAATTAGTGTCCAAATGAAAGGTGCAATGGCTGTGGAATCACTAGCAAGTCACAACGCTCTTATACAGAAAGCATTTCTGGAAAAATCGTTAACTAAATATCTTTTAAAACTCCTAAAGGTAGGAATTTTATGATTACTGGTCATTTTTCTTAGATGATGTATTCTATTTTGAATTGTTAAGTGAATAGAAAAACTAAACCAATTGTAGAATAAACATTTTATAAAATACACATTCCTAAAGTGTTCAATAAATGTTCACTGAATTAATGAAATATTTTTAAAAATAGGCATTTCAAATAGATGTTAAGGAACAAGGAGCCGTTGCACTTTGGGCCTTGGCAGGACAAACACTAAAACAACAAAAATATATGGCAGAACAAATTGGATACGGCTTTATAATAAATATGCTTTTGTCACCATCAGCTAAAATGCAGTATGTTGGTAAGTTATTTTCCTTATTTTATTTTTATTTTTTAGAGACAGGATCCTGCTCTGTTGCCCAGCCTGGTGTGCAGTGGCACAATTATAGCTCACTGCAGCCTCAAACCCCTGGGCTCAAGTGATCCTCCTGCCTCAGCCTCCCAAGTAGCTGGGAGTACAAGTGTGAGCCACCGTGTCCTCTGCATAATGTAGAACAGGGCACTGGAGTATCATACATGTATCTTGCTTTTCTTTATCAGGAGGTGAAGCTGTCATAGCTCTAAGTAAGGACAGCAGGATGCATCAAAATCAAATATGTGAAGGGAATGGAATTGCACCATTGGTTCGCTTACTAAGAATTAGTACGATCGCTGAAGGCACACTTCTCAGTGTCATCAGAGCAGTGGGATCCATTTGTATTGGTTTGTATACTTATTCTCAATTTCTTAAATATCTGTAAGAACAAGAACAGATTGGGCAGAGAAGTGGAAATTAATCTCTCTTCCTCTCTATCCCCACTGTTTGAGCCCTAAATGGTATTTAATGTATAAAAGACTATTACAACTTTTAAAATTTGTCTAAGAACTTGGTCAGTAAAAGTGGTATAATTAAGAATCTTATATCAGTCTTGCTCTTGAACAATGGCTAGAAAGGAAAATTAGGACAATAAGCCTTGACTATTTTGACTGAAAGCAATCTCTTTTTTAAGAGAAAAGTATTTCTTTTGAATCTCAAGAACTATATGTTTTTGAAGATATAGAAGAGTTTCTAATGCTGGAGCACATTCTTGAATGTCTCTGTAATGATCATTTGTTTATATAACATAGAATTCATTGCAAAGGAATTGACATTTTGGGGTACCTGAGAAAATGTGGAACTGTCAGTTGTGAACCATCAAAAGTTAAAATTTGAGTTCTTGCTGACCTTGATGAATGCAGGGTGCTGACTGTATACTGCTTCTTGCAAACAAGAGGAAAAATCTTTATTTCTAGATCACTGAATTTCCTCAAAAATAGTCCAGCTGAATGAAGTATAATAGGAATTGATTCTCACATTTTTTTCTCTTTGCTTGCCAAAAGTTTCTTGCAGAAACTCATTCACAATTCCAAGATAATCAGCCAGAGAAGATGTTTCTTTTTTTTTTGGCCAGAGACTCTGACATAAATTACAGTTATTTCTAAAGTTCTAGTAAATGATAATATATATGCAAGGTTGCCTGATATAAATATACACGCACATAATCAAATTTCTTCTCATTAGTTCATTTCAAATCTGTCCACATCAGCTGTGCATGCGTGTGTGTGTGTGTGTGTGTGTGTGTGTGTGTGTGGTGCGGGTGGGGGGTTTGTGGGGACAAAGGTGTTCTTTTTTCCTTCAAACTTCCCTAGATACAATATGTAGGTGACTTCTCTTCATTGTTCACTGAGAGGCTCAATCTTATATTTAACCCATTTATTTAGGGTTAACCCATTTATATAAACCCACTGTATATTTATTGTGACATTTAATATTAGCAAAAGAACAGAGTTAAAATTCTTTGTCCGTGTTCACTAGAAAGAAATGAGTTTCTCAACAGGAAATTGCAAGGAGTGGAAAAAAAAGAAAGAGTTGAGTTTCTCTGGTGAGTTTAGGCCTGCAATTTAAAGTAGTATGTTATAAAGAGACATAGTAAGATTATCTTGTTAGCATGTATAATTTAAGAAACCAAGAAATTTTAACTTGGTGATTTACTCTAGTCATTTTTGTAGAAGTAAACTTTTTATAGAAAACAACAGAATTATGAACTTAAGTACCTCGCACATAATATTTCTTCAATAAATGATAGCTATTATTATTCCTTGGTAGTATAATATTTCTAATTTCCTTTGCTTTGTGACTTTTAGGAAGCCACTCACAATTCTAATAAGGTCTCCATGTTTATTCACTTTGTCTTTTAAAAAATTAATTCAGGACTATTAAAATAGTGTCAGTATAGCATACCCTTTTGTAATTTACTAACTGTATTACCTTAGAATGCTTTGTCAACCCAAAATATCAAGCTATGTTTGACTTTACCATTTGTAAGATGGAAAAAAATATTACCTCATTGGCGTGGACTCTTACAGGTGTAGCCCATACAAGCAATCCTGTCAGTCAACAATTTGTTGTAGATGAAAATGCCTTTCCAGTACTTATCCAACTACTAAGAAATCACCCTTCTCCTAACATTAAGGTATAAAGGTTTACATTGTTTTCTGATATGGTAAAAATTAACAGAAATATAATTTTAAGAAAATTTTGTATCTTTATTCAAGTTCATAAACATAAAAATATTTAATCTTTTAAACTAATCCTATTTTTCTTGGAGAAATAAGCCAAAAATAAAAATAAACAAAATCCTAGAAGTTTTAAAAAGGTTGCTTCAAACCATAAGATACTAGTAAATTTTATTAAAATAGGGTTTCTTCAAATATGGCAAGAAAATCTTATGTTTTTACTCTTCAAATAAGATTTTCCTCAGATATTTGATTATTTATTCACAAAAGTTCTTTTCTACCTCCCCAGACATCAGTTGCTAAAACTGGGCAGGGATAGTGGGAATGTGTGACTTATATGGGAATATTTCTCAAATATTAGTGAATCTTGTCAGTACTACACTTGAAACCAGCCCTGCCTTCTGCCAAGCAGCCTCTGTTGGCTGGAGGTAATAGTTTTCTCAAGGCTGGACATTACAAAGAATTATTGTGAGTTGTTGAAGAGTCATTCAGTCTTCCATTTACTTCTACTAAAATGTCTTTAATAAAATGACATTTACATCCATTCAAATACTCTTACCCAGGCTTTAGAAATTCAGGACATCTATAGATGGCCAGGCAAGAAATTATAACAGCAAAAAAATATTTTGTTTTCAAAATTTGATATGCGCGCTACTGGAGATGAGAAAATAGAAATAACATAGGAGGACAATATCTAAGTAAATAGCATTGTTTCTGTTTCTTTTTCTTTTTTTTTTTTGAGACAGAATCTCGCTCTGTTGCCCAGGCTGGAGTGCAGTGGTGCCATCTCAGCTCACTGCAACCTCCACCTCCTGGGTTCAAGTGATTCTCCTGCCTCAGCCTCCTGAGTAGCTGGGATTACAGGTGTGCACCACAACGCTTGGCTAATTTTTGTATTTTTGTAGAGACAGGGTTTCACCATGTGGCCAGGCTGGTCTTGAATTCCTGACCTCAAGTGATCTGCCCGCCTCGGCCTCCCAAAGTGCTGGGATTAAGGTGTGAGCCACTGCACCCAGGCTGTTTCTTTTTTTAATCTTTATTTATTTATTTAATTTTTTGTTTAAATTGAGATGGGGTCTCTCACTGTCAGCCAGGCTAGAGTGCAGTAGTGCAATCTTGGCTCACTGCAGCCTCTGCCTCCCAGGCTACAGTGATCCTCCCACCTCAGCCTCCTGAGTAGCTGTGACTACAGGAGTGCGCCACCATGCCTGGCTAATTTTTTGTATTTTTGTTGGAGATGGAGTTTCACCATTTTGCCCAGGCTGTTCTTGAACTCCTGGGCTCAAGAGATCCTCCACCTTGGCTTCCAAAGTGATGGGATTACGGGCATTAGCCACCACATCTGGTGCATTCTTTTAACAAATGTGTGTCTTATCATAAAAAATGTATCCATCTATATTTCAGTACATATTTTCAATGAATTTTGAAACTTGTTTAAATAGAACATAAATACATTTCAATACTTTTTCTCAAAAGATTCTATAATGGATAAAACATTTTGCAATAATTCAATAATCATACTTTTCAAATTAATAATGTTTTTCATAGAAATGCATAGTATAGCACTTTAAAAACTTATCTACTGAGTCCCAATAATATGCAAAGTTCATTTTCCTAATGGGCTTCAGAATGTACATTAAATGGTTCCAGAACTAGAGGAGGAAAAAATAGTAGTACTGTTTCTTAGTACTAGTCCCCAAAGTTTTGCTTAAATTAATAGGTGCTGCAGGCCAGGTGCTTTGGCTCACGCCTGTAATCCCAGCACTTTAGGAGGCCAACGTGGGCGGATCATGAGGTCAGGAGTTCGAGGCCAGCCTGGCCAACATGGTGAAGCCCTGTCTCTGCTAAAGATACAAAAAATTAGCTGGGCATTGTAGTGTGCGCCTGTAATCCCAGCTACTCGGGAGGCTGGGGCAGGAGAATCGCTTGAACCCAGGAGGTGGAGGTTGCAGTGAGCTAAGATCATGCCATTGTACTCCAGCCTGGGCGACAAAGCAAGACTCCATCTAAAAAAAAAAAAAAAAAAAAAAAGGTGCTGCATTAAAGCCTTACAACTCAATGGTCAGTAGTTAACAAGCAGTTCAAAATAGCTTTTTAATCCATGTCAAAAAATTAAAAGAACTTTTTTTTTAATATGGAAGGGATACAACTATGCACTTAGGATAATACCTCCTTACATGCTCTGCTGGCCCTTGTTCCTTTCTCCAGTGCCCTCAAATGGAGCTCTGTAGTTGGTCCCTGAACACAGAAAGGATATTTTCTCAGCTATTAAAAATTATGAGGGAGTTGTAAGTGCAGTTCTTTCACTAGTAAGATAACTGGAATCAATGGATTATATTTTAGCAGATTTTATAGTATTTTTCCACAATGTATTCTATATAAATGCCTGCACAATGAAATGTGTAATTTCATAAAGCATAATTGAAAAGTAATTTCTGAAAACCACATGTTTAGGTTGAAGTGGCATTTTCCTTGGCATGCATTGTCCTAGGGAATGATGTGTTACAGAAAGACTTACATGAAAATGAAGGATTTGAGTATGCTGATGTCCTTTATCTTCTTCACTCAACAGAAAAGGTAATACCTTTACAAAATATTGAGGTTCATTTTGAAAAAAGTGGTTTTTATACCATATCTTCAAATTATCAAGTCTTCTTCATGGCAATATTCAATGTATTATTTAAGAAAAGACATGTAAAAGATCTCTTTGTAGGTCGTTAGTTTGTAATGATGTAATAATACAGCTCCATATTTTTCTGAGTTGTCCCACTTCATCGTTGAAATGCAGTAATTTTAATATTTGGTGATGAGTCAAAAAACAAATCTCTTATGTCCCAAATCAAAGCTTTAAAATAATTTTATGCCCTTTCAGCCCTCAGTCATTCACTTATCCAATACGCTAAAGTGGTGCTTCTCAAACTATTTGTGATGAAGAAATAGCTTTTTCCCAGCAATCTATTATGGAAGGATAATTTTTTTTTAACTTTAAAAATTTTGAAATAATCTTAGACTTTCCAAAAATTTGTAAAACCAGTATTCTGGTATATCCTTCATCTAGTTTTCCCAAATGTCAACTAGAACATTAACACTGATACAATACTATTAACTAATTTGCACACCTTATTTAAATTTTGCCAGTTTTCTCAGCAATGTCCCTTTTTTGGTTTTGTTTTTATATTTTTTTAATTTAAAAAATTATTTTTATTTTTTTCAATGTCTACTTTTGTTCCAGAATCTAATCCAGGGTCTCACATTACATCTAAATGTCTTGTCTCTTTAGCCTCCAGTTTGTGAAGCTCAGCCCTTCTTTGTTTTTCATGATTTCATGTCTTTCATGATTTTGACATTTTTGATGAATCCAGGCCAGTTATTTTATAGAATATCCCTCAATTTGACTTTGATGTTTTCCCCTAATTCAACTGAAGTTACACCTTTTGGCAAGAATATCACAGAAGTGATGTGGTCTTCTTCACTCACCTTCCCAGTACATCATAGCATGAGGTATATAATGTTGATGTATTTTACTGGTAATCTTAATTTTGATTACTTGGTTAAAATGGGGTCTGCCATAGTTCTTCACTCACTGTTTTTCCTTTTGGAGTTAATAAGTATCTTAAGGTGAGACACTTTGAGATTATGCAAATATTTTGTCTTGCATCACACTTTTGCTCACCAATCTTAGCATCCATTGATGCAACAATAAAAAATGTAACATTTGCCTAAGGGCAATTAAAAAAATTCCCTTCTTCCTTCTACGTTTATTAGTTGGTATTCAACTATAAAGAAGATTTGTTTCTTTTCAATGTTTATTCTCAGTTTTGTTATCCCACTGTTAATGATTTTGTGGACTGTCACTGGTCCACGGGCCACACTTTCAACAGCACTACCCTAACGAAATGAGAGCTATTTTCTACAGGGCATTTCACAACCAGGAAGAAAATTGCCAATGATGTTTCTCTCAGTTCTGTAAGGTTTTAGAGGGATCAAGGAGGGTCAGGAGGTGGGTGGGAATGAAGTCATGTTATTTTTTTAATATAAAATTTTATTCTATTGTGGTACACAAAAGAGAAATGCTGCTATAAAAATATGGGAAATATTTTGGGAGGTCGAGGTGGGCAGATCGCTTGAGACCAGGAGTTCGAGACCAGCCTTGCCAATATGGTGAAACCCCATCTCTAGTAAAGAGACAAAAATTGGCCGGGCGTGGTGGCACATGCCTGTAGTCCTAGCTACTTGGGAGGCTGAGGCAGGAGAATCACTTGAACCCGGGTCGTGAAGGTTGCAGTGAGCCGAGATTGCACCACTGCACTCCAGCCTGGGTGACAGAGCTAGACTCCATCTCAAAAAAGAGAATATATATATATATATATATATATATATATATATATATATTTACAGTAGAGTAAAAAAAATATATAAAATATATATATGTGGAAACTAATAGGGTGAGGAGACTAAATGAATGTCTGACTGACTCTAAGCCACCTTTTGCCCCTCTACTCTGTTCCTTTTAGCTTTTACTCCCATTACCTTACTCCTCATGTGCACCCTTCTTCTTCCTTTTGTTACACATTCCACTCTCAAGTATTCTGCCTTCCTTCCCAGTTTGTTACCACCTGCTTCACTCTCTGGACCCTGCATTTGGCTTATAATAGATTTATTCTTGTGCATCAGTTCTACAAATGGTAGGGAATCTTAGAGAACTAGAAGGTTTAACCAAAGGATTTATCTGGACTTGGCTAAAATTTTTAATTCTAACACTCATCACAAGGCAAGTTAAAAGTCCTCTAGGGTTTCTTGTACTATATTTTGCCTCAAACTACCTGCCCTGCAGAGGCACATTAGTGCTCTTAGGGCTTTAGAGACAGTACTGAACGACTATGGTCCTTCATTAAACCTATAGTGGGAGACTTCAGATTACACAGATATGTTGTAGAAGTTAGAGGGGAGGGAGGGATGTTCAGCAACATTAAATGTGTCACTGAATGAATAGCTATCTTATGGATAATGACAGGAATGCAATAAAAATTAAGTCAGGAACCCAGGTTCTTATAACTCCTAGCCACACTGATACTGTCTACATGGAGATGCAATAGGTTATGTGTTGTTTTTAAATTATAATTTAACTATTTTCATGCTACCAAACTAGAATAATATATGAAATGGACCATTGAGATTGATTTTCACAAGCCACATAAAATTAGTCGCATTAATTTAGTTACTGTTATTCTACTCTTTTTAATTAACTCAAATATGTGGGCTAATTAATTATGAATATACTTTTGAAGAGAGGTTAGTGAGCATAATTAACAGGCAGTCTTTTCCCATTCATAAATCAGTGGGTATAAAGTAACAATAAGTAACCAGTGGGTATAACCACCCTGGTAGATAGGTAAATGAAAATATATATGAAGTAAAGAGTTTAAGACAGTTGACATTGGGGGAAAAAAGTATGGAAAAATATGTCTTTCCTCAAGGATTAATTTTTAGCCCTCTGAACTGGGAATAGCCATCTTGGTTCTTGTCCTGTATCTGATACTAGCTGGCATGGTGGGAGCAGTCAAACTATGGGATTCATTTTTAAACATTAATAGCCACTTTATAATCTAAACTATTTACTGTAGACGTCCACAGTGATACTGCAGGAGTGAACCCTACATGGAAAAGAAATGGAAATCGGTCAAGTCTTAGCATATTTCTCTCACTTCGCTCTATCTGACCTTGATACACAAAGCATGCCCCTTTGGTTCATTTCCCATTGCCGCTCTTTCCTACTTGGCTCTAGGTTCTATTTTGCTGTCTGTTAATCCACCCTTTGACTATGAATGAGACCTAGTTTCTCAAGCCTTTGACTGTACCTAATACCTTTCTTTTTGCCTATTGCTAGGTGACTGGGTTTTTTTTGTGTGTGTGTGCGTGTGTGTGTATGTGATTTTTATTATGGAAAATTTCAAATTATATAAAATGACAGGGTGGCATAATGAACCTAAATGTTCCCACCTAGCTTCAGCAGTCATCATCTCATGGCCAATCTTATTTCATCTATACATCTACTCACTTCTACTAAATTATTTTTGATGCAAATTTCAAGGATCATATAATTTTATCTATAAATATTTCAGTATGTACATGCAGCATTTTAATATTATGATTAATAGTGGCAGAAGAAAATTCAGGGCAGGGTGTGGTGGTTCATGTCTGTAATCCCAGCACTTTGGGAGGCCAAGGCGAGCAGACACCTTGAGCTCAGGAGTTCAAGACTAGCCTGAGCAACATAGCAAAACCCTGTCTCTACAAAAAATACAGAAAATTAGCCAGGTGTGGTGGCACACGCCTTTGGTCTTAGCTACTTGGGAGGCTGAAGTGGGAGCATTTCTTGAGCCTGGGAGGTGGAAATTGCAGTGAGCCAAGATCATGCCACTGCACTCTAGCCTGGGTGACAGAGGGAGACTTTGTCTCAGAAAAAAAAAAAAAAGAAAGAAAAAGAAAAGAAAAGAAAATTCACTAAGATGAATGAGTTCTTTCTGTGTGTAATACATTGTTCAAATAACATACTAATAATACAATATATTGAATTATTTTTAATATTAAAAATAAGATTTAGTAAAAAGATTTTATCTTTTGAATCTTTCTGTAAGGTCTACCATACTTATATATCTCTGGCAAGCAGACTAATTCTACAGAAGAAACTAGCTTTTGCTGTTTGCCCAGCCTCAGAATGTTAAAATGTGATTCTTCAGAATACATTATTTTTCTCCTATTCTTCTTTAAAATATAGTACAGTGGAATTTTACAAATGAATTTAAGAGATGATATGGAATACCCAACAATGTATGGAATGCAATAGATAACATGCTATACAAGGGAAGTTTTGATTTATCAACTCTACTTTGAAATGTTGAAAGTTACAACATTCTGGAGTAACTGTTATCTCTTTTCCCTAGTAATGTCATATTTTACTCCCAGTGATAAGAATGCAATATATTTTAATGAGCAAGAATTTAAAGTCTATTATGTTGAGTAACATGATAAATGAAGCTCACTATAATGCATGTTTCTCCTATTTTTAGGATATTTGCTTAAGAGCAGGCTATGCATTAACACTTTTTGCCTTCAATAATCGCTTTCAACAATACTTAATATTGGAAAGTGGAATAATGACCATATCTATTTTTGAACGTTTTCTTGAATCAACAGTTGAAACTGAGAAGGCAATGGCAGCATTTCAGGTATAAAATTGAGATTAACACCTCAAATTAATAAATATGTCATTTTGTGAAAACTTGAAAATTACAACAATTTGGAGGCCCAGAAAAACGTTTACTTATTTGTAAGAACTTAGTACTTTGCACATAAGCCCCTTCTACCTCATAAAAACTCCATTATCTATGAGGATTTCTTCATTAATACAGAATTTTACAAGTTACAAGACACTTGTTTATGCCTTTATACCTCATCTGATGTTTATAACAAGCCTGTAAGGTTGACAATCAGGTAGTATTATTTTCATCACCCCCATATTAAAAGTAAATAGGTACAAAAACATGTTAGCATCCAAGACAGGTTTTCTAACTGCAAATCTTTAGTTGATCACACTGATCCTTCAACCTAGTAACAACTGTATGTATCTAGGAAGTCTTATTCTCTCTCTTCATTTTCTATCCTGTGCCCTTTAAGAGAAGTATTTTCTATGAACCCATATTGAAAGGGTGCAAAAGTTGCAAACATTGTAGGAAGAATAATAGTACCCCTTATGATCACTGCTATGACCAGACAGGGACAAATACTCTAACTCTCCCCACCACCACATGCTGCTTCTATTGAATCCTCTAAACACTCCCTTTACCCTTCTAAGAAGTATCAAAAGAATAAAAAAACACATAAAAAATTACAAACGTGTAATTAGAGAAGCTGAGTAGAAAATGTTTAAAGACTCTCTGCTTCTTTTCTGTTTTCAGATTGTTGTATTGGCTGAAGTCATTAGAGATATGGACCATATTACTTTGTCTGCAAGAGGTGTTACTATTTTAGTTGATAGTCTCTATTCAGTTCAGACTTCTACTATTGTCTTGACAGGTAAGAAATGACTAGAAGTTAATTTTAGCCACATAAAACTATTTTCAAAAACATTTTATTGTAATCTGAATAACAATAAAATAATACACCTGATACACTGCCACAAGTTTAAAGAACGAACTTATGTTTATATCTACATGGAATTCCACAGCAAGTCTACACAAAACAATGGGTGTCTACTCTGTACCCCAAACAGAAGCCGAGTAACTCTGAATACAGACTTTTTGCTTTCCTAATTACTTTTTCAAACCCTTAACTTTTTTTTCCAAGATATAAATGAGAATTCAACTATGAACTACCAACAGCAAAATAAAAAAACTGATTTATAATAGTGGTGGCAGATTTACACAGATGTACCTGTCTGGTTTCCTTTTGTCCAGTTGTGCACATTTTGCTAACACTGAAAAGTTCTTTACATCGCTGTGCAACAAAGCAAAGCAAGATGGTCCCATAGCGTTCCCAACACATTTAATGCTATTGTATAACTGCGTCTACTGCAGACCTAACCCAACAGCTCACACATAATAGGTGATCAGTAATATTTAATTGACTTGTTATGCCACTCTTAAAGTAACATAAGGCAGGGTCAGAACCAGTAATATGCAGTGACTACTACCAATATAAACAAATAAGTATTTGTTTTTTAATTAAAATGTATCACTAAAGGAAACTTTACTTGATGCCATAGAATTATATGTTTATGAAGTATATGTGCATGGCAAGGAAGGAAAAATGAAGCAATGAAAACTTTCTGATGGAAACTAGCTAGAACAAAAGTTTAAAGGAGTTATTAAATATGTTTTAATCTAAATAACATTATTAATTCAATGTTATAGTAATTCTGTGACTCTGAAAAACAACTGTAGTGGGTTTACACGCCCACAGTTTTTTTTTTTTTTTTGAGACGGAGTCTCACTCTATTGCCAGGCTGGAGTGCAGTGGTGCGATCTCAGCTCACCGTAACCTCCACCTCCCAGGTTCAAGCGATTCTCCTGCCTCAGCCTCCCGAGTAGCTGGGGACTACAGGCATGCACCACCAAGGCCAGCTAATTTTTGTATTTTTAGTAGAGACGGGGTTTCACCATGTTGGCCAGGATGGTCTCGATCTCTTGACCTCATGATCCGCCCACCTCGGCCTCCCAAAGTGCTGGGATTACAGGTATGAGCCACCGCACCTGGCCTCCACAAACTCTTATAGGAAAGAAATGCCATATTACATTGGCTTTCAAATATTAAATTAATTCCTCCAGGATGAGGAGAAATGAATCTCAGAAATTACTGGACTTTCTCTGCACTCCACAACCAGTCATATGCATGTCCAGGGTATCTCAGGCAAAGCTTGATACTCAGGCCTCAGGTATAGTGTAAAATAACTGATGTGCTTGGTGTCAAGTTGACATGGTTTTTAGGAAAGTCATGTCACAGAAGTTTTTAGGAAACTGATTTCTGTTACCAAGAATTCAGTTTTCCTATTTATACCACTTAGCTATTCTCTACTGAGTTCCTCCCTCTACTCCTTTGAGAACTATAAACTTTAGTTCTCTTTCTTAGCTGCTCCCTTGGTCTGTTTCCATTTCTAACTTCCCATCTTTAAAGGGTCTTTTTAACTTTAAATAGAGCTTACCTTTAGACAATTTTTGCTTTAGATGATACAACCAATTTTCCCCATTCTGAGGCAATAAACACAAGGAATTTCTTGGCTTATAATAGAGGCCAGACAAAAATATAAGGAGAACAAAAACTCACGTCATTTCTCAATAAAGTATCCACATACTCCACACAGAAATATGAAAATACATTTTTATCTTCAAACAAATATAAATGAAATAATATTCAGTTGCTAGCTGCACATTTAACTATTGGGACACTTTATTATTTTAAATCTGAAAACATTTCTTTTATTTATTTATTTATTTTTTTTTTCTTTTATTATTATTATTATTATTATTATTATTATTATACTTTAGGTTTTATGGTACATGTGCGCAATGTGCAGGTAAGTTACATATGTATACATGTGCCATGCTGGTGCGCTGCACCCACTAACTTGTCATCTATCATTAGGTATATCTCCCAATGCTATCCCTCCCCACTCCCCCCACCCCACAACAGTCCCCGAAGTGTGATGTTCCCCTTCCTGTGTCCATGTGTTCTCATTGTTCAATTCCCACCTATGAGTGAGAATATGCGGTGTTTGGTTTTTTGTTCTTGCGATAGTTTACTGAGAATGATGATTTCCAATTTCATCCATGTCCCTACAAAGGACATGAACTCATCATTTTTTATGGCTTTTTATGTAAAAACTTCAGTGATTTTAAACCTCAATAAGCAATACATTGATTGATTTTAAAGTATTAATAAGGCTTAACTCAAAGCCATTTCAACCGCAAAAAGGACATATTAATTTTTTTTTTTTTTTTTGAGACGGAGTTTCGCTCTTGTTGCCCAGGCTGTAGTGCAATAGCAGATCTCTGCTCACCGCAACCTCTGCCTCCCAGGTACAAGCGATTCTCCTGCCTCAGCCTCCTGAGTAGCTGGGATTACAGGCATGTACCACCACGCCCGGCTAATTTTTGTATTTTTAGTAGAGATGGGGTTTCTCCATGTTGGTCAGGCTGGTCTCAAACTCCCGAAGTCAGGTGATCTGCCTACCTCGACCTCCCAAAGGGCTGGAATTACAGGTGTGAGCCACCACGCCCAGCCTAAATTTTCTTATGATAATTAAATCATTATGTTCACAGTTATTTTTAAAACCCTAAAAACTTCAAAACAAAATATATTCTGAAGATATGGGAGAAAGAAAACCTCTAATTTTCAAATTTTTCCACCCTTACATAAACCTATTTAACTTATACTATTTGTGACAGAAAACCAAACTGTAATTTTGGGGAGTTTATTCTATATTTACATATGCATGCTTTTTCTCAGTGCTGCTTCATTGACAGAGATGTCTTGTGACACCTTTTTCAGTGCTATGTGCAATTAATGAAAGTATTATAAGTTTATATCAATTAAATAACACAAGCGTTTTTCTTGTTTAATTTATAGGGAATTTAATAGCAAGCCTGGCTCATTCTAGAGCTGGTATCCCAGAAGCATTTACCACATTAGGAACAATCCAACGGCTCTGCTATCATTTGTACTCAGGAATAGAAGAGGTAAAAACAAGCAAAAACTAATTCTAAAATTAAATATGCTAAAAATATAATTTACCTCTCTTTCTATGGACGAATTTTTCTACTGATTGACTGTGTTATAGATATAATTCTTATTACTAACTCAAAATTACATGACTGTGTTATATATATAATATAGTTCTCGTTACTAACTCAAAATTACATGACTTTTCTAATACTAATTAGTCATACATATCTGCCATCCACAATTTTAATTCCTATAAAAATATACATTTGTTTTAACCCTAAGACTTAAAATTAGGATTTTAATCACAAAAGCAGTATAAAACAACTACAATTAAAGATTTAAAAAGAACTACCTGTTCAAATTAGTTTCTGATTTAAAAAACAAAAACAAAACCCTACAAAATAGGTCATCTTAAATCCTGGAATTAAGAGTCAATCTATAAGTACGTTGATGACAAAGAAATTTATAATTAAAATGTTTGCTAAGTATCTAATGTAAACTGGTGACTCTGATCTAAGTTATTTCTATGATTTGAAATGAATGAAAATGGAATTCATAGGATAGCTTTCCTTATGTGTCAAGCAGGGTTAGATGTAAGGGTGTGTGAAAGAGGCCATGCTAGTCACAGCAGTGGCTTGCCTCTGAGTGTTCCCCTACTCTCTTCCACTAAGGACTAAAGCAGTGTTTCTGCACCTTTAGGGTATATCAGAATCACCTGGAGGGCCTGTTATATTGCTTGGCCCCATTCCTAGAGTTTCTGAGCCAATAAATTTGAGGTGGGCCCTAGAATTTGCATTTCGAACAAACTTGGTGTCAAGTTTCGAACAAACTTTGGTGTCACCCAGCAGCTGAACTACAGGTCCAGGGTTCAAGGTGTAGAAGACATATGAGCATACAGAGCAACCGGATGCCAGCATAAAGACCAATATGTTCATTCTATGAAACTTTTTATGCTACTATCATATTCCCTACAACTGGCCAGGAACATACTTTAATTAATCATATGACCAACCTATGGGTCATAGACAGAGGGTATTTTCTTCAAAGAACTATTTTTTCTAGAGTCCTGTGGCCTGATACTTGTGCTTGTTTCTCTGTTTTTGCCAGTGGAAAAGTGAGTTGTTCTTGTAACGTCTGAATGTTAAAAAAAATTTTTTTAAAGTAATAAATAAATAAATGAGTTGCTTTCTCTAAGATTTCTGTTACCAAGAGTTCAGCTTTCCTATGTGTACCACTTAGCTATTCTCTGAAGTGTCTGTTCCTACTCCTTTGAGAATGATAAACAAAATAATTAAATAAGAGTTTCTAGGGATGGAACCCAGGCATAATTGTCAAAGTTATATGGGTGATGCTAATGCATTGTCAGAGTTGCACTCCACTACCTTAGTTCAAACTCAAAGGTTCTTTCTTTGGTGGCACATTAGAATTACCTGACACACACACACACACACACACAAGCCCAGATTCTACCCTGAAAGGATTCTGATTTAGTTGGTGGGCTTTTTTTTTTTTTTTTTTAAACACTCCAGGTGGTTCTAAAATGCTGTTAAGACTGAGAACAACCACTAGAAGTCAATGGCAGTTGACAGCTCTCTGTAAAAATATGGCAGTTAAGCTTCCATCTATACACTGCCATTTGTTTGCATACATATTTGCTCACACTTGCTCCCTCCCTTACAGAGACTTTCCTCTGAAGTAGCTAATTAGAACATTAAGATATTTTAAGAACAAAGCCCATTGGTTAAGAAAGAATTGTTTCTTCATTTAGGTTCGCGCAGCTTGTTCCTCTGCTCTTGGCTACTTAACATACAATGCAAATGCTTTCCGCATCCTATTAAAAGAATGCAGGAATAAACCTAATCAGTTAATTCGTATAAAAAATAATATCAGCAGAGATGCAAGTATTAACCCAGCGTTTTTAAAGGAATTTCAAATGCAGCAAACACTGGTGGGACTTCCTTCCTTAAGGTATGGTCCTATGTTAGAAGTTGCAGTAGTGAAATCATTGATAGAGGAGACTTTAATGAGGTTTAGTAAGATCCAACAAGAGGAACTATTCTTGATATGAACATATCTCCTGTATAGCAGAGGATAAACTTTATTCTAAATGACCATTGCCAAAACCTGTTTTAATTCCAACTCAGCACCAGAGTTGTGGGTGCAGACAAGAACACACCTAGATCTTAGAGATCCTCTCTGGCCAGGATTATTCACATTTTAGAAAGTTTTGGGGAAACTGGTTACCACAACATCTGATTCAAGAAGTCACTTTTTAGCAGACTAGGGATACATTTGAGAGTTCTGAGACAAGACCACCACCCTGACCTTAGCATCAAATGGTCTTCCGGACCAGATCCAAATCTAGGCCAAATTCCCAGGGTGGAAACAGGGCTAAATTAGACTTAGTGGTTAGTTACAGTGAAGTTTGCCAGGTATTCAGAGGATTTCGACTCAATGTTGTGGTTTCATCACAAACTTAAGTCCCCCCAAAAAGGGAGGAGAGGAGAATCTCTTTACTATGGGTATATTTTCTCTTCTGTAAACGTAGCTGAATTACAAGTCTTCTCTCCAAGTAGTGATATTCATACATAGGAAATAGAACTACTCAACTACTCAAGATACATTAACTTTATGATAACGGAAGAGAATAGGAACCAATAGTGCATCCGAATAGGACCCATGTACAAACATAGATTCTACATCAATTTTAAGTACAGAGAATGATGAGTACATCTTTGGAGCCACTTTAATTCTTTGAAAAGCTGAAAGTCTAAAATGGGCGACCTAATTTTATAAGCCACGGAACCTAAATTATAACTGTTATAATTGATAATTCTAAATAATTTTCATTGGTTCAAGGAATTAAGATAAATAATGTAAGTAGTATTTTACACAGTCACTCCCACAGCTAGCCCATGTGATGACTTTGTAGGAATTAGAAAAATATACCCCTTTCTCAGACCTATCTTCTTCAAAACCCAGCTGAAGTGTCTCTTCTTCTGTAACACTTTCCCTCATCACTTCAAGCATTAATGTTCCAAATGTTTGGAGTAAATAAGTGAGTAAATGAGTGACTGAATATAAAATACTTACAGGTAACATGCAGAGTTAGTGGAGGTAACATGTATGAATTAGGCCATTAGGCATTAAACCTGGTACTGTAAGTCTTCATATATTTCTTCATATATTTTTTCTGGGTGCATTATGTCTTCATTTATTTTAATGACAAAAATGTTTTCCTTTTAGTCTGGAGAAGAATGGAGGACCATCCATAATTCCTATCTTTAAAAGAGGTAATTGATTTTTCTTTTATCTATGCAGTACCTTCTAGCCCAGACACTTTATAATTCTGTATTCCATCTCTAAAAATTCAAAATGTAGGCTGGGCACAGGGGCTCATGCCTGTAATCCCAGCCCTTTGGGAGGCCGAGGTGGGCAGATCACTTGAGGTAAAACCCCATCTTTACTACTACTACTACTACTACTACTACTACTACTACTACTACTACTACTACTACTAATACTACTACTACTAATACTAATACAAAAATTAGCCAGGCATGGTGGCGCGTGCCTGTAATCCCAGCTACTTGGGAGGCTGAGGCAGGAGAATCGCTTGAACCTGGGAGGCAGAGGCTGCAGTCAGCTGAGATCGCACCACTGCACTCTGGCCTGGGTGACAGAGTGAGACTCCGTCTCAAAAAAAAAAAAGTAGAGGGTACCCCCACAAAAAAGTTTACCTGCATACTTCTCTTTTGTAATTCTGTCTACCTAAAATATCTTCCTAATTACAAGCCCATATTAATCATTTTCTGTAAGGCCTTCCCTACTAGTATTACTTGAAAGTGACTCCTGTCTTATTTTGCTTTTCTCAAACCCATGCATAGAAGTCATTATTTAAATGACCTGTAAATATGACTTTGCTGTTTTATATCTGAAACAACTTACCTATCTGAATTCTCAGGGCAGAGACCACATTTTTTCCATTGATACTCTATATAGTTTTGTACATAGTTAGTACATTACACTTGAATGGACTAGATCTGCAGAGATCAGAGTCCAGATCTCATATTATTTATCCCTTCCTATTAGATATGTAATAGGGAATATAAATTACTTATTAATTTCACATATCTGCTTAGTGCTTGTTCGTGTAGGACCAAAATCAGTCTTGATATGTTGTCCTATCACGAAAATCAAGGATAGAAACATTCAGAAGTCAAGATCAGTTTGCTAG
The DNA here is from genome assembly GCF_028885625.2 of Pongo pygmaeus. NCBI lineage: Eukaryota > Metazoa > Chordata > Mammalia > Primates > Hominidae > Pongo > Pongo pygmaeus. The sequence continues at coordinate 89,722,747 of NC_072384.2, forward strand.
AGTCACCAACAGAAAGGGAGAGAATTTAAAAAGACAGTAAAAGGAGAGGAAACAATTTCATGTATTCAGCGAGTATATGAGGGAAGCTAGGTATGTGGGGAGGCTATATAGAAATATATATAGAATATCATGGGTAGAAGAGCATCCATTTTTTATATAGCTTCTTGAATGTAAGAGTAATTTACATAAAAGAATAAAGTCAGTTCACTCTTCACTTTAACACTGGTTTCTAAACAACAACCTGTTTATCAGTCATGATCTGATGAAGTTTTCACAGGTTTGTGGTAACATAAGAAAAAATAAGGACAAGGTAGCACGTTTCTGATAAAATTAATTTCATTCAATGTCAAGTCCATCATTTTGAGATGATGCCTTTTACACCTTTTTAGTGTTAAAATAGTCTTTATTTTATATAATGATATTTAAAGTAGTATTCGTTCTTTTATTGGTGCTAACTTGAAATAACAAGCTAGCAAACCATATAGTGGTCCCCACAAATTTTTGGCCTCTGACATCTAAATGTCTGGAAGTACTGATCTGTTCTCTTAGTATGTTTTAGTTATGTAAAGACAATAGAACTACATAGAACTAGAAGTAATGAGACTATACCTAGGGCTCTCACGAGAGACATTAATTGTGGCTAATTTTTAGGGAAGGAGCACCGAAGAAAATTAAAACCTAAAATTCAACCAAAAGATTCTTTGACTTTATTACCTCCTGTAACTAACTTCATGGGACTCTTCAAAGCAACAAAAAAGACCAAGGATTCCCATAATATTTTTTCTTTTTCATCTACAATTACATCAGATATCACAAAAGTATCAAGACCAAGAATAGTGTGTTTAAACCAACTTGGGAAACATGTCCAGAAAGCCAACCCAGAGCCTGCAGAAGGCTAATAAAACATTTTAGAATGAAAGGATTCCTGAGCCATCTTTTAAAAAATTTTTTATTTTTAATAATGGTAATATGCAAATAACATAACTGAATAATCTTTTTGAATGGAAGTTCTTGATCTCGATACTAAGCAGATTTTCCTTAGCATGTCTACAGGAATTTAGTATCAGGTCAGAGTTATGGTTTCAAAAAATTAGGATTTCTGTAAAAGAAGGCCTGCACTTAAACCTTAAAATTTATTGACTGACATGAGTGGTATAACTAGTGTATATATCAAGAGTTAACATTTTTAAATTGGTGTGCAAGAAGCCCGATTCAAAGTAGCCCACATGGTAACATTTATTGTAATACTTTGAGATATTTGGTAATAAATATTACAAATGTATAAGTCTTCTAAGACCCAAAATGTATACCTTAAGAAACATTTTGGCTAGGCATGGTGGCTCACACCTGTAATCCCAGCACTTCTGGAGGCCAAGGTGGGAGGATCACTTGAATTCAGCAGTTCAGGACCAGCCCGGGCAACATGGCAAGAGCCTGTCTCTACAAAAAATAGAAATAAAGTTGGCTGGGCATGGACATGCACACCTGTAGTCCCAGCTATTCAAGAGGCTAAGGCAGGAGGATTGCTTGAGTTCAGGAAGTCAGGGTTGCAGTGAGTAGTGATCTGGCTACTGTACTCCAGCTGAGGTCAGAGAGTGAGACCCTGTCTCAAAAAAAAAAAGAAAAGAAAAGTCTGAGAGTCAGTGGATGAAGCAGAAAAGAAAAATTAAAAAATAAAATAAAAATTTTTTAAAAGGGAAAAAAGGTTTATTTAAAAATAAAATCTGAAATCATTGCCCATCAAGTACGTGAGTATGGCTTTTGTGGCTAACAGTGTTGCTCATTCTCCATATTTATAGATTGTCTTTGGTTTGCAACTGGAAAGGGTAATAGTCTTTGTGGCTTAGAACTATATGATATCTTTGCTCAAATAGCAATGTCTGCTTCTCCTATTTTATAGCTGCAGATAGATATGATACAAACACCTGGCTTCACTGTGTACTTTATTTTACTTACTTATTTATTTATTTATTCGAGATGGAGTCTCGCTCTGTCACCCAGGCTGGAGTGCAGTGGCAAGATCTTGGCTCACTCCACCTGCTGGGTTCAGGCAATTCTCCTGCCTCAGCCTCTTGAGTAGCTGCGGTTACAGGTGCCTGCCACCACGCCTGGCTAATTTTTGTATTTTTAGTAGAGACGAGGTTTCACCATGTTGGCCAGGCTGGTCTCGAACTCCTGACATCAGGTGATCCGCCTGCCTTGGCCTCCCAAAGTGCTGGGATTACAGGTGTGAGCCACTGCACCTGGCTTCACGGTGTACTTTAAAGCTCCCCTTTTCTCCATCCACTTGCTGAATTGCCTCCATACAGTCTGAGGGTCTTGCTATAATCCATTCTCTACCTGGGCTGCAGTAAGCATTGAAAGTATATATTAATTAGCAGTTATTTTCCCCGATATGTACTTAGGGCTTTCTATGTGCCAGAGTCCAAAGTCAGTGGGTGAGTGAGTGGGTGAATGAATTATTATTTATTTATTTGTCTGTTTGAGACAGGGTCTTGCTCTGTTACCCAGGCTGGAGGGCAATAGTGCAATCATAGCTCCTGGGTTCAAAGCAATCATCCCACCTCAGCCTCCTGAGTGGCTAGGGCTACAGGTCCTCGGTCTTTGTTATGCTAAGTGTGGTGGTACAGGCCTGTAGCCCTAGCTACTCAGGAAGCTGAGGTCTCTGCTGTGTTGCCCAGGCTGGTCCCAAATTCCTGGCCTCAAGTGATCCTCCTCCCTTGGCCTCCCAAAGCATTAGGATGAGCTACCATGCAAACCTTGTGTTCTTAACCACTAAAAAATAAGAGACCTCTTTAATCTTCATATTTAATTCTAAATTATCTTAATGGTGCTGAGTCACAACTTTCTGGTGGATTGACTGAAATATAGGAAATGCGGAGGGAAATGGTCTATTTTATACTAGAAAGGGATACATATTCAAGTGATGAATTGTGTTATCCAGCACCATTAAGGATAAGAATTTATAACAATGGAAATATTAAGCTTCTGTAGATAATTTAAAAAGCCTTTAGAGAGCAACTTTTGAGCTCTGAAACTGGTTTCAGGTAGGCTCAAGACTATATTTTAGGACTATTTTCAGGTTATCAGAGTTTCTTTGCATTCAATGCCAGATATTTCCTGAGTATCTTGGCCTAGCCAGACCATCCTACCACTCCTAAAATTTATACTACTTCTCCTATAAATCTCCCCTATAAAGATTATTTTTATTGGCTGGGCATGGTGGCTCATACCTGTAATCCCAGCACTTTGGGAGGCCAAGGCGGGTGGATCACATGGTCAGGAGTTCGAGACCAGCCTGGCCAGCATGGTGAAACCCCACCTCTACTAAAAATACAAAAAATGAGCTGGGCATGGTAGTGCTTGCCTGTAGTCCCAGCTACTCGGGAGGCTGAGGCAGGAGAATTGCTTGAACCTGGCAGACGGAGGTTGCAGTGAGCCAAGATTCAGCCATTGCACTCCAGTCTGGACAACAGAGCGAGACTCTGTCTAAAAAAAAAAAAAAAAAAAAAAAAAAAGATTATTTTATTTTTATTACTCCACGGTTTTTTTTTTTTTTTTTTTTTTAAATGATGTGTGAAAAGTCAGGCCCTGGAGGCTGAAGTTGGAGGATTACATGAGCCTAGGAGTTCTACTCCAGCCTGGGGCAACATAGCAAGATGCTGTCCATAAAAATAGAAATAAAAAATTATGTATGAGAAAGTCCTCCAGATATAGAGGGTTATATTCAAAGAATTGTACTTTTAGTTACTTTAATCAAGGCAGAAAAACAGTGATAAGCTTATAATATTTGCAGTACAGTTTGGATTAAAAAAAATCCAAAAAATCTCCCTCATTTATTTCCATCTGATTATATACAATTTCTCAAATAACTGATGTGAAAGTATGTGGACAACTAAAGCGTACAATACATACTTGAGGGATTACTTACATGTTAAAATTGTAAAACCTCAAATTATATGGATTTTAAAAAATGCATAGACATCCTATTTACTCCAGAGATGATGATACCTAATAACGAACTCTTAAAATTAATAACATATTATGTTAGAGAAAGTCAGCTTTTCTCTTGATTTGGAAATGTCTGCTTTGACATGACTGATCTAAAATCGCTCTCTTGCGCACATCTGTAATCCCAGCATTTTGGGAGGCCGAGGCAGGCAGATTGCCTGAGCTCAGGAATTCAAGACCACCCTGGGCAACATGGTGAAACCCCATCTCTACTAAAAAAACAAAAAATTAGCCAGACGTGGTGGTGGGCTCCTGTAGTCCCAGCTACTCAGAAGGCTGAAAGCAGGAGAATCGCTTGAACCCAGAAGGTAGAGGTTGCATGCAGTAAGCTGAGATCACGCCACTGCACTCCAGCCTGGGTGACAGAGGGAGATTATCTCCAAAAAACAATAATGATAAAAAAAAATAAAACTGCTCTCTCATTATAAAGTCAGCTTCTTGTTTCAGTAGGAGTTAAAAAATAGCTTCTCCTATCCTGATTTGAGGAAGTGGGGGAAAGTCCTAGGCCTGTATGATACAAGGCCAGAATTCAGCAAAATTACTGTGCTTCTTTCAAAGCTTTTCTTTTTACCTGCCAACATCAATACATTCCTTTCTCAAAAGATGTTTCATTTTGGTTTTTAATAATTAAAAGAAAAAGAAAAAAAACTATCTTCCCTTGTAAGACTTTAAACACATTACAGTATCTCAGAAGAGCAGGTAAAACATCAATTATAAAAAAAAAAAGAAATAAAGTCTTGATGAATAATTAATATTATATATCTTCTACAATTTGATACACAAAACAATAGAAACTTAATTTTAACCTTAATACTACCTTTAGGGACTTTTCTGAACAGCAGAAATCATATCTCCATTTTTAATTGTGGTACTTTTATGGACGCTTCTCCAACTTCTTTTGATATGTCTACTCCAAGAGGACATCTACATCATAAGCAGACAAATTGTATTATTTATTTGCTTCATGATCCATCACTAGTTCCGCAGACTATTTGCTTAGAATTCTGACAGTATAAATATCTAATATTTAATTCATCATATGTGGTGATGATTCTTAAATACTTACAAATATACTGGGACCTCAAGTCAGGATAATGAAAGCTAGTCTCATTAATAAGAAATCTAAATTTTGAGATGTTTTTGAAAGAAACAGTTTTACTGTTCTCAAATACTGTAAATAAGTTAAAAACATAACATGAAATATAAAAATAATGAAAAATATCTTATAATTCTCTACAAAGCTAAAAAGGTAAAACCATTTTTGCCACACAGCTAAAGTCAAACCTGTATCCATTTACATTTTAGAAATGTCCTAGGTTTCTATAGGTTCTTCTCTGAAGTTTCAAAAGCTGCCTTGCCCCTTTTCTACCATCCTTTGCCATTACTAGCCAAAGAGGTCTTAGTTCCTGCTGTCTTTTTCTGTTCCTCCTCAGTAACTAATTTTTGCTTCAGATTTCTGCTTTTCTACCATGTTGTCCAAGATAAGGCTTTGCTTTGACTGAATCCCAACCTGGAAAAAGCCATCATCTCCAGCCTCAACACTGCCACAAGGGGACATAACTGAATCAGAGGATATACTCTATCTGAGACAAGGTATCAAAGGGATGCCTTCCGGTACTACTAACTCAATTCAGTTCATTCATCATCAGCATACATGTAATTCATATATAGCACAACTGTCAAGTTACGGAATATAATGCTGACAAGTTGTCTTTTTTTTTTTTTTTGAGATGGAGTCTCACTCTGTCACCCAGGCTGGAGTGCAGTGGTGTGATCTCGGCTTACTGCAACCTCTGCCTCGAGGATTCAGGCAATTCTCCTGCCTCAGCCTCCCGAGTAGCTGCGATTACAGGCGCCTGCCACTACGCCTGGCTAATTTTTGTATTTTCAGTAGAGATGGGGTTTCACCATGTTAGCCAGGCTGGTCTCGAACTCCTAACCTCAGGTGATCTGCCCACGTCAGCCTCCCAAAGTGCTGGGATTACAGGCATGAACCACCATGCCTGGCCAATGCTGACAAGTTTTAAAACATCAGATGAAACAGTGTTCAAAATATAATTATGTTAGATTATGAAAATAATTGTCTTTTACTATTCCAGAATTACAACAGAATTTGATAGTAATTTGAAAAACCAGCCAGGTGTGGTGGCTCACACCTGTCATCCCAGCATTTTGGGAGGCCGAGGTGGGTGGATCACTTGAGGCCTGGAGTTCGAGACCAGCCTGGCCAATGTGGCAAAACCCAAAAACTAAAAACACAAAAAATTAGCTGGGCACAGCTGTATGAACCTGTAATTCCAGCTACTCAGGAGGCTGAGGCATGACAATCACTTGAATGTGGGAAGCAGAGGTTGCAGTGAGCCGAGAATGCACCACTGCACTCTAGCCTGGGTGACACAGTAAGACTCTAAAAAAAAAAAGAAAAAAAGTAAAATAAAAAACTGTGCTATTCACTGGAACTTTGATTTGGGAGAGGAAATAAGGCTTGCAGGAAACAGCTATCTTTTGGCCAATTCTCAACTGCCTGTGTAAGAGCATAGTCACAACCCACTACTCTCACACCTGAATGCTTTCTGCATGTTTTCCTTAAATTTCCCAGCATACTTGCTGGTTCTGAGATGTTCTTGACATTGCAAAAGTCCAGGCCATGGACATAGTTTACATTCTAGTTCCAAAGGAAGGAATTCATCACTCTTACTTATGTCCTGTTTCTAACTCACCTAAACTTGTCAAGATTTTTATAATTTGATACTGTAGCAAAAATATTTCTCATATGGTATCAACCTTAACTAGGTTCATGAAAGAAATTTATGTAACTTTCCTTCAAGTACCACCAGAATGTCAATGAAAACCTCATATATAAAGGCAAAATCCAGGCTTTGTCTTAAGTAATGTAACTTGCATAAAGATCATGAATGATACCACATACTTTGGTTCATAGCGGATGCCTTCTATGTCATGTAAAATGCCCGAGCCAGCACGTAGTCTTTCAATACCATTCCTAAATAAGAATCATTAAAATAAAATCAATAGCTCCAAGATCTGAAGGAAGAAGGCTTAGTATGATAAAATGGCAATTAATATTTACAGAGTTATGAGTGAAGCACATATATCCTGTGGCTTACCATGCAATCATAATGCCATTATCAGTGCATAGTCTGGGAGGAGGACACAACAAAGTGCACTGTGTTGCGTTTGTTAAAATTTCCAGAGCTTTGCGGATATAGAAGTTACTCGCGACACCACCAGATGCAACCTGAAGGAATTGAGAAAACCAAAATAACTATCATATATGGATATGAACCAAGCTGCTAATTAAACCTGGAGAAAAATATCAGCATTAAACAATAATAAACTATCCCATTTTGAGATGGGTAATGGGCAGATGATATATCTATATAATAAAAATTTGGAAAGAAAAAAATTACTAACAATTCTAATAACGTACAAACATTACTAGCATTTTTGTATATTTTCTTCCAACCTTTCATCTAAATATTTATTTAATATAATTACAGTCATAGTACACTACTATTTTAGACCCTGAAATTTTTATTAAATATTTTGTGCATTTTACTACATAACTCTGAAAAAATTATTCTTTGATATCCATGTAAAATTCCATCTATGAATTACTACCATTTAAACATTTTCCCACTTTAGTTTATAATTTTTAAATGAATAACTTTTAATAATTTTAAATGAATTTTAAATGAATAGTAAATGAATTTTAAATGAATTTTAAATGAATATTAATTTTAATAATTTTAAATGAATAATTTTTAAATGCATAAAGTTTAAGATACAGTTAAACAGGATGTTTGTCAAGGCTTTTAAGCACAATTAAAGGGATTTCGGCTGGTACAATATAGTGGATTATCAGAACTTTATCAACATTAGTGTCACGAAAGTTGGTATACCACCTCCCACTGCTAAATTTGACTGGCTTATTAAAAAAACAAACAAACAAAGGGATTTCATCAAAGGATGAAGGAAATCCACCTATTTTTCTAAAAATAGTGAGAGCAGTTACTGCATTTACTTTCTTTATTGTAAGCCCTCTTTTAAATCCAACAAGAAGATGCAAAATTAGATTTATGTGCCATAGAAGCTATACAGCTGTCCCATAAAGCTGCCAAACTAGTACAAGAAATGGCTGTTAGTCTTTCCTATCCTGCATAATTTCATACTGTCAGGGCTAGCATACGGCATAAAGATCTGTTCATCCTAAACACAAGGTCAAGGTCTTGGGAAAAAAGTAACATATTGCAAAGTGTAACTATTACTATAAAATGAGATAAAACTTACCAGTACTGCATTATTTTGAGGTAACAAGTCTCTCTGCTTACAAAACAGAATAGCCCGATGTGTTCTTTTCACAAGATGACATGCCATTGTGTGCTGTACTGTGGCAGCAATGTCTGCAGCTGAAGACAGGATTTGCCCCTTCTCAATACCTGCAGAAATGAGCAGCTATTTTTAGGCACAATCCAGGAATATTTATCTGTTCAACTTTACTAATTAGAAATATACCTTCCTCTTTTTCCTTTTTCATTATTATTTTATCAGTAACATGTTGAAGTCCAGTAAAAGAAAAATCACAATTTTTAGCACGATGCAAGGGAGGTTTGATGTCAAAATGAAATCTATTTCCTTGTTTGGCCAAATGTTCTATGGCTTTCCCACCACTCATGGTGGAGCACTCTGGATGTTTTATTAAAGAAAGTCTTCTTGCCACCTATCAAAGAAACATATTTTTTAGAGTCATAAAATTAAATACTGTGAAACGAAAAGATGCAAAGGAATAAATTGAAAATTACTAACAAAACAAAAATCCCCTGAATGAATAAAACATGCTATACTTTGGCAAATATAGATTATAGCTGATATTGAGGTAAGGAGACAACCCTGTTCCTTATGATGACCCGAACAATAAGAGGCCAATCACTGCCCCTGTCTATGTTTGCTCTTCTATTGGGATTGGAAAATAGGCTTGAAGTTGACAATAACTGCTTAATGATGAACGTCAATAAGAACTTGTCCTATACTTCCTATTATTTCACTGTGGGAAGCAGTGTTTTTTTGTTTGTTTGTTTTCCTATATATGGCAGTAGCCTCTGTAGTATTCTAAAACAAAGGGGGGCGGGGGGGGGGACCCTACCTGTCTGTGGTGTAAGTAATTGTGTGATTTAATTCTGTGCATTGCATCTTTAATGTCCTTATGTTAATCTATATATATTCTCTTATTTTACCTTTTTTGCAGTATGTTAGTTTACAAAGCACGTTCTTTCACATATATTATTTGACAAAATACATAACTGTATCTGCAAACTATTTCAGCCTTTATGTACAGATATGAACCTCTTACCATTTTATTAAGAAAGGCTAAGAATTATAAAATTGTGTACTACTCTTTGTATTTTTTCTTACCATATGTGAATTTTTTTCAGTTTACTAAGATATCATTCAGAAATATTTAGGTGAATGGTGGTAGCACATCTATTGCTACTTAGTTGAAATGGACAACATAACAAAAAAGAATGGAGAAATTAATTCTTAATTACCTTGTCAAGCATGTCACCTGGTGCTATGTCCAAAGACTTTCCAAGAAGCAGAAAATCTGAAACTCCTTGAACTAATGCCAACAGACAGTGACCTCCAGAAATCAAAAGAACTAAAAAAGGAAATTCTACTTTATTGGTCAACCTAATAGTAAGTGCATGAGCCTCCATATGATGAATGGGAATGAATGGCTTTTTTAACTGTCCCACCAGCTGTAAGCTAAATGATAAGCCCACTCCAAGGCTTAAAGCAAGTCCTGGTTTTATGGTAGTTGCAATTGCTGAGAGGTCACTTGAAGAGATTCTACTGGCAGAAAGAGCTTCTTGTACTATTCGTTGAATATTTTCTCTGTGAAGCTGTTGAGCTACTGGAGGAACAATCCCACCTGTTCTGAAAGAAAGAAAGACAGCTTTTTGTAGTTTTAAGATTGTAAAAATGAAGAAAAATGATATTACAGCTAAAGGCATGCCTTCAAGTTAATCATTATATAGCTGAGTAAGTCAAGTATTTTCTAATTGTGTGCCTTCTAACATAGCACACTATGGTTAAAACTCAGTAAGCAGTAATTAAGGGGATAATGTTTCTGACTTTTTCAATTTATGCACAACAAACTCCCTTGGATTTGTTTGTTGACAAATGAAATCACCAAAATAATCTTGCAAAGCATTCCACACAAGTTTTGAGCATAGGAAGGACAGGAAAAAATTGTATTTAAGGAAAATTAATTCCCTTGCTGACAGAAGATTTTAAGAGAGATTACTGCGAAAGTATTTGGTAAAATGATTATATCTTAAACTGGGCGATTGTGGGAATGGAAAGAAAGGGACAGAGAACCTTAAGAACTGTAATAACTGTATATAAGGGGACAGGGGGACTAAGGCATCAAAGTTTGTTCAGCTATTCAGCTGGAATGACCGGGAGAAAAGAAATTCTAAAAGAGAAACATGAAGACAGTTTTATAAAGAAGATGAGTTTATTTTAAAACACATTCCACTTGAGGTCACAGCAGGACAGCAGATAGCTTGCAATCCTGAAATACAGTTTGGGAATCTGGTGCTCAGAGTTGGTAATTTGGATTTTTGGTCCATGTAGGATGGTGGATGGCCACTCCAAATGTCAGATGTAAAGAACTAAGAGACAATTTTGCTAGCAACAAATTTGCTACCATGTGATTGATTTACAATATGAGAACTAGAGCAATAAAATAGAGTCTGCAAAACGCACTGCTAGTTTCAAAAAAAAAATCATCTTCAAATATTTGATGTTGCAAGATCTACTAGTTCTATGTGTAGAAATGAAAATCCTCAGTAAGTGCATTCAATGAATATTTGCTGAGTAATTAAAATATTGTTTCAGGCAATGAGGGGGATATAAATGAAATGATCTGATTTCAACACTTCCACATTGTAATATAATTTTCCTTAATTCTTCAAAGCTACTTTTTCTCTTATATTCCTCATCTTTGTTAGTGGCATCAAATAACCCTTGGGTTTCAAAGTTCATCTTTACTTCCTTTCTCTCCCTCACTCTCTGCATTTAAGTTTATCACCACTCCTACTGCCAAGTCTCAAAAGCCCTCATCTCAGTCTATTCAACAGTCTTCTAATTGTACTTTCCTAACAACGTCCTTTGATCCTTAGAGCCCATCCTATATTGCTGCCAGAGAATACTCTAAAGCAAATGCTACCACTGTTATTCCCCTACTGAAAACCTTTAGTTTCATGGAATTTGGGAGACATCAAATCCAAATTCTCTCCCTGCCACTCATTTCTTCCTTCTCTGTCTTGCCTCCCTCCTTTCCTTTCTATGCCTCTTCTATTTTATCTTCCAGGGATTATGCTAAACACTAGGGCCAAATAAGAACATGGCTTTATTCTCAAAGAATTAATAATAACAATGTATTTTTGTCTGTGATTTGTAGACAGTATGGAGTGTGGATTAGGGAACAAAGCTAAAAAAGAGGCAGGGAAACCATTGAGGCTTGAAGCTATAGCCAAGAGTCTGTGCAAAAGACAATAAGGGATTGAACTCAATCAGTGAGAAGGGAGAGGAAAGTTGCAAAAAATATTTGGGAGATGGATTTACTATGAATGGATGACTGATTTGGATTTGGAATGGTGAGGGAGAAGTCAAGGGTGTCCTTCAGGTTTCTGGCTTGGAAGAAGGGACTCCTCCTGCCAAGTAATCCTCTATTATTGCATTTTCCATGCTGTTTCACAATGATCTGCTTACTGTCTTCTTCATTTTTACTGATAGTAGTAGTAGAACTACTATTGTTACTAATAGCTAGCTTGTATTCAGCCCTTGCTATTCATCAAGAATGCCCTAAAAGCTTTAAAGGAATTCACACTTAATATTCACAACACTAATTTGAGTTAGTGGTCATTATTATCATTTTACAGATAAGGAAACTGAGGCACAAAAAACTGTGCACAGTATCAAATGTAGTAAATGGCTGAACCAGAATATAAGCCTAGTAAATGGCTGAACCAGAATATAAGCCTACACTCTAACCCACTTATATGGTGAGCTGTTCAAAGGCAAGGGTCATATGTCTCATTTATATTTGTATCCCAAATGCCCTAAGTATTGCCTGGCAGCTACAGGTATTCAAAAAATGCTGAGATGAGCCAGGTGGATGGTATCACTGAAGCCTGTTTGCCCAGTAGTCTCCTCAGTTGACCTATGCTCTAGCTAAACTGAATGTCTAGTACTTTCTCACTTCTTTGCCTTTGCTGACAATGCTCACTTAGTGATATGGTTTGGATCTGTGTCCCTGCCCAAATCTCACGTAGAATGGTAATTCCCAATGTTGGAGATGGGGCCTGGTGGGAGGTGACTACATCATGGGGGCATATTTTCCCCTTGGTACTGTGTTGCGATAGTCAATGAGTTCTCATGAGATCTTCTTGTTTAAAATTGTGGGCCGGGCACGGTGGTTCACGCCTGTAATCCCAGCACTTTGGGAGGCCGAGGTGGGCGGATCACTTGAGGTCGGGAGTTCGAGATCAGCCTGACCAACATGGAGAAACCCCGTCTCTACTAAAAATACAAAATTAGCTGGGCATGGTGGCGCATGCCTATAATCCCAGCTACTCTGGAGGCTGACGGGGGAGAATTGCTTGAACCTGGGAGGCGGAGGTTGTGGTGAGCCAAGATTGCGCCATTGCACTGTGGTCTGGGCAACAAGAGCAAAACTCCATCTCAAAAGAAAAAAAGTGTAGCACCTCACCCCCCTCTCTCGGTCCTGCTCCTGCCATGTAAGATGCCTACTCCCACTTTGCCTTCCGCCATGAGTAAAAGGTCCCTGGGGCCTCCCCAGAAGCAGATGCAGCCACGCTTCCTAAACAGCCTGTGGAAACATGAACCAATTAAACCTCTTTTCTTTATAAATTACCCAGTCTCAGGTATTTCTTTATAGCAGTGCAAGAACGAACTAACACAGCCGGGTTATAATATTCTTTCCATCTCCATTCACTGAAGGCCTAATGAAAGGCCACTGAACACCTGTGATGTGTCAAACATTGTGTTAGGCACTAGGCATAGCATAGTGATTAATACAGACATGGCCCCTGTCACCATGGCACTTAGACTCTACTGAGAGAGATTATACATACACAAGCGAATGTATAAATTGTGAAAGTATTACAAAGAAAATATGCAGGGTATCATGATACAGAATAAATAGGATGGGAGTACCTAATTTAGATAAAGTGGTCAGGATAGTCCTTTCTGTGCCATTAACTTTTACATGTTCAAAAGTTCAGTGCACTCAGGAAAAACTGAAAGGACTGTGAAGCTGAGGCACAGTAATAATAGTTACTGTCTGTATCACTTGTTTTACCTTATGCTATGCTGCCTTGCACTATTAATTCTCCTTGTAGGTCTAGATACCATGTCTCCATAATCAAGTTAAGCTTCCTTAAACCAAGGACTTTGCAGTACTTCACAGTGCCTTACTAATATCCAACACAGTCCCTTTCACATAGTTATTGTTTGAGGCTTAATCTGCCTCTTTACATACATTATTTCTAATGCCACCCTCCCGTAATTCTATGAGGCAGATGTTAATTTTCCTTTTTTTTGAGACGGACTCTCGCTCTGTCGCCCAGGATGGAGTCCAATGGCACGATCTCTGCTCACTGCAAGCTCCGCCTCCCGGGTTCACGCCATTCTCCTGCCTCAGCCTCCCAAGTAGCTGCGACTACAGGCGCCCGGCACCACGCCTGGCTAATTTTTTTTGTATTTTTAGTAGAGATGGGGTTTCACCATGTTAGCCAGGATGGTCTCAATCTCCTGACCTCGTGGTCCACTCGCCTCGGCCTCCCAAAGTGATGGGATTACAGGCGTGAGCCACAGCGCCCGGCCAATTTTCCTATTTTACTGATGTGAAAACAGAATCAGAGAGGATATAGAACTTGCCTACAGTTACAGAGCCAATACCAAGTGCTTAATTCAGGATTCAAATACAGGACTGTGATTCCAAAATACCAGGCTTTTTCACTATTCAGATGTTGTAAATTGATAGCTTAAAGGTATACTCATCTGTAGAGTATTTTAATATATTTTAAATTAGCTACTAATGTAAAAAATCTGCAAATACGACATTAACAATCTGGATTTCCGGCCCGGCGCGGTGTCTCACGCCTGTAATCCCAGCACTTTGGGAGGCCGAGGTAGGTGGATCATGAGGTCAGGAGATCGAGACCATCCTGGCCAACATGGTGAAACCCCGTCTCTACTAAAATGCAAAAAATTAGCTGGGCGTGGTGGTGCGTGCAGGTAGTCCCAGCTACTTGGGAGGGTGAGACAGGGGAATCGTTTGAACTCGAGAGGCGGAGATTGCAGTGAGCCGAGATCATGCCACTGCACTCCAGCCTGGTGACAGAGTGAGACTCTGTCTCACCAAAAAAAAAAAAAAAAAATCTGGATTTCCATTTTCTCTTGAAAATTATAATAATCTAATAACACAGGTCCTGCATTCCCACATGACAACTGGCTAGAGCTGAGTAGTGACCTACTCCAGACATTATCCACTTTTTATCTTGTCCATTTATTTAGGTAACCTGCCTGGTAGTCCTCTACAAACATCACAGTTTATAATCCTTGCACCATTCTATGCTTTAATACAACAGTGTATTATTATTTAAGTACTAATACAAGTTATATGTATAAATATGAATAGGATTTTTTTTTTCAATGACTGTTTTCCTAGGACTTCAGCTGAGACCATGAAACCTAGAAGTAGAGAAAAGAAGGAATGCATTACTGAAGAAAAATCATCAATAAATACTGAAGCTGGGAATGAGCTCAGTTTCTTTTGGCAACAGGATTAGTTAAGGTTGGGACCTTATTGTGAAGACCCTTAAAAGCCAGGATGAAGTGTTTGAGGTTTTCTATAGCAGTTATTAAAAGTGTTTGCAAAAAGGAATAAGACAGTAGCTCCTGAAAACTTTTATATATAACAAATACAAAAGAATGATTTTACTTTTTCCAAAAAAGTGGAAATGACTAAGATAATGTCTACTTACTTTAAATGAACTTCAGTTTGGGAATGTATTGCTTCTCCCAACACATTTCCAGTTTCATCCACCACAGCAGCTGCTGTATCATCACAACTGGTTTCAATTCCCAATACTATTTTATGAAGAAATAGTGTTCCAGGATGAAAATTAAAACTTCTTAAAAATTCATAAACTTTCCTTTTTGATGGTTTAAAAAAAACTCCTGCAGTCTTAGTCAAGATTAGCATACTTACTCTATAGATAATTCCTGAAAAAGAATTACAGAAACAACTTATTATTTGCAACTGACATTAGCCAGCTTATTTTTCAATATATAGTTTTATAGAATTACAGGAAAGTTTGTAAAAGTCACCAAAAGTTTGTAAAGGCTACAGCAACATGTGAATATAAATAATATTATGAATGAATATAATGTTCTCCAAGGGGGAAAACAGGGGTCAGATATAAAATTTTTTAGTATTATTATTACTTGCATGCTGTTCCTACCAAAAGACTTATTATTAAGACAGCTAATATAAAGTACAATAATTGATAGTCCTCTGAAAAGTGCTATTTATTTTTTGACAGCTAAAATTAAGACAAAATGTGGATTTTCTAAAAAGAATCAAACAACAAAGGCAGGTGGAACAGATAAAAATACTGTTAATGTATTCCATCTCTTAAAAACATCTTTCAAAATAAAACTGGATCATTTGGTTCAAAAACAAGAGTTAACATAAACACACACACGCCAACTGCAACCTAACACCTATTTTTATCCTTAATTACAATCTTTGGAATTAAATCTCCACTTTTTGCTACAGGTTTTGTCATAACAAGGATCTTCCCAAATCCTTTTCCCCCAAAATAATAGCAGCCCATCACTAAAGCACACTAGTATTTTCACAGTGCGAAGCACCTAATTTTATGCCCCCAAATCATCCGTTCTAAAACTTTCTGGGTGTTAAAGCAGGGCCTTTCTCCACCACACTAAAGGGACACAGGGCATCCCAGGGATTAGAGATGAGCGACCTATTTGCAGAGGGCAGTTGCGGGCAGTGCAGCCCAGACAGACACAACCTAGAGGAATTAGATTTGCATTAACAAAATCTGGACAAGGAGGATTGTGCGAAGCACTACCCTTTCGGGCCAAGAAAGCTGCAGGGTGAACCCACGTGACTTGGGTAGCGCTGGTCTCCTGTCGGCTCTAAGGCGGCGATGGGCGCAAACTGGAACCGCTTTTCCAGGTGCGCAAAAGCGTCAGTGGGGTGAAGAGTGAGCAATTTCACCCACCTTCCTCTTGGGCGGCAGTAGCTAGCACTTGTCTCCTTTCCCTAGTAAAGACTGTTGACTCTCCTTATCGCTGCAGGAGAAAGCCCGAACCTGGCGCCCGGAAGTGATGTCATCGGAACTGTGCAAGGTCCCTTCCAGAGCTGGCTGCTGTTTCGCTAGCGAGCGGCATGCTTAGTGAAGAAAAGCTTAAAGGCCGTCTTTGCCCAAAATGCTCTCTGTGCGCGCCTGCATTTCCCCCAGATTTGCAGGTGATGAGAGTTCTGTAAAATTACACAGCTAGTGACTGATCCAGCGGAGGCCGAATACAGGTTTGTCTGACTACACAACATCAAGTTCCAAACACTAAGCTACATTAAAAAGAAATTGGTTTTTTGCCCTTGGCTGGAATTTGGTTGCTACTGTGAGAAAAGGATGGGGTAGATTATTCGTCATTCATTTTTAAGGGAAATATCACCAAATCTAAACGTACGGGTGAGGTACCTGCTACTTTCATCGAAGAAATAGGATGGAATCTAGCGGCGCCCCCTAGCAGGGTTACCAGAGAACGGAAGTGTTTCTGGTCGGACAGTGTAAACCGTTTCTCCCACTTCACTAGGAAGAAAGGGGCTGGCTTATTTTTACAATTAAAAAAAAAAAAAAAAAAACTCGGGAGACTGAGGCAGGAGAACTGCTTGAACTGGGACCCGGGAGGCGGAGGTAGCAGTGAGCCGAGGTTGCGCCACTGCACTCCAGCCTGAGCTACAGAGCGAGACTCTGTCTCAAAAAAAAAAAAAAAAAAAAAAGGCTGTGGTAAATATTCAGTTGCCTTAAAAAAATCCTATTTTCATAATGCATTATATTGTCCTTCCTTACTATGTACACGAAATTCAGCATGGTATGTTTTCAAAGTCTTGCACCTGCTTTTTCTTTTTTTTTTCTTTTATTGGTTTGTGAACTTCGTTTTGAACATTGTTTGGACAGATTTATTCCAAGAGTCAGCCTTTTCCCCTGCTGGTATTTTAAGATTTTAGTAAGCAAGGACCTTAGAATCCACTGTTGTACAGGGCTGGCATATATACCTGCACTTTGCACGTTGTGAAGCTCTGGATATAAAAGATGAGTAAATCCCATAACAACATGTTGGGAAGCCACAGAGTACAGTCTAGAGGTGGATACAGATAAATAAGTAAATAATTACCAGAATAGGTGGAGGTTTTTTAGGTGGAACTTATGTTTTTCAAAAATTTCATTTATGTGTAACAATAATGATAAAGTGGCACTATGTACCAGGCACCTGCTGTAGATTAATTTCTTTCAAAATCCCATGAAGTAGTTTCTGTCCTCATTTTACAGGCAACTGGACCACAGAGTTTGGGTGCTTTGGAGGTCACACAACTAGGAAAAGCAAAGCTAGGATTAGAAGTCAGGCCATCTGGCACTGGAGTCTGTTTTCTTAACAACTAGAAGAGAAAATAACTCACGTTTTCTCTAGGGTGCACTGTTGGCCTAAAAAACGAAAAAAAGAAAAATTAAAACCTAAAGGTTAAGAAAAATTAGTCATACTGTTAGAGAGGTCAGAGGTTATTTCTGTTATACATTGGAATCCAGTTTGAACATAAAACCTTTCACATCAGGTATTATTTTTCTTACAATTCCAATTATGTTCAGCAGGTATATCCCGATGCTCTTCTGTGCTGTCAAGACAAGCAAGATCCTATTGTGTGTGCCATCATTGGTAGATTCTTCATCTAGGCACTCTTGGCCAGTGTTGAGTCCGAATGCTGTATTATGTGAAATAGGAGAACTCTAGGGCACATTAGTATGGAATTTTCTTTCCCTTGACTGAATATATGTGAAGTGGCACTTATACAAGTCCCACGTATTTAGCAAAGGTGTACATTTTCTATGTTCTTTATTGTAACATAGGAGAGGGTTGTTGGGGGAAAAGCAAGTATACTCTCTGAGGCCTGTCTGTACTTTTATGCAGATACAGTTAGAATGCCACTCATGGGCATTCTAAAAAAATATGGCTTATGTAAGTTCAACATAAATCGAGAGTTCCAGCTGAATCTAGATACGCTTATTTTGTCTCAGATATTGTGTGTCTAGCTTTCCATTTGTAGCCTTCAGAGGAAATTTGTATTATTAATACATATTATATATTAATACATATAAGAATCTTTCTTTTTTAGATGGAGTCTCACTCTGTCACCAGGCTGGAGTGCAGTGCTGCCATCTCAGCTCACTGCAACCTCCACCTCCGGGGTTCAAGCAATTCTCCGGCCTCAGCCTTCTGAGTAGCTGGGACTATGGGTGCCGGCCACCATGCCCAGCTAATTTTTGTATTTTTAGTAGAGATGACATTTCACTATGTTGGCCAGGCTGGTTTCGAACTCCTGACCTCGTGATCCACCTGCCTCAGCTTCCCAAAGTGCTGGGATTACAGGCATGAGCCACCACACCTGGCCCAAATCCTATTTTTCAATATTTATTTCTTAATTATGTCCTACTAGGTTAGGTTTTATTTTCATTTATTACATATTTTTTGGGTTATTTCCTTTATGCTAGGAACTTTATTAGTTATTAAGGATACAGATAAGGTCCATTCTCTGTTCTCAAGAATCTGAGTCTATAGGCAGAAGACAAAATGCAGTACAGAATTATGGAAATGTGAATGGAAACTGCATTCAGAGAGGGGTATTGCTTGGGAAAAGCCACACTGGCGTGCCACAGATGTATGCCAGCCTGGCAGGCCCATAGTGTGATTACTTGAGTGTCAATATCTGATTCTTTTATAGGCTTGAAATTGGTTTATCAGGTCTGGAAGTGACTGGACTCAGGAGTACTGAGTTACCCATCACAAATTGCTAATAAAATGCTGTGTAAAAGCCATGAATACTACTGTATTATTTATGAAAAACACAATTACGGGGAAGCTAGGATAGTTGAGTTTGTTGATCATTATCTTCCTTGTATTGACCATATTACAATGAAGGCTAAATCCAAGTTATAATTAGAAGATTGCTTGGTAAATACGGAACAGAAACAATAGAAATGAGTGTGGTGCTTTTAATGGCTAATATTTCAAGCCTGATGCAACCCTTTCCACTTGAGTCAGTCTTACATTCTTTGAGTTGGCTAGTGCTAAAAATACATTGCCATTTTCCTTTCTCCATTTTTTTTTTTTTTTTTGAGATGAAGTCTGGATTGCAATGGCGTGAGGTTGGCTCACTGCAACCTCTGCCTCCCGGGTCCAAGCGATCCTCCTGCCCCAGCCTCCCGAGTAGCTGGGACTACAGGTGCACGCCACCACACCCAGCTAATTTTTGTATTTTTAGTAGAGACGGGGTTTCACCACGTTGGCCAGGATGGTCTCCATCTCTTGACCTCATGATCCACCTGCCTCGGCCTCCCAAAGTGCTGGGATTACAGGCGTGAGCCACTGCACCCGGCCCATCCTTTCTCCTCTTAAATTTTCTTTGCTGACCAATATCTCTTGATGTGGAACGTTCTTTCATTAGTGGTAATACTGTCAATCAGGTCCTTGGGAGTTATTTTGGGTTTTGTTTGCTGAGCCATTATGCTTATTTTACAAATTAACTTTTCTGAACTTTATTGTGGTAGAATTTACATAACAAAATTTACCATTTTAACCATTTTTAAGTTCAAAGGAACTAAGTACATTCACATTGCTATGCAACCATGACTACCATCTAGCTCGAAAACCTTTTCATCTTCTCAAACTGAAATTCTGTACCCATTAAACAATAAGCTCCCAGCCAGGCACGTGGCTCGCACCTGTAATCCCAGCACTTTGGGAGGCTGAGGTGGGCGGATTACCTGGAGTCAGGAGTTCGAGACCAGCCTGGCCAACATGATGGTCGTCTCTCCTAAAAATACAAAAATTAGCTCGGTGTGGTGATGAATGCTTGTAATCCCAGCTACGCAGGAGGCTGAGGCATGAGAATCACTTGAACCTGGGGGGCAGACGTTGCAGTGAGCTGGGATTGCACCACTGCACTCCAGCCTAGGCAACAGAGGGAGACTCCCGTCTCAAAAAAAACAAAACAAAAACAAGAACCAATAAGCTCCCATTCCTTCTGCCTTCCAGCCCTTGGCAACCACCGTTCCACTTTAAATTTGATTATTCTAGGAGTTCATAAAAGTGGGATAACACAGTATTTGTCATTTTGTGACTGACTTATTTCACATATCGTAATGTCTTCAAGATTCATCCAGGATGTAATATATATCAGAATTTTCCTCCTTTTTAAGGCTGAATAATATTCCATTATGTGTATATGTCATATTTCTTTTAACCATTCATCCCTTCATGGACACTTGGATTGCTTCCACCTTCTGGCTATTGTGAATAATGCTGCTGTGAACATAGATGTACAAATATCTGTCCAAGTTCCTGCTTTTACTTCTTTTGGGTATATACCCAGAAGTGGAATTGCTGGATATAATTTTAATTTTTGAGGAATCTCCATACTCAGATGATCTTATTTCCTTATTTTTCAAGTGTGTGGGTCTATGTGTGGTTTTGGCAGGGAAGGCAGAGGGTGAGTCTCTGTCGTTCCCACATACTCCCCATGACTGTTAAGTGCTGTGTTAGAAGCATATGGTTTGATGAGAATTCTAGGAGAGACAAATGTTTCAAAGGATCTCTGTATTTTCACTGGCAATTACTAACAAATCATCTGGCTTCTCTGTTCCCCCTATAAAAATTATAAAATGGAGAAAATAATGCATGTTTTATCATCTTGGTAAAATGGTCAACATAAATGCAGAATATTTGAAAACTCCGGGGTTTTCAAAATAAGATTGTCAATAAAAATTTATAATTGCTAATTGGAAAGTCAGAAAATTTATACACTGTAAAATTCCTTTCATACTTTATATCTTAAAACTATTTTACAATGTTAATGAAGTAGCTTATTTCTTTACTAAAGTTCTTGTATTTAAGATTATTTCATCATGACATACTTATGCAGTCTGAGTGAACGGACACTGTGATAAACTGCCTTATCTGCTAAACTTAACATTATTTAGAACTTGAGAGCTACACGTAAGTCATTCCATAACCATTGTTTATCAAAGGCTTGAATAATTAGTCAAGAAATGAAATAAATTACAGTGCTACACTGAAAACCCAATTTTTTTTTACTATTTTTCTAATTATGAAATATTTCAGATTTTGAAAAAATTAAATACTATAAACAACTTCTGTGAGGCCAACATTCAACCTGAGATAAAATCATCCAATACAGTTGAAGCCCTGTGTCCTATATACTTGATACATTCAGGATTCTGACTTTGATGCTTATAATTCTCATGCATTCATTTGTAGCTATATGAAAATTTTTAAACCCAACATAACAAACTACTTGCTAAATCACTGGATCTTTTTTACCTGGAACTGAAATTAGGCAGTAAAATAAAAATGTGATACATCTCATTCTTTTTTTTGACACAATAAAGGAGAGTTTATCTCTGCTATTCTACTTACCTTCCCCTTCCCTGCGCTGCACTACTCCAAACCTCCTTTTAGGGTATTTTACCTAGACATGTCCTTTTAGTACGAAACTTGTTCACATTTCTCACATCGACATGTACTATCCATGTTATTGTTTTGGGAATTACTCTTCTCTGTCTATCCTGTTAGAAAGACTATTAAATTGCACTGGTTGACACTGGGTTGCTCCATTTGTGTTCTTCATTACTAGCATGAGGCTATTTTTGGGTGATACTTACTGATGACATATATAATATAGAAGACACAGGAGAAATATACTGCATGAAAATCAAGATTCAGCTTTAGCTAGACAAGATGAATCAATAAACTAAAATCTAACAAGATGGAGTTCCATAGGAAAAATGTCTTAAGAGTTTGGTTTAATAAATCAATTTCACATGTGAAGGGTAAGCCATAATTTAACAGCACTACATATTGAAGATTTAAGGTTTTAGTGACATAAAGTGAATCAGTGACATGTGGTCGTCAAAATAAAAAACTAAAGTGGTATTAGGCAGCATTAAAAAAAAGCATCCAGAACAGGGGAAGTGGTACTCTTTCACAGCATATCTGATCACCTCTTGTATTTAACTCTTGTGCTATATAATAAGTAATAAACTGGAACTCAGAGCAGAATTACCAGGATAGGGAGAAATCTGAAACCATATCATATGGAAAATGGTGAAGGCTCTAGTAATATTTATTCCATGCTGTTGACACCAATTTAAAAGTTATCTTTAAATACTTGAAGAGTTATGTAAAGATTAGATTTTTGACTCAATATACAACAAAGTGTAAATTCTATTACAAAAATAGAATATACTGTCTTATAAGTCCTCTTCTATTAATATTATTATTAAAACAGAACTAAATGGAAGGGTGGTAATTAATGAAGATTCAAGCTAAGGTAGGGGGCCCAGCATGTTGGCTCATGCCTGTAATCCCAGCCTGACTAACATGAGGCTGAGGCGGGCAGATCACTTGAGGTCAGGAGTTTGAGACCAGCCTGACCAACATGGTGAAATCCCATCTCTACTAAAAATACAAAATTAGCTGGGCATGGTGGCGCACGCCCATAATCCCAGCTACTCAGGAGGCTGAGGCAGGAGAATCGCTTGAACATGGGAGGCAGAAGTTGCAGTGAGCCGGGATCACGCCACTGCACTCCAGCCTGGGCGACAAAAAAAACCCGGCTCCAGCCATCTCAAAAAAAAAAAAAAAAAAGTTAAGGCGGGGGTTGAATTACATGGTGTCTAAGGGCTTCTCTAACTTAGCGTCATATAGCTCTATAAGCTAATTCACATAGGTATTAGTGAAGGAGATATTATTATGCCCCTTAGGATCTTTATAATTCAATAGACAATAACACCATAAACCTAGAAAAAGGATGGGGGCAGGTCAAAGGGACACAGCAGTCAGCTTGTAAGAGCTCCTAATGGTCAAAGCTGGAGGACAATTTGAGCAACAAATCATGATAATGGATTATAACTCAAAGAATGAAATATCCATAAGCCCAGAGTATAAGTGATTTAATAAGTAAATGAGGAAGGGACAAATCTTCCTTATAAAAGATTCTAATAAATAATTATAGAATAAGGGAAACAGAAAATCATCACTAGAACTCCACAGTAGTAATTGCTACAAGAAAGATCCACCAATGAATGCTAAAATTTGTGGCATTTCTGAGCTCATGACTCCTTAGAAATTGCCATTATGTCTCCTGACTTGAAGTCAGGAGCATTTATGGCATGGCAATTTATTTTGTTCCAAGTAATAGTCATTTTTAGATTTTGTTTTAAACTGGAATGTAGGCACCAAAGGGAAGGGAGTTGGTTTTTCTTGTCTACAAACTATCCTCAATACCTAACATAATTCCTGTTACAGAGTGGGCCCTTCAAATATCTACTGAGTAAATATTTTTAAAACATTGACGGGAGAAAGCAGTGAAGAAAGCATGTATAAGAGGGAGACTTCTATCTCTGAAGTATGTTAAAAAAATGTAAGCCTTTTGAGAGGAACTTTAAAATAAAGAAAAACGAATGTTTTTTGTTACTTTAATTTTACAAATTCAGCTGCTTAAAAATAAACTTGAAAAATGTCACTTTAATTTTGATGACTAAATTTGGAGGGCTTTTGAAATAATCTTACACCAAGGAAAAATTTTATTAAATTATAGATCACCAGTTATTTTAAAATACACGGGAAAAGACAGACATACAAAGGTAGTATCATACAACTGATTTCTAAACTCAATACTTTTGAGATACAAAACAATGATCATTACCCCCAAAAGCCAGTTTACCGACATGAATTGATGTTTAAGTTGGTCTATAACTCTTTTCATTCAATTCTGTTTATAAATGTTACTGAATTTTTAAATTTTGTCCCATATCTGAACTTTTTTTTTGACATGTTTACTTCTCAAAGTAGTATATAGTTATTTCTTGCAATTAATGTCAGCAACTATAAGAAGCTTTCCTAAGTCACAAGAATTCAATGTGGTTGCTGTTCTGGAGACAGTTACCATTTTGGGCTATATATACTAAAACCCACGTATTCAAAGGCAAAATATTAATGGGCAAAATATGGGGGTTGAGAGCAGGAGGACTACTAAGAAAAGAAAATGTTATCTTTTACTGCAGACCTGCCAAAAAAGACTCCATTACTTACTTTGGTACTATTGCTAGAGACGTTGTTTCTGCCAGACCACAGGTTGGCTATATGGTTGTTCCTTTTATATTTCCTTTTTCAAATGATGACAAACTTTCCCAATTAAATTGTTCAACCAAATAAGCAGACACCTTTAAATTACCATATTTTTTTAGTTGCTTGAAAGAAATAAATTATTTTCTTAATTGGTTTAGCAGCCTTGTGTCTGGAAAAGCAGTAAAACCCGCTTTGTTCCAAAATTAGAACACTGACTCAGAGGCTGCTTGTAAGATTCTTGGCTATCTTTTATCACCAATCAGTTACGAAGGTGAACCTCCATGAACTCTGTAACGTAATAAATGTAAAAATGGCCTCATTGCCCAATACACAATATTGAGCCAGCAAAACCAAAAAAGTACCCTCAAAAGTGGGAACTGGCTTGTATAAAACAAGAGGATATACATCCTCTTACATAAAACAAGAGAAATATGTATGGTAATAAAAATAATCTTTAATAAACTTGTATAGAGAGGATTCCGGTTTACATGTAAGTCTGCTTTAAATAACCATGGCCGAATGATTGGAAATGTTCTTTTCTTAACACAATGCCCATTCATTATAAGTTAAGCTGGTCCTAGTTTCTTACAAGTCTCTTATTTCCTTGAATTTATCTACTACACCCTCACTGTGATGCCCTTTAACTTATAAGCTGGGCCTGCCCAGCCTGCTTATAAAGCCCCCTCTTCAGAAATGTACCAGGTGTATTAAACAGAGGCATCATTTAATGGAAATCTGCACTTCAAAACAGCACTTGAAGGACCAGCCATTGGCCCTCCAATGTAAATACTTCTCATTTCACATTATCACAGAAACAGTGCAGTTTACTAACCACTCCTTCCTTGTAAGAAATTCAGTAGCTGTAAAAATTTTTGTTCAGTTTCAAAACATTTCAATACTTATTAATTCCAAAGATCCGAACACCATGTAGTTGTGGCATTTTGGGAATTAGCACACTCAGGAGAGAAGCTGTGTTTAGGATGAAGTGAGTTGGATCATACTTCGTATAGAAACTTGCCAGAAAATATCTGTAGAGATAAAAATTAAGAATATATATAACATCCAAAAATAAAATTACTTAGAACTTAAACAATTTTAAAGGTAGAAAAAAAGGCCACTAAAGCATAAATACCTAAAAATGAAACTATTTTTGAGCACTAAAACAAGAGGAATCAGTTTGGTCCCAAGTTTATCTCGTTAGGAACTAAAAAATTTGTTTAATGGAGGTCCACATTTTCCATTTCTGTAATTGTATTAAATACATTTAATAGAACACACTGCATCCTTTAAAGCAAGGCTTATCAAACTAGGGTTCATATGCCCTCTGTAATTACAGGTGTAGTTCTGTATTTCCATGTACGTTTCTGAAAAAGATCTGGATTCAAAGCATTCATCTTATTCTCAAAAAGTTTTGTGACTCACAGGTTAAGAACCTCTACTGTAACGCTCCGAAAAATGGGGTTTTAGTGCATTAGTACAATTGCTATCTTTGAAGGAAATAAATATTTGGTTGCCCTTTTGATGTTCTCATTTTCATACTGTAGTTGAGCAGCTCTATAACCAGTTTAACCGGTAACTTGAAAGACACTGTTGTACCATTCCGGCTGCTTTTTAATAATCAAATGCATGTATGTTTTTGGATATCCAACTGAGAATTTGTTTTAACAAGCCCCAAGCCTAAAAAGCACCTTTAAAACCATAAATCACCAAGTCCAGAATGTTTAGTTTTACCTACAGGTATATCAAGGTGCAGACACATCATCTGATTACTAACAGAATAATACAGATAAGATGTAAAGAATAAAACATCATATCTTATTTGTTCATAACTAAGAAGTTAGTTTCTATTTAGGTGTTTGCAGTATGCAAGGAAAGTGTTCTAATAGTCTTTACTGACGTTAGTTTCTCATAAGGGAAAATAAACATCTTGTGTAACATGGTTAGAAGAGAGGAGCTACTTCCAAGTATGACAAAAAACATCACAAGAGAATTTTATACATTTTTAAAACCATCTAGATTGAGAAATTCTACAATCTTCCACCTATTTTGCAAACTACAGTTGGAAAATTCTTTCTCTAGTGTAAACCATATTCCTCAATTCTGAAATTCTTTCTTCCTGCTTTCATATATTTAAAGACTAAATTTATACTTCCTTTACTGAACAAAATAGGACATCACTTGCATTTAGCAAACTCATTTTATTTCCCACCATCATAGGTTTAATCTATAATCTGATAGGTTAGAAATAATAAATCTTATAATGGGTTCTTTTGACTATAACCTAGCATATGTCCCCTTTTTGTCTTTTAATTAAAACTAATTTTGTGTGTAGATTATATGAAAATTACTTGACTCTTTCAAAAACTTAGACAATCCTCTGATGGTATGCAAAACCCAGGTGGGACTCAGTGTGACAACATTTATTTACCAACAGCTATATTGGAAAGAGACCTGTATTACAAGATAGTAGTTTAGGGTTTAACCTGAGCTCTGAACTCCAACTAGGTGCAAGATCTTCAACAAGGTAATGCATTTGAGTCTGTTTCTTTACTTAAAAATCTGGAATATGTAATCCCAGCACTTTGGGAGGCCGAGGCAGGCGGATCACCTGAGGTGAGAAGTTCAAGACCAGCCTGGTAAACATGGTGAAACCCCATCTCTACTAAAAATACAAAAAGTAGCTGGGCATGGTGGTGCACGCCTGTAGTCCCAGCTACTGGGGAGGCTGAGGCAGGAGAATCACTTGAACCTGGGAGGCGGAGGTTGCAGTGAGCCAAGATCATGCCACTGCACTCTGGCCTGGGCAACAGAGCGAGACTCTGTCTCAAAAAAAAAAAAAAAAAAAAAAAATTCTGGAATAACATTCCATGTTACACCTACCTGACAAATAATCAAATAAGAAAATGTGAAAGCACTGAAAAGTCTTAATGCTATATAGATGGCTTTAATGCTATTTCTTCAGTTAAGTAAGCAATTTAATCAGTATATTTGAAATCATACCTGTCGGTCAAAAATATATTTTGAGAAATATGGACACTGTATACAGGTACATCTCAGTTGGCCTTTTGTGTGATAGCTGTGATTAAAACTTCAGAATGTCAGGCATTTTACATGTATTATAATGCAATCCTCAATGTTTTACAGATGAGAAAACTGAGCCTTTGAAGAAAATGGCCAAAAGTCACAGAGCTTCAAAGGGGTTGAGCCAAAATCCAAATTCAGGGCCATCTGAATAACCAATATTTTTGTTAATACATGCATGCATGCATTCATTCACTTATTTATTTAATAAATCGGGTCTTGCTCTGTTGCCCAGACTGGAGTACAGCGGTGTGACTACAGCTCACTGCAGCCTCTAACTCCTAGGCTCAAACCATCTTCCTGCCTCAGCTTCCCATGTAGCTTATATTTATTTTTATTAGACTACACTGACACTTTTCTTTGAGGTTAATATTATATGGGACTAAATCAATTCAAAATTTCCTCAAAGGGCTATAAATTAAGGAAAAAGAACCCCATTATTTTATGATCAGTTTATTCCTTTCACTTGACAAATGCCTTCCCTTACTTAAATATCTAAAACCTAGTCTCTCTTAAGTTCTAGCATAAGGATTTCCAACACCTCCAAGAAGTCTTTTGTGCTATGCCAGGCTGCACTGACTCTATCATGGACATTATTATGTATAGGCTAGATGGTACAGAGTATTAAGATATATGAGCAATACCTCTATTATGTGTAGGCCACTGTACTTACTGTGGGATTCAAAGCAATCCATGCACTTATAAATTCTTTGGAGACAAAATAAAACATATATACATTTTTTTATTTGTCAATTATACCTCGATAAAGCTGGGGAAAAAAGGAGGAGGCATTTCAGGTAGGAGATATGATTTGAACAAAGACAGAAATAGGACTATACATGAAATATTCAAGAAATGCTGCTTAGAAGGCCAGGTAGGAGTTGGGTGGGGATAAAATATTTACATCAAGGGAAAAGGAGGTAAGAACTATTTTCTGGAAGGCCCAGAACATCAGATAGGAGAAAGAAATTAGATACCAGATACAGGTTACATGCTATCCAGGTAGATTATTATCTCATTTATTTCTTACAGCATTAGGATTGAATTAGGTATCACTAGCTAGAATTTTATGTATGAGCAAACCAAGCTGGCTGAGTGATATATACAGTGACCTACTTTTTTCGAAACCATACTCTTTTCCAAGGAGTCTGAATATCTTAATAGGATAGGTGGCCAGTGAAATTCTTCTGATTATCTAAATCATTGCTTAGGAAGATTAATCTGACAGTGCAATATAGAATATGATTATGTATTTTGTGTCCTTATATGAAACCTAAGGACAGGAGCTGGAATACATTTGACCTGTATATCCTAAATGTCTAGGTGCACTGATTAGCATGTAATATTGTCTCTGTGTGTACTGACTGAAGTGAAAATTAGTTTATTATCAACTTGTTAAAAATTTTGTCTATATTTTATATTCTATCCGAGGTGCTACTTATTGATAGAAGTTGTCAACAAAATATTGTTTCTAATTCCAATTCAATCTGATGAAAAGGTATCTTCCTCTTATCCAATCCTCCTCCTACCTAAAAATTTCTGCCACTTACAGAATTATTGGAGAAATTGTGAAAAACTTCCGTGAAGATGTAAACTGTACTCCGTAGTCCAGTTGTTCCCAATGAGTTAGGAGCCTTGCTTTACCCTGGTCAGGAGTTTCGAAAGGTGTTCCTTTCACTGCATGCAAAAATACGTACATCCCCTAGAAAACAAGCAAGGGGTTATAAATGATCAATATTAAATACAAAATTAGTCTTTGTCAGTAGCATTAACGAGGTTCCAAGCTGTTTGTGAGAGTGCGTGATTTAACTGAGTTCGTTTTAAGCTTTCATATAATAGTGAAAGGCTGTAGCCAGTTTCTTTATAATAAAGTAGAACTTTCTGGGGTATATAAATATTATTAAGAGAGAATTGGTAAAAGGTCAACTGAAAGTAACCTGTTTGCATTTCTTTTCGTTAAACTAAAAATAGTTATCAGGGTGGCTTCATATCTTTACATTCAGATTTTCTTACACTTTTCCTATTAGGAAATAGGATTACTTTTTCCCCAATGTACAGGAGGTTTTTCTTCAGGGTATATTAGTAAATTTGATGATACTTAAAAAATGATAAAGACATACAAACTGGTAGAAAACAATAAAATGATTAAAATCTATTGGGAAAAATAATTTTGAGATATTTAATATGACGACTGCCTTTGCCTTAATAGTTCTCTTCCAAAGCAATAAAAATAGTTTGATATAATAGGTATAATGTTCCACTCAATTCCCTTTTTAAATCGCCATTATGCCTCAATAGTGTTTCTTCTGAAGTCAGTTTTTAAAACTCAAAGCAAATAACATTACTAAAAGCCATTCTGTCAGATCATATGTCTAAACATATAATTTTTTTTATTAAGTTAGGGTAGATTTGGTTTCCTTGAGATTATGATACCCATTTAGACTGATAGGCAGTGTTTCATTCAGGATCACTGCTTGAGGCACTTTATGTAAAAGGATAATGCCTCAATATTATCATGACACAAAGTTTTTCCTTCTAGACGCCACAATGTGATGTCATTTTTCCTACCTCTACTTTTAATGATTATATAGAAAAATTAGGGATTTGAAATTTTATATGATACCAAGTTAACCAAGCCCTTCCTTTCAAGGCTTAGTCTACTTCCTAGTTATTCCATTAGGCAATTCAGAAGTCGTTTAGCTACAATAACACGTAAGCTATGGAGGAAAGGACTCATGTTCAATTAGATTTAACCCACCAAACATTTAATAAGTGGCTCATATGTACAAGACATAGGACATATATGCACATATGAAATTGAATGAGATGTACCCAAGCCTTGGAAAAATTCAATCCTCTAAGAGATGATAAGGAAAAAAAAAAGATATGCATAAACAGCTAGAAAGTGGGGCAGAAATTGCTATCAAAGGTACAATCAGAATAGTCAGCAAATGGCAGGGGAGGGAAAGGTTCCTTGTTGCTGTGGCAAAAGTCTTGATGCTACTTCATTAATTACCTCATTCTTAAAGGTTCAGCTCAAATAACAATTCCTTAGAAAAACCTACCTCATTAGTAATAATTTCCTGTTTATGTAGTTGTATACAATTTTATTGAAAATACGATTACAGTACAATGTATCATGTTAGAGTTGTTTGCATGATGTTTGTTTTCCCATTAGCCTGAATACACTCAGAATAAGCACTGGGACACCGCAAGACATTAGACATTGGACACTTCCAACATTAGAAATGTTGGAAGATGACATTACGCCAAGGAGTATTTATTCTGTAAGCTCTACGAAACCATTTTCATCTGGGCTTTAAAGTGAATTATAAAACAGAAAGTATATGTTTTCAAATCATCAGGGGGTACAGGACCCCCAAAAAGTTAAGAACATCTATTCCAGACCACATAGATATTAGAATCTAAGAGAATAATCATCCTCTCATTATTTCCTTCAAACCATATGTACTTAACTAGTGTTTAGAATATCGAAACAGTTTATTTTATACATCTTTTCAGTGAAAAATAATAAAATCTTATCTGGCCATATATCTTCTGCCCCAATATTTTTTAAATTGCTTTTATGTAAAAATGTTTGTGATTATTATTCCTCCATTAAAAGAATTAGAGAACAAAAGTATGTAACTTATGGCTAGTCCTTACTAAATACCTACTGAATCAAAATGAATCATTCATTTTTAAAGCTGGGCCAAGAATCCTGTGAAGCATTAATACCTCTAAGGGTAAGGTAGCACTTAATAAAGCAACCACTGTAGGTTTCTACTGTACGGTTCAGAAAGGCAAATACACTGTATTTTTCTAACCAGGTGTGACAATTAGGTCCATTTTCTAATTTTTAAAGGCATTCAATACGTACTTCAGATTTTTAATTGGTTTAATGTGGCTATCTTCAAAGGAAACTTAAATTTGGAGTCATGTAATTCCAACTCCGATGGCTAATTAAGTTTTTAGTGTGGTGAACTAATAACAAATAAATCAGAAGTTTGCTTTTCTATACAATGTCAATTACCAATCATTTGTCCATGGTCAATCAATTTGAAACACGGTTAGGGGGTGGTGGTGGTACAGGGATGGCATCTAAACCGTGGTGGCTCACGCTCGGCATTTTGGGAGGCCGAGGCGGGCAGATCACCTGAGGTTGGGAGTTCGAGACCAGCCTGACCAACATGGTGAAACCCTGTCTCTACTAAAAATACAAAAATTAGCCAGGCATGGTGGTGCACACCTGTAATCCCAGCTACTCAGGAGGCTGATGCAGGAGAATCGCTTGAACCCAGGAGTGGGAGGTTGCAGTAAGCCAAGATCGTGCCACTGTACTTCAGCCTGGGTGACAGAGTGAGACTCTGTCTCAAAAAAAAAAAAAAGAGTAACTTATTCAGCAAACATTTAAATACGTTCTTAGTGATACAAAAATTAATGCATAAAGAGATAAACTGCTAATTATAAAACAATGACAAACACATGATAAAAGAATGCAGCATGGGAGTTGTGTAGATTCCTGGAGGGACAGTTTTGCTGTAGGAAATCAGGCAGAGCAGGAAGGAGGGAGAGGTATTAAAATAGTAGAGACTGGGCCAGGCATGGTAGCTCACACCTGTAATCCCAGCATTTTGGAAGGCCAAGGCAGGTGGATCACCTGAGGTCAGGAGTTCAAGTCCAGCCCGGCCAACATCTTGAAACCCCATCTGTACTAAAAATACAAAAATTAGCCGGGTGTAGTGGCGCATGCCTGTAGTCGCATCTGTTCAGGATGCTGAGGCAGGAGAATTGCTTGAACCTGGGAGGTGCAGGTTGCAGTGGGCCAAGATTGCACCACTGCACTCCAGCCTGGATGACACAGAGGGACTCCATCTCAAAAAAAATAAAAGTAGACCCTGAGTGCCATGGCTCACTCATGCTTTGGGAGGCTGAGACAGGAGGATCACTTGAGGTCAGGAGTTTGAGACTAGACTGGGTAACACAGCAAGACCCCCATCTCAATTGGTCAATCAGCTGAGCATGGTGGCACACACCTATAGTCCTAGCTACTTGAAGGCTGAGGCAGGAGGATCACTTGAGATCAGGAGTTTGAGGCTGCAGTAAGCTATGATCATGCCACTGCACTCCAGCCTGGGTAACAGAGTGAGACCCTGTCTCTGTAAGAAAAACAAAATGGCTGGGCATGGTGGCTCATGCCTGTAATCCCAGCACTTTTGGAGGCTGGTGCAGAAGGACTGCTTGAGGCCAGGAGTTCAAGACCAGCCTGGGCAACATAGTGAGACCCTATCACTATTAAAATAAAAACAAATTAGCTGGGTATGGCGGCATGTGCCTGCAGTCCTCAAATTTATTGGGAATCTAAGGTGGGAGGAGCTATGATCACGCCAGTCTTTTAAAAACAAAAGAGTACTTGGTCCAGGTGAAAAGAAAATATAGTAGAAAAGCTTAAGCCAAAACAATAAAATGAGAGCAAGATGATTTTCTTTATTGCTAGTGTATAGCCTCTATTTAGAGATGGCTGAGATAAGGTGAAGTCTCCTTGTTTCTGCACTGTTATCAACTGGTCTTATATGTCACACAAGAAACTTGGATTTTAGTATGACTGCAATGGATCATCACTGAATGACTTAGAGTATGACTTGAGCAAACATGCATTTTTAAAACATCACTCTGCCAAGTTGGAATGGAGAAGGGTAGAGAAGCTTCAAGAAGACCATTTGATTTATCCGAGTAATTTACTTGAGGAAAAAATGAGGGTATGGGGATCAAGTTGAGAGTAAAGCAGTAGAAGACAGTGCTCTGAGCAAATGGATACGGAATATAAAGGAAAAGAAGTTATCCTAAGACTTAGGTGACCTTGTATTCTTGTTTGCATAGGATGGTTCTGATTATACCTATTCTCTTGTAGTAGTTATTACCAAAGCTCCATTTTACTCTCTAAACAGCCTGTTTGGACTATACATTACAGGTTGAGTATTCCTTATCCAAAATGCTTTGGAGCAGAAGTGTTTCAGATTTTGGATTGTTTTGGATTTTGGAATATCGGCATGTACATAATGAGATATCTTGGGGACAGGGCCCAAGTCTAAACATGAAATTCATTTATGTTTCATATACATCATACACACACAGCCTAAAGATAATTTTATATGGTATCTTTAATAATTTTGTGCATGAAATAAAGTTTTGACTGCATTTTAATTGCAACCTGTCAGGAGGTCAGGTATGGAATTTTCCGCTTGTGGCACCAGGTTGGTGCTAAAAAAGTTTCGAATTTTAGAACATTTTCTATTTTGGGTTTCCGATTAGGGATGCTCAACCTATATATTAATTGCTTTACCATTAACATTCAGCTGTCTGGCTTGGCCTTTGGATAAGATTAGTAGTGAAGTCAGAGGAGCAGATTGTGGGTGGTAAGGGACTAATCAGGAATAAGATAAGCTCCATTTATACTTGTTTAGTTTAAGGTGCAAGGTAATCTGGTGATATAAATAAATAGGAGCATCCTTATTCTACAGGTAGAAACAGAAAATATGGGTAGATGAAGTAACCTAGGTAGAATACATAGCATAAGAAGAGATGAAGAAAAGAACCTTGGGAATAGGAATATTTAAGAGAGGAAAAGAGAAGGAAGACCCCATAAGAAGAAAGAGAAGGTCAGAAATACATGCCAGTGAAAGCGATCCTATGGAAGCCAAAGGAAGTTTCAACAAAAGGGAGATGATTAGTGTAAAATATTTCAGAGAAGACACTATTTAAAAGAAAACATGGTTTGCCCTTACAAAGTCTATCACATAAAATGGACTAAATGGACACATATTTATCATGTCTACCAGCACATCATTCTTGTCCTCCTCCAGTCAACTTCAAATATACTCCAGAAGATAAAAAATAAATATTATTGTTATTATTTGAGGCAGGGTCTCACTGTCACCCAGGCTGGAGTGCAGTGGCACGATCTTGTCTCACTGCAACCTCTACCTCCCAGGCTCAAGCGATTCTCCCACCTCAGCCTCCCGAATAGCTGGGACTACAGATGTGCTGCCACCATGCCAGGCTAAGGTTTTGTATTTTTTGTAGAGACAGAATTTCAGGTTTCACCATGTTGCCCAGGCTGGTCTTGAAATCCTGAGCTCAAGTGATCTGTCCACCTCAGCCTCCCAAAGCGCTGGGATTACAGGCATGAGCCACCGCGCCTGGCCAAAATAAATATTAATTTTTAAAATCAATTTCTTCTGTTTTCCTGTCTTAATGCTTTAAGTTCATTTTAAAAAATATCTTTCAACAAATGTACTGCTAAACTGGATTCAATTAAAATCCTCAACTAACTGTATTTCCTCCTTTTCACGTTACTTTAATGGGTTATTAAAGACAAGAAAAGTCACTGTCAGGATTTTTTGTTTTTGTAAAAGGCAATTTCCAGGGCTGCATAATATGGTCAGTACAGTCAGTCAAAACTTTGATACTCTGTAGAGCTAATACAAGAGAGTGGTATTCAACAAGCAGCAGCTAAGGCACCATAAGATCCTGAATCACATAAGATATGATTAAGTTCAAAACTTAAATACTGAAACAGTAAAGTATACTTATACTATTTAGATAGATAAGTTAACAAGGATTGAAACTAAAATGATCTATTTTCTAGATTCTATACAATGAGAAAAAAAAAGTCTTACTTAGAAAAAGGCCCAATGTTGAAATAAAGTGTGAAAGAAAAAAGAAAATTCTATCCCAGATTAGAATTCTTCAAAATTAAGTCTTATATACTAAAAACCACTAAACTATACACTTTAAATGGGTGGATTTTATTGCATGTGAATTATATCTCAAAAAAGCTGTTTTTTAAGTTGTATACAACACAAAACCTTAAGCTTCTTTAAAAACTATGTTTAAACACACATGTCATAAAGTTTACCATCTTAGACATTTTTTTTTTTTTGAGACGAAATCTCACTCTGTCACTCAGGCTGGAGTACAGTGGAATGATCTCGGCTCATTGCAACCTCTGCCTCCCAGGTTCAAGCGATTCTCCTGCCTCAGCCTCCTGAGTAGCTAGGACTACAGGCATGCGCCACCATGTCCGGCTAATTTTTGTAATTTTTGTATTTTTAGTAGAGATGAGGTTTCACCACGTTGGCCAGGCTGGTCTTGAACTCCTGACCTTGTGATCTGCCTGCCTTAGCCTCCCAAAGTGCTGGGACTTTAAGTGTACAATTGAGTGGTATTAAAAACATTCATATTGTTGTGCAATCATCACCATTACCATCCACATCCAGAACTCTTTTCATCTTACAAAACCAAAAACTCTGTACCCATTAAGCAATAACTTTCCATTCCTTCCTCCCCTTAATTTCCGGCAACCACTAAACCTAAAACTTTTAAGTGTTTAGTATAATGTGAAATTCTTACCAGATTATGTATAATATTTGTTAAAGTCCAAGCAACAGGTACACTGAAGAAGGGAATGCTGAGTAAGACAATATGAAGCAAGCCAACTCCCAATGCATATGTCAGCCACATACCCCGGCTGTTCATGACACGGGTATTTGGATTCACTTCACTATGGGCAACTCCAACATTCATGTTTGCTCTGTAGGAAGTAATGAAATGAATCAACACTGATACAACTGGCAACCTAACACCCCCAGTTCTGACATGACAAGGTACATGTTTTACAAGGATTATTTTTTCCTAGTTATTTTGAAGTAGCACACAAACACCATCCAAAATATGCTACTTGTAGATGCTGATGACAGCAGTAAAGAATCTTCAACATTTGACTTTATGGTAAGACAAGACTTGTTATTATGGTTCTATTTGAAAAAATACTTAAAATGCCTTTCCTAAAGTTTGTTTTCTAGCATGTTGTTTTACTGAAAAGGAAAATTCAAACTGAAAGAGAAAACCTACATTTTCTTATATCATGAGAGCAAAGTGAAAAGCCAAAAGCTAAATTTACCAACATAATACATTTATATTAAAAAGAAAAAGCAGAACTCACCGAGCCAGTGTGTCAAGTAGTCAGACTCTTATATCTGACTTAATGTATCCATAAAGAATGGTCAAAGTTCAGATCACTTCTTTCTGATCAATGTGGAAGGTACATGCTGTTGACATAATGTGGTGTAAAATTTACATGGTCAAGGGATAATGTTTGTTTCTCAATTTTGTGATACAACTAGGTGAAAATAAGGAGTCTTCTGAATATTTCTCTAGTCAAATCAAAAACTTCAGTTTTCTTTCTTCTTTTTAAAAAAGGTTTTCCCTTCTCCTTTCCATTGAAGATGGACTCCAAAGGAAGAATTGGTAATAGTTCTCAGTTCTTTTAATGATGGTGTTTACTTGAGTCTAAGAATTCCTTAAAATAAAACTGTCCTGAAGAACACCTATCATCCGACGGAGGGGGAAAACGAGGCTAGATTATATTTGTAACAGCTGTGATTTTAAAATACACAAACGCTTGTATTACGGAGTTAGCATACAGAGAGGAATTTCTCATAACCCCTTTCAGCAAGTGTTTCCGGAGTATAATGCTCCCTCTAGAGACCCATAGAACAGGCATCAAGGGTTAAGGGGACGAAAAGTTAGTTACACTAAGACCGCTAAAGTCTCCAATTTATATGTGTAAATCTTTCGTCTAAACACCCATGATTTATCATAACTATTATGTCATACTTAGAACATGCCAACACTCAAGATAGTTTTCCCACGTTCCACAGGATGGAGGCCTGAAATTTACATCTCAGCTGGAAGGCAAAGCTGGTGCGGTACTCATTCTATTCCAACCAGAAAACCTTTCCCCAGCAGGTTTGCCGCGCTGCCCACGACTGGCAAACAATGACCTTACAGACCGTGAAGAGGCTGTTGGCTCTGCCCTCGCCGGTGCCTCCGAAGACGGCGACCCGCAGCGGCCCCTCAGGGTAGTCCCCCTGCTAGACCAACAGCCCGAGCGCTCTGGGCCAGAGAAAACTCAGCAGAGGCCGCCGCTGCTACCACTTCAGCGCTTCCCCCAACCCGCCCCTTCCTTCTCGCGGCCGCACGTCACGTCAGGACCCTGGCAAGACAGCGAGGATTTGCGTACGGGGCGAGCCTCTGAGGCCACTTGACTCTTACGGCCACGCAGGGCGCCGCAGATGCAGCCGGAGCCCACTTTTCCCTCTCAGGACGACCCTTAGGCCGCCAGCAGTTCCCTACCGAAGAAGGTGACTGTACAGCGTCCAACGCGTTCGTGCCCACTTACCCGCCGCCCCACTCCGGGCCGCCGGCTCGCAGCAGGACCAGCCCGGCTGCTACAGCCGCGGATACACGCCCTCAGGCCCGGCGCTGCGCAGCTTGCGGAAGCTTTCACGGACAGACTCGCTGCCAGCGGATTGGCTGCGAGCAGCGCCAATCTCACGTTCCCCTCGGGCGAGGCGGGACTCAGTGCCGCGCTCCCTGCATCCGCTCTGCTGCGCGCGCGCGTGGTGGGTGCGAGTATGGGGTCGGGCCTGCTCACCGGGTGAGACGCTGGCTGCTTGTCGCTAGTGGATGGTAATTGCTTGCCTCGCGCTAGAAGGAAGGTAGTGTGGTGTGACTAACGGGTATTTATTATATCCTCGATGGCTCGAGGGCCACCTTCCCTCTACCCGTCCTGGTCCGGGCGCGAACGCTATAGGGCAGCTAAGGGCGCTCCCCGCGGGGCGGGAAGCAAAGCCGGGCTTGCGGGCGCGCACACGTGGAACGCGTTCTCTGAGCGGGTCTGGGCTACGGGGTGTTGTGGCTTGGTCTTTGTTGCGGCCCATTCCCCAGACCCTTCTGGGTGGAGGACTTAAAGTTTGTTTTCCAGGCAGCAGATTTAACCCATGGCAACTGTAACTCATCTTGTGTGGGTGGCGGTTTATAGTATTGTATCCTGTGGCATCATACAAGGGGTGCAAGTTAAACTCTTTAAAGTTAATCACGATTTTTGCTCGTGGCCTTCTGGGTTTATCCGTACGCCGAAGAAGACAGGCACCTATATTACATGCTAAGGAAATGTGAATACCAAAAATTGATCCTGAGGAAAGTCTTGATTAGGTTTTTTGGAATCGCCTTTGAAATGTAATTTCCCTCGCCTTGGCAGTGCAGAAAGTTTGTGATTTTTATTGCCGAAATAGCTTTCAACATTTTGAAATTGACTTAAGAGAATGTTGGCTGTGTATGTCTATGTATCTTGCATTTCTGTTGGCTTTGTGAACCTAATTGTTTTGGATTTAGTCTGATCTTTAAATAAATGATTTCTTTGTGTTCTCTTTAATGGAAGTCTGTGAGTTCTCTGATCTTTACTGCTTTTTTAGGCACACCTGTTGTCCTTAACTGACTTTCCGGGTCATCAGCACTCCTTCAGAAGTGTTCCTTTTCCCTCCCAGCAAATATGGAAGACTGACTATCTTGATATTCCCAGACATTCTTTGCTGTGATTTGTAAGCCCGATTAAACCCTTCCACTTTTTCAAAAGCATTCATTTGGTACACATATGGTATAGAGTGCTATATTCCAGGGGCTATGCTAGGGATCTGTGATTGATATAAAACCCGTGTCCTCAAAGAACTCTGAGTCAGGAGGAACAGACAGAAACACATATTAATAGAGTAACTTGTGATGAGGTTAATTAGAAATGAGGTAAAGGGGGACTGCAGAGGAAGGAATACCTAATCTGTTGGCAGGTGAAGGAAAGGAGGCTGCAGCGGGGAAGAAAGGCTTTCTTGAAGAGTTGATACTGAACTAAATCTGGAAGGATGATTAGAAGTCAGCTGAGAGAGAACCATGTGAGCTGAGGAAGGAGTGAGTGTCACCATGTTAAGAGAGACGAGTTGGCTGGGCACGGTGGCTCACACCTGTAATCCCAGCACTTTGGGAGGCCAAGGCGGGCGGATCACCTGAGGTCAGGAGTTCGAGACCAGCCTGGCCAACATGTTGAAACCCTGTCTCTACTAAAAATACGAAAATTAGCCGGGCGTGGTGGTGCGCTCCTGTAATCCCAGCTACTTGCAGGGCTGGGACAGGAGAATTGCTTGAACCTGGGAGGCAGAGGTTGCAGTGAGCCAAAATCGCTGCACTCTGGCCTAGCAACAAAGTAAGACTCTGTCACACAAAAAAAATAAAAAAAGACAAGCTGTGCAGTATGATCGCCCTAGAGCACATTTGGGCAATGATGGGATGACTGGGAGAGTAGGCAAAAATCCAATTGTTAAGAACTTTGTACTTAACCTGGTTGGCAGTTGGAAACCTTTATAAAAATTTTAAGTGGGGCAGCAACATGATGAAATTTAAATACAGAAAGAACCCTATAGGTGGTTGAGATTCGAGTCAAAATATCAATTAGGTGGTTATTGCAGTAGTTCAGGAGAGAAGGGTTGAGAGGCTGAATGGAGGCAGTACAAAGAGGAGAGGACTAGTTTGGGAAACATTTAGATAGTAGGAGAGAGATGACTGGGTGGCAGGATGTAGAGAGCGAGTAGAATTTCTAGGATGACTTCAAGGTTTCTAATTTTGCTTTATGTGCCTGGATGGAAGGTGTTTGAGATCATGGCCTTTGGAGTCAAACATGCCAAGGTGTGCATCTGCCACTTAATAGTTTTGTGATCTTGAGCAAGTTACCATGCCTTTAAATCCTATTTGGTGATAAAGGATGATAGTATACGTAGAGTTGTGAGGATTAAATAGGATAATATATATAAAATTCTCATGATGGCTATTACTTTTATTATTAAACAAGAAATATAGGAAGAACAGTTGATTA
Source organism: Pongo pygmaeus (assembly GCF_028885625.2). Taxonomy (NCBI): domain Eukaryota; kingdom Metazoa; phylum Chordata; class Mammalia; order Primates; family Hominidae; genus Pongo; species Pongo pygmaeus. Next base: position 89,763,164 of record NC_072384.2, read on the forward strand.
GAGGCCGGTCGTGGTGGCTCATGCCTGTAATCCCAGCACTTTGGGAGGCCGAGGCGGGCGGATCACCTGAGGTCAGGAGTTTGAGACCAGCCTGGCCAACATGGTGAAACCTTGACTCTACTGAAAATACAAAAAATTAGCCAGGTGTGGTGGCGGGCACCTGTAATCCCAGCTACTCGGGAGGCTGAGGCAGGAGAATCGCTTGAACCCGGGAGGTGGAGGCTGCAGTGAGCTGAGATTGCGCCATTGCATTTCAGCCTGGGCAACAAGAGCGAAACCTGAAACTCTGTCTCAAAAAAAAAAAAGAAAGTTAGAGAAAGATTCTCTAATCAGTTTGGGACATGCTATGTTTAGGTTGCCTTCAGGTCATCTAAATGATGATATTTAGAAGGTAGATGGAAGTAAGGCCCTAAAGTCCAGAAAAAAAGTGTGAGATACAGGTGAGCTGGGGATGGTGTGGAAGCCAGTTGAAATTATGTATATAAAGGGAAGGAGGATACTTTTTCTAATGTTTGCATTAGCATAAGAAAGATGCTGATAAATTATATTTAGTGGTCCTTCATTAATATTCATGAAGTGAAGGGCTTGCCATGAGTGAAGCATTTGATTGTTCTGCCTGGCATCCAGAGATACATAATACATAATGTCCTACATTCAAAAGTTGTACAGCAGGAAAAAAAAAAGTTTTACAGTTCAGGACAAAGATGTAGTAGGTTTAATTATACGATTTAATTAATTTAATCTTTACAGTTATTTTACATTGATTATAGGACAAAATGATATTTGATATTTTGAATATATTAGTTTATCCAAATACGTAATTAAAATTAACTTCACTTTTTTTTTTTTTAACCTTTTTTAATGTGAGTACTAGAAAATTTTAAATGATATATATGGCTTACATTATAGTTCTATTGAACAGTGCTGGATAGAGTACTGGTTAAAATGGCAGGCTCTGAAATCACGCTACTTTGGTTTTATCCTAGCTCTTACTAACAGCTACATAATACTGAGGAAATTAAACTTTCTAAAACTCAATCAGCTAATCTATAAAATGGAGATAATACAGATATCATATGCTTATGAATTTGGTAGAGACACAGATATTCAGACTGTAGCAATATTAGGAGAGAAGAAAGATGACATGACATGGAAGAAGAGTATGAAAAGAGATGCAGACATCTTAAGACCAGAAGACACAATGGGATGGGGTAGATAAAGTGTGATGGAATTCATGCTATGAATTGCCATGATCTTAGTAAACTAGAAGAATGAGGAATGTTGGGATGCAATTATAGAGATTTAAAAAAAAGATTTTGGATTTGGCATTGTAGGAGATGAGGTATTATAGGAAACGAGACAAAGATGATGAGATTAAGACTGCTCAGAAGGAGTCAGTCTAGGTTTATACCCCAAAGTTTTGTTGATCAGTGTTTTTCTTAGATCCTTGGGATTTCCTAGCTGAGGTGGAAGACTTCTTGAACCCAAGCCTAATGTGTGAGCCCCTTTGGGGTAGGGGTTAGAAGTGGGGGGATTGTTCATTTGGGGGTTTAGAGGAGCTCAGTTTAGTCCCAGTACCCTGGGATGTTTTTAGCATTTATATGCCAAACACTGTAATACATTATTTATATATACTACTTTATTTACTTCTCACCACAATCATATGATATCATTATTAGATCCATTTTATAGATTAGGTGATTGCATTTTAGAGAGTTTAATTTCCTCAGTGTTACATATCTGTTAGTGTAAGAGCTAGGATAAAACCAAAGTAGTGTGATTTCAGAGCCTGCCATTTTAACCACTGCTCTATCCAGCACTGTTCAATGGAACTATAAGCCACATATATCATTTTAAATTTTCTAGTAGTCACATTAAACAGATTTTTTAAAAGGTTAGTTTTAGTAATATATTTTATGTAATCTAGTGTATCCAAGTAGGATAAAATCATCCTATAATCAATGTAAAAAATTGATATGATTTTTATTAATGCTGAGTTGGAAATTGAGTGTGTATTAACACATCTCAATTTGGACTACTCACGTTTCTAGTGCTCTAGTGTTCAGTAAGCTACATATGAACTAATGGCTACCATATTGGACAGTGCAGATCTGTCTCTTAGATTGAGGTAATTCTGAAGCTTTGGAAGAGTGCAGAGGTGCCTTTTGCTTGTGACAGCACTAATTTGTGTGAATGTTATGATGATGGAGTAGCCTGTAGTCCACTGTTGTCCTGCTTGACTGGGACAGGAAAGCCTCCCAGCTGTTGAGAACAACAAAAACAACTATTGAGAGGTAGTTATTCACAGCTGCTCTCCTGAGAACTGGGTACCCCAAAACTGAATCAAATATATAGATTAATTAGAGGGTAATTAATATTTAAAAAGAATTCCCAGCATTCCTTTACATAATGATCTCTCATAATACTCTACATTTTATAAGGCCTTATCATTTGTAGAACAACACTTTATATATACTTCCTTATTTGATTCCTCACAGTAAACCAGTGAGGTATTAGCTCCATCTTTATAGATGATGAATTGATTTATGGAGGGATTTGAGTGATTTGCTCCATTTTTATAGATGACAAATTGATTTATGGAGGGATTTCAGTGATTTGCTGAGTTTATGTGTAATAAAGGTGAACCCCCAATACCTATTTTATAGGCTCTGGTCTGTTATATTTTTTTCATTGTGCCAATCACCTTTGCCTTGTATATAGCAAAATATACCGTATTTATGAACTGTGATCAGTTAACACTCTCGGAACCCAATATGTTGGCCTCTTCCCAGAAGTGCATTCCTTAAACTCCTGTGTAATTGTTATAGTGCCTATACTCCATTTCCAACTCAATTACTGAGTCTTTCTTTATATGTCTTTGTTTTATGCTGCCTGAGAAATAATCCTAAACTGATGACTTTTTGTTGTGTTTGTTTTTGGTGTTGCTATTTTATTTGCACCTAGATTGCATAGGATTAAATCATCATAGGAGCATGTAACTAGTCATGGGAAATAAAGTACCTTGAGTCCACTCCCAGCCCCCATTTTTTTTGTCCAATAAAATCTTGATTCTGCAGAGGAATTGCATGTTGTCAAGCTTGTGCTTATTTTCCTGTAATTTTTTCTGAAATTAGGCAATAAGATGCAAAAAGCACCCCCCTCCCTGCATGCTTTACAGATGGAATTTCCATAGAACGTTTTTGGATTTTTCATTTGTTTGAACAAAGGATTTCCAGTTACCAACAGAGATTTTGGATTTGCAGGTTGGATCTATAAAGGACCTCAAATGCCAACTTAGAGATTTGAGCTTTATATTATTGGCTTTGAGGAGCCACATGATTAAAATAATGTTGTAGGCAGAATAATATAGAGCATAGTTATCTGACATGTCTGGTATGAGACTAGTTCAGATTAACAGTAATCCTAACTCTAAAGGAGCTCAGTGATTGAAAAAGGCATTATAACTCATCAGAATGCATGGATGACTAATGATGTTTAAATGAGACTGTTGGTAAGGCACATAACTGATTGTCATTATCCACTTCCCAAAGTTATATTATCACTTGGTCATTCTCAGCCAACATTACAATCATTATAGCACAATTGTTCTTATCATTATTCAGTTATTACCATAGCATTTGTTTTTAAGAAATCTTTTTAGAACATGCATGTCTTGATTCCAGTATCTGTGAGCTTTCAGTGATCTACTGTAATGAGTTTGGACTAAGATGTAGTTGGCACAGACATTTAAGGAAATAGATTTGAAAAAATCTCAAGTGAAAAGTACCTGGGCCCAGTTACTTACTCAGCTTTCAGCCTCTTAAATGTCCATAATAAGTATAATGTTTTATACATAGTACCTACTTTCTATGGTTTAGCGGTTTAAATGCAATCCCATATGTAAAGTGTTCAGCATACTATATATTTAATGTAGTAGTTGCTGTTCTTATTGTAATCATCATTTTAATAAACGGCAGTATAGACTGGGTGACCAAAGGTGAAGAGTCATTGAGGCTAATTAGGAAATTATATTGGGAACTAAACGTGAGAAATACTAAGAAAAGAATTGATAGGATTTAGGAGTTGATTAGATTTGAGTCAGGGTGAATGGATTATTCCTGTAGGAAAGTTGTGGGTTTAGGGTAGGGATTGGTTAATTATACCTGGAGTTTGAGCTAGTGATTATTTCAGCAGGCAGTTGGAAATACAGAGTTCAAGTTTGCAAGAAAAGTCAGAATATAATTAGTCACACAAAATCCTGGAAGAAATTAGAAAAAAAGCAATTTCTTCCTCTAATGTTATTGTGGACTTTTTTTTTTTAGGTGCTTGTGGTAGAATATTGCGGACTTTTTGAACCCATTTTTGGTTATTTTTATTCATAGGCATTTATATGTATTCATATATTAGGTATCAATAGAGGAATTGTTGAAGGACTTGCCTTACTTCTGCCTCTTAATAACTGGATGACCTTGGACAAGTTTTCTAATTTCTTTATGCCTCAGTAGTTTTATAAAATTGAGGTGATAATGACACCTGTTTTCATAGGGTAATAAGAAGAAATAGAAGACTTATGGCTGGGCGTGGTGGCTCACGCCTGTAATCTCAGTACCTTGGGAGGCCAAGGCAGGCGGATCACTTGGGGTCGGGAGTTTGAGACCAGCCTGACCAACATGGCAAAACCCCATTTCTACTAAAAATGTAAAAATTAGCCAGGTGTCCTGGCGGGCGCCTGTAATCCCAGCTACTCTGGAGGCTGGGTCAGGGGTGCCTGAACCTGGGAGGCAGAGGTTGCAGTGAGTCGAGATCAAGCCACTGCACTCCAGCCTGGGTGACAGCAAGATTTCATCTCAGAAAAAAAAAAAAAAAAAAAAACAGAAATAGAAGACTTAATATTGTATGTGCTAACAGTTGAGCATAGCATACAGTAAGTCTCAATGAAGATGATCTGTTATCATCTGTCATTATTATTGCCGTTTGTCCTGTTGGTCAGGAATGTTTAACAATTCTTACAAGTTGCATTTTTATCTTCTAGCTGCTCTGTTAAAAGCGAAAATGAAACAATTGCCTGCGGCAACAGTTCGACTCCTTTCAAGTTCTCAGATCATCACTTCGGTGGTCAGTGTTGTAAAAGAGCTTATTGAAAACTCCTTGGATGCTGGTGCCACAAGCATAGATGTTAAACTGGTGAGTGTCCTTGAGAACCCAAATACCTTTAAGACAAAGAATAGGGGCTGGACACATGTTTTCTCCTTAAACTGTGACCTTTATTTTATTTCTTTACACCAATAAATTATTCTTAGGACATTGGACCCTTTGTCTTAAGAGTAAATCCTTAAAAATAAATTTTGATTTAAATTAACATTATAGTAACACTAAAGGAAATATAAAAGAAAACATGTTCTTTAGGTCTCCATCACCTGAGACGTCTAATGTTTGTATTTTCTACAAATATTGGTTATTCATATTTCCTTGTTTTAGATATTTACTTTTGCATTTTATTTTTTCCATCTAATCTAATTTCAAACCGTTTCCCTTGTTACTTTTTTCACATTTTAAAATTTAAGTGCTGTATATTAAATCATTTGAGTAAATATGGCCTATGTCACTCATTATGATTTGTTGCAATTAGTTTCCATGACTAGTTCCCCTGTTCTAAATTGCTAACACATAGAGATATGGTCTTTTTTATTCATTTTTGTGTCCTCTTTACCTGGCTAGTACCTAGTACGTACTAGGAAGGTAAATAAATCTGATTGAATGTAAGAATACATTTTTTTAAATCTCTTAATTATCAGATGTTTATGCTATTTCTAGTGTTATAGAACTAGAAACAATGCTGATAGAAATATATTTGTAGGAAAGGGACCTAACTTTTTCTTATCTACCAGATAAGATTCTATGAGGTAGACATGTGTATGTGTATATATATATATATATTTTATATGGACACAAATATATATATATCTATATGTAAAATAAAATCCCTTCTTATAAATCACTTGTCATAAAACACTGTGACTTAACTACTACTATACCCATTTTATTTGTTATTTATTTATTTATTTTTTGTTTTTTTGAGGCGAAGTCTCGCTTTTTCGCCCAGGCTGGAGTGCAATGGCGTGATCTCGGCTTACTGTACTCTCCCTCCCCAGTTCATGCAATTCTCCTGCCCCAGCCTCCTGAGTAGCTGGGATTACAGGCACCTGCTACCACACCTGGCAAATTTTTGTATTTTTAGTAGAGGTGAGGTTTTGCCGTGTCGGCCAGTCTGGTCTTGAACTCCTGACCTCAGGTGATCCGCCCACCTCGGCCTCCCAAAGTGTTGGGATTATAGGTGTGAGCCACTCGTGCCTGGCCGTACTATACCCATTTTACAGATAATGTTCTGAGAAGTTTCCCAAAGTCTCATAATTAGTAAGTAGTGGAGCTAAGACTAGAATCCAGGTCTTTCTCACTCTTAAAACCCATTCTTGATCTTCTCTCTGTGCCAGTGGTTCTCATGATGTTTGAGTGCATCAGAATAACTTAGGATGTTTGTTAAAACCGTTACTGGGTCTTACTCATACAACTTCATAGTCTAGATGGGGCCTGAGAATTTGCATTTCTGGTAAATTTCTAATTGATGCTGATGCTGGTGGGTTATGGAACACACTTTGAGAACCATTCTTCTATATCAAACCTCTGCTCTGTTTTGAATACACTCTAAGCTTTATAAATGAGAAAACAAATATATTAAATTAAACCCAAAGAAAGACAATTTGTTTTTCTTAGGCATTTCATATAGTCAGTTCAGTCTGATTAGAGTATAATTGATAATGATTAAACAGGATTAGATAGTTATATCTGACAGACTTCACTTAAGAATCTTTGGCAGGCAAACATCTTTTTCTTAAACATTTCTGGAAGAAAAACTGGTTTTTAAAACAGTGTTACAAAGCCAACAGAAGTCCTGTATAAACTAAGTTAAATATTTTAATCTGGCTGTAAATTTTAGTCTCTTGACATTTACCATTATTTGCTTTGTAGAATTTTAAGATATACACCTTAAATGTGTGGCTCTACTTAATAAGACCTGTTTCATTATGGTTTTATGCTATAATAGCTATCCTGACTAGATATGTTTTCATAATTAATTAAACGTGATGGTACTATTTTAAACATTTAAACAAATCTTTGTGTTCTTATTACGGGGTTTCGAGACCATGTTGCCCAGGCTGGTCTCGAACTGCTGACCTCAAGTGATCCACCCATCTCAGCCTCCTAAATTGCTGGGAGTACAGGCGTGAGCCACCATACTTGGCCTGATTTTTCTTTAAAATGAGCAAGACAGACGGTTCCCAGAATGTAAACTTAACTTTATTGGTTTATTTATTTATTTTGAGACAGTCTCATTCTGTTGCCCAGGCTGAAGTGCAGTGGTGCGATCTCGGCTCACTGCAACCTCTGTCTCCCGGTCTCAAGCGATTCTCCTGCCTCAACCTCCCAAGTAGCTGGGATTACAGGTGTGTGCCACCATGCCCAGCTAATTTTTTGTATTTTTAGTAGAGACCGAGGTTTCACCATGTTGACCAGGCTGGTCTCAAACTCCTGACCTCTGATGATCTGCCTGCCTTGGCCTCCCAAAGTGCTGCAGTTACTTGCATGAGCCACTGTGCCCAGCCAAACTGAATTTTAGATTGAGAGGTGTGAGGAAGAAAATCTTAGGCATCTGTCTCCAATGTTTTGTATATCTAATTTATCTAAAAATTGCTGACATATACAGTATTATATCATTTTAGGTTATTAAAGAGACGTGATTTTATTTTAAATGCCAGAGTCAGCATAATTATAGAAAGATTTTTTTTCCCCCTTTGTAACTTGCATCTGTGGTCATACACATAAGACTTTGTGGAGTAAAGTCAGACTTATTTATTATGGAAGTTGGCTACCAAATTTAGAATATGGTGTTCATAGAAAGTGTGATCACTATGAGAATTTAAATTTTGTTTTTGTTATATATGCATATTTTTAGTATAAGAATATAAAACTAAGCTATGAATTGAGATTTTGAAAAAATTTTCATCTGATATGATGGCTCACACCTGTAATTCCAGCACTTTGGGAAGCTGAGGCAGGAGGATCGCTTGGAGCCAGGAGTTTGATACCAGCCTGGACAACAAAGTGAGACCCCACCTGTACAAAAAATAAAAATAAAAATAGTTAGGCACTGTGGCGTGCACTTATAGTCCCAGCACCTCAAGAGGCTGAGGTAGGAGGATCACAAGCCCAGGCATTCAAGGCTACAGTGAGCTATGATCATGCCACTGTATTGTATGTAGCCTGAGTGACAGAGTATCTAAAAAAAAAGTCTTGATTTTTTTCAAATTAAAAACTCACTGTTGTTGCTAAATTAGATGTGTTTTCTCAGCAGTTTCCTGTTAGATGGCTGTTTGCAGAAAAAGATTTAGAAAGTTATAATGTAGTAAACATAGATTTTTATGTCTACAGTAAGGGAGAAAGTATTAAATATCAGGTTGATTCCTACCATAGAAAAGTAAAATAAGGAAACAAAAAACAAAATAAATAAATAACAATCAGGTTGAATAATGATACTTGCTAGGTTCTTCCTCACTAGAACATGTGTTACTTTGTCGCTGATGGAGTTCTGTTCTGTTTTGTTTTGTTTGAGGGCCATACATACCAAAGGTGTATGTAATTCAGAAGAATTTTTTTAGTCAAATTTAAACATAAATTATTGTTTATTGTAAATACCCATGATAATGAAACAGTGAAAAGAAACCTTAAAGATCAGCCTAACCTCCTTATTCAACAGTAGAATCTGTGTCCAGAGAAAACAAGGGAGTTGCCCATTGCACCATAACTAGAAATTAGTAGAGCTGAAGAATTTCAACTCTTATATCCATAATGCTATGCTTCCATAAAAGTAAATAAATGTCAAAATTCTTTCACTTGTGTTTCTTTCTAAGTGTGATAACAGTTTAATATTTTTACATATTAAAAGTGTTTTTTGACATTTTATAGGAGAACTATGGATTTGATAAAATTGAGGTGCGAGATAACGGGGAGGGTATCAAGGCTGTTGATACACCTGTAATGGCAATGAAGTACTACACCTCAAAAATAAATAGTCATGAAGATCTTGAAAATTTGACAACTTACGGTTTTCGTGGAGAAGCCTTGGGGTCAATTTGTTGTGTAGCTGAGGTAAGGTAATTATGTTGGTTATTTTAGTGATTTCATATTCACTGAATATTACAGTTAAAACTAACCCAGTATTTGGTGAAGTATGGTTTTAATTATTTTTATTATAGTAAAATATACATAACATAAGCCAGGCGAGGTGACTTATGCCTGTAATCCTAGCACTTTGGGAGGCCGAGGCAGGTGGATCACCTGAGGTCAGGAGTTCGAGACTAGCCTGGCCAACATGGTGGAACCCCGTCTCTACTAAAAATACAAAATTAGCTGGGTGTGGTGGCTCACATCTGTAGTCCCAGCTACTTGAGAGGCTGAGGCAGGAGAATTGCTTGAACTCAGGAGACAGAGGCTGCAGTGACCCGAGATTGTGCCGCTGCACTCCCACCTGGGCAAGATAGAGCGAGATTCTGTCTCAAAAATATATATATATACATAACATAAAATTTATCATTTTAACTATTTTTAAATGTACAATTCAGTGGCAGTGGCATTAGCTACAGTCACGTTGTTGTGTATCTATAACCACTATTCATCTCCACCACCTTTTCATTATTTCAAACTCTGTACCCATTAAACAATAATGCCTTTTCCCCCCATCCCCTAGTACTCACTGTTCTACTTTCTGTCTCTATGAATTAGACTATTCTAGGTATCACATATAAGTGGACTCATAAAATATTTGTTCTTTTGTATCTGGCCTATTTCTCTTATAATGTCTTCAGGGTTCATCCGTGTTGTAACATGCATCAGAATTTCCTTCCTTTTTAAGGCTGAATAATATTCCATCATGTGTATATACCACATTTTGTTTATCTGTTCATTTTCATCGGTGGACACCTGGGTTACTTTCACCCACCTTTGGGCTATTGTGAATAATGTTTCTGTGAACATTGGTGTACAAATACCTGTTTGAGTCCCTGCTTTTACTTCTTTGGGGTATATATCCAGCAGTAGACTTGCTATGTCATATCATAATTCTGTGTTTAATTTTTTGAGGAGCAGCAAAGTGTGTTTTGCATTTAAAAATTGTATTAAGAAAATTAAGCAGATATTTAACTATAGCACTTCTCAGAGCCTTTACTATATTCAAGCACGTTGTAAATCTCTAAGGTTGGTGGTTTATATAGGCACTTTTTCCTATACCTACTTGACCATCAAATTCTTTTATTGAGAAAGCATATCATTTTTGTTTGTTTGTTTGCTTGTTCTGTGGACTACACTTTGGAAATACCACTCTAATCAGTACAGTTAGTGAGATTATGCTCTAGAGATGTGAATTGACTTGGTCTAAACCCTAACTAGTTAAGGGCAGATTGGATCTGAGAACTTTACCCATCTGACTGTGGGTTAGGTGCTCAGTGTCTATGAACTCCTGAGTTCAGTGCTTGGCACACTCAATTGCATAGTTGCAATTATACTACACTGCCTCTGCCCCAGATCTTATAACTAGTTTGTGGCAAAGCCCATCTAGAACCTTGATCTCTTCATTTCTGTTATCTCAGTTGTGTTTGATCACGTGACTCTGTACTACTTTTTTTGTACTATACTATTACCCTGTGGATGTTGGGCTCTTATTGTGTGACAGTATCTATGTGCCAGGTGACAGGGTGATTGTGAGGGTCTCTTGAGCTATTGAAATTTGCCCAGTAGCCATGTAATCCTTCATTTGTGCTTAGGCTGGCAGGCCCTATTTAGGCAAGAATGTTCCAGTACAATAAAATGATAGGACTTCATACCTGTTGTTCTGGAAAAGTGGCACAGACATGAGATATTGTTGCTGTCTCCCCTTCTGGTCTTTGGACATCTGTTTAGTAGTCCAGTCTTGCCAAGAGTAATGATATATTCTCTAGGTTCATTGTGGTCTTCCCTCAGCCCTTCTGTTTTTGAAGTGCTGGCATAGGATAGTGTAGGTTTTCTCCATTTTTTGTGGCTAGCATTCCAGCTCAGTACAGATGCTCCTTGACTTATGAGGGGATTACATTCCTGATTAAACCTTTGTAAGTTGAAAATATCATAAATCGAAAATGCATTTAATATGCTTAACTTGCTGAGCATTACAGCTTAGCCTAACCTACTTTAAACATGCTCAGAACACTTACGTTGCTCTCCAGTTGGGCAAAATTATCTGGCAACATAGTACACTGGAGAGGATCTGTTGTTTATCCTCATCGTCACATGGCTGACTGGGAGCTGTGGGTCACTGCCTCAGCATTGCTAGCGTATCCACTGCTTTCTACTGAATGCATATCACTTCCACGCCACTGTAAAGTCAAAAAATCCTAAGTAGCACCATTGTTAAATTGGTGACCCTCTGGGTTCAGTTTTTTACTTTTGGGCTTTTCTGGCTGTGTAACATGATGTCTTAAGTAGGCCAGAGAAATTGCAAAGGAGATGAAGTTTAAGTGGAAGATTTTGCTGTTGGAGCATAGAGGACTAGGGGCCCTTGCTTATTAGAATCCAGATGTTTAGACATCATTAAAGGGAAATTGCTACATGTACTCTTAAAACCGCTGTCCAAAATCTAGCACACTGTGTACTTCTCTATTTTCCTCAGCACTCGCTTTATTTGGAGTTCACAGAGCCTTCAAATAGATTTTGGGGAAGAGGGACTAGAGGGTTCAATTGGGCATTGTCCATTTTTCTCCCCAAGACTATAAATGGGAATCCACAACCCTGGATCTTATACAAAGAGTTTGTCTTTAAAATTGCATGAGGTTTCCATCTGGGAACCTCTGAATCTGCCAGTACTGTTTAGCTGTCAGTGGCTACTTTAGAAGTCATTTTTTTTTTCTGTTTTAGAGCGTAAGTATTTGATTTTTTTTTTTTTTTTTTTTTAGCTGTCGTTCAAACTTGACAGGCTTTAAGCTTTATTTGGTAGATTATTGTGTCAAAAAAGATAATTTGGCATTTCTGTATTTTCTGCAAGATAGATATGTAACCCTTCAGAGCTGAAATTAGTCATAATTAGCTTTGCCTACTAGGTGGCAGCACTATACTTGGTTTTTAGAAAAAGGTTTCACATGAGCTGTATGATTTATTCAAATCTTCACTGTAGTTCTGAGTTTAGATGGCAGTTGTGTAAGTCTTTGTCCATTGGTCACTTTCTATCTTGTTTCCTTATTTGATTACTTAAACCCGCTTGATAGGCAAGTTTATCATTTTGTCTTTGTTTTATTTTGAGGCACTCAAGTGGCCTTGAGTATAGATAAAATAATTTTGCTCATCAGAATTACAAAAGAATTGTCAAAGTATCACAATAGTGGAAAACTATAAAGTTTAAAAAAAAATGTTTGCAATGCCAAGCATTTATCTTAGAAAACATTAACAGTATTTTATGGAGTTTCCTTTCTTACAAGTCTTTGGGAAAACCACATGTAGATGTGTGTGTATGCATGCACACACACACCTACACTAACAACACAATGAATTTTTACATATGTGTACTCCTGATCAAGATTTAGACCATTATCAGAACCCCAGAAGGTTCCCTCATACCCACTCCCAGTCAGTACTTCTCAGAGGTAGCTGTCATTCAGACCTCTGTCAACACAGATTAGTTCTTTATGTTCTTGAACTTGATATAAGTGAAATCATATGGTATGTATTATTTTGGCACAGAGTTTTTGATGATGATTTAGGTTTGATTGTACCTGAAAACTAAAGGAAATACAGAGCTAGTTGGAAGGAACTTTTATAGTAGTAGGGGACCCTAGTACACCATCTAGATCCCCCACTTCAGGACTGAGCAGTCAGCCTCCAGCTGCCAAGAGTGTTGGTGACTCACCCCTGAGTCTCCATCTGGAGCTTGCCCTTACCGCAGCTGAAGACAGCTGCCTTACCCAAGTCATGCAGGGCAACCTGCATCCAATGAATCCAGTGACTGGTTGAGGGGTTATAAACGTCCCAGTTCAAGACAACATTGCCCTATGCCCACTGGTGATCATCCCAGAGAACCCCCCAATAAACTGCCTGCTCACTAATCTCCATCTCAGAATGAGCTTCATGGATTAGCCAGCCTACAATGTAGGTCTTCTGTGCTTCAGTCTCTTCATAGTACTGATGAGGAAACTGAGGTCTTTTGAAGCCAAATGCCAAGTCTTCTTACCTCAACTTCAAAACACTGTCTCTAATACTCAAGTAATATTCATTGTCTACTGCATGCAGGGTGCTGCGCTAGGTAGTTGATTTCAGAGGAATTGTACACAGTGAAATATGAAATTTGTAACCTATTCAGGTATATATTGTGTGTTCAAGGCAAAGCCCAGAGTTCAGTCCTAATTTCATGCCTTTCAGTAATGTATTTTCCGTGGTAGGTTATATTACCTCTTTACTGGCATGATTAGAAATGTATTTATAAAGTTTAAAAATACCTCCATATTAAATATTAAATTATTTACAAATATACCCAGGCCTGCAGTGCTAAGTTCAATAGATAAGTTGTTAGGAGTAGACAAGTTGAAACTTATATGGGAGGACTGTGAATAGTATTTGAGAAAAACAGGAAGTAAGGTATGTTTGCTGAAGTCAGTTACATTTAAAAATAAATATTTTTAAATAAGACTTAATGGGTGCATTTTGGGAGAAAAGAGTTCACTTTTTAAACTTAACGAATATTCCTCCGCACTCAGAAAGAATTGAGGTTTCATATATAGAAAAAATATATTTTCAAGACTGGCTTATTTTGAAACTTTTTAGATGAAAATTACAGTGAATGCAATAAAAATTAGTAATTTGGTTATTTTGTCTACCAAACTAACTGATGCATATAATTTTAAAGTCATAGGGTTGTAAACCGTCCTAGGCTCAGTGGATCGATACATAATTGGGCACACTATTAAAGAGCCATCACCTATAACTCTAGTTGTTGACATTACTTTCTGTTTATTTAAAAAATGTTATTAAAATTAAGTTAGACTTTCAGCAAAATTGGCTGGAGAAATCTAAAATACATCTAATTCTATGTTCTTTATTTATATACTTGAATGGTCAGTTTTCCTAATTTGTCAATTATAAAATAACTTCCAACCTTAAACAGTCCAAAGAAGTAAAGCATTATTTTTGTTTTGTTTTGTTTTATAATTTTTATAATTTTTTTGTAGAGATAGGGTCTCACTCTCTTGTTCAGGCTGGGCTCAAAATCCTGGCCTCAAGCAATCTTCCTGCCTCAGCCACCCACATTGCTGGCAGGCAGGAGCCACTGTGCCCTGCAGGCATTCTTTTTATATCTACAGAGTAAACTATTGGTATTTTAAAATGGAATTACTGCTTTCATGATCTGTGATGAGTATATCAGCAACTGACACAAATTTACTGGTAATGGTTTTCTTTAAAATCATAACAGCAAGCATAACTTCTTGAAATTTATTGTTTGTAGAGCAATAATTTTGAGAAATTTGTCATCTTCAATGTTTAATTACTGGTACTAATTACTAAGCACAGTGACTGGGTTGAAATAGAGAGAGTGAAAATCCTGTCTTGACCGTCTCATAAAAATTTTTATAAAGATAGTGTGTATTATTCCTATCACATAATAAAAAAGACAAAATATTTTTCTTTTTAGGTTGATATTTTATATGTGTTATCAAAGAAATGTTTAAGAAACTAACAACATTTTTGAACTGGATTTTACATGGAGGCTGGTTTTAGAAATATAGAACAGTTTATTTTATTTTATTTTATTTTTTTCTTAAAGAACAAATTCTGAAGTAGGAGTCAGAAGCCTAATTCTAAATCCTGAGTGTTTGAATAGGAGCCCTGGCCAAAGGCCAAAGTCAGATTAAGTTTTCTGAGAATTTTTTTTTTTTTTTCATTTATCAAGTGAGGGTCAAATACAATAATACATCTTACAGTGTCTTGAATATTGTGTACATACAGATGCAAGTTATTTCTACTTTGGACTTGTATGTGAAAAGTAGTATGCATCTGGATAAGATCATTAGACTTGCTTATTCCCCTCTGCAAACAGTATTTCACCTCTGCATTCAATGTATGCTATTCCACATTTTGGGGAAATCCTTTCTAAAATGTAATAGCCATTCATAGGTAAATTCCTTCTAATTCTCACCAAATGTCTTCATTCTGTAGTGTTAGTTCATTTTTTTCTCTCGTTTTTCCCTCAGAAGAATAAATGTCATCCTCTGCATAACATTTACATTTATTGATTCATTCATCCACCATTTAAATGATTACAATGTACTGAATATTATTCTCGCCTTGTCAAGCTCATTATGCAGTTGACCCTTGAATATCACCCAGTTGAGGTGCAGACCCCCCAACCCCACCACTTTGCTATGCAGTCAAAAATTCACATGTAACTTTTGACTTCTTAAACTTAACTACTGTTGACCGGCCTCCTGTTGACTGGAAGATAACATATTTTGTATGTTGCATGTATTATATACTGTATTCTTACAATAAAGTAAGCTAGTGAAAATAATGTTATTAAGAAAATTATAAGAGAAATATGTTTGCTATTCATTAAGTGGAAGCTGTTCATTAAGTGTTCATGTTGAGTAGGCTCAGGAAAGGGTAGAAGAGGAGAGATTGGTCTTGCTGTCTCTGGTGGCAGAAAATCTGTGTGTTAAGTGGACCTGCACAGTTCAGACTTGAGTTGTGGAAGGGTCAACTGTACATAATTTTGTGATGTGATAATATAGGATCTGTAGGTTTGTTTTTGTATCACCTCACATTAAGCCTCCAGGGCTTAGAGGAGCAGAATGAGAAGCTGAGTCATTTTGTTTTGAAGATGGAAGTTGGGACTCACTTATTTGTGGGCCCACATACTATAAAAGGGTCAGGGGAAGCCCCTAGTGTCATTATGATGGTTCTAAGCCAAGGACTCCTGACTCCTTTTCCACAGTGTAGGGTTGTCTCATATATTTTTTGTAGCTGTGATGGAAGAGCTTTAGTCAAAATACGTCTGGGAAGTTTTGAAGCAGTTGGAATATTTTACTTCCTAAATGCAGCTTGGTCACAGATGATGGAACTCTGTTGCTAGGAGAAAAGCCAGGGCCAAGATCTCCCTGTTGGTAGGCTCCCCATAGTGGGTATCTGGGAACAAGTCCTGCAGTCAGAGTACTTTAATTAGTGCACAGTATTTGCACAGGCAGGCAGGCAGGCAGGCATACTCACATGTAGAAAAGAAAACATTTCAGCCATTCAGGCAAAAGTCTGTATTTGACCTGAATCGTAAAGACCCTGCGTTTTCAACTCGTTTTTGTGTCGGTCTTCATCTAAAAGTTAGCCCCCCCAAAACTCAAAAGGCTTTATCATAATTACCTTAAATGAATTTTTGTCAAGAGGATTTTTACCTGAATTATCAGGATATATTCTAAGTTTTTTCTTTACTTTTTATCTAAACATTGAAGAAAAACTATGTTTATCTGAAGTTTAAATGCTTTTATGTAATTTTAATTTTGTAATGATACTGCGATTTCTTGAAACTCAGTAAACTGGACCAGAGAGTCAGTTTTTAATAACTGACAACTAATATAGCCTCCAAGGTCCTCTAAGGACTTGTAAAACTTTTCCTTTTAAAATACTGGTTTTCTTTATTTCTTCTCTTGACACCACTAGATTCACTCTCTGCCACCATTCCTCAGTGTCTCTAGTAAGAATCACCAGTAATAGTGTGTACTGTTAGAGATGCTCCTGATGGTGGAGTTACTGCAGGCTCAAATGCTAGCTCCTGCACAGCTAATGAATTCTGAACCTGTGCCTGGTCCAAAAAAGAGTTTCCTGCTCCGGACACAGGGTCATATAAGGAAACAAACTCTCGAAATACAATTCCCTTTCCTTCCTCTGTGGAACACACTGTATTTCATAAATTTATGAAGTACACTTATGTGTTTGCTTTATGTTTTACTGTCTTTAGCCATGAATTGGAAAGCATTTCATATCTAAATACATTTTCATAGTATTCTACAAATTGTAATTTTACAAAATTTTAATGTTGGAAAATAGAGGGTTTTTTTAAATTTTAACATAAATGTTACATTATGAGCACTAAGGTCTTATTTTGCTTTTTAGCACTTCAGTTTCTTCGTCTAGACTGGAGTATATATGTTTAAAGGATGAGCAAATTAATACCTTGTAAGATACTTTGAAGTGGTTAAAACAAAATCCCATGTAACCTTATAAAGTATTAGCATCATCTTCATCTTATCATCACCCTTCCCTTAAAGATGATCCGTGTAATCATTTATTCAGGACCATCTAGAAGCCACTGGCAGGGTTAGTACTGGAACTCAGAGTTCCAGGGCCGCCTTTGCTCAGTGACACCAACTTTAGGTCAGGTGGCTAGTTCTTTGGAGTAGAGAAATAGAATTCAGTTGACCTTAGCATTTTGGAAGAGCAGTTGGTTAAATGTAGAATTGTCTTTAAAGGGATAATTATGGAATAATTAGGCACAGAAAAGAAAATCTCTAGCACTTTCTGTCCTCTAAATTACACTGTTTTTGAACCATGGAATGTATTTTGGAAGAAGTAGATCCCTTAAGAGTACTCAGAAGCTCACAACTTTGTTTTAGGTTCTGCTATTTTGGGGCATAGTATCACAGTAATAGCAGCTTGACATAGTGCCCCTAGTAAGAGTTTCATAGACTTCTATTTTCAGAGAGAATCTAACGTCCTCTGCTGGTACTGTGAGCTGGAGAAGCCGTTTCTTTTTGTTGCTCTGATATTCCCTGCATGGTACCAACATGTTCCACAGAGCTGTAGGCCCTACAGTAAATCTGCTTGGTTAGGGCAGGGTGACAGAACCTTCAAATATAGACCCATCTGGATTCAGATGAGTTCCAGCAGTGGGGTTGGATTCTTATGGTGTCTAAATTATATAGATTTACTTTAGAATATTCAGCTCTTTGTATAAAGATGGCCAAGAAAGATGACTCCCAATTTTGGGTCATCATTGGCTCACCAGACGTGTGAGGAGGCTACCTTCTTCCCTATGCTTTCCTTGCCAGCATCCCCACTCCCCACTGTTTTTTTGGTTTTTTTTTCTGACAATGGCATATTTTACTATTGTTGTACTTTCATACCTACCTCATGGGGTAAGTAAATAGAAAACAGGATGAAGCTAGCTCAAAAGAGGGCAGACACTTTAAAATATATATTTCTATGACTAACATCTGAGGAAATATTTTCATGCTGAATGAAATGTCTTCTTGACTTATGCTTACATATTTTAAAGATTTTTTTAATTAATAAAAAATATATGCTTAATGAGTTTAAAGCTCAGTTGTAAGAAAAAATATCTGTAAATATATATATAATTTAATTTTTTTGGACCATAAACTTGAAATACAGAAGTGCAGTTTTACACATAATAAAGAAGGGGGAGGGAGTGATCACTTTACCAAAGAACTATTCATTTACCAACAAATTTATGGAAATAGTCTGTTAAAAAGCAAGTTCCCTTAATACAGTTGAAGTACTTGCTTTTACAGACATAAGTCATATAATGCATACAATACAAATGGCATTTGAGGTATACTTGTTTGTGTACGAGTGTTTTAATAAAGTGAAATACTCAAAACAGTAATTTGCAACGTAAAAAAATACAAGCTGGCCTGTTGCTTATTCATGTAACTCTAAGGAATATTACAAAAGAACTGGTCACAAATGTTTATTAGGTAAAATACACTATTGAGTAAATATATTATGCAATAATCATTTCAAATCTTTGATAATGAACCTATTGCAATATCTGAAGTGTTAGTTTTATTAGATGTTTTTTTCCCCCAGGTTTTAATTACAACAAGAACGGCTGCTGATAATTTTAGCACCCAGTATGTTTTAGATGGCAGTGGCCACATACTTTCTCAGAAACCTTCACATCTTGCTCAAGGTAAGAAAGTAGCTTTGTATACAAACATTCTTTACCTTTTCTGTCTTAATTATTGGTTTAAAAAAAAAGAAGTTACTCCGTGAATACAAATGTATTGCTTTGGGCTTGGTCCTGATAAAGGCTAGTTAACTTCCAAGTAAACATTCAGCCTTTATTCTAGCCACCAATTTCTTAAATATTTAGAATTGTTCTCAAAAGGAACTGTATTGCTTTGGGCTTGGTCCTGATAAAGGCTAGTTAACTTCCAAGTAAACATTCAGCCTTTATTCTAGCCACCAATTTCTTAAATATTTAGAATTGTTCTCAAAAGGAACTGTATGAGAGACTGGACACTTCCATGGACTAGTTACTCCTCTGTAAAAACTAAGAGTATTTATTTTACCAGTGCTGGATTACCAGTGTCATCTTCATATATGAAGAAGATTAATATTTTATTGAAATATATAAAACATAATTGATTTGGTAATAGTGGTAATAAACCATACCATCAAGATATGATTAAATAGATAATTTAAAATCTATTTATTTATGGAAAACTTCAAACATGCATAAGAAGTTACTGTACTTATCACTCAGTTTCAATAATTTATCAACTCATTGCTAAAGTTCTTTCATGTAATACCCTCGCCCATTTCCTCCCTTTCTATATTACTTTGAAGCAAATACATATTGTTTCTACTTGTAATGTAGTTAGTGTTTTATATACTTTTATGTAATATTATTACATTTTAATTGATATCTTATGTTTTTATTTTTTATTTTATTTTATTTTCCTGAGACAGGGTCTCACTCTCACACAGGCTGGACTGCAGTGGCGTCATCTTGGTTCACTGCAATCTCTGCTTCCCAGGCTCAAGTTATCCTCCCACCTCAGCCTCCTCAGTAGCTGGGACTACAGGTGCATACCACCACACCCGGCTAATTTTTGTATTTTTAGTAGAGACAGGGTTTTGCTGTGTTGCCCAGCTGGTCTCGAACTCCTGAGCCCAAGCAATACACCTGCCTTGGCCTCCCAGAGTGCTGAGATTACAGATGTGAGCCACTACATTCAGCTGATAGGTGTTTAAATTTCTCTAAAAACTATTTACTTATAAAGGTAAAAAAGATCTCTTTAGGCTTCAGTTTCACATATCTCCTTTAATCTTTTTTTAATAATTTCTAGTAATGGGGTGATTAAGAGACTATTAAAGCTATTACCTCTTTAGAGTCATGTTCAAAATAATTATTAGATCTGAAAAGGGACTTGTGGGTTTTGTTGTTGTTGTTTATCCTTCTGCTTCTCCGATTTGTGTTGTAAATTCATGTTTAATTTTGTGTTCCCTCATTGTAATTTATCAAAGTACATTCTGTATATTTTCTGTGTTTTTTTTCCTTCAGTTTTAATATTAAATTATTGGATTTTTTTTCCGAATGACTTCTGTCTTCATTTCATGTATAAAATATAAATTTCTTATATTTTAATACTGGTACCAAATTCTCTCACTCGTTCTCTTATTTTGTAAATCCTTAGCTTAATTACTGATTACTTTTGCCCATTAGGAATTGATATTTTTGTGCCACATAAAGGAGAGAGTTAATAGAAACTCCTAGGACAATGCACATTTTTTCCTCATTTATTCAGTTAATGAAAATGAGCTCAAGTCTAACAACTATTTTATTTGATGTAGAATAATACAAATATTATATATGTTTTAATTAAAAGTAATAGATTATAATTCTTTTACTATATATCAAAGGTTAGGACAGAGAAAAGGCATTTTTAAAATATGGCTCCTCTCTAGAAATACTCTGACCCCAGTTCTTACGAGTTCAAATTAGGAAACCATTAGGAGATATTTGAGTGGCTATCCAGTAGAGTACTTTGAAGTAATCTAGTTGCCTTATAAAACTTAAAGGAATTTATTTTTGTCTTAGTAGTGACCAGTCTAATCTGGATGGCCAATGGCTTTGCATCACTCATACTTCTCATGCTTTTCTTTATTCATCTCCATGGGAACTATGAAATAATCCTTAGATATGGAATCCATCTGATCTTTGCCCTTTTGCTGTTGATTTTCCTTTTCCTGCTGACCTCAGTCTTCTACCTTAAGTGAGACCAGGTATTCATATTAAGGAATTTCTGTAGTCAATAAATGAACTTTAACTTTCTTTAGTATATTTCTTTTATCTCAAGAAACAAGAATAAATACTTAGAAGATCAGTAGTTGCAAAACTACTAATTGCTTTTCATAACTCAATTTTTTCACCTAATTATAGTTGATTGGTTAGGAAAACAGAAAGTTAAAGTCTTAATTTTAAGTTGTTCTAGATGGACATATTATATATATCTACAAACACTTTCAGAAGCCTTTTATATTTACATTGCCTTAGTGCTGATAGGTTTTGAGTGATTGAATCACATACTCACATTTCACCAGCTGTCATTTAGCTTCCATTTAAATATTTTCTGCGTAAGATAAAATTACAGTTCAACCATCCTAATTTATACCTGTACATGTAGGGTTCTTGGACTAATTTCTGCTGTGAGGTGAACATCCCTGCTTAGCATTTACTCTTCATGTCATCTGATATAATGATACCTGTGGGTGGTATAATTGTAGGTATGGGAACAACTTACAACAAAATTTTATTTAGGCATTGGAAAATTTGTTACTCCTTTAAAAAACATAATTTTTTATTATTACTATTATTTTGAGACAGAGTCTCACTCTGTCGCCCAGGCTAGAGTGCAATGGTGTGATCTGGGCTCAGTGCAGCCTCCACCTCCCAGATTCAAACAGTTCTTGTGCCTTGGCCTCCCAAGTAGCTGGGATTGCAGGTGTGTATCCCCACGCCTGGTGAATTTTTGTATTTTTTTTTAGTAGAGACAGGGTTTTGCCATGTTGGCCAAGCTGGTCTCGAACTCCTGACCTCAAGAAATCTGCCCTCCTCGGCCTCACAAAGTGCTGGAATTATAGGTGTGAGCCACTGTGCCCAGCCTAAAAAACATATTTTACAGTGTTTAAAAATAGTTTACTAGAAATTCCAGCTCTGGTTTTTCTAGGTGTATATTTGTTTTATGGATTAATTCAGCCATTTAAAATGATTTATGTGTTTAACAGTATGTCACCCTAAGTTGCCCTTACCTTCTGTTCACTACCATTTTAAAGCATTTTTTTAAACTAAAAAGAAAAATAGAAATAAGTCTATCTTTTAAATTATTGTACCAAGAACATGGAGTAAATTATTAGCTTTAGTCCTATCATTTTCTGTCATCACTTCTATTCCCTTTACCCTAGATAATCAGTATTAAGCTTTCCAAATTGATTTACTCTCCTGGTAAAATTCTTTTAACATCTCCCAGTACTTCTGCCTTAGAAATTTCTCATATATCAAAAGTAGTATTTAAAGAGCTCTGATCATTTTCCTACCCTGTTACTAGAGTTTCAGAACATCACGTTCTTTGTAAATTCCTACTGTGTGTGATTGTGCATGTATTAAAAGATCTTTTCATCTTAATTTAAGAATGGACCTTTTATTCCTTAAATATTTTAAGAAAACTTTCTGATATATTCAAGCAACCATACCTTTACATTAGGAATATAAATAGCTGCCATTATAATAAATGGCATGCCATAGGGTCATGTAAAAATATAACAGGGAGCATATTACAACACTGCAGTTTAATTCTGGTGTTTGTAGGACGTGCTAAAGTTAGAGAGCTGAATGATTTTCTTGTAAAACATGATAGTATAATGGGGCCTCCTCCCTATTATTGGCCAGTATTAGTTGGTACTTTTAAGGAAGCACATTTCTTATTGTTTGTTTTTTTTTTTTTTTCCTTTTTGAGACAGGGTTCATTTGGAATCAGAAAAGACTTTTCCATAAGTATGTTTTATTCAAACATATAATTCTTACTAATCTCAATTGGCTGGGCGCAGTGGCTCATGCCTGTAATCCCAGCACTTTGGGAGGCCAAGGCAGGCAGATCTTGAGGTCAGGATTTCAAGACCAGCCTGGTCAACAAGGTGAAACCCTGTCTCTACTAAAAATACAAAAAATTAGCCAGGTGTGGGGGTGGGCGCCTGTAATCCCACTGAGGTAGGAGAATCACATGAACCCAGGAGGCAGAGGTTGCAGTGAGCTGAGATTGTGCCATTGCACTCCAGCCTGGGCAACAAGAGTGAAACTCCATCTCAATAATTCTCATTTTACTTTCAGAGGATATTTTTAGGTGCTGAAGCAATAATTTATCAATATACAGATTAGGTATAATGTAGTCTTAGATACATAACATATATTTAAAAATCAACAGGTATCTCTTTTTTACTTTCATATACACATTTATATTTTGCCCTCTTGATTTCTGTCTTCCTTCTGTCTAGAGCTACAGTGCATGCCATTATATTTGTCATCTAGGAACTTACTGACTAGTGGGGAACACAGGTGAGTGAATAATGACAAAATGAAGCCACTGACTGCCTAGAGAGAGGTTAGCAAGTTTTTCAGAAAAGATGACGTTTGAGTTTGAAGATGGTAGGAGTTTGAAGATGATAGATAAGACATGGAGTGTAACCTTTCGGCAAGAGAAAAATGATGTACACAGATTTTCAAGAGACCATTGCTATCTGCGTAGCAATGAGGGGAAAAAACATAATTTTAAAAACTTGTAGTCTTTAAACTCATTGAAGACCTGTGTCACAGAGAAGTTTAAATGAACAAAGCTCAAGAGAAACACTACATCTTCCTAAAAAAGAAGTGCCTGGTGGCCATTTGCATCCCTGGGAGCATTAACTGAGTCATAGGTGGATGAAGGAGCAAGTCTTCTATAAATAAGGGAGCTTTTATGGTACTAGGAGAAACCAGCTGAACTCTTATAGCCACTCGTGGGCGGACATGACAGATTAGAATATGGGATCCTCAAACAGAGCTAGTCCAACCCCCACACTGAATCTCAGCAGGACTTTAGTTGAGTAAAAAGTGATTAAGAAAATTGGGACTGAGCTAGAGAAAGAAGGATCTTAAAACCTTGCTAGAGAAAGAGACCTGATTCCATCTTCAAGACATTTGAAACCAAAGACATTTGAACTGGAACTAAACGGTTCAACTCAGATGAACTCCTGGTTAGATTGAAGAGATATATTCTTCACTCTACCTTCTTGGCAGGAAACAAAGCACTTTCTCTGGGAGAAAATATTTTCTTCTTTAGTATCTATTGTTCTTTTATATACAATGTTTGGCAAAAATAAAAATTTTGAGAGACTTGAGGAAAGGAAAATGGAATCCATAATCAAGAGAAACAATAGTGTAAATAAACTCACCAATAACCCAGATGTTTGAATTAACAGACAAAAACTTAAAAAAAAACTTATGTTAAAGAATTTAGAAGAAAAGATGGTCAAAATTGGTAAGAAGGTAGCAAATTTCAGCGGAGAAATGGAAACTAAAAAACTAATTGAAAATTCTAGAACAGAAAGTACTATGTCTGAAGAATTAATTGGATGGACTTATTGGAGTCAGGTCAGTAAAAATGATATGCAAACAGAAGCACAGAAGTAGAATGAGAAAAGAGCATCAGAGACCTGTGGGGCAACATTAAACGGTCTAACATACCTGTGACTGGAATCTCAGGAGAGAGAATGGGGCAGAACAAAATCTGAAAAAAAAAAGTCTGAGGGCTGGGCACAGTGGCTCACACCTGTAATCCTAGCACTTTGGGAGGCCAAGGTGGGCAGATCACTTGAGGTCAGGAGTTTAAGACCAGCCTAGCCAAAATGGTTAAACCCCATCTCTAACAAAAATACAAAAATTACCCAATTTTTTTGTGTTTTGGCACTTGCCTGTAATCCTGGCTACTTAGGTGGCTGAGGCAGGAGAATCTCTTGAACCCAGGAATTAGAGGTTGCAGTGAGCCAAGATTGTGCCATACACTGTAGCCTGGGCAACAGAGTGAGATTCCTGTCTTCAACAACAACAAAAAAAACTAACAAAATTAAGATTAAAAAAATAAAATGTCTGAGAATATTCCAAGATTTTTGAAAAGATATAAAGCCACGTACCAAAGACAGTGAACAGAACCAAGTGGAATAAAAATAAACAGAACCACAGCTAACCACATCATAACTGAATTACTGAAAACCAGTAATGTATTGGACAGGAGTGTTGTTAAAGCAATGTATTATACTTAAATTGGAAGTGTTTTTTCTTTTTTAGAGATTCATGAAAGTGTGGTGCTATTTACAGCTTTCATGAAATATTAAAAGCAGCCAGAGGAGAAAATACATTGAATTCAGAGGAACAATAAAAATAATGACAGCTGACTTCCCATTGGAAACATAGAAGTCCAAAGAAAATGGAATGACATCTTTCAAGTATTTAAATTTTTCATCCGGGTGTGGTGGTCACGCCTGTAATCCCAGCACTTTGGGAGACTGAGGCAGGTGGATCACCTGAGGTCAGGAGTTTGAGACCAGCCTGGCCAACATGGCGAAACTGTGTGTCTACTAAAAATATGAAAATTAGCTGGGTGTGGTGGTGCATACCTGTAATCCCAGCTACTCAGGAGGCTGAGGCAGGAGAATTGCTTGAACCCAGGAGGCAGAGGTTGCAGTTAGCCGAGATCACGCCACTGTACTCCAGCCTGGGTGACAGAATTAGACTCTCAAACAAAACAACAAACAAAATTTGATTTAGACTTCTATAACCAGTAAAAATGCCCTTTAAAGAATGAGTACAAAGTGAAGGCAATTTCATACGAATAAAACAGAGAATCTCCCACCATGCACTACAAGAAATACTAACAGGGTTTTTAAGCTGAAGGAAAATGATTCTACGTGGCAACCTGAATCTGCAAGAAGGAAAGAAAAGCACTAGAAAATGTGTGGAAAAAATGGAAAGACAAGTATTTTAAAAAATTATTTTACAAAAACAAGATCAGTATATTGTGGAGTTTATCACACAGAAAAGTAAAATGCATGACAAAAACTTTACAAAAGGTAAGAGTAAATGAAGTACACTATTACAAAGTTGTTACATTGTGAAATATAATTTATTTCATGGTAATCAAGGTAGACTGATAATTTAAGAATATATGTTATACTCTCTAGAGTAACCACTAAAAGTAATACAAAGTTATATGGCTAAAAAGCCAATTAAAGCATATAAAATGGAGTACTAAGAATGACATGACAGAATTCAGTGTGAGGATTTTGGAGTAGTAGAAGCAGGAGGTTTAGCTTAGAAAGTGGTAGCGTAGGTGTTAGATTATGAAGGGCCTTTTATATCATACCAGGTAGTTTGTACCTTACCATTATGAGCCATTGGAATTTATTTTAGGCAGATGATTGATACCATGTTATTTACAAAATTAACTGGTAGGATTAATATGTTATTTACAAGATTAGCTGGTAATTTCTACTATAAATTTTGTCTTACTGTAAGATACTGTCTTCAACTACTAGGGTTTGAGGGGAGGGAAAGGACTTGACATAAATTGGAGAGAGACTCCTAGGATAGAATAGATAGACCTATAAGACTTATGCAATATTGCAGTAAGAAGTAGAGGGAAGAATGAATTATTTCTGTAGTATCTGCCTTTGGAAACCATTGGATGTTGGTGTTATATGAGAAAGGAAGGTTAGGTGTAGTATCAAATCCAAGGAAGAAGATAATGAGTTCCAGCCTGAGTGTGATCGATTTCATATACCTTGAGGATAGCCAGGTGGAGTTAATGAGTGAGCATCTGTCTATAAAACTTAAAAGAGTAGTGTAGGTCTCAGATATGTGTCTAGTTAACCAATTCTAAGATGCACATTTTGTCACACTTGACGTCCCTGAAAACAGATTGTGGCTTATAATTAATGGCCTCCCAAAATCCTTTTTGGAAAAGCAGCAGTTTTGGATGTTCTTATTGTTGTATCAATTGAATTTTGTGCAATATTCATAATTCATGTGTTGACTGGAGGAATAAACAACTTCATATTTTATTGCAACAATTGCTTTATGAGAGTTAAAAAGGGAAACAGTCACAACTAAATGAAGCTGTGTTAAGTGCCAAAGTGTTGCTGTCATATGCAAAGCATTGAAATTGATGGCACCAGAAGAAATTGCCATATTCATGGGAGTAAAGAAATTTCAAAGGAATGAGAGGTTGATGTGACCGTTTCATGTGTTACACGGGACTATTGTTAAGGCAGTGTATCATAGTTTAATTGGAAGTGTTTTTTTCTTTTTTAGAGATTTATAAAAGTATGGTGCTGCTTACAACTTCCATGAAAAGAATCATTGGCATATAGGTAGTAGTTGAAGACATGGGAATGGAGGAAACATCTAGGGGAACAGAAAATGAAGTGAGGTCTCTGTGAATAGGATCTGGTATAGATTCTGGTGTGTGTGTATTTTCCATTTAGCAGTAGAGGCAGAATGCATACCTCTTCTGACTGCTAAATGCATGCATTTCTTGATCTCCATCAGCTTCTGCTCCAAAATTCGGCAGTGACCTTTTTACTTTCCTAAGCCAAAGAATAGTAGCACCAAAGTGTTACTAGTGAGAAATACCATGGTGTTCCAAGGAATTTAATCCTGCCTTTGGAAGTGATGTATGCAGTTAAGCCAAGGAAATGCTCTATATAAAAATAGAGGAAGACCCCCCCCCAAAAAAAATCGTTAGTAATGTTATATGCTGATGAGGCACCAGATCAAGAAAAAAGCAGGAAAACATCAAGTGTGAGCAAAATAGGAATATTGCACTTCCTTTAGTCTTTTTCCACAAAAATCTTTTCCCCCCAATCTTGTTTTATTTTTCTCTTATAGTAAATTTCCTTTCAAAAATTACAAGTACTATGTGTCTTCCATAAATAAATAAATAATTCAGACAAATACAAACTTTATTACTTTCTCTTATTTTCTTTCTTCAAGTATTCATTTAAGACTTTTTTGTTAAATGCCTACAGATTATTCATCGTTGTTTAAGGTGCTAGGGATATAATGGTAAACATGGTAGTCCTTTGCTCTCATACTCGTAGTCTAAGAGGCGAGGCAGACAAAAGTTTTTTCAAGTAGTGACATTTTCTAAAAAGAAAGAAAACATAGTTCCACTGTAGAAGCAGCAGCCTTGGATAGGGCATTTAGGGATGGATTTTCAAAAGATACGATACTCTGGGCCAGGTGCTGTGGCTGACACCTGTAATCCCAGCACTTTGGGAGGCTGAGGTGGGCGGATCACGAGGTCAGGAGATCGAGACCATCCTGGCTAACGTGGTGAAACCCCGTCTCTACTAAAAAAATACAAAAAATTAGCCAGGCGGGCTGGCGGGTGCCTGTAGTCCCAGCTACTCAGGAGTCTGAAGCAGGAGAATGACGTGAACCTGGGAGGCGGAGCTTGCAGTGAGCCAAGATTGCGCCACTGCACTCCAGCCTGGGCGACCAAGAGAGACTCCATCTCAAAAAAAAAAAAAAAAAAAAAAAAAAGATATACTCAAGCTGAGATCTGAAAGAGTTAGCTGTGGAAAGGTTGACGGAAGAACATGTACAAAGGGTCTGAGGTGGAAACAATTCTGATGTGCTGTAGGAACAGAAGGAAGGACATCGGTAGGAGAGAAGTAGGAGAGAAGAAGGTTGTGTAGGACAGTGTAAGCTTTATACCTCTTAATTCCCACCCCTTTTCTCCAGTTAACTGGTGTTACTGATA
This sequence comes from Pongo pygmaeus, assembly GCF_028885625.2. Lineage (NCBI taxonomy): Eukaryota > Metazoa > Chordata > Mammalia > Primates > Hominidae > Pongo > Pongo pygmaeus. Next base: position 89,791,876 of record NC_072384.2, read on the forward strand.
TGGTTTGGCTCTGTGTCCCCATCCAAATCTCATCTCGAATTGTCATCTCCATGTGTTGAGGGAGGGACCTGTAATCCCTCTGTGTTTAGAGAAGGTGGTGATTGGCTCATGAGGGCGGTTTCTCCTATGCTGTTCTCATGATAGTGAGTTCTCATGAGATCCAATGGTTTTTATAAGTGTTTGACAGTTCCTCCTTCATACGCTCACACTCTCTCATGCCTCATGCCGCCTTGTGAAGGTGCCTGCTTCCCCTTCCGCCATGAATGTAAATTTCCTGAGGCCTCCCAGCCATGTGGAACTGTGAGTCAATTAAACCTCCTTTGTTTACAGATTACCTATTCCAGGGTAATATCTTTATAGCAGTGTGAGAAGGAACGGACTAATACAGTTACTGATAATAGTTTATAACATTGAGTTACAAGCTGTTGTTAGGCCTTCTCAGACTTACATAATATCTCTTCATGAATCTTTAAGTTATGTTGCAAAGCCCACCCACATTAGCATCTTCTGTTTACAGTCAAACTTTTAAGATGCTTTGCACACCACATTTATTTTCTCATCTTGTTGTCATAAAATGTCTTTTTTTTCCCCCTTAGAAACAGGGTCTTGTTCTGTCACCCGGGCTTGAGTGCAGTGTCACAGTCATAGCTTACTGCAGCCTTGAACTCCTGGGCTCAAGGAATCCTCTCACAGCCTCCCAAGTAGCTAGGACTATAGGCATACACTACCGTGCCAGGCTAATTTTTAATTTTTAATTTTTAAAGATGGGGTCTCACTGTGTTGCCCAGTCTGATCTCTACTTGCTGGGCTCAAGCCATCCTACTGCCTAAGGCTCCCAAGTAGTTGGGATTATAGGTGCAACCCACCACACCTGGTGAAATCTCTATTTTCATATTATAGTCATTTGGTTAGAGTTTATCTTCCATTATTTTCATCAAATACATTTGGGTGATATACTTCTGGATCTTTGCAAGTCCAAAAATGTCTTCATTTTGCCCTATACCTATCTTAACTGGGTGTCAGTTTCTTAATTTCTTCTTAATAGTTAGTAAATTGTTTGTCTTCTAGTGTTATAGGTGAGAAATTTGATGTTAGTCTTTTCTTGTAAGAAACTTTTTCTTTCTGTATGACAGTTTGTAAAATTCTTTTCTTGTCCTCAAAATTTAGGATTTCCAGTAGAATGTACTTTCTTTTTTCTTCCTAAAATATTCCTCCTTATAATGAAGTAAGCTCTTGAAATCTGCACTTAAGCCTTTAACTCGAAAATTTTCTTCTAGTATTTATTTAATTATATCTCCATTTGTTTCTTTTTCTCCTTTTGGAACTTTAAAACTACTAGTAATTTCTTTTTCTCCTCTTGGAACTTTAAAACTACGTAAAATTTTACACTACGGTTTCAAAGTCTTATATATTCCTTATGATTGCCATTTTCTTTGTGTTTTTGCTCTATGTTATAAGCAGTAGGACAAAAATTGACCTATTGCAGCAACTTTAGCCTTTTTGACTGATTCACGGTAATAAATATATTTTACATAGCAACCCAGTTCACACACAGCTAATCAAAACAAAATGTCATGACATAATATTTATCCTAACTATAGGTGATGTACTCTATTTTTCTAGTTTATTCTATCTTTTTATTCTATTTTATTTCAAAAAAAGATGGTAGTTTTTAAATACTAAATCAGGGGTTCTCAACCAAGGCAACTTTGTTTCCCAGGGAATATTTGGCAGTATCTGGAGATATTTGATTGTCACAACTAGGGAGGATGCTACTGGCATCTAGTGGGTAAGAGGCCAGAGATGCTGCTAAACATTCTACAATGCACAGAACAGTCCCCCACAACAAATTACCTGGCCAAATGTCAATGCTGCGAAGGTTGAGAAGCACTACACTATAAATTTATTTCATTACTCCTCAGTGTAATGATTCTCTACTCTGACTATACATTCATAAGAATCACATGGGGAGATTGATTTCATAAATCTGAGATTAACTGGTGACTAGTATTTAAATGTTTCATTCTTCAGTGTTTTAAAAATATGTACCTGTCGTATATGGCTATGACAAACATTCAGTCCTAATTTTATGTGGTAGTGGTGTTTTTTTGAGTAAAAGCTAGTAGTTAATCTGATAGTTCAGCAGTATAATTTTTGCACCTTTATTCAGTTTTCCAGTTAAACTATAAGTTAAAAAAATTCTTTTGTTAGGTTATCCTGTGTTTTTGAATGTTGTTGAAAATGAGGTAAATTTAACTAGGTTACTAGATATTTCAGGTAAGAATTTCCAGTGACATAAGGTTATTATATAAACTGTGTAATATTATATCTCCAATAAATTATATTTTAAAGTCCAGAATAAGCACCATTCCCAGGTAGTTTGAGCACCAGCAGATTTCTTATGATACTGCATTCTTGTAAGCCCATGTTTCTACGTAGTGATAGAAGTAAGATTATACTTCTTTAGACCACATAGACGAGGTAATACTTCGTAGGTCAGTCTTGTTACAAATAGAAGAGTCTAGCATGGAATCAGAGTAGTTTGCAAAGTTGAGCCTTTGGGTTTCTAGAATTGGAGGAGGAGACCTTCAGTTATAGAAGGGGTTAATTACAAATTATATACGGATTTGAAGATCTGTGACGTTCCTTCCAAATCTAAATATGCTTTTCTCTTGTCTGCCAACAGGTACAACTGTAACTGCTTTAAGATTATTTAGGAATCTACCTGTAAGAAAGCAGTTTTACTCAACTGCAAAAAAATGTAAAGATGAAATAAAAAAGATCCAAGATCTCCTCATGAGCTATGGTATCCTTAAACCTGACTTAAGGATTGTTTTCGTACATAACAAGGTAAGCATTATTTTATTTTTATAAGTTTCTGGGTATATGACATAATAAACAAACAATGTATACTTTCTAAATCAGTTAGATATGGGCTATGACTAAATGTTTGTGTGCCCTCACAAAATTTATTTGTTGAAACCTAATCACCATGTGATGTTGTTAGGGCATGGGGCCTTTGAGGAGTGAAATTCATGCCCTTAAAATAAAGGAGACCTCAGGGGGCTGCCTTCCTTCTTCCACCATGTGAGGAGGCCACTACATAGTCAGAGGCACCATCTGTGAACCAGAAAGTGGGACCTCACTAGACACCAAGTCATCTGGTACCTTGATCTTGGACTTCTCAGCCTCCAAAATTGTGAAAAATAAATTTATGTTGTTTATAAGCTACCTAGTTTATGGTATTTTGCTAGAGCAGCCCAAAGACAACATATAAAGAGTCTTTTTTTCAAAATGTTAGTCCACATTTGTCTAGTTTTATCTTTATTTCATAAAGAGTGTCTTTAATTTGTTGCCTAATATCTATATGATCTGATTGAACTTTTCATTTCTTAATCTCTGAAATCAGGGATTCCCCCAGCAGACGTTTTTCATCTAAGAAATGGCTTGAGCGCTTCCTTTTATCGGGTGCTGTGATAGATTCTGAAAATATGAAAATGAGTAAGACTGGTTCTTTTCCTTTAAAGACTTCACAATTTAGTGACATTTTTCACCCTCTACACTGTTTATTCTTTGGAAGAATGTGTGTGTCAGGAGGATACAGGTGTAATTTTGTTACATGGATATGTTGTGTAGTGGCGAAGTCAGAGCTTTTAGTATATCCATCACCAGAATAACATACCCTTTTACCTTTTAAATAATTTGTCATCATCCACCCTCCTCCCTCTCTACCTTTGTGAGTCTCCATTGTCTATCATTCCACACTCTGTCCATACATGTGGTTTAGCTTCTACTTATAAGTGAAAACATGCATTATTTGTCTTTTTCTGAGTTTCACTTAAGATAATGACTTCCATTTCCATCCTTGTTGCTGCAAAAGACGTGATTTCATTCTTTTTTATGGTTGAATAGTATTCCACTGTGTATACATACACATTTTCTTTATCCATTTATACGTTGATGGCACTTAAGTTGATTCCGTATCTTTACTATTGTGAATAATGCTGTGATAAACATGAGCACAGGTGTCCTTCTGGTATAATGATTTCCTTTGGGTAGATACCCAGTAGGGAGATTACTTGGTCAAATGGTAGTTCTATTTTTAATTCTTTTAGAACTAAAAATACTCTTTTCCATAGAGGTTATACTAATTTACATTCCCATCAGCAGTGAGTAAATGTTCCCTTTTCTCTGCATCCTCACCAACATCTGTTATTTTTCATCTTTTTAATCATAGCCATTCTAAGGCAAGATGATATCTCATTGTGGTTTAATTTGCGTTTTTCTAGTGATTAGTAATGTTGAGCATTTTTTCATATGCTTGCTGGCCATTTGTCTTCTTTTGAGGAATGTCAATTCATGTCCTTTGCCCACTTTTTAATGGGATTATTTGTTTTTGTTTTTGTTTTTTGAGGTTCTTATACCTTCTGGATGTTATCTCTGTTGGATGCATAGTTTGCAAATATTTTCTCCTATTCTGCAGGCTGTCTGTTCACTCTGTTGATTATTTCTTTTGCTGTGCAGAAGCTTTTGAGTTTAAGGAAAACTCCAGCTCCTTTCTTTCCATTTTTCTAAGCGCCGATAAGAGAAGGTAGTCATCTTGTTACTTGGTGAATCTTAAAGGAAAGAAAGGTTTATATATTTTCTAATTATTCCGTTTATCTAATGAAATTTCACATGGGTATCCTGCAGGAAAGCAAACTACACAGCAATGTGGAAACCTGATGGGGAATAGGGAATTAACATCTATTGAGGGCCTACACAATGCCAGGACCTGTGCTAGGTGTATTAGTTTTCTGTAATCCTCACAGCAACAACCAAGTGATGTAGGGATTATATCAGTTTTGCAGTTGTTCTCTGAATGGAATTCAGATAGGTTTAATACTTTGCTCATTGTTGTGCAACTAGTAAATTGAGATGGGATTTGAAACTTAACATGCCTTCAGAGTGCTTTGCACTCTACCGTGTTCTCTTCCCTTTTTTTCTTTCCTTTTTTAATTGAGAGGGTCTCGTTCTCTCACCCAGGCTGGAGTGCAGTGGCACAATCACAGATCACTGCAGCCTTAGGCTCAAGCAATCCCTTCCACCTCAGCCTCCTGAGTAGCTGGGGCTACACATGTGTACCACCATGCCTGGCTCATTTTTATTTTTTTTTGTAGAGATATGGGGGGTCTCCCTATGTTGCCTGGGCTGGTCTCAAACTTCTGAGCTTTCAAGGAATACACCCTCCTCAAGCAATACACACTCCCAAAGTGCTGGGATTACAGGTGTGTGAGCTACTATGCCTGGCCGTTTTTCCTATTTTAATACTACTTTACATTTATATAGTTTTTTCCCGTGTTTCAGAACAGTTACAATAACTTTGTGAGATAGAAAGCATTATCTCTGTTTATATGGGGGAACTTAAAGCTCGAGGCAACTAATGGAATTGTTTTATATTTTACAGTAATAGTGCTGAGGTCAGAACCCTTTTTGGTCCAGTTTTCTTATTGTCAGGAAGATTCTTTATTAAAGCCATGGTAGAATGTTTTTGATCAATCTTTGATCATTTAAAATAAAGAAAATAAGAATAGCAACCTGTTCTCGTTGGCATAGAGCTCAACCAAATGATACCTTGAGATCCTTTCCAGTGCCACCGTGCTATGATTCCTTAGGATGTTGATGGATGGAGGCTCATCCTATTAATAAAAATAACCCTATGACCTCTGGATCCAGAGGATATTTAGTAATAAAAAGTTTGTCCCTAAATTAATAAAAGACCAACATCAGAAGGAACATAATAATTAGGAAGGAAAAACAGATGAAAAAGGTAAAATATAAAGATAAATAGGAATTATATATTTGTAAAAGAAAAGTGGGTTGGGCGCAGTGGCTCACACCTGTAATCCCAGCACCTTGGGAGGCCGAGGTGAGTGGATCACGAGGTCAGGAGATCGAGACTATCCTGGCTAATACGGTGAAACCCCGTCTCTACTAAAAATACAAAAATGAGCCAGGCATGGTGGCATGAGCCTGTAGTCCCAGCTACTCAGGAGGCTGAGGCAGGAGAATCGCTTAAACCCGGGAAGCAGGGAGGTTGCAGTGAGCCGAGATTGCGCCACTGCACTCCAGCCCTGGGCTACAGAGGGAGACTCCATCTCAAAACAAAACAAAAAAAAAAAAAAGAGAAAAGAAAAGTGAGTAGAAGAGAAATCTTTTGAGTTAGAAAATATAATAAGTGAAGGATGGGTCCGGTGGCTCACACCTGTAATCCCAGCACCTTGGGAGGCCGAGGCGGATGGATTACTTGAGGTCAGGAGTTGGAGACCAGCCTGGCCAACATGGTGAAACCCCATCTCTACTAAAAGTACAAAAATTAGACGGGTGTGGTGGCAGATGCCTATAATCCCAGCTACTCGTGAGGCTAAGACAGGAGAATTGCTTGAACCTAAGAGGCAGAGGTTGCAGTGAGCTGAGATCGCGGCACTGCACTCCAGCCTGGGCGACAGAGTGAGACTCTGTCTCCAAAACATAAATAAATAAATAAATAAATAAATAATAGGTAAAAACAAGATTATTACTTCAGTGATAAAAATGAATATATTAGAAATATTTGAAATGACATTAGAGTTCTTATTTCAAGTCAAATATGTATCTTCTAAGTTTTTTTGAGAGGTTTATATCATTTTCCCAACCAATGTAAGATTATCAATGTAGGTATTTTCTTTAGAAATTGGAAAGCAGGGGCCCCCGCCACTCGCTCTCCGGGCGGGGCGGGTGGCGCCTCGGGCCTCCACCTCCGCCTGCTTGCGCGTGGTCCTGCGTGAGAGGGCAGAGGCAGGGTGGAGGCATTGGCACGGGACATGTGGGCCACGGTTGCCGACTGTGGCGCGGGCAGTGGAGGAGGAGGTGGGGCTGGCGCTGAAGTCGGATCCCGGATCCGGATCCGTTGCTGTGCACCCTGGTCGGGAAGAGTGCGATTCGCCTGGGTAGGAGCACCGACTGCGGGGCCTTTACCGACCTTACTAGAAAGATGAAACCTGATGAAACACTTAATGTTTGACCCAAGTCTACTCAAAGAAGTGGACTGGAGTCAGAATACAGCTACATTTTCTCCAGCCATTTCCCCAGCACATCCTGGAGAAGGCTTGGTTTTGAGGCCTCTGTACTGCTGACTTAAATAGAGGGTTTTTTTTAAGGTATTGGGTCTGCTGACCGAGACTGGAGTTGTCAACCCTGAACAGTTTATGAAATCTTTTGAGCATATGAAGAAATCTGGGGATTGTGTTACAGTTGTAGAAGATGTGACTCTAGGACAGATTGTCGCTACAGCAACTATGATAATAGAACATAAATTCATCCATTCCTGTGCTAAGAGAGGAAGATTAGAAGATGTTGTCGTTGGTGATGAATGCAGAGGAAAGCAGCTTGGCTAATTGTTATTATCAACCCTTACTTTGCTAAGCAAGAAACTGAACTGTTACAAGATTACCCTTGAATGTCTACCACAAAATGTTGGTTTCTATAAAAAGTTTGGATATACTGTATCTCAAGAAAACTACATGTGTCTGTTTCTAGAGTAAAAATCTTATAATAAAATTGTCAAAGGAGCTAATGCTACAAGGCTCCACTCTTCCTAGAGTTAAAATATTTTGTTGCTGCAGCAGAGTGACCTCTGTAAATACTGGACTGAAAAAACATTGTGATACTACAAGTATAATGACATCTACAAGATTACTTTGGGCTGGTGGGAAATGCTGTGAATTTAGATTACAAATGAATATTATAAAGGTGATTTTTTTCATGTCTTTTTTTCTTTATTTTATTTTACATAATTCATGTCTTGATCTCTAAAACTAGGCAGTCACCTTTAAGACTTTGGATCTTTAAAAACAAATACCCTGTTACTCCTAAAATTTGACTGAAAAAACTCACAGATTTGGGTTTTTTTGTTTTTTTTTTGTTTTGTTTTGTTTTGTTTTGCTTTCTGCTTATATTTTATTTTTATTTTTTAAATTCATTTTTATTATTATACTTTAAGTTCCAGGGTACATGTGCACAATGTGCAGGTTTGTTACATATGTATACATGTGCCATGTTGGTGTGCTGCACCCATTAACTTGTCATTTACATTAGGAATATCTCCTAATGCTATCCCTCCCCCTTCCCCCCACCCCCCCCCGACAGGCCCCGGAGTGTGAAGTTTCCCACCCTGTGTCCAAGTGTTCTCGTTGTTCGATTAAGGGGATGATTTTTAACCAAAGGAATATATTTTAAACTTGAATCTTTTCTTGCATGGTATTTTTCCAAAAGTTTGGCTTCATTTCTTGGTAGTTAATAGTATGGGTAATAAGGAGTTATATGTCTGCTATCTGTGTTGCTCATTTTAAAAAAGTATATATTGAATAAGGCTGTTTTTTATCACAGGCATAAAATTAAATTTTTTTGTTTCAAAGAAACATCTCAGTACACTTAGGGGTGTATCGTTTCCCACATATTAAGTCAGGCTGGATAAATTAGTTATTATAACTAAACATAGTGTAGTCCAACATTCGTTGATCCCAATACAGGCAAATAACCTGGTCAGCCTTTTAAAGAAGTAGAAGAAATGAAAATTATTTGACAAGATTAAAAGTAAAACAATTTAAATGTTTTACTAAAAGTTTATATAGGTCTATGTAGATAAAAAGTACCACTTGTCTTATCTGTGAATTATAACTGTTCATTTGTTAAAAACACCTAAGAGCAATTATAGTGGGACATCTAAGGTACTTTTTAAACAGTGAATTAGCAAACCTCAGCATATGTGTTTCTACCTTGATTTTTTTCTTTTCATGGGTATCTGAAGCCTCTCTTCTGAGTAACAGGTTTTTCAAAAATGGAGTATCACAAAATTGAGTGAAATACAGTACTGAATCAATACTTAAAAATATATTGTACCGGATTTGTCAAATTCATAAAATGTTGATGGAAGCTTTACTTTTTAGTGTGATTATAATGGCACTATTCTGGTCATTATCCTGTTTTTATTTTATTTATTTTAATTATTTTTTAAAATTGAAGAATTAAATACTTTAATGGTTCTAACTTTTTGCATTCCATGTTACATTAAACCTGTTCATATGATGAGTAGTTTTCTGTTAGGAAAAAAAAGAAATTGGAAAGCAGTATTTATAGTGTACTACATTTTATTATTTTTGGAGGACACTATATCAGAACTTATATTTAGCAAACACAAGTTCCTCTATAGCCTTCAGTAATTTCAGATGCAGTTCAAATCCTGGAGAGTATGTTGAGATGATTATACTGTGAAAGTAACATAAAGTTATTAAAAGTCTTTTTGTAAAATTAAGTATTAGCCATTATACAGAGAAATCATGGACTGAATTAGAACAAGCTATTTATGTTCAAGCTTTTTTCTCATAGTAGATTTTTTTATTTTTATATTTCTTAATAGTGCTGTTGCACCTTTAAAATGTTAAAATATATTGTTAAACCTCCCAAAATAGCAATGATGTGTTACTATAAATCTCTTTGAACATTGAGTCCTACTTTGCTCTTAGCCTTTTTCTTTTAAGCATGCCTACTTTCATCATTCTTTATGTACTTTTTTGTAAAGAATTTGTCTGCTTAGAATTTAAACCTGACGATATTACCTTTATTTTTTTCACGTTAGAAACAATCATATTGCGCATAATACGAGAAGTGCTATTGCTATTTTGATAACTTGGATTAGATAGTGTTCCCTCTTTTTATGAAGGTTTAACCTGCCAAGACATTCTTTGAATACTGATAATGTTGATGTTCTTGCCAGTATGGTTATGTTAGAAAGAGGTATTTTTCTTCTTTCATCACCATGTTCCTTGAAAGCATAGTGAATAATGACACAGCCAAAGGGAAATAATTTACAAGTGGATTCAGTGAGTTTATTTAAAGTAGATATTATTTGGAGAACTGCTAGAGCCATTCCTTAGATGAGCACTACAGTTTTCAGCTTTAGTTGTAATAACTGAATCCCTGTGAGGTCCTACTGTAAATATTTTTATTTATAAAGTAGTTATTTTGCAGAATTAACAGTTTTTCTCAATATGATAGTATCTGAAACCACTTTAGTATTCTTAGCTATTTCATATGACAATGCGTAATTTCATAGACCACTAGTTCAGAACATAATGTGAAACGTATGATTTCAAATAAGGGCTACTCCTATATACATTATAATTGCTGATTTGTGTGCGTACTTGCTTTTCCAAAAATATTATTTGTGGTTTTAAGAATTGTTTTGATTGAATTTTGTTTTGATAATTAGAGGCCCACTGGTATTTGCAAAAGCTGAATTGGATGTCATTGATATAAGAAGATTTTAACTGTTACGAAAGAGAGACATGAATTAAAGAATGTTTTCCTTCCTATTCCCACTTCTATATCACATGAGCATTAAGGCTTATTGAGATGTTGGTTTTCAGTGTTGTTTTTGTTGTTGTTGTTTCTTTGTTTGTTTTGAGGTCTGTAAGAATGATGTCAGCTCCGAAGGGTTGAATATCTCTTAATTCAGTTAATCTGGGAAGATGCAGGTCCTTAACCAGGAACAGAGACCCAAAAAACTGGCCGTGGAGATCTGGTAGTGAGTGGTGGCTGAAGATTTGGTTTATAAGATGAAGATAAATAAGTGATGCCCTATAATATATATCCCCTGCAATCATGATATTCTCCATGGTCATTTTATCTTTCTCTACCTTTTACCTGATCATCTTGAATGTCCCAGGTTTGTTTCACCTGTGCTATGGGGAATCAAGGAAAAGTCTTTTGCCACATTTGGTCCAATGTTAAGGGTCAGCTCCCCTCCCCCAATCCCAGCCAGGAATGTGGAGTCAGTATAATCAGAGAGAGGTTCCAATTCAGGAGTGTGGCTCAAATGCCCCTTCCTTAGGAACAAATTATTCCAGTGCCAATCTGGAAAGTTTGGGTGTGTTTTGTTTTTGTTTCTTTTTTAATTAAAGAAGGCAGACATCTTTTCGGATATATTTCAAGATTAGCTTGGGGCTGATTATCAATATGGTTTGGTTTGGGGTCTTTTTTTTTCTACTTACAAATTAATGATGACTAAATTTATTAAATGGTTTTCACGTGTTCTTCTTTTGTTAAGAATTCTTTTACTTTTCACCTAAATTTTGTGAAATATAGAAAAGATGAAAGACATATAAGTCAAGTTTTAGTGTAGTTTTATGTTTGTAAGCACTATTAGGAGTCTCTGAAGTCTTCCATTATCCCTCAATAGGACATTATTCCTCAGCTGCTCTCATTGTGTTTTCCACGTATTTCTGTTATGTCATTTTGCTTCAGTGGCAGTGATTTGCATTCTTTCTTTCCTATTTGACAGCCTTTTATAGGAGGGAGGGTGCATCTAGTTCGTCTATATTCCCCTTAATACTGAGTGCATAGTGCAGGATGGAATATTAAATTAATTAGGTAGTGTTAAAGCCAAAATAGTAAGTGTATGAAACACTAGTTTTAAACACTCTGGCCTCTCTCAGACCTTATTCATAGTATTTATTAATAAAATTCATTCTTTTGAATTCCTTGGTGACCTCTTGTGTATTTAGGGAGTGTATTTTCACTTGTATTCATGTATACAATTCTAGTCCATTGCCCTTCCTGGAAGCTAAGTCACTGATACATCTTCTTTAGAACTAATAAAGAATACTATAAAGACTGCATGGATGGGGCAGTTGAGGGGAAACACTTGATGGACAGTCTCTAAGAGCTGTCAATTTAATGTATTTTGTTGCTATTAACAGTCAAATAGAACAACATAATTGTTCGTTTACTGATCCTCTAACCAAATACATTTTATGTACTTATTATTAACCCAAACACACATTTCTCTATTCCAACACTGTAGATTTCTCTTCCAAACAATAATGCCCAGAGAATCCTGTAAAATGTAGCTTTTTGAGTTAGGCCAATGAAAGTCAATAACATGATCTCTAAGGCCCTTTTTAACTCTAAAACTCTTTGATTTTTAAGGATGTTTACATATGTATATCTTGAGCACTTCATTTCTTTCTTAGAAAATTGGAATTTCACATTTCTCTTACTTAGAAGTTCTACTGAGTTCATATATGAAATCATAAAATAATAAAAGGTAGAAAGTTCTGCAATAAACATGGTTATGCAGATCTCTTTGACATACTGATTTTCAACCTAAATGCCCATCAAATGATGAATGGATAAAGAAAATATCATGTGTAAACATTGGATATACAACAGAATGCCATTTAGCCATAAAACAGACTGAAATCCTGTCGTTTGCAGCAATATGGATGATCTTGGAGGACATTATGTTAAGTGAAATGAGCCAGGCACAGAGAGACAAATACCACATGATCTCACTTACATGTGGAATCTAAGAAAGTTGATTTCCTAGAAATAGAGAGCAGAATAGTTGTTACCAGAAGCTGGGGAGGGGAGAGAGAAGGAGGAAAGCTGGACGGGTTGGTCCATGGGGATAAAGTTATGGTTAGGAAAAATAAGTTTTGTGTTTTTTTTTTTTGAGACGGAGTCTCGCTCTGTCACCCAGGCTGGAGTGCAGTGGTGTGATCTTGGCTCACTGCAAGCTCCACCTCCCGGGTTCACACCATTCTCCTGCCTCAGCCTCCCAAATAGCTGGGACTGCAGGCACCTACCACCACGCCCGGCTAATTTTTTGTATTTTTAGTAGAGACGGGGTTTCACCGTATTAGCCAGGATGGTCTCGATCTCCTGACCTCGTGATCCGCCCACCTTGGCCTCCCAAAGTGCTGGGATTACAGGCATGAGCCACCGCGCCCGGCCCAGGAAGAATAAGTTCTTATATTCTGTCACACCATAGGGACACCATAGCAAATAACAATGTATTGTGTATTTCAAGATATCTAGAAGAGCTTTTGAATGTTGTCATCACAAAGAAATGAGAAATGTTTGAAATGATAGGGTAATTGCCCCAATTCGATCATTGTACTATGTATACATGCATTAAAACATCACATTGTACCTCATAAATGTGTAATTATTGTGTGTCAGTTATAAATTTAAAATCAAAAATGTTTTAAACACTCAATTGCAGAGTTCACTGGTAAATACTTCACTGTAATAAAGCATTTCTCACAATGTATCTCTGAAGAAACATTCTCAGATTTAGCTTTTCAACCTGTGTATGTAAACTCTTCACAGTGTCACAATGGTAAAATTAAAATAGTTAAAAATCATGCTGTAGATGAAAAAACTAGCTTATAGGGTTTACTGGTAAACATTAAGTTCACTGTAATAAATAAGCTCACAACGCATCTCTGAAGAAACGTGCCCAAACTTAGCTTTTCGACCTTTGTATATAAACTCTGCCATAAGTCGCAATGGTCAAAACCATAGTTAAAAAGCATGTTCTAAACACTTGATTACAGAGTTCACTTGATTGGTAAACAGTTCGATTCACTGTGAGAAAGCAGCTCAAAATGTGTCTCTGAAAAAAAAAAAAAAGGACGTAGAAGGATCCTTAGATCTTTACATCTGAAAAGACCACTGAAAATTTTTTTTGTCCTGCCTCAAATCTTTTAGTAAATAGTGTTTTTAATGTTTTTAATCCTGTCCACCTCCCCTTTTATCTTTATGTGACCCCAAGAGTTTTAGTGGATTGCCCAATGACTTAAACATTGAATATAGTAGAGGATGAACTACAGTTCACATATCTTAATTTTTAATGCATCATTCATCCTCACTTACTGTAGCTTCCTCCCACCAACTATACTCAGAGTATTGAGTAGGTGCTTTGGAAGGGTTGAGTGATGGCTTGCACTCTGAAGGAGGTTACAATGTAAATGAGGAGATAAGATGTGAAAGTGTATAAACATAACATAAATATACCGTAGACCTTGTCATTGCCCAAAACCACACTCACTCCATAATTTCACTGTTAATGTGTTCCTTCTTTAATCACTACCTGATGCCTCTCCATCTTGTTCTCTTCAACAATCCTTAGACTCTGTTGGACCTGTGATCCATTGTTCCTACTGCTTTTTAACTGTTTCTTGTCCCCTGGTGTCCTTGGTTCTCTCCTTCCCCTGCTTAAATTTTGTGGTCCATCATTATCATCCTTCTCTTGGGCACTCTGTCAGGTTCTCTTGGTCCTTTCTCACTTAATTGTACTTGTTTGACTAACCAAATCCTGATTAAAGCCATCTGGTCATCATTTTGGTATCTGAGCCAGTATGTAGGGGAAGAAAACACACACCCATGCTGAATAGTGCCTCTGTAAATTCATGAGCACTAATCTTCATGCTGCCAGACAGTCATACTCCTGTTTTTCCAGTTAGCAAACCAGAAGCCTTAGGGTTATTCTTCGCTACTGATTCTCTCACACTCTAATCTGATTCCAGAGTAAATTCTGTAGGTCTACCTTTAAAATATATCTAGAATCTAACGACTTTTCACCGTGTCTGTGACTACCACTGTGGTCCAAGCCACCATTATCTATCACCTGGATTTTTGTAATAGTATCCTAATGGACTCTCCCTGCTTACTTCTTACCCTCTTCAGTGTATTTTCAGCTCAGTGATTCTGTAAAAATGTGAGTCAGATCATATAACTTGTGTTTAATTAGTTCCCATCTCATTCAGAGTAAAATCAAAGCCTTTATAAGCGGACTATGAATTCTCTATCGGGGTCAGTATATTTTTTTCTGTATAGAGTCAGATAGTAAATATGTTAGGGTTTTTAGGGCCGTATAGTTTCTCTTACAGTTATTCAGCTCTGTTGTTGTAGTGTGAATGTAGCCATAGACAATAATACTTTATTTACAAAAACAGGAAGGCCATGGGCTGTAGTTTGCTGACCTCTGTAGATCTGATGCCTCCATTAATCTTTATTTTCATTAATCTTTTTCCTTTTGCTCATTTTGCTTCAGTTGTTCCTGGAACCTGCAAGTCATGCTTCCAGCTCAGGACTGTCACATTTGTAGTTTCTTTGCCTAGAACATTTTCCCTCAAGTAACTGGTTCAATCCTCATCTTTTAGGTCTTCACTTAAACTTTCTCCGTGAGGCTTTCTTTAGCCTTCCTAAAATTGCAACCATTTTCCCTGTCCCCCCTCCCCCCACTTTCCTGCTTTATTTTTCTTGAACTTATCAGTATTTAATATGCTATATATTTTATTTATCTTGATTTATTCTCTCTCCTCCTCTAGAATATAATTTCCTTGAAGGGAAGGACTTTGGCTCTTTTTTCGCTGTTGTATCCCTAGTGCTTACAGTAGTGCCTCAAGTGGGTGCTCAAAAAACATGTCAAATGAATGAGGGCTGACAACAGGATCAAGGGCTGAGAACAGGAGCACTCCATTATGCTGGTGGCACCAGCCCAACTGGACTGTAAGCGTAGCCCTTAAAGCACCTGAGATCCAGAAGCAGGTGGTATCAGTGGAGATTAAAGGTAACAAGTGGACAGAGAGACAGCAAAACAGCAAGTATTAGCTCTCATACTCTAGACACTTCCCACTCCTATTGGTTGGGAGACTTCTAGAAAGTCACCAAAAAGAGAGGGGTGAGCCTGGCCACTTGGTAGGTGGGTGTTACTCATTCAGTGGAGTAGGAACAACTCTGAACGTGATTTCATCTAGGACCCCCACGTGGTTGGGTTATAGGAAAATTTTGTTCCAGCAGAATTTGGTTATGTGGATAAAATGGTCAAGATTATTCTAAGTAGAGAAATAGTTTAAACATAAAATACGTAGGCAGGAGAGCACATTTAGAGGCAGTGAAGAAGTTTCTTTAAATGAATTGGTATTTAATATGAGAGAATAGAGGACGATAAATCCAGCAATTTAAACTTTTTAAATGAGAAAATTGGAAGCCATTAAAAGTTTTTAAGTAGGGAATTGACATGATCAAGATGCTGCTATCTTTGAGAGTCAGTTTGGCAGTACTCTACAGGGAGGAGCTAGGGAGACCATAAACATTTAGGAAGCTGCTATAAATTGTAGGCTTTAAGGGCCTGAATTCAGACAAACACATTAGGTGTGAAAAGCACAAAGTGTCTATTTTCTTTTGTAGCTATTATGAGGAAGAATCAGTGGGACTAGCTGTGAGTAGAAAAGGACCAGAAAAGGTTTGAAGATAACTGATTTATTTAACTTATATGCCTAAGGAAATGATAATACTACATCCTTTTTTAACCCCTGAATGCACACATTTGAGTTTCTCCTATAATGTATTACCTTCATGAATTACACTGACATAATTTTGATTTTACTCTCAAAAGAAGCTTTTAGAAACAAAACTTTTAAGTGAAATTGTTACTGCACCAGTAGAGAGTTGTTAACTAGTCAATTCAGAAAGAAAAGCTAATTAACTCTAGGCTGGATAGTATTTATTTTTTTTAATTTTTAAATTTTTTTTTTTTTAAGACAGAATCTTGCTCTGTTGCCCAGGCTGGAGTGCAGTGGCATCATCTCAACTCACTGCAACCTCCGCCTCCCAGGTTCAAGCAATTTCTGGCTAATTTTAGTATTTTTAGTAGAGATGGGGTTTCACCGTGTTGGCAAGGCTGGTCTCCAACTCCGGACCGCAAATGATCCTCCCGCCTTGGCCTCCCAATGGATGTTATTTGTTACCCTTAAAACTTGTTGCTTGTTTTGAAAAAAGGCCCAGAAGTAGAATAAAGAACCATATTGTTGAGATATTTGCCTGAACAAAATAGGGTGTATGGGAAGGGAAATAACATTGAGTAGGTACCAGGGAGCTAGCTGATGGGAGTGTTATAAGCTCAACATCTGTGCGTTTGGTCTTAATATGAAGGAGAATAACTTAAAAATCATGTAGAGGATGGAGTTGTAATGCAGAAGAGATGATTGGGATGGCTTCATTTTGAATGGAAAACAGAATGTAATCTAGAAGGGTGTTCTATTAAAATAGAGAGTAAAGGCTGAAATCAAATACTACTATGTTGTTACAAAGCAATAGTAGCTTGATTTGTGAGTAACCTTTTCTGTATAGTGAAATATGTTAGAAATGAGCAGTTGCCTCAGGGTTCAAAGACTGAAGAACTTATCAGCAAGGCTGACCAGAAGGGTTTTCTTTTTTTTTAATTGAGATGGAGTCTCTGTTGCCCAGGCTGGAATGCAGCGGCACAATCTCGGCTCATTGCAACCTCCGCCTCCTGGGTTCAAGCGATTCTCCTGCCTCAGCCTCCCGGGTAGCTGGGACTACAGGCGCGTGCCACCATGCCCAGCTAACTTTTTTGTATTTTTAGTAGAGACAGGGTTTCACTGTATTAGCCAGGATGGTCTTGATCTCCTGACCGTGTGAGCCACCACACCTGGTCGCGTTTTCTTTAAACAGTATTAAGAAGTACAGATAATATAGAGGCAGAGAAGAGAACTTCAAATATTGTCGTATTTACCTAACTTCAGTGCTGTTTGAAAGGTAGGTAGTGAACTTTAGAAGGCCAGTTATTGAAATATTTGTTACTTAAATAGTAGTCTCCTGTTCCTAAATCATTTTATTATGTATTTTAAATAATAAAATACAAAAATGGATACTACTGTATTGAACAACTCCTGAATATTATTACTAGTGTCAAGACCAACCATCTCCCTCTGCCAACTTTGTTCTTGAAAACAGAATGTTACACATTTTAATGTGGTGAGCCAAGAGAGTTCTAAAAGGTATGATTTTAAAATTCATCTCCAATGTCTAAAAACACACATTAACTTCTTTTTCTTCTTCCTTTTCTGTGTGAAATTTGAGTAAACTTACTGTTGATTTGCTTCTCATAGAATAGTGTTGACCTTTTCTCCTAGTTGCAGTGACCTGTATTTAAGTTAAAGCTTGAGCTGGCTAGTATAAGAAACAAAATTTCTTTCCATTAGTTAGTTAAATATAGTTAATATAAGAAGTAAATTTATGGCCGGGTGCAGTGGCTCACGCCTGTATTCCCAGCACTTTGGGAGGCCGAGGCAGGTGGATCATGAGGTCAAGAGACCATCCTGGCCAACATGGTGAAACCCCGTCTCTACTAAAAATACAAAAATTAACTGGGCATGGTGGCACACGCCTGTAGTCCTAGCTACTCGGGAGGCTGAGGCAGGAGAATTGCTTGAACCTGGGAGGCAGAGATTGCAGTGAGCTGAGATCACGCCATTGCACTCCAGCCTGGCGACAGAGTGAGACTCTGTCTCAAAAAAAAAAGTAAATTCATTTTCATTTGGGTAATTAAATATTTCATATATACCAACTGATACTTTTTCATTAGGCTTTGCTTATAAACTTTAAATGTTATAATGATATGATTATTTTTAAAAACCTGAACCCCCACTACTTCCCTGCTGGAAGAAACCATACCTGTAGCAGCACTATGTGGGAGACTTGTCTTGATGGATGAGAATAATTCCTAATTAATCTTTTTTTCCTTTATTTGTTATAGAAAGTGCTTTAGATCTTCAAGATTTTTACTTTTGAGAAAAAAATTATAGAACTTTCAGAGACCACCACAATCTTCCTTTCATCCTTAGGAAGAACTTACTTAACTACATATCAATAAAATAGACTCTGGAGCATAGTTTCAAGTTCTGACCTTACATATTGCCACTAACTGGCTTACATTACGTGTCGAGGCTTCAATTTCTGTCTCTTTAAAATGGAATAATAGTACCTACCTTACAGAGTAAGGTTTTTAAATGAGAGAAAGCATTCACAGCACAGTGCCTGCTCCGTAAGTACTCAGTAGAGGTTAATTGCTATTGTTATTGATGTGAATATTATTAAAATCTGATTAGATTCAAAAAGGATTATTAGAGGAAGTGGCCTTAAGACTGGTTCTTCGGAAAGACTATGTGGACAGAGGTATTCAAAGCAGGGAGAACAGCATGTGCAATGTCAGGGAGTCATCAGAGGTCAGAGAAAGCTTGTCTAAGAAATGAGATGAGGCTACAAAGCTTGCTTGGAGCCAGATTCTGAAGGACCTTGTATATCTTACATGGGAATGTGTACTACTTGTTGAAGTGACCAAAAGGGAACTAAATTGAGACATTTCAGTAGGAGACTAACAAAATAAGATAATTCTCATGGCAGTTGGAAGACGGACTAAATTATGTTTAATTGTTGTTAAGAATGTGGAAAATGATTCCGTTGTCTGGGAAGTTACACAAGGAATGGAGAAGAGGGTCTAGGCAAGAAAAATATTTCTGATGTAAATAAGATTTGATTACTTATTGGAAATAATCTTTCTTGTTTTTAAAGACTGCAAAGAAATGAGTCTCAACAATATCCCTTTGAAAGTTACGCAGAGATTAACTTTATACCTTTACATTTTTATTAATGTTTTATTCTATTTCATTTTATTTTTAGAAACAGGGTCTCATTCTGTTGCCCAGGCTTGAGTGCAGAGGCATGATCATAGCTCACTTCAGCCTCAAACTCCTGGGCTCAAGTGATCCTCGTACCTCAGCCTTCTGAGTAGCAAGGGACACAGGTGCATGCCACCATAACTGGCTAATTTTTTTATTTTTTGTAGAGACAAGGTCTCACTGTGTTGCCCAGGCTGGTCTTGAACTCCTGCCTCAGCCTCCCAAAGTGCTGGGATTACAGGCCTGAGCCAACATGCCCAGCTTATTATTTAATTTTTTAAAAGATCGTACCTTCACATGGTTGAAAACCCAAAAATGTATGAAAAGGTAAAATGAAAAAATTATTCTTATCTTTTTCTTTCATCTGCCTAGCTCCTATAAACCACCCCTTCTGTAGGTAAAATGTCTATTAATTTCTTTGCAACCTTCAGGAAAAATAATTATGCATGTTCTCTTTCAAGAAAAGAATATAAAATTAAATAAGAGTAAAAGTAAGAGATTTTAGAACTCATTTGTACTGCATAAATTTTACCAAGACAATCATTTTTGAAAGTTTGAGGCTGCTTAGCAATAATCAATTCATATTAATGTTTATTATGTCAGTAGAATGTGGTTTGTTCTTTTAACAATAGTATTGATACTGTGATGGAATAATCTATAATTTTATACTGAATTTAAAACATTCAGCAGTGTCTTAGTGGTAAGCTGCTATAGCTCATATTGTTCCTGTGTTGCCAATGTGGGGAAAAAAAAACCTTTTCGATATTGTGTTTGTGCCTCTGTACTTTTTGGAGTCAGAGTCAGTGCAAGTACATACGCAGGAGTAAATAATAATAGATATAGATCTAGTTATAGTAACCTGTAAGATCTTAGAAGTAAACTTCTGGTACTTAAGAAATTTGGCTGGGTATGGTGGCTCACACCTGTAATCCCAGCACTTTGGGAGCCCAAGGTGGGAGGATCGCTTGAGTCCAGGAGTTCAAGACCAGTCTAAGCAACATGGTGAAACCCTTTCTCTTTAAAACATACAAAAAAATTAGCTGGGCATGGTAGTGTGCACCTGTAGTCCCAGCTAATCGGGAGGCTGAGGCAGGAGAATCCTTGAGTCCAGGAGGCTGAGGCTGCTGTCAACTATGATCACACTACTGTACTCCAGCCTGGGTGACAGAATAAGACCCTGTCTCAAAAATAAAATAAAATAAAATAAAATTCATTGGTGCTGCTTCTTGTTTGGTGAAAAAAAAAAAAAATCCAAATATGGGTTTAGTACATCTATGCCTACAATTTGCAAGAATTTTGGTTGCAGTCTAGGCCAATAATGTATCCTCTTTATCTAGAAGGAGTTGACTTTGCTCAAGCAGTTTTAGCATTGTACTATTCACTTAACTATGCATCATCTGTGTGCAGCCTACATTTCTCTTTATCACACAAATTGCCTTTACAAACAATTGAGGTTTACTAATTAAATATTGAGTATTCTCATCTAACTTCATTTTCTTCAAGTAGCGTATGTCAGTGAGGTAGGAATTAGGGGCAAGATATATTTGGCTAACTTCAAACCTAAGATGGTGTGCATGTAATAATATATTTTTGAGGTGTTTTTGCACTGTCATCATACTGACTAGAGTCAGATTCTTAGTTGGCACATCCAGGTGCTCCAACTTTGTGTGACCTAGATAGAAAACATATGGAGGTTTGTGTGTATTTTTAGCACATGTTAAGCTTTCGGCCTAAGGGCAAGATTTACAAAAACCTTCAGGAAGTGAAAAGAAAATCTCTGTTTTTGAAAATAACATAGAATTGATGAAACGGTAGAGAAAGCAAACTGAATACTGTATTCTGGATTCCCAGTATTCCCAGTTTTTATTCATCACATTTTATAATTTAGTTTTTTAATGATGGGTCCTGTTTTGAAAATGAATCTTAGTTGCTCAATGAGAAGATTTCGCTTGTTGGCAGACCACTTTTATTTATTGCTAGCCCAAGTGTAACTAGTTCAGAAAATGCTCTTAAATTAGTCCCTCGATCTGATGCAATAAAAATTGCCTAGTGTGAAATAATGCTCCCAGACTCCTAGCATGTTTACTTTAAAGTAAAATCACATTGCATAGTTCTCATGTTTCATAGCTTTTTCTAGAACCCATTTCCTGAAGTGATCTTTTTACGGTTGTGTATACTAACTATTCAGCAGGTCAGGCAGTGAAATAGCATCCTTGCATTAATCAGCAGCTAAGATTTATATCTATAACTAAGGCATCTAATATAAACTAAAATAAACAAGATGATGTTTACATTAGTAACACCGCAGGCTTTTTAGCTATATTCAGTGCAGGAATTTTAAAACATTAGTTTTTTGAAATATTTCCTTGAATGCTTTATTTTAAAAATGTCAATATCAGAGAGTTAGCATTTCTTTAAAGAGGTACACTTTTTGTGAATAAGTTTGGTGTTGTTTTTTTCTCTTTTTAGGGAGGGGGTCTCTCTCTGTCACCCAAGCTGGAGTGCAGGGTGAGCCACTCCCACCTCAGCCTCCTGAGTAGCTGGGACTACAGGCATGTGCCACCATGCCCAGCTAATTTTTTAATTTTTTTTTTTATAGAAACAGGGTCACACTATGTTGCCCAGGCTGGTATTGAACTCCGGACCTCAAGTGATCCTCCCACCTTGGCCTTGTGAATAAGTTTTTATGGTTCAGCTATTCTTTGCCATAAGGAACTTCTGATGTGGAAAATATGAAGCAGGGGACATTTCATTTCCTATAATTGCAGATTATTCAGAACCTTATCTACTTCCTTTAATTTTGAACATTGTTCCTTAAATTATTAGCTGTTGGCTGGCCTAAAACTAGAGCCATAATAGCAGAAGCCAGTAGTTTGCCTTTCCAGAGTGCATGTGGACGCAAAGATTACAGTCTGGCAGTTCTTCAAAAAACATGGAGCTACCATGTGGCCCAGCAGTTCCACTCATAGGTCTATACCCAAGAGAAATGAAAACATAGTGCCAACACAAAAACATGAACATGCATGTTTATGGCAGCATCAGTTATAATAGCCAAAAAGAAACAACTCAAATGCTCATCAGCTCATAAAAGGATAATTCAACTGTGTTATCTACAATGGAATATTATTCAGCCATTTAAAAGGAATGAAGTACTGATATAAATAAACTTGAAAAGGTTAAGCTAAGTGAAAGAATCCAGTCAAAGACTGTATATTGTATGATTCCATTTATATGAAATATCCTAAGTGGGCAAATTTTATATAGAGAGAAGATAGATTAGTGATTGCAAAGGGATAGGAGTCACTGATGATGGATATAGGATTTCTTTTTGGACTGATAAAATTGTTCAAAGATTAAATCATGCTGTTGGTTGCACAGCTCTGTGAATAATCCCAAAACCATTGAATTATAAATTTAAAGTGGGTGAATTGTAGAGTATATGAATTATACCTTAAACTGTTATGTTAAGAGGAAAGAAAAGCAAAGATTGGTTTGGATTTCCTTAAGTCAAGTAGTAGACAAAAAGTGTAATTTTAACAGGTATGGTGGTGTGACAACTAGCAGCCTTCTCTCTAAAAACAGCTAGTTTTCAACTCTACTGGGGTTACTTTTCCCTAGGGAAAAAAAAATATGTTTATTTGCTCATTCCTTTAACAAGTAAGTATTTAGTGGGCCTTACTAGGTGTCTGGTACTGTTCTTGGTACCAGAGACTCAACACTCAACACTGAACAAGCTGAAGTCATCATCTTCCTGCCACCAATCCTGCTCTTCTGAGTTTCTTATCTTGTTGAGTGTTACTACCACCATTCCAGTTTCCCAGGTCAGAAATCTGGGAGGCATTCTTGATTCTTCTCTTTTTATTCCCTCTCCACATGGAGTCAGTCATCAAGCCCATTTCGTACCCTTTAGCCTGTCCCTGTTTTCTCTTTTCCTCCTACCAGAGTGCTGGTTCTGTTAACACAGCCCAGTAATTCTCAGCTGCAGTGTATTAATACTAGTAAAGTACCAAAGTTTGCAAATGGTTTATCTTAAAAAGCAAACGAAAAAAAACCTAAGGGAATAATCCTGTCAGCGTCAGTTTCACTGACTTGCATTCCACTGAACTTTTGCAAGAGGAAGAGAAAGCTGTAGCATGATAGCTAGTATATTAGGAATTAATTACACATAGTCCTCAGGTCACTTACCGGAATATTTTTTGAATGTGAACTTTCAGTTTTGCATGTCTTTTGTAAAAGTTGAGAGTCTCTGAGGTGGAGGAATACAATACAATCACTTTTTTTTTTTTTTTTTTTTGAGACAGAGTCTCTTTCTCTGTTGCCCACATTGGAGTGCAGTAGGACGATCTCAGCTCACTGCAACCTCCGTCTCCTGGGTTCAGGTGATTCTCATGCCTTAGCCTCCCGAGTAGCTGGGGTTATGGGTACCCGCCACCATGCCTGGATAATTTTTTTATTTTTAGTAGAGTTGGGGTTTCACCATGCTGGCCAGCTGGTCTTGGACTCCTGACCTCAAGTGATCCACCCACCTCGGCCTCCCAAAGTGCTGGGATTATAGGCACGAGCCACCACACCTGGCCTTATGATCACATTTTATAAAAATCATATTGCTATAGTTTCAGTTCTCACTAAATCACTCTTGCCAAAGATCTTTTTCTAATATCTATCTCTGATCATGGTATTTTCCCAATTAGATTTATCCAGTGACTCTACATTGCACGTAAGGGAAACTATAAACCCCTTTGCACGATGTGCTGGGTCATTCATGATTTAGCCCCTATCTGTCTAGTTTCATCTCTAGCAAGGCATTCTCTCTATATGTTGATGATTTGGCATGTACTATCCTATTTGTCAAGAAGGCACTTCTTGTGATTTGTCTTAGAGACAAACTCCTGTCAAGTCTGATTGTACTTGCGGCTTCTCTGTGCAACTGACTAGGTTTCTTCTACGATGCTCCCACTGTGCTATGTAATAGTAGTTTTTATAATGTATTATAATTATTTTAAGATTCTGATTTCTTTTTATATTTTTAGCTCCTTTAGAGCTGGGACTTTGTCCTTTTATCTTTATAGTCCCAGATTTTAGTATGGAATCTGGAACAAAATTGATGCTCAATATGTATTTATTGAACAAACTCAAAATTAGTTACTTTAAAATTTTTAATTTAACCAAAGTATTTTATGTTATAATATGAGATGAAATTAAGGGATTAAAATATGCTTATGGTGACTCTACATCCCATTTCCTGGAGCAATTCCAAATTTAGTCTACTTCATTGGCCTTGAAATATAATTAACAAAATATACCATAATTTTGTTTAGAAATGCAATATACACATTGAACCTATACCTTAAATTTAAAATTATATACAATTTATTTTTATACTTTGATTTCATATACTTGTTAAAAGAAAAACTTTAGATAAACTATATTTAACAGTGTTTATTTGAGCAAATAACAGTTTACAAATCAGGCAGCCCCCAGAACCAGAGTAATTTCAGAGCAAGTCCAGGGCTGCTGCATGTTCAGATGTTATTTCTGGACAAAAAAAAATGAAAGTGATGGACAGAAAATGAAAGTGAGGTGCAGAAACAGCTGGATTGGTTATAACTTAGTGTTTGCCTTATTTGAACACAGTTTGAACAGTTGGCTGCCTGTGATTGGCCGAAACTTTGTGATTGGTACAAGAGTAGGTTACAGCCTGTTGACACATCCATTTAGGTTACATTTCACTATGTATGGAGAAACTTATAGGCCAAACGTAAAATATACAAGGAGGCAACTTTAGGCTAAACTTAATTTAACATACTTTATGTCTTTTTTCTTATACAGGTCATTTTGAAAGCAATAATAGTGAAAAGTTGAAATTTAGGATGGAGAAATACCTGAATTATTTTTTAGCTCTGCTATTTTGCTGTGCATTATGATACTAATTATTGCATATCTGTATGAAAATGAATGCAAATTTTTGAGAATGTGTAAATCCTTAGGTATAAGGATCTGCATAATATGATTAAGGTTGTTACCAAGAACTATGTTCTCAAAAATATTCTGACTTTAGGATGCTAGAATAGTAGCTTTCAATCTTTTTGGACTTTACTATTCTAATGTGCTTTTTTTGAGTTGAGAACCCCAGTGTACTCCTTGCCCTCCTTCTAAAAGCAGATTATTTATCTGAATAGGATAAAAATAATTTTGTTTTGTCTTCACTGGTGCCCTCAATTGGAGATTACATAGCGTATCACAAGGCCATGGGGGAGAAAAATGCATTTGTCAGTCAGACCCTTTACTTTTTGAGAATTCCCAATTAGAGTCTGGAGTTGGTTCTAAATTGTTGTTGTCATTGACTAGACAGGGAAGGAATATTGGCAAAGTAAAAGGAGTGAATGTTTAGAGCCAGAAAGATCAGATATTGGTTCCATGACCTACTATTTTTGTTTCTTTGGGTGTAACAATTTCTTTGAGTTTCAGTTTCGTCATCTGTAAAATGAGATAATAATACCTACCTGAAATGATTGTGAAAATAAACAGTAGTTTCTAGAACATTAGTACCTAACAAAGAATAAGGTTTTCATAAATTTCAGCTCTTATCTGATTGGTATCAGTACAACTCTAGGAATAGGTAAAAGATCTTCCTGTTACACTAAATATTGAGTTATTTGTCTTATTGAGTAGTTGTTACACTATCTCTGCTTTCCCAAGCAGGTTGCTGTTTGAGACTCTAAAAACAAAGTGGTTTGCAGATGGCACAGATCAACAAGCAGAGTCATTGATTATTGTCACCTTGTCCAGGAGAGTGCATTCCTTCATTTCTATTCCTGATGTGCCGATTAGAGAACATGAGTCTGTTTACTTCACCTTTCATCTTATTATACGTAATATCATTACCACTACTTCCTGACTACATAGATTCCTGGTTATGGTTAAGGAGTTCCTTTGGCCAGAATCCTTTGGTCCAGTCTCCTCTCTCTTTCTCTGTTATAGACTTCTGCCTCTTTTAGACTGCAGGAAAACAAGACTCTCCCAAGAGTGTGCTGGACATCATTGGTTTTCAAATGGTTAAACAATGCAACTTCACACATGTAGAATGGGAAGCAGAATTTTATTACTCAGTTTCATTAGCTTGGTTCACTGAAAACCTTTCTTCAGTGAACCAAGCTAATGAAACTGAGTAATAAAATTCTGCTATTTTATACTTCCTCCATAATCATCAAATATTTAAATCACTGTTATTTTGCTTTCAACAAAAGACCTCCTTTCTGCATTTTAGAACAAAGGGGAGCTTTCTCAGCCTCCAGCCACTGAGTCTCCAAACCTACTTGCTAATGTACCCATTCTTCCCCTTCAGTTTCCTGGTCAAATGTGTCCTATTCCTGCCTTGTTATTTCCCTGTCTGCTTGCATTTCCCAGCCAGACTTTCTGAAACACTTGTTTCAGAAAAGTTCTTTTTTTTATATCCTCCCCACAGTCACTATCCAAATTGGTTCCGTTTACTTCTCTTGATTGCTGTTTAGCCAGCCACGTCTGTTCCTACCATACTCACTCAACATTGGAAACATATGATGACGACTTTCTTCAAAACGTCCTTATTCTGTGTACCACACTTTGCTGCTGCTCTTTCTGCCTCTGTGACCACTCCTTATAGGTTCCTCTTCTTCCTCTGCCTGCCCTTTTAATGCTGATATTGATGTTTTCTCCCAAGCCCTTTGCACAGTTTCCTCCAGACTTAGGAATTGCTAAGTGAATTTGTTTAATTCTACCTGTACTGATGATTTCTCAAGGGATTTGACTATAATTGGACCTTCTTGAACTGAAGAAATTGCAGTATGTCAAATCTGATTATGAACTTCACAGCCAAACCTTGGTCTAGGCTCTCTGGACCATGATTCTCTTAAAATCTACCCCATGTTGACCTAAAAGGAAGAAGCTGAGGCAGAATTAATATTGGGAGTTTATTTGAACCAGTGTTGAGGACAGCTGCCTCAGACACACTTCCAAATTACCTTGAGGAGTACTCCATTAGGCTTCTGTTACAAGCAGGTTTTTAAACGCAAAAAGGGAGACAAAGAGTGAGTTGATAGAGTTGTTTGTCAGGAATTTTGATTAGTAATTAGCTATACATCGTTGAGCTATAGGGCATGGATTATGGTGTCTGGTGTGTGGCATTGTTAGGTCAGTGGCTACTTGTGGCAGTAGCAAGCAGTATTTTCAATAAATACTTAGCTCAAGGGGGGAAATTACTATCATTTTAATGCCTCTCTGGGCCTGATAATTTAAAAGGGCTCACATTTTTCAGATACAAAGTATTTGTGTGTATATATATATATACATATGTGTGTGTGTATATATATATTTTTTTCTTATTTTCTTTTTTTAAGACAGAGTCGCGCTCTGTCACCCAGGCTGGAGTGCAGTGGCGTGATCTCGCCTCACTGCAACCTCTGCCTCCCCAGTTCAAATGATTCTCCTGCCTCAGCCTCCCGAGTAGCTGGGATTATAAGGGCATGCCACCACACCCAGCTGATTTTTGTATTTTTAGTAGAGACAGGGTTTCACCGTATTGGCCAGGCTGTTCTCGAACTCCTGACCTCAAGTAATCCGCCTGCCTCAGCTTCCCACAGTGCTGGGATTACAGGTGTGAGTCACTGCAACCAACCTATTGTTTCTCTCATCTCCAACGTACTTGCAGTGAAAAAATCCAGCCTCATTATTCAGCTTTTATGCTTATAGATTCAGTTAACATTTTGTGAATTGTCTATTTCAAAGGTACAAAGGTAATTTTAAATTATGATTTAATTAAGAATGCTTTTTCTGAGATTTTTATACCTGTTGGACTGTTTATATAAATCCTATAACATAGCTGATCATCCTCAGTAAAATAGTAATACCTTACTTGAAGCAGCAATTTGTTTTTAAATATACACAGAAGTCTATATTTTGAATGTGAGGATTAGAGGTGGAGAGAGAATCAGTATTTAGTGAAACCATTTTATGCCAGGCACAGGCATATGTGCTTGTCTACATATGGATTTTTGTCTTCCAACAACTCTGAGACATCTTGTAAAGAGGAGAAAACCAAGGTAAAGGGAAGTTAAACAGATTGTACACTGCAACATATACAGCTTCTAAAATTCAGAACCAGAGTTTCTTCTGTCAGACCTCATAGCTCATGAATCTCTTCTAAGTGATACTGAAATTTTAAGCTGAGGATGAATGCCAAATATAGGAATAAAATACTGACTTCTTGAGTTTAGTGAATCTAAATTGTACTAAAAGTTATCTGTATCATTTTTGTCCCTAGGCAGTTATTTGGCAGAAAAGCAGAGTATCAGATCACAAGATGGCTCTCATGTCAGTTCTGGGGACTGCTGTTATGAGCAATATGGAATCCTTTCAGTACCACTCTGAAGAATCTCAGGTATACTGCAAAAATGTTCTCAGATAATTCTGATTTACTAATGAAGCTGTTCACATATTTCCCTTTAGGGGAGTTACAGTGGCAAGAGGTTAGTCTTTTAATATTTTAATCAAATATGTGTGTAAGGTAAAAGAGACAATACAGAGCTTATGTTAAACCTCTTTCCCCAGCCCTGCTTCCCTTTTTATCTTTTCTGTTTGTTGCTTACATTGATTTTCAAAAAAATCATGTTCAATTTAGAATCTTTTCTGTTTACTTTCTACTATAAAAGAAAAATAGTTGGCTGGGCATGGTGACTCACGCCTGTAATTCCAGCACTTTGGAAGTCCAGGGCAGGTGGATGACCTGAGGTTAGGACTTCAAGACCAGCCTGGCCAACATGGTGAAACCCTGTCTCTACTGAAAATACAAAAATTAGCCAGGTGTGGTGGCACATGCCTGTAATCCCAGCTACTCGGGAGGTTAAGGCAGAATAATCACTTGAACCCAGGAGGCAGAGGTTGCAGTGAGCCGAGATTGCGCCATTGCACTCCAGCCTGGGTGACAGAGTGAGATTCCATCTCAAAAAAAAAAAAAAAAGAACCGTTTTTCCCCCCCTTTCCCATTCCAAATATGTACTTAAACTTTTTCTTGATCTATCAGTTTAGATAGTACTTTTTTACTCCCTAATACTGGATGACATTCTTAATTCAAACTTTTCTTCTTACTCCTTCCTCTTTCAATCATATCAGCAATAGTTTTATATTATCAAGCTTAATTATATATATAATTTTTTTCTTCTTTTTCTTTTTGAGACAGAGTCTCACTCTGTCACCCAGGCTGGAGTGCAGTGGTGGGATCTCAGCCCACTGCAGCCTCCATCTCCTGGGTTCAAGTGATTCTCATGCCTCAGCCTTCCTAGTAGCTAGAATTATAGAGGTATGCCACCACACCCAGCTAATTTTTGTATTTTTAGTGGAGACAGCATTTCACTATGTTGCCCAGGCTGGTCTCTATCCTCTGACCTCAGGTGATCTGCCTGCCTCAACCTCCCAAAGTGCTGGGATTATAGGCGTGAGCCACCACGCCCGGCCTCATATTTTCTTACGTAGCCATTTTTTGTCTTCTATCTTTTATCTGAAGATTGATTCTGAAAGTTGAAAACTTGTATGGACTATAAAACAATCTTCGTTAAAAGCCCAGTATTGTAGTAGGATTACATTTTACCTCTAGAGATCCATTGTTATATCTCTTATGCCATGCAAATGAGAATATTCCTAGAGCACTGATTAAATGGAATCTCTGTTCTTGTACTCCCTCAGTTGCTCAAAATTTATCATGTTTTTCTTTGCTTAATAAATGGACTATCTTACGTAGTTTTTCGCTTTTTCTGGGATTTTCAAAAGTTTTTTTTTAATGAAAAAGTTTTCTTCATCATGTTAGCAATAAAATCCAACTCTTAGTCATCCTAGCTGTAGTTGGTAATCCATTTCATTACATCTTTTTGAAGTCATTGTTCTTAGACCCCGCTTATTTCTTATTCGGATCATATCTTAGGCCTTCTGCACAACTCTCATCTTCAGATATCTTTTTATAGGAATGATGGTTGGTTCAATTATTACCGGTATGTCATGCCTTCCTCTTTCTTGGCACTCATACTCATTTTTCTTTTTTTTTCTTTTTGAGATGGAGTCTCGCTTTATCACCCAGGCTGAAGTGCAGTAGCGCAGTCTTTGCACACTGCAACTTCTGCCCCCGAGGTTCAAACGATTCTCCTGCCTCAGCCTCCTAAGTAGCTGGGACTACAGCCACAACACCCAGCTAATTTTTCTATTTTTAATAGAGATGGGGTCTTACCATGTTGGCCAGGCTGGTCTCAAACTCCTGACCTCAAGTGATCTGCCCACCCCAGCCTCCCAAAGTGCTAGGATTACAGGCGTGAGCCACTGCATCTGGCCCCATACTCATTTTTCTGAGGCATATCTTTAAGTAACTTCCACAGAAAGAGGGGACATGAGAGGTAATTTTTCATGTCTGTGGCTGGGCGTGGTGGGTCACACCTGTCCCAACACTTTGGGTGGCTGAGGCACTTGAGGCCAGAAGCTCAAGACCAGCCTGGGCAACATAGTAAGACCCTGTCTCTAAAAATAAAAATACAAAAATTGGCCTGGTGTGGTGGCTCACACCTGTAATCCCAGCACTTTGGGAAGCCAAGGCGGGTGGATCACCTGAGGTCAGGAGTTTGAGACCAGCCTGGCCAACATGGCGAAATCCCATCTCTACTAAAAATACAGAAATTAGCCGGGTATGGTGGCAGGTGCCTGTAATCCCAGCTACTTGGGAGGCTGAGGCAGGAGAATTGCTTGAACCCAGGAGGCAGAAGTTGCAGTGTGCAAAGACTGCGCTACTGCACTTCAGCCTGGGTGATAAAGCGAGACGCCATCTCAAAAAGAAAAAAAAAAACTAGTCAAGCATGGTAGTACATGCCTGTAGTCCCAGCTACTAGGGAGGCTGAGGTGGGAGGATCCCTTGAGCCCAAAAGTTAAAGGTTACAGTGAGCTATGATCATGCCACTGCACTCCAGCCTCGGCCAGAAAGAGACTGTGTCTCAAAACAAACAAATTTTAAAAATAAGTCCAAATTTTCATGCCTGAGAATGATTTTATCTTGCACTTTCTCTTGTTGATAGTCTGACAGACATAGACTTTTGGATTGAAATTAATTTTTGAGGTCTTGAGTATTTTTTTACTATCTATTTTTGCTAATGGGAAACAATGCGTTCCACTTCTTTTTTTTCTTTTTTTTTTTCCCCGAGACAGTCTCTTGCTCTGTCACCCAGGCTGGAGTGCAGTGGCACAATCCCGGGTTCAAGTGATTCTACCTCAGCCTCCTGAGTAGCTGGGATTGCAGGTGCACACCACCACATCCGACTAATTTTTGTATTTTTAATAGAGATGGGGTTTCACCATGTTGATCAGGCTGGTCTTGAACTCCTGACCTCATGATCCACCCGCCTCGGCCCCCCAAAGCGCCCGTTTCTTTTTTCTAGATGATATGTTTTCTTCTGTTTGAAAGTTCTTAGGATCTGTCCTTTATCCTTACAAGGATGTGTCTAAGTGTGTGTCTTTTATTATTTGTTTATTGTGCTGAGCATTTGATGTGGATCTTTTGAATCTGAAAGCTCATTTCTTTCTCAGCCCCAGGTTATATACTTCCATCCATTATCACTTCGATAATTTTTATTTTTTATGAACCTCCCTATTGTTATTAAGACCTCCTGTTAATTTTCTCCTATTGTTTTTTCTCAGGTTTCCCATCTTTAATTTTTTCCATAAGTTTTGAGAGATCTGGTTTTTAAACCTTCTATGGATTTTTTTTTTATTTTAAAATTTATGTTTAATTTCCAAGAGTATTTTTTATTGCTTTTTCATACGTACTGTTTTATGGATACAAAACTTGGGTCTCTCTAAAGATAATTGTTTTTGTTTTTAAATTATTTGTTCCTTTAATAATTTCTGTTTATTAGGAGGTCAGTTTTGTTTTACTTGTCAGGTCTTTTTCCTTCAGTCCTCTAATTCACTTGTCTTTCTCCATGAATAGGAAATCTAATTGGGAACAGGGTGTTTGTGGCTGGGCTTATTGACTGTCAGGTTCCACTTGAGTGTTGAGTAATTAAGGTCCTAATTCTGTTCCTGGAGTTGTGCTAAGCAGTTGGCTTCTTTTCTTCTCCCATTTTTTTTCATAATTTGTTGAAACCTCTTCTGCTACTATGTCCCTTCCCATTCTCTTTGTAGTATTGAGTTCTTAATTATTGCTTATCATTTTATTAAAATCTTGGATGGAAGCTTGTACTCAGGTAATGCTTGGGATTTTCTTTGCCGGGGGACAATTCAGGCCAACCTTAGTGGCCACCTACAGTGTTGGCCATGATGTGACATGGGTCCTATTTTTCAGAGCTCCCTAAAGAGTTGTTTTCTAGTTTTGACACACTCCATTGCTACTTCAAACTGGTTACGGTCGCTGACTTGGGATGGCAAGGGTACTGTCTGAATTCTGCTGGATTCCTCGTAGCTTCGTGGTACTTTGTTGCCTACAGTGTAACCCAGGCAGCTTATGGCAGGAGATCTAGACTTGATACCTTTACCGGCATGCCCTGGATATTCTAGCTATCATAATTTAGTCTGAAGACTAGCAGTGTTGGCATCACCTGGAAGCTTATTGAAAATAAAGAATCCTGGGCTTCATCCCAGATCGACTGAATCAGAATCTGCATTTTAACAAGGTCCCCAGGTGCACATTCAAGTGTGAAAAGCACTGATCTAGACTTTGGTCAGCTATGATTTCATGAGTGAATGAGACTATCGCATGAATCAGTCCTGTACTTGGAAATCTTTTCCTCCCATCTGTTTTGAGATGTGTTGCCAGATCTGTGCTTGCCCATTGAATTTTTATTTTCAATGGGCAAGCACAGATAGAATTGCATAAAGACTCCTAGTAATCCATCATAGATATGAGAATTTTTGCTGCACCTCTATGTGGTTTTTTTTTCATGGTGGATTGAGGGAATTTGGCAAGCATGTGTTAGTGTTCCAGTTCCATGGGCTGTCAGAATGATAAACTTTTGAGTGTCTCTCTGGTGAGAGTGATCATCTAACCAAATCCCTCTTCTGTTATTGCACTGTGTTGTATTTATGTTGCCACCAGCTATCCATTATCACTCCATTCTTTCTGGACTTGTATGGTTGAAAGAGAATGGTCCTATATCACAGTTTCTTTGAGCCCTTTCTCCATCCCTGGCCAAAAGCAATCTTAAGTTGTTTTCCACTGCCAGTTAGTGGTTGTCCTCATTCACCTCACTTCTGTCCCCATTATATGCCTTTAAGTTGTGCAACTTGGCCACCAAGGCCTCTTGACTAGTCTGGGATGACAGTGCCATTGGCCGTTAGGAACCTTGGATGTGGAGAATCTTTATATATCTCTTCTCATAACGTGAGGGTACCTTTTTTTTTTTTTTTTCCGTCTATAGGGACCCCACATGGGAAGAACTAATTATTGGTGGTGATCTCAACAGGGCCACTGCTCTGGTGGCTTTTGTGAGACATTTCCCATCGTGACTTTGTGGGCTTGATGGAGCTCCTGAAGTTATCCTTTTTGACATCTGTCTTCTTTTTGACATTTCCATCTCTGCATTACTTTATGCTAAGTTCTGAATAAATTCCTCATCATTGCCTGATTTTAATTCCCAAAACTATATATTTTGTTTTTAGGATTTACAATTTATTTGTTTTCATATTCTTCTCTTCTAAACTTGATTTATAGCTACCAATTCTAATTTCTTTACCTTTTTTTAAGTGTACGCTACTTTTCTTTTTTAAAAAGCACGTTACATATACTAATAATTTCAAAGTCCTTTTCATATTGCTCTGTCGTTTCTACTTTCTTGAGACAAAATTATCTAATTCTCTGATATTTTATATGCTTTGAAAATTTAATTTCAAAATCATCTTGAATGCAGGTTTATTGTTTTTGTTGCTTTGTTTTTGCTTTCCCCAACTTCCACTTCCTTCCCATAGTTTGGCAGATAATTCACTCGCCGGCCCCAATTCGACACCAGGTATCATATTAGTAATTCATGCCTCATCCTGCCAAGCTTTTACAGGCCCCTTTTCTTGCCAGTTTGGCTTAGCCTTGTTCTTGGTTTGGAGTTGTTTCTGTTCTTTCTTGTGACTCTGGCAAGCAGCTCCAGACAGTGGCTACAGTATTATTAAATTTTTTTTTTTTTTTTGGAGAAGAGGTGCTATATGAGCCCCCTTTTTTAAATGGAAAGACAGATTTCAGTCCCCTGTCTTGAGTGGGGTGTTTTCAGTCCTTATTTCTGTACCGCAATTTAATTTCCAGCTGACACATCTTGTTTCTGATCCTAGACCACATAGGACATTTGACTTTAGCCGTCACTCCCTGTTAAATGTTTTGCAGTCATAACATCTTTAACTACTTTTATGTGGGTGGCCTTTTGAAAATTTGTATTTTATCTATCACTGTTATATATTTTCAGTTGGAATGGCGGAGAAGGGGATTTCACATGAACTTGTTTCACTGTCCGGACCAAAAGTACTTAAATTACTACTGTAAAAATGTAACTTCATGGTGTTGTGGAGGTTTACTGAAAGAGGAGAAGGATTAGTGTTAGGAGACTAGCCAGGGTTACATCAATATAATCAGGGTTAAGAAGAGGAAATGGGTTTGACAGACTGGGTAGCTGGCAGAGCCCTTATCATAGTAAAGGAGTATAGGAGGAGCTAGCAGGATAGAAGTAGGATGAAATATTTTACCAAGTTTTGAATGTGATGAGATTGAGAATATTTTTGTGACAGCCAGTTGAAGATGGTAAGCACTGGGGAGTGAAAGAAATAGCAGCTATACAGCTATATCTTAGCATCACTGGTGTATGGGTAGTTGTTGAAACTATAGGTGTGAATAAAATTAGGAAGAGTAACTAGAGAGCAAGAAAAAGGGGCCTGATAATGGAACTTGGGGACCATCATCATTTATACGGGGTAAGGAAAAGGAGAGAAACCAGCAAACCAGAATGAAGAGGAGGCATCAGAGAGGAAGCAGGAAGACCAAAGGAGAAGGATGAAACAGATTCATTTAGTGAGACACTTCCCAGATGAGAGAATTGTGAGGGTGTCAGGCTGCAGGGAGTCAAATAAGAGAAGGGCTGCGTAGTGTCCCTTGGAGTTGGTTATTGAAGTAGAAGCCTGCTTATACGGGATTAGAGATGAAGGGAAGAGAGGGGTGGACCATAGTTGAGAAGCAATTGGGGAGGAGAGGTATTTGTATTTTGCCTTCAATTTTTGTTATGCTTTTTAGGAAATTGATGAATACACTTGGGTACAGAATTTTGTAAAGTCTTATCTAATTTTCAATTTTGTTGCACTGATTTGGTGTCTCGAGTTATTTTTCCATGAACTGGCCTGATTTTCACTTTTTACAGCATTTTATGAGTCTACTGTTTTATTTTACTTTGCCATGTAACTTAAACATAGTTTGTTCTTAAGATTATCCTAAACCATTTTTAAAGCTCAGTATCTAGAATAGTAATTATTAAGTGGCCAACCAAGATAGTGTGAAAGGAAGTCACTAGCAATATTACATATTTCTTCTTCATTTTATTCTTTATTCTTATCCTCTCAGGGCAGACTTTTTTTAAAGTCACAAACCCAGTAAGTCTTTCAGAAGCCAAACAGGTTCTCCCTGATGCCCAGCAGGTGCTTTAAGAAGGGTCTCATGTTACCTGGTAAATTATACAACCATTTTTAAATGCTATGAAGTTTTGCAGTTAATTAAGTAGTATCAGTTTATAATGGATTATACAGATTAATTTATTTTTTCAAATTGGCACAATTTGGCATTGTGACAATAATGCACTTAGTGTTCTAAAACTGGTAATCCATCTCCTTAAACACTTATTTCCAAGGGCAGGGATAGCCATAGACATAGGTGGCAGCTTACAGGCTATGTTAATAAGGAGCCCCACGGTTCCTGCTTAACTAAAAATAGTACCCCCAGTGACTTGCTTATTTTTCTCAACTAAGCTAAAATTTTACTATGAGTGTTCCTTGACAGATTAATAACACATCTAGTTCTAGTTGTTTCTGATAAGAGATTTTAAGCCTATATTTTAAATAACTTAACAAAAATCACATAGCTAGTGGTAGAACTGGGATTCAAACCTTGTCAATCTGGCTCTGTCTTATATTCTTAACAGTATAGTATGTTGTCTTTAGCTGTGTTCATTAACTAAAGATAAAAGTGGGAGCATGTTTTCTGCTTCCTATCCCTTCAATATCTTTCTCTTCTCTCTGGTATTCTTTTCTAGCATCCTTCTTCATTTTCTCTTTCCTCTTTATACATTTGTAAAGTAGAGAAAGATAGCTTATAAATAATCAGTAAAATTTTTGTAGAAGAGTTTTCTAAACAAAAATGAAGCTAAAGTATAACAGTGCAATCAGTATTTAGCCCTGAGGAAGTTAATACAGAGTAAAAGAGATTTTTTTTTAACTCAGAAATGAAAACCCAGTAAGATTGGCTTTATATAGCATACTCAGAATGAAGATAGAAACAGCAACTTCTTTATAGGAAAAGATGGTTAAAGAGAAAAGGACAAACAGCCAGAGAAAAGTCACAATGTGAGGAAAGAAACTTTTAAAAGACAGAAAAAAGGTTGAGTAGAGAGTGAATGCTGTATGTTCTATGACAGTTAAATATCTGAAAGTATAACCATTCATGAAGATTTTATAAATGCCAGTTTTTCCTTAGAGTTGCAAAAAAAAAAAAAAAAAAAAAGAGGCAGACAGCACCAGTGTAGCATGCTTTACTATTTTATTTAAAGTTAATACTTGAGACATGGTTATCAGGAAGTATATGGCTTTTTAGACCTTAAGATGAAAATCTGTTTTTTAATTTTTTTATACCTTTCAAAGTTTTGTATATAGCCGGACCCGTGGAACTACACTGTTGACATTGCATATTCTGTAATTATTATATAGATTTATCTCAGTGGATTTCTTCCAAAGTGTGATGCAGACCACTCTTTCACTAGTCTTTCAACACCAGAAAGAAGTTTCATCTTCATAAACAGTCGACCAGTACATCAAAAAGATATCTTAAAGGTAATATGCTTTAGAAAAAAAAATTATTTGAATTGGAAATTTGTCACATTGTAACAAGGACTACTTCCAAGAATTTGCTCTAAAATAAAGAAAAAGAAATACAATGTCATTTATTAAGCATTATGCATGATAGAAAGACATATGATGTCTCTCTTATTCTTCATGGCAATTCTGGACTGCATTATCATCCCCATTTATAGTGAGGAAACGAATGTTCAATGTTTCTCTTAGGCCACAGAGCCAGGAAATTAAAGTTAGAGAGTTAATAGTTTTTTTTTTTTTTTTTTTTTTTTTTGAGACGGAGTTTCTCTTTCCAGGCTGGATTGCAATGGCATGTGGCGTGATCTTGGCTCACTGCAACCTCCTCCTCCTGGGTTTGAGCAATTCTCCTGCCTCAGCCTCAGAAGTAGCTGGTATTACAGGCACCTGCCACTATGCCTAGCTAATTTTTTTTGTAGTTTTAGTAGATATGGGGTTTCACCATTTGGCCAGGCTGGTCTCGAACTCCTGTCCTCAAGTGATCTGCCCACCTCAGCCTCCCAAAATGCTGTGATTACAAGCCAGAGCCACCGTGCCAGAGTTTTGATTTGAACCCTAAGCCTTTAGAACTTCCATGACATTGTGATTTTTAATTATTAAGCCAGTTTTATTGCATGTTTGTATTTGTTGTGAATGTTTGTGCTTCATTTAGGTTCAAGGCTTCCAAAGGAGTATTACTACTTAGTTAATGCTTTTCTTTTTTTTTTTTTTTTGAGATGCAGCCTTGCTCTTTTGCCCATGCTGGAGTGCAGTAGTATGATCTTGGCTCACTGCAACCTCCATCTCCCAGGTTCAAGCAATTCTCCTGCCTCATCCTCCCAAGTGTCTGGGATTACAGGATCCTGCCACTATGCCCGGCTAATTTTTGTACTTTTTAGTAGAGACGGGGTTTCATCACGTTGGCCAGGCTGGTCTTGAACTCCTGACGTCAAGTGATCCCCCCGCCTTGGCCTCCCAAAGTGCTGGGATCCTAGGCATGAGCCACTGTGCCCGGCCATGATAATGCTTTTCCTGATAAGCAGTTGCATCTACTCAATTTCTCAGTTGAATTTGCTGGTTTTTATTGTACTTTTTAATTACATATAATTTTTTCTTTTATTTATTACGTGTATTTGTAGTTAATCCGACATCATTACAATCTGAAATGCCTAAAGGAATCTACTCGTTTGTATCCTGTTTTCTTTCTGAAAATCGATGTTCCTACAGCTGATGTTGATGTAAATTTAACACCAGATAAAAGTCAAGTATTATTACAAAATAAGGTAACTTTTCAGATAATTTTTTCTTACGCTATTTATAAACATATATTCCTGTTTTCATATAAAAAATATTTGTTTATATTTTTCTTTTTTATTATGTAAAATCTTATCTATTATTTTCATAATTTCCCCTAACATTTGTTAATTTGTATTTTTAGGAATCTGTTTTAATTGCTCTTGAAAATCTGATGACGACTTGTTATGGACCATTACTTAGTACAAATTCTTATGAAAATAATAAAACAGATGTTTCCGCAGCTGACATCGTTCTTAGTAAAACAGCAGAAACAGATGTGCTTTTTAATAAAATGGAATCATCTGGAAAGAATTATTCAAATGTTGATACTTCAATCATTCCATTCCAAAATGATATGCATAATGATGAATCTGGAAAAAACAATGATGATTGTTTAAATCACCAGATAAGTATTGGTGACTTTGGTTATGGTCATTGTAGTAGTGAAATTTCTAACGTTGATAAAAACACTAAGAATGCATTTCAAGACATTTCAATGAGTAATGTATCATGGGAGAACACTCAGACGGAATATAGTAAAACTTGTTTTGTAGGTTCCATTAAGCACACCCAGTCAGAAAATGGCAATAAAGACCATATAGATGAGAGTGGGGAAAATGAGGAAGAAGCAGGTCTTGAAAACTCTTTGGAAATTTCTGCAGATGAGTGGAGCAGGGGAAATATACTTAAAAATTCAGTGGGAGAGAATATTGAACCTGTGAAAATTTTAGTGCCTGAAAAAAGTTTACCATGTAAAGTAAGTAATAATAATTATCCAAGCCCTGAACAAACGAATCTTAATGAAGATCCATGTAACAAAAAATCAAATGTAATAGATAATAAATCTGGAAAAGTTACAGCTTATGATTTACTTAGCAATCGAGTAGTCAAGAAACCCATGTCAGCAAGTGCTCTTTTTGTTCAAGATCATCGTCCTCAGTTTCTCATAGAAAATCCTAAGACTAGTTTAGAGGATGCAACACTACAAATTGAAGAACTGTGGAAGACATTGAGTGAAGAGGAAAAACTGAAGTAAGTTTCCAGAGCTTGCATGTGACCTGAATGTTCAGCTATTTCCATTCTATATGACTCACTGTTTAAAAAGAATTTTTTTCACTTCTTATTTATGGAAAAGCAGATCGTAAAATACCTTTGGCTTGGATAGAGTACCTTTTTTGGTAACACTTTTTTTTTCTGCTGATTTAG
Organism: Pongo pygmaeus; assembly: GCF_028885625.2. Lineage (NCBI taxonomy): Eukaryota > Metazoa > Chordata > Mammalia > Primates > Hominidae > Pongo > Pongo pygmaeus. The sequence continues at coordinate 89,831,814 of NC_072384.2, forward strand.
GTTTTTTGTTGGGATGGGGGCTTGTATTATGTTTTTTTGTTTAAGCCTTAACTGCTTTCTGATTTATTAAGTTTTTTGCTAAAGGTTTTCCATTCATCTTCTCAATTTCAAACCACCATTTATCGTCTATTTTTTTTGTTTTATGTTTAATAACTTTTCTGTTGTAGAACTTTTTTAAAAAGCTTTTACATTGGAACAGTTGTAACTGGTGTTTTTAATATCTTAACTATTCCCTTTCTTAAATTGGTCTCCAAAATATGTAATACAACACAAAAAATTTTGTATTATTGGCGATTCAATTTAGTGTTGTTCATTTATACTGTTTTTCTATTCAGTATAACTTAAGACTTGCTTCTAAGATGTATTATTTATTATAACTTATAAACTATAGTGGGGTATTTTTATTATGTAAATAGGTGATTTGATCTGTCTTTGATTAAAATAGTACTTGCCATATTTAAATTAGATTTTCTGAATAAATGTTCCAAAATAATATGATGAATGTTTTTAATTGACTTAGGACACTTAATATAAACACAAAATATTATGTTCTGGTGATCTAACCCAGCAGAAAATGAGAGTGAAATTATACCTCCAATCATATACAGGTATCTAAGTATCTCAATATTATGTCAAATGTGTGGACAAAATTTTAAACGTAATCCATCATCAGGAGTTTATATTTGGTGATAAACTACCTAGATACTTGACCAATTTTTTTTTTCATTCTTTCCTTAGCTTATTCAGTCTTATAAAAACAATATCAATTTAAAATGATAAAGACCACTATTAACACCAAAATGAAAAGCCTCCATAAAGCTTTTCAGCCTTTTTTTGTCATCTTTTTTTTTTTTTTAAGTGGGAATGGTTATTGTATTTTGTTCTTTTGGAAATATCCACAAAAGTAGACATTTTGAAGTATAAAGCCATTACCCCATTTCACCACCCATCATCTCATAGTCAGTCCTATTAGTCCTGTTTCATCCATACTTCCATTCACTTTCTTTCCCTTTCTTTATTATTCTGAAGCAAATCATAGGCATATCATCTATTTCATTATGTACCTCTAAGAGATAAAGATACTCATATTTTAAACATAACCATAATACAATTGTCATAACTTTTTTAAAGGTATCGATTCCTTAATATATCAAATACTCAGTGTTCAAATTTATAATTGTTTCATAAATGTCAGATTTTTAAAGATTTGTTTTGAATTATGATGCAAATAAGGTTCACACAATTGTGATTGTCTTTAGTTTTACCTAAATGACACAACTATGCAGTTTAAAGGTGAGGGGACTTAACTTTTAAATACAGTAAGCCCACAAAAGTTGAACTGCATTGCCCAGGGAAATGAACTGAGAATTGTCTGAGAATAGGAAAAAACCATAGATGTTTCAAGTTCTCATGGAAATAGGGACAGTGTACAAGCTTATGATGGAAACTTTTCTTGCTGACTGTTCCTTTGCAGCCTCACAACAGCAGGTATCATTTCAGTTGCCTTTTGGGGAATGTCTGCATTGTTTCTCCTTGTGGGTCCCAACGTGGCAGGTTACTAGGATTATGATTAATAGGCCTCATCTAAAAATCCATTTACCATAAATTACCGGAATATTCCAAGTAATATTCTGGAATCAAGCTTACTTTCTCTCACATTGCCATAAAGTAGACAAAAGAGGCATTGATGGTCAAGACCTCTGAAGCTTCACTTGGGTTCTAATCACAGTTCTGTGTTAGCTTTGTATTAAAAAGTGTGGACGGTCTCTCATGGATTGTTGTGAGGATTAAATAAGATATTGTGTGTTATGATACAAGATCAATTACTAACACATAGTAAATGATTGCTCACAATGTCAATATGATCAGTTTTTAATCTATGAAAGGGAATTTTTCTGTTGAGAACATTTCTCATTTGTTGAGTCAAGATTAAATTGAATTTGGAGGCCAGAAATAGAAACCTATGAAGAAAATATAGGTATCTTGGGATCAGAGTTCTAATTGTATGTCACAGAGTGCTGTGTTAGAACCTTTCAGAGCCAGGGGTCCTGGGACCATGATCAGCTGAGTCTAGTAGCATCATGATTAGTGAGAAGGTAGAGCAAAAATGATGTAACACCCAAGAATCATACTAGCTACCATTTCTCTCCCTGTCTTTATCTTGGAGTTCTTTCTATGACCCTAGATTCTCTAAGGTATATTAAGAGATATGAGAGTAGACTCCTCTTCTGTAGACTTTCAGTCCATCCTTTTCTTCTTTCTTCTTTTCTTCCTTTTTTCCTTTTCCTTTCTTCTTCTCTCCATCCCTCCTTTCCCTTCCCTTCTTTCAACTAGGAAATATTAAGGGTTTTCTGCATATAAGGCCTGAGGTACTCTAACTAGTCACAAATAAAACATACTTTCCCAACTCATGAATGGTGTAGGCTAGTAAGGAAGATTCAGTTAAACAAGAATGTGATGAGCTTTAAGATGTAAGTTTTAAATATAAGGAATTAAGGGAAAACTTGGCAGTTGGACTTAATATTATCTGTGGGACAGGTAATGCTTCCCTGCATAGAAATTAACCAGAAGGATTTTAGGGAATTGTGTAGGTTGGAGGAACAGTATATGAGAAGGCTCAGAAGCTAGAAGGAACATGGTGTTATTAAGGAAATAAGATTCTATGACAGGAACAGAATACGAGGGAGTATGTGTAAAGAAAGTTGGGGGAAGGTGGGGGATGGATAATGGAAGGATCTCAAAGCTATAACAAAGAGTTTGAATAAGGAGTAGGATCAGGATTGTTCAGCTTTCTGATGAGAGCTTGGGACAGATTTTGGAGTCAGGGAGTTACTGACATTGTTTTAGTTCTTCCTTTCTGGAGTTTTTTTGTTTTTTGTTTTTTTCCTTGCTCGACTTTCTTCTAGTGGATTAAAATCCAGATTTGGGCCATGTGCCCTACCACTGGGGTCTCACTCAGTTGATGTTAGCTTGAACTTTTCATTTGCAGTAGTTATGAATATATTGCTATTTAAACTAAAAAAAATATTGCAATTAGGGTATTATGAAAATGATAAACTTTGTAACTAAATGCAGTGTTTAGTCACAAGAAAATTATTTGAACTGACTTCTGGTCAAATCAGGATTAATATTTTCCATTCAAGTTACTAAATCCCTTCTTGACATTAAGTACAACAGTAGCAGCTGCTTTTACTTAACATTTACTTAATATTCCTTTGGACATAACTTTTTATATTTCCCAAAGATGAGTACCATATGTGAAAATTTGCACATTATAATTAATTACAAATGGTGACCTTTGTTTTGAACTCATTTTACCACTGCACAGGAAAAATCTTTAATTTGAATGTCTAAGAGCTAAAAATACTATTTCTAGGACCTGTTGAAAGTAAACTCTTGAAAATCATGTGTTTTATATAGCTAATCCAGAACCTCAGATTCTAAGTAGAAAATAACTTTAAAATTGTGAATATGGCAAGGTAAGTAACCAAAGGAGCCATTTTTTTAATGTACTTTACAATGAAATAAGGTCTTTTTTTAACAATCTTATTCAGGTAACATTTCTTCATTCAGCAGACAGGTACTGAGCACAAACTACATGCCATGCTGTGATCTCTTGTCTTTTAAATCTCACTTTTAACAGCACTGTTCTCTCAATAATATTTTTATTTCTTCACATTCCGTATTTTTCCTTGAGATTATTATATGCATATAATGAAATTCAGTTAGTGTTTTAAGAGTATGAGACTAGAAATAACCTTAATTCTCTAGTCCCAAGTTTAAAACTTTCTTAAAAGGTAATCTTTTAGCAAAGTTACTTAATTTCCAACCATTACTCCCCCCTTTGTTGTGAGATTTGTGTTTCTTGGTAGAAAATAATGAGAGCAAAACATTTATCACCATTTACTCTGTGCTAAGTAATATTCTAAGTACTTGGCACACTTTAACTCATTTTATTTCTCACAACAAAACTGAAGTAGATGTATATTATCCATATGTTACAGTTGAGCATGAGACACAGAAAGATTAAATAATTTTCATAGGTTTACAGAACTACTAAGTGACAGAACCAAGCCAGGCTGTCTTCAGAGTCTGTGTTATTAATCACCACACTTTGCTGAACAAATAACAGTAGTTTCCAATTCTGGGTATGTACTGTAATCACCTGTGGAGCTCTGTGACAACAGCTGCCCAATCTCAACCTAGGCCTAGAGAATTAGAAGCTCTGAGGGTGGGATCCAGGTATCACTTTTTAAGAAAAGGGGTGACATAACCGCTGTGCTAGGTCTTTGGCCCCGGAAGTTTCATTTTTCTCATATTGTTGACAAAAAGATCTCTTAACTTTCTACCCAGTGTAATTTTTTTTTTATTCTTGAGTTCTTAGAATCTATCCAGTATAATTTTTCGAACATCCATTATCTTGTACCTTTGAAATTGAGTTAAATTAGATGGTTTGGGTGTGTTTAGTTTATCCAAATTTATCTTTTCATTGATGACTAAAATGAGAGTTAAAAAAATTAACAATTAGCTAATCACATACTTTGTTTTGTGATTATTGTAGTGACTATAATTTCACTAGCAGTTACTAAATGAAGTATTATATACATAAATTTTCTTTAATGTTGTTCAGGAAATTGTTTATTCCATGTTGATGTTAAAGCAGATATATAAGGAACACTTCAGATCTGGAACTGATGCATTTCTTTATTCATCCTCTCTTTTTCTGATTGTTTGTGGCCCAACACTTTCTTTCTTTTTTTTTTTTTCCATTGTTTAAGGAATTTTTATTAAAGCAAGAATTTTATAATCCAAATTACATTTCCTTGCTCAGTTATTAATTCTGTTACTTAGAACTGACATTTTGAGCTATTCCACAGTAAAGAATTACAAAATTAAAGAAAGGAATGCTTTAAATTTTTGTACTTTGCTGAAAATTCTTTTTCCCAGGGTCTATAAAACATTAATTTGTTTTTATATTTTACTATTTTTTTGTGTTTTGTTTTGTTTTGTTTTTAAATCAATAATTAATCTAGGACTAGCATTATGTTTGCTAGACCTGGCATTTGCTCGATACATAAGGTTCAAAGTTTCCTTTCCTTTTTTTATTTATTTTATATTTTGCAATTTTTTTTTTCCATAATATTTAAGTTTTTCGATGTTTAGATATTTTTCTTCAGTGAAGCACAAGTTTCTTTTCGTGGTCCCTGATCAATTTTAAACAGTTGGAACACCGGTGGCACTGTTAACTGCTTTCTGGGCAGCCTCTTTAGCTTGGTGGGCTTGTAGTACAGCTACAGCTTCATCAGCCTTAGAACGGAGTGACTCTGGAGACTCGAGCATATGAAGAAGTTCTGAATTATCAGTCTCCAACAACATGCCAGTGATTTTACCAGCAAGAGTAGGGTGCATGGCTTGAATAAGAGGAAACAGCCGTTCACCCAACATTTGCTTTTGCTCTTGAGGAGGGGCAGATGGCAACATGGAAGCAGTCAAAGGTTCCTGACCTTGTACATGAACAGCAGACTGTTGCATTGTAGCTTGTGGCTGTGCGTTAAGATGTTGCTGAGGATTGCGAACTCCTGCAGCATATTTATACTGTGGAACGGTGCGGACAGCAGGAGTAGCTGCAGCAGCTGCAGCTGCAGGACGTGGACCCATTGTCTGTGTTGATGTCCCAACACTTTCTTAAATGGTTTTTTTAACTGGGTAAAATTACCTAATATGAATTGCAGAGATGTTAATGGTGTAATTTGATGCATTTTCATACATGTGTACACACACATAAACATCACCCCAAACAAAATAGAGAACATCTCCATCATCCCAGAATGGTTCCTCATGCCACCTCTTAGCCAGTCTCCACAGGCAGCCACTCTTTTGAGTTTTGTTACACTAGTTTGGTTTTGCCAGTACTTGAACTTCACATATGTATAAAATCATGTGATGTGTACTCTTTCGTATCTGGCTTCTTACCCTCAACAAAAATATTTTTGTGACTCATCCATGTTGTTGAATCTATGTGTAGTAGTTTTTTTTTTTAATCAAAGAATAATATTCAGTTGTATAAATATACCAAAATTTGTTTAATCAGTCTCCAGTTGATGGACATTTGGGTTGTTTCCAGTTTGGGGCTATTATGAGTAAAATTGTGTTGTTTACTTTCCAAATATCTGGGGCTTTTCCAGATATTTTATTTCTAATTTAAGTGTTTCATGGATAGAGAAAATGCTAAGTTAGATTTCAATCTTTTGAAAAGTAGTGAGAATTAAAGCCCAGTATATGTTCTGTCTTGACAAATGTTCCATGTTCACTTAAAAAGAATCAGGATTCTGCAGTTGCTAGATGGTAGTGTTCCAAAATGTCAGTTAAGTCTTAAGTAGTTGATAATATTGCTAAAATCTTCTATAGCTTTGAGGATTTTTTTTTTCTTTTTTTTTGAGGAGGATCTCTAGTTCTGTCAGTTACTGAGGGAGGAGTATATACTGTTGCAACTCTGGCTTCTTATGCTTACTATTTGCGTGGTATATCTTTTTTTCAGTCTTTTAGACTATCCTCGTCTTTATATTTAAAGTGTAGACAAAGTTGGTTGTTACTTTTTAAATTCAGTTTGATAATCTTTGCCTTTGAATTGCAATATTTAGTCCATGTAATATAATTGATATGGTTGGGTTTAGGTCTGCCATTTTCCTATTTTCTGTTTGTCCTATCTCTCTTTTGTTCTTTTGTTCCTCCTTTTTGGGGGGAGAGGAGCCCTTTAGGGTTAAAAGAATATATTTCAGTATCTAATTTTAATTTCTTTATTGAGTTTCCATTAGTTTTTGCTTTGGTGATTACATTATGCATCCTTATAATCTACTTGGAGTTAATAAAATGTAAAAACCCTGTAAGTATAATTTCACTTGTATTTGGTGTCACTTTCCTTAATTGTGCACATATACTGGCAACTAATTCTCATCTTAATCCGAAAACATCTATTTCATCTTCATTTTTGAGGGACTTTTTTTTTAAATGATATAGCCAAATTCTGGGTTCTTTTGCCACTTAAAAGATTTCACTGTTGGCCAGGCGCTGGCTCATGCCTGTAATCCCAACACTTTGGGAGGCCAAGGCAGGTGGATCACCTGAAGTCAGAAGTTTGAGACCAGCCTGGCCAACATGGCGAAACCCCATCTCTACTAAAAATACAAAATTAGCCAGGGGTGGTGGTGCACCCCTCTAATCCCAGCTACTCTGGAGGCTGAGGCAGGAGAATCGCTTAGAACCTGGGAGGCAGAGGTTGCAGTGAGCTGAAATCGTGCCACTGCACTCCAGCCTGGGAGACAGAGAGACTGTCTCAAAAAAAAAAAAAAAAGATTTCACTGTCATCTGGCTCTGCATTGCTTTTTACGATATCCCTTATTTTTGCGGTTTCCTATTTGTACTGTTTTTTTCCTCTTTATTTTCAGGATTTTATCTTAATCTTTGGTTTTCAGCAGTTGAATCTAATATACCTTCCTGTGAATCTCTTTGCATTTATTCTCTTTGGAGGTTTGCTGACCTTCTTGCATCTGTAAGTTGTATTTCTCCAAATTTGCTGATTATCAACCCTAATTTCTTCACATTTTATTTTCTTTCCCAGTTTTCCATTGTTTTTCTGGGACTCCAATAACATATATATTGGATTGTTTGTTTTGCCTTAGGTCACTGCAATGCTTTTCCAGTTGTCTTCACTTTTCTGTGAAAACAATACATTTTATCATTTCTATTGTTCTGTCTTGAACTTTACTGACCCTTTCTTTTGCCATCTTTTATCTGCTGTTAAGCCTACCTGGTGAATATTTAATTTCTGATATTGTATTTTTTAGGTCTAGAACTTCCATTGTATTTTTTTTATAATTTCCACTAATCTGTTGAGATTCCCGCTTCTATTTTCTCATTATGATAATCTTTTAAGACCTTAAACATTTATTAAACCTGTTTTTAAATGGTTTTTTGGTAATCTTGACATCTGAGTCATCTTGAGGTTGGCTTCTACTGACCACTTTTTCTTTTGACCATGACTCATTTTCCTGTTTTGTTAGAGTGATAACTTTTGATTGTATAGCGGGCATTGTGGGTGATATGTTTAAAACTCTGGATTCTGTTATCTTCTTCTGAAAAGTGCTGATTTTTGTTCTACCAGGTATTTAAATTACTAACATCACCTTGAGCTTGTAGAGGTTTTATTTTATACTTTTGTTAGGGAGAAGCTGTTTCAATTTTGTTCTTAGTCCCAGGGCAACTTCCTTGGTTTAGGACGTAGGTTTTTTATCCTAAGATGTGGCCCTCTTCCAGTTTTAATTGAAAGCCCAAAGTGTTTACCAGGCCATGAAACTGTGGAATTCAGATTCCAAACTTTGTTTCCCTGCAATGGGCAGCAGCTGAAATCTCTGTTCAGCTCATTTAGCCTTCTAATGGTTGTTTTTCTTTGGGTTCCCACACATGGAATTTTCTGGGATTTTCTTTCTCAATTTTCAGTTGTTCTGGAAGCAGACAGCTCTGTGTCCTGGTGACTTAGGCTAATAAGAGTGCAACTTTCTGACTGAGTTCTGACCACCCTGCTCCCTGTTAATACTGAGGACTGCCCTCTGGTTAAAAGTCCTATAAATGTGGGTCTCTGTCTATTTTTTTCACCCCCCAAGGAGTGAATCCATTCTAATTTCTTCCTGCTTTTGGCTGTTCTTCAGTGCCTACTTTAAATAATTGAGGGTTTTTTTGTTTGTTTGTTGCTGTTTTTTCTTTTTGGTGTTTTTGTTTTTTCTTTTTTTTTTGAGGCAGAGTCTCGCTCTGTCACCCAGGCTGGAGTGCAGTGGCACGATCTCGGCTCATTGCAACTTCTGCCTCCTGGGTTCAAGCGATTCTCATGCCTCAGCCTTCTGAGTAGCTGGGACTACACATGCACACCAACATGCCTGGCTAACTTTTGTGTTTTTAGTAGAGACAGCGTTTCGCCATTTTGGCCAGGCTAGTCTTGAACTCCTGACCTCAGGTGATCTGCCCGCCTCAGCCTCCCAAAATGCTGGGATTACAGGTGTGAACCACCACCATGCCCAGCCAATAATTGATTTTTATATTTTGTTCAGTGTTTGTCATAATTATATGCAGGAGAGTTAGTCTAATACATGTTCCTTTGTCATTACTATACCTGGAACACCAGTTCTTTGTTTTTATAAAATTTACTTCAGATGGTTAATATATTTCTGATTATGATCTCATTAGTTCTATTTTATTTCTATTCTTAGATATGAAGAGAAGGCTACTAAAGACTTGGAACGATACAATAATCAAATGAAGAGAGCCATTGAACAGGAGTCACAAATATCATTGAAAGATGGCAGAAAAAAGATAAAACCCACCAGCGCATGGAATTTGGCTCAGAAGCACAAGTTGAAAACCTCATTATCTAATCAACCAAAACTTGATGAACTCCTTCAGTCCCAAATTGAAAAAAGGAGTCAAAATATTAAAATGGTACAGATCCCCTTTTCTATGAAAAACTTAAAAATAAATTTTAAGAAACAAGACAAAGTTGACTTAGAAGAGAAGAATGAACCTTGCTTGATCCACAATCTCAGGTTTCCTGATGCATGGCTAATGACATCCAAAACAGAGGTAATGTTATTAAATCCATATAGAGTAGAAGAAGCCCTGCTATTTAAAAGACTTCTTGAGAATCATAAACTTCCTGCAGAGCCACTGGAAAAGCCAATTATGTTAACAGAGAGGTATGATGATACAATACTTTTTAAATGTAAAAATATTTATTATAATAGTTCATACTAGATTAAAATTGAAGGTAGAAGGTTGGGAATGTTTCCTAGTAAGGATTAGTGGTGTTTATTTATTTTAGTCTTTTAAAAATTTGATTTCTAGGCTGGGCACAGTGGCTCACGCCTGTAATCCCAGCACTTTGGGAGGCCAAGGTGGGTGGATCACAAGGTCAGGAGTTTGAGACCAGCCTGGCCAACATAGTGAAACCCTGTCTCTACTAAAAATACAAAAGTTAGCCGGGTGTGGTTGCACGCACCTGTAGTCCCAGCTTCTTGGGAGGCTGAGGCAGGAGAATCACTTGAACCTGGGAGGTGGAGGTTGCAGTGAGCTGAGACAGTGCCATTGCACTCCAGCCTGGGTGACAGAGCAAGAGTCTGTCTCAGAAAAAAAAAATATATATATATATATATTTTTTATATATTTATATAAAATATATAAATATATATATATTTGATTTCTAATCTTTAATGGAATTGTTTATAAATAGTATCAGAATACTCTAGATAGTTCACTTCTACATTTAATAAGTATGAAGCTCATTTCTCTTGTACATTAGTGACTTCTTTAGGGTAATTTTGAAGTTAGATTGCCATGTCTTTATTCCATTATGTACTCATTGTTTTAACATTTTCAAACACATAATAAAATAGAAGTATATGATGCATACCTTTATCAGTAATTATCCAAGACTTTGCTTTACCTTTCTATACAGTATATACACGTACATTTTCTTTCCTTTGCCAAAGTAGTTTGGAACAATTCCCCCTCCTATATCTTTCAATATCTCTCTCTCAAAAAATGGCTGTTTTCTCAACTAACCACAATACCTTTTTCATACCTTAAATAATAATAATTCCTTGGAATTGTTCCTCATTATCTCAAAATACCTTTTTTTCCAGTTTTAAAAAAAATTTATATTTAATTTGTATCTAAACAAGATCCACATACTACATTTGGTTATATTGTTTATATATCTTAAAAATCACTCTATTATTATAGATTCTGAGTCATTTGTTCAGTGGAATGTTCTATTGTCTGTATTTGCTTTCTTATGTTGTTCAGCTTCTCTCCCCCATGTTTAATTGGGGGTTAGCTCAGGAGGGCTGAATAGATTTAGATTCTGTTTTCTGACGAATCTACTTAATAGGTTGGCTGTGTGCTTCATATTTCATCACATCAAAAGGCACTATCACTAGGTTCAGCTAATGACAGCCTGTCTTCACTGGAAAGTTTCCCATCAACCTTTCCATGCATTGGTGCCAATCATTGATGATTTTTGCCTGAAATAATTTTATTATTGGTTGTAATATAGGTTATTTCCTTTTCCTATTCTATATGAGCAAATTGCTTTCTGTAAAAATAACCTTGGATGACAAAGCCTGGGGAGACAAAAAAAAAAAGATTAAAAAATAAATAATGACTAACCTGTTAACATTTCCCTTTTTTAACTTAATATTTCTTTTTCAGTCAGACACAGGTAGAAGAGAATCATAACAAAAATAATAAAAACCTGAAGTTTAAAAAGATAATTTGTTCCCTAGGACACATCATTAGATAATTCTGTTTCAGAACTTCCAAGAATAAAGCAGAAATCATTTATAAAATGTGTTAAAACTCTTGTTAAAGACACTGCCATCATTGGAGAAGAAAAAAACAGGGACAGAACACAGAAAAACTTCTGTTAAGTCTGTCTTTTTAAATAAGGAAACAGCAACCACATTAACCAAAATCCAGTATCTTTCATAGTATTCTCTTGAGATTGGCTTAGGAAACTGTCAGAGGAACAATTAGAAAATAGTGTCTTAGGCTGCATTCAAACAGTTTAAACACCTGATGGTGCTTTTCTCTTTCTTCCCTAAAAAAGAGCTAGGGTACATCTGAATTTTTAGACTTGACTGTTTTTCTGAATGGCATTTGTAAACTTCATTTAAATTTCAGAAATCTTTTTGCGCTTTTTCAAATTGTAGGTTTTTAAAAATATTTTTCTATGTGATGTTCTGTTCTTCAAAAAAACAAATACATTAAAAACTATTATTGTGGGACCATATTGGCCTGAAAAAAAAAATCTTTCTTAATTGAGCATAAACAGGAATAAAGATTAATTCAAAATAGTTTTTCCTCCTTCTTTTGGAATGTGGCATCCCCATCACACTTAATGATGTAAGTTTTTCAAAACTGAGTCAGGGACTAATTTATCCCACAATGCGACAATGTGGGCAGGGTAATTGTAGGTTGGGCTCAGTTTTTTTGCCATAGTTCTAATGCTGTTTGTGTAACTTACCTCTAAGTGGAATAATTTAGGTATCTGTAAAGTAAGGGCTCAATAATAATAACCTTAATGATGGCTAATATTTATTGAACATTTACTATATGACAGGAATTTGGCAAAGTTTTTTCATGATCTTCACATCAACTTTATGAGGTAGATAATATCATCCACATTTTATAGCTGAGGAAACTGAAATGTAATGGTTAAATAACTTACCTAGGCTCACATAGACGGTAAATAAGCCGTATGTCCAAGATTACAATCTAGACAGTTTAACTGTGGAGGCTGCACCATTAATTGCTATACAGTATCATAATCATCACCACCACCGCCATCCCTACTGTCTCTCAGATCGATTTTTAGGATATTGGTTAGATGAAACAGAATACATGTGATATATAGCCAAAGCTCTCTTCTCTATAATATCAGCTCTCACAGCCATTGGGGTCTTCAACCATTCAGAGCTGATAAGCCAAGACATCAGCGTACTGGAACACAGAACAGTGCCTTGCACACATACCTAGGACAGTATCTGCCACAGGGTAGGCACTCAAATATTCATTGAAGGAGTGGCAAAATGGTAACTATTCACATCAACCCCGACAGACACCTTTTGGCAATGACTATAACGCATCCTGACCAAGCCTAAAAGCAGTATGTGTGGTTGATTTGTACCCTAGGTAATCTTTGGCTTCCTCAAGTTTTTGCACCACTCAGAATCATTTCATATACCACCTTTGGCAGACATGCCAGACCTGCAGTAGACTGAAGGAAGCTCTCCCAAGCTCTAAATTGATTAATTTATTAGTTCCTAGAAGAAAGAGATTACATGTTTATCTTTTCGTTACAGAAGAAACTTTGAATAGCAATTGAAAATTTTGCAGGGTGGACCACCTAACTTGACAGTGTATTATTATGTCTGTTCTGAAGGAATAAAATGGAATTATTTATAAAGTTTTCATTTGTATTAGAGAGAGCCATTTTTAAAATTTCACATTCAATTTGTAACATTCTAGAAGATAGATTATCTTCTTTCTGTATACTGTGTGCAGTAGGTATTTTATAAAATATTAACAGAAACGTAAAACATTGGTTTCTCATAGGGCTACTTATACCTTTGTATTTTGGTTAATGATGATAACACTTGTCAAAGGGCCCTAGGATTAACTTTTTCCCATAAACCCTCTTATTTTGTGTTTTTAATAAGTTAAAGGGCCATAATTTCTTTTTCAGTCTTTTTAATGGATCTCATTATTTAGACGTTTTATATAAAATGACAGCAGATGACCAAAGATACAGTGGATCAACTTACCTGTCTGATCCTCGTCTTACAGCGAATGGTTTCAAGATAAAACTGATACCAGGTATGATAGTGTGGTTTAATATTTTCTGATGTGGAAAGATTAGTCTTGTTCCAAGAGTTACATTTGGGTTTCATGATTTACAGATATGGTGGTATATTTTTGTCTCACTATAAGTACAGTGTCAGCTATGTTAAAACATTTATTTCAAAACATCACCTCTGCCTGAAACAAGCCAGTTTGGCATCTCTTTCAGTCCAATGCTTTGCATTTGCATTTTCATAACTAATCAAATAGTATTATTGTAATTTTTGTCATCCTTTGACACAATATTCAAACTGCCTACTTTGTTTAAATTATTAAAATACTCCTTTGGATGATAAAACAGAAACATGTAGGATATTGGAATTGCCTAACAAAATGGACATCTTTGCTTTTCAAAAAGCATTTGCTTGTTTTGCCAATTAGATGTGTAACATCAGCAGTTGTACTATATGGAGAATGGATGATTTGGTTCCATGGCTTTGCTAAAAGACTGATAACCCTCTTTGCTCAGTATGGAAATTCACTGGGTGGATTTAAAAAGAAAAAAGAAAATCCATCTGGCTAGAGACTTCAGTTTTCCTGGCTAGCCTCTTCTCTGTTCTTTTATAGTTTCCATACTCAACTGCCTTCTGCCCTACCTTCTGTTACTTTCTCTTCATCTGGTATCAAAGAGGTACAGTGGAACCATGAGGAAGGACTCCACTGTCTCCCTTCCTGCCTCTAAACTTGTCATGCCCAAAGTATAGAAAAACAGAGTTCAACCAAAATAGTGTTTGAAGATTTTTAAAGGAACGCTTTACTGAGATATGAAAATAAGTAAAAACAATGTACAAAAGCATGGAGCTGGGTATATACAGAAAATACTTTGGTGTCCCAAACATAAACTAATTTTACTTGATTTTTGTGATTTTTAAAGATACCTAACCTAAGCTTCTTACCTCCTACCTCAATTCTACTAGTCCAAATCCCAGCACTGCCATTTAAAAACAATGTGTTTTGGGGAAAGTCACCTGGCCTCACTGTTGCCTTCATTGATAACAACTAATAATCATTGAATAATTATTATGTACAGAGCATTATTCTAAGTATTAAATGTATTAATTTAATCTCCCTAATATCCTTGTAAGTAGGTTCTATTACTGTCCCCATTTTACAGATGGAAAAATTGAGGCACAGAAGTTAAGTTTGCTCAAGGGGACACAGTTATTGGTAAAACCAGAATTTGAACCTAGGCAATCTGCCTTTAAAGCCTAGCTCTTAACTCATTTATTATATTGCCTTCCTGTCAAAATTTAGATATTTAGTCCAGGAAGTATTGGTGAGCATTAACCAAAGTAACAATTAAATCAGTGAGCATGGTACTTGGCAATGGGAGATGCTCACATATTCTCTTTTCTTACCATCCTTCAGCCCCCTTTAGCAGGCTTGCAGTCATCTGTTTTAGTCTTCCTAGAAATATTTCTTCCTCAGGGTTCCTGGCATCTTAAAATTTATGTGAAGTGAATTTACTTGAAGCAAGGGATGGGTGGGGGTATATGTGTTTTATTCTCAACTTAATCTGTTTTTCTAATTATATGGTGTTGGTGGCAGGTACCGGTTTTTTCATGAAAGATATTAAACAGGCCAGGCACGGTGGCTCATGCCTGTAATCCTAGCACTTTGGGAGGCCGAGGTGGGTGGATCACCAGAGGTCAGGGGTTCAAGACCAGCCTGGCCAACACGGCAAAACCCTGTCTCTACTACAAAATACAAAAATTAGCCGGGCATGATGGCAGGTGCCTATGATCCTAGCTACTCGGGAGGCTGAGGCAGGAGAATCGCTTGAATCCAGGAGGCGGAGATTGCGGTGAGCCAAGATCGCACCACTGCACTCTAGCCTGCATGACCGAGTGAGACTCCATCTAAAAAAAAAAAAAAAACAAAAAAAACAAAAACAAACAAAGATGTTAAACTGCAGGTTGTTGTTGTTTTAAGGATAACTGTCCTTTCTTACCTGCCACTCAATTCCAAGAGCATTTTTTTTTTTGAGCTACCCAGTAAGTTTATTTCTGACAGATGCTTTCAGCTCTTAGCTTATAAGTAGTATTTTTTAAATCTTATTGAATGCCTAATACTTTCCATAGCATCAAAGATGCAAAAATGATTAAGTCACCTGTAAACTGACTTGATTTGATTGGAATTAACTTTACTTAGATTATCATAAGCATTATTTCCCTTGTCAATAACAGAGCAAGTTAAAGATATTTATGTTTTCTTTCTTCATTTCTTTGTTTTTTTATTTTTTTAATTAGGTTGTATTTTCTTAACAGTTCTGTCTTATGAGAGTATTGTTGTATTTTACTAACTTTGAATCAACAGTTTGCCTATAGTCACAGTACTTCTTTGGATAAGGATAAAAGCATTTGAAAGAGAAGGAATACATCTGGCTTTGAGAGAGAAGATTCTCAATGTGACTCTAAGAACTTTGCATGCTAATGGGAATAGCTTTTTGTCCTCCATCAATAAGAATTCCATATTTTAGGAAGTGAAAACTTGTCAAACCACTTACTCATTTGATGTATTTTCCCTGAAAATTCGTAAGCATTTCACAGTATTTTATGGAAACTTTTCAAGGGTTATTGTTACATAGTTCCAATGTCTCTAACTTTTCCATATCTGAATTTTACAAACACAGAAGTTAAAATATTGCTCAATTTCCTTATTTGTTGCCAAGTACCTTTTACCCATTTCCACTAGTAATTCTGTGAAATGTGTATAATATTCCAGGGCAAATGTAGTTAGTATTAGACTTTTCATTCTAATCATACTGTAAAAGATTTAAAACTACCAATAGTGAAAAATCACTTAGACTTATATTTTTGGCAATTTTCATATCTATATAAATAGATGTGAACTAGAATATTCTGCTACTACTTTTTGCCTACCACACACAGTTTTGAGTTCCATTTACGTTTCCCCTGTTGCTCAAACTCATTTCGTTTCCACTGTTAGTCCGTTTGTGTTTCTATAAAGGAATACCTGAGACTGTGTAAGACTCAGGTAGACCTGAGACTAAAAGAAATGACCACAAGCCTTCTTTATAAAGAAAAGAGGTTTATTTGGCTCATGGTTCTGCAAGCTATACATGAAGCATAGTGCCAGCGTCTGCTTTCCTTTTACATACAAGTTCCAAGTTTAAGTCATTTCTTTGCTCCCGTATCTGATGGTAGCCATGCCACTTCTTGAATGATTTGCTGGTTAGGAACTTCTTTCGCTAGATAGTGAAGTTAAATAGTGATGACCTGGGTCATCACTCTTAAGTTCAAACTTCCACCGATCCTAAGGGCAGAGGTGTCAAATCTTTTGGCTTCCCTGGGACACACTGGAAGAATTGTCTTGGGCCACACATCAAATATACTAACACTAATAATAGCTCATGAGCTTTAAAAAAAAATTGCAAAAAAAATCTCATGATGTTTAAAAAAATTTACAAATTTGTGTTGGGCTGCATTCAAAGTTGTTCTGGGCCACATGTGGCCCACAGACCACAGGTTAGACAAGCTTGCCCTAGGGCATGGACACAGTGCAGCCACAATCCTTGCGGGGACATAAAAAGGATGACCTTTACTCCAGTTTCCAATAAATTCCTCAATATCATCTGAGACTTTGTCAGCCTTTCACTGTCCATATTTCTATCAGCATTTTAGTCACAACCATTTAACCGGTTTCTAAGAAGTTCCAAACTTTCCCTCATCTTCTGGTCATCTTCTGAGCTTTCAAACTCTTCCAGCCTCTGCTCTTACCCAGCTCCAAAACCACTTCTACATCTTCAGTTATCTTTATAGCAGTGCCCCACTCCTCAGTACTAATTTTCTGTGTTAGTTTGTTTGTGTTGCTATAAAAGAATACCTGAGACTAGGTAATGTATAAAGAAATGAGGTTTATTTGGCTCATGGTTCTGCAAGCTGTACATGAAGCATAGTGCTAGCATCTGCTTCTGGTAAGGGTCTCAGGAAGCTTACAATCATGGCAGAAGGCAACAAGGAGCCAGCATGTCACATGGCGAAAGAGGGAGCAAGAGAAAGATGCCAGGCTCTTTTAAACAACCAGCTCTTGTGTGAACTACCACAGAGACCTCACTCATTACCATGGGGATGGCACCAAGCCATTCATGATGGATCTGCCCCATGACCGAATGCACCTCCCACTAGGCCCACCTTTAACAGTAGAGGTCACATTCCAACATGAGATTTGGAGGGGACACACATCTAAACCATAGCATCTCACTTCATTGAACTCTGTATCTCATCCCTTAATGCTTGATAATATAATATTATATATTATTCTCCAGTTGTTCTCTGGGAAAAGTGTTTAGGATACCGTCTCTGTAGTCTACCAGCATTGCATCTGCCAACCAGGTCAAGGATCTAGTCTGTAATTGGGAACAGGTAAGGGATTGGATTATTGAAGTCTCAGGATCTGAAACTCTTCAAGTTATATCACATCTCTTTTTTTAAATTAATCCATTGATAGCTACTACTTATCCAAGATTGGACTGTCTCTTTTCCTTTAATTCCAGGTAGCATTATGTAGACTTCATGAAAGAACATTGTTACACAGATACAGCCAAAGAAGACACACCTTTGCTATGTTCCCAAAATATGCATTCTAAAGCCAAATCTGATGCTTTGAATTATGTGCTGTTATGGATTATGTACATCCAATCCTGTAGCTAGTTTTTAGTTTTATTTTATTTTATTTTTTGCGATGGAGTCTTGCTCTGTCGCCCAGGCTGGAGTGCAGTGGCACGATCTCAGCTCACTGCAACCTCTGCCTCCTGGGATCAAGTGATCCTCCCATCTCAGCTTCCCTAGTAGCTGGGACTACAGGCATGTACCACCACACCCGTCTAATTTTTTTTTGTATTTTTGGTAGAGACGGGGTCTCACCATGTTGGACAGGCTGGTCTCAAACTCCTGATGTTGTGATCTGCCTGCCTTGGCCTCCCAAAGTGCTAGGATTGCAGGTGTGAGCCACTATGCCCGGCCATTTAGTTTTATTTTAATTACTAAGAGTAATTGAAGTAACAGTTAACATGTCAGTTTTATTTGTCCTATTAAAATATTTTGAACAAACAGTATTTTCTTCTAATTAATAATATCTCCATAAATTACTATGTGACTGTTTTTATAATTTGTAAGTTAAAATCACGGAAATAATTCAGGCGTTTAGATATTGAAATGGTAGGGTAGAATTTGAAGAGCAGCAGTTGTTAAAACACTTAAACCAGTTTTATTTTCATAAATATCATGGGACTCCATTTTCTCTCCAAAGCAAGAAATGATCTAAACAAATTTAAGGAACAGAACAGCAATAACTGGGATTAAGTTAAATTATATAAAGCACATGTGGTGCCAATGAGCACTTATGACTTAATGTGAGATCCTATGGGAAATTACTATTTGTTCTCCAACTAAGGAACAAAACTTTGTCCTGACTGTATTAAATTCGAATGAGGGTTCACTAAATGTTTTAACAGCAATTTTTGTTTTTAATGGACATGTTCTGGAATATGAACTTAACTATGTGTTTTTATTTTTTTCTCTCAGGAGTTTCAATTACTGAAAATTACTTGGAAATAGAAGGAATGGCTAATTGTCTCCCATTCTATGGAGTAGCAGATTTAAAAGAAATTCTTAATGCTATATTAAACAAAAATGCAAAGGAAGTTTATGAATGTAGACCTCGCAAAGTGATAAGTTATTTAGAGGTACACATTATTTTATATATATGTTATTGTATACAGGGGTCCCAACTCCCGGGCCAAGCCGGTTAGGAACCAGGCCACACAGCAGGAGGTGAGCGGCCTCCTGGTGGGCATCACCACCTGAGCTCTGCCTTCTGTCAGATCAGTGGCGGCATTAGATTCTCATGGAAGCACAAACCCTATTGTGAACTGTGTATGCAAGGGATCTAGGTTGTGCATTTCTTGTGGAACAATTTCCTGAAACCATCCCCACCCGCCAACTGGAAAAACTGTCTTCCACAAAACCGGTCCCTGGTGCCAAAAAGCTTGGGGACTGCTGCTGATTCTATATATAGAGGTATTATAGATTGGCCAGACTTTAAGATACTTATTTCTTAAAATAGTAAATTATTTCCAAATAGTAGAATATTTTCTGTAAGTTTTATTATGTATTTGCAAGAAGAACACTATTAAAAAAAAAAGAACATTCCATTAAAAGTTTCACATCATAGACTGACTGTGGTAAACTCTATCATAGATTCATACCATAACATTTTCTTGGGTACATATTGAGGAAAGACCTTATAAATGAGATATTTTGCAGTGAAGTTCTTTTTTAAAAACATTTCATAAATAATCCCCTTAGAAGGGGTTTAAAATAATCCTACCTTTATATTACATACTTGTCTAAAAAGTATTGTAATATAATTCTAAGTCCTGATCGCATCAAGAGGAGTAGAAGGGAAGGAAAGTGAAAGATGGGAATCTTTGAATAAGCAGAAATTTTCATTTTTGTGACAGTATTCACCACAAAAGAGAAATATAACTGGGTTAAAAGAAGGATTAAGGAAGGTTATAAACTTTAAAATATAAGATAGTAGCAGGAAAACAATAGTGTTTCCATCTGTATATCTTGTTCTGGATATCCCTCAAGATTGGTATTATTTAAAAAACAAACCTGAACTCTAATGAAGTTTTTCTCCCTTTTTAAAAATGAGCCATTTTTGTTTACAATTGGTAGTGTGCCTACTGTATTCTGAAGGTCGGACTTCCTTAACAGGAAAGTCTGCTTGTTACACCTTCTGAAGAATGTATTCAGTAATGTTCTGTGAATCCTTTAGGAACTTTGTCATGTGGAAATTCCCAGCCTGTTGTGCGGTAGCTTAACGTTGATAGTTTCTAGAGACTTCAAGGGAATATTTTCTTTTGATGAAAGAGTTAGTATGAACTTAAAGGTTGAGGGAGCTGTGGGTCGGAAGAACCATGTGGGAAGAAATGAGATTTCAGAAATAACAGGAAAAAAGTAATTGGGACTGGTTTTAAATATTTTTTTGCTAATACTTTACCTTTCAGTATGTTAAGGTAATGTGGTATAAGTGTTAAGAAAAATGGGCTAGAAAAAAAAAAGAGAGAACTTAAACCACGGGGATGCTTCTATTTAAGGTCAGTAAGATGAATCAGAGAGAAAGGAAAGTGAAGGAGAACCAAGAGAGGGGTGGATGTAAAAGTCAAGGAAGGAAGTAAATTTAAGCATAAGTAGTATCACGTTCTGTATAGGGTAATAATTGCTAGAAGACTATCAGATATGGCTGCTAGATGACATTGGTAAGCTTGACGAGAATCGTAATGGCAAAGTACAATTGTCCTTCTGTATATTCATGGATTGGTTCCAGCACCACCTGTGGATACTAAAATCCAGGCATGCTTAAGTCCTGCAGTCAGCCCTCCAGAACCCACATATATGAAAAGTTGGCCCTCCGTATATATGGATTTTGCATCCCATGGTACTGTATTTTCTGTCACAGTTGGGGTTGGAAAAACATCCATGTATAAGTGGACCCACACAGTTAAAACCAGTGTTGTTCAGGGGTCTGCTGTGGTAGGAATAGAGGACATTTGCCAGTAGTTAAAGAGTGTAGTAGTGGAAAAGTAAGCAGCAAGTCATATGATAGTGAATAGTGAAAGGAAGGAAAGAGTATGTTAAGCATGTTTGTGTTGAATTGGTGGAAGACTGACAATAAAAAATTGCAGAGGAGGCCAGGCGCAGTGGCTCATGCCTGTAATCCCAGCACTTTGGGAGGCTGAGGTGAGTGAACCACCCGAGATTAGGAGTTTGAGACTAGCCTGGCCAGCGTGGTGAAACCCCGTCTCTACCAAAAATACAAAAATTAGCCAGGCGTGGTGGTGCACACCTGTAATCCCAGCTACTCAGGAGGCTGAGTGAGGCTGGAGAATTGCTTGAACCCAGGAGGTGGAAGTTGGAGTGCGCTGAGGACACACACTGCACTCCAGCCTGGGCGATACAGCTAGACTCTGTCTCAAAAAAAAAAAAAAAAAAAATTGCAGGAGAAATGTTTCCATAAAGGCAAGAAGGAAGATAGGATATGAATTTAAGGTTTAGAAAGAAGAAACTGTCTGAATCAAGAGCAGAAAACAGAAAAGGGGAAAAATGAAAATAATATTTTTACATAAACTTTTTAAAAAAATTTTCTTAATCATTAGAACCTGTGAAATTTTAGGTGAACTTGAGAGAAGTCATGTTGATATATGTGGTGAAAGAGTAGAAGTTACCCGCTGAGAGTGAAGGGGTTGTGGGAAGGAGTTGGTAATTTTAGTACAGTAACAAAGATCTGAAAATAAGAGCTGTAGGTACTATAAGAGAAGGTTAATTAGAGAGGACTAAGAAGATTTCCAGGTGTCACTGAGGGCTTGTAAGAGTTAACATTTGTATTGGATCCAGCCAGGACAGTTTTATGACTCAACAATGCCCAGTAGAATTTGTCCAAGGGTAAATCAAAACACCAATTCCTCACCCTGTCCTAGAGGGTGATCTGGCCTCTGCCTAATTTCCTTTTCTTGTTCCTCTTTTTTTAACAACTATGTTGCACCCACACTGAACATTCAGTTCTTTCTCTTCTGTCTGCGTGAGATGCTTTTCTTTGCCCATGATCTTTCCATTAAGGTTTCTTATTTATTAATTTTTATTTATTTATTTTGAGACAAGGTCTTGCTCAAATGCTGGAGGGCAGTGGCATGATCACAGCTCACTGCAGTCTTGACCTTCAGGCTCAAGTGATCCCCCTGCCTCAGCCTCCCATGTAGCTGGGACTACAGGCATGCCCCACCATGCCTACTTTCTTTTTTTTTGTGGAGACTGGGTCTCACTGTGTTGCCCAGGCTGGTCTCGAACTCTTGGCCTCAAGCAATTCTCCTGCCTTGTCTCCCAAAGTGTTGAGATTACAGGCCTGAGCCACTGCACCCAGCCTGGTTCCTTATTTAAATTCAAGCTTAAAGTCATCTCCTCAAGTAATCTTTTTCCAACTCTACAATCACTCTATCATGTGGCCCAGTTTAATTTTGTGCATTATTTATTGACTGAAATGTTCTGTCTTTTATCTGTTTTCCGTTTCTCTGCACTAGAATGTAAATTGCACAAGAGCAAGTCTTGTTTTTTGGTTCACCACTACATCCCAAAGGCTGACAACATAGTTGATACTTAATAAATATTTGTTGAGTGAATTCATAAGATGAAAATAATCAAGATTCTGTCTTCCTTTTTGCCAGGATAACATGTTTTCTGCTTCAGGGTATATCATGGTAAAATGTGTGACTTTCCGTTTGGGCAGGGAGAAGCAGTGCGTCTATCCAGACAATTACCCATGTACTTATCAAAAGAGGACATCCAAGACATTATCTACAGAATGAAGCACCAGTTTGGAAATGAAATTAAAGGGTGTGTTCATGGTCGTCCATTTTTTCATCATTTAACCTATCTTCCAGAAACTACATGATTAAATATGTTTAAGAAGATTAGTTACCATTGAAATTGGTTCTGTCATAAAACAGCATGAGTCTGGTTTTAAATTATCTTTGTATTATGTGTCACATGGTTATTTTTTAAATGAGGATTCACTGACTTGTTTTTATATTGAAAAAAGTTCCATGTATTGTAGAAAACGTAAATAAACTAATATAGACTATTCATTTTATTCTCAAGAACCAGCCATCATCATAATTATGAGTTGTAGGCTCAAAATTGGAAAATAGGTAGTATTTTTGGGTGGTTATTTACTAGGTCCTCTCTGTGCAGGGAGAAATCAAACATCAAACATACTAGCATATCTGACAAACAGTGTCAATATTTTTTAAAGTACGATGGAGAGACAGAGTGGGAGAAAATGAAGTTTAGAGGAAGAAAAAAACCAGAAATCCTTCCATTACCTTCAATTTAGGGGGTAACAGATTAGATGTTGCTGTCTCTTTGTTATATGGTAATTATTGGATTTGGGGGTTAACTTTTGTCAGAGAACATGAGAAGAACTAGATTTTTAACAGAAAACTTACGGGAATTTTTTTTTTTTTAAGACTCTCGCTCTTGTCACCCAGGCTGGAGTGCAATGGCACGATCTTGGCTCACTGCAACCTCCACCTCCCAGGTTCAAGCGATTCTCTTGCCTCAGCCTCCCAAGTAACTGGGATTACAGCTGTCCACCCCACACCTGGCTAATTTTTGTATTTTTAGTAGAGATGGGGTTTCACCATGTTGGCCAGGTTGGTCTCGAACTCCTGACCTCAGGTGATCCATCCACCTCAGCCTCCCAAAGTGCTGGGATTACAGGTATGAGCCACCGCACCCAGCCATTAGGTGAAAATTATCTGTTGTACATATGCCCCTTCAAAAACCAGGTCCCACAGTGCACCAAAATACCTTTACAAAAAGTTGAAACATGATTTTTAATGAATATATTTGTTGTGTAAACTAAGATATGTTATTCTGGATACGATGTCTCCACACTCACACCATCTCCCATAACTCTCAAAGATCATCTTTAAATTCCTAAGATCCTTGTGTTAAGTACAAATTGTGAAACCTGGATTCTGCCTTTTCTTCTGCCAACATCATCCTATTTTGCATGACCCAAAATACTGCTTCCCCTGACTCTCCATTTCCCCTTTTATAAATGTGAGGCCCTGCTCTGGGAGAGCTTTCTGGGAGTAATCCTTTTAAATTAACTGGGTAAACTGAGGGAAGAGAGGCTAACAGAAGCTATCAAAGATGGAATTTGCATCACACATTTGCACTCACCCTAAGTAAAACTGTAGACTCATTTTTTAGCCAATATAGTCTGTACTGGTCCTACAACTATGTTGTAAATGAAGAAACTCATTTTTTCTCACTAGTTATGAATTGTGTCAAAGCAGGTTGGTAGGAATGGCAGTAGGTATTTACCACTTATTTGCTAGACAGGTTAAGCGCTTACCTTGGCTAATCTCATTTAATGTTCACAGCGAATTTAAACTTGTAGTTACTGTTGAGATTCTAATCCCAGACCTCCTGTTCTTAACCACCATTATACTGCCTGCGATGAGAAATGGGCCCTAAAGAGTTATTTGGGTCAACTACACATAGGTAGGGAGTATAAAACACTCCCTGACACCACTTTAACGAATGCTGGAGTAAATCAACTTTAGGATGCAACTTTTTTTTTGAGACAAGAGTCTCGCTTTGTCGCCCAGGCTAGAGTGCAGTGGGGCGCTCTCGGCTTCCTGCAACCTCTGCCTCCCAGGTTCAAACGATTCTCCTGCCTCAGCCTCCCCCGAGTAGCTGAGATTACAGGCGCCCGCCACCACGTCCAGCTAAATTTTGTATTTTTAATAGAGACGGGGTTTCACCATGTTGGCCAGGCTGGTCTAGAGGTCCTGACCTCAAGCGATTGGCCCGCCTCAGCCTCCCGAAGTGCTGGGATTACCCACCGCGCCTGGCCGGCAACGTTTTCTAACGGTGACTGGAGTAGCAGACTGGCGTGAATCGACTGCTTTTTCCAGAACAGGAATGGGCTTCAGGTGAGGGTCTAGCGTCGCCCCACGGACCAATCCTGGTTCACGAGGCTAATGGAAGCCCAGCAATCTTCCGCAGCGCTCCCGTCCTCCACAAGTCCTTACAATAGCCCCAGCACCAGCCGCGGGACCAAATGCTGGAGCTGGGAGCGGCGACAGGGAAGCTCTGGCTCCCAGAATGGAGGTAACGGGCCGCTGCGGCCTGGGAGGCTTACCCGGAATTAAGGGCGAGGCGAGGAGATCCGAAGGAAAAGGAAAGCTTCACCTCAAGTTACCCATTTGCCTCTTCAGGCTGGGTTGCCAGAGCCCTTGGCCTGGGAGGACTCTTAAGGTATGAGTTCTAGAGTGCTGTTTAGACCCAAGTATGTTGCTTAGGATCCCAGCCTTGGCTATAGCCACAGGGCTGACCCAAAGCCGTACAGAAGTCAGGCCTGCAGGCCCCTCTTGAACATGTTGCTGAGAAGGTAGCCATCTACGGTCTGGCCAGACCTAGGAGGTTTTAGATATTTAACCTACTGAAAAATGTTAGACCTGTATTCAGATGAACGGATTTTTGTTACTTTCATTGGCTACGTGATTCTCTGTGATTTTATCCAGATTTTGTGGCTCAGGTTGTAGAATTTGCAACCCAACACAGCACAGCCCGCATTTCTCAACTAAAAGTGTAAATAGGAGCCACTTTTCCCTCTCCAAATTCTTACCTGTTTTATTTTCATCTTATGTTCTTATGTTTGCAAGCTTCCTCCAGCATTTTTTGGTGGGTTTTTTGAGGGCAAGAGGGAGCAGAAGCCACTAAATAAACTTGGGCTTGGGTCTACACTGAAAACCAAAAATAGATTTAACTCTTGTAAACCAAAAAGCATCTGAGATAGGTCTCAATAAATTTAGAAGTTTATTTTGTCAAAATTAAGGACATACCCGGGAGACAGGTCTGTGTACCTTTCTCCAAAGATGATTTTGAGAGCTATTTCATGGGGAAAGGCAGGCTGGAGAGGAAGGAGAGAGGATATGGTCACATTACTGAATCCACATGTTGCAAGAGAAAGGAGCAGGTAAAGGAATAAATAGTCAGTGTATTGTCTGACGCTGGGTAAATTCACACTTTACGTAAGATAAGGTGAACATAGAATAGCTACCTGTGAGGTGTTTATACCTTTTATCTGTAGCTATTGCTTAGGAACAAAGGAAGGGCAGTTTCTTGGATGACTCAGCTTTCAGCTTAATTTTTTCCTTTTGGCATAGTGAATTGGGTCCCAAGTTTTTATTTTTGTTTCACACTCTTTACAGTACCTAATTAATGCAAAGGAAATAATACATTTGGGGACCCCAAATGTTGATCACTAACTTAACCAAAGTTACCAGGCAAATTAAAATACCAATAATGATACTAAAATATTTAAATGACTAGACTTGTTCTTGGAGTGGAGCATTTCGGGCAAGCCAATGTTCATGGATTTATAGTGGCTAAAAATAATCTTGAGGTGAGCCAACTAATTTTACAGATGAGAAAATAGAAGCCCAAAGTGATTACATGACATACGTGAGCACACACAGCTAATCTAGTGCTCTACTAGTTCCACTTTAAATGTTTATATTACTGTAAACAAAGATAAGTACTGAAAAAAAAATCAAATCTTACTGCAAAGGCAAATAAAAAATGACTTGAGATTGTCACCTACTTTCTCCCTTTACAAACATAAATAATCAAGAGTTAACTGTTAACTTTGTGAAAGGAAAATAAATCTTGGGGCCCCTAAATCACTAAGCTAAAGGGAAAAGTCAAGCTGGGAACTGCTTAGGACAAACCTGCCTCCCATTCTGTTCAGAGTCAGCCGTCTGCTCACTGAAATAAATGCGTATCTGATTGGCGTCTCCAAAGGATGGTTTATTCCTAGATGAGTAGATCCTGAGTTATTAGGAAACCTCATTTTAGCAGGTTTGTGAAGTCTCATGTCCTATGAAGAGAAAATAAGGGGAGGAAGGCAGAAAAATAATTAAACAAAAGAACAATCCTGGAAAATATATGGGCCACATTGTTCTGAAGTCCATAGATCTGTAGGCAGGTATGAAAGTGGCTTATGTATGTAAGTGGGTTGCTGTTATTTTCTTCTGAAGTTTAAGTTGTCTAGCTTCACTTTGCAGGGCTTTATGAAAGCACAGCCTAGTTTTCAGTGACTGCAAATTAGGAAAAATGGGGAAAAAGAAGGAAAAAAAATTGAAAACATCATTTTGCAGTCTTGTAGCCTGCAAAATAGAAAGATTAGAATTCAGTCCAAAGTAGAAAATAATAAAAATTGAAAAACATTAGGCAAGACTAGAATCTAAGAACAGGTGTACTACAGTTTTTGAAACATAATTTTTCTCGTTTCCCATTTTTGTTAAAGACAAATCATGGTAGAACTGATTCACTTTATTATACTTGTTCTGATTATTTGTATACAGTGCAGCAAGAATAATTATTTGTTTTTACATAGGCTTTTAAATTGGCTTTGATGGAACTTTGTTCCGTAGAAGGAATCTCAGATACAATTTTTTTAAAGCCAAGCCCAGCCATGGATTTGTGCCATCAAATACGTATGATTTGGGTGAATTCCTGTCTGAGGTTCCAAGATAAACTTGGGGCTCCTGGGCCTGTCGGAAAGTGACATTCTTTCTAAATTAACTGAGACCTGTCTCAGATTTTCGGAGTTCACAACTTTATTCTAGAGCTTTCATTTAATCTCACCTAGACTTGATAAGTTTTATTTTTAAAGCCTTCTTCACTGTTTCCAGTAATAACTAGTATGAACCTGAGAACATATCTCAATCAATTTAGAAAGTTTATTTTGCCTAGGTTAAGGATACACTTGTGACACAGCCTCAGAAGGTCCTTACGACGTGTGCCCCAAAGTGGTCAGGGTACAGCTTGCTTTTATACATTTTAGGGAGACATGAGACATCAATCAATATGGGTAAGATGTATATTGGTTCAGTCCAGAAAGGCAGGACAACCTGAATCAAGAGGCTTCCAGGTCATAGGTAGACAAGAGACAAAAGGTTGCATTCTTTTGATTCCTTGATCAGCATTTCATTGAATACACAATTTAACCTGGCTCAGTGAGTCTCAATTTTTATATAAACAGTAGGGCAAAGGAAGCAATCAGGCATTTGTCTCAGGTCAGCAGAAGGATGACTTTCTGTCCGAAACCCGTGAGGATAAGCTATCAGTTTACATTGCCAGGGTGAAATTCAACAACTGTTTTAAGGTAAAGATCTTGAGGCCCACAAGGAATTTCCTTGTGGGCAAAATATGAGGGAGGTACATAGCTTTTAAAAATCTTTGTAGCCGTCTTATTTAGGAATAAAATGGGAGGCAGGTTTGTCTGATGTATTATAGTTCACAGCTTGACTTTTTCCTTTGCTTAGTTATTTTGGGGGTCCCAAGGTTCACTTTTTTTTGCACACTAGCAACACACTATTGGACTGTCACAACTGCTTTCAGAGATTTTCTTTGCTTACTTGATTTTTGGTCACAATTTTTATTCCTGCTTAAAACACTACAAATTAACGTAGAGATATTTTCTCTAGCTTCTAAAAATTCTGTCCCAGTGGTTATCAACTTTGAGCATACATCAGAATCACCTGGAGAGCTTATTAAGCACTGATTGTTAGACACTGTGCCCACAGTTCCTAATCTTGAGGGTCTGGGGTGGGACTGAAAATTTTCACTTCTAGTAAGTTTCCAGATGATGCTAATGCTACTTCTCAGGGAGCCACACTTGGAGAACCACTGCTCTATCTCATGTATCAAAGTTCCCCTAACAATCAATCTCAAGTCCATTTCTATAAGCCTGTATTTCTTACTGACTTTTACTAAAATCTGCCAGACAAAAAACAAACCAGGGCTTAGAAGATCTCAACCTGACTATG
This sequence comes from Pongo pygmaeus, assembly GCF_028885625.2. Lineage (NCBI taxonomy): Eukaryota > Metazoa > Chordata > Mammalia > Primates > Hominidae > Pongo > Pongo pygmaeus. Next base: position 89,860,690 of record NC_072384.2, read on the forward strand.
CTGTTGTAGACATCCATTTCTTCATCTCTGAAATTAAGATGCTGAACTTGATCTCCAAGTACACAATCATTTCTAACATTCTGTTATTTTGTTTCTTCCTGGTTTTTTTTTTTTGAGTGTCAGCAGGATTTGGAACAACCTTTTTTCCCTTACTTATGTCTACTATTAAACATATTTAAATGCCTCTGAACTAGCTCACTTTTTCATAAAATCTTTTAAACTAAAGCCGGGAGGGGTAGACTTCTTCCACTCTGCTTTAGTTGGACACAAAATCACTATAACAAACTCCTTCATCTCTATCTCCTTTAGTTATAGCTACATTTCTTAGTTTATTCAGTGATATTTATTATTACAGCACTCAGTGCTACTGAACAGAGAATATAGAGAGAAGACATTCCTTGCCCTCTAGAGGAAACAAAATAAGAGCAATATAATATAAATGTTTTGGTGAGGTTATATAGTATTGCTAATCTATATGGGTCTGCAGCACCCTCTTGGAAACCAACCTAAAGTTTCTAGTTGTTCCTTAAATTAAATAGTTTTTTAATTTATAAAGAACTTAAATATTCAAATATAATTTTCTAGTTAATATTTACACCCAGATGCTTAATAAGGCAAAGTAATGACAGGTAATTTAAAATGATCTTTAATTTTGAACTTATTTGATATTTAAGAACTTTCTTATAGGTATTTTAGTTATGTTTTGTAATTTAGATGATAGAAATGAATGATGAGTTAAGAAACAGGCAAGAAATTGTGAATGGATCAAACATATTTATGGGGAAAAAGTGGTATGTTTTCGTGTTATTTCTTTAAAAAGGCATTTTTGTTTTTAAAGTGGCTTTAATTTTACCTTAGACACTGGTAAATTACAGCATCTTAACTTGCAAGACGGTGATGCTGTACTGTCAAAAATATATTTTAAGTAATTCACTAATAACACTAGCAAAAAAAATTGTACATTTTTACATGTAAATTACTAAATACGTATGATACTCGTTATCTATTTTGAAGTTATTTGCACTCTTTTTTGGTCTTTTCTCCTTAGTTTTCTTAGTAAATAGCTGTTGTAGAAGAAACACTTCCCCATATACATAGTAATCACTTGATCCCAGATGAAAACAGGATTCCCAGCCACACACACACATTCAGCTTTTAAATTGTCAAAGACTTTATTGAAGCAATTCAGTTTTAGCTGTATTCCCCCATAAAAAAAAAATAAAATGTCCAATCCTCTGCCCCTAAATTGAATGGATGGTACTTCATGTTTTGTAGGTTTCTTTGTTATGAGTTTGAGGATAGTCTGTTTATGCTAGTATATGAGTATGGGACTTCTCCAACTTTAATGTGCATATGAATCTCTCTGGGCTTCTCTGATTAAGTAGGTCTGGGGTAGAATCTGATATTCTGCATTTCCAGCAAGTTCTCTGGTGATGCTGATGCTGCTTATTCAGGGATTACACTTGGATTAGCAAGAGTGCACATAATCCTGAAGCGCTAGATTCCTGAAATAGAATACAGATAGATTTTTAATGCAAATATACACTGAAAATAAAATAATCAGATTAATGAATCTGCTTATGGCTCTCTAGGAAGTCAGATTTATGTTTTCTCATGGGACATCATTCTTTTTTTAGAAAATCAGATTTATATATCTCAAAAATGTTACGAGGTAGCTGGATCTGCCATCATTTCTTTATTGTACACACAGGCATATCCCCCATGAAGAGGTAGGATCTGTTCCTCCACTCTCTTGAATCTGGGCTAGTTTATGATTACTTTGCCCATTAGATTATAACAGACGTGATGCTATACAACTTCCAAGACTACATCATAGAAACCTTGCAGCCTTCCTGGCTATCTTGAAATGGTAACTGTGGGGAAGCTAGTCACCTTGTGAGAAGTCAGTCTACCCTGAGTCTGCCATTGTATAAAAAGTACAAGCTAGCCAGATAAAGAGACTATGTGTGGAGAAAGAGATATTTGACTAGTTCCCAGTTGTTACAGTCATCTCAGCTCTGGTGCCAGACATTGAGTAAAGACATCTTCGGATAACTTCATTCTCAGCAGCCATCTGATTACAACTATATGAGGTAGCTCAAGAGAGAACCACCCAGCTGAGCTCGTTAACCCCCAGAACCATGAAATAAAAATTGCTGAACCATTAAATTTTGGGATGATTTGTTTTGAAGAGGTAGATAAATAGAACACTTACATTATGCTAATTTGAGGAGTTTTATTACTGAAATGCCTTTTTGGTCTTCCAGAAAATGATCAGTATAGGCATTGGAAATTCATCTGAAGTTTTCTACAAATAATATTATGGTCTTGATTTTTTACATAAATATGTAGCATTTCATTTTTTAAATTAAAATGTTCTAGTATTTTTATTTTATTTTATTGAGATGGAGTTTGACTTTTGTCACCCAGGCTGGAGTGCAATGGTACAATCTCAGCTCACTGCAACCTCCACCTCCCGAGTTCAAGCAATTCACCTACCTCAGCCTCCCCAGTAGCTGGGGTTACAGGTTCCCACCACCAAGCCCAGCTAATTTTTGTATTTTTAGTAGAGACAGGGTTTCACCATGTTGGCCAGGCTGGTCTTGAACTCCTGACCTCAGGTGATCCACCTGCCTCAGCCTCTCAAAGTGCTAGGATTACAGGCATAAGTCACTGTGCCCAGCCTAAATGTTCTAGTATTAACTTATATATGAGTCATGTCTTATGATGCCTTGGAGATTGGGGATACCAGTATTTTTGAGGCTTCTTTATAGATCTAATTTGTTGCTTTGTCACATAATCACTAGGGTTTTCCATTCTCACCTATCCAGGCAATCAAACTATGAGTGAGAAAACAATTAATATTCTTTATTGAACATTAGCTTTTCTTTTAACTTTGATCCATGCCATGTTTTGTCTAGATATTGCTCCCCACAGTAGTTTGTTGAGGCACTCTCCTTGAGCATTACTTCTTTCATAAGGAATGATTTAGTCCCATTTACAAACTTATTTATTTACTCAGTATTTACCAAACATCTATCATAAACATCCTGGGAGATTGAAGACACAGAGCAATTCAAAATTAAAACATAATCTGTCCTCAAGAAGATTTTGGTCTTAAGTGAGAAAAGTCCACAAATAACCATAATAAACCAATGTTAAGTCAGAAGAATAGAAATGCAGGAGAGGATCAGAATAAATAAAAGTCATATCAGCAAGGTGATCAGCTTCATGAAGAAAATGGCATTTGAGCTCAGCAATGAGGGCTGAGAAGGTTTTCTTTTTTGTTTTTTAATTAGAAGTTAAGGCATTCTAGACATAGGGAAGAAAAGGATAGAGGTACTAGATATGAAACATTCACAACTGTGCCATAGCAAACATTCAGAACTGTGCCATATGTGCCATAACAAAGCTATGGCAGCAAGGTGTGAGAGAGAAACTCAAGTCCAGTTAGAGGCCTGTTGCAGTAGTTAGAGCACACACACAAAAATGCAGGCCCTGAAAATTAGAAGGAAGAACAAAGATAAGTGGAGATGAACTCAACAAGACTTGTGCTTGCTTTTTTTTTTTTTTTTTTGATTTTTTTATTATTATACTTAAAGTTCTGGGATACATGTGCAGAACATGCAGATTTGTTACATATGTATACACGTGTCATGGTGGTTTGCTGCACCCATCAACCCATCATCTATTTTAGGTATTTCTCCTAATGCTATCCCTTCCCTAGCCTCCCACCCGCTGACAGGCCCCAGTGTGTGATGTTCCCCTCCCTGTGTCCATGTGTTCTCATTGTTTAACTCCCACTTATGAGTGAGAACACACAGTGTTCCTGTGTTAGTTTGCTGAGAGTGATGGTTTCCAGCTTCATCCATGTCCCTGCAAAGGACATGAACTCATCCTTTTTATGACTGCATAGTATTCCATGGTATATATGTGCCACAGTTTCTTAATCCAGTCTATCACTGATGGGCATTTGGGTTGGTTCCAAGTCTTTGCTATTGTGGACAGTGCTGCAATAAACCTACATGTGCATGTGTCTTTATAATAGAATGATTTATAATCCTTTGGGTGTATACCCAGTAATGGAATTGCTGGGTCAAATGGTATTTCTGGTTCTAGCTCCTTGAGGAACTGTTCCACAATGGTTGAACTAATTCACACTCTTGCCAACAGTGTAAAAGCGTTTCTATTTCTCCACATCCTCTCCAGCATCTGTCATTTCTTTACTTTTTAATGATCTCCATTCTAACTGGTGTGAGATGGTATCTCATTGTGCTTTTCATTTGCATTTCTCTAATGACCAGTGATGATGAGCTTTTTTTCATGTTTCTTGGCCATATAAATGTCTTCTTTTGAGAAGTGTCTGTTCATATCCTTCACCCACTTTTTGATGGTTTTTTTTTCTTGTAAATTTGTTTAAGTTATGTTATTTGTAGATTCTGGATATTAGCCCTTTCTCAGATGGATAGATTGCAAAAATTTTCTCCCATTGTGTAGGTTGCCTGTTCACTCTGATGATGGTTTCTTTTGCCCTGCAGAAGCTCTTTAGTTTAATTAGATCCAATCTGTCAATTTTGGCTTTTGTTGCCATTGCTTTTAGTGTTTTAGTCATGAAGTCTTTGCCCATGCCTGTGTCCTGAATGGTATTGCCTAGGTTTTCTTCTAGGGTTTTTATGGTTTTAGGTCTTATGTTTAAGTCTTTAATCCATCTTGAGTTAATTTTTGTTTAAGATATAAGGAAGGGGTCCAGTTTTAGCTTTCTGCATCTGGCTAGCCAGTTTTCCAAACACCATTTATTAAATAGGGAATTCTTTTCCCATTGCTTGTTTTTGTCAGGTTTGTCAAAGATCAGATGGTTGTAGATAGGCAGGATTATTTCTGAGGCCTGTTCTGTTCCATTGGTCTATATATCTATTTTGGTACCAGTACCATGCTGTTTTGGTTACTGTAGCCTTGTAGTATAGTTTGAAGTCAGGTAGTATGATGCTTCCAGCTTTGTTCTTTTTGCTTAGGATTGTCTTGGCTATTCAGGCTCTTTTTTGAAATTTAAAGTAGTTTTTTGTAAATCTGTGAAGAAACTCAATGGTAGCTTGATGGGGATAGCATTGAATCTATAAATTACCTTGGGCACTATGGCCATTTTCATGATATTCTTCCTATTCATGAGCATGGAATGTTTTTCCATTTGTTTGTGTCCTCTCTTATTTCCATGAGCAGTGGTTTGTAGTTCTCCTTGAAGAGGTCCTTCACATCCCTTGTAAGTTGTATTCCTAGGTATTTTATTCTCTTTGTAGCAATTGTGAATGGGAGTTCACTCATGATTTGGCTCTCTGTTTGTCTGTTATTGGTGTGTAGGAATCCTTGTGATTTTTGCACATTGATTTTGTATCCTGAGACTTTGCTGAAGTTGCTTATCAGCTTAAGGAGATTTTGGGCTGAGATGGTGGGGTTTTCTAAATATACAATCATGTCATCTGCAAACAGGGACAATTTGACTTCCTCTTTTCCTAATTGAATACCATTTATTTCTTTCTCTTGCCTGATTGCCCTGGCCAGAACTTCCAACACTATGTTGAATAGGAGTGGTGAGAGAGGGCATCCCTGTCTTGTGCCAGTTTTCAAAGGGAATGCTTCCAGCTTTTGCCCATTCAGTATGATATTGGCTGTGGGGTTGTCATAAACAGCGCTTATTATTTTGAGATATGTTCTATCAATACCTAGTTTATTGAGAGTTTTTAGTATGAAGGGCTGTTGTATTTTGTCAAAGGCCTTTTCTGCATCTATTGAGAAAATCATGGGTTTTTGTCATTGGTTCTGTAAATGTGATGGATTACATTTACTGATTTATATATGTTGAACCAGCCTTGCATCCCAGTGATGAAGCCGACTTGATTGTGTTGGATAAGCTTTTTAATGTGCTGCCACATTCGGTTTGCCAGTATTTTATTGAGGATTTTTGCGTTGATGTTCATCAGTGATATTGGCCTGAAATTTTCTTTTTTGTGTGTGTCTGCCAGATTTTGTTATCAGGATGATACTGGCCTCATGAAGTGAGTTAAGGAGGATTCCCTCTTTTTCTATTGTTTGGAATAGTTTCAGAAGGAATGGTACCCTCTCCTCTTTGTACCTCTGGTGGAATTTGGCTGTGAATCCGTCTGGTCCTGGGCTTTTTTTGGTTGGTAGGCTATTAATTACTGAACTTCAGTACTTATTATTGGCCTATTAAGAACTTATTATTTCAGAACTTCAGAACTTATCATTGGCCTATTCAGGGATTCGACTTCTTCCTGGTTTAGTCTTGGGAGGGTGTATGTGTCCAGGAATTCATCCATTTCTTCTGCATTTTCTAGTTTATTTGCATAGAGGTATTTATAGTATTATCTGATGGTAGTTTGTGTTTCTGTGGGATCAGTGGTGATATTCCCTTTATCATTTTGTATTGTGTCTATTTGATTCTTCTCTCTTTTCTTCTTTATTAGTCTGGCTAGCAGTCTATTTTGTTAATCTTTTCAAAAAGCCAGGTCTTGGATGGATTGATTTTTTAAAGGGTTTTTCCTGTCTCTGTCTCCTTCAGTTCTGCTGTGATCTTAGTTATTTCTGGTCTTCTGCTAGCTTTTGAATTTGTTTGCTCTTGCTTCTCTTGTTCTTTTAATTGTGATGTTAGGGTGTCAATTTTGCATCTTTGCTGTTTTCTCCTGTGGGCATTTAGTGCTATAAATTTCCCTCTGAACACTGCTTTAGCTGTGTCCCAGAGATTCTGGTACTTTGTGTCTTTGTTCTCATTGGTTTCAAAGAACTTATTTATTTCTGCTTTAATTTTGTTATTTACCCAGTAGTCATTCAGGAGCAGGTTGTTCAGCTTCCATGTAGTTGTGTGGTTTCAAGTGAGTTTCTTAATTCTGAGTTCTAATTTGATTGCACTGTGGTCTGAGAGATAGTTTGTTATTATATCTGTTCTTTTGGATTTCCTGAGGAGTGTTTTACTTCTAATTATGTGGTCAATTTTAGAATAAGTGCAATGTGGTGCTGAGAAGAATGTATATTCTGTTGATTTTGGGTAGAGAGTTCTGTAGATGTCTGTTAGGTCTGTTTGGTCCAGAGCTGAGTTCAAGTCCTGAATATCCTTGTTAATTTTCTGTCTTGTTGATCTATCTAATATTGACAGTGGGGTGTTACAGTCTCCCACTATTATTGTGTGGGAGTCTAAGTCTCTTGGTAAGTCTCTAAGAACTTGCTTTATGAATCTGGGTGCTCCTGTATTGGTTGCATATATATTTAGGATAGTTAGTTCTTCTTGTTTGCATTGATCCCTTTACCATTATGTAATGCCCTTCTTTGTCTTTTTTTTTTAATCTTTGTTAGTTGAAAGTCTGTTTTATCAGAGACTAGGATGGCAACCCCTGCCTTTTTTGCTTTCTATTTGCTTGGTAAATATTCCTCCATCCCTTTATTTTGAGCCTATGTGTGTCTCTGCACATGAGATGTGTCTCCTGAATACAGCACACTGATGGATCTTGACTCTATCCAATTTGCCAATCTGTGTCTTTTAATTGGGGCATTTAGCCCATTTACATTTAAAGTTAATATTATTATGTATGAATTTGATCCTGTCATTATGATGCTAGCTGGTTATTTTCCCCGTTAGTTGATGCAATTTCTTCATAGTGTCGATGGTCTTTTAAGTTGGTATGTTTTAGCAGTGGCTGGTATCGGTTTTTCCTTTCTATATTTAGTGCTTCCTTCAGGAGCTCTTGTAAGGCAGGCCTGGTGGTGACAAAATCTCTCAGCATTTGCTTGTCTGTGAGGGATTTTATTTCTCCTTCGCTTATGAAGCTTAGTTTGGCTAGATATGAAATTCTAGGTTGAAAATTCTTTTTTTTCCCTCTTTTTTTTTTTTTTTTTTGAGACAGTCTCGTTCTGTTGCCCATGCTGGAGTGCAGTGGTGCGATCTCGGCTCACTGCAACCTCTGCCTCCCGGGTTCAAGCGATTCCCCTGCCTCAGGCTCCCAAGTAGCTGAGACTACAGCCCCATGCCACCATGCCTGGCTAATTTTTTGTATTTTTAGTAGAGACGGGGTTTCACCGTGTTAGCCAGGATGGTCTCGATCTCCTGACCTCGTGATCCGACCGCCTTGGCCTCCCAAAGTGCTGGGATTATAGACATGAGCCGCCACACCCGGCCGAAAATTCTTTTCTTTAAGAATGTTGAATATTGGCCCCCACTCTCTTCTGGCTTGTTAGGGTTTCTGCAGAGAGATCTGCTGTTAGTCTGATGGGCTTCCCTTTGTGGGTAACCCGACCTCTCTCTGTGGCTGCCCTTAACATTTTTTCCTTTATTTCAACCTTGGTGAATCTGATGATTATGTGTCTTGGGGTTGCTCTTCTCAAGGAGTATCTTTGTGGTATTCTCTGTATTTCCTGGATTTGAATGTTGGCCTGTCTTGCTAGGTTGGGAAAGTTCTACGGGGTAATATCCTGAAGAGTGTTTTCCAACTTGGTTCCATTCTGCCCATCACTTTCAGGTACACTGATCAAATGTAGATTTGGTCTTTTCACATAGTCCCATATTTCTTGGAGGTTTTGTTCATTCCTTTTCACTCTTTCTTCTCTAATCTTGTCTTCACATTTTATTTCATTAAGTTGATTTTCAATCTCTGATATCCTTTCTTCTCCTTGATCGATTCAGCTATTGATACTCGTGTATGCTTCATGAAGTTCTCATGCTGTGTTTTTCAGCTCCGTCAGGTCATTTATGTTCTTCTCTAAACTGGTTATTCTAGTTAGCAATTCCTCTAACGTTTTTTCAAGGTTCTTAGTGTACGTTCATTGCATTAGAACATGCTCCTTTAGCTCAGAGGAGTTCATTATTACCCGCCTTCTGAAACTTACTTCTGTCAATTCGTCAAACTCATTATCTGTCCAGTTTTGTTCCCTTGCTGGCGAGGAGTTGAGATCCTTTGGAGGAGAAGAGGCGTTTTGGTTTTTGGAATTTTCAGCCTTTTTACACTGGGTTTTTCTCATCTTCGTGGATTTATCTACCTTTGGTCTTTGATGTTGGGGACTTTCAGGTGGGGTTTCTGTGTAGACATCCTTTTTGTTGACGTTGATGCTATTCCTTTATGTTTGTTAGTTTTCCTTCTAACAGGCCCCTCTGCTGCAGGTCTGCTGGAATTTGCTGGAGGTCCATTCCAGACCCTGTTTGCATGAGTATCACCAGCAGAGGCTGCAGAGCAGCAAAAATTGCCGCCTGTTCCTTCCTCTGGAAGCTTCATCCCAGAGGGGCACCTGCCAGTTGACAGCCCGAGCTCTCCTGTATGAGGTATCTATCAACCCCCGCTGGGAGGTGTCTCCTAGTCAGGAGGCATAGGGGTCAGAGACCCACTTGAGGAGGCAGTCTGCCCATTAGCAGAGCTTGAGTGCTGTGCTGGGAGATCTGCTGCTCTCTTCAGAGCTGGTAGGCAGGAATGTTTAAGTTTGCTGAAGCTGCACCCAGAGCCACCCCTTCCCCCAGGTGCTCTGTCCCAGGGAGATGGGAGTTTTGTCTCTAAGCCCCTGACAGAGGCTGCTGCCTTTCTTTCAGAGATGCCCTGCCCAGAGAGGAGGAATCTAGAGAGGCAGTCTGGCTACAGCAGCTTTGCTAGCTGCGGTGGGCTCTGCCCAGTTGCAACTTCCTGGTGGCTTTTTTTACACTGTGAGGGGAAAATCGCCTACTCAAGCCTCAGTAATGGCGGTCGCCCCTCCCCCTACCGAGTTCAGGTGTCCCAGGTCGACTTCAGACTGCTGTGCTGGCAGCGAGAATTTCAAGCCAGTGGATCTTAGCTTGCTGGGCTCTGTGGGGCTGGGATCCACTGAGCTAGATCAGTTAGCTCCCTGGCTTCAGCCCCCTTTCCAGGGGAGTGAACAGTTCTGTCTCATTGATGTTCCAGACACCACTGGGGTATGAAAAAAAACTCCTGCAGCTAGCTGGGTGTCTGCCCAAACAGCCGCCTGGTTTTGTGCTTGAAACCCAGGGCCCTGGTGGCGTAGGCACCTGAAGGAATCTTCTGGTCTGCAGTTTGTGAAGACCATGGAAAAAGCATAGTATCTGGGCCGGAGTGCACCATTCCTCACGGCACAGTCCCTCAAGGCTTCCCTTGGCTAGGGGACAGAGTCCCCTGACCCCTTGCACTTCCCGGGTGAGGCGATGCCCTACCCTGCTTCAGCTTGCCCTCCATGGGCTGCACCTGCTTTCTAACCAGTCCCAATGAAATGAGCCGGGTACCTCAGTTGGAAATGCAGAAATCACCTGCCTTCCGTGTTGATCTCCTGGGAGCTGCAGACCAGAGCTGTTCCTGTTCGGCCATCTTGCCAGCCACCCTTGTGCTTGCTTTTATCTGTACAGCTGGCCCTCTCTAACCATGGGTTCTGCATTCGTAAGTTCAACTGACTGCAAATCAAAACATTTGGGGGAAAAAAGGCAATAAAAAATAACAATATGGGAGTATGTACATATGTTATATGCAAATACTGTGCCATTTTATTATAAGGGACTTTAGCATCTCTGGGTTTTGGCACCCACTATGTGGATTGGTCCTGGAACTAATCCCCTGGGCATATCAAGAGATGACTGTATATATAAATTATCAGACATCATAGGCATTACAGGTGACTCAATTTGCATCTATCTGCATAAATTGTAGTACCATTAGGAAAGGCTACATTATATGGATGGCCACTGGTGGAAGGGTCTGGGTTCAATAAAAACAGTTATCTCAGAAAATGTGTTTGCCAAATATATATCCTTTGTACATTAGGTAATAGACCAAGAATCTCTTTAGTTGCTGCTTTTAAAAATAAAAATTAGTGTGATATTCATGTCTTAGAAGAGCAGAATGAATACTTCTACTATCAGATACTTATATACAGAATCTTTGAAAGATAAATGAACTTTGCAGCCTAAGGGTAGATTAAAATAATTTTCTTTATATTATAACACATTTATGAAGTAATATTCTGTTTAATCTCCCTGATCAAATGCCCCTTTCTCATAGAATGGATATCCGAAGTTGTTTTTCTATCTTACCTATTTCTTCCACAGGTAGAATTTGCATCCACATCTTTTGGGCATCCTCAAATAAAATCTTGTTTATTATTGAGTTAGAAACAAGAACTAAAGCTCACTGAACTCACTGAGTTTCAATAATGCTTGAAACTACCTAATCAATTTTAGACTTGTTTCTTCTCGGATCACCTCATCTGGTCTCTCTTCTCATGACCATATCAGACAATTAAATTTTATTTACATAAGTTTCTTTCTACTTTTAGTTTTCCTCTTAAATATTATTATATAGTATTGTTATTTGTTACTACATTATTATATTATATAGTATTAAATGTTAATATATAGAAAAATTAATACATATCATTATGTTATATAAACAATATTTCTTATGCTTGAAATAGTCTCATTTTCTTAATGTGAAAGTTTTTGATGTCTTTTCTTAAAATGCCTCTCATAATATCTTATTTCAAATATCAGGAAAGATTTGTGCTTGTGATTTATATTTTTAAAATGTAAAGGCCATACTTAAAAACCTTAACTAAAAAGTACCAATTAAAATTTAGAAAATTTAGAATCAAATATAAAATATTGAGTATTAAACATTAATATTAAATATTTAAAACTTCTCAGTACTGAATTCTAGTCAATTGAAAGAACAACACTAATGAAAGAAAAAAAGACTGAAATAAAAAAGTGACTTGAACACTATTACAAAAAGGACATGCAATTGGTTACAATTAATGAAGAAATAAAATTAGATCACAACCATTAACATAAAAGAAAATATTAAAATGAAACAGCAAAGAAAAGAGAAAGTGGAAGAAAACAGTCTGATTAGAGAAGAAGAAAGGGAGTGAAAAAGAAGATCACCACGAAACTTCCACCATTTTCTCCTCTACTTGCATTTTATAAGGTTCTGCACTAGTATGTAATCCTAATGCCTGGATACTCCAGCTGGCCAAAATCTCCTATTTTTATTTTTAACACTGAACTTCTATACCCTAGCACTTGTGTTGATCATTCATTCAGTGCTTATATTAAAGTCAGTAAGTATTGTGACTTTTCTTATATTGCTTCACTTCTCTTTATCTTTATTGCCTAGCAATAATCGAACTAGTCTCTTCTAGTACTACTGGAGCCTAACCCAGAAGGCAATCTATTAATATTTGTATATTTGAATAAAATATTTTATTTAGCTCTCTTTTTCTCCAGTTCTAACTCTGCAGGTGTTAATGTACCAATACTGGTCTTACTCCCCATGCTCTCCAAAGGAGAAGCATCATGGGAAATAGGATTAATGTTTTATTTGGGACCAAATATTGAGGGGACTTGAATATCAGGCTAAAGGTTTTCAACATTGGAAAGAGCAACTAAATGTTTTTGAATAGGAAGGTAACACAATCAGAACTATATATAAGGAATATTACTTTAAAAGCATGCTTAAGATGAATCAGAATGAATAAGAAGAGAGGTGGGAGATCAGTTTAGAAAATCATAGTGCTATTACCCAGTCATGGTGGTGCATGCCTGTAGTCCCAGCTACTCCAGAGGCTGAGGCATAAGAATCGCTTGAACTCAGGAGACGGAGGTTGCAGTGAGCCAAGATCGTGCCACCGCACACCAGCCTGGGCAAAAAAGTGAGACCCTGTCTCAAAAAAAAAAAAAAAAAAATACTGCTAAAATTTCATTTATGTATGTTTTAGTCATCTCACGTTCATTGTGTTCTTTCAGTATATTAATAGAAGTTCCTTTAGAAGAACTTGAAGAAGAATTTGACTTTCTTGAGATATACAATTATTTCTAAACTTAAATTCAATCATAGTAAAATTTTAAAGCATATATATTTTTTTCAGTTTTCTATTTCTGATACTTGCCAGTAAAATGTGTTAGTGACTTTGGAGGATGACAAAGATGGAACTTAACGAGAGTGTTGAGTTTATGCCATACATGGACAAAAAGATGCTTTAAATTTAATTTTATCTTGATTTTCATAACAGCAAATATTCTTATATTTGCCTAGGGGAAAATGTACATTTTGTTATCTTTCTTTGTGTCATGGCTTTCTAGGTTCCTTGTACTTATTCCTGTCTCTGTACTTTTTCCTGCGTTCCATATGGGCCTAAATATTTCCAGATTATCTCTTGTTTGTTCTTTCCCAACTACCAAATATACCTCCCTTTTTCTGAATTTGGTTGATCTTGGCTAAACGTTAAAGGAAAAGTAATCAGATAGAAGTGGTTTATATCAATGCAAATGATATAAAGATGCATTCTATCATAAAAGGAGAAAACTATAATACGAATGACTGGAATATTTGGATCTTAACATTCAGGCTCTAATTAATTGAATTTTAGGCAATATAGGGATATATTTTTGCTGTTTGGAGAATATTACCTACTTTCATATGCATGTAAGATGGGTCCTCATATTACATTTTTCTTTCCCCAAAGGATAAAGAAACACACTATAAGTGAAGATGGTAGTTCAAAAGAAGAACATGATATGTCAGTGAAATATATTTAATATATATTTTTTAATTTTAACTTTTATTCAAATATAAGGCATATATGTCCTGAATTTCAGAATCAATAGTGCAATATGATGTAAGACTGTGGACTTTGAGGTAAGATAGCTTCAGAACTGAATTCCAGCTCTATTCATTACTAGCTGTGTTACTGTAGACTGTTTTCAATGAATGTACTTCCTCTGTGTTGCATGGGGATAATGTTTACTTTGAAGAGTTTGTAAAGACTGAGAGAAAATGTAAAGCAACTAGTGCAAAGCTTAGGATATAGTAGATACTCAACAAATATTACTTCATATTTCTTATCTCTTTTTATCTATTTCTTAAGGGAATTTTACAATTAAAAAGCAAATCATTTTTAAAACACAGAGTCTATCTCTGTGCACCTAAGTATAACAAACCTTGTTATGTATAATTTTTGGTAAGCTATTCATCATGACAGTGTTTTAGAATTAGGTACCCTCTTAATTATTAGATATTGACAATAATTTGATAATGTAAATTACAGTTAACTTTCTATTAAGCTAATGAAAGAGAGCCCCTTTTTAACTACATAGATAAAATATTATGTATTCTGTGAAGTTTGCTTTAGAATATGAATATTTTTGGTCTGATTTTTTACAGTTCTTCAAATACAATAATAAGAACATTTTGGAGACCCATCTTAAGCAAATCTGGTAATTTACTGAATTTCTCTATCCTTCTTAGATTCTTCTCTTACAAATCTATTTTGGAAATAGTTTGCATCGGTTTTCAATGGCATAAAATATCTTTCTAAGGTAGATCTGAAAAACTATCAGTGTAATATCTACTTAGGTTGGTTAAGTTTTATATATTTCTTGGGGCAAATTAATTAAATTAATGAAAGCTCATATTCCAACTTCTCTTTGTTTTGAATAAACAAATCATCTTTATTTCAGCAAAATGCTCTAAATGGGTAACAGTGTTGAATAATTTAGAAGTTATACATATCCCAGACATTTTACTAAATCCTCTCTAGAACTTATAATTGAATGAAATAGAAAAGTGAGAGTAGGGCTGGCCTCAGTGGTTCACACTTGTAGTCCCAGCACTTTGGGAGGCTAAGACAGTGGATTGCTTGAGCCTAGGAGTTTGAGACCAGCCAGGGCAACATTGCGAAAACCCCATCTCTACAAAAAATATAAAAATTAGCCTCCCATGGTAGCACACATGTACTCAGAAGGCTGAGGTGGAAGATCACTTGGCTTGAGCCTGGGGAGGTTGAGGCTGCAAAGAACTGTGATCATGCCAGCCTAGGCTACAGAACAAGACCCTGTCTCCAAAAAAAAAAAAATAAGAAGAAAAGAAAGAAAAGTGAGAGAATAGGAACTAAAGCAGATTTTGGATGATTCAGGGTAATAATATAATAGCTAACATCCATTGAAAACTTACTATTTACTAGACACTGTTCTAAGCCCTTTGTATAAACTCATTTAGAGAGCTAGGCATTGCCTGAATTTTAAGTACAGCTTATTGGTGATTTGAAATGAAAATAAAGGCTTCTATTTTTTTTTAAAGCATCCCCACATACATAATTTCCCACCTACTTTCATCTTTTCTCTTATCCACACATTATTTGTACTGCATTTTGCATATTGCCTTTTTCATTTTCCAGTGTGCCCGCATGCCTCTCTACTCATCCTCTTTTGGCATGTGTATATATGCTTTTAGTTCACATGCACCTATATACACATAATCACCATTATAGAGTCCACCCAAGCTCTCAAGTTGGGAACATGGGAACCATTTTAACATCTCCCTGATTATCTTGTCAGTTCTACTTAAAAGTTTTTGAGTCTCTTTCCTCTTCTCAATCTGTACTGCCACTGCCCTCATTCAAGCTCTAATCACTTCTGGCCTCAGTCATTTTAAAAGTCCTCGAACTAGTCCCTTCTAGTACTACCCTGGTCTTGTCTATATCCCATATTGCAACGAAAGAACATTTCTCAAATGCAAATCTAATCAAATCACTCTCTTGTATTCCTTGTTATAGTCAAACTTCTTAGTATGATATATCAAACACTTTATAGTCTGACCTCCATATACATTTTCAGCCTCATTTCCAAATACTTTTTTATCTTCTACATGAACTTTGACATGCTAAGTTGCTTGAACTTATCTAAAATAAACCTTGTTCTTTCCTGCTTCTGTATATATTCCTTGCTTTAGAATATACATCTCCAATTTCCACCTACCTAATCCCTCCTCTACACCATGTCAGTTCTAGAGCTACCCAGCAAACTTCTATTTATCTTACAAGACTCAGAATTAATATTACTTATTGAGAATTCTTTCTTGATTTCCCTAAACAAATTGAGCACCCTCTTCTTTATGTTTTATAAGCTAGTTATTGTTCTGGGCTAACCTCAGTAACACAGTTTTTATAGCTTAGTGATAATCTCACTGCTGTGACTCTTAGCAGTTTGCAAAGTATTTTCATATGAATCAGCTAGCTTAGTAATTCTGTTTTGTATTACCTTTATGTGATCTCCTCTCCTTCATATAGATTCCTTGGAAAATATTAACTCTAATGTTTCCTAAGCCACTGTGTTGTTATTTTCATTGAGATAATTGGTAACCATCTTGTCAGAAATGGGATAATAAATGGTTGTTCAGCCTCCACTCTTTCTTGCTGCATGGTCTCCTTGAGGATCTTTGTCAATGGATTCAAACTTGTTTCTGTAATAATTTTGATTTTTTTTCCTATGGCCCAAACAGTGTATGAATGTGCGTACATAAATGTGTGTTTTTTCCTTCATTTGGCTGTTGCCGTTTTTCATCTCTGTTGTCTATGAGACTACTGTCTGCCTTTTTTTTTCCCTCATAGATTACCCCTTTGACTATTACCTTCTTTCCTTTCTTTTATATTCTGTTATTGTAAAAGTATTATCTATATTTCTTTCTCTACTTTTTACCTTCCATTTAGTTTTTTAGATTAATTCGTGAATTGCAAAAATGTTGCTATTTATTTTAGAAAATGTAGAAAATTTTAAAGGAAAACAAATCTAAATCCCTACCTAGATACAATTTCTATCCTTTAAAAAAAATTTTTTTCTGTGCACATATATAGTATTCATGGAAATTATAATAGTATTAAACATGCTGGTCTGCATATTGCTTTTCTGGTTTGTCAATAAACATGAACAGTAAATATAGTGATATATTTTCATGTCATTAATATAGACTAGAATCACCATCTTGCTTGCAGTATATTATTTCATTATATGAATTTGCTAACAACTTAAAACAGTATTGAATTGTTGCAATTTAGTTTGTTTCCAATATTTTTAATTATAAACAATTGTTTATAAAGAAATGCATTTTTCAAAAATACATGCCCATTTGTTTGTTTCTTTGGGATAAATTCACAAATGTGAAATTTTTAGACCAAAGAATGCAACTTTTTTTCAAGTCCAACAGAGCCTAAAGGTTAAAAAAAAAGGGATGTGACTTTTTCAAGAAGATGTTTTGCATATTACCACATGTATTCCCCCCAAAATGATAGTTCTTAACGGTCAGTGGAGATTTTCTTGCACCTTTGCCAACACAAGCTATCTTTGCTCAGCAAGCAAATAAAATATCCAAATAAAATATCTCAATATTATTTTATTATGTATTTCTTTGATTACTTGTGAATATGAAAATATTTTAGTATGTTAATTAGTAATTCTATTTTTCTTGTGAATGCTGTGCTCTGTCTTTACCAGTTTCTTTTTTTTCTGTTTAGAGTGTCAGTATTTTATTATTTGTAAGAACTACTATATTGGGGAGTAAAACTTTGTCCCATATGTTGCCAGTGTTGACTCTCTGGGGCCAATGTCATGTGGGCAGTAAAAAGAATTTACCAAGACAGTTTCAGGTAAAAGAAAGGCAGGTTTATTAGAGAAAGTATGAAAATGCGTTGCAAGGAAGCAATGGGCAAATGGGCAAGACAGGAGCTGACTGCAAGGAGACAAAGGCTTGCTGGGGATTTTATGGGATGATACCTGTGCTTTGTGCTGGAGAAGGCTATGTACGCTACTGATAACACCAAGGTTGCAGTGAGCTAACTTGCATTTTTCTATCAGCCAATGGTCTGGTGATAAGTCAGCTGCAGGACGATTGTGAGTTATTTGCACAGGAGGGCTGTGTCCCGGACCATGAGGAAAGGCAGACTTACAGCTTATCTGCTTTTTCTTTTTGCTTTCTCCTGCTCCTGTCAGCCTGACCCCTTTTCTCTTATTAGGACTCTACACTATATTCTGAAAAACAAAATTACCAATTTATTATGTGCATTTAACTTGATGGTGGTATATGTTGCCATGTAGATGTTTTGGGGTTTTTATGTCATCAAATATATTAGAGGGTTTTGTTTTTTTTTTTTAATGATTTTTGCTCTTGGTGTCCTTCCTAAAGAGAATAATCACAATTTAAAATTACATAAGTAGATATTTATGTTCTCTTGTTCTTCTTCTTTTTTTTTTTCTTTCTGAGTCAGAGTCTCACTCACTTGCCCAGGCTGGAATGCAGTGGCGCGATCTTGGCTCACTGCAATCTCTGCCTCTGGGTTCAAGCTATTGTCCTGCCTCAGCCTCCCGAGTAGCTGGGACTACAGGCAAATGCCACCACACTTGGCTAATTTTTGTATTTTTAGTAAAGACAGGGTTTCATCATGTTGCCCAGGCTGGTCTCAAACTCCTGGCCTCAAGTGATCTGCCCGTCTCTGCCTCCCGAAGTGCTGGGATTACATGTGTGAGTCACCATGCCCGGCTGCATTTTGATATAAATCTTTAAAATTAATATGGAAATTCATTTGGTATAAGAAGTAACATGGGTATTTATCTTTTTTCCCCAAAAATGTTAGCCAGTTGGCCCTCAAACTTAATAAATAATTCACATTTACTTGAAATGCTACCTTTATCTTATGCTAAATTATTATGTACACTCAGGTATATCTGCTGTTAGCTATATTCCCTTGACTAAGTTACTGTATGTTTGCATTTTTCTTTCCTCATCTGTCAAATGGACATAATAAACTCATAAATTTATTATAAGTACTATGTATGAATCATTAAAATGTAAATATGAATAAAACACATATATCAACATTTAGCACAATGACTAGCCCAGGGTATATGCTCAGTAAATGAGAGTTATTACTGTTATTTATTTTTATTATTAACATTGATGATTCTATTATATTAGAACCATACTTTTTATAATTATTGCTATGTAATTTTAATATCTCATAGGGCAAAATTTTCATCTTTATGTTTCTGTGAAGCCTAGGAGATTATATTCATCTTCATCTATTAAAATTTTATGTATCTTTATTTAGTATTCTCCATAAGATATGTAGCTATCTGATGAGATTCTAAATCTTGTTCTTAATTATCCTATCTGTTTTTCTTCCTCCTGAGAATTATTGCTAGGCATAGTCTCTTCTTTATTTTTTGTTTCCAATGTTATAGCTTCTTAAACTTAGAAATATTTATTTTTGCATTTTCAGAGGAATAATATGAGATTTAAGAAGTTTGGCATAATTACAAATGAATTCAGAAAACCTCCATGAATTTCTTGGTAATTTCTGCTTTTTTAATTTAAAAGAAGTTTTTAAAAATTTAAATGCATCATTTTGGAATATTTTCTAAGCTGCATAATTAGAAATTTCTCATAGAGCTTTTCCTTTCTTATTTTTTCCTTAAAGCTTTGGATTCAGTATGTCAACTGGTATGTAGTATCAGTATTAAAAGTATTACATGACTGCTAATATGCTGTTAAAGTAAACATGTATAGGATATAAATACCATCTATATTAGGTCTCAGAAATTATTCCTTTTTAGTCAAGCCATATTTAGAACTATAAGTAAAAAATGTATACTTCACTGTTCAAATAGGTGCTCTTTTTTTCATGATTCATTTTTTTTTGCTTGAATTTAGCCAATAGGAAAGAGTAGAAATAAGGAAGGTTATCAGTTTCACCATACAGCTTGGTGGCATATATTTTCCTCCCCTTTCACAAAGTGCATTAAATAAAGTAAGTCTTTTTTAATAATCTCTTAAAGAGATGATGAGATAAACTATAGAGAAAAAAAAAACTGACTAGCCAGTGGGAGATGTAGGACGAGGGAAATAATTTGGATTAACAGGATAGATATTAGAGGATATCTTAAAATAGTTTTTTTTAAGTATCTTCCCTATAGGAAAAATTTGAATTGAAAGCTGTCGAGAAATTATTTATAAATGGAAAATTAGAGAGTAAAAGATGGGCAAGATAGCTATATACCTTATATAACTACAAATTTTTCTGAACAATTTTTCTTGAGAGGTATGAAAACTTTAAATGCTGAATATGTTATTAGGTTAATTTTAATTATAGTAGCAAATTACAGGTTGAAAAACCAAAATAATATAAATAATATGGAAAATAATGATTGCCATGTATTTAACTTATATTAAACCTAATCTGTAAATTAAATTTCTAACCACTAAGCTTAGATAAGAATTATTTTTAAAATACTGCACAGTAATTTATATTCATAATGATGATTCTTAGAACAAGGCAAGGTCTTGAGAATTAAATTTTTTTCACTGTAGTTTAAGTATACGTTATTTATTATATTTAGTTTTTGTAGAATCAATAATGAACATTGTTATCACCATTAGATTCAGTAAATATTTGAATGCCATTCATATGTAAACATTAAGTGAATTCAAACTGTTAGAGCATTCCATTTTGGAAAAATGGGATGATACATTGCCTGTAAAGATGTACTTTATTTAAATTTTGACTTTTATTTTAGATACAGGGGTATATGTGCAAGTTTGTTACATGGCACTATTATATGATGCTGAGGTTTGGGGTATGGATAACATCACCCAGGTAGGCAAAATAGTATCCAGTAAGTAGTTTTCCAACCCATGTTCCCCCACTACTTCCCCGATCTAGTAGTCCACAGTGTCTACTGTTCCCAAATTTATGCCCATGTGTGCTCAATGTTTAGCTCCCACTTATAAGTGAGAACATGTGGCACTTGGTTTTCTATTCCTGCCCTAATTCATTTAGGATGATGACCTCCAACTGCATCCATGTTACTGCTGATTATGTGTATAACTTGTAGAAAGTAAACTTAGCATTTTATAGTCATTTTTTGTATGCAGAAATTTGAATTTGCAAGTTTTAAATGAGAGTGATTGTTTAAAAGATTATTCAAAATTTACTTTCTTTGATTTATGTACAACTTTTAATAACATTTGTATAGCTCGAAATAAGTTTAGTTACATACTATGAGTAGTAGTATCTACATCAGGAAATAGAATGAGCAAATCAATAATTATGTTGCCTTATATTTATGTACTGCTCGATGCCTTAGAAATTGCCATCATATACATTTTTATGTAATCCTCACAGCAATATTATAGGTCAATACTCTGTTTTGCAGATGAAACACAAAGTGCTTAAGTGACTAACCCAAGGTTAGGCCGTTGTAAAATCCCTTTACTCTTGGTTTAGTTGTCTTCCCACCATGCCAGCATTATACACAGGTTCTTACAGAATTATGGTGCCAATTATACTTTGTCATACAGGCAAATTATATGTTTCTTGTTTATCTCTAAATATATTTAAGCTGTTAACACAGAGTGGGAAAAGGGTACCTTACTGGATTCCTTAATGTGAAATGCAAAAACTATTTTCTAGGGAATCATCATCATTATCATTTTGAGGACAAAAATCTGTTTTTTAAAGTCACTTTTTGGGAGAAAATTTTTGCAACCTACTCATCTGACAAAGGGCTAATATCCAGAATCTACAATGAACTCAAACAAATTTACAAGAAAAAAACAATCCCATCAAAAAGTGGGCGAAGGATATGAACAGACACTTCTCAAAAGAAGACATTTATGCAGCCAAAAAACACATGAAAAAATGCTCATCATCACTGGCCATCAGAGAAATGCAAATCAAAACCACAATGAGATACCATCTCACACCAGTTAGAATGGCAATCATTAAAAAGTCAGTAAACAACAGGTGCTGGAGAGGATGTGGAGAAATAGGAACACCTTGACACTGTTGGTGGGACTGTAAACTAGTTCAACCATTGTGGAAGTCAGTGTGGCGATTCCTCAGAGATCTAGAACTAGAAATACCATTTGACCCAGCCATCCCATTACTGGGTATATACCCGAAGGATTATAAATCGTGCTGCTATAAAAACACATGCACACGTATGTTTATAGTGGCACTATTCACAATAGCAAAGACTTGGAACCCAACCTAAATGTCCAACAATGATAGACTGGATTAAGAAAATGTGGCATATATACACCATGGAATACTATGCAGCTATAAAAAATGATGAGTTCATGTCCTTTGTAGGGACATGGATGAAACTGGAAACCATCATTCTCAGCAAACTATCACAAGGACAAAAAACCAAACACCACATGTTCTCACTCATAGGTGGGAATTGAACAATGAGAACACATGGACACAGGAAGGGGAATATCACACACCCGGGCCTGTTGTGGGGTGGGGGGAGGGATAGCATTAGGAGATATACCTAATGCTAAATGACGAGTTAATGGGTACAGCACACCAACATGGCACATGTATGCATATGTAACAAACCTGCACATTGTGCACATGTACCCTAAAACTTAAAGTATAATAATAATAAAATAAAGTAACACAGTAAAAAAAAAAAAAGAAAAGTCAGTTTTGTGGAAAGGTATTTGAAAAGCAATTGTTTTCCAAATTTTTGTGCAGTTATTGATGTTAATGAACATCAGTCTTTAATCCTTAGGTTTACATAGCCTATCTTGAGAGAAAATATGGCACAAAAGAGATAATTTTATGTATTACAAAAAATACTGGCTCTAAAGTGAAAGAACTAGGTTCAAACTCTGCCCTTGGTACTTAGTGACCTTAAGAAAGTCATTGATCTCCTTTGAACTTTAGTTTCTCACTTAAGAAATGAAGACAAAAATAGCAGTTATCATCTGACAAGAACATGCGGAATGAAACAAGATTATATATGTCAAAGTTCTATATAGTTATTTTCATGTATTACCACTAAGAGAATGTATATTTATATATCTCTTCACTTTTCTATCCAACAGAGAAGCATGGGGTTAAATAGGCCCTTTGATTCTAAAATTCTGTATTCAATAAGTAAGATTTACAAATAAATTTATTACTCAAGTTTTTACCTAAAAGAAAACTTGTTAAAGTCTTTGATAAAGGTAAGACATGTGTAATACAATTATTTCATAATTTATTTTTTCTAAAATATCTGGATTTTTTAGTCTTTTGAACATAGAGACAGCTACAGTTGTATTTCCTAAGAAGCTGACGCTTTAGTTGCAAACATACAATGTCCTGTTTCCATTTATACGAAGCTGCTTAGATAAATATTTTGAGCTTTATTATTTTATTGTAAAGATATGAAAATGAGGAAGTTTACCTCATATTCAACAGCTGACTGAATAAAGGATGTAACAAGAAGTATGTAGTTGGGACAAGCTTGATATTCGTAATTTCCCTACCTGCCACACACATTGAAATCTGAATCTCATAGTCACGGGAAAAGTCTGTAGCAGATAAGGTAGTTTTAGATTCTTATAGTGAAAGGAAATTTTATCCTTTTGTCTTCAAGGTCTGCAGTCTATAGATTACCTTGAATTCATTACCAGTATTGAAATTTTATTTAGTATGTTAAAAAATTCTTCCTCCCCAATCTATAGTCAGTTTTTAGTTATCTGTTTGAGGCAGTACTGCATATGAATTTCCAAGCTCTTATTGGCAGTATGAAGCTTTCATATTTTCCTATTTGGGCAAAAGAAAGCTTGGGAATTTCTCTCTAGAATTTACACTCAGTTTTAGGAAGATAATTTTTACAGTGCAATTTGAAATTTTCTTTCCATATTAGGGAAGTCTTTAGGCAAGAAGATACCCCAAGGCAGGAAGGTAGCAATTTGGTGTGCCTTTTACATAATTTTAGAATGGTACATTTTCCTCTAATTTGAATTGGATTGCAGACAA
The DNA here is from genome assembly GCF_028885625.2 of Pongo pygmaeus. Taxonomy (NCBI): domain Eukaryota; kingdom Metazoa; phylum Chordata; class Mammalia; order Primates; family Hominidae; genus Pongo; species Pongo pygmaeus. The sequence goes on from NC_072384.2 coordinate 89,884,300, forward strand.
GAGTGAACAGGGTGAAAGAGTGAATGGCACAGTTTTCATATCCTTTTGAATTGGGTATTCATGGTAGACTTTGCATTTTACTTAAAATATGAATTTAGACTGTCAGATTTTCACATTCGTTTAAACAGATTTATCAAGCATTTAATATGTCAGGAACTATGCTGAGTACCCTCCTACTTCTAATCTTAAGTCATTATGTGAGGACAATTATCCTTCTTTTAGAAGGGAGGAAATTGATATTTAATAGAGAAATTAGGCTAAGAAAGAGCTGGTTAGTGACATGTCAGGCATTTGAGCCTATATCTCAATTCTGCAAGTTCCTTAACTTTTACAAATACAAAATTATTTTCAAATTATAACATTAATTCCAGTTCACTGTAGAACATTTGAAGAATACAGAATATAAAAGGAGAAAATGAAAATAGCTATAATCTCACCCCCTGGAAATAGTATTTTTAGATATTTTCTTCTAGTCTTTTTGACATATTTTACATAACTGGAAACAGTTATGTTCTTTCTTCCAGAAAGTAGGAAGCTTTCAGATTTACCTTTTGGGCAAAAGAAAGCTTGAGAATTTCTCTCTAGAATTGACACTCAGTTTACACTTCAGAATTTACACTCTCTAGAATTTACACTCAAAAAGAATAAGACTGTGTGTACAGTCTTGTTCTTTTTGTATTCCATTGTATAAGGATTACCCCATGTTTTAAAAATAATTTCGTGTTATTTTAACTAGCTGCATAGTATTCCAACATATAGATATACAACTATTTATTTAAATATTCCCTTATTTTTGAACATTTCAGTTGTTATAATATGTCTAACTTTTTGGTTTAAAGTTTCTATGTATCATATAGCACTTAAATAAATTTACAAGCATAACAGAAACCAAGAAAAATATTTGCCTGATACATAATTGCTACCTTTTATGAGAATTTTAAATTACATGTGAAATTTCAATTTCATGTGAAGATAGCAGGGTACTAAGCTGTACATATTTTAAAATCCTAATTATGTTAATTATACACATGCTCAAATGCACAGGCAAAAAGACTGGAGGGAATTACATAAAAGTCTTAAGAGTTGCCCTCATCTCTCACCTAGGTTATTAAAATAGCTTCCTAACTGACCCCTTAATTCCATTTTTTGCTTCCTTCTAGTTCATTCTTCACACAGCAGCCAGACCAATCCTTGAACTACAGAAATCATTTTAAGTCATTTCTCTGCATAGACCTTGCTGTGACTTTGTCACAGTGAAATCCATAGTTCTTGCCATGGCCTACAAAGTCTTACATATATATGGATCCCACTCCCCAACTTTTATTTTCTCTCTGATTTTAATCCTCTACCTCTGATCCCATGTTTCATTTCTCTAGACATACTAGCTCCTTGGCTGTTCCTTCAAAGTGTCAAGCTTGCTCTTTTCTTTTCCAGTTGCTATTCCTTCTGGAATGCTCTTCCTCAGGATACCTGCAGTATTTGTTGACTCACTTACTTGAAGTTTCTGCTTGAATATCATCTTATCAGAAAAATCTATAAATGCTATAAAATCTATCATTCTGTAAAAAATGCATCGTTCTATACTATATAATCTACATTATTTTATTTTTAGCACACACCTACTGTACATTTAATGGTTTGTTTCTACTCACTAGAAACTAAACTTCATGACGATAATTTTTTTTTAGTTATTGCTGAATCCCCAGAAACCTCAACAGAGCAGGGCATGTAGTAGGCACTCAATAATTATTTGTTGAACAATAGTGATTTTCTCTGAGTAGTAGAATTGTAGATAGTTTTAATTTAAAATTTTCATTAAGCAAATATTATTTATAAAAGACCTAAAACTTTAACACATTACAGTTATTCTCTAGGAATTTACCCGTTACTTCTGGGTTATCCAACTTATTGACATACAATTGTTCATAGTATTCTCTTCGGATCCTTTGTATTTCTGTGGCATCAGCTGTAATTTCTCGTCTTTAATTTCTGATTTCATCTGAGTTTTTCTTTTTTCTGAGTCTAGCTGTTTGCCAATTTTGCTTATTTTGTCAAAAAAAATCGTTCTTAGTTTTGATGATCTTTTCCATTGTCTTTCTAGCCTCCATTTCATTTACTTCTGCTCTAATCTTTATCATTTCCTTCCTTCTGCTAACTTTAGGCTTAGTTTGTTTTTCCTCTTCTAGTACCTTAAGGTGTAAAGTTGTGTTGTTTATTTCAGATCTCTCTATTTTCTTCATGTAGATGTTTTATTACTATATACTTCTTCTTCTTTTTTTTTTTTTTTTTGACAGAGTTTCACTCTGTCACTTAGGCTGGAGTGCAGTGGCATGATCTCGGCTCACTGCAACCTCTGCCTCCCAGAATCAAGTGATTCTCCTGCCTCAGCCTCCCAAGTAGCTAGGATTACAGGCACATGCCACCACACCTGGCTAATTCTTTTTGTACTTTTAGTAGAGATGGGGTTTCATCACGTTGGCCAGGCTGGTCTTGAACTCCTGGCCTCAAGTGATCTGCCCACCTTGGCCTCCCACAGTGCTGGGATAACAGGCATGAGCCACTGTGCCCAGCCCTGTATACTTACTTCTTAAGACTACTTTTGCTGCATTGAATAAGTTTTGACGTGGTGTGTTTTCATTTTTATTTACCTTAAGATACTTTCTGATTTCCTTTTGATTTCTTTGACTCATTGGTTGTTCAGGAGCATGTAGTTTAATGTCCACATATTTGGGGATTTAAAAATATTTGTCCTGTTATTGATTTCTAGTTTCATACAATTATGGTTGGTAAATATATTTGATATGATTTTCAATTTCCTTCAATTTGATAAAACTTGTGTTGTGGCCTAACATACGCTCTGTCCTTAGGAATGTTCCATGTGTACTTTGGAAGAATGTGTATTGTGTTACTATTAGATGGAATGTTCTATGTATGTCCCTTAGGTCCACTTGGTCTACAGTGTAGTCCAAGTCCAGTGTTTCCTTATTCATTTTCTGTCTGGATGACCTATCTATTCTTAAAATTGAGGTATTGAAGTCTCTCACTATTATTGTATTGCTGTCTATCCTTCCCTTCAGATCTATTAATAGTTGCTTTATATATTTACATGCTCCAATGTTGGGTGCATATATATTTACAGTTGTTGTAGTCTCTTGATGACTTGACCCCTTTATCATTATATGATTATCTTGTTTGTCTCTTTTTACAATTTTTTAATTTCAAGTCTATTTTGTCTGATAGTAGAACAGTCACACTACTTTCTTTTGGTTACCATTTGCATATAATATATTTTTTTTATCCCTTTGCTTTTAGTCTGTGTGTTCTCAAAGCTAGAGAAAGTCTCTTGTAGGCAGCTTATGGTTGGGTCTTCTTTTAATAAAAAATTGAGTCACTCTGTGTCTTTTGATTGGATAATCTAATTTATTTACATTCAAGATAATTATTGATAAAGACTTATTGTTTATCATGTTAATTGTTTTCTAGCTGTTTTGTAGATGCTTTGTTTCTTTCTGTCTCTCTTGCTATCTTTGTGATTTGTTAATTTTCTGTAGTGGTTTGCTTTGATTTGTTTTTTCTTTATCTTTTTGGTATCTATTGTAGGTTTTTGCTTTGTGGTTACAACGAGGCTTACATGAAACATGTTATATTTATAATAGTGTATTTTAAGCTGATAACTTTCATTGCATACAAAAACACTATGCTTTTACTTCTTCACCTCTACATTTTATGTTTTTGATGTCATAGTTTACACATTTTTATATCATGAATCCATTTACAAATTATTGTAATTATAGTTACTTTCAATATTTTTGTCTTTTAAGATTTCTTAATTTTATTAGGCAAAGAAGTCAACACTGATATGGTAAGCTGTAATATTTACTGTACAAAACATTTGAATAGTTATTTTATTAATGGTCATTTGTATGTTTCTTGGTTGTATCATCCACTTTGATGATGAATAACTACTAGTTTCAATAGTGACAATTATGTGTCAAGGTGTTTTTTTCAAGTATAAAACTGATTTCTTTAACACAGGTCACATGTCTATAATAAAGAAATATGCTTTGCTTTAATTTGTGCTTGGATAGGCTTCCTATGTATAAGGTCTTGTGTTATTGGATATATTCTGAATTTAGCTTAATTTCATTCAGTAATTTATCATTTGAAATTGATGGGGCAGACATTTACCTTTGTATTATGAAATTACTAAATAAATGTACAACTACAAGTGAAAGTTATTTAAATTACTTTAGAACAAACATTAAAAGCCATATTTGCATAAAAGTCATGATAATTTATAATACCTACTTTTTATAAAGGAAATCTTGTAGAACAGGATGCATGGTTTTAGAAACTAGTTTGATAGGCATTAAGGATAACGGTTGCAGCCTTATATCAGCATTGGGTACAGTGTATTACTTTATTGTAGTTTGTTGTTTTGGCTTCACAGTATCACAGAAATCTTGATTCACAGCAATATTGTTGCCCTTACCCGAATACTTTCCTGAGAGTGAATATGGTCAGGCCAAACTACTATAAACCAACAGCTTCATGCAAAACTATACTTTCCTAATCAATTGTAGTATCATAAGAATTTGGAATGTGTTCAAAGATAGAAAAAAAAAGATTTTAAGATATATTCTCTTTTTCTCTTCTTTCTTTCTCTCTCTCTCCCCCACCACCATCTCTAATTGTAAGAGACAAAGCGTAACCATATTTTTTTGCTGATAATTAGTATTTAAAACTAGAATCAAATTAATTACTAATATGGTGCAATATAAGTCACTTACTTAAATTCTCAATGAACACAATGACACAACTCTTAGGATATAAAACAAGGTGATATGTAGCATATATTAACTTTTAAAAGGGTGTTTATAAGGACTATTTTGTAACTTATTACTTGTACTAGAGATTGGATGTTATTTGACATAAACCAAACCTCAGTATCTATTTTCTTTTTAAGCACTGTTCACATTTAAAGGAGAGGCATAGTTTATTCCATGGATTTAAGTGAAGCTTTTAACATACTTCTCTAAAGGAAATTCCCTACGTGTTATTTCTTTCTATGGATTTACATATTGATAAAAAGTTTATTTGAATTGTTGGAAACTAGAAAATGTACATGAGGAAGAATTTTACTCCGAGGAAAGAAAGATGGAAGGAAAGAAGACTACTTAGGCTTACTACTTAGTGTCTTCAGAATTTACCATATGGATAACCACATCTTGGTTGTAAGAATTATGAGTAACACTTTGGGATTTTTGAAGTTTTATGGGACACAAAAAGCTGAGATGTGTTACTCTTCATACCATTTTATTAGGACCCATTTGAACATATGGTTATAATTATGTATTTTTTACTAATTTTGGAGGATGTATGTCAGTTTTTGAAATTGAAGTGGAGGTACATGCATTAAGATTACTGAATTTTGAAGGGGATTTCTATATTTTACTGACCTCTTACTTTCCTAAAATTTTTCAAGCCACAGCTGTAATTTATTATTTGATTGTTAAGTGGTTTGTAGTAGCTATTCAAGTACTTTGTAATGTCAAACACTATGCCAGTATTTATCTCATGATTCTGATCATATTTATGTGTGGTAGAAAAATAGTCAAATGTTTAACATAGAAATTTGACCAAATTTATAGTTTACTCTAGAAATTTGACTAAATTTATTGTATACAATGTGAATTAGAAAAATTCAGGAAAGGAAAGTTTTTGGTTATTGGAAACATCCTGTAGTTTCCTTAAAGGCTGATTTTTTTAAAAAGCATTAAGCTGTCATTCTTACTGTCTTTAATGACAATTCATTTTATCCCTTGGTTACCATTTTGCCTTATTTTCTCTGACTTATTTCGATTAATTGCTTTAGCAAACATTGTTTAAAAATTTTAATTTTCTAATATTTCTTAGAAAGCTCTATTTGTTTTTTTCTACTCCTAGTTTTTTTTTTTCTATAGTTACCTCAATTGTTTCTTTTAATAATACAAACTGGTTGATTTACCCTTCCTTATGAACATTAGAATAGAAAATAAATATATAATTACTTTAATAGATATGTATATCCAGTTATGGCAACAATTGAACAATTTAATATAATTTTGCATATTAAGGGAGCTTAGAATGTACATTGTACTTTTTGTAAGTTGGTATACCACAGCATGTACATAATTACATACAATAAACCTTATTATTTGTTTTTTTCAGTTGTTTTTGTTTGTTTTTCATAGAACCAATTCAGTTTTCTTGATAAACATTCTAACTTATGCTGTTATAATTAAATATGATAAATATTAATATAGCTTGGATATGGCTGGGTGCGATGGCTCACACCTATAATCCCAGCACTTTGGGAGGCCGAGGTGGGTGGATCACTTGAGGCCAGGAGTTCGAGACCAGCCTGGCCAACATGACGAAACCCTTTCTCTACTAAAAATACAAAAATTAGCTGGGCATAGTGGCTCACACCTATAATCCCAGCTACTCGGGTGGCTGAGGCTGGAGAATTGCTTGAACCTGAGAGACAGAGGCTGCAGGGAGCCAAGATCGCAACACTGCACTCCAGCCCGGGCAACAGAGCGAAACTCTTGTCTCAACAACAACAATAACAACAAAAAGATAGTTTGGACAAATGGTCACATATAGTAATTTATGAAGGCCAAGGACTTTTATTTATATAAACAACTCAAATTGATGTATCATGTGATTTATTATTGTCTCTATACTTTTGATTAATTTATGAATCAGTCAGTCACATAGTTCACGGTAACATGTCATGGTTAACATGTCAACATTTTACCGCATGTTAGGCAGAATTAAGCTTTATTAAATTTTGCAGTAAAATTAGTGTTTTTCTTGATTCTTTTGACATGAAAAGTTACTTCCTATGTTTCTTTTCAAAACCTAAGCAGCAAACTAAGAATTTTCATTTGTCATAGTTGATTTCCAAAAGGACCAGAAAAACTGTTGTAACATAATGGCTTGCTGAGAACACTGTACCGCAAAGCTGCATTTTATTTTATTTTAATTTAAAATCATCTATACCTGAGCTAAAGAGAAAAAGGATCTACTGGGAGATCTGATGCTTTGTTCATCTTGAATAAGCAAATGTATATATTACACTTTACATGTTTTTCCTCATGTATATATTAAAATATAGATATAGTCTCAAGGATGCTTTAAATGTACATGTTAATGAACTTCTTTTTCTAAACCTAATTTGACAAATGTCTTTAATAAAAGAAAAGAAAGCAACTGGAACACCTTTGACTCCTTTGATATTCTCCCTTAACTTTTCCTCTCCAAGTTCTATAATTAAAAGTAAATATAATGGCCAAATTAAAATATTTCACACTGTTCTTTCTCATCAATTCTTTAATGTTTTCATCAGTATTGGTTTTGTAAATATTTGTCACTGTCACTTCTGTAATTTATAAATTAAAAATTATCCAGATTTATTAAATTACTAGAATAGTTCTTTTGCCCAAAACACTTTATTTTTTTTAAAAAGTAAACAAAAGCCCTCCTAAAACTATATGTTACATTTATTGTATTTACCAATTTTGATTACTTTGTCATGCTGTAGGGAAGTGGTTACTGATCATTTATTATTAAAATATTGGCTTTCCTCATGGTTCTCTTGGATTAAATACATATGGCTATAGGTTAGCTGGAGCACTGATGAAAATAAATTGTAAGCTCAAACTTCATTATCATTTGTAGCTTAAACATAGTGAATTTGATACAGTGTTACCTCATAATTTTGATGCTCTTTGCAGTAAATTTGATATAGAACAGTTGCTAAAGAAACCCTGTTCAAATGTGTGACCATTTTTACGGAAAACATCTGAGGTAATTATAATTAGTTCAGGATGTGTACTGTTTAAAAATAATCTTGAATTCATGGAGAATGAAGCATATCTTTTCCTTAATGACTAGAATAATCCAAATTAATGTGAAAAAAGCCCTTTAAGTTATTGGTAGCTATGCTTAGACTATGCTTTAGAATATTCCATACGGAAATGAGGAGTAACTTTTATGTAAAATGCCAAATTGGCACTTTACACCTGTTAGTGTGTTTCGTTTAGAACAGCTGTGTCTTTTATTATCAGTAAACAGATGCAGAAAGTAATGGAATGTTTTAAAGCAATATGTTAATCCTGTCTTCCACTACTGAACTGTCTCACAATATAGTGATTAAATATTGACTGTGCAGCTGTTACTTACAATTATAGAATTTCTTAGTTAATTTCTCCTTCCCAAGCCCGAATGCTTTAATATTTAGAGATCTAGTTTCTAATCTTAAAGTGTTTCATAATGTAGTTTATTTATTACAAATTGATTTCTGAAGACAAGTTGTTTGAATACTACAGAGACAAATTCATGTTCTTAAAATTCTTATTAAATGTTTCTATGAATTGACGAATGTTCTTGGTAGGTTAAACAATTTAAAAATTTTATTTATTTATTTTTCTTCACTTGTTCATGAATATGAAGATGATTATTGAATATAACAATTTTGTTTAAAACTGCAAGCAGTAAGCTAAATAGGAAATTATGGCTCTTTCATCAGACATTTATGAACCAGAGTGTATAATACTTTCTTAGAATGATGAGTATGCAAGTTAATTCAATTATAATAGCCCTTTTGCAGTTTAATTACGTTTTAATTCTTATATTTACCTTGTCAGAGAAGATATTTAAAATGTTGCTTCATTAATTATATGTATTCTTAAGCTTGAGGAACAGTTCTATTAGCTAAGATTGTTATTAATATCCAACATTTATTGTACTCTTAGTATATGAAAGGTATCGTGTGAAGCACTTTATTATAATATTCTTGCCCCATTTTATAGATGAGAAAATTGAAGCTTAGAGACATGAAGTAAATTGACCAAAGTCTTACAGCTAGGAAATAGTAGAGCCTGGATTTAAACCCAGGCATTTTCACTCTCAAGCCTCTTGTTCTTAACAACTTTACATTTTGCCTGCCATTGGCATCTCATGTCAACATTATACTGAGGGGAAATTATGTGCGAAGTAAATTTTGACTGTTCTTTTTTGAAGCCACATTGTTCACTGCAATGTGATTATTAAATCGTTTAGGCACCTTGCCTAAAAAGAAAACATAATTAAAACATGCGTGGAAAAAGAGAGAGCTTCACTTCTTGGTATTTCCTCACACAATTACTGTGTTGGTAGTTCACAGTCTACACTAGAATTGTTGTTTTTTTTTTAACTCCCTTTATGATTTTACTCTCATTGTACTACTTGCTCAGACAACTCCAGCAATTTATTTGTTCCTCTTCCTAAAAATAACCTTTGCTTCTTTGCTTGAAGAGTTTTAAAAGAGCAGCATGATGTAGTTTTTACCTATGTTACATTGTTTATGCATTAACCAAGCAATATCAGTTATTATCAAAACTTTTATTAAATGACATTCCTCTGTCAGGATAGTCATTACTAACTACTTCTATATTCTCAGTTTGTTATATCATTTGTCATAGGATGTAACCCCATTTTATATATGAAAGAACTGGGACCTAGAGATATTAAGTAAATTGGCTAGGATCCCAGCTAGCAAATGATGTTTGTGTCAATTTGATTTTTTTTCTCAAAAGAAAAAAATTTGAAATTTAAAGTGTACAACTAATCATTTTTTAGAGGGTTTTAAGACTTCAAATTTCACCAGATGGTTACTTAAATATAGTTTCCGTTGACACTGATGAGAATGCTTATAAGATTAACTAGGATCAGCAATGTCATGAGGTATTGCCGGGGGAAATTTAATATATATTATAAATCCATTATAAGGTAATTCTTAAGGGGCACAATATTCTTGGTTGCAAGCTGTCTAAAATATAAGAATAGATGTATCTTTGCATGCAATAAGATGAAATGTCATGTTTATAACAGATTTTAAAATGAAAAATATATTTTTGCTCAATTTAATTAGCTATTCTGTACTTATTCAGCATTATCATTTTATTTAAATTTTTATTGGTGTCTCCATCAAAACTAGTTACCCAACACATAGAATATAAGATAAACAATTAAGCTATCACTTTATAGTGTGTAGCATAGAGCTTTCCCAGGCAGATATAATTACTTGGCTTTTGTTTTTGTTTTACATTTTTGAAGTCTTTTAAAAAATAAAACTTTTTACTTTGGGATATTTGTAGATTTACCTGCAACCATAAGTAATAGAGATCTTATGTACTTTTCACCCAGTTGTCCTCAATGGTAACATATTGCAAAACTGTAGTACAATATCATAGCCAGGACATTAATGTTAATATACTAAAGACATAGAATATTTTCATTGATCCCTCATATATTATACTTCTATAATTTTCTATAATTTTCTTCCTTTTTCTTTTTCTTCTTCTTTTTTTTTTTTTTTTGGAGACAGAGCTGTCACCCAGGCTGGAGTGCAATGGCAGGATCTCAGCTCACTGCAACCTCCACCTCCCAGGTTCAAGTGATTCTCATGCCTCAGCCTCCTGAGTAGCTCAGATTACAGGCATGCACCACCATGCCCAGCTAATTTTTGTATTTTTAGTAGAGATGGGGTTTCACTATGTTGGCCACGCTGGTCTGAAGCTCCTGGCCGCAAATGATCCGCCCGCCTCGGCCTCCCAAAGTGCTGGGATTACAGGTGTAAGCCACTGCGCCCAGCCTATACTTACATAATTTTCATATACCTGTACTAGATGTCTATAATTTTGTCATTTCAAGAATTTTACATAATATGGAATCATACAGAATGTAAACTTTTATGATTAGCTTCTTTTAAACTCATTTTAATTCTCTGAATTGTCATCCAGGTTGTTAAATGTATCAGTAGTTCATTCTTTTTTACTCCTGGGTAGTATTCCTTGGTATGGATGTACCACAGTTTGTTTAGTCATTTATCCATTGAAGGACATCTGAGTTATTTCCAAAACAGAGTAAAACCTGGTTTCATTCACAGTATAATTTATAGTTTTCCATTTTACTCTTCAGTTCATGATTGATTTTTTGTTTTGTATGAGCTTTTAATTTTTTCATTGGAACAGGATTTGGGGGTGGGGATACTAAACATGGCAAGGTTCAACAAATTTACATTTTATCAAAATAAGGTTCTTAAAGAATATAATGATAACATATACTGTAACTCTTATAGCACAAGCCCTCATATTAATTGAAGGTCCCAGAAAAATACTGTAATGCTTTAAACAAAAGTTTTAAAATACATCAATGATGCAAGTTTCAAACAAAACGCAGTGATCAAAATACTTAACTGCCCTTTCATCAGGCTTTTACAAACACAATCTTCGCTGTCTGAGCAAATCAGTTTTGGTTTCTTCATGGTCCTCCATCTGTCTTTTAACATGACACTTGTCCGGTTGTTGAATTTATAATGCAATAGTATTTTAGATCAGTTTCCCTCTCCATATTTCCTCACGCCAGATCTCAAATTCTTGTCTTCTTCTCAAAACCATGTCTGTTTTTTTCTAGCTCGATGTTTTTCAGAAATTACTGGTTGACTCTTTGAAACAGGTATTCTGCTTTAAGTGGCTCTTCTGCTTTCTTTTTTCTTTTTTGCACTTTGAAGAGTTCTTACTCTTCTTTCTTTCTTATTAAGGTCTTGTTGCTGGGTTCCATATTTCAACTTAGATAAGAAAAGATTCTTGTGAGACCTTTTTCTTGTATCCGAATTAGCTTCAGTTTCTATTTCAATATCATTATCATTAGGTTTATCTTGAGAAGTTATTGTTCTTTTTTTTTTTTCAAGCCAGACATTGAAGAGTTTTATTTTGGATATAAAATTATTTTTCATAAAGTTATGTTCTTTTTGTCAACATGTAATTGTTTTTTTAATTACTATTATACTTTAAGTTTTAGGGTACATGTGCACAATGTGCAGGTTAGTTACATATGTATATATGTGCCATGCTGGTGTGCTGCACACATTAACTCGTCATCTAGCATTAGGTATATCTCCTAATGCTATCCCTCCCCCCTCCCCCCACCCCACAACAGTCCCTAGAGTGTGATGTTCCCCTTCCTGTGTCCATGTGTTCTCGTTGTTCAACTCCCATCTATGAGTGAGAACATGTGGTGTTTGGTTTTTTGTCCTTGTGATAGTTTACTGAGAATGATGATTTCCAATTTAATCCATGTCCCTACAAACGACATGAACTTACCATTTTTTATGGCTGCATAGTATTCCATGGTGTATATGTGCCACATTTTCTTAATCCAGTCTATCATTGTTGGACATTTGGGTTGGTTCCAAGTCTTTCCTATTGTGAATAGTGCCACAATAAACATACGTATGCATGTGTCTTTATAGCAGCATGATTTATAATCCTTTGGGTATATACCCAGTAATGGGATGGCTGGGTCAAATGGTATTTCTAGTTCTAGATCCCTGAGGAATCGCCACACTGACTTCCACAATGGTTGAACTAGTTTACAGTCCCACCAACAGTGTCAAAGTGTTCCTATTTCTCCACATCCTCTCCAGCACCTGTTGTTTCCTGACATTTTAATGATTGCCATTCTAACTGGTGTGAGATGGTATCTCATTGTGGTTTTGATTTGCATTTCTCTGATGACCAGTGATGATGAGCATTTTTTCATGTGTCTTTTGGCTGCATAAATGTCTTCTTTTGAGAAGTGTCTGTTCATATCCTTTGCCCACTTTTTGATGGGGTTGTTTGTTTTTTTCTTGTAAATTTGAGTTCATTGTAGATTCTGGATATTAGCCCTTTGTCAGATGAGTAGGTTGCAAAAATTTTCTCCCATTTTGTAGGTTGCCTGTTCACTCTGATGGTAGTTTCTTTTGCTGTGCAGAAGCTCTTTAGTTTAATTAGATCCCATTTGTCAATTTTGGCTTTTGTTTCTTGTTCTTTCACTTTCTACTACTTTTGCAGCTGCCTTCATTAGAAAGGTTGATGAATCCACTCTGCCAATTTGTGTTTTTTAATTGATGGAGTAGGACCATTTACATTTAATGTAATTATGGACTTTAGCCTGTCATTTTAGATTTTTTCTGTTTCTGCTGTTTTTTATTTATCTGTTTTATTTTTTCTGCTTTCCTATGGGTAATGTCAAAATTTTTTAGAATTCCATTTTGACTTTAGTGTTTTTAAATATCTCTTTGTATAGTTTTTTAGAGGTTGCTCTATATATTACATTATATATACATAACTTATCATTGTCTACTAGTGTTGTCATTTTACTAGTTTTAGTAAAGTGTAGAAACCTTACCTCCATTTATGTTTTTTTTACCCTCTCCTATTTATAATTGTCTTAATTATTTGCTCTATATATGCTTAGAGCCCCAGGAGACAATATTATATAGATAATAGACAATATTATACTTGTTGTTTCATCCATTAAACATAACTTACAAAACTCAAGAGGAGAGATAGAATATATAGTATTTATCTATGTTTTTTACTTATCATATTTCTTTCTTTCTGATATTCCAAGGTTTCTTCTTTAATTGTTCTTTCTGGTTAGAGAACTTTAGCTATTCTTATACAGTGGGCCTCCTAGTACCACACTCTCTTTTCCTTCATCTGAGAATGGCTTGATTTACCTGTCATTCCTGAACGGTATGATTCTCAACATCCAGTAAAAACACCCTAGACTTAATTATATTGACTAGATATCACTTCACACTCACTAGTATGAGTATAATTTTTAAAAATGAGAAAATAAGTGTTGGTGAGAATGTGGAGAAATTGTAACACTCATACCTTACTGGTGGGGATGTAAAATGGTACAGCTGTTATAGGAAATACAGTTTTGAGTTAAAGAGTTAAACATAATTACCATATAACCCAACAATTCAACTCTCTAGTATATACCCCAAAGAATTGAAAATGGTAGTCAAATATATAGTTGTACACAAATGTTCATAGCAGCACTATTCACAATAGCCAAAAAGGGAAAAACTAAATTTCTATCAATAGATGTGTTGTCCACAAATGTGGTATATTTATAAAATGGAATATTATTCAGCCATGCAAAAGAATGAAGTACTGGCACATAGTATAGTGTGGATAAACCTGAAAAATATTATGTTAAGTGAAAGAACCCAGGTATAAATATCACAACTGGTATGATTCCATTTACCATAGTCTCCCCTTATCCACAGTTTTACTTTCCATGCTGTTAGTTACCTCTAGTTAACCATGGTCCAAAAATATTAAATAGAAAATTCTAGAAATAATTCATAAGTTTTAAATTTTGGCACATTCTGAATAGTGTGATAAAATCTCGAAAGACTATACGTAGGGTTTGGTACCATCTGCAGTTTTAGGTATCCACTGACGGTCCTGGGACATATCCTCTGTGGACAGGGGGGACTACTGTATATGAAACTTCCAAAGTAGGCAAACCCATAAAGACAGAAAGCAAACGAGTAACTGCCAGTGGCTGGGGGAAGGGATAGATGGAGAATGACTGCTTAATGGGTATAAGGTTTCCTTTTGAGCATTAAAAATGTCTTGGAACTAAAAGTGATAGTGGCACAACAGTATAATGAATGTACCAAATGTTAATTAATTGTGTACTTTTAAATAGTTAATGGTTAATTTTATGTGAATTTTTACATCCTCTTCTTCTTTATTCTTAAAAAAAAAAAGCAGGATGCATGTGTAGAATGTGCAGGTTTGTTACATAGGTATAGGAGTGCCATGGTGGTTTACTGCACCTATTGACCCATCCTTTAAGTTCCCTCCCCTTACCCCCACTCCCCAATAGACCCTGGTGTGTGACGTTCTCCTTTCTGTGTCCATGTGTTCTCAATGTTCAGCTCCCACTTATGAGTAAGAACATGGGGTGTTCATGGAGTGTTTGGTTTTCTGTTCCTGTGTTGTTTGCTGAGGATGATGGCTTCCAGCTTCATCCATGCCCCTGTACAGGACATGATCTCATTCCTTTTTGTGGCTGCAACATCACTTTTTAAAAAGCTGCTAGAGAAAGCTTCACTTTATGTTGTCTCTGTAGAGTCATCTCTAGCCTGAGTGTGAGCCTGCTTATGTACGTTCCTTATCCCTTCATCTTGCCCCTCCTCCATCCTCTTCCTCTATCTGCCTTCCTTCTTCCTTTTTCTCCCTCCCTCCCTTTCAGGGCTTTGATACAAAGTGGCAAGTAGCAGCCTACACACACCAACATTCTGAGTTTTTCCAACAAATTTCACTACACCTACAATAGTCTATCTTCCATGTTATTGTAGGATACAGTTGTGCCAGATTTGCTGTGGCTTAATCAGGATAATGTACTTTCCAATCTACCATTTCTATGCCCTCACCATTGCTGGTCAACTATATATTCTCAGTTTGGTTCTGGTAACACCCCACTTCCAGTATTGTATTTTATATTAGATTTGTTTACTATAACATAAAAAATATAAATGTATTCTTCTCTCATGGAGTCATCAATATAGGACCGATATGGCAGTTTGAAGATGTCAGATTCCTGGGCTTCTACTCTTTTCTTGCACTATCATTCTCAATATGTAACTTCCATCTCATGGTCTAGGATGGCTTTCCTAGATCCTGCCATCACATGTACGTTCGCACCAGTAGGCAGAAGAAGAAAGGAAAGTAGAGAGCATTATGTTGTTTTCCTTTAAGGCACAAATAGAAGTTGTACACCATTCTGCTCATACCCAGCAGCAAGCAAGGCTAAGAAATGCAGTTTTTATCTGGATGGATATGCTTAGCTAAAATGTAGTGTTCCATTCGTGAAGAAAGAGAGATGAATAGAGATCTTAATGTATAGGAAGCAATCCTGCCCCAAGGCCTGAGGGTACCACTATTCAATTTATACATTTATGCTTAATTCCTGTTTTCAAGGCAAAAGTTCAGTCCCACTTTCTTCTATGTCTTGTGTCACACTGTCTGAAACCTTTTTTGTTCAAATTCTCCAGCCCACAAATTTCTAGAGTACTACAGGAGAAAGAAGGAATGGAATAATAATGACCTGGCGAAGTGGTAAAAAGAAGAAAGATCTTGGAACCCAGTTCTCAGCCTGCCCACTCACCCCGTCTTCTGGTACTTGATGCCTCCAAGGGTTAATGCTTTCTAGGATTTTCAGGGTGTATTGTCTTTCTTCTCATCAGGATAACTTATTCTGGCCTCTACTGTTGTGCTAAGTCAATTGCTACACCTCTATCTACTTTATATCATCAGGAAATGTGAACTTTCTCACCCACTGATAGACCTTTTTTTCTCTTTTATTTGTCTTTGTGGAATTATACCTTTATGATTCCTTAACTATCATTTCAGTGGAATTTCTGCAAGGAGAAGAAAAAAGCATATGGTCAATTTGCCGTGTTTTCCTGAAAGCTTTATATTTACTATTTTGTGTGAAATGTGTTTTGCAACCACACCATAGTTTCTGTTGGTACCGTTTGCCTTAGAACTTTAGTTTTAAAGGTGGTTAGAGGAAGACAAGCAAAGAAGGCTGATAAGAAATAGTTAACAAGAAAAGAAAAGTCAGGAAAATGTTGTGTCATAGAAGTTGAAAGAAGAAATTATTTCAGAAAGAATAAAATGGTCAGCTGTGCACAGTGCTGCTGAGAGGTCAAATAAGATGAAGATAAACCTGTGACCATTGGATTTGACAACATGAAGTTATTGGTGAATTTGTCAAAAATAATTTCATTGAAATGATGAAGATCCCCAATATGGTGATTTGTAGAGATTAGGAGGTGAGGGATTAAAGGCATAAACTATAGATATCCCTTAGAAGATTTTTTTTAAAGGAGCAGAAAAATGGATGATAGTTAAGAAAGGTAGAGAATTATGGATGGGTTCCATTCATCCTTCCTATTTTTAATATGGGCAATAAATAGCATGTGTATGTGCTAATGGGAATGTTTCAATAGAGAGGGAGTACTTCACAATGTAGAACAGAGAACAGAGTAGACATAGAATTAGTTTGAGTAAAAGAGTAAGATCATCAGAATTTGTGTAGTATGATCAGCTGGCAGTCAGGAAGATGTGCAGACATATCACCTTCTCACACATAATGAAGAACTATTGATTTGTTCACCTGACATTAAACAGATATTATGAACACCTGGATATGCAAAGTACTGACTGGGTTAGGCTCTGGGGAAAGGGTGATAGTTGTCTCTGTCCTCATGGAACTAGCAATTCATTAAATAGAGAATTTAAAATGAATTTTTAAGTATAAAGAAAGATAGGGGAAGTATAGGGTGCTGGATGAGCACATAGCAGAAAGGTTCTGGAAGAGGTAACAATAAAGTAGAAATGTGAAGGATTAGTGTGAGCTAGCCAGGTGAAGAGGGAACAATGAAATTGGCAGAAGAAATAGCATACACAAAAGCCCAATAATAAGAGAAACCTTAAAGAAGTTCTGTTTGGCTGAAGCTCAGTAGATAAAAGGGTAATAGCAAGAAAGGAGACTGAAAAGACAAGGATCATATCATTGTAATTTTGTTAAAGTGTTGGCTTTTGCTGTGGCTGGTCATTGAAACATTTTAAACATGAATTATATCAGATTTTAGAAGAAAAACAATTCTGGCTACTGCTTGCAGAATACATCAAAGGAGAGCCAGAAACAAGGAGACCAGTTCGAAAACTATCAGCTCAATCCATAACCAATATGGGTTGTCTAAACTAGACATGAGTATAGAGAGAAGTAGGTAGATTCAACAGATAACAGTTGATCCCTGCTGGTGAATTCTGTATTTGCAATTTTGCCTACTCACTAAAATTTGTTTGTAACCCCCAAATCAGTACTCGCTGTACTTTCACAGTCATTTGCGGATATACACAGAGCAGCAGAAAAATTTGTGTTGTCCAATGTACATGTTCCCAGCTGAGGTTGAACAAGTCAACATCCTGCCTTCTTTTAGTTCTTATACTGTAAACAAATACCTTTTTCACCTATTACTTATTGCCATGTTTTTCTCATATCTGCACTTTTTATTGGTAATTTTACTGTTTAACCTGGCCCTAACCATATTTTTAAAGTACTGTCTATATAGTGTTCCTCAGTGCAAGAAGGCCATGATGTACTTTATGGGACAAGTATGTTTGTTAAGATAACCTTCTGCTGGGTGCGGTGGCTCATGCCTGTAGTCTTAGCACTTTGGGAGGCTGAGGCGGATGGATTGTCTGAGCTCAGGAGTTCAAGCCCAGCCTGGACAACACGTTGAAACCTTGTCTCTACTAAAAATACAAAAAATTAGCCGGGTATGGCAGTGTACGCCTATAGTCCTAGCTACTTGGGAGGCTGAGGCAGGAGAATTGCTAGAACACAGGAGGCGGAGGTTGCAGTGAGCCAAGATCGCACCACTGCACTCCAGCCTGGGCGACAGAATGAGACTCCATCTCTAAAAAAAATAAATAAATAAAAATAAGCTTCATTATGGTATGAGTTGTACTGCTGTTAATCATGAGCTCAATGTTAGTGAGTGAAAGGTGTGTTTAAACAGAAACACACTTTCTGTCCTAGACAATAATCTCTTCTCATTATACTCATTTAACCTTGAGGGAGGGGGTTTCGCCTCACATTTCTGGCTTCAGAAACCATGTATTGCACATATGAAAGTGAACCCAAAGATTATCCTATCCTAAACTGTTCCTGAGATTCATTCATACCCACAAACAGACCTATGAACATGTCCAACTGGATGTCTTTTAGGAACATCTAACAATGTTGTGTGTTGACTGATTGCTGAAAATCTGTGACCAGAGGCTCACAGGAATGTAATCCTCAGTGGTTTAGTGTTCACTAATTCAGTGTTCATAGCAATTTTATAGAATATAACTTATGCAAATAATAAGAATCTACTCAAGTAACAGAATATACTAGACTTCATAGTTCCTTAAATGGAGGTAATGATGAATGAGAAATAAAAGATAATTCCCAGGTTTTTGTCTTATACAAATGATAGTGCCATTTATGAAAAGAGGAAGAGCAGTTTTCTGGGAGGCAGTAGCCATAGGGGCTAGAGATAACAAGTTTAGTTTTTGACATGTTGAGTTAGATGTTCCTGAAAGACATCCAATTGGACATGTCCATAGGTTCATTTGTGGATATGAATCTCAGGAACAGTTTAGGATAGGATGATCTTTGGGTTCACTTTCATATGTGCAATACATGTTTTTTGAAGCCAGGAATGTGAGATGAGACCCCCTAACCCAAGGTTAGGGTATAAGATGAGAAGAGATTATGGTCTAGGACAGAATTTTGAGAAATGTCAATAAAGAGATGACTAAAGGAAGAGGGCATGCAAGGATACTAGAGGCAGAGTAGAGAGAGAAAAATCAAGAAAGTATACATTATTAAAGCCAGGAGAAAAGACCATTTCATGAAGGAAGGTGTTTGTATTATCAAATTTATCAAGAGATTAAGGACTAAAAAGTAATCATTGGATTTAGTGAAAAGTACATTTATAGATCTTTCTGAGGATAGTCTTATGAAGTAATGATGGAAACCTACTTATACTGGATTGAGTAGACTGTGAAAAAGAGAAATCTGATTTGAAATTAATCTAGACACTTTTTCTTTAGTTTCTAAGTTTTCTGTTCAACTTTTGCATTATCATTGATATTTGGTTGATCCCATATAAGCAAGAGATATAGGCATTTTTTCTTGATTATTTTCCAAGGATGAACCCACTAAATCTCACTGTTTATGGAGCTTTCCATTTTACTCTGTGGAAATGACACTATATGTTCCATCTCTGCAGGGATAGAAACATGCCCAATGATTTTTACACTTTTTTTTTTTTTTTTTTTTTTGAGACGGAGTCTCACTCTGTCACCCAGGCTGGAGTGCAGTGGCGCGATCTAGGCTCACTGCAAGCTCCGCCTCCTGGGTTCACGCCATTCTCCTGCCTCAGCCTTCCGGGACTACAGGCGCCCACCACCATGCCCGGCTAATTTTTCGGGTTTTTAGTAGAGACGGGGTTTCACTGTGTTAGCCAGGGTGGTCTCGATCTCCTGACCTCGTGATCCGCCCGCCTCGGCCTCCCAAAGTGCTGGGATTACAGGCGTGAGCCACCGTGCCCGGCCTTTTTTTTTTTTTTTTTTTTTTTTTTTTTTTTTTTTTGAGACGGAGTCTTGCTCTGTCGCCCAGGCTGGAGTGCAGTGGCGCGATCTCGGCTCACTGCAAGCTCTGCCTCCCAGGTTCAGGCCATTCTCCTGCCTCAGCCTCCCGAGTAGCTGGGGCTACAGGCGCCCGCCACGACGCCCGGCTAATTTTTTGTATATTTTTTAGTAGAGACGGGGTTTCACCGTGTTAGCCAGGATGGTCTCTATTTCCTGACCTCATGATGCGCCTCTCTTGGCCTCCGAAAGTGCTGGGATTATAGGCATGAGCCACTGCGCCTGGCCTAATTAATTGTTTTTTTAAGAGGAAGGATCTTACTCTGTTGCCCAGGCTGGAGTCCAGTGGTATGATCATAGCTCACTGCAGCCTCAAACTCCTGGATTCAAGTGGTCCTCCTACCTCAACCTCCCAAGTAGCTAGGGCTATAGATGCACACCACCATGCCTGGTTAATTTTTTTATTTTTTATTTTTTGTAGAGACAGATCCCTGTCTCTCTGTTGCCCAGGCTGGTCTTGAACTCCTGACCTGAAGTGATCCTCCTACCTCAGCCTCCCAAAGTACTGGGATTACAGGCATGAGTCCCCATGCCCAACAATGAACTTAATTTTGAAATACCTTTGCTACTTTAAATATTCAGTACTCAGGCTGAAATCTCAGTTCTATGCTCTTTCTTTTCTGCTAACTATAAAAGTTTAGAATAGCTTAATATATTATACACTTTTGGTCAGAGAGTGAATATTTTGTTTATAGAGTATAGAGGAGTTTTTTAAAAAATGAAATCGAATTAACAGTTGAACACTCACATTTCAAGAACAAAGTGAAAAATAGTGTACAAATAAGTTTTAGTGAGAATAATATTGATTTTATGCAGCCATTCTTTTCTTAACTTTTAATGTGCAATAATGGTAGACTTACAAAAATAGTATGAAGAATTCTGTATACACTTCACCCAGATTCTCAAAATATTAACGTTTTACCACATTGCTTTACCATTCTTTCTTTTCTCTGAAACATTTTGAAAATTTTAAGTTGTACACATGATGCTCCTAAACCTAAATACTTCAGTGTTTTTTCCCTAAAAATAAGGATATTCTCTCGTGTAATCTCAATACAGTCATCAAATCAGTAAATTAACACTGATATAGTACTATTGTCTAGTATATAAGCCTGTGCTGTTCAGTCTGGTGGCCACTAGCCATATGTGGCTATTTAAGTAAATTAAATACATTAGAAATTCAGCTTCTCATTTCAGGCACTCAGCAGTCCAGTGGTTATTGTATTGGAGAGCATAGATATAGAACACTACCATCATTGCAGAAAGTTGTATTTGTAATGCTCTAGACATTCAAATGTTGCCAGTTGTCCCATTAATGTCTTTTGTAGTAAATAAAAGATGATTTTTTTTCCTGTTTCAGGAATGATTGTACAATCAAGTGACATTTAGATTTCATGTCTTTTTAGTATTGTTTAATCTGGAATTGTTTTCAGAATTAATTTATCTTTCAGGTCCTTAACATTTTTCAAGAGTTATAGGCCTGTTATTTTATAAAATGTGCCTCATTTGGAGTTTAGTGTTTCCTTCAGATTAGTATCAGATATTGGATATTCAGGAACAATACTACAGAAATGCATTTGTGTCTTTTTCAGTGAATCATATTTGAAGGCCCGTTATATCGATTTTTCTTGTTACTGGTAATGTTAACGTTGATTTAGCAGGTTCATTGATCTATTTCCATTGTAAAGTTGGAGAAGCTATTTTTTTCATTTTAAAAAAGTTCATTTACCAATTTCGACAATCGAGAAAAAAAGTCTGACTGTAATACTTGATGACATAGACATCATGTTTAAGTAGAAAACACAAGAATAAAAAAGCAATTATCACAGATAATATTTCACAACTTCAGTTGTTTCCTTCAAATTTGCTTTATGTAATTGGGTGGATATAAATTAAACAGAAATTTAAGCAAGATACATGTAACAGTTTAACACAACTTGATACTCTAATTTCTTTCCATTTTTCTCAAATTCATCTTTAAGTCTTTCCATTATGGGGCTCATAAGGAAATTTAACCAACGTATGGATACTACAGTTGAATGTCAAATCTTTACAAAGTACTTAAGAGATACTAAATTCCTCTATGTTGCAATTATGAAGAACCTTCATGACACTGTGTTTTGCATGTAGAAAAATGTTAGAGTCCAATATGCAGCTCAGCATAAAATAATAAGAAACATTTCTGATTTCTTTATTAGGTTGAGACCACTTTTCCTTCTTCTAATGAATGATTTTTCTTTACTGTTATGTCACTGAGGTGAACAAGTAGGTCACCTTTGAGTACATATGAAAAAATAAACACACATTAAATCGATAAAACATTACTACTACGTCTTTACCTCTAACACTTCAGAAGCCTAGAGATTTAAAGTATTCTTACATTAACTGGAAGAAAAAATGGAGAAATTCCTTCTTTTTTGAGATCACAACTATGAAGTCATGTGGTTATATAAATTCTGCATTTGTGTGCAAAATATGAAACACTTATCTTTATTCTACCTGCTTCATTTTGTCAGTCAGCTAGCAGGACTTAACAGATACCTTTCCAAGAAACGGACTGAGATGTGTTTTATGTAACTTCAGTAACCTCAGCATTGCAGTAATGAGGGATGCAGTATCTTTTTGCTGTGGTTCAAGACAAGAGGGCAGGAGGTCACAGGAAACAGAATAAATCAAAATTATTACAGCTGAGTAACTATTTCTCGTGAGGTCTCACCATGGTGCCACTTTCATTTTTCATAAACATGGTGGCATAATTCAATCTCAATCAGAATTCTTAATATTTACAATTTACCTTGACTTTCAATTATCACATTAACAACCAAAATAATTAGATAAAACACACAGGAAACTGTATTATTAAACCCCGCTTTAATAGAGTTGGTTTATTGACACTTTTTTTTAATAGTGTCAATAAAAAAGGGATAGTGCATCTCAGTTTGCTTACAAGCTAGGAGATCACTTTGAATTCTGCATTTCCTGACTGCAAACAGAAGATAGCACTAACAGGTTATAAATAAACTGGTTTTCAAACATAGAACTAGCCCAACGATAATAGTACACTATTTAAAAGGACCTAAGGCAATGAATTCCATTTCTAATGGAAAAAAAGAACTGTGCAAACAAGCTTAAAACAACTTTTTTGTGTGTGTGCGCCAGTGTTATAAAATGCAGCTTTTAATAAAACCTTGACCCAAATGCCAGTAACATCAGAAAAGAATTTGGGGGTGGGGAGGGGGAAGAGAAGAAAGTTATTTCATTTAGGAAAAATAACTACAATCTTTTTCTTATCTTCAGTACACACAGTTTAAACAAATACAGCTGCTGTAACACTTTACACAATTCCTATGTACTGGAGCAATAACAAGGTCTAAATACAGTTACATTTTTGAACATTGGGTCAAGGCCTTACATAAAAATACCATCCTACTTTTCTCTCTAAGTTTTGAAATATCATGTACTTTCCCCCCAACATCTTCAGCCATCCAGGAATTTTTGGGAAACTTGTGTGCATGATCTTAATTCCTAATCCCTGGTTCTTTGGGCTCAGTGACGAAAGATCAAAACCCCCCAACATGATGGTTCACTTGAAGTCAGATGAGAGACCCTGGCTCAATAGTCTCCTAGGATGAAAGTGGTGCTGCATCAACTGGCTCCATGGAGGGGGAGCACATGAAGGATCTCATCAACCAGTCATAATACAGTCCAGGTGGTAGATGTACATGCACGGTAGAAATTGAATTGGGGCTGGGCGCCATGGCTCATGCCTGTAATCCCAGCACTTTGGGAGGCCGAGATGGGCGGATCACGAGGTCAAGAGATCGAGACTATCCTGGTCAACATAGTGAAACCACGTCTCTACTAAAAATACAAAAATTAGCTGGCGTGGTGGCACGCCCCTGTAGTCCCAGCTACTCCGGAGGCTGAGGCAGGAGCATCGCTTGAACCCGGGAGGCGGAGGTTGCAGTGAGCCGAGATCGCGCCACTACATTCCAGCCTGGGTGACAAGAGGGAAAGTCTGTCTCAAAAAAAAAAAAAAAAAAAAGGAAATTGAATTGGGTCCCCATAAACAAAGTCCATCATACAGATCACACACTCCCAGATCTGTTTTTCTGATCTATCTCTTCCAGAGTCATAAACTCTTTTAAGCAGATGTTGTATAAGGCCTATTCTTTGAGCTATCCTAATTCATTAGGATAGGTGTTTGCTAGGTGTTGGATGGTAGACTGGAGCTGGAACCTGTTCCTCATATGGCAGCGGCTCCTGATACGGCTTAGTCCCCTTGCTAAAGCTAGCCCAGTTGGACTGAGACTCCTGAAGCAGGGAGATGTCATCCGAAGTGGGGGATTTGAGGCAGTTCCCCATCTTCTGGGGCTGGGGGGGTGTGATCTGTGCACTGACGGTCTTCTTTATTTTCTACCTTGAAATTAATAAGTATGTGGGATACTTTGAGACTATGTAAATATATTGTTGCTCATACTTTTGTCCACTAGTTTTAGCATCTACTGATGATGATTCTTACTTGAAACAGTTATGGTGGTTTGTGAAATGGTGGGTTTTTTTTCTTTTTAAATTTTATTTTGAATTAATTTACATTTACAAAAATTGTAAAAATAGTACACCCTTCACCCCAAATGTTAACATCTTACACAATCATAATATAATAATTGTACTGTGTATAGAAAACAGGAAATTAACATTGATGCAATATTGTTATTATTACTATTTTGGAGACAGAGTCACACTCTGTCACCCATGCTGGAGTGCAGTGGTGCAATCATAGCTCATATTAACCTCAAACTCCCAGGCTCAAACAGTCCTCCTGTGTCAGCCTCTCTAGTAGCTAGGACTACAGGTACACATCACCACACCTGGCTAATTAAAAAATTTTTTGTGTGTGGTGACAGGGTCTCGCTATGTTCCCCAGGCTGGTCTCGAACTCCTGTCCTCAAGTGATCCTCCTACCTCAGCCTTCCTCCTAAAGCAAACTCTTGTCCTCAAGTGATCCTTCTGCCTCAGCCCCAAATATGCACAATCGTGGCTCACTGCAGCCTTGACTTTTTGGGCTCTGGTGATCCTCCCACCTCAGCCTCCCAAGTAGCTGAAACTATAGGCACGCACCACCATGCTCAGCTAATTTTTTGTAATTTTTGGGGGAGAGATGGGGTTTCACCATGTTGTCTAGGCTGGTCTCGAACTCATGAGCTCAAGTGATCTACCCACCTTGTCCTCTTAAAATGCTGGGATTTACAGGCATGAGCCCCAGCCTGATACAATATTATTAACTGATTTACAGACCTTATTTTAATTTTGCCAATTTCCCAACTAATGTCCTTCAAAGCAAAAGAAAAAAGTTCTAAATTTTGCCAAACACCTCACTGTTCTTACTTTGGTCCAGAATCCCTCATTGTGTTTAGTTGTCATGTCTTTCTTATGTGATTAGCAGAGATTAACAGATGATCATCTTCATCCATGTGACCAATAAGACCAAAAAGGGATAATTCCTCACTTTCTTTTTATGACAAATGGTCATTAAAAAGTGAGGTCAGGAGTTCAAGATCAGCCTGGCCAACATAGTGAAATCCCATCTCCGCTAAAAATACAAAAATTAGCTGGATGTGGTGGCACGCACCTGTAGTCTCAGCTACTCGGGAGACTGAGGCAGGATAATTGCTTCAACCTGGGAAGTGGAGGTTGCAGTGAGCCGAGATCTCACCATTGACTCCAGCCTGGGCGACAGAGCGAGACTCTGACTCAAAAGAAAAAAAAAAAAGTCATTCTATTCATGATAAATGGTGATTCTTCCCCCACCACCCCACACGCACAACACTTCTAATATATATACCACATTTATTAGTTGGGATTCTATTTTCGGGAAGAATTATCCCTTCTCCTTTATTGACTACTATTGATAGGGACTCGTGCACCTTTAGTCCCAGCCACTCAGGAGGCTGAGGCAGAGGGATCGCTTGAACCTGGGGATGTCGAGGCTGCAGTGAGTCATCATTGTGCCACTATACTCCAAGCTGTGCAACAGAGTGATACCCTCTCTTTCAAAAAAAAAAAAAAAAAAAAAGAATCCATTACTATCATTAGTTATTTTGATGCTACATTATCCTAGATTTGACCAGTGAAGCCTTTCAAGCAGGTTTTTATCGACTGAATATGTCTCCTGGTAAAAATGGGATTGTTTTACATTATTGGTAACATTTAATTAAAAGCCGCATGGAATATGGCATTCTCTATCAGCTGAGTATCTTAAAGCTACTTAAAATATTTGTATCATTGTTAGGGTCCTAAAAAGCAAAGATTACTGATCATATATTGCTGATAGCTCATATCTAGATTATCCTATGTCTCATGCCCGTCACTGAGAACATTATGTCATCACCAGCATCACTTTATTAGTGTTTAATTTGGGCAGATATTCAATATCTTCAGTTTTCAGTTTTGAGAAAAAACTTATATAATCAGCATTTAGTTATTAATATTTTCTTGCTTGTTAAGTGCCTTTACTAATGCCAGTGCTTGTGAAACTAGGTTAACACTATATTTGGGTTGAAACTGATAGTTTACTCATGTAAAAGAAGTATCTCTCATAAAGACTTCTACTCCTTTTGGGAGGGAGATGTGAGAGTGGTGGCAGAAGCAGTGTCTTAGAAAATCAAAACTGTGTACCTAGTGTTTAGCATTATGTTTGTCACACTTAATACTCAGTAAATATTTGTTGAATAAATGAATAATACCCAAGGAAGGGCCCACCTTTCTATTTGTTTTATTTTCAATTCTTTTAGATGATTTTTAAATTTAGTCATTTTTCATATGTGGGCCATTTTTGCTTGTCACATTTTACTGCCTAAATATCTAAAATTATCAAAGCCTTTCCAAATTGTCTTCTGTGGAAAAATATGTGGGTTGAAATTTTCAAAAAGGGGTAGAGATTTCATCTACAAAAATTAAATTGCTTTCTTTTTTGGACTTAGCTCACAGAACCTTTAATATGTTAATTACATACCATGAATCTCTTAGAGATGGGAGAATACCCAACATTTTTGAAACTTATTAATGATAAAAACCTATTTTTCTCAGTTTCTAAGAGACTATGGGAAATGCTTATCTGATTTTTTAAAAACCTGCTTAACTCTCTTTACGCTTATTTCTTTGTTAATATTTGATATTATTTTGTCACTTTTGGACTACTTGATATGCCCCAAGTGAATTTTCTTTCTCACTAACCTGGACAGCCTTTTCTCAGCTAAATATGGCATGTCCTAAGAAGTCCATTGATTGCCCAAAAAGCTGAGCCCATGGATTAGAAATAGCCTTAAGAAGATTACTCATCTAAACATTTGCCACACATTTATCAGAGAAATTTAATGCAATTTTTCTAAGTCATCTAAATTCTTTGTAAGCCATTCTATACACCTTGGTAGGAGATGTTTCATATTTGTAGAAATTTCAAATATTCAAAGAATGTTGAGTCAGTCTCTTAATTGGCAAAATTATACAGAGTAAGAAAAATGTCCATAGAAATAGAACCAAGAGAAGTCTATATAAATAGTAGTGTGAAGAAGAGTGAATTCCTTTGTAGCTGTAACATCACATTTTTTGCATGTTGCACACATTGTTTAGCCGTTTCTGAACACATTTCCATTTACGTCATTTGTAAAAACTGCCTAGCCTCATATTCTGGAAAACTGACAAAGTTTGTAATGAACAGATGCAGATTCCATAATTGTAATTGGCCTTTATTCTAAACTAATTTTTGGCCCATGCATTGTTAATGATTTCTATTTTTCTCCATTTTTACCTTAAAATTGGAAAGAGTATATTTTAGAGGGAAACATTTTTTGTTGACTTTTAAAAATCAAGACTTACTACATTATGACCTGTAGGTTCTCCAATTACCTATATTTAAACCTAGAATTTTCAGAGTGCCTTTTTAATATTTTCTGTTAATACTTAATTTTACATCATCTTTTAAATTTTTCTTTTATAATTCCCAGATAAACACATCAGTTTTAAATGAAACCCCTTTTTAATTTTTTCTATAATTAATACTATCTTGTTTTTAAATAATATATAGATCATTTAGAATATAAAAGATATAAAGAATTTACTGTATCTATTTTATGTTTTTACAATTCAAGTCTTTCTTAAAGTGAATAATAAATATTAGTAGAGCCTCAAACAGAAACAAATATATTCTCATATTGTTTTATTATTTTATGATATTCTAACAACGCCATTTAAAAGACTGACTTTCCAAAGTAGGACTAATTCAGGTGAATCTCTGATTGTCTTAAAGGGACTATATGATCTGGCTGCAAGCATAATGCATGTAACGTTTTTAAATAAGATGAGATAAACCTGAAAATTTCTGATCTTTGAACAGCTCCTATGACAGCTGCTGACTAGTGCCAAATTTTGTCATATGAATGGGGAACATGATGTTTATTAATGAAGGAATGGGTTTTTAAAATAATTTTTTTAGTGTTTATACGTCCTTTTTATTAAAGTATGAAATACACAGCGAGTGTTCTGGCATATTGTTGCTTGTTATAAGGAAGATTTAATAGCTTGTTTTGGACTATTAATATGAAGATAAGTCATTTGGAGTTCAGATATATATTTAGAACTAGCATGTGTGCAAAAAGATACAAAGTGAATCAAGAAATTCTGGAAAAGATAGATTGAAGAAAAGAAGTTGCTATTTTCAAGCTAACATTGGTGAAGTAAATATCGAAAAGATACTTATTTTCTTTATTTTGAATATTTTATTAAGGGTCCCAAATAGAAACTTAGAACTGACAGAATTAAATCAGTGAAAGTATGAAACTCTTTTTCTAAAATAATAGGTACATAAATATAATTTTCAAATGGAGTCTAGGAAACCCAAAATGCTTACTGCAGTTAGGTATAGGAGATGATTACAAACTGAACAGCTGTCTGAGTTTAGTAACACAAAGCTATTTGTTACCGCTTATAGCAAATTTAGTTATGCTATATAAATTAGTTTTCTCTGATTTTGAAAATGTCTTTATCATGATTTTTGCATGAAGAGAAAATCTTCACATTTCACATACTTTTTCAGCAAATGTTAATAGGAATTCAATGACTTGTTCTTTAACTTTTAATTTGTTGATCAAAAGATGTGTATAATATTAAAAAAATACATGCCAAGTAGGTTTGCTGCATGAATTTTATAGCATATAATAAATGAAAACCCTGGTGACCTTTTGGCCTTGTTGGTCACATGCATGAAGATGATTATATGTTAATATCTGCTAATCACTAGTACATCCTTTTACAGAAGACAGAACAGTTTTTGGTTGTGTTTCATTTGCTCTTTTGAAAAGTGCTTTAACTAGAAACTTTAGGAAATCATTTAATATTGTAAGATTATAAAATAATGGATATTTTCTATCTAAAGATGGTAAATTTAAAATGAGAATTAGAATTCTATACAGGAGCAATATTGAACAAAAATTCAACATGTATATGTCTCCATATTTTATTTGGGTATTTTTATGGGTTTGTTTTAGATGTCAATAATAGTTTTTTGAATGTCATAGACTTGAATGACTCTGTTAGACTTGTCGATACACACACACACACACACACAGCTATCTCTCACACACTTTCACATATGCAGTGCATTATTGTTATAACTGTAAAATTTTAAAAACTGTCAGAAAAAAACAGTGCCTCTCATACTTTGATATATGTATGATTTACCTAGGATGTTGTTAAAATCTAGATTCTAAGTCAATAGTTCTAGGGTAGGTTTTGAGAGTCTGCAATTATAGCAAGTTCCCAAATCATGACTATTCTGCTACTCCAGGGTCAGAAAACTTTTTCTATTAAGGATCAGGTAGTAATATTTTAATATTTTGCAGGACAAGAAGCAAAATCGAGGATATTCTGTAGGATATTTCCTACATTATAGGATAAAGAAACAAATGTCCACAAATTTTTTATTGATGAAATTCAATAAATGAGAACTTTTTTGTGGTATAGCTGTATACACTACTTAATAAAAAGGAATGATCTGATATACACAACAACAGAATGAATCTCAAAAACATTATGCTGAGTGAAAGAGACCTTACACAGAAACTACATACTATGTGATTCCATTTATATGAAGCTCTAGAAAATACAAACTGGGCCAGGCACAATGGCTAATGCCTGTAATCCCAGCACTTTGGGAGGCTGAGGAGGGAGAATCACGTGAGGCCCAGAGTTCAAGACCAGCCTGGGAAACATAGCGAGACCCCTGTCCCTGTCAGTACACAGAAAATAAAAAAATTTATGTGGGCATAATGGTGCATGCCTGGAGTCCCAGTTACTTGGGAGGCTGAGGCAGGGGTATTGTGTGAGCCCAGGAGATTGAGGTTACAGTGAGCTATGATCATGCGACTGTACTCCAGCCTAAGTGGCAGAGCAAGACCCCCTGTCTCTTCAAAAGAAAAGGAAGAAAGAAAATACAAACTAAACAACAATAACAGAAAGCTGATGATGGTTATATGGAGACAGGAGTGAAGGGATGGACTGACTACAAAGGAACCTGAAGGAACTCTTTGGATGATGAAAATGTTCTGTATGTTGGTTGTGGTAGTGGTTATGCAGGTGTATATGTCCTTCAAAACTTATTGAACTTGGGAAAGCCAGCTGACATGTTGTGAGGACACCCAAGCAGCCCTGTGGAGAGACTTTAGGTTCCAAAATGGTGTAGAAGCAAGTTGGCTTCACTCCCCTTCACAGAAAACCACAAACAAGAGAGCACCGAGATTATCACCAGCAATATCCCAGCACTCAAATATTAAGATAAAACAGTTCATAGAATCACAGGGAAATCAAGAACAAAATCTTTGAGCAAAACTCTATAGGAAAAAAATCTAATAATCCAATTGAAAAATTGGCAGAAGATTTGAATAGACATTTCTGAAAAGAAGACATACAAATGGCAAACAGATATATGAAAAGGTGCTCAACATCCTTGACCATCAGAGAAATGCAAATCAAAACAATGAGATATCATCTCACGCCAGTTAAAATGGCTTATATACAAAAGGTGGGCAATAACAAATGCTGGCAAGGATATGAAGAAAAGGGAACCCTCATACACTGTTGATGGGAATGTAAATTAATATAACCACTGTGGAAAGCAGTTTGGAGTTTCCTCAAAAAACTAAAAATAAAGCTACCATATGACTCAGCAATTCCACTGCTCTCTGTATACCCAAAAGAAAGGAAATTGGCATACTGAAGAGATACCTGCATTCCCATGTCTTTTGCAGCTTTGTTCATAATAGCCAGGATTTAGAAGGAACCTAAGTGTTTATCAACAGATAAATGGATAAAGAAAATGTGGTACTTAGGCCGGGCGCGGTGGCTCACGCCTATAATCCCAGGACTTTGGGAGGCTGAGGCATGTGGATTGCCTGAGCTAAGGAGTTCGAGACCAGCCTGGGCAACATGGTGAAACCCCGTCTCTACTAAAATACAAAAAAATTAGCTGGGCATGGCGGCATGTGCCTATAATCCCAGCTACTTGGGAGGCTGAGGCAGGAGAATAGCTTGAACCCAGGAAGTAGAGGTTGCTGTGAGCCAAGATCATGCCACTGCACTCCAGCCTGGGCAACAGAACAAGACTCCATCTCCAAAATAAATAAATAAATAAATAAAATGTGGTACTTATACTATGTTGTATTATTCAGCCATGAAAAAGAATGAGATTCAGTCATTTTCAACAACATGAATGGAACTGGAAGTCATTATGGTAAGTGAAATAAGCCAGGCACAGAAAGACAAACATCGCATGTTCTCACTTACTTGTGGGATCTAAAAATCAAAACAAATTAAATCATGGAGATAAAGAGTAGAAAGATGGTTACCAGAGGCTGGGAAAGGTAGTGGGGGGTTGTGGGAAGGTGGGGATGGTTAATGGTTACAAAAAAATATTTAGAATGAATGAATAAGACTGAGTATTTGCTAGCAAAACGGTGACTATAGTCAATAATAATTTAATTGTACATTTAAAAATAACTAAAAGAGTATAACTGGACTGTTTATAACACAAAGGATAAATGCTTGGGGGGATGGATACCCCATCTTCCATGATGTAATTATTACACATTGCATACCTGTATCAAAACATCTCATGTACCCCATAAATACATACATCTACCCACAAAAATTAAAAATATTAAAAATATTTGAGTAGATAGTAATAGAATTGGACTTCCATATCTCCAATGCCCTTCCCCACAATCTGTCCAGCACCAGGCATGTGGAACATTTCTCCTCCTGACTCATGGTTTCTACACTGGAAAAAGTGAGGTTGAGATGGCCAACCAGCTTCCCCAACATCTTGGGTTCCTGACAGGAGACCTGTCCCTGCTTCAACCCACAGGAAGCATTGGGAGTGTGTGAAGGAAGAAATATTCCTGAGGATAGCCAGAGACAAAGCAGGGAGGTGGGACTATCATCCCCAGCCATGGAAACTCTGTTACTCCACCAAAGGAGATGACAAATCAATCAGAGTGGCCTTTCAGTGGCACCATGCTGTAGGAGGTTTGTTCCGTCGTTCCCCTGGGCAAAAACCCCTAGCCAGACTTTCTACACATTACTGGAATATCTCCTGCGGGACCTTCCCAATGTGGGATGGGCAACACTCTGATTGTTTACTAGAACTGAGGCAGACCTGTGCTTAAGGTAGCATTTAGTGCCAAAAAAGAGTCTACAACCTAGCAGGGGGAAAAAAAAGTAAATTACAAAGAATCTCTAAGTAAAGGTATCTAATAAAAACCAAAACAAGCCAGCAGAGAACACTGGCGTAAATAACCAATCCTTCAATCCAAAGACATAGACATACAGGAAGCAACAACAGAGAACCTCCTCTAATGGATAAGGCAAGGAACCAGTGACTGACTTTAACGAGATGGTGATGTGTGAACTCTATGACTAATCATTCAAAACACAGTTTAAAAAAAACTCAGTGATCTTCAAGATAATACAGAAAAGCAATTCAGAAACTTATGAGATAATTTAACAGAGAGATTGAAATAATTTTTAAAAATCAAATATTGGAACTGAGAAATACATTAGTTGAATTGCAAAATTCACTAGGAACTCTTAAGAGTAGAACTGGATCACACAGAGGAAAGGATCAGCACGCTTTAAACAGACTATTTGAAAATACACAGTTGGCCGGGCACAGTGGCTCACACCTGTGGTCCCAGCACTTTGGGAGGCCAAGGCAGGTGGATCAGGCTGGTCAGGAGTTCAAGACCAGCCTGACCAACAAGGCGAAACCCCGTCTCTACTAAAAATACAAAAATTGGCCAGGTGCGGTGGCTCACGCCTGGAATCCCAGCACTTTGGGAGGCCAAGGCGGGTGGATCACGAGGTCAGGAGATTGAGACCATCTTGGCGAACACAGTGAAACCCCGTCTCCACTAAAAATACAAAAAAATTAGCCTGGTGTGGTGATGGGCACCTGTAGTTCTAGCTACTTGGGAGGCTGAGGCAGGAGAATGGCATGAACCCAGGGGGCGGAGTTTGCAGTGAGCCGAGATCGCACCACTGCACTCCGGCCTGGGCGACAGAGCAAGACTCTGTCTCAAAAAAAAAAAAAAAATAGCCAGGCATGGTGGCAGCTGCCTGTAGTCCCAGCTACTTGGGAGGCTGAAACAGGAGAATGGCGTGAACTCAGGAGGCGGAGCTTGCAGTGAGCTGAGATTGCACCATTGTACTCCAGCCTGGCAACGGGGGGCGGTGGGGGAAAGAAAAAGAAAAGAAAATACACAGTCAAAGGAGAAAAAAGAACAAAGGAACAAAGGAACAAAGATTGCCTACAAGATATAGAAAATTACTTCAAAGACCAGGTTTAAGAATTACTGGTGTTTAAGAGGAAGCTGAGCAAGAGCAAGGGGTAGAAAGCTTTCAAAAAAAAATTCACAGGACATTTTCCAAAACTTGAGGAGATAAATATTAAGGTATTGAAAGGCCAGAGGGCTGGGCACATGAGCCATGTAATCCTAGTACTTTGGGAGGCTGAGATGAAGCCCCACCTCCACTAAAAATACAATAAATTAGCCAGGCGTGGTGGTGGACACCTGTAGTCCCAGATACTTGGGAGGCTGAGGCAGGAGAATGGCATGAACCTGGGAGGTGGAGCTTGCAGTGAGCCAAGATCCCGCCAGTGCACTCCAACCTGGGCGACAGAGCAAGACTCCGTCTCAAAAAAAAAAAAAATATATTAAAAGGCCAGAGAATACCAAATTAGTTCCAAATCAGACACCCATGGATATAATAAACCCTCAAAGGTCAAGGATAAATGGAGGATCTTAAAAACA
This sequence comes from Pongo pygmaeus, assembly GCF_028885625.2. Classification (NCBI taxonomy): domain Eukaryota; kingdom Metazoa; phylum Chordata; class Mammalia; order Primates; family Hominidae; genus Pongo; species Pongo pygmaeus. The sequence continues at coordinate 89,918,813 of NC_072384.2, forward strand.
GCAAGAGAAAAGAAGAATATAACACATAAAGGAGGTTTAATTCATTGGGCACTAGACTTCTCAATAGAAATCAGACCAGGAGGAAGTGCAGTGACATTTTCTAACTGCCATCCAATAATACTGTACCCAGCAAAGTTTTCCTTCAACTATAAAGGAGAGATAAAGCCTTTCCCAGACAAATAAAAGCTGAGTAAATTCACCACCATCAGACTTATTTTTTTTTTTAAGAAATGCTAACTTCAATCTAAAACAACAAAACTAACACATGAAAAGAAAACATTGAAAAGTATAAAATCCACTGGTAAAATTAAGTACACAGACGAACTTAGGATGTAATTGTGGTGTGAGATCCACTAATAACTCCAGTGTGAAGGCCAAAAGACAAGTGTCTGGAAAACAATAATAGCTACAGCAACCTGTTAAGAGATAAGCAGTATAAAAATATGTAAATTGAGACAACATAAAGTCAAAATGTGGGAGGGTGGCAAGAATTTAAATGTAAAGTTTTTGTTTTGTTTTTAATTTTTGTTTTGTTTTTAATTTTTGTTTTCACACTTTGAGATCCAAAGTAAATATAAAATAAAATAACTTTGAGATCCAAAGTAAATATAAAATAAAATAACTTGTCATATCCATAAGATTTTTTTTGTGAGCCTCACATAACCACAATGCAAAAACCTGTAATAGATTCACTAAAAATAAAAAGCAATGAATTAAACATACTAACAGAAAAAAAAAATCACTTAACCACAGAGGAAGACAGGAAGAAAAGAAGAGAGGAGTTACAAATCAATGAGAAAAGCAGCAACAAATTGGCAATAGTAAGTCCTTATCAATAATAGCACTGAATATAAATGGACTCAATTTGCCAATTAAAAGGCATAGAGTGTCTAAATGGATAAAGAAACAAGATGAAACTATATGCTGCCTATAAGAAACCCAGTTCACCTATAAAGATGTACATAGACTGAAAGTGAAAGGATGGAAAAAAAGTATTCCATGAAACTGGAAACCAAAAAAGAGCAGGGGGAGCTAAATTTAGATAAAATAGACTACAAAGCAAAGACTGTCAAAAGAGACAAAGAAGGTCACTATGAAATGACAAAGGGGTCTGACATAGTTTTGACTCTGCCCAAATCTCATGTTGAATTATAATCCCCCATGCTGGTGGGGAGGCCTAGTGGAAGGGTTTGGATCATGGGTGCAGATCCCTCATGGCTTGGTACTGTTTTCATGCTAGTGAGTTCGAAGTGTGTGGCACCTCCCCACTCAACTCTGTTTCTTGCTCCTGTTTCATTATGTGACATGCCTGCTCTCCCTTTGCCTTCTGCCATGATGGTAAGCTTCCCGAGGCTCCCCTAGAAGCCAAGCAGATGCCAGCATTGTGCTTCCTGAAAAGCCTGAAGAACTATCAGCCAATTAAATCTTTTTTCTCTATAAATTACCCAGTCTCAGCTATTTCTTTATAGCAGAACAGCCTAACACAGAAAATTGGTACCAGAAGTGGGGCTTTACTATAAAGATACCTCAAAATGTGGAAACAACTTCGGAACTGGGTAACAGGTAGAGGTCGGAAGAGTTTGGAGGGTTCAGAAGAAGACAGGAAGATGAGGGAAAGTTTGGAACTTCTTAGACACTGATTAAATCGTTGTCACCAAAATTCTGGAAGAGATATGGACAATGAAGGCCAGGCTGCTAAGATCTCAGATGGAAATGAGGAATTTATTGGGAACTAAAGCAAAGTCATATGTGTTATGCCTTAGCAAGAGCTTGACTGCATTCTGTTCATGCCCTAGGAATCTGTGGAAGTTTGAACTTCATAGTGGTGATTTAGGGTATCTGGGAGAAGAAATTTCTAAGCAGCAAAGGGTTCAAGATGTGGTCTTACTGCTTCTAACAGCTTATGCTCAGATGTAGGAGCAAAGGAATGACTGAAAGTTGAACTTATATTTAAAAGGAAAGCTGAGCATAAAAGTTTGAAAAATTTGTAGGCTGGCCATGTGGCAGAGAAAGAAAAAGCTTTTTCAGGAGAGGAATTCAAGCAGGCTGTGGAGCAACCACTTGCCAGAGTTATTCACATAGCTAAAAGAGAGCCAAGTGCTAATATCAAAGACAATGAAGAAAAGGCCTCAAAGACATTTCAGAGACCTTCACAGCAGTCCCTCCCATCACAGGCCCAGAGGCCTAGGAGGAAAGAATGGTTTTGTGGGCCAGGACCAGGGCTCTGCTGCTGTGCACAGCCTCAGGACAGTGCTCCCTGCATCGCAGCTACTCTGGCTTCAGCTCTGGTTCAAAGGGCCCCTGATACAGCTCAGGGTGCTGCTTCAGAGTATGCAAGCCATGACCCTTGGCAGCTTCCACATGTTGTTATGCTTGTAGGCACATAGAGTGCAAGAGTGAATGAGGCTTGGCAACCTCTGCCTATATTTTAGAGGCTGTATGAGAAACCCTGGGTGTCCTGGCAGAAGCCTGCTTCAGGGGCAGAGCCCTCATGGAGAACCTCTACTATAGCAGTGCCAAGGGGAAATGTGGGGTTGGAGCCACCACACAGAGTCCCCAATGGGACACTGCCTAGTGGTGCTGTGAGAAGGAGGCCACTGTCCTCCAGACCCCAGAATGGTAAATCCACCAGCAGCTTGCACCCTGAACCTGGAAAAGCTGCAGGCACTCAACACTAGCCCTTGAAAGCAGCCATGGGGGCTGAACCCTGCAAAGCCACAGAGGTGGAGCTCCCAGGGCCTTCAGAGCCCACCCCTTGCACCAGTTTGCCTTGGATGTGGGATATGGAGTCACTGGAGATTATTTTGGAGCTTTAAGATTTAATGACTGCCCTACTGAGTTATGAACTTGCATGGGGCCTGTACCTCCTTTCTTTTGGCTGATTCCTCCCTTCTAGAATGGGAATGTTTACTCAGTGCCTATACCTCCCATTGTAGCTTCAAAGTAACTAACTTGTTTTAATTTTAGAGGCTAATAGGTAGATGGGATTTGCCTTGTCTCAGATGAGACTTTGGACTTTTGCATTAATGCTGGAATGAGTTAAGACTTTAGGGGACTGTTGGGAATGCATACAAGGCGGACTAGTATTTTGCAGTGTGAGAGGCACATAAGATTTGGGAGAGGCCAGGGCAGAGTGATATAGTTTAGATATTTGTCCATGCCTAGATCTCTTGTTGAATTGTAATCCCCAATGCTGGAGCGGGGGCCTGGTGGTAGGTGTTTGGCTCATAGGGATGGATCCCTCAAGGCCTGGTGCTCTCTTTGTGATAGTGAGCTCTCATGAGATCTGGTCATTTAAAAGTGTGTGACAGCTCCCTGCTCCTACTCTCTCTCTTGCTTCTGCTTCACCATGTGATGTACCTGCTCCTGTTTGCCTTCCACTATGTTTGTAAGCTTCTTGAGACCTCCCTAGAAGCTGAACAGATGTCAACACTATGCTTCCTATAAAGCTTACAGAGCTATGAGCCAATTAAACCTCTTTTCTTTGTAAATTATCCCACCTTGGGTATTTCTTTATAGCAGTTCAAGAACAGCCTAATACAAGATCAATTCAGCAAGAGGATATAATAACATATATGCACCCAACACCAGAGTTCCCAGGTATATAAAGTAAACATTAATAGATCTAAAGAGAAAGATAAATTGCAATACAACAACAATAGGGGACTTTAACACCCCACTGTCATTAATGAACAGATCATCCAGATAGAAAATTGACAAACATCAGAGTTAAACTATACACAAGACCAAATTGGCTTAACTGACCTTTACAGGACATTTCACCTAAATGCTGCAGAATACTCATTATTTTCATCAACACATGGAAAATTCTCCAGAATGGACCATATCTTAGGCCATAAAACAATCTCAACAAATTCAAAAATATTAAAATCATATCAAATTTCTTTTCTGACCACCATGGAATAAAACTAGAAATCAGTAAAAAGAAGAATGTTAAAAAGTATGAAAACACATGGGAATTAAACAATATGCTCCTAAATGACCAAATGGTCAATGAAGAAATTAAGGAAATTAAAAAATTTATTAAAATAAATGAAAATAGAAACACAACATACCAAAATCTATGGGATACAGCAAAAGCAGTACTAAGAAGGAAGTTTATAACAATAAGATCCTATATCAAAAATGTAGAAAGACTTCAAATCAACAAACCAACAATGCACCTCATGGAACTAGAAAAGCAAGAAGAAGCTAAACTCAGAAATAGTAGAAAGAAAAGAAATAATAGAGATCAGAGCAGAAATAAATGTAACTGAGACCAAAACAAAACAAAACAGTTCAGAAGCAGCCTTATGGAGAGGTCTGTGTGGCTAGAAACTAAAGGCCAATAGCCAGCAAAGAATTGGTGCCTTCTGCCAAGAGCCAGGCGAGTGAGCCATCTTAGATACAAACCCCACTGCCTCATTCAAGCCTTCAGATGACTTTAGACCCTGGCTGACAGCTTAATTACAACTTCATAAGAGACTTGAAGCCAGAGTCACCCAACTAAGTCATTCCTGAATTCCTATTCACAAAAACTGATTATAAAGCCAAAAACTAAAAAACTCTTCAAACTATTTGCTTTAAATGGATGTATTTTAGTTTCTTGTTTTAAAATTATACCTCACTAGAATGAATTTTTAAAAACCTTGACTGAGATCATGAGTGAAGAAAATATGTGAAATTACATTGTAAATTATAGATTGGCATTCAAATATGTTATTATTATTGTTTTAAGTACTTCCAGGGGTCCTTTATGTTATGGTTATGGCAACTAATAATCTGCACCTCTTTCATCAGGAGACTATTTATTCTGAAGTTATATCTGGCCAGTGTACATTTAAGTTAATATTAAGTAGTCATTGCTCTACAAATATGTCTGGACTAATTTCTCCAATAGAAGAGTGGGGACTTCTGAACTGTTTGCTTGAGAACTCAGGGTTTAAACATACTATAGTTGCTACTTGACACTTTCAAAAATGGAGATAAATGAAGAAAGTATGGTGGTATAATGTAACAAGTTTTGGACTTTATATCAAGGAAGCTAGGGTTCAATCTCCACTCCAGCACGAATTCACAAAACAATCATGGAGAAATTCCTCAAACTTCCCAGGATACTTTATAAATTTCTTCCTTTATAAAAGTGAAGTTATTAGACTAGGTGGTCTTAACTTCAGAACCCTTGATTCTATGAATTAGAACCCTAAAGGGTTAGGGGATTATAATATATAGCATAAAATAGCATAAATACAGCGTTAAAAGATACTTTTGTTTCTGATCTTATATGAATCTATCTCTTAGGTACTATGAAACTTCAAAGATAGAAGTTTAAAGCTGGGAGCAGGCTCATGCCTATAATCCCAATGGCTTGGGTGGCTGAGATGGGAGGATTACTTGAGGCCAGAAGTTCAATATGAGCCTGAGCAACATAGGCCCTGCCTCTAGAATTTTTTTTCTTAAAGTTTAGTGCTTTCCTATGACCCTAGTTTTAAAAACAGGTATATTTAAGAGTTTAACGACCTGAAAGTAGCATTGGAACACTGTAGTACAAAAAAAAAAAAAAAAAGAAAAAAAATAGTATGATTTTTAGACACTTGAACTTCCTGCTTCTCCTTTTAGCCATTAAAACATTTTTAGTTCCCAAATTCTGAAATTATCTGAAGTTATCTCTTAGATTACTAGATTTTTAGTCATAGTAAATAGGTACATGTATCATAGGAAGACATTTCTTTCTTAAATCTTCAAATAAAATAGAGATTTTAAAACAAATGTTTTTATACTTTTTCAAATGCTTTTATTCTTTGGTTTGCATTTCATATCAGAAAGCTAGCTTTCCCTGATACATAGTTACATAAGGGTAGTAATCAGTGATCAGTACATATAAATATTATTTTAAAATTTAGCTCATCATTTCCAAATTGTGCTTTCCTACACTGACATTAGCTTATGCTTAGTGCAGCTTTGGGATCATTTAGACCTAGATTCAAACCTCAGCTTTGTCACTTATCGGCCATATATAAGTTGTTCAAACTTTCCTCAGTTTCGTTTCTTTCTTTTTTCAAAGTGGAGTGATAATATCTGTCTTATGAAATTGTTGATTAAGGATAAAGTGAGCAAACACAAAAGTGCCTAGCACTGAGAAATTTTTCTTTTATTCCTAAAAGTTAACAAATTTAACAGTGCACTATTAGACCCAACAATTGGGTTTTTGTTTCAGCACATATGAAGAACTAGTAACAGAAAAAAGATCAGTTTGTTCTCTTAAGTTCCATCCTATTCCATTTGCACATAAAAGAATGGAAATAGCCCACCCATTTCTTTGGCTTGATATATGGCTATTTTATATTTTTTGCACATTGTTGGCACTGAATAGTTTTCATACATGGATTATTAGGTAGTCAAATCTTTTTATAAGTATACAATTTTAAACTATTTTACTAGTGCTTAAATTATTTCCATTTATTCTAGCACTAGTAACTAAATTTATAAAATATTTAATGAAAAGGCAATAATGATACTTTGTCATCAGAAAGATGCAGGTTTGAATCCCAATACTGGATGTGATCTTGGGCTAGCTGCATAATCTCTAAGCTTAAATTTCCTCGGCAATTAAATGATAATAATAATTATTTCGCATGGTACATGGAACATAAACACTCAAAAAAAGTATCATCATCATCATTATTAAGTGATAATAATATATTTAACGCTATATGGATTACGTATAGATTAACCTTATATGGGTTAAATCTGTAACCCATATAGATTACTCTTGGTGATTTCTAATTCTAACCACTTTAGCTGACTTTTAGTGATTTCTGATTCTAACCAGAGTTTTCAAATCTGTGTGAAGAATAAACCTATTATTCAAAAGTGCATACTTTGTTGATGGCAGACCAATAATATTATCTTTATGTTACATGGAAATTTGAAGCAATAGGTTTATGTTATTAAGATTCTTGACAAACAGCTTTACCAAATTCATCATCATTGTTGGGCTATGCCAGTCTAACTTGGTGGAAAATTTGAATCATGAAATATTTGACGTATAATAAGTACATTTGTTTACCTCCTGTGAGACTTATCACAGTGGTAAGTACATTGTAGGCAGTGTACTAATTACTTTATTAATATTGACTTAATTTGTATAAGTTGGGAGAATTAAAAATGTGTAGCATTCTTAACTTCATGTACTAGCAAATGGTATTCTGAAAGTTAATAAGAAATTAATTCATTTTAACTTCTTAGAGGGTCAAAAAAATTAATTCACAAATATTAAAAATCATTTTTACCAAGTCTTGTTACAGATTCTGAAAATGAGATTCAGATCAGAAGAATAATTTTCTTTGTCTCTGTTTAGCTTAGAGGACATATGCCTGTTTTTTTGGTTTTTTTTTTTTGCATTTAATTTTTACACTTAGCTTTTTAGAAAATAGTTTTTTTCCTTATGCTACAGTAATATGTACCTCCCTGAAAAACTTCAGGCAATATAGAGAACAAAATAAAAATTAACCATAGTTTTGCTCCCCTGCATTACCCACTGTGAACATTTCAGTCTGTCTCTTCTAGGCTCTATTTTTTAACAATGTATGTACATCCACCCCCATAAACATGGTAGGACCATGTCTGTCTGTGTTACTACATTAAACTTATAGCACCACTTTATCAATTGCCTTATGACTTTTTCTATTAGGGTCTTAATTTTTTAGCTTATTTTTAAGTGTTCTTTTATGTAAGACATACATAACATGGCAACATATATATAGCATATACATAACAAAGTCCTGCGACACTTATTTGTGGTACTTTTTTCTTGTCATACAAATTTTCAATTTTTATTTAGTAAAATCATTTTTTTTCTTATTTATATGTTTTGGTATTCAGCTTAGAAAGACCTTTCACCTCAAGATTATGTAGGTATTTAAACTTTTTTTTTTAAGTTCTTTTGTGATTTTTGTTTTGTTTTTCTAGTTCTTGTGTGGTTTTATTTTACATTTAACTCTTAATCCTTTGCTAAATGCTTAAAGTACTTTGAAGGCCTAATCTAGGAAGTAGGAAAATACAGTTGTCCCTCAGTATTCACAATGAGGATTGGTTCCAGGACATCCCCCACCTCCCAGCAGACAGCAAAATCTTTGCATACTCAAGTCCCACAATCCTGTGAAAACCAAGTATACAAAAAGCCAGCCCTCAGAATCTGCGGGTTTCACCTCAGACAAATACCTCATTTTCTATCTGCCTTTGGTTGCAGATGCAGAACCCGTAGATATGGAGTACTGACTGTTTTTATTGAGAAAAAACACCCGGGCGCGATGGCTCACACCTGTAATCCCAGCACTTTGGGAGGCCAAGGCAGGTGGATCACAAGGTCAGGAGTTCAAAACTAGCCTGACCAAGGTGGTGAAACCTCATCTCTATTAGCCAGGCACAGTGGCAGGCACCTGTAATCCAAGCTACTCAGTAGGTTGAGGTTATAGTGGGCCGGGATCAGGCTACTGCACTCCAGCCTGGGCGACAGAGTCTCTGTCTCAAAAAAAAAAGGAAAAAAATCCACATATAAGTGGATCTACACAGTTCAAATCTGTGTTGTTCAAGGGTCAACTATGTATACATAGGTAAACCCAATAGTTGTTACCTTTTTTTTTTTTTTTTTTTTTAAGAGATGAGTCTCACTCTGTCACCAGGCTAGAGTGCAGTGGCACAATCTTGGCTCACTGCAACCTCCGCCTCCCGGGTTCAAGTGATTCTCCTGCCTCAGCCTCACGAGTAGCTGGGACTACAGATGCATGCCACCATGCCCAACTAATTTTTGTACTTTTAGTAGAGATGGGTTTTCACCATGTTGTCCAGGATGGTGTCAATCTCTTGACCTCGTGATCCACCTGCCTCGCCTCCCAAAGTGCTGGGATTACAGACGTGATCCACCACGCCCGGCCTGTTACCTACTTTTAAGTGTCCTGAAGTGTAACTCTTCCAAGGTTTGAAAGTCTAAAGTTACAGAATCAATCATGTTATCTTAGTTTTTTAGTTTTGGGTTTTTTTTTTTTTTTTTTTTTTTTGAGATGAAGTCTCGCTCTTGTCCCCCAGGCTGGAGTGCAATGGCAAGATCTCAGCTCACTGCAACCTCCACCTCCCAGATTCAAGTGATTCTCCTGCCTCAGCCTCCCAAGTAGCTGGGATTACAGGTGCCTGCCATATTGCCCAGCTAATTTTTGTATTTTTAGTAGAGACGGGGTTTCACCATGTTGGCCAGGCTGGTCTCAAACTCCTAACCTCAGGTGATCCACCCGCCTCAGCCTCCCAAAGTGCTGGGATTACAGGCGTGAGCCATGACGCCTAGGCTTTTTTTTTTTTTTTTTTTTTTTTTTAAAGGTTAGGTAATGAACCTTAGGTGCAGTAGTGAACATGGGAGCGAGAGAAGAATAAGGAGTTCAATCTGTTAACTGATTGTGAAGAGTCAATTGGGATAAGTCTCTACCTTCAGACCAGGCTTATCTTAGTCTTTAGTGTCACCTTTGCTGAAAGTAAGAAAGGGGCTAATGGTAGAAAGCCTTCAGGGTCTGAAAAAGATTAAGGAAGACCACCAAAGAGCAACAATTTACATCTTAATTATTACTTTTAAAAGCTAGCCTTTGTTTATATTTTCTAAAGTCATCACACTACATAAACAAATATTCAAAGACATGTAGATATGAGAGGTAAGTATATTGCATATGTATATAAATATGTAGAGTTCTCCTCTATTTTACATTACTTTTCTTCCCACTAATGACGTAAGTTCCCCCAAAGACTTTACATCTTGTCCTGCCATTGAGAAAAGGGTATCTGATCCTTGCTATCTCTGGTTGAGATGTTTTATCTCACCTGATTTCCGGGCATGAGCCTCCACTGTCTATATTATGTACTATAAAAATATTTATGGCAAATGTAACTCTTGGTCTATTCTCTATTCATAGTCCAAGTCTGTCATTTATTAGCTGTGGGAAAGTTACTTACCCTCTCCGTGTGTCCGTTTCCTCATCTTTAAAATAGTAGGCAATAATAGTACCTATCTTATGGGGTTGTAAGGATGAAATGAGTTAACCCATGGAAATCACTTAAACAGCACTTAGCACATAATAAATGTTTGCTTTATTATCATTAGAGTCATCATCACCATCATTATCTTATCAATAGCAGGTTATAATGATTGAGAGCTCAACTGTTTCCTCCTGTTAATTAGGTCCCTTCTTGGTTTAGGGCTGCCCACTTATCAATCTTTGCCATTTGGCTCTCTATCCCTGTTATTATAATAAATCCCTGGCTAGTGTACTGAGCTAGTTAATTTTCAACTTTCTTTCATGCCTGTGGGGTTGGGGGGGGAGTAGCAGAATATGGGGAATTTTTCTGGATCGTTTCTGCACTTTCCTGGAGATAAGGGAAGTTTTGGGGTTGTCGGAGGTATTATCTCAGACCTCTTCCACCATTCTGTTGCGACAATCAAATCAGACTTCCTAGTACCGGTATTAGGTTTTTTCCTTCTACTTCAGTAGAAGAAACCTTAGTTTAGTTCTCTGAATCCTCCTTTTTTTCTTTTTCTTTGAGACAGAGTCTTGCTTCTTCCCCCAGGCTGGAGTGCAATGATGCGATCTTGGCTCACTGCAACCTCCACCTCCCGGGTTCAAGCAATTCTCCTGCCTCAGCCTCTCAAGTAGCTGGGATTACAGGCATGTGCCAACGCACCCGGCTAATTTTTGTATTTTTAGTAGAGACGGGGTTTCACCATGTTGGCCAGGGCTGGTCTCGAACTCCTGACATCAAGTGATCTGCCCACCTTGGCCTCCCAAAGTGCTGGGATTATAGATGTGAGCCACCGCGCCCAGCTGAATCTTCCTCTTTCAGTATCTTCGTGGCACTGTTTTCTTCCCTTTAATCAGTTGGTAAATGCTTTAAGTACTTTGAAAGCCAAATCTAAAGCTTTCAAATAGGGAAGTAGAGGTATGGGTCAACACAATAGCTGTTACCTATTTTCATTGTCCTAAAAATATTTCTTCACTCTTCCAATACCTAAAAGTCTAAAGTTAGAGAATCATTTAGCTCATCTTCATTTTTAGAATAGCATTTGCTGAAGGCAAGTATAGGAGATCAGAATATGCCACCCCAAAATATGTCACTCTGGCATAAGAATTATTTTGAGCTGAAGGCACTCGAGAAATAGCAAATGCAGGAAGAACTCTCTGACCTCTCAACTCTTCTTATCTAAAAGCAGGTTATAAAATTTCCCATGAGAAAAGTGTTCTTCCTGAACCAGGAATAGAAGAACATTCTTAACACTGCAGACTGGGAGTTACTGCCAAAAGAGATCTACACAAACAAACTACACAAACTGAAAACAACCCTTATCTTCCACTGGTTTCCCCCGTATATTTCCTGGTCACTGCCTCACAATGTACCGCCCCTAGCCTAACACCCTTTGTCTTATATCCTCACAATTTATCATTCTTTGTTTTAAAAGGTATATAAACTTTCGAGCCTAACAGCTTTTTCAGACATTCATTTTTCTTGTGAGGGCTCCCATGCATGTAAAAGTATTAAATAAAACTTGTATGCTTTTTCCCTGTTACTCTATCTTATGTTAGTTTAATTCTCAGGCCCAGCCACAGGGTAGAAGAAAGAGGGTAGAAGAGAGTTTTTCCTCCCCTATGCAAGAAAGGGGCTTATTTCTTCTCCTGCCTTAAGCTGGTCAATGGTACTTCACACAGCTTGAGCTTCCAGTCTTCCAAACCAGACCTTTTTGGAACTGAAACAAAATCATATCATTTTTTTTCTCCTTGAATGAGTACCTAGATCTTAGAAATAGAAGTCATATTATGAAGATCTTATTTTGGAATTTAGCTCTTTTATTTTAGGTTTTATCTGTTCTCCTATATGAAAGCAATATTTATAAATTAGGAGAAATGGTAAAAGAAAGTTAACAATGGGGAGTAAAAAGAGCAACTTTTCAATATCTAAAAATATTCTATTACAGTTGTTTTTATGATCATTTTGAAACAGGATACTTCTACTGCACTTACGGTGTGCAACTGTAGGAGAATTACATATTACATATCCTTTTAAGAACTTTTACTTATTTTTTGGTCACATCTTCGATAACTTTGAATATACAGTCTGAGGGTGTTTCCTTTTTATTTTTGGCTATTTAATGAATTGGTTCTTATATAACTATAATGATCATGAATCGTCTTTGTAAATAAGTTACTTTTAGTTACACTCGTTTAGGACGTGAAAATTGCAGACTGTAGTGATGGAAAGGGGGAAGTGAGAACTAGAGTTAAACAAAACAGAACAAGATTATGGTAATATCAACAGAAATTAAAAATAGGAGGTCAGGTGGCTTTTGTTATCTATGCCAGTTGTAGAGATTGTGTCTTTTCTTGCTGGTTTAGTAATTTTGGTGCCTATTGTTAAATGTGATAACATCACTGGCCAGATATTTTGTTCAGGGCCCACTTACAAGTCTGCAATAGGGAAAGTGGGGACAGGCTGCATCTAAAAGGGCTTTACTCAAGGCCTTGTCCATCGGGTTCACTAATATAATCCAAATATGTAGTAGAGTGGTTGGCATATAGGTGGTCAAATAATGATAATAATAAGATTAATGATAAAATTAATTGAGCACTGTTATAAGACTTTTAGATATAGGCTGGGCATGGTGGCTCACACCTGTAATCCCAGCACTTTGGGAGGCCAAGATGGGCAGATCACCTGAGGTCAGGAGTTTGAGACTAGCCTGGCCAACATGGTGAAACCCTGTCTCTACTGAAAATACAAAATTAGCCAGGCATGGTGGTGCATGCCTATAATCCCAGCTACCCAGGAGGCTGAGGCAGGAGAATCTCTTGAACCTTGGAGGCGGAAGTTGCAGTGAGCCGAGATTGCACCATTGCACTCCAGCCTGGGTGACAAGAGTGAAACTCCATCTCAAAAAAAAAAAAAGACTTTTAGATATATTGATTCATTCATTTCTCCCAACAATCTATGAAGTGATATTGTTAGTACAGTATCAATATCACCTCATTTTTACAGATGAGGAAATTGATGATTTTCCCAAGTTCTAATGGCTAACAGCTGGTAGAACCAAGATACAAACTCAAGCTGTCTGGCATTAGAGTCCACCTCTTAACCACTAAGCTGCATCTTTTGTTTGTTTATTGTTTGTGATACTGATTGAATGAATGAATGAAGCCTGCAAGGGTATTGCCAACATGAAAACATTGTCAGAGAGAAGTCAAGCTGATAGTTGAAAGAGATGAGGATGTACATTGAGCCAGACAGGTCAAGTGAAGATGTAGTCGTAAAATGAACATCAGGGTTGGGGAATCCCTGTCAGTGGGAAGGCAAGAGAAAGAGAAGGAAAGAGATACAATCCAGATCAGGTATTTCTCAAAGAAACATTCCACAAGTCTTTTTTCTTACCCTGTTGGTATAAACAAGTGGCACACCTACTTTATCAAATTATAAGAAAACAGCTATTTTCTCATAAGAAAATTTTTTAATGCATCCACATCCTTACACAGTAGATTCTAAGTGGCATTATGATAAATTTGCATATGTACACACACTGGTTACTTAAATTTATGGTAACTATATTTTGCAAATGAAAAGATCAGAACATATGATAAGATCAGAACATATGATATGACCAAACTTTTCTTCTGGTTTGGTGACATGTTTATATAAGAAATCTTACAAATATATACACATTAATATGCCTAGTGTTCCATTAATGGAACACTAAGCATGTAGGAGTCATTTATATCCTACTGCTCAAGGTAATCACCAAGGTCTGATTGCAAAAATTCAAAAAATTGCAACCTCAGGCATAAATGGGTTAAATCACATTACATTTGAATGTTATATATATTTAAAACTATGTTACAACTAACACATTTTTGCATCAATTTTATCATAAGTAACTAATTTTTTCCCAACATTTGTTGGCATATGTCAGAGTAATTTATTTGGAACACTGCAGTTTTATTGACCATCAGTGACTTTTCTGATATTCAATTATCAGCAAAAATGATCTCTGCATCCTTGCTCAGAATTAGACCAGGCAGTTGTACATTTTTGCATATTACTGATGTTTAAATTACCACAATATTTACATGCCCAATATCTTTGACCTCTAAAAAGTTTATCTTTAAACTATTCAGTTAGCAAATTCTTTTTTTAAAAAATATTTTTTATTTATGGACTTAGGGGCACAAGTACAGAGGTGTTACATGGATATATTGCATAGTGGTGAATGCTGGGCTTTTAGTGTACTCATCACCCACATAGTGTACATTGTACTCCATAGGATCATATTTCATCCATACCTGCCTCCCACCCTCCCACCTTTTAGAGTCTCCAGTGTTCATTATTTAGTCTGTATGTCTGCATATACCCGTTGTTTAGCTCCCACTTATAAGTGAGAACATGTGGTTTTTAACTTCCTGAGTCATTTCACCAAGGTAATGGCCTCTAGTTGCATCTATGTTTCTGTAAAAGACATTCTTTCTTTCTTTTTTTTTTTTTGCTAGTATTCTGTGGTATATATGTATACCATACTTTTAAAATCCAGTTATCCATTGATGAACACTTAACTTGATTCCACGACTTTGCTATTGTGAATAGTGCTGTGATAAACATACAAGTACAGATTTTTTTGATACAATGATGTCTTTTTCTTTGGGTAGGTACCCAGTAGTGGAATTGCTGGGTCAAATAGTAGTTGTATTTTTAGTTCTTTGAGAAATCTCCATACTGTTTTCCATAGAGGTTGTACTAATTTACATTTCCACCAGCAGTATATAAGTGTTTCTTTTCTCTGCATCCTCGCCAATGTTTACTGTTTTTTGACTTTTTAATAACCACCATTCTGACTGGTGTAAGATGATATTTTATTGTGGTTTTAATGTGCATTTCTCTGATGATTAGTGATATTGAGCAAGCAAATTCTTATTGGGACGTAATTTAAGAACACAAAATTTTAGAGACGGTTTGTTATAATTTCTGTTCTTTTACATTTGCTGAGGAGAGCTTTACTTCCAACTATGTGGTCAATTTTGGAGTAGGTGTGGTGTGGTGCTGAAAAAAATGTATATTCTGTTGATTTAGGGTGGAGAATTCTGTGGATGTCTATTAGGTCCGCTTGGTGCAGAGCTGAGTTCAATTCCTGGGTATCCTTGTTGACTTTCTGTCTCGTTGATCTGTCTAATGTTGACAGTGGGGTGTTAAAGTCTCCCATTATTAATGTGTGGGAGTCTAAGTCTCTTTGTAGATCACTCAGGACTTGCTTTATGAATCTGGGTGCTCCTGTATTGGGTGCATATATATTTAGGATAGTTAGCTCTTCTTGCAAATAGATGCAATAAAAAATGATAAAGGGGATATCACCACCAATCCCACAGAAATACAAACTACCATCAGAGAATAATACAAACACCTCTACACAAATAAACTAGAAAATCTAGAAGAAATGGATAAATTCCTCGACACATACACTCTCCCAAGACTAAACCAGGAAGAAGTTGAATCTCTGAGTAGACCAATAACAGGATCTGAAATTGTGGCAATAGTCAATGGCTTACCAACCAAAAAGAGTCCAGGACTAGATGGATTCACAGCTGAATTCTACCAGAGATACAAGGAGGAACTGGTACCATTCCTTCTGAAACTATTCCAATCAATAGAAAAAGAGGGAATCCTCCCTAACTCATTTTATGGAGCCAGCATCATCCTGATACCAAAGCCTGGCAGAGACACAACCAAAAAAGATAATTTTAGACCAATATCCTTGATGAACATTGATGCAAAAATCCTCAATAAAATACTGGCAAACAGAATCCAGCAGCACATCAAAAAGCTTATCCACCATGATCAAGTGGGCTTCATCCCTGGGATGCAAGGCTGGTTCAATATATGCAAATAAATAAATGTAATCCAGCATATAAACAGAACCAAAGACAAAAACCACATGATTATCTCAATAGATGCAGAAAAGGCCTTTGACAAAATTCAACAGCCCTTCATGCTAAAAACTCTCAATAAATTAGGTATTGATGGGACGTATCTCAAAATAATAAGAGCTATCTATGACAAACCCACAGCCAATAACATACTGAATGGGCAAAAACTGGAAGCATTCCTTTTGAAAACGGGCACAAGACAGGGATGCCCTCTCTCACCACTCCTATTCAACATAGTATTGGAAGTTCTGGCCAGGGCAATTAGTCAGGAGAAGGAAATAAAGGGTATTCAATTAGGAAAAGAGGAAGTCAAATTGTCCCCGTTTGCAGATGACATGATTGTATATCTAGAAAACCCCATTGTCTCAGCCCAAAATCTCCTTAAGCTGATAAGCAACTTCAGCAAAGTCTCAGGATACAAAATCGGTGTGCAAAAATCACAAGCATTCTTATACACCAATAACAGACAAACAGAGAGCCAAATCATGAGTGAACTCCCATTCACAATTGCTTCAAAGAGAATAAAATACTTGGGAATCCAACTTACAAGGGACGTGAGGGACCTCTTCAAGGAGAACTACAAACCACTGCTCAATGAAATAAAAGAGGATACAAACAAATGGAAGAACATTCCATGCTCATGGGTAGGAAGAATCAATATCGTGAAAATGGCCATACTGCCCAAGGTAATTTATAGATTCAATGCCATCCCCATCAAGCTACCAATGACTTTCTTCACAGAATTGGAAAAAACTACTTTAAAGTTCATATGGAACCAAAAAAGAGCCCGCATCACCACGTCAATCCTAAGCCAAAAGAACAAAGCTGGAGGCATCACGCTACCTGACTTCAAACTATACTACAAGGCTATAGTAACCAAAACAGCATGGTACTGGTACCAAAACAGAGATATAGATCAATGGAACAGAACAGAGCCCTCAGAAATAACGCCACATATCTACAACTATCTGATCATTGACAAACCTGAGAAAAATAAGCAATGGGGACAGGGTTCCCTATTTAATAAATGGTGCTGGGAAAACTGGCTAGCCATATGTAGAAAGCTGAAACTGGATCCCTTCCTTACACCTTAAACAAAAATTAATTCAAGATGGATTAAAGACTTAAATGTTAGACCTAAAACCATAAAAACCCTAGAAGAAAACCTAGGCATTACCATTCAGGACAGAGGCATGGGCAAGGACTTCATGTCTAAAACACCAAAAGCAATGGCAACAAAAGCCAAAATTGACAAATGGGATCTAATTAAACTAAAGAGCTTCTGCACAGCAAAAGAAACTACCATCAGAGTGAATAGGCAACCTACAAAATGGGAGAAAATTTTCACAACCTACTCATCTGACAAAGGGCTAATATCCAGAATCTACAATGAACTCCAACAAATTTACAAGAAAAAACAAACAACCCCATCAAAAAGTGGGCAAAGGATATGAACAGACACTTCTCAAAAGAAGACATTTATGCAGCCAAAACACACATGAAAAAATGCTCATCATCACTGGTCATCAGAGAAATGGAAATCAAAACCACAGTGAGATACCATCTCATACCAGTTAGAATGGGGATCATTAAAAAGTCAGGAAACAACAGGTGCTGGAGAGGATGTGGAGAAACAGGAACACTTTTACACTGTTGGTGGGACTGTAAACTAGTTCAACCATTGTGGAAGTCAGTGCGGTGATTCCTCAGGGATCTAGAACTAGAAATACCATTTGACCTAGCCATCCCATTACTGGGTATATACCCAAAGGACTATAAATCATGCTGCTATAAAGACACATGCACACGTATGTTTATTGTGGCACTATTCACAATAGGAAAGACTTGGAACCAACCCAAATGTCCAACAATGATAGATTGGATTAAGAAAATGTGGCATATATACACCAATGAATACTATGCAGCCATAAAAAATGATGAGTTCATGTCCTCTGTAGGGACATGGATGAAACTGGAAATCATCATTCTCAGTAAACTATCGCAAGAACAAAAAACCAAACACCGCATGTTCTCACTCATAGGTGGGAATTGAACAACGAGAACACATGGACACAGGAAGGGGAACATCACACTCTAGGGACTGTTGTGGGGTGGGGGGAGGGGGGAGGGATAGCATTAGGAGATATACCTAATGCTAGATGACGAGTTAATGTGTGTAGCACACCAGCATGGCACATGTATACATATGTAAATAACCTGCACATTGTGCACATGTACCCTAAAACTTAAAGTGTAATAATAACAACAACAACAAAAAAACACAAAATTTACCATAAACACCATCATGTGACAAAGTGGGAAGAGAAGTTTCAAAAAAGATTTGTATTTTTGCTAAGTCATCCCATTCTGGGTTGTTTAAAAACCTAATCCAATATAAATATCTTAAAAGTTAAGATAACTCAGAAAATTAACATAAAACTGATCTAAGTCACAGTGAATATTATTGTTTAGCCATTTGTTTTTTCTGAGTTTTTTTGCCTTCACCAAAAATTATAAGTTTTATGTTCTAAATTTGGGTGTAAGAACAGATATTCGCATATGCTTCTCTATTTTGGAAATAACAGGATCCACAGTTTATTTAAAGATTATCAAAAAATATTTAAGAACAATGGGTCATTTTCAAATGATAATGCTCAAATCTTTGAACTTATTTTTACTAGTATATTTTCAAGAGGACTTAGACTCCCAAATCTTATATACAAACATGAAAAAATTAGTGCTGCACTATAATAAAATCACAGGTGTACATCATATACATGTAAGAACATATTAATTTTTTTTTTTGAGGTAGGGTCTTACTCTGTCACCCAGGCTGGAGTGCAGTGGCACAATCATGGCTTACTGCAGCCTTGAACTTCTAGGCTCAAGCAATCCTCCTGCCTCAGCCTCCTGAGTAGCTAAGACTCCAGGCACACACAACAATGTCTGACTAACTTATTTTTTAATTTATGGTAGAGATGGAGTCTCACTATGTTGTCCAGGCTGGTCTCAAACTCCTGACCTTAAGTGATCCTCCCATCTTGGCCTCCCAAAGTGCTGGGATCACAGGTGTGAGCTACCTCACCTGGCCAGTGTTAATATTTTTACAGTAATTTCAATTCAGCTTGAAGAATATCAGACATGCTTTCTATTATTAAATTTAATTCCAAGTTCAGGAGTTCAAGACCAGCCTGGCCAATATGGTAAAACCTTGTTTCTACTAAAAATACAAAAATTAACTGGGCATGGTGGCCCGCGCTTGTAGTCCCAGCTACTCAGGAGGCTGAGGAGGAGAACTGCTTAAACCCAGGAGGTAGAGGTTGCAGTGAGCCGAGATCGCGCCACTGCACTCAGCCTGGGCAACAGAGGGGGACTCCATCTCAAATAAAATAAAATAAAATAAAATAAAATAAAATAAAATAAAGTAAAATAAAATAAAAGTAATCCATGCTCATGATATAAGGTTCAGATGCTATAGAAAGTTTGGATGTGAGATGTTTAAGCAAAATCTATTTTCTCTGACTCTTACTTCCGTTACATAGAAATTTTCTATGCTATACATATATATTCCTTTTGGTAGACGAATGACATCAGCTCCATTATTAACTCATATTTTGCAGATGTGTCCTTTGCAACCAATCCTCCCCCATATTTTATTACAGTTAGGACATAAGTTATAGAAGTTTTCAGAAATCTATGCCTTTTGTAGCTCTAAGATTTATCATTAGCAAACTAATTTATTAGTTAGTCAGCTTGCCACCAAAACCAGAGAAAACAGCCATTTAACTAGCCATTTGTCTCAACCACAATTTTTCATATGAAATTCTGTAGTTAAATAAGAAGATATTATTATATGATAGAAACCACTATGACAGTTTCCCAATTTCTATGATATAGTTTTTCTAGCTCCTATAGTAAGACTTTTTCAATTTTGATAACAGCTATGAAAAATAGTTTTGAATAAGGAAAAGATGTTTGAGTAGCATACATTAAAATTAAGAACCCTTGTTCATCAAAAGACAAAAAGAGTGAAAAGACAAGCCACTGTGAAAAGATATTACATCTCACTCTCTCGCCCAGGCTGGAATGCAGTGGTGAGATCTCGGCTTACTGCAACCTCCGCCTCCCAGGTTCAAGCAATTTTCCTGCCTTGGCCTCCTGAGTAGCAGGGACTACAGACGTGCACCACCACACCTGGCTAATTTTTGTATTTTCAGTAGATATGGGGTTTCACCATGTTGGCCAGGCTGATCTCGGACTCCTGACCTCAGGTAATGCACTCGCCTCAGCCTCCCAAAGTGGTGGGATTACAGGTGTGAGCCACTGCGCCAAGATATTTGCAACATGTAATTGACAAAGATATTTGCTACATATAATTGACAAAGGATTAGTGTCTTGAACATATAAAAAATTCTTACCTATAAGTTAGTAAGAAGATGAGCAATGCCATAAGGAACTGGGCAAGAGATTTGAAAAGCACTTCTCAAGTGGTTACTGATATGGCCCATAAACAGTCTAAAAAATACTCAACCTCACTGTAATCAGAGAACTGCACATTAAAGCTACAAGTAAACTTATCTGCTTGGCTTAAATTTAAAATTCTGAGAATATCAAACATTGACAGGAATATGGAGCAATTGGAACACATATACTACTGGTGAGCGTATAAATTAAATATAGTAATATTTAATTAAGTAATAATATTTAATTAAATATATATACACACACATAACATATATATATAACATTGAAGATCCCAACATTCCACATCTAAATGTGTGTGTGTGTATACACAGACACACACACATACACACAAATCCATTAGAAGCTCTTGCATATGTGCACCAGGACAGTTGTGCAAAATGATTGTAGTAGCACTGGGTAATACAAAGAACTGAAAAAAAAGCCCCAAATGTTCATCAACAGTAAAATATATAAATATATTGTGATACCTTTATATAATGGAATGCTACACAGCAATAAAATGCATGAATTACAGCTGCATGAAAGAACTTGAATGAATCTCAGCAGTACCATGTTGAACAAAATAAAAGTAAATGAATACTTAAAGCATTATTTAATTAATACAAATTTCAGAATGTTCAAAAGTAAACATAAGTTGAGCTGCAACTTTATGTGGTACAGTTTTTCTTTAGTACCATAAAGAAAAGCAAGAAAATAAAATACACAAAAGTGAGGAAAGCGGTGACCGCTAAGGGACAGAGGTGAAAGAAAGAAGCTCAGGAACGGGTGCACAGGACTTCAACTGTAATGTTATTTTTTTTCTTCAACTGGGTGATGGAATGTAAATATTCATTTTTTTTGTTATTCTTCATATGTTATATACTTTATAAATATTATTTCCTGCCTACTCAACATTTAATAAAAATTATAAAAATAATTAAATGAAACAAATTTAAATTTAACTTTTTAATATAATCAAAAAACCTGAAAATGATTATCTTGTAAAATTATACATGCTTTCCCTTCCTTAGGGATAGTAGCTACATTTCCTAGAAATAATGCTGTAAAAATGAGTTATAGATAATCAACTACTATTTCAGAAATTTGTGGTTACTTCCTTCATTAGAAATATTCCAAATAATTAGACTTTATTTAACAGATCAATTTATTCTTTGCCATAATTCTTAAATGTTCACTGATTTTTTTTTCAAAATTATAGTGATATTTATACATTTCTCATTAGCAGTCCTAAGCATGCTTTAAATCATTAAGAAAATATTTAGAAATTGCCATTCCCAAATACTGATATTTTTCAAAAGTAAGTGCTACTATTGATACATTACTAGATTTTGCTGAGTAAAGCTCTTTCTACACACAGACATGTTGGCCACCTGCAACTGTTTGTCAGTGGACTTGGTTTGAGAACACTAGTAGTAATTGTAAACTTAGGAATGTGTGACAAGCTAACAGCCAGCTGTGCATATCCTGACTTTTCCCAGGTGTTAAAATAAATATGACCATTTGGTTCACTTGTAACTCAACAAAATATTTCATGATTCATTAGTTTGAAAATCCACTTACAGTTTTTTGAGTAGGTAATGTTATATTCATTTGAAATGAAAAACATATATCCAGAAATATTTGTGGTATTATTACTTATAATATTCAATGATCTTTTCATAAAATGAA
This sequence comes from Pongo pygmaeus, assembly GCF_028885625.2. NCBI lineage: Eukaryota > Metazoa > Chordata > Mammalia > Primates > Hominidae > Pongo > Pongo pygmaeus. Next base: position 89,940,958 of record NC_072384.2, read on the forward strand.
GATAATGTAACATTTACATAGGTTTTTTTCATATTCTTCTATAGGAAAACACCAGTGAGCCACTTCTGCCTATAGACATCAAAAAGAATGAAAATATGTCTCATATTCAATTAGAGTTCAACTTGCCTTGGCAGAACTGAGTTCCAAACTGATCTTACATTAATTACTATCTTTGCTACATACCACATGTTTGATCATTATCTGATAATAATTATTATTGATTGAACACTGGCTGTTAGGTTGTTAGCTCAAGAGACCCAGATGCCTAAATCTTTCCTTGGCTAAACTACCCATCCTCATAAGGTTTCTGAGGGAGAATATACATACAAAAGACAACTGCAGCTGGGAAATACAAATCCATTTTACTATTAAATTATCATTGATCTGAAACTCCAAAGCTAGGGTTCCCAGATAAACTGGAGTGAAATATGTGGCTTAGGCAGCTCCTCCCCTCTTCTCCAAAATTAATGAACTGAAGAAGAGCAAAGAGGATGTAGTGAGCTGAAAGAGAGAAATGAGCTAGTAGAGCTCCCTTGCCTCTGTCCCCTTCTATTGCATACTTTTATTTCTAATCTTTTAACACAGTGATTACTATGACCCAAGCTTATGATAAAGCAAGAGTGACTCTACCCCTTGAAAGAGAAGATTCATTCTTGCTTTTCTCAGATAAGAGGATAAGTTATCATAACTGCTTAGATTTCTGGCCCTAATTAAGCTTCTTTAATCTGTGGCAGAGACATACTGTTTTTTTTGTTTTTTTGTTTTTTTTCAAAGATGTACACAGATGTAGCCTGCTTTCTTTCTCTTGAGTGAGATCTGCCATGTGGCTAACCAGAGGATGGTAAGGTCAGGGGAGTAAGGTCCCTGACCCCACCTTTGTGTACTTAACTCCCTTGTTACTTACCACTGCTTTTTATAAAAGTATACTGAGCCTACAGAGATTCCTTTCTTGGAATCAATTAAAGGAGACTATTGGTTAACTCTGACTCCAGACTAGAAAAAAAAATGTATGCCCATTCTACTTTCCATTCCAAATATTGCCCAGCTTCACACTTTAGCCTATACCAGATTTTAGAAGTTGACGCTAGGGTTTTGCCCAGTCTTTGAGCAGTATTGTCTTTGACCAATATTTAGAAGTGCATAAATTCTGCCTCATTAGGTTTCAGGGGCAGTATAACATATAAGACAAGTGCGAGCAAAGTGGATTCCTTCTACTCCTTTTAATCAGGTCTTCACAGCAGTTCCAGCCTTATAGAAGAGAAGGGAGGAACCCACACCCGTGTTCTTTGCACACATACATACTCCAATGTAGAATCAGATTAATGTTTATTCCCTGGGAAGTGGGTGGAGAGGGCCAGGAGAAGGTGGAGGGAGCTCAGATATGATCTCTACCCAAAAGACTAACTCAATTATGCCAGACACTGCCAAATACACTGGCTTCACAGCATAGGATTGCACTTATACTAGTTTATTGGTCTCAGAAATATACTTCAAATAAGACTGCCTTTACCATACAGAGAACAGTTTTTATTTTTTTCATGCTAAAAGATACACCATTCCTGTTTCTGGGAAAAATCATATATAAATCTTATATAAAGCTCTTTAAAACATATATTTTATACGTCAAAATTATGGTTTAATTTACCTCATAAGTCCCAGGTTCTTGACATTTTAAGGTGCTTTGTGACCTTAAAGTATCAGTCTCGGCCGGGCATGGTGGCTAACACCTGTAATCCCAGCACTTTGGGAGGCTGAGGTGGGCAGATCACAAGGTAAGGAGTTCAAGACCAGCCTGGCCAACATAGTAGAAACCCTGTCTCTACTCAAAATACAAAAATTAGCCAGGCATGGTGGAGCATGCGCCTGTAGTCCCAGCTACTCGGGAGGCTGAGGCAGGAGAATCACTTGAACCTGGGAGGTGGAGGTTGCAGTGAGCCGAGATTGCGCCACTGCATGCTAGCCTGGGTAACAGAGTGAAACTCTGTCTCAAAAAAAAAAAAAAAAAGTATCAGACTCACTGAGAGTATATTTAAAACCACTTTGAGATGCAATGTATTTTCATACAAATGAATGGCCATTATTCTTGTTATAATTTTATCAATCTAATGGAAACTGTGAAAACCATAGTAAAATACAGTCATGTGCCACATAATGATGTTTCAGTCAACAATGAACAGCATATATAACAGAGGTTCCATAAGATTATAATACATATTTTTACGTATTTTTAAATATTGAGATATTTTTAGATACACAAATACTTACCATTGTGTTACAACTGCTTACAGTATTAAGTACAGTAACACACTGCACAGCTTTTTAGCCTAGGAGGAATAGGCTATCTCATATAATGTAGGCATGTAGCTTATACCATCTAGGTTTGCATAAGTATACTCTATGATGTTTGCCCAAAGATGCAATCCCCTGATGATGTATTTCTCAGGATGTATCCCTGTCATTAGGTGACACATGGCTATATATGAATATGTTACTGTTAGAACCACTAAAGGCTAGAATTAATGATTATCTTCATTTTCAATATTGTGATAAAGGAAGAAATGTAAAAAATATTGGAAAAGAAAAAACAAAACTATTACTAACAGATAATGTGAGTTCTCCTAAACAAAAAATAATCAATTGAAAAAGTTTTAGATCTGACCAAATCTAAGGTAAATATATACCTTACACTATTAACAGTGGTTACCTCTGGGCAGAGAAGAGAGATGTTGGGGTTGGGGGAAAAAGGCTGACAATTACTTTTTAATCACTGTATTTTGATATTGTTTGAACTTTTACCATGAGGATGTATTTGTAATATTAAAAACTAAACTAGGTTAACTCTTTTTAAAAAATTTTTTTTAATTATTTTATTTTATTATTATTATACTTTAAGTTTTAGGGTACATGTGCACAATGTGCAGGTTAGTTACATATGTATACATGTGCCATGCTGGTGTGCTGCACCCATTAACTCGTCATTTAGCATTAGGTATATCTCCTAATGCTATCCCTCCCCGCTCCCCCCACCCCACAACAGTCCCCAGAGTGTGATGTTCCCCTTCCTGTGTCCATGTGTTCTCATTGTTCAATTCCCACCTATGAGTGAGAATATGCGGTGTTTGGTTTTTTGTTCTTGCGATAGTTTACTGAGAATGATGATTTCTAATTTCATCCATGTCCCTACAAAGGACATGAACTCATCATTTTTTATGGCTGCATAGTATTCCATGGTGTATATGTGCCACATTTTCTTAATCCAATCTATCATTGTTGGACATTTGGGTTGGTTCCAAGTCTTTGCTATTGTGAATAGTGCCACAATAAACATACGTGTGCATGTGTCTTTATAGCAGCATGATTTATAGTCCTTTGGGTATATACCCAGTAATGGGATGGCTGGGTCAAATGGTATTTCTACTTCTAGATCCCTGAGGAATCGCCGCACTGACTTCCACAATGGTTGAACTAGTTTACAGTCCCACCAACAGTGTCAAAGTGTTCCTATTTCTCCACATCCTCTCCAGCACCTGTTGTTTCCTGACTTTTTAATGATTGCCATTCTAACTGGTGTGAGATGGCATCTCATTGTGGTTTTGATTTGCATTTCTCTGATGGCCAGTGATGATGAGCATTTTTTCATGTGTGTTTTGGCTGCATAAATGTCTTCTTTTGAGAAGTGTCTGTTCATGTCCTTTGCCCACTTTTTGATGGGGTAGTTTGTTTTTTCTTGTAAATTTGTTGGAGTTCATTGTAGATTCTGGATATTAGCCCTTTGTCAGATGAGTAGGTTGCGAAAATTTTCTCCCATTTTGTAGGTTGCCTGTTCACTCTGATGGTAGTTTCTTTTGCTGTGCAGAAGCTCTTTAGTTTAATTAGATCCCATTTGTCAATTTTGGCTTTTGTTGCCATTGCTTTTGGTGTTTTAGACATGAAGTCCTTGCCCATGCCTCTGTCCTGAATGGTAATGCCTAGGTTTTCTTCTAGGGTTTTTATGGTTTTAGGTCTAACATTTAAGTCTTTAATCCATCTTGAATTAATTTTTGTTTAAGGTGTAAGGAAGGGATCCAGTTTCAGCTTTCTACATATGGCTAGCCAGTTTTCCCAGCACCATTTATTAAATAGGGAATCCTTTCCCCATTTCTTGTTTTTCTCAGGTTTGTCAAAGATCAGATAGTTGTAGATATGCGGCGTTATTTCTGAGCGCTCTGTTCTGTTCCATTGATCTATATCTCTGTTTTGGTACCAGTACCATGCTGTTTTGGTTACTGTGGCCTTGTAGTATAGTTTGAAGTCAGGTAGCGTGATGCCTCCAGCTTTGTTCTTTTGGCTTAGGATTGACGTGGTGATGCGGGCTCTTTTTTGGTTCCATATGAACTTTAAAGTAGTTTTTTCCAATTCTGTGAAGAAAGTCATTGGTAGCTTGATGGGGATGGCATTGAATCTATAAATTACCTTGGGCAGTATGGCCATTTTCACGATATTGATTCTTCCTACCCATGAGCATGGAATGTTCTTCCATTTGTTTGTATCCTCTTTTATTTCATTGAGCAGTGGTTTGTAGTTCTCCTTAACTCTTTACATAACATTTATTTTTAAAATTTTAGCAAAGCACTATGTAACATGCTTCACTTTGTGTATTGGATATTTTTTATTACTGGGACCCATTATAATCCATATATATTACATTCATATGTATATATAATACAATATAGAAGAAATCACATTTTACATTATTTTGGACGCTGTTTGATAGCATTTTACCTGTAGTAAAACTTCTTTCAAAATTAGAGTCAATCTTCTCAAGCCCTGTTGCTACTTTATCAACTAAATTTATGGAATATTCTAAATCCTTTGTTGTCATTTTATCAATGTTCATAGCATTTTCACCAGAAGTAGATTCCATTTCAAGTACCCACTTTTTTGCTCATCCATAAGAAGCAAGTCTCATCTGTTCAAGTTTTCTCATGAGATTGCAGCAATTCAATCACATCTTGGGGCTTCACGTCTTTGTTTTTTTGTTTTGTTTTGTTTTGTTTTTTTGAGATGCAGTCTCACTCTTTCACCCAGGCTGGAGTGCAGTGGTTGTGATCTCCGCTCACTGCAAGCTCCACCTCCCAGGTTCACACCATTCTCCTGCCTCAGCCTCCCAAGTAGCTGGGACTACAGGCACCTGCCACCACACCTGGCTAATTTTTTTGTATTTTTAGTAGAGACAAGGTTTCACCATGTCAGCCAGGATGGTCTCCATCACCTGACCTCGTGATCCACCTGCCTCGGCCTCCCAAAGTGCTGGGATTACAGGCGTGAGCCACCGTGCCTGGCCCAGGCTTCACTTCTAATTGCTATTGCTACTTCTCTTGCTGTTTCCACCATATCTGCAGTTACTTCCTCCACTGACATCTTGAACACCTCAAAGTCAGCCATGAGGGTTGGAATCAACTTCTTCAAACTCCTGTGAATGTTGAGAGTTTGATTTCCTCCCGTGAATCACAAATGTTCTTAATGGCTTCTAGAATAGAAGGTTGTCAGTTTACTTTGCCCAGGTCCATCAGATAAATCATTATCTATGGCAGCTATAGCCTTCTAGAATATATTTCTTTTTTTCTTTTCTTTTTTTTTTTTTTTTTGAGATAGGGTCTCACTCTGTCACCCAGCCTAGAGTGTAGTGGTGCAATCACAGCTCACTGCAGCCTTGACCTCCCAGGATCAAGCAATTCTCCCAACTCAGCCTCCTGAGTAGCTGGGACTACAGGTGCATGCCACCATACCCAGTTAATTTTTGTATTTTTTCTACAGACAGGGTTTTGCCATGCTGCCCAGGCTGGTCTCAAACTCCCAGGCTCAAGCCATCCACCCACCTTGGCCTCTCAAAGTACTGGGACTGCAGGCATAAGCCACCAAAGCTGGCTGTAAAATGTGTGTTTCTTAAATAATAAGACTTGAAAGTCAGAATTTCCTTCTTAATCCATGGGCTACAGAATGGATGTTCTATTAGTGGGCATGAAAACAACATTAAGTGCTTTGTACATCTCCATCAGAGCTCTTTTTTGGGTGACGAGGTGCATTGTCAATGAGCAGTGGTATTTTGAAGGAAATCTTTTTTTTCCTGAGTAGTAGGTCTCAACAGTGGGCTTAAAATATTCAGTAACCCATGCTCTAAACAGATGTACTATTATCAAGGCTTTGTTGTTCCAATTATAGAGCACAGGGTAGATTTAGCATAATTCTTACAGGCCCTAGGATTTCAGAATGGTAAACGAGCATTGGCTTCAACTTAAAGTCACCAGCTGCATTAGCCCTTAACAAGAGAGTCAGCCTATCCTTGAAAGCCTTGTTTCCAAGCACTGACTTCTCTTCTATAGCTTTAAAAGTCCTAGATGGCATCTTCTTCCAATAGAAGTATTTTTTGTTGATATTGAAAATCTGTTGTTTAGTGTAGCCACCTTCATCAACGATCTTAGCTAGATCTTCTGGATAACTTGTAGCTTCTACATCAGCACTAGCTGCTTCACCTTGTACTTTTATGTTATGGATATGGCTTCCTTTAAAAAAAATATGAACCAACCTATGTTAGTCTCAAACATTTCTTCTGGAGCTTCCTTATCTCTCTCAACTTTCACAGAATTTAAGAGAGTTAGGGCATTTCTCTGGATTAGGCTTTGGCATAAGGGAATGTTGTGGCTGGTTTGATCTTCTATCCAGACCACTCAAAGTTCTTCCTTATTGCAATAAGGCTGAATCACTTATTATTTTTATGTTCACAGAAGTAGCACTTTTAATTTCCTTCAAGAACTTTTCTTTTGCATTCACAACTTGGCTAACTGTTTGCCATAAGAGGCCTAGCTTTTGGCCTGTCTTGGCTTTAGACATGCCTTGTTTACTAAACTTAATCATTTCTATCTTTTTATTTAAAGTGAGAGACATGCAACTCTTCCTTTCACTTGAACAGTTAAAGGCCATTTTAGGGTTCTAAATTGGCCTAATATCAATATTGTTGCATCTTAGGGTATAGGGAAGCCCAAGGAGGAGAGAGACAGGGAATGGCCAGTTGGTGGAACAGTCAGAACACACACAATATTTATCAATTAAGTTTGCTGTCTTATATGGGCCCAAGTTGTAGCATCCCAAAACAATTACAAAAGTAACCTCAAAGATCATCGATTACATATCTCCATAAGACATATAATAATAATGAAAAAGATTGAAATACTTAGAGAATTACCAAAATGTGACATACAGTCAAAGTGAGCACAGCTATTAGAAAAATGGTGCCAATATCCAGAATCTACAAGGTACTCAAACAAATTAACAAGAAAAAAACCAACAGTCCCATCAAAAAATGGACCAAGGACATGAATAGAAAATTCTCAAAAGAAAGTGTACAAATGGCCAACAAACATACAAAAAAATCCTCAACAGCATGAATGATCAGGGAAATGAAAATCAAAACCACAATGTGATACCACCTTACTCCTGCAACAGTGGCCACAATCAAAAAATAAAAAAATTAATAGATGTTGGTGTGGATGTGGTGAAAAGCGAACACTTCTACACTGCTGGTGGGAATGTAAACTAGTACAACCACTATAGAAAACTGTGGAGATTCCTTAAAGAACTAAAAGTAGAACTATAATTTGATCCAGCAATCCCACTACTAGGTATCTACCCAGAGGAAAAGAAGTCGTACAAAAAAGATACTTGAACACACATGTTTATAGAAGCACAATTTGCAGTTGCAAAAATGCAGAATCAGCCCAAATGCCCATCAATCAATGAGTGATAAAGAAATTGTGGTATATATGTATGCATGTTTGTGTGTGTGTGTGTGTGTATGTGTATATATATATGTGTGTGTATATGTGTGTGTGTATGTATGTGTGTGTATATTATATATATATAATGGAATATATATATTCCAACACATGTATATATGATGGAATACTACTCGGCCATAAAAAGGAATGAATTAATGGCATTTGCAGCAACCTGGATGGGATTGGAGACTATTATTCTAAGTGAAGTAACTCAGGAATGGAAAACCAAATATTGTATGTTCTTACTCATAAGTGGGAGCTAAACTGTATCATAAGAATGATACAATGGACTTTGGGTACTTGGGGGGGAAAGGGTGAGAAGGGGGTGAGGGAAAAAGGACTACAAATTGGGTTCAGTGTGTACTACTCAGGTGATGGGTGCACCAAAATTTCACAAATCACTAAATAACCTACCCATGTAAACAAATGCCACCTGTTCCCCCAAAACCTATGGAAATAGAAAATTAGTGACGATAGACTTGCTCGATGCAGGGTTGCAACAAACCTTCAATTTGTAAAAAATACAACACCTTCAAAGGACAATAAAGCAAACTACAAAAAATGAGATATACCTGAATATAATATTTTGAAATGACACAATTTTAGAAATGAAGAACAGATTAGTGGTCACCAGGAGTTTGGGATAGGAAGAGAAGGCAAGAGGAAGGTGGGAGTTGTTATAAAAGGATAACATGTCTTCTTGTTGTAAAGCAAGTGTTCTGTAACCTGATTCTGGTGGCGGTTACACAAACTTACACATATGATAAAGAAACTAAATACATACACAAATAAGTAAACCTGGGGAAATCTGAATAAGATTAGTATATTGTATCAATGTCAATACGGTATGCTGGTTTTGATATTGTACCATGATTTTGCAAGACAGTTCCACCATTAGTGGAACGTGCATAGAGATATATATTACTTCTTACAATTTTATGTGTATCTATAATTATCTCAATACAAACTTCAATTAAAAGGATAGCCAAGAAGTTAAGAAAAACCAGCGCACAGACTCAAGTAGCTCAGCTAATCCCTAAGTGAAATAGTAAAGAAAACCTGCAACTAGAATGGTAAGACAGCTAAGTATTCATTCATTAAATTGCAATTTCCCTTTCTGCATAGTAATAGAAGAACCGATACATGGCTTCTCAAATACTCTACATTCTTCATTCTTCCTTATGGGTAAGTGTGACTTTGTACATAATTTCTTACTATTATAATGTTTTCAGCTGGGACCTTGTTTATTTATAAGCTATCTCCATTTTCCTTCCTCCTCCTATAAACCAAAGCAAGAATATGCCTGTGACCTGGTTTTGACCATGGGTGGCAGAGAAACAAGATAGACGAAACCTGGGTTCCTGGATAGCAACGTGGACCATAGCCACCTATCAACCTGGAATAGGGAACCTAGGTTGTCATTTTGAACTATTATATTTTTAGCTTTCCTCGTTGTGTATCTGCAGTTTCCCTGAACTTGTACACCTAGACACATCAGGGTGTAACTTCAAAACCAAAAAGAAAAGGAAACTGCTAAAGGAGCTATGTTTTTCTGTCAACACGGACAGACTTTGGAATGATATTTTTAATGAGCTAAAATAAAATCACCACAAACCTAAAATTCTATACCTGATGAAAAGATTCTTCAAAAACAAGGGTGAAATAAAACTGTCGGACTAAAATAGAGATTATTATGAGAGAATGTCACTAAAAGAAATTCTCACAGATATACTTCGTTTAGAAGAAAAGTGATCCTATATAAAAGATTTGAGATGCAAAAAGAAAGCAGCTGTGCACAGTGGTGCACACCTGTAGTCCCAGCTACTTGGGAGGCTGAGGCAAGAGGATCACTTGAGCCCAGGTGTTCAACGGTATAGTGCACTATAATCATACCTGTGAATAGCCATTGCACTCCAGTCTGGGTAACATGAGACCCCATCTCTAAAAAAAATAAAAAGAAAAATTTAAAATTTAAAAAAAGAAAGGAACATTGTCTAAAGTTGTAATAAAGTTAAATGGTGAAAAAAGATACAGTTAAAATATTGGAGAGCAATAGCATATAAGTTGGAGGAAGCAAATGTTCTAATTCAGGAAAAAAAGATTTTGATTAACATAAAATGTTGATAAATTTGCATGTTGTGTGGAATATCACAGTTACTGCCAGAAGGATAAGGAACAGTGTATTGTAAATTGAGAGAGAAAAACAGAATAATCAAAAGTACTTAATCCAAAGGTAGATAAAAAAGGAAAGAAAGAAATATAGAACAAGTGGGACAAATATCAAAGATAAAGTGATAGATATAATTTCTGAGTTATAATAAGTGTGAACAGATTAAATGATATAGTTAAATATTCTATGTTTATTTACTTATTGTAGAGACAGGGTCTTGCCCTGTGGCCCAGGCTAGAGTGCAGTGGCCTGATCATAGTTCACTTTAGCCTCAAATTCCTGGACTCAGACAATCCTCTTGCCTCAGTCTCTGGAGTAGCTAGGACTACAGGCAAGTACGACTATGTCTGGCTAAATTTTAAGATTGTTTTGTAGAGATGGCATCTCACTATATTGCCCAGGCTGGTCTTCACCTCCTGGCTTCAAGTGATCCTCCTGCCTCGGCCTCCCAAACACTGGGATTATAGACATGAGCCAGTGCGCCTGGGCTAAATGCTGTAGTTAAATATTTTTTACTGTACTTAAGCAACAAAGATTGGCTGGGATAAACAAAACATAGCTATGCACTACATACAATAAGCACATTTAAAATAAAAGGGTACAGAAAGGTTGAGAGTAGAAGAATGAAAAAAGAAAAATTTGCAAATACAAAGGCCCCCTTCATAAGCCCCCACTCCAAAATCTTCAAGGCAAGAGCATTACTAGGATTGGAATGTTTCTAATTTTTAAAATTTCAGTTCACCAGGAAGAGTAAGTTTCTTTTATATGCTCTAACCAAGAAAGTTTTTTATAAAAATAGATATTCGTTTATTATACAAATAATACAAATTTATCATACAAGTAATATTTCCTATAGTATAATACATATTATAGAAAAAATTAGAAAATACTAATATCTAAATAGGAATTCTTTTTCTGTTATCCAAATACCTGCAGAGTCAAATAGTATGAATATACTTAAGGCTTTCAAAACATATAGCACATGTATCATATACAAATATTTACTATATAGGCAAATATACCATAAAAGCAGTACCAATTTGCATTTTTACTTTCTTGCCCACATCCAACTATGATCTAAGTGTTTTTTTCCCCAAATTCATATGTTGAAACTTGTCACCCCAAGGTGATAGTATTAAGAGTAGGTCCTTTGGGAGGTGATAAAGTCATGAGGGTGGAGCCTCATGGGGTCCCAGAGAGCTGCCTTGAGCATTTCATCATGAGTTTATAGTGAGATGACTGCCTCTATGAAGGAAGCAAGCTCTCATCAGACACTGAATCTGCTGGCACCTTGACCTTGGAATTCTCAGCCTCAAGAACTGTGAGAAATTTTTGTCGTTTGTGAACTATCTGGTTTATGTTATTTTGGTATCGCAGCTCGAACAGACTCAGACACACCCTCTCTACCATTATTAAAAATGATAAAATTTCTTGGGAGGCTGAGGCGGGTGGATCACGAGGCCAGGAGTTCAAGACCAGCCTGGCTAAGATGGTGAAACCCCGTCTCTACTAAAAAATACAAAAGTTAGCAAGGCGTGGTGGTGGGCGCCTGTGATCCCAGCTACTGGGGAGGCTGAGGCAGAAAGTTGCTTGAACCCAGGAGGCAGAGGTTGTGGTGAGCCAAGATCGCACCACTGCACTCCAGCCTGGGTGACAGAGTGAGACTCCATCTCAAAAAAAAAAAAAAAAAAAAAGATAAAATTTAATTGAATTAATGTTATAAACATTTTGACCTAAGTTTTAGAATTATAGGTCCTTCCTTCCTTTCTCTTCTCTTCTGTTTTTCTCTTTCTTCTCTTTTTCACATTCTTCTTTTTTTTTTTTTTTTGAGACAGGGTCTCCCTCTGGTTGCCCAAGCTGGAGTGCAGTAGCACAATCTCAGCTCACTGCAGCCTCAACCTCCCAGGCTCAGGTGATTCTCCTACTTCAGCCTCCCAAGTAGCTAGGACTAGAGGTGTGCATACACGGCTAATTTTTTGTACTTTTTATAGAGATGGGGTTTCACCATGTTCCCAGGCTGCTCTTGAACTCCTGGACTCAAGAGACCCACTTGCCTTGGCCTCCCAAAGTGCTGAGATTACAGGCATGAGCCACTGAGCCCAGCCATCAAGATATTTATTTCTATAGACATATGTAGTATATATAGCATATGTCTATAGAAATATGCTATATGTCTAGCGTATAACGCAATGAATACCTATATATTCCCTCACCCAGCTAAGACATAAAACATTGCTAATGTTGAGACTCTGTGTAATTTTCCTGGATTATATTCCCTTTTCAATCACTTCTCTAGGAGTTACCATTATATTGTATTTGATATTTATCATTCCCATATTTTTAGAATACTTTTATTAGTTATCTCTTAGCAAATGATATTATTTTGCAAGTTTTTAAACTTAAGGTAAATGGCATCACAACATATGTATTCTTCCACAACTTGCCTTCTTTCATCAATACTGTGTTCAAGATATATTTATATTAAAATGCATAACCCTATTTCATTCATTTTTACTACTGAGTAATAGTCCATGGTCATTTCATAATCTGTTTTTCTGTTGATTGCAATTTAGCTTATTAAGAACATTGCTATGTTAAACAATAATTCTATCAATATTTTTCCACAAATCTCTTAGGCAAGAGTATCTTTTGGTTAATGAGTGGAAATACTGTCACAGGATATACGTATTTTCATAGAATGTTGCCACAGTATTTGTAGCAATTTCCATTCATCAGCATATAAAAGTTTATTTCTATACATCCTCACTAATACTTAGTGTTGTCAGACATTTACAAATTTGTCATTTTGGCAGGCATAAAACAATATTGCCCTATGGCTGTAATTTGCCTTTTTTGGTTACTTAAGAGGTTGATCATCTTTTTACTTGTTTATTGACCATTTGGTTTTCTTTTTTTGTATATTCTCTTTTTTTATTATTATACTTTAAGTTCTAGGGTACATGTGCACAATGTACAGGTTTGTTACATGTGTATACGTGTGCCATGTTGGTGTGCTGCACCCATTAACTCATCATTTACATTAGATATATCTCCTACTGCTATCCCTCCCCCCTCCCCCAACCCCACGACAGGCCCTGGTGTGTGATGTTCCCAGCCCTGTGTCCAAGTGTTCTCATTGTTCAATTCCCACCTATGATTGAGAACATGCAGTGTTTGGTTTTCTGTCCTTGCGATAGTTTGCTGAGATGATTAACAGCTTTATCCATGTCCCTACAAAGGACATGAACTCATCATTTTTTATGGCTGCATAGTATTCCATGGTGTATATGTGCCACATTTTCTTAATCCAGTCTATCATTGTTGGACATTTGGGTTGGTTCCAAGTCTTTGCTATTGTGACTAATGCTGCAATAAACATACGTGTGCATGTGTCTTTATAGCAGTGTGATTTATAATCCTTTGGGTATATACCCAGTAATGGAATGGCTGGATCAAATGGTATTTCTAGTTCTAGATCCTTGAGGAATCGCCACACTGTATTCCACAATGGTTGAACTAGTTTACAGTCCCACCAACAGTGTGAAAGTGTTCCTGTTTCTCTACATCCTCTCCAGCACCTGTTGTTTCCTGACTTTTTAATGATTGCCATTCTAACTGGTGTGAGATGGTATCTCATTGTGGTTTTGATTTGCATTTCTCTGATGGCCAGTGATGAGCATTTTTTCATGTGTCTTTCAGCTGCATAAATGTCTTCTTTTGAGAAGTGTCTGTTCATATCCTTCACCCATTTTTTGATGGGGTTGTTTGTTTTTTCATAAATTTGTCTGAGTTCTTTGTAGATTCTGGATATTAGCTCTTTGTCAGATAAGTAGATTGCAAAAATTTTCTCCCATTTTGTAGGTTGCCTGTTCACTCTGATGGTAGTTTCTTTTGCTGTGCAGAAGCTCTTTAGTTTAATTAGATCCCATTTGTCAATTTTGGCTTTTGTTGCCATTGCTTTTGGTGTTTTAGACATGAAGTCCTTGCTCATGCCTATGTTCTGAAGGTATTGCCTAGGTTTTCTTCTAGGGTTTTTATGGTTTTAGGTCTAACATGTAAGTCTTTAATCCATCTTGAATTAATTTTTGTATAAGGTGTAAGGAAGGGATCCAGTTTCAGCTTTCTACATATGGCTAGCCAGTTTTCCCAGCACCATTTATTAAATAGGGAATCCTTTCCCCATTTCTTGTTTTTCTCAGGTTTGTCAAAGATCAGATGGTTGTAGATGTGTGGTATTATTTCTGAGGGCTCTGTTCTGTTCCATTGGTCTATATCTCTGTTTTGGTACCAGTACCATGTTGTTTTGGTTACTGTAGCCTTGTAGTATAGTTTGAAGTCAGGTAGAGTGATGCATCCAGCTCTGTTCTTTTGGCTTAGGATTGTCTTGGTGATGCAGGCTCTTTTTTGGTTCCATATGAACTTTAAAGTAGTTTTTTCCAATTCTGTGAAGAAAGTCATTGGTAGCTTGATGGGGATGGCATTGAATCTATAAATTACCTTGGGCAGTATGGCCATTTTCATGATATTGATTCTTCCTATCCATGAGCATGGAATGTTCTTCCATTTTTTTGTGTCCTATTTTATTTCATTGAGCAGTGGTTAGTAGTTCTCATTGAAGAGGTCCTTCACATCCCTTGTAAGTTGGATTCTTAGGTATTTTATTCTCTTTGAAGCAATTGTGAATGGGAGTTCACTCATGATTTGGCTTTCTGTCTGTCTGTTATTGGTGTATAAGAATGCTTGTGACTTTTGCACATTGATTTTGTATCCTGAGATCTTGCTGAAGTTGCTTATCAGCTTAAGGAGATTTTGGGCTGAGATGATGGGCTTTTCTAAATATACAATCATGTCATCTGCAAACAGGGACAATTTGACTTCCTCTTTTCCTAATTGAATACCCTTTATTTCTTTCTCTTGCCTGATTGCCCTGGCCAGAACTTCCAATACTATGTTGAATAGGAGTGGTGAGAGAGGGCATCCCTGTCTTGTGCCAGTTTTCAAAGGGAGTGCTTCCAGTTTTTGCCCATTCAGTATGATATTGGCTGTGGGTTTGTCATAAATAGCTCTTATTATTTTGAGATACGTCCCATCAATACCTAATTTGTTGAGAGTTTTTAGCATGAAGGGCTGTTGCATTTTGTCAAAGGCCTTTTCTGCATCTATTGAGATAATCATGTGGTTTTTGTCTTTGGTTCTGTTTATATGCTGGATTACGTTTATTGATTTGCGTATATTGAGCAAGCCTTGCATCCCAGGGATGAAGCCCACTTGATCATGATGGATAAACTTTTTGATGTGCTGCTGGATTTGGTTTGCCAGTATTTTATTGAGGATTTTTGCATTGATGTTCATCAAGGATATTGGTCTAAAATTCTCTTTTTTTGTTTTGTCTCTGCCAGGCTTTGGTATCAGGATGATGCTGGCCTCATCAAATGAGTTAGGGAGGATTCCCTCTTTTTCTATTGATTGGAATAGTTTCAGAAGGAATGGTACCAGCTCCTCCTTGTACCTCTGGTAGAATTTGGCTGTGAAACCATCTGGTCCTGGACTTTTTTTGGTTGGTAGGCTATTAAGTATTGCCTCAATTTCAGAGCCTGTTATTGGTTATTCAGAGATTCAACTTCTTCCTGGTTTGGTCTTGGGAGGGTGTATGTGTCCAGGAATTTGTCCCTTTCTTCTAGATTTTGTAGCTTATTTGTGTAGAGGTGTTCATATTATTCTCTGATGGTAGTTTGTATTTCTGTGGGATCAGTGGTGATATCCCCTTTATCATTTTTTATTGCATCTATTTGATTCTTCTCTCTTTTCTTATTAGTCTTGCTAGCGGCCTATCAAGTTTGTTGATCTTTTCAAAAAACCAACTCCTGTATTCATTGATTTTTTGAAGGTTTTTTTGTGTCTTTATTTCCTTCAGTTCTGCTCTGATCTTAGTTATTTCTGGTCTTCTGCTAGCTTTTGAATGTGTTTGTTCTTGCTTCTCTAGTTCTTTTAATTGTGATGTTAGGGTGTCAATTTTAGATCTTTCCCGCTTTCTCTTGTGGGCATTTAGTGCTATAAATTTCCCTCTACACACTGCTTTAAATGTGTCCCAGAGATTGTGGTATGTTGTGTCTTTGTTCTCATTGGTTTCAAAGAACATCTTTATTTCTGCCTTCATTTCGGTATGACCCAGTAGTCATTCAGGAGCAGGTTGTTCAGTTTCCATGTAGTTGAGCGGTTTTAGTGAGTTTCTTAATCCTGAGTTCTAGTTTGATTGCACTGTGGTCTGAGAGACAGTTTATTATAATTTCTGTTCTTTTACATTTGCTGAAGAGTGCTTTACTTCCAACTATGTGGTCAATTTTGGAATAAGTGCGATGTGGTGCTGAGAAGAATGTATATTCTGTTGATCTGGGATGGAGAGTTCTGTAGATGTCTATTAGGTCCGCTTGGTGCAGCGCTGAGTTCAATTCCTGGATATCCTTTTGTAACTTTCTGTTTCGTTGATCTGTCTAATGTTAACAGTGGGGTGTTAAAGTCTCCCATTATTATTGTGTGGGAGTCTAAGTCTCTTTGTAGGTCTTAACTAAGGACTGTCTTTATGAATCTGGGTGCTCCTGTATTGGGTGCATATATATTTAAGATAGTTAGTTCTTCTTGTTGCATTGATCTGTTTACCATTATGTAATGGCCTTCTTTGTCTCTTTTGATCTTTGTTGGTTTAAAGTCGGTTTTGTCAGAGACTAGGATTGCAACCCCTGCCTTTTTTGTTTTCCATTTGCTTGGTAGATTTTCCTCCATCCCTTTATTCTGAGCCTATGTGTATCTCTGCACATGAGATGAGTCTCCTGAATACAGCACACTGATGGGTCTTGACTGCTTATCCAATTTGCCAGTCTGTGTCTTTTAATTGGAGTATTTAGCCCATTTACATTTAAGGTTAATATTGTTATGTGTGAATTTGATCCTGTCATTATGATGTTAGTGGTTATTTTGCTCATTAGTTGATGCAGTTTCTTCCTAGCATAATGGTCTTTACAATTTGGCATGTTTTTGCAGTGGCTGGTACCGGTTGTTCCTTTCCATGTTTAGTGCTTCCTGTAGGAACTCTTGTAGGGCAGGCCTGGTGGTGACAAAATCTCTCAGCATTTGCTTGTGTGTAAAGGATTTTATTTCTCCTTCACTTATGAAGCTGAGTTTGGCTGGATATGAAATTCTGGGTTGAAAATTCTTTTCTTTAAGAATGTTGAATATTGGCCCCCACTCTCTTTTGGCTTGTAGAGTTTCTGCTGAGAGATCCCCTGTTAGTCTGATGGGCTTCCCTTTGTGGGTTACCCGACCTTTCTCTCTGGCTGCCCTTAACGTTTTTTCCTTCATTTCTACTTTGGTGAATCTGACAATTATGTGTCTTAGAGTTGCTGTTCTTGAGGAGTATCTTTGTAGCATTCTCTGTATTTCCTGAATTTGAATGTTGACCTGCCTTGCTAGGTTGGGGAAGTTCTCCTGGATGATATCCTGCAGAGTGTTTTCCAACTTGGTTCCATTCTCCCCATCATTTTCAGGTACACCAATCAGATGTAGATTTGGTCTTTTCACATAGTCCCATATATCTTGGAAGCTTTGTTCATTTATTTTTACTCTTTTTTTTCTCTAAACTTCTCTTCTCGCTTCATTTCACTCATTTGATCTTCAATCACTGATACCCTTTCTTCCAGTTGATCGAATCGGCTACTGAAGCTTGTGCATTCGTCACGTAGTTCTTGTGCCATGGTTTTCAGCTCCATCAGGTCGTTTAAGGACTTCTGTACACTGGTTATTTTAGTTAGCCATTCATCTAATCTTTTTTCAAGGTTTTTAGCTTTTTGTGTTGGGTTCAAACTTCCTCCTTTAGCTCAGAGAAGTTTGATCATCTGAAGCCTTCTTCTCTCAACTCGTCAAAGTCATTCTCCATCCAGCTTTGTTCCATTGCTGGTGAGGAGCGGCATTCCTTGGAAGGTGAGAGGTCCTCTGATTTTTAGAATTTCAGCTTTCTGCTCTGTTTTTTCCCCATCTTTGTTGTTTTATCTACCTTTGGTTTTTGATGATGGTGACGTACAGATGGGGTTTTGGTGTGGATGTCCTTTCTGTTTGTTAGTTTTCCTTCTAACAGTTAGGACCCTCCACTACAGGCCTGTTGGAGTATGCTGGAGGTCCACTCCAGACCCTGTTTCCCTGGGTATCAGCAGCAGAGGCTGAAGAACAGTGAATATTGCTGAATAGCAAATGTTGCTGCCTGATCATTCCTCTGGAAGCTTCATCTCAGGGGGGTACCCAGCCATGCGAGGTGTCAGTCTGCCCCTACTGGGGGGTGCCTCCCAGTTAGGCTATTCAGGGGTCAGGGACCCACTTGAGGAGGCAGTCTGACCATTCTCAGATCTCCAGCTGCATGCTGGGAGAACCACTACTCTCTTCAAAGCTGTCAGACAGGGACATTTAAGTCTGCAGAGGTTTCTGCTGCCTTTTGTTTGGCCATCTCCTGCCCCCTGAGGTGGAGTCTACAGAGGCAGGCAGTCCTCCTTGAGCTGCAGTGGTTTCCACCCAGTTTGAGCTTCCTGGCTGCTTTGTTTACCTACTCAAGCCTCAGCAATGCTGGGCACCCCTCCCCCAGCCTCGCTGCCACCTTGCAGTTCGATTTCAGTCTGCTGTGCTAGCAATGAGCGAGGCTCTGTGGGCTTGGGACCCTCTGAGCCAGGTGCGGGATATAATCTCCTGGTGTGCCGTTTACTAAGACTGTTGGAAAAGCGCAGTATTAGGGTGGGAGTGACCCGATTTTCCCGGTGCCATCTGTCACAAATTCCCTTGGCCAGGAAAGGGAATTCCCTGATCCTTTGTGCTTCTTGGGTGAGGCGATGCCTCACCCTGCTTTGGCTCACACTCGGTGGGCTGCACCCACTGTCCTGCACCCACTGTCCAACAAGCCCCAGTCAGATGAAGCCAGTACCTCAGTTGGAAATGCAGAAATCACCCGTCTTCTGCGTCACTCACGCTGGGAGCTGTAGACTGAAGCTGTTCCTATTTGGCCATCTTGGAACTGCCCCCAACCATTTGGTTTTCTTCCTTGATAAATTGCTTTTTATTCCACATTAGTATTTCATCTTCAACAGTAGACTGAAAGGCTAGTACAAATTTGTTCATTTAATTAGCAAATAGTTACTGAGTGCCTTCTATATGTCAGTTACTGTGCTGAATGTATAACGTAAGTAACATAGACCACTCTCCTTGCCCTAATAGAGCTTACAAAGTGAGTTACTTGTTTTCTTTTTCACCTTATGGTGTTGAAATAGAATTGAATATTTTTCTTTAGACAAACTCAGTTTGACAACCATCACTTTCGTTCAAATATCTACTTTTGGCTCCAGGCATCCAGTGGGGTTTCCTAGAATAAAGTCACCTCAGACTGATATTACAATTTCAAATATTGAATGCTGTTCTTGAAAATGATGTTTTTCTAAAAAATGGTGTCTGATATGCCTATTAGGTACCCAAATAGATAAGCAGTTGATCACTCAGGTCTGGATTTAGAAGATAAATTTAATTTAATTTTGGTAGTCACATGTTTCTAAATGATATTTAAAGCCATAAAACAGGATGTAACTGCTGGAGTGGTGGAGGTAGAGAATAAGAGGTCTTGGACTGAATCTTGGGATACTTGAACATTTTGAAGTTGTGGAGATATGAAAAAAGAGAGTTGACAAGCTAAGGGTTATAGAGACACATACACATATATACACAGTCCTTGACTTACAATGATTTGAATTACAAATTTTCAACTTTTGCCAAAACAGTACACATTCAGTAGAAACCATACTTCTAGTCCTCATACAACCATTCTGTTTTTCACTTTCAGTACAATATTCAATAAATTACATAAGCTGTTCAACACTTTATTATAAAATAGGTTTTGTGTTAGAAGATTTTGCCTAATCATAGCCTGATGTAAGTATTCTGATCATGTTTAAGGTGGGCTAGGCTAAGCTATCCTATTTGGTAGGTTAAGCATATTAAATGCATTTAAAAAATAGACTCAGAAGTACATGTGCAGGTTTGTTACATGGGTGTATGGTGTAATGCTGGGGTTTGGGCTTCTAGTGAACCCATCATCCAAATAGTGAACATAGTACCCATTAGTTAGTTTTTCAGCCTTTACCCCATCTCTTCTTCCCTCCTTTTGGAGTCCCCTGTTTTTATTATTTCCATCTTTATGTTCCTGTGTACACATTGTTTAGCTCCCACTTAAATGTGAAAATATGGGCTGGGCATGGTGGCTCACGCCTGTAATCACAACACTTTGGGAGGCTGAGGCGGGCAGATAACTTGAGGTCAGGAGTTCAAGACCAGCCTGGCCAACATGGTGAAACCCCATCTCTACTAAAAATACAAAAACTAACTGGGCATGGTGGTGCATGCTTGTAGTCCCAGCTACTCAGAAGGCTGAGGCATGAGTATTGAACCTTGGAGGCGAAGGTTGCAGTGAGCTGAGATTGCACCACTGCACTCCAGCCTGGGCAACAGAGTGAGACCCCATTTTAAAAACAAAACTAAAAAATAAGTGAAAACATGGTATTTGATTTTCTGTTTCTGCATTAATTCACTTAGGATAATGGCCTTCAGCTACATCCATGTTGCTGCAGAGGATATGATTTCATTCTTTTTTATGGCTGTGTGGTATTCCATGGTGTATATGTACCACATTTAAAAAATCCAATCTACCATTGATGGACACTTAGGTTGATTCCATGACTGCCATTATAAATAGTGCTGTGATAAACATACAAGTGCAGTTGTCTTTTGATAAAATGATGTCCTTTTCTTTAGGTAGGTGCCCCCTAGTGGATTGCTGGGTTGAATGACAGTTCTAAGTTCTTTGAGAAATCTCCATACTATTTGCCTTACAGTTGAACTACTTTACATTCCCACCAGCAGTGTATAAGTGTTCCCTTTTCACTGCATACTTGCCAAATCTGTTATTTTTTGACTTTTTAATAGTAGCTTTCCTGACTGGTATAAGATGGTATCTCATCATAGTTTTAATTTGTATTTCTCTGATAGTGATGTGGAGCATTTTTTCATGTTTATTGGCTGCTTTTATGTCTTCTTTTGAGAAGTGTCTGTTCATGTCATTGGCTCACTTTTTAAGGGGTTTTTAGTTTTTTTCTTGTTGATTTGTTTAAGTTTCTTATAGATTCTATGTATTACTCCTATGTCAAATGTATAGTTTGCAAATATTTTCTCCCATTCTGTAGGTTGTCTGTTTACTCTGTTGATTCTGCTGTACAGAGATGCCTTAGTTTAATTAAGTCTCATGTATCTATTTTGGTTTCTGTTGAATTTGCTTTTAAGATTTTAGTCATAATTGTTTTGTCTAGGCCAATGTCCAGAAGAGTTTTTCTTACTTTTTCTTTTAGGACTTTTATAGTTTGAGGTCTTATATTTAAGTCTTTAATCCATCTTGAGTTAATTATTGTATATGATGAGAGGTAGGAATCCAGTTTCATTCTTCTGCATATGCCTGACTAGTTTTCCCAGCACCATTTATTGAATAAGGTGTTCTTTCCCCATTGTATATTTTTGTTGACTTTGTTTAAAATCAGTTGGTTGTAGGTGTGGGCTTTATTTCTGGGTTCTCTTCTGTTTCATTAATATATGCATCTATTTTTGTGCCAGTACCATGTTGTTTTGGTTACTATAGCCTTGTAGTATAGATTGAAGTTAGGTAATATGATGCCTCCAGCTTTGTTCTTTTTGCTTAGAATTGCTTTGGCTATTTGAGCTCTTTTTTGGTTTCACATGAGTTTTAGAATTTTTTTTTTACTTCTGTGAAAAATGACTTTGGTAATTTTATAGGAATGGCATTGAATCTATAGATTGCTTTGGGTGGTATGGTCATTTTAATGATGTTGATTCTTTCAGCTATAAGCATTGAATGTTTTTCTATTTGTGTCATCTATGATTTCTTTCATCGGTGTTTGGTATACATTTAATTACCTGGTAATTACCAGGTAACTTTTTACCAGGTAATTAATTACAAGGTAATTTTTTTTGGCTAGTATAAGTGATATTGAGTTATTTATTTGGTTCTCAGCTTGGATACTATTGGTGTATGGAAATGCTACACCATGGAATACCACACAGCCATAAAAAAGAATGAAATCATATCCTTTGCAGCAACATGGATGTAGCTGAAGGCCATTATCCTAAGTGAATTAATGCAGAAACAGAAAATCAAATTCCATGTTTTCACTTATTTTTTAGTTTTGTTTTTGAAATGGGGTCTCACCCTGTTGCCCAGGCTGGAGTGCAGTGGTGCAATCTCAGCTCACTGCCACCTTCGCCTCCAAGGTTCAATTCTCATGCCTTAGCCTTCCGAGTAGCTGGGACTACAAGCATGCACCACCATGCCCAGTTAGTTTTTGTATTTTTAGTAGAGATGGGGTTTCACCATGTTGGCCAGGCTGGTCTTGAACTCCTGACCTCAAGTGATCTGCCCGCCTCAGCCTCCCAAAGTGTGATTACAGGCGTGAGCCACCATGCCCAGCCCACATTTTCACTTATAAGTGGGAGCTAAACAATATGTACACATTTTGTACATTGATTTTGTATCCTGAAACTTTACTGAATCCATTTATAAGTTCCAGGAGTCTTTTGGAAATCTCTTGATTTCTGCCTTAATTTAATTGTTTACCCAAAATTCATTCAGGTACAAGCTGTTTAGTTTCCATGTATTTTTGTGGTTTTGAGTTCTTCTTGGTATTGATTTCTAATTTTATTTTATTATGGTTCAAGAAGATGCTTGATATGATCTGGATTTTTTTGAATTTATTGAGACTTGCTTTATGACAGAGCATGTGGTCAAGTTTAGACAATGTTTCATGAGCAGATGAGAAAAATGTACATGCTGTGGTTTTGGAATAGAGTATTCTGTAGATGTTTGTTAGGTCCATTTGATCAAGAGTCCAATTTAAGTCCAGAGTTAGTTTTCTGCTTCAGTGAACTGTCTAATGCTGTCAATGGGGTTGTTGGAGTCCCCCACTTATTAATGTATGGCTATCTCTTAGGTCTAGCAGTATTTGTTTTTTAAACCTGGGTACTCCAATGTTGGGTGTATATTTATTCAGCAGAGTTAAATCTTCTTGTTCAATTGAACCCTTTAATGTTACATAATACACTTCTTTGTCTTTTTTTTTTTTAACTGTTGTTAGTTTAAAGTCTGTTTTATTTGGTATAAGACTAGCCACCCCCGTTTATTTATATGACAGATCTTTCTCCATCCTTTACTTTGAGCCTGTGGGTGTCATTACATGTGAGATGGATCTCTTGAAGATAGCAGAAGTTTGGGTCTTGCATTTTAATCCAATTCAGTACTTGTGTCTTCTAAATGGAACATTTAGGCTGTTAATGTTCAAGGTTAATATTTATATGTGAGGTTTTGTTCCTGTCATAGTGTTGTTAGCTAGTTGCTTTGTGGTCACAATTGTGTAATTGCTACATGGGATCTGTGCGTTTTGCACTTATGTGTGCTTTTATGGTAGCACATATCATTCTTTCATTTCCATGGTTAGAACTATTTTTAGCATTTCTTGTAGTTTCAGCCTGATGAATTCCATTAGTATTTGCCTGTCTGAGAAAGACTTTATTTCTTCTAGAATATGTTTATGAAGCTTAGTTTGGCAGGATATGAAATTTTGGGCTGGCGTTTTTTTATTCTTTAAGAAGGCTAAAGATAGGCCCCAATCTCATCTGGTTTGTAAGGTTTCTGCTGAGAAGTCTACTGTTAGTCTGACAAGATTTCCTTTATAGGTAATTTGGCCCTTTTCCTGAGCTGCCTCTAAGATTTTTTTCTTTCACATTGACCTCGGATACTCTGATAACTACATCTGTTGGGGATGGTCATCTTGCATAGCATCTTGTAGGTGTGCTTTGAATTTCTTAAATCTGGGTGTTGAATTGTCTACCCAAGATTAGGGAAATTTTCCTGAATTATTCCCTAAAATATATTTTTGAAGTTGTTTTCTAGCTTTTTCTTTTCTCTCAGGAATGCTATTACATTATGGGTTTGGTCACTTTACATAATCTCATGTTTCTTGGAGGCTTTGTTCATTTTCTAAAATTATTTTTTCTTTATTTTAGTGTGGGTTAATTCAAAAGATTAATCTTCAAGCTCTGAAATTCTTTCTCTGATCTAGTCTATTGTTAAAGCTTTCAACTGTATTTTGAAATTCTATTAGTGAATTTTTCAATTCCAGAAGTTTTCTTTGTTTTTTTCTTAATATGGTTCTCTTGTCTTTCATATCCTGAATCATTTTTCTGGTTTGTTTGGATTAGATTTAAACTCTCTTGGATCCTGTTGAGTTTCTTTGCAATCCGTATTTTGAATTCTTTATCTGTCATTTCAAACTTTTCAATCTGGTTAGCATCCATTGCTAAGAGCTAGTGTGATCCTTTGGAGGTGTCAAGACACTTTGACTTTTTGTACTGCCAGAGTTCTTGTGCTGATTCCTTCTCATTCAATGTTACTGTTACTTCTTATTTTTGAATTTGCTATTGTTTGGATGGAAGATTAACTTTTTTTTTTACAGTTTTTAATTCTTTTTTCCCTTGAGCATATGACTGTGGTTTATGTTGTACATGATCATTCAGATTCATTCCTGATTGCTTTTAGGGGGCCAAGGCTCTGTAGGGGCTCTTTGGTTCTGGGTAGTGTCTGTGTGATGGCTTTCTCAGATGCTGCTTGTTGTAGTGGTGTACTGGACATATGAGCCAACGTACTGTTGCCTAAAAGGCTGACAGTGTGGAGGTCTCCGGAAGATTATGGACTAGCACTAAGCGCCTCTGATAGCAGGTTTTTTGTTTAGTGGTGCAGTTCAGCCTGTAATCCAGTAGATGGCACTGAAGAGTAAGAGATAGCTTACCCTGGGTAAGGCTAATGTTGAGTGGAAGCACCCACCCTGATTGGGGCTGAGGGGTGGAAAGATATCATGTTGGGGTGCATTGAGGTCTTAGGAGAAGGGGTGAGGGTGCACAGTTCCTCATCCTGAGCCACCAGGAACATAATCCACTTCCTTATTATGCTCCTGTTGCAGGGCTCTCAACCTTCGGTACATAAAGATTTTGTTCTTCGGATCCTGGCCACAGTGTTGCTGCATGCTACAGATGCACCCTCTGAGGGCTACCATCAAAATGGGCTTGGGGCAGCACCTCTTTTCCCACTCCAGAGCAGGCAACTCTTTGACTTGTCTTGCCTCTATTACCGGGATAGCTGCTATTCTATGTAGGGAGGGTGAGTTGGGCCCTACCCTTTGTGGAAGCCTAAGCTACCAGGGCTCACTTTCAGCAGGGGTAGAGCTGGCGTGAAAAGCATGAAAACACTTTCTCCATGTGCATGCATGCTGGTCTTTAGTGAGAAGAACAACTGCTGTATCTGCAACAATATGCAGGGAAACGCAGTAAATAACCCCTTCCCCACATCTGTTCCCAGGCATAGGTGCTGCCCACTTCAATGATTGGTGCTGCACTTGCATTTCCTTTGTCCCAAGGGAGCTGTGCTCCACTGTCTTTTATGGGTGGCCCATCCTGAGGGTTAGATCTCACAGGGTTCTGCAGCTTCCTGAGAACCCATTGGTCCCTTGTGCTTGCAGAAGTCAGAGTGACTTGAGTATGTTTTTGGTTTTGGGGAACCTGCCCCAAAAATCACATAGGTTCTTTTCTATTTTCCTAAGCATCAGCTGGCTTGAGAAATAAAGGGACAGAGTACAAAAGAGAGAAATTTTAAAGCTGGGCATCCAGGGGAGCCATCACACGTTGGTAGGATCCGTGATGCCCCACAAGCCACAAAAACCAGCAAGTTTTTATTAGGGATTTTCAAAAGGGGAGGGAGTGTGTGAATAGGTGTGGGTGACAGACATCAAGTACTTAACAGGGTAATAGAATATCACGAGGCAAGTGGAGGCAGGGCGAGATCACAGGACCACAGGACCACAGGACCGAGGCAAAATTAAAATTGCTAATGAAATTTCAGGCACCATTGTCATTGATAACATCTTATCAGGAGACAGGGTTTTGAGATCAACCGGTCTGACCAAAATTTATTAGGCAGGAATTTCCTCTTCCTAATAAGCCTGGGAGCGCTATGGGAGACTGGAGTCTATCTCACCTCTGCAATCTCGACCATAAGAGACAGGTACGCCCCAGGGGGGCCAGTTCAGAGACCTATCCCTAGGTGCACATTCTCTTTCTCAGGGATGTTCCATGCTGAGAAAAAGAATTCAGCAATCTTTTTCCCATTTGCTTTTGAAAGAAGAGAAATATGGCTCTGTTCTGCCTGGCTCACCGGTGGTCAGAGTTTAAGTTTATCTCTCTTATTCCCTGAACAATTGCTATTATCCTGTTCTTTTTTCAAGGTGCTCAGATTTCATATTGCAGAAACACACATGCTGTACAATTTGTGCAGTTAATGCAATTATCGCATAGTCCTGAGGCGACATACATCCTTCTCGGCTGACAGGATTAAGAGATTAAAGCAAAGACAGGCATAGGAAATCACCAGGGTGTTGACTGGGGAAGTGATAAGTGTCCATGAAATCTTCACAACTTATGTTTAGAGATTGCAGTAAAGGCAGGCATAAGAAATTACAAAAGTATTAATTTGTGGACCTAATAAATGTCCATAAAATCTTCACAATCCATGTTCTTCTGTCATGGCTTCAGCCGGTCCCTCTGTTTGGGGTCCCTGACTTCCTGCAACATTTTGGGGGATCTAGTGGTACGATGACGCAAAGGCAGAGAATCTCCAGGAAGGGCAGAGGTCCACCAAGAGTACACAAGCAGTGTGGCACCCACCATCTCAGTTCAGCTCTCAGAGGAGTGCAGACACACCTATGCAAGCTGGCCACTCTCTGTCCTTGGGAAAATCTCAGATTGCCACTGATAACATTGTCCTGGGTCATGAAGGCAGGGGAGCTCCCCAACAGTTTGGCAGTTTGGCAGATTGTCAACAAAGTAAAAGGAGCAGAGCAGCAGTCCAATCTACCCTTTCTGTAGGGCTCCACGTTCTTTGGGGTCAATCTCTGCCAGACTCGCTGCTTTTCTTTTCTGCATCCCAACTTCTTACTGAGGGCACTCCAACAGATCCTGGTTCTGTTCCCTCAGTTTTCCATACAGAGCTTGTCCATTCACTTGTATGTTTGAGCTTTTTTCCTGAGAACTGGCATTTGATTTCCTTAGTAGCCATCATTTTCCCTCTTCTTGCATTTTCAACTTACGATATTTTCAACTTATGATGGGTTTATTGGGACATAACCTCCTCATAAGTTGGCAAGCATCTACATATCTTTCTTCAGCTGGTTGCAGAAGAAGAGTCAGAGAGACACTCTCTGGATAGCCAGGAACACATGTCCATTGCTTTGAACTGCCTCTGAAGGCCATGTGGAAAGAACCTGAGAGTGGCCTCTAAGAGCTGAGAATGGCCTCTGGATGATAGCTAACAGGGAAAGGGAAACCTAGTCATATATCCCAAGGAACACAATTCTGCCAACAAAAAGAATGAGCTTGGAAGCAGATTCTTTCCCAGAACTTCCCTGATAAGAACTCAGTCCAGCTGACAGCTTGAGTTCAGATTTGTAATATTCTGAGCATACCCCTCCGTGCTGTACTAAATTTCTGATCTACCGACAGTAAGCTAATGAATGGGTATTTTTTAAGCTGCTAAGCTTGTGGTAATTTGTTATACAACAATAGAAAATGAATATAATACAAAAAAGGTACACATAAATTGGCAAACATGTAGGTAAATCTAAACAAACATTGTATAAAAATAACAAAATTATCTACTTGAGTGTCCTCAAAAAAAGATAAAGTAAAATTTGGAGCAAAAAAATATACGTACAACTTTTATGAACCCATAAAAATTAAAAAGCAATTTACAAAAGCAAAAAAAATTGAAAGAGGCTAGCCATAGTTAAAATATTCTAAGATCTTTATATTTGGGGGGCAGGAATTTGTGGGTGTGGTATCTCCTAAAATCTAAACTACCCTCCTTCTTGGGCAAATGGCTATCCAGCCAGAGACCACAGTTCTCTGCCTCCCATTTTGACTAGGTGCAGCCATATCTAAAGTTCTAATCAATGTGAGTTGGAGTCATGTGTGTGACTTTCGCTTTTTTTGCTTAAAAGGAAATTGCTTGCCGTGGACTTTTCTCTTCCTCTTTCCTGATATTTGAAACATGAACAATTTTGACTATACAAATGCAGCCTGTAAGGGATGGGGGAGCAAAAAAACAAAAACAAACAACAAAAACAAAGCACAAGAAAGAAAGAAAGAAAAAAAAAGGA
Organism: Pongo pygmaeus; assembly: GCF_028885625.2. NCBI lineage: Eukaryota > Metazoa > Chordata > Mammalia > Primates > Hominidae > Pongo > Pongo pygmaeus. The sequence continues at coordinate 89,969,286 of NC_072384.2, forward strand.
ATCATCTGGGTCCCTGAATGACTAAATAGATCAGAGGCATACTGCTAACCTGACTGTATATCCTGGAACTGGAGTGCTACAATCGCAGAAATCTAAAATATAGGGGCATTTGGCTTAGCAAAATTTAGGGCTTAGTAGTGAGGCAGTAGCTCTTGTGTTGTTTAGGATACAGAAGCAGTTGGCTTTTCCAGTCTGTAAGGCTCAAATTTCTGGATTCTCTATCCCCTTACTTCTCTGCTTGCAAATTGGCATATTTTTACCTTAGCTCATCTTTTTCTTATAATACCTTGCTAAAAGCAGCAAGAGCAGCCATTCATATCCTTGTTACTTTTAGTAATGTATTATAAGAAATAGCATGAGATAAGACTATGGCTCAAAACCTTTCCTAAAGCCTCTTTCAAGAAAGGAAGAAAATTCTTTGCAAAGGTCAAATTAAGGATGTTGCCTTCCAGCCTAAACCTGTTGTTTCAGATGGCCTCAAAGTAGCCATTATTAGAATGAGAAAGAAGGAGACAGGAAGCCAAGAAGTCAGGAAAAAGGCAGGCTTAAAAAACATGTCCAAAAAACCCCGTAAAACTTTGATGTAGTTACTGGCATATAAAGGAACAGGAAATGAACAGAAACCTACTGATATGGTTTGGCTGTGTCCCCACCCAAATCTCAACTTGAATTGTATCTCCCAGAATACCCACATGTTGTGAGAGGGACCCAGGGGGAGGTAATTGAATCATGGGGGCCGGTCTTTCCCATGCTATTCTTGTGATAGTGAGTAAGTCTCACAAGATCTGATGGGTTTATGAGGGGGTTTCTGCTTTTACTTCCTCATTTTCTCTTGCTGCCACCATGTGAAGAAGTGCTTTTTGCCTCCCACCATGATTCTGAGGCCTTCTCAGCCATGTGGAACTGTAAGTCCAATTAAACCTCTTTTTCTTTCCAGTCTTGGGCATGTCTTTATCAGCTGTGTGAAAACGGACTAATATACCTACTAAGGTGTTTGGAGAATTACACTGCCATTGGGTCTATAAGTAAGATCCTGTGAGAGGCCGTGATCTTTCAGTCCTTAAAGCAACCCTCAGCCTCCCAAATCTGCCTTAGCAAAGAAGTGGGCTATTAAAATAGTGCATTCTCCTATTCCCACTTTGTCCTACCTAAACTCCCTCCAAAATCAATTATGGCCACAGAAGATTATGAACAAGGATGAAGCTCTAGAAGGCAAAAGGAGATGCCATAAGTAAGGGGATTTTTCTAAAATATCAGACCAGATGTAACCAAGAAATCCTCTCTACTATTAGGTCAAGGGGCTCTTTATAATTTCTGCCCGGCATAACTTTCATCACGTCTGTGAATCAGTGACTCTTCTGTATTTCCCATTCTTCCTTTTGTAACCACCCAAGGGGTTCACCTTGCCTGCTGCCTAGATAGAGCCGATTTATCAAGTCAGGACAGTTGCAATAGAGAAAGAGTAATTCATGCAGAGCTGGCTGTGCGGGAGACCAGATTTTTATTATTACTCAAATCAGTCTCCCCGAAAACTCAGGGATCAGAGTTTTTAAAAACAATTTGGTGGATGGGGGTGGTGGTGGGGGGTGGGGCAGTGAATTGAGAGTGCTGATTGGTTGGCTCAGGGATGAAATCTTAGGGAGTCAAAGCTGTTCTGAGTCAGTTCCTGGGTAGGGGCCACAGAACTGGTTGGCAGGTCTAGGTGGGGCCGTCTGGTTGTTAGAAATGCAAAAATTTGAAAAGACATCTCAAAAGGCTGATCTTAGGTTCACAATACTGATGTTACCTTCAAGAAAAGCTGAGAAGTCAGGAAAAAGGCAGGATTAGAAAACACGTCCAAAGAACCCCATAAAACTTTAATGTAGTTATTGGTATACAAAGGAAGGGGAAGTTGCAAATCTTATGACCTCCAGAATAATGATTGTTAATATTTAGAATTCCATCCCCTCTCATTTAACTTGGTGGCTGGTGGCCTTTCACTTGTTTTACAAGAACAGTTTAGCCTTTTGGAAAGGGCTATTATATAAACTATACACTAAATTCTTTCCCAAAGCTAGTTCAGCCTATGCCCAGGAATGAACAAGGACAGTATACTGTTTCCTCATATGAGAAACCTCATATGGACTGAACAGAGAGAATCTTGCATCCTCTAGATATCTTGGACTTTGGACTACATGGAATATTACATTATGTTCCATAGAGAGGGAGTGAATCTTTTCTATGTGTAGGACAAAAGTCTGCATGGATATTTGGATGGCCAGACATCTAGTTTTCCACAAAAGACTGACTCTCCTTCTTCCTAAGTATATAATCTATTTCCCCCTCCTTCCTTGGTACTGGCAAGAGACTACATTTCCCAGTCTGACTTGCAGCAAGGTATTGTCATGTACTAATTTCTCTCTACTGGACAGAAGTTCTTTGTGCAACTTCTGCCTCATTGGCTTTTAAGAAAATTATTTGTACTGATTTTCTCTCTTTCTTCTTCCTTTGGAATATAGACAAGGCAGCGGTCTAGTTTTGACCATGGAGATGAGGACAACATCCTGGCATATGGCAATGCAATGATATGGGCTAGGGCCCTGAGTAATCTAATGGAGCAGAACTGTCATATTTACCTAGATTGTTCTTTTAGATTGTTATGTGAAAAAGAAATAAACATTTTGTTAGCCACTATATCTTTGTTAGAGTAGTTTAGTCTTTTCCCTAATTAATTTAGAGGGCTAAGATAGTGTCTAAGCCTAGACTTTATTAAGCATGCATGAGAACATCTCAAGGATAACTACTGAAATAATAGAAATAGCGTATATAGCTTCTAGTAGAAAAAGCTTAATCCCCACCTTCCCCCACCCAAAAAAAAGGAAAGAAAGGAGTAGAGCAAAGGAAAAGCAGAACAAATCACACAAAGTAAGATGACAGAAACAAATCCAGAAATATAAGTATTTTCAATAATTGTAATGAACTAAATTCATCAATTAAAACTCCTAAGAGCACAGAAAGATTAAAAATTAAAAAAAAAGAAATGAAAAAATATACTAGGGAAATAACCAAAATGAAGTTAAGGTAGTTATATTTCTGTCAGACAAAATAAACTCTGACATACAAAAACAAATTGGGGGTAGAAAGGGTCACAACATAAAATGTTAAATTGTAAAGGAAGATATAACATTTCTAAATGTATATTCTCCTAATAATACAACTATGACAAATATGGAGATTATTTTAAAAGAAGTAGAACCCCATCTGGAAAAGTCTCCTTGATTCAGGATATAGAAAATCTCAAAGAATCCTCAAAAAAGTTCTGGAATCCTAAATAAATTGAGCAAGGTGGTTCAATAAGTTTAACAAAAGAAGTGCAAGAGTAGAATAGTAAAAATTTTAAAACATTACTGAGAGAAATTAAAGATCTAAGTTACAGAGACATTCTGAGTTCACGGATTGGAAGACAAAATATTATCAAAACGGCATTGTCTCTGAATTGATCTACAAATTCAATGCAATCCCTATTAAAATCCTAGCAGGCTTTTCCTTTTTTTCCCAGAAATCAACTGAGTGATCCTAAAATTTACATAGAAATCCAAGGACTTGGAATAGCCAAAATAATTTTGAAAGACAAGAAAACACAGTTTACTTTTTCCTTTACAATCTGGATTGCTTTAACATCTTTGTTGCTTGTTGCACTAGCTTTTAGAATCTCCAGTAAAATGTTGATAGAAATAGTAAAAGCAGACATTTTTGCCTTGCTTTTTTTGATTTTAGGGTGAAAGCATTTACCATCACATATGATTTTACCCTTGAGTGTTTTATAAATGCCCTTTATCAGATTGAGGACACTTTCTTTATTTCTGATCAATCCTTTATGCCTATTCTTTATTCTGAATCATATTGGATTTTGTAGGATGTTTATGATGCATCTACTGAGATGGTTGTGTGGTTTTGTCGTTTATTCTATTAGTATAGTATATTGCATTAACTATTAGTATAGTATATTGCATTAACTCATCCTATAAGGTTGGTTAACATATATTCCTGAGATAGATCCCCCTTGGTCAGAGTGTATAGTCTTCTTTATGTGTTGTTGAATTCTACCTGATAAGGTTGTGTGATTTAATATTTTTAAGGAATATTTATCTCTATTTTCCTTGTGATGTCTTTATGTGGCTTTGGAATTAGGATAATACTGGCCTCATAGAATAAGTGGAGAAGGCTTATTTCTCTTCTTTTTTCTTAAAGAGCTTATGATAAATGAGTATTATTTATTCTTTTTAAAAATTATTTATTTTATTTCAAAAGTTTTTTGGGGAACAGATGGTGTTTGGTTGCATGGAAAAGTTCTTTAGTGGTGATTTCTGAGATTTTGGTGCACCCGTCACCTGAGCAGTGTACACTATACCCAATTTGTAGTCTTTGATCCCTCACCCTCCTTCCACCCTTTCCCCTGAGTCCCCAAAGCCCATTATATCACTCTTATGCTTTTGCATCCTCACAGCTTAGCTCCCACTTATAAGTGAGAACATACAATGTTTGGTTTACTTCACTTAGAATAATGGTCTCCAACTCCATCCAGGCTGCAGCAAAAAAATTATTTTGCTCCCTTTTATGGCTGAGTAGTATTCCATGGTATTATATATACCACATTTTCTTTATCCACTCATTGGCTGATGGGCATTTAGACTGGTTTTATATTTTTGCAATTGCAAATTGTACTGTTATAAACATGTGTATGCAATTGTCTTTGTTGTATAATGATTTCTTTTACTCTGAGTAGATACCTAGTAGTGGGATTGCTGGATCAAATGGTAGTTCTACTTTTAGTTCTTTAAGGAAACTCCATACTGTTTTTGATAGTAGTTGTGCTAGTTTACATTCCTACCAGCAATGTAAAAGTGTTCCCTTTTTACCATATCCACTGCAACATCTATTATTTTTTTATTTTTAAATTATAGTCATTCTTGCAAGAGTAAGGTAGTATCTCATTTTAGTTTTGATTTGTATTTCCTTTGTAATTAGTGATGTTGAGAATTTTTTCATATGTTTGTTGGCCATTTACGTATCTCTTTTGAGAATTGTCTATTCATGTCCTTTGCCCACTTTTTGATGGGTTTATTTGTTTTCTTTCTTGCTGATTTGTTTGAATTCTTTATAGATTCTGGTTATTAGTCCATTGTTGGAAGTATAGTTTGTGAGTATTTTCTCCCACTCTGTGGTTGTCTGTTTACTCTGCTGATTATTTCTTTTGATGTGCAGAAGCTTTTTAGTTTAACTAGGTCCCATCTATTTATCTTTGTTTTTGTCGCATTTGCTTTCAGGTTCTTGGTCATGAATTCTTTGCCTAAGCCAATGTCTAGAAAAGATTTTTTGAAGTTATCTTCTAGAATTTTTATGGTTCAGGTCTTAGATTTAAGTCTTTTATCCATGTTGAGTTGATTTTTGTATAAGGTAAGAGATGAGGATCTAGCTTCATTCTTCTACATGTGGCTTGCCAATTATCCCAGCACCATTTGTTGAATAGGGTGTCCTTTCCCCAGTTTATGTTTTTGTTTGCTTTGTTGAAGATCAATTGGCTGAGTCTATAAAAATAGATGAATTTTTATACTCGCCTATAAAATAGATCTTTTTTTTTTTTTTTTTTTTTTTTTTTTTTTTTTTTTTTTTTTGAGATAGAGTCCCACTTTGTTGCCCAGGCTGGAGTGCAGTGGTGCAATCTCTGCTCACCACAACCTCCACCTCCTGGGCTCAAGCAATTCTCCTGCCTCAGCCTCCCAAGTAGCTGGGATTACAGGCACCCCCCACCATGCCCAGCTGATTTTTGTATTTTTAGTAGAGACAGGTTTTCACCATGTTGGCCAGGCTGGTCTAGAACTCCTAACCTCAGGTGATCCACCTGCCTCGGCCTCCCAAAGTGCTGGGATTACAGGCATAAGCCACCACTCCCAGCCACAATTTTTATACTAGTATAAAAATAACGTGTATATAGTATAAAAGTACCATGCTGTTTTGGTAACTGTAGCCCTGTAATATAATTTGAAGTCAGGTAATGTGATGCCTCCAGATATATTCTTTTTGCTTAGTCTTGCTTTAGCTATGTGGGCTCTTTTTGGTTTCATATAAATTTTAGGATTTTTTTTGTAGTTCTGTGAAAAATGATGATGGTATTTTGATGAGAATTGCATTAAATCTGTAGATTGCTTTTGGCAATATGGTCATTTTCACAATACTGATTCTACTCATCCATGAGCATGGGATGTGTTCCCATTTGTTTGTGTCACTGATGATTTCTTTCAGCAGTGTTTTTAGTTTTCCATGTAGAGGTCTTTCACCTCCTTGGTCAGGTATATTCCTACGTTTTGTTTTTACAGCTGTTGTAAAAGGAGTTGAGTTCTTGATTTGATTCTCAGCCTTGTTGTTGGTGGTTTATACCAGTGCTACTGATTTTTGTATGTTGATTTTGTATCCTGAAACTTTACTGAATTCATTTATCAGATCTAGGAGCTTTTTGGATGAATCTTTAGGGTTTTCTAGTTATACAATCATATCATCGGTGAACAGTGACAGTTTGACTTCCTCTTTACCAATTTGAATGCCTTTTATTTCTTTCTCTTGCCTGATTGCTCTGGCTAGGACTTCCAGTATAATATTGAATAGCAATGGTGAAAGTGGGCATCCTTGTCTTGTTCCAGTTCTCTGGGGGAATGCTTTCAACTTTTCCCTGTTCAGTATAATGTTGCCTATGGGTTTTTCATAGATTGCTTTTATTACCTTGAGGTATGTCCCTTCTATGCTGATTTTGCTGAGGGTTTTAATCATAAATTGATGCTGGATTTTATCAGATGCTTTTTCTGCATCTATTGAGATCATATGATTTCTGTTTTTAATTCTGTTTATGTGATATATCACATTTATTGACTTGCATATGTTAAACTATCCCTCCATCCCTGGTATGAAACCCACTTGATCATAGTGTATTATGTTTTTGATATGCTATTAGATTCAGTTAGCTAGTATTTTTGCATCTATTTTCATCAGGGATATTGGTCTGTAGTTTTCTTTTTTTGTTATGTCCTTTTCTAGTTTTGGTATTAGGGTGATACTGGCTTTATAGAATGTTTTAGGGAGGATTTCCTTTTTCTTTATCTTTTGGAATAGTTTCAGTAAGATTGGTACCAATTCTTCTTTGAATGCCTGATAGAATTCAGCTGTGAGTCTGTCTGGTCCTGGACTATTTTTGGTTGGCAGGTTTTTTAATTTTTTATTATTGTTTCAATCACATTACTTGTTATTTGTCTGTTCAGTTTCTATTTCTTCCTGATTTAATCTAGGAGGGTTGCATATTTCCAGGAATTTATACATCTTCTCCACATTTTCTAGTTTGTGCACATAAAGGTGTTCATAGTGGTCTTGAATGATCTTTCGTATTTCTGTGGGGTTGGTCGTAATACCTCCTGTTACATTTCTAATTGAGCTTATTTTGGATCTTCTCTCTTCTTGATTAATCTTGTTAATGGTCTATCAATTTTGTTTATCTTGTCAAAGAGCCAGCTTTTTGTTTCATTTATCTTTTGTATTTTTTTAATTCAATTTCATTTAGTTCTGCTCTGATTTTTTTTTTTTTTTTTTTTGAGTTGGAGTCTTGCTCTATTGCCAGGCTGGAGTGCACCAGCATGATCTCAGCTCACTGCAACCTCCGCCTCCTGGGTTCAGGCAATTCTCCTGCCTCAGCTCCCAAGTAGCTGTGATTACAGGCACCTGCTACCACGCCTGGCTAATTTTTTGTATTTTTAGTAGAGACAGGGTTTCACTATGTTGGCCAGGCTGATCTTGAACTCCTGACCTCAGGTGATCCACCTCCCTCGGCCTCCCAAAGTGCTGGGATTACAGGTGTGAGCTGCCACGCCCAGCCTGATCTTTGTTATTTCTTTTGTTCTGCTTGGTTTGGGTTTGTTCTTGTTTCTCTAGTTCCTTGAGGTGTGACCTTAAGATTGTCTATTTATGCTCTTTCAGAATTTTTGATGTAGGCATTTAATGTTGTGAACCTCCCTCTTAGCACTGCTTTTGCCGTATCCCAGAGGTTTTGATAGGTAGTGTCACTATTATCATTCAGTTCAAAAGAATTTTTTAACTTCCATCTTGACTTTGTTGTTGACCCAAAGATCATTCTGGAGCAGATTATTATTATTGTTGTTATTATTATTATTATTATTGAGATGGGGTCTCATTCTGTCACCCAAGCTGGGGTACAGTGGTGCCCTCTTGGCTCACTGCAACCTCCACCTCTTGGGTTCAAGCGATTCTCCTCCCTCAGCCTTCCGAGTAGCTGGGATTGCAGGTGTGTGCCACCACACCCAGCTAATTTTTGTATTTTTAGTAAAGACGGGGTTTTGCCACGTTGGCCAGGCTGGTCTCAAACTTCTGACATCAGGTGATCCACCTGCCTTGGCTTCCCAAAGTGCTGGGATTACAGGCGTGAGCCACCACACCCGGCCTGGAGCAGATTATTTAATTTCCTTGTATTTGTATAGTTTTGAGGGTTCCTTTTGGAGTTAATTTCCAGTTTTCTTCCACTGTGGTCTGAGAGGGTAGTTGATATAATTTTGATTTTCTTAAATTGAGACTTGTTTTGTGGCCTATCATATGGTCTGTCTTGGAGAATGTTCCAGGTTCTGCTGAAAATAATGTATATTCTGTGGTTGTTGGTTAGAATGTTCTGTAAGTATCTGTTAAGTCCATTTGTTCTAGGGTATAGTTTAAGTCCGTTGTGTCTTTGTTGACTTCTGTCTTGATGACCTGTCTACTGCTGTCAGTGGAGTATTGAAGTCCCCCACTATTAATGTGTCGCCATCTATCACATTTCTTAAGTCTTTTTTATAAATGTGGGAGCTCCAGTATCAGGTGCATACATATTTAGGATTATGATATTTTCCTGTTAGACTGATCCTTTCATCATTATATAATGTTCCTCTTTGTCTTTTTTAACTGTTGTGGCTTTAAAGTCTGTTTTGTCTGATTTAAGAATAGCTACTCCTGCTCACTTTTGGTTTCAATTTGCATAGATTATCTTTTTCCATCCTTTTACCTTAAGTTTACATGAGTCCTTATGTGTTAGATGAGTCTCCTGAAGATAGAAGATACTTGGTTGGTGAGTTCTTATCTATTCTGCCATTCTGTATATTTTAAGTGGAACTTTTAGGCCATTTACATTTAACATTAGTAATAAGATGTGAGGTACTGTTCTATTCATCATGCTAGTTGTTGCCTGAATACTTTGTGTGTGTTTTTTTTATTGTGTTATTGTTTTATAGGTTCTGTGAGACTTATGCTTTAAGGAGGTTCTATTTTGGTGTATTTCAAGGTTTTGTTTCAAGATATAGAACTTCTTTTAGCATTTCTTTTAGTGCTGGCTTGGTAGTGGTGAATTCTCTCAGTATTTGCTACCTTCATTTATGAATCTTAGTTTTGCTGGATATAGAATTCTTGGCTGGCAATTATTTTGTTTGAGAAGGCTAAGGATAGGACCCCAATCATTTCTGGCTTGTAGGGTTTCTGCTCAGAAATCTGCTGTTAATCTGATAAATTTTCCTTTATAGGTTACCTGATGCTTTTGCCTCACATCTCTTAAGATTCTTTCCTTCGTCTTGACTTTAGATAACCTGATGACTATGTGCCTATGTAATGATCTTTTGCACTGAATTTCCACGATGTTCTTTGAGCTTCTTGTATTTTGATGTCTAGATCTCTAGCAAGGCCAGGGAAGTTTTCCTCAATTATTCTCTCAAATAAATTTTCCAAACATTTAGATTCCTCTTCTTCCTCAGGAGCACTAATTATTCTTAGATGTGGCTGTCTAACAAAATCCCAATTTTTGGGGGAGCTTTGTTCATTTTTTATAATTCTTCTTTCTTTGTCTTTGTCTGATTCAGTTAATTCAAAAACCTTCTCTTTGAGCTCTGAAGTTCTTTCTTCTACTTGTTCTAGTCCATTGTTGACACTCTACAGTGCAGTTCGTATTTCTCTGTGTCTTTCATTTCCAGAAGTTGTGATTGTTTTTTCTTCATGATATCTGTTTCTCTGGAGCATTTTTCATTCATATCCTGTATTGTTTTTAAAAATTTATTTAAGTTGTTTTTCACCTTTCTCTGGTATCTCCTTGAATAAGTTAATAATTAACCCTCTGAATTCTTCATCTGGTAATTCAGAGATTTCTTCTTGGTTTGGATTTATTGATAGGGAGCTAGTGAAGTCTTTTGGGGTGTTATAGAACTCTGTTTTGTCATATTATTAGAATTACTTTTCTGATTCCTTCTCATTTGGACTATTTAGACTATTTTAGTGGAAAAATGTGAAACCCAAGGGCTGCTGTTCAGATTCTTTTGTCCCACAGGGTGATCTCTTATTGTTATGCACTCTGCCTTCCCCTAGGAATAGGGCTTCCTGAGAGCTGGACTGCAGTGTTTGTTCTTGGTTTTCTGGGTCTAGCCACCCAGCAGGGCTACCAGGCTCTGGGCTGGTGCTGGGGAATGTCTGCAGAGAGTCCCGCGATGTGATCTGTGTTCAGGTCTCCCAGCCATGTATACCTGCACCTGCTCTGGTGGAGGTGGAAGAGGAGTGAAGTAGACTGCAAGAGTCCTTGGTTGTAGATATGTTTAATGTGCTGGCTTTCTTGAATGTTGGTTATGCTAGCAGTAAAGTTGTCATGTGGAGAGACTCAGGACCTCTGGTTAGCCAGGGTGTTGCAGGCAGTGGAGTTAGCTGTTGGTTTCTCTTTCTTTGGAGCAGGATTATTCTGTCATGAGTAGCTGTAATGTCCTGAGTTGGTTGGCCTCCAGCCAGGAGGCACTTTCAAGAGAGCACCAGCTGCAATATTAGAAGGGGAATATAAGCTTGCCCTAAGCTGGCCAGGATAAATATTTGGGTTTCTCAGGTGATGGATGGGGCCATAAAGCTCCCAAGAGTTTATGTCTTTTGTGATCAGGTGCTGGGGCAGGTAGAGAAATACCATCTGGTGGGGTACAGGGTTAGGCAGGTCTGAGCTCAGACTCTCCTGGGCAGGGCTTGCCACAGCCATTGTGAGGGATGGGGTGTGGTTCTCGAGCCAATAGAGTTATGTTTCAGAGGGGATTATGGCTGCCTCTGTCGCTAGGGAAGTGGAGGAAAGCCAGTACTGATAGGCCTTACCGAGCTCCCACGCAGCTGGTGAAGCTGGTCTCGCTCCCATCATGCCCCGCTAACAGCACCAAGTTTATCTCCAGGCAGGCTGTGCAAGAGCCTCAGATGTTGCCCCAGGATATAAACTTTCCTACTGAGAAGACAAGCACAGCTTTCAGGCCTTACCTCTCCCTGTCTGCCCACACAATGGGTCGTGGTCTTACACTCCTTTCTGCAGCAGTTCCTGTTCACCCCGCTAAATTCTGCTCAAGAGAGTTTGTTCCTAGTCAAAATTATTACAAAGTTCAATTGAAAGTTTCTTTCAGCCTGCGTACCTCCCAAATTCTGCCAGCTGCATTCCTCAAAGGCCCCTGTGAAATATAGTGAGGGATGGCTTCCCTATTGAGCTGGAGAATGGGAGTGCCTACAAGCCTCTTCCCACTGCTGCTTTTACTTTTATATTTTGTGCTAAATCTGTTTCAGCTCTAGGAAAGCTGAAGTCCTCCCATAATCTGGATTTTTCCAGTTCCTCAGTGAGTATGTGTGTTTGAAGGCAAGATTTCCCCCTTTCATACTTTGGAAAGTCACAGTTTTTTGTCTGTCTTATGGAATTTCCAGTGGTGTGCACTTCTTTCAAAGAATCTGTGAATTCTCTCAGTTTTCCTAGTACGTTCCTGTGGTAGTTCTTGGAGCAAAAGTCCATGGTGTCAGTCTCCACATGCTGTTCTGTCCATCCAATTGGGAGCTGCATGTTAGCCCTGTCACTTGTCCACCATCTTCCCTGACTGCTGCTATTTCTTCACTGTCTGATAGATTTAACTAGTGCAGCCATCTGGGCCTGGGATTTTCTTAATGAAAAAGAAAATTTAATAATTAACTCAATCTCTTTCCTTATTACAGATCTATTCAGATTTTTCTACTTCACTTAAAATTAATTTTTGGTAATTTGTATGTTTGCAGGAATTTGCCCATTTCATAAAAGTTGTCTAACTCATTGGTATAAAGCTGTTTATGAGATTCCTTTATAATCCTTTTAATTTATCTAGGGTAAGAGTTGATGTACTCTTTTGGTGATTTGTTTCTTCTCTTTATTTTTTGATCAGTCTAGATGAAGCTTTGTAAATATTAATGTTTTCCCAAAACCAGTTTTTTACTTCAATAATTTTATTTATTCCTTTTCTATTTTTTCTTTTTTCTTTTCTTTTCTTTCTTTCTTTTTTTTTTTTTATATGGAGTCTTACTCTTTCACCCAGGCTGGAGTGCAATGATGCAATCTTGGCTCACTGCAACCTCCACCTCCCAGGTTCAAGCAATTTTCCTGCCCCAGCCTGCCGAGCAGCTGGGATTACAGGTGCCTACCACCATGCCTGGCTAATTTTTGTATTTTCAGTAGAGACAGGGTTTTACCATGTTGGCTTGGCTGGTCTCAAACTCCTGGCCTCAAGTGATCTGCCCACCACAGCCTCCCAAAGTGCTGAGATTACAGACGTAAGCCACCACACCCAGCCTATTTTTTCTTTTATTGACTTCTCTTCTAAGCATTATTATGTTTTTCTGCTTACTTTTGTATAGTTTGCTCTTATTTTTCCAGTTTTTTTTTGTAGAAATTTAGGTTACGGATTTGAGATGTTTCTCTATCAATGTATGTGTTTAGAGCTAGAAATTTACCTGTAAGCACTGCTTTAGCTGCATCATATACATTTTGGTATGTTTCGTTTTCATTTATTTCAAGATATTTGCTAATTTACCTTGTGTTTTTTAACTTTAACTTCTGGGTTATTTTGAAGTGGGTTGTTTACTTTCCAAATATTTCAGGACTTCAAAGATTTCTTTCCTTGCTGATTTTAAATAGAATTATTTTGTGTCATAGAATATAACTTTGTGTGAGAAAAAGATATATTTGGAATCTTTTTATATTATTACACACATTTGTCACTTGTAGTGTTCTTTATTTCTTTTTGTAGATTCGTATTATAGTCTGATGTCACTTCCTTTTCAGCCTGAAGGACTTTGTTTAGACTTTCTTTGTAAGTAGCAATGAATTATCTTAGTATCTATTTATCTCGAAATGTTTTTATTTTATTTTATTCTGCTTCTGACTAGTTAATTTCCTTTTTTGCCACACTAAGGCATAGGTATGAGAAGGTGTAGGGGGCACAAGTCTAGATTTGAAGTCAGTTTAACTGTCCATTTTGGCACCACATCTTCTCATAGTCCTCTTACCATGACAGAAGCATTATTGATTTATTACTATTCAGAGCCAGGCATGGATTTTGTCTAAAGTTTAACTTTATTTTTGGACATATGACATAATGTGACTCTTATGAAAGCCTCTGAACTAGTCTTGTTATATTCCGAGTTTGGGGCTGCATGCAACAGAAGTTGCTAACTAACGTAGGCAATAAAATGGACTTATGGGTATATACTGATTTGCTCACGGAATCTAAATAAGAGTTAAACAGAATTCTAGAAGTACAGGAACTGAGACACCTTTGGAAATATTAGAAACAAGGTATCTTGGGCCATCCCTTTTGATATCTCCGGATATCAATGACTGTGCCATTGGATGACTAAATTATAACTACCTTTTTACCTTGTACCTCAGACCTACTAATTATATTTCCGGGAAAAGATTGGCTAACTTGGGTAACATGTCCAACTCTGTAGTGAGGATCCTGTGACCAACAATTTCAGTAAACCACATAGGGGTAAATAAGTTCTACAATTAAAGATGTTGCTGTTACCAGAACAGACAGAAAAGATGCTGGACAGACAACCAGGTCAGCTATCTTCTAAGCTCATTGTATCAGCTCATCCTCAAACCACAAGTAATCTGACTAAAAGTTTGCTTTGTTATTTTTGCCTGCCCAGAATTCATTTCCTTACTATTTGTTGGGGAACCCTCTCTATATCCATTTGGTGTGAGTAAAAGTCCAGGCATGTATATGTGACCCTAGCCAGGCCAATTCAAACTGAGGGGTTTCACTTCTATAATCTTTCTTGGAACTATTAGGGGAAACATATTATTTTTCTTCTGAAGGTTTACCTTCATTAATGAAGGTTAGTTCTGTTTGATATAGAATTTTTGGTTGACATTTTTTTTCTTTCAGCACTTTGAATTTGTCATTCCACAGCCTTCTGACCTCCATTGTTTCTGATGAGACGTCAGCTTTTAATTGTATTGCTCCTTTGTATATGATTATTTTCTTCTTGTTGCTTTCAAGACTTTGTCTTTCAACATTATAATATGTAGATTAATGGATATTTTTGTATTTGTCTTACTTGGGGTTTGTTGGGTTTCTAGGATCTATAGATTTATGTAGTTCTTTTTCTGCCCTCCTGTTCTCTTTTTTGCAGGGAGTCCCATTACATGTATATTAGTATAGCTGATGTTGTTACACAGGTCTCTGAGATGCTATTCATTTTTCTTCAATCCTTATTCTTTCTGTTCTTCAGATTGTATAATGTATATTGACCTATCATTAAATTCTGTGATTCTTCTACCATCTTGAATATGTTGGTGAGCTCCTATAGTGAATTTTAGTTTAGTTATTTTACTTCTCAACTCTAACATTTTTATTTGTTTTTTTAAAAAATAATTTCTATAACCTTATTGAGAATCTCTATCTGTTGGTTCTTTGTTGTCATACTTTAATTTTTTCTACATGATTTCCCTTGGTTTGGTTCTTTGAAAATATTTATAGTGGCTGCTTTGAAATTCTTGCTAAATACAGTAGCGGGAGTATCATACTCAGTTTCTATTAACTGCTTTCTCCCCCCAATATGGATTTTACTTCCCTGTTTCTTTGCATGTCTCATAATTTTCTGTGGAAAACTGTACAGGACCCTGATATTTCCCCCCGGAAATTGTTGTTGTTTCTGGGTGTGTGTTTGTTCCTTTGTTTAGTAACTTGTCAGAGTTTATTCTGTGAAATCTTTTTCCCTTGTGTAGTATTAGCACTGATGTCTCTCCTTTTGTTTTTTGTTTGTTTGTTTTAGTTTTAAACCTGACTTTCTAGGAACTGCCCATCATCTGCAGAACTTAATAATCTACCATCAATTGGCAGAGATTATTTTTAAACACCTTGATCCAGTAAGGCTTCTGTCATCTGCCAGTTGATCTATGTGTAAGCAGAGGAACACTTTCAGGACAATTCCACATCTGGCCCAGGTTTTACTTTTCACAGGACACTTTTAGTCTCCTATGTGCACACATGAGTACATTTTCAGGAGTGTGAATAACTTGGAACTGCTACTTCTTCACTATGCATATCAACAGCCTTTATCAAGAATGTGATTGCCCCTACCAGGACTACAACCTTAGACACGTACAGTCAAGCCATTGGCCCCCTTCCTCTGGCCAGCCTTTGGGAAATCACTTCTACCGACAATGCCATTTGGTATGGGCATCATCCATCACCCCAAATCAAGTGAGCCCTTTTTGGAGACAGCAGAGAAACTGCCATTTCTCACAGCCTGCCCATCCGGCAGAGCCTCCATATAGAACAAGGGCAGGGGATATGGTGGGAGTAGCCTTAGGCCAGACACCACACATTCCTACTGTTCTCATCTGAAGTTTAGCAATATTTCATATGTAAATGATTCTTAGACTGTCATGTGTCATTGTTCAATTTCCAGAGTACTGAAATGGTTATTTTGATAAATTAGTCCAGATTTATAATCTTTGGGGAGAAGATTTGCTTTGCTTGTCATCTTGTTCTGGTCATTGCCAGAAACCTTGACCTTTTATCTGGAACTTCTGTTTATCTGTGTTTTTCTTGTCCTGCTCAATTTTGATTTCACTCCCATTAGTTTCTATTCAGTGTGGGGAACTGTCCTGGAAGGCAGCCCTGGTGGCCCAGTTTTAAGAATTCATGGGGTCTAGACAGCTTCAGCCTCTTCATTCCTTCTTATTGAACTCCTTGTTCTCACTCACTATGGGATTGAACATCTGCTTTTCTTAAAATGCCTCACTGCTTTCCATTGAATACCTAATGTTTACTGTGATTCTTAGGACCATCAGATGGTCTATTTTTTCCTTCTGTCTCTACCTACAGAGATGCCAAACTCTTGCAGGTTTCGTGGCCACTTATGGCCTGTTTGATGTTTAGGTTTTCTGGGAATATGTCACTTAGATTTCTTGTAAGTGTCGTCCATGGAATTTTGATTTTTCTTTTTAGTTGCTCTTTCTATTTTTATGTAGGAATTCAAAAATATTCAAAAATCGTGCCAATACAACTCCATTGCCATCATTTTCTTGTAATCCTGAGGGTTTTTAAAATGTTGTTAATAAAGTTTTCTAGTTTTTCTCTTAAAGGTTTTCAATGTTTCTGACTAGTTTTATTCCTAAATGATAGTGTTTATTAGAATTAAAAGATAAAAAATATTTTTCTCATTACGTTTTCTGATAGAACACTATTGACTTGTGTATGTTGCTCTTGAATCTGGAATTCATACTGACCTCTTTTTAGTTTAAAAATTGTAAGTTCATTTTGTATATTCTAGAAATAGAGTTATGAAATATATGTAGATAATGACAATTTTTCATCTCCTAATTTTTACCTATTTTTCCACATCAATACCAATAAAGATAATTCTTTCTTATTAATATTTATCTATTACTTATATCATTCTATTATAATTTATATAAACTATTCTTTTTTGACATCTAGATGGTTTCCAAATTTTTGCTATAACCAACAAACTTTTGCATTTATATGAGTCTTCATAGATTGAATTCATAAAATAGAATTACTGAGGTAAATAATATACCTATTTAACATTGTCCTTCTATTTCTTTACTTTCAAAAGTGTTTATTTACTTTCTTAATAAACTTGCTTTTTAAAATTAATATAAAATTGTACTCTTAGGCCAGGCGCAGTGGCTCACGCCTGTAATTCCAGCACTTTGGGAGGCCACAATGGGCGGATCTCTTGAGACCAGGGGTTCAAGACCAGCCTGTCCAACACGGAGAAACCTCGTCTTTACTAAAAATACAAAAATTAGCTGTGTGTGGTGGTATGCGTCTGTAATCCCAGCTACTGCTCGGGAGGCTAAGGTACAAGAATTGCTTGAACCTGGGAGGCAGAGATTGCAGTGAGCCAAGATCATGCCACTGCACTTCAGCCTGGGCGACAGAGTGAGACTCTGTATAAAGAGAAAAAAAAAGTTGTATTCCTACTTATTATTTTTAATTCAAATAAATTCTAATCAAATTTATTTCACACCATACATCTATTCTTTCCCCAAATCTCTTTACTCTTAACTTTGTAATGTTTCCAGAATCCAATCACTTCTCACAATTGTCACTAATTTGGTCTGGCAAGACACTATCATTTTGGGTGAGCCTGGATTATTGCAATGACAATATAGTTAATCTCTCTGTTTCTACTCTAGTGGAAAATTCTATTCTTAGAATATCATTCTGAATTTATTAATACATTTAACCTACTAGCCAGTGTGAGCATATGAAAATATGTCAGATGTTATCTGTATTTTGCTCAAAATCCTCCCCTAGTGTTAACCTGATACACAATATAAGTGAAAATTCTTACAATGACCCGTAGGGCCTGTTACGATCTTTGATAGCTTTACCTTGTCACCTATTATTATTCTCCAGCAGATCTCTTTCAAAATTATGTTATCCTTCCTCTTGAACACTATCTTCTCCTTCTTTTGTGTCAAGAAATATTTTTCTTTTAAACCATATTGTTTTCTTGTTTATTAATATTTTAGTTTATTTTTATTTTGAGAGCAACAAACATCTGTTTTTCACACCTCTGCCCTCAAATCTCACCTGGTTTCTGTTCACATCTATCATTATAATCATTTTACTTTGAGTTTCAGGGAACCTTGCCCTACCAACCTCCCTTGCAAAGGAATCATAATTAGCAGACACAGCATAAGAGGAAGAGCAGAACATTCTAGTGCAAGCTTTTGAGTGTGTCTGCCTTTCACATGCAGAAGGGAAAGGCACCAAGATTTTTACTGGATATTCAGTAGGCTCAAGCTTAGGGACACTGTTGTAGGTTCAGTTGCTCACTATTGAAAGTATTAGGTGTACCACTCTGGGTGATATTACCGTGTCCGGAATTTATTCTTTCCACTGGGTTCTTGGTCTTGCTTACTTCAAGAATTAAGCCACGGACCGTCACGGTGAGTGTTACAGCTCTTAAAGATGGTGCGTCCGGAGTTTGTTCCTTCATATGTTGAGATGTGTCCGGAGTTTCTTCCTTCCAGTGGGTTCATTCTCTCACTGACTTCAGGAGTGAAGCTGTGCACCTTCTCAGTGAGTGTTACAGCTCTTAAAGGTAGTGCAGACCCAAAGAGCAAGCAGCAGCGAGATTTATTGCGAAGAGTGAAAGAACAACGCTTCCACAACATGGAAAAACACCTGAGCAGGTTGTCCCTGCTGGCTCAGGTGGTCAGCTTTTATTCCCTTATTTGGCCCTGCCCACATCCTGCTGATTGGTCCATTTTACAGAGTGCTGTTTGGTCCATTTTACAGAGTGCTGATTGGTGCATTTTTACAGAGTGATGATTGGTGCATTTACAATCCTCTAGCTAGACAGAAAAGTTCTCCAAGTCCCCACTCAACCCAGGAAGTCCAGCTGGCTTCACCTCTCATTACCACCTTCTCCTCAGCCTCATTCCACTTCTATCTCATTACTGCCACAAGACTTCTGTTTACCCCAGATGCTGGTCTCTACAGAGCCCTGTTGCATTGCAGTCTTTAACATTTTGTCATTTTAGGGCAGACAGATGGATTCCCAGTGGCATGTTTCCTATTGGTCTCATGGTTTTTCTTTTCTTCTAAGTTAGGAGAAATGACCATAGGGTTGGGAGTCTCCTTTATTCTCAAAAGGCAGTGCTGTTTTTTTGTAAATGCAAATGGCAAGTGTTATTGAGTATATTTCTTTAATTTAGAGCTCTATTAAAATATTTTTCAGTGTTTGTGTCATCTGGCATTCTTCTTTTAGCTTTAAATACCAATGCAACTTTTCGTTATTTTCAAATTTTCTTTGGTCACTTTAGTCTGGATTAGGAAGAAGAGAGGCAGACACCATTTATAGATTTTTTTGTCCCTTCAGACTATTTTTCTTTACAATATATGCTAATGCTCAATACATATTAGTTTCTATTATTATCCAGTGGAGGTGCAAGTGAGCACTCAAAGTATGATACCTAAAGGTGGCCATTTAAACATTTCATTAAATCCAGTGAGAAGGCAGACATATAACACAGTATTCTTATCATTTTTCATGAGATGAATGAGTAATTGATCTGTGAAAAGTTTATATTAGAACACTTGAGAATCTTCAAGAATTGCAGCTATGAAATTAGCACTTCATGACATCATTCCTGGAGCATAAGAGACTTTTTCTAAGATGGTGCTTCCCCAAACTTACCATCAAATACCTGACCCAGAGAGTCAAAACTTCCTTCTCAAAGTGGATAATTCAGTGAGCAGCTATCCATAAAAGCTAGTTATGGCTGGGCACGGTGGCTCACGCCTGTAATCCCAGCACTTTGGGAGGCAGAGGCGGGCGGATCATGAGGTCAGGAGATTGGGACTATCCTGGCTAACACAGTGAAACCACGACTCTACTAAAAATACAAAAAAAATTAGCCAGGCGTGGTGGCAGGTGCCTGTAGTCCCAGATACTCTGGAGGCTGAGGCAGGAGAATCGCTTGAACTGGTGGGGCAGATGTTGCAGTGAGCCGAGATCGCACCACTGCACTCCAGCCTGGGCAACAGTGAGACTCCATCTCAAAAAAAAAAAAAAAAAAAAAAGAGGAAAAAAAGATTTTAAACAAGTAGGTCCTCCGAGCTAGATCTTACTGTGAAAAGATTTAGTGATTTTGTGTAAGATTAGATAAGAACAACAGTGTACATTTAATCACAGTAGAGAAGTGGAATGAAATGCACTTTATCAGTAATTTTCAAACTGGGGTAGGATACCTTCAAGGGATATGAAAACTTTCTATGGGGTACAGAAATAGGAATCATTTCAAAGGAATCAATGTCCATATTCTCCATTTTCTCCTCTTTCCAAAAATTGAGTGGGAACTCACATGACTTCATAACAGCCCTTCTCTCACTTTATGAAATGAAAGCAAATACATCTCAAATGGTATGCACTCTGGGCTCCATAAATCAAGGGGAAGGCTTTTTTGATTGATTAATCAAGTTACCACAACCTATGGGGAATTTCTCTGTTTTCTGTATGTTATGGATGAAAAATGGGTAAGGATGCCATACTTTGGCCCATGTTAGGATGTTTTTAATTTAGATATATGGTAGAATGGGGTGATGGGACTAATAATGATTTTCATTTAAGGACTGTGCCTCCTCCATGCCCTTAGATATTGTTAATGAATATGTACACTTAAGGAAAGTACACTAAGAGCAAAGGAAGGAAAGCATTAATAAGAAATATTGAATGCCGGCCAGGCGCGGTGGCTTATGCCTGTAATCCTACCACTTTGGGAGGCTGAGGTGGGTGGATCGCCTGAGCTCAGGAGTTCAAGACCAGCCTGGACAACATGGTGAAACCCTGTCTCTACTAAAAATACAAAAAATTAGCCAGGTGCGGTGGTGCGTGCCTGTAATCCCAGCTACTTGGGAGGCTGAGGCACAAGAATTGCTTGAACCCAGGAGGCAGAGATTGCAGTGAGCCAAGATCATGCCACTGCACTCCAGCCTGGGCAACAGCGAGAGACTCTGTCTCATAAAAAAGAGAAATATTGAATGCTAAAAGCAGGACTTTCCTACATTTAAGAATAAGAAAGTCTTAGCCATACTCATTACCTATTCCCTGGGCATGTCATTAGCCAGAAAGCAAAGCTTCTTGGAAAAACCAAAGCAGTAAAGTTTACTGGTACTGACTTTTTAAAATGTAACTGAAATATCTGTTGGTGCTACCAGATTTTTCAAAACACAATAGATGAAACTCACCAATAAGATTTTCACCTAATTTCTTTCAGATTAGGTGGTATTAAGCAAAGTATGTAAATCCTGTTTTATTAAGTAAATATAATGAATTATTTATTCCAATTATAATCAATCCTAATCTTACAAAATGTTTCAAAAATTCCTACCTCCTTTTAAAAAATAAAAGGACAACTGTTATACCATTTAATTAATCCCAGTATATCCCTTTCTTCATTAAATGAAGAAGAAAAATGTGATCATGGTTCATCTCATTATGGTGTTTTACCAATAAATTTTGTTTGTTTAATTATTATCAAAATTTAAAATATCTTTCTGTCATTTGATCAATTGTATACTAGTAATTATTATAATGATAGCCCAATCCAGAAGATTTTTAATTAGAGCTTTATGATCATGAGTTAAAGATTAAAAAGTTTAAAATCCCAGCTTATGCACAGTTTTTTATTGTAAGCTCATTCTACATGTATTCATTGAGCACCTCCTTTGTGCTAGATACTTTATGAGTTTCTTGGATATGTCAGTGAATAAAAGATATGCACATGCACACACACACACACACACATGCATCTGGTCTCCTGAAATTTACATTATGGGGTGTAAGTAAGCAAAGTGTGATATGTGCTTTGGAAAAAATAAGTAAGTAAAGCAGAGTTAGAGGTTAGGAAGTAGGGGCTTGTAAGAGAAGTGATGTAGGGGATTGCAATTTTAAATAGGGTGGTAGGGAGAGATTGTGCTGAGAGGGTGATATTAGAGGAAAATCTGAAGAATGCGGGGATGTTCCATGTGGCTGTCTGGGGTTCCAGACAGCAGGAACTGTAACACAAAGACTCTAAAATGGAGACAGAAGAGCAGTAAAAAGAAGATATCTGACATTGTGAGGAATAGCTAGATGACCACTGTGGGTGGAATAAATTCAGGAAGCACAGCAAGAATAGTCAGGGAAGTGTGGTGTCGGGAGGAGACCAGAACATGTAAGGCCTTGTAGAGGACTTTGTCTTCTATTTTGACTAAAATGGATGGCCATTAGAGGATTACAGAGGCATGACATTATTACTCAACTTCTGTATAGGGAATAGATTCCAGGGGGCTAGAAGTATAACAGAAAGGGTTGTTAGGGGCATTTAGGACATCATGATGGCTCATACTGAAGTCACATAAGAGGAAATGTTAAGAAATGTTGGATTCAGGATATACATTTAAGGTAGATCCAGAAAGATATTGTGATATATTGGATGTGTTATGTAAGAGTAGGAGAGGACTCAGGAATATCTGTAAGGTTTTGGTTCTAAGCAACTAGAAAAAATGGAGTTGCTATCAACTGAGATGGCAAAGGCTGCAGTGGAGCAGCTTTGGAAAGAAAGATTAGGAATTTGATTATGGATATGTTGAGTTTGAGATGTCTATTAAAATCCAAAGGGAGCTGTTAAATAGACATTTGGATAATCAAGACTGGGGTTTAGGAGAAATGTATAAGCTGGCAATTTAAATTTAGGAGCCTTCGTCATAGAAACAGCATTTAAAGCCATGAGACTGGAAGAGATTATGGACAAACTGAGTAGATAGAGAAGAGAAATGGATCAAAGACCAACTCTTAGGATACACCAACATTAAGAGGATGGGGAGAAGGCAAAAAGGCCTAAGACATAATGACCAGTAGGGTCCTAGGATAACCAAGAGAAAAAAAAAGCAAAGTAAGTGAATAAAATGTTTCATGGATGAGGGAGTAACTTAAAAATTTGCTGTTGCAAAAAAGAGCAAAGGATTTTGCTGTTGCGAAAAAGAGCAAGGATAGCTGGTGCAGGAAGTAAAGGCCAAAAATAATTTATTCTGAAGATGGTAGAAATAAACACCATGCTCATATGTTGGTAGAAGTGATCTTCACTCTTTGTAAGAAATAAAACAAAAATGACAAGATAGGAAAGACAAGGGAGTATTTCTGGATCTATATTCTTGAGTGGGTGAGATGGGATAGGATCTACTACACAAGTGGAGAATTTTACTTTAGATCAGAGCACGAATAGTTTATCCATGGTAACAGGCAGGAAAGGAGAATGGGTGCAGAAAACAGTTTGTGGAATTTATCCTTTAATTGTGTCAATTTTCTTACAGAAGTGGGAAGTAAGGTCATCTACTTTGAATGAGGATGCAGAGGAGGTGCTATGACTTGAGAGATACAGTGGGATAATAGTCATCAGTGGGAGCAGAAGAGAGAGTGGATTAAGGATGTACTGTATGATTGCTGAGCAACATTCAGGGTAAAATTAATCATGAATTTGAAAATACTTAACACTCAGAGCTTTATAGTCATAGAGAAAAAATAAAATTTAAAATTCCACTTAAAATGCATGTTTTTGTTCTAGATTCATCTAACAAATATTTGAAGATTAGTCATAAATTTGAAGTCACTGTGGTTGTATAGAAAATATGGTGGGTGCTGTATCAGTCCTCTATTGTCACAGAGGGGCTGCATAACAAAAATATCACAAAATCTCGGCATAAAACAATACATATTTTCATTTTATTTTATTGAATATTGAGAAACTATAATTGTGTATATTTCTGGAGTGCAAAGTAATGCTATGATAGATGTATATAATGTGGAATTATTAAATCAAGCTAGTTAATATATCACCTCAAATACTTAACATACAATATTATGTACCCTTTGACCAACACCTCAGTTTATTTGTTTTCTTGCTATTGAGTCATTTGAGTATCTTATATATTTGGGATATTTGGCTATATATATATTTTTGATATTAACCTCTTCCCAGGTTACGGTTTGTAAATATTTGCAAATATTTTCTCCCATTCTCTCATTCTCTTTCTCTCTCTCTCTCTTTTTTTTTTGAGACAGTCTTTCTTGCTCTGTTGCCCAGGCTGGAGTGCAGTGGTGTGATGTCAGCTCACTACAGCTTCCACCTCCCAGGTTCCAGTGATTCTCCTGTCTCAGCCTCCCAAGTAGCTGGGATTACAGGCGCCTACCAACACATTCAGCTAATTTTTTGTATTTCCTTAGTAGAGGTGGGGTTTTGCTATGTTGGTCAGGCTGGTCTTGAACTCCTGGCCTCAAGTGATCAGGCCACCTCTGCCTCCCAAAGTGCTGGGATTACTGGCCTAAGCCACCACACCCAGCGCCATTCTGTCATTCTTTAGGTTGCCTCTTCACTTTGCTGATTGTTTTCTTTGCTGTGCAGAAGCTTTTTACATGATGTAATTTTATCTGTCTGTTTTTGTTTTTGTTGCCTGAGCTTTTGGGGTCAAATCCAAAAAATTATTGCCCAGATTAATGTCATGTCATTTTTCCCATATGTTTTCTTCTAGTGGTTTTGCAGTTTCAGGTTGTATGATTACATTTTTAATCCATTTTGAAGTTTTTAAAATATGGTGTGAGATAAGGGTCTAATTTCGTTTTTCTGTATATGGATATCCAGTTTCTCTGACATCATTTATTGCAGACACTCTCCTTTTCCCATTATGTATTCTTGGCACCTTTGTTGAAAATCAATTGACTGTAAATATGTGGTTTTGTTTCTGGGCTTGCTATTCTTTTCCATTGGTCTATGTATCCATTTTTATGCCAGTACCATGCTGTTTTGATTACTATGGCTTTGCAATAGTATTTGGAGTCGGGTAGTACAAAGTCTCTAGATTTGTTCTTTTTGCTCAAGATTGCCTTGACTATTTGTAGTCTTTTTTGGTTCTATATGAATTTTAGCATTGTTTTTCCTATTTTTTTTTGAAAACTCACATTGGAATTTCAATAGGGATTATGTTTAATCTGTAGATCACTTTGGGTAGTATGAACATTGTAATAATGTTAATTCTTCCAATCCATGAACATGGAATATATTTTCATTTTTTTATGTCTTCTTCAATTTTTCTCATCAAAGTTTCATAGTTTTCAGGATACAGATTTTTCTTTTGAGACAGGATCTGGCTTTATTGCTGGAATGCAGTGGCACAATCTCAGCTTGCTGCAGCCTCTGCTTCCCAGGCTGAAGCCATCCTCCCACATCAGCCTCCCAAGTAGCTGGGACCACAGTCACACACCACCACACCTGACTAATTTCTGTATTTTTTGTAGAGACAGGGTTTTGCATACAGATATTTTACCTCCTTGGTTAAATTTATTTCTAAGTATTTTATTCTTTGTGATGGTTTTGTAAATGAAATTGTTTTCTTGATTTATTTTTCAAATAGTTTGTTGTTAGTGTATAGAAATGCTACTGATTTTTATGTGTTGATTTTATATCCTACAACTTTATTTGTTTATTAGTTCAAACAGTTTTTGATGGAGCTATTAGGGTTTTCTGAATATAAGAACATGTTATCAGCAGTGACAGTTTCACCTCTGCCTTTGCTGTTTCGAAGCCTTTTATATTTATCTTGCCTAATTACTCTGGCAAGGACTTTCAGTACAATATTGAATAGAAATGATGAGAATGGGCATCATTGTCTTGTTCCTGATCTTAAAGGAAAAGCTTTCAACTTTTTACCATTGAATATAATGTTATCTCTGGGCTTGTCATATATGGCCTTTATTGTGTTGATTTCTAAATTTCTAAACCTAATGTGTTGAGAGTGTTTATCATAAAATCATGTTTAATTTTCTTAAATGCTTTTTCTGCATCTAGTGAGATAAATATATCATTTTTTTGTCCTTTATTCTGTCGATGTGATGTGTTACATTTGTAGATTTATGTGTCTTGAACCTTCTTGCCTCCTACGGGTAAATCCTACTTGAATATATTGAGTGATCCTCTTAATGTGCTATTAAATTTGGCTTGCTGTTATTTTGTTGAGGATTTTTGTATTTATATTTATCAGGGTTATATACTGGCCCATAATTTTCTTTGCTTCTAGTATCCTTGTCTCACTTTGGCATCATTGTAATGCTGGGCTCAAAAAGAGTTTGAAAATATTCCATCTTCTTCAATTTTTTGGAAGATTTTAAGAAGGATATGTATTAGTTATTTTTAAACTGTTTGGTAGAATTCATCCATAAAGCCATTGGGTATTGGATGTTTCTTTGATCGGGGACTTTTTATTACTGATTCAATCTCTTTACTTACTATTGGTCTGTTCAGATTTTCTTTCATCATGATTCAACCTTGGTAGGTTGTATGTGTCTGGGAATGTATTTCTTCTTGATTATCCAATTTATTGCATATAATTGTTCATGGTAATCTCTTATAATCCTGTGTATTTCTGTGATTTTAGTTAAAATTTTTTCTCTTTAATTTCTGATTATATTTATTTGAGTCTTCTCTCTTTGTTTATTTGTTTTTATTTATTTATTTATATATTTTTTGAGATGGAGTCTCGCTCTGTCACCCAGGCTGGAGTGCAGTGGTGCGATCTTGGCTCACTGTAAGCTCCGCCTCCTGGGTTCATGCCATTCTCCTGCCTCAGCCTCCCAAGTAGCTGGGATTACAGGTGCCTGCCACTATGCCTGGCTAATTTTTTGTATTTTTTTAGTAGAGACAGGGTTTCACTGTGTTAGCCAGGATGGTCTCAATCTCCTGACCTCGTGATCCACCCACCTCGGCTCCCAAAGTGCTGAGATTACAGGTGTGAGCCACCGTGCCTGGACTTCTCTTTATTTTTTAGTCTAGCTAAAGATTTATCTATTTTGTTTATCTTGTAAAAAAACCAACTCTTGGTTTTATTGATTTTTTCTATTG
Source organism: Pongo pygmaeus (assembly GCF_028885625.2). Classification (NCBI taxonomy): domain Eukaryota; kingdom Metazoa; phylum Chordata; class Mammalia; order Primates; family Hominidae; genus Pongo; species Pongo pygmaeus. The sequence goes on from NC_072384.2 coordinate 89,996,068, forward strand.
TTTTTCTAATCTCTATTTCTTTTATTTCTGCTCTGATTTTATTTCCTTCCTTCTGCTAACTTTGGGTTTAGTTGTTCATTTTCTAGTTCCTTAAGGCATAATGTTAGATTGTTTATTTGAGATCGTCTTTTTTTATATAGGCACTTACTGCTATAAATGTCTCTCTTAGAACTGCTTTTCCTACATCCCATAAGTTTTGGTATGTCCTGCTTCCATTATCATTTGTTTCAAAAATTCTTTTTATTTCCCTTTTAGTTACTTTTTTGATCCATTGGTAGTTGTATTAGTTCATTGTCACATTGCTGTAAAAAAAATACCTGAGATTGGATAATTTATAAAGGGAAAGGGTTTAATTGACTCACAGTTCCACATGGCTGGGGAGACCTCAGGAAACTTACAATAATGGCAGAAGGGGAAGAGGCATGTCATATATGGCAGCAGGTGAGAGCAAGTGAGTGTGTGAAGGAGGAACTCTCAGACACTTATAAAACCACCAGATCTCATGAAAATTCACTCACTATTACAAGAATTGCATGGGAGACATTGCCACCATGATTCAATCACCTCCTACCATGTCTCTCCCTCAACATGTGGGGATCATCACGATTTTAATTCAAGATGACATTTGTGTGTAGATACAAAGCCTAACCACATCATTCCACTACTGGCCACTCCAAATCTCATGTCCTCACATTTCAAAACCAATCCTGCCTTTCCAACAGTCCTCAAATGTCTTTTTTTTTTTTTTGACAGAGTCTCACTCTGCAACCCAGACTGGAGTTTAGTGGCATGACCTCAGCTCACTGCAACTTCCACTTTTTGAGCTCAAGTGATTCTCTAGTCTCAGCCTCCCTAGTAGCTGGGGTATAGGCATTGGGTAATTGCTTCCATTCCACATGGGAGAAATTGGCCAAAACAAAGGGGCTGCAGGCCCCATGCAAGTCTGAAATCCAGCAGGGCAGTCATTACATCTTAGGGCTCCAAAATGATCTCCTTTGACTCCATGTCTCACATCCAGGACATGCTGATGCAAAGGGTGGGCTCCCATGGGCTCAGGCACCTCCATCCTTGTGGCTTTGCAGGGTACAGCCCACCTCCCAGTTGCTTTCACAGGCTGGCATTGAGTGTCTGTAGCTTTTCCATGTGCACATGCAAGCTGTTGGTTGATCTATCATCCTGGGGTCTGGAGGATGGTGGCCCTCTTCTTACAGCTCCACTAGGCAGGGCCCCAGTGAGGACTCTGTATGGGGGCTCCAAACCCACATTTCCCTTCTGCACTGCCTTAGCAGAGGTTCTCCATGAAGGTTCCGACCCTGCAGTAAACTTCTGCCTGGACATCCAGGCCTTTCCATACATCCTTTGAAATCTATATGGAGGTACCCAAACCTCAATTCTTGGCTTCTGTGCACCCACGGGCCCAACACCACATGTAAGCCACCAAGGTTTGGGGCTTATACCCTCTGAAACAACAGCCTGAGCTGTACATTGGCCCCTTTTAGCCATGGTTGGGATGCAGGGTGCCAAGTCCCGAGGCTGCACAGAGCAGCAGCAAAGCCCTGGGCTCGGCCCATGAAAACATTGTTTCCTCCTAGGCCTCTGGGCCTGTGATAGGAGAGGCTGCCGTGAAAGCCTCTGAGATTCCCTGGAGACATTCTCTCCATCATCTTGGCTATTAACATTTGGCTCCTCATTACTCATGCAAATTTCTGCAGCCAGCTTGAATTCTTTTCCAGAAAATGGGTTTTTCTTTTCTACTACATGGTCAGGCTGCAAAGTTTTCAAACTTTTACACTCTGCTTCCCTTTTATATATAAGTTCCAATTTCAAACCATCTCTTTGTGAATGCATAAGACTTAACACTTTCAAAATCAACTAGATCACCTTTGTAATGCTTTGCTGCTTAGAAATTTATTCCGCCAGATACCCTAAATCATCTCTCTCAATTTGAAAGTTCCACAGATCTCTAGGGCAAGGGCAAAATGCTGCCAATCTCTCTGCAAAAGCATAGCAAGTGTGACCTTTGCTCCAATTCCCAAGAAGTCCCTCATCTCCATCTGAGATCACCTTAGCCTGGACTTCATTGTCTACATCATCATCAGCATTTTGGTCAAAACCATTCAACAAGTCTCTAGGAAGTTCCAAACTTTCTCACATCTTTCTGTTTTCTTTGGAGCCCTCCAAACTGTCCCAACCTCTGCCTGTTACCCAGTTCCAAAGTCTCTTCCACATTTTCAACTGTCTTTATAGCAGTATCCCACTCCTAGTACCAATTAACTGTATTAGTTCATTTTCACACTATTATAAAGAAATGCCTGAGACTGGGTAATTTGTAAAGGAAAGAGGTTTAATTGACTCACAGTTCCACATGGCTGGGGAGGCCTCAGGAAACTTACAATCATGGCAGAGGGGGAAGGGGTATGTCTTACATGGCAGCAGGTGACAGAGAGCCAAGGTGTGAAGGAGAAACTCTCAGACACTTATGAAACCGTCTTGTGAGAACTCACTATCAAAAGAACAGCATGGGGGACACCATCCCCATGATCCAATCACATCTCACCAGGTACCTCCCTCAACATGTGGGGATTACGGGGATTACAATTTAAGAGGAGATTTGGATAGGGACACAAAGCCTAATCATATCAGTTGTTCAGAATTATGCAGCTTAATTCCTACATATTTATGAATTTTCTAGTTTGTGTCCTGTTATCAATTTCTAGTTTCATACCATTGTGATCAGAAAAGATGACAGGATTTCAATTTTCTTAAATTTGTTCACACTTGTTTTGTGGCCTAACATATGATCTATCCTGGAGAATGTCCCATGGGTGCTTGAGAATAATGTATATTTCATTGCAGTTGAATAAAATGTTCTGTATATGTCTGTTAGGTTTATTTGGTCTAAAGTGTAGTTCAAGTTCAATATTTTCTTATTAATTTCTGTCTAGATGATCTGTTCATTATTAAAAGTTGGAGTATTGAGGTCCTTTACTACTATTGTATTATTGACTATCTCTCCTTTCACATATATTAATATTTGCTTTATATATTTAGGTACTCTGATGTTGAGTACATATGTATTTACGATTGCTATATCCTCTTGATAAATTGACCCTTTTATCATTATAGAATGACCTGCTTTGTCTCTTTTTACAGTTTGACTTGAAGTCTGTTTTGTCTGATATAAGTATGGCTACCATTGTTTTCTTTTCATTTCCATTTGCTTATAATATTTTTTTCGTATGCCTTCACTTTCAGTCTGTGTCCTGAAAGATGAGGAGAGTTTCTTATAGGCATCATATAATTGGGTCTTATTTATTTATCCATTCAGCTACCATCTTTTTGTTGGAGAATATAATCAATTTATATTCAAAATCATCAATGATAAGTAATGACATACTACTGCTATTTTGTAATTTGTCTTCTGGTTGTTTTATTTTGCTTTTTTCTGTGTTGCTTCCTTTGTGGTTTGATGGTTTTCTGTAGTGGAATGCTTTCAATCTTTTCTATTTATTTTTTCTGTATCTGCTATAGAGTATTGCTTTGTGGTTATCATGAGGCTCACATAGACATTGGATACCTATAACAGGCTATTTCAAGCTGATAACAAATTAATTTTGATCTTACACCACAATTCTACATTTTTACTCTCCTCCGCCATTTTACATTTTTAACGTCAAAATTTATATTATTTTGTAAACTGTCTTCCTTGACAATTTATTTTAGCTATAGCTGTTTTTATAGATTTGTCCTTTAACCATCATACTAGAGATGAAATTGCTTTACACACCACTATTACAGTCTTAGAGTATTCAAAATATGACTCTGTATTACTTATACCATGAGTTTTATGCTTTCTTTTATGTTATCACTTAGCAGCATTTTGATTCAGCTTAAAGAATTTTTTTTAGAAATTCCTGTAAGATGCAGGCTTAGCAGTGATGTACTCCATTAGCTTTTGTTTGTCTGGGAAAGTTTTTGTCTCTTCCTCATTTATAAAGGACAGCTTTTCTGGGTAAATATTCTTGGTTGGTAATTTTTTCCCTTCAGCACTTTGTATCATCCTGCTCTCTCGTGGTCTGTAAGATTTCTGCTGAGAAATCTGCTGATAACTTTATTTGAACTACCTTGTATTGATATGTTTCTTATCTCTTCCCATTTTCACAATTTTTTCTTTTTCTTTGATTTTTGATAGTTTGATTCTTATGTGTCATGGTGAACTCCTCTTTAGGTTGAATTTGATTGGAGATCTCTGAACTTCCCATACCTCAATATTTGTGCCTTTCCCCAGATATAGGAAGTCTTCAGCCATTATTTATTTAAATAGTTTTCTGGCTTCTTTTTGCTCCTGTTTCTAGAAATCCTATTCTATCAACTTTTGATCTCTTGATGATATCTTATAATTTCTGTAAGCTTTCTTCCTTCTTAATTTTTTTTTCATTTTGGTCTTCTGCCTAGATGATTTACAATGTTCTATCTTTGAGTTCATTGATTCTAATGCTTTATTGAGCCTACTGTTGGAGTTTTTTGTTGCATTTTTTAGTTCAGTCTTTGTGTTCAGCTCAAAAATCTCTATTTGTTTTTTTTAAATTGCTTCTATTTCATTGTCAAACTTCTCATTGATTTCACATGTTTTCTATTTGTTTAATTTTCTATGTGTATGTTTTTTGTTCACCTAACTTCTTTAAGAAGATTATTCTGAACTCTTTATCAGTCATTCCATAGATCTTCATTTCTGCAGGGTCCATTTTGGGGGCTTTATTATTTCCTTTTGGAGGTGTCATGATTCCCTTATTTTTGTGATCTTTGTGTCATTGTGTTGGTGTCTGTACATTTGAGGAGACACTCACCTCTTTCACTTTTACAGATGTTATCAAGCAGAAATAGACCTTCACTGTTTCGTGTAGCCTGTGATTCTGGATGGGCCAGCTGATAAGAACCCTGGGCAGGCAGAGCTTGCTTTTGGGTTCTCTAGATGGCTGGGCCACTGTCTTTGCTCTGAGTTTAAGTGGGGCTGCCAGCTGGATTCTGCAATCAGGCAGAGTTGATGGCTGGACACCACAATTGTCTCTGATTGGGATGGGTCATAGGGTGTATTTTCTGGCCAGGTGGTACTGCTGTTTGCGTTCTGCAGTAAAATAGGGTTGCAGGCTAGGTCCTAAGACTAGGTGGAGTCACTGCTTAGGATAGATGGCAGCAGCCACTATGCTCAGTAGAAATACACAGTTGAGGTTTGCCTCCTGGACCGGGTAGGGAATTGGAGTGGGCTTTGAGGTTGGGCTGAGCCACTATTTGAACTCCCAGGTAGGGAAGGTCTAGCCCCTGAACTTTGCCAAAATGCACCATGGCAGTCTCTTCCTCTGGGAAGAGCCTTGGGGTGGTCTCTGAGGCTGAGTCAAGTGCTCTTTACACTTCCATGGGGGCAGATCTATCTTCTGCCCTTTGCCGAAATGGGCTGTGGAGGGTATCCTTCTCTCTGGGTGGGGCCTTTGGGTGGGGTCAAAGACTGGGCATGAGGCTGGCCATCTAGGGATACAAGCCAAGTAGAACTTCACACCACTTGTGGGAACAACCAGCTTAGCTTTGCCAGTGTGCTATGTATTGGCTGGTACCTCTGATGTGGCGCCACTGCTAGCAGGTACACAGAGCTATAACCAAGATTTCTGTGCTGATCTCTGTGAGCTCTTTTCCTTGCTTTGTTTCTACCTGACCCTAGGTGATCTAGTCATTCCATTACCCTCGTTTTCCCCCATGAAGTAAGACTCGAGTGGGCTTCCTGGGAAGCGTCTTAGAATACTTTGACAACTGGATATTTGCCTCCAGTTCTCTTTTTCTACTGTAGAAACTGTGGGCCCAGGATTATCCTCTCTGTTTGGTGCTGTGCCAAGTTGGGGAGGTGGGTGACACAGCCAAAGTGAAACTATTTCTCCTACCCTTCTGATGCCATTTTTCACTGGATTTTGTGATCTGTGAAGGTGTCTCAGGCTTATTCCCAAGTTTTGAGGTTTTCATAAAGGTGTTCTTGTCTGTGGATAGGTGCTAGTTGAACTTTCTGTAGTGTGTAGTGAGGACTGGGACCTCCTATTCTGCTATCTTGCTTATGCCACTCCCCAAACACACATTTATTTTAGTTCCTGATTCTTTGGTTTTGCTTAGTAGTTTTGCTGAATTAATTTGGGTTTTGTAGATCTCATTCTATGTCGACTGTTAGCACCAACTCAGCTACAAACTTAACTGAGCTTTAGTAGGCTCTCTTAAACGTCTGGTGCCTTGGCTAGGACAAATAAATATTACAATTAGATAAAATTCTGAGATGAAAATGTAATGAAAACTTGAGACCAAAGATTAAAAGGAAAGATTTAGAAAAGAGCTTATTCATTTATTTTTTTAAAAAGTGATAATGTGTATCAAATCATTATACTATTAAGATTCTTTGAATATGTTTAAATGAGTGAAGTTATAGCTTTATTTCTGAATGTCAATATTTATAATATATCTAAATTATATTTTTTGCAACTATTTCAACTTCTCATGAACAATTTCAGATATCAAGATCAGGGTCCAGGTTTATATTTTGCAGATGATTGGCCAATCGAGTCAGTACTATGTATCAAACAAACCATCCTTTTCCTACCGAATTGAGATATCACATTTTTCACTTAAATACTCTGGCTGAGTTTGAGGTTATCTATTCTCTTTAACCTGTTTTTAACTATTTTTAAGTGTACAATTTAGTAGCATTAAGTACATTTATATTTTTGTGGAACCATCACCACCATTTATCTCCAGAACTTTTTCATCTTCCCAAACTGAAACTCTATTCTCATTAAACACTAACTCCCTATTCCCCCTCCTTCCAGCCCCTGGCAGCCACTGTTCTACTTTCTATCTTTATGAATTTGACTTTCTATCTTCACAAATTCTATCTTTATGAATTTGCATATTATTCATATGCATGGGTATCCTTTTGTGACTGACTTATTTCACTTAGCATGATATTCATAAGGTTCATCCATGAACCTTACATTAGCATAATATTATATTAGCATAACCTTGTATTAGCATATATCAGAATTTCCTTCCTTTATAGGCTGAATAATATTCCATTTTATCCATTCATCCATCAATGAACACTTGAGTTACTTTCACCTTTTGGCTGTTGTGGATAATGCTACTCTGAACATGGATATCCAAATACCTATTTGAGTCCGTGCTTTCAATTCTTTTGGATATATACCCAATAACTGAAATGTTTTGCCTATTGCTATGCCAATATCATACTTATTTCTTAGCATTTTATGATTTTTGTTTCCAATTAAAAGCAATCATTTTATTATTTATACTTCTAGATGCTTATTGCTATTACAAAAAGCTATGGATTTTGTATATTTTGTTGAACGTAATCACCTTATTATAATGATTCCTGTATTATTTACAATAGAATTTTATTATAGTTTCTTGGGATTGTTTTGTTGTATTCCCTAGTAGTTTGTTTAAACTTTATACATGCACACACTTGGTGTTAGAGTTATACTTACCTTATTAAATAATTAAGGGGATTTTCCACTGTGGCAGTCATGGAGGGTCACTGTTCTGGTCACCTCTTAAAAAAGAACTTACCATTTGATTGCAAGGAGTGCAGTTAGCTGATAGCCTCCAGCTGTAAGTGCCTTCAGAATCTAAGCTTTTGAGATAAGCCCATGCTTTTCTTAGGAAGCCACAGCCAACGACTGAGCATGGTGCAGACACAAGGTCCTGGCCATTTCTGTCCAATACCAGACTTTGCTAATGGGCAGCATTTGCTGTGGAGGTGCCATTGGTATAACTGAAATTCTGTCAGATCTGCATGATAATCTGAGGCTCTCTTTGCCCAATCCTGCTTCCTCCTCCTATTATCCTTTTTAGGTGTTGCCTTAGTCTGTTTCCTGTTTATAACAGAATACCTGAAGGTGGATAGTTTATAAAAGAACAAAATAATTTGTTTCTTACATTATGGAGGCGAAGAAGTCCAAGGCTGAGGGGCTGTGTCTAGTACGAACCTGCTTACTGGTGGGGACTCTCTGTGGAGTTCCAAAGCAGCAAATGGCATCACATGGTTAGAGGCTGAGTGTGCTAACTCAGGTCTCTCTTCTCCTTCTTCTTACAAAGCCATCAGTCCCATTCTCATGAAAAGCCATTGATCCATTAATCCATTAATCTATGCATGAATTAATCCATTCATGAAGGCAGGATCATCATGACCCAGTCACCTCTTAAAGGCCCCCCTTTTCAATACTGCCACATCGGGGATTAAATTTCAACATGAATTTTGGAGGGAACAAATATTCAAACCATAGCAGACCTCTTACACTCTGAATTGAGAGAACTATCTACAGTTCAAGATTATGACTGATACGCAAAAAGTCATATATGGGTTGGCAGTAAAACACATTTTAAAATAGACATGGGGTGTATACAAAGGTAAATTCCTAGTAATTATTATGAAAATCATGTACCCTACCCAAATATCCCAGGAGTAGATGAACCAGTGAATTAATTTGTATCTTATTAACCAATTCAAATTACTCTTGCCCATTCTCTAAATATATGGAGGTAAGTTCTCTTGCATTGAATAATTCACTTTCACATTCATTGATTTGTTTTAATACCTAGGATGCAGAACAGGTATTATGGATGAATAAATAGAATTCTTAAAAATTCAGATCCTGCTGCTGACTAGATAGGTGACCTTGGGCAAGTTATTACACCATTCTGAGGTTTATGCATACAGAAAATATTTATCTGCAGGTTCATTTTTAAAGTTAAATATTATGTAAATAAAGTGCCAGGAGAGTGTCTAGCAAATAATAAGTCTCAAATGTATTCTATAATTTTTTTTTGTTATAAATGGAGTTTCAAGGTCACATACTAAGTACAGAGCCACTCATGTACTTGTTTCATTACTCATAATCTGGAGCTTTTTGTTTCATTATGCTGGTTCTAGGTAAGTAGAAGGATAGGTGAGATGATAGAGTGGTTGGTTGAGGGGACCTCAGAGAAGAGACCTTTAAGAAGGAAGAGGTGATATCTTAACTGAGAATGTTAGGCCAATGTCTCTGGTTCCTTTTGGCTAAAGGATCAGAAAGGAGAAATGCCCCCAAGCTGGTATTTAATTTACATTTATATTTGAGCAGAAATGCTTCCAAACTGATATTTCATTTTATGTTTATGTTTATATATGATTTACATTTATATTATATGATAATTAACACATTTGTTCAAATGTGATTACTACTTTTTTATGCTATATTGTAAACTGCAAAATTGTGTGTTTTTATAAACACATTAAACACAATAAACAATAATGTGTTTTTATAAGTTAATCTCATGTTTTGTTATCCAGTTTATCTCAAGTTGAAGAACATCTGAGGTCAGAAAGTAGTAGTGGATCCATAGGATAAGCATAGTACATCTTTCCCAGGGTGTTAATTTTACTTAAAAATGGTGTAGTAACATAGCATAACTTTTACACTAAAATAAATAAAAGCATATTATGGTGTAAAACAAAATTTACATATTTTAAAATAAAATCTGAAGCTTTGACAAATTTTATGACTATAGAACGATCCTTGTGGTAACGTTCACTCTAAGAGATATTTTGGTGGAATATCTTGAGAAATAGTTGGGAGATTAATAATTTCGGGAAAAGTATCTTCTGTTTTTATTCCAGTGTTCTTTTTTTATTTTACAAAGTCAAATTTTAAAAATTTACATTCTTTCTCGTAATTGAATAATCTCTTTAGTTTTAAGATTATCTTACCAGAAATTTAAGGAAAATAAAAAGTGCTTTGACATCTTCTGGAGCATTAACAGAGACTCAAAATATCATATTTGCTATCCTGTAGGTAATGTATATATATATATACACATATATATATACACATTTTTTTCTGATTTATATTTAAGTAGTTTGAAATAAAGCTATATTAGTTACATTATAACATTTTCTAATTGAATTGCAATTACATCTTTTAGATGTTTTGTGAAAGACTGTTAAAACTTCATCAAAGTAAGGGGAAAAATATCAATTTTTCCTTATAGTAATTTTTCTGTACCTATAAACGTATACCTATTGCTGCCTTATAAAGTTCAACATATCCTCCAGGGGGCACTAGATGCAATAGTAAATGTATTTATGTTATGCAAATGCAAATGATGTGTGGAGAAGTAATGAGATGGGAAGGCAGCATTCTGACACCATGGTGGTCATGCTGGAGTCGTTGTCACTGGACAGCATCCTGGTAAAAAATGTGTCTTCCTAGGGATGTGAGTCTAGATCAAGCAGTTTGGCTGGAATGCACTTGGAATCTTAAAAGCTCTTTTGAGTGAGAAATCATCAAGATAAGATTTGCAGAACCAGTATATATATATGTGTGTGTGTGTATATATATGTATATATATGTGTATATATGTATATATGTATATGTATGTATATATGTGTGTGTATATATGTATATATGTGTATATATGTGTATATATGTATATATGTATATATGTGTGTATATATGTATATATGTGTATATATGTATATATATGTGTGTATATATGTATATATATGTGTGTGTATATATATATATATAATATTCATTTTTCAAGATTCCCAGTTCCTTTCACTCTATACAAGGGAACAGACAAGTAAAGTCATATTTATATATACCCTTTGCAACTGTAGAACGGGCACAAATCCTATACAATGCTAAACTGTGCTAAGGATATCTAGGCAGCATTTCCTAAGAGAAAGCATATGTTCAAAATTATGTCATTGAAGACCAGCACACATATATCATTTGTTCAGGACCTAGGACACAGTCTAGGCTGGAGAAACCCTGATTGGGTACTTGAATTCACTCTGGCTGATTCTAGGGTAAACTGTAAGCCTCCAAGGCAGCCTGAGGAGTCCTATATATTCTAAAATATTTGGTTCTAATCCAATATACACCTAATATTTCAGTCCTTCATTGTTTCTAACCTAGTCTATTGATGTGCCATATCTATGTGTCTTTCGCCTCCTTGTAAAGGAAAATCGCTAAATATGTTTATAATCACTTTAAATAGCTGTCTAATGCTAGTTGATCTGTACTCACTGCTTATTCAACATCTCAAAATAGAATTGATTTTCTTAGAATCAAACCTACTCCTTTTAAAGTATTTTCAATCTCTGTCTATCTGGCTGTTCAAGGAGGAGGTATATTGTTTTTAGACACCTCTTTCCATTTTAGCTTTTATATCACATTGATCACTAAGATTTACCAGTTTTATCTCCCAAATGTCCATTCAGGCTAACAACCTCATACTTAATGTCCCTGCTTCTAGTCTTGCCTCATTCTCATTAATGCTGTTTGCTAATACTAGGGTGTTCTTTCTAAAAGTAGTTGGACTATTTTTAAGTTTCAATTCTTTGAATTATACACAATTTGTTACAGGATAAGTTCCAAAAATTTTTAGCAGAGCATACAAGGTGTTTCAGGATCTGTCTCTGGTTGCCTTCAGATCCTCATCTCCTCTGCCCATTCTTCATCCCCCCACATCATGTGTGCACAATGAACTGAATATTTTCATGCAGTTTGAGAACATTCACATATAATAAATTAAATTTACTCATCTTGGGGTAGATTTCTATAAATTTCGACAATTACATATAGTAATTTAACCACAACAGTAATTGAGATACAGAAAAGTTTCATCACCCTAAAAAAGCACCTCATGCCATCCCTTTGTAATAAAGCTCTTTGTAGTCTAAGCTTTTGAGCTGAGCCCATGCTTTTCTTGGGAAGCCACAGCCAATGACTGAGCATGGTGCAGACACAAAGTTCTGGCCATTTCTGTGCAATACCAGACTTTGCTAATGGGCAGTATTTGCTGTGGAGATGCCATCGATATAACCAAAACTCTGTCAGATCTGCATGATAATCTGAGGCTCTCTTTGCCCAATCTTTATCCCCAAGCACTGGTGAATTCTGGTCTGTTTAGTCCCTATAGATTTACCTTTGACAGAATGTCAAATAAATGGAGCTGTACAGTATATAGCCTTTTAAATCTCTTTCACTTAGCATAAAGGATTTAACATTTATTCATATCGCAGTTCTCAATCATTTATATTTACCCCAAGCAAGACAGTCACTCCCACTAACTTCTCATGTCTTCATGACTTTGAGTGTTCTTTGTTTCTGAAATGCCTTGTTAAACTGCTGAACATCTGCTCATTTTAAAAAAATACAAACATCTTCAGCTCATTTGTCATTAAACATGACTACTTCAGGCCAGCTTAGATATTATCTTTTCTTTAATACTACATTGCATTGCAGTGATTTGTGCAGTTGCTTGTTTCTTCTACTCCAGGGATGGGTAAACTACAGCCTGTGGGCTATGTCCGCAGGCCAAATCAGCTCACTCCACCAATCTGCCCCCCAGTTTTATGTGACAGAGATAGTATGTGGCCTACAAAACCTAAAATATTTGTCAAGAAGCTCTTTACAGAGAAAATTTGGAATCTCCTACTCCACTTGACTATGAAATCTTTGCATCCCCAGAATGTAACTATATCAGTTAGGGCTTGGTTAGGAAAACAGAAACGATGTTACATATTTTAACACAGAAAGTTTTAATATAATGATATGATTATAAAAATGTTAGAAGGGTGGGAGAAGCATACAGGAAATGTATTAACCAGAGCACTGGAACCAAAACTCCTATTGTCCTTATAAGAGCTGGAAATCAGCACTTCTGCTTTGCAGCCACCAGAAGAAACAAAAAAGAATGGCTCCTATCTTCTTTCTTCCTTCTAATCTGATGTGAGTACCTCCAAATGACAGAATCTACCAGAAATCAGTTGGCAATGAAGTCTGAGAAGCGTCATTTTCAAGTTACTACTCCCAGTAGTTCTAGGGAGAATATAGAGGTGTGAGTATGTAGGAGCTGAGTGTCAATGGACTGTATTGGGCACACTGGCATACTGTTGTACATAGTAGGTGCTTAGTAAAGATTATTGAATTAAATGAATATTTGGAGCATTTGGTATACTAAATAAGAACTTCACAGAATACCTAGATTAATAAAACCACTTCTTGCACACTGGCATACTGTTGTACATAGTAGGTGTTTAGTAAAGGTTACTGAATTAAATAAATATTCAGAGCATTTAGTATACTAACTAAATAAGAACTTCACAGAATACCTCGATTAATAAAATCATTTCTTGCCTTCAGGTAGCTTACAATCTAGAGAAAGAGGCTAAAATGTAAACAACTGACTATGTCCTTGAGGAATAATGTAATAGCTGTTGAGTCTCTATCACAGAGAATGAGCTAAAAGAGTACAGAAGAAAGAATAAATTCAGCATAGAGGATGAAAAGGGGATGGCTTCTTGGAGGAAATGGTAGACACTCTAGGCATTGTGAAAGGGCTTTTGAAACTGAGAGAAGATCGGAGGAAAATTCACTAGAAAGGAAAAAGCAGGTACCATGTCACCAAGATGTGGAAGCAAATGGCATTTTGGGGAGTTAGTACAGCATAGCTGTAACTTAATGAATTTTTTTAATATTAAAGTACTTAAGTTTTAAAAAGTAGGATAAATTATATTATTCCATAAACACAGTAATTTACCTAACAAATCCATACTTCAGTTATAAACTCCATTCTAATCCAGGTCCAAAATTCCATGATTAGAATTTGATAGCAGCTTTATTGCAAGTACTAAAATACAAGTCCTTAAATTGGCCCTTGGAAAGATTATGTACCTTAGCATTAACTTTATACCCAACACCATTTGTTAAAAGAGTAATATTTCTTGCCCCCAACCCTTGCCCTCACTTCACATGCCACATTATGTTCCAAATCCAAGCCTGGGACATGCATGCACAATGCTCTACTCTTAATAGAGTCAGTGGAAACCATGTGGTGGCTATGTACTAGAGATCAAACTTGACTGGAGGTCTCAACTAGCTAATTTCTCTAACAAGTTTCACATGCTGTATATACTAATCACATTTTGCATAGATGGAGGAGTATGTGTAAATATGGCCTATTAGTAGACTTTTGGTTTCCATTTAAGCAGGAGGAATTATTAGAATGAAGATTTAAAGTGGCATTCTTATTTTAAAATTAAATCATGTACATATAAGTCTGCCACAGTTAGCACCCAAAATTCAGTGTGACCTTTATGGCAGCTGGTGATACTCTAATATTTCTGAGCAGTACATAAAAGGTGAAAGGGCATATCTCCTTTCAATGTGCATATGTAAGTGCAATAAGTATTAATAGGAGTGCATACTTGTAGATAATCCTGGAATGTATATCTAGATTTATAATTAGGAACAGTTATGTGAAATTGATTTAAATGTCTGTCATCAGTGGTGTTTGATTATCAATTTCCCTTGTGCATTTTTCAAGGACTATAAGTATATGGTAGCTTGCTTTTGTCAGATTTTATAACAGGTAATGAAAGAGTGTTTAGAATTTCTTTACATTCTTTCATATATAATTATATTTGTTTGGAATCCATGAATTTAGATGCAAGGGTGCTTTTTTATTTGTTTTATTTTGCAAAGTCCAACAAGGCATTATAGAATTTTGAAATGTAATTTTGTGTATGAAATTCAATTCTTAACTGCCTTTTTTTAATAACCCCAAAAGAAATCTCAAATAGCTATTTTATTATATTCTCCTGCTCTCTGCACATATTTCCCTGACTTCCTGGCTCTCTTAATTTTTCATTCTTTGCTTAGCTTTTTTATTATCCTTATTCCCTGCTATATGCTTCAGTTATGAGATATATACAAAAATTCATGAGGAGAAGTAAACATAAACATAAAAGGATGTTTGTATGGAGGGTTTCAGATGGTTGTACTTTTTCCTTCATTTTTTCTGTATTGTTTGAGGGTGATAAGCATTAGAAAAATTAAGAAATGATTATTTGAATCACAAAGAAAACTAGCATTAATGTTTTAGGATCTTTAAGAACTTGGTTAGTAGAATTCTTAATGTACAGGCTCTAAAGACTAGCCTAGTTTTCCCGTGAATGATTAGTTTTCAAATGAATTGGTTTGTCTTGTTCAGAATGTTGTTCTTCTTAAGTGTTCATGAAAAAATTCACTGAATTTTAGTAAGATCTTTGCATTTTATATCTCAGACAAAATGATAACTACCTTTTTTTTTTTACTGAATTGTCATTGTGAAGGCAGAAACCATACTGTTTTTTCCTCACTCATATTCTCTATGCTTTTAGCTTCAGTAGATATTTGTTATTTAACATATAAGTATACTTACAAATTAGTTTAAGAAACATTCCAGCATAAAAATGCTAAAGTATACAAAGTACATTATTATGTAAATATAAAGTAAGGCAATGCACAAAGAAACACAAATGGCCAATAATCATGAAAGGTGTTATACCTCATTAAGAATCAAATAATATAGATGGAAAAAACCTATATATCTTTTTTTCCAAAGATTCAAATACTTGGTTATCTTCAGGATTGGCAAAGAAATAGGGAAAAATAGCACTTTCATTCTCTATTGATAAAATGAAAATTACTTCAATTCATTCTGGAAAGCAGTTTGGAAACATGTATCAAATATAGAAGATATGGAGCTTTTGTTCCCTTAGTTCTATATGTAGGAATTTATTTTAAGGAGATAGTCAAGTGTGGTGAGGTGTGGTAAGATGTACATGTAAGGGTTTTTTTTTTTTTTTTGAGACAGAGTCTCACTCTTGTTGTCCAGGCTGGAGTGCAATGGTGCGATCTTGGCTCACGGCAACTTCCACCTCCCAGGTTCAAGCGATTCTCCTGCCTCAGTCTCCCAAGTAGCTGGGATTACAGGCATGCACCACCTTGCCTGGCTAATTTTGTATTTTTAGTAGAGATGGGGTTTCACCATGTTGGTCAGGCTGGTCTTGAACTCCCAACCTCAGGTAATCCGCCCGCCTCGGCCTCTGAGAGTGCTGGGATTACAGATGTGAGCCACTGCGCCCAGCCACATGTAGGGATGTTTATGGTAGCATTCATTATATCATAGAAGAATTCGAGCTCTACATATTCAAGAAATCTATTAAATAAGCTGTGATTCCTTTATATAAAGAAATACCACACAGCCATTAAATGACGTAGATCTATATTTATTGATCTATAAAAATGTTAATGATACATTGTTGAGTGAAAAAATAGGTTACAATACAGCATGTGTGGAATGATTGCTGTGTATCAGAGGTTGGCAAGCTTTTAGTTGTAAAAGGTCAGGTAGTAAACATTTTAAGTTTTGTGGGTTGTACAGTCTCTATCATATTACTCAACTCTCCTATTGTAGTGCAAAAGTAGTCAGGGACATGTGTAAAAAAGTGAGCATGGCTATGTTCCAATAAAACTTTATTTACAGAAACACGCAGCTGCTTAAGTTTGCTGGCCCCTAGTATATATGTAAAAATATGTGTGTGTTTATAAACACACACATACACACCCACGCACACACACATAGACTGAGGGAGAGAATATACATTTCTAGAAGAATGTTTACCCAAATGTTAACAGTAGATGGCTCTGCATGGGGAATTCTAGGTGATTTTCATTACTTTATATTTTTCTGTATTATATGATTTTTATAGGCACTAGGAAATGTCATAAAAATTATTATTTCATGAAAAGACAGAGTCTGTTTACCCTTCAGAAAAACAGGTTCATAGTGTAACATGCCAAAGGGTTCTGAGATCTTGCATGTTACATATGTACATATCAAATAAAGTAATATTTAAATATAGTTCACCATTTTGTCTGTGGCAAAATCACCTCATGTCCATGTTATTGTACTTGTTTCTTTAATAATCTACTTGCTCCTGGTTTTTATAGCTCTTCCCCGTTGTGTTACATTCACAATGACCAGATTTACCTAAGAATATTTTTTGAAATCTACAATTGTATTATCTAGGTCTTCTAGAATCTATCAGAAGTAACCCAGTTTTGTAGTAGAAAATAAATACACATATGCACACACACACTACTTTCCTGGCTTTTCTGTTTCTGTTACTGCCAGCTTTCTGATTTCTCCTCCTATGCCATTAGTATAGGTGCCACCAAAGTTCTGTCCTTGTTCTCTTCTTCCACTAGATGGTTGCCCTTGGCGTGCCTGTGTTTTGCCACCTCATGGGAGGACTCATCTGGAAATTTGTGGAAGTAGGTGATAGGTAGCAAACCACGTCTTGGAAATTTATTAAAACCAACACTCACAATAACCAGTTACCCGTAACTATTTTCAGCTCGTCATGTAGGCTTTAGCTTTCTGTCAAATTTCTCTTGTAGATGTGACAAATTTGGATTTATTAGCTCAGCTTTAACATCTGGATCATCACAATATATAACTTTATAAACTTAGCTTTTCAATGTCAGCCTTGAAAGAGTCATGTTTATGACTTCTGGATATGTATTTGGAGACAGAGAAAAGTAAAAGCAGAGAAGCCAGCTGATCTCACCCATCATATAAGCAAGGTATGATAGTAGCCCTGACTAGCTAGATTGCTGTGGAAATAAAAAGACGTAGATACATTCCAGGATTTTAAGAAGACAAATTAGCAGGATTTGGTGATGGACTAGATTTAGAGAGATAAGGTGAGGGTTCATCAAAGATAATTCACGGTTTGCTGACTTGTGCAAATGGGGTATAATGGCTACCCTTTCCTGCATGAAATAGAAGGCTGTCATCATCTGCTGAGAAACAGAAGTGAGGGGTCAGAAGTTGAGGCCTTTGCCAGCCAGGGGACAGGAGGATGGGTACTTTAGGCAGAAGGAGCAGCATTAACAAAGGCTTGAAAGTGTGAAAATGATCAGTGTTTTCTGTAAATTTTGAATACTGTAGTGGAATTAGAACACAATAGTATGCGATGTGGAGTAACGAAGGGCAGTATAGTTTGGAAAAATAAGCTAAAGCCTGATTGTGAAGGGTCTTGAATCCCATGCTAATTAGTTTACCTTATCTTTATAATTCAGTTGTTCTCAGACAGCTGAGATTCATATACAGCTAACATTTTATATCCAATTTATGGACTAATAGAGTTGCCTTCTTTTATTTTGTAAAGCAATAATGAAAACCATTATCTTACTTAAAATATCAGAGATCTCTTAAAAGACTTTATTTTTCACTTGAAAATAGTGGCAAAATAAATCCTAGAATCAGTATAGAAATTATTATAATTATCATAAGACTTTATTTTTTAATCAATGAAGAATTGCTGGAAATTAATAAACACTAGACGTCTATTTGAAAAGAGGAACTCAGAGGCTAGTTACTTAACTTCAACACCTTAGAAAAACAGCCACAAATCACCAGTCAAGTGGAGGGCTTGAGCAATGGAGATAGTAGCAACAGCATTGCTGAGCCTTACCATATGATAACATGCTTAAAAGGGCTTGGCAAATGCTGAACTTCCACTGTCCTGGAAAGAATAACTATTTATGTTAGTAAATTGGACAAATGCTGGGTCAGTTTTTTACAAAAAAATTCTGAAGATGTGCTAACAGGGGAATGAAGTTCATGTGATAGTTTTAGAATTATAAAATTTGTAGTCTTAAATGCCCATTTCAAAATATTGATCTTCAGTGTTTATCATTATTGAGAAAGTTTTCTTATATTTTTCTTTATACATGTTTTAAAATATCCATCAGTCCTACTCTTATGGATGAATATATATATGAGACTGAATACAATATTCTGAATGATTCAAATATTCTCTTTTTTGCAACATTAACTGTTATTTTTCCTTTTCTTCCACTGTCTATAGTTTTCTGTTAAGGAGGTCTTAAAAAGTGCAGTCAGTATTTTCCAATTTATAAGAATTGTAAATTTACAGGAATTTCAGGAATTGTACTAGAATTGACATAACTCTAAATTATATTATAAAGGAAGCTAAAGAACATATAAATCATGCCAAAAATACTTAGGATTGGGAGTACTGGATGCCTCAGGGAATTGGTAATTTGATACAAAGCCTGTCACCTGTTAAAATTTATCCTGGGTCAGTAGTGACTGAAAATCATTATGACCTGACAGGTGTTCAGGATCGTGTGTAAACTGAAGTGGTGAACTCAGTATAGTTCCTATTTGACACATGTATGCATTACTGAAACCACTGCAACATTAATTGATAACTATGCTGGCAATCTTGATTGAGGCGCCAAGGACTAACTGGCCTGAACTCTTTTCACCCCTACTAATGTGCCTTTTAAAATAGGTTCAAGTGTGCTTGTGTAGCAGAAAAGTGTGTTCGGGCCTGTTCCTTTCACTAGATTACTTTACTCCTAAAATTGACCATCTATATTTCCCACAGTGGTTCCCCTTATTATAATAAGTTAGAGTTTTTTTTTTACCCCCTGGAAAAAAATATCTTAGAGTTATTATAATATCTTAGAGTTTTTTTTTTACCCCCTGGAAAAATGTTTTGTCTGTCTTTTGAATAATCAAATTACATAAAACATTAAGTTGCAGGTACCCACAGGTATAAGCAGTTCCATTTCCCTATACTCTTTCCTTGGAATTGAATTTAGAAGCATGAATATGCTCTTAAATGTACAAGAATTCACATCGATCTTAATTAAATATTACTGATTTTTTTCAACGTAGTTAATATTTGTACTCAAAAAATTGTTGCCTTATGTACAAGTGAGTCAGAAATAAAATAAATCCACTCAACCTTTCCTAGTGGTAGCAAGTGGGGGAAAAGAGAAAGAAAAGGATTGATTCTCACTGGTATCATAGGGTAAGGAGAACAACTTCTTTTTCCTTGCTAACAGATCATGATAGTATGCAAGTCTACATACATACATTTATCCCCAACCATGCCAGCAACAAGACTTTAGCCAGGTGGGACCATAAAAGACACAGACCTTTAATAAGAATCTAATAATTTTTTAAATTATATATACTCTAGTGTCTCTCCAGCAAGAACATAATTGTGCTGCTTACAGATGACAGGAATGCTTTTTGTTTAGTCTTCTTTAACTAGCAAATTATTCTCCCTTTTTACAAATCCTTCCAGAATGCTAAGGGAAAGACTGAAAAAAACAAATCTTAAACGTGTCTGCATATAGGCAAAAATAATGATGGTATGAAATTTAAATTGGTTTTCCAATAGAGGCAATAAATATATGTCACAGTTTTGCCTCATGGTTAGCAATATGTCTTTGCAAAATAGCTAACCAGGGTTATGGGCATAACTTGTGAGCATGGGACAAAACCAATTTATCTGTAGAATGAATTCAGGAATTCATTAGCAATATTCATTTATAAACTGAGCAGTTCCTAGACTCGACAGTAACAAATTGGGCTGATTATAAATGAATTATTCAGTTTTGCTTTGCTGCTTTTGTATAATTACTCTGGACATTCCCCAAACATTACTTTATACTCTGCCTTAATAGCTTTGGTAATGCTGTCTTATCTACCTGGAATCTGCTCTATTTTTTTCTTCTTTGTTCCCTATCCTCTCATCCGTACCTCTCTTCTGATCAAGTAAATTTCTAACACATCTTTCAAGGTTTAGAGTATCTGTTGATTCTTTTCTAGACCTCTCACCATCTCTCCCCACTCATAACCAGTTTCCATTATAGACAGTATTAACTTTTCTTTCCACACACTTAGCAGTCATGTTGTGCTGGTTGTACTTTATTTGTGAGCTACTCAAAAGAGACATTATGGTATATTTATGGCGCATGTATACATATGTAACAAACCTGTACGTTGTGCACATGTACCCTAGATCTTAAAGTATAATTAAAAAGTTAATTATATAGATAAAAAATTATAAAGTCCAAAAAAAGAGACATATGGTGTGTTTAACATGTAGTAAACAAAAATGTTTATCAAGTCAATTACTAAATAAATACAGCTTAATTCTTTTCATTTTTGTTGGGTTTAAATAAATGTGTTTTCACATGCCTAGATGAGCTCTAAAAGACCTAGAGAAATATCTTAAAAGATACATTTAAATATTTTTGCTTCTAATGAACTTATTTTTAAAATCCTGACCATAAATTTTTTAATCAACGATGGCCTTTAAGATAGTTTTAATGATTGTTAATTTGTGTATATATGTTGAAAAATAGCTAATAGACTTTAAAAAATCAACTGTTTAGAAGTTCCTCAATTTTATCCTGTGTTCCAGGGAAAAGTAGGGCAGGATTGTTTAAGGGCTGTGAGTGGCACAAGCCTAGCAGGCTACAGTGCAAAAAAAAAAAAAAAAAAAAAAAAAATTGTCCAGGCACAGTGACTCACGCCTGTAACCCCAGAACTTTGGAAGGCCAAGGAGGGCGGATCACTTGAGGCCAGGAGTTGGAGACCAGCCTGGCCAACATGACGAAACCCCATCTCTACTAAAAATACAAAAAATTAGCCGGGCGTGGTGGAGCATGCCTGTAGTGCCAGCTACTCGGCTACTCGGGAGGCTGAGGTGAGAGAATCTCTTGAACCGGGGAGGCAGAGGTTGCGATGAGCAGAGATTGCACCACTGAACTCCAGCCTGGGCGACAAAGCAAGATCCTGTCTTAAAAAAAAAAAAAATGCTAATTATGGAAAAGTTTTAAAATATTCAAAAGTAGGGAGAATAGTTTAGTGAATACCCATTGACCTATTACCCAGATTTAATGTTTATTAACCAATGGCCAGTCTTGTTTTATCTATTCCCTAACTCATTGTCCCTGCCTCAGATTATTTTTTAAAGGCAGGTTTATTGAGGTCTCATTTATATAAAATGTAATGTATTCATTTTAAAAATAAAGATTGAAGAGTTGGGACAAACATAAACAGTTGTATATGTGTTTTAAGATTGTGTTCAAGGCCAGGCACAGTGGCTCACACTTGTAATCCCAGCACTTTGGGAGGTCGAGGCGGGCAGATCAGGAGTTCAAGACCAGCCTGGCCAACACAGTGAAATCCCGTCTCTACTAAAAATACAAAAATTAGCTGGGCATGGTGGCAGGCACCTGTAATCCCAGCTACTCAGGAGGCTGAGGCAGCAGAATTGCTTGAACCCGGGAGGCGAAGGTTGCAGTGAGCCAAGATCGTGCCACTGCACTCCAGCCTGGGCAACAGAGCCAGACTCCGTCTCAAAAAAAAAAAAAAAAAAAAAAAGATTATCTTCAAGATATAGACTACTTTCATTACTACAAAACTATCCCTCATGCCACTTTGTTTTGTTTGTCACTGCTCCTGCACAGCAGGGCTACCCCATGGGCTGTGTGCTGAGAGTAGCCCCCCATGCCACTTTGTAGTCAGTCTCTTCACCCACCCCCACCTCCTGAAAACCACTGATTTATTTTCATTCCTGGAATTTTGCCTTTTTCTAGATGTCACATAAGTTGGCTCAAATAGCCTTTTGTGTCTAGATTCTTCCATGTAAAGCTTTTGATACTCATTCATGATATTGCATGTATCAGTAATTTATTTCTTTTTGTTGATCAGTTGTATTCCATTTTATGGATGTACCACAATTCATTTACCAGGTGATAGATATTTAGGTTATTTCCTATGATGGTCTGTTATGAGTGAAGCAACGCTGAACATTCACAAACAGATTTTATTGTGGATATATGTATTTATTTTTCTTGGGTAAATATCTAGGCATGGAATTGCTAGATTATGTGATGGGTGTGTTTATTATTATAAGAAACAGCCAAACTGTTTTTCAAAGTAGTGCACTATTTCAGTGAAAAATTCAGTGCACTTCAGTCAGTGCAAAATTTTATACTGAGAAAACTATTCAAATTTTTTAGCATTAAATTTCTGTAAAAATTAGTTTTAAGTTACTAATAAATCTTTGATTTAAAGTACTTGGTTATTTTTATTACTCAAAGCAAAAAGATTCACTGAGGCAACTATCAAGACATATGACTGCTTACTGCTGGCAAGATCCTGGCCAGAGTTCTCTTGGATAGACTACAGCATAGCCTTGCCAACTATATGCTCCCCCAAATCACAATGTGGCTGTGAGCCATGGCACAGTACAGCTGACTTGATCTTTGCAGCATGTTTAGATTTAGGAAAGTCAGGGCTTAAATCAGGCTGTATCTTACAAGACTGCAGATCCCAGATTTATTTTTCTGGTTAAATGAAGCTGCCTCTAAAGAAATGCACCTTGTATGTAGAGTTAAAATAGATTCTTTTTAAATTTTAAAAATATCATTGTCATTAAGGATTTTGGGAGGAACACTTAAACAATAGCATACGATTACATTATTACATTATCCTGTAACCTAGTGAAATACTTTGATTAAGCTAAGATAGGTTTTTGGTAGTATTTTTTCTTTTCATTAGAATTTTGAAAGGATTTAAGTCTATGACATATTTTCAATTTTATTAGAAAATAAAAGGTGCTTTACTTAGTTCTTGCTTTGGTATCGTGTAGAATATAGACTCATATGTATCATCAACATTTCACTTTCAGCTGGCATTTACTGAGTGCCACAATGAAGCCCTAGACTAGGTCTTTACTTAGTGTACCCCTTAAGCATAACAGATTAAGTTAAAACTGCTGAAATAGCTTCCCAAAAGATTAAGTTCACAGCCTGCTTTAGCCAGGTGCAACATTATCTAATCTGTGATGTAAATACACAGGAATTACTCTATGCTAGTAACCAAATTTTGGCAATTTATAAAAGACAACATTTCTACGTTATAATGTCTTTGAAATCTGTAGCGTAACACAATAAACCAAGGAATTCGGAGGTCTCACTTTATTTTCAGAGAAGGCCAAATAGCTACTTGATAATGATGCCATTAATGATTCCTAGAACTGAAAGAAAGTTCCAATGAGAGCCGAAATGGCTCAACCGCTAGGGCTCAGACATCCTTGAAATATATCCTCTGGGTAATCAGACTTGGTTTCCTGGGGCTTTCTAAGACTTGAACTGATTTTTTGTCATAACTACCCAGAATAGGTAATGAACACAGTCCCACAGTAATATTTATTTGCACCAAATGCCATAGTCATTCAGAATCTGTCTAGGATGTCCAAGAATTTATACATAGCCTATATCTTCATTATAGGGTTATTATAAATCTTATATTAAAGATCTAAGTCAACCTGAGGCCAGGGCCAAAAATTTGTGAAAGAAATGCTATGCAGTGCTTAGAAGGAGATGTCCTTTTATTTGGACTCTAAATTTTCAAAGTATTGAGACTTTCAAAGAGAGAAGCCAAGACAACTCACTTCCTAAATACAATGGTCTGGGACATTTTTAGAGTATAGACTCCATAGCCAGGGTAGGAGTACCTGCAACTAGTAGTAAGGAAGGTAAGACAGTTTAAAAGGACTAAGAAAACCACTTGGAGCCATGTTGGCTTTGCAAGAGATAAGGCTCAGCTGATACCCATGTTGCTCTTAAGCCAGAGTCAAGCTGCTGCAGAGACTAATGATTCTCTTTCTTCCTTAGGATCCATGGTGTGTTCCCATATCTACTGGGGTTCAATTATAATAGTCACAGATTAGGATTGAGGAGATATGTCTTTCTTTACTTTCTTTAACTGATCTCATCTTAATAAAACTACTCCCTCTAATGATGAAAAATGCTTGAGCTTGCTGATCAAAGTTAGTGTTTTTACAATGAAAAATTTAGGGTTTTTTTTAGATGAATACTGTATGATTCCACCCATATGAAGTATGTGAAGTGTCCCTCCACCCCCATGTTGCTTTTAAGATAAATTTGGAGCAGAGAAGCTCTGGCATTGCAGAAGGGTGATGTGGCCCTCACAGGCTTCTTATTGAGATGGTTTGTTTTGCTTAATTTTAAGGGCAGTATATTCTTGTCTTGATGCATCTGCTTTAATTTAGCTGGGCTCCCTGCTGACTGAGTGTCCTATAAGGGTAGCCACTGAAATATTGCTGGCTTCACCTAATTTTTGGAAGCATTGTGCTGGCACCTGCTGTTGATGACCATGCTATTGCCCCTAGTTATGAGGTCCCTGTACCTTGTCATCCACATCTAAACTTAGCAGCCAGTCCAGCAGCCTGTTCAACAAGCTGTACCCTCTTGGATACCTGGTGATTCTTAGATACTTCCTTAGAAACCATCTGGAGAGTTCAGGATCTAGTGTAGATGCCCTTAGTCTAGGCATTCTCATCATTGCTACTCAATCACTCTGGCACCATATTAGATATAGGACTATGTCTGGCAGAGGAATTCTCGTAGAGCTTTCTGACTCTCCACACTACACTAGAATCAGGGCACCATCCTCAATAATCTTTGATTTGCTCAGAGTTGTTTGGGTTTTCTTCTCTAACTCTCTCCCTCAGCCAAGTTTGATCCCCCAAAAGGGAGCAAGGACACCTTATAACATTTTTCACTTTCTTGCTCCCTCTCACTTTCTCCAACCCAGGAAAAAAAATGATATTATATCCCAATATACTGGGTGGTGCTTTTTCTCCTTTTCCAGGGGAAACAAGCCTTAGCTCCATGGCTTACCCTTAATGACCAAAGGTCTACCAGGAGAGGAGGGGAAAGAATTGCCAAAAAGGAAAACATTGCGTGGCAAATATTTTACAGAAATCTTCTACTTCGCCTGGACTTATTTGTAGAGTCCTCCCTCTTCCTTATTCTTCTTTTTTTTGTTTGTTTGTTTGTTCGTATTTTGAGACAGAGTCTCGCTCTGTCCCCCAGGCTGGAGTGCAGTGGTGTGATCTCCATCTCAGCTCACTGCAACCTCTGCCTCCCAGGTTCAAGTGATTCTCCTGCCTCAGCCTCCCAAGTAGCTGGGATTACAGGTGTGTGCCATCACACACAGCTAATTTTTGTATTTTTAGTAGAGATGGAGTTTTGCCATGTTGGCCAGGTTGTTCTCAAACTCCTGACCTCAGGTGGCCCACTGGCCTCGGCCTCCAAAAATGCTGGGATTGCAGGCGTGAGCCACTGCACCCAGCCTCATTCTATCTTCCACATGCTTCGAATACATTCTTTTACCACCATTGCTACTGCCCCAATAGTGGAAAACTGTAAATTTCTGAAGTCAAACTACTTACATTTGAAACTTGGTTCACATTAGCTATGTGAATTCAATGAAGTTTCTTTTTTTTAACTTTTAAGTTTGGAGGTGCGTGTAAAGGTTTGTTACATAGGTAAATGTGTGTCACAGGGGGTTGTTGTACATATTATTTACTACCCAGATATTAAGCCCAGTACCCAACAGTTACCTTTTCTGCTTGTCTCCCTCCTCCCACCCTCTCCCCTCAAGTAGACCCCGGTGTCTGTTGTTTCGTTCTTTGTGTTCATAAGTTCTTACCATTTAGCTCCCACTTTAAAGTGAGAACATGTGGTATTTGCTTTTCTGTTCCTGTGTTAGTCTGCTAAGGATAATACCCTCCAGCTCCATCCATGTTCCTGCAAAAGACAGGATCTCATTCTTTTTTATGGTCACATAGTATTCCATGGTATATATGTAACCACATTTTCTTTATTCAATCTGTTATTGATGGGCATTTAGGTTAATTCTATGTTTTTGCTATTGTGAATACTGCTGCAATGAACATTTGCATGCATGTATCTTTATGGTAGAATGATTTACATACATCTAGGTATATACCCAGTAATGGGATTGCTGGGTCAAATGGTAGTTGTGCTTTTAGCTCTTTGAGAAATTGCCATACTGCTTTCCACAATGGTTGAACTAATTTACACTCCCACCAACGGTGTATAAGTGTTCCTTTTTCTCCACAACCTTGCCAGCATCTGTTATTTGACTTTTTAGTAATGGCTATTCTTACTAGTGTGAGATGGTATCTCACTGTGGCTTTGGTTTACGTTTCTCTAATGATCAGTGATATTGAGCTTTTTTTCATATGCTTGTGGGCTGCATGTATGTCTTCTTTGGAGAAGTGTCTGTTCATGCCCTTTGCCCACTTTTTAATGGGGTTGTTTTTCTCTTGTAAATTTGTTTAAGTTCCTTATACATGCTGGATATTAGACCTTTGCCAGAAGCATAGTTTGCAAATATTTTCTCCCATTTTGTAGATTGTCTGTTTACTTTGTTGGTAGTTTCTTTTGCTGTGCAGAAGCTTTTAAGTTTAATTAGATCCCACTTGTCAATTTTTGCTTTGATTGCAATTGCTTTTGGTGAAAATCTTTGCCATGAAATATTTGCCTATTCTTATGTTCACGATGGTATTGCCTAGTTTGTCTTCCATAGTTTTTATAGTTTGGGGTTTTACATTAAAGTCTTTAATCCATTTTGTATTGATTTTTGTATATGGTTTAAGGAAGGGGTTCAGCTTCAATCTTCTGCATATGGCTAGCCAGTTATTCCAGCACCATTTGTTGAATAGAAAATCTTTTCCCCATTGCTTGTTTTTGTCAGCTTTGTTGAAGATCAGATGGCTGTAGATGTTGGCCTTATTTCTGGGCTCTCTGTTCTGTTCCATTTGTCTATGCGTCTGTCTTTGAACCAGTACCATGCTGTTTTGGTTACTGTAGCACTATAATACATAGTTTAAAGTCGGGTAAAGTGATGCCTCCCCTTTTGTTCTTTTTGCTTAGGATTGCCTTGGCTATTCGGTCTCTTTTTTGGTTCCATATGAATTAAAAATTATTTTTTCTAGTTCTGTGAAGAATGTCACTCGTAGTTCGATAGGAGTAGCATTGAATCTGTAAATAGCTTTTGGCAGTATAGCTATTTTAATGATATTGATCCTTCCTACCCATGAGCATGCGATTTTTTAAAATTTGTTTGTGTCTTCTCTGATTTCATCTGTTTTGTAATTCTCATTGTAGAGCCCTTTCTTCTTTCTGGTTAGCTGTATTCCTAGGTATTTTATTCTTCTTGTGGCAATTGGGACTGGGATTGCCTTTCTGATTTGGCTCTCAGTTTGGCTGTTGTTGGTTGGTGTATAGGAATGCTAGTGATTTTTGTACATTGATTTTGCATCCTGGAAGTTTGTTGAAGTTGTTTATCAGCTGGAGGAGCTTTTGGGCCAAGACTATGAGATTTTCTAGATATAGAATTATGTCATCTGCAAACAGTGATAGTTTGATGTCTTTTCTTCCTATTTGAATACCCTTTGTTTCTTTCTCTTGCCTGATTGCTCTGGCTAGGACTTTCAATACTATGTTGAATAGGAGTGGTGAGAGAGGGCATCCTTGTTTTGTGCCGGTTTTCCAGGGGAATGCTTCCAGCTTTTGCTTATTCAGTATGTTGGCTGTGATTTTGTCATAGATGGCTCTTATTATTTCGAGGTATGTTCCTTCAATACCTAATTTATTGAGAGTTTTTATGTTGAAAGGATGCTGAATTTTATTGAAAGCCTGTTTTGCATCTATTGAAATTAATCATGTGGTTTTTGTCTTTAGTTCTGTTTATGTGATGAATCACATTTGTTGATTTGCATACATTAAACCAACCTTGTATCCTGAGGATAAAGCCTACTTGATCATGGTGGATTAGCTATTTGACGTGCTGCTGGATTTGGTTTGCAAGTATTTTTTTAAGGATTTTTGTATCAGTGTTCATCAAAGATATTGGCCTGAAGCTTTCTTTTTTTATTGTGTCTCTGCCAGGTTTTGGTATCAGGGTGATGCTGGCCTCATAGAATGAGTTGAGAAGGAGTCCCTCCTCCTCAGTTTTTTGGAAGAGCTTCTTTAGAAATGGTACCAGCTCTTCTTTGTACATCTGGTAGAATTTGGCTGTGAATCCATTAGGTCCCAGGCTTTTTTTATTTGGTAGGCTATCTATTACTGATTCAATTTTTGAGCTTGTTATTGGTCTGTTCAGGGAATCAATTACTTCATGGCTCAGTCTTGGGAGGGTACATGTGTCCAGGAATTTATCTATCTCTTCTAGGTTTTCTAGTTTGTGTTCATAGAAGTATTTGTAGTAGTTTCTGATGGTTGTTTTTGTTTCTGTGGGGCCGGTGGTAACATTCCCTTCATCATTTCCAGTTGTGTTTATTTGGATCTTCTCTCTTCTTTATTAGTCTAGTTAATGATGTATTTTATTTTATTTTTTTTTCAAAAAAACAACTCCTGGATTTGTTGATCTTTTGAGTGGTTTTCTGTGTCTTGATTTACTTCAGTTCAGCCTGATTTTTGTTATTTCTCATCTTCTGCTAGCTTCGGGATTGATTTGTTCCTGCTTCTCTAATTCTTTCAGTTGTGAAGTTAGGTTGTTAATTTGAGATCTTTCTTACTTTTTGATGTGGGCTTTTAGTGCTATGAATTTGAACAATGCATAGAATATAACAAGTGCTCAATTAATAGTGGCTATTAACATTCAGACCTTTATCGCTTCTCCCCTAGACTAGTCGTTTGTTTGTGTGGTTGCTTTACACACTGGTCTGTGTATGACACTGGTCTGTGTGTATAAGTGTGTTAAGGTATTAGCTGGCAGTGATCTTTCTTTTCTGTATTTATGCTTCTTTCAAAATTTCTTATAAGGCAGGTCTGGTGGTAATGAAGTCCCTCAACATTTGCTTCTCTGAAAATGAGGTTATTTCTCCATCACTTAAGAAGTTTAGTTTGGCTGGATATGAAATTTGTGGTTGAAGATTTTTTCTTTAAGAATGTTGAATATAGACCCCCAATCTCTTCTGGCTTTTAGGGTTTCAGCTGAGAGGTCAGCTGTTAGCTTGATCAGGTTCCCCTTGCAGGTGACCCGCCCTTTCTCTCGAGCTGCCTTTAACATTCTTTCTTTCATTTTGACCTTGGAAAATCTGATGATTGTGTGTCTTGGGGGTGATCTTCTTGTGTAGTATCCTGAAGGAGTTCTCTGTATTTTCTGAATTTGATCGTTGGCCTCTTTAGCAAGGTTGTGGAAGTTTTCATGGACAGTATCCTGTTTGCTTCTCCTCCTCCCTTTCTGGGATACCAGTGATTCATAGATTTGGCCCCTTTACATAATTCCATACTTCTAGAGGTTTTGTTCATTCCTTTTTATTCTTTTTTCTTTATTTTTGTCTGTCTTATTTCAGAGAACCAGTCTTCAGGTTGTGAGAGTCTTCCTTCAGCTTGATTTATTCTGCTGTTAATACTTGTGACTACATTGTGAAATTCTTATATTGTGTTATTCAGCTCTGTCAGATCTGTTAGGTTCTTTTTTATCTTGGCTATTTCATCCTTCAGCTCCTGTATTGCTTCATTTGATTCTTATTTTCCTGGGATTGGGTTTTTCCATCCTCTTAAATCTCAGTGATCTTTGTTCCTATCCATGTTCTGAATTCTATTTCTGTCATTCCAGCCAGTTCAGTCTGGTTAAGAACTCTTGTTGGAGAACTGGTGCAGTCGTTTGGAGGATATACGACACTCTGTCCATTTGAGTTACTGGAGATCTTATGTTGGTTCTTTCTCCTCACTGTGTGTGGGTGCTCCTTTAACTGCAGTGTAGATTGAATACAGTCAATAGACTTCTTTTCTGGATGTTTTCACCAAACCAAGGCTTTGTGCAGGATCTTTATGTGAAGCTGACTTCTTGTCTCTGGTTTCAGAAGGCAATATGTTAGTGAGGTATTTTTGGTGTTAGAGCTTTAGGGTGTGATTTAGCAGGTGGCACTTAGGCTTCTCAGTCAGTTGGTAGACTCTTGCTCACTTGTGTGGCTCCCCTGTTTCCTCACAGTTGCAGCTGTGTTCCCTCTCAATGCTTTGAAAGTGTGGGTTCCTCTCCCCCTTGAATGCTGACTGTAGATTATGACTTGGCACTCCTGAGCTGCCCACTGTAGTTCTGGGGTGATCTCAGTGTTTATGTTCCTTCCCCAACTTGGAGGCAGAGAGGAAGGAATCTTAGCAGTGTTGTGGCTGAGGGTCATTTGCTTGTCTCCTGTGGTCTCCACCCCAGAGAGATACAGGTCAGCAATTGCTCAGTGCAATCAGCCCAGAATGGAGTGTCTTTGTGCTGTGGGCCCCAGCTAGGGGTTTACTGCCTGGTGATGAGAAGTGTGGGGCCTGTGGGAAATAGACTGGAGTCTCTTTGGGTTAACTGCAGCTTGTTTGAGGTGTGGATAAGACACTTTGGGTCTTTGCTCCTTCGTTAGTCCAAGGGTGTCAAGGGCGGTTCTACTGCAGAGGCAGTTAGCAGAGAGGCTTTTAGTTGCCCTGAGAGGCTCTGTCCAGGGAGTTGCCAAGTTGCTACTTGCTTGATAGCTCTGGTGGGGGGTGGCTGGTGGCCCAGACCTGGAGGACCTACCTGGTGAGGAGATATTAGAATGGGCACCCTCGTAACAGGCTGGTCACTTTTCTGTTGGGCTGCTGCAGTATGCTTGGGGCCTGCTCCAGTCCCTAGCTGCCTCATATTTTCCAGTACCTGGAGAAATTACCAGGGAAGGCTGCGAAACAGCAAAGATGGCAGCCTGTCCCTTTTTCTGGGAGCTTTGTCCCAGGGAGGTACAAGCCTGTTGCTGACCCAAAGTCACCTGTAGGAGGTAGCTGGAGACCCTGGTTGGTAGGTCCCGCCCAGTGAGGAGGAATGGGATCCAGGACCCTCTTACAAAAGCAGTCAGGTCACATTTGGTAGAGCAGCTGTGCTGCGCTGGGGTTCCACTTCAGTCCCTAGTTGCTTCAGGCACTCCAAAGCCTGAAGGCTGGAATGTCTAAGTCACTCAAACAGCAAACATGGTGGCCCTCCCCTCCCTCTAAGAGTGCTGTCCCAAAAAGGTTACAAATCTCTATCAGCCAGAGAACACTGGCAGGGGTGGCTGGAGGCCCCTGTTGGGAGGTCCCACCCAGTGAGAAGGAATGGGATCGGGACCCGCTTAAAGAAACAGTCTGGCCACATTTTGGTGGAGCAGTTGTGCTGTGCTGGGAGATCCCTTCTATCCCTGTCAGCTTGGACTCTCCAAAGCCCAAAGGCTGGATCAGCTAAGTCACCCAAACAGCAAAGATGGGGTCCTACTCCTCCCTCTGGAAGCACCCTCCCAGGGGGATTTCAAATTTCTGTCAGCTGGAGAACATGGTTGGGGCATGGCTGAAGGCCCTGGCTGAGAGATCCTGCCCAGCGAGGAGGAATGGCATTGAGCACCCACTGAAAGCAGCAGTTTGGCCATGTTTGGTAGAGCAGCTGTGCTGTGCTGGGGGATCCCTTTCCCCTGGCCCGGACTCTCCAAATCCTGAAGGCTGGAATGGCTAAGGCATCCAAACAGCAAAGATGGAAGCCCACCCCTAACTCCAAGAGCTCCTTCTAAGGGAGGCGCGATGCTCCTACCAGTGGCCGGCTGGAATTCCAAGCCAGTGGGTCTTATCTTGTGAGGTGCCATGGAAGTGGGGCCCGCAGGCTGCCGCTGCTCAGCCGCCTCAATTGAGCCTCTTTCCTAGAGTATGTACGGGGGTCTAAACTCCCACTTTGCCAGAGCTGCAGCTACTTTTGCCAGAAAGCCTGAGTATCTGAGGCTCTAGGGTCTCCATGCTTGCCTGAACGGCTGCTCTGCCAAGACTCCACATAGCTGTGTCTGTCAGACTGAAGGCCCTGGTGGTGAGGGTTCACAAGGAGATCTCCTGAGCCAGGGGTTGCAAAGATTCGTGAGAGAAGCCTGATTTCCCGGGGTCGCACATTTACTCACTGCTTCCCTTGGTGGGGGAAGTTCCCTGGCTCTGTGTTGTTCCCGGGTGGTCCATTGTCCTGTCTTGCTTTTCTTCATTCTCCATGGGTCAAGTTGTTTCCTTGATTAGTCCCAGTGTGAGTACCTGGATGTTTCAGTTGAAGGTGCTGTATTTACTTGCTCCTTCTGTTCCTTTCCAGGAGAGTCATGCACCTTAGCTGCTTCTAGTCAGCCATCTTGGCCACTCCCATTCTGAATGAACTTTCTTAGTTCTCTGTGATTTGTTTTTTTTACCTATAAAATACGTATAATAATAGCCTTACCTCTACAGATAAGATGATCATAGAAAACACTTTGAACAATGCATGGAATATAACAAGTGCTCAACTAATGGTGGCTATTAACATTCAGACCTTTATCACTTCTCCCCTTGACTAGTCATTTCTAATTGAATTCATTTGTCCCCATTCCCACCCCTAGTCTCTTTCATTTATACTAGTATATAGAATTCAGAGGATCTGAGAATTGGATGGGAAAAAATACATCTTTATTTTCACTTACATTTAACTGAAATTTGACATCTTTCCATTCTAGAAGTCCAGTGCTCAGTGCGTCAGAGGCACCAGCATCTTTCCATTCTAAACATAGACTTGAAATGAGAGAATTATTCATAATATCTGTGATTATGTCACTAACAAAAATCACAAATATATAATATCAAATTGCAGTTGTTGCAGGTATCTCATTTATGCTTATCACTACTTTTAAGTTATGATAGTACTTTCTACTAGGTGGTGTTATTTATTTTATTAATAAGTTTTTGTGCTGTCAGCTTCTATTATATCCCACATTGAAAATATTTTGATGTTATAGTTCAATATGATTGGTTTCTTTTCTAAAACAATGAATTTAAACCATTATTCTGAGAAGTGATATATAGGCTTCACCAGATTTTAAAAGGGACTTTTACACACAAAAAGGGGCAACACACCTTATTTAAAGTGAGTTTTTTAAGAAAAATTACACATAACCATATTACTCCCTCCTTAACATGTTTCACTGGCTCCCTTCACTGACAGTATCAAGTACAGACTCCTCAGGGAGACATACAAGGACATACAAGGGGTGTCCATCCACCCCTAAAGCCTCATTGCTTCTCACTCACTGCCCAAGACCCTGTCTTTCCAGCCATTCTGAACTTCTCACAGGACCTGGAAGACACCCTGCTCTTTCATGCCTGCATTCATGTGTGTGTGTTTTTGGTGCTTTGGTTTTGGAATGCTCTTCTTCCTTCTCCTTTCCCATTTATTCCTTCTTACTTATCCATCAAACTTTTCTTCATCATTAAAGACATTGCTAATGTCTCCTCCTCTTTAAGTCCTTGTGAACTCCCAGTCCAGCGGAGGTGACTTTCCTCACTTCTCCCGCAGCACCTTGTGTAAGGATCCATGTAGTTGTCAGGACGAGTGTCAACTGGGTACTATTTGTCACATTTTATGAGGCTTTACTGTTTACTTTTCTGCTCTCATTAGACTGTGTTTCCTTGAGAGAAGATTATGATTTATTCCTCTCCTCTTCTCTCTCCATTGTTCCTGCAGTAGTACTAGTCTTGAACTCAATGAATGGGTGAAGTCTGATAGAACACAAGTGTGAATAGAATTGATATGTTACTTCAGAGGGAAAGTACCAGAGATATGCTGAATTGTTATTGTGCCCTCCTTTTCTGGGAACAGTGGAAGAAAATGTTATTCCTTTGAGAGGCTGAATGACATACCGGGTGAGACTAGTCAACTAATGTAATGATAAAGAAGTTTTGTGTCTTTTGGGGGAAAAGATCTGTAAATTTTTTCCTCTGCAGTCATGGAAGAAAGGTATCTTGGCTTCAGTAGAGGAGAGGGATGCTGTCCTAGAAGGACTATGTTGTTGTGAGCTAAATGTCCGACACCTGCATTTAAGGGGGTTAAAATATAATGATAGTAGACTCTTCAAAACTTTTATGAAATAAATGGATGAATATGGGTAGGGTTGCAACTAGTTATTTCTGACCAGACAGAAACATCAGTCGTCATGCTGTTTTTGCATTTATCTAATTTGATTATGGTTAGATTTCAAGGAGGTTCTTGATTTTACTGTAGGCATTCTGTGCTATTACTAAATTCTATGAAAATTATGTTTTAGATCCAAGAATTAAGAAAGAAAAACTTTTTATCTGAGGAATGCAAGCTCCTTTTAATTTAGGCCCAGAGAGGCATAAACCATGATGGCATGTAACAGTAGTCATATCTCTCTCCCCCTTTGAGCTAAATAATTATCTCTTGAAGCCATTTGCTATGTAGGCTCTAGACTAACTGACACCAAGTAACCATAGAATGCCATGTGCTAGACACCATAACTCATACCCTATAGTTTAGTTCAATGATGTATAGCCAATCACTACTCAATGTCACTTCTATAAACCAATGAGAATTCCTGTCAGACAGCTTTGTATCAGCCCACTCCTTCCCTTTTGCCTTTAAAAACCTGCTAGTACCCATCAACCATCCCCCTGCATACAACTAGTATATATCCATAATAACTAAAAAGAAAACATTTTTTAAAAAATCTTCCTGTAACAAAGGCTGAGTGGAGTACTCCCCAAGGTAACTTGGAAGTGTGTTTAAGGCTTCAGTTCTCAACCCTGGCTCAAATAAATTGCCTATATTAATTTTGCCTCAGTTTCTTTCTTTAGGTCAACAGAATCCATGTGGTTATTAGGATATGTCCATTGGCCACCATTCTACATTTTATATCAGCAGGGAAAAAATAGCATTAAAAATGGTAACAACTAAATAATCATGCTGAAGAAAAATAAATTGGATTCTTGACAAAATGGAGTTGAGATGAATTAAAGATTTTTAAAGTAAATAACTAAATCATAAAAGTATTAAAATAAAATACAAGATGCATTTTGGAATATACTCCTCACATAGAGGAGTAGGCCTTTCTAAGTATTACCAAAAAAACTGGGAGCCATAAATAAAGACTAAAGTATGTGACATCATACAAATATTTTTAAATTCTGCATTAAAAATGCAAGAAATCATAAAGTCAAAAGAGAAATAGAAATCTGGGAATAAAGAGTTGCAGTTTTTGTCATGCATAAAGGGTTATCTTCTTAAATACATAGATTTCTTTAAAGAAATACCAACAACCTAATAGAAAAAAAATGAGTGAAGGATAAAAGCAATTACTAGAAAAGGAAGTACAAGCAATCTTTACTTAAAATACAGAAAGATTAATAACCTTACTTAAAATAAGAGGAATGCAATGAAACTCCTGATCAGATGCCATTTTTCACCTATCAGACTAGAAATATAAATGATGAGGGTATGGGAAAATAGGTAATTTCATACATTATGATAAAAATATAAATTGGTACAACTTCTACAGAGTGCAAATTGTATTGATTAAAATTAAATATAATCATATTCTTTGATTCTGCAAAGGAAATTTTTCATGAACACACATGCAGTGTGGCTCCCTTTCTTCAATATACATGGAAGTTGTCATGTAAACTGCAGTAGCCATCTTGTAATTATAGAGACAACATCACGGCCAAACAAACACAATGAGCATGGCAGAGTGAAGTGGTGGAAAGCATTTAAGCCTTCACTGATGTTACTAAGCTACCTATCATTTCCTACCTAGAGTTCCCTTACATCTGAACTTCTGTGAGATAATCAGCTTTTCTATTAAGTCCTATTTGAATTGGGATTTCTGTTATTTACAGCTGAATGTATTCTAAGTTGATAAATATGTGTATAGCATGTGTGTACACACATGTATCATGTATATTTAGAGATACACATATATATCTACTAAATCAATTGTAACCATTTTCCTATATTTAGAATGTATGTTATTTCCAACCTTAAAAATAATAACTCTAGTTTTACATAAATGTTTGCATTTTGGGGGGGAGGATAAAATTTTAGAAGTGAAATCACCATTAGAAACCCTAAGGATCTTGTTACTGTTAAAAGAACAACTTTTGAAAAATAAAGCAAGGTTTATTTTAACAAAGAACAATTTGCTAGTCAGGCAGCCCTCAGAACCAGAAGAGGTTGAGGGAGCTCTGCTGTGCAATGTAGACGGGCAGCATTTATAGACGGAAAATGGAAGTGAAGTATAGAAACAGCTTGGTTGGTTATAGATCTGTGTTTGCCTTATTTGGACATGTTGCCTGCCTGAGACTGGCTGAAGCTCAGCTGCTGTGATTGGCTGACATGCAGCTATTTGTTATAAAATATACCCCCAAGTCAGGCTTTCAGTTTGTTTACTTAATAAGTTAGATTGCCCTTCAGTTATATAGGGAGGTATGGAGGTTGCCTCAGGCCAAATTTAGTTTAATGTTAAAAATTGGAAGGTACTGGGCAGGGCCTTTTTACAGCTAATATACAGTGTAGAGTGTTTATTTCTGATCACGCTTACTAATAACACTAGATATTAACATAAAATTTAGTGCAGTTGTAGGTGAAAGGATGTCATCTCATTTTAAGTTACATTTTTATCATTAGTGAGAATTAATAATGTGGTTTATTAAGAAGTTACATTTTTCCAGGATTCCACTTTTCAGATCAGAATCAGAAAAAAAAAGGTAGCAAGTGCAAGAGTCTAGGCTCAGGTATCAAATATAAAGAAATGGTAAATAGAGCCAGTCAGTCAGAATCTATTTCTATATCTTTTCACTTAAAGATCTCATGAGCCGATGACAGGAGACAATTTATTGGGAAGAGAGAGGCTTCAGACATTGGTATTTTTGTGATGCCCTCCCTCATGAGCTGAACTGGATATAAGGAATTAGAGATATTACACCCCTCCTAGAAGTTCAGACATTTGAGAACAGGGGGATATGGATATTGTACATCATTTTCTGTGTGAGGTCCATGGAGGGGAGCTTCATTAGAGTGGTTCCCGACGATGTTGCAACTACAAAGTAGAAATGGTGATATAGCATGAGGAGGCTTCAAGTAAAAGCTGGTCAATTTTGTAAGAAATCAGAAGTTACAGTTTTTCACACCTGAGTTAATGACTGTGAAAAATTGTATCTCTACATTTGTATTTCTTACATTATGTATATACCCATCTTAGTCATTTATTAGTCGTGCACCTCTCTGAGCCTCAACTTCCTCATTTCCAAAACGGAGATAATAATTCCTATATAATGTGATTTTCTTCTGTAGGTCATACTCACGGGTCTTGTCCAATTTCCTGTAAGTAATTTATTCCTTACTAAGCTGAAAAGAATATATGAGGGCCAAATACACTAACCAGGTAATGTACTAGGTAAGGCTGTGTCAATATATATATGGCCAGATTCCAGCCACTGTTACAATTGCTGCCCTGAGATGTCACTGCTGTCTTTGGCCAGGATGAGGAATCTTTGGTGGAACATCTGTCTGGTCAAGCTGGATAGGGCTCACTATTCATAGTCCACACACCTCTCTCAGTGAAGGAAGGATTTCTGCTGGCCCTGCAGTTGCAGAGCTATTTCTCCCATAAGAAACTTACTTGGTGCAATTTGTTTCAGTCACAGGTATGCACTCTGGCCAATGAGAAGATAGGAATCTCTTTAGGTTTGCATCAGTCCTTTGCAACTTTGGTGGAATTCTGTCTGGTGCTGTAAGGAACATAAGTTCACTTAAGACACAGGTCTTGGTAGATTCTAGACTTTGGGACAATTTTACTGGCATATCTACAGACAAGGCATATCTACAAGCAGGGAGGAGTACACTCATCTGCTTTTCTTATTTTTTTATTTTATTTATTTATTTATTTATTTATTTATTTATTTATTTATTAGTTTTTTTTGAGATGGAGTCTTGCTCTGTGGCCCAAGCTGGAGTGCAGTGGCGCAATCTCGGCTCACTGCAAGCTCCGCCTCCTGGGTTCACGCCATTCTCCTGCCTCAGCCTCCTCAGTAGCTGGGATTACAGGCGCCTGCCACCACACCTGGCTAATTTTTTTGTATTTTTTAGTAGAGACGGGGTTTTACCGTGTTAGTCAGGATGGTCTCGATCTCCTGACCTCGTGATCCACCCTCCTCGGCCTCCCAACATGCTGGGATTACAGGCGTGATCTGCTTTTCTTTACTATAATTTTTATCCCATGGCACCTGGCCTCATTCAGAGCCCAAGATGACCTGGTGTTCCTCAGTAGAATTCTTCACCTAGGGTGCAGGCAGCCATATAATTCACTCCATTACTTGAGTTGCCTGAAAAGTATGCAGCTTTTCAGGAAGATATTCTTGAAGCCTGAAGCCTAGCGATTGCCTCAATGACCACTCAATTGTTTCCATGTAACAGTTTTGATTTTCTCCCATAGTCACTTTA
Organism: Pongo pygmaeus; assembly: GCF_028885625.2. NCBI lineage: Eukaryota > Metazoa > Chordata > Mammalia > Primates > Hominidae > Pongo > Pongo pygmaeus. Next base: position 90,034,957 of record NC_072384.2, read on the forward strand.
GTGTGCTCAGTAAACCAGTGTTTTATGCTTGATTTTCACCTTCAGAATTCTATCTCAGCATTATCAGGATCTCATGAAATCATGTAGGCATACTTTCTTGTATGGACATGTTTTGTTTTTGGCTGGTTGAGAGGTAATGCCAAGGTTCTGAGTTCCATGGGAATAGAGCCAAGAGACATTTGGCTTCTTAGACTTAGTGTCCGTGGGAGCGGATCTGAGAAAATCTTGTGGAGGATCTATGGCCCAAACCGCATAATCAAATTTTGTTCTGAATAGTGTCCTTCATAAGATGTTAAAGAGAAAAAACGCTTAACACTTGTAGGAAAAGGTTTCTTAATAGAGTTATTTTGAATGGTTAGGATAGCAAATTAAAGGGTTGAATTAGTGATTTAATTTTTTTTACATTTTTGGTTTAAAATTACCATTAAGATAAATTGAGTCAAATATAGCTGTTAGCCCTTCTCAGGAGACGTTTTCAACAGATCTCGTTAGGATCAGAATCTGGTATTATGTTTTACATTTCTATAAATTAATATACATAGTGCATATATAGAACTAATAAAATGACATTTTATTAAAGTTGGTTTTTAAGAAAGTATATGTGTGTGCTTATTTAAAACATCAGCTTTATTATGAAGCAGAAACAATAGCATAATACTGTTAAAAACTTTTCTTTCTTATAGTAATCCAAAAGTGGAATCAATGAAAACAAAGCATGTGTGTCTTGCATCATTGCCAAACTATACAGTTCCATATCAGGAATACTCAGTGTAATGTTAAACCTGACATAAGCTAGTCAACCTTTATAAGTTATCTTATTAAGGAGTTGTCTGTCATTATTTTATATACATTTTATGCCTGGGTAGCCTCATATGTAAAATCTTACATTCAAGAACATCTTGCATTCTTGACAGGATGTGATACTATTGAAGTATTTTGATGTGTAATCTAGGAAAAAATATTTAAATATTCCGTCTGTCTAGTGTTTTGAATGGCAACCAAGATAAACTTGCTATAAACCATGCATGCTATCTAACGTAAATATACTCATTTTCCAAATACTTCCTCTGCAAAATGCCATCGAGGCATGAATGGTACTAAATTTAGTACCATTTTTCATTGCTCGACATCTTACTCAGGGATGACCAAAATAGTATAGTTTGCTTTGATACATTTTGCAGTGTGTAAACTGGAACTGAATGACCATGCAAATGAAATTTCAACACTCTATGTCACATGCCAGACAAGTCATGACTTGCCTATCATTGCCTATAGTTTCATTTCTTAGTTATATTATTGGTAGTACTTGTGTGTTTTATTTTTAAAAGTGATCGTTTGATATTTGAAATGGATTTTATCATATTATAGTTTAATCAATATTTGAATTTAGATTTATATTTGTATATAATTAATATACAAATAGAAATTATTGAAATGACATTTATATTAATTATACACTATTTAGCAATATAAACACATAGAATTTTAATTATCTTCCCCATTAAAGTTCGTCACTGCTTTATAACTAAGTTACTAAACTGATGCAGGGTGGAGAGGAGGATCACTTAAAAAATATTTATATATGTTATTGCACTTAAGGATTTCTAGGTACTTTACAACTGTTTTGCAATTCAATTTGAAAATTGGTGCCCACAAAGTTCAGATAAGTGTACCCGTTTTATTAAGTGGTAAGAAAAAATGTAGCTTCCTTGTGTCTCTGTGGCTTCAGTAGAACTTGTAACTCTAGGACCATATACCCTTGCCAACTGCAATGCATTTGGAAATTGAACCTATGAAAACATATAAATAGTTTTCAGGTCAAGACAAAAACAAGAAATAGGGAAAGGATTCTCCATTTAATAAATGGTGCTGGGAAAACTGGCTCGCCCTATGTAGAAAGCTGAAACTGGATCCCTTCCTTACACCTTATACAAAAATTAATTCAAGATGGATTAAAGACTTAAATGTTAGGCCTAAAACCATAAAAACCCTAGAAGAAAACCTAGGCAATACCATTCAGGACACAGGCATGAGCAAGGACTTCATGTCTAAAACGCCAAAAGCAATGGCAACAAAAGCCAAAATTGACAAATGGGATCTAATTAAACTAAAGAGCTTCTGCACAGCAAAAGAAACTACCATCAGAGTGAGCAGGCAACCTACAAAATGGGAGAAAATTTTTGCAATCTACTCATCTGACAAAGGGCTAATATCCAGAATCTACAATGAATTCAAACAAATTTACAAGAAAAAAACAACCGCATCAAAAAGTGGGTGAAGGATACGAACAGACACTTCTCAAAAGAAGACATTTATGCAGCCAAAAGACACATGAAAAAATGCTCATCATCACTGGCCATCAGAGAAATGCACATCAAAACCACAATGAGATACCATCTCACACCAGTTAGAATGGCAATCATTAAAAAGTCAGGAAACAACAGGTGCTGGAGAGGTTGTGGAGAAATAGGAACACTTTTACGCTGTTGGTGGGACTGTAAACTAGTTCAACCATTGTGGAAGTCAGTGTGGCGATTCCTCAGGGATCTAGAACTAGAAATACCATTTGATCCAGCAATCCCATTACTGGGTATATACCCAAAGGATTATAAATCATGCTGCTATAAAGACACATGCACACGTATGTTTATTGCGGAACTATTCACAATAGGAAAGACTTGGAACCAAGCCAAATATCCAACAATGATAGACTGGATTAAGAAAATGTGGCATATATACACCATGGAATACTATGCAGCCATAAAAAATGATGAGTTCATGTCCTTTGTAGGGACATAGATGAAACTGGAAACCATCATTCTCAGCAAACTATCGCAAGGACAAAAAACCAAACACCGCATGTTCTCACTGATAGATGGGAATTGAACAATGAGAACACATGACACAGGAAGGGGAACATCACACAATGGGACTGTTGTGGGGTGGGGGAAAAGGGGAGGGATAGCATTTGGAGATATACCTAATGTTAAATGACGAGTTACTGGGTGCAGCACACCAACATGACACATGTATACATATGTAACTAACCTGCACGTTGTGCACATGTACCCTAAAACTTAAAGCATAATTTAAAAAAATAAAGTAAAATAAAAGAGAAATGAAACAGATATAACTAGTCCTTGCTTTCGTATGTGTAAAGCAACTTGACCAGGACCAATTTAATAGGAATTTAACTCCTGAGAACCAGAGTAGCAGACCTAAGATTCCTCAACCATTAGACTTTTATAATAAAGTCTAAACCACTAGACTTTTATAATAAAGTCTAAACCACTAGACTTTTATAATAAAGTCTAAACCATTAGACTTTTATAATAAAGTGAAAATCAGAAATCCAGAATTAATCATTAGAATAAAAACTGTTGTGTCTTTCAAAAAAAGTGAAAACACTTTAATATAACTTATATTGTTTCTACAAATTAGATGTAAGAAATAATTTCATTTAGTCATAGTACAATAAATTTGATTAACAAAATCCCAATTTACAAAACAGAAGTAAATAAATGCAGAAATATATTCATTATCAAATTATAAAATAAAAGTAACAGTTATTGTTGAGATAGCATCAGTTTATTCTTCATTTCAGACAACAGTCAATTATTTTGGTATGCTTAGTAATGTTTTTGCAAGTATTAAAATAATGTAACGTTGAGATTTAAACACAATGACAGTAAACCATTGAAATTTCAAATTCACATTATACAGCCATCATGAATCCATAAGTGAATGTTAATCATGTAAAAAAATATAAAATGATTGTAATATAACCATCTAATCATGAACATATGGAGTTTTAAGACCACTATTTAATCTGCTAATTTGCTCTGAAATATAAGTAGTTGCTTTTCTGTGATGCATGACATGTCTTTGTGCCTTAGTACTTAATTTGAAATGTCCTTAGTGTAAAAATATACCAAAGTAAATAAAAAAGGAGACACTTATTTACAAAACAATATTGTATACATATTATATAAATGCAGTGTTTCAGTCTTTTTATACAATATTGATAGAGTCGATCATTTCTATTATTTTACCATAAAAACTGCAGTGTTGCAAAGGCAGTGTTGTAATTTTCCAAAGACAAAATTACATACTTCTCCAAGTATGTTATTTTGACATTTTGATAAAAACAAATACCATTTGACTGCCTTTTAAGATAATGCAGTTTCTCCAAGTACGCTACAAAATTGAAAGCCAACCTCTAGAAAAATGATTCTTCTTACATTAAAGAAAATCCATTCCTCATTTGGAGGTGTAGGAAAATGCACCTGAAGAAAAGAGAAACTTACTATTTTACTGAATGTTTTTTATATGATAAACCTGGTAGCCTCAGACATTCAGCCTATCGTATTAGCACCATTGGCACGGATTGTTAATGTACTGTGTCAATTATAATAGGAATGGAAATTGCATATGCTACACCATCCCTATTTTTGTGGAATTTTATCTTACCAAGTATACTACCATACAATATAAATTCAAGTGTTTAAGGATGATTCGAATGATGGTATATAACAATCCTGCATTTTACCAATACTGTATGTAGATTTTTCTGTAAATATTAAACAAAACTTTAAAGAAATAGACTTTAAAGCTTACTCCTTTAATTCATCAGAACGCAAGGAGAATCACTTTCATTTCCTCGCCGATGTTGTAATATATAGGAACATAAATGTAATTTGATCTCCTTCTAGCTCAAAAACTCTGGAAATCATAAAACTTTCTGGTATGATTTGTTTGGATGGTTAAATGCCAACCATTGCATATATTCCCCCTTTTAGTTTACATACTGTAGCTTATGCTTAAGTGACTGTAGCATACTCTAGGCCTATAGCCTGTGGTACTTAATTTCACAGCTTCAAAATTGTTGAGGGGAAAACCTTCCATGTTTTAGGAAGTTATGAACGCTTAATATAAATCTCATGAGCACCCGCAGCGGTCTACTACCATGGCTGGAATTTTCCCATATATTATTTGTTCTTTGCCATTAAAATATAGCATATTAATTGGAGACATCTTTGTGGGAGTGCAGCAAGGGCCTGCTGAACCTCTGGGGTTTGCTTGGTGTACCAGATGAGTATGAGGATATTTTTGTAAAAATACAAATTCACACTCTCCAGAGCAGTAATTGGCCTTATATCTTTTAGGAGCGATAATCCAATCCCATCCAAAAGCTTCAAAATCCACAGTTAGAGGGTAACGACAGCATCGCGATTCTGTTGAGTGCTCATCACAGTCAAGACCAAAATCCCTTCTGGATCTTTTTGGTGTGTCTGTTACCTTGACCTCTAAAAAGGGATTCTGTTTGAAAAGGAAAGAACAATCAGTAATATCAATAGACCTGGAAACACTTTTCTACCTACCTTAAGAAGTCATTGTTGAAGAAATAAACTAAGAATTTTGCTCATACCACATTTATTTTTAAAAGGCACAGCATTAAGGAATGTTAATTTACACTAGGCTTGATTTTCCCCTTATGTCTCAAAAGAATTTAACAGCAATACAAATTTCCCTAAGGTCAGTTCCATGTCTTTTTAATTTTTATTTTTCCAAGTTTGAGTACCAGACTGCCTGGCACATAATGGATGTCCTGAAAATATTTATGGGAAGAAAGGGAGGGAAGGAAGAAAGGGGAGAGAGAGGAGAAGAAGGAGAAGTGGGGAATGAAGCAAAGAGCTGAGCTCCCTCTCTTCTTGCTTCCTGATTAAATATGTTGGCTAAATATGCCTGGTAACTCCTGGAGGGTTAAGTATAGTCATCCATCCTCCTCACTCAGGAAAACTTGGACAATAAAGCCAGGGCAAAATAGGGAAGGACAAATTCAGAAGAAGAGACGATGATATTTCCTTTATTCTTTCACTGGAAAATGTTTCTATTCAGATATTTAAAAATTTGTTGGTTCTGTCTCTGCCCCAATCTTTTAATGCATTTGAGACCTCGTTTCCCTTTACATAAAAAATCTGAGGAATACAACATATTAACCACTGGACATATTATCAGTTTTGATCATTAAAATGCTACCTATAAAAAGGAACGCTTTCTTAAATAATTGACAGTAGTTTTTAACCCATATCTAAATGAAAATAGCTCTGGCAGTGTTATTTAAGACTGTCAAAAATAATAATATCATTTTGGGAGTCACTAACATTTAAAGTAGCATATATAAAGGAAACTAGATCATTTAGAAAATTGTATAGTCTTTTAGACACCTGTACACATATGTTTATCACAGCATAACTCACAGTTGTAAAGATATGGAACCAGCCTAAGTGCCCATCAGAGGATGAATGGATAAAGAAAATGTGGTATATATACACCATGGAATACTATTTAACCATAAAAAAGAGTGAAGTAATGTCTTTTGCAGCAAATTAGATGGAGCTGGAGGCCATTATTCGAAGGGAATGGAAAACCAAATACCATATGTTCTTACTTATAAGTGCGAGCTAAGCTATGGGTACGCAAAGACATACAGAGTGGTATAAGGTACTTTGGAGACTCAGAAGGGAAGAGGGATTAAAAACTACATATTGGGTACAATATACACTACTTGGAGTGATGGGTGCACTAAAACCTCAGACTTCACCACTGTACAATTCATCTATGTAGCCAGAAACCACTTGTACCTCCCAACATATTGAAGTAAAACGTGTGTGTGTATAAATATATATATACATATATATAATAAAAAAGTAATAAAAATGAAAAAATATTGTATAGTATTTTAAAGAATGTTTTATTTAGAGTGATCTGCTAATTATATCATCTTTATAACTAAGATCATTGAAAGATTACAAAGGTACCACGTTTGTTGTTTACAAGTATAATCTTCTTTTGTAAATTATATCAATAGATGAATATAAAAAGATGTGATCACATTAAGTATTTGAAAACAAGTAAACAGAAATTTAGGTAAGCCAGAAGAGTAACCCTAAATTTGTACTAGGAATTAAAATGGTTTTTATTAATTTTAGTGATATATAAGGGTATTGTCATTTACTTGGCCTGATACTAAATTAGTCGGCCTTCCCTAAGTAAATTTTTGCACAAGAATGCTAAGGCAGCTCAGAAATAAGCTAGGTGGCAAAGGTTAACTAGCATGTAAATTGAAATTTTATTGGGAGTATTCCACAAAGAAATATACACACACATCAGTGCATCAACATCCTACAAATAATGAACATATTTATCATGAGGAACCTTAAATATATTTAATACGGTATAAGTCTATAAATATCAGTCATAATTTCTCTGAATAAAACATTTAATTATAATTTTAAAAGGTTTATTTGTTTTATGCTAAGCCAAAAATTTTTAACATATTTGGCACCCTTCTGGGAGAAAAAAATAATGTTTGGATTTGTTGGTTTATGTAGTAAAATCCACTATATAGAGTTAATATTTTAATTCATACAGTCATGTATCATATTAATGAAAAGCACTTTATATTTCATTCCCAATTCAAAAGGACTTCTTAAGAAGTTAAGAATTACAGTATAATTGTTTTCTAAAATCTTGATGCAAAGTAAGAGTATCAAGGGAGTATTTCATAGGATATGAAATTGGACACCTACTTTTATTGGGTACAGGGCTACCGTTGGGGTAAGATACCTTTGTCTAGCTTATGAGCTTAGGGAATTTGTAGCTATTTTCCACTATTGTTTATTCATATTATGAATAAAAACATAAGGTTATTACAATGTTATTTTCAGTTATCACTTACCAGCCCATCTTCTCCTGGTCCTGGGAAGGTTACAGCAAGATCATGACCATTCTCATCTAAAGCTTTTATTTCAATGCCTAAGTTGGATTCAGGTTGTTTGAGCCAATTTTGCAACACTGTCTTCACATCAATGCTCTGCCAAATACCAGTGCCTGGGTTCATGTCAAGTTTCAGAGATCGGATTCCAGTATACCTTGTACCGTCTTTCATAGGTTTGATGAGTCTCAGGATTTGCACAAACACTGTTGTAGGAGTCTCGACGGGTCTCAAATATATCCATAGTTGGGCCTTTACTACTTTATTGTATTGTATTTTAGAGCTAAATTTAAAGAAGCAACATTTGGGTTTTCCATCCACTTGCATTAGAAAATCAGCTATAAATGAATAAGAAAAGAAGAGTTGCTGAAATTATTTCCCATTAACAAAACCCCTCCATATTAATAGTTGAGCATTTTTTAAAATTAAGATAATGTATGCCTATGCAGTCTTTTAAAATGAAATACTGTGTGGAACTTTATAACTCAAAAAAAAGTCAAAGAAAATAATTACCCTAGCTTTTCAGAATTTTTCAGACGTATGTATTTTCAGCTGTTCATCAGGAATCTATTCCCCTTCCAGAGAACTATGGACAAAGGAAGGTTCTATGAAGTAATGAACACTGAATGAAATTTTAAAATGATGATGATTAGAGAGAACAAGAGACACTGTGGAGGAACAACCACTTAGAATTCTTTGGGAATCTGAGTAGTTACACTTACTGAGCAGCTGTACCAATCAGTCTGGAAGAAGGAACCCTTCCCCCAGGCCTGAATTACCTGGGGACAAGACACACTGAGCAACTTACTGAGCCTTGGGAATTAGTAGAAAACACAGTACATCTGTTACATTTTGGCCTTGGACTAGCCTTTTAAAGGAGCAAAACTAAGCAGATAATTAACACAAAAATTTTGATGTTATATTCAGGCTATCTCAAAAGTTCGAAAGTATTGTCTTTAGGGCCAGGCTGTCATGTAAGCACAAGCACTAACAATTTCTTTTATTTTGGTTTTCCAAAATTGTCTATAAAAGGTAAATCTACTCCAGACCTATTTGATAGCAGAGTCTTAAATGGAAAAATTCTTTGCTGCATTGTAACCTGATTACTTAATAAGGGAAATAATATTTTAAAACTGTTTTGAGTCTTGTTTAAAGTATATAAAGTATTGTATTAAAGCAAGATAACAGGTAACACAAAATTTTTCTTGCCATGCCTTCTCTGTCAAGGTGCCTGTTTCTCTTTCCTGGAGAAAGTATTCTTTTGAGCTGACTGCAAAAGGAATTGTATGAAATATGTTATCTGTCAGAAGTAGTGTAGATACCACAGGTAAAAGCCCTCCCTCTCAGGAAGAATAAAATATTTTAGAAGGTTATTAAGCACTGTGCCTGCCTGGAAGTACACAAACTGGGTACTCTCAACAATAGTACTATGGTCAAGGTACAAGGAGGACTTTGTGAGCCATAACCTACCCAATTAAAATGTTTATTTCTTAGGCATTTTCTAATATTTAGTTCATGATGATTATTATGCTATGTTTACTTCATTATTGTTCTTACTAATACATTAAGATATTTAATTTTTTCATACTCTTCAGTGTAATAGCTTTCAAAATTAAATTTTTAACTGTGAAGAACAAAACAATTACTGAGAGAGTTTCAAATAACAGAAATCACTTTAGGTTTTCAGCAGTGCTCAAGTAAGCTTAAACATCCAGCAAGTTTCTTTTTTTTTTTTCTGTTATTAGTGAAAAAAACTTATTTTACACAACCAAATACAATTCTAAAATCTAATGTAAGTTTTTAACATTGCTTGTAGTATATCCCAGTCCTTGCCTTGGTGGTATTATTGTGAAAGCATAAGCATGCTATCTATATTTGCCTTATTAAATTAATGCTATGCAAGTATTTTATTTTTTAGTTTTTTGTCTCTATAAGAAAACAAATAATGCAGCAGATTTTTGTCTCATTAATATATTCTCATGCAATCTTGAAAAAGAGAAACTCTTTTCCTTTCTACTTACATACAGGCCAACAGCTTGTTAAAAGAGCCTGAAAATAGATCTGTTTCTCATAAACACTAGAACAACAGTCAGCAGAACTGTTGATATACACTAATAGGACTACTTACACTCTGTAGGCATGGTAATGATTGTTTCCGTTGTAGCGTGATAATCGTCATCTTCCAAAGAGCCATCGCTGCTGTCATCCCTCTGGACATCATACTGATCAATCAGTTCCCGGAGTGGAGGAGCTTTGGGTAAAAGTTGTCTTATAGCATCTTTGCTGATGTTAGGAGCTGTTTCCAGACGAAGTTTACTGAGGATTTGTATTTTAATGGCTTCTATTCTTGAAGATTTAGTGTTTTGTCTCCAAGTACATGCATTACACAGCCCCTCTTTTTCCACATTTTCTTTTTGCTCACTGTTCTCGTTTAGATCCACTGGACCAGCAACAATCAGCATAAACAGGTAAATATAAACACAGAGTTGCAGTTTTTGCATGATTTTAAAATCAATATAATCTTTTTTTCTTGTTCTTGTTTCTTCCTTTTACTTTTCGTTTGCTTTTGAGTAATGCCAAGCAAAATTTTAATGCATGTACAGTCTGAGAGACAACTTGCCACACCAGTGAATCTTTTATACTGTATTCCAAGTGGCTTTTTATATTCCAACTTAGATGAGACAAGTGTCGTCAGGATCTATGATTGGCTCTTGCTCCACAATGAATCTCGCTGTCAGAGGTTAAAACCCTGTCTGTCACAAGTCACCAAGCAGTATTTTGTTACAGTCAAGGGTGAGCTGATTCATTTGACTACTTCATAAAAGAAATAAATCTACAAATAATAAAAGATATTTGTGACATTTGAAAAACAAAAGTCTATGTTGGCAATAATATAAACTGTACTTAAATCTTACTAATCCTCACACAAGTCTTATTGTAATTCAAATAAGTCAGTTTTAATTTATACTACATATTTAAAATATGAAATATTACTTCCTCAAAAACTAAAATGATTTTATATTGTTTAGGCAAGTATTTGAAGTAAAAAATATTTTTATTTGTTGTATTAAATTATTTTTAGTGCCAAGCAATTAGGAAAATAAAAATTAGGAAGACCTGAATTAAACGTTAAGATTATGATACTAGTAGAGAATATTCATCTATAATTTGAGAAACTTGTTTTCTGACTAAATTCTTAGTAAATATTGGAAGTCATTGTTATTATAATATATTGTACGTGGAATTATTTTTACATAGTTTAATGTCTTTTATTAATATGAAAATTATACTGAACTTTTGACAGAGTGCTATTATTTCCTGTTCTAAAGATACAGATTAATATAACTCAGAAGATGTGTTTTTCATTGTTTATTACAAAGAGGGTAATGTCAGCTAGTAGAAAAATCTCTGAACATAGAATAAGATAATGAATTTTATAACTGGCATGGCAGAGCTTATTACAGTTTGCCTCAGATTTCCAGCAGTAAATATCCAGAGAGTAAAAAGTGCAGTATCTATTCTCTATAAATTATATCAGAATATTGCGAGCACATAAAAGAGAAAGAGCATCATGATAAAGGGGTGACCTTTTGTTGTTTCCCAATACTGTGATATGTTTGCACCCCTTTGCCAATTTCTCATTTTGACCAGAGGGCAGACACCTGGCAGGGATTTGGTATAAAGTCTGGGAGCAGAGAATAGAGCTTTTTGTTCTCTAAATTTAAGTGGCCTCTGTAGGGATCAAACGTTCAACCTTAGCTTTGGGAGCCACAAGATCTAATCAAGTGAACTATTAAAGAGCTAAGCAAACATAGCCAGCAAGAAACAGAAGATATTTCCAGGCCAAAGGAGATTTCTTTTTCCTACTCCTTTTTGGGAAGCTAAGGATTCCTAAGAGATTTAGTCCATTACTTTTTTTTCCCCAAGAGAATACAGTGGCTCATATCAAATATTTATTTTTAAAGTCACTACCATTTTTGCACACTGTACACTAATTTACTGCCTCGGTGCACTAAAATGCAACTCAGTAGCCTGAAAAGTTAATGCATTTTCATCAAATTCTTAAGAGGTATCTACATCTCTTGAGAAAAAAATGGCCTTACATAATGCATTGGATTTGCTCATCATTAAAGATTAAGGAAAACCAGACACAAACCAGATGCCCTGAGGATTTCAGATACTCTTTGTTATGGGACAATATTAGATCTGGCTTCTAAGGTTTTATTTGTTTGGTAAATTCATTTTTCAATGTGTAAATCTTTGAAATGTTATGATCATTGTAACATATGCATCTATACAGTCCAAGTAAGTCAAACTTTTTTTTTAATATGCTTAGAATTGCATAACAGTTGAATTGAGAACTCAGGCTCTGGAGTCAGATAGACCTGAGTTCAAATCTCAACTTGGCCACTTCTAACTATGTGATAATGGATGAGATACTTAACTTCCCTAAACTTTAGCTTCCTCATAGGGTTTTGGGGGGATATAATTTAATAATGCATGTAAATTGCTGAATATAGCACCTGTCATATAGTAAGTAATTGATAACTGGCATTTGAGTGCTTGCTCTTTGTTTTATGCAGAAGGGTTTGAGATTATGCTTAAAATTATGCTCCACATGAACTAGAACTGCTTCAGGTCATAGCTGCCAATTATCAGTCACAAAGTCTACCTTTCTAGGCCTGTGAGGCAAGTAAAATTTTCTAAGACAGCCAGGTTACATGTTCCAGCTCTTTATTCTTATTACTTGGAAAAAAGTGAACAAAGGTTGTCATTTCCACTAACAGACAATTCTTATTATTCATGATTTCTGTATTCACAAATTTGCCTACTTGATAAAATTTATCTATGAAACTCAATATTCCTAGCATTTTTCAGTCATTCGCTGGCATTCACAGAGTGGCAAAAAATTTGAGTCCTATCTGACGCACAGGTTCCCAGATGAGGTCAAACAAGGCAGGATTCCGCCTTATTGTTTCAGCTCTCATACTATAAACAAATTCCCTTTTTCCCGTCTATTTAGTGCCATGTTTTCACATATTTTGTGCTTCTTTTTTTATTGCTCCTCTTAATTGATTTTGCTTTTTAAAAATGGCCCCCAAGCATAGTGCTGACATGCTGCATGGTGTTCCTATGTTCCTAATCACAGGAAAGCTGCAATGGAAAGTAGCATGGTGGTTGGCCAGGGACTGGGTGAGGCACTGAGGGGTAGTTACTGTGTGATAGATACAGAGTTTCAGTCTGGGAAGATGAAAAATTTCTGAAGATGAATGGTGGTGATGGTTACACAACAGTGTGAATGTGCTTAATGCCACTGAACTGTACACCTAAAAATGGTTAAGATGCTAAATGTTTTGTATATTTACCACAATTTTAAAAGGCTGTGATATGCCTAAGCGAAAAAAGTTCTTATGAAAAAATGCATGTGCTAGATAAGCATCATTCAGGCCTGAGTTATAGTGCTGTTGGCTGTGAGTTCGGTGTTAATGAATGAACAATATATATTAAGTAATGTATTTGTAAACAAAAACACACATAAAACAAGGTTATATATTGATTGGGTGATGTAAATGTTATGACCAGAGGCTCAACTAACCCTGTTTTTCCCCTGGGAACAATAGTTCAAAATTTGCTAACTCAGTGTTGGCAATGACTTTATAGAACATAACTACTATGAATAGGGAGAATTGACTATATCTAATCAACTTCTCTAGAGAACAGTATTGAATGGGTGAAGAAGTACTGAAGAAATTTAGGTAAGTTTTATTCCTTCTCCAGTGGCAGTGATTGCAACCTTCCCGAGGCCCCAGAATAGAAGGGCTCACCAGCTATAGGAAACTTCAATGTAGTCTGACTGCTGGAGACCCAGTTCTGGCTGTTCTTATCACAAAGGAGACAGGACTGTACTGCATCATTAGGGGGAGTGGGTAGAGAAGAATTCCTCCTAGTTAACTGGGAGAGCTGCTATCAGCTTGTTGGTTTTGTCTTAAGTTAGCCATCTCTAAAAGCAGCTTCTCACAGGAGTCGGAATTTAGGTGGTTAAGGCAGTATCTCACAAGACTGGTATGGTTCGTCTTTGTACTAGGTAGGCTGTTGTGGGCCTCACATTTTCTGTAACCGTCAGTAAGGTGGCAAGCAAAACTCTCTCATCTCTGTTACAAATACTCACTGGTTGTCTCAAAACAATGTTGAGGGTATAAAGAATATTTTCCAAAAAAATTTTACAGTTTTATTTTTCCAGAGTGTGAGATCTACTGAGTGTACTAATGTAAAGACTTGCCGGAAGATTAATGATCATGGCCAAAAAAAGGAGGAGGATGAGATTAGGAATTAGCACAAGAACGAATCATGAAAAATTCAACAGTTTTGGGCAAAAACTCAGAAAGTTTTATCTGATACCTCTTGTCATTAACTTGTGTTTACAGCTCTTTGGTATTACTTTATGCTGATTATTCTTAGAGCCAGAAAAAATCTGTATAGTACTCAACTCACTTAACATCATGGGAAGATAATCATCCCACATTGTTGATAACTGATTACCCATGCTTTTGATAGTTAGAAGACAAAAATTAACAAAAACAAAAATATTCTTAAGCTAGGTAGCATGAATACAGGCATAGAAGGCAGGAGACCTAAAATATAGTTCTGGCTTTACTGCTGATGTTTTATGTAACCTTGAATAAGTCAGTTAGCAAACCCTTCATTTATAAATGTATGTATGTATGAATTCAGGTATTAGTTTATGAAATATTTGAATGCCTATTTTGTACCTGGCACTATGCTAGATTCTGAGGATAAAACAGCGAGCCAGGCAGACACAATCACTGTCTTCATGAAACCTATGGACTAGTTTCTTCATATGAAATATGAATAAATTTGATTAGGTGTGCCCTTTCCATTGAGGTTTATCCCCTAAAGCAGTGATTCTCAAAATTTTGGGTCTCAGGATTTGTTTAGACTAAAAAATTATTTAGAATCCCCCAAATCTTTTTTTGTGTGTCAGTTATATCATTAATATTTAACACATATATATTAAAACAGAAATTTTCATGTGCAGGCATATTCAAGCATACATTTTATTTGCTGACAGAGTCATGATGTCTTCATACATTGTGGGACCTCTGGAAAACTATTGTACACATAAGAAAGAATGAGCATGAGAAAGGCAAAAAACATCATAGTATTATTATGAAAACAGTTTTTATTTCATAGACTCTCTGGAAGAGACTTGGGAAGCACCCCAGTGATCCCCAGACCGCACTTGGAGAACCATACGCCCAAAGTAGTAATTTTTACACTACTTCAATTGAGTACTTCCGCCTTTAACTTGCAGTCCTCTCCTCCCAATACCTGTAGCGTTGCTTTTAATGAGACATCAAATATGGTCATTTTAAAACATTGTTTATTTAATAGTACATAATTATTACAAAAAGCAGAAATGTAAATATTATTATAATCACCAATTACAAACTTGCAGGCAATCTAGAGGTCATTTGCAAAGTATTTGTCAGTTCTAGGGTATAGACTGAAATTAGTAGTCTTAAGGGATTTCTTGTAGATGGTCTTCAGAAGGTCTTGAGGTGACTGTATTTATACTATGGCAACCCTCATAATAATGTCCTAGTTAATGAAATTGCTGCAATCCATTGTCCTTTAAGGGTAGAATTAATTCAGGAAAACTTCAAAATGCAATTTCTCCCCTCCCTCCTTCCCAAAATGGGAGCTCTAGTCTATTTGTTATAGGCTCAAAATTTATCACAGAAAATAAAAATGAAGTTACAATTTGGCTTCCTCATTTTTTCTATTGAAAAAAAGATACTAGGGGCCAGGCACAGTGGCTCATGCCTGTATCACAGCACTTTGGGAGGCTGAGGCAGATTGGATCATTTGAGGTCAGAAGTTCGAGACCAGCTTGGCCAACATGGTGAAACACCATTTCTGCTAAAAATACAGAAATTAGCTGGGTGCGGTGGCGTGAGACAGAGTGAGACCCTGTCTAAAAAAACAAACTAGACTCAAAGACTTGCTGTTAAAATTGTATAGATTGTCCCCTCCTTGATTATTATAATTCTTATATGTTTGTGTTTTAATGTTTCCTTACTTGTCCTCTAATCCCTACCCTTCCATCCCCCAAATAGACTATGAGCTATTTGAGGGCAGGGAATATTTTGTTCTTTTTTGTCTTTTCAGCTCTTGGTCCAGTACCTGGCACATAATTAGACGGGGAGAACAGTGTTTTTCTTTGTTTGTTGAGATGGAGTCTCACTCTGTCGCCCAGGCTGCAGTACAGTAGCAGGATCTCGGCTCACTGCAACCTCTGCCTCCCGGGTTCAAGCGATTCTCCTGCTTCAGCCTCCTGAGTAGCTGGGATTACAGGTGTGTGCCACCATACCTGGATAATTTTTTGTATCTTTAGTAGAGACGGGGTTTCGCCATGTTGGCCAGGCTGGTTTCGAACTCCTGGCCTCAAGTGATCCGCCCACCTCGGCCTCCCAAAGTGCTGGGATTACAGACGTGAGCCACTGCACCTGGCCAGAACAGTGTTTTTTAAATAATTAAACCACTAAATGAACAAACATCTCCTTAAATACCAGAAACTCCAACTTTCCAATTCTCAGCAAGGTGTAGTTAGTGTAGTTTCTAAGTGAAAGTGTTTTTAGTTTGTTCTGACTGTGGTTCATAGCATTTCTGTTGACTCCCCTCTTCCTGAAACTGGCAGGAGAGATTAGTATCACAGGTCCCTGTGTTCTTGACACTGCAGTAGTTCTCCAGTGGAGCACTGAGCACTTTGAGTATCCCAGTGCAGCTTTTGCATTTAATGATCTGGGGCTTCCTAGATCTGTGGCTTTTCACACCGTGTGGCTTTTAACAGGGACCGTACTAGGCAGTTGCCATGCTGGCTATGACACCACTACTTAAGGTGACTAGATCCCTTCCCCAACATAGGTTCATATTAAGTTTAATGAGTCTCAAAGGTAGCCAGAGGGTAGAAAAGAAGTCTCAAAAGGGGTGTGTTTGTGCATGCGTGTGTGTGTGTGTGTGTGTGTGTGTGTGTGTGAGAGAGAGAGAGAGAGAGAGAGCAGGGCAAAGACAGATCAATCTCCCAGTAGGGAGAAGTATGAACTGAGCATAATAATAAATTTATTTTCATTATATTTGTTGACCAGTTTTCTGCATGATGTTTTCACTTACTTTAGAACAAACACGTGGTTTCCAGAGCAGCTGACAATATAGATTGAATTGGCAAATAATTTATCTTTAGTTTTAAAATTTTTTAAAGTTAATGTTTCTAGTAACCAACCACTCCCCAAGAGAAAAATCTTACAATTAAATCTAAAAATAATAATTTTTTTAGATTTAGATTTTTAAATGTATAGTCTTCAAACCATTTTTAGAAATCTTAACTCTCTTTACTCCATTGGTGGTTTGAAGGTAGTAATAGCCTTAGAAAAATTTAGTTCTTTCTGGGAGTCTCATGTTTTATTTCCTTGGAATTGCCTAAAGCATAGTTTTTCATAATTCACAGAGGATTGGCTTTCAGAGAGCCATTCCATTTCCAAATTCTTTTGTAAATTCTTAGAAAGAAGTCTTTTTAAATATATTCATCTGTTCATTTATACATATATTTGTTCATTAAACCCTTATTGTGCACCTGGTTTATGATAGGTACTATGCCAGGAATTGGAGACAGAAAAAGATGATGCTGTTTTTGCCTAAGGGAAATAAAAAACTTTAGGGCTATAGGATTTTAACGTTATTCTGTCCACTCTATTCATAAAGAGATGGAGAAACTGAGGCCCAGAGAGAGGTTATATGATTTAAATTAGAATTAAATGAAGAACAGTTTATTTAATTTGCAAAGGCAATTTGCATTGAAATACTTTTGAAGCACCAAGTACTTCTTTAACTTCTTTATGTTGAATTAAGAATTTTTTTAATGTTCTAAAATTAACAAATTAGGTCAGTGCTCAATTTCCGGGGTCAGTGCCACAGTGGTGCCCTTTGTTCTTGGACCCTATCCATGGTTCTGGCTTGGCGACTGAAAGATTCAATGAGCTGTTTTTGGCAATTAGTATAGGAGTTTTAATGTCTACTGACTGAATGTACTTTTGATGCCCATTTGCTCAGGTATTGGGGTCAGTGTTTTGTTATATAACATCATTACTTAACTCAAATTTCAATATTTTAAATTATATATCTATATTCTTGAAATTTAACATTAAAAAGTCAGTAGTTTCTAGTTATTTTAACCACAGAGAGTTACAAAGAGTTATATCTTTGAATTTCTAATTAGTTCAGAAATAGATACAACCTTGACTTATAGTTTAAAAAAAAAAACCTTTCATTTAATTAGATTTAGCATGAACATCCTGGCCCCTGCTGGGAACTGTAAGAACTACATTACTTCTGCTGTCAATTTTTCTAAGGTCATAAGAACTTCAGTTTAAACCTTGAGTTCAGTGAGTTCAGTGTGATATATTTTCTCTCTCTCTCTCCCTTTTTTTTTTTTTTGGCAACCTGCAGAATCTGGCTGAATAAAATATGTAAGTAAGACATTACTATAATTAAGACCCAAAATCTATGTTAAATATTGGATATTTTTAGATGACATATGAATTTAAGTCCCCAGTAATACAAGAAATTTTTCTGGAAATCTAATATATTTTTTAAAAACCTCCATTCAAACTCAGAGGAGAAATCTGATGGGAAGAGCCAGTAAAATTCCAATACTTGATAAATATGGTATAGTAAGGACCCTTTACTTAGATTTTCATCAAATACTTATGAACACCCACTGTTTGGTTTTGGGTAAGCATTGAATGTACAGTCATGCACTGCGTAACAATCTTAGCAGACCACATAGATGAGGGTGATCCCAGAAGATTATAATGGAGCTGAAACATTACTAAGCTTAGTGATGTCTTGATGATCCCAGCTGAGTGTGGGCCTAGGCTAATGTGTGTGTTTGTGTCTTAGTTTTTAAGAAAAACATTTAAAAACCTTTTTTAAAAAGCTTATAAATCAAGGATATAAAGCAAGTAGGCTGCGCATGGTGGCCCACACCTGTAATCCCAGTGCTTTGAGAGACCGAGGCAGGAGGATTGCTTGAGGCCAGGAGTTCAAGACCAGTTTGGGCAGTATAGTGAGACCCCATCTCTACGAAAAATAAAAGTGAAAAATTTAGCCACACACTTGTAGTTCTAGCTATTCGTTTTTTATCTTTTATACCATATTTTTTACTGTACCTTTTCTATATTATATGTTTAGATATACAAATGCCATTGTGTTACTATTGCCTGCAGTATAATATAGTACAGTAACATGCAGTAGTGGTTTGTAGCCAAGGAGCAATAGGCTATACTATGTAGCCTAACTATGCAGTAGATTATACCATCTGGGTTTGTGTAAGTACATTCTATGATGTTCACACAACAATGAAAATGTTATGTTAAATATGATGTTCATACAACAATGAATTGTATGCTTCATAAATATTAAATATGAAAATGTGTCAATAATAATACCAGTAATATCTAACAATATTGATATCATTAATATTAATTTGTATTATAAATCTTTGTAAAATTAAACATTTCTAAATTAAACTTTTATAAAGTGAAGGATGAGCTTATAGTGTACACAAGAGAGAGATGTAGAACGAAATGATTAGGAAACTAGAAAGAAAAAAGTCGGAAAAGATACCAGACAAATGCTAACAAAAGAAAACTGGAGTCATGATATTAGTCACAGGTTTGAATTTAAGACAGAAAGTGAAAAACAAGACAAGGAAATTTTATGATGGTAGAGGAAACACTCCACAGAGAAGATATACCTTTCATAAATCTTAAAGCACGGAACGATATAATAAAAATACATAAAGAAAAACTGCAGAACTGCAAGGAGAAAGGGTAAGAAACAAAGCAGTAGTAGCAATGCAGCCATAAAAAAGAACGAAATCATGTTCTTTGCAGCAACATGGATGCAGCTGGAGGCCATTATCCTAAGCTAATTAATGCAAGTACAGAAAAACAAATACTGCATGTTCTTACTTATAAGTGACAGCTAAACGTTGGGTAGTCATGAGCATAAAGACAGCAAAATAGACACTGGAGAGTACTGGAGGGAGGAAGCTGGGGGAAGGGAAACAAGGGTTGAAAAACTAACTGTAGGGTACTAAGCTCACTACCTGAATGATGGGACCAATCATACCCCAAAACCTCAGCATCACACAATATACCCAGGTAACAAACCTGCACCCCCTGAATCTAAAATAAAAGTTGAAATAAAAAAATAATAGTAGTAGCAGACTTTAATTCACTTCATGGATCAAACAGTTGAAAGTTAGTAAGGATACAAAGTATTTGAACAATTAAGTCAATGAGGTTGATGAAAAAAATTTGTATTGAACGCTATATCCTGACAACGAAAAATCAATCTTATTTTTTAAAGCCCATGAAACATTTACTAAATTGACAAATATTGTAATAAATGTCCCAAATTAGAAATAATCCAGACCATATTCTCTGATCACAGTATAATTAAACAAAAATGAATAGTCAAAATAAAAAATCAACATCTCTTCTACTACTTGCAAATATAAAAATTGTTTAAAACAACGTTTGGTACAAAGAGGAAACAAGTGTTATCGCAGAATGTGTATAAAATAACAGCTAAAACATTACATACCAAAACTTATAGGAGACAACTGCTGTGTTTAGCAGATATTCATAGCTTCAAATATGTATTACTAAACAAGAAAGTATGAAAATCACACATTCTTTAACTTAAAAAGTTAGAAAATGAACCATAAAATAGGCTACAAATTAAAGTGAAAGCTAAAACAAAACTAAAAAGATAAAATCATAAATTGAGTCAGAAACAGCAAAGTAATTGAATTGATAATATAAATTTATAACTTTTTTAAAGAGCAAAAAACACCTAGCTTAATTTATCAATATAAAGAATGCACAAATACTATAAATTCGGAGGGAGAAAGATAAATGGTTTACAGACAGAGAATTAAAAGAGTATACTGCAAAAGTATTATGGAAATAAATTTGAAGAACTGGAAGACCTGTATAAAATGAACATATATAGATTTTCCAGAAAAAAACACAACCAGGAAGAAAGTGGAATACTCTGAAAAGTGCCAGTCTATAGATGATTCTTCCAAATCCTCAATGGACAGGTAATGTAGAACAGTATTTTTCAAAATACTGTTTAGATATCAGCATTTTTTACAAAATAGAGTAAGAATAGAATAGAGTGCATGCTCAGAGTAAAGGGCAAATAGAATTATGGGAAACTTTTTTATCAGTGTATATACCAGGTCTCCTTTTGAAATTGTGTTATTTACTGTGGGTCACAATCAAAATATTAATACTCTAAAAGCCACCCTTCTAGAATTAAAATAATTAATAAAAATAAATATAGAAATAAATTTGAAGGCCTGTATGAAGCCCAGAAAAAAATTTTAGCTACCATACAATACTGAGTCCTCCTATTCAAGAAAATGGTGTGTCTTTCCCTTTATTATTTGAGATTTAATATTTTCTTTATATTATAGGACCAGTGTTTCTTTACCCTGGTTGTACATTACAATCACTTAGTTAAAAAAAAAAAAACTGCAGATATCGGCCGGGTGCGGTGGCTCACAGCTGTAATCCCAGCACTTTGGGAGGCCAAGGTGGTGGATCACCTGAGGTCAGGAGTTCAAGACCAGCCTGGCTAACATGGTGAAACCCCATCTCTACTAAAAATACAAAAATTAGCCAGGTGTGGTGGCACGTGCCTGTAGTCCCAGCTACTCAGGAGGCTGAATCACTTGAACCTGGGAGGCGGAGGTTACAGTGAGCCGAGATTGTGCGACTGCACTTCAGCCTGGGTGACAGAGTGAGACTCCGTCTCAGAAAAAAAAAAAAAAAAAAAAAAAAATGCAGAGTATCTAGGCTCCATCACCAAAGATTTAATTAGTCTGGTGTGGAGCACAGGCATTGTGTATTAAGAGCTTAACCCCAAATAAACCAAACCAAATTTAAAATGCCTTTCTCTTTATTTTATAAATGCAATGTACTTTCCAATTCAAACATCGATACATTTTTAAGTATAAATATTTCAGAATAGCTAGGTAAATTTTTATAAGGAAAAGAACTGAAAGGGGAATATCACTAATGGATATGAAAACATTTTAAGGTGCAATAATCTAAAATGCACAGTTTTGAAAGAAGAATTTAAAAATAGAGAAAAGGCCAGGTGCGGTGGCTTCACACCTGTAATCCCAGCACTTTGGGAGGCCGAGGCAGGTGGACCATGAGGTCAAGAGATCAAGACCATCCTGGCCAAAATGGTGAAACCCCATCTCTACTAAAAATGCAAAAATTAGCTGTGCATGGTGGCGCGTGCCTCTACTCCCAGCTGCTCAGGAGGCTGAAGCAGGAGATTCGCTTAAACCCGGGAGTTGGAGGTTGCAGTGAGCTGAGATACCATGCCACTGCACTCCAGCCTAGCAACAAAGAAAGACTCTGTCTCAAAAAAAAAAAAAAAAAAAAAAAGAGAAAAGCAGTGAAAAAGTAAATCAAATCATATAGGAAAACTACAGAAGAGATAAAAGTGTCATTTTAAGTTAGGCCATTAAGTAGATGGACTATATAATAAATGGTATTGGGACAGAAAACTAGCCATGTGGATCCCTGACCACTAAACCTTAAGCTCCATGAAACCAGGGACCATTTTATATTTATCAAAATTTAAATCTCAAAAATGAAACCAGAAAAGTATGAAAAGAAAATGTGAGTATCAGACACCATGATGTAAATGTTGGTGTCAAACATTCCTAAGCATGTAAATGTGCCGGAATTTGTTTGAGGTTCTTTGCCATGATGAAATTTAAAATTAGCTAGGCGTGTTTACCAGTCTTTTCTACTATAGCTTGGTAAATGTATTTAGATAAAAAATTTCAATTCCAACATGGCAAAGAAAACTTCAAAGTCACACACAATACAAAATATTTCCTAATTTTTCTTGTGATTTTTTTTGACCATAGTTATTTAGAAGTATGATTAATTTCCAAATATTCAGGTATTTTCCAGATATATTTTTGTTACTGGTTTCTAACTTACTTCTTTTGTAATCAGAGAACGTAGTTGGTATTATTTATATCATTTTACATTTATTAAAAATGGTTTTATGGCCCACCTTATGTTCTATCTTGGTGACTGTTTCAAGTCTTGGTGACTTGAAAATAATTTGTGTTCAGTTGTTATTGCATGTGTGATTCTTTAAATGTCAAGTCAGGTTTGTTTAAGTTCTATATAGCCTTTCTTATTTTCTATCTACTCCAACTATAATGATGAATCTGACTACTTCTGTTTTCATTTGTCAGTTTTTAAATGTATCTTAAAGCTCTATAATTACATGCATGTATATTTAGGATTGTTATGTTTTCATGATGAATTAAATCAACTCTAATCATTATAAAATCATCCTTATCTCTGGCAATATCCCTTGTCCTGAAATCAGCTTTGTCTGACATTAATATAGCCACCCAGCTTCCTTTGGATTAGTGTTTTTTTGTTGTATCTTTTCCCATCCATTCACTTTCAACCTACCTGTGTCTTTATTTTTAAAGTGTTTTTTTTGGTAGACCACATGTAGTTGGGTCTTGTTTTTTTATTCCATCTTATAACTTCTGCCTTTTGATTGGAGTTTTTAGATTATTTACATTTAATGTAATTTTCAATATGATTTGGTTTAAGTTTAGTGTTCCATCTGTTCTTTGTTCCATTTTTCTTTTTCTATCTTTCTTTCAGATTATTTTTTAGTATTTCATTTTATCTCCACTATTGATTTACTCACTATGCCTGACTGTTTTTTTATGTAGATATTTTTTAATTATCATAGTCTACCTTCAAATGATATTTTACTGCTTCATGTGTGATTGCCATTATACATTTTACCTTTACCTATGCTATAAATTCCCTAATACATTGTTGTTATTCTTGCCTTAAGCAATTTTCTATAAAAAGCCTTATGTATTTATGCATATATCTATATTTTCCAGTGCTCTTCATTTCCTGTGTAGATAAGTGTTTCAACATTAACACTTTGACATTTTGGGCTGGATTATTCTTTATTGTGGGGAAGTATGCTGTGTATTATAAGGTGTTTAGCAGCATTCCTGGCTCAAATTATTGGATGCTAGCAACAACTCTCCTCATTTCATGCCCATTAAAAATGCCTTCAAACATTGCCAAATGTTTTCTCAGGGGCAAGCTCTCCCCAGTGGAGAACCACTGTTGAAGATTGAAGTGTCTATATGATAACATTTTCCTTAAGCCTGAAAGAAATCCTTTAGCATTTCTTTTACTTCAGGATTGTTGGGAACAAATCCTCTCAGCTTTTGTTTGTCTGAAGAAGACATTATTTTAATCTTATTTTGAGACATTTCTCTGGATATAGAATTCTATATTGCCAACATTTTTCTTTAAACACTTTAAAGATGTTATTTGTATTTCAGATTGCATTGTTTTGACAGGAAATCAATATTACTTATCATTGTTCCTGTATATAATGTGTCTTACTCTGGCTACTTTTAAGATTTTCTCTTTATCAGTAATTCTCAGCAGTGTTATTTGATATGACTTGATGTGATTTTCTCTATGTTAATACTGCTTTGGATTCATTGAGTTTTCCGGATTTGGGGGCTTATAGTTTTCATTAAATTTGGAAAAAGCTCAGCCGTTATTTATTCATATATTTTTCTCCCCTCATCATTTTCTGGGACTGTAATGACACATATATTAATTAGACAACTTAATGTCCTACAAGTCACACAGGCTATGTTAATATTACTGTTCAGTCTCTTTTTCTCTCTGTACTTCAGTTTTGATAGCTTCCATTGCTATTTCTTCTGGTACAACTGATTTTTTTTTCCTGCAGTATCTAATTGTCTATTAATCTAATCAAGTGAATTTTCATTTCAGATATTATATTTCATCTCTAGACAATTCATTTTTATGTCTTCTATTTTTTTTCCTTATTATGCTCATATTTTCCTTTAAAACCTTGAGCATATTTATAGTGGCTGTTTTAAAGTTCTCTGCAAATTCCATTATCTATATCTTTTTTTTTTTTTAATTGAGACAGAGTCCCACTCTGGAGTACAGTAGCGTGATCTTGGCTCACTGCCTCTTGAATTCGAGCAATTCTCCTGCCTCAGCCTCCCAAGTAGCTGGGATTACAGGTGC
Organism: Pongo pygmaeus; assembly: GCF_028885625.2. Taxonomy (NCBI): domain Eukaryota; kingdom Metazoa; phylum Chordata; class Mammalia; order Primates; family Hominidae; genus Pongo; species Pongo pygmaeus. The sequence continues at coordinate 90,059,980 of NC_072384.2, forward strand.
CTGCCACCACACCTGGCTAATTTTTTGTATTTTTATTTACAGACAGGGTTTAGCCATGTTGGCCAGGCTAGTCTTGAACTCTTGGCCTCAAGTGGTCCACCTGCCTCGGCCTCCCAAAGTGCTGGGATTACAGGCATGAGCCACGGTGCACAGTCATTATCTATGTCTTATTTATTTGTTTGTTTATTTCTAGTGACTATTTTTTCCCCTTAGTAAGTCTAGTAATTTTTTATTGAATGCAGGGAATTGTAAATATTATGTCGTAGAATAGCTGAAGTTTGTTATCTTCCTTTGAAGAGTGTTGAAGTTGGCTTAGACAAGGAGTTAAGTTACTTGTAGATCAAGTTAATGTTTTAAAGGCTGACTTTTAAGCTTGCTGGGGTTGGTCTACAGCAGCCTTTACTCTGGGGCTAGTTTAGTCTGATTATTAATGCATGACATTTCTAGGGTTTTTAAATGCCCTGGGCATTCAACTAGTCTTCCTACTCTGGCTGCTCAGAATTTAGAGCCCATTGTAAACTCCAATAAGTGTTCAGCTATTGTTCTTAAGGAGTTCTTTGCCTGGCTCATGAAGTTTCTTTCATTCTTTTCATTTACAGCCTATTTCAGATTCAAGGGGACCTCTAGAGCCTTTCTTTGCATAACTCCCTCCTCTCCAGCCCTTTGCTCCACAATACCTAGTCTCCTCAGCGTTTCCAATTACTGATCTCTTTCCTTGACTTAGCAAGATGGCTTTTCTCTTAGTTTTGTCCTCCCTGTACTGCGATCCAAAATCTGCCTCTAGGACAATTCTGTGCATCACATCATTTGTTTCCCTTCTCCTAGGAATTATAGTCTTATGCTGCCAGTGTCCAATTTCTGAAAAGTTCTTTCTTATATTTTACCCTATGTTCTAATTGTTTACAGCAGGAAGGTAAATATACTACCTGGTTACTAAATGTGGCCTGAAATAGAAGTCCCCTCAGAACGCAAACATAGCAGAAGGGTGGAAATGAAGCGCTTATGATAGGAAAAAAATGGCTTTCTTCTTACCTTTAGTCCAGAACCCTTAAAAATAAGAAGGCTAAAAACCCAATGGAAAATGGCAAAAAGAAATATATATTTCTGATAAGCCTCTGAAAAGATGCTCAACCTCACTCATAATTGAATAAGAACAAAAATTAAAAGATCAGTGAAATACCATTTCTCATTCAAAATGAGGATAAGCATGAGAAAATAACCCCTTCTTTCCCTCTTGGTGGGAGTATAAATTTTACTTTTTATCCATTTTGCAGGACAATCTGGCACTATCTTTTAAATGTTTAAATATGCCGTTGCATTTGACCCAGCAATTCTATCTTTTAGGATTTTACCCTCTGATCAACTTGCATAAACTCTCAAAGATATTTGTAAAGCATGTAATGTTTCAAGTTGGGAACAAAATACATGTACAACTATTAGAAATTAAATAAGTTACAGTATCTCCAGCTAAATCTGTATGTACTGACATAGAAAGGTGAATATCAAATACAAGTAGAAAGGAAAATTTTAGAACAGAATCCATTTTATAACTATGAAAAAAAATTTCATTTATTACATGTATGCTTTTCCATAGATATTTCATCCAGCTCTCTGACTTTTAACATTAATTTTCTGCTGATCTGCTCCAGACTCATATTCAACAGTCTATTTTACACCCCTTTTGGATAGTTAATAGGAATTTTCAACTTAACATGTCCAAGGCAGAACTCTTGATTTATCAACACTACCCTCCCTACCCAATCTTCTCTATTTCAGTAAATTGTGCCACAGTTCAGCCAGTTGCTTGCTCAAGTCAAACACCTGAGAGTCAAGAAATTTTTCTCACTAAGCTTCCTGCTCCACACCATTTAGTGGAAACAAAGGAATCAGAAAGCTAGAAGGTTAAAAAAGTGTGGTCTAGTGTGGGCCACCAAACCCACAAGTACCATAAGTAACTACCACTTTTTTAGCTGGCAATGAATTTGTCACTGTATCAGGCACTTCATATATATTATGTCATTTTATCTTCACAAAACTCTCTGAGTGTTCTCTCTCCATTTTATATTTGAGTTAATGATTTTGGGCTGGGTGCAGTGGCTCACACCTGTAATCCCAGCACTGTGGGAGGCCGAGGTGGGCGGATCACCTGAAGTCAGGAGTTTGAGAACAGCCTGGCCAACATGGCGAGAGCCTGTCTCTACTAAAAATACAAAAATTAGCTGGATGTGGTGATGCATACCTGTAATCCCAGCTACTCAGGAGGCTGAGGTAGGAGAATTGCTTGAACCCAGGAGACAGAGGTTGCAGTGAGCCGAGATTGGGCCACTGCACTCTAGCCTGGGAGACAGAGCAAGACTCCATCTTAAAAAAAAAAAGATTTTGAGCAATAATGCTTTAGGGAAAAATGAGGGGGGTGTGTGTGTGTGAGAGAGAGAGAGAGAGAGAGAGAGAGAGCGATACAAATCTTCTCATCCTTTTCTTTCTTGTTGTAGCCTATCGGACCTGCCAGCTGATGGTGACCAGGTGAAATAGATATCCTGAGCACACCTGTTTGATTCCAAGGTAGGTGCTAGTGGAAACATATTACGTATTTCTTGTGAGGTGTTGATTCTCACAGCTGGTCTGTGCAGGTATTATAGAATTCATTCTTCCCCGGTTATATAGAAACTCCCTTTCTTTCTCAGTTATATAAAAATTAGCTGGCTTTTTGTCTAGAAGGATGTAGTTTTTTAAATAAATATATTCGGTGTGACAGCAAAATCGCAAGACTGTTTTACAAATTAATTTCATCATGTTTGTGCTATATACCATTCACACACAAAAAATTAATAAAGACACAATGCCCCTAATGACCTCACATTCCAGTGGGGGAGACAGACTTGTAAACAGATACGTTAACATAGAAGGTGGTAAGTGCTCTTCTGAAGATTGAGCAAATTGCTGTCAGTGCAAAAGCACAGAGGACTTTGCTGGAGGGAGTCAATGTTTAACAGAATAGGTGACATTTGAGCTGGATCTTGAAGGATGGGCAGGAGTTTGCCAGGTGAATGAGGTGATCTCTATATAAAGTGCCTAGTAAAGGGTCAGGCACTTGGTAAGACCCAATAAATGTTCACATCTAGTTCCAGCTAAAGAAGTGTTCCAGGCAGAGGACACAGGTCAGTTCAATTCAAGGAACATTTATTGAGTACTTTGTATATGTCAGGCATTGGTTCAGGTTCTTTGGCCTTCTGTGCCAGGCACATCTTGTGAAGATAGAGAATTATACAAGGGTCTGGTGTGAGCCATATCCAGATCAACTATTTATAGATTTTGTTGTCGGAATGGAGCAGGGATGTTTTAACGCTGCTGACACAATGCATCTTGATTACAAAGCTCTACTACTACAGCACTGAAGCACTGAGATGTGAGTAGCTAATGACCGTACAAGATTCTGTTTCACGAAGGCAGTGATGACAATCTAGCCTGGCTCCCCCCTGTGTTCTGGGTCGCTTTGATCTTCACTAGGGGATCAGGTTCAGGCAACAGCTCTTCCTAACAACACAGATGTAAGGGAAACTAAAACCATTTTACTCCAAAATATACTTTAAAAAACATATTTTAAGATGGATACTGAGAGGGTCTGCAGAAAGGAATGGCCCTGCAAGGTTGTCTTTTGGTGGAGGAGATTTGTATTTGTAAAGAAAATGTACATCAGTGAAATCAACAGCCATGCTTTCTCTGAGCCAACCCCCATCCCCCCATCCCCCCATCCCCCCATTCCCTGCCACACCTTCCTCTCTGGATCTAGGGAAGATTAACTCAACCACAAGCTACCATCTATTTTTTCTGAGGGCATCCCTGACATTACGTGAGATATTTTCATCTGCATTACAAGACCTCCTTTAACCCATGCCTTTCCTCTCCTCTCCCTCCCATACCCTGTGACTCTATGTCCCCCAGAGCCCAGAGGAACTTAGTTCCAGGGCGTTGTTTTGTGGGCTCATTCTTTTCCCCTGAAAATTATTTACTCCTAACCCCCATCTTACATCTCCCCAGTGAGGCAAATATTTAAGCATTAACCATCTTGCCTTTTTTGACTTTTTCATATTTTGTATGACTCCTGTGCATACATGAGCATTTTAGTCAATTTGTATGCCTTTTTTCTGTTATTCTATTAGTTTGTTTTATAGACTTCAATTATTAAACCCTTGGGGGAAAAATTTAAACTCCCCTATAGATGGAAGGGCGAGATGCCTGCGTTTCCCTTCCAGCTCACTAACTCAGTGGGTTCCACTTGCCGTCTCCTCAGTAAGTCCCTCCTTTATACCCAGCCACCAAATCTTGAAGCTTTATTCTATGGTATAGTAGGTAAGAAATAAAAATGAAATCCTAAGCACCCCCCACTCCAAAACTGACTCAACAGAACCACCTCTTTCGGCCAAGGGGACCCCAGAGAAACTTTGAAAACTGAGTTCCCAGCCATGATGGGATGGGCTTTCTCCCCTAGGGGCTAAACAGAAACCAGCCCTTTCTGAAGACTCTACCACTGATACAGCCATCCACCTGATATTGCCCCTCCTTTTTACCTGATAAGAGACCATTGACTATGGAGTGGTTCTGGCCAGTCTATGGAGTATGCACAGTGAGGGTTTTTGTGCCCTCTACTTTACCTTTTGACGCCAGAGGGCTGAAAACTCCACCCTTGGATCATGCCAACAGCCATTTTTCTAACGTGGATCCCATGAAGAGGAATGAAGTTCATGTGGGCATGCATATGTTTCTCCTTTCATAAATATTCACGACTTTTCCTATAGCTTATTGAATATGCACATTTGGCCACCCCATTCAGCATAAATTCCTGTCTTACTCTTCTGATCCTTGCTTCTGGCCAGAGGCCATGCTTCCCAGCCTGTCAGGATGGCCACCTGCAGGCTACAACTCTTTATGTGAAATAAAGCTCTCCTTTCCAAATTTCTGAATCTCATCATTCTTCAGTTGATATAGTTAATAGTATAGAATAAATATAGCTTATTCTGTTACATACATTTATTATACTAAACACAGAACCTATACATGCCCACATCTAAAACAGAACATTTCTAAATGTAAGGAATATTCTATGACTGTTTTCAAGGGCAGTTTTACTAGTACAGCTGGGTTGCAAACAATAGAAGTAATGTGCTAGATGTTTTACAAATGTTATTTCATTTAATTCTCATAGCAATTCTTTAAAATAGGAATTATTCTAACCATTATACAAATTAAGAAGCTAAGGCACAGAACGTTTAACTTATCAAAGACTAAACATGGTAGAAATGGGAATTGAAGCCAGGTATATCCAATTCTAAACCCACTTTCTCTCCACTATAGCAGTTTTCCAGTATTAATGCTACCATTTATTGTGTTTGTACTTATTCCAAATGTAATGTGAGATGCTCAAATACATTCTCCCTGATCCTTATAAAACTTAACAGTTTTTAAATTTTTTTAAATTGACAAGGAAAAATTGTATATATTTATGGTGGACAACATGATGTTTTGATATATGTATACATTGTGGAATGGCTAAACCAGGCTATTTAACATATGTATTATCTCACATATTTATTTTTGTGCATGGTGAAACACTTAAAATCTACTCTCTTGGCAGGGTGCGGTTGCACACCCCTGTAATCCCAGCACTTTGGGAGGCCAAGGCGGGCGGATCGCTTGAGCTCAGGAGTTTGAGACAAGCCTGGGCAATATGGCAAAACCCCATCTCTACTAAAAATATAAAAATTAGCCAGGTGTGGTGGTGTGGGCCTGTAGTCCCAACTATTTGAGAGGCTGAAGGGGGAGGATCGATGCCTGGGAGGTGGAGGCTGCAGTGAGCCGAGATCATGCTACTGTCCAAGCTGGGCGACAGAGATCCTGTCTCAAAATAAAATTTTAAAAATCTACTCTCTTGTCAACCTGAAGGAAGAAGCTGAGGCATTAAATATAATTTTAATGAGTTTACTTGAGCCAAGATGAGGACAGCTGCCCAGAAGACTCAGACCTGATAAACTTGTATAAGAGTTCCATTTGACCTTTGTGAAAAGTAGGTTTTTATAGGCAAAAAAGGAAGACAGTGGGCTGATACAAAGTTGTTTTTGAGGAATTCCCATTGGTTTACAGAAATGACATTGATTAGTGATTAGCTATACATTGTTGAACTCTAGGGCGTGAGTTATGGTGTCCATCATGCAATATTGTTAGGCTAATTTATAGCTATTTGCAGCGACAGTCAGTCTAGAGTCCACATAGCAAGAAGCTTCAAGAGGTGATGAGCTCAAGCAGGGAAAGTGGGATGTCACTGCTGCCTTACTCTCATGCCTCTTTGGGCCTGATAATTTAGAGGAGGCTTACATTCCTCAGAGAAGGTTTCTTTTCTTTCTCACTCTTAAAGCAATTAAGTACCTTACTTGTTGAAGTCACACAGTGAGCAAGTTATGGATCTTGACTTCAAGCCTAGGTCTGAGACTCCGAAGCCTATTTTCTTTATAATATATTATACCAGAGCTTCTCCACCTTGGGCATACATTAGAGTCAAATGGTTAAATTTGCACAAAGCCCTACCCCCAGAGAGTCTAATTTCATTGGTCTGGAGTAGAGCTCAGGTTTTTTGTTTTTTGTTTTTTTTTTTGAGACAGAGTCTGGCTCTGTTGCCCAGGCTAGAGTGCAGTGGCATGGTCTCTGCTCACTGCAACCTCTGCCTCCTGGGCTCAAGGAATTCTTCTGCCTCAGCCTCCCACGTACCTGGGATTACAGGCGCCCACCACCATGGCCGGCTAATTTTTGTATTTTTAGTAGAGACAGGGTTTTACCATGTTGGCCAGGCTGGTTTCGAATTCCTCCCCTCAAGTGATCCACCCACCTCGGCCTCCCAAAGTGCTGGGATTACAGGCATGAGCCACCATGCCTGGCTAGAGCTCAGGTAATTTGAAAGCTTCCAGGTGATTTTAATGTGCTGGCTGGTTTGAGACCACTGATGGGAAGTGTAGTTTATCTATCATGATAAATTGGTGGAAAATGCCCCTTATTGACTATTTTTTTGAGGCTATATTATATAACTCTTTAATGTATACATGTAGTCAAAAAACACAATAAAATTCCTTTAATCAGATTACAGTCTACAGAGTAAACAACTGAGATTCAGTCATTTAATTAACTGACATCCCCTTTTCTAACCCACTTGTTGACTATTTTTAAGGTGATTGTATTTTCCCAGAAAGTACTGAAAAACATACAGGAAGGGACATGGGAGTAAGACAAACCTAACTTTCAACCTTAGCTTGGATATTTTCTTGCTAAATGGACTTTGACAAGTTACTTAACATTCTGTAAAATATTGATTATGAAAGAAGTAAAAGGTATTCTTAAAAAGGGTTTTATCTGGGGACAGATGGAGGGAATGCTGCCTCTGGTGGCCTGCTGTTGGGGTCAGATGCATATAGTGCATTGAAAAGGCCATGGGAAAACTTTTCTAGTTTTCCTAGTCAGCCTGGCTGTAAAGCCCATCTTCTACTTTCTACCCCTGCTGCCAACCATTTCCCAAACCACCTTTCTCTTTACACCTAGTCAGGGGTGATTCCTTCATTGCCAGACCACATGGCATTATTGGGAAGTGGCCAGGAGAGGAGGACTCCCTTTTAACCATAGATGCCAGGGTAGGGAATATATGCTTGAGGGGAGGGAAAGGAAATGGATATTTTCAATATCGTATTAGATTAGACATGAAATATATTTTACCATAGGAACAATGTCTGGATGGTAATTAGGTTTCCTGGTGATTCAATTAAAGACTATTCATAATTTTGCCAGATATTTACAATATTTTATATGCAAATAACAGTGTATTTCAGTAACCTTTGGGTTCAATAGGCTTTGAAGAATTAGTGTGAAAGCTTAACTGTCATTTATAACACCGCTTCTATGAGAAATACGAGATCAGTACTTAGTACTCCAAGAAGTATTTTCTCTCATCTCTAATTCAGCTTAACAAATATAGTGTTCACTGATCATCTAGTGAAGAGGGAATGAGGCAGCTGAAAGAATCCCATTTCCTCTCTGAAGTTTAGCAGAACTCTTTTAGCTACTGATTATAAGATCACAACATACTTGAGGCCATGGGCCATTTCTTTCCTTTATTTGTGTTCCCCTTCCCCCTGAACAATTTATCACATAGTATGAGCACGTTGTAGATGTTAACATATACATAGATTAGATTTGAAATTGGTAATGACCTCACTGTCAATGGAAAATAGGACACTGATCATCCATACCATACAGTGACAAAACATTTCTTAAATGATCAGCTTTTGTTGCTGGTAACCAGGTGCCTCTCAGCAGCAAGGCTTAAGAGATGAAGTAACTGGTGCAATAAAATATTATAGTGGAAATTACGAGCATGAAGGCCATGGGAAAGGTTGTGATTGCACTAGAAACTACCTAAAAGACTGTCTTGTTTCTTGTACCAGTGGGGCTGAAATAGCCAAAAAACAAACCTAAATTTGCTTCTACAGCTTTCAGCATTACAGTGCAGCCTTTCTAGGCATAGATTAGGAGAGTGGGATCCTGTGAATGGAAATATTTGGGTAGGTTCTAATGAATCCAACTACAAATCCTTCACTTGTGTTTCCCTTCCTCCAAAGAAATCTATCACATAGTATAAGCACATTGTGGATGTTAACATACACAGATTAGACTTGAAATCAGTAATGGCCTCACTATCAATGGAAAATAGGATACTGATAATTTGTTCAATGTAATGACAAAACATTCCTTAAAATATCACCAATTGTTGCCTGAATTAACAAACACCACTGAGTCTTAGTTGTTAGTAGGAGCGGTCCTCCTCTTCCACCTGATAACCTGTAATAATTTCACCTGAGGTGGTTTATTCGCAGGAAGATGACGAATCTCCTAAATGTTAATTCTCCCTACTTATCACTTCCAGACCCTGACCTATTCCGTAATTAGGTTCAAATCTTCAAAGACTTCAGGGAAGATGGGAAAAGAGAAAAATTAGAAAATATGCATGATGGTTGCAGTCTACACAATTTATGAGGCCATAGTAGGTATTTGTAACTCCCTCTTCCACTTCCCTTCCCATGCTCCCTTTGCTCAGTTATCATTTTAGGTAGGTGTTATTATTTATCAGTCAGAGTGACCTAAACCTTCATTCCTGAAATATCTGAACCATTGTGGTTCTTGCTTGGCTTGGTTTGCTCCAATCTTGTAAATTTTACCATGGATATGGAAGGAATTGCTCAGATATGGATATTAAAGGAGTTGCTCAGAGAATGTCTTGCCTTCGAGACATGGTCTTCCCTCTGTTTTGTAGTACCAACCCTTTTCCCACTTTATGATTAGGATTAATTGTCCCAGCGAATACAGTAATCCCTTTCTTTCCTTGTTGGTTCAGTGCCTTGAAGACCTCAAAGTGGCTGATGTGGCAGTCTCAGCTTCCATTCAAAGGAACCGTTCTAGTGTTTCCTGGAAAAAGTATTCCTTCCATGGAAACTAAGAGCACAACATCGTGAGGTTGGAAACAAAAGTTATGTGAGTAGGTCATTAGTAATAATAATGGAACCACCAATACTTTTACACTTTCATTTTCGGATCTAAGTATTCTGGCTATGGAAGAAATAGCATTATATATTAGTTGCTGGCTTGGGAAATATACAGTAACTTGTGGGACAGCTCCCTAGTCTTACAAGTGGCAACATAAGTTGTCAATAGATTATTCTACCATTTAATCGTCAGCTTTTTTCAATGAACATGAAACCATTTCTTCAACTCAGATTCCTTAAATCTCTTATCAGTGAGACTAGCCAGATCATAGTGGGAGAAAGGAATCCCATGTTCTTAAGCCCACACATGATCAACATGCCCGTTGCTAGGGCCAAAGTGTTCATGGGCCCATTGTACAAGCGCCAGGGTAGCTAGGGGAGGCAGCTAACTGGCATCCACAGGATTGGCCATACTCTTTACTTGATTACTGAGAATCTGTTTTACAGTGGATGCCTTTTAGTAAGCATTAATTTGGGACACAGATATTCTCACTCTGCTTACTCTGAGAGGCCCATCCTAAAACTCTTCCTCAGGCCTCCCTTTAACCATTCCTCCAATTCTGTTTTCCAACCCGCTGACTCCTTGGTCAAAGTGCCACTTTCCTGTGAAGCAATGGCGATCTCTACTTCTGTCTGTCTTCCAGTTAGGTTTTGAATCATACATCATGAACCCTTCCACCCTGAGGTCTTTCCACCCTGGTCAGGGACATCCTCAGAGCAGGCTCTATAGTGTTCCCAATTGGTTATGAAACCAATAAACCTCTATAACCTTTCTAGTCAGAATGGGACAATCTTCTATCTTGTTCTTTTTACTTAAAGCCCTCTTCTCCCTTCCTTCTCCAGGGCTCCTACCATAATCTTTTGTATAAAAGATAAGGAGTTTTAAAACCTCAGATGGCTTAAGTTTTCCTCATGCAAAAAATTCCAGACACACACAAAAAAGTAGAAAAGAACCTGGCTACCTGCTTGAATAATTGGAGAGGAAAAAATTATAGAGATCATCCCTGAAACACTGTGAAGTATGTATATCTGATATTATTATACCTATTTTAAAGATGGCAGAAAGGAAATGTGGAAGGAGTAAAGTGACTTTGCCAAAGCTTCCATAACTACCTAAGAATATAAGCAGGGACCAGGATTATGCCTTCTGGTACAGTGAGAGGAGAGTGAATGCACAAACCCCATGATCGTGATATGTCTGGGGACCTCTGATTTAAGGAGTGGAGAAAGAGAAGTATTGATTGGTAGAAGAAAAATGAAGATGCAAAGAGCACTCATGAGTGGGTGATCCCAGAGCTCTGAGTAGAGGGTAAGAATCAGAGTCAGGCCTTCCAGAAAATCCCAGTATAAGGTCCTTTACCATCGTTTCCTTTTTTGTCCCTTTGCTTAGTACATTATCAACAAGTTTTAAAGGCAAAAAATGGAAAAGGACATAAAAAGAATATCCAAATAAATATTTCATAAAGATTAAAATAGAGATGTGGAACGTAGGTAACCTAGTGAAGGACAGAACTACTTAACATTCCAAAAATAAATTTGAGTCAGATACAAAGTTGTATAAACTCATAAAGGCTAAAGAAAAAAAAAGTATCATGTTAATATCAATTAGAAATTCTCTCTTCAGCAAAATGGAGTTTTAGTTAACTAGATCAAGTGAATATTTTAAAATCAGTGTAAGAGATTTTTCCTGGACATCTCATTTTGTATCTTACTAGTTGTAACAGAAAACTCCACTGATGGAAACAGGCCCAAGAATTGAGCAGACATCTTTACATTCTGGTAATCCCAGCTGTGTGACCTAAAGCAAGTCATTTAACCTCTCTGGGCCAAAGGCCTGTTTCATCAATTATAAAGTAAGGAGGTTATGCTAAATGTCCTCTAAGTGTTCTCCCAACTCTCAAAATCAGTTTTTCTATGAAAATTTTAGTTATCCTCATAGAAGCTCTGACTTAGGTCTTTAGTTTAAAAGATAGGCTCCAGCAGGGGTCACTATAGCCACATCGAGCTTTGAGTCCGATGTTCTTTCATGTTGTAGCTGACTGTGTGCACATCACAGTAACCCTTTGTCTTGATTTTCCATCTGAGACTACATAGACTCTCTTTGTACCTAAATGTAATCCAAATCGATCTTCAAATGTACTCAGCATATCCATTTCAACTAGGTTTTGTTGTTGTTGTTTTTGTTCTCTGATTCTTTTCATTTATTTATTTATTTATTTATTTTTACTCTGAAATTGGAGATCATTTACTTCCTTTGACTCTGGGGTCCTTCAGAAAAATATATTTTATTTGATTAGCTATGTTTAATTTTTTGCCTCTGAGAACCGTGATGAGTAAGTATATTTCTTTAAATATATGAGATTACATTAAAACAAAACACAAAATTCAGTCCTATCCTGAAGGTTTTTAAAAATTCTATGTACACCTGAAAAATGTATTCAGCTCCTTTAGAACCCCTTTTTGAAAATTCTAGAATTCTTTTAACTGCTTCTACTCCTCCATAGTTAATTGCTATGTACATGAAGCCAGAATAGACTAGTTCATATATCCAAGAGCAGGGTAAGGATTTCAACGCCAGTTCTAATTTCAATATTACATGTTTTTGCCCTAAAAACTTAGTGACTGTACATACGCCATAAAGAATTTGAGGATCACTGTTGATGCTCGAAGGTAGACATTCAGCAAAGTGTTACTCCCAAAAAGCCATAGGACTCCCCAGAGTCCTAAGTTTTAAGAGTAAGTCTTGAGTCTTACGTCCTAAGTCTTAGGACTCTTTAGGACTATGATTCAATTTAGGACTACTCCAGAGGGGTTCAGTCTGCCCCAAATGCCCTCCACAAATTCCATATACTATGCAAAACCTAACACTGGTTCAATTGTGCTAGGAGTCAAGGAGACTTAAATTCTTATACCATGCAGAGCAGCGTTTCTAGTCCTTTGGCCTGGTATATATGCCCCCTTCCCCAAATGACACTACTTAACCTACAGTAGTTCTTAGCAGGTGTATGGTGTGCAAATGTAATCTCGTTGTCCCTTTTTCCTCCTTATAACTACCTGCCTGCTCCTTTGGGAGAGATTGATATTACCCTTTTCAATTGCAGCACTCCTGCTGCTGCTGCCATTTCCAATATTATTGTGTTAAAGTCCTCATCTAGGCAGGTAGTTGGGTTTATTTCCAGTTGTTAACAAGAAGAAAGCCTTCTATACACTCCTTTCACAGTAAGTGGGGGATGGCCTGGTGACAAATACAGTGAAAGTGATGGTGTATGACTGCTGAGACTAGGTCATAAAGGGCATTGCAGCTTCTGCCTTGGTCTCTTGGATTGCTCCCTGAGAGCCAGCTGCCATGCCTCAAGCAGTGCCATGGAGAAGATCTGAGGCCTCCTGTCAATAGCCAGCACCAATTCGCCAGGCACATTACTGAGATACCTTCAAAGCAGATCCTTCCCAAGCAGACTGAGTCTCCTCTCCAGACTTCTTCAGAACAGTCTTTTTTCTACTTATGTATAGCCTCAAACAACCACCTCAGTCTTGATTTTATATAACCAAGCTATCTGCCATAGCTAACTGATCACGTGTCTTTGAGTCCTAGCCTGTGTAAGGTTTGTATCCCTTGCCTGATCATGTGTGAAACATGGAGGTACATAGTTCAGACAAGGATCTGATGAAAGGCAAAAGGTGACTCCCAGGGAAAAGTGTGTGAGCTGAACAGGTCCTTCAAATGGTTTCTATCAATGTCCTGTCCTACTTCTCCCCTACCACTAGTACTTTCTTATCACACCACTAATACTTAGCATACTGTAGTCTAATTGCCTGCTTATTTTTAATGTCCACTCTTTTCTGTAGGCTCCTGAAGGGCATGGACTCTAGCTTATTACAGATATATCCTGGCATCTAGCACAATACCTGGCACATAATAGGTAATAGCATAAATTTTGTTGTAATAAATGAATAACTTCATTTTGAATGTGTAAGCCTTATAAAAAGACTTTGATATTTTTACTGTATAGTTGCTAACACATTAATAGAGGAACCATCCACACAATTTGAGAACTGAATTTTACTGTTTACCAGTTGACACTTTGCTTAATATTTCTAAGAATAGGAAATGCCTATAAAGTTCAACAATATACTGCCTTTAAAAAGAAACTTTCTAATGCCATGTAAATCAGATAACTTAGCGTGTCAGTGGCACATGTCTACATTCAGGGACTGAAACAGAAACTCATTTTAAATTTAATTCTAAAAGACTGAAAAATATTATTACAGAAATTTCCAGTTTGACACATATGAATTTATTTCAGAAAGTCTGCTATCTCACAGGAATTCTAACACTAAGATACTTTGATAATAATTGAAAGGAATTTATTTAAGCTGTACTAAAATATGCTACAAGAGTGACCTACTTTTGAAAGTAAAAAACTGTTTCCTATGCTTCTTAAAGTAGAAGAGAAATTGTTTGTATCAAATTAGTAGTTTATCCTCTTTTATTAAACACACACACACACACACACACACACGTAGCCCAAATAGAACCATTTTAAGAACTGAAGAGGCCATGTAATTTACTTTATTGATTACAAAGCCTAATTGATTGTGTAAATTATGTCTTAAATTTCTAGAGGCCAAACTTTGGATCTTGAGTTTGTACCAGAATATCCCTGTGATCCCTTTCAACTACAGAATTTTAGGATTCTAATTATAAACACAGAAAATATAAATGTGCTTAAAATTCTTGGTTTCTAAAATAGTTTTTAATACTTGAAATAATATGATTACAAAGTAATACATATTCATCACAGAAAATTTATAAAATATAGAAAACACAAAGCCAAAACTAAAAATCACTCAATTCCTTTATTCAGGAATAATTAATATTAACATTTTTGTTTATCTACTCAGTAAATAAACTAAAATTGACTGACTACAATATCTTCCTCAGAAATCAAATATTTTTACACATTTTTTAATGACTTATCATTAAACATGACTATACTATATTGTATTATGTTATGTTAATATATGGCAATTTATTTCATTAATATTCTACAGTAGGACACTTAGATTCTTTCAGATTTTTGTTATAATAATATTCAAAACACATACTTGATGGCAAATCTTTTTGTAAATACGTGTGTGGAGGCTAAAGCAACATTATCTGGATGCTAATTTGCCATGTTGACTGCTGATTAACTCCAGTTCCAAGAAGGCCTCTAAGATTTCCAGTTTATTGATTGTTCCTTGTGTAAGAGAATGTACTTACTGTAAATCCTGCCCTTAGGTCAAAACAACCTTGATATTATACATCAATTGTCCTACACATTCCTTCTGAATCATACATATCTTTTCCTTATGTTCTATAAGTCCTAGGTCTCGGGGGTAAGGTCACAGGGATCCACCATTTTGTCTTGCCACTCCTGAGACACAGGCATGGCTTCTGTTCCTAAGTCCCAATCAAATGTTTCTTTCTGAGCAACTGGGTGTGTCAGCCTCTTTCTTTGGCCTCTCTGCTTCCTTGGACTTCCTGGGGTAGGTTTGCATAGACCTGTCCACCTCAGAACAACATGTCTATGTATTATTTTAAAACATACACATTTTTAATACATATATTTTTAAGAATCTGAGTCAATTTTCCAAATTATCATTCAGAAAGATGTAGTGATTTAGAAGTCTAACGGAAGTATTCAAAAGTTCCTGTTTCCCCCAAATCCTTGCCAGTCCAGAATAATAGCCTTTTAAGAAATCATTGTTGGTCTGATCTGTGAAAAATATTATTTCCTTGTTGTGAGGATAATTTTATACCAGATCAAAGGAGAGAACTAGGTATTAAAACTAGAGTTCTACTGACTAATTCTAAATTCTGTGAAGAGTTTTACTTACAGAGAGTCGATTGTTAGAAGCAGAGGAAAAGGGAAATACCAGAAATACTCTGTTGTAAATTTTTCTTTTTTAGGAATATAATAATTTATATTCATGAAGATGATGCTTTTCTGGACCACACGTCTGAAGAAACTTCAAACCATAGGTAGAAAGTATATAGTTAGTATAGCTATAAGTATCAGGGCACTAGATGAATGTTTACAGTTTAAAAAGTAATTAAGGCCAGGCATGGTGGCTCATGCCTATAATCCCAGCACTTTGGGAGGCCAAGGCGGGTGGGTCACCTGAGGTCAGGAGTTTGAGACCAGCCTGGCCAACATGGTGAAACCCCATCTCTACTAAAAAAAAAAAAAAAAATACAAAAATTAGCCGGGAGTGGTGGTGGATGCCTGTAATCCCAGCTACTTGGGAGGCTGAGGCAGGAGAATCTCTTCAATCTGGGAGGTAGAGGTTACAGTGAGCCAAGATTGTGCCACTGCACTCCAGCCTGGGTGACAGAGCAAGACTCTGTCTCGAAAAAAAAAAGAAAAAAAAGTAATTAAATACTAAACTAAAATAGTAATGTATAGGACAAGAATCAGAAAATAAACATTGTTGGATGACTTATAGCAGAAGTAGAGGAAAATAGAGTTTAGTTTAATGTTATAGAAATAAAGATTTGTACTCTTGGCCTGATAAAATTTTCAACTGTTGCCTCTAATAGGATAATGTTTTGCTCTCATATTTCCCCTTCTTCATCCATAATTTCATTTCATTTTGGATTATTTTTATTTATGTGATCTCTTCGCTTTCATTCAGTCTTTTGGGAATATGACTTCTGCAATGTGAAGGTGAAATTTGCCCCTGTGTGTAATTTTGAAAGGTTGTTGATAGATTCCAAACACAGCTGTCAGTACATTTTCACTTTGGGAATTTCTTGCCTTGGTAGCTTGACCACAGTCAGGAAGGTAGAAACATGGCTAGCAGCAGTCAGAGACGAAAGCAGTCTACTCACCCACTCACCTCCAACTTGGGCCAAGAAGGACCTGCCCTCTCTTTGTCCTCATCTGTCTTGTGACCAAGCACGTGGTGCTGTTACGAAAGCAGCCGCTCTTTTATTAAGGACCAGAGCCTTGCATTTTCTAAGGCCCCACACCCCTGCAAGCGTGTTTATCCTCTCCGCAGTGACAGAGTAAGCTCCTAGGCTGCTTTGGTTTGACCTCCCACTATATGGGAAAAGGTTGGTAAATAGGAGTCTTGTGGCTGGAAAGCAAGATGAGTGGGCTTGAGCAACAGGAAAGTATATCTCCATTTGCAGGGATTTTCTAGGACATCATTTTCAGAGAAATAATATTTTTAAAGGTTTTTTTCAAAAGGGGAAACATGCTGTTTAAAGCATTCCCCTAGTGCCTTTAGTGTGCCAGAAGTTTTGTGTATTATTTCTGATCTTTTCAGTAGTCCTATGAGGCTGATACTGTTACTGCCATTTTGTAGATAAGAAAACTGAGCTTCTGAAAAGTTAAATCATTGGCTTAAAGTCACAGAGGTAAAAAAGGCCATGATTGAAACCCAAGCCTGATTTATTACAAAATTCCTTACTCTTTCCACGCAGCTTAGGTTTTGTTTAAAAACGGCAGGGGAGTGGAGTTCAAAGTTTGCAAGTGTTTATTCTTCTATTTCTGTTTAGATATGCAGTATTACTTGATTTTTTATTTGAACCATGTTTTTCAGCAATCAAAGGATTTATTACAGGATGTTTTCCTGCCAGCAAAGTCTATTGAGCTGAATCACAAACACTGCCTCGCCTTCTGTCACTATTCATAATTTATAGATTGTTGGTTCCTCATTAGCATTATATCCGAGTTATGTATTTTGAATGATCCTTTCAAGGCTTTTGTAAGGATGATAAGAGAGAGGTGGGGCCAGGCATTTTATAGATAACTTTAAGTAGGAAACAAATGATTACTTTATCTGGATATGGATCATTCCAATTCTTCTGGTTCAAGAAAAACAGTATTCAAAGAAAGTGAGAGATAAGTTGAAAGAGTAAATAGGCCGGGAGCGGTGGCTCACGCTGGTAATCCCAGCACTTCCAGAGGCCAAGATGGGCGGATCATGAGGTCAGGAGTTCGAGACCAGCCTGACCAACATGGTGAAACCCCATCTCTACTAAAAATACAAAAATTAGCCAGGTGTAGTGGCCCACGCCTGTAATCCCAGCTACGCAGGAGGCTGAGGCAGGAGAATCCTTGAACCCGGGAGGCAGACGTTATAGTGAGCCGAGGTCACACCACTGCACTCTAGTCTGGGCAACAGAGAGAGACTCTGTCTCAAAAAAAAAGTAAATAACCAGGACAATGATCCATGAAAACCACTAAATATAATTGCTATAAATCAAGAAATTGAAAAATACCTTTGGTAATATCAGTGCAATGGAGTGAATGTTTATGTCCCTCCCAAAATTCAGATGCCAAAATCCGAATCCCTGATGTGATGGTATTTGAAGGTGGAACTTTTGGGAGGTGATTAGGTCATGAGAGTGACCCTCATGAAGGGGATTAATGCCTTTATGATGGACACCCCAGAGAGCTGTCTTGTTTCTTTCTACCATGTGTGAACACAATGAGAAGACAGCAGTCTGCAGCCTGGAAGAGGACCCTCACCAGAACCTGACCATCTTAGCACTGTGTTTTGGACTTCCAGGCTCCATAACTGTGGGAAATAAATTTCTGTGTTTATCAGCTACCTAATCTATAGTACTTTGTTATAGCAGCCCAAATGGACTGACACAGTCAGAAACATATATAGTGGGAACTCAGGATTCAATCAGAGAAGCAGAGTGGATGTATATATTTCTATATTGTCTTATAGTGTATTATATATGATATACACAAAGGAATTTATCACAATAATTTGACCTTATGTAACTGGGGAGCCTCTGTAAGGCTGCTGTCTTCACATCTGATGATGGAACTTGTAAGTCTACAATACAGGCAGGTGTGAAGGAAAGATAGATGTAAAGAAGCGGGGAGCAAGAACAAGCTGGCCCCACAAGCATAAATAAGGTGGAGCCCACAGGATAGACTGAAACCACATCAGTTCTTGTCTTAGACCTCGGTGGTGTGAGTGGCCTATAGAAGCTGGGCTTTTCTTCATGGAGCTAACCACCCATCCTGGTCTCAGGAGTCAAAGAAGCTAAAGGAGTATCTAGGAAAAGGTGAGGCAGTTTTGGTAGTGCCCACGGCCTCTAATACTTCCTAGGTAAGTGACAACATGGTTGGGCTGCAAAATGGCTGCCACTTCATGTCTGCCCTCCATGTCTCCCACGAAAGTCTCTTGTGGCCCAACCTAACAAGAGAAACATACAGGAAAGGGAAACTTGAGAATTTAGTTCAGGCTAGCCATGTTGGTACATTACAAAGTTACCACAGTAGGCGAAATGATTATTATGTGTATAGCACTAGAATAAAATGGACAAAATGCTTTTGGCCAAAATAGAATGAACTCTTCATGAGATGAATTCAGATGCCTTCTGACTAACGTAGCACACAGCCCTTCTTTTTAGGGGTCTTGCTGTCTCCCTGCACCTTTAGCAGGTATGAAGCCTAGGTCATATAGCCCTATTTCAGGGAGTTTGCTGCCTGTCTGTGTGTTGGCCTGGAGAGCATGGTGCTGGGCTTTTTTCGCTGCTGTTAACTAATATTCATGCTATCATTGACTCTGCTCTCATATTGCTTCCCTTTATTCTTCCCCGATAAGTGATATTTTAGTCCATGTATGCTACTATTACAAAATATCACAGATTAGATCATTTATTTTTAAACAATGTATTTTCTCACAGTTCTGGAGGCTGGGAAATCCAAGATCAAGGCACCAGTAGGAGTCAGTCCTCTCAAACTCTGCTGTGGCTGTGTATAATATCTAGTGAGGGCCTGTTCCATCTATGTCATCCTCTCATGGCATCCTCACGTGGTGGAAGACAGAAAGGCGAGAGACAGTCCAACTCACTCTCTCGGATCCCATCCATGAGGGTGGAGCCCTTGTGGTTCAGTCACTTCCTAAAGGCCCCACCTCTTGATACTGTTACACTGGGATTAAGTTTTAATGTGCATTTTGGCGAGAGACACAAACATTCAAACCAGAGCAATTCCCTTCTCAAATTTCCAAATCTCAAAATTTTTTTTTTTTCAAATTTTAAGTTCAGGTGTACATGTGCAGAATGTGCAGGGCTGTTACATAGGTAAACGTGTGCCATGGTGGTTTGCTGCATAGATCAACCCATCACCTAGGTATTAAGCCCAGCATCCATTAGTTATTCTTCCTGAGACTCTCCCTCCCCCTAACCCCTATCCCAACAGGCCCCAATGTGTGTTGTTTCCCCCCATGTGTCTATATGTTCTCATCACTGAGCTCCCACTTATAAGTGAGAACATACAGTGTTTGTTTTTCTGTTCCTGCATGAGTTTGCTGGTGGATGGTCTTGCCTAGATATTGATGGCAGCTGACTGATCAGGGTGGTAGCTGCTGACGGCTGGAGTACCTGTGGCAGTTTCTTAAAATGAGAAAACAATGAAGTTTGCCACATAGATTGACTTTTCCTTTCACAAAAGATTTCTCTGTAGCATGCAGTGCCGTTTGATAGCATTTTACCCATAGAACTTCTTTCAAAATTGGAGTCAATCCGCTCAAACTCTGCTGCAACTTTGTCAATTAAGTTTATGGAATGTTCTAAATTCTTTCTTTTATTTCAACAATGTTCACAGCATCTTCATCAGGAGTAGGTTCTATCTCAAGAAACCAGTTTCTTTGTTCATTCATAAGGGTCAAGTCCTCACTGAGTGTGGTGGCTCATGCCTGTAATCCCAGCACTTTGGGAGGCCAAGGTGAGAGGATCACTTGAGCCCAGGAATTAGGACCTGCCTGAGCAACATAGTGAGAGCTGGTCTCTACCAAAAAAAAAGAAAAGAAAAAGAAAAAAAGATAGAAGCAGCAGTAAGTCCTCATCTGTTCAAGTTTTCTCATGAGATTGCATATCATCAGGCTGTAGTTCTCTTGCTATTTCCATCACATCTGCAGTTACTTCCTTCACTGAAGTCTTAAACCCCTCAAAGTCATTCATGAAGGTTTGAATCAACCTCTTCCAAACTCCTGTGAATGTTGAGAGTTTGATCTCCTCCCATGAATTACAATTCTTAATGGCATCTAGAATGGTGAATTCTTTCTATGAGATTTTCAGTTTACTTTGCCTAGATTTATCAGCGGAATCACCATCTATGGCATCTATAGCCTTATAAAATGTGTTTCTTAAATAATAGACTTGAAAGCCAAAATTCCTGCTTGATCCATGGGCTACAGAATGGATGTGTTGACAAGCACGAAAACAACATTAAGCTTCTTGTACATCTTCATTAAGCTCCATGTATATCTGAAGATGTACACCAATGCTCTGGTCACTGAAGAGCAATGCACCAATGGTGCACTGTCAATGGGCAGTAATATTTTGAAAGAAATCTTTTTTTTTTTTCTGAGAAATAGGTCTCAACAGTGGACTTAAAATAGTCAGTAAACAGATATGCCATCATCCAGGCTTTGTTCTTTCATTTCTAGAGCACAAGCAGAGTAAATTTAGCATAATTCTTAAGGGCCCTAGGATTTTCAGAATGTGAAATGAGCATTGGCTTCAACTTAAAGTCATCAGCTGCATTAGCCCTTAGAACAAGAGAGTCAGCTTATCCTTTGAAGCTTTGAAGCCAGGCATCGACTTCTCCTCTCTAGCTGTGAAAGTCCTAGATGTTATCTTCCAATATAAGGCTGTTTCATCTACATTGAAAATCTGTTGTTTAGTGTAGCCACCTTCATCAATGATGTTGGCTAGATCTTCTGGCTAACTAACTTACTGCAGCTTCCATATCAGCACTTGCTGATTCCCCTTGTACTTTTATATTTTGGAGACTGCTTCTTTCCTTAAACCTCATGAAGCAGCCTCTGCTAGCTTTAAACTTTTCTTCTGGCACTTCCTCATCTCTCTCAGCTTTCACAGAATTGAAAAGAGTTTGTGTTTTGCTCTTGATTAGGCTTCAGCTTAAAGGAATGTTGTGGCTGGTTTGATCTTCTGTCTCAACCAGTCAAACTTTCTCCATATTGGCAAAAAGGCTGTTTTGCCTTTTTGTCATCTGTGTATTCAATGGAGTAGCACGTTTAATTTCTTTCAAGAGCTTTTCTGTTCTATTCACATCCTGGCTAACTATTTGGCATAAGAGGCCTACCTTTCAGCCTGTCTTGGCTTTTGACATACCTTCCTCACTAAGCTTGATCATTTCTAGCTTTTGATTTAAAGTGAGTCACATGTGACTGTTCCTTTCACTCAGCCACTTAAAGACCATCGTAGGGTTATTAATTGGCCTAATTTCAATATTGTTGTATCTCAGGGATCAGGGAGGCCTGAAGAGAAGGAGAGAGACAGGGTAATGACCAGTTTGTGGAGCAGTCAGAACACACACAACATTTATTAAGTTCACTGTCTTATATGGACACGGTTCAAGGTGCCCCAAAACAAATACAAAAGTAACATCAAAAAATCACTGATCATAGATCACCACAACAGATATAATAATAATAATAAAATTTGAAATCAATTGCAAGAATCACCAAAATGCGACAGAGACACCAAGTGAGCATGTTGTTGAAAAATGGTGCCAATAGACTTGTTTGATGCAGAGTTGCCACAAACTCAATTTGTAAAAACCATAGTCTTTGTGAAGCACGATAAAGTGAAATGCCATAAAATGAGGTGTGCTTGTGCTTAAACATTGTAGATGCTCCATACTTTTCTTGATAAGTAAATACGTTTTTTGAAAATTTTCTCAAACTTACCATGATATAACATGAGCTGATGGGAATGAATCCTTAACTCTTCTGCTCTAAACATAGAATAATATATGGCTAAAACTTCTTTAGGTATGAAGCTGAGTTTGAAATCAAGAAAGAAAGTCCCCCTAGTATTAGAATTAAAAAGGAAACTTCAAGTCAGAGTGCTAAGCAGAATCTTATGCCCAAACTGCTCATAGAATTGTTGCAATCAGATACAGGCCTTAAACACTGGAGTTGGTTCTACTAATTGTCTCCCTGAAAGGAGATTACAGGCTTCAGACTCTAGGATTAAAGCTAAAACAGCTATTTAGATAAATCTGGGAGTCATAAAGGGTTGGGCTGACTTTGAAATGGAGACTAAGGGAACTCTGCCCATCAGCCCAGTTAAGCAACAAGAAGGTTTATTAGTATCCCAGGATGATGAATGAGAAAATATCACCTGCAAGAAATAAAAAAACCCAGGTATGTGCCATGCCAAGATGGGGAGTCTGAAATCATGCTGACTATGTGGAAGGACTTTGAAGCCGGGAAATCAGCTAAAAAGGGATCCAATTCGTTTTTGTTGTTGTTTTGGTTTGGTTTGGTTTTCAGTCCTGCTCCTTCTGTAAGGAATCCAGTTCTTTCATGCAAGTTGAGACAAACAAAAAGTAACCTATAGGCTACTTTTCCACAGAGAACTCTCTTCTAATGAGTAGGTCATAGTCAAACATTGTAAATCATACCATAAAACAAATAACTAAGTTTGAGACTCAGCAGATGAAAGAAATGGAAGCCAAGGCTTAAAAGAGTAGAATAACCTGACAGAAATATTTACAAAGTATGTTTAAAATATGCACAGGGATGAAGGAAGGATTATAAACCATCAGGGAAGAAAATAACAATAAGAAATTTTTTTTTCCAAGACAGCTGATTAGAGGGTTTTAGCATGCCTCAGCCACTTGGAAATAGCAAGACAGTACATAAAGATCAACTGTGAGCTTTAATTCAAGAAGGAAAATCAGAATCCACTGGAATTGTGAAAGATACTCCAGATCCCAGGGAGGAGAACACTGGCCCCATGATGGTGTCCAGCTGATAAAAGTGAGTGAAGCCGCAGTAGGTGAGAGAGGCAGAGAGTCTCCCTCTGTAATTCACCCTTCCACTGGGGATCCAAGAACCCCAGGCTGAGAAAGAAAATTTTGTTCCTCCCAAGCCCTGGAGCTAACTTGGGGAGAGGCTTGGAGATTCTATGAGGGAAAGACATCGGGAAAAGCTGCAGTCAATTTCCCAGACTCAGTGTTGAGAGCAGGATGCCATTTTTAATCTAGGCACATACAAAGTCAGCCATTCTTTGGCATCCTGGCAGTGTGGCCAAGCAGACATGTTTGTCTCAGTCCAGAGATTGAAGTGCTTGCTCTGGAGTGAGATAGGGGCCTCCACAGGCCAGAATTGTGGAAAGTGCCTCACCACTAGGCCCTGGAATTGTGTTCTTCCCTGTCACAGGCCTGTGGCAGGAGGAGAGCTGCTACAGTTATGGCCTCTCCTTGGCAACAAGGCTTGCAGCCAGGACCAGCTTGGTAACCTGGAACCGGTCCATGTGTGCCATTCTTGGGTACCCTATCCTGCTCCCCTGAGATTGTGGTGCAGCAGGGCTCTCTCCACTCCACCACCAGGCAGAACTCCAAGCATTCAAAGCACACATTTGCCTGGACCAGCAGCCTGAGCCTCCCACCCTTCCTGGAGCAGCAGGGCTCTCTCCCCTCTGTGCTCAGGCAGATCACCAGGCATTCAGAGGTAAAAAAGGACAAAGGTCATTACATAATGATAAAAGGCTCAACAAGAAGACTTAATATTCTAAATATATATGTACTCAACATTGGAGCACCCAGATTCATTTAGGAAAAAAAAAAAAAACTACTTCTAGTATATAAAAAGACTATAAGAAGACTTAGACAGCCACACAGTAATAGTGGGGAACTTGACACCCCACTAGCAGCATTAGACAAATCATTGAGGCAGAAAACTAACAAATACATTCTGGACTTAAATTCAAAACTTGACCTATCTAATCTAATAGATATTGACAAAATACCCCCACCCATCTACCACAGAATATATATATTCTTCTCATCTATACATGGAACATTCTCCAAGGTTGACCACATGCTCTGCCATAAAGCAAGTCTCTATACATTTTTTAAAAATGGAAATAATACCAACCATACTTTCAGATCACAGTGGAATAAAAACAGAAATCAATACAAAGAAGATCTCTCAAAGCCACACTAATACATGGAAATTAAACAGCTTGCTCCTGAATGACTTTTGGGTAAACAAATTAAGGCAGAAATAAAAAATACTTTGAAATAAATGAAAACAGATATACCCAAATCTCTGGGATGCAGCAAAAGCAGTCTTAAGAGGAAAGTTTATAGCACTAAACACTTACCTCAAAAAATTAGAAAGATCCCAAATTAATGATCTAACATACACCTTGAGGAGCTAGAAAAACAAGAACAAACTAACCCCAAAGCTAGCAGAAGAAGCGAAATAACTAAAAAAAAAGAGTAGAACTGAATGAAATTGAGACCCAAAAATTCACACAAAGAATCAATGAAATCAAAAATTGATCCTTTGAAAGGATAAACAAAATCAATAGACTGCTTGCTAGATTAACAA
The DNA here is from genome assembly GCF_028885625.2 of Pongo pygmaeus. Classification (NCBI taxonomy): domain Eukaryota; kingdom Metazoa; phylum Chordata; class Mammalia; order Primates; family Hominidae; genus Pongo; species Pongo pygmaeus. The sequence goes on from NC_072384.2 coordinate 90,084,942, forward strand.
AGAAAAAGAAAGATCCAAATAAGCACAATCAGAAATGACAAAGGCGACATTACAACTGAGCCTACAGAAACACAAAAGATTCTCAGAGACTACTATGAACTCCTCTAGGCTCACAAACTAGAAAATCTAGAGGAAACTGATAAATTCCTGGAAACACACAACCTGCCAAGATTGAATTAGAAAGAAATTGAAACCCTGAACAGACCAATACTGAGTTTCAAAGTTGAATCAGTAATAATAATAAAAAAGACCTACCAACCAAACAAAGCACCAGAACAGATAGATTCACGGACAAATACTGCTAGACATATAAAGAAGAGCTGGTACTAATTCTACTGAAACTATTCCAAAAAATCAAGGAGGAAGGATTCCTTCCTAACTCATTGTATGAAGCCAACATCACCCTGAAACCAAAACCTGGCAGAGACACAGCAAAAAAAGAAGACTACAGGCCAATATCCCTGATGAACATAGATACAGAAATCCTTAACAAAATGCTAGCAGACCAAATCCAGCAGCACATCAAAAAGTTAATTCACCACAATCAACTAGTCTTCATTCCTGGGATACAAGGCTGGTTCAACATATGCAAATCAAATGTGATTTACCACATAAACAGAATTAAAAACAAAAGCATTATGATTACTTCAATAGATGCAGAAAAAGCCTTGGATAAAACCTAACATCCTTTACTGATAAAAACCCTCAGCAAACTACCCATGAAAGGAACATATCTCAAGATAATAAGAGCCATCTATGACAAATGCACAACCAACATCATGTTGAATGGGCAAAAGCTGGAAGCATTCCCCTTGAGAAGTGGAACAAGACAAGGATGCCTACTCTCACCACTCCTATTCAACATAGTACTGGAATTCCTTGCCAGAGCAATCGGGGAAGAGAAAAAAATCAAAAGCATCCAAATTGGAAAAGAAGAAGTCAAACTACCTCTTGTTGCTGACCATATGATTCTATACTTAGAAAGTCCCAAAGACTCTGCCAAAAGGCTCCTGGAACTGATAAATAACTTCAGTAAAGTTTCAGGATACAAAATCAACGTACAAATATCAGTAGCATTTCTATATACCAATATTGTTCAGGCTGAAAGCCAAATCAAGAACACAGTCCATTTATAATATCCACAAAAAAAAAAATACCTACGAATACATCTAACCAAGGAGGTAAAAGATCTCTACAAGAAGAACTGCAAAACACTGATAAAAGAAATCATAGATGGCACAAACAAATGGAAAAATATTCCATACTCATAAATTGGTAGAATAAATACTATTAAAATGGCCACACTGGCCAAAGCAATCTACAGATTCAATATTCCTATCAAACTGCCAATGTCATTTTTCACAGAATTAGAAAAAATATTCTAAAATTCATATGCAACAAAAAAGAGCCCAAATAGACAAAGCAATCCTAAGCAAAAACAAAAACAAAAACAAAAACAAAAACTAAAACAAAAAAGCCAGAGGAATCACATTACCTGACTTCAAACTATACTATAAGGTCACAGTAACCAAAACAGCATGGTACTGGTACAAAAACAGACACATAGACCAATGGAACAGAAGAGAGATCCCAGAAATAAAGCCTCACACCTACAGCCATCTGATCTTTGACAAAGTTGACAAAAATAAGCAATGAGGAAAGGACTCTCTATTCAACAAATGGTGCTAGGATAGCTGGCTAGCCATATGCAGAGGAATGAAACTGGACCCCCACATTTCACCATATACAAAAATTAACTCAAGATGGAGTAAAGATTTAAATGTAAGACCTCAAACTGTAAGAATCTTAGAAGAAAACCTAGGAAACACCATTCTGGATATTGGCCTTGGGAAAGAATTTATAACTCAGTCCTCCAAGCAATTGCAACAAAACCAAAAATTGACAAGTAGGATGTAATTAAACTAAAGAGCTTCTGTAGAGCAAAAGAGTAAACAGGCAACCAACAGAATGGGAGAAAATATTGACAAACTATGCATCAGACAAGGGTCTAATATCCAGAATCTATAAGGAACTTAAACAGTTCAATAAGCAAAAACCAAATAACCCTGGCCAGGCACAGTGTGTCACATTTGTAATCCCAGCACTTTGGGTGGCCAAGATGGGTGGATCTCTGAGCCCAGGAGTTTGAGACCAGGCTGGGCAACATGGCAAGACCCCTTCTCAACAAAAAATTCAAAAATTAACCAGGCATGGTGGTGTGCTCCTGTAGTCCCAGCTACTCAGGTAGCTAAGGTAGGAGAATTGCTTGAGCCTGGGAAGTTGAGGCTGAGTGAGCCATGACCTGCACCACCGCACCCTGGCTTAGGTGACAAAGCAAGACCCTGTCTCAAACAAAAGAAAACAAAACCTATTAAAAAGTAAGAAAAGAACATGAAGAGACACTTCTCAAAAGAAGACAAGTGGCCAACAAACATGAAAAAATGCCCCACATCACTAATCATCAGAGAAATGCAAATCAAAACTACAATGAGATACCATTTCATGCCAGTCAGAATGGCTATTATTAAAAAATAAACAAACAGCAAATGCTGGTGAGGCTTCAGAGAAAAGGGAGTGCTTATACACAGTTAGTGGAAGTCTAAGTTAGTTCAGCCACTGTGGAAAACAGTTCAGAGATTTCTCAAAGAACTTAAAAGTACTGTTTGACCCAGCAATTCCATTACTGGGTATATATCGAAAAGAAAAATTTTTCTACCAAAAAGACACACATACTCATATGTTCATCACAGTACATTCATAATAGCAAAGACATGGAATCAACCTAGGTGCCCATCAGTGGTAGATTGGATATAGAAAAATGTGATATATGTATCTCAAATAATTATTAATAGTCTCACTCTTTTTCACTCAATTTGAGTAATAAGTTGTATGAATACCATAATTACTGGCTGATTGATTTATTGAACCAAAATACCTAATTCGTTGTCTCCCTTTATTCCTGCTCATAAAATCTCATTGAGACTCCTGGTTTATTGGATTCCTCTTATTTTATTCTAATTTACAAACTCTCCCCAGACATCTTTTAGCCTTATTTCTTACCTAGCCAGTTTAGACTGAGCTCTTTGTTGAAAAGTACCCTATATTTCACTATTCCTCTTTTTTTCCTCTGCCTTACAACCTTGCAAATCTGTGTCTGAAATAATCCACTTGATTTCTTTTCTTCTTTACCTGAATTGATATATTTTGTGATTTTTCTTTAGCAGCAGAGTGAGTTGATGTCACTATGAATTCATTGTCTCCCATCTCAGCTCAGCCCTCAGGGCTTCCTGGTAATGCTCCCATGTGGTTCCTGTCTCTGAAATCCTGGCAAACCTCAAACATGACTCTGCCCTAGCACTGATCACACTGTATTGGGGTTTGGGTTTGTAAATCTGTTTATCACACTAAACAGAATTCCTTGGGGATAGGGCCCTTCTCTTATTCATCTTTATTCCTCTAGCAACTAGCACATTTCCTAGCACATTGTAAGTACTGGAAATAAATGCATGAAAAATGAATGAATGAGGACTGGAATGAATAACAAGGCTCTAATGCAAGAAGCATAAGTAAGAAAAAAGAAGTTAATTGCAATTTTCATATTGTGTGACAAGATTAACACCTGACATAAACTTTTCAAACTATGGCAAAAGAGACAAACATACATTTTGTTTCTTATTTATAAGGTATGTGAGACATAATAATAATTGAAAGTATAGATACATCAACATAGGATTTAACTGTATTTTTGTGCTTACATCTAAATGGCCTCATATGCCTCTATGATATCTGTTCTGAGGAGCCTAAATTACATTGAGACTCAAGGATATCTGAACATTTTGTCACTGGAGGTTGCTAGCTTATATATTCAAAATACACTGTCAGCCTTGTAAAACATATTCAGTTTTACTGAGTTGCTCTGCTTTCTACCTTAAGAAAATTTCTTTCCTACATTTCTAACCATGTGGGCCATTATGTGGAAGTACTCAGGCTAATCCTAATCCTAATTCTGCTTGTCCACTGTTCGTTTGCCCTATCCTACCTCTGGTGACTTTCCTGTTCTTAATTGTTTTCAAGCACTTGACCATTAGTAGTCTTAAATTCCTGGCCTCTCTCCTGATCACCAGTTATCTAAATTTCTAGATTATTTGAATTTGCTAACCATGGGGCCTTTATCTCTTTGATAGAGATTAATTCTTGTCTGTGCAAATCCTAGTCATAGTCCAACAGAGGTATCTTATAGCAATCATCATCCTAAATATCCAGGAAATTCAACAGATTCAACAGTATGCTTTTCAGTGACTATATTATTTGTCTGTGTCTAAAAATCTAAAAAAAAAATAAGTACTACTACTTTACTATAATATGTTTTCTCATTAGGATTTAGGGCAAACAATTGTCTGGCAACTCAAGAAGTGTGTTTTTTGTTGTGGTAATGTTAAGTGGTGACCATCACTGAGGAACAGCTTAAATTCACCAACTGAGGAGATTCTATTCCTAGATCCTACTATTCTGCCAGCAAGAAACATAAGCTGGAGAGAGAAGAGTTGAAATTAGAGACTGCCAAGTAATCTTTGGCAATGATGTAGGCCACATCTAGGTGTACTGAGGAGAAGGGCCATATTTATATGAAATAATGCTCTTCTTACTCAAATGTCTGTGATATTCTTCTGCGATTTAATATTAAATGTTTATTACTCAATATCTAAAATGTGAGAGGAGGGTGATGTCGTGGAAAGAACCTTCAGAATGACCTGGGTTCTGATTCTGACATTTACTAGGTGTGTGACTTTTAGCAAGCCACCAACTTTCTCTCAGACTATGTCTTTATCTGTAAAATGGGAAAAATAATACTCACTTCACTGGCTTGCTAAGATAATAAATTTAAAAAGAAATTCAAAGTACAAAGAAATTCAAAGTACAAAATAGGCAATTCTTAAAACAAGTTTTCATTCAAGTTGTGATTCCAGTATTTTTTTTTCTGTCTTCTTACTCATCCACATGTACTTGGTCTCAGCATTTCAAGTTGGAGAAGGAAGTTAAATGATTTTCATTTTAGTTTAAGAAATATGGAATCGGGCCGGTTTGCCAATAGGAGTAGGCTATTTAAATGAGTCTATTTGATTTCAGGATGATGTCCAGCCTCATCCTTCAGCAGCATGAGTACTGCTTGTTCCAGAAGTGTATTGCTGAAAGAGTGGGGTCATACAAAGTCAGGCGTGGGTATCTCAAGAAATTAATGCCAGGGCACAGTTTTGGAAACATGGTCATCCAGTAACATTTATTGCTATTCTGTGCAAAGAAACTTAACTAGACGAAGTGAAGTGATGCAAAAGAACAGATCAAATAATATAATTTAATAGCATCAAAAATATTTATGTTTGGACTAGACTTCCTAGATTTTAAACATTATGAAAGGTCAGAGTCCAGTGCCTTCCTTGAAGCATCCAACGCCTTCATTTTATGGATGAAGAAACTGTGGCTTAGAGAAGTTAAGTAACTTGCTCAAGTTAACAAAGGCAGTTCTCTTTACTGATAATGCAGTACATTTGCCATGCAACTCTTCTGATGACACAATTTCTGGTCCTTGTAGAAATTTAAGAAGTTGTCCAAATTTTACATAAGGAAACTCAAAAAGATAATAAACCGATGCAATCATTTCTAGTTATATAAAGATTGTTAAATTTATTATTGTAAAAAAATTCTGGTTTGTTGTTGTTGTTGTTGTTATTTTTTGAAACAGAGTCTCACTCTGTCCCCAGGCTGGAGTGTAATGGTGCAATCTTGGCCCACTGCAACCTCCACCTCCCAGGTTCAAGTGATTTTCCTGCCTCAGCCTCTTGAGTAGCTGGGATTACAAGCATGCACCAACACGCCCGGCTAATTTTTGTATTTTTAGTAGAGATGGGGTTTTGCCATGTTGGCCAGGCTGGTCTCACACTCCTGACTTCAGGTGATCTGCCCGCCTCAGCCTCCCAAAATGCTGGGATTACAGGCATGAGCCACTATGCCCGGCCAAAAATTTCTTATAAATGTTTGCAAAGACCACAAGCTATTATCTATGATTTGCCTGAGAATTATCCTTGGTGCTTAAATGGCAGATTCTCCCTGTAGAATATGGCTATCTCCTGAAAGAATGCTCAAGTGATTTAAATGACTGGATTCAGGGGCAATGAGTATGAGAAGGTCTCAAATAAGATCTTCATCTTGGCAGCCTGGATATGAAATCCGTAATAAATCTCTAAGAGTGGTCTATTGGAATCAGAAGGAGAATGGGAGATTAAGAAGTTAGAATGGAAAGGAAGTGATAGAGCTGGTAGTAGAGGCTATTTTGCCTGTTTGCGGTTTTTTTTTGTTTTTTGAACTTCTGGAATTCTTAGTAAAATTCTATAAAGGCCTTATTTCAAGATATAGGAGAAAATATTTTCTCTAAAAAATCTTAAACAGAATACTAACTTACAAAGAAAAGTCAAAGACTTCATAGGTTGGCAAAATTCTTGTGTGAGATTTCTGCTTTCTTTTGCTCTGATTACTTCATAGGTGTTGGTTCATAATATTGTGGGAGAAATGAAGGAAGAATCTGTATTAATAAGAGATGTTTTCATAGTATCCTTGACTTAACTGTGATATTATATTTTCTGCCTTTCAATTCTCATTGATTTTGCATATGTTATGCCAGAGCCAATGGAAAAGATAGGCGTGTTGTAAGCTATAATTCCAACTCTAGGCAATCAAGAGTTAGAATTATAGGTCAACAAACTAGAAGTGAAAGAATTTGTGTTAATGAAGCATTTCAGCAGGTGTAAACAGTATATCTAGGTTTCACCAGTCTGTGGGTCCAACATTTATTTATGATGTCAACATTACAATGCCTGCAGCCACCAACCTGCCTTTAGCCTCTATATTTTCTCAGCTTTTTTTTTTTCTGACAGTGTCAGAAAGAGAACTGTCACACAGACACCTTCCTAATCAGACCTCCATGTTGCCCCCTCCGCTGACAGTGGCCTCATGCAATCCCTCCTCATGGGGTAGACAGTGTCTTTCAGAACTCCAGAACTCCAGCAGATCCTCTGCTGGGGATGTTGCTCCACCATACGCCTGCCTCTTGGGAGGGGGACTCTTGCTGACTTGGTCACTCTTCCTAAGCAGGAAGAGGACTTTCCCTCCACTCCTCAAGACCTAATTAATCATCAAGTCCAGAGAGAAGGAAATAATCCCCACTCACCTGCAAGCTAAGGTGTCTTGGTCGCTATTGCCTATCTCAGGATCTGCCTGTTTCTGAAGTCCTTAAAATGGTACTGTCCATTTTCTTCTAAAGAAACCTATAACTTCAGAGTGTGGACTTGCCCTGTGAGCCCTAGGGAAACAGGGCTCACATAACAAAATGAAATAATCCAACATCAGAAAATCTGGTTCACTTAGATATCCATGGTGCTACTATTAGGTGCCACAATTGAAGTATGATTGGCGTAGGGCAGTAGCTTTCAACCTTTAGTATGCATCAGGATCACCTGGAATGTTTACAAAATAGAAATTGCTGAACCCCAGCTCCAGAGCTTCTGATTCAGTAGGTCTGGGGTAGGGTGAGAGAGTTTGTATTTTTAACAAGTTCCCAGATGACACTGATCCTGATGGGTCAAGAGCCACATTTTGAAAACACTAGTCCTGGTGTAGATGAGACCTAGAGAAAATCACAACAAAATGTAATAGTTCAACATCAGGATGTCTGGATTACTCAGTGAAACATGCTGCTTCATAAGTGTCACATAGTGAGGGTATATTTAGCCAAGGAATGTAAAGCTATATTGCAGTAAGTTGAAAACTACCTTTATAAAAACATTTCAGATAAAATATCACAGTATGAGATGGTGAATCATCTCAAAAACTGCCAAGCCTCCCCATTGCATCAACTGTATTCAAATTTTCACAGAGAATAAAGAGTATTGTTTTCCAGGGCCATACAAAACATTGGTCTTTGCATTCTATTGTAATACTATTTTCGCTTGTGTATCAGGAAGTGAATTAAGCATGTTTTTCTTTAAAGACTCTTTCCTAATAGCTAATCCTCGAGTTAGCCCAGATTCTGCTCAGATATAAGTTGAAATCAGAGTTACAATAAAGAGAATAAATAATAATATTATTGAATAAATTCAGTTGTAGATAACAGAATAGTAAGAAAACTTGGCCATTTATTTCCTTCTCTTACATAGGACAATTATGTCACTTAAATAACATCTATTTATTATCACAGATTTACCTTGTCTCAAGAATGATCTAGAAGTTGTAACCAGTGATACATAGGAAGATAAATTTGGAGAATGAACTGCTTCTGGCCATGTCTTACAGCTGTTAATGTATGCTGGCACTTTCTGATGCCGTGTTGCCCATCTCTGAGAATGTCCTTCATCTCTATTACACACTCTAAGTCTACCATAAGGAGAAGATGAATAATGTAGGGCGCTGTCATTGTAGGGCACAGAGCTTTCACTGTGCCCCAGGTGCTAATCTCAAAGCACTCAGAAGCTTAAAGACAGGGTGCAAGATCAGAACTATTTCTTTATGACTCTTAATCTTCCTAAAGGGAATCGGTAGAGAATTGGAGAGCAGTGATTCTAATTTTGTGCCAAGGGCAGGTGATTTACGCTTCTGGGAGAGCACAGAGCCCCCCCCGCCCCCGCCACCCAGAGCACAGGGAAAGCCCTGATGCATACATGGGCATAGCAAGGGGATTGCTAGAAGCAAGGAGGTTACCAGTTGACAGAGGCATAGGATCTACCAGGTGACCCAGATGTCACATGAAAATGCCTACTTTGAAAACAAAACAAAACTTGTGTTGGAACATATCTGTTGCTTTGCTTCTTTCCACCCCGGAAATGGAATCAGATTCCTTCTCATGGCTGAGTCCCAATACTGGGACTCAGTAATCAAATTACTGAGTGGTACATCATCTCAAATAGAAGAATGAGCCTTAGAGTGCCCAGTGTCCATTAGCCATCAAGTGATATTACATTAATAAACCTAAGTAGAGGTATGATATTACACTGTAAATGCATTGGGAGGATTTTTATTATCATTCTAACCTAATGAATATGCCAGCATAATCTCTTTCAACCTTAGATAAACTAAGCTAGGTATTTTGAGAGATTAAGTCTTCCAGGACCAGCCTAGGTTACCATTTAAGGCACTTATGCAGGCAATAATATACCTCCCTGCCTCAAAATTAGGTAGATAGACAGACAGACAGATAGAGAGACAGAGAAAGAAAGAAAGAGGTATCAAGAGGAAGAGTTCTCAGGATCTATATCCTGGGGTTGGGGGAGAAAGAAGCAGAGTTCATAACAGAATGTGTACATATACACACACACAAAACCTAAAAACAATTGTTTTTTGTGTTTGTTTTAAATTTTACACACACTATATACTTTGTTTCTGTTTATTATTCTATTCAACGTCATGGTTTGTTTTTTTGTTTTTTTTTGTTTGTTTTTGAGATGGAGTCTTGCTCTGTCGCCCAGGCTGGAGTGCAGTGGCACGATCTCAGCTCACTACAAGCTCTGCCTCCTGGGTTCAAGCCATTCTTCTGCCTCAGCCTCCTGAGTAACTGGGACTACAGGCACGCGCCACCACACCCAGCTAATTTTTTGTGTTTTTAGTTTCACCGTGTTAGCCAGGATCAACATCATGTTTTAAAATTTTTTCATATTGCTAGATTTATAAAAAAGTATTTTCTTCCCACTTCTGCATGAGAACATGGTATATCCCTCCATTTATATTGGCCTTATTTGTAACATTTAATAGAATTTTATAATTATTTATTGTTGATTTATGTAGGGAGACTTGTTAATGTTTTTGTTACAGTTGTAAGTGATATCTTATTTTCTAATTGTCAAAAAGAGGAACCCTATAGATTCTTATATGTTGATCTCCTATTTACTTCTTATTTCTTTGTATTTACTTAATTTCAGGCTTGTCTTTTGTTGGCCAGGCCCTACAGTATTCTGTATCAAAAATAAGTACCTGTCTTATTCCCAAATGCTGAATGTAAAGGGAATGCTTCTAAAGTTTTTCTATTAATGTGATTTTTAATAGGTTTTTGATAGATAACTATCAAATAAGGGAATTCCCTTCCATTTTTAATTTTCTTATAAGCTTTTTATTATATGTAGTTGTTGAACGTTATCAAATTCTTTTTCTACATCTGTTGAGTTGGTCAAATGACTTTCCTCCTTTAGATCTGGCCTTTCTGATTTTAACCATACTTGATCATGATGTAGTGTTATTGATATTATTATTTATAGCATTTTTGATTCAGTTAATATTTTTAGGATTTTGCATCTATGCTTATATGTGAAATTGCCCATAATTTCTTTTCTTCTCTTATCTTTATCAGGTTTAGTGTGAAGACTATACTAGTACTATAAAATGAATTGAGTAGCTTTCCCACTAATTGGGAAAACTGTAAAGCAGTCTAGACTTGGCCAATTTTAGCAGGTCTTTTTTTTATTATTAAATAACTGGCCAGATTTTCTTAGTTCCATTAGTCTATTCAAGTTTCTTTCACCTTGGGAAATTTAGAAATTTAGAAATTTTATTTTTTTCTAAAACTTGTTTCTGTTTCATCAAATTTTTTTTCAAATTTACTAACTTAAAATTCAGGGTATTCTCTCATAATTTAAGAAAACCTGTAAGTCTTTCATCTATTTTCACTTTTTTATGCATTATATTGTTTATTCACGCCTTCCTTCCTTTTTCTTTTGGTCAGTGTTTTCATTTAGTTTGAAGTCTTTTTGAAATTTTCCTCATGATGTTCTCCTTAATTTGTTATCTCTTTAATCAGTAACTGAGACAAGGTCAATCTAATACAATGGGCAAGAGTTTCAAAAAAGACACTCAACATATATTTATGTGTGTGTGTGTTAATATTTTTGTATGCATTCTTCAAAGTTTAACATATTACTGCATTTCTTTAACAGTATGATCAGTTGATCCCATTAACAGCGTTATAATTATTGCTGTCATCTTTTGGGTCATCATTTTACTCCAGACAGCATATTGTCTCAACTGCACTGTGGATCTCTAGATTTCTACTTCAGAGCTTCTTTATCACCACCACCTGGCATACCTGCAAGAACCTCTCACCCTTATGACATATGGATAAACCAAGAAGTGCAGAGGAATTAAAACCCATGGATAACCATTAATTAATGAAGTATAGGAGCTAGAAGATAAATATTCCTCTTTTCTATCCCAGGAGTAGACAATTCTGGAGTGCATTCTGCATGACTCCTCAGAAGTCCCTCCCTGGTGGATGGAGTCCTAGTTTGCCCACTATGGTAATCGACTTGAAGCACCCATAAATTGGCTTTCCTTCCCTGTTTCACTCTTCCCAGTCCCCTACCCCTGTTCCTTGAGATACTTTTACAAAGTAATCTGCCTGCATACAAGACCTTGATTCAGGCTCTCTTTTAAAAGGAAACTAGGATAAGACACTGCTTTCTTCCTGGGTTTTGCTTCTTTTTTTCCTCTCCTACCATCTATTGGATAATCAATTTGTTTCCGTTGTTCTGAAAGTTACTCTTATTTTACTTTTATTCTTCTGGTGGTTACTCTTAGGTTACTATACCACCTAAGGGTAGGGAAAATAGCTAAAGCTTATTGATATCTCAGTCTTTTCCACAAACAAATCAATGAGCTTCACTGGTTCTTATCATACTTTGATCTATATCCATATGCCCCAAGTTCCTGTTTGTGTCATTTAGCATTTTAATTCTGGATTCATAAAGATTGAATGGGTTTATTTGTAGTAATTTCTCATTTAGACAATAAGAAAGTCTATAATTCTTTACTCATTCATACTTATCATATCTCACTGCCTACTCCTGGATTCATTTCTCTTTTTCCTGGAGAATGGCCTATAATAGTTATTTCAAAAGGGATGTATAATACATTTTCTGAAATTTATTTCTCCTCACACTTAAATTATAGTTTAGCTAGAAAAGAAAGTGTTTTTGTTTGTTTGTTTGTTTTTGAGACGGAGTCTCACTCTGTTGCCCAGGCAGGAGTCCAGTGGCACGATCTCGGCTCACTGCAAGCTTCGCCTCCTGGATTCACGCCATTCTCCTGCCTCAGCCTTCCAAGTAGCTCGGACTACAGGCGCCCGCCACCATGCCTGGCTAATTTTTTTGTACTTTTAGTAGAGACAGGGTTTCACCGTGTTAGCCAGGATGGTCTCGATCTCCTGACCTCTTGATCCACCCACCTCGGCCTCCCAAAGTGCTGGGATTACAGGCTTGAGCCACCGTGCCCAGCCGAAAAGAAAGTTGGTTTTGTTGTTGTTGTTGTTGTTGTTTTATTATTATACTTTAAGTTTTAGGGTACATGTGCACAATGTGCAGGTTTGTTACATATGCATGCATGTGCCATGTTGGTGTGCTGTACCCATTAACTCGTCATTTAGCATTAGGTATATCTCCTAATGCTATCCCTCCCCACTTCCCCAACCCCACAACAGTCCCCGGAGTGTGATGTTCCCCTTCCTGTGTCCATGTGTTCTTGTTGTTCAATTCCCACCTATGAGTGAGAACATGCGGTGTTTGGTTTTTTGTCGTTGCAATAGTTTGCTGAGAATGATGATTTCCAGTTTCATTCATGTCCCTACAAAGGACATGAACTCATTCTTTTTTATGGCTGCATAGTATTCCATGGTGTATATGTGCCACATTTTCTTAATCCAGTCTATCGTTGTTGGACATTTGGGTTGGTTCCAAGTCTTTGCTATTGTGAATAGTGCTGTAATAAACATATGTGTGCATGTGTCTTTATAGCAGCATGATTTATAATCCTTTGGGTATATACCCAGTAATGGGATGGCTGGGTCAAATGGTATTTCTAGTTCTAGATCCCTGAGGAATCACCACATTAACTTCCACAGTGGTTGAACTAGTTTACAGTCCCACCAACAGTGTAAAAATGTTCCTATTTCTCCACAACCTCTCCAGCACCTGTTGTTTCCTGACTTTTTAATGATTGCCATTCTAACTGGTGTGAGATGGCATCTCATTGTGGTTTTGATTTGCATTTCTCTGATGACCAGTGATGATGAGCATTTTTTCAGGTGTATTTTGGCTGCATACATGTCTTCTTTTGAGAAGTGTCTGTTCATATCCTTCGCCCACTTTTTGATGGGGTTTTTTGTTTTTTTCTTGTAAATTTGTTTGAGTTCATTGTAGATTCTGGATATTAGCCCTTTGTCAGATGAGTAGGTTGCGAAAATTTTCTCCCATTTTGTAGGTTGCCTGTTCACTCTGATGGTAGTTTCTTTTGCTGTGCAGAAGCTCTTTAGTTTAATTAGATCCCATTTGTCAATTTTGGCTTTTGTTGCCATTGCTTTTGGTGTTTTAGACATGAAGTCCTTGCCCATGCCCCTGTCCTGAATGGTAATGCCTAGGTTTTCTTCTAGGGTTTTTATGGTTTTAGGTCTAACATGTAAGTCTTTAATCCATCTTGAATTAATTTTTGTATAAGGTGTAAGGAAGGGATCCAGTTTCAGCTTTCTACATATGGCTAGCCAGTATTCCCAGCACCATTTATTAAATAGGGAATCCTTTCCCCATTTCTTGTTTTTCTCAGGTTTGTCAAAGATCAGATAGTTGTAGATATGCGGCATTATTTCTGAGGGCTCTGTTCTGTTCCATTGATCTATATCTCTGTTTTGGTACCAGTACCATGCTGTTTTGGTTACTGTAGCCTTGTAGTATAGTTTGAAGTCAGGTAGCATGATGCCTCCGGCTTTGTTCTTTTGGCTTAGAATTGACTTGGTGATGCGGGCTCTGTTTTGGTTCCATATGAACTTTAAAGTGGTGTTTTCCAATTCTGTGAAGAAAGTCATTTGTAGCTTGATGGGGATGACATTGAATCTATAAATTACCTTGGGCAGTATGGCCATTTTCATGATATTGATTCTTCCAACCCATGAGCATGGAACGTTCTTCCATTTGTTTGTATCCTCTTTTATTTCATTGAGCAGTGGTTTGTAGTTCTTCTTGAAGAGGTCCTTCACGTCCCTTGTAAGTTGGATTCCTAGGTATTTTATTCTCTTTGAAGCAGTTGTGAATGGGAGTTCACTCATGATTTTGCTCTCTGTTTGTCTGTTATTGGTGTATAAGAATGCTTGTGATTTTTGTACATTGATTTTGTATCCTGAGACCTTGCTGAAGTTGCTTATCAGCTTAAGGAGATTTTGGGCTGAGACAATGGGGTTTTCTAGATATACAATCATGTCATCTGCAAACAGGGACAATTTGACTTCCTCTTTTCCTAATTGAATACCCTTTATTTCCTTCTCCTTCCTGATTGCCCTGGCCAGAAATTCCAACACTATGTTGAATAGGAGTGGTGAGAGACGGCATCCCTGTCTTGTGCCCGTTTTCAAAGGGAGTGCTTCCAGTTTTTGCCCATTCAGTATGATATTGGCTGTGGGTTTGTCATAAATAGCTCTTGTTATTTTGAGATACGTCCCATCAATACCTAATTTATTGAGAGTTTTTAGCATGAAGGGTTATTGAATTTTGTCAAAGGCCTTTTCTGCATCTATTGAGATAATCATGTGGTTTTTGTCTTTGGTTCTGTTTATATGCTGGATTACATTTATTGATTTGTGTACGTTGAACCAGCCTTGCAACCCAGGGATGAAGCCCTCTTGATCATGGTGGATAAGCTTTTTGATGTGCTGCTGGATTCGGTTTGCTAGTATTTTATTGAGGATTTTTGCATTGATGTCCATCAGGGATATTGGTCTAAAATTCTCTTTTTTTGTTGTGTCTCTGCCAGGTTTTGCTATCAGGATGATGCTGGCCTCATTAAATGAGTTAGGGAGGATTCCCTCTTTTTCTATTGATTGGAATAGTTTCAGAAGGAATGGTACCAGTTCCTCCTTGTACCTCTGGTAGAATTTGGCTGTGAATCCATCTGGTCCTGGACTCTTTTTGGGTGGTAAGCTATTGATTATTGCCACAATTTCAGAGCCTGTTATTGGTCTATTCAGAGATTCAACTTCTTCCTGGTTTAGTCTTGGAAGGGTGTATGTGTCAAGGAATTTATCCATTTCTTCTAGATTTTCTAGTTTATTTGCGTAGAGGTGTTTATAGTATTCTCTGATGGTAGTTTGTATTTCTGTGGGATCGGTGGTGATATCCCCTTTATCATTTTTTATTGCATCTATTTGATTCTTCTCTCTTTTCTTCTTTATTAGTCTTGTTAGCGGTCTATCAATTTTGTTGATCTTTTCAAAAAAACCAGCTCCTGGATTCATTAATTTTTTGAAGGGTTTTTTGTGTCTCTATTTCCTTCAGTTCTGCTCTGATCTTAGTTATTTCTTGCCTTCTGCTAGCTTTTGAATGTGTTTGCTCTTGCTTTCTAGTTCTTTTAATTGTGATGTTAGGGTGTCAGTTTTGGATCTTTCCTGCTTTCTCTTGTGGGCATTTAGTGCTATAAATTTCCCTCTACACACTGCTTTGAACGTGTCCCAGAGATTCTGGTATGTTGTGTCTTTGTTCTCATTGGTTTCAAAGAACGTCTTTATTGCTGCCTTCATTTTGTTATGTACCCAGTAGTCATTCAGGAGCAGGTTGTTCAGTTTCCATGTAGTTGAGCAGTTTTGAGTGAGTTTCTTAATCCTGAGTTCTAGTTTGATTGCACTGTGGTCTGAGAGACAGTTTGTTATAATTTCTGTTCTTTTACATTTGCTGAGGAGTGCTTTACTTCCAACTATGTGGTCAATTTTGGAATAGGTGTGGTGTGGTGCTGAAAAAAATGTATATTCTGTTGATTTGGGGTGGAGAGTTCTGTAGATGTCTATTAGGTCCGCTTGGTGCAGAGCTGAGTTCAGTTCCTGGGTATCCTTGTTAACTTTCTGTCTCATTGATCTGTCTAATGTTGACAGTGGGGTGTTAAAGTCTCCCATTATTATTGTGTGGGAGTCTAAATCTCTTTGTAGGTCACTCAGGACTTGCTTTATGAATCTGGGTGCTCCTGTATTGGGTGCATATATATTTAGGATAGTTAGCTCTTCTTGTTGAATTGATCCCTTTACCATTATGTAATGGCCTTCTTTGTCACTTTTGATCTTTGTTGGTTTAAAGTCTGTTTTATCAGAGACTAGGATTGCAACCCCTGCCTTTTTTTGTTTTCCATTTGCTTGGTAGATCTTCCTCCATCCCTTTATTTTGAGCCTATGTGTGTCTCTGCACGTGAGATGGGTTTCCTGAATACAGCACACTGATGGGTCTTGACTCTTTATCCAATTTGCCAGTCTGTGTCTTTTAATTGGAGCATTTAGCCCATTTACATTTAAAGTTAATATTGTTATGTGTGAATTTGATCCTGTCATTATGATGTTAGCTGGTTATTTTGCTCGTTAGTTGATGCAGTCTCTTCCTAGCCTCAATGGTCTTTACAATTTGGCATGTTTTTGCAGTGGCTGGTACCGGTTGTTCCTTTCCATATTGAGTGCTTCCTTCAGGAGCTCTTTTAGGGCAGGCCTGGTGATGACAAAATCTCTCAGCATTTGCTTGTCTGTAAAGTATTTTATTTCTCCTTCACTTCTGAAGCTGAGTTTGGCTGGATATGAAATTCTGGGTTGAAAATTCTTTTCTTTAAGAATGTTGAATATTGGCTCCCACTCTCTTCTGGCTTGTAGAGTTTCTGCTGAGAGATCCGCTGTTTGTCTGATGGGCTTCCCTTTGTGGGTAACCCGACCTTTCTCTCTGGCTGCCTTTAACATTTTTTCCTTTGTTTCAACTTTGGTGAATCTAGAGTAAATGTATTTTCCTCCCAAACTTTGAAAATATAATTGTCTTCTAACCAGTGTTGCTATTCAAAAGTCTAATGCCTAATTTGTATTTTTTTAATGTGATCTTTTTGAAATTGTTACCTTCTTTTTGTCTCTGGAAGCTTTTAGAATTTTCTTTTAGTCTTTGATAGTGTTAAATTTTGTTGTAATTTGTCATCTTTATTTCAAAATGCTCATGTTCCTTAGAGATCTAATTGTTTTTCACCTTAGGATCATCTTTATTCCTTGGCATAATCTACTCCCTTGGTTAATGACATTTACCTGGAACAAAAGCCTAGGCTTTGGCTTATGAGGGGCAGGGGAAGAGAGAGAGGGAGAGAGAGACAGAGAGAGAGAGAGAGAGAGTGTGTGTGTGTGTGAGGGGGAGAGAGACACACAGACAGAGAGAAAGAGAGAGACAGAGAGAGAAGGAGAAGTAGAAAGGAGAGGGAAGGAGAGACAAGGCAAGAAGCATTTATTTTAATCGGGATTCCATTATTTCCTATTTTCCCTTTCAAGGGTCTACTTCTCCCTTGGGATATTCTCAGTCCCTCCACTAGAGACACTGTTCGTGTCTCAGAACAATGCCTTTCTTTGTGATGTCCTTTCCTGGTCAGAGAATGAGGTGAGGAATGGGAGAAATGGTCAGGGGCCTAATGGGCACTACCTCTTCTGACTTCTCACTCCAACTAGATCCAGGCTCTATCCTATTTTCACATGGCTACCCCTAGTTGATACTCTTGCTTTCCATCTTCCTGAGATGAAAGTAATGGGCAATGTTCTAGGAAGTTCATACTCATGCACTATATGCATGTGTATGTGTACATGTTGATGCATACTAAATGTCCTGTTTCGCACAGCTATAATTTCTATGCAAACCTGCAAGCCCTTGTCAAACTTTCAACATTAAATAGAAGAGGTATATTCTCACTCTGGCCACAGCTCCACTGATTCTGATTGTACCTCCAGTATTGTGATACCACAGGAAAAAAAGGGAAACGTAACAATATGCCATTAGCACTCTTAGTCCATTTTGTGTTTATATTAAAAAATACCTGAGACCAAGTGGTTTATAATGAACAGAAATTTATGGGCTCATGGTTCTGGAGGTGGGGAAGTTCAAGATCAAGGAACTGCTTCTGGTGAGGGCCTTCTTGCTGTTATTCCCTGCCAGAAAACAAAGGGGCAAGAGAGTGCATGTGAGAGAGTAAGAGATTGAACTCACAGCCTCAATCCCTTTTATAATCATCATTTATCCATTCATGAGGGTGGAGCTCTCATAAACCTAAATGCTTCCCACTAGTTCCCATCTCCCAACACTGTAGCATTGGGGATTAAACTTCCAACACATGCCTTTTGGGGGATACAGTTAAAACTATGGCACATTTTCTACCTCAATCCATATCCCAGTTGTAGCCTGCTAGCCCTCCCTTCCATCCTCACCATCATTTTCTCTCTACATTGGGACTACTTTTTAATTCCTAAGGACCACTCACAGGGTTTGTTTTCACTGCTGAGCATGGCTCTGGGTTTCATAAATTTCCATTTCTCTCTCTGGTGTGCCCAGAGTTGGGTGTGAGTCAGGAGCTGGCAACCTGGTCTTAGTTTCCCATCTGGCCCAGAACAGGTTTTGATTTATTCTTAAACTCTTGTATGGCTATTCAACTTTCTAGGAATGTATTTAGGCAGATTCATACTTTTTCCCCAAGACCCATCACCCTACTCTACTAAATGAATTAAAAAACTAGCTTACTATGGAAATAATAGATCCAGCTGAAGAGAGGCAGTTTAGCCTAGTGATTAATGGTATGAAGGTATGGTGTCAGATGGCCAGGGTTCACATCCCAGCTCGCGAGACTCACTAATGGTATGACTTTGAATCAGTTACTTAATCTTTCTAGATCTCAGTTTTCTGATCTCTAAGATGTAAGTGGCTAATACAGATCTTTTCTCCTTGTTATTTTTCTTTACCAGCTAGGCTCTGTTGTGGACCTTCCATATCATGTAGGCAACAGTCAGGTGGCAAGGTGTGGTGGAGCTGAAATATAGTGGCTTTCTTAAAGAGAAAAATACAGAATTATAAAAGGGCCTGTGCAAGTAAGAACCCCTGAGACTGAAATCTTCATGAGCCTCACTGCAAATTTCCTAGGCTACAATGGGAATGAAAATAGATTCTAACTTACTGTTATCCTATAATGTTATTGTGAAATATTTTTAATTAATATAGACCCTGGCAAATAGTAGTATACAATAGGGTTAGCTTTCATTATTCTCAAAGGAAAAAAAAAAAGGTAAGTAGGGTTCTGTGTTTAAATTCATGTGGAAATGCTACACACACAGTCTTTCATTCTTAGAGTTTCACAATACATATTAACATATTGTAATTGTAACACAATAATTTAAGTGTGCAGATACTTTGTAGCTTCTTTACTTTGTAGTTGATCTGGTCTTCCCAATGCCCATCACCCACTGCTTAGAAGAACAAAACAAAAACAACAATGCCCAATCCAATCTAAAGTTCTATCCAATATTTTAAATAATTCTTTTAGATAGGAATACACTTCTGTTGCATAAAATACTGTCTCTTATCTAGCCTCTTGCTCCCCGAAGAAAGCCAGATATATGAGGAGAGAAGTGTATGACTTGTAGAATCTGAAGGCATATGGGAAGACACACTCTTTGGATCCACAATGAATGTGCTAAACTCGCTGTCTCCTTTCTAGGCTGGGAAGGTCCCCTTTTTGTTTGCTTGCTAACATAGGCTGCTGGTACTTTTGGATTAGGCAAAGCTGGTTTTTTGAAAAGATCAACAAAATTGATAGACCACTAGCAAGACTAATAAAGAAGAAAAAAGAATCAAATAGATGCCATATAAAATGATAAAGGGGATATCACCACCGATCCCACAGAAATACAAATGACCATCAGAGAATACTGTAAACACCTCTATGCAAATAAACTAGAAAATCTAAATGAAATGGATAAATTCCTCGACACATACACCCTCCCAAGACTAAACCAGGAAGAAGTTGAATCTCTTACTAGACCAATAACAGGCTCTGAAATTGAGGCAATAATTAATAGCTTACCAACCAAAAAAAGTCCAGGACCAGACAGTTTCACAGCCGAATTCTACCAGAGGTACAAGGAGGAGCTGCTACCGTTCCTTCTGAAACTATTCCAATCAATAGAAAAAGAGGGAATCCTCCCTAACTCATTTAATGAGGCCAGCATCATCCTGCTAACAAAGCCTGGCAGAGACACAGCCAAAAAAGAGAATTTTAGACCAATATCCCTGATGAACATCGATGCAAAAATCCTCAATAAAATACTGGCAAACTGAATCCAGCAGCACATCAAAAAGCTTATCCACCATGATCAAGTGGGCTTCATCCCTGGGATGCAAGCCTGGTTCAGCGTATGCAAATCAATAAATGTAATCCAGCATATAAACAGAACCAAAGACAAAAACCACATGATTATCTCAATAGATGCAGAAAAGGCCTTTGACAAAATTCAACAGCCCTTCATGCTAAAAACTCTCAGTAAATTAGGTATTGATGGGACGTATCTCAATAAGAGCTATTTATGACAAACCCACAGCCAGTATCATACTGAATGGGCAAAAACTGGAAGCATTCCCTTTGAAAACAGGCACAAGACAGGGATGCCCTCTCACCACTCCTATTCAACATAGTGTTGGAAGTTCTGGCCAGGGCAATCAGGCAGGAGAAAGAAATAAAGGGTATTCAATTAGGAAAAGAGGAAGTCAAATTGTCACTGTTTTCAGGTGACATGATTGTATATTTAGAAAAGCCCATCATCTCAGCCCAAAATCTCCTTAAGCTGATAAGCAATTTCAGCAAGGTCTCAGGATACAAAATCAATGTGCAAAAATCACAAGCATTCTTATACACCAACAACAGACAAACAGAAAGCCAAATCATGAGTGAACTCCCATTCACAATTGCTTTAAAGAGAACACCAGGGTTCTTGGTCTTCATGCCGGTTTAGATAAAATGACACGGACACACATGGAGTGGTTTTAAGGAGCAGAAAGTTTAATAGGCAAGAAAGAGAAGAGAAGGCAGAAGGAAGAGGCTCCCCTGTACAGAGATAAAGCGAGGCGGGCTCCACAGCTGAAAGAGGGAACCCCGCGCTTAGGTAGTATCAGCCAGTTGTACGCGATGGCTGGAGGAGGCGGTGTCTGATTTGTATAGGGCTCAGGGGATTGGTTTGACTAGGCATGTCATTCACGTAGCCCGCAGAAAAAACTGGCCCTCCCACGTTAGTCTTTTAACACGCAAATGCAGGGCACCATGATGTTCCGCACACGTGGCGATATGTGGGGGTGGCCATGCTGCCAGGCACATGTGGGGGCAAGGGCAAGAGGACAACCGTGAGAATCGCCATGTTGGGTGGACCCAGTTTCTAAGGGCTTGCATTTGCATATTAAAGGTTGCCTGCTAGGGTATAAGAGCCAGGGTTTTCATGCTAGACAAGAGCTGTGAAAAAACCTTCCAAGGACCCTTTTTTCCTCTCTATCTGCCTAAAATAATTTCTTATTAACTCCTACCACAGTTAGTGTTAACTCCTTGGCTCCCAGTAACAATCCCATGTGACATTCTGAAAAAAACAGATATTCGAAAGAAAAAATTGGCCAAAAAGATGAAGTGCAGCAAAGAAATGAAAAGTGGTAATGCTGCAAATGAAATTCAAATTGAACATAAATGGAGTTATAGGAGAAATAGTAGACTGAGGGAATGTTGACATTGTTGCCGTGTGAAAGACCCTAGATATATAACCAGAGGAACTTTGTAAAGGCAGACTTATCAACACAAATGAGTAAAGTAGTTGTAATGGAAAAAATGACGCTGTCTCAAAGCAGGGGTCCCCAACCCGAGGGCCGCGGACGGTACCAGTCCGTGGCCTGTTAGGAACCAGGCCACACAAGAGGAGGTGAGCAGGGCAAGTTTGTTTACAGCCTGAGCTCTGCTTCCTGTCAGATCAGTTGCAGCATTAGATTCTCATACGAGGGCAAACCCTATTGTGAACTGCTTATGGGAGGGATCTAGGTTTCGCGCACCTTATGAGAATCTCCTGATTATCTATCTGAGGTGTGAGAGTTTCATCCCGAAACTAACCACCCCACTGCCCTAATTTTTCATGGAAAATTTGTCTTCCATGAAACCAGTCCCTGGTGCCAAAAAAGCTGGGGGGGTCTGTCTCAGAGGAAGTGATGCTGGCAAGAAAACTTCACATTAAAGGCAGTCTTAGAGATATTTGATGACACTGAAAGCATAAAGAATAAAATTAACGCTGATACAAACTTAGAAAGGAGTATAACAATTTGCCAAGGCATAGAAAAGACACGGGCTCTATATTGTGTTACATGACAAGAGGAACAAGGCTGGAACCACTCAAACTACTCTCGATTATTTTTGAAGCAATAAATCACTTTAATTCTCTATGTTTTTGATGCTTTACGTTGCAGTATGCTAACTTATTTGTTTTTATAAATTTTTAATTTCCCTATATATTTATAATCAGCAGTAGGAAAATTTTTAAAGTTTTGACAGAATTTTTTGAAGTTGTAGAACAACTGTAATTTTTGCCTTTGATTATTAAGCTCTCTTGGCACAGTTTCAGGTAGCACAGTCATTTTTAAAGTCCCACACTTCCATGCAAGGCAGAGATGGCTTGGATGATAAAGGAATTTGCCTTACAGGATTGTTGGGCAGATTAAAAGAAGTAGTGCATGTCAACACCAACTATGAGATCTGACATGTAGTAGGTTCTTAATGAGTGTTCTCTATTTTATGTGACTATTACCAGCTGCTTATTCTTTTAGGAATTTTGGGGAGTTCGTGTGATTATGTATGACCTATTTTATAATTAAAATTTGATAGATTATTAATGTTGGAAATTTTTTTAAAAGTGTATTCCAAACTAAAAATCTAAGTCTTTTCTTTTTTTTTTTTTTTTATTTGACAGGGTTTTGCAATGTCACCCAGGCTGGAGTGCAGTGGCGTATCATGGCTCACTGCAGCCTTGACTTCTTAGGCTCAAGTGATCCTCCCACCCCAGCCTCCCATGTAGCTGGGACTACAGGCATGTGCCACCACACCCGGCTAATTTTTTAATTTTTGTAAGGACAGGGTCTCTCTATGTTGCCCAGGCTGGTCATAAACACCTGGGCTCAAGTGTTCCTCCTGCCTTGGCCTCCCAAAGTGCTGGGATTACAAGTGTGAGCCATCAGGCCTGGTCTATTATTTTCTTCAGAACAATTTTTGATAGCCATTTACCCCCTCCAAAATATTCACAAAACTTATGAGTCATTCATAGAATGGAAACACCACATTTATGGGCACTTCCATTAGAAAAGTATTCAAATGAATTATAAATATGATATTGTTTCATTTCCTTATTTTATTTTCATCTATCTCTGGGTTTTCCCTTTAAAAATAAAAAGTGCCAAGTTCCTTTAAAATATGCTTTTGGGGATTAAGGAATTAATATTACATGAAGCTCATTTGGGAAACTACTAATGGAAGTACCATAATGATTATCGACAGGTAGACTTTTCAAAGGAATCAGCTCAGCAAGACTGATTCTTATGTGGGAATTTTAGGGCCCAAGAAAAGCAATGGAAACAAAGAGAGCAGTAAGCATGTACTTATTACTTAGAGGTTGGTCCTATATTGAAACCAGAGGCTTAAAATACCCACGGGATTTTTTGTTTTTGTGTGTGTGTGTGTTTTTTTTTTTTTAACTGAGTGATCATGTGTTTTGCTGATGAATGAGAACTTCTTTGAGGGGGAATTTGTGAGTTTTAATGCTCTTGAAAAACAATGTATCTGTTAATGGAATCTAGGCAGGTTACTGAACTGATTGATAAACTGAGTATGACTTGTATCAGCTTTTGTCTTAAGGGAGAAGTAAAAATCATTTAACCAATAAAATGGCAAAGTACTTGTCGATAGACATTTTAAAAGAAGCAGTTGAGCTAAGACTGCAACCTAGTGGTGAGTTTGTGACTGAAAAAAAGTGACTGCATTCATTCTAGGCCATTGATAAAAGGGGCATTTGAATTCGAGGTGAGAATGAACAGGCAGAAGTCCATTGTGCCCTTGTGAAGACTGATCTGAAATCATGGTGGAGCAGGGCTAAAAATGGGGAAAGGATGGCTGTTACCAGATCCTTGAGGCTGTTAATTTTACGTATTTTCTACTTTATCTGAAGCTTCTGCTCACTTATGTCAGTTTCTTTGTCTCTTTAAAGATGAAGACCTTGTCAAAACCACTGTAGTTTATCTTCTCACACTGGTTGCACTAACTTAGTTTATTTGTTTAATCAGCTTCACTTTAGGGCAGACTTCTGTTTCCTTTTATTTTTGTAATTAAGGCAATTCAGATCGTACTCTTCTTTAATTCCAGTAAGTTTTTCATGTGAGAGGATTCCAAGATGATTCTAAATGTCATTCTCATTCTTTGACTCCACAATAGTGCTTGGCTTTTTACTGTGTAATGTAGCCTTTATTCCTTACAAACGCTTATTAGAAACTATATTTATTACAGTTTCACATTGCATTGTATTAATATGGAAAATATTATTGACATGGTAATGCTCAGACTTTGTTCTTTTAATGATGATCACCTCTCTCTCTCTCTCTCTCTTTTTTTTTTTTTTTGTTAGAGACAAGGACTTGCTCTGTCACCCAGGCTGGAGTGCAGTGGCATGATCATAGCTCACTGTAACCTTGAACACTTGGGCTCATGCTATCCTCCTACTTTGGCCTCCTGAGTAGCTGGGACTATAGGCATATACCACCATGCCTGGCTAATTAAAAAAATTTTTTTGTAGACACAAGATCTCGCTATGTTGCCCAAGCTGGTCTTAAACTCCTGGCCTCAAGTGATCCTCCTGCCTCAGCCTCCCAAAGCACTGGGATTACTGGCACGAGCCCCCACACACACTAAATATGGAATATTCAAGAAATATAGCATAAGAACTTGAATATTTTGTTATATAACTTATTCTGAGTTTTTAAATCTACTTGTATCTTAATTTTTCTCATTTTCTCATCAATCCTTTTTAAGCATATATTTAAGAATTCGTTCAGTGTTTCTTGATTTTTATTGTCAAATCATCCTTGCTCCTTAGCACTCTGATTTTTAGTTAGCTTATATTAACTTTCTTTTATATAGTTTTATTTTACCTGCAAAACTACCTGTGATTTGTTTGTTTCCTCCTTCCAAATCTTTTTCCCTGGCAAAGACTGATATTTAGGTGTGAAGGTTGGTTATTCTGTGTGCTGTAAAATCAGTCCTGTGTTTTCATAAGGATTATCAAAAGATAATATTATTAGCTTTTAAATTCTTTCTCCACTTCAGGTCTTCCACATTTAATTTAAGTGCATTTTCAGAAAATGTCAAATTATTTCAAATGTATATGCTTCTAAGTTTTGAAGATGTGAATCCATAGCTTTGCTGATAGCTCAGGATTGCAAGACTCACCACAGTAAATTGACTACAGAAAGCCCACCCCGTCAGTGAAATGATACTGTGATGGCTAATTTTAGGAGCCAACTAACCTGGATTAAGAAAAATCTAGAAACCTGGTAAAGCATTATTTTGGGTTGTGTCTAAGAGGGTGTTTCCAGAGGAGATTAGCATGTGAGTCTGAGTGCATGTAGGTGGAGAAGATCCACCCTCAATGTGAGTGGCCATCATCCAATCAGCTGGGGACCTCATGAGAACAAAAACAGAAATGATGGATGTATTGATCTATCTCCTGGAGCTGGGATACACTAATCTCCTACCTTGGACAACAGAACTCCAGGGATTTCTGGACTCAAGTCCTTTGGACTCAAGGATTTACACCAGCAGCCTCCCTGGTTCTTAGGTCTTCTGCCTCATACTGAGAGTTATATGATTGGCTGCCCTGGTTCTGAGGCTTTCAGACTATGAGCCATGCTACCTGCATCTCAGGGTCTCCAGATTGCAGATGGCCTGTCATGGGACTTCTCAACCACCATAAAGGTGTGAGCCAATTCCCCTGATAAGTCCTCTCTCATATCTATGCAGTCATGTGTCATCTAACAACAGATGTATGTTCTGAGAAATGCATTGTTAGGCAATTTCATTGCTTTGCAAAGATGAGAGAGTATACTTACACAAACCTAGATGGTATAGCCTATTGCACACCTAGGCTATATGGTATAGCCTATAACTTCTAGTCTACAAACCTGTACAGCATGTTACTGTACTGAATGCTATAGGCAACTGTATATCTAAATATACAAAAGGTACTGTAAAACTATAGCATAAAAGATTTTAAAATGGCAGGAGTGCAAGACCAGCCTGGGCAACATAGTAAAACCCTATCTCTACAAAAAATAAGAAAATTAGCCAGGCATGGTCATGCACACCTGTAGCCCCAGCTACTCAGAAGTCTGAGATGGGAGGATCACTTGAGCTCAGCAGTTCAAGGCTGCAGTAAGCTATGATCAAACCACTACACTCTAGCCTGGGTGACAGAGACCCTGTCTTTTAGCTTACTGTAACTTTCTTACTTTATAAAAACTTTTTAATTTTTAAAGATTTTTCTACTCTTTTGTAATAATTCTTAGCTTAAAACATAAACATATTATACATCTGTACAAAAATATTTTTTCTTTATGCCCTTACTCTATAAACTTTTTTCTATTTTTTAAACTTTTTATTTTTTACTTTTAAACTTTTTTGTTAAAATCTAAGACAAAAACACACACATTAGCCTAGGCCTACACAGGGTCAGAATCATCAATATCATTGTTTCCACCTCCACATCTTGTCCTCCTGGAAGTTTTTGAGGGGCAGTAACACACATGGAGCTGTCATCTCCTCTGACAACATGTCTGCTTCTGGAATACCTCCTGAAGGACCTTCTGGAGGCTGTTTTACAATTAACTCTTTTTTTTTTGGAAGTATAAGGAGTACACTCTAAAGTAATGATAAAAAGTCAGTGCAGTAAGTTTGTTTACACCCGCACCACCACAAACATGTGAGTAGTGCATTGTACTATGACATTAGCATGGCTGCAATGACATCCCTAGGTGATAGGAATGTTTCAGCTGCAGATAATCATATGGGACCCTCATATATACAGTTCGTTGTTGACTGAAACATGGTTATATGGTGCATGACTGTGTCTATGTCCTATTGGTTCTGTCTCAGTGGAGAATGCTGATTCAGATGCCCTGTACGTAATTCAGAGATTGTATCCAGTGTCATTCTAATGAAACTGTTTTGGATCTCCATTGGTCTTTAGAACAGCTTTCTACAAAGTATAGATTTTTTCACTTGATTCTGGATTTGATTTAAATGAGGCAAACCAAGAAATCAGCCACTCTGTAATCAATGCAAAAATCAATGCTGGAATAGTGAATTGTCTGAAGTGTTTTCTCTTTTCCTACAACTCCGTCTATGAAAAACAGTCTGGGATCTTGGTTTGGAAATCTGTCACACAAAGATTATGATGGATAACATGGCACTCTAAAGGGAGTTTCTAGTGAAATAAAAGTTAATGGAGCAAAATGCCTTTCTATAGAGTCATGAATATAATACTGAGGGGAACAAAATAAATGCTTCCCCACCATACTTTACTAGGTTTTGGAAGGAGGAGGCAAATTAATAAACAGCATGGCAATTCCCAGAGGTATAGATTTTCAACAGATTACTTATATAAAGCTATAAAAATGCATAGCATGAGATACTTTTAATGACACTTAAAACCTTTTTAAAAACAATAATGTTTTTAATAATTCAGATTTATTAATTATCTCAGAAGAAATGTATTAAAAATGAGAGTATAGGCTGGGCACGGTGGCTCACACCTGTAATCCCAGCACTTTGGGAGGCCGAGGTGGGCAGATCATGAGGCCAGAAGATCGAGACCATCCTGGCCAACATGATGAAATCCTGTCTCTACTAAAATACAAAAAATTAGCCGGGCGTGGTGGAGCACGCCTGTAGTCCCAGCTACTCTGGAGGCTGAGGCAGGGGAATTGCTTGAATTCTGGAGGTGGAGGTTGCAGTGAGCTGAGATTGAGCCACTGCACTCCAGCCTGGCAACAGAGCGAGATTCCGTCTCGGAAAAAAAAAAAAAAAAAGGTATATTGTGTACTAGAAATTATCACTATATAGGTACAATTTTCTTAACAGAAAATTGTGTTGTGTAAATATGTATAAAATAGCATAGTTATCTGAAAGTATCCTTTACAATATCCTTGAGAAGAAAAAAAGCTTAATCCTTGAGTAGTGCCATGATTCTCTTATGAGATAAACTTACAGAGTTTATTTTTCAGGTCTTAAAGAGCTTTACCTGGCATTCTAAATACATATAAAAGAAATGTAAGAAATGCTGTTCTATTTTATGTTCTATAAAAATAAAATCTTCAGTTGGTGATTACCTTACTTATCTACAATAACTCTTGAATACATAATTGTTTAAGAGCACATTATTAGAACTTTAGGTAAGAAAACATAAAGCAAATAGATTTTGACCCACAAAATTACAGATGTGGGGAGGGGCAAGAGTGACAGGAAAAAGTAAAAAAAAAAAAGTGAAGATGGTTTTTACTTAAATGATAGGCATAAATAAAAGACATCAAAAGACTTGTCATGTTCTCTCTCTCTCTCTTAACTTTATAAGTTTAAATAGACTATAGATGTTTGAAAAGAAGATGTACACACACACTCTCCTCAAGTTTCTGATGTACTTGGCTAAGGATAGACAAGCTTAGTGGAAGCCAGCTGGCCACATCTTCAGCATATTTCAGTGCAGCTTCCTTTGGCCACCAGAGCGCCCAAAGAGGGATATAGAGCTGTAAACAAGGTATAGCACTGTTAAGGGATATATAGCTGCACAAAGTAAGACTTTCCAGATCTGGAAAGCTTAATTTTGTCTTATACTTTTCTATACCAGGGATGTAAATTACTATTTAGAAAGAACTTAAGCAATATGTGCCCTTACTGGAAAAAAAAAAAAAAAAAAGACATCTGAAACTCTGGTTCTCAAGCCAAACTTGGCAGAAAGCTTATTCAGAGGAAAAAGCAGAATGAATGCTCATATATCGGTGAATGGTGTCCTGACTCTAGCTTTCTGGGATCTTGGGAAGCCCATTTCCACCCACAGTTTTTCCTCCTACAACCGCATATCCCCAAATGACCGCCAAGAGCAATAAGTAAATGGGATATTGAGAAATGAATAATGAATTTATGGATAATATGTCTTGGGAAAGCTGAGCACTTGTGCATATTTGAGACACATGGCAAATACTAAAGCTGTCTAAATGTAGCTTTTATACTACTACAAAATAAAAACATATGTGAAAAAAACACCATAAAGTTTATTAGCCACTCAAGATCTATAGGAGGAAATTATATTCAAGTATTATATTAGAACATGAATAATGTGTTAATCTAAATCTGAGTCAAACCATACCAAGAAGGCAATGTTTACTACCATTGAAGTTATTTTTTAATTGAGTTATATTTTTGTAAACTTATATCAATATCATTTTTGTTTCTTATCTTTTTTATTTCTCCCTTCTCTGGCCATTCCACCAACAGTTCCAGATGGCCTTAAACAATGTTTCCCAAAGCATGGTACGTACAGCGCTAATGGTACCTGAGATGGTTTTATGTGGTTCAAGGAGGTTTTACTTTTACAGTCAATATATATAATAAAACAATATAATGAAACACATCAACCTGAGAATTCAGAGATATAAAATGTAAATAAGTTTATACAAAATAAAGTGAGTCAATTTAATAAAGTAATAGGAAATAACAGTAGGGGTGGCACTCAGAGGGGAAAAATGTAAGGGTGGCACTCAATGTGGAAATACAGCTATATATTATAAGGAAAGAAACGGATTCTTAGTATGAAATAGCATTTGTGCCTTTTTCCTCTAATGGATCTAATGTCTCTTTAAGAAAGTGAAATAGCAATTTTCATTGCATTTTAGAGAACATTATTTAGTGGGTCCACACGCCCTATCAAGCTGGAATGAGAGGTCAGAAAAGAAACAAATCCATCTAAAGAACTTAAAAATGCTTGGAATATACAGAGGGTGTTTTTACAGGGAATCTGGACATGGTAATAACCAAGAGTGTTTAGAGCTAAAGATGGATTAATCAGAAATCTATTCACAAGGCACAGAAGGCGGCCAACCTCTACTCAGCTAATCTATGGTCTTGACACAGGGCAAGTGCTACAGGAACTGTAACGGAGAAGGAGAGGGAGTGCAATGGTACTGGAGTCCAAGGCTGGTTCTGCCAAAGATTAATCATATGCCCTAGGGCAGCCCATTTAAATCAGGATATTTTAAACACACAAATAATATATGTTTATAATGTACGTCGTCAATGAATGCTTAATAAATGTATTGCTTTTCCTCCTACCCAGATTTGCCATCATAGATTTTTGGTTTGTTTACATGCTTCTTTGCTTGTGTATATGTTCATAAAATTGATGTAATACATATTATACAAAACAAACAACAAAACCCTCAACGTAGAAATGTATAAAGAAGAAAAGTCTCTAATAGTATAACAACCTAAACTTAAGAGCTATGTATCCTTATAGGATTTCCATGTTGCACATCCCCCTTAAGGGGATGCCAGTCAATTGATTATCATAGAAGACTATGAATGATGTCTCCTTGCACTTCAGAAAACACCTACTCATGGTAGCTCTGTTTATGAACCTGGAATATTTTTTAATGACATGACTTAAGCATATATGTGTATACCTGTGTTTACCACAATTGAAATTAGGTTGTACATAACATTCTACAACTGGCATATATTTCAGTTTCTTAGAATTCAGCACATGTACATCAACTGGCATATACTTGGCTTCTGTACAAATCGGTACATGTATATTTGCCTCATTTTTTAATAGCCGTAGAGTACTCCATTTACTGATGCCTCATAATTTAATTAATTCCTTATTTATGGATGTCTGGATTACGTCTAAACTTTTTCTATAAAAGTGTGGTTGCAACCATGAAAAGTTATGCTGGAAGATTTCAATTAAAAAATTGGACCCATAAATTATTTGTGTAATTAAAATTTATTCACAGACAAAATATAAATGATTTTCTGAATATCTTTGTAAAATATTTGATAGTCAGAATCACTCCCATCCCTCAACATACTTATTTTTAAAAAACAAATAAATACTTGCCATGTGCCCTGATCATGTTATGTTCTTTAATAGAGCAGTCCATTTTAATTGGTTGGGTTTTTCCTTTTTCAAAACAACCAGCTCACAGGTGTCCACATGATACTGAAAAATGAAAGTGTTTTCTAAGGTGATGAGGGGGAAAGTAATTAATGTGGGCATAGTATAGTCTACTGTTGTTCTTGGTGGGGTGCAGCAGCTGTTAGAGAAGAAAACAGGCAATAATATTAGCAAGTAACCAAACCAGACAAGTGGAGAGGTAGAGAGATGTGAGTCTTGTGTAAGTCACCATGATCAGAAGATCGTATAGCTAGCAGGACCTTCAGAATACCTACATGAATAATCTCACAAAGATAGACCTATCTCTAAAGAGAACTGGCTGTAGGTACAACTGTGGACCTGGTAAGACAGGCCTTCTCTGTCCTTCTTCCTCTGAGTGCTTCTCCTCCTTTTAAGAGATCCCTTCCCATCCAGCCCAGGATATTTTTCTATCTTGTGGTTACTTGGTTTACAGAGGCCCTCTTCTATTTTACTATGTTTATTCATTCTTATAAACTGGGCTGGATTTGGGGCCTGAAGATGTAGTATGTTACAACAGGAATAGACTTCTAGTCCAATTTTTCATATTAGAGATGAATAAACTGAAACCAGGGGAGGCTAAGTGACCTATCACAGATCACACAGAGAGATTTTATAAACTATTTTATAACTAGTACTCTATCATTCATTCTAGATATTTTTCTCACCCATCTACTGAAATTCCTTCTCAGTTTCTCAAAGAGGGAGTATAAGAATTAATGACTAGGTCTTTGTGTCTCTAAGGCATTTGAATTTTAACTGGGGAAAAGGCCTTGACCTGGAAATTTTCTAATACTGGAATTGAAAGTTAGATGTTGGGAACAAATAAGGAGGAAGACACATTGGAGACAGAGAACATCAAATCCTAGTCTTTTCATTCATCAGGCCAGCCATATTCAAACATATCATTTTAGTTAGATACAAGTTTCTAATTTAGTAGATACATACAGTAGTTGCAATGCAAAAAAATTTTAAAAAGCTAAATCCTGCTAGTTTTCTTCTGCTGCCCCTGCAGTATGGTGGAATATAGGTGTTGCTGGTAAGATTCAACTACCTCATATAAATGTCTTAGGATAATACTGTATTGATGATCAAATGTACAGAGAGATTAAAATAAAGCCTCCTGAGGATGTAATATCTATAGAAAATGACTGGCTTAAGAAGGACCTGGATCTCGCTAGCTATCAGTTTATTCCTATGCTAAATAGTTCTGCACAAGTTTATCATAAGGTACAAACAGCGGTAGATCAACAGAGAAAGAGAATAAGCAAATTAGTGCCAGAATATGAAAATGTACGTAATGGATTTTTAGGGAAAACTCATTGTTTCTTTAAATCTATCCCTACCCTACACTGGCTTCTCCAAATGTTAGGTATTTGCTATATTTGTTGTATAAATGTGACACTAAATGTAAATGCTCAGATAGATATGATCATTTTGCTGTAAGGGGTCCATGGCCAGAGACCAGAGTGAAATTATGAGAAATATATGTATTGGTCTCTGCCCCCATTCCCTGTAACAGGGCTCCTAAAATCCTTGTAATTTCCTGAGTGATAGGGATGCTAGGAGAATCTTTTGTTCTAATATTTGTTCTTTGACCCTGGTTCCTGACACAGCGATCCTAAATATCCCTTGCAGTTTCCAGGGTGATAGAAGCATCTTTTGTTCTAATGGGGCAACTCTTAGTGGGCTCCCAGATGGGGAATGATCACCGGAAAGACTAAGCCATAGTTATAAGGTTGGAGTTTTCACTCTTCTATTCCCCATTCTCAGGAAAGGGAAGAGAGGCTGGAAATGGAGTTAATAATTGATTATACCTACATGATGAAACCTTAATAAAAATCCCTGAACTATGGGGTTTGGGGAGCTGCTTCTGGACAGCAGAATGGATAGTGGAGGTTCCTGGAGGGTGAGTGGCTTGAGAGGGTATGGGAGCTCCATGTGCCTTCCCACATACCTTCTCTTATGCATCTCTTCCATCTGGCTCTTTGTATCCTTTCTTTATAATAAATGAGTAGAGGCAAATAAAGTGTTTCCCCAAGTTCTGTGAGCTGCTCCAGCAAATTAATAGAATTCAAGGTGGGGGTCATTGGAAGTCCAATTTATAGACAGCTGATCAGGCCACAGCCTGGGGTTTGCAGTCGGCATCTGAAGTTGGGGCAGTCTTGTAGGATCAAACCTGTGGGATCTGATACTATCTCCTGTAGGATAGTATCAGAATTAAACTGAATTAGAGCTGGTGTCTGCCACAGAATCTGCCAGAAAATTGCTTGGTATGTAGAGGAAAAAAATATCCACACATCTGATGTCAGAGGTGTTGAGTGACTGTGTGAAAGTGGAGGTAGGAAAAACACTCGGGTTTTTCTATATCACAACAGTCTCATATATAGAAAACTGTAAAGACTCCACCAGAAAAAATATTTGCACTAAAAAATAAATTATTTTGCAGGATACAGAATCAACATATAGAAAATTATAGCATTTCTATATACTAACAACGAGCTATCTGAAAAAAATCCAGAAAACCAATTTACAATACTACCAAAAAAACAGGAAGAAATTTAACCAAAGAGGTGAAAGATCTGTACACTGAAAGCTATAAAACATTTATGAAATAAATTGAAGACACAGAAAGATATCTTGTGTTCATGGATTAGGAGAACTAATATTGTTAAATGTCCATATTACAAAGTGATCTACAGGTTCAACATAATCCCTATCAAAATTCCAATGACAATTTTCACAGAAATAGAAAAAATAATACTAAAATTTGTATGGAACCAAAAAAGACCCTGAAGAGCTAATACAATCTTGAGCAAAAAGAACAAAGCTGGAGGCATCACACTGTCTGATTTCAAAATATAATGCAAGGCTACACTAATCAAAACAGCATGGCACTGACATTAAAAACAGACACACAGAATAGACAGCCCAGAAATAAATCCACGCTTTTACAGTTCATTTATTTTTGGCAAAGATGTCAAGCATATACAATGGGAGAAAGAACAATCTCTTCAATAAATAGTGTAGGGAAAACTGAATATCCACATGCAGAAGAATGAAATCGGACCCTTATATCACACCATATAAAAAATCAACTCAAAATAGATGAAACACACTTAAACATAAGACCTGAACCTGTAAAACTACTAGGAAAAAACACAGGGGGAAAGCTCTATGACACTGCTTTGGGGGATTTTTTTTTGGAGATGACTCCAAAAGCACAGGCAACAAAAGCAAAAATAGACAAATGAGATTACATCAAACTAAAAAGCTCTGCACATAAAGGAAATAATCAACAGAGTGAAAAGACAACTTACAGAATGGGTGAAAATATTTGCAAACCATGCATCTGATAAGGGGCCAATATCTAAAATATATAAGCAACTCAAACAATAGCAAGAAAGCAAATAAGCCAATTAAAAAATGTGCAAAAGGCCTGTAATCCCAGCACTTTGGGAAGCCAAGGTGGGCAGATCATGAGGTCAGGAGATCGAGACCATCCTGGCTAACACAGCGAAACCCCGTCTCTACTAAAAATACAAAAAAAATTAGCCGGGCATGGTGGCGGGCGCCTGTAGTCCCAGCTACTCGGGATGCTGAGGCAGGAGAATAGCGTGAACCCGGGAGGCGGAGCTTGCAGTGGGCCGAGATCACGCCACTGCACTCCAGCCTGGACAATAGAGCGAGACTCCGTCTCAGAAAAAAAAAAAAGTGCAAAAGAACTTGAATAGATATTTCTCAAAAAAACACATATAAATGACCAAACAGGTATATGAAAAAAACATGCTCAACATCATTAATCATCAAGGAAATTCACATTAAAACTCTAATAAGATATCACCTGACACCTATTAGGATAGCTATTATCAAAAAGATGAATAAGTGTGGAAGGTAAAGGAACTGTTATATACTGTTGCTGGGAATGTAAGTTAGTATGAAAAGCAGTATGAAGGTTCCTCAAAAAATAGATCTACCATATGATCCAGCAAAGGAAAGTATGTTGGTGGGATATCTGCACCCCTATGTTCATTGAGCACTGTTCACAATAACCAAGATATGGATTCAACCTAAGTGTTCATCAACAGATGAATGGATGCTATTCAGCCTTAAAAAAGAAGATAGTCTTGCCATTTGCAATCACATGGATAAACCTTGACGATATTATGTTAAGTGAAATAAGCCAGGCACAGAAACACAAAAACTACATGATCTCACTTAAATGTGGACTCTAGGAGAGTTGAACTCATAGAAGCAGAGAGCAGAATGGTGACTGACTGGGTGTGGGGTTGTAGAAAGTGGGTATTGAGGAAATGTTGGTCAAGGACACAAAATTTCAGTTATGAGAAATAAATTCAAGAGATTTCTTGTACATTATGGTGATTGTATTTAATAAAATGTATTATACACTTGAAATATGCTTAGAGAGTAGATTTTAAGTGTTTTCATCACAAATACATGAGGTAATACATATGTTAATTAGCTTACTTTAGCCATTCCACAATGTATACATACTTCAAAACATCATGTTGTACACCATAAATATATATATTTTTTGTCAATTTTTAAAAAATAGTTGTAGCATTAGGACTGATTAGTGAGAGTGTACAAATGAAACCCATGAGCTAAAAACAGAATTTGAAGACATGGTAAATACGAAAGGTGTTTGAACTTAAATGGGCTCTCATTCATTGAAAATATAAAATACTACTGTTAAAGGTGAACCCTGCTAGAAATTGATGTTACTCCTGGGACCAGGGATGCAATAGTTTTATTAAATGATGCTTTGTGGGATATAGCTTTAAAATAAAATATACAAATTGAGAAAGGATTAACATAGAACTGGTTGGTTTAAGTTTATCAATTATTGGTATTTTATTAAATGCTCTTAAAAATGTATTTATTACCAAAGATGTTGAATGATTAAAAAATATATTTATAACATGGGTACCTTTTAGTTTAATACTTAATGTCATAAGGTTATTATAACCATTGCATCTTATAATTATTTACAGAGAAGCCAGTAATAAAACCTTTAATATTTTTAGAAAATTCTTAAATTTTAAATGGCATAGTGAAATAGGATGGATTTAGAAATAAGAAGCTTATTTCCTATTCCCAGATCTCCAATGGTTATTTAAGTCTCTGCAGGGAAGTTAACTTTAAATGTGTGTGTTTTAATTTATCCTTCTGTTAAGTTAAATTAGATCTATTTTCTTAATCTGCATTTTCCCAAGGGTGCATCTTTCTGTATTACTATTCTATATTGTTAAATACTGAAGTTGCTTACAGTTGTTCATAAATGACTATGAACAGTGATAAGTATCAGTGTGCATAGACATTTTTCTTTATTTGGAGTATTTATTATATATTCCTATAAGTAGAATTATTGATATTATAACTCTTCAAAGCTATGGGATCATTTAAATTTCAGGAACTTTCAGGATTTGAAATTTTAACAGGGTCTTCATTGAAGGCATCTGATTTACTATTCATTTGTCACCACTTTAATAATCAAAAACAGTTTAAACAACTTTTTTATGTTTAGTATTTGGATTACTAAAAGGTGAATTTGTTATCTATTTCGGCATGAATAATTTTAGGGTGACTGAAAATGAGATAGATTTTTTTCCCAGTAACTTCTCAGTCACATTTTCTCCCTCCTACCTACTAGGCCAGATGCACTGGATGTAGTAAATAGGAACTGAGTTCCAGTCTCAGCTAGCATTTCCCTTTGTTCTTGCTACTCAAGGTGTGGAACGTGGTTTGTAAAATCAGCATCGTGGGAGCTTGTTTGAAATGTAGAATCTCAGCCTTCATCCTATACCTATTCAATTAGAACCTGCATTTTTAAGGATCTCCGCGTGATTTATATGCACACTAAATTTCAAAAAACTCTGCTTTATGCACTTTTCAGCAGTTCACTGAATCTCTCTCCTCCTTGGTTTCTCTTCAGTCAAATGATGGGGTTGGCCAAATAATGTGTAGAAATTTTAAAACTGGAAGGAACTCATAATAAGGATTATTGGTTTAGAGCATGGGTTCTGAAACCAGTGTTGTCTGAGTTTGAGTCCTAGCTCTACGGCTTACTGTGTTACCTTGGGCAGATCATATAGCATCTCTGTGCTCCAATTTCCTCATTTGAAAAATAGGGATTATAATGGTATCTATTTCAAGAAGTTGTGATATTTAAATGTAATAGATGTAAAGTATGTAGATTAGTGCTTGGTACAGAATAAGCACTATACAAACATGAACTCTTCATGATTTAAGATTCTTGATTGACTAGCGTTCTAGAACACATGAAGATGCCAATTTACTTGAAAGATACTAGTTGGGGCATTCTCATCGTTAGTATGAGTTTGAAGGACTAAGGAAAGTGCCATGGAAGAAGTGGGAATTTGGAACAGTTTTATGGGATAACTAAATTTGAGACTGATTAGAAACAAAAGCATTAGGGGCATTCCAGGTGAAACAAAAATTCCTGGCATGTAGTAGACACTGTTATATTTATTTGGTGTCTTCCTTCTAAGGAACCAGTAAATATATGGGTGTCTACTACATGTGAACAAATAAATACATGGGTGTCTACTATGTGCCAGGAATTTTGAGGAAGGGATAGAGTGGCTAGAATCAGAAAGTTTGTTAGGCAGCTAAGGAGCTAAGATTGAATCCTCTTAATTCCAAACTTAAAAATGTTAGCTTTAACTGCCGGGTCTGTCCCACAGACCCTGGCCCAGCAATGGATGAAAGGAGTACTCAGACACAGGTATGCAGTGTAAGAGCAGCTAGGGGACTGCCTGGCACTAGCAGCCCAAGAGTGAGCAGTCTCGATAAGCTGGAGCTGCTTGCTTTCAGCACCGACAAAATGCCAAAAGCCTGGAGCAAACAGAATCTGCAGGTAATTAACATTATTGTTCCCCATTTTAGGGAGCAGTCATGCACGCAGATGATCAAAGGCTGGTTTCCGGACAACATAAGTAAACAAGCCTGTTTAAGATAAATTCCCCTACACTTCCTTATACCAACTCTTTGCCCTCTGCCTCAGGGTCAGAAAACAGCTGCCTTCAGCTATTCTCCCCCCAAAGCTATGCAGAGCCAGAGCCTTCTGACCTTTCAGAAGCCCTGCTCCTTTCCCTATAGTTTCTCCCACCACTCTGACCAATCTTCCACATTTAACTGTGAGAAATAGAGAAATTGTATTCTTTTCTGGCAAATAGAATAAAGTAAATACAGAAAAGCATTAGTAGATGGAATGGGTTAGTAGAAAAGAAAGCAAAAGGATAAGAACCAAGATTTGGTTATTAGATTTTGGAGAATATGTAGTGCAGGA
The DNA here is from genome assembly GCF_028885625.2 of Pongo pygmaeus. Lineage (NCBI taxonomy): Eukaryota > Metazoa > Chordata > Mammalia > Primates > Hominidae > Pongo > Pongo pygmaeus. Next base: position 90,123,410 of record NC_072384.2, read on the forward strand.
AGCAATTATGACTCAAGATTTTAAGTCTGAAGGACCAGGAATGTGTTTTTGGCAAAAATGGGAATATGGTAAAAGCTCCTTTGAGGAAAAGATTGCTTTTGGAACCGTCTAAGGTAGTACATCCAGTAAATGTGTCGACGTAGCAGAATGCACTTCATTCAGAACAGGGACAATCATACTTTTACCTTTTATTTTTTGTATTGTTGATCACATTACTAGAATCAAACTTTTAAAATTGTCATACTATGTCATCCGTATCATCAATAAGCTAGGCAATCAAGCTTTGCTTTATCCTAATAATGTCAATTTTGTACAGAAAATGGTTAAGTCTATAAAAATTTGAACTTCAAATTTTTGATAAGCAGTAAGAAAATATAAAACAAAGGAAAACTTTAAAATTCTGGAATGATTATATCTTTGTTTCCTTTATATAGTTCAAATTCTCAAATTCTGTCTACCTAAATCTTTTTTAAATTAATTTAAATTGAATGGTTTGCAGTATTGGCTTTTTGTGAACTAAAAAAAGAACTTGAAAGACAGTAAGTTTCAGTTCTATTATTTCATTATCCTGGTCCCTGGATAACATTTATACTCAGCCTGAAATAAATTAAGAACAAATGAAATATGTAGCTTTCAGACTTTTCTAAAGCACTCCTAGACCTAGATGACAAAGGTCTTCATCTTTTTGTCCAGGAAATAGCCTAGCATGGTTTACTGTCCCTGAGACTATTAGCCATCATAAATAATATTTACCAGAGTCTTTTGCCTTTAAACTACACAGGAGCAGAAAAACTGATTGGAGGGTGGCATGTGTGTTATAATACTGATTATTGGGTGAAAAGTGCATTTGTGAGCAAATCTGGTGCTGCCTAGCAACTGTTTCTAGGCAGAGTGGCTGGGAGCCAGCTGTTGTCATCATTCAGGAGCTATCAGCCTATTTCTACATACTTTATATCTGTTTTGGATTATTTGGATTCCAGTTGTAAGGTACAGTTTTTCTTAGCAACTCTTAAGGCAGTACTAAATATTTTGCTTTTTAGTGATTGACACACCAAACCCTTACTTTCTACCCATCTCTAAATGTAAAAAATATACAGCTTTTTAACTATAATGGAATATATGTCTGAAGTTGGGTACTTTCGTATTTTGAAAAACCATTGATGTCCATTCTTTTTAGGCCTAAACTCTGGCACATTCTTAAGTGGTCTAGGACTACACCCAGGTTTCTACCTACTACTGAGAATGTAAGAGGTGGTATGAAACATGCTTCAGAAACTTTTAACTCATATTCTGAAAAATTCATTCCTGGCCTTCTTTGTGTAGTTACTACTTTCACTACTGATCATGATTTATTTTCTTGCCCCTGACCCTTGCAGCAGGATAGAGCTAAGTTAACAGAAGTGAAGCAGTAGATGGTAGAGTAACTAGAGGTTATGCCAGAACTTGATGAGGAGTAGATGGGCCATGTTAGTGGAGTAGAAGTCCCTCCAGGCAGAAGAGTGCTCACAAAAATTGAAGGAGTATACAGTAAGTACTATAGCCTAATACTGTTTGAGTACTTCCTGATACTCCTAGGCAGTTCAGCTCCTCTAATTCTGTCCAAGCTTCTTGTTCACACAGTCACTAAATACTTAAGTGTACACTTACATTCAGTCAACCATGCATTCATCCTTTTATCCCCATGGCTGCTGAGAAGTCTCATCCACTCTCCTTGCTCATTTTCTTACAGCTGTCCAGTCTCCTAACTCATTCCTATTTATCTGCAAACCCACTTCCTCTGTGCCCTCAACCTTTTTACAGGGCACTCCATCACATCTTTTAAAATTGAAACCCCAAGGACCTTACTTCATTTTCAGTTCCCTCCAACAGAACCTGTTCTTTGTCCATACCTCATAAGCCAAAGCCAGGAGATAGGTTTTTATCATCTTTAGCTCCCTATGCCACTTCCAGGCCATTTTCACGAGAAGCCCCTCTTCATTTGGGAGACAATATAGGACTTAAGAGCATAGGATTTGGATGTAGACCCTTATTTGGGGATGTTAACCTTTATGAGCCTCAATTTCCACATCTGAAAAGAAGGATAAGAATATCATTTGGCAAAATTCTTATGAGGATTAAATTTATACATTCTTTTCACAAGCCTTTGTGGATTACTATGTGCTAGGCACTTTCTAAAGTACTCAACAAAACAAATAATTCCTATTCTCATGAAGCTTGTAGTTTCATGGGGGGAATAAAGTCTTCTTTAAACAAGTAAATACATAAACACAATGACAAAATCTGATATGAAAGAAAGTATATCAAGTGTTTAATTGGAAGTAAAATTTAGATGGTGGTAGCTGGTTAGGAGAAAGGCTTGGTTAGGAGGTGACATTTAAAGTTACTATAGAAGGATAAGTAGGATTTAGGGAAAGGAGCAAAGGATAGAGGGCATTACAGACATAAGGAAGCTTGGCACTTTCTAGAGACTGAGAAAAGGCCATTGTGAAAGGGAGAGGTGTTACAGAGTGCAGTCAGAGATGTAGGATGGGGCAGAATTTATAGGACCTGAATATTAAGGCTATATTAGTCCATTCTCACACTGCTGTAAAGAAATACCCAAGGCTGAGTAATTTATAAAGGCAAGAGGTTTAATTCACTCACAGTTCTGCAGGGCTGGGAGGCCTCAGGACACCTACAATCATGGCAGAAGGGGAAGCAAACACATTGTTCTTTGCATGGTGGCGGCAAGGAGTAGTGCTAAGCAAAGAGGGAAAACCTCCTTATAAAACCATCAGATCTCATGAGAACTCACTATCACAAAAACAGCAGCATAGGGGTAACCACCCCCATGATTCAATTACCTCCCATGACATGTGGAGGTTATGGGAACTACAATTCAAGATGACATTTGGGTGCAGACACAGCCAAACCATATCATTCCACCCCCGGCCTCTCCCAAATCTCATGTCATCACATTTCAAAACACAATCATGCCTTCTCAACAGTCCCCCAATATCTTAACTCATTCTATCATTAACCCAAATGTCCAAGTCCAAAGTCTCATCTGAGACAAGGCAAGTCCCTTCCATCTATGAGCCTGTAAAATCAAAAGCAAGTTAGTTACTTCCTAGATACTGTGGGGGTACAGGCATTGGGTAAATACACCTATCCAAAATGGGAGAAATTGGCCAAAATGAAGGGGCTACAGACCCCATGCAAGTCTGAAATCCAGTGGGTCAGTCAGATCTTAAAGCTCTAAAATGATCTCCTTTGACTCCATGTCTCACATCCAGGTCACACTGATATAAGAGGTGGGTTCCCATGGTTTTGGGTAGCTCTACCCCTGTGGCTTTGCAGGGTATACTCCCCTCCTGGCTGCTTTCATGGGCTGCTGTTGGGTGTCTGTGGCTTTTCCAGGTACACGGTGCAAGCTATCTGTGGATCTACCATTCTGGGGTCTAGAGGACAGTGGTCCTCTTCTCACAGCTCCGCTAGGCAGTGCCCCAGTGGGATCTCAGTGTGGGGGCTCCCACACCACATTTCCCTTCTGCACTGCCCTAGGAGAGGTTCTCCACAAGGGCTCCATTCCTGCAGCACACTACTGCTTGGACATCCAGGCATCTTCTGAAATCTAGGCAGAGGTTCCCAAACCTCAGTCCTTGACTTCTGTGCACCTGCAGGCTCAACGCCATGTGGAAGTTGCCAAGGCTTGGAGTTTGCACCCTCTGAAGCCATGGCCAAACTGTACCTTGGCCTCTTTTAGCCACGGCTGGGACACAGGGCACCAAATCCTGAGGCTGCATACAGCAGGGAGGCCCTGGACCCGGCCCATGAAACCATTTTTCCTCCTAGGCCTCCAGGCCTGTGATGGGAGGGGCTGCTGTGAAGGTCTCTGACATAGCCTGGAGACATTTTTTCCCATTGTCTTGGGGATTAACATTTGGCTCCTCATTACCTATGCAAATTTCTGCAATGGGCTTAAATTTCTGCCCAGAGAATGGGTTTTTCTTTTCTATCACATTGTCAGGTTGCAAATTTTCCAAACGTTTATGTTCTGCTTCTTCTTGAACACTTTACCACCTAGAAATTTCTTCTGCCAGATACCCTATGTCATCTCTCCCAAGTTCAAAGTTCTGCAGATCTCTAGGGCAGGGGAAAAATGCCACCTGTCTCTTTGCTAAAGCATAGCAAGTGTGACTTTTACTCCAATTCCCAACAAGTTTCTTATCTCCCTCTGAGACCACCTCAGCCTGGACTTCATTGTCCATATCACTATCAGTATTTTGGTCAAGGCCATTCAACAAGTCTCTAGGAAGTACCAAACATTCCCACATCTTCCTGTCTTCTGAGCCTTCCAAGTATCTGGGAAGCTCCAAACTTTTCCTTATTTTCCTGTCTTCTTTGGAACCCTCCAAACTGTTCCAACTTCTGCCTGTTATGCAGTTTCAAAGTTGCTTCCACATTTTTAGGTATCCTTATAGCAGCACCCCACTCTACTGGTACCAGTTTACTATATTAGTCTCTTCTCACACTGCTGTGAAGAAATACCTGAGACTGGGTAATTTATAAAGAAAAGAGGTTTAATTGACTCACAATTCTGCAGGGCTGGGGAGGCCTCAGGAAACTTACAGTCATGATGGAAGGAGAAGCAAACACATCCTTCTTCATATGGTGGCAGCAAGGAGCACTGCTGAGCAAAGAGGGAAAAGCCCCTTGTAAAACCATCACATCTCATGAGAAGTCATTCACTATCAAGAAAACAGCAGCATGGGGGTAACCATCCCCATGATTCTGTTACCTCCCACAAGGTGTCTCCCATGACATGTAGGGATTATGGGAACTACAATGCAAGATCACACTTGGCTGGGGACACAGCCAAACAATATCAAAGGAGTTTTACTGTTATTGAGCAAAGGGGGCTTGCTGCCTAATGTGCTAGAAGCCAATATTATGATACCTGGTTTTTGAGAAAAGCTTTATATTGCAAGTTGACTCACAAGAGACACAAGTCAAGCTCAAATCTTTCTCCTCGTGCTGACTATAAGGCAGTAATTTTATTTAAAAAGGTTTAGCAGGAGGATTCTGGGATTAGCAGGTGATTGGCAGAAGGAAAGGTGAGGTCTGGAAAGTCCTCAGGCATGTGCAGTTACCTCTTCATGCTACTTCATGGGTCCCATGTGCATATTCGAAAGTGAGTTAGTATGAAACATGCAGTGGAAATTCAGGCTGTGATGTCAGCAGGCTTGTTCTGTGCAGACTCCAGTCGGTCATATTGGTTCCAACTGATTTCAGGCAGCTTCATTATCTTACAAGTGGAGGGAATTTCAGTGTTTCAGCAAGTTGTTTCTCTTATCTGCCATCCTGCAAACTCAAGAATTTCTGTTAGTTACAGTTTCTTTAACTCTTTGTGGCACAGTTTCATTACTTCCATTTAAAATGTTATGAGAAGCAATGATTTTAAGTAAAGGTATAATATCATTTATGCAATTAAAAGATCTCTGAGGACAGTGCTTGGAACACATCACTTATTTGGTAAATGAAGTTATATTCACATGGGCCTTGCTCTCCAATATTTATGAGGTATAATGTATCTGGGTCACAGTTTTGCTCTCTACCCCAAACTCTTGCCACCACTCTTTGATTAGCTCAGCCAGTGTTCATACTTCAGAACTCCTTGACATCCACAATTCCAAGGGGCCACTCTTGGAATTGGTCCAGCTTCTCTGGACCAGAGGCTTCCCTATCCGTGAAATCTTATATGCCAGTAAACTTCTAGGCCTCCACAGTGGTAAGAAATGAGGACGAAAAGAAAGCCAAGTTGTGAAGGGTTGCTTTGAGGCTAACGAACTGGTACTTTTGATACCAGTGGGCTGGGGGAGGTCCCCAAATGCTGGTGGGACCTTGACTGCAGCTCTTGATACCATCTGTGCAGGCTCTTGATACCATCGCAAGAGTGAATTCAAGGACAAGTCAGAAAATAGTGAAGGTTACAGAGATTAATTGCAAAGGGAAAAGTACACCCTCAATAAAAGGCATTGTGGGTGTCCTCAAGAGAGTCACCCACAAGGGGGTTTGGGGCTGCTACCTTTATAGGTTTCCTTAACCAAGGGGTGGAATATTCACAAAAATTCCTGGAAAAAGGTGCAGATTTCTGAGAACTGCAGTACCACCCATTTTTATACTAAATATGGATGTTCTTGGAACTGTCATGGCACTGGAGGGCGGGGCTGTGTGATGTAGTATGTTAATGAGCATATAATAAGGTCCTATTTGTGAAACCTAGGTAAAATCCAGTGCCATGTTGGGTCCAGTCAGTCTTAGCCAGCTTGGTCCACACCTTGTTTTTCAGGGTTTTATCAGCCCATAGTCTCTAGTCATGTGTAACTGCTGCCTGGAGTTTTTTTTATTCTCCTGCAACCACCCTGTATTATTCCTGTCAAACTTTATCCTGTAGGGAAAAAAAAAAAAAAAAAAAAAGCAACACTGAACTTTATAGTTCCCTAAACACCATGGCACATGCCGTTCCCTGTGCTTGAAATGTCCCCTCTTTCCAGGATCACCTTCAAGCTCCTAGTCATCCTGTAGATCTAGCTTGGCTCTCATCTCTTCTAGGAAGCCTTCCTTGGCAAATGAAAGTAGTTAATCACATTATACCTTGTGTGTAGCTCTTGGTGTTCTTGTGCCTTATAATCATATATTTATGTTTTTGGCTCCCTGATTTGAACTCTTTGAAAGCGAGAACTTCTATCCATATTATTGTGTTCTCAGTGTCTGACCTAAATGATTTCTTCAAGATTTTTTGAGTTCTCAAGTCTCACTAAAAAGAAAGTGCCCTAATAAAAAGTTGGCAAACTGGCTGTAAACAATTGGCAGTTTCCCTGTATCATAATCTAAACCACGTTACTTTGCTGAAGTTTATTCAGATATCTTTGCTCTAAAACTTGGCACCAAATTCTAAGAAAATATTCTATTTTATTCATTTTAATTATTTGATTCAAATATAAAAATATGTTAAAAAAACATAGAAATCTCATTCCTATATTTGCCTTTCCACCCTTTTTCTCTCTAGTTGCTATAGTTTAACGTTTGTATTCATGTATTTTTTATCCTCCCAGTATTTCTTTATGCAAATATAAATGCATCCTTTTCCCTCCTGTCTCATATAAAAGTAGTCTAGAATACACACTGTTTTATTCTTTGCTTTTGTTTTAACATAAAAATTTATTCTGGGCAGGGCATGGTGGTTCACGCCTGTAATCCCAGAACTTTGGGAGGGCGAGGTGGGCAGATCACCTGAGGTCAGGAGTTCGAGACCAGCCTGACCAACATGGTAAAACCTCATCTCTATTAAAAACACAAAAATTGGCCAGGCACAGTGGCACAACCCTGCAATCCCAGCTACTTGGGAGGCTGAGGAAGGAGAATCACTTGAACCCAAAAGGTGGAGGTTGCAGTGAGCTGAGATCACTGCGTTGCACTCCAGCCTGGACAGCAAGAGTGAAACTGTCTCAAAAAAAAAAAAAAATTATTCTGGAAAGCCAGGCATGGTGGTTCACATCTGTAATCCATCCCAGCACTTTGAGAGGCTAAGATGGGAGAATTGCTTGAGCCCAGGAGTTCAAGACCAGCCTGGGCAATATAGTGAGACTTCATTTGTACAAAAAAAGGTTAAAAATTAGCCAGACGTGGTAGCCCAGGTCTGTAGTCCCAGCTACTCAGGAGGCTGACATGGAAGAATCACTTGAGCCCAGGACGTGCAGGTTGTAGTAAGCAGAGATCACATGACACAGTGAGACCTTGTTCTAGAGATGTCTCCAAATCAGTAGTAGATAGAACTCTTCCTTTTTCTTTTTTGCAGATGCATAGTTTTCTATTGTATAGATATACTGTGATTTATTCAACCAGTTCCCTACTGCTGGATACTTGTGTTCTAATTTTTTGCTTTACGAACAAAAAAATTGCAATTGATTATACAACTATCATATTAGCATAGATACTATCTATATAATATACAGTCATGCACTGCATAACAATGTTTTGGTCAATGACCGACTGCATATACTATGGCCATTCCATAAGATTATAATACCATATTTTTACTGTACTTTTTCTGTGTTTAGGTACACAAATACTTAGATAGTGTTATAATTGCCTGTGGTATTCAGTACAGTCACATGTGGTACAGGTTTGTAGCCTAGGAGCAATAGGCTATACCTTACAGCCTGAGTTTCTAACTAGGTTTGTGTAGATACACTCTGTGAGTTCACACAATGACTAAATCTCCTAATAATACATTTCTCAGAACGTATTTCTGTTATTAAGCAACTCATGATTCTCTCTCTCTCTCTCTCTATATATATGTGGGTGTAATATATATATATGTATATGTATATATGTATGTATATATAAAAAGAAATGTATATAACTATATATATATAAAAAAAGAGATTCTTAGAAATGAATCAAAGGTAAATGCATCTGAAATTTTAGTAGATATTTCCAGAAACCCCTTCCTGATGGTTATTCCATTTTTCTTTTTTTTTTTACATTTTTATTTTTATTTTTTATTTTTCCATAAGTTATTGGGGTACAGCTGGTATTTGGTTACATGAATAAGTTCTTTAGTGGTGATTTGTAAGATTTTGGTGCACCCATCACCCAAGCAGTATACACTGTACCATATTTGTAGTCTTTTATCCCTCACCACCCTCCCAATCTTCCCCCAGGTCCCCAAAGTCCATTGTATCATTCTTATGCCTTTGTGTCCTCATAGCTTAGCTCCCAAATGATGTTTGGTTTTCCATAACTGAGTTACTTCATTTAGAATAATAGTCTCCAATCTCATCCAGGTCACTGCAAATGCTGTTAATTCATTCCTTTTTATGACTGCATAGTATTCTGTCATTTATATATATCACAGTTTCTTTATCCACTCGTTGATCGATGGCATTTGGGTTGGTTTTGCTATTGTGAATTGTGCCACTATAAACATGCATGTGCAAGTATCTTTTTTGAATTATGACTTATTTTCCTCTGGGTAGATACCCAGTAGTGGGATTGCTGGATCAAATGGTAGTTCTACTTTTAGTTCTTTAAGGAATCTCCACACTCTTTTCCATAGCAGCTGTACTAGTTTACATTCCCATCAGCAATGTAGAATTGTTCCCTTTTCACCGCATCCATGCAAGCATCTACTGTTTTTTGATTTTTTGATTATGTTCATTCTTGCAGGAATAAGGTGGCATTGCATTATGGTTTTGATTTGCATTTCCCTGATCATTAGTGATGTTGAACAATTTTTCATGTTTGTTGGCCATTTGTATATCTTCTTTTGAGAATTGTCTTTTCATGTCCTTAGCCCACTTATTGATGGGATAATTTTTTTCTTACTGATTTGTTTGAGTTTATTATAGATTCTGGATATTAGTCCTTTGTCAGATGTATAGATTGTGAAGATTTTCTCCCACTTTGTGGGTTGTCTGTTTACTCTGCTGACTGTACATTTTGGCGTGCAAAAGCTCTTTAGTTTAATTAGGTCCCAGCTGTTTATCTTTGTTTTTATTGCATTTGCTTTTGGGTTCTTGGTCATGAAATCCTTGCCTAAGCCAATGTCTAGAAGGGTTTTTCCAATGTTATCTTCTAGAATTTTTATAGTTTCAGGTCTTAGTTTAAGTCCTTAATCCATCTTGAGTTGATTTTTGTATAAAGTGAGAGATGAGGATCCAGTTTCATTATCCTACATGTGGCTTGCCAATTATCCTAGCACCATTTGTTGAAAAGGGTGTCCTTTCCCTACTTTATGTTTTTGTTTGCTTTGTCAAAGATCAGTTGGCTGTAAGTATTTTGGTTTATTTCTGGATTCTCTATTCTGTTCCATTGGTCTATGTGCCTATTTTTATACCAGTACTATGCTGTTTTGGTGACTATGGCCTTATAGTATAGTTTGAAATCAGGTAGTGTGATGCCTCATTTGTTCGTTTTGCTTAGTCTTGCTTTGGCTATGCGGGCTTTTTTTTGGTTCCATGTGAATTTTAGAATTGTTTTTTCTAACTATGTGAAGAATGATGGTGGTATTTTGGTGGGGATTGTGTGTTAAATTTGTAGATTGCTTTTGGCAGTATGGACATTTTCACAATATTGGTTCTATGCATTCATGAGCATGGGATGTGTTTCCATTTGTTTTTGTTGTCTGTGATTTCTATCAGCAGAGTTTTGTAGTTTTCCTTGTAGAGGTCTTTCAATTCCTTGGTTAGGTATATTTCTAAGGTTTTTTTGTTGTTGTTGTTGGAGCTATTGTAAAAGGGGTTGAGTTCTTGATTTGATTCTCTGCTTGGTCACTGTTGGTATATAGAAGAGCTACTGATTTGTGTACATTCATCTTGTATCTGGAAACTTTGCTGAATTATTTTTGTTCTAGGAGCTTTCTGGAGGAGTCCTTAGGGTTTTCAAGGTAAACGATCATATCATCAGCAAACAGTGACAGTTTGACTTCCTCTTTACCAATGTGGATGCCCTTTATTTCTTTCTCTTGTCTGATTGCTCTGGCTAGGACTTTCAGTACTATGTTGAAGAGGAGTGGTGAGGGTGGGCATCCTTGTCTTCTTCCAGTTCTCAGAGGGAATGCTTTCAACTTTTCCCCATTCAGTATTATGTTGGCTGTGGCTTTGTCATAGATGGCTTTTATTACATTAAGGTATGTCCCTTGTTTGCTGATTTTGCTGAAAGTTTTAATCATAAATTGATGCTCGATTTTGTCAAATGTTTTTTCCGCATCTATTGAGATGATCATATGATTTTTGTTTTTAATTCTGTTTATGTGGTGAAGGACATTTATTGATTCACACATGTTAAACCATTCCTGCATCCCTGGTATGAAACCCACTTGATCATGATGGATTATCTTTTTGATATGTTGCTGGATTCAGTTAGCTAGTATTTTGTTAAGGATTTTAGCATCAATGTTCATCAAGGATATCAGTCTGTAGTTTTCTTTTTTGGTTACGCCCTTTCCTGGTTTTGGTATTAGGGTGATGTTGGCTTCATAAAATGAATTAGGGAGGGTTCCTTCTTTCTCTATCTTGTGGAATAGTGTCAAAAGGATTGGTACCAATTCTCCTTTGAATGTCTGGTAGAATTCTGCTGTGAATCCATCTGGTCCTGGACTATTTTTGTTGTTAATTTTTTAATTACCATTTTAATCTTGCTGCTTGTTATTGGTCTGTTCAGGGTATCTAATTCTTCCTGATTTAAGCTAGGAGGATTGTATTTTTCCAGGAACTTACCCATCTCTTCTAAGTGTTCTAGTTTATGTGTGTAAAGGTGTTCATAAAGTAGCCTTGAATGATCTTTTGTATTTCGGTGGTGTCAGTTGTAATATCTCCTGTTTCGTTTCTTAGTGAGGTTATTTAGATTTTCTCTCTTCTTTTCTTGGTCAATTTTGCTAATGGTCTATCAATTTTACCTTATCTTTTCTTTCTTTCTTTCTTTCTTTTTTTTTTTTTTTTTGAGATAGAGTTTCACTCTTGTTGCCCAGGCTGGAGTGCAATGGCACGATCTCGGCTCACTGCAACCTCTGCCTCTCAGGTTCAAGCGATTCTCCTGCCTCAGCCTCCTGAGTAGCTGGGATTAAAGGCATGTGCCACCACACCTGGCTAATTTTGTATTTTTAGTAGAGATGGGGTTTCACCATGTTGGTCAGGCTGGTCTTGAACTCCCAACCTCAGGTGATCCACCTGCCTCAGCCTCCCAAAGTGCTGGGATTACAGGAAAGAGCCACTACACCCATTATTTTTCAAAGAACCAGCTTTTTCTTTCATTTATCTTTTGTATTTTTTTGTTTCAATTTCACTTAGTTCTCTGATCTTGGTAATCTCCTTTCTTCTGCTGGGTTTGGGTTTGGTTTGTTCTTGTTTCTCTAGTTTGTTGAGGTGTGACCTTAGAGTGTGAGTTTGTGCTCTTTCAGCATTTTTTATGTCGGTGCTTAGGGCTATGAACTTTCCTCTTAGCATCGCCTTTGCTGTATCCCACGGTTTAGATAGGTTGTGTCATTATTGTCATTCAGTTCAAAGAATTTTAAATTTCCATCTTTATTTTGTTTTTGACCCACTGCTCATTCAGGAGCAAGTTATTTAATTTCCATATATGTGCATGGTTCTGAAGGTTCCTTTTGGAGTTGATTTCCAGTTTTATTCCACTGTGGTCTGAGAGAGTGCTTGATATAATTTCAGTTTTCTTAAATTGATTGAGGTTTTATGGCCTATCATATGGTCTATCTTGGAGAAAGTTCCATGCACTGTTGAATAGAATGTGTATTCTGCAGTTGTTGGATGAAGTGTTCTGTATATATCTGTTAAGTCCATTTGTTCCAAGGTATATTTTAAATCCATTGTTTCTTTGTTGACTTTCTGTCTTGATGGCTGGTCTAGTGCTGTCAGTGGAGTATTGAAATCTCCCACTATTATTGTGTTGCTGCCTATCTCTAGAAGGATTATGGCTGTCTCTGCCGAGTCATGCAGGTTGTCAGGGAAGCGGGGGAAAGCCAGCAGTCACAGGCCTCACCCAGCTCCCATGCAAACCGAAGGGCCGGTTTCACTCCCACTGTGCCCCCTGCAACAGCCCCCAGTCTGTTTCCAGGCAGACAGCATGACAGGCTTGAAAACTTGCCCTTGAAAACTACCCACCTCCCAGCTGCAAATCCCCCACCTGTGGAGTCTGCACACAGGATTTGCACCCTCCCCTGAGTTCTGGCCAGGAGGCTTCTCACCCCATTCAAATTGTTACAAAGTTCAGCTGGAGATTTCCTTCTCCCTGTGGAGTTTCACTCCCTGCTCCTCTGGTCACTCTCCTAATGGATCTCTGTGGTGCCAGGCAGGAATGGCCTGCTAGGGGATGCAGCGAGCTCCCACGTCCTTTCTGCTGCTTCCTCTACCACTGTTTTTCACTCGGCTCTCCAAATTGACTCGGCTCCAGGTAAAGTCAGAAATTTCTCCCACAAACAGACCGTCAGCCTCTCCAGTGGGAGGTGTTTGGGAGAGGATGGTCTCCCTTTCCCAATTCTGCAGTTGGGGCACTTAGAGTATTTGGGTCCTGGGTCCTGCAGGAGCAGTCCACTTCCTTCAGAGGGTGTGTGGGTCCTCTCAGGATTGCTGGTTTGTTCTTGCAGTAAGTCTGGAGCTAAAATTCAAATGCGAGCTTCTGCAAACCGCTCTGTCCGGAGCTGCAATCTAGTCCTGCTTCCCGTCCGCCATGATCTCCTGCTTTTTTTTTTTTTTTCATTATTCCTTTTTTCTACTCCCACCAGCAATATTTGAAAGTGTCTGTTTCCCCATAGCCTCTCCAATAATGTACTATAGGAGTTTTGGATTTTGCCAGATAGTTGAGGAATTCTATCTCAGTGTAATATTAATTTGTATTTTTATTGGTGAAGTTTAGCATCATCTCATTTTTTTAGTGGGTATTTGTATTTTTTCTGTGAACTATTCGTTCATATTCTTTGCTTACTTGTCTATAAAATTGGCCTTTTCATTCACTATTTCTAGAAGTTTTTATATAAGAATACATATAAGCACTCAGTTTGTGCTATGAATTGCAAATGTCTTTCCTATTTGTCATTTCTGTTTTGATTTTGCTAATGGGATATTTTTGACAAACATAAATGTTTGGTTTATTTGTGTTTACATTTGACTATTATGCTATCCAGATTTTTTTTTTAATTTTAAGTTCTAGGATACATGTGCAGGACATGCAGATTTGTTACATAGGTAAACGTGTGCTATGGTGGTTTGCTGCACCTACCAACCCATCATTTAGGTGTTAAGCCCCGCATGCATTAGCTATTTATCCTGATGCTCTCCCTTTCCCCATCCCCCATGACAGGCCACAGTGTTGTTCCCCTCCCTGTGTCCATGTGTTTTCATTGTTCAGCTTCTATTTGTAAGCAAGAATAAGCAGTGTTTGGTTTTCTGTTTCTGTGTTAGTTTGCTGAGGATAATGGGTTCCAGCTCCAACCAGGTCCCTGCAAAGGACATGATCTAGTTCCTTTTTATGGCTGCATAGTATTCCATGGTGTATATGTACCACATTTTCTTTATCCAGTCTATCATTGGTGGGCATTTGGGTTGATCCCATGTCTTTGCTATTATGAATAGTGCTGTAATGAACAAACCAAGCAACTATCCAGACTTTGATTTATAGTTAGAAAGGTCTTGGCCAAGCTGGGCATGGTGGCTCACACCTGTATCCCAGCACTTTGAGAGGCCAAGGCGGTCAGATCACTTGAGGCCAGGAGTTCAAGACCAGCCTGGCCAACATAGTGAAATCTTGTCTCTACTAAAAATATAAAAAATAAGCCAGGCATGGTGGCAGGCGCCTGTAATCCCAGCTACTTGGGAGGCTGAGGCACAAGAATTGCTTTAATCTGGGAGGCGGAGGTTGCAGTGAGCTGGGATTGCGCCACTGCACTCCAGAGCGAGACTCTGTCTCAATTAAAAAAACAAAAAACAAAAAACAAAGAGAGGTCTTGGCCAGGCTCCATGACTCACTCCTCTAATTCCAGTGCTTTGAGAGGCTAAAGTGGGAGGATCGCTGGAGGCCAGGAGTTTGAGACCAGCCTGAGCGACAGAATGAGACTCCATCACTACAAAAAATTAAAAAATATTTTTAATTTAGGCATGATTCTAATAAATATCACCTATGTTGTTTTCTAATACTTTTATCATTTCATTTTTTTACATTCAAAGTGTTGCTCCATTTGGGCCTATTTCTGTATCCCCATAACATAGCATGAGTACAGAACTGGCTTTCGTTTCTTTCAACTTGCCACTCCATTTCCCCAACACTATTTATTTATTTAAAAGTCCATCTTAACTTTGATTTGGCATGCAGTCTTCATTGTGCACTAAATCCCCATGTGCATTCAAGTCTTTCTCTGGACTTTTTCTACTCTGTTTCATTAGTCTGTCTTTTCATAAGCCAATCCTACATTCTTAATTATTGATGCATTATAGTATGTTTAAACCCCTAATAAGAATAGTACTTTTATTGCTTTTATTTATCAGAATTTCATAGGCTATTTTTTGTTCACTTTTTCCCCCATAGGAATTTTTTAATTGGTTTGTCTAGTTCCAGGAAAGAAAATCTGTATTTTTTGTTATTATTGTTCCTTAGTAACTTATAAATGTAATACAACTGCTTTATGATAGTGAGTCTTTCTGTTAAAGAACACAGTCTTTACATTTGTCTAAGTTAACTTTTGTATCCTTTTTATTAGAAAGTTTCTCCTCTAGGTTCTGAACATTTCTTAAATAATTCTTAATACTTTGTCACTTGTTATTATCGATGTGGGATTTAATTGCCCATTCTTTCTTTCTTTTTTTTTTGAAATGAAGTCTTGCTCTGTCGCCTAGCCTGGAGTGCAGTGGCGTGATTACGGCTCACTGCAAGCTCTGCCTCCTGGGTTCATGCCATTCTTCTGCCTCAGCCTCCTGAGTAGCTGGGACTACAGGTGCCCACCACGACGCCCGGCTAATTTTTTGTATTTTTAGTAGAGACAGGGTTTCACCGTGTTAGCCAGGATGGTCTCGATCTCCTGACCTCGGGATCCGCCCACCTCGGCCTCCCAAAGTGCTGGGATTACAGGCATGAGCCACAGTGCCCGGCCACTTGCCCATTATTTCTAAGTCATGGTTTACATATATGAAGACTATTAATTTCTGTGTATTAATAATTTTATATCCTGCTACTTTGCTGAATTTTCTTATAATCATTTTCATTTGGTATCTGCTGGATTTTTCAGGTATACAATCTTACCATCTGAAAATATAGAAATATATTTTTTTCCCAATTTTTATACCTCTAATTTTCTATGGTATTGGAGGTATAGCCGATCAATTAGACAATGTTAACTAGTAGTGGTGATTTTGGGTATCTTTGTCTAGTTCCAGACCTTAGGAAGAATATCTTCAGTGTTTCTCCACTAGGAAATGGGCTAGCCTTAAAGTTGAGATAAAATATGTATAATTGTATAATGTTTTCATCAATTCTTATTTTGAGTGCTTTTTAAAAAATCAAGAATAGTTTTGGTTTTCATTAAATTCCTTTTAGCAACTATAAATATAAACATAATTTTCCATCATAAATTTATTAATATGGTAAATTACATTAATATATCTTGTATTATTGAGTTATTCTTGCATTCTTACACAAGCATTGAGAAGGAGTCTCACTCGATCATGGTATATTCTCTTAATGTGCTAATTTGTTAATATTTTATTAAGTCTTCTGAATTGACATTCATAACTAAAGTTGATAATTCTTTTTTGCAATCTATTAGGCTTTAGTATCATCAACGTTATAACTTATAGTCTGGAATTTTTCATTTTCCTAAAATCTGAAACAGTTCAAATAGCATTACCTACTCTCTAAAGATTCCTCTGTGAGATGAGATGGGTACATTTTGGAGTTGAGGAGATATTTGCAACATATGTAAGCAATAATTAAGCTATTTTGCAACCTCTTCTTTAGGATTTCCCCCTATTTCAACACAAAATTTCAATATTATCTTACAGCATTTAACCTTGATATTTTTAATTATGCTTATGCTTCTATAATCTATTAATTTCGATAGTAATTGACCCCTGTGGAATTTCTGAGTCTGCTGGGGTGAGTTTTGAATGATTTAGTTTTCCTGGAAAAATCATTTGTTTCATCTTCCAAGTTTTCAAATTTATTTGCACTGAGTTGTGCAAAGCACCTTCATAATCCCTTTTGTTTCTGTTACTCTTCATTTCTTATTTTTTTTAACCATTTGCTGTATTTTAGTTTGGAAAGCGAATTAATCTGTCTTATTTTTAGTGTATTTCTGTTTCTCCTTGTAGATTCTATAGCTTTGACTTCATGCAAGTAATTGCTAAGTTGTTTGGTACACAGATATTCATAACCAATCTTCCTTGTGAATTCTCATACTTAGCATTTTTAAAAAATCTTTATAAATCGCTTTTGGGTGTGAGTTCTATATTTACTGATTCAAATCACTGCCTGTGCTTTCTTTTAGTTCATATTTGCTCATACTGTTATCTTAATTGAGTTGCATTGTCTTAGAAGTGTCTCTTGTATACAACACAGGGCTACATTTTGCTTTATGATAGAAGCATATGACTTATTTCATGCACACAAACACCAAAATTCACATCTAACTATGTTCCACTGGCCAAAGCAAGTTACCTGGCAGTCTAGATTCAAAGAGTAGAAATAAACTTCACTCCTAGGGAGAAGTTACACAATATTGTGGCCATTTGGGTAGGGAATGGATCTACTGCAGGCTGTGAGGTGGACTGCCTGTGTAAGAGCTAACTGGGAGTGTAGAAGAGATCTGTGTTTGGAGGCAGGTCTCCTACTTGAGTGAAATGTGCAGTTGGCAGACACTCCCACCGCTTTTCTAAGGCTTACTTAAGAACCATACATGCACTGGAAGAGAAAGCCAGCATTTGAACTTGTGCTCCTCAGAGTACATGGATGGCTATTCAGTGTTAGCTGCAGAAGCAGGGACAGCCAACACAGAGGGCTCCAACTTTCCCCAGTCAAGGAGGGGGACATTTTCACTCCTCCCTTCCCCTCTTTTGCCCCAATTACAGAAGAGCTACAACAGAGAGAGTAAGGAGGTATCTGGGAACCAGACCCTTGCCCTTCATTCTCACTCTAAGCTGATAGAAACACAGTTTTTGCCTAAGTTAAGGGAGGGTAGGAGAAGAACTAACAATCAGAATAATGTATTTCTGATGGTTGAAAATGGCTAAATGGCTACAGAATCTGGCCAAGATATCATTAAAGGAGCCTCTTCACAGGAAGAATTTAATAAAGTGCAAAGTATAGGCAAGAAAAAGAAAATAGGAAGCAGAGGCGGTAGGTGAAAAAAAGAAGGGGGCATAATTAATACAATATAATGAATAGAATAACTATTAGATTAGACTAGAAGAGGGCAAGGTCCTAGAGGAAGTTGAATGGGGTGGTATCAATGCAGCCTGGACTTGAACAGGAGCAAACAAACTTCATCTTTTAAGATTGGAGAAAAAGGTATTAAGAACTGATATGAACAGGTGATTGTGCAGACAGGAGTCTGGAAAGCTAATAACTTCAATTTTTTTAATGAAGTAGGAAGTAAGAATGTCTGGTGAGAAAGAGAGTACCTTGAACAATGAGGAGCTTTAGAATGGTCATTGGAATACTAAGGTTGAAATTAACCTAAGGTGGGTAGATTAAAAATACTTTTCTCTGTGCTAGCAACAAGCTATAAAAGAGGAAAAAAATTTTAAAGGACCTCCTGAAAAATAATAGAATGATACACAAAGACATTAAATAATAAATTTTTAGGTATATTTAGTATAAAAACGTGAATGCTCCCCCAAATCAAGTAAATGTAATACAATTCTAATTTAAATTTGCATAGGGTTTTGGGGGAATTGGATAAAGTGATCTTAAAGGCTATATGGAATAATTAATGTAAAAAGGAAAACTGGTGAGGAGTGACCTGCCTCACTAGATTGGAGCATATCATGACCTCCTTATTGGCTTTGGTTTTGGCTTAAAAAAAGATAAGTCAGAAGAATAGAATAGAGGGCTCAGAAGTAGACTCAGTACATGTGGATATTTGATATTTAATAAAAATTGTATTTCAGTTAAAAGGAGAAAAGATGGGTTATTTTAAAAATGGTGCTGATCCAACATCCTATTAATCTGGAAAAAAAGTATTAATATATTGAGATAAGTTCCAGATTGATTAAAGAAAAAAGAAGTAATAGATTTTATATACATACAAACATCCTTCAAATTGTTGATTAACCAAGATAGGACCTAGAAGTTATAAAGGACAAGACACACATAATTTCAAAATCTGTGTGACAGATGATTAAATTTAAATCAAAAGAAAATGAATGCTATGCTTTATTGAAAAATTTTTAAAAAGGGAATGATAAATTAGGGGAAATTATTTATTTGAAACACATGATAGAGAAAATTTGGACTATACAAAAGTGCTGTTACAAATGAATAAAACATAAATAACCAAAAAGAAACAACGGGCAAATTAGATTTGCAGAAAAGGGAATCCAAATGGCCAATAAACATGAAATCATTCTCAGCCTTGCTGGGAGTTAGGGAAATGCAAATAAAATAACAACAATATATCATGTCATAGCCATTAGACTAGCAAAAATTGACAGTGAAAATTGCTGCTGAAAAGGTTTGGGGAGAAGAGTACTCTCATATATGTGGAAATGTTCATTGTTTCAGTCTTTCAAAAATGTAATCTGGTATTATCCATTGTAATTAAAAATACATTTACTTATCCCATCATAGGAATCTATCCCATGGAAATAAAATCACTCCTAGGTAAGGTATACACACAGTTATGTTAATTGCATCATTGTTTGTACTAATGGAAGACTGGAGACAGAGTGAGTGCCCCTCAGTAGACAAATGGCTCAATATACTGTATTACAGCACACTCATATCATTAGTTTCATACAGCCATTAAAAGAAATCAGTTCGGTTCTTATAAAGGACTTCCCCTGAGCTAGGCCCTCTTTTGATCCTCACCACAACCTTATGTGGTAGTGGTAATAATTTTACAGAGTAGGAAACTGAAGCACAGAGAGTTTTTAAAAACATACCCAAGGCCTCACAGAACTACATTCAAAATCTCTCTATTTTCTCTTTATGCCAGTTGATTTGGAGAGATTTTGAAATATATTGTTCATCAGTATGAAAATCTTAATACAGAGAAGAATATAAAATAAGATCACAGTATTATAAAACAAATGACTCCCTAAACTTGTACACACACACACACACACACACACACACACACACAGTCACAGGATGCTATATATCTAGAATAGGTTTGTACTCCAGAAAAGAAGGTTAAATATTAGGTTGTTAACATTTTAACTTTTGGAAGAACTACATTTACTATTCATGGTAAAAAAAATTATGGATATAATTTCATAAAGCTATGTATAAAGGAATGACCACCTTTCATGATTATCTGATGGGGGATAGATTTTATATGATTTTTATTTTTATATTTGTTTTTAATTACTTAATTGTATTTTTTTAAATGAGCATAGATAATTGAGGGAAGGGGAGACTATATCCATTGTGGGAAAAATTTACATTAATGGAGACATAATAATGATAATTTTATAAATTCGCCTCAAGACTATGTCTCACATGTCTCTAGAACTTAAAACAAATTAATGCTAACAAGAAAAGGTTTAGTTATTACATATAAGACTTAAAATGTAATGCTCCAAACATCAGGTCTTGAAAATGAGGGAAGAGAGAGACCCTCTCATATTGTTTTATATTATTTTATACTCAGTACCTGTTTTAAGAAAAAAACAAGGAAGTGAAATCAAAGACAGGCAGCCCGGCGCCAGGCCCAAAACCGGACCTGGGCCTAAACCTAGTAGTTAAAAAACCTAGTAGTTAAAAATCAACTCATGACTTAGAAACCGATATTATTGATAGATTCCAGATATTGTATAGAAGAACATTGTGAAACTCCCTGCCCAGTTCTGTTTCTGTCTGACCACCGGTGCATGCAGCCCCTGTCACGTACCCCTTGCTTGCTCAAATCAATCACGACCCTTTCATGTAAAATCTTGAGTGTTGTGAGCCCTTAAAAGGGACAGAAATTGTGCACTCGGGGAGCTCGGATTTTAAGGCAGTAGCTTGCCGATGCTCCCAGCTGAATAAAGCCCTTCCTTCTACAACTCGGTGTCTGAGAGGTTTTGTCTGCGGCTTGTCCTGCTACAAAAGCAGGGGTTTTTTTTAGCAGAAGTAAAATTCAATCTATATTTTAGTGTATGCAGACCTCTCAAACAAGCAGTTTCATTTAAAAAATTGGTGATGTATTTCTCACATTAACAAATTTGAAGTAAATTTAACAGTGTGTTTCACCTATTGAATAGGAAATGGTAAGAATTTGTATATAGATTCTATGTAAATATTTATATACTTTAAATGAATTTTGCCATAAACAGGCTGTACTTACATTACTTTTAATGATATTGATTAAATTTTAAATTCCTGAGGGGATTCATAGTATCATGTTATCATTTAAGAGATTTTTTTCTTTTTTGATTCTGTTCTCCCTGGCTATCATCATCTTGGCATTTATGCAGACCCTGTGGTGCAGAGAAATAGTGGACCCAGGTCCCAAAGTTCTCCCTGAATGGCAGAGCATGCATAAGAGGCAGATCTAAAAGTGATGAGGCAGAACAGATATGATCACAGGGCAGAAGCCTCACAGAAGCAGGGGAAACATCCCTGTTTGGAGTTGGGAGTGGGCAGAAGAATTTCTGTTGCTATCCATTTGGAGAGAAGGCTGCAGGAGAAGGGCTATCCTCAGAGGAGGCCTAGGATTCCTGTAGGGCCTGGAGGTGAAGAAACTTCTAAGACAAGATGAGGATGCAGGAAGTTGATGAGCAAGGGATTAGGATTCCAAAGGCTGCAGTGGAAGGGGCTGTGATGCAGAATAATAGTGAGAGTCACCAAAGCTGAGAAAATACAGAAGGGCGTAGGGAACTAGACAAGGTAGGAGGTCTGAGCTGGGATTAGGCACTTGCCATTCTCCCTGTAAAGGAAAGTTATGATTAGCAGCGATTGGCCTCCACCCAACTGGGTACAAATTATAGTGGTGCCATAACTGCCTAAGGGTCCCAGGCACTTGGACCTGCCTCCAGTATTTGTTATATGGGCATGGTGACAGTGGTGGAACAGAAGGGCAAAGTCTCCCAGGAGGCTCACTTGAGTTCTGGGTTGATGAGTACTGTTGTGCTGAGTCTTTGTATTCTCCCTGTCTATATAATCACTTACAATGATTATTTTGTGAATATAAAACATCTACCCTCTGATTATGTGTTAAACTCTTTAGACTCAGTTTCTGGGGATTTTTGGTTTTCTTCCCTGAATTCAGGACGTGCCCTACTTCAACTTGGGATGTGGACTGCTACAGTGTTGTGGTTCTGTCATACTTGGCTGTGAGTGAGACTCATTTCTTTGAGCTCCCTTTGTTTTGTGAAGCTTAGTGTTCCAAGTTCTCTCATCCCTAAGTTCCTTGGCTGATGACTGCTTCGTAACCACATTCTTCTAGCCAACATGATGTAAACTAACAGAGCTTGCCAGTAGCTCTGTGATCTCTGAGAGATCACTTTAAGAAAAAAGGCTGAATTCATTGACTCACAAAACCAGTCTTTTGGCATACATGGAAGCCAATGAAGAAAGTATGTGAAAAGACAAGTTGCAACAATCTGTTCTTAAGAGCCATTGTTGGCCCCTTCTAAATTTCTGTTCTTTTAACTTTTGAAACTGCTGTCTTTGTATCTGAAAACATTAAGCTATTATGAACTAGAATTTGCCAATGCCAAATTGAAAGCAATTTTATGAGTTTAAAATGTCATTGCCAATAAAACGTTATCAAATACTTTCTTTTAGTATTTCAGTGTAGAGTTGAAACATTTCTTTAGATACAGGCAGGGGAAGTTCAGTTTTGAAGATATAAGTTATAAGTTATGAGCATTTTAAGAGGGACAATCAGGACCTAGCTGAGGTTTTCATGGATCTAGTTTTGATGTGACTTTCAATCTTAGGTTATTTTGATCTTTTCTTTCTATTTCTTAAATTAAGTTGCTTTGCAAACAACTACATATTTAATGGTCTCAGAATAGGTAAATAACATGGTCATTTTACGGGCTGCTATTGGACATTGTTCTAATATCCCCAAACTCTACTCCTATCTAATTTTCTTACCTGTCTGGATGGCACTAGGCTTAGAATAAGATTTTTTTTTTTTTTAACCATGGTCATAGTAATATTTGTCCGTGTTTCTCTTTAGTGACCCCTGCCTCAAAATGCCAAACCCAGATATTAGTCTCTTGGCCTTTTGTTTATAGTTCTTATGAAAATTGCATAGCTTATCTGTGCTAAAACGGTAGACTTTAAAATTTATTTTCTCCCATGAGGTTTATAAAACACGACTAAATGAAACTCATGTTTTAGCTTTTGGAATGGGAAACAAATTGGAATATTGGGATATACTTCTTTCCTATTTAATGAAAGTATGACTAGACTTTTGACCTACACTGATTCAGGAAAGTGATGTTAAGGCAAAATGTTTTAGGTAATTAGCTCTCTTTCTTAATTTGTGATTTTTTTTAAAAAAGAAGAAACTTTGAAAAATTAAAGACAGATACTAAATATTAACTATAAAAGGATTTCAGTATGAGGTATAATAAATGTTTGAAAGATTCCAAGACAGATAAAGTATAAGAATTGCATGGATAAGTAACTTTTAATTCATAATATAACAGTGACATTTTCTTATTTACATTTACATGAAAGTCTAGTCATACTTGCTTTAAATGAAATCTAATCGAGTACTTACAGAGGAAGAACGCTAAGTGTAACTTTATATTTGGTCTTAGATGATTCATTAGAAAATCCTTGATTTATAGATAAGCAAACTGTCTCTAAGAGACTGGAATATTTTTTAAAGCTCCCCAATTTTTTAGGGCCAAAACCAGGGTTTCAACACAGTTCTCTGGATTATTAGACATCATTAAATTAAACTTTTTTTTCTAAAATATACATAGTGGAAAGAGGCTTCCATGAATTGCAGTAAGGTCTTTGTGCTGGTGATTGAAGAAACACCTCATGCTAGGAAATTCTTGCCTCCAGAAATTACCAATATGTCACTTCCTGCAGTGACATATTAATTTGTCACTTTATTTGCCTTAATCAGTCCTACATGAATGGTCCAGTAGGCCTGAACTCAGAATGTAGTTTATACCAGCTTTTAAAAGGCATTTCTTTACCCTATCAAGTAGCATACCTATTAATAGGCATCTAAAATCATACCAAATTTATTTTCCATAAACAATACATCCCAGCTTCTTAGGCCTACATTCTAAACAAGTAGCAAGTAAGTAGACTCTAGGTATAACCATTCCATTATTTACTATTGTCATGTCATCTTATAGAGAGATCTCTTAGACTCAACACAAAATATCATTCTTTTCTATTTTTGTTGACCTTTGGACAGCCTTTGACTCCTGGCTTAGAAATCAGTTATAAGACAAAATGCAGTAGCTCAGTATTGATCCCCCTGTTATAGATGCTTATGCAGAAGCAGGAACTGAGCAGTAGAAGTATTCTCTTGTTGGATAAGAAAATATTTGCCAGTTCATTAAATAGGAATGTGTTCTGGACTTACTTTTGCATAAACAAGTTGCATTCATTTTTTTCCCTCTCAGCCACGAAAAAGAAAAGACCCATATTCAGATGATATGAGTTTATTATCTGGAACTAGGAGTGACTTAGAAACTACTGGTTCTATTCTCTAATGACTGCCAGAAAAAAGAAAATGGCTTCAGATCAGCTATCCCAAAATCAAGGTGTTTATTTTTGGTAGACATTTCACCTAGTTTATAATTGACATTTCTATTAATCAAGTTTCCTCAAAGTAATTGTGACCTAGGATGCTCCTTTCTGGTGCAAAGGACGTGACATTTAAATCCAGAGAATACCTCTGGATTAAGATGATTATGTGAGCAAACGTGTTTTCTTCTCATAATTTTACCCTTACCTTCTTTATGACTATCTAGTAGAGTAGAAGATTCATAAGCAAGATTAATTAGGATAGCTTATAGGAAATAGAGAAGTTATTATCTTTGTAAATATGAGTAATTTTAAAATTGTAATACAGTAATATTTTAAATTACTTATACACATATTAATTTTATAACTTTCTGTTTAAGCAGAATGTTCTTCTCCCCAGCCACTCTAGGTAATAGTAGTCTAAGTTGGGGAAAAACAGAGTTAAAATCTTTTGAAGGAAAACAAGGCCCAAAATAATGTTGAATATATACAAAAGAGAAGCTTGTAATTAAAAGTCAATGAAAATAAGCTTTGGAAAAAAAGTAGAATTGCTAATAGTGCCACAAAAACAATACCATGCTTCCCACAAAAGAGAGAAGCAAATTCTACTGTAATCTCCGCTACTACATTTATGACTATTGAGGTAAGGCAATAAGGATTTATTTCTTTTGTGTTCTCCATCAGTAAAACTGAAATGATAATATTCCCATGTTTACTTAATAAAATACCAGGAAAATAGTAAGCTGCTTATTTAAGAGCCTTATTTAAGGTTTAACAATAATAAATACAATTCAAACTTAAGCTCCAATGGACATATCAGAGGATTCCTTTGGAGTTTTCTTATTTAAGACTTTGAGCACATGGAAGCAATTTTTTTAGGAGATATTTTAATGAGACTATTTCTTGCCTGGAAAAAAAATGAAGGTAAATTTAAAGCTGAGAAATTATATATTTGTCTAGATATTTGAGAGTAAATCTATTCTTCATATTCCACCCAAAAGAAAAGAATAAAAGTTCTTATATAAGCAAATACTGTTAAAAAGCAAGTGGAGTGCATTATATTAAATATGAGTCAGCCTGTTTCAGGATTGACCTCGCCAGATTATTGGATCATCTTGATATAAACATTATGCAACCGATGTGTTTCTTAAGTTTATAGTTTTAGAAATTAGATTTTTATTAGGTCATCCAGGAGATATCAAGTCCTATAAAACTGAGTCTTGCCCTTCATTTACAAATCTGAGGTCTTAGCCTGAAATTCATATTACTTCCTAATATATTTATAACTTCCTTTAGTTTTCATCTATTTAACAGACATATCTTGAGTTCCCACTGATTACCAGGCACTCAACTAGGAATTGGAAATACTTAAAAGACATCATTTCTGCCATTTGAGTGAGGATACTAAATACAAACAATTTATTATAATTATTTATTGTTATGGATACGTACATAAAATGTAGTAGGAAGACAGGGGAAAGATCTAAATCAATGACTCAGTATAACTAGGCCCTTTGTTACGAGCTCAATGACTCATCTCCCTATTTTCCAGAAAGAATATGCATGAATTTTAACCAATAACATTATACTAAGTTCCATGTACTCATATCTTTGCATTGTATAAGTTTTTAAACCAGTTATTTTAGGATTAAGATTGCATCTATTAAATCTTTTTCAGGCTTCATTTAGAAAGGGAGCATGAGAAGCACTGAAAAGCAAGGCACTGTGATCTACACAGAAACCATATATTGGGCTCACAGCTACTGAATGAGACCAACTGGTGGAGACAGTTTAGTGAACCTGGTAACTTCAGGGTTTTTTTTCTTACTTTTAAGTGCGAGACAGAATAGGTTAATTGGTGATTTATAGTGAAAAAATACATTTAAAAATTGTTTAGTCTCCTTACAAGATATCTATTTGAAAAACTTAGTCCTGCAATTCAGTAGGAAGAAAAGGCTTTATTACAGTATGATAAAAGTATGCCTCTAAAAGGCAAATCAGTCAGATGTGTTGGCTCATGCCTGTTATCCCAGCACTTTGAGAAGCTGAGGCGGGCAGATCACTTGAGCTCAGAAATTTGAGACTGGCCCGGGAAACATGGTGAAACCCTGTCTCTATTAAAAATACAAAAAATTTGCCATGCGTGGTGGCACTCTGGTCCCAGCTACTGGGGCGGCTGAGGTGGGAGGACTGCTTGAGCCGTGGGGTGGAGGTTTGCAGTGAACTATGATTGCATCACTGTACTCCAGCCTGGGCAACAGAGCCAGACTCTGTCTCAAATAAATAAATAAGTAAATTAATTAATTAAAGGCAAATAAAATTTATTTATAATTTATTTAGAATATTGGTACTTGAAAATAAATTTTTTTTCAGTGGTTCAATTTACCATAAATTTTTAATAATGCTTCAGTTAAGAATTATTTTATTTAGTCATTTTCAAATATCCGATATTTTAGAGGAATGCTATTAGTTCTCAGATGGGCAGATTTTTGGAATATACAAAATATGGAAAAACTTTCATAGGCTAAAAAAGAATAAAAATAAAACTTACATTCCTTGAGTGCACAATATTTGCCAGATATTCTAATGCTAGCAGGCATTTCCAGTTTGGGAGCTATTATAAATACAGATGCTGTGGATAGTCTTATCTCTTGGAATACATGTGCATGATTTTTGTTGGTTATACATCTAAGAATGATCATTTCTAAGTCACATCATAGGTAAGTATTAGCTTTAGGTGATAATACTAAACATTTCCCAAAGTGGTTGTCCGAAGTTTTCCTCTCATTTACAGTATAAAAGAATTCCAGAAGCATTTACTTCATCTTATAAGAACCAGAACTCTGATTATATTATTAGCATTAGAATTAAATTTAAAATTTTTAAACCAATTAGAGGCCAGGCCTGGTGGCTCACACCTGTAATCCCAGCACTTTGGGAGGCTGAGGCAGGTAGATCACTTGAGGTTAGTAGTTCGAGACTGGCCTAGCAAATGTGGTGAAACCCCATCTCTACTAAAAATACAAAAATTAGCTGGGCATGGTGGTGGGCACTTGTACTCCCAGATACTCGGGAGGCTGAGTCAGGAGGATCACTTAAACCTGGAAGGCAGAGGTCGCAGTGAGCTGAGATCCTGCCACTGTACTCAAGCTTAGACAATAGAATGAGACTCCATCTCAAAAACAATACTGTACAAAACAAAACAAAACAAAAACTAAAACCAAATAGAATTTCAAGAAATGAAAAAAAATACAGTAACAAAAATTAACCCAAAGCATGAGCTAAGTTGAGAATTAGACATAGCTGAAGACAACTTATAGAACTTTCAATTTACAGAAATTATTCAATATGCAGCACAAAGATATAGAGATGGAAAATGTGAGCAATTAAAAGACATTGAAGGTAGAATGGGAAGGTCCAACATATGTCAGAGAGGAGTTCCATGAGGAGAGAATGAGGGGAGGCAATAGTCAAAGAGATAATAGCTGAACAGTATTTATGTTAGATGATAGACATTAATCCTCAGATTTAAGGAACTCAACAAATTCCAAAAAGAATAGTTAAACACGCATACCTACACATAAAACTTTAGAGCGCCAAATATAAGAAAGAATATTAAAGAAACTATAAAGATTACATACAAAGGAATTGAAGGAATGGAATAATATCTTCAAAGAGCCAAGGGAACATTCTTAGCCAGCTAAAATATTTCAGAATGTCAAAGAAAGTTGTATTTAGAAAAAGAGTGAGTTTACTACTTAGATCTTGCAGAAAGATTACTAAATGATGTACTAACTGCAGAAGTAACTTAAATCTAGAACAAAGGAATATAATATAAGAAGCACTGGTGAACAAAGAAATTAATATTATAAGTGAAAAAGAGAAATATGCAAAGCAGTTATTTAAAATATGAGAGAATAAAATGAGCAATGTAATGCTGATAGACTTTAAAACTTAGGGAAAATGGGAAATCTTCTGGAAAAATAGAGATTTCCAAAATTGACCCAGCAAGTGTGAAACCTGACTATGTGAAGGAATAAAAAAAAATCCCCCTTTTTTTTTTTTTTTTTTTTGCTAAGGTCTGCTACACTTTTGCAAAACAGATTGTTCCTATCTTATATAACCTGTTCCAAAGACTAAAATAAATGGAGTGCTTTCCAACTCATTTTATAAAACCATTATAACATTAATACCAATACAGGAGAACTGTTTAAAAACTATAGGCCGATATCACTCATGAACATAATACAAAAATAAGAAAATACGTATGCAAACCAAATCCTGCAATGTATTAAAAAGAATTACAACCAAGTTTGGTTTATTCTAGAAATGAATAAATGGTTTAGCATTTGAAAATCTATATAAGTTATCACATTAACAGATCAAAGTAGAGAAACCATTTGCTTATCTCTACAGATGGAAAAAAGCATTAAAAAATCACCCATTCATAAAAAATATCTTAGAAAACTAGGAATAGAATGGGACTTCCTTGATCTGATTTTCTTAACTGCCAAACCCTATAACAAACATTGTAGTAAAACATGGAAATATTCCCTTTAAAAGCAGGAACAAAAATAATTCTGCCATTGCTACTGCTATTCAATTATAGCCAGCAAAAAAAGAAACAAGAAAGAAAAATGAATGACATGAGGACTAGAAACGAAAGACCAATTATTTATTTGATGGACATTGTCTACATAGAAAATTTTTAAATTATAGATGATCTATTAGAATTATTGAAAGTTCAGCAAGTTTGGATACCATCCAAAATATAAGAAAAATATAGGGTATTAGTTTGTTTTCACACTGCTGATAAAGACATACCCGAGACAGGGCAATTTACAAAAGAAACAGGTTTATTGGACTTACAGTTGCATGTGACTGGGAAGGCCTCACAATCATAGCAAAAGGTGAAAGGCACATCTCACATGGTGGCAGACAAGAGAAAAGAGAGCTTGGGTAGGGAAACTCCCCTTTTTAAAACCATCAGATCTCATGAGACTTACCATAAGAACAGCACAGGAAAGACCTGCCCCCATGTTTCAGTTACCTCTCACTGGGTCCCTCCCACAACACATGGGAATTCAAGATGAAATTTGCATAGAGACACAGCTAAACCATATCATTCTGCCCCTGGCCCCTCCAAAATCTCATGTTCTCATATTTCAAAACCAATCATGCCTTCCCAACAGTCCCCTGGAGTCTTAACTCATTTCAGCATTAATTCAGAAGTCCACAGCCAATAGTCTCATCTGAGACAAGGCAAGTCCCTTCTGCCTATGAGCCTGTAAAATCAAAAGCAAGTTAGTTACTTCCTACATACAATGAGGGTACAGGCAATGGGTAAATACAGCTGTTCCAAATTGGAGAAATTGGCTGAAACAAAGGGGCTACTGGCCCCATGCAAGTCCAAAATCCAGCAGGGCAGTCAAATCTTAAAGCTCCAAAATGAACTCCTTTGAGTCCACGTCTCACATCCAGGTCATGCTAATGCAAGAAGTGAGTTCCCATGGTCTTAGGCAGCTCCGCCCCTGTGGTTTTGCAGGGTACAGCCTCCCTCCTGGCTGCTTTCATGGGCTAGCGTTCAGTGTATGTGGCTTTTCCAGGTGCACGGTGCTAGCTGTCAGTGGATCTACTATTATGGTGTCTGGAGAACGGTGGCCCTCTTCTCACAGCTCCACCAGGTGGTGCCCTAGTAGGGACTCTGTATGAGGGCTCCAACCCCACATTTCCCTTCCACACTTCCCTAGCAGAGGTTCTCCATGAGGGCCCTGCCCCTGCAGCAAACTTCTGCCTGGACATCCAGGTGTTTCCATATATCTTCTGAAATCTAGGCAGAGGTTCTCAAACCTCAATTCTTAACTTCTTTGCACCCATGGGCTCAACACCGTGTGGAAGCTGCCAAGGCTTGGGGCTTCCACCCTCTGAAGCAACAGCCCCAGCTATACCTTAGCCCCTTTTAGTAATGGCTGCAGTGGCTGGAACGCAGGGCACCAAGTCTCTAGACCACACACAGCATGGGTAGCCTGGGCCTGCCCCACAGAACCATGTTTTCCTCCTAGGCTTCTGGGCCTGTGATGGGAGGGCCTGCTGTGAGGACCTCTGACATGCCCTGGAGACGTTCCACCCCCACCCCCCCACCACCCTCCCCACCCTGTTGTCTTGGGGATTAACATTTGGCTCCTCATTACTTATACAAATTTCTGCAGCTGGCTTGAATTTCTCCTCAGAAAACGGAATTCTCTTTTCTATCGTATTGTCAGGCTGCAAATTTTCTGAACTTTTATGCTCTGCTTCCCTCATAAACCTGAGTGTCTTTAACAGCACCCAAGTCACATCTTGAATGCTTTGCTGCTTAGAAACTTCTTCCACCAGATATCCTAAATCATCTCTTTCAAGTTCAAAGTTCCATAGATCTCTAGGGCAGGGACAAAATGTCACCAGTCTCTTTGCTAAAACATAACAAGAGTCACTTTTGCTCCAGTTCCCAACAAGTTCCTCATCTCCATCTGAGACAACTTCAGCCTGGATTTCATTGTCCATATCATTATCAGGATTTTGGGTCCAAGCCATTCAACAAGTCTCTAGGAGTTCCAAACTTTCCCACATTTTCCTGTCTTCTTCTGAGCCCTCGAAACTGTTCCAAACTCTGCCTGTTACCCAGTTCCAAAGTTGCTTCCACATTTTCAGGTATCTTTTCAGCAGTGCCCCACTCTACTGGTACCAATTTACTGTATTAGTCCATTTTCATGCTGCTGATAAAGACATATGTGAGATTGGGCAATTTACAAAAGGATGAGGTTTATTGGACTTACAGTTCCATGTGACTGGGAAGGCCTCACAATCATGGCAGAAGGTGAAAGGCATATCTCACATGATAGACAAGAGAAAAGAGAGCTTGTCCAGGGAAACTTTCAAGACCATCAGATCTCATGAGACTTATTCACTGTCAGGAGAACAGCACAGGAAAGACCTGCTCCCATGATTCAATTACCTCCCGCTGAGTCCCTTCCACAACACATGGGAATTCAAGATGAGATTTGGGTGGGGTCACAGCCAAACCATATCATATAGCATTCCTGTATAGTCTCTTGTATCCTGCAGCTCAAGCTGGTGAGGTGGTCTGAATGTGAGGGACTATCTCACTAAGAGCATGAGGCACTCCGATAAAGATACGGAAGATTAGGGCCTGACCTTCTCAGTTTCACTGATAACAGAGTAACTAACACTTGCTGTGATTTACAAGATAGAGAAAAGGTCAAAAATTTGACATTAGAGAATTAGGTAGCCAGGCTTCCTATGAACAAATAACAGGGAAGCCAAGTTGAATATTTGCATTTCCTATTCCACCACATTTTAGGAGAAGATGTTTAAGCATTATGAAATATGATCAGCTACTCCCTCAGTGAGGTTATATGCATTTGTCTTTGGGGACTTGGGTTAGCATGACTCCATGTGGTAACACGGATTAGGCTTAGCTGGTTTGGGCTTAAGATACAGCATATTAGCTGGATGCTTTAAGAGTAGAACAAATGGCTTTAAGTGGCAAGACTTATCAGATGTGATTCCATGGGAGAAATATTAATAGCCTTAAACTGGTACAGGTTGTTTTGAAATTAAGCCTGCGAAGACACTTGTTTGTCCTTGAAGATGAGAACATAAGAAGATAGGAGCTGTTCAAATGTATTTTTGCCATTAAAAGTAATGGCAAAAACAGCAATTACTTCTGCACCAACCTAATGTAAGAAAAATACCACAGACTGGGTGGGCTTAAACAACAGAAACTTATGTCCCAGTTCTGCAGGATGGGAAGTCGAGATCATGGGCAACAGCACAATTGGGTTCTGGTGAGGGCTGTCAAGGAGCCAGGGCAAGCAGGCTCTCTGGTTTCTGTTTTTATAGGGGCACTAATTTCATCCTGAGGGCTTCATCCTCGTGACCTAATTACTTCCCAAAGGCCCCATCTCTAAATATGATCACATTGGGGATTAGGGTTTCAACATATGAATTTGGGAGCAGAGAGGGGGAACACAAACACTTAGGCCATCATAGACTTACAAGGCTGAATCCTAGCTGAGTTATTTATTATTATCAGATGTGGTACAGATTTTCTCCATCAGTGGCATATTGCCAGGAACATCAACTTTGGAACTGGGAAGAGACATACTTAGCTCTCTGAACTGTTTCTTCATCTTTATATATGCATATATCATTACCTGTTTTTCATGGTTTCAGGTTTTTACTGTTGGGGATTCAATCCAAGCAATGTTAGTTTCCTTATGTTTCTGTTTCCTCACCTGCTGCCTCTCATCCCCCATCCCCAACCAGGACCCAAAGATGGACTATGTCATATTGATGGGTTTTAATTTTGCTCTTAGAAAAGAGAAGATAACTGATATTAATCATAGAAATTCCTATGAAGCTTTTTTTTAATGAGACAGCAGCCTAATTGTTCACATGTAATCTCAAATTGGGATGATGTATTGTGGTGAAGAGGTTAGATTCACTATTTTCTTATCACTTTATGTAAATTAGATGTGTAGAGTCAAACTCAGTTCTTAGATCAGGCTGGTTGGGAGTCTGGAATGTTGATAAGAGACTGTGTACATTGAACTTCCTTGTACATAAAAACTGGGTAGTCTTAGATCAGATAAAGTAGCAATGTCCCAAGAATTGAACTCTCTTTGGAACAGAGCTAACCACTCTCTTGGGAAATAAAATTTTAATTTAACTATCTGATGGGTTCCCAGGAACTGTCTTTAATTGGTGGCTAGTCGTTTAAATTGAGATGGTAATTTAGTTCAAAACCAGGAAGTATATTTGGGTTCTTAGAAAGACCTCTAGGAAGCCAATCAAACAAGCACCTTATCTCCTTTCATATAGAGCATGGGTTACCCATAAATTGCCTCTTGTAACAATAATTCCAATTCTTTATTACAAAATGCAAGTAAAATAGAAAAAAAGTTAAAAAAAAAAACCAGTGCAATTCTCATACTATTTAAAATATTTTACTGAAGGTGAAGGAAGACCTGAAAATGAAGCCAAAAGAGGTGAGAAAACTGCACTAGTAGCTAATTCCCACTAACGACCCCTTAAAATGATCATGGTTTTTTTTAGAGGTACTCCAAAACTATTCTATTCAACTTTTCAAAATGAAAATCATTTTATTGGACTTTTTTCTGACTACAAGTGTAATCAATCTGCATTGTAAAGTTTTTTTTATAAGTTCAAAAAAATACAAGCCTTTCTCTAAAATTCTTAGTTCTCTCAGTCTCAGCTAATAAGCTTACCTTGCTTTACTGAGCACTGACGTGATTCTTCCATTTTTCTTCAACTCTACTCAATAAATATATAATTGGTGGATATTTATTTCTCTCTTTTTGGCCAGAAAAATTTCTTATTACTCAAAATACTTAAACTCAATAGACAGTGGTTCCATTAAGTTTTAAGAGCTTCAGATCTTGGTAGTTAGTGGCAAGAATACCCACAAATAGACTAAGTTTATGGGGGGAAAATAACTTGCTGGGGAAAACAAAACATTTTCTTTGAATTCTTTATTATTGTCTCAGGCATTATGGTAGGCCAGGTCAATATACTTTTTCATCTGGATTTCTGTGGCATGATTGGTTCATGCCACTGATCTCTACCCACATGCTCAGAGTTGCCAAATTTACCCTAAATCTATTCAAGAACAATTTTTTACATCATTTTTACAATTTAAGAATTTTCAACGGGTGTCTGTTACTTATCTTAACAAAACACCCTAGCTTGGCACCAGCAGGTTGAACATGCCTTGCTCGTTATTCTCTCATAGACTCATTTTTTCTCATCCGTATGTATTCTATCTGCTCCATGCTCATTGCCATGCCTGTTCTTTGGCATAGGCTATATGCACTCATTCCCTTCTTTCAACAATTTAAATGGTAGGATTGTCTCATGGTTCAGATCCAAACTTACCCACTTTTCATTGACCTCCTGTTATTTGCATTTTACAGTATTTTCTGTCCTCTCCCACTGTTATGCATTTACTAGTTTGTTTGCTTATAGCTATACTTTAGTTATTTTATAACTATCTTATCTCTGTGGCTGGCTCTATGTTGGAATTGCCGATGTAATATGAAATACAACATCTGTGGTATAGATCCTTGTCCAGAAATACAGAAAACCTAGAAAATACCATTGTTCTGAATACTTTATCACCCTATTCAAGCCAAATATTCTACCATCAGAAGTCCACCAGTTTTGTTGACAACTCATCATTTTTTCAAATCTCCATACCTTTACAATGGATACTGCTCATAACAATTAAGGGATTAGGAATTAAATAGGAGGTTTGCCGCCCCGAACTAGGGCCAGATTTAGCAGGCCATTCTGAGGACACCTGAGATGTTGGAAAGCAACATAGAATAATAGGAGCACTGGCTTTGGACTCAGGCCTGGGTTCAAATTCAAGTTCTAGCACATATTAACAGTTACCTTATTTTTTCCATTTTCTCATATTTAACACAGAAATTATACATACCTCACAATGCTAGTGTGATGATTAGATGAGATGGCATGGCCAGGTGCAGTGGCTCACGCCTATAATCCCAGCACTTTGGGAGGCTGAGGCGTGCTGATCACCTGAGATCAGGAGTTGGAAACCAGCCTGCTCAAAATGGCGAAACCCCATCCCAACTAAAAATACAAAAAAATTAGCTGGGTGCGGTGGTGGGCACCTGCAATCTCAGCTACTCCAGAGGCTGAGGCATGAGAATCGCTTGAACCCGGGAGGCAGATGTTGCAGTGAGCCGTGATCATGCCACTGCACTCCAGCCTGGGTGACAAAGAGAGACTCCATCTCAAAAAAAAAAAAAATAATAAAATAAAATAAAAATGAGATGGCATGTGAAGGGCTGTTATGGTTCTTAGCACATAGTAGATGCTCAATAAATAGTAACTATTATCTCTAAGTTAGAGTTAATTCTCCACTACATCCGATGAGGTTAGCAGTTAAGTGAAATATCACAAACCATAAAATATTCCTACATAGATAGTTTCTTATGTCGAATTATCTGGAATTCGTGAGTACCAATTCATTCAACATTTGGCAGTTAGTTTGCTTTCTAAGAAAAAATATTCAAAAGATTGAAAACTGCCTCCTTAGCCAAGGACCACAGCAGAACTCACTCTGTCCTCATAGAGGGCATACACTGTAAGACGTCAAGATAATGCCTGTAGTGCTGGGGTGAATGTAGTTCAAATGCCAAGTGCACATGAATTTATATTGTGAAACAACTCCTAAAATGATAGAATCTTGGCTTTGAGAAATTTTATTCTTCTTTGTAAAAATCTCCCTCATAGCTTCCCAGATAGATCATCTGACTTCTGGTTGAAGGGGAAGCTCACCATTTCACAAACCAGACCGTCGTCTTCTAAGTTATAACCAATAGACAGTCCTCTCTTAATTAAATCCAGAACTTCCTGCTGTAGGATACAGTAAATTCCTCTTCAAAGTTTAGCCTGTTAACTTCCTTTAAAATTCAAGATGGAGAAAATTGTTAAGTACAATGAGTTCTGAGTTCCTCTCTAAAGAACCAATATGTCAGTATGTTCAGCTTCCCGGTTCTTTGTTCTCCATCTTAAAGTCTGACTTTCTCGTTCTTTATGTCTCCTTGCCCCTAGTTTCAGTAAACAACCCCCTCCTAGCCTCTATCACCTGCTCTGTCCTTAGTCACCTGCTCTGTCCTTAGGCATCCTTAGTCACCTGCTCTGTAACCATCCCTCCCACCAAAACTACTCACCCTGCCACTCCGGCTCCTACCTTTGCTCTCTTTAAAATAGCCCAGTCAAAATTAGCTTAGACTGTGTGGTCCAACCCTAGCCAATAGGGGAAAGACAGAGCAGTAGGGACTAGCTGCATTAGGAATAAGACCCCCTTCCCCTCCCTTGTCTGGTGTGCTTTCACCATTGCTCCATCTGCAAAACACACCCTTCTATAGAAGTAAATTGCCTTGCTGAGAAAACTTTTGCCTGAGTGCTATTTTCACTTGGTGGCACTGAGCATTTACTTCCAACACTGCCATGACTTCTTCCTGCTGGTTCTAGTACTGCCCATCAGAGCAATGTAGATTAACTACAGTCCCTTGTCCATATGAATACCCCTCAGATCTCTCTTCTCATTCCCCTTAACTTCTTCAGGATAAATATTCTAATTTCTTCAGTTATGTGGCTATGCCCCCTTTCAAGGTATATTAGTCAAATATTTAATTTAAAAATCATGAGCTAATAAATATGTGAAAGTCCGTAATTCCAGGGAGAAGCTAAACTATGTTGATCAAATTGGGACAGATTGTTTTTAACACTCAAGGCAGTGAGACAATGGAAAGTGACTCATATTGAAAGGCTCATATGCCCTAAGTAAAAAAACAGAACATGCAATATAATATGAAATTTGAAATAGCAAATTTTGGACCAATGGTTATTGCAGTATTTATCTGATTTTTAACAATGTCTTATATTCACATTTGTAAGCAAATAAAAGTTGGCCCCATCTTAATGCCAAAAATGGTTATCAAAATAAATGTAGGTGAAGACTTATAGAAGCTTGGATTCATGGGCCCAAGCAGTAATGTTCTTCTCTGTTTAAACTGAGATGAAATTATATAAAGCACCAAAGCAAAGAATCATGCTCAACTCCACAAACATTTCATGCCTTCCATATGTCAGGTGCTGGAAATAAGTACATAAGATACATAGATTACATAGAGTACATAGTTCCTATCCTCAAGATGCTCAGAATTTGGTGGTGGGAGTAGTGGTGGTAGAACAAATATAGGTAACAATAAAAGACAACAACAACAACAAAATCAGATGCTTATTTATTTCCAGGCATGTCTCCCTCTTTGGGGATTGTTAAATCTACTTATACCATAGAAATATAGTGTCTATTAATGATGATTTAAAGACTTCAAAATGCATTTAAGTTCAGCGTAAAGATCTTTTGACAGATCTTGTATAGGAACATGAGGCTTGTTTACTGACAGATGCACATCAGTAAACTTAAAGACCAAGCTCAACACAAAAATGAATGCAGAACAACTTTAAAAACCAAACAAGTGAGAAGAAATAGACTGATGGTATAGTTGACAACTTATATAGTTGTAAATATAATGAACAGAACTGGATTATACATTACACGGTCAGGAGATACTGTTCCACAATAGTCTCATGCTCTGCATTAAACTCTTATTTGGAACTATTCCCCAGTTTGGGTTGCCAGACATTTAGTTACACCTGGAGAACCAGAATGGGTCTAGAGAAGCCTAATAAATGTGAGTAAAGGAAATTCTGTGAGAAAAACTAAAGAATTTTTTTCTGCAGGAATGAGAAGCTTGGAGGGGCTATTTGATTTTTGTCTTCCACATAAGGAAGATAATGTCAATCACTTCTCACTTCAGTGACATAATGAATAAGACTACAATGGCCTACAGTACCATTTGGAAAATTTAATTCATAAGAGCTTTTAAACATATCATGATATATATTAAAATATTATAATGGGAAACTGCCATGGTTTGAATGTTCCCTCCAAAATTCAGATGTTGCTGATGTGATAGGATTAAGAGGTAGAGCCTTTAAGAGGTGATTAGGCCTTTGGAGCTGTTCCCTTGTCAATGGGATCAAAACCCCTTTAAACGAGGCTTCTTGTAGCATTTAGCTGGGGTTCCCCACCTCTGGAGGATCCAGCCCTCACCAGAAAACCTACCAAACCTGCTTGTGCCATGATGTTGGACTTCCCATCCTCCAGAACAGTGAGAAAACACATTTCCATTATTTATAAATTATCCAGTCTTAGGTATTCTGTCACAGTAGCACAGAATGGGCTAGAACAGAAACTCTGCTGGTAGCTTTACATTTTCGCTTGTTTGGCTATATAGGTGATCTAATGATTTGCAATTTGATTCTGGGAAAGTGGTAAACAAGAAGAGGTCTTTCCCACAGTGTCGTTAAGGTTCACAACAAGGTTTTAAAGCCTGCTTGGGCATAGAAACAACTAGGAGTAGTAAAAAAAGAGTTCAGGAAAAGTTTCAGGAGCAAAGTATAAGACATTTTCTTTTTTTTTTTTTTTGACACGGAGTCTCGCACTGTCACCTGGGCTGGAGTGCAATGGTGTGATCTCGGCTCACTGCAACCTCCACCTCCCAGTTTCAAGCTATTCTCCTGCCGCAGCCTCCCGAGTAGCTGGGATTACGGGTGCCTGCCACCACACCCAGCTAATTTTTTGTATTTTTAGTAGAAACGGGGTTTCAATATGTTGGCCAGGCTGGTTTCAAACTCCTGACCTCGTGATCTGCCTGCCCTGGCCTCCCAAAGTGCTGGGATTTACAGGCATGAGCCACTGCATCCGGCCAAGACATCATTTTCATACCCACTCCTAGTTCTTCATCAAGAAACATTTTTAGGTGTCTTGAGTTACAGAAAGTGTTAAAGAATCAATACACCATTTCTGCTTCTGAATTTTTAAAGCTTTGTATCCTAAAACCTTAATTAGAGTCTGACATGAAAATGTGTCTGTTGCCTACTCAGAGAAGATATCTGGGCCTCTCAGCCAAATCTGAATAAAATCTTAGCAAATACAAGATAAGTTCACTGTTTTGGAGAGACCATTTTAGATTGAACACACAAAAACTAGCACATAAAACCTGGATCAGTGAGAAATATATGTAAGAAATAGCCATGTTTTCCAATAACCACTAAAAGATTTTTTTCCCTAGACCAGTAGACTGTTATTATATGAGAAACAAAGAGGCAGAATCTAAAAATGAGTTTCCTCAATGGTCATACCTATGTGCTATTCTATCAGGGTTCATATCCCATAATGGTATTTTTTTTTCTGTCTCCTCAGGAAGTTTATCTTGTTTGCATTTAAATTTTCCTCTACCCACTCAGTTGGCTTTGGCTTCTTATTTTGTAACCTGAGATAAGTTCTGGGGGTAGGGGTGGAGGTGGTGGGAGCAGGTGGGGAGTTAGTGTCATTTTCTATTCTTTATAAATCTTTTCTGTGATTTGCGTTACCTCTCTCTAGCGTACAGGAATTCTCTAGCCTCCATGTGAATGAACACTCGCAAACTATGCCATCTCCCTCTCCAGTCCTCACCACTTCATTATCAGAAAACCAACTGAGACATTTGACTCTGTGATAGGCTTGTAAGAGCCCCAGTGGCAGACAAATGAATCCCAGGGCCCGGATCCTTCCTGACAAGGTCACATCATCTCACTGCTTAGAGTACTTTTAGAAAGGAGGTCCCTTCTGCCTCGCCGGCATAACCTCCCTTGCTTCTCCCAGAGGTGCAAGCTCTGACTGGTCTGCCTGAGGCAAAAATGAAAGTTAAAAGTGCTCGTTTAAGTAGAGAAACCAGTGGAGGGAGTCAGCTATGTACCTCTGTGGTCTGTCTGTCTGATGTGGAAGTTTTATGGGGCTGGGGATGGAAATGGGAGTTCTTTACAGAGCAAAGAGTATGTGAGTGCCTTGATTTGATTCTGCTAACTGCAAGTTTACTATTTAACATGCAATCAATCCTCAATCCAGCTCAGTATTTGTTTCCTGTCAACAGCATGGACCCTAGGGTGAGATTGCTTATGTTCAAATTCCAGGATTTTATCATTGCTGTTTTTACGACTTTTACTTCTATGAACTCTGGAGAAAACAAAACCACTAAACACTTGCTACAGCCCCTCACCCTAACCACATTCACCTCAGGCCATCGCTGGGTCCTTCCTCACCCCTCTCACTTCATTCCCCAGGTTTTAAAAAGTTGTGTCAGCACTTTCAAAATACTGCAGTTTCTCTCTGCCACCACCAGTTTGTGGAGTTCTTGGTTCCTGTCGCCTCTATCCTTGTTCAAGCCCAGGTGAGGACAGAGGGGCAGAAATGCTATGCCCTGACTCCCAGTTCTAGGCTGGGCGGCTGGGAGGAGAGCCAGCTTTCCCGAATCCCAGAGGCAGAGGGCGCCAAGTTCCCTCGACGCATCTTCCCTCCAAGTCTTACATGGCATCATCTTGACCAGAAGCATGGCCTGCAGTCCTGAGGAGAGAAGTCAAGGCTATTTTCCAGGCCCAACCTGCAAGGACCTGTTCACACTGGCCTGGACCTGAGGGAGGCCCCGCAGAGAGGAGAGCAGAGAGGCCCACTCACAGAAGGGTGGTGGTGCGGTCTCCCCACCAGCCCCAGGCTTGTCCCTCCTGCTCCACTCTCTCCAGTGCACACCCATGAGGGCAGCCGGGCAGATGGCAGAGGCCACAGGCTAGGTCCTGCCTTAGTCATCCCTGCCAGACCTGACCTGGGTCTCCCCCACCAGCTTGGCCAGCCCTGGGATGGAGAAGGAAGGGTCAGGCTCCAGCCTGGCAGGAGCAGCTCGGCTCGGTGTGTAGGCCTCGCTCCCTCATGGCCTGCTTCATCTGTAGACCAAAGTCTGGTCCAATTTGTTCTCAAACTGAGTGAAAGAAATTTTCAAGTTCATGGGTTTCTCTTCTGATGGAGGCCAGAGACTCTCACCCACTTTTTCTTTCCTTCTGACCTGGTAACTGGGAAGTAAGAAACACAAATTTCTAAGTGTCTCCTCTGCCTAGATCACATCAAGAACTGATGCCATCCCCTCAGTGTGGAACCCAGGGGTCTCCTAAGGATGATTCTAGCACTAGGTTGATAGAAGTTTAAAGCTGGGGAAGGAAGAGCACAAGAAAATTACATAACTTAAGTGAAGAACTAGGCCTAAAAGTGGAACCTTGCATTTGAGCATAATTGTTTAGCATGGTGTGCCTGAAATATGTAGAACTGAATAATTTGTTTTATGTAAGTATAATCAATTTGTATACATTAAAATTGATACTGGCTGGGTGCGGTGGCTCACACCTGTAATCCCAGCACTTTGGGAAGCCAAGGCGGAGG
Organism: Pongo pygmaeus; assembly: GCF_028885625.2. NCBI lineage: Eukaryota > Metazoa > Chordata > Mammalia > Primates > Hominidae > Pongo > Pongo pygmaeus. The sequence continues at coordinate 90,164,754 of NC_072384.2, forward strand.
GATCACCTGAGGTCTGGAGTTCGGGATCAGCCTGGCAAACATGGTGAAACCCTGTCTCTACTAAAAATACAAAAATTAGCCTGGCATGGTGGCAGGCGCCTGTAATCTCAGCCACTCAGGAGCTGAGGCAAGAGAATCACTTGAACCTGGGAGGCGGAGGTTGCAGTGAGCCAAGATCGCGCCATTGCACTCCAGCCTGGGTGACAAGAGCAAGACTCCGTCTCAAAAAAAAAGAGAAAAAATTGATACGTATCAGACAAATCAATTAATATAGGTATACTTACATTCTATGATTGTCAGGATGTACCAACTCCAATCCCATTAATCATACTAGCATGAAGAAAAATTACATTTCTGGGCCACTGGGTTTGTATATAACCTTAGCTAATTTAAGCCTGGATAAAAATAAGAATGCTTGGTTCATTTAAAATCTAAGATTCTGAGCTAGATTCTTGTGTAACTTAAACTTCTCAACTCTTCTGCAATCTAGGTTTATTTTTTACTATAATGTACCCTCAAAGAGCTAACTCTCAGTTTATAGATTGTTTGTTTTTTAAGTTCCATTCTCTTTCGTTGTACTGCTGAACTCTGGGCCTCTGTGTCCTCATCTGTAATGTGGAGTCAAAATTATCACTAAGGTCCCTTCAAGCATGAATTTCGCATTGACTAATCCGTTGTAGAACACAAGGAAAATAATGGTTCTTTTGTAGTTCTCTTGGGACTTTTACTATTGCTAGAAATCATGCTGGGCAGATGCAGGCATCACATGGACTGTGCGGGGAAGTGTAACTGAATAATGGCCATGTTTTGAGGCAGTGGTATTCAATGCTTTAAAGAGTGAGAAAATGGCCTTTAGAGATACTTTGTTTGAAAGAGAAACACGCTTGGAAAATGTTCTTGAGTATTTCTGTATGGAAAAGTATAAAATGGATATGTCCTTTAAATGTTTAAGTACTTCCAACACTTTTGCTTTGCACACTCATGGTGCAAACGAGGTGGGAAGGGCGGAATCCCTGGCCTAGCTCTACAAGAGTGGGGTTTCAGGTCAAAGCAGGTCTGGCAGCTCTGCCTGGCCCGAGCGCAGAACCCTTAGCTGGGAAGGCCGCGGCCAGGCTGCGGGGCCCCCTGCAGGCGGGCTCAGTGCCGCGGCCCAGCACCTGTTGTCCCAAGGCAGGCCCCGCGGGGGAGAGGCCTTGGAGGGCAGCGCCCCCTCTCACCCGGGCGGAGCTCAGGAGAGTTCGCAGCCCAGGAGGCCGAGACCAGGGGCAGGGCCAGCGAAATGCCTCGCTGGCTCTTACTTTCATTGACCTCTGCGATGCCTCGCTGGCTTCTGCTTTCATTGACCTTTGCGGGTCTGTTCCCGCTGCGGCGCCGGCAGCTGCTTGGTAGTTGCGGGGGGCGTGAGGGCGGTGGCCCAGACCAACCGGCTGGCAGCCCAGCTCCGCTCCGCCCGCCCCTGCCTCGGACCCTGCGCCTGAGGAAGTATCGAGGCAACCCTCTGCCGCCCGAAGTTCATGGGCCGCTCCCAGAGGGCGCGCCCTGGAGCCGAGCGCCCTTGGGCGGCCATCTGGGGGCCGGGTGCGGGGCGCGAACCCGCGAGGAGCGCGCGGCGGGAGCGGCGGCGACGGCAGGAGGAGGGGCCGGGAGCCCGAGCGCAGCCGAAGGACGCCCCGTCCTCCACATGCTGCCACTTGGCTGAGCCGGGCGCCAGCGAGAAGGCGGCGCCGCTGCCCTGGCAGCTGGACTACACTTTGCCCCCGCCGGGCCTCAGCTGCCGCCCGCCCAGACGCCAGCAAGCCCCCCTCCCACGGCAGCGCTGCTCCGGGAGCTTCGGAGACCCGCCCCGGGCCTGAGAGCAGGCTGCCTCCGGGACCCCACGGCTGTCCGGACGTGCCATGGGCGCGCAGCTGCCGGGCAATGTGTTGTGTAAGTGAACATCTGGGAGGTGGGTGACTGGTGAAGGGCGGGTGTCTGTCGGTCTTTGCTTGTCAGCTGTGCCTTTTAGATTTTTCAATGGCAGAAACCCATGAGTTACAGGAGGCTGTAATTAAACGAGACCTTTCTCAGCCAGCTGCCGTGGATAGAGCCTCACCTCTCCGTCCCCTAATCGAGAAGAGTTAGCCCCTACCCCTTCAATTTTGTTCTGGGCTTCCCAGTGAAAGGTATCTCATTATGAGTTGCAATTCCACCCTGCTTCCTACCTGAAGAGTGAGTGAAGATTTTTTCAGGTAAGAGATTTGCCCCTGAACATTGCATTGATATGCCAAGCTGTCAGGCTTGTCCTCTGAATGGCATATCATGAGCAAAGTATTAGTTCTCGTGTTCTTTGGAGCTGTGGGAGGCTGAATATTGAGGCGAAATGATGCAAATAAGAAATTAAGAGGAGTAGACGGGTAAGATCCTTTAGCTATGAGTTAAGGGGTCAAAGAAACAAAGCGGAACAATTGGAGTTGTCTCGCTTATGTCTCTGGTCTGACACCAGCCCTTCCCCTATCCTTTAGGGAATTAGGTTAACATAAAATTGTAAACTAGTAAATGTTCTTATCAAAGACCATCTTTTTAGGATCTAGTGTATGTGGCAGCTCTCTCAGGGAAATTTTTAGATAAGAATTCGGAGGAATATGGAATCTACTTTTATTATGACAAAGTATAAATCAAACCAAGATCAACAGTTGGCTATTCCTTTTTCCCTTTGGATGAGGCTGTTTTCAAACACCTAACATGGCTATCATAAATAGATGGCAAATAACATTATTTACGCATTCTGCTTTCAAGCAGAATGGTCTGGAAGAATAATTTCAGTTTTTAATTTTGTTTTGCCATTAAAAAAAATTATAAGCATTACTTATTTAGGTCCACACAATGTTGTAACAAAAGGATGCTTTAAAATTGTAGACCAACCTCCAATCCATTTTATTATCTCCTCTATAGCACTCCTGACAGGCCAGCCACATTCTGATTGAACACTTCAGTGACAGGGAGCTCATTACATTTTGAGGGGTTCCTCCTTTTCTGTTGTTAGCAAGGCCTTGTTTACGCTGAACTGACAATCGCTTAGGAAGCAGTACCTGTTTCTCATTAGTCCTACCTGGCCAATAGCGCTCCAACTGTGAACTTAGAAACAAGATTTTTCTGCAAAAAGGATCTAAAACTTTAGTCAGAGTCTGAAAAGGGTCCATGACCCAAAAATAGTTAAGAAATGAAAGGTCTAAAGTGATACAAAATAATATTTTTGTCTCCTTTGCTTGACAGCCTTTCAGATCCCTGAGCCTCAGTTTCTCATCTGTAAAATGGGAATAATATACTTTGTCTACCCCTAGGGTTATTGTGAGGATTAAATTAATAATAAAGTACTTAGTAGAGGTGCCTAAGAGTCAGTAAATGTTAGTTATCTTCAATAAATAATCGTTTTTATGTTTCCTTCCTTACCTAAGACCCTTCTCTGTGCTAAAGATCCTTAGCCCAAAATTGAATTCAATAAGTCAGTTTAACCCAAACAGTGCAGGGTGCAATGAGTTGCCATCTTCAAATGAAATCATCTATTGCTTAATTGGCATTTGTAGTAAATACACGGAAGTTGACTAAAAACCTCACCTCCATACCCTGTGTGCTTTGCTGTCAAGCAAAGGAGACAAAAATAAAGTTAGGCTTTATTAATTTTTAAATTATGCAGTTAAACATTTCTTGAATCCGAATTTCTTTTTTCTGTTGGCTTGTATTACTTAAAGCCTCTGTATGGTTTGCAGTTTGTTAGATGTTTTAATCTTATGTCATTCATCATGTTAATTCTACTTTTCAGTTTTGTGTCACCTACACATTTGCTGAGTTTATTCACCAGACATTCAAGTCACTGATAATAGACAGGACAAGTCCTTTTGCTATGACCATGGTACCTCTAGAAACCTGTGGCACAGTAGGAATGGTCCTGGATTTTTGGAGGCTGGTTTTGGAGTCTGGCCCTGATACCTATTAGCTTTGTGACCTTGAGAAACTTCAGTATCAATAAAATGAGGTAACGTCTGCCTTTCAGGGTGGTTGTTAAAATTCAAAGTATTGAAAGCGCCAAGTACAATAATGGCTGGAAACCTAGTTGGCCTTCAGTAGATTTTGCTTGAACTAATGAATTAGCTGGACTCTGCCCTTTCTTATCAAACTTTTCTAGTCCATAGAACAGTCTTCTCCATAAGGACATTATGAGAAAAATGTCTTGCTGAAAAGTAAAGATCTTGCATATTCCCTGATCTACCACAAAAGTAAATAACATTAGTTTAAAAATGAATGATTCTTAGCAAATTGCTAGTTCCTAGAAATCCCCAGTCTTTTCCTCCACCTCTCATTGTTCCTTGTTTAATGTTTAAGTTTTGAATTTTGCCAGAGATAGATGTCAAACTATTAGTCTGTAAAGTCTAGGAATTCTAATTCTTTCCTTTAATTTTGAATATTAAAAATAAAAACACAGGGGGAAAAAAGTTCTGTTTGAATCTCTAGCCTCTTGAGACTGCCCTTCTTCTCCATGTTTTTATAGAGGTTGTCAGAATAGTTCTGTGCTGACATCTGCAGGTTTTCTTGGTACCCTGGAATATAATTCACCAGAATGTGAAGGCATGGACTATTTTAAAATGACCTCTTCTGCTTGCACCTTAGTTCTCTCTTAGTGAGGTTTCCACGCTTTCCAGCTTGAAAATCATTTGCTTTTAAGGGAGCAAAACGTTGCTGAGCAGTTTTGTTTTCTTTCTCATTAGAATAAGCCATCTATCCTTGGATTTGAGAATTTTAAAATGAGCCTTTCTTACTATACTTTCCACATAGTAAGTATACTATGCACAACAGGCACTAAGTTGGTGGTTGAGAAATAGAACCACTCATGGTGTTATAATGTTAAAAGTTTTGGCAGTAGTAAATAACTCTAATCAGTATCTCACATGGGAAGAGCCTTGTATTTTAAGAATGAATTTATTCCTTGTAAGTTAAAAGTTGTGAAATTAAGAGTGTTTCACAAGGGGCTGAAGGTAACATAAATTAGTGAAGCTGAATGGGAGGGAGTAACAGATATGTGACCCAAAGAGTGAATGCCTAGCTTAGAAATATTCTAATTCAGAACAGTTTCAACACTGCACTGGCCCAACAAAACACTGGCCCAAACACTACTGCAAGTTTGTAGCCTTTGCATGTAGACAGCCTGCAAGAGGCAGAACTATGTAAATTTCACTGTTTTCTTCCCAACATCTAACATACTGTAGGCACATGGATAGTTGATAAATAGGAAAACTTTAGTAAGCATTCATTAATCGCCTTGATGTAGAGAACTGTTCTGTACAAAATAAAGAAAAAAATAACTCCTGCCTTTGAGGAATATCTAATCTCATTTGGGGAGATAGCATTTATAAATTAAAGACTAGACTTCAGTTCGAGAACAGAATTCTGAGGAAGGGTGGGAGGAGGACTGGGAAGTCTGCAAGAAGGAGATGGGGCTTCCCCTATCCTCAAAGATAGTACTTGGGTTTAAGTAAGGAACAGGGGAAAGGGTGCTGGGTGGAGATAAAGGTGAGGTGGGGTGTTTCAACTTAAAGGAGGACTAGGAGTAGGAAATGAGAATGGGTGAGCCAAGGAGACTCACTTGATGGGAGAGGAAATTTCCTTGTATTAGTGAGAAATTAAGTCCATTGGGTAAAAACAGGGCTTTAAAAAATGTTTACATTAAATGTACCTCTCTTCCCCCGAGACACTGTATTGTTGGCCACAGAAAACAGGAACCACACAGTAACTCTTCAGGTAAAGATGTGGAGTATATGGATCATGAAAGAACTATGAAACTTTACATGGCAAAATTTTCTGAATTTCTTGGTCCTCTGACCTAGAGTCCTAGTGAATTTGAACACTATGTTCTTCCCTGTCTCTATACCAGAGTAATGATTCTTTTCAATGCTCAAAATTACATATACTGCTGCCTAGAATTTAATTAAGTGCATAGCACTTAACACTCTTTTATTAATGTATGCCTCCTACTTGTTCTAAAATGAAGTGGTTTTACTACATAAAGACTAATAGAAATTGAATTTGTAGGGGAGGAAAAAAGCTCTCCTCTACCCTCTTAGGTTTATGACCAAGGCCTGTGAATCAAACTGATAAAAGAGTAATGGCATAAATAGAACAGATTTAAACACACGTATGCACAGGAGTTTGCAAAAGAAATGTGACTCGAGGAGGTGATTAGAATTTGGGGCTTATCTACCAACTTAACAAAATGATAAAGTGGGAAGAGGTTCCAGATCAGTCTTCTTTACTAGTTGGTCAGAGCTCCTTTTCATTTTTCTGTGAGGATTTATATTATGGTGCTGGAGGAATTGCTGCAGATTGAAGGTCAACATTCATGGCCATAAATAGGAGTGGCCAGATGAAGCCACCTGGTAGCCACAGTGAAGCCCAGAAGGGCTTAGGGAAATACCTGCTTGTGTATGTGTGTGGTTTTTTTCCTCTACCTGGAGGACCTGGTAAATGAGATGAAGTATTGATACCTGGACTTAAGACATCTATCGCCTGTTCAACAGTTAGTCTATCATCTAATTGTTCAAAATCCTAAATTACTGTTGTCATTCTTAGATTATAATTCTCATTCCTCAATTATAATCTGGAGATATAATAGAACACTTAATAATTAGATGTTAGTATCTTTAGGAGACAATCTGGAGAGATAAGGAATGGAAATAACACAGAACATGTTCCATGTTCCAAGGGAAGTTCTAGATGCTTTACATATAGATTCACAATTTTTATGTTTTTGAGACGGAGTCTTCACTCTTGTCCCCCAGGCTGGAGTGCAGTGGTGCAATCTCGGCTCACTGCAACTTCTGCCTCCCAGGTTCAAACGATTCTGCTGCCTCAGCCTCCCTAGTAGCTGGGATTACAGGCGTATGCCACCACACCTGGCTGATTTTTTTTATTTTTAATAGAGATGGGGTTTCACCATGTTGGCCAGGCTGGTCATGAACTCCTGACCTCAGGTGATCCACCCACTTTGGCCTCCTAAAGCACTGGGATTACAGGCGTGAGCCTCCATGCCCGACCAAAATCACAATTTTTAGATGACTGAGGTAGAGCCTAGTTCACAGATAAAATCATACCATACCGCTTTATTCAGGTTTATTAGAATCTCAAACATTGTCTCATTTCTTAACAATGTTATTTTCTCTGCCTCTCTATTGAGAAATTTTGGCCCTAAGTGTGACCACATGGAGTCATCCTGAGCCCATCCTGTCAGTGAGCAGCTGTACAATGTGTGTGCTCTAAGTGCCTAAGGATGAAACCGACTACTCAGTTTCTAAGGACCCTACAGTAGTATTCTTTGGGTGACCTTCATACTTACCAAAGTCATATTTACAGTATTTTGTAGCTTTTCCTTTTTGGTGAAAGACAAAGAACACTACATTTAAATTGTGTCCATTTCTGTTTGCCTGTTTAACCAATGTCATTTGATCCTGTTGTGAATTTATAGTCCAAGTGAATGATTCTCAATACTCCCAGTACAAAGACCTCCATTTACTGTCCAGTTTTCATGGAGCCCTACAAGAAAGTATATTCTTAGTATCCATTATTAGAGAACATATAACGACAAACATGTTACTAGGAACTGAGTTATATATATTTTTTATAAACTTATTTTTTATTTTTTTTGAGACTGAGTCTCGCTTTATCACCCAGGCTGGAGTGCAGTGGCGTGACCATGGCTCACTGCAACCTCCGCCTCCCAGGTTCGAGTGATTCTCGTGCCTCGGCCTCCTGAGTAGCTGGAATTACAGGCATCTGCCACCATGCCCAGCTGATTTTTGTATCTTTAGTAGAGATGGCATTTCACCATGTTGGCCAGGCTGGTCTTGAACTCCTGACCTCAGGTGATCTGCCCACCTCGAGTTATGTTTTAATGAATTGGTATTTTTATTAATCACATCTACACTGAAATTTGAAAGACATTTTATATATATACGCATAAAACTTTTTGAAAGACCATAACATGGTTTTTATTATATATTTACATTAATTCAGGGTGAGACCAATTTTAAGCAATAACTTGAGATATAAGGCATCTTAGAAACCTGTGTAAAGGCTTAAGAATATGACATAAAATGGGACAATGGTAAAATAAACCATCCCTGTTAATCCAGTGTTTAAGATGGACTTCTGGGGAGTTAGCAGCCTATTTGTTTACAGAGCAGATTTTAGAAGTTACTTTTTTTTTTTTTTTGCTGGTTTTGTGTTTGTGTCCAACTCATGTCCAAATTATGGCCTTTTTGTGATACCTTCCACTGGCATATTCCCAAGGAATTTACTCCTTTTGATGACACTGCACCCAGAATGGAGGAACACAGCTACAAAATGAACTATAAAGAATGGGCTAGCCAGGCATGGTAGCTCACACCTATCATCCCAGCACTTTGAGAGGCCAAGGCAGAAGGATCAGTTGAGGCCAGGAGTTCACAACCAGCCTAGGCAACATGGCTGTCTCTACAAACAATATAAAAAATAACCTGGGCATGGTGGCATGTGTGTATAGTCGCAGGTACTCAGGAGGCTGAAGCCAGAGGATAGTTTGAACCCAGGAGTTCGAGGCTGCTGTGAGCCACAACTGGCCACTGTGCTCCAGCCCAGGCGATGGACTGAGACCCTGGCTCTAGGAGGAAAAAAGGTGGGTAGCTGCAGTAAATCACCTTTTTTCTTTGACGGACCCAACAGAAGGCCCAGTTGTTGCTAGATCTCTTTCTGAGGATAGTGTCAGGGCTTATTCTATATTTGTAGTGCTTTGAGGCTTCAAATAACATTGAAACACGTAAAGGGGCTTTCTTTTCCTCATGTATGACTGTAATGTGTATATATGTGTCTGTGCATTGTGATTTGAGGGGTAGGGGACAGAGGGAGAGGGAGTGGTGGGTGGAAGGGCACTGTTAGATTTTAATACTTACAGCCTGAATAAATTATATTCTCTTTCTCCTTTTGATTTTGTTAATTTTGGAAGCACTTACATTCTATGGGCACAGGTTCTAAACACATAGTAGACACTCAGTATAGACTGGTTGGATGGTTAAGGGATGCTCTGATCTTTTGTGTATCTTGAGAACTAAGGTATAAAAGATTGATTTAAATATTTTTGAGAAACTGTTTTTTAGACATTTTATATTTCTGTAATTAGCCAGTTAAAATGACAAGAAGGCCAAAACACTTCCTGGTTGATATGCAGCATTTAATGTATCACACCTTCAACTGATGACCACAGTCACTTCCCAACCTGACAAATGAATAACAGACTAAAAATTAATTCAGGACAGCTGATTACACCTGCTATCTTAAGGCTAATCATAGCTGCCTAACCACTGACTTGCATTAATGGCTAACATTGTTGAAACTTTATTTCCTCCTTATGAATCAACTATCTTATTAGGAGTGATTGAAATTATACAAAGTTTGTTCTTCAATGGTGTGCAGGCTTATACTGTAATTGCCTTTTAAGTATTTAAAGTACTGTATTGTAACTGCCTTTTAAGTATTTAAAAGTATTTAAACAGCTGCTACTATGAACAGTAGATGCTTCACATGAACTTTTTTTTCCCTCTTGGCTCTTACTTTAAGGATCATGCTTTTTTATTCATGATAAATCTTAAGAGGCTTCTGTGGGATGGAAATTATAGCACGAAAATCCGATTAACAAATATGTGGGGGCAGTTTACTAATCCATTCAATTAGGGTAACTGCACCTTCTCAGCATGCCATTAGCAATTCCATTAGATAGCTAGTTACTGGACCAGATGATTACCTAATTACATGAATATATCAGTGTCATTTTTCCTAACACAAGACTTGAAGGCCAGATTTGAGAACTAGTCCTGGGGTAGTAGCACCCAGAGACCTGTTTGGGAGACTGGGAAGGTCTGGGCCATCACGTTCTTGCTGATAGCCCAGAGATCAGGTCAAGGACAGGGGCAATGGGAAGAAAGAAACAGAGACCCTGGGAAGGAGCTATCTTGGTCTTTACCGGCAAGAATTAACTTCAAAGTTGGGACAGAGGTTCTATAAGTTCAAGAAAGGGAGAAAATTAACACTTAAAAACAGGCTGGATTGGATAAAGTACTGTTGGAGCACTTTTATTCCAAGAAGAAGCTGGAATTCGGAGTGACAGCTCCATTCTTATTTGCCATGTGAACTCTGGGTCAGCAAGTGGAAGAGCCAGACCTATCTGCCTGTTTCATCTATTAGATGGGAAGAGATGATAAACATAACATAAATTAGTAAGCAGATGTGATAAGTAACTGAAGAACAGTTGTTTTCTATCCTTAATAGATATGGCTAAACCAGCTGAAGGTTAACAACAGAAATATTTTAATATCTAGGTATTTTTGATGTCCTATACTCTAGAAATATATGCAAATTAAAGTGTGGTGGGGATGAAGTATTACTAATCTGGTTCCTTCGATAAGTTTATATATCCCTCTCCGTACTCTACCCTCCTTAGCTACAAGTTCAGGAACAGCACAATAAAGGACAAAAGACTCTCACATCCAATTTCAAATTGGTTTCTCATTTATTGCCATCATTCTAAATCAAAGCACTCTACCTGTTCCCAAAGGAAGTAACAGATAAATAAAGCCCTTGAACTGGCAACTGGAAGAACTAGAAGTAGGCTTTTGCTCTTCGGCAGGCCCAGAAGACTATGACCACTGAGTTGGGCTGGTTTCAGGCCAATGTAGAAAGGAAGCAGCAGGCCTCACACTGGAGTCCTCCAGCACAGGGAGCTGGTCCGCTCTGGATGCTGCCCATAGGCAGTCTTTTTCAGATAAAATACATCAGTCCCCTGGATTTAGGTGCCCCAGAATGTTCTCAAAAACTGTTCTTATATCTATCTTATTAAAGTAAAAATTACAGTGAAATACAGTAAACAGATGTTAAAGGTACAACCTAACATGTTTTAACATATACCTCATGTAACTAACATACCAATTAAGATATAGAATTTTTTAATAGCCTAGAAAGTTATTTCAGGGCCTCTTCCAAACAGTCCTTACTTCCTCCCACCCAAAGGGAATCACTACTATGATTTCTATTCATAGGGTCACTATTGTCCAATCTTGAAAATCATATAAATATGATCCATCTTTTTTATCTGGCTCAACATGTCTGAGATTCATCCATGTGGTTTGACATACCAATAGTTCATCCTTTTTTAATTGTCAAGTTATATTCCACTTTAAGGATATCCCTAATTTGTTTATCCATTTGATTTGCCTACTGATGGACATTTGGGTTGTTTCCAGCTTTGACTATTGTGAATAAAGAGGCTATGGATATTGGTATACAGATTTTTAAAATACCTATCTTTCCATTTGTCTTAGATAAATATCTAGAGATGAAATGGCTGGTTCACAGGGTAAGTGCGTGGTTAACTTTTTAAGAAACAGTCAAGAATTCTTTAAAATGGCTGTACCATTTTACATTCCTTCCAGCAATATATGCGTTCCATGTCCTCACCAACACTAAGCACTGGGGTTTTTTAAATTTTAGCAATCTTAGTGTGGGTAATTGTATTGTGGTTTTAAAAAATACCTTTTTTAAATTTTTAACTAACACACAGTAAAGCTGACTTCATTTTGGTGAACAAGTCTATGAATTTTAATGCATGTTTAGATTTGTTACAGCCACCACCACAATCGGGATAAAGAATAGTTACATCACTCCAAAAAAGGTCCCTCCTGCTGCCCTTTTGGTCACAAGTCTACCCCCAACCTCCTGTCAACCACTAATCTATCATCTGTCCCTATAGTTTTGCCTTTCTCCAGAATGTCATATAAATAAGTAACCTTTTGAGACTAGCTTGTTCAATCAGCATGCCTTTGAGTCATCCATATTCGTGTATATCAACATCTTTGTTGTCAACTTTTGGCAATTATAAAGCTGTGACAGACATTTGCATACAATTTTTTTTTCTTTATTTTTTGAGATGGAGTTTCACTCACTCTGTCACCCAGGCTGGAGTGCAGTTGCGTGATCTTGGCTCACTGCAACCTCTGCCTCCTGGATTCAGGTGATTCTCATGCCTCAGCCTCCCAAGTAGCTGGGACTACAGGTATGCACCACTATGCCTGCTAACTTTCTTGTATTTTCAGTAGAGACAGAGTTTCGCCATGTTGGCCAGGCTGGTCTCAAACTCCTGACCTCAGGTGATCCACCCACCAAGGCCTCCCAAAATACTGGGATTACAGGCATGTGCCACCGTCCCCAGCCAGCACACAATTGTTTATGTGAACACAAATTTTCATGTATCTAGGGTAAATTTCTAGGAGTGGGATTGCTGGGTCTTCTACGTGGTTATTCCAACTTTGTGAGAAACTGCCAAACTGTTTTCCAGAGGCCATGTCATTTTGCATTCCCACCAGCAATGTATGAGTGCAGTTGCTCTGTATATGCACCAGCACTTGGTATTATTTTTACCCATTCTAACAGCTACATAGTGGTTTCTTATCATGGTTTTAATTTGCATTTCCCTAATGGCTAATGATATTGAGCATCTTTCATGTACTTATATTTGCTATCTACAGGTGGTACCAAGTGAACTGCCTAAATCTTTCAAATCTCGTTTTCTAAACTGGGTTGTTGTCTTGCTATTGAGTTTTGATACTTATATATTCTGGATTCAAGTCATTTATTGGCTACATGACTTGCAAATATTTTTTATATTTGCTGGTTTTTTTTTTCCAATCTTTTAACTGTGTTTTTTCCAGAGCAAATCTTTTTCATTTTGATTCAGTCTAGTTTACCGGTTTTTTTCTTTCATGGTTCATGCTTTTGGTATCACATCTTAGAACTCTTTGCCTAACCCAAGATCGCAAATATTTTGTCTTCTTGTTTTATAGTTTTACATTTTACATTTAAAACTATGATCCCTTTTGAGTTAACTTTTCTATATAGTATAAGGTATAAGTAGATTTTGGTGGGGGGAGAGTATATGAATGTCCAATTGTTCCAATCCCATTTGTTGAAAAGATTATCCTTTTTGCATTAGTTGTTTTTGGGCATGTCAAGTATCAATTTACCATATTTTTATGGGTGTATCTGTGGACTCGTTTCTGTTTCATAGGTTTGTGGCTAGCCTTTTGTCAATATAGCACTAATTACTGTAGCTTTCTAGTCATTCTTAACATTAGATAATAGGAGTACTCCAAATTATTGTTCTTCCTTCTCAAAATTGTTTCGGCCATTCTAGTTTGTGTTTCCACGTATAATTCAGAATCTGTGTGTGTGTGTGTGTGTGTGTGTGTGTGTGTGTGTATATATATAAACAAATCCTGCTGGGATTTTGACTGGACTTTTAGAATCCATTTGTCAATGTCTACAGAAAAGCCTGCTGGAGTTTTGCCAAATATACACATTAATTTGGGGGAGGACTAAGAATATTGTCTTTCAGATCATGAACAGCGTTTATCTGTTTATTTAGGTTCTTTTTCTCAGTAACATTTTGTATTTTTCACGTACAACGTACGCAATACGAAATGCAGTTTTCCTTCATATGCTTTGTTAAATTTATCCCTAAGTGTTCATATTTTTGATGCTATTGCAAATGGCATTAATTTCATCTTCTGCTAAGTTTGTAGAAATTACTTTTTATATGTCACTTTTATATGTTAAGACCTTGCTACAATTATTCCAGTAAATTTTTTTTTGGGGGGGGGCATATAATCTTTAAAATTTTCTATATACAATTATGTCATCTGCAAATAATGGCAGTTTTCTCTTTCTCTCAATCTTTATGCTTTGTATGTCTTCCCTTCCTCATACTTGGTGGGACTTCCAGTAAAATATCAAACAGAAATCATGAGAATGACTATTGCTGCCTTGCTCCTGTCATAGGGAAAAAGTGTTGTCTTTCACCACTAACATTACTTTTGAGGAAGGCCTTCCTATTAATACTTTGCTGGGATTTTTAAAATAATAAATGGTATTTTATCATTTTTTTTTGTTTCTACTGAGGTGATCATCTGATTTTTCTTTTTTATGTTAATATAGTGAATTATATTTATCGTCTTTGGAATATCCTTGAATTTCTGGTATAAATCCACTCAGTCATCATGTTTTATGCATTTTACATGTTAGATTCAATTTGCCAACTTCTGGGTCTATGTTCATGAGGGATATTGGCCTGTGGAGTTTTGTCTTCTTGGTAATACTGGCCTCATATAGAATAATCTGGGAAATCTTTCCTCTTTCTCTCTTTTCTGAAGAGTTTGGATAAGACTGGTATTACTTCCTCGTAATGGACTTGATAAGAGTTCTCTAGTGTAGCCATTAGGGCCTGGAGGTTTCTTTTTGGAAAGATTTACATTACAATTTCTTTAATTGACGTAGGGCTATCAGATTTTTTTCTTGCGCCAATTTTGGTAATTTGATATTGGCATAAAATTGTTTATATTATTCCTGTTTGCCTTTTAAATGTATATAGATGTCATAATGCCCATTACACATCTTAATATGTGACTTTTCTTGATCAGTCTGTATAGAGATGTATCTATTAGATCTTTTTAAAGAACCAGCATTCATTCTGTTGTCTCTATCGTATGCTTCATTGATTTCTGTTCTTACCTATTTCTGTCTACTTATTTTGGGTTTAATTTGCTTTTCTTTTTTTAGCTTAAGGTGAAAGCTTATATCACTGATTTAAACTTTTCTTCTTTTCTATTATAAGCATTTAAGTATATAAATTTCCTTCTAAGCTCTAACTATTGCATTTCAAAATTTTGATGTTTTGGCTTTCGTTTAGTTGAAAATATATTTTAATTTCTCCTGTGATTTTCTTCTTTGTCCCATGGGTTATTTAGAAATATGTTTAGTTTCCAAATATATGAGGCTTTTCTAGATATTTTACTATCTGGGGTGGTTAGAAAATATACCGTGTAATGTTTTAAGCCTTTGAAATCTCCTGAGACTATCAATAGTCTACCTTGGTGAATGTTCCATATGCACTTGATAAGAATATGTAATAGTTGCTGGGTGTAGTGTTCTGTGAATATCAACTCAAGTTGGAGCATAATGTTGTTCAGAACACGTATTTTTTCTTTGAATATCCTAGTAATGTTTTAAGTCTCCAGCTATGCTTGTGGGTTTCTTTGTCAGTTTTAAGTTGTGTATCTTTTATAGATAGCATATAGTGGGTGTATTTTTTTTAAATAATAGACTGTTTTTCAGAGCAGTTTTAAGTTAACAGAAAAATGGAGCAGGAATTAGTGTTCCCACGTATCCTGTGTACACACACACACACACACACACAGCATCTCCCACTAGACACATTGCAATCACCTGAAATCCACGTTATTTTAGGGTTCATTCCTGGTGTTGTACAATCTATGGTTTTTGACAAATGTATGACAGAAATCCATTATTAGTATCATATAGAATAGTTTCATTGCCTTAAAAACTGTCTGTTCCACCTATTCATCTCAGCCTCTTCCATAACCCTTGGCAACCACTGGTCTTTTTACTGTCTCCAGAGTCTTGCCATTTCTAGAATGTCATATAGTTGTAATCATACAGCATGTACCCCTTTCAGATTGGCTTAACTTAGTAATAAGCATTTGAGGTTCCTCCTTTTCTTTCCATGGCTGGATTATCATTTTTTGAGATGGGGTCTTGCTCAGTCACCCAGGCTGGACTGCAGTGGTGCAATCAATCTTAACTTACCCCAACCTTCAATTCCAACTCCTGGGCCCAAGCAACCTCGGCTTCCTAAGTAGTTAAAACTGTAGGTGTGCACCACCATGCCTGGCTAATTTTTTTCATATTTAATTTTTTTGTAGAGACGGGGTCTTGCTATGTTCCCTAGGCTGGTCTTGAACTCCTGGGCTCAAGTGATGCTCGCCTCAGCCTCCCAAAGTGCTGGGATTGTAGGCGTGACTATGCCCAGCCTAACTCATTTATTTTTAATGCTGAATATATTCCATTGTTTAGATGTGCCACAGTTTACTCATTCACCAAGAAGGACATCTTGCTTGCTTCTAAGTTTTCAAAGTTATGAATAAAGCTGCTACAAACATCCATGTGCAGATTTTTGCATGGATTTAAGCGTTCAACTCATTGAGTAAATACCAAGAAGCAGAACTGCTGGATCGTACAGTAAGAATGTTTCATTTTGTAAGAAACTGCCAGACTGTCCTCCCAAGGTAACCGTACCATTTTGCATTCTCACCAACAGTGAATGAGCGTTCTGTTGCTTTTGCCATTATCTCACTGTTTAAATTTACAATTCCTGAATGACATGATGCTGAACATTTTTCCACACGTTTATGTGCCATCTATATGTAAGAAGACTTTGGTGAGGTGTCTGTCCAGATCTTTTGCCCATTTTTCAATTAGCTTGTTCATATTTGTATTGTTGACTTTTAAAAGTTCTTTGTATACTTTAGGTAACAATCTTTTATCAAATATGCTTTTGCAATATTTTCTCCCAGTCTGTGGCTTGTCTTCTCATTTTCTTGACCATGTCTGAAACAGAGCAGTTTTTTAGTGAAGTCCAACTTATCAATTATTTCTTTAACACATCATGCCTTTGGCACTGAATCTAAAAGGTTGTCGCCAAACCCAAGGTTATCTAGATTGTCTCCTATGTTATCTTCCAGGAGTCCTATTTTATATTTAGGTCTATGATCCATTTCAAATCAATTTTGTGAAGGGTTTAAGAACTGTGTCCAGCTTTTTTTTTTGGCATATGGATGATTTGGTTGTTTCAGCACTCATTGTTGAAACTACTATATATGTGTGGTTTGGATTTTTAAACTAGTCTGATCATCTCTGCCTTTCAATTGTTATTTTTGGTCCATTTTCTTCCAGGTAATTTTTCACATGGAAGGCTTTTTCATATGTTGGTTTTCTAATTGTCCCTCCCCAACCCCCAATATTCTTCCTTTCCTGTCTTCTTCTGGGTTAAACGTGTCTAATTCCTTTCCTCGTAAGTCATACTTGCATTACCTCTTTAGTGGCTGCTCTATGTTTTAAATCTTTTCCCTCCATTTTTCAGATTGGACACATCTACAGATTTATGTTCAAGTTCACTAATCCTATCTTTTCTAACATTCAGTAGTCCACACAATGAATTTTTCATTTCACATCTTGTACATTTCAGTTATTGATTTTCCATTTTTATTTTACAATTTCCATTTCTCTGAGATTCTTTTCTTGTTCACTAGTTTTTTCCTTTATTTTCTTGGGTATACTTAAATAGCTACTTTAAAGTTCTATTATTAATTTCTATTAAGAAACGCTGGGTCATTTTTTTTTCTTGATTATGGGTCAGATTTTCCTGCTTCTTTGTATGGCTAGTAATTTTTAATTGAATGGTAGGCACTGTGAATAATACCTTGTAAGGCATCTGGCTTATGTTATCTTCCTTTAAATGGTATTGTTTTATTTCTTGTTAAAGGGGATTATTTCTGTTTGAACTTAAGTCAAATGTGGTCCATAGGCTGGCTGCCTATTTTTGTAAATTAAGCTTTATTGGATATAGCCATGCCCATTTGTTTAATATTAATATATTATCTGGCTTCTTTTGTGCTATAATAGCAGAGCTGAGTAGTTGTAACATAGACCCTATGTGTCTTAGTCCATTCAGGATGGTATAACAAAATACCAGAGACTAGTATGGAGTATTTATAAGACTGGGTGTTATCAATCACACAGATTTATTTCTCATGGTTCTTGAGGCTGGGAAGTCCAAGTTTAAGGCATGAGCATATATGGTGTCTTGTGAAGGCCTGCTTTGTGGTTCACAGCTTTTCACTGTGGCCTCACATGTCGGTAGGGGCAAGGGAACTCTCTGAGGTCTCTTTTATGAGAGCACTAATACTCTAATATCATCACCCAAAGGCCCCACCTCCAAATACCATCACGTTGGGGATTAGGTTTCAATATATGAATTTGGAGAAGCCACAAACATCCTAGCTCACAAGCCTAAGTCATAGCCCTTTAAGAAAACACTTGCCAAACCTTGTTTAGGGTATACTACTGATTCCTAAGGTGTCGCATTTCTTGAGTAGTAACTAAATACGGAAGAGTTCAATGAGATTGCTCCACTCAGGCTGCAATTCCAAGGATTCTAAGTACTGTATAACTTCTGGTGTCACTGTTCAACTCTTAAGTCCTAGACGAAGTAATCGTTTGCTAACACTTTGCAGAGCCTTATCCTGGACATGCACATCCCAGTACCTTTGACAAGTCTCATGCAGATTTCTGCCTCTCTTCCCAATCTTGAACTCTTATCTTATAAATTCCGGCTGTTTTAGTAACCCTAACCTCTGTTCCATCAGAGTTGCCACTCTCTGACTCTCCTGGGGCTTAACTCCCATGGTAATGCTGGGAGATACCCCCAGGTAGAATCCCACAATGACCATCTGTGGGATTTAACATCTTGTGTTTTTCTTCTCTCAGGGATCACAATCCAGTGTTGCTTGTTGCTCTATGCCTGAAAATAATGGCAACATATATTTTGTCCAGTTTTAAAACTGGTTTTGGCAAATGCACAAATCTGGCACTACTTTGTTAGGGTAAGAAAAAGCTGCTTTTGCAAAACAAAAGGTCTTAAAAAACAGAATATTCTGATGGTTCCACTGATGGTTCCATTCCCAGCCTTTTATTTATCGGACACTCATTGAGTTCTCTAAGTAATTTTTTTCAGGTTAACCATGTCCGATTCCCTTAACCATCCTTCACAGTAAAAAATAGACACTATGAAAAATCATAACATGCTGATGATTAACAACCAAGACAGTCCCCATCTTCAGTTCACTTCAGTTCAGGCTAGTAAGCAAGACAGACACCACACATAACTTGTTCCCTTTTAAAATTAACATCTCTGAAGTATGCAGCGTGAAGCAGGGCATACGGAACTAAAGGTAATTAAAAGCAGAAGACTGCCTTTCCTTTCTTACCCTCATATCACTCTTACTAGGAGTAGGAACAGATGTAGTATTATGAGAAACTGGGTAGAATTTATAGAATAATATATGGTGTAGACCCAGCAAACATCACCTGCTCTGGACATCTTTAATTACAAACTATTAAAAAATGAATTAATTAGATGCACACAAGCTTTTGCCTTAAGATCAGTGGTTTCAGGCCACGCACAGTGGCTCATGCCAGTAATCCAGGCACTTTGGAAGGCTAAGGTGGGCAGATCACTTGACCCCAGGAGTTCAAGACCAGCCTGGGCAAAATGGCAAAACCCTGACTCTACAAAAACTCAGCTAGGCGTGGTGGCTTGTGCCTGCAGGCCAGCTACCCAGTAGGCTGAGGTGGAAGGATCACTTGAACCCAGGAGGTCCAGGCTACAGTGAGCCATGATTGCATC
The DNA here is from genome assembly GCF_028885625.2 of Pongo pygmaeus. Classification (NCBI taxonomy): domain Eukaryota; kingdom Metazoa; phylum Chordata; class Mammalia; order Primates; family Hominidae; genus Pongo; species Pongo pygmaeus. The sequence goes on from NC_072384.2 coordinate 90,184,123, forward strand.
CTTTACTCCAGCCTGAGTAACAGAGTAAGACCCTGTCTCAAAAAAAAAAAGAAAAAAAGTGTTTTCAGAAACAGATTTTATGAATTTTTAGAGCTATGTTTTTAGTCCCAAAACTAAGATATAATCAGGGACCATTAATCTCATTCATAGAGATTACCTGTGCTTCTTACAGCTTAGTCCTCTTTAAAATGAAGCTGTCTTTATTGTTTTAGTTATCCTTAAGTCCCTTAAGAGAAGTTCATTCTGTGATAACACACACTTGGGAGGCTTAGAAGGCACATCACAAGCATTGTCATCTATTTATTGACCAAACATCAAACAAGGGTAGGAATGAGACATTTAGAGGGAAAAACCTTTAACCTTAAACTGAGCTTCTGTACAATTTCACAGGGAACAGTCAGGAGGAAAAATAGGTGGCTTTGCTATATGTAACCTATATTGTTTAGAAGTGGCACTAAAGTAAAGCAAACATTGTTTACTACTCTTTGAGTTGTAAATATGTGACCAGGGGATAAAGCCAGACTCTAACAGTAGTCCAAGATCTGTAGGTTCATGAGGTTTGGGGAGGAACAAATTTTGTTGTGCTTGTTTTGCTTGACAGTATAGATCAGGACTCAGCAAACATTTTTTATAAAGGGTCAAGATAGTAAATATTTTAAGCTTTGTGGGCCACATGGTCTGTCACAATTATTCAGTTCTGCTGTTGTAGTATGAATGCAGCCATGGACACATGTAAACAAGTGAGCATGGCTGTACAAAAATAGGTAGCTGGAATTTGGCCCAATGGTTTGCTAACCCTTGGTAGAGATAAATCTAAGCTAGCAAAAATTGAATTGTTTTCAGTTTTATAAAATATGCCAGATCTTGAAAAAAATGCTTTCCTATTTTGCAAGTTGCCATTTTTATTGAGTGATTATCTTTTTCTTCTACTGATAAGATAAAGCTGTTTGTTTTTACCTCAGATTTCTTCCATGTGACCAAAGTGATGAAAGGATTTTTACATGCCACTCAATCATACACTATTTTGCATTCTATTACTTCAAAATGAAACCTACCTTCTCTTGACAGGTAAACACTACACGTGAAGAGTGGTGAAAGGGAACATTGATTACTGAAGTGGCCTGGAGAGGGAAAGCACTGGTCAACATCACATGGACAAATTTCATTGTTTTCTAAAGATGGCCTGGAAGTAGTCTTTGCCACTGCTTCCTCCACAAACAGCTCTTCATAACATGGGCTGCATGAAATCAAAGCAAACTTTCCCATTTCCTACCATATATGAAGGTGAGAAGCAGCATGAGAGTGAAGAACCCTTTATGCCAGAAGAGAGATGTCTACCTAGGATGCCTTCTCCAGTTAATGTCAAAGAAGAAGTGAAGGAACCTCCAGGGACCAATATTGTGATCTTGGAATATGCACACCGCCTGTCTCAGGATATCTTGTGTGATGCCTTGCAGCAATGGGCATGCAATAACATCAAGTACCATGACATTCCATACATTGAGAGTGAAGGGCCTTGAGGTTGTAGGATGACAACACTTTGACTGTGGAGGTGCTAGTTTGAATACATGTGACAAAAGCAAAAACTGGTGTGAAAAATTACAAATAACTATCTGGATTTAAAAAATGTGTCTACGATAATGTCACTAGTATAAGAACAACTAGGATGAAATGCATTTTAAGTACTTCTATGTTAACAGCAATTTCTCTGTTTAGTCTTAGATTTTAGCCATCTGAAGGGCTGAACAGAGGTCCTGTGACACCCAATAATCAGCTGAAAGTCACAGCACTTCTTCCTAAGTAATGGCATCACCAAAGAAAATGCTAAGGAATAAAAACTGCCCCAAATTCCAATGGTTATTTTACCAAATTCCAATGGTTATTTTAAAGGTTGTCCTTTAAAATAACAAAATGCTAAGGAATAAAAACTGCCCCAAATTCCAATGGTTATTTTAAAGGTTGTCCTTTAAAATAACAATTTTTGTTATTTTAAAGGTTGTCCTTTAAAATAACAATTTTTGTTAATTTATACCCAAAAAAGTCCAGATATGAAAAAGGCTTTTCTAAAATTTCTTGGGAATGGCACTCAAGTCATAGTGATTAGTGATTAACATTAAGTCTTGTTTGTTAAGGATCTCTACTTCTTGACACGAATGAACCCTGTCTTTAATAAGATTTATTTTTGTAGATGAGAAGTGTAACTACCACCTTGGACCTCAGGGCCCTAACTAATTACAGCTGTTATTGGATGACTCAGACTTTGTGCCTAAAGCCATCTTAAAGATAACAGTTTATAGAAGCCATGACATTAGTGTTTATTGCATTGAATTAAGAAGCCCAGTGATATAACTATGCAAGAAAACAAGTATGGGTACCTTTTATAAAGAGCAATCCAGTAAATCTTAAAAATAACAGAAACTTAGTCTGCAAGGTAGAAAGTTTCAGTTTTAATTGTGTATTAAGCTTTACTGTCTCAGAGGTACAGAGGGCTGGAATATGGGCATTTATTTCCAGTTTTTTCTTGACTAGTTTAAAACAGACCAGATAATGCATGAAGATTTACAGTTGTATTGCAAAACGGAAAAGATAAAACTGTCCTTTGAGGAGAGTATTCGTTTTCTGGGTTTTTGTTATTTTTTAGTGGTAACACAGCCTATAGGGCATTTATAGCCACCTATTATACTGTTTCCATAAGCCTGGCTACCTTTTAGGGAAGCTATTTTTTCTTTTTCATTTTTACTGTCACAGCACATACACACACACCTTTTTGTTTTAAAGGATTAAGTACTGTTTGAAGATCAGTGGTAACAAAATTTGGGAGGGGGAAGAAGAAATTAAGACATAACTTTTGGAAAATTAAGACGAGTTTCTAGAATTATCTTTTCATCAAGATTTGGTAGACATTGAGTTTAAATGGAAAGGAAATTATTTAAGCCTGTGTATGTTAGATCCACAATACACCATTGGTATTGAAATATAAAGGTTAAAAAAAGGCTTATGACCTCTTTAATGAGATAAATATGTATTTGTCTTGTAAGCAGGCAGAAAATCTACCTCTAATTTTAACACTAATACTTTGAAACCCACAATCAAATAGAGTGAATTCTCCAAGTTACATGAGCAAGGAAAACATTATTTGAAATATGCCATATTTTAGTTGCCTTTGGACACCTCATCATTCAACTCTAATTTTACCGAGTCCCAGGATTTGTACTGTCCCATTGTACTTGCAATCTACAATTTATATAATAGAAAAACAACCAAACCCATTCATACAAGGATCTGAAGTTATAAGGTTAAGGGCAGAAAGTTACCCATAAGTATAAAACATTTCCAGGTCATGAAGAGTAGTTTAGGTTGAGTGACAAAAGCATAGGTGTGGTTGTTTTTCATTCATTTTGCATCTCACACCAAGACATTTTTGCTGCAAGGTCATTTGCTGCTTAAAACGTACAAGTAGGTATATAAAATAAGTACAGTGGTGAAAACACAAAGCCACGTAAAGCAGCATGTCCCACTAAATTTTTCAGTATACATAGGGGCAGACAGGTGAGTTCTGGTTGTATCTAAATATTTTAATTTCAGGTTCCTTCTGTGCCCTGGGCCACTATTTCCCAGGGGTGTAACAGAGATGCCTGCCAGATCCATATCACCTAGAAGTCTGATCTCTGTTGCTGCCGCTCCTCAGCAACTATGGCAGTATAGTTTTGTCACTAAGCACCATTCCCTTGTCCCTGAATCACATTTTAATAGAGTACGATATCTTGTGTACAATATTTCCAAAAAACTTATGTCTGAAATATATGCTGTATTATATGTTAACCCATGACATATATGAACTACAAGGCTTGCATAATCAGTGAGCTAGTGGATAAATCAAGTCAGGAGCAAATGGGAAAAAGATGAATAAACAAATGAATAAAAAAATGAGTAAATGAATAAGAGATGAATAAACAAATTTACATTACATGTGATAGTTATCATGGTATAGGTTGGCCTTCATGACAAGATGGATGAGAATATCACTGATAGGATATTGCCTTCTTTCATATCTTTATATTGAAATATGGGCTTTACTTCAATTTGAAGGTCTTTCACGAACAATAAAACAGAGTAGAAGGACTGTCTGAGAAGGCAGGAGACATATGGAAACAGATGACTGAAAGACTGACTAGCTCCTGGAAAGGGAAACATTTGGAACATCCAGAGTAAGGGCAAATGGGCTTCTACCAGCACAACAAAGAACCTCCAGGTGGCAACATGGAAGCAGGTTATCAGAGAAAATAAATGTGCAAATTCCTTATTTACAATGACTCACTTAACCCCACAAATATGTTTCACTGCTGCCTTCCCCAGTTGTCGCTTATGTACTGTTGTTACCTTTCAGTTACATGCCTTTGATCCTAAAATTCTCTACTTTTGTTGCCTTATCAGTTCTTTGCAGTCTGCCTGTGGTTATCAGCACTTAAAGCACAATTTTGAAGTGGACAAAAATGATAATCACCTTAGTCCCAGAGAAATAATTTCAGTCAAACTGCCTTATTAGTATTAAAAACAGACACACTGAATGAAGTAGCATGATACACATATATCCTACTCAGTATCACTGGCCTTTTATCAAATGGGGAAACTATACTTTTGTATTACATAATTTTAGAAATCAAAAGTTAGAGACTCTTTATAAGCAATATCAAGGAACAGTAATTTAAAAACCAAGTTCTAACAAATATATTGTTTGCTTAATCACAATGCTCTCATCTTGTATATGAATGACTAAATAGGACATGTCTTCCTTGGAGCTGTGGGCATTAGTTCAGAAGCACTACCTGCATCTTAATTTTCAAAACTCAAGTTTTATTAGCAAATCCTCTTCTCTGTAAGACTTAGCTATGAAGTGGTATATTTTTTCCAAATATTTTTCTGAAAACATTTGTTGTTGTAACTGCATAATAAAAGTCCAGTTGCAATTAACTAGTGTGAGTTCTTATTTAACTGAAGCAAATGCTTTCTGACATTGTGTACTTTGAATTTTTTAACAATATAAAAGACAACATTTTCTGCATTGTTAACAAATATAGAGAACAAAAATCCATTTATACAAATAATTTCTTGGATCATTCAGGTCCAATTTAGGACCTTTAAGAGTATAAATGTAAATGTATCCAATATCATGGCATCTTTATTCCAGATCTGTTACTGAATTATTTGAAAGAAAAATGCTTCACATAAAACAGATTAAGAACTGAGAAAACGCAATACCTTCTGGGCTGTCATTTCCTCATCTATGAGAAGGGTGCAGGACATGATCTTTAATGTCTTTTTCAGTTCTGTTGGCTTTTTGTTCTTATAAACCTGAAGTTCACTTAGTTTCTAAAGAGTATGGGATGAAGGAGAAACTATAACAAGTTACAGAAAATTTATTTTGTTTATAAACAAAAATTACAAACAAAAATTATAAATTTTGTTTAATTTATAAACTTACCTTTAAAATTAAACAAAAATTACAAACAAAAAACAAAATCATAAATTTTGTTTACTTTGTTAATTTATAAACTTAACTTTAGTTTAAAAATTATTCTTGCCCAGAACTTTAAGGTTCTGAGTCTGGAATACCTTTTAGTTCTTTCATACCTTAAAAAGTACTTATTTCATTAACAATATCAATTACTGAATATCTTTTGAACAAAAGTCTTCTTGCTTTCAATTAATTTTTTTCTCCTGACTTGAACCTTGTTTGTAAGGATAATTATCACACAAAAGTCTTATGTAAATTATAAAAAAAAACAGAGTGTCTCTAAGAGATTGGAGTTTCCTAATTTCTCATTCTACCAGATTAACAAATATCACAAATAACAAGAAAATAATGCTTTCAGTTTCACCATGGGATGGTATTCTGATTATTTTAGGGAAGACCAAGTCTGAGTTGATACTGAAGAGGGACGTTAATAAAAATCTTTTCTCTCTGCCCAAGGTTTCTAATGTTTATAAAAGGAGCTCTTCTGCTACAGTAACTCAGTTACTTTAAAACACACTCATATATGGAGAAAATTCTATGAGGCATTAACACAGTATCCAAAACAAAAATTCTATGAGGCATTAACACAGTATCCAAAACAATTTTCAGGGTCTTTATTTTTTATATTCTATACCTAAGTTGATTTCATCAACATACAAGCCACTACCAAAAGCCAAACAAAGATCCCATTTCAATTAGATATACCACTCAAGAGAATCTCACATTTTTCCATCTTCTAAGACAAGGATTGACAAACTTTTTCTGACAAAAACCAGACAGTAAATAATTAGGCTGTGTAGGCATTACCATCTCTATTGCAACTACTCATTTCAAAGCAGCCACAGATAATATATAAACAGATGAGTATAGCTAGTTCCAATAAAGCTTTATTTGTGAACTCTGATAATTTTCATGTCATGAAATATTAGTCTTTGATTTCTTTTCCCAACCATTTAAAAATGCAGAAACCATTCTTAGCTTACAGGGTATATAAAAACAGGCTGCAGGCTGGATTTGGCCCACATGCTGTAGACTGCCAACCCATGCTACAAAATATACCTTAAAAGCCTGTCACCTCAAAATTTCAAATCACTGCTTCCCAAAGACTTAAAGTGATTATTCAAATCTTCCTCAGTAACTTCTTTTAGATCAGCTGGTTTCCATTTTGGACTCTGGTCTTTATCAATTAAAACTGTCAAGAGAAGATACAAATGTTAATACCATTATTTTTTTCTAATATTGCCAGATTTTACTTACTGAATTGACAGAAATTCTTATACTAGGCACATTTTTCTATCATACTTTTTTCCTGCAAAGTTTTTATATGTGTTCTATTTTTCTTTTAAATTAAATCTCCAGAGATGGACAGCAATATACTTTTGATGACTGGGGTGGATATTTTCTAACTTCCTAAGCCTCATGTCTTAGCTTTAATAAAGCCTACTGGATTAATCCAGTGGTTTAAACATTAGAATTCTTTTTTTCTTCTTGAAATAAAATTGCCAATGAAACCTCCACATTACAAAACAGGTAAAACCAGTGGTTTAAAATAAAGGCAGGGGAGGGCAGAGGGACCAGATGTGCCTTCTAACCTCCTCCACATTGAATTTTGGGAGGAAATTAATTGCTTAAGGTAGAGAAAAGGGGACTTCATGCATAATTAAATGTGGATACTGTTGTTCTGCTGAATCCTCCAGTTCAGACAGCTCTGGATTTAAAAAAATCAGGTTATCATGAAACCGTCTAGTTCTCCTATTTCAGTGTAGTCATCACTCATCAGAGCCACATAGTATCCCCACAGGATTATGAGGCAATCTGTAACTTCTCCTAAAAAAAAGGCGGAGGAATGTCCAGTATACTGTAGTTATACACACGTTATCATTTGGGAGACTGGGTGGAAGGTATGCAAGATCTCTGTATTATTTCTTATAATCGCATGAATCTACAATGATCTCAAAATTTTAAAGTTATGGTTGTGGCAGCAAATTTCAACCATGCTTAAAATGCACATAATTCTTGTGAAGAATGGAAATATTTAAATGTGCAAACTATAGTGAACTAGAAAAACCTAATTTAGCATTTAAAGCCTAAAATAGTTAAAGCAGCAGTATGGGAACCAAGGAAGAAGACTGCCTTGGTAGCTGGAGGGAAGCTTTTACACACAATTAAATGCAGATACTGGAGGTTTTGTTTTTAAGATTTAACTGCCTACTATGAGATTCTGGCATCAGATCAGTGGCGATATTAAACACTGATGTTCTGATCCCTACTATTTGAAAGTTTTATATTCCATGGACAGTGTGAACAAAGAACAACCCTGGCACATTTTTTCCACAAGAATCTCTTTCACTGTAAGTCTTCTGGTCAATACTACCTGTCTCCTTGAGATCCCACCGAAGGACAAGAGGAAAGAGACTATTAATCAAATTTGTTATTTTATTTCAAGCTGACAATTTTTTTACTAGAATAGATATAAGTTTGTGCCATGTAGGCAGCTCAGGTTTTGCAAGTCTCCTGAGATAGCCACTACATGGAGTTTGAGTGGGTATCCAGCTCCACTAAGATGGTCTTTTTTTCTTCTATAACCAGAAAGCAGTAATTTGTTCTAGATGTTAACAGTAAGAATTTTTAACAACTGTAAAATTTGCTAATTTACTTTAACTTGCTAATATGTTTTTATTATTAGCAAACTGCAGCAAACATTTGACTATGTAAGAACACAACAGTTTTCAATCTCAGAACAGACGCTGCTTTCTGAAAGAGGCGGCAATATACTTTCTCTTCATTAAAAAGTAGCATAGGCCAGACGCGGTGGCTCAGGCCTATAATCCCAGCACTTTGGGAGGCTGAGGTGGGCAGATTACAAGGTCGGGAGATCAAGACCATCCTGGCTAACACGGTGAAACCCCGTCTCTACTAAAAATACAAAAAAATTAGCCAGGCGTGGTGGCAGGCTCTTGTAGTCCCAGCTACTTGGGAGGCTGAGGCAGGAGAATGGTATGAACCCAGGAGGCGGAGTTTGCAGTGAGCCGAGATTTTGCCACTGCACTCCAGCCTGGGCGACACAGTGAGACTCCATCTCAAAAAAACAAAACAAAACAAAAAAAAGTCGTATAATAAGCACTTCCTTTATGAATCAGAACTTTGATGCTGATTGGTTTCAACATTTTTTCCTCAAAATAACAGTATTTATCTAAAAACCGTATCTTTCTTTTTAAAGAAGGGCTATATAACATATAATGAATACCTTAACAATATAACCCTGTATGCTTACAGGTCCTCTAAAATCAGAGGTCTAGGCTGTAATCCACATGCAGCAAGAATTTGCAGAGAATTCGTGAGGAAAATGCCTATGTTACTTAATTTCCGCAAGACACACTGCCATCTCCTCTGATCAGCTCCATGTGCTGAATACTAAAAAGATTTCAATCAAGTCCTTATTTCTGATATTGTATCATGTCAGAAATGAAGAGAACTCTATGAAAAGTGATTGTTTATCAAAGCTTAAGAGCTCAGAGAACATAACATAACCTTTTATTCAGATAAAAAAGTATATCCAGGCTGGGCACAGTGGCTCACTCCTGTAATCACAGCACTTTGGGAGTCCAAGGCAGCCAGATCACATAATATCAGGAGTTCAAGACCAGCCTGGCCAACATGGTGAAACCCCGTTTCTACTAAAAATACAAAAATCAGCTAGGCGTGGTGGCATGGGCTGGTAGTCCCAGCTACTCAGGAGGCTGAGGAAGGAGAATCACTTGAACCACTTGAACCTGGGAGGTGGAGGTTGCAGTAAGCCAAAACTGCACCACTGCACTCCAGCCTGGGCGACAGTGTGAGACCCTGTCTCAAAAAAAAGAAAAAAAAAAAGGATATCCAGAGTCTGCACTATAGTAAAATAATTAATAAAAACAGGAACATTAGATATGCAAAATACATGCACAGGGAACAACTCATTTTATACAACATAAATAACAGCTTTTATAAGGGTAAGAGTTACGCATAAAAAGGAATTGTTGCAAGTTTGCTAGAAAAAACAGTCAAGCACTTCACTTGCTTTTTCTAAATATGCTGACATTGGAGATTATAAGCAAAATGGAAAGTATTAATAAGACAATCTGCAGATGTTACTAATGACATCATATGGTCTTTTTCCCCAGCAATGTTTAACTGCTGAGGTACAGGCAAGAAGGTGGAAAGTAGGGTTAGACCACTGGTCAATTTTGCCAGGCCAGCACAAAAGAGGGAGAAAGGGTAGGGGATTTGAGGGCTTTTTATAAGGGAATAAATGCATGTTTCAAAGGCCACAGCAGCAGGATGGCAGCAGGATGAGTTTACAAGCTCAATGCTGCACTTATCAGAGGCAGTCCATGATTGTAGGGGCAGGATTACCTTATATATAAATTAGGGAACAGTGGCCAAGTTATGTGAATTTTTAAAACAATTATCAGTTTCAAAGACTGATCTTCCTTTTCATATCCCAGATGGTAACATATTCTTTAAAAACATACACAATTTTGCAATCTTAATAAAAGTTCAATTTTCACTACTAAAACAACTATGGGTTGAGTATTCTCTATCTGGAATGCTTGGGATCAGAAGTGTTTCAGGTTTTTTTTTTTTCCAGATTTTGGAATATTTGCATTATACTTATGATCCAATGAACATTGGAGTGTCATGTTGGTGCTCAAAAAGTTTCAGATTTTGGTACATTTTAGATTTTAGGATTTGGGATGCATAATCTGTATCTTCTTTAATTAACAGCATATGCTCACAAATCCCATTTCCCCAAAATGGTTAAGTTCCCATTTGCCACTTACCAGCTCTAACGCCTTCATGAAAGTCATGACCTCTCTGAAAGAAAATTGAGATTCAATGGGGATGATTTCTGGGTGTCCTTATTCTGGGTTATCTTCTCTCTCCTCTACTCACTTCAGCCTTCCACTCCCATGGCCACAACCTGAACCATGACATTCAGAGATGAGCCACCTCTGACAGCCACTCTCTGATCACCACCTCCTAATCTTATTTGCTCAAGTATCTCCACTGCCACAAATCATTGATCTTACTGAGGTCCACTGATCCTACGACTTTCTCCCCATCCGTGCTGGCTTCACTTTGCTCTTCATCCAGCCCAATTTCACCAGTCCTTTAATATGGTCACCTTCCTGTCAAAATGCCATCATCTCCCTCAAACCTTTTTTTCTTTTTTACAATCCTAGCAAAATCCCGGCACCCACTAAACCCTACCACGTACCCCTGCCTGCACTTCAGCAGCTAAGTCTTGCTGCAGAAAATCATACAACTGTGACTGGTTTCATTAAAATTCATGATCAAAAATCTCAAACAGGCACAGAAAACTGCCAAACAATCCAAGATCTCTTCCCAACTCCCCAAGATAATGATTTAAAGTGTTTTCTGCCTTCTCAACCTCTACCCGTAGAGCACACTCTGATTATAGTCTCAGCCAATTACTTAACCTCTGACTTCTTTAAAAATACGAGAAGCTCTTAGATATGAAGTCTTGTCTTCCCACCACTAAAACACCTGCAGGCAACTGCGGCCATCTGCCCTGCCTTCCCTTTCAATGCCATGGAGGAAAGGACCATCCCTTTTTCAAAGACCAGTCCTCCCTTGCATTCCAATTCACATCCCCTCTTGCCTTCTCAAGGACGGACTTTGCTTGATGTGGTCATTCACTTTTCTTTTCCTAGAATCACCAATGTAGGCAATATAGCTGAGTTCAAATGGCTAGGTTCACATCTTGATAGCTACATATTAACTATGTGACCTCGGACTAGTAATTTCTCCAACCCTAGTTTCTTTATATGAAAAGGTAATTTATACATCCATCCTAGGATTATTTTAATCCACATCCAAGCACAGTGTCTGACACTAAGTGTTCAGTAAATACTAACTACCATTAGTATCATCAACATAATCTTTTTTCTCTATTGGATCATTCCCAATCATTTTTAAACATGTTCTAGTACCTTCCATCTTACAAATAAAAAAGGAACTTCATTTGATTCCACAGTCCCAGCTTCTATCCTATTTCACTTTCAAGAGTATTCACCTACACATATTCTCTCCGCTTCTTCACATCCCATTTTTCCTCTCCAACTTACTACAGTCTAACTTCTGCCCCCACTCCTCTAAAATGGCTTGCCAAAACCACCCATGATGTCGGCATCGCCAAGGTCAAATGACACTTCTAACCTCATCTACACTTCGACGGCGTTCAACACTGTCCATTACACCCTCCTCCCCGAAACATTCCTCTTTCTTTTGTGACACCACACTCTCCTGGTCCTCCTACCTCTCCATCCTGTTTTTCCTTCCTACTGCTCTTTCTCTACCACATCTCAAAATGTTAGAGTTCCTTAGGGCTCAGGTCTGGACTCTCATTTTCTTTATATATGATTTTATGTATTCAGTGCTCAACATAGCAGCCTGAGTGATCAATTCTTTAAAGTATAAGATCATGGCATTCCTCTCCTCATAATCATCTAGTGGCTTCCCATTTTACTCAGCCAAAGTCCTTAGAGAGACCTTCAAGGCTCTGTATGCTCTGCACAGCCTTTCTCTACACTGTTTCCTCTGACCTCATCTCTCACTCACCACAACCTCCACCCCCCACCCACTTCCACACAGCCTCTTTGTGGTCCCTAGCACAGGCAGTCATGCTCCTGCCTCACAGCTTTGTTCTTGCAGTTCCCTCTGCCTGGAATGCTCTTCCTCTAGATAATGGCATGGCTCACTTCCTCACTTCTTTCAGGAATTCACTCAAAGAACATCTCAGTGAGGCCTCCTCTGGTCATCCCATCTACAATTCATCCCCCTGTTACTCTATATCACATATCCTGCTTCCTTTTTCTCCCTAATATTTATAATCATATAATATATATTTTATGTATTAATCTTGTTCACAGTCTATTTCCCCATTATAAAGTAAGTTCCAGGAGGGCAGGGATTTTGTCTGTTATCCTACTCTCTACTCCCCAAGATAATGATTTAAACTGTTTTCTGCCTTTTCAACCTCTACCCCTGGAGCACACCTATGTACCTGGAATCTATGTACCTGGGTACCTCTAACAGTGTCTACGACATAGTAAGCACTCTCGTTTAGTAAGTAATGAATCTCCAAGGTTTTCTTAATTGCTGTTGGTGTCTTTCAGATTTAAATCTCCAACTCATTCCTCTAATCTCGAACTCCTAAATGCATTCCTTCCCTCACATCCAGCAAGACCTATCAATTCTATCTCCTACATGTGTCTCAAATCCATGTACTTCTCTCCATTGCCACCATGCTTGTCTCAGCACTACTATTTCATACCTGGATCACTGCAGGAAATCTATATCTGGTCTCTAAACCATTCTTGAACCTCTCCAACCCTATCTCCACACAGCAGCAACAATTTCCTTCTTAAAGCAAATTGAACCGAATGAAATGAAAAATCAAATCACCTCCTGCTTAAGCCCAAGAGTCTTCTCAACATACTCCTTTCTCATCCTTTAGGTCACAAATGAAGTGACATCACAAAGATATCTTCCCTGATCTACTTAAGGAGGTTTCCCATTGCCCCCCAACTCCCTCCTGTCCCTGCATCAATCTCTTCTATCACCAACCCTGTATGTTTTCCTTTAGAGTACTTATCACAATTTACAATTATGTTACTTATTTTATTTACTTGTTCCTTATAGTCTCAGTAGACTAAACCCATGAAAATAAAGGACTGTGTCTTCTTATTCAACAATATAAGGCTAACACTGAGCACAGTGCCTGGGACATAGCTAACATATTTGCTGAGAGAATGAAGGCAAGAATCAATCAATCTAGGCAGTGCACTAAAAGTGTAATGAAAAACATGGAATGTGTGAGGTATACAGGAGAGTGGTCAAGAGTGCAGGCACTGGAGTAAGACTGCCTGGTTTCATATGCCATATCTCTGTCACTTAATAGCTGCACAACTTTAGGCAGGTTACACCACTATATCACAATTTCTTCATGTGTAAAATGGAGTCAATAACAGTACCTATCCTTCTAGAGATACCATAAGATTTAATGGAGCAAATGCATATAAAGTGCCTAGCGTAGTACCCGCACATAATAAACAATAGACGTCAGCTGCCATTTACATCCCACCAGGAGTGACTTTAAGACATGGCTAACAGAGTTATTTCTAACTAGATGAACTACATTGAACATCTTAATAACTATTACATTAAAGTCATTAGGAATGTCTCCTTTCTGGCTATTAAGCCAAATATTCCCTTTAGTCCATATATTAGTCTAAATAATAAGATGCTTCTTAAGGGTCCTCTGAACATAAAGGATGATTCTGCCTTTAAAGAGTTTGTCATCTGGAAGAATAAATAAATATAAATATGAGATGTTTCATGAAATCAATATTCCATGTGATTATTGTCCACTTTATGTTTACAATGGTACTTTAATAATGCTCATTATTTTAAACACGTAACAGACTAATAACTTCCATTTGTGCATTTACTTTATATATATTATCTGCTTATAAATAATCCTCTTCATTTTACCAATGAGGGAATTCACATTTACAGAGTTTATATGCCTTGCCCAAGGTCACAGAGACCATCGCTGAAAGACATTAATTTCTATTCTGAATTCCTTTAAGATGAGGTTAGAGAGCTTCTTACACTGACATGCAAATGTAATTGCTATTTTATAAAGGCTTAATAACAATCTGGATAGCAATACTTCCACACATCTAAAGCTAACTGGCCCGTTGTGTTTTTGTAGAGTAAATTTACAGGTGGTTTTAGTTTTCTTGTTTGCACTTAGTGTATTTTACAAGTTCTACAATAAACATATGTTACTTTTGAACTAAAAAACGACTTTTTTTTTTTTTTTAATTCTTACCATACAAGCTTGACTTAGCCGATACTCCATAGTTAGTACTTCTTGCAAGGTCTTTGAAGACCCCTCCATGAGTTGCCTTAGAGTGATCTTTAGAGATGTTGGAGACATTTTATTAATTACCTTTTGGGGGAAAAAATTTACTACTGTTAGTCCAATAGTTCCTTTATTGTCTATAATAAATGAGCAGAGTGTCTATGTAAATAATATTAAAATATGCCAAAATCTCATGAAAGATTATACCCTAGCTTAATCCTGCCAAAGCATCAAACAAAAGTTTTCTAATCTGCTACAAAAACAAAACATCATTCCACAAGTGGAATAAATTCTGTAGCTGTGACTAATAAAATAAATCTGTATTTGTAGTTAGCCTATCATAAATTATGCCAACTCGCTAAGCAAACAGCAATTACACTTAAATAAAATCAATACGCACCTTACAAACCAATCATATTCATGGAGTGAAGGAAATAACGCATACAGTGGTCCATTTCTGGGACAAAGTGCCTTGAATCGGCATAGGTCAGCAAACTACAGAAGAAACAGGATACTAGGCCCCTGCTTGGATAGCCAATGCCTGCTTGTCAGCCTCCCCCTTTGTCCCCCTTTCTCCCACTTAGTTGCCCTCACCTGAACCAAAGAAGTTTAGCCTAGATAAAAGTTTACTAGTCTGCAAAATAGCTCACTTTGTCTGTTCTTATCATCCTGCCCAGCTACTTAGGTCGTAAGTCAAATACTTGAAGAGCTCCTGAACTAAGTAGGATTACAACGCATTGTGGGCTGCAACAAAATGCAGCAAGACAACCCTAAAAAAAAACACCTAAAGCTGCTGCCTAACACTCAACAGGTGACATCCGGGACGACTGTGCCCCTGTAGTACTCAGCCTATAAGGAACCGGTGGAGGGACCTGTGCACTAGGAGATAAGTTGCTTGTTAAAACTGTGCCAGGTGTGCCTGCACACCAGACACCCAATCTTGCAAGACCATCATTGAAAGTCTCGCTTTCGCTACTGTCCGGGTCTCTGAGTCCATTCTGTGGGTTTGGACGGGTGAATTGTTTCTCACAACCTGGTGGCCATCTCTGTGCCTGTGTGGAGTTAAGACTCCAGCCGAGAAGGGAGACACACCCCACTTGATTTATGTGGCCTGCTCTGGATGTCTTGGCTCCCCGCAGAAGCCACAGACAAACCCGAGACTTGTTCAGGAGACAGCGGAGGTGACACATGGAGAAAAGCAGACACCGTGGCAACCAGCCAACCTCGTGCATGATCCAAGGCAGGAAAGTTGGACTATCAGTACTGCCTTGGTGTTGGGGCATTTTCAGAGAACCCGGAGTGTGCAAGAAACCTCCATTAAGTGGGGCTGAGTACACAGCGAAAACCTCAGACACAGAGACAAAGTGAAAATGGGAAACAGGAATTCTAGGCCTACAGAACAAAGGAAACAGTGAACTAAAAAGACCCCCTCTGACATTCTCCCAGATAGTCCGTTGGGGAGAATGTTGCAGGTTTGAATGGATAATCCCCAAACCAGGAACAAGGAAAAGCAAAAGATGATAGAGTATTGCTGTTTTATCTGGCCCAAAAAGCCCATTTGTCAGCCTTCGGTCTTTTGGCCTAAGTTTGGCTCAGATGAGGACTGGGTGTGCCAAGCTTTAATTCTCTACGTGAATGATAAAATCCATCGTCACAAGAGGATGTGGGTTATGTTCTTTGTTGGATTAGTGATTTAACCCCATGTTCCCCCTTAAAGAGGAAGAGCAGAGTAAAGAGCCCTCACCCAGTAAAAAGCCCTGGGACCCCCAACACACTTGCCCCTCCCCCAAACATCTCACAAGGTAGAGGACAGGGAGATCAGGGGGCAACAGGAAGGTCGGAGAAAGAGGAATCTGGGGATCATGAAGGAGCTAAACCCAATGCTCCCTTAAATCCTTATCCAAACTTGAGGAAAGAATTAGAACAATGTAAGAAGGACATTGAGAATTTCCCTATTTCTTCTGAACAGTAGACGTCTAATATGTACTCTCTTAGAGAAGTCCCTATGGGACAGGGAGGAGTTGGGTTTGTGAATACGCCTCTAACAAGTATTGAGGTTAGGAATTTTAAAAAGGAAATGAGGCCATTCTTGGAAGATCCCCTCGGTTTAGCAGAGCAAACCTCGGCTTAGCAGAGATCCCCTCGGTTTAGCAGCTAGATCAATTTTTAGGACCCGATTTTTATACTTAGGCTGAGATGATGTCAATCATGAATATTGTGTTTACTGGGGAAGACAGGGGAATAATTATAAGGGCAGCCATAACCATTTGGGAAAGACAGCATCCTCCCGGGCAAGAAGTCCTGCCAACTGAGCAGAAATTCCCAAATGCAGATCCTGGATGGGATAACAATAAAGAGATCAGGCCCAAATGCAGGACCTAAGGGAACGAATAATTAAAGAGATTAAAAAGTCCACTCCTAGGACATAAAATGTCTCAAAAGCATTTGAGATTCAACAACAAAAAAACCGGAGACTCCTTCTGTGTTGCCGCAGAGGCTCAGGGATCAAATGAGAAAATACTCAGGATTAAGCCAAAGGACCCAGTAGGGCAAGGCCTTTAATTTTAAAGGTTAATTTTCTGACTAAAAGCTGGCCTGATATTACTAAGAAACTGCAAAAGGTTAATGGATAGAATGAAAAACCAATTAAGGAATTACTAAGGGAAGCTCAGAAGGTTTCTGTAAGAAGAAAGGGGTAAAGATGAAAAGAAAGGAAATCAGAAAGATAAAGGGGAGGAAACGGCAAACGTAGAGGGCCAGAAAGAGTTAAGCTGCTGACCCTGAAGGCAAGGGAAAGCCCGGTGCACAGCTGTGTGTGTGGGAGCCCCTGGACTAAGCAGCCGAGACAGGGAAGGCAGTATAAGACACTGTGCAGGCACGCTAGTGCCCAGAGAAAAAGAGTCAGAACTGTCTGTCAGACATGGGGGAGCCAGGGCACAGTTAAGGCTCAGCTCATGCCCTGAGAGAGAAAGAGGAAGAAACTGAGTGTGAGGGAAAAAGGAAATAGGGGATGACAGAGAGAGAGATAAAAGAAGAAAATGAGCAAGAGAGAGACTGGAAAAGACAAAGATCAAAGAGACACAGAAGGTGAGACAGGGGAGAAAAATAATGTAAAAGGAAGAAAGAGTACAAGAAGAGGTGAGAGGATGTGGAGAGACTGGCAGGGCTGGGGGAAGGTTCTAGAGGCTCAAGCAACAAGGAGGTGCAGGAAAAGGGTGCAGTGTGGCCACTGAGGCAGGACAGAGCCTGGGAACTGGGCAATGCAAATGAGAAAGGGATGTGGAGGAGAGTTTAGGATCAGGAGTAGTGGGTTGCCTATGGATGGCTGTTTGTCAGAAGGCGGTAGAAAGGATCCAGATTATGGAAGGGTAAATGGATGAAATGACCATTAAGGTTTTGTTGTTGTTTTACTGAGAGGCTGTAAGTCCACCATGGGCAGCTGTCAGTAAGGCTGCAGAAGGTCTGGGGGGCTACATAAGTTAGATCAGAGGGTTGTAAACTCAAATGACTACAGGGCCAGTAAATGATGAGGAGGAGGGCTGCAGGGCTGTGTAGGGACTGTGACTAACTGAAGAGGGCACACCCTGTTAAAGGGGCCATAGCTGCTCAGCTGTGATGCCAAATTGTCTGCTTTGTCAGAGGCCAGAATTCTTTATATCTAAAATGGGATTTTTAAATGCTGGTTATCAGTTCAAAAAACTTAAAAACCCAATACAGGCAAAAGAGGATGCCAGTTTGCAATCCCTGAAGTAGAGAATGCTCATGCTGGGGAGAAGTCTGCCAAGACGCTTTGAGGTGGGATGTATAGAAGTTCTATTTCCCAGAGCTTGGCTGGGCTGGGGGAGGATCCCTGCAGCTGAGGAGGAGGAAAAGCCACTAAGTCCCCTCCCAGAGCAGGACAAACCAGAGACCCTTTACAATTGCTGGGTCACCAGCAGGGGTGGTGTGGAATACAAACAGTACAGCTCTTGGCCTGCCAGGGAGAGGAATGGTGTCTTCAAAGCAAAGAAAGAGGAAGTGCGGGTGGAGCCAGGAATACTTTTGCTAATGAAAGTGCCCCTCAGGAAAGGTGCCACAGGCTGTTAGCTCTTCAAACCAGCAGCTCTTGGCCCAGTGCCAGACCCAGCAGGGCCCGACCAAAGGCACCCTGGGAAGCCAGCTGGTCAGTCCCTTGCCTCCCCAAGTTCCTCCTGGGATCAGTGGGCCCTGGGGAAGTGCCTAACCTAACTCCAGCCTGTAAGCCCAGCACTTTCTGAGGCTGAGGCAGGTGGATCACCTGAGGTCAAGAGTTCAAGACCAGCCTGGCCAACATGGTGAAACCCTGTCTCCACTAAAACTACAAAAATCAGCTGGGTGTGGTGACACATGCCTGTAATCCCAGCTACTTGGGAGGCTGAAGCAGGAGAATAGCTTGAACCCAGGAGATGGAGGCTGCAGTGAGTTGAGATCACACACTGCACTCCAGCCTGGGTGACAGAGCGAGATTCTGTCTTAAAACAAAAAAACAGACTACTGGAAAAAGACCTCCTGGGTTAAGGCCATATTTAGGCAGGACTACTAACCTTTCTACTATGAAAATCAAAGACCAATTTTTTAAAAATTATATACTGGGCATATCCTCCACCCTGACATCCCTTAGGTTAAAAAAACTTCTAACTCGAACCCTGCCTCTTGAGTTCACAGTTCACCACTTCCAGGCTGGCAACTCGGTGCTAATTAAAACCTGGAAAGAAGACATGCTCCACCCAAGCTGGGAAAGTCCATATAAAGTGCTCCTAATCACTAAAATAGCCGTATAAACAGCTGAACCGGGGTAAGCACACTACACTCAGGTCAAGAGACTGGTAAAAGAACCCCTGAAAGAAAGGGAAAAGGGTGAATACGGAGAGTATAAATCACCTAAGAAACCCTTAAAGCTAACTCTAAGGAAAACCTAAAAGGAAGCTATGAGCAGGCTCCATCATTGGGTGTGGATACGGTTAGGATTAATCCTAACACGAGGGGTGAAAGGAAACCTAAGTGTTGGATAGGGCCCAGTACTAGGGGTGGAAAGTAGGAAATATCTAATCAAACTAACAGTCAACATAACTAAAACCTCCACCCCCACCCCACAAACTATAAAATTTAATGCCTGCCAAGTCTTACCTTGCAGGAATTCACGGAACCAAAAGTAGTTGTCACAAGCAGACAAATATCTATGTCCTGAAACAGACCGTTATTGGGCCCCTGTGCTAGCTGGAATCAGGTCTGGTGGACCACACAATATCAAGGCCAGCTGAGTCATTCTTCTGAAAACCAACCCTTAAAAAATAAACTATAAGGGCCCCATGCTACCTAACTGTAAAAATTTAAAATGCAATCCTATATCAATTACCATAAACAACCCAGCTACTCTAGACCAGGAACCCTGGAGGTATACATTAGGAATAATGATCTCAGGAAGGGATTCCGTGGGATGGTTAGCTCTTAGGCAAATCACCAATTCCACCCCAAGCCCACCCAGAATTACTAGAACTCCTGGTCTTACTACTTCCTTTAACCCACCAGACAATGACCCTTAAGACAACTAACTTAAGGCAGACTTTAAAAATTAAAAATATGGGGATGTAACTGCCTGGGTTGAATGGGTCAAATTTTCAGTACTAGCTCTTAATAGAAGCAACAGTTATGCATGCTCTGCTGGGCGGCCTCAAGCACTGGTAGTTCCGTTTCCCCTAAAATGGGATACCAATCCCAAAGGAATGCATTGCATGTTGGCTCTATACCAGGACAGGGATGCATGGGGAAATGAAACTTGCAAAAGTTTATTATTGCTCTTTCCAACCTTGCAAAGGTCAAATCCTAGAGCGATCCCTTCTTTCTCCATAGGGAATATAAACCACTCCTCTTGCCTCTCTAGACAGGGGACAGAGTTCAGTAAGCCCGTGGGAAAACTCTCAACTTGTACCCACATCCTAAATGTTACTGGTAAGTCAAACAAAGGCAACTACTCAGCTCTTCATATACCCCAGGCTAATGTCTGGTGGTATTATGGGAAACGGAACCTCCATAACCTGTTACTGTCCAACTGGACTGGGACTTGTGCCTTAGTTCACTTGGCTATTCCATTCACCTTGGCATTCCAGAAGATCTCCAAGAATCCACATGGCCACTGAAGTTGGAGAAATCTAACAAATTCTTTTAATTCTAACATTTATATTAACTCAATAGAGAAGTCCCTAAAGGAGTACCTAATAAATTTAAGAACTAAAGGACACAAAAATAAATGCAGAAATGGGACAAATAGGAGTAGAAAGAAAAAAAGGAGAGAATTGAAGGAAATAACGTATACCATGGTCCATTTCCAGAACAAAGTGCCATGAATCAGCTTAGGTCAGCAAACCACAGAAAAAACAGGATATACTAGGCCCCTGTTTGGATAGCTGATGCCTCCTTGTTGGCCTCCCACTTCCTCCACCACTTAGTTTCTCTCACCCGAACCAAAGAATTTGAGTCTAAAATAAAAGTTTATTAGTCTGCAAAACAGCTCACTTTGTTTGTTCTTATCAGCCTGCCCAACAACTTAGGTCATAAATCAAATACTTGAAGAGCCCCTGAGCTAACTAGGATTGCAGTGCATTGTGGGCTGCAACAAAATGCAGCAAGACAACCCTAAAAACACACCTAAAGCCCTGCCTAACAATCAATAGGTGATATGACCTACAGTACTACTCAGCCTATAAGGAACCGGGGGAGAGTCCTGCACACTAGGGGATAAATTGCTTGTTAAAACCGTGCTGGGTGTGCCTGCACGCCAGACACTCAATCTTGCAAGACTGTCATTAAAAGTCTCGCTTTCGCTATTGTCCAGGTCTCTGAGTCCATTCTGTGGGTTTGGATGGACAGAGGACATTTTATTTTACAATGTAAAGAAGATGAAGGAGTAGAAATACCGTAGCTCTTTCCTACTCTGTGACTCCAGAGAAGTGTCTTAACTATAGTCTTCACCTAAAAATAAATCTACTCACCTTGGAAAGAGAGAAGACAATTCAAGATTACGTACAGCACTTGTCTATAGCATTTAAGTATTTAATAAAATAAGAATTACAGACCTGACTTGTTGGCTACAATGCTATGCCACTCCTTTCGAAATTAAAGGTGCTATCACTAGTTCCAAGACATATCTATGATCATGACTTCAACAGCTGCTGCAAGAGGTCATTACATGCTATGTACATCTGATGCCTGTGCTTTCCTTTATAATCACAACAGATACTTTTCAAGTTTATTGTTGAATGACTATTTCAAAGGTTTAGACTTTACCTGAGTTCAAGAATTCCCTACTTCAAGATTCTGTGTTCTTTGTAGCATCCTTAATTCTGGCAACCAGATTCAAGGAACAGAGTAAATGGATAGGACAGAATCTTACATAGCAGTTGCCAGAGCTAATTAAACAGATGACTACAGTACAGGAAAAGTTCAAGGAAAATCAGTATCCTACCTACAGTCACGGTGCTGCCGAAGAGAAAAGATGAGAAGGAAAGAAAAATAATTAAGGGCATTGATAAAACTAGTTCTTCATGGGAACTCATTCTTTGCCCTAGGTGCTTTATGAACATTCTCCCATTTAATGCCCCCGATTACAATGTACTCCACTGGCCTTTCTGGTTGCAGGGCATCCAAGGCAGTCTGCATACTGTGCTAACAGGCCCCACCCTTTCTGTAGGCAAGCAGAAGACATTGAGTCCATTTTGCTGACAAAATCACTAGTTTTCTTTAGCAGGGAACAATACCATCTATTACCTTAGGTGAAAACCTGGAAGAACTTCATTGACAATGCTAAAAGGTGTGTTTAAGGGAGTGACATGACCACTTTCTGGCTTCATATGCAAGGTCAATGAAGCTCCAATTCCCTAACAGTGCTGCCAGATGCAAGCACACAATTGTTCCTCAGCACTACCATTATGATTTACTGCTTATGGTTTCCATTTCTTGGTTTGGCACTTTGTATGTAACCTGGATTTCTCAAAACACAGAAATCTATCTTTTGCTATATTTCCTCAGTTGGTTATCAATTAATTTTATAAGAAAGGCTGCACAGGACCCGTTTATCTGTGCTTGTTTCATACACACACACACACACACACACACACACAAATAAGAAGAAAACCTTATTTAAAAAGCTCTGTTGGTTCAGAGATTTCATAAAATTCTAATTAAGAATCCTTACAGTTTCTAACAACTCTTAGTATGCTGTCAATTTAGCACAGTCTTCGAGTTTGGACTCTACCGTCAGAAAGTGCTGGGTTAGAATCCTAGGCTTCACCACCTTCTAGATGACTGATCATAGTATCCTCATTTGTAAAACAGGGATAATAATACTGCCAACCTCATAAAAATGATATGGCAGGGCATGATGGTGCACTGAAACCAGGCAAAACAGGGACGAGAAGAAATATTTATTAAACACATTTCCCTTAGCTTTCATGAGGATACATTAACACGTTTAATCACAATTTGGGAAAGGGCATGGCAGCATACAAATTTTACAGATAAGGAAACCTGGCTCTGATACTGATAGGGACAGGAGGCACAGAAATTCTAGGAAGAGGGTGGGTCCCCCAGTAATGGCCCCACCCTCAAGCGTGAAACCACGGCCCAAAGTGAGAACACACATTGCTGTTTTCCTGCTCGAATGTTGCCTTTTCCAGAATCACCCTTGGCCTTCCCCACTCCCCAACCAGTGCCCATAAAAACCTCACCCAGCAGAGAGAGGAGGAGAAGTAGCAAGATGATGGAGACTACGGTTGGACATTGGAGAGAGGCAGCTTGACTTCAGAGGGATGGCTTGACAGCACTGCTTTGGAGAGGAATCTGGCCAGGATGGCCAGACTCCAGGGGAATATTATCTTCCCACTCCATTCCCTTTTCAGCTCCCCTTCCTTGAGAGCCACTTTCATCAACAATAAAATCTCCTGCATTTAATATCTCCAATATGTTCATGAGACCTCATTCCCCCTGGATGTCGGACAAGAACACACTCAGATGCAGGTGCAAAAGTCTGGCACACTGACCCTCCACTGAGCTGCTAACACGTAAGCCATCAGCAGACGGCAAAGCTAAAAAAGCACTGACTGTAACACTCTTTCTGGGCTTCAGGGGTCATAGGCACCCCCTAGACGCTGCTGCTGGGCTGCACAGTTTTGCTCCCGTCAGTGCCCAAAAGCCCTCACCCCAGCTTCTGCACCCACTCACCTGCATTCCCCATCTCCTGTGAGCGGTGGAAAGTAGCAGGACCAAGCGAATGGAGTCTGTCCCTGCTGGCACAGAAACGGCCGGCTAGTCCTAGCACCTGTGCACTACAGTTACCACCCATGAAGTTGTCAGGGAAAATTTCCTGCTTCCATATGAATTTGTCTAAGGTTCAAGAATGTCAAAGGCTGAAGAAGTCAAAAAGGAGGAGAAAAAAAAAACCCCAAGAAGAAAACATTGCATCAGGTAATAATTAGAAGTGAGTATCTCAAAAACGACATTTATGCAGCCAACAAGCATATGAAAAAATGCTCATCATCACTGGTCATTAGAGAAATGCAAATCAAAACCACAATGAGATACCATCTCACGCCAGTCAGAATGGCGATCATTAAAAAGTCAGGAAAAAACAGATCCTGGAGAGGTTGTGGAAAAATAAGAACGCTTTTATACTATTGGTGGGACTGTAAACTAGTTCAACCATTGTGGAAGACAGTGTGGTGATTCTTCAAGGATCTAGAACTAGAAATACCATTTGACCCAGCAATCCCATTACTGGGTATATACCCAAAGGATTATAAATCATTCTATGAGAAAGACACATGCACACGTATGTTTACTGCAGCACTATTCAAAATAGCAAAGACTTGGAACCAACCCAAATGTCCATCAATGACAGACTGGATTAAGAAAATGTGGCACATATACATCATGGAATACTATGCAGCCATAAAAAAGGATAAGTTCATGTCTTTTGCAGGGACATGGATAAAGCTGGAAACCATCATTCTCAGCAAACTATCACAAGATCAGAAAACCAAACACCACATGTTCCCACTCATAAGTGGGAGTTGAACAATGAGAACATATGGACACAGGGAGGGGAACATCACACACTGAGACCTGTTGGGAGTTGGGGGTTAGGGGAGGGATAACATCAGGAGAAATACCTAATGTACGTGACAGGTTGATGGGTGCAGCAAACCACCAGGGCACGTGTATATCTATGTAATAAAACTGCACGTTCTGCACATGTAACCCAGAACTTACAGTATAATAAAAATAAATAAATAAGAGAAAGGGTCTTGCTATGTTGCCCAGGCTGGCCTCAAACTCCAGGGCTCAAGGGATCCTATATACTCAGCCTCCTGAGTATATAGTACTACATGCATGCCACCATGCCCTACTAAGTAACTCCTTTTTTGTTCACCACTATTTCCTTAGCTCCAAGAACAATGCCTGATAAGTGGTAGTCACTCAATAAATATTGCTGAGTTGGGCTGGTAGGCATGAAGAAAAACAGAGTCAAGGAAAGGCTCTTTGTTTACAAAAGCTTTCTGAAAATAATGGTAGAAGAAAATGTGCCAATAACCAAAGAAGGCAAAATTGAAGAAACTGAAAGAGGGAGAAAATTAATATAATTAGTTCTTAGAGGAGGCAGGAAAGGATACAATGAGAGCATGGAAAGGGCTATTGCCCTTGGCAAGGAAGTGAGGGACATGTTAGAGAAAAATCAAAGAAGGGAAGATGAAGAAAGCTAAAGGAGCTCATGTAATATACCTTCAATTGTTAAAAAGAGAACACAGAAGATGGCTGACTAGGAAGAACTCCAGTCTACAGCTCCCAGAGTGAGCAACGCAGAAAACGGGTGATTTCTGTATTTCCAACTGAGGTACCGGGTTCATCTCACTGGGGCTTGTCAGACAGTGGGTGCAGGCCACGGAGTGTGAGCCAAAGCAGGGTGGGGGATCGCCTCACCCGAGAAGCAAAAGGGGTCGGGGAATTCCCTTTCCTGGCCAAGGGAAACCGTGACAGACGGTACCTGGAAAATCGGGACACTCCCACCCTAACACTGCGCTTTTCCAACGGTCTTAGCAAACGGCACACCAGGAGATTATATCCCACACCTGGCTTGGAGGGTCCCATGCCCACAGAGCCTCACTCACTGCTAGCACAGCAGTCTGAGATCGAACTACAAGGTGGCAGCAAGGCTGGGGAAGGGGCGTCTGCCATTGCTGACCCTTGAGTACGTAAACAGAGCAACAGGGAAGCTCGAACTGGGTGGAGCCCACCGCAGATCAAGGACGCCTGCCTGCCTCTGTAGACTCCACCTCTGGGGTCAGGGCTTAGCAAATTGGATAAAGAGTCAAGACTCATCAGTGTGCTGTATTCAGGAGACCTATCTCATGTGCAGAGACACACACAGGCTCAAAATATAGGGATGGAGGAAGATCTACCAAGCAACTGGAAAACAAAAAAAAGCAGGGGTTGCAATCCTAGTCTCTGATAAAACAGATTTTAAACCAACAAAGATCAAAAGAGACAAAGAAGGCCATTACATAATGGTAAAGGGATCAATTCAACAAGAAGAGCTAACTATCCTAAATATATATGCACCCAATACAGGAGCACCAAGATTCATAAAGCAAGTCCTTAGAGACCTGCAAAGAGACTCAGACTCCCACACAACAATAATAGGAGACTTTAACACCACACTGTCAACATTAGGCAGATCAACGAGACAAAAAGTTAACAAGGATACCCAGGAATTGAAGTCAGCTCTGCACCAAGTGGATCTAACAGACATCTACAGAACTCTCTACCCCAAATCAACAGAATATACATTCTTCTCAGCACCACATCACAGTTATTCCAGAACTGACCACACAGTTGCACTCCTCAGCAAATGTAAAAGAACAGAAATTTTAACAGTCTCTCAGACCACAGTGCAATCAAACTAGAACTCAGGATTAAGAAACTCACTCAAAATCGCTCAGCTACTTGGAAACTGAACAACCTGCTCCTGAATGACTACGAGGTACATAACGAAATGAAGGCAGAAATAAAGATGTTCTTTGAAACCAGTGAGAACAAAGACGCAACATACCAGAATCTCTGGGACACATTTAAAGCAGTGTGTAGAGGGAAATTTATAGAACTAAATGCCCACAAGAGAAAGAAGGAAAGATCTAAAATTGACACCCTAACATCACAATTAAAAGAACTAGAGAAGCAAGAACAAACACATTCAAAAGCTAGCAGAAGGCAAGAAATAACTAAGATCAGAGCAGAACTGAAGGAAACAGAGACACAAAAAAATCAATGAATCCAGGACCTGGTTTTTTGAAAAGATCAACAAAATTGATAGACCACTAGCAAGACTAATAAAGAAGAAAAGATTAAAGAATCAAATAGACGGAACAAAAAATGTTAAAGGGGATATTACCACCAATCCCACAGAAATACAAACTACCATCAGAGAATACTATAAACACCTCTATGCAAATAATCTAGAAAATCTAGAAGAAATGGATAAATTCCTGGACACATATACCCTCCCAAGACTAAACCAGGAAGAAGTTAAATTCCTGAATAGACCAATAACAGGCTCTGAAATTGAGGCAATAATTAATAGCCCACCAACCGAAAAAACTCCAGGACCAGATGGATTCACAGCCGAATTCTACCAGAGGTACAAAGAGGAGCTGGTACCATTCCTTCTGAAACGATTCCAATCAACAGAAAAAGACGGAATCCTCCCTAACTCATTTTATGAGGCCAGCATCATTCTGATACCAAAGCCTGGTAGAGACACAACAAAAAAAGGGAATTTTAGACCAATATCCCTGATGAACATTGATGCAAAAATCCTCAATAAACTACTGGCAAACTGAATCCAGCAGCACATCAAAAAGCTTATCCACCATGATCAAGTTGGCTTCATCCCTGGGATGCAAGGCTTGTTCAACATACACAAATCAATAAACATAATCCATCATATAAACAGAACCAAGGACAAACACCACATGATTATCCAAATAGATGCAGAAAAGGGCTTCAACAAAATTTAATAGCCCTTCATGCTAAAAACTCTCAATAAACTAGGTATTGATGGAACATATCTCAAAATAATCAGAGCTATTTATGACAAATCCACAGCCATTATCATACTGAATGGGCAAAAACTGGAAGCACTCCCTTTGAAAACTGGCACAAGACAGGGATGCCCTCTCTCACCACTCCTATTCAACATAGTGTTGGAAGTTCTGGCTAGAGCAATCAGGCAGGGGAAAGAAATAAAGGGTATTCAGTTAGAAAAAGAGGAAGTCAGGCCGGGCGCGGTGGCTCACGCCTGTAATCCCAGCACTTTCGGAGGTCGAGGCAGGCGGATCACCTGAGGTCGGGAGTTCGTTACCAGCCTGACCAACATGGAGAAACACAGTCTCTACTAAAAATACAAAATTAGCCGGGCGTGGTGGCACATGCCTATAATCCCAGCTACTAGGGAGGCTGAGGCAGGAGAATCGCTTGAACCTGGGAGGCGGAGGTTGCAGTGAGCCAAGATCATGCCATTGCACTCCAGCCTGGGCAACAAGAGTGAAACTCCATCTCAAAAAAAAAAAAAAAAAAGGAAGTCAAATTGTCCCTGTTTGCAGATGACATGATTACATATTTAGAAAACCCCATCATCTCAGCCCAAAATCTCCTTAACCTGATAAGCAACTTCAGCAAAGTCTCCGGATACAAAAATCACACGCTTTCCTATACACCATTAACAGACAAACAGAGAGCCAAATCATGAGTGAACTCCCATTCACAATTGCTTCAAAGAGAATAAAATACCTAGGAATCCAACTTACAAGGGATGTGAAGGACCTCTTTAAGGAGAACTACAAACCACTGCTCAACGAAATAAAAGAGGACACAAACAAATGGAAGAACATTCCATGCTCATGGATGGGAAGAATCAATTCGTGAAAATGGCCATACTGCCCAAGGTAATTTATAGATTCATGCCATCCCCATCAAGCTACCAATGACTTCCTTCACAGACTTGGAAAAAACTACTTTAAAGTTCATATGGAACCAAAAGAGAGCCCACATTGCCAAGTCAATCCTAAGCCAAAAGAACAAAGCTGGAGACATCACTCTACCTGACTTCAAACTATACTACAAGGCTACAGTAACCAAAACAGCATGGTACTGGTACTAAAACAGAAATACAGACCAATGGAACAGAACAGAGCCCTCAGAAATAATACTACACATCTACAACCTTGACGAACCTGACAAAAAGAAGAAATGGGGAAAGGATTCCCTATTTAATAAATGGTGCTGGGAAAACTGGCTAGCCATATGTAGAAAGGTGAAACTGGATCCCTTCCTTACACCTTATACAAAAATTAATTCAAGATGGATTAAAGACTTAAATGTTAGACCTAAAACCATAAAAACCCTAGAAGAAAACCTAGGCAATACCATTCAGGACATAGGTATGGGCAAGGACTTCATGACTAAATCACCAAAAACAATGGCACAAAAGCCAAAATTGACAAATGGGATCTAATTAAACAGCAAAAGAAACTACCGTCAGAGTGAACAGGCAACCTACAGAATGGGAGAGAATTTTTACAATCTACCCATCTGACAAAGGGCTAATATCCACAATCTACAAAGAACTTAAACAAATTTACAAGAAAAAAAATCAAACAACCCCATCAAAAAGTGGGCAAAAGATATGAACAGACACTTCTCAAAAGAAGACATTTATGCAGCCAACAGACACTTGAAAAAATGCTGATCATCACTGGCCATCAGAGAAATGTAAATCAAAACCACAATGAGATACCAACTCACACCAGTTAGAATGACGATCATTAAAAAGTCAGGAAATGACAGGTGCTGAAGAGGATGTGGAGAAATAGGAACACTTTTACACTGTTGGTGGGACTGTAAACTAGTTCAACCATTGTGGAAGACAGTGTGGCAATTCCTCAAGGATCTAGAACTAGAAATACCATTTGACCCAGCCATCCCATTACCAAGTATATACCCAAAGGAGTATAAATTATGCTGCCATAAAAACACATGCACACATATGTTTATTGTGGCACTATTCACTATAGCAAAGACTTGGAACCAACCCAAATGTCCAACAATGATAGACAGGATTAAGAAAATGTGGCACATATACACCATGGAATACTATGCAGCCATAAAAAAGGATGAGTTCATGTCCTTTGTAGGGACATGGATGAAGCTGGAAATCATCATTCTCAGCAAACTATCACAAGGACAGAAAACCAAACACCACATGTTCTCACTCATAGGTGGGAATTGAACAAAGAGAACATTTGGACACAGGGCGGGGAACACCACACACCGGGGACTGTTGCGGGGTGGGGGGGGAGGGGGGAGGGATAGCATTAGGAGATATACCTAATGTAAATGATGAGTTAATGGGTGCAGCACAGCAACATGGCACATATACATAAGTAACAAAGCTACACGTTGTGCATATGTACCCTAGAACTTAAAGTATAATTTAAAAAAAAAAGAGAGAACACAGACTGTTCTAGAAAATTTGATAAATTATTGGGACTTGGATCTTTAGCTATGCCAGAAATGTGTATTGATATAATTTTGTACCCATACAACCTAGTGAACACATTTCTGCTTCTTATGGAACACTGGTCAGTGGCTCAACCCATTTATCTGACCCTTTAAAGATTTGTTTAAAGATTGGGGGAAGGAAAATCAGTTGTCTCCTATTGTCAAAGAGACAACTTCTTTTCTCCTTTACCAAACAATTCATATTCTCATTTCAATTCAAAAATATTGCTGAGCACTACAATGCACTACAGGGGAGACAATAACAGAGAGGACGTGATTCTTGCACTTAAAGAGCATTATCAGAACTATAATCACTGCCCTTTGGGTAACACCCCAAACAACCCTTCTTTTCACAAGTTTTATCAAGACATGGGAAATTTCTAACAAAAGGAAAACTCAGGATATTGCCTTTGCCACTCCCTTCAAAAGTCTCCCAGAATACCCAATAATATACAGCGTGACATGCATACTGTACGGGGTATGCAAAGGTAGAGGCTATATCCTGAGATTTCCTATGTATCTCCTATTGGTTCTATTTCTCTGGAGAACCCTAATATAGAACTCTAATTGTTTGGAATTCATGTATATTTAGATCATTTTACTTTTAAAAAATGCATTAAAAACAGAACTGATATTGACTTCCATTAAGTACAGAGTAGAGACAATGAACAGCAAATGAGGGTTTAAGAGCCTAATTAAAGAAAACAAATTGGCTTATCTCCTATCCAACTCAAAGGAATGCTTAAAGGTATAGGAAGAATATACATGGGTGTAATTTTGCTCTCCTCTGAATAAAGGCTATAGCATATTTCCAATCTGCTAACATGCTGTGAGATAAACTTTCTAATCCTTCAATTCAGAAACCAAATTCACTATTTCTAAAAACTTTCTTTGAACTGCTAAAAATACCATCAAGAAAAAAGTGTAAGCAAGCCACAGACGGCAACCAATAAAGTAATATTCAACGTTCTTTCCACATTACAGAGATCAGAGGGGAGGATAAAGCATTTGTTCATATTATATTAAAGAAATAATATGAATTGCAGATTTTTTTAAACACTTGCAAGGCACAAGAGAAATAAATCAGTGCAAAACAGGTCAAAACATACATTACCTGAAAGCACTTTCAGCAGAAACAATGTTTTCTACAAGGGCAAATAGTGCACAGCAAATAAAACTAAACTAAGAGACACTACTATTAGAAGCATCTTATATGGCTGGATTTTTTTTTTTTTTAAGGAAAATCTAAAACAGTCTATCCAATCACTTTTTTAACAAGTACGTAAAAACATAACAGTTAAATTGACAGGTAGCAAAAGTCCAAAATTTCTATTCTGCATTATGGTTGGTTACTGTAGAGAGCTTGTAATGAAATCTCTCATATATGCCTGTTCACAATCTTCTGAATACCTTCTCCACATTTTAATAGTTGCCTCTGTTGTAAGCTCCCCACTCTAATCAGTAAAATTAAAGGGTTTCTGTTTGGGTCCCCCAACGCTTTTGTAAGCTGTCTGTGCTGTCTGTGCCCCTTAATAAAACATTTTCTGCTTAAGAGTACCTGGTGTGAACTCTCTTTTCTACAACTAAGAATTCTGACCAATAAACAGCCTGAAAATATAAAGATGAAAAAATAAAGTAAATGGGGATGGTGGGTGGAAGAGAGAGGAAAAAAAAAAACAGTAGTAGTAAAAAAGGAATCATTACAGGTACCACAGACATCAAAAGATATTATGAACAACATTTCCAATAAATCTGACAACTTAAATAAAAGTCATGTATTCTTTATTAAAGAAATATAATCTTGGCTCACGTCTGTAATCCCAGCACTTTGGGAGGCCAAGGTGGGCAGATCACAAGATCAGGAGTTCGAGACCAGCCTGGCCAATAAGGTGAAACCCCATCTCTACTAAAAATACAAAAATTAGCTGGGTGTGGTGGCACGTGCCTATATTCCCAGATACTCTGGAGGCTGAGGCAGAAGAATCACTTGAACCCAGGAGGTGGAGGCTGCAGTGAGCCAAGATCGCGCCACTGCACTCCAGCCTGGGCAAGAGAGCAAGACTCAGTCTCCAAAAAAAAAAAAAAAAAAAAAAAAAAATATATATATATATATATATATAATCTATAATTACAAACTTTCTCGCAAAGGAAACTTCAGTCCCAGATGGCTTTACTAATAAAATTCATATTTTAAATTTATATAAACTTTTCCAGAGAACAGGGAAAACAGGAAACCTTTCCTACTTTGTTGTATGAGTCTAGCATAATCTTACTACTAAAACTTGACATGACAATTACAAGAAAAATTATAGACCAATCTCTCATAAACATAATGCAAAAATCCTAAACAACATACTAGCAAATCAAATCCAACAATATGTAAAACACGTATCATGAAAAAATAAGGCTTCTTCCAGAAATACAAAATTCGTTCTTTCAAAAGCCATTGTCCCAGAAACAGACTCCCATCTATCTACAATGTCATTTGATTTTTGACAAAAGACACCAATGAAATCCAATGGGGAAGAAAGAAGTCTTTTCAACAAACTGTGCTGGAACAATTATATAATAACGTGGGAAAAAATTAACCTGACTTCTATATTTTACACTATGCACAAAAAATTAACGTGAGATAGATCTAGACCTAAACAAAAAAGCAGTAACTAGAAATCTTCCAGAAGAAAGCACAGGAAGATATTCTGCAAGTAGCTAAAGTTTTCTTACGACACAGAAATCAATACTCATAAAAGAGAAAAACAAAGATAAATTAGACTTCCTCAAAATTAAAAACATTTGATCATCGAAAATTACTGTAATTTACATTAATAAAGGGCAAAAATCATATGATCATCTCAATAGATGCAGCAAAATAAGCATGATAAAATCCAACACTCATTCAAAACAGTAATTACCGAAAAAGCTCTTTACCAACTAGGCATAGAATGAACTTCTTCACACTGATAAAGAATATCCACAGAAAACCTACAAAACTCAACATTTTTAATGTTCTTAAAAGCTTTCCCCTTAAGACTGGGAATAAGACAAAGATAGCTATCATCACCTCTATTGAACATTTTGTTGGCAGTGCTAGCCAGTATAGGAAGCTGGTGAGAAGGGGGAAATAAAGGGGGTATGAGAGGGAGGGAGGAAGGGAGAGAGGGAGGGGAGAAGAAAAGGAAAAGAAGGAATAAAGGAAGAATGAAATATGACATTATGTATACAAATGATGAAAATTCAAACTAATCTGCAAACCATAAATAACTCACTTAAAAAATAAGTGAGTTTAGCAAAATCATTAGGTATAAGGTCAAAACATAAAACTTAATTTCAGGGCAGCATGGTGGCTTACACATGTAATCCTAACACTTTGGCAGGTCAAGGTGTGTGGAACACCTGAGGCCAACAGTTCAAGACCAGCCTGACCAACATGGTGAAACCCAGTCTACTAAAAACTACAAAAATTAGCTGGGCATGGTGGCGGGTGCCTGTAATCCCAGCTACTTGGGAGGCTGAGGCAGGAGAATCCTTTAAACCCGGGAGGTGGAGTTTGCAGTGAACTGAGACTGTGCCACTGCATTCCAGCCTCGGCGACAGAGCAAGACTCCATCTCAAAAAAATTTTTTTTAATTTCAATTTTATTTCTATATATCAAAAAATAGAAAATTAAATTTTAAAATGACACCATTTAAACATACATCAAAAAACACCAAATATCTAGGGATAAATCCAATGAAATATGTGCAAGCAAAAGTCTTCCACAAAGAAGATTCAACACCTACTTCCCTTTTGGGAGTCTGGAATTGAGGTATGTGCTAAAAGCAGAATGCCTACACTACCAGTCCCCAATAAACGTCCTGTGCACCAAGTCTCTAATGTACTTCACAAGATCTCAACTAGTTGCTGGAGGTGCAAGTATCCACTGGAAGAGGACTCTTAGGCACTTACACCTGATTTCCTCCAGACTCCACAATCTGTGCCTTTCCCTTTGCTGATTCTGGTTTGTATTCTTTTGCCACAAGAGTACAACTATACGTTGGTGCAGAAGCAATTGTAGTTTTTGCCATTACTTTTATGACAAAAAACATAATAATAGAGGCCGGGTGTGGTGATTCATGCCTGTAATCCCAGCACTTTGGGAGGCCGAGGCAGGCAGATCACGAGGTCAGGAGATCGAGACCACCCTGGCTAACATGGTAAAAACCCATCTCTACTAAAAATACAAAAAATTAGCCAGGTGTGGTGGCGGGCGCCTGTAGTCCCAGCTACTTGGGAGGCTGAGGCAAGAGAATGGCATGAACCCAGGAGGCGGAGCTTGCAGTGAGCCGAGATCATGCCACTGCACTCCAGCCTGGGTGACAGAGCGAGACTCCATCTCAAAAAATAAAAAATAAAAAACAAAAAACAAAACGTAATAATATATATATGTTGAGTCCTGTGAGTCCTTCTAGTGGGTTGCCAAACTCAGGAGTGATCTTGGGGACCCTTGACATAGAGGGCAATGAACCATTGCCTTTTAGCTTCCAATATTGTTGAGAAACCTGAAGCCTTCATATGTAACATCTTTTATTCCTTAAAAACTTGGAGGAACAGTGATTTCTTAAAAAGGATATAAAAGAACTATAAAGGAAAAAAGGATAAGCTGGATTACATTAAAATTAACATTTTCTGTTCATCAAATGACATCACTGAGAGAGAAAAGGCAAGTCACAGAAAAGAAGCTGATATGGTTTGGCTGTGGTCCCCACCCAAATCACATCTTAAATTCCCACGTGTTGTGAGAGAGACCCAGTGAAAGGTAACTGAATCATATGGGCAGATCTTTCCCATGCTGTTCTCATGATAGTGAATAAGTCTCACAAGATCTGATGGTTTTATAAAAAGGAGTTTCCCTGCACAAGCTCTCTCTTCCACGTGACTTGCTCCTCCTTGCCTTCTGCCATAATTTTGAGGTTCCCCAGCCTCATTGAAATATAAGTCCATTAAACTTCTTTCTTTTGTAAATTGCCTGGTCTGGGGTACGTCTTTATCAGCAGCGTGAAAAGAGATGAATACAGAGGATAATACATGCAATATGTATTATCAGACAAAGGATTTACATCCAGGAGGATTCCTACAAATTAATCATAAAGATTTAACAGGAACTTCATAAGAAAGACTACCCACATGGACGATAAATATATGAAATGGTGTTCAACTTCATTAATCATCATGGAAATGCAAATTAAAACCATAATGTCATGCTATTTTATATATCCCAGAAAGATTAAAATGAAAAAGACAATATCAAATGTTGGGCTGGGTATGGTGGGTCACGCCTGTAATCCCAGCACTTTGGGAGGCCGAGGCAGGTGGATCACATGAGGTTAGGAGTTAGAGACCAGCCTGGCCAACATGGTGAAACTCCAACTCTACTAAAAATGCAAAATTAGCCAGGAGTGGTGGCACATGCCTGTAATCCCAGATACTTGGGAGGCTGAGACAGGAGAATAGCTTAAACATGGGACGTGGAGCTTGGAGTGAGCTGAGATTGCGCCATTGCACTCCAGCTTGGGCAGCAAGAGTGAAACTCCATCTCAAAAACAACAACAACAACAACAAAATGCTGGTGAGAATGCGGAGCAACTAGTACTTGAATGTAAACTGATAACAACTATATGAGAAAATTATTTAACAGTAACTACCGAAGATGAATATACAGCTACCTGATGATTTTACAGCACTACTTCTGGGTATATAACCCATAGAAATGTGTGTCTATGTTACCACAAGGCCAAAACTGTTCACAGCAGGATTAACTCTAACAGTAAAATCCTACAAATAACTTCAAATGTCCAACAGTAGAAATGAATAAGTGAACTGCAATACATCAAACAACGGAGCATCTTAGAATGAACAAACTACTGTCATGTAAGTACAATCTGGATGAATCTCACAAATATAATGCTGAGCAAAAGAAACTAGACACAAAATGATACAATTTCATTTATATAAAATTAAAACAATCACACCTGTAATCCCAGCACTTTGGGAGGCCAAGGCGGGTGGATCAACTGAGGTCAGGAGTTCAAGACCAGACTGACTAATATGGTGAAACCCCATCTCTACTAAAAAATACAAAAATTAGCCAGGTATGGTGGCGGGCACCTGTAATCCCAGTTACTCGGGAGGCTGAGGCAGGAGAATTGCTTGAACCTGGGAGGTGGAGGTTGCAGTGAGCCAAGATCACACCATTGCACTCCAGCCTGGGTGACAGAGCAAGAATCTAAAAAAAAAAAAAACACTCAAACAAAACGTATGGTGTGAGAAACCAGTATAATGGTTATGTATTCTGGAGAAGAGGTAGTGAGTGGGAGGGCACACAAGTAAGACATCTGGGGCACTCTGTAAATGTTTCTTTGTGGCAGACTGCCACAATTACTACTTCAGACCTTCACTACGACAGTTACTACCGTTACTACTTGAGACTGTCATTACGAGACTGAATGAAGGGGGATGAACATAGAAAAGAAAACTTAGGACAAAATTAACTATTTTAAAGGAAGGGGCCAGGGGAAGAAGAAGAGGGCTTCCCGCTTCTAGTGAGCAAAGGCAGTGCCTGAGCTTCTTCAGCCCTTTGTATTTATTGGGTAACAAGAGCAAGGAGGAAGAGGTAATGATTGCTCAGCTGCTTAATTGATCACAGGTTCATATTATTACTAACAGGCTTCAGATGTACCGAATCTCAAGAAACATTGCACTTGGGGCATGACTGCCCTCAGCATTCCTTATGGGTGGCATACGCAGTTTGTCAGTTTGTCAACATTCTGCATTTATGAGAACAGTTTGTTGTTTACTCATATAGCCTCCAGTGGTAGGATACTGAGTTGATCACGACCCTCAATCTTTCAGCCTCCAACATTTCTTTTGTTCATGTGTGAAAAAAATTGAGGTATAAATATATGATTTCTGTATTTTTCTGTATGTTACACTTTAAAAACATGAGTTCTTAAAATATGCATACTCAGAAAAAACTCACAGAATTCAAGCAGTTAAGTATAACATAAGGACCATTACAATCTGCCCCCAGTCATCTTTTTGGCCGTATTTCCTGGTATGTTACTCCTTGTTCCTTGCTCTGCACTTTCCAAACATTTGTCTAAGTATGTGGTATTCTCTCTGGAATACCCTTTGGCACCTGGCAACTCACATAGACTTTGCTCAGATTACACTTCCTCATGAGGCCTCTCAGAATCCCTCCATCGTTTTATGGACATCCATAATAATGTGTGCCTCTACTTTAGACGCACTTGCCACACTGCATTGTAATTGTTTATATGTGTGTTCCACTAGATTGCAAACTCCCTGAGAACAGATACTGGATTGTCATTTTCATACTTCAGTGGCTGCTATGGCAACATTCATTCATTCATCATACCTATCATATGAAATATTTTGTCATAGGTGTCAGGAGATAAGGGTTAAGCAAGCTTCCAGGAGTTAATGGCGTGTGCTAGATATCACTCAATAAAGCAAAAGGTAAGAGGTTGACAGAAAAAGACATAACAGAATGGAGACAAGCAGACAGAGGTGCACAGACCTTCATGGAGTAACTGCCATTTTAAGGTATTTTACAATATTGCCACTAAAGATCTGGAGCTGTGTTGTGTTGTTGTAAGGCTTAAATGGGAAATATCTCTTGGCATTTGTCCTCAGGGTTAAATGAAACTAAGCTGAAGGTAAAATTTAATTCACAAGTATTTTAAGTTACATCATCTGTTATAGTGAAACCAAGCGACAAAAGCTCTATTATACTCTGTTAAATAGTCTTTAATTTTTTAAGCTAGTTTAAATCAAACATATTTAAGAGTTATGTTCTGCTTTGAATTGTAAATATTTTTCTAAGTAATCATCTTAAACCTTATAAACATATATCTATAAATCATTTCCAGAAGTGTTCCGACTGACAATAAACTGATACAAATACAAAATACTTAAGAACAAGTCAATGTCTATTTCATTGACTAGTGCAGTTTCACAGAAATATTTCTATTTTTTAGTATATTTTCACCAATCTGAAATGTCATTATTACTATATAAAGACCAAAACAGACCTTCAAAACATGGCACTAATATTCTTTTTCGTATCTACAATAAAAGGCTTAGAGCCAGTACAAGAAGCCTGCCTTTTGCAACCTGATCTTAAGACTTCTGGTAATTTCTTAAAGGCATTAACAATTTATATAAAATGAAAAGATACTATCTAAAGATGCAAGTACTACTATTTTATGTTTCCTAAATGCCAATGATAGCATTTAAGGGTCGCTAAGGCCCATCAGTGAACTAGAAAACTGTTTTCTCTTTTGTCTACATAAACTGATGGATTTTCCCCTTTATCATACTCTTTCCCCAAAGCACAATGTATCCATCAAAACTGGTATTAAACTGCTCTTATTAATAGCAATAAATGGTATACTATAATGGGTACATTCAGCAAATATAATGCATACATTTATAGGCCAAACTGTTAGTATGTCATTTTATTTTTTAAATAGTTCTACTGATGTTAAGTTATATACAATAAAATTCACTTAGCTTAAGTGCATGGTTCTATGAGTTTTGATAAGTGTATACAGTTGTATAATTAGCCCCACAATCAAGATATAGAACATTTCTAACACTCCAAAGAGTTCTCCTTACCCCCTGGCAACTGATCTATTTCCTATTCAAATACTTTTATCTTTTCTAGAATTTCATAAAAATAAAGCCATACAATGAGTGGTCCTTTGCATCTACCATCTTTTGTTGACATACTGCTTCCAAGATTTATCATGTTGTGTGTAGCAGCAGCTCATTCCTTCTTAGAGAAGTAGTATTCTGTTGTATAAATATATCACAATAAGTTTATTCAGTAATTAATATGCATTCAGCTGTTTCTAGATTTTGGCTATTATGAACAAAGTTCCAATGAACATGTAAATATAAGCATTTGTGTGGACTCGTGTTTACACTTTTTTGGATAAATCTCGCAGAGTGGGGCTGTTGGGTCTTGGTGAGTTTATGTTTAACTTTGTAAGAAACTGCCAAACTGCATTCTTGCAGCAATGTGTAAGTTCTAGGTGCCCCACATTTATATATGTGTGTATATATATACACATATATATATACACATATATATATACACACATATACACACATATATACACATATATATACACACATATATATACATATATATATACACACGAGTGCAGAACGTGCAGGTTTGTTACATAGGTATACACGTGCCATGGTGGTTTGCTGCACCCATTAACCCGTCATCTAGGTTTTAAGCCCCTCATATATTAGGTATTTGTCCTAATGCTCTCCCCTTCCCTTTGCCCCCTACCCTGACGGGCCCCAGTGTGTGATGTTCCCCTCCCTGTGTCAATATGTTCTCACTGTTCAACTCCCACTTATGAGTGAGAACATGTGGTGTTTGGTTTTCTATTCTTGTATTAGTTTGCCGAGAATGATGGTTTCCAGCTTCATCCACGTCCCTGCAAAGGACATGAACTCATTCTTTTTTTTACAGCTGCATAGTATTCCATGGTGTATATATGCCACATTTTCTTTATCCAGTCTCTCATTGATGGGCATTTGGGTTGATTCCAAGTCTTTGCTATTGTAAATAGTGCTGCAATAAACATACGTGTGCGTGTCTTTACAGTAGAATGATTTATAATCCTTTGGGTATATACCCAGTAAAGGGATTGCTAGGTTCTAGATCCTTGAGGAATTGCCACATTGTCTTCCACAATGGTTGAACTAATTTACACTCCCACCAACAGTGTAAAAGCGTTCCTATTTCTCCGCATCCTCGCCAGTATCTGTTGTTTCCAGACTTTTTAATGATCTCCATTCTAACTGGTGTGAGATAGTTATCTCATTGTGGTTTTGATTTGCATTTCTCTAAGGATCAGTGACAATTAACTTTTTTTCATATGTTTGTTGGCCATGTAAATGTCTTCTTTTGTTTGTTGTGAGAGGGAGTCTTGCTCTTGTCACCCAGGCTGGAGGGCAGTAGGGTGATCTTGGCTCACTACAACCTCTGCCTCCCGGGTTCAAGCGACTTTCCTGCCTCAGTCTCCACAGTAGCTGGGATTATATATGCGCTCTACCACACCTGGCTAATTCTTGCACTTTTAGTAGAGACACGGTTTCACCATATTAGTCAGACTGGTCCTGAACTCTTGACCTCGTGATCCGCCCGCTACAGCCCCCCAAAGTGCTGGGATTACAGGCGTGAGCCACCACGCCCGGCCATAAATGTCTTCTTTTGAGAAGTGTCTGTTCACATCCTTCACCCACTTCTTGATGGGGTTGTTTTTTTCTTGTAAATTTAAGTACCTTGTAGATTCTAGATATTAGACCTTCAGATGGATAGACTGCAAAATTTTTCTCCCATTCTGTGAGCTGCCTGTTCACTCTGATGAGAACTTCTTTTGCTGTACAGAAGCTCTTTAGTTTAATTAGATCCTATTTCTCAATTCTGGCTTTTGTTGCAATTGCTTTTGGTGGTTTAGTCATGAAGTCTTTGCCCATGACTATGTCCTGAATGGTATTGCCTAGGTTCTCTTCTAGGGTTTTTATGGTTTTAGGTCTTACGTTTAAGTCTTTAATCCATCTTGAATTAATTTTCGTATAAAGTGTAAGGAAGGGGTCCAGTTTCAGTTTTCTGCATATGGTTAGCCAAGTTTCCCAACAACATTTATTAAATACGGACTCCTTTCCCCATTGCTTGTTTTTGTCAGGTTTGTCAAAGATCAGATGGTTGTAGATGTGTGGTGTTATTTCTGAGTCCTCTGTTCTGTTCCATTGGTCTATATATCTGTTTTGGTACCACTATACCATGCTGTTTTGGTTACTGTAGCCTTGTAGTATAATTTGAAGTCAGGTAGCATGATGCCTCCAACTTTGTTCTTTTTGCTTAGGATTCTCTTGAGTACACGGGCTCTATTTTGGTTCCATATGAAATTTAGTTTTTTCTAGATCTGTGAAAAAAGTCAATGGTAGCTTGATGGGAATAGCACTGAATCTAAAAATTACTTTGGGCAGTATGGCCATTTTCATGATATTGATTCTTCCTATCCATAAGCATAGAATGTTCATCCATTTGTGCCCTCTCTTACTTCCTTGAGCAGTGGTTTGTAGCTTTTTTTTTTTTTTTTTTTTTGAGACAGTTTCCCTCCTGTTGCCCAAGCTGGAGTGCAATGGTATGGTCTCAGGTCACTGCAACCTCTGCCTCCTGGGCTCAACTGATTCTCCTGTCTCAGCCTCCTGAGTAGCTGGGATTATAGGCATATGCCACCACACTCAGCTAATTTTTGTATTTTTAATAGAGACAGGGTTTCACCATGCTAGCCAGGCTGGTCTCGAACTCCTGACCTCCAGTGATCTGCCTGCTTCGGCCTCCCAAAGTGCTAGGATTACAGGCGTGAGCCACCGCACCTGGCCTTGAAATATTTTTTATTGTTGTGTCTCTGCCAGGTTTTGGTATCAGGATGAGGCTGGCCTCATAAAATGAGTTAGGAAGGAGTCCCTCTTTTTGTATTCTTTGGAATATTTTCAGAAGGAATGGCACTAGCTCCTCTTCATACCTCTGGCAGAATTCGGCTGTGAATCTGTCTAGTCCTGGGCTTTTTTTGGTTGGTAGGCCATTAATTACTGCCTCAATTTCAGAACTTGTTATTGCTCTATTTAGGGATTTGACTTCTTCCTGGTTTAGTCCTGGGAAGGTGTATGTGTCCAGGAATTTATCCATTTCTTCTAGATTTTCTAGTTTATTTGTGGAGAGGTGTTTACAGCATTCTCTGATGGTAGTTTGCATTTCTGTGGGATCAGTGGTGATATCCCCTTTATCATTTTTTATTGTGTTTATTTGAGTCTTCTCTCTTTTCTTCTTTATTAGTCTGGCTAGTGGTCTATTTTGTTAACCTTTTCAAAAACCAGCTCCTAGATTCATTGATTTTTTTGAATCTTTATCTTCTTCAGTTTATCTCCTTCTTTATCTCCTTCAGTTCTGCTTTTTTAGTTCCTGTCTTCTGCTAGTTTTTGAATCTCTTTGCTTTTGTTTCTCTAGTTCTTTTAACTGTGATGTATCTTTATCTCCTTCAGTTCTGCTTTTTTAGTTTTTATCTCCTTCAGTTCTGCTTTTTTAGTTCCTGTCTTCTGCTAGTTTTTGAATCTGCTCTTGTTTCTCTAGTTCTTTTAACTGTGATGTAAGGGTGTCGATTTTAGATCTTTTCCACTTTCTGATGTGGGCATTTAGTGCTATAAATTTCCCTCTAAACACTGCTTTAGCTGTGTTGTGATTCTGGTACGTTGTGTCTTTGTTCTCATCGGTTTCAAATAACTTATTTCTGCCTTAATTTCGTTATTTACCCAGTAGTCATTCAG
Organism: Pongo pygmaeus; assembly: GCF_028885625.2. Classification (NCBI taxonomy): domain Eukaryota; kingdom Metazoa; phylum Chordata; class Mammalia; order Primates; family Hominidae; genus Pongo; species Pongo pygmaeus. The sequence continues at coordinate 90,226,608 of NC_072384.2, forward strand.
GAGCAGGTTGTTCACTTTCCATGTATTGTGCGGTTTTGAGTGAGTTTCTTAATCCTGAGTTCTAATTTGATCGCACTGCAGTCTGAGAGACTGTTATGATTTCCGTTCTTTTGCATTTGCTGAGGAGTGTTTTACTTCCAATTATGTGATTGATTTTAGAATAAGTGCTATGTGGTACTGAAAATAATGTATATTATGTTGATTTGGGGTAGACAGTTCTATAGATGTCTATTAGGTCCACTTGGTCCAGAGCTGAGCTCAAGTCCTGAATATCCTTGTTAATTTTCTGTCTCATTGATCTAACATTGGAAGTAGGGTGTTCAAAGTCTCTCACTATTATTGTGTGGGAGTCTAAGCCTCTTTGAAGGTCTCTAAAAACTTGCTTTATGAATCTGGGTGCTCCTGTATTGCTGCATATATATTTAGAATAGTTAGCTTTTCTTGCTACATTGATCCCTTTACCATTATGTAATGCCTTTGTCTTTTTTAACTGCTTTTGGTTTAAAGTCTGTTTTATCAGAGACTAGGATTGCAACCCCTGCTTTTTTGCTTTCCATTTGCTTGGTAAATATTCCTCCATCCCTTTATTTTGAACCTATATGTGTCTTCGCATGTGAGATGGGTCTCCTGAATACAGCACACCAATGGGTCTTGACTCTTTATCCAATTTGCTAGTCTGTGTCTTTTAAATGGGTGCATGTAGCCCATTTACATTTAAGGTTAATATTGTTATATGTGAATTTGATCATGTCATCATGATGCTAGCTGGTTACTTTGCCCATTAGTTGATGCAGTTTCTTCATAGTGTTGTTGGTCTTTATATTTTGGTATGTTTTTGCAGTGGCTGGTACTAGTCTTTCCTTTCCATATTTAGCGCTTCCTTCAGAAGCTATTGTAATACAGGCCTGGTAGTGACAAAATCTCTCAGCATTTGCTCATCTGGAAAGGATTTCCTTTCTCCTTCACTTATGAAGCTTAGTTTGGCTGGATATGAAATTCTGGGTTGAAAATTCTTTTCTTCAAGAATGTTGAATATTGGCCCCCACTCTCTTCTGGATTGTATGGTTTCTGCACAGGGATCTGCTGTTAGTCTGATGGGCTTCCCTTTGTGCGTAACCCGACCTTTCTCTCTGGCCGCCCTTAACATTTATTCCTTCATTTCAACTTTGGAGAATCTGAAGATGATGTGTCTTGGGGTTGCTCTTCTCAAGGAGTATCTTTGCGGCGTTCTCTGTATTTCCTGAATTTGAATGTTGGCCTGTCTTGCTAGGTTGGGGAAGTTCTCCTGCACAATATCCTCAAGTGTGTTTTAACTTGACTCCATTCTCCCATCACTTTCAGATACACCAATCAATCCTAGGTTTGGTCTTTTCACATAGTCCCATGTTTCTTGGAGGCTTTGTTCATTCCTTTTCATTCTCATTTCTCTAATCTTGTCTTCACATTTTATTTAAGTTGATCTTCAATCTCTGATATCCTTTCTTCTGCTTGATTGATTCAGTTATTGATACTTGTTCTTCAAGAAGATTTATGTTCTTCTCTAAACTGGTTATTCTAGTTAGCAGTTCCTGTAACCTTTTATCAATGTTCTTAGCTTCCTTGCATTGGGTTAGACCATGCTCCTTCAGCTCAAAGGAGTCTGTTATTACCCACCTTATGAAGCCTACTTCTGTCAATTCGTCAAACTCATTTCCATCCAGTTTTGTGCCCTTGCTGGAGAGGAGTTGTAATCATTTGGAGGAGAAGAGGCATTATGGTTTTTGGAATTTTCAGCATTGTTGCACTGGCTTTTCCTCATCTTCATGTGTTTATCTACCTTTGAGCTTTGATGCTGATGGCCTCTGAATGGGGCTTTTGTTTGGGTGTCCTTTTTGTTGATGTGAGGTGCTTGCTGAAGACAAAGGGAATACAGAATGGGTAGCAGAAGGAGGTAGTCATCAATACTAGCTACAACCATGTGATCAGCTGCAGAAATAGAGACTGTGATTGTCATAAGTATTTCCTCCATCTTTTGCTACAAACATGTTTGTGCATGTATATACTTGTACTAAGAAAATATCTTTATTTCCTTTTCCTTTATCATGTGACATAAGATTTACTGACTTCATATTGGCATTTAAGTACTGCTAACTTTATGTAATAGTATTTGGGTTGGGAATTGGTGCGTTTCTGGTCGTACAAAGGACAGTTGCATTATGTTAGGCATAATTATGACCTTATTATTGTCTTTATTTGAAGACTCAGGAGATGTGTATGGGTTCAAGTTGACAAGGGGTGGACTTGTGATGGTGAATACTGAGTGTCAACTTGACTGGATTGAAGGATACAAAGTATTGATCCTGGATGTGTCTGTGAGGGTGTTGCCAAAAGACATTAACATTTGAGTCAGTGGGCTGGGCAAGGCAGACCCACCCTTAATCTGGTGGGCACAAACTAATCAGCTGCCAGAGAATATAAAGCAGGCAGAAAAACATGAAAAGGAGAGACTGGCCTAGCCTCCCAGCCTGTATCTTTCTCCCATGCTGGATGCTTCCTGCCCTTGAACATCGGACCCCAAGTTCTTCAGTTTTGAGACTCAGACTGGTCCTCATTGCTCCTCAAGCTTGTAGACAGCCTACTGTGGGACCTTGTGATTGTGCAGGTTAATACTTAATAAACTCCCCTTTATATACATATCTCCTATTAGTTCTTTCCCTCTAGAGAACCCTAATACACCAACTTAAAGTTGGATTCTTTGAATTATAAAATGACTATTGATGTAAACATTCCTGGAAGTTGTTAATAATAACAATCGACTTTTGTGAGTTAGGGAAATAAATGGCTGGTCTACCTGCTCTAATTTATGCCTATCCTTGAAAGTTAACAAAATTCCAATACTGTATAAGATCCCACGGGACAAATTAACTTTGGATTTCCCCCTTAAGAATACAGTAAAAGGCCAGGTGTGGTGGCTCACGCCTGTAATCCCAGCACTTTGGGAAGCCGAGGTGGGTGAATCACTTGAGCCCAGGAGGTCGAGACCAGTCTGGCCAACATGGTGAAACCTTGTCTCACCATGGCTAAAATACAAAAAATTAGCCACCCATGGTGGCAAACGCCCATATAGTCCCAGCTACTCAGGAGGTTGAGGTGTGAGGATTGCTTGACCCTGGGAGGCTGAGGCTGCAGTGAGTTGTGACTGCACCACTGTCCTCCAGCCTGGGCAACAGGGCAAGATTCTGTCTCAAAACAACGAAAACAAACAAACAAAATACAGTGACAATGGAGGAAATGTTTTCATCTTTACAGGTAAGACTATCAAAATTTTTTCTCAATATGTTTCCTGACAACTGAAATGCTATGACTACATCTATAAACAGAAAAACATTATGGAATCATGATGTGGAGCCTAATATATATATATATGAAAAATGCTATCAGATGAAGACAAACTAAAACACCTTTTAAGTATAAGGAAACATACCTTTTCTTTCCTTTGTCTAGAAGTCTGAAATACTCCAAGTCTCATAATCATACTAGAGGTCCACAAATGTCAATACCTGATACGTACACATTTATACAAAAATGGCTCTTCTGCTAACAGTTATGTGTCAAAAGGATCAAAGTGTACCTAACACAGAAACACTACATAAGACTCAGCTATGGCAAGAGATGGAGTCTCTTGCTTGTTTAAAAAAGATCACTTTTTAATTAAACCTCCTGTTTAGAAAGACCATATTAAGTATAATTTATAGATCAATGTCCCAATTGCAATGTATCATAAGGTGACTAATCTCCAGTGACCCAGCCCTTCTAATTAAAATGTCCCTAAAACCTTCCTCCATAGGACAAGGAGGACTATTTGGAAATGAAGCATGCTTACTAAAGTCCTCTGTTACATTCAAAGGACATAAAACTAGATTGGCTTTGCCCTCAACGACCAGCAGGTAGACATGGCACTTGGATTTAGGTCAAGGTTAGTGGAACTGATTTCTGAAGCTCACTTAAATTTGGGAAAAAAGAAAACATAATGCATGGGCTATGTCACCACCAATGGAGCACTAATACCCCCTTAGAGAGGCTTCCCTGTCACCGGACTTCACTATGTTCACTCAGGGCAGAAAGGATTCCATTATTACCTTCAATTGCTCTAGGGCAAAAGATGAACCATCTTGCTGTAAGTTTTCAATAATTTCTTCCACAGTATTGGCTGAAAAACAACTATAAAAAAAGGAAATGTGATTTCACCAATGTGTAAGTGATTTCCTGTTTCTAACATACTGATGAATCTGAACATAGGCTTTCCCCCACCTCTATTTCAATAATGAAGAATTGTCTAACCTCTTTAACAGGATGTGAAAAGAAAGAGAGCATTGCTTCCCTGGGTAAGCATTAACATAAAATAAAATCTAAATTTTATTTTTTCTTTTGCATTTTTGCATCTGTTATATTTCCATGTAAAGAAATAATTCAGCAATGAAAAATCGATGCTTCTAAATTGTAGAGATGGTTGTCTTATTTTCTAATACTTTTCCTCCTCTTGTTTCCCAAAGCCAGTCTGTCAATCTCTCAAATCATCACACGAAACCTTTTTTGCTGATCGGCTTGATAAGATCTTCAGAGAAGATGAGTTTAAAAAGGTAAAAATTAATACAATTATTATTTTTTAGCTTCTCTTCTCCACTTAAAAAAAAAGATATTTTGCACTAATATAAACTCAAATCACTGCACAAAATCTTTTTGCTGTTCAGCTTGGTAAGATCTTCAGAGAAGATGAATTTACAAAAATAAAAGTTAATTCAATTATTATTTTTCTAGCTGCTCTTCCCCACTTTAAAAAAAGAGGTATTTTGTACTAAGATGAATTCTCATGGTAGATTACTTAAATATAATGAATTTATTTCACCCAGAAAGAGAGGGAAAGAAGCTACTTTCAAAGGTAAGTGAAAAAAAACCCTATGCTGGCCAGGCATCACGCCTGTAATCCCAGCACTTTGCGAGGGTGAGGAGGGCGAATCACCTTAGGTCAGGAGTTGGAGACCAGCCTGGCCAACATGGCGAAACCCTGTCTCTAATAAAAATACAAAAGTTCGACAGGCATGGTAGCAGGTGCCTGTAGTCCCAGCTACTCAGGAGGCTGAAGCACAAGAATTGCTTGAACCCAGGAGGCGGAGGTTGCAGTGACCTGAGATTGCACCACTGCACTCCAGCCTGGGGGACAGAGCAAGACTCTGTCTCAAAAAAAAAAAAAAAAGAAGGGAAGCTCTATATTGTCTGATCTCAGAATTCAGTGCACTATCAAATACAATGTAATTAAAATGGTAATTATGTTAGCAAATTCATTTTAACATAGTCTTTCTAAAGGAATATATAACTGAGATCTCTTTTTAGGTACCTGTTTATTTTGTCCATGTGTTCCTCAAGTATAAAAGACTTGTCCCGATCAATCTTAGACTGTTTGAAAAGAAAAATCTTTTAATAAATTTGAACACAATTTTTTAATCCTTAAAAATTCATGTTTAATGATACACTTTGTGAAAGACTGTCACTTGTCACTTTCAGTCAAATTACATCTAACTGTCTCATAAATAACTACCACTGTGTGATCAAGATTCAGACAGCATGTAGAACTCTAGACTAGCTCTTAAAAGTATCAATGGCAAAAATGTTCTAGTATTTTTATTTACATGTATAAATATATGTAACCACTATTACATTTGACACATTGTCATTAAAACCTGAAAGGTCAACCTGCCCAAATTTCCATCCTAGCCAGAAATTCCCACCATATACCTGGTATGCCTGCAGCTGTGACCTTCAGGGAGAGAAAACAGCACCTCTCAAGGAGGAGTTCACAAATGCTGGAACAACTGAATAATTAGGTTTCTGTTGTTGTTTTAATTCTGGAACAAAAACCAATGCTAGCATGTTTGTAGTTCTAGTTAATCTCTTTCACCTTAACCACTTCCCACATGACACAGTTTTGTGTCCCCTCATGATCCAGGTCCTTCTCATGGACAAGTTCCAGTTTATCAAGGTCATTCTTCACGTAGGGGACACCTATCTTAGCTGCAGGTGTGGCTGGATGGTAGCAAAGTACAAGAGGGTTCTGCAGGCCCTTGATTGCTTCGGATATACTTTTCTTAATTGGACTAACTCTGAGTTAGTGTTGAGACAGGCCTATGATTGCAGCTGATTTACACTAAGCTCCAATTAAATAAGACTTTTTTTTTTTTTTACGACCTGTGCCACTGTAGGCTGTGTTTCTCCTATTCTGTACTTATGAATTTAGTACTTTGGGTTAAAACACAAGATTTGCACTTATCTTTATTAAATTTCACATTATTACTACTGAGCAGATCACTCTAAACTCTAAGGGTTGTTTTTTCATCCATATTCTTTTTCCTAATTTAACTTGTTTTTCTTAGTTCTAAATCAACTTGATCAAAATGCTATCAGTGGTCACCAAATCACTTGAGAAAAATGCTGAATAAGCCCAAGATGACTTCCCTACAAACTAACTCCTGTACATTTAGTAGAACTCTTTGATAAGCCCCTTCAACCACCGCAAAGCATAATTCATCCCGTATTTACTCAATTCGACAACAGGAGACTATCAAATGCTCTCATAAAAACAGGTGAAATCCTCATGTGCTCTGTATTCATATTCTCTCCACCAAGTACTTGGTGGCCCTGCCAATCTGCACTCATGTTCTTCAGTTCTGGGTAATTTTTTTGGTACTATTTCTCCAAATATTTCCTTCCCTCTATCTTGTTTACTATGAATTCCTAATGATTAGATTTTGGACCTCTTGGAATAATACCTCTAGTTTTCCATTCTCTCCCTTTTCTATTTCATTATCCTTTTCTGTTAGAGTTTTCCTCAACCACAGATTTTAATCTGTTCCGGGTTTTTTATTCCCAACTTTTGTTATCATTTTTAAAATTTTACAGGCATAACCACTACCAAGGTCAGCCAGTAGCCATCAACATCTAGGCAAGGCCCTCCAGCAGCAAAACAATTATGACTCACCGAAAGCTTAGATGATCATTAGTATTTTTAGCTAAATTATTTTATAATTATAAATTAATAAGATACGTACTTGTGTTTAGAAATGATGCTCCTGCACACTTAATAGACTACAGTATAGTGTAAAAGTTTTTATGAGCACTGGAAAACCAAAACCTTCATGTGACTAGCTTTATTGCCACGGTGTGGAACCAAATTCAGATTCTCTGAGGCATGCCTATATTATTCTTTGAATTATCTTTATAACATCTGTTGTTGTTTAACAGGTAGAATATTTTCCTCTTAACAGTTATAGATTGGTATTTGTCTTTTTAAGTTTCCTTCTTCTTGCGTTAACTGTTTCCTTCCAGTGCCTTTGTTGTTTGTTTTGGCCTAGGAATATTTGTTTTTCTATGCAAAGCACTAAAATTAGGAAGCTTTGTGTCTAACGTTAATTGCAAGTTATGGGATTCTCAATTGTATATTACATTATAAGACGATCAGGCAAGATGTGTTATTAAGGGGTCCACGAATTTCATTGTCTATGGGTTTTTTTTCTTCCAATGTATTGCTTAAGAGTGGGGTGGGATGCAGCGGTTCTGCAAGCCAACTAGGGAAAAGGGACAGAGGTCTTCCAACTTAGTATATCTCACCTCTCTTCAGTAGGGTACTTCACCAATCTCTACTGTCAGCTAGACCTGCCTGATTTGGTTTCTCTAAGGAGTAAGTCTCTACTCTTCTGCCAGGCTACTGGAAGATAGCTACTCTCAGTTGTACAAGAGGACTTGTGGAGGGGCCAGGTGCAGTGTTCATGGCTATAATCCCAGCACTTTGGGAAGCCGAGGAGGGTGGATCATTTGAGGTCACAAGTTCAAAACCAGCCTGGCCAACATGGTGAAACCCTGTCTCTACTAAAATATAAAAATTAGCTGGACATGGTGGCGCACGCCTGTAATCTCAGCTACTGGGGAGGCTGAAGCATGAGAATCGCTTGAACCTGGAAGGCGGAGGTTGCCATCAGCCAAGATTGCGCCACTGCCCTCCAGCCTAGGTGACAGAGCAAGACTCTGCTTCAAAAAAAAAAAAAAACTTATAATAAATCCTCCTGTTTTTCTGCCCCATTCTACACCCTAGTCTTCAGAGGGACCTGGTCCCTTTAGAAGGGTCTACAGCAAGAATCAGCTGACTTCTTACTGGCTTTCAGAGTTCTTTGGTTTAAGTTAGCAGCACTCATCCTGTTGATTTCAAGCTTCCAAAATACTAACATCTCATGTCTGCCACTGTCTCCTCTTCTGTTCTACTTGTCTTTGTGGGTTTATGCCTTTTTTTATTCACTTATTACAATTTTGAATGGTGTTTTAGGAGGCAGCACGTATTCAATCATGTTTAACTAGAAGTTATGGAGTGTTTTTAAAGATTCTTGGCTCTTACAAGAAAATTTAAGTCAGACAACGTAAGTAAGGAATTAAAAATACATGCTGCAATATACTTTATTAAATATAAATAAATGTCAAGAGTTTCCATCTCCACAAATAGTGTTAACATTGAACACCGTTTACAGAAATGCCAAAATCCTTGCAAAGAATGATCACAAGGCTATGCACTGAAGTTAACCAGCAGTGGGAAGACAGCTATGCAGCTGCACAGGAAAGAAGTCATCTTATTAGCTGGCTATACTAACAACTGTGAAGCACTGATTCTTCCACCACGCTTTAAAGCAAATAAATCCTTAGTACATTTATTTATATTTACAAACTATAATATTCACCAACTGCCAGTTTTTTAATCACTTTCCCTCCCCATGAATTAAAACCTGAGGTTAGAATATTAACAAGATTACCTCTGTATGGTAATTTTCTAAGACAGATGCAATATTTTCTTTTGAAGGAGATTTCAAGGCTAACAAATCTTCCTCTAACATGGCCAACTAAAGGGGAGGGGGAAAAAAAGGAAAGATCTGAGATCCAGTAGAAACATAGAAAGCTTTATAAATATCTCATCTTCTTTTTTAGAATTCTTGACTTTAAATTATGAGGCTCTCTCTTCAGGTGAATCACTGAAAGAAATTTTGACTTAAGTTGAATGAACAGGTATTCCCACACAGCAAATGTAGCCTTCAAAAGAATGGATAAAGATGGAAGAAATTAAGGAGAAATAGAGACTTTTATCTTTGTTTCTCTCAGCCTATTGAGTACTTGGAACCAAAGACCTACATATAAATTTTATTTTATTTTTAATTAATTTTAACCAAAATTGCCACAAATGATTAGTGGCTACCACAGTCAATGCACAACACTATAATATAGCTTCACTTATTTATCCATCTAATCCCTCACTTAATATACCCTACACTGAGCCAAATAGGACTTTTTACTGTTCCCAAAACATAGCTAATGCTTTCTTGCCCCTGTGATTTCATTAAATGTTTCCTTTACCTGACAATACCTTTTCCTGATAATACTCACCTTAAGGCCAGCTGTATTGCAACCTTTATGAAAAGGCTTCTAGTCCTTTCTTACAGGTAAGCTCTTCCTCCTTTCAATTCTTTGAGTATTTTCTTTGTATTATTTTTACACTTACCGTACTTTACCTCTGCCAGATGAGCGAGATGGTTATTTATCTTTTGTACCCACTTATAATCGCATCCCCAAAGTATATTCCTCTTTTTCATATCCTCTATAGCCCTGAGAATGTCTGTCTACTCATTGCAGATACTAGTATTGAACACATTGACAAAGAAAGGGGTTATGCATCAGCTCTCTCTTATCCTAAATTCCACTGTAATCAAGGGTGTCCCTTCTAGACAGGATAATCGCATGCCCATGTTTCCTTCCTGTTATAGCTCAAGGGAAGCATGAGATTACTCAATGTGACTGAAGATGCCTACAACAAGGAGAAAGATCTGAATCTTTGGCCAAACATGATAGAAGGCCTTCATAACAGTGTCTCTGTTCAATTTTGTATGCTTCATACATTTTACAGAATCTGTACCAGTGTGAGAAACAAGACCAAAGCTCATCAACATAAAAATTTCCACAGCCAATTTATAAAGTTTGTGAAGAGAATTCTATTAGTGACCATACAGTACATTTTTATGCTATCCAGCTGTTTTACTTCAACGGCCAAAGTGGACGTGTGAGAATAAATCATCATCATTTGTAAAACGTCCTTGGGGGAACTCACATGATAGTCCAACTGTCAGTATAATCTCTGGCATCCTTACCCAAAACAGAAGAATGTTACAGATATGAGGATAAAAAGGGCCATCCTTTATAATATAAAAGAGACTCTCAATGAAAAATCTGGTCACCTCTAAAAATATAAAACTGCATTAAAAATATTAATAATAGTTAAATTTTGAGTGTTTACTATTTGTCAGTTACTGGGCTAAGCATGCAACATACATTTTCTAATTTAATTTTTATAGCTTTCCTTGCCGTATCCTAAAACACCCTTCCCTTAAGATCAGCTATTCATCTGATGACCATGTGCTTCCTTGAAAGCTGACTTTACCCCACAGATCCAAGGATAGAGTGTGCATTACCTAGGATAGGCCAGTTGGTATATTCTACCTAATCATACGGTTCAGGAATGAGATAAGCCAGTCCAGTCAGAGTGAATCAAGCCAGGTGAAGCAAAATACATCCTAAGTCTCTTGCTGGGTATTCTGAGGCAAAACTACCTTGAACTGGGTCTTCTGTCACATGTAACACAAGGAGTTTCAACTACTATGTAATAGTGTCATCTCCATTCTGCAGACGGGAAAATGGGGGGCAAAAGAGGCTAAGTTCCAGTTAAGACTTAAACTCAAACTATCTATATATTCTTTTCCACTACGTTATCCTGTGCTGAGAAAATCTGCCCCATTGTTTAAAAAAAAAAAAAAAAAAGAGCAAAGATAAGTAACATGTGTTCCTTGTAACAGATGTGTTTTTAGAAAAGTCAAATGCAATTACTTTCAATGCACTAGGGAAACTCATAATCAAAAGAAGCCTTCAAAATGTCCTCATAAAATAAAAGGCTATCTTTTTATATATAAATTTAGATTTGTACACATTAGACTTTCTTAAGGTAGGCGTGACTTTTTTTTTTAAGAGACTCTAATTGTTTACTTAAAAATACTCACTGAAGGTGCCAACCCTGAATCCAGGTATCATTATCTCCAGTTTGCATATGAGGAAACAGAATTAGAGAGCTTACGCACTTTCTCCAAGGTAACACAGCTATAAACTAATAGGTCCAGGATTCACACCACGATTTCACCAGAAGTCTGTGGATCTCAACCACCCATTGTACCTTCCCACGCACTATTTTGTGTTGTTATTCCAACAATGTAAAATGCAAACATCCGAAAAAGTACCTTTTCAGAATCTACAAAGTGTGTAGCAATTCCTGCTCTGTACACATCTCTTCCTTTTAGTCTGAATCCTGTTAATGCAAGGAAGTAACCAAGTTTTCCTTGGAGTCGTGGCAAGAAATAACCTCCACCCACATCAGGGAACAGTCCTGTAATTAAATGTAACAAAAAGAGATAATGGTGATTCAAATGAAAAAGATAAATATAACCTCTTTGCTGTACATCACACAAACCATTTCTCTCTGGAGCTTGAATATACATTACAAATATTATTAAACTAAGTACTATACACTACAATCAATATCACAAAAGACTTGCTATAAACTGTGCTAACTTGGATATTTTTCAAAACCTTCATGTCTCATTTCTTTTTTTTTTTAAATTTATTTATTTATTTATTATTATTATACTTTAGGTTTTAGGGTACATGTGCACAATGTGCAGGTTAGTTACATATGTATACACGTGCCATGCTGGTACGCTGCACCCACTAACTCGTCATCTAGCATTAGGTATATCTCCCAGTGCTATCCCTCCCCCCTCCCCCTACCCCACAACAGTCCCCAGAGTGTGATGTTCCCCTTCCTGTGTCCATGTGTTCTCATTGTTCAATTCCCACCTATGAGTGAGAATATGCGGTTTTTGGTTTCTTGTTCTTGCGATAGTTTACTGAGAACGATGATTTCCAATTTCATCCATGTCCCTACAAAGGACATGAACTCATCATTTTTTATGGCTGCATAGTATTCCATGGTGTATATGTGCCACATTTTCTTAATCCAGTCTATCATCATTGGACATTTGGGTTGGTTCCAAGTCTTTGCTATTATGAATAATGCCGCAATAAACATACGTGTGCATGTGTCTTTATAGCAGCATGACTTATAGTCCTTTGGGTATATACCCAGTAATGGGATGGCTGGGTCAAATGGAATTTCTAGTTCTAGATCCCTGAGGAATCGCCACACTGACTTCCACAAGGGTTGAACTAGTTTACAGTCCCATGTCTCATTTCTATAGAAGTCAGTAAAGTATTTGATGACACAATGTTTTGTATATTAGAAGTACTCAATGTTACCTAAATTTTCTTACCACTGATTCACTTTTGGAGAATCTCCAAAATAGGTAAAAATTCCAAAAAAATTTATTTCCAAATCAGCACAGGAAAAAAAAAAATACATAACCTATGGCCTATTATAGCAAAATTACCATTTAAATCATGTCCCAACCTTAGTCAATTATCTAATATTCAAGATGTTTAAATATTGATGCAATAACCATGAGTCCTACTAAATGAACAGGTTTATACCTAATAAAATCATTTGCATTTATGCTTTTCTTGCACTATGCTTTTCTTAACCATCAGTATTTAAAAATTCTCTACGGGTAACAACTTAAAATAGCATATAAGGCTAGGCGCAGTGGCTCACGCCTGTAATCTCAGCACTTTGGGAGGCGAAGACAGGCAGATCACCTGAGGTCAGGAGTTCAAGACTAGCCTGGCCAACATAGTGAAACCCCGTCTCTACTAAAATTACAAAAATTAGCCGAGCATGGTGGCACATGCCTGTAATCCCAGCTACTGGTGAGGCTGAGGCAGGAGAATTGCTTGAACCCGGGAGGCAGAGGTTGCAGTGAGCTAACACCACTGCACTCCAGCCTGGGCAACAGAGCAAGACTCCACCTCAAATAAAAACAATAATAATAATAAAATAAAGAAAATAGCATATATACAACTAATTACCAGCACACTCCTTTGGATGTTTAAGATCTTAAACAATTGTGACCCTCTAGTTTTATAACTCATGTATCTGTTCTAAAGTTTCCTTTAATTATGTTCGGATAAAAATGCAAGCACTAAAATTCTCTCCAGTTCTACTTTACAAAAAGGTTCTAGACTTAAAAGAAAAAGCATGATGCTCCTGTAAACAGAAATATCTCTTAGTATCTCAAACTAGCTAGGTCTCAAGTTAAACTCATAACCTCCCCGCACCATTCCCACAATCTTCCTCCAGCATCACCTACCTCAATAAAGGGTGCAAGTATCCAGCTTTGACACCTTCTCGCACCATCCCCTTAATCCCCATCAGTGACCACATCTTACTGATTTCCCCTCTAAACTGTTCTCCACACAATAGCCAAAGTGATCTTTTAAAAACACAAATCCTTACCAGAGTCTTGCATTCCACTGGTTAAAACCCTCCCATGGCTGCCTATTTCTCCTGGATTAAAACAAACACCTTTATCAAAGTCTTCAAGGCCCCTTACCACTTTTTCCACTACATCTCTTACTACTCACTCCCTATACTCCAGCCACTCTGGTCTTCTTTCAGTCCCCTAACATTCTACACTCCTTCCTGCCCCAGAGCCTCAGCAGCATGCTGCCCAAGTGGAAAAACCCTCCATCCTGACAACACGTTCTTCTCTTCCAGGGTACCACATTCTCTTTTTTCCCCCTTCCCCCAATTCTGCTTCTTTCCAGTCTCCCTTGCAGACACCACCTCCTCTGCCTGACCTCTTGCTCACTGTGCCTAAGCTCCATATTAGGCTACCTCCTCTTTCCTATATACACATTTTCCTTAACTCCTATGACTTTAGATAATATCTATATGCTGATTACTCCCTGCTATGGACTGCATTGTGTCCTTCCAAAAAGTCCTGTGTTGAAGCCCCAACCCTCAATGTAACTGCATTTGGAAGCAGAGCCTTTGAAGAGGTAATTAAGGTTAAGTGAGGTCATAAGGGTGGGGTCCTAATCCAGCAGGACTGGTGTCCTTATAAGAGGAGGAAGAAACACCAGGGATGCATGTGAACAGAGAAAAGGCCATATGAGGACAGAGCAAGAAGGCAGCAGTCTATAAGCCACAGAGAGAGGGCTCAGGAGAACCATCTGCTGACACCTTGATCTCACCCTTTCAGTCTCCAGAGCTGTGAGAAAAAAAATTTCTACTGTTTAAGCCACCAAGTTTGTGGTATTTTGTTATGCAGCCCTAAAAGTCTAATACACTGAGAAATCACTCATGCCTTCTCTCATGAATACTGAACTCTTAGATCTGCCACCTAAACAGAACCACATGGATAATAAGTATCTCACATTTAACATGGCAAAAGTAGAACTACTGATTCACAAACATCCAGCTACACTGCTCCTTCCCTCATCAGCCTCATCCATCAAGTAGCACAAGCTAAATACCTTGGAGTTATTCCTGATTCATCATACCAACAAGTCAGTTAAGCCCAAAACATGTTTCAAATCTGTTCACTCTATTCAACTCTATACCTCCAAACTACTCCAAAGCCAAAATCTCTCCAGACTGTGCTGTCCAACAAAACTTTCTACAATGATGAAATCTATAATTTCTGCTGTCCAATAAGACAGCCACTAGCCATATATACCTATTAAACACCTGAAATGTAGCTGGTGTGACTGAGGAACTGAATTTGTTTTCTTTAAATTTAATTAATTTATATTAAAATTTTAAAAGCCACTTGTGGCTAGTGGCTATACAGTATTGGACAGTGTAGCTCTCGACTAATGTAATAATCTATTATCCAATCTCACTGCTTCTACTCTGCTACCCCTACAATCCATTATCTTCAAAGCAGCCAGAATCATGGTACTAAAATATAAATATAAACTAGATTATTTCATTGCCTGCTTTATACTCTTCCACAACTTCCCATATTTAGGTTTAAATCTTAACTCTTCACCAGAGGCCCCCATGTACCCTTTTGAGAGCATGTTACATCACTCCTGCCCTCGATTCAGACACAGATTGCCTCCATTTGGTTCCTTTAACAGGCCAAGTTCATTCTTACCTAAGGGTCTTGAGCTAACTTTTCTCAATGCCACAATATTCTGCTCTCAGTTCTTCATGTAGCTGACTCTTGTTATTCAAATCTCAGCTTAAGGGACAACTCCTCTGAGAGCATCTTTAATCAACCAATTTAAAGTAGCCATCTGGGAGACTTACACTTTGGACAAGATAGAGTAACAGGAACCAGACTTATCCCCCTACCTGAAACAACTATAAAAACAGACACAATATATGGATCAATAGTGTTTTCAACACACTGAACATCAAGCAATAAAGAAAAGTGGTCTCTGAATATCAGAAAACAAGCAAGGTAAATCCTAGAACAGCTCCAACTTCATGCCTTGAGTGAGCTCCCAGGCCCAGCATAGTCCCTCACTTGAGAAGATGAAGCTAAGAGTCTAGGGAAACCAAGATAGCTAGAATTCCCAGAACAGAGTCCCAGAACAAAGTACCAGAGCGGAGAGAGCTGCAGAGAGAAAGCTCTGGAGATCTGCAGGGTGTCTCTTTTAAATACTTAGCTTAGGAATGGAGAGCGAGAGAGAGAGAGAGAGAGAGAGAGAGAGAGAGAGAGAGTGTGTGTGTGTGTGTGTGTGTGTGTGTGTGTGTGTGTGTGTGTCTGTCAAGAAACTACATGATTAGTCAGTTTTCACACTGCCCGAGACTAAGTAATTTATAAAGGAAAGAGGTTTAATTGACTCATAGGTCCAAATGGCTAAGGAGGCCTCAGGAAACTTACAATCATGGCAGAAGGCAAAGCAAGCTTGGACCTTCTCACATGGCAGCAGGAGAAAAAAGAGTGAGGAGCAAAGGGGGAAGAGCCCCTTATAAAACCATCAGCTCTCGTAAGAACTCACTATCATGAGAACAGCAAGGGAGACACTGTGTCCATGATCCAATCATCTCCTACCAGATCTCTCCCTGGACACATGGGGATTACGGGGATTACAATTCAAGATGAGATTTGGGTGAGGACATAACGCCTAACCATATCACTACATGAGACTAAGGAAAGAATCACAGAAAATGATTATAGAGAACAGTACTGGGAACCCACACAGGACTAAAAACAGCATGTTCCCCACCCACCTGGACTAGAAAAACTCATGACTGACGTCACGGGGCACTGTGCAGAACACAAAGCAAGATCTTGCCCCAGTAGTGGGAAATAATTAGCCCTAGTTGGAGCATTGCTCCAATTCTGCAAAAAAAAAAAAAAAAAAAAATTAATAATAAATCTTATAACACTTGAAAATATTAAGATGTTTCCCAGGAATTTAAATTCATCTCAGAAGAAATCTCAAAAATACTTAAAAGAATACAAAAATATCCAGCACCCAACAAAGTAAAGTTTACAATATCTACAATTCAATAAAAATTTACCAGCTATCTAAAGATGCAGGAAAATACTAACCATAAAGAGGTGATTTAAAAAAATAAGAACTGACATAAATGTAAGAACTAGCAGACAAAAACATTAACAGTTATCACAAACATAACCTATATATTCAAGAAGTTAGAGACACAGAAAATTTTTCTTTTTAGAAGAAGAACCAAATCATACTTCCAGAGATGAAAATTGAAATGAATGTATAAGCTGAAAAATACCTGGATGAGATTAAGGGCAGATTAGATCTTGTAGAAGAGAAGATTAATGAACTTAAGGACACAGGAACCGAAACTATCTAAAATGAAAGAGAGAAAAAAAATGTTTTTAATGAATGAAGCATAAGTGAGCCTTACAGAAGTATGACCAGAATTCCTGAAAAGGGAATGGGTGGAAAAAAATATTTGTAGAAATAATGGCAGAAAATTTTCCAAATTTGACAGAAGTTATAAACCTAAGTAGCTCAATAACCACAAGCATTAGAAATATGAAGCGCACCAAAGCACATCATAATCAAATGACTTGAAACATGTGATCAAGAGAAAATCTTAAGAGCAGCCAGAGAAAATAAAAAGACACAGGAACAAAAATAAGGAAGAGAGAAGACTTTCTGTAGGAAATTCAATGAGACGACAGTGTAGTAACATCTTTAAATTACTGAAATTAAAAACCAGAGTAGAATCGAATTCCATATCCACATCTCATACGAGTGAACTCAGGTTTCACCTGAGGAAGTGAAAGAAGAGCAAACAAAATCTAAAATAAGCAGAAGAAAGGAGGAATGAATACTGGAGCAGAAATCAGCAAAATAAAAAATAAATGAAAACAAAAATCTGTTTAAGATCAATAAAATTAATAAACCTCTAACTAGATTGATCAGGGAAAAAAAAAGAGAAGACACAATGACCAATATCAAGAATAAGAGAGCCAGAAATCATTAAGGAGTCTACAGATATTAAAAAGATAATACAGGAATATTATTGTCTTAAGTCCATTTTGTGTTGCTATGACAGAATACCACAGACTGGGGTAATTTAGAAAAAAAAATTATTTCTCACAGTTCTGGAGGCTGGGAAGTCCAATATCATGGTGCCAACATCACACGAGGGCCTTCTTTGTGCATCATCCCATGGCAAAAGGCAAGGGTGAGATAGGACAAGAGAGCAGAAGGAAAGGGGGCTGAAGTCATCCCTGTATCGGGAACTAACCTGCAAAAACTGGAAGAGCCCTCATGAACCAGTCACCTCTTAGTGGTACCAACTCTCGACACTGCTGAGTTGGGAATTAAGTTTCCAACACATGAACTTCAGGCAATACATACAAAAAAAGCAATTATGAACAACTTTATGCTAACAAATTGACAAATTCCTTGAAAGGCCCTGATATGGTTTGGCTCTGTGTCCCCACTCAAATCTCATGTTGAATTGTAATCCCCAGTGTTGGATGAGGGGCCTGGTGGAAGGTGATTGGGTCATGGGGGCAGATTTCCCCCTTGCTGTTCTCATAATAATGAGTGAGTTCTCATGATATCTGGTTGTTTTAAAGTGTGCAGTACTTCTCCCTTCACTCTCCTGCCAGCCATGTGAAGATGCACTTGCTTCCCCTTCATCTTTGGCCATGATTGTAAATTTCTGGAGACCTCCCCAATCACACTTCCTGTACAGCCTGTGGAACTGTAAGCCAATTAAACCTCTTTTCTTCATAAATTATCCAGTCTCAGGTAGTTCTTTATAGCAAAGTGAGAATGGACTAATACAGAAAACCGGTACCAGAAAAGTAGGGCATTGCTATAATGCCCATTTCCTACTGGAAATGTAGAAGTGACTTGGGAACTAGGCAACGAGCAGAGATTGGAATAGGTTGCCTCTTCACTCTGCTAATTGTTTTCTTTGCTGTGCTTCTAGAAGTGTTTTACATGATATAATTTTATTTGTCTATGCACAGACCTTGGGAGCCACCCTTTGCATCAGTGTAGCCTGGATGTTGGATGGCTTCAACAACATTTGTATATACAACAACAATTGTATATTTTTGTTTTTGTTGCCTGAGCTTTTGGGGTCAAAGCCAAAAAATTATTGACCAGATTAATGTCATGTCATTTTCCCATATGTTTTCTTCCAGTGGTTTTGCAGTTTCAGGTTGTATGACTACATCTTTAATCCATTTGAGGTTTTTTTCTAAAATATAATATGAGGTATGGATCTAATTTCATTTTTCTGCATATGGATACCTAGTTTTTCTGACATCATTTATTGAAGAGACTGTCCTTTCACCATTATGTATTCTTGGCATCTTTCCTGAAAATCACTTAACTGCAAATATATGAATTTGTCTCTAGGCTTGCTATTCTTTTCCAGTGGTCTATGTATCCATTTTTATTCCAGTACTATGCTGTTTTGATTACTAAAGCTTTGCAATAGTGTTTGAAGTCAGTACAAAGCCTCTAGCTTTTTTCTTTTTGCTTAAGATTATCTTGGCTATTTGCAGTCTTCTTTGGTTCCATATGAATTTTAGAATTTTTTTTTCTATTTTTTTGAAAACTGACATTGGGATTTTGATAGGGATTACACTGAATCTGTAGATCACTTTGGGTAGTATGAACATTTAAAAAATATTCTTCCAATCCATGAACATGGAATATCTTTTTATTTATTTGTGTCTTCTTCAATTTTTTTCATCAAAGTTTTGTAGTTTTCCGTATACAGATGTGTGTGCGTGTGTGTGTGTGTGTGTCTGACTGACACGGTCTGGCTGTATTGCCCAGGCTACAGTGCAGTGGCGTGATCTCAGCTCACTGCAGCCTCTACTTCCAGGGCTCAAGCCATCCTTTTATCTCCACCTCCTGAGCAGCTGGAACCACAGGCACACGCCACCACGTCCAGCTACCTTTTGTTATTTTTGTAGAGATATGGTTTTGCCATACAGATTTTACCTACTTGGTTAAATTTATTTCTAAGTATTTTATTATTTTTGATGCTTTTTGTAAATGAAATTGCTTTCTTACTTTTCAAATAGTTTGTTGTTAGTGTATAGAAATGCTGATTTTTATGTGTTCATTTTATATCCCACAGCTTTACTGTATTTATTAGTTCAAACAGTTTTTTGTTGGAGCTGTTGGAGTTTTCCATATATATATAAGAGCATGTCATCAGCAGTGACAGTTTCACCTCTGCTTTTCCTGTTTGGATGCCTTTTATTTCTTTGTCTTGCCTAACTGCTCCGGCAAGGACTTTCAACACAGTATTGAATAGAAACGATGAGAGCAGGCATCATTGTCTTGTTCCTCATCTTAAATGAAAAATATATACCTTAACATCAAACTTAATTGGTAGAAGACTAAATGCTTTCCCCTAAAATCAGGAACAAGGAAAAAATGTCCACTCTCACCATTTCTGTTCAACATTCTATTGGAAGTTCTATTCTACACAATAGGGCAAGAGAAAGAAATAAAAGGTATCCAGATTAGAAAAAGGAAAGGAAAAAGTAAAACTGCTCTTACTTGTAAATGACATAATTGTCTCTTTAGGAATTTCAGTAAAGTAGAATCGAATTCTATTCAATTCTAAAGCAACTAAAACTAATAAGTGAGTTTAGTAAGTCTGCATGATAAAGGTAAATACAAAAATCAACTGTATTTCTTTAGACTGGTAACTAACAATTAGAACTGAAAGTTTTTTCAAAAATATCATTAATATGAAATACTTATGGATAAATATGACAAAAGATAAGAGCTATAAACTGAAAACTAAAAATCCATGCTGAGAGAAATCAAAGACCACTTACATAAATGAAGAATTATATCTTGCTCACAGGTCTGAAAAGACTCGATAGTGTTAAGATGTCAATTCTCTCTAAATTCATCTGCAGGCTTTTTTGTTGAAATTGACAAGTAACTCTAAAATACATATGGAAATATAAAGAACCTATATAGCCAAAGCAACTCGGTAAGATACAAAGAACAAAGGTGGAACATTATCACTACCTGATTTTAAGACTTACTATAAAGCAACACTAACCAAGACAACATGGTGCTGGCACCATGATTGACATCTATAGACAACTATAACAAAGCTACACAGGCAATTCAGTAGCAAAACAATACCCTTTCAACAGTTGGTACTGGAATGATTGTATTTCCATATACAAAATAAACTTTGACTTACATAGGTGATCCACACCCCTCACCATATACAAAAATTAACTCAGAAGTGTCATATGATAGTTTTGATCACAACTCAAAACTTCACAGATCTAAAGGCAAAAATATATTCCCTTAATGATATTTTATCTATAGTGTTAATGTTTTATTTATAGTGTGTTAATGTCTCCTTTAATGTTCTCAGTTTTGTGTTTTCAGATACAATCATTGAGCTAATACAGACTTCCAAGTATCTTCCTATTTAATTTCTTTTTTAAAATCCTTTCATTGTTATATCTCACACAAGATTCCATCAATTCCTTCAACAACAGTAAACTCTGAAACATATTAAAAGAAGATGATGCTAAAAGTAATTATAACAAAAATTCTGGCTGTTTACCTATTGCAGTTTCTGGCATAGCAAAAAGACATTTTTCTGTAGCCACTCGAAATTGCCCATGGACTGAGAGACCAACTCCCTAGAGAAAAAAGGCAAAAAAAGAGGCGGGGGGGAATTAAACATATTGTTAAAAAACAAATAAATTCACACACTTACAAACATTACAAAGCAAGTAAATTATCTTTATACTCCACAGGAACTTGCTTCAGGGAATAGGTTGTCCCCACCTCTTTCAATTAACTTTGAATTCCACAAACAGCACATGACTATATTCCCCTTTATTAAACATTTACACATAAAGTCTGACCACACCCCCATCCTAGTCTGGTCATTCTCTTCCTCCACAGAGACACATAGCTATTATCAATTTGGTAAGTAACCTACGATTTTTTTCCCTATGTATTTCTTATATTTGAACAAATGTGTATATTTATCTGATACATATTTTATATATAAGAATATATACAACTACACATATATAAAATTCACACTCTATTCTATGGCCTGCAAGGCTCTATATCACCTGGCCTAGCCGACCTCTTTGACTTTATCTCCCATCACTCTTCCCGCACTCGTTCCACTAGCCATGGGGGCTTCATGCCATTCCTCCAAAATTTTAAGCTTTTACAATTTCAATTAATCATAAAACTTCTAAGGTAAGAAGAAAAACTAGAGAAGGCCACTGCCTGCTCAATCACTGTTTTTTCTCTAAAGGAACCTGCTCTGCCCAGAGACTCTTTTTTTCCTTTCCCCAGGAGGGGCTGAACTAGGGATGGGCAATGGACCCAAGGGCAGCCAATGCAGACTAACCAGAATTCAGAGGCCTGGGGAGCAAAGAGGCAGGGGTGAATTAGGTAAGGTTCTTATTCTTAGGTACTTAAACTAAAACACAGTGCACAGTTGTCAGTCAATGACAGGCAGTGAAGCTTAAAGGTCATCTGACGTTTGAGCTAAAGATGACATGATAGCCAAGTAAAAACTGGTTTTATATGTGGTAGAGACAAAAAGAAAAAAAAAAAAAGAAAAAAACCCTGAGAATGCTGCAGTCTGTACAAGACAGAAGACAAAACAAACACATAAAAAAGAAGCAGAGATAGAAAAATAAACACACAACTTAAATTTGCCTTAAGCCCACACCTGCAGTCCAATTTTCAGGAACATAAGCAAGGCTTAAGGTCCCTGAACTTGTCTAATAACTGCCCCTTGTCTTTTGTGGATCTTTTTGAGTGAGTCTCTGTTCTTTCCAATTAAAATGACTCTTCACCACATTTTCAGTTAGAACTAGACCTAGATCCTGCCGTCAGCATCACACAACATAAGTCTTTGGGCCCCCAGTATATATTCACTGCAATACTGTTCTGTGCTTTTCCTCCCAACACAACCTCCTATCACTGCTATCCCTGACTAGCCATTCCCATCACATCTTCTGGAATCTTCATTCCTTTACAAAGGAACAACCTAACAGACAAAATTCTCTGCAGAGGGCCCTCTCCACCTCCTGAACTCTATGGAAAAAGAAACTTAAAAGCCCCATATTACTTCACATAGAAGCTACAGATCCATGCGGGGTAACTGATTCATTGATTCCATTCGTTATCTTATATTACATAGTATGTTTTATTTCAGCATTGGCTGATAATAGTGAATTAAAGAAAAGACATCAAGATTTGAGTAAAAAGTTATTAATGAAAAACTATCAGAATAAGAGACCACTGACATAAGAATCATTAAGAGCCAATTTTAAAGCCTTTCAATAAAGATGAAGGTTCAAAATAGTCAAGCCACTTCACTTGAAGATACTAGGAATATGCTGAACCATTTCTAATGGGGTGTAAAACCCTAATGGCAGATTCGTAACTAATTTTTCTATCTTACATCAAAGAATCTATTATAGGTTACTTGTAAGCAGGCCCCTTAACTTCTGAAATTTGATTTTATATTTTATTTAACCATTAATCTTAGCTGATACTCCTTTGCTAGACTAAAAAGGCTCCAAAGTCTTCAAGTTTTATTGTATTAGCTAATGTTATACAGATTCATTCTCCAAATATAATACTTTATTCCAATTCCAACTCTCCTCAAATCTCTCCCCCCAAACCTACCAAACCCAGTAGTCAAATCTCATTTTTCACCAAGCTGAACACTAGCTAAATAGCCCAGTAATATTTGACAGTTGCTCATTCCTACTTTATGAAATGCTTTACTGGGCTCTGAGGCACCATACACTCCTGCTTTAAAATCTAACTCATTAGTTGCTCTTTCATTTCTCCCTGATATCAAAGTGTTGACCTGCCACAATAATTAGACATCATCCTTCTACTCCACTTCACTCTATCCCACTGTACTCTGTCCTGTCTACATGCACTCCCTAGGAGATCTCTTCCAGCCCTAGGATTTTAAGCACCACCTAAGACACTAATAAATTATTTCCCCATCCCTGATTTCTCTACTCAGCTATTTAACGTCTCATCTTGAATGTCTAATAAGTATCTCAACCTTCACACATCAAAAGTAAATCTCTTGATTTCTCCTTAAGTGTGCTCCTCTTTCTGTCTTCATCTCAGTAAACAGCACCACAATTCACCCAGCTGCTCAGGCCAAACATCTCAGCATTACCTTCTTTCCTTTCTACCCCACAATGTAATCTGTGAACTATCCTGAGAGCTCTAACTTAAAAATATATCCTGGACTGGGCCACTTTTCACCATCTACACTATTATAACCCTACTTGAAGCCTTTATCCTCTCTTGCCCAGGCTGGTGTATCTTGCTTCTATTCTTGCCACAATCTATCATCTCTATACCAGTCAAAGCACGCTTATTAAAATGTAAAACATATCACATCATTCTCCCGCCCAGTGACTTCCCATCACACTAAAATATTATCATGGCTGATATGGTCCCATATGATCTGGTCCCCTTCTACCTTCCTGATTTTATAGTCTACCATTCCCCAGTTTCTCACTTCCCCTCCAGTAAGCCACACAGGCTTTTTTTTTTTTTTTTAAACTTTCTTGATGTATAATATCCACTAAAGGTACACAAATAGTAAGTTCGCAAGCATATAGTTTCAATGAATTATCCCCAAATGAACACACCCATGTAACCAAAACCCAGATAAAAACTATCAGAAATTGTGCTATGCACCCTGTCAGTCACTACACCCTCCATCCCTCAAGTAGCTACTATCTTGACCTCTAACAAAGGATTAGAGTTTTTTCTGGTTTATCTAGATATAAATAGAATCACAGAATATATATTACTATCTTACTTCAGTCAACATTATGTTTGTGAGATTTTATGTTCTTGCATATAGCAGTAATTTGTTCTTTTTCATTGTATAGCACCGTATGAATAAACAATCTGTTAATCCTAATGGCTATTTGGGTTGTCTCCAGTTTTTGGCTATTGCAAGTAACAATTCAGTGGCCATTCTTCTGCATATGTTTTGGTGCATAAGTGCACACATTTTGGTCAGATATATATCAGGGAGTAAAAGTGTCAGGTCAAAGAGTATTAATCACCCAGGTACAGTGGCTCACGTCATGCCTGTAATCCCAGCACTTTGGGAGGCCGAGGTGGGCAGGTCACCTGAGATCAGGAGATCGAGGTCAGCCTGGCCAACATGGTGAAACCCTGTCTCTACTAAAACAACAAAAATTAGCCGGGCATGGTGTCATGCGCCTGTAATCCTAGCTACTCGGGAGGCTGAAGCAGGAGAACTGCTTGAACCTGGGAGGTGGAGGTTGCAGTGAGTCGAGATTGTGCCGCTGCACTCCAGTCTGGAGGACAGAGCAAGACTCCGTTTCAAAAAAAAAAAAAAAAAAGTATTGACTCATTCAACTTTAAAATATATCAAAACAATTTTCCTAAGTGGTAGTACCAATTTCTACTCCACTAGCTGTACATGGGTTTGCTGTTCTACATCCTCACCAACACTTCAAGAGGTCTTTCACATTTTAGCCATTCTAATGACTATATGTTAGTATTTCACTGAAGTTTTAATTTGCATATCCTTGATGATTAATGCAGTTGAGAGTTTTTCAGGTTTATTAGCTATCTGGGTATCCTCTTTGTGAAATGTCTGTTCTAATCTTTTGCTCTTTTTTTTTTTTTTTTAACTGGATTTTTGAATTGGTAGAATTCTCTATATATTCTAGACAAGATTCCTTTATCAGATGTATACCAAATATGTTTTCAGTCTGTGGCTTGCCTTTCACTCTTTCAAGGATGTCTTGGAATGAATAGAAGTTCTCATTCTTAACACATTACAATTTGTTCATTTTGCTTATGGTACATTTAGTGTATTATTTAAGTAATCCCTCCCTAACCCCTGGGACTGAAATTTTCTTTGTGAAAAGATTTTTAAAGATTTACTTTCATTAACAGTTATGGATTATAATCTGTCCATTTCATCAAAATTTTGAAATATATGACCATAAAGTTGTACATAACATCCTCTTGTAATATTTTTAATGGCTATGGGTTTTATAGGGATGTGTTATTTTTCATTTCTGTATTTGTAACATACTTTGCTTTTATCTTTGTCTTTATCAACTTATCACTAAGGATTTATCAATTTTAATAGTCTATAAAAATAATTTTCAGCTTTGATATTTACTGTTTATTGATTTTAAATTTCTTTTTTTTTTGGATTTTGATCATTTCATTGTGATGTCATATAAGGTTACTGCTCATGTTCCAAACATTTGGGATTTCCCTATTATCTTTGTATTACGGATTGCAACCTTAATTCCACTGGGGACAGATAATACATTCTGTAAGATTAATCCTTTAAAATATATTAAGATGAATTCCATGGCCTATTTTGGCAAGTGTTTCATACACACATGAAATGAAAGTGAATTCTGCAGTTACTGAGTGCATGTTCATTAGGTCAAGCTTATTAAAAAATTTTCATTCAAATCATGTATGTGCGTATAAATATGTGCATGAAAATGTATGTACTCAGTATGTCTGTTTTATCTGTTATTGAAAGAAATATGTTCGAATATTTCTTATGATTGTAGTTGTATCTATTTCCCCTTTTAGAGCTTTCTACTTGTTTACAGGATTAGTCATTTTTATTTATTTATTTTGAGCCAGAGTCTCACCCTGTTGCCCAGGCTGGAGTGCAGTGGCATGATCTTTACTCACTGCAACCTCAGTCTCCTGGGCTCAAGTGATTCTCCTGCCTCAGCCTCCGGAGTAGCTGGGACTACAGATATGCACTGCCACACCCAGCTACTTTTGGTATTTTTAGTAGAGATGGGATTTCACCATGTTGGCCAGGCTGGTCTCAAACTCCAGGCCTCAGGTGATGTGCCCACCTTGGCCTCCCAGAGTGCTGGGATTACAGCCGTGAGCCACCACACCTGGCCACAAAATGAGTCATTTTTATTTTTAATTAATTTATTTTTTTGAGACGGAGTCTTGCTTTGTTGCCCAGGCTGCAGTGCACTGGCACGGTATCAGCTCACTGCAACCACCGCCTCCTGAGTTCAAGCAACTCTCCTGCCTCAGCCTCCCGAGCAGCTGGGACTTCAGGTGCCCACCACCACACTGGGCTAGTTTTTGTTTTTTTAGTAGAGATGGGGTTTCACCATGTTGGCCAGGCTGGTCTCAAACTCCTGACCTCAAGTGACCCAAATGCCTCGGCCTCCCAAAATGCTGGGATTACAGGCATGAGCCACTGTACCTGGCCAAGATTAGTCATTTTTATTTTTATTATTTTTATTTTTTATTTTTAGAAGACCAATTCTGTCCACAGTGTATGAATGTTCTAGGTGAGGCTGGGGTGATGGGAAGAGTGAGGTGAAGACAACATCTATAAATCTCATGACTTTTTTGTTGTTGTTGTTTTGTTTCATTTTTTGGAGACAGAATCTCCATCTGTCACCCAGGCTGGAGCGCAGTGGCGTGACCTCGGCTCATTGCAACCTCTGTGTCCTGGGTTCAAGCAATTCTCCTGCCTCAGCCTCCTGAGTAGCTGGGATTACAGGCGCATGCCACCATGCCCTGCTAATTTTTGTATTTTTAGTAGAGATGGAGTTTCACCATGTTGGTCAGGCTGGTCTCGAACGCCTGACCTTAGGTTATCCATCCACCTTGGCCTCCCAAAGCGCTGGGATTACAGGCGTGAGTCACTGCACCCTGCCAAGATTAGTCATTTTTAAATGTCTGAAAATATCATACCAGTAGAGTTATTTCAGATAGGCAAAGCTTTGTTCCTATAGTTTCTCCGTTTTAGTACTAGTGCCATATTGTTCACTATGGAACTCATTAAGTAATTCAGCTTCATATTTAGTTATAAACCGAGGCTTTTAGACAAGTATTTATAAAGTATCTTTCTGCAGTTGAGTACAGTCAATAATCAGTGATCTTAAAATGGTAAAAAGCTGAATAAAGTTTGAAACAGATTGAGCTAAGTAAGCCTTATCTTCTAACGAAGCAAAAATGGAAATTTAGGGCTTGCCAAGTTGGGCCCCTAAGGGGACCTCAGGAACTAGGATAGCCTAGATTCAAGCCATCATTCTAGGATGACCTCGAATTAAGTCCAGCTTCAAATTCTCTGAAGTCCTGACTAGATTGAGATGATCTGGGACTGCTAGTGCCCTTAGCCTGAACACCTACCAGAAACAAAGGTCCATCTTCTTTGGAGAGAGAATATCATCCTAGGACTCAAAAATATCTGCATTTTAAATACTCAATTAGAAATAACTCAGAAATAATCAGACATATGAGAAAAGACCACAACTAAAGGCACAATAGATACAGACTCACAGGACATTAAAATTTAAATGTACTATCTAACCATTCTACAATTATGGTATGTCCTACCTCAAATAAAAGTTTTTGCCATAAAATGTACATCACTGGATATTTAAAAAGTTCTACCACTTTCCTTTAGTTAGTGTGGTACACTGTCTTAACCCTTCTGTGCCTTGTATTTATGGTGTCCCAAGCACTCTGACATTCACTGTTTTTTAACTGTATTATTATTAAACAATCATCTTCACATAGTAATATAATCCACTATAAACAATGTCAATATGGACAAGCATAACATTTGAACAAAAATGGAAAAAGTATGTCAATGTAGTCAAACTCCTACTCTGTCGCTGTAAAAATGACTTCCTATTTAAGTTTCTGGCATCCCTAAAGGCAAAATTTAGGCAACCTAAGACTTGACTTTTTAATTAAGAAACCTAGCTAGATGAGTTTTCAGACTGTTCCAATAGGAGAAAAAAGCAGACACAGCTCTGTTTTTGGCTTTAAAAAACACCTCATTATAATTACTTTAAAAAGACAATTAAATCCATTCAAACATATAAATACGTTAATCTGCAACTAGCAATCAGCACTCGCTCCCATATTTCCAGATATTACTATTCTAGACAAAAAGCAATTTTTTTTTAACTGCTCCTTGTGGAGCAGGGCTAACCCATAGGCAGTGTGCCCAGAGTAGCCCAATATTAATTTTCAAAGACTGATAATTATAAAGATATTTAAAGTAACCAAAACAGCATGGTACTGGTACCAAAAGAGGTATATAGACCAATGGAACAGGATAGAGCCCTCAGAAATAACACCACACATCTAAAACCATCTAATTTTCGAGAAACCTGACAAAAACAAGCAATGGGGAAAGGATTCCCTGTTTAATACATGGTGCTGGGAAAACTGGTTAGCCATGTACAGAAAACAGAAACTGGACCGCTCTCCTTACACCGTATACAAAAATTAACTTAAGATGGATTAAAGACTTAAACGTAAGACCTAAAACCATAAAAACCCTAGAAGAAAACCTAGACAATACCATTCAGGACACAGGCATCGGCAAAGACTTCATGACTAAAACACCAAAAGCAATGGCAACAAAAGCCAAAATTGACAAATGGGATCTAATCAAACTAAAGAGCTTCTGCACAGCAAAAGAAACTGTCATCAACATGAACAGGCAACCTACGGAATGAGAGAAAATTTTTGCAAGCTATCCATCTGACAAAGGTCTAATATCCAGAATCTACAAGGAACTGAAACAAATTTACAAGAAAAAAAAATCAAAAAGTGAGTGAAGGATATGAACAGACTCTTCTCGAAAGAAGACATTTATGTGGCCAACAAACATATGAAAAAAAGCTCATCATAACTGGTCATTAGAGAAATACAAATCAAAACCACAATGAGATACCATCTCACACCAGTTAGAATGGTGATTATTAAGAAGTCAGGAAACAACAGCTGCTGGCAAGGCGGTGGAAAAATGGGAACGCTTTACACTGCTGGTGGGAGTGTAAATTAGTTCAACCATTGTGGAAGACAGTTTGGTGATTCCTCAAGGATCTAGAACCAGAAACCCCATTTGACCCAGCAATCCCATTACTGGGTATATACCCAAAGGATTATAAATCATTCTACTATAAAGACACATGCACACATATGTTTACTGCAGCACTGTTCACAATAGCAAAGAGTTGGAACCAACCCAGATGCCCATCAATGACAGACTGGATAAAGAAAATGTGGCACATACACACCATGGAATACTATGCAGCCATAAAAAAAAACAATGAGTTCATGTCCTTTGCAGGGACATGGATGAAGCTGCAAGCCATCATTCTCAGCAAACTAACAGGTACTGAAAATCAAACGTATGTTCTCATAAGTGGAAGCTGAACAATGAGAACACATGGACACGGGGAGGGGAACATCACACACCGGGGCCTGTCGGGTGGGGAGCAAGGGAAGGCAGAGCATTAGGACAAATACCTAATACATGCGGGGCTTAAAACCTAGATGACGGGTTGACAGGTGCAGCATATCACCATGGCACATGTATACCTGGACGTTCTGCACATGTATCCCAGAATTTAAAGTAAAATAAAATTTTTAAAAAGTACTAGTAAAAATAAATTTAGTTATTACACTTTTTTTTAAAAAAAAAAGATATTTAAGGTTATTTTACGGCATAGTTAACCACCCATGATTTATATTAATGGCAAGATTAATCCCTCAACGCATAAACACAGACACATGCAAACAATTCAACTTGGTGCTTGAAAAGTAAATATTCCAAAGTAAACGGTTGATAACCACAGTAAAGAAGACAACAAACTCAGAAAGATACACAATGGGGTGATGTGACTGATGTTTACACAAAAAGTCATGGATTTAAATCTAACCAGAGAGAATGAGTAAGCTCCTGCCCAGAATAAACACTGCACCACAGTATTGGAGAATATGTGATAGCCTATCGCTATCACTCAGGATAAATGGTGCTTTGAAATAGCACCATTTCAATTTCTTTTGTTAGAAATTCAAGTAGATTTGTCATCACACATGCTTTCACTATGGCATAAAAGTTACTATTATGACTATTAAATAAGTTTCTTAATGTATCTCTGGGACCACATGCATTAGATTACAGAACAGCAGGCTGCAAAGTAAAAACAAAGACTTTTTACTATGTTTCGCATATTAATGGGCTCATATTGCATCTTAATATGTACTAATATATTGATTATATAATAATGTATTTTAATGGACTAACACATAGAGATTAGCACCAAACAGGTTTTTTTTACCCTGCTATTGGGTATGTATAATTCATGTTATTTTTAGACAAAAATGATATTCAACAACAAATAATTGAGAGAAAATATTTAACTTATTTACGTATTATTATTAATCATTTACCATTCTAGGAGGTCCAGCTCAAAATTAAATTCATCTCCCTTCACTCTCCCCAGCCCACTCCGTAGCCACTCTTCTCAAATCTTAGTAAATAGTGCCACCATTTATTTGATGGCCCAGCCTAGAAACCTGAAAGTCATTCTTGCTCCCCTTTATCCATCACATACAATCCATCATCAAAATCCGTCAAGTCTTCTCCAAAATCTCCCTATCTCCCTCTTAAATCTAACTATCTACCCATTATCTCTACCCTACTTTCCTTCTTTTTTTTTTTGAGAGGGAGTCTTGCTCTGTCATCCAGGCTACAGTGCAGTGGCGTGATCTCAGCTCACTGCAACCTCTACCTCCTGGGAGGTAGCTGGTAGCTGGGATTACAGGTGTGCGCCACTGGGCCCAGCTAATTTTTGTATTTTCAGTAGAGACGGGGTTTCGCCATGTTGGCCAGGCTGGTCTGAGACTCCCGATCTGAGGTGATCCACTGCCTCCGCCTCCCAAAGTGCTGGGATTACAGGTGTGAGCCACCGTGTCTGGCCTCTACCTTACGTTTAATCACCATAATCTCTCACCCGATTCCCTGCAATAGCTTCCTAAATAATCACTTTACTTCCAATCCCACCCTCCTAAAGTCAACTCTTCCACCAGAGTTCTTTCTAAAATGCAAATCTGTTCTAGTCATTGCCCCTGCTAAAAAGCACTTAATTAGCTCTCCATATTGATCTGAAGATCAACTACCTAACATGTCCCATAAGAGAGCTGATCTGGCTTCTTGCTTACCTCTATGGCCTCAGAATTTAACCCCTATCTCCTCCACAGTATAAAATGTAGGCACACTGAACTTTGCTCAAATATGAATTCTCTCTTATCTCATTTTCACATATGCTATTATCTTCTCACCCATACACTGTCATTCAACACTGCATCAAACCCTTACACAATTGCACCAACTATATCGCATTCTTTTACTACTCTCAGCTTTTCTTCCCTGGTTAATTCCTCCTTCCTTAAGCCTCAGCTTAAATATAACTTCCTCCAAAAGGCTTTCCCTACACTACCCCCATCACTACACTATTCGCACATACACACAGTTAAGGCTGGTATTGTTTAATGTATTTCCAGACTACCCCATATTTGCCTGTTTGGACAGTAAGCTCTAGGAGAAAGGTAAACATGTCTGTTTTGTTCACTGTTTTATCACCAGAGCCCAACCAGTATCTAGCACATCTAGACATCCAGTAAGTTTTGCTGCTTGGGTAAAATAGTTGAGAACAATCTCAAATGATGGCTAAAGTCATAATGAGCCTCTAGTTAGTTTGGAAGCTCACATATCCACATATCCTTAGGGGAATGAGCTCGTTTTATGGGCAAAGAGCTCTCCTCCGCTTTTCTTCTCTGAAATACTTTCATGCCTCAATAAGAAACAGAACCCTCTAGACCAAAAATCATCC
Organism: Pongo pygmaeus; assembly: GCF_028885625.2. Classification (NCBI taxonomy): domain Eukaryota; kingdom Metazoa; phylum Chordata; class Mammalia; order Primates; family Hominidae; genus Pongo; species Pongo pygmaeus. The sequence continues at coordinate 90,258,833 of NC_072384.2, forward strand.
AAACCAACATGGTCAGGGCAGAAGGCCAAATGAGAAAGGCACAGGGCAAAAGGTGCCTGCTACTTGACCTTGAACCTAGGGTGGTTTCATATTACAAATGAAAGGAACCCAAAACCTGACCAATATGGCCAAAGGAAATGGCCATGGGAAAAAAAAAGACTCCTGTAGATCTCAGAATCTGTAAGTTTGTCAAAATTGCCAAGAATATCTATACTCCTGCAAGTCAAAAATTTCCCAGAATGCAATACCTCAATGGGGGGGCAGGGAGACGGAAGGTAGTGAAGTCAAGTCCTTGGTAAGAAAATGAAAGTACTCTCCAACTTAGATATCCCTGGGCTAAAGGGTAGATGGAAATGGGGTATAGGAAGGTAAAAAAAAAACAAGGGCTCTATCTAATAAGACAGACAAGTAGTAAAATACAATTAAACAAGACCATCTATGGTACACTGCCAAGCAGCAGAGGAACATCACTTAGATGATAATCCATTACATCTTGAAAAATCAATATAACCCAATGCTTACCTGTTTTAAAAAAAAAAAAAAAAAAAAAAAAAAAAGCTCATTAAGAAACTAAATGACCCTGAAAATTTACTATAACAAACTATGCAACTCAAAGCAATCCTACGGCCAGGCGCAGTGGCTCACGCCAGTAATCCCAGCACTTTGGGAGGCCGAGGCAGGTGGATTACTTGAGGTCAGGAGTTGGAGACCAGCCTGACCAACATGGTGAAACCTCAACTCTATTAAAAATACAAAAATTAGCCAGGTGTGGTGGCACGCACCTGTAATCCCAGCTACTCGGGAGGCTGAGGCAGGAGAATTGCTTGAACCCAGGAGGTGGAGGTTGCAGTGAGCCAAGATCACACCACTGCACTCCAGCCTGGGTGACAGAGCGAGACTCCATCTCAAAAATAAGTAAAAATAAAAATAAAAATAAAAAAATAAAAGCAATCCTAACTCTCCCCTAATAAGACAGAAGGAAATCTAAAAGAATCTCATCTGGGGATGAGAGGAGATCTACCGCTCTCTATCAAAACAAGATATTCATCCATACTTGGAGAAAGTTGAATAATCAATATAGATAAAAATGAATGCATATAAACATACACCCTATACACTTAGAAATCCAAGGGAAATTTCCCTCTATTTTTCCTCTCTCAGCTCCTGCTGTGTTACTGGTATTTCATTCTTCAAGAAAGCTCTTTTCATATCTTTCAGTTTTTTTAAAAAAAGAGATTTGAATGACATAGGTGGGTGGGAAGAAGTATACCAAAGGAAGCCGAACTCAGTTTCTCTAAAAATCTTAACTTAATAAAATTATTTCATCTCTTCTTTCATAAACTCTCAGGTTCTCTTTTTTTTTTTTTTCCTGCGGCAGGGTCTCGGATGCAGTGAGACAATCAATCATGGCTCACTGAAGCCTTGAATTCCTAGACTCAAACAATCCTCCCACCTCAACCTCCCAAGTAGCTGGGACTACAGGCATGCACCACCATGCCTGGTTAATTTTTTGGAGACACAGAGTCTCGCTATATTGCCTAGGCTGGACTTGAACTTCTGGTCTCAAGTGACTCTCCCACGCTGGCCTCCCAAAGCACTGGGATTACAGGCATGTGCCACTGCGCCCTGCCTCTCAGGTTCCATACTAAGTAAAATAAATGTTGTTATGAAAAACCTGGCACTTTATTATTTAATTAAAAAACGGTTTCTTAAAATGTCTTCTATTTAACTGTCACTAATAGCAAGAAACAGAACACCTTTTAAAACTGAAAAAAGGTACCCATTATGGCTAACAAGTCTTCGCAATATATTAACATAATTCAATCTTTGAGCACTGCTCATTCTTTTTATGAAAATAAGAATATGTCTTCAATGACATTAATCAGTGGCTAAACATAATCTGATTCAGCAGTTCCCATTTAACTGAGCACTAGTCAACTTTCATGTGGGTAGTTTGTACTGCAATAAAGTCATTTGGGTAACGTATATGCTCATTATTTTTATTCCATTCCAATTCCCACTTCTCTAGTCATGACAACATGCCCTTTCTAAAACACACTTTAAAACTTAATTTTCTATTATTGATTGTGTGTGGCAGGGGAATTTTCCCTTTACCTTTCTGAGTTCTTAGCTGGGACTGCTGTAACAAGGCAGACCAACAAGAGAAAAACAGTTTATTAACACGTATACCTCATGTATACACAGAAGATTATCCAGGAGAAATAAGAACTCTCCAAGAGGGGGCCTAAAACTCCAGCTTACATAGCAACTTCAACTCGAAAGGATGGGAAGGAAGGTTACCACAAAAAGCATGGTAAATAAGAGAAACGATTGTTTTGCAGATTTATGTTGGTATCTCTGTTGATAGGAGTCTCTTGCAATTTGGTCATCCTTCTCTTCCCCAGAAAGGGAGACACTCTTACAAATAGAGATTTCCTTTCTAGGTACACATTTCTCTTACAAAAAGGTAACTTGTGCTGTTTTCAGAGATGATCCTGTATCTGCTGGTTCTCAAAATAATCTGCTCAAAATAATCCTTATGCCAAAGTGGCATATTTAGGGTGGATTTTGTGGTCTCCTATAATCACAAAACCCTCTCACTACCAGCATCTTAAGAGCACTTTGAGAAACACAAAAACAATACCATACTGTGCCACATTTTGAGTTAGGCTGGGGAGCCAACTTCATTTCTATTCGAAAATGCAAGAGGTGGTGGAAAAAAAGGAAGACTAGGAGGGAGAGAGAGAAGGAGAGAAGAACCTAAAATGTTCTTTAAATCCAATTCAGTTGGGAAGGGAAACAGGAGTGGTACTACATGTATGAAACAAAAATTTAAGGACTGTCCTCTGCTCTATATCTACTTAATTTTATATTTAAACAAATCTGCAATTCTGTTATATTCAAGGAATCTTCAAAAAGTTCACAGAATATGCATTATTATGAAAAAACTATGCAAGAACTTCAAATTTTTTTGTATGAAAATCAACTCTTACTAACTTGTCATAACATACCAGAACAGAATCTAGCTTGAGGTCCTAAGAGGGATAAGACAGCAGTCTGAAAGGGCCCCTATCAGAGCAACATGAATTATGCTAAAATTGAAGCAAGAACAAATATCAAATTTATGGTAAAGCTTGTGTGGAAGAAAAGTAAAATCACTGGTGAGTTGTGAAAAGTTTGTGAGGAAAATGCCTCAAAGATATCAACAGTTTACAAATAGATAACTCTTTTTAAGAAGGCATGAGACAATGTTCAAGATGCCCACAGTGGCAGACCATCCACATCAATTTGTGAGAAAAAATTCATCTTGTTCATGCCCTAATTGAAGATGATTGATAGTTAACAGCATGAACAACAGCCAATGCCACAATTCTTTTATAATTGGTTCAGTTTACACAATTCTGACTGAAAAATTAAAGCTGAGCAAACTTTCCATCCAATGAGTGCCAAAACCATTGCATCCAGATCTGCTGCAGACAAGAACAGAGCTTTCAATGGAAATTTTAAGTAAGTGGGATCAAGATCCTGAAGCATTTCTTTGAAGAACTGTAACAGGAGATGAAACATGGCTTTACCAGTATGATCCTGATGATAAAGCACAACCACAATGGCTACCAAGAGAGAGAAGTGGTCCAGTCAAAGCACAAGCAGACTGGTCAAGACTAAAGGTTGCAATTTTTTGGGACGCTCAAGGCTGCTGGTTGACTTTCTGGAGCGCCAAAGAACCATCATGAAAAGTTAGCCAAAGCTTTAGCAGAAAAAGGCCCAAAGTTTCATCAGAGACTCCTCATCCAAAGGTTCATCAGAGACTCCTCATACACTACGTAAATGCCCCTACTTATTCCACTCATCAAACAAGAGCAATTTTGAGAGTTTCAATGGGAAATTATTAGGCATCCACCTTATAGACCTGATTTGGCTCCTTCTTACTCCTTTATGTTTCCTAATTGATATAGATTGGATATCTGTCCCCTCCAAATCTCATGTTGAAATTTATTCTCCAACATTAGAGGTGGGGCCAAATGGAAGGTGTTTGGGTCATGGGGGCAGATCCCTCATGAATGGCTTGGTACATCCCCACAGTAACGAGTAAGTTCTCGCTCTATCAGTTCATCAAAAGCTGGCTGTTTAAAAGAATGTGGCACCTTCTCTCTTTCTCACTCCCTCTCTCGCTATGTGATACGCCAGCTCTCCTTCCCCTTCTGCTATAATTGGAAGTTACCTGAAGCCCTCACCAGAAGCAGATGCTAGTGCCATGGTTCTTGCACACCCTGCAGAACTGTGAGCCAAATAAATTACCCAGCCTCAGGTATTCTTTTATGGCAACCCAAACAGACTAACACATCAATCTTTAAAAATCTGTAGATGGCACCCATTTTTCTTCAGTTACCAATATAAAAAACACTGCATTTGCATAGTTAAATTCCCAGGACCCTCAATTATTTAGGGATGGACTAAATGACTGGTATCACTGCTGACAAAAGAAGTACCTTAAATTTGACGGGGCTTACGTTGAGAAAAAAAGTTATTTTTATTTCTATCTTAATTAATTCCATTTTTCCACAAACTTTTTGAAGTCCCCTCATATTAACTTAAGAAAACGCAACCCCAGATGTTTTATATAAACGGCAAAAGAGACAAAAGATTTGTCTTCCCCAGAAACAAAATAAATTTAGTCATTTAAATATCTATTCATAAAAAAATTGTTTCTCTTTCAGAAACACTGGAATAATTTTACATAATTCTGATCTACCATGTGGAGAACCACTCAGTAACATTCATTTTTATTTTACTGTATTTCAAAATACTGAGTAAATGTTTGAATTTCTAAAATCTTAAAGACATTGTGCTACTCTTCGTGGTGGGTAACAAGAGAAAATAAAACTGTCATTTTCTATACTGGAAAAAATAAAACCTTCTATAACAAAAACAAAAGGAAAGCAGTGGGAACCAAGTTCTATGGCGCCATCTTTTGGACTGTACAAATTCTTAACAAAATTCTTTCTTACATTATTGTAGAAAAAAATTTATTGACCAGAATCAAGCAAGTACTATTCCTATGCCTTTTAAGCCCTGTTAGCTCCATGTTATTCTCACACTTCTGTACTAGGGTATGTTAAATAAAAAGAAGCCATTGAACTGAGACTGTCTCTCTGCACTTTGAGTTCCTTCATAATAAACTGCAACCTTAGTATGGAAATAAACAGAAACCTAATTTAAGAGTATAGTTTTGTAACAAACAGCCAAGTTTCAGCCAATCATAGGCAGCCAACTGATCAGACCATACCCATAAAGAGTGAACATCTTATCACACCATGCCCAAATAAGGCAAATGCCTTGCGGTAGCCAATCAGATAATTTCTCTAATTTGCTTCCACATTCAAGCTCACTGCTCATGCTGCAAGGTAGAGCTCTCTCAACCTCTTGCTGGTTCTGCATGCTGCCAGATTCATGAATTGTTCTTTGCTCAGATAAAGTGTTAAATTTGTACGAAGTTTTTCTTTTAACAGATTAAAAATGTATATATACTAAGCCTACACTAAGCAATTATGTGTAATACTAAAATTCTACTAAAAATTCTGAAAATAAGGGCTTTTTGAATAACAAACTGTAGTCTGAACACCTTATGAAAATTGTTCCTAAAGTGAACTCCCCTCCCCCTAGAATCATCATTATCTGAGAACTTGTTAGAAATCCAAATTCTTGGGCCACATTCCAGACTAAACTAGAGATGGGGCAGGGAAAGAATGGTTTTTTTTTGTTTTTTTTTAAAGATGGAGTCTCGCTCTGTCGCCCAGGCTGAAGTGCAATGGCACAATCTTGGCTCACTGCAACCTCCACCTCCTGGGTTCAAGCAATTTTCCTGCCTCAGCCTCTGGAGTAGCTGGGATTACAGGCCCCCCGCCACCACACCCAGTTAATTTTGTATTTTTAATAGAGATGGGATTTCACCACGTTGGCCAGGCTGGTCTTGAACTCCTGGCCTCAAGTGATCCGCCCGCCTAGGCCTCCCAAAGTACTAGGATTACAGGCAAGAGCCGCCATGCCCGGCCTAGAATCTGCTTTTTAACAAGCCCTCCAGGTTATTCTGATACAAACTAAAATGTGAAAAACAGTCTTTGGGAGATTTAGAAAAAAGTCACAAGAGACACAACGACACACAAGAACCTGTAGAGCAACAGCTTTTAACCTTACCTTCACATTGGTAACACCAGGGAGCTTTAAAAATGCCTAGGTCTCATAGCACCACTGCACTCCAGCCTGGGCGACAGAGCGAGACTCCATCTCAAAAAAAAAAAAAAAAAAAAAGCCTAGGTCTCACTCCACTATCCACTATCCAATTTAATGATTATGGGAGATAAGGAAAGCCTAGGCACTGGAATTTTAAAAAGACTCCCAAATGATTCTAAAGTGCAAACAAGGTTGAGCGCCAATGATCTAGAGGATTACCTTTTCAGAAGTTAGAGTTCATAAAACATCTTACATTAAGAAATGCTGGTGTCTTAAGTTTTCTGTTGCTGTAACTGAATATCTGAGACTGGGTAATTTATAAAGAAAAGGAATCTATGTCTTACAGCTCTTCTGGAGATTGGGAAATCCAAGGTTGAAGGGCCATATCTGTTGAGGGCCTTCTTGCTGGTGGGGACTCTCTGCAGAGCCCAGCAGCAGGGCAAGGCATCATCTGATGAGGGGGCAAAAGAATGCCAAACTGGCTTTTAAAACAGACCCATTCCTATGGTAATTAAACCATTCTTCCTGTGATAACCTATTAATCCATGAATGGATCAAACTACTCTACCCTCATGACCCCATCACCTCTTGAAGGCCTCACTTCTTAATACTGTTACATTCAGGATTAAGTTTCAACATGAGTTTCGGTGGGGACAAATATTCAAACTGTAGCATTCCATCCCTGACCTCCCAAACTCATATCCTTCTCACATACAAATACATTCACTCCAGCTCCATATTCTCAAAGTATTAACTTGTTTCAGCACCAACTCAAAATTCCAAAGTCCAGAGTCCCATCTGTGAAGCGTGTGAAATCAAAACAAGTTATCTACTTCCAAGATACAGTGGTAGGACAGGTATGGGGTATACATTCCTATAAAAAGGAAAGTAGACGTTCCTCTTCTACTAAAGAGGAACCTCTCTTCCTCTTCTACTAAAGTAGAGGTTCCTCCCTGTCTAATTAGGAATAAATAGTAAATTCTCTTAGAAGCAAAATTTATTCAAAGACCTGTGCTAACATTCTCAGATATCTGCTAGCCTTAATAAAGAAATCAATGTACTTTGTGTTCTTAGCTCCCACATTTAGCCTAAATATTTGCCCTGGCATGCTTATACTGGTCCAAGCAAGCTTTAGGTCATAGCCTGTTCCTCTTCCTTATTTGGAGGTGTTTTTACCTTTCTCAGCATTCCACAAGTTACTTCCTCCTTCCTTTGTTCTCCTCTGCCTTTGCCTCTTTTAGAAAGTTCTAAGTTGCAATCCAACTGGGACAAATATAGAATGTGAGGTCCCGTTCCAGCCAATGGAAACAGGACACAGCAGTAGGGTGAACGCTTCAGGTTATAAATGACCCTGTCTCCTTTGTTCACTGTACTCTTGTAGCAAAACTGCCGGCAAGTGTACTCTTTCTGCAGAAAGTAAAAATGGCCTTGCTGAGAAAATTAAGTTTATGTTCAAGTGCTATTTTTTTGCGGCACCGGGGAACAAGGATTTCTAACATTCCCATTCTAAAAGGCAGAAATAGGCCAAAAGAAAGGAGTAACAGGCCTCAATTAAGTCTAAACCCTGGGAAAGAAGACATTAACTCTTAAAGCTAGAGAGTAATCGCCATTCCATGTCTGAATCTTGTGCACACTGGGATGGGGTTGGGGAGGTGGGCCCTCACAGTATCAACCCTACTCCTAGAGCTTTCTGGGCTCAACCAGTTAAGAGTAGGTAGCTAGGCAGACATGAGCAGGGCAGAGAGCTCCCCCACACCCAGAATGTCAGGTGACCATCAAGTCATGGTCAGGTGGTTGTTAAACTAGCTCCCTAAAATAATTGGTCGCAGGTGGCCGCAGGGAAAGACATTCTCCCAGTAGGTAGAAAACACCTGAAGCTGGTGATCAGCAGCTTCCCATTAAGATCTCAGGAGCTGGGCGAGTGGGCCCAAGCATGTGCATTTAGATGCAAAATTGCAGAGTTTAACTGGTATATAACCTTTCTCTAAAAATGTTCAACTTAGCAAGGGGGAAATGCCTCAAATGAGCATGCATACAACTTGAGTAAACACACTGAGCATATGGCCCCTCGAGTGCTGGCTGGCCACTGCACATGCGGACAGCCCACCCCAAGGAAAAATCAAGGGAGAAGGAACTCAAACCCTGGAACCATGCCAATGTATAAAACCCCAAGTCAAGGGCCAAACAGAACACTTGAATCTCTCAAGTTGCTTGCTTGGTCCTCTTCCAAGAATACTTTACTTCCTATTGTTCCTGCTCTAAAACTTTTTAATAAACTCTCACTCCCGCTCAAAAACTTGCCTTGGTCTCTCACTCTGCCTTATGCCCCTTGGACAAATTCTTTCCTTCATGGAGGCAAGAATCAAGTTGCTTCAGACCTGTATGGATCCACCACTGCTAACAAGCCCACACTTCAGCTCTCTCCAGTTGAAGTCGCAAATTGGTGCCATGCTGCCAGTGGGTCAACAGTTCTAGAATCTCAAGGGCAACTCTAGCTCTGACCTCACAATTCCACTTGGCATTCTCCAGAATGGGCTCTCTGTGGTGGCTCCACCCCTGCAACAAGTCTCTGCCTGGACACCAGACTGTCTAATATATCCTTTGAAATCTAGGTAGAGGCTCACATGCCTTCCTAGCTCTGCTTTCTGACAGCCTGCAGAATTAGCACCACATGGATGCCACCAAAGCTTATGGCTTATATCTTCTGGAGCTGCAGGTCAAGTTGCACCTGGGGCACTTGAGCCATAGTGGGGACAGCTGAGGAGCACTGTGCTGGAATTCTGGGAGCAGAGGCCCAAAGCAGCCCCGGGCGGTAAGCTTATAGGGGGAGGCCCAAGTCCATCACCCAAAACCATTTGTGCTAGAGCTCTGAGCCTGTGATGAGAAAGAGAGGTTCAAAGATCTCGGAAATGCCTTGAGGGTCTTTCTCCCATTGTCTTGATATTCCCTTCTATTAAGTATTACTCTCCTTAGCAAAAATTGCTGCGCCACACCTTGGTTTCCTCTCCCAAAAAGTTTTTTCACTCTTTACATGGCCAGGCTGAGTTTTCCAAATCTTTCTGCTTCTTTCCCTTTTGATTATAAATTTCATCTTCAGTCACTTTTTTCCCTCTCACAGCTTTATGTAAGCTATTAAAAGTAGCCATGCAGCAGCCTGAATGCTTTGCGGATTAGACAGATCTTCTTCCAGGCATTCTAATTCACGGCTCTAAAATCCCGAATTCCATAAAGCCCTCAGACTTGGACACATCCAGCCAGATTCTTTGTCACTTTATTACAAGGATGCTCTTTACTCCAATATCTTGTTCCTCATTTTCATCTGGGTCCTCATCAAAATGGCCATTACTGTCCATATTTCTATTAGCATTCTGCCCATGGCCACTTAAGTAATCTCTAAGAAGTTCCACATTTTCCTCAGCCTTGTCTTCTTCTGACCCCTCACCAGAATCACCCTTAACGCTCCATTCACAGCAATACAGGTTTTTTTCTATCCTGCTCCTCCAAACTCTTTCAAGTGTCTATCCATTACCCAATTCCAAAGCCACTTCCACAATTTCAGGTATTTGTTATTAGCAACACTTCTCAGTATCAATTTTCTGTCTCAGTCCATTTTGTGCTACTGTTAACAGGATACACAGACTAGGTAACTTATACAACAAAGTTTAAAAAAGGGTTTATTTAGGTGATGGTTCTACAAACTGGAAAGTTCAAGATTGAGAGGCTGCATCTGGCAGCTTCTAGTGAGAGCCTTATGTTACATGAAAACATGGCAGAGAAACAGAAGAGGTACCAGGCACATGTAAAAAGCCCAAAACATAGGAAGCAACCTCATTTTACAACAACCTGCTCTCGCAGAAACTAACCATTCCCATAAGAACCCAGTCTTGCAAGAAAGATACTAATCCATCTTAACAACATAATCAGCTCTTAAAGGCACCACCTCCCAACACGACCACATTGGGAAACAAGCCTCAATATGGGTTTTGGTGGGGACAACCCATACTCAAATCACAGAAGTTTGTAAATCAGACATGGAAAGCGTGGCCTTCCAAACCAAGATAAATACAAAACCCCACTACTAAAAAAAAGAGACTGTTCACTTCCAGCCTGTTGTTTACTCTTTCAAAGGCTATACAAGGTGTTTATTATTTAGGGTATAATTGTTTAAAAATTTCTCTATAACTGTATATTCCTAGTTGTTACGGGAAGGCCAAAAAAAAAAAAAAAAAAAAAGGTAGGATAATCCTTGCCCTTTCCAGACCATCTAATACAATTGGGAAGATGAGATATAAAGTTAACAATAAAGTACAAACACCAAATTTAGAGTACAGACTGAAAGCACTGACTCAATGGAAGAAGAAATCACATCTAATTGTAGTGTAAGTTGAGCATCCTGAATCCAAAACTCTGAAATCTGAAACGCTCCAATGAGCATTTCCTTTGAGTATCATGTTGGTGCTCCAAATATTTCAGATTTTGGAACATTTCAGATTTCAGATTTTTAGATTTAAGTTATTAGATATGAGTTCTAAATTTCTCTTCAAAGAATCAATGTCAGTATGTTCAATTCTTTGCCTTCTACTTTTAAACATAACTTCCTCATAAAGCAACCTTTTTCGATTACCTGCTCCACCCTGACTCATTCCAATTTACTGCTCTGCCATAACCACTTTTTCTGTCAAACCACTCACCCCATCACTCTCTTTAAATTAGCCAATCAGAATTAGTTTAGCCTGTGCGGTCTAACCCTAGCCAATAGGGGAATGACATAGCAGCAGGGGCCATGTGCATCAGGAATAAGAACTCCTTCCCCTCCTTTGTCCAGGTGTATGCTCACCACTGCTCCATCTGTAAGGGCACACCCTTCTATAGAAGTACATTTCCTTGCTGAGAATTAAAAATAAAATGTTATATTCGAGTGCTATTTCTTTTGCAGCACTGAAACTTTATTTATAACATATTGTAAATATTCCAAAATCCAAAACACTCCTCGTCCTAAGCATTTCAGACAAGAGATGCTCAATCCATAATATTTATGACTATTAAAAAAGAGAGTAGAACTTCAGTCTTTAAGGATGCATGTGGTTGGGCATACCTGATGGAAGGAAAGACAATATTTTTAAGGGAGCTGATAAAATATAGTATAAAATAAACATTCTCAGGGGTTCCTCATCTGAACCACAAATCACTGCAAATGACGTAACTATATTCTCAATTCTCCCAAGGATGGTACATAACTAGTACCATTCAAGAAGCAAAGGACAGAAATAGGAGCTAATTTATTATATTCAAGGGATGGCTTAGAGCCCTAGTTCTCAAATTAACATGACTCAGAATTACTTGGAGAGCTTGGCTTGTTCAAACAGACTGCTAGGCCTCAGCCTAGAGACTGATTCTCTAGGCAAACCCAAGAACATTTTAGGGCACTAAGACTTAATCCTCTGGTGGAATTCTGGTTAAGAAAGGCTGATATAAAGTATATCTTTATTTGAAAGTTATTTATGTTCTTTAAATACTGAAAACAGAGACCAGTATGAAGAATCAGCAGCATCTTTACTTCATCTATTCAAGACAACATTATCTTGATCTGTTTCACTGCAGTCTTTTCTTTTGAAATAAATATTCTTGGTTGTTACATATGAGGAATATATAGAAACACTATACCAACCTATACAAGCCCCAGTACTGAAGAACATGGCCAGTGCATTCAGACATGCTGTGCTAGAGCAATATAATTCTCACGCTTCTGTAAAAAAATGGAAGTTCTGCCCACTTATAGCACCAAAGGGCAGTTTACCAATCCTTTCATATCAGGAGTCCTGAGTTATAACTTTAAGCGATCTTTTGGTCAACTAGACCAAATAGTTATTGAAATATTCTCAATAATATGTCAGCAATATATTTACCATTTCTGATAATATTTTTATTTTATATTTATACTAAATAACAACTTAGCTGGGGAGAAAACTCTTGGATCCTAACTACTTCACAACTTCTCAACCCATTGACTTCTGTCACATTGTGTAACAGAGAAATCTGAAGAAATCTGTATATAACCTATATCACTAATCACCCCATTTACCTTGATTCGTTGGCCTGACTACTCACAGTTAACTTTTTTTTCTTAAGGCTTATAATTTTAAAAAATTTACCTGAGCTTTTATCTAGGTATGGGTCTCTTTTCACTTATCTGAAATTTCGTGTTTCCTTTAATTATACATATCTGAGTTTGGGAGTTTTTGTCTTTACTTAAAGTCTTATTTCATTATATCTGATCATCATTTCTGTTCCAAGTGTTTGATTTACTTTCAGTGGAGTATTTATCACTCCTTTGTTGGGTTCCCAGTAACTTTCTTTCATAGTCATTACCTCAAAACATTCATTTTCATCACTTATATATATATTTTTTAATGCTTTGTGAGAGTTTCTCAAGTTTGTTCTCTATCTGTAATATTAAATTCATCTCTTTACTTCACTATCTGTAATATTAAATTCGTCTCTTTCTAATCTACCGCCATTAAAATAAAATGTCAGTTTTGCTACTGTGTATTAGTTCCCAGTCATCCTCCCTGTTTTCTGTTTCCCTTTAGCCCTTTCATCTGAGTTTGCTCTCTCCTTATGGGATTTCTTTCCTGTTTTAATGGGGTCACATTTATTTTTACTTGCTGTTGGGTATGCCCATTGTTTTTGTCTTTATTTTTTCCTGGTTTCTTTCACATTCACAGTGCGGCTCTTCCTTCAATGCTTCAGATTCTTTCCCTTCCTCTTACTCTGCAGTATTTTTTTCAGAGAGCTTTCATTTTCCCCACGTTAAAGCACAACCAACCCACGCTCACTTTCTGCCAAGCAGAGGTACAGATCACCCTTGCTAGTAGAATCCCTTCCCAAAATGATGTGCAAGATCTAAGCAATTCCTGGTCCTTATTTAGGGTGGTTCTACTAGAACAAAGGGGGAACTTCCTATATTTCAAATAGTTAAGTTCCTTAAAACATTGAACAGGTGGAATTTCAAAATTTGCACCTTTTGGCCTCATACTACCTACCTACCTAGGCTCTACCTACCTGGGCCCTACCTACCTGTGTCCTACCTATTGTCACGGCTCAGGATATGCTACCCCAAACTACAGCCACTTGGAGGCCACTGTGACTGCCCACCCCCCCCTTTCTGTGGGACAGCTGGCCGTAAAGAAGTTCTCTAACCTACCTCTTCTGAAAGTATGTCTTTTTTGTTTTGTTTTGTTTTTTGAGACAGAGTCTCACTCTGTCACCCAGGCTGGAGTGCAGTGGCATGATCTCAGCTCACTACAACCTCCCGGGTTCAAGCAATTCTCGTGCCTCAGCCTCCCCAGTCGCTGGGATTACTGGTGCACAGCATCACACCCAACTGATTTTTGTAGTTTTAGTAGAGATGGGGTTTTGCCATGTTGCCCCAGCTGGTCTCGAACTCCTGGCCTCAAGCGATTCACCCACCTCAGCCTCCCAAAGTGCTAGGATTACAGGCATGAGCCACGACACCCAGACTTGAAAGTCATTAAACCCTCATGTGACAATGGCCCCATCCTATACCTGGAAGAAAGGAATGTTACACAGAGAGGCCAAGAAGAATCTCAACAAACAAGCCTACCTAAGTTCCCCCATTTATTACTACTGAATAATACCGTTTTTGTCCAATCATACTTCTATATGACTGTCCATTGTTCACTGAACTTACACACAAAAACAGTTCTTCCTGGATCTGTGGGTCTTTGGGTCTTTTCTGAAGGCTCCCATGTCATGTAAAACTTTGATTAAACAAATTTTTTATGCTTCTCTATTGCTAATCTGTCTTTTGTTATATGGATATTGGCCATGACCCCTGCAATCGGTGAGGAAAAGACATTACTTTTTCTCTCCTCCACTACCTTTCTAGGCTCAGTTCAATTCACCATCTTCTCCATGCAGCCCTTTCCTGCCACGAAGACCAATTCTGACCCCTCACTTCTTTAAAGGATAATCTTTGTCAGTACCATACAATTTACCAATTGTTTTGTAATTATTTCATGTTTTCTCTAACTCCAGGTCAAGTTAATCAATGCCAGTAACATTTTAGACTTCTCTGTAATAGCACAGTGGCAGAATATTTGTCAACTGACAGAAATGCAGTTATAGAGAACTTCATAAAGAATCCAAACACTTCCACTAAGGTGAAATTTTGAGTAATAGGTACAATTTAGGCAACCAAATCTCTAATACTGAATTAAAAAAAAAAACAAAAAAACTCAACATTCTAGTTTCTCTTCTGAAGCTCCTGAAAAGAATCAGTTTATTTTTAAGTAGAAAAAAGGCTCTATATGTTAAAAGATAAAAACACAATCAGTTTCCATTGCTTAAAAAAACTGCTAATTCAAAAAGTTAAAATAGCATATAACGTGTGTGTGTGTGTGTGTGTGTGTGTGTGTATGTGTATATATACACATTTTTTTTTGTTTTTGAGACAGTCTCACTTTGTCACCCAGGCTGGAATGCAGTGGTGCAATCTCAGCTCACTGCAAGCTCCACCTCCTGGGTTCAAGCGATTATCGTGCCTCAACCTCCTGAGTAGCTGAGATCACAGGTGTGCGCCACCATGCTCAGCTAATTTTTGTATTTTTAATAGAGGCAGGGTTTCGCCATGTAGGCCAGGCTGGTCTCAAACTCCTGACCTCAAGTGATCTGCCCACCTTGGCCTCCCAAACTGCTGGGATTACAGACATGAGGCACCATGCCCGGCCATATAACATAACTAAGAACATAAAATATTCTTTTGGGCTGGGATAGTCTAAAAGTGCTGTAAGCAAATATTATATCTCAAATCTGTCAGGATCCAAAATCCACACAATTATGTTTCAATGAGTTCTATTATATTACATTCATCAGCTCACTTCTGTTGAATAATTATTAACTTATTTTTAATACAACTCACTCATACAATGATCAGAGTAAAAAGTCTACTTACCCCACCCATTGTAATTCCATGAATAAGTGCAACATAAGGTTTCTGGCAAGAACCTGAAAGAAGCAGAGCTGTAATTTTAGTTACAGTGTTTAAAATACATTCCCTTTTTCTAAAAAAAAACTACATTATATATACTCAAGATTTTCCCTAGGAAATTTTAGCAAGAAACACCAAAGACGACTAAATGTATGGCTTATAAAATACACATTTTTAAATGTCAATCCAACACAATCCTATCTATTCATTATCATTTAACAACTTAACCTTCGATTTTAAACAAAAGCCAGGGCCCAGTGTAGTGGCTGACACTTGTAATCTAACCTCTT
Organism: Pongo pygmaeus; assembly: GCF_028885625.2. Classification (NCBI taxonomy): domain Eukaryota; kingdom Metazoa; phylum Chordata; class Mammalia; order Primates; family Hominidae; genus Pongo; species Pongo pygmaeus. The sequence continues at coordinate 90,274,364 of NC_072384.2, forward strand.
TGGGAGGCCAAGGTGGGAGGATTGCTTGAGGTCAGCAGTATGAGACCAGCCTGAGCAATACAGCAAAACCCCTTCTCTTAAAAAAAATATAGCCAGGCATGCTGGCAGGCACCTGTGCTCCCAGCTGCTCAGAAAGCTGAGGTGGGAGGAACACTTGATCACTTAAGCATAGGAGGTTGAGGCTGCAGTGAGCTGTGATCATGCCACTGCACTCCAGCCTGGGCAACAGACCAAGACCCTATCTTTTTTTTTTTTTTTTAAAAAAAAGGAAGAGCTATGCCACATTATGGTTGGGAACACTCAATATCAAAGATGTCAATTCCCTCCAAATTAACCCATAATTCATTCTAAGTCTAATCATAATCTCAGTAGAAACTTTTGTGAAACCAGATAAAACAATTCTAAAATTCATCTGGAAGATCCAAAGTCCAACAGCAGCCAAGACAAAAGACATGTAGAAAAAGCATCTTAAAGAATTTGGAAACAAAGTAATGATGCATAAACACTATGATCTATCCATTCTACATATTATTTCTGGAGAAACTTTTGCACATGGGAAATAAGGGACCACATACTAGAGTACAACTATCTATGTTAGTAACTACTGGAAGCTAAAATATCCATTAATGTAAAACAGATAATTAATGTGGGATATAATCATAATATTGGATACCACAGAACAGTTGCATTCCATGTTGTTAAAACAATTTATGGAATGGTTACGCAGTAAGATAGTATTTATGTAAATTTCTAAACACAAAGTAAAAATCTTTTAGTTCAAACCTAAAATAAAAGCTAAAAAACAAAAGGAATTGGAAAGCTTAAAAAGCAGTGGCCTCTATTTGTCTACTTTGCTGTGTAAAATATGATACAATGCTCTGCATTTCTATTTTGTCTTTAAACTTACACCGCAACAGATGCGGTGGCTCACGCCTGTAATCCCAGCACTTTGGGAGGCCGGGGCAGGTGGATCACCTAGGGTCAGGAGTTCGAGAGCAGCCCGGCCAACATGGTGAAATCTGTCTCTACTTAAAATACAAAAATTAGCGGGGTGTGGTGGTGCATGCCTGTAATCCCAGCTATTCAGGTGGCTGAGGCAGGAGAATCACTTGAACCTGGGAGACAGAGGTTGCAGTGAGCCAAGATCGCACCACTGTACTCCAGCCTGGGTGACAGGGCAAGACTCTGTCTTAAAGATAAATAAATAATAAATAATAAAATAAAAATAAACTTATGTTTTACTATTTTAAATACTTTAATGTTAAATCATTATACAGCTTCTTTTTTCATCACTTAGTAATTATTTTCATCAATTCATGTTTTTAGAAAAACATATATATCCCTATGTGTTTAAACTACTAGATATTAATTCATGTTTTTATGCCAATATATAAATGTTTATTTGTCTAAAAGGCACGTGACAAAAACTGAATTTATTTTTCCAACTATATGTCAAAATACTTTAATATCATGTATTCAATCAACGTCTAACTTAAAATCTTTTAGTTCATAAATATTTAGTAAAAATGTCAAATATGGTCTAGGAGAATAGACTAAAAATTAATGACAATGGTTGTTTTTGAGGGATAAATGGTTGCTTCTGGGGAAAGTAATGGCACTAAGGAAAGCAAAAAAATGGACTGAAATGTAACTTCCAAACTTGCAGTATTATATTTCTTTTGGAGAAATTTTAAATCATCAAGCAAAAACAAAATATTGACGTCTGTTAATTCTGGGCTGGAGGGTACACAAGTACTTATTATGTTATTTCCTGTATCTTAACTTCGCATGCTTGATAAGTACTGCTTCACCTCCAATGAAACCTAGAACCTTGAATATAAACAAATTTTTATTCCTAAGTTAAGAATTAGGAAATGATACTATACTTCATTTTATAGAGAAAACTGGAACCCAAGTTTTTTCCCCCAAGAAAGCTACCACATGATCAGAAATCCATATTTTCATATTGATTTATTTTTGAGATGGAGTCTCGCTTTGTTGCCCAGGCTGGAGTGCAGTGGTGCAATCTCGAATCACTGCAACCTCCACCTCCCAGGTTCAAGCTGATTCTCCTGCCTCAGCCTCCCGAGTAGCTGGGATTACAGGCACGTGCCACCGCACCCAGCTGATTTTTGTATTTTTAGTAGAGACGGGGTTTCACCATGTTGGCCAGGCTGGTCTCAAACTCCTGACCTCAGGTGATCCACCCACCTCAGCCTCCTAAATTGCTGGGATTACAGGCGTGAGCCACCATGCCTGGCCTCATATTGATTTTATAACAAATAGCAGTTAAGTATAGCCTACTAATATTAAAGGGTAACTGTTCTGAAATAAGCACTTAAAATAGTTTCATCAACTTTAAGTAAGGATGCCTACTGATTACATTTTTAACAAAGTACATACTGTCCACCTCATTTCTCTATTCCATTTCCAAAGCTCTGAGCAGAATACACATACCAACAGCATTGTTCAGCATATATTCTTCTCTGAAGAAAACTGGAGCTATCTTCTGTTTTGCCTTTTCAGCTTCCGAGATCACTAGGAAGGAAAGATTACAAATCAAAAAAAAAAAAAGATTTAATAGTCAACATTGTCAACTAGATCAAAAGTATCATGATAATTAAATACTGGGGGGAAGGGAGTACTCTAAAATGACTTGTTAAAGTTTTGAAGTTGCCCCTGCCACAGACATTATATTATAGTCACAGATCCATAGTCCAATGTCAAAGCTTCAAGGCAAAAATTCCTATTCTTCTTTTCCATGCTTCTTACAAAATGTTAGATTAGAAATTATAGGCTGGGCATGGTGGCTCAAACCTGTAATCGCAGCACTTCGAGAAACCAGGTGGGAGGATTCCTTGAGGCCAGGAGTTTGACACCAGCCTGGTGAGACTCTGTCTCAACAAAAAATGTTTAATTAGCTGGCTGCAGTGCCAGGTGCCTGTAGTTCCAGCTGCTCAGGAGGCTGACCCGGGAGGATCACTTGAGCCCAAGATATTGAGGCTACAGTGAGCCATGATCACACCACTGTACTCTGGCCTGGAGAGAAGAGTGACACCCTGTCTCCTTAAAAAAAATAATAATGTATTGCAACAAGCTACATTTTCTTTTGATTATTTTCTCTAGCACTTAAATTAACATTTGCTAGACATACATTTCCTTTGGTAATATATCTTAATACAAAATGTATTATACGTGTGTGTATAGTGCTACAACATATCCCGTGTCCTTAAATATTTCTGCCACATTCATTTCCCCCATAAAACATTTATTAAGCACCTACTACAGACCAAGTAATGTTTTAGGTGTTGCAGATAATAAAGACAGCAACACAAGATGGCTGTCCTGGAGTTTAGACTGATACTAAAACATATTCTTTGTCCTATAAGGATGGGGGTGCTGTGAGAATGGGAGCAGGAGATGTGTAATTAATTAAAAGAAGGCTTCCTAGAAGAGGTAACCCTAAGCCAAGTTGGAAAAGGTAAATAGGAATTTCCTAGAAAGTGACAGGAAGAAAAATTCTGAGTAGGGGAAGCAGTACCCTACAAAGCCTCAAAGTCAAAAAAGAAGAGTAAAATCAAGAATAAAACAGTTTTAAAAGACTAAAGGGCAAAGGGAAAAGGTGAGGCTAGACAGGTAAATAATATACTGACATTCTTATTTATTAACATCAGTAGAAATGTAAATTCTCAAAGACATTGCTACAGCATACCACTGCCTGGCTTAAAAAACAAATGCTCAGTAAATATCTACTGAATAGTGAACACTATCAAATGGTTTCACTTCTATTGCAATCTTCTATTACCCAGAGTTCACATCTCCTACCATATTCCTCCTCCAGTCAATCTCAAGACTGCTATCAAAGTTTCCTCTTCTATATACTGCAACTCATTTGCCTTTCCTGTCTTTAAGTCCTATGAGATTTATCTATTAAAACACAAACTAAACATTTCATAGATATGTTTCCTCTTTTATGGGAAAGTATTACATACAAAATGTTGTCTATCAATTTTTACACTAACTCTAGAATTCTCTTGTTTGTTTTTTGTTTGTTTTGAGACAGAATCTCGCTTTGTTGCCCAGGCTGGAGTACAGTGGCACAATCTTGGCTCACTGCAACCTCCACCTCCCAGGTTGAAGTGATTCTCCTGCCTCAGCCTCCCAAGTAGTTGGGATTACAGGCATGTGCCACCATGCCCGGCTAATTTTTGTATTTTTAGTAGAGACGGGGTTTCACCATATTGGCCAGGCTGGTCTCAAATTCCCAACCTCAGGTGATCTCCCGGCTTGGGCCTCCTAACTCTAGAATTCTGATATCTCTTCCTTCAAAATGTTCCATATGTTGACTTCTTTTCCTGGTTTTTTGGGGTGTTTGTTTGTTTTTGAAACGGAGTCTTGCCCTGTCACCAGGCTGGAGTGCAGTGGCATGGTCTCGGCTCACTGCAACCTCCACCTCCCAGGTTCAAGCAATTCTCCTGCCTCAGCCTCCCGAGTAGCTAGGACTATAGGCGCATGCCGCCACGCCCGGGTAATTTTTCTTTTTTGTATTTTAGTAGAGACGGGGTTTCACCACGTTGCCCAGGCTGGTCTCAAACTCCTGAGCTCAGGCAATCCTCCCACCTCGGCCTCCCAAAGTGCTAAGATTACAGGCGTGAGCCACCGCACCCAGCCCTTTTACTGGTTTTTAAAAGAAAGATCTGACACCTACTTTTATCATTCTGAGGTTTCACTTATACCTAAACAAACAAACAAACAAAAAAATGACTACCTTTGTTTACCATCTCTTATTCAGCTCTTATCACTGCTTACCAATTCTAAAAGGAAAGGAATATAAGTTTTATTGCCTTTGGAATGAAGCTCTTTTACCTCAAAAACCTTCTCAAATTTCCTTCAAATCTTTTTCTGATCTAATTTTTATTCTAATCAATTAGTTCCATCTAAATTAAAATTAAACGTCCTTCACAATCATTTTTTGAAAATTTTCTGAGTGTCCACTTATTGTCTTGGACTATAATCTTTCAAGAAACTACATTTCCTGGACTTGAATCCACTGCTTTTATGTGTAAACTACAATAATTCTACAACTTGTAACTGTTATTTCCAAACATCAATATAAAATTAGGCCTATGTGCAGAAATAGCTTAGTCAGAAAAAGCTAATAAACTCAATACATAAAGCTCTGCCCATCTGTAAACTGACAAGATCACAGGCCAGACGAAAGGCTAATTCAAGGCTGAAAAACAGTATTTAAAAAATATGCATGTTGTTGGGAGGCCGAGGCAGGCGGATCGCCTGAGGTCAGGAGTTCAAGACCAGCCTGGCCAACATGGTGAAACCCCGTCTCTACTAAAAATACAAAAATTAGCAGGCCATGTTGGCAGGCACCTGTAATCTCAGCTACTCGGGAAGCTGAGGCAGGAGAATTGTTTGAACCTGGGAGGTGGAGGTTGCAGCGAGCAGAGATTGCGTGACTGCACTCCAGCCTGGGCAACAAGAGTGAAACTCCGTCTCAAAAAAATAAACAAACAAATAAATAAATAAAATAATTAAAAAATGCATGTTGTAGGCAAAACAACAGATTCAAAAACAATTCAGTTAACAGATCAGTTTAAGCATCAAAGTTTTCATTAAACTGCAATTTTAAAATTCATTAGTAAGTATTTGAAATTATGTCCTGAATCCAGCTTTTTTCCTGTTCCTAAGGTAATGGTTTACATAAGTTTGGTGAACAAGCCCAAAGATTGTTGTCTTAATACAACAAACAAATAAACATATAAAATTAAAACGCAAAGAAAAAAACCATCCCTGAACCCTACCAAATCCACAAGAAACAAGATACAAAATGTAAAAAGTTTTCAATATACTGTATATATAATATGGACAATTATAGTGATTATAATAAATACATGACACTGATGCTGAGAACAGATATTTCTTCTCTTTTGTCTTCAACATGTAAATGTGTATAGACAGACTGACCTGAACAATTATGAAAAATAAAGAGAGTTTCTTTTTATCTCAGCATGTTTAAACACGTAAAATATATTTACAATGTAACAGGATAAATGCTATAAATAAGTACATAGAAGATGGTTGCTTTGGGATCAAGAATAGTGGGAAGCATAGGAAAAGTTATGGAAATATGTGAGAGCATGTCATATTTGAAGAATGGCAAGTCAACATGGTCAGATAGTCAGGTTATAAGACCAACAGAACTGCTTAATATCAGCTCTTCTAAAATATAAACTGGACCCATATACCCTAACTGGACATTTTGTTTGTGATGATTCAGGGACAGAGACAACATATTTAAATTTCAAATGGGTATTTGTGTAGTTAGAAAAAAAAAATCAGCTATTCTCATTTGCTAATACTAACTGCAGAAAGTAAGTCTTTAAATTTTTCTTTTTCCTGAGTTAAGAATGTATTAACTTTATAATAAAAAGTTCTAAAAAGTAAAGCAAATTACAAATTACTACAAAAATTCGAAAATACTTGATCAGTTCTAGTGGGGGGAAAGAGCATTCAGGTGAAAGGGAAAAGTCTTTACCTCTGATATCACCCCCAGCACAGAAAGCCTTTCCTCCAGCTCCCTTTATAATGATCAGGAAAGTTTCAGGATCTTGTTCCCACTTCTATTCAAATGTAACAGAAGATGGTATAAGCATATTATAAACACAAACTCATTAAAGTTATATGCATATGCACATATATGCAATCATATATTCATATACATATGTGCGTGTGACAGTACATATTCTTCTGTAAGGGATATCCAGAAGAACGAATCTCATCCCATTCCTTATCGAATGAACTTTATACGCTTTTCCCAGATAAAGTAAAGGCTATTTCAAAAACGTTGCTAGATGAGTACAATGGGTGATCCAAATTTCAAGATGGCATCTGAAATCTTTGCCATAACGTTGATACCAAGGTGAACAAATATGGGCATAATAATAATATTTTACATAAACATATAAATTTGGAGAACAAATCAACCCAAAGACTGCTGATAAATATAGCAATAACTTTTCTATTGTGCTGATACAGGGCTCCCTTACTCTTAATATGTAAGTAACAGAGTGAAACCACTTATAATATTGATAAAAAAATCCAAGTCATTTGGAATTGGTAAAGACAGCTAATAAATAAGTAGGATGAAAGAATCAAGAGCCGATGAAAATGTGAAAGTCCAGAACAATGGACGAAATGAAAAATTAGTTACCTACAGACAGAAAACTTAACAGGGGTTCTATCAATCTATACAGGTTGAGTATCCCTTATCTGAAATGCTTGGGACCAGAAGTGTTTCAGACTTTTTCAGATTTTAGAATATTTGCATGTACAATATGAGATACCCTAGGGATTGGGAATTCCTTTATGTTTCATATACACCTTATACACATAGCCTGAAAGTAATTAATTTTTCCCACAGGGACCCTGAATAAACAGTGTTTGTGCACTTGTGTTTTGACTGCGAGCAATCATGAGGCCAGGTGTGGAATTTTCCACTTGTGGCGTCATGTTGATGCTTAAAGAGTTTTTGAATTTTATAGCATTTTGAATTAAGGATGTTCAACCTGTACTAGAGAATAAATATGTAACCCACAAGGAAGATGTAGCTGGACAGATGTGATTGTCCAAAAGGTTCATGCAATACTGGACTACATTAATTACATTAATAGAGATGTTATTCTAACATGAACATTTCTAATTTCTTCCACTCTGGTCCAACTCTTAATTTGCAACATTTGGCTTATTTTTATGTATCACATTTTGGGACATATTATAATGGTATCTCCAACAGAAACAAGAATGGAAGACAGACTCATCAAATGAAGAATTAAGGAATTGGCAGCCAGGGGAAAACTAGTATTTGTTAAACATCTACATGGCAGACTGTATTAGGTACTTATATATACTATTCACTTAATCTTTACATATCATCATCTCCATTTCAGAGCTGAGGAGATTGAGGTATGGAAAGACTAACTTTCCCAGCCTACACAGTTAATAAATAGAAATCCACGTTTCAAACCAGACAGTCTGACTTTAAGTTCTGTTTTTTTACTATTCCATGCTGCTCACTTAGGAAAGTTTATGGCCTTCTCTGAGAAAAAGCAGGCAGTTTAAAAGCAGCTGTCTGGCCGGGTGCGGTGGCTCACACCTGTAATCCCAGCACTTTGGGAGGCCGAGGCAGACAGATCACAAAGTCAGGAGATAGAGACCATCCTGGCTAACACGGTGAAACCCCGTCTCTACTAAAAATACAAAAAATTAGCCAGGCATGGTGGCGGGTGCCTGTAGTCCCAGCTACTCGGGAGGCTGAGGCAGGAGCATGGCATGAACCTGGGAGGTGGAGCTTGCAGTGAGCTGAGATGGTGCCACTGCACTGCAGCCTGGGCGACACAGTGAGACTCCTCCATCTCAAAAAAAAAAAAAGAAAAAAGAAAAGCAGCTGTCTTCAAATGAAAAGGCCGTCAGGTGGAAGCAGATTAGATTTCTACACTCATCCTCTCAGTGGCAGAACCAGTATCACTGGTTTAAAGGTCAGAGAAACACAGAGTGACAGAACACAAAAAGAAACTTGCAAACAATTCAGTGCTATATAAAAGTCAAAGAGTCTGTCTCAGGAGGCAGTGAGCTCCCCATCACCAGGGATGCTCAAGAATTACTGCACAGGGGAAGCACTGAAACCTCAAGAATCAGTGGGGCTTACTTAGATGCATATCCCAAAGAATTATGTGATTCTATGGGAGAAAATACCAGAAATGTCCTACTATGATATACTTTGAAAAGAATCCATATAATTCCAATAAGAAAATTACAAACCTTCAGCTGTGGATAAATCTTCTGAATCATATTAAGAGTCAGTGCATTGAGGAACTTTGGTCTGTTTAGTGTTATGACTCCCGCACAACCTTTTTTTTCCAATAGCACATCTTCTGCTGCATCTGTGTGCTTGGACATTCTCTGTATAAACAAAGAATAACTTTATGACAAAATTTCTTAAGTTTTTATCACAAGCCAACATCAAAACATACATATCAAATGCAAATCTTGCATATTAATGGTAACTAAAGGAAAGAATAAGTAGGTACATCTTACAAGTTTCTGAAGTTATTTAGATTATGTAGACGAACAATTCCAAAGCAAATCATACACACCTCCTAAATTTTTATTTCTGAGCTAACTGAATAAGCTGACTTATTATATAGAGCCCAGTCTAGAATTTCTTGGACTTTGAAATACCCTTAAATATTTTAATTTACTACTGTATATCAAGTTCTATGTTACATACTGAGAAAGCAAAGATGAATAAGAGAGGGCAAATAATTCTGACTATTGTAGCTATGGTCAACTTGAAAATAAAGATGATACTTGAGTTGGGGCTTGATGTATCCCAAGAAAAAGGGGAGGTGAGAATTCCAGGCAAAGGAAACAGCACATGCTAAGCCATAAGCAATGACTATTTGGAAATGTTAAGATGTTAAAACATTAGTGGAACAAAGGCTGGCTGAGGAAATGAGTGGTGAGAGGGTAGGCAGAATAAGTAGTTTGTAGCCAGATTATAATATGACAGACTTAATAATTGTGAAGAAGTTTCCTGTATACTGACTTAAAGCCTTGCACAATATAACTTAATCACCAGGTCTCACTGCTTATGTATTTTGCAACATTAACTAATAAAACACCTGTAAGGAACACAGTTTTAACTATACTGTGATTTCCCAGGACTCTGCTATACCCAACCACCAGGACTCATGGCATCACTATTCTTTTTTTAAGTTCTGGGATACATGTGCTGAATGTGCAGGTTTGTTACATAGGTATACATGTGCCATGGCAGTTTGCTGCACCCATCAACCTGTCACCTAGGTTTTAAGCCCTGCGTGCACTAGGTATTTGTTCTCAAGTTCTCCCTCCCCTTGCCCCCCAACCCCCAACAGGCCCCGGTGTGTGATGTTCCCCTCCCTGTGTCTGTGTGTTCTCATTGTTCAACTCCCAATTATGAGTGAGAACATACGGTGTTTGGTTTTCTGTCCCTGTGTTAAGTTTGCTGAGAATGATAGTTTCCAGCTTTATCCACGCCCCTGCAAAGGACATGAGCTCATTCTTTTTTATGGCTGCATAGTATTCCGTGGTGTATACGTGCCACGTTTTCTTTATCCAGTCTATTATTGATGGGCATCTAGTTTGGTTCCAAGTCTTTGCTATTGTAAATAGTGCTGCAATAAACATATGTGTAGTACATGCGTCTTTCTAGTAGAATGACTTACAATCCTTTGGGTATATACCCAGAAATGGGATTGTGGGGTCAAACAGTATTTCTGGTGGTAGATCCTTGAGGAATCGCCACACTGTCTTCCACAATGGTTGAATTTACACTCCCACCAACAGCGTAAAAGCGTTCTTATTTCTCCGCAGCCTCACCAGCAGCTGTTGTTGCCTGACTTTTTAATAATCGCCATGCTAACTGGCGTGAGATGGTATCTCATTGAGGTTTTGATTTGCATTTCTCTAATGACCAGTAATGATGAGCTTTTCTTCATGTTAGTTGGCCATATACATGTCGTCTTTTGAGAAGTCTGTTCATATCCTTCGCCCACTTTTTGATGGGTTTTTTTTTTCTTGTAAATTTAAGTTCCTTGGAGATTCTAGATATTAGACCTTTGTCAGATGGGTAGATTGCAAAATTTTTCTCCCATTCCGTAGGTTGCCTGTTCATGTTCACTCTGATGATAGTTTCTTTTGTGGTGCAGAAGCTCTTTAGTTTGATTAGATCCCATTTGTCAATTTTGGCTTTTGTTGCAATTGCTTTTGGTGTTTTAGTTACGAAGTCTTTGCCCACGCCTATGTCCTGAATGGTACTGCCTAAGTTTTCTTCTAGGGTTTTTACTGTTTTGGGTTTTACGTTTGTCTTTAATTCATCTTGAGTTAATTTTTGTATAAGATGTAAGGAAGGGGTCCAGTTTCAGTTTTCTGCATATGGCTAGCCAGTTTTCCCAGCACCATTTATTAAGTAGGAAATCCTTTCCCCATTGCTTGTTTTTGTCAGGTTTGTTGAAGATGGCACCACCATTCTTAACACATTCCTTTATGTAAAAGCAACACTTAAAACCTTGCATGGGAAAAGTGTGCAACATAAAATTGAAAATTGAAATTGGAAAATTTTAACTGGAGAATGCCAATTAAAACTAAACAGCACACTTATTAGCAAAAATCTAATAGAACCTAGAAGTACATATTTTGACTGCATTAAGCAACACGTTTATATAATGTTTAAGTTCTCCTTTATGAAATCAAGTTGCATATTTAATATTGGAGTTAATTTTTGTTAAAATTATCAGATAAAAATAGAAATAATTTATATTCACTTAAAGTTACAGGAACAATTCTTAAACAACAGAAAAAGTTGTCTCTTCAATTTCATTTGAAATTCTCAGAATTTCTCTAATGAGAAATTCAAATAAAAACTTTAGCAACAGTAAGATATATTTTGTAATCACATTGACAATGATCAAAGTCTGATACACATACACACACACACACACACACACACACACACACACACACACGTCTGATATATTCTTGAGTATAAGTAAACAAACATACTGGGGAAGGATAAACTTACAGAACCTGAAACAGTCTGACACTTTTTTTCACAGACAGATACACATGGCTTTTATTTTTCTAAATGCTAGGAAACAGTGTTAAGGTTTTTGTTTAACTTTTATTTTAGGTTCAGGGTACATGTGCAGGTTTGTTATATAGTTAAATTCATGTCATGGGGGTTTCCTATACAGACTGTCACATAAACCTAGAACCCAACAGTTATTTTTTTCTGCTCCTCTCCCTCCACCTATCCTCGACCCTCAAGTAAGCTCCAGTGTCTGTTGTTTTCCTCTTTGTGTCCATGTGTTCACATCATTTAGCTCCCACTTATAAGTGAGAACGTGTGGTATCTGGTTTCTGTTCCTGCATTAGTTTGCTAAGGATGATGGCCTCCAGGTCCCTCCATGTTCCTACAAAGGACACAGTCTTCTTCTTTTTTATGGCTGCATAGTATTCTATGGTGTATATGTACCACATTTTCTTTATCCAATCTGCTACTGATGGGCATTTAGGTTGATTCCATGTCTTTGCTATTGTGAAGAGTCCTGCAGTGAACATACGTGTGCATGTGGCCTTATGGTAGTATAATTTATATTCCCTTAGGTATACAGCCAGTAATGGAACTGCTGGGTTGAATGACAGTTCTGTTTTAGCTCTTTGAGGAAATTGCGACACTGCTTTCCACAACAGTGGAACTAATTTACACTCTCATCAACAGTGTATACGCGTTCCCTTTTCTGCACAACCTCACCAGCATCTGTTATTTTTTGACTTTTTAACAATAGCCATGTGACTGGTGTGAGATGGTATCTCATCATGGTTTTGTTTTGCATTTCTCTAATGATCAGTGATATTGAGCTTTTTTTTTCATATGTGGTTGGCTGCATGTGTATCTTCTTCTGAAAAGTGTTTTTTCATGTACTTTGCCCATTTTTTAATGGGGTTTTTTTTCCTTATAAATTTAAGTTTCTTGTAGATGCTGGATATTGGACCTTTGTCAGATACATAGTTTGCAAACATTTTCTCCCATTCTGTAGGTTGTATGTTTGTTGATAGTTTCTTTTGCTGTTCAGAAGCTCTTTACTTTAATTAGATCTCATTTGTCAATTTTTGGTTTTGTTGCAATTGTTTTTGGCGTCTTCGTCATGAAATCTTTGCCCGTTCTTATGTCCAGAATGATACTGCCTAGGTTGTCTTCCAGGGTTTTTACAGCTTTGGGTTTTACATTTAAATCTTTAATTCATCTTGAGATAATTTTTGTATATGGTGTAAGCAAGGGATCCGGTTTCCATTCTCTGCATCTGGCTAGCCAGTTATCCCAGCACCATTTATTGAATAAGGAATCCTTTTGTCATTGCTCCATTAGTCACGTTTGTCAAAGATCAGACACTTGTCTGTCTGAATGGCTGTAAGTTAGTCAAAAGAGAAATCTACATGAATGTTGGAAATGGAAGTGAAAGCAGCTGCCCCTGCTTACCAGGGGCATAAGCCATAAGAAAGATTAACTTAAAATGTTAATCTTAGTTAACATTTCCCACTCTCTTGCTGACCTTTCCTCCTGGAACCCAACCAGGCTTTCCTAGGATGAATGGAGCCAGAGGTGCTGGCTCAGGAGAGAAACAGAGGTCACTGCTAAATCCTTTCCCTTTATCTCCCATACAGAACAAAAGGCTTTATCTGCAGGGAGGGGAAGGAAAACCCTCAAGCTTGTAGCCCTAGGGCTCTGATGAAGTCTCATTCCAGTGGGGGAAGGAAATAGAGGCCTACTAAATAAAAGTCTTCATCTCAAAAGAGAAGCACTTCAAGACCATAGCCTAAAGACCTTAGTGTTTGTCAACAACAGCTGAAGAAAAGGAAGTGGGGACAAAAGAAAAGGAAAATTTAAAAAGGCAGTCAATCTCAATCCCCAGAGGAGGAAGAGCGAGTTGGGGGAAGGAGTAGTGCCTGACTACAAACAGGAAGCATGGAAAATTTTAGGGGAATGGAACTCCTCTCCATGTATTGGGGTGGTGGGTACATGATTTATAAATTTGTCAAAATTCACACAAATGTACATCACAAACACAACTGTCTTAGTCCATTCCTGCTGCTACAGCAAAATGCCTTAAACTGCGTAATTTATAAAGAATGGAAATTTATTTCTAACAGTTATAGAGGCTAGGAAGTTCAAGATCAAGATCAAGGCAAGTTCAAGTTCAAGATTCAGTGCCTGGTGAGACCCCATTTTGCATGAGTTCTGTGTGTCCACACATGGCACAAGGAAGGAAAAGGGCAAAGAGGACTAGTTGACTCTCTTCAACCTCTTTTATAATAGTACTAATCCCGTAACGGTGGGGTGCTCACAACTTACCACTTCCCAAAAAGCCCCACCTCTTAATACCATCACATTTGGTATTAGGCTCCAACATACTAATTTTGGAGGGACACATACATTCAAACCATAGCATGAGCTATCTTTTAAAAAGGAAAAAAATTACCTAGGATATCAGGGAATTCCAATATGGAATGCAGACTATGACAAATGAATTGTCAACTGAAGAATCAGGAGATTCATAAATTTGGAAAAGAGAGCTTTACTTCTCATAAAGGGCTGCAGCCTGCAGGCTGACCATCCCACAGGCTGGGAAACACAGCCTCTGGCAGAAGCCAAGAGCAAGCACTTCTAGTGAGGGAAACAGGAATTCATGCTGAACTGGCTGGCTACATAAACATATTCAACAGGTTACAGGAGGAGCTATGAATATTCACGAACACGAGGCACATGCATGTATAGTAAGCTAACATGTATGCACATGCATGCCATGTTAACTCTGGGGTGGAGACTTAACAATTAAATGTATCACAATTAGGCCCTATACATCAAAAGATGAAGCAGAGGAAATGGAGGCCCACTGTGTGCATCCTCCCTACATAGACTGGCCAGAACCACTCCATCATCAGTGGTCTTTTATTAGGAAGGAATGCTGGTCAGTTGCTGTGTCAAAACTGCAAAAAGAAGGAACAACAGTCAGATGGTTGCTTGAAATGAGCAGGGGAAAATTTTGGCTGGTTTCTGTTTAACTTTTAGGGAAGAAAGCCTAATGGTGGCTAACAAGGGAGGAGGTATTACAAGGTGTGTCCAAGCTCCCATTCCATCTTGGCCAGGAACTCATTTTTTAAGCTTTCTCTGGGGTCCCTTTGGCTGAGAGGGGAGTCTAGTCATTGGGGGAAACAGGGTTTCTTCTTTCTCAGAACCTAAATGAATTACACATTATGATATAACCTCAGTGAAGTGACTGTGGTGATGAGGAAGCTAACTAACTTTGGAAATCAGTGAAACAACTGAAAACTGTATGGATGATACAGGAACTGTACATCAACAGTGTACTCTTATCAACATGGCTTTTCATGGTAGCAGGGAGCAGGTAACAATTCTGCAACTGCTTTGCATATATACTAGGTTTAAATTAGTAAGTAATGGAGCCTGGCTCTCACTGTCAGGAGTAGAGTTACAGATAGAACAAGAAGGGAAAGACAGAATGAACCCTGACCTATGGTACTGGATTAAAGACAAAGACATCACTATGAACTCATGTTTAGTTTAATATACATATACAGAAAAAGTACAGAAACAATGATAGATATACGTGAATACATGGGTAAGTACATAGTGTATATGTATTCTATTACAGATACATACATTACCCTAGCTCTATCCTCTGAGAGAAAGCCATGACACCCAGCAGCAAAGAGCACTCCCAGAGTCTAGATCTTGATTTCCAAACGCAATTCTCCAATAAAGGCAACCAGAGCTCCTTAGAGAAATGGCTGATTCCAGCACTAAGATAGGGAAAACACGAAATGAGTCCAGAGCACACCTTCTAGCACCAGAAAGGAAATGTTCAAATAAAAAAAAAAAAAATTAAAAGGATGGGGTCATATGAAAGAAATACAGAAGCCAAAACGAAGGAATTCCTAATGGCCAGAACTGGAACAACAAAGCAATCAATAATTTGATATTAGATGATAGCCCAAAGAATAAATATCCATGAGTCCACACAGAAAAAATAAATGGAGGAGAAAAGATAATCTTCCTCCCAGAATTCTAAATGACATACGTAGTTATCTCCCTTCCAAGAGACACAGCTTTGTCCCCTCACCTTTTGAGTTTGGGCTGGACTTACTGACTTGCTTTCAATAAGCAGAGCATGAAAGGGAAAAATAGTAACTTTACAGTGGAAAACAATAAATGGTACTTACACAAAAGGATAAAAGTTAGCATTACCAATGATGTCATGTAGATACCATGTACTCCCTGATGCATTTGTCAAAACCCACAAATACTCCCTGATATGATGAGATTAGAAGGGCACTTTTCCTCTGTCATATTCTTGCCAAAAACCTTAACTCTAGTCTAATTATGAAAAAAACAACAGACAAGCCCAGATGAGATGGTATTCTACAGGCTACCTGACCACTACTCCTTAAAATTGTCAAGGGCATGAAAAATATGGAAAGATAAGTTGAGAAACTATCACAGACTAGAGGAAACTAAAAAGCATGACAAGTGAATGCAGTGTCATTGATTCCTGGAACAGAATATTAATGAAAAAAAAACTGGTGAAATCCAAATAAAGTCTGGAGTTAACAGTAATATACAAATTGTCTTAGTTAAGTTTCTGTTGCTCACACCAGAATACCTGAAACTGTGTAATTTGTAAAGAAAAGGAATTTATTCCTTTCCTTACAGTTATGGAGGCTGATGTCCAAAGTCAAAAGGATACATCCAGTGAGGGCCTTCTTACTGATGGGGACTCTGCAGAGACCCAAGGAGGTACAGGGCATCATATGTCAAGGAAGCTAAGCATGCTAGCTCAGATCTCTCTTACTTGTCTTATAAAGCCACCAGTCTCACTCCCATAACCCCATTAATCAATTAATGGATTAATCCTTCGTGAGGACAGAGGTCTCGTGACCCAATCACCTCCCAAAGGCCTTACCTTTCAATACATCCACACTGGGGATTAAATTTCAAAATGAGTTTTGGAGCGGGCAAATATTCAAACCATGAAACCAATGTTCTCAGTTTTGATAAGTGTACCATAGTAAGAATAGCAGGCAGTTTGCTAGGGCTGCCATAACAAAGTACCACAAATTAAACGGCTTAAACAACACAAACTTTTTTTTTTTTTTTTGTAAAACTAGCATTTTTATTTTAACCAACATTTGTTTTGATTTCCAAGTTTTATGATCTCTTCTACCTCCAAAAGAAACTGAAGCAACTTATAGATTAAAACAAAGTATAAAGAACTAAAGCATTTAGAGATAAAATAGGACAAATAATGTATCCCTGTGCTGGAATTTATAAGACGTATGCTTTAGTAAAAAAAAGTGTTAGAATTGAAGCACAAAAAATCCTGGGTTCTAGCCTTAAGTCTCTCTAACTGTGTGGTCTTGTGTAATCTTTATTCCATTGGCAAAACAAAGTCTCTAAAACTTTTTCAATGTAATTTTTTAATGTATTTAAAAAATAATATGCTAGCATTAGTATGTCAGGCAAAATGCGGTGGTTGAGGTTGTAGAGGAACCAGTTAAGAGATTAAAGAGTGATTAGGTACAGAGGATTAACGGTAGGAATAGAAAGAAAAGGAGGAGGGAATCCTTTTAAGGAAACGTTTGACAGAACTTGGAAGTTGATTGGGAATAAGAATGAGCAAGATTGAGTCCGAGATGACTTTGAGTCTGAACAACACAAACTTATTGTCTCACAGTTCTGAAGGCTGCAAGTCTGAAATCAAGGGGTCAGCAGGGCAATGCTCCTGCTGATGGTGCTAGGGAAGGAACTATCCTAGGCTTCTTTCCTGGCTTCGGATAGTTCTCTGGCTTGTGGCAGCATAACTCCAATCTTCACGTGACATTATCCTGTGTACATGACTATCTGCAAATTTCCCTTTTATAAGCATACCAGTCATATTGGATTGAGGCCCACCCTACTCAATTATGACCTTAATTACATATACAACAACCCTGTTTCCAGATAAGGTCACATTCTGAGGTACTGGGGACTAGGACTCCAACATATGAATTTTGGGGGACACAATTCAATCCATAATAGCAATGTAGGATCGCATTAGGGGAAACTGAAACTGGGTGAGAGGTACGTAAGAACTCTGTACTACCTTTTTAACTTTTCAATAGATCTAAAACTGTAAAATAATTTAAAAATTATCTTAAAAACATTTCTATAAAGTCAGGTAATAAAATATAACATTTTCTTAATAAGCAGAATAAAGAGATTTCCCACAACCAGCTGAACCCATAATTTCAGTAAGATTTTTTGTTTTTAATTCAAGGGGGGCAACCACAGGTAAAATGGTGGAAACCAAAGTTGCCCTGGTTTGCAACACTACTGATTTAGTGTCTATCTTTCTCAGGCACTTTTCCATAAACTATTAGCAAAAATGGAATGCCATACCTTATTCTGCACCTCCCACTGTTAATTCAGCAACTTGCCATGGTCATCTTCCCATGTCACTACTACAGATAAAGCTATCTTATTTTTTTTCTGTTTCTATGGTAAAACAAAACACACACACAGACAACCACCCAAAGTATAATATAGAACTTAGTCAATTACTATAATGCAAAACTCTTGTAACCACTACCTAGGTCAAGAAATGGAATTTAGCCGCTGAGGGATGCAATCTGGCATGAGCACTGGAAATTTCTCTGTACTTTACTGCTGCTTGTGCTATGAAGAGGTATGCCATGAACCCAAGGGCCTGACCACTCCTTGCCTGGGTCATTTTCAAGGTAGCCACCATGAAGAAGAAGGTCTTTTGCTGTAGACACCATGAAGGAGGAGGTCTTTTGCTGTAGACACCATGAAGAAGGAGGTAATGTCTTCCTCTGGGACAGACAGCAGACTTATTTACAGCTTACTAAAACCAGCAGGTTTCCCAAATTGCATGACAGTTGTACTGTCATGCAATATACTGCATATGCAGCCACTCATATGGGTCCTCTGTATCACTCCCAAGGCTTGAGCAAGAGAAACCTTGCTCAGTGTTGCTTGCTGTGCCATTCATAAAAAATTCTATTTTTTCTAATCCAAGAGTGTCACGTCTTCTGCTAGCATCCATGAAATATTAACAAGCTAACTATTATCTTGTATAGTACTACAGGCTGAATGCTTGCGTCTCTCCAAAATTTGTATGTTGAAATCCTAACCTCCAAAGCGATGGCATAAGAGTGGGACCTTTGAGAGGTGATTAGGTCATGTGGGTCCTCATGAATGAGATTAACGCCCTTATAAAAGAAACCCTGGAGAGCTTCTTCACCCCTTCTACCACAAGAGGACACAGAGAGAAGATGGCCAACAAGGCTGTCTATGAACCAGGAAGCTGGCCGTCACCAGACACCAAATCCGCTGGCCCCTTGATCTTGAACTCCCCAGCCTCCAGAACCATGAGAAATACATTTTGTTTTTTATAAGCTACCCAGTTTACGGTTATGTTACAGCAGCTCAAATGGACTAAAACACTATCATCTACTGTATTCTTGGGAACTAGGAATCTAGATGTGGAGGAAAAGAGATTCAGATATAAGATTAAAAGGGCTATTAATAATTCTAGGACACCATC
This sequence comes from Pongo pygmaeus, assembly GCF_028885625.2. NCBI lineage: Eukaryota > Metazoa > Chordata > Mammalia > Primates > Hominidae > Pongo > Pongo pygmaeus. Next base: position 90,293,602 of record NC_072384.2, read on the forward strand.
TGGACATCATAATAAGAACATGTGTCCTGTCATGAAAATGATATGCACAGTATCATTTCATGCACTCCAAACACTATACCCTCAATACTGAATACTACTTTCTAAAAGGACAAAAAGAAAATGAAAATACAAGTTTTCTCCATATCCAGGTCAAAATTAAATGAGCTTTTGCACATTAAATTAAAATGCTGTTTAAGAATTTAAAATAGGCCAGCATGGTGGCTCACACCTATCATTCTAGCACATTGAGGGGCCAAGGCAGGAAGATCATTTGTGCCCAGGCGTTCGAGGCCAGCCTGGGCAACACAGAAACCTCATCTCTACAAAAAATTTAAAAATTAGCTGGGGTTGGTGGTCCACACCTGCAGCCCTAGCTACTCGGGAGGCTAAGGCAGGAGGATCACCTGAGCCTAGGAGTTTGAGGCTACAGTAAGCTAGTGTCACTACACTCCAGCCTGGGCAACACAGCAAGACCTTGTCTCAAACAATAACAAACAAAAAAAGAGTTTAAAATAGATTATGGAGAAAGAAGAAAAAAAAATATTTCCCTGAATATTTTCGTAGTAAGAATATGTCCAAATTAGTCTACAGATACAAATGAGCCCTCACTGACAGGTTCCACTGGCTTTCATTAGCTTGACAAACCTTATATGCAGAAATGCAGAATTTTGTCCTCCCTTCTGGGTTCTATTCCCTACCTTCTATCTTGGAAGGTTCACCATGAATGTCACACTATTAACACAATAATCCTGTCCACTTCTCATAACTCTGCCTGCAATACTGCCATCAATGGCATACTTCCATCACTCCACCATGAAATAAAAAGGATCTCTCTCTCTCTCTCTCAGAAAGGCCACAGAAGAATTGCTTGGGATACATCTTCTCTACCCCTAAGGCACTCATAAAAGCAAACACTGAGATTCAGAATTATTCAACCCCCAGGCCCTGAGAGTCTTTATCTTCCTTCCAGGTGTCTTCTGCCCCATGTCACCATAGTCCCCATATGATCTGGATTCTGTCATGTCTTCCCATTCCACCTTTGTAGTTATGTCTGAGTCACTGACACTGCTCCTAGTTTTTTTTCTAGGAAACTCCTCAACCTCCATGTATAACAGCTGAATAAAATAAGTAAGGGTAGTGCTATGGTTCGAATATTTGCCCCCTCCAAAACTCCTGTTGAAATTTAATCCACACTGTGGCAATACTAAGAGGTGAGTGCTTTAAGAGGTGACTGGGCATGACAGTTCTGCTCACATGAATGGATTAACCCATTCATAAATTAATGGATTAATGGATTAATGAGTTAATGAACCAATCGGTTATTATGGGAGTAAGACTGTAGGTTTATAAGAGGAAGAGGCAGACCTGAGCTAGCACGCTCAGCCCCCTGGCCACATGATGTCCTATACCGCCTTAGGACTCTACAGACAGGTCCCACCTGCAAAATGGCCCACACCAGATGCAGCACCTTGACCTTGGACTTCTCAACCTCCGTAACTATAAGAAATAAATTCCTTTTCTTTACAAATTCCTCAGTTTTAGGTATTCTGTTACAAGCAACAGAAAATGGACTAACACAGTTAGAAAGGGATATGCCAGGATTCGTATTCCCATCTCCACTTAGGCTGAACAGAGGCACAGTTGCAATAGTTACGTAGTGCCCACTCAGTCAGAGGCTATAGAGTGTACAAAGTAAATCTATGAAAACAGATAGCCAGGATTCAAATCACACCTCATAATTACTAGCTGTGTGACATTTGGGCATGTTACTTAGCCTCCCTGTCCCTCAATTTCTGCCCTGTTATATAGAGATAAGGCTATAATCCCTTAATTCCTAAAATTTTCTAGATTTTGGAAAATAGTACATACTAAATACTTCATATAACACCCCAAGAGGAGTCTAAGTCCTTGTAATACTTAATTACATAGTAATAAAGGGTTTTTATATTTATGCACCAAACTGTAAGTGTTTATGCTAGTTAGGATAAAAACTAAAAGAGCTTCAAGTACATCCAGGTCAGATTTTGCCAATGCATTTACCACAAACTAACAAAAAACTTTTGGTTTTGAGGTTTTAGAATTGCAAATAAGAGATCTGTAGTATGTACCCCAGAGGACTATCGTGAGAATTAACTAATACATGACAAGTACTTACAATACCACCTAGAGTACAGTGATATCAGATGACTTGTTATTTTTATGTGCAATTTACTTGTCAGCCTCTATGAGATATAAAAGTGAATAAAATTTATTTCTTCCTTATAATCTGATAAACTTTGGATATTTAACTTTGCAAGGCTACCATTACACTAATAGCTAACATGTATAAAATGACTGTCATATGCCATGCACTATGCTAGATTTTTTTTTTAAGACAGAGTCTCACTCTGTCGCCCAGGCTGGAGTGCAGTGGCGCATCTTGGCTCACTGCAAGCTCCGCCTCCTGGGTTCACGCCATTCTCCTGCCTCAGCCTTCTGAGTAGCTAGGACTGCAGGTGCCCGCCACCATGCCTGGCTAATTTTTGTATTTTTTTTTTTAGCAGAGATGGGGTTTCACAGTGTTAACCAGGATGGTCTCAATCTCCTGACCTCATGATCCACCCACCTTGGCCTCCCAAAGACTATGCTAGATTTTTTAATGCATTATTGTGATGGTTAATATTGAGTGTCAACCTGATTGAAGGATGAAAAGTATTTTTCCTGGGTATGTCTGTGCAGGTATTGCCAAAGGAGATTAACATTTGAGTCAGTGGACCGGGAGAGGCAGACCCACCCTCAGTCTGAGTGGGCACCATCTAATCAGCTTCCAGAGTGGCTAGGATAAAAGCAGGCAGAAGTTGGAAGGACTTGACTTGCTGAGTCTTCCAGCCTTCATCTTTCTCCGGCACTGGATGCTTCCTGCCTTCGAACATCAGCTTCCAAGTTCTTCAGCTTTTGGACTCTTGGACTTATACCAGTGGTTTGCCAGAGGCTCTTGGGCCTTTGGCCACAGACTGGAGGCTGCACTGTCAGCTTCCCAACTTGTGAGGTTTTGGGACTCAGACTGGTCCATCACTGGCTTCCTTGCTCCTCAATTTGTGGACGGCCTATCATGGGACTTTATCTTGTGATCATGTGAGTCAATTCTCCTTAATAAACTCCCTTTCATATATACATATGTCCTATAAGTTCTGTCCTTCTAGAGAACACTGATTAATACAATTATCTTATTTATCATTTATAAGCACTCTAAGGTAGATACTATTATTCTTCTCACTTTATACATATCAAAAGGGAAGCTGTAAGAGACCAAGTAATCCACCCAAGATTAAGTAGTGAACCCATTATTTAAACCCAGGCATTCTGACTTGTAAGAACCATGATTTTAACCATAATCTTATGCCACCTCCTACAAGGTATGTGTGCCATGTCTTGACACTACAGTTGAGAACCATGATGTACCAAGGTCAAGGAAATCTGCCATACCAGTATTTCTCTACTTCTCTAACAATGACATTTTAAGTTACACATACAAATAATGCCAGCAAAACAAACGCACAACTTACCAAATGGTGCAGTATGGTATTAGTCCTTTTGAATGCATTAAACCTGAAACAAATGTGGAATACAATGAGAACAGTAATGTGGGTAGTCATGTCTCAGTTGACAAATAGTATATCACCTTTTGTTTCAGCCTCTTCTAAAAGGTGTTATCAGAACAAAAAGTTTTAAAAGGTTTAGCTCTCATTCACTGCTGGTAGGAACATTAAATGGTACAGCCACTTTGCACATGAATTTTATGGTAACTTTATTCATAACTGCCAAAATGTGGAAGTAACCAAGATGTTCTTCAATGGTTGGAAGACAAACCAATTTCAATACAACCATATAAATATTATTCACCCATGAAAAAAAGAAATGAACTATTATGCCACAAAAAAAAATTGGACGAAACTTAAATGCATACATACTACTAAGCAAAAGAAGCCAGTCTGAAAAGGCTACATACTCTGATTTCAACTGTACGATATTCTGAAAAGGGCAAAATTATGAAATCAGTAGAAAGATCAATGGTTGCCAGGGGTTTGGGGGAAGGAGGGAGGGAGGAACAGTTGAAACACAGGAGATGTTTAGGGCAGTGAAACTAATCTGTATGATACTGTAATGGTTGATACATGTCGTTATTATTTGTCAAACTTTTCTGCTCAAATTTGCAGGTCATTTTTTCCATCAACTTAAAACTACTCTAAAAAATAAAGTCATTAATCTTAAGAAAAAAGGTTTGTTAAAGATGTAATACAAACAGCATTCTCAGACACTGCAGAGAGAGGTATAAATTGGTACTGCCTTTCCAGTAAACAGTCTGGAAATACAAATCCACAGCCTTTAAAATGATCACACCCTTCAATCCACTAATTCTGCAAGCATTTGCACTAGGGAAATCTCAGAAATATGACCAAAGTCTGATTGATAAATATGTTCACATTATTTACATGATGGAAAAACTGAAAACAAAGTAAATGTCTAAGAGTAGAGCATTATTTTAAAGACTGTGTCTATTAATACAGCCATTACACAACCACTAAAAATACTAACATGGAAAAGTAGTGACAAATTACAAAAGGAGAGCAGGCTACAAAACAATAAACACAACACACTTCTATTTTTTGCTGTCTTAAAAGTGCTTGTTGGGATAGGAATACAAAGCCTGAGACACAGCTTGACCAAAGTGACCACTAATAATGGACATGAGAATGGTGAGGGTGGGGGCACCTGGGAAGGGGCATGAACAAACATGGAATGTTGGAAATTGTCTCTATCCCAATACTGATTACAGGACTGCAGGTATAAGTTCACTAAGCTATAAACTTCAGAACAGTGTACTCAAGTGCCTTATGTAAATTATAACAAGAAAGTAAAAGACAACACCGGGAACGGCAGTGATTGAGAAAGGCATGAGGAGGGCCTCTGGAATGCTTGTTTCTCGATCCAGGTGCTGGTGATTTAGGTATGTTTCGTTTGTGAAAATTCATCAAGTTGTATCATTATGCTTTGGGCTTTTTAAAAAATTTCCTAAAAGACATAGCTCTTGCCCTTGAGAAACCCACAACGTAATGACAGCTGTGCACATAAAAATACTATAGTTAGAATATACTAAGATGCATGCTTTTTGTTTAAGAAGCTAAATTTAAGATCTATGGAAAGAGGTCAAAGCTAGAATCAGTAGCTACAGCAGCCTGATAAGGGCTGTGCACATGTGCAGATACATATACTATCTAATGGAACTGATAAACTGACAATCTGTTAATTTTTCAAGAACATTCTGATATTATATGAAGACCAACAGCCTGAGGTTTCACAAAAGGCAATATCACCAGTTACCACTTGTAACAACTTGGATGACTGAATTTATAAAAATATTTGTAATCCAACTTGCCTTTCAGAATTTATATTACTTTTTTATATTACATTCAAATTGAATAATACTATACAAAAGAGAGAAACGACCTATTTGTTTAAGTCAGTCATAATTCACATTCCTGAACTAGCATTTTTTGAATTTGTCTCACAAGTAAAACGTAGCCCAGTAATTCCAAGACTGGTCTGTACATTAGAATCACCTGGAGACTCGGCTGGGCATGGTGACTCATGCCTGTAATCTCAGCACTTTGGGAGGCCAAGGCAGGCGGATCACCTGAGGTCAGGAGTTTCAGACCAGTCTGGCCAACAAGGCGAAACCCCGTCTCCACTAAAAGCATAAAAATTAGCCAGGCATGGTGGCGGGTGCCTGTAATCCCAGCTACTCAGGAGGCTGAGGCAGGAAAATAGCTTGAACCTGGGAGGCAGAGCGTAGAAAGTAAAAAGTTTCCTCTTCAAAGTTTTTCTTCTTGTTAAAGAATAAATCATAAGTGTTAGAAATCATAATTTCTTTTAAAGACTAACTTTCTTCATGCCTCCTTGCTTTGTGCTAGTAACTCTTTGTTAAGCCCTATCCTACGTACTATTGGACATGCTCACGGGCATGTTCCAGCTCACAGCCTATGACCCTTCCTTATTTAAAAATGTTATTGGTTCCTTAAACCTTTCGTAAGCAACTTCTTTGTTCTTCCCTGCACTTACCTATTTAGGCTATTAGCATATTGGGTATCAGTTTAAGAGTGTGAGTTCCCACTCCAGCCAATGGATGCAGGACACAGCAGTAGGACGACCCAAATGCATAAGGGATAAATATGTCTGCTTTTCCTTTGTCAAGTGTGCTCTCGCCATTGTTCCATCTGCGATTGAGCACCCTTTCTGCAGAAAGTAAAAATGGCCTTGCTGATAAATCTTTTGTCTCTGTGCTGACTTTTCTTCACAGCACCAATTATCTAACAATTTTGGTATTTCTAACACAGAGGTTGCAGTGAGCCGAGATTGTCCCACTGCACTCCAGCCTGGGTGACAAGAGTGAGACTCTGTCTCAAAAAAAAAAAAAAAAAAAAAAAAAAACACCTGGAGACTGCTAAAAATTCCAAAGCCCAGGTCACACCCAAGACCAATTAAATCAAACTCTGGAGGTGGGGCACAGGCACAGATACTTTGTTTGCAGCTCCCCTAAATGATTTCAAAGAACGAAGCTGTCATTAAAAATCAACACTAACACTTTATAATTATGAAACTGAAGTGACAGATCATATCTTATTTAGGGATACTTTCTAAATAAGGTTTTCATAATTACTTTTAAAGTGTGAACTACACTACCCTAAAACACCATTTCTAAAATGTTTTCAACTTGACTCAATTTTATCTTTTTGGAGACTTTAAGTATAAAAATCCAGAATGACTTTGGATTCCTTAATGTGGCCAGTACCCAAATGTAGGTTCAAGGTTCAAGAGGGTGTTGCCAGATTTGCAACTCTTATGTAACAGTTTAAGTACTAACTGCAGTGTTTTAACAAGTAAACAAACAGAACTCAGGACTAACTCCAAGTCCCAGTTTTATATATAAGACAGAATTTTATTTAACTCAAAGAAAGTTAATGTAAACCCATCAAACAAAGCCACTGTACACAATATTTATAGGTCACAAAAATCTGTGGACCAGTTACTACAAAAAATATATATATATATATATACACACACAACCCCAAATTCCTTGCCAAATACTATATAATCACATTGCTTCCATTTGGTTGGTTGGTTGGTTTTGAGATGGAGTCTTGCTGTGTCACCCAGGCTGCAGCGCAGTGGCACGATCTCGGCTCACTGCAACCTCTGCCTCCCAGGTTCCAGCAATTCTCCTGCCTCAGCCTCCCGAGTAGCTGGGATTGCAGGCATTCGTCACCACACCTGGCTTATTTTTGTATTTTTAGTAGACACGAGGTTTCTCCATGTTGGCCAGGCTAGCCTTGAGCTCCCAACCTCAGGTGATCCGCCCACCTGGGCCTCCCAAAGTGCTGGGATGACAGGCGTGAGCCACCGCACCCAGCCCATTCGTTCTAATTCAAATTCAGCTGTCATTTAAAATTTGATATTAACTTTTATACCTCAAAATGTAACTGAGAATTCAGTGTCCCCAAGTAATTCTGAATTTATGATCTTTCCTTTCTATTGGTTCCAAAACTGCCATCTGGTGGAGAGGAAGAGGGCATACACGTCTCCGCTACTTTTTTTTTTTTTTTGAGCCTGAGTCTCTCTTTGTCGCCCAGGCTGGAGTGCAGTGGTGCAATCTCGGCTCACTGCAGGCTCTGCCTTCCGGGTTCATGCCATTCTCCTGCCTCAGCCTCCCGAGTAGCTGGGACTACAGGTGCCTGCCACCACGCCTGGCTAATTTTTTGTATTTTTAGTAGAAACGGGGTTTCACCATGTTAGCCAGCATGGTCATGATCTCCTGACTTCTTTCTTGATCCGCCCGCCTCAGCCTCCCAAAGTGCAGAAATTACAGGCATGAGCCACTGTGCCCAGCCTGCTACTTCTAATTTCTTAATTAACTTTATCAGGCTTATTTCCTTCAGCTGATGTCAACTTGGCTTTTTTAGAACAGTTATTCTCAAAGTATGGTTCTTGGACAAGTACCATCAACATCCCCTGGAAACTGACTAGAAACTGAAATTCTCTGCCCCACCCCAGACCTACTGAACAAGAAACTGTGGGGCCCAGAAATCTGTGTTTAACAAACCCTCCTGTTGTTAAAACCCTGTGTTTAACAAATGCGTGAAGTTTAAATAAACAACTGTCTTAGATGAGAAATTTATCACTCAGGAACTTTTTGCAATTATCCAATAAAACAAACATAGCCTCACAAAATTAAACAACTACATGAAACTGCTTAAGCAGGAAGAAAAAGACATCACAAAGTAGTGCTTAGTGAAAATTATTAACCCAGAAGTAGGCAAGGTGTGAATAGAGCAGAAAATCAAGTCCAGGAGGCCTATAATTTAGGCATGGGGTGATGAAGCACAGCAGCTGTCGAAACAGAAGGGAGTGATATTATTAAGAGTTTTTATAAAGTAAAAACTCAATGGAAAAGAATGTCAAAAATGACTTTAAGATTTCAAGCCAGGACAACTACGAGAATATAGAAAAGACAGGGAAAGAAGCTAGCTGGTTTGCAGGATGGAATACAAATACAATTCTGAATTTGAATTTGTACTGACATAAGCAGAAATAGTCAACAGAAGAGAGACTAGAGGTTAAAAGAAAAGTTAGAACTAAAGGTATGTCTTATGCCACATGCATGTACAATCACTGAGACACTGGAATCTCTCAGCTTTCTGTAAGGAATAAATGTGAAGGCTGCAGCTGAAAACTAATTGCCAGAAGGATGCCAACTGCAACTGTGGTATTGGTCAGCAGCGTTTCATTTCTGTATTCTATTTATTTATTTATTTTTCGATACAGGGTCTCACTCTGCCACCGAGGCTGGAGTGCAGTGGTATGATACATGTGCTCACTACAGCCTCAATCTCCTGGACTCAAGCCTCCTGAACAGCTAAGACTACAGGCGCACACCACCACCCCTGGCTGATTTTTAAATTTTTTGTAGAGACACAGTCTATGTTGCCCAGGCTGGTCTCGAATTCATGGGCTGTGATCCTCCAGCCTCAGCCGCCCAAAGTGCTGGCATTACAGGCTTGAGTCACCACGCCCAGCCGAGCAGTGTTTTAAAACTACTAACATTATCTGAATGGAATGGTAGAGATTAAAAAGAAGAAAAAGAAAAAAAGAAAAAACTACTAACATTTAAAAATCAAGACATTTTGGCCGGACGCAGTGGCTCACGCCTGTAATCCCAGCACTTTGGGAGGCCGAGGCGGGCGGATCACAAGGTCAGGAGATCGAGACCATCCTGGCTAACATGGTGAAACCCCGTCTCTACTAAAAATACAAAAAATTAGCCAGGCGTGGTGGCGGGCGCCTGTAGTCCCAGCTACGCGGGAGGCTGAGGCAGGAGAATGGTGTGAACCCAGGAGGTGGAGCTTGCAGTGAGCCGAGATAGTGCCACTGTAGTCCGGCCTGGGCAAAAGAGCGAGACTCTGTCTCAAAAAAAAAAAAATCAAGACATTTCACCTAAAAATGCAGTTTTTCCAGGTTTTCCAGAAAAATCAGTAATAATGGAAACCCTGGGTCTATATTCTATAAGGGGAACAATGTCTGGGGCTGAGAAGCTGCCTCCTCTCTAGAGCACTCTCTCCAGTTCACCAGTCCCCCACGCTGCCATCTAGCCAGCATCTTTCAATGCTTCCTTCTCAGCCTCTGCATTCAGGCTCATGATTCCTAACACAGAAAACAATCTAACAGAGCATCAAAGATTGAGCCTCTGATCAACTAAGAAATAACTAAGTAGAAGTAAAAGAGAAGACAGGCAAAGAGCAAGAACCAAAACAATATAGTTCAGCAGAGTATGGAGCAGATGGAAAAGGCAATGAGGCCTATTAACAACCTAAAGTAACCTCTTCCTGTTATTTCTATTTTTAGAGACTAGGTTTTTCCATGTTGCCCAGGCTGGAGGGCAGTGGCACAATCATAGTTCACTGTAAACTTGAACTCTGTGGCTCAAGTGATCCTCCCACCTCAACCTCCCAAGCTGGAAGGATTCGCGTATGCCACCATACCCAGCTAGTTTTTTTATTTATTTTCTGTAGAAACGGGGTCTTGCTATGTTGCCCAGGATTGTCTTGAACTCCCACGCTGGCCTCTCAAAGTGCTAGGATTACAGGCATGAACCACCACACCCAGCGAAGAGCAACCTCTCTGATGAGGCTTCTTGACTCCCTCTCCCTATCTAAATCTGGCTCTCATAACTGTACTTGTCCCTTAAGACACTTACCAGAATTGGTAATCAAAAATTACTTTTGTCTAATTATTTGTTTCCTATCTGCTCTCCTTTCAGACTCCAAGGGCCCTACATAAGGAACAGTAGGAACACCAAGTAGTCCAGAGTGGCTACAGGATAATAGAAATGCCTAGAACTGTGCTTCCCAGCAGGTAGAACAGAACAGTAGGTAACTGTTCATCCATGAATATACTGGGGCCAAATCTGTGAAATCCAGGCTGGTAAAACTGCATTTAATTGCATAAGGAGAAGGGCACCTCTGTGAGCTTCTGAGAATGGCAGGCACTGAAGTAAAACCTTAGCGAGATTAACCTGGCAATCTTGTACAGACACAATTCACACTGGGAAGAGGAAAAAGTGATTAACTTTGAGACTACTGTTGAATCCACAGGAAGAGGTTAAGGTTTGGGAGTGTGGGAGAACTTAGGTAACTTTGAGAATCTAAAAGAATGATAGTGCCAAGAGAGATAAAGAGTAAGGGTTATACTTACGTGCAAATTTATTTTTCTTTTCCTTTTTTTTTTTTTCTTGAGACGGAGTCTCACTCTGTCGCCCAGGCTATAGCGCAGTGGTGCGATCTCGGCTCACTGCAACCTCCACCTCCCAGGTTCCAGCAACTATCCTGCCTCAGACTCCCAAGCAGCTGGGATTACAGGGCCCTGTCACCACACCCGGCTAATTTTTTTGTATTTTTAGTAGAGACGGGGTTTCACTATGCTGGCCAGCCTGGTCTTGAACTCCTGACCTCAGATGATATGCCCGCCTCGGCCTCCCAAAGTGCTGGGATTACAGGTGTGAGCCTCCGTGCCTAGCCCTTAAGTGCAAATTTATATATGAGGTGCAACTGAGACATTCAGAGGGTTGTGACCAGCACTAGAGCTCATGGCAAGTCAGGTTAGACAAAAATTTGAGTTACCCTAAGAGAGATGATTTGGGAACCAAAAAAAAAAAAAAAAAAGTCCAAGAGCTAAACTGGCACTGGGGTAAGAGGAGAGGCGGTGGATAGTGGCATTAGAAAAGTAGGCCGGTATCGAAGAAGCCAAGGGAGGCCAGAGTTCAAGTGGGGCTGCCCAACACTGTCAACCATGGCCCAAGGCCTTTTTTCCTCTCAGAAACACTTTCCGTGGCACTCTATTCCCTTATACACTTGTGGGTTAGGCTATCGTGGACTGGACCATCTTGGCCTCTGCTTTCTAGGATAATACCCACTCCAGGGCTGAGTCTGGAAAAGGCATCTCAGATCAAAGCCCCCAAAATGGTCCTGGCCTCACCTACAGAGTACTGCATCTTGGAACGTGGGGTGGAAGAAAGCCAAGCTGAATTGTGGAAATGACAGATCCTTTCCTAAGTCAGCTAACTTTAACAAACATGTCTTTCCAGTTTGTTTCTCTATTTGCTATTTGCTGACAACACTGAAAAAGCGGCAGTAACGATTACGTATACTGATTTTCTTAGTATTTACTAAATCTCTCCATGAGCTGGTGCAAGGTCAACTAATTTTAGGGTATTAAAAAAAAACAGAAAAGCAACTCTTAAATGTATAACAAAAATTTACTGAGAATTAGGTCTGTGGATACAGTGTCAGACATCTAGACACTTTCCCCTGAAACTATTCTCCTTAAGTCAAAGAAACACTTCCATCCCTTTTCAGGAAACCCAGAAGGCAAACTCTAAGGCTTAAAGAATCCAGTAATTTAAGTTGTCCTTATTTTAAAGAAACAAGGATGGTTCTCAAGTGGGCGCAGCTGCTACCTGGTATGACAGTACAGGGCCAGGCAGTGGGCTGTTTAAGACGCATGCAGCCTAATTTCCTAAAGATGATGGCTACCAGATTTCCTAGGCTGAGCTCAAAGCGCAGTGAGGGGTACTTTCGAAAAGTTAAACAATGTTTGCAAACATGCTCCCCCATGCCACGTTAAACGTCCCTCAACACTAGCCTGAAAGTTCCAAATGCCTATACTGACGCTGCAGCCATGCAAGAAAGCGGAATAAAATCACACCACGGGCAGAGAGAAGTGCAGCAACTGGCAAAGCACCTGTGTGTGCTGCCTGCACAAAACATGCCGCACAATTCCTCTAAGCTAAATCCCTCCGTGTCCCCAAACTGCACCCAACTTTGAAGAAAGGAAAGAAACTGAGGCCAAAAGAATTAAAGTCGTGTGGGGACAAGCCTGAATTAAGAGCCAGAGTGCCAGAAAACCAGAGTGCTGCTGCAAAGAAGATGCTAGAGGGAGAAAGGAAAGACAGGAACGAGGACTGGGGCTTGGGGAGGGCCAAGGTTGGGGTCTCACAGCTGCGCCTCTGAGCGCGACTCGAAACTTCGAGGCCAGCAGTCTCCACCCCCGGCCCTTTTCCCACTGTGGCGAGTGCCGCTTAAGAGCCTGCCCTTGGCCGCTCGCTCTCTCACTCACCTCGACATGATCCTCCACACCTCCCGCTGCCCCATCGCCAAACACTCCGAAGCTAAAACAGCGGAGCGATAACCGCCTGGACCGTTCCAGCGCCTCGCGTGAGCCCCGCCCACCGCCGTCCTGCGCCGCCGGGCACAGATGACAAGTCCTCCAGGAAGCCAGAGCGACCGTTTCCGCTACGCGGCGGGGAGGGGCGGGGCAAGAACGACGCCTGGAGGAAATAGTTGAGAGAGAGGCAGGGAGATGGGACCGGTGCGGGGCGGGCCTGGGATCGGGGATGGGGCCAGGGAGAAGGCGGAGAGCGAGCTGAGGCGGAGCGGGGAGAGGGAGGATAGAGCGGACTAGGGCGGATTCGCAGGAAAGGAGATTGCCCTCTAGAGGCTGTCTTAGCCCAAAGTGCAACCTGTTGTCTAGGCTTGGCCTGCCAATTTGACCAGCAGGGACTGATGTGAAAGACTTTTCTGGAATTTTATTAATTTTTTATTAAAACGTAAACTTAGTATTCTTTGAGACTCAAGTAGAGGAATTACAGTTGATAAAGGACATCGGTGTAGTTTATTCATTCCTAACCCAATACAGCCGAATTCCTTTAATATTAGGATTGAGACATTTTCATTTTTCTTGGGAAAAGTTACAGATCCCCCACTCTTCCTCAAAGACAGACAAGAGTTGTCTGATTAAGACATAATAGATATGTCTTCCCAACTAAAGTAAAAGTTGCTGTTATCAGTGAAAGCATAATTACATTCAGAAAGTAGCTTAGTCTTAAATGAAACCAACATTTAACTCAACTACTAGGATCCGCTGTTAAATTGAGGAAAACGTTCCTCTGCTTCCAGATCCACCCAGATGTCTAGCAGAAGACATTTCATCGCCACTATTAAGTATTGACACATTTATCAGAAAGAAGAAATCCGGTGACAAATTTCAGAGAGGACACATGAAAGGAGTTATTCTTAGTACCTTGATATTTAAAGAGATACACTGTTGAGACTTTGATCAAAAATTACGCTGCTAACCTAGGTCAAATGTAATAACCAAATGCCCACTGAGAAGAGGACAGACAACAGACATCACAGAGGAACTCCTTACGTGCAATTTGGTTTTTAACTGGCTACAGGACATCACCATCTGACATCACCATCATGCCTCATTCACTGCGCACAGAAATGAACGAGTCATTTGACCTAGCATGGTTTACTGGAAAAAGCATGGGCTTTCCTGTTAGACAGACCGAGATTCAAATCTTCCTTGCCACCCTAGCTTCATGTGTGTGAAACCTGAGTCTCACAAGGCCTCATCGTTAGAAGGGCCCTGTGCTTGTTTTAATGCTGTGCTATTAATAATTTTTGAACAAGGAACCACAAATTTTCATTTTACACTAGGCCTGCAAATTATGTAATCCGTCCTACCCCTAGCACACTAATAGTTTAATGACCTTGAGCAAATTATATAGCTTTTCAGAACCTCCATTTTCTCATCTGAAAATGGATGTGCTGATGATTAGAGGTATTTGTGAAGATCCATTGAAATACAGACAGAAATATGTGCATAAATTACTTAGGACCTCGTAGGTATCAAGACCTGTCAGTTATGCCACACCTTCCACCAAGCTGTCCTTCCTATTCCTAAATTCTCTATTTCTTCTAATGATGCTATCATCTTCTGGCTTCCAGCTCTAGAAACCTTAGTCCTTTAAAGAAAATTATCTTAACATTCTATTTTGAAGATTTTCAAACATATAGCAAAATTATAAAAATTTAAAGCAAACACCTATGTGCTCACCACATAGATTCTACCTAGATTTACATTTTATCTTGCTTTATTCCTTATCCCAAATACCTTATTTTTAAATGCATTTCAAAGTTAATTACAAGCATCGTTTTACTTCTCCCAAAATATGGCATGCGTCTTATTATCTAGAGTTAAATATTTGTTTACTTATTTTCCCTTTTGAGACAAAATTTACATACAACGAAATGCACAAATCTTAAGTGTACATTCACTGACAAATGTATACACTTGTGTAACCAAAATTCCTTAGATATAAACCATTGTCATCACCCCAAAAAGTTTCCTCTCGCGATTTTCCAGACATTCTCTGCCTACCACTGCCTTCCCCACCCCAGAAGCAACCACTGTTCTGTCTCGAGAACCACTGTTTGTTTTGAGACAGGGTCTCACTCTATCACCCAGGCTACAGTACAGTGCCACAATCATAGCTGACTGCAGCTTCAACCTCCCTGGGCTCAAGCAATCCTCCCAAGTAGATGGGACTACAGGCACATGCCACCACACCCAGCTAATTTTTGTATTTTTTTTTTTTTTTGCGAGATAGGGTCTTGCCATGTTACTCAGGCTGGCCTCCAACTCCTGGGCTCAAGAGATCTCCCCGCCTCAATCTCCCAAAGTGCTAGGATTACAGGTGTTAAATACTGCACCCAGTCTGATTTTTCTCTACCATCAGTTAGTTTTGCATTTTCTGAAAATTCATATAAAATGGAATCATACAGTGTGCGCTTTTTGTGTATAGCATTTTCCACTTAGCAAAATGTCCATATCGTGTGTATCAGTAGTTTCCTCCATTTTATTACTGAGTAGTATTTCACTATATGAATACCCCATAGTTTACTGATCTATGCTCCTCCTGATAGATTCCTGGGCTGTTGCCAGTTGGGGCTATTATGAGTAAGGCTGCTGTAAACATTCTTGTGTAAATCTTTTGTAGACATATGTTTCCTTTTCTCTTGGGTAAATATCTATAAATAGAATGTCTCGTTTATAGGGTACATCAATGTTTGGTTTTATGTGAAACAGCCAGACCCTTTTCAAGAGTTTGTATCATTTTGGAAAAGAATTCTGGTGGCATACAATCCACAGAATGTGGAATAATGTTTATAAATGATATATTTGATAAAAGGCTATCTAGAATATGTAAAGAACTATCATAATTTAAATAACCGAATTTTAAAATGGAAAACAGATTTGAATATACTATACAGCTCTCCAAAAAAGATATATGAATGATCAATAATCATATGAAAAGATGCTCAACATTATTAGCCATCCGGGAAATGCACATCAAAACCACAATGACTTCACACCCACCATAATTTTTTAAAAAACAAGTGTTAGTGAGGAGAATTTGGAATCCTCAGACACCACTGGTGATGTACAACAGTGCAGCTATCTTGGAAAAATGTCTGGCAGTTCCTCAAATGGCTAAACGGAGAGACCATATGACCCAACAATTCCATACCTAGGTATATACCCAAAATAAATGAAAACATAGTCCTCACAAAAACTTGTACATAATGTTTATGGCAGCATAATTGTCAAGAAGTAGAAATAACCCAAATGTCCATCAACTGATGAATAGGTAAAAACAAAAGTTACATATCTGTACAATGAAGTATTATTTGGCAAGAAACAGAAATGAAGTATCGATACATGGTACAACATGAGCAAACATGGAAAACACTGTGCTAAATGAAAGAAGCCAGTCACAATAGACTACATATTATATGATGCCATTTACATGAGTGTCTAGAATAAGCAAATGTGTACAGATAGAAAGCAGACTAGAGGTTGCCTAAGGTTGGAGAGGAGGCAGGAGAATTGGAGAGTGACAGCTAAGGGGCACAGGGTTTTCTGGTAGAGTAATGAAAATATTCTAAAATGAATAGTGGTGATGGTTGGACTACACTGAAATGAAAATATTGTAAAATGGATAGTGATGACAGTTGGCTGAATCATATACTTTATATGGGTGAATTGTGTGTATGTAAATTGTATCTTAATTTTTAAATAAAGAATTCTGGTTGCACCATATTCTCAGCCACATTTTGTATTATCCGTCTTTTAAATTTTAGTCATGCTGGTGTGTGTGTGGTGCTATCTCCTTGTGGTTTTAATTTTCATTTTCCTGGTGTCTAATGATGTTGAGCACTTTTTCATATGCTTATTATCTTCTTTTAATTTTCTTGCACATTTTTAAATTGGGTTTTTTTTGTTGTTGTGTTGTTTTGTGTTTTTTTTTTTTAGACAAAGTTTTGCTCTTGTTTTCCAGGCTGCAGTGTAATAGCACGATCTGGGCTCACTGCAACCTCCACTTCTGGCTAATTTTGTATTTTTAGTAGAGACAGGGTTTCTCCACGTTGGTCAGGCTGGTCTCGACCTTCCAATCTCAGGTGATCCGCCTGCCTCGGTCTCCCAAAGTGCTGGGATTATAGGCGTGAGTCACTGCACCCGGCCAAATTGGGTTATCTTTTTATTCGTGCTTGATATTGTCTTTTTTTTATTATTGCTCAATTATCTATTTCTGTTACAAATTACCCCTAAAATTTAGCAGCTTAAAGCAACCGACATTTATTGTTTCTCAGAGATTCCAAGGCTCAGGAATCAGGGAGAGACTTAGCCAGGTGGTTCTGGCTCTGGGTCTCTCATGAGGCTGCAAAGCGTTGACTGGGACTGCAGTCATCTGAATGCTCAGCTTCCAAAGTTATGTGGTTGTTGGCAGGTTACAGGTCCTCCCACGTGGGCCTCTCCGTGGGGCTGCTCACAGTGTGGCAGCTGGCTTCCTCTGGAGAGAAAGAGCCCAGAGAAAGAGCCACCAAGACAGAAGCCACAGTACCTTATAACTGTCACTACTGTTTATTTTATTGGTCACGCGGACCAACCCCAGTACAGTATAGAAGATTTTACGAGAGTATGAATACTCGGACGCAAGGATCCTTTCAGGCTGTTTGAAGGCTGGCTATCATACTTGATTTCATTTTTTCTTTCCTCATTGCCAATCAGTCATCAAGCCATACTAGTTATTTCTTTGAAAGATCTCTCAGATTTGTTCTATCCTCTCGACACCTCCACTGCTACCATTCTAGTACCCACCTGTAACTCATTCCAGATCTAACTTCTCTCTTGTCCCTCAACCATCACACCCTTCAATTCATTCTGCATTTTACTGAAAAGAAATTTTCCTAAGATACAACTTTTGATGTATTATTAAGCTGCTAAATAATCTCACAATTATCTATAGCTATGTTTTCCAAAACTAGACACAGTTGACTACTGTACACTTAAAATGTGGCTAGTATAACTGAGGAACTGAATTTTTAAAAATTTACGTTTAAAAACTAAAGCAGTGTTAAAATTTTTATATTGATTACATGTTAAAGTAACAGTATTTTGGATGTATTGGGTTAGAAAAAATATATTATTTAAATTAACTTTGCCTGTGTCTTTTTACCTTTTCAATGGGGCTACTAGAAAATATTAAATTACAGCCGGGGATGGTGGCTCACGCCTATAATCCCAGCACTCTGGGAGACTGAAGTAGGTGGATCACCTGAGATCAGGAGTTCGAGACCAACATGGCCAACTTGGTGAAACCACGTCTCTACTAAAAATACAAAAATTAGCCCGGTGTGGTGGCACATGCCTGTAATCCTAGCTACAGGCTGTTCCTCCCGGGGCTGAGGCAGGAGAATCTCTTGAACCGGGGAGGTGGTGGTTGTAGTGGCCGAGATTGCACCATTGCACTCCAGCCTGGGCAACTAGAGCAAAACTTCGTCTCAAAAAAAAAGTTAAATTACATATGCAGCTCACATTGTATCTGTATTAAACAACAGTGGTCTAGAACATTCCCTTCAAACTGACTGACTTTTGAGGCAACAGAAATGAGGCTTCACCTTAACTATCCAACCTTATTTACCATTTACCTGCTCTTATTCCTGTCACATGCATCTCTCCTGGATGTCTCTGAGTATGTAATGTTGATTTTCTGCCACTGCTCCTCAGCCCATGCAATTCCTTATACCAGGAAAGCCATTCTTCTTTTATCCTCATCTAAAATTTATTCATCCTAAAGGCTCAAGTCTTATCTTTCTGCAGTAGTATTTTACTGTAACCTCTACTGAGCTCTCCTACCTGAATTTCAATTACACTTCTAATTCATAGTTCATTACTTCTCTCTCTCTCTCTCCCCTCCCCACCCCGCCTTTTGAGATGAAGTCTCACTATGTTGCCCATGCTGGACCGTAATTCCTGGGCTCAAGTGATCCTTCCACTTCAGTCTTCCCAGTAGCTGGTACTACAGGCACACATACTGCACTTGGCTTATGACTTACTTCTTACATGATTTTTTGTCGTAATTTAATGCTAATTTTCTCTCTCAAATTGTACATTCCTTGAGGATAGGAACTATATCTTATATTTTGTCTGAATCTTTCAAAAACCCAATGCTGGAACATGGTAAGAAGGCTTACAAATTTGATATACTAATTATGAAGGAAATGTTGTACACAAATAACTTTGTTATCTTCTAACCAGTATAAACCTGGCATTAATGTGGAAAAAATAAGGTTGTAAAATTTATTTGTCAAAATGCAAGTGCTCCTTGATGTAAGTACCCATAACATGTGAAAGATTATCCAGGAGCCAGCACAAGGGCTGAAGGATAGAAAAGTGACTCTCTCCTGCTTTCCCTTGTTGGAAATCAATGATTGGCAATCAATGAAGGCTCTGGAGAACCTGCCAAAAAGTCATTCTTGTTGGACTGAGGCCCCTCAGCACACCCAGCCCTGTCCCGTCCCCTCTCCCTGAAGCTCTACCACCAATCAAGGATGTCTGTGAATGCCGGGAATGAAATGCAAGATGCTTATTTTAATTGTCCCAATAGCCCACTCCTGGAAGGACTTCTGAGATCCTGCCTTTTCCTAACTCTAACCGGCTGTGTTATCTAGTCAACTCTACCCTGCCTCCTCACTCATGGGGTGAGTAGGAAATCTCAAGACTCAGCCCTCTACCCCTTTCACGCCTCTTGGAAATGTGCTAAAACCCACTCGTTTTCCTTCCTTTGCATTTGTGATTTTTCTAAAAATTTACAAAATGGTCTTTTGAGTGAAGAGTGTGTTTGACGCCAATGTTCCTTGCCAAGCCAGAGCAAGGTTCTCTGACCCACAGTGAGCTCATTGGTCCCCACCCCAAGGACATAAGCATGGAAGTCTCAGAGTTACCCCTTTGGCCAAGGCCAACTGCAGGATGCATGGATGCACAGAATGTAGACCACCTGCAAGAAGTCCCTGGTGTCTTCCCAAACAAAGAGACCTGGGTCATACAACTAAAGGCCAGAAGTAGGGCATTGCCCAACTACTACAAACAAGAACTGGGGAAAATAGAACTTGATTCACTGACTCCAAACAGCAGTGTTCATTTCAATTTATCAGTCACAAAATGGTGGTATAGGATACTGTGACAGCTGTAACCCAATAGCACTTAAGGGATTTACCATTTCCTCCTTTGCACTATGGGCATAAATGAGTATCCTTATGGATCCCAAGGTTTTGGAGGTACCAGTAGTTAAGTAATGAAATCCTCTGGATCTTTTCCCTTCCTTTTTGCTTGGTATCCAAAGCAAGTTAAATCAGCCCTGTTGCAAGGCTAGTATTCATCAGATAAGCATCAGTATGGCTATGTGATTGTTAAGACATTGAAATACTTCCA
The DNA here is from genome assembly GCF_028885625.2 of Pongo pygmaeus. Classification (NCBI taxonomy): domain Eukaryota; kingdom Metazoa; phylum Chordata; class Mammalia; order Primates; family Hominidae; genus Pongo; species Pongo pygmaeus. The sequence goes on from NC_072384.2 coordinate 90,313,810, forward strand.
AAATGATTGGTAAATAGCCACTGCTCACTGCCAGGCAACCTATTTCCTTGGGCCCAAAGGATCCCCAAGAGGGTACTGATGAAGAAACCAACCTGGCACCTGCCAGGTGACTGGCCATAGCTGACTACACTAGACTCCATCCCATGTGTTCATAGTGGGCCCAGATCCTTTCGGAGATGGTGCTCCTTGTGATAGTGCTTGCATACCAGAAGGGATGCATGGTGTCCATCATGCTGTTCCTTCCAGGGCTGAGACCACCTGCTGCAGGCTGGCACACACAGACTTACCCCCAGGGCACTTTAATGTACCACAGCTCTTCAGTATTTTGAATATTACTCTTGCCTTTTTGTATGCTTGTGCTTATTGTTTTGTGCAACCCAAAGAACAGGACTGGACCCATGCATTATGGTGGAATATTGAAAGGATCACATAGGTTAAACTGGGAACTGAAAGTCTTTGGAAGGGGAGCCACATCTGGGGCCCTTTCTTCTCTATCTCCCTCTCTTATTGGCTGCATGGAACCTCATGCAAACTTGCAAAATGTCTGCTATTATTTGGTGCTTTGTCTAATCATGGAGGGGCTATTATGATCCAGGTGCCGTGTTAGCGTTAGGCTCTGAAGTTTACATGGAGCCACGGAAGCACACAGTAGGGCCACCTGTTATAGTGTTGGAATCAGAGAAAGCTTCCCAGGAAAGGTAACTGCTTTAGATAGAGAAACTCTGCACAGATGAAGCGTAATAGATGACTCCAGCATTTTGACAGTGGCACAATAGAGGTAGGGAAGGGTCAGGTCTCTAGGGACTATGAAGCCTGTCTAAGGGTATTTAAGCAGAAAGATGATGTAATCGGATTTGACTTCTATCAGTATCACTTTGAAGCAGGGCCAGTGGACCAGAGAAAACTGATCTCCCTAAATGTTTTCTGTACCTTCATACTAATTTGACTTCCAAGAGACTTTTATTTGCCTTCGCTTGTCTGATTCCAACTCTACTTCATGACATCATCTCATAATATTGCTTTTAAATAGTTATTTTTTACATTTCTATTTTGTTTTTATCACACTTGCTAATTGATTAATCTGTTTCTCATTTTCTGAACTCAGCAGAGCAATCTGATTAGCCTAGTGTAACTTTTTTGAGCTGTGAATGGACCAGCTTGAATCAAGAGGCCATGGAATTTAATCATCCATTTGCATACTGGGCATGTTCATGGGTTCCAAGATTATGTGGGTCTGGCAGGCAATTATGGCTTATTTCTCAGATCATCAGCCAGTATCCATACTCAGAGTATTGATTCAAATAGCAGCTGATAAGGATAGAAGTATTTATAAAATTGGAAAAATTTTAGATAAAGATAGTTCTGTTAGACCAAAAAATGTGTGTATACATGTGCAGAAACATTTTAGAGAAATGCACACCCAAAATGTTAACAGTGGTTATCCTTGGGTGATGGTGAAAATACGAGTGACTCGCTTCTTCTCTATAATTATTTACATTTTCTATTGTGTCACTTGAGACTAGATAGTTGTTTTGTAACAAATATAAAAGTGGTTTTTAAGGAAATCAGGGAACATTACACATATCTGCCACATTTTTCCTAATGGCTAATTCCCAAAATACCTTTTGGACAAGTTTTGTCTTTACTACATGCACTTGATTTCTAGTGAGTTGCCACTAGATGGTGAATATACCACATCAAACAAGATTGAAAGGCTTCCATGTTTTCAATAAGCTAATCCCTCCAAATGAAATTTCTTAGAAAAAAAAAAGTCTTAATACATTTTTCAACTTTGAGATATGGCATACCAAAATATATCTCTAAAGATTGAAATAAAAATACATACATAACACATTCACAACATAACACTGACATTATAAAGACTTTGTACTGTATTTTCCAAGAACACAAGCCTTGGTGCACAGAAATAGTACAATGTCCATTTGTAGATTTAACATAATTTACATATTTCTAGTATGCAATGTCAAATTATCTTTATTATTTAAAAATATTAATTTTATGTAGATATAGTCTTGACTTCACTTTAGCAATAAATATTTAAATTTAGAATGGAAACATTCCCAAATGAGTAAATTGATCTGTCCTACTAAGTTTGATAAGTTGGTTTACAAATTCTATGATGTTCTATGAAACTAGTACCACCCCGATACCAAAATCAGGCAAGAACACACTAAAAAATTAATCTCTACAGGCCAATATCGCTGTTGAACATAGATGCCAAACTCCTCAACAAAAATACTAGCAAACCCAACCGAACAGCACATAAAAAAGATAATTCATCATGATCAAGTGGACTTTATTCCAGGGATGCAAGGATGATTCAACATTCTCAAATCAATAAATGTGATTAACCACATCAACAGAATTAAAAACAAAAACCATTTGATCATCTCAATAGATGCAGAAAAAGCATTTGATATAAACCAACATCCCTTTATGATAAAAACTCTCAACAAACTAGATACCTCAAAATAATAAAAGCCATATATGACAAACCCACAACCAACTGATACTCATACTGAATGAGGAAAAGTAGAAAGCATTCCCCCTAAGAGCTGGAATAAGACAGGGAAGTCTGCTCTCACCACTGCTATTCAACATAGTACTGGAATTACTAGCTAGAGCTATCAGGCAAGAGAAATAAGTAAAGGACATCCAAACAAATTATCTCTGTTCATTGATGACATAATCTTACACCTAGAAAATCCTAAAGACTCCTCCAAAAAGACTCATAGACTTGATCAACAACTTCAGTAAAGTTTTAGGATACAAAATCAATGTGCAAAAATCAGTATCATTTTTATACACCAAATATTTTCAAGCTGAGAACTAAAGCAAAAATTCAATCCCATTTATAATAGCCACAGAAAAGAATAGAATACCAGAATATATTTAACTAACCAGGTGAAAGATCTCTACAAGGAAAACTACAAAACACTGATGAAAGAAATTATACATAACACAAACAGATGAAAAAAATCCCATGCTCATGGATTGAAAGAATCAATGTCCTTAGAATAACCCGCCCAAAGCAATCTGCAGATTCAACACAATACCTATCAAATTACCAAAGTCATTCTTCACAGAATTAGAAAAAAACTATCCTAAAGTTGACATGGAACCAAAAAAGAGCCCAAATAACCAAAACAACCCTAAGCAACAAAAACAAAGCCAAAGGCACGGCATTACATTACTTCAAATTATACTATAAGGCTATAGTAACTAAAACAGCTTAGTACTGGTACAAAAAGACACACATAGATTAATGGAACAGAATGGAGAACCCCAAAATAAAGCCATACACCTACAACCAGCTGATCTTTGACAAAGTCGACAAAAATAAACCATGGGGAAAGGGCACCCTATTCATTAAATGGTGCTAGGAAAATTATCTAGTCATATGCAGAAGACTGAAACTGGACCCTTATCTCTCACCATAGACAAAAATTAACTCAAGCTCGAGTAAAGACCTAAATGTAAGACCTGAAACTATAAAAGTCCTAGAAGAAAACCTAAGAAATATTCTTTTGGACATTGGCCTAGGCAAAGAATTTATGACTAAGACCCCAAAAGCAAATGCAATGAAAACAAAAATAGACAAATGGGACTTAAACTAGAAAGCTTCTGCACAGCAAAAGAAATAATCAGCAGAACAAACTGACAACCTACAGTATTACCTAAGTAATGAGGTACCTTATATTACAGAAGGACATTATTTAACAAATTAAAAGACAGTATAATCACCACATGAGAGATCTATTTCTTATCTCCTCTTGCCCTTTCAGTCTCTTGTAGAAACTATTTACAAATTATGCCTCTGACGAAGTACTAATATCCAGAATCTACAAGGAACTCAAACAAATCAACAAGAAGAAAACAAAAAAATCCCATAAAAAAGTGGGCAATTCAGGAATTTGAGGCTACAGTGAGCTATGATTGTACCACTGCACTCTGCACTCTATACTGGGCGACATAGCAGGGCAATCTCTTGCCAAAAAAAAAAAAAAGTTGGTAAAGGACATGAACAGACATTTCTCAAAAAAGACAAACAAGAAGCCAACAAACATATGAAAAATGCCAGTAAGAATAGCTATTATTAAAAAATTATAAAACAACAGATGGTAGCATGGATGTGGAGAAAAGGAAGCCCTTATATACCATTAGTGGGAGTGTAAATGAGCACAACGTCTATAGAAAATAGTATAGAGATTTCTCAAATAACCTACCATTCAACCCAGCCATCCCACTATTAGGCATCTACCCAAAAGGAAAGAAATCATTATACCAAAAAGCCACCTGCACTTGTATGTTTATGATGGCACATTCACAATTGCAAAGTAATGGAATCAACCTAACTGTTCATCAATGGATGAATGGATTTTTTTTAATGTGGTATATATACACCATGGAATACTATGCAGCCATAAAAAGAATGAAATCATGTCCTTTGCAGCAACATGGATGGAGCTGGAGGCCATTATTCTAAGTGAAATAATTCAGAAACAGAAAATCAAATACTGTGTGTTCTCACTTACAGATGGGAACTACACCAAGGGTACACATGCACATAAAGATGAAAATAATAGACACTGGGGACTCCAAAAAGGGGGAGGTTGAGATGGGGGTAAAGGTTAAAAAAAATTTTACCTATAAGGTACCATGTTCACTATTTGGGTAATGGGTATGCTAGAAGCCCAAACCTTACTGTTTTGTGATATATCCATGTAACAAATCTGCACGTGTGCCCCTGAATCTAAAATAAGTAAATAAACTTTTTAAAAGAGAAAAAACAACCCAATTCTCTGATATTAGTAAGTCCCAGGGAAGCATAATCAAGAATATCTTCTGTAAAAATTATGGCCATTAAGCTCCACTGGGTTTCCCTATAATTGCTTGCATGTATGTATACATAGCAATAATAATATGTAAGTAGTATATAATTTTTTTACAGTATGTTACAGTATATATATACTTCCCTCTGATGGACCCTAGATTCCTCAATATTTGATATTTCTTTCAGGAAGGGGAAATAAAAGCAAATGAGTGTTGAAATGGTATGTTTTTCCACTTATATGGGAAAACGTTGAGTCCTTTACAGTCTCATTTATATTGTCCTGGTATTTAAGTGGCTGAGGCTTTCTACTATTCTAAATACTATATTCTTTTTTCCTATGGCAGATAAAGAAGGAGGTAAGGAAAAAGAAAATAGTAAATATTGATATTCTGTTTTCTGATATTCACCTACTAGGTTCAGAAACCCTCCTTTGAAACTCTTGCCTCAAACTCCTAAATTAAAAAGGAAAATTACTCATCCCACAATACTAGTGGTAAAATTAATTTAAATTTGTATCATTTCTGCCTACATTTAGGAGCAAAAAACTCAGAGCACAAAGACAGTGGAAGGCAAGACAGCAATGTTTGATATGTGTTACTAAGATTCAAAGTTGCCAGGCGAGGTGGCTCATGCCTGTAATCCCAGCACTTTGGGAGGCCAAGGCAGGTGGATTATGAGGTCAGGAGATCGAGACCATTCTGGCTAACATGGTGAAACCCCGTCTCTACTAAAAATGCAAAAGAAAAATTAGCCGGGCCTGGTGGCAGTCGCCTGTAGTCCCGGCTACTCAGGAGGCTGAGGCAGGAGAATCGCTTGAACCCAGGAAGCGGAGGCTGCAGTGAGCTGAGATTGCACCACTGCACTCCAGCCTGGGCAACACAGCAAGACTCTGTCTCAAAAAAAGAAAAAATTCAAAGTCAATGAGGTAGGAAATAATTTTCAGCTGATGAAAGATTTATGCTAAATGGTAATATCAAAGCTTTTTTTCCCCCAAGTTTGAAAACAAATTAGACAGCTGCTGCTGTACACCGTCTCCTAGACTCCAGAGTCAAAACCTCTGTACTCATCCATAGATAAGACTAACTAAACGAATGGAGAATGGGAGACCAGAGATGCAGTGAAGTAAGTGGTAACAGGGAATTAGCTTCCTTTTCCTCATCTTGGTATCAAGCCGTGGGTCTCCAACTTTCATTTAACTCCTTGATCCTCGCAGAAGTAACTAATAACTGTATTTGTTGCTATTTCCAAGATAAAATTTAACCACATATGTCAAGTAATATATGGTTGACCCTTGAACAACATGGATTTGAACTGCGTGGGTCCACTTACAAGTGGAGTTTTTGCAACCAAACACAGAACAAAAATACAATATTTGAGAGATGTGAAACCCACCTATAAGGAGGGCTGAATTTTTGTACACACGGGTTCTGCTGAGCCAGCTGCTGGTCTTTAGGATGCTCGGATTTTGGTATCCATAGTGGGAGGAGTGTTGGAGATCTCGGAACCAAGTACCCCATGGATATCAAGGGACAACTGTATTTAACCTTTCTTCATAACCTTGTGGAAAGAGTAAAAGAAGGAAAAAATGTGTATGAGGGAGTAGGGGGGTAGGGGGAATGTTATGAAGAAAGAAACTATGTGAACTAAGTTCAAAAATAACCGTGTGTGTTCTTTCTGATTTTCCAGTGTTTTCTTTCCATTTATAACAGTTCATTTGTGGAAACTCTAGATTAATCACAATAAGCAAATATTTCACTGTTGGCACATTCCATTACAAGACTTGTGAAAAGCATTTAGGATCAAATACTCAATACGTATGAAGGGATTTGAAAGTTAAAATTGTTTTTAAGTTGTGAGGTGTTAGGAGCAACAGTACAATCCCATTTTCCCAAATATATTTAAAATGTCTCTACAGTGTTAACTAAATGACACACCTTATATCACAGAAGGAAATTACTTAACAAATTCATAAGTCAGTATAATCAGCATATGAGAAATCTACTTCTTCTTGTCTCCTCTTACCTTTCCAGTCTCTTGTTGGCTTAAGTTTTTACCAGAATGATTTGGTAATATCAGGTGTGGAAGAGATAGAATGGGTGCGGTTTAGGAAAAGAATTTGATTCTGTGTATTGGACATTTTAAAGAAGGCTCTTAAAGCTCAATTTTTAATGCTTAAGAAATTAAATGACTTTTAAATGCACTATTCCCTGTGAAATTAAATACATACTCATACTTGCCACAAAATATCAAAAGATAGACCGCCAAAATATTCCAAAAATAAAGGTAGGCAAACTTGTTCGAAAGCAAAATACACAAAACAGAGTAAGCAATCAGGATGTAAATATTCAACATAGCAAAGTATGCAATAAAATGATTTTACAAAATAAAATGTATCAGGGAGGATCCAAGAATAAGTTGATTTTAGAGCGGTCTGTGGAAAACTAAAGTAAACAAGAAAATATCTAGGGAAGTTTAAGAATGGAAGGAAATGAGTCATTGATAATACGCTTGCTCCAGAGGATAACCTTTGTACCAAACGGCAGAGAACTGACATCTAATCAGCAGAGGTTGGCCTTGGCAGCTTACGAAGGAATGTCCAGAGGGAACACAGGGAAAGGCAGTCCAATGATCCTTCCCTGAATTTTTTACTCTTCGATGTCAGCCTTTAATTCCCTTGAGATGGGGGAATTCAAATCTTAAGGATCCGTAAACTCCAAGGCCTTTGCATTTACTATATTTAATATCTGGGAATTTAGTAAACAACACTTCTGTGGAAAGGTAAGTGAAAAAAAAGATAATTTCCATTTTATGAAGTTTAACATATATGCAGTTTGTGTGTGTATGCATATGTGTGTGTGGATAGAGTGTGATAAAATAAAGATTAAAAACTCAAGGCCCAATGAAAGCTTTTAGAGAGATGCCTATATCCCCATGCCTTCATGACTATAAATATATCTGCTATGACATACACTAGAGATTTATCCTTTGCTTTTGATATCTTAGCTACTTGTATCACTCAGGACCACATTCTACTCCCACTAGTTTATATAGGTTAGTAACCTTGCACCGTACCTTAAAAACACTCAGAGTTTTAAATGTTCTATCACAAATGTTAAGGATTCCTTCCCTGAATCATAAATGTGCTTTGCTTTCATTATATAATCTTTTCTAAGGCAGGTATTAATGATTTATATTAGTTAATGATTTAAAAGGAACACAAAAATAAGATTGTGCAACATGGAGTTAGAAATCTCTTACAACTTTATCAGTTCAAGTCTGGTCCTTGTTGTGAGTCAACCACATTTTTAAACTACCTAATAGCCTATGGTCAAGTCATTTTTACATACGCCTAACAAAAGAGATATAGGTGACAAGTGCTGTAAAACTTTTTTTTTTTTTTTTGAGACAGGGCCTCACTCTGCTGCCCAGGCTGGAGTGCAGTGCCACAATTTCGGCTCACTGCAACCTCTGCCTCCTGGGGTCAAGAGATTCTCCCACCTCAGCCTCCCAAGTAGCTGGGACTACAGGCACACACCACCACGCCTGGCTAATTTTTGTATTTTTTGTAGAAATTGGGTTTCACCGTGTTGGCCAGGCTGGTCTCGAACTCCTAACCTCAAGGGATCCACCTGCCTTGGCCTCCCAAAGCATTGGGATTACAGGTGTGAGCCACCATGCCTGGCCTGCAAAACTTATTATAGTCCAGTGAACTACAGTCAATACCAATTTCAAGTTTCCAGTAGCTGATTTCAAGTTATGAGGTGGAGCAATGGCAAGCCCACAGTGCTGATCCGTGTGACAATTGGTAACTTCAATTCTAGTTTGATGTGATTGACATGACTGAGGAAAGGATATGACTGAGTCCAGAAAGGTTGAGAGTTGCCTACTGACATTGCTACCATTCACCCTTCCTTATTCTAGAGGCCTTGGCTAATGTGTCATTAAAAAATGTATTTCAAAGGAATACTTCATGACAATGAAGTGCTCATATGTGGTGATTAGACAACAGTTTACAAAACAATATGTTTAGTAATATTTGCAAAAACAATACATACGTACACACAGAGAGATGACTGGAAAGTTATACCCTGAAATGTTACAACTGTAGTACATAGAGTAGGTTTTATTTCCTTCTTTATACTTTTTCACATTTTTCACTTTCCACAAATTTTTCCTCATAATGCGTTACTCTTTTATTTATTTATTTATTTTTACTTTAAATTCCGGGATACATTGTGCAGAACGCGCAGGTTTGCTAAATAGGTATATGTGTGCCATGGTGGCTTGCTGCACCTATCAACCCGTCACCTGAGTTTTAAGCCCCACATGCATTAACTATTTGTTCTGATGCTCTCCCTCCTCTCAACCCCTCTCCCACAGGTCCTGGTGTATGTTGGTCCCCTCTCTGTGTCCATGTGTTCCCATTGTTCGACTCTCACTTATGAGTGAGAACATAAGGTGTTTGGTTTTCTGTTTCTGTGTTAGTTTTCTGAGGATGATGGCTTCCAGCTTCATGATCTCATTCTTTTTTATGGCTGCATAGTATTCCATGGTACATATGTACCACATTTTCTGTATCCAGTCTATCATTGATGAACACTTGGGTTGGTTCCATGTCTTTGCTATTGTGAATAGTGCAATGCATTACTTTTATAAACACAAACAAGTCGCTTGAAAAGAGTAAATAAATTTCATCTCAAGGTATAAATATTAAAAATATTTTGAAAAAGTGAATTTGAGCAGGAAATTACCCTATTGTTATTAAAATCCTATGCCTTTGACACAGTAATCCAAAGAAGGATGAATGAAACTAAATAGAGGATCCAGAAATATGGCCTAGTGCATAAAAGAAGTTAATTTATGATACATCAATCATCACAGAATTGTGGGAAAAAATGTTTGCTCAATAAAACTTAAATAGTAAATAGTAAAAAAAAAATTCAAGGAAATATAAATGAATATTGATCTGATCTTTGGTTTAAAAGGATCTTAGGCATATAAACAAGAAAAAAATCCAGAGATTTGACTAAATAAAAACTTTTTAAATTTTGTAAATAATAAAAACACGTAAAACTAGAAGGCAAACTAAGAAAAAGTATTTGCCACAAATGTGCTAAAAGGTTGCAACAAATGATTAATTCAATTGTTAATTGGATTAAACAAGATAAATAATAAGACTACAATATTGCTACTCTGTGGACATCATGAAAGCACAGACATAATGTGTTGTTCATTAAACCGCTAGCATAATGATCAGAACATCATACAAAGAATTATTATGTATTGATGAATTGTGAAATGGTCAAACATGAAATATGACTAAAGAAATGTAGAAGATGGTGGAGGAGAAGGGAAAGTATCAATGGCCAAGAGACGTGGGAAAACATTTTCTCAGTAATGAAAATGCAATTAAAAGTATGATGAGAAGTCAGGAGAGGTTTTTTGGCATTGCGTATGTGGTGACAGATGCAGTAATGAGATGGGTCATATCATTCACAGTGAGGAGTGTCTTGAATAGGTAAAATCATATTGCCGACTGAAATTCTAGGAATCTAACCTAAAGAGATACAACAGACACTTGATACTTAGGAAGGGTATATCTTCCAGACTCTAGGATTTTCCAAATCTGTGTTTTCACACTGTGTTCCAAGGAGCCCTGGGGTTCTGCAGAGGCATCCCAAAGTCGGCTTCAAAGATAGGAAGAAGGTTTCCCCAGTGCTGCCTCAACCAGAGCAATTTGACATTTATCTAATTGTATGTTAGATTACATGTAAGAACTTTTTCTTAAAGATTCCACTGAAAACATCAAAATGTGGACACCACTGTACTATATATATAATTTCTTCAATAAAATGCAATGGAGCATTACTTCTCAAAAACTACCGGAGAAGTGGAGAATAGTCAGAGTGTTATATTCCCAAACACTAGCCTCACAGCATTAATTTAAATCCCTGTTTCAGGAAATGTGTAAATCACTCTATAATTACCTTGCAAATAGTCCAAAGCTCGGATATAAAATCTGCAAATATCCAGGCCCTGTTACAATAAGGATTAAAGATTTGTGTTCTATGACGATCAACTGTGTCCTTTAATATATTTAGTCTGTCATAACAGGAACCAATTTCCACTCAGATGTTTCAGCTGAAGAGATTTTATTGCAGGAACTATTTATAGAAGTTAGGGTTAGGGTTGGATGAAAGGAAACGAGAAACATGGAGGTACCCAGGAGTTAGCACAGCTAGGCCTGAAGAAATAAGGGGAGGGAATCACGTTAGTAGAGCCCAGTGAAGGCTGGCACAGTGGAGCAGGGATGCCTTGCAGGAGGAGCCTTCGAGGGACAAAGCCACCATCAGAACCCAGTCAGAAGCAGGAAAAGAGGCGGTGAGACATATCCTAACCTTTTTTCCTTTTCCATCCTCCAATCTACTGATGGTGTTACCCATTGGTCAAAACCAACTGGCATGAGACCCCAGCTGGAATAGTTTATGAAAAATTCCACCTTCTGAGGCACAGAGTCTAGCAGAGAAGAGCAGAAGGTGGCACTAAAAGACAAGTGGAGAATAACCAGCATATTTATAACAGAGGAAAACAAGTCCCCCCTTACCTGTGGGGGATACATTTCAAGACCCCTCATGGATATCTGAAACTGCAGATAGTACTGAACCCTTTATATACAATGTCTTTTCCTCTACATACCTATCTATGATTAAGGTATTAATATAAATAAGGCACAATAAGAGATTAACAACAATTACTGCTGATAAAATAGAATAGCCAGGCACAATGGCTCATGCCTATAATCCCAGCTCTTTGGAAAACCAAGGTGGGAGGATTACTTGAGGCCAGGAATTCCTGGGCAACAGAGTCAGACTCCATCTGTACAAAAAATTAAAAAATTAGCTGGGCGTAGTGATGCACACCTGCAGTCCCAGCTACTTGGGAGGCTGAGGCAGGAAGATCACTTGAGCCAAACAGTTTGAGGCTGTGGTGAGCTGTGATTGCACCATTGCACTCCAGCCTGGGTGACAGAATGAAGCCCTGTCTCTAAAAATAAAACAGAAAAGTAAAATAAGAGAACAGTTATACAAATATATTTTAATAAAAGTTATACACTGTGGCCATAACTTTTGCATTTGGAGGTACAACAGCAAAACTAACATGAATTTCTTTTTCCTTCACAATTTCACAGGTAGAAGATTCATTCTTATCATAGATCTTAGCAACCACAGCATACGGATTTTTTTCTTTCCTTACTAATTCAAAAACTTTCTGGTTTTCACTTAAAAGAAGCACTTTATGACTTTTCTTTGGCATACCCAAATTGCCAACATTACTACTCTTGTGTTTAGGGGCGATTATTAAGTTAAATAAGTGTTACTTGGACACAAGTACTGCAATACCTTGACAGTAGGTCTGACAACCAAGCCAACTACAAAGTGACTAACAGACAGGGGAGCATCTACAGTGTGGACACACTGAACAAGAGGGATGACCCATGGCCTGGGCAGGATAGAGCAGGATGGTGCACAATGTAAAACTTATGAATTGTTTTATTTCTGGAATTTTTCATTTAATATTTTCAGATATTGGTTGATCATAACTGAAACCTTGGAAGCAAAACCACAGATAAGGGGAGACTACTGTGTTGGGAACTCAGATGTTAGATAATAGAGGAAACCTTAACTAAATAATGATATTAACCATTCTGCTATTAAATAAAAGTGCTCAGAAGACCATTATGTAATCAGGGAGTACAGAAGAGAGAGCAACCAACTCCTTACAGAGATTGTAATAGAAGATTTTCCCAAATTAACAAATGAGGTGCTTTGCTGTCCCCCAAGCAAAGTTTCTTATATTTTTGCTAATTATATAAACAATACAGTTCATTATGGGAAACATATACATAAAACAAAAAGCAAATATCTACAATTCCATCCCCTGCCCTAGACCACTATAAATATCTGTTTATATCTTTCCAGATTTTTTTCTATGCATTTATACACACATGATTATGTTGTTTTCGGGATCACACCATATTATTTTGTAAACTGTATTTTCCAATTAATAAATCATAAATACTATTTTATGCAATAGATACCATTCTGCAACATTTTAAAATTTTAACACTTTTTAAAAACTTGCCTCCGTGTATCTAGTTGTAACTAATTTTTATTCTCGGACATTTAGTTTGGTTTCTCTTTTGGCCATTACCAAATGTACTGTGATGAGACTTTACATTTTGGGGGTGATATAGTTTGGATGTCCCATTCAAATCTCATGTTGAGATATAATCCCCAGTGTTGGAGGTGGAGCCTGGTGGGAGGTGTTTGAATCATAGGGGTGGATCCCTCATGAACAGCTTGGGCCATCTCCTTGGTGATAAGTGTGCTCTCACTCTGAGCTCACAGGGATCTCATTGTTTATGCGGCTCCTCCCCTGCCAACTTCTTCTTGCTTCTGCTCTCACCATGTGAGACACCTGCTCCCCATCACCTTCCAGCACGATTGGAAGCTTCCTGAGGCCCCCCCAGAAGCAGATGCCATTATGCTTCCTGTACAGCCTGTAGAACCATGAGCCAGTTAAACCTCTTTTCATATAAATTAACCAGCCTCAGGTATTTCTTTATAGTAATGCAAGAATGGCCTAACAAGGGTGGAGGGAGGGGGGCAGGTTTTTTTTTTTTTTTTAAACACACACACACAGAAGAAAAGCAACAGAGACATATGTGGCCTTCAAAGCACAAAGTATTTGCCATCTGACCTTTTATAGAAAATGTTTGTATTATAAATTTCCAGGAATGTAATTTTTAAGTCAAAGTGTGTGAACATTTTTGAGGCTTTCACTACATTCTGTCAAATTGCTCTCCAGAATCGTTCAGCCAATTTATACCCTTCTCAGTAATGTATGAGTTTCTTTAGTTGCTACACATCCTACTCCAAGGGTCACTGGCCCAAATTACTAGCTCTGAGTATTATTTTATTCTCAATTTGATGGTGTATTATCGTTTTTTCACTTCTCTTAAAAATGTTTGGCCATTTACATTTTTCTCTCATGATAATGAATTTGCATTTTGCTCATTTTTAATAGGCTATTTTTTCTTTCTAAGTTCTCTTTAATAAGAGTGTTATGCTTATCTTTCATGTATATTGCAAATTTTTTATAATTTTTACTTGTTTTTAAATTTTATTCTATGGGTTTTTTTTTGGATAAAAGAAGTTAAAAGTTCAACAGTCAGATCTGTCACTTTTCCTTTGTAATTTCAGCCTTTGTTTCATGCTTAGTTTGAGATTAAAAGCAATTCACTTGTATTTTCTCCTTGCCCTTTTAAGACTTAAAAACATTTAAATCTTTTAATCCTGTTCAAATTTAGTGTCTGGGAAACATTTTAGAAAGATGAATAGGCAATATTATGTTAGTCCTAGAGTCAGATTGCTGGGTTCGAATTTAGCCTCACCAAATACTACATATTTCAGCAAATCACTTAAACTCTGTAAGTCTTAGTTTTCTTGTTTATAAAATGGAGATAACAGTAACATTTACCATAGGGTCGATGTAAGAATTAACAGTTATAAATCGCAGAAAGTACTTAGCACAGTGTCATTAGCTATTATTATAGCAGCAAGAGAATGCTCTCCCAGGCAAAAGCAATAACATGTATAAAGGTACAAATGTATGAAATCTGTTTGCATATTCAGGAAACTAGATGTGTGTAGTAAAATGAGGTGTAATATTCAAGGGGCAGAGTTGACAGATGCGAGGGGTGATGGGTCTTGAATGAGTTGCTCAGGAACTTGCTCTTGATATTTTCAGAGATTGGGAGCCAATGAAAGCTTTTAAGCAAGCAAGAAACCCTCCAGATGTGTGTAGCAAAGTGGAAAATGGACTAGATTCCACCAGGTGCAGTGGCTCATGCCTGGAATCCTAGAACTTTGGGAGGCTGAGGTGGGTGGATCCCCTGAGGTCAGGAGTTCGAGACCAGCCTGGCCAACATGGTGAAACCTCGTCTCTACTAAAAATACAAAATTAGCTGGGCATAGTGGCAGGCACCTGTAACCCCAGTTACTAGGGAGGCTAAGGTGGGAGAATCACTTGAACCAAGGAGGCAGAGGTTGCAGTGAGCCAAGATCATGCCACTGCACTCCAGCCTGGGTGACAGAGTGAGACTCTATCTCAAAAAAAAAAAAAAAAAGAAAAGAAAAGAAAAGAAAAGAAAAATGGACTAGATTCATATCCCTTGCTCCACCCTGTCTTCCCCAAATTTAAATTCCTGCTTCCTAGAGGCAAATTCTTTAATCTTCTATGTCTCTGGTATTTATCTCCTTACTTTTAAGAATCATGTTTAAATTGTTTCTTGATTTTGCCATCATAGATATGATTATGAGGCTAATTAAACAGTAACCCTAACCGCTCTGAGAATGGACCTAAGAAATGAATGTGAGAAAGAAAGTAGAAGCAGCCCACTTGCTAGTGAGTGAAAGCCAGGGAAGGGTGGAGGGATGCGGGGAGAAACTGTCTCAAGCTGGAGACCCCAGGGGCAGGCTGGGAGCAGTACCATGAATTCCATTCAAGAAGCCAAACGTTTTAAGCACCATTTCCTGGAGTTTGCCAAGTTGAGTATTGCCCCAGCCTCCTGTCTTGGTGGTTCCTCACTGCTAAAGAAGACCAAGTGTTGACAACTCAGTGAGGCAATCTCAGCTGGAGTGGAAAAATGTAGCTAAGAAAAGGTGCCAGACAAAGCTTTAAGCAGAGCTTCTCAACTGGATGCCATGAAACGAATGACAGGGATGCAGCTACAGCATGGTCTTCTCAGCCCTCCAGGTGCAAGGGCCCATTCGCCTTCTGCAGGAGCAGCCTCTTCTGTTTACCCCCATTTTAAGCTTGTAATATCATCCTTTCCTACCTGTGCCAAGAAGCGAAAATGTGTGTGAAGTGCCGCTTTAGAAGGCCCAGTGCACTCACAAACATCAGCTTCTGGGCGAGGATGCTTGGCGTCTTCTATTCAAAAGCTTTGTGTTGCCCTTTTAAGGTTTCTATACCCCGCCCACCAACACCCATTCCTACCTAGGTTTAACCCAAACCATCCTTAAGGTACACTGAGTATCACAGCACCAAAGGCTGGAGAGAGATGAGTTCCTCACCCTTGATACGCTTCCTGTCCAGGTGGCCCGAGGCCCATTCCTTAAGAGGCAAGGCCCAGAGACACTGCTGTGTCTTGAGGAACATCCAGTACACCTGACATTTCCATTAGAACAGTGGGACCCGGATACCACTGGCAGGAAGTCCATCTTCACAGCTGCCAACCCATCTGTCAAACCCGCAGTCCCCTATGAGAGTACAGATGAATGGAGGAGGACGATTTAAAAGTGAATTCGTGGGCGGCGACAAGGAAACAGCAGCCGTGGCCAAGCTGACCCCAGAGCCCTTCCCTTCCTGGCCCTCCCTCTGAATCATCGCGCTTCACTTGTGACGTCGCGGACGCCCGGCTCGGGCAGGCGTGGGGGGCCCGCGCGTCCCGGGAGCCCCGAGGCGGCAGCGCGCGTTTCCACGCCGCGGTCCCGCGGGAAAGCCGGGGGCGGCGGCCTGGCTGAGGCCGAGCTCGGATCCGGTGCCGAGCCGAGCGGGGCCGCGCGTCGCCGGGGCTTCGCCTTCGCTCGCGTGACCTCCGTCGTCCTCCCCAGCCCTCGTCCTCTGGCCGCGCCTGCGGCCGCACGCCCAGCACCCCTCGCCTAACCTCGCGCCCGGGCCGCGCCTCCTCCTCCTCCTGCTCCCCGCCGCTTCCGTTTCTAGAGGGAAAGGCTGCTACCTCCTGCTCTGTCCGCATCCCCGGCTTAGGTAACACGTTTTCCTCCTTACGCCACCCACCACAGGGTCCCCGCGCCGCTGCCCTTCCTCCTTGGATCTGGGGCCCGGGCTGGTGAGCGGCGCGCGCCGTCGCCTCTCCGCGGGTAGGTGAGTCGATGGCGCCGGGAGGGTTCCTCGCCTCTGCGCGCCGGCCTGCGAGGTCCCTGCCCCGGCAGCGAGGCCGCCCCCGGCCCGGCCCTGCCAGGCATGCCCGGCATCGCCGCTGCAGCCAGCGCGGAGGGGAGCTCGCGAGTCCCGCGGCGCCCTTGGCCCTGCCCGAGCGGCCCGAAGGGGATGGGGGGCGGGAAGAAAGGGTGGCAAACAACGATTTAAAAAATCCAATCATTAGTATTTGTAGGACGAAGAAGCTGATCTGACAGTTGTCCAGAGCAGTGGCCCAGCTGCAACAGGTAGATGGCGCAGCTGTCAGTGACCCCTTGGTCTCAGCCTTGGCTTTGAGAGATGCTTCTGAGTGTCCCTAGCTGCCAGCTACCTCCAGTGACCTACTTGATGAGTGTGAAATAAACATGATGGGACTATATTTAGAAAAACCTTTACTTCCTTGCTGTTAATTCTCTCTGCATTTTGAAAGGTGGTTTTGTGAGGTGTGCATAATTAGTTGGTGTGTCCAGAGTGGTAGCTGGAAAAAAATATTTAACCTGAGTTTGGCCCTATCATGTAGACGGTTAGGCGCAAAGAGTATGAAAGGAAACGCTTACTTTAGTACATCTATGAAAAACACTTATAAGAAACCACGGCTTGTTTTTTGGAGATTTCTCGTTTTAAAGATATTTATGAAGTGTTGAATAAGCAGAAGTTTGCCCACTGTATGATGGTGTTCACTTCAAAAAACAGTGGGTTAAAAGTACGGACAGACCACTTAAGTGGATCCCATCTGTTGCGTAAAAGATTTTTTAGCCCTTTTACTCTGATTCCTAGCTTTGAAGCCAGAAAAGTTGATAAGGATTAGCCCTGCTCAACTTGATAATAGTATAAGGATGAAAGTAATCCACTGAACTACTCTTGATTGGTGAATTAGGTAAGTGATCTCATTCTTACCTTTTAAAATAGAGAACATAAGGGAAAAAATAAAGGCAATGGAAGAATTCATTTTTTCAATACAGATATTTGTTTCCATTCTTATGTAGAGCCTATTTTATTTTTAAGTTTTTATGGATTTTTATGCTACTTTTGAAGTTAGCTTAGTCATGAAGAGAATTATGTCAAATACATAGAGTTACACTGTACTTTTTGTGTAGAATAAGCTATCACTTTTCAAGCTTTTGGACTAAACCACCACTTGCTTGGAAATTGCAGCTTTGACTAATGCCCTTTAAAATGATATACCTTATTATAGATTTAAATTATAGCTTTCCTTGTTATAGTCCTGAAAAAAATGAAAACATAATTTCTTGTTTGACACAGAAGGCCTGTGAGACAAAAGTTATAAAGGTTATTATATATTTATTTTACTTTTTAATTCTGTCTCTAATAACAATTAGAAAATGTCTCATTCTATTTCATGTTATACAGAAATTGCTTGAAAGATAATTATGTTATATAAAGTGATCAATGAAAACAAATGTCATCTTCATTTTTTAAAGGTGAGGATGGTGTATATAAGCACTTTTTCCAGATGTGAGTCCTTATTAATACTTTGAATCTTGTAATGAAGTTATAAAACTATGTTAATGTGTTTGGCTGAGAGCTTAGAAATAAAGGCTCTGGCTGGCGTGGTGGCTCATGCCTGTTATCCCTGCACTTTGGGAGACCAAGGTAGGTGGATCACTTGAGGTTAGGAGTTCGAGACCAGCCTGGCCAACATGGTGAAACCCCGTCTCTAGTAAAAATACACAAATTAGCCAGGTGTGGTAGCAAGCACCTGTAGTCCCAGCTATTCAGGAAGCTGAGGCCGGAGGATCCCTGGAACCCAGGAATCAGAGGTTGCAGTGAGCCCAGATTGCGCCACTGCACTCCAGCCTAGGCAACAAAGCGAGACTTCATCTCAAAAAATAAAAATTAAGTTAAAATTTAAAAAATAAAAGTTCTGCTTCCCATCTTCTGTGATTGATGTTGCATACTGTTTCTCAAACTTGTCTGATTGTAAAATTCCTCAGGGTAGTAGGCAAGTGGGGGAGTGGGTAGAGTATAATAGTGGTTTAAAAGATTCCCAGATTGCAACTTGAGACTTCCTGGATCAGAATTTCTAAGAGAAAGGAGATATTTCAAATAGACAAAAATGATAAAATTTTAAAATAGTCAATAACAACAAAAAAGGTGAGTTTGGGAAATGCAGGTGGGAAATGACTATTGTTGGAATGAATAGTTGATATAACTTATTAGGACTCCTGTACATAAAATGTTCATATATGGAAACTATGATTTTATTAATATGATGGTGCCACTCATTTAGGAAATCTGAAACTTTTATATTTTTTTCTGGTCAAGCTTCTGCTGATCAAATTTAGCAAACATGTTTTTGCATGTTTAGTCTTTTTTATGTGGTATGTAATGTTAATTCAAGTTCTTGAATGTGGTAAGAGCATTTTATTAATGGATGACTAATGCAGATTACTGTAACTAGTAATCCACAGCAAAATATTGTACCTAATAATTTATCTTTCTTTTTTTTCTTGAGAAAAGGTCACACTCTGTCATCCAGGCTGGAGTACAGTGGTGTGATCATGGCTCATGCAGCCTCCACCTCTCAGGCTCAAGGAATCCTCCCACCCTATCCTCCCAAGTATCTGGGACTACAGGCATGTGCCACCATCCCAGCTAATTTTTAAAATTGTAGAGATGGGGTCCCACTATGTTGCCCAGGTTGGTCTCAAACTCCTGGGCTCATGACATACTCCTGCCTCAGCCTCCCAAATTGCTGGGACTACAGGTGTGAGCTGCTGCACCCAGCCTAATTTCTTTCATATTATAGATTTATTTGTTACCTCTTCCATGTGCCTGATTAAATAAATATAGGCAAGACAGGCATGCAGATTTGAATACCTTATTAGTAGCTTTTTTGTTGTTTGTTTTTTTGAGACAGAGCCTCACTCTGTCGCCCAGGCTAGAGTGCAGTGGTGTGATCTCGGCTCACTGCAACCTCTGCCTCCCAGGTTCAAGTGATTCTCCTGCCTCAGCCTCCCGAGTAGCTGGGATTACAGGCACCCGCTACCATGCCAGGCTAATTTTTTGTATTTTTAGTAGAGATGGGGTTTCACAGTGTTAGCCAGGATGGTCTCGATCTCCTGACCTTGTGATCCACCTGCCTTGGCCTCCCAGTGTGCTGGGATTGCAGGTGTGAGCCACCACACCTGGCTCCTTATTTGTAGCTTTTTAAAAAATGACTCCCAACCCCATTCAAAAAAGAAAAAAAAATTTATTTGGCCCTAAAACTTGGTCAATTATATATAAAAAAATTAACGAAATAGAATATTAAATACCTATAAAATAATTTGACAAGATGAGTTACCACAGTGGAAAATGTCAGAATTTATTTTCCTTTTCTTTCTTCCTCTTTACATTCCTTTTCTTTCTCCTTTTTTTTGGGGGGATGGAGAGTGTGTGTTATTTGCTCATTTGTTTTTATTTTTAACCAACTAAATATTTAAAATATACTAAATTATCCATGTTTAAATTAATTTAAATATTTGCCAGCTTTACCAATAGATATTTAAACTTGCCCTTTTCCTCTAAAGTGACAATGGTAGGCTTTGCTCAGTGCAAATGACAGTAATAATTCATATCAAAGGAGTTAAATTCAAGTGACCAAAGAAAATTGTTCTTTTAACATTGCTTAAGGAAAGCATAACTTAAATTGATGCCATAATTTTTCATTATCAGCAACTCTTAAAATGAGGATGGAGGCCGGGCACGGTGGCTCGCGCCTGTAATCCCAGCACTTTGGGAGGCTGAGGCGGGTGGATTACCTGAGGTCAGGAGTTCGAGACCAGCCTGGCCAACATGGCGAAACCTGGTATCTACTAAAAATACAAAAATTAGCTAGGCGTGGTAGCGCGTGCCTATAATCCCAGCTACTAGAGGGGCTAAGGCAGGAGAATTGCTTGAACCTGGGAGGCGGAGGTTGCAGTGAGTCAAGATCGAGCCACTGCACTCCAGCCTGGGCAACAGAGTGAGACTCTGTCTCAAAAACAAAACAAAACAAAACACCGGTGTGGTTGCTGTATGAAATCAACTTAAATAGCCTAGTGCCCTTCTTTAAACCTAATTTTCCTACCGCTACCCCCACTTGTTTTTTAAAAATATAAGTCAACAAATATTTATTATGCCCTTACTATGTAGATGATAAACATCAAAAGCTTTTGAAATGTGCATTTCTTTGAACCTGTAATTTTTTGTTTTTTTTAACTTTAAAAAAAATTGTGGTAAAAGATATCTAATATCAAATTTACCATTTTAACCATTTTCAAATTACAATTCAGTGGCATTAAGTACATTCACATTGTTATGCAACCATCAGCACTGTTCATGTCCAGAACTTTTTCATCATCCCAAACAAAAACTATACCCATTAAACAATGACTCTACCCTCTCTTCCCAGCCCTAGTAACCATCATCCTACTTTCTGTCTTCACGAATTTGACATTCTGAGTACCTCGTACAAGTGGAATCATAGAGTATTTGTCCTTTTCAGTCTGGCTTATTCATGTACCATAATGTCTTCAAGTTTCATCCATGTTGTAGCATGTATCAGAATTTCCTTTCTTTTTAAGGCTGAATAATATTTCCCAATCTCGTTTATATGGAAAGTAGATATAAAAAACAGAGAAGTTTTGAACTGGAACGGATCATAGAAATCATCCAATCTAACCTCTCTGCCCTCGCTTTTCTTTTCCTTTTTTATGTTTACAAAATGGGGAAAACAAGTCCTTCAGAGCTTACATCATGTGGCCGAGTTTATATACCTGATGGGCAAAACGGAGCCTAAGAACCAGCTCTCCTGTATCCTAAGCAAGGCTCTTTCTACCGCACACCCTGCAGCCCATCCAGGCCCATCCAGGCCCATCCAGACAATAAATAGTAAGTGTTAAAGGAGTTGGTGTCTCCAATTAATATGGCATGAGTTCTAAAGGAAAGATAAATTGACTTTGGAATCTTCCTTAATTAATGAAAAATGTTACATTCAAAATAGATTGAAGATTAAGGCTAGGTGTGGTGGCTCATGCCTGTAATCCCAGCACTTTGGGAGGCCGAGGTGGGCAGATCACCTGAGATCAGGAGTTTGAGACCAGCCTTGCCAACATGTTGAAACCTATCTCTACTAAAAATACAAAAATTAGTCAAGTGTGGTGGCATGCACCTGTAGTCCCAGCCACTTGGGAGGTTTAGGCAGGAGAATCACTAGAGCCTGGGAGGCGGAGGTTGCAGTGAGCCGATATTGTACCATTGCACTCTAGCCTGGGTGATGGAAGTGAAACCCTGTCTGAAAAATAAAAATAAATTAATAAGATTCTAGATTCTGATTAGCAATGATCAAAATTATAAATAATATTCTATTGGAAAATATTCTTGCTTCAAACCATACATCTGACCTTTTTTCTGCCTTGAATTATGCATCAAATTTTTTTTTTTAAACTTTATTCTTTCTGATAGTTAAGATAGTTACACTGAATCTGCTTCTATTTATATACTGTCTGATTTCAGGTTTCATTTGTGACAACAGGGTTCTAAAAACATCTCAGCATACAAAAACTTAAGCATATACTGTAGTTGGAACACAGCAGATAGAAAAATATCTAAATGAACAAAGTTTCTCTTTAGTGAAAATACTTCCAACTATGGAAAAGGGAGTTTAAAAAATAAGGTCACTATCAAACTTTAAAGTTTTTGTTTGTTTGTTTGTTTGTTTTTGAGACAGAGTTCACTTTGTCACCCAGGCTGGAGTGCAGTGGTGTGATCTTGGTTCACGGCAACCTCCGCCTCCCGGGCTCAAGTGGTTCTCCTTCCTCAGCCTCCCAAGTAGTTGGGATTATAGGCATGTGCCACCACCCCTGGCTAATTTTTGTATTTTTAGTAGAAACAGGATTTTGCCATGTTGGCCAGGCTGGCCTTGAACTCCTGACCTCAGGTGATCTACCTGCCTCAGCCTCCCAAAGTGCTGTGATTACAGGCATGAGCCACCGTGCCCGGACAAATTTTAAGGTATTTCTAAATGGAATACTTTTTCACAATTTTCAGATGAGTTCTGAGAAGTATCCGAAATTCATCCTTTATACAATTGTTATGTTACTACAGAATACTTATTATGTAGATCAACTATTTTTTTCCAAGCATTTAATTTACTTTACAAAAAGGCAATATAAGTTGACTCTTGAGGGTTCTTAAGTAACCAGTGAGGGTAGAGCTGACTGTTGCACCTGCTGTTTCCTTAAATTGTTGGATAAAAATCAGCTGACATTCCCCTTTCAAAAAGTCTCTATTTTTAATGTGTCTTAATTAATTCTTGATCTTAACTGATTTGGAAAACACAGCTTTAGCACAGGCTTCCATATACAAGCTATCAGAACAGTACTTGAGAACAAGGGACATCTTTGTAGCCTATTGCTTTGAGCAGCTTCAGTGAGCAAAAATGTAGGCTAATGTGGTCCATTGGTAGCCTCACAATACAGCAAGTATAGACTGACCAGCTTAGAGTCATGTGTATGTCATCATTATTTGAGGTGGAACTGAAGTTTGAAGGTCAGGGAGGAAAGAGAGAGAAATGTTAGGGTTAAATAAAAGATTCACATATACCATACTTAATATCTTTTTGCACAAAATCAAATTAAACTTACTATTTTGAGTGATTAAATTAAATTAATCTTGTCACAGATAGGTCACCTCTAGATGAAAGGGGATAATTTTAGATTCTGATTTGGTGCTCCAAAAATGTGGTTCAGTTGCTAGTTATTCAGATACAGCCTTGGTTTGTTCTTGTAAATGAATACAGAATATATGTAGACTTTTATACAAATATGGGCCTGTGTGCCTAATGCTGATAAAATCCAAGTACAATAAACAGTGTGACAAGGATGAATTCTGTATTTACAAAGCTAAGGGAAAATTCATCAGCCAACATTTATTGAACACCTCTGAGTTATGCACTACGAGTCCTAAGACACCAAATGCATTTAAATCTCTTGTCAGAGTATAGACAAGTAAACCAATGTATAGAGTGTTGGAAAGCTGGGATAGAGATTTGGCCCATCTCCGTTCCCCCACGGCCCAGGTGCCTAAGATGGAGGAGGAGTCAGAAATGTCTCCTGAAGGAGCCAACAGTTGAAATGATTCTCCTTTTACACATACATTTTTAAAAAACAAACCTTTTTAGTGAATTAGAAATATACACATAAACATTAGGAATCTCAGCAGATAGCTAATAAATTGACACAAAGTCAACCCACCCATGTAACCATCACTCATATCCAGAACATTACCAGAGCCGCCATCAGTAACCCTGCCTTCTTCTCCAAGGACACCACCATTGTGACTTCCAACACTATAGGTTGGTTTTGCCTGTTTTTGAACTTTAAATTAATTAAATGGCACAGCATATATCTTTTGTGCCTGACTTCTTTCACTTGACAGCATGTTTTTGTGAGATGCATCCATGTTGTTGCCTATTGTCGCAATTCATTCATTTTCTCTGCTGTATAGCATTTCGTTACATGAATATGCTGCAGTTTATTCCATTTTACTATTGATAGTTGTTTGGGTTATTACCAATGTTAGATTATTACAAATAATGCTGCTCACAAGTACATGTCTTTTAATCCATACCTGCATGAATTTTGTTGGGTAAATAGCTACAAGGTAAATTAAATTGCTGGATCACAGATTATACTTATAGTCAACAAATTACAAATAGTTTTCCAAAATGGTTATACCAATTTCATTCATGCCCGCAGTTCATAAGAGTTTCTGTTGCTCCATACCCTTAGCAAAACTTGAAATTTTCAGTCTTTTTTATTTTAGCTATTCCACTGGATACATAGTGGCACCGTGTTGAGATTTTAAGTTGCATCTTCCTGATGACTAATATGGTAGACTGTGTTTCTGTATGTTTATTGGCCATTTGGATATCCTCTTTTATGAAGTGCCTATTCAAGCTTCTTGCCCTTGAACTGATTCTGAGAAGGTGAGTGAGCATTAGGTAGAGAAAGCAGGAAGAAGGGCGTGTCAACCAGAGGGAGCATGTGCAAATTTACAATCTTCCCAGAGCAGGAGAGCAAATGGATAGTGCAAAATCAGCTACTAAAAGGCTAAACTTAATCAGAGCCCATGAGGTAATGACAGCAACATCACCCGGATCAACATGAAATAAGACCCAGAAAGTACAGGCAGTCCCAAACTGTAATATTTATTGGACCCTGAGAAATGTTTGACAGTCAAATATCTGAAAATTGAACATGGCTTATACACTGGGAAAACAATTTAGTTTCCAATGAGCTAAAAGGCAGTATTGCAAATCTCTAGTAAGGCTTGTAGTACAGTTTCCCTCTGGCCTCACAGGAATCTCAGGGGAGGCTACCATTAGCAAATGGCACAACACAGCGAGTCCCCCTCCATATTTAGTGTGGGCCCACTTCCATTCCCCTGTCCCTTCTGTACAAACAGCCTCCAATCTTTAAAACTACTCCCCAAGGCAGCCCTTAAGTATGGAGCAAAGGAGAGGTGGGACGAAGTCTATGTTTCCCCCACAACAGCAATGTGATCTGAATAGAACCTTGGCCACTGCCATCATGTGGCCACCTACACAGACTCCTGGGCAGCTGTACCCCCTTCGAAAAGGTCATGAGAAACACCTTCTTGTAAAACACCCAGATATTTCACGGAAGCTTGGCCTTTTCCACTAGCAGCAATAGCTGTCAGGCAGGCCCATCTCACAATAGCTTCAAATTGCCATTCCTCAGAAGATGAGTGAGAGACAGAATTCAGGATGTGAACCTTGGGGGTGGGGTGGAGTCAATGCGCAATGGGCAAAAATGTGGACTCTGTAAAGTGTTGAATTATCTGCCGGAAGAGAGGGAAATGTCAACAGAAGTGCTTTGACTCCCTTGCCTATTGATTAGAGAGCAGTTCTGTTTTGTGTCAGGCCCTTATCTATGTCGTCACCCTTCTGTCACTGTGGACAAAAAAAGGGCACAGCCAGCTTCTGCTACAACCAGGCTCTTCACATGAGAAGGAGCACTCTGGACCCTAGAATCCTCACAAAATATCTTCCTTGACAGAAAAATGCCTCTCCCAAGCCAGTCCTAGATTGTCTACCATGAAACCAGAGTAGTCTCAGCCTCTAGGAGCCAGAGTTTCCACCCAGATGCCCAGAAACTGAAGCAATCAGATCTGGCTGACATAAAGGAACTTGATTTGGGTTACTCAGAGAATTACAAGTAGTTCCCAGGCTTTGGATTTAATGGAGTAGTAAGTTTTAAGAAAAGGTTTCAGTGACCCATATAAACTTGCCAACCTCTTACTTTCTTAAGTTAAGACATGTGACTGTGGTTTCTGTGAGGTTGTATTTCATAGTCATAGCTATCATTTATTATCTGCCATGTGTAAAGCTCTGTGCTCTGTGATATTCTTCAGAAATATCTCATTTGATCTTCACAACATCACTGCAAGGTCCTATTAATCTTTATATTAAAGGTAAAGAGAGAGTCTCAGAGAGGGTAAGAAAATACCTCATGCCACACAGCTAGTTAGTGGCAGAGTTAGGTTTTGAACCCAGGCCTTTCTGATTCGAAAGCCTGTGTATTTTCCACTATATAGTTTATCCCATCTGAAATATGTCTAAATTATTCAGATAGGATTTTTAAACCTCTGATGTTCTGATAATGGCTAGAAATTCGAGATTTATCTTTGTGGAGAGGTTTGGGTTTCCAAGAAAAGTCTTAAGAACCTTTTTACCTTCTGATGTACTTCAATTCCTTTAGTAGTTCTCCAACTGGGCTGGACAATCCTACAAAAGCAAAAGAGACCCTAATTCTATCTGACATTGTGACACAATTTTATGTTAAACATATAGATATGCACATTTGGTTTGAGATGGGAGGAATGAAACTTCTTTAAGCCCATTTTGCTGAAATGTGACTTGAAATAGATTGTTACAAACCAAGGCTTATGAGAGGTTCAGTGCTCACTGCAATATTAATTACTTGGCTGTTAAAGCGAATAACTCTTAGTGGGAACGACTGCCTCACAGATGTTTCTTATTGACCACGTAAATGGGGAAGAAAACACTCCCGTTTTCGCTTTTGGCCAGAACATAAAAGACAAAGGAATAGATTGTGTCAGCTAATAGATTGGGTCGCTAAGGTAACCAAGGCCTCTCTTTCAGGAGAGGTGTTAGGGGCTAAATTATGTTCCTTCAAAATTCACATGTTGAAGCCCCAACCCCCAGTACCTCAGAATGGGACTGTACTTGCAGATAGGACCTTTAAAGTTTATGTGAGGTCATACAGGCAGATCCTAATCCAGTCTGACTGGCGTCCTTGTAAGAAAAGGGAGACATGCCAGAGATTAACGCCCACAGTGGAAAGGCCAGGTGAGGCCACAGTGAGAGGGGTTGTCTGCAAGCCAGGGAGCAAAGCCTCAGGAGAAACCAGTCCTGCTGACACCTTGCTCTTGGACTTCCAGTCCCCAGAACTGTGAGAAAGTATGATTTTATTGTTAAGCTACCCAGTCTTAACAAACTAACACCAGAAGAATTAGATATTGGGCATGCCCCCTGCCATCAATGCCATGACAGTTAAGGGAGACATCAGTGGGACGTAATAGATGAGCTTTTACTACCCAGAAGGGTCCTTAACAGAGGCTGAAGATCAGCTGGAGAAAAGGTTTTTCTGAGAGTAAAAGAAAAGTCAAATAGTGACATATAATGATCAAACCTAGTGACAGATATCAACTAGGGGTGTGTGTGTATGCATTTTTTTTTGCTATATAATGTACTTTATAATACTAATGTACTTATGATTATTATCCAACAATTACTGATTTTCCCTTATTTTAATAGTTAACTATTGATGAAAAGATTTCACCGGCTAGAGTACTGGTCAACAGTATGGGCTTCTTCCAGGTTGCCTAGGTTTGAATCTTGTCCCACAACTTCCTAGCTCTGTGATTTTCAGTAAACAATCTCCTTGTGCCTCAGTTTCTTCATCTGTAAAATGGAGATAATAGTACCTACTTCCTAAGGTTATATAAGAATTAAATGAGTTAATCCATGTAAGGTGCCTAGAAGGATGCCTGGCATGTAGTAAGCACCTAGTAAATGTTAGCTATTTCAATTTTAACCTATCTCTGCACAAGAATAACAGATAGCAAAACCATTGTACCTCCATTGTTTCACCAAGATACCTGCCAGCAGGTGCCAGCTGCCACTAAAATTGCCAGCATAGAGGTAAAGAAAAATAAGCAACCTGGAGAACAGGAGCTATTAAATCTCAGTGTTTAGAGTTATACAGGATGCTGACAAAAATACAGATTCCTAGGCCTTGTCTCCGGAGATTCTGATTCACTAAGCTGGGGTAGAGTCCAGTAATCTGTTTTTTCAGAAGGCCATCTTGGGTAATTCTTATACAGATAACTCTCAGAACATCCATTGAGAAATACTAATCAAAAGGAATTTCTTCTATAGTCAAGGCTATTAAATTATGGTAAATGCCATAACTTACTAATCATAAGTCTATAATAATTTTTATTTAAAGTACAATGTTGAAATAAACAGTCTTAGGTGAATAATGAGTATGTAAACTTACTTTTAAGAAAATCATCTACTTCATCACTCAGGTATCAAGCCTAGTACCCATTAGTGATGAAATAATCTGTACAGCAAACCCCACGACATGGGTTTAGCTATATAACAAACCCACACATGTACCCCTGAACTTAAAATAATAGTTGAAAAAATAAATAAATAAATTTTAAAAATCATCTGAAAGATAATTTCCATGAGTTTTAATAAAATGTATTGATAAAATGGAAGAATAAATTCTGCATTAGATGTAGCCTTCAGTTTCGCCATAGACAAATTATTTCAAGTTGAGCCATTCAAGGTTAGGATGAATTGTGCAATGCTCCCCTCAGGTTTGTGGCCTGCCTGTGTGAACTGAGTTGAGGATACATGGAGAGCCAGGGCCTTGGGGAAAGAGAAGTAGCTCAACAAATGCTGGGCTCATTAGCATGGCTGGAGAAAGTGGTTTCAACCTGAAACTGGGCATTTCAACCTGGAACTTGACAAAATATGACAGTGTTGCCTAGGGCCAAAACGAAGAGTAAACTCTGGGATAACCTTGGAACTGAAAAACCTGATTATTGTGTTATGAGGAATTCCTAAAATCTGTAGACCTGTTCATTACAGGGCTGCAGTGAATAGCCAGTAGTTCTTTCCCATTGGTCAAGTTGCTGTGCTCGCTAAGCAGCAACTGCTCAGGTCAGGTGAGAGGTCATTATTGAGGAAATAAAGGTTGGGCCCAAAGAGGGCAAACTCCAGATTACTGCAGCACTTGTGCTGACACTCACCAGGGTTAAATTGATGAGCTTTCTGCGTGAGAGAAGGGAGTGGTGGTGATTTCTGGAGCTTGTAGCCACAGTGAGTAGCTCGCCTGAGTGTTCTTAGGGTGTTATAAGGAGTGTTTCTTGGTTATTCAACAGTGTAGTTAGTACAGTTTCTTTTAAGAAAAAAAATTGATTTTAAAACTTGAATAAAAGAAACACTGCTGATATTGTTTATCTTGAAAGCTTTCAAATTGGACTCCTTGAGATCTTCATGCTGCTGTTAAGATAAAAAGCTATTTTGATACTGTTGGTTCATTGATTCTTCTGCCTTATAACCACAGAACATTTACTAAGAAATAAAAATTAAGGTTACTGAATGTATACTTTTGTGGCCATGTATTATACTAAGATATGTATGCACATCTGTGATTGTATATTATACATAAGTTATAATTTGTGGCATATATATGTCATATATGCCATCAATTATTTCTAAGGCAACGTGCCTCAGCTTTATTAATGCAGCTGTTTTTCCTAATGTTTAGATTCGAGTCAACTAAAGTAAATCTTCCTACATAGCATTCATTCCTGAAATAAAAGGCACTTAAGTAGGCAGGTGCTTTTGTTTGAGTTTTCACTAGATCCTTTCTATCACCTGAAAGCTTTTTGCATTATTACCGCAGTCTCATTTTATTTAGACATTTGCCTCGAGGAGCTGAGACATTCTTATACCTCCATACTTAATTCCCCAAGACATTAAAAAATGTAATTTATTATTATAAAAGCACTGTGTATTTACTGTAGAGTATTTGAAAATTATAGAAAAGCATAATAAAAAAAATCCATAATTCCATTACTCAGTCATAACTACCATTAAAACATCACCTACTAATCTTCCTTTCAAGCTCTTTCTCTCTGTGTATGTGTATAAACACAAATGAATAACATACTCTCAAATTATATATGGTCATAGGTAGTTTTTCCACTTAACATTAGTGCATTGACATATTTCCATATTATTAAATATTCTTCAAAAACATGATTTTACTGGTTGTATAGTATTTTGTTTTACCAATATTTAAGATTATTTTCAACTTGTTGTAATATTAATCCTCCTTGTGCAGAAATATTTTAACTCTGATTGCCTTAACACAAACTGAGGAAAAACTGGAGTTACTGACTAAAGGCAGTGACATCTATAGGGATCTTGACACATTTTTGTCAAATTGCCGTCTAGAAACCTAACTTGTTTGCATGCCCATTAGCAGAGCATCAGCACCTGTTTCACCACATCTCCAAGAGGGAATGTAAACTTTAAAACATATACAATAGCGAAGGAGGATGTCTCATTGCTTTTACGCCCTTTTCTTTTATTACTACTGAGACTAGACATATTTTCTCATAGTGGTTGACCTATAATCTTAAGGAGAGAACATATTTTTTAGCAAAATTGTTTAAGACCAACTATTACAAATTACATCTTACTCCCATTGCATCCATGTCTTCAGAGTTGTACTAATTCTCAGCCTCCCAGAGTCCATTAAGGGAATTTTTTTTTTTTTTTGAGACAGAGTCTTGCTCTGTCACCCGGGCTGGAGTGCAGTGGCGTAATCTGGGCTCACTGCAACCTCCGCCTCCCAGGTTCAAGCGATTCTCTTCCTCAGCCTCCCAAGTAGCTGAGACTACAGGCGTGGGCCACCACGTCCGGCTAATTTTTGTATTTTTTTAGTAGAGATTCACTATGTTGGCGAGGCTGGTTTTGAACTCCTGACCTCAGGTGATCCACCCACCTTGGCCTTCCAAAGTGCTGGGATTACAGGCATAAGCCACTGCGCCCAGTCCCCACTAATTTTTATATTTTTAGTAGAGACGGGGTTTCACCATGTTAGCCAGGCTGGTCTTGAACTCCTGACCTCAAGTGATCCATCTGCCTTGGCCTTCCAAAATGCTGGGATTACAGGCGTGAGCCACCATACCTGGCCTATTAAGGGAATTTTTTTTAATGAAGGAAACTGTATTATGATAATAAAGAGCCTGGGCTTGTGTGTAGGAGCAATGCCAAGCCTTGCAGTTTAGCCTTCTGTAACCCTGAAGAAGTTACTTAACCTTGCTATGCTTCAGCTTAACTGTAAAACAGGGTTGATAATACTCACAATAATTCTCATGCGATAGGAATTTTTCAAGCTTTTCCAGTAAGAGGTAGCTATTATTAAAAATGAGAACTGTTTCTCTCCTAATTGCAAAAAAGCCCCAACAGATATAATCAAGGTATGATAGCATAACACTCTTAGAAGCCAGAATTTTTCAAGTCTCAACAAGTTGCATGTTTCACCTCATTATTCAACCGTTTACTGGGTAAAGGATCAGCATAGATAGTGGGACTTTTTTTTAACGGGGTGTGAGGAAGTTGGCAATGAGATGGCTTGTGCTACTAGCCTAAGAATGACCTCAGAGTCTTGCAGGACACGCAGTGCTTGCTGGTCTGAGGCCGGGCGCAGTGGCTCACACCTGTAGTCCCAGCACTTTGGGAGGCCGAGGTAGGAGGATCACTTGAGCCCAAGAGTTTGAGATTAGCCTGGCCAACATGGTAAAACTCCATCTCCACAAAAAATACAAAAATAAGCCTGGCGTGGTGGCATGCACCTGTAGTCCCAGCTACTCAGGAGGCTGAGGTGGGAAAATGACTTGAGCCTGGGAGGTCAAGGCTGCAATGAGCTGTGTTCACACCACTGCACTCCAGCCTGGGTGACAGAGTGAGACCCTGTCTCAAAAACAAAAACAACAAAAAAGGTGCTAGCTGGTCTGGTACTTAGTACTTTAGAAAAGTTGCCCTGGATAACACGGTGAAACCCCATCTCTACTAAAAATACAAAAAATTAGCCGGGCATGGTGGCGGGCGCCTGTAGTCCCACCTACTCAGGAGGCTGAGGCAGGAGAATAGCGTGAACCCGGGAGGTGGAGCTTGCAGTGAGCAGAGATCGCGCAGCTGCACTCTAGCCTGGGTGACACAGTGAGACTCCGTCTCAAAAAAAAAAAAAAAAGAAAGTTGCCCTGGAACTGACAGCATAAGTCCTCATCCATTTTTTCTCCCTTCTTCCCACAGGGCGAAAGAAAGCACTACTTCAATACTGCTGCTAAGCCTATGTGATCATTCTAAGGTCATTACAAGAATTTGACTTGCCTTTAGCGTTGTGCTTGTGTGTTCATCTGCCTGTCTCTCTAGGGATTTAGATTTTCATTCCAAGATTTTTCTGTCACTGAGAATTTAATTCTTGGTATATTTTTGAGAGTGTAAGTTTTTTTTCAAGATTTAAAACAATAAGCTTCAAATGTAAGATTGTATCTAGAGTCTTCCACACTGAGGATGTGAATATGATACAGACTAACTGTTCACCAGGCTGACCAGGTTGACTGCCAGATGGGTTGTTAGTAGTGCCAGAGGCACCCTGACATCACTCTCTGAACTGCTTTCTCTTTCACATTCTTGTATTTTTCCAGCTGACGGCCCAGAGGGTGGGTGCCAATTCCACCAGGAGCTGCAACTGAAAAGCAAGGTTCAGAAATGTCAGATATCCTCCGAGAGCTGCTCTGTGTCTCTGAGAAGGCTGCTAACATTGCCCGGGCGTGCAGACAGCAGGAAGCCCTCTTCCAGCTGCTGATCGAAGAAAAGAAAGAGGGAGAAAAGAACAAGAAGTTTGCAGTTGACTTCAAGACGCTGGCTGATGTACTGGTACAGGAAGTTATAAAACAGAATATGGAGAACAAGGTAAGAAAGGTCACAGCCAAGGTAACTGCAAAATAGTTGCATCTGTGGCTTTCCCTGTCATAGAATAGCATGCCTTTTGCTCCTCACCCCTATCAGTATACTAGCACCTTGATTTCAAGTAAACATCTTGGATTTTTTTCCTCCTTGTCATGATTACAGTATTGATAAAATGTTCATTGCAGGAAATCTTTAAAATACAGAAAATCAAATAAGAAAATAAAAATCACTCACAATTCTAATACCTAGAAATAAACACTTCAGTATAGAACCTTCCACTTACTAATGAATTTCTTCTTAATAAATAATACATGTTTTCTGGAAAATAAGCAAAAATAAGAACCCTCTTAGTCCCACCACTGGAGAAAACCACAGCTATGCTTTGCTAAATATTATAACATTTTCCTTCTATGTGTATGTGTGTACATGACACATACAATGTATTGCAACAGAAATGAGAGCACACTGCTTTGTAACCTGTTTATTTTTTTTTTAACTTGATATATTAAGTCCTACCTACCTTGATGAAATAATGGATCTCATCATTTATCTAATGGTTTCTTCAGTTATGAGATTGTAGTTGGAGACTTAAAGTCTCCTTTATTCTAGTAGAAAAATATTGTTCTTTGTCATAAACACACAGATGTTTATATGTTAACATAACAATGATTGCGACTCTTTCTGGAGCTGACTAGAGAAACCGTATTAATAAGTAGAAATAATAATACTAGCAGCACTTATAAATGCTATGTGCCAGCCACTATTCTAAAGTCGTTAAATATATTAACTTATTTAGCTCTTATAACAATTTGATGAAGTAAGAACTACTATTACAATGTAACGGGTGAAAAAAGGGAGGCACAGAGAGGTTAAGTAACTTGCCTAAGGTTGCACATCAAGTAAATGGTAGGGCCAGTTTTCGAACACAGGCAGACTGGCTCCAGAGTCTGTGTTCTTTGCAATATTATATTGCCTTTTATATGATAATCTAACCATTACATTTGGGAGAATAGAACTTTATGGCAGAAAGCATTATAAAATATTGAAATAATTTCTATGAAATTTTCAAAATATTGAGAATGATTTAGAATTGTTTAAGTGAAATCTTGACCATAGGCGAAGAGACGAAATGCCATCATGAAATCTCTACAAACTATACTTTTTCATGTCATATAAAATCTTGCTCCAATAAACTAAATGAAGCAAATTTATTTCTGTTTTTTACTTATCAATATAGTTGGGTGCAAGGGATGGTTGAGCAACTGGATTAAAAATGTATCAACATTAATTTTTATGGGCTAATATTTGCCTCAAAGCATTATAAAAAGTTCAGGCAGTTGTTTATTCATGAGCTAAAATAAATGATATTCCATTTTAGCTGTATAAAATATCTTTATTTCATGAGCCTTTTGTCTTGTAATCTCAGAACCAGTCTTTAAGCAGGCTTGGGAGACTGAGTTTCAGCCCTTGATGAATGGGCTGGTTGCCAGCCCTTGTTGATTTGTACTGTCCCACAAAATAATATGAATAATAAGTGGTTGTGGGCATTATTAAAGCTATTGGTCATCCGCAAATGACCGAGTTCAAATATTTGAAGCATGTCCTTGCTTTTGTTCCCTGAGAATATGTGTATCAAAATTTAGCACATATTTTGAGAAAAATTGTCTTTACTACGGAGAGGATCAGAAGCAAAATGCATCAGAAAGCTTCATGATCATACAGAGATGACGGAAGATTCTTACTTGACTCCATTTATTCACTCTATATATTAATACTTAAATTATTGGTCAATAAAATCTTTCTCTTTTTTCATATCCCCTTCCTAGCCTGAATGATGATACATCTGAGAGTGGGGAAACAAACGCCTGAAAATGAAAACAAAATCAAATGTTATCCTCTAATTCCTTCTATCCAGTCTCAAGTCGTGCTTTTAGATACTTGATCAACAAAATTGCCTTGTATAAGCTACTGGGATGCTGTTTAAGAGCAATAGTTAAAACATGTCCTTTGCAAATATTCGAATTCTATGGCCCTTAGGTAGAAGGATGAAGTTTCTAGAAGTACTTTTGCAAACTAAACAGGACATAAGGGAACCAGGCATCTACCATGATTTTGACTTTCTACAGGGGCAAAAGAGCAGAAAAATATTAGAAAATTAAGCACTGAGCCAAGTTGACTTCGTCTTTTTATACTTGGATTGGTTTCTAGAATTGGAAATTTTGGAATTTCAGTTCTGATTGTGCTATTTAATTTGAAATATAAAATTGAAATCTGTTCAGAATTGAGCATATGTGTGGGTTTTTGTTTTGTTTTTCATCATACTCTGAATCATTCAGTTTCCAGGCTTGGAAAAAAATATTTTTGGAGAAGAATCCAATGAGTTTACTAATGACTTGGGTAAGTATAAGAATCTTAATGTGTCTTTGTAATTTAATTATCATATGGTATTCTAGTCTCCAGTTTATACCATGAACTAAATGTTTGGAAGCCACTTACTGTAAACAACATAATATATTTGATGTTAAGGTTCATTCCATTTCTACCTCAGAATATCATGCCATTTAACTTAAGCAGAGAGATGTGGTATCTTAGAATAATTTAGCAAGTCCATGTATCATTTTAGATATAAATCTGTGGCATTTAAGTAACTTATATAACTCAAGCTTTGGGAAAATTGCATGGCCCTTGGGAATCTAATGTAAGTTATCAATGCCCCAAAGATGCCCATCTACAAAATTGTGCAGACAATTTCAGATCCTAGGTTTAAACCCATCTGTGCGCTCTTGGGGGAAGTCCATGGACCTTGGCTAAAAGTACAGAGGCAGCCATGGTTCTGAAATACTGTGTGATCTTGAGCAAATCACCTCATCATTTCTCTAAGTCTCAGAACCTCTGTGAAGTACTTGGATTAACTAAAAGCTTCCTTTTAGTACTAAGTTTTTTGGTTTGTTTGTTTTTGAGACAGAGTTGCTCTGTTGCCCAGGCTGGAGTGCAGTGGCACAATCTCGGTTCACTGCAACCTCCACCTCCTGGATTCAAGCGATTCTCCTGCCTCATCCTCCTGAGTGGCTGGGATTACAAGCATGTGCCACCACGCCCGGCTAATTTTTGTATTTTTAGTTAGAGGTGGGATTTCACCATGTTGGCCAGGCTGGTCTCAAACTCCTGACCTCAGGTAATCTGATTTCTTTCAGAGAAACAATTTTTTTTTTTAAGTTTGTTTGGATTTGTTTAATAGTAGAAGAATAAAATAGTGAACATTAAACACTGATCATGTGACAAATACTTAAATATCTAGAAACACAATTACAAAGAAAAAATGAATTTCTAGATTAACTCTGAAAATTTTTTAGTCTCCTTCATGCACCACATATTAAGATGCAGTTAGTTCTATGTTAGTAATAAGGGAAAGAAATCTTTTAAACCTCTGAAGGTTAAAAATAACACTATGCCTGACTTACAAGCAATCTTACATTTAAAAATCTACGCTTGACTACTTCACAAACAGTTATTTTAATACATCATTTGTCTAGAATTGTAGAGGCAAAAGGCATAGCCACATCCATTTTCCTGTTTGTTAAAAGGGCAGAGAAATGTGAAGAGAGGAAGAGGAGAGATGGTGATGATGATATTGCAGGCAAGACCAGATCATAGGAGGGGATTTAGATTTCCCTCTCAGTGGGATGGGAGGTCTCTGGCAAATTTCAAGCAAAGGAGTGATATAATTTGTTCCTTTGAATGATCCCATAAGTTTTACTGAGCCCAGAGTAGGTGTGCAGTAAGTAGCCATTATTAGCTTTATTATTCCCCAACTTTAACAGTCTAATTTACTTTGAATTAAGTTAATTTAACTAAATTTGACTGTTTCTTGCTGATTCAGTCATCACTGTAATAGATGTATATTGTGCTTCCCACACTTTACTGGTCATGTAATCGCCTCAGGATCTTGTTAAAATTCAGTAGGTCGGCCGGGCGCGGTGGCTCACGCCTGTAATCCCAGCACTTTGGGAGGCCAGGGTGGGTGGATCACGAGGTCAGGAAATTGAGTCCATCCTGGCTAACACGGTGAAACCCCGTCTCTACTTAAAAAATACAAAAAAATTAGCGGGGCATGGTGGCGGACGCCTGTAGTCCCAGCTACTCAGGAGGCTGAGGCAGGAGAATGGCGTGAACCCGGGAGGCGGAGCTTGCAGTGAGCCGAGATCGCACCACTGCACTCCAGCCTGGGCAACAGAGCGAGACTCCATCTCAAAAAAAAAAAAAAAAAAAAAATTTTCAGTAGGTCTGGGGGTGGCATCTGAGGTTCTGATTTTTTTTTTTTTTTTTGGTTAGATGGAGTCTCCCTCTGTTGCCCAGGCTGGAGTGCCGTGGCACAATCTTGGGTCACTGCAGCCTCCACCTCCCAAGTTCAAGTGATTCTCCTGCCTCAGCCTCCCAAGTAGCTGGGATTATAGACATGTGCCACCATGCCTAGCTAATTTTTTTATACTTTTATTAGAGACAGGGGTTTCACTATGTTGACCAGGGTGGTCTCGAATTCCTGACCTCAAGTGATCTGCTTACCTCAGCCTCCTAAAGTGCTGGGATTACAGGCATGAGCCACCATACTCAGCCTAAGGTTCTGACTTTCTAGCTCCCAGCTGATATAGACACTGCTGGTCCTTGGAATAAGAAGGGTGGAAGTAGCTACCTAGATAGCTACTAGATAGCTAGGAGTATCTAAAACGTTCCAAAGTGCCATGTTTTCTTAGTTTTTAAGATTTATTTTCCTCCACTGCTGTCACTTCTTGTTGCTATTAACTTGCCTATTTTTTACCAGCCTCTTCCCTCACTTCTGTCAAGGGGTGAAACCAGATTAATCAAGGGTCTAAGAGGCATGTTTAAAGCGATGGTAAAGCACCTGGCCTCGGTAACTTATCATTTCATTTGAAGAAGCAGCTTTGCTTATGTTCTGGTTCTCAATGGGCTCCACAGAGGAGAGCTATTTATATGTATACCATTTAGAGGCATAAAGTTTTACTACATTTAAAGATTGGTATATACCATTTTATGTTACTTACCATAAACAATTTTAAGTTAAAAGCAATATCATATAAGGAGGTAGAAGCACTTCGGTGTGCTGAAAAACCTCCATTCTTTTCAATAACATATTCAGACACGGACAGGGTGACTTAAGTATATAAAAAGTCAAAAGACAAATTTTAAAAAGATTAATGATCAGGAAGTCAGGAATTATTAACTGGCCTATGTGTCCCTTAACTGGGATACAAAATTGTGCCCACATGGGCATTTTTCTAGGGAGGTCTTTTGATTCCTGAAACCCATCCCTTACTATTCAGGTTAAGTGCCTGGGTAGCCACTGAGCATCTGACTTGATGAAGCCCCACCAGGTGATTCTGGCAGTCAGCCAGGCGTAGGAACTGCTGGGATGGATATATTGCCCTCACTTAATCTAAGTGCACAGCTTTTGATTCACTCTCTCACTGGCTCACTCTGTCTCTCTTGCTTGCTCTCTCGCTGTCTCTGTCTCAATCTTTGTCTCACTCTCTCGCTGTCTCTCTCGCTCTGTCTCTCGCTCTGTCTCTCACTTTGTCTCTTGCGCTCTCTGTCTCGCTCTCTTGCTCTGTCTCTCTCGCTGTCTCTCGCTCGCTGTCTATCTCACTCTTTCGCTCTCTGTCTCGCTCTCTCGCTCTGTCTCGTTTGTTCTCTGTCTCACTCTTTCGCTCTCTCTCTCTGTCTCTTTCACTCTATCTCTCTCACTCTCTCCCTGAATCTCTCGCTCTGTCTCGCTCTGTCTCTCTCGCTCTGTCTCTCTTGCTCTCTCTCGCTCTTTTGCTGTCTCTCTCGCTGTCTCTCGCTCTCTCTTTCACTCTCTGTCTCTCTCTGTCTCGCGCTCTCGCTCTGTCTCTCTCTTGCTTGCTGTCTGTCTCACTCTTTCCCTCTGTCTCTTTCACTCTCCCTGTCTCTCTGTCTCTCTCGCTGTCTTGCTCTCTCTGTCTCTCTCTGTCTCGCTCTCTCGCTCTGTCTCTCTCTTGCTTGCTGTCTCACTCTTTCGCTCTGTCTCTTTCGCTCTCCCTGTCTCTCTGTCTCTCTCGCTCTCTCACTCTCTCTGTCTCATTCTGTCTCGCTCTCTCTGTCTCGCGCTCTTTCGCTCTGTGTCTCTTGCTCTCTCTGTGTGTCTCTCGCTCTCTCACTCTCTCGCTCTGTCTCTCTCACTCTTTTGCTCTGTCTCGCTCTCTGTGTCTCTCGCTCCCTCTCTGTCTCTCTCTCTCGCTCTCTCTGTCTCTCTCACTCTTTAGCTCTCTCTCTCTCTGTTCTTTCTCCACTGAAACTCTTGAAGTGTAATGGCTTATCGTGTGGCTTTACCCTAGGGGAAAAGATTACCTTGAGGTTGTGTTCAACAGAGGAAGAAACAGCAGAGCTTCTTAGCAAAGTCCTCAATGGTAACAAGGTGGCATCTGAAGCATTAGCCAGGGTTGTTCATCAGGATGTTGCCTTTACTGACCCAACTCTGGATTCCACAGAGATCAATGTTCCACAGGACATTTTGGGAAT
Organism: Pongo pygmaeus; assembly: GCF_028885625.2. Classification (NCBI taxonomy): domain Eukaryota; kingdom Metazoa; phylum Chordata; class Mammalia; order Primates; family Hominidae; genus Pongo; species Pongo pygmaeus. Next base: position 90,353,316 of record NC_072384.2, read on the forward strand.
TTGGGTGGACCCCATAGGTAAGTATAGGAGAGTATGTTTGTTCTTATTTGCAATCTTTTTTTTTGGTGGTGGGGTTGGGGGCGGGTGTTGGAAAAATAAAAATTATTGAGTGTAGTTTAACTCTGCTAGAAGTTTTTAAAATTTTAAAGTTTTAAAACAATGAGAGTTGAGGTGTATGTGTCATGTGTTCTGTATATATACATATATATTATAGCTGTGTGTATATATACACATATCTATAACAGGTGTGTATATACACACACACATACATACAGGCACACATGCAAAGATGAATTAACTTATCTTCAAAAGACTTCAGGGACCAGACTGGTAAGTAAATGAGAGAATGAAGTGAGAGCTGTTATGACCCATTGAGCACACATGCCGTTTAAAGAGCACTTAGCTTTAGCGGATTGTTGCCATATGGGCGTACAGGCCAGCTCTTCAGATTTTTAAAGAGAAACCAAAATCCAAGGTTTTCAGCGATATATCCCAATTTCTAACCGTTAGCTACTAATTCAGTTAAACAAGCAAACAATCAAAAAAACACAGTACAGGTCAAGCAAAAAGCTGAATGTGATGCATGAGCAGTTTGTGAGCCCTGCATAAGCTCTACATTTTTTTTGGTCATGATTGTGATAGAAACATAATGTATAATCCATTGTTTTGAAAATGTAACCCTTTTTTTTTTTTTTTTTTTTTGAGACAGAGTCTCGTGTTGCACACAGGCTGGAGTGAAGTGGCACAGTGAGAACTCACTCACTGCAGCCTTGTCCTCCTGAGCTCAAGCGATCCTCCTGTCTCAGCCTCCCAAGTAGCTGGGACCCAAGTAGGTGGCACAGGTGCATGCCACCTCACCAGGCTAATTTTTTATATTGTTTTTAGAGAAGGGGTTTTTACCATGTTGCCCAGGCTGGTCTTGAACTCCTGGGTTCAAGCGATCTGCCTGCCTCAGCCTCCTAAAGTGCTAGGATTACAGGCATGACCTACCAGGCCCAGCCAGCCTTTATCTTCAATGATGCTATTAATACAAAGTTCTAGGTAATAATTTTAATAAGCTCCCCTTTCCTTTTTTTTCTTCCCCATCCAACACAATAGGACCATTCAAGGACAAGGCAAACTCCTCTCTGGGTCCTTCCCATCCTACAAGTGCATTCACAGGATGATACTGAAATGGGTTTAATCTTCAGATAATTATATCACATTCAACCAGTGGATGATATATGGAAACTAAAAACCTTTCCCCAAATCTTTGATCATTTAAGGGTAAACTGGCATCAGTTATAGTTTCTGAGGGACAGCGATCTCCTGTTTCTTGGTTCCACCCTGAATTGATTCTGTTTTCGAGCTCTTTGAATCTTTTGCCAGGCACATCCTTAGCCGTGTGTTGACTCCCTAGACATCGGCAGTCAGCTGCTGGCACTTACATCTCTTAAGAGGAAACCTAGTTTCTCTGCCTCTGTTTCATAGGAGCACTGTTAATTTCTTTTTTTGGTGCCACCATCATTGTCTCTTTCTTCCTTCTAACTTGAGGGACCAAATAATAATAGTAAAAGATAATTTTACCTGTGACCTATTACAGGAGGGGGGCTTTTCTTTTTTTCTTTTCCTTTTTAAAATTTTTGGGGGTATATAATAGGTGTATATATTTATGGGGTACATGAAATGTTTTGACACAGGCACGCAATGTGAGATAAGCACATCATAGAGAATGGGGTATCCATCCCTTTGAGCATTTATCCTTTGAGTAATAAACAATCTAGTTACACTCTTTATTTTTAAATGTACAGTTAAGTTCTTATTGATTATAGTTACCCTATTGTGCTATCAAATAGTAGGTCTTTTTTTTTTCACCCATTGGAAGGAGACTTTTCCATCTCACATTGTACTAGTCCTCTGATTAGTAGTATTTCTAAAATAATCCCACCAATTATTCTGGTTATTACTTTTTAAATGCTTTTGATAAGTAATAAATATTTGAATTCCTGTTATATACAAGTTGCTTTGCCACAGGAACTATAGACACATCCTCTCCCTTCAAGAGTTCTCACATAGTCAGGAAAATGAAACACAAGCAATTTAAGAGTAAAGTACAAGAGGCCAAATAACAATTAAATACAGTGACATCCAAAGGTAAAAAATTATTGGTTACCAAATCAGTAGAAGAGAGAAGTCATATGGAACAGAGTCTTCTAAATAATCTTTACCTGAATCCAAACACATTTGCTTCCTTTTTCAGATTCAACTTATCAGTATATAAAAGGTTCTGCTGACATTAAATCCAACCAGGGAATCTTCCCCTGTGGACTTCAGTGTGTCACCATTTTAATTGGTGTCTATGACATACAGACAGGGGTTCCCCTGATGGGAGTCATCAATCAACCTTTTGTGTCACGAGATCCAAACACCCTCAGGTAAAAGGCAAATATTTTTGGTATATTATGGTTGTTAGAACTTATGACCTCAGCTTTGCTTATTGTTAGGATTATCACTATATGACATTCCCATGACTTAACACATGGGAGTGTTGCCATTGAAAGTCTGTGTATTTGAATTAAAGTTCTATTTTCAATCTTGGATTTGCGTAATTTTATTTCAGGCCAAGTGCATGCTGGTAGAAATTTTAAAATTAATACTATCCTGGAGAAATCATAGTTTTACATTTGGAATATAGTAATCCTGTTCCCTGTTTCTAGAATCCACTCAAAACCAGATAAGTAGAGTGGTGGTAACACTGCCTTCCAATAGACAGCTGCCATCGCTGTATAGCCAGTTGAACTTTGGTATAATTTTAGAAGTTCAAAAGAAAATGTGAAAATTATCCACTGAAAAGATTGGTAGGCATGGCCAGGATCAGAACCTAACTCACACTCCCTTTCTGCCTCCTCCCTTCCACTCTTCCATGCACTCTTAAACAGAGCGTAGAAAGCGGCCAGGACCCAGCTGCTTCTGATCCATGGCCTGTGCTTTGGGTTGACTCCAGGGCATGGCAAAGTCCAGATGGAACAAGCAGTTTCAGCTTTTTATTGAAATAGGTCATATTTTTTCACTTATATAGGATTACATATTTTTATTGAACCTTGAGCTGCTTCAAGTAACAATCGTTTGCTCTTTAATAGTCATAAGTTTATACCTCTTAAGTTTTAATATTTTCCCCCTACCCCCGCCATCTTCCAAACTAAAAATGGATTTCTGCTATCTTTAAAAGGTTAATAAGAAATTAAAAAGAATTGGAACAATATGCCGACATAATCATGGCCTAGAAATGGAGGTGGTCAACGAAATAGTTTATGGCACAGATTCAGAGTGAGACTTTGTGGGTTTGAATGCAGATTCTATCACTTTCTAGCTGAGTGGGCCTCAGCAAGCTACTTACTTTCTCTAAGCCTGTTTCCTTATCTGTAAATATGTAACAACATAGACAGTAAGTTAAGCGTTGATAAAGGGAAGGTGCTATAATTATTGTGGTTGCCAAAACTAATAACATTGAGTCCATCTTTCTTTGTGTTGGAAGCCAATGTGAAACTAGTGAATAAGAGAATGAAAAGGAGTTACCAAATAAAGAAAACCTTGTTATAAGGATTCTACAATATTTGCTGATCAAAAAGAGATATCACTTATCTATTCCTTTTTCCCTATTAAACTTTAAATACTAAAAGTTGTAATGAAATTTTGCGATGGTTCTGGAAGCTGGAAACCCCATAAATGTTTTAGTGTTGTCCTAGATTGATGTGATAATGCCATAAAATTGAAAGCATTTCTAATTGCAACAACTCAGGCAGCTGCATGCATATAAGTAACTTTCTGAAATAAACTAGCTACCTGATATCTATTCCTAGGCCTAAAGTTGTTAAGATTCACCATGTTATGATGAATTGTGTATTTCTTCATATCATTAAGTTTGAAAGTGACATGAGTAACGAAAAACAAATGTGGTAATCATCACCAATTGAAATTTTTCTTCTACAGGTGGAAAGGACAGTGCTATTGGGGACTTTCTTACATGGGGACCAACATGCATTCACTTCAGCTCACCATCTCTAGAAGAAACGGCAGTGAAACACACACTGGAAACACCGGCTCTGAGGCAGCATTCTCCCCCAGTTTTTCAGCCGTCATTAGTACAAGTGAAAAGGAGACTATCAAAGCTGCATTGTCACGTGTGTGTGGAGATCGCATATTTGGGGCAGCTGGGGCTGGTTATAAGAGCCTATGTGTTGTCCAAGGCCTCGTTGACATTTACATCTTTTCAGAAGATACCACATTCAAGTGGGACTCTTGTGCTGCTCATGCCATACTGCGGGCCATGGGTGGGGGAATAGTAGACTTGAAAGAATGCTTAGAAAGAAATCCAGAAACATGGCTTGATTTGCCACAGTTGGTGTACCACGTGGAAAATGAGGGTGCTGCTGGGGTGGATCGGTGGGCCAACAAGGGAGGACTCATTGCATACAGATCCAGGAAGCGGCTGGAGACATTCCTGAGCCTCCTGGTCCAAAATCTGGCACCTGCAGAGACGCAGACATAGAGGAACTCTAACCCCAGTATACCTGTATAAACTGAACGGTGAAACTGTTTCCGATTATCTCTATCTTTTGAGGAGGCTTTGTCCTGTTGCTGGTTAACATTCACCTTCCTCTTTTGAGGAGTATTTTTCCATTATGTATTCATAATAATGTTAATTTCAATAAATGACTTTCATGCAGCAATTATATTGGTGTATGAAATTCTTACAGTGAATATTGTGCTGTTAGTGCTGCTTGAAACATTTCAATAAAATATTGACCAGGAACAGTGGCTCACGCCTGTAATCCCAGGACTTGGGGAGGCCAAGACGGGCGGATCACGAGGTCAAGAAATCAAGACCATCCTGGCCAACATGGTGAAACCCCATCTCTACTAAAAATACAAAAATTAGCTGGGCTTGGTGGTGTGCGCCTGTAGTCCCAGCTACTCAGGAGGCGGAGGCAGGAGAATCGCTTGAACCCGGGAGGCATAGGTTGCAGTGAGCCGAGATTGTGCCACTGCACTCCAGCCTGGTGACAAAGCGAGACTGTCTCAAAAAAAAAAAAAAAAAAAAATTGATGAACAAGGAAAAAAATCCTGTTAAATTAGTAAAACTATGCTAAACATCTAAGCGATAGAAATTTCTCTGAAATATAAGGGAGAATACAGGAGGGGTTTGCTTGAGTTTTATTTCCTCTTGAAGGAAAAAATCTGCAATTTTAGCCTGTTGGCAGAACATTTAGAACTGAATTTGCGTAAGTTAGCCAAGTTTATGTACTTTCAACAGTATTCTTGTGTTTCTTATAGGAAGTAAAGCCTGGAACACTGTGGGCTCCCCCTTTGCAGAGACAGGGAGGGAGAGACAGGGATACACACACACACACACACACACACACACACACACATACACACACAGTGAAAGACACAGACAAACAGAAAGACACACGCACAGAAGCAGAAGAGTACAACGAGTAGAGGTTTCTGCAATTTTTGCATATTTACTACACTTTACCAAAAACCAGAGGTGGACTTTAGATATATACAACCCTTGTCTACCAGCATCCCACAGTGAGTGTTCTCTGAAGCGGACATAAAGTACTTTTTCTGTATTCTCAGTGGCAGCCCTGGTAACCAGAGAGTGCCAACTGCAGGGATCAAATCCTCGGCTCTGACTTCATTCTGCCCTACGCCCCCTGGGGTCCAAAGGATGTTTCTACAGATCCTCTATTTACAAATGCATGAAAATAACAATCTGATTTTCTAATGTCCTTACACTTAAAATTTTTTGACAAATTATGTTAATGTCATATGATGCTTTGAAATATGTATACATTGCAGAAGGGCTAAATCAAACTAACATTACCTTACATTTTTTGTGTGTGTGTAGTGAGAACACTTAAAATCTGTTAGCAATTTTCAGGTAAACAATACGTTGTTATTAACTATAGTCACCACGTTATAGGATCTTTTGAACTTATTATTCCTGTGTAACTGAAATTTTCTATCCTTTGACCAACATCTCCCAAACACTTCAGCCCCTGATAACCACCATTCTACTCTCTGCTTCTGTGAATTTGACTTTTTCAGTTTCTATGTGTAAGTGAGGCTGTGTGGTATTTGTCTTTCTGTGCCTGGCTTATTTTACTTAACAATGTCCTTCAGGGTCATCCAAATGACAAGATTTCTTTTTTTATGGCAGAATACTATCCATTGTGTAACATATTAATACAACATTTTCTTCATTCATTCATATCTTGCTTGATTTCATATCTTGGCTATTGTCAATAATGTCAAAATGAACATGGGAGTGGAGGTATCTCTTTAACATACTGATTTCTTTTCCTTTTTTTTTTTTTTTTTTTTTTTTGAGATAGGGTCTCACTCTGTCACCCAGGCTGGAGTGCAGTGGAATGATCATGGCTCACTGCAGCCCTGACCTCCTGGGCTCAAGCGATCCTCCCGCCTCAGCCTCCTAAGTAGCTAGGACTATAGGTGCATGTCACCACTCCTGACTAATTTTTTTGTTTTAGTAGAGATGAGGTTTTGCCATGCTTCCCAGGCTGGTCTCGAATTCCTGGGGCTCAAATTTCTCAACTGGAGGGGGAAAAAGCTGGATGGAAGAGGGAATCATTATATTCTGTGAACATCTATAATGTATATTATTCACCGTCAATCTTTGCAGAAAAGCCAAAGCCCTTTCTTTAAGCATGTGCCTCTGAGGGGTCTGCATTGTTTTTCTTGCGGAAGCCACAACCAGGTGAGTGTGATTTCTAGTTTTAATTTCTGTAGAGGAAGAACTTAAAAATATTCCCTCTATTTTTACAGTGGTGTTTGTTTTTGAGACAAAGTCTTGCTCTGTCACCCAGACTTGAGTGCAATGGCGAGATCTTGGCTCACTGCAACCTCCGCCTCCCAGGTTCAAGTGATTCTCCTGCCTCAGCCTCCTGAGTAGCTGAGATTACAGGCACCTACCATCATGCCTGGCTAATTTTTGTATTTTTAGTAGAGACAGGGTTTCGCCATGTTGGCCAAGCTGGTCTAGAACTCCTGACCTCAGGTGATCCATCCACTTTGGCCTCCCAAAGTGCTGGGATTACAGGCATGAGCCACTGCGCCCAGCCACAGTTTTCTTACCAACTAATTTTTTGGTTCACCTTTACCTACACTTACTAAAGCCTCCAATTCTTTGTTTTCAAACCCACACTCCATTACTTTACATTATATTAATTTAATTATTAGAAATAAAATTGGAATATAGAGTTATGGAAAGAAGTAAACAATTTTTTTTTTTTTTGAGATGGAGTCTCACTCTGTTGCCCAGGCTGGAGTGCAGTGGCGTGATTTTGGCTCACTGCAACCTGCACCTCCTGGGTTCAAGCAATTCTCCTGCCTCAGCCTCCCTAGTAACTGGGATTACAGATGCCTGCCACTATGCCCAGCTAATTTTTTGTATTTTTAGTAGAGACAGAGTTTCACCATGTTGGCCAGGCTGGTCTCGAACTCCTGACCTCGTGATTCGCCCTCCTTGGCCTCCCAAAGTGCTGCCACTGCACCCAGTCAATAATTCTTGGTATGCAGACAACTCATTTGATGGGAACAGGAGTTGGAGGTAGTGATGGAGGGGTGTTCTACAGAGGAGCCTCTTGGCCATGAAAGTCAAGTGTCTTTTGCATCAGTCTGTGTTTTACAGGAGGACGGATAGAGAGATTAGTCTGCCAGGTCACTTAGACACAGAGTAGTACAAAGAGAGCCTCAACTGCACATCAAGAAGAGCAGTCTTTGGGAATCCAAGTCAACATCCCTTCCTTTCTTGCTCTGATAACCTATATGCAATCACTCAGGAAAATCTCTGGTCTCCACTTTCAAAAATATATCCAGAATTCAGCCATTCCACATCACTGTCCTATACTCCACCCTGCTCCATGCCTGTTTATACATCACCTGGATTATTGCAATAAACTTCTAACTTGCCTCCATACTGTTCATTATCAAGACAGAAGCCAGAGTGATCTTTTTCAAACACAGATGAGATCATGTCCCTCTTCTGTTCAAAATTCTCCAAAGCACAATAAAATACCATCTTACACCAGTCAGAATGGCCATTATTAAAAAGTAAAAAAACAAAAACTGATGTTGGTGAGGATGTGGAGAAAAAGGGATGCCTATACACTGATGATGGGAATATTAATTAGTACAACCTCCATGGAAAAGAGTATGGAGATTTCTCAAAAAACTAAAAGTAGAACTACCATTCGATCCAGCAATCCCACTATTGGGCTACCCAAAGGAAAAACAAAATAATCACCTCAAAAAGACATTTGCATTTATGTTTATCACAGCATTCTTCACAATATCAAGGTCAAGGAATCAACATAAGTGTCCATCGACGGATGAATAGATTTTTTAAAAATGCGGTATATACATATAGAATACTACTCAGCCATAAAAAAAATCATGTTTCTTACAGCAACATGGATAGACCTGGAGGCCATTATCCTAAATGAAATGACTTAGAAACAGGAAGTCAAAACTGCAGGTTCTCACATATAGGTGGGAGCTAAATAATGGGTACACATGGACACACAGTGGAATAATCAACATTGGAGACTTAAAAAAGCGGGAGTGTGGAAGGAGGTAAGGGATGAGATGCTACCTATGGAGTACAATGTACACTGTTTGGGTAATGGGCACATTAAAAGCCCAGACTTCATTGCACAATGTATCTAAATAACACAACTGCACTTATGCCCCTAAACCTATAAAAATAAAAAAGAAATAAATTTAAAAAGGAAAGGCAAAAAATGCTTCCAAATGTTTCCTCAGCTCTCTTAGGGAAAAAGCCAAAGTTCTCATATAGCCTATAAGGCCCACCTTCCACCCTTCCTTCTCATCTGCTCTTACTCTCTGCTATGGTCTAAATATCTGTATCCCTCCCCTACCAAATTCATATGTTGAAATCCTAACCCCCAGGGTGATGGTATTAGGAGACAGGGCCTCTGGGAGGTGATCCAGTCATGAAGGTGGAACCCTTATGACTGGGATTAGTGACCTTATAAAAGGGGCCTGGGAGAGACCCCTTGACCCTTTCACCATGTCAGGGCCAGCAAGAGGTGCAGTCTGTAATCCAGAAAGCAGGCCCTTACCAGACACTGAATCTGCTTAGATCTGGGACTTCCCACCCTTCAGAACTGTGAGAAATAAATTTCTGTTGTTTAAAAGCCACTCAGTTCATGACATTTTGTTATAGCAGCCCAATAGGCTAAGATTGTTCACATTGTTCCAACCACACTGCCTTTCTTGCTGTGCCCTGAACTTGCCAAGCATGCTTCCTCTGCCTCAGGACCTTTGCACTTGCTGTTCTAACTGGAAAGCTTTCTCCAGATATCAGCACATTTCCCTCCCTCATCTCCATCAAAACTTTGCTCAAATGTCACTGTATCAGTATGATCTTCACTTATTGCAACCCACCTTTCCCCACCCCATCCTGCACATCCCATCTCCTTCCCTGTTTTGCCCTCCATAGTACCCACGACCTCCTCATAGAAGTTACAATTTGTCTTGTCAGTCTCTCCCTCTAGAATGTTGGCTTCACAAAGGCAGGGATTTTCATATATCATGATGTATCTCCATTGCCTAGGCACATTGTCAGTGTTAAATAAGTGGGGACGGAAGGAATTATGGTCAGAAGCTGAACAAGAAGTAATATGCAGTATCAACTACATGTTTACTTCTACCCATTATTTCCAAAACACTTCAGAAACCTTTGCTATAATGCTGAGAATTAGTCCTACAGTTGGTCAGTTAAATTCTCAATGTCAAACAACCACTTTAATGTTGAAAGTAAGCCATGGACTTTTGTGACAGAACAAGCATTGGCATATTACCAAAGCTAATATTCAGGTCCTGGCTATCAGCCCTATAAAGAGGTAAGAGGGGAAAGTAATGGTAAAGTCACTTTTCTTCCACTCTCATGGAACAGAGCAAGAATGAGAGCTTACAATAGCTAGAATACAAGGAAACTGGCCATTTCCCCTATAGCAAAAGCTCAGCCCTTCCAGCTGGATTTGAGAATGGGTTGCCTGAGACGCAATGTTTAAATTCACCCACCTCGGGTCAAGTAGTTCTAAAAGCAGGAAGCTCTATGTCAAGATGGCTTATCACCCTCAATCTTTCAAACAAGCTCAAACTATGACCATAGTGATGTAAATTAGTAGGACAGGTGTTGGGAAAAACTCATCATGTGGTTAAATAGCCATATCAAGGTAGGCAAAATAATGAAAAGACAGAGTTAATATATTATTTCCCTTAGGATATAGGCAGGAGTGTCATTAAACTGGGAAATTTGTAGTTTTTTCTTTTTCCACCATGACAGATTTTTAAAAATCAATTTATCATACTAATATACCATGAGGTAGGCCATGCATGTGGCAGTTTAGTTCTATGGTTCTTTAAATTCTAATGATTATGATCTGATTATGCAGATTATCCTGAGAATCATTATCTAATCTATAGGTAATCTAGACTTACACTGCCCAAATGGTAGCCGCTAGCCTCAGGTGGCTATTGTGCACTTGTAATGTGACTAGTCTGAATTGAGATGTGCTGTGAACATGCACATTGGATTTTATTTAAAAATAATGTTTAAATTTTATTTAAAAATAAGAACATCATAATTCTTTATACTGGTTCTAATGTGAAATGGTATTTTGGGTATGTAGGGTTAAATCAAATATATTGCCACAATTAGTTCTACTTGTTTCTTTGTGCTTTTGTGAACATAGCTACAAGAAAATTTAAAATTGCATGTGTGGCTTGCATTGTATTTCTATACAGCACTGATTTAAACCCTCAGTTTTTGTCTGTTAGTGCCTGACTCATATCCATTTTACCTTTTTTTTTTATTCTTTCAATAAACCACCCAGCTAAAGAAAAGTATAAAACCCAAATCATTCAGATTTGCTCATCTCTAAGCATCTATGATAATCTTTTTTTTTACTTAAAAACATATTTTGTAGAGGCAGGGTCTTACTGTGTAGCCTAGGTTGTTCTGAAGTTCTTGGGCTCAAGTGATTCTCCCATCTTGGTCTCCCAAAATGCTGGGATTACAGGCATAAACTACCACTCCCAGCCAGGTTTTTCACTTAAAAAAATTTGTGGTAACAGATACATAACCTAAAATGTACCATTTTAACCCTTTCTAAGTGTACAGTTTAGTAGCATTAAGTGCATTCACATTCTTGTACAACCAGTGACATCATTCATCTCCAGAACTTCTTCATCTGCCGAACTCCATACTGATTACATAACTCCCCATTTTCCCCATCCCCCCACCAGGCACTGGCAACCGCCATTCTACTTTCTGTCTCTATGAATTTGACCATTCTAGGTACCTCAGATAAATGGAATCATACATTGGTAGGGTTTTGTTTTGTTTTGTTTGTTTGTTTGTGATGGAGTGTCGCTCTGTCGCCCAGGCTGGAGCGCAGTGACGCGATCTTGGCTCACTGCAAGCTCCGCCTCCCGGGTTCAGGCCAGTCTCCTGTCTCAGCCTCCCGAGTAGCTGGGACTATAGGCGCCCACCACCACGCCCGGCTAATTTTTTGTGTTTTTAGCAGAGACGGGGTTTCACCTGTGTTAGCTAGGATGGTCTCCATCTCCTGACCTCGTGATCCACCCGCCTCGGCCTCCTAGAGTGTTGGGATTACAGGCGTGAGCCACCGCGCCCAGCCTTTAATACATTTTCTACACTTCCTTTCGCCTGTTACTCTGCCAGCCATCTGCTTCTACTTAGCATCATCTCTGACTCAGCCCAACTGTTCCTAAGGACTGGGTCCTACACTCAGTAGAGTCTGAAGATCATTGTACTGGGTATCAGTTGCCAATCTTTTGCTGTGGCTCCTGACCCCTTTGTAACAGGCTCCTGGCATGAGATTGTGAAGTGCCAAGGCATGAGTATTTTCGTAAAGGGTTTTCTGCTGTGTTAAAATGATTAGAGTATGAAAAACAGACTATTGAACCTCAATGTAAGGTCCCTAAGAGAGCCCTGTGTCTGGAGGAAGTCCAGCAAGAATAAGTCTGCAGTAATACTCTGTATCAGTAACCAATAGGCTTATCTAGGAGAGGCAGAAATGACAAAATAACAATGGTCTAAGTAAGATAGAAGTGATTTCTCCCTCGCTTAAGGGAAATGGAGTGGTAAGTGCGTCCAGAGCTGAAAGGCGGCTCTATCCTAAAGTCCTCAGGAACTCATGCTCCTTCCATCTCACTGCTCTCCCATCTCCAGACTGTGACAACAGGATCTGCATTTTGGGCAGCAAGATAGAGGGAAAGACAAAGAACAAGAAAAAGGTGAATGATTTTTCATTCCATTGTACAGAACCTTGTCACATGAGTACATGTGGCTACAAGGGAAGCTTCCATTCTGAGAAGCCATGTACGCAGCCAAAAACTAGGAGTTTTAGCACCCAGGAAACAGGCATTTGAGGACAACTAGCAATCTCTATCACTCACCGCAACTGAGCTGTCCCAGCTTTTACCCTCTGATTACATCCCCTGGACTTATCACTGAGGCCTCATGACATTCATAGCCCGATAATTTCAACTCTTACCCATATTTACTTATCTACTTACGATGCATTTATCCACTTCATCCCCCAAAGAATTAAAAGTGCCCTAAATATGTGCATTCATCAAGATGATAAGGAAAAGGAACTTCCTAGCAACAAAAGCATAATGGAAATAAAAGAGAAATGCAAGTACAGTTATTCCTCTCCTGAGACCTATGAGAAATCGCTGAGAATCTTGACCGGCAACTCACCTGGACGCCTGCTGACCCCACCTCTCCAACCACACCTTCTGCCTCTGTGTGTTGAGTACTCAGAATGCAGACGAGCTTATGTCATGTCTCTACTGTGTACACTCTGCTGAGCTATTCCACTTAAGGAGTCTGTACACTCAGCCCAGGCCACAGAAACGGGCATGACTCCTGGCCTCATATTCACAGCCCGGAGTATGCTGTTATTTTCATCAGCCTTTAAACACCCCTACTGTACCAAAAACAGCACTGCCCATCCCATGGCAGAAAAGATAAAATACAGAGGTACACATTTGCTGTTTGCCCAAACGGGAAAGAAACAAACATTTTCTACATTTTTCTTTCTATTTCCAAGTTTTCTTTTTTATGTTTTTCTTTAAGTGCTAAATGCAAAAAGAGAGCATAAACAGTAAGTTCTAACCTTTACCATCCATGTTGAGCAGCTCTAATTGTATCTGGGTTGGCAGTTAGGTTGAAAAACATGTTTCTAAAGCAAACTTAAGTAACTGCAAATGTCCTCCTAAAATGCCAGGGAACTCAAAACCTGGGTATGTATGCAAATAGACCTTTGAAACTGGTCTGATGGAGCTGCTGTTTTGATCATGGACACCTTTAAAAAAGTTTTTTGTTTGTTTGTTTGTTTTTTCAGATGGAGTTTCGCTCTTGTTGCCCAGGCTGGAGTGCAATGGCACGATCTCGGCTCACTGCAACCTCCGCCTCCTGGGTTCAAGTGATTCTCCTGACTCAGCCTCCAGAGTAGCTGGGATTACAGGCATGCACCACCACACTTGGCTAATTTTTGTGTTTTTATTAGAGACAGGGTTTCACCATGTTGGTCAGGCTAGTCTTGAACTTCTGATCTCAGGTGATCCACCTGCCTCAGCCTCCCAAAGTGCTGGGATTACAGGCATGGGCCAACGCGCCCAGCCAAAACAGGTTTTATGTATTTATTATTTCTATCTGATACTCAAGGCTAGCCCAAGTTCTGGCTCTAACAAAATGCCTGTAATTCTAAATATGATTTTTCTTTTCTAGCCTGTATTTTCAAAGTTCCTCATCTTAAAGGAGCCTTGAACATGTAGGATTAAGAGCTTTCTCCCTTTACCCATTTGCAAAAAGCAAACCAGTCCTGGGCTGGCTATATGGTCTTATGACCTGTGCTGGCTTACAAAGCTCCACCCTAAAAAATGTGCCATGCTTGGTTCTGCTATTGCCATGTTGAAGTTCTTAAAAATTTTACCTTCAAATTCATAAGTTTTGTAAGTTAATGGAGGGGCAATGGAGCATGTGCATGAATGGAGGTGTTACGTAGCTCTGAAAATATTCCAAACACTTTCTGCGTTAAGTGACAGATGTTTTGCTGTGATAAGAACATGGAGCATAGTCCCCTTCCCTGTCAGAATGTTACATCACACTTTTTCAGACCACATATGTGAGTTATTGGCCTCAACGACTAGACTCCAAAACACATATAAACCCAAGATTTTGGCAGACAGATTGAGAGCTCAGGCTGCAACAGGGCTAATCTCTGTCAGCGTTTGAGCTAGCTTTCAAAGCCTCGCCAGCCCACATGGCACTGGCACCACTTGCTAGTGTCCAGGGATCTTGCACATTGTCTCGGATCTTCCTCACATCCACAGAGGCCTACTTCCATTCTAAGCAACTAAACTGTAATCTTTGGACTTGAGATGAAATTAGAACTAATTATGTGGATAATATACCTCATCTGTGGAGTATAATCTCTGTGAGATTTGTTCTTGTTATTTTCCCCTTCTTTGACCATTAAAAAAAGAATCTCTTTGTATGGCAATAAACCATGTGATTCCTGAAATCATACTTTGATCATCTCCTTATAGCCATACCAGATAGGAGGAGAAATGTACAACATGCATGTGCTTCATCCCCTTGCAGTTCTGGTCACATAGTGTTCACGGCACCTGTGAGCACAGAATTCCCATGGACCTGTGGTGTATGGGGGTTCAATGAGACTCAAAGCAAGTGCATGGTAAGTGCATTACATTGCTGATGACTGAGCAAGTAGGGGTGCTGACAGTTCCCAGAAACAGAACCTGCTTCCAATGCAAAAACAAGGCAATGGCATTCTAAGAAACATGAAAAACTAAGGAAACCTCCCATGTCCTTTCTTATTTGTGCTATTTTCCTATATTAGCCAATCACATAGGCTGAAATGATGGCACAAAAGGAAAGGGAAAGACAGGGCCACCCATAGTTCCTTTTCTTTTCAGTTCTTCCTTGCCAGTAAGCTGAAGGTAGAGAGGGCTGGTAGAATGCCAGGGTATCAAGAAGTGAAATAAAAAGAGTTCAGTTAGTTTCCTGCAATGTTTTCACTGTTATGGTAAGAACAAAATATATATTCATGTGCGAACTGTGAAAAATGACTTATGTAATTTTGGTCATACCACGTATGAGTTAAATACTCTCCAATCTGCATTTAAAACTGGCATTGGGCTGGGCACGGTGGCTCATACCTGTAACCCCAGCACTTTGGGAGGGTGAGGCGGGCGGATCACTTGCGGTCAGGAGTTGGAGACCAGCCTGGTCAACATGGCAAAACCCATCTTTACTAAAAACACAAAATTAGCTGGGCCTGATGGTACATGCCTGTAGTCCCAGCTATTCAGAAGTTTGAAGTGGGAGGATCACCTGAGCCTGGGAGGCAGAGGTTGCAGTGAGTCAACACGGCACCACTGCACTCCAGCCTGGGCGACAGAGCAAGAAGAGAGAGAGAAAAAAAGAAAAATTGGCATTGCATGAGGTAAACATGAATATTAAAGTTCAGACTAATCATTAAAATTGTTATTTTTCTTTATCTATAATGATATCAAATAGCAACAAACAAACAAACACAAAACAACAAAACCCCCAAAACCCAAAAACCATGTCAAGTTCAGAGAGACTATGGAAGAGAGTAAAACTCTTTTTCCTTTATGTGCCTTTAAGGATACTTTTCTCCCTACTTTTTGAACAAGGAGCCCCACATTTTCATTTTACACTAGGTCTCACAAATTATGTAGCCAGCCCTGAATCAGTCCCAGTTCTACTTCTAAATTTACTGTCTTTTGTTCTATCTAAATTTTTGTCATATTTGCTAGTGAGGCCCAAACGCAGCCCACTGGCAAGCTAGGCTTGCCCCATCTGAAGGCTCTTTCCAGTTATTTGAAAGCTGAGTTAATAAGGGAACCAGGATGTGCATTAGTACATTTCTCATCTTGTAAGTAAGCAAGTACATTCAGCACATTCTAACACTTGTAAACCTATCAACACTCTCCACCAGGTGTCTCTAGCAGATTTGTGCAGGTGCAGATGTAACATTAAAGGCAAATTGTGGCAGACATCTTGTCTTGGCTAACTTCTTCAATGGGTCACTTTTTAACTGCATCATGTTTTTTTGTTTTTGTTTTTGAGACAGTCTGGCTTTGTCGCCCAGGCTGGAATGCAGTGGCAGGATCCCCACTCACTGCAATCTCTGCCTCCTGGGTTCAAGTGATTCTCCTCTGCCTCAGCCTCCCAAGTAGCTCGACTATAGCCAAGTGCTACCATGCCCGGCTAATTTTTTGTATTTTTAGTAGAGATCGGGTCTCACCATGTTGACCAGGCTGGTCTGGAACTCCTGCGTTCAGGCAGTCCACCCACGTAGGCCTCCCAAAGTGCAAGGATTACAGGCGTGAGACCTGAAACCGCGCCGGCTTTTTTTTTGAGACAAAGTCTCACTCTGTCACCCAGGCTGGAGTGCAGTGGCGTGATCTTGGCTCACTGCAACCTCTGCCTCCCAGGTTCAAGTGATTCTCTGCCTCAGCCTCCCGAGTAGCTGGGACTACAGGCACGTGCCACCACGCCCGGCTAATTTTTTGTGTATTTTTAGTAGAGACGGGGTTTTACCATGTTGGCCAGGATGGTCTCCATCTCTTGACCTTGTGATCTGCCTGCCTCGGCCTCCCAAAATGCTGTGACTACACAGGTGTGAGCCACCACACCTGACCCTTTTTTTTTTTTTGAGACAAAGTCTCACTCTGTTGCCCACGCTAGAGTGCAGTGGTGTGATCTCTGTTGGCTCACTGCAACCGCCGCCTCCCAGGTTCAAGAGACTTTCCTGCTTCAGCCTCCCGTGTAGCTGGAATTACAGGTGCCCACCACCACATCTGGTTAATTTTTGTATTTTTAGTAGAGACGGGGTTTCACCATGTTGGCCAGGCTGGTCTCGAACTCCTAATCTCAAGTGACCCACCCACTTTGGCCTCCCAAAGTGCTGGGATTACGGGCATGAGCCATGGTGTCTAGCTTGCATCATTCTAAATAAACCATCTTCCTTAACCAACTCATTCCTTTTATTGTGTTTTAAATTGTCATTAAATAATCCTTAAAAAACTGGAAAAATATGGAGAAGTAAAAAGGAGGAGAAAAATCCAACGTTCAAACATAACTACCGAGAACATTTTAGTCAATGTTCCTAGAATTGTTTTTCTTCTATGAGTAAAAGAATAAAGATTCAAACCACAAAGTGGCAGAAGATATTTGTAATACATATCTGACGAAGGACTTTTGTCTAGAAGAATAATTAAATCAGTTCAAAAGTTTACAAGAAATAAAGAGCCAATGAATATGCTTGATAATGTACATACTTGAACAATTCTCTGTTTCATTAAATGTTTTTATTTTTGTTTTTGTTTTTTGAGACAGAGTCTTGCTCTGTCGCCCAGGCTAGAGTGCAGTGGCACAATCTTGGCTCACTGCAACCTCCACCTCCAGGGTTCAGGCGATTCTCCTGTCTCAGCCTCCCAAGTAGCTGTAATTACAGGTGACTGACACCATGCCCAGCTAATTTTTTTATTTTTAGTAGAGATGAGGTTTCACTGTGTTGGCCAGTCTGGTCTCAAACTCTTGACCTCAGGTGATATGCCTGCCTTGGCCTCCCAAAGTGCTGGGATTACAGGCGTGAGCCACTGCGCCTGGACAAGATAAATGTTTAGAGGTAAAATTGCTGGATCAAATATGTCAGTGGGTACCTACTGACAAAGGGCCCTCTAGAAAAGGTACACCAATTAACCCTTCATCAGTTGGGTGTGGTGACTCATGCTTGTAATCTCAGCACTTTGGGAGGCTGAGGCAGGAGGATTACTTGAACCCAGGAGTTACCAGCCTGGACAACATAGCAGCAAAACAAAACAACCTCTCATCAACAGAGGATGAGAATGCTCATTACTTATATCCTTGCCAACACTAGATGGTATCAGTCTTTCAAAATCTAATACGTAAAAAAGGTAGATCAGGTTGTTTTAATACTCTATTGCTTTCTTTAGAACTAATTATATGCTGATGAGATTAGTTGGCCAATTGTATGTAATAGTGAAGTCCACTGTGTTACTTGACTTGTATGATTTTATGATGCAAAGTAGAAAAAAGTTTAAATAGTTGGATTTTATAGTCAGTGAGAAACATTATAGAGAAGTGTGAACTCAATAGAAGTTTGAACTTCAAGAAGCTTTTGAAGGATTTGAGCTGTCCAGCCACACAATGAGCCACATTCTAACTACTGTTAATCCTACAGATATTAGACACATTTAAGTAAAATCTAGATGACCTTTTTTTCTGGGATTCCAGCCATGACATCTAGTTTTCATGATGAATCAGATACCCTATATTAAATTTTTTAAGTATAAAATTATTTTTGAGACAGTGTCTTGCTCTGTCACCCAGGCTGGAGAGCAGCAACATTGCAGCCTCAAGCAATCCTCCCACCTCAGCATCCCAAGTACCTGGGACTACAGGTGCATGCCACCACGCCTCACTAATTTTTAAATATTTTTTGTAGAGATGAGGTTTCACCATGTTGGCCAGGCTGGTCTTGAACTCCTTGGCTCAAGCAATCCACCTGCCTCAGCCTCCCAAAGGGGTGGGATTACAGGCATGAGCCTCCACTCCCACCTGTAAAATTCAAATATATTTTATTTTATTTTATATTTTATTTCATTTTATTTTATTTTATTTTATTATTTTATTTTATTTATTTTATTTTTTGAGACAGTGTCTCGCTCTGTTGCCCAGGCTGGAGTGCAGTGGCGTGACTTCGGCTCACTGCAGCCTCTGCCTCCCGGGTTCAAGCGATTCTCATGCCTCAGCCTCCTGAGTAGCTGGGATTACAGGTACACATTAACATGCCTGGCTAATTTTTATATTTTGTAGTAGAGATAGGGTTTTGCCATGTTGGCCAGGCTGGCGTTGAACCCCTGACTTCAGGTGATCCACCTGCCTCAGCCACCTGAAGTGCTGGGATTACAGGCATGAGTCACCATGCCAGGCCTAATATGTATACTTAAAATATATATATATATTCTTTATGCATTTTCACCTAAAGATACCATCTATTTCTGTAGCTTCAACTATGACTATATATTTGATCCCCAAATTTATAAAAGGAAGAAAGGAAGGAAGGCATAAATTGCAATAGGAAAAAGCCCTAATCTCTCTTTTCAACTCCAAACCCACATTTCCAACTGCCCACTGGCCATTTCCACCTCCATGTTTTGCCAGTCCATGGAACACCAGGTCCCAAAGTAATCATCTTCCCTCTCCCCCTCACCCTGGCCCCCAGTTAGACTCAAGTATTACGGTTTTCTGATCATAGATTTCCCCTTTATATTCTTCCCTGAGGAAAAAATTCTGAAGTTCTGTTCTCATGTAGGGGCTTTCTCCCTGCTCTCTCCCCATTTCCTGACTTCCAACATTTTTTTTCATTTCAACTTCCACATCACCACTTTGGCAAGACCTCTCCTTGCCTCTGACCCATACTAGTACATTGCTACAGTCTGAATGTATGCGTCCCTCCAAAATTCATATGTTGGAACTTAAACCCCGAAGTGACAATATTAAGAGGCAGGGTTTTTAAGAGGTTTTAAGGAGTTATGATAGCTCTGCCCTCATGAGTGGGATTAGTGCCCTCAGAAAAGCAGTCAAGGAGCCAGGTGCGGTGCCTCACGCCTGTAATCCCAGCACTTTGGGAGGCCAAAGCGGGTGGATCATTTGAGGTCAGGAGTTCAAGACTAGCTTGGCCAACCTGGTGAGACCCCGTCTCTACTAAAATTACAAAAATTAGCCAGGTGTGGTGGCACGCGCCTGTAATCCCAGCTATTCGGGAGGCTGAGGTAGGAGAATCGCTTCAACCCGGGAGGCAGAGGTTGCAGTGAGCCACGATCTCACCACTGCACTCCAGCCTAGGTGACACAGCGAGACTCCATCTCACACACACAAAAAAGTCAAGGGCTGAAGGAAACCAGGTAGGCCCTTTTTGCCTTTTTGCCCTTCTATCTTCCTCCATGTGAGGATGCAGCAACAAAGCACCATCTTGGAAGCAGAGCACCACCCTCACCAGACACCAAGTCTACTGGTGCCTTGATCTTGAAATTCTCAGCCTCCAAAATTTTAAGAAATAAATTTTCTTTTTTTGCAAATTACCTGGTGTTAGGTATTTTGTTACAGCAGCAGAAACATACTAAGACACACACATCTACTGCCAGCAGGGCTTTGAGCATCGGCAGTCATTTAAGGAAGCCTACATTAGGGGTTCTGCTGCCGTGGATGATATATGACTGTAGGTGGGGCACAACTCTCTGTGTTGCAGTCTCTTCATTAGTAAGATAGTCACAAGGGGCCCTTCCAATGCCAACACTGTATAACTGATTCTTAGGCCCTTATTTCCCTAATAACTCTGGTGACTTTCTGCTAGCTCCTAGGCTTTAGCTTGGCATTCAAGGCCTTCTTCCTGCTCGACCCCATTCCCCACAAAAAAGGATTTGAAAGAGTAACAGGTAGTCAGTGAAACTGCAGGCAGAGCACCAAGGTCACTGCTCTACACTCCTCTTTTCTCTGAGATCTGAAGCCCTTCGATGTTGGCTGCTCAAAGTCCCTAAACTCCAATTTCTGTCTTGCTAGGTCAGTGAGGCAGCTGCAAGCAGGAATTCTCTTTCTCTGTCTCTAAGTCCCTCAATATGAATCTGCAAATGTCTTAGGCTCGGCAAAGATTTTTTAAGCAAAATACTGAGCACTAATCATAATGAAGAAACAGGAAATAACCTTGATGATCATCAATAGAAGAATGGTTGAAATAAAATGTCTAAATATAATGCTATATTATACAGCCAATAAGAAAGAGGAGTTAGATCTAGATGCATTGGTATGAAAAGATATACATGGTATACTGTGTTGCTAAGTGAAAAAAGCAATTTATAGAAGAGTGATCCAGTTTGTAAATTTAAAAAACATTTTTAAAAATCTAAGTATATACAACAAACTACTCATAGTAATTATGCCAAAGGGAGGGCCTACAAAATATCTTCATTTTCTCTATTATAGTTGTTGTTTGTTTGCAACAAGCAAGAATTACTTTTATAACTAGGGAAAACAGTGATATAAAAGTTGATACAACATTTCATTTAGAAAAAAGTAACATTTGGGCTACAAGTTATATGTATTCTCTGGAATATAAACTTGATGAGAGTAGAGACCTTGTCTGTTTTATATATGGCTGTGTTCCCAGCACCTAGAACAGTGTAAATCACAAAGTAGATACTTGGTAAATATTAGTTGAATAATTGAATGAATGAATGAATATGACCAGAATTATTTGACATGAATGTTAAGACACTGGAGAGAGTTTCCTATATCTAGTTATCTTCAAAGGAGTATTACATGTGGTATATGCAAGAATATTTTAAGGGGGATTACTTGAATACTGATATGTACTTTCCCCCAAATAAACATTCCTGGAATATGCTTTATTTTTATTTTTATTTATTTATTTTTTGAGACGGAGTCTCACCCTGTTGCCCAGGCTGGAGTGCAATGGCACGATCTCAGCTCACTGCAACCTCTGCCTCCCTAGTTCAAGCAATTCTCCTGTCTCAGCCTCCCGAGTAGCTGGGATTACAGGCATGCACCACCACACCTGGCTAATTTTTTTTGTATTTTTAGTAGAGACGGGGTTTCGCCATATTGGCCAGGCTGGTCTCGAACTCCTGACCTTGTGATCCGCCTGCCTCAGCCTCCCAAAGTGCTGGCACTACAGGCGTGAACCACCACTCTCGGCCTGGAATATGCTTTAAACATATTTATTTATCTATTTATTTCTCTGCTGAAACTGCAATTTCCTTAATATCATGGCCTATTCTTCTGTGCTCTGTATCACTCCATTTTAATAAGGACTGTACCAGAACTTCGGGTGCCTAATAATCAACTGAATAATTGCTCAATTATTGATATTTCATTACTTATTTATTATCAATGATAAAAAATGATGCCTTGGGGCCGGATACAGTGGCTCATGCCTGTAATCCCAGCATTTTGGGAAGCCGAGGCAGGAAGATTGCTTGAGCCCAGGAGTTCAAGACCGGTCTGGGCAACATAGGGAGTCCCCATCTCTACAAAAAATAAAAATAAAAAAATTAGCCAGGCTTGGTGGCATGCACCTGTGGTCGCAGCACTCAGGAGGCTGAGGTAAAGAAATCACTTGAGCCTGAGAGGTCGAGGCTGTAGTTAGCAGTGGCCGTGATCATGCCATTGCACTCTAGGCTGGGTGACAGAGCAAGACCCTGTCTCAAAAAAATAAAAATAAAAATAAATTTTGAAAAAAATGTCTTGGTATTTAAGGATGGAAACTTTATTTCTATTTGATTTCGGCAACATTAAACTTAGTAGAGTGTCAGCTTTCAATCAAGCTGAGTGAGGATGGAATATGGTTCCTTTTACATTCTCTATGTGCTATATCATAATATTTTTAATATAGGATACACAGAAAAATGTTGCTATTACAGTCAAATTTTCAACAATAGCAACAACACAAAACTTATGTTTACCACTCAGGGCTTTTTGCTTTGAAGGGAAACTTTATTTACTGCAAAATATTTTAAAACCAAGAAGATGAAAACACTTGATTTATACAGATTATGGAGAATAGTAAAATTTTTAGCTGAAGAGACCTTTCAGATACCAATTCCCAGCTCATTTATTTTATATTACAGCCTCTCAGACCTAGAAAAGTTGAGTAATCTGTGCACAGTGAGGGGACTCAGTGCCCTCAGACTAATGGTCTCACCATGAACAGTTGTTATATTTTTAATAATAAATGCTATTTGGTTTTAAGTACAAAGCATTTTTAATTGTTTCAGCTTTTATGTTGAGATATATTTTAAAATATCATGCAGTAAAAACACCCAAATTCTATTCGCTATTTGTACAAGTCAGTGAGTATACAAATATCTGTTACCTTATTGTTAATTTAAATCTGCAATTATTAAGATATTGTTTTACCTACACTGCTCCTCCTGAATTATATAAGTCTATCATCATATAGCAAAACATCTAGTTTGAAGAAGGATCATTTAAGTTTAAATTAACTCAGTAAATTCCCAGACAACCAAACGGTAAGATGAATCAAGCCATAGCTTATGGCATATAGAACATTGTTCTATGTGATTTCCTGAATGGAAAAGAAACCAGTCTATTATGCTGAATCGATAGGCAATGGTGACATTCTGGATATCCCAGCAATAGGTTCTCCAGAAAGAAATAATAATAAATACATTTTCGTTTATTGCCAATATAACACTTTGACAGGGATACAGAAAAACTAGAAAATGTCTAGAGAAAGTGACCAGATAGTGAAGATTTTCTTGTTATTCCAATTGGTGTCATTTCCCCCCATCCCACACCTACAGTGTTTGTTTTAAAATAATATTTAGGAAATACTGAATTCCATATATTAATCTTGTGCCTTGCTATGTTATAGAAATCTATTAATTTTAACAATTTTTCAGTTTGGTTCTCCTGAATGTTCTAGGTATACAATCAAATAGCACAAATAATTTTGCTTCTTCCTTTCCAACATGTATAATCCATACTTTATTTTCTTTGCATTGGCTAGAAGTTCTGGAAGAATGTGGAGGATGAGTTTAAGTACGTACAGTTTTCTGGCTCCTTAACATGCACCGATTATCCTTAGTAATGAGAGCTTGTCATGAAAAATAAACAGTAACTTTATCTAGCAAGGAAGGAGAATTTCCTAATTTGCTGTATGATATCTTGGGTCCTTTGGTAGCATTCAACATGTGGCACTCCTACTGGGCAGAGATTTTTTTTTTAGAGTCAGCATCTTGCTCTGTCACCCAGGCTGAAGTGTAATGGCATGATCATGGCTCACTGCAGCTTCAAACTCCTGGGCTCAAGCAATCCTCCCACCTCAACCTCCCAAGTCACTGGGACTACAGGTGTCAGCCTCCTCCCCTGGCCTGGGTGGAGTTGTGCTTGGCTTATAAAAAAGATATGGTCCAGTCAGTAGTGACAAGGAGAAAATGGGATGATTTTACTCAAAAAAAACACGAGGCAAGCCCCCCACCAGCTGTACTGAATTACAACTGACATACAATAAACTGCACATAAAGTATACAATTTGGTAAGTTTTACCCCTGAAATGATCACCACAATCAAGGTAAGGAACATATCTATGATGCTCCAAAATTTCCTCATGCCCCTTCGTAATTTTTCTCTCTTTCCCCTCCCTGCTCTACCCCAACCTCCATTCCCGGGGAACCACTGATCTGTTTTCTGTTCCTACAGATTAGTTTGCATTTTCTAGAGTTTTATAAATGGAATTATATCGGACTCTTTTTGGGGTGTAGTGGTGTCTGGCTTTTTTCACTGATGATAACTACTTTTATATTCATCTGTGTGTGTTTGTTTATTCGTTAATGCACTCATCAGTAGTTTGTTCTTTTTATTTCTGAGTATTATTCTGTATGAATATACAATTTGCTTATCCATTCACATGTTGGTGGACATTTGACTTGTTTCTAGTTTTTGGCTATTACAAATAAAGTTGCTATGTACATTCATGCATGTCCTCATGTGAACACATGCCTTCATTTCTCTTGGGGTTATACCTGGGAGTGGAATAGCCGGGGTAGATTTATGATTAACTTTTCAAGAAACTGCCAAATTATTTTCCAAAGTGGTAGAATCACCAGCTTTGTCTGAGGTTCCATTTGTTCCACATTCTCTTCATCATTTGGTATGCTGCTTTTTATTTACCTATTTCTTTATTCACCTTTTCTTCTCCATATGTACTGGTATCTCACTGTGGTTTTGACATGTTTCCCTAATGTAGGTTTCTTAACTTTATCACTATTGACATTTTGGACCAAACAATTCTTTGTGGGGAGGGGCTGTCCTGTGCATTGTAGGAGGTTTAGCAGCATCCCTGGCTTCTACTCACTACATGCTATTATGCTGATGCAAAAGTAATTGCAGTTTTTGCCATTTAAAAGTACCCGCTCCCCAGTTGTGACAATCAAAAATGTCTCCAGACACTGCCAAATGTATCTGGGGTGTAGGGGCAAAATTGTGCCCAGTTTAAAATACTGCTCTAATGACCACTGATAATGAACAACTTTTCATGTGCTTATTTGCCATCAATGTGTTTTCTTTGGTAAAGTGTCTTTTTATTGCTAAGTAGTATTCTACTGTATGAATATACAATTTCCTTATCCATTCACATGTTGATGGACATTTTGGCTTGTTTCCAGTTTTTGGCTATTACAAATAAAGTTGCTATGTACAATCATATATGTCTTCATGTGAATTTGAAAAAATTTTGTTCATTTTTAAACAAAAGAAAATTTGTTGTTTGTCATATTACTGTTGAGTTGTGAGAGTTCTTACATATTCTACATAAAAGTCATTTGCTGGTTGTATGTTTAAAACTAATTTCTCCCTTTTTGTGCCTTGCCTTTTCATTTTTATAACACTGCATTTTGAAAAGCAAACATTCTTAATGCTGATGAAGTCCAATGTATTGATTATTTTCTTTTCATAGTTTGTGTTTTCATATCCTATTTAAGAAAGCTTGACAAAGATAACAAGTTTTCCCCTGTGTTTTCTTCTGGGAATTTGATGGTTTCAGCTATTATATTTAGGTCAATAATTTTTTTGCACAATATTTTAGATAGGGGTCTTGCTATGTTGCCCAGGCTGGTCTCAAATTACTGGGCTCAAGCAATCCTCCCAGCTCAGCCTCCCAGGTAGCTGAGATTACAGGCACATGTCACTGCTCCAGCTCTCAGTTAATTTTCATATACGGCATGAGGTAAAATTGAGCTTTACTTTTTAAATAAGAATATCCATTTGTCCCAGCACTTATGTTGAAAACATTATCTTCCTCTGTTGAATTGCATTGGTAGCTCTGTTGAAAATCAATTGACCATATATATATATATGTAAGTCTGATATCTGGACTCCCTCTTCTATTCCATTGATCTCTTTGATTGTCTTTATAGTAATATTACAGTATCTTGATTACTGTAGGTTATAATAAGTTTTGAATTTGGACAGTGTATGTCCTCCAACTTTGACCTTTTTCAAAGTTTCTTTGAATATTCTAGAACATTTGAATTCCTTTTTTCTTTTTTTTGTCAGGATCTCGCTCTGTCACCTAGGCTGGAGTTCAGTACAGCGATCACAGCTCACTGCAGCCTCAATCTCTCAGGTTCAAGCAATCTTCCTACCTCAGTTTCCAGAGTAGCTGGAACTACAGGTGCATGCTACCATGCCCAGCTAATTTTTAAATTTTTTTGTGGAGACAGAGTCTCCCTATGTTGCCCAGGCTGGTCTCAAACTCCTGGACTTCAGCAGTCCTCCTGCCTCAGCCTCGTAAAGTGCTGGGATCACAAGAGTAAGCCACCACACCTAGCTGACCCTTTGAATTTCTGTGTACATTTTAGCATCAGTTTGTCAATCTCTACAAATAAGCTTGCTGGGATTTTGATTGGGATTGTGTTTAATCTATAAATTGGAAAAGAAATGGCAAGCCTGTAATCCCAGTACTTTGGGAGGCCGACGTGGGCGGATCACGAGGTCAGGAGTTCGAGACTAGCCTGGCCAATATGGTGAAACCCTGTCTCTACTAAAAATACAAAAATTAGCCAGGCATGGTGGCAAGCGTCTGTAGTCCCAACTACTCAGGAGGCTGAGGCAGAAGAATCATTTGAACCTGGGAGGCGGAGTTTACAGTGAGCCAAGATTGTGCCACTGCATACCAGACTGGTTGACAGAGCAAGACTCCGTCTCAAAAAAAAAAAAAGAAAAAAAAAGAAATCGCATTTTAAATAACATTTAGGCTTCTAATCTGGTAATACGATGAATCACTTCCATTTATTTAGGTTTCCTTTAATTTCTTTCAACTATAGTTTTTAGTGTACAGGTATTTTTGATACCATGTAAAATATGTTTTATAAATTTAAATTCGTATTGTTTTTTGTCTATACAGAAAATTACACTTGATTTTTAAATTGAATTCTGTATCTTGCAAACTTGATACTCTCACTTATTAGGTCTACTTTTTCTACAAACTTGTTTGTGGATTGTTGAGGATTTGCCACATAAACACATTATCTATGAATAAAGTTTTAGTTTCTCCTTCTCATCTAGATACTATTTATTTTTGCCTCATCACATTAAATAGAATCTCTAGTTCAATTTTGAAGAGACACTGGATTTTTATCAAATGTTTGTTCTATAGTATTGAGATGATAATATGATATTATCTTTTTGTTTTGTTAATATGGAAAACTACATTGATTTTTTTAAGCTTCCATTCATGAGATAAACCCAGTGGATCATGATGTGTTAGGCTTTTAAATATATTGCTGGATTCAACTTTGCTATAATTTGATTACAAATTTTTACATCCATGTGAGAGCTATTGGCCCTGACGGATTTTCTTATACTATCTTTGGTTTTGAGATCAGGGTAATGAATTCATAAATTCATTAAATTCATAAACTTCATAAATTAAGTTGGGAAGAGTTTCCTTTTCTATAGTTTTCTGGAAGCATTTATACAGAAGTGGTATTATTTATTAGTTAAATGTTTGGTAGAATTTAATAAAGCCATCTGGGCTTATAGTTTTCTTTGTGGAAGAGTTTTAAACTGCATATTCAATTTCTTTAATAGATATGTGCATATTTCTATTATGTTATCTATTTCTTGTTGAGGTAGCTTTGATAGTCTGTATCTTTGAAAGAATTTGTGTGTTACATCTAAATTGACAAATGTATTAGCTTAAAATTGTTCATATTTTCTTATTATCCTTTTAATAGGATCTGTAATGATATCCTGTCTCCCATTTTTTTGTATTAGTAATTTGTATATTCTCTCTTTATCTCATATCCAATCTGGTTAGACACTTATCAATTTTATTGATCTTGTCAAAGAACCAGCCTCGAATTTTATTGATGTGACAAAGATCTTTTATATGTGACACCAAAACCATAACCCGTAAAATAAAATTGTTAAGTTGGACTTTATAATAATTAAACAACTTTGCTCTGCCAAAGAGAATGAAAAGATGTGCAATGAACTTGGAGTAACATCTGCAAATCACATACCTGGTAGGGGACTTGTATCCAGAATATGTAAACAGCCTTCAAAACTCAACAATAAGAATATAAACAACACCATAAAAAATGGGCAAATGATCTGAACAGACACTTTACTAAAGAAGAGATATATGTCAAATGGTGCGTGTAAAGATGCTCAACATCTTTAGTCATTACGGAAAGGCAAATTAAAAGCACAGTGACATACCACTGCACACCTATTAGATTAAACTCAAAACACTGCAAACAAGAAGTATTAGTAAAGATGCAGAGAAACTGCCATGTATTGCTTGTGGGAATGAAAAATATTACAGCTACCTTGAAAACTGGCTGTTTGTTACAAACTTAAAACATATACTTATCATACGCCCCAGCAGTCCCACTCTTAGGTATTTGCTCAAGTGAATTGGAAACATTTGTTCACACAAAACCTGTATGCAGATGTTTACAGAAAGATTTTAACAACAACCAATAACTGGAAACAACCTATATATCCTTCAACCAGTGAATGGATAAAAAAAAATTGTTCTGTATATACAATGGAATACTGCTCAAGCAATAAAAAGGAATAAACTACTGTTTCATACAATATTAATAAACCTTAAACAGATATTGCTAAGTGAAAGAAGCCAGACCTGAGAGGCTATATTTTATATGATTCCATTTATAGTGGACTCTTGAACAACACAGGTTTGAACTGTGTGGGTCTACTTACATGCAGATTTTCCTCCCCCTCTGCCACTCCTGAGAAAACATACCAACCCTTCCTCTTCCTCCTCTTCCTTAGCCTACACAACATGAAGATGATGAGGATAAAGACCATTATGATGATCCACTTCCACTTAATGAATAATAAATATATTTTCAGTTCCTTATGATTTTAATGTTTTTCTTAGCTTACCATATTATAAGAATACAATATATAATACATATAACATACAAAATTTGTGTTAATCAATTGTTAGTGTTATCAGTAAGGCTTCCCATCAACAGTAGTTATTAGCAGTTAAGTTTTCCAGAGGTCAAAAGTTGCATGTGAATTTGTAACTGTGTGGGGGTTGGTGTCCTTATCCCGGAGTTGCTCAAAGGTCAACTGTATTTCACTTTTAAACTGTTTATGTTTTGTTTTCCTGATCATATGAGAACTCTTGAAGGGATAAGACATGTCTGTAGTTTCTATGGCATCTAGCATAGCACCTTGCATGTAATAAGTACTCAAATAGTTACATTTTGGGGGAGCAAAAAGTTATACATGGATTTTTCAGCTGCATGGGAGAAGGGAGCTGGCACCCCTAATTGCCACGTTGTTCAAGGATCAACTGTATATGACATTCTGGAAAAGATAAACTATAGGAACAGGGTACCAATACATGGTTGCAGGGTGGGGCATGTTAACTATAAAGGAGCACAGCACAAGGGAATTTTTGAGGCGATGGAACCACTTTTTATGTTACTGTGCTGATGGATATAAGACAGTGTATTTTCACAATCCATGGAACAATACACCAACCAGCATCACTGAATTGTATTGTATGCAAATAAAAAGTAGGAGATGAAATGCAGAACTTTAGCAAATGAATCTAATTGCATTACAGATGAATCGAATTACATTACACATGAATGACTACATTGAAAGGTTAAGAAAGGAGCTGATCTAAGTAATTTTGGAAAACAGTGTTTTGATTGGATATTATAGAGCTAAAAAAAATTTATTCCACAACACAGTACTCTAGTTGGCAAATTTGTTTCACACAGAGGTACTGGCGAATGACTCTGAAACTACTTGATGTGTATACTAGGTTTGAACAAATACTTATTCTGCACACAATGCAAGCCAGGTTTCACTGATAGAGAATAGTTACAAATAATCAAAGAGGGAATGTAAGAATAAACTCTATGATTCTGGACTGGAGTTGGAGGTATTAGCAGGAACTCATGTTTTGTTTTATTTTTAATTATATATAGTTAGGGAGGTACAGAAATAAATATTGATATGTATGTATAAATGAGTTAGTATATACATACATTTTCTCCTCTGTCCACTGAACGGATCTAGAAGCAGTCATACCTCAGTTATAATGAGCACATTTAGTTCATTCCTAATAAAAAGAACCAAGGTTCTCTGGAGACGCGATTGATTCCAGTGCTGTTGCAGGGTATCTTGTGATGTCAACGCTCCTTAAAAACATAAATAAATAGGCATGTAAAAAAGACACAGACATAAACAAAATGTGGTCTATACATATAATGAATATTATCAGCCTTAAAAAAGAATGTAACTCTGACACATGCTACAACATGGATGAGCCTTGAAGACATGTTGAGTGAAATAAGCCAGACACAAAAGGACAAATACTGTATGATTCCACTTACACGAGGTACCTAAGGTAATCTTGAGACAAAGTAGAATGGTGGTTGCCAAGGGCTTGGGGGAAGAGGCAATAGGAAGTTGCTGTTTAATGAACACAGAGATTCAGTCTGGGAAGATAAAGGGGTTCTAGAGATGGAAAGTGGTGATTTTTCTGCAACACTGTGAATATACTTGGTGCTATTGAGCTATACCTTAAAAATTGCTAACATGGGCCGGGGGCGGTGGCTCACGCCTGTAATCCCAGCACTTTGGGAGGCCGAGGCAGGCAGATCAAGAGGTCAGGAGATCGAGACCATTCTGGCTAACGCAGTGAAACCCCGTCTCTACTAAAAATACAAAAAAATTAGCTGAGCGTGGTGGCGGGCGCCTGTAGTCCCAGCTACTGGGGAGGCTGAGGCATGAGAATGGCGTGAACCTGGAAGGCGGAGCTTGCAGTGAGCCGAGATCACGCCACTGCACTCCACTCTGGGCAACAGAGCGAGACTCCATCTCAAAAGAAAAAAAAAATTGCTAACATGATAAATTTTATGTTATGTGTATTTTACCAAAATTTTAAAAAGTTTTACAATGCAAGTCATATGAAGACTAATTTGCAAAGATATTTTGATGAAATCCATTGCAAAATTATCCTTTTTGTATGTTTAAAATTCTGCTGAAATTAATAAATTAGACTCAAATTCCATCCTGAGAGAACAAAAAGGAGAGTAACCAACCTGAGTCACCATGACAAAAGCTGGAATAATTTAAGCAAGAAAATAAAAGTATTAGATTTTAAGTCAAAGAATAAAATAAGTATTCATGACTTCATACAAATATCAAGTATTGAATAAGTAAATAAAGAGAGAAAAGGGAAAAATTTTTCTGTATAAAAGAATTTCAATTAACAAATATAAAAGGAATGAAGAAAATAGAAAATCTCAACTAGAATACCACAGTTATGATAGCTGCAGGCAAGAACAATCAATGAATGCTAAAATTAATAAATAAAATTTTAAGGAGAAATAACATATTTGCAGAACATCAAAAGTATCTCCTCCTAAATATTGTTGATTATAAAGGGAAAGATAGTGACTTATCTTTGTCTGTTTGTGCTGCCTATAACAAAACACCTAAGACCAGGTAATTTGTAAATAATAGAGATGTATTTCTCACAGTTTTGGAGGCTGGGAAGTCCAGGATTAAGGTACAAGCATTTGGTGTCTGGTGAGAACTGCTCTCTGCTTCCAAGATGGTGTTTTGTTGCTGTATTTTCTGGAGGGGGCAAGTGCTGCATCCTCACATGGTAGAAGAGAGGGAAGGGCAGAAAGGGATGGAAGGAGTGAACTTGCCCCCTGAGCCCTTTTATAAGGTGCTAATTCTATCCACGAGGGCGGAACCTTCATGGACTAAGCACCTGCTGAAGGCCCCACCCTAAAGACTGTTGTATTAGGGATTAAGTTTCAACATGAATTTTAGAAGGGACAAAAACATTCAAACCATGGCAGTGACTTTACAGCAAAGAAACTTAGTACACAGAACTTCAGTGAGGGGATTAAGATTCATATTGCAGGTAGTGGAATATATGATGAGTGTGCTCTTGATATGATCTGAGAAGGGCACACTATCTTTGTGACAGTCTTCCCAAAAATATGTGGCCCTGATCTAACCATGAGAAAAAATCAGTTAACCTAAATTGAGGATCATTCTACAAGCTACCTGACCAGCATCCTTTAAAAGTATCAAGGTCATGAAAGACAAGGAAAGATTGAGGAGCTGTCATAGATGGAGGGAGACTAAAAGGACATAAATGTTATGTGGAATCCTGAATTAGATCCAGGAACAGAAAAAGGATATTGGTAGAAAGACTGGTGAAATCCAAATAGGGTTTGAATTAGGGTTTTGTTAGGGTATTGGTAGCAGTGTTAATTTCTTAGATGTGATACTTATACTATGGTAGAATGCTAACACTGGGGAAAGCTGGGTGAGAGATGTGTGGAAATTCTATGTACTGTCCTTGCAACTTCTCTAATGAATGCTAAAATTAATGAATAAAATTTATTTTTATTAATAAAATTAATAAGCGTAAATTATTTAAAAATAATTTTTTAAAAAGAAAAAATACTGACAATATAAGGTGAGGGCAAGTATGTGAAACAAGAGAACTGTCAACAAGAGTATAAATTCTTGCAAACACCTTGGAAATTGTTCGGTATTAACTAACAAAGGTGAAAACCTGCATATCCTATAGCTTAGCTATTGCACTTCTAAGTATATACTATACAAATTCATACCTATGTGTACCAAAGACAAGCACAAGGAAGTTCATAGCAGCATTATTTGTAAATACCAATGAATGGAAAAATCCAAATATCCATCAACGAAAGAATAAAAGAAAATAAAGTGAAATGTCTGTATACTGAAAATGAAATAACTACATACAGCAATATAATTTTGAGCAAAAGAAATTGTAGTAGGCCATTCTTGCATTGCTATAAAGATACCTGAGTCTAAGCATATGGCTCCTGCCTGTAATCCCACCACTCTGGGAGACTGAGGTGGTAGTATCCCTTGAGCCCAGGAGTTCAAGACCAGCCTGGGCAACATAGTGAGACTTTGTCTTTAAAAAAAAAAAAAAGGCTGGGCACGATGGCTCATGCCTGTAATCCCAGCACTTTGGGAGGCCAAGGCGGGTGGATTGCCTGAGGTCAGGAGTTTGAGACCATCCTGATTAACATGGTAAAACCCCATTTCTATCAAAAATACAAAAAATTCGCGGGGCATGGTGGTGTGCGCCTGTAATCCCAGCTACTCGGGAGGCTGAGGCAGAAGAATCGCTTGAACCCAGGAGGCAGAGGTTGCAGTGAGCTGAGATCACGCCATGGCACTCCAGCTTGGGCAACAAGAGTGAAACTCCCTCTCAAAAAAAAAAAAAAAATTACCCAGGCATGGTGGTGCACTTGTAGTCCCAGCTACCTAGGAGGCTGAGGTATATGGATCGTGTGAGCCTGGGAGGTCAGAGCATCAGTGAGCCATGATTGCACCACTGCACTCCAGCCTGGGTGACAGAGCAAGACCTTGTCTCAAAAAATAATTTAAAAAATAATAAAAAAAAAAGAAAAGGAATTCTGTAGACTGAGTGATTTATAAAGAAAAGAGGTTTAATTGGCTCACAGTTCTGAAGGCTGTATAGGGAGCATGGTGCCAGCATCTGCTCAGCTTCTGGTAAGATCTAAGGAAGTTTACAGTCATGGTGGAAGGCAAAAGGGGAGCCCCAGTATCACATGATGAATGCAGGAACAAGGGGAGGGTGGAGGGTGCAGGTGCCATACATATTTAAACAACCAGATCTTTTTTTTTTTTCCAAGCTGGAGTACAGTTGCACGCTCAGCTCACTGCAACCTCCACCTGAGCTCCACGCTCAGCTCACTGAACCTCCGGGTTCAAATGATTCTCCTGCCTCAGCCTCCCTAGTAGCTGGGACTACAGGCACGCACCACCATGCCCAGCTAATTTTTGTACTTTTAGTAGAGATGGTGTTTCACCATGTTCCCAGGCTGGTCTTGAATTCCAGACCTCGTGATCAGCCCACCTCAGCCTCCCAAAGTGCTGGGATTACAGGTGTGAGCCACTGTGCCCGGCCAACAACCAGATTTTGAGAGAACTCAGTATCACAAGGACAGCACCAAGTCATGAGGAATCCACCCCCATGACCCAAACACCTCCCAATGGCCCCACCTTCCACACTGGGGATTACATTTCGACATGAGATTTGGGTGGGGACATCTAAACTATACCAGAAATCAAACACAAGGCCAAGTGCGGCAGCTCACACCTGTAATCCCAGTACTGTGGAAGGCCAAGGCAGGAGAATCATTTGAGCTCAGGAGTTCAAGACCAGTCTGGGCAACATGGCAAGACCCTGTCTCTAATTAAAAAAATAAATAAATAAATCAAACACAAAAGATTTTATACTCTTTGATTCCACTTATATAAAGTCCAAAAACAGGCAAAACTACTCTGTGGGGTTAGAAATCAGAATGGTGGTTACCTTTGGGGAGAAAGAAAGAGGTAGTAATTTGTAAAGGTCACAAGGGGATCTTGTGGAGTGCTAGTAATGTTCAGTTTTTTGTGATTAGTGGCGATTACACAGTTTTTATTATATTTATTGTAACTCAGTTGTACTCTTATGATTTGTGTACTTTTTTGTATGTATGTTATACTCTAATAAAAAGTTTTAAAAATTAAAATATAATTTAATTGGTTTTTTTTTAACCACATAACTGAGATACATTTGAAGTGCCTTGCTTACTATTAGATAGGTGCACGGCTGGAAACAGGGAAGCCACTATGGAGACAGCTGCATTAGGTCCTGAGTTGGAGTGGTGTGTGTAGGGATAGGGTAGGTGAAACATAGCAATGCCGAGAGGATACAATGGGCAGAACTTAGTGTTTGATTGAAGATGATTAAAGATTTTGGACTATCTGCTTTAAGCCATAGGGACCAAATGGATTTTTCTTATGGGAGGAGGAACACGGTAGAAGAGATATTTTTGAAAAGTTAATCTGTGTACCACTCATAGCATATGTTGCCTGCTATTATAATTATGTTAATTATAACTGATCTATTTGTAGACATGTCCCTGTTAGTAAATCACAAGCCTCTCGATGGAAGGGACCTGATTTTATGCTTCTATATCCAGGGCCTAACTCTCTGCCTCACTAAAGTAGATTTATTGCCATTTAAGTCCATAAATAGAAGACAATAAACACCACATAATGTGGAACTGTATTGGGAATGAACAAGAAAAAAAAATCTTAGAAAGTACATGAAGGAAATGATATTAAAATATGTATTGTTAATTTTTAAAACTTGTATTAAACCATATATAGAAAGATTCTTGATTAACCTAGTGAAAAATAGCTATGTCAAAACAATAGCCAGCCTCATACTCAGTGGCAAAGCAATAGAGATATTTGTAGTAAAGAAAGTAGTAAGAAAAGGAACAATTGTTAATCATCACCAATATTTACTATTATTTTGTCAATGTAGTAAGATTTAAATATAGATACAAATATTGGAGACTAAAGTATCATTGTATATAGTTTAATATGATCACCTACCTAGAAAACTTAAGAGAATTAAGCAAAAAAGATATCAGAATAAAAGATTTAAATAAATTGGCCTTCTTTCCTTCTGTTTACATAACTCATCTTTTCGTTCTAGTGAAAGTCCCTCTTCCTTCATAAGCCAATGCTGAGGAGGGTGGGAAAGGGAGCTAAAAAGAACTCGCCTCATGACTACTGTCACCATTGGATTTATCCATTT
This sequence comes from Pongo pygmaeus, assembly GCF_028885625.2. Lineage (NCBI taxonomy): Eukaryota > Metazoa > Chordata > Mammalia > Primates > Hominidae > Pongo > Pongo pygmaeus. Next base: position 90,389,252 of record NC_072384.2, read on the forward strand.
ATTATCATCCATTCATTCAACAAATAATTTATAACTCTCCCTCCATGCCCCTTCCATTTCCTCCCCCCAAGGTAATTAATGTCAAGAGTGGGGTGTTTATCCTTCCTTGCCTTTCTCTATGCTCTACAAGCATATTCCAACAGTCTGGCTCTATGATACAGTTACAATGGTATATCAGGGCTGCTGGTTGCACCCAGTGTCTATTCTCTTCTTTCACAGTCATAGAATTTTTATCTGTGTATATGGCTACTGAGTTAAAGACTATATTTCTCAGCTTTCCTTGCAGATAGATGTGGTCATATGAGAAAGTTCTGCTACTGGGATTTAAACGAGTAATATGTACATATGTACAACTTCTTTTTTTTTTTTTTTTTTGAGAAGGAGTTTCGCTCTTGTTGCCAAGGCTGGAGTGCAGTGGTGCGATCTCAGCTCATTGCAACCTCCACCTGCTGGGTTCAAGTGATTCTCCTGCCTTAGCCTCCCAAGTAGCTGGGATTACAGGCAACTGCCACCACGCTTAGCTAATTTTTTGTATTTTTAGTAGAGACGGGTTTTCACCATGTTGGCCAGGCTGCTCTCGAACCCCTGACCTCAGGTGATCCACCCGTCTCGGCCTCTCAAAGTGCTGGGATTACAGCATGAGCCACTGCGCCCGGCCCATATTCTTAAAAGAAAGGAAAATGCCTTCCCCTTCCCCTTTTCCCTTTTGCAATGGCTGGAATGTGCAAATGATAGTAAGAGTTGGGGCAGCCATGTTGGGTTTTGATGACAGAGCAACAAGATCAAAAGAGCATAAATCTTGAGTCCCAATACCATGGGCTCACTTATTTACCTAAATTTTTAAATTTTATTTTATGATTTTTTAAGTTCCAGGGTACATGTGCAGGATGTGCAGGTTTGTTACATATGTTTACCTAAACTTTTATATGAGAGAAAATCATACTTTTTTAAAAAATTTAAACCACTGTATATGGGCTGTTCCAATGGACTACTGTCTATGCTAAATAATACAAATGTCGAACAACATAGTGTTTCCCCCGTCTTTAAGGAGCTTGCAATCTAGCATAGAAGTTAAACAAATGATTACAATAGTATATGATAGATGCCATGATAGAGAAGGCACATGGTAAACGAAGCCATCGAGGGGCGATAAAGCCAGTCTATAGAGGACATAATGCTTTATCTAGGATATGGAGGAGAGAGAGAGTGCAAACCACTTACACCTGCTTGAAACAACTCTTCTATAGTCTTCAGTGACAACATCCTCCTGAGTTGCCTCCTACTTCTGACTGATCCTACCTGGTTTTCTCTCCTGTACCAACTGGTAAATGTTGGCCCTTCTCTGGGCTCTCTGAGTCTATTCTCTTCCTGAGTAATCCCCTTCAGTCCAATGACTGTAAATAGTACCTCAATACTGATGACTGCCAAATCCAGCCCTTTCTTCTGGGCTGTGGACTCAAGTTTAATTGCCTACTTCACAGCTCCACCTGCAAGGCTCACAGGCATCTCAAACTCACTGAGTCAAATGTGAATTCTTCCTTTTTCCCTTCCAACCTGCACCTCCCACAGTCTCCTCCCTCTCAGTAAAGGTTATCACAGTCTTCCCTAGTTGCTCAAGCCAGAAGCCTGTGAGTCATTCTTAACACCTCCTTTCCCTTGCCTCCCACATGCAACATATCACCAAGTATGCTCATATACTTCCCCAAACTCTCAAATCTATCTGTCTCTCTCCATCCCAGCCACTACCACTGTGGTCCATGCCACTGTTAACCTTTCTCCTTGCTACTGGTTACAGTTACTTTTTTTTTTTTTTTTTTTTTGAGACAGGGTCTCACTCTGTCACCCAGGTTGGGGTACAGAGGTGTAATTATGGCTCACTGCTAAGGTTGGGAGATTGACCTCTCAGGCTCTGTCAGTTTTCCTACCTTAGTCTCCCTAGTAGCTGGGACTATAGGCATGCCACCACACCTGGCTAATTTTTGTACTTTTTGAGAGATGAGGTTTGCCATGTTGCCCAGGTTAGTCTCAAACTCCTGGGTTCAAGTGATTCGCCCACCTTGGCCTCCCAAAGTGCTGGGATTACAGGCATGAGCCACTACGCCCAACACCAAAACAATCTTTACAAACACCTTACCATGTAATTCCTTTGCTGTCTCATTGGATTGTGCAACACCATGAGGCACCCTTCACACTGTATTGTACCTCCTAGCTGTGCTACCAGCCAACTTTGCTCTTCTCCTAAAACATAGTGAGACTCCACCTGTACAAAAAAAAATTAAAAATTGGCTGGGTATGGTGGTATGCACCTGTAGTCCCAGCTACCTGGGAGGCTGAGGTGTGAGGATCCCTTGAGCCCAGGAGTTTGAGGTTACAGTAAGCTATAATCACACCACTGCACTCCAGCCTGAGTGACAGAGCAAGATCCTGTCGAAAAGAAAAGAAAAGAAAAGAAAACAGATTACTTTGGTGGCAAAGTGAAAAGTTGATTGGATGAGAGAACATTTTGAGGCAGAGAGACCAGAGAAATTTTGCCATAGGCAAAGGAGAGATAACAGAGATTAGGATAGCACAGGGATGGAGAGAAGAGGACAGGTGCTAGAGATATTTGAAAAGGTGGAATCAAGAGTTTGGCATCTGACTGGGTGTCATAGACAGAGTCATGGCCCACTGTAGATGTCCATGTCTCAATCCCAGGAGCCTGTGAATATGCTTCATGGCAAAATGGACTTTGATGATGGGATTAAGATTCTTGAAAGGAGGAGTTTACGCTAGATGATGAAGGTGAACCCAATGTAATGAGGGTCAGAGTCAAAAAAGGCAATGTGAGGATTGTGGCTGAGGTAGAGTGGTGTGCTTTGAAGATGGAGGAAGGGTCCATGAGCAAAAGAATGTGAGCAGCCCCTAGAAGTGGAAAAGGTAAAAGAAATGGATTATTCTCTACAGCCTACAGAAAGAATACAGCCTTGTAGTCACCTTGGTTTTAGTTCACTAAAACCCATTTTGGACTCTTGACCTCCAGAATCATAAGATAATAAATGTGTGTTTTAATCCACAAAGTTTATGATAACTTGTTACAGCAGCAATAGGTAACTAATACACTGGGCATGGGTATAAGGGTGAAAGGAGCATTGAGAAGAAGGGCCTTGTATAACTGGGTGGATGGCTGTTTGGGACCCCAGAGTCTGGGAACCCAGAAGCAAGAGTGAGGGAGGGGCTGGGTGCAGTGGCTCACACCTGTAATCCCAGCACTTCAGAAGGCTGAAGTGGGCGGATCATTTGAGGTCAGGAGTTTGAGACCAGGTTGGCCAACACGGTGAGACCCTATCTCTACTAAAAATACAAAAATTAGCCAGGCATGGTGGCACATGCCTGTAATCCCAGCTACACAGGAGGCTGAGGTAGGAGAATCACTTGAACCCGGGAGGCAGAGGTTGCAGTGAGCTGAGATCACGCCACTGCAATCCGGCCTGGGCGACAGAGTGAGACTCCATCTTAAAACAAAAACAAAAACAAAACGAGAGGGGGAAGAACAGAAGGTAAAGAAACATTGATGTGGCACTTAGTGAGGTTGGGGTGCCTGTGACACATCCCACTGGACGACTGACCATAAGGATCTGGCCCTCAGGAGAGAAGCTGACCCCAAGAGAGGGCTTTTGGAGCATCCTCAAATATTCTGTGATTGAAGCCAAGGAGTGAGAGCATTCGCAGAAAAAAACAGAATCAGAAGAAAGGAAAGCCTAGAACAAAACCCAAGGAAAACTAAAACTCAAGTGGAGCAAAGGGGAGTGGCCAGAGAGGAAGAGGAAAACCCAAGACTTGTGGGTCACAGAAGGCAGAGGAGGGGAGAGTTTCAAGGAGGAAAATCCAACACTTACGGGGCACCAAAAGAAGAGAAGGGAAAAGTTTCAAGGAGGGGACCAGTGTCTCGTGTTCCTGACAGGAGAAAGAAATGCCTGGAGAAAGAAATGATTGAATATCTACGTCAATATTGAAAGTGGATTTAGCATAAGGCTACCATAGTTTAAGCTTCGGGGACCCTTCATAAGCTCAGGAAGGGGCCCTAGAAATTTCATATTTGTAATTGTTTTATTCTTCCTAAAGAGGGACTCAAAATTCGGAAACTTCAGGGCCTATCAAATTGTTACCAGTATGATTTCATGGTTAAGAGCTTAAAGCCTGCAGACAAAAGAAGCCTGTTTTCCCTTTCGCTGTTTAGTAACTTTGGATGGGTCACATTAACTTTCAGCCTCGGCTTTCCTCAGTTGTAAAATGGGAATAACGTTTCCTACACCTATAGGGTTATAAGGCTCAAATAGTACCTACACAGTGCCCCATACATAATCGATGTTTATAAGCGTTAGCTACGATTGTCACTCTTGTCGTTGTTGCCAGAACAAGACAATAAACTCCTTAAGAACAGGATGTGGCATCCCCCAAAGCCCATCACAGGCACACAGACATACTTGCCAAGTGAATACTCCACTTTCCCCCCTACTCTCTGCGTGTTTAACTAGAAATACAACTTTAATTATATTCTTAGTGCGACACACACGGTTTGACTTTTCAGCAAGATGCCAGTAGCAGCTTCCTGAAAAAGGGTGCATTCGTCTCAGTGTTCCCCCTTCTTGGTGAGCCCCGAAACTCACAGATTGTTTGTCTCCCGCACCCCGCCGGCTCCTCCTTTCCGGGTCAACCTGGGACAGACGCGGAGATAACGCACTGACCGCGTTAGCATTGTGTGTGCCACTTAAAAGGCGCTCAAGGAATAAGGGATGTTAGTACATTTTCCCCCACCTTTCCTGGCCCGCACTCATTGCCTGGGGGCTCAGCGGGAGCCGCGTGGGGGCGGGGGGTGGGGGGTGCGGTAGGGATGGAGCCTCGCCCAGTGCTTTCGCCTCTTCAGCGCGCTCCCCCGGCCCGGCTGGGTTCAGGGGTCCCTCCGGGCCGCCGGGGCGGGCTGGAGGCCGGGAGCGGGCAGTCGACGCATCCGCCGCCGCCGCAGGAGGCGGAGCGCTGCACCTGGCGGCTGGTCCTCAGCGCCCGGCCCTGAAACGGGTCCAGCCGGTAGTGAGCGGCGGCGGCGGCGACTGGGAGGCCCGGGCCGGGGAGGAGGAGGAGCCGCAGCGGGAGAGAAGGTCGCGCCGGCGGGAGCGCTGGGCCCTCCGCCTCCGTCCTCCGTGGCCCCACCCGGTCCGCATCCCTCGCCTCGCCGCGCCCCGCCCAGCCCGCCGCAGCCCCCGAGGAGCGCGCGAGCAGCCCGGGATGGTGCGCGCTGCCCCGACAGCCGCCGCCCCGGGGCCCCGAGCCGCCGCCCCGCGCTCCGGGGACAGGGCTCCCCGCGCCCCGCGCAGCTGAGCGCTGCTGCCGCCGCAGCAGGTGAGTCGGGCCTGGCTTGCGGAGAAGGGGCTCGCAGACCCGCCCTGGCCTCCCCCGCCCCGGACGGGCCCAGCCGGAGGGCGGGTAGGCACCTCAGCCGCGCACACCTGCTGCCGGGAAAGGGGCTTCGGGGCCGGGGCTCGGAGCCGAGCGTGCGCCGCTGTCTCCGCTCGGGCCTCGCTCGCCCGCCGCTCCCTCCCTCCCTCCTTCCCTCCCCCGGCTCCCGTGTCGGGTGTCATCTTTGTGGGGTGCTGGGGGAGGCTGCCGCCTGCGCCCCCAGTGCGCCCGGTGCTGGCAGCACTTCCGCAAACGTAATTGGAGTCGGGAAAACAAAGGCGCTGCCCAGGGAGCCCTCGTCGGGCGCCCACAGCTGCTGCCGCGGCTGGGGACGGGGGGTGGGCGCCGATGCCCGGATCCTCCTCCGCCCAGGCCGACCCGCGCCCTCGCCGTAAACATCCCTGGGAAAAAGGAGGAGGTGAGAACCTCCACACAGCCCCAGTGACAAGGACGTGGCCACTTGTGTGGCAGGAGGAGGAAATTGACAACGTCTGCCCTCCCAGGTTAATAAATACGGAAAAAAAATACCTCTGCTCTGCCTGCCACCATCCTAGCAGACATCCCCCACCTCGTGCTTTACTTCCACTTGGTCTAACATGTCTCTGGAGCCCTTTTGAGATACTACTGGGGGTTGCTGGTCTTCCTGGGTCATATTTATTGCCCATAGAGCAATTTTCCTGCAAATTTAGGTAAGATGGTGGAAAATTACAAACGCAACTTTCCCCGTCGTTAATCCCATCCCCACATGGACAGACAGGTGGGTTAATTACCCTTATGCATTCGCAACCACCGACGTTTCTTTTCATCCCAAAAAGATTGAATAAGCACCTCACAGAACTACTGGAACATATAATACCTTGCTTATTAGTGTGCAAAAGACTTAAAGAGTTGGGGTTCTAATCCCAACTGGTATTTAAATAGCTGTGTGTCCTTGGGCATGTCACATCTTCCTGAACCCCAGTTTTCTCACATGGAAAAGAGGATGGTTGGATATTATAGTGGCCAAAATTTCCACTAATCCTTCTAGAAGTCCATGATTTTCTAGAAATCTAACCTCTTAAGTATAGATGAATGTGAAGGGTGGGTGGACATACAGTTGACTAAAATATGTAATAAAAGGAGATGTGTACTTGGTAGGTCCTTTCCCCAAGACGTGGGCACTAGCCAGCTAAAAGTGTATGCATCTGTTTTAGCCTTGTTAAGTAAAAGAGGATAGGATCCTCCTCTTTGGGAAGCTTGGCTTTTGACACGTCAAGCTGCTAGCACAGGTGGAGGATATTGTCAGTTGTTTATTGATAGTCACATGGCTTTTATTTATCACAAGGTGTAAGTAAAATTTAGGATTGCTTAGGGGAAGGATGGGACATTGTTAATGAGCCCAGTGCAGGATGCTCTGGGGAAATAGGAGGAGAGAGCATCACTTCAATAATGCATTAAAGCTACTAAGTAGTTGTGTATCCTTCATGTTTACAGCAGCTTATTTCTAAGGGACTTTCCATGTCTATACAAATAAATATAAAAGCGTGAAGGCAAATAAAACACAAAGACAAAAAGCAGAGTTCATAGGTATTTGGTGGTGTGGGTATTGGATCACCAATTCCGTCATATATAGTGTCTGGACTATTAACAGTATTAAGGCATTTTTTTGGGTACTTATTATGTTCAAGACACCATCTTAAACATTTAATATCTCAATCTCTGTAAGATAAATCTTTCCCCTAGTTCTGTGCATGACAAAAAGGAAGCTCAGAAGGGTTAAGCAACTTACACAAACCACATAATCAGTAAGAGGTAGAGTTAAATTTGACCTCATGTTTCTGGCTCCAAAGCCCAGGAAATTTCCACATGGTGTTCCTCCCTAATCAGAGCCCATTAAGTCTCTCCACCTACGCAGATGCCTTCCTTAGCTTCGTGCCTTTGAAAATTAACTTGATTTCAATGTACATGTATTACTTATGTTAACATTTAGCCATGTAGGATAATTTATATATTTATTACGTATGTATATTAATGTGTGTATGTTTACCCTTTTGTCCTCACCAGTTATAGATTGAAGGCAGTATGAGGCTGACAGTTTTCTTTGTTTTACTTCCTTTGACAGCAAATCTTAATTTGGCAATCTCATTGTAGGGAAAGGAAGAAATACGATAAATGTGTGTCTGCTAGCTATTTTGTACATTGGCTGAAAAATCAAGATGCTGTATATTAAATGAAAAAAATGGCCGGGCAAGGTGGCTCATGCCTGTAATCCCAGCACTTTGGGAGGCCGAGGCAGGTGGATCATGAAGTCAGGAGTTCAAGACCAGCCTGGCCAAGATGGTGAAACCCCATCTGTAATAAAAATACAAAAATTAGCTGAGTGTGGTGGTGGGTGCCTGGAATCCCAGCTACTCAGGAGGCTGAGGCAGAGAATTGCTTGAACCCGGGAGGCGGAGGTTGCAGTGAGCTGAGATCGCGCCACTGCACTCCAGCCTGGGCAACAGAGCGAGATTCTATCTCAAAAAAAAGAAAAAAAAAAAAACTAGCTTCAGAAGAAATTTATATACATTTGTTTAAACCTGCATACAGGCACACATACGCCTTTTTGTCCCCAAACAGTTGACAGTAGTTTTGTTTTTTGTTTTTTGTTTTTTTTTTTTTTTTTTGCAGACAGAGTCTTGCTCTGTCGCCAGGCTGGAGTGCAGTGGCTCGATCTTGGCCCACTGCAACCTCCGCCTCCCGGGTTCAAACTATTCTCCTGCCTCAGCCTCCCGAGTAGCTGGGATTACAGGCACATGCCACCAGGCTCAGCTAATTTTTATTTTTTTAGTAGAGACGGGGTTTCATCATGTTGGCCAGGATGGTCTCCATCTCCTGACCTTGTGATTCCCTTGCCTAGGCCTCCCAAAGTGCTGGGATTACAGGCATGAGCCACTGCGCCCAGCCGACAGTGGCTATCTTCAGGAAGTGAGACAAGATGGAGAAAAGAGGATGTTTTTGCTTTTTACCTTATAAAGTTATGTTTGGGCTTAAAATTTTGTTTTTGGAACAAGCGTGTGTTCTCTTATTATGTAAACTAAAAAGGAAAACAAAAGAAGACTAGAATTAATTGATTTTATAACAATCCAAAGTAAGATAAAATTGAATGTGCCTAAACTCTAATGTTAGGGAAGTGAAATGAGACTGAGGAGATCAAAGTGAAAGGTGGCATACTGAGAACCGGGGGGCAAAGGGTAAAGAGTCTCAGGTGACTGGCTTTTACTTTTTCTAATAGTAACTGTAGCATATTCTACAACTCCTCAGTTTTCCTCCTCAATAAGAATGCTTTGGAGCGTATACAATTTATCTGCTTGATTAGGGGTGATAAGAATTTCTTTCTTCCTGGTCTTGCTAGTGGTGGCTGTCTTTGGAAGCATGACTGTTCTGTACAGAACAATCTGGTAGAAGGTAGGAGTTGGAGAAACCAGTTTACCTGCTGTGTCATCTCATGAAATTATGGCATTCTGGATGACTTTAGGTATAATTATTTTTAGTAACAATTTAGGAGCAGCAAGTTATCATAAAGTTAAACTAATCTGATGCATATGTACTTGTTAAATACACTCCTATAGTTCTATCCAATTCTATGTAAAATTAACTAAAACCACTGCTTAGAATCCTTAAAAATTAATACATTTCCCTGCCCAGACTTAGAAATCCAGAGCCATAATACATTCAGACTTTTCAGAATCAAGAAAACACATGCTTAAACTTGGTTAATTATCATTGTGGTAGTAGGTAATCTTGAGAAAAAGGGAATTGTAAAAGTATTTTACAGAAGAGATATTCTCACAATTTTAGGTATTATCCAACATTTCATTTTAGGTTTTAATTATGTTTTAGGCAGAAGGAAATCTCCATCTTTTAATTTAGGAAACTTTGTTCAATAGGTTATCTTTAAAGGCAGAAATCAAGTGCAAAGTCCTACCCTACCTACTACAAGGCCAGTTTGGGTAAAATTTCTTCCTCAAACTCAACTAACATGGCATTTCCCTGGGCATAGCATTTTTGATTCCTGGGAAAAGCAAACAAACACATCTGATGTAAATTCTGTGTGGGGCAATGAAAACACCTTAATGCCTCCACCAAGAACATTTCCTTTGAGTTTATAATTCCTCCATGTTTAGTTATCCAACATTAGCTGTCTGTTCCCATTTACTCTACTGGCATTTTGGGGGTGAGAGGGGCTTGTGTCAGCCTGATTTGTTTTCCTAAATTCTGAATGATACGTTATCCAGTACTTAGCCCCACTGCTGGATTCAGTAACATTTGCTTTGTAGCTGTTTTTGATTGCCCACATTTGGATGATATTTATTTACTGTTTTTGCAAAATGGCATTGTCTCAAGTTGGCTGGGCAACTTTTGGAAACTACCAGAGTCATTTGTTCAGACAAGTGATGTTTGATTTGTTGGTGCAGGGGCCAAAACAGAAAAGCCAACCAAATAATAAATAATTACAAACGTGGAACACCTAAACCTTGAGCCTATATGTTAGTATGTGTCTGCTATAGTTACTGGTTGCTATGTTATGGCTTTAAAAAGAGCACACCCTCCCAAACCCCCACGTCTACTTCAGCACCAACAAAAACTACATCCCAATGTTGTATGTATTCAAAGTAGCCTCTCCCTGCCTTGATCCATTATGATGTAAATCTAGCTGAGCCACGTGTTGATGATTATGTTGAAGAGATGTGAGTGAGAGTTCTGTATTACCTTGTGACCTGGTGGTTCTGCTGCATTTTAGGATGGGAGGGGTGGGGTAGAATGGGAGAGAATAGGCCAAAGATGGGAAGAAATTCAGACCCTTAAAAAACCATGTTCAAGAGATGTGGAAAAAAATTGAATTAAGGGGGGCAGAGACATCTTTCTTTGACATTTGTTGTGGGGCATGTTTTAGAATGGGAGACCAATTCAGGAAACATTTGGCAAGTACAAAACAGGAAAGGCCGACTCTGAATGACTCTGAGGAAATGTTTGGAAGCATTTTGATCTGAGACCAAGAGTGGGATGGGGGAAAGACAGGGAAAGACAGGGACACTATGAATCAGCAGTGGGCAGAGTGAGCTCTGGTGTGTGGCTTTGAGGAGGATAAAAAGGAGGAACTGGTGCTGCCTGAACAAGCCCGATGTGTGGGTTAACCGCGCCAAAGGAAAGTGAGTGATGAGCCTGGACTGGTAGTTAGCAGTCTGTGTTGGTTATGTAGAGAGACCTTCCTCCACAGGCAGGTACACTCCACTCTACATGGGGCCTGCTCTCTCTGAGCTCCAATAAACCAATGTACCGTGAGCCCTGCTATACTGTGGGGTGAAGAGGAGAGACATGGCAGGCAGGGCCCAGGATTCCAGGAGAAACTGAGCACTGGAGCAGTGGCAGGAGTGGGTCCCTGTGAGTCATGCTGGGAATTCTTAACTGTTCAGGGCACTTTTAGGGACAAAGTTAAGGTAGAACATACTTGGCCTCAAAGTACACAAGGTTTCTGTCATGTAGAGCAAAGGAAGAAGCCACCACACCAAACACATAAAGCAGAATCATACAAAGTGACATGCATGCTGCTGCCTATGACTTTTAAGAAGTACTGTGTTCCTGGGGCCTGTCTGGGGGGTGGGGTGGCAGGGGGAGGGAGAGCATCAGGATAAATAACTAATACATGTGGGGCTTAATACCTAGGTGATGGGTTGGTAGGTGCTGCAAAACACCATGGCACACGTTTGCCTATGTAACAAACCCGCATGTCCTGCACATGTGTCCTGGAACATAAAATAAAGAAGTGCTGTGTTCTTGATTAACATGCTCCAATCCAGCAAAGGCAAGCTTCTTTAGCTATTATGGAGTGCCTTTCTTAATTCTATTTCAAAATCATGCCTGTGCAGTTGTGTTTAACTAATGAACAAATATGCCCCAATTCACATTTATAAGGGAGTTTAAATAAAAGACTTTATTATCATTCTTTTGAATGAGTAAACATGACACATTTCAGTTTTATTTTCTGTGTAATGAGGCTCCCTGTAAAAGGTGTGCATATCTTTTAAGTGTCTCAGAGTCCTTGTGACAGTCCCTTTCAATTCCGTATACTGGGAAGCACAAGGCATTAGATGAATGATCAGACCTCAGTTTAGTAACTCTAATTTTTCAAGAACTCTGGGAACAAGGACATCCCAATTGTCACTCAAATGTTTTATATTTAAAATAATTCCTTTTTAAATATGTATTTTTAAAGTGATAAATAATAATTTTTTAAAAATCCAGCCAAGTATAAGAAAAAAATTAAGTAAGTCCTAATTTTACTACTTAGAGATAATCCCTGATAACATTTTGGTGTCATTTTCATCGAGTCTTTTTCTAGAATACATTTTATTTGAGCTACATAGATTTACAAATATAAACTGTACTATATCTAGAGGTTTGTGTCCTGCTCTTTCATTTAACATGATGCATTTTCCCATGTAGTTAAGTTCTATTTTCCCATGATATGGATATAAGATTTTATTTTTCTCTATAGCTTATCTACCTATTTTCACCATAACTTATTTAACTGTCCTTATTATTGATCACTTACTTTGTTTCAGTTGTGATTATTGTGAAAACTCTTGCAATAAAAATCTTTACATTTAAGTCTTTGCTTTTCAGAAAGTTTTATGTTTTTACTCTCAGTGAATGAGACAGTGCCTGTCAATTCTCATACTCACCAGCATTGAATATTTCCATTTTAAAAATTATTGGTATGGTATGTATGTTAAAGTATCTATCTTTTTTATTTTTATTTGTTTACAGACAGGGTCTCTCTCAGTTACCCAGGCCGGAGTGCAGTGGTGTGATCCTAGCTCACTGCAGCCTTGAACTCCTGGGCTCAAGTGATTCTCCTGCCTTGGCCTCCTGGGTAGCTAAAACTACAGGTGTGAACCACCATGCCTGACTCATTAAAAAAAAATTGTAGACATGGGATCTTGCTTTGTTGCCCATGCTGGTCTTGAACTCCTGGCTTCAAGCGATCCTCCCGCCTCTGTCTCCCAAAGTGCTGGGATTACAGATGTGAGCCACTGTGCTCAGCCACTTTTTCCTTCTATGGGCTAAGTAGTAAACCTTTTTCTGAAAGTAATTATATCATTAGAATTGATAGCTTATGGTAATTCTCAAGTTATCAGAACCCTAACCGCAAAATAAAACAATTTTAGATTACATATATGGGAACGTACTAAGGATATAAATTATTCTTTTAGACTATAGCACATTTAGGGGATGTAAGTAAAAATAACTATCATAGTCCAGGACTATAGGAAAATGTAGTATAAACCTTGAGATCTATATTCTGGTCTCAGTTGTAAACTCATAAAAGGTCTGAGAAAGAAGCACCCACACATTTCTGTTTAAACTGCCTTGTCTTGTGTGTAGATTGTGCTTTATTTAACCCTCTTAACTTCCTCAGTGTCTAATAGTGTTGGATAGCTCTGTAATGTGAACTGTTACTTGTTCCTCCCGCTGGGCTTGTTCTAAGACAGGAAGCTTATTTGAAAGGTAGAAGGAAATGAAGTTCTGGGGCCTGCTTCAAATTTATATTATAAATTATGCTATATTGGCACAATATTTAATCAGGAGTCTAAAACTAATAAATAGGAATCTGCTTCATGATGGCTGATAAGGTCTGAGGAACCTAAATTATAAATTTTTAATTGACATTTGATTATTTTCTTCCACAAAGTGAAAGTGAAAATCTAGTTGGTCTTTATTACTAAAGCCATCTTTATGGTTATAAGCTATTTCCTCCAACCCTTAAGAGATCAAAATAATTTGTTCCTTTTTCACCCTGTTAGCAGGTTGAAAGGAAATGTTAGAGAGGATTTCAGGTCCTTTCTTTCAGATTTATGATGTTACAAATATGAGTAAAATGTTTCTACAGAATATTTTAAGTGAATAGTTATTTCTTTCCTGGAGATAATGAATTATCATTCCAGTCCATATTACAATAGTGTGTTCTCCAGTGAACCAGTGCCTCACAGTCCCTCATCAGGCTGTAGACATGAAAACAGACATGAACATAAATTCATGAGCACAGATGGATAAAATGCTAGCCTAGTTCAAGGGTGGTGCCAAATAATTCTGGGAAAAGTGCTTTTGGCATAATTGCAAAATAAGACCCAGAGTTTTAATGAAATATCTGGAATAAAACTACAACTACCACCAACACCAAATGTTCGTATGTTGCTTTTAGATTAATAGAATGCTTTCTCATGCTTTATTTCATTTAAGCTCTAGAACCCTTCTGGGAGTTAATTGACTTAAGTTTGTATGGAAAAGGAGGCTTAAAGAGGCACTGATTTATCAAAGCCAGGGGGATGCAACTGGGACTTCTTTTGACTCTACTTCCTAAAATTAATTTTTGATCACATTAAACTTTAATAAAAATTTATATGTTTATTGTCATCGGGTGCTTGTCAAAATAAACAGTATTGAGAGCTTACAGGGGTAAAGGGCATTATGTTATGTTCTAGATTCCTCCCTCAAGGGGTATACAGTCTTGTTGGGCAGATGAGATATCTGTAAAAAGATAGCAATAAAATTACCTATAAATCCTATAGTAGATGTGAGAACAATCTCTAGAAGTAGAGGAAGGAGTCAGGAAAATGTTTCAAGTGTATTCTATTTCTAGATGTTATGAAAGGTCCCATTAGATATAGTGAATTCATAAAGTACTGTTTGTTCTGAAATGATACCATCACAAGACTTCAGTACTGGATCATTAGCGATAAGATCAGTACACCAAAATAAAAGTTCAAATGTTGGGAAATCCTTAGCAAGGTTGCAGTAGCAAAACCCTGCCAATCTATTCATCCTTTAAGACTGGCTCGAGGCCCCATCCCACAGACCCTCTGTGTACATCACCTGTGCTTGCTCCTGTTTGAACATTTAGCATAGGGTGTTGTGATTGTGTGTGCCCCCGTCTTCTTCTCACCTCTGGGTGTCATGACAGGGACTGTGTGGCCTCCAGCATGTGTCCTACCTACTAGTGGGTGCTCGATCTATAGCTGTAGGGTTTTTTTGGTTGTTCAAATGTATGTCTTTTTTTCAGTATAATTCCATTGTATTTTGTGTTCTGTCGTCCCTCAGCCTGGTATTCAAGGCCCTGTGCCATCTGTTGCTGTCTGGGTGGCCTCATATGCCCTTTAGTCCTGGGATAAATCTTTTACGGATCCTCTGCTGCCTTTTCTTTCCTCTTCCCTGGAATAGTTTTCCCACTCATCTTTGCCTAAGTGAATCCTGCCCATCTTTCAGAGTTCAGTTTAAGCCCCTCGTTTTCTTGACAACCCCTGTCTGAAGTATGGACACCCTACTTGGAACTCCAGAAGCATGCACCTATTGTCCTAATATCTTTTAGTTAATAAATTATATAGGGCTATGTGGCTTTTCTTCCATTATTATTCTGACTTTTCATTTAACCCTTTAGTGGTGTGTGTGTGTGTGTGTGAGAGAGAGAGAGAGAGAGAGCAAGAGAGAGAGAGATGTGTTTTAGGCTTATCTTGTCAATGATACAGCAAGTCTTTGAGGCCTAAGACCTAACTTTTGGCATCCCTGTCTCATAGCTGTACAGTGCATTGAGAGTCAGTACCTGCTAAGAGCAGCACTGCTACTCATTCCCTATGTGACTTTGGGCTGGTTATTTGCCTTCTCTGTGCCACAGTTTCCTCATCGGTAAAACTGGGAAAGGAATCGTTTCCACCCCAGAGGACTGTTGTGAGTATTAAATGAGTTAATACACGCTAGGTTCATAGCAAGTGTTACTCAAGTGTTATTGTATTGTAGTTGGTAATAATATGATAGTATAATCCACTGCCCTGTTAAAGTGCAAATATGTTATCAAGATGGGGCAACCAAGGTTGTGGATCAGCTTGCTTGTGATCTAGCAGTCAGGTTTTACTAGGAGCCTTGGAAAGGCCCACCAAGAATGACCAGAGTGGTTGGGTGCAGTGGCCCACACCTGTAATTCTAGCACTTTAGGAGGCTGAGGCAAATGGATCACTTGAGCCCAGGAGTTCAAGACCAGCCTGGGCAACATAGTGAGACCCTGTCTCTACAAACAACTAAAAAGAATAGCCAAGAGTGGTGGTGTGTGCCTGTAGTCCCAGCTACTTGGGAGGCTGAGGTGGGAGGATCACTTGAGCCCAGGAGGTCAAGGCTGTGGTGAGCTGTGATTGTGCCACTGCACTCCAGCCTGGGGGACAGAAGGAACCCCTGTCTAAGAAAAACAAAAAACAAAACAAAACAAAACGAATAACAAGGGTGCCAGGTTCTAGTTTCTGGGAGGAGTTTCTATCCCAGTGGAATGCTGCTAGTAGCAGCTCTGGGGAGCCCATGGGCAGTGTTGAATGCCTGGAGGGCTCAAGCTGGAAACTGGGCTGACAGGACTCAGACCAGTTTTGTTTCTTTCATCATTTGGCTTTGCCATAAAGGAACCATGTCAAAATACCCTGAAAAGAAGAGGAAGATTCCAAAGTAGTCATTCATCTTTGCACAGATCAGTGCCCTTGTAGCCTGTGTAACTGTTATAAAACTAACCTTATATATTTTTTTCGTGACATTGGCTAAATGTCTAGCAGATGCTAAAGCAATCCTGATGGAAAAAAAAAAATCTATGGGAATTGACCTTGCACACTGTGTCTCTGGAAAAAGCTCTATCCTGGAAGAAGCTGGGGGTTGAACTGAATGTTCGAGTGCAGTGTGTGAATACCTAGATTCTAACGCTCTTTTACAGTAGCTTCCCTGTGTCTATACTGGTCATAATTGCAGCAGTATGTTAGAGTCCAGCTCTGGGACTCACGTTTCCCAAAGCCATTGAGAATGTTGGCCAATAACAGTTGACAAGACAGAGCTAGCTGCAAGGGTTTGAAAAGTCGATTTCCCTGCTTTGCAGCTTCAGCCCTCGTCACCAGGCAACACTGAGTTATGATGGCCATGGCACAAGGAAGAGTATCCCTTCTGTGGTATCCAGGGATTGTTTCCTCTCCATCACTGATAATTATGTCACTGCTATGTTATAGCACACATTCTCATCATGTTTGTAAATCTAACCTTTGGCAATTATTCCAAATATTGTATTCGATCTCAGGGTTTCTTTCTTCAAAAGTTGAATCCATTTTCATACTCTCATATATTTGCGGATAACTCAATATATGTTTGAGCAGTTTTAATTCAAATACATAATGAAGAAAGCTATCAGTTTTAACAAGAATGATTTCATTGCCTCTCATCAATAATTCAGAAATACCTGCTATTTGAATGACTCAGTGTAGGTACTGGTAGCATAGCTTTCCAGGTTTTAGAAGTCTGTGTTATATTTTCACAATAGTCGTATTGATTACTATCATTAGACTGTGCCAGGTGAGAAGACTTCTGCTTTCCTAAAAAGTAAACAAAGCCTTCCTTATCTGATTAGGATTAACTGCAAACCTGCACTAGAGAATATTTCCCAGAAAAGATCATAAAGTTAATTCTGTATATAATTTGAAATGTCTTCTTAACTCTATGTTTTCAAGTTTCTTTTTTTTAAAAAGCATTAAGACTCAGACATTAAAAACAAAATATTAACTGAATTGATTCATGTTCATTGCCCACTGTCTTAGTTTGCTCAGGCTGCTATAACAAAATACCATATATAGACAGGGTTACTTGAACCACGGTTTATTTCTCACAGTTCTGGAGACCGAGAAGTCCAACATCAAGGTGCAAGTAGACTCTGTTCCTGTTGAGGGCCCTCTTCCTGGCTACCAGATAGCCACCTTCTTGCTATGTGGGTACAGAGAGAGTTGCCTCCTCTTATAAGGGCATTAATCACATCAAAAAGGTCCTATCTCATGACCTCTTCTCAACCTAATTACCTCCAAACAGGGCTACCTCCAAATACCATCATATTGGGGTTTAGGGCTCTAACTTATTAATTTTGGAGGGGCTGTAGACATTTAGCCCATATCAACCTCTCAATAAACAAAATCTCCTTTCACTTTATAAACAGATTGTCTCATCCAGCATATAAATATTTTTACTACTCTTTGTACTTGTTCTGTCATTCCTTATGACAAATTAAATATCCACTTCAGCCAAAGATGCCCTACATTGGGATATACTTGTTTTTGGTTTCTTTTTGTCCCTGATCCTGTGATGACACTTTATTTATTATGCTTTATTTCATAACTGTGTTTATGTGATTTCTCCATGTTTTGGTTCCTTTTCACCAAAATCTAAATATGGCCTGAAAATATTGAGTAAAAAAAAAAAGACCTGAGTTTAACAGTTTTGTTTGTCTTTTGAGATTTGAAATTCATATAAAAGTTACTGAGTATGACATTTATATATGGGATACTGAATGTCATATTACAGAAACATTTCCATAACGACTTTGTATTTGTTGATACTGTGAGAACTACTTAACATCTGGACTTATGTAACCAGAGAAACCTTGTGTAACCTTATGATACTCAAAAATCATTTGCATAAGGTGGAGAGGAGAGAATATTTTGGGAGAAAGTCACTCATCAAGGTTTACATCAATATCTTAATGTAAGATATTTCCATTTTTGAATTAGCATATGGGCATCAGTTCTTCATAATCACTTGGACAATTCAGGAAATTATGCCTGTTAAAGAGGACTTTGTGTCCTCTGATCTACCTGGTGAAGATTCAGCCAATGATTTAGGTAGAATAATTAATTAAAGTTCATTCTAAGGCCCCTGATTAGAATTGATGCAGTCAGACATTCTGTACAACTCTGAAAAATGTTTAGTCAGTGATAGAAGGGTGTTAGTAGTTGGCTTTAATGTCGTTTGTAAAGACAAAACCCACATGACTGCATATTTCTTTCTTAGTTTTTATTTTTAAAATGAGAGTTATAGATGTATGAAGTTAAAAAAATGAACATGTTTACAAGGTTTGTTACCAACCAGAACAAAAAAAACAGACTTCTGTGCTCTTTTTATTTCTCCTCCCAGAGGCAACTACTTTTTCTGCATTTATTTTGATATTCACCTATTTATTTATTTGAGACAGGTCTCGCCCTGTCACCCAGGCTGAGTGCAGTGGTATGATCATAGCTCACCGTTCTGGGCACCTCAGTCTCCCAAGTAGCTAGGACTGTAAGCATGTACCACCATACCTGGCTAACTTAAAAAAATTTTTTTTTTAAAGATGGGATCTCGCTATGTTGCCCAGACTGATTTTGAACTCCTGACCTCAATTGATCCTCTTGCCTTGGCCTCCCAAAATAGTAGGATTATCACCTGTATGTCTTTAAATAAAATTCTTGTATCTGTATTTCTTGACTTTAATTTTATTTAAAGACACTAGATAATGTCTAGTGTCTTCCCACTATGGAAGAAACCGAGTTAACTCTCTCTTCTGCTCCTGACTGTCTAATGAGAAAGCCTAACTTTCTCATTTCTCTGACTTCCCAATGTAGCTATAAGGCAATTTTGGTTAGTTCAGTATTGCATTTGTATGAGTGTGTAATCATAACAGAGACATGTAGTAAACTGCATTTTTTCTTTTTCTATACAACTCTTTGTTTTCTTGTAGTGTTCTGTTTATTTAACTTTCTCTGTATTTATCAGTTATTCATCCCTGAATGTTTCACCAGCCATCTAAATTTCCTCTTAGGACATTCAGGTGTATTGGTATTCTACCAGTGTCATTTTTCTGACGGTCTCTCCTGAAACCTTCAGTCCTATTCCCACTAGACTGGTGGCCCTTGTGTCTGGTGCAAAGCTGTCATCCTGAGATCTCCAGTTCTATCATCCCTGTATTCCTGTTGCTTCTCTCCCATGTTAGATCTCTTATTTCCTGTATCCCATGTCTGTCTTTCGCTTGATTTATCCTTTTGTTCTGGTGGAACACAACCTGAGAAAGGGTACGTAAGAGATAAATTGTGTGAGAAATTGCATGTGTAAAATGTCTTTATTTCACCCATAAACTCAACTAATAATTTGGCTACATATAGATTGTGATGATGTTGTTGAGATATCTGAAGCCATTCTCATTTCTGATGCTTATTATGTGAAATATTTTATACTCTGAAAGTTTGTAAGGTAATTCGTTTGTCCCAGTGTTCTGAAATGTTGATGATGTGCTTTGGCTTGTGTCTATTTTTATTCATTGTGTTAGGTACTAGGTGGGTCATTTCACTCAGACAGCTCTTATCTTTCAGTTTTGAGGAATTTTCTTGAAATTTTAAAGTTTTCTTCCCTTAATTTTTTTCTTTTCTTCCTTCTTGGAGTTATTATTTTCTAGATGTTTGACTTCCTGGGAGATGCTGTATCTGTCTTATTTTTTCTCTCCTACTTTCATCTTTTTTTTTCTTTATATTAAGTTCTTTTGTTGTAGAATACTGTAGTTCAGTGAGTTTTTACAAAGTGAACGCGTCATGAAATAAAGCCCTAGATGAGAAAATACATTATCAGCACCCCAAAATTCCTTCTAGTCACTATCTCCCTTAAGGGTAACCCCTATCCTAACTTCTTTTAATTAAACTTTATTTTGAGATCATCGTGGATTCACATGTAGTTGTTAGAAATAATAGAGCAATGTCCTGTGTATCCTGTACCCCCTGACTTTTCCCCAGTGATAACATCTTGCAAAACTATAGCATAATAGCACCATTGACATTGAGGCAGTCAAGATACAGAACATTTCTCTCTGTCGCCACCAAGGTCCCTCATGTTGCCCTTGTATAGCCACCTCTACTTCCCTCCTGTCCCCACTCTCTAGTGAGTTCCTGGCAATCACCTGTCTGTCTCTATTTCAATGATTTTGTCATTTCAAGAATGTTATATGAATAGAATCATACAGTATGTAATGTTTTGAGATAGGATTTTTTCATTCTATAATTATCTGGAAATTTATCCAGGTTACTGCATGTATCAATCGTTTGCTCCTTTTTATTGCTGCATAATATCCCATAGTAAAGCTGTAGCACAATTTGTTTAATTAGTCCTTCCATCCTTTGAAGGGCTTTTGGGTTGTCTCCACTTTTTGGCTATTATGAAGAAAGCTGCTATAAACATTTATGCATGGGTTTCTGTGTGAAAATAAGTTTTCATTTATCTGGAATAAATTCCCAGAAGTGTAATTACTGGGTTTTATGGTAATCATGTATTTAGTTTTATTAGAATCTGCTAAACTGCTTTCTAGAGTGGTGTACCATTTTACATCCCCACCCACAGTGTATGAGTAATTTGGTAGTTGTGCCTCCTTATCAGAATTCAGTGTTATCTCTATTTTTATTTTAACCATTCTTATAGACGTGTAGTGATGTAGCATCATGGTTTTAATTTACATTTCCCTAATCATTAATGATGTTGAACATCTTTTCATTTGTATCTATGCATCTATATATCCTATCTATCCTCTTCAGTGAAATGTCCCTTCATGTCTTTTGTCCATTTTCTAATTGGATTGTTTGTTGAGTTCAGAGAATTCTTTACATATTCTAGAAACTAATCCTTTGCTGGATTTGTGGTTTCCAAGTATTTTCTCACAGTCTGTAGCTTGTGTTTTCATCCTCTTCGCAGGGTCTTTTGTAGAGCAAAAGTTTTAAATTTTAATGAAGTCTAACATTAGTTTTTCCTTTTATGGATCATGTTATTGGTGTCAAGTCTAAAAACTCTGCCTAGCACTAGAGGCTAAAGATTTTCTTCTTCTTTTTTTGTTTTCTAAATGTTTTATAGTTTCAAATTGTATAGTTAAGTTAATGATCCATTTTGAGTTAATATTTGTATAAGGTATAAGACTTAGTTTGAGGTTAATTTTTTTTTTTCAGACAGAGTTTCACTCTTATTGTCCAGGCTGGAGTGCAGTGGCTCTGTCTCGGCTCACTGCAACCTCTGTCTCCCAAGTTCAAGTGATTCTCCTGCCTCAGCCTCCCGAGTAGCTGGGATTACAGGCACATGACACCATGCCCAGCTAATTTTGTATTTTTAGTAGAGACGGGGTTTTTCCATGTTGGTCAGGCTGGTCTCGAACTCCTGACCTCAGGTGATCCGTCCGCCTCGGCCACCAAAGTGCTGGGATTACAGGCGTGAGCCACCGCGCCTGGCCGAGGTTCATTCTTTTGCCCATGGATGTCTAATTACCTCAGCACCATTTGTTGAAAGGTTACCTTTCCACCATTGAATTGTTTTTGCATCTTTGTTAAAAAACAGTTGGGCATATTTGGGTGGATTTGTTCTGGGTTCTGTATTCTGTTACATTGATCTATGTGTCTGTCCTTCTGCTAATACCACACAGTCTTAATTAATGCACAGCTATATGATCTTTTTCAAAACTGCTTTAGCTATTCATTTCTTTCCTTTTCTGTATAAATTTTAAAATCTTGTCTATATCTACAAAAATATGTTGCTGAGATTTTGATAGGAGTTGTGTTAAACCTGTATATCAATTTGAGGAGAATTGAAATTCATAAACATGGATCCATTTATTTAGCTCTTTGATTTCTTTCATCAGCATTTTATGGTTTTCAGCATAAGGCCTGGTACACATTTTTTAAATTTATACCCAAGTGTTTCTTTTTTAAGCAGTTGTAAATGGTATTATAATTTTGGTGTCCATGTGTTCATTGCTAGCATATAGAAATACAATTAATTATTGTATGCTTATCTTGTATCCTGTGAACTTGCTGAACACACTTATTAGTTCTAGAAGTTTATTTATAGGTTTCTTGGGATTTTCTACCTAGTCATGTTAACTGCAAATAGGGACAGTTTCTTTGTTCTTGATCTGTATGTCTTTTGTTTTCTTTTATTTCCTATTGCACTGGTGAGAACTTCCAGCATTGTGTTGCATAAGAACGATGAGAACAGACAGTCTTGCCTTGTTCCTTATTTTAGAGAAAAAGCATTCAGTCTTTCACCATTAAGTGCAGTGTTACCCATGGGTTTCCGTAGGTGATCTTTATCAAATTGAGAACATTCCCCTCTGTTCCTATTTTTCTGAGACTTTTTACCTCAGAACCTATTTTCTGAGACTTTTTCAAATGTTTATTTTATCAAATGTTTTTCTGCATTGATTGGTAAGCTCAAGTAATTTTTCTTCTTTAGCTTATTAACATGGTAGATTGAATTGACTGACTTTCAAATATTGTATCAGCCTTGTATTTTTGGAATCAACCACACTTTGTCATGGTGTATAATTCTTTTTATATGTTGCTAAATTCTCTTTTCTAATATTTTCTTAAGGGTTCTTGTATCTAGATTTACCAGGGATATTAGTAGTTTTCTGTTTTTTTGGACAGTCTTTTTTCTGGATATAGTATTCTGCATTGATAATTCTTTTCTTTTAGCACTTAAAAACATATTGTGCCACTTCCAGTGTCCATGGTTTCTCAGAAATCTGCTATCATTTCAATTGTTTTTCTCCCATTGGTAAGTTGTTTCTCTCTGCTTTCAAAATTTTTTTTCCTTGCCTTTAGTTTTTAGAAGTTTGACTGATGTGTTTTGGTATGGGCATTTTGTTTTAGGTTTATCCTGTTGGGATTGCTCAGCTTCTGGAACCTGTAGGTTTATGTCTTTTGCGAATTTGAGAAGTTTTCAGCCTTTACTTCTTTGACAACTTTTTCACTCCCTTTTTTTCTCCTCACCTTCCAGGACTATGATGACATGAACATTAGATCTTTAGTTACAGTCCCATAGATCCTTAAGGCTCTTTCACTTTATTTTCTCTCTGTTCAGATTGTTTAATTCCTATTGTTCTGTATCCCAATTCACTCATTAATCCCTCTGTCCCCTTTATTCTATTAAGTGTATCCATTAAGATTTATTTTGGTGGTTGTATTTTCCAGTTCTAAGTTTTCCATTTTTTCTTATATTTCTTTGCTGAGACTTTCTGTTTTTTTTGTTTTGTTTCAAGCATGTTTATAATTGCCTATTTAAGAATTTTTAGGATGGCTTTAAAAAAATATTTTAAATTCAGGGGGTACAATGCATGTTTGTTACATGGGTATATTGTGTAGTTGTGGGGATTGGGCTTCTGGTGTACCCATCACCCAAATATTGAACATTGTACACAACAGGCAATTTTTCAGTCCTCATCCCCTTCCTATTCTCCCCACTTTTGGAGTCCCCAGTGTCTATTATTTCCAAATGATGGTTGTTTTTAAAATGGTTGTCATTCCTGTCATCTCAATGTTGGCATCCATTGGTTGTCTTTCTCCATTCAGTTTGAGATCTTCCTGGTTCTTGGTGTGATGCATGATTTTTTATTGAAAGCAAGAAGTTTTGGGTATTATTTTATGAGACTGTGGATCTTATTTAGACCTTCTGCTTTAGCTGACTTTTTCTGAAACTGCTCTGGCAAGAGAAGGGAGGATGCTGCTTTATTACTGCCAGCTGGAGGTAGAAGTCCAAGTTCCTCACTCAGTCTCTCTGGATACCTGAAGGTGAAAGACTTTTCATTACTGTGAAATGGAGATGGGCATTTCAGCTCCCCAGTAGGCCTCCTCACATGGCCTTCAGTGACACCCATTGAGAGTGAGGGGTGGACCTCCTTACTGCTGGCCAGTGGTAAAAGTCCTGATTCTCTACTGTAACTCCTGACATCACCCCAGTGAGGAAAGGTAAGGGTGCCTTGTTACCAACAGGTGGGTTGGCAGTCCAGGCTCCCCATGTAATCTCCACTGATACTGTGGCCTCATTACTGCCTAGCAGGGATGAAAGTCCTTGCTCCTTTATCTTCTCTGATCCCACCTTAGTTGAGGGGTTGGGGGTTCCCCATTATAGCCTGGTGAGGGCAGAATTGTAGGCTCCCCGCTCAGCCTTTGATGGTGTGGGCGGAAGTGGGAATAGGGTTATGGTCATTTTTTCTGTGGTATTTGGCTGCAGTTGAAGTTATTATCTAAAGTTCTCTGTCTTTCTAGACTGCCCCTTTCCTGGTTCATTAGATAGAGCAAGCAGGCACTTGTTAGGGCTTTTTGTTTGCACTCATCTTCACCCATCAGTATTTCTTGGTTCTTCAGCTCCACTCATACCTGTGTTGTTCCTTGGGTACCAAGGTCCATAGCTGGTCTGCCTTTTTTTGTCTATCTTTCAGAGTCTTCTATGTTTACTTTAAATATTATTGTCTGGGGTTTTTAGTTATACTTAGCAGAAGTGATAGAGAAAATTGTGTCTACTCCATCTTCTTGGAAGAGAAGTCTACCACTTTTTTTTTCTTTTTTTCTTTTTTTTTTTTTTGAGACAGAGTTTCACTCTTGTCACGCAGGCTAGATTGCAATGGTGCAATCTTGGCTCACTGCAACCCCCACCTCCTGGGTTCAAGCGATTCTCTTGTCTCAGCCTCCTGAGTAGCTGGGATTACAGGTGCCCACCACCATGCCCAGCTAATTTTTGTATTTTTAGTAGAGATGGGGTTTCACCATGTTGATCAGACTGGTCTTGAACTCCTGACCTCAGGTGATCCACTCGCCTCAGCCTCCCAAAGTGCTGGGATTACAGGCGTGAGCCACTGTGCCCTGCCATGTCTACCACTTTTAATACCATAACTTAGTTTTGCCTGCTTATTATTTTTCTATAAGTGGAATCATGTGTTCAGTGATCTTTTGTTTCCTGCTTCTCTTAGTCCATATTATGTTTGTGAGATTCATCCTTGTCACTGCATGTAGTTGTAGTTTGTTCATTTTTACTGTTGCACAGTATTTCTTTGGATGGAAATACTACAATTTATATATCTGCTGTAGACAGGTTGCTCCCAGTTTTGAGCCATTAAAATTATTCTGCAGTGAACATGTTTATACATGTCTTTGGTGAATATACATATCTTTTGGTTGTCATAGGGTGTTACACTCAAGATTAGTAGCTATTCCCAGTTTTTAAAGTAGTGTATCAATTTACAGTCCCACTAGCAATCTATGAGAGTTCTGGTTCCTCCACATCCTCATCAACATTTGATATTACAGGTTGAGCATCCCTTATTTAAAATGCTTGGGACCAGGAGTATTTTGGATTTAGAATTTTTTCAAATTTTAGAATATTTGTTTTATACTTACCTGTTCAGCCTTCTAAATCCAAAAATCAAAAATGCTACAATGTACATTTCCTTTGAGTATCATGTTGGCACTCAAACATTTAGAGATGCTTATTTGTTTATTTATTTATTTATTTATTTACTTATTGAGACAGAGTTGCGCTCTTTCACCCATGCTGGAGGGCAGTGGCGCTATCTCAGCTCACTGCAACCTCTGCTTCCTGGGTTCAAGTGATTCTCCTGCCTCAGCCCCCCGAGTAGCTAGGATTACAGGCATCTGCCACCATGCCTGGCTAATTTTTTTAGTTTTAATAGAGATGGGGTTTTGCCATGTTGGCCAGGCTGGTCTCGAACTCCTGGCCTCAAGTGATCCACCTCCCTCCATGCCCGGCCTCAATCTTTTTTATTTCAGCCATTTTTAGAGTATGTTACATTATTGTATTCTGGTGTTAATGCTTTCACTGGCAATTAATCAAGTTGATCATCTTTTCACATATTTATTGGCCATTTGTATAGGCTCTTTTGTGAGGTGCCTATTTAGACTTTTTGCTTATTTTTCCTATTGGGTTACCTGATATTTTCCTACTGATTTTTTTCTATTGATTTTAAAGAATACATTTTTGTATATCTGGATAATTCTTTTGTTACATATATATGTGTGTGTGTGTGTGTGTGTGTGTGTGTGTGTGTGTGTGTGTGTGTATCACCAAAATATCTTCTCTCACTCTTTGACTTGCCATTTCAATCTTTAATGGTAGCTTATGAACAGAAATTCTTTTTTTTTTTTTTTATTTGAGATGGAGTCTCACTCTGTCACCCAGGCTGGAGTACAGTGGTGCAATCTCGGCTCACTGCAACCTCCGCCTCCTGGGTTCAAGCGATTCTCCTGCTTCAGCCTCCCAAGCAGCTGGGATTACAGGCACCCACCACCATGCCCAGCTAATTTTTGTATTTTTTAGTAAAGGCGGGATTTCATCATGTTGGCCAGCCTGGTTTCGAACTCTTGATCTCAGGTGATCCTCCCAAAGTGCTGGGATTACAGGTGTGAGCTACTGCACCTAGCCAGAAATTCTTAATTTTAATGTAGTTCAATTATTTTTTCTTCTTTAATGTTTAATATACTCTATGTCTTATTTAGTAAATATTTTCCTATCTATAAATCTTTAAGATATTTTTCTATGTTTTCTTCTAAAAGCTGTGTTATTTAATCTTTGACTTTTAAATCTATAATCTATCTGGAATTGATTTCTGTATATGATATGAGATACATATATCTGTGTATTGTTGCTCTTGTTCTTTATTTTCTTAAGAAATTGCCTCACATTTTTCTTTCATATCATCTCTTAATTTTTCATTTATGCTATAATACTTATAAATTCCAGAGCTTTTTATTCAAGCATTCCTTTTATCTGCCCATCCTTCTTCTTCTTTAAAAATATATATTATTCTGGTATTGTTTCATAGTTGCATGATTTTCTCTTATTTCTGAAGCTATTAATAATATATTCAAAAGTATTTTCCTTTTTATTGGCTTCTGATTTCTCTGGACTGATAGTGTTTCCTGTTTTGGTTCTGTTTTTCATGTAACAGACTTTCCTCAAATGTCTTAGAATCCTTGGTAATTACTCATATTTAGTGGAAGGTCTTGATAACTCTGAGCTCCTGTGTAGGGTCATTGGGTTGTGTTGTTTAGTTGGAGAGGCTTCAATATAAGCATCTAGAAGTCATTCCTCTTAGGCTAACCAGATTTTCTAGAGAAGAGGCTTTAACTTTCCTGCCTAGAGGATGGAAGTCTTGCCAGCCTCTGGGAACCTCCTGAGGAAAGTGGGATGGAGAAAGGGGCCAAAACTCAGAATCCAGGATGTGTATGTTCACTTGATGCCCTGCTTTCAGCATGGCACTGTTTACAACTCTGCTTGGTGCTCTATGGCCAGAAAACCTCTGTGTTTCTTGTTTGTTTTTGTGTTTTGAGACAGAGTCTTGCTCTGTCACCCAGGCTGGAGAATGCGGTGGTGTGATCTCGGCTCACTGCAACCTCCGGCTCCTGGGTTCAAGTGATTCTCTTGCCTCAGCCTCTAAAGTAGCTGGGATTGCAGACACCTGCCACCATGCCTGCCTAATTTTTGTATTTTTAGTAGAGACAGGATTTTGCCAAGTTGGCCAGGCTGCTCTCGAACTCCTGACCTCAAATGATCCACCCACCTCAACCTCCCAAAGTGCTTGAATTACAGTCTTGAGCCACTGCACCTGGCCAAAACCTCTGTGTTTTACTTTCCTGAGGAAAATAACCTGCATTTGTTTGGGGTTTAGACTTCCAGTCAGCTCTATTTGAGCACCTCCCCAACCCCCGCCACCCCGCCCTCCCCCACCACACACACACACACACACACACACACACACACACACACACACACACACACACACACACACACTCTCTCTCTCTCTCACTCACTTACTCACACATACACTCTTTCTCTTACTTACAGATAAATCTAACATAGCTAACTCGTGAGCCTTTCAGGGATTCTGAGTAGTAAATTTTATTAGTTCTTGGCTTTCCCTATAATCAGCCAAGGTTTTAGTTTTCTCAGATCTACCAAGTCTTTTACCAATTGTTTACTTTCTGCTTTCCAGAATTTTATTTTATTGCTATTATGTGCCCTTTAATCTTTCTAGCTTGAATTACGACTTTTACAGTGTGTGTATGTTTGTGTGTGTGTGTTTGTTGTCATTTTAGTGGGTTCAGGGAAGGATTTAAACTACATGTGTTTAATCTGCTCTCTTTACCCAGAAGTATCACATAATTTTATACATTTGAAACACAATAAATGTTTCTTTCAATTTTGAGCTCAGGAATTAATTTAGAAAATAGATTTGAGGGCAAATTATTTGTTCTTTTCAGATGATAAAATGGAATTGGAGCCGCTGAGTTGGATAGGTGAAGGCACTAATGATGAAGGAAAAATAGGTATAGAACATTAAAGAAAGTCATTTATAGCTAAGCAGCAAAAGATTGGATTTTGCTTTTCCTTCACGTTTTCTAGGAGGAAAAAAAATGTTTTCCTTTCACTATTAAGAAAAACCTGATTTGGAAACTAGATAGAGGTGGTGGCCATATGCATTGTGAATATAGTAAATACCACTGAATTGTTCACTTTCAAAATGGTTAATTTTGTGTTATGTGAATTTCACTTCAGTTAAATTTTTTTTTAACCTAAAAAACCGACATGAACATTTTCAAAGCTTACAGCTCCATTGACATCTGGCTTTTGGGGATAACAGATAAATTGACTCCTTACATAGGTCTCCTTAAGTTGTGTTCCATTGTCTACCTAGGAGCTTTGTAGAGATTAAAAAATGCTTACAAGCATAATTTTAGAAGGTTTTTCAGAATGTTATTCATTTTGGGAAAACAAAGAGCAAGATCTATTCCAAGGAGTGGCAAGTGAAACTGATATTTTTCTCTAGTAAAGAAAGTGAAAGGAGGCTGGGTGCAGTGGTTAACGCCTGTAATTCCAGCACTTTGGGAGGCTGAGGCAAGAGGATCACTTGAGCCCAGGAGTTGGAGAACAGCCTGGGCAACATGGCAAAAACCTCATCTCTACAAAAATTAGCTGGGCATGGTGGCACACGTCTGTAGTCCTAGCTACTCAGGAGGCTGAGGTGGGAGGATTGCTTGAGACCCGGAGGTTGAGGCTGCAGTGCCATAATTACACCACTGCACTCCAGCCTGGGTGACAGAGTAAGACCCTGTCTCTCAAAAAAAGAAAAAAAAAAAAAAAGAAGGTGAAAGGAATTAACACATAATTAATGTATATACCTCCTACCATCAGAATCTGTTTATTGGAACAACATAATTCTTGATGCACACAAGACCTTTTGACACTTTAATCATTCAGTCTTCAATAGATGAAAGGGAAATTCTGATGGGATGGTGGCCCAGTTCCTATAAATTTATATAAATGTATATTGCTAATATCATATATGAGAAACATTTTTTTTTTTTTTGAGATGGAGTCTCGCTCTGTCTCCAGGCTGGAGTGCAGTGGCACAATCTTGGCTCACTGCAACGTCCGCCTCCCGGGTTTGAGCAATTCTCCTGCCTCACCCTCCCAAGTAGCTGGGACTACAGGCGTGCCACCAGGCCCAGCTAATTTTTGTACTTTTAGTAGAAACGAGGTTTCACCATGTTGGCCAGGATGGTCTCAATCTCCTGAACTCGTGATCCGCCCCCCTCAGCCTCCCAAAGTGCTGGGATTACAGGTGTGAGCCACCGCGCCCGGCCAAAACACTGTTTTTCAAAAAGGTTTACTGGCATCTTATCTAAAATGTGTTATTTTTCAGTTTAGCGTGTCTTAGAGCAGGGTTCCCCAACCCCCGGGCCATGGACCGCTACCACTCCGTGGCCTGTTAGGAATTGGGCCGCACAGCAAGAGCAGGCCAGCAAGCATTATCACATGAGCTCTGCCTCCTGTCAGATCAGCAGAGGCGTTAGATTTGCATAAGAGCATGAACACTATTGTGAACTGTGCATGCGAGAGATGGAGGTTGTGTGCTCCTTATGAGAACCTAAGAATCACCCTGATGATCTGAAGTGGAGCAGTTCATCCCAAAACCAACCCCCTCTCCCCGTCTGAGGAAAAATTGTCTTCCATGAAACCAGTCCCTGGTGCCAGAATGGTTGGGGACTACCATCATAGAGAGCATGTGTTCTGAAGCCATAATATCAGGGTTCAAATCCTGGCACTGCCTCTTATTAGTTAAACCTGCCATGCCTCATTATTCTCATCTGTAAAATGGACAAGATAATAGGGCTATTGTGATTAATATGAATGAATGCATGTAAAGATCTTTTAATGTTATCTGGTACAGAGTGCTAAATAAGTATTATCTGCTCTTTTTTCTTGCCATTTTCTTAAACTGCTATCTATAAAGCACATCTGGAGAACTGTACCTAATATATGCAATGTGAAGACCACTTCATTACCAGGGTATCTTTGTCATGGCTTCAGTGAGCACTATAGTTGCAACAGTGCCATTGGTTTCCTCTTTCTCATTACATTTGTGGCTGTGGTTAAGTGCAACCTATTTTTCCTTAGAAACAGAATGGTTTTGCTACCTTTATTTTCTAAAGAATCCTAGACTTCATAATGTAGTGGATTTGTTTGAACAGTAAAATCAAGAAACTATAAACAGTGTTTATTTTCAACTCTCTGTATTTGGTTTAGACATAATCCCTATTATTTGTACATTTTCCCTGGGAATCAATAAAAAGACTGGGAATGAATCTGAGCTGTAAACCTGCCATTGGAAGATGTAATTAGTCAGTCAGTGGCCACAAAGAATATTCAATTTTTTTAAAAGCTATTTTTCCTTACCGGTATTGTGTGGCTGCAAGTGATAAATGATGAGAATTCTCTCTTGCAATTATTATTTTAGTTTGTAACTACTTAATTTCCTGCAAGATGAAGTTCTGTGTTTACATGTTATGATTTTCATTACTAAGCCATCTTTTAAATTTTACTTTACAGATCAACAATACAAATTCCAAAGGTTGTAAACTTGCTGATGGTGGTGGTAAGCCATGGCAGATGATAAAGTTGCTATCTTAACGGATGATGAAGAGGAACAGAAGAGAAAGTATGTGCTTGCAGATCCCTTTAATGGTATTTCCAGGGAACCAGAACCACCTTCGAATGAAACACCTTCCTCCACAGAAACATCTGCTATTCCTGAGGAGGAAATAGACTGGATAGAGAAACATTGTGTGAAGATAAACAACGATCTTCTAATTTCCAAGGTCTTTTATTTTTTCTTTTACTCTGCCTATGGCTCTCTCTATCCCCTTTTGCCTGTGTATTACAAACAGCTGGGAATGTCTCCAAGTCAGAGTGGACTACTAGTAGGTATTCGTTACTTCATTGAATTCTGCAGTGCCCCCTTTTGGGGTGTAGTTGCAGACCGCTTTAAAAAAGGCAAAATTGTCCTCCTCTTTTCTCTTTTGTGTTGGGTTTTATTCAACCTGGGCATTGGATTTGTCAAACCTGCTACCTTGAGATGTGTACCAAAGATTCCCCCAACAGCTCACCCCACCAATGCAAGTCACCAGTTAACTATCCTGCCAACAAATTCTTCCTTTACCTCTTTCCTCACCATATCACCAAAAATGGGTGAGAAAAGAAACCTGCTTTTGGAAACAGGGCTCAATGTCTCAGACACTGTTACTTTGCCAACAGCTCCAAACATGAACAGCGAACCCACTCTGCAGCCCCAGACAGATGAAATTACTAACCGTATGATGGACTTGACGTTGAACTCAAGCACAGCAACCCCTGTCTCTCCAGGAAGTGTAACCAAGGAGACAACCACTGTTATTGTTACCACCACCAAATCTTTACCTTCTGACCAAGTCATGCTTGTTTATGATCAACAAGAAGTTGAAGCTATATTCTTGGTGATCTTGGTAGTTGTCATAATAGGAGAATTTTTCAGTGCCTCTTCTGTCACAATCGTAGACACAGTCACACTCCAGTATCTGGGAAAACACAGAGATCGCTATGGGTTGCAGCGCATGTGGGGCTCCCTGGGCTGGGGCCTGGCGATGCTGTCTGTGGGCATCGGGATCGACTACACCCACATCGAAGTGCTCATCAATGGAAAGGGGTGTAAGCCCCCCGAGTACAGGAATTACCAGATCGTCTTCATCGTCTTCGGCGTTCTCATGACCATGGCCTTGATCGTTGCCACTCAGTTCCGGTTCCGCTACAACCATTTCAAAAACGATGATTCTAAAGGGAAAGAGGTGGAGATCCCGCAGGTGGAGAGGAACAATTCCACAGAGTCCTCTGAGGAGACACCAACCACCACAAGCCACTCGCAGGCCTTCAACTTTTGGGACTTAATCAAGCTGCTCTGCAGCGTGCAGTATGGCTCAGTGCTGTTTGTGGCTTGGTTCATGGGTTTTGGATACGGTTTCGTGTTCACCTTTCTCTACTGGCATTTGGAAGACCTCAATGGAACTACAACCCTCTTTGGGGTCTGTTCAGTCCTGAGTCATGTGTCTGAGCTGACAGCATATTTTTTTAGTCACAAGCTTATTGAATTGATTGGCCACATCAGGTAAGAACATGCTTACGATTGCTGCCCCTCAGCAATTGAACTTTATCTTTTTATGGTTTATAGCTCCTTCTACTACAATTTTTAAGGTATTATAATTTGTGTTGAGGATAAGGTTGGAGTGGAAATGGGAATTTCTGTTTCTCTTCCTCCTTAAAATAGAAACAAAGGAAAGTAAGTCATGAACCTGGTTGGATTATCTCAAATAAACAAAGAGTGGCTTCCTCTGCTCTCCCACCCCACGGAAAAGACCTATAGGCTACCTAGCTGTGTGCTAAGAGACTCTCACAGTACATGTTTTCAGGTATAGGAACACCAGCTTAGTGAACATATTATTCCATGGAGGGTCCACCTGTCCTAGGCATTTATGAAGCAGAGCTTAAGTAGATAAGGTGGACTTTTTTTAAGCCCTTATTCTCAGCCACTTGCTGACATAGATAGAGCCTGAATATATGGCATCTAAAGATGTCCATTATATCTAATAAGACTATGATGTAACCCACCGTAATCCCTAATTCCATGATATTACATGGATGAGGTTCTTAAGTATTTTTTTTTGGGTTATTACGTGACTCCCTGCATTTCTGTCCACCATGAAGACATAGCATATTTGAAAACCTTTCTTCCATCCAAAATTTCCCATGTAATTCTTTTAGTTACAAAAAAAAAATCTATAGGCTGGGCACAGTGGCTCACACCTGTTAATCCCAGCACTTTGGGAGGCCGAGGCAGGTGGATCACTTGAGGTCAGGAGTTCGAGACCAGCCTGGCCAACACGGTGAAAACCCATCTCTACTAAAAATACAAAAGTTAGCCGGGCATGGTGGCACGCACCCGTAGTCCCAGCTACTCGGGAGGCTGAGGCATAAGAATCACTTGAACCCAGGAGGCAGAGGTTGCAGTGAGTCAAGATTGCACCACTGCACACCAGCCTGGGCAACAGAGTGAGACTCTATCTAAAAAAAGAAAACACCCTATAAGTGCCTAGTGTTTCTTGTTGTGTACTATTTCTTCTCACCATTAATGTGCACCTTGCTCTTTAGAGATCTTTCTGCTCTGTTGACTCTAAATGTGGAGCCAGCTCCATGTAAGCATTCTTGCCTTACAGAAAAGTACGACATGTCTGTCCCTAAAATGTGAAGTTGCTATAACTAAAAGCAACCATATGTGTTTGTGTGTATTTAAATCTGCTACTTCTATAAGAAATTAAAGAGGAGAAATAGACAATGACAAGATTTGACAATCCTTTATTTCCTTTCTATTAACTGAAGAAAATATTTTCTAATTTAAAGTTTCAACCTAGAATCAACCATTTCTTTAAACAATTGTGAGTATTTTTTCTTGTTGGTTTGGTTTTGCTTGGGGAGGTGGTGTTCTGTTCCTTCTCTTTCTCAGATATTCGATCCCTTTGTTGTCACTAACAAAGTCAGGAACTGTGTGGATATTTCCTGGACTCACAGAACCCCTGAGGCACATTTTGTAAGACCATTCCAAAAGAGAGCCCATATAATATTAAGGACTCGGAATGCCCTTTAATTTTGTCCGCACCATGTTTAGATTATCTGAGCTGTTTGAATTGACCGAGATGAATCAGATGCCTCCCTTCAGCTTGGGCAGATGAGCAAATCTCACTGCAGTTAATAATGTCTTTAAAATCACTGTTATTCATTCGCAGAAAAGTACCCAGTTAGGTCTTACCAATGAGTGGAGTTCTTAGACATCATTATTTAATAAGTCGGTAGCATGAGTTGAACACTGACTCAGTACAGAGTATGTTTAGGTTCTATTTTCTTTTTTTTTTCACATTTTATTTGTTTTTTTATTATACTTTAAGTTTTAGGGTACATGTGCACAACGTGCAGATTTGTCACATGTGTATAGGTTCTATTTTCAAAGGAATTGTTAGGTTCTTTCCACATGCTAAGAAAAGATGGTTCTCTTCTACCTTTGCCTTTTGTCTGAGACATATGCAGCATTTTCATGATAAAATCCTAGTGGGTTTACTACTCCTTTAGTAAGCTTAGACTTGTGTGTTTCTTTCCTGTGTAGTATTAGTTACTCATTATTTCAAAAGCTACAGTTCACTTAACCTTAATTTTCTGGTTTTTATGGACAAAAAGCATCTTCCATTTCTTGTTTAATAATGTGATGGAAGAAGATGGCTGTTATGGTCATATTGCTCCCAAGAGTCTGCGAGAATTCCATCAGTATGTGGTCATTTACCTCTTTTGAATTTTAATTCTGTCCATTAAAATGTATTAATTATTTCAAGTGCTTTTAAAAGAGTCTGATAGCTAAAATGAGACTATGTCCACATACTTAGGTAGAATGGATCTGTTCCTTTTGGTGATAATTTTGGGAGCTTAGTCAGGTGGTATTGGTTGTGATTTGGGGATTTAAACTTTCCACTGGAAGAATACCATTCATTAAGTAGTTGGTGAAGAGAAGTGATCTCTGAATTATGAGCCTTGATGTGTTGCTTGTAGGATCACAGAAGTAGATCTGCCCATGGCCTTTATGCATGCATGTATATTATTTCAGTACTTTGTAGTTGTCCTATTGGAAGTTTGTTTTTAGGAGTTGGCACTACCATATATTTGTGGATATTCACAAATTCTTCATCTAGAGTAATAATAAGAAAGATTCATACCATAAAATAGTTTTTTAAAAATAGCATGTCCAGTTTTGAACTCAGTATTTTAACAGTTTCACAATATACAACCAGTTTTTCAGGGACTGACCTGTCAGTCTAAACACACACACATAGAGTATCTGATTTCTGATTTTGACCTTGGATTTTGTCCTTCTCTGGAAGGCAACTTTCTCAGGCAAATAGGATAATAATGCTAAATATTTCCACCTTTAAAAATAAATTTCTTTTGATTCAAAATCATAAGACTTTGGAATTTACAGCAAGTATATTTTTAGGCTATAGATGATTAACAGGATATAAATGTACCTTAAGGTATCTTCACATTGCTTAACATTTTAGCAGCCATGAGTAGGATTATAATCAAAATACATTGCAGTAAATCATTTGTAAATTTGTAAATCATTACTTTCCAATGTTAGGCCATCCCCTATGTTATTTGATTTAAATTTATTTACATTTTAAGGGACACAGAAAAATCTATTCAATCAATTTGTGACTTTGCCCTGAAATTCTTACACTCAAGGTCTGTTTTGCCATGCAAATATTATCCGAGGGGGTTACATTACCTATTATTAGCCATCAATTACTACTTAATATTAGCTAAATATACAAATGAACTAGCCAGTCAGTTTGGGAAAGAAGAAAAAACCTGATACAGCTAGCAAGAGGAGGAACACCAGGGTTTCCTGATGGGACGCTGCAGGATGAACCAGAACAGATAGCAAGATGCTGGGCTTCAGCACAGCCAAGGACACATGGGAGGTAGCACATGATAGTCTGGTCACTGGAGGAATAGCAGTAAGTATTATAAGAGGGAAGAAACTCTGCAGCCAGGTGTTCAGTGTGAGCTGGCCACTGAAGGGTTTAAGGAAGATCATGCCTACTTTCTTTTCTTCTTCTTCTCATTATGTTATTTCTACCCATCTCTTTGTGCCATCTTTGCTGATCTTAGGCCCACAGACTCTCAGATCCTCTCCTTGCCCCATATGAAAGGGTGCTGATTTCTGTAGGCTGTGTGTTCCAGGGTCTGTTCTTGTGTCTTCTACCTGGGTTCAGCTAATGTATTCAAAGCTCACCAACAGAGCTTTTAAAGCTCCTAATGCCCAGGTTGCACCCAGACCAATTACATCAGTCTTTCTAGGGGTGTACCGAGGCATTCAACGTTTTTACAGCTTCCTAGTTGATTCTAGTTCGTGCAGCCAAGGTTGAGAACCACCAGGCTAATGAGAGGCATAGGTAAGGGGAGGATTACAGGAAAGGAGGCGGTGGGGGAAAGCAGGGCATTTATTTCTCTCTTTCCAGCTCATGCAGCGTGTTTGTGTAAGATTTGGAGATGGTTCCCTCTAGTCCTCTCTCTGGCCTCTTGTAGTTTACCTATGTACATGTGCTGGTCAGTACGCAGCTGAAGACTCTAGGGGAAGCTACAGATCTCTACAGCCCTCTCTCTCTGTAGCTTTCTCCACTTGGGTACTCTGTCCTGCTTCCCAGACTCTCAGCCTTGTCTCCTCAGCTCTAGAGACCTCTGTGAGCTGCTGCGTCTCACCTATGCCCCACCCAATGTGGGTGGCCCTGCGCTCCAACAACATTCTCTCCTCTCTTTATTCTTCTGCCCAAGGCTGTGGAGAGGCTGCCTGTGGTTCTCACAGTGGTCTGGCTTCCCAGCTCTTCTGTCACCTACCTAACGAAGTCCCTAAATTAAGTCAGATTGGTGCCTGCCTCTGATGAGATCCTGACTCATACACCACTCTTCACTGCTTACGAAGACTCCTGATGGCAATTGGTACTGTGAAGAAACAGAATAAGAATAGAATAACTCAATTATTGATTAAAGAGCAAAAAGATGGTAGACCTTAAATAACTTTTTCCCCATTCTGATTCCTTAAGGGAGGATTAATTCTTCTTTAAAAATGGTTTTTACCACAATAAAAATGTTTTAAAAGATGACTTAATTCTCATAGTAAATTTGGAATTATGAATTCTACATGCTCTAGAGGACCAAGTATTACTCTATATTACTTAAAAATCAAAATCCTAGACATTTGTTCAATTTAGTTGAACAGTTATTTAGGCCTGAAGAACCTTAGATTAGTAAGATGCAGGGGCTGAATACTAAAGGGAAGTGTGTTGGAAAAAACAGGAGAGATTGAGGCCAGATGGGTGCTGGGATCAATAACCTGAATTTCATCTGGAGGCAGTAGGGAGCCATAGCAAGGTTCAAAGCAGGGAGGGCCAGAGATTTTCATATGTTCCTCCCTGCTTTGAACCTTGCTATGGAGGGTAACTTTGAAGCCAGGAGCCCACTGAGAAAGTTCTTAAAATAGTCCAAGTAAGAGACGGTACAGGCCTGAACTGCAGCAGTAGCAACAGAAATTAAGGGAAGGGATAGATCTGGGAGGTAAAATTGACAGAATTATTTGGATGTGGAAGTGAGGTAGAGACCCCCACATTTCCAGCTTGGTATGGTAATTCCAAAAATCTAATAGGAAATTCAGAAAGGAGATGTAGAATGGGGTGGGGGTGTGATTATTTGGTTTGAAATTGAAAACATCTAGATGGGGATGTCTAGCAGGCAGTTGACTATTGTAAGTCTGAAGCTTATGGGAGAGGTTAGGACAGGGGATGCAGATTTGCAGCAGTGAAAATCAGGAATGTGGATAAGATCAACAAGGAAATCTTGTGGTCTAAGAAGAGAAATGGGCTGAGGAAAATCAGTTATAATTGTCTCCAAGATAGTATTTCAAGTTTCTGATTTATTGAAATGTTGGTCTGTGCTTTATTGCTTAAAGTAAATATCCTTATGCTTGAGAATATTTTGTGTTATATGGAACTGTCATTACGGTATTACTGTAACCTGTTTCTATATATTGCTTTAGCGGCAATGGACTTTCTGAGCACCCCCCAATATCATCACCTGAGCCAGGCACCCTCTGTGGGTATTCCTAGGTGGGCCTAAGACATAAGCAAGGGAGAAAAAAAATAAGAGGAACAGGACTTTAAGGATTGCATGGTTGTTAGGAGCAGAGGCTGAGTCAGATTGCCTGGCTCTGCAGCTTGGAACTATATGGCCTTGGACAAGTTACAGAACTTTTTGCATCTCTGTATTTTTATCTATAAATAGGGATATTATTTATACCTGCTTCTTAGGGTTTTTTATGAAGACTAGATGAGATAAAACATGGCAATTGCTTCAACAATGACCAGCATATATTAGGAGCTCAGCTTATTTTACTTTTTTTCTGTCAATCTGATATATTATGCTGTTTATAACTACAAGATCCATTGAATCTGTTAAAAATACAAGTTGACAGTATAATATCAGAAGTGTACAGATGATTAAACCTGCAAAGTCAAGATGTTTGTGATTTTCAAAATAACTAACATTCCCCCTTAAACATATCTTAGTCAAACTGAAATTTTTCTCCCCAAATTTGTGATGACCATAGATTTTCAAATGAAATGGAGTTATATCAAATTGGAAGTGTACTCCTGATAGAGCCTTTATATAATAGAATCTTTTGTTCTTATAAACAAAGGTTGTCTTCTTAAAGATTAGTCTGGTCTGGGTGTGGCTCACACCTATAATCCCAGCACTTTGGGAGGCTGAGGCAGGAGGATGTCTTGAGCCCAGGAGTTCGAGATCAGCCTGGGCAACATGGTGCGACCTTGCCTCTACAAAAAATAACATTAGCTGGGCATGGTGGCACACAACTGTAGTCCCAGCTACTTGGGAGGCTGAGGTGGGAGGATCTGTTGAGCCCAAAAGGAAGTCAAGGCTGCAGTGAGCTGTGATCACACCACGGCACTCCAGCCTGGGTGACAGAGCAAGACCCTGTTTCAAAAAAGAAAAGGAGAAAAAATGAGTAGTCTAATTAAGTTAATCAGTACTAGCAAATGAAGTACTTTTATACTTTCAATTTTGTAGGATATGTGTTAAAAAAACTGTTGATTTGATGTCATCTGACTAGTTAATGAAATAAAAGGTAATAACTTTTCTTAGCACTGGTGAAATGAGACCTGTTTGGCCTGTGTTTTCTCTGCCAGAGCAGTACAAGTAATTGACTGTGGCTTTAAGCCCAGTGTATGAGTATTCTTGGTCATGGCCCAGTTTTTCACAGAGGTAGCAAGATTCCATGTGGAAGCCTGCCAGCCAACTTATAGGTATTGTAGAATATAATTTAGCCACAACATCAGTTCTATTGTAATATCAGTGTCAGTTTTTAAAATGTGAAATAAATGAGTGCTCTGTAGCAGTGGAATAGGAGTTTACTCACAAGGTCTGAGGAAAGTGGATTGCAGATGTAAAGTGGCTGTGTGTGTGTTCTTTTCTTTTTAGTGTAGGGGAGATTTTATGGTTCTATTGAAGTCATCGTTCTCCACAACTCAGTTTTGTGTTTTTTGTTTGTGTTTTTCATTTATTATATAAAAACCATGGCAAAGCACAAAAGAAAACAAACATAAAGCCACACTGTAACTCCTGAAATTGGATAATCAGTCCAACATTTCTACAGGGGTTAGAATTTATATCATCTTGTGTAACTTTATTGTTACAATTTTGAAAGTGAGTATTAGGGTGCTAAAACTATCCTCCATTTCATTCAAAAACAAGTGTTTCATAAAGATAATGTTTTGTGCCCTATTTTAAATTCCAATTATTTTATACAAAATCATAGTAAAAAGTGACGTTAATCTTTTTCCTTGTTTTTGCACTATGTATCTTGGTAAATTAACTCTAGATACTGGGTAACAAATTTAGAGCTAGTGTAGTCCAGGCCCCTTATTTTACAGCCCGCCTGAGGATACAAGCCTGAAGTCTTGCACCCTTCAGAGTAGGCCTTGGTGTTAAGTGAGGCCCTTTGAGTTGAACTGGCCTGGCTTCCATCCTGCTTGTGCTCCTGATTTAACTGGACAATCTTGGGCCTGCTGCGTGAGCTGAGTCTCGGTTTTATTCATCTGTAAATCTGGGGATACTTATCTCATATTAAAGAGAATTACAGGAGAACTGATGCAAAGCACTTAGAATGGAGTCAGGCAGATAGCAAAGATGCAAGAAGCAGTCGGAGATGCTGTCATTGTTAACTATCAGTGGTGGGGGGATTTGGCGGCATTTGAGTGTTAGTTCCATTTAACTCATCAGAGTATTTAAGAAAATGTAGAATCTAGCTCCTTCACATGCTAAAAGTAGGACTTAAATATGTTCTGTCTCCTTTTCCAGAGTACCTCTCTTTTTAAAAAGCCCCAATCACAAAAACAAAAAACAAAAAACAAAAAACCCGACTATACCCTGTTTAAAGAACACGAATTTTTTTTTTTCTGACTCTGCCAGCCTTTCTCAGCGAGGGCTCCTCAGAAACACAAAACATACAGAATGACTTGAGTGACCGTTTCTTCCGTTCTCCCAAGGATGGCATATAACTACCATTTGGATACATAAAAGACAGAATAATTTATTTCATATGATGGGGGCTTTAGAACATAAGGTCTTATTCCTCTCCTGGTACCTTGGTTTAAAAATTTCATTTGCAGAGTCAGTTGGAATTTTTTAAAAAGTTAAATGCTTCTCTTTTCATTAGAATACTTACTTTGAAATCAGATTCATAACGTGGTAATATGGAAAGAATAATGCTTCCTGTAATTGACTAATGGACAAAAAGAAGGTCGTTTTTTTTCCTTTATCTTTAAGCTGTAAGGATTACAGAGCTGAGATTTAAAAACAGTTTTGTTTTTTATCGGGATAGGTGATTTGCCAAAGGAAATATAGCCTGTATTAAACTCTGGTATGAGGGAAAAAAAATACATTATCCTGCCTCCTCCTTGATCAATCAAAGGGCATGAATTTTAATATTTAAAAAATGTCTTTATGAATTAAGCTTAAAAAATCCTACCCAAACAATAGCACTCTCCAAAAGTGAATGATTTTGCCACCATCAAATGATTTTCAGGATTCTCCCGTCTTGTGATGAGGTTTAGTTTCTTAAGACCAAAATGAGATCAAGCCTTGCTGAACTTTATCTGAGTTTTAATAATCATAGAATTATTACGAACTCTGAAAGAGTTTGAGATTATAAGAGTATACTGTTTTAGCAACATAAAAGCCAGGTGGATGGACGCAGGGTGTATCCAAGGCTGCACAGTTTGGGAAGTTCCCCCAGATCTCTTGACTGCCTGCCAGAGTGTTCTGTCCGACAGAAAGGCACAGACACTTTACTCTGCTAAATCCTACAGTTCCAACTGCTACAGCTCCCTAGCTTTTTGAAAAACCCAACTGAAAAGTAGTTTAAACTGGGAGAGCTATGTGTTAGCAGTGAAATCTGCCTAATAACTCACTGGGATCTGAGTTGGAAAAAAATTATCTGGCAGTGTCATGAAGTTTTTAAAATTTGGGGAATCAGGGAGAGGGAGGAACTAGGAAGGCATATTCATTTATAAAGAAGCTAATGAAACATGGACTATGAACTAGAAATGCCAAGTTGGCCAGAGATAGGGAATCTACAGTAGCTAGACATTTATGGATGTTCGTTCTGGGTCTGCTCAACCCAAAACTACATACTGGTGGGAATACAAGAGATGAATACTCGGTTCTGGTCTCCTTGGCATTTATACCCTGGCTTTAAAGCTGGGCTTAAATGTCAACCAACTTCAGAGCCATCTAAGACTGTACTGATTCTGTTTTAGAACAGGCCAAATTTCAGGGGTGAGGGACTTAGGGATTCTGGGGATCTCTCCCAGTGCACTGCTCTGAAAATATGGTAGGCCTGGGCCAGCTGCTGGGACAGGTCACAAGCCATCACCACAAACATTTATCCAGAGAGTTCATGTTTAGCACAATCCTAAATGTTTCAGAGAAAACTCTACATATGCAGTCTCTCTCTGATTCATAGGCTCAATAAAAAAATAACTTGAAAGGATGTCTTGACACACAAAATATAAAAATATTAGCCCACTCAAGGTGTCTGACATGGAATTATTTTAACACATGAGTATTAGAGAATGGAGCTAATTAGAGCTTTTCTAATCAGAGAACACAAAGTTAGTGATTTCAATTTTGTTTTGTTTTGTTTTGCTTTTAGCCAAAAGGACAGTTGGCAGTGTTCTGTTAGACATGAGCGATTGAGCGAGACTGTGAGGATAGGTCAGTGCGAGTCCACCACCAGTGGATTTCATTTTTCATTTTGTGCCAACTAGAGAGCTTTGGATTTGTTAAAATATGAGCATTTACGGATTATTCCTGTACTGCTAAGTCCTCTGCTAATATATGGAGGACACATAGGCCCTGTCTTATACATATAGTCTGTGTCATAGCACATATGAAAAAATGACCTACCTAGTGATATAAAGAAGCCACATTAAAAAATAAATTGCTTATATACTTCTTAGTGCCACGTTTTAGGCATTATAAGCTACTATCTTTATAATAGCTGGCATATGAAAATTATAATTGCAGCTATTATTTATATGTGGGTAGATTTCTATTTTCCTATTCTTTTCACATTTTACCTCCAAAGACATTGATACCCATTTTTGGAGGAAAAGCCCCTTGGAGCTATTTCAACTATAGGTTCTCATTATCACATTGTAAGCTATGGAGTCTCAAAAATTGAAGAATTTATGATCAGGAATTGAAAGATAATCATTTGGTTTTTATCGTCCCTTGAAAAGAACATCTTTGCAAAGAAATATCTTACCATGTAATATAGCTACCAGGCTGACTTATTAATAACAGCATTACTTATAATTGAGCTATTCATAGTTAAGAAGAAAAGGCCATTGTTGCAAGGCAGTATAAATGGATCCAGGGCTTTTACTGGCATCACATGGTTTTCTTTCTCTTCCACCTTCAGTGGCTGGGTTGATTGAGGTACTTGCTGAGTTAAAGAGAGCAGGACAAACACCATATGTACTGTACCTTTTGTGATTGCAGACTGCCCTTAGACTGCCACCATCTAACAGGCTGAGGTGATGGTCAAAGTGTGTGGCAGACAAGAGTAAAGATGGTTCCTGCGAATTCCATTACCTAGACAACCACCGTGGAGACCAATTTAGCTGTCTATGCTCAGCCTCAAGCTAGATACTCCCTATGGCCTAAAAATTACATTTTTTAGGTAAATACCTCCTGGAGAAACTCATACACATGCAGAAAGATGTGTACAAGGATGCTTAGTTGCTTACTTGTGGCTTTCTTACAGTGAAAAAGAGAAACAGTCTAAATGGCCATCAGTTGAGGAATGGATACATTCAATGTGGTATAGTCATAAGGTGAAATGTTAATGTAGGGGTTAAAAGAAATAGACTAGATCAATATGCCAACATGGAAAGCTGTCAACACTATGATGTTGACTGGGGAAAAAAGCAGGTTTCAAAATAATACACAATTCAGTACACTTATACAAATGTTAACAATAAATTTTAAAAGTTTAGCATATTTTTATGGATTTATATATATATAAAGACATTTAAATTTAGAGAGGATTAATACACTCTAAATTCACAGTTGCCCTAGCTTTCTGGACAGAACAAAAAGAGAAAGGGACTTGGATGGGGAACAAAGGGGAC
The DNA here is from genome assembly GCF_028885625.2 of Pongo pygmaeus. Classification (NCBI taxonomy): domain Eukaryota; kingdom Metazoa; phylum Chordata; class Mammalia; order Primates; family Hominidae; genus Pongo; species Pongo pygmaeus. The sequence continues at coordinate 90,433,015 of NC_072384.2, forward strand.
CTCTACATTATCTGTAATATTTTTTTCGTTAAGGAAATAATGGCAAAATATTCATAATTTTCCATTCTTGGTGCTAAACAGTCTCTACCTGTTTTTGGCATTTTCTACTGGGAAATGGTTTGAAGCCCATGTCTCCTTACAGTGGATCAATATAATCATCCTCCTGTAGAAGAGCCAAATGTGTGTATGTGTATATGCATATGCATGTGTGTGCATAGTTATAGCTGTATATGTTTTAAAGAAACATTTATCCAAATATCTCAGGTAAACATTGAGATTTTGTGTCCCTAATATGCATATTGTCTGTCTATATTTTTCCCTAAATGGCATAAATGATTACAAGTCTACTTTGTATAACAACCATGGCTTCAGGTCTTATTTTCTTCTCTTTAAAATGAGATCAGGTGCAAATGCATAGTATGTTGTTGAGAATTAGCCAGGCATAGTGGCTCATGCCTGTAATCCCAGCACTTTGGCAGGCTGAGGCAGGTGGATCACCTGAGGTCAGGAGTTCAAGACCAGCCTGGTCAACATGGTGAAACCCCGTCTCTACTAAAAATACAAAAATTAGCTGGGCATGGTGGCGGGCACTTGTAGTCCCAGCTACTTGGGAGGCTGAGGCAGGAGAATCACTTGAACCCGGGAGATGGAGGTTGCAGTGAGCGGAGATGGCACCACTGCACACCCGCCTAGGTGACAGAGCAAGACTTCGTCTCAAAAAAAAAATTAATATCAAACTGTGTCCAACAACTTTGATTTGAATAGTAATTATAACATTTCTTTATAGAAAAAGAAATCAAGATACCAAAAAGCCAAGTGATGTCCCTAAGCTCATAAAGTTTATTACTGGCAGTAAGTGCAAGTATGAGTGTTTGTACCAGCTGTTTAATTATCTTGAGTAATAGAGTGTCAGTTTACTGCCTTTTTATTGTACAAGTCAAAAGTCTTAACTAATTTGGCTAATTATATTTCTACATATACATGGAAATATTTGGAAGACTGCAATTATATAATTTTGAAGGATACGTTGGAAGAGTGGATAAGAAAATAAATTTTCTCAGAAGCTTACTTCATAGCATACCTCTCCAAAGCCTTTCCAACTTGAAGAAGTAACAATTCCATTCTTATTTCTGAAATACTGAGCAATTCTTATCTTTTTTCCTGCTGAAAACATCTTTAAATAGTAGTCTATAGACAAACAGTAACTTGCTAACTTTTTCTTTTTCTTTTTCCTTTTTTTTTTTTTTTTTTGAGACAAGAGTCTCACTGTCTCCCAGGCAGGAGGGCAGTGACGCAATCTCAGCTCACTGCAGCCTTGACACCTTGGGCTCAGATGATACCCCTACCCCAGCCTCCCAAGTAGCGTGGACTACAGGCGTGTGCCACCATACCCAGCTAAGTTTTGTATTTTTTGTAGAGATGAGGTTTTGTCATGTTGGCCAGGCTGGTCTTAAACTCCTAAGTTCAAGTGATCTGCCCACCTCAGCCTCTGAAAGTGCTGGGTTTATAGGCAATGAGCCATTGTGCCCAGCCACTGATTTTTTCTTTCCTTTAAAAAGTTAACATATAGATTGAAGCTCTAACATTATCGAAAAGAAGAATAAACTTTCAGTTACATTTGTCCAGGTGTACTATGTCTTTGGACCATCTCCTGTGCATTGTGGTTGCTGAGTACAGTGAGGAATCTTCAGTGATGCAGTGTTGGCCAGTGGTCGTTGGTTATAACCATTGGCCAAGCATTTCATTCCATTGAGGAGAATGACAAGAGAGCAAGTTGGTCTAGGCTTGACTGCAGTCATCATCCTAAGCCCTGGTAGGATCGTTGAGTAGTGTAGTAGTTATCCTGTTTTCTTTTTTCCTTCTTTTTGCCAATTTGCCTGTAAAAAGTGTATGAAGTGTATGTGTGTGTATATATACATGTGTGCATTTGATCTAGATTCAAATCCCAAACTTAGTCCTGTCTAACATTGGATAAGTCAGTAATTTTAGCTTTAAGCCTCAGGTTCCTCATTTGTAAAACGGGGCAATAATTATACCTAACTTCATAGCATTGTCCTTAAGATTAAACGAGATAATGCTAGCAAGCACATACTAAGTCCTCAACTATGAACAGTAGGTAGTATTGTTACTAATGCATTCCTCCAACAAGTATTTATTAAGCACACACTGGGTGACAGGCACTGTGCTATAATCTAGGGATATATGGAATCTGTAATAAGAAAAACAAAGGTCAGTCCTCGTGGGACTAACATTCTACTGGGGTAGACAATGAACATTAAGTGGATGATTTTACTTCTGATAATGATGGGTGATTTAGGGCAGAAGTAAAACAGAGTGAAGGGTCCTAGAGTGACTGAGGAGAAGCAACTGTTTCAACTCGGTTAGGCTGGGAGACTTTCCCTGAGGAAGTGGCATTTGAGCAGAGTCCTGAATGGAAGCTCCCAGTGAAGATCTTGGGGACAGAGAAAATCACACATGTGAATGGCCAGGGAGAGGGTAATAAAAGGACACCAGTGCACTGGGCAAGAATCCTGGGAGGCTTGAGCATCATACTAAGAATTGGTATGTTTTTCTAAGGGAAGCTGAGTTTTAGCAGGAGGTGATATAACTGATTTCTGCTTTTATGTTTTTTGAAGGCAATTGCTTGGGCAGGGGATTTCTTATTATTTATCTCACCCTAGTTTGCAAAGGTCCATTTTTCTTCATTCTCTGAGTTTTAGAGGAATTACAAGCTGTGCTGTTTTTTTGAGTCATCAGCTGATGATTCATGTACTATCTTTGTTGATTTAGTGATTTCTACCAATCCAGATGAAAGTTTTTTGTTTTTTTTTTTCAGCAACTTCAAAAATATCAGAATAGGTAAATAATCTAGAAGAAAAGTAGAAAACAAAAATAAGTTTAAAAATCTCCAATCGCTTGAACCTGGGAAGTGGACGTTGCAGTGAGCCGAGATTGCGCCACTGCACTCCAGCATGAAAGACAGAACCAGACTCCATCTCAAAAACAACAACAACACAACAACAACAACAATAACAAAACTCTAATCTTAACAAAAATTATAATTATGGGATAATGTTTAAAAAATAGTAATTATACTACCATTTGATTGCTTATTACATATAAAAGTTACAAAAGCATCGTGCTAAATGCTTCTCCTATAAGCCCTATTTAATCTTTTTAACAGTCTTGTGAGTTAGGCATTGTTATGTCCATTTTAGAGATGAGAATTGTAGAGTGATTAAGTTTCCCATGATGACACAGCCAGTAAATAATGAACATAGGATTTAAACCCCAAAGTCATGTTCTCAGCTGCTACCTTATAGCTTCATAGGCACAGGGTTAGATTAGCAACTATTTTGTTCCTTTATGCAACCCAGTCTCACCTCTTAGTCTTCCTCATTTCTGCTTTGAATGACTAATGCCTGGTATCACTTTTTCAATGGTTTCAACCACCCTCCTGGTCTCTTCCTGGTGAGATCTCCATCCGTCTAAAGTGCCCCCACGTCCCCAAATTATTCCTTTTACCCCGAGTGAAACTCTAATTCCTTCAGAGTTAGCTTCTCTTTAGCAGTGTTAGGATGAGATCAATGTGATTAAACTAACTTGTACTGAATATAAGTGGCAAAAACTAATGTTTCTAATGATGACCACATATCATTTAGGAAGAATTAATTAACAATTAAATATTGTGTTCATTCAATATTTCTTTAAAGAAGACTTTATTAAATGATCAGTGACTGTTCTAGGGTTGCAGTGTTGAATATGACAGACATATCCCTCTGTCATGGAGCTCATGTTCTGTTGGAGGTGGAAGACAGTAAAACAGAAAAGAAAATGTCAGATGCTACAGAAATGTTAGGTTAGGTGCCTATGACATTGGGAGTGGATATAAAATGAATAAAAGCCAGAGTTCTTCTGAGCAGGACCTTGCATAGCTGGAATGAAGGAGAGGAGTTATATTATGGATTAGTTACCAGATGAGTACTGGTGCCATTCACCAAGGAGAAGAACCCAGGAAGAGAGGTGTGGGCTCTGGGTAGGGGAAGAGGATCCTGGAGTTTGGAACTTCTGGAATTCCTATGAGATGGAGAAGATGCCCATTGGAAAGTTGCATTGATAAGCCCAGATCTTAGAGAAAGGATGAAGTTGGAGATGTCTTTCAGAAACACTGGCATGTAGAGAACAGCTCCATCTTCCTCCTCTCTATTCCCCTTTCTTATTTTCACCTGGTCAATCCATTTTGGGAACTCTTCGTCAAAGAAGGAACATGCCATTATCAGTGTTACTTCTGGAAGCAGTGCCATATAGCAGGACTGTTGGGAAGAGACAAATTCAGTGCTTCTAACGTGGGCATAAAAATTACATCCTAATGTCAGAACCTGAAGTGTTGGATGAAGATATCACTGATATTCTTTTAATGTTACTCACTGAAAACTCAAGGGCTTTTATCCTAGACCCTCCATTTTCCCTTTGGGCATTTCTGTGGGACTGGAGAAGCACAGAACGGAAGAGAGTATGTTGCCCCAAATATCCTAATGACTTAGGTGTCACTGTCTGTGCCTTGGGCTTATCTGGTAAGTGCAATGTAAACTGAGAAAGAAAACAAGAGTTGACCAGCAAACAAATCAATTATTATCATACATGTCAGAAAGTGGCATTGTTCTATATTGCCTTACCTCAGAAATTCTACTGGTAACTGGAATATATTTCACAGAGAAGACTGTTGTATCTTTTATAGGGAAAATGTTTATGTTCAATTTCCTAATTAGACTAAATCAGTCCTTGTTTTAGTTTCCAGACCACCAGTAAAATTATTGTAGGCCTCACAATTTATAGTTTTAACAAATATTTTTATTGTTACAATAATCTTAGAAAACAGTTGTTTTATTACATCCATTTTACAATGGCTTAATGAGAGCCTGATACCCTCCATTGGTGGAAATATCAAACTAACTCCTTGTGGTCCTGGGATAGAGTACCTGAGAGCCTGCAGCCACGGTTCATGGAGCCCCTGGGGAGGTTTCCAATTGTGTTAGAGAGTGAAGGTATTAAAGATAGAGATGAGAAGCATTTTTCTATGGACTGAATGGTGTCCCCCACCTCCTTTATATATTCAAGTCCTGACCACCCAGTGTGATGCTGTTTAGAGATGGGATCTTTGGGAGGTAATGAAGTTTAGAGGTCATGAGAGTGGGGCCCTCATAATGGGGTTAGTGCCCTTATAAGAATACATGCTAGAGAGCTTGCTTTGTGTGACTCTTTTTCTCTTTCTTTACCCTTCCCCCTTCCCCTCTGCTGCCCTCACTCTACCATATGAGGACGCTGTAAGAATGTGGTCATCTACAAGCCAGGAAGAGAGAGACCCCTCACCAGAACCCAGACATGCTGGTATCCTATTCTCAGATTTCCAGCTCCAAAACTATAAGAAATAAATGTCTATTGCTTAACCCACCAGTTTATGGCATATTGTCATGGCAGCCCGAGCAAATTAATACATGTGTCTAAATAGAGCAAGGAGAGCCTGAGGCAGGTATAGAGGGATGGGATCCCTGAAGATTCTAAGAGTCAGAAGACACTAGAATAGGGACCTATGGCCTAACATAGTGGGATGATGGTAGGAGTGAGTCTGGCAATGGCAGACTTGTATTTTTCTGTATGTATATGCGTTCCTGGTAGCATGTGTGTTGGTAAGCAGATCCACCATGCAAACCTGGAAAGGAACAGATTTGCTTTTTGCCCAAAGTCCCTTCTGAGTGGTGGAGTTGGAGACTTTAGCCCAGATTGTCTAGTTTATAACCCCATGCCCTTTTGTATATATTAGACACTAATATTGGTATCATCAAAATAGAGACTAGTATCATTGCTATTTTATTGCTATTTTATTACTATTTATTAAGTTACTATTAATTACTATGACTTTCATTACTATTACTATTAAGTTATTCATAGCTCTATTAATTAAATTTTATTAGAAATCTAACATGTTTCAAATATAGGTATAATATTACAACATCTTTGTGAAACAAGATTTTAAGGTTAAGTGATCATTACTTTTTGTGTGTATGAAAGAAAGCACCTTCTAAATTTCCCTGAAAGGTTTCTGATCCGGCTGGGGGAGGCTCTGCTGGCCATGGGAAGGGCACAGGATTTGACAGCAGAAGACCTGGTTGAGTCTTGCTTCTGCAGTTTGTTGATCTGCACGACCCTGGCAACTTGGTGAACCTTTCAGGGCCTTGGTTTCATCAGCTGTAAAAGAGGATTAATAACAACGCTTATCTTTCCTGTTTCAGAAGATTATTGGCAGAAATACATGAGATATGAAGTGGAAAAAAATGCTTAAAAATTGGAGAACATTATAGAATTGTTAGTATGGAGGGTGGGCACGGTGCAGCGGCATCGTGCGGAGGTCTCAGAGATTGCTGGAACTGATGCCCTTTCTTCCTTTTTTTTTTTGTGACTCATGTCACAAAAGAAAGAACACGAGTGGTTGGAAAAAACTATATCGGTTACAGTTCCTCATTTAAAAACAGAATAGAGCAAAATTTCTAGCCATAAAAGTTCAAGTTGACAGGTTTGAGGTAGGAAGGAGTTTATTGCAATTGTATTTACTCTGCTGTTTTTGTTTGTTTGTTTGTTTGTTTTTTTTGAGACTGAGTCTCACTCTGTCACCCAGGCTGAAGTGCAGCGGCATGATCTCGTCTGACTGCAACCTCTGCCTCCCGGGTTCAAGCAGTTCTCCTGTGTCGGCCTCCCTTGTAGCTGGGATTACAGGCATGCATCACCATGCCCAGCTAATTTTTATATTTTTAGTAGAGATGGGGTTTCACCATGTTGGTCAGGCTGGTCTCGAACTCCTGACCTCAGGTGATCTACCCACCTCAGCCTCCCAAAGTGCTAGGATTACAGGTGTGAGCCACCATGCCCGGCCTGCTCTACTTTTTTCCTTACTTGAAAAATCCATGACTTAAATTTCACTTCAGACAGAGACGGTGTTTAGCATTGTGAGTGGGAACTGCATTGACTTCAGTCTGAGTGCTAGTGAATGTTCAGGAATGACAGAGAGGGAGATGACCCTAAAGCACAGTGATGCCTCTGGCCTGGCTCAGACTCTTCGTTGTGAGATCTGTGGAGCCGCATCAGGAATTGAGGAATGGAAAAGATCGGGGCTCCTTTCAACCCGATGGTGATATGAGCCCCACTCCGGGAACTCCCTGGCTGCTCTAGGAACCTGCAGGGCTGATGGCATGGCCTAAGCCCAAGAGGGAGACTCTGGACAGCCGTGTCCCTGCCATTCTCTCTGTGGCCTGTTCACACCCCTCTCCTTTCACAATCCTGTGTATGGTGCCCCACCCCCCACAAGGCAAACATCCACTTCTGATTATTTAGTTTCAAAGTCTGCCTGCTTGATGCAGCTCATGTCCAGCTGCAGGTAAGAGGTGGAAACCTTGACTCACCCCTCGTCCTGCCTCAGCATCGATACCTGCAGTTTCTGTGGCTACCTCAGCAGAAATGATCTTTCAGCGCATTTCTTCTCATAACACAGAATTTCGCTTCTGGGTAAGCTTTTCTCCTGTGATCCAGGATATTGGACAGCTGTTGAGTGACATTTGCTTTTCTACTTTCCTCTTACCCCAGTCTTCCCAATGACTCGTCAAAGTTTAAAATGCCAACCGTCTTCTGATGCTAACGTAAACATTCATCCAGCTTCCTTAATCCGAGCGCACGGCTGAGTTCAGAAGTCTAGCTACACTAACACTGCTAGTCCGTTTCTTATGGTCCAGTCCAGAGGTATTTCCTCAAGCACTTGTCTAGGTTTGATTTCACGTAGGGAACTTGGAGTGTGGAAAATAGCACATTGCTATTACCTACTGAAAGAGCACGGTCTGGCAGGGGGATGGGGACCTTGACCTTCCACTGGCCAACCACCTTAGTGGCCCCGGTGCACCCCTGTGGCCCTCTCCTTCCTTGTCTCTGTGAAAAGAGCGAGCTAGAGTCTATGGCTCCTTTCAGTTCTGACTCTAATGATCTAACTTTCTTCTTTGGCTGGTTTTAGTATGTGAGAAAAACCACCTAGCAGACCCCACTTCTTCCTGTTGGCCCCCTACCCCCAGGACTCAGACTTTGAGTGGTTTTTGCTGACAAGTCAAAAATGTGCACAAAGCCATTCAAACAGACCATCTAGCCAGTGATAGGGGATGTGTTTTATGATAGCAGTTGCTGGGATCTACATAGAGAATTTCATTTCCTTGAAGCCAATTGACCTGAATGGAAGTTAGGACCTCAAATCTCAGACACTTCTGCATGTACTGGCTCAGGCAGAATTTGTAAAAGATGTGGCTGTTATCGCTGAAATATTTGCATTTAATTTAATGGTAGCTTACATATTTGCACAGTGTTTTGCAGTTTTTCTTTACATGCTTGTTTAATCTTTTCAAAACTCTGTAGTATAACCAAAGCAGTTATAACCACTCCTGAGAAAGTCCCCCTCAACTATGCATGTGCCCTGGATGCCACCACCTTGGCCAGCGTGCAGCATATGCCCTGCCATGCTGCCCATTTTAAAACCAGATTAATTAGCACTGTTTGTAAAAGGTTTCCATTTGACCTCAACCACTGGAAAAGCAAATAGCGATTCATGAAATAAAGTAAATGAGTAAATATGGTCAGATTAGGTTGTACAAACTGCGAAGAGTCCTCCTCTAAGGGTACAGCCTCACTCTGACTGTCGAGGCCCGGGGAAGCTGCCAGCGGTGTCACACACTGTGTTGCCGGTCTAGGGAGGAAATGGCTCTGGAAAAAAATACTGGCATTCTTTACTCAAGTTTGCTTGATGTTGGAGTTGTAAGTGACCTCAAAGGGCATTTTAATGGGCTGAATTGTGACCCCTGAAGATTCATACGTTGAGGTCCTAACCCACAGCACCTCAGAGTGTGACCATATTTAAAGTTAGGGTCTTTAAGGAGGTCATGAAATTAAAATCAGGTCATTAGGGTCAGCCCTCATCTGTTATGAGCAGTGTCGTCGTGAGAGGAGATTGGGGCCACAGATAGGCACAAGGGAAGATAGGAGATGACACAGGGAGAGGATGACTTGTCTGCAAGCCAACGAGAGGAGCCCTGGAGAAACCAACATTGCCAACACCTTGATTTTGGACTTTGGCTCCCAGATCTGTGAGAAAATAAATTTCTGTTGTTGAAGCCACCCAGTCTGTGGTATTTGTTACAGCAGCCTTAGCAAACTAATACAGTCCTGTAGGCCTAGCTTCACCCCAGTTTTAGATTCCCTTCCCCCGAGTGCTCAACAGATGGTTATTAGCCTTTGCTTGACCATTTCTAGAGATATGGAACTTGCTATCTCCAAAGGCAGTGGAGGTCACTTGAGACTCTTTCAGTGGAAGTGGCAAAAAACCTTACCCAGAGCAGCTTAAGTAAAATGGGGACTGTATTGTCCAAGTGAGAAGTCCAGCAAATGACCAGAGGTGTAGCTTTAACCAGGTCTCAGATGACGTGATCAGAACCTGCATCCCTCCCTCTATTAGCTCTGTCTCCTTTTGGGCAGGCTTACTCATCAGGCCTGCACCAGAGGTCCCAGGCAGCTCTAGGATCAAGTTCAGCTGAGAACACAGAATCATGCTCTCCCCTAGTTTCTGCTTAGCAGAAAGTAAAACAACAACATCTGTTGTAGCGACTACTTCCAAGTCTGACGTAGAGAGTGGGTCCATCCCCTCTTCAGTAGAAAAGCCCTTCCCATCCTTGAGTCTCACCTGCAGCTTTGCTTCTCCAACTCCCTAGGGGTTTCTCCCAGAACATCCTATCCAATTCTCCTTTTTTCCTCCCTCTGTATTCTGGCTCCTTTCTCTTTTGTTTTCGTCAGTGATCTCTTAAGATGTGATGCCCTTAACTGTACCCATTCCTGCTGTGTCTGGCCACAGTCAGGAATAGCAGTATTAGTATCTGCTTTTGATTTGGTCATGACATTCCTTCAACCTGAGTTTTGATGAACTTGTTCAGCTTCGTCAAATTTAGCTTAGGGTCAAGTAAAACTCTTGAGGCCTTTTTAAAATTAACTGCTGTGCCAAATGTCAGTGATTCTTCTCAGGAAATTATAGTGTTTGTGTCATATGTATACCTTAAGCAATATCCTAGGAAATTTTTAAACAAAATTGTGGGGGGTATGTGTGTTTATCTGTTCAGTCGTTTGACTAAATAGGAAAATATAACAACAAAACAGCATATTGTGTCTTCTAAGTGGTTAGGTTCCATTAACCAAGGTTCTATTTTGTTTTAAACATCTCCAGTTTTCTACCTGGACATACACACAACTTAAGAAAAAAAAAACAGATAAACTAAAATAACAATGGAGAGATGTTAACATGGTCACAGCACAGTGACCAGCACAGTGATCCTACTGATGGTGACCATAGTTACACTCTTAGCTTATCAGTTGTTTTAGAGGGAAGAATCTGAACACAACAAAATGATTTCCGGCTAGTAGAGACTCAGACCCAAACTACTTTTACCTTTTCTCTTTCTAGCAGAAACAATAGAAGGAAGTATTAGTAGCTGCAGAAAACATACACAGCTAAATATTATTTCTAATTCACTCTCTGACATACAGTGTGATTCTTATGCTCTCTTCTACAAGGATGGGTCAGTGGCCAGCCATACCTGCTGGCTGATAGAAGCTTAGTGGCTCCCAGGATCTCCTTGGTGGTCCCTTCAGCTGTGCTGTGGGACTATCACTGACTCTGAGCTTTGTGGCTTGTATCCTAGCTCTTACTCTTCTGGTGAGATAGTCTTGTGGTGAGCAGAACCCTGTTATCTGCTCAGCGCATGTGCTGAAGTTCCATTGCACAGTGCTTCAGGATGCTCCAAATAAACAAACTGTAATCAGCTACTCATTGAGCTATTTATTGTTTGTCCACATAAATGAAAATATTTTCAACCATAGCCTATTAATGTTAGTCAAAAATGTTGCAGAATATAGACATCTATTTTTTAAACATATTTCTAGGCCTCTTTTTTAAGTCCATTCATTCTTTCACATACCCATCACTTATTCCTATACCATAATCAGATATCTTAAGCATACACACACTCGCGTATGCACACACGTATAATATGTGCATAGTGTATATCCCTAGCATAGGGTATGTTCAATAAGTATATCCTTATACTATGCACACGTATAATATGTGCATAGTGTATATCCTTAGCATAGGGTATGTTCAATAAGTATTTGTTAATTGATATTCTATTTGAAGTATTCATATTTTCTCTTCAGTTTGGGACTATTTGCTGAGTGCCTGGTATGCGTCAAGCATTGGGGATAAAACTGAGCCAGCATAATATGAAAGTCCTCACCCTGCATGGAGAATGCAGTCAGGTTGTAGGTGCACTGTTAAAACCAAGATAAGTGTTGTGAGGAGAGGCAAGTGATGCTGCAATCACGTATTAAAGGGAATGGACCAGGCATGAGATGGAGCTGGGTGAGAGCTGAAGAATATCAAGACACAGAGACAGGTGGGGATGGTGGCCAAGTGAGTTCATTTGTCATCCCTGTGAGTGGGAGGACTGAGAGCTAGGCAGTGTTGTGCCAGACAAGGTGACAAGGAAAGATGTTTTATAATACAATCTTCTTTATATCAGCAGTTTTGATGCAGACGTTCCTACTGTGTTACATAGACTTTCTGATGATCCATGCAGCTCTTGAAGCAAACAAGCACTCTTGTTAAGTCTGACACAGAACACCATTTCTTTGTCCAGGAAGAAAATGATTATGGCAACACTATTTCCTATGTCTTTCTTAACTGTTTAGACAACTATATGGTTTACCCAACCCAATCTCCCAAGAGTTTCAAAAGAAAGGAATAATTTAAATATGAACTTAGCTAGAATGTTGTATGGTTTTGAATCCAAAATAGAAACCCAGACAGTGATCCCTTCAGGTTGAGAACCATGGGTCAAACATCACACATCATTTAATGTGTCTGTTTAAACTGCATGAAACACAGTGACTTGATGTCTGTTCATTCTTTGAGAAAGTAGACATACACTTGGAAAAACATTCAAAAGGTATTTAGTAAAGTCTCTCTCCCACCCCTTGGGCAGTCCCCCAATTCCTCTCCTTAGAGACCATCCATTATATGAGGTTCTAGTGTTGTATCCTTTTAGAGATATTCTGTTCATGTGTAAGTATGTAGCTGTATGTGTCACTTCCTTTTTGTGACATAAATATTACAATACTATACTTAATATTCTGCAATGTCTTTTACCTTGCTTTAAATGCCAAACAGTTCTGGAGGCTGGGAAGTGCAAGATCAAAGTGTTGGCAGGTTCGGTGACTGGTAAAGGCCTCGTTCTCTGCCTCCCAGATAGCGCCTTGAATGCTGTGTTCTCTCATGGCAGAAGGCAGAAGGGCAAAAGGAGGAAACAGCTCCCTCACACCTCTTTTACCCACTCATGAGGGCTCCACTCTCATGACTTAATCACCTCCTTCATACTATCATCACATTGGTGAATAAGTTTCAATATATGAATTTTGGAGGGTATACAGACATTTAAACTGTAGTATCTACAATCTATGATTTCTACCAGTTTTAATTTTTTTTTAGTGTGGAACATGAACCTTAATATACTTTCAGAACAGTCTGAGAGCAGAAGTCTTTTAATTTAAAAACTTAAAGGTTGCCTTTCCCATGCTTAATTTGACAGTAGTTTTTTCCCCACCATTTAAGTCTTTATTATTATGTGATTATTAAAAAGTACATAACTCACTATACAAACTCAAAATCTACAGAAATATACTCCTTAGGCAATGAAGGGCCCTGTCATCGCAGATTTCCAGGATAATCATTGTTCATGATTTGCTTTCTGTCTCCTTCTTGGTTTGTTTTTGTATTAATATAATGTGAATATGGATATTAATTGATTCCATATTGAATACACTTACAGACATTTTATGGAGAAATGGGAACAGAATAACCATTGTTTTAAGAGATTTACCTCATGGTTCTCAACAGGAGCCATTTAAAAATGTGCATAGGACAAATTTTAGTGTTTCAGACACTGACATTTAGCACACAAGGGTCAGGGATTTTAAACATCCCACGGTGAATGGTGGATCCCACACAATAAAGAATTGCATCATCCAAAATGATAGTAGCTTGTTGAGAAATACTGTTTTCATGAGAATAATGCTTCCTTTTGCCCTCATATTTTATCAGTTTACATAAGATTATATTGAATGATGTTATGGATTCATGGAGTGCCTGAGCAAGGCAGGCTCTTTTTGAGTACAAAGAGGAAGAAGACATAAGCCGTTGTCTTCCAGGGTCTCAGTCTTCGGTGTGCAACAGACTGTGATGAGTCCTCTAATGGAAACAAAGAGTGTAGCAGAGGAACAGTGGGGGATAGGAGGACTAATTATACCTGGAGACATCTTGGGAGGCTTCTTGGAAGGGATGATCCCTTTCAACAGTGGGACTCTCAAAATCAGAGGTACCAGTGCCCCAAGTCATATCTTGGAAAAAGGGAGAGAGATGCTGTCAGCCCTGCTACTTCTAGGTAAGCACTTGGTCTGAACATGAGCTGTGGCAGCTCCTGCCTGTTGCTCAGGTCACTGATTCTGTGGCCTTGTCTTCTCTCCTCTCTGGCCACTGTTGCCACCATTCTAGCATTAGAGGAGGGTACCATGATGTAACTCAGGCCACCTTCTTGGGATGGGAATCCCAAGGAATGCCAGCTGTGATTCTTTCAAACCAGCCAGTCCTGGAGTGGGACACAGGATGCAGGAGATGCCATGGAGAGGACAAAAAAAGGGGAGAGAAGACAAGAGATTCCAGACAGTTACAACAAAACCCTATTCTGCTAGTCAGGGACACAGAAATCCTGGCAAGATATCCACAGTAACATACCATGGAAGATAGCTGGGAGGAGGGGGACAGTTATGAGAAAACAAATTTTCTAGACTAAGATTTAATTCTTTCAAGGCCTATCCTTTATATTTTAATTATTTTCTAAAGAGTTTGGATATATATTTTCTTACTCTCTTAAACTGACAATAGAGAATGTCATGTTACTCAAGTCAACAGTGTGAATCAGTGATTATGTAGAAATAAGCTTCATTCCTGGGGAGGAGGGCACATCAAGTGCTTGTGCTGAGCACAGGAGTCTCCACTCTAATCAGCAGCTGATGTCTGCCCACTCTGCCTACTCTAGGAATAGACATCTATAACAATTCTGAAAAAAAATTTTTTTTTTAGGGACAAGTTTATATAGACCATAAAAGGATAATCTTGGGCCAGGTGGATGGCTCATGCCTGTAATCCCAGCAACTTTGGGAGGCTGAGATAGGAGGATTGCTTGAGCCCAGGAGTTCATGACCAGCTTGCACAACATAGTGAGACTTTGTGACTACTAAAAATCAAAAGTTAGCTTGGCGTGATGGTGCACACCTGTAGTCCCAGCTACTTGGGGGGCTGAGGTGGGAGGATCACCTAGGCTCTGGTGGTCAAGGCTGCATTGAGCTGTGATGACGCTACTGTGCTCCAGCCTGGGTAACAGAGCAAGACCCTGTCTCAAAAATAAATAAATAAAATAAAAATAAAAAAGCTGAGAATGATGGAGCCCAATCTAAGGGCACACTATATACTGTCTACCATACAGAAAACTTAATCCGGTTCATATATGAGGCAGACTGTAGACTGTGCTCCAGGGATCTGGTGTCAGCAACCAGCTGTTTTCATTAGGAAATCTAGTAAAAACTCCAGCCTGGTATAGCTGAGGAAATTTCCCAAGTGGTCTGTGACCTGTCTGAAACATTGCTTTTTGAATCTTGGTTTGTTGCTGGTCTGTCTTCATCTCCCACCCTGGCCTCGAGCAACCTTGTATGCATTGGTGTGGGTGCATCTTTGCGTGAGGGCTTGCAACACAAATTGTAGACAATTGTCAGTCTGACTGCAAATACTGAACTTCCAAGTAATAAAAAACAATCTTCATCTGGGGTCTTTCATTTGTATCCAGTGTATTATTATAATTATTTTGGGAAGTTTTGTTTCTCTGCCAGGGGCTTTGCAAAATGCTTGTTGCCATCAGTTATTAGGTGAATATGGGTTCTCTGGTGGTGCTGCTCTTTTGCGTCTCAGATCTGGGCATTGTAGGATAACTCCACTTAGGTCTTTCTTTGCTGCTTACACCCTGTGTTGTTTCTGGAATAATATCCAGACTGTATCTGGACTGGAAAAGTTCACTTCTTTCTTCAAAAATCCTTAGACTGTAATCCTTCTTGTGTCTTTCAGTCACCCTGTCTGGCCACAGATGCTTGAGATTCTATGGTGAACCCTTGTTCGCTTTGTTTCCTCTGCCTGTGATGCTCTTTCTGCCCTCTTTGGCCAACCACTTCTAACTCAGGTGGCCTCAACCCCCAGGGTTGGCTAAGGGTCTCTCCTGTGTGGTCCCATTGCACTCTTTGGATATCTCTTAGTGTATTATATTTAACTTATTTATGTTTTTGTCTCCCCAACTAGGCTGTAAGTCCCTTGAAGACAAGGTAGATTTCCTCTTCATTTTTACTCCCCTCACAGTATATGGTAGATAGTGGCATCTTAATAGATGTTTATTGAGCAAAATTTATGTTCATTGTGGTTTTTAGTGGCTTTTGGTGGGGGTGGGGGAGGGTGGATTTAGCCATATTATAGTTGGTTAAATTTAGAAAAGTAGGGTCTCACAACTAACTACACTGTTAGGAATTACAGAATGACTCATAATTCATTGTATCTATATCTTGAACACTCTTGAAAAAAATACCAGTTTTATTATAAAATAATCACAAATCAGCTTAAACTGCTAATACTGTGAATTGTGCTTATATAAGAAATTAGAATCTGTAACAATTTTTTTCTCCTACTCTTGTAGTTTGCTCAAATACAGGATAAAAATGAGTGGCAGGTGATTTGGGTTTTCCACAGTGTAGTGTTTTCTGCTGCATCATTTGCTTCTTATCAATTGTGTTCCTCTTTATAGATAACTTCAGTTTACCAGCCACCTGTTCTAAAATTGCCTTTGTTTCTTGTCTATTTTTATTACTACTGACTTCCTGTTCTGAAATAGGTCATGTTGTTTTTGAGTTTTATCATTATAGGTGTTCAGTAGGTATCTGTATCTCGTGGAGAGACTTTTTTTTTCAGTGTCTTGTATTTCTAGACATCGGTGCCCATAAGATTACTGATTATACATCAGTAATCTTATGTAAAAAAATTCTAGGACCCTGAACATATGCTCATATTCAGCATAAAAAAGAATTTGATTGTCTAGAAAATGATCCAGTAAAATATGCTTTAAATTCCTTTATATTAGCAAATCCCTAACTTTATCAGAGTGAATGTGTTCATTTGCTTGGGTTACCATAACAAAGTACCACAGTCTGGGTGGCTTAAAAAACGTTTATGGCCGGGTGTGGTGGCTCACGCCTATAATCCCAGCACTTTGGGAGGCTGAGGCAGGTGGATCACTTTAGGTTTGGAGTTCAACACCAGCCTGGCCAACATAGTGAAACCCCGTCTCTACTAAAAATACAAAAATTAGCCGGGCGTGGTAGCATGCACCTGTAATCTCAGCTACTTGGGAGGCTGAGGCAGGAGAATCGCTTGAATCCGGGAGGCGGAGGTTACAGCGAGCCAAGATCATGCCATTGCAACAAACAAACAAACAAAAAAACCCGGAAGTTTATTTCTTCACAGTTCTGGAGGCAAAAAGTCCAAGATCCATTGTCAGTAGGGTTGGTTACTTCCAAGGGCCTCTCTCTTTGGCTTAGGTTTTCTTCCAGAGTTTTTACTTCTTTCCTTGTGCCTGTTTGTGTCCTAATCTCTTCTTGTAAAAACACCAGTTATATTGGATTAGGACCTATCCATATGACATCATTTTACCTAATTACCTCTTCTAAAGCTGTATTTCCAAATACAGTCACATTTTGAGATACTAGGGGTCAGAACTTAAGACTTCAGCACATGAACTGGGGGAACACATGGTTCAGTCATAACAGTGTGTACTATGGCAGTTTAAATATCCCATTCTGATACTGAAGTACTTTTCAGTGACTATTCAGTAAATATATGTGTACTTCTTTGCCTTTTCATAGATCCAAATGCTGTCTTTCTTTCTGCTCACAATTTTACCCTTGCTGATTTCTTGAAGCCACTGGCTTCCTCAAAATGGTTGGTGAGGAAGGAATGCGAATGCTCTTGTCTTTTGGAATTCTGGGATAAAAGTTTTGTCAGAAACCAAAGAGTATTTACTTGGATACTTTTCTTTAAGATGATGATGATGATGATTATGATGAATCATTTATTGAGTGCTTATTTTGGGCAAGTCATTGTGTCATCATTTTCACAACAAACCTACAGAATACATGTTTTTATCCCCACTTGATATATGAGGAAACTGAGGCTCAGAGAGATGAAGTAACCTTGACCTGGATACTTCTTATTTTGTGTTTTCTTTTTTAGGGTACCTGTTTGCTCCTAAAGGACTATCAATTGTGAAAGTAGATATGTAGGAAAGAAGGGAAGGCTATATCGAATTCATAGCCACTCAGCTTGTTGGTGGCAATCTGAGACCTAAGGGTCCCAGAAGTTGTGAACCGGTCACTCTAGTGACTGAATTCCATCTGGGAAGAGGTTTGAAGGCAAAGCACAATCTACCTCCTAAACTGGATCAATTGACACTGGGTTATTTTAAGCCAGGAGTTTTGGACTATGGCCTGGATTGAATTACGGTTGTCATGGCAACCCTGATTCAGAGGTGGGCTCAAAAGACAGCTTCAGGATAGACAATTTGTGAACACTAGGAAAGTGGATTGCCAAAATTGTTTTATGATGGGATTATATGACAGTATTACTGGGGACAGCTTGGAATGAGTTAGACCACTGGTTCTCCACCCTGGCTCAGTAAGAGAACAACCTGGGGAACTTTCAAAATGCCTAGGTTTCAATCCTAGAGATCTTTGAGATAGGTGTGGGCCTTGGCATCTGTAGTTGTAAACAGTTACCACGGTAAATCTGATGTCCAGCCAAGGTTAAGAATTAAGGAGCTGGCTCATGCCTGTAATTCCAGCATTTTGGGAGGCCGAGGTGGGCGGACTTACCTGAGGTCAGGAGTTTGAGACCAGCCTGGCCAACATGGCAAAACCCCGTCTCTACTAAAAATACAAAAATTAGCCAGGCGTGGTGGCGCATGCCTGTAGTCCCAGCTAGTCAGGAGGCTGAGGTGGGAGAATTGCTTGAACCTGGGAGGTGGAGGTTTCAGTGAGCCGAGATCGTGCCACTGCACCCTAGCCTCGGCAACAGAGCGAGACTCTGTCTCAAAAAAAGAAAAAGAATTAAGGAGCGAGGCCAGGTCAGTGGCAAGCTGTGGCCCACTGACCAAATCTGGCCTGCTGCCTGTTTTTATATGGCCTGTGAACTAAGAATAATAGTTTCTACATGTTTAAATCGTTGAAAAAAAATCACAAGAAGAATAAGATTTTGTGACACATGAAAATTATTTTATGAAGTTTGCATTTCACTGTTCATAATTCAGCTCTTGTTGGAACATGGCCATGCTCATTCATTTACATATTGCCTGTGGCTGCTCTCATGCTACAGCAGCAGAGCTGAGGAGCTGCAACAGAGTCCATGTAGTTCGTGAAGCCTAAACTGTTTAATGTGTGGTCCTTTATAGAAAAATGTTTGCTGACCCCTGAGTTAGGGTAAAGAGAGGCCACCCACAGGGCTGGCTTAGAATTTGTAAAAGGAGGCACAGGTTTGTGTAACTTGTGTGTTCATGTAGTATATTTTGCATTTTAATTTCCTGTGGCTTTTTTTTTTCCGTAGCAGAGGGAAATTGATGAATCTATAGCAAGTTTGTTCAATAAAATTTTCATTAAGGCAGATTGAAACATACTTTTCTCCTCAAAACACACAAGTACAAAGAACATAATGTCCATAGAACAAGATGACCCAGACTTTTTGTAATACTTCACTGAGAATCTGCTAAATCCCTCTAATATCTATTGCCTATTTCATCCTCCCCCCTCAACCTTTTCTTTTCTTTTTTGTCTTTTCTTCATCTTTCTTTTCCATATGTCAGATTAGTGATAGCTGGGTGTCTGAGAGCATTTCCCTTTGTTGATTCAGTGTTGGGAAAAAGGGAGCAGTGTTTATAGGAACGATTTTTTTTTTTTTTTTGAGACAGGGTCTTGCTCTGTTTGCCAGGCTGGAGTGTAGTGGTGGGATTATGGCTCAGGGCAGCCTAGACCTCCCAGGCTCAAGCGGTCCTCCTACCTCAGCCTCCCAAGTAGCTGGGACTATAGGTGTGTGCCACCAAGCCTGGCTAATTTTTTTTTTTTTTTTTTTTTTTTTTTAGTAGAGACAGGTTCTCACTATGTTGCCCAGGCTGGTCTTGAACTCTTGGGCACAAATGATCCTCCTGCCTCAGCCTCCCAGAGTGCTCAGATTACAGGCATGAGTCAGTACACTCAGTCAGGAATGATTTTAACATAAAAAGCAAGATTAGGAAAATACCACTGATTGTCATGTTGGTTTATTTCTTTTACCTTTTACTTTTCGTCAAATTGGATTCAGAAAACAGAGCATTAAGGTTAGGAAAATTAACAGAAAATAGAAAACAAAGGAGAAAGATAAATCCCTACCATTAGGGTGTATTTTGTGCAGAGAAGTAGCCACTCTTTGCTTCCAAACCAGCCCATCCAGTTCAGAACGAGAGATTGAAACCTTATGCCTAAACCTAAACTTTAGGCCTTTGCTTATTTTATTTCTACTTATACTTTTGGCAGCGGTAATGGTGGCGGTGAGAGAATGCAAGAGGTTGGTGTATATTTATTAGTTTTGTAAACATGATACCATGGATTTTTTAAAAGATGAACATGTATCCATTGAACTGATAGGAGAAACTATTTGATTTCCAAATAGTTTATAGTAGTTAGTGAATGATAGTTTTCAATGACTTTGAGAGTCTCCTTGTGAAACTGCTTGGTATCTTGGGTATTATGAGCAAGGCCACATTCATGTTTACATATTCTCATTTTTATCCTTCCTTCCCCCATTGTAGTGAAGTGGCTACAATCCCAGGCATAGTTCTCCTACAGCCACCTGGAAGGAAGCCAGTAATGTCATTACTGATGGCAGCGTGCCCAGACTATCTTAAAAAAGCATCATCTCTGTTACAAATTAAGTTTCAGGAAGGGTGATGTTCACTTTTATATTAACAAGCATTTTGAAAAGGCTGAGGGCAGATATGTTAGAAGCCATCTTCTTATTCCTAAATTCATGCTTAAATGTAATTGTCCTTCAGTTTTCCCGCTCCTGAGTTTGGAGTCTGCTGGATGATGGGTGGTTTGGGGAAGGAAAAGGTAGGTAATATTTGCACGTTTTGTACGCATATTAGATTGTATATTAGGGCCTCAGTTTATTTTCCTTTGCTTTTTTTTTTTTTTTTTAGGGTTCTGTACATCAGCCTGGCCTGTAATACGGCTCGCTATATTTATATTTCCTACCTGGAGAATGCCTGGACTGTTCTCCCCATGGAAGTTCTTCAAGGTAAGTTAACAGCTGGGATTGAAATTATTTCTCTGCCTTCCCTGAGCTGTGGCTAAAAGCCCAGTGGCCTTCAGCATCTGATTCTATAAAGGAAGGGCAGGCCTACTGTTTCATGTGATTTTGAAGTGGTTGTTAAGGAAGAGATGACATCAGGAGGGATGGTTCCTCGGTTACCTGAGTGCTGCTCTGTGTTGAGCCAAACAAAGCTGGACTTGACCCACACCCTTGTGATTAAACAAAGGAAGAGGAACTCTAGAATAAACTCCTGTGCACAACTATTAGACATGGACATCCAAGGGTGGTTTTAAGATATAAAAATATTTATCTTTTAAAGTTTTTGGTGTTTTTAGTTTTGTAGGTTAACTATAGTTACTGAAAAAAGATTGTTGTCATAATTATTTTATCTCTTCAGTTATTTTTATCACATCTGGTGACTTATAACTAAAGCTTTATAGCCACACTGTTGTTTTCCCATGAACTTTAAAAAATCTCTGCTCAAATGTCCTGCCCTGAGTTCTTCTTTTTGCTTCAGTGTACTGTTTCCCATCAAGACACAATTGAAAAAGTTTCCAGAAGGCTCTTGTCATGTAGTTGAAGAGTGCTGAAAAAATGGATTACTATTCAAAGCTCATTGCCATGTTAGCTCATATAGTACTGACCACATCCTGAAAAGTCCTGATTGGCATCATGATTAAAATAAAGGTTCAGGACAAGATCGCTGGAGTTGAGTGACGGCCCAGGCTACTAAATCATTAATTGCACTAAACAGTCTGTGATTATATATGATTTCATTAGCTTTATAGATTGCCATTATCATTTTCCCTTACCCTAAGGAGACAAATGTGGTATAATCAATGTGATTAATTGTCATGATGAAAGATTGAGAATTTCAGTCTTTTAAGATGAAAGAGTCCTAATTATACATCTAAACAGAATGTACAAAATGCCAGCTCATTCATCAAATTCCATCATAGCAATGAAAAAAGAACTTATCCTAATTGAAAGGAGATATAATTTATATTCACATTATAATTATAAAATTCAAGTGTATATATATATACTTTAAGATGCTTTTCTCAGATTTGATGCAATGGTGTAGCTAGTGAAAGGAGATTTTGTTTACAAATATATAGAAAATGGAAACTTGGTCTTATAATAAGAAATTACTGTTTCTAATAATCAGAACTCTGGAAGGGTCTTGAGGGGCGGCACACATCTCAGTTTTGTGTCATTTAAGAATAACAGGAGGGTGCAGCCAAGATGGTCGAATAGGAACAGCTCCAGTCTGCAGCACTCAGCATAAGCGACACAGAAGACGACTGATTTCTGCATTTCCAACTGAGGTACCGAGTTCATCTCACTGGGGATTGTCAGGCAGTGGGTGCAGGACAGTGGGTGCAGCGCAGCGAGCATGAGCCAAAGCAGGGTGAGCCAAAGCAGCACAAGGGATCAGGGAATTCCCTTTCCTAGCCAAGGAAAGGGGTGAGAGACGGCACCTGGAAAATCGGGTCACTCCCACCCTAATACTGTGCTTTTCCAACAGTCTTAGCAAACGGCACACCAGGAGATTATATCCTGCACCTGGCTCAGAGGGTCCTACGCCCATGGAGCCTCACTCATTGCTAGCACAGCAGTCTGAGATCAAACTCCAAGGCGGCAGTGAGGCTGGGGGAGGGGCACCCGCCATTGCCGAGGCTTGAGTAGGTAAACAAAGCAGCGGCTGGGAAGCTTGAACTGGGTGGAGCCCACCACAGCTCAAGGAGGCCTGCCTGCCTCAGTAGACTCCACCTCTGGGGGCAGAGCATAGCCAAACAAAAGGCAGCAGAAACCTCTGCAGACTTAAATGTCCCTGTCTGACAGCTTTGAATAGAGTAGTGGTTCTCCCAGCATGCAGCTTGAGATCTGAGAACGGACAGACTGCCTCCTCAAGAGGGTCCCTGACCCCCAAGTAGCCTAACTGGGAGGCATCCCCCAATAGGGGCAGACTGATAACTCACACGGCAGGGTACCCCTCTGAGACAAAACTTCCAGAGGAAAGATCAGGCAGCAATATTTGCTGTTCACCAATATCTGCTGTTCTGCAGCCTCCGCTGCTTATACCCAGGCAAACAGGGTCTGGAGTGGACCTCCAGCAAACTCCAACAGACCTGCAGCTGAGGGTCCTGACGGTTAGAAGGAAAACTAACAAACAGAAAGGACATCCACACCAAAACCCCATCTGTATGTCACCATCATCAAAGACCAAAGGTAGTTAAAACCACAAAGATGGGGAAAAAACAGAGCAGAAAAAACTGAAAATTCTAAAAATCAGAGCACCTCTCCTCCTCCAAAGGAACACAGCTCCTCACCAGCAATGGAACAAAGCTGGACAGAGAATGACTTTGACGAGTTGAGAGAAGAAGGCTTCCGATGATCAAACTACTCCGAGCTAAAGGAAGTTCGAACCCATGGCAAAGAAGTTAAAAACCTCGAAAAAAGATTAGACGAACGGCTAACTAGAATAACCAATGCAGAGAAGTCCTTAAAGGACCTAGTGGAGCTGAAAACCACGGCACGAAAACTAGGTGACAAATGCACAAGCCTTAGTAGCCGATTCGATCAACTGGAAGAAAGGGTATCAGTGATGGAAGATCAAATGAATGAAATGAAGCGAGAAGAGAAGTTTAGAGAAAAAAGAATAAAAATAAACGAACAAAGTCTCCAAGAAATATGGGACTATGTGAAAAGACCAAATCTACGTCTGACTGGTGTACCTGAAAGTGATGGGGAGAATGGAACCAAGTTGGAAAACACTCTGCAGGATATTATCCAGGAGAACTTCCCCAATCTAGCAAGGCAGGCCAACATTCAAATTCAGGAAATACAGAGAACGCCACAAAGATACTCCTCGAGAAGAGCAACTCCAAGACACATAATTGTCAGATTCACCAAAGTTGAAATGAAGGAAAAAATGTTAAGGGCAGCCAGAGAGAAAGGTCGGGTTACCCACACAGGGAAGCCCATCAGATTAACAGCTGATCTCTCAGCAGAAACTCTACAAGCCAGAAGAGAGTGGGGGCCAATATTCAACATTCTTAAAGAAAATAATTTTCAACCCAGAATTTCATATCCAGCCAAACTAAGCTTCAGAAGTGAAGGAGAAATAAAATACAGACAAGCAAATGCTGAGAGATTTTGTTACCACCAGGCCTGCCCTACAAGAGCTCCTGAAGGAAGCACTAAACATGGAAAGGAACAACCAGTACCAGCCACTGCAAAAACATGCCAAATTGTAAAGACCATTGAGGCTAGGAAGAAACTGCATCAACTAACAAGCAAAATAACCAGCTGACATCATAATGACAGGATCAAATTCACACATAACAATATTAACCTTAAATATAAATGGGCTAAATGCTCCAATTAAAAGACACAGACTGGCAAATTGGATAAAGAGTCAAGACCCATCAGTGTGCTGTATTCAGGAAACCCATCTCACGTGCAGAGACACACATAGGCTCAAAATAAAGGGATGGAGGAAGACCTACCAAGCAAATGGAAAACAAAAAAAGGCAAGGGTTGCAATCCTGGTCTCTGATAAAACAGACTTTAAACCAACAAAGATCAAAAGAGACAAAGAAGGCCATTACATAATGGTAAAGGGATCAATTCAACAAGAAGAGCTAACTATCCTAAATATATATGCACCCAATACAGGAGCACCCAGATTCATAAAGCAAGTCCTTAGTTAAGACCTACAAAGAGACTTAGACTCCCACACAATAATAATTGGAGACTTTAACACCCCACTGTCAACATTAGACAGATCAACGAGACAGAAAGTCAATAAGGATATCCAGGAATTGAACTCAGCTCTGCACCAAGCGGCCCTAATAGATAGCTACAGAACTCTCCACCCCAAATCAACAGAATATACATTCTTTTCAGCACCACACCTATTCCAAAATTGACCACATAGTTGGAAGTAAAGCACTCCTCAGCAAATGTAAAAGAACAGAAATTGTAACAAACTGTCTCTCAGACCACAGTCCAATCAAACTAGAACTCAGGATTAAGAAACTCACTCAAAACTGCTCAAGTACATGGAAACTGAACAACTTGCTCCTGAATGACTACTGGGTACATAACGAAATGAAGGCAGAAATAAAGATGCTCTTTGAAATCAACGAGAACAAAGACACAACGTACCAGAATCTCTGGGACACATTCAAAGCAGTGTGTAGAGGGACACTTATAATGCCTACAAGAGAAAGCAGGAAAGATCTAAAATTGACACCCTAACATCACAATTAAAAGAACTAGAGAAGCAAGAGCAAACACATTCAAAAGGTAGCAGAAGGCAAGAAATAACTAAGATCAGAGCAGAACTGAAGGAAATAGAGACACAAAAAACCCTTCAAAAAATCAATGAATCCAGGAGCTGGTTTTCTGAAAAGATCAACAAAATTGATAGACTGCTAGCAAGACTAATAAAGAAGAAAAGAGAGAAGAATCAAATAGACACGATAAAAAATGATAAAGGGGATATCACCACCGATCCCACAGAAATACAAACTATCATCAGAGAATACTATAAACACCTCTATGCAAATAAACTAGAAAATCTAGAAGAAATGGATAAATTCCTCGACACAAACAACCTCCCAAGACTAAACCAGGAAGAAGTTGAATCTCTGAATAGACCAATAACACATTATCAAATTGAGGCAATAATTAATAGCTTACCAACCAAAAAAAGTCCAGGACCAGATGGATTCACAGCCGAATTCTACCAGAAGTACAGGGAGGAGATGGTACCATTCCTTCTGAAACTATTCCAATCAATAGAAAAAGAGGGAATCCTCCCTAACTCATTTTATGAGGCCAGCATCATCCTGATACCAAAGCCTGGCAGAGACACAACCAAAAAAGAGAATTTTAGACCAATATCCTTGATGAACATCAATGCAAAAATCCTTAATTAAATACTGGCAAACCGAATCCAGCAGCACATCAAAAAGCTTATCCACCATGATCAAGTGGGCTTCATCCCTGGGATGCAAGGCTGGTTCATCATATGCAAATCAATAAACGTAATCCAGCATATAAACAGAACCAAAGACAAAAACCACATTATTATCTCAACAGATGCAGAAAAGCCTTTGCAAAATTTAACAACCCTTCATGCTAAAAACTCTCAATAAATTAGGTATTGATGGGACGTATCTCAAAATAATAAGAGCTATCTATGACAAACCCACAGCCAATATCATACTGAATGGGCAAAAACTGGAAGCATTCCCTTTGAAAACTGGCACAAGACAGGGATGCCCTCTCTCACCACTCCTATTCAACATAGTGTTGGAAGTTCTGGCCAGGGCAATCAGGCAGGAGAAAGAAATAAAGGGTATTCAATTAGGAAAAGAGGAAGTCAAATTGTCCCTGTTTGCAGATGACATGATTGTATATCTAGAAAACCCCATCATCTCAGCCCAAAATCTCCTTAAGCTGATAGGCAACTTCAGCAAAGTCTCAGGATACAAAATCAATGTGCAAAAATCACAAGCATTTTTATACACCAGTAACAGACAGAGAGCCAAATCATGAGTGAACTCCCATTCACAATTGCTTCAAAGAGAATAAAATACCTAGGAATCCAACTTAAAAGGGATGTGAAGGACCTTTTCAAGGACAACTACAAACCACTGCTCAATGAAATAAAAGAGGATACAAACAAATGGAAGAACATTCCATGCTCATGGATAGGAAGAATCAATATCGTGAAAATGGCCATACTGCCCAAGGTAATTTATAGATTCAATGCCATCCACATCAAGCTACCAATGACTTTCTTCACAGAATTGGAAAAAACTACTTTAAAGTTCATATGGAACCAAAAAAGAGCCTGCATTGCAAAGTCAATCCTAAGCCAAAAGAACAAAGCTGGATGCATCACACTACCTGACTTCAAACTATACTACAAGCCTACAGTAACTAAAACAGCATGGTACTGGTACCAAAACAGAGATATAGACCAATGGAACAGAACAGAGCCTCAGAAATAATGCCACATATCACAACTATCTGATCTTTGACAAACCTGACAAAAAGAAGAAATGGGGAAAGGATTCCCTATTTAATAAATGGTGCTGGGAAAACTGGCTAGCCATATGTAGAAAGCTGAAACTGGATCCCTTCGTTACACCTTATACAAAAATTAATTCAAGATGGATTAAAGACTTACATGTTAGACCTAAAACCATAAAAACCCTAGAAGAAAACCTGGGCAATACCATTCAGGACATAGGCATGGGCAAGGACTTCATGTCTAAAACACCAAAAGCAATGGCAACAAAAGCCAAAATTGACAAATGGGATCTAATTAAAGAGCTTCTGCACAGCAAAAGAAACTACCATCAGAGTGAACAGACAACTTACAGAATGGGAGAAAATTTTTGCAATCTACTCATCTGACAAAGGGCTAATATCCAGAATCTACAAAGAACTCAAACAAATTTACAAGAAAAAAACAACCCCATCAACAAGTGGGCAAAGGATATTAACAGACTCTTCTCAAAAGAAGACATTTATGCAGCCAACAGACACATGAAAAAATGCTCATCATCACTGGCCATCAGAGAAATGCAAATCAAAACCACAATGAGATACCATCTCATACCAATTAGAATGGCGATCATTAAAAAGTCAGGAAACAACAGGTGCTGGAGAGGATGTGGAGAAATAGGAACACTTTTACACTGTTGGTGGGACTGTAAACTAGTTCAACCATTGTGGAAGTCAGTGTGGCGATTCCTCAGGGATCTAGAACTAGAAATACCATTTGACCCAGCAATCTCATTAGTGGGTATATACCCAAAGGATTATAAATCATGCTGCTATAAAGACACATGCACACGTATGTTTATTGTGGCACTATTCACAATAGCAAAGACTTGGAACCAACCCAAATATCCAACAATGATAGACTGGATTAAGAAAATGTGGCACACATACACCATGGAATATTATGCAGCCATAAAAAATGATGAGTTCATGTCCTTTGTAGGGACATGGATGAAGCTGAAAACCATCATTCTCAGCAAACTACCACAAGGACAAAAAACCAAACACCGCATGTTCTCACTCATAGGTGGGAATTGAACAATGAGAACACATGGACACAGGAAGGGGAACATCACACACTGGGGACTGTTGTGGGGTGGGGGTAGGGGGGAAGGATGGCATTAGGAGATATACCTAATGTTAAATGACGAGTTAATACGTGCAGCACACCAACATGGCACATGTATACATATGTAACAAACCTGCACATTGTGCACATGTACCCTAAAACTTAAATATAATAATAATAATAATAATAAAAGAATAACAATGCATTAAACAGGAACTGCAGGTAAGAATGATTCAATAACAAGGTAATATGCAACACAGTTATCTTAGGATTTCCCACCTCTGGTTCCTGTTCTATCCTGACCTGGCTTAATCGCTTTATTTATTGGTACGCTACAGTGTGCAGACTCTATGAATAAAGATTTGTATACCTACAGAAAAGAAACGACTATATATTATAATAATACATGCATATGGCTTTTTTATCCTTTTAGTTTAAAATGAATTAGGTGGAAAAGGACAGTTTCCATAAGCGACTCAAGAAAAGAGAACATCCATGAAACGGTTAAAGAACAACAGAATAATTTTGTAAGAGGAAAAAACAAATGCTGTGTGAATTTAAAAACGCATTTTTCCTGTTAATTTATTAAAGATGTATTAAATGGTGACTAAGAGCCAGGCAGCATGCTGGG
Organism: Pongo pygmaeus; assembly: GCF_028885625.2. Classification (NCBI taxonomy): domain Eukaryota; kingdom Metazoa; phylum Chordata; class Mammalia; order Primates; family Hominidae; genus Pongo; species Pongo pygmaeus. The sequence goes on from NC_072384.2 coordinate 90,461,410, forward strand.
TGCTGAGAATGTAATAAAATATATACATGTATTAACTCAGGCCCCAAGGCCTCACCATCTGTTCTGGAAGCCAGATGTGTAAACACATAATAACTATACAGCATGTTAGATGGAATCATAGAAAAATGTGCTAGGTAACAGATAAGGAGCTTACCCTAAGGAGAATAATTAACTTTGTGAAGCAGGGAGTGGGAGGATGAAGACTGTATTGAAAAATTCCCTACAAAAATCACATAAGCCAGGTTGTGAAGGGCGAATAGGAATCTATCAGGTGGCCTAAAGAGAGTAGGCATTCCAGCATGGGGGAAGAGCTGTGTGCGAAGGCACAGAAGAGAACAGAATGGCCTCTTCAGGGAGCCTAAGTGGTGTGCCGGGGCTAGGGCTTGAAGCATTTATCATCTCAAGCTGCCAACCCAGGACATATTTTTATAATACTTGTATGCACCTCAGGGGTATTATCCTAGGATTTAGGGAGCTGGCCATGTTCTGAATCTAAACAGGAATTCTGCTTCCTAGGGCAGGCTATAATACATACATCTGTGTTTCATTTTATTCTCCTCTATGCCAGTAGAAACCTAGTTACTGGTCTGAAGCCAGGGAAGAGGATCTGTAAATACAGCCTCCTAGTCCAACAGAGGGCTCTGTGGCCAGTTTCCACAGAGCTCTTTGTTTCTAATGCTGGAGGAGATGGTTTCATTCCCTGGCAGAAGTGAGTGCTGAGTATTTTGACTGTACAACAAAATCAAAATCCCTTGCCTTTGTTTGACCCATGCCCACCCCATGGAAAACAGTAGATTATTCATGTGGAATAAATCCTGCATCACAGAAATACATTTCTGACTGAAGAGGTTTGTTTTGCTAGTTTGGATTCGTCTGCCTTTACAAGGCTCGTCCAAATGGCTTTAAAGTCCCTGTGCTTAAAGGAGACTCTATTTAGGATGCAGTAAGGCAGGACATGATTAAAACAAATCACTGAATGATTTCATTAGAGGACAAGCGCACTCTCACAATATATAGCCCTTAATTCCTTGACTGGAAATGTTACTTGTTGATTGCCAAAGACCTAGTCTGGGGAAGGGGAAGGCTGGGGAATGGGATGTTGTCTGTCATAATTGGGCATTTTGACTCTGAAAAATCAGCACTTCTGTTTTTTGGTTCCTAGCCAGAACCATACAAGAGGGTCTTCTTAAAAATAAATAAATAAATAAGCAAAGTCTGTCTCTTTATCCTACCACCCTTGCTTTATCCCCAAAACACCACGAGAACTAGTACTATCTAATGGGTAGCTGAAAGGGAGGAGACAAAAGATGTGCCTCATTCTGTAGCCCCCGCTACCCAGCCCTTCCTCTTTGGGGTTGCATGTAACTGTTGGTGGAGGATTCCTTGTTATCTTCAGTCTTGGAGTTTCTTGATTGTCCTCTCAGGCCATGTTCGTAATAATTAGCAGATGGGTTTGTGAAGAAACAAATTTCCTCTTCCCCAGGCCTATAGGAAGGACGCTATTCAGGCCCTCATTGGGGGATCAAGGTGAGACCACTGGATGCTGTTTGGAATTGTGAGGGTATTTCTTTCCCATGATCTTCTCATGTTCGGTAAATATTCTCTTGCAGCTATATATTTTTAGCAATTCAGCTACCATTTGCAGCAAACATGTTATTCAGTAGGCAACTGGTAATACCATATAAAGAAGCAGAAAGCATATTTCCTCCCTATAAGAAATCTGCAGTGTATTTAAAAAAGAGACAGGGAGTCTAAGTGCCCAAAAGCATTGCTGGATGGTGGTGGTGGTGAGTAGTTTATATTTATTTCTCAAGACCTCATTTTAAAAACCCATAGGAATTTTCTCCTTTTGTTCTGTACAAAGAACAATTAAACATTCATGATTTTGATCAAGAATATAAATATTTGATTAAAACAAAGCCCAAACTTGTTATTCTCCTTCCTGTGTGGGTGTTGGTTGCAAATCCTTGCAAAACTCAGAGATGAGTGTTAGTGTTAGTTCTGAGCAAGAATCAGAATTATCCTTGCTATTAAAATGTATCTGATGAGAGTAAAACTCACCTAGGGGCTCCTATAACTAAAGAAGTACTTTTGAGTTACTTGAATTAATGACTCCAGCACTGAGGAGTGAAAACGAGGTCTGGGTCAGCTCTCTCTCTGTAGGATGCTCTATCAGTGGGAGCCGGGTTAAGATTTTGATGAAAGATTTTTTTTAATGTCATCAGTTAGGGGAACTTGAGCTGACATTTATAAAGCGTTATTCTGTTTGTCTTATTTAGCATGCTTATTCAGCCAAGTAAGAACCATGTTTTCAGCCTGGGCAACCTAGGGAGACCCTGTCTCTACAAAATATTTAAAAATCAGCTAGGCATGGTGGCGTGTGCCTGTGATCCCAGCTGCTGGGGAGGCTCAGGTGGAAGGATTGCTTGACCCCAAAAGGTTGAAGCTGCAGTGACCTGTGATTGCAGCACTGCATTCCAGCCTGGGCGACACAGTGAGACCCTGTCTCAAAACAACAAACAAACAAAGCACATTTTCTCCTCTTATGCTCTGGAAGAGCATGGGGAAGAAATACGAGTTTTATTTTCTAACTTAGTTTAAACCCTTGAACATAAAGGCCATGCTTGTACTTTTTCAGTTCTCCAAAGAGATGTACATATAGGAAGATACACTATTAATGCTTGTTGTTTAATTCATTTTTCAGCCCCCTGTATCATGTACTATAGTTAGTAGTTTATAATTTTTAAATCTTTTGAATGATATAAGAAATTCTATCTCAAAAACTTATCTGAAGAAAATTTGAAAATTACATTTAAAGCTGAACCTTCATTATGATAGCTCTTCCTAGGATGACATCTTGCCATCCATAACACATCTGTAAAAACACCCATGTATTTTAATTGGTACTTACACCCTCACCTCACTCTATAAGTTAGCTGAGGCAGATTACCAAAATATGCAATAATCTGGAAACCATAAAGTGCTAAGGCTTGAATTAGACTATCTGGGTTTGAATTCTAACTCCCCTACCTATAAGCTCTGTGTCTTTGGACGAAATGCTTAATCACTCTAAGCCACAGACTCTTGAGTTATAGGAGAGGTTGACATGAGTATTAAATACACTAATCCATGCAAAGTATTTAGCACAGTACCTGACCCACAGTTAGCTTCTAATAAATGTTAGAAAACATACAGTACAAAAAAGTAAAATAAATTATAAATAAATATAAATCAGGATCAGAGAAAATATAATTTAAAAGATTCTATTCTAAGGAGTTAAACTTCAGTTATGCATTAAAGCCTGGCTGTGAATTAAGCTGAAGCCTAATGACCAAAGTGTAAGGGAAATGTGACTAGTCAGTGCACACTATTAATAAAGTTATCTTTGAGGAAGATAAGTGAAATCTTTATTGGCTGATAGAAAAGCAGTTCTCATGTGTGGCTTCAGGTGGGAAAACACTGGGCGTGTAGTATAATGTTGCCAAGTCTTAACATTAAACTCCCTGGGTTTTGGGTGATAGTCTCCTAAAACCTGCTTAAAGGTATGCCAAAGGCATAATGCCAGCATGTAAAATTCACGAGGGCCCCCCAGAACATTGTTGCATCAGTTATAGACTTTTTTTAAGCAACTCATAATTTTTTTTAAGTTTGCAAGCTAGAGCTTATAGAAGAGATCTACTATTTTATTTCCTCTGTCCACTTTTACTTATATATGGGATTTGGAAGTTTTCTCCAACCTTACCCAGGGTACCTTTTATCCATAAATGCTTTCTTTGTCATATCCCAACATGTAGACCACTGCCTACCCTGTTTCAGTTCAATGTCCTTTTGTTCAGCCGCTGTTACATGTCAGCCCTCTGCTCGGTGCTGGATATGTCTGTTCTCAAGGAGCTCAGTCTGCTTCCCCTTTAGATAAATCCTGCCCCCTTTCACCTGCCAGACTGTAAGCTCCTTGGTGGCTGGGGACATTATTTTGCATATTGTCATATTTTCAAAGCCTAGCAGGGTATCTGGCACATAATATAGATGGTCAGTAAATACTGTTGAATGCATGAAGGGGATTCTTGCAGTCCTATACATCAATAGGTGTGGGAATGTTGGCTTTTAACACAAATTGTTACACGTCTTATATAAACTCTCTTTCGTGCAGCACACAGAAGATCCATGCTGCTGCTGCTGCTAAGTCCATTGCTCTTTGTAGGATCCTCTGCCATTTGTGGAATGTCCATTGCTGTTAGTAGCCCCAACTCTGACAGAGAGACTGGCTTGCTTCTCACCATCTCTGTTTCCTTTTCTTTGTGGACATGCAGCTAGATTCTATTTCCCAGCCTCCCTTGCAGTTAGGTATGACCATGTGGTTAATTCTGGCCAGTGGAATAAAAGCAGAAATGACAGGAGGAAAGGATAGCACATGGGAAATTGTATGGGTCAGGTGTAGAGGTGTGTTACTTCCTCCTCTGTCAGCTGGATATTGATATCTAGGGTAACCAGGCACTGCAGATGACAGATTCTCTGTAACCTGGATCCCTGAATGACTATGGAGCAGAGCTGCTACTACTCCTGTCTCCTGTTCATTGGACTTTGTGTGAGCAAGAAAAGAAACATTTAATGTGTGAAACCACTAAGATTTCCAATATAGACTTTTTCTTTTATTGCCTGCCCAATGGAGAATGGAGGCCTTTCCTTAAGAAGAATAGTCTCTTACTGATTTTCACCAAGTTGATCTTTCGGAAGCTTTTTTTTTTTAATCCCAGAACTAATTGAAATGTATGCTTTGGTCTATTCATGGAAAAGGTTTGTCACAGCTGATCTGTGTGCCAATGCTAAAGGGATAGTTATGTTTTGTTCAGTAAGCTTAAGTCAGTGGCAGAAGGAAGAAAAACAAAACAATCCTAGTTTCCTATTACTGTGTCAGTTCTCACTCCTCCCAGCCATTATAATGTGATTTCCCCAAGCCAAGCAACATTTTACAAAGAGCAGCTGTCTCCTTAAGAAGAAAGGACTTTTTTTGCTGCTCATACATGCCATTTATTTCAGTGGAGCATTCTTGTGGGCCAAGACTGAACAATTTTGAAATGCATGTTATACAATCAGATACCAGTGTTGAGTGTTATAAGGTATTTGGGGCATTTAAAAAAACAATATAGATGACATGTCAGCTCTTCAGAAAGGGTGGAGAAGAGTTATTAAGAATATCATCTTTTAAACTGGTAGCTTGTGGGGCATGTTTGATATTAACAACAAAATCTCTCAAAGTAGATAGTTACATTCACTATAGAATACTTCTGACAATTGTTATGAGAACATATAGTGTAATATTTAAGCACCCAGGCTCTGAACTTAGACACCTTGGGTTCAAATCCTATTCAACAACTCTCTTGTCTGTGTGACTCTGGACAAGGCATCTAATATCTCTGTGCCTTGGTTTCCTTTTTGGAAAATGAAGAAAAAATAGTGCTGTACCTATTGGAGGAATAGATTCAATAATCTGTGTAAAACACTTAGCACAATTCCTTGTAGAGTAAGCTGATGTGATAATATTAACGAAAACAGGGTTGGGCACAGTGGCTCACGCCTGTAATCCCAGCACTTTAGGAGGCCAAGGCAGGCAGATCACGAGGTCAAGAGATCAAGACCATCCTGGCCAACATGGTGAAACCCTGTCTCTACTAAGGGTACAAAAATTAGCTGGGCGTGGTGGCGCACACCTGTAGTCCCAGCTACTCGGAAGGCTGAGGCAGGAGAATTGCTTGAACCCAGGAGGCAGAGGATGCGGTAAGCCGAGATCATGCCATTGCACTCCAGCCTGGGCAACAAGAGTGAAACTCATTTTCAAAAAAAAAAAAAAGAGTTAATGAAAACAATTAATGTTACTCATAATTATTTTTAATGATTCTAGGTTATTCAAATGTAATGTATCCCAAGTAAAGTCTTGGCAGTAGGTAGTGTGGATATATCTCTTGATTTTTACTGTGCCTCAAAGCCAATCCTGGGGGATCCCAGTAAAGGTAAGGAAGGACTGAGAAACTAAGTTTGTGTGGACTACTTGGTCTCTGAGAGTCATTCATTCTCAATCAATATATTCAAGCACCTGTTATGTGAGTTGGTATTGAATTGTCACTGAAGGCTCAGTGGTTTTATGGAAGGGTTAACACATATTGCAAGGAGAGTCAGTTCCTGTGCCCTTGTTACTGTTGTCAGTCAGGGAGTAATAGCTTTTATTTTGACTGTTTGATCTACCAACTTAGTTATCTCATACTTAAAAAGGTTTAAAAATGTGTAATTCTAGTGTAAACACATTTACCCATGCCACTGAGTAAATGTGCTTATTTCATCACATAAAGAATAATCATCTACTGCTTTTTCACAGTTCTCTAATAACAGAGTAGAAGCATTTTCTTTTCCTAGTTTATAATATCTTTTGTCCCCTCTACTTTACAGGAATGTCGTTTTCGGTAGCACAATTCCTAAGACTTCCTAAATCTTGTCTTACAAATATGGGAAATGGCGGAGGGTTTTCAAGTTTCTAGGTTGCTTTTTTTGTTATTTTAAAACTAGAGAATCAGAACACAAATGTAGTAAAAACATTGGCAAGAGTTTCAGATTATTAAGATTACTAGAAAGTTGCATGTTCCAGTTTATGAACGAAAACTGCAGCTCCACAACTGTCTTTTGTATACACAGATGATGTTCTAATTCAGTCCCTTCTTAAGGATTGCTACGTTTTGCTGGTTTCCTATCTAAGAAATGAGATGAATTTAATTGGTTCTTCCACTTATATGATATCTTAATATAAGTTATTTTAGGGAAATCAATTTTAATCCTATATCTTCCCTGGAAAATGTCAGAGCATACAAGCAGAGTGGCTTTCATTCTTCTGCTTTTAGTATCAGAAATTTTGTTTTTGTGCTTTACTATTTTTTCCTTCACTTAATGCCCTGAGTTAATTTAAAGAATGTAATTCCCAATTATCTAATCAGTCTCAAAAGCAATATAGAAACTAGAAGTCTAACTATGGAGAATCTTTTACAACTTCCACTTAATACTAGTCAGTAAATTCTAAGAATAGTTTAAAAGCATCCTGACTTAAGTCATCCCACTGGAAAATGCTTTAATTATCTTAGAACACTCAAAGTTTTAGAAAATGATTAGAATTTCTGAGAGGGGGAAGAAAGAGACAAACCCTATTGTTGGAAGAGTTTGTGTGTGTCCAAGCCTTCACACTTAGAAGAATAACTGCTAGAATTGTTTTTTATCTAGAATTATAATAAATATATGTTAATGTTTTGGTTGCTTGTAAATCCTGCAATTGATTGCTTAGACATACACATAACAAGAGGTTTGGTGTCAGCATTAAAGTTAACCTACTACCATTTGATGTGGTTTCAGGTCTTCAGTAATTCATCTTTAAGAAATGATTTCCAAATCTGTGTTGGATTTTGCTATTGAATCTAATTAATTTTGAATAAATTAATTTATTTCTTGGAATATTTTTGAGTTTTTCCCCCAGTGTGGTTAATGAAAAAAAATCTGCATATGTGAAAAGAAATGGACTTAGCATCATCTTTAATAATAGAAATGAAAATACTTACAATTATTCCCATTATGTACTATGGTGTCAACACTCATAATTAAGACTATCCAGGCATTATTCAATTCTGAGAAAGCTGGCATTATCTAGGATATTGCAATTGTTTTGCCAGATAAAGCAAACACGTTATTTGACTTCTTAGGAAATTAATTGTGTATGCTACTGCTAATCATCTAGTCCATCTTACTAGTTAAAAAAAAAAACCTAGTTAAATTGATGACTGAAACATATGAAAAACCTAAGAAAGTTATTTTAATGTTTCTTAGTCAACTGTGAGGCATACAGTCTAATGTACCCAGTAAAAACAGTGTTTATTCCGTTATGGACTGACTTAAATAATATCATCCCTGATGATTTTTTTATTATGCCAGATATTGAGAATGGTACCTGGTTGGGTGCTGGCTATTTCTGTCTTCCTATAATTATTCTTGAGCTTTGTTCTGGGACACAGCTAAGTTACTTGGAAATAGTGTGATCCTTTGGGTCTTGCTTTTAAGATTACATAGATGAGACCAGAGCAGTGTTTAGTCTAGGGCTAATTATTTCATAATACTAACAAAAGACCTTGTTGAGTACTCTACCAATCCTAGGAATCATGAGTTGTTCCAGTTTGGCTGGTGGGAAGAAGTGTTCCCCGCCTTGTGTGGGTTCTGGGTATTGTTCTCTGAAATGGTTTTGGGTAGTTCTTTCCCTCACTCTGAATAGTGTCTGCACATGTTTTGCTGATCAGTAGTCTGCTGAATACGTTAGGGGAGCCCTCTGTAGATCTCTGGAGTTTTCTCCCTATGATGCTATCTCCTCTCTGGCATTCTGCCCTGGAACTCTAGCCACCTTGGCTCCCTAGACTCTTGGCTAGAGTCTTCAACTTGGCAGTTCTCTTTTTTGCCCTGCAGATTTCAGACTCTCATCAGTCAGTAAACTAAAGCTTTTCATTTGCTTCCCATCTCTCAGGGATCACTGTCCTCGTTGCTGATGTCCCTCAGGAACCATTGTCTCATATATTTTGTCCGGTTTTTTAGTTACTTGAGGAAGGAGAATAAATTTAGTCCCTGTTATTCCATTCTGGCCAGAGGCAGACTACTGTCAGATCAAATTTTAAAAGAATTTTGATCTTTTAGTTTAATTTTCCAAAATATGAGTTAAGAGTCTCTGATGATATTATCTTCAAATGAGACTATTTCTCAGGGAATAATCTAGATGGAACCAGATGATTTCTTAGTCTCGTCTAGCCGTAAAACCTGTTGTGACAATATCTGGTTTTTACATTTAAAGCAGTGTCTTAATGAAGGTTTTAATTCAGACAATGCAGTTACTACATAATAAAATAATGACCATTTTTCCACCTGTTATCTCTATCTTCCTCTCATTCCCATAAATGGTGAAGATATAAAACTGGTAATGAGACATGGTAAATTGTTTCTGCACTCATTTTTTTTAACTGAACTATACATTAAAAAGCATGGCTGGGTGCAGTGGCTCACTAATCCCAGCACTTTGAGAGGCTGAGGCAGGCGGATCACGAGGTCAAGAGATCGAGACCATCCTGGCCAACGTGGTGAAACCCTGTCTCTACTAAAAATACAAAAATTAGCTGGGGGTGGTGGTGGGTGCTTGTAGTCCCAGCTACTTGGGAGGCTGAAGCAGGAGGATTTCTTGAACCCAGGAAGCAGACGTTGCAGTGAGCTGAGGTCGTGCCACTGCACTCCAGCCTGGCGACAGAGCAATACTCCATCTCAAACAAAACAAAACAAAACATAAAAATTGTTATATCCTTTGAATCATTAACCCCACTTGTGGAATTATAGCCAATGTAAATAATCTAAGGTATGTAAAAAGAAATGTTAATCATGATGCTAATTATAATGGGGAAAAGTAGAAATAATCTTACTGTCAAAGTAGGTGCCCTAGAAGGGATGAATGCCCAGAATATATAAAGAGCTCCTACAACTCAATAACAAACCAACCCAATTAAAAAATGGGCAAATGAATTGAATAAACATTTCTTCAAAGAAGATATAGATGGCCAGTAAACACCTAAAAGGTGCTCGACATCACTAGCTATTGGGGAAAGCAAATCGACAACATGAGAAATTGCTTCACATTCATTATGATTGCTGTTTTAAAAAGATATATATAAGTTCTGGCAAGGAGGTGGAGAAATTGGATTTCTCATACATTTCAGGTGGGAATGTAAAATGGTACAGCTACTTTGGAAAAAAGGTAGTTCCTCAAAGTGTTAAACATATAGTGACCATATCATCCAACAATTGCATTTCTAGTTACATAGTCAAAAGAATTTTTTTTTTTTTTTTTTTTTTTTTTTTTTTTTTGAGACAGAATCTTGCTCTGTCGCCAGGCTGGAGGGCAGTGGCGTGATCTTGGCTCACTGCAACCTCTGCCTCCTGGGTTCAAGCGATTCCACTGCCTCAGCCTCCCGAGTAGCTGGGACTACAGGTGTGCACCACCACGCCAGGCTAATTTTTTGTATTTTAGTAGAGACAGGGTTTCACCATGTTGGCCAGGATGGTCTCGATCTCCTGACCTCGTGATCCACCCGCCTCGGCCTCCCAAAGTGCTGGGATTTCAGGCGTGAGCCACCACGCCCAGCCACTCAAAAGAATTTAAATCAAGGACTCAAGATACTTGCATACCAGGCTGATAGCAGCATTAATCAAAGTAGCAGAAGGAAACAACCCAAATGTCTATTCACAGATGAAAAGATGAACAAAATGAATGGGAGTCACATTCAAGAGACAGAAAGTAGAATGGTGGTTGTCAGGGGATGGGACAAGGGGTGAGTGTAAGTTATGGTTTAATGGGTACAGAATTTTTGTTTGTGGTGGGGAAAAAGTTCTGGAGATGGATGGTGGTGACAGCTGCACAACATTGTGAGTGTACTCAGTGCCACTAAACCGTACATTTAAAAATGTGAAAATGGTAAATTTTTAATATATGTTTTCCCACAACAAATCTTAAAAATAGGTGCCTAGTTAAATAATTCACATTTCGAAACAGAGTAGCCTAAGAAATGCTAATCAACTAATCCCTCCTGCTCTTCTTCCTCTCCAGGAGTGACACATGCGGCCATCTGGGCAGCATGCATTTCTTACCTCAGTGCAGCCGTTCCCCCTGAGCTGAGGACATCTGCTCAGGGCATCCTGCAGGGCCTTCACCTGGGTTTGGGAAGAGGATGTGGTGCCATGATTGGAGGCGTGTTAGTCAATTATTTTGGTAAGAATGGCTTTATCCTCTTTTTTCTTTTCTATAATTAAAACATGATTTTTTCCAGCAATACCTGAATAAACAATCCAATTATTACTGAAGATTGCCCAAAGCTAAATTCCAGTATTCATAATCTCTTTCTAGATTTCATGGTAGTCATAATTGTAAAGCAGTGTGCTTAACATTGTTAAGCTGATTTGAGCCAGCCTGTAACTTTGCACACTCCTCTGACAATCAGCTTAATGAGATGCTACAGAGATCCCTCAAAGGAGCCAAACAAATGAATTAGCATGAGTGCTCTTGGTCTAAAATAAGGTACCTTAAACCTGCTGATAATAACCCTAAAGGAAATAAAATTCATCATTGTTATTCCATTAGGAGATTTTGAACCAGAAGAATCTAACCATACGCTGGCTTTGGTAATGCTACTACATTTATGGTAACAAAATCTGTCTGTCTTGTCATATCTTCCTTATTAGAAACATAGGAGCTGAAATAGGAATGAGATTATTCTGCTCCAGGAATCTTAACTGCTCAGTCATCTATTAATATATAAGGTGGGCCCCAGGAAATGCGTGCATTTATAGCACTATTTGAGCACTGCTGTTCCAACTACAGATTAATAGTGCTGTTAGTTAATAATTGGGTAAATGGTCTTTTCATATGAAGAGGAGGGCACCATTGAATTGTATGAGTCATGGTGAAAGGCACTGAGAGATAATCCTATATAAATGCAGTTTTATAATCGATCAATGACAGATCCAATATCAGCCCTGGGTCTCTTGACACGTACCCAGCCCTGTGTTTTTCCATTATGTGGAGCTAATACCCAACCACTTTTCTCTGGTTTGTCCCAAACTGTGCTTCCTTTGCTTTGATCTTTAGAAAATTGATGGTTTTAAATGAGCGCTATCTGCATTTCTTGGAATTACTCTATAGAGAGTGCTGTTTGTTTTTATAGGGGCTGCAGCAACCTTCCGAGGAATTGGCATGGCCTGCTTGGTGATCCTACTGCTCTTTGCCCTGATTCAGTGGCTGGCAGTGCCAGATGAGGAAGAAGGTAATTATTTCCATTCTTTCTTAATATTCCTAACAGTTCAGGCCATGGGAAGTCAACACATGCCCCCTGAGAAGCCTAGAAGTGGTACAGAGTATACAACAGGCCTGTTTGGCTCAATTTTCTGAGTGGCGTATCGATGAATTCATGTGGACCATTGTTAAAGAGATCCACCTACTATGCAGAAAAAATATTGTTTTAAATAGCTTGGGGTTTTCTTGTTTTTTGTTTGTTTGTTTGTTTTCTTTTATTATACAAGGTACTAGGGAAGTATTTTCAATTTCTCTGGTATTCTAAAGGTTTTTCAAATTTAAATCAAATACATATAAGGCTATACAGTCATTTTGCTACTAGGGATGGGAGTGAGTGGTAACCTTCTCTATGACTTACCTTCATTTGTTTAAAAAAAAAAAACAATGGCCAGGCGCAGTGGCTCACGCCTGTAATCCCAGCACTTTGGGAGACCGAGGCGGGCGGATCACGAGGTTAGGAGATCAAGACCATCTTGGCTAACACGGTGAAACCCCATCTCTACTAAAAATACAAAAAATTAGCCGGGCACAGTAGCGGGCGCCTGTAATCCCAGCTACTCAGGAGGCTGAGGCAGGAGAATGGCGTGAACCCAGGAGGCAGAGCTTGCAGTGAGCCGAGATAGCGCCACTGCAGTCCGGCCTGGGGGAACGAGCGAGACTCCATCTCAAAAACAAAAACAAAAACAAAAACGTCAAGACCTGAAATCTGAAGTTTTCTCTGAACCAGGGATGCCTTTATTAGGATTGTTCTACAAAAAGGAGGTTATATCAAATATTAATGTGTAGATGAGAACGAGCTGACTCAACTTTTTATGAAAAAGGTCAACCAGGAGGATGAAAATATTTTTGCTCAGTTTTTTTGGTCCCAGAACAGAGCTCATCTTCTTTGGGTGTCCTATCCTTTGGGGAGCATTAGCCTCAGGCCCCTGAAATGCTTCTGTGAAGAGAAAAACTTGCTTGTTACAGAAGCCTCAGAGACAGATTTTAATCTCAAAGAGTTACTCAGAAAGACGAATACTGTTTTTTCTTACTTTTGTTCTTTTATAATCCTAAATGGATTCTCTCTCTTAACACAGCCTCAGTCCATACCTCATCTAAAAGACCATCAAAAATAGCTATCATGGCTCTCCCAAAGTTGTAAGATGTAGTTAAAGTTGTATTTTGAGAAAAATGTATGGACTTGAATATCTTTGCTATTAATGACAAAAAAATTTAAAATCATTAATTAAACATTCAATGTAAGAAACATAAAAATAAGCAATCAAATTTTAACTCATCTTTGATTAGTGATATATGGTACTGGGTTAGTTTTTAAAATACTTGTGTTCTGGAGAGAGTGTTATTGCAAAAATGGCGGATAGGAGGCAGGATTAGGTTGCAGCTCCCACTCAAGTGGACCGAGTAGCATGTGGAGACTTGCATCATGCTTTTGCTCCAGAACTACTGTAGGAATATACCAGGAAAGCTGAAAGAATACACAGACCCTCTGAAGGAAGCATATTGCTCCTGGAGGACCTGGGAGACAGGCCAAATATTGGGCTGGTATCCAGCTGAGAGACCTAAAGATGTTCACATCACAGGACTCTATGCAGACAACCCCAGTACCAGCCTGGAGCCTGGTAGCCCTGCTGGGTGGCTAGATCCAGAAGAGAAATGACAATCACTACAGCTTGGCTGTCAGGAAGCCACATCCCTCAGAAAACAGGGAGAGTACTACATCAAGGGAACACCCTGTGGGACAAAAGAACTGAACAGCAGCCTTGAGTGCCAGCCGTTCCCTCTGCCATAGCCTACCCAAATGAGAAGGAACCAGAAAAACAATTCTGGTAATATGACAAAACAAGGTTCTTTAACTTGCCCCACCAAAATCACACTAGCACCAGCAATAGATCCAAACCAAGAAGAAATCCCTGACTTCCCTGAAAAAGAATTCAGAAGGTCCATTATTAAGTTAATCAAGGAGGCACCAGAGAAAGGTGAAGTCCAATTTAAGGAAATAAAAAAAAAAAATGATACAAGAAGTGAGGGGAGAAATCTTCAATGAGATAGATAGCATAAATAAAAAACAATTACAACTTCAGGAAATAAAGGACACACTTAGAGAAATGCAAAATGTTCTGGAAAGTCTCAGCAACAGAATCGAAGAAGCAGAAGAAAGAACTTCAGAGCTCAAAGACAAGGTTTTTGAATTAATCCAACAAAGACAAAGAAAAAAGAATTTTAAAAAATGAACAAAGCCTCCAAGAAGTTTAGGATTATGTTAAATAAACAAACCTAAGAATAATTGGAGTTCCTGAGGAAGAAGATAAATCTAAAAGTATGGAAAACACATTTGATGGAATAATCAAGGAAAACTTGCTAGAGACCTAGACATCCAAATACAAGAATCCCAAAGAACACCTGGGAAATTCATTGCAAAGAGATCATCACCTAGGCACATTGTCATCAGGCTATCTAAAGTCAAGAGGAAGGAAAGAATCTTAAGAGCTGTGAGGCAAAAGCACCAGATAACCTATAAAGGAAAACCTCTCAGATTAACAGCAGATTTCTCAGCAGAAACCCTACAAGCTAGAAGGGATTGAGGCCCTATGTTCAGCCTCTTTAAACAAAACAATTACCAGCCAAGAATTTTGTATCCAGTGAAACTAAGCTTCATAAATAAAGGAAAGATACAGTCTTTTTCAGACAAACAAATGCTGAGAGAATTTGCCACTACCAAGCCAGCACTCCAAGAACTACCAAGCCAGAACTACAAGAATTTGCCACCCACCACCAAGCACCAAGCCAGCACTACAAGAGCTAAAAGGAGCTCTAAATCTTGAAACAAATCCTGGAAACACATCCAAACAGAACCTCTTTAAAGCATAAATCCCACAGGACCTATAAAACAAAATACAATTAAAAAAAAAAAGGTATACAGGCAACAAATAACACAATGATTGGAATAGTAACGTTTTCAATACTAACATGTCACATTTCAATACTAACGTTGAATGTAAATGGCCTAAATGCTCCACTTAAAAGATACAGAATTGCAGAATGGATAAGAATTCACCAACCATCTGCTGCCTTCAAGAGACTCGCCTAACACATAGGGACTCACATAAATTTGAGGTAAAGGGGTGGAAAAAGACATTCCATGCAAATGGACACCAAAAGCAAGCAGGAGTAGCTATTCTTACATCAGATAAAGCAAACATTAAAGCAACAGCAGTTAAAAAAGACAAAGGGTGACATTATATAATGAAAAAGGCCTTGCCCAACAGGAAAATTTCACAGTCTTCAATATATATACACCTAACACTGGAGCTCCCAAATTTATAAAACAATTACTACCAGACCTAAGTAATGAGATATACAGCAACACAATAATAGTGGGAGACGTCAGTACTCCACTGACAGCACTAGATAGGTCATCAAGACAAAGTCAACAAAGAAACAATGGATTTAAACTATACCCTGGAAAAAATGAACTTAACAGATATTTACAGAACATTCTACCCAACAACTGCAGAATATACATTCTATTCATCAGTGCATGGAACTTTCTCCAAGTTAGACTATATGATAGGCCACAAAACAAGTCTCAATAAATTTAAGAAAATTGAAATTATATCAAGTACTATCTCAGACCACAGTGGAATAAAACTGGAAATCAGCTCCAAAAGGAACCTTCAAAACCATGCAAATAAATGGAAATTAAATAACCTCCTGAATTATCATTGGGTCAACAGCAAAATCAAGATGGAAATTTAAAATTGAACCGAACAATAATAGTGACACAACCTATCAAAACCTCTGGGATACAGCAAAGGCAATGCTAAGGGGAAAGGTCTATAGCCTAAATGCCTACATCAAAAAGTATGAAAGAACACAAATAGACAATCTAAGGTCATACCTCAAGGAACTAGAGAAGCAAGAACAAACCAAACCCAGCAGAAGAAAGGAAATAACCAAGATGAGAGAAGAACTAAATGAAATTGAAAGAAAAAAAAAATACAAAAAATAAATGAAACAAAAAGCTGGTTGTTTGAAAAGATAAATAAAATTAATATATCATTAACAAGATTAACCAAGAAAAGAAAAGAGAAAATCCAAATAAGCTTAATTAGAAACAAAACAGGAAATATTACAGCTGACACCACAGAAATACAAAAGATCATTCAAGGCTACTATTAACACCTTTACATGCATAAACTGGAAAACGTAGAGGAGATAAATTCCTTGAAAGACACAACCCTCCTAGCTTAAATCAGGAAGAATTAGAAACCCTGAACAGACAACTAAGTAGTGAGACTGAAACAGTAATAAAAAAAATTGCCAACAAAAAAAAGTCCAGGACCAGATGGAGTCACAGCTGAATTCTATCAGGCATTCAAAGAAGAATTGGTACCAATCCTATTGACACTATTCCACAAGATAGAGAAAGAGGGAATCCTCCCTAAAACATTCTATGAAGCCAGTATCACCCTAATAACAAAACTAGGAAAGGACATAACAAAAAAGAAAACTACAGACCAATATCCCTGATGAACATCAATGCAAAAATCCTTAACAAAATACTAGCTGATCGAATCCAACAGCATGTCAAAAAGATAATCCACCATGATCAAGTGGGTTTCATACCAGGGATGCAGGAATGGTTTAACATATGCAAGCCAATAAATGTCTTTCACCACAGAAACAGAATTAAAAACAAAATCACACGATCATCTCAGTAGACGCAGAAAAAGCATTTGATTAAATCCAGCATCCCTATATGATTAAAACCCTTAGCAAAATCAGCATACAAGAGACATAACACAGTGAAATAAAAGCCATTTGTGATAAACCCACAGCCAACATAATACTGAACAGGGAGAAGTTGGAAGCATTCCCTCTGAAAATTGGAACAAGACAAGGATGCCCACTGTCTCCACTTCTATTCAACATAGTACTGGAAGTCCTAGCCAGAGCAGTCAGACAAGAGAAGGAAATAAAGGGCATCCAAATAGGTAAAGAGGAAGTCAAACTGTCGTTGTTTGCTGATGATAAGATTGTATACCTAGAAAACCCTAAAGACTCCTCCTAAAAGCTCTTAGAACTGATAAATGAATTCAGCAAAGTTTCAGGATACAAAATTAATGTACACAAATCAGTAGCTCTGCTATACACCAACAGTGACCAAGATGAGAATCAAATCAAGAACCCAACCCCTTTTATAATAGCTGCAAAAAATAAAGTACTTAGGAATATACCTAACCAAGGAGGTGAAAGACCTCTACAAGGAAAACTACAAAACACTGCTGAAAGAAATCATACATGACATACACAAATGGAAATACATCCCATGCTCATGGATGGGTAGAATCAATATTGTGAAAATGACCATACTGCTAAAAGCAATCTACAAATTCAATGCGATTCCCATCAAATACCACCATCATTCTTCACAGAACTAGAAAAAGAATCCTAAATTTCATATGGAGCCAAAAAAGAGCCTGCACAGCCAAAGTGAGACTAAGCAAAAAGAACAAATCTGGAGGCATCACACTACCTGATTTCAAACTATACTATAAGGCCATAGTCACCAAAACAGCATGGTACTGGTATAAAAATTGGCCCATGGACCAATGAAACAGAATAGAGAACCCATAAATAAAGCCAAATACAGCCAATTGATATTTGACAAAGCAAACAAAAACATAAAGGGGGAAAGGATACTCTATTCAACAAATGGTGCTGGGATAATTGGCAAGCCACATGTAGGAGAATGAAACTGGATCCTCATTTCTCACCTTATAAAAAAATCAACTCAAGATGGATCAAGGACTTAAATCTAAGACCTGAAACTTAAAATTCTAGACGATAACATCAGAAAAACCCTTCTAGACATTGGCTTAGGCAGAGATTTCATGACCAAGAACCCAAAAGCAAATGCAACAAAAACAAAGATAAATAGATGGGACTTAATTAAACTAAAGAGCTTTTTCACAGCAAAAGGAAAAGTCAGCAGAGTAAACAGACAACCCACAGAGTGGGAGAAAATCTTCAGTCTATATATCCGACAAAGGACTAATATCCAGAATCTACGAGGAACTCAAACAAATTAGCAAGAAAAAAAAACACCAAAAAGTGGACTAAGGACATGCATAAACAATTCTCAAGCAAAGATACACAAATGGCCAACAAACATGAAACAATGGTCAACATCACTAGTGATCAGGGAAATGCAAATCAAAACCACAATGTGATATCACCTTACTCCCACAAGAATGGCCATTATCAACTAATCAAAAAATAATCAATGTTGGTGTGGATGTGGTGAAAAAGAAACACTTCTACACTGCTGGTAGGAATGTAAACTGTACAAACACTATGGAAAACAGTGTGGAGATTCCTTAAGAACTAAAAGTAGAACTACCATTTGATCTAGCAATCCCACTACTGGGTATCTACCCAGAGGAAAAGAAGTCATTATATGAAAAAGATACTTGGCACATGCATGTTTATAGCATCACAGTTGCAAAAATGCAGAACCAGCCCAAATGCCCATCAATCAATGAGTGGATAAAGAAACTGTAGTGTATGTATGTATGTATATGTGTGTGTATATATATGTGTGTGTGTGTACACACACACACACATATACATACATACACAATGGAATACTACTCAGCCATAAAAAGGAATGAATTAATGGCATTCACAGCAACCTGGATGGAATTGGAGACCATATTCTAAGTGAAGCAACTCAGGAATGGAAAACCAAACATCGTATATTCT
This sequence comes from Pongo pygmaeus, assembly GCF_028885625.2. NCBI lineage: Eukaryota > Metazoa > Chordata > Mammalia > Primates > Hominidae > Pongo > Pongo pygmaeus. Next base: position 90,480,077 of record NC_072384.2, read on the forward strand.
CACTCATAAGTGGGAGCTAGGCTATGAGGATGCAAAGGCATAAGAATGATATGATGGACTTTGGGGATTCAGGGGAAAGGGTGGGAAGGGGGTGAGGGATACAAGACTACAAATTGGGTTCATTGTATACTGCTTGGGTGATGGTTGCACCAAAATCTCACAAATCACCATTAGAGAACTTATATAACCAAATACCACCTGTTCCCCAAAAACCTGTGGGAATAAAACATTTTTTAAAAAGTAACTATCACGTGGCTTTTCCTGTTTTGACGTCTTCTTAATCATAATCCTGTAAATGGGCCTAAGGCAACACTCATTATAACCTATGCCCCACTGATGTTCTAAGTTAAATGAAAAATATATTTCTTAAGTATATATGCTAATGTCTATTAAGCCCTATAAAGAGACCCAAAGATAAACATCACGTTCATTGATTCAGTACTTACACCAAGTAATGACGTCATTGGTAACCAGCAATTTATTAATATTACCAAGCACTCTGGAATGGGTATATGGGATTCTTGGTTTATTTATTTATTTTTACCTTTGTTCAAATATGTAGAAAATGCTGAAAAAATAGTTTAAACATTCTTTTCTCTCCAGACAAGACAATGTTGGCAGAAAGAATTCCTGTTCCCTCCAGTCCCGTTCCTATAGCAACCATCGACTTGGTACAGCAACAGACAGAAGATGTCATGCCACGCATTGAGCCCAGACTTCCACCCAAGAAAACTAAGCACCAGGAAGAACAGGAAGATGTGAACAAACCAGCCTGGGGAGTCAGCTCTTCTCCCTGGGTGACCTTTGTCTATGCACTCTACCAAATTAAAGAGATGATACAACTCACAAGAGACAACCGTGCTTCTGAGATACAGCCTTTACAGGTACAGTTCCTTTGCTGGGCTAGCAATATTACCTGTCACTCAAGATACCTTAACTGGGCTCAGTTGTTTTAATTACTCACTTTTCATTCAACAAGATTTACTGAAAGTCTGGTGGGGGAAATAGACATGCAAACAATTTCAGTACTCTGTGAGCACTGAGTTAAAGACGGTGTATACAAGGTCCCATAGAGAGAATATTCTGCCTTATGAAGTTCAGGAAAACTTCAGAGGATATGATTCTTTCACTTCTTGAAAGAAATAAAATAAATAAATCCATTCTTTCATTGTATATTTGTTTTAAATTTCAGTATTGATGGTTGCCAGTTGAAAGAATATAGGGTTCATGCCTTCAGCAACCATATTCATTAATCTCTGTAATTCCAAAATTCTAGTGGGGGCATTATATTATAGGACCACAATAAATATTTGTTGAATTAATTAATCTGAGCCACTGTATGGGTCTGATAGGACACCAAACTCAGTGGAATTATGGTTATGCAGGTGGCCTCACCTGAAAAATAAGTCTAAAAGTGTGATTTTTCTTGTCCCCAGAGGAGTGATCTTTCCTGAGTAAAGTTAAATCATGTTGATAAAAGTGTGGATAATTGTACAGGTGTATCCCGACTTTGGAAAATGAGTGTAACTTCTATAAACCATTTAGCCAAAGAAATAGACTCAGTTCCCCCATTTCATAATAATCACTCCCTTTTATTTGATAAGTCACGTCACCTTTGTCTGGAGTAGCTTCAGAGGACACATAAAAACAAAGGGGAAAGATTTAAAAATAAGGGTCATTTGAGTAATTCCCCTTTCAGAAAATTTGTTGAACTGTTAATTAATCTTACTTTGTAAGCTAACATAAAATCTTTGTGAAATTTTAACCAAATCTGGTTCTTTACTGATAACCATATGCATGCCAGTCCATGCATGATCCTATTTATTAATTTATCAAGATAATAAACTCACATCATTACTCTGCTCAGTCAAGAACCAGACATTGTGGTGGGAAATGCGTGTACAGGATTTTAATACCTTAAAGCAAGAAGACGAAACATGAGAAAGGATGATTTTAATTGCTGCTTGAGTAGCAATATTTTCATTACTTTGTGTATTCATCCTCATTTTCACAGAAGCCACATAAAATTTTTAATGTGGCTTTTTTTTTCTGGTATGTTAGGATTAATAAATTTTTTTCTGGGCTGGGCATGGTGGCTTACGCCTGTAATCCCAGCACTTTGGGAGGCCGAGGTGGGTGGATCATGAGGTCAGGAGTTCAAGGCCAGCCCGGCCAAGATGGTGAAACCCCGTCTCTACTAAAAATATAAAAATTAGCTGGGCATGGTGGTGGGTGCCTGTAATCCCAGCTACTATGGAAGGCTGAGGCAGAGAATTGCTTGAACCCGGCAGGTGGAGGTTGCAGTGAGCCAAGGTCACGCCACTGCACTCCAGCCTAGGCGACACAGCCAATAATAAATAAATAAATAAATACAATTTTTCTGGTATGTTAGGATTAATAAAAACTGGCAGGTATGCTGTAGTTATTCTTAGAAGTCATTATACTAAGTTTCTTTTTCTTTCATTGTAGAATCACAGAAATGAACATTTTTATTTGGGTGTTCAGGCAAAAAGTGATGGGTACTAATTTGGGGGATAATCCATTAAAATTTTTTTCTTATTTCTACAACCAATATGGCATTTATGGAAATTGCTGCTGGTGATGTTCTACTCATGGTTATTTACAGTTGGTTACACAAGTGCTTGTTTACATTCACTTTTTTATGTGGATGTTCTGTCTTATCTAACTTTTGGTGCACATTTTGAAATACCAAATATATATCAGGACTCTTAATTACAGGACATTCTTTCCCAGCTCTGCCTCCAAGGATAAGAACCCCTTACTTATTTCCTGTTAGACAAAGTGTCTTCTGGCTCTTGGATTCTGTGGTCTTAGCAAGCGGCCTGAGTTTCAGTTATTCCATAGTGCTTGCCCAGCAACTTGCCACATGGCTGGGGGGCTCAGTAGATATTTGCTGATGTAAACTGTTTACCAAGTACTAACAGACATTTTGGTAGTAATGTTACTTTTTCCACAAGACACGTCTGCTTATAGTGTTTGTGTTTTTCATGCGGCTCTGGCAGTTGCACATAGGAAAGGAGATGAAAGGTAAGACATTCTATCCTTATTCCTCTATTACTTGGTCCCTGAAATGGGCATTTCCAGATGATCTCCCCATGTTTCCTATCTTACTTGAAAGCATATATAAAAAGTTGGATTTATTTGCTATCACTGATCATGGGGCATCTCCTGTTTTTTACTTCCAGGGGACCAATGAGAATAGGGAAAATTCTCCTGCTGGTAGAGCCCAGCCTGTCCCATGTGAGACTCACTCTGACCCATCTAGAAACCAGCCATCCCCTGACGCAGCAGCATCTCAGACGCAGACCAGCCCCGCTCACCCCAGTGTGGACCCGCACACAGAGGAGAGTGAAGAGCAGCAGGCTCAGCTGGCCGCGGGAGGACACTGAGGGCATCCTGCTCATCTCACACCCTGCATGGAATCAGGCTCCTCAGCCAGGACACAGGGTGAGGCCCCCCAGCCAGGATACGCCTCCCCTGGAGGAGCACAGCACTGCATATGCTTCTAAATATCTAAACTCATTAACATGGAAACACACACACAGGAGCTACAGTACATATTGGCAGGAAAAGGTAAACTTTCGTAATCTCATTGGAATTACAACAGGGAAATGGAGTTCAATGAGGACTTTCAGTTCTTCGCTTGGTTAGGTTAAGGATGATAGAATTTCTCTGCCAGTGCAGTAAGAGTTGAAACCGGCAGTTATACTAAGTAAGTGGAGGGAATGAAAGTGTTTCGAGGTGAATGTGGATATAATTTCCCTCTTCTGATTATTTATTCTTATTTGGTTCCTAATACAAACTGGGAAGAGATAGAATTAATCTATACTTTCTTTTTTCTTGAAGAGAACCATTTAAAAAATTACAAGATTTATTTAAAAAGTAACCAGATAAAAGTTAGCAGCACATGTGCTTTTGTTAAAAATAAAGTTAAAAGTTAAAGTTAAAAAATGAAGTTAAAAGTTTTATCAGAAACTTTACATATCTTTAGCAAATATATTTTTATATGTGTATGGTATATAATGGAAATAATTGTTTGAGCAACAGAAGCTATTATTAACTACTGCAAGCTAAGCTGAGCTTAAAAATGCCTTTTGTTTTAAATGGGCTTTGACAAAAAAAACAGAAACAAGGGATTATTTCAAATCAACCAACCAACTCAGTATCCTGTGGCTTGATAGACAAGAGTTTACTAAATATATTGATACTGTAAATAGCCTCTCTCACTATTTACTATCGTATAGTGATTCAGGCTCTAATTAGCTGAGGGAATGAAACACACAAAAATCACTGAATTCCTAAGAGTTCCTTTAAATAAGCAGTACTATTTACAAATCACAGTATAAGATTTAAGTGCCTGGGGGAGGGATACAATTTTTAGAAATTACATATTGGGTCAGTTTTGTTTTGTTTTTGGTGAGGAAAAGGTGGTAAATAGGAAACCATGAATGGGAAGGATGGCAATAAGTAGCAACTATACTTTCCAATGACTAAAGAAAGAAAATCTCAGTATATTCGTTCTCATGAAGACACAGTCAGACACTGGACAATGTAATGTATGCAACTGCAAACATTACAACTGCAGCCAGAACAGTGGCTGGGTGGATCACACGTAAAGCTTGCCACTAAAAATCAAAGCAGAGGTTAACAGGAAACCTGGGGGGGAGTATGGAAAAGGGAACACTGTTTTAGCTGAATAAAGGTGAATTATATAATTTATAATAGCTGTGGATGAGCACAGGAGAGAGAGGAAAGAAAAGAACAGTTAGAAATGAGCAACTCACCTTACCCTCTGACCCTGATTAGACAGGATCAATTGTAAAGTGAGGGCTTCTCCATGACACCATAGTTCTGCCCAATACTGCATTTGGGATAAGAAATTCTACACTTGGATGTCTAGCTTCACCACAAAACACAGCTTAAAAATAAAATAACTGAAAGAAATAGAATTCAGTAAATAGTTATTTTTTGCACTTGAACTGAAACGTACTGTACTGTAAATTATGACTCATTTTAAGTGACCTTTAAAATCAGATGTATTTATTATGCTTGTGTAATTATAGAAATAAAGAAATGGGTGACAGGCTTAACCTCACCTATGAATGTACAGTATGTGGATTTGTGAAACTGACTGTAGGAAGTCAAAAACTTATACTGTATCTTGTGTTTACAGTTCTGATTTATTCCTTTGAAAAGCCTGCTGTTTTGGAAATGCACAGTTGACATGTTGAAATAAAAATAAATACCATTTTTAAATGTTTCTTAAATGATAAAGATGTGACCAAACAAAAGTCCTATACTCTGTAATGAATGAGACCAAATTCAACATGCCTTTGTTATGGAACATTTACTGTGACAGCAGAATCAATAATGCAGTCATTTCCAGCCTTGTGAGCTGACACCTTCATGGGTTTGTGGACTTTGTGACTTTTTCTTCCTGTCCCCAAAGTGCCATATGCTACCTTAAAAAATATTAAAGTGAATTCAAATTAAATTTTGATTTGAGATTTTGTAACCCCTCTTGAGATCCCTCAACACACGCAGGGGTGTCACAGAGCCCAGGCTGGTAATCACTGCCTTAATGACTTACTTCCTACTCTTTCTCCTATGGTTGTAGAAACAGTAAATTATCGAGTGCTGAGCTTGTGTGGATCCAAAGCGGTTAATTGCTAATTATTAAACTATTCCTCAAGTCTTAGGAATAGATTATAATACATACATTGTCCAGCAGGCAGTAAACCTCATGAAAAGTGTTAAGGAATTCACAGGAAGAGCAACCCTGCTTTACTGGCTTATTAATCCTGCCATGGGTCATATGAAGTGGATAGTTGGCTAATAGCTTCCCTCTAATTGGCAGTTCCTTCCAGTACTGCTGAGGTACTGAGACCATTACTTAGGCAATATTCCTCTCGGCCAATTTGGAGTTCAGCAGGGAATCTAGAAAAAGGGAACCACATTCGTGGATATTGGGTGCTTGTAGTGTGCTGATGAGATTATCATTTTGCCCTTAACAAAAACTGGAGGTGTTCCTGTCACTATCCCCATTTTAAACAGAATTCTGAAGCTAACAGTTTAAGTTATGAGATCAAGGTCATAAAGCCAGGATTCAAACTCAAATCTTCCTAATGTCAAAGCCCTGGTCCGCTTAGCACCTTCCCCCACCCCAGGAGGCAGGGAGGCCATTCCCTGCATCTGTTGTGGCAGAGGAAGCCATAAAGCAGCCCAGCCTGAACCATTACCATACATACCTGATATGTGTATGTGTGTGGTTGTATTTCCATTTAGGATTTCTAGATATTCCTAGATTCCTAGAAATCCTTCAAATTCCTGATGCTTTGTGAAATGTAGGTACACCAGACCCTTTACACTCTGCAGGTGAGTTGGCTGGACTGATAACTCTGCACAGGAAACCCAGAGGTTGGTAGGGACTCTGGCCAGGGCCATGGGAATCAGGAGGGGAAAGCAGACACACCCACAGCTCTGTATCCAAGGCAATGGCATCGTAGGATAGCACTGTCCGGTAGGACTTACTGGGAAGATGGGAAGTTCTTTATTTACACTGTCCAGTATGGTAACCATAAGCCATATGTGGTTATTAAACAACTGACATGTGGCTAATTTTCTGGGGAATTAGGTTTCTAATTTTAAATAGCCACACGTGGCTCAAGGCTACCATATTGGACAGCACGGGTATACAGGAAGAGATCCCTTCGGGAGATCTCTGGGCCTGTTTCCTCAGCTTCAGTGTGAGAGGTTAGAGCTTAAGGTTATGTTAATTCTTTGAAAATGAGGGTATGCTTTGACAGTGACTGTAGGGAAGAAAGAGGTGATTTTCCATTTGGAAGTTCTTCAGCCCTTTGGAGCATGGAGACAAGACAAAGCTACTTCTGAAGCCCCAAACCACTCCTGGGCTTGTTTAGCAAAGCCTTGAGAATATCTGGCTTAAGAATTCCAAACCATGGGGCAGTTGGGAGAGAGGCTGGTGCCTAGGTGGGGACAGAAAAGGGGTGAAAGGGGGAGTGGTTTGTCAGATCTCAGAAAGTAATTTACATTATGCCAGGACAAACTGTGGCTTCTTATAAGGGAGTAACTGGAAACTTGCTGATGTCTAACATGGGGGGAAAGTGAGCCAGTCCAGCTAAGTGCCAGTCCAGCTGTGTACCTAACTCTCAACCAGCTGCCATCTGCTTCAAGCAGCTAATATAAGACCACTTGTCCCCCACTGTGGCTCCAGGAAAGTCCCAGTTTTTAGATGGCAACCCAAGGACCTTACAATATTGGGGTTAGGAGTATGCGCCCTGGAGTCACACTGTTTGCATTTGAGTCCCAGCTCTGCCAGTGAGAACTTACACACACATATATAACATCTCTGGGCCTCAGGACCCACCTCTGTAAAACGGAAGTGATTGATGTTTAAAATGAGTTATCTGACACACAGTGTGTGCTCCATAAATACTGCCATTGTTGTGTAGCAAAGAGCCCGGGGCAGGAGGAGCGCTGTCTCATTTCCCCAACCAGGGTCTAGTTCTATTATTTTATTGCCATTTAAATCTATAATCATATTCCATTCTCTCAATCTACAGTGCCATACTATACATATTTACCTATATCTAGTAAGCTGTACAATAAGGCATTCAATTCCAACATGCATTGTAAACATTAAGTGGTTGGGGATATGAGTTAGTTAAGAGATAAAATTAAGCGAAACGTAAGTTGAAGAGGATGGAAAAAAATGATGACGATGAGAATTCCATAAAGTGCAAAAGTCTGCTGAGAGAGGTTATAAATTCCATAATTTTCATTTTTCTTTTTCTTCTTAGAGGTGTCAACAAAAGTAAACAATTTTATAATCATTTAACAAATTATATACCATACTCTCTCCAATAGTCAGTGTAGGATGCTATTCTTTTAAATTGTAAACTTACATTTGAAAAAGGTCAGGATTTCTTTTGTTTCCTGAAAAGATCACTGGCATCTTAGAAAAATAACATGTAGACCAGTGCTACTCAAAGTGTGCTCAACGACTGGTGCTGTCAAACTACTGCTGGTATGTGACAACATAGAAATTAGACATTTCAAAATATGTATGGCAAGTTGACATTGTCATGACATGATCATCGTGCTTATATTCTGTATGTCTTTTCTTTTAAAGATTATTTCATTTTTCTAATAATTTGGTGTATCTTAACAAAAGTATTACTTGTGATGAACTAGAGGGAAATTGGTCCATCACCTCAGACAGTCTGAGAAGCACTGACAAGAGCCACAGACTACAGTGTCCATCGCTGCGGGGCACAAATGACTGGTATGTGTATAACATCAGCAGATGTAGTCAGTTCTTGAATGCATTATCCATGGTGTCATTTCCTTAACTTTCTTAAAAAGATGGTAATAAAGGAAGTAGAATATGAGCCCTGGAAGCAGACATATGGGGGCTTGAATTCTGATTCTACCACTTTAGCTATATGTGTCCTTCAGCAACTTTCTCCTACCTTCTCTGGGTCTTTCCTCATCTGTAAAATGAAAATACCAAAACATCACAGAGTGGTCATGAGGTGCAAATTAAGAGGTATCGAAGGTGCCTCATATAGTGCCTGATGGATCTCTAGTCAATGTTGGTATTCTTTCCCTTTCTCTTTTCAATCAGTCTTTTTTGGAAAAATGACCAAATCTAAAAAAACAGATGCCTCAAATTATTTAAATAATAAAGAGAAGCTACCCACTAACTGCATCTTCCAAGATTTATATTAGATAAGTATAGTATTCATTTCAAATCTCTGGTGACCTATTAAGGTTTCACATTGAGGGATCGTAACAAAAAAAAATAGTTACCTTTAAAAGATAATCCAACTCCTAGGCCAGAGAAAGACTAAAGATTTTAACATATCTGAGTAAAAATATGCCCATCAGAGGGGGTGGGATGTTGGTCAATAATGAAGATTAGAAAAACAGCAGTCACAGAGAGGAAAAAGTTGGCAGGACCTGCATAAAGGAAGGGGTGGTCTTTGTCAACAGACCTGGTATCTCATCCCATTAACAAGGCTAGCTAGCCCCATTGGGGTGGGGGGTGGCATCTGCATCAAACTCTTTGGCCTCATGACATTAACCATGTGAATTATATAACAAGCTCCCTTTGTTTTGTTTCAGTTCACCAAGTGGCCACCTTATTATAATTTGACCCCTTGTAAATCTGTCTTCTGAGAGAGAATCTGCTGGTCATATCAATTCAAGTGTTTTTATCCTTATGCTAGTTATATTTTTGGTTGTGAATCACTACCTGTACCAACTATATGAATTGACTAACAAGAGACAGGTCTTATGGTGCAATAACAAAAAGCAGGGTTCTGAGTCAATAAGGCTAACAGTCACACCCAAATAGTTCACTCTTCAATGTCATGCCACCCAGCAGGCTCTCTCAGAAGGCAGCTTGCTCCTGTTGTCACCTAAAAGTACCTCTCTGTCTTCCCGCAGGTGTCTTCAAACTTCCACATCCATTATGTTGTCTATCTTGCTGTCAGTTGGACAAGAAAAGCTAATTTATAAAACTGTACATCTCTCAGTCTGGGAAACAATCACACATAGAATAATGTAAAAGAGCATTTCTTTAGTTAACATCATTTCAGGATCTTAATTCCTCCACATATTTAGATATTTTTATGTAATCCATCATCTATTCCAAACCCTCTTAAAATCTAAATATCTGAAATTTCCAGATTTTTTTAAAAAGTCATAAATTGAAATATTGTCCTTCATGTCAGATGGACATTCCCCTGTAATTCAGCCCTAGGTATTACTAGCAAACCATACAAGTAATTCACAAAGCATTTTTTGTGATATGTAAAATGTGTTTTAAAACCTTGTAAAAATAACACTTGAATGATACGATTGTTTAAGCATAGCCACCTACACTATATCTCACCCACACATCTGGTGTCAAACAGTCCAACTTGCTAACAACAGTAAGCTTTTGTAGGCACCAAGCATAAGCAATAACATAACAAAGGGATCTGTTAGGCTCCATAATTATACACCTATGGTGTGTGAAGCACAAAGCCAACTTCCAACCACCTGTGAAGCGCAGAGCCATTTTATTGAGTGGTGGTTTAAACTGTTCAAAGGCCTTTAAAAAGGGAGGAGGAGAGGAGAGAGGAGGTGAGGGAGAAAGAGAAGGGAAGGGAGGAAAGAAAGGAGGGAAACATTTCTTACAAGAGTTATCTGTACATTGCTTGATGGGGATTAGAACTGTGATCAGTACTATAATACACCCCCAAATCAAATGAAAACAACATAAATACACTAAAAATATCACAAGTAATGCTTCTAATTGTTTAGCTTCTCACAGTAGTCACAAAGCAGAAACTGATAAACCTATGATTTCCTCTAAAAATAAACATGGAAAACAATATCCTCAAGGACTGCTGTTGTTCTTCTCTCTTTGGCTGTTTTTATTGTGATGGTTACACCTCGCTAGCTGCCCATGAAGAGCTGCTTCCTTCCCTCGGCAGTACCTCTTCCCCCTGGCCCAGTGGCTGTCCTGGCTGGGATATACCTGGCAGCCCCAGCAGATTGTTCATGTGTTATTTACTCATACGCATATGTTGTAGCACACAAACTGCCTCTTAGGAGACAAACTTGGTGAGCACAGGCACTGATAAATCTGATACATTTATATCACCAATAAATACAATTTAAAAAAACAGATTAAACCATAAGAAAAATGTTCAAACTTCTATTTACTCGTAAAATAGTTACCATAAATCTGAATGGGAAATATATCCTTTGGTTTTTAAAAATCGAAGTCTATATAAAGGCAGATTAACTTTAGTGGATATTACAAAAAAAAAAGTTCCCAGTATGAAAAGATGTCTGGCAAAAACAGACCTGTAAATACTTCAAAGAGGAACTATCATTTGAAAATCAATCTAGAAAGTTCCAGATGGATAGTCATGCTCTTTTTTCATGATTTAGAAAAACTACTAAATTTGGCTCAGGAAAGCAGCAGTGCCAAAATTCTGTCTATCCTTCCCCCATAACCCTTGTCCTGATAAAAAGATTATTTTTATGATCCCATCACAGGAAAAAAAAGCCTGATTTTGATTCTCAATCAACTTAGCAACATCTTAACCCTGAGATTGTCTTGCCATGTTCAAATCTTTCCTCAGATCTATGTTTTGGCCTTCTTTCCTCAGGGTCAAAGCTCATAGCCCCTCATTTCACTCTGGAGTTTAATATCATGAATCAAGGAAAAAAATCGTTTTGTAAGAAATTGTTACAAACACCTATAGCTAAACAATTTTTTAAATGGATCAGTCAATTCAAAATGTCACAAGAGCTTAAGTGCCTTCAATTTCAAAGTACAAAAAAAAGTAATCATAGTATCTAATCCTTACATATGTATATAAAAATCTTATGTATAAAAAGCTTTTTAAAATGTCTTAAGAAACATTTCCCTTTATCACAGTTAAATAGCAAGTTGGCCATTATTGAAAAATAAAACGTAAAGCCACCAACATTGTGAGGCCCATGGCTGTAGGGAGATGGCTCCTAAGCTTGCACCTGAAGATCTTGTCTACCTGAGTCAAAGGATACATCAGGGCTGGATTTCTACCAGTGCTGCATCTCAATGTGGTCTTGCACAAGTTATTTAACCTCTCCAGAGCTCAGTTCCACCACCATTAGCATTTTCCAAACATGTGTTCCAAGGAATATTAATCTCATGAAAAAGAGTTCTGCGGTCAAATTAAGCGAGAAACTGCAGCACACAATTTCTCCCCTTTGGGAGATTCACAGTGCACATGAGCATTATGAATGCCTCCGAGAGGTACTGAAATACATTAGTTTAACTTTATATCAATCTTAGTTGACCTCAGAATACCTTTATTGACCAACACTTGGTAGTAGCCTGTGAGCTGTACTTTGGAAAACACTGGTCCAGCATGTCTCAGGTCTCCTTAAGGACTTATACTGATGAAATATAGGAAGAGTATTGCAGCGTCTTCTGACACAGGTTCAGGGGATTAAGAGCAGATTTAGTGCCCCAGTGTCGACAAAGCACCTGTTCATGCTTACTAGCCCCTTGAAGAACAATGACATTCCCCTGTTCCTAATGAAAGTCTTCATTCAAGGAAAGTGGTAGTGGCTGTCACAGAATTTTGGTATCCACCTACAGTACAATAAGTAGCAGAACTCACCAAGAATGCTAAGTTATCTTCAAAATGGGTTGGTTTTCCTTTCCAGAATGACTTGTTTTTCTCCACAGCAAATGTTTTTGCCACTGTTCACTAGAACAGTTCTGCCTAACTCTAATAGAATCCCTGCCCTTTGCCCACTTCCTTGTCCAGAATGAAGTCAACTTGAAGGTCGCATGTCAGGCAGTACTCGGGTTAAAGAGCTGCTCTTCCAAGAAGGCACCCCCAAGGCCATACTGCTCTTCATGCAGACTGATTTCTTCAGGTGACAAGTGGCTTCCTCCAAGAACAAAGTCTGCAAATCTAATAAGTTTTTTGTTTTAAATAAAGTTAATGTTATCTCAGGAAGGTTTATTTGAAAGATAACAAGTTCCCTTGCTATTTATCCTCTTTAATTAAATTTGACTTTGCATCAATACAGGGTGGCATTTACACAGTGGGTGTAAAAATGTGAATGGCTTATATGATCCCTCTAAAGACAGCTATTCATGGAAAGGGCAGAGAATTAGGGCAGATGTATAAGCACTAAGTAAGCCGAATGTACTCCTGTTTTCTAATTCCTTCTTGTCTCTATTTTTTATTAGTTTGAATTTATTATTATTCATTATTTTGTGTCAAATACTTTCCCCCTTCCATCTTTAATTTGAGGGCACTGTTATTTGGATAAAGTTATGAGGAAGAGAAAGCAATAAGGAAAAATGTTGGGACAGACGTCTTTTTTAGTGAACTTTAAAAATGATTTTCCAGCTGGGTGCGGTGGCTCATGCCTGTAATCCCAGCACTTTGGGAGGCCAAGGCAGGTGGATCACAAAGTCAGGAGTTAGAGACCAGCCTGACCAACATGGTGAAACCCCATCTCTACTGAAAATACAAAAATTAGCTGGGCATGGTGGCGCCCACACCTTGTAATCCCAGCTACTCAGATGGCTGAGGCAGGAGAATCGCTTGAACCTGGGAGGCGGAGGTTGCAGTGAGCTGAGATTGCACCATTGCATTCCAGCCTGGGCGACAGAGCAGGACTCCGTCTAAAACAAAACAAAACAAAAAAGATTTTCCCCACCAATAGGATGAGAAGAAGGTCACACATCCTATTCCGCCTTCCCTTCACATAGGGAAGTTATCTTTATAGCCTTCCCTATAAAACATCAGATAAATATTTATTCTGACATCAGCAGTTCTACTGTGCAAAGTCAGTACTGAGAAAAGGGACCTCTGACAACTTCCACATCATCTGTTATCCAGGGAAATAGTCTATTTCTACCCTGAAGTGCCTGTACCAAACCATCATATTATTTTTAAAATCATTCTGAACTAAACTATGGTCCGAGCAGCAGAGTGGGACTTACTTGCTAGGAGTGTGGAGTCTGGAGACGACCAGCCATGAGGGGAAGTCGGGTTTTCTGCAGGCCCGGCGCAGCTCCTCCAGAGCGCTGTTCGTTTCAGCATCAGCTTGCTCCCTGTACTCGTCTTCTGTAAGATACTTCACCACCAGCTCTTTTGATGTAAACCACTGCTTCATTTTCCTAAAACATGGCATGTGGTTGCAGGATTACTGCCTAATTCAATCCTTAAGATTTACAAAAATAGGCCGGGCTCGGTGGCTCACGCCTGTAATCCAAGCACTTTGGGAGGCCTAGGCAGGCAGATCACGAGGTCAGGAGACTGAGACGATCCTGGCTAACACGGTGAAACCCTGTCTCTACTAAAAATATAAAAAATTAGCCAAGCATGGTGGTGGGCACCTGTAGTCCCAGGTACTTGGGAGGCTGAGGCAGGAGAATGGCGTGAACCCAGGAGGCAGAGGTTGCAGTAAGCCGAGATTGCGCCACTGCACTCCAGCCTGGGCGACAGAGGGAGACTCCGTCTCAAAAAAAAAAAAAAGATTTACAAAAATACATTTCTTAGATGGTAAAAGTAATAATACTTCTTAACTTCCTCTATATCATATCTATACTTTTTTATTGCTGTTATCATGACTGAGGTATAGAGAACATGTAGTTTGGGCCTAATAGTGTATTTCCCCATTTCCTGGACTATCATAAATAATGTCCTAAGGCATTTGAGAATCAATTTCTGATACAGATGTTAATTGTATTTTTCTTTCTCGGTGATTTCTAATCACAGAGGCAATTAAAAGCTTTTTATTTTTTATGCTTGGCCTGTTGATTTTCTTGGGCACTAATAGAAGCAAGCTTTTGAGATGTCCTTTTATGCAGACCCTCTAGAACATTGACCATTTACTCTCCACACCAAGAACCTGGGAGGATTTGTGGGGTATCACTTCCACCTAGTGGTGGTGATTCTGACTAATCCTAGAGAGAAAGAGCAAATATTGTACAAAATTTATAGTAATTTTTCCTTTATTACATGATGAGTGGATCATGATTAGAACTTTCTTTTTCCAGCCAAGAAAATCCTAAATCTCATAAAATGTAGGAATCTAAAAATTTAGGAATCTAAGAATCTCATAAAAATAGTAACAATAATAAGGTTTTTAAAACATTTGTTTTATTTTATTTTTTTAATTTAATTTTTTTTTTTTTTTTTTTGAGCCAGAGTCTCGCTCTGTTGCCCAGGCTGGAGTGCCGTGGCACAATCTCAGCTCACTGCAACCTCTGCCTCTGGGATTCAAGCAATTCTCCTGCCTCACCCTCCTGAGTAGCTGGGATTACAGATGCACACCACCATGCCCGGCTAATTTTTGTATTTTTTAGTAGAGATGGGGTTTCACCATGTTGGTCAGGCTGGTCTCAAACTCTTGACCTCATGATCCATCCACCTCAGCCTCCCAAACTGCTGGGATTACAGGCATGAACCACTGCGCCCGGCATAAAACATTTGTTTTATTTATAATGAGTTTTTAAAAATATTTTGCAGTGGTTTTAAATTTAACCAGAGATTTCCAAATATAAATGAGCATCAGAATTATTATGATATTATATTTATATAATATATATTTAAATATATATATATTTTTTTCTTGAGGGTTGGGACTGAATAAATCTATTATCTTTTAAAGATCTTACAGTTGATGAGCTAGATCAAGGAAACAGTGATATAATTTCCTTCTGCTTTTCTGAATACCTGTGCATGGTTTCCCTGAAGGAAAAACCCTGGATGCTGAGTCAGAAGACCTGGACACAGTCCTGGCTTTAAGGTTTATTCACTATATGAACTTGGGGAATTCCTTAACAGTTCAGAGCCTCACTTTGCTCTATGAAAAAAATAAAAATGAAAGCAATAATATCTCCCTCATCTACTTCATAGGTCACTGTACAGGTTAAATGAGATATTTTGTGTAGGGTTCTTAGCACTGTAAGTGCCCTATAGTAGGTGTTCAATAAGGATAATCAAAAGAGTAGTTACCATATACTATTAAAATATAAGTAAACAGCTCTTTGCAACTAGAAAGTACGATACAAAATCAAGGTATTATTTCTCTGGTGTGTTATTTAACCTATAAGTTCCTGTTTCATTCCCTAGTTCTTTATATAATTATTCACTAGCAAAATTTTAAGTTGAGGAAGTTAGAGTACATTTTGATTATTATAGAATACAGCTAGTGCACAAAAGAACCATTGTGCAGAACACACTTTGCTCTTGACAGGGAGCTGGATGGTTAAAGGGAAGGAAGAAGGAACTCTATCCTGAGTTCCTCAGGCCACAAGCCTGGCAAAGGGCCAGGGACCTGGAAGATGTTGGGGGACCAGCCTCACTGACAAAAGACCTCTGGTGTTCCGAGTCACTGTTTGCCTCGGGCAGATGGGGCAAAGAGAGACCCAGTCAGCATCAACCCTCCAACCCTGCCCTGCTGCCTTTCAGCCCCGCCAGCATCTTCTGTGTGGGCTCCCTGTCCTGTCAATGGTGCAATTTTAACCCTGTGATATTGCCCCACACACACACAGTCACCAGTTCCATAAACTACCAGTCACCATAGTATCCTTCCTCACAGCCAATTTTACCTCTTGAACATTGATTCACTCCCTCTTCTAGCCTTGGTCTCATGGTCCTACCCTAGGCCCTCATCATCTCTCACCTGGACCACTGTGATGTCTGATAACTGTTCTCCTGCCACAGGGGCCTCCCCTTTATATCCATCTGCTGTGCCAGAAGACAGATGAGCCACATCCCACCGGCCAATGAGTATTTATGGTCTCTGGTGTGATTTTTTGTTTGTTCAATGTATTTTTATTTTTAATTATTTTTATTTTTAAATGCCAACACTTAAAAATCCTGAGATTTCACATTCTAATCCTAATTTCCATTTCCAATTTTTCTAGAAAACCAGCAGATCTGGCAATACAGGACTCATATTCCCACACAAGAGCAATCAGCTCAAGCTGAGTGGTAACAGCCCCATTTTCAATGAGGTTGCTTTGCAGAGTTTCCCACAGTCCTCCTGGTTACTGCTGCCTTACCCCTGCTCAGCATCACTCACCATAGTATCTGCCTGGGTCCTAAGCAACTGGTTTGATAACTGCTGTAGAGGCACCAGTCAGAGTGGACCAACTAAAATGTCTCGTGGTTAAACCCCACTGTGTACAGGACTGGACTAGGTTGCTTAGCATGGCTGCCATGCATCTGGCCCATGCCCACCATGCTTGCTGCACTGACAGCACTGCCTACCTCCTGATGGTACCAAACTGGGCTTTCTCTCCATCAGGAAAGCCCTCTGCATTTATTCATCTGGTTATTTTTATTCATTCTTTAAGATTCAGCGTAGTAATATCTCCTCCAGGAAAGCTCTCTTGGCTTTCTCTGTATACCCTTGGTTCCTGGGCAAGTCTCCATTTTAATACTTACAAGAGATAGAAATGTATGCCTATGCCTAGCAAGTATACCTCAAGGGCAAGAACCATTTCCATCTGTGCACCTGATGTGAAAACAGCTGCTCAGACTCAATGACTGAGGAGAAACATAACAAAGCTGTCACAATAGAGGTTACTTCATTTTTCTTTTTATACTTCAAAGGCCGTAAGCCTTAACTTAAAATCTAAGAGAAAAGAAAGTCCTAAATACAAATAATACCTTTCAATCATTTATGATTCATTTCTGTTTCCTAATTCGTATCTCATAAGCACAGCTGATACCACTAAAGCAGTCTTTGACTCTAATTAAAGAAAGTGTTGAATAAAAGAAGATATTTTAGTTAACCCAGAGTCCAAGTACTTCTGCCACTGACTCTAGTGAATTCTGAGTGAGCTCTAATTACCTGGTAATTGGTAGTACAGCTCTGAACGATTAATGAAGACTAGCCATGAAGATGGGATCAGATGCTTGGAGCTCTCTTCCCCTACACCCCCAATCTTGCTCAGAATGAAATCTCCAGATCAAATGTAATTATGAGATTAACATGATGTGTGCAAAAACTCTCCCAAATAATAAAACTAGAGCTCAAAATGTCAAATTTGCTGGGGGAAAAAATGATACATACCACCTCATATAACTGAGTGCTCTCAGTGGGTAGTGCAGACTCCAGGAGGACATGAGGAGGATTATGGCTGCATAGGCAAACTGAGGCACGGCCACACCAGCATAGACCAGAACCAGGGAGAGGAGTCGTAGCATCCACATCAGAAGACTTCTGCTCCTGTCGTCTGCAAGGGGCCCATGCTTGTAACAAACAACAAAGCTGAAAAATCCAACTATCAAGACATAGCCTGGAAAAGTGGAAGAGGTAAAATAATATAAATTTGAATTTGAGACATTATGTGAAAAACCTGGCAGAGCCTTGACTTAAAGGTAAAAACTATTAGAGAACCTTAATTTTTGTGTTTTTTACCCCATTAAGTAAGGTTGAAAAATGCACGTAGGGTGTTATCCCTTCCATATGAGATACTAGGCTGACTTTCGCAATAATTTGGGATGTACACTCATTATTATGATGATACATAAGTATGTCTGTGTTTTAGTCCAGCACCCTCGCTGCACTAAAATGTTATCATGGTTACTTTGGTCAGGAAGAAGTCATAGTTGTATGTCACCATCGGCTACAAACCCTATTTTTTATTTTTACCTTCTTGTCATAAAAGGAAAAGGTAATTTTACAGTGGAAGGAGTCACCCTCTGAATCTAATGTTCAGTCTCATCATTACAATGGTGAGACTATAACCTATTCTGTGTCTCTGGGTATGATCCAAGATGAAGTGCCCATCACCTCTTAGGTATTCTATCTTGAGTGTTTAATTTATATCTAACCAAGCCTTGAGGTCTAATTTCCAGTTTACAGAAAATACGCAGAAGAGAAGAATATGTTAAATTCTACCATAAAGGGGTAATCAGATAAATCTAGAAGGTGGACATTCTATAGGACAAGCTTGGTTTCTTTAGCATATCACTATGATGAAAAAAGAACTGCTACGGATTAAAAGCAATTTACAGGACAAAACAGATACTAAATGTGGTTCTGGACCATATTCTAGTTTATATAAGCCATCAAGAATTGGAAATTTTATCATGGCCTGGGTAATAGATGATTTTATGTAATTATTTTTCAGATAATAATTAACTGATTATATAGGAAAAGGCTCTTGTTTTTTAGAGATGAATAGTGCAGTATTCAGGGGAGCATACCATGATATCTGTAATTTAAAAGTAGCACAAAAAGAAGAACGAGCTAAAAATATATAATTTTCAAGTAAAACAAAAAACTTAATTGCTTTTGTTTTGAGGGAAGTGAACTTATGTGAGAAATTTGGTGCTAAAGGTTAGGAGAAAATTGATTCTCTCATTGTCCATTATTTTCTAGTTAAAATAAACAATAAAAATATTTATTTTGTAACATAAAACAAGGAAAATAAATGGTTTCTTAGCCTCTGTATTTCTGAAAAGTCAAGTTTTCATTAGTAATTTATAGTTAGGATTTCTCACCTTTCCTAATGAATACTTAAGGGAAAGAAAGAAGCAGCCACTTTTCAGAGAAGCTTTTACATTACCAGTTAGATGTGGTTAGAGCTTAACCACAATTGAGAAGCATGTGCATTCAAAAGGGACAAACACTTTTTTTTCCTCTTTTGATCATTACTACAGAAAACTAAGAAACATGTCATAGGGAAATCATCTAAAATGAAATCTAAATGAACTGAAATCAACAACAATGGGAATAAGATAAACAAAATATTATTTTTAGTAGCACCTTTCCTTAGTTCAAAATGAAAATTTAGATGTTGGAGAGAAACATCTATCAAAAGAAGGCCTCTAGTTGTACATCTCAGTTTTACCAATCACAGAGTGTATTGTTTTTCTGTTTACCTACCTAATACATATATCCTGTTTTCATACCACAGCCACTTCAGATCTTCCATCAACTGGCATACAATATAAACTGAGGCAAACCAACAACCAACCATTAGAGCCCAAAAGGTGCTATACTGTGTGTGGAAGAAAATAAATGACATATTTTTTGGTTCATTCACTCTCATAAAAATAAAAGCAAACAAATAAAGCTTTTGTATTAGAAACTCCTACATCAAACTGATTTGAAGTCAATTTAAGAAACTCCCTAGGGTCTTAGGTGTGGTCCACAAATCAGCAACACGGACATCACACGGAGCTTGCTGGGATGGCAGAGTCCTAGGCCCCACTGCAGACTGCTAAATCAGAACCTGCATTTCAACAAGATTCCCATGTGGCTTGCATGTACACTGAAGTTGGAGTTATAAGCACTGTTATAAAGAATAAATTTATCTTAAAATAATGCTGCTGTTGCCAACTTTAATCAATGTAACTGCAACACCACCATCATGAATTATTTATTTATCCTCAACTAAGTTCAGTGTGTTATTTTATTGAAGGTGTGGCTGGGCACGGTGGCTCACGCCTGTATTTGCAGCACTTTGGGAGGCCAAGGCAGGCAGATGGCTGGAGCTCAGGAGTTCAAGACCAGCCTGGGCAACATGGTGAAATCCTGTCTCTACAAAAAATACAAAAATTCGCTGAGCATGGTGGTGTGTGCCTGTAGTCCCAGCTACTGGGCAGGCTGAGGCGGGAGGATCACTTGAACCCAGGAGGCAGAGGTTGCAGTGAGCCAAGATCATGCCACTAAATTCCAGCCTGGGCAACAGAGCAAGACTGTGTCTGAAAAAAAAAAAAAAGAAGGTGGGTTAGGGAACTAATAATAATAAAGAAATTCCCAGATGTAGCAGTGCTGTTATTCAAGGCCCCAATGGTTCAGCATCATGAGATTCCCAGCTCTATAAAGATAATAGAAATTTTCACTCAATATAGAAATAGCTTCCTATCACTCAAGAAAAACACATTACCGAGAAAGCAAAGGGGTCTCAAAAAAAGTATCACAAAAACTTAATACTCAGCTAAGCCTACATATAGTAATAAATAAAATCAGGAACTCCAGAAAAAGATACATTTTAGAGCCAGTTTACATAATGAAGAAACACAGTTTAAATTAGAACCTATCATAATGTGAATTAATTTTGATTTATTTTTCATGTCTGTAAGATCATGATTTCCATTTTTTACTCATTTTCACATAGTATGCCTACCTTCGGAATGAATCTTTTCACCAACAGCAAGACAAAGACTAATGTCATTAGAACACCTAGCACAGTTCCCGAGGAGTAATAGAAAGTAGGGCTTCTGTCAAGATAAGCAGATAAAAGCCATTTAAATGCCAAACAGCACTTTGAGTATGCAAAACATGTTTAACCTGGCAACATCAGTCATAAATAATACTAAGAACAAAAAACTCAGATGGCAGCTCTCATTACATCCTATACTCTTAACAACCAAAATGAGTACTTGAAATTTATGGTAAGTTTCTTGCCACTAACTCAAAACAGAATGTCTGAGTTATTTTTCATATTCAGGATCTAATCAGACAATAATTACTGAACACCTATCATGTAGCAGGCACTTGTCCAGGTTTTAGAAAGGAGAAAATTAAGGCACCAAAAAGTTAAAAAATCTTCCCTAAGTCAGCATCTGCTCACTGGAGGATTAGGGATTACAGCCCAGCTCCTCAAAGTCCAGGCTTTATTCTTCATGCTATGTATGCATCATCTGGTTTATAAAGTTCATGGATGACATTAAACACACTTGGTAATACTATAAGGAAAAGCTTCAAAATGAACAATGTTAAGAATAGCTGACGAGTGTTGGGTACTAACCTAGAATCCACAAGCTAAGAAGTAAAATATTGAAAAAAAGATTTCTTTCTCATGAGAGAATTCCAAGAAGCAAAACATCAGAATAATATGTTTCTCAGATGAGAACATGTCAGTAATAAAAAAGAAAATGATAATGTTTCTCTGAGAGTCAGATATTTGCTATATTCAGCCTTCTGTATCACGGTCATAAATCTAGTAGGTGGCTCTAATGTAATAGAGCAAGGTGTGTGGACCAGAAAACCAGGGAACAAATCTCCAGCCCTGATAAGAACTAGTAGTGTGATGAAGGATGTTGCTTTTCTCATCTATAAAATGAGAACAATAATACAGAGCTTGCGTAGTTATCAAGAGCTAATAAAATATGTTAATACATAAAATATGTGAAAGCACTTTGTAACATATACATATCACACTATACAAGTAACTGTTACTGTTTTCAAAGGCCTTTCCAATACCATCTTCAGGCCTATTGTTTGCAAAACCTAAAGTAAGAACTACAAATGCACAATAGTGTGAAAATACTTAGCATGTGGTCAAAAATGATCTTTCATTCACAAAGTTAAAAATAAAAAAAGGAATACTTACTGACTCAGGGTCCTTGCATAAAAGAAAAGAAAAACTCCTGCCACAAACACAAGGAAGAGTTTGAAATCTATGACTGGAGTAAAAAAGACACACAAACACACAACAAAGATTTTTTATCAATGTAATGTTGGTAAAAGAAGAAAAAAGTCAATTTATTGAAAAGTTACTCCAGAAAAACTGAATCCAGAAAGTCAAGTATAATAAAATCGGACTTACTGTTTTGATTCACATGTATCATATATTTAAATATCTTCTTGACAGGCTCCACAGAGAAGCACACAGTCTCCCTGTATGGATTGATGATTATGGTTATTTCGTTAGATTCCTTTGGTATCCAAAAGTTATGAATCACACATTTGATAAAAGATAGAATGGTTTCTGGATATTGGCAATTATGTCTTTCTGTGATATATACAATTCTGAACAGGCCTGGACTGGTAATTTTCACCTGTAAAACAAGAACAAGCAAATCCATAAACAGAATAACTTCTGTTTGTTGTTTTGGAGACAGGGTCTCTCTCTGTTGCCCAGAATGGAGTGCAGTGGCAGGATCTCCGCTCACTGCAACCTGTGCCTCCAGGGCTCAGGTGACCCTCCCACCTCAGCCTCCCAAGTAGCTGGGACCACAGGCACATGCCACCTGCCCAGCTAATTTTTGTATTTTTTGTAGAGATGAGGTTTCACCATGTTTCCCAGGCTGGTCTCGAACTCCTGGGCTCAAGCTGTTTGCCTGCTTCGGCCTCCCAAAGTGCTGGGATTACAGGCATGAGCCACTGCGTCCAGCCAAAACTTCTTAAAAGCTTCTTAAAAACATGAGCAGAGGAGTAAAGATAACTCAAAGTCAGCTGAAAAAAGAATACTCAAATGCGCAGGGTAGAGTTCTATGTTCTGATCCCAGAGGTGGACTCAGCAGATCTGTATTTAGTCCAAACACACACTGAACCACAGATATTATTGAAAGTGAGCTGTGGCTAATTTAAGTCCCTCTTCTAGCAAGTTATTGTGGCCAAGAGACATTAAAAAGGATAAGAAGAATGTACAGGTAAACTCATTTTATTGTTTTACTTCACTGTGCTTTGCAGATAGTGCATTTCTTACAAATGGAAGGTTTGTGGCAACTCTGTGTCAGGCAAGTCTACTGGCACCATTTTTTCAACAGCATGTGCTCACTTCATGTCTTTGTGTCAGCATGTTTTAGCAATAAAGTATTTCTTAAATTAAGGTATGTAGGGTTTTTTTAAAGATATAATGCTATTGCACCCTTAATAGACTAACAGTATAGTAGAAACATAACTTTTATAGGTAGTAGGAAACCAAAAAATTGGTGTGACTTGCATTATGGGGTATTTGCTTTATTGCAGTGTTCTGGAACCAAACCCACAGTCACATTATCTCTGAAGTATGCCTGTAATCAGTGGCAAACTATATGAGTAGGCATAGTTTGAAAATAGGGTTTATATCTACACTATTTTCTACTATGATTAAGAAAAAGCACTTCCTTTCTCTGGATCAGCTGAACATCTGTAATTCAGTCTTCTCTCACCATGCCTGCTGAAGGACCAGATCCCAACCTCAGGTCCTATTCACATCATACAACAAAGCACTAGCTACAAGCCGATGGTGACAACCCAGTGGTCATTAAATGACAATTTCGCTGCTGCCTTTGTCTGTCCTTCTCTCTATTCCTCTTCTTTTTCTAAGAGTAGGGCAACCCTGAAAAGGGGAGTAAGAGCACCAGCTTTGAATCTCAGGCATCAGGTAATATCACTCACTATCTATCTACCAACCCCCGCATTTCTCTTTGACTTTGGCTTCTGGCTCACTGTGGCTCTCTCTTCAATACCACTTCCTGTCATTCTTCTTAGGTATTTCAGTATATACAATATATACACCAATCCTTCCAGTATCCTGGCCTCTCAGTTCCTGGGACTCCTTTCCTCTTATGCTCTTGTCCTCCTTACCTCAGCTCATCACTCCATGGCCATACTCTGGACCTTGTCAGTACCAGACTGCAGCCCCTCCATACGCTGTGTTTTATTCATCTCACTGTGTGACCACCATCTCCTATCTTTCCAGTGTACCCATCTAGTGCCCCAATTCCACCAAGGATCTGAACATCCTTCTCCTGCTCCTTACCCTCCTAATATCCTCAGTCTCTTTTTAGCCACCTAAACCCCATGATCAATTATTATACACCATTCCCTGGCACGTACCCTTGACTCCTTTGCACTCCTCTTGCTTTGTCATGCTCACTTGCAAAATCCAACTCTCCATCATTCTACTCCTGCATTTGCATCACCAGTGTGCTAGAGAAACGCACACTGGTCTCACTTCAAATCCATGACTGTGAACTTAAGAGAGGGACATGAAAGTTGCAGTCATTCATACCACATATTAGTATTCATTCATTCTTCTACCCTCTGCAACAAAGGATTTCACAACTTCTTCCTCAATACTCAACACCTCCTCCCCATCCTCTTCTCTGCTGTTGATCCTTCCTACTTCACTGAAAATGGAAGAAATCAGAAGTGAATGTCCACCAGCTCCTATCTGCAAAGGCACCTACCTGTCAGCACCTGCAGGCACATGCTCTCTGCTTCCTGCCTGTGGGGAGGAAATTTCTTCCACAGAGGAAATTTACAGGCTCCATAAAGGTAAGTCCCGACTTGGGCACGGGATCCTATCCATGTTTGCCTACTCAAGGACATCCCAGCAGCACTTCTTCCCTCTCTACGAGATCATTTCTCTCAGCATACAACATTTAAAAAAGAAGAAACAACCTTCTGTGGATTCCACTTTTCCCTCCAGCTACCACCCATTTCTTTGCTTCTTGTTGCAATAAAATTCCTTTAAAAAGCTGCCTGTGCCTGCAGTCTCTAGTTCCTCTCCTTCCATTCTCCTTTTAATCCATTTCAATCAGGATTTCATTCCTAAAAGGCCACCCTGACAAGGTCACTGGTGCTTCCTTGTTGCTAACTCAAATGCCCAATTAATTCTCAGTCATCTTATTTGACCTGTCAACAGCACTTGGCACTGCTGATTATTCCCTTCTCCTTATTATACTTCTCCCTAGGGCTTCCAGGACATCTTCTTCATTGTCGCTCCTTTTATTTCTCCTCTGCTCGCTCCTTCCTTCTCCCTGAACTCTTAATATAAGACTGACCCAGGCACAGCCATTGGTCCTCTTCTCTTCTCCATCTAAACTCACTCAGTTTCATGGCTTTAGGCACCATCTATATAAATATGCATCGCTAATTACTTTAAAAAAAAGACACAGGAAAGATATACCAGAAACTACTTAAACTGATTGTCTACAAGGGTTGGATAGGAATTAATAGAGGGAGGAGGGAAAGTGACACTTATCTGAAAATACCTTTGTATAGAGTTTTAACTTTTAAGCCATATTAATGTTGTAGATACTCATAAATAATGATAATAACACAAACATAAAGATGGAAACAACAGACAACTGGGGACTTCAAAAGGTGGTTGGGAGGGAGAGGGGCAAGGGTTGAAAATCTACTGATTGGGTACTATGGTCACTATTTGGGGGATGGGTTCAGTAGAGCCCAAACCCAGCATTACACAATATATCCATGTGACAAACCTGCACACGTACCCCCAAATCTAAAAAATTAAAAATTAAAAAGATTTTTTTAAAAAAACAAAATCTCATTTAAAAAACCCACTATGATCTTTTCTGAGAATAAAAAGGTAAACAAAACTTGTAAACCAAAAATAAAATTCTAACACCCCCGACCCTACCAACCATCTGAATGAAACCCTCTTCTTGGCCAGGGCACTCCAAAGTTAACCTGAAAAATTGGTTCAGGCTATGCCAGGAAGCAGGGGTTGGACATGCCTCATTATGCCCTCCTCCATTTTGGAATTCAGGAAAAACCAACCAGCATTTAATATCAATACAGACCTTAAGTCTGATAAGAAGCATTTACAATCTATTCTCTCTAAAGCCTGCTACCTGGAGGCTTCATCTCCATGATAAAACTTTGGTCTCCACAATTACTTATGATAACCCAGACATTCCTTTCTATTGATAATAACTCTTTCAACCAATTGCCAATAAGAAATTTAAAAATCTACCTACAACCTGGAACACTGCACCCCTCTCTGCTTCAAGTTGTCCCACCTTTCTGGACCTAACTAATGTACACCTTAAATGTATTTGATTAATGTCTCATGTCTCCCTAAAATATGTAAAACCAAGCTGTGCCCTGACCACCTTGGGCACATGTTCTCAGAATCTGAGGGATGTGTCACAGGCCATTGGTCACTCATATTTGGCTCAGAATAAATCTCTTCAAATATTTTATAGAGTGACTTTTTGTCAACAAACTAAAAAAAATAAATAAAAATGATAATAAACTTGACTAGGATGGGGGAAAACCCTGAAATTGAAACAACTAAAAACAAACTATATTTTGAATGAATAATATAACCAGACTGAAGGGGGAGTGGATTGGGATGAATTAACCTAAAATACACAACCTCCGAAAAAGATTTTAAAAAAACACTATAAATAAATATTGAACGCCTGTTACTAGGTTTGTTTTTTGTAATGGTATGACTTACCAATTCTGTAACTACTTTTAGTGTATTCTGGGAGATTAGGCAAATAAATAAATATATTTGAGGATAATGGGAACCAAGTTTCTCATTATCAGAGAAGGGAATTACAAATACGAAAACTGGAAAACTAGCATGAACCCTGTGGTACTGGAGATCTCAGAACTCACGGTTTCTAATAGGTAGCTATAGATGTATGTGCAGGCCTATGGGTGTGTATGTGTGTGTACACACATGACGATATGCCAGTAGCAATGAACACACCTAATGTTGACTGTTCCTTGGAAAAAAAATGTATGATTCCAGAGCTGAGTCTATGAAATTACACAAGCCTAGAACATCTTGTTTGTTAGAAAGTAAAGTAGTGCTCAAAAATGCTAGGCACATGGCAGAAGGACACAGGAGCTGGCTTGAAGGGGCTCTGACTGGTTAAATCTAGGACAATTTGGGTATCAAAATAAATAATGAGAGTAATGGATTGTAGTTTCCTGAAATAACTGGCAATTTGTGAGACTATATGGATATAAATAAATACATGGGAGGAGGAAAATCTCTTCCTTATAGTAGAATGCCAATAAATGTAAATGGAATAATGGTGCCAGGCGCAGTGGCTTGCACCTGTAATCCCAGCATTCTGGGAGGCTGAGGCAGGCAGATTGCTTGAGTCCAGGAGTTCAGTAGACTCATGGGCAACATGGCAAAACCCCATCTCTACTAAAAATACTAAAAAAAAAAAAAAAAATAGCCAGGTGTGACGGTGCACACCTTTCAATTAGTCCCAGCTACTTGAAAGGCTGAGGTGGGAGAATCACCTGAGCCCGGGAGGTTGAGGCTGCAGTGAACCAAAATCACACCAGTGCACTTCAGCTTGGGCAACTGGAGTGAGTCCCAGTCTCAAAAAAAAACAGAATGGATATAGAAAATCAACATTTCATAAATATTATCATGATTATTGATTCAGTAAAGCATCATCAATGAATGATAAACTAAGGGAAGAAAGTTTGATGAGGAAGAGGTTATCTACACAGTCTCAAATCATCACCTCAAAATATTCATTAAAGGGAAGAAAATAGTAATTTTAGTGAAAGAACCTGACAAATACTACCTTAACCATGTGATCAAAGTGGTGCATATTATCAGCAATGGTATCAATTGACATCAAATGCTTGCTGATACAATGTTCCAGCTATTCTCTCAGCCTAAAAAACCCTTCCCCCCAATACCTTCTTGGTTAACTCACTCCACTGAAATCTTTCTCAAATGTTACCTTCTCAACGAGAACTGCCCTGGCCAACTTGCTCCCACTTCTCTCATCCCACTGATATTACTCTACATTTTCTTTTTTCATAGTACTTACTACTTTTACCATTTTCATCTCTATTTTATTTATTGTTTACTATTCCCCACCCTAGATAATGTAAATATCCACAATGGCAGGGATCTATTTTGTTCACTGATGTATCCTAGGCGCCTAGAAATAGTTCCTGGCACTTATAAGATAGGTACTCAATAAATATTTGTTAAACGCTGAATGAAGGAAAGTACTAGGCAATTAAGAGCAACTGCTATCTTGGCCATATTTGGGATAAGTGGTTATTCCAGAATTTCTATTTGGAGGGGCTTTGGCTAGCAATTGTGGAAAGTAGGAGGAACATGTTGTCTTAAGACTGCCTGAACAGCAGGCATGCTGTATACATTTAGATAGTATATTCATTGGGAGTGGCTTGGGAGGGGCTGAGGGAGAGTATGAAGGAGTTCGTGTCCTCTTCTCACACTGCTCACCCATTGAACCACTGTGTGTGATCCTCAAGTCAGCTTTCATAGTGATACACAGATCTGTATCATACCAAAAATACTTTTTCTTCCTGAAATGGTACATTTCCTGTCCCCAGGATATGGTAATTATCTGTCCCTAAGACATAATTTAAAAGTAGGCCCTTACCTGCATAGTTGACCATATGTATTTCCACTCCACTTGGGAATTTTGATTGTAGCAGTAACAGTCTGACTCAGACGTTCTAATTAAATCTTTTTCCTTCAAAGCTTTACACCTACGAGCTGAGAGATGGAAAAGGGAATACATTTTCTAACTGTTTAATTGCCAAGAATCTTTTTTAAAAAAAGTTTGCAGGGAGGTAACAGTAGCAGTTTTAACGTTCTATGGCCAATAAATTCTCCTATATGATAATTATAGTCCTTCAGTGTTTCCAACCAAGGAGGAGACAGATAGAAAATACTATAGCCCAAGTGTCAATATTTATGACATTGGAGGGCACTATAAGAGCACAGAGAACAAGTACTTCTTCAATTCTGAAGCAGAAGGCAGAATTATGGGCACCTTCCCAGAAAAGACAAAAATATGAGTAAAGGGCTGAAGGGTGAGGTAGAGGCAATAAGACAGAAATTAGGAGGTGGGAGTGGGGGTGGGCAGAACCAGCAAGTATGTACAGAATCATGAAGATGAGATAAATTATGGAATTAATTCAGTTTAGAGATATTGGATTCTTATATTGGTAAGGGAGCATGGATGGAAGGTATAGGGATACAAGAAGACATTTGAACACCTGTAACTGGAGTGGTAAACCATGGCTACTACTATACCATGTGGACTCCATCTTGAAAGCAGAGCATTGGAGGATTTAGGTAAGTATCAGTCTCAGCAAGAAACTATTGACACTCAAAAGGATTTAACTGAAAATAGTTCAGTAAAGATATGGACAGGGTTAAGGCACTAACAATAAGGCACTAAGAAGTTCCTAGGCACCAACAACAGCAGGAAGCTTTTAGCAGCCCAAGTCCCAAAATGGCAAGGAGGATCCCATGTTACTGGAGTCATTGGAACTGGGAAGACAGTAGTCTAAAGGAATGCAGTCACTGCCAGGACTCCCGTGGAATGCAGGGTGAAGGTATGGGTACCTCACCCTGTCTCTCCTGCTGTCCCCTCAGTGCCTTGAATCAGCCAAACCCAACAGGAAGACAGAGGGCAATGAAGCCCATATAATGCAGTCCATAGAGGTTAGCTTCTAGGCACTAAGCGGGGAAGAGAAGGGCTGAGAATAGATCTACAGCAACAAACAGGGAATACCAGCTCAATAAGGAAGTGACAGAAACACATTTGTATTTTAGAAAGAATATTCTGTAAGTAGTGTGCAATATTAAAGAACAAAACTGAAAGCAGAAGAATCACTAAGGAGGCCACTGAAGCAATCTAAACAAGAAATGGACTAAGAGAGGCAGGAGAAATAACAGATTAGGAAACTAAATCAACAGGCTTTATAGATTCATTTTATCAAGGAAAACAAGAAGATGATGTAAAGGTTTCTGGTAAGCGGAGAGATAGTGAGGCCCTTTACTCAGATAAGAAATACTAGAAAAAAAGCAAGTTTGTACAGGGAAGTGGGGGTGAGTTCAATTTTGGATATACTGAGTTTTCATTGGTGGGATTCTGTGAAGATGGACAAATCTTCACATCTCCAGCAAGGAGAAATTTGGCTGGAGACAGATGTAGATACCTAAATATATATGTATGTTATATATAATATATAATACAACTCAACATAACTGAGAGAAAGAGAGATATATATTAACCCTCTGTTTTACAGAGGGTTAATGTAAAATGCCACAAGAAAACTAGAAAGTAATGATGTTCATTTTCTTCTGTGGTCGTTGCTGTATTTGGATTTGAAATGAAGTGGAATGAAAGTCGTAAGTTCTTCTGGACTCAAGATAGAGTGTCACCTCCACATCTGTTCTTTAGGAAACAGGAACAAGGAACACTTACGGGTACACAAAGAAATGGGCTTTACGTCCAACCCCTGACTCCTTTAAGGGAAGTGTGGTCAGTTGTTCCTCCTGAAAAACCTGAAATGAAGCTAGAACAACTTGCTACACCAAAGTTGGGGAAGGACTGAGTAACCAGTAACTACTAGTAAACAATCACATCCATGTAGGGAATAATACTGAATATGCTCACACAAGTCCCTGGTCCTGGCCTGAAATATCCTTAGCATTAAGTTGGAGAAAAGTGAAGACAGACTTAGGGAAAGGATCCTGGGAATGCTCGCCATCTCCCAAAACACAACTCCATAAAAGGGAGGGTTCTCCGGTGGCCACATGAAGCAGCAAAATTACACAAGGACCCAATGTATTCAACTGTGATAGTCAAATTAGTCAT
The DNA here is from genome assembly GCF_028885625.2 of Pongo pygmaeus. NCBI lineage: Eukaryota > Metazoa > Chordata > Mammalia > Primates > Hominidae > Pongo > Pongo pygmaeus. Next base: position 90,510,754 of record NC_072384.2, read on the forward strand.
CTTTACTCTTCACATTATGACAAAATGCATATGTTTCTAAATATGCCGAGAAATTTGCAGAGTTTGAGAGTCCAAGATGCAAATACAAGAATCCAGGTGAAAAGCCAGGAAAAACCACAAGAAGGAACCTCTAGAGCAAAGGTCCCCAACCCTGGGGCCAAGGACCAATACCAGTCCATGGTCTGTTAGGAACAGGGCTGCAGCAGGTGAGCGGTGCGCGAGGCAAGTGATCATTACCACCTGAGCTCCACCTCCTGTCAGATCAGCAGTGGCATTAGATTATCGTAGGAGCGTGAGCCCTACTGTGAACTGAGCAACCTAGGGATCTAGGTTGCATGCTTGTTATGATAATCTAACTAATGCCTGATGATCTAAGGTGGAACAGTTTCATCCCAAAACCACCCCCAACCCCATTCCTATCCTGTGGAAAAACTGTCTTCCATGAAACCAGTCCCTGTTGCTAAAAGGTTGAAGACCGCTGTTCTACAGGCTCTCTGTTAAATTACAGGATACTAAAAATGAAAAACCTGCTTCTGCATGGTGTGTCCATGCACAAGAACCAAAAGAAGAATTCACAACCAAGGCTATGAACACACAAAGCAACCAATGCTGAGGCACATTTTTGGATATATCTGAGATGCAAATGACTTCTGGCCAAGGGCAGCATAGGGGGAAGTGCAGTCCCAGGGATATCAAAGGGCTGGCAGCTACCTATAGAAAAGATGAATGTCAAGGAATGTAGTATATAACCTGGAAGATCCTGAGCAACTGCAATGAGAAGACATGAGAACACATTAAATGCTCTCAGTTAGTAAGCAGCAGAGGTGTGGGGATCAGGTCTCTGGATTCACCTTGCCATGTTCTGCCTTCGCACAGCCTCCTGGGGGGGGTCTCTAAGCATGGCTAGAGTTAATAACTTTATACTGGGAGTCCTCAAGCAAAAGTGATTCCTACCCATTGTTGGAAAGGGAGTGCATTCCAGCAGGGCAGATGAAGAGCATGAAGTCTCAGGTACACAGACCCAGCAGCCCAAACTATGATAAGAATGTTTACTTCCAGACAGGTCTTTCTTCACCACCCATGTGCTCAATGCTAGAGGGGCTTTTCTTGTAGGTGCCTCCAAAGGCCCCTCACTGCAATTCTTCTAGTGAGTGCTGCTACTTCAAGGGCTAAATCAACTCCCATAGAACAGTTCCCTTTTGTTAATGGTCTGAGGAAACAGCCTTTTGGTGGGGCCTGAGTTTTGCAATCAAATGCTCTCTTCAAATAAGGTTCTTTCCACTTGATGCTAAGACTGTCTCCTAAATCATTCCAAACCTGGAGCTCTTAAGAGCAAGATGATGCAATTTAAGTATAGTCTATACTGCAGTTTCAACATAGGAATAAATGCTTCTCTCTTACCCAAGCCTTCCTCTTGCACTAGGATGATTGTAACAGCCTTCTATCTAGCTGGTCTCCCTGCTTCCAGAATTGCCCCCCCAACCACCACGTTTTCCCCTACAACCTACTCTTCAATTAGCAAATAGATCTTTTTAAAAACATGAATCAGGCCCGGGTACAATGGCTCATGCCTGTAATTTCGCTTGAACCTGGGAGGCGAGGTTGCAGTGAGCTGAGATCGCATCACTGCACTCCAGCCTGGGCGACAGAGTGAGACTCTGTCTCAAAAAAAAAAAGCAAAAACAAAAACAAAAACAAACAAACAAAAACATGAATGGGAACCCATCATTCACCTGCTTAAAACCCTCCAATGGCTTCCCTTTACACCATTAATAAAATCCCCCTCCCTTCCAGGGACCTGAGTGCCTCTATGACCTTCCCTCCTCCACCTTCCCTCCCAGCCCACTGCTCCAGCCACACCTGGCCCTCCTGTCTTCAAGATGCCAGCCAGCCAGCCCCCACATAAAGTTTTCTCAGTCTGCAAGCTTCTTCTCCCAGATCTTGGCAGAGCTCATCCCTTCCAATCACTGATGTACTCTATCAAATACTCCCTTCTCAGAAAGGCCTTCTTTGACCCCACTATCTAAACAAACACACCCCAACCACTTCCACCTGCTTTATTCTTTCTTCATATTACATATATATTTATTAGCTTATACTCTGTCTCTCCATGAAGTCAGGGACATTGCATGTTTATTACTGTAACCCCCAGAACTTAAATATTTATCTTTTGTGTGTAGCTTGTGGTTCGAGAGGACTAGTGGGTTATTTGGGCCTGTGTGGCCTACCGATGGAAGTCCAGCCAATCTTTGTAAGAGCCTGGCCAGGAATAGTCAGCATCATAAAAGAAGGTGCACTCTGGCCCTCCCTTGAGACCACCTGACGTAGTAGGATGCCCTTGCCAGCCTGTGCCACTGCCATCCCATTAACAGAACTGACAAAGCATGAGGGCCAGTCTGGAAGCCACAGGCTGCACGTCCCCCTTGCCCTGCCCCATGGCCAATACATCCATAGCTAGAGGGTTGAGTACTGTAACCCTTAACATCCTCTCGGCTGGGGACCATCTTCTTGCCCCTCACTGGATAGAGGAGGTCAGAAAGAACAGGTGGCATTATGCTTCTTTTGTTTGACTCATATATGATACATCAGTGTATTCTGTGTAAGGGATCTGCCAGTTAGAGGAAAAGAACTTGTTCTGCATTTCCCCTCAGTCTTCAACCAGATTAAGGACAGCATAGAAGGAAGGAAGTTGTCCTGACTGTTCATACCTATAGACACGCTAGTAAAAGCATGTTGCAAACAGTGTTTTCCCTCGAATTCTCCAGAGTGGCCTCTGGCTTTTAAGGTGAAGCTGATGTGGAATTTACACAATCCATGAGATTCCACAAAGCGTCAGTGCTTCATGGTGTCCTTTGGCTGCCCTTCTTTCTTATCACCTCTCTTCCGAGGTGAATGAGTCTCAAACAACTCACACAGGAATTCCTAAATATCTAAGGGACCAGAAATTCAGCCATAAGAAGCCACAAGCCTAGCTTCAAGTCAGTTCATTAAGCCATGGGCTATTCGGACTAGGCAAAAGACAGTGATTGTCACAAGACTGTTATCACAGCTGGCCCACTGCCTTCCTAGAGAGAACAGATCTTCCAATCTTAGATTGATTATAAAGGCTGTATCTTTCTTAGGTCTCTCCTCCCTTTAGCAATCTTCTTCTAGAGCCATTTCACTGCTCAGTTTCAATCATGTCCAACGGAAATAGGAAACAGAGCCAGTTTGACTGCTTATTTGAACTCTATGGCTGATTACGCCCTGACACTGAAGGCTATGAAGCTGCCTGCATGTCTGCGGGTTTCATTTATTCATGAGGCCCCAGTTATTGCTGGTTAATTCTACTAGGACAGAACCTCCTGGTAGCAGATGTAGGCAAACTCAAACGTATCAAAACAACAACAGGCCGGGTGCTGAGGCTCATGCCTGTAATCCCAGCACTTTCGGAGGCCAAGGCAGGTGGATCACTTAAGGCCAGGAATTTGAGACCAGCCTGGGCAACATGATGAAACCCTGTCTTTACCAAAAATAAAAAATTGGCCAGTATCATAATTCAGTCTCAAAAATAAATAAACATTTAAAAATTAGAACAAAAACAACAATCCCTTTACAATGCAATCCAGGAAATGAAACAGAATTTCTAGGAATTTAAAAAAATCTAACAATAATCATTCATTTGGTCAAAAGGGAACAATACCTGCCTAGGGAAAGCTACTGCTTCTACTTGAGGCTGAGGTATTTAATATGTCCGTACCCTGGAAGGTGCTCCATAACCTAGGTAATCACTTCCTCAAGCCTGAATCAGATCGGGAGAAAGATCTGGAATTGTAGGCTATCCCAGGTTTGCCTCAACTCTCAAGGACTGAGGAGTATCTGTGGGATCAACCCTGAATGCCATCCTTACTATGGAAAGACAGGTTTCTAAGCCTGGAAGGGCATCATTTTCCTTAACTTCTTGCAATCCTCAGCAGGCTCTTTGATCCTTTCAATTAACCTGACTTCTAGAGAACAGTATATTTCTGGATAGTTGTGCCCAAACTGCTAAGACGCTACAGGAGGCATTAATTATTTACATTACCAAAGGATTCAGAAAGTCAGGGTTCACTTAACCAATGAGATAGATTCCTTAGTTCATTTTAAATACTACTCAATTTATAAATATTCAATTAATCTAATTTTAGAATTACATATCTAGTATAAAAAAAGGACAGCTACATATCACTTACTTTAATTATAAGCTCAATTATCTCCTTTGTAGTACTTTTGTCATTTATTAGTTTTCCTAAATGTAAGTATATGTTTAAGTTAAAGAGTTGAGTCATATATACAGAAAAAAAAAACTCAGTCAAAACATCAGAAAAGAGCAGGTAGTACTTAAACCTACTTACAGAATATGCTAAAAATAAAAAGCACAAACACCTCAAATCTTAGCAGAACCTAACTCCCAACACAAAAATATCTCACCAATGTTCCTCCTGAAAACTGACATGGCCCTCATATGGGGGAAAAAAAATATCTTCAGATGAAACTAGAATGGAATCATAATATAAACACTTATTAAATTATATGACAAAATTTCCCCATTTTCCCTATAACTGTTTTTCTTTGGGGACAAGGAAGGGGAGGGAGAAGAGTAGGAAACACGAAAAGCAAAAAACCAACAAGTCTTAACTTGTGAGAAGTCAAATGGACTCAGGATTTTTCTTACTATTTGTTTTTTGTAAATACACATTTTCAAAGGCGTTAACATGAGGCACCAAAGTGATAAAGGTAACTATTCTCTTAACCTCAAGTTTTTTTTAACCTGAATATTCATCTTTTTATTTCTCCAAGAATATGAGAATGAAACTGGAATTAGTATATACTAATGCACACTCAGGTCTTTAACTTCAAGACCAAATCTTCACAGATGAATCTGAAAGCTGTGGTGTCAAATGGACTGTTATCATTGTTTAAGCCTGGAAAGCCACTGACAGGGCCTGAACTTCACCTCAGGACAACACATGGTTTCTAGGGACCTCAATAACTAGGTGAAAATTATGGGAAACTCTTGAAGTTTCTCCTCTCAGTCAGACAACTACCCGCTCCTCCTGTGTCAACTGTCTCTGACTTTCCTCCAAATAGAGTGACAGAAAGCTGGGGTTGGTCTGAATATTCTCCATTCCATTGAAGTGTGTGTTATTCAAGACAAAATTTTAGAACAGGAAGGCACCTTAAGTATCACTAATCCAAGCCCCTCGCTTAAAGGAAGTACCAGCTGTTTCCTCTCAGGGTCCTCATGAAACCATAGACTTCTAAAGAGCAGCAATGGTTCTCAAGCCTAGTCTAATCCAGGGCTGCCAACACAGTGTCACTGGCACACTACCAGATGCTGGGCGCTTCACAGTCCGTATTGGAAAGCCCACTGGAATGGCAGGCATCCCTCTAAGGCTACAAAAGTTGCCATTCTTCTTAGCTGTGGACTAGTTTTATCAAGTCAGTGGGCATCCTGCATGTCTCAGGCAGAACAGAAGCTCCAGTAAGTATTTATGTGTGTCTTTGATTAACAAAGCAGAGAAGCAGGCTGTTACTATTATACTAAATGCGGTAACATAAAAACTTTAAAAACACCAGGTTCACTGAGGTGAGGAAAATATTAGAAACTCTTCAGTAAAAACATCTTCATTTTACTCAAGAGAAAACTACGGTCCATAAAGACTCTGTGCCTGGACCAAGGTTATACCACAAGTTGTGGCTGAAGGTAATGAGTGGTCTAGAACCCAAGGTGCTGGGTGCTGGTCTAAGGCTGCTTCTAATTTTCTCACTGTTGCCATGCCCAGAAACCTTCCTGCTTAGACAGATTTGTGTTTTATTTTTTCACCAGCATAAAATTGTTGTATTTCTTACTACCAAGCCTTTGTTTTCTCATCTGTAAAATGGGTATAAAATGGTGCTTTCCCGCATAGGGCTTCTATGGGTATTAAATATGATAGATACTGCAGTTAAAGCACTTATAACACTGCCTAGCACATATTGAACACTCAAAAAATTTCTGTTCAATGAAAACTGGAATCCAACACTTCCCCAACATATAACTCACTGCAACATTCCCTCAGTTGGGAGCTGTGGCAGAATCTGATAATGACCTCATCAACATCCAGTCTCTCATTCATCCTTAAATAAAAAACCGCGGTATAACTGGAGGGAAGGCCATGCCCAGCTAAAAGAATACACGTGGCAGCCTCCCTTGAAACCAGGGTAGCCAAAGCAAGGAAGGGAAGTTGGTAGACAGTGCACCCAGGAAATCTTTTAAAAGATTTTATGAGGGAAAAAAAAAGAAACAGAAATGTGAAGCTCATGGTAAGTTAGCGGCAGGTCTGGAGTTGGAACTCTAGGTTTCTGACTTCCCCAGGTGTCCTTCCCAGATCCTTCTCCAGTGTGCCAGCATCTTAAGCCCACTCCGTGGCGAGCCCCTAAAGCTAGCAGCCGCTACCAGTTCTTGCTTCCTGTGTGCCAGACATTGTGCACACGAACACCACAAGAACCTTGTGAGGCCTCATTACCTGCCGCTCACGTGGGACCGTTATGTTTACTCGCTCAAGGTCACAACAGCCAGTCAGGGGCAGGAGAATTTTCGCTCCGATTCTGAAGCTGAAGCTGTTACCTTCTCTAGTCTTGAGACCAAAGGAATGCGAGATAGTGAAATAACAAGGATTTCAACACGCATTGATGTACTGTACAAAAGGCCGTGTGCTGAAAGTCTGGAGACTAGGGTCAGCTGTGCCAGTGACAAGCTGTGTGACCCTGGGCAAATCAAAACCTCTCTGAGTTTCGGTTGCTTTTGTAAAACGAGGGAATTGGGCGACTGGATCGCGCGGTTGCTTCTAGTTCTAAAATGACAAAATGTCCAACTGCCAGGAGAGAGACTAAGGAAGCCCAAGAAGACAGGAAGGACGGGCGGGCCCTGCCCGGGAGACCCCAAAGCGAGAAAAGGGAGCGCCCGCCCGGCTCGGCCTCGCGGTGCAGCCCGGGCCAAAGAGCGCGCCCTCGGGGCAGACGCGAAGCCGGGGAGCGAGCACGCACGCGCGCGCCGCCACCGCCGCCGCCGCCGCCGCCGCCGGGCGCGGGTTACCTGACAACGCCGCCGCCGCCGCCTCCCCGCGCACGGGCAGTGTGGCCAGGGGCGGCAGCCAGAGCAGCAGCCACCACCGCCCCTGGCGCGGCCACATTTCGTTAGGGGTCAGCTCCGTGTGACCCGTGCCCTAGGGGACTGGCTCCGCCGCGAGGAGCGGAAGTGGCGCGGGGGCTCGGAGCAGGCGGAGGGGGCGGTGAGGCCCGAACGCGGGAAACGCGGAGACCCCGCCTCCCCGGGGCGGAGGGAGAGTTGGGCCTGTTGCTCCAGCTTCCGCCCGCGGCCTCGGGGCACGGCTGGCCCAGGCCGGAGGAGCTTTCGGTGGCGTGAGCCCGCTGGCATGCTCCCGGCCTCGGCCTTGGCCTCCGGGCCTCCAGCGCACGCGGGGCGTCCAGGGGCCTCATCTTCCCCTGGGGACCGCCCGGCAGAGTCCCGCTGCCCCCGGCGCAGGGGTGGGAGTTGCAGAGAGGAAGAGTCGCTAACCCGGATTGTTTCTTAAAACTTGGCTGACCTGTGACCTGCGGGATTTGGAGGCTGAATTCTCCGAGCACCTGTGAGTGACAGCCCGTGAATGGGAAGGTCCTTCGGCAAACGCCCTTTTTGTGAATAAAATACATAAAAGCCAGTTTCTTTATTTTACCTTTCTGTTTTCCTTTTTACTTTCATTTGGTAACAAGCAATAACAAATTGGAAATTTGGCCGCTTAAATAACACTGACTTGTATGTCTAATCTCGGACACCACATTTCAGAGTGCAGAGGGCCTTGTAAAATGTTTTTTCACCGATATGACAGGGTTCTCTTAAAATTACCTTATGTTAAAAAAAAAGTTTCTTAATGTAATAGATATATTTTTAAATTAACATATAACTCGAATGATCTTAATACTGATAATTAGGAGATATGTATATATTTTAAAGAACATTCCCTCCACAGGCCGTGGGACCCATTAATTTGACTCAATATTCCATACTTAACTAGGACAGTCTTCTCTAATTCTGGTCTTTTGGTGAGATATCTTGGAGAACCCAAAGTAACAGAAATTATCCTGTTAAAAATAGATAAGCCTCATTTTTCCTAAAAGTCTGAGTAGGATGTACTAGGCTTTCCTTGCCCTCAAAGGAAGGTTTAACCAACTGCCCTTAAGCACTTGGCACCATGTGTACACCATGTATGGCTTTTAAAAAGTTAAGAAATTTCCTTGTAAGGGACTCTTCAAAGGGATGGTTTTTAAAAATAAACCATCATTACTTGAGTGAAGCCTGTCTTCAGAGAAACAGCAGAGCCCTGATCCAATTCTTTCCTGTATTCCCAGGTGAGGTGTGCACTTGGTTCTTGCAGGACAGCTTTTGTACCTAACCACATTCATTTTGATTTAGTTTAATTTTGGATGGCACTATGGAAAGTAGCTAAAATAAACAGGTGGATTGTTGAATGATGAATGTATTTTCCTGCAGATATATCTGGTGGAGAAACAAAAGGGCAGGCAGCAATGTACTAAACATTTAGAGTGCTATTTATATCACAGATCCTTAGTAAATATCTGTAAATAAGCTACAATGAAACACTACATTTCTCTCTATAAGCAATAAATATTTTTCCAGAGATAACAAGAATGTTAGGAGGTGATAGTTCTGTCACTGGGGGACAATCATGAAATTCCACTTAACCTCTCCAAACTTTTCTTCTGTATGAAAACCTTATCCACTGGGGGAAGGGCAGGAAGCATTACCACCAACAGGATCCTGGCAAAGACCCCATGCTTCTGGAGAAGAGATAGAAGCACAAACCTTCTGCCCTTTGGGGAGCAGCAGGAGCAGGAAACACTAGGGCTCTGTGTCCTGAACCGATAGAAAATAGAAGTTGGCTACTGCTGGGAAACCCTCTCTCACTCAAGACTCACCACAGAGGAAGGATTTGGCTGCAATGGGAAAGTGTCAGGACTACTGGGAAAGCCCCACATCTAAGGTTCAGGTGCACAGGGCCTGCCTAAAACCAAGGCAGGACCAGGAGTGTGAAAAACCCCTTTTCCCCACCACAAGCCAAGCACCAGTGACAACACCAGTCAACTAGTGAGGAGGAAAAAGAGTGTGGGGAGAGACCTCTCTGTAACACAGGCATGCGAACACTGCTAAAAGCTGAGTGAGGGACACTGAGAAAAACTCCCCAGCACTCTGGGTTCCACACTAAAACAATGCAATAGTAACCCCCTGCTAGAGGAATCTGAATGAAGCCTGTGGTACAGAGTAAAGGCAAAGATAACAACAATAAAACCCAAATTCAGCACAACTCCTGACTAGATTGACTCAACTGCCCACATTATTGACCAGACAGAAGAGGCATGTTTATTTCTGGACATTAATACTATTTACCTCAGTCGTTATTATTCTACATGTGATATCCATCATTTGATCAAAAATTAAAAGACACCCAAAAAAGCAGGAGAAAAAATCAAGAGGTAAAACAGAACCAGATTCAGAAATGACCCATATATTGGGCTAGAATTAATATGCTTAAAAAGCTAGTGGAAAAGGTGAACAACATGCATGAATATATAGAGAAAATCTCAGCAGAAAGAGGAAAATTACTTAAAAAGTGAAATGGAAAGACTAGAAATTAAAAGCACCTTATCAGAAATGAGGAATTCTTTCAATGGGCTTATCAGCAGACGACATAGCTGAGGAAAGAACCAGTGAATTTGAATATAGGTCGATATGGTTTGGCTGTGTCCCCACCCAAATCTCATTTGAATTGTAGTTCCCATAATCCCCACACATTGTGTGAGGGACCCAGTGGGAGGTAACTGAATCATGGGGGTTGTTATTCTCATGCTAGTGAGTGAGTTCTCATGAAATCTGATGGTTTTATAAGGGGCTTTTCCCCTTCGCTCAGCACTTCTCTCCTGCCACCTTGTGAAGAAGGACATGTTTGCTTCCCCTTCCACCATGATTCTAAGTTTCCTGAGGCCTCCGCAGCCATGCAGAACTGTAAGTCAATTAAACCTCTTTCCTTTATAAATTATGAGATCTGTGGAACTTTGAACTTGAGAGAGATGATTTAGGGTATCTGGTGGAAGAAATTTCTAAGCAGCAAAGCATTTAAGAGGAAGCAGAGCATAAAAGTTTGGAAAATTTGCAGCCTGATGATGCAATAGAAAAGAAAAACCCATTTTCTGAAGAGAAATTCAACGCAGCTGCAGAAATTTGCGGAAGTCACCAGGAGCTGAATGTTAATCAACAAAACAATGGGGAAAATGTCTCCAGGGCATGTCGGAGACCTGCTTGGCAGCCCCTCCCATCACAGGCTCAGAGGCCTAGGAGGGAAAAATAGTATCATGGGCTGCACCTAGGGCACTTCACCCCATTGGCTCCTCAGCCAAGCACATACAACAAATGTCTGAAACTGTGGTTCCTTTTATACTGAGCAGGATTACCATGGCAACAACACATCAACAGTAGGGTAAAGCTAACCTGTCTCACGATGGTCTAAAGTGACTAATCCACCTAGCATTCCAAACTAAAACAGAAAGGGAAAAAAAGGGAATCTCTCTTCATCCTCTCCCACCTTCCCCTTACCTCTGGTAACCACCAATCTACTTTTTATCTTCATGAGATCCACTTTTTTTTTTTAAGCTCCCACATATAAATGAGAACATGTTATTTGTTTTTCTGTGCTTGGCTTATTTCACTTAACATAGTGACTTCCAGTTCCATCCATGTTGCTGCAAATGATAGGATTTCATTTTTTTATGGCTGAATAATATTCCATTGTGTATATATACCACATTTTTTAATCCATTCATCTCATTGATGGACACTTGGGTTGATTCCATGTTTTGTCTATTGTGAATAGTGCTTCAATAAACATGAGAATACAAATATCTCTTTGATATACTAATTTCCTTTCTTTTGGATATATACCCAGTAGTGGAATTTCTGGATCATATGGTAGGTCTAGTTTTGAGAAACTTCCATATAGTTCCCATAGAGGCTGTGCTAATTTCCATTTCCACCAACAGTGCACAAGTGTTCCCCTTTCTCCACATTCTTACCAGCATATGTTATTCCCTGTCTTTTTGGTTAAAAAAAAATTAACTGAAGTGAGATACCTCATTGTGATTTTGATTTGTATTTTCCTGATGATTTTGGATGTTGAACATTTTTTCATCTACCTGTTAGCTATGTGTATGTCTTCTTTTGAGAAATGTCTATTCAGATCTTTTGCTCATTTTAAAATTGGATTATTTGGGTTTTTTTGCTATTCAATTGTTTGAGCTCCTGGTATATTCTGGTTATTAATCCCGTGTCAGACAAGTAGTTTGCAAATATTTTCTCTCATTCTATGGGTTGTCTCTTCCGTTTGTTGAGTGTTTCCTTTGCTATGTAGAAGCTTGTTAGCTTGATGTAATTCTGTTTGCCTATTTTTTCTTTGGTTGCCTGTACTTTTGTGGTCTTACCAAAAAATCTTTGCCCAAATCAATGTCCTGAAACGTTTTCTTCTAGTAGTTTCATAGTTTCAGGTCTTAGATTTAAGCCTTTAATTCATCTTGAGTTGATGTTTATATATGGTAAGATATAGAGGTTAGCTTCATCCTTCTGCATATGGTTATCCATTTTTCCCAGCACATTTTATTGAAGAGACTCTCCTCTCCCCATTGTATGTCCTTGGTACTTTTGTTGAAAATGAGTTGGCTCTAAACATGTGGATTTATTTCTGGGTTCTGTATTCTGTGCCATTGGTCTATGTGTCTCTTGTTATGCCAGTACCCTTCTGTTTTGGTTACTATAGCTTTGTAATATATTTTGAAATCAAGTAATATGATGTCTCCAGCTTTGTTCTTTTTGCTCAGGATTGCTCTGGCTATTTTGAATCTTGAATGGCTTCATACAAATTTTAGGGGTTTTTAAAATTTCTGTAAAGAATGTCATTGGTATTTTGATAGGGGTTGTATTGAATCTGTAGATCACTTTGGGCAGTATGGATATTTTAATAATATTAATTATTCCAATCCATGAAATCTTAAATTTCTTTCATCAGTGTTTTATAGTTTACTTACATAGATTTTTCACTTCATTGGTTAAACTGATTCCTAGGTATTTTATACTCTTTGTAGCTCTTATAAATGGGATTGGTTTCTTGATTTCTTTTTCAGATTGTTTGCTTTTAGCATATATAAACACAACTGATTTTTGTATGTTGATTTTGTATCCTACAACTTTACTGAATTCATTTACTACTTCTAACTGGTTTTTTTGTGGAATCTTTAGGTTTTTCTAAGTAAAAGATCATGTTATCTGCAAATAAGGCTAATTTGACTTCTTCCTTTCCAATTCGGAAGCCCTTTATTTCTTTCTCTTGCCTAATTGCTCTTGCTAGGACTTCCAGTATTATGTTGACTAAAAGTAGTGAAAGTGGGCATCCTTGTCTTGTTCCAGATCTTAGAGGAAAGGGTTTCAGTTTTTCCTTATTCAGTATAATGTTAACTATGGGTTTCTCATCTATGGCCCTTATTATTTTGAGATGTTTTTTCTATACTCAGTTCGTTGAAGGTTTTTATCATAAAGGGATGAATATTTTATTGAATGTTTTTCCAGCATGTATTGGAATGATCATATGGTTTTTGTTCTGGGTTCTGTTAATGTGATGTATCACATTCATTGATTTGCATATGTTGAACCATCCTTGCATCCCTGGGATTAATTCCACTTGATCATAGTGAATGATTTTTTTTTTTTTGAGGCAGAACCTCACTTTATCACCCATACTGGAGTACAGTGGCACGATCATGGGTCACTGCAGCCTCAACCCCCCGGGCTCAAATGATCCTCCTGCCTCAGCCTCCTGAGTAGCTGGGACTACAGGCACATGCCACCAAGCCCAGATAATATATTTTATTTTATGTTTAGTAGAGATAGGGTCTCACTATGTAACGCAGGCTGGTCTTAAACTCCTGTGCTCAAGCAATCCTCCTGCCTTGGCCTCCCAACATGCTGGGATTACAGGCGTGAGCCAGCATGCATACCCAGCATGCATGATCTTTATATGTTGTTGAATTCAGTTTGATAGTATTTTGTTGAGCATTTTTGGGTTTGAGGTTTATTAGGGATATTGGCCTGTAGTTTTCTTTTTTGTTGTGTGGGTCTTTATCTGGTTTTGGTGTCAAGGTAATGGTGGCCTCTTAGAATGAGTTTGGAAGTATTCCCTCCTCAATTTTTAAAAAGAGTTGGAGTAGAATTGGTATGTTATTCTTTAAATGTTTGGTAGAATTCAGCAGTGAATCCATTAGATCCTGGGCTTTTCTTTGATGGGAGATTTTTTATAATGGCTTCACTCTCATTATTCATCATTGGTTTGGTGAGGTTTTTAATTTCTTCAATCTTGGCATGTTTTATGTGTCTAGGAATTTTTCCATTTCTTCTAGGTTTTCTGATTTGTTGGTGAATACTCGTTCACAATAGTCTCTAATGATTCCGTGTATTTCTGTGGTCTCAGTTGTTATGTCTCCTTTTCATTTCTGATTTTATTTATTTGGGTCTTCTCTCTTTTCTGAATTTGTCTGACTAAAAGTTTGTCGATTTTATCTTTTCAAAAAAACAATTTCATTATATAATATGTATATATTTGGTCTCCATTTTATTTAGTTCTGCTCTGATATTTACTACTTCTTTTCTTCTACTAATTTGGAGTTTGGTTTGGTTTGTTCTTGTTTTTCTAGTTCCTTCAGGGGCATTGTTAGGTTGTTTATTTGAAGTCTTTCTACTTTTTGATATAGGTGTTTATTGCTATAAACTTCCCTCTTACTACTGTTATTGCTGTATCCTATAGATTTTGGTATGTTGTATTTATACTTTCATTTGTTTCAAGAAATTCTTACATTTCTTTCTTAATGTCTTCTTTCATTAATTTCTTCATTTCTTAATTTCTTAATTGGTCATTTGGAAGCAAGTTGTTTAATTTTAACAGGTTGATGTAACTATTATTGTTTTTCATAGATATGTCTTTTGGGCTTCATATTAAAGCTGTTAGTAGATTGCACACCACAGTTAAAGTATTAGAATATTCCGGGTTTGCCCACATACTTAATTTTACCACTGGGTTTTAAACTTTCAAATATTTTCTAATTGCAACTTAGTGTTTTTACCTCTCAGATTGAAGAACTCCCTTTAGCATTTCTTGTAAGATGGGGCTGGTGCTGAATTCTGTGAACATTTTTCTGGGAAGGATTTTATCTCTTCTTTATATTTTAAAGATAGCTTTGCAGAATACAGTATTCTTGGATAGCAGTTTTTTTTTTTTTCTTTTTCTAACAGGACTTTGAAAATGTCCCATTTCCTCCTGGCCTGTATGGTTTTTGTTGAGAAGTCTGTTGCCAGAAAAATTGGAGCTCCTTCGTATGTTATTTGTTTCTTTTTGCTGCTTTTGGGATCCTCTTTTTGTCTTTGCCCTTTGAGAGTTTGATTATTATATGCCTTGGGGTAGTCTTACTAAGGTCAAATCTGTTTGGTGTTCTCTGACCTTCCTGTACCTGGATATTTATCTCTTTCTGTTTTGGAAATTTTTCTGTTATTATTTCTCTGAATAAGCTTTCTACCTCTTGCTCTTGCCCATCTCCCTCTTGAACACATGTAATTCTTAGATTTGTTTTGTGTTTTTGAGGTGGAGTCTTGCTCTGTTGCCCAGGCTTGAGTGCAGTGGTGCAATCTTGGCTCACTGCAACCTCTGCCTCCCGGGTTCAAGTGATTCTTTTGCCTCAGCCTCCCTAGTAGCTGGGACTACAGGAGTGCACCACCACACCCAGCTGAGTTTTGTATTTTTGGTAGAGACAAAATTTCGCCATGTTGGCCCAGCTAGTCTTGAACTCCTGACCTCAAGTGATCTGCCCGCCTTGGCCTCCCAAAGTGCTGGGATTACAGGTGTGAGCCACTGTGCCCGGCCCTGTGATTTGATTTTTGAGGTAACTTTCTATATCTTGTAGGTGATCTTCCTTTTCATTGTTTTTTTAATTTTTTTTTTCTTCTGGCTGTGTCTTTTTAAATAGCCTGTCTTCAGGCTCACTGATTCTTTCCTCTGCTGAATCCATTCTGCTATTGAGAACCACTAATGAATTTTTCAGTTTAGCAAATGTGTTTCTCAGTTCTAAGATTTCTATTTGATTTTTAAAATTATTTTAATCTGTTAAATTTCTCTGATAAATTTCTGAATTGCTATTCTGTGTTATCTTAGAGATCACTAAGTTTCCCTAAATCTGCTATTTTGAATTCTCGGTCAGAAAGTTCACATAGCACTGTTTTTGTAGGTTTAGTCACTGGTTCTTTGCTTTGTGTGTCTGGAGAGATCATGGTTCCCTGTTTACTATAGTTTCTTGTGAATCTATATCTATATCTTTGTATTGAAGAATTAATTACTTATTCCAGTCTTCTGTATCTGGCTTGTTTGGGTTTTTACTGTACATGTTTGCTCAGATACTTTGTAATTTATTTATTGATAGTCTTCCCTCCACCCCCGACTAGGCTGCTATCTTCTTTTCAGCCCTGGATGGTGCCTTAAGCCCAGTTTGCCTGGCACTAGTAAATAACCAGAGTGCCACCTGTCCCAAATGAGGGAGGTCCCAAAGTGGGTAGCTTGCTACTGTGAAAAGGCTGGCTAGGAGTTTGTGCCCAGGGGACCTGTGGAACAAGCCTCCTACAGCACAGTGCTGATGAACAGTCACTCTCATCTGATATCTCTTTTGGCCAAGTCACTGAGCAGAGTTTTTAGCTGGGATGGTTGTCCTCTCATTTTGCCCCTGTCTCTGGCTGTTCTCAAGGACATTTCTCCCTGGTTCACAGTTTTTATACTGGAAAAGCGAGATTAAGGTGGACAATCAGCTTTCTCACCATCTTGGGTTCCCTGGCAGGAGTCCTGTTCCTGCCTCAACCCTTGGGAAGCATCAGCAGTGTCTGAAATACCACACACTTGGTGACAGGCAGATTGAGGAGAGGTGCATTGTAAATATGTAAGTTCACTTCTCTTACCACCTGCTTGTAATTTTTTCACTTCTCTGTGGCTTTAGGAACTGTCTCATCCTCCTATTGGAGTTCAGGAATTTTGCTGGTGATAATCTTAAGGGCTGTATATTTGTTTTTGGGTTTCTGTAGCAAAAAAGTGAAGCCAGCTTGCTTGTAACCCACCATTTTGGAACCAGAAGTCTCATAAATTCTTTAATTCCATTAGACTATTTCCATGTGATATGAACAAGATGACAATTCAATTTTCAGCCTCTGCCTTTTTATTTCTATGGTTCTTGCTCTTTATAACTAATTAATTTTCAGTAACTGTCATGGGCTATAATCAGTCACTATGAATCAGAAGTAAAATTCAGCTCAGGTGAGAAATTATTTAGGAGCTTTCACTTAGCTTTTAGGTAGAACATTTAATTAAGTTAAAAGAAAATAGGCAAAGTTCTACTACTTTAGGTTCTTTGATAAAGAAAAATTTAGTCTGTTACTGCAGTAATACCAGCCAATGCCATAAAGATTACAGAGGCTATGTGTCATCATTTCTTTCTTTCAAAAATCCCCAGTTTTAGAATTTTACTCATTAAAAGACAGAGTATCTGAGACTTCTCCATAAAAGAATAAAAATAGAAGTTGATTTGTTGTATCACGTTTTTCTTAGCATATTTCATTTAGAAAATATTTTGAAATTGACTTGCCATATACTAGTTCAGTAATTTTAATAAGTCATGTCAAAACTAATAAATAGGTTATTTCAATAAAAATAAATGATATTGTATAGGATTAGAATAAATATAATTTATTAAGAAAAAGGTAATATGTCCTCTATAATAAATTGCCAAAGCTCTTGGTAAAAAAAAATTGGTTAAATTCCTGTAAGTTGAGAGATATGAAATTTTTTTAAGTCATGGTTCTCAAATTTTGGTATGAATGAGAGTCCCATCTCTAAAGATTCTTATTCAGTAGATCTGATATATAGCTTGGGGATTTACATTTATGATTCTGAAGCAAATATTCTTTTGACTATACTGTATTAGTGGTGAGAAAAATACTCAAAAGTGATTGGTGATTACTGAATCATGGCTGGAAAATAGTATTAATGGGAAAAATAGTATAATCAGTTAATCTGAAAAAAGCAAAGTTGAACAAATACAGTGCATCTAAGAGTGCACTGAAGGTAACTAAGATACAGGAAACTGGTCACCAGTTATTTGTTATTTTTTTAAAAAGTAGCCAGGTGTGGTGGTTTATGCCTATAATACCAGCACTTTGGGAGGCCATGGCAGGAGGATCACTTGAGCTCAGGAATTCGAGACCAGCCTAGGCACCATAGTGAGACACTGTCTCTACCCCCGCAAAAAAAAAAAAAAAAAAAATAGCTGGGTGTAGTGGCACACACACCCACTGAGTAGTCCCAGCTACTCAGGAGGCTGATGTGGGAGGATCACTTGAGCCAGGAGTTCAAGTCACAGTGAGCTATGATTATGCCACTGCATTCCAATCTGGGCAACAGATCAAGACCCTGTCTCAAAAGTAAGTAAATAAATAAAACAAAAAAGTAAAAAAAAAAAAAAGATTTATTTTTCAGTTAGTAAGTTTAGGATTATACTATAAATAAAATTTCGCAGCATTGGGACTCTAGTTTGTCTCTTTGACAGCATCCGATCCCACCACTCCACTTCACTTGATTCCTAAGGAGCCTCTGCCAAAGTTTTCTTTGCAACTAACACACCATTAGGAAACATTTTTTTCGATCAGCCATTATCTACAATCTAGCGTTCTCTTTTTTCCCCCCCACTGGGGTAATTTCTTTTAAGATGATTTACAGTGAGAGAAGATGAATTATATTTCAAAGGTTATTTTCTTTCAGGGAAACCTACAAACAGCAGATATCCTTTTAGTTTAAGTTACTTAACTGCCTTTCTTAGTCGTTTTTTGATAATGAAAGAGATTTATGTATGATTCAGGAGCCTTTCAATTCAGTTAAGACATCGGGATTGTCTCTTCTAGCTTTCAGTTCTTGATCATGCACTTCAGAATATCCCCAGCAATCACAATCTATGCAGAAAACTCTTTAATCTATTTTCTTTCATGTGTTTTTGGAAAGAACTCAAATATTTTTAAAAAGGGGTGGGTGGAGGTTGGGGAACAGAGATAAATATAACAGTGTCTTAGATTTTGTTCTGCTTGTATGTTCTCTCTCTCTCTCTCTTTCCCTCTCCCTGTCTTTCTTTTTTAAAGTCAGTTCTCCAGAGCCTCTGTTTTCATTTTTGCTGTCTCTTTGTACTCCGTATCTGGCTACATTCAAGTATGTTATGGAGTTTTTATACAGATCTTTCACTCCCTATTTTTCTAGCACATTATTGCTGGTCATAGGAGTGGAATGTCAAAGAAAACGCAACCCAGTGTGGGAAAGAAATTTATAATCTAGATACTCCTAGTATTTTATTTTACAAAGAAAACTGACATAATAGAATCTATTTGTTCTACACTGTTTCTATAACAAAATCACAATTTCTAGATTAGTCATGTTTCAAAAGAGACCGTGGAAAGTGGAATGTATAAATAATTCAACAAATATACAGTCAGCCCCTCCATATCTGTGCGTTCCGCATCCATGGCCTTACTCAACCACAGACAGAAAATATATTTTTTTTTAAAAAAAAGAAAAGATGGCTGCATCTATACTGAACACATACAGACTTTTTTCCCTTGTTAGTCCCTAAACAATACAGTATAACAACAATTTGCTTGGGATTTACATTGTATTAGATATTATAAGTAAACTAGAGCTAATTTAAAGTGTATGGGAAGATGAATGTAGGCTATATACAAGTACTTACTGCAACATTTTATATCAGAGATTTGACTGTCTCTGGATTTTTGTATCATGGGAGGTCCTGGAATAAGTCTCCCACAGATACTGAGGGACGACTATACTTCTAAGTTTTGCTAATGTCGTTAATCATATTTTGCCAATAAAGTCCATCTACCTGAAATTAGATATATTTTTGCTTGCACTATGCAAAGTCTCTAAAGTTAGATGAAAATGAATAATTATTATTATTTGGTACGTTTCAGTTACTTCCCCTACCCCCACCCCCATTCTATTACATCTGTTTGCTGTGATTTATAGGTCCTGTCCTCAGCAATAGAGTCCAGAAATCTACCTGTATTGTCGAGGTATATATTAGCTAGGATATTTCCAACTACAAGTAACAAAATGTATAACTAAAAGTGTCTTAAACAAAACATTTATTATGTTGTGTGCACGGAAGTCCCAAAGCCAGTTGATTCAGTAGCTTAAGCATGCTCCCAAGGACCCAGGCTGTTTTCAGCATTCTGTTCCACCACTCTCTACTTGTTGGACTTTGTCCTTAAGCTTTTGCCTTCATAATTGAAAAAGGCTGTCCTTGCTGCTGACACTGGGTTCTCACACAATCACAACCAAATATAGGGAGGACTATCTCCCTTTTCATCTCTTGAATAGGGAAGAAAAGACTTTCTTGGAAGCTCTCACCTTCACCTTCTAATCAGACTCCTCAGACTTTCTGGTCCCATGTATTTTGGTAGCCTATACCCTTGCTAAAAGCGGTGGAGCGAGTGTCTGGTATTTTTAGTCTTTATAGTGGGAAGTGGTTTCATAGAAGACAAAAACTGGAATAGTAATAGGCAGTGGAGAAAATCACTATGGTGATATTTTTGACAGCTCCCCAGAGCCTTCATAAATGTGTGAAAATGGTAATCTGAAACTTTATGGTGACTTAATAAATGAGTTTTATTCATTATTCTAAACTTTGACAAATGTGTTTTCTATTTTGAAATATACACACTGACTCAAAATGGGAGTTGCTTCTATACCAATTATGTATTTTTCCCCTATTAATCCTGTTGAGTAGATTGAGATAACATCTTTATTTTAAATCATTCAATTTCCTAAATAGCAAAATTGCAAATACTTTTTATTCTTTTGTTTTTGAGATGGAGTTTTGCTCTGTCGCCCAGGCTGGAGTGCAGTGGTGCCATCTTGGCTCATTGCAACCTCCGCCTCCTGGGTTCAAGCGATTCTCGTGCTTCAGCCTCCTGAGTAGCTGGGACTACAGGTGCACTCCACCACGCCCAGTTAATTTTTTTTCTTTTTGTATTTTTTTAGTAGTGATGGGGTTTCACCATGTTGGCCAGGCTAGTCTGAAACTCCTGACCTCAGGTGATCCGCCCACCTTGGCCTCCCAAAGTGCTGGGATTACAGGTGTGAGCCACCGTGCCCATCCACAAATACTTTTTATTCTTATAATAAGAAAAATTCGACAAAGGAGGATGGGTTATCATGAGGGAAGTAAGCAAAAGATAATAGGATGGCATAAAAAGAAAGAGGAGATAAAAAAGGAGAGGTGAGGTGGAAAGAGCAGTGACTAATCCAGATGGTCCAGTGTGAGAAAGCTGGGTTAACTAGGTCACTTGCCGCTTGGAATGACAGGCAGGATAAGCCATTAAGACAGGGGAACAAATAAAAGGAAAGAGGGAGGATGTAGACTCCTTTTTCAGGCATGCATTCTGCAGGTTAGAATTTGTCTCTCCTAACCACATTGTGGGTGTGTCCCTGGAACTGCATGTTCATATATCTTGGCATTAGGATTCTGATGGCACTCCTTTTTTTTTTTCTTTTCACTTAAAGATAATTTGCCTAACACTAATGTTTGAAACAATCCATTTAAAATTTATGCCTCTTAACTTATTTCAGCAATAATTAAAGCAAGGTTAGAATAGGCCAAGGAAAATCTTATACCCTGAGTTTCAAAGAGCCAGACCTAAGTAATGAGGGCTTCATAAATATGTATTCCTCTGTGTAAAATCTAAGCCCACTTTAGGGCAAACAGCTCATCTAAACATACTAATTTTCTCGGATTTGTTTTAAGATTTAGAGGTTACTCCTTCCCCTCCATTTCACTGTTTCACCTGATTCTTGCCTTTTCCAAGTTTTCCCTCTTTCTACTTTTTGCTGTATATAATAAGCACTGAAAGATGATAGGTACTTTTCATTATTTTTCAATCTTGAGTAATACCAATGAGAGAATCTTGTTAAAATTCTCTTTGTTGTGATAGCGATCTTTTATGTTAAACAGATTTTTGTTACTCTTAATCTTTATATCTGTTATGAAGTAAAACAGATTTAGAAAGCTATACAAAAATAAATGTGTGCTCTAGCGGGTTATTATACAGCAGACATTCTGGTAGCCATCACCCAAATCAAGAAGTAGAATTTTCTAGCTACTCCAGCTCTCCATGTGCCTTGTCCCAATTTCAAACCTCTTCCTCCTGCAAAAATATCCACCATCCTGATTTTCATAATAATCACTTTCATGTGTTTGTTTATAGTTGTATGAACCAAGTGTACATCCATAGACACTATATTTTTGCCCATTAATAATTGTTTTGGTTGTCCCTTAAGTCTCTCATATCTACCTGTTCACCCCTCCACTTTCTCTTTTCCTTATGATATATCTATTGAAAAACTAGAGCTGTTTGATATGTAGTTTCCCACAGCTGAGTATCACTGTTTTCATACTTACAGTGCAGTTTGGCATGTGCCTCTGTTCTCTGTTCCTGAAAACTGGCAACTGCATTCAAAGGCTTCCGCAGACTTGGGTTTTATCCCTTTCAGTGAGGCTATAGGTTTTGTGTGTGTTCTTTCATAAAATGGCTGACTCTCTTTTTGTGACATTAGGAACTATTGATATCTAGATCCACTAATTCATTGGAGGTTGTAAAATGTTGACACTCAAATTCCATTTCTTTTTCATGTATTAGTTGGAATACTTTTATAAGGAAATGGATCTCCTCATCTACTATTTGGCTACCCAATGGTACAGTTCATGTAGAAAAGGCAGGATAAGTGATTGGTTCTTTTCCCCTAATTTACCAGTTTTCAACGTAATTAATTGGTTCCTTTTCATCCTCTGAAGCTGAACAATTCTTTGTTTGAGTAATATTATCATGAACTCATGGATTTCTATATATTTAATAAGATTTCAATGAATAGCAATTTTTTTTTCCTGAAGCTCAAATTGTCCTATCTTCAGCCAATAGGATTCTCTTCAAGTTGGCTCCTGAGCCCTTTTGACATATCCTAGTAAATTTTTGCCAGTTTCTTTGATATCTGATATCAGATGTTCCAGGCTCATTTTTATGGTTCCTTCCCTAGACATGGAATCCGTCATGTCTCCAAAAAGTCCTGATATCTTTGAAATTAGATTTCAAAGCAAAACCTTTGGGAAATAAAATTTCAAGACTACAGTCCAGGCATTAATGCTTGGTTCTACCTTGTTGGTTATTGTTTCTGCAACTTTTCAGTAGCAGAACTAGAAAACCTGTCTACTGATAAGTATACATATTAATATAACTCTACAAATAAAATATCTAATGATTACACTGATATTTCTAATGAAAGTTCAGGACTATGGGGTTTTTTACTTAGCTTTATTTATACTACATTGCATCTCTTTTCCCCACATCAAGATTCCTAGTTCCCAAGTATACAGTAGATGACAGTGTCTTAGTCTGTTTGGGGTGCTATAACAAAATACCATAAACTGGATAGCTTACAAAGAACAGATATTTATTTTTGACAAATCTGAAGGTTGGGAAGTCCAAGATCAAGATACCAGTAGATTTCATGTCTGGTGAGGGCCTGTTTCCCAGTTTATAGGTGGCTCCTTCTTACTACGTCCCCACCTGGTGGAAGGGGTGAACAAGCTACCTGGTGCATCTTTTGTAAGGGCACTAATCCCATTCATGAGGGCTCTGCTCTCGCGATCTAATCACCCCCCACAAGGCCCTACCTCCTAATACTATCACCTTGGGGGTTAAGATTTCAACATATAAATTTTGGGGGGACACAAACATTCAAACCATAGCAGATGAAATTAGAATATCTCATAATTACTCATTAACTTTATTCCACGTTACACACACAACAGGATCAGAATAATAATACACATACTACTACCAACAGCATAAGAACAAAAAACAGCTTAAAATACTTTTTTCATATGCTCTCCCTTCTCTGTTTTTTAATAGCAGTGCTATATCTGCATTATGTACAAATGTAGCCTTTACATGTTATGCTCTCTCTTAACTCACACTTATTATTAGTTTCAGGTAACTGTCTTTAATGTATACCACCAGTCCTCATGTTGATACATCTTTTAATGATCTGAAACTCATTCACTATAGAGTCTTTAGGAAGAACTAAAAAACAGTATTCTCAAAGTTTTTGTCCTCACTCGTTTGTGTGAATGCCTGGTAACCTAGTCATTGTAAATATTGTTCAGTGGCTTTTATAGTTGAGCATTTTAATGCTGGTTCATATTGTATTCCTTGAGTCTCTTTAGTATGTTATTCTGTTTTCTTTTGGCATAAAGTATTGTTGTAAAAAATATGATGGAAATCTAATCTTCTTACCCTTACAAATCACTTGCTGGTTTTGACTTCATAGCCAATGGAATATTTTCTTTTTTTTTTTTTTTTTTTAAGTTCATCCATCTTACTAGAAATACATCTTGGTTAGTTGTTCTAGGTCAATATTCTCAGCTACATAGTGTGCTTTTTCAACATATAGTTTCATATTATTGTTTAGGGAAAATTTTCTCCAACTATAGTTTTAAATATTTGTTTTGTCCCCTTGTTTTACTTTTCTTCCTCATAGATTCTGGTTATTTGTGGTTGAATCTTCTCATCCATCTTCAATATTTGTCAATTTCTCTCTAATGGTTTTAATCTTTTTCTTTATTTCTTTTTCATTTAAATTTTTTTCTTCTTTTTTCAATCTTCTATTTCTTCTAGGGCAAAGTTTGTTTTGTTTTCTTTGCTCTTCTGTTTCTCCTAGTATAGTTTCATTTCTGAAATAATTTTTATTTTATTTCTAATTGTCCCCTGAGTTCTGCCACCTCAATTCTGAGTTTTTAAAATTTGGATTAATGTTTGCATTTCATTTCTTGTATCATTTTCTTAATGTATTTTAGCCTCTTTTGAAATAGAAAGTTATAGTTTGGATTTGTTCTGTGAGCATGTCTTTCTTGTGTAGGGATTATTCTGCTCATTTTTTCCCCTTAGGAATAACTGCAAGAGATTTTGCCTCAATACTTTTCTGTTTTAAATTTTTACGTGAAAGTGGCTTTCCATAACTGTTAGTAGGACTGATTCGTGATTTTTGGGTAACTTCTCTAACTTCACACAAACTCCCTCTTCTGTTGTTTTTATGTATTAAAAAGAGTCAGCTTGCCTTATAAGATTTCCTGGTTCTGTTCCCTCCTCTCCCTTTATTTGGGCTTCCTTTATCAGTTGTTCTACTATCCATGTCTCTGTCCAGCTCAATTTTGATTCCACTTGGCATTTCTCTTTAGTGTGACGTGGTCCTGGAAGAGGGTCCTGGAAGGGAATCCTGGAAGGGTGCCCGGGCAGGTCATGTTTCTAGAGAGAAATCATAAGGTCTAGATTGCTTAAGCACTCTCAGTCTTTGTAGCAGACCTTTTGCACTCACAACTTGTGGGTTGGGCAAGACCTACCCACGTGCTTCCCAGTAAATAGCCGTTGCTGTTTTGGGCTTCCCTCATTCTCAAGTCTGTCAAAGTCTGTCAAGTTTCATTGCTTCCCCCCTTGCTTCCTCCTGCTCAGATGCTGATATAATTCAGGTCTTGTGGCTGTTTGGTGGTTTGTCTTCATTTGTCAGTGTGGATGCCTGGTAACTAGTCATTATAAATATTGTCTCTGAGTTTTTTATTTTGTTAAGTAGTTACTCTGTTTTTATATTGAGATTTGGATGTTAAAATATACTGCTGCCACTGTCATCTTCCCAGAACCCACTGAATAGATTAAAAATATTCTCTTCTTTGGCCGGTCAAGGTGGCTCCTGCTGTAATCCCAGTGCTTTGGGAGGCTGAGGCAGGCGGCCAGGAGTTCAAGATGAGCCTGGGTAACATACCAAGATCCCATCTCTACCAGTAAAAAAAAAAATAGCCAGGAGTGGTGGCACACACCTATAATCCCAGCTACTTGGGAGGCTGAGGCAGAAAGATTGCTTGATTCCAGGAGTTCGAGGCTGCAGTGAGCTATGATCCCACCACTGCACTCCAGCTTGGGCAATAGAGTGAGAACCTAACTCAAAAAAAAAAAATTCTCTTTGCTACATAGAATCCCCATTTTCACAAGAATCAGAAATGGTAAACTGGTATTAACTTTCTAAGCTTTGATAATGTAATTGTAACTTCAACAGTTTAGGGAATGTGTTCTCAATGTTATAAAATCCTCTAAGAATTGTATAGCAGTGTATTTTTTTTCAGTCTACTTCTGGTATGATTAAAGAGAGAAAATATCTGTGTCCTAGAACCAGTTAAAAAAATTAAGTGTTCCAAGTATTAATGGAAACCAAATTTACACAAAACTTTGGTACAAAGCAGTTCGTAAGCAGAATATTACAAAAATAACAATTTCTTTTTTTTTTTGTGAGGGGTTTTCCTGGAAAAGCTGCTAGACAAATTCTAAAAGAGCTGTAACACTAAAAAACAACAATTCTTATTATCGTAGAGGAAGAGGTCTATTTACACAGTGTTTTCGCATACACTACCTCATTTAATCCTCAAAATAGTCCTCTTAGGGAGATATTGTTATTATGCGTTCCATTCTTCGTCAGAAAAAAAAATTGAACTTAGAGAACTCAAATGACTTGATTTAAGATTGTAGCAAGAAGGACTCTTACCACCTCTACCTGCAAAGTGTTCACTTTTCCACCAAGGGCTCAGCTTTGGTGAGATCCCTGTGTAGCATGTGGAAAGAAGTAGAAACGTGCCTAGTCAGCTCTATCAGTCATATACTCCCAGAGGACCCACAGGGTGACAGGTGCTGCAGGCAGATCCCTCTTATGGTCTGGCTAAAAGCTTTGTCTAGCACCTTAAAGCCTGTAAGTGACAGGAGTGGCATTTGAATTGAGGTTTTCTGACTATAAATCCTCTGGTTTGTTTTTTCTTGCTAGCTAACATCCACTTCAGCAGAGAGCTGTGTGGAGCCTGTAGCTTGAGCAGCTCCAGGTGGCATCACAAAATCTGCGTGTTGCTGAACATGAGTACCTTTGATTCATGGTAGGTGTGAGAGGACCATGTCAGAACATTTCTGGTGATTGTGGCAGCATTTCTCAAACGTTTACTCCTGAGTGCTCCGAGAGGCAGAGAGGAGGATCCTGTCCTATATCTCCATGGACTCTTTTATTACATTCTAATATTTTTACCTTAAAATTCATGCTGAGAGAGATTGCTGGCAAGATGGCTGAATAGCAACAGCTCTGGTCTACATCTTCCAGCGAGATCAATGCAGAAGGCGGGTGATATCTGCATTTCCAACTGAGGTACCCAGTTCATCTCACTGGGACTGGTTGGACAGTGGGTGCAGCCCAAGGAGGGCAAGCTGAAGCAGGGTGGGGCATCGCCTCATCCAGGAAGCACAAGGGATTGGGGGAACTCCCTCTCCTAGCCGAGGAAAGTCATTAGGGACTGTACCATGCACTCCGGCCCAGATACTGCACTTTTCCCAGTCCTCACAACCCACAGACCAGGAGATTCCCTCCAGTGCCTACGTCACCAGGGCCCTGGGTTTCCAGCAAAAAACTGGGCGGCTGTTTGGGCAGACACTGAGCTAGCTGCAGTTTTTTTTTTCATACCTCAGTGGCCTGGAACACCAGGGAGACAGAACTATTGACTCCCCTGGAAAGGGGACTGAAGCCAGGGAGCCAAGTGGTCTGGCTCTGCAGGTCCCACCCACACAGAGCCTAGCAAGCTAAGATCCACTGGCTTAAAATTCTCGCTGCCAGCACAGCAGTCTGAGCTCGACCTGGGACTCTTCGAGCTTGGTGGAGGGAAGGGTGTCCACCATTGCTGAGGCTTGAGTAGGCAGTTTTACCCTCACAGTGTAAACAAAGCCACCAGGAATTTCAAACTGGGCGGAGCCCACTGCAGCTCAGCAAGGCCTCTGCCGCCAGATTGCCTCTCTAGGTTCCCTCCTCTCTGGGCAGGGCATCTCTGAAAAAAAGGCAACAGTCCCAGTCAGGGACTTATATATAAAACCCCCACTTCCCTGGGACAGAGCACCTGGGGGAAGGGGCGGTTGTGGAGGCAGCTTCAGCAGACTTAAACGTCCCTGCCTGGCAGCACTGAAGAGAGCAGTGGATCTCACAGCACAGTGTTCAGGCTCTGATAAGGGACAGTGTGCCTCCTCAAGTGGGTCCCTGATACCCGTGTATCCTGACTGGGAGACACCTCCCAACAGGGGCCGACAGGCACCTCATACAGGAGAGCTCTGGCTGGCAACTCGTGGGTGCTCCTCTGGGACGAAGCTTCCAGAGGAAGGAACAGGCAGCAATCTTTGCTGTTCTGCAGCCTCTGCTGGTGATACCCAGGCAAACAGGGTCTGGAGTGGACCTCCAGCAAGCTCCAGCAAGCTCCAGCAGACCTGCAGCAGAGGGGCCTGACAGAAGGAAAACTAACAAACAGAAAGAAATAGTATCAACATCAACAAAAAGGACATCCACTCAGAGACCCCATTTGAAGGTCCCCGACTTCAAAGACCAAGGGTAGATAAATCCACAAAGATGGGGAAAAACCAGCGCAAAAAAGCTGAAGATTCCAAAAACCAGAATGCCTCTTCTCCTCCAAAGGATCGCAACTCCTTGCCAGCAAGAGAACAAAACTGGACAGAGAATGAGTTTGACGAATTGACAGAAGGAGGCTTCAGAAGGTGGGTAATAACAAACTCCTTTGAGCTAAAGGAGCATGTTCTAACCCAATGCAAGGAAGCTAATAACCTTGAAAAAATGTTAGAAGAATTGCTAACTAAAATAACCAGTTTAGAGAAGAACATAAATGACCTGATGGAGCTGAAAAACACAGCACAAGAACTTCATGAAGCATACATAAGTATCAATAGCCAAATTGATCAAGCAGAAGAAAGGATATCAGAGATTGAAGATCAACTTAATGAAATAAAGCGAGAAGACATGCTAAAAAAAAGAATGAAAAGGAACAAACAAAGCCTCCAAGAAATATGGGACTATGTGAAAGATCAACTCTACATTAGATTATTGTACCTGACAGTGACAGGGAGATTGGAACCAAGTTGGAAAACACTCTTCAGGATATTATCCAGGAGAACTTCCCCAACCTAGCAAGGCAGGCCAACATTCAAATTCAGGAAATACAGAGAAATTGAGGCAGCAATTAATAGCCCACCAACCAAAAAAAGTCCAGGACCAGACGGATTCACAGCTGAATTCTACCAGAGGTACAAAGAGGAACTGGTACCATTCCTTCTGAAACTATTCTAAACAATAGAAAAAGAGGGAATCCTCCCTAACTCATTTTATGAGGCCAGCATCGCCCTGATACCAAAACCTGGCAGAGACACAACAAAAAAAGAAAATTTCAGGCCAATATCCCTGATGAACATTGATGCGAAAATCCTCCATAAAATACTGTCAACCCAAATCCAGTAGCACATCAAGAAGCTTATCCACCATGATCAAGTTGGCTTCATCCCTGGGATGCAAGGCTGGTTCAACAAACACAAATCAATAATTGTGATCCATCACATAAACAGAACCAATGACAAAAACCACATGATTATCTCAATAGACTCAGAAAAGGCCTTTGACAAAATTCAACAGCTCTTCATGCTGAAAAGTCTCAATAAACTAGGCATTGATGGAATGTATCTCAAAATAATAAGAGCCATTTATGACAAACCCACAGCCAACATCATACTGAATGGGCAAAAACTGGAAGCATTCCCTTTGAAAACCGGCACAAGACATGGATGCCCTCTCTCAACACTCCTATTCAACACAGTATTGGAAGTTCTGGCCAGGGCAATCAGACAAGAGAAAGAAATAAAGCATATTTGATTAGGAAGAGAGGAAGTCAAATTGTCTCTGTTTGCTGATGACATGATTGTATCTTTAGAAAACCCCATTGTCTCAGCCCAAAATCTCCTTAGGCTGATAAGCAACTTCAGCAAAGTCTCAGGATACAGAATGAATGTGCAAAAATCACAAGGATTCCTATACACCAATAGCAGACAAACAGCCAAATCATGAGTGAACTCCCGTTCACAATTGCTACAAAGATAATAAAATACCTAGGAATACAACTTACAAGGGATGTGAAGGACCTGCAAGGAGAACTACAAACCACTGCTCAGGGAAATAAGAGAGGACACAAACAAATGGAAAAACATTCCAGGCTCATGGATAGGAAAAATCAATATCATGAAAATGGCCATACTGCCCAAAGTAATTTATAGATTCAATGCTATCCCCATCAAGCTACCATTGACTTTCTTCACAGATCTAGAAAAAACTACTTTAAATTTCATATGGAACCAAAAAAGAGCCCACAGTCAAGACAATCCTAAGCAAAAAGAACAAAGCTGGAGGCATAATGCTACCTGTCTTCAGACTATACCACAAGGCTATAGCAATAAAAACAGCATGGTACTGGTACCAAAACAGATACATAGACCAATGGAACAGAACAGAGGCCCCAGAAATAATGCCACACATCTACAACCATCTGATGTTTGACAAACCTGACAAAAAACAAGCAGTGGGGAAACGATTCCCTATTTAATAAATGGTGTTGGGAAAACTGGCTAGCCATATGCAGAAAGCTGAAACTGGATCCCTTCCTTACACCTTATAAAAAAATTAATACAAGATGAATTAAAGGCTTAAACGTAAGACCTAAAGCCATAAAAACCCTAGAAGAAAACCTAGCCAATACCATTCAGGACATAGGCATGGGCAAAGACTTCATGACTAAAACACCAAAAGCAACGGCAACAAAAGCCAAAATTGACAAATGGGATTAATTAAACTAAAGAGCTTCTGCACAGCAAAAGAAACTATCATCAGAGTGAACAGGCAACCTACAAAATGGGAGACAATTTTTGCAATGTATCCATCTGACAAAGGGCTAATATCCAGAATCTAAAAAGAACTTAAACAAATTTACAAGGAAAAAACAACCCCATCAAAAAGTGGGCAAAGGATATGAATGGACGCTTCTCAAAAGAAGACATCTATGTGGCCAACAAACATATGAAAAAATGCTCATCATCACTGGTCATTAGAGAAATGCAAATCAAAACCACAATGAAATACCATCTCACAACAGTTAGAATGGCGATCATTAAAAAGTCAGGAAACAACAGATGCTGGAGAGGTTGTGGAGAAATAGGAATGCTTTTACACTGTTGGTGGGAGTGTAAATTAGTTCAACCATTGCGGAAGACAGTGTGGTGATTCCTGAAGGACCTAGAACTAGAAATACCATGTGACCTAACAATCCCATTCCTGGGTATATACCCAAAGGATTATAAATCATTCTACTATAAAGATACATGCACACATATGTTTATTGCAGCACTGTTCACAATAGCAAAGACTTGGAACCAACCCAAATGCCCATCAATGATAGACTGGATAAAGAAAATGTGGCACATATACACCATGGAATACTATAACGCCATAAAAAGGATGAGTTTATGTCCTTTGCAGGGATATGGATGACACTGGAAACCATCATTCTCAGCAAACTAACACAAGAACAGAAAACCAAACACTGCATGTTCTCACTCATAAGTGGAAGTTGAACAATGAGAACACATGGACACAGGGAGGGGAACATCACACACCGGGACCTGTTCGGGGTCGGGGGCTAGGGGAGGGATAGCATTAGGAGAAATACCTAATGTAGATGACGGGTTGATGGGTGCAGCAAACCACCATGGCACATGTATACCTATGTAACAAACCTGCACGTTGTTCACATGTACCCCAGAACTTAAAGGATAATAAAAAAAATTCATGCCAACTTTAAATTCTATTTTGTAATATATCTGTGCTATTTAGATACTAAAAGAATATTTTGCACTACTTGCCAGCAGGTAAAATTGTTATAGCTGGTAATAATACAGAAGATAAAATACAGAAGGTTTATCCAGTGGCTCTTAGTACCTTCTGGCATACCACCACGTAACCCTAAAGTGTTGCTAAGTTTGAAAGCAAGAGGAGTGAAGAGAAGTAGGCTGCAGACTCATCATGGGAGTTTGAAGATTCTGCTAAACATTTGGGCTTTATTATGTGGAAAAAGAGGAGCCGATGAAGTATTTTAAAAAATAAAGTAAACTGATAGGATTTGTGTTTTAGATGAATGGCTTTTGAACTTCTTTGATCACCATCATCTATTAATAAGGAAGACACTTTGCATGCTAATTCATACACAGATTATGGATAGCATATATGTATGTGTATATATGAATATTATATGTAAAGAAAATATGATGAAACTTTTTTTACCCTCGTATTTTCCATTTTAATCTATTTCATCTAGAAAAGTTAATGTGATTCACTAAATTGGTTGCACCTCACAATGTTTTCTTACTTTGGTGGCAGTATGTAAGAAGGATGGTAGAAGGGAAATAGCAAGAACATTCAAAGTGAAGATAGGCCAGAATAATAGAATATAAAGCAAGACAGTGGCAGTGGGATGGAGCTAAAATCCACCGGAATTGGTTACCAATTATCCATGAAGATAATGTTGGGTTTCTGGCTTGATTGAATGGCCATTCTATTTACTGAGACTAGGAAAGCAGAAAATGTAAGTTTGGAAAGAAAGATAATTGACTTCCATTTGGAAGTGATTTTGAAGTATATGGAAAACCTCTAATAGGTGACTGGATAGGAGAGTTGCAGCTCAGGAAGAAGATGTGAGTGGGAGAGAAAGATGAAAGATTCAGGACCCTTGAGAGTATGAGTTCTGATGGAAGCCAAGGGAATAGAGATGAGGTTGTCAGGGTGAGTGTAGAGAGTCAAATGAGACGGCCAAGGAGAGAACAGAGAGAACCCTGAAGAACACCTTCACTTCAGAGGATGAAGAAGAAGAGCCTGCAACAGAAATGGGGAAGCAAACCAGGAGAGTAGAGTGGCACATAAGCCAAAGAAGAGGACGTTTCAAGGAGGGAACAGTCAGCAGTGTCCAATGCTGGAGGAAGGTCTGGTAAGACAAGGTTTAGCAATTAGGAAGCTATTATATTCTCAGAGTT
Organism: Pongo pygmaeus; assembly: GCF_028885625.2. Classification (NCBI taxonomy): domain Eukaryota; kingdom Metazoa; phylum Chordata; class Mammalia; order Primates; family Hominidae; genus Pongo; species Pongo pygmaeus. The sequence goes on from NC_072384.2 coordinate 90,542,987, forward strand.
AGCAACAAAAAGAGGTGGTGGTTTAGGCATGCACTTGTGAGGAGAAGGGTGGTAAACATAACAGGTATGTCCTGGGAGGTGAGTGGAGAGGAGTATCCTGGCCCCTGGCAGCAGGTCCAGAAGTAGGTGAGGTTTGGCTGCTCCAGGGAGGTAGCTGGCACCCGGGACATCTGTCAGCCATTGCAGAGTTGCAAGCCTTGCTCTGGGATTCAGATGCAGATAGTCAGTATCTAAAAAGAGGATGTGAGTGAGGCAGAAGCTCAGTCCTGAAAGGGTAGCAGTTCTGGTCAGGTCTCCAAGCCTACAGTTGATGCACAGGGATTTAGGCTGGTATCAGCTCTGGTGTGCAATGTGTGGGCCAGACTCAGGACATAAAGCAGAAGACCACTTGTAAGTACTGATGCAGAAGTTCAGGGCAAAAATGAGAAGCCAGGTGAGTTAGTTGCTGTGTTAGAGATAAAAACTACTTCCATTTCTTCAGCCTGGAAAGAGGACTGATTTAAGGTGGGGGCCCGCGGGTGGGAGTCAAGCAGTTTTGCTACTGGGATAGGAATGCTTCAGAGGGTTGAAAGCAGTAGGCAGAGGCAAATCACGAATGCAGTGGTCTCCAGGCTGGTGTTCACCACTGGATCACACTTCTTTTTTTCTTTATTCAACTGCCTATATGACTAGCTTCTCAAATGCTCATCGGTTTTAACATCTCATTGTTCTCTCATCTCAGTGTGTTAAATACAATTTTTATATCTACTCATTTCTACTTGCATGTTAGTCATTTTATCTTTTTTAAAATTATAGTCTAACAGCATACATAATGTAAAATTAAAGAAAATATGACATTTGTCCTAATTATTTTGGATCACCTTCTTTTAAAAACAAACTGAGCATCTGGATTAAACTTTTGAACATCTGAACCAATATGCCACTTGATCTTAGGTGGTATCTTCTTTTTACCTCAACAAATATTTATTGAGAGCCTACTCTGGACAAGGAATTTATTAACTTCTAACCAAAAAATTTTAATTAGTCTGTTGTTTGAAGTGCCATCGACTTATTGTGCATTTGGTTCATTCATATAACTAATCCTCAAGGTGTGTAGGAAGATTAGCCACTTTGACTCAATCCTGTAAACTGTAAGCTTTAATGAGCTGAGCTCTGGGTAGAATTAGAAATACAAATACCAGTTTTTATATCTCAGGTTACTTTTAAATACCAAAATACTGTATTTGTTGGTACAATATCATTAGATTAGTATATCTAACATAACAGAAATAAAAACCATTTATGTTTTGAGAAATACTCAGAGAATTTATACACTATGTTAATATTTCACGTGGAGCAGAGGTGTGCCCAGTGCTTCTTCCTCGAGGACTAGGAGGGATATGGAGCAGTGGGAAGGAGGTTCCTAGGCCCCATTACTACCTTCCCATGCTGGGGCTTGATGCTGTCTGCTCCCATCAGGACCACTCATTCTCTGTGACCTGCCCTCCTCTCCTAGAGTAATTTATTTCAAACAGGTCCTTCTTCTCCAATCATCCTACTTGAGAAGAGTCAGGAAGTGGGAGAGAGAAACCCCTGTCTTGGACCTTAACCCTGTCTCAGATAGGGAACACCTGGGGACAATGTGTAGCAAATAATGAAAACTATATGTATTGGCCTGCTCAAGCAAGGGTGGCTTAAACAACAGGAAATTTATTTTCTCACACTTCCAGAGCCTAGAAGTCCAAGATCAGGGTGTCAGCAGGTTTTTCTTCTGAGACCTCTCTCCTTGACTTGTCTTCCCCTTCTGTCTTCACGTGGTCTTTTTCTATGCAAGTCTATGTCCTAATTATAAGGAAACCAGTCAGTTTGGACTAGGGCCCACCCCTAATGACCTCATTTTACCTCTATAAAAGCCGACTCCAAATATAGTCCCATTCAGAAGTCCTAGGGTTTGGATTTCAACATACACTTTTTAGCAGAGGGGATGGGAGAGGGGGGTTGGCGGGAGAGGTAGGAAGAGTTCAGTCCGTAACACCATATATGTCTATCTTTTTAAAAATCAAATACAGGCATTTATGTATTCTGCAAAATAAATGCCAAAATACCAGTACTGCAATTAATGTCACAGTTATTCTCATAACATAATGAGCTCAGTTGCTTAATTGCATGGTGGAAAGGTGGATTTTCTATTTTAATGGCCCCTAGAAGAGTCTCAGAGGCTACCAACTTTTAAAATTTTTTTAAATAAGAGGATCTTAATTTTTATTTTACTATATAGTTACTGTTGCCCATCTGTTTCATCTTGCCCTTGACTGGATATTCTTAATACATAGAAATGTAAATGAAAAGCTAGTTTTCAAAGGGTAATTAAAGGACTTTGGTAAAAAGGAAGAGAGCGACAAGAAATATTTGATTTAGGATGACTTGGATGACTGAAAAGAGAAAATCCAAATAGTTTTTTCCCTCTGGGTAGTCGACCAAGAAGCAAGCTCAGCATCTGAATTAGCTCAAAGGGAAAACAGACCAGTAGAAATGGGGTGTGAACTCCATAGCTAAGCTCTGGTCTGATAAAGTGACTTCCCAGCCAGGAAGCTCACACTGTTACACAGTGAGCTAAGTGTTCCCAGTCCCTCCCATCTGCCCTTAGATATGTACAGCAGCACCACAGTGGGGCTCTTTCGATTCTGCAACCAACTGTGCCAGCCCATAGAGTGCTTCACTTCTCCATGGAGCATTAACCACTCCCTAGCTTCTTCCTCCAAGTTTCCCACATTACATCTCTCCCTGGAGGCTGTCACGGGTTGGGGCTGGCACCTTTGCATTCCATCCATGTTTGCTTATTGATGAATCAATTGATTGATCAGACTTTACAGATTTCCTATCCCACCCTTTGGACAAGTCCTTTTAAGCTAAGTATCAGTTAATTCATTCTGCAAAATATGGGAAAATATGTAAAATATGGGAAGATGGTCTCTATGACTCTTTTTTGCCCTAACTTTATATAAATCTATGCTACAATTTCAGATTTTAAGGCATATTTTTTTAAATATCATGTATAGCTACAAAAGGAACTATAAATGCCATCGACTAACACATAGGGAAAGAAAAGTACCCTTTTCTTCCTAGGGTCTTAAGGCTTATTTTAGATGGGAAATTTGAGTTTACCTCAACGTTGAGTTTTCAACTCATTCCCCTGCTCTCTTTTGGGCCACTCTTGTTTATAGAGGTAAATCTAAGATCACCCTAAAACTATGTATAAGCTGAAATATTCATTATCAATGTCAGTGGCAGGTTCTCCTCCAGTGATCGGGCTATAAAACACAAATATAATTCTGAAAAGCAAAATTGTATAAATGCAAAATGACTATCTATATGATAGCATTATCAGCAAAGCTTCGCTCTTCCTCTTCTAACTAGAATTGCTAATTAATTGTTTTCTAATGCTCTTTTGTACAGCCCTGTGGAATATTTCCTTGAGACATTCACATATGCAAGGTGGCTTTGTGCTGTGTTCTCCTCCCACCCACTCATCACCCACACGCACCTGCCCTCCTGCTCCCCGCTGACTCAGCGGCCCAGCCTCCTCCCACACAGGCCCAGTGACCCAGCACCCACTCAACCACCTTCTTGTTTGTTCTCCCACAAACACACCCACTCATCTTCTCTCCTTCACACAGGTAGACGTTTTCACACTCCCACTGCTCAGCAGACAAAGCTCAAGAATGTGCTTTGGGCAGTAGTGGCGGGGCAAGGGAGAATAATTTTTTTCTAATGACCATTATGTTTTTTTCCTTGATCAACAAGCTTATCCACAAATGAGTAGTTGATAAACACTCATTTTTATGCTTAGATTATTTTTTCAATACTTCCTCTACTCAGTAATTGGATTCTCTATTTTTGAAAACTCTACCACAATGTATATGTATACACTTTGAGCATTGCAACTTGTTTCAGTGAAAACACACACCCCATCTTTTGTCTAAATTGAAATATTTCACTCACATTTTGACGTGAACGGGTGCACCAATGAGATAATGGCTTATTGGGATGGTTATTTGTAATGATGGTGTCTGAGCTATAGCTGGAATCAATAGGCTGCCTGACAAGATTAATTGGCTGTGAATTATGCTGGAGCAATTCCAGAGCCAATACCAGAAACAAGGGCCAGCCCACTCATCAAAGCCCTGCCAAGGCCTCCCTACTCTGTGGGGCTCGCCCCAGGGTAGGTGGGGAGGCCAACCTCTGCTACTTGTTTGTGTTTTTAAGGCTACTAGAAAGGCTTCCCTGAATCACCCTAATGTTGCTATCCTAATGTTCCAGAATTAAAGTCACTCCTGAGTCTTCTGAGTATTTAGAGTAAGAAGAATTAGAAAGATATTGCTGCAGTTTCTTCCCATTCATGGCAACTATTTTTATCCTTTCAAGGAGCTCAGATCATATGCCACATGGTGTGAACAGAATCTATTCTGCAATATTATGAATCCAGTCTTGAAGAGGAAATATGTGTATAATAGTGGATTTTAAGAAGTGGACTACTGAATTTGTGTTTATTTATTTATTTTTGGCTTTTTAAATATCATAGCTAATGTGAACTCCAGGAACCATTTGTCCTCCTCTTTTATCTCTCCAAGGTGTAGCACAGTGCCTGACATGTAGTAGCACTCAATCTGTGGCTGGAAACTTGCTTCAGATCCCTGGCATTTTATCTTGTCAGCACTAAGCTTTAGGGCCAATTTTATTCAACTTTATATGTACCAGTCTTTTACTCTTGATTTTGAATACAACTACTCTTTACTTTAAATTTCCACAAAAATTTGCTATGCCCTCTTATGTACTTTATCACTTTCTCTCTTGAATCATATTTAATCCTAAAGCTCTTAATGGCTCATAAGGACTTTTAAGGCAGATCTATATGATTTAACTTTGTATCCCCACCTAAAGCAAAGCTTCTCACGTAAAAATCTCCACATATAAAAAGGTGCAAGCTGGGTGCAAAAGCAAGAGACAAGTAAGTACCTCTTGGCTCATTCAACTGCCACATAGTGATAGAACTGCCACTAAGTTTCTAGTTGCTGGATTCTCGCTAAAGATGGCAGAATGAACACAGGCATATCTCTTATATCTCTTCTCTCAATAGAGAACAGGAGAGGGGTGATGAGTAGATGAGACATTTCATAAATATTTGTTGGAAAGAGAATGGAGGAAGGTTAACTGATGTAAAAGGAGAGAAAGCCATAGTCTGAAGTGTGTGCAGTGGGGTGTACTGAAGATAAATAAGGCATTTCACCTTGAAGACCTGAAGGAAGCTCAAGACTTGGAGTCATCAGTCTTGGCAGAGAGTGGGGGTGAGGTATGGAGTGCAAAGTTTGAGATAAGTTCAAAGCTTATGTATGGAACAGTCAACTACTCTTGCGCCCCAGATACAGAATATCAGCAGCCAAGCTACTCCCTCCTGCTCCAGGAGGAAATAAGAATTTTTTTTTTTAATCAAGAGACACCCAGTAGGAATGGCCTGAGCATCAGAAAAACCAAGCCTGATAGAAGAAAGAAGGCATGAGGACCTAAACAGTCAAATGAATTGCAAGTCTGCACTGGGAATGGTTGGATTATCTGTGCTCTCTCCCCTGCTACACAATGAAAGCACTATTAATCAGGCAACTAACCCCTAGGCCAATGTTTCTAAATTGTGGGTTATGAACTCAGTTATGATTAGTGGAGTATAAAATCTGTTTAATGGGTCATAACCAACATTTTCTTGGGTTGGGTTCCTTGAGAAGCAGACTTTGAGGTGGAGGTGAGAGTTCAGAACATTTATTAGGGTTTGTCCTTGGGACCAATATCTGTGGAAGGATATAGAATTGGACAAAAAGAGAATGTGAGCTGTGATGCAAGACCCAATGACTATTTCACCCAACCCCACAAGGAGCACTGAAGCTAGAATGGCTTTTCAGAGTTGTCCCACACCAGGCCAAGATGTCCAGGACTTTATTCTCTGTCATAGGCTGAATTGCATCTCCCCAAGATTCATATGTTGAAGTCCCAACACAGAGAACCTCAGAATGTAGCCTTATTTGGAAATACGCTCTTTGAAAGGATGATTAAGTTAAAACAAAGCCATTAGGATATGGCAGTAATCCAGGAGTATTTGTGTCCTTATAAGAAGAGAAAGACACACAGGGACACCCCACATGTACAAAGAACAGTGAGACTTCCAGCCACCGGAACTGTGAGAAAATTAATTTCTGTTGTTTAAGCCACTAAATCTGTGGCATTTTGTTATGGCAGCCCTAGAAAACTAATATCCCCCTCCGCCCCCCAACCCTTACTGGATGTGGCCACAGGAAGTATGACCTTGGGCAAGGCAGCTCTGCACTGAAGCAATCCCTGAAAAGGCCAACAACTGAAGAGTTCCCACCAGCAGCGGTCTCACAGTCTGGAGCAACTAGTCCCTTCATTGCAGTGTATCTAATGGATATATAATGGTCCATCACAAACATGAAAGAAAATAAAATTCAGTAGACTAGTAGAGAATGTCAGAGAGCATTCTATGAAGAGAAAGTAAATATTGTTTCACAAAACATTTTTGTCTTTATAAATATATGTGAGTGTGTTGACAGGGACTTGATGAAAAAGAATTTCTTACTGTCAGATAGGTTTGCTGGGCACAGTGGATCATTCCTGTAATCCCAGCAATTTGGGAGGCTGAGGCGGGAGGATCACTTGAGCCCAGGAGTTTGAGACCAGCCTGGGCAGCATGGCAAAACCCTGTCTGTACTAGAAGTACAAAAAGTTAGCTGGGTGTGTTGGCTGAGGTGTGAGATCACCTGAACACAGGAGGTCGAGACTGCAGTGAGCTGTGATTGCAACACTGACTCCAGCCTGGGCTACAGGAGTAAGACTCTGTCTTAAAACGGGAAAGAAAAAGAAAGAAAATAAAAAAGAAAGGAAAGGGAAGGGAAGGGAAGGGAGGGGAGGGGAGCGGAGGGGAGGGGAAGGGAAGGGAAGGGGAGGAAGAAGGAAGGAAGGAGAGGAAGAAGGGAAGAAAATAAAGAGAAGGAAAGAAAGAAAGGGAAAGGAAGGAAGGAAAGAAAGGTTCAGAAGTCACTCACCTAGGAAATAAATTAGAGGGGTTTTTTTTCCCAAAAAAGTTAAATATACAACAGATAACATGTTTTCTATACCATACAAAAGTGAAACCCATCACTCTACAAACGCCATCTACCCACACAGAGCTCTTCATCAGCTTTTGAGTGCTCTATTCTTAAATAGAAGTTGGCAAAAAAATACCATGAGGCATGTAAATCATACCTCTAACCTAAAAGAGAGGAGGAAACATGAAAAACAGAAAATGGAATACAAAGGGAAACTATAGAAAATAGAAAAATACTGTTTAAATGCTAATTTATAGCCTCAAAAATTATGAGATTTGTATCTATAAAATAAAAGCAGAATGCGATGATAAAAGAACAATTAGATAAAAAAGGAAGGAGCTCTTGGAAACTAAAAATATAATTTTAAAAACTTCAGTAGAAGGAGTAGGAGATAAAGTTGAGGAAGGCTGCTGAAAATAGAACCAAAAGATGAGTAGATTAACAATAAGAAAGGAAAGGTATGAGACTTAAGACTATCCATCCAGTAGGAACAATATCTGACTACAAGGAGCTCAAGAAAGAGAAGAAATGGAGGAAAAAGTGTACAAGAAAAGTTCCCAGAACTGAAGGCTATGTCTAAAAATCAAAGTACTCAACACAATAAATAAAAAACGGCCCACACCAAGGTACATCACTGAGATGTGTCAGACCATTGGGAATAATGAGAGAATCCCAAAAGCTTTCAGAAGAAGAAAAAATAATTAGTCTTATGCTAAGAGTAGGTATCAGAATGCATCAGACTGCTTGCTCAACTACAATATTGGACTAGAGAAAGCAATGAACAATGCCTTAAGAATTATGAGGGATAATTTCATTTATTTATTTATTTATTTATTGAGATGGAGTCTCGCTCTGTCGCCAGGCTACAGTGCGGTGGCGTGATCTCGACTCACTGCAACCTCTGCCTCCTGGGTTCAAGTTATTCTCCTGCCTCAGCCTTCCAAGTAGCTGGGACTACAGGCATGCACCACCATGCCCAGCTAATTTTTGTATTTTTAGTAGAGACAGGGTTTCACCATGTTGGCCAGGATAGTCTCGATCTCTTGACCTTTTGATTCACCTGCCTTGGTTCCCCAAAGTGCTGGGATTACAGGTGTGAGCCACTGCACCCAGCCAGGATAATTTCTTTTAAACCTAGAATGCAATACCCAGCTAAGCTATCAATGAAGTATGAGAGCAGAATAATTTCAGAGGAATTCAGAAAACTTATGTCTCATGTATCCTTTTATAGGAAGCTACTGCAGGATATGATCTAAGAAAATAAGGGGAAGAAAACAAGAAAGAGGAAGACATTGGATCCAAGAAATGGGGGATCTATCACCTTACAGATGAAAAGGAAATCTACATGATCTTTGTGAAGGTGATTTGAGCATAGCAACTCTGCAGGAAACCTGGAGAGCAACAAGCGAGATTAATACAGGACACACAGCTCTAGTAAGGATGTCACCAAGGAAATTAAAATCATTTGTTGTAGAATACTTTATGAATCTGAATGCAGTAAGAGGAGGTTTACACTTCTGGTGAAGAATAGGGAATGAATTTGTGATAGGCATGTAGAAAATTATGCAAACAAATAAAATAATAATCAACTCCTGGGAAAATAGGAATTTGTACCAAAAGTATCAATATAATCATATATATATGCCTCAGTTTTGAATAATATTTGTCATTTTAATTATGTAAAAACTGAATAATTATCGGCCGGGCACAGTGGCTCACGCTTGTAATCCCAGCACTTTGGGAGGCCGAGGCAGGTGGATCACCTGAGGTTAGGAGTTCGAGACCAGCCTGACCAGCATGGAGAAACCCCGTCTGTACTAAAAATACAAAATTAGCTGGGCGTGGTGGCGCATGCCTGTAATCCCAGCTACTCTGGAGGCTGGGGCAGGAGAATCGCTTGAACCCAGAAGGTGGAGGTTGCTGTGAGCCAAGATCGCACCATTGCACTCCAACCTGAGCAACAAGAGCAAAACTCCATCTCAAAACAAAACAAAACAAAACAACAAAAAACTCAATAATTATCAGAGAAAAACACTGTAATATAACTATATTGAAAGAATAAGAAGAGAATGTAAGAGACTAAATCCGTATCTCCCACAGAAGGGAGTCATAGATAATAATACCTGGAACTGAAAAAAAAAATCAAGAAACAGCAGTTTAAAATGTGGAGGTAAACACCAAAAGAAACAGCTGAGGCCAGGTGTGGTGGCTCACACTGAAAGACTTGAGCATGTTTGCTTTTGGGAATGGAAATGGAATTAGAACGTGCAGGTTGTACAGGGAAAAGGGCTGCTCTTTGTCTTTTAGACTTTGAGGAGCTATTTGGCTTTTAAAGCTCTGTGCATTTATAACTTAGATGGAAAATATAAACAATTTTAGAAAGAAAAATGACAATATATGTATTTTTGAGATATGGAGGCACACATTCTAAATGCTAAAAAGAGAAAAGCTTGAGAGTGGTTTCTTTTGGGGAGCAGGACAGGAGTTGATTTTCACTGTAATTATTACTAAGCCATTGATTTTATAGAGTTGTGAGGACATTACCTGGAGACAAATTTTAAATAAAAAATAAAAAAAGGAAAGTCCAGGAAGGAATTCAGGCATGAGGACATTTAAGAACTTTGAATTTTAGCTTTGTTGCTTGTATTTTCCCAATTTTAAAAATCTTTAACATCTTCCATACCAGGAGATAAGCAGTAAATGAGAACACATTTGAAAGCTCTTGGTAGACTGAAAATAACTAAGGGAGGTTCCCTTCTTTCCTCTTACAGATAAAACTTGGTTTTCAATAGTATAAACTCAATCTTTGAAAAACCCACCTCTTTCCCTAGACTCACAAGGGTGCTTCCATGACATCTTGGATATAAAAGGAATACTTAGTGTACATGTGAATAATTAAGTCATTTTTTTAAATGCCCTATGTGAAATAAGAAATGACCTCTGTGTAATTCAACTAGTCTTGCAATGAGACCCTTTCTCCAACAATAAAGTGCAATAAATAATTTACTCACATGACTTTTCTCAAGCTTTAATGATTTTTGAATGAGTCCCAGATTCCATTTTTATTTACAGCAGATTCCATTTTTATTTAACAGTAATTAGAACCAATCCACTCATTGTGGAATGCCATCAGAGCTGGGCTGTGGTGAATGGGTTAGGAGTAGGGAGTTGAGAAATTGATCCCCACAGCTCTTGGGGTAGGCAGCCCTCCTGGATCAGTAGCCTCTGGACAAGAGCAACCAAATTGTTTTACCCAGTGTTGTACAATTATGATTGTCTTTGGTTGCCATATCACAAAAAAGGTTGAGAAGCACTGCCTTGAACAGTTGCCATAAAAATCCCTTATAAGGACTGATAGTCTGATAGTCATTTAGGTAAAGTCTTGTTCATTTGTTTACTTACAAAATGTATAAGAAAATTTGCATATCTTTAAATGAGTTTTTGATGTTTCTAAATCTGAGTGGAAACATGTAACATTAGGTTTATGAATGAGTTTGAATAAAGTTCAACTACAAGTAACTTAATAGAGACCCCAATATAGTAGCTGAAACAATTTATATCATTATTCCTTCCTGTAAAAAGAACTCTGGAGAAAGCCAGCCCAAGGGTAGCGTGGTGGCCTCATTGTCTTCAGGGATCCTGGTTCCTTTCAGCTTTTGCTCTTACATGGCCAAGGTAATCTTCTTAGCAGGAAGCTAAGCCTCCTCCTCAGGGAGCTGGGAGCCAGTATGTCCACACCCCAAAAACAGGATGGAGCAGCAGGATGGAGCAACAGGATAGAGGAGGAGAAGAACAGTGCACCCTTTTCCAGGGGGGAGTTCCCAGAAATCACCATTCTATTTCCATTTGGGTCTCCCTAGTCACATGACCACACAAAGCTGTAAGCATGGATGCAAAATGTGTTCTTTTAGCGGGGTAGTGCTATGTCCAGCTTAAAATAGCAGTACTATTAGTTTGAGAGAGAAGAGGGAAAAGGGATATTTAGTAGGCACCCATGTCTTTACATGTTTTAGTAACTGCCATGTAATTCACTTCAAACAAAAACAATCTGTCCATTAGTCATTTTATATATACTGCTAGAAAGGTTAACATAAGCATTAAGGAAGACCAGTTAGCAAATTTATTGTTTGGAGTCCCAATTACATATTTTTGTTGGATTTATTAATGATTTAGGCACTGTGGATAGAGGGTAAAAAGTCAGATTCTGAAGCTGATTGCCTAGCTTCCATTAATTAGCTGTGTGACCTTGGGAAAGTTGCTTGAATGCTCTGTGCCTTAGTTTTATTTTCTGTGAGATGGAGATAATAGTAATTGTACCCGTCTAATAGAATTTTGGAGGATTACATAAGTTAATACAATACATGTAAAGTACTTAAAATAGACTTAGCTACTAATACATCTTTCTCTTGAATTAAAACCTTTTCCTTGGCCAGGCACGGTGGCTCACGCCTGTAATCCCAGCACTTTGGGAGGCTGAGGCAGGTGGATCACCTGAGGTCAGGAGTTTGAGATGAGCCTGGCCAACATGGTGAAACACTGTCTCTACTAAAAATACAAAAATTAGCCGGGCGTGGTGGTGGGCGCCTGTCATCCCAGCTACTCTGGAGGCCGAGGCAGGAGAATCGCTCGAACTCAGGAGATGGAGGTTGCAGTGAGCCAAGATCCCGCCACTGCACTTCAGCCTGGGCGAAAGAGTGAGACTCTGTCTCAAAAAATAAAATAATAATAATAATAATAAACCTTTTCCTTTAGACTCATAAGTAGCTGTGACAATCAGATTCACTCTCTTAAGAATTTCCAGGTATGCAGTATTTTCTTGGCTTTGCATTTATAGATATGCTGATCCCTAGAGTCAAACCACAGGGTTTTACTTGAGCTAATAAATGTTGTATCCCATAGTAGCATTATGAAAGGGAAAGGAGTTGGCATTGGCAAAATTGAACAATAACTGGTTTGTCTCTTTTCCCTCCCCTTCTCCCACTTCTTCTTTTTAATAGACTGTACTAATGAGATCACCTCCCTGCCCTCCACACACACAGTCTAAGTTTCCTGTTGCCCCAGGGCTGCATAGATTCTTGGTCTCTCTACCCTCTCCACCTCTCCCCTACCCATCCTCTGCACTACAGCGTGCCTTGCCTGGAGCCCTTCTCAGTTTTGCTCCCTAATCATTTCTGGCTGTTCAAAATGATGAAATTGCCCAAATTGAGGCCATTCAAAAAGCCATTTCTATGTGCTGCTTTATTATTTTCTAGGGTTTTTTTTAAGTTTCCTCAAATGTTCCCAGAAATAGAGAAGGTCTGTTTTCTTTCCAGAAAAGCAATATTTAAGATAAATTTTGATGATTAGTTGCATTTAAACTATAGCTAGTATACTTTCTCAGCTTTTTTACATAATAAAAGTTAGAATAAAGAAATCTCAGGAAAAAAAGGAAAAAATGTATCTTTCCATTAACTTGTGACTTTCATCTTTGGACCTAAGGCAACTGCTTCAGTTATTGCTCTTTCCTTTCTAGGAGGTAGGGGTAAATAAGGCCTATAGTACATGTGCCTCAACATGTTTTTTTCTGGGCAAAACTGGGAAGTTACACACATTCCTTCTGCTCATATTCTATTGACAAGAACTTAGTCATATGGCAATAACTAGATTCAAGGGAGGCTGGAAAATGTAGTCCATAGCTGGGCATCCCTGGGAGGTAGGAACTCTATTACTAAGAGGAGGAAGGGAGAGCAAATATGGAGCATGTTAGCAGTTTTTGCCACACAAATGTATCACACAGTTGCAATATAGTAAGATAATTTTATTTTGCTTTTTACTTAACATTATATCAAGAGCTTTTTTCCCATGTTACTACATGGTCTTCAGAATTATAAAGTAGTGGCTTTGTAATGATGTGTTGAGTGTGTAATCAATAATTATTTAATTCTTCCTGTTGTCAAAAGTATAGATTCTTTCCAGTTCTTCACTATTACAAACAATGTCACAATAGATCTTTTCATGAGTTTATATATATATATGTATGTATTTTATGTTTTGGGAATAATTCCCTTAGGATGAATTCCCAGAACTGGGATTACTAGGTCAAAGGGTGTGTAAACATTTTATGAGTCTTAATGTTTTTGTTCCAAATTGGTTTCTGAGAAGGCAGTTACCAATTTGTTCCCAAAAGAAAATGTGGACATTTTCTTATAAATGTGGGTGGAAGACACATTCACACATCCTTATAGGTAGGTTGTTTTCAGTTTTCAGGATCTGGCTAGAAACAGCACAAGGCAGCACAGGACTTGAGTCTGAATCCCTTGCTCTGTCACTTCCTAGCTATATAGCTGCAGGCAAGTACTTACTCTCACTATGCCTCTGATTTCTTATTTTAAAGTTGAGGAAACAAGTAATTCCCTCATAAAGTTGTGTGTTAATCATTAAGGCTGTTGACAAATACTCTGTTTTCCCATCTTCTATGCACATGTTAGAAATGTAATCTCCTGTCTCTTTGAAGACAGATATGACCTTGGGACTTGCTTTAGCCAGTGGAATGGAAGCAGAAGTAACCTGTAATTTCCAGGTATATGTTTTAAAAGTCTGTGTGTAATTTGCTACTTTTCTCCCTTTGCCGTATGCCTGGTTTGTGTCTTTTCCCTCCCCTTCTCCCACTTCTTCCTTTTAATAGACTGGAAATGTTCCAGATAGTACCAGCTCTTTAAACCTGAGTCCTAGAGTAAAGATGGCAGAGTGGAGCCCCAAGACAACGTGTGACAGATATGTAAATAGACCAAGAAATAAATCTTTGGGTGTTTTGAAGCACCTGAGACTTTGAGGTTGTCTGTTATTGCAACATAACCTAGCCTACCCTGACTGCTGCAGGTTTTCTCAAGATTAATGAGATAATATGCATAAGATATTGGACTAATGGTAGAACATTTATATGGGTCCTTTTGCAATAATATTAGGTTGGTGCAAAAGTAATTGTGGTTTTTGCCATTAGTTTCAGAGTTATTATTAATACCATTTATTCATTCAATGCCTTCCATATGCCAGGCATTTGTGTACATTATCGCTAATCTTCAGAATAAATTTGAAATATTATAAAAACCCCATTTTATAAGGGAGAAAAAACAAAGCTTGGAATGGTTAGCATTCTGCCAAATGTCATCCAGCTAGGAAGCTGCAGAGCTGGCTTTCAAACCTCATGCATTTCTCCCCTCTTTCTCTTTTTTCCTTGTCTTTGGAAATTTATGTCATTATTTTATTTTATTGCTATTTACATCATTGTGTGAATTCCTTTGAAACATTTGTTTATGAAATTCACACTTATTCTTGCAACAAAACCTCTATTTTCTTAAATTTATTGCAAGATGAACAGAAATAAATTGAGTCAAAGGTACAGTAGCTTACAATTCAATCCCTTGCTCCAGAAAGCTCATGAACTCAAGCACCTTTTTCATTTTTCTTGGCTTGAATATGCCTGAAAGCAGTTAAGAGATATGTGCTTATGAACAGAAAAAAAAAGGTGTTTCACAATTGGAGTGGAGTGAGTCAGGTCAGAATGAGCTAGATTCCATAAATTCTCAAACCCTAACATTTACATATTCTTTCTTTTTAATGGATTTATTGAGATATTATTCATATACCATATGTCACCCATTTAAAGTATGTAATTTAATGACTTTTAATATATTCACAGAGTTGTGTATCCACCATCACAATTGATTATAGAATATTTTCATTATCTCAAAAAAAAGCCTATATCCCTCAGCCAACACTTCCAAACCTTCTCATCACCTGACCCGTCCCCCAACCCTAGGTAGCTAATTACTTTCTTTCTCTTTCTTTTTCTTTCTTTCTTTCCTTTCTTTCTCTCTTTTCTTTCTTTCTCTTCCTTTCTTTTCTATTTCCTTCCTTCCTTCCCTCCCTTCCCCCCTTCCCTCCCTTCCCTCCCTTCCCCCTTTCTTTCCTTCCTTCTTTTTCTTTTCTTTTCTTTTCTTTTCTTTGCTTTACTTTGCTTTGCTTTGCTTTGCTTTGCTTTGTTTGCTTTGCTTTGCTTTCACAGAGTCTCACACTGTCGCCCAGGCTGGAGTACAGTGGTGCGATCTCGGCTCACTACAATCTCCACCTCCTGGGTTCAAGCGATTCTCCTGCCTCAGCCTCCCGAGTAGCTGGGATTACAGGTGCCCACCACCATGCCCAGCTACTTTTTTTGTATTTTTAGTGGAGATGGGGTTTCACTGTGTTGGCCAGGCTGGTCTTGAACTCCTGACCTTATGATCTGCCCGCCTCGCCCTCCCAAAGTGCTGGGATTACAGGTGTGAGCCACCGTGCCCAGCCGACTCTGTTTCTTTTTACAGGAGCTCCCAGAATGCCAGTTTCCCACCATCCCCAACAAGTGGTTCTTCCTCCCTCCCACTGCAGTCCCACTCCTAACTCTGCAAAGCTTTGCTCAATTATTTTTAATTCAAAGCTCAAATTCTAAAGTATCTGATATAATAGACTATTTTTTTCTATTTTTTTTTTTTTTTTTTACTTTGCTAAACTTAGAAATTCCTTGTAGTATAATACTAAAGGTTAAAAAAAAAAGTGTCTTCTTTTTAAAGCTCTCATCTGTTCATGATCTGATTAGCCAGTTTGTGGCATTTTTTAAAAATCTTTTCCTCTCTTTCATTTTCTCTTTTGAGCCATTTCACAGCTTGTTAGTACTTCTGATAATATAAAGTAGTCAAATAGATGAGATTAAATTAAATTTGCTCTCACATACAACTCTGGGTTTTAAAGAATATTGCTTGCAGGAAAGGCAGGAGGCCGAGGCAGGCAGATCACTTGAGGTCAGGAGTTCATGAGGTCAGTTCGCCATGTTGGCCAGGCTGGTCTTGAATTTCTGGTCTCAAGCAATCCTTCTGCCTTAGCCTCCCAAAGTGCTGGGATTGCAAAAGTGAGCCAGCATGCCCTGCCTGCATTACTTTTTGTAATGTTTATTGCCGTGGAAAATTACTGACAACTTGAATCAGGTTGTATTTGTTACTATGAGACTCTTAAATTATCTGAACCATATGGTTGGAAACAATGATTTCTAGAACTAGCACCAGCTTTCAAGGTTTGTTGATGGAAGAGAGTACTTAAGCTAATAAATGTAACTTGTTAAATGAAACGGGAAACATCAAAATGCAGCTAAGCATTAAGAAAATGAAAGAGAGAAAAAGTTCCCTAGGAGAGAAGAAATTAATGAAATGTGTATCTTAATGTATCCCTGAAGATGGTATTTCTGCAACATACTGAATTGAGGGTGAATTTACTAGTTTATGGGGGTGGGGGGTGTCTGGTTCTTTTCTCCACTTGTGCTGTGCTGACTTGTTTCGTATGTGTTTTGGATACATGTGGTGATAGCAACCTGTTAGTCTCTGGTAAAACCCAGTCCAAAGATAGGTGAAGCCTGGACATGTGAGGCAGAATAAGGATGTCCTAGAGCCACAAAATACATTAACATTGTGGGGCAGTTATGGCAACGGAAAAACAGTGTTACTATAGGGAGTAAGTAGGCACTTTATGGGCAAAGAAGACATGCCTTTTCTGTATGCAACGAGCTTTGCAAATTCTAACTCCACCCTACTTATAACTGCCTTGTTCTCATGAAGTTCACTGTCAGCAACTGTTTATTCACCAGGTACAATATTATGCATAATACACTGGGCTGAGAACTGTGAGGGATACAATATAGAAACGACAGGGCCCCTGGTCTTAAGATGCCATTGAAAAGCACAAGATTGTGTTCGGGAATCAGTAAGTCCAGTGTGTAGATGACAGCGTTAGTGGGGAAAAATGGAATACAGAGTTGAAAGGTGTATTGGACCCAGATTGTTAGGTTTTTGAATGCAAAATTTATATGTTAGGATGCTATTATTTGGAAAGTGGGGACTTACTCAATTTTTTTTTAACATTAAAAGAAAATAATCAAATCTGTTTCTGGCTATTCACATTTTTTTGGTCCCATTGGTATCTTTTTTTAGTTGGTAAATTTTCAGTGAACAAAAATAGTATCTATTTTGCTTAATGTCCAGTGTAATGTCATAGATTATATGTAATATTTAGGTTCACGTAAATAATGGCTGTTCTTAAAAATTCACGTTCTTATTATGGAATGAATAAAGGACCCTCATTTTTCTTAATATTTATTTAGCTAAACTATCATCCTCCTCACCAAGGAATAACAAGAAACCTAGGCAACTGTGGCAAATTATTTGCCCAAGAGGATCACTTTTAAACCCTAGTGAAGCTGGGAGCAGTGGCTCACGCCTGTAATCCCAGCACTTTGGGAGGCTGAGGTGGGCAGATCACCTGAGGTCAGGAGTTCAAGACTAGCCTGGCCAACATAGTGAAACCCCACCTCTACTAAAATACAAAAAGCCGGGCGTGGTGGCGCACGCCTTTAGTCCCAGCTACTCGGGAGGCTGAGGCGGGAGAATCGCTTGAGCCTAGGAAGTGGAGGTTGCAGTAACCCAAGATTGCACCACTGCACTCCAGCCTGGGTGACAGAGTGAGACTCCATCTTAAAAAAAAAAAAAAAAAAAAAAAAAAAAAACTTAGTGAAGCTATCAGGTATTGGAGAGCATGGAAATGCTATAAACCAATACATTCCGTATTTTATTGATTCAGCATTTTTTCAATGTTTTGTCTACAGACAGATCCCAGGGGATTAACATATATTTAAATTACCTAACTTTCCAGTTGGACATAAACAATCTTATCCTTCTCTTTCATTGTCCTTTATATCTTCTGTGGGGTCTCCTGGGCTTGTGTAACTTGTCATAATGGACAGGATGTGAGGGATGCTACGACAGACAGACACCATATTGTAAATCTGAAGAATGGACAGAGGAAAACTTAAAACAGAATTAGAGGAAAGAAGAAATGATGGTGACTATTGCAAAGCCTGGAATGATTCCCTTGGGAATTTAAGGAGGGAAAACAAGAGTTTCTGTAGTTTCCAGAAATAGAACTGCCTGCCAGCTTCCTTCCATCCTCCCTCTTAGCCTAGCTGCAGGAGAAGAACAGGCAGGCACATGCAGGCTGATGACTTTCCTGCTTGTGACAGCTCCAGATTACAAATGTGCAGAACAAGATTACAGTGCCAGCATTCCCAGGCCCAGGGAGCAAAGGCAGGTGGGCCGGGATGAGGTGAAGGAAAATTAAAATGAAATAAAATAAGTACGGGTGATAATGAAAAGAAGAGGAAGTGTGGGGTAGTATATATAGTGTTAAGATGCTAGGAGAAGACTGAGGGCATGAGACAGAAAGCCCTGTACTGCCTGGGCGTGTATCTGAGAGATATGTGGGTGTGTTTGCAGAGGAAGTTGTGGGGGCATGTGTGTGTGCAGAATGTATGTTAGGGAGGGGTTTTATTGGTATAGGAGTGGGAGGGTGTGTACTGCAGGGTGTGGAGTGCAGGGGTGGAGGGAAAAAAAAAGCAGAGGGAGGGAGGACTTTTATGGAGTGCCAGGAACACCCATTTCACAAAGGAAAATTGCCAGCTGCCAGCAAGTCAAATCTCCTTTGTGGGAACGGATCAGCTCCCCACAGTGGATTCTGGCCTCTGATCTGACCCCAGGATGTTTGCCAGATATTTGACCCCTGAAGGGAGGGACACAGTTTCTGGATTTTTACCACACCCTGATCCATGCTCTTTCCCAGAGACTGATGTGTTTGCTTATATATTATCATAGTGTTGGTCACAGGGCAGCATTGTTTGGCAGACAGTCTAGTGAATAGAACTGTAAGTTAGAAATAAATACTTTCCAGTCTTGGTTTGTGTGTGTGTGTGTGTGTGTGTGTTTGTGTCCTTTTTGATGGCCGTTGAAACCCTACGATAGTACTTCTGTGCCTTGGTTCCCAATTTTTCTAGTAACAAGAAAGAAAACATCAGCTAGATAAGGAAATATAGTGTAGAATTAATAACTGCAATGAATACATAATTTTAAAGACACATGGGTGACAGATTTTAATCTAATATGAGAAATAACTTCTACTAATTAGAATTGTTCAAAACTAGGAGAGGTTAGCATAAAATGTGATATGTGTCATATTATTCTACATATTCAAGTGGAGCGAAGATGACCAGTTGTAGGGTGTTTAGGGGGAATTCCAGCAGCAAATAACAGTATACTTAAGATGCCTGAAGAATTATGCAAAAACTCTTGAGATGTTATGATTCTAGGACTATAGTGTGCTTAAGCAATACAGAATTATCTTGAATATTTAAGTGTTATAAATATGAAATAATCAATACACAAAATGACCAAGGAACAAAATGTCCACTGCATGATTAGCACCTTTATTGGGCAACCAAGATGTATGGCATATAAATGCAGACAGAACTTGGGGCCCAAGTCTTCCACAGTAACCCCAAAACAAACTAAATATAGAGAAAGAAGGCTATGTTGTGCAGCAGGGAGAAGTATTCAATAAAAACAGGCTGAAACTCTTATCAGTCGTTCCTGAATAGCCTCTATCTGTTTCTATGAGAGATCCAGTCCAACTTAGTGGAGTACTGAAAGAATGCTAGAAGTGTTTTCTTCAGTGATTAAAAACTTTCAGATGTTTGTTGACCACCCAATTCAGACATATCCCAGGTCTCCGTTTGAGAGATGGTAGAGGAGTCCTCAGAACTTCCTTAGCTTTCCAAAAGCTGTTAAGACTTCTCAACAGTCTTGTTGAGTCTTAGTGTTCTCATTCAGTCTAATGTACTTAAAATCACGTGAGGATCTATTAAAAAGTGATTCTGATTCAGTACGCCTGGGGCGAGGCCTAAGATTCTGCACTTCTAAGAGATGCTGATGATGCGTGTCCACAGGCCACTCACAGAAGCAAGGCTGTAGGTGAAAGCAGATAGGAAACTCTAGGTACCCTGGGCAAGGGCAGACAATGCGTCAGGGGAATGAGATCAATACTACCCCATCCACAGAATCACAAAATTAAGAGTATAAAAGGAGAGAAGCCTTGTGATGCCATCTAAAAACCATCATTTGGCTCTTTAGTGGCGAATATAAGAGCACTGCGTGGGCTGGATTGGAGTCTCCTTAGGGTGGTGATAATATGGTCTGTTAGGGTACAGGGACTTCTTGGAAATTCCAAGTTCTGCAGTCAAGTAGATAAAGTTTGTTTTGGTCCCGTCTTCCCTGCTGGTCTCACACTTCTTAAAACATGACTTTTCCTAAGAGAAAACTGTGATCTTTTCTTTAGGACAGACCTCAACAAATTGCCTTAATTTCCTCTACGGAATCAGATGGGAAGGAATTTAAGGTGTGGCCTTTCCCGTGGAAGTCTTTAAGACTCCAAATTTTCAAGACACTACAGGATAAAGCTCTATCAGCAAAATGCCAAACTGTGACAAGTAGAAAAATATTGTGATGGGCGGGTTTGCTTAAATAGCCTTCTGATTCCTCCACAGACTGACATTACCCAGGATAACAGGAGTGGGGAGAAGTGTCAGTGTTGGGAAGGATTGTAAGAAGGGTCTCCATCTCATTCTAACTGATTAGAATTGAGAAGGTTGCAGGATTAAAATATTGGTGCAAAGTAAAGACATTTGAGGACATGGAGTAGCTAAGGTTGTTAACCATTCTCCAAACGCTTATTTATTTTACTTCAATGAATCAGAAATAATTGGATTCCACCCTGTTTCTCTTCTCAGAACAGATAGTAACTAATGTTGTACCGTATATTTTAAACTATACTAAGAATATAAGAATTACTTGCTTCAACCATCCACAACTTAGCTCACCAGCAGTGTTGTCCATCTGGAACATAACTAAAAACCAGGAATTATGCAAAAAGTTCCCTGAGTAGGCAAAATAGATGTCATTTTAAATTCATGCACTAAAGCTCATAAGAGCTCAAGGTTTTAGTATTTATATAATCAACATTTCCCACTTAATGGCAGTAATCCATTACTGAAAATCAGATGTTCTACATTTTAAAAGCTGACTAGAAACCTATTTCCCATTATTTGGAATGGAAAAAAATATAATGTGTTACACATCAGCTTTAAACCAACAAATTTCTTAAAAAGTAACTAAAACACAGAAAAGTGTGTATATGTAAGTAACAAACTACCATATTAATATGTAAAATGATCAAACCATGTTTGCTGATCATCTAAGGATTGATACAGTTAATAGCTACTTTATATGCTGTGATGTCTCTGTTAGTACCAGTGACAGAGAAACTTACCTTTGTTGATAATGAACACTTTTTAAAGTGTGTGCACATGATTCTGACATTCTACTAATTATATTTCTTTTCTTATGTATTGCTTTGTTAAAAATGTTCTGTTGAGTTATAAATATGCAAATATACATTTTTTCCTATAAAAACATAGCCAAAAATGATATATTGAGAGATATATATGCTCTATGAAGTTGGGTATTAAAAACCAATAAATATTCTATGGGAAAAATGTTAACTAGGAAGATATTTGCAGTACATGTCTAGTGCCGTGCTGGAGCCCATCTATATTGGTTCCCAAGAGATGATTGTTAAAGTTTTAGGAATTTTGCAATTCCTAAAAAGTCATATTGGTAACTTGAAATTGACCACGATGGGAGTATTTACACCACAAAAATAGGCAAATGCTATAAATCGGGGATTCCCTCCAACTCCATGAAAGCTGGTAGTAAGGCATTTACCAGCATTCCCCTGAGTGTTCCTATACTTTATTTTATCAAACGTAAGAGGTCACAGTTTGCTGGAGGGACTGTATCATAGTAAGGATATGCTAGACTTGTGTTATAATAAAAACAACCTCCAAACACCAGTGGCTTACACAACAAAAGTTTATTTCATGCTGCAATGAGGGTCAATTGAGGCCTCTGCTCTACTTAGTCACTCGGGAACCGTAAGCTGATAGAGGCTCCATTATCTCTATAAGAGGCTTCAGGGTTTACTGTGGTGTGAGCAAAGACATCTGGAATCAAGAGCTAGTTTTTCTATGCTTTGACCCACAAATAACATAATTCATTTTCCACCCATATCCCTCTGGCCAGAACTCATCACATAGCTCAGCATACCTATGAGAGCGCTGGGACACCTAAGGGAACAGATGGAATATTGGGAGACCAATGATACTCCTTTTACATATACACCATTATTTTATATGCCTCTAAGGAATAAAAACCCACTATCAATTAAACTATGACGTAAGGCTTTCTTAGAATTAGATATTTGGACATAGACCTTAAAAAAATCATTTATCTCTTTTTTGCATACCAAAGAAGGTAAATTAATCAAAATAAATTGGTTGAAGTGTTCTTTAAAACTTCTGCACATTTGAAGAAGGTTGACTTCTGATTCAGAGTCACTGGTATGTGCTTTTCTACAGAGCATCAGACTCTGTACGAGCAAGAGTAGGGGTGAGGAAGCATTTCTTAAAAGAGTGCTCTGTGATAGTCTCTAAGACTTTTGTCTAAACCATGGTCACACAGTATGCAAGTTTTAATTCTGGAGCTTTATCGATCCTATGAAGATGTTCATGGAGGTTTTCTAACAATAACAGATCCTCACTTTTTCTTCAATTGGCCTCAAAAGTTCCATTGTTGAGAGCTTTGCAGCTGTCTGGTCAGGCCCTGACACTAACAGCCAAGTCACTACGTTTTCAGCAAGCTTGTTATTTAATGGACCAAGTTCTCATATAACTAAGAGGCAACTATCTCATGAATGCTGCTTGGCTAAATGTGATTGTGAAAAGTCATAGATTATAAGACCTATCCTGAAGTCAGAGATGTTGAAATGTAAAAATAAATAGAGTGTGTTTTGGAATCTATTAAATGTCATACTTACCTAAGAGGAGCTTGAACTGAAATGCAGCCTTAACGATTTTTAAAAACTTGATGGGCAGAAAGAGAGAGGGCAACCTCTGTGATTTGAAAGTCACAGGTCTTTTTTTTTTTATCCCTAGAGATGACAGCTGGCAATCACTTTTAGGGAAGATTGTTCTTTCATTTTGAGAAAACAATCAGAATGAGTCATTTAGGTATTCAAACATAAGTGAAAGCCTTGTTCTGAATTGGTGATTTTCAGCCAGGGTGACTCTGAGTGGCTAATATCTGTATTTTAACTCAACAGATTTTAAATGCCTGTTTTGTGATCTACAGGAATGTATCTCTGCACGTTGCATCTTCCTTAGATAAATACTGATTGTCTTCAAAGTGTAAATTTGGATTATACTGGGACTTAAAGTATCACATATTGATTTGGAGATTTGTGTATATTCTTACTTAGAAGCAAAATCTGGCGATTTCATGTAGGATGTGCAGGCAAGATTTGCATCTCATGCTATCAGACAGACCACACAGAAGAGCAGAACTGGACTTGGTAGAGCTCAACCAGGCCTGGACTGTCAATGTCTGAGAGCCACATCAGGTTGAATCATCTACAGTGTATTGATGTTGGACTGTTGTGTTTTCATGCATTGTCCTAATGGGTGCCATGGAACATGTTCATGGTTTTACTGGTCTTGTAATTTTAGGAAAAGTACTAAGATGCTGGTGCCAATAAATGATAAGTGAAGAAGTAGGCCGTTCCCTCTTTAGAGCCTGGCCATGGATCTGTGCTTGGAGTTATGGATATCTTTGGCCTGCCTCCAAGGTTGGGTTGATAGGGATGGGAACTAAACAGGCATATCCCTTTTGAGGACTGAGAGTGGGTTCCAGCCTCTCTGGGTTCAGGAGTAAGCTAGCAGTGGTAGTACCAAAATGTGCTTCTCCTCTGTTATTCCCCAGCCTTCAGTTAAACTTGTTAAAAGTGCAACTTTGTCTCTGGGGGCTAGAATGAAGTAAGCGAAGGTCTGTTTCACACTGAGATGACATGACAAAGTGGAAAGTAGAATGCTTTCCTCTGAGGTAAAAGAGGTAGGAGTGGCAAATTAGGAGTGAAAGGTTTTTTTCTGCAATCACATTCACAATAGGGAATATGGAAGCCTGAAGAACTTGGAAGACCAAAAATTTTCTTTGAAGCAAGCATAAACACTGAAAGAAATGAAAGGAAAAATCCACCATAGCTCCCTGGAACCAGGTCATGGTCAAATAGTGCTGCAAATCTCAGCTGATGTCCTGGGTCCTAAGAAATCACTTTCTCCTAAGAAATCATACTCAGTACAATTATGGGTGTTCATCATGACAGCTCCAAGTCCTCAAGAAAATGTTAAGTTTGTCAAACTTGTGTAAGAGCACATAAAAATTCATGCCACCACTGAGAAAGACTTTTACACAATTTGTTAATGTAAAGAAAATATGGCCAGGCATGGTAGCTCATGCTTATAATACCAGCACTTTGGGAGGCCCAGGCAGGAGGATTACTTGAGGCCAGGAATTTAAGACCAGACTGGGAAACATAGCAAGGCCCTATCTTTGCAAAAAATTTTAAAAATTAGCTGAGCGTGGTGGCACACACCTGTGGTCTCAGCTACTTGGGAGGCTGAGGTGGGAGAATAGCTTGAGCCCAGTAGTTCAAGGTTACAGTGAGCTATGATTACACCACTGCTCTCCAGCCTAAGTGACAGAGTAAGACTCAATCCAACAAACAAACAAAAAACAACAACAAAAAAAAGGAAGAAAGAAAGAAAGAAGAAAGACATAATGTAGTAGCTTAACTTCCAGTCAGTTGGAAAGCTTGGTTACTGTAGATGTTGATATCCCTGAGAAACCTGGATAACCAGAGACTTGCTGTGTTCAGTCCATGGCACAGGCACTGCAGGACATTTTAAAGACAAACATGGTATTTTCCCTGAAAGCATTTGGAAATGTTCCCTGTGTGTTTCTAACAATGCTCTAGCAGCTCATATGAATCTAACAAGGATGAATGTATCTAAATCTTTCTTTATCCTATTTATATTTGTGGACTATGCAACATCTTGAGGATAATGAGTTCCATATGTTTACTACCCACTGTATAAAGTAATGCCATCTTTTATTTATCTTTAAACTACTTTCATAGAATTTCAATGGGTGCCCCTGAATTTTAGCATTCCAGGATTTGAATATGTTCTCACTTTAGGGCTGCCTCTAGCCCATACAGGCCTCTATGCAGATAAGAAACAGCACCCACTCTGGGTGCTTAATTTAGAATGGGTTCTCCCTCTTTCGGACAGATACAGCCTTATGCCAGATGCATGGCTCAGTGAGTGGAGCATGGGCTAGATTTCAACCCCAGTCTAGTCCCCCACCCCCATGTCATGCCCTTGGCTAGGTGCCCTTGCAAAGTACAACTGGTACAGCCATATACAGCAGCCAGGCCTCACCATAGAGGTCCTACAAAGAGTACAGATTTTGGTCATATCCTCTCTCAGGTGTCATCTCCCTAAAGGATCATAGTCTTTCTGTTGATTCCTAATATCGATCCTATTGATCCTTCTCTGCCTTCCTCAAGATATGGGGCTCAGGCTGAGGGGCAGTCCAGGCACTCTGCACTCTCCTTGGGACCCTCTGGATCCAGGGGCCGTCACCAGGCTGTTGGGCTCTAGGGCAGTTACAAAACAGGGGCCAGAGGAACCAGTCAATAATGGATTCCATTTGTAGAGCTTCAAACAAATAACCCAGAGAGGATCATCTTAAAATAATAGCTTAGGTTAATGTCCCCTAGACACACCATTTGCTTATTGCCCACACAGAGAGTTGTCAGAAACTTTTCTATCCCTTGTCTAAGCTTGGTGAGGTTTTTCTTCATTTTCTTTCCATCAGTTCAGAACTGTACCAACTGCCATCTATCAGAATTCGTTCTGTATTCCCCTTTCAAAAACATATTCAACGCCTAAATCATACAATAACTAGCAATAATATAAGGACAATACAACTTTTAAAAATTACTGAAGATCTTTTTTTTTAATAAAGTCTAACCCTATTCTTTTTAGATTCACTCACCTAGCACAGTATCTGACACATGATTGATACTCAGTGATGAATGAATGGCTAAGTACCCTCAAAGTCAGTTTCATTTTGGTTTTGTTTGTTGTTTATATATAAACAGTCTGTTGTAAACATTTGCAAGACCTGCATTCTCCTTGTTCTCTCAGTGATCACTGGAACTTGATTGTCTAACATTCTTTCATCTCAGATCTTTGTCCCCATATTTAAAATATATCAAGTATTTCTAAAACAAAACTTTCAGTTTTGATTATATCAGTAGATAAAATGTTTACATATTTTTCTTCCTTCTACTATAGTAGAGATTTTCGGGGAGAGAAACATTCAATACCAACCCCAACTAAGAGGTTTTTATCCTAAGCACCTTCTCTTCAATGAAGTATTCTGCTACTTCAAATTGTTTAGTTAAAAATGTTTTAAAATTTTATTACAAAAAATTTTAAACACATAAAAATAGAGTTAAAATAGTAAAAGGAACTAACAGATACCTATCATCCTGATTCAACAATTATCAATAGCACTTGAATTTAATCTATTTAAAAAATATGTGCCTTGACTTCTATTGTCCCTCCTGAGGTGGAAATTTTCAGGTTCTTTCTCCTCTTGTGAGAATTTTCATTTTCACCTCTTGTGGAAGGTTGAAAATTTATTTATGTAATCACATAAGCTCCCACCGCTTTCATGTACATCGTACACACAATGATATGAGATGCTAATTCAATTCCCAGTCACCGGCTGTTCAAGTGCTATTCCCACATTGCTGCTAGATAGTTCTCTGTTCTGATCGAGACACTTTTCTGTGGATCTCTCACATTTCTGCACACCTTGTGAGCAAAGCACCAACTTGTTCTTTCTTCCTGTAAAAGGATGTTTGTATAGTGAAGAGCCTTGAAAGCTGGAGCTAGTGTCTCTCTCTGGAGCAAAGGGCAGGTGTACTTACTGACCATTATAAAAGATTCAGTTTCCCTAAGCTCAGGTTCTCCTCCTGTAACCCGAGCTGCTGCAAGGGATGATGTCACCTGACCCTCTGTGCCACCTGTTGGAATTGGGACTTGAGGAATAAAGGCAAAAACACGGATACTCTGGCTATTGCTATTGATGTGAATAATAAGCCATTCTTCATCGCTGATCTTGGAATCTTGGGTTTTCCATGAAACTATGGCAGGCTAATTTATTGGTCTGCAAGTAGGGCAAAGGTCAGACTCTTCACAGTTCTTCACAGTTTTGGTAATGATGGTGAGATGCTGACAAAGACATGGCTTTCTGGAAGAGGAAAGATGAGTAGTCCACAAGCCTATTAATAGGATTTGGGGAAGGTCATAGGACTTAGTAGTGAATTGACCAAATTGTGTGGCCAGCTGGGGAATAAATTGTCCTCTACTTTACTGCTATTGCTAGTGAGAAGGAATTGAGAAGGTAATTGTAGGAACTGCAGGTTGAGTATCAGGAAGTAGGCTCCGAAATAGTTGTTCAAATAGTGCGCTGCTTGTTGCTAACTTTCCTCTGGGTGAGGGAACTTCCTCTCCAACCGAGGGGTCAACCTCAAATCTCTCCCACTGTAACAGCCAGCACTAAGATTCCTCTCTTTCAGACAAGTTAGAGACACACATCTACACTGAGCATGAAAGGAGGAAAATCTACCTACCAGTGTGGGCAAAACCCAGACAAATCATTGGAACTTTGGCTGGTTAGCTTAGCAAATGAGGCGTTGGGTAAGTAAAGCTTATTAAAAAAAAATGGCAAAAGTTGGGCTTTTTTATAGCTCAAAACCTCCTGTAATCTCTAACGCAGATCTTAAATCCAGTTGGAGATGGCAGGAGAAAGTCTCAGACATTTTTGCAGTGGGTCCTGGTGGCTAAAAGGGAACTTTGGCCTTCTTTGGAAGATTTTCCTGAAAAAGAAAAACTCCTGTGGGGAACCATAGATGAGGCATTGACTAGGATCCAGGCTTTTAAAGGCCTAGATTGGTTTTATAATGTTAGTGGATGATAATGAGAAAATAATCTCTCAATCTTTCTGTCTCTTTCTCTTTCTTCCCCTGACCTAAGCCAGGTTAAGGAAAAATGATTAGAGATGGGGCCAAGGTCTTCCTGTCCTCAAGGGGAATGAAAGACCATACACATTCGTCCCAGTATGGCGGGGAATCTTGGAGAGAGAATCAAACTTTTATGACTCTGTTGGATACAGAACCTACCTAGACCTGTGGGAGGAAAAGGCATGCAAATTCAGTTAGTGGGGTTAGGCAGGGTTCACAGTGGGGAAAGAAGGCTAGCCTGACCTTGTGGATGGGGTCCTTTGGGCCAATTCAATGTGCTGTTGCTGCTGCTTCTACATCACAATGTAAGTAGGAATTGATGCTTGTATTTGCCTGTCCCATAACTGCCAGAAAAGAGATTATCCTAATTGAGAAGAGCTGTCCAAAGCCCTCATTATATAGATGACAGTTTGCTGACTGGCAAGTCAGAAGCCTCAGTTTAGTCACCCTTATCAGAGGTGGCTGATAAACTCTGACAAAATTCACGGGCCTGTTGACCAAGAAAAGTTTCTCAGTACTATGTGGTTGGATACATATCACTCAATTTCTTTCGTAGTCAAGGAAAAACTGCTGTCTTTTATCCCTACTACCAAGTATTAGAGACAGTATGTACCTCACTAGAGAATTCTATTTGAATATATGGGCTAACTCCCAAATCAGCATCCTCTGACTGGGACACAAATGAATAAGCTGCGTTGGAAGCTATCCTGCAAGTTATAACACACTCTCTACTTTGGGGCCCCATCACCCTAATGACCCTTCTGGACTACAAGTCTCTCTGACTGATTATTTTGTTGACTGGAGCCTCTGGCAAAAGGAAGTCATTTCTACCCAGAGATTCCCCCTTGAGATTTTAGACTCATCACCTCCCTGATGCAGCTACCAGGAACGCCCCTTTTGAAGAAGTGGCTATTAGCTTGCCATGTGCTCTTGTCAACACTGAGTGCCTGGCCCTTGGAAGCCTTGTGCCTTTATGAGGTGATATTCCTATTTTGGGGTGAGTCTTTTGGATTCAATGACTGACAAGTGGGGAAGGACCCAATAAGCTTCACTAGTCAAATGTGATGAAAATGTCACATTCAAGAACACAACCAGCATGACTTCAGTAGCATCTAGGCTTTACCAGTAAGATTGGTACCTATTGCTTTGGGGGAATACTCTATCCACACTGCCAACTGAAGCAAAGTCACTGGTTCTATAAGGTCTTCAATTCACAGCAGTTTCCCTAGAATCCTGGGCCTGGTTGGTTCAATTAAGCCGAAACCCGGTGGTATTCACTGGGCTGCTGTGGCTGTTCAACCTCAGTGTCAGCAATACAAAACCAAAAATGAAGGAGGTTGCTCCACTCCATGGACAGAACTCAAGCTGTTCTCATGGCTCTGGCCAATGCTATCCTTGAAGAACCCTGTTATATTTTTTACTGATTCGAGCCATTGCCAATGGCCTACCTGTTTGGTCTGCCACTTAGAAACTAAAGACTGGCCGATTCAAATACCCCTATTTAGGGCTGCAAACTGTGGAGTTAAATTGTGGCTGCTGAAGGAATTGTCTGGATGAAGCCTATGACAAGAATCCAGTCTCTGATGAGAGTGCCAGGACTCAGGTTGCTGATTAAGCCTGTTCTGCCCACATTGCCATCATTGCTGCCTGGGTCCATCACCATAATGGACAAGGAAACACATCCACAGTCACAGACTGGGCACAAAGTAAAGGTCTCTATGTTCCTGATGCAGATGCTATGACTGCATGCCAGACTTGGAACTTCTGCCAAAAGTTGCAACAAAGGGAGGACACATCACATTGGGCATTGACCCACCTGCGATGGCAGATTGACATTTGACTTTTGATTCCCTCTCAGGGCTGTCCATGGGACCTCACTGCTGTGGGCTCTTTTCCAGATTATGGTGTTTTTGTTCCAGTTGATCATCCAATTCTGGCCACACCATTATGGCCTTTGAAACTAATCCATGCCATGTTTTGGGCTGTCTAAATGATCTGAAGTCTGACACTAGTGTGCCTTTTATCACAAAAGTCATTCAACAGTGTGCTGATGTTCAAGTTATTTGATGAACCTTCCATGCTCGTCAATTGAGCCATCTGTGGGCATCTGGTATTGTGGAACATTGGAA
Source organism: Pongo pygmaeus (assembly GCF_028885625.2). Taxonomy (NCBI): domain Eukaryota; kingdom Metazoa; phylum Chordata; class Mammalia; order Primates; family Hominidae; genus Pongo; species Pongo pygmaeus. Next base: position 90,573,177 of record NC_072384.2, read on the forward strand.
TGGTCTCCTTATTAACATATCCTAGTCTTCTTCCCTCACCTTCTCCTGATCCACACACCTTAGTAAGACAATTGATCATTCAATGCCACTCTTACTGGGAAGGGATCATTTACTCTCAGTTGCTTCCTGGGTAATAATTAGGAGCAAAGAGGTAGAGAGTTATATAGACTTATTTTAAAAATTCAGGACTCTGCCCAAATCATTCCTGGGCATGATGTTTTTATTTTTCTTCTAATGGCAACTCCAAGCCAGTCTGGTTGGTTCATCTGCTAACTGTTGTGAGTAATAAAGCCTTTGGTCTTAACCAGATTCTTATTCTTATTTTCTTATTTCTTCTACCAGAATTCATAAAACTATGGTGGGCTAACTTGTTAGCTTGCAAGTAGGGTAAAATATCAGATCTTCATAGTTCTTGGCTATATTTCCACGTTGAAGAACAGCCTGGATTATAAAACATGTACAGCACAGAGCTGTACAGAAGGAGGTTTGCTTTTTATTTTACCTTTCTGCCTAGTGCTGCCCAAACTGACAGTGATAACTTTGTGACATATGCTCTTATCAGCAAGATCATACTAAGAACATTTTGACAAAAAATGGAAATAAGTAGGATTCAGGCACTATTTGTTCCCCCTTGTATTGTCATGCAGGGGGAGAAATTTTGTGTTTTCTTTGCCAGTTGCCATCATACTTAGAGGGTCCAGAGTGTGATGACTTATAGGAGAGTGTGCCACTTAATGACCCTTCCTCAGTGGTGACAATGTGTACAACAAAGAAACTAATTACAGTAAAGATTGTCTGCAGCTCAAATCAGAGTTGCCTAATTGAGTCTAATATCATTGCTGATAGCTATGAATAGGTTCAAAGAATTTGTTGTGAAAGTGCCTCTCATGTTTCCTATTGTGATTCCACCTCCATGCAGTGAGATTACAGTTCAGAAGGTTCCTAGTACTGTAGGGACAATGCTAGCTTGCTCTGCATATGTGTGTGTGTGTGTGTGTGCTGCCCTTCAGAACCTTTTCATGCAAACTCAGGTAAAGTAAAAGAGCTGTTTTCTCATTTGTTAACAAAGGTTTCTGTGGTTACTAGCATGTCTTCCAAAAGTGATTATTTATACTAGTCAATATGTGACAGTTCTGATATACAGTTTTTCACATGTCTTCACACACATGCGATAGCTACTGCTCATGGAAACCTTGTGAGGATTAGGGCCTGGAGACTAAAGAGAGCCCACAGACAGACCTGAAAATTGCCATGGCCAGCAGCCCAGCTACTGGACATAACACATTATTGTTGTTAGGGAATTTGTGGATGATTCAATAAGCATTTGTTGAGTGTCTACTATTTGCAGGTATTTTACTGGACACTGAGATACACAGATGCTAAATGTTTGCCCATGAAAAGCTAGCAGGATAGTGGGGGCAACCATAAATAGGCCTATAAACCAATAACTACAAAATCTTAAATGGGAATATGGAGGAGGAAATGATTAATTCTTCTTGCAATTAAAAAAGAAAATTGAGAATGCAAAATGCTTTTGGGGTCCTCTACTATGTTTAAGAGTGTTGCATATAGCCCTGTATTCTATGCACTGTGAGGCTCAGACCCCTCCCCCAGAGGTGCAGGGGGGAAAAGTAAGCTTTGGAGACACATAGCTCTGGGCTTGAATTTCAGCTCTGCCATTAACAATGACTTGGTTATGTAACTGCCAAGTTTAACCTCTGTTGAAATCCAGTTTCACCATTGAAATGGTATCACCTCATTGAGTTATGGAAATCAAAGGAGATAACCAATCTAAAGTGTATGTATAGTAGTTCCATAAATGTTGTTCTCCCTTCTCTACGCTTCACTCTCATCCCTACATTGAGTGATGTAGAAAAGTCAAGTTATCTGTTTACTGGGAATAATCACCTGATTGCTCTTTAAGGGGATTCAAGGCAGATCTCGAGTATTTTGGAATGTGAAAGCCAAATAATTGACTGAGTATAGGAAATAGAGAAACTAAGAGTATCAACAACAATACTTTTTGCTGGGGGCTTTACATATATTCTCTTTTTTTATCTTCACAAAAACTTCATAAGGGAGATAGTGTTTTCCCCATATTTGATGATAATTTCCTTACCTACTGTAATATTTAGTATGGCTTAATTCATTTTATGTTGTGTATGTTACCCTCCAAAACCTAGCGACAGGCTCTTTTTTGTTAGAAAGGCTCCCAAATTTCGGTATACTGCAACCAGATGAGAATAGTTGGCTGTATCCACCCAATACAGATGGAGCAATAAAGCCTAGCATAAATGTGCTTGATTGATTTAGAGCTTGGTATATTTTCCATATTTGTATAGTGAAGACATACTTCTGTATTAAGAGTAATTAATTCAAAATGTAAAATTTCTTAAAAATAACTGGTATAGAAAATAAATCTGTTATCTTTTAGTTTCTTTTTCACAAACTTAATGTTATTCAGAGTTCATGATCAGACTGTTCCTTTATTACTCATCCTGAGTCTTAGCTGAGGGTCACAACCCTCCCAAGGCTTGAGTATGGCCATAAGGCTCCTGACAAAATTAGTATCAAAATAGTTTTTCTCAGTTGGCTATGTCTTCTGCTATCTCAGGCAAGAGGACATTGAAAAGAAGACTTTTTCGCTTATCTCTGTAAAACTCCTGATCAGCCACAAAGGCATCTGCCATGCCCTAGCTTCTCTACTTAGATGCTTCTGTTGGCTTTCCCATATTACTAGTGTACAGAAGAATTGGTTCTAACCAAAAGATCCCAGAATACAGCATGACTTGAAAAAGAAAGTTCATTTTATCATGTGATATAGATTGAAGGTGAGCAATGGAGGCCAGCCAGAGGGCTCTGTCCCATGTGGTCATTCAGGAAAGCAGGTGCCTCTGTCTTCTTCACCATGCCCCAAGGTATTTTTCTGGTCAAAGTTGGGTTGATGCCAGGCTGAGTTCTAGCCTGAGGGAAGAGTGAAAAGTCTTCTCTCTTGTGGTTGTGTCCCTCAGGAGATGACCAAGAAGCTGCATACATTACTTGTCTTTATTTCCCAATGGTCTGTGCTTAGGCATAAGATCATTCCTTTATAACCAAATGGCCATGTGTCTAGCTAGAACTCAGAGAGTTCTAGTACAAAAGTCAGGAAAGAATGGACACTGAGAGATAGTAATCTCAGCCACTCCCTCTAAGACAAAAGTTGAAACAGAACTGTTGCTATATAATGGAAGATTGGAACTTCCCCCACCCTTGCTTTTTTGTTCCCAGTTGGGAGGTATTTTTCCAATTTTAAAGTTTTTAATATTTCTCTCCCACTGTCATCCTTCTTACATGGTAGCTTCTAGCTGTGTCCTCAACAGCATCCCAACTGGCATCCTGCCTATACTCTTGTTTCCCCAAAATCTACTGTTAACTCAGAAACCAGCGGGATCTTTATTAAATGTAAACTAGGCAACATCACTTCTCCACCTATAACTCACCAGTGACTTCTCATGTGATGAGAATCAAACTAAACTTGTTGCCATGGCCTGAAGGCTGCCCTATTGGCTCTGCTTACTTCTCTTCATTCTCTGCTCTCTGCCACTGTCTTTTGTTTGTTTGTCATTGCTTTTGTTCCCTGAATATAGTGAGCTTGATCTCATCTTGGGTCTTTCTCTCTTGCTATTCCTTTTACTGGAGGTCCTATCTTCATAAAGTTGCCTCCTTCTAATATTCAGGCCTCAACCCAAAGGTAACCTCTTCAGCAAGGACTTCTCATAGCTGCCATAACTAAAGCAGCCACACACCCACCCCCATCACCATCCATGATGTTACCCAAAAGTATCTCCTTTAAAACATACATCATGATCATTATTACTTATTATTTGGTTTACATGTTTATAGTATAGAAACATGTCTTGTTTGACCCTGTATCTAGAGCTCCCAGCAACTCTAAACACATTATAGGCACTTGGTGAATATCTGTTAATGGAAAGGTTTCATCTCTGTAAAATGGCAAAACTATTTATCTAACAGCCATTAGCACAGGGCCTTGCACATGGTAGGTATTCAAAAAATATTTATATTTTTATGTTTTTTTTCTTTTTAGAGATAGGATCTTTCTCTATTGCTCAGGCTGGAGGGCAGTGGTGTGATCACAGCTCCTTGAACTCCTGGGCTCAGGAGAGCTTCCAGCCTCAGACTCCTGAGTAGCTAGGACTATAGGCGTGTGCCAGTACATCCGGCTAATAAACGTTTATTGAACGAATAGAGCTAGCTGCAAATCCCGTGAATCAGAGAGACAAGGAGTGCCATGTGAGAAGTCTTTACATAAACATTTGGCGCTTAATTACTACTTTTTCTGAATATTAAAGTAAATAAGCTGTGTAAAAAATACAGAGAGGTATAAAGAAAAGTTCCACTTCTAAATAAAAATACACATGTATTAACATCTTGGTAAGTATTTATATAGACTTATTTCCTATATGCATCCACACATACAATTTTTAAAAATTGGTATCATATCATATATGCAGTTTAAACAGAAAGCTTGCCGAGTACACTCGCCAAGAAATAATGCTTATTTTAAAGTATGGAGATGTACATTAAAATAAATTAGGTTGTCATCTGATCTTTGACAAACCTGACAAAAACAAGAAATGGGGAAAGGATTCCCTATTTAATAAATGGTGTTGGGAACACTGGCTAGCCATATGCAGAAAACTGAAAATGGACCCCTTCCTTATATCCTATACAAAAATTAACTCAAGATGGATTAAAGACTTAAATGTAAAACCAAAAACCATAAAAACCCTAGAAGAAAACCTAGGCAATACCATTCAGGACATAGGCGTGGGCAAAGACTTCATGACTAAAACACTAAAAGCAATGGCAACAGAAGCCAAAATTGACAAATGGGATCTAATTAAACTAAAGAGCTTCTGCACAGCAAAAGAAACTATCATCAGAGTGAACAGGCAACCTACAGAGTGGGAAAAATTTTTTTTAATCTATCCATCTGACAAAGGGCTAATATCCAGAATCTAAAAAGAACTTAAACAAATTTACAAGAAAAAAAACCCCATCAAAAAGTGGGCGAAGGATATAAACAGATACTTCTCAAAAGAAGACATTTATGTGGCCAACAAACATGAAAAAAAGCTCATCATCACTGGTCATTAGAGAAATGCAAATCAAAACCACAACGAGATACCATCTCACACCAGTTAGAATGGTGATCATTAAAAAGTCAGGAAACAACAGATGCTGGAGAGGATGTGGAGAAATAGGAATGCTTTTACACTGTTGGTGGAAGTGTAAATTAGTTCAACCACTGTGGAAGACAGTGTGGTGATTCCTCAAGGATCTATAACCAGAAATACCATTTGAACCAGCAATCCCATTACTGGGTATAAACCCAAAGGATTATAAATCATTCTACTATAAAGACACATGCACACATATGTTTACTGCAGCACTGTTCACGATAGCAAATACTTGGAACCAACCCAAATGTCCATCAATGATAGACTAGATAAAGAAAATGTAGCACATATACACCATGGAATACTATGCAGCCATAAAAAAGGATGAGTTCATGTCTTTTGCAGGGACATGAATGAAGCTGGAAACCATCATTCTCAGCAAACTAACACAGGACAAGAAAACCAAACACTGCATGTTATCACTCATAAGTGGGAGTTGAACAGTGAGAACACATGGACACAGGGAAGGGAACATCGCACATTGCGGCCTGTCAGGGAGTCGGGGGCTAGGGGAGGGATAGCATTAGGAGAAATACCTAATGTAGATGACAGGTTGACAGGTGCAGCAAACCACCATGGCACGTGTATACCTATGTAACAAATCTGCATCTTCTGCACATGCATCCCAGAACTTAAAGTATAATAATAATTTAAAAATTAGGTTGTATGCACCACCACTTACATATTTTAGGTGGTGATTATAGAAAGCACAGAATAAGGTTTGCATGGACATATCTATCAGCAGCTGGACCTGTGCCCCATGTCAGGGGCCCTCTGCAGAGCAGGGGGAAAAATAATTCTCTAGAAAAGTTTATCAAGCCTGTGATGCTACCTATTTTTATTTAGATCTAAATCTTCTTCCTTCCCATAGAAAAACATTGGTTGCTTGTCTTTTCATCTCTTCTAGCAAAGGTTGGTGAATATTATTGGAAGGAAACTATCAAGATACATATTTTTACCTTTACTATAAATTTGTGTATAATTCAACCCTTCTGATGAAATTGTATGGTGATGTCAGGGGTGCTGCTGTCTCTGGGTAGTAAGAGAAAACAACTAGATTTGGAAATCTGGTATACAAATGCATATAAATATAGAAATGACATTTATAGATCCCAACACACTCATTCACCCATGAATATATATATTTGGCATCAAGTCACTAAGCATAAAAATGTTGTGGGTGTTTACAACTTTTTAAAAAGGGATTATTTGCATTTTCTTTAAAGTTTTCTGGACAGGCACAGTGGCTCACGCCTGTATCCCAGCAATTTGGGAAGCTGAGGCAGGGAGATAGCTTGAGCCCAGGAGTCTAAGACTAGCCCGGGCAACATAGGGAGACCCCACCTCTACAAAAAAATTTTTCTAATTAGTTGGGTGTGGTGATGTGCTCCTGTGGTCCTAGCTACTGAGCAGGCTGAAGTAAGAGGATCACTTGGGCCCTGGGGAGTTGAGGTTGCAGTGAGCCATGATCATGTCACTGCACGTCAGCCTGGGAAACAGCAAGACTCTGTCTCCAAAAAAAAAAAAAGCTTTCTAATTTCTAAAATAGACTGTGTGAGGAGTTAGGAATTTGGGCTAAGAGATAAAGGGGAGAAAAAAAAAGCCCTGGGAAAAGAATTGGAAAAGTCTGAGTGTAAATATAGTTTTTGTACTTTTGGCTGAAGTCTCTTAGAGCTTGTGAATAATAAAGACTACATTACTATCCACAAAATAACTTTCTTGGAAAAAAAATGTTACCTGAAAATTACCTGCTGTGTTGATGAGGTCCTGGAGAATGAGAAGACAAAAAGAGCATCTAACTGAAAGGGGTGGTAGAAAGAATATCCATGTAGCAATCAGTGTTAAAATGTACAGTAAAAACTTCCAGGACAGAATAAAAACCAAACTGATGCAGGTGCCCAACACAGTAGTCACGAATCCCAGGCTAAGGCACGGCCACAGTTCTAAAACCTTGGAATAAAAGAAACAGTGCCTCTGATTATTTATCACGATGCTTTCTTCAGAACTTTTATTTGAGGAGATGGGGTGAGCAAGGAATTAAAAAAAAAAACAACTCTGAGCGTTCTTTGCTCATCCAATTTGAAAGTGGAATTTCTCTACTGAAACTGCTGATTTGTAAGGCCACCAGTTTACATGGGTTTCAAAGGGCTTTAAGAGTTCAGTTATGAAAATATTCTACTTGTTTATGTTCCAATACCATACATACACCCATCCAATTTATACCTCTAGGCTAGTGTTTCTCAATCTCTGAACAATTGATATTTGGGGACAGATTCCTCTTCATTGTCTTCTTCGTTGTGGGGCCGTCCTGTGCATTGTAGGATGTTCAGCAGCATCCCTGGCTCCACCAACTAGATGCCGGTAGCACCTTCCCTCTCTCCCTACCCACAACCCCCATATGACAAACAAAAACGTTTCCAGACATTGCCAAATGTTTCCTGGGGAGGGGAGAGCAAAATCACCCCTGGTTGAAAACCACTGTTTAAAGCCGAGATGAAGACCTTTAGTGAGAGGGAAGAGAAGACTCTTGGGAGAATAAGGAAAATGAGGGCTTCCTCCAGAATTCAGATATTTATTCTCCAAATTCTTCTACTTACGGAAGTTACTCAAAGATGCTTACAAGTGTTTTTAGGAAATTGATCTTATTCCAAGGCAAGCCAATATTACAAATATTATTTTAAACTGTAACTCATAACTGCTTTTCTACATGTCTTAATGGATGTAAGCCTTTGTCTTAAAGAATGCTATTGATTTATTCATTGTTTTCATAACTTGTGGTGCTGCCAGCCTTCCACTTGGAATGGCATCAAGTCATGTTTTGCTTTCATCCCCAAAACTTTGCAAACTACTTTGAGGCATTGCTGAAAATACATTTTAGTGGAATAAGTTAGGCTTTACTGCAATTCTCAAATTTAAGAACCCATTTTATCTACTAGCTAGCAAAGCAACCATTTTAAATTGGAATGTAATAGTTACCTAGATCCATGTTGCCATGTTGCTGCACAGACTTAAAATATTTTACTACCAGCGAAATTGTACTTTGCATATAATACTAACCTTGCCAAATAACCTTATGACCAAACCTCATATCTTGAGTGACTAAAGTTAATATACCTTAATCTGAAGTTTAAGAGTACTCCCTTATTCAGCATTTACATCTTATCTTGATTTATATTTTTCTCCAAATAATAGGAAAACACTGCAAATGGTGTTTTGTTTTGTTTTTAGTGGCTCTCTAGGCCCCTTTTTCTCAATTTGTTTCAACCAACATTTATCAAACAAGGAATATGGGCCAGGACTTGTGCTAACTTTAAGCAGATTTTAGTCATAAAATCAGATGTGTTTCTTCTAAAATCATGCTGTAATTTATTCTCCATTATTTTGATATTAGTGAAGGTTACCTACTGCAAAAGTTATCAGTTTCTCCACCTATAAACAGAGGACAGAAATCAGGAAATAGAAGAGAGAAGCTATAAAAGGCAGGCTAGATTTGTACAAAACTAAACATCTAGCTTATATGACTCAAAGATGTGGTGAGAATTCTGTTTCCTGTCACTTTACTACTTGGCATCAAGTAGATGAAAAAAAAGCTGAAGCTTTTGGGCTAAACTTTTATTTTCATCTGGATAGATGGCAGGCCTCGAGGAGCATCACAGGTAAAACTCTTGAAATGTCTATAACTTCAGATGAGTTATGGACAAAATATATACTTTCTGGTCTATAATTTGTTCACTGTATTTTTCCATATTTGCTACTGATTAGTAATATATTAAGTATCAGTCAGTAGGAATAGTATTAATATTGCCAATGCATTTAAAAATTTTAATTTTAACTATAATTTTTACTTGCTTTTTGATTCTGTGTCTTTTACTTTAGGTGCTGTGGCCCTAGTCAGGAATCAGTTTACTTGGCTGTGTAGGAGTTACGTAAAAATTTCCAAATGATATAAGCCAGGTGTTCACAGCTCGCTACGCATCGAGACTACACTGGAAGCTTTCCAAGAGTAGGTGTCTGTTACCTATAGCAGGGATGACAAAGATGGCACGTGGGCCTATTTTCACTGTCCCTTAGGCAAGTCATCTTCACAAACTCACCAACCTTGCAGTGCCCCATCCTCCCATCCCAATCATGTTCCCTCTCCCTCACCTGGGAGGACCATCCTTGGCACGAGTCAGATTCAATGGCCTCTTCCCGCACTGCTGTGAAGAGTTTATGGGAGCACAGCAGCCTTCACACACACTCTCCTGCTGTACAGCGCCATCCTAGCTGCCCCTGTGTGTGTCACTTCCTACATCTCTCACTGGTCTGAGCAGTACAGAGCAACTAGAACCTTAGAAAATTACTTTTTGAAGGTTTCTTATCTTAGTTCTGTATGTCACAGTACACAACACACTTGCCATCTTAAAAGTGGTATTTTACAAACATTCCCTCTTGCTCTTCCTCTCATTCCTTTTTCTGTTGTTTCTAACTCTCATTGCTTGATGATTGGCTCTTCAAGGAGAAGGAAGAAATAGATTAAAAGCCAACTAGAAGATACTGGGGGAGGAAAGGTGACTCACTAGAATAGAGTACAAGGGGAGGGTTATCAGTGTTAGTCTTAGAATGAGGCTAGTGCTGCCAGACTAGAAATTATTTGTCTGGCGTGTGCTATTGTTTGAATGTCATTTGTCTTCACCAAAACTCATGTTGAAATTTAACCCCCAGTGTGGCCCTGTTGGGAGGTGTGGCATAGTGTGAGGTGTTTGGGTCATGGGTGTGGATTCTTTATGCAGAAAGAATGCCCTCCTTGGGGTGGGTGAATCCTTGCTTTCCTGGAGAATGGATTAGTTTCTGGGAGACTGGGTTGTTAAAGAGAGTCTGGCTTCCTTGGTTTCTCTCTTGCTTCTTCTCTTGCCATATGATTTCTTTGCACGTGCCAGCCCCCTTTTCACCTTTTGCCATGAGTTGAAGCAGCCTGAGGCCCTCATCAGACGCAGATGCCCAGTCTTGAACCTTCCAGCCATCAAAATTGTGAGCCATATAAGCCTCTTTTCTTTATAAATTACCTAGCCTCAGGTATTATGTTATAGCAACACAAAACAGACTCAGACGGTGCAGGAATGTGCGGTGGCAGCCATGGCCCAACATGTGGTCGGGTCTTAGTGGTGTGTTCCCCAGCCCTGGCGGCCAGCATCCCTGCCCACTTGTCACACAGTGCTAGTACCTTCCTGAGAAGGCTGCTCAGAAAGCTGAGCAAGTACAAACAATTGATGTGGGTTGAATTGTATCTCCCTAAAATTCATGTTGAAGTCCTAACCCCTAGTACCTCAAAATGTGACCCTATGTGGAAATAGGGTCATGGCAAGTGTAATTAGTTTAAGATGAGGTAATACTGGAGTCAGGTGGGCCCGTCATCCAATATGACAGGTGTCCTTATAAAAAGCAACATTTGGAGACAGTCACATATACAGAGAGAACACTGTGTGAAGATTGGAGTTATGCTGCCACAAGCCAAGGAACCACCAGAAGCTAAGAGAAAGGCCCAGAACGATCCTTCCATAGTGCCTTCGGAAGCATGCGCTGTCTGCACCCTGATCTCAGATTTCTGGCATCCAGAGCTGTGAGACAATAGCTTTCTGTTGTTTAAGCCGCTCGCTTTGTGGTGCCTTGTTATGGCCACCCTAGAAAACTAATGCTATGTAACAATGTGGCAATGGCAGGCCTACGTTGGTCTTGACTCAAAGCTCCTGGAAGGGTGCTGGTTTGATGGTGCTAAGAAATGTGTACTGTCCAAATCCAAACATCTAGAATGAAACCTATGTAAGTTGATAATAGACATATACATATAAGGAAATAAAAATACAATTTCCGAGCAACTCCATGAAAATAATGATTGCTGAAACTACTTGTTATGATACTTAATGTGAATGATAAAAACCTGTGGTCACTGTTGGGCTTCTTACATGCCAAAGAATCTGTTCCTCCAGGTACCAGGGCAATCCCAGGAGCTAAGCACTCCAGGCCATCTCCTTCTATAACTCAGCTCAACCAATGTTTACTAACCTGACCAAGTGCTAAGAATTCTGAGCAATGGCAGTAGAAATAAAAAAAATCAGACACAATCCCTGCCATTAAGTAGCTTGCTGCATAGTAAATAATAAGAAAGGTAGAATTTTGGAAGAATCTTTCACTTATTAGCCTATAGGGAATTCCATCCACGTAGACCGAGGACTGTTGAAGACTCTTAGTTACAGGTGATGGAAATACAACTCAAGCTGGCTAAAATGAACACACAGATAAAACCCTGACTAATTTGAGGATGAAAATATGATTTTATTAATGTATTAGTCAGGGTTCTCTGGAGAAATAGAACCAGTAGGAGACAGTGAGGGAAGGAGAGACTGAGATAGGGAGATGGCAGAGAGGCAGAGAAGGAAGGAGAGAGAGACAGAAAGAAAGATTTATTTTAAGGAATTTGCTCATATGATTGTGGGGGCAATTTGTAGGGCAGGCTGGCAGGCTGGAAATTCAGGTAAGAGTTAACATTACAGTCATGACTCCAAATTCTGCAGGGCATCAGGCTGGAAACGCAGCCAGCATTTCTGTATTGCAGACTGAAAGAGAATTCCTTCTTCTTTGGGAAACATCAGTCTTTGTACTTAACGCCTTCAACTGATTGGATGACGCCCACACACATTATGGCGGGTACCCAACATCTACTAATTTAAATGTTAATCACATCTTTTAAAAATACCTTCACAATAACATCTAGACTGGTGTTTGACCAAACAACTGGGCTTCACAGCCTATGCAAGTTGACACTCAGAGTTAACCACAACAGGTTGAGTGGAACCCATGGAGTGCCCTTCAGTCACCAGGAATCTACCCCTCCCCATCTTTCCACTCTACTTCTTCCTCGGTGAAGGCTGTGACCGCCCTGTCTTCCTGTACATGCCCATGCCTGAACCAGTCATTGTGGCCAAGGGAGTGCAGTTTTCTGGCTGGGGCAGAGAGTGGGGAGAGAGGCAATTGTGTTAGAAGAAGGGATGTCAGGCAGGCAAAATCAGGAGCTGTAGGCAAGTATAGTTTTGAAGGAAACAAAAACATTTTGTGCAAAACCAGCCCTGGGATACTGAAAGGTGGGAAGGAAGAGGGAGAAAGGAGAGACTGGGAGAAATGAACAGTCCATGCTGGAATGCCTTATATACTCCTGCTGCTGGAGGTAGGCAGTGACACCAGTGGTCACCAGAGAACATATGTTAACTGATGGGCTTATATCCATTAGCTTGATTTAAACCACTTTGAATCTCATGAAATTTTCCTTTGAGGAAAATTTAGTTTTTCTCATTGATTTAAAGTCAGTAATTTCTGTTCCTCTGAGCACAGAATTGCTTTTAATTATAAATGTATGACATTTAAAATTATTTAAATACAAATATTTTTACACCAAGGGGTGTGGAATGTGGGGTGTGGGATGTGGGGATGGAAGCAATGAATTTTTTCCTGTGCAAAAACCCTGCTGGAAAAATATTTTCCCTTAGTCATTGTTCCAAAAATCATCCCTCTCAGAGATGCTTGTTATTTAAAATTAAATGGAATTGACATTCAGAGATTTTTAAATAATTTAGCTGAACTTGTTTCAGTGATTACGTAATGGTTGCAAATGGGTCAAGGCCCAGGTCATTTGTGGGAAATAATAAATATATTTGTTTCCATAGCCATTGTTCATCTGCCTCCCTCATCCTCATCTTCTCCTATCCCCACAGCTGCTTCCACTCTCTCCACACTGGAAGCTCCCTGAGACAGTGGCTCCCTTTTATCCATCCTACTCCTGGGGCAGTGTCTGGCATCTAGTATGCAATGCATCAGAGTGTGCTGAATTGCATTGAACGTTGGAACCCGGGGAGCTCTGGCATTTAGGAAAGTAGAGAGCGCTATGATAGTTCTGTAGATTCTCAGAGAAGAAAGCCTTTTAGAACAAAGTCAACAACAATTATAACAACAGCTTCACAAATTTCTAGATGCACAGTTGCCATTGTTGGCAGCTTTGTACAACAAAAATCTTACATGCAGCTAATGTCTGTCAAATATTGGAAACCAACACTGGGCAAACTCTGGAGTACGTTTTCTGTGTTCCTACTCTTTACACTCCCCACCTTTTTTAAACAACCCTCCCAACTGTCCATACATTTTCCATATTCAAATCTCCCCTACCATTTTCATTCTTTCTTCTAATCAAAGTAGGAAAGGACCTCATTTTAATCATTTTTACTTAATGAACTGATTATAATTTGAAATCAATGAATGTCATTTACTTCTTTCTCTATTATAAAATGAAAGAATGTGTCGCACCTGGAAGGGAATCCAGTTGTGAATAAGCAGCTAGGGATGGTCTATGTGTCCATCGATAGGTGCCTCCTTCCTTCTCTCCCCCACTTTATTCTTTCTTGGAGAGTGAGTGGGAAAAGGGCATAGACAGGGTTACCCTGAAAACCAACCCGAACAGTACAATGATTTCATTCCTTTGAGGGTGACTAGAGGGATCAAATGGAAAAGGTGGTATGGACTTTTTCCTACCCCAACACCTACTTCTGGGACCTGAAGATCCCTTTCTCTAGGGATAGTAACAGCACCTTGCCTTACTACAGGCACTTCTAGCAAATAGTCTCTTCCCTTCTTTCTATTGAACACAGGTGAGTCGGCTTCCTCACCTTTAACCCAACCCTTTCCATCTGTGTGCTTGAACAACAGAAACCACAATGTGCCTACTCAGCCCAGCGCCGTTGGGAGTTTGCATACATTATTGCTAGTCTGAACACAACCTTGAAAACAGATTAATACTGCCTTCATTTCACATGTGAGATTCAGAGAGGGTAGGTCACATTCTCAAGGTCACAGCACTAAGTAGCAAAGCCAAGAAGCTTGGGTTTCTTCAGCTCCAAAGCTCATGTCCACTGCACCACTCTGCCTCCCAGATGTGTTTTAATGTTGTCCAGCAGTCCAGCATTCATTTTTTTTAAAATGATAATATTCTTATTCAGCTCTCTCCCAAACCTGACTTCTTGGGTCACATTGTCATGCCTCCTATATCATTTCTTATCATTTCTGCCTCCACAAAAATGTCCCTTTAGCACTTCACATGCCTTGTGACCAAAACCGAACGTAAAACTGTGTTCCCAGTTTTTGTTAATTCAATTAAGTCACCCAGTTGCTTAAACCAGAAGCCTGGGACCCTTGACTTTTCCCTTTTTCATGCTCTCCTGTTTCAGTTGGTCACCAAGTCCTACAGATTATTTCTCACACATACATATCCATAAACATAAACACATACATATACAGTGCACGTCTACCCCTGAACTCTCATTTTTCATTTTGTAAGAATCCTAACTTTTCTCTCACTGAAACCCCCATGTTGCCATTAAAGTAATTTTTTCTAAAATACACATTTAATTATGTCATTCTCTTTCTTATAAATTCACAGAATAAGGCCAGAATTCCTTGGCATGGTATAGAGGACCAACCCCTCACAATCTTGTCCCGCCCCGCCCCCCCCACCCACCCCACTATTCCCTGCCATGACCCCAACTCCTTTGCTTGTTCCCAATCTACCACGTCTTTTTTTAATTTTTTTATTTTTATTTTTTATTTTATTTTATTTTTTTGAGACGGAGTCTCGCTCGCTCTGTCACCTGGGCTGGAGTGCAGTGGTGCGATCTCAGGTCACCGGGTTCAAGCAATTCTCCTGCCTCAGCCTCTGGAGTAGCTGGGACTACAGGCGCACGCCACCACACCTGGCTAATTTTCTTGTATTTTTAGTAGAGATGGGGTTTCACCATGTTGGCCAGGTTGGTCTTGAACTCCTGACCTCAGGTGATCTGCCCGCCTCGGCCTCCCAAAGTGCTGGGATTACAGGTGTAGCCATCGCACCCAGCCCTACCATGTCTTTTGAGTCTATGCTTTTGCAGCTGCTCAACTTTTCATTTCTTGTTCCACATGGCCATCTTCTATGTGCCAAAGCCAAATTCAAATGTCAGTTCTCCTGTAAAACCCTCTCAGATTTCTCTGGGAAACTTAGCTTCTCTGCACTTTCACAGCTCTTAACACATACCTAGATTATAGAACACATACCGTTGTGCTTGGAGTGTCTGTTGACAGTGTACCTCTTGGCCCCACTAAAGTGAGAACTCCTTATGGGCAAAGATCTATATTATCTGTACTTGGAATTCAGACATCTTACACTGTTTCTGGCACACCATAGATCCTGAATAAATGTTGTTGGGTTGAATTCGATGGAATGTATCTGAGGAACAAGAGTTTCACAGTGTCCACCTTCCAGTCTTGCGCTTGTGATTTAAATACTCACTCACAGTTAAGCTGAGGCCGGACCAAAATAGGGAAGATTACAGTTTGTCTTTTCTATCGGTGGCCTTTTTTTCTAACTTCCTTTTTCCTACTAGTTACAGCCCCTCTCCTCCTATTAGATTCCCAGTGACCTAAATTTTTCCTGTCCTCTTCCCCAAATCAGGAAGGCTCTGGAAACATCACTTGTGTACCAACTGAAACTCCCAGCTCTGCTGCACACTAGCTGTGATCCTGGCCAAGTTCACTTGTCTGAAATTAGTTCCTCATTTCTAACATGAAGAGTATAGTATCTGCCTCCTAAGGTTGCTGTGAAAATTCAACAAGAGGCCAGGCATGGTGGCTCATGCCTGTAATCCCAGCACTTTGGGAGGCCAAGGCAGGCAGATCACCTGAGGTCAGGAGTTCAACACCAGCCTGGCCAACATGGCGAAACCCTGTCTCTACTAAAAACACAAAAATTAGCTGGGTGTGGTGGCACGGGACTGTAATCCCAGCTACCTGGGAGGCTGAGGCAGGAGAATTGCTTGAACCTGGGAGGCAGAGGTTGCAGTGAGCAAGATCGTGCCACTGCACTCCAGCCTGGCGACACAGTGAGACTCTGACTCAACAAAATAAAAAGGAAAAGAAAATTCAACAAGAAACTCCAAGTAAAGCATTAGCACAATCCCAGGCATATAATAATAGCTCAATTAATGTTTTTTTTAAAAATGCCTTATTTATACTGATATGCTAATTTTTCCCAATGAATTTACTTTAAGAATTTCTATTTAATTGTGGAGCAAATGATCTCTTATTAAAGAAATCTTATTCAACTAAGACCTACTGGCAGCTTCCTTGGTGCCTGGCTTCCTACCTTGTACCGGGAATGCAGGGAGGAAGACTTGATCCCTGCTCTGGTAAGTGTGCTGATCCAGAGTCCTTGGTATAGGCGCTGACATGTGAGGCACTTCCAGGGTTCAGAGTGGAGGCATCTGAACAGCCCATGGCGGATGTTGAAGGCAAATTTCCCAAGAAGGGGTCCATGAGGGCTGGAATCAGTCAGAGGAGGGTAATCTTGTCAGCGGAAACATGAGCAAGGGTATAGGAGTCAGGGTTTGACAGGAGAGGATAAATGACAAGTCATTTGGTTCAGCTGCAGCTTGGGTATGTGTAGGAGGGAGTCAGAAAGATGAGGCTGGAAAGATAAGCAGGTGGCCAAATCTCAGGGGCAACAGAAAGTGGGTGGGAAGGAGTGGGCTGCGGTTCTTCTAGCCCAGTAAGGCTCAGCTGCGTTTGCATACTGGAATCACTGGGAGCTTTTAAAAATACCGAAGCCATGACCCTAGACTATTACACAGGAACTACTATGGGCAGAACTGAAGCATCATTTTTTTTTAAATCCAAAGTGATTCTAATACACAGCCAAGATTGAGAAATGCTACAGTCTAGCCCCTGAAATCACACCAACCCAGATTTGGCTGCCAAGTAACTCAGAGTAATCATGGACCTTTAGCATGGGCAGGAAACCAAAAGCACATCCAACCTTACTCCTGTATTTTTAAAATTAATTAATTTTTATTGTGGTAAAATTACACATAACATAAATTTACTATTTTATCCATTTTCAAGAGCACAGTTCAGCGGCATTAAGTACACTCACTTGTGCAATCATCACCTCCAGCCATTTCCAGGTAAAATCTCAAAGGCTTTTCATTTTGAAGTACAACCTATTTTTATTTTGTTGCTCATGCTTCTGATAGCATAACCCCTGTATTTTATAGATGTGCACACTCATTCCCTCAGGGTGGGCTTCCCTGGAAACAAACTCTGAGATGAAGACTGGTGTACAGTAGTCCCTCCTTATTGGTACTTTTGCTTTCTGCAGTTTTAGTTATCTATGGTAAACTGCAGTCCAAAAATATTAAATAGAAAACACCAGAAATAAATAATAAGTTTTAAATTGTGTGACGTTCTCAGTAGGGTATAAACTTTCGAGCTGCCCTGCTCTGTCCCACCCAGGATGTGAATCATCCCTTTGTCCCACGTACCCGCACTGTACACGTTCCCCATCCGTTAGTCACTTTGTAGCCATCTTGGCTATCAGATTGTTACAGTATCGCAGTGCTTGTGTTCGAGTAATCCTTATTTTACTTAATAATGGTCCCAATGTGCAAGGGTAGTGATGCTGGCAATTTGCATATGCCAAAGAGAAGCTATAAAGTGCTTCACTTAAGTGAAAAGGTGAAAGTTCTTGACTTAACAAGGAAAGAAAAAAAATTGCTGAAATTAACAAAATTTATAAGAACAAATCTTTTACCCATGAATTTATAAAGAAAGAAAAATACATTTGTGCTGGTTTTGCTACTGCACCTCAAACTGTAAATGTCATGGCCACAGAGTTTGATAAGTGCTTAGTTAAGATGAAAAAGGCATTCAGTTTGCGGGTGGGAGACACTAAAAGAAATGTGTTTTGATTGGCAACATGTTGCACCAGAAAGCATTGAGCCTGTATGAAGACAAGCATTGATCCCTACGGCAAGGGATCCCGTGAAACGAGTGACACCAAGCCATTTATTGCAAGTAAGGGATAGTTACACAGATTCAGGAATAGGTTTGGACTGAAAAATATATAGATTACTAGAGAGGCTGTGTCTGCTAATGAAGAAGCTGTTGCCACAGGAATACAGAACAATGGGATATTTTGAAAGACAGAGCGAGACAGACCACATGCATATGATTTTATTGTAGTATGTTATTATAATTGTTCTATTTTATTATTAGTTATTATTGTTAATCTGTTAGCTGAACCTTATTAAAAAAATTTTATCAGAAGTATGTATGTGTATAAAAAGAAAATATATATAGGGTCTGGTACTATCTGCCGCTTTAGGCTCCACTGAAGTTCTTGGAATGTATTCTATGAAGATAACGGGGACTACTGCATAGAGGGGATTACAGCATGCTCTTGGCATTGTTCCTGAACCAATGTGGGGGTCGGGCTGCTATTTCTCGTGGCCCAATAATGAGATGCAGATGAACTGGGGACGAAGAGAGTATTTCTGTAACCAGTTACAGGGAGAAGGCCTGGAAATTATTGCCAGACCAACTCAAAATTACAAAGTTTTCTGGAACTTATATACCTTCTGAGCTATATGTCTATGTGTAAGTGAGTGAATTCATCTAAAGACATAAGTAATTAACTTCTTTTAATCTGTGACTAAGGTCTGAGTCCTGAAGACCTTCTTCTAGAGCCTCAGTAAGTTTAGTTAATCTAAGTGGGTCTAGGTGCTGGGGTGATTACCCTTATCTTGTCTCCTGCTAAATCATGGAGGTTTGGGGAGTTCCTTTAGACCTCAATAAACTTGTCTGTGGAGGCCTGGGGAGTTTCTTCAGACCCCCAATAAAACTTGTTTAATCCTAAAAGGGTCCTGTTAAGAATTCCTTCATTATCTTGTCAAACTTCAAGGCCCATGAAAAGCCTAGGCAAAACTCTTGGTGGGCTCTTTGCTACATTCCAGCCTTTGTATAAGGGCACTGGCTCAATCAGCTTTTAATGTTTAACCTAGCTACTCAGTCAGAGCTGGAACAGTTGTTGTAATGAAGGCCTGCATTAGTGAGACCTGGCCTGCCACAATCACCACTGTCAATTTGTGCATGATTTCTATCATGCTTGTATATTTATTTATCACAAGATCATAGGGATATGGGGCATCATAATCTTTCTGGCTACTTCCTGCTGAGAGAGGGTCATCATTATAGGGACTGAATGCAGTGCTGCAGTGGAGGTGGTTGATTTGTTCCCTCTATTGGCTCTATTTTGGGGGCTTAGAATAGTATGCAACAGCAACACATATAAAGAGGTTGCTGCTGTTTTCTTCTGAAGTTTAAGTTGTCTAGTCTTCAGTTTGCAGGGCTTTAAGAAAGCACAGCTCAGGTTTCAGTGATTTCCAATTAGGAAGAATGGGGGAAAAGGAAAAGAAAAAGGGAAAAATTGAAAACATTATTTTGGAGACCTGTAGCCAAAAAATTAGAATTTAATCCATACTGTAGAAAACAATAAAAACTGAAAAACATCAGGCAAGACTAGAATTTAACAAGTATACTATAGTTTTGAAACACAATTTTTCTCTCTTCAGTTTCCCATTTTTATTAAAAGACAAATCATGGTAGGACTGGTTTGCTTTATTATATTTGGCCAGATTATTTGTATAAAGTGCAGCAAGAATAATTACTTTCACATAGGTCTTTTAAATTGGCTTTGATGGAACTTTGTTCCATAGAAGGAATCTAAGATGAGACCTTTTTAAAGCCAAGCCCAAGCCATGGATTTGTACCATCAAATACCTATGAGTTGGGTGAATTCCTCTCCTCTTGAGGTTCCAAGATAACTTGGGGTTCCTGGCCTCTTGGAAAGTGACATTGTTTACTTACCACAGATCAGAAACCCTGTACAGGGACTGTGTATGCAAAATATGAGGCCAGTTTTCCAAGGGCTTTATTGGCTCCATAAGTCAAGTTTGATTCCTTAAAGGAGAGCATACCATTCCAGTCAAAGCCCTTGGTAAAATAACCCGTTTTTCCAACTGTGTCCTCTTACAAAAGAAAACAGATTCTTATTGCACTTATGCAAATAACTATGTTGCCATAAATTAAAAATACTCCCAAATAGTTTCCAAATTTTGGAATCAGGTAGAGAGAAACAAATATGCTCCAAATTTTGTTCATAGGAGTATACTTTACTTAATTGTTAAAAGCTGTCAATAGCTCAAAAGTCTCCTTGACTCTGAAAAGCAAAACAAATGATCAGCAACATTTTAAGCAAAAGGTCAAAAAGATCACTTCAGTCTCCTATTAGTTCAGTTCATGCAGTTAGTTCCTGTCCTGCTTGACACTAATGAACATTTTAACTCTTCAAGAGTCCTGAACATTTTTCCTCTATTCTGATGTCACATCTCCAAAGTTATCAGAAACCTGCATTCAAGAGCACCTGTTAGAGCTTTATAGCTGATTATAAAACCACCTTCTAAAGAGGACCAAAACAAGACAACAATTGATTATGGATGACAAAAAGTTTTAGGGTAGCCATAGTTAAAGACACAATTGACAAGGATATCTGTTACCTCTGTGGCACAAAATAATTTAACACAACAATTATAATTATTACTCATAACATACACTAAGATGTATCAGAATTATAGGAGTCTCCCATAACTTTGGAACACATACAAATAACATACGTATACAAATATAGCCCAAAGAAAGCCAAACACCATTTCATATTTGACAATGCTTTCTGTATAATATTTATACCAAATAAACCAAATTTCACCTTTACGTTAGTGTGCTATTAATGTTAAACCCAATTCTTAACAAATCCTTATAGACAGATTTACCCAATTTTAATGTTTGATCATAAGGTAAGATTTTGTATAGACCTTTTATAACCCTTTACAATTTTTGTTAAAGAGCAGGTTAGTGCCTTAAGAGAAACCCACTGTGCTTTTATTTTAATGTTCAATTTACAGAAAAACTGGATGATACCCCTTTAACTTTAGCCAATATGTTTACACACAAAATTTCCTTTATAATCAACCTTCCACAACTTGTTTAAACCTTCCTCTTTATTTTATCCAACTTAAAACAGTCCTTTAACCTTTTAATCTAGGCAAAAATCCACATTCTCATGACTGCTTATAATCTTTTTACTAGAAGTATATTTTGCTTTCCTTACACACCTTGCATGTAAACTGTTTCTTCAATAGTTTTAAATATATGTTACACTGTTAACTTTTAGCAACCTTTACTTTTGGTGAAAACCTTGGTAAGTTTGGGATTTTAATTATGTACTGGGTGTGGAGCCGTGGACCTAGGCAGAAATGCAGTTAAGGTCTGACTTATTCCAGTTTCAAACTCCATGTGTCCCAGGCCTTACCTAGCTGTAAACCAGGCAAGTTGTACAGCTAAGAGTCTTAGTGGCATTTTTATAAAACATTCAGGAGGCCTAATCACCTTTAAATTGTACATTTCTTTCCTTTCATAAATTCCCTTTAATAAATTCTTTCATGACTACACAGACAAGCTATGACATGCCTTGACTTGACTTTCTGACTTGTCCTAAACATCCCTCTTTTTTTTTTTTTTTTTTTTTTTTTTTTTTTTTTTTTTTGAGATGGAGTCTCGCTCTGCCACCCAGGCTGGAGTGCAGTGGCGCAATCTCGGCTCACTGTAACCTCTGCCTCTCAGGTTCAAGCGATTCTTCTGCCTCAGCTTCCTGAGTAGCTGGGACTACAGGTGCGTGCCACCACGCCCAGCTAATTTTGGTATTTTTAGTAGAGATGGGGTTTCACCATATTGGCCAGGCTGGTCTCAAACTCCTGACTTCGTGATCCGCCCTCCTCAGCCTTCCAAAGTGCTGGGATTACAGGCGTGAGCCACTGCTCCCGGACACATCCCTCTTTTTAAACAACCAGTTATTTTACTTTAGGATAAGAATTTACCACACGAGATCCTTCATTATATAAAATATATTTTCTTTAATACCTTTTTGCATAGCTAGGGGCATGGCTAATTTCATGTGTCCTGAGGGCTTATCTAGAATTTAACACTCCAAAATAAATTGAACAATTTTTTAAGTCAAAAAAAAGTTTATGACCTAAAGCATTTAGGAAACCTAATATTTGACCTGCATAATTTAGACCAAATGTTTACATTTTTTAAGATATTTTTATTTTACCAATAGACTTTAAAACTCTCTTTATTTTTACAACTTACTTTATATCTCTCTTATTTCCTGGTTTCTTTTACCTTGTTTTATATATATAAAACCTTTAAATAAGCTTTGAATTAGATAAAAATTATTTACCCTTTAAAAAGGACACAATTTTTAGAACGAACGTTTTCCTACAATATATTTTTATTGGAAAATACCTAAATAATGAAATATCTGTTGTTTAATTTAATATAACTTTGGATTCTGCAAATATTTGTCCCATTACATTTATCTAATTATTTATTTTAATCATTTACCTATGTTATTTATGAAAACTGTGATAGTCATCATTTAAAGTTATGAAATCACCAATGCAAAATTATAACTGAGAGAGTGAAAATGATCTGACCTAACTGACTCCATCTTGCTTCTTACCTCCAAGCTATTCTTATTCATTAACTAAGGTTATAGTTTAGTTTTGAAACAGAGATGATAACAGTCCTTTCCCAGGATGAACTTTCTTTATGTCTGTGGAATAGACTGCCTAAGGCCACAGGATTAGGGTATTTTACTAAATAATTCAAGATGTAGCTATCTTCATTAAACCAATATTAATGTTTTATTTATTAAAAACATTATATTTATTAAAAACAAGCTATAAATAAATAAAATAGTGTTTTATTTATTTAAAAAAACATTTTATTTATTAAAAACAAGCAAAGATCATTCTGTTTTGGGCTGAGTTATAGTTTTGTATCCTCTACACCAAATTTTGACACCTTATAGTATTTGACAGAGCTAAGTACGAAGTTGCTTGATCAATAAATGCAAACAAAAATGTATGCTGGCAACTCTTAAGACATTTCTAATATTACTTCACCAATAATTTATTTTTTCTGAGATGGAGTCTCACTCTGTCGCCCAGGCTGGAGTGCAAGTGGCAAGATCTTGGCTCACTGCAACCTCTGCCTCCTGGGTTCAAGCAATTCTCCTACTCAGCCTCCAAAGTAGCTGGGATTACAGGTGCCCACCACCATGCCTGGCTAATTTTTAAAATATTTTTAGTAGAGACAGGATTTCACCAAGTTGGCCAGGCTGCTCTTGAACTCCTGACTTCAGGTGATCTGCCCACCTCAGCCTCCTAAAGTGTTGGGATTACAGACGTGAGCCACCGTGCCCAGCCATTATTTCACCAATAATTTTTAAAGCTAGCTTATTTATTAAAGATTTTACTTAAGTCATATAAACTTGAGAAAGCATTTGACTAGTCTTTCCTTTTTCTGTTGAAGTATTTAAGCACTTTTATTTTTCTTTGAGCCAATTAATTAGAACTCTTTTATATATTTTCAGTAGTGAAGCATGGTGTACACAAGATATAAATACATACACATATTAGGCATGCCAATAGAAGTACATTTTATAGATTCATAAGACCTCCTTTTCCCTGTCCTTTAGCTGGATCCTTGAGCTCTGGGCAGAGCCAACACTGAATCCTGGGTTTTCAAAAAGGGAGAATTATTATGGGGCTAGACCATGTGGTGCCTTTACAGTGCACTTAAAAAAACCTTTTTTTCCAAAGACATTTCTAAGTGTCTAAATTACACTTTTTCTTAAAAACCCCAGAGTAGCTTCTGTTGTAATAGCTATTAATGAAGAAAACACAATTCAGTCAACTGAAAAGAAAAATAAAAACTTTTGCTCAAAACGACAAGATCCTAGGAGAGAAATAAAAATAAAAACAAAAACAAAAACATGAAGGCCTTTTAAATACAAACATGCACACATGCACACATACATAAAGACATCTTGGATGTTAGCTTTTAGTTAAGCTGACTCTCAATCATTGAGCTTCTAAAAAATATTTTCCCTTCCCAGAGGCCTCTCAACAGGAATGGACCCAATACCTCCCATTTTCAAGTTTACGTGATATGAAAGGGAATAAGACAGATACACAAATAAGTGGAGGAAAATTTTGAACAACACAAGGGGGAGTGCATTTAGGCAAAACAGACTTAAAACCAACTCAAAACATGATCTTAACCAAAATGCAAAGCAAGTGTATGAGCAAGCCCTATGGCTTCCCTTAGCGGTACCAGACAAATGGCTTAACAAGGCCAGATAGGAAAACAATAGGCTCACGGCATACAACCCAGTTAACTCACCCTTTGAGTGAGTCTGCTCCTGATCTCCATTCTTCCTCAATAGTGAAAAGGATATGCACTTTTGTGCATGGTACAGCCTTCAGGAGGGTCCACGGGAAAAATCTCACCAGCATCTGCTAGAATTCTCCTAAAGACTGTCTCATCACAAGCCGTTGGCCACTCAACACAGCACCGTCCTGGTCTGGCTGCTATTTCTTGTGGCCCAATAATGAGATGCAGATGAACTGGGGAGAAAGAGAGTTTTTATTTCTGTAACTGGTTATAGGGAGAAGGCTTCAAAATTATCACCAGACCAACTCAAAATTACAAAGTTTTCCAGAGCTTATATACCTTCTAAGCTATATGTCTAAGTGTGCATTCATCCAAGACATAAGTGATTAACTTCTTTTAACCTATAACTAAGGTCTGAGTCCTGAAGACCTTTTTCTGGAGCCTCAGTAAGTGTAGTTTTAATCTAAATGGGTCTAGGTACTGGGATGATTACCCTTATCTTGTCTCCTGCTAAATCATGGAGGTTTGGGGAGCTTTTTAGACCCCAATAAACTTGTTTGTGGAGGCTTGGGGAGTTTCTTCAGACCCCCAGTAAGACTTGTTTAATCCTAAAAGGGTCCTGTCAAGAATTCCTTCGTTATCTTGTCAAATTCAAGGCCCAGGAAAAGCCTAGGCAAAACTCTTGATGCACTCTTTGTTACATTTCAGCCTTTGTATAAGGGCACTGGCACAGTTTTTAATGTTTAATCTAGCTACTCAGTCAGTGCTGGGACAGTTGTAATGGAGGCCTGCATTAGTGAGACCTGGCCTGTCACAGCATCACCACCTGTGGAAGGGAAAGAAAGAAAGGATGGGCAGAGGGAGAAGTTGGGCTGTGATGAAGTCTCAACGAAAGACTCAGCTGACCCCACAGCAAACTCTGAAGCTGAGATGAACTTTCAGAGATGTCCTTTCCTGGGGTGAGGTGATGGTCTTTATATTTGACAGGTCATTGTATACAAGGTGCTACAAAAATGGAGTGTGACCATGGGCAAGGCATTTCCGAAGAGGGCTGCCAGCTCAGGGCTGCCAGCCAGCGGCACTCCTGGCATCTGGAGGGAATGGGGTTTAAGCCGTGAAGGAGATCTGGGTGACATATAACATCATCCATTACAGTTCCAAAGAGGTCTCTTGTACAATAGGAAAGCAAACTGTTTTCTCTTACTATGCTCTCAACACACGGGACATTTTCAGTCACCAAAATGTGTGTGGGGTTTTCTCCACATTGACCAATTGTCTGACACCAATTAGGTGTCCTACAATTTAACTCAATTCTGACATTAACTGGAGTTAGTTTGGGTCCTACAGGTTAAGGACTCAGTCCCACAAGACTTCCCCCAACTTCAGATGCCAATCATAAGCTCCAGGTTGGCACCTGTGCTCCTGACCAAGCAGCTACGGATCGGAAGTTCACACGACTCCTTCCTCAGGTTTGATCATTTGCTACAGTGGCTCACAGAATTCAGGGAAAAATTGACTTATGTTTACCAGTTTACCAGGGAGATATTTACTTGCATTTACTGGTCTATTATAAAGGATATTTCAAAGGATACAGATGAACAGCCAGATGGAAGAGATGCCCAGAGCAGGGCATGTGTGAAGGGCACGGAGGTTCCACACCTTCTCTGGTGTGCCGGCCTCCCTGCACCTCCACATGTTCAGCAACCTGGAAATCTTCCAAACCTGTCCTTGGAGGTTTTATGGAGGCTTCACTACACAGGCATGATTGATAAATCACTGGCCATCAGTGACTGAGTCAACCTTCAGCCCTTATCCTCTCCCCTCTGGAGAGATGAGGGGATGAGGTTGAAAGTTCCAAACCTGTAATCACTAGGTTAGTTCCTGTGGCAACCAGCTAGCATCCCGAAGCTTTCCAGGACCCCCAGCGATCTCATTAGCACACAAAAAGACACCTGTCACGTAGGAGAGTCCAAGCATTTTAGAAGCCTCGAGCCAGGAAACAGGAGGAGAGACCAAATGTATCTGTTTCTTATTATGGCACATCTCTTGCTTGCTTTGGTCTCCTGGTGCTGGGCTGTCACTGCCACTTTAATATAATTTAGAGCAGAATCTAAGGTCTCCAGGAAGCTCCAGCCTATTCTCACCAGGCCCATTCCCTCCTTCCCTCCTCATCTTCCTTTCTGCCTCCCTAGCTGCTCTCTTCCTTACCTACAACTTTGTCATGTTAACTGTTGCCCTTCTGTTAAAGTCTGCAGTTTAATTTCAGGCCCGAGTTCCTGCCACTTCAAGACTTCACCACCTGAGACAATGAGCAGGAGCAAGGGGAGAAAGCAGCTGCTCAAATCCTCCAGTATGTGTGGATGGAGTGAGGAGGGATGCTGGAATAAAATACTTAGAGAAAAACCCCAGCCCAGGGGCATGGGCCCAAATACTGAGGGGCAAAACCTGAACCAGAAGCACCTACATGATGAGAAAGTTAAGAAAAAAAAAGGATGACAGTAAAATGGTACTGGAATTAGGGACATCATAAAAATTGACCTCGGTTTCAGATGTTGAAGAAATGACAAAATGAATAGAAAAATTAATAGAGTTAATATTTATGTCTAATTATTATGCAGTATATTTCTATATATAATGTGTTAATAAAACTTAAATGTATTAAAACTAAATTTTTCTCAAGTTGTTAGAACAGTAAACTCTGACATAACAAATAATAAGCTTTATAAACAGTGGCTTACACAGCATGGAGATGTGCTCACACCCCAGAACATAAGAGGGCATGCTCACTACAATGTATCCTCTTTTGAATAGAAGGAAACTATACCTTTGGATCCCTCTCTTCCCTTGGGGCTCACAGATACAGGACTCATGCTGAGTTCCTAACCTAAACTCTAAGACTTGTTTCTCATAAAAATTTCTCTTTAATAGACTTCTTGCTATACTGTAGTAATGTTTCATAACATTTTTTCCTATTTTTTTCCCCCCAAAAAAAGAATATGTAGGTCAGGTGTGGTGGCTGATGTCTATAGTCCCAGTACTTTGGGAGGCCGAGGTAGGAGGATCACTTGAGCCCAGGAGTTTGAGACTGGCCTGGGTAACAGAGCAACATAGCATCTCTACTAAAATTAAAAAGAAAAAAAAAGCCAGGTGTGGTGGCTCGTACCTGTAGTCCCAGCTACTTGGCAGGACTGACGGGGTTGGATCTCCTGAGCCTGGGAGGTCGAGGCTGGAGTGAGCCCTGATGGCACCACCGCACTCCAGCCTCAGCAACAGAGCAGGACTCTGTCTCAAAAAAAAAAAAAAATATATATATATATATATATATATATTTGAAATATTGAATTTTTAATTTTCCTAAAAAATACTTACATCATTGAATTTATGAACATTTCTATTCCTACCCCCACAGGTAACTTACTACACTTCAGTTTTCATTAAAGTCCACTACCCAAGAGTCTTCCCAAAGCTTTTGTGTCATCTGAAGTCAAGGTCTATTTGGAGGCTGAGTGACTTTTTTTCTGAGAAGTATTCTTGAAAAGGTCTTATCTATTTGGAAATGCTTTAGGACAATCAAAATGGAGGAACAAAAGTTGGATTTTATATTCTTCCTTTCCCTTTCTAGTCTCCTCATTAAAGAATACCAGGATTTCTCCCACCCCTACCCTTCCACTTTCCACATTATCCCTGCCCAAAATTAAATTACTCCTTTCAGAGAAACTAGGAATATCCAATGGAATGAAAAACATTTCACCTGCAGAGAGTTTCCATTTGACCCCTATTTAATTTCTGAGTGTCATTTTCATTTCTCGCTCCAATCCTATTTATACTCTCTAAATCCTCAGACGTTTCTCTGGGGAAATTTACTCAGAATAAACCCACAAACGCAAATTTTCTAGAAAATAACTTCACAAGATTATATATTTTAAAAACAAGTTTTGATATTCCCTTTGGGCTAAAGCCTCATTTCGCTTAGGGTATCCATGTAGGAATTGAAATTTCTTTGGTTGCAGTAGTCACTGTTAACCTCATCACCACGACTACTGCTATTAAGTATTTAGCCTACATTTTTATGATTCAGTCTTGGAAATGGTTTTTACAGTTTCATGATTATTTCCTTAATTGTTTCCATTTTTCAGGCTTTTACTATGACATTAGCTACTGCCCATTCTTTAAACTGCCTGAAAATGAGGACTTGAATTTTATTATCAAGTAGCTAAATGGAAAATCAGTCTCCCAGGATTCTTAGAGGGGCGTAGGAGAGACCTCTGAACCTATTCTATCTCATTACAGAGCTGGCTCAGAAGCCCAAGACCTGAGCAGGTTCTCTACTTTGCTTGCAGCTTGTCAGTGTGGTAACTCATCAAGGCCTTAGCAAAATCATCCTGCCTTTTGGCTGTTTGCCTCATTGTTTGTTTAGTGTAGACCGAGTTACAAATCAAGTGTGGTAACTCATCAAGGCCTTAGCAAAATCATCCTGCCTTTTGGCTGTTTGCCTCATTGTTTGTTTAGTGTAGACCGAGTTACAAATCAAGTCTTATCTTCCTTTGTCAATCAGTTCTTCCCCTTTGCCAGGGGTTCTAAGCAGTTTCTTGCCTCTCACTGTCAGTTTCTAGCAGTTCCTGGACTCTCAAGGTCAGCATGGAGCACTACAGTATATCTCTCACAAGGATCAATGACACTTTATGGAAACACCTAAACTCTCCCACCAAAACTTAAAAAAGGTAGAGCACTATTGTGACTTTTCATGTATCTCAATTCCTTCTGCTTCTCCCATCCCTCCTTCCCGCTCTTTGACCAAAGATAAATTATTAGCTAAGGATAGATGATATTATCTTTGGACAAAGGAGATAATTCCCAATTATCTACCTTCTTTTATTTTTAATTGAGACAAGTCTCACTCTGTTCTTCAGGCTGGAGTACAGTGACACGATTATAGCTTACTGCAGCCTCGATCTCCTGGGCTTGAGCATTCCTTCTGCCTCAGCCCCTCAAGTAGCTAGGACTACTGACGCGTGCCACCACGCCCAACTAGTTTTTGATTTTTAATAGGCACAAGATCTCACTATGTTGCCCAGGCTGATCTTGAACTCCTGGACTCAAGCGATCTCCCTGCCTTGGCCTCCCAAAGTGCTGGGATTACAGGTGTGAGCCACAGCACCCAGCCTATCTAACTTTTTACATACTCTGTGATTGCATTATTGTGTCATCTGAAATGAAAGATTATTTGCTCTTTTAAAATTGTTTTTTTAAACTTGTAGTTCTTGCCCAAAATGCTGAAGTTGGTGAAATGGAAATAAGCAGAGAATAATCTCTCTTCTATCAGAGAGAGCAAAGCTACTTCTCAATTCATACAGCAGAATTGGACTTGCTATTAAGACTCATAGTAGGACAGATGTGGTGGCTCACACCTATAATCCCAATACTTGGGAGGCCAAGGCGGAAGGATTGCTTGAGCCCAGGAATTTGAGACTAGCCTGGACAACATAGTGAGATTTTGTGTCTACTAAAAATAAAAAATTAGCTGGGCGTGGTGGTGCACACCTGTAGTCCCAGATGCTTGGGGGCTGAGGCAGAAGGATCACTTGAGACCAGCCTGGGCAACATAGGGAGACACCTGTCTCCACAAAAAAAAAAAAAAAAAAAAAAAGCCAGATGTGGTGGTGTGAGCCTGTAGTCCCAGCTACCTGGGAGGCTGAGGTAGGAGCATCCCTTGAGTCCAGGAGTTTGAGGTTGCAGTGGGTTATGATTGCATCAATGTGCCCCAGCCTGGGTGACAGAGTAAGACCCTGTCTCAAAAAAACAAAACAAAACAAAACAAAACAAAACAAAACAAAACCTCGTACCAACCCATTTGTTACTTGGCTCTGAAATCACAAGATGAAGTTAAAAGATTTTTTTAAAATGTTATGCTTTGCTCTTCCAGTTGTGATTGTTATATACAAATAATGCAAGGCTGAGCAGAGTCGAATCTGGGGTATGTGCATGGTAAGTTCCAAAAATCAGGAGACATGATTTTTCATTCTGCTATCTAAGGGAGAGGCTAATGGGGCAGCCAGGGGCAGAACTTATTGGCCCCTAGACATTATATAGCACTAAAGGCAAAGTGCCAAAAATTGAGAGTAGGAGATGAATATAGGCCACTGAGGAAAACGGCAAGCTATGAAGCAATAGAAAGTTGGAGAACAATCACCAAAGCCATTCAATGAATCCTGCCATACTGTGTTTTCCTTGGCTCAGACTGTTTTTACCTCAGTGGCCAGCCCTGCATTGGCTCTTGGGTCTCAGCTTCTTAAAGGTACCACTTAGCACCTGGTGGTTCTTATTCTGTAAATCGATACTGTATCATCATTGTCATCAAATCAGCAATTCTTTTCCAGGATGCGGACCATGTCCTAATTTGCTTAATTTTCCCTGGAGAACTAAGCTGTCAGTTGGATGTGATAATGTCTTCTCTTCTTAGAAGTTTGTCAAGACAGTTTTCTAGAGTTGACACCTTTACTGACTTCCTGCTGTCTATTTTATGTAACAGGCATGGCATATGCACTATCAAAATTCATGCACAAACATATTGCATGCTACAAGCATAAGGATAGAATGAAAAGAAGCTCTTATATTTACCCACCCCAATCAATTGTTTGCTCTCATGTGGTGGGAGATACGGAAGAATGCTCAGGGGAAAGGAAAAGAGAGCGAAAAGTTTCTTCTGCAACATCCAGCCTTTTCCAGGAAAAGCAAAAAACAAAAAACAAAACAAAACAAAACAAAACAAAACAAAAAGAGAATCTGTCTGTAGTGGGCATTGTTTCCATACCTTATTACAAATAATGAAAAGGACATAAAATCCCAAATGAACTTTCAGATCTCATTTGTTTTAACAATTCAGCCCTGACCACCAATGGCATTTAAAGAGAGTTATAGAAGGGAATTTAATGAACTGATTAAGATCATCTACAGAAACCTCACAACTAGCATCATACACAATAGTGAAAGACTAGATGATTTTCCTTGTCCAGAAAAAGACAAGAAGGCCCACTCTTGTTACTTTTATTCAACACTGTACAAGAAGCTCTAGACAAGGCACTTAGGCAAGAAAAAGAAATAAAAAGCATCCATATTGGAGAGTAAAAAATGAAATCATCCTTATTTACAGATGGCATAATATTGTATACAGAAAATCCTAAGGAATCCATTAAAAAACTATTAGAAGTATTAAATTCAGAAAGGTTGCAAGATATAAGATCAAAATGCAACTATCAATATACTTCTATATACTAGCAATGAACAATATGAAAATGAAATTTCAAAAATTCATTCATAGTAGCACCAAAAACAATAAAATAATAAATTTAACAAAATGAGTAAAAGATCTAAAAGATCTACACCAAAAAATACAAAATACCATTGAAAGAAATTAAAGAAGATCTACATACAGTCATAAGTTGTTTAATGATGGGATTATATTCTGAGAAATGTGTTGTTAGCTGTAGGTGATTTTGTTGTCATGCGAACATCACAGAGTGTACTTATACAAACCTAGATTGTATATAGCCTACTATACACTCTGCAGATATATGGCATAGCCTATTGCTCCTAGGCTACAAACTTGTACAGCATGTTACTTCATTGAATACTGTAGGCAACCATAGCATAATGGTAAACATTTGTGCATCTCAACATATCAAAACATAGAAAAGGTACAGTAAAAATGTGGTATTATAATCTTATGGGATCACCATTATATATGTGGTCTGTCATTGACCAAAATGCCATTATGGTGGCACATGACTGTAAATGGGAAGACATCCTATGTTGATGGGTTGGAAGACTTAATATTGTTAAGATTATAGTACTCCCCAAATTGACCTATATATTCAATGCAATACGTATAAAAAAACTCCATCTGTCTTTGGGTTGTTTTTTTTTTTGCAGAAATTGGCTCATATGTCCCTATTTCAAAACTTACTACAAAGCTACAATAATCAAGACAGTGCAGTAGTGGCATAAGTATAGACATAAATATCAATGAAATAGAATTGAGAGTCTAGAAATAAACCTTCACATGATGGTCAATTAATTTTCTACAAGGGAACCTGTCAAGACAATTCAAGGAGAAAGACTATTCTTTTTAATAAATAATTCTGAGGGCTGGGCATGGTGGCTCATGCCTGTAATCCCAGCACTTTGGGAGGCCGAGGCTGGTGACTCACCTGAGGTCAGGGGTTCAAGACCACCCTGGCCAACATGGGTGAAACCCCGTCTCTACTAAAAATAAAAATTAGCTGGGCGGGGTAGCATTCACCTGTAGTCCCAGTTACTTGGGAGGCTGAGGCAGGAGAATCACTTGAGCGTGGGAGGCAGAGGTTGTAGTGAGCATGCCACTGTACTCCAGCCTGGGGAGTGAGACTCTGTCTCAAAAATAAATAAATAAAGTGCTG
Source organism: Pongo pygmaeus (assembly GCF_028885625.2). NCBI lineage: Eukaryota > Metazoa > Chordata > Mammalia > Primates > Hominidae > Pongo > Pongo pygmaeus. The sequence continues at coordinate 90,606,037 of NC_072384.2, forward strand.
AGAAGCTGGGTGTGGTGGCCCATACATGTAATCTCAGCTACTCAGAAGGCTGAGGTTGGGGGATCACTTGAAGCCAGGAATTCAAGACCAGCTGGGCAACATAGCAAGATCCTGTCTCCAAGAAAATAAAAATTTTAAAAATTAACTGGGTGTGGTGGTGTGACCTTATAGTCTCAGCTACTCAGGAGGCTGAGGTGGGAGGATCTCCTGAGCCCAGGAGGCCGAGGTTGCAGTGAGCTATAGTCATGCCACAGCACTCCACCCTGGGTGACAGAGAAAAACCAAGGCTGGAGTGCAGTCTCTTAAAAAAAAAAAAATTAAAGGCTAAGACATCTAGATATTTGCATGCAAAAGAAAGAAGTTGGATTCTGACCTTTCATCTTATAGAATAATTAGCTCAAAATAAATCAAAGACCTAAATGTAAGGGTAAAAATTATAAAACTCTTGGAAGAAAACATTAGAGTAAACCTTTGTGACTTGGGATTGGGCAGTGGTTTCTTAGATATGACACCAAAGCACGACAACAAAAATCGGACATCATCACCATAAAAAACTTTTGTGCTTCAATAAAGGGAAAGACACACCATGGACCCTTATCTAATAAGCAATTTGTATCAGAATATATAAAGAATTCTTTAAAGTCAAAATAAGATCAAAAATTAAAAAAAAAATTTAAATGGCCAAAGAATTTTATTCAACATAATACTGGAAGTCCTAAGTAGAGCAATTATGCAAGAAAAAAATAAAGAATATCCAAATTAAAAATAAAGATGTCAAATTATAATATTTGCAAACAATAAATTAGATTTAGAAAAATCTAAAGAGTCCACCAAAAAACTAGAACTGATAAACCAATTCAATAAAGTTTCAGGATATAAAATCAACATACAAAAACCAGTAGCATTTATATATGCCAACAGTGAACAGTCTAAAAAATAAATCAAGAAAGCAATCCTATTTACTACACAAAATACCTATGAATAAATTTAACCAAAGAAGTGAAAGATTTATGCAATGAAAATTATAAAGTACTTATGAAAAAATTGAAGAGGACAAAAAACAGGGAAAAATGTTCCATGCTCATGGATTGGAAGAATTAATATCATTAAAATGACCATACTGCCCAAAGCAATCTACAGATTCAATGCAATCTCTATCAAAATACCAATGACATTCATCACAGAAATAGAAAAAAAACCCTAAAATTCTAATGGAACCCACTCAAGACCCCAAATAGCCAAACCATTCCTGAGCAAAAAGAACAAAGCTGGAGGCATCACACTACCTGACTTTGAAATATACTACAAAGTCATAGTAGCCAAAAGAAAGGCTACTGGCATAAAAACAGACACACTGACCAATGGCACAGAGTAGAGACTCAGAAATAAATCCATGCATTTACAGCTAACCCATTTTCAACATAGGTGCCAAGAACATATATCAGAGACAAGACGGTCTCTTCAATAAATGGTGGTGGGAAAACAATAACCAGATGCAGAAGAATGAAGCTAACCTCTATGTCTCATCATATCAAAAATCAAATCAAAGTAGATTAAAGACAAATCTAAGACCTAAAACTATGAAACAACTAGAAGAAAACATTGGGGGAAATGCTTCGGGACATTGGTCTAGGCAAAGATTTTTTGGAAAAGACCTCAAAAGCACAGGCAGCCAAAGCAAAAATAGACAAATGGGGTTATATCAAGTTTTAAAAAAACACAAAACCTCTGCAGAGCAAAGGAAACAATCAGCAAAGTGAAGATACAACCTACAGAATGGGAGAAAATATTTGCAAACTATCCATCTCACAAGGAATTAATAATCAGAATATATAAAGATTCAACTCTATAGCAAAAAACAATCTGATTAAAGAATGGGCAGAGCCAGGCACATGACACTCATCTGTAATCCTAGCTACTTAGGAGGCTGAAGCAGGAGGATTGCTTGAGCCAGGGAGTTGGAGACAAGCCTGAGCAACATAGTGAGACCCTATCTCCAAAAAGGAGTGGAGGGCAAAAGACCCAAATAGATATTTCTCAAAAGAAGACATACAAATGACCAAAAGGTATTAAAAAAAAATGGTCAACATCAGTAATCATCAGGGAAATGCAAAGCAAAACCACAATGAGATACCATCGTACCCTAATTAAAATGGCTTTTATCAAAAAGACAAAAAACAACAGATGGTGGTGAGGATGTGGAGAAATGGGAATGCCCATACATTGTTGATAGGAATGTTAGTATAGTCACTATAAAACAGTATAGAAGTTCCTCAAAAAAATTATAAATAGAGCTGCCATATAATCTAGCAATCCTACTGCTAAAGACTTAAGTCTTTAATCCATTTTATCCAAAAGAAAGGAAATCAGTATATGGAAGATGTATCCACATTTTCATATTTATTACTCTATTCACAATAGCCAAGATATGGAATCAACCTATGTGTCCATCAATGGAAAATTGGATAAAGAAAATGTGGTACACATACACGGTGGAATATTATTCAGCCATAAAAAACACAATGCTTTCATTTACAGCAAATTGGATGGACCTGGAGGTCATTATGTTGAGTGAAATAAGCTGAGCACAGAAAGACAAATACCACATGCTGTCATTCATATGTGGGAGCTAAATGTGGATCTCATGGAGGTAGAGAGTGGATTCATGGTTACCAGAGGCTGGGAATAGTAGGGGTGAAGGAGAGACAAAGAAAGGTTGGTTAGTAATCACATGAGAAGATTCTCAACAGTATTAGTTATTAGGGTAATGCAAACCAAAACTACAAGATACCACTTCACATCCATTAAATCATCTATCATCAAAAAGATAGACAATAAAAAGTGTTGACAAGGATGTAGGGAAATCTGAATCCTCATTTATCGTTGGTGAGAATGTAAATAATGCAGTCGCTTTGGAAAATAGCTTGGCAGTTTCTCAAAAAGTTAACCATTGAGTTGCCATATGGCCTAGCAATGCCAGCGCTAGGTATAAACCCAAGAGCACTGAACACATGTCTACACAAAAACTTGTACACTCATGTTCATAGAACATGATTAATAGTAGCTAAAATGTGGAAACAACCCAAATGTCCATCAGCTGATGAATAGACAGAGTGTGTTATAGCCATACAATGGAATATTATTTGGCCATAAAAAGGAATAAAGATAGATGAACCTTGAAAGTATTATGCTGAATGAAAGAATCCACATAATGTATGATTCCATTTATATAAACTGTCCAGAATAGGCAAGTCTGTAGAGACAGAAAGTAGATTAATGGTTTCCAGGGGCTCCAGAAAGGGGGCATGGGGTAACTGCAAATAAGCATACGGCTTCTTTTTCGGGTAATGAAAGTATTCTGGAACTGGTGTCAATGGTTGCACAACTTTGTGAATGTACTAAGAACACTGAATTGCACATGTTGAAAGGATGCATTTTTGATATGTGAATTACATCTCAATAAAGCTGTTATTTTATAAAAGAAAGAAAGGAAAAGTAAAAGCGAGCTATACAGAAAAAGATAGCTATACAGCTATCAATGATGCTTTAGGCCACCATCGTCCCTGGCTGCTTCAATGCTGTCAGGTATTTACATTGATTAGCTTCTGTTTAGTTGTGCTTTTTTTCTTTTCTTTTTAAAATTTGAGGCTTCAATCCAAGCCATCTAGCCAAATAAATTCCCAAACATGTGTTGCTGACACATGGCCAAATAATCTAGATTTAGAGAGGAAATCATGACCAAATTAATTTTAGTCATAAATTAACAGACAGGCGGCTTCTAGAGACCCAAATATGTCTCTTTTTCAAACATGGTGACTGTCTTACTCCATTCAGGCGGCTGTAACAAAAATACTATAGACTGGGTGGCTTAAACTACACTTACTTCTCACAGTTCTGGAGGCTGGGAAGTCCGAGATTAAGATGCAGATTCAGTGTCTGGTAGGGACCAGCTTACCAGTTTATAGACTGTGGTCTTCTGACTATGTCCTTACATGGCAGAAAGGGGTGAGAGAGCTCTCTGGGTCTCTTTTATAAGGGCACTAATCTTATTCATGAGGGCTCTGTCATTATGACCTAATCACCTCCCCAAAGCCACACCTCCCAATGCAGCACATTGAGGGTTAGGATTTCAACATATGAATTTTGGGGGGACACAAATATTCAGTCCACAGTAGTGACATAGAATCATTAAATTAATAGGTTTCCTTTAGTGCAAGGATAACTCCTGAAAATAATAATTAATTTAAAAGTTAAAATGAATAACAAATGGAATGAAACACACACAGACATTTAAATGTACCCTGAGGAATGTCCTTTTATATTACCATATTAAGAGTGTCGAGAGAGAGAGAGAAAGAGAGAGAGCTTTACCTGTGGGTGTATAATAATTTTGGGTAGTTAAGCAGCATCCTTCTTCTGAGTTGCTCACAATGCTTTATAGCATTCACTTCAATTGTGACAACACTCCTGTGGGTGGCAGGCATTGTACTAAAAGTGCAGTACAGCTGCAGGTCAGACAACCCAGGGACACACAGTTTTCACATGAACAGTTTATAGCACAGGTGGGTGCCAAGCCCATAGGGTGGGTCCAGTCATGCCTCATCCACATCTGACCAAGGTGGCATCTTCTTGGACTGATAAGCTCTCGAATGAATAACAGTTTTGAGTTCCCATTATTCTGGGTTTCCCAAGTGTGCGTGCCATATCTGAAACAGATGGTCAGTATTACAGGATGGTGACTGTTTTTAATGGTAATAGGAATCACATGATTAACACTTCCTGAAAAGAACTGGATTACATATTGAAAATTGGACCTCAGCTCTTCAAAAAAATATTATTTGATTTCCTGTCTCATTTTCAGGAAATCATAGGAATACTGAAAGTCTGTGAAGAGTATTTTGAAATGGATTAACATCTACACTTGTTTTGTCACACTGATCTCTTAGGCCCCATTCAACTATTTACTTATTTGACAGTTATGGTACTTTCTCTACACAGCCAAAAGCCTGGGGAGGGACATGCATGCAGGGACAACGTCCGTTTTATTTTCCCGTGTCGTCCCAAGCTTAGCACTGTGGCTGGCACATAGCATGTGCTCAGCAACAGTTTTTGAATAAATAAATCTTGCAGTATTTTGCTTTATAAGACTTTTGTTTGACTATATGACACTCCAGTTGGAGTTCTATTTATCATAACAACCCCTTCTAGCAATGCTTTTGTTGCACAGATAATGTGTTTTTATTTTTCCAGATTTCTTTCATTTCTGATTTACTCTGACCATTCACAAAAGGATATTAAGATCTGAAGATTTCCAGACACCTCTGGTAAGGGAATTTCTATAAGTGTTCAAATGTTTCTTGACTACATTTTAAAAGGTTATTTATATCTGCAGTGTTTTTGGCACTTAACAAGTAATAACATATTCATATTACATCAACACTTACTTCATTGTTTTTCCTTTAAAAGTTCTTAGAAAAAAAAAAACCTTAACATCTTCCCAGATTGTATTTCCCTCATCTCCGTTAGTTACCAGTGTTGACTCTATTCTTTTTATTGGCAATATTCCTGCAGAAAACTTACAGATGACCTATTTGTCCTTGATTTTTGCTTCCAAAGATGTGCCACCAAATAGGAATTTCTTATAGAATGCATACGCTTTAGGGGCATCTGTCTCCAACTTTACAAAAATAAAATAATAAAGTTATGTGTTTTCTTCACACATTTGAAAGCCAGAAATAGATTCAAACGTACATTTTTCTATCCGTGTGCCAAGCTAATAAGCAGAGCGCAACAGACTGCATCGCGCAGGCCACCGCGGCTCCGCCCTCGCACTGCGCTCTTCCTCCTCCCGCGCCTACCGCGTCCCTCCTCCCACTGGGAACTGGCCGGCCAGCAGCCCCCCGCAGCCCCTCCAGCTGCTCCCCTGGCAGTTGCACACTCGCCTCTGGGTCCGTCGTGCCGCGTTGTGTTCCTGGGCATCATTAAAATAATAGAATCGCAGCGTTTTAGAGCCGAGTGACTTTGGACTGGCTCCTCTGACACCACTGAATTTGTGCAGATCGTTTACTCCATTTTAGACTCTTAACACTTCACCATCTGGAAGGTCTTGGAGAGGGCACTGGGACCAGCAAAGTGTCTGCTGCGTCATGTGGGGCACTTTTAGTGACCTCCTCTTGAAGCAGACGTCAATGGGAAGTGTTCTAGGTGCCCACAGCGAGGGGCACCTCCACAGATGGAGGACGCCTGTTACTGCTTCTTCACCCTCAAAGGAAGGAAACCTTCTAGACTTCTGAGGAGGTAGAACTCAACAGTATACATGCGTTTAACTAGCAATATATATATGGTACACATTCTTCCTTTATAAAATCAGTTCTGCAATGCCTGCTACTCCAGTCTCTCTTATCTCAGGAACTCTTGAGTGAAGACTATCCCCTGACCTAAGCTGGGCCCATCAGAATCTCTCTGGGGAGTCTGGAACTGGGACAGAAATGCTCATCTCTCTCCTGGTTTCTCCAACAGGAAAGATGTGCATGGGGAACTGGGGATGGGCAGTGTTTGGGGCTATGTACCTTGAGGTAGTGAAAACAGATCTGCTGATCCTGCAGGCAGTGAAAGAGAGACAGAAAGAAAAATAAATCTACAGTGAGAAAAATAGACATGAGAAAAAGCCAGCTTCCCGGCTTCCCAGAAGCTTCCTGGCTCTTGGTTCTAGTCCCCCAGGAGACTGGGCTACTTCCTCGCCTGGCCTGAAGTTAGTTTCTCTTCCATGCAACAAAAATCCTCTCCTAAGATGTTGACTCCACAAGGCTTCTGACCACAAAGCACAATCATAATTCTTTCATTGAGTTTAATTATCCAAAATCTCAAGAATCTCAAACTCAATTAAGAACCCAGAATTAGACAGATGACATATCCAAATAGTGAAAGCTGTTTTTGGTCCAGAATTGTGCAGAGCGTCAGTCCTAGCTGCGCCTGGCCCTGCTCACTAACTCCTCCTCAAAAAACAATTCATCAAATTTATCTTGCAGCTGCTATATGCTCTGCACCAGGTCAAATGCTGAAGTTTTGGAAGCCATCATGACACAGCCCGATTCCCATGAGCTCTTGATTTAGTAGGGAACTTAGACAAGTAAAACACATTACACAAGGGGTCTTTAAAAAGTTCATTGAAATACATATTATGAAAAAACTATGCATAGATGTCAAAAATTTTTTGTACCAAAATAAACTTGTACTAACTTGTTATAACATGTCTGAAAAGGATCTAGTTCGAGGCACTAAGATATCAGTTTGTAAGGAGTCCCTTATCAGAGCAACGTGAACTCTGCTGAAATTGAAGCAAGAACAAACATTAAATTTTTGGTGAAGCTTGGTTGGAAGAATGATGAAATCATTAACTTCTAATGAAAAGTTTATTGGGACAATGCCCCCCAAAACTAAGCAGTTTATAAATAGAATAATTCATTTTAAGAAGGGGTGAGACAATGTTAAAGCTGAAGTCTAGAGCAGCAGACCATTCACATCAATTTGTGAGTTAAAACTCATCTTGTTTGAGCCCTAATTGAACAGGACCAATGATTAACAGCAGAAACAATAGCCAACACCATAGACATCTCAGTTGGTTCCACTTACACAATTCTGACTGAAAAATTAAAGTTGAGCAAACTCTCCACTTGAAGGGTGTCAAAACCGTTGTGCCCAGATCAGCTGCAGACAAAAGGAAAGCTTTTGACGGAAATTTTAAAACAAGTGGGATCAACAATCTCAGAGCATTTCTTCAAAGAACTGTAACAGGAAATAAAACATGGCTTTGCCAGTACAATCCTAAAGACAAAACACAATCACAGCAATAGCTACCAAGAGGGGGATGTGCTTCAGTCAAAGCACAAGCAGACCATCAAGAACCAAGGTCGCAGTGAAGGATTTTTTCAGATGCTCAAGGCACTTTGCTTGTTGACTTTCTGGAGGGCCAAAGAACAGTAACATTTGCTTATTATGAGCATGTTTTGAGAAAGCCAAAGCTTTAGCAGAAAAATGCCCAGGAAAGCTTCACCAAAGAGTCCTCCACCACAACAATGCTCCTGCTCATTCATTCCTCTCATCAGACAACGGCAATTTTTGTTTTTATTTTTAAGACGGAGTCTCGCTCTGTTGCCCAGAGCAATCTCGTCTCACTGCAACTTCTGTCTCCTGGGTTCAAGTCATTCTCTTGCCTCAGCCTCCCGAGTAGCTGGGATTACAGGCCAGCACCACCACGCCCAGCTAATTTTTGTATTTTTAGTAGAGACCGGGTTTCACCATGTTGGCCAGGCTAGTCTCAAACTCCTGACCTTGTGATCCGCTCGCCTCAGCCTCCCAAAGTGCTGGGATTACACCGTGCCCGGCCAGACAAGGGCAATACTTTGAGTTTTGATGCGAAATGATTAGGCATCCACCTTACAGTCCTGATATGGCTCCTTCTGACTTTTTGTTTCCTAAAAAAATCCTTCAATCTTTTTTTTCAGTTAATAATGTGAAAAAGACTACATTGACCTGGTTAATTTCCCAGAACACTCAGTTCTTTAGGGATGGACTAAATGGCTATTACCACTTATAAAAATGTCTTGAACCTGTTGGAACTTATGTTGAGAAATGAAGTTTATATACTTTCTTTTTATCTTTTAATTCTGTTTTTACATGAACCTTTTGAACTAGTAAGAGAATTTTCTAATTTAACTTCACTCAAGTTTAAATCTCAGTGTTGTTCAAGAAATCATAATATTGGCCAGGCACAGTGGCTCATGTCTGTAGTCGTAGTGCTTTGGGAGGCTGAGGCAGGAGGATTGCTTGAGGCCAGGAGTTTGAGACCAGCCTGGCCAACATAGTGAGACTCTGTTTCTAATTAAAAAAAAAAAAAAAAAAAAAGATCTGAGTTACACAGCAGAAAAAATATATAAAAAATGATAATACTACTTTGCAGATTTTATCTGTTTAATATTTCAACAGGCCAAGCATGAGTATCAGCTACAAAAATCTCAAGAATTTTAAAGATATGACAAACTTAAATTATTTGAAGATGTTGTATGAGACTTGCAGAGTTCTAGATGGGGAAGAAACTGTTTCCAAGATGCTTACATATCCAACCAAAGGAAGTAGATTAGAAAACAGCAGAACGATCGCACAACATAGCTTCACTTTGCTGGTGTGTGGAATGGGCCTTACAGGACACCATCAACTTTGCTACAATCGTGTTGCATTTTTAACTAGGCTCTCAGTGTTGACAATACAGCAAAGCCCTTTTGGTCAAGGAAACAAACCTTAGACATTGTCAGAGACCAGTTACAAGATCAAGTGGTTTTATAAGATTCATGTAAAAAAAACTTTATATTAATATTTTACTACTTTTATTTTGAATATGTACCAAAGAGCATACATTATATTTTAAAGCTAATTTCGTAATTTAGAATAAGACTTATAAAAGCAACTTCTTTCAGATTATATATTAACACATGTTGATTGCAGAATATTTGGATAATATAGATCAATACTGTATAACCTAATCCACAAAACCACTTTATTGTTACAGTCATGACTTTTATTTTTGTAATTAATTTCTCAAATCCTCACTTACCCTATCAGGAGAAAGTCCAATATAGACTTTTCCCAAATTGTCCAAAGACACTATGGGCTGGGCGTGGTGGCTCACGCCTGTAATCCCAACACTTTGGGAAGCCCAGGCAGGCAGCTTGCTTGAGTCCAGGAGTTCGAGAGCAGCCTGGGCAACATGACAAAACCCCATCTCTACTAAAAATACAAAAATTAGCTGGGTATGGTGGCACGCATCTGTAGTTCCAGCTACTCTGGAGGCTGAGGTGGGAGAATCACCTGAGCTCAGGAGGTAGAGGCTGCCGTGAACTGAGATAACGCCACTGCACTCTCACCTGGGCAACTGGAGTAAGACCCTGTCTCCAAAAAAAAAAAGAAAAAGACACTATGGTCTTACTGGATCCAAAGAGTGACAAGGGTGAGTTGTGTTTGCATTGCTAGGTCTAGAGGGAAGTGGGAAGCTTGACCATTTCACTAGTGCTCTGCTTCCTTGCAGCCTCACAGGGCTCTGTGGAAGTATGGTCCTGCAGGGTCCATGCTGTGGCAAATGCCCTTGCTGCATCTGGCCCTGCCTAGCCATGGTGGGGCCCCAACCTGGGGTCCTACAATTATAGCTCTCTTGGAGTCCCTCTCAGTCAATGATAGTCTCAGCATAGGACCAGATTTCCTGTATTCTCAGCATAGGACCAGAGTAGCTGGATCCCAAGAAGCTTCTAACTTAGCCACAAGCTGTGCTTCCTCCAAGAATGCCTAGGCCCTTAAATTTATCCCAGGATGTCAACTTAGGTTTGCTGATTCCTAATGATAATTTTATTTCATGTCCTCATTACTGTTCTCTGATAATGGGCCTTGGCCAGGTGACCCTGATCAATCCTGAAAAGAGCAAGGTAGAATATGTGTCCTTGCCTTTCCAGATGGTCAGGGCTCCATTCTCATATTATCCAACCACTTCATCAGGGACCAATTTTGTTTACCCTGGGTTTCAGAGAATGGCATAATACCAGAAGGATGGGTAAACTCTACTCCCGACATTTTCATAACTAAGGGGGCAACTGGAATGACTTGGCAGGCTACAAATGAAATCCTCTTATGTCAATTAAAAAAAAAAATCCATGACCAAGCAGTAATATGTGGTCATTGTAGAATATACAGAATATTACAAAGAAGAAAATAAAAATCCCTCATAATCCCATCCACAGATAACCTGCTAATGCTGTAGAAGACTCTTGTCCTAACTCGCCTTCCCACCCATCCAACAATTTATAGACACGTTGCTGCTCTGAACACTCCATTCTTTACTTCTTTCTGCATTGTATTTCCTTGTCCTGCAACGCATTCCTTTCTATTTTTGCCTGTTGAAATCTACTTCTTTTAAGGTCCAGATCGAATGTCACCTTCCTCTTAAATGCATTCTGATCACACCCTCTGAATTAAGCTCCAACTACTCGGACCACTCACAATTTGTACTTTACTTGAGGCACATATATCATGCCTTTGAACTGTACTAATTTTTGCAGTAGTGTCAACTCCATGACTAAATTGAAGGTTTGAGAGTAATTCCAACTTGAGTGTAAGAATTTTGGAATTTTGTTACATTCAACTTTTCCTTTTTTTTTTTTTTCTTTTCTTTGGAGACAGGGTTTCGCTCTTGTTGCCCAGGCTGGAGTGCAATGGTGCGATCTTGGCTCACTGCAGCCTCTGTGTCTCGGATTCAAGTGATTCTCTCGCCTCAGCCTCCTGAGTAGCTGGGATTACAGGCACCCACCACCATGCCCAGCTAATTTTTGTATTTTTAGTAGAGACGGGGTTTCACCATGTTGGCCAGGCTGGTCTCGAACTGCTGACCTCAGGTGATCCACCTGCCTCAGCCACCCAAAGTGCTGGGATTACAGGCATGAGCCACTGCGCCCAGCCTGTATTCAACTTTTCATCTTCCATGTCAACTGATACAATGCCTTTCTTGCAAATAGTATGTACTCAGCAAATGTTTGTTAAAAAATACATGTGTGTACCTAGCAATAGAGAGATAACATATCAATTAAGTTGGCCTAGTCAAATTCTTTAACTTTACTAAAATAAAAAATGATAGGGCCAGGTACTGTGGTTCACACCTGTAATCCCAGTGACTCAGGAGACTGATACAGGAGGATCACCTGAGGCCTGGAATTCAAGACCAGCCTAAACAACAAAGCAAGACCCTGTCTCCACAACAAATTTAAGAATTAGCCAGGCATGGTGGTCACATGCCTATAGTTGTAGCTATTTGGGAGGCTGAGGCAGGAAGATCGCTTGAACCCAGGAGTTTGAGGTTACAGTGATCTATGATTGTGCCACTTCACTACAGCCTGGGCAACAGAGCAAGATTCTGTGTCTTAAAAAAAGGTATCGGCCGGGCGCGGTGGCTCACGCCTGTAATCCCAGCACTTTGGGAGGCTGAGGCGGGCGGATCACGAGGTCAGGAGATCGAGACCACAGTGAAACCCTGTCTCTACTAAAAATACAAAAAAAGAAAATTAGCTGGGTGCAGTGGCGGGTGCCTATAGTCCGAGGTACTCAGGAGGCTGAGGCAGGAGAATGGCGTGAACCCGGGAGGCGGAGCTTGCAGTGAGCCGAGATGGCACCACTGCACTCCAGCCTGGGCAACAGAGCGAGACTCCGTCTCAAAAAAAAAAAAAAAAAAGAGAGAAGTATCAAATGTCTGTTGTAAGACGTAAGACTCCAGGTATTTACTATTTCAAACTTTTCTTGAATTTATTTTTAAAAAGTTCAGATGCACAAAATTATAAATAATAATATAATAAACACCCACATACCCAGCATCCATATTGAGAAACAAAACATTACCAATATAACTGAAGTCCTGTAAATTCCATCCTTAATGCACCCCTTTATGCTTCTACCATAATTAGGCAAATCCTGAACTTGGGGATTAATCTTTCTAAGCATTTATTTTTATTTTAACCATATTACACATGTATTTATAATGTGTGTTTGTTGAATTATTTAAGAATATTCAATTCTGCTATACAAAATAAGAGAAATAAACACATAGGGAGAAAAAATGAAACTAAGAATTGAAGCAAATAGCTTATGAAACAAGCAAAATTCCTACAAAATGTAGTAGTGCATTTGCGTAATGAAAATAATTAGAAAGAGATGGAAAGAACAAGAAACACCTAATAGTCATGATACATGTGAGGCCCTGAATCATCCAATTTTCATGACGCACTGAAGATACTTAAGGCATATCAGGCATTTCCTATTCAAAAGGTTTTAATTTGGCCAACCATTGGCTCCTCATATCCTCCGCAAAAGAAATATAAATAAAATCCATAGCTGTTCATGAAGTTAACTGATGAGCTACTGCTATCAGCCAGACCCACTTTGCTCCCAAGACTTTAGAACAAGTGTGTGTTTTGACCCCAAACACCCCTGTCTGTTAGGCTGCTTTGGTTAAATCTCAACTCTGATCTTTGCAAGCAAACCCTTGGTTAGGAAGGCTGATGTGGCAGGGAGAGACAGGACTGAGGATTCAGGTGTTGTCATCTTTCCACCCTGCCTCCTGTGACACATCTTAAATGTGTTAACCCCCTCCATGTCTTTCACCTAGCTTCTTATGGTATGTTTTAAATTCATTTAATAAGCCACGTGATTTGAGGATTTTGTTTTGTTCCATGAGCCTTTCTTGTTCTGTGATCCCTTGAATAGCTTGCCTGTTAGTGTACTTACAGGCTACCATTGCAGCAATAATGGTTGTTGTTTCCCACACAACAATAGCATTTGCAAGTTTTTAACCTAGATAAAAATATACTCTACACATTCATCTGCAATTTTTTTTAAGAGACAAGAGTCTTGCTCTGTCACCCAGAATGGAGTGCATTGGTGCAGTCATAGCTCACTGCAGCCTACAACTCTTGAGCTCAAGGAATCCTCCCACCTCAGCCTCCTGAGTAGCTAGGACCATGGGCACGTGCCACCAAGCCTGGCTAATTTTATTTTTTGTAGAGCAGGGCCTTGCTATGTTGCCCAGGCTGGTCTCAAACTCTTGGCCTCAAGAAGTCTTCCTGCCTTGGCCTCCCAAAGTGCTCCCAATTTACAGGCATGAGCCACTGTGTCTGGTCTTGCAACCTGATTTTTGGTCAACTTGATCAACATCTTGTTTGTGAGATTCTTCCATGGGAGATACGCATATCTATTTCATTCATTTTCATAGTTATATTCATTGAATATTTCACAATTTACCCATAAATTCTTCTGTTGATCTAATATACATCATTTCCAATTTTTTTCTATGCTGCTGTGAATATTCTTGTATGTATCTCCTTGGGCACAGGTAAGAGAGCTTCTCAGAGACTATACCTAGGAGTGCAATTTCTGGGTCACAGAGTATGCACACCTTTAACTTGACTAAATACTGCCAAATTGCTCTCCAAAGGATTTGTACCAATTTATACTCTTAACAGAAGTAAGTTCCTATGTTGTTTGTTTTTTGAGACAGGCTCTCACTCTGTGGCCCAGGCTGGAGTGCAGAGGCATGATTATAGCTCACGGCAGCCTTGGACTCCAGACTTAAGCAATCCTCCTACTTCAGCCTCCCCACTAGGTGGAACCACAGGCGTGTGATCACGCCTGGTTAAGTTTTTATTTTTTGTAGAGACGGGATCTCACTATATTGCTCAGGCTAGTTGCTAACTCCTGGACTCAGGTGATCCTCCTGCCTTGGCCTCCCAAAATATTGGAATGAAAGGCAGTTCCTATGTTCTTAATCCTAGCCAACACTTGGTGCTGTCAGACTTTAAAATTTTTACTGATCTGATGAATGGATGAGCTCTGCTCACAAAGAATCATCTTATGGCATTTCCTCAGTACTTTAATTATGAGGAAAAAAAAATCTGTGCAAATTTTGTGTCAGATTTTTGGATTTTCTCATTCTCTGCTTAAGGCCAAGTAAGGTTTCCTCTTTCTATTTCCATCACTGTCAGCACCAAAGGAAAAACTTTGCAACAAAACTTGTTATATTTTTTTCAGAAGGATTAAAGTTTGGAAGAATACCATATTGGAGGCTTTAAGTCTCAAAAATATCCCTCTGATTATACAGGGGCATAAGAACATGAATTTAACTGCATCCATGCAAATCAATCATCACTAAGCATATGTCGTAATGACGGTAGGTCAGTAGTGGAACAACTATGACTCACAGGCTGAGAATGCCCTCATTTAAGAAATTCTACAAAGTTGCTCCCTACCCCAGAATATCTACCCCAGGGGCTTGTTCCATGTCTCAAATTCAGCTACTAAAGTACTGAAGTCCAAAATTTTCATATTTAAGAAAACTCCAAAAGAAAACACATCTCAAAAATCATATTTAGTACTTATAAGTCATTAGCACCTTATTTGTCACATCTCTTAAAAACACAAAAGGAATGGGACACAGAACCTGCAAGTGCTAATAAGGCAGAAGGTGGAGGCCACCCTCAACTTCTTCCTCCCCCTTTATCCAGAACATTCAGACAGACAAATCTCTGTTCTTAGCATCTTGCTTAAATCTTTTGGATGGCTCCCCAAAAGGGCTAGCTAGCAGTATTCTCCAAGTGTGGTCTAGGGGTCCCTTCTGGCTTCAGATCCTTCACTAAGGTAATCATTTAAAAAGTACAGATTTCCCAAGTGCCAGCCCAGGCCTACTTAATCAGTATGTCTGACAGGGAGATCCTGGAATCTGTTTTCAATAAATAATCCAGCTTCATTTTCTTAAAAAGACTTTTTCACAATTGAGAAGTATAGTGTACAGTAAGTACGGAAAGCATAAATGTGCAGTTCAATGATTACAAAGTGAACATCCACATAACCATGGTCGAGAACAAGAAAGAGGGCCTTGCTTGCCAGCACTTCAGAAGCCCCTTTGTTCCCCTTTCAATCATTTCTCTCTTCTCTTAGTTGTATCTACTATTCTCATGTCTGACACTTCAGCTTGATTCCTGCACTCACTGGTGGTGAGAACTACAACTACAAGATAAAGTCCACACTGCTTAGTGCGTCAGAGGTGGCTCCTGCACCATTTGGTCTCTACAATTTCATCTTCTGCCTCTGCCCTCTTCACATGTAATTCTCAAGTTATTTGGAATCAGTTATGCTTCATTTTACAATAATTTCCCTAAGTTACTGCTCATGTTCATGCTGCCTCACTGCCTCTGTGCTTCTGTACTTGCTGGGGAGTGCCTGCACTTCCTGAGCCTATTAATTTCATCCTTCCAGACCTGTCCAATTGTTGCTTGCTTACAAGGCCTACTGACTTTCACCCCCCTGCCCTACCCAAACCAGAACCATCACTCTTTCTTTGTGTGACTAAGAACATCTTATAATGTGTGCAAGTGCTTGTTTACACGTGTATTCTGCTTTCTAGACCAGGAAATAGGGCAGAGATTTAATTTTCTTGTGCATATAGGCTTAGTGTGTATCCCTCAGTCAGTGCTTAATTGTTGAACAAGCAAATAGTCTCCAGGTATAAACATCTTTGGAAAAGTAGTACACTGCAACCTTAATACTTCTGGGTATATTTGGATCAGATCACGTTCTTCCTTGTCAGGAACAAATGCAGACATCAGAAACACTCTGGGTGCCCGAGAGGGAGGTGAAAGTAAGTGAAGAAAGAGGGATGAAGCACTGCAGGAGCGGGAGTGGGGGAGCTAGTGATGTTGTCTGAAGGGCTGCCAGAGCCTACAGAGCAAGGAGCAATCAGAGTGCTCCCGCCAGCACTGAGCCTTCCCTTCTTTCTCAGAGAGGACTCCCAGTTGTCAGACCACTGTGCTGCATGGGGAGCCTGGACTGTTCCAAATTCCTTACATCTTTTCCTGCCTCTGATTGTCCTCACATTGTCCATCTTCTTCTCTGAGTATCCATTCTGCTTGCAAAATGCCACTTTTTAAGTAAGTAACCTGCCTGTTTTTGACCTTAGCATTAAAACTCCTATCCATCCACAGTATGTGAGTGGGAGAGGAAGGCGACAATAAGCCACACAGAGGGGCCCTGTGTAACTGCTTGGTGCTCAGAGGATCTGGACAGAAGCATCTGGGCAGCCTGCCACAGGAAACTTCACAGCAATGTCAATAGTCCTGACGAAAACGAACCTTGACTGTTGGGCAAACTGAGAGGGTGGAAGGACAGGAATGAGCATCACTTGAAATCTACTGATGCTGGAAAAGATATTGTAAAGCAAAATTTAAAATCAAAAAGTAGTTAATAAATTTAGGCCCCTTCTACTGTATGGGTCTGAAAGACAGCCATCACTGGTGGTTTGATACCTGGGGAAGGGGTGAGGGCAGCTTTGAGTGGAGATGATCAAGGCAGGTCTGGAGCCCACACTTGGGAGATGCTTGCATCTGCAAAATGAAGAAAGAACTGCAGTCTCAGAGAAAGTGGGCTCTGTTATCCTCCCCTAAGGAACCACAGCAGCAGATGGGTCTCAAGCAGCACTGGACCAGTTCGGCACCCAGTGGGCCAGTTTTCTGCAGCTAAACAGGGACTGGAACAAACAAACAGGGCATCAGATGTGGCCCAGATGACAGTTCTGTCACTGGGTGTGAAAGCCCAGTGAATGTCACATTTTGAACTGCAAAAGCTCTGGGACTGCATAGGTCCCTGAAACAGGAGGATCCTTAAGAAGATATAAAGAGATACATGCTTGAACGATTAATAAGGAAAAGAGACTATTTGTGACATCAGATTAAAGCAGTTCAAGCCAGCTCTATATCTATAAATATATATAAAATCAATATTAACACATTCAATTTTTTTTGTAGCTAGTTGGGTGATAAGGCAACTCAGGATGGCGTCTGAATCAGCATGGTGAAAGAATTTGGTGTGGTGGGGTATCTATGCCTTGAGGGTCTACCATGTGTCAGATGGCAGACCCTCAAGACATGTAGTTATACAGGACAGATGACATTAAAGTGCTTGACACATACTTTTTAGCTCCCAGATTTTGTTGACCTCCTGGTTTTTGTTGCCCTCTGCAAACAAGTGGATAAAAACAATTTTGGGACAGAGGACATTAAGTGTTTGACACATACTTTTTAGCTCGCAGTTTTTGTTGACCTCCTGGTTTTTGTTGCCCTCTGCAAACAAGTGGATAAATACATACAATTTGGTTTTCATTTTTATTTGTAAACTGCTTTTGAAGCAGGATCTTTGTTAAGTAACATTTATTTTTTTCCTGATTTTCAAAGTAATGCATGTTTATTGCTGAGTTTTGTTTTTGTTTTTGTTTTTTGTTTTTTTTTTTTTGACAGAGTCTCACTCTGTCACCCAGGCTGGAGTGCAGTGGCACGATCTCAGCTCACTGCAACCTCTGCCTACCGGGTTTAAGTGATTCTCCTGCTTCAGCCTCCTGAGTAGCTGGGACTACAGGCGCATGCCACCATGCCCATCTAATTTTTTGTATTTTTAGTAGAGACATGGCTTCACCATGTTAGCCAGGATGGTCTCAATCTCCTGACCTCGTGATCCGCCCACCTCGGCCTCCCATAGTGCTGGGATTGATTACAGGCGTGAGCCACTGTGCCTGGCTAAAATTTTTGAAAATTGAAGAAAAGCATAAAGAAGAAAATAAAAACTATAATACTATCACCCAGAGATAATTACTGCTAACATTTAGTAAATTTCCTTCCATGTTTATTTAGGTAGATTACAGGTTGTTTTGCTCTGTTCTATTTTTACCCATAACATTATGAGCATTTCCCAATATTATTAAATATTAATTGAATATATTCCATCATATAGATATAACTTATTTAACTAATACATTATTTTTTCTTTTTTTTCCATTTCACAAATAATGTTGTAATAAAAATGCATAAACTTAAATGTGTATAAACTTAGCATAATATCTTAGAAGTGAATTTGTTGGCTGAAATCATATGGACATGTTGAAACTCTTGGTTTGACTTGCCAAACTGCTGTTCTAAAGGTTGTTTATTTTTTTTTACCAGCAATGATGAGCCCCTAACCTCTGCAACACTGTGATTATTTGGAACAGTTTATTTAAGGAATATAATTTATAGTTGGAAAAAACCCTTACTCTGCCACTATGAGAAATTGTTATAGTAAGGAATGAAAAACTACAATAATAGATAGAAAACTTTAAAGTTTTTAACTACCACATATTATTGCCAGTCCTGGGTAAGCTGAGTCATGATGTATAAGTCCAGGTACACACAATATAATTCAAACTGTAAAGATGTAACTTTGCAGTTATATGCAAACACAACTACGTTTATCTGTATTTCAGTAGTTTAAAAGTCTCTCATTGTAGGATATATGCATTGTCCTTTCAAAGTATCCGCTCCTAGAAGGCAGTGTTGAGTAATTTGTTGTGGTAATTTGTTGTGACAATTTGCCAACTCATCAATATTAACACATTCAATTTTTTTTCTTTTCTTTTTTTTTTAGCTAGATGGGTGATATGGCAACTCAGGATTCTATCTGAATCAGCATGGTGAAGTATTTGGTGTGCTGGGGTAGTTTTTTGAACCCACTCTGCTTTTCTTTCCTTTTCCTGACACTTACCTCTTGCAATCCAAGTGAAGAGAGAAGACTGGCTGCTGTTTCTCTGCCCCTTCTCCCTGCAGATCCGTCCTAACTACTCCATCCCAACACTCCCATCTGTCCCACGTCAAGAGGCTGGTTTAGAGGAGTTTATGTGAGGATGATCTCTTCTTTGCCCCCTCTGCCTTTTCTTTCCATTTTTTTTCAGGGGAGCCCTGTACTTGGTACTTTTTCTTTGGCTTTTCACTTCTCCCAAAATAGTTATGTCTACTTTAGTCACTTCTCATAAGTACAGACACATCTTCTGTAATCTCCATCCTCTTTCCCCACTTCCTTCCAATTCTTGCCCATTTCTTCAAGAAGGGCTCTCTTCCTTAACATGCTCTCTTCCTATTTCCTTGCTCCTTTCATGAAAAAGCCAACATCTTGGCTGACAAGTCACACACCTTTGTCAAGGAAACAAACAAAATCCTCCATCCACCCTCATGAGGAGTGCTTCACAGGGGTACTCCAGCTGCTGGGTCCTTTGGCTGCAGTGTAGACCTAGAGGAAGAGAGAAGCCCAGAGACTGAGCTGGAAGAGTGGGCACAGACTTGACATTCATCTCAGCAAACAGGGTGGAGAAGGGTAAAGCCAAAGCTGGGACTGTGAGGAACAAGGTGGCCAAGAATGCAGTGTGCAGTGGAAGACGGTTTGAATACATTCCAGACATGGGAAACAGAGCACTTTAACCTACTCTCCACCCTGGCTTGTGTTGTTAACAGACAATTATTAATGGCCAGGAATGAGCTGACAGTAGCCAGTGTGGCTGAGACCTAAAACAGCGTTACAGATCAGTTAACTATACAAGTCCTGCACGGTGGATGCTGGGAGAAAAGGGAAGGAGTGGGAAGAGAAGATAGAGTTGCGGAGTTTTAACCACTGTTGCCAAAGATAGGGGATAGAAGAGAAAGAAAAACAAGGCTCTAATCTTTAAAAAATTTCCTGAAATTCTCTTAAGAAAGTCTTTTCAAAAGTTTCCATTTACATTTCTTCTGTCTTAAACACAAATTTTAACCACAATTACTATTCAGTCAATTAAATGTTTGGTTGTACTTACTGCCTAATATTATACTTTTCTGCTCTTTCTATAAGCAATGTGTAGTATAAATTTGCTTATCTGTAGAAGTCAATTGGATTAGATAATTTCTAGGATCCCACCTAATCCCCCCAAAGTTTGTAATACTTGTATTTTCACTTGTATTTTATAAGCACTGGTAGCCCATCCTGGGAATCTAACCATCTCGGGTTTTTTTGTTGTTGTTGTTTGTTTTTTCTTACAACAGAGATTGCATTATAAGTTCAAAATAACCAACTTATAAAGAAGTAAGCAATTGGAAACTAAACTAGTTTTATGATGAATTTCTGCAAGGCATTTGAATATATTTTGAATATACAAAAGAGGATGAACTAGGTAAACTTTATAATCCTTTATACCTTAAAATTCTATAGTATCTTGTAATAAAATACAATGGATAAAGGTCTGCTTATTTTTCAGAAGAGCAGCTATTTTTAAAGTTGTGGCTCTTGAAATTATGAGTTATTATATATTCCTATTAACTTGTCTTTAAGAAACTTGTTTATAATCTCTATATATTTAAAAATATTCAAATTTCCATGCATTTAAAAGTTTCTTTAGTCTACAATACACTTCCAAAGCTTTGCATTTCATATCGCAAAATAAGGGAAATTTTAATTATATTCTGGTAATATGAATATTGTACATGACTCAGTTAATTGTAGGGCTACCACCACACAGAGTGGAAAATTTGTTAAGTATAGAATTGTTCTGAGGCAATAATAGGCGAGAATTATATTGTATCTTAGATCCTGTAGGTCATAAGCCATAATGTTATTCTTCCTCTCCTCTAAGAACATTTTAAATCTATTCTTTTGTTTGGAATTACTGAAGCATTTTAAAGTAAGAAATCTTTCCGAAAATAATTATTAATGCTCTTTCAGTGAAATTTTCATTCAAATGTCAAAATCACTACCAACTTCCTACATTTTTTTTTCACTGAAAACTTTTTTTTAGTTTCACAAAGTGGAAATGGTTTGGGGTTTTTTTGTTTTTTTTTTTTTTGTCAAAAGAATCCCCTATTTTTGCAAATGCTAAAATAATGCACTAATCATTGAAGCAGTTTTAACAACAATTTCTTAAAACCCCTTTTAAACATATATTTACTGAATTCAAGAGAAGTATAACACATAGTTGCTCCTTCCAAGGGGGCTTACTGTATACTTAGGATGAACATAATTAAGTAACTAAAGATGCATAAATAACTATAAGCCTTCCATGTGGTACCAAACAGAAGTGGAATGGGAGTTAGGGAAAGCAGAAGCTACAGAGGGAGATGGAGCTCACGGTGATCTTCAAGGAAGTTAAACTGGACCTTCAAAGATGGGAGAAACACTTGTGTCAGTATTTGTGAAACCTCCAGCACTGACTTGGCTGCTTAGAGCTATCTGCTTAATGGTCCAGACATGGGCTGTGGGACAGAGATCTTGGCCTCAAAGCCTGGCTCTCCCATGTTACCTAAACAGGTAATTTTAGTACCCCATATTTCAGTTTCCTCAGTTCTACCAGAGAATGAAGTGAATAATAGTGCATACTTTATAGCGCTGTTGCGAGGATCAGATGAATTAATACTGATAAAGTGCTACAGCACTTATTAGGTACTCGATACATGTTTGCTACAGCACTTATTAGGTACTCGATACATGTTAGTTATTATTTTCTTGCACCACTAAAATAGCATTTATCCTTGGGAGGTGAGCTTCAGCCCAGGAGTTCGAGACCAGTCTGGCCAACATGGTGAAATCCCGTTTCTACAAAAAATAGAAAAATTGGCCGGGCGTGGTGGCACACCTACAGTTTCAGCTACTTAGTAGACTGAGGTGGGAAGATCACTGGAGCCTGGGAGGTTGAGGCTGCAGTGAAAGCCATGATTGTGCCACTGTACTCCAGCCTGTGCCACTGTACTCCAGAGTTTAATAGTTCTCATTTTAAAATCAAGGGGTTTTGCTCAAGGAAATCTATTTAAAAGGTATTTTGAGATCATTATTCTAAATGCATCATGAATCTCATTTGCCTCAACAGAAGATAACCATAAAAACAAATACAAGGAAAACAGTGCTATTAAATTCTAGCTATATACTGAGGCCTGCCAAGGCTCTGAGCTGAAGCCTGTTTCCTCATTGTAAAAAAAAACAAAAAACAAAAAACAGAATTCAGCAAGTATTAGAAGGATTACAGACATACTGGCACCAATTTAAATTTCCTCCTTCGAAGGACTGAAAGAATTGAAAAGGGAATAGCTTGTTCAGTATGTGGTTTACTGCTATTTAATGCCAACGTGCATCTTCCATCTCGAATCATCTCAGCATGCTTCCGTACTTTGACACAGCCATCAGAAGACAATGTGAAGGAGCAGTGTTCGTTTACCATTGACTGGTCTTGTGTTCAAAGGTGTGTCATATATACTGACTGTATATTGTCAGTGGCATACATTATATTCTATTTTCCATGAATTACAACTTCCATTCAGAAGCAGAAAAAAATTATTCTCTTTCTCCAATTTTTAAATCTGAGAGCAGCCATAAAAAAGAACACGTTCATGTCTTTTGCGGGAACATGGATGGAGCTGGAGGCTGTTATCCTTAGCAAACTAACACAGGAACAGAAAATCAAATACCTCATGCTCTCACTTACAAGTGGGAGCTAAATTATAAGAACTCATGGACATGAAGAAGGAAACAACAGACACCGGGGTCTACTTGAGGGTGAGGGGTGGGAGGAGGGAGAAAGGCAGAAAAGACAACTATTGGGTAGTGGGCTTAATACCTGGGTTATGAATTAATCTGTACAATGAACCCCAGTGACACAAGTTTACCTATGTAACAAACCACATGTGCCCCAGAACCTAAAATAAAAGTTAAAAAAAAAACAAAACCACAACTTGAGAGAGGAAATCTGGTTTTCTGAGAGGGGAAATACACCTGGTGATTTGGCTGTATACTGTGACACACTCTACAACACGGATTAAAATTATGAACAGGCCTGTAAAGTAAGCTTCTCCCAAATCTACTCCTAACAGGTAAAAACAAAAACTAAGTCAACAACCTGAAAGAAGGCTTTCAAATTTTTTAAAAAGTGTTTTCAAAATTTAAAACCATACAAGTGATATTTATTTAAGACATCAGAAGTAGCTCTGTCTTGCCCTTACTTTTATAGATGAGGAATAAGCCTGGGATGATATTTGCAAGAGACAGAGTTAAGAATAAACACATGAATAATAGATAAAAAACAGAATTTGATATATTTCTCAGACCACTTTCCAAATGGTGTTAAAAATTCAGAATCTGGTGTATTTATTAACCCTTTGTAATTTATTTAAAAATAAATATTGTGCCTGAAAATCTAATATGAATTACTTTAGCAACATTCTAAAATTACTTCACAATTTACACACTGCTTCAAAACATATTCTAACTCTTAATATTTTATTGAAAATGTTATATATTTAATCAGAAGTAGGCATCACATATTTTAGACACTTCTATTAGGAAATACAATTCATACTAATAACATCTACAAAATACAAAATTCTGTTAGTCATATTTTCCATTTCATTTATTCAGCAAATATTTATTAAGTGACTAGTATGCATCAGCCAATGTTCTAGCCACTGAATATACAGCAGTGGATAAAAAATTCTGCCCTCCTGAAAATTACATTCGTGTCCTTTAGGCTCTTAATGAAATGTAACATGAAATGTGATTTTCCATTTATAAGAAAATTATTTTTATTTTACTATTTGCATTTGATGAAGTATTACAAAAATAATATAGTCTCATTCCTTAGTAGTTTTTATATTCATCTTTTAGAGTGCATGAAAAGACAATCAAAACTATAAACAGAAACAAAACATTTTCCTTTGTCTTTCAGACTTCCTTCTGTTCTCCTTATTTTCACTGTTTTATAGCAAAGCCCTGGGGGCAGGGAACCATCCATGACTTACTTGTCTTTGTGTTCCAAGCATCCAGCCCTAAACCTGGCACATTCTTGGTGCTCAACAAGCTGTACTGAATAAATGAATAATTTCAATATACAGGTATTTATAATAAAATCACACCAGGAGAAACCAAAACTATTGCATGGACGTTTAACAAAAGATATCCAAAGTGGTCTGAATGGGAACTATTTGTGTTACCACATTCTTACACCTGTCTGGGATGCCTCCAAGAACACTCTAAAGCCTTGAAACTGTTTGATCTCTTTCAGAGGGCCTTCAGAGGATAATCAGACACCATAATTGTTACCTTCCAGGATGGAATGTGAATCTCTTTGCTTTCCTCTAACAAATCCTCAGGGCGTGGGAGTGGGAGAAGACTGCGTGTGTGCTGGAGTCAGGAGGTATTAGGGATGGCATGAGTGACAAAACCTGGTAAGGTGGAAAAAAAGAATCCATCATCTGACTTGTCTCAGATACAGGCGAATGCTTCAGTTCTTTTTGAGCTACCATATTGACTACAGTGTTGTCATACAGACATACAGAATTGGATGCTTAAAAGCTTAAAATTTTATCTTTCCTTCATTTTCCTTCCTCCCACCACTTCCCCCAGCACCATAGGGCATTTAAGGCAAAGTAAAGTGGGCCAAAAATGCCATTCTTAATGTGGGAAGAATACACTATCTAAATGTGCCCAGAAAACAAACAAGGATAGATTCCACTGTTTAACTGTAGAAACCAGATACAACTCAGAAGAAAAAGTATCTGTCCTAACACATTTCCTTTTCAGCATCATGTTCAGCCAGACACAGACAAGCTTGGGAAGAGGATTTAATGTTGTTTCTTCCAACTCTAGAAACAATTCCACTTGAAGGCTCAATAGTTCAGGTAAGACCACTAATTTCGTGACTCATGAATCAGTGATTATATATCTTTACGGAAAAAAGTTCTTTTTTTCTAGCTGTTCAGAACCAAGAGTGTTTGCAAAACATCAAGTTTCCACAGAGGAATTAGAAGAGAATTTTGCAGATTTCGTTGCCTGAACATTACCTTCCCCACCAGCCAAGAAATTGCCTAAATCGTCTTTAACATAACCATCTAACTTTCTCTTTAGTAGAATAGGATCCACAGCTGCAAAAACCGTGACAATTAGGGAGACTAAGAAAAACTTCCAGCAGTGATTTCTGCAGTTGAAGAATTTCAGGAATTAAGCAGACTTACTCATTTGAAATATCAACTCAACTACTCCAGACAAAACCTGTCACTAATACTGAAGAAAAAGATTTAACTTTAATTATATGTATTCCATTGTGGCATTACTCATTTCTATAACATGATTTCGCAAAAAGAAAAAAAAAAGGTTCTGTACTTTATTAAAGTCTTTGTCTTTCAATATCATCATCATCATCCTATCCATTGCTGCAACATAAAGATGTGGTTTGAAGAATTTCCCATCTCAAAGAATGCCTTGTATCCCCATCAGCGAAGTAGGCACACTCTGGGAGGCCAGCCAGGGTGTGGGAATGGCCTCCTATAAAACTGGATTTTTATGTGTATGTTAAAATGGGATTCTACCTGTCTTTGCAGTAGTTTTATATTAATGAATGCTCTCTAATCTTCAAGAACACAATGCTAAAGTTCTTTAATTTTTCCATTTTTTGCAAAGAATTGAAATATAGATTTAAAAAACAGACTTTCAAAATTTTTTTGGCAATAGCTTAAGTACTTTTTTTTTTTTTTTTTTTTTTTTTTTTTTTTTTGAGACGGAGTTTCGCTCTTGTTGCCCAAGCTGGAGTGCAATGGCACGATCTTGGCTCACTGCAACCTCCGCCTCCCGGGTTCAAGCTATTCTCCCGCCTCAGCCTCCCAAGCAGCTGGGATGTCAGGCATGCGCCACCACGCCCGGCTAATTTTGTATTTTTTGTAGAGACGGGATTTCACCACGTTAGCCAGGCTGGTGTCCAACTCCTGACCTCAGGTGATCCGCCCGCCTCGGCCTCCCAAAGTGCTGGGATTACAGGCGTGAGCCCTGGCCAGCCTAAGTACATTTTTGAAGGTGCTTTAACACTTTGGTTAGCAAAGTTTATGCAAACCAAAAAATTCTATATTGTGCCTTGGGAACTCTAATTTAACACACACCAGCACTATACTAGCGCCGTAGTTTTTCTACACCATGGACACAGAAAACATTAAACAGTAAAATAAAAGGCAGATTTTCAGGAGGTTAAAAAGGTTGGAATTAAATTACCCGGCCAGCGCGACAGTTGTCAAAGCTGTACTTCGGACTCCCTGGTTCCATTCCTCCCTCCTCCTCCCGTCCCCACGCCAGAGCGGAGGTGGGGAGGGGGCAATATGTGCAAGGCAGAGATGCTCTCCCAGCCGCCGGTTCTTCCAGCTCCGCGCACCTGCCGCCCCTTCCTCCATGCGGTCGCTGCCGCCTTCCCGCCGGACGCCTCGCCCCCCGGGCAGGGGCGCACCTGGACCACCTGCTTCCCCGCCTCTGCCCCGAGCCTGCGGGGGCCAGGGGAGCCCGGCGCGCGTTTTTTGTTTGTTTGTTTTTGTTTTTTTTTTAAGTCAGCCTCCTAGAGGATGTTGGATTTGGCGGGTGTGCTCTTTGAAATACTATATCGGGAACCTCACACATAAATTTTTTTTTTTTAATTGCAAACCTTCCCAGTTCACTCCGCAGCTGGAGAGCAGGCCCGGGGCGGCGTCCTCCACCGGTCTCCCTCCTGGTCGTCCCCTCCCCGCGCCCGGAGCGGGACTCGCGGGAGCCGCCCACTCCCGGCGCCCACTTGGTTCCTCCCAGCTGCCGTGTGAATGGGCCGTCCTCCGGATTCCGCGGAGTGGGCGGCGCGAAGGGGCCGAGCCCCGGACCCAGCGGCCGCCCCCGCCCCCGCCCGGCGGCGGCCCACGCCGGGATCTGCGTCACTCGGCCGCGCGTGGGCGGGAGCCGGAGCGGCGAATGTAGCAAGAGCGGAATCTCCCGATGTGATAGCGCGGGGTGGGGGAGTGGAGGCGGCGGAGGCGGGCGGGGGAGGGGGAGGAGGGTGCAGCGCGCGCGGGGAAGGCAGGGGAGGGGAGGGCAGGGCGCGGCGGGGGAGGCGCTGCCGCTGCCGCCGCCGCCGCCGCCGCCCGCGCGCCGCAGCCCGGAGGAGCCGCCGCCGCCGCTGCCAAGCGAGCGCCGTCGGGGCGGGTGGGCGGGAAGAAGCGGCGGGCCAGAGCTGGGGGGGAGCAGAGAGAGCGCGCCCACCACCTTCCCTTCCCCCCTCGATGGGAGCGGGGGCGTCCCGGCTCCCGCAGCCGCCAGAGGAGGGAGAGCCGGGGGCCGTCGCTTCGGAGTTGGGGCTGAGCAGTCCTCGGGGAGAGCGCGCCAAGACCGCTGCAGCCGCTGGCTGAGTACGTACCGGAGCGGACGGTAGCCACTCCCGGTCCGCCAAGTGCGGGACACTTTCGCGGCGGAGCGGCTGCGGGCGAACTTGGGGCGGCTGAGTCGCGGGGCCGCGCGGGCACTTTGGGGGCGGTGTCCGGGGGAGCGGGGTCCGCGCGGCCGCCGCCGGAAGGAGAGGGCGGCCCCGGGCTCGTGTGGGTGATTCCCGGAGACATTCGGTGTGCCAGGGCCGCGGGGACCGGGGAGCGCGGACCTGACTCGTGCATTTTTCCTCCGAGAAAGGTTGGGGTGCCGAGTCCGTTCTGCTAACGGGGCTGGGGGCGTCACACGGCGCTCTGAGGAACCGCGGGGCGCTGTGTGGGTGTGCGATGTGGGTTGTGCGTGCCGGCCCCAGAGTTTTGCAGCCACCTTCGTCAGGGCAGTCTTTTTGTTTGTTTACTTTATGAAAGTGCTGCACTTACCGTCTCGATTTTCTTCTTGGGTATCTTCCCTTTCCGATTGTAGTTTTCTTTTTAAAAGCGGAAGGAGAGTTTTGCATGGAAGTGGCTTACAGAAACTTGGCACTGAGGTGCAGGGAAGCCAGAAACTCTTTGTGTCTCTAAGGCCGATGAGGAATTTGCAAACACATGTGGGACATATAAGCCTTGGATGCAGAGGTGTGTGTGTGACCTTATCATGGAGAAACACTGAAAATACTATCAATCTTTGTGGTCTGCAAGTTCAGAGTTTCCAAAGCTTGAGATAGGAAATGACACTTCTGATAAGCCTGAATGTTGCAGGATCTCGGGGAAAGGGATAGTTGAGATGGAATATGCATTTGTAGATTCTGCAGACCAAGTTTTGCAGCAAGTGATCGGGAGGAATCGTAGACTTGCCTGTACTTATGCCTCGCTCCCTGAGATTCGGGAGGCACGGAAAATTTTGGGATGGCTGTTAATTTAAAATTTCATCTGAAAGAGTCGATTTGGAGTAACTTGTCACTACCAGTTGGTTTGCCAGTGACGTGTCTGCCAACTCAAAGAGTGCAAAGATCAGAAGCTGAAAGAGGAATTCTCAGATCTTGTTTAAAAATATTTTGGCAGTTTTAATAGATAATATGAGATTGCATAGGAACAGAGGAACCGAATTTAAAATAGATTAGTCACGTAGGAAATGCTTAGCTGTTAAAGTGTTCACGCAATGACTTACCTTCTTAGGTTTTCACTTTTTTGAAAATTTTTCCCTGAACAACATACTGAATTATGATATTTCATAATTTGTGTGTGGGTTATAAGAAGTATGAGAAGAGAGGATGCATAGGATTTGCTTTTTCTGTTTTGGGTGGAGATTGAGCTTTTCCTGAAGACATGAAAGAGCTGCTTCTGATCTAATCTGAGTGCCAGTAAAAGTGGCTCTTAGATGAAAGGCTTTTTCTCCTCCATATTTGTGTCATTTAAGACATATAATATTATCTTTTCTTTAAGTTTAAAAGATTATATTTT
This sequence comes from Pongo pygmaeus, assembly GCF_028885625.2. Taxonomy (NCBI): domain Eukaryota; kingdom Metazoa; phylum Chordata; class Mammalia; order Primates; family Hominidae; genus Pongo; species Pongo pygmaeus. Next base: position 90,635,085 of record NC_072384.2, read on the forward strand.
GTCATCGGTATTAACATACAAATAAGGGTTTTCTTGAGACTTTGTAGATGACTGGCTAGGTCAGGCTTTTTTATCCCTGATTTGGGTATTAAATATTGGAACATTGGGTCTTGAAAGAAAATTTCAAGGAGCTTCTGGAAGAAGCTTTCTTGTTTCAATTTTATTATTTTTACCATTTTGCACTAAAGTTAATATGCCATTTCGATATTAAAAATGTTTTTTTTTTCCTGGCTCTGATGGTCTCTTGTTACTTGTGAAGGTATCAATAATAATGTAATAATGACAACATTGAGGCACTGTAGATTTTTATTTTATTCTGCCTGCTAATTATGGATGTAATTCAAATGACAGAAATTCTTAGGATTACTATGGTTGTTACAAGGACATTTAGTAAGCTTATGTGTCTAGTAAATAACTTGATCTATCTAAAAAATACTTTATCTCATCTTATTTGAAAATTATTAATTCAGTTGAGTAGTCTCTTTTTTGTAAGTGGCAAATAACATCCACTGTCGTATGAGAAAGTTAATAGATGTTTATTCTCCTTGTTAGAGAAACACTGAAAGCATTAGGTATTTTCATCACGGTATAGCTAAGAACCTATTGGTTTATTAAAGATTTTGGGGGTTTGCACTGTGGATGCTTCTTTGAAAGAAGAAATTATAAAGTGGGGGACATCTTTGATGAATTTGTTAATGAACTTTAAATATTTAAAGTTCAGGTTGGATGAAAACAGAAGTATGTCAGTTTCTAAAGAAAATATAGCCATGGGGTCTCGCTATGTTGCCCAGGTTGGCCTCAAACTCCCGGGGCCAAGGGATTATCCCGCCTTAGCCTCCGAAGTTCTGTCAGGTTTCATTGGCCTAAGACTTAGGGTTCATTTATTCTATTATAACAAGCCTGGAGCTGTTTTTTGTGAGTGCTATTTATGTACATTTTTGGAAATGAAATCTTTGTAAAATTTACCTTTAAATGCAAAGCTGTGTTTTGGATGGAAGTGACCATTTTATAATATGTTTTGAACAGTTTAAGATCATGCTAATGTATAATCAACCCGTCTATGCATATTTCATTGTGGAATTTTCTAAACATAGCATAAATAATACCCACTTGAGCATAATAGAAGGTTGCTAGCCCCTTTGCTTTGGATTCATTTTTATCTTACCTGCTTCTTTTATCCTTTTCAACAGTAGAATGAAGAATGGTACAGTTGTTATATTAAATGCGAATTCCCTTTCTGATCTGACATGTTCAATAACTCATACAACAGTAGAATATACTCCTTAAACTTAATAATGGAACAAGTGGGAAATTTGAGAAGTTGATGCTTGGAAAAAATAGTAATCCTCATCTTGTGAGAATTCACACAGCTAAAACATACCATTAAGCTTTCAAAGAGTTTGTCATTTCTCAATACATTGTATTTAGGGGGTGACCCATTAATTTGCATGGTATATTAATTTAATGATTTTTACAGAGAAACTTCTGAAAAGGTGAAAAAACTTATAAATATTGCCTGCATACTCTGTGCTCAGTAGGTACTTAATGTTTGTTGAATGACTTGACGGTTGGTTGGTTAAGAATTTCCAGCCATTGTATGAAATGCTAGTATTTCCCTATCATTACTATAGTTAAATGAATACATAGTTATCATTTAGTAAAATAAATCTGGTTTAGTTTTTTCTAATTTCGGCAAGTAAATTTAACCTCACACTGAATATTTTTATTAAAATTTTAAGGTATCTCTAAAATTTTTTTCCAGCTTCATTCATTCCATTCAGAATTTAGAAACGAATCAATAAGAGACAACATTTTAAGTTTCCCAAATTACCGTCAATTCATTAGAAGGTATATATTTAATTCATAGCTAAGATCCAAAAGTATCTTGACTTACATGGTACACCACTGAATGCTCACTAATATGTGTGCCTAGGTAAATCATTGGATGCTTGAAACACATACATGTGAGTTAGTACCTAGGCCAACCCTACAATCTTAAGTAACCCATAAAGTGTAGCTGAACTACATTTAATCATTTTAGCTTGAGTTCTGGGTTCTAGGACGAGAATAAAAGCGAAAATAATTAATTGCATAGAGCAAGCTTGTCCAACCCGAGGCCTGTGGTTGCGTGCAGCCCAGGAGGGCTTTGAATGCGGCCCAACACAAATGCGTAAACTTTCTTAAAACATTATGAGATTATTTTTGCGATTTTTTTTTAAAGCTCATCAGCTATCCTTAGTGTATTTTTTGTGTGGCCCAAGACAATTCTTCCAGTGTGGCTCAGGGAAGCCAAAAGATTGGACACCCTTGACATAGAGGCTCATCCTTCCCTAAGTCAAATTCTTGCTTGTTATAAACCTTTTCAGTTTCAGCCTCTCATGTACCCATTTCACCCTTCTCTCAGGCCCCTGTACCTTCAAGCTATACTCTCCTGAACTTGGAATACTTCAGAGGCTCTAAGTGTAGCCTTTCTGTCCTCAGATTTCCTATTTTCATTGTCCCCATTTCCCATCTCAGTCTTTCATTAACGTGCATCAGATCTTGTCTAGATGTTAAGAGGAAAACAATCTGGTGGAACTAATTTACCTTAATCTGTAAATGACTCATGAGCCCTTAACTCTTCCCAAGGTTTTTCACATTTTTTGTAAGTCTGTAAGAGGTTGCTATTAACTGAGATAATTTTAAAGTAAAAATTGCAGGCTGTGTTGGGGGAAGGAATTTCTAGTCTTATGCATAAATAAGTTAGGCCTTACTAGGATTTTGCCCTTGGTTTCTTCCCACTCCTGGAAGTGTGTGCATGTGTGTATTGCTACATATGTTTGTGTATGTGTATCTAATAATGATTCCCATAGCATGGAGGGGAGAAGATGCAAGAATAGTGATTATAAATTCCTTTGAGTATATGGATCATTAATGAGATAGATATTTGATGATAAACTTACACCATGTTTGATTTAGAGGAACAGAGAAGAAAAAGACCTAGGATCCCATGACTGAACTTGAATTCTTAAAAGGCAGGTGTTGGGGCCGGACTCGATGCACGATGTATAACACTAACCACTTGTAGTTCCTGTATTGGGAGAGCATCTTTTCTTTCTTGGGAGAATAGCCATGTTATAGGAGTGCACCGTATAGCTTTTTAAGAAAGAAGTATTAAGGATGAGAGAGTGAAAAGGATTGTAGGTAAAGTAACAGGATGTCCTGTTATTGGATTGGCAATTCATTGAGATACTGGTTTACACAGAAGGCCTCCCCTTTGGAATATGAAAGGTTGCTGATCAGATTCTGACTCAGACATTGGGTTTCATTGCACAGCAACCTTTCCAGAGATGTTATTCATCATAGAAACTTTGCTAGGAATAAAGGGGGATAAAAGAGTAATGAAACCTAATTCCTACCCTCGGGGTGCTTATAACTTAACAGTGACTTGTTCTGCAGAGCCAGGCAGGTTGCCTTCCTTGTGCCGTGACTCCTTCACAGCTGCACAGCATTTACCACATTGTTTAAGTCTCTGCTTCTTGTCTTTTTCCTTGCTCTTAACTGACTCTCCATAAAGGACTGTCTTTTCCTCTATTCCCCAGAACTGGCTTAGTTCTTGGTGTTATTTGAATAAGTTCAAAATATAAGAGAGAGAGACAAAGTGTTGCGGGGTTCAGAGAAGGGAGATGACAGCTGCAGCCAGGGGTAGTGGGAAAGACATTTTGGGAAAGGCTGTGGATGTTGGAGGGAGAGAGGATGCCTGGCACAGGGGCAGGGAAGTGGAAGGCATATTTGAGGAATGCCTAGTGTATCTGCTTGGCACAAGTATGTGGGCATGTTAAGGAACAGAGAGAAGGCTGGAAAGATAGGCTTGGGTCTGGGATGCCTATATGAGTAGTTTGGATTTCTTTCTCTATGCACTGGTGGAGAAGTTTGCAAATTTGTAAACTTGGCATTGCAGTGTGGGATCTATTGAAGGTAAAGGAGCTTTTCAAAATTGGGGCAAGAAGCAATGAACACTAGAATTTGGTGCTTTTGAGGCAGAGAAAGAAGTGGTGGTGTAGCCTAAGGACATGTAGATTTGAGGAAGAAAGAAGAAAAAGCAAAAATGGAATCCAAACTTACTTAAATCTGGGAAACTGAAAGACTAATGGTGCAACTGAAGAACTAAGAGAGTTGGAAAGAGTAGATTTGGGAATCTGGAAGAACGGAAGAAAATGGGAGAATGTGCTTGCTTTTGGACATATCAAATTTGAGGTTTTGACAATGCCCAGGTGGAATGCCAAATTACAGTTTAGAAGAACAATTTGGGCTGATGGTTCTGAACTTTTCAGGTGTGAGGATAGCTTTTTAAATAAAAACTTGCAAATATTCATGACTACTTTTGTTATTTGTTTTTTGAGAATACATATAAAGACAAAACAAAAATTCAGCTACACTGTTAAGTGAGTTTTACTAAATAACAGAAGTGTCTATTTACCTTCATTTGCAAAGTAGACGTGTGTGAGAGGCATCTTTTTCACTCAGCAGTCAGTGTTTTGTGTGTATTTGGATTTGAGAACACTTGGAGTGACTCCATGGCCCTGGTCCAAGCTACAAATACAGATTTGGAGGTCATCTGCCTATAGTGATAATTAAAGCCTGGGAATGGGTGAGATCATCAAAAGAAAATTATGGACACACAATAGAAAAGAGATGTAATATAAAAATTTGGAGAATTCTTAGAGTATAATAAGAGAAAGAAGGAAAAAGGAAAAACAAATAACAATAGCATTACCAAAGTAAGGTGAAGAGCATCTCAAGGAGTGATACCATGCAGCAGACAGATTAATGAGAGAGAGGCCCGGAGTTTTGATAGCATGGTGAGCCCAGAAAACAAGCTGGCCTGAGTCAGGTTCGAAGGAATGGTTCTTCTTTTCTCTAGTGACAATTAAAGCCCTCTGTCCTATCAAAAAATCCTCACATCCCAGTTTGGAGACTGTCAGGGAAATTTTGTTTTCCATAGCAAAACAGAAGTTGACTGGTAGTTTTGTGGGCCAGACTAGCTCCCTGCTTCACTTAGCACAGTTGGAATCTGGCAGGTGACTGATGCTACCCTGTAAGGAGCCAAAGTGAGTTTTTAAAAAAGTTTTGGAACAAATGATTACCGTTTTAAAGATCAGTGAAAAACAACAACAAATGGTCTTAAATTAATGCAGTTTAATGCCTTTTCCCCTAACATCATTGGGATTCTTTTTATTGGACTGAGCAGGGGGAGGAACATTTAAGCTGGTGGAAGTGGGAGTTGCTGGACATTGGCAGCAAGGCCTCTGAGTTAGCTTTTGAATGCAGTTAACTGGTTTCTCTTAACTGTGGAATTCATTGAAAAGTCAGACTCAGAGTGGTTGTTCCAGGATATCTTGAAAAGTCCAGGTAACAGTAGTTTTCAGCTGAGTGGATTTACAATACTATAAGCTACCTGTATATAATGTGTTAAGGACCCATTTTATATTTACTTCAGATTGGAGAGGGGCAGGTAGAAGCTTTCTTTTGACTTATTTGACCTTCATGTTGAATCATTAATGGTTATAGATTTTATGAAAACAGAAAATCTTGTAAAAGTTTTCTTTCAAATCACATCAAGTTCATGTATGAAGGGGTGGGTGTTTAAATTATCACAGCCAGCTTTGGAAGGAAACTGAAACATTCTCTTAAAGCAAAAGCTTAGGAGGAAAACCCCTTTTCCAGTAGTAAGTGTGGACTTCTAGAAAGCCTCCAGGGACCGAATTGGTGTTAGTTATCTTGCATCTGTTATCTTGCCTTTGGAAATGTACGCTTGGTCCTATCAGTCTTTATGGAGATATTATATTCATAACTACTTTCTTACCCATACAGAGGGCTTTCTCTTAAGAACTAGGGGGTTTCATTTTTTTAAATGGGTAAAGGTGAGAAAGGATAAAACTTGAAAATTATTTTCTAAAATCATTGCATTATCTCAGAAGAATAAAATACAAGCTTGGGTCTTTTCGTTCTTAAGTTTCTCTTTTGTATTTGTCTAACATATTTTTTCTTATTGCTCATAAAAAGATTAAAAAGTATTTTTCCAGATTTCCTCATGTAATCTCTCCTCTATTCCATAATGTGAAGAGTACATATGCTGAGTTAATCGATCACCCTGTAAACCTTGCAAAGTTACAGTGCTCTTATAAAAAAAAGATAGTGTGTGTACTACTGGGAAGCCCCATGTCTTGGAACTTCTGTGTCTTCCACGGTCTATTTTGATCATGTGTATGTATATACACATTATACATGTACTTTTTTTTTGTATTCTTGCATTGAAAGCCTATGGAGGAATTGCATGAGGTGTATGATAGGAAAGTAAATGTCCTTTCTTCCACGTCTGACACTTTATAGCAGCCCTTCTATTTGGTATAGTGTAGTTTAATATAGCCCTAAACTTGGGTCTGTAACTCCTGAGAGCTCTGTTTTTGTGAGTTAGTGCCCAGGTGGATGATAGACTCTCCCTGGGGTGGGAGGACACACAGAGCCTCATTTAGGTGATTTAGAAGATACAAGAACGTTTTTATCCAGAGGACTGAGGTGGCATGAATGTGAAGGTTGACCTAAAGAATTACCTGGGTCATCACAGTACCTGTAGGAGTTTGTGGTGCCCGGAGGATTTATTAAGTAGGAATCTTGTGCAGTTTGTCATATTTGCCTAATCATGGGAGTCTCCTGAGATGCATCTCAGGCACCTGGGAAACTGTATTTTTCAAAAGCACCCCAAGTGATTTCCTGGGTTTTAGTAGAAGCTACTGGGCCCTAATTCAGCCTTTGTTGTCTTTTGGGAAGTCATCAAGTAACCTGGTTGTGCCCATACTAGCCCTTGCAAAGAAAGAGACATAAAATTTGCGGAAGTCAAAACAGATGTGGATGACACAGAGGTTCCAGGAGATGGTGCTTCCGGTAGTCAGTGCTTAGAGTGGTAGGGACACCCATTCTCCTGGCTTGGAGTCACTGAGACTAGAATTTTGTGTAGCATTCTGATTGGTGGCATAAAACAAAAGTCCCAAGTTCAGTGACTTCTTGGCTTTCAGGGACGTCCCAGTTAACTATTGCTGCATACTGTCAGAGTTGAGAGTGGGTCTTCCATTTTTCTCTGATGCACATATTCTTTTAGCCTTCTGTTATTTTCTCCATAGAGGGCTACAGGGTACTTTTAATCCTAAGGGTGCATTTGATTACAACAAGTTTGTTTCTCTTAAATGGAAGTACTTGGCCAACTCCTCTTTGTATGTGGGAGGTCTCCAGGCAACTGTGAACAACTTTTAAAGGCTGCTAAGAGGTCAAGAAGTACTTTGCTGAGTCTTGTTCTGTCTCTTTAAAAACAGACTTCTTTGTCTTGCTTGGGCTCTAAAAGTATGTTTCTTCCTTGGCTCTGTCTTAGGCTTTCTGCTGCTGCTTTGGAGGGATCACCCACCCTCCTTATTTTATCCTACAGCCCTCTCCCTGATACATAGTTCGATTCTAGTCTATTATTTTGCATGCAGGCCCATTCTACATAAGCATTCTACCGTGTGCCATGTGTTTGAAAGGGAATCCCATCATCCTCATTTTTCTGTGTCCCCAGTGCCTGTTAGAATTCTGAACTCTCAGATGTAATCTCATAGTCACCTGTAACTCTTTCCTTAAACCAGAGTGTCAATAAACGGTAACTGTTTTCTTCATCAATAAATGTCAATAAAGAGTAACTTCCTTCCTCACTTAGATCTAAGTGATCACCAAGTCTTGTCAGTTACATGTTTGACTTTTCTCTACCTCTTCTTTCTTGATTCCTAAATTAACACCTTCTATTTCTCACCTCCAATTCATACTGAAATCTATCTTCCTCTGCCTGCCAGACTCATCTTGCTCATTTTTTCTGTATAAAATGGGAATAACTGTACCTGTGTCACAGGGCCATTGTGAGAATTAGACATACGTAATGTAACATGTTTATTGTATTGCCTGGCACAAAGTAAGTATTCAGCAAATGGTAGCATACTCTGCTTCTTACCTCCTGCTAAATTTGATTATCTTTCACTCCACCTGCGTCCATACCTTGGCAGTAGCAAAGTATATAGCCAAAAATACGGGACATGGAACCTTTGGTTTGATCCTTGGTTTGAACCTCCAGATTCCTGCTTACCATTTATTCTCTTTTGGGAAAATAGGTCAGTTTAGTTACTGACCTATAAGGTTTTTAGGAGTTCAGAATGAGATAAAGAATGTAGAGAGAATGCTGCCTTCACAAGCAGTCACGATGCAGATGCTTCTTGTTTTTGTTCTTAAAACCTGTAGTCTAACCTATTTGGTGTTAGGAGTTTGAAGCAAGTATGATGAGTTTTTACTTTTTTTTTTTTTTGGCAGGTTAAACCCATCCAGAGTAATGGCTGCGGCCTTACCCAGGACCTTGGGGGAGTTGCAGCTGTATAGAATATTACAAAAAGCCAATCTACTTTCTTATTTTGATGCCTTTATCCAACAAGGTGGTGATGATGTCCAGCAACTCTGTGAAGCAGGAGAAGAGGAGTTTTTGGAAATCATGGCACTCGTGGGCATGGCTAGCAAGCCCCTTCATGTTAGAAGGCTGCAGAAGGCTTTGAGAGACTGGGTCACAAACCCTGGGCTTTTCAATCAGCCACTGACTTCCCTTCCTGTCAGTAGCATACCCATCTATAAATTACCAGAGGGATCACCAACATGGCTGGGAATATCCTGCAGTAGTTACGAAAGGAGTAGCAATGCCCGGGAACCTCATTTAAAAATCCCCAAATGTGCTGCCACCACCTGTGTGCAGAGCCTGGGACAGGGGAAGTCAGATGTGGTCGGGAGCCTAGCACTGCAGAGTGTTGGTGAGTCCAGACTCTGGCAAGGCCACCATGCCACTGAGAGCGAGCACAGCCTCTCCCCAGCAGACCTGGGCTCCCCCGCGTCCCCAAAGGAGAGCAGCGAGGCGCTGGATGCTGCTGCTGCGCTCTCTGTGGCCGAGTGTGTGGAGCGGATGGCCCCCACACTGCCAAAAAGTGACTTGAACGAAGTGAAAGAGCTGCTGAAAACCAACAAGAAGTTGGCCAAAATGATTGGTCACATCTTTGAGATGAACGATGATGATCCACACAAAGAGGAGGAAATTCGGAAATACAGTGCAATATATGGCAGATTTGACTCAAAGAGGAAGGATGGGAAACATCTCACGCTTCATGAGGTACAAAGCCCGCGTTGTTCTTTCTGTGTATGTATGTGGCATGTTGCTAGTCGTTAGAGACAAATTTGGTAATAGTTTGCTGCAAATGTGTTATACTACCTGAAAGCAGTATTAAAAACTTTGAGGTGTTAGCAACATGTAGCTCTTTTGTGACGATAGACCATATTTATTGTGTTTGGGGTATATTTTTATTGAACTTGAACATTTTTGAGCTTTGGAACTACAGTATGAGGTGACTTTTAGAAAAATGTCAGAATTTAAGCAGTGAAAGCATAAAGTCTTTGCATTTGTAAGGCAGTTTGTTTTTTAATTAAGAAATAAAACTAGGTTTTAAATATAACTTTTAAAAAAATTTTTTGTAGACTTTTTTAAAAGAAAAAAATTTTGTAAAAATAGCAAGAACTTAAAGCAATTCTCAGCTAACATAGAAAACAATTAGATGAATTTTGGAAGAATTCTCGCTTTGAACATTGTTTTGGTTTGATGTTTGGCATTAAACATTTTTATTTTATCTTTATAATACTCTAGACATAGTCTACTTAAGTTCATGTGTGTATATATGTGTGTATAGATATAACATTTTGTCCACATAACATATACTTTATGTGTGTGTATAAACTTTGGCATTTATTCCTTTTCTTCTTGTCTATCTGATCAACACATATCTTTAAAACTCAGCCAAGAATAAGCTTGTGTTTTCTGTAATCTTTTCCTTCAAGTAGAATGACCTTTCCTTTCCATTTTTATCCCTACGTATACTTCTGTCACAATAACTTCTTATTGTACTTATTTGTATACTGGTGTGTGCTTCACAGTATACTCTGGGTTTCTTCAAGGCAGAGACAATGTCTCCTTCATCTTTATATCCCCAGAGTCAAATGTACGGGCAATAACTGCTTGGAAAATAAATGCGTTTTCAAAAGTTAAAAAGACTATTTCATAGCTAATTTTTTTTTTTTTTTGAGATGGGGATCTCACTCTGTCACACAGGCTGGAGTGCAGTGGGTGCAGCCTGGACCTCCAGGGCTCAAGCAGTCCTCCCTGCTCAGCCGTTTGAGTAGCTTGGACAACAGGTGTGTGCCACCACACCCAGTTAATTTTTTAAGTTTTTCATAGAGATGGGAGTCTCTCCATTGTTGCCCAGGCTGGTCTCAAACTCCTGGGCTCAAGTGATACAACTGCCTTGTCCTCCCAAAGTGCTGGAATTACAGGTATGAACCACTGTACCTAGCCTGATCTTTTTAAATAAATGATTTTAGACATAAATGTTGGAGCTTGAGATCAGATAATTGGTTAGCAGAATTACTTAAGTCATAGCCAGTCTGTGTGACTTGATCTATTTTGGGAGTATCCTTTGAACCAGTAGAGGAATCCACTAAAAGGGCTATCTGGCTGTCATTAGTAGAAAAACAAAAGGCAAAATGTGTTGGCAATTTTAGTTTCATGCTTTAATCTAGTTTTCTTATAATTTTTAAATCATAGCAGATGAAACATAAAGTTGAGTCGAAATACATGTATTTTTATCAAAGTAAAAGTATTTCTAAAAGATTAACAAACCTAGTTAACCTGACTTTAAAAAAAATCATACCCTACTTTTAAAAAATCTAAAAAGAATTATTTTACACTTAGCTTTTGCTAAGGGGCTCTTTGCCTCTTTAGATAAGTAGGTACATATGGTATTTAAGTAATGAAACCGTGGGTTTCCCAAAATAAGGAAATACTCAAAATGAATGCCAGTAGGCTGAAATATGGGGGTGGGGGCTTTGGAAGTTGTGGCTTGTGTTTTTGAAACTTAACTTAGGCCTACTTGTTACTTATACTCCAGTATGTGAATCTGGTCCAATAATATAGTTTAGGATAAATGTTTGTGAATCAGGAAGCTTTCTTAAAACTAGTAACTATCCAAGATCTTGGAAGAAATTACAGAATCCTGGGGGAATTGAAAGAAGGTACTATTAGGTATATCTTTTAGGTATTATGAGAATTTTGTACTTTTTCTCCTGATTATTTAAAATTAGCAGAAGTTTTTTTAGTTCTTCTAAGTTCCTGAGATTAAAGAATGTTGCTAGTTTGTATTCAATTTCTACGTAAGGAATACATGACTTACTCTTAATTCATTGTTGGCTTAATCTCACTGTTCTGAGGGTTTTCTTCCTATAAATTGTGTGGATACTGTTCTTTTAATCTTTCAAGACATAGAGCTGTATGTAGGTCACTAGTGGATGAAATTCAGGAAGCTATCTATACCTGTAAGTTTTTTTCAACCGTTCAAGTACATAAGATTCTTTTTCTTGTAAGAAGAAGAAAATGTTTGTTTATATATTTATAATAACATAATTTGTTTCCAAATATACACCGTAAAGAATTATGGAATGACTTATTGTTAAGCCCCTCTTTTTTTTTTTTTTTTAAGCTAAAGAATCAGCAATTGTCCTACAGCTGGCAAAGTACAGTCTGTTTTATAGGTGTCAGATTGTGAAGAGAGTGAGGGCTGAAGCTTAGAACCACACACCTTGCTGGTGTTCGGCAGGTGCCAAGGGACAAACCCAGAGGCGATATCAGAAAAAAGCCAGCAGGCAGTGTTGCATCTATCATAAGGGGCGTTAACAGATAGTAGGTGGTAAACTAGGCAAGCAGTGTGCCCCCAATCTTAAATCAGTGAATGGATGAGGAGAGAGCAACTAAAACTTGGGAACAGCAAGGCAATAGAGAATGTAGAAACTTGTAATACTCAGAAATGTAAGCAGGTAGATAATTTGGCATTACAGAATATTTGTCAGCAGATAGCAGCTTCCAGTCAAAGAGCTCTAGAAAGATATGAAGGAGAAGAGGAGAATGTAGTCAGCGGGTAACTGTAAGCTGAGCAGAAGAAATTCTGCAGGAATTGGGGTGCTGAGCAGGTTACCAAGATAAAGACCCAGGCCTATAGAATAAACAGTGTTGCCAAGCTTAGGTCAGTTTCCATTGTAGTGCTGAGAAGTCAAGGCTGAGTGTTTCAGAGGAGGCCAGCAATTTCACCTTTGAGAGAGGAGGAATGCTGAATCTGAGAACCACATAAACGTGGACACATTATTAAGTTAGCTTGTTTTATTCTGGACTCTCAATCTCAGAATTCATAGATTTCAGCATCTAACACTTGAAATGCTGGACTTTTCCTTCTGATGATTTTTAAAAATGAATTATGGTAGTCTATTTCTTGAGTCAATTTTGGTAAGTCACATTTTTCTAAGAATATCCATTTCATCTGAGTTTTCAAACTTAGTGGTGTAAAGTTATTTATAGTTTTTTAAGACCTAATATTGACCTAATATTGATTTCGCACTTATCTCTGCTTAGCCCCTAATCAACCTAGCGAAAGGTTTGCCAATTTTATTCTTTTTCAGAGATCTGCAAACTAGGGTCTGTGTGCCCAGTCTCACTCACCTCCTGTTTTTATAAATAAACTTTTATTGCCACACAGCTGGGCCTATTTATTTATGTACTGTTTGTGGCTGATTTTGAGCTACAATGGTGAGTTAAGTAGTTGTGACACAGGCTGTTTGGCCCGTAAAGCCTAAAATATTTACTCTCTGGCCTTTTACAGAAAAAGCTTGCCAACCTCTGATCTTTTTGAAGAAGCCACTCTGGGCTTAGTTGCTATTCTTGCTTGTGCTGTACACGTGTATGTATTTGTCTCCTTTCTTAGTTATTTTATTGTTCTTATCTAACTTAATTTGGGTGCTTAGTTCATTAATTTTTAGTCATTCTTTTTCTAATATGAGCAATTAAAGTATAAATTTTCACTATGTATTGATTCAGTGTTATTTCCAAAGTTTTGTTATGAGGTTATTTTATTATTTTTCAATTTTAATTATTTTTATGATTTCTGACCATGAGTTATTTAAAAGTGTTTATTTCCAAATATGAGTAATTTTTTTTTCCTTATTTTTCCTAATGATTTCTGACTTAATTACATTGAGGGCAAGAGAACATGGTTTGTGTGATGCCAAACCTTTAAAATTTGTTGAGAGTTTAGTTATGATTCAGTTTGTGGTGTGTGTTTTTTACGTTTGGAAACGATATCTTAAGTAGTTGTTAGAGTGTTCTATATGTGTCTGTTCTAACAAGCTTATTAACTCTGTTATTCAAATCTTATATTCTTAACTATTATTTTGTCTGCTTGCTCTATCAGTAAAAAAGAGTTGTGTACTAAAATTTTACTGTGATTATAGTGTTGTCTGTTTCTCTTTGTATTATGCAGTAATCTTATTAACCTTTAATAATGCATTTTGCTTTAGAAAGCTATTTTCTTTAATGTTGATATCAATACATGAGCTCTCTTTTTGTTAGTCATTGCCTATTACATCTTTACTTCTTTTTTTTTTTTTTTTTGGAGACAGGGTTCACTTTGTCACGCTAGCTGGAGTGCAGTGGTGAGATGGCAGCTCACTGTATCCTCGACCTCCCAGGCTTAGGTGATTCTCCTACTCAGCCTTCTGGGTAGCTGGGACCACAGGCATGTGCCACCACACCTAGCTAATTTCTTTCTTTTCTTTTCTTTTCTTTTTTCCTTCCTTCCTTTCTTCCTCTCTTTCTTTCTTCTTCTTCTTTTTTTTTTTTGTAGGGACGGGGTTTCCACGTTGCCCAGGCTGGTCTCAAACTCCTGGGCTCAAGCGATCTGTCTGCTTCAGCTTCCCCAAGTGTTGGGATTACAGGCCTGAGCCACCACACCTGGTCTATTCCTAATTATATCTTTATATCATCCTTTTATTTTCAGCCTTTCTGAATCCATGTTTTATATATATCTTTTATAAATACTGATCAGTTGGGTTTTAAAGAACTCAGTCAGACATTCTTTGTTTTTTAACTGGAATATTTGGTCCATGTACATTTATTATATGACTAATATTTTGGATTTTTTTCCATTATTTTATTTGTATCTCCGCTCTAGCCCTGATATACTTTCTATACAGATTTATCATCTGGGATTAGCTTCCTTCTATCTAAAGCTCATTTAGGATTTTCTTAATGAAGGCCTACTGGTGGCAAACTGTCCTTCCCTACCTACTAGAAAATATCTTTATTTTGCCCTCATTTTTAATTACTATTTATTTGGAGTATTAAATTCTATAATGTTAGTGGTTTTCCCTTAGTAATTAAAGATACCTTTGTGTAAATTAGCCAGGCGTGGTGGTTGGCACCTGTAGTCCCAGCTACTCGGGAGGCTGAGGCAGGAGAATGGCGTGAACCTGGGAGGCGGAGCTTGCAGTGAGCCAAGATCATGCCACTGCTCTCCAGCCTGGGAGACAGAGCAAGAATCCGTCTCAAAAAAAAAAAAAAAAGTTAGTGGTTATTCTGTTATTTATTGTGTGCTTTTTAAATCTTGTTTCTGTCCAATTCTCCTCTCCTGATTCTCAAGTTTCTTGGTTATTTTTACTGTATTGCTTTTTAGTCGTATTTTCAAATCCCTTTGTTTCTTCAAATGAAGTCTTTGAGGGTCTGATTTTGCTGTCTGTTGTTTCTACTAGTGTTCACTTTTGTTGCCTTGTTTCTTTTGATGTTTTATGATTTATGTGAATTCATATTTCTTGGAACTTTAACTGTGAGAACATTTAGAGTCCTGGGAAGAAAGTGAATTCCCTAGAGGTTATTTGCTTTTTCTTTTTACTGGGCATCTGGGGACATTACAAATCTAAGACCTTGTGAAAATAAATTCTCAGCCCACTTAGTGTGAATTATGGTTGATTGGGGGGTTATGAAATCTCAAGAGAGTATCTTCTGTTCTCTCCCAGTCATTACTAGGGTTCAAGACAGATAATTTTCTTTGCATTCTCCTGGGGGTACAGATGTATTTCTAATTCAGCCTTACATTGGGTGTGTGTGCTGAGGTTTCAGCTTTATGGAGGAGGCGTCTTAGACTCTTCAATTCTCATGGGCTGTGGGCTTTGCCTCTTTTTTCCTTCCCATTCTCCTCAACCCCATGAGGCCATGAAGATTGAAACTCAAGCTCATCAAGTTTAGCAACTGTCCTTAACTTAAACTTCTTTGAGGTACTGTACTCATTCATTTTGGCCTCAATGTCCTTATTCTCATCAGCTCATTGAGCATTTACAAGATGATCCCCTCCCTATTTTATTTAACATTTTTAGTTTTTTTTCTGAGAGGGGCCAGTAATGGTACCTAGCCCTCCCAGTGCTGGAAATGAAAGTCCTGATTGCCTTTTGAGCCTCCCTATCACACAGTTGTTCACAGTGTTTTTGTGCCAACAGTACTTAAAGTCACAATCATTTAATTGTTGGAGATTATAATTTTAACAACCCGTAAAGAAAGTTTTTTTAGGAATCAGTAAACCACTCTTCTTAAGGATAAAGATAACTGTAGTAAGTCCAGTTTTTAAGTCCAGTTATAAAAGATACAAAGCTAACTTTAAGAGGCTGGGCATGGTGGCTCACGCCTGTAATCCCAGCACTTTGGGAGGCCAAGGTGGGTGGATTGCTTGAGGTCAGGAGTTCGAGACCAGCCTGGACAACATGATGAAACCCCGTCTTTACTAAAAATATTAAAAAATTAGCCGGGCATGGTAGCATATGCCTGTAGTCCCAGCAACTTGGGAGGCTGAGACAGGAGAATCGCTTGAACCTGGGAGGCTGAGGTTGCGCCACTGCATTCCAGCCTGGGAGACAGAGTGAGACTCCATCTCAAAAAAAAAAAAAAAAAAGGAAGTGAACTTTAAGAAATCTTTCACATAAAGATATGGTGGAATTTTGGTATTTTGGGCCACAAAAAGAGGAAATAAGTAAACCAGTAAGGGAGAATATCTTGTTACTTTATCCTTTTAACAAAATTAGAGTATTGGCATTCAGAAAAAGCTAACGATGCTGCTGCAAGCGACGAACTGCTTGGGAATATTTTCATTTTTCTTTTGTAATTATATCGTAATAGTTATTGATTTGTTCATTATTAGCAACTAGGGAGCATGAAATCTAGGTAACACTGACAGAACACATGTTTTTAAGGGAGAGGCTTCATGAATCAGCTTTTTATTACAACTCGGGGGGTAAGCTAGAGTTATTTCTTCAGTCTCAGTTTTTTACCAGGTTCCCTGAGGGCTTGGAATTTAGTCTACCTTTTTGGTTTGTGGGAGCCTGAATTCAGTGACAGTGAATGCATTATGTTTATTTTTCTTGGTTTCTGGAAAGGTAATAAAAGGAATACTAGAATATTGTTTTCAGTTTATGTTGAAAAGTTATTTTCTGTGTTTGTGCATAAGCTAGTACCTCTGAAATGTTGTCAATTAAAACATCTTACTGAAAATCAGAGGTTTCCTTAGTAATTTAGATTTATCAATATGAAAAATAAATCGCTACATAAAAAGCTATTTGAGAATCCTCAAGGTCATTTAGCTACTGCCGTGCTGAAACTGAAGTTGATTTATTTTGAAAATCATTATTTAAAGTATACATTTCACTTTTAACTCCAATAACATTGTGCCTTTCAAAGGCACTTAGGGGAGGAATTTATCTATTGATGACTCTTTAGGAGTGGAGAAGGCTGAAAATAAATTCTCCCTTCAATTATGCTTTCATATTCAGCTATGGGTTTAAAATAGGAGACTTGGGTTTATTATTATAACTTGCTGTCAGTGGCCAAATTAATTGTCTCAGAACAAATCAATATAAATTACAGTTATAAATTTGGGGAGGAGGATGTTAAATATCTATGTCATACCATGTACCATAACACATTCTAGATGGTTTAAATACTTAGGTGGGAAAAGTAAAACGATTAGACTAAATTATGGAACATTTATATATTATTAGAGTAGGAAGAGTTTTTCTGTGCCTGTCACCCAAGGCATAGAAACTGTTTGGCTAATGACAAACTTAAAAAAAAAAAATCCCATTACATATGATGAAGAGTTAATGCTGTTAATAAAGAATTCCTGAAGTTCTAAGAACAAGAAACATTATAATGAGTCAAAGATGTAAGAAAAAGCTTTAGTTTCATAGTCAAAGTGATGCAAATTACAACCAAATGCTGTTTTAGAAATATAAAATTGGTAAAGTTTTAAAAAGATAATAACTAGTGTTGGTCAAGATTGTAGGAAATGGACTCATCATATAATTGACAGCATTATGATTTAGAGCAACTTTTCTGAGGGTAGTTAGGTGGAATGTGTAAATTTCTTAAAATTTAGTATACCCTGTGACCTAACAGGTCTATTTGTAGGAATTTATTGCAAAGGAATAATTGGATATGTGTGCAAAGGTGCATATTTAAGAATCTCTTATGCAGCCTTTTTTTAAATAGCCCATGGAAAACTGGAGGTAGTTTGATGTCCAGAGCGAAGGTAGTTTACATAATATATGGTTGTTTTCTACAATGGAATATTGTACGTGTGGGTAGTAAAAGTGATATTATAAAGGATTTTTCAATTCATTCATCAGTCAACAGATATATATTGAACTTCCAGCCCATGCCAGATGCTAATGTAAACAAGCCACGTCTCTGCCTTAATACATTGGTAGAAATAAAAAATATAGCATACGTAACTGAAAAAAGTAGATTACAAATTTGTATGTACATATATACTTAATGTTTATATGTACACTGAAATATTGGAATAATGTATATTAGAATATTGTCATTCTAGATGGAATGATTGCATGCTATTTATTTTTGTTTTCAAAAATTTTAAGTAAGAAAAATTATTCTAAATAAAGATGAGATGCCTGGGTAGGGAGAAAGGGTGACTCAGTAGTCCCCCTCTTATCTGTGAGGTACACATTCCAAGACCCCCAGTTGGATGCCTGAAACTGCAAATGGTACCAAACCTTATATATACTGTTCGTCCCTATACATGCGTACCTATGATAAAGTTTAACTTATAAATTAGGCACAGCAAGAGATTAACAATAACTATTAATAATAATAAAGTAGGACAATTAGAACAACATGCCAGCATTACTGCTCTTGCACTTTGGGGCCCTTGTTGAGTCAAATAAGGGTAACTGGAACATGAGCACTGAGATCTCAGAAGAGTCCATCTGATGACTGAGATGGCCGTCAAGTGACTGACAGCCAGGAGTATAGACAGTGTAGATACACTGGACAAAGGGATGATTCATCACTCGGATGAGACAGAGTGAGATGGCACACAGTTTAAAACTTATGAATTGTTTATTTGTATAATTTTTTATTTAATATTTTTGGGTCCCAGTTGACCACAGGTAACTGAAACCTCAGACAGCAAAACTGTGGGTAAGGGGGTACTGCCGTACCTGATTTCTTATGAAAAGAAAACAAGAACTAACACTAACCACAACCTTATGCCAGGTGTGTCTCCTCATCTACATCTTGTTAGAGCCTTTTGGGATAGTGCTATTATCCCATTTTGCCTCTCAGAATACCAAATACCAAGCCTCTCAAAAGTTTTGCGTGTCCAGAGTCACAGCTGGTAAATGATGGAGCAGGACTCTCCTCAGGTCTGTCTGCCATCACGTCCCATTTTCTTTTTGCTAATCATCATGCCTTGGTTAAGTACATCTTTTGCATATTAAAAAAGTCTGATATACCTCTTGACAGTTTCCTATATCTGTTGACAAAATTATGTGAAAAATTTTCTAGTTTGTTAAACAATTACAGATTTTGTGTTTAGGGTAACAAAATTTTAGTACAAAGTGTTTGGTCAACTAGCAACTCTGTATTGGCAATATTTAATAATTACTGAATTATGAAAGGGTGGTAGAATTAGATGGATCTTAGAGATTAGTCTAACACCTTGATTTTCCAATATAGCCCTAGTATGTGATAACTCTATTTTTTACTGAGTGATTTGATAAATGTTTAAAATCATATGGTCTTGATTCCTTTTTAAGAATTTTCATGTCAGTTCATAAAAAATCTGTCAGACCATCTACATTCATTTTTGGTTAGAGAAATGGTGTCAGCAAATCCTGTATTCTAATATTTTGGTTTTTTTTGTAAGCGAGTTGCAGAAAATTTTTTACTTTTTATTTTCCTTGTTGTCTATAAACTCTCCTATCTAACCAAAAAAAACATATAAATAGATAAAATCAAGCTGACTATTATGTTTAGTTTGGGCTCTGTGAGATGGCAGATGAATTTATTTTCTTCTGAAATTCGGCATTAGGAATAATTAGGAATAAATACCATTCTGATTTTTATGAATAATGATTTTATTATATAATGGTGTAACATTCTTATATTTTAAGTGAAACCTTTTGCATTTTGATGAAATTAAAATGTTCTTAATTTTGAAACTGTTTTGGATATCCAGCTCACTGTTAATGAAGCGGCTGCTCAACTCTGTGTGAAGGATAATGCCCTGCTGACAAGAAGAGATGAGCTTTTTGCCTTGGCTCGACAGATTTCTCGAGAAGTCACCTATAAATATACTTACAGAACCACCAAGTAAGTATTTAACTAATTGTTAGTATTTTTGCATTGCTTGAGAGAAGTAGAGTTCGAAACATCATCTATTGATAGAATATAAGCATTTCTGAAAAAGTAGAAGGATGATTATTGTTCTATGAAACTAAACAATTCAGTGACTTTTGAAAACATGCCAAGGTGATTTTTGTTGTTTAATTCTCCCTGTTCTCTTTTGAAAGGCATCATTCTCTAGTTACTATAGCATTGTTCTGGTAGTGGTTTTAGACATTCTTCTCTCACACACACACTTTGGTTTTGAGTGTGACGAGGGGATTTAGTCAGACAGCATTTATAGACGTATTTGTACACCCGCTAACTACATGAACTTGTTGAACTCTGCGGAAATAGAATGGTCCTTTTTGCAAGGTGTTTGCAATCTGATGAGATTAGCTGAATATGTAAAACGACTCTATTGACTAATATCTAAGGGAAAATTGGAAGATACTTCTATTACTAGCAAATGGGTTATGGAACACAAGTTTGAAATAAAACGTGATGTTAAAAAGCAATGGTGGTTTCAAAATTTAATGTAAACACAGCATATTTTTCTTCACCTTATCCTTACTTGAGCCATAAGCATTGTCTACAGGATAGGACCATTTGATTTTGTTCACTTGATTCCACACAGACCCCGATTTCCAGCCCACATTGTGTTGTACCTGCCACTGCTTCTCTGAATGCAGATGACCACTGCCTTAGAGTAACTCTAAGTTTTTGTTGAAAATTCACATTCTGAGCACCCTCTCCAGCCCTAATAAATCACATTCTTTGGGGATGGAACTCTGGAATCTGAACTTTCACAAGCATCCGAG
Source organism: Pongo pygmaeus (assembly GCF_028885625.2). NCBI lineage: Eukaryota > Metazoa > Chordata > Mammalia > Primates > Hominidae > Pongo > Pongo pygmaeus. Next base: position 90,655,536 of record NC_072384.2, read on the forward strand.
AGCATTCTTGTGCATCCTAAGTTTGAAAACCAGCACTACAGGCATTTGCCATCATTACCATTATTTTTCCTAACTCACAGCATTTTCATTTTCTGCCCTACGTCAGTACCTATGTATTTATAACTGACAAGTAAAATCATGTAGACTAAATGAACAGGGTAAGAATATACAGCAGCATTCTATGGTATTATTTATAAGGTGTTTTTTTTTTTTTTGGAGTTGGATAATCAACAGCTGATTCGCTGATTTTTAATTTTCTTCATTGTATTATACACTATTTTCTTTGAATACTTTATTTAAATAATTTTCTTTAATCAAAGTGATACATGTCCACAGTTCAAGAAGTTGTATAACATGTAAGGCTAACAATGAAACTCAACGGTTCCTGTGCTCTGCCTTCCCGCTTCTCAGTTCCACGTTCCAGAGGCAACTGCCTTCACCAGTTTTTAGCCGTTTCCTCTAGTATTTACCTTCACATTTCGTTTTTATTTTATTTATTTATTTTTTGAGACAGAGTGTTGCTCTGTCACCAGGCTGGAGTGCAGTAGCTCGATCTTGGTTCACTGCAACCTCCGCCTCCTGGGTTCAAGCAATTCTCTTGCCTCAGCCTCCCAAGTAGCTGGGACTACAGGCGTGCGCCACCATGCCCAGCTAATTTTTGTATTTTTAGTAGAGACGAGGTTTCACCATGTTGGCCAGGATGGTCTCGATCTCTTGACCTTGTGATCTGCCCACCTTGGCCTCCCAAAGTGCTAGGATTACAGGCATGAGCCACCGTGCCTAGCCTCACCTTTCCTTTTAAAGTTAAATGTACTTTAAAATATATTAACACTTTTACATAATTTAGAAGCCACCTTGGACTCCTAAGGTGCCCTCATTATTTTTTTACGGCTGCATGGTATTGAATTGTGTGGATGTGCTGTGATTCATTAGTCCCTATTGATGGCTACTGGGGTTGTGGCTAGTCTTTTATTATAAAACCACAATAAAAAACATCATACATAATATGTTTTGTTGATTCTGAGGTGTACTTTTTCACATTTTAACAAATCTTTTATATTGAAGTATAACTTGTAGTTGATGGCTTGTCATAGTTTAATTAATTTCATAGTGGTACATGAAATAATTATGTGTCTTACCATAGATGGAGCATCATTTTATATATATATATAGATACCACTGGGATAGGTTTTCCCAGCAGAGAAATTGCTGGGTCAGGGTAAATACATCTGTAGTTTCTGTAGATAGACAAAATGCATTTTAATCTCATGTAGCCATAAACATACATCTTAAGTGGTCATTTTAGTCATTTTATCCTAAATTATTCTACTGAACCATAAAGGGATATCCTCCATGATTTTTTTTTCATTATGTGATGATCATTAAATATTTATTAAGTGCTAGGCTGGGCACAGTGGCCCGCGCCTGTAATCCCAGCAATTTGGGAGGCTGAGGTGGGAGGATCACTTGAGCCTAGGAGTTTGTGGCTAGTCTGGGTTGAACATAGTGAGACCCCATCTTTAAAAAAAAAATTATTGAGTGGCTTTCATACCAAAGCCAGAGGTGGGGAGTTCTTAGGTAGTGGCCTTTTAAAATGTATAATTGTATCTATACCTTCCCCTAGTGTTAATTTGGAAATGATGAAAGATCTTTTCTTCATTATTTTAATGTTCATTATGAATATGTCATTTCTGGTGTTGGAGTTTCAGGGTATATATTTTGGTGGAAGGTTATAGGCTGAGATGCCTTTGGAATAAAATCAGTTACTTTCTCAAGTGTGTTTTTCTTTGTTTTTTTTTTTCCTCTCCCCTTTCCCTTAGGTCAAAATGTGGAGAAAGAGATGAATTATCCCCAAAGAGAATTAAAGTGGAGGTATGGTCATATGTTACATTTTCTTATGCTGATAATGTTTGCTTTTGTTTTAAGATCAAGCAAAATCTTAACTAGTTCAGACAAAAAAAGATGGTCCCATAAACCAGTGAAAAATGGCTTTCAATAAATCTTTTAAAAATATAGAATTTTGTTACCTTGAAATACAATATTTACAGTAATTTGAATTAGCAGACCAAGGAAAATTTAAAAAAAAATTTTTTTCTTGTAGAGATGTGGTCTCGCTATGTTGCCCAGGCTGGTCTTGCACTCAAACTCCTGGGCTCAAGTGATCCTCCCTCCTTGGCCTCCCAAAGTTCTGGGATTACAGGTGTGAACCACCATGCCTAGTCCAAGGAAATTCTTAAAAGAAAACTGTGGTGACTAGTCCAGTCAATTTATCAAAGGTTGATTTGCAATTGGTGTTTCTTACAGATTTAAAACTTTACTGGTTAAACCATTCCTTTTATAGTCATATTTACATCATTAGTCATCAAATACAGAGGAGCTAACTTTTCGTTTCTTTATATTAACTATCTAAGGGAAATGATAATTTAGTAGCTATAAATTACAGAGACTTTACTGTAACTAAAGCCTCTTTTAGAGTGTCACGGTTGAGGCTGCTCTTTTGATTTTAGATTTGCAAGTGGTAAGGTGGGAGTTAAGAAAAACATACTTAGGACTCTTAGAACTATAGAATGGTTTCAGAACTATTGTTTCTTACAAATACTTTTTAAAAAGTCTAGTTTGCAGCAGAGTGGAAATCTGGTCAGGTGGCTCCTTCCTTTCTTTTTCTTTTAGGCAGGGGATGGAGGTCAGTGTTCTCTTAGCCATCCTATTATTTAATTTCAAGTTAAAGCAAATAACCTATGCTTGACCACCCTAAATTTCTATCATCAGTTATATCTACAGAGTATCTATTTATATGTCAGTAATCCTTTATTCATACCAAAGCCAGAATTATCTTATAAAAACATAAATCCCTTTCTTGCTTAAATCCTTTCAGTGGCTTTCTACTGTACCTGGAATAAAATCTAAACTTTTTTTTAAAGGATCTAAGACCCCACATGATCTGACTGCAGCTTGCATCTCCTACCTTGTCTGCTGCCACACTCCATTCTTACTGTGTTCTAGCCTCACTCTGACTGACTTTCTGTTCCTGAACATGCCAAACTCATTTATGCCTCAACACTCACTGTTTTCCCCCTACCTAGACTTCTGTTTCTTTAGATGGCTTCAAGTCACCGCTGAGTTTTCCCTGACTTCCCTGCCTCTCTTTCTAAAGGGGCACCCTCTCCCCAAAATCACACTCAGGCTTATTCTCCTGGTTTGTTTTCATAGCATTCGCCAGTATTTGAAACTGCTAGATACTTGTTTTAAATTTATTATCAGTCTGCCCCATTAGATGAGAATAGGTCTCTTATCTGTGAATCTGCTGCTGTATACTTAGAGTTTGTAACTGCCTTGCACCTAATAGGCACTTAAAATCTATAGAATGAAATAATGAATGGCTGCAGATAAGCATCTTTGACTTATAAACTACTTTATCCTAAAGCAGTGGTTCTCAAGGAAGAGAAGTATTTTGTGAAAAACAAAAAGCCACATTAAAAAAAGAAATGTGGGCTGGGTATGGTGGCTCACACCTATAATCCCAACACTTTGGGAGGCCAAGACAGAAGGATTGCTTGAGCTCAGGAGGTCGAGACCAGCCTGGGCAACATGGGGAGACCCTGTCTCTACCCCAAAAAAAGTACTTATATTTGTAACCTACCTCACTGTTAGCTCTGGAATAATGTGTAAGATGGTTAACTCAGAAAATGTTGAAATTATCTAAAAGGCTACATTGAAAGATGATATAACTAGTGAGATGTTTTATCTCTTGCTCCCCCAGATAACAGGTAACAGAGGGTCCTTGTGGATTTGGCTGTTAGTGACTCACTGCCACTGAAAGGGAAAGGCAGGTGAACATAGAAACTGCTAAGAACGCATGTGCCATTGGAGGGTTGAGAGGAAAGAAAGCACAGAAACTACCCAGGGGCCAAAAAATTAGTCAGTTGCTAGGCTAGAAATACATCTCTATCTGTTTTTCACCATTGGCCCTAAGTGTGATCATGATTCACGCTGCTCACATTTAAGCCACACTTGTCTAGCTTTAGAGGTCACTATTCAATATTGAAATTTGTGATCATGAATCTCATGGACTGTTTGAGCTGCAGTTGTTTCTTGATGAGCTTTATTGGTAAGTCTTTCTGACCCTCTCAGAGGCCTTGATTTCATTACAGTGCTTTCAGTTTCTTATTAGAAGCACAAAGTGTTGGGCTGTAACATTAGATGTGACCTTTCTGTTCCTTTAAATATACTCCACTAGAGATACTTGAATTATAGTTCTATATGGTTAGTTTATTGGTTTACTGGAGTTCACAAAGCCACTTGAGCAGCTCTGGATTCAAAATTAAGATAATCAGTGTTTCTTTTTCCTGCGAATAACTCTTCTAACCCTTCCTAAATAAGACAAGCGACAATTGGCCCCAGGCTTCTTTAAATGCTTTTATAGACACTAGACTCTTGATTTTGTTTCCCAGAAATAAATAGTAACTATACCTTTGAATTTAGGACAGTGGCTCACTTTTTTGTTGTTGGTTTGTTTTTAATTTTGTTCTGTTTCTCTTTCTTAAAAAGCACTTGTGTATTGCAGGTCATCAGTACCTCTTGAATGTGTGTGTGTCTTGTGTGTATGTGTATCTACACATGTAGATGGTGTAATCCTTTGCAAAATATGTAGTATTGGTATGAATCCTTGTCTGTGCAGTACTATAAGTCAAATTTGAGATACCAGAACTATTTCTGGAAGCTGTTGTGAGGTAGATAGTACTGGCTGTATAAAGTTACCACTCCCGTAAAACTTTTCACCAAGTGCTGGTGCCTTATGTGTACCTTCTATAGGCTTCTGGGGAGAGGGGGAATTTCTGGTATGAGAAGAGATGGGGGAGACTATTGGGAAGGTGTAATTTGAGCTGGGTTTTTTAAAGAAGGGTAGAATTTCAAAAGGTAGCGATGTGGGGAGGGGATTGGGGTGGCATTATAAAGATAGACCAGCATGGGCAAAGACAGAGGTAAGAAAATACGGAGCATGTTTAGAGAACAATAAGTTTGTCTAGGGAATGTGTTGACACAAAGGACCTCATAAATAAAACTAGAAAGAATTTAGAATTCTTTTAACATACTTTTTCTCTTATTTCATTTGAGTCTTTCTCTTGTGATTCTCAGCTTGTTATTTTCTATTTAAAGAAAATAATATACAAGGCTGGGCATGGTGGCTTATGACTGCAATCCCAGCACTTTGGGAGGCTGAGGCAGGTGGATTGCTTGAGTCCAGGAGTTTGAGACCAGCCTGGGCAACATGGCAAAACCCCATCCTTACAAAAATTAGCCAGGCATGATGGCATGTGCCTGTAGTCCCAGCTAATCAGGAGGCTGAGGTGGGAGAATCACTGCACCACTGCACTCCAGCCCGGGCAACAGAGCACAACCTTGTCTCAAACCAAGAAAAAAAAGTTTTTAAGTAACATACAAATAAACTTAAGCTTAGCCCATTTTAAAGTGTAACAGATTTCTAATTACAAGGCCCAAACTAATGAGACAAGTTTTTCTCTTTTTTCAAATCTTTAAGTGTTCTAAAATCCTTTATAACAATAAGCATACGTGCCAGATTGCTGGCTTTTTCCATCTTAAAAACATAATTTTTACAGTGAACAAAAAGAAATGTAATGTTGAACAGATAAAATGACATCAAAATAATTTGACATGTAAAGGAAAGAGAAACATTTTCTTGCTTGTCATTATTAATGCATTAGGGTACACTAATACAAGTAGTGCTTTGTTCAAGCTCAGTAAGATCTTTCGTTGCTAAATACTGTGTTTTCCTGATCTATACATGAAGGCTTGGGTGGAATGAAGTTTTAATTCATTCACTTGTCTGATTTTTCTACCTGGAAAGCTCTTATTTTTGTAGTAGGTTGTTCCCCCCTTAAAGGATAGTTAGTTACTTATTTGATTTAAAAAGAAAAAAATAGCAGTATACACATTGCATATAAGTAATCAAGATAATCTGTTGTCCTTAAATAGTGTTCCTCCTTACAGGGTATGTTAAACATTAAAAAACAGATTTTGAACTTTAATTCCTAGAATATAATGAGATGGACATGGAAAAAAAGATTGCCTGCTAGCTTAGGTGTGCCTTAGGGAACCTACCATTTGGAATGAAATCTCTAGGGAAACGTTTCTTCAGCTAGTTAGTAAGTGAGGTTGGGAATCCTTCTGCTTAGACGGAATGAATAACATGTCCACTGGAACACAGCCCTCTGTGAGTCCACTTTCAGCTGAAATGAAAATAGATTTTGTTTATTCTTACTTATCTTTTAAATTAGATCTTCTAATTAAATCTTCTCATTTTGGGGCAATTGTAAAATTCGCTACTTTGTATTGCTTTTATTTTGTGTCAGTCCCTACTAGACATTTGGAATTCATTATCACAAACATTCTTGTCTAACCTATGTGGAGGCTTTATGATTTCCATTTTACAGCCAAGGAGAGACCCAGACAGGCTCAGTATCTTCGCCTGTGTTGCCAAACTGCTATCCAGTAGCAGAGCCAGGGCTTCCTATGTATGTCTGATTCCTGAGTGTCAAAGCAGTACCACCTTCCTAGGTGCTAATGATTATTCACAAAGCATCTTACCTGTGAAAAAAACACTATTGGGATTATACCTTTCCTCGTAGTACCGTGTGAAGGGTGAAATGTGTGCAGCAATGGTAGTCTTTGAAAAGGGTGGCAGTTATTATTTTCTAATCCAAGAAATTTTATCTAGTAAACAGTTACAAGTTTTGAGTAGAAAATTGAACAATGTAAATTACAAAATATTTAAATATAAGAAATTTTCATTTGATATGCTGATTGTTTATAATGAGTAAAAACCTTGTGTTGGGAAGATAAACAGAGTAAATCAGAAAAATTAGTTTGATTTCCTTATGTTCTACCTATGAAAGAACATATTTAAGGTGGCTTGACAGCTCATTCAAGGAGATGAAAAATCAAGAGCCAAAGTCCCTGGCTCTCTTGTCTTCTCCTAAATTTTTTTAAATGTTAGTTAAAAGTGAATTCAATTGGTGACCTTTCTTTTTCATTAAGAACACATTCAGTTCCATGAACAAATTTGTTATTAACCCCAATGTTATAAGTAACATCTTAGAAGGGAGGAAGGATATATAAAGCTACAGTCTCAGACCTGGTGATGGCAGCTGACTAACTGGACTGAGTGCTATTTCTCATTTGAGTTTTCTTCATTCGCTGAAATTGCTGGAGACTGGGCAGAGATGGGAAATGACAGCATTCTTGACCCTGTGGGAGTCAGAGGTGCAAAGCATTCAGAGATAAGTGGATGAAAGAAATGAGGTTTGTTAATAGAGCCCAGGAAATCAGAGAATTGGGGCTTGAAGAAGAAAGACCTAAAGGAAACATCTGCTAGCAGTTCCAGCAAGGTGGGGGTGGGAGAGCAAGGAAGGGGGAGGAAAGAGGTTCAGAATATCCACCTACGCTGCTACTAAGCTTGTTGAAAAGAAAGCTGGTCTAATTTGACGTAGACTCTTCCCCTCTGGATCAGAAAAACAGAAGCATTACAATATGCTATTCATACAGAAAGTGTGATTAGAAAAAAGGAAAATGCACATGTGGGGTTGAGAACATCTGCTGTAACAAGTCATCTAGAGACAGCTAAGCAGTGGCTTTAAAGCAGCTTGCTAGTGTTCGGCAGAAAGGATGAGGAGGCATGGGGATGGAGACCAATGGGATGAGAGTAATTAGGTCATGCACCAGCCTCTGTCCTATAGCTTTTATTTTCTCAGTGATCAGACCCAGAGTCTCGTCAGCAAGGAAACACTGTGATTAATGGCATCAGCCAAAAATATGACGTGGAGATAGATCGCTCATAGCATGGTGCAGCTAGCTGGTGCCTGGGAAACAAGCTTACGAGACATACAACGAAATTGTGCACCACACATAATGTGAAAGAGACCAGTTTCTTGGGAATGTTCTTACTTTTATTTCTAAGTCATATATTTTGGGGACCTTAAATCTACTTTATGTGACATGCAGTGATAGCTACTCGATTTTGTAGTTTTTCCATCCACAGTGAACTGTCAAGACTGTAGGAGTAAATAATGACTAATGTACTCAGTTGCAGAGAGATCACTGATTACTTTGGATATTGTTATTTATTACTTATTTTAGGCTTTTATTTATCTTTATTAATGGTGAATAGTGTCCATTTTCTAGCAACTTTCACATGTAGAGTTTGAGATTCCCCCATCCAGCTTTTTCAGTATTCTCATGGTTGAATAATCCTGACTTTAGTACCACCATGTATTTGTATGGCAATGTGTACTTTTCCAAGGTTCACTTATTTGCATTACTTTATTTAATCCCTACAAACTTCCAATGGGCAGATACACGGGTGGTGTAATCCTAATTTAAAAATTTGGATCACTGGAAATAATGAGGTTTACTTTTTTGCCTGAGATCACACAGCTGGTTCCTAATGTGAAATGACTAGATCATACCTTTCTCCTGCAAGTTCTTCCAGAAACAGTATTGAGGCATTGGGGCTCATGGGGATTCTGACTGGTGTACTCCACTCGGATTCTGCTGATGAACTGATAACCCTCTATTCTGGATCTCCAGCCTTGATTTTACCCCAAGCTCCAAACTCACTGCCCCTGCTTACCTGGCTTATCTACACACGGAGGTCTCACTAGCAAATGAGCTCAACCCAATTCATCAGCTTTCTGGCCCCTCCCAGACCTCGTGATCTTGAGTTCCTTATTCTAGAGAATGTCAGTTGCCTTATTTCTGCGGCACCTGCCACTGTCCAGGGCTGGGCCTTCACCAGCAGCCCACTAACCAGTGTCCCTGTCACCACCCTGAACTGCCCTCCTCCACGTACATTCCCCCCATCACATTCACATGTGATGGGCTTTCTGAAATGCAAATCCGATCAGTCTCTTCCCTGAGACTTTCAATGGCTTCTCTTTGTCTTTAAGATAAAATCTAAAATTCTTAACATAGCTTTCAAGGGCTTACAGAATCTGGCCCTGTGTTTCCACCTTCCCTCACCACTCCCTCTTTTTCAGTGTATATTGAATATTTTCCGGCTTCCCAGAGTGTGCCCTGTTCTTTTTGCCTCCAGGCGTCTGTACTAGCTGCTTTCTTTTAGAACTCTCAGCCTAGGCACCCTGGCCTGTGGGATGTCTGCTCTGCCACAGCGCCCTCTGCTGTGCTCTGGGTCTCTGTCCATTTCCCTCCCTGGACTGTGTTGTCAGGAGCGCCTGAGGCATGGCCATCTTGTTTGACGTTGTATTCCCATATTGAGTACAGTGTATGAATCACCTGGGTGGATGCGACATTTTTGTTGAATGTGGAAACACATGTTTCTAGATTTCCAGTGTTCTTTTCACTGAGATAGTTCCCCAAGAATGTGCTCAATATTCTCTGGTTGATTTTAGTATTAAATGTTGAGTTCTTCCTTCTCTAAGATGTCTATACTTTGTAATTGTCCATAAAATTTCTCTTTTTTCCCCAGTATGATGCTTTACTCTGATTAAATCTGGTGGCTTTTTGGATGAACTTAACAGATATCAGTAACAAACATTTATCAAGTAATTCCTATGGGCCAGGCACTGTGTTAAGTATTTTTCATGAATTTTCTGCTTCCTTAAAATGATTCTACAAGTTAAGTACTATTGTTGTCCCCATTTTATAGATGAGAAAATAGACACAGAGAGATGAAATAATCTACCCAGTATCACAGCAAATAAGTAGTAGAGTTGGGTTTTGAACTCTGCAAGTCATACAGTTAAAGCCCATTCAGCTTATGAAAAACAGAGCTATAATTTCTGTTTATAGAAATGCCTGTGTTCTTGTGAGTTTCATAAAGGTAGTAACTCTGAATTTATGGACTGAGCATAGGCTTTGAAGCTAGTGTTGTAGCTGTAAAAAAGAAACCCAGTCTTGTCTGTGATTAAGATTAAATGAAATAATGAACATAAAATATAGAACATAGGGACCGGTATATTGTAGACTCCTGGAAAATGATAACCGCTCATATGGAAGTTGTTCTAACTCTTCTACTAGCTTACCTCACTGAACTTGAGAACTTAAGCAGTTCCAGTGGGGTGGGGGTTTGCTAAAGAGAAAGTTGGATTTTTCAGTCTAAATAAATAAGAAAACTTATTTATAAGAAAACTGGAATGGCTAAGAAAAAGTGAACTTTGGATTTAGCTTGGACTGTATACACGTATATGAAGTTCATTTTAGCTTATTTTATGATTATGTTCCATACACATCTGTGAGCCAACATAGAAACCTAGAAGAGTGGCTATTTTCAACACTTCAAAAGTGCTAATTACATACTGGCCCATGATAAAGCTACATAGGACCATCTTAAGACGTTAAGTTTATTAGCTCTTGGCTCTATATCATGTCTTTGAATTTTAAAAATAGCAAATTAGTTATTACTTAGGGAATGTATTTTGATAGATAAAATATTTGAAAGAAATCTGCAGTGGAGAAATAATTTATTGAAAAGACCCTGATGGGGGAAAATTTTTGAACCACTATCTTACATCCCAAATAAGGTAAAATATTTTGTTATTATTACATTATTACATCTTTTTCTGCTGTGTATTGTAAGAACTTTGGTTTTTAAGGATTTGTCCTCTGCTGCAAATATATAGCTTATCAAAGAAGGGGAGAAATAATGTTTTGGAGTTTAATTGTTAATGCTAATTTGTGGGAGGAGTCCTTTAGGAGGTTTCACTAAATTTACTAAAACCGTGCTGTCATGATATTTTGTAGTTATAATGATCATGAGCAATAAACAGTCAAAAAAAGAAAACCTTGAAAAAAGTAGGTGGAATACCAAGTGAAAAATGGAAGTAATTTAAGTTGAAGTATTGTCCAGTGCCCCCAGATAGGCCCTATTTATTATAGGAATTTAGTATGTATTGATATACCTACCTATTTAGTAATTATTACATGCTGAAGGCATTATCTCACTTGCTTTATCTCATTTGGTCCTCACAACAATCCTAATAGATAGGTTCTCCTATCCTCAATTTTCCTATGAGGAAACTGAAGTTCAGAAAGGTTAAGTTACTCATCCGGTGGTCACATAGCTAGTGAGTGGTGACAGGCCTTTCGAATTCCAAAGCTCCATTTCCTGTCATAGGATATGATAAAGGAGAAATCACAAGCCAACATGAAGGAATCCTTGAGCAATTCAGGTTGGGATTATTGGTTAGCACTTTAAAGAACATTTAGTTTGGATTGTTAGCCACATTTCATGTAACAAAATTAATTTCAGATAGGTCAGAGGGTTAAATTTAAAAAACAAACTTTTAGAAAAATTAGAGGGTAGATTTGAGTACTGAACCAAATTTCTGAAGCAGAATTTCTCTAAACTTTATAGCAGCAGTTGAAATCACAAAATAAAAGTATGTACAACTATAGCATATAAAACAGGCATATAAAAATTAAATGATTTTTGAGTATCAAAAGTATAGATAAATTGGCATAAATTAAGAAAACAAGAATTCTTAGTGCTGACAAGGAAATTGTCATGTATTGCTTGTGGTATGATAAACTAGTAAAGGCCTTCTATAGGTTTAGTGAAAGTACATAAGGCACAAAAATATCTCTGCAGTAATTCTGCTTCTGGGAATCTTTTGTAGTAGATAATCTAAGCTATCGAAAATGCTATCTCCATGAAAATATTTTTGCAGTGTTTTTCATAAAACCGAAAATTAGGAAAAGAATAAAAAATGTCCAATGTGAGGATAGTGGCTAGTCAAACCCCCCACTAGGTTAAATGTTTTTTATGTGTTTTTTTTTTGTTTTTTTGAGACAGAATCTCACTTTATCACCCTTTTCACCCAGGCTGGAGTGCAGTGGTGCAGTCTCAGCTCACTGCAACCTCCGCCTCCTGGGTTCAAGCGATTCTCATGCCTCAGCCTCCCAAGTAGCTGCCCAGCCTCCCTAGTAGGTGGGATTTCTGGCGTGTGCTACCACTCCCAGCTAATTTTTTTTTTTTTTTTTTTTTTTTTTTTTTTTTAGTAGAGATGGGGTTTTACCATATTGGACAGGCTGGTCTCGAACTCCTGACTTCAGGTGATCCGCCCACCTTGGCCTCCCAAAGTGCTGGGATTACAGGCATGAGCCACTGCACTCACCCTAGGTGAAATGTTATATAACCATTATTTATCAATGATCATAAAGCCTTCTTTCCAGTGTAAAACAATAGGAATTATGACATTTTTCATCTTATTTATGTTTCTACTGAGGTTACAGCTGTAGAAAATAATGTATGTTTCATAAAAGGCTGAAATGAAATATTTTATAACCAATGAAAGATTTTATAACCATTAAAATCTTAATCATGATTATTCAGGTAGTGAGATTAAGAGTTTGCTTTATTTTCAGGTTTTTGATAGTATTTTATTATTTACAAACTCTAAATATAAAGGACTTCTTATTTGACCCACAGGATGGGTTTCCAGATTTCCAGGAGTCTGTGCAAACGCTCTTCCAGCAGGCTAGAGCTAAGAGTGAAGAACTTGCAGCTCTTAGTTCACAGGTAACATAAACTCCCAGTTATTATTTCATAATAGTATCTGAAGGTTAAAAAATAAATGACTACTTCAACTAGCTTCAGTTTTAAGTATCTGAGGCCTGACTTTTTATTTCCGTTTGTTTTTTAAAACATCATCTGAGCCACAGCTGTATCAACATGAGAGCAATAACAACTTGGTTTGATTCAGTTTATGAACGGAATCTGATATGGTGCTACTTATTTATTCTTGTAGTTTTGTAGGAAGTGAGACAGATTCTCTACTCAAGAAAACTTAAACAGTTTGATAATCAGGAAAACCAGCCATGTTGACCATGGCTGTGTGTAATACAACTCTGAGATAAAATAATACTAGTTCTCAATAAAATATTAATAGTCAACATTGTAATTATTGTTAAATCTTTTAAATTCATATTTATTGAAAAACCATTAAATGAATATGTGGCTTCAGGTGCTTTTGCCATTAAGTTATTTAATTTTGTCTGTATACTGAAATTAAAATTTTAAAATGCTTTCTGCAAACATTATCTTTTAGAAAGCACTGTAAGCTTTTATTCCTGTTTATTCCTGTTGAACAGCTTCTTTGTAATAAGTTGCTTTTGATCAAATTTAGTACTGCTAAGTTTTGTTGTTTTCATGTTAGGATGAAAAATACATTTTTTACCTCAGATATGCTTATTTAAATTTTGTCAATTTAGTAACAAGTTCAAATGAAATGAAGTTGTAGTTACTTTTGATTTGGTTTATATGCACTTAGAAAAATAATGTGTTTATCATGTTTATTCTGCGAATTAATATATTTTACCTACTGATTTTTACATTGTGAATCAGGGCTTTTTGTAACCAATTTTATATAGCAGCTTTCTTGTCCTGCTCTCTTATATAGCATGGTAGTGATTCATATCTGTGCATTTTGACTATTATCTCCTTGGCAAAATGCCACAAATACACTGCTCTGAACATCACATATAAGTAATTTAGAGCAGTGCATTGAAAAGGAACATAAAACACATGCAGAGATAAATTTATATGTCAGTTGACTAATTGTATATTTAAAATATGCCTTTTTATGATTGGTTAGGAAATACTGCAGTTTCATTTCATGATGAAGGTGAAGATGCTTATTGGCACTGATGTTTTTCTGCATAATTTACATTGTTTAATTTTAGTGGGAAGTGTATTTGTCTTGTTCTTCTAGACAGCCATTTTACACCTTTTCTCCCCCAAACATATTGTCATCATATCAGAGTCTGTGTACTGCCAGATCCTAAAATAAAAATGCCAAGATTTCGCCCCAAGTGTTAGAAGTAGTTTATAGCAGATGTTGCTGTTGCTTTTAGATTTCTGTTTTAAAAAATTCTTTAAAGGACTTAGTACCTTGGAAAACAAAGCTAAGGTTATGTTGCTTTTGAGCTGACATGGAATTCTCTTGAAAGAATTGAGAAGAAAGCTTTTATCTTTTGTACAATATCCAGCCTTTTATGTTTTAACATTATGGTATAGACATCTATGCACATTTATGGAATTTGTATACCACATGAAGTGTGAACTAATTTTAATGAATACTAAATATATTTGCTGGAGTCTGAAATTGGCATCTTTAAACCATTAAAAAATCTAGAATGTTTCAGTTACTGATTTGATTTTTGCTTTACTTACTAGCAGCCTGAAAAGGTGATGGCAAAGCAGATGGAGTTCCTTTGCAACCAAGCTGGCTATGAGAGACTGCAGCATGCCGAGAGGAGGTTGTCTGCAGGGCTTTACAGGCAGAGCTCAGAAGAGCACAGTCCTAACGGCTTGACTTCCGATAACTCAGATGGACAAGGTACATCTTTAGAATATCCTACGCCTTTAGGGCCACTGTGTGCACTTCAAAGAGAAACAGAAGACAGTGGCTGATTTTTAAATTATGATATTTTGTAGAGATTATTTTGCAGGTTCTCTCATCAAAATTATTTTTTAAATTCTTCATTTTTCTAAAAAGATAATTTATCCTACAAATTTTAATTTGTAAATTTTTTAATCTTTAAGCAGTTAGCACCTGAGATTGACATGTATTATTTTGTAGGGGTTGGTGGGAATGTGAGATGTCAATAGTACAGATTATTTTCCCCAAAGAAGCAGATTCCGGGAGAGATGTTTATCCTTTTTAAATGACCAAAACTTCATATTTTTTTAGACTTCAAAAACAAGTTTGTGAAATTTACAGCATTTGGTTCTTAAGAGAATATGGTAACTGCATCTAAAGTGTTATGACAATACAGCTCAGGTTTAGAAAGCCATGTGATTGGTGAGTGTTTTTACCGTTCTAAAAAGTACTTCATTCTTTTCACATCCTCACATAAAGAAAATCCCAAGTCATTGTTATTCACCCAATCAACAGGCATTTTATTTTTTAGCATTTCCTATGTGCCAGGCACTCTCCTAGGCACTGAAGATGCAGCAGGGAACAAATCCCTGTTTACCTGGAGCTTACATGTAGTGGAGGGAGATGTACAGGTTATAAGTATATAAATATATCCTCTAGTTTCAAATAGTAATAAGTGAAGAAAAAAATAATTTTATAGTGCCTCCTTTTTATATATTATTATACTTTTCTAGAGAGTGGTTATTATTGTAAAAAATAAAAGGATTCCTAGGTAAGAATACCATCTTAACAAGGATTCTCCAGCCATGGACTGAAATATTACATGTGTCAACACATCAGAGTACTGGAAGAGAAGAAAGTTCTTCCTTTTAAAAATATTACATTAACCTTTGAATTGAGGTCTTGTTTAACTTCTCCAATTATCCTTAACAGTTAAGAAGCAAAGGCAATTATTAAAGATTTGGTGACTCTTAATTTGTGACACCAGGATAATTCAGTGTGGGGTGACAATTTGCTAATGTGATGGATTTCAGTACATGACAACATGATTGGGTGTATAATTTTTTCCCATATTTGTGCTAAATCTGTTTTTTCATGGATTTTGCTGTAGTTTTTTTTTTTTTAATCTTTAATTGGCTTGAAGCCTTCTCTGTCTTTCTAGTACTTGTTATTATATGATTAGTGACATGCCTTGGTAAAATGGTTGCACTAGTAAGAAAATGCCTTATAGAGGAGATGTATTATATGCCAAAACTGGAATGCTTACAGGAATTTTCAGTCTTTTGTTTAGCTCTTAAAAATATCCTGGCAGAATTGTAAACCTTGGGACTGGCATGAAATGACTTGCCATTTTCCTCTGAAATTATTATTTAAAATGTTTTTTCCAAGTCTTATTTAAATTCTTCAGTGCTCGTTGACTTTCCTCACTTTTTTCCTAAGGAGTGTTCAGGCAATTTTTGAAAATTTATTTTTAAGAAAAACCATGGTGTGTTTTTAATATTATGCATATTTCTTTTTTCTTTTCATTAGGAGAAAGACCTTTGAATCTCCGAATGCCTAATTTACAGAACAGACAACCCCATCATTTTGTGGACGGGGAGCTGAGCAGACTTTACCCCAGTGAGGCAAAGTCCCACTCATCAGGTGAGAACGTGCTATATGATGAGAGGGTAACACTTGAATAAAAGCATCTTTAAATTCTGTTCTATTCCCTCCCCCACCAAAAAAAAAAAAAAAAAAAAAAATGTCATTACTGACAGTGTTCCTACAGGTTGAGTATCCCTAACTGGAAAATTCGAAATGCTTCAGGATCCAAAATTTTTTGTGTCAGAATGACACTCAAAGGAAACCCGCATTAGAACATTTCAGATTTGGGATGCTGAACCTTTAGTATAATGCAAATAGTCCAAAATCTGAAAAAACTCAAAATCCATAGCACTTCCTGGTCCCAGGCATTTTGGATAAGGGATGCTCAATTGTCAGTTTTTCTCCCCTTGAAAGTGGTAGATTGCCCTAACACTGGCTGCTCTCACTAGTCTTTTTGCAAACTTCATATTCCGAACAATGACAGGGAAAACTCATGAAAGTTGAGATTACTTTGATTAGCCATTATATGAATGGTGATGTTTATATGAAAGTTTAATAATAAATAGCTGGTTTGAGTTGTGTTACTACTTTTTTTTGGCAATAACATAATATGAAATTGATGGACTACATGTTTGACACTGAGAAAACCTTATGTATCAAAATCTAGACTTTTCATGCAGATGTATTTTGGAGGTGATACTCACATTTCAGAAGTAAACTGAATTCCATAAAAGGATGAGCAGCTCCTTATCATAGTTAGATATTTACATATTTTTATCCAAGTAAAGTGAGTTAGACCTAGTTAAAGCATTAGAGACCAGCACAATTTGAAAGAATCTGTTATCATTCAAGTCTTTGAGTTAAAGTAACTTTAGGAGTCACTTAATCAAAGTCACTGATTTTATAGATGAGGTAGCTAAAGCCAAATAAATAGCTCCAAATTTGCATTGTAAGTCAGCGGGAAATGTAGTTTTACAAGCATTAGGATTAAACCTGACTTTACATCTGTTATCTAGATAGAATGAATTATGTATTTACTAGAAAAAAAGTGTTATCAAGAGCATTTATGTCTTTCAATTTTAGATCATACTCTTGGTAGCAGATGCTAAAAAAACGAGTTCTAAATAATGTTCTGGTACTGTGACTTTAAAGCATGCTATTGCATACTTGATTGTAGCCATTTTAATGATGTCAAAGGGAGGTTGAGAAATTGAAATTATCCTAAAAAGATGACATCCTGGTCTCATGTTTTCCATAACACAAAAGAAAGTGATCTTTAAAGTTTTTTTAAAAACGAACAAAAAACGACTTTTTACCCATTTATATTCCTTAGAAGACTCTATATAACAGGAATACTCCAATTACATTGATCATGTGTCTCATCATGGGGCATATTTACATATTTCATGGAGATATATTACATAGAGATATAATTGATCTAGGTTTTTATGTGGAACTGAATGAAGAAATACCTGAAAAAGCCTCTTTTTCTTTCCTTCCTTTCTTTCTTTTCTTTCTTCCTTTCCTTTCTTTCCTTCCTTTCTACCCTTTCTTTTTTTGAGGTGGAGTCTCGCTCTCTCGCCCAGGCTGGAGTGCAGTGGCGCAATCTCGGCTCACTGCAGGCTCCTCCTCCCGGGTTTACGCCATTCTCCTGCCTCAGCCTCCTGAGTAGCTGGGACTACAAGCGCCTGCCACTGTGCCTGGCTAATTTTTTGTATTTTTAGTAGAGACGGGATTTCACCGTGGTCTCAATCTCCTGACCTCGTGATCCGTCCGCCTCGGCCCCACAGAGTGCTGGGATTACAGGTGTGAGCCACCGTGCCCGGCCACCTTTTTCTTTATTTTTAACTGAATAGAAATAATACAGGTTTCATATAGTGCAAACCTGGGTCCAGATCTTAGCACTGATACTTGACTGAGTGACCCTGACTGAGTTACTTAAGTACCCGTCCTTCAGTTGCTTCATTGGTAAAAGAGAAGTACTTTCTATCTCATAGGGTAGTTATGAGGATTAAACAAGATAGTGTACCTGCATCGTACACTATCTATTCCAGCCAGCAGGAATTCAATAAATAGTAGCTACTTTTTTTATTACTTATGCGGAACTTAAAATCCCCTTCTGTTTAGATAGAGAGGATTCATAAATTGAGCTATTTAATTTCAGATAAGCTATTAGTATTAATTACTTTCTAGAATCCAAGGTGCGAGTGTATGTGATATGGACGTTTGCATGTATATGTGTGTGTACATATCTCCCAGTATTTGTACTTTACATAAAGGTTACATTTGGTTGTTATTCTGTAGTGTTTGTGTATGGTTGAAATAACTGTACACATAGAACTCCATGGAATGATTTCTTATGAAAATAGTGTTCATTATTTTATCCCTATTTCTCCCACCTTAATATGTCATTGTTGGAAGAACTTTAAAAAGTGGTTCCAAGGTTATGAAAATATTTTTCAGTCTGATTCCTTCATTGGTGGTAAATATTTTAACCAGTAACAGTTATATATGAATAATCAGCTTCCTTTTATATATTTATCATGTTGGATCAAGCATTAAATAAAAATTAATATATTCTGTATGCTAAATGTTTTATGTGCATTTCGTTATTTAACTTTCATGTCATTTTATGTAGATACTATTCCTATTTTATAAATGAAGACACTAAGGCTTAGAGAGGTGTATAACTTGCCCAGAGATGTATATAGCTAGTAATCGGCAGAGTTGAAATTTAAATCCAGAATCCAAGCTCTTAACAGCTCTATGAACAAAAATTTTACATGGAATTACAGAATCATGAATAGTTGATACTATTTGATATGGAGTTTGGGGGTTTGTTTTAAAACTTTGTTTGATTTTTGTAGTCCATTGATTTAAAATATCAACTCACTTTGTTTCCATTTTTATGTAGAGAGCCTTGGGATTTTAAAAGACTACCCTCATTCAGCTTTTACCTTAGAAAAGAAAGTCATCAAAACAGAGCCTGAAGATTCAAGATAGCTGTGATTTCTCTCACCGTTCTCTGGAAATGGCATCAGATTTAAGGATAATACTCCATCATAGAAATAAGCCTTAATAACCAGTGTTGCCTCATTCAGCTCAAACAGATTTCATAGCCAAAGCAAAAGGACTGGTACGGTAGTCTGCGGAAACCAGGAAGATAAAACAACAGCCACAAAAGAGAAAATCAAGAGTGTTGCAATCTATAACAGTAATATTGATTCAGTCACATTCCTGTGTTCAGTCATTTTATATGGAAAGGCTTACAAATCAATATTGTAAGCATTCATTATTTAAGAATGTACAATGTATTTGTGTAATTTATAGAAGTAAAATCTAGATGTTGAGACCTGTTTGGTCTAATAGATGTGGATACAGTTTATTTTACTTGAAATTTTGTTGTCTACTTTGTGTGTTTAACGTAAATGTATGTCAGAGTTTAGAGTCTTTGCCTGCAGTTGTGAAAAAGAAAGCTTAAGTGATGTAGTTATTGGCAAGATTGCAATGATTATGGAAAAATAGAAAGCAAATACTCAGTTTAAGCCAAGGAAAATATTGTGGATTTAATATTTGATAAAACTGATTTTGTTTAACAGGAAATTTTTAGCATTCACTCATATAACATCTGGTTATCAATGCACATTTACACAATAAATACTTGAGGAAAGTTAAAAAGATGAGCAATAGAGTAGAAAATATATCTTAAACTAGTTGACCTAGATTGTATTAATAGCTACTTAAGATGTTTCAAAGATAGGAAGCTATTGCTTGGACAGAGAACTTGAAATAAGTGGACCCATGTATAAAAGCTTTGACTTAAACATTGATATTTCAGAATGTGTTAAATAGATTAAGACATAGTAAGTTAACCCTACCTGTTATAAAGATGGCGACTGTTAACAAAGGCTGTAACAGATTAAGTACTATTTTATATCCAGAAAGTCTTCTCTATGTGGAGAAGTCAGAGAGACTAGATGCTTTCACTAGGGAATATCTTCCCACCCAGCCATCACAAGTGTGGACAATCACTGCATCCACATCTGTAGGCATATTTCTATGGAAGTTTAGTTGACAGCTATATTCATTATTTATTTTACGATTTCATTTTTCTACACCTTTGAGATTTATGAATGCAGTTATTTCTTAAAATTTATTTTAACTTGACAGTATGTTTTTAGTTCCCCCAATTTAATTAATGGACCATGTGCATATATATGGGAGTGTGCTTACATGTTAATAATGTACTTGCATACTTACGAGAATTTCACATTGGAATTCATAATGGTAAAAAAAATACATCTGCCAATACACGTTTTTTCTGTTGGTTTAAGAAAAGATAACTGACAGCTTTACCTACTTCCTACAGAGGCATCTAAACCCAGATATTACTGAGAAGAGTGTATTGACTCTGAGTGTAAGAGAGTATGTGTTTTTTTGGTTTTAGTTCTGCTCTAGATCGTTAACTGTAAAAAATATTAAGTCATAATCTGTTACACTAAAATTTGTCAGCCAAATGTTAGATGAAATGTCTGCACTGTAGTCTCAGATCACTGTCACGTATATAAATTGCTTCTTCATTTTAATTTGTAGAAGTACTTTACAGTAGGAAACACCAGTAAACAACTTTTATACTGTTAAAAGGCTTTTTTCCCCTTCCTAAGTGTTTTAATTGTACCATAGTGTTTTGCTCACTGAAGAAGCTTCTTATGGACCTTGCAACTTTGTTGCTAGCTTGAGATTGATTATTGTGGTTGTATTGTTCGCTGTGTGTAGAAATAGTATGAGTACGATTTCAATAGACTGTTCAGTTTTTAATATTAGCCATAGCACTGGTTAGTATCTCAGTAGTTTCATGAAACGTTTCCTGTATTCTAATCTATTTTGAAACATTTTTTTTTAATTGTGTCTTACAGTCAAGTTTGTAGATTTTCATAAGCCACAATTTTAAAAGATGCAGTAATCTTCCAATTTCCAATATTTATCCATTTGTTGTGGACCCACAAATTGCATCTTTAAATTCATAATAAGTTTCCTTAACTATCTTATGTTTCTAGTCTTTCAAGCTTAGTGATAAGGTGGAAGCACAAGAAAAATTTCAGTAGAATACAGTTTTTATTTTGTAAACACTAATGTATTAAACTTGCTATACATTAAAGCAAATAATATATATTTTTATTTGAATTGTATATGTGAATTGGAAGTTATAACTAGTTGATTTTTTCATTTTGTTAGAGGTATTTTCACTGAACAAGGTCAATTGGTTACCTCAGTATTACAGCCAATATAGTCCAAGGGACCATTTCTCCCCGAGTCTCTTACACTTTATTGTGCGATGTCCACGTTTTTGTGACTCTTCAAGCTGTTGGTGAGGTGGGACGAATGCACTTGCTTCCTGTGGCAATAAAGATTTTCTGTGCCTCACACATTTATGTTTATAGCATTTTCTACATAGCAGTTTTCCAGTGACTAATATTAACCCACTCTGCCTCGCTTATCTGCTTATTTAAGCTGGGTTTCAGTATTAGGGGACAAGAACTTATGTCTTAAGTTGGGACTAAATATTGTCAGCTACCGTCATTTCTAAAAAATCATTTGGTAAACAGGTTCTCAGTAGACTCTGGTCTGGCAGAGAGAGGTCAATTTATATTCTCATTTATGTAGAAGTTTATGAAGACATTTTTAAAACTCCACCATTTCTAACTATTAATAAAAGGAACATTAGGATTTAACATCTATAATACATATATGTATAATATTAATGTGATTTGCGTTCAGTGTTATGGGTTAATTATAAGAAATTGAACTAACCTGTAGTAAAGAACCAGGAAGAGCCTTTCAACAAGTACTGATGAGTTCTGTAGATTAATGAAGATCATCAGTGTGCCAAGCACTGTGCTAAGTGCCAGGGAAGAGGTAAAGGTCACAAACGAAATATATGATCCTTGCCCAAAACCTAGTTGGATAGGAACTAATACCACTCACATAAAAATTTCAGTGCCTTACATATTGGGATGAGGGGCTGACATTTAAGTGCGTTCTGTATTAGGCAGACATTATGGTAGCAGGCGCTTTACAGGTGAGAGAAAGCACATTTAGTGAGTGAGATTCAGAAGAGATCGGTCAGGAGTGAAATCAACATTCAGAGGTGGAGTTTGATAAAAAGCCATAGTGGCAGTACATTTCACTTTGAGGCTGCTTTTTTTTTTTTTGTTAAATTACTGCAATTTTATTTTGAAACTGCATGGCAGTTAGATCTGCTTGCCTGGGTAATCATTCCTTTGACGATCCACTAAATCTGTCAAAAGGCAGTGGGGAAAGGTGCTTTTCTTCTGTCCTTAATTAGTGAAACCACTTGGGTAAAAGCTTTAGGATTTGGTAATTATGAGACTACTAGCACCTAGTGTACCTTTACAACTATAGTTGACACTATTTAAGACTTAAAAGCTAAATAAGTATGCAGGGAATTTCCTAACTTATGGTCTGTCCACGTGGGTCTCAAATGGTTAAGTATTATTAACACAATGCCCATTTTGCTTGTGACTTAATATACTACATCAAGTCTTCAAAAGAAAACCAAAGTATTAACCAACCTGATGAAGCCAGAAGGTCTGCCTCTTTTAGGAAATGAATTCAATTAGTAAGTAGCTGAAGTTAGAATTGAACAAACCTTGTATGTTTGTAACAACTTGAATGACCAAATACGGTAGTTGCTCTTTTTCTAAAAGCCACCGTATGGTCCAGCTGTGCATGGGTGGTGGTTCAGGGAATGCAAGCTTCTTATCTGTGGGTGTCCTCATAAATGAAATTTGTAAGTAGGCCTCCAAAGTTAATAAAAGAATGATCCAATGCCTGACATTTTTATTGTAAATACAATTTAATATCAAAAATCTTACTGTTAACTATGTCCATAGTGATCCTGTAAGACAATTTTTTATTTCATGTAGAAGTGATCAAAAGCAAAATGCTGGTGCTAGGATTTTTCTTACTTTCTGAGTATGCAACAGTTAAACCTTTAAAACATCTTTGGGAGGCTGAGGCGGGCAGATCACGAGGTCAGGAGATCGAGACCATCCTGGCTAACATGGTGAAACCCCATCTCTACTAAAAAAAAAAATACAAAAAAATTAGCCGGGCATGGTGGCGGGCGCCTGTAGTCCCAACTACTCGGGAGGGTGAGGCAGGAGAATGGCGTGAAGTCGGGAGGCAGAGCTTGGAGTGAGCTGAGATCGTGCCACTGCACTCCAGCCTGGGCGACAGTGCAAGACTCCGTCTCAAAAAAAAAAAAAAAAAAAAATCTTTGGCATCTGTTTCTGCTGACCTATGACATTTTTTTTTCTGTGATCACCTCAAAGGTGTTTTTTATTTTTTGTGCAGAAAAGCCTAATCAGAAATTTATTTTTTAAGTTCATAATCAACTTACTAGAATGCAAAAATGTATTGTGCTTAAGGTTAAGTTCAGCTTACAAATCTTTACTTTCTAAGTTTAGCAAATCTTAATCACTTTTAAGGGAACTGTGAACTGGTTTTGTTTACAAAGTTGGTTAATTAAGCCTTACTCTTTTATAGTCTTCCCATCTGTTAGGTCACACAATTCTTAAGTGTTAAAACGATGTCCTGTTGAATTCTAGGTCTTTCAGCTGTGTTTGACTATTTGGTCACAATTTCCAAATTGTTATTCTGACTGCTAAGTGATTTACTTTGAAAGTATTGCTCCAATAATGTTAAAGGTCTGGCTTCTACCACTTCATCTTAAAGGAATTTTTAATGAGTTTTTTTTTTTTAGCAATTGGGGTAAAACCCTCAAGGAACATCAGACTCACATAAAACAGTAATCTTAGTTCTTATTTCAACATCCATATGAAATCCTTTTTCCATTTTATTCTTTTAATTTTAAAATATTTGACAAAAAGATATTGAAGTATACAGTGTGATGGTTTTTTATACCAGTACATTGTATACTGATTACCACAATCAAGACACTAGAGTGGGAAATTACCTCTCCTAATTTTTGTTGACTTTATATTTAGTGCACTTTAGTCAATTTAGTTATTAAATATCTTAAGAATAACTTTCAGTAAAATGTGTAAAAAATTTCCTCTGCACAGAGCATTATGCTACATTTATGTAAATCGAGAAACCTAGCTAAATACAGTTTTAAGTTTTAGAAGTTCTATTGAAATGTTTGCTTTATTATACAGTTCTATTTAAGTTTTCCATTCTAACTTATTAAAAGAATCAGCTTCTTCACAGTCTCTGAGAAGTAGTGATAGTTGAATGTTGCCATGAAAACATAATGTTGCAAAATGTAGATTAAGTACATCACATTGGTTCAAGATGGTAGTGCCACACATGTTAAAATCATGAACCCAATAATTTTTCTCACTAACAGTGACAAATTTTGTGAATTTCCTGTTAGTCCAAACAATTTGGTAATCAACCTAGCCTAGTTTTGCTGTGGGTGAGCACTAGTGACGGTATAAATTAGAATGTGCTTCATATGTACACATTCTGAAACCTTATGAGTCATCTTTGCATTAGAAGTTTGCACCTCATAAATTTGTTCAAAGTGCCATGTTCAACACCCACACATAATCCCAAGCAAGCATGGCCATTCTCTCGTAACTGTCACAGACACCCTATATTGGCAGGTCACTTAGGCTGCAGTATGTAGGAAGCTAGTTAAGTAGTGCAAACGTAGGTGGAATCTTACTGGTAACTGTTTCAGCAGGGACATTTTATAATTTTCTGAGACTACCTATCGTCTTCAACTGTGAACTGTTAAACCAAACGTCTGTGGTCTAGCACACACCATACCCTGCTATTATCCTTCCCAAAAGACAAAGTGATTTTTTTTGGTAGCATGTTCTTACACTGTAGGCTCTTCGGAGTCTCATCGTTTTCGTTATTTTTCCCCCAAAAAATATGTATTTTCCATCCCCAAATCCCTGACAACATAATGTAAGCATGTTTTTCATCAGCAGTTAAAATGAACTAGGTCATTCATTTTCTTTTTGAATTCAACCAATGTCTCCATCATCAGAAAATGCTCATACATTGACTTTTGTGAGTTTCTTTTGCATATATTGGCTAACTTTCAAATTGGACCACATCTTTCTGATTTTTATTGGTGAGAAGGCAACAGAAAAATTTGTATAGTGAGATAGGGACATCGCAGATACAGCCAGGTACTTGATTCCAATTCTTAGGATAATAAAAGGCAATTTCCACTTAAAAAATTAACATTAAAGGGGAAATTAATTAGAGGTTATGTAATTTATTCAAAGAGAACAATTTTAATATGTTTTAATATTTAAAACTGAGAAGAGAGGATTCCATTTCTCAAGACTTTTCCATTTCATGTCACAGGTATGTGACAGCTGGCTTATAAGGGAAGTCACTTTTTCTATGATTCCTTATTTAAAAGACAGGATCTAGTTCTGCCTTGCAAAGCAAAAGATTTAAAACTCAGGCTTGTATTCTTAATCTGGTAGGTAGTGCCATATAACAAATCCACCATTTCCTAGCACTGGGCCAACTGCTTTACATGTAATCCGCTGCAACTCCAGGTGGTACTTATCGCCCCCATTTTGCAGATGAGAAAACAGGCGTCTCAAGAGATAATAGTTATTCCACAACTAGTAGTAGGAACTTGGGCCAGTCACTTGTCCATGAGCACCCGATCCTGTCAAATATCCTTTGAACTGAGTGGCCTGTACTATGTGTAGACATTTTATATGGTAAACACTTTATAGATAAAGCTTGAATACACACATGTGGAAAGAACTAGGCCATATGTGAGTACAGATCAGCTGGTTGTTAGTGGTGTCTAGACTGCAGTAGAGGCTTCCCAAAGAAAGTAAACATCAAGCCATTCTGAAGGCAGCTACTGAAGCGGAGAAGTGAAAGGGCATTGCAGGGCTTTGGAATTAGCATGTCTGAAAGGCCCAGGTTGGGAAGCAGAAAAGCCACATTCCAATACCACTGGAAAATGTAATGGACTAAAGCAGAAAATTCAAATAAAAGTTTAGTTAGATATAAAACATCTAGAAAAGAGTGCCTACTAAATGAAATCCTTTGAAACTCATACAAAGTTCTCATTCAATCTGGGAAGCAGTTAGAAGTTGCTTTGTTTGTTTTTGTTTTTTGAGACAGGGTATTGTTCTCTTGTCCAGGCTCGAGTGCAGTGGTGCAATCTTGGCTCGCTGTAACCTCTGCCTCCTGGGCCCAAGCAATCCTCTCACCTCAGCCTCCTGAATAGCTGGGACTGCAGGCGTGCGCTACCATGCTCAGCTAATATTTTAAGGTTTATAAGCTGTTCCAAGACGCCCCCAAAGGGCTTGATTCTGGCTATGTTATGTGCAGGCAGTGACTAGGAAGCTGTTGTGGTTGGTCACCCTTCAGGTGGTCAAACTTGAGCAGTGACAATAAAGACCAAGGGGAACAAGAGTGAAGGATATGCAATTATTCAATTATTCATTCATTTAGCAAGCATTTGTTAAGCCACCTGCTTAAAAATGCCCAGGCATAGTGTTAGGAACTGCCCTTTAGGGGACACAAATTAGCTAGGTTTCAAACCATGGTTTAACTTAATTTGCATCTGCAAATTTCACTCACAAATTATTTATTAATTACAAAGGAGACAAGTCAATTTTACAATTGCGAACTCTGGACTATTCTCCTTTCTTGCGCTAAGTGGAAAATTCTAGAAATAACACCTTTAAAGGTTGCAAGGCTATCTTTATCATTAGTTGTGACCTAATTAAACCGTTTCACAAACGAACAAATTTGGCACTATTATCCTCATCTTATGAAAGGAGAAACTGCACCAAGAGATTTAGGAACTCATTGATACCTAGAGAAGAAATCAGTTTGCAGGTGATAAGTATTTTTGCTCTGGTTTCTGTCTGTAATGAGAAGGAAATATCAGATTGTGCATTTTAAAAATATAGGTTTCCTCCAGCTCCTTGATGTGGGCTAGTGTGAGGGCCCTAATAAGACAGATGTGCAGGGAAGGAAGCAGCAGCACAGCAGCATAGATACTGATGACTTGAGAGAAATTCAAAATTAAATATAAATATTATATTTTACCTGTTTCTTAAATTGAGGTTTTGTTTTTGTTTTTGTTTTTTGTTTTTTTTTTGAGACAAGGTCTCACTTGTCACCCAGGCTGAAGAGTGCAGTGGTGTAACCATGGATCATTGCGACCCCAACCTCAACAGCTGGGACTGCAGGTGCTCATGACACCATGTCTGGATAATTTTTTGAATTTTTTTTAGAGATGGAGTCTCACCATGTTGCCCAGACTGGCCTTGAACTCCTGGGCTCAAGCAGTCCTCCCACCTTGGCTTCCCAGAGTGCTGGGATTACAGTTGGGAGCCATTGTGCCTGGCCATTAGGCAGAGTGGCTCCCAACTGTCTTTTTTTAAGATGGAGAAAATGTTTTTTAAAACTCAAGAGTTTCCTAAACACAACAAAAAATTATCCTCATTAACATTTTTAGGCACATCTAAGGACAATGTGACCATAAGAACAAATTAAAATATGATTTTTGAGCCTGAAAGAGTTGTAATCTAAAACAGACAAGCATTATCCTGAACAAATACAAAGAATGTAATAAAGCATTATAAACTGCCCACTACCCAGACTCATTCTCCGTTTCCACTCCAGGACATGAATGCATACCGGGAAATCAGTACCACTGGGGGCCACCTGGGAGACTGCCTTCCACAGTGAGGGAGACAATGAATTCTATTTGGGACCCGTGGAGTTTGAGAGGCCTTTCGTTTATTTCAGTGGAGTTATTTAGGATTTACTTGGAGACAAAAGTCTGGAGATCAGGAAAGCCTGGAATTCAGGTCAAGACCGGGATCTTAGATTTGATAGTCAATGGAGTCTCCTAATTGGCAGCTGAAGCCATGGCAGTGAATGAGACAACGCGAAAATAAAAGAGGAGATGGGTAAGGCTAGATCTCTGGGAAATATTAACTATATGGGGTAGGTGGAACAACAACAAAAGCCACCAAGGATACCAAGAAAGAGCAGTCAGAGAAATGGGAGGACAACGGAGAGAGAGAAACATCCTAGAAGAACAGGCAGGAAGCCACAGAACAGAGGGTATT
This sequence comes from Pongo pygmaeus, assembly GCF_028885625.2. NCBI lineage: Eukaryota > Metazoa > Chordata > Mammalia > Primates > Hominidae > Pongo > Pongo pygmaeus. Next base: position 90,683,659 of record NC_072384.2, read on the forward strand.
AGGAATGTCAAGCTAGGTAAGAGTCAAGCAGGGTGAGAACAGGCTGTGGAAGTGGATTATTAAAGAGGCTACAGTTAACTTTAAGAACGTTAAGAGAGTGCTACCAAACAGGGTAATTGGGAAGAATAATCGATGCAATAGTTTAATTTACTAAAGTAAAACACAGCATACTGACAGAAGTAAACAGGAAGAATATGAAAATGAGTAACGGACTCACTATATGGCATCTTTTATTCGAATGTAAGGGTTGCCTATTCCTCAATAAACACCACATTCCTCCTTTATTCAGAGAAGGTTGGAGAGATTTTCTTACAGCTGTTTGATACATCCAAGCTCACTAGGCACACCACCTTTGCACTGTCTGTACCTAAAAAGGTCAAAGAAGAATCCCATAGGACAACTGATCAGGCAACACCTAAACTTTACAGCACAGCAAATTAATGTAAAAGAAAACATTTTTTATTTTCTTTGTTTTTCCATAAATTTCAGTAAAATGACTTTTTAACTGCAATATATTGATGACTCTTGACCCATGATACCAGGGCACCCTCATTGACATCTGGCTGTATATACTAGCCTGTGTTTCTTTGGTTTAAAACACTTTGCTTATCTTATCACTGCTTATCTGTAGTTGTTATGGCTTCAAAAACATGTAGTGAAAATCAAGCATGAAGAGAAGTTTTAGAAGGCAACAGTAATGATTCACCAATGATTTTTTAAAAAAGGACTTGAAATATGTTTAAGCCTCTAAAATATATTTGTTTTTCTCCTGTTAAGAGCAGCTTTGACTTATGATCAGAACACTTTAATAGCAGTAGTTCAACCTAAACATATTCTTCCTGATCTCACAGAAATGATGAATTTTGACGACATTAATTCCTTGAAAGTAAACTACATCTGCTTCTAGCTTCTCCCATCAAAGAGAGTGAATTTATACACGACAAATCCTAGAAAACAATATGTGCTCAACCACATATTTGGGGAAGAAAATATCCACTAAAACTCAAATTGGAATTGGAAGTAAAGAGCTATCATATTTTAAAATTTTAGTAGCCTACGATACACTACTCTTGAACTAAGTTGCAAGGTAATTAACTCATAAAGACTCCTGAGTTGAAGAAATTAGACTAATTGTTCCCATCCTTCGTAGTTTGCTACTTTTAGCTTAATAAAAATGGCTTTCAAAATTCACTTCATTCTCTCAAAAACATCTCACAACATGTCCATTTTGTTTGTCTGACTGCAGATAGGGCACCAGAATGCGAATTCTGCCACATTATCACATGGGCTATGATACACACAGAGAAGAATCAAAAAAGCCTGTCCTATTGAAAGAGTGTAGCATGTTGAAGTCACCTGTCCCATTTCCCAAAGCAAATCCAGGCCCAACTGTTAAGTGACTTGTCAAAGGTCTCACACAGTGAACAAATGACACAGCCAGAGATCCCAGGTCCCTGTTTCCCTAGTTCAGGTCTCGTTTCCCTGCGGCACCCTTCTTCTCTGCCAGGTGAGATTTTTATTACTTAACAAACAACAACAATATAAACACAAACTTTTTACTATTAGTGGTTAGAGATAATTTAGGAAACAGGAGTTTGAGTCCTGGCTCATCCACTATTTATTTGACTGCCATCAAATCATTTTATATCCCCATATCTATAGCTGCATTTTTCTTATCCAGAGAAGAGCACTTTGGAAGTTCAAAGCCGTGTGCTACAGATCAAAGGATGGGGAGTCAAAAAACCTTCATTTTACAACTAGTTTTATCTTCAGATGATGAGACCTGTAAGCAAGTCATTCAAGCTTTTTGAGCTTCAGTTTTCTCATTTGTAAGATGCCCTCCAAATCCTGAGATTATGGTGAAATTGTGGCATACACAAGACATAAAGATGCTATAAAATTGTCACCGCCTTTTTAGGGGGTGCAGATTTTTAGGGGGTACTTTCTCACCTGATTCCACGCATATCCCCAAGAATCCATGAGATGAATCTTATAAACATTTAAGTTATTGCTAATATTTACTGAGGAAAACAAATTCTTGGAGTCAGCAACCTTTGTCTTGCCATTAAAGAGCATGCTTTGCCTGCTCATTACAATCCCACGTTAAAGAGGCTTTTATTTGAGCACTCAGAAGGCACTGTCATGCGGCAGAAGAACCCTGGATAATGTTCCGGATGTGTGGATTTCAGTCTTTGGCTTGGCCATCGTATTTATGTGTGACTTATCAAATCACATTTTTGCCGTGCCTCAGTTTTCTGTTAAAAAGGGATTGGGCTTTAACTGGTTGTTAACTCCTGTGTCATGTGCCCTGTTGGTTAGCTGATGAAGCACATTACGCCTTTCCTTATAACAGTGCATGCACTTAACCTCAACTTTTGCATAAATTTCAGTGGGTCCACAGCCTCACCCAAAACATAATAAAATCGAGGTTAAGAGGCCCTATTTGATCTCTTCTAGCTTTAGTCGGCTAGGAAAGCTACAGCCAAACTGTCTGTATCTACTTTGGACAAAGATGACATTCCATTTTCAGTTAGCTTTTTCTTCATTAAAGTTCAACCCAACTCCTCCAGTTGTCAGGAGCTTTCTGAAACACTACTAAGCGCAGGGTCACTCCACAAATAGCTGACATTTGTGAGGGAAAGGATCTGATGGCCTCAATATTATTTAAAATCAGGATTGCTGAATCTGTCATCCCATATATTAAGCGTTGATAATTTTTTGGTTCTCACATTTATGTCTACAACTTATATATAATGCTACTTTCTTTTTTCTCACTCTGTCGCCCAGGCTGGAGTGCAGCGGCGTGATCTCAGCTCATGGCAACCTCAGCCTCCTAAGCTCAAGCGATTCTCCTGCCTCAGCCTCCCTAGTAGCTGGAATTACAGGTGCACGCCACTACCACCTGGCTAATTTTTGTATTTTTAGTAGAGACGGGGTTTCACACTGTTGGCCAAGCTGGTCTTGAACTCCCAACCTCAAATGATCCACCCGCCTTGGCCTCCCAAAGTGCTGAGATTACAGGCATGAGCCACTGTGCCTGGCCATATAATACAATTTTGTAAAATGAATTCTAAAGTCTCTGTTCATATTAAAAAGGAAAGTCAATACATCCAGATGCCATTTTCTACTCTGAAGAGATACATGGAAAGGGAAGAAATTAACTTAAATTGTGTTCTTTTTCTCTCTTTAATGAAACCTGTTTTGAGAATCACGTGAATGAGTGACAGTCACATACTCTATCAATTATATAATGACTGACCCCTATAGTGAGCTGTGATTGACTGGCATAGAGCCCATTCAAATGAGCTTAAGCACAGGGAAGTTTTTGAGAAGAATATAAGGACATCTTAAGGAACCCCAGGGCAGGAAGTACAGCCCAGCCTCAGGAGGAACTGGAGTCCAAGAAGCTGGGGAATTCAGAAGAAAAGGTGGTCCTCTGCATGCTTCTCTGAGAGGCAGAGTGGTTCCTCATTCTCCCTTCCCTTTGCACACTTGCTTTGTCTCTCTCAGACCAGCAATGTCTGCTGCAAGATGCTCATGGCTGCCCAGCCCAGCCTGACAATAACTTTCTATCCAGACCCCAATCAAGACTGGCCAGAGTCTCTAAAGCCCAGTTCCAAATTCTCTGCAGGAAGAATTTGACTGCTCCAGTTTAAGGCAGGAATACGTTTCAGTGAGCTGGGAGAAACTCGGCTGCATCACTGCCTGCCAGCGATTAGTAGGACCCATGGGAGCAAAATGCCCAAGAAGGAGGCTTATATCGGTTCCCTAAAAACAAAGCATCGGGGCAGAGTGAAAATAATAGAGAAGGAAATTACTTTCCTCCCTAGCATGTGGCAGACCTCTAATCAAAGCGAGAGAGTCAATGGCATCAGGAGCGTCGCGGCGGCCGGCTAAACATGGACCTCTGATGCTTGCTCCCATGGTCCCAACACACAAAGAGAGAAAGTCTTTCCCTGGGGAAGACGCCCATAGCATAGCAACTACCATTTAACAAGAGGGGCAGACAGAGTCTATCTTGGTCATATCTCTTTCCAGATGGATACCAACATTTAAGACTAATTGCAACCACATTCTGAAATCTTCATCAGGGAAATGTTAACTAGAGGGGCAATAAATAATACCAACTTTTATAACAAAAGTTATAGGACCATTTAACTATTAGTGTTAATCTCTATAACGATTTTTAAAGTTAGTTGGGAAAACATAGCTTAGCTTTGCAACCATGATACTGTATTAATTAGCACTGTTCCGGTTGCTAAAAGTATAAACTCGAGTTAGCTTAAGAAAAATTATAAATTTATTCTAAGAATAGAATGATGTTTAAGGATATGGAGACAAATGACAGCTCTATTTAGACTAAAACTGGGAATTTAAGAAGTGTCAGGAACCCAGACAGTTCTCTTTCCACTGTTTCCTCTGGTTTTGCTTGTTTGTTTGTTTTTGTTTTGTTTTGTGACAGGGTCTCACTCTGTCGCCCAGGCTGCAGGGTCGTGGCATGATCTCAGCTCACTGCAGCCTCGACCTCCCCGGCTCAAAGTTCCTCCCACCTTAGCCTCCCAAGTAGCTGGGACTACAGGCACATGCCACCATGCCCAGAAGATTTTTGTATATTTTTGTAGAGACAGGAGACTCACCATGTTGCTGAGGCGGGTCTCGAACTCCTGAGCTCAAGCAATCCGCCCACCTCAGCCTTCCAAAGTGCTAGGATTATAGGCGTGAGCCACTATTCCTGGCTTCACCATCTCCTCTGTTTCTCTTTGTGAGTCAGCTTCATGATAATCTCTGAAAACTGGCTTATACCCTCTCCCTAATTTACAAGGTGGAATATGACTGCCAACAATAGTGAATTTACCCACATAGTGAAGTAATTTCTTAAAATATTAATGTGTATGTGTGTGTTTCTGTTTTGCATTTCCTTGTGCTCACCCAGAGCTGTCCACATTGACTTAAAGAGAGAATTAGAGTGGTTAGCTAGAGCTGGTATGCAAAAATAAAGAAATAGCCAAAATGCTTTTTTGTTGTTGGTGGTGGGGGGGCGGTTACAAAATAGGCTTTTTTTTTTTTTTTTCTTTTTCTGAAACGAAGTCGCACTCTGTCGCTGGAGTGCAGTGGCGCGATCTTAGCTCACTGTGACCTCTGCCTCCTGGGTTCAAGTGATTCTACTGCCTCAGCCTCCTGAGTAGCTGGGACTACCGGCACAGGCCAGCAGGCCCTGCTAATTTTTGTATTTTTAGTAGAGACGGGGTTTCACCAGGCTGGTCTCAAACTCCTGACCTCAAGTGATCCACCCACCTCGGCCTCCTAATGTGCTGGGTTTACAGGCGTGAGCCACTGCACACGGCCAAAACAGACTCTTTTCTAAGAACCTATCAGAAACAATAGTTCTGAAAGCCAAAGCTTTTGATTTAAAGAATGAGGTGGGTTTTGATGAAAGAAAGAAAGGATTGTGAATTGAGAGGAAAGACCTTGAAGGAAACAAGGTATACAATTTCTGTCCTAACAATATACATTAGAAAGAAGCTGCAAGAGGACCCTGACTGCGACCACCCTCTCCCCAGGGGGTATGAGAGGTCAGGTCAGTGGAGCCCTGGGGATAAAGGAACAGGATCTTAGGGAAGCCGTATGGATGGAGGCAGAGTTGGCAACCAGAGACTGTGAGTACCTCACTCCCCAGGGCTGGGAGCCACATGGGGGAGCTTAGCCAGACCTACAGATCCAGGAGCACTGTGGAGTGAGCCCACGCTGCCCCTGGTCCTTTTTGCCAAGGTGCCACAGTTATCTGGGTTTTATTGCTTTGTGACCTATAGAAGTTCCTCCACAGGCAGCAGCCAGCACATACCGTTGGCCCATCCAGCAAAAAAAGGGCTCCCTGGACTCAGGACTTAGCGATCTCCATCTGTTCAGGCCATAGTGGACAAGCAGCCTTTTGAACAGAGCAGGACATTCCTAAGCCCTCCCCAACAGAGGGCGGGCCTCATCCCAGAGCAGGGCTAGTGTTGTGGCGAAAGAGTACCACTGCCCCGTGCTTGGGTACCACTGGACAGTGGCAAATCTGACCTTGTCACTGGGTCTAGTTACATCAATTGCCACTGTCTATCTCCAAGCCTAATTCCAAATTCCCTGAGAAGGGACTCTGATTGACTTATCCTGGGTCAGGTGTCCAGTCCAGTTCAGCCAACTGTGGAAAGTGGAATGGAGATTCATCCACTTTGGGCATGGTAAGAGGGAACTTTAAGGAAGACACTATGAACTGGACAGATACTCCAATGCACAGTTTCTTTTCTTTTCTTGAGACAGGGTCTCACTCTGTCACCCAGGCTGGAGTACAATGGCACAATCATGGCTCACTGTAGCCTCAACCTCCCAGGCTCAAGTGATCCTCCCACCTCAGCTTCCTGAGTAGCTGGGACTACAGGCGTGCACCACCACGCCCAGCTAATTTTTTATATTTTTTGTAGAGAGTGGGTTTTGCCACGTTGCCCAGGCTGGTCTCAAACTACTGGCCTCAAGTGATCCACCCACCTCGGCCTCCCAAAGTGCTGGGATTACAGGCATGAGCCACTGTGCCTGGCCCCAGTGCAATTTCATATGGAACTCTCCACAGTTTTAATTTGTAGTATCAGACCATTGCACGTCTTAGCTTTTAGACTTAGAGTATTCAATCTTTTATAAACTATGATGTAAACTTGGACACAATATTTCTGTGTCCCAGTTTCTTTACTTAAACTATAAAGATACTGGTAAAAGTATCTCTAGGATTTCTTATAACTCTATTTCAGATTCTGTGATTCTCTTCATTTCACCATATCTGCAGATGATGAAGGAGTTAAAAATATGCCACTCTCACATGTTGACTATTTTGAATTAAAGGCACTTGAAAATCAGCAGGTGCAAGTAGATAATTCTGAATTTGTTTCTGTTTTTAAAAAGCAGGAGATGAAATTCCCACGTGAAAGACATCCTCCCTATACGAGAAGAAAAGGCAACATTCTTATTACCAAGGGTGAGAAGTTGAGACCAAGAGAATTCTGTACAGACCTTGTTAAAATAACTCTTATTTTTTTAAGTCTTCCCAGAACTCTAGTTGCTTCTTCAAAACTTGCTCGGTCCAATCTTTGGCCAATTCATTATACAAGTAATTGACTCTAATTTCTTCTTGGGTCTTCATTTCATTACAAGGCTCCCATGCCATGTAACACATCTGTTACATTCATTTGTATGCTTTTTTCCAGTTGATCTGTCTTGTGTGAATTTAATTCTCAGGCCCAGACAAAAAGGATCCTTAAGGGGGAGCCTCCCTCCCCTACATGGCTACAGGCTGATCGTTCAGAGTTCGTGTTGAAAAATCAAATTCTGTTCTAAAATTACCTTTTATACCTGCAAACATGCCACACACCTCCTCACCACACAGCATGCCCCCACCCACCCATACTGTCTCCCACCCCCACCCCGACATAGATTCACATACTGGAAATTGCTTGTCTCTACTGCTCAGGATTAAAGTCTCTGTCTCGAACTTGAGAGGAAAGAGGATGTTTTGTAGGATGGACAGGCTGTGGTAGAGGGAGGAGAGGTTAGAGAGGTTAGACAGGGCAGAATGGAGTCTTTTCTCCAAGTCTAGGCAGGTTTGGGGTCCTCTGTGCAGTGGGGGGTTGGAGCCTGGGGCTGGATGAGTTATTCAGAGAACTTTGTAAGGCTTGAGGACAGGCCAAGTTGATTCAGGAGCTCAGGTGACAGGTATGGTTGGGAGCACGGCTGTGACACCCCCAGGACCAGCAACCATGGGCATGGGCCCTGCACCCTGGGCAAGGACCCTGGAGGTCTTGGAGGCTGGTGGCTATAGCAAGCCTTCTTCTCCCAGCAGCCTTGTGAGGAGCTGATGGGACGAAGCGAAGCTGAAGTAAAAGTAGAAGAAAGGTTACAGTCCATGTTGGGCAGTGCTGTTGTGGTGTGGGGACACATTTAGGACTCATTTTGCCCTATAGGACAAGGTCCTGCAGTAACTCAAACAGGGACTAAAAGTGAGTAGATCTTTAAGATCCACAAAACTTTGTATCCAGATGTTATGGGCTCAATTGTGTCCCTCTCCAAATTCACATATTGAAGTCCTAACTCCAAGGATCTCAGAATGTGACTATATTTGGAGATAGGGTCTTTAAGGAGGTGATCAATTCAAAATGAGGTCATTAGGATGGGCCCAAATCCAATATGACTGATATCCTTAGAAGACGAGACAATTTGGACATAGATACATACAGAGAGAAGGTGATGTGAAGACACAAGGAGACCATCTACAAGCCAAGGAAAGAGACCTGGAACAGACCTTTCCCTCACAGCTCTCAGAAATAACCAACACTGCTGATGCCTTGATCTCAGACTTCTGGTCTCTAGAACTGTGAGAAAATAAGTTTCTGTTTAAGTCACCCAATCTGTGGTACTTGGTTTCAGCAGTGTTAGCAAACTAATTCGCCAGAACACTGTTTTCTGAAGGAACTTTCTAGATCTCTGCACTTTATGGATTTCCTAATATCAGGGACTAAAAGATTCACTGAGTTACAACTGTAGTTTCTTACGGACAGAGAGAAGACACTGGTTTTATCCATGTAAAGCTACAGAACAGAAGAAAAAGCTCCACCTTCAGCTCAGCTGGTGACCAGTGGCCTCACAGGTAGTGCGTTGGCCACATTTTCATGTGATTTCCTAACAAAGTTCTCTGAAACATACCAACTAACTGTTTAATTTTTGAGGATTTCCCACAAAAGAAATTATTTTAAACTCAGAGCTGGTTTAAAAGGTAAATAGCTTCTTTACTCTGTTGGGACCCCAGTCTTTAAGAATTCATATGGACACACCATAACAAATTGAGAATATTGTGCTAGTTAATGAATTCCTTGCATAATGGGAAAAATGTTAGCTGTCCTGCTCCTTTGTGTTCTTGAGAAGAAATACCAAACAAAAATCTCTGAGGAGTATCTTTCAACATACACATGCATGTTGCACACTGCAACTATCACTTGGGTCTCAATCATGACATATTAGTCCATTTTCACACTGCTAATAAAGACATTCCCAAGACTGAGCAATTTACAAAAGAAATAAGTTTTATGGGCTTACAGTTCCACATGGCTGGGGAGTCCTCACAATCATGGCAGAAGGCAAGGAGAAGCAAGTCACGTCTTACATGGTTGGCGGCAGGCAGAGAGAGCTTGTGCAGGGAAACTCCCATTTTTAAAGCCATCAATCTCATGAGACTTATTCACTATCAGAGAACAGCATGGGAAAGACCCAACCCCATGATTCAATTATCTCCCACTGAGTCCCTCCCACAACACCTGGGAATTATGGGAGCTACAACATGAGGTTTGGATGGGGGCACAGAGCCAAACCATATCATGTGAGATCAGCTGATAGTCTTCTGAGGTCTCAGTCAGCTGCAATTATGACACTGTGCCATATACACAAAACAAATAACTTGCTTCAGTCTAAAATTTAAACCTGTAATAGAACTCCCAAGAAGTTTCCTACTAAAAAATAAAAATAAAAATAAAAAATAAGACTTATGGGAGAGAGGGGAAAAATCTATAGAAAAATTAGATAATTTTTGCCTTTTTTTTTTTTTTTTAGTTTTGACAGGCTACAGAAGTAAAGCACTAAATGAATGGGTTTTTTCCTGTTTCTCCAAAAGTTTCCTTTACAGGCCAGGCATGGTGGCCCATACCTGCAATCCCAGTGCTTTGGGAGGCTGAGGTGGAAAAACTGATTGAGTTCAAGAGTTCAAGACCAGCCTTGGCAACATGACAAAATCCTGTCTCTACAAAATAAAAATAAAAATCAGCTGGGTGTGTTGGCAGGTGCCTATAGTCTCAGTTATTTGGGAGGATCACTTGAGCCCAGGAGTTAAATGCTGCAGTGAGCCGTGAATGGGCCACTGTACTCCAGCTTGGGTGACAGAGCAAGACTCTGTCTAAATAACAAGTTTCCTATACAAAATAGGTTTTATTTCCTGATTATGATATGGAAAAATCAAATAAAGCAGTGTTGGATATCTGTTGGGTCAAATAATTACTTTTACGACTGTGTAACTGAAAGCTGATTGAAATTGGAAATGTTCTTTTCTAAATGAAGTAAATGCCAATTGATTCAGCCAAACAAAATTTGATTGATATTATTGACATGAATGATGGAAAAACTGAAATGTGAAAATCTTATGCTACAGTTCAAATAATAAATCAACTCTTTTGAACATAAAAAAGTATACAACTTTTGTTAATAAAAATTCATTTTTCCCTCTAAACATATGAAACAATATTTAAGTAATATTGGCTTGAATGGATGATATGTCTTGGTTGGGCTCCACTTACATTATCTTCCCTATCTAGTTGGAGGAATTTTGTAATTAAGAAAAAGTTTCATTCTTTCCTTTTTCCGGCTTCAATGGTCTGATTCAAAAATTGTAAGCTTATCAACTTTCATAAAATGAGCTGTTCCCACCAACATATGTTTAGGGTAAACTTGAAGGAAGAGATGATAGAAACACCAACTACTCTTAGTCCTAAATGGTGCCAAGATTTTTGTCTTCACTCAGACTTGAACCCTGAGTCATCTTTGAAACTTATCTTTTTCTTCATGTTTAGTCAGATATGAAGGCCTGCTAATTCTTCATTTGTATTTTCCCACACACAAATACACACACACACACACACACACACACACACACACTCCTATTTCTTTCTAGTCCCATCGTTGTTTCTTAGTTCGGTCCTTTTCATCTCATGCATTTTCAACCTCTTTTTTTCTATTTTCCACTCCATTCTGTATATTGTTTCTAGAAAATTTTCTCTCAACACTACTTTTCTCTGCCAAAGAAAAACAAAACACAATACAACAAGCAATGTCAACAACTCTCTACTGCTAATAGAACACAATTCGAATTCCCTAGGCCAGTATTTTTTTCAGGCTAAGTCAGTTCCACTGAGTTTTCTCTCTATCCAGATTCCAGAGCCCCTGGCTCACCGGAAAAACAAAGTATATGCTTTGGCTCAGAGCATCCCCCATCCGGCACTTCAAACCTTCTATCCTGTGCTGCCTCATCCCTAGATTTCTTTTCTTTTCTTTTCCTTTTTTTTTTTTTGAGACGGAGTCTTGCTCTGTCGCCCAGGCTAGAGTGCAGTGGCGTGATCTCGGCTCACCGCAACCTCCGCCTCCTGGGTTCAAGAGATTCTCCTGCCTCAGCCTCCCAAGTAGCTGGGATTACAGGTGCCTGCCACCGTGCCCAGCTAAGTTTTGTATTTTTAGTAGAGACAGGGTTTCACCATCTTGGCCAGGCTGGTCTTGAACTCCTGACCTCAGGTGATTCACCTACCTGCAACTCCCAAAGTGCTGGGATTACAAGCGTGCGCCACCACGCCCAGCTGCCTCATCTCTACATTTCTTATTGCCTGGCCCCTTCAGATTGAGAGTGATTTTGGGCACCTGCTTGGCTTTAAATTGAGCTTCTAAAAAGGTGCCTTTGGAATCCAGCTTCGTACAGTGCAGACTGTGACATCCCCTGACAAACTTAACACAGCAGAGGAACAACACTCTGGCACTAGCAGGCTGGAAAGGGGGATCAGACAGTCTGCAGTGCTCTCTTCAGTATGGCCTCCACATAGATATTTTTTGCTTTCTCTCATTACACAAATGATTTATTTCAGCAAATAGTCTAACTGTGGTACCCTAAATCGGAATCCCTAGTCCTCCTCACCAGAGAATGACGAGGCCCTTCCAGTTAAATTGTTCAGGCTGTTCTCTGCTGACATATGGCACAATCAAGGACTCCAGGGTGGCCATCTCTGTGGCTCATCATGTTCCCTGCTTCTGTGGGCCATGAGTCTCCTCATTACTGCCATTACCAGGTAGGACCCTTCTGGTAACCCACTTGGGGGCAAAGTCCCCTCCAGTTCTGCCTCTGCCCAACCTTTTGGCCTGTCAGTCTCCACTTGGCCAAATGAAATGGAGCCTCGGTGACTGTGGGAACTCTTGTGTTTTTGTTGCTTTTTCCCAAGGGAGGGTCAGATCTCAGGATCTGTCCGCAAGGCAGTGTGAGAAGTGCTGGCTGTGGCTCTATCCACATTCCTTTGTTCCACCTGAGGAGAGGTCCTTCCTGACCTGGGCTTTAAACGGAAAATGCCTTCTGGAGATCCATCCTTCCATGCTTTCTTCCCTCCATCATTCTTCACTGCCATTAAAGGCCCCATCCTGTAACTGGGGAAATTCCTTCCACGTAAGGAAGAGGAAGCTCTGTCCAGAGAAACCTTTTTTGAGTCTTGAAAGCTTGAGGTCCTCAGGCTTTGACAAATTGTTCTCTGGGGCACTGCTATTTATTCAGTCAGCTCTGGAGGGGAGGGATGGGCTCCAGGCCCCTGAATGAGGGTGAAAGTGGCTGTTCAGTCTCCCCACCGTGACAGCTACAATTGATTTCCTCACTGGCTACCTAACAAGTTCTCACCTTTTTGCCTAAGAGAACACCATCTAAACTCACATCTAAAAAAGTTATTTCTTCTGTTAGCTTGGCTTTTCTCTTACCCTTTTGAGAAAAATGGAACTCACTGTTTGTTGTGTCAAAAAGCACTTGTTTCTTTATTTTTTATTTTTATTTCTTTTTAGAGATAGGGTCTCGCTCTGTTGCTGAGGCTGGAATGCAGTGGCATGATGATAGCTCACTGCAGCCTCAAACTCCTGGGCTCAAGCAATCCCCCTGGCTTTGCCTCCTAACTAGCTGGGACTACAGGTGTGAGCTACCAAAACCAGCTACTTAATTTCTTTTTTCTTTTTTTTTTTAAGAAACAGTCTCTCTCTATGGTTGCCCAGGCTGGTCTTGAACTCCTGGGTTCAAGCAATCCTCCCGCCTTGGCCTCCCAATGTGCTGGGATTATAGGCATGAGCCACTGCACCCAATTGAACTTGTTTCTTTAATAGGTTACCACACCAGCTATCCAAGAGGGGTGGCTCAGGCTTCCATCAGCTTTAAATTCCAAGTTTCCCTTTTATAGGGTTAGAACAATGAGATGGATATTCTAGTTCATCCCACCTCTTAGTATTGTGCTCAGACAGCAATTACTAACTTTTCCTCCACAACTTATATGCAGAAGATATCTGTGAACCTTATGGTACATGCACAAAGAAATGAGATAATCTGAATTTCAGAAGTATGCAAGCTAACGAGCAAGGTATGTATGTCAGCAACTAGTCATGATGTACAAAATGAAATAACTAAGAGGTTGCAAATGAGGATGGAGGAGAGATGATCTTGATTGGAGAGAGCTGACTTTGATCAGAAAAGGTTTCTTGAATGTGATGCCATTTAATATCCTTCAGTGTGATTAGGGTTTTGATTGGGGACAATGACATTAGGGTCAGATGAAATTACATAAGAAAGGCCTAGAGTGTTGGAGAATATGGCACTGTTGGGGAAAGAGTATGGGTAAAGAATCATGCTAGGAATTTAAGAATAAAAATGCATTCCAGTTTTTGAGCAGAATAATATTCTCACCTAAATTTTGGGTGAGAAATACACTCTAGTATCAGTGAGAAGACCAGATTGGAAAGGTGTACATATCAAATGCTTCTTGACAGGGCTGCTGAGCTTTGCTTGGACATACCAAATTTCCATAAGGCCACCTGCAGCAAGTAGAAATTCGACCCTACTTTTCTTATGCCTTGGAGAGTCTTCTTTGTTGCTTGAGGCCTTGTGTCTCCACATCAGTGCCATTAGCTGATCTCAACTACTCTCAGCAATCCACAGAGAGGGGCGAAATCTCTCTGTTTTGTATTACACTAGAAATACCCTTGGACGTACATAGTAGAAACATAGGTAGCTGTTTACAGACCAAAAGGAAAAATCAGTAAAGCAAATGTATAATGTGCTAATATCACTTTAATATTTAACTTTTCTATTTATGATGGTTATTATATATGTTTGAAGATCCATAAAATTGATTTTCTACCCACTAGGGAATAAATGGGCTATTTAAAACCATAGGCCCACAAACAAATCCCCTGAGGTGCATGAGAGCACATTTCCCTTCTGATAATCACCCACAATTAGAGCAGACTCTTTCAGATACATAAATTAAAGCAATAAAATGAGATAACTATAAATAGCCTTGCTGTTCACACTAAAGGAATTGAGCTGTAAACCACAAATCCTCACCCAAAATAACTTGGTTCTCTAGTTGCAAGCACTGATAAGAATAGGTTATGGAATCACCAGATGGGAAGAAATTCTAGTCTAGTGCAAATCTTTTCTTCTAAACTAGATTGGATCAAACCTCCTAGAGGGACAAGAATCTGTCTTGTTCTAATCATTCAGATCAATGAGTAATTCGCAGATTAGTCTGAAAAGAATTGAGAATGCTGGTGAGCGTTCTTTACAGGTCACACCTACACAGTATCCCTCCCCTAAAAGGTGAGAATCGGGCAAAGGCTGGCAGATTTCAGGGGCTGTGGCGAGTGCTCAGGGACAGATCTCTTCTCATCCCTGGTTAGGATGCTTGAGTCTAGGTGGAGTACCTGAGACTGTTTCCTGGAGATGCTTCTGAGGTGCTAAGTCTGAAATCAGGATGCCTAACCAGGGGCTTGAGGGGAGACTGAGGCTCAAGATAAGGAACCAAAATAGGATGAATAGTCAAAATCAGAGGCTCTGAAGGGCTTGGGAGGATGGGCTGCATCCTCTTAAAAGATTAGAATGAGGCGAACCACACTTCCATTTATTGGTATTAAGTACAGACAATTCTTCCTCAAAACAAGTTTTCTTAACATGAATTGCTTGAAAGACAATTGGCTAATTAGGGAGCATGTTTTGCATAACACAGATATCTTTGATCATAACAATTACAATCAAGAGCTACACCAAAATAAGAAAAATGAAAAAGCTGTGGCTAGCACAGTCTGGGAATACATCACTGCTTTGCTGTGTGGCTGGCTGCTCATTTAATTCTGATTGCTTTTGTTTATCTCTTCCTTATACCAATTTTGTGTTTTGTCTGTAATAACAATGAAGGTGACAGAATTGTGTTAAAAGACCCTCCAGATCCTAACCGCATCACCCATGGAAACAGTTATGTTTATAATAAATTTTTTGGTAATGTGAGCTGTCCAGAGAGTACAATGATTGCACTTATGGCAGAATAGGCATTTTCATGTACATTTCTTGGCTTTAAATTTAGTACTACTCATTTCAAAATTACAGAAAATGACAAAAAGTGTGCTTGGAAAGATACACTCTCAAGGAATTTATAATCCAGTTTAGATGAGACCTGCTCATTTCTCTAGCCATTCAATGAACCACACTTTTCTCAAGAAGCTAAAATTTTTAATCAAGTAAAATGTAGGGCAGTTATTGTGTGTTTAGTGAATGAACTGGGCGAGCCCAAAATAGAAGACAAGAAACAGTCACCAGTCACATCACATTCAAACATGAGTTATCACAGATCATGTTGTCCCTATATCTCTCTGTTTTGAGGGCCCCTTTATAAGAATGGTGTAAAAATAGGATCTGAGTTACCAAGGAGGACACTTTTCATATTCCCTTCTTGGATATTATTACAGCCATTTTCCCTGAGTGTTTAAAATTTCATTTTCAAGGCCTCTTCTAATTGGCTAATAGTGCCTCCCTGGAGCACTGGGTTGAGTAGGATGCCAAAGCCATGACTTGGCTCAGAACAATCCAGTGCCTGATTGATTAGTACTGTCTAGCATGATTGTGGGAAGGACAATCATGTAGCTGTGGACACTGAGAATTGGCCTTCTTGGGTTTTAGACTTTTTTATATATATACATACGGAATCTCACTCTGTTGCCTAGGCTGATGTGATCTTGGCTCACTACAACCTCCGCCTCCCAGCTTCAAGCAATTCTTGTGCCTCATCCTCCCAAGAAGCTGGGATTACAGGTACCCACTACCATGCCCAGCTAATTTTTGTATTTTTAGTGGAGACGGTTTTCACCATATTGGCCAGGCTAGTCTCGAAGTCCTGACCTCAGGTGATCCACCCACCTTGGCCTCCCAAAGTGCTGGGATTACAGGGATTACAGGCTGTGCTACCACACCCAGCCAACGTGTTTGTTTTATAACTAATGAGGACATTCAGGGAGACCCTTCCAGAAAGGCAGAGGCCAGGGGGAAGATTGCCTAAAAGGGTGGCCAAAGAGAGTCTGAGAGAGTGAACAAAGCTGGTGGCTGGAGTCAGGAAGAACTTGATTATTCCGTGGTCTCAGAGTAAGTCACTCACTACTGCCCTGAAAATTAGTGGAGAACTAGAATCTCTCTCCACCCAGAGACTAGGAGGCATTTCAAGAGGGCGCTGAAGTAGAATATGCTTGAGGTCCACTGTGGAAATTAGGTGAGACTACACAAGCTTTCAGAATAGACCCCCATCATGAGTGTGTGGTGGGATGAGACAAGCTGAATTTCATTTAAAGCTGTATCTCAGATACACTGGCTGCATCTTAGATTCACTTGGGGAGCTTCACAAACCTATATCTGCCTGGGGGGCAATTCTAGACAAATTAAATTATTACCTTTTGGGGGCAAGCCCAGACATCTTATTTAAAAAAAAGATTGTGGGCCACTGGCCTAGAGAAGAAAGAGCCAGTATGGTGGTATTTGCAGTTAATGAGTAGACTCAGCAAACTCATTCTGGAAAAGAAGGATCAGAAATGAATCATGGTGAAAACATTTGAGAAGCCCTCCATGCTCACCTCCAAATAGTAGTCCACTGACCTCCATCTTGGGCTCCATCTGAAAGCTTGGAGGCCTGAAAGGAGGATTTCATTCAAGGTCTTCCCCACCAAGTCTGAGCTGAATAGAAAGAGTAGGAAGAAAACAGGAGCTGAAGGTAGGACAGGGAGAAGGGAAAAGGAAACATGAGGAAATAGCAAGAGCTATGGAAAGGCAAGGAGTCTCTCTGTCTTTAAAGGTGTTTGTAAAATATTGCTTAGGGTCTGGAAGCATGAGAAAATCAGGTGAAGGAGACAGGCGTGCTTAACTGGGGAAAAGAAACCATAGGGATAGTAAGTGTCTTCCAATATTTGAATGGAAAGCCAGAATGACCTAATCTCCTAATAATGCCAGACACATGCCAGATTCTAGAGCAAATAATATCCAAAACTCTTGGCAGGTAGAACGCATTAGACTTCTTTAGTGTTAGTCTAGAGACAGAATTAGGACTGGGATGTTTAAAGTTCCAAGGGTGCAGAATTCAGCTCAACCACAAGAGGAAATTTCTATGAGAGACAGTTGAGAGGGGTGGAAGGTCTTTACAGTCCAATACAGTGGGTCTAAGTCCTGGGCCTACCACTATTAACTGTGTGATTGAGAAATGTACTTGAATTATCTGAGTTGCTATTTCCTAACCAACAAAATTTGGGGAAAAAATAAGGTTTTGAGGCTCACATAGAGATTCTGTATATAAAGGCCCTACTACAATGTCTAGGGTTTGATAGTGACAACATAACACTGGTAGGCATTTTTCTTGTTGCTCTGGAATTGACAACCGGAATCCAAAGCTGAGGCAAAGAAGTGTCAAGGAGCAAACAATTTAAAAAAGTAAATGAATGGGGATCAGGAATCCCTTTCAGGGCTTGTTAAGAAGTGGCTGAACTTTCTCTGCTTCCCAATCTTCATCTCTACCACCTGCTTCCAGTCCATATAAACAGATCGGGGCAAGAGGAGAGACTGTTGGTAAGTCATCTGCTGCCTTGGGGGGCTGCAGAGTGAGGAGGTGCTTTTCTTGCTCCCTCCTCACTCACCGATTTGATGTCTGCTTATACGTAGACGGCCTGGCCCACCTCTGTCCAATGTGACAAGTAGAAAAGAGAATTGGAAGGAGGCAGAGAGAAAGGGTAGAGTGCTGCAGCTCCCATGCCTACCATTTAGCATTTGGTGATGGAAATGTGATTTCACAGATCAAAGGGACGCATAGAAGGCAGCCAGCCTTGAGCCTGTCTCACCCATATCCCACCCAAGAGAACTGGCTGCCAGGAAAGTGGACCCTGGTAACAACAACAACAATAAAAACCAGTGGGGTGAATCACCAAGGGTAGGAGCAGATGGTAGAGATTGTGAAGTGGGAGGCATCTGTGGGGCTTCTGGAAAATTTACATAAGCATCAATAAGGAAGCCAGTATTTGGATGTCTGCCACCAGCTGCCAGCCCTGGCCAGGCAGGTGAGAAACACTTGACTGTCTCTCCTGTTCCTCCTCACTGGTCCACACAGACGGGAGGACTGCACAGAACTGAGGAGGATGCTGCGGGAGCAGGTGTGCTCCTCCACACCCTGAGTCCCTCTGGTGGGGGCTGGCCAGGGTTGGCGGAGTGGACATTGGTCATTGCATTGGACCCAGATGGAAGCTTTAAATTGGACTTGAGAAAGGAAAATATCTTGGGCTTCCAAAATCACTAAGGAAAACTCAAGCTGGAAACTGCTTAGGGCAAACGTGTCTCGCATTCTATTCGCAGTCTCCCCTCTGCTCACTGAGATAGATTCATATCTGACTTGCCTCCTTTGGAAAGGCTAATCAGAAATCCAAAAGAATGTAACCATTTGTGTATCAGCTATCTGTGACCTAGAAGCTCCCTCCCCGCTTCGAGTCTTCCTGCCTTTACTTCAAGTCATCCCGCCTTTCCAGATGGAACCAATGTACTTCTTACATATATTGATTGATGTCTCATGTCTCCCTAAAATGTATAAAACCAAGCTGTGCCCTGACCACATTGGGCACCTGTCTTCAGGACTTCCTGAGGCTGTGTCACAGGTGCATCCTCAACCTTGGCAAAATAAACTTTCTAAATTAACCAAGCCCTGTCTCAGACTTTCAGCGTTCACAGACTATACCAAGTCGGGCTTTTAATCTTTGAAAGTGACTGGAACCCTAGAGGTCTAACCAAGATATTGTCAGGGAACTCAGCAGAGAGATCGTGAACATGGCAGAACTGAAGGCAAGTGATTGTAGAAAAATAAATTATTTCATGCCTGTACTTCCTACGAACAAGGATTGTTTAGTAAACTAGATGTGGTAGCCACGATTTTCATGATCAACAGAGTGGCAACAGGCAAGACTGAATGATGGGGCTTTGGGGAAATGCACTGGCGATGAATCACCCTGAGATTATGCGGCTGGGGTTTCCCCTGAAGGCACTGGAACTGATCACTGCCGGCTGTCCTCAGAAGAGGTCAGTCATGGGGCAGGAAATCAGAATGCTGGGACTAGAGTCGGTCTGACTGGATTTCCCAGGAAAGGTGACTGTCGAGTCCCCAAGGCACTTCCTCCTGGAGGGGGCAGGACCTGTGCCTGGCACTGAATTATTCTCTGTTTCCTTTCCATTGTCCCTGAACCTTTATTGTGATCTGATCAGTGTCTCAAATATTTTGACTTCTGATGTCCTGAGAGGAATTAAGGGGAAAGGTACACAACCACCCCTGGGGCAAAACAGAGGAGGGTTATGACTTCCGTCCTCAGGCCACAGCAGTGGTGGCAGGCACAGGCATCAGCTGAGAATAGCTTTGCCCCAGAGGGACCAGTTTCTGAATACACATGACAGAGCACCCTGAGAGAGTCTCAAGATTCTTTAGCAGAACAGGGGACACTGGGAGTAGGGGCAGAGGGCACTCATTTTCATCAATAAAACTAGTGTGAGTCAAACTACGATGGCTTCAGTTACACTATAATTAGAATTATCCAACAAGGGGACAAGCTCCTTGTCACTACAAGTGCTTAAAAGATAAATATTTTTCTTTTAAGGAGTTTTCTAATGGTGTTCCTATGACATTAATTTATTAAACATTTAACATACTTTGCACTTACTGTATACCAAGCATTGTGCTAGGTTCTTTACATACAATTTCTATTAATAACCTGGTTTTGTAGTTGAGGAAACAGAAGCTTACAAAGTGAAGTAAGTTGCCTTAGGTCTTGCAAATAATCAGTAGTAGAGACCCCCAAAGGTGAGCACACTAGAATACACCAGCCTAGTCGGGGAGGATGACCATCACAGAAAACCACTCACTGATGGAGATGTGCACAAATTGTTTTGGGCGCATATGACTTAGTGTTACGGGAAAGGGAAGAATAGAGGGAGTGGTCAGAGAAGGTGTCTTTTTTTTTTTTTTTCTCTTGAGACAGTCTTGCTCTGTTGCCCAGGCTGGAGAGCAGTGGTGTTCAATCTTGGCTCACTGCAGCCTCCCCAGGTTCAAGCGATTCTCATGCCTCAGGCTCCTGGGTAGCTGGGATTACAGGTGTGTGCCATCATACCCGGCTAATTTTTGTGTTTTTAGTAGAGATGGGCTTTCACCATGTTGTCCAGGCTGGTCTTGAACTCCTGGCCTCAAGTGATCCTCCCACTTTGGCCTCTGAAGGTGCTGGGATTACAGGTGTGAGCCGCTTCCCAGGCCCATTCAAGGCTTTTTAAAAGATGTGTCTCCAAGGCTGAGTCTTAAAGATGTGCAAGGAGTTAAAAGAAGAAGGAGGAAGCCTCCTGGGGCAGGTGAGAGGAGGCTGACACTCCAGACAAAAGGGCCAGCCAAGTGATTCTCACAGAGATAGCTCAATAAATATTAAGTTGAGTGACAACATGGGCAAAGTCACCTAACCAAGACACCACATAGCTCTGGCGTGACAGCGGGAGACTCCATGCCTGTCAGGATGAAGTGCAGAGGGCGAGGCCAGGGACTGCTGGTGAGGCTGCAGATAGCACAGGTGGCCGTGCGCCAGAGGGAGAAGAAGCAACTGTGTGGATGGCAGAAATGTTTGGAGGTTGTTTTCTGAGAGTGGATATTGGAATCTAAGATTTCTGAAGTGGAGCACTTCCAGATGAGAGGATCCATGGAGTGATGGCTGGCCATGCTGGCTGAAATGAACAAGTGCTAAGGGTCATTGGAATTAGAGGAATGTCCCAACATTTTGAGGCTATATAGTTTCCCTTCAACCCTAAGAATCTATAATTCTATTAATTACCTGGCTTTTCTTGAAATGAATGGGTTTGTAAAATGCTTTGGTGTCATACAAAAACAGGTTGCCTAATTAAAATTTGCTATTGTACTCAGCTTTTCACAAATACACTGCCAGGGTGTTACAATCAAAGCCTGGGATTTTTATGATAGTGCCAATTAAGCTTTTCAGCTTTGTGATGTGTGGACAGAGTATTTATTTGTGATTCTAATACCCCGTGGACCAGTTCACTGGTTTGCATGCAACTGATCAAGCTCAGAGATGTATCACTTGTAAGAAACAAAGATCCACTTAGCTTCGAGGATATAGGTAAGCAGCTTAGTGAGAAGCCTCTGAGAGCCTGCCTTATCAGCCACCAAAGACATTTTCAGTGTTCGTAGAAATCTTGACACGCTTGCACTAGTCCCATACATCCTCTCTTTAGACATCTTCCTGGTGCTTGAGTGTGATATTATTATATATGTGTGTGTGTGTGTGTATATATTATTATCCATATATATTGGTTTTCGCCCATAGTTCCTGGCTTCTAACTCCCATAGCCCTCGTTACAATGCTGGGTACTTCTGGCCTCAGATTCAGGCTTCAGAAAATAGAAGCGCTGTCTCTGACATTGTATTTTTAGTAGAGACGGGGTTTCACCATGTTGGTCAGGCTGGTCTCGAACTCCTGACCTCGTGATCCACCTGCCTCAGCCTCCCAAAGTGCTGAGATTACAGGTGTGAGCCTCTGCGCCTGGCCTTTCCTGCACTCCTTTCACCTGCTTTTTTCTCTCTCCAAGGCAGGAGTCTTTTCCCTCCTTCCTGTCTTGGAGCTGGCCATAAACAAATTATGTGACCTACTTCGTCTGATTGTGGGTCACAAGATCCCCATTTCAGATGGGCTCTACCCAAACCCTGGAGAAAGAAATGCTGCACAGAGAGGCCAAGAAGAATCTGAACAGACAGGCGTTGCTGAGTTTCCCTTCTCAGCCTATTAGTATTGGATCATACCCCTGTTGTCCAATTACATTTCCACAAGGTTGTCAATCATGCCTCTCCAAATGAAGTCTCCATGAAAGGCCCATGGGGACAAAGTTCAGGGGGCTTCCTGAAAGCTGAACACATGGAGGTTCCCTGAGGGTGGCCGCCCAGGGAGAACATGGGAGCTCTGTGCCCCTTCCCCTATGCCTCACCCTATGCATCTCTTCATTTTTATTATTTGTAATATCCTTTATAATAATCAGTAAATGTCAGTGTTTCCCTGATTTCTGTGAGCAGCTCTAGCAAATTAATCAAATCCAAAGAGGGAGGTGTGGGAACCCCAACTTGAAGTTGGTCATCAGAAGTTTCGGAGGCCCAGACTTGAGACCTGTTTCTGAGTGGGAGACAGTCTTGGGTACTGAGCTCTCTACCTGTGAGATATGACGTTATTTCCAGATAGAGAGTGTCAGAATTGAATTGGAGGATGGTGTCTGCTGTGAGATTGATTGCTTACTTGGTGTATGGGGGAAAAAAACCCACTCATTTGGTCATAGAAGTCTTCTGTGTTGATGGTTACTATCGAGGGAAAGAATAGAAAAATCAGTTTGAGGTTTCTTCCCACTCAGAGTGAGACGCAGATGAGCAGCAATATAAAAAGGCACATCTGAACATAGTCATGTTAGAGCACATCTGAACACTTAGGTTCTACCTTTGAACAACTTCCACTGTAGAGGTCATGACCTTTTTGCCACATTAACCCTATGATTCAGCCCATTGTTCTTTTGTTCAAAAAGAAATAAGGATCCCACATTGTCTAAGACACTTGCTTAAAATGGGCTACCGCCAAATGTAATCAGTACAGCTGAACCTTTTGTCTTCTCCCCCAATAAGAAGCTAGCATAGAAATACCAAATAGATAATATGACTCAAACTGAAAAGGCAAATTTTGATCATCTGCAAAGGCAACGTGACAGACTGGAGATTGTCTTTGACAACTCACTTCAGGACTGTCTTTGTCAATTGTTACCTGCTTCTACGCAGCTCCAGAAGTTCTGGGAAAAAAAATTATTCTGGGTTCTACAGAATCTCCATAATTTTTTATATCTTCTGGGTAAAACTCAGAAAGACAGTTCTGAGAGACACAATGCCAACCTAGTTTCAGTCTTGGAGCTAGAATCCTGTGTTGTGTCCTACGTCTCACCGCCACACTCTTTCCCTCCTGCTGCCTGGGGATGGTCCGCTGCTGTCAACTCTATCATTTGAGAAAAATGTTCTCAGCCTTAAAAAAAAAAATCGGCCGCTAGTTTCAACTTGTGGTGAATTTTTATGGTTGAATTACAAAGGGCTAACAGACTGAGGGGGAACATGAGAGGTTTAGAATGGAAATACTGACTGCTCTCTGGCTTTACCGGTGCTGACAAGCATCTACTCTACTAATCTCACAGATACAAACACAAATCTTGAACTTTTGAGTTTCTTGTGGGCTTCTCGATGAGAAAGACAGCAGAAGTGCTGACTTCACTGGAAATTCCCTGATGAAAAGACCCTTACTACAGTTTTAAAAATTGGGTCTCTAGGCTCTGATATCGCTCATTGATCATCAAAGTAAGCATTCCCGACTAATGTAACCTACAAAAATGCACAAAGAGAAATAAGCCTTCTCCCTTAACTGCACAACCACTCAGGAGGCAGCACCTTCCAGGGCATAGATGCTTCTCCAATAGTTGCCCAGTGTTTAAGAGGAAGGGTCCAATCCTGACCCGGTCACAACAACGGCCTCTACACACATAGCCCGGTATTCCCAAGAGTCTTCTGACTTTAGACAACATTTCTTGGAAACTTGGAATAAAAAGCCTCCATTATTTTGCTCTTTCAGGAAATGATTCACGGTATTTCCAAAATCAACAGAATCTCTCTCATACAGCAGAATACTTGAATTCCCAAAGCAAGAATTACTCTTTGCAGACCTTCATAATCTCCTTGTTCATTAAGTTTATGTCTGTTAGTCTCTCATTTGCTAGTGATTCTGGCACTTCATTCACAAATAGAACAACATAGAATTTTTTTTAAAAAAATTAATTGCTTAAATTAAAAAAAAATAGAATTTCCAGTTTCCCTGAAGCACACCCAGGGCCCTGATTCTGTCTTCTAGGAGAGGGATTTGACAGTGACTCAGAGAGACGTTTATAGGGGTGGGAAGAAAGCTGGAGATTAGATGCCAGAACTCAGCCCTGGATCTGCTGCTTACTGGCAGAGGGTCCCTGTGTTCAGCCTGTAACCTCTAAATCTAAATTTTCTCAATTATAAGAATTCTAGGCCAGGTGCAGTGGCTCATACCTCTAATCCCAGCACTTGGGAGGCCAAGGCAGGAGGCTCACGTGAGGACAGGAATTTGAGACCAGCCTGGGCAACATAGCAAGACTCCATCTCTAGAAAAAATTTTAAAAACTTAGCTGAGTGTCATGGTGCATGTCTGTAGTCCCAGTTATGTGGGAGGCTGAGGCAGGAGGATGGCTTGAGCGCAGGAGCTTGAGGCTGTAGTGAGCTATGATTGTACCACTTCAGCCTGGGTGACAGTGAGATTATGTCTCTAAAACAATAAATCTAATATAAATTTTTAAAAAGAATTTTAACACAGACTGTTGGAGTTTCCATGAGATCATAAAACCTAATATTTTTTAAAAAGATGTGAAAACCAAGGTGTCAAACAAAATATCATTGTATGCACAATCATTTGCAAATAGGATAGGATGTTACCTTTACTTGGCAGTGGGGCAGATTCCTTTATGCTTGGCAAATTTCTCTTGGCCCTGTCCTATTTCCCTTTCTTCCATGTAGGTACTGTTCCTAGGAGCATGCCCATGCTAAGAGTTAGCACGTCTGCCCAGGACTGCCATTCTTTGAAACAGAAGCTTACAAGTTTGGCCCTTGGCTGGCATCTAGGAACTTGGATTTCAGTAGCGTTCATACCATTCCCAGAATGGATAAAAGCAGCTCACCGTGCCTAAACTGTTTGTTAAAACAATGTGGTTTATGGCAAACACCTGCTTTTCTTATATGAGTCTGGAATTTTGTTACATGCTAGGCCAAGGATACTTACGGGGCAGCCCTGAATAAAAACCCTGATAGAGTCTCGGCTGAGCTTCCCTGGTAGACAGCATTTCATACATGTTGCCACACGTGTCTTGGGTGACTCCATTGGGAAAGAACTCTTGGAAGCTTGTGCTTGATTTCCTCTGGACTTCATCTCATGCACCTTTTTCCTTTGCTGTTTCTCTCAAAACCCTTTTGCTATAATAAATTATAGCTGTGAGTACAACTATATGCTGAGCCTTCGGAGTCCTCCCACAGAATCATCTAACTCCCCAAAAAACTGCCTGCATGCAAATCTCCATCATCTCAGAAAACCTGACTTAAGTCACTCCCCTCCTCACCTCTTACCCAACACTTTGTCTTTCTTACAACTCAATTTTAATTAATAGTGCCACCATTCTTCCAGTCCCCCAACCTTAGAATCTTAGACTCAAAACCTTCCCATCCAGTTGAGAAATCCTTCCAAATGTGTCTCTATGATGTCTTCTGAATGCATGCTCTCCATTCTCGCCATCTCATTGCCATAATTTAGGCCATTGTGTTTTCCATCTAGGCAATTGCATCAGTGCCCCAATTGTTCTTCTCCCAGTTACACTGACACACAATGCTGCCAAATTAATTTTTCTAGTGTAAACCTTGGAAAAAGTGAGTTTCTAGCTTTAAAACCAAAGCAAACCCAAAAACTTCAGGTTTTTTCCCCATTGCTTTCTAAATAATGTTAAAGTTAGCAAGGCATTCAAGGGCTCCATAAACTGGCCTCAGCCACTCTGCCTGTCTTTTCCCTTCTACCCATTGTACTATACCTTTTAGCCATATGGAACCTCACACTATTCACCAAACAAGCCCTGTATTTTTGCCTCCTTTTTCCTTTATTTATGCTATTTCTTTCTTTTCAAAATGTCCCTTACCCATCTTCTCTTATCAAGAGTTTATCAGTGCTTTCCATGCCACACTTCTTTTGAGAAATCTTTTCTATAAAACCTTCCCACTCCATCTCTGGAAGAATTCGAGTCTTGGCCTCCACTCTTCCACAGTAAAAATAGGTTACTGTGTCTCCTATGCCCTTTGAATGTGTGTCTCTAAAAATGATAACAAGGTTTCCCCTCCTTTCTCCACTCAGCTGGAGCAATAGATTTGGCTAAACAAGAGCTAGAGGAAATTCTTGGGAAAGAGTTTTTCTTCCCATAGGATAGGGAACCAGCTGTAGTTTATAAGCTGTGTTACTCTGGATCAGTGGTCTTCAAACCTTCTGAGTTATGTTCCCCTAAAAAAATTGAACATGAGTCTCCGACTTTATGTGTGTTTATTTACATATTATATACATGTACATTATACTGGCATTTTAGGTACACTGTAGAACACATACACACATGGCAATTTTCAAAGGATGAGATAAAAAATAGATACAGAAAATTCTAATATTTTCATCCCACACCTCAGTGAATCCCCTTACACTGAGGTGTGTGCACTGTTTTGTGGAGAACTCTGCTTCTGACTTTGAAGACTCTGTATCCAGTTTTCCCCATTTGTAACCTTTCTGTCTCAAAGCAAAAGACTTTTCTCAGTTGTGCTATGAGCAAAACTAGGAAATATTAACGTCTTTGCAAAAAGAAGTCATCCTTTTCAAGGGAAAGGTGAATTTCACAAACCGAGCAAGGTCCTTGTGGTTTAACGGCTCCATTCATAGCCAGAGATTGTCCAAAAGGAATCTAAGTCTTATTTTTATTAAAGAAGTTGGACTATTCAGACAGTCCCTAAAGAACTTTGATTGTTGTTGTTGCTGTTGTTGGGTGGTTATGTGTTTAAATCACACCCTCTGATATGCTCCATGATTAGGAAGACTTTTCAAAGTCTGTTCTGGGCTGTAGGCATGTTGAGGCAAAATATTTCTCCCCTAGTAATGACAGATCCAGCTTGATAATGGAGAACTTTAAGTGGAAATGACCTTTAAAAATGTGAAGCTCTCAGCTCACTTCTGCTGTCACAACAGACTCTTGAACAAATCAAGCAGAAAAACAAGGGTACAAGAAATATATAAGGGAGGGTGGTATAAAAATAACTATAGAAATGTTTTTGGGAAATATGGTCAAATGCCTATTAATGTCAAGCATAAACTTGAAAATATGACATAGGATGAGCCACAGAAAGAAGGCGTATTGCAAAAGAACATGTGCACAACTTTGGATTTAATGAAATCTTTGAGTTGAAGTATTAAGGAAAGATAGCCCAGAAAGATGGAAAATTGCTGTTGTACAATAAATTGTTGGGTATTACTCTGGAACCCTTCCCCCACTGACTTTCACATGATTATATTTATGATTAATATCAATATCTACTTCTGCAGCACAGCTTATCAAACAAGCATTACTGGAAACCACTACATTGAAAGTCATTAAAAACAGATAGATACCATATGACCCTGAAAGGCAAGCTGGGCATCAATTGCCATTTCAACTCACACAAATGGAGGTTAAGATGGGCTACAGTTCACATTTTGGCTCTGAGTAGCATGTTTCAAACCCAACCAGTAGCCCGCTGTTAAGAATGGACAGTTTGAGGTTTAAGGTAAAATACACCCTTTTCAGGGGGAAATTTCACTTATTTCAATGAAGGTCAAAATAAGTGAGACAGAGAAAGGGCATAAAATTGCTATCTTCTCTCCAGTGGTGCTGGTATTGTCTATGCCTACCTGGATTCTCCAGGCATAAGTGTTTGCCTCGCACACTGTTCCATTTTCATACAGTTCCCGGGGAGGTAGAGGCAGAGAGGAAGTGGAGAAAAGCCTGTCAAACTCTTAACAATCACTCCAGTTGATTATGTAGCAGATGCAATGCATGGGGGTGCAAGGAAAGCTGCTGGTTTGTGGTGTTCTCATACAGAACAACTTGGTGCACATAAACAAATGTACATCAAGTTGTACAGGTAATTAATTTAGGTGTATTTGCCTTTTCTGCCACTATTTGAAGAATTTAATATAAATTGTAGGATATTTTGTCCAATAGTTGACTTTCCTGGAAATGGTACAGATATCTTGGAATGCAATTAGTCGGTTAATACAGAAGGAGTGTCTAAAAAAGAAGCTATTTTTATGTCTCTCTAGAGTAAATGTATAGTGAGCACTTTAATCTTTTTTTCTGTTTATCTTAGGTCAAATATGGGTTGCAGAAAGCACCTCTCTTATTCAATAGCCAGTGAGCTAAGAAAAGGAACACACAAGGATTTATGAGTTTTCTTCTAGTTCTAGGGAAATAGTAATATTTGATCTTTGTAATTTAGGCTAGGTGTCTGGATAAATGGATTGAGTATGCTGTTCAGATATAATAATTTTTCAATGGGATGCGAAGCTGCTAATAATACCAAGTAAGGAGATACCAAAGGGAAGTATAGATGGTAACTAAAAGATGAAAATGCAACTAAAAGAGATCGACAATAAAGGAATATTTTTTTCTGACACTAAGGTAAATTTTGAAGCAGGAGTTCTCATTCAGTCAATCAGGACTTGCCAGTGGCATTTAAAGGCCCGCTCAGTAGATCTGTAAGCCATTTGCTGCTACTGTGGTTTTTTCTTCATCCACTCTATCTTCAGTGCCCTCTCTTTATAATTTACTGGGCTTCTTCTCAGGAAAGAGAGGACCACCTGGAAGTGGCTCCTCTTCACATGCTACCTGATATGGTTTGGGTCTGTGTCCTTGCCCAAATCTTATGTCAAATTGTAATCCCCAGTGTTGGAAGGGGGGCCTGGTGCGAGGTGATTGGATCATGGGGCCAGATTTCCCTTTTTGTGCTGTTTTTCTGATAGTGAGTGAGTTATCACAAGATCTGGTTGTTTAAAAGTATGTAGCACATCTCCCCTCTCTCTCTTCCTCCTGCTCTGGCCATGTGAAGACATGTCTGCTTCCCATTTGCCTTCCCCATGACTGTAAGTTTCCTGAGGCCTCACCAGCCTTGCTTCCTGTACATCCTGAGGAACTGTGAGCCAATGAAACCTCTTTGCTTTATAAATTACCCAGTCTCAGGTATTTCTTTATAGCAGTGCAAGAATGGACTGATACACTCCCCATGGACCTAGACTAGTTGAACCCAATCTACACATCTCCTTTCCTAGGGGATGTTAGGGTCTTTGGGAATAGAAAAATAATTCCTCCTCACATAAAAGTCAATATATTATTCTATATTGAGTCAGGAAATCTGAAACCATGGTAGGTATTTCAAACACAAAGGATTTAATACAGGGAATTGTTTACAAAGGTGTTGGAAGAGCTGAAGGAGCAAAAGGAAGAAAGGGTGATACACATAGAAAGCTCCTGATGTTCCTAGGCTGGCATTCATGAGCCTACTCTTGGTACTGGGGAGTTATGGATGCTGCACTTCAGGGACTGGAAATGTCAAAATTGTCCTTCGGTGTCTCAGGCTGTAATCTAGAAAGAGACTGTGCTGCTGCCTGGGCTGCCAGAGTCTGCAGTTACACTAGCCCCTCTGCTGCTACAGTAGCTCTGGTTGAATTTAGAAATAGAAAGTTTTTCCCTTTTCCAACTTTCTGATCTTTCCCAATGCCTGCCTGCCATTGACAGATTTGATAGATATGAACAGGAAACCACTGTCAAGGAGTCTAAGAAAGGGAATCTGCAGACTTCCAGTCCTAAGCAATATAGAGAAAATTATAAATGGTTAAGTATAAAGCTGAGAAACAATAGATACATAATCAACACAGTCATACATTTGCTCTAAAGCAAAGCTTCCTAAACTTGTGTTTAGGTCATAGCATGTATTTTAATTGGGATAAGCTGGGAGGAATGTGGGGCTTGGCAAAACCATATGTCTTAGTCTATTTGTGCTGCTATAACAAAATACCGGAGACTGGGTAATTTATAAAGAACAGAAATTTATTTCTCACACTTCTGGAGATCAATGTGTCAGCAGGTTCAGTGTCTGGTGAGGGCCTTGTCTGTGCTTCCAAGAGGGCATCTTCTTGCTGCATCCCACAGAGCAGAGGAACACTACGTTCTCACATGGTAGAAGGGACCAAAGGGAAAGAGGGTGCTCCTTTCAACCTCAAGCCGTTTTCAAAAAGTGCTAATCCCATTCATGAGGATGGAGCCCTCCTGACTTAATCCCATACTGAAGGCCCCACTTCTTAATACTGTTACATCAAGGATCAAGTTTCAACATGAATTTTGGAGAGGACACCATCATTTAAACTACAGCACCGTCAACTGCATTTTATTTATAAATATGATGAATGAATACAATACAGAGAGGAAGACATTTGATATAAAATTTTTCTGAAATTTCTAAATAAAATATTTTGAAATTTTAATGATAAATTTCAGCTTGCTCCCATAAACCTAACTTTTTATGTTGTGATTTGTGCTTGAAATAGCTATGTGTCATTCTTATGTGTTCTTCAATGAAGAGCTCCTCAAATTCTTGATAGTCACTATGGGTGAGAGATGGTTTACAAGGTGGTAGAAAAAGTAAAATCTTTTAAAAATAACACTTTAAAATTTACTGCCATTTAAATTGTATTTAAAGATGAACAGCCCTTCTTTTCTTCTTTGACAAACATAATGTTTACATTTCTTGTGATGAATATGATTTTTAAATTCTGTGAAAATTTTCAAATCCAGTTAATGTGCTTGTATCAACTATACATTGTCAGCATAGTTACGCTGCAGCTAGCTTAGGTGTTCCTAAAAGGACCCATTGGCTGCAAATAGATGGACAGATTGAATAAATGTGAAAGTAGAGGTTAAGGGCTAATGCTGGGTCAGAAGCTACAACAGTCAGCAGTCCTCACTCAGGCTCCCCAGTCCCACTCTCTCTACCCTTTGGGCACCCAGAGCGCAAACTCCCCCAGCAGAACACAGACTCCCTCTTCATGTTGAATCCCTGTTGGTGTGCTCTAAGTGGGCTGCTGACAGAGGTGCAAGGTAGTAAAGCACCTTCTTGACCGCAATCCTTCCAGCATGGCAGAGTAGGGATAAAAGATCTTGCTCTGCTTGCCATCTGCAAGTATCTTGGGGCACACTATCACACCTCATTCCACTAAGCCATCTGTATCTCACAATACAATAACATCCATTTGTGGCACACAAATAGTGAGTGAGTTATCACAAGATCTGGTTGTTTAAAAGTATGTCGCACATCCCCCCTCTCTCTCTCTTCCTCCTGCTCTGGCCATGTGAAGACATGTCTGCTTCCCGTTTGCCTTTGGCCATGATTGTAAGTTTCCTGAGGCCTCACCAGCCACCCTTCCTGTACAGACTGACGAACTGTGAGCCAATGAAACCTCTTTTCTTTATAAATTACTTTATAAATTTAGGGAGCTCTACCCTCAAAACCAGCAAGAACTATATAATTTTGCCTACTGTGGGTTTCAAAAGTTTATTTGAGTCTAGTTCTGCTTAAAACTCCTTTCACAGGCCAGGCACACGGGCTATGCCTGTAATCCTAGCACTTTGGGAGGCTGGAGCAGGAGAATCACTTGAGGCCAGGGGTTCAAAACCAGCCTGAGCAACTAGCAAGAGCCTATTTCTTAAAAAAAAGAAAAAAAACTTGCCAGGTGTGGTGGTTTGTGCCTATAGTTCTAGCTACTCAGGAGGCTGAGACAGGAGGATCACTTGGGCCCAGAAGTTTGAGGCTGTAGTTTGAGGCAAAAAAGCTAACAAGAAACAAACAAAAAATTCCCTCTAAAACCTCCTTTCACTGATTTGTAAAAGCCTATATTCATTCTCATTATACAGAGATGTGCCTTGACAGAAATTCTGAAAAGATTTCTATATCTCTCTAGCAGAACTTTGTATTGCAACGTTGAGTAAGAATGCTGAAAAACTATCCTTTGATCAGTGTGGTCGGCAGCTCTAAGGTGACTCCCAATGATCCTCATCTCCTGGTATCCATGCTCCTGTGTGTGGGTTGATCCTAGTGGTTTGGTTCTAATGAATGGAATATGGCACACAGTGATGAGAGGTCACAGTCAATATTAGGCAACAAAAGGACTCTAGCTTCTAACTTGCTTGCCCTTTCTTGGTCTCTCACTGGTTCACTGACTGAAGCCAGTTGTCATGTTATGAATTACCCTATGGTGAGGCCTTCATGGTAAGACACTGAGAGAGGTTTCCAGCCAACAGCCAGAGAAGAATTGCAATCCTTAGGCCAAAAACTTGGGAGGAACTGAATCCTTCTCCAGTGGAAGCTGGAATGACTGCAGCCCAGTTGACACCTTGATTACAACCTTGTAGGAAATCCTAGTCAAAGAATCTTAGCAAAGCTATACCCAGGTTCCCGATAGAAGTTGTGAGATAAAGCTTGCTGTTTTAAGTTGCCAAGTTTTAGGCTAATTTGTTATTCAGCAATAGATAATGAATACGCTCAATTTTATTCAATGGGCAGAATTAAATTCATAAAGCATTTGATACCCGCTCACAGTATACCAGTAGCTCATTAATTGTACAAATTTTGAGACCACTTGAAGAACACCAAGTTTGAAAGTCAGGAGAGCAACCAGTAGTGAGTATCATAACGTGACTCTTTCTTCTATTTTATTTATAGACTTAGAACCCTGTTTGACAATTCATAAATAAAAATGCCTTGCAATAGATTGGTGACAAATAACCAAAAAAATGCAGTCTTAGGAAAAAATACTCAGGCACTTCATGTTGGTTTGCTACAAAAAAAGATAGCTAGGTTTTATCTTAGACTGCTCCCTTACTGAAACAGAACTAACAATTTTTAAATAAAATTCAAGGCATTTAGGCTGGGCACGGTGGCTCACACCTGTAATCCCAGCACTTTGGGAGGCCGAGGTGGGTGGATCACCTGAGCTTAAGAGTTTGAGACCACTCTGGCCAACAACATGGTGAAGCCCCGTCTATACTAAAAAAAAAAAATACAAAAATT
Organism: Pongo pygmaeus; assembly: GCF_028885625.2. Taxonomy (NCBI): domain Eukaryota; kingdom Metazoa; phylum Chordata; class Mammalia; order Primates; family Hominidae; genus Pongo; species Pongo pygmaeus. Next base: position 90,716,601 of record NC_072384.2, read on the forward strand.
AGTCAGGCGTGGTGGTGCATGCCTGTGGTCTTAGCTACTCAGGAAGCTGGGGCAGGAAGAATCACTTGAACCCAGGAGGCGGGGAAGTTGCAGTAAGCTGAGATCGGAGCACTGCATTCCAGACTGGATGACAGAGTGAGACTCCATGGGGAAAAAAAAAAAAATTCAAGGCATTTGCTTATTCAAAACAAAAGTAATATTTATCATTTGAACACTGGAAAATACAGAACAGCCCAGAAAGAAAATAAAATTTAAATTTCCTATTATCCTACCTCCTAAAGACAATCACTATCAACATTTTGGTGTATAACTGGCAGGTGCAATTTTCAGGTCCTCCTTTTCTTGAAATATGTGCAAACTGGATGGCTAGAGCTTTGGGAATCATCTCAAGGTGTAAAAATGAAGGTCTCATTGTAAGAATGGTGTGAAAGCTGGGTGAAAAGTAGAATGGCTGTGGGTCTCAGGCAACATCTTAAATCACCCAGCCTGAACTACCTTCCTCCAGACTCTTTAATGTGTCAGAAAAACTCCTAATTTGTTTAAGCCTTTGTTTCAGGTTTCTATTATTTGCAGTCAAACATAATTCCTCACTGACACAATATCTAAGATAACAATATGGTGATTCCTTATTCATGAGATAGCTGTTTTGATGAGATTGTGTCAGGTTCATATTGATAGCCATTGCCACCATTCTTATACTAAACAATGAACAAACACGTGTTGTGTAACTGATACCTTGTTGGGTTCTGTTTTGGGCACATAAAATGAATCAGGTCCGGATCAAACCTTCAAAGGACTTATATACTACCCGTTAAAGTGAGGTTTTGGACTAACTGGGAAGAATGACAATCTCAAGATATATTAATGGAGAAGAAAGAAATTATCCTCTGGGGAATGGATCAAACATGATTCAAGGAGCGGTGGAAAACAGACATGAAAAAAGTCTAACCTTAAAAACGAATTAAGCATATTTAGGAATGTCAAATGGCATTTTCCTGCCTAAATTAGACACCAAATTATATTTCATTTGGATCATTGTGTTGTAAATGTTATCTGTGTCATTTGCCCATATATATTGGGGATAATTTCTAATAGTAATAGATTAAGCAGAAACTTGCAGAATAGTCTGAATTATCTTTAAAATTCCCTAAAATAGCCATAATGTATAGTCTACAGTCTGTTTATCATCCAGGTTTGGAATGGATCATTGACCATTGCCAACTGGGGACCTCATGAAGTTGTTGTGTATTGGAGCCATATTAAACAAGAAAGATGTATGTTTAAGTACTAGGATCACACTTAGTTTAGCTTACACTTGAGCTTTGCCCACACTACAACAACTTGTGAAAACAGAGGCACTGTGAAGCATAGCTCAAATCATTTCTTACATCATGGTCACTCTGGTGCCTAAGCATATGGAGAAAAGTGGAGAGAGGAATTGTTCTCACTGTGCAAATTGTTCTTTCTCTCTCTCTTTTCCTCTCTCATGTGTAGCTAAATTTAGTGTGCATATGATATAACTCCTCTGTATTTATATAAGTCCTAATCCTCTATCTGAAACTACTTCAGAAAGCCAATACTTTTTTTAATCGGAGAAAAGGCATACAAATTTATTTAATGTGTATACATGGGGAGAATCACAAAGTGATTACCCCAGAAAGCCAGGTTTTTATTATATACCTATATGACCAAAGGCTTCTTTAAAGGTATTACAAATCACAGAAGGCCAATGTTAACTCAGTAATTTGCATGATGGACTGACAAGTTAAGGGTATTTTATTTTATTTTATTTTTTTGCGTTTTCCACAGTATATGTACTTAAGTATGCTGGGTAGTGAAAGGAAGAGGAGTGAGGGGGTCTCCTTATTGCCAGTGGACCTACTCATCCTTGAAATCAACTATTGGCTTAGGTCCATTGCTGGGTTAGTTCAGCTATGATAACATGACCCAGCCATTATGTGAGCCAGATTGCCCAGGCGCATTCTGACACCTTGAGTAAATTGAAGAGGTGCAGAAAGGTATTTAAGCATAAAGGGACTATTCAGGTGGGGCAAGAAATAGCTCCTGAAGCATGAGACCATAAGGAAAGATGACCCAGTCTCAAGTCAAAGTTGTGGATAGAGCCATACAATGTTATAATTCAAAGGCATCATTGAGAGAGAGTCCAGAGGTGAGAAAACCTTAAGTGCCAATTAAAGAAATATAAATGTGTTTATAGGTTTCAGTTTCACCCCTTCCAACTGGAAAATAATTATTTAGGTCTCATGGAGAACTGTAAAGTCTTAGGACTTACATTATCCAATTCACTGAATTGAAAAACATCAATAAAACAAATGACTTGGCTTTTTTGCCACTAAAATGTTAATACAGTCATGCATTGGTTAACAATGGGAATACATTCTCAGAAATGCATCTTTAGGCAATTTTGTTGCTGTGCAAACATCAGAGTGCACTTACACAAACCTAGATGAAATAGTCTATTACACACCTAGGCTATACGGTATGGGTTTGTGTTCCTACCCTACAAACCTGTACATCATACTACTGTAGTGAATACTGTAGGCAATTGTAATACAGTGATAAATATTTGCATATCTAAACATATCTAAATATAGAAAAGGTACAGCAAAAATACAGTATAAAAAATGATACACTGAATAGGGCAGCTTCATCATAATCTTATGGAACTACTGTCATATACGTGATCTGTCATTAACTGAAACGTCATTATGCAGGGCATGACTGTATATGGGTATGTTTATGAAGCAGATTACAAAAGGCAGCGTTATAATTTTTTATTCTGGAATTACACTTTAAATTATATTGCAAAGTCAGACAATGGATCCTGGGCTGGGGCTGATTATCACTGATCATCATTATTTTACAGGTGGAAAAACTGGGGGTGAGAGAAGGAGGGAAATACCCAGAGTTACAGTGCTGATCTTTCTGTAGGCCTGGAATCCAAGTTTCTTGACTCCCAGTTCAGACCCTCCCTGAACTCATTAAGGACATTCAGGATGGGAGTCAGGATAGAGTGGTTTGGGACTTCAGTGAATACTATTTGCATATAAAATGTTCTATATTGGACAAATGTTTTCATTTAATTGTTACAGCAACTACTGTTAATTCCCTTTTTTGTAAATTAAGCTAAAATAAATAAAGTGGGTTTGGTTTGTTAGATTTTGATTTTCATAGTAAGTTATTTTTTAAGTAACCATTAGTACTGGGTATTTTTGAAGACATATCACCTAATACTGTACTATCAAAATAATGTCATGTCTGTTATTGGGAAATTGAAGCAGAAAATATGTATAATTAAGTGCATGCATTAAATGAATACTAAATATCAATTTCAATGCCTGCAAACATGGAGATAAGAATCAATGCAAAAGCAGTTTTGTGAGCTGATCCCATACAGATAATGACACATGAAAAAAAACACAGAAGGAGGATGGCGAACACTGAGTTTTAGGTGACATATCCAGCAATGGAATTATTATAAAATGGACCAGTCCATTTAACATAGACAAATGGAGAAAAACTATTAATACAGATGTCAATTAAAAGAAGAGATCATAAAAATAGATTAAAAACAAAACAAAAACATGACCTAACTATATGCTATCTATGATATACTTAATTGAAATATAAGTCAGTTAAAGCCAAAATGATGGAAAAACTTTGCCACAAAAACACAAATCAAAATAGAGCTGGAGTGGCTGTATTAATACCAAAATCGACTTCAGTGCAAAGAAAATTAGTAGGCTAAAGAAGGACATGTCATAACGATAATTGGGTCAATTCACCAAGAAGTCATAACAATCCTAAATGTGTGTTTACCTAACAACTGAGGGTCAAAGTACAGTCATGCACTGCATAACAATGTCTCCGTCAACAACCAACCCCATATAAAGGAGTGGTCCCATAAGATTATAATACCTTTTTTTTTTTTGAGATGGAGTTTCACTCTCGTTGCCCAGGCTAGAGTGCAATGGTGCAATCTCGGCTCACCACAACCTCTGCATCCCGGGTTCAAGAGATTCTCCTGCCTCAGCCTCCCAAGTAGCTGGGATTACAGGCATGTGCCACCACGCCTGGCTCATTTTGTATTTTTACTAGGGACAGGGTTTCTCCATGTTGGTCAGGCTGGTCTCAAACTCCCGACCTCAGGTGATCCGCCCACCTCGGCCTCCCAAAGTGCTGGGATTACAGGCAGAAGCCAACGCGCCCAGCCTATAATACCATATTTATTGTACCTTTTCTATGTTTAGATTTGTTTAGATACAAAAAGACTTACCTTTTTGTTACAATTGCCTACAGTATTCAGTATAGTAACATACTGTACATGTTTGTAGCCTAGGAGCAATAGGCTATACCATACAGCCCAGGTGTGTAGTAGGCTATACCATCTAGGTTTGTGTAAACACACTGTAAGATGTTCACATGATGACAGAATTGCCTTAAGGACACAGTTCTCAGAACATATTCCTATTGTTAAGTGATGCATGACTGTACATGAAGCAAACACTAACAGAAGTGAAAGGAGAAATGGCCAAATTCACAATTATAGCTGCAGATGTTAACACCATCACTTTCAGTAATCTATAGGACTAATAGACAGAAAATCAGCAAGTATATACAGTAGGACTGGGAAGCATTTTTCTGTAAAGGGTCAAAGAGTGAACACATTAGGCTTCCCAGGCACATATATTCTGTCACAAATGCTCCATTTTTTTACAACTTTTTCTTAGCTCAAGGGCAGTGTAAAAACAGGCTATAAGCCAGATTTTACTGGTAAGCTTTAGTTTGCTGACTCTGAATATAGAAGAATTGAATCACATCATCAACCCACTGGATGAAATTAACATTTATAGAAAACAACCCATGCCAAAACAGAAGATCACACATTCTCTTCAAGGGCATATAAAACACCACCAAGATAGACTATAACCTAGGTCACAAAATAAACCTCAACAAATTTAAAAGAACTGAAATCATACAAAGTGTGTGATCTGAGTATTATAGCATGAAATCAATAATAGGAAAATATCCACACATTTAGAAATTAAACAACACCCTTTTTTTTTTTTTTTTTGATACAGAATCTTGCTCTGTCACCCAGACTGCAGTGCAGTGGCGTGATCTCGGCTCACTGCAACCTCCGCCTCCCGGGTTTAAGCTATTCTCCTGCCTCAACCTCCCAAGTAGCTGGGACTACAGGCATGCGCCACCACGCCTGGCTAATTTTTTGTATTTTTAGTAGAGATGGGTTTTCACCATGTTAGCCAGGATGGTCTCAATCTCCTGACCTCATGATCCACCTGCCTCAGCCTCCCAAAGTGCTGGGATTACAGGCATGAGCCATCGCACCTGGCCTTAAACAATAAACTTCTAAATAACCCAAGGATCAACAAGGCAGTTTCAAGAAAAATGAGAAAATATTTCAAACTGATCATAAATTAAAACATAACATACCAAAAATTTGTGGGATACAACTAAAGCAATGATTAGAGGGAAATTTATAGTATTCAATGTTTATTTTAAAATGAAGTAAAGTCTCAAATCAGTAACTGAAGGTTCTACTTTAAGAAACTAAAAAAAAAAAAGAGTAAAATAACATAAAGCAAGGATAAAGAAGGCAATATTAAAAATAACAGCAGAAATCAATGAAATATAGCAGAAAACAGAAAAACAAAAGAGAAATTCAATGAAATCAAAAGCTAGTTTTTTGGAACAGTCAATAAACTTAATAAACTTCAAGCTAGATTGACAAAAAGAAAAAGACGGAAGTTACAAAAATTACTAATATCAGGAATAAAGAAGGGGATATCACTATAGACCCCATAGACATTAAAAGGATAATAAGAAAATGCTATGAACAACTCTATACAAAAAAATTGACAACTGTGAGAAAAGGAATCAATTCCTCAAAATTCCCAAGCTACCAAAACTCACCCAAGATGAAATAGACAATATGAATAGTCCTATACGTATTAAAGCAATTAAATTTGTGGCTTAAAAGTTTTTTGAAAACAGAAATCTCCAGGTTGAAGTGGCTTCACTTCAACCAAATGTATGATTGACAGATTCAAGCACATATTTAAAGAAATTAAGAACAATTCTATACAATTTCTTCCAGAGCATAGACGAGGAGGGAAAGTGTTCTAATTCATTTTATTAGCCCATCCTTACCCTGAGAGCAAAACCATGAGATCAATATCCCTCATAAATATAGATGCAAAATCTCTGAACAAAATATTAGAAAATTTAATTAAACAATATATAAAAAGATTAATATATCACAACCAAGGGCAATGTATCCTAAATGCAAGTCTGGCTCAATATTTGAAAATCTATCAATGTAATCCACCATTATAACAGTCCAAAGAAGTCCACATGATCATATGATCATATCTGTTTAAGCAGATAAAACATTTGAATGAAATTAACATCCATTCCTGATAAAAAGTCTCAGAAAACTAGGAATAGAGGGAAACTTTTTCAGCCTAATAAAGGGTATCTACAAAACAAAACTAACTATCTAACATCATACTGAATGATGAAAGACTGAATGCTCCTGTTAAGATCAGAAATAGGTGAGAATGCTTCTCTCCCAACATTCTTCTACATTCCTTTATTGAGCATCTTAGGAAATATAGCAAGTACAATAAGGAAACAAACAAATAAATGGCATATAGAGTGGACAAGAAAAAATGAAACTGTTTCTGTTCACATATAACATGATTGTTTATGTAAAAAATTCCAATGAATCTACAGAAAAAGTTTCTAAAGCTAATTGGTCAAGGTTGCAGAATACAAGGTCAATACACAAAAACCAATCACCCTTCAATATGCTAGTACCAGAAAATTGACAACCATAGTTTAAGAAAACAAATCATCCAAAAGAGCTCCAAAAAAATGAAATCATTAGATACAAATCTAACAAAACCTGCACAGGATCTTTATGTTGAGACACACAAAAACTCAAGGATAAGAAAATATCAACCCAATTAAAATTATTTATCAAAGAGGATATATGGATGGCAACGAATTAGGTAAAAAGATCTTCAACATCATTAGCCATTAGAGAAATGCAAATTCAAACCATGATGAGATACCACTATACACCTATGAGAATGGCTAAAATATAAAAGACTGGCATTACCTACTGCTGGTGAAAATGTAGAGAAATTGGAATTCTCATAGATTGCTGGTGGGAATGCAAAATGGTAGTCATGTTAGACGACAGTTTGGCAGTTTCCTACAAAGCTAAACATAAACTTACCATACAATCCAGCAATTGTGCTCCTCATTATTTACCCAAATGAGTTGAAAATGTATTTGCAGTGAGCGCAGATCGTGCCACTGCACTCCAGCCTGGGCAACAGAGAGAGACTCCGTTTCAAAAAAAAAAGAAAGAAAAGAAAATGTATGACCTCACAAAAACTTGCACACAAATGTTTATAGCAGCTTTATTCATTATTGCTAAAAGCTAGAAGCAAACAAGATGTCTTTCAATGGGTGAATGGATAAACAAACTGGTTATTCATACAATGGAATATTTAAAACTATACATAATCAGAGCTGCTGTGCTTTTCCCCATTTTACTTCTAGTAGGAAGTGTTTTATAATTGAAATAAACTTTAAACCAGTGACTTAGTTAATTCAGGCTCTTCATGAAAAACCTCTTTCTCATCTGTGTTTTTGTTCTTTTATGTATCTCTCTATCAGTTGGTATCAGCTTCAAATGAAAGGGAACACAAAATAACAATGGTTTTAACAGGATAGAAATATGTTTCCCTTTCATGTAAGTAAAGTTCAAAACTAAGCAGTCTAGGCCTGGTGTGGTAACTCCATGGTCCCCACATTGTTTATGTCTTGTCACTCTGCCATCCTCAATTTGTTACTTAAACTAATGATCAAAGCGGGTTGCTCAAACCATGTATTAGTTATCTATTGAAGTGGAACAAAAACCGAACTACTTAAGACAGCATCCATTTATTATCTCACAATTTCTGTAGGTCAGGAGTCCTGAAATGACTTAGCTGGGTGTCTTTGCCTAAAAGTCTCACATAGGGCTACAATCAAAGAATCTTCCAGTGCTACATTCTCATTTGAAGCCTCAATTAGGAAAGGATCTACTTCCAAGAGCAACCATTCTCTAAAGACATCTCTCATTTATCATGAAAGGTAGAAGGTGTTTGCAACTGAGTGGTCTTTCAGCATGCTCCCTGCCAATAGAATACAGGGGTCCAATGGCCTCATCATTTTGTACTATTTTTGTCTCTTTCATTCCAAACTGGCAGTGTCTTAGCAGAAATAAATCTCTTAAAACTTCGTAGATCTTTTGTGAATCTCTGGAGTTCATGCCATTAGACAAAAGCCACACCTGCAAAATCTCTTCTCTACCTTGTGCTCCTGCAGAGACTACTGAGGGACACATTCTTAAATTTCTTTGAGGCCCTAGTGTTTGATCAAAAGGATCTGTGAGACCTACTCTTAATTATTTAAAAAGGCCAATTATGTGACTGAATAATATTCCAAAGAACCAATTTTTATCTTGGAAGATATTAACAAAAGAGTTTACAATTATACTCTTGGCTTCATCTTTAGATTTTCTCTCCTGGCAGTGCCCTGGATTTAAACTTTGTTCAAAATCATGTCTTAATTTTATCATCTTTTGCTGCCTGGAGAGGCTGAGAGTTTTCAAAACCATCGACTTAACATTTTTTCTCTCAACTTCTCTCTTTTCTTTCAAATCTTACTATATGCAGCAAGACAGAACTAGGTTGCACCTTCAACACGTTGCTTGGAAATCTCCTTAGATAGATTATCAAGTTCATTAAGCATATTCTCTGCTTTTCACATAACTGCAGAAAATAGTGTTGCTAAGATTTTTGCCACTGCATAACAAAGATCTCCATTCCTCCAGGGTTCCTCACTTCCTTTTGAGTCTTTACCAACAGCATCCTCAAAGTCCAGATTTCTACTAACAGTCTATTCAGGGAAATCTAGGTTTTTCTGTAACATTTCTTCTCAAAATCCTTCTAGCTTCCACCCACTGCTTGGTTCCAAAATCACTTCTACATTTTTAGGCATTTGTTATGGCAGCACTCCATTTCAGCACAGGGTTCAATCAGAGAAGAAGAAATACTACACACACACACACACACAAACACACACGCACACACGGGGTGGGGAGGGTTTCGATTGTCCTTAATTGCAGGAGCTAGTTAAACAGTATCTATGAGTCTCTTGTCTTCACATCTGACGCTGGAGCTTTAAGTCCACAAGGCAAGCAGAACAAGAAAGGGATGATGATCTAGAACAAGAACCTATAAGTATGAGATTGAAGCCTGCTATGATTTGAATGTTTGCTCTCTCTGCAACTCATGGTGAAATTTAATTGCCATTGTGACAGTATTGGGAAGTGGGGTTTTAAGAGATGTTTAGGTCATAAAAGCTCAACTGTCATGAATAGACTAATGCTGTTATTGCAGGAGTGGGTTCATTATCACAGGATTGGGTTCATTATCACAGGATTGGGTTCATTTTCACAGGATTGGGTTTGTCTCCCTGCTTTGCCCTTCTGCCATGGGAGGATGCAGCAACAGGGTATTCACAAGATGCCAGCCCCTTGATCTTAGACTTTCCAGCCTTCATATTTGTGAGCCAATAACTTTTTGTTCATCATAAATTACTTACTCTGTAGTATTATGTTACATGAGCACAAAAATGAACTAATAGCCCCATGAGGACAGACTGAAACCTGTGCCAGTTATTAATGCCTCTAACCATGGTAGCATGAGTATCTTGCAGAAGCCAAGGCTCACTGTCACAGCCAAACACAACACACATGACCCGGGAGTCAGAAGCTGAAGGAAAATCCAGGGGAACATGGAGCAGTTGCTGCTTCACAGCACTGAGGTGAGTCAGCAGATCAGTGACAAGGTGTGAGAGCTACAAAATGGCTGAAGCCCTCTACCTCTCCTACAAGAATCTCCCTGTGGCCTTCTCTCAATGGAAACATACAGGAAAGAGAATTCTGGAAAAGGTGGCTCAGCCTGGCTAAATGGACATGTTATCTAGTCACCACACACCATCATGTTTGTAGTTCAGCCAGTGGAAAGGAAGAAGGAAATGAAGATCTCACCCTCTTCTAATTAAGGACACTTCATCAAAGGGATACCTTCTACTTTAACCCCATTGACTGAAACCTAGTCAGTTAGTGACTACACTTAGCTATAAAGGAGGTAGAAAATATAGTCTTCATTCCTGGGCCAGGAATTGTGTTCCTAGGGAAGGAAGAAGGATGGCTATTGGGAGATGACTTGCAGTCTCTGCCACAGTATACTTTGCTCTGCTCGGAATGTCTTTTCCTCCTTCTCTGCTTGGCAAACTCTAGTTCACCCCTATAGATCCAGCTCATTTATTATCCCTCCTGCAAAGCCTTCACTCTTTGTTTTCCCATTGGGTTTTATAAATCCCTGTACCCCAGTACTTTCTTATTTATTCATTTACCAAGTTTTAAGTCTCCCCATATGTGCGGCATTGCTCTGGGAACTGGGGATTTAGCAGTGACAAAACAAAGTCCTTTCCTGTACAAAGCTTATTGCTTCATAATTATTTATGATACTTTGTATTCTAATGCTGTCCCAAATTCAGACAAAAGAAGGACAAGATTCATGGGTAATTTCAAGCAATTTTATTCTTGACTAAAAATGTAAATCTGTTATCTAGAATTATGATTAAATAACTGAGTAAGTCTTCAAAAGTACATCATATTCCTTCCTATTAATCACAACAGTAATATTTGTGATTTATAAATCATGTCTATTTTAGGGAATCACGGACCTTGAAAAGATCTTGGAGATTATCTGATAAAACCACCTCAGTTTACATTAGAAGTCTGAGTCTTGAATCACTGAGATTATATGCCCAGGATTTTGTGCCAGGTTAGTGCCAAGACGACAAGTAGAACCCAAGAATATTAATTCTTACACAGGTGCCCTCAATATTTTGTATTTTCATAAAACAAAAACAGAGTTTAAAAAAATTCAGTTGCATTTATAAAATTAGTCTTTCCAAAAATTATAGCTTCAAAATTCAGATGAAAAAAAAATTTATTATAAGAATAGGGGTATGTTGGGGCAAATGTGTATGTGATAGTTTTAAGGACAATTTCTAGTTCCAATGTGTGAAAAATATAAATCATTTGAACATAAACATATTAAAGAGTGGTAACATGGATGTAAAATGTTACAGGTTACATTTTAAGTGTGACAGATGAAACCTTACATCAAGGTCTATGTAGCCCTTTTCTAAAGTTTCATGGATTCTATTAGAGTTCTGCTTCATGTTAATTTGATATCTATTAGAGTACTCTCTCTCTCTCTCTCAAAAACTGAAAAATCAGAGCTTTAATTGAAACTTGACATTAAAAAAAGCCATTTGAGCAGCAGTTTTAAGCAGCCTCTGAATTCTAACACACATCTTTGCTCTTTGAACCTTTGCTCCCACACACCAACAGATGCTGTCTTAAACACACACCCCCACATTCACACCTCCACTCTCAGCCTCTCATCCCCCCTCACAGAGCTCTGACACATTTGTTCTACCTCCTTCATCTTGGGGAGACAGCGTGAAGGATAAATGAAAGTCAGGAGCACAGATGCATAATGTATAAATGGGTGTACTACACAAAACCTATGGAAAAAAACCTCCTGTGAAATAAACAGTATTAATTTATTTCATAAAAATCTAGTTTCAGTAGAATTAATGAAAACATAGCCACTTCTTTCCAGCCAAATTCATGAGATTAAAAGTGAAGATTATGATGCAGAGTTTAATTTGATCCATTTTTAATCACAATGTTTCTGAGCAAATACAATAATCAACGATTTCTTTAAAAAGGATATAAGACAGTGCTGTTGAATTAGCTCTAATAGTCCTACAAAGAAGAAATAACAGTTTAATTTTTTTTTTATGTTGCAGGAAGATTAAATTTAACTCACTAAAGTTTTGCCTTGGAGCTTAAAGTCTTTCTGATTCTGCACTATATTTAGACTTAGGAGGATACAATTAGATCAAAAGTTGTATTTTTAATGTACATGAATATGAAAAATCATCAATGCTACTACTGAAAATATACCAGCCAGGAACTGTGGGAAATCCAAAGTTACTGAGTAAGATAGGTGTTATAAAGTCTCTCTGAAGCAGCAGTAATTTACTATATATTACTGTTGCTGACAAAGCATCTTGTGTTTTATAAGGTAAAGTTTTGTTTATCAAGAATCTTGGAGGTTCTTAAAAGCAATAAACTTATGAAAAACAGAGAAGAACGATGTATACTTTCTCCACTAATGAGTAGAAGGAGCTCACCTCTGGCACAAGCTAAGACTCTAGGGGATGAATGGGATACTTTTGGTCACACGTAGCAGAAAACTCGACCAAAACTATCTGAAAAGAAAATTTCATGGCACAAGTAACTGAAAAGCCTAATTGTAGCGCCCAGGTTTCAAGCATAACTGGACTCAAGCTAAACAATTCAACAGTGATTGGGTTCTTCTCCATCTTATAATTCCACCTTCTGTATGTTTTCAGTATCATGGTCAATGTGGTCGTGCTCCTGTCCTTCCATCCTCTTAGGTTCAAGACCAACGAGCAAAAGCAAGTCAGCTTCCCCAGGATCTCAGAGTTACTGACTTAGCCTTGTACTTACCACTGAGTTAATTGCAGTGGCTAAGGGAATATGATGGACTGACTGGCTTAAGGAGTATATTTTGCCTTTGAGTGATGACAGAGGTGTAGTCTTAATCATATGGACTGAGAGTAGGAGAGAATGGGTGAAGAGTAAAACTCAGTATGAATATTGAGAGCTGTTGTGGAGACAGAGAATGGATGGGATTGTGGAATACAAACCACATATGCCTACTATAGGAGGAATCTCAGTTGTGGCCACAGAGAGATGGTTTTACTGGCTCTGTCAAAATCAGTAGCCCTAGATTAAAGGCACTTATAAAAATGCATAGTAAATCTACCATTTACAAGGCAGATGTGCCCCTGAATCATCAAGTGGCTGTATAATGACAATTATACCACTCACCATGCAATGTTTTTGGTGAGCATTAATAAACCAATGCATGGATTAATAAACCAATGCAATGTCTGAATGTTTGTCCCCTCAAAATTCATATGTTGAAATCCTAACACCAAAAGTGATGGTATTAGGAAGTGGGCACTTTGAGAGGGGATTAGGTTATGAGGGTGGAGCTCTCATGATTGGGATTAGTGCCCTTATAAAAGAAGTACGAGGGCTGGGTGCAGTGGCTCGTGCCTGTAATCCCAGCACTTTGGGGGGCCAAGGCAGGCAGATCGCCTGAAGTCAGGAGTTCAAGACCAGCCTGGCCAACCTGGTGAAACCTCATCTCTACTAAAAATACAAAAATTAGCCAGGTGTGGTGGCACACGCATGTGGTCCCAGCTACTTGGGAGGCTGAGGCACAAGAATCAAGGTGGCTCACACTGCAATCCCAGCACTGTGGGAGGCAAGGAGTTCAAGGCCAGCCTGGCCAACATGGTATAACCCCTTCTCTAATGAAAATACAAAAAATTAGCCGTGTGTGGTGGTGCACACCTGTGGTCCCAGGTATTTGGGAGGCTGAGGCATGAGAATTGCTTGAACCAAGGAGGTAGAGGTTGCAGTGAGCTGAGATTGCACCACTGCACTCCAGCCTGAACAATAGAACACTTCATCACAAAAAATAACAAATAAAAATAAAAAATAAAGAGACACGAGAGACTCCTTAGTTCCTTCTGCCATGTGAAGACACAGTAAAACGACAGCCATCTATGAACCAGAAAGTGGACCCTCATCAGAAACACCAAATTTGCCAGCACCTTGATCTTGGACTTCCAAGTCTCTAGAATTATGAGAAGCAAATTTCTGTTGTTTATAAGCCACCCAGTCTATGCTATTTTCTTATAGCAGTCCAAACAGACTAAGACAGTGTGTGAACACATAGATGTTTAATAAATGTCAATTATCTTCCCATTTCCCTTCCAGTCAAATTTTCCTTTCTTAGGTTGGGAGTTCTTCAGAATAGGAAGTATGCCTATGCCTAATTTATTATTTTTTTAATCTCTAGAATTTAGAACAGTATCTGAACAGTATCTAACACACAGTAGGAAGTTAATGCATGATGAACAAACAGGTGTTAGATATATTAGTTAGGTTATAAGTAAGCTGTTGCAACAAAGAGACTCCAAAATATAATAATGGCTTAAACAAGGTAAGTGTTTCTTTCTCTTTCATGAAGAGTCTGGAGCTTCTGGACAGCACTTGTTAGGAAGGCACTCTGCTTCTGTAGATCACACAGCTTCCTTCTTATTCCAGCTTCTCCTTGTTTTCCTCATGGGCATGATCGAAGCTTGCTGACCACCATCACAACTGCATTCCAGCCCAAAGGAAGCAGGAAGATATGCAGGGCAAGCAGCTTCCTCTTAAGAATGTGATGCAGATGTTACACACTCTCTTCTATTTATATCCCCTTGGGGAAAACTTGGTCAACCGGCTACAAAAAGCTGCAAGGAATGCCTCTAACAAGGCAGTCACATGCCAGATAAAATTCCACTAACAAAAAGAAAGATTAGGAGACTGGAAAGGTCCACTAAAAAAAGAAACATTAGGGGACTGGAGGTAGGGGATCAATTAGCGGTCTCTGTCACATGCAGCCATGTGAAGGTCAGAGACATTGGAACCTTGGAGAAAACTTTGCCTCATTTTCTCTGCATCATTGCCAGTAAAAAACCAACACGGAAGTGACCCTGAATTATATTTAAGTGTTGTATGTAAATGAGCCTCTCCATGTTAAGGCTAAAGACAAGAAGATTAATGAGACTGGATGACTAGTGGATTGACTAAGAAGGATCTTACATGCATTCTAGAAAACATCTATTTCCTTAATCTCAGCCCACCTAATTTTATGATGTCAGAACCATGAACTTAAATTTTATTTATTTGATTTCATTCTCAATGTTACTTCTCTAGGAATGATTCACCTTCATTCAAACATTTCTTCATGTAAAAGTGCTAAAGAATATAGGAAGCTTTATTTGAGCTAAGAATTATATTTCCAACCGAAGACATATAAAAGGATCTTAATTGATAAATATACTTACAATCTGTTCTATGTTGAAGGGAGTTGTCCCAATTCAGACATGACACGTTTAAGGCAGTTAGAGTCCCAGAAAATCTGGGGCAGTTCAATTTTAGATATCTGATATTGTCACTAATTCCTAAACATTTTTGAGCATGCATCACCAATATATGTATATTTATGTATTAATATATATGTATGCACTAACATATATATGAGGTATTATATATGTTATTATAAAATATATTCTATTATATATTTTATAATACGTATAAAACATACACTAAAACTAAAATTTTAAAATGTGTGCATTATAAAACATACACCAAAACTGAAATTTTAAAAGGATAAGCCAAAGTAATTACAAATAGAAGTTCTAATATTTAACACCACATATTTTTGGGGCTCATGAATACAAATATGAAAACCACTGTACTAGTTAATTATAGAATCAGAACCGGAACCTAGGTCTCCTGACTTCTAGTTCACTGGTCTTTCCTCTTAACCTTAATCTTCCCACTCATCTTTCTAATACCTCATTTTGAAGTATAAGGTAGGGTCCAGTTCCAAATAAGATGGAGTAAATGCATCCCATTTTAATTTTCTTGTTAAATCAACAACTGCCCATGACAAAATATATAACTCACTTACCAGAAGATCCTGAAAGGTGGATAAAAGAAGTTGTATTGAGTACGAACTGTTTTTCTCTATACTCCCAACACTTCTGGTTACCAAAATGCATAGTGCTTTTTTCTCACACCAACCAATTCTCTGACACCTCTGGGTATCTTATAATTCAATTTAATCTGACACTACTACCTGGAGTTAGTGCAGACCCCACAGGGTAAGGGCTCAGTTCCCACAAGACTGCCCCCACTTCAGACACCAGTTACAAGTCCAGGTTGTGACCTGTACTTCTGACCAACCAGCTATAAATCAGGCTCTTGCAACAGCCTGCTTGGGTTCATTCATTTGGTAAAATGGCTCACGGAACTCAGTGAAACATTTATGTTTACCAGTTTATTATAAAGGATATTACAAAGGACACAGATAAGCAGCCAGATGAAGAGGTACATAGGGTAAGGACAGAAGAGCAGAAGCTTCTGTCCCTGTGGAATTAGGCTGTGCCACCCTCCCCTCATGTGGATGTGCTCACCAACCCAGAATTTCTCTAAACCCCATAATTCAGGGATTGTTATGATGGCTTCATTATATAGGGCATGATGAATTAACTTAATCTCCAGTTCCTCCCCTCCTGGAGGATGAGAGTGAGGCTGGGAAGTTTCAAGCCATGGCGAGACTTCTCTGGCAACATTGAATTGCCTCATTACAACAAAAGATGTTCCTATCACCAGGAAATTCCAAGGGGTTTAGGAGCTCTGTATCAGGAACCAGGGTTAAAGACCAAACAATAAAACAAAAGATGCTTCTAGCACCCCTGTTGCTTAGGAAATTATAAGGGTTTTAAGAATTCAGTGTAAGACAACAAAAAAAGAAAATTTCAGGCCGATATCCCTGATGAACATCGATGCAAAAATCCTCAATAAAATACTGGCAAACTGAATCCAGCAGCATATCATAAAGCTTATCCACCACAATCAAGTCAGCTTCATCCCTGGGATGCAAGTTTGGTTCAATATACTCAAATCAATAAACGTAATTCATCACATAAACAGAACCAATGACAAAAACCAAATGATTATCTCAATAGATGCAGAAAAGTCCTTTGATAAAATTCAACACCACTTCATGCTAAAAACTCTCAATAAACTAGGCATTGATGGAACGTATCTCAAAATAATAAGAGCTATTTATGACAGACCCACAACCAATATCATACTGAACAGGCAAAAGCTGGAAGCATTCCCTTTGAAAACTAGCACAAGACAAGGATGCCCTCTCTCAACACTCCTATTCAACATAGTATTGGAAGTTCTGGCCAGGGCAATCAGGCAAGAGAAAGAAAGGGTATTCAAATAGGAAGAGATGAAGTCAAATTTTCTCTGTTTGAAGATGACATGATTGTATACTTAGAAAACCCCATCGTCTCAGCCCAAAATCTCCTTAAGCTGATAAGCAACTTCAGCAAAGTCTCAGGATACAAAATCAATGTGCAAAAATCACAAGCATTATTATACACCAATAATAGACAAACAGAGAGCCAAATCATGAGTGAACTCCTATTCACAATTGCTACAAAGAGAATAAAATACCTAGGAATACAGCTTAAAAGAAATGTGAAGGACCTCTTCAAGGAGAACTATAAACCACTGCTCACGAAATAAGAGAGGACACAAACAAATGGAAAAACATTCCATGGTCATGGATAGGAAGAATCAATATTGTGAAAATGGCCATACTGCCCAAAGTAATTTACAGATTCAATGCTACCCCCATCAAGCTACCATTGACTTTCTTCACAGAATTAGAAAAAAAGGCTTTAAATTTGATATGGAACCAAAAAAGAGTCTGTTAGCCAAGACACTCCTAAGCAAAAAGAACAAAGCTGGAGCCATCACACTACCTGATTTCAAACTATGCTATAAGGCTACAGTAACCAAAACAGCCTGGTACTGGTTACCAAAACAGATATATAGACCAATGGAACAGAACAGAGGCCTCAGAAATAATGCCACACATCTACAACCATCTGATCTTTGACAAATCTGACAAAAATAAGCAATGAGGAAAGGATTCCCTGCTTAATAAATGGTGTTGGGAAAACTGGCTAGCCATATGCAGAAAACTGAAACTGGCCCCCTTCCTTATATCCTATACAAAAATTAACTCAAGATGGATTAAAGACTTAAACGCAAGATGTAAAACCATAAAAACTCTAGGAGAAAACCTAGGTAATACCATTCAGGGCAGAGGCATGGGCAAAGACTTCATGACTAAAACACCAAAAGCAATGGCAACAAAAGCCAAAATTGACAAATGGGATCTAATTAAACTAAAGAGGTTCTGCAGAGCAAAAGAAACTATCATCAGAGTGAACAGGCAATCTACAGAATGGGAGAAAATCTTGGCAATCTATCCATCTGACTAAGGGCTAATATATAGAATCTACAAGGGACTTAAACAAATTTACAAGAAAAAAAATACAAACAGGCCAGGCGTGGTGGCTCACCCCTGTAATCCCAGCACTTTGGGAGGCCAAGGCAGGTGGATCACGAGGTCAAGAGATTGAGACCATCTTGGCCAACATGGTGAAACCCTGTCTCTACTGAAAACACAAAAATTAGCTGGGCGTGGTGGCATGCACCTGTAGTCCCAGCTACTCGGGAGGCTGAGGCAGGAGAATGGCTTGAAGCAAGGAGGTGGAGGTTGCAGTGAGCTGAGATCGTGCCACTGCACTCCAACCTGCCAATACAGCAAGACTCTGTCTCAAAAAAAAGAAAAAAAGAAAAAAATACAAACCCCATCAAAAAGTAGGCAAAGGATATGAAGAGACACTTCTCAAAAGAAGACATTTATGCAGCCAACAAACATATGAAAAAAAGCTCATCATTACTGATCATTAGAGAAATGCAAATCAAAATCACAATGAGATACCATCTCGTGCCAGTTAGAATGACGATCATTAAAAAGTCAGGAAACAGCAGGTGCTGAAGAGGATGTGGAGAAATAGGAATGCTTTTACACTTTTGGTGGGAGTGTAAATTAGTTCAACCATTGTGGAAGACAGTGTGGTGATTCCTCAAGGATCTAGAACCAGAAATACCATTTGACCCAGCAATCCTGTTACTGGGTATATACCCAAAGGACTATAAATCATTCTATAAAGACACATGCACACGTATGTTTATTGCAGCACTATTTACAATAGCAAAGACTTGGAACCAACCCAAATACCCATCAATGATAGACTGGATAAAGAAAATGTGGCACATATACACCATGGAATACTATGCAGACATAAAAAAAGAATGAGTTCATGTCCTTTGCAGGGACATGGATGAAGCTGGAAACCATCATTCTCAGCACGCTAACACAAGAACAGAAAACTAGGCCAGGCGCGGTGGCTCATGCCTGGAATCCCAGCACTTTGGGAGGCTGAGGTGGGCAGATCACGAGGTCAGGAGATCGAGACCATCCTGGCTAACATGATGAAACCCCATCTGTATTAAAAATACAAAAAAATTAGCCGGGCGTGGTGGTGGGCACCTGTAGTCCCAACTACTCGGGAGGCTGAGGCAGGAGAATGGCGTGAACCCGGGAGGTGGAGTTTGGAGTGAGCTGAGATCATGCTACTGCACTCCAGCCTGGGCAACAGAGTGAGACTCTGTCTCAAAAAAAAAAAAAAAAATTCAGTATCAGAAACCAGGGGCAGAGAGTATATATATATGTGTATGTGTGTGTGTATATATATGTGTGTGTGTATATATATATATACACAGTATATATATGTGTGTGTATATATATATTTATTTATATATATATATATTATTTATTTATATATTTATTTCTTATTATTTCACACCAGGGAACTAGGGACTTGAAGAGTCCCTTTATTGTATATATAATATATATGTACATATTGTGTATATATATATATCACACCAGAACTGGAGACCTGACAGTGAGTTTCTTGGTTTTTTTCTCACCTCCTAGATATCCAGGCCTGTGTGCAAGAGATGCCTACAACCTGGAAACAACAATGGGCACAGACAAAAAAAGCCCTTCCCCCGTCCCCCTTAAATCCCTCTCTTTCTAGCCAGGATACTGGGAAAGGTACAGCCCAACAAGACAGAAATCTTTTAACTATATTTGGCAGGCAAAAGTCTAAGATGTCTCCTAAGATTTCCCATCACTGATGTACATGCCTCGACCTGGAACCGTGTATCTGATGGAGTTTATTCCTGTGATTAGGTTACGCTATATGGTATAGTTGACCTTAAGATAGGAAGATTATCCAGATGGTCCTTGTCTAATCACATGAGCCCTTTAAAAGCTGTTTACTCTGGTGACTTGCAGAAGAGGAAGTCGGGAGATTCAAAATGAGAGAGATTAGACATGAAGAAGGTTTTCTTGAGCTAAGATAGAAGGGTCCATTTGGCAAGGGCCTGAAAGTGGCCTCTAAGAGCAGAGTGGTCCCCATCTGACAGCTAGTGAGATAATGGGGATTTCAGTCTGATAACTGAAAGGAAATGAATTCTGCCAACAATGTGAGGGAATTTGGAAGGTAATTTGCCTGTACTTGAGACAAACACTATGAAAAAAGCCATGCCCCTCCCTCATTCCACTAGTACTATTGTAGTAGAGTTGGTTCATGGGCCTCTGGCTTTCACTCCTCTGTTAATTTCCTGTTGCTATTGTAACAAATTACCAAAAAGTTAGTGGCTTAAAAGAACAAAAATTTACTATTTTACAGTTCTGGAGATCCAAAGTTCAAAAGGGGTCTTATGGGGCTAAAATCAAGGTGCACACAAAGGTGCATTTTTTTCGGAGTCTTGAAGGGATGATCCATTTTCTTGCCTGTTCCAGCTTCCAGAGTCTGCCTGTACTCCTTGGCCCACGGCCCCTTCCTCCATCTTCAAAGTACATCATTCCAACTGCTACTTCTGTAATCACATCTCACCTCTTCTATTGACTGTCTTACCTTTCTCTTATAATGACACTTGTGATCGCATTGGGCCCACCTGAATACCCTTCCCATATGAAGATCCTTATCTTAATCACATGTGCAAAGTCCCTTTTACCAGTAAGGTAACAGATTCTTAGGTTCTAGGGATTAAGATGTATACAACTCTAGGCTGAGGGGAATTATTTTGTCTACGATTAACCCCTACAGAATGGCACTATAGAAGAAGTTTTATATACTAAATTAACATTTGAATCACAGCCCACAAAAGTCAGCTAGGATGTGCATTCTGAACAGACAGAGTTAACTACTTTATAAAATACGAGATCCAAATAGGAGCTAGAGTCTTATAATACCCAGAAGTCCAGGATACAGTTAAAAATGACTCACCATATCAGGAAAACTTCAAGTCAAATGAAAAATGATCAATAGATACCAACACCAAGATGACACAGATGGACTTTATTATTTAGATAATTATCAATGATTTTATCTTCTAAACTTACAAGTATTTTTATTTATACATGGTAACAACTATGCATTTTTTGTGTCAGAGCTATTTTTTGTGTATATTTAAGGTGTACAATATGATGTTTTGACATACTTATATGTAGTGAAATGGTTACTACAGTCACCATTTACTATATACGTCATCTCACATAGCTACTCTCAGACAAGGATTGTAAACCAACTATCATAAAAATGCTCCATAAGCACTTATAAACACTTATAAACACTTTTACATCAAATGAAAAGTAGAAAAATTTAGCAAAGAAATAGAAGATGTATTCATTCTTAGCTTTCCTTCATATTCATTCTTGAAGGATATTTTTACTGGATGTAGAATTCTGGGTTGACAGTTCTTTCCTTTTAGGACTTTCAAAATGTTTTGCCTCTTCCTTCTGTCCTTCATGTTTGATTATAAATCTGCTGTCACTTGAGTCATTTTTCATCAATTTGATAATGTGTGGTTTCTCTCTTGCTGATTTTAAAAGTTTTTCTTTGTTGTTAGTTTTCAGAAGTTTGATTATGGTGTGTTTGAGTGTGGATTCTTTAAAGTTTATTCTGTTTGGGGAACACTCAGTTTCTTGAATCTGTAAGTTTATGTCTTTCACCAAATTTAAGAAGGTTGGGCCATTATTTCTTCAAGTATTTCTTCTACCCAGCATTCTTTTTACTCTCCTTCTGAAGACAATAACCTGTGAGACAATAACTGTGGTGACTGTAGTAACCATTTCACTACATATAAGTATGTTGAGACACCATGTTGTATACCTTAAATATATACAAAAAAAAACTCTGACACAAATAATGCATAGTGTTACCATATATAAATAAAAACACTTGTAAGTTTAGAAAACCTAACACAGTTATTGTCTCACAGGTCCTTGGGGATTTGTTCATTTTTTAAAAATCTCTTTTCTCTCCGTTGTTCATATTGGTAATTTCTATCGCTCTGTCATTGAAGTCACTGACTCCTCTGTCATCTTTATTTTGTTATTGAGCCCATTCTCACAGCCAGAGACTCTGTTCCCATCCTGTTTTGAGGCTAGAAGGAAAGGAAGGGCCAAGGCTGGTAAACCCAGTGCTCAGGCTACTGGGAGAAAGAACAGAGAGTTCATTTGGTGTGGATGACTTTGAGGATCCAGTTTGTATGGTGGGAAGCCTTGGTGTTGTAGCTAATATCAGCATTCAGAGTACAGCTTTCTGACTAGGATAGGATCCCTTGGAGCAGATTTTGGCACAAGAGTGGGGCAGCAGCTATTTTCTGTTAGAAAGAGGAGAGGTGGGTCAGGCAGGGCAGCCAAAACAAAAGTGATGTAGTACCAAGTCTCTATCTGAGGGGCCAGAATAGAAAGACTTGGGTGATAAGGGCTGGGAGAAATGCCTCCTCACCCACTTAGGCCACATCAGGGGAAGCCATGGAGAAATAACATTCAGAAATTTGTCCCCGATATCAAAGTTCATTCATGACTGGAAGGAGGATACATACTCCTTCCTGATCCCCATTTACCCTGATCTCTTCTTGTGTTGAGATTGTGTTGGGTTGAAGGATATGTGTGGACCCCAGAACAGTGTTCCAGACCAAATTTAGGGAAGGCAGAGGGAAAAGGGTTTCCCAACATATATGCTCTCCAGAGATGATCTTGCACAGAATGTGTTCTGAGACTTTAATAGGAATCTGTCTTATAGAGAACTCTTGGCAATCTCCATTAGAGATCCAAATGACACCTTGGTTTATTTGGATGTTAGGTTTTGTGTCAAAGTACACCCGAGAAGGAGGAAGGTAATATTCTTTTCGGTCCTTCATATATTCAACTTCCTTTCTTCTCTTCTTCCCTCCTCTTTTCCATTATTAACTTCACCATCATTCAATGATGGAAAAAAAAAACAAAATAAAAAGAAACCAAAGAAGAGGAGAACAGATAATGAAGTGAGAAAACCGAGGTCTGGTTCCAGTGTTGTTAACGGCGTATCTTGGGCTTTTGCATGCATGCTTTAATTTATGACTGCTCAGAAGTGTCTCATGAATAAGCCAGCTCTATTGCTCTATAATCATAGTTGTATGATAACCCTCATTTACTGGGTACTGAAGGAGCACTAAGGGGTTGTCTTGAAGGTCACTCACTGTAATTCCTCCGTGTCCAGCCAGAGATGGTGACATGACTCCCACTCTGTCACCTTTCAGCTGAGAACAGTAAACATTTATTATCTCACAGTATAGGACAGGAATTTAAGAGTAGCTTAGCTGGGTGATTCTGGCTCAAGGTCTCTCATGAGTTTGCAGTCAAGATGCTGCCCAGAGCTGCAGTCATCTGAAGGCTTTACTAGGGCTAGAGGGTTTACTTCCAAGAGGGCTGACTCAAATGGCTTTTGGCAGGAGGCCTTAGTTCTTTTCTACATGAATCTCTCCCTAGGATTGCTTGAATGTCCTCATCACACAGTACCTGATTTCCTTCAGAGCATGTGATTCAAGAGAGAGCAAAGAAAGGAAGTTGCGGTGTCTTAGAAAAACCACATCATCACTTCTGCAATATTTTATTAATTAGAAGCAAGTCACTATGCCCAACCCACCCTCAACTGAAGGGGAATTAAGCTCCACCTCTTGAAGAAAGAAGAATCAGAAATTTGTGTGCATATTTGAAAACCATCACACATGATATCATCAGTATAGTGGATTACAGTGTTGATGTGCAGGATATCCAGAGAGTCCAAGTCCCTTTAGGTTGTATTATGACAGAGGGCACGAGAATTAGCCCTGCTCAATGCTGTAAAAGTCTGTGTCATTCCCGTGCTTTTGTTTCTCTTTCTTTACAGGAATAGAAATGAATACATTTGCCAATCAATGCAAGGTACCTGAGGCCAGGTTAATCAGTTTGTTCTAGCAAAGATATACCTCGCATAACAAAAGCAATTGGGGCAACTATTTGGTTGAGTTTATTATCCCCCAGGATCAGCCCAATTTTTGCAAGGGCCTGAGAGGTGAATTAAATAAGGATGAGTGAGGGCCATCACTCTGCATCCTTTAGGTCTTAAAGAGAAGCACTAATCTCTGCCATGTTTCCCAGGATGCAATATCACTTTCTTATTTACTATCTTAGTGAGAAAGTGAATTTTGTTTCAGATATTCCTCTTGGTCTCCCCTACTAACATAACTTTTACCCCACAGTACAAGGAATCACTGCAGAGATTCTGCCAGCTACCAAGGATATCTATTCCAATTACACATCAGGAAACCAGAGAAATGACCCTTTCCTACTTTATTTTTCTCCATAGCACTTGTCACTATCTAACCTATGTTACACTATTCATTTTATTTATTATTTGTCTCCTCAATGAATATAATCTCTATAAGGGAAGGCAGTTTTGTCTTTACCTGATTTTTTCCCCATGATTACAAATTACCCAACACATCATTGCCATTTTATAGTTCTAGCACATAGCAGGTGTGCAATAAATATTTGCTGAATGAAAGAATGAATACAAATGTTGCTGTCATTGAATAATAATATGAATGTTGTTATTATCGTTCTAATTGTCCCTAAGATTTTTCCGCCTCTCTCAACAAATGTGAATCCAAGTGTGAAACATTCATTCTGGGGCAAATTAGGGAAAAGTTTCCACAAAGGATCACAGATTGCCATTGCACTTCAAGTCTTTCATGGTGCACAGCACGTGTGTTCAAGAGGTAGAAGGCAGATCAGGAGGGGCACCACTTCAAGGTTCTCAGCACCTTTTATATCTCTCTTTTCCCCCAATGTGGATTAAAGTACACATATTTAATCTCCCGAATTTTTCACTGGTAATTATTGGTGTTTTGGGATCACACACACACACACACACACCTGCCAAGGACATACATTAATTCTGAAAGACACTATGGTTTAAATCATAGATAGCAACTAGTTTGGCCTCCTAGAATCAAATTGCTTATTTTTAAAGCATTTGAATTAGTCATAAAATATTTAAATACTTTCAGGCTTCTTGTGAAAAAATAGAAAGATCTGGCTATTACCATTTTTACTAGTTCCTAGAAGTGAATGCTCATTTTTGGATGGGCATGTGCTTTCCATTTTATTACAGTCCTCACCACTCATTGTTGTCTCCTTCACACTGAGGCTGAATGACAGCTGCCATTCATCAATGTATGGCTGAGACCATTTTTCTTACAGTTAAGAAAGTGATACCATTTGTATGTATAAGTCCTTTTCAAAGTTGGAAAAATAAAATATAGACAAAGAGGAACATATATTTTAAGAGAAATGGAAAAAGTGTTTTGAGGATGTAAGGGGGAGCAAAGATCATGCCGAAGCATTTAATATATAATATGCAAACGAAGTATGACTGGGTCCACAGAGTGCAATTCAAGGTGTCAGGACCTTGAGTTTGCAATTCTTGCTCTAATCTAATAAAAATAAATAAGTCATATAGTCTACTTACCTCATAATTTGCATGGTACTTCTTTCCCTTTTTAGGGAAAGATTACAGATTTTTTAATCTGTAATTCTCATTATCATGTAAAGCATTTTAGTTTCTTTTCTTCATATTAACTTCTTCCCCCCAACACACATACAGACCCATTCACCTCCCAAATTTTGCCCTTTGGGAATAGAAATACAGAACTCTGTATTTCTCTGCTGAGGTTTGGATGTTTGTACCCCTAAACATCACATTGAAATTTAATCCCCAATGTTGGAAGGGGGGCAAGGTTTGGGTCACGGGAGTGTATCCCTCATGAATGGCTTGGTGCCTTCTCTTGGTAATGAGTGAGTTCTCACTCTATTCAAAGAGCCTGGCACCTCCTTAAACCCCCCTTCCTTCTCTGGCCATGTGAGCTCTGCACAAGCTAGACTCCCCTTCTTCCACCAGGAGTCAAAGCCACCTGAGGTTTTCGCCAGGAGCAGATGCTGGTGCCATGCTTCTTGCACATCCTGCAGAATCATGTGTCAAATAAATGTCTTTTCTTTATAAATTACCCAGCCTCAGGTACTCCTTTATAGCAATCCAAATGGACCAAGATAGACTCATACTAGTTCTATGCTTTATAACTGTTGAGTCCTTATTTATACAAAGAAAAGCTTTGCAATTCTGGCTCAGAAAAGATTTAATTAAAATCTTAGCTAAGGATCCTCATTCTCTTTACTTTCAATATGGAGAAAAGAAAGAGAAGTATTTATTTTTCCAGTAGCTTTCAGTTGATAATTTTAGGATTTAATAGCTAAATTATAACAGCACAAGTAAAATTTTATGTTGGTAATTTAATTTCTGGGATGCCCTTAGCTAATAAATACACTTGGTGATTAGAAAAATGGAACATCAGGGTGGGCGCAGTGGCTGATGCCTGTAATCCCAGCACTTTGGAAGGCCAAGGTGGGCGTATCACCTGAGGTCAGGAGTTCAAGACCAGCCTGGCCAACATGGTGAAATGCCATCTCTACTAAAAATACAAAAATTAGCTGAGCGTGGTGGCACACACCTGTAATCCCAGCTATTTGGGAAGACGAGGCAGCATTGCTCAGCTTCTGAGCAATTTGAGAGAGAATTGCTTGAATCTGGGAGGCAGAGGTTGCAGCGAGCTGAGGTCACGTCACTGCACTCCAGCCTGGGTGACAGAGGAAGACTCCATCTCAAAAAAAAAAAAAAAAAAAAAAAAAGAAAAGAAAAGAAAAATGTAACATCAGGTAGAATTATCCAAGTTTTTTTTTTTTTTTTTTTTTTTTTTAAGGCCAAACAAAAATCCATCACAATTCTGGCATTTACTTTAAATGATAGGGTATTAGGCCGTATTTGTCAATCTCTTGTAAAGAAATGAGGGTGTTTTATATTTACCTGACTATGTCTTTCTACCTCCACCACCCTTTCCATATTCATTCAAGTAAATTATAAAAGTAAGGCAGTTACTGAGCCCAATACTCACTGATAACAAAGCAGGAAGATTACGGGTATGAATCAGAGTGGAGATGACTCATCAAAAGCCAAATGTTTGTATGGAAATCTCCCCTAAAATGGCACAAAAGCAAATATTTATAAACATGTTAACAAAGCATTGTGGAACTCTTGGGAGAAGGGGTTAAAATATTGCCACACATTCCTAATTACACCATTACAATAAAACATTGCTTTGCTAACATGAAGTCTGACCCAGGCTCTAAACTCTTTAGCAATGGGGTTGCTATAATTGGCTATAATTAGGCCTGATCCTGACTCACAGTGTGTCCGGAATTGGTGGGTTCTTGGTCTCACTGACTTCAAGAATGAAGCCGCAGACCCTCGCGGTGAGTGTTACAGCTCTTAAGTTGGCGCGTCTGGAGTTTGTTCCTTCTGATGGTCAGATGTGTTCGGAGTTTCTTCCTTCTGGTGAGTTCGTGGTCTCGCTGGCTCAGGAGTGAAGCTGCAGACCTTCGCGGTGAGTGTTACAGCTCTTAAGGCGGCGCCTCTGGAGTTGTCCGTTCCTCCCGGTGGGCTCCTGGTCTCGCTGGCTTCAGGTGTGAAGCTGCAGACCTTCCCGGTGAGTGTTACAGCTCATAAAAGCAGTGTGAACCCAGAGAGTGAGCAGTAGCAAGATTTACTGCAAAGGGCAAAAGAACAAACCTCCCACAGCGTGAAAGTGGACCGAGCTGGTTGCCACCGCTGGCTCGGGCAGCCTGCTTTTACTCTCTTATCTGGCCCCACCCATATCCTGCTGATTGGTAGAGCCCAGTGGTCTGTTTTGACAGGGCACTGATTGGTGTGTTTACAATCCCGGAGCTAAACACAAAGGTTCTCCACCTCCCCACCAGATTAGCTAGATACAGAGTGTGGACACAAAGGTTCTCCAAGGCCCCACCAGAGTAGCTAGATACAGAGTGTCGATTGGTGCATTCACAAACCCTAAGCTAGACACAGGGTGCTGATTGGTGTATTTACAAACCTTGAGCTAGATACAGAGTGCCGATTGGTGTATTTACAATCCCTCAGCTAGACATAAAAGTTCTCCAAGGTCCCACCAGAGGAGCTAGATACAGAGTGTGGATTGGTGCATTCACAAACCCTGAGCTAAACACAGGGTGCTGACTTGTGTATTTACAATCCCTGAGCTAGGCATAAAGGTTCTCCACGTCCCCACCAGACTCAGGAGCCCAGCTGGCTTCACGGAGTGGATCCCGCACTGGGGCTGCAGATGGAGCTGCCTGCCAGTCCCGCGCTGTGTGCCCCCACTCCTCAGTCCTTGGGTGGTCGATGGGACTGGGCGCCATGGAGCAGGGGGTGGCGCTGGTCGAGGAGGCTCGGGCCGCACAGGAGCCCACGGAGGGGGTGGGAGGCTCAGGCATGGCGGGCTGCAGGTCCCGAGCCCTGCCCGGCGGGAAGGCACCTAAGGCCCAGTGAGAAATCGAGTGCAGCGCCGGTGGGCCGGCACTGCTGGGGGACCCAGTACACCCTCCGCAGCCGCTGGCCCGGGTGCTAAGCCCCTCATTGCCGGGGCCGGCAGGGCCGGCCAGCTGCTCTGAGTGCGGGGCCCGCCAAGCCCACGCCCACCCGGAACTCCAGCTAGCCCGCAAGCGCCGCGCGCAGCCCCGGTTCCCGCTCGCGCCTCTCCCTCCACACTTCCCTGCAAGCTGAGGGAGCCGGCTCCGGCCTTGGCCAGCCCAGAAAAGGGCTCCCACAGTGCAGCGGTGGGCTGAAGGGCTCCTCAAGTGCCACCAAAGTGGGAGCCCAGGCAGAGGAGGCGCCGAGAGCGAGCGAGGGCTGTGAGGACTGACAGCACGCTGTCACCTCTCAACAGTACTTCTTATTTTGAGATATCATTCTATTTTGATAACTTCAGCCTCTCTCTATTTTTCCTTTTTTTTTTTTTTTCTTGAGACGGAGTCTTGCTCTGTTGCCCAGGCTGGAGTGCAAGTGGCGCAATCTCGGCTCACTGCAACCTCTGCCTCCTGGGTTCAAGCGATTCTCCTGCCTCAGCCTCCCGAGTAGCTGGGATTACAGGCATGTGCCACCATAACCGGCTAACTTCTGTATTTTTAGTAGAGATGGGGTTTCGCCATGTTGGCCTGGCTGGTCTCAAACTCCTGACCTCAAGTGATCCCCTCGCCCAAAGTGCTAGGATTACAGGTGTGAGCCACCACGCCCGGCCTGTTTTTCTTTCCTTTTTTGAAGACAAGGTCTTGCACTGTTGCCCAGGCTGGGGTTCAGTGGTGTGATCATAGCTCACTGCAGCCTCCAATTCCTGGCCTCAAGCAATCCTCCTGAGTCAGCCTCCCAAAGTGCTGGGATTACAGGTGTAAGCCACTGCACCTGGACTATCTCTATTTTGAATGCATCAAAAATACATGTGCTACTTATGACAATTTTAAGTTTTCTGTAGATATTCCTCTTAATTGCAATCTGTACAGAGGACACAAGAAAAGGGCGACTAGAAATGGAAATTTGTTTCTTGATGAGGAAATCTTCAAGTAATGTAAGTATACATTTAAATTCTGCACCAGGATGTTGCCTATTTTTTTAAATGACTTTCTTTGTCCTCCAAGTAAATATAGAATGGCTGTTTGCTTTAATTCTAACAGATACTTTTGGCACATTCCAGGTTCTTGCTTAGACTTCTCAGGCTCTAATTTGAAACCCCAGGGTCCGTTACCCAGACTGATCTGGGGCCTATGGTAAGTCAGCTCCTGTTAGAAGCTGCTTTCAGATAGGAGGTGATGATGGAGGTGGTGGAAGGCTAGTGTTTCTCTATCTGGTCCACATTTGAAAAGGCATCAGAAATTCAGGAGGTAATTAGGCCAAGGGGCAAGCTCTCCTGCTAAACCAAGCTTTCTGTCCTTTTTCTGTGACTTCTACTGGGGATCTTGAGTTTGTTGGCATATTTTAAAAAGGACATTGAGCCATGTAGGTATCTATGATTGAACTCATCGTTGAAGTAGGAAGCAGTACTCTTTCAGAATTTTATCTTGTATACAAGAAACCGGTGGAAAGTACTTAGGATGGTGGCTGTAAGAGATGCAAGTATCAAGGAGATATAATGTCATTTTGGATCTGCATAGTTGGGGCTTGTGTTATCTATTTCTGTTGTAAAAACGTGATGAGTCTATGTGGACCATGGTTACAGATACAACCCTGCTTCCCTCAGTCAAGATCATGAGAAAATAGGTTCTCTGGATAACTGGATTTCCCAGATTTCTGAAGCTTTGCCTATTAGGCACAACAATGTAAATAAAATAAAATAATAAAATAAAATAAAATAACCATAGAAAGTGGAAGAATCTCTGTGGAGTATGGCAGAAGGGGGTGGGGCAAAAGAGTGGAAGCTTTAACTTCTATATGCTCTTCTGTATGAATACATTTTAAGTTAACTAATATGTATTACTTTTACTATTTTAAAAGTTTACTTGAAACCATTTTTATGTAAGTATATATATAACTTATATGTTGTAAGTATATAAGTATAACTTATATAAGTTATAAGTATATAAGTATAACTTATATACTTATATAAGTTGCCTTTCTAAACAGTGCCACAATGAGATTTATTCTGATGATTCACCATCATCATTATAAAAGTCAATTCCTCCCTATGCCATAAAGCAATGGCACCCTCAAACAGTCCTGGAGTATATGGAATGGTTTATTCCTACACTAACTCTCCTCAAATTTTTTATTTGTTTCACATAAATTTTCTGCTGTTTGCTTTGCTATGAGATGGTCAGCTGTCATTCCACATGGACAGAATTTGGCCTGTGTTTAGCAGCCTCCCTTAAGAAAAATTTTGTTTTAGAGACAGGGTCTGGCTCTGTCACCCAGGCTGTATATAGTTCAGTGATATGAGCACAGCTCACTGCAGCTTCAAACTCCTGGGTTTGAGTAATCCTCCTACCTCAGCTTCCCAAGTAGCTGGGACTGTATGCATGAGCCTCAGTGCCTGGCAAGAATTTTCTTGTTTTAATTTAATGCTCCTAATTAGCTAGGTGGTTGGTAAGTCACATAAACTAACTTGTTAGAAGTGAACATAAAATAAAATTAAATGGGCATATAATGAATACCAAAGGGTCACTCTTGTGAGCAGTGTACCAAGAATATAGCTTTCATGCATTTATTTGAAGGTCTCTATCTTATTCTTTGTATCTGGATCTCAGCTATGTTTTAGATATTATATGTCACTGGATAAAAGAGCTATAGATAAAGGAAGTGATGTTCTGCTGTCATTTAATAAAATACTTCCAACATTTCTTCCCCGCTTTTTGAAAGTATTCAATGGTGGTCCAGGTAGATGCCTGTGATGTTGAATTGGAGTTTTTCTCACTCTCCAGGCTAGTTGAGATGATAGACCTGGATGTGCTGCCAGTTCTAGAATAATATTTAAACCAGAAGTAATTGCCAGCATTTGGATAACCAATGACTCATTTATAGTAAATATTCCCTGGCTTTTATGCTCTCAGTACTCTTGAATATGTATCAGGTTTACCAAAACCATATGAAAAAAACATACATGTAGGCTCTAGTCTACTAGGTAGATCAGACAAGACCAGCTGATTCACAGATATATGGAAATAGATCAAATACATAGCATGTGTTTGAAAGGAACACTTTAGGTTAGACAGGGAGTGGGGATTTTTTGACAATCCTTCTGAACGTGAGTAAGAGTGTAGGTTTGCATGGGTGAGAGTGTGGGTGTATACGTCTGTGGGTGTCAGAAAGAGACAGCCAGAGATAGATGGCTGCAGTTCCTAGCTAGTAAAATGACAGTAATAGTAAAATAAATTTAAAGGCATAGAGCTTTATGGAGCCCTTTAAAATAGTTTTAGATAAACAATGTCTACAGACTTACCTGAAATACCAATTGCTTCCTGCAAAGAATTTAAATTACCCCTCCTTATACAATACCAGGCAATTTTCATTTACCACTAATTTGAAATTTGGTAATTATCACAAATGAAACCCTATCTTACATTCCTAGCAGTCAAAATTTTTTAAATGAGAAAATTGAGATAAATTGGTTGTATTTCTCATCTAGAAAATGACCTTCAGCTGTTCATAGGCCAAGAAATGACAGCAAATAACTTGCCAAAGAAAAAAGAGCTAAAATGGGTAATAGGAGAAGCAGAATTTTATCTACAGTGATAAAAGATGATTTCTGATACACTTACCAGCATCTAGTAATTGGGCAACACAAAAATGTAAAAAGCGGGAATTGCCTATATAATTACTTGCCTGGTTTTACCTGGGAGAATAATGTAGATGACATGGAGTCTATGCATAGAAACGCCATTTAACAAGAAATTCCCAGATTCTCATTGTTTTTCGATAATTCCATGATGGCAAGTTTGAATTTATGTGCAAGTTGAGAGTTTACAAAGCTACACAGAATATCACCTGAAACTAAAGCAAATAACGCCAGAAAGAAAGAGGTGATGGATCAATATGCATAGATGGGATCATTCACTATGCTGTTTTGAGCCCCTCTGGTGTGCCTCCTCCCCGTGTTTGTTTCTAGAATTCTGGCCGTGCACCTGTCCTCAGAAAACTCAACCCTTGAATTAACAGTTAAAGAAGCTGATAGACACTGTTTGTGCTAAGTGCTATTACACAGATGTCAATGGAAGATGCAATTATTAATTCTTCACCTACCAATGGTGATCTTTTTTCCAAAGCAGAACTATTTTTTCTAATTATAAAAATAATGCACGCTCATTATAAAAATTCAGATATGATAGAAAAGTATCATTTGCTCATGTAAGGAAAATTCACTTAAAGCCATTAGACACTAAAAGGAGAAAAGAATCAGGGCTTCCTTACATATTCCTCCTTTGTAAGCGAACCTCTCCACTCCTTGCCATACATCACTTTTCATTATTAACTGGAGGAGAAAAGGTCATGCAATGTACTTGCCTAGTGGGCCAGAGACCTGGCTCACTCTTTGTTGCTACTACCCTTTATGGCCATGCACTATTATTAGTTTTCACATAATGTAAGCGCAATATAAATTTGTTTCACGAGCTACTTTAGACTTGGAAAAATCCAAAACAATTGCATCTGCTTCTTGTGCGTTAGTAAGATCACTCCTGCACTCCTAAGGAGGAAGTTCTCGCCTCTATTCTAAAGTCCTGATTCTTTATCTCTTCTTCCCTGTCACAGTTAGGAAGTCAAATCCCACTTAACTAGTGTGTGGATGAGCAATGGCAGCCATGAACCTTCACTAGGTTTGGGGCTCTTAATGTGGAGGCTGAATAAGATACAGAGAATGTGAGAGCCTTGTGCTAGTCAGAGCAGGATAGACTTATGTTGCAGTTACCCAATTAATCTGAATCCACAGCGGCTTAACACAAGAAAGGTTTGTTTCTTGATCATGCTACATATTCATCATGGATGGGAGGGGCCCTCACTCTAGGACTCAGGATGATGGAGGTTCTGCCATCGTGCAGCTGCATCTGCTCCCTATTACCATGCCCTTTTTTTTTTTTTTTTAAACCATTAATTCCAATTTGAGTTGGCTGAAAATAGCAACATGCCTGGATTTGTCAGGCCAATTTCTGTAACAATTAGTTGTCTCTGGTTTTTAGAATTCTGGGTAATTTTTCTTTTGTTTATCTGAATGTTATAGTTTGTCTATAATCTCAGGGGTTTAAGACAATAGAATTTAAGCCAGGTGTGGAGACTTATGCCTGTAATACCAGCTCTTTGGGAGAGCTCAGGAATTCGAGACCAGCCTGGGCAACATAGTGAAACCCCGTCCCTACAAAAAATACAAAAATTAGCTGGCCTGCAGTCCCAGCTACTCGGGAGGCTAAGGTGAGAGGATCATTTGAGCCTGGGAGACAGAGGTTGCAGTAAACTGTGTTCATGCCCCTGCACTCCAGCCTGGGTGACAGAGTGAGACACTGTATCAAAAAACCAAAAAAAGACAGTAGAACTTATTAATTGCACGTGTAATAGTTCGGTGTGGCTATTCAATGAGCTGCCTTGCATGAGGTGATTCAGGGACATGGGCTCCTCCTTCCTCTACCATCCCCCAGGCCTTTAGAGTCCTCTGCTGGTTCCTCTATATCAGGCAGAGAGACAGAAGAAGAAAAGGATCAGGGGCCAGGTTTGGAAGCAGCATCTATCATTTCCACCCACAATTCTGTTGGCCAGAATTCATGATCACACTTAACCTCAAGGGAGCCTGGGAGCTGTAGTCGTCTGTGTGCACAGGAGGAAAAGGAAGAGGTTTGGTGACAGTCTCAGAAGAGGAACTAAAGAATCTGACTGCAGTTAGATATGTCTGAGGAAAAGAACATTATTTCTATTGCATTGTTCTTATTTCCTTCATTTATACTTATTGTTTCTCACATGTTTATTTCATTTTCTTTTAAAACCAGCTTTTAAAAATGTTAATATCCAGCTTTGTTGAGAGTATACAAAGATGAACATAATAACACTTAGCTGGTTGGCATATGAACTGACATAATCTTACTGAAGGGAAATTTGTGTATATGAATCAAAAACCTTTAAAGGACTATAAGCACCAATTCTGCTTCCAGAATTTTATCCTGGGGAAATAAGCAGGTAATAGAAACAGATGTATGGATTTATCATAGCATTGCTTATAGTGGTGAAACACTTCCATGACATAAATGTCCAACAATTGGAAGTAAAATAATAATGCTACTTTTAATAAATATCATGTGGCCATGAATGATTCCATAGATGTCTATTTAGTGAAATTGAATGATATTCCTTATACATTAAGAGAAAATACAAGTTCACAATCTCTATGTCTGGAATATTCCCATTCTGGTTTTTCAAAGGATGATTTTACACACACACACACATATATCAGGAATGTGTGTGTGTGTGTGTGGTGCGTGTGTGTGTGTGCATGATTTTTTTACCTAATTATTTTTTTCTGGGCATTCTGAATCTGGGTGAGTTTCTTTTTTTTTCCTTGTGTTTTCCATATAAACAGGTGATGTTGTCTAAAAAAGAAATCTTTCTTATTTTAAAGCAAAAAACCCAAACGGCTTAATATTTAAAACAAAAACACAGTTTTAACTCATAGGCATCTCAAAGGAAAAACAAAACAAAATAGCACCTGCTTACCCACACTGGCTCGGATAAAGGGCAACAAACATCTCTTCCAGATGGACCTTGCCTGAACACCTGGAGGAATCTAGATTGGGGTGTGGGGTGTGTGGGGGTGGGTTACATGCCATATTCTTGACTGGGCCCTTGTGTCTGCATCGGGCTTAAGCAGATTGTCGGGTCCATGCATAGTTGCTGTTCATTCCTCACCTCCCTCACTCTGACAATGGTCTGCTTTCTTTTCCCTGAGTAGGAAACCTGCAGAGGCAGCTGGCTTGTGATACTTTGTGTAGGCATGTGAGTTACATGCAAATCACATGCAGAGTCACTCAGAATCTTTTCTCAGATGGTCCAAGTCAAGAATATTTGTCTTGTCTGTAGTATTATACCTAAAAACGGGCATGTACTTATGATATTTCTCTTAATTTCTCCCAGAATAAGTCAAATTACTGTAAGAAGAGGTTTCAGCTTTTAAGTTCACTATTCTTTTTGGAGTTATCCATGCATGCATGCTTACAAAAATTAAATTATTTTCAAAGACAGAATAATTTTTCCACCACAGTTAAACTCAAAGTGAAGAGCTAGAACATAATTTCCTCTAAGAATAGACATTCTTTATAGTTCAAATTACTTGCAATATGGATTTATAATAGCTGAAAGATGGGACAAAATTTTAATCACTTTCAGTATTAAGAATAGTGATTTTATGAACTGTAGACTTCACTCAGCAAAATCACACATCTCTGTCACCTACACACACTTTCTTTCTTTCTTTTTTTTTTTTTTTTTGAGACAGAGTGTCGCTCTGTCACCCAGGCTGGAGTGTAATGGCGCGATCTTGGCTCACTGCAAGCTCCGCCTTCTGGGTTCATGCTATTCTCCTGCCTCAGCCTCCCAAGTAGCTGGGACTACAGGCGCCTGCCACCATGCCCGGCTAATTTTTTGTATTTTTAGTAGAGACGGGTTTCACCGTATTAGCCAGGATGGTCTCGATCTCCTGACCTCGTGATCCACCCGCCTCAGCCTCCCAAAGTGCTGGGAATACAGGAGTGTGCCACCACGCCCGGCTACAAAGTTCACATCTGCTAAAATTATATTCACTCACAAATTCAAAGAAGTGTACTATTTATTTAGAGACAAGATCTTGCTCTGCCACCCAGGCTGGAGGGCAGCAGGGCGATCAGTGCTCACTGCAGCCTTGACCTCTTGGGTTCAAGTGATCCTCCTACCTCAGCCTCCTGAGTAGCTGGGACTAAAGTGTGCATGCCACCATGCCTGGCAAAAGATGTGTACTTTTTGAAAGACATTATCTACAATAAAAAATCAAAGCCAATCTTGGTTCTCTATTAAAAAATCAACTTGTGTAAAATCAGTATACTCATCAGAAAATTATTATAAAACTAAGACAAAACACAACATACCAAAATGTCATTTTGTTTGCTATATTTCAACACCCTATACTTGCCTAGGTTGCCTTTTGGTTTTTCAAACAGGATGAAAAAGAGGAAGTGCTGATAATTATATGTAACTCTTGTTGATTTTATTGATTAGCAGTAAGTTGAGAATTTTCTTTTCCAACAGAGGAAAATAAGATGTTAACTCTCATAATCACTTAGGATTTATTTATTTATTTATTTATTTTAGAGATGAGCCCTCTATGTTATCCAGGATGGCCTCAAACCCCTGGGCTCAAGGAATCCTCCCAACTCGGTCTCCCAAGTAGCTGGGACTATAGGTGCTGGTGACTACACCTGACTCACTCAGAATTTTAACAGGGGGTAAGAGAGAATTAGTCCCTGAGGGGAGGGGAAATAAAGTGCTAGTGTTGGGGGCGAAAGGTCTAGGAAAGAGACTAGTGGTGGACCCGTTGCCTCCTTTATTTTCCTGGTTAGGCTCAGGCTGTATGTTTCCATAAGCTACTGTCTTGCTAAGATGGCTTTGCCACCATGAAGGATGCGGGGATCAACTAAAGGTGTCTTGGGGGATAGCCTTGAGCTCAGTCCTCAATGTTACTTCTCCTCTCTGAGACTTTGTCTCCTCATTCTTGGCTACTACCCTTGAGTGCCAGCTCTAAATGCTCATCCTCTGCTCCCGACTCACCATTTCCAGCATCTCACTTCCTCAGTT
Source organism: Pongo pygmaeus (assembly GCF_028885625.2). Lineage (NCBI taxonomy): Eukaryota > Metazoa > Chordata > Mammalia > Primates > Hominidae > Pongo > Pongo pygmaeus. The sequence continues at coordinate 90,754,005 of NC_072384.2, forward strand.
CCATCATCAACCACTGGTAAAAGACCTTGGTTAGTCTGGGACTTTCATCCTCAACCACTGCCTGGGGCTGGCTGCCCAGAGGACATGGTGCTTTTCCATGGCTGAAAATAGATGTGTGGGGCAGGTTTGCTGCAACCAGCAGAAAGCAGAGAGAGAAAGCAGCTTGCTAATCTCACCTGAAAACGACCCTACAACCGTGTAGGGACCAGTGGGAGGGGCTAACCCAAGTATAGAGGTACCTGAGTGTACAATTTGCTCTCTGATAATCAGAGATCAAACAGTAATGGGCAAGAGAAAAGAGTAAAACTTAGCGACTCAAACTTATTTTGTTTTGAATCTATTTGACAAAGAAGCTGTCTGATGTTTTCTTATACACCCACTCATGTTCTCGCTAGCCCTCAGCCATCTTCCAATCCCGCCCTTTCATACAATTCTGCCTCCAGCACATATATTTTGGCTCACTACCCTGATTCTCCCACCTGCCAATCAGTGAACCCATTTCCATGCTTTTGAACTCTTCACTGTTACCGCACAGATAAGCATGATGCATGATGTGCGTGATGCTTATCTATGGGATGTCCCTTGAGCATGCAGGCATTGCTGCATCTGGAACAGGCTTTTCTATAGGTGAGCAGGTTCTTCGGTTAACCTGTGTGGCTATACTATTACATTATGGAACATGTAGGTGTGTGCATCTCTACTGTGTGGACAGTTGAATCCTGACGGTGCTTTAACTCAATCACTGTATATACACACTGCAGATTGCAAGATGTAGGCATGAACATGCCAAGAGGTGTGTTGATCTGGGTATCTCTGCTTTAGGGACCTGGGTGGTGTTTGTGTGTGAGTCTGCATATGAGTACACCTGGATGTGTGTCTCAAGGCCCTGCTGATCGCTTCCTACAAAGTTTGACTGTATGCTTCCAAATCGCTCCACTTATTAATATTACTTTTTTTCTTTCTGAATAATTTTACTGTGGCAAAATATGTATAACATTAAGTTTGTTCTTTTAACCAATTTTTTCTTTTCTTTAATTTTTTTTTTTTTTTTTAGAGACAAAGTATTACTATGTTGCCCAGGCTGGTCTTGAACTCCTGGGCTAAAATGATCCTCCTGCCTCAGCTTCCCAAGTGCTGGGAGTACAGGCATGAACCACCATGCGTGGCTATTTTAACAAATTTTAAGTGTACAACTTAATAGCATTAATTACATTCACAGTGTTGGGCAAACAATCACCGTTCCCCACATTTTTCAACATCCAAACAGAAATTCTGAAACCATTAAGAAATAACTCCCTCTCCTCCTGTCCCCCAAGTCCCTGATAACCTCTAATCTACTCTCCATCTCTATGAATTCACCCATTCTAGATATATCATGTAAGTGGAATCATGCAACATTTATCCTTTTGTTTCTGGTTTATTTCATTTAGCATAATATTTTCAAGGTTCATTCATGTTGTAACATGTTCATAATTTCATTTCTTTGGCTGAATAACATTCCACTGTGTATATATATCACATTCGATTTTTTCATTCATCTGGTCACTGACAGTTGAGTTGTTTTCAACTTTTGGCTGTTGTAAATAAAGCTGCTATGAACATTGCCATTCAAGTATCTATTCAATCCCTGTTTTTCATTCTTTCGGGTATATACCTAAGAATGGAATTGCTGGGAAAGGGAGTAATTCTAGGCTTAGCTTTTTAAGGAACCACAATAGTGTTTCAACAGTGGTTGCACCATTTTACATTGCCATTAGTAATGTATGAGGGTTCCAATTTCGCCACATTCTCACAATACTTCTTTTATTTTCTTTTTATTTTATTATAGCCACTCTAGTAAATGCAAATAGGTATCTCATTGTGATTTGGATTCACATTTCTCTAAGGATTATTGTTGTAGAACATTTTTATGTGCTTATTGGCTATTTTTATATTTTCTTTGGAGAAATGTCTATTCAAATCCTTTGCCCATTTTAAAATTGGGTGGCTTATCTTTTTTTTTATTAAGTTCTTTATATATGCTGGATATTTACCCATTGTCAGATATTTTTTGTTTGTTTGTTTGTTTGTTTTATGATTATACTTCAAGTTCTAGGGTACATGTGCACAACGTACAGGTTTGTTACATATGTATACATGTGCCATGTTGGTGTGCTGCACCCATTAACTCATCATTTACATTAGGTATATCTCCTAATGCTTTCCCTCCCACCTCCCCCCACCCCACAACAGGCCCTGGTGTGTGATGTTCCCCTTCCTGTGTCCATGTGTTCTCATTGTACAATTCCCACCTATGAGTGAGAACACGTGGTGTTTGGTTTTTTGTCCTTGCGATAGTTTGCTGAGAATGATGGTTTCCAGTTTCATCCATGTCCCTACAAAGGACATGAACTCATCATTTTTTATGGCTGCATAGTATTCCATGGTGTATATGTGCCACATTTTCTTAATCCAGTCTATCATTGTTGGACATTTGGGTTGGTTCCAAGTCTTTGCTATTGTGAATAGTGCTGCAATAAACATATGTGTGCATGTGTCTTTATAGCAGCATGATTTATAATCCTTTGAGTGTATACCCAGTAATGGGATGGCTGGGTCAAATGGTATTTCTAGTTCTAGATCCCTGAGGAATCGCCACACTGACTTCCACAACAGTTGAACTAGTTTACAGTCCCACCAACAATGTAAAAGTGTTCCTATTTCTCCACATCCTCTCCAGCACCTGTTGTTCCCTGACTTTTTAATGATCGCCATTCTAACTGGTGTGAGATGGTATCTCATTGTGGTTTTGATTTGCATTTCTCTGATGGCCAGTGTTGATGAGCATTTTTTCATGTGTCTGTCGGCTGCATAAATGTCTTTTTTTGAGAAGTGTCTGTTCATATCCTTCGCCCACTTGTTGATGGGGTTGTTTGTTTTTTTGTTGTAAATTTGAGTTCTTTGTAGATTCTGGATATTAGCCCTTTGTCAGATGAGTAGATTGCAAAAATTTTCTCCCATTCTGTAGGTTGCCTGTTCACTCTGATGGTAGTTTCTTTTGCTGTGCAGAAGCTCTTGAGTTTAATTAGATCCCATTTGTCAATTTTGGCTTTTGTTGCCATTGCTTTTGGTGTTTTAGACATGAAGTCCTTGCCCATGCCTATGTCCTGAATGGTATTGCCTAGGTTTTCTTCTAGGGTTTTTATGGTTTTAGGTCTGACATTTAAGTCTTTAATCCATCTTGAATTAATTTTTGTTTAAGGTGTAAGGAAGGGATCCAGTTTCAGCTTTCTACATATGGCTAGCCAGTTTTCCCAGCACCATTTATTAAATAGGGAATCCTTTCCCCATTTCTTGTTTTTGTCAGGTTTGTCAAAGATCAGATAGTTGTAGATATGTAGCATTATTTCTGAGGGCTCTGTTCTGTTCCATTGGTCTATATCTCTGTTTTGGTACCAGTACCATGCTGTTTTGGTTACTGTAGCCTTGTCGTATAGTTTGAAGTCAGGTAGCGTGATGCCTCCAGCTTTGTTCTTTTGGCTTAGGACTGACTTGGCAATGTGGGCTCTTTTTTGGTTCCATATGAACTTTAAAGTAGTTTTTTCCAATTCTGTGAAGAAAGTCATTGGTAGCTTGATGGGGATGGCATTGAATCTATAAATTACTGTGGGCAGTATGGCCATTTTCACAATATTGATTCTTCCTATCTATGAGTATGGAATGTTCTTTCATTTGTTTGTATCCTCTTTTATTTCATTGAGCAGTGGTTTGTAGTTCTCCTTGAAGAGGTCCTTCACATCCCTTGTAAGTTGGATTCGTAGGTATTTTATTCTCTTTGTAGCAATTGTGAATGGGAGTTCACTCATGATTTGGCTCTCTGTTTGTCTGTTATTGGTGTATAAGAATGCTTGTGATTTTTGCACATTGATTTTGTATCCTAAGACTTTGCTGAAGTTGCTTATCAGCTTAAGGAGATTTTGGGCTGAGACAATGGGGTTTTCTAGATATACAATCATGTCATCCACAAACAGGGACAATTTGATTTCCTCTTTTCCTAATTGAATACCCTTTATTTCATTCTCCTGAGCATTTAGTGCTATAAATTTCCCTCCACACACTGCTTTGAATGTGTCCCAGAGATTCTGGTATGTTATGTCTTTGTTCTCATTGGTTTCAAAGAACATCTTTATTTCTGCCTTCATTTCGTTATGTACCCAGTAGTCATTCAGGAGCAGGTTGTTCAGTTTCCATGTAGTTGAGCAGTTTTGAGTGAGTTTCTTAGTCCTGAGTTCTAGTTTGATTGCACTGTGGTCTGAGAGACAGTTTGTTATAATTTCTGTTCTTTTACATTTACTGAGGAGTGCTTTACTTCCAACTATGTGGTCAATTTTGGAATAGGTGTGGTGCTGAAAAGAATGTATATTCTGTTGATTTGGGGTGGAGAGTTCTGTAGATGTCTATTAGGCTTGTAGAGTTTCTGCCGAGAGAGCAGCTGTTAGTCTGATGGGCTTCCCTTTGTGGGTAATCCAACCTTTCTCTCTGGCTGCTCTTAACATTTTTTCCTTCATTTCAACTTTGGTGAATCTGACAATTATGTGTCTTGGATTTGGTCTTCTCGAGGAGTATCTTTGTGGCGTTCTCTGTACTTCCTGAATTTGAATGTTGGCCTGCCTTGCTAGATTGGGGAAGTTCTCCTGGATAATATCCTGCAGAGTGTTTTCCAACTTGGTTCCATTCTCCCCATCACTTTCAGGTACACCAATCAGACGTAGATTTGGTCTTTTCACATAGTCCCATATTTCTTGGAGGCTTTGTTCGTTTCTTTTTATTCTTTTTTCTCTAAACTTCTCTTCTCACTTCATTTCATTCATTTGATCTTCCATCACTGATAACCTTTCTTCCAGTTGATTGAATTGGCTACTGACGCTTGTGCATTCGTCACGTAGTTCTCGTGCCGTGGTTTTCAGCTCTGTCAGGTCCTTTAAGGACTTCTCTGCATTGGTTATTCTAGTTAGCCATTCATCTAATATTTTTTCACGGTTTTTAACTTCTTTGCCATGGGTTTGAACTTCCTCCCTTAGCTCGGAGAAGTTTGATCATCTGAAGCCTTCTTCCCTCAACTCGTCAAAGTCATTCTCCGTCCAGCTTTGGTCCGTTGCTGGTGAGGAGCTGCGTTCCTTCGGAGGAGGAGAGGCGCTCTGATTTTTAGAATTTTCAGTTTTTCTGCTCTGTTTTTTCCCCCATCTTTGTGATTTTATCTACCTTTGGTCTTTGATGGTGGTGACGGACAGATGGGGTTTTGGTGTGGATGTCCTTTCTGTTTGTTAGTTTTCCTTCTAACTGTCAGGACCCTCAGCTGCAGGTCTGTTGGAGTTTGCCAGAGTTCCACTCCAGCCCTGTTTGCCTGGGTATCGGCAGCCGAGGCTGCAGAACAGCGAATATTGGTGAACAGCAAATGTTGCTGCCTGATCGTTCCTCTGGAAGTTTTGTCTCAGAGGGGTACCCGGCTGTGTGAGGTGTCAGTCTGCCCCTACTGGGGGGTGCCTCCCAGTTAGGCTACTCAGGGGTCAGGGACCCACTTGAGGAGGCAGTCTGTCCGTTCTCAGAACTCAAGCTGGGTGCTGGGAGAACCACTACTGTCTTCAAAGCTGTCAGACAGGGACATTTAAATCTGCAGAGGTTTCTGCTGCCTTTCGTTTGCCTATGCCCTGCCTCCAGAGGTGGAATCTACAGAGGCAGGCAGGCCTCCTTGAGCTGTGGTGGGTTCCACCCAGTTCGAGTTTCCCAGCTGCTTTGTTTACCTACTCAAGCCTCAGCAATGGCGGGCGCCCCTCCCCCAGCCTTGCTGCCACCTTGCAGTTTGATCTCAGACTGCTGTGCTAGCAACGAGTGAGGCTCTGTGGGTGTAAGATCCTCCGAACCAGCCACGGGGTATAATATCCTAGTGTGACGTTTGCTAAGACCGTCGGAAAACGCAGTATTAGGGTGGGAGTGACCCGATTTTCCAGGTGCCGTCTCTCACCCCTTTCCTTGGCTAGGAAAGGGAATTCCCTGACCCCTTGTGCTTCCTGGGTGAGGCCATGCCTTGCCCTGCTTCAGCTCACACTCGGTGTGCTGCATCCACTGTCCTGCACCCACTGTCAGACAGTCCTCAGTGAGATGAACCTGGTACCTTAGTTGGAAATGCAGAAATCATTCGTCTTCTGCATCACTCACACTGGGAGCTGTAGACTGGAGCTGTTCCTATTCGGCCATCTTGGAACTGCCCCACTCAGATATTTTTATTTATAAATATTTTCTCTAATTCTATAAGTTGTCTTTTTACTTTCTTGATATCATCCTTTAATGCAAGAAACATTTTAGTTTTGAGAATGTCCAATTTATCTATTTTTTCTTTTGTTGCTCATACTTTCAGGGTTATATCCAAATCCAAAGTAATGAAGATTTACCGCATGTTGTCTTCTAAGACTTTAGTGGTTTCAGCTCTTATATTTAGATCATTGATCCATTTTGAGTTAATGTTTTTATACGATGTGGGGTTGGGGTCAAACTTCATTCTTTTGCATGTGAAAATCCAGCTGTCCCAACATCATTTGCTGAAAAGACTGCTCTTTTTCCATTGACGGGACTTGGCACCCTAGTCAAAAATCATTTGGCCATAGAAATACAGGTTTACACTTGGACCATAAATTCTACTCCATTGGTCTATGTGTGTCTATCTTTATACCAGTACCACACTGTTTTGATTACTGTAGCTTTATAGTAACTTTTGAAATCAGGAAGTGTGAGCCCCTGACTTTGTTATTTATTTTCAAGATTGTTTTGCCTATCTAGGGTTCCTCATAATTCCATGTGTATCAGCTTTTCCAGATTGCTTTGGTAGTATTGGCATCTTAACAGTGTTAAGTTGGCCTACCCAGGAACGTGGGATGCCTTTCCATTCATTTAGGTCTTCTTTAATTTCTTTCAGCAATGTTTTTTAGTTTTCAGTGTACAAGTCTTTTACCTCCTTGATTAAATTTTTGTTTTGTTTTGCTTTATAGCACTTTTTTGTCTTGTTTTTAATTGACAAATAAAAATTGTATATATTTACAGTGTACAACATGATATTTTGAAATATGTGTGCCTTGTGGAATGACTAAACCTAGCTAATTAACATATGTATTACCTCACCTATATATAATTATTTTTGTAATGAGAAATCTTAAAATCTACTCTTGTGTGAATTTCAAGTAAACAATACATTGTTATTAACTATAGTTTTCATGTTGCACATCTCCTTGGTTAAATTTCTTCCTAGATATTTTATTCACCTTCTCCTTTGAGTTGGCTTGAAATCTTCCCCATTGTGCTTTACTACACCATAAGACGTCCATAGTACATAGAATAGTGCCTAGCACATAGCAGACACTGAACAAAGGCTAATTGAATATAAGAATCTCCAAAGTGATAGGATCTTATAACTTGACAAAAACAGTCATACAAATTCCATTCTTCTATAGACAAGGAAATGATGTTCAGAGAGATTAAGTTGCTTCCCCAAATAGCACTGCTAGCTAGGGGTAGAGCCAGACGTTCACATCTCCTGAGAGTCTCTGTGGATCAAAACATAATCATTATATGCCACGATTCTGTCTGCTGGAGTAAATAAATTGGTGTGTTTATAAACTTGAGTGCTTGTCTTTGAGGATGGAGATTTTTAAGTGTCTGTTTCTTTATTTTCTGAAATGAATCTTAAAGGATTGGTGTACCTACAAAACTACAAAACTAGTTTCACATAGCTGAGTTTCACATAGCTGAGTTAACAATTATCAACAATTGTAACAGATATATATCAGTGAGGGTATCATATATAGAAGTCTCTATAAGTGTGTGTATGTGTGTGTGTGTGTCTGTGTGTAGCAGGTAAGATGGCTGAGTGTTTTGGGAATGAATTAACCCACTAGAGTTTTCCATGGTGAGAACAGATGATCTTCCACTAGGCTTTAACTCCTAAATAATTTGTTTCATTATAGAATTATTTCCATTTAGAGAAAGAAGGGAAAAGAGAAGAACTGTGTCCCTGTTTACAAACTGGGGAATTCCTAATACGCTGCTTAAAAACAAACAAACAAACAAAAAAACCAAACATATTTATTAGCTTTTTGGCTGACTCCCAAGGTAAGGGTAAATCAACCTGGGGCAGTGTTTAGCTTTGTTTTATTTCGGTCCTTTTCCACGCAGCTGGTCAGTCTCCAGTAAGTCTCTTACCTGTCATGACACAGGCTTCTCTCAGAACCTCCCAAAGGTGTTTGGTAATCATTGATCTGGATATTGTCTCTGAGCCAATGATGTGAGACCAGAAACTCTCTGTTCCTGGACTTGGAGAGTTGCAGAGGAGAATTTCTAGTGCCTGCCCAATATTCTTTTTTCTCCTATCCTTACTAATATCTCCCCCATTTTGTGTGTGTGTGGTTGAGGGGGAGCTATAATGTGCTCAGGAAAAACAAATCAACTACTACAAATCAAACAAAAACTACATTTCTAATTCTCCTTTGCAGCTAGAGGTTGTCACTGAACCCAGGTATAAGCAAAAGTTTTTGGATGGGGCTTTCAGGAAATACCTTTAAAATGGAGCTGACAGTTAACAAGTGCCTTTTACCCTTTGTACTCTGCCCTTCTTCCTGACTGGATTATAGCCATGACACACTGGAGGTAGAGCAACCCTCCTGTAACCACAGGCACCTGTGAGGGAGAGGTTAAGACGTCACAGAGATATCAACATGGTCTCTCTTTACTGCTGAGCCAGTGCCCACTACCACCTACCTCTGAAATTTTTGTTACACAAGAAGAGTCCCAAATTTGTTTAGGGGAATCTCCTTCACCAGTAGCTCAATTCAATTCTTCATTAATGTAAGAGCTTAAAGAGCTCCCCGAGATAATTTGAGTCAATGAACTCCTATATATCTTATTGGCAAATTAGACTAATTTAGAGTATATGTTATGGAAGAATTCTGAGAAGCCAGGAAAATGGTGGTGATATAAATCTGAGTTTGAACATACTCTCTCCCAAAACAATAAAGAAGATCAAATGAAACTACATAAAACCCATGTCTTCTACATAACTAGAAGACATGAAATGTCCAAATTTCAAATTAACTGTAAATAGAAAAATAAACACCAAACCCCAGCAAGTTGCCTCCTCCACTCCTAATACAAACCCTTCAGGGAACCAACAGAGTCAGCTGGAGAAAACCCATGCAGAGTAGACAAGAGGGAAGCTAGTGGTGGACCTTAGATTGATCTGAAACAACCACCAGAGAGAGAACGTCGGCGCTAAGTTTGAAAATACTGAAAAGCACACTGGTAGATCAGGCTACTTACTACTGGGAAGGGACTTAACCATATGTGCTGCATGCGAGGAGATGGTCTTGTCCCACTTTTTGTGAGACGAGATGGTCTTGGAAGGATAAGGCATCCTGGTAAAAAGGGTCAAAGGGACCCTCTTTTAGAGGCGAGCTTTGGAAATCTTGCAGTGAGAGGGAAATTGAAGAACCTGCAAGAATCTCTTCCCTTGCAAAACTGAAGGTAACCCAACCCCTTCTCCCATCATTCCCCTTCCAAATAATAACAATAAATAATAATAATAAGTTCAATTTTAAAAAAGAAAGAAAAAGAAATTATACTTTGCCACACTGACAGAAGAGGGCGCTCTTGACCTAGGAATTTTGCAACCACCCCAACCCTTCCAGCCCTGTCCACAGAAAGGCGGATCAAAGTCTTCATCTAAGCAAAATCACCAGAATAAAAAGAACCCAAGCAATTCAACTGAGAAAAATTCTTCCCTCAAATAATGGCGAAGTGGAAGAAAACTGTAACACAACACTGAACTGAATTCAACCTCCTCAAACAAGCACTTGGGAACATGGAAAAACACTTCAAATTACACATTCAGAAACTAGGTACAGAAACAGACATAAAAAAAGAAGAAGAAATAAAATAAAAGTTGATTGAACTCAGGAAAGAAATAGAAGAAAGAATAGAAAAACCATTATAAGCATTCCTATAAGATTTTAGATAAACTGAAGTAAGACATTTTACACACATGCACACACACACCACGTGTGCTCACTATCCTTCAAGGTACATTTGAACAATTTCTTCACCATGTAGCTTTTGGGGGTTCATCCCAATTGGATATTTTGAGACATGCAATAAATGGTTCTGCTATTATTGCTATAATCACCATTACAGGTAACTGATTGGATGAGGACAGCAAGCGAGGGGAGGGAGTCTCGAGTAAAATGTCTGAGGCAAGATAATAGTTTGTCTAACTCTAGTGTTTACCTAGGCCAATGACTTTACAGATGAGATTCAGGGAGGTTACATGATGACCCAAGTTTCCCCAGAGCCAGTTAGTGACAGAAAGCACAAGGCAGAAAGTCTCCCTCTCCTTCTGTCTCCCCTTTTCCTCCTCTTACTTCAGAGGAAAATGAGTGCCTCCTCCACCCTCCAGCACCCTCAGACCCTGTCACCTCACCCCTCAGAAGGGTTCCCTCTTTTATATTCACTCTCCCCTTTTCTTCCGACCAATTCCTCCAGACAGATACTCTCTGTCACCCTCATCCTGTAAAGCAAATACTCCAAACCACCTTCCCTTGATTCTGTCACTGCTGATTTTTCTCTTATCCTCAAACTTTTTTTTTCTTTCTCTTTTTTTTTTTTTTTTTTTTGAGATGGAGTCTCACTGTCGCCCAGGCTGGAGTGCAATGGCGCGATCTCCGCTCACTGCAAGCTCCGCCTCCCAGGTTCAGGCCATTCTCCTGCCTCAGCCTCCTGAGTAGCTGGGACTACAGGCGCCCGCCACCGCCCCTACCACCACGCCCGCCTAATTTTTTGTATTTTTGCTAGAGACGGGGTTTCACCATGTTAGCCAGGATGGTCTTGATCTCCTGACCTTGGGATCCGCCCGCCTCAGCCTCCCAAAGTGCTGGGATTACAGGCGTGAGCCACCGCGCCCAGCCATCCTTAAACTTTTAAAAGAACTTGATACCAACTGTCGGCTCTCCCTCTCAACTCACTCCTAAAATTCTTGCAATCTGTTTTCCCCCATTCTCTCCTGAGCCCATGTGCTCAGAAACTGCTGGGCACCAGCTTCTAGACACTCCTATCCCTTGTTTTCTTGGATGCACAGCCCATTTTCTCTAGTCAATTCCACATCTACTCATTTTCTTCCTCCCTCTTAAATGTATGCATTCCCTAAAGCTCTCCACTGCCTTTTCTTTCTGCCTGCACAGCTGCAGACTGCAAATATACGTTTCCATACCTATCTGTTTCTCAGGTGTCTTTCCCTTATTGTCTTCTAGACATCATCCCTGGAATACAGGAGGCTACCTGGAGCTCAACATGTCTAAAACTGAACTCCACACCCTCTATTCAGTTGTGTACTCACTCTTGACCTCCAACTCAGAGTCCTTGATCTATTTTTTTGTGTTCTGTACCAAATCACCCATAAATTCTACTCAAAGCATTTATTGAGTATCTGATATGTGCAGGCACTGGACATGGGCCTGGGAGTATGAGATGAGTAAGACTTGTACTTACAGACTTAGTGGAAAGTCCTGTCCAGTCAACACATACAACTTTCCACCTTCACTGTCATCATTTTCATTTCCACGGTCACCCTCCTAGAGCAAGCCAGCATTACCTCTGTCCTAGACTGATAAAGCAGCCCCTTAAGAGATTTCTCTGGAACCAGCCTTGTTGAATGGAGTTGATCTCTGCTCTTATGCATTTTGTAGTTTAATACATCTACTTCTGTTTCTATTTTTCCATCTACTTGGAATATCCTCCACTGATCTTCCTATGTCACATCTGATCTGTCCTTTAATGCCTATCTCAAATTCCGGGCCTGCTTTGATATTTTGCCTGGTTTCCTGAGCTGGGAGTTGTGACTTCTTTCTCGGAACTCATGCAGACTTGTCTTCTGCACCTATGCTTTACCAGTTGTCCCTCTTGTTCAAGCTCATGGCCCCATCAATTAGGATTAGAATGTAAAAACCAGTTTTATATGATTAAAAAAAAACCAGATCCATGATCAACTTCAAGAGAAATTATCTGTTCATTAGCTTACTATCTGTGTTACACCTTTTTATACCTTTTCTCTTGGAGGTTTGATAAACTAAACTACCAGAGAAGCTAAATATTCTAGTGTTACTAGATTTTGCTTAGCGCAAATAATGTGATTTCAAGAACTTCACATGAGCTCTTTTCAGCTTCGTTATCTAGAAAATAGAAAAGTTGTATTAAATGAACTTCACATCCTCTTTCAGATCTACCGTTCTATAATTAAGGTGTCTCAAGGATTTGACTGTGTGGGAAACTCTGTTGATAGACTAATTTAACACCCATTCCCAGCTCCTCTCCTGTCCTCAGCTTCACTACAAACGTTGGGAAAGCTGAATATTCACTTTACTATCCTTCTTTGCAGCTAGTGGCAGCCATGTAATCTCATGGATCTCATTCTGGCCAATGAGATATAAGCAGAACTCTATAAAGGAGAATTCTGGGTAGCTGTCATCTCTCCTGTATTGGCAGAATTCTAAGATGGCCCCCGGGTATGTGTGTCCTGTATAGTCCCCTTCCCTTGAGTATGGCAGAACCATGGGATATCACCCCCATCATTAGGTTACTAATCAGTTGACTTTGAGTCAATCAAAAGGGAAATTATCCTGGGTGGGCCTAACAGAATCTGGTGAGCCTTTCAAAAGAGAGATGATTTTCTGTTGGCTTCCAGGAAGAAAGCAAGTGGCTATCTTCCCAATTGCCTTGAAGCAGCCTCTAGGAGCTCAGGGTCTTAGCCCTGGGAACTGAATTCTACCAACCACCAGTGAGCTTGAAAGAGTACCCTGAAGGCTGGGTACAGTGGCTCAAGCCTGTAATCCCAGCACTTTGGGAGGCCGAGGTGGGCGAATCACGAGGTCAGGAGATCGAGACCATCCTGGCTAACACGGTGAAAACCCATCTCTAGTAAAAATACAAAAAATTAGCTGGGCGTGATGGTGGGTGCCTGTAGTCCCTGCTACTTGGGAGCCTGAGGCAGGAGAATGGTGTGAACTCGGGAGGCGGAGCTTGCAGTGAGCCGAGATCGTGCCACTGCACTCCAGCCTGGGCGACAGAGCAAGATTCCATCTCAGAAAAAAAAAGAAAAGAAAAAGAAAGAGGACCCTGAGCCTCACATGACATGCAGCTTCTGCTGACACCGTGATTGCAGCCTGGTGATTTCTTAAGCAGAGCACTCAGGCAAGCAGTGACCAGACTCCTGACTCGTAGAACTGTGAGACAGTAAGTTCATGTTGTTTTACATTGCTATATTTTATGGCAGTCTGCTACACAGCAGTAGAGAACCAGTGCAACTAATACAACTCCTTTCCACCTAATCTCAAAAGTCAGGTACTTAAAAAACTATCTTATAAACATAAAGTAAAGGCCAAGTGAATCATAAAGCCACTGCCCTGACCTCTTGCACCTTTAAAACTAAGGTGCAAGTCATCATGCAACCTCCCTGATTCTCATCTGTAAAGTCACTGGCCTAGGTGAACAGTAGAGTTTGACAAAACCTTTTTTTTTTTTTTTTAGGCCAGGAAAAGAAATGTCTGCCTGTATGAGCCAATATGAAGTTAGCAAATGTTTCTTTTACTTGCAGTTAAAATAATTTCCAACTGATAAAGCAGACTTCCAAAAGCAGCATGAGCAAATTCTTACTTCTTCATTGGCAAACATTTATAAAGAATACATAATGTTCCAGATAGGGGGAAAAATCTCCCAAAAATAATAAAGAAAAAATTATTGCTTTCTATAGGCTCATAGCCTCCTGTAGCACGGAGCATGGGAGAGGGAAAAGGCAGAGAAATCAAGATACAACTGAAATGTAGAGTGGTTAGGCTATCACAGTTATAAACAGAAGGTCTTAGGGAAGCTGAAAGCAGGGATACCTAGCACAGACATTCGGGGTGGTAGGGAGGGAAGGGCTGAATTGGGAGGTTTAGGGTATGGAGCAGAATTATGAGGGAGGAGTATGAGTTACTTGGAAGAAGCAGAGGAAGGGGTTTCTAGGCACAGAGAAGAGTAGAGGCCAATCAATAATCAACCAACAACCATCAAGCACCTGGTGTGAGGTAGGGGCACCTGCCAGATGCTACAGGGAGACGTAAAGAACTTCGTCCCTGCCCCAGGTTTTTATAATCATGCTGCAGCGATGCTTCCCTTCCTCCACCCCAGCCCCCGCCCCGCCCTCCCGCCCCTCCTCTCCACCCCCGGGGATGGAACAGCCTGAGTGCTCTCTCTTGTCAACTAAGGACATTGCAAAAGGCACATGCCACCCCATCGTGCTGCCTTGCTCCCCCAGATCATGCCCTTGGCAGCTGCCTCAGATGTGACTGCTTCCAGAAAGTGGCTTACCAACTACGGTGGGAGAATCTAGGTCAAGGTCCTTCAGGAATGTGCTGTGCACAGGCAATTCAAGAAAAGAGAAATGGATTTGACAGGGAAGACAAGCTCTGCAGGTTTTGAAGTAGGATCTTGGAAGCCTGCAGGCTTGGTGAAACTATGCCATCTCTCTTATCAGATTATCGTTCTTACAGCCTAGGAATTTGCTTGGAAATTATAGAAAGCCACTGTAAATCTTCTTGAACAAGTAAAGGAACAAATATGTTGAAATAATAAAATGTGAATTCTGAAATAGGGCCTAGGGAAAAATAATTGAGGTAAAAAGACTAAGGCAGATATTATTGAAGGAAGGTGAGAGCAACAACAAAATGAATCATATTTCACCCAATTGACTTGTTTAATCGTATTTGAGGAGCAGGGAGGGTTTATAATGTCTTAAAAGAAGGAACTGAGAGGCAGGAAGAACCAGATGTCATTCTTATCTCAGAGGGCATCTAAACCTCACCTGATTTTCCCAGGATGCTGGGGAAAACTTCCCTGTGGCAGCAGTTAAGAAGCTTGCCCAAGGGCTGAGCATTTTTATTTTGCTTTGTTTTTTTTTTTTTTTTTTTTTTTTAATGTCATAGGCCAGGCACAGCGGCTCACACCTGTAATACCAGCACTTTGGGAGGCCGAGGCAGGTGGATCACCTGAGGTCAGGAGTTCGAGGCCAGCCTGGCCAACATGGTGAAACCCCATCTCTACTAAAAATACAAAAATTAGCTGGGCGTGGTGACGCATGCCTGTAATCTCAGCTACTTGGGAGGCTGAGGCAGGAGAATCGCTTGAACCTGGGAGGCGGAGGTTGCAGTGAGCTGAGATCGCACCACTGCACTCTAGCCTGGGAGATGGAGAGAGACTTCGTCTTAAAAAAAAAACTTCAAAAAAAAAAAGTCGGATTTACTGAGGTTTTAATATATACATATATATATACACACATATATATACACACATATACATACACATATATACACACACATATATATACACACACACACAGCAAATTTACCCCTTTTCAGTCTACAGTTTGATAAGATTTGACATATGCATACAGTCACGTAACCACCACCACGAGGAAGGCATAGAATATTCCCACCACCCCAGAAAGCTGCCTTGTGCCCTTTTGTAGTCAACTCCTCTCCCCACCTTCTGCAAACCACTGACAGGATTTCTGTCTGTCTAGTTCCGCCTTTTCCAGAATGTCACATAAATGGAGTCATATGGTAGATTGCCTTTTGTGTCTGGCTTCTTGCGCTTCGCATAATGCAAGGCCAATTTTTAAAAGCTTCAGTATAAATGTTCTCTGCCAAGGTCATCTTTCCTTCAAATCTAAGGCAAAATGGGTGAGCACCAGTGTTCATGCTTGTCTTAACAAATTCACTGAAGTATGACTATAGACCCTAAATCAAACCTGTGAAATGCCAAGCAGTTTCTCTTTGTAATCTATTCTGATGTGTTGGCTCAAGCTACACTTGTACAGTGCAAATGATAATAGAAGTCGCAGTAAATGTGTAAATTAATATTGTTCCACTTATTAACATTTACAAATACATAATTTCATTTTAATCAATCAAGCGTATTTATAGGCCTATACTGTTGTCCTTAAGGAACTTGCAAACATATTACAAAGACAGTATATAATTAAATCATAGTATTTTATTGCTGAAAGGGGTTTTAGTGATGATTTAGTTATCGCGCCATAGAATTTCACAGTTGACAATGGCCTTCAAGACTATCCAGACCTGCTCAACATCTTAGATTTGAATTTCCCTGGTGGTGGCAAACTCCAGAGCAGACACGCTAGATAAATGCAAAAAGCTGGCCAGTGGAAAGTGATGGGACCAGGGGCAAACTGGAGACAGTGTGACAGTGCCTATGGTCATTCAAACTCAATTTAAAGACAAATGCTGTGAAAAATCAATAAACACATATATTTGGGCTTGATTTAATCCTTGAGTCATCATACCAAAATCTCTTTCTATGTTATTCCTCCCAGGTTTTGAGCTAGTGTTAGTGAACCCTAGAATCTAGGTTTGTGTACCCGATGTACAGTAAGCCTAACATTGACACATCAGCATTTAGGAGCAGAGAGAAAGGTTTACTCGATTTAGCCAAAGTGAGAGGGCGGGAGAAGCAGTCTCTCAAATCTGACCTGCCTTGAACATAACTGAGGTATTTTATGAATAAGGTTAGTAGGTGGGAGGTGGGATCTCTGATGATCAAAGCTGTCTGCATTTGATCGGGCCAAGGACACCATCAAGGAGCTCTGCATAACCTAAGAATCATTTTTCTTTAAAAGAAAAACAGGCTGGGCACAGTGGCTCACACCTGTAATCCCAGCACTATAGGAGGAGAATCACTTGAGTCCAGGAGTTCGAGACCAGCCTGGGCAACGTGATGAGACCTCCCCCCCCATCTCTACAAAAAATACAAAAATTAGCCAGGCATGGTGGTGCATGCCTGTGGTCCCAGCTACTCAGAAGGCTGGGGTTGGAGGATCACTTGGGCCTGGGAGGTTGAGTCTGCAGTGAGCTGTGATTGCTCCACTGTACTCCAGCCTGGGCAACAGAGAAAAGCCGTCTCAAAAAAACAAAGAAAAAAAAAGACAAAGAAAAACAAACTCCTCAATCTCATGGGCAGCCCTGGGGTTAGCGTAGGAAGTTAATCAATTACTAGTGACTACCCTCTACCAAAGTGACTGTGTACAAGCAAGCATTCATGGAGGAAGAAAAGGAAAAGGGGGTTAGGAAATAAGTAAAACAAACATCTTATGATCTTTATAATAAAGGGTCAGCTACACTAGTATAACAGGTGCTCCTGAGACCCTGGCCCATGTCTTTCCACTCTCACCAGTTCAATGGATACCAACCTGGCTTCTAACTGCCAGCAGCATAGCGTTTCTTTGCTATAGGATTTCTTGAACACTCAGCTTCTGCTTTAGTGCACTCTCACTGGGGAGGCAGGAAGTGTCAGGGGATTAAAATGGCCCTCCTAGAGCAGCTTTCCTCGACTGATGGAAATTTGTGTATAAATATTCCAGCTCCCTCCACCCACAGGGAGAGGACTGTATTTTACACCAGCCCCCAGAATTCTCAAGTGGGATTAGGGTTCCTGTTACCACAGCGGACTCTCTTTTGAACATATATCCTATACTTCTGGGATCCTTTCCTTATCTCGCTTCCCCATTTCCTGCAGCCTTTCGTGAAATCAGCTGCCAGATAATCTACTTGGATGTGAACTTCATCTCAGGGGCTGCTTCTGGGAGATCTCAAATTCATGTGGCTAAGAACACCCCCAGAAATGAGAGATTTATTGCATCCCAACACCCTTAGATATCTCTGACCCATAGAAATATCTTCCCCTTAACTGCGATGAAAAGTGTCTTTCTACAACTGGCATCTAGAGGTCCTCTTTATGGGATGATGTACTTTGTGTAAATTTGTCTAGAAATCTCCCTCTTTAGAAAAGTCACTCAAACCCATTCTTAAACCACTCAAGTTTTCTGAAATATATTCTATATTTTACACACTGATCCGTGGAAAAAAAAAAAAGAAAGTTAACTGCTACACAAAGCCAGGAGTAAGAATCTAGAATGAAACATGCCCAAGGGAAGGAAAACTCCAGAAATCTGGGGTTTGGAGGAAAATGCTGGACTTTTCTCATTAAGCAAGATGTATTATTCTAAGTAAATCTATTAAGTAGATTTACTACTACTATTAGTTTTTAGTTAAATGCTAAGGGAAAGGTCAACCGAGAGGGCTGCAGAGGATGGGATCATTTTATTTACATAGATAATACATGTGTCATTGTATATAATTTATGATCCTAGTTTTCACAAGGGGAAGGATTGTAAAAAAATGTGCTGTCTTCATTTTCAACCTGACAGTTTTCAGGCTTGTGTGTTTTTCCTAGTCAAGTGTTTATGCTTGTTCTTGTATGTGCTATCTAAGAGGGTATCAAACGCTGTGTAGAGGTGCTGATAAGGTATTACATTCTCAGCTTCTTTCCAAGAGGCATCCTCTGGGCCTCTTTAAGAGGCAAGAAAAGTTCTCAATTGTCTGAGCAGTATTTCGAGAGCATCTCCTACCTACTCCTTCTCATCTTGAGAGAAAGGGGAATTTCAGGAGAGCTGGGTAAAGTTTCAGAGAGACCTGGGTAAAATGAAGTGCAAAATACTGAAACAAGTAGATTTCAGAGCCCTTGTGAACATCGTTTCTGACATGATGTTTGAAGCAAAGTACTTAACAGACAGTTAAATGAACTAGTTTCTGCATTTTGAGGGTCTTTGTAGGATATCCATGGCCATTTTTTTTTTCACAACCTATTTCTGGGACATACACTGAAAGGACTGATTGCTTGCTAATATATCTTTTCTTATACAAAACCACTCTGTGAATATGCGTTGCTATAGTATTTATAAACAGTTTTTTTATCTGACACAGAGATAAACAAGTGATTATTAAATTCAAAGCTACACCTATTCCTCCCACTTCTTCTGCATCTGATATAATTACAACAAATCTGGGTTATGCATATGTGAACATCTTCTGGTTTTGATTGTCAAGCAATCAAGTAACATTTCTTGCCCACACTCAGACCCATAATTTACATGCTTCTCTGCAGTGACACTTGATGCAGTTTAATTATAATGCTCTTCAATCCAGAAAGCTATTTAAAGGACCATGGAAGCTGTGCATTTTCAGTTCTTTCTCTCACAAACGATCCAGATATTTGTACCTGTAGCTGATCCCAAATTGAAACTTGATAACTTGCGCATGACTTTTAACAGCAATAATTTTTCCTTTATAGAATAACTGATATTTTAAAATATGTATTTCTTTCTAAGAAAGCACGTCCTGCCCAGTTTTCCATTTTGAATCTGTTTTTCCCCACACCATTAGAAGAAAGCATGGAAAATTTCACAATCATCCGCATTCTGTTTACAGCAAATATTTTTTCATTTCAGAGTGAAATTCTGAAGCCCCAAATGGGTAGGTGTTTTAATTCAGCATGGAAATAAAGAGTTGCTTTTTCTGGACATATTCCCTTCCTTTCCCTGGCAGTTACTGGTACCGACTTGCTCTTAATTATCTCCCATTCAATGCTAGTCATAACCACCCGCCCACTTCACACTTAGGCAGTCCTGCCCACAGCAGTCACCCCAGCCCCCTCAGGCTGAATCATCAGCTCCCACCCCCGTCCTTCCTTTCCCACTGCCATTTCCTTTTTCGTTTCAATGCCCTTTATAGAGGGACATTCTTGCTTTTCCAAAGCTTTTTTCCTCATTCCTTATTACATCCCGTTTAAATTTTAGAAAAACCGTAATTCTTATGGAATTTAATTTTCTTCTCATCACTGAGGACGATTTGTGCTTGATGCACCATAGAATCTGTGTTCATTAGTTACCCATTAATTCTTGTGTACTTTAGGGGGAAAGTAGAATTTGAGGAACTGGAAAACTATCACTTTCACTAAAACGTACATAAGATGAAACTGAGTCACTTTTGGAAGTTTCCACCATGGCAGAGACAAAGGAAGTCCCAGGCCTGGGCAATGTAAACAATCAACTTACAGTTTGACATTTCTGCTTTCAACATTCCACTCTCCCTGATTTTTTTGTTTAATGCTATAATTAAGTCCTTTCAAATTGCTAACCCTAGAGCTTCTCTTTTTTCTTAGGCATACGTGCTTACCAAAGGCTCCCACAAAGTATGGGAAGCTGAGGGCTCTAGAATTTGACACCTGCAGGTATCCTAGCTCTGATCAACCCACAGATATGTTGTACTGATACCAGCCCAGGCCATGAAGGCACCATTAAACATTCCACCCCATGTGGTTTTTACTTAAAGTACTCTAGGTATCCATGTATGAAGACATATTTCTCCCCATGTTCAGGACAAGTCATTCCTTATTATCTCATGAAGATTCTGCATACAGGTCTCACAGCTACCTCCAACATGCAAATAAAGAAAAGAAGACATCAAGTTCAAATGATCGCTGATGGGGTTTCCTTTTGTTATAAAGCTTAGAGTTAAAAGAGATACCCTTGGGCCAGGCGCGGTGGCTCAATGCCTGTAGTCCCAGCACTTTGGGAGGCCGAGACAGGTGTATCGTTTGAGGCCAGGAGTTTGAGACCAGCCTGGTCAACATGGCGAAACCCCATCTCTACTAAAAATACACAAACTAGCTGGGCGTGGTGGTGCCCACCTGTAATCCCAGCTACTTGGGAGGCTGAGGCAGGGGAATAGCTTGAACCTGGGAGGCAGAGGTTGCAGTGAGCAAGATCGCACCACTGCACTCCAGCCTGGGCAAGAGTGAGACTCTGGCTCAAAAAAACCAAAAAAAAACAAAAACAAAAACAAAAAAAAAGAAACACTAGTCCCAACACCTCATTTTATGTGAGAAAGATGAGCTCCAAAGTCCTGATATGGACATTAGAAAATTAGTTTAAAAAAAAAAAAGATAGGAGTAGAACCCAGGTATTTCCATTAGAGGAAAGGAAACCTGTCTTTGTGAAGTGTCCAGCACCCTGCCCTTCCCTCTTATCATTTTACCAAATCCTTACAACCACACAGAAAGGAATTATTATGCCAGTTTGGCAGATAGGAAAACTGAGGTTCGTAAAGGTAAGTAATTTTCCCAAGTTCCCATCCCTGGAAATTGATGCTACCAAATGGAACTACTTGCCAGTGTTTACAGCTAACATCTCACAGTTTGGTGAACATTCACAAAGTGCTGGGCATTGAATTAATTTCTTTACTATATCATCCAACTGAAGTTTCACAGCAACCTCATGTGTTGCTTTTTTTTTAAAGAGACAGGGTCTCCTTCTGTTGCCTAAACTGGAGGGCAATGGTGCAATCATAGCTCGCTACAGTCTCGACCTGCCAGGCTCAAGCAATCCTCCCATCTTAGCCTCCCAAGTAGCTGGGATTACAGGCACATGCTGTCATGCCTGACTAATATTTTATTTTATTTTTTTAGAGATGGGGGTCTTACTGTTGTCCAGGCTGGTCTCAAACTCCCCTGCTCAAGTGATCCTCTGCCTCGGCCTCTCACAGTGCTGGGATTACAGGAGTGGGCCACTGTGCCTGGCCTACGTTGCTAATTTTTTGTTGATAATATTACCATAATTTTATCCATTATGAGAAACATGAAACTTTAGGTTTCCTTTGTGTCTTTTGTACTGTTTTATTGTTTGTTTTATTTTGTTTGTCCCTATAGATGCAAAGGCCAGCCAGAAAACTCATCCAATAGGCCGTTTCGCATATTATTTTCTGGAGTCCAAATTGTCAATAGGTATCAGGAGACAAGAGAGTAATATCATACTCTTACAACCCTTAGCATTTTTCCATTATAGAGTAGATGAAAAGCATATCTGAGGGAAGATGGATAAGGGAAGAAAGACAGCAGCCCCACCCATCTTTGGAAGTTTGTCAGGGAAAATTAATTGTAAGGGGATGTTCAACATCTTTGCTCTGACTCAAGGCTTGTTGGGTGGGACCACTGAGATAAGAAGGGAAATTTGCTTCTACTATTTTAACGTATCTGCAATTACCATAGACCCGGATACACATACAGCCGAATTCTAACTGCTTTACTCAGAAAATAAAGAAATCTACCAAATAAAGCTGCAGAAAACCAAATACCATATGTTCTAATTTATAAGTGAGGGCGAAATGATAAGAACTTATGAACACAAAGAAGGAAACAACAGACACCAGGGTCTACTTGACAGTGGGAGGTGGGAGCAGGGAGAGGAGCAGAAAAGATAACTATTGGGTACCGGGCTTAATACCTGGGTGATGTAATAATATATATGACAAACCCCTGTGACATGTGTTCATCTATGTTACAAGCCTTCACAGGTACCCCCAACCTAAAATAAAAATTTTTAAAAAGTTAGGCAGGGTAAATGGAAAGAAATATGAAGTTAAAATAGTAAAATTTATTGGATAGTTATTTTGAAGAATTGTGAACAGACCTTTTTTAACATGCACATACCAGCTCAGTGCTCTACTCAGCCATTCACCCGTCTCCAAACCTCAGATGCCCCACCCAGTGTCTGTGGCATGTTCCCCCTCTCAGTTCTATGAGCTCATGCCTTTTCAGTTGTTCAATCATCCTCTAAAATTACTACCTTTCAACATGCCTTTTTGTTCTAACTGGGAGAGTGGTGGTGATTTCCTTTGGAATATCTGCCTGAAACAACCTTTTCAGGCTGCATTTTTTTTCACTTGTAAAATGAAAGTCTGGATTAGATCATCATTAAGGTGGTTTCCAGGTCTTAAATTTTATGGGTTTCTAAGTGTAACGTATGAAATCTGCAAGCATGTATTGAGTACCTATTAAATGTGAGGTTCTGGCCAGAAACTGGGGGGACCAGGGTGCAGGCCTTCCCTCTACCACCTCATTCTATAAGTCTCAAAGAGGGCTAATTATCATTCAATATGAAAAATGAAAAGATCAAGGTTTGTGTGCAGGGTTGGAGTGATTAATTCTGCCTGGGTGGTTGGTTAAGTAGAACACAGAGAAGACGACATTTGAACTGAAACTTAAGGGATGAGTTAATAGGCCTAGACAAGGAGAAAAATAAGTTTCTAGATAGAACGAACAGGATCAGCAACAGCACAAAAACATGTGACTTTCTGCAAAGTGAGCATGGATAAGAGTAGTAGTGGAGAATTAGGACTGGGTCCATATCCTCCAAGAAGTCATTTGTCCAGTGTATTAGTCAGCTAGGACTGCATAGTAAAACATCTTAGACTGGGGGGCTTAACCAATAGGAATTTATTTTCTTACAGTTCTGAATGCTAGAAACCCAAGATCAAGGTGTCAGCAGGTTTGGTTTCTCCTGAAGCCTCTCTTCTTGGCTTGTAAGTGGCTGCCTTCTTGCCATACCCCCCCAAGGCCTTTCCTCTGTGCACTCTGACTCCTCTAATGAGGACACCAGTCCTTTGGAATTAGGACCTCAACTGTATGACCTCATTTAAGCTTAATTACTCCTTAAAGGCTCTATCTCCAAATACAGTGAAGTTGGGAGTTAGGGCTTCAATATATAAATTCTGGGGAACACAATTCAGTCTCTAACATCCAGCCACCTATTTTATTTGGAAAAGAGTGAGTAAAAGCCTCAAGGCAGCCACTACGGCCACCATAAGCTCTCTGCCTTAAAACTCAATCACCTCCTTCACAAGCAAATCCTTAGGCTTCACCTAAATGACTACATATTTTGGTTTTATGTTCAATTTTTGGAGGGAAGTGTATTTGTGCTGCTATTTTAAAACAAAAACTGTACCTTAAGTGTGTGGGAAGCTTAGAGGAGGCAGACAGGTCAATAGCAATAAGAAATGGTTGCTGACATTTTGTGTTTTCCAAAGATGGTCGCAATAACGTCTCCCATCCCACATGCTCTTCCCCAGAGTAACCTTGTCACTTCCCCAGCAAGAAGTGGAGTCCAAATCTTGTCCCCTTGAATCTGTGACTGACCTTAGGATTTGCTTGTTACTAACAGAATGGTGCTGTATGATTTCTGATGTCACAAGAAAAGGCCTCGAAGCTTCCACCTATCACTCTTGGAACACTTGCCTTTGGAAAGTCCCTCTTGGGGATTTTCGTCTTGGACCTTAGTCATCATGCTGTGAGAATTTGAAGCCATGTGAAATGGCCATGTGTAGGTATTCTGGTTGATAGTCCCACCTAAGCCCAGCCTTTAGCAATTTCAGCCCAGGCACCAGACAGGTGAGTGAAACACATTATGGAAGGAGCTTGTCCTCTCCCAGATGTTCCAGACCCCAGCCATTAAAGTCACTCCCAGCTATCTGTCTTCCTAGCTGAAGCACCAGATATCACAGAGCAGAGAAGAGCTGTCCCCATGTGCCCTTTCCTGATCCACAGAACGTGAGAGCATAATACAATTTTTAAAATTCCACTAAGTTTGAGGTGGTTTGTTATACAGCAATAGTAAATGACTCAGACAGTGAAAACATTAAGGGAACAAGATTTTGAAAATACTTACAATAAATAAGCAGATGAGTCAAAAATACAAAAATATAGTCTAGGTTATTTAGTATGGAAAAATAGCCCTGCACACCTCAATATTGTTCCCGAAAAGTTTTGTATTTGTAATATAGCATACTATTTGATGCTCACAATGATGTTCTAGTATCGTTAAGAAAATGTTAAATTTGATTCAAGATAGGCAGGGAAAATAGATCATACATTTTAGAAAGATAGAGTTCAAACTGGTTAATATTTTAGTTGCTTAAATGCTTTAAAAGGAATACAAGTTTCCATGATCAGAAAAATGAAAAGATATTAACATTTTTGTTCTTCGATAATATTGGATAAATTAGGCTTCACTATAATTCTTAATTGAATATATTTCATAGTTATTAATTTTTGTGTTGTCAAGAGGAAGTCTTGGGACCTAGCATATTATTATTCGTGTATATACTTTGTCTTTTTCAAAACAGGATTTGATGCTCTGATGTTTGTTTAACCAGCTTTCTATCCCATAAAGCATATCACATATCATGGAATCATTAAGAAATACACTTTGACAATAAATACACTTTGACAATAGTAATAATGCTAAATTGTAACCTCCTTAAAGACCAGGAGCCATGTCCTGTTACTCCTTTGTGTACTCCCAATGTTGCCTAGCTCCATGCTTTGTATGTAATAGAAGCTCATAAAAGATTTGGTGAATTGAATTGAATTGACCGAATTGTGATCAGATCTTTAAATGACTTAATCTTAAGTCTGAAATTTTTCTCCAGAACACTATTGAGAAATCAGAAAAAAAAAAAACCTCAAGCAATCATTATCCTTAAGTAATACAAAGAAGTCACATACAAAACACCCACTTCTAAAATGGATATACTTATGCATTACAGTAAACACACCACATGACAGGCTTTTCTAGTTTTATTTCCATTCAGTTTCACACTATTAAAGTGGTATTATAAAGAACCCAATTATAGTTCAGGTCAGAACTAACACTGAATGAGGAAGATTGTGTGTGTGGTTATGTGTGCACGTGTGTGTGTGAGCCTGTTTAGAAGGGAAGATTTACCCCCAGAAGTAGTACTCATAACCAAAACTTCAGGGCCCAAAATCCCATCATAAACAAATATCCTTCGGAAAGAGCAGACAGATACTAGGAAAAGTGGAATATGATGGCCAGCTCTAAGATGTAAGATCTCAGTAACCACATTAACAAAGGAGTCCCAGCTACCCCTTTCCTCCCACAGACCATCATGACCAAAGTCTTCATCCCACCCCTTGAAGGCTGTCACCCTGAAGCCACTGCAGCTCTACAGAGCATGCACACTAGCATTCACCCTAGGATGGCTAGGCCCCCAACTAGAGACAGGTCAAGCAGAGCTTCCTTCCCTGATTTTCAGTTGTACAACTCAGTGGCATGTCTGGATTGCAAGGATGAACTGTTGACTAAAATTTTATCTTTGCAGATAATGCAACCATCTGCAGACAATGTAATCACAGCTGGGGATTTGACTATATAAAATAATATGGACCTTACCCACCAGAATATATAATCCAATGGGAAAGACAGGCTCAGACATTTCTATCCATAGCCATTTCTGACTATTGAAGTCAGACAGTAATCTCTAAGGTGAATAAAGTGCTGTGTGGGCAAGGTCAGGAGATCGAGACCATCCTGGGTAACACGGTGAAACCCCTCTACCAAAAATACAAAAAATCAGCCGGGCGCGGTGGCCGGGGCCTGTAGTCCCAGCTACTTGGGAGGCTGAGGCAGGAGAATGGCGTGAACCCAGGAGGCAGAGTTTGCAGTGAGCCAAAATCGTGCCACTGCATTCCAGCCTGGGTGACAGAGACTCCGTCTCAAAAAAAAAAAAAAAAAAAAAATGTGCTGTGTGGGAAGTCTGAGGGGGGGCAATGACTTCTGATATTGTGGAGGAAGAGACAGATCTTACCTGAATCTCACTTTTGACAGATGGTTCCACTCTGAATTTATAAAATAAATAACTGTATTTATTGAATATATACAATGTCCAAGGTGCTAGCGCTATGCTATGTCTCAAACTGCATTATCTCATTTTATTCTTAACAGAACCCTAGATGTAGGGATTACTATTATTATTCTTGTTTTAGAGAAAAAGAAACTGAAGTTTAGAGAATTGACTTACCTAAGGTTTTACAGCTAGAAAATGGCAGAGCCAGGACAGCAGCCCACACCTGTCTGACTCCAGAGCTCAAGATTTAATCACTATGAAATATGCATATATCTTAGGAGGCCGAGGTGGATGGATCATGAGGTCAAGAGATCGAGACCATTCTGGCCAACATGGTGAAACCCCGTCTCTACTAAAAATACAAAAATTAGCTGAGTGTGGCGGCACACAACTGTAGTCTCAGCTACTCGGGAGGCTGAGGCAGGAGAATCGCTTGAACCAGGGAGGTGGAGGTTGTAGTGAGCCGAGATCACGCCACTGCACTCCAGCCTGGCAACAGAGTGAGACTCGCTCAAAAAAAAAAAAAAAGAAATATGCATATATCCCTGTGTGTGTGTGTGTGTGTGTGTATAAGATTTAATCACTATGAAATATGCATATATCTCGTGTGTGTGTGTGTGTGTGTATGTGGATTCTATTTTATAGGTGAAGAAAATGGTATAGACAAAAGTCAAATGACTTCTCTACTTCCCTGTCATTAGGATTTTTGACAAAGAAAGTAAAAAGACAAAAACAAACAAACAAAAAACAACCAAACCATAGAACATTATCTTCACAAAAGGTATCCACAAAGTTCAGAGTATTTCAAATCGAATTTTGCATGTCCAATGTCTGGAAAATATCTATGTTCCTTGCCTCCGCAATATATAATTCTGATGTTTAAAAATATTTATGTGTTCTGATTTCCCATACCCTCAAGGAAGAAAAGAAATTTAACACAAGACTTCATTTGTAACTCAAGATTTATCTGCGTTTTTCTATGCAACAGAGTATTAGGTGTCTAGCAGCCTTTCTAGTTAATTGCTAATTAATTATATATTTCAAGTTGCTTGTAATATGTTTCTTTAAAAAGGGTGGCGAGCTTTATGGTAGGTTACAATTATAAGATTACACAGTTTCCACCACTGATTTAAAGATAATTAATAAAAGCTTAATTTTCAGAATGGCAAGGACACTCTTTCAAAAATGTTAACTTCGGGCTCATTAGGGGCAGTAAGAACTCTCAAATATTTTCTCTTCAAAAGCATTAAAATTTCCTCTACCAAAATACACAGATCACAATTTTTGAACAAGATTTCTATGCACCCTAGTGGCACAATGAGTTACATCCCATCCCATCCCATTCCATACCAACTGTTCTACCCACCTGGGGTAGGAGCAGGGAAGCTTCTGTAGCTTGTATTATTCCCTTTGAAGGTCAGGAGAACATAACCTCTCTCCACTTGAGAACCGAATCACAATTGTCATCTAGAAGGTTAGTGTATCAACTGATTACTGGTTTTCAAATCAACTGAAAAGTATACAAGTAGGGCACAATGCCAAAGAAAATTTACAGATGGACTTTTGGTATCGCAGACTAGACTAAGCAAAGAGCAAACTAAGCATGTGCTTAGGGCATCACAAAAAGCCAAAAACCGCCTAAATAGCTATAAGAGGGAAAAGCAGACTTCAATGAACAATATCGTACTTATTTTATAGTTCAGGGTTTTTGTTTTGTTTTCTGAGACAGGGTCTCACTCTATTGCCCAGGCTGTATAGTGCAGTGTGCAACAGTCTTGACCTCCTGGGCTCAAGCGATCCTCCCACTTCGGCTTCCCAAAGTGCTGGGACTACAGGCGTGAGCCCCATGCCTGGCTGATTTTTTGTTGCTATTGGTAGAGATGGGGGTCTTTTTATGTTGCCCAGGCTGGTATCAAACTCCTGGGCTCAAGCAATCCTCCTTACCTCGGCCTCTCAAAGTGCTGGGATTACAGGCATGAGCCACCACACCCAGCCTTATAATTCAGATTACAAAAACTGTTTTTAAATACATATGAGAGGTTGTTGGGGAGGCGTCATAACCTTTTCAGTGGTTGAGGTTTCTAAAGGCAATCAATCCTTCTTTATATCTCGGAATAGAACAAGTTGACATAGTATTTAATTAATCAACCACAATCCCTAAACAAGTCTTTATTTGGATACTGAAAACTTTTAATTCAGTTTATAAAATGGTTTTAGTCAATAATAGGGCTGTTTTCCAAGTAATTGTCTTCACATGACTCAGTATTTCAACAATGGGTTGAATGGACTGCAGTTTTAATAGGAGAAATTGTGAGCTAACACTTCAGTGTATGTTCACTCAATGAATGGACTAGAAGCAATACACCTGAATTCAAATCCAGTTTTTTTTTTCATTTCTAATCTATGAACTTGAATTACTTACCTTAAACTTAGGTTTCTATATGTATAAAATGGAAATTCTGTGATAAACTTTATGAGTTGTTGTGATTATTAAATGAGATAATGTGAGATTATCTCATTAAGGTGGCTGAATCTCTTATTTGGATGTTAGGAGGATTAGAAATGAGACATTTATTTGAAGAAGTTTATTAAAATTCTTCACAACCTCCCTGTAGTGATCTATTGCTCTTCTGTTACTATAACATATGCTTCTACTAAATCACACCACTCATAGATCCATGGATTGATGGACAGTTGATAACATTTATTTGGATCTGATGTTAAAAAAATACTCTGCAGCAATAGTTGGTGTACAGTTGTTTTTTTAACCATCATACTCTGCTTAATTTTATGAGCACTGCAGATCCTTAAAAGTCCTAGAACAGCAGTTCTCAAACATAGCTGGAAAAAGACCTATGCCAGGGACCCACCCTAGGCCAGTACTGGTATTTCAAAACCAGAGATGGATATTAAAAAAAAAAAAAATCCCTACATGATTCTAATTGCAGCCAAGATTGAGAATCACTGCCCTTAATTTTTTTAATTAATTAACTTTTAAAAATTAAAATTATTTTAATTTTATTCACTAATTCTTATCCATTTTCCAATCCTTTTGTCCACATCCCCTAGTTTCTCCCCCACACCCCATTCCATCATTGACTAGCAGTCACAAAGAACATACAGTTCCTCATTTGGATTTTCTTAATGACCAGTGGGAACTTTCTAAATTAGTGAAGTTCAATGCTGACAACACTGAATTTACATTAAATGCAAAAGACATTATCCCTCACTGGGAACAAAACACTATTGCATTAATTTAGACAATAGGTTTTCATAGAATCACATGATCAGCAAGAAGCATATAATTATTCTTCAGCCACCTGAGAAATCTTTACCTATAGATTCATGTCCTCTATGGCCAAAATCTCCAAGAAGTATTTCGTACTTTTATTATTCTTAGCCATATTGTTAAGAATGTTCTTTTGTTTAACTAATTTAAGCTGCTGTCTTCAGTGGAAATGGAGAACAATACATGAATTGCTGGCTTACTGATCTTTTGTTTAGTTGTGAAGACTCACAAATTCACAATTAAGCCTTCTTTTCATCAGGTTAATAATAAATAAGTTGTCATTATACCCTACGTCTCATAACCATTTGCTGTATATTTGTCATTCTTCTCTGAACACAATTAGACCACTGTATGATAGAGTAGTTATTTGCCTTTGCTTTAACATGTTATCTAAAGATAAAAGTGCATTGCTTAAGATTGAGGTCATCATTTTAAGGTATCATTACATTCACATGGAAGCACTTTCTATTTTTTTCTTACTTTATAATTTTAAGATATAAAATGTGTCATTGGGTTATCAAATATAATTACCTTGCCTTATATCTGAAAGCAGAATGCAAACATAAAGCTTTCTTGCCTTGGTAATTTCCATAATTTCACACATAGCATTAATAAGGCCCTGGGTATAATTCAGATGTACAGATTGCACCCACAGTACCTTAAACATAAGCTTTTCTCAGAGCAGTCGTCACTGAAGCACCAATTCAGATAACAGAATTAGTCATTAACTCTTCAGGCAGCCTTTATATTTTCTTTATGTAGTATTTTCTATACTCGTCGTAATATTGTGCCATTTTTACTAGCTAGTTAAGATTTCACTGTATAAACACGAGCTGAATATATTCATGTCAAAGATAATCATTTCTTTAAAAGGTTTCTTTGTCAGGTATTCATTAAAGTAGGTTTCACATCAAAATGATAGTCACTAATATAGGGCAAACATCTTATCCATTTGGCAGGTTTCAAAAAATTTAAATTTTATGAGTACTATATTAAATCCTCGGCCTATATTGTGTCTCCTTAATAGTATAAAGATCTGTTTTATGAATGCACACATTGGTGGGCATACAGAGCGGAATAACCTGTGTGTTATACACAAAGATAGGAGACCGCAGTAGAGATGATGTTCATGTATGCACTGGAAACTGCCTATTGGAAATATCTGCTTGCACCAATGCTATACTTTCTAAACCGTGCTTCCACTTTCTCAGTATTAATCTTCAGAAAGCCATTTTGTGATAAATTCCCTAAATAAAGGCTTCTCCCCAGTTGATGTTTACCACTCCACGCTGCATGAAGCACTGGCATTTTGCTTCAAGACAGGAGGTAACAGGAATAAAAACAGCGCCAGCTACATTTCCTCCGGATCAAATATGTGAATGTTGTGAGCATTGTAATGGGTAGCGTGGGTGACACAGAATTTCACAAAAGCGCCCACACAAAAAGCAGCCCTTCGGAAGGCAAAGCAGATACCATTTTATCTCATTTTAAAGCAGCTCACAACCATCTCCAGGATTTCTACGGAAGCTTTCAGACACAAAGTTTTTTACCGAACCTGATGGGATATGATGAATTTTTAGGGAGGCAGTTTGATTTCTAGATACTGGGAAGGAAAATAGAAACGGGCAAGAATTGAGATCATAGCTGTACATATCTCCTTCTCTGAAGGAGTAAAGTGAGAATAGCCTTTATGTATAGTGATATAGACAGAGTCATTTAATTAATGCAAGTATAAAAATGAATCCCCAGTCTTAGATTACTTCGTAGGAGAGACCCATATCTACTCTGGGGGCTTGGTGGCTTTTGGGGGTGTCAAGCTATGGGTAAGTCACAGACCCCAATCCATGTCTTTCTGTGGTGATGTGTGAGACCCTAGCCAGGCACTGCTGCTGCAAAAGCCCCGCCTCCCAGTTGATCTCTTGGGACTCTGACTGGCCTGACTGTGAACATGTCAATCACAATTATGTATGCAGCTCTGTGGTTGGTTGTCTGATTTTAAGTGATCTTTGGCTTTATTTGGTTTTGTTTTTTGGCGTGTGTGTGTGTGTGTGTGTGTGTGTGTGTGTGTGTGTGTCTTTGTGTGTGGCGGGGGGTTGTTGCTGTTGCTTTGTTTTTCTGGCAACATAAAGCATATATCTAAAGTGAGTGTCGGCTTTCAAAAATTTTAACCTGACATATCCCCCATTTTAGTGTCACTTCTTGGAATATTTTGGGGTGTATATTTTAGAATTCCTGAGGCACGTTATTTTCTATATCCTGACTACTATCAATCTTCATTATTTGAAAGGAGATTTAATTTTATTCTATTTTATTTTCTGTTTTGTGGATGTATGTTTTTTAAAAATTGTGGTAAAATACACAATACACAAAATACGATATAAAATGTACCAATTTAACCATTTTAAAGTGCACAATTCAGAGGCATTTAGTACATTCACAATGTTGTGCAACCATCACCATGATTTAGTTCCTCAACATTTTCATCACCCCCAAAGAAAACCTCATACTCACTCATTAAGCAGTAGTCACTTTACAATATCCTTCCTAGCCCCTGCTAACCACTACTTTGCTTTCTGCCTCTCTGGATTTGCCTATTTTTTATATTTCTCATAAATGGAGTTTACAACATGTGCCCTTCCGTGTCTGGTTTCTCTCACTTAGTGTCATGTTTTCAAGGATCATCTATGTTGTATCTGTATTTATTTTAAAGCAGTAGGAAATTATATGGAGTCTAGTCTGGTCAATAAGCTGGATGTATACTGTTTGAAAAAAGTTTAAGTGATATTACAAAGTAATGAGATTATTTATCCTATGTGACTCATGTCTTGAATATACAGATTCTATTTACACTAAAAAAAACCCCACACACAACAAATAAATGCTACAATACATTATTACCTACACTCTAGGCATATTGCTTGATTACTGCCAAGTAGATTTTACAAGGTCTTCTTTGGAAGGGGAAAGGTTTGGCCAAAGGATGTTAGACTCAATATGTTATAGTAAAATTATGATACCCTCCCTAATGAAAGAGGTGAAATATATGCAAATCAGATCTTGGGTGACTGTAAGGTAAAATATGTAAATTAGGCGTTTGTAGTCTGTGTTTGTAATGTCCCTCCCTTTTAATTGTCCACTCTCCTGTTCTCTCCTGAGGGTGAAATACCTATTTAATAAAATAAATCATCCTAAAATATTTGTGAATTAATGAACTTAAAAATTAATAAGGACGTTCTTGCTTAATTCTACAAAATTAACTGACTTTTGATCAAGAAATGGAGAGAAATGTTCAGAGAAGGATCCTTCCTTGTCCCCTCAAATCATACCACATGGACCAATGTGGTTCTCAAACTTCTATGTGCCTAAAAATCACCTTGATATTTGTAAAAATAGTTTCCTAGGCCTCAGAGATTCTGATATGATATGGGTGAGGATCAGAAATTTATACTTCTAATAAATATCCTGGGTCAGTGGGTCTTATCCACTGATGTGCATCAGAATCACCCTGAGGACTTGTTAAAACACAGATTGCTGGATCCCACTCCCAGAGTTTCTGATACAGTAGGTCTGGAGGAGGCCCTGAGAATTTACCTAACAAGAACTCTGCTGATGTTGATGATGCTGATTGAGGATCATGCTTTCAGAACAACTGTCTTAGGTAATTCTAAAATAATTGTGCCTTGGCTACCTTGAAGACATATTGATAAACTAATCACACTTCTGCCAATCAGGTTAAGTCTATGTGGTAGCCTGCAATGAGGAAGCATGGATTTTGACAATAGTAGAATAAAATAAAACTCTATTCCTAGCTGTGGAAGCATCAGTAATTTTCACAACCAATTGTAATAGGGCAGTATTTTAACGTAAGAAATCAGTTAAGTACCTAAAAACAATGCATCAAAAACAATATTTTCTTTTGACTTTCAGTTGTACATATGAAAGTTTGTAAATTATTGTTGTAGATTTAATTTAAAATAATATGCCAAAAAACGCAACAACAACCGAAGCACTGAGAAAATAATTGTTTAATGGCTTTGAGTTTCAATTAGA
The DNA here is from genome assembly GCF_028885625.2 of Pongo pygmaeus. Classification (NCBI taxonomy): domain Eukaryota; kingdom Metazoa; phylum Chordata; class Mammalia; order Primates; family Hominidae; genus Pongo; species Pongo pygmaeus. The sequence continues at coordinate 90,787,788 of NC_072384.2, forward strand.
AAACTGATTCAGGGGTACAGCCTGCTGGAGGTTTCTGATATTGCAAAGGAGAAAATTGTTAAGGAAGTTTTATCACTTAATATCTTTTATTGTAAACATTACTTTTCATGTTTTTTATAAGCATGACATAATGGAAACATCGTGAACTTTAGAGGGTTCAAGATCTTCCTTTGCCTTGTGATCTTCCTTGCTATGTGACTACTCAAGCTTCAGGTTTTCAGTCTGTATAATGGGGTAACGTGAAAATTTCTACTCAGCAGAACTGCTTTGAGAATGAAAACATTTAAATTCCCAGCACAACAACACTGGACTAATTTCAGAACCTGTGTTCTTTACATACACATATACATATGCATACATACACACACACACACACACACACACACACACACCCCAACAAACAGAAAATTACTTTCTGACCATCCTTCTACACAAGTTGCCCAAACTGAATTCTGCTTCAAAGCAACATTTATCAGGACATGCAGAGACTCCGTGTTAGTGCTTCTCTGCATGTTGACTTCTGATAGCTGTATGCTTTAGCAAATTAGAAAAGATTGGAATCTGGAAGAGTCACATAATTTTTGCAGGTATTAAAACTTATGCGAAGTTAACAATTAACTTATATGGTGAAAGCTGGGTGCAGTAGCACGTGCCTGTAATCCCAGTTACTGGGAAGACTGAGGCATGAAGATCTCTTGAGCCCAGGAGTTTGAGGCCACAGTGAGCTATGATTGTGTGCCACTACGCTCCAGCCTGGGGAGAGAGACCCCTGTTTCTTACCAAAAAAAAGAAAGAAAGAGAGAGAGAGAAAGAGAAAGCAAGCAAGCAGGGAGGGAGGGAGGGAGGAAGGAAGAAAAGGAAAGAAGAAAGAAAGAAAAAAAAAGAAAGAAAAAGAAGGAAGGAAAGAAAGAAAAAGAAAGAAAGAAAGGAAGAGAGAGGGAGGGAGGGGGGAGGAAAGAAGGAAGGAAAGAAAGAAAAAGAAAGAAAGGAAGAGAGAGGGAGGGAGGGGTGAGGAAAGAAGGAAGGAAAGAAGGACAGAAGGAAGGAAGGAAGAGAAGGAAGGAAGAAAACAAGAAAACCTTAATGATGAAGTGGAGCATCCCAGCTGAGTAGCTTTCTGTAAGTAAAATTGTAAGTTTTTTAAGTAAAATCTATACTCAGTGCCCAGAGTCAGTTCCTTGTTGTGCTGGGAGAGGACACTTGTCAACTGGTTCCTACCTAACATGAGCAACAAGAAGTAAGAGCACATTAATGCCAAAGCTCAGACTGTGGTGCCTCTGGCCCCCAACCATGCTAAGGAACTCACATCTTGAGGCCCTCAAATCACCCTGGCGATGTGTGGGGCATCTGTGGTGGTCTCATGGATGGCTGGCAACAGGTTCATTTGTGTTTTCACTATGGCCTCCTGTATCACAGAGATGTGATACAGTGATCTACAGTGGGGCCTGGGAATCTGCATTAAAACAAGCACTCTAGGAGATTCTGATAGGAATGAATGACGAAAGGCATACAAGGGTTGCACAATGTAGGAAAAATCATGCGTTGCGAGACCCAGTAAAGATTAGTTTTTCTGCTCCAGCTTGCTGCACTTATTGGAATGGAGTCAAGTAGTACATCTATACTCAGTGGGAACTGTGATTGAATATCAGTTATGATTGCCAGGAGACACTCTGATTCAAGGTAAGTGTGCCCTTAGGGTTCTGGTGTTGCAAACTCAGTGATTTATCGGCCATTGCTGCAGTAAAAGACCATTATGAGGTTGAACTAATTCTGCCTCCTTACCTGCTGAATCAAATCAGGTTGTTTAAGCTAGCCCAGGGTCCAGCACAGAGTGTTGCACAAAGAAGGTATTCAGTAAATACATATTGAATAGAATCCTTGTGGCACCACAATACCAGTTACATCAAAGATTGGAGTTTAATTGAAAGATATATTTACTGGGCCCTGTATTGAGGACCAAGCAGCCCTTCCAAGCACTGGATGCCCATCTGCTGTAGCTTTTCTCTAGGTAACTCAGGAGTAGGAGTTTTAGGAAGTTTGAGTCCTAATGTGCCCCCCAAAAAACTAGCTGCATTTTCAGATTATAGCTCTGGCTTTCCACCATTTACTTATGGCAGCTTGTGAAAAATCACATTCTATTGATATTCTTAAAGTAGAGCTACACTGGCACTTGGGCAAGGTTGGGGTGAAAAGCAAAAAAAATTAGGATTCAATATATTGGATAATTATATGGGGATTAAGCAGGTTCTGTCATTAATAGTCATTAGTTTAGTGGCCAGGCGTTAAAGAATGGTGTTAGATCTCTCTCTCTCTCTCTCTTTTTTTTTTTTTTTTTTTACCTTGAGCAATACTGTTTAGCGTTCTTAAAGTGATATGGACTGACTTACCCAGGTTACATGATAGTTCCCTCTTAATTAATGAATATGGATTGCTTCACTTTTAATTGCTCTAAAATCTGTAGGAGACAGATGACAGTGCCTTGTCTTCCAGGGTCACCATAACAGAATTATTGACTACTAGGAATTAATGAAAAAAAATAGTTTGATTAAAAAAAGAATAGTTTTAATCTGTTAAAAATGGTTTGAGAAACTTTTTTTTTTGAGACAGAGTCTCACTCTGTTGCCAGGCTGGAGTGCAGTGCCACGACCTCGGCTCACTGCAACCTCCACCTCCCGGGTTCAAGCGATTCTCCTCCCTCAGCCTCCCGAGTAGCTGGGACTACAAGAGCATACCACGCCCAGCTAATTTTTGTAGTTTTAGTAGAGACAAGGTTTCACCATGTTGGCCAGGATGGTCCCGATCTCCTGACCTCATGGTCCGCCTGCCTCGGCCTCCCAAAGTGCTGAGATTACAGGCGTGAGCCACTGCACCTGGCCTTAAGAAACTTCTATAATATTCTCCTATTTACTATGAATTTTAAACCACATGCATTTTTCTGTCTACTTTAAGATAAATTATTGTTAAAGAAAAAAATAAAATTACAGAGATGTTATTTATATTTACTTTTAAGAGAAAGTAGTCAGAGTCATGTGATCATAGGAATAGACATTTTCTATCTAGCCTAGCCTGAGAATTAGGTGATATGCCATATTCTTCCTGTGCCATCTAGTGGGAGACTCAAATGGTTTTATGTGAGTTTTGTATAGATTGTCATTAATTTTTAAAACTTTTCATTTGTAGCAAATCAACCAGATTAATAACTGGTATATATCAAATTAGAAGTGGAAACCAAAACTGAAACAGAGAAAACAAAGTACAAACTATGTCTTCTGTTACAAACAACTTTATGTCAGGGTGTGCTCAAGCTTCCAGCTCTCATCACTAAAGATGCCAATGGAGAGTCCATGGATAAAATCTAGGCAGTAACCAGTATTGGTAAATCATGATAGCATAACATGATGACGCATCTGATTTAATCAGCCAAGAACATCCTAAAGACAGTATTCCTAGATTTAAATAGAATAGAATGCCTTTCACATGCTGTTTCCTGTCTTTACACTTCCCTTCTCTGCATGATGAAATTTTGCTCATCTTTCAAGAGTCCTCAGGCCTTTGATAGCTGTATGCTTTAGTGAATTAGAAAAGATCATGTATCATGTCCTCTGTGAAACTTGTCTTTTTTCACAATCTGCCTGCATATAATACATAGATAAACAGACACAGACACGCACACTGCAGCAGGTCTAAATGGTCCCAGCTAGTTGTTCCAGAGTACTTTGTGCGCATGCTTCTGTTACCACATTAACTCATATGATGGTTTTCACAGATTGAGCTGCTTGAGAACAAGGGTCATGTGTTCATCTTTGGGTTGTACACCACCTTGAATGAATGAAAGAACAAAAGTCATTATAGAGTCATCACTGCTGCCCATTTCTCTCCCTCACTTGGTTGTAGAAGCCACTTACATCCAAGTTCCAGTGACTGGGCTGCAGACAGATGAAGAATAACAGTGTGTGTGTAAAAGGGAAAGACAAAGCATGGAGGGAGAAAAGGGAGTAACAAATCAGGAGGAATAGCGTTCCAAGGGATCTATGATGAGCTTCCCCATGCTGTACCTTCTCCCTCCACCCTTAGCCCTCATCTTCCCTAACCCTAAGAGACAAACTATCTCACAGTTGAGGCGTTGGCTTTGTTCCACTTGTGCATACTGCCCATGGACAGCAGTGATGGTCACAGAGGACTCAAGTGCTGATAATGATGGTTTAGGTGGCAGTGAAGAAAAGAACTATACGATTGTCCCTGAACCAATGCATATTTGTATATGAAGCCTGTCACTTAGGTCCAATTCCAGATACCTGGCCTTTCTGGACATTCTCTTTTACTGGCTTAAAGTAGGTATGAGGGATTTTCCCATGACCATGTTCCAAAAAGAACAGTCACCCCTCCTGGGACCCACTGAGAGAAGCACCATCAACTGACTACTGCAGCCTCAAAGAGCTACTTCATCTTTAAACTCCTACAGCACTTACTGGCATGGTCTAGTCCTATTAGATAGTATCTTGAGTCATTGTTCCATTTGCATTGGGTCTCCTGATGGGACTGTAAGCCCCCTGAGGTTAAGAGCCATATCTAATTCTTCCCTCCAGAGCTCCTAGGACAATAGAGTAGAGTGAGGGTCTTAGAATAATATATATTCTGACATTGGTTAACCAAAAAACAAATACTCAATTTATTTTTATATTATTTCATATATGATATTATTTTATATTATTATATCTTTTTTCCCATCCATTCTCACATCTTTCGTGCCTATTGCCTCTTTTCTCCTATACCCCATTCCTCTTTCACAGGGCGTTATCTTCCAAAGAGTCCTAATGACCCAGCTCTCCCACAGCCACCATGGTAAGTGAAGTCCAGTGCAGAACAAGGTAAACAGACACAATCCCGCCCTGGAGAGACTGTCATACTGAGTAGACCCACAGTCAGAGGACACAGAGAGGAGAGGAAGCAATAAACAGAAATTCCATTGAGCTGTTAGGGTCATAAAGTGTGTCGCAACCATACTTCACACAAGGTCAGCCCAGAACTAACAGAAACTATGATTAGCACCATCTCCTTCACTTCCTAATTGCAAACACGAAAGACACATTCCTTCTCTATTTGTGCTCTGGTCTGGTGAGAATGGGAAAGCAACTTAAACCCATTTGAGGTTATAATTGCTGTTTATTTTATGTTTAGAAATCTTATTTTATCAAGTAGTCAGTTGTTCAGGCCGAGAGAGTGTAGGACAAATTTTTCTTTCAGCGTGAACACGTGAAGTACACGTGAGGTCTGTAGGGTATGGAGGAGGCCTCAGGGGATAAATCATGTGGTCTAAGGTCCACAACTAGGAGGTAGTTCAGGGAAAATTGCACAGTGAGAGAACTGCAGGCAAGAGAAGATTTCAAACATTCCAGTCCCCACTTCAGAAAATGGCATCTCTGTATTTTCAGTGAGTTCAAGCTGAAAACCTTGCACTTTTGATTTATCTCTCCTGTCACATCCCCATCTAATCTAATGGCACATCTTTCTGGTTTGGGGGAAAATTCTTCCAAAATATATCTAATATCTCCAGTTTCCACCACTCTAGTGCCACCCAGGTAATCTGTGCCAGCCCCCAGTCCCATTAGAACTTCTGCAGTAGCCTCTACCTTGGTCTCTCTGCCACCCCCTTCCACCTCCACGTAGCAGCCAAAATGATGTTGGCAAAGCATGAGTCATGTATCATTCAAGGTAATAGTAGCTATTGTAACAGGGAAATCCCCACATTTGAATAATACACATTTTGTGTTCCATTTTTTCTTGCTCAGGGAATAGTTCATGTGGGGCTCCTTGTCAATGCCAGGCTGGGAGAGGGAGAGCCCAGTCATCTTAATACATGCAATCAACACCCAGCTGGTAGAAGGGCAGAGAGAACATGAAGCAGGCATATCTGCTCCTTCAATACCTCTGCCCAAAAGTCACCCATAAATCACTTCTGCTCTCCTTCCAATGGCCAGAATTCATCTATGGCATCTCTAGATGCAAGGAAGTGCCCTGGCTGGGCAGCTGCTTCCCTGTAACAACTTCACAGCTTCACAACTCCACAATTCTACAACTCTACAACTACAAAATTCCACAACTCCACAACTCTTTAGTGACAGCTGCCATCTGTTCAAATGTGAGGTGGGTCTTATCGCTTGCCTGCTTACAACTGTCCAAGAGCTTCCCATCTAACTAAATAAAAAATCAAAATCCCAGCACTTTGAGGGGCTGAGGCAGGAGAATTGCTTGAGCCCAGGAGTTTGAGACCAGCCTGGGCAACACAGGGAGACCACCCCCTAACACTAAAGTTAGTCGGGTGTCGTGGCATGCATTTGTAGTCCCAGCTACTTGGGAGACTGAAGTGGGAGAATTGCTTGAGCCCAGGAAGTCAAGGCTTCAGTGAGCTGTGATTGTCACTGCATTCCGCCTGGGTGACACAGTGCAACCCTCTCAAAAAAGAAAGAAAGAAAAAGAGAGAAAGGAAGAGAGAAAGGGAAGGAAAGGAAAGGAAAGGCAAAAGGAAAGGAAAGGAAAAAGGCAAAAGGAAAGGAAAAGAAGAAAAGAGATCCAAAATCCGAAGCCTCCGGATCCTCATACCACCCTTCTGGGCTTATTGTGCTCCAGCCTCTCTGACCCTCTTTCTGATCCTTGCTTATTCCCACCTCAGCAGTTGCTGTTTTCTCTGCCTTGAATATTCTTTCACCAGATCCCTTTTCATCAGGTAAGTAGATAGAAAATGGGACCCAGGAATTTGCACTTTAACAGGCACCGAGTGACCCTGGTGCTGACGGTCAGTGGTCTATACTTTGAGAAGCACTGGTACAGTGGTTAAGAATGTGGACTATGAGATCAGAGGGCTTGGGTTCAAATATTATAAACCCAAAGACTTGCCAAATCTCTTAACTTTGGGTACTTTATTTGCCCTCTCTAATGCTCGATTTCCTTACCCATGAAATAGAGATAACAACAGAAATCATTTGGTTGCTGTAAGTAAACAGAAACTTGGTTGCTGCAAGAAACAGAAACATGGTTGCTGTAAGCAAAATGAGGTGAAACCAAAATACAGCACCAGGTCTGACACATAGTAAGTGGTACAAAGGAGTGCCTACAGACGCATCATGCAGCTTTAGAAAAAGTAGGGTGGAACTGGACAAAAGAAGATTTGAGCAAGTGAATCTTAAATGAGAAAGTGATGTGACTCCTGTGCTTCCTGGGGCTAAGGGATGCCACCATACAGTCCTAAGGAGTGGAGGGTTATGTCAGATGGATGGTTTGAGATGCCTGTGTTACAGTCACTCTGAGCAATGATGAAAGAAGGTTAGATCTGGGACAGGGGGCCCTACCAGGAGCTTGTTTCACTATGCCAGATGGAAGAAGATTCAGTTGTACGAATTGAACAGAGAGATGAGTTAGAGGGAGAAGAAAGCAGCAAGAAGCAGCAAAAGAAGGTTGACAACATGAAAACAGACCAAGGGAAAAGATTGAAGGGAAATGTGTGTTGTCTCAGGATGGGCAGGACCTACAGCAATGGAAGGGCACTAATTCCTAGATTATACCCAAGAATGCCAGTAGATACCAGAAAGTGGTAAAATAGCAAATGAAGCCATAGAAGCCAGAGTTAGTGACAACACTTTAGGGAAGTCATTATAATTACAGTTGAAAAGGGTGAACTGGTGGCATCCAGTCAAAGGTTGCAAAGATGATGGCACTAGAAATTGTCCTTTGAATTTTCCTGAAGTTGCCAGAAATATCCTAGTTGAGGGTAGCAGCTTCTAGGGATAGAAGAAGTACAAGGGGAAGGAGAACAAAGTTGATTAAAGAAAGTCAAAGTCCTATATGTGGTTAAGAAGTAGATGCATCTAGTATAAAGTATATGTTCAAGGAACACAAATATACAAGAAAGAAATGGAGCAGTGGCCAGGAGAAAAGTTTGAGTCCATGTTAGTACCACATGCACATGCACTCTTTCTCTCTCCTATACAAACTTTCTGTGGCTTCCATATAAAGTCCCTTTTACTGTCCCCTACCCCTACACTTTAAACTGACTGCTGACCTAGTTTGAGTATGATTAAAATTCCATGTAGGTTGAGTGATCCAGGTTTTGTGGGGGCTAAAACTTATACTATTTGGTTGATCCTTCTCAAGAAAAAGAATATAAAGTTAGAAATATAAAGTTAGGTACAAAAAAGAATATTTATTAAGGATAAGAAAGGATTCACAATAAGTTACTGGAGACTTGAGAGTCCAGGTCCCTTTCTTCTGACGTGTCTCTAAGCAATTTACCCAAAATGTTTACACAGAAATGCAATCTGACTTCTCTCTCTACTGACAACATTCTACAACTCACACCAACTCCCAATACGCACGGAGGCCCAAGCAAGTAAGGGGTCCAAAGCTTACGTTTCTTACTTCATGGTAAACTTGCCTTTCTGTTTAGGTGTTTCTCAGCTTTATTCAGCTCTTCTTGGCTCCAAAGTGGGACAACTCTAATATCCAATTAAGATGAAGAATTTCTGTATGTCCTCCTTTCTGCATATTCAGTAGGCATCGTTTTCTTGAAGGTGGAAAGGACTAAACACTGAACATGAGGAAAAAACCCTGTAGAGGACAGTGACTTTGGCAGACATGGCCTCAGAGCAGCTAGCAGAGGATTGAGTCCCTGAGCTTTTCCAACATATGTGGCCACATTCCTATCAATACAAATATTGCCTAAGCACCAACTGTATCTCAGGGAGGAATTTGCTTTCTGTGGTTTCTTCCATTAACTCCTCCAGATTCACTCTCTTCTCAGCTCCACTCTGCTCTGGGCCCCAGGAAGCTGAGCCATATAGCTATCAGCTAGCTCCCTTCATGCCCAGCTCATGGTTGGGTTTGGCCATTGAGAGGCAACAGCAGGAGAGTGAGGATGGATTATTTATTCCCTCGCTTTCTTGTGTTGGCTACAGCCTCTTCTTTCAGACAGCCCTCTCCATACAACCACCCTCTTCAGGGTCTGGAAATAGCTCCAGACTCTTGATCTTCAGGCTAGGGAATGGTAATGACTCCCCTGATCACAGGCCTGGAGGACTGTGCCATCCCTTAGTGGCTTCCTTAAACCACTGTCCACATCTTTGTAAGCTGTTCCTTTATTAAACTCTCCTTAAATTACCTAGTTTGAATACTCTTCTAGTTTCTACTTGGGTGCTGATTGATATCATGTTATAATTCACAAAGAAGAAAAAAGGCCTTTAGAAACTTTCGCCTGGGGGCCCAGAATTAATGAATTAATAGAAGTAAAAAGCCATAGATGACACTGAATGCACCAGCCAATTTATTGTGACAAAAGGGTGTCATAACAAGCATATCCCACCTCCAGACAGGTGGGAGTGCCAGAAAACAGTCCCCAAATGAAAACCAGGATGCAACACCATGAATATGAGAACCTGAGGTCACTGACCACAAACTACATGTTCCTCCAGCAGATAGTACCTTAGAATAAAAGAAGAAACCCTTCCAGTAGTTAGTTGGATTATTGACTATTCTCTGCTTGAATACTTGCAAAGATGGGAGAACATTACTTTACAATAGCGCACTCTGTTACAGGGCACATCTAATTGTTAGATCATTATATTGAACAAAATCTGCCTCCTTTCTTTGGGTCTGTTTCTTTCTTTTAAACAATGCAGAGGCAAGTGTGATCTTTCTTCCTTATGACAGATCTATAGATATGAGGACAGCTGCCATGTCACCCTAACTCTCTGGTAGAAGCACTATTAACACACTTCTCACTACCCTGGTGTCTTGAATGACCTGGTTCATCAACATGCCTACGAAAGTATGGTGTCCAAAAACGGACATAATACTCCAAGTGGACTCTTACTTGAAATAACCATAAAACACTCAACTAGGTTTATCTCATTGTTCCTCCCCCACTCCCCAAAAAAATATTTTTCTTACTTCTGGGACACATTTAAAATTAATCCGTTCTCTTCACACCTATAGCTGCTACCTCCTTTAACTATACTAAAATTATCTTCTCCTCTCACATCATTTCCTATTTCGAATGCCCCTTTTATAGCTACCCGTGGTTTTTTTCCATCAGATTCAGGTTTCTCGATGTTACCATTACCACCTGACCTCAATCATTATTTTTACTGCTTCCTGATTTTCTTGTTCTCTTTTCTCCTCCACAACTTTTTTCCCTGTCACCTCTACTGAATATACTGCTGATTTCACACTGAACTTTGTTTGAAATATTTAGCCCATTTTCATCCTCTCCCAGTTTAGAAGTCCCCTTTATATAACCACCTCATGTTTAAAACTTAGAGGACACACACACACACGCACACACACACACAATCTAAATGATATTTTCTCCTTCAAAATTCATGAACATCCTAATTTTAGTGGTTTGATAATATACCCTAAATTAATTCTGGGTATTCTATACTGGTGTCAAGGATAACCTGTTAGAACCCAAATCATACCATACAATGTTACATGAAAATGTGAAGCCCTTTATAATTATGTAAAACATACAGAACTAGAAATAGCATGGAAATAACACTTGAAATAATATCGGTTGACAATCATTTCACTGAAAGATGCATCATATCAATCATTCAAATTATGTATAAAACTCTCATAGAATATGTGCCACTCAGGATTCACCTATACTTAGCTTTACTTCTCATTGTGAGGGAAGCCTACAGTTCAGGTCCTGAGCTCTGATGAAAATCTACTCATCCTTGCTTTGAAGCACAGGATTTAGCTAAACATTCAGTACTGAGCATTTGCTATGTATATCTGTGCATACTTCTGGACACAAGCCAAGTTTTAAAAACACTAAATGGAGATACAAAGACTGATATACATTATTACAATGTTTGTCTACCAGAATTTCTTGGATTATATTTATACATTTTTATTGAAGGAGCTCAAAGTCCCCATAGATATTATCTTTATAATTCACATAACAGACTCATTAAGCATGTAGAAACCATAGGGACTATATTGTCTCCACTTTGAAAACCCATCCTTGAGGTGGAGACAGCAAGGCCTTACCCCTGGGGTCATTACTCTTGACAGGTTGATGGCCTGCCTTAGGCCAAGGTCATATATTACCTTACTGTAATGTGTTCCAAGAAAATAATTCTAGTTTAATGATCCACTCATGAAATCTGGCTGACTTCCATATGTACAAAGTCAGCCCTAAGATACTGCAGAGTAGGTTATTGACTAAGATTCTGGCTACATCAACTCATTGAGTTTGCTGCTGAAACATTTCTGGAGGAAGAATCAAACATGGAAGTAATATATGAAGACCAGTCACATAGTAATGACCTCTCAGGCCCCATCCTTCCTTGATCATAATAGAAGACTAAGTTGGCCAGCATACCCTGGTAGATTTGTTCCCTTGTCCCAATCTGTCTCTCAGTTCCTGGCCCAGATCCTGGTCCTGCTCTGGATGTTCTTAACAGACAACTAGTTAGCCTGCTGCTGTCTCTCTCCTGGAATTAAAAAAATAGTCAATACATTTGCCTTAATAATCTTTTTTCATTTCACACATCAGTGGCGTTTGAAAATAATTATGCTCATCCGTGATCATTGAAAAACAGTCTTCCTCACATACCCTAATATCACTGTGAGAAAGATGAGCTACCTCTCTGGCATCTTCTGCCAGGGGTTTCTCTGTCTTTCCCAAGGTCACAGGTACTCAAGGAGGAACTCTCTTCTTCTTTAACTTCTTGACTGATGTGCTTTCCCATTTTTCATTCCTGTTTTTCTTTTTTATAGAGACGGGGTCTCACTATATTGCCCAGGTTGGTCTTGAACTCCTGAGCTCAAGTCAGCCACCCACCTTGACCTCCCAAAGTGCTGGGATTACAGGCATGAGCTACCATGTCCAGCCCCCATTTCTTATTTTTATCAACGTTGTAGTCCCTTGGCACTGGGTCTTCCCTGTCTTCCTGCCCTGTTTTCTCAAAGATTTCTTGGAAATGTCCTGTGCTGCTTAACTCTTCCATACTGTCTGCTCTAGACTTCTGAACATGCATCATCATTTACCATCCTGCCAACCTTGAATTTAGCATCTCCTTGGATTACCAATGTCTACTCATAATTAGTCTGAATTTACTACTCTCTTGTTGGGACTGGCTCTCTGAAAGCTAACCTTCTCCACTTGTAGGCCACTATACCCATTTGTACCAAGTTCCTGTTAAGTTTCTTGCTATCCCCCTTTTTCTCCTGACTTGCTTCCTCTTCCCTCTTGCTCCTTTAATGCCCTGTGGCAAATGTCATAAAAGGGTATTTGTCTCTTTGCTGGTGACTAGAATTGGCATTGCCTTCCTTTCCATATAATTTCTTATTTTTTCTAGACAGATACACTTTTGAGCTCTGCACAGTGGCTGTAATATATCTATGCACTACAAGTAGTTCTTCCCTAACCATGGCTGGACTAACATTTCTGCCTTAGAATAAGATTCATACTTTAGTACTCATTGCTGACATATTGACCTGAGTCACTTACTGCCTGAATTTGGGATGGTTTGTTTCCCCTGAACTCAGATATTTCCTACATAAAAATTGTTTCTCCACTGGGAGAAGTATTTGCAAAACAAATATTTGATAAAGGACTTCTACCCAGGATATATAAAGAACTCCTATAGCTCAGTAAGGCAAACAACTTAATTAAGAAATAGACAAAAGATTTCACAAAGAAAGATATTTAAATGAAAAATAGGTACATAAAAAGATGCTCAACATCAGTAGTCATTACAGATATGAAAATTAAAACCACAGTGGGACACCACTGCACATACATAAGAATGTCAAGTTAAAAAGACAAATAATACCAAGTCTTGTCAATGATGCAGAGTGGTTTGGCAGTTTCATATAAGATTAACCACGCATCTACTGTTTAAGCCAGCAATCTTACTCTAGATATCTACTCAAGAGAAAAGAAAAAATATGTTCATACAAAGATCTGTACTTTAATGGTCATCATAGCTTTATTCAGAAAAGCACCAAACCGGAGACAACTCAAATGTCTATCAACAGGTGAATGGAGAAGTAAGCTGTGGTGTATCCATACAATGGGATACTACACAGTAATACAAATGAAGGAACTACTGATACAACCAACAACATAGATGAATTTCAAAAATGTTGTTCTAAGTGAAAGAAGTGAGACACAAAGAGATATACCATTTATATCAAATTCTAGAAAAGGCACAACTATAGCGACAGAAAGTTTATCAATGGATTCCAGAGGCTGGTGGAGAGGATGGGACTGACTATAGAGGAAAATGAGAAAATTTTTTCAGTTTTTCTGAAAACTGTTCTATGTTCATATAGAACATAGAACTCACTAAATAGTGTGCTTAAAACTGGTGAATTCTATTACAGATAAGTTATACTTTAATGAAGATGATTTTTTAAAAAACAAGCAAATGTGTCAAATGAAAAGATTGTTAAATAGTGTTTTAAAATTTAGATTTAATTATTCTTCAGGTATGGTGAGGTCAAAAGATCAAGATATGCTTGCCATTGAAATGACTGTTTGTTACTCACAGTTCCCAAGAGGAGAGGGCACACACCACACCACACAGGGCCACATGGAGAAGCACCTGGGTTGGTTAGGAGGCAGAGAGAGCAAGGGGAAAACATAGAGAAGAGCTCTTATTGTGGTTTCCCCAGGAAGGAACACGTGAAGCAAGGTAAGCAGGTTTAGGATTGGTTATTTTGAATAATTTCAGTTGGCTCTGGGGTGTAGTGGCCCTCTCTAGTTGCCTGACGTCTAGCTGTGGGGAGATTAGGACAGGGGAATAGTGGCCTTGAGTGTGACAGCCCCATAGAAGAAGTCATGGGGTATAAGACTTGGACTGGTTAGTCTGCATGTGAAAGGCATGATTGCAGGCAAGTCTTTTATTATCTTTAGAAGCTGGTTAGTCCTGGGAGGGGCAGTCCCTCTAGGTCAGCAAGGAAAGGCCCCAGGTGCCAACACCTTAGAAATACAGAAAATAAAAAGTCATGATTAATACTGATAGAGGAATGGATAGATTGATAGATACGTGATCAAACAAATAAAGCAAAATGTTAATTGTAAAATTTAGATGTTGGGTAAGTTGGCTTCACTGTACAATTCTTTCATATTTTCTGTATGTCTGATAATTTTTATAATAAAATTTAAAAATTTATAATGAAATTTGAGAAAAAAATATTTCTTTGGATATCTGAACTCTTACCTAGTCATAGTTTCTAAAAGCTCTGTTTTCCACCTGTCTTACCTGCTTGGATTCCTGGCCTCCTGCTTGCTCTTGCCTGAACATTACTGTTGCCTGAATCTCTTAGTTCTGATATTCAACTGGTCCTCCTGATCAGGCAAATTTCTTGATTCTATAAGATGCACCTGAATTAGCCAAGCCTTCTTACTGCACAAGGTCACTAAATAGGGATGGCCAGCATAAGGCATAATGAGAATTAGATGAGTTCTATATTCAAGTGCCTTTATATCTTTATATACATCCTCCCTCAGACCCTTGCCCAACACACACACACGCACACGCACATGCACCTCTGTTACGGAATAAAATGTGTACCAACACCCCTGCCCCTATTCATATGTTGGGGTCTTAACCCCTAGTACTTCTGAACTTAATCTTATCTGAAGATAGAAGCCTTACAGAAGTAAGTTAAAATGAGGTCCTTAGAGTAGGCCCTAATCCAATGGGATTGGTGTCACAAAAACTGGAAATTTGGGGATCAAGGGAAGATGACATGCAGAGACACAGGGAGAAGGCAGCCATCTCCAAGCCAAGGAACACTTGAGACTATCAGAAGGTAGAAGAGAGGCCTGAAATAGATTCTTCTCAAGTGCCATCGGAGGGTATGTGATCCTGTAACACCTTGATTTTGGATTCTGGCCTCCACAACTGTGAGACAAATTTGTTGTTCTAAACCACCCGGTTTGTGGTATTTTATTATGGCAGCCCTAGAAAACAAATACATGCCCTCTAGGTTCTCCCCTAGTTTTCCTAGTCACCCAGTGTCCTTGTGTCTTCTGTGATGCCCCACCCAGACATGCAGTCATGGACAGTGTCTGAAGCACCCATCCATCAAAACTCTAATTTCCATGCCTGTAATCCCAGCACTTTGGGAGGCTGAGGCGGGTGGATCATGAGGTCAGGAGTTCTAGACCATCCTAGCCAACATGGAGAAACCCCGTCTCTACTAAAAATTCAAAAAAAATTAGCTGGGCGTGATGGCGCGTGCCTGTAATCCCAGCTACTCAGGAGGCTGAGGCAGGAAAATCGCTGGAACCGGGGAGTCGGAGTTTGCAGTGAGCCGAGATCGCGCCATTGCACTCCAGCCTGGCGACAGAGCAAGACTGCGTCTCAACAACAACAACAACAACAAAACCCTCTAATTTCCAAGCTGCCTGCACCTCTGAGAGTTCTCAGGGATGAACTAAGATCATGAATTAGCTAAGCTAAGCCAAAGAGTTATGACCAACACCATTGTAATGTGTCATAACTCTTCTGGCGATTGGCCTGGATGTTTGTTAATTCATAGGAATGAGTCTATAAGGATAAAATCCCAGGCAGTAAAAGAGGTTGGCAAGGAAAATAATCTTAGGTAGAGTGAATATCGCATTGTTTCTCAAATCACAGCTGTTGAAGGGCCATCTGTTTTTACTCAGGAGTGTCCATGCTGGCAAGTGAACAACTTCTCTCTCAGAAAAAGATATAGAAGATTAACAGACAAATGCCTGAATGCCTCCAGGATGGCACTCAGTGTGTATTTTACTCGATAGTAAACCACCCAAAAATTTCGTAGCGAACTTCTGACCCCTTTTGCTTCCATGTTAACACTGGAAATGCTGAGACCAGAAAGTCAGCTTGCAGAGAGGTGAAAAATGTCTGTATGGAGGGTTGGAAACACATTTGTTACACATGGCAGAGAGAAAGCATTGGGAGAAACAAGCAACAAAAGTACAAAAATATAGGAGCAACTGCTTTATTAGCTAAAAAAAAAAAAAGTAATTATTATTAGTGGGAGTTGACATCCAATTTTAAAGAAAGTGTTCACCATTTTTAACTTTAAAAAAAAAAAGACAGCAGTGTCCTAAAGAGAAAAGATGAGTTTCTAATTCCCTTGGTGCTTTAAATGAAGAGTTCTTGCCTTTTTGCCTGGGGGTGAAGAATAAGAGACAGTGTGTAGTCTTGTCCTTTTGGGCAACCATATTGGATTTGGATCTTGGATTTGGATCTTGGACTTTTATGGCCTCCTGAGATAGATCTGTGAACACAATCTAGCTATTATGGTGTTTTAAAAAGAACAAAGGGAGATGCATTTTATGAGAACACAGCCTTTTTGCTTTATATTTACTTAAAGATAATCTAAGTAAAATATTTCTATCTTTTTCCCCATTACTTTCAACACCTTATTATTTGAACATTATTCAACAATTTATTCAGTTTTCAAGACAATGGTAACTTTTGTCATTGGACAATGTTATTGTTTAATTTTTATACTTACACATACCTGACACTATTCTACTTGAGGATGGTGTCAATTCACAACTGGAAAAGGTGATTTCTTGGCCATTTGCATGCATTCTTTTGGCACTCATCAGATGTGACCATATTTCATTTTGTGTGAAGTGCGGAGCTTGGGACTCTATGGGGCCTAGTGAGGTCACCAGAGTGATCCATCAGGTCAGCTGGCACCTCTGTCCTCTGCCTAGAAATCAGAGTGACTGGCTTCTCTCCCTCTCTTTTTTTTTTTTTCCTAGCCTTCCTTCCTCTTTCATTTCAGTCTGCTCCAGGCATGGGGATATATGAATATGCAAAAGACAAAACTCCTGCTTTATAATCACTTATTGCAGAGATTCCAGTCTGCTCTGGGGATTCAGTTAAAAGAGTTTTGTCTTTCTCCCCGCATCCACGTGTCCAAATCCTATCTTACCTTCAGTGCTGTCTCAAATGGGACCATCACCAGAAGCTTTTCTTTCCCATCTGTGTTCTCCTCTGCTGAACAACCATGGTCACTAGTTGTATTACTCTTGTATCATCGCCTACTCTGTGTCTTATTTTTTAAAGCTCATTTCCCTGGGCAGACAGTGAGCTGTCTGGGGACAACATTACTCTTCATATCCTCACATTGCCTACCATATTGATTTCTGCTTAAAGAAATACCTGCTGCTTAAAGAATACCTGCTGAATGATTGAGTTCATTCAGGCATTAAACGTGGGTGAGTAACATATTCCTTTGGTAGATTATATCTTTAGTGCTGCAATTTGCTGATTCTTAACAGTCTTTGAATGAAAGGCACCAGGTGAAAATGTCTGCTACAATTGGTGTGTAGTAATTTCAATGCAAACAAATATCTAGCACTTTGGATTCACCTTCTGAAATCAGGTCAGTTCTGAAGCTCTGGGCCCCTGAGTAGGGATAGATAACTCAAACCAGGAGTGTTCAGGCTAGTGTTATATGCATTCTGCTAGAAGTCAATACTTAGTAGGGAAAGCTTCCCAACACATAATGATGATAATAATGTTCAATTACAAGACGTTCCTTAAGGTCACTCACTCCTCACAGAACTTTATTTTTCTCTGTATTTTGCAGAGAACAATGTTTCAGTTAATAGAACAAATTAAGCATTATGCTTCACCAGTTCTCCTAAAGTATTCTCCAATACTTAAGCTCTTTTCATTAAAGACAAATTTGGACTATATTACCCTGCTGTGGTTAAGGATTTTGCTAAGCCAGGAATGGGAAGTGTATTGTATTCTGTTGCATAGTTTACTCATTGATGAACAAGACTGAGAAGCTTAGTGTTTAAATTTCCTGGACTCTGTGCCTTGTTGCCTGGATTCACATCCTGATCCAGTTCCTTCCAGCTTTGTACTCTTCATAATCTAGGTAGCCTTTCTGTCTCAGTGTTCTCATCTTTGTGTAGCTAAAGCTCTTAAAACAGTGCCTTGGGCATAGTAAACATGTGAGTTACGGTTAAGGTATATAAGTAGGACAATAAGAACTTGAATCCCTTCTCTTCAAATTTGAGGAATGCTCACATGAAACAATCTCATTTTAAGGTAAGTAACTTCTGGTAAGGCCTTTTTCTGACCTGTGAACAAGGCTACCTGGCCTAAGGTTTGAAAGCTATTTTAGCCATTGGAAATATTATCACTGGTATCTCTCCTTACTTCCTTTTAACTCTTTATGACACCTCTTTCCAAAGTGCCATGCTTCCTCAGAGTCAAATTTCTATCCAGAAGGAACAGAACTGCAGTGTCATATGACAGATTTGTAAACCTAGGTGACATATCACATCACCTCCCTGATCTCCTGTGACTCCCATTCAGAGGTGAAAAGTGAAATTGCAGCTATTCTTTGATCAGTAATGCCCATATGGCTTAAGTGGAATTAGCAGGATCTTTTAATATTCCAACCATGCACTCTATGTATTTGGCATATAAAGAGAAGCAAATTGATGGATTTATTAACTAACTTCTAAAAAGATTAAAAGAAAAAGGTTTAGCCAAGACGGGTTGGACACGGAAGTAATAGATGCCAATTGGGAGGTCTATCTTACCTTTGTAGGCACAAGAGAGAAAAACGGTCCCTGATTTCTAGGGGTGGCTGTTTTCCAAGGATGTCTGACAGTGTTTCTTTCTTTTTTTTTTTTTTTTTTTGAGACGGAGTCTCACTCTGTCACCCAGGCTGGAGTGCAGTGGCCTAGTCTCAGCTCACTGCAACCTCTGCCTCCTGGGTTCAAGCGATTCTCCCGCCTTCAACCTCTTGAGTAGCTGAGACTACAGGCGTGTGCCACCACGCCCAGCTAATTTTTGTATTTTTAGTAGAGACAGGATTTCACTATGTTGGCCAGGCTGGTCTCGAACTCCTGACCTCATGATCCACCCACCTCGGCCTCCCAAAGTGCTGGGATTACAGGCGTGAACCACCGTGCTTGGCCCTGACAGTGTTTCTTGACTGTATGGCATGCTCCTCTAAAATGCCAATTTCCAAGGCCTACCCATCCAGCTAGAATTTGGGGGAGTGAGACCTAGTATAACTGTTTCTAACATGTTCCCTTAGGTGATTCTAACATCCCCCAGTTCTCCTGCTGGCTCATTTCTCGGAATGATGACCAGCATACAAAGGTGCTACTTGCAACAATTTGGAACAAGAGGAGATCATAGAGATTATCTAGGGTGCCTACTTCTATTCACACACAAGATGAAGAGGCTATAGAAGTCAAAGAATTGCCGGGTGTGGTGGCTCATACCTGTAATCCCAGCACTTTGGCAGGCCAAGGCAGGCAGATCACGAGGTCAGGAGTTCAAGACCAGCCTGACCAACATGGTGAAACCCCATCTCTACTAAAAGTACAAAAAAAATTAGCCGGGCATGGTGGTGTGAGCCTGTAATCCCAGCTACTCAGGAGGCTGAGGCAGGAGAATTGCTTGAACCTGGGAGGCGGAGGTTGCAGTGAGCCGAGATTGCACCACTGCACTCCAGCCTCAGTGACAAAGTGAGACTGTCTCAAAAAAAAAAAGTCAAAGAATTGGCCCAGTGTTACTCACATTGGATAATGTTAGCACTTCTCAGGGATGCCAAAAACTTAAAAAGTTGCTCATTCACAAAATGTGTTTGAGGTGCAAATTGTTTCTTTTGCCAACATATGTAGCATTTTCAAAAATATCAAGGCAAGGTAATTCCTTGCTATTAATATGGTGTGAGGTAGGAGTCCAATTTCTTTCTTTTGCATTTGGATATCTAGTTGTTTCCATGCCGTTTGCTGAAAAGTCTGTTCTTTCCTTCACTGGATTGTCTTGGCATGCTTGTCAAAAATGAATTGCCCATGTAAGGGTTTATTTCTGGGCTCTCACTTCTATTCCACTGATCCATATTTCTATCCTTATGCCACACTATCTTGATTACTGAAGCTTTGTGGTATGTTTTGAAATCAAGAAGTGTGACTCCTCCAACTTTGTTCTTCTTCTTTTTTTTTTTTTTTTGACGGAGTTTTCGCTCTTGTTGGCCAGGCTGGAGTGCAATGGCATGCAATCTTGGCTCACTGCAACCTCCCTCCACCTCGTGGGTTCAAGTGATTTTCCTGCCTCAGCCTCCCAAGTAGCTGGGATTACAGGCATGTGCCACCACACCTGGCTAATTTTTGTATTTAGTAGAGATGGGGTTTCACCATGTTGGTCTGGTTGGTCTCGAACTCCTGACCTCAGGTGATCCACCCGCCTCAGCCTCCCAAAGTGCTGGGATTATAGGCATGAGCCACCATGCCTGACCCCAACTTTGTTCTTCTTAAGATTGCTTTGGCTATTCTGGGTCTCTTGAATTTCTGAATTTTAGGACAAGCTTGTCAATGTAGGCAAAAAAACCAGTTGGGATATTAATAAGAATTGCATTGA
The DNA here is from genome assembly GCF_028885625.2 of Pongo pygmaeus. Taxonomy (NCBI): domain Eukaryota; kingdom Metazoa; phylum Chordata; class Mammalia; order Primates; family Hominidae; genus Pongo; species Pongo pygmaeus. The sequence goes on from NC_072384.2 coordinate 90,808,202, forward strand.
ATCTGTAGAAAATTTGGAGAGTTTTGCCATTTTAACAACAATAAGTCTTCTGATCCATTAAGGTGGTGTGTCATTACATTTATTTAGATCTTCTTTAGTTTCTTTCAACAATATTTTGTTGTTTTCTGTGTACAAGCCATACACTTAGTTTTGTTAAATTTATACCTATTTTATTGTTATTGATGAAATTGTAATGAAATCATTTCCTTAATTTTATTTTCAGATTGTTCATTGCTAGTGTATAAAAATACAACTGATTTTTGTATATTGATCTTGTATCCTGCAACCCTACTAAATTTGTTTATTTATTCTAGTAGTTTTTTAATGAATTCCTTACCTGTGGTATAATACAAAAATATATTTGGTCTTTGCCCCTGGTTCCTGGTACAGAGCTCACAAGTCCTTGGGATTTCCTGAGGTATAGGAGTTCTTTCATTATTCCTAACTATACCTGAGTTTATGCTAACAAGGTAACTCATGGTGGACACTCAGATAGTTTCAAGGAAAGGGCTGGTGAGGACATGATTAGAGAGTTAGGACTTTCAGCCCCACGCTTCAATCTCTGGGAAGGGGAGGGGCACTAGAGATTGAATTCAGTCATGTGGCCAATGATTTAATCAATCATGACTACAAAATGAAGCCCCAGTAAAACCTTGAAAAATGAGGTTTGGGGAGCTTCTGAATTTGAGAATGCATTGGTGTACCAAGAGACTTTTGCTCCTGGAGAGGACATGAAAGCCCAATACTCCCATTCACATACCTTGTCCTGTGCATCTCTTCCATTTGGCTGTTCCTGAGTTGTATCCTTTATAATAAAACTGTAATTGTAAGTACAGCACTCCTGAATTTTGTGACTAATTCTAGCAAATTATCAAGCGTGAGGGGAGACTGGTCATAGGAACCTCCAAATTTGTAGTTGGCTGGGAAGAAATTTGGGTACCCTAGGACCCCATTTGGGGTTAATATCTAAAAATGAAGGTAGTATTATGGGATTGAGCTCTTAACTTGTAGCGTCTGCACTAATTCCAGGTAGTTAGTGTCAGAATTGAATTGAATTGTTGGATACCCAGTTTGTGATAAGGAATTGCTGGAATGATGTACCTATTAAACTTCTTTGTTAATTCTCATCCTCTTTTAATAGATTCTGTAAGATTTTTTACATTTAAGATCAAATGATCAGCCGGGCACGGTGGCTCACGCCTGTGATCCCAGCACTTTGGGAGGTGGAGGTGGGCAGATCACAAGGTCAGGAGATCGAGACCATCCTGGCTAACACAGTGAAATCCCGTCTCTACTAAAAATACAAAAAATTAGCTGGGCATGGTGGCAGGCACCTGTAGTCCCAGCTACTCCGGAGGCTGAAGCAGGAGAATGGCATGAATGCGGGAGGTGGAGCTTGCAGTGAGCCGAGATCGCGCCACTGCACTCTAGCCTGGGCGACAGAGTGAGACTCAATCTCAAAAAAAAAAAAAAAAGAACAAATGATCTGCAAATAGAGGTTGTTTCTCCTCTTCCTTTGCAATCCAGTTGTCTTTTTTTTTTTTTTTTCTTGCCTAATTCCTTTGGCTAGAGCATCCAGGACAATGTCATATGTAAGTGGCAAGATTGGACACCCTTTTATCTTTCCTAATTTTAATAAGATGAGCTATGGGTTTTTGTAGATGCCTTTTATCAGACTGAAAAAATTCCTTTTTATTCCTAATTTGTTGAGTGCTTTTATAATTAAAGAATGTTGATTTTATCAAATGCTTTTTATGCACCTATTGAGATACTTATTTGATTTTTGTCTTTCATCCTGTTGATATAGTATATTACATTAATTGATTTTCAAATGTTAACCCAATCATTCCTGAAATAAATCCCACTTGGTCACGGGGTATAATCCTTCTTGTATGTCACTGGATTTTATTTGCTCGTATTTCACTGAGGATTTTTACGTTTCTATTTCTAAGTTTCACACTATTGATTTTTAAATCATTTAGGAGAAGAAAGAAGAAATATGCAATTATATTGTATATTATAATTACCTAATTAGCTTTCTCACAAGGCAAGCCTGCTAGCAATGAATTCACTTGTTTATCTGGGAGTGTCTTTATCTTGCTTTCATTTTTGAAAGACAGGCATGCTGGATATAAGATTCTTGATTGAATTTTTATTTTTTTATTTTTTAGCACTTTAAATATGTCATTCCTTGCCTCTGGCCTCCATTGTTTATAATGGGAAGTCAGCTGGTTATCTTACTAGGATTCTCTTGCATGTGATAAGTTGTTTTCTCATAAAGCTTTCCAGAGTTTCTCTATGTTTGGCTTTTAATATTTTGATTACAATGTGTCTAGGTGTGGATTTCTTTGTATTTATCCTAATTGGAGTTTGTTGAGTTTATTGGATGTATAGATCAATGTTTCTTCCAATAATTTTTCTTCTCCTCTCTCTGTCTTCTGTCATTCTAGTACTCTGAAGTGAGAACAAGCAAGATTAATGTGCTCTGAATTAGAGGTCACTATAGCTCTCTATTCTAAGTTTAAATTATTCCCAAAGCCATGGTGCCTAGTCCCTCTGTCCATGGCTTGCAACCCTGGCTGCATGTTAGAATCACCTGTGGAGCTCTAAGAAAATCCCAACCACAAACCAATTACAGTCAGCCCTTTGTATCTACTGGTTCTATATCCACAGATTCAACCCACTTTGGATTAAAATATTTGGAAAAAATAGCAATACAACAATAAAAATAATACAAGTTAAAATAGTATGGTATAATTTTTATATAGCATTTATATTATATTAGGCATTGTAAGTAATTTACAGATGATTTACAGTGTATAGGAGGATGTGTGCTGATTATATGCAAATACTATACCATCTTATGTAAGGAAATTGAGTATCTTCAGATTTTGGTATCCACACAGGGTGTGGGGAGGTACATCCTGGAACCAATCCCCAACAGACACCACGGGACTTTAGAACTTCTAAAGTGGTGCTCAGGGATTGGTAGTTTTTAAAGTTCCCCAGGTGATTCCAGTGTACAGCCACTTTAAGAACCACTACTAGAGGCAAATGTTGAAGACTCTTAGCTGTGATCAAGGGAGGATTAGAGAGGCTAGGAGCCAGGCAGGTCTTTACAGATTGTGCAAGGGTTTTTACTTTTGAAAATCTCATCTAAGGACTCTCCTCCAAAGTTCCAGGCTTAGACTAACAAATTTCTAAACACATGTGCCTTTCTTCTATATTGTTTCTGCTATCACCTTATATCTCATTCTCTGCTTCTTTTGAACAAGTAATACCTTTCCATTAGACCACAATCTATAATTTCTAACACCATGATTTTCATTTCAAACCCAGCAAGGATCCCAGCAGAAATTTTGGCATACATGGGCATTCCCATTAAGTCATTGAGAATGATCTAAATATTTGTTCAGAGGGAATGAGACCTTCTTGAAGAGATCATAACTGCATCAAGAAAATTAAGGGAAGAGATTTGTATATTAAATATTGACATATATGTTAGTATTATATATATAAATAGCCTTTATAAATCAAATAAAAACTGAACACCACAACTTAAATGGCCTATAGATACATATATATATTTATATTTAATATATAGGCAAAATACAGAAGCATGAACAAATATGGAATGTTTACTATAATTTTAAAAAATTTAAATTCAAATATGAAGTATAATTTTTAAAGCTTTTAGATGGGCATAAATGAAAAAGATTGATAATATCCAGTCTAGTGAAAGTAAGGGAAAATGGTTAGCCTTATTCACAGCTGATGGGAGGGCCTCAGACCCTCCAACCTGTCCTCCATGCTACTACAAACTCTGTGGAAAGTATTCTCTTTTGTATTTATCAAAATTGTAAGTCTATTCAACATTGATTCACCAAATCTTCTAAGAATTTATCCTAAGGAATAATAGATGTATGTGCAAGGATGTTTGTGTACAAAGAGCTTAGTTGATAATTAGGTGATGATAAACAACATTAACTCCATTAAAAAGGATTTGGTCAAATAAATTATGGTACATCCAACAACAGAATCCTCTTTCAAAAATCAGAAAGTAGATCTTTATATTTGAAATAAGTTTATAGGATATGATGATTGCATTTATTTAAAAATTACAAAGATACATGGTTATATAGACATTTAAATGCTCCAAATTGTCAGTTCACTTTCTCTGTATTACTCTAATGCTTTTACTATGTTCATATATAATCAGCAAAAGAGGAATAACAAGGGAATAGGTGATTCTAAGCCATTTATCCCTGGCCTAGCCCCTCAGATACCTATGTTAAAGCTAAAAGAGTTTTTCACTAACCTGCCGTATGACTTTCTAGCACAAGCAGCTCCTTCTCATAAGAGGGACAGGTTAAGGTAAAGAGAGGTGTTCTCCCTTACTTTGTCACAGACCATAGCATAAGTGTGGCCCTTCAAGGAAGGAGACTCAGGTGCTGACTAGGAGAGGATGGTGTGATGGAGAGGCAGTGGTGCTGACTAGTGGGGAGGCAGCTGTGCCTGGCAGATGATGAGGCAAGGCTAGCGGAAACAGCCTTCATGCCCAGGAAAGGACCCGGCAGGAGGAATGTCTTACAGCTGATTGGACACTCTGCAGATTCTCAGAAACACTTCAGGGCAAATGTTTCAGGAATCCAAGGTCCTACAGAGGGGTAAATCTTGGTAATATACTTTTTAAAAATACATATAATATTGTATTCAGCCATTCTTGAGTGGCTATAAATACCTGCAACTCAGTAATTTACAAGAAAAGAGGTTTAATTGGCTCACGGTTCTGCAGGCTGTACAGGAAGCATGGTGCTGGCATCTGCTTCTGGGGAAGCCTCAGGAAGCTTACAGTCATGGCAGAAGGTGAAGGGGGAGCAGGCCTGTCCCATAGTAGGAGCAGGAGCAAGAGGGTGGGGGGAGGTGCCACACACTTTTAAACAACCAGATCTCACGAATCATGACTCACTATCACAAGGACAGCACCAAACCATGAGGGACCCACCCCTGTGACCCAAACACCTCCCAGCAGGCCCCATCGCCAACATTGGGGATTATTATACAATTCAATATGAGACTTGACAGGGACATATATCCAAACTGTATCAAATCTTTATTTTTTTCAGAAAAAAAATTTTTTCTTTGAGAGGAGTTTCATCCTGTCACGCAAGCTGTGCAGTGGTGCGATCTCGGCTCACTGCAACCACTGCCTCAGCGATTCTCCTGTCTCAGCCTCCCAAGTAGTTGGGATTACAGGCACACACCACCATGCCCAGATAGTTTTTGTATTTTTAGTAGAGACAGGGTTTTGCCATGGTGGCTGGGCTGGTCTCAAACTCTTGACCTCAGGTGATCTGCCTGCCTGGGCCTCCCAAAGTGCTGGGATTACAGGCAAAAATAAATTTTATTATGTACATTTAAGGTATACAATATGATGTTAAGGGCACCAATAAGGGATACATATAGATAGTAAGAAGAACACTATAGTGAAGCAAATGAACATATTCATCTCACACAGTTACCTTTTTTTTTGTGGCAAGAACAGCTAAAATCTACTTACTTAGTATGAACCCCAAAGGCAGCACAATTGTGTGACCTGTAGTCCTCATGCTATACATTCAAGCTCTAAACTTGTTCATCCTACATATTTGCTACTTTATATCCTCTGACCTACATCTCCCTAGTTCCTTCCCCTGCTATTTTGTTCTCTTTGTATATTTGTATTTATTTATTATTGGATTCCACATATAAGTGAGACCATGCAATATTTTTCTGTGTCTGATTACTAGGATAATCTTCTCTAGATTCATTCACATTGTGGCAAATAATAAGATCTCATTCTTTATTGGGGCTAAAATATATATATATTTCATACATATATATAAAATATATATATACACACTCACACACACACCACAGTTGCTGTTGCTCTACCCATTCATTCATCAAGGAACACTTAGGTTGTTTCCCTATCTTGACTGTTGTGAAAAATGCTGCAGCGAACATGGGGAGTTGAACTCATTTATATACACTATAGGCTGGTGAGGCCTTGGGAAACTCAAGTTATGTGGCTAAAGAAACAGATTTTTAAAAATTTACAGATTTGTCAACAAATTTAATATAATAATTTCCATACATCTTATAATTAATTGTAAAATGTTTTTATTTATAATACCAAAAAAGTTATCAAAGTTTATTAATCTTCCTGAGTTCTTCCATGTCTCTGTAACCTCCATCACTGACTCCTGACCTGGAACACAGGCTCTCAAAGGCTGGAACAGGTTGTAAAGAGATTATGATATTAAACAATGCCGGAATCAACACAGGAGCTAACCTTTAGCCCAGTCCAATTCTACTTGTACGGCCACAGATCTCCTTATTTTGAAATAAACAAAAAGCAGGAAGGATCCACCTTCTCCAATTTCCTCAATTGCTTCTCCCAGGGATGTTTAAGCTTCCATCATCTAAACTATACTTGGGGCCGAGAGTTTTGGCCACTACCCCCTACAGCCTGTGCCCTTACAAACGTGATGGCTTCAAGGCTGGGAGTGTGAATCCAGCTTCCCCTGCCTGTACTTGAAAAGAGTAACTTTTGTGAACAGTGCCAGAGACAAACTGGAATCTGATCTTGAGAACAACTGCTTTCCCTTGAGTAAAGAACACATGTCAGGGAAGAGAAGCACAGACTCTTAAAGCGGGGCCATCCAAAGAAACCGAGAAAACAAAAAGGACATGAGTTGGGCACCTGAAGATAGAAAAGGGACAAAATGAAGGATGAAGAGTAGGGGGGAGGTGAAGGAGCAAAAAAAAAGAAGAAGAAGAAGGCCGGGCGCAGTGGCTCACACCTGTAATCCCAGCACTTTGGGAGGCCGAGGCGGGTGGATCACCAGGTCAGGAGAGTGAGACCGTCCTGACTAACATGGTGAAACCCCGTCCCTACTAAAATACAAAAAATTAGCCAGGCGTGGTGGCAGGCACCTGTAGTCCCAGCTACTCGGGAGGCTGAGGCAGGAGAATCACTTGAACCCGGAAGGCAGAGGTTGCAGTGAGCCGAGATCTTGCCACTGCACTCCAGCCTGTCGACAGAGCGAGACTCTGTCTCAAAACAAAAACAAACAAAAAAAGAAAAACAAACAAAAAAACCCCAGAAATCTAGGGACAAACAGGAAAATCTTCATGGTATACCAACACATCCATATTATGTCCACTTTCAAACCCAGCTGTTTGGAACTTCCTCCTTGTAGCCAATATTTAAGGAATAAGTCTCACGTGGTGGTTTTCAGTCTTCCTGAATTGTTTTTACTAGTTCTCTAAATTAGCTAAATGGCCTTAAGCAAATACTTATAATACACTTTTTATTATTAGAGAAGCAGTATATATGCTTGGAGGAAAAGAATAAAATACTAATTAATAAAACAATTAAAATGTCATATTCTTTCTGTCTAAGAGTACATACCTCTTAGGGTATTCTGACATATACTTGAAATGCTAGCACAGTCTGCCTTTTATGTTAGTGTCTTTTTAAAAAGACCAGTCCAGTTGTCCTACAGATTGGTCCACCTTCTGGGCTTGTCTGGTTGCTTTCACCTGATATCATTTAACTTGTTTCCCTATTGCTTGAATCAACTGTAAAATAGAAGTCGTGTCTAAAACTGTGTATTCTTTAAAAAAAGAAAGTGTTTATTGAGATAAAATCTACATAACATAAAATTCACCATTTTAATTGTTTAAAGTGTATAATTCAGTGGTTTTTAGTGTATTCACAATGCTGTGTAACCATCACCACTATCTAATTCCAGAATGCTTCTATCACTGCAAAAAGAAACCCCGGATCTCCCAATTCTTCCTTCTTCCATCCTTTGGCAATACTAATACACTTTCTGTTTGCATGGATGTACCTTGGTTTCTTTGCTTGACCCACGCCTTATATGAACATTTCATATAAATGAAATCATATAATATGTGGTCTTTTCTGTCGGGCTTCTTTCACTTAGCATGTTTTCAGGATTTATTCAGTACTTTATTACTTTTTATGGTTGAATAATTTTCCATTGTACCACATTGTGTTGATTCCTTCATCAGTTAAATATCAGCTACGAGGAGGAATCAGTGGAAGTTGGGTTGCCAACTTCCACTCTTTGACTATTATGAATAGTGCTGCAACAAATATTCCTGATTCCTGTATATGTTATTATTTGGACATAGGTTTTTACTTCTCCAGGATACATACCTAGGGTGGAATTGCAAGGTCATATGAAAACTCTTTTTGAGAGTTCTGCCAAATTGTTCTCCACAATAGCTGCATTATTTTACATTCCCACCAGCCATGCATGAGGGTTCCAATTTCTCCACATCCTTACCCAGACCTGTTCTTTTTCTTTCTTAAATTGTGTTTGTCCATATCCTCACCCATACTTGTTATTTTTTCTTTTTTAAAAATTATATTCATTCTAGTGCGTATGAAATGGTATCTCATCGTGATTTTGATTTGCATTTCCCTAATGACTAAAGATGTTGAACATCTTCTTGTGTGCTTACTGGCTATTTGTATATCTTCTTTGGAGAAATGTCTATTCAAGCCCTTTGCCCATTTTTAAATTGAGCCACTTCTTTATACATTCTGAATGCAAGGTCTTTATCAGGTATATGATTTGCAAACATTTTCTCTCATTCTGTAGGTTTTCTTTTCACTTTCTTTATAGTGACTTTTCATGCAAAAAAAAATTTTTTTTTTTTTTTTTTTTTTTTTTTTTTTTTTTTTTGAGACGGAGTCTCCCTCTTTCGCTCAGGCCGGAGTGCAGTGGAGCGATCGGCTCACTGCAAGCTCCGCCTCCCGGGTTCACGCCATTCTCCTGCCTCAGCCTTCCGAGTAGCTGGGACTACAGACACCCGCCACCACGCCCGGCTAATTTTTTGTATTTTTACTACAGACGGGGTTTCACCATGATAGCCAGGATGGTCTCGATCTCCTGACCTCATGATCCGCCCGCCACAGCCTCCCAAAGTGCTGGGATTACAGGCGTGAGCCACCGCGCCCGGCAAAAAAATTTTTATGAAGACCAATTTATCTATTTATTTCTTTGGTTGCTTGTGCTTTGGGTGGTGTCATATTTAAGAAACCATTACTTAGTCCAAAGTCATGAAGATTTACACCTATGCTTCCTTCTAAAAGTTTTATAGTTTTGGCTCTTATATTTAAGTCTTTGATCTACTTTGAGTTAATGTCCCTATATGGTGTCAGGAAGAGGTTCAAGTTCTTTTTTCTGCATGTGGGTGTCCATTTGTCCCAGCACCATTTGTCAAACTTTCTGTATTCTAATTAGATATTTCTGACCATGTTACATCACAGGTGATGTTAGACACTCCACTTTGAATCCCATCAGAAGATATTACCTTGGTGAACCACCATTAGAAATAACTGTTTATTCAGTGTCACGACCATCAGATCCCCACATTGTTCAGTGATATTTTCCTTTGTGATTAGAAAGTAATTTGTGTGGTGTTAATCTGGTGCCAAAAGAATGTCGAGTTATTAATTAAGTATTCTTCTAATGGCTTTAACAAGTAATTTTACTACTTGTTTTCATCACCAAGTAATCATCTTGTTTCTGTTCTGTAAAATGAAGGATTAGATAAGATTATCTCAAACTTCACTTTTAGCTTTATATTACTTTATTATCTTAGTCTCTATGTTCGGTTTATTTGCATTGAGCTATATTTTTTTCTACAGTAACAAAATGAGATGGTTACTTCAAATGACTAAGGCAGTGGACATTTATCTCCAGGAAGAGGTAGCAATCTCTTAGTGAATGATATTTTAAGGAAACATAATTTGTTTTCTCTTTTCCTTCCTTCCTTCCTTTCTTTCCTTTCTTTTCTCTTTCTTTCTTTCTCTTCTTCTTCCTCCTTCCTTCCTTCCTTCCTCCTTCCCTTGCTCCCTCCCTCCGTTCCTCCCTCCATCCCTCTCTGTCTCTTTCTCCCTTCCCTTCCTTTCTCTTTCTTTCTTTCTGCTGCTCTTTGTGGAGCAGGGCTAACTCACAGGCAATGTGCCCAAAGTTGGCTGAGACATACTATTCTTTCTCCCACGTTTGTTTTGTCCTTTTATTATTTTATTGTGGCTACTCAAGAGGCTGATATGATAACAGCCTCAGTTATTGAGTTTCATATTTTAAGGCAATGACACTAAACATTAGTGACACCAAATCCAACCTCTGGAGAAATGTGAGTAGCTGAGATAGATGATAGATGGATAGATAGATAGATAGATAGATAGATAGATAGATAGTGATAGAAATTTCCTGAATCCTTGGGAATGTTTTGAGTAAAGAAGACTGGAAAAGACCAAGGAGAGACAAAATAACCATTTGTAAGTATCTTGATGTCTCAGATCTACATCTAAGAAAACAGACCTAGTCTTTGTTGAATAAAGAAATAAGATGGGGTGGAATTTAAAGGCAGGCAGATATCAGATCAATATAAAGAAGCTCTCTCTAAAATCCAGTCTGTCTGGACTAGAACAGGCTGCTGTACTGTGAGGCAGACAGCTACTACTCCTGGAAGGGTCCCAACAGAGGCTGGTGAGCCACCATTCAGGAATGCTAGGGCCAGACTTCTGCATCAGGCCAGAAGTGGGCAAAATAACATCTTCTCCCTCTTCATTCATATTATTAAACTCTAACTCTCATTTTACCTCCTCAACATTTCACGCATTTATCCACTATCATTTTTAGCTCCACTGCCTAGGGCTAAAATCTCCTACCAATTTTCTACATGAACTTGATGCTCAAGGCAAATTTTACTAGTCACTCCTCCTGCTTCCCCTATCATTGTAAATTATTTCCCAACACTCAGCTCAAAATCTCTTCCTAAGGGAAGCGTTTTTCTAGTCCAGCCCAGCAGAGTCCTTGACTACCTCAACTGAACAAAATGATACCTTGTGGCTACTTCCATTATGCACTTATCACTCTCTACTGTAATTTTTTGCTTACACATCTGGCTCCCCTACTAGATGATAACCTCCTCCAGGGCAAGGAGCATGCCTTAACTTTGTATCACCAGCACTTGGAAGAGTATTCCCTATAATAGTTGCTCAAAAAATATTTAGTGAATAAATGAATCAATTTATGAATCATTGAGATTCCATAATTCTATTGAGTTCTTATAATCATATGACAGCTTTGGGGGTGAGAATGGAGTGTTTGGCGACTGACGACAGTATTTTTGTATCTAAAGTAGGACTTCTCAGCTTTCAATTTGTTATGATCTTCATCTGTCCCCTTGAGAGGATGAATTTGCTATGGATGACTAAAAAGAAGTATTGACTACTGACTACAACAGTAAAGAGAAAAGTAAAATGTTATTGCAATGAGTTTTTGGCTCTCACAATGCCCTATCTGAAGACTTAGTTAATACTGATGAAAAGAAGAGACATAGGGAAGTGGAAAGGATACCATTTGATTATTGGAGGGGAGGAAGAAGAGAGAAGTAGTGGAGAACATGGGTATGAGAATGTAAACATCAGAAGACAGAATGGATGAGTCATATATAAATGGCATTATATATATCTTGATATATATATATCATATATAACGATATATATGATACATATATCATGCCATCACAAAATAACATCTCATATATATATATATATATACACGTACACCTATATATATATATGATGTTATTTTGTGATGCACTGATAAGAGAGTCATGCTTAGAGGACCCTAGGAGTTATCAATCTGTGGTCAAGAAGAGAGCACCAAGAGGCTCCTGGTGCTCCTAGCACCAGGCATTCTAGCAGATGAAGATTAGCCTACAGATGTGCTGAAGAAGGATGCCCAGCCATTGACACTAGGCCTTTTCTCCCTGCTGAAATAAGCAGCACCTTTTCATGCCATGACAAGTAATTTTTGGCTCTCTTGGCTATGGCCATCCTGAAGGAAATTTGGGGATTAGGCAAAATTTAACACGTATCCATATCGTCTTTTTACAACCCCTGCTGCCATCTCTAGTTCTCTAATTTCCCCAATGCCCCTTAATTTCCCCCATTGTCCCAACCCTCTCCGAAGCTGTGGCACTCCGTCGAGGCATCCTGGCATTCCGTCAAGGCATCCTGGCATTCCATTCTCTGGGACTTATTCTCTCCTAACCCTCCCTAGTAGCCATGACACCATGTTTATTCTCTCTGGAAAATATGCTAGACCAGTCTGAGATAAATTGTTAGTGACTGACAATGGCTGTGATTCCTAGTGGGTTATTCTTCCTACATTTGCATTCTGCCAGGGATTTTCAATGGCTTAATCAAAAGGTAGAGAAAATATTAAATACAAAAAAAGGGAAACCATTTGAAAAGGTAACCCAAACTTCACCTTCTTTTAAAATAGAGGTCTCGACCTTAAGAAGCTTTGAGATTCTTAAGATATAGATTTCATATTTCATTAACATAAACAGAACATGTAGTTCTAGAGATTTTTGTTTTACTCTAATGATTTTGATAGCAGTTGTTATTTGGGGAGGAGTATATTTGTCAAAGCAACTAATCATATTTGTATTTTTTAAAAAATCCCAGAATGTAATGGGAATTTGGAAATCTGCCCAGTATGCTTTCTGAGAAATGGAGAGTGATTGTTGGCATCTCTTTTTTTTGTGCCTCTTCCTAACACTCCCTCACAGGGGCACACCCTGCCCATTGTCAGGGTGAATCTAAAGACACATTGTTTTCTCATACTTTAATGAGACAGAAATGTGTTGTCTCCAAACTACACTGAAAGAAAATCAAATGGGGCAACCACTGAAAGAAAATCAAATGGCAAAACCACAAGCTTTTAACTGCTGCTTTGTGAACCTACTCTTCAAGAATGTAATACTGGTTTTCAATAGTGCCTGGAAATTTTTTCCTCTGGGTTGAGAAAGGAAAAAAAAGAAAAGATGAGGAAGATAGAAAAGGAGGAAGAAAAAAAATGAGGGAAGGAATATTCCAACTCGTTACTGCTAAGCAGTAATGTTGAGATATCAACATTTTGAAATGAAAGCTTCTTAGAATATTTATTTTTTCCAAATTTGGCCCAGGGCCTTGACTGGCAGTACTTGTGCACTTTATTACTCATATACATTTTAAATAATTATGTACATTTTTCCATATTTCGTTCTATCCCTCTAGCTCCATGTTGGGGCATCTGAAACAACTATTTCAGGCATTTGGCTTTCTGGTCTCTAAGGAAAGATATCTCCAATTCTGTTTTTGCTCTTGCCTACATTCTTTTGACATTATTATAAAAGCAGACACGATAATGAGCTTTGACGTGATGAGCTGCTGAAATGGCTTAGGATTCAGGATTCAGCATGCTATGGCCCACAAACCAAAACCAGACTGCTGTCTGCTTCTTAGTTTTATTGAAGCATAGCCATGCCCATTCATTTATTTGTTGCCTGTGGCTGCTTCTGTGCTATAATGACAAAGTTGACAGGGACTGTACGGTACACAAAGCCTAAAGTTGTGACAAATACTGTATGGCCTGAAAAGCCTAAATTCTTACTATCTGAATATTTTCAGTTTGCACAAGAATATAAACCAAATATGTCAACTATTTAATTCAGTTGACACGATTTTTGCAGCAAGACTTTGTTGATGAAGGAAGAAGTGTACAGATTGACATTCTGGTGCAAGCTCTTTATCTCTCTGTGGATCAGCACTTTTAGTAGCACTGATTTAAGTGACTCTATAAAACTTTTACTTTGAGGAAAATACTTACTTGATAACATTTCTAGGCTGTGTGACTCATAGATGTAGTTAGAGCTATCAGCTTTTGCTGTTTCATAAAGTTGCCCCCAAACTTTGTGACTCAAAACAAATTGCAGTTTGGCATTTTGGACTGGGCTCAGCTTGGTGGTTTGGCTTTGTACAGGCTAAGATGATCTTTCAGCTGGACTTGTTCATGTATCTGTGGGCAGCTGGTGGATTAGCTGGGGCTGGTTAGTCTAGGACAGTTCAACTATTGCAGCTTTCTGCTCCACTCGATCTCCCTTGATGCTCAGGATATGCTGGACAGGAGTCTGAGATCAGAAGGAGTGAAAGCTGTGAGGTCTCTTGACACCTGGATTCAAAACACACGCAACCATAAAAAATGACGAGTTCATGTCTTTGTAGCGACATGGATGAAGCTGGAAACCATCATTCTCAGCAAACTGTCACAAGGACAAAAAACCAAACACCGCATGTTCTCACTCATAGATGGGAATTGAACAATGAGAACACATGGACACAGGAAGAGGAACATCACACACCGGGGCCTGTTGTGGGGTAGGGGGAGGGGGAGGGATAGTATTAGGAGATATACCTAATGTTAAATGACGAGTTAATGGGTGCAGCACACCCACATGGCACATGTATACATGTGTAACTAACCTGCATATTGTGCACATGTACCCTAAAACTTAAAAGTATAATAAAAATAAAAAATAAAAAACACACAAACTATCACTTCCATCACATTCTTGGCCCAAACAAGTTTCAAGAGCAGCCCACCTGATCTTGGGGGTGGGGAAATAGACTCCACTTCTTGCTGGAAGGAGCTGCAAATTATTGCAGCCATTTTTGCAATCAACCACAGGAAGGGAGAAGGGAGAAAGAAGACGACTGCTTCTCTTCAGTCCTTTCTTTTCCAAACTTTGGTTGAATTTCACTATTCTAGCGCCTATCATAATACTCCCCAATTGGCCTGATCCAATTTCAGAGTTTTATGTAACCTCTAGGAAAGACTCTGACGTCAAAAACAATACATTTGAATTATAGTAAAAGCAACAGAAATTATAGTAACTATAGTAAGAATTATAGTAAGAGCAATAGAAACAGAGCTGAAGTCTAGGAGTCCAGGTCCCTCTGCTGCAGAATTTAGGTTTTATAATATATGAGATTATAGCGTTGTAAATTTTGTGCTAAACATTTCAATAGTTGTATTGCCTTCAGCAGTTTGGCAGTGCTTATTGATCCATATAGGCTCTAATATAGCACAAAACTTTAATGAGATAAATGTAAAATGCTAAATACTAAATAACACACCTTAGGAGGTTCTGAGCATTTCCTACTCCTATCACCTGGGTGACACAGTTTGTTTAATGTATATGACTACATGTTTGGTATATTTGTTTCTGTGGCAATACATATGTGGATATGTTATTATTCTCACAAACCTCTATTTGGGAGGTGAGAAAGAATGGATGAAGGTCAGAGACTGCATAACTTAGCAATGATCACTTTTCATACCTGCAAATTTCTCTTAAGGTCAGTGCATTTTCTCAGAGAAATTAGCTTTCCAGGGGATGTATTATTTCACCCCATTTTATCCTTAAAGTGATCTGAAATGTTAGATGTGCTTTTACTATGAAGTTTCAGAAAAAAAGACAACAGAAATAATGACTAACACAGAGATCAATTATTGACAAAAATATGTATAGATGCATTTAGACACAGAATTATTCTTGAGTGGCTTTAATGTAAAACCCTACTTGCCATATCCATGTTGAAAACTTTGATTCACATTTTACTCCATGATTCAGACTCTGACCTTAGAACTTAGAACCTGCACACAAATCCTATCTTTCGTGCTTCCTGAAGCCCTCAGGTGCTATGTAACCCAGAAGTCCTAGCTTTTCCAGCCTAGAAGTCACACTTGGCTTTAGGATTTTGGCAGTAGTCCAAGCTTAACTTTAGGTAGTCCAATTTTTACCAGATCTACTTCCCAAGTATTTCAGGAAATTCCCAGGAAGGGCTTCCTTGTTTGATAAAGGCACAATGACTTGCCACCTCAGCCCATCAGCTGATTCTGGACTGCTGCTCTGTTCTGAGGGTCAAATTTCATTACTGCCAGACACTGGAACTGCCTTTCGTACCACTTCACCCCCATGGAGGTCAAAGGCATTCAAATCCCCACAGTGGTAGCTAAGATCAGGCTATATTCCTTAACAAGACTTCCCTGAAGGGTTGGTAGGTAACAGAAGGGAACTTCCCTGATAGCTTAAAACCTTATGCCAGATATAGTAGTTCTCAGAGTCCACAAGCCAAGGACCCTCCACAGCAGTCCTCAGTTGGATGTCTCTCACTTTGGCTGCCAGCCAGCCAACATGTTACAGGGCTGGCTCACTTCTTCCGCTGAGCGCTTTCTTGAGCACATTGTCCTTTCCCAGAATGGAGGCCCTAATGCCCAAGGCCAAGACAGAAGAAATTACTTCTCCTTGTCCCATTTCCAACCCAAGACTAACTTTTCCAGTGATAGAACATCCAAGGGATAAGAAATAAGCTTCATAGGGCAGGGGCTTTTTGTGTTTGTCACTGACATACTCCAAGTGACTAAAATAGTGCCTGAGCCTAGAAGGACTTCAATAATAATTGAGCAATTGAATAAAATGGTTTATTTTTCTAAAACAAATTAATAAAGACTCAGTAAGTGTTTAGTTACGTAATTCAGAACAACATCAGAAAAGCTTGGTCCAACATGGGAATTTGCAAACCCAGTCCACTCCCTTTAGGGTCTCTTCTCCAGCATAAGATAAATGCATACCTCCATATCGCTTCTGCCCAAGTGGCTCTCCACTCCTTACCTCCTCTTTCTGAAGACTCACCCAGGATGACACAAAAGCACCACTCAAGAATAGTTTCAGACACAGTGAAATCTAACTCCTTGTTCAGAAAAGAAACATTCTCCTAAAGGATACAATCCACAGAAATGTATCTCCATCCTCAATGGAGACAAATTTTCATAGTTTAACTCCTCAAAGTCTTAATTGTCTGAATTCCAAATTGGGTCCTGCTCAATTTCTCTTAAGTGTCCAACACAGTGATTATTTCTCGAAATAGTGATTTTCTCAAAAACTAAACCATAAACTCTACATTTAGAGACACAAAAACACTCTTCTCACTTCAAATTGGCAGTTTTCCCTCTTCATGGGCATCAGAGTTTCCAAAAATATCTTGGGGCCCAATTTCAGCAGAGCACCAACTTTCTAGCATATGTTGCTCAGTCACTGTCTAGATTATAGAATGTAAGCCAAACCTTTGTGATGGGTGGAAAATTCCCTCTGGTCTGAATCAGCAGAGCTTCTCTCTCTGCCTCCACCCCCTTGTCACTCAAGGACATTGCAATGATCTACATTTGCTCTTTCTGGGTATTCGTACTGTGTGTAGACCTTTGCTGCTTAATCAGCTTTCAACCAATGGATTCATGTCAGTGAACTGACAGGTCAACCCAAAGGAGGAGAGAATGTACCTTGTTTCACGAAAGGTCATCTTTTCTTCTTGTATACTGGTTATCTATTATTATTTGCCTACAAAAATAATTATTGCTCTTCTTCATGATCCTCCAACTGTTCTGATCTGTGGTAACTATGAAAATGCACCTTTCAGATTTCTGCCTGTGGGCACCCTTGGCTGCTGTGCTCTGAAATCATCATTGTATTTGAGCCAAAGTCGTGCTTCCTACAGGCTGCTTTTAGCCAATGACTGAGCAATACAGGAATACTAAGGCAGAACTGCTTCTGAGAGTCACAGAGCTCCTCTGATACGCGACTTTTACTCTAGGATTTCCCAATATTTGCCAAACTTTCTTAGAGCTAAACTGAAGTCTAGGGTGATTCTCCCAATTCTCTTCCTTTTTTTCACTCATCTAACCAGGTCAGGCCTGGGTTGGGCAGTCTGATGGTTCTCCTGACCTTCATTTTCTACTCCCTACCTACCTTATTTTTCTCTCACAGACATTGCCCCTAAAAAACCGCTTTTTCCTCTATCCTCTTGAAGCCTGACTCTTGGAGGACTCAAATCAACACCAATGGTACTGATGTTGAGAAATGGGCTGAGAAAACAGGTGACAAAGTAGGAATTTGGGACTGGCTCACTCACCACCTGGCAGGTGAAGTGTTGTCATCCTGGTTGGCAGGCAGGGCACAGATAGTATTTGGCACAAGGTGGTAGTGGCTCAATGGCTCAAGACTTCACTCATGATAACCTGGAAAAATATCCTGGTGAAGTAAAATACTGTAGCAAATATGATGATGCAGGCATTTAAAATGCGTGGGGAGGGTGGATGGTGCCTACAAATAAACATTTTTAGGATTATTAGTCGGAAGCAGAGATAATACTGATATCTAGAGATTCAAAGCATGGTTATGGTCCCCTCAACCTCCACTAGCGTGGTGGTCTACAGGGCCAGGTAATAAATGAGTTGGCTAAAATTTCACCCACTGGATTCAGGAATCGACTCAGTGGTCATTTCCCAAGTTCCTGAGAATATCATTGGAATTAGCTTAGCATTTGGAATAACTCCCACATTAGGTCCTTGGGCTATCATAGGGAAGAGGTTAAGTGGAAACCTCTGAAACTGTCCCCAGACCCTAGCCAAGATAATAAATTAAAAAAACAGTATCGTCAGGCACAGTGTCTCATGCCTGTAAGCTCAGCACTTTGGGAGGCCAAGGCAGGCGGATCACCTGAGGTCGGGAGTTAGAGACCAGCCTGACCAACATGGAGAAACCTCTTCTCTACTAAAAATACAAAAATCAGCCAGGCGTGGTGGCACGTGCCTGTAATCCCAGCTACTCAGGAGGCTGAGGCAGGAGAACTGTTTGAACCTGGCAGGCAGAGGTTGCAGTGAGCTGAGATCGCGCCACTGCACTCCAGCCTGGGCGACAGAGCGAGACTCTGTCTCAAAACAAACAAACAAGCAAGCAAACAAGCAAACAAATAGTATCATATCCCATGAGATGGTAGAAATGATTGCTACAATTAAAAACTTAAATGATGCAGGAGTAGTAATCACTCCATTTCTGTTTAACTCACCAATGTGGCCCCTGCAGAAACCAGCTGGGTCCTGGAGAATAACTGTGTACTATTACAGACTTAATCAAGTAGTAAACCTGATGATTATAGTTATTGTGCCAGATGTGATATTGTGCTAAGCAGATTAATAAAACTTCAGGTACCTAGATTTTAGCCATTGATTTGGGCAACATATTCTTTTCCATTCCAATTAGAAAAGAAGATCAGAAAAGGTTTGAATTCAGATGAAATAGACAATAATATTGATCTCCAATTTTGTCTTGGGGCTATGGTAACACCCTTACCCTTTGCCATAATTTTGTCTGAAAAGGTCTGAATCACCTATGAGTCCCTCAGAACACCACACTGATTCATTACATCAATAAAATCATGATGACTGGACAAAAGAGGAAGAGGTGGCCAGTATGCTGGAAGCCTTGGTTAGATACATGCTCCAAAGGGTGGAAGATGAACCATACAAAGACTCAGGACCTGCCAGTACAGTGAAATATTTAGGAGTCCACTGGCCATTCCCTCCAAAGTGAAAGACAAATTGCTGAATCTGTGAGCAAACATGGGAGGGGGCATGAAGTGTGAAGATTTTTTGTATTGTCCCTTAATGCTCAGCAAATAGCAACTACCATGAAAAAAGTACTCAACAGATAAGTAGATAAAGTGACTAACCCAGTTGATTTTAGTCATCCCAGAACTGATACAGTGGGTATGTGAATGAAGTAGCCCCAGTGGCAGGCATGGAGGCTATATATGGGCCCAACAGCACGGTCTACCACATACTGAGACAGACATAGCTACTGCTGTCTCTGAGTGGCCAGCTTGTCAGAACCAAAATCAGTGCTAAGCCCCCAATAACATACTTTTGACCTGTTTTCTCCTTGACTTCTGTGAAGTATCTGTCACACCCTTTATGAGATGGGAGTGGAACAGAGGTGAGCTCATGGAAAGGTACCTACTCTTGTGACTCCTCTACTGGCTGTCTCAAGTTACCAGACAAATGGATGATTCAACATGCTGGTGGGAAAAGAAAAATACCAATTTTTCCATTCAAGGTTAGTTACTTCAAGAAAAAGAAATGACATAAAATGTGGAGATTGTCCATGAGAAAAGTGAAAAAATTAAAATAATAGACCATTAAAAGAATCCTAACCCACAGGGGGGGAAAAAACTAATAAAAAGATCAGATCAGTTTCTTCCAAAAAAAAAAAAAAGGCTAAATGAGACTGGTAATATAAAGAACAATGCTATACAAGGAAAGGCAATTTTCAAAAAGTAAGAAGATATCACAGAAGCACATGTGTTAAATGTATCAACTAAAATTTGACACGTCAAAAAAAAACTCAAGAAGTATACTTGAGTATCCTGAGGGACTCAAAAATGAATACTAGAAGACTCTAAAATCGCTAAATGGTAGAGTCCAGTTGAAACATGATGAGCCCAAATTTAATGTCTTGCTTTAGGAGGATCGGGGATTCCCAAGCCACATTTTACTTCTGCAAAAACAAATTAGAGGAATTAGATCAAATTGTGATCATGCTTAGGTCGTCTACAATGAATTAGCTAACCATTTATAGAATGACTCCTCAGAAACAGATATTTTTCCAATATTTCGCCACTTTTATTAATATTAAAGTTCTTACCAAAGGCTGTAGCTACTCCTTATGGTGCCTTTGTAAGAAATAGAAAAAGATGTTCCCTTGGGAATTTCAGCTTCCACTCTCACTTGTGAAGGGGCAACCTTATTCCACTCACATACCCACTCAGCGAATAAAACTACCACCTACCTCACATAGGAAACTGAGACCAAGAGTGGCAAACTCCTTCAACTTCTGTGTTCCTCTTTGATTTACCTCTATCTTTGCGTGTTTTCTGCTGTGTGATTCTTTCCACACATATCCCATCCTCGTCTCCTTTTCTAACCTCCAGGTTCCAGACATACCCCATTTACACGCTCACCCCTTTAGTCCTGCACTTTCTATGTTTTGTTTTCCTCAGCCTTCAAGGAGACCTAAGTTTCCTTACTTTAAAAACACAAAAGTTTTCCCTCCACAAACTTGTTGAAAAAGCACTGCTCCTCTTTATCCTCCCTTGCTTACCTGTCATTTACTCCTCCACGCTCTGCACTATTGTATTACATTTCATCCCTCGATTCAAAGACACAAAAAGGTCGCTTTGACTCACTAAATCACAATAATTTCTGTTTCTATCCTTGACATCTCTGCATCATTTGACTCTGTTGACCCTCTTTCTTTAAACTTCCCCTGGCTTTTTGGAGAGTTCTACCTCTCTGACTTCTCTTTCTCAGCTTATTATTCTGTCTTTTATTGATTTTTTTAAAGGGCAGGGGAGTGGCGCAGTCTCATCTCTTTCTAAGGTTTAATGATGGCATCTACTGTGGAATAAAAGATCATTGAAAGCTTGTACACACTTAACATGTTGGTAGAAAATGTATTTTATTTTATCAGGGAGAAATCCTGCCTAAATAACGTTTTAGACTTCTTAGAGAACAAAAAAACTAAATGTCTTGCTAAGCATAGCAATAGATATAATGTTTTTGGAAGGGTTTGATAAGATTCTGTACTAAAAACAATTTAATAAAACAGAAATCACCATGAAAAATACTTAATGGATAAAAACTGCCCTAAAAGCACTAACCATAAGATCATAGGATAAATAAATGGCTCTTGCATGTGTAGTCAGTGCACTGAACAAGCACTAACACGTGGAATGTAATCAGAAAAACAATTTTCTTTTTTCTCTTCCCTTGCTAACTTAAATTTATTCAGTGGGTCTTGCCTTCCCCTTCCTCTCTGTAGAAACTTGACTTTTCTTTTTACCCTTATATACTAAGAGTTCACTTTGTTGGTTCACTTTAAGATTCTCCCTTGACTTGAGATAAAAGTGGAGGTGACACTCCCTTCACAGTGAGTTTGAGATTCTGTGAAGTGGGTGTCCCCTTTTAAAAAATATATCACTTCTACAAATGCTTAGTAAACACACCCTTTCATGCCATTGATGTGAGTAAGGACTCTAAGAGTACTGTAACTTTTATTAGTATCACTCTAAAATTCATAAATTCACAATTTTCTTGGGTACCTGTTACCTTTCACATTAGGATATCAGCCAAAACTTCCACTTGAACATTCCATTACGCTTGAATGAAGACGTTTAAACAGCGAGGCACATCAGAGATTGGCTCTAAAGCATCCTTATGAAACAGGTTGGTAAATGATTCAGAGGTGAACATATGCGTGAAATCTCCAAAGTGGCATATGACACGAAACTTCCAGTTAGTAAAATGCCAAGTCAATAGAATAAACTGCAGGAAGATTGCACCAGGCTGGGTGAGTGGGCAGAAGAGTGGCAGATGAGTGTTCAAGGACAAGAGAGCAGATACTTTCAGGACAAATAATCCAAACGTAATTCTCAGGGAAGTGGTCTCCTGGGTATCAGTCATGATCCTCTGGAAAGATGGGCTTCAGAAAGGTACAAACTTGCATACAAAACAAGGCTCCTATTTACAGTTCATATGTTACTGGAATTTTTTAAATTAATGCATGTTTGAACTAAAGTTCTTTATCTTCATTAAAGTCATTCTGTTTTTCAGTGAAGGACAGGGTACATGAATTTCAAAACCAAATTTCAGGACCATGTTTTATAGCAGGAATTTACCTTCAGCCAATATTTTCATGTCTATTTGTAACTAAAGTAAGTTTTTTAAACCTAAATTTATTATTCTTCATATAGAACTACTTAGAAGGTCTTTAGTATGAATATGCAAATATATTTTCCTTTATGTTTCTATTAAGATGTGTGTATATCTTTATCTATGTATTTTCTCTCAATCGGGTGTGTGTGTGTACGGTTGATAATACAAATATGGAATTATTTGAGGTGTAATGAAAAGTCCTCAAAGGACTTTCTCAAGATTTTTTTCCCCATTGAAGAGGGGAGGCATTGGATAGCTGGTGCAATTTCTGCTAATAAAAATAAATGTCCTTCAGACAGGAATTAGATAAGCAGCTTGTTTCTGCAAAACTTGAACTGCAGCCAGTCTTGTACAAACTCATTTCATAAATATTTCCCTCTTCAAAAAAAAAAATTGAGAAGATGGATGTATTCAAAATTTTCCAGGAAGGTACTAAGAATTCTGCTCATGATTATCTCAGGAGGAATCTTCCATCTGTTCTCTCTAATAGTTTAACTTGCTCTACTTTGTTCCATATTTCTCAACGAGGACTTTGGAGTTTCTGCATAAGATCAACTATTTTTCTCATTTCCCTCTTTTATCAAAATACTACATTTATATGAAGGATGAGCCCTCTGCTATATTGCTTACAGTCCTATTTTAGGATAGAGAAAATATTTTGTCACAAAGAAAGACTTCCTGACATCTCTATGGCTATATAAATATTTATAATTTATATATCTTTTAAACGCTATGATTTTTTTTTTCTTTTTTTGAGACTGAGTTTCGCTCTTGTTACCCAGGCTGGAGTGCAATGGCGCAATCTTGGCTCACCACAACCTCCGCCTCCCGGGTTCAAGTGATTCTCCTGCCTCAGCCTCCCGAGTAGCTGGGATTACAGGCATCCGCCACCACGCCCAGCTAATTTTTTGTATTTTTAATAGAGACAGGGTTTCTCCATGTTGGTCAGGCTGGTCTCGAACTCCCGGCCTCAGGTAATCGGCCTGCCTTGGCCTCCCAAAGTGCTGGGATTACAGGCATGAGCCACCGTGCCCAGCCCCTTAAACGCTATGATTCGTTGATTTTGAAGAGTCTCAGTCTCCATTTGATTTCTCTGCTTCCCTGATAAACCTTCTTCAATCCCTACATTAGTTTGTATAACGATCAGACCCAAAGCCTAACCATTACCCAAATGATTTGAATATGAAGCATGACTATAAACCAATGTGAGTAATTTTCAAAGTGAACAGGATTTGAAGATAGTTCAAAGAAAGGAACTCCAAAAGCCTTTTGAACCATGACAGTAGCATTGAAACAAGCACATAACTTTTTCTGCTGACTCCTTTGAATATATATGCTGTAGTATTCACTTACACAACCATGCACACTTTTTATCATCTCCTTCATTCTTTGTATTAATATGCTATACTGTGTCTTCTCTGAAATAAAACTTTCTCACTTTAATATTCATATTAATAATTCTCATGACAAAAGTAAGTATATTTTAACTTTCAGCAGCAACTTTTTCTTCATTACGTTCTCATATTTAAATATGAAAAATATGGAAGTTAATGTCTAAAAGTTTTTTTTAATTAGAGGAAGTTCTGGTATTATATTAAAAAAAAAACAAACTCCTGGGCCCATTAATTCTTAGCTTTAAGTTACTTGTTTGGAAACTTAGAGGCTTTTCTGCTGCCTCAGTGTTCCAGCTTTTTAAAAATGCAAACGAAATCCATATGAAGGCATTCTTAACTCCCATGTGAAAGGTGGTGCTTTATAATAATCCACTTCTGATGGGCTCCTGTAATTTTCCACCACAAATTAGTATTCAAGTTACTTTCAAGCAGACACATCTTTCATATGCTCTCAATACAGGATAGACCTTGGGGTAAGAGTGGAAGACAGTCCAAATCATGCTGTAATCTCCCATTTTCTGCTTCAAACATGTTTATATGGGAACATCAGTTTAAAAGAAATCAACCGTAAAGGAGAGAATGAGGAAGTCCCAAAAGAACCACACCCAGTATGGGCCAAGGGTGTGCATAGAAGACAAGCAAGTCCTACCTGCCTGTCTTGATGACCAAGGGTAGTGGGTTGAGCTTACTGCATATATTAATATATCTGTAGCAATTTTCCCCCTAACACATATTGAGGACAGTGAGTCTTATAACCCCACGAGCCAGGTAGGATGATTATCCTCATATTTTACAGATGAGAAAAGTGTATTTCAGGTCTCCTTTAGCACCAGTTGGGGAACTGGCCAACTGCCTGAGTGAGTCACAGTCCAGATGCTCAGTCCTGCAGCCACAGAGCCCAAGACAATGATCCAATGTTTTTTGGCACTCCTAGCTTTAACTGTGCCCAGAAAGCATCCTGAATATATGATAATATATGCTTTTTAAAAACTCCATATTGGGGCCAGGTGCGGTGGCTCACACCTGTAATCCCAGCGCTTTGGGAGGCTGAGGCGGGCAGATCATGAGATCAGGAGATCGAGACTGTCCTGGCCAACCTGGTGAAACCCTATCTCTACTAAAAATACAAAAATTATCTGGGCGTGGTGGCGCGTGCCTGTAATCCCAGCTACTTGAGAGGCTGAGACAGGAGAATATCTTGTACCAGGGAGTTGGAGGTTGTAGTGAGCGGAGATCGCACCACTACACTCTAGCCTGGCGACAGAGCAAGACTCCATCTCAAAACAAACAAACAAAACAAAAACAAACAAACAAACAAAAAACTCCATATTGTACTTATTATCATACAATGTCTGTATTAGTGAATATTTCTTTTTGGTATTTGAATCATGAACTATCATTTGAGAGCTGATTTTCACTTTGCCTTTTGTGCCAATCTAAGAAAGCATTGGCACGGATGTTGGAAGTGGGCAACTCGCCCACCCAGCAGGACTATGCACCTTCACAAATCAGCCAAACACCAAAATTCGTTGTCACATCTCTTAAAATTAAAGCTAGAATTGAGGAAAGCCACCACCAGGGGGCAATAAATATCACACGGTCAGACCAGAAATAAATGAGTGGTCAGCGGCCATATTTGGTTTGATTCAAATGGTTTGTTGGCTTGCTCTTTTTATTTATTTATTTATTTATTTATTTATTTATATTTTTTGAGACGGAGTCTCGCTCTGTCGCCCAGGCTGGAGTGCAGTGGTGCGATTTCGGCTCACTGCAAGCTGTGCCTCCCGGGTTCACGCCGTTCTTCTGCCTCAGCCTCTCGAGTAGCTGGGACTACAGGCGCCTGCCACCACGCCCAGCTAATTTTTTGTATTTTGTTTAGTAGAGGCGGGGTTTCACCGTGTTAGCCAGGATGGTCTTGCTCATTTTAAATTTAAGCCAACAGCTAATAAGCAGGAGTGCTCACATAACAATATGGATTTTCAGTCTTTCTTGAAAAATCAGAAGATCTAGCAATTACTAGCTCTTCATTCCCTCAAGATAACCATCAGCTATAGCTGAACCCAGCTGCCCTACTTAAATAGCCAGGCACTTTCCAGCACTCAATGTACATCTATGCACGTGTGCTTACATCCAGCCTCCTTCAGGTTACCTACCTGGCCTCTGTGGCATTTTGAGTTGATGAATCTCTTAGCCAATCAGGCTATGGCAAGAAGTATGGTTACAAGAAAGATTATATTGCATTAACCCTCTAGACTTCTTTAAAAATGTTAACTTGGTTATTTAAAAATGGGGCCAGGTGTGGTGATTCATGCCTATAATCCCAGCACTTTGGGAGGCTGAGGCAGGCAGATCACGAGGTCAAGAGATGGAGACCATCTTGGCCAATATGGTGAAACCCCGTCTCTACTAAAAATACAAAAATTAGCTGGGTGGGGTGGCATGCACCTGCAGTCCCAGCTACTCGGGAGGTTGAGACAGGAGAATCGCTTGAACCCGGGAGGCAGAGGTTGCAGTGGGCCGAGATCCTGCCACTACATTCCAGCCTGGCAACAGAGCAAGACTCCGTCACAAAA
Organism: Pongo pygmaeus; assembly: GCF_028885625.2. NCBI lineage: Eukaryota > Metazoa > Chordata > Mammalia > Primates > Hominidae > Pongo > Pongo pygmaeus. Next base: position 90,834,698 of record NC_072384.2, read on the forward strand.
AAAAAAAAAAAAAAAAAAAAAAAGGCATTGCACCATCAAGTAATACAAACATTAAACATTAAGATGAGATTAAGGTATTTTAAAATGACTGAACTTTTGATACTGATATATATTTTCACTAATGCTTAATTACTTTAAATCAACTTATTCTATCTCTGTTCTTATCCTCTGACTGAAACAGAAATTTGTGTATTCATCCTGAATCCACATTCTAGAGGCGTCAGGACCCTCCTAGAGATGCTGTATATTTTGTTACCTCAAACCAGTTAGGCATCTGGTCATTGCTTTAGTTGCAGGTAAAAGCAAGAATGGCACAGTTGCCATAACAAATTTACTTAGATGCAGTTTCTCAGCTTCTTACCTATTTCATTCTCTCTTGAACGTGAACCTTAGAAACATTGCTTTTTGAATACAATCTCTATCAGCTCAACCATAATGAGACTTAAAATTTGGGTGTTATAATGTGAGAGGGAATGGTTCAGGATTATAAAAATAGAATAATCAGTCTTTCAGATTCAGAATATTTCTTAGTTAAAATGTCAACTAATATAGACCCAATATAACTTTTCTTACATTGTATTTACTATGTAATCATAAATCTATGGATTTCAAAATAAAACCGTAGCAAAACATATTTTGTTGCATTGCTGGGAAGCACTAAGCACAGATAATCTATCAGAACAATAGTATAGAAATTACTTTTTTTCAAGGTTTTGATATCAAATTTGCCCCTAATCAAATGACATAAAGTTGGATGGCTTAACCAGTGAGATAATCACGCGTAGTTCTAAAATGTACTCATTCATTTACATAGTCCTTTACATGCTGGCTACTGACTAGATGCTGGGAAGACCACTGTGAAATGCCATGGTTCCTGCTAACAAGTGCCTGTCAGTCCCCTCTGGCTCTAAGGAGGTCTCTGTCTAAGAAAGCAGGATGGGGTGAAGGTGAGAGTGTAGTAAGTGAGTAAAAGAGGGCAGGACAAGAACGCTAGCTAGCAAGTCAAGAGTTTAGCAAATATACGGATTAATAGAAATTGCAGGTCCTCCTTAGGGGTGAGAAGATTTCGACTATGAGATGCCAGTGGGGCTGCCACAGGCAGGTTGTTAGTGAGAGCATTACACAGACACCTACTGGAGCAGCCAAGGTACTGAAGCCCAGACCCAACTTCGCTCGTCAAACCTCATGCCCTGGAGCAGGAGGGAGGCTTAATCTGCCTCTACAAATGACCATCTTCTTCCAATTAGCAAAAAAACACTGCATAGGATATCTGTGTCCCTGGATCCAAAAGTACATTATTTTTGACAATTCTTAAATATGTTTACAGAAAAAATTGTCCCTATTACATTTTGAGGCATGAATTTTTAGGCAACATGGACGTGAGACTGCCTTTTATAAAGACATTTTTGAAAGTCAATGGAAAATGTATTTTCTCATGGCCTAGAACCAAGATTTCTGAGACATCTATATTTTGCATAATGTGACACATCCATTTTATTTATTTATTTATTTATTTATTTATTTATTTATTTATTTGAGACGGAGTCTTGCTCTATCGCCCAGGCTGGGGTGCAATGGCGCGATCTTGGCTCACTGCAACCTCTGCCTCCCAGGTTCAAGCAATTCTCTTGCCTCAGCCTCCCGAGTAGCTGGACTACAGGCGTGTGCCACCATGCCTGGATAATTTTTTGTATTTTTAGTGAGATGGGATTTCACCGTGTTAGCTAGGATGGTCTCGATCTCCTGACCTTGTGATCTGCCTGCTGCGGCCTCCCAAAGTTCTGGGATTATAGGTGTGAGCCACCATGCCCAGCTGACTATTATCATATTATGCAAGAAAAACATCAAGTTTCAGTGTGATCCATGATCATTTATTATTTGAACAAGATTATTCTCATTTACTTGTTTCAAGTCTTAAAATTTATGGCTCTACATAAAATAGAAGAAAGCTGCCTAATCTTCTAATACAGAGTGCTGATGTGGAGTTTAAAGTCCACTTCATCTTTACCCAGGTTAAATTTCCTGTAAAACACCTGGAAGAATCCCTCATGCTAAAAGAAAGCAACTTATTCCTGCAGATCATATGAGGCAGAGAAAAAAAATGAAATAAAGCAGTTTATGTGCTCATGTTCATAAAAACTGTACTGCGAACCTAAAACACAAAACAAACCATTGTACGGGTGTGTCTTTTATTGAGCCTAGAGTTTGACAGCTTTCCAGCAAGGCAATCTAAGATACAGTATTTTTGTGATTCCTTAACTGTCAAAATTTGAGTATTCATTGTGCAAAGCATTGTGGAATTAAGCAGATAAAAGATACAGTTTCTGCCTTCATAAAGATAAGGTTACTTTGGTATTGAAATCTTTCTTTTCAGAAAGCTTATAGCAGCGACAAAATGGGTAGAATATGAGCAAATTTGTGTAGCTGCTTTCTCCTATTTTCATCTGTTTTTGGCACCCAGTAGCCTCTCCTGGTCTCTCAGAGTCCCTCATGACTGACTCACTTCCAAAAGTCCTCCTCCTTTTACTTCCTTCTTTTATTATGCTTATATCAAAATTACTTGCTTAAAATCTATTTTCTTAAAGACCTGTTGCCAAAGTGATAGCTAGCTATTCTGGTAAACTAATCCATGCTAAGGTACATTCTAGTTTTATCCCTTCAAGTAACATATTACACTTTAACTGTCTTTTTAGAGACAATGTCTTAATGCATGGAAGTCTAATGGTGGGGATTTCTGCATACATGATGGGCCTTTTGGTGTTCCCCAGATACATCATCTGAAGGGCTGCCAACATTGTCTCCCTGTCCTGAGGGTGGGGAAGAAAAGAAATGGGCTAAATCTGCATTGCTTGGAGGAGTTCCTAATATCATGTTTGCAAAAACCCATGAGGGGTAGGTAGGTCCGTCCACACCTTTGCAGGGTCCTTTGCTTCAACAAGCCCAGCCCGGTTTTCCACAACTCCTATCAGGGAAAAAAACGTTTCTCAAAAAAGATGTGCAAGTGACATTTGGAGCAGGACAATTCTTTGTTTCTCATAACGGTATTATACATGGCAGGACATTTTAGCATCCCTGGTTGCAACCTACTAAATTCCAATAGCATCTCCCTTCCCTCATCGCTGTCTGTCTGGTCACTGTGACAACCAACATGACTCCCACACATTTCCAAATATGTAGAACAACCCTGGTGAGAACTATTGGACATTCCTTTTAAAGCCAGTTAGAACCTTTTCTCTACAGGAAGCACAATATGTTCCATCAGCCTCACTTGAAAGGGGTTGAGTGGCCTTGGATCTCCACTGACCAGGTTCAGGAATACAGTGTATGCGTGGGAAAAGGCAGACATAAACTCTCCCCTTTAACATCCATAAACCAATTCTAGCCTACGATCTTATCATGATTCAGAAGTGCAGACTAAAAGAATGGGTTTTTTTTTTTCTGAAAGTAAAGGCTTTCTTCAGATGGCAGCTGACTGAGAACGTTTGGTGGTTTGACATTGATCTTCCTAATATTGTGACAGCATCCCTTAAAGAAGCTATTCCCTTTGAGGATAGCACAACTTCAGATTTTCATCTAACTAAAGTTAGAGTCACATTATATCACATGATTAAAGATCATTTTAAAAGAATCACACATAAGGAAAAATTGGAATGGTACTACTACCAGCGATTTATTGAGTGCCTATTATGAGTGAGGCACTGCCTAGGAGGTAGGGTTAGAGATTTCCATAAGATAACCTTCTGCTCTCTAGTGAGAGAGAGGGCTATGTAAACATTCCATCCAAACATTCATTATTAAGTAGCCTATAATAGAGAAAGTAACAAGGCAGCCACTAGTAGAACTTAAGGAGGAAGGAACAATTACCTGAATGTGGAAATCATATGAATCCTACGGTGATAGGAAGATAATAGAATTTATATGTTGCCTTCTCTGGATCCCCAGATGCAGACAAATTATACAAGGTGAGCAAAACAATCCCTTCTAGATGTCAAACAATCCTGTCTCCTCTCATGCCATGGTAACACACTAAAATATTTATTTTTAAAAAAATTTTTCTGCTTGACACAAATTTTAGTGAGTCCATTTGCATTAATTTCATTAATTTTTCATGAACCTGAGATTAAACGTGTTTAAGATACTGGTGAGAAGAAAAACTACATGTCGTCATAACAGAATGTATTGCTAGTTTATAATGAGTAAATCACAGTTTCAGGGGCCATAAAGAGTTTCATCCGGGGAGTAAAGTCCTTTTGTTTTCCTTTAGATAAGATATTTGTGGGGCCGGGCGCGGTGGCTCACGCCTGTAATCCCAGCACTTTGGCAGGCCGAGGCGGGCGGATCACAAGGTCAGGAGATCGAGACCATCCTGGCTAACACCGGGAAACCCCGTCTCTACTAAAAAAATACAAAAAAAAATTAGCTGGGCATGGTGGTGGGCGCCTGTAATCCCAGCTACTCAGGAGGCTGAGGCAGGAGAATGGCGTGAACCCGGGAGACGGAGCTTGCAGTGAGCCGAGAGAGCACCACTGCACTCCAGCCTGGGTGACAAAGCAAGACTCCGTCTCAAAAAAAAAAAAAAAAGAAAGATATTTGTGTAGAAGAATGAATGTCAACAGTGCTAGTCTATTAAATAATGCTCAAAGAACATGATTAACAAGAAAAATAATATGGAGAAAAATTTTTAAAGCAATGTATTTAAAAAGTAAAATGTACAGTATCTGTGGAAGCTTTGAGTAAATAAAGGTAAGGTCATGGCTTTTGAGAGTATCAATATGTTTTAGCAATATCAAAGGTTTATTCCCAAAGTAAGAATTAAGATCAGCTTTCATTTTAAATATTGAATATTTGGTACATAATGATGCTGACTGGGTATGCTGTAGGTGGTTAAATTTTTAGTTATGTTGGTAAGAAAGTCAATTATATTTCTTCCCAATGACCTATGAGTTGGTCAGATGTCAATTCAGGAAAATAAACTCACTCTACTGGGAGTTCCAGGAATGCAGGAGCCATATAGAAATGGCTCTCTCTAGCCCCCATTTCTGAGCACAATGTGTAGCATGTAGGAGGTCCTCGAAAGGGTAGATAAGTTGGAAAGCATTCACTCCTTTCTGCTAATGCAACAGCCACAGTCCTTAGTAATTCTCCCCGTGAAACATGTTTGACATAACACACTGTGGTCATTAACAATAACAACTCTCATCATTATGCATTTATTGTATGTAAGGCACATTATGGCCATTATTTCATTTACTTATTAAACCAACTTCATAAATATTATTATTTGTAACTTCACAAGTATTAGTATCAACATTTTCAGATGAAGAAACTGAGCCTTAGGGGGGTGAGTAATTTGCTCCAGATGAGACTACTGAAATGCAAATCCAGGTCTCTAAGAACTGGGTTTATTTGTTGAATGCCTATTATGAGTGAGACACTGTGCTAGGAGGTAGGGTTAGAGACTTCCATAAGATAAGCTTCTGCCCTCTAATGAGGGAGAGGGCTGTGTATACACTATTCCAATAACTATTAAATGGTAAATGGGCTGTAATAGAGGAAGTACCAAGGCAGCAACTAGTAGAACTTAAGGAAGCAGGAACAGTTATCTGAATTTGGAGATCTTGTTAATCCTATGAAGATAGTAGAGTGATAGAATTTATATATTGGTGTTTTTGGATTCCCAGAGGCAGGCAAGTTATACGAGGTGAGCAAAACCATCCCATCTGGATGTCAAACAATCGTGTCCCCAGGTCCTAGTTATTTTTGGGCAACTCCACACTGCTCATGACTGTTCAGGGGGCCAGCAAGGGTATATTGGGCAGTGCTGCTGAGCCTATACATTTTTTACCTTGGCTGTCCCAAATACAATTCCTGTATGATAAGTGTACTTTACACAGCACTCCCACTGACTGGGAAAGCTTCTCCCTGTTATTTCTGAGAGTGACAGAAGGGGCGTCTCACATGTAGAGACCAATCAAGTCTCTCCTCTCTTACTTGGATTCCCTCTTGCCAATGTCTAATGCAATTGAAATGGAAGCTCCCTAAAAGAAACTACTGCCCCCACTGTTAAAAATAAGTCTGGCAAGCAGTTCATCCATTCATGCCAAGAATGTCCACCCCTAATTCTGCCTAAGTTGCCTTCATCTCACTGAGTTTCTGGAGATGGCTAGAAAGCCCCCCTCTGCAGCCACCTCGGCTCCACTCCAAGACCCCATTGCTACCGCTTAGTGTTCTCACAAGATTTTCCTGTCCTCTTCATTATCTATAAGCAAAAACTTGTCCTAACAGTAATAAGAAACAACAGTTCTCTGTGTGTTCTACCTCCTGTTTATATACATCTAAGAAAAAATATTTTGTTTACTATTAAAATACAAGCAAGCACTCACACACACACACTCACACACACACAGGGAACTTGGAGATAGATGGTCTGGCCCAAAACTACACAGATATTCATTTACATTGCTAAACCAGAAAAATACCCCATTTATATTAATGGTACTTGCCTCATATTTGTGTAAATAACAGAAACTATTCTGGTAGGTTTTTTTTTTTTCCTAAAACAAAGTAACAATTTACATTAAAAATGAATACACCAGGCATGGTGGCTCATGCCTGTAATCCCAGCACTTTGGGAGGCCAAGGCGAGCAAATCACTTGAGGTCAGGAGTTTGAGACCAGCCTGGCCAACATGGTGAAATCCCGTCTCTACTAAAAAAAAAAAAAAAAAAAATTAGCTGAGCACTGTGGCAAGGCACCTGTGACCCCAGCTACTCAGGAGGCTGAGGCACGAAAATCACTTGAACCCCAGAGGCAGAGGTTGCAGTGAGCCAAGATGGTGCCACTGCACTCCAGGCTGGGGGACAGAGTGAGACTCTGTCTCAAACAAACAAACAAACAAACAATAAATAAATAAAGATGAATAAATATTCACTTGAAGAGACCAAAAACAGAAAAAAATTCACAAGTTTTAAAGTTCAACCTCAGGCAAGATATCCTATTACATATAGGTGAAGAAATCTAGTCAGAATATTAAGCTTGTTTGGTGATTAAAATCACATAGGTTGTAGCAGAGCCAGGGTTAGAAATCTAGATTTTCTGATTCCCAGTGAAAAGCTCTTTCTTGGGGGGAAAGATGGGGGAGGAGGTCGAGAGAGGTGTACTGTAGTTGGATACTTTTTCCCCTGTAGGAGAAAGAAGAATGGATTTCTCTGTCCTGCTTTGGTTAGTTTTTGGTCATTTTCTAGGTATGTGTCATTTCTGGCTCTCGCATTTTCAACACAGTCGACTCTTGTACACTGAGCTCAGTGTCTCCGTGGTTTTCTGGAATGCTTAACACGAGCCTCTTTTAAAAGGAGAGTTACACAGGCTGCCTAAACATTGCACAGACCTCCTGATTCTAAAAATATGCTGTCTGTTTGGTTAAAATGGTTAAATTATTATTAAGGCTCATTTTATTGTAGCTTGAATTGTACCTGAATTCTTTTCATTGTTTTCCTTTTCAACTTCCTATGTTCTGGTCCATCTTTCCACCGTCAGTTTTTTATCTTTTAACAAATTATTATATGCTCCCTATAGCCTAGAATTATTTATTTAGGCTTCCACATAAATCAGTTTCTCCGGATTTTCATTAATGTTCAAACTTTTTCCCTTAGTGTAGTTGCCTAGATATACTGCCTGAGGGCCTGGATCATGATTTCACCAGCGTTAAGTGCAATATTAATATTCAGCTCATCTCCCTCTCCCTGATCCAGGAAGGCACTTCTTTTCCTCATCTTCATCAGGAAGCAGAGAGTTAGGCATCTGCCAGCTTCAGTAATGCTGTTGGCTGCTCTGGGTATGGTGTGGCCAAAAAAAAATGTTGGGGGTAGGTTTGTAGCAGCTGTTTTACCACATTCCTGTAAAAATGCTGGCAAGCGTAGACTGCTCCTCTCAAGGCACGGATGGCCTTCTCCTGCTCTGTTAAATATGGGGAGGAAGTCTGTCCACATACAGCTGTGACTGATCCCTGTTAGAATGCAGGGTCGTAGACTTTAGTATATGTAAGCACTACCTGGAGGTGCAGAGTCTTGGACTGCACCCCTAGGCTCTAGGATTCTTGTCTATCTAGGGTAGATCCCAGGGACCCTTTGGCAGCATCCCGGGTGATTCTGATGCAGGTCATCTGCAGAACATTCTTTAAGAAATACTGATTAAGCCTTTGGAATTAGGCTCATTATTCTTGAAACAATCTATTTTTAAAAAGAAATAAAAAAAAAACTGTTGCTGGATGGCCAGTTTTGAGGAATGTTATAGAGGAAATTAATAAACAGATTGAGGAAATGGACCGAATTTCTCAAGTCCATTCCTTTCCACCTCTGCAACTCTATGATTCAGCACTTTTTAAAGATTAAATATAGTATATCTGAATCCATGGAATTTAGGAGAGATTTCTTGGCATCTTTCTATCTCTACTGAAGATCCTCCAAGATGAAAGTTTATGCTAAAATGTAGAAAATGTGAGTATAGCAGCTTTGGTACCTTCCTGGAGTTATTCTTTGCTCACTAAACCTACACTCTAGTGTATGGTCCCTCCTCATTGTCACCTTCTGGGAGTAGTTTGCTTGGTTTTACAAGATTAGGACTGAAGTGGATAGTTTCTGAAAATAGGAGAAGAGAAGGAATATCCCCTGAGGATTGAGGTGAGCCTTAGAAATGGAAGGGGAAGATTTGGAACATCAGAACAGGGCAGGGCTCACTATGGGTGGAGATGGCAGATTTTATGTGAACAAGACATTTCTGTATGAAACTGTTGTACAGAGGTTAAGGGACAGGAGCAGTTATGAAGCCTCAAATTCTGTAAAGAAAAAAACTTAAGATGCCTGGAAGATGCTTCCTTAAATTCACAATATCATATATAAAGGATTTCCATAAAAATTTCCAGAAAGCTGTTTTTAATGCGGACAGGAAAAATTGCCATAGAAAGTTGGAGGGGGGAATGCAAATGAACTAGGGAATATAAAAATATAAAAATAGGTCCTTGGCACCACGACTGTCTTATTCTGTTTATCTTATTCAAGAGGCAACACACACAATAGAATTCTAGAGAAAAAGACCTGATTATGTGGCAGCTTCAACTAAGGGAAGGATAGAAATTCTGAATAAACCTAAAGCGCAACAGCCCCCTGACAAAGCAGATGCCACTTCGTTCTCCTACTTCAGAGGGATGGCCACAGACCCCCACCCCCCGCCCCTCAGAGGCAGCTTCCATTTGACTGTCAAGTAGCAAATAATTGTTTAAACACACATGGAAATTTCTCCGAGAACTTACCTGTGAGTTATCTTTCACATGCAAATAGAAGTTGTGAATTTCTGAACAGGGATATTCTAAAGGAGGATGAGAAGCCCGGCTAGGGAGAGGACCCTTTAAGAAAAATCAAAGCCAAGTAGAAAGGGAGAGTCAAAGTAGACAAAAAAATTCAAGAGAAACCCTCAATCCAGATGGTCTACCGAAGCGGAGAATGCAGAAGGGGTGGAACCTAGCACAGTGCCTGGTACTTAGGAACATTCTATAAATATTTGTGGAAGAAAGACTGGGATTCCTAGTAAAAGCTTCCTAAATTGTTGAAAGGTGATTAAAAAGCTAGCCCTGTTACAACTAAAAGACAAATGGGACCAAACTGAGGATCCAAACAGAAAAGGATCTTTTATCAGAGATCAATGCAGAAACATGATTCAGGACAGGAAAGTAGAGCAGGCAGCTTAGGCCACTGGTAAATGATCCAGAGGAATGTAAGACAGACTAGAAGTGTGGTACAAAGATATGCCTGGCAGGAACTTCCCTGCTGAGAGCCCAGGAGAAAGAATGCCTTGAGGCTGTACTTGCATTTTATTTCTTCTGTTCATAGTCTTGCCACTCGCTTTTCCCTTTCTCAAACCCCTCTATGTAAAATTTAGTTCTGCTTCAGATTGATTTGTGTATGTTGAAATACGGTGATCAGGGTAGTAGAAAGGAAGTGAGTTAAAGAAGTAGGAAAAGGATGCTGGGCACGGTGGCTCACACCTGTAATCCCAGAACTTTGGGAGGCTGAGGCTGGCAAATCACAAGGTCAGGAGTTCGAGACCAGCCTGGCCAGCATGGAGAAACCCCGTCTCTACTAAAAATACAAAAAATTAGCAGGCGTAGTGACGGGCGCCTGTAATCTCAGCTACTTGGGAGGCTGGGGCAGAAGAATAGCTTGAACCTGGGATGCGGAGGTTGCAGTGAGCCAAGATCACTCCACTGCACTCCAGCCTGGGCAACAGAGCGAGACTCTGTCTAAAGAAAAAAAAAAAAGACGTGGGAAAAGGCCAGGATACAAAGGCACAGTCTTTGATGGAGGCATTTTCTTTCTCTTTGACTCCTAAATGTTGGCTTAAGACAGACTCAAAATTTGTCATCAGATTTAGCTGGTGTAACATGCTCTAGTTTTTCATGGGTGCAGGGACAGATCTTTCACTATATATATATTCAGGTAAACTTTATTGGTTAGTGATACAGTTTGGCTGTGTCACCAACCCAAATCTCATTTTGAATTGTAGTTCCCATAATCCCCATGTGTCGTGGGAGAGACCCAGTGGGATGTAATTTAGTCATAGGAGTGCTTACCCTCATGCTGTTCTCATGACAGTGAGTGAGTTCTCACAAGATCTAATGGTTTTATAAGAGGCTTTTCCCCCTTTTGCTTGGCACTTCTCCTTGCTGCTGCCATGTGAAGAAGGACATGTTTGTTTTCCCTTCCATCATGATTGTAAGTTTCAATCTGAGGCCTCACCAGTCATGCTGAACAGTGAGTCAATTAAATCTCTTTCCTTTATAAATTACCCAGTCTCAGGTATGTCTTTATTAGCAGTGTGAGAACAGACTAATACAATTAGTAAACCTTGAGCTCTGAACCTGGGAGGCAGATGTTGCAGTGAGCCAAGATTGTGCCACTGCACTGACCCAGTCTCAAAAAAAAGAAAAAAAAAAATCTAGTAAACCTTGAGCTCCAGCAACAAGCATTTCCTGTCTCCCTTTATGTTAGAGCACAGCATTAAGAGAAGCAGCCACACTATCCTTGCCCTTCTCAACCTTAATAGACACACAGGATTATTCATTTGCTTGAAAGAAAAGGACAGGATGCTATGAGAGTTCTTAACATGGACATATACCTGAGGAGATTATATTTAAGCTAAGACTTGATGAGTCAGTAAGATTTCACCAGTAGCAAAGAGGAAAGATAAGGGCTTTTTTGAGCAGAATGAATGGCATGTGCAAGAACAGTGACAGTTTCCAAATGACAATTTAGGAGGGCCTTAGAGGTAGCAATTTGACTCAGTGGTGGGCTGGAAGTTGTTTGTGCATAGCATTCTATATAAGACTCATAATATATCAATTTTGCATATCAAATAAAAGATGGACTTCATGCATATTATAAGGAATAAAGACACCCAAATCTCCCCTTGTGCTGCTACCATGCAGGGGCCATGATATAGTTCTGGCATATTTAAAGATCCAAAAGAAGGTAATTTTAGCTGAAGCATAGAATGTTAGTGGTAGACTGGCTGAAGATGTACCTAAAATTTAGGCAGAGCCAGAGAGGTATTGTAGGAATATTACAAATTTTTAATTTTATCCTAAATGTAATGGGAAGCCATTATGGGTTTTAAGCTGGAGAGTAGCATGATCCGATTTATGTGTAAGAAGATCACTATAGCTCCTGGATAGAAATGGATTGCAAGGGACAAGGAGCTAACATCTGTTGAGTTTCTGTGTGTGCCTATCCCTGAACAATATGCATGCATTACTTCATTTAATTCTCACAATAGTTGTGAGAAGTGTGAACCATTATCTTTACTTTATAAGTGAGGAAACGAAGACCCTTTGAGGCTATATAAATTGCCCAGAGGAACATAAGGAGGAGCAAGAAAATGAGTACAATTCCTTCTATTAATGTGAAATTAATGCATGGGGCATACTATATACCCAGTAAAATCTCAGTGATGGTTTTGTTGTAAAATTCTGTAGGTAGATGATGGTCATATCCAGAATGCAGTGATCAGGGAAGGGTTAATCATGATTTTGCAACAAGGAAGTTCATGATCCTGGCTGCTCATCTGAGAGATACTGGATATAGCCATTTATGATTGAAGCTATTACGGGATTTCACTCTTAAAAACCCCTCTTATCATTGTTAAATGTGCAAAAGACCTCTTTTCACTGTTTTCATCTTTTTGTCAGGTTGTTTTCCAGGAAGTGGTTGCTAGGAGTGAAAGAGTTTTATTATTTAGAGATAAGTGGAGCCTAGATATTCCATCTACTTAAAAAGAACATAAAAAGAGAACCTTATAGTAATTGACTTGAAAATTATATTTGCGACACTGTTTGTACAGTCCACCTGCTTTCTGTTTACTTGTGGTTATCTCCTTTCTCTAATGACTCTGAAAGCACACACTCAGGTTTGCACCAAAACACTATCCTGGAGGCTGTTGGAGGAGTCTGACTGCCAGGGCTCTTCAGAGCCAACAGCTGTCTCTAATGACAGTGAGCACGTGCACTTGCAGTGGCTGAAGAGTCTCTTGCCATAAGCATGAGTGCTAGCTGGCTGCACAGTACATGAATTACTCTTGGATACAGTTGTCTTTATATTCTGATAATGCCTACCACTGAGGGAAAACCCACTGAGATTAAAGTTTTGCCAACCAGACTACAGAGACACCGTTCCACATCCTGGGACAAGTTCCTGCCCAGGACCTCAGGTTATCAAGATAGCGTTGGGCCCCTGGGTTGTGTATCCCCCTGCCCTTTCTCATACATCCCTTAACATTATCTATGATTATTAATCTAAAAATGTGTACTCTTTATTGCTCTTGCAAAACTGCCATGTGCTAAGCTGTTTATAGCTTTTGTCTAGTCACTGCATTTAAAACATTCTTTAACCTTGTTTGGTATTTCCAGTATTCCAAATTCACTTAGAATTCCCATGGTATCTGTTGGAAAAAAATAGACATGAGATTTCATCAGTAAATGTTTAATAACCTCCAAATAAGAGCCACAACTGTGGCCAGTGCTTGGGATCACAGTTGAGACCCAGGAGGCACCTTTGAGGTCACTTAGGCCAAACTTCCATTTAAAAATGTGGAAAGGGAGACATTGACATGTCAGGGGGGTTGCCCACGTCAACCAGTTAGGTGATAGCCAGGCCAGAGCTAGAACTCCAGTCTCCTAACTCTCTATTCAGAAAAGTTTTAAAGAACTACATATAGTATTAAACTTTTAAATAAATAAACATAAGTTTACTCTTTTGAATTGGACTTAAAAGTTATGGCTGGGCACGGTGGCTCACGCCTGAAATCCCAGCACTTTGGGAGGCTGAGGCAGGTGGATCTTCCCAGGTCAGGAGTTTGAAACCAGCCTGAATTAGCCGGGCATGGTGGCACATGCCTGTAATCCCAGCTACTCGGGAGGCTGAGGCAGGACGATTGCTTGAACCCAGGAGATGGAGGTTGTGGTGAGCTGAGGTCGCACCATTGTACTCCAGACTGGGCAACAAGACTGAAACTCCATCTCAAAAAAAAAATAAAGATATGCATCCCAGTCTGTTCATGGGCCTTTGGCCTCACATGCTTATAATTTATTAGTACCCTCATGTCTAGGCTTTCCCTGCCTCATTTCCTCCTCTGCCTACGTGAACTTACCTATACTATCTATACTATTCTCTTAGGTCCTTCTCTCAGGAGAATATTAGCACAGCTCAGACGCTAATCAACAAAAATGTCTCCTGTTTTTGCCTAGTACCAGACATCAAGTCCTCCCTATTTCAGTCACTTTCTTGGATTAAGACTTTTTATTCTTGAAAACGCTGTTAAAATGCAATCAATATTACCTGTGAAGTAAAATTCAGGAAGGCACTACTGTCTGCTGCAATTCAAATCTAAACTTGCCTGACTCCGAATTGTATTTTCCTTTGTATCATGCCTCTTGCATGAGAAATGTCATAGTATCTGGTGCTCAATACTAAGTCTAGCCAATATCTACTGAGGCTGCAGATGCCTCTGGATACTTTTTTTTCCCATCTGGAACACATGGGTCAGTGACTATGCCACCATCAGATTAAAGAAAGGATGGGTTGTGAAGATGTCTTCTTTTTCTTGACTCAAATTACATTTCTTAACTTTGGAGTTAGTTGTGGAAATAAAAACAGCTAGTCAGAAATGACATTCAATAGAAAAAGCATAGAATATGTTTACTTGAGTTCACTGATTGGGAAAGAGAAGGTACATACAAATGAGAATGGTAAGAGGGTGATGGTAAAGGCATAAGCCAGAGTCAAGAAATATGTGATACTTTTAAGGCAAGTAACTGGAATATTGAGCAGATTAATGCTTCTGTCAATTTCCTCACCTAAAAATGAGATTGTACCTACCTGTCCATCTCAAGTGACTGTTATGAAGATGATATGAAATGGGAGAGCACCATGAAGATATAAGATGGAGATCTTAAAGGATCTGTGGAATTTTGAAGGGTGGAGAAGAGGTTTAGGTCACACAAGTGATTAAAATGGCACAAGCAAAGAGGAAAGTTGGTTAGGTGAAGGAAAACTGATCATTCTGGCAAAAACGAAGGAAAGCAAATTAAGGTTCAAACACTAACATATTAGGCACAAGTACAGAAGTCTACTTTATAGCAGAAGGGCAAAGATTGTTGTCTCAGGATGGATGGATCTGTCTATTATCTCTATCTATCTATCTATCTATCTATCTATCTATCTATCTATCTATCTGTCTATATTTTGTGAGACAGGGTCTCACTCTGTTGCCCACACTGGAGTGCAATGATACAATCACAGATCACTGCAGCCTCAAACTCCTGAGCTCAAGCTATTCTTCTGCCTCACCCTCCTAAAGTTCTGGGATTACAGATGTGAGCCACTGTGCCAAACCAATATTTTTTGTTAGGAGAGAAAGGAAGCAATCTGGAGTTACAGAAATCATTCAAAGTCCAAACTGAAGGTTAGAGGTAAGCTTCTTAGTGCTTACTATCTCCAACTCTAACTCCAACTCCATCCTTTTATTTTTAAATGATGCAAAGCTATCATACATGGCCCTTCAAACAATTGGGAAGTCATATAATGTATAAATAGGTTAAAACATAGCTATCCAATTTAGTGATGTTAAAAAAATGATAGAGAAAAAGGATACAATAAATTGTACTTGGGGCAAATAAAAAGATATATACACAGAAAGAAACTTCTATAGCGTGGCTTTGAATCAGTTAAGACGTCTTAATGGAAACAAGAACTTGAAATGATTTAAATGATAAGGAAATGTTTAATGTGTAACAAGGAGCACCAGAATAGAGCAGGCATCAGAATTGATTGAGTCAGTAGTTCAAGAATGTCATGGAGTTTCCAGGGTTTGTTTTTTTTTTCTCTCTCCACTCTGTTGGCCTTGGTGTGTTATGTTTGCCTTAAGGCTGGCTGCCCTCCTAGCAGCAAGAGGGTTGAAGCAGTTTCAAGGAGAATGAACTTTTCATGGCTGCTAGGACTAGTTATCTGGAGTAGAATCAGCTCTGGGGAATAAATCTCAAATAACATTATATTACTTTCATCATCTGATTGTTTAGGGGAAAGTAGGAAATGTAATTGTTCTTGCAGATGTTTTGATTGGTATAGTATTTTTTAAAAATTGAATGAGATGCTTACATTGAAAGGTCATAAGATTTAATTTATTTTTAAAAATCATATTTCTGGGTCATCTTGAAGAATTCAAAGGTCTAGCCAACTGCCTGCATTCTCACTTAGCTAAAATTGGCTGGAATGGATTAGTTACTGCCCCTTCAGATGGTGCATTCCAATTCCAATGTGCTGGAGTCTCATAATTCCCTAATGTATTACACCTGGTCTGCTTTACTCAGGTTACTTACCTAGTCCCACATTTGAGGAAATTACTCTAAAAGAATAATTTTTAAGAACCTATGTTAGCAGTTTTCTGCTGCTATAACAGAATACTACAGACAGGGTAATTAATAAAGAAGAGATTTATTTGGCTCATGGTTCTGGAGGCTGGGAAGTCCAAGAGCATGGCACTGGCATCTGGTGGGCGTCATCTCATGGTGGAAGGCATCACATGGAAAATGAGTGCAAGACAGAGTGAACAAATGGGGGCTGAACTTATCTTTATATCAGAAACCCACTCTTGTGATAACTAACCCATTCCTGTGATAATGGTATTAATCCATTTATGAAGGCAAAGCGCTCATGACCTAATCACCTCTTAAAAGCCCCACCTCTTAATACTGTTACAATAGCAATTAAATTTCAACATGAGTTTTGATGAGGGCACTCAAACCATAACATTCTGCCCCTGGCCCCCCAAAACTCATATTCTTCTCACATACAACATTCATTCATTCCATTTCAATAGCCCAAAAGTCTTAACTTGTTCCCGCATCAACTCAAAAGCCCAAAGTCCAGAGTTGCATCTGAATCAGATATGGGTGAGACTGAAGGCATGATTTATCCTGAGGCAAATTCCCTATAGCCATGAGACTGTAAAATCAAACAAGTTATCTACTTCCAAAATACAATGGCAGGACTGGCATAGGATAGACATTCCCATTCCAAAAGGGTAAAATAGGCAAGAAGAAAAGGGTAACTGGCCCCAAATAAGTAAAAAAAAAATCCAACAGGCTAATCAACATTAAGTCTTAAAGCTGAAGAATAATCTCCTTTGATTCCATGTCCCCCATTTTGGGCACACTGGGGTGGAAGATGGGCTCCTAAAAACCCAGCAGCCCTCGCCCTATGGCTTTGCTGGAGTCAGTCCACCCAGAAGCTCTCACAAGTTGGGATCACATGCCTGTAGCTCTCCTAGGCTGAAGTTGCAATCTCATGGCTCTACTAGGCATTGCCCTAGTGGGGACTCTCTGTGGTAGTTTTGATCCCACATTTCTACTTGGCATTGCTCCAGTAGAGGTTCTCTGCAGTGGCTCCACCCCTGTGATTAAGTCTTTGCCTGGGTGCCCAGGCTGTCTGCGACATCCTTTGAAATCTAGGTGGAGGAAGCCACAACAACACAGCTTTTTGCACTCTGTACACCTGCAGAATTAGCGCCACATGGATGCTACCAAAGTTTATGGCTTGAATCTTCTAGAGTGGTAGGTTGAGCCACACCTGAGCCTGCTTGAGTCACAACTAGGACAGCTGAGGAGCACTGGACCAGAATGCAGGGAATAGAGTCCCAAAGTGGCCCTGGGCTGTGAGCCTGCGGAGGGCACCCTGAGCCCATCCCGTGAAACCATTCTGTCCTCCTAGAGCTCTGGGCCTGCAATGGGAGGGGCAGCCTCAGAAGATCTCTGAAACGCCTTTTGAGTCTTTCATTGTCTTGATGAATAGCATCTGGCTCTCTTTTATCTAAACTAATACCTTTAGCATGTGGCCACTTTGTTCTCCTAAATATGACTTTTCACTCTTTATATGGCCAGACTGCAAATTTTTCAAATCTTTCCATTTAGTCTTTCTTTTAATTTTAATGTTGACAAAAAAAAAAAAGGCCAAACTCTGTAAAATATTTGAAGAAGTTTATTTTGAGCCAAATGTGAGGACCATCACCCATGATACAGCCTGAGAAGATCCTGAGAACAAATGTTCAGGGTGTTTGGGTTACAGTTGATTTTATACATTTTTAGGGAGATAGAAGTTACAGGCAAAGACATAAATCAATACATGTAAGATGTACATTAGTTTGGACCAGAAATGTGGGACATCTTGAAATGGGGGCTTCCAAGTCATAGGTGGATGCAAAGATTTTCTGATTGGCAAGTGGTTAAAAGAGTTAAGCTTTGCCTAAAGCGTTGAAGACAGCGGGAATAAATTAGCAGTTTCTTGGATTTAAGATACGGTGTTCATGGAAGCCAAGGTTCTTGTTATGTAGATGAAGCCCCCAGGTAGCAAGCTTCAGAGAGAATAGATGATAAATGTCTCTTATGAGACCTTAAGAGGTGTCAGACTCTTAGTTAAATTGCCCCTGAATCAGGAACGGGAAGGGGAATCTCTACAAAGTGTAAATTTTCCCTACAAGAGACACCTTTGTAGGATCATTCCAAAATATGTCAAAGAAATATATTTTGGGGTAAAATACTTTGATTTCCTTTAGAGCCTGTTATCTGTCATATGATGTTACACCAAAGTCAGTTTGGAGTTGGTAGCTTAGTGCTACAAAAACTCTGTTTTGTCAGTCTTAGTATCTCTATTTTAATGTTTTTTTGTTTTGTTTTGTTTTTTTTGAGATGGAGTCTCTATTGCCAGGCTGGAGTGCAGTGATGCAATCTCGGCTCACTGCAACCTCTGCTTCCCAGGTTCAAGTGATTCTCCTGCCTCAGCCTCCCGAGTAGCTGGGATTACAGGCGCATGCCACTACGCCCGGCTAATTTTTCTATTTTTAGTAGAGACAGGGTTTCACCATGTTGGCCAGGATGGTCTCGATCTCTTGACCTCAGGTGACCACCCCCCCCCCCCCACCTCAGCCGCCCAAAGTGCTGGGATTACAGGCATGAGTTACCGTGCTCAGCTGTATCTCTACTTTATCGTTAATGCTGATTAGTTGTATCTAAACTTAAAATGGAAGGGAGTATAATGAAGCATGGTCTGAACTAGTTTTTCAGGTTTCTTTGAAATCTCCTTGGTCAAGAAAGGGGTCTGTTCGGTCGGTTTGGGGCTAGAATTTTATTTTTGGTTTCCAATAAATTCTGTTTTTAAGTCATTTATTTCCTCTTGCATCTCACTGTATGCAGTTAAAGGTAGCTCCAGCAGCCTGGAAGTATTGCTGCTTAGATATTTTTTCCACCAGATATCCTAGTTCATTGCTCTTAAGTTCTGTGTACCATAAAGCCTAGGGCATGGACACAATTCAACTAAGGTCTTTGCTACTTTATAACAAGGATGGTCTTTACTCCAGTTTCTAATAACTTCTTCATTTCCATCTGAGACCTCATTAGAATGGTCTTTACTGTTCATATTTCTACCAACATTGTGGCTGTGAGCACTTAAGTAATCTCTAAGAAGTGCCAGACTGTATTAATCTGTTCTTGCATTGCTATAAAGACCTACCTGAGACTGGGTACTTTACAAAGAAAAGAGGTTTAATTGACTCACAGTTCCCCAGGCTGTACAGGAAGCATGGATGGGAAGAATTCAGGAAACTTATAATCATGACGGAAAGCAAAGAGGAAGGAGGCATGTCTTACATGGCCAGAGGAGGAGGAAGAGAGAGCAGGGGGAGGTGCTACACACTTTTAAACAATGAGATCTCATGAGAACTCACCATCACAAGAACAGCAAGCAGGTAGTCTGTCCCCGTGATCCAATCCCCTCCCACCAGGCTCCTCCTCCAATACTGGGGATTAAAATTCAGACCTGAAATTTGGGCAGAGACACAAATCCCAACCATATCACCTACTTTCCCTGCATTTCTTCTTTTCTGAACCCTCACCAGAATCACCCTTAATGCTCTGTTTAGGACAATCTATGCCTTTGCTAGTTTGCTCCTCAAATTCTTCCAACCTCTCTACTCATTACCCTGTTTCAAAGCCATATCCATATTTTCAGGTATTTGTTATAGCAACAGCTCCACTTCTCAATAACAATGTTCTCTCTCAGTCCATTTTCTGCTGCTGGGACAAAATACCACAGATTGGGTAATTTATGAAGAAAAGAGATTTATTTGGCTCATGGTCTGGAGGCCAAGACGTCCAAGAATATGGTGTCAGCAATTGATGAGAGTCATCTCATGGAGGAAGGCATCACATGGCAAATGAGTGTGAGTCAGAGAGAACAAATGGGGGCTGAACTTAATCTTTTATCAGGAGCCCACTCCTGCAATAACTAACCCATTTCTATGATAATGGCATTAATCCATTCATGAGGGCAGAGCCCTCATGACCTAATCGCCTCCTAAAGGCCCTACCTCTTAATATTGTTAAAATGGCAATTAATTTTTTTTTTTTTGAGACAGAGTCTTGCTCTGTCACCCAGGCTGGAGTGTAATGGTGCAATCTCAACTCACTGCAACCTCCGCCTCCTGGGTTCAAGCCTCCTGGGTCTCAGGAGGCATGTGCCACCATACCCGGCATATACCACCATGCTATAGGCCACCATACCACATGCTACAGGCATGTGCCACCATACCACCATGCTACAGGCATGTGCTACCACACCACATGCCACAGGCATGTGCCACCATACCCGGCTAATTTTTTTGTTTTTAGTAGAGACTAGGTTTCACCATGTTGCCCAGGCTGGTCTCAAACTCCTGACCTCAAATGATCTGCCTTCCTCAGTCTCCCAAAGTGCTGAGATTACAGGTGTGAGCCACCACGCCTGGCCAATTAAATTGCAATGTGAGTTTTGTCACGGACATTCAAGCCACAGCAGAGTCTTTGGGTGGGCATTTCACTGATGGTTCAAAAGAAATGAGGATAAGTGCCAGATCTAGCTGGAGGGTATGTTTTCACTAACTCTATTATTAATTAGCCATGTGACCTTATTATATCTCTAGCCATAACATTTAGCAATTGATACCTGTATTAGTCCATTTTCATGTTGCTGATAAAGACATACCTGAGACTGGGCAATTTACAAAAGGAAGAAGTTTAATGGACTTACAGTTCCACGCGGCTGGGGAGGCCCCACCATCATGGCAGAAGGTAAAAGGCACATCTCACATGGTAGCAGACAAGAGAAGAGAGCTTGTGCAGGGAAATTCCCCTTTTTAAAACCATCAGATCTCATGAGACGGATTCACTATCAGGAGAACAGCACGGGAAAAACCTGCCCCCATGATTCAATTACTTGCCACCAGGTCCCTCCCACAACACATGGGAATTCAAGATGAGATTTGAGTGGGGACACAGCCAAACCATATCAACACCTGTCTCCAACAGAAATGTTACAAACATAAATAGCCTCTTTAACATCAAAGGAAGGAAGAATATATTTCTTATTCATATGTTATTAGTAAAGTAATTGTTTTCATATTTATCTCTGAGATAGTAAAAAAATATAATTTTTAATGTTTTTCTGTCAAATATGTCATTCTTATCTTTAATAAAACCTTTATTTCAAGGGTAGTAACTCTTGATTGTCCTTTTGAAAAATAATTTACAGGGTAGCTGTATTGCTTACTAGTTATATCAGTCAGCATTGGTTAGGCGAAATTAAGTTTAAAGGAGCCATTAAAATGTATCATAGAATTTGTAATATTTTCTACACATATAATAATTGTTAGAGGGCTGTAATGGGTTTCAACATTGAAATAAAGCTTATTTTCTTTTTTTGAGACAGAGTCTCGCTCTGTTGCCCAGGCTGGAGTACAACGGCGCAATCTCGGCTCACCGCAACCTCCGCCTTCTGGGTTCAAGCGATTCTCCTCCCTCAGCCTCCCGAGTACCTGGAACTACAGGCGCACACCACCACACCCGACTAATTTTTGTATTTTTAGTAGAGACGGGATTTCACCATGTTGGTCAGGCTGATCTCAAACTCCTGACCTCGTGATCTGCCTGCCTTGGCATCCTGAAGTGCTGGGATGACAGGCGTCAGCCACTGTGCCCGGCCAAGCTTATTTTCTTTTATCACAAAATATTTTGAATAGAGAGAAAAGGGAACATAACAAACCATATTTGCCTGTTTGCTTCAGATTTTTAAAATTATTAAGAAATTAATCATGCTGGGCGCGGTGGCTCATGCCTGTAATCCCAGCACTTTGGGAAGCTGAGGCGGGTGGATCACAAGGTCAGGAGTTCGAGATCAGCCTGGCCAACATGGTGAAATCCCATCTCTACTAAAATACAAAAATTAGCTGGGCATGGTGGCGCGCACCTGTAATCCCAGCTACTCGGGAGGCTGAGGCAGGAGAATTGCTTGAACCCAGGAAGCGGAGGTTGTGGTGAGCCGAGATCATACCATTGCACTCCAGCCTCGGCAACAACAGCGAAACTCTATCTCAAACAAAAAAACAAACAAAATGAAGTTAATCATTACAGATACAGTTTTCACTCTCTGTGTACAACTCTTCAATGCCATTCTCCATTATATATTTAGAAACGATAATCACTATACTGAATTTGATGTTTGCCTTTCCTGTGCATGTTTTAAACATTTAAACAAAATCTGTATAAATCTATAAATAATATATGGTTTTGCATATTTTAAAATCATAGTATTATAAGGCCGGGCACAGTGGCTCATGCCTGTAATCTCAGCACTTTGGGAGGCCGAGGCAGGTGGATCACGAGGTCAAGAGATCGAGACCAGCCCGGCCAACATGGTGAAACACTGTCTCTACTAAAAATACAAAAATTAGCCAGGCATGGTGGCAGGCGCCTGTAGTTCCAGCTACTCGGGAGACTGAGGCAGGAGAATTGCTTGAACTTGGGAGGCAGAGGTTGCAGTGAGCCGAGATTGCACCGTTGCACTCCAGCCTGGGTGACAGAGCGAGACTCCGTCTCAAAAAAAAAAAAAATCATGGTAGTATAATATATATACACCCATATGTAACTTTTACCTCTTCAACATTGTTTTTGAGACTTATTCACTTAATATAAGAAACTAGGGATCATTAGTTTTAAATAATGTGCATTAAATAATGTGTGCCATGTTATGTTAATCCATTCTCCTACCGATAAACATTTAGGTTGTTTCTACAGAGTTTTCAAAATACATTGTACTGGCTGGGCGCAGTGGCTCATGCCTGTAATCCCAACACTCTGGGAGGCCAAGGTGGGTGGATCACGAGGTCAGGAGATCGAGACCATTCTGCCCAACATGGTGAAACCCTGTCTCTACCAAAAATACAAAAATTAGCTGGGTGTGGTGGCATGTGCCTGTAATCCCAGCTACTCGGGAGGCTGAGGCACGAGAATCGCTTGAACCCAGCAGGCAGAGGTTGCAGTGAGCTGAGATTGCACCACTGGACTCCAGCCTGGCCACAGAGTGAGACTCTGTCTCAAAAAAAAAAAAAAATAAAATAAAAATAAAAATATATATATATATATAGTACTGTTTGTTGTACATGTGAATAAAGCTCTGCCTCATAACACACATTGGTGTTATCTCTATGAGAAGCAGCTCAGTCACAAATCAACCCTTGGATTTGTAGCATTGTTTCTAATATCTTCTAAATGGATAGAGGGAACCAGATGCTTACTGTAAATGTCAGATGCTTGAAAAGTGAAAATATAGTTTGAAGGAACCCGTGCTTTCCAGAGGATGAATACTGATTCCTCTTTACCCTGGTACATCAAAATACATTATTGTAGACTCTGAATTTTATATTTAGCTCCATAAATAATGATTTCAGCAGAGTTCAGTAATTGGTTTCTGAATTGGTAATATGATTTTACCATTGGATGAGCATAAATAGATAAAAGCCCTGGCTCATTTTTCTTTTTCAGGGCTTGTAAAATGTGACAAATGTTAGCTGCTGAACCACCATTAGATTTCACAGCATAAAACCAACCACAAGCATAATTGATATAGGGCTCATACTTCAAATCACTGCTAATTTTCTCCACTTAACATGTCCAAATGCATATGACATACTAAACTATCAATTAAATGTCTCCTACCTGAGCTTTGGTTTTAATTGTACCTGAAAAAGAATGCCTATTGACAGGCAGTCCCACTTAGTGGTACTGTTTCAACTGCTCTGTGGGTTGACTGACTATATTTTAGAGTTCTCCAATGTTCTTTTTCATAATAAAGATTTGTATCCTGGCTACCACGTCTTCTTCATTAAAATTGGACGATATATCAGTCGGCTTAAGCTAAGTCATTCTATGGTAATAACCCTCAAGTTTAAATGACTTAAAATAAGGCTTATTTCTCTTGATGTTATTTGTCAGCCAAAGTCATTGTCAGCTTTGTTCCATAATTCTGGGACCCAGGTAAAGAAGCATCCCCTCATGGACTGGACTAGAACCAATGAACTGTGGTGGGGTGTGAGGGGAAAGAAGCATCCCCTCTCTGGGACATGCCATTCTTGTTTAAAAGGGAAAAGAGAGATGACAGAACCAAGTGAGTTTATGTTCGGCAGTGGCATACCACTTCCTGTCACATATCATAGAACAAATCAAGGCCAAGACTGCCATCCAAGGTGAGGAGGTAAAGTGTGCCCAGTGGGAGGGACAAAAATATTTGGGAATAGTAATATAATCTACCACAGAGGTTGTTTTCATTCTCAAGCAGGTATCCTTTTGACTGACTTTTAGACTATATACAAAATCAGTTTTTTTTAGGTTTTACTAATATACAAGAAAGACTTTCTTATCTCTGGGCTGGGGTTTAGCCTGATTTATTTTTAATATGAATCCACAGAAAAATAAGCATTAAAATCACTTTGAAAAATTAATATTTGGAAGCCCCATAAATATAATGGTGGTGTAAATATAAACAATATTACCTTACAAACTCAACTAATTGAAATCTTTCTCATATTACTCTAAGTGGAGAAAAATAACTGATTCCCACCCAACCCCCACTCCAGCCATCAGGAAACTCTCAAAAAGAACTTCATATAGTTAGTATTTTAAAGCAGATCATTCAGATATGCTGCTCAAATTTGATGAATATCTCTTGTCATTTTATATGATGTCACAATGAACAGAGGTATACTTTTATTTACATAGATGGCAAATGATATATTTTTAGATTTAATTGCTATATGTTAGGGTATTTGTATATGACATGTATATACAAGGACTGCTTTCTTAGCGATTCTTCCTTCTCTGGAAATTTTTTTTTTAGCTATTTGTGAATAGCTGTTACTTTGGGCACTGAGCCCAGCTTTTCTTAATCTGACTGTCTTTCTTTTCCTATTTTAAGATACTTTGAAAATTATTGGTTTATTTTCTAAAAATGAAGTAAGTAAATTATCTCTAGGTTCCCCTTAAATGATATTTTATTATTAGATGGTTTAAAACAGTTGTTTGGCTTTTCAATAATAAGTATAAAAACTGATCACATTGCATGTCAAAATTTATTCACCCATGGTTTGATAATAATAGCTATAATACTTACAGAATGCTACTGTCATTATTCTAGGTGCTTTATATGTGTTGTTTATTTATTCCACACAACAACCCTATAAGTACCAATATTATCACCCCCTTTTTTTTTTTTGAGATGGAGTCTTGCTCTCATAGCCCAGGCTGGAGTGCAATGGCTAGATCTCGGCTCACTGCAACCTCTGCCTCCCAGGTTCAAGCGATTCTCCTGCCTCAGCCTCCGAGTAGCTGGGATTACGGCATGCACCACCATGCCTGGCTAATTTTTTGAATTTCTAGTAGAGACGGGGTTTCACCATGTTGGCCAGGCTGGTCTTGAACTCCTGACCTCAGGTGATCCACCCGCTTCGGCCTCCCAAAGTGCTGGGATTACAGGCATGAGCCACCTTGCCTGGCCGTATTATCCCCTTTTTATAGATGAGGGATTTACCGTACTTACTTTAGTACACATCTATATTCAGTATTGGAAAAATAAGCCATGTTTGGAAGGGCTTATCAGTGAGGCTAGGAATTTGGCCAGTTAAAGCAGGAAACCAACAGAAGAAAGGGAAGTAGTAGCAGAAGCTTGTTTAGAGGTTTCCTGAACCTTACTCTATTCTCCAAACAGAAGAATTTCAAAAAAAGGCTTAGGCAATTCTTTTAAGCTGTTAGTCAAAGGAGAACTACTTTCTTTTTAGTTCTAGGTCAACAAATAATCTACTAGTTTTTGTGAAGGCGCAATCTGGAATTTCTATATATATATATAATTTTATTTTATTTTATTTATTTTGTTTTTTTGAGATGTAGTATCACTCTGTTGCCAGGCTGGAGTGCAGTGGTGCGATCTCGGCTCACTGCAACCTCGGCCTCCCAGGTTCGGGTGATTCTCCTACCTCAGCCTCCCGAGTAGCTGGGATTACAGGTGTGTGCCACCATGCCCAGCTAATTGTATTTTTAGTAGAGATGGGGTTTAACCGTGTTAGCCAGGATGGTCTCAATCTCCTGACCTTGTGATCTGCTCGCCTCAGCCTCCCAAAGTGCTGGGATTACAGGTGTGAGTCCACCACGCCCGGCCTATATATGGATTTTATTATGATCTTGAAACATTAGCCTTTTGTAATCTTCGACAGAACAGAGAAGCTCGGGAACATAGAAGCACAGGAACCCTTCTTCAAGTTAGAATAGGAACAAAGTGCACAAATTCCAATTATTCCTTTTGATGGCTGATTACCTGATGATAGCTATGGGACAGCAACTCTTTGTAGTGTAGCTGCACTTAGGAGCAAAAAGGAAGTCTAAGAGTAGATCTGACAACCCAACCATAGTTAATGTGGAGAGCCTTTTTCTATTTGCAGATATTTCGGTGGACTACTTATTGTATGTATACAAATGTTTTTATACTTTTTACATGATGATTACATGAGTTTATGTGATGATATGATTCAATTTAACATAACTGAAACTCCAAAGTTGTGTAATGGTTACAAAGTTGTAGAATAAAAATATCTTTAAAGATTAAAAAATTATATAAGATGAAGAAAAGAATCAAATGAAAGTATTGAGTCACATTTTTATTCTATTTATAATAGTTTCTTTGCTGTCTATAACCTTTTCATTAGCCTTCTCAAACAAGGGGTTAAATTTCAGTGGACTCAATTCTTCCAAATTTTGGGAGTAATATCTATCCATTCTCACCAAAAGCAAAAAGTCTAGAAACTACCAGAAAATAAAACTCTAGAAACTAGAAACTCTAGAAAATAATCTATTACTAGCTTTCTTAGTTGTTAAGTGTACTATAAAGCCTTTAAACCTTTAAATATCTAAAATAATTTTCATAAGAAACTCAGAGAAATTAAGGGAGAAACTGAGAGGAAAACAGTAACTGGATTGTCAGTTGCTTTGTGTTGTTGAGAAAAAGGAGTTATCGATTAGTTAAAATTGATAACTAATTGCAGCTAATATATTGGACAATATTAAAGTCTGCAAGTCATTAACAAGTCAGGGTTAGGCAGGGGTAATATTTGTTACCTTTCCTCTGAAACTTGATGTCTCTATTCCTGAATATATCATTACTTTGATTCATCAACATTTTTGGACAAGTAACATTAGTAATAAAAGCCATCAAAGTAGTTTGCCATTGTCCTGCCTTTTTTTAAAAAAAAAAATTAAAAAGGTGACTATGTTTTACACATGATAGTTTTTTCCATGTTCTTCTGGTTAAAGAGCAGATAGAAAAAAAAAACTTAAAACACGGCAAGGCTGTAACATGCCAAAGGTCACATAACCTGTAGGTACAGCCAGATTTCCTAATTATTAATCTATTGAAATATTTTGCAGTTCATTAGATTACTAAATCTGGTTATCAATTAATGATGCACCTGACATACACCCTTCTAGTTTCATAAAAATCATCTCATTAGCCTGGGCGTGGTGGCTCACACCTGTAATCCCAGCAATTTGGGAGGCCCAGGGGGTGCAGCAGATCCCTCGAAACCAGCCTGGACAACCTGGCGAAACCCCATCTCTACCAAAAATACAAAAAAAAAAAAAAAGCAGGTGCTGGCTGAGGTGGGAGGATCATCACCGGGGGCCCTGAGTTCAAGGCTGCAGTGAGCCGTGATCGCGCCACTGCACTTCAGCCTGGGCGACAGAGTGAGACCCTTTCTCAAAACGCACATACACAACAACAACACAGTAACAACACACCAACTCCCAAAACATCTTATTAAACTCTGTGGATCTACGCCATTTAAACCTAATTGTTTCAGGAAATCGTCTAAAAACATTTTTTTTTTTTTTGTCCTGGAATGGAATGTGTATGTAGGCTCAGGGAATAACTCAGTTTATCAGGTTCTTGGCTGTTTTTCCACAGGTCCAAAAGGATAAATGGATAAAGTGATGCTGAAATAACTTAGAGAACCCGTATTCCAATGCTTCTATGTTAAAACAGTGAAGCAGTTTTTAAAATAGAAAAGTATCTACAATTTTGCTTTCAAGCAAACTAGCGTTAACGGAATCATTGCTATTCAAAACTATTTTTGAAGTATCGGTGTATAGTTAACAAAAATAATTTTTAAAAAAGAAAGTTGTCGTATTCTGGATTCCACACCCCCCCACCCCCCCTCGCCACTCGTCGCCCTCCCCCAACCTCCACCCTCCCATGGCTTAAGTCGCATAGCTGAAAGGATTTTGCTCATTTTTTCCAAAACACTTCACGTCTCGGTAGTAGCCAATCATGGAAAGTTTCAAGCAAATGTTACATTTGGGATAGGGATGAAGCTAGTCCGGGGCTGCTCTCGGAGGAGTCGCCAGGCGCCCTGACCTGGGGGCCAGATGCGAGCTGGGACCGGCTGAGCTCCGACAGCTCGGCCAGACTCAGCCCCGCCAAACCTGCTGACCTCACTGCCCTCAGCTGCGGAGGATCTCGCCCATGAATCTCCCCAACAGCTCAAATCCCCGGAGTGGAGGAGCCCACCGCTTCATAAATGCGAGAACCCAGAGCCCCTAGTACCCAACTAGGCTAGCCTCGGAGTTGGCACGGCGTGCAAAAAGTGGCTACTGAGCAGCCGGGCCTGCCTCATCCGCTTCACACGTCAGTTTGACTCCTCTCCCCGCCCCCCACCAATCCCCCGCCCCCCACCAATCCCCCGCCCTACCCTCCGCGCACCCAGAGCCGAGAGAAATTTGACTGCCCTAATCGCCAATCAAAAGAGAGGTCGAGGATTTGAGCCAATCGGAGCGGGCGAAGGGGGCGGGCCGTCGGCGAGCGCCGAAGGTCTCTAGCCCTCCCCTGCGCTTTAGCCTCAGTGCGGGAGCCTTAGGCGGTGCGAAGAGAACCGGTCGCGGCAATCCTAGGGAGCAGCAGCAGCAACACCCGCATCCGCTGCGGGAGTAGGAGCCGGAACCACACCCACGTAGCTGCCCTTTCCTCTTCTGTCATTTCCCCGCCCCACCACAGACCGCGTTCCCCGAGGAAACCGGCCGCCCACGCCCGGAGCATCCTCCCCTGTTGAGCGGGCGCTGACGGACCCGGCGGCATGATGCGGCTGCGAGGCTCGGCGATGCTGCGGGACCTGCTCCTGCGGTCGCCCGCCGGCGTGAGCGCGACTCTGCGGCGGGCACAGCCCCTGGTCACCCTGTGCCGGCGTCCCCGAGGCGGGGGACGGCCGGCCGCGGGCCCGGCTGCCGCCGCGCGACTCCACCCGTGGTGGGGCGGGGGCGGCTGGCCGGCGGAGCCCCTCGCGCGGGGCCTGTCCAGCTCTCCTTCGGAGATCTTGCAGGAGCTGGGCAAGGGAAGCACGCATCCGCAGCCCGGGGTGTCGCCACCCGCTGCCCCGGCGGCGCCCGGCCCCAAGGACGGCCCCGGGGAGACGGACGCGTTTGGCAACAGCGAGGGCAAAGAGCTGGTGGCCTCAGGTGAAAAGTGAGTGTCTCCGCGAGGCGCAGGAGGCCTCGTTCCGCTCGGGGCCCGGGCTCAGGCTGTGTGGGGCCCTGCGGTGGGGCGGGATAGAAGCCGAGGTTCTAGAAAAGAGAAAGAAAGAGGTACCGGGCGGCCTGCGCCGTCTGCGCCATGTGATTAGGCCCGGCCCCGCCCGCGCCTTCCCCGCCCGCGCCCCTCCGCCAGGCTCCCGCTTCCCTTCTCCGCCCCCGGCGGGGGTCGCCCTGGTGGGGCCGCGGTGGGGCCTGATGGGCTCGCCTGGCGTCCGCAGCGCCAGAGAGGCCGCTCCCCTGCCGCGCCGCGTGCTCAGCTCTCTGGCTCGCGGCTGCAGCGCCTGGCCGCCCGCCCCAGCCATTCGTGGGCGATGCCGCACGAACATCTCCACCGAGTGACATTTAGGAGTTGGGCGTTCAGCAGAGCATTTACCTTCCTGACTTGTCGCTTTTCCTGGCTCGTTTCCGCTCTGCCTGCCCTCCCTTGGTTTCTGCCGTCATCCGGTTGGAAGCCAGATGTGACAGAGAGCTCTTTATATTTCTGTAGTGGCTACCTCAGGCACGTGTAGAGCCATCTGGGGCACCGGAAACAATGTTTCAGAAGTGAGATTAGGAGGAATCGGGTCTTGTGGCCGAGAAGATGGGGCACGCAGTATAGACCACCTGTTTGCACTAGGGACCAGCTTTGGCTTGTCAGGTCTTCCGTGAGATGGGGAGATTTTTAGAAATAAAAGTTAAATAGCCAAAATGAAATGTGACATAATACACTAATTCAGTGAAAAATCTGAGTTGAGTAGGTTTTGTGACTTCATTGTGATAGGATGTTGACTCATCCTGTATGTGTACAGCACAGTAGTTTAGTTTTAAAGCAAAATTGGTTTTTCTTAAAACAATATGCAAAGCAGTCTCCTAAATATTTTTGTCTTGTGTAATACAAATGGACCACTTCGTTTTCCCAAAATGGGTAAAAATTTGCCGGTCTGCTTTCATTATACCTTACTGTTTTTTCTGGCTTTGTGCGCTGACACTCTAACCTGTTTTGCTTCCCTTTTATTTCTGCTATTTACAGCTCTAGAGTTCCTTAAGTCAAACTGAAAGTGAGAACATTCTTATAATTTCAATCTCACGCCTGCTTGATGTTTTCCTGTAATTGAAGTTGGGACCTTCCAGAAACTTTCCTAAAGTTCTTCTCCCAGACTGAAAAAGATTATTTGAAAAGAATCACTTGATGATGGGCAAAATTTGTGGTATTTTGTGATGTTGGTTTTGTGCCACAAAATAGCATCCTGACCATGGACAGGTTATTTAATATCTTGGGTTAGATGACTTAAATCCTTTCAAGTTCTAAAAAGCTATACTTCTGTTAAATTTGTACTTCTCTCATATTTTAGGGACTAGAATAATGTTTAATTTCATCAGGGACTCACTTTTACTTTAACGTCATCCGGTTTACGAAGCAAGTAACGAGTTTACATACAAGTGCCCAAGGTACAGAATTGCAAAATGCAGTCACCACCGTTTAAAAGTTAATCTTAAAGGCTACAAGATGGGAACTGCATTCTAGTAAAATTATGTCTTCAGGTCTGTGGCTCTGCAGTGGCTCTAGTGCCTCTCTTTTTTTTCCTCTTTTGTCAAATAGGAATTGAGCTGCTTCTGTGATTTACTTGTCCAGAAGTTTCTGGTTTCATTGCCTTTTTAATAAGAAATCACCTTTTAGCAATGGCCTGAAAGTTGTGAAGAAAGTATTTTAATTTGATTAAAGTTTCTATTTCCTGAATGATCTGGTTTCCAAATGTAGCTTTCCCTCTTTGGCTCCTTTCATTTTGCCTTTATGTGACAAACATTTCTCTTATCCTGGGAGATAAGCTCCCAGTTGATCCTGTTATTCTTTCTAATGCTTAGCCTGCAAAGCATAGGTCATCCCTCAATCAGCAGTCTACCTGGTATGCTAGCACTCTCTCAGGACTGTGCCAGATTTTATGTAGTATTATTAAAGGAAATAACCATGAGAAAATTAAATTAACATTTTGTAAAAGGCTTAGAACAATATTTGGCGTGTGTTAAATGACACATAACTATTTATTAAATAAATGAGAAAAAATTGCTTCTTCATTATTGTAAAGCCTGTTAAAGAGATTGGCCTTTGAATTTCAGGCTTGCACATGAAGGTTTTTAATTTTTTTAGTTTCCACAAAAATGTTTATCTTGAGAAATTGCTATACATCTGTCTTATATGAAACTATGTGAGTTGCACTGTTTACCTTTTGCTCTGCTGATAAATAAGTTCAGAGTAAATTTAATGCTTAACCACACCAATTTCATCAGTTCACATGGCTGGGATGTCTGCGTTTCCTCCTTTCCTTGGTCCTGAGTTTATATTTTATTTACTTTATATTCTGGAAGGAGGCGGGATATAAGCAAGTTACTTTACCTTTTATTCACAAACTCTTTGAACTAATGTCACCTTAGACTATACTGTCTCCATTACACAACTTTAGTGTGGTTTAGGATACGAACGTCTTAATATCATATAGAAAAAATTAATGATCTTTGCTTAGTTTTGTCTTTAGTGATCTTATTTAATTTTGTTATGGTTCATTCTGTCATCTTGAAAACCAACTTTGCTTGCTTCTCTTCATTTTCAAAATTGTTCTCTCTTCTTTCCTAGTTCTTTTTGGATTTCCTCACTGGGTAAACCCTGAGGCTGAGGCCTTTGCCCCTTTCCCACTTGTCTGCCTTCTCAACAGCATATCCCTTCTTTCAGCTTTGACTCTCATCTTTGTGTAGGTAATACTTCATCTCTTAATCTAAAGCTCTGTTCTTACATTTGTTGCCAAATATTCAGTGACTTCAAATTTTAAGTCTGTACCCCAATATTCATTCTTTTCTTCAATTCAACCTATTTTGCATACTGTTATGAGATTAATTTTAGAGTTTTAATTTGAAAATATCACTCTCCTTCCAGAAAACCAACAGGAACTGGAATGAGCATTTTATTGAAGTCACAAACTGTGTTATGGTTTATGCCAGCAGTTGCCCATATGGACATTTTTATCATACTTTTCTCTGTCAAGCTGGTTATACTTATTTCCGTAAAGTCCAGAAGTATGTATCCTATCTTAGTGAATGGTCCCTAGGAAGAGTCAGAGGGATAGAGGTAAGGGGCATTGTTAAGTTTTTTTTTTTGGACATTTATTTTTTAATGAGAAAGGAAAAGAGATACATAACAGAAACTGGGCTGGAAAAATAACAGCATATGTATGCTGTTAGAAAATAGATAATTCATACAGGATGCAATATTGAAAGTATTCTGTTAAAACAACAGTGAGGTCACTTTCCCCTTGTTGGATTGGCAGATGTTAAATCAAGTGATTGGGAAATAGGAATTCTAGCATTGCTAGTAGAAGTATAAATTATTAGTTCAGTTACTTTAGGCAGTTTGGTAGTTTCTGTTAAAAACTGCATACCTGTGATGTGGTAGTTGGATGTTTGCACATCTACATGAAGTCGTGGCATTCAGAAATATTTGTAATTACACA
This sequence comes from Pongo pygmaeus, assembly GCF_028885625.2. Lineage (NCBI taxonomy): Eukaryota > Metazoa > Chordata > Mammalia > Primates > Hominidae > Pongo > Pongo pygmaeus. The sequence continues at coordinate 90,867,707 of NC_072384.2, forward strand.
AATAAGCATACTTTAAAATACATTTATATTTAAAAGTAAAAGTGCAAGCAAAAATGATTTCAGCTAGCTTTAGATAGTGTGAATTTATGTTTTGATAGTTCAGCTTTATGTTTTGATAGTTCATATATTTAGTAAATGGAAAATGAAGGGCAAAGAAAATCATCGAGGTGTGTATACTCTGAAAATTTAATTTTTTTTTTTTTTTTTTTTTTGAGATGGAGTCTCACTCTGTCACCCAGGCTGGAGTGCAGTGGTGTGATCTTTGTTCACTGCAACCTCCGCCTCCTGGATTCAAGCCATTCTCCTGCCTCAGCCTCCTGAGTAGCTGGGATTACAGGCGCCCGCCACCACGCCTGGCTAATTTTTGGGTTTTTAGTAGAGATGGGGTTTCACCATGTTGGCTGGGCTGGTCTTGAACTCCTGACCTCAGATGATCCGCCGGCTTTGGCCACCCAAAGTGCTGGGATTACAGGCATGAGCCACCGCACCTGGCCTGAACATTGAATTTCAAAGTAAGATGAAATGCTTGTGAATTTCAGTGAACATTGAATTGGGTAGACTGAACAATACTAGTAAGGAAGCTGAGTTAGTATTTGGCAGATATAAATATTAAGTTTTAGAACTGAATGACGAAACCTCTGTTAAAATAGGGGCACGTGTTTTTATGATCCTTCAGTAATGCATTTGGTTTTAATTTTAAAAGTTAACATATTTACAATTCACTTAAGCTAAAATCAAGGTGGAAAGTGTGTTTCATTTTTTCCTTTGGGCTTCTCAGGCAGCCCCTTAGTTATTTTTGATTTCTTCATTATTAAAATTTTTTTCTAGGTGATGATTATCAGTGAGTTTTAGTTTTTTGTTTTTTTAATTTTATTTTTATTTATTTATTTATTTTTGAGGTGGAGTCTCGCTGTCACCCGGGTTAGAGTGCAGTGGTGTGATCTCAGCTCACTGCAACCTCTGCCTCCTGGGTTCAAGTGGTTCTCCTGCCTCAGCCTCCCATGTAGCTGGGACTACAGGCACGTGCCACCACACCTGGCTAATTTTTGTATTTTTAGTAAGATGGGATTTTACCATGTCAGCCAGGATGGTCTCGACCTCCTGACCTTGTGATCTGCCTGCTTTGGCCTCCCAAATTGCTGGGATTACAGGCGTGAGCCACTGCACTCAGCCCAGTTTTTTGTTTTTTTAAAAGCAAGTGAAAAAGGTACCAATAACTATATGTCATAACATTTTTGTGGCCTAATATTTATATTGAAATGTGCATCAGTCATTGATAACTTTGTCCATGATCTGTAATTAACAAACTCATGCTGTTAATTTATAACTTTATTAATATTTGGATGAAATTCACTGAAAGAGCAAGAATTAGATTCTGAGGGGTGTAGTCTCCTGGAGTTTTAGCTGCATGTTTCCAGACCTTACTCTTTTATAGAAAAGTCTGCCTACCTCAAAGTCAGCTAATCTATGAAATGACTACCAAATACAATTCAGCCTTTTTTATGAGGCAATATGTAGGCCAGCTAAAAGGGAGGGGGGGCACTATTTTAGTCCAAAGATAAATGTCACTTTGAAAGAAATTTGCTGAAGATATTTGTGGGTTTCTTTGAGTTTTAAAAAGTTATTTAAAAGAAATCAGGCTGGGCGTGGTGGCTTATGCCCGTAATCCCAGCACTTTGGGAGGCCAAGGCAGGTGGATCACTTGAGGTCAGGAGCTCAAGACCAGCCTGGCCAACATGGTGAAACCCTGTCTCTACTAAAAATACAAAAATTAGCCAGGAGTGGTGGCGGGCGCCTGTAATCCCAGCTACTCGGGAGGCTGAGGCAGGAGAATCGCTTGAACCCAGGAGATGGAGGTTGCAGTGAGCGGAGATTGTGCCACTGCACTCCAGCCTGGGTGACAGAGACTCTTGTCTCAAAAAAAAAAAAGATAATAGTAAAAGGCTGTACTACTTCCTTCTTGTGATATTTGAAATGAAGAACAATTATGACTATATAAACTGAAAGCCTAATTATAGAATTTGTGTGAGGGAGCTCAATCATGTTAAATCCTATATAAATTAAGGTTATATTTTATAGTTGCCTGTCTGTACCTTTTCACCTTTAAGTCATTTGCTAGTAAGAGAAATGCTAAAGAAAGCTGAGTAAACAGATGTATTTATAAAAATAGTTATTAATTACTGATATCTCTAAGTGAGGTACATAGCTTTCACATAGAGATACTGTTACTACAGTTTTACCCTGAAATCTGCTCAGGTGCAAAATTGCTTTGGTTATGAAACACATTACTTATGAGTGATCACTGCACTTAGTGATTTTCTGACCCCCTACAATGTAGTAGAAGCAAAATGTTAATGTACCTTGACTTCCATTTGGAAGTGTCCTCTGCTTGATATGTTAAATTCATTATAAAGAAATGTTTATAATAAAAGCATTACTTTCGAAACATGGAACTGTAGATGTTGCATAATGAATAAAACTGATAGCTTTCAGGATGAAGAAATATATTTTTGCCTATTTATTTCTGGTACAGGCTTCTAAAAAAGATTTTTAAAATTGTCTTCTTGATGAGGATATTTACAGTGACATAGACACGTCCTTCAATTTTTGATGGGATTGTAAACTTTCTGAAGGGCAATTTTTAAGCTCTATGAGGAACTTAAAAAGTATTCATACCTTTTTAGGAATCTAAGTTCACAAAGTAAACTGAAGTGTTAGAAAGATTTATTTCCTAATATTTTTGGTACAGTGTTATGCATACTAGAGAAAAATGGAGAAAAACTCATGTTCAACATTAGTGGGATAGTTAAGTAAATTGTGGTACATTCATATGAGTCTCTTATTTAGTCATTTAAAATGTTTGCAGATACTTTTTAGGATATAAGGTAATGTTAGGCCAAAAGTTAGAATACAGAATTTTCTATGCCGTATGATCTCAAGCTATTTTAAAAAGCTCAGAAAAAGTAATAGAAGGAAATAAGCCAAAATGACATTAGCAGTTGTGGTTTATGAGAACGGGCATTGTTTTTCCTGCCTCCTTTTGTTAAACTTTTAAGATTTCCCCTGCATTATAAGTGGGAAACGTCTAAAACAGTAAAAAACATTCCATAGTTTTGAAAATCAAAGGAACCACATCTGTTAAATTTTGAACTTGTAAAACTCTACTGCCTACTCTTCTAATATCCTGATTCTGGTTGTGTAAGAATAGTAAGCACCATTACATTGAAAGAAAAGTATGAAAATAGGTTATGTATAAATTTGCACAGCTCCTGTTTATTAGCATTGTCTAATCATATTCACTGGTACCCTCAAACATCAAACTTTAAAAATTTAAAACTATTCTTGATATAAGTCTCCCTAGTAAATGTTACATATTTCTCTGCCATATTAAAACATTGTAATGAATAGAGTTTAACATTTCTTGTTCAACTTATGTGTATTTTAAGGATGCATTATTATACTGCACTGTAATACAGTGATGCTGTAAGACAAGTGCTGGCACACTTTCCCTGAAAGGCCAAATAGTAAATATTTTCAGCTTTTGGGGTTCTCTAGTCACTACTACAACTACTCAGTTCAGTGGTGGTAGCAAAATAGCCACAAACAATAGGTAAATAGATGTGGCAGTCTTCCAATAAAACTTTATTTACAAAAAGAGGAGGTCCCTGCTGTAGTTTGCCTACCCCTACACTAAAATATATTTATTGGTAAGTTCTCTCATGCCTTGATTGGTTCTGCTTTAACCAGTACTCTTAAGGGTGGGTTTGTTCTTTTGTGGATTTTTGTGTCTTGTATCAGTTGACTGTCTTCATGTCTCTACTTTAGCAATCCTCCTTCCCTCTTACCTTCTGTATCCAGTTCTGCTTAGCTTTTTCAAAAAATTGTGGTAAAATATACATAACATAAAAATTACCACTTTAACCATTTTTAAGTTCCCTAGTTCAGTGGCATTAAATACTTCCGTTAGTTTTAGAACCCAGATGAATATGCTAATGTGTAAAATAAAAGTATGTAAGTCGTGAGTGAATAAAGTTTATGATCTCACTTTAGTGTAGTGATTTGGAGGACATCTATTTTTAGCAACTCAAAAACTGAGAATTAGGCTTGGAAGTAACTTTAAAGAACATTTAATTCCAGCTGGTTTTACATATTATATAAGCTGCCCACAGATATTAAATGACCTAAACAAGTTCAGACAATATTAGAACTTGTTTTGATTTTTCTTTTTTCATCTATTAGCAGCAAACTAATTCAATTTATAGAGTTAATTTTTTTTAGATTCAGGATTATGAGAGATCTTATAAACCCTTCTCCCCAGCTGCTGCTTTCTTCTCCCATATTCATCTCTACCTGAATACTGCCTTCACAAGGCAGTTCACTCCCTTAGAAGGCAGCCCATTCCATTTTCATAGCTGTTTCATTTTTCCTTATGTGTGGCTGAAGTTTTTCATTAACTTCTACCTATATATTTTAGTTATTCTGAACAAGTCGTCTATAGTGGTATCAAAGTGATTGCAGTGACAGAATTCATATAGTATCTGTATTATTCTATCTAGATATATTAAAGGATACTTGGCTGAAGAAATGAGTTATTGGAAAAACTAACAGAGTTGGATGTTACAGACTTGATCTCCCCAGATCCTAGTCTTCCCACCGGAGACAGCCAGACTGCCTTTTGGGTCAAAATTCTGAAGTTGTGCAAACGTATGGACAAATTACCATGAGCTGACAGGGACAGCCTGACCATTTCCTCACATAAAGTGGCTTTTGTGCTCTTTACTTTGGTGTGCTTTTAAATGAATTTGTGCTATAAAGTCCAGTCAAAACAGCAGCCCTAATTGAGTATAATCTCATCTTTGCTTTGACAGGATGCAGTTTTATCAAGGCAGACTAATTTAGTTCTCTTATTTGCACTTTGGTTAGAAATTTATTATTGTTCAAGAATTACAGATATTATTCCTAAAATAGAGTGCTAACCACTGAGAGCATGAGGTGGCAGAGCAGGAAGAGTCTGGAACTGGGAACAAAGGATGAGCTTTGTAGGACTAATTCTGGTCCAGCCACTTAAGATTTATGTGACATTGGACCTGCTGCTTGACTTTGATACTCCTTAAAACAAAATTTTTTTTTAATTTAAAATTTAAATTAAATTTTTTTTTTTTTTTTTTTTTAGAAATGGAATCTTGCTGTGTCACCCAGGCTGGAGTACATTGGTGCCATTATAGCTCACTGCAGCCTTGAACTCCTGGGCTCAAGCAGTCCTCTTGCCTCAGTCTCCCAAGTAGCTGGGACTGTAGGTGCATGCTGCCACACTCCTCTAGGACTCTCTTTATCTGTACACTGGTGACAATTAACCCACCTTAATTTACCTCATAGGGTTTTAATATGATAGAAAGTGAGAGTCCTTTTTTAGCAGTAAAGCCTTAAAAGATGTAAGTTTTTATTTTTAAATTCCACCAATGATTAGCCTTGGGGCAAAATCACTTGGATGATAAGTAGAATTTGTCAATTTGTTAGACTTAACATTCATTCTAATATGCTGTTTTATTATATGGTCAGCCACCATCAATTCAACTTTCCGTCTAACAGGTTTATTAATCTGCCAGTTTGCTGGTGTTGATAGACAGTTGTTATCAGTCAGCTCACTATAAATTCAAAATGATACACTGATTTTAAAACAACCGTAAATATCATCTGAAGGATCATTATTCTTAAATGAAGGCATAAAGACTAGCAAATCCTTTTGTATTGTGTTATTATTAGGCCTCATTTTTTTTAATCCCACTTGAAAAGATAGTTTTTCATTGTCTCATAGGTTTACCATACTATACTATGTGTTTTAAGAGTTATGCGAAAAAAAAAATTAAGAAAGGCTTGACCCCAGCCTTGAAGCTTTATAGTTTGGGGAGGTTGGGTAATATGAAATGTTATTTAACAAAATAAGACCGTACAGTTGGTTTCAATTATTTTCCTCTGTTCATTTTGTAGTTCTTAGTAAGGATTTTTTTTTTTAAATTTTCTTCCTTTCATTTGATAGTTTTTTATTTATAAGGTTTTTGAACTGATGAAGATGAATTTGCCTTGTTGCTCCTAATTACAGATTAGAAACCTTCTTGATTTCCCCTACCCATTAAGGCAAAATTAAATACTTCATCTGTACTTGTTAATATAATACTTTCTGAAAAACACTTCTACCATAGTATTTGTCTCATGGCTTTAGTCATATTTCTCCTAGACCACAACCTTACTTTAGGGATCTTTATCGCTATTGCTTGACATATAATAAGTGGTACAAGAAAAGGACAAAACTTAGTGATACCAGAGAATGCTAAAGAGTATAGAGAATCTGGTGGGGGCAAAGTCCTGTGAAACAATTGAAATGATCATTGATAGCTTAAAGATTTAGGGAGAGGAAGGTTTTAAACAGAAGGCATGATAGGTTAAAAAAAAAAAAAAAGATGAGATAGCACTTATTTACAGGTCAATGAGTCTAGTCAATTACATTGGGGAATTATAAGGATTAAGTTAGGAATAAATAGTGTAAAGCTAATTTATAGAGAACTGCATACCAGACTGAGGAGTATGAATTCCCTCTTTGGTATGGGGAAACTAATTTGGTCAGTGGGCTAAGCAAAGACAGCTCCTCTTTTCATGTTGCAGAAGTTGGCCCTGCATTTAAACTTAATGTAGATTTTGGAAGGTAGTCTCCTCATTTACCAGAAGATATATATATATATATATATATCTTCTGAATATATGTATTCAGAGATATATATTCAGAATATATATATTCTCAACACTAAAACATTAAGTATTCATATAATAGCCTATAGGTAGAAACAGTCACCTTAATTCACACATTCTGTGCTCTAGCTGTTTTTTGTTCCTTATAAACACTAAGTGAGTACTTTCATCCCTTTGGTCTGTTTGCCAGAAATCTTTTTCTGTTGCCATGCTTCCAGCTCTTACCCATCTTTCAGGTTTAGCTCAAATTCCACCTCATCTAAAAAAAGCTTGACCTTATTAGACCACAGTGAAGTAGTTTTCCAAAGTCTGGATGTCATAGATCCATTCTTGTAATTCCTCATTTTATGTACATGTCTCCTTCTTCTAGACTGTAAATGATGTCTAACATGATGTCATACATGTCATGGGATTTTTCTTCTTTTTCATTAAGAAATTATTTCTTAAGACAGTTAAAGGCTAAAGTAGGGGAAGGAATGGGTAAAAGAAGAAACAATATGATGGTAAAATGATCTTAAAGGCAGCATTTAGAAAGGAGAGAGAGACAGTATAAGTTGGAGAAGTAAAAAGGTGAGAAATAAGGATTTTCCTTCAGATTATCTTCTTAACGTTATATCCTATTTGAATTGCTGAATATCATAACCATTTTATGTTTTTCTCTTCAAGGGAATCTTGAGGATTCATTTGGGTTATTAATAATTGTTGATAAGATTTGAAAGACTACTATAATCCTATTTGTCATTAAAACTTAAATACTTTTCTCAAGGATTTCCTAGTTACTATATAGTTACTGAAAGCTATAGTTTTTAGCTTTTGAATTTTAATGAAAAATACATTATTGTGAAGAATTACCAGAAAGAATTAATTTAGGGAGAGAAAAGGGGGGTTAAGGCGTGAATGATCTTGAGTAGTTTATGCCTTGTAGAAAGTTTGAGGAGAATATTTGAATATGTTTGTTCACCAGACTGTTGAAGCGAATTCATTCTCAGATCAAAATCTGAGGTTCAAATGCTGAGATAGGTAGTAATTTATTTTTATCAGTTTTGACAGCTTATTTTGTGAGCTTATTTTTTAGGGCTGGCTTAAATTCTTTTCTCTATAGATAAAAATTAGTTTCTCGTTTAAAAGCAAGTAAACATTTATCTTTTTTTGCTAGCTATGACAATAACATGGTCTTTTAATTTTTTTGCACTATGTGCCATAAGCTAAAAAAGTGTATATTTTACATTATTTACATAGCTTTTAGGCAAAGCAAATACCATTTACTGGTGTGATAAATACATAGAAAGCTTATTCTGCAGTTTTTTAAAGTGACAAACTACCACTATCTGAAGTTTATTTGACCAACCATTTGCTGTAAATAATTGGCATGTTATTATCCACTGATTTTTTGGACAGCTCGTTCAGTTTTTCTTTGAATATTAGGTGGTGAGTATTGTTAAGCTGTGTTTAATGGTATTAGATCAGGATAAGACCTAGAAAACTTGTTTGTACCTTATAAAAGTAATAACAAGCTAGTAAGTTAGAGAGCCAGTATAATGTAGTAGTAGTTTGGATTCAGAAAAATCCATCTTTGCCATTGTGTAATCTTGGAAAGCTTCTTAACCTCTGAACCTCTGTTTCCTGATCTGTGAAATGGGGACAGAGGTAGTCATTTTTCTGAACAAATAACAAAATTTGTTGAGCTTCTATTATGTACCAGAAGTCATACTATATTTTGGATAACAATAGTACCTCTGTCATAAGATCCTTGGAGGATTAGGTTAGAATGCATGTAAAACACTTAGCACAGTGTGTAGAACATAAGTAAGTGATCAATATATTGTAGTTATTATTACTAAAACTTCCCAAGTGTATTTTTTTTGGAGACGGAGTCTTGCTCTGTTACCCAGGCTGGAGTGTGGTGGCGCAATCTTGGCTCACTGCAACCTCCACCTCCCGGGTTCAAGCCATTCTCCTGCCTCAGCCTCCCAAGTAGCCAAGATTCAGGCCCTGCCACAACGTCTGGCTAGTTTTTCTATTTTTAGTAGAGATGGGGTTTCACCGTGTTGGCCAGGCTGATCTCGAACTCCTGACCTCAAGTGATCCTCCTGCCTCAGCCTCCCAAAGTGCTGGGATTATAGGCGTGAGCTACCACGCCCAGCTCCAAATGCATTTTTAAAAGTTGTCTAAGAGCAAAAACAGTTTCAGGGAATAATTATATATCAGGTTATGTCATTAAATATTTTAATGATAAAGCTATGTGTTTTTAAAAAACATTTGTGTGACATTCAATGTTTAAAAGTTTGGTTAATCATAGCATCTTAGTGTTCCACTAGTTTAGTTAATTAAGATTTTTAATGCATACTTACTGGTAACGTTTTTCTTTTAATAGTCTTTATGATTTGTAGAATTTGATGTATACAATCTTGCCTTGTCCTTCTGTATAGGTTAAGAGATTGGTTCCAGGACTCCCACCCCTCAAGTCTCTTATGTAAAATGGTATAATATTTGCCTATAAGCTACATTTACCCTCCCATATATTTTAAATCATCTCTAGATTACTTATAATACCTAATAAAATGTAAATGCTATGTAAATAGGTCTTATACTATCTTTTGAATGTATGTTTTTAATTTTTTTTCTGAATATTTTTTATCCGTGTTGGTTGAATCTATGGATGCAAAGGGCTGACTAGGATATGTAAACCTAGATCACTTTAGAAATAATAACGACAACTACTGTCAGTGGAGTCTTACTCTCTGCCAGGCATGTTCTAAAGATATTGAATGTATTGAGTCAACTGATCCTCACCACAACCCTATGAGGGAGGCACTGTTATCCCCTTTCTCAGATGAGGAAACTGGATCACAGAAAGGTTAATTAATTTACCCGAGGTTACACAACTATAGTATTACAGCCAGGATTCAAGAACTTGTGCACTTGATCTTAACTACTGTCCAGTAGTTAATTGCTGTCTCTCCCAGATTTTATAATCAGGTTAACTATTTGAATAATATGTAAATATGGTCATCATATTTAGAAAACCCCCAAAACAACTGAACAGAGTGTTGAGTCTTACCGGAACGTTTGCTGAGCTCTGTAATTTGAATTGGGTGATTGTACTGGGCTGTATAGGAAGGCATCACCATAATGGATGGCTGGGCATTAGCACAACTAGAGTTGATGATCAGGGTTTCAAAACATGGGATTAAAAAATATGTGTTAATGATTTTTTTTTTTTTTACTTGTTTTTCAGTGTGGTTTATAGTGGTACTGATTTGATTTTGGTAAATCAACATTTACTATGGCTGTAGTCTTGAGTATATCAGCTCAGCTGTAGTCTAGTTCAGTGGTTATTTAACAATGGATTTAGTTAAAATCCATTAGAATGTTCATACAAGGATTAATTTTGTATTCTTTCTACCTCTTTAGTAAAATAAAACAGGGTCTGTTACCTAGCTTGGAAGATTTGCTGTTCTATACAATTGCGGAAGGACAAGAGAAAATACCTGTTCATAAATTTATTACAGTAAGTTTTTATATTTTTCTATCTTAACTTACAAAATCAGTAATAATAAATATATACAGTATTATTGAAATATAGTCTTAAAGGTCGTCTGACATGTAGATTCTGACTGACACTATTTCTCCTATTATGTTTTCAAATTTTTATCATGCTCATTTCAAGGTAATCAGTGAAAGAAAAAGAAAGAAACAATGAGAAACTTGTCCAGAAAGTGGGTAATAGTGACACTAAGATGCTATATTCATGTTCAAGTGTTGGGTAGAAGTTTTTATATACAGGAATAAAATCTTATAGTTGGTATAAGCATATACATTTTTTGCACTATATATTTACAAACTCTTATTTTTTTAAAAACAGGCACTCAAATCTACAGGATTGCGAACGTCTGATCCCAGGTTGAAAGAGTGTATGGATATGTTAAGATTAACTCTTCAAACAACGTCAGATGGTGTCATGCTAGACAAAGATCTTTTTAAAAAGTAAAAGTTTCTGCCAAACCTTTAATGGTGATTTGCTATGCTATACGGTGATTCTGCTTTTAAAACAAAATTGCATCTTTGAAGGCCACTGCTTCCTGTGTAATGGAAAAAGGGGATTTATAAACATCATTTGTTTGAAGAACTTGGTACACATTAGGTTCTGTAATACACTGGGCTAAGAGTATTCTTTCTTTAAATCTGTTCTAAGCAAATTTAGCCACCGATGTTTCCAGTTTACAGTACTTGGAGACTGCATTCAGTTTGAGTAGAGCACATCCTTTGTCCTGTCATTGCTTATATTGATCCCCAATTCATCTGCATGACTTGCACGCTTTCTCAGCATGGTCTCTAGTTCTTTTCCACAAGGTGATTTAGGTGACATCATAAAATGAGAGGGCTTCAGACAGACCTGTGTTCCTCACATTTACATACCTGCATTGTCTGCTCCTCTCCTCTCTTCAGACATATTAATACATAGGCTTTTGGCTATTTTCATTTTCTTCAAAACAGTAAAGAACTAAAGGCAACTTTGGAGATTAAAGCGTTGATTTGGTTGAATGAGAATTTTTACTTTGATGTTCCTGTATTTGTATATATTTATTATTTATCTTCATTAATGTGTTTCTATTAGTTTGATTACTTAAAGATTTAATGGACATGTGTGTAATGGATCCCAAAGAATCAAATAGTATTTTGAACTACTACTATTTAAGTAGAAACTAGTATAAAACTGTAAATACTGCTATAAGACATTGGTTTTTTCCAGACATGGATCCAAAAAATTTCTGCATCTACTTTGAAAGTTTGTTATGTATGGGTGTATTTACTTTTGTTTTATCTTCTTTTGGGGGGTTGGGTGATTTGTTCTAGATGTCTCCTGGAGTATTAAGTCATCTGGAGGTATAAGTATTTAACTGTGGTTCTCTGAATTTCCTGGCATGCTGTGAAGCACTGCTGACAGCTTGGGATTCTTATCTTTTCACCAGGAGGTTCTTGTTTCTGTTAACTTAGCTGACCTTAAAGTGTAGACTTTAGGTCCGTGTTGCAGTTGGTATTAGGAATTTTGACTCTCCAGAACCTGCTTTTTAAGAGACAGAAAAACATCATTTCTAAATTTATTTGTGTCTTTGCAGTAAGGATTATTTTTCGTGTTCATGAACTGTCTGCACAATATTCTGATTAAAGTGCTTTCTGCGGGCATTATTTTGTTGTATCTGTGAATGAAGTTGTTAGAGTAATGCTAGGTAGATCTGTTGATAATCAGTAGGGGAACTGCTTTGGAATTATAAGTGGAAGCAGTATTTTACACTTTTTTTTTTTTTTTTTTTTTTAAGAGAGTCTCACTCTGTCATCCAGGCTGGAGTGCAGTGACATGATCTTGGCTCACTGCAACCTCTGCCTCCCGGGTTCAAGTGATTCTCCCACCTCAATTCCCAAGTATCTGGGATTACAGGCGCCCGCCACCATGCCTGGCTTTTTTGTATTTTTAGTGAGACGGGGTTTCATCATGTTGGCCAGGCTGGTCTGGAACTCATGACCTCAGGTGATCCATCCGCCTCGGCCTCCCAAAGTTACACGCTTTTAATACTTGAAAAAATATTTATGTTTTGTAAACATGTTGCTATGTTTAAATATGAAATTATAAACAATTTAAATCCTCTGATTATTAAGCCAGGGAAATGCAAACATTAAATTTTCTGCCTGCTATTATATTAAGAGATAGTAATTATTGTTTTAAACGCTAATCCAATTTTTAAAAATCTATGCTTGTAATATAGGCAGTTTCCAACTTGACAAATGTTTTATGGTCTATATGAGCAACCAGTAGAAAAGTACAAGTCTATAGGCATAATTATTTCTCTGCTTATTCTTAGAATGAGGTGGTTCAAAACCTCCAACTATTAACCTTTTAATAGCTTTAAGTCACCTGGAAAGGTGATTGCTTCAGAGATGTTCTTTTCTCTGTTTTCAAATATGAAAAGTTATCTAGTTAGTTTTGCCAGAAATAAACTTCTCCTTCCATGCAGCTAGGGAGGAGATGTTAAAACATGGGATTCATTTTTCCCCAGAGAAATAATTTATAAAGGTGGGTAGGTTTGGTTGAAGCAACTACGTTAATATTTTACCTAAAATACATTGTAGATTAATATTTTTAGACTTTTTCAGTAATCTGAGAAACAACTATTATGTGTGACTTTTTTTTAACTTGGGAAAATACGTTCTAAGCATACTTTTTGGAGTAAAACCTGTTCGGAAGTTGGAGACTGCCTGTACCCAGCTTGATAGTCAATTGTTTTTAATGCTAGTAAATCTTAAAACTAATAGAAGTAAAAATATTTGTGTTGAAAACTAATCCTTTATTTATTCATGCATTTTTAACTTTATAGGTATTAAAACTTTCTTTGTATGATCATAATTTTTTGATCTTTTTGTTTTGCAAGAAAGTGAATGGTAGCCTTTCATTTGTATGTTTGATTTTCTTAAAAATTTCATATTTATTATGTTATTTTACAAATGAAAAATTATTTGTGAGAAATGTTTTGTAAATCATTGTGCATTAGTTTTTAGTTATAAACACTTAAGGAAAGAAAATGATTATTCCCGGCTTACAGATAAGAAAACTGAACAAAGGACAGAGATAGATATAACTTGCTGAAAAGCATAAGCACCTTCTCAGAGTTCATTTTATGTGACTTCTAATTTCCTAGTTAGACTCATGGTATCTATATTAAAATAACTCCCAAGAAAAACCTTACTGTTTGGAATGGTGATCAGTATGCAGTTACTCTCCTGAGAGGCAAAATTGGTTTTGTCAACCTGTTAATATACCAGTGAAGTCTGTTGGAACAGCTTTACCAGCACCTTCTGCTAGAGCAGAACATTCATAAAGTTTCACTGAGTGTATAATTTTGTTAATTATAAATCTTTTTTTTTTTTTTTTTGAGATGGAGTTTTGCTCTTGTTGCCCAGGCTGGAGTGCAATGGTGCGATCTTGGCTCACTGCAACCTCCACCTCCCAGGTTCAAGCAATTCTCATGCCTCAGCCTCCCGAGTAGCTGGGATTACAGGCATGCACCACCACGCCCAGCTAATTTTGTATTTTTAGTAGAGACAGGGTTTCTCCATGTTGAGGCTGGTCTCGAACTCCCGACCTCAGGTGATCTGCCTGCCTCAGCCTCCCAAAGTGCTGGGATTACAGGCGTGAGCCACCATGCCTGGCCAATTATAAATCCTTTTAAAGGTGCTGATTAAAGTAGTTAAATGGTAGTAGGTTAATAATTTAAATTTGTTCAGCAGCTCTCATTTTTGCATTTATAACTTCTTGAAAAATGAGGAAGTACATTTGATTTGTTGTAGATATAAATACTGGTTTAAGATCAGGAATTCTATTTTTCTTTCCTCTGAGAAAGGTGTTCTTTGATGTACATCTCTTGCAACTCTGATACTTGCAAGTTGGATTTTAGAAGCTATTTGAAACATTAAAAATATTAAAACAATGGTAATGCTTTTGAGATTAACATTGAAACTATCTGAAAATGATTGTTTATTGAAGTAAATATGTCTTAGCTCTGGGATGTCAATACTATATAAGTTATGGAAATTAGGACTATAATTTTTTTAATGTTGTAATAGGGGGATCCTTATGACTGAAACAATAGTCATTTCTATTAGGATTTTATTTTTAAACTGTTAATTTTATATTGAACAAATACTATTCTGAATTCTTATTAATAGTTAAACTGTGAAACTTGGCTTTTAACTTTAATTTGGTTTCATCTAGAACAACTTGAATTAAAATATTGAGATTTAAAAATTTCTCATTTACTGCAGACTAAACAAGAAATACTGAGAGTATCTTTTAAGATTTATTATAGTTGGTATTATGGCTTAACACCGTGTTTAGCAAGTCTTCCTTTATTAATTAAATATTAATTAAATATTCTATTACTGCGTTATAGAGACTTAAGCTCAGAATATATGATTGGCTGTAATCTATTTGCAAAACTTTTTAAAGGCTACATTAATATACTGATTTTCTGGCTTAAATTCTTTTTAGCAAAAAGCAAAATACAGTTCAAATTATTAGATTTCAGAATATCATGCTTTCCCATCCACTTGGTTTACTATTTTTTTTTTTTTTTTTTTTTTTTTTGAGACGGAGTCTCGCTCTGTCACCCAGGCTTGAGTGGTGGAATGCAGTGGCGCGATCTCGGCTCACTGCAAGCTCCGCCTCCCGGGTTCACGCCATTCTCCTGCCTCAGCCTCTCCGAGTAGCTGGGATTACAGGTGCCCGCCACCACGCCCGGCTAATTTTTTATATTTTTAGTAGAGAGAGGGTTTCACCGTGGTCTCGATCTCCTGACCTCGTGATCCGCCCACCTCGGCCTCCCAAAGTGCTGGGATTACAAGCGTGAGCCACCACGCCCACCCGGTTTACTATGTTTTTAAAATACTTTTTTAACAGTGAAACATTTTTATTCTGCATTGTATTTACATATCTTACATTAAATAGAATATTGTAATATAACATTTTTGGTGACTCAAATAATATAAAATTAATTATTACACTACTTCATATGAAATTTTATTTCAAATTAGACATTATTTTTACAAGCATATCAACAGACATTTCATTTAAGACAAATTAATCTGACAAAGTTGATATAATTAAGGAAAAGTATGTTATAATGCTAAATGTTTAATTTTTAAATGAAATGCTAGTAATAGTTATATAAGAACTAAGAGATGTATTTCTGAGATTACTTGATAAATAAACAAGATCGCAGTCTGAATTTTGTTAACCAGATGTCATCATGCTGAATGTTTACCAACTCTGATTGAGTAAGAAGCTTGTTTCAGATGGTCTTAATACTTAAACTTGGTGGAACGCCTTGTCTTTTAATTTGTGACACAATTTTAGGCACATCCAGATTAATCTCTTACATGTTCAACAGCTTACAAGCAACTACTTGAAAGACTGCTAGAAGGAAAGATAATATAGAAAGCATAATTTATAGAATTTAGTTGTATAGTCCTAATTATTGCTATTATTACCAAGTTCTGATATTTGAAATGTATCCAGTTTATTAATTATTTTTCTTACATTCTGCAGATGTGTTCAGAGCAACATTGTTTTGTTGACACAAGCATTTAGAAGAAAGTTTGTCATTCCTGACTTTATGTCTTTTACCTCACACATTGATGAGTTATATGAAAGTGCTAAAAAGCAGTCTGGAGGAAAGGTAATGCTTTTGATGTACATATTTTCATAACCCGATCACTTAATAAATTCAGCTTAATTTGAGGTCTAGAGAGTAAATGGTGTAGTTGCGTTTTGCTAAAGAAAACACTTTAGCTTTGCTTAAGAAATTTAATTGAAGCCACTGGATTTAGTGTTTTTACAATATTTTAAATATTTAACTTTGTTATTCTGGTTAAAGAGAAATCTAAGGGTAAGAATTTTTTATTTTCAGATGATGGTGATGGATTTTAAATTTTTAATTTAAAAAATCTTATTCAGAATTTCTGCAGATCTGATATCCCTCAGTATTAAATGAAATGTTTCTAGTTTTTAAAATCCTGTAAATAATACTAGGAACGATTTGATTTTCATATAGAAAGTTTTTATTTTCTTTTGTTTTAACTTTGGGTAGCTTTAGTATAATCCAGTTGGCCCTTGAACAAAGCAGGGGTTAGGGATGCCAGCTCCACACACAGTCAAAAATCTGAGTATAACTTTTGACTCCCTTAAAACTTAACTACTTATAACTACTGTTATAAGCCTTACTGATAACGTAAATAGTCTATTAACACATTTTGTATATTTATTATATACCGAATTCTTATAATAAAGAGGATAAAAAATGGTATTGAGAAGATCATAAGGAAAATATATTTACTATTTATTAAGTGGAAGTGGATCACCATGAAAGTTTTCATTGTCATCATCATCATGTTTAGACTGAAGAAGAAGAGGGATTGGTCTTGTGTCTTGGGAGTGGCGGAGGCAGAAAAGAATCTGCATATAATTGCACTGTTTGAAGTTTAAATCCATGTTCAAGATGCAAGTGTATAACAACTTCAGTGTAAATACTTACTACTTATTTTTAAATACTTGATTCCTAATGTCTTAGTGAAACCCTACTGGCACCCATGACCCTGATTAAATAAATTTACTTTTTTCCTGCTTAAAAAAAAAAAAAAGTCCAAGTTCCTCTGCTAGACTCTCCTGCTAAACATGAGAAAGAAAGAATGCATTAGAAAGAAAGAATGCATTAGAAAGAAAGAATGCATTGGAAAACAAGAAATAATGGAGACTGAGAGAAGTCACTTTAGATCTCATAATTCTCAAGTCTGTTTTGCCTTTAGTTTTCATGAGCGTTGTTACAGAGGATAGACTGTGAAGCCACTGAGTGTTGCAAAATAACTAGTCATTGGTAGAAGGTAAAATGAGATAAGAAATTTGTTGCTGGAAGAAAATATATTATTTGTCAATATTATATCTATTCATTTCTTTCCAATCTTTTGGATAGGTTGCAGATTATATTCCTCAATTGGCCAAATTCAGTCCCGATTTGTGGGGTGTGTCTGTTTGTACAGTAGATGGACAGAGGTAAGTTTATTTCAAACTCATGAAAACCAACTCTAAGCCTTAACTTTTGTGTAATGGTGAGAATGACATGGAGAAGATCATCTTTTATAATGGAAATTAGTCCTAACAGGATATAATTTCAAAAGGTAAATTTAGATTTTAATGTAATTTTTAAAAACTCAACTGAAACAGTAACATTATATTAAGTTTTATGAGACATCTATTTTATTCACAGTTGTAGTCTCGTTTTTTGAGTATTATTCAAATACCTGCAGTTACCAACTTGTTTCAGAAAAGCAGACTTGTCAAAACATGACACTATTCTCTAATGAACTGACCACTAATAAAATTAGTCCCTATTTCTCAACTTAACATTGGTAACCCATCTGTCGTCGTCTTTGTTCCTTGTGTTCCTGATAAAATTAGCATGAGAATTAAAGACAGTGCAACATAACGTATCCCAAAGTTAAAAGTCAGTTGCAAAACATGTAGGATTTCATGAAGTCCATGAAAGCAGCATTTGGGAATTGCTTACATTGCAGGCACAGCTGCTGACAGATGAGGAACTTGCAGAATTATAAAAAGGATAGTGATGTGAGGGCACTTTAAAAAGAAAGATTTGATTTAAAAATCAAAGAATTAAGAGAGGACCTTGGAAAATGGTAAAGTTCTAGAATATTTTTTCAAGAATGACTGTGTTCATTGTGCTGGGAATTAGACATAAAGATTATTATCATCTTATAATTTGGTTTTATTAGAAAATTAAGCCAAAGAGAAAAATCAGTATTCTTTTTTCACTCATTTAAAGACGTAGCTCAGAGATATATTCCTTTGTTTTTTGTTGTTTTATTAAAGTATTTCTGTTTTATCAAAATATAACTTACATAAGATGTACAACTTGTAAGTGAACACAGCTTGAAAAGTTTATATCAGAGTTGTAATTTTACCTAAATTTTGTTAAAACTACTAAAAGCCATTTAGCCTAGTAATTTTAGATTTTACTTTTCAAGATAATGTTGCAATTAAAAACTTTTTTTCCTTTTATGAAAATTTGATCTTTTATGTTGCCCAGGCTAGTTTTGAACTCTTGGCCTCAAGTGATCTTCCTGCCTTGGCATCCCAAAGTGCTGGGATTACAGGCATGAGCCCCTGCCCCCAGCCAAAAATTTGTGACTTGTAAGGACCTTCGTTTTAGGTGATTTTAATTTTTTTTACTAATTATCCTCAAGTACTTACAGTAAAAAATATATGGGTTAGCCCATTCATTTTGAAAGTAAGGAATCTGAGGCCCATAGTTGACATGATATTGGCAAAGGTGAAATGAACACCTAGGTCTCTTAACTTCTAGTCTATTTTTTCTTTCATTATTATATGCGTTTATCCTCATTTGGGTCTGTAAAATGTACTGAGCAGTCACCATGTGTTGAATTAAATGTTGTGTGCTATGAAGGGACACAATGAAATGAAAAGGCATGGTGGCTTTATCCCATGAAGCAAATTCCAGTAGGGAATGGTATTCCTGTTTTTGCATTTTAGGAAATAGTTTATCAAGTAATGGAAGTCTTTGAATTTGAGGGAAATTATTATCATGTAATATTGAATATGATTTTTCTCTTCTTAAACTTCTCTGTCTTAGTTTTTTTATCTAGAGAATTCAGAAAGTTGACTTCAGAACTAGAACATATGTATTTTTAAATCCAAAGGTAATAAGACAAGTTCCTAATCATTTTTTAGAATGATTGTCAAGTTTGAAGTTAAAATCTTATATAGTATAACTATATAGTTTAAGGTTATAGTTACACATGAATAAATTTGATAGGAAAAAGATTCTTTTGGTATTTATACATATGTATTTATATTCTATAATACACTCAGAAGTGAGGTGGGTATGCGTTCCTGTTTGACCTCTGATGTCTCTGTCACCCTCTGCTTCGGGTGGTTATTAATATAGTGCCCAGTTTCATTATGAATGACTTTCACTATGAAGGAATGCTTGTGATGTGTTGGGATATTGTTCAGGGAACCTGGGATATATCAGTAAGTAAATCAAAGATCTCTGCCTTTGTGAAGCTTACTTTATAATTGGGTTGGCCAGAACTTTTTCATTCCCAAATCTTTTCTCTACTTCATGTACTTCTCAGTTTGGTGGTAATACAAAGCTTTCTTTTTGCTCTGTTATTTATCTCCATGGTAATGATGACTGCCTACTGAACTTAGTGCCAGCTCTGTCAGGTTTATAAAACTGGATGCTTTTTCTTTTAATGGGGCCCAGGATTGTGAGTGGATGTGGCTTGTAAGATGAGGCATTTGTAGACAGGGTCCCAGAGAATAGTATTGAATCTAAACTGAGCTCTGTTTAACTTTTTAACCATGGTTTAGTCACAGCTTACAGCTATGAGTTGAAAAAAAAGGTGAATAATTTCTAAAAGGGCTAGTTTATTTTATGTGATTGAATGCACGTGGGAGTAAGGAGGAGCGTGCTCTTACTCTTTTGCCCTCAGAGGAAGATTTCCACATTACATGTTTATTATCTACTTAAAACCATTATTCTGTTACGTGAATACTTTCATGCTTTTGCTTTTTTTCACAGTATTTCTCTTAAAATAAACATAGGTCAATTCTGTGTCCATGGGGTCTGCACCTATGGATTCCACCAACCACAGATCGAAAATATTTGAGCCAAAAAAGATGGATAGTTGTGGCTGTAGTAAACATGTACAGACGTTTTTTTCTTGTCATTATTCCCTAAATAATACAGTACAGCTATTTATATGACATTCACATTGTATTTGGTATTATAAGTAATCTAGAGATGATTTACACATGGGAAGATGTGTGTAGGTTATATGCAAATACTATATCATTGTATATAAGGGACTTGAGTGTCCATGGAGTTTGGTATCACAGGGATTCCTGGAATCCACCTCCCACAGATATCAAAGGATGACTGTACTTAAATTTATTCTGTAATTTTGACATAAACTTGTGGTTGAATTAGGGGAAAATTTTTGTTGGAATTGTTAACATGTGAAAAGAATAATTCCAACTATGCAGTTACATTGTTTTCCCAGTTGATGTTATTTTTTAAAAATCTCCTTTTAAATAGGCATTCTACTGGAGATACCAAAGTTCCCTTCTGTCTTCAGTCCTGTGTAAAACCTTTGAAATATGCCATTGCTGTTAATGATCTTGGAACTGAGTATGTGCATCGATATGTTGGAAAAGAGCCGAGTGGACTAAGATTCAACAAACTATTTTTGAATGAAGATGGTAAGAATTACATAAACATTGGTTGAAAAAAGAAATGTCTCATTTTCCTATGTAAATCTAAGTCATTTTAAACATTTTTTGATTAAAATTATAAGTATTTGTCATGTGATTTCTATATAATCCATTGAGAGAGTTTTATCACTTACTTTTAAAAATGATTATTATAGGCATCTCATACCACTGGGAAGTGGGCTAGGGAGAACATGAACTTCTCTCTTCATAACCACCTTTAGGGAAATATAGTGAAATCTCAAAATACCTGAGATTTGCTTTAAGATAATTTAATTAAGGCAGCTGGTAGTGCTGGGTATGATTATTACTATATGTTGGTAATTATTGCAGCTAAATGATAGGTGCATGGGTGTTCATATATTATTCTATTATATTGTATATAGTAGTTGAAAGTTTTATTGTGGCCCTGGTTGAGATAGTGAGGATTATTATTTTTCAGTGAGTGTTTTTACTTTTTATCCTTATAACATTAAAACATTTGAAAGAAAGGCTTTGTGTTTAATGCTTGGTTAACAAATCTTACTACTTTACAGAAATTTAAAAGAAAAGGGGGGGACAAAAGTAGTTAGTTTGATCTGATAGAGATTTTAAGTCTAAACATCATTTAGCTGAATGCAAACTAAGTTAAACTAGTCCCATGGTTTGGTTTCTGTTTTTTAATCTTTTAAGCATATGCTGTGTTTCTGATTGATGAGTTAAGATATAGAATTGAAGAAAGTGAGAGCGAAGTTTGTAGTAATGGCTGTGAGAGATACACTTTTGTACTTTTTTCTTTCTGCTGTATAAAAAATGAAATGTGCCTTATACTCATTATTTTATTAGTTTGTAAGATGAAGTCATAAGCCTGGTATTTTCTTATGCTTCTCATCCTATTTATTTTGAGAGCAATTACATTTTCTTTCCCATTTTACCATAACCTTTTTATTCTGATGCTACATATGATTTTATGGACATTACCGTAAATTAACAACTTCAATAAGGACATCATATGCAGAAGCACTTTATTTACTAAGCTCATTGACATCTAGATTTAATATTGAAAGAATACTGTTATTCTAAAAATACCAAATATTTTAAAAGAAAAATTTAATACTTTTCCATGAACAGCAAAGGAGAATAGACATGTCTAGTGAATTGATTGATTTTGAGGGAGATATTTAAGAAAAAGAAAACAAATATAGTAATTTGAAAGTTTAGAGGATTTCAGAAACAAAAAAAATAAAACAGGCTTGGAGCAAATGAAATTAACAGTATAAGTAATGAATTTTTTGCCATGTATATTTATGGTTTTAGAAATCATGAATTATTGATACTGTATTCTATATAAGAAAAAATGAGAAATCAGGGATTTAGAATTGTTTATAATAAGAATAAAACATAAAGTTTAACAAGAGATTTTGCCTCGATATTCATAGACGTTTTCTAAGCCTGAGCCAACACCCTGAGTCTTGAAAGTTACGGTAAATACAGGCTTTACTATGTTATACCTTCCTGAATTCTGATTAGAGCCTGTGCTCTTGAGTCCTGATTTAGTTTAGCCCCAGCAAAAACAATTTGAAGATCTCGTTCATATTTAAAATTGCAAGGGTAGATTTTTGGTGAAACCATACACTTTTTGTGTGTGTATGTATATATGTGTATATCTAAAATAATAAATTTAAAAAAAAATTCGTTATACCAGCTTTATAAGATTGTGATGATTTATTAAGACTAATAGGGATATAGTTTATAGACAAATTATAGTAGTTTTTTTTTTTTTGAGACGGTGTCTGGCTCTGTCCCCCGGGCTGGAGTGCAGTGGCGTGATCTCAGCTTACTGCAAGCTCCGCCTCCCGGGTTCATGCCATTCCCCTGCATCAGCGAGTAGCTGGGACTACAGGCGCCCGCCAGCACGCCCGGCTAATTTTTTGTATTTTTAGTAGAGATGGGGTTTCACCATGTTAGCCAGGATGGTCTCGATCTCCTGACCTCGTGATCCGCCTGCCTCGGCCTCCCAAAGTGCTGGGATTACAGGCTTGAGGCACTGTGCCCGGCAGTAGTTTTTAATAACAGTAGTTTTTTTTTTTTTTTTTTTTTTTGAGACGGAGTTCTGCTCTTATTGCCCAGGCTGGAGTGCAATGGCGTGATCTCGGCTCACCGCAACCTCCGCCTCCTGGGTTCAAGTGATTCTCCTGCCTCAGCCTCCCGAGTAGCTGGGATTACAGGCATGTGCCACCACCCTGGCTAATTTTGTATTTTCAGTAGAGACGGGGTTTCTCCATGTTGGTCAGGCTGGTCACGAACTCCCAACCTCAGGTGATCTGTCTGCCTCGGCCTCCCAAAGTGCTGGGATTACAGGCGTGAGCCACCACACCTGGCAGTAACAGTAGTTTTAAGATGTTTGCAGCATAGAAAGTTTTGGTAGGAGGTGGCTGATATTTTTTATCATTGTAAGTGAGCAAACAAATTACTTTATGGAGATGTCAGTTTTGCAAACTACCATCTCCCAGGGAAGTCTTCTTTTTCTACCTTACAGTGATCAGGTTAATCAACAAATTATTTATATAGCTTTCCTTGTCTGTGTTGTTAACAGCTCTGGAGGGTACATGGGCCTTGGTTCTTGGAATTACTTTTCTGACTACAGGATACGGAAGACAATTACATATTTCTAATACATAATGGGAGAAGACATACTTAAGCATTGAATACTGTTAGTTGTATTATCTTACAAGTATGTAATTGACAGGTGCCAAAATGTAAGTGCTGATTATATGTGTGGAGGATTGAGAAAGAAGAGGAGTTGAGTTAATTTACATGAGGATGACAGGACTGAATTGATAGGATGAATTTTGGATGGCTGGGAAGAATGTGAGAGGGCACTGCACATTTTTTCCAACCATCCTCAATGGGCACTGCACATTCTTCGCAACCATATAGATCCCAACCAGATAGAGAATATTTTCTCTATATCTAGAGAATATATTGTAAACGTGTGTAATGTCAGATAATTGAGTTTCCTTAACTCCAGTTTTTACTTGGCACTGTAAAATTCCAATATAATACCGAAAATATAAATATTCAAATTAAATTGGAAACCCTTTTTAATATTTTTCGTTCTTTAGTATATGTATTAGCAAACTTTGACTCAGCCTCACCTGTGAACAAAACCCTTGTAAGGTTCGTCTGCTTAGCAGCTTGAAAAGCTTCTTTTGATATAATATGAAGGAATGCTGTGTATTTTATTGCCTTTGGGGAAAATAAATACTTGTTAAAATTGATCTTTTTTTTGCATTATAGTTTAAAACATGTTCATAAATTTCAGATGTCATCCATGTCCATTTTGTCAGTATAACACGCTCTGATATTTTGTTACTTTAAATGATAGCCTTTATTAGTGTTGTAGGTTATTTCTGCCATTCATAAATATTTTTAAATTAAAAATTCTAAATTAAACCCATCAACTCCATCTTATCTTAAGACAGAGCAGGGAAGCAAGAAAATTTCACAGTCATAGGTCTTAGGCCGAGGTTTTATACTGCAGTTAGGCTTGTGTTGTGTTACATTCTCTCTGGCGGATTTCCAGATGTTCAGATGTCTGGCTTTTGAGCTAAAGGCAGAATGAGCAATTACATACATCTGAAAATTGGGCTGTCATGCCTTAAAATGATTTAGTGTTCTTTAAGACATCTTGAGTATAGTTTATGTAGCATTTGCAGGTATTTATCACTTGGAAAATATTTAATACTCACATTTATGTGATACCATTTGGAATACATAGATTAGCAGCCTTCTAGGACTGTAAAGTCTAAGCCTGATAATGTCAAAAGCTCTGAAATGACAGATAATGAACATCCGTACAAATAAAAGTATAAAGTAATTTAACACAATGTGATTTCTAAATTCTGCTTTTCTCTCTGCATGGGCTTTTCGGGTGGATAATATTTGAAACATTTTTAGGTTTTGGCCCCCTCATGCCACATAGTCCTATCTTCTGGGACAGCAAGTGTTCTCATTTTGTGTGGTCTCAGAGAAAGCAAACTTCTCTTAGTATAATTTGGAATAGGCAAATCTTGATTGTAATAATCAGATATAACACAAAGATTTTATTTTAACTTTTGGAACTTGGCATTATGAATACACCCAAAATGTAGGATTTTTTCTTTTTATTTATTTATTTATAATTGACAGATAAAAATTGTGTATATGGTATACAACATAGTGATTTGAGATATATATGCATTGTGGAATGGCTAAATCAAAGTAACATACATTACTTCATATATTTATTTGTAATGAGAAGACAAAGTATGCTTTCTTAACAATTTTCAAGTACATATAATACTTGTTATTAACTACATCATGTTATAAAATAGATCTCTTGAACTTACTCCCCCTGTGTAACTGAAATTATGTATCCTTTGACCAACATCTGGCAGCCCCTTCTGCCCCCTCCCCCACTTCTGGTAAACACCAGGTAGATAAATTAAGACGTTGAGGTTCGCTTGTAAATAGATGTTTTCACTGTCCGCAAGAGTTTTATTTTTGGCGTTTGTGTCCTGCAGTGAATGAGAATATAATCAGTTGAGTTTTGAAATTCTTATTTATTGTAAGAATTAGGAGAAGAAATAAGAGTTTGGATTAATGTAAAGTTTTAAGTAACTTTAAAATTATATAAGAAATACAAATGTACCTTTATTGTCAGGAAATATAGAAAGCCTAAAAATACCCCCTATAGGCTGTGCATGGTGGCTCATGCCTATAATCCCAGCACTTTGGGAGGCCAAGGCGGGAGGATTGCTTGAGTCCTGGAGTTTGAGTCCAGCCTGGGCAACATAGGGAGATCCTGTCTCTACAGAAAATAAAACATTAGCCAGGTGTGGTATGTGCCTGTGTTCCCAACTTCTTCGGAGTCTGAGGCTGGAGGATCACTTAAGCCTGGGAGGTCAAGGCTTCAGTGAGCCATGATTGTGCCACTGCACTTCAGCCTGGGCGACAGTCTGAAACTTTGGCTCTTAAAAAAAAAAATCCCTTACAATTTTATTATTCTATGTAAATCACTTCTTTGTGTTTTGAAATCCTTCTGTGTATGTGTTTGTATATAAAGATAAAAATAAAGCACTTAGAAAAAAGCAAAATTGAGTTTACATTAGCTGTGCTTTTTCCAAGGTTATTTTTAGTATAGTAATATTACTCAAGCGTTTAAGTATTTGAAATAATGGTATTGCTTTTATATTTTACAGATAAACCACATAATCCTATGGTAAATGCTGGAGCAATTGTTGTGACTTCACTAATAAAGGTAAAATGTTGATGTTTCATTTTAACCTAGTAAAACTTTTTTTTTTTTTAATAGCTAAGGCATAAAGATGAATCTGGGATTATTTATGTAGAATTATGAAAAATTTTCTCTTGGTGTTAAGAAATTTGTCTTATGGTATAGTGTTAGGATCTTTATTTCAAAATAAATGATGTAGTCATTTCAAGGCAAAATTAAAACAGATGACTCGTAAATTCCAACAGTTATTTACTCTTGACTTGAAGATCCGGATATTTAAAGTCTGCTGAAGAAAGGCATAGAGGCTTTTTTTTTTTTTTTTTTTAAGTTTTGATATTTTTCCTTTCGTTTCCTTTTGGTTCTTCCAGAATGAACAGTTATAAATAGAATTAAAGGCATTTTACTGTATATTTGTTATTAGTATATGTGGGAACAAATGTTCTGGTACTGAAGACAAAGTACATTTACCCTCAAATATTCTCAAGTCTTTGATACTCTCATGAGCTGAAATCACAATTTTTATTGGAACTTGTTTCATTTGGTTTTACTTAAATCATGCCATAATTAAAATAATTAAATAGGGCTTATTCCAGTTATTGAGTTATATTTTCTTATGCTTTGAAATTTGCATTGTAAGAGTTTTTTTTTTTTTTTTTAGTGTTTGGTTTGCCTTAATAATTGGAAGATCTAGTGTTTTAAAATAAGTATTTGAAAATGGTTCTTGTGTGATAGATTTTTAAATCTGTCACATGATTTTAGATGTTTCAGATTTTTAATTTCTAATTATAAATTTTATTTATATTTAAATAAATTTTATTTATGTTTGGAACATTTGTATACTTCTTTGGTAAATCTGTGCCTATCTATTCCAAGTTAGAGGAAAGCATAACTACATGGCTTTGTAAAGGCATTACTGTGGATGAGGTACCCTGGTTACATGAAGGATATTTGAGTATAAATGATACCCTTGGCCCAGTTCACAAAATTTCATCTAACTTGTATACTAGAAAGCCTTTCTTAACTTTTAAGAGTTTTATATCTGTGAGAAAAAGCTTTTAAAATAGAAGGCTGGTATCTTAAGAATCTGTATGTTTACTTGTTACTTCAAGGCAAATTCTTTGAAAGTATTGGCCCATTTAATTCGTATAACTCTAATGAAGTAGATGTTATAGCCAAGTGTTTTTAAAATGTAACTAATTGTAATAGGATATGGAGAAAGCTGTCAATTTGAGGTGAAAGAAACTTGAAAATGCGATTATTTGCAAGGCACAGTCCTACCTTTAGGTAGCTTACTTTGTAGTATGGGATATGCAAAAGTAAATGGGTCCTTATAAGAAAATTCAGTAAATGCTGTGATGAGAGAAAAGCCTCATTAATAATTGCTTAGATTTGAACAAGTAACTTAAAGTAGAAATAAGGAAAGTTACTATAATGTATGTGTTAATGCTTGATGAAAAAAACACCAAACTTGTTTCTTCCCAGAAAAATATCCACATACCATAATTTTACATAAACTTCCAGGTGTTCACTACTCTTCGAGGCTGATCCATGGGTCCTAGTTTAAGAACTTTTAAACTGGAGAGAGATTAACATGCACTACGCATAGTCTCAAAAGGGCTTATGTAAATAATTAATAGAAGACTTCCTTCACTGCACACAGTTAATCTTTCATTTAATGATTCATGGATTTAACAGACTACACCGAAATGCAGCATATGGGAATTGCATGTCTGGTTATCATATCACACTATCATTTCATTAGTTTCACTTGCCATGTTTAGTCATGAGCCATAAACTATACATTGAGCTACAATTTTAGTATGAGTGATTATAAACAAAGTTAAAAGATACATACAACAAAAGTGTGGTTCAGTGTTCAACAGTGCAAAAATTTAATTGAGTCATCTTGTACCTACAGATTTGATCAGTGATTTTCATAAAAATTTAAATTTACAGGCAGAGTTGGAAATGAGGCTTCAGGATATGGTTTATGTTTAAGGTCACTTTCTCCTGAGTTTTTGTTTTGTTTTTAGCATGTGTTTCACAAGTGCTTTTTTTTTTTTTTTTAATGAAGTTCATACAAATCTTGGAGAACAAAGCCTTATATAACCCTATGTAAAATTGAATGCCCCAGAATATGTAATATTTTTCTTAGGATCTTTTAGGGAAAGGACTAAATTCATATAAATATCTATAATGTGATCTCTGCAAATTGTATGATCACATAATATTTATAAATTGGTATTGGTTTGAAATTTAGGTAATAAAACCATAGCCAAAAGGGCTTAAAAATTGTCAAACCCAGTTCTCTTACTTTATATAACGGAGGAAACTGAGAACCTGGCAAGGTTGTAACAGCAGCAGAATTGGACTTGAACCAAATCTCCCGATACTCAGTGTGCTGTTCATTGCAATTCACTCTGCCATATTTAACGTAGGTGTTTGCCATTTCTCTTGATGACATCTTTAATTTTAATTAGCATAGTTATATTGCCCCAAATGCGGAAGTACTGTTTTCTTAATTTGAACTGGTTCAAACGATAACAATTTATTGGTTTAAAAGTTGTATCTTATTTGATAGCAAGTGTTATGTAGTCATTCTTTGGACATTAGTCAGTAAAGAAACAGGCCCTTTTCCAAGATGCTTGCATATGAGTACCCAAAGCCACGGATATTTCACCATGGCTACTAGAGGTGAATTCTGTTTTTAGTTCTTTTAATTGATGACCTTAAGGCTATTTGTGATTTTTTTTTCTTTCAAAATTCAGGAATTTATCATGGTGCCATTAAAATCATTTTCTTCATGTTACTCCCCCCACCCCAAAATTAAGTAGAGTCTTTAGTAAGACTCTTGATTTCATAATTTTGTAGTATTGATATTTTTTCCTTGTAGGATTGGTGGTGATCCTCAGGAAATGGGGGAAGAGGCAGAGCAAATGTTCAAAAGGATTAGCAGATTGTGGAAAAAAGGAGAATTTGGACAGAAGGAGCCTGTTGCATAAATTCTTAACTACTAAGCTTATAGGAAAACTCCAATATTTAAAATTTTAAACAAAGCTATATAGGTAAATACCTTTTTAAAAACAAATGTAATTTTATACTTAAAATGCACATAATTTTTAAAAATCATAAGGGTACTATACTTCCTCTCTTTTTCTCTGTGGTAGCTACTAACTTTAAAGGAATACTTTTTGTTGTAATCTGTTTTATTTCGGATTGTGATAATGTGTGATTCTTGATTAAAAGGAAAGAATAAAAATAAATTTGAAAGGAACAGTTATTTTTATATGACGTAGCAGTGTCCTTACATATTTGTTTTCTTTTCACTGGTAAAAATTTCACGTAGTTTTAGTTTAAAAGTTAAGATCTGGTGATAACTTAAGGGTTAGGATAGGAAAATGAGGACAACATACTGCAAAATAATTGCCACACTTAATGCTTTTTCATGTTAGAAATAGTAAAAGTTATACTGTCTTCTATGTTTTTACCTCTCAGAGTTTTTTGTTTTTTGTTTTTTAGAGACAAGGTCTCTCTCTGTTGCCCAGTCTAAGTGCAGTGGTACAGTCATAGCCCACTGCAGCCTCAAACTCCCATGCTCAAGTGATCCTGCCACCTCAGGCTCCAGAGTAGCTGAGACCACAGGCACATGCCACCATGCAGGGCTAATTCTTTATAAAGATAGGGTGTTGCCGTGTTGCCCAGGCTGGTCCCGAACTCCTGGCCTAAAGTGATCCTCCCAGTTTGGCCTCCCAGAATACTGGGATGACAGGCGTTAGCCACTCTACTTGGCATGCCTCATTCTAGTGGTAGTTTCCAGTTTTTGTCATTTAAAGAAGCTCAATTTTCTTTTTAATCAAAAGTATTTTTGAATTTTAAAAATTAGGGTTTTTTTTTCTTTCTCTTTAAACAATTTGTAATCATACTCATTGAAAATCAAGACAAGCTTAGTTAATGTATATGTAATGTTCAATTTGGTTATGTTAGCAATAACCTGTTAGGCATGCTTATAAGACAGGTTTTTAAAGTGGTTTGTGACTCACAGAGTAATGCATGATGCCTTGGACTGGCAACATTCAGAAGACAGGATTATATTGGTTTATTTACTTCTTGTTTATATCAGTTTATGCTTTAGTTTTTTTTTTTTAATGAAAGGTAGAGCATTTATTGTCAACTGAAAATTGTTCTGTTACTTTATTTTTAGGGTTGATCTATGAAAATACTAGATCTAGAAAAACATTCTTTTTTACCTGGAGTGTCTTATTTTTTATTTTCCTAATACTCTTTAGCTTTAAACCATTTTCTGTCGTAAGACTAAATTAAGAATATTTCATAAAATCGTCTTTAGTTACCTCTTTTCGCCTTTTTCCTCTATGATCTCTAATTTTTAATTGCCTTGCACCTCCATACTTTATGAATGGAATCAAGTGCGATACTTACAAAATAACTCTGATGCATTGATTTTAAATGAGCCATTTTATTACTAAATTTATTGGCAGATGTCCTTGTTAACAGTGTTTTTCACCTGTGTTATAAAGTATAATACATGAATCAATTCATAAATATGTTGTAAAAACTGTATAAAACATTGCAATATAGTTACATTAATTTTTAAATAGATAATGTTAAAACTCAGTGCCTCTTTATCAAATTTTCATTCATACAGTATTCTTCAAAGGAATGTAAATTCTGTAACTTGACAGGCATATTTACAGAAAAATTTGTATAATTTACTTTTTTTTTTTTCTTTTGAGACGGAGTCTCGCTCGTCACCCAGGCTGGAGTGCAGTTCCGCCTCCCAGGTTCGCGCCATTCTCCTGCCTCAGCCTCCCGAGTAGCTGGGACTACAGGCGCCCGCCACTGTGCCTGGCTAATTTTTGTGTGTGTGTGTGTATTTTTAGTAGAGACAGGGTTTCACCGTGTTAGCCAGGATGGTCTCGATCTCCTGACCTCATGATCTGCCTGCCTCAGCCTCCCAAAGTGCTGGGATTACAGACGTGAGCCACCGCGCCCAGCCTAAATTTGTATAATTTTCTAGTATCAGGATCTGATTACCCTTTTCAAACAACCCATATGGGTTTGCTTTTTAAAAATCATTTGGTGAGTGGATTAGAAATTTTGATAAGTATATTTCTTCCAATTTGGTTAATTTTAAAAATGTTTCTACTGTATTTACTACAAATGATTATAGCTTTTTCAAAAATAATACAGTATCTAATAATGTTTGTACAGTGATCCTCAAACTGGGATAAATATATCTTTGGATTCCATACTTGGAATTCTTTCCAAGGAATAAAGGGGCATTGATAGTTTTAAGATAAGTCAGTTTCAAAATCTGTTTCTATATGCGCCTTTTAAAAAATTAATCTGCCTTTTAGTCCAAGTGTCCTCCTGTTTTCCAAAAGAAAGACATAGTTCTCATGTCTTTCAAATTTTAGTACAGTGCACTGCTTCTGGTTGTAAAAACCTCAGCCCACCAGCAAAAGGGGACATTTTAAAATATTAGAGTCAGTGTTATTAAGGGTGTGAACCATTGTAATGACTGGTAATAAGTCCTGTTATATACTAGGTTGTTTCTAGTTCTTTGGTTTCAACAAAATCGAAAGAGAATCTTAAGTTGTCAGTCAATAGGAGCATTAGCATAATTTTTGAGGGTAGAGTACTGTATGACTTTTGGCATGTAATGAGCTGGAGGCATATAAAGAACTGAGTAACATTGCTATAATAAAACTTTTAAAATTTCAATCTACTTATCTATTATAAGCAAAGTTTTTCAATTCACACCTCTGTAAAAATTAAAAATAGGAAGAGAATTAGTCCTGAGTTCATTCTAGCAATAGAAGATATCCACTGATATATGAACTAAAAATCAATTACTGTTTCAAATGGGAAAGAAAAATACTCAAAAGGAAAATCTTACAAATTAGTATGGGAAATTATTAGCAAATAAATATTTTTCCTTTAATTTTTTATTGTGAAAAAATTCAAACATATATAAAATAGACGAGTATGACCAGCTCTCATTTATGCATGCCTAGCTTTTATTTTTGTTAACATCTGTTTCTCCACCCAACTCACCCCACTACTCCATAATGATGAAGATAATGGATTTTTATCATTTTTAGTTTTGATTTTGCATTGGGGGTGGTTTACTCTCTTTTGTATATGTAGGCATGTGCTTTTCCTAAGAGCTTTGCAAATAAACTTTTTACTGTAACTTTTTCAGAATTAATATGACATGTTAATGATTATTAGATCTCATCTATCCTTGGGGTACATGAAGTCTTTCCAAGAGATACTCAAGCAGTTATAGTTTATTGACTTAAGTTAAATGCCATTTCCAGGGAAAATAATATGAACAAACAATAATCAAATGCCTTTACATTTAAATGGGGAAGTATGGGGAGAAACATTCTTTAGTCAATGCAATTATTCAATACAGGCATACCTCAGATATTGCAGATCATCTAACTAAAGTGAAGATTGCAAAAAAGCAAGTCATACCAATTTTTTCGTTAACCAATGCATACAAAAGTTGTGTTTATACTATAGTAAGTGTGCAGTAGTATTGCATCTAAAAAAAACTGAATACCTTAATTAAAAAATATTTTATAGGTAAGAAATGCTAAGGATCATTTGAGCCTTCAGTGAGTTCTAATCTTTTTGCTGGTGGAAGGTCTTGTCTTGACGTTGATGACTACTGACTGATAATGGTGGTGGTTGCTGAAGATTGGGGTGGCTGTGGCAATTTCTTAAAATAAGACAACAATGAAGTTTCCACATCAATTGACTCTTACTTTTATGAAAGATTTCTCTGTAACATGCAATGCTGTTTGACAGCATTTTACTCAGAGTAGAACTTCTTTAAAAATTGGAGTCAATCCTCCAAAACCCTGCCACTGCTTTATGAACTAAGTTTATGGAATGTTCTAAATCCTTTGTTGTATTTCAATGATCTTCAGAGCATCTTTACCAGAAGTAGTTTTCATCTCAAGAAACCACTTTCTTAGTTCACTCATGAGAAGCAACTCCTCCGTTCAAGTTTTATCATGAGATTGCAGCAATGCAGTCATATCTTCAGGCTCTACTTTTAATTCTAGTTCTCTTGATATTTCCATCACACGTGTAGTTACTTCCTCCACTTGGACCCCTCAGTCATCCGTGAGGATTGGAATCAACTTCATTTGAACTCCTGTTAATGTTGATATTTCGACCACCTATGATCATGAAAGTTCTTAGTGACATTTAGAATGGTGAATCTTTTCCAGATTTTCAGTTTACTTTGCCCGGATCCATTAGACAAATCATTATTATTGCAGCTATTGCCTTATGAACTGTGTTTCTTAAATAGTAAGACTTGAAAGTTGAAATTACTCCTTGATCCATGGGCTGCAGAATGGATGTTGTGTTAGCAGGCTTGAAAACATTATGCTCCTTGTACGTCTCCATCAGAACTCTTGGGTGACCAGGTGTGTTGTTAGTGAACAGTAGTATTTTGAAAGAAATATTTTTTTTTCTGGCTGGTCATGGTGGCTCACACCTGTAATCTCAGCACTTTGGGAGGTTGAGGTAAGAGGATTGCTTGATTGAGCCCAGGAGTTCAAACCAGTCTGCTCAATATAGTGAGACTCCCATCTCTATTAAAAAACAAAATCTTTTTTTGAGCCGTAGGTTTCAACAGTGGGCTTAAAATATTCAGTAAACAAGGTTGTAAACCGACACGGTGTTATCTAGGCTTGTTATAAGCCCAGGCAGGGTAGATTTAGCATAATTCTTAAGGACTCTAGGATTTTTGGAACGATGAATGAGCATTGGCTTCAACTTAAGGTTACAAGCTGCCTTAGCCCCTAACAGGTCAGGCTGTCCTCTGAAACTAGACATTAACTTCTCTTTGGCTATGAAAGTTGTAGATGTCATCTTTCAATAAAAGGCTGTTTCATCTACATTTAAAATCTGTTGTTAGTGTAGTCACCTTCATCACTGAAGTTAGGTAGATCTTCTGGATAACTTGCTGCACCTTCTGCATCAGCCCTTGCCATTGTTTCACCTTGTACTTTTATGTTATGGAAATGGCTTCTTTCCTTAAACCTCATGAATCAACCTCTGCTAGCTGCAAACCCTTTTCCGCAGCTTCCTCAACTCCCTCAGCCTTTATAGAATTGAAGAGAGTTAGGGCCTTGTTCTGAATTAGGCCTTGGCCTAAGGGAAGTTGTAGCTAGTTTGATTTTTTTTTTATCTAGACCGCACAAACTTTCTCCATGTTACTGGTTATGCTGTTTTGCTTTCCATCATTTGTGTGTTCACTGAAGTTCCATTTTTAATTTCCTTCAAGAACTTCAAGAAATGCAAAGGAAACTTTGTATTTACAACTTGGCTAACTTTGGTGCAAGAGGCTCAACTTTTGGTCTGTTTTGGCTTTCAACATGCCTTTCTTACTAAGCTTAATAATCATTCTAGCTTTTTAAAAGTGAGAGATATACAACTCTTCCTTTCACTTGAACATTTAGAGGCCATAGTAGGGTTATTAATTGGCCTGTTTTCAATATTGTTGTGTCTCAGGGAATAGGGGGCCCCAAGGAGAGGGAGAGAGATGGGAATGGACAATCAGTGAAGCAGTCAGAACATATACAACATTTATAGGTTAAGTTTGCCATCTTATATGGACATGGCTTGTGGCACCCCAAAACAAGTGTAATAGTAAGAGCAAAAATGACTGATCACAGATCCCCATAAGACATCTAATAATAATTATCAAAATGTGACACAGAGACACAAAATGAACACATACTGTTGGAAAAATGGTGCCAGTAGACTTACTTGATGCAGAGTTATCACAAATCTTCAATTTCTTAAAAAATGCACTATCTGTGAAACACAATGAAGTGAAGCTCAATAAAATGAGGTATGCCTGTATTTTGTTTTGCTCTATTTACATAATCTGTCTAGAGAATGTTGAGTACCCAAAATGTTATACTGTATAATGCTAGACATTGGTAAATACCAGTTGTTTCTTAAAAACAACGTAAGAGCAAAACTTAATTGTGCTTTAATTTAGTAAGTCACAAAATAGACCAATTACGTGACCATAGTCTAGAGTTGAATGGTTTTTATTTTTGTGTATTAAACATGACAGCCCAATGAAGAAAACTTGTAAGAGTTTTATAGGGTACAGTTTAGGTCACAGAATGAAAGTTCAACGTAACTTGTTTATTTTACATTGATTGTTTAACCAGTAATTATCCATATGACATCCCAATGCAAATGTTGACATCCATTTCCAAAAGAGTTGTTTTTTTGTGCTTTTTCTAAGGTTACAAAGGTTTTTGTGGTTTAAATGTTGTTACATATTTTACAGCATTAGGATCTATGGAATATTTTGACAACTGCAACAGTTCAATGAAGTTGGTAATTTCTTCTTTTAATTATTTTTCATTGAACAGCTTTGGAGTTACATTTCTACATTTTGATTTATGGTATATTATAAGGAAAGAAAAAATTATGTCAAAAGGATATTTTAGAGAAAATACATAGATAGTGATTACAATATGGCTCTAACTAAATTATCCTTAATCTTGTTGAAGTTTTGTTAATGTCTGATTTTGATGAAATAGTATGGTGTTCCTTCCAGCTACTGATTGTATATATGTGATTGCACATCTTTCTTAAATAAGTGGATTTGTAGGTTTTCACATATTGTCAGCCACACTCCAATCCTCTTGTAAAGAATGAACCTGGCTTTATTCAATTAAATAATTCTCTGGTACAGGTTTTCCTCCCACAATATTTTAAAGTACAATGTTTTGGGTTTTTTGAGGGTAAAGTAAAAGAAAATATGTTTTAAAAACTTTAGTTGTCAAATTATTTTATTTTAAGCCTATTTTAGAAATTAGAGATGTATTGTTTCTTTTGGGTGCATATCACCAATTAATACGTTTGATTTCAGATCTACAACTTACTGCTTTGTAAACTTCGCCGAGGTAAAATGAAACCATTTGGCTACTTGAACTGATCTACGTTACATAGATTTTTCCTATTGACATTTGCAGTAGATAATATGTCAGAAATGAAAGTGATGAAACAATACATCTTCCATATTCTGAATTGGCATAATGCTAAATACAACAGAAGCTAATTTTTTAGAGACTGTGAAATATAATTTTTTTTAGTTCAAGTATTATTATAACAAGTGAGAGCTATTAAGAATACAGCTTTCTCTACAGTAGTAAAATGTAACCAGAATGTTTGCATATACTGGAATTATAAAAGATTAGTTTTGCAGCATAACTCATTTTTCTAACTCTAATATTAGTTTAAGGATTAAGAACAATCCTTAATTGTTCTTAATTGTTCTTAATTGAAATATTTTATATATACTTAATTCTTTTCGAAGGGTGAAACTTTATTTTAAGTTTTTTAAAATATAAGATTAAATAAATAACACACTTTAGCAAATTATTTGCTGTCATGAAAGATAAGGGAATTCATGGTAACTTGTATTTACAGTTCTGTAACTTTGGGTTGGGTAAAGATATACTTAAAATAAAGCATTCCCTTTGTAATTCTAATGCAGTCTCAATATATGGGTATTAAATAATATGTAAAAAAGTTTATATCAATGTTAAATTACTTTAGAACTATTTCCTAGATTTAAAAATACTAATGCAGTATATTATAATAGTAGCTTTGAAATTTTGATATTGGCTTGAAACTTAACTGTAGTGGTACCTATATTAACGTATTTATGTCTCTTATTTTTTTGCAGCAAGGAGTAAATAATGCTGAAAAATTTGACTATGTAAGTGTAACGTGTCATTCAGTTTTCATGCCACATTCTCTATATATTTGTTTTTTGATTACTAATATTCCCTAATTTTGGTTTATAGGTCATGCAGTTTTTGAATAAGATGGCTGGTAATGAATATGTTGGATTCAGTAATGCAACGTAAGTGTTTTAAATACTGTTTTGTTACTTAAAAACACACACTGTATTTAGAATTGATCCGCTCTCTTCTCATTAGAGGGAAATGAACGATTTCTAAATTACCTGACAGAAACACTTAAAAATACTTTAAATCGTTTTGACAAATTTCTTATAGGTAATCATACAATCAGAAGAGACCCCAAGTTTATCTCAAATTACTGGTGCTTATTCAGTTTTATCTTTGCTTTTATACCTGTCTTACCTCCCTTCTATTTCTGTTCCAGGCTATCTGGATTTTTACCCCAACTTTTTATTTTAAAATTTGTGAGTCTACAGAAAAGTTGAAAAAATAAATATCTGGAATCTTTTACTTATATTTTCTAATATTTTGTCTTACTTGCTTTTTCTCAACCTCTGTCTCTTTAGATAGATTAAAAATATGTATGTATACCTCTAAACACAAATACGTAAATATATATGTACATAGATTTTTTTCCCTAAACCATTTCAAATTAAGTTGTAGACATCATGATACTTCACCCTTAGGTAAGAAAGCACGTACAGTCTAAGAATAAGGACATTCTCCTACATAACCACAATACCATTAACACATGTAAGAACATTAACGTTAATTTTAAAATATCATGACATTAATCAATATGTAAATGTCCCCATCTCTTCCCCAAATGTCTTACAACTTTTATTATTATTTTTTAGATTCAGGAACAAATCAAGGTTCTTACATTGTATTTATTACAATGTCTGTTCTGTCTCTTTACTTAGAACAGTCCCTGTGCTCTAGATCCTTGCTTTAACAAATTTTATTAAATGGCTTTTATTTTTAAAGAGTGCAGGCTGCTTGTTTTATAGACCTGGGGTTGCTGACCTTTTCTTTGAAGGACCAGACAGTAAATATTTTAAGCTTGTGTACCATACGGTCTGTGTTGTAACTTCTCAGTTCTGCTGTTTAGTAGAAAAGCAGCCATAGACAATATGAGGCTGTTATAAAAAACTTTATAAAAACAGGCAGCAGGCCGTATAGTGGATGTTTCCCATTTTGTATTTGTCTGGTTCCTTGTCATTAGAAACATTATTATGTTAAATATTATTGTAATATTATTATGTTAAACAATTTTAGCACGTATACTACTATTTTATTCTTATTTTGCACTTCCTGCTTTGCATTTCAGGGGTAAACATTTTCAGGTTGCGTGCCTTCCCAACATTAATTCATCAGCTTAAGTATCTTTTCCAGGAAGTATTCCATGAATCTCAACTTGCCTCTTTTCTGTGCTCTCCTGTTACCATATTTTATCAAACTTATTACATGTCTCTCTTTGCCCCATAACCACCATTAGACTCTGTCCTCCTTAAGACCTAGATGGAATGTTGTGTCTTCCAGTTCATTTCTGTATCCCTGTTATCTGGCGGATAATAGGCACTTGAGATAGTGTTGAAGAACTATGTGTCAGTCACTGTGATAATTGCTGACTAGTTAGTCATTTACCTAAACTATGTTGATGTTTTTTTTAAAAGTACGGCAAATTGATAAGAATTTGAAATGTTAAAATGTACAATTAGAAGGGGCTGTCCACCTCAGTGATATAAAGAAGATTAACCACAGTTCCTCTAATATCAGCAGCCCTTTTAGACTTGTAGGGCAATTCTCAAATATACTGCAAATTAAATCTGTCTAAATCAAAACTCATTCTCTTTCTTTCCAAACTGCTCTTTGCTCTAGAGATAGATTCCTTTATCAGTTAATATTATTATCCTCTCAGGCTATGTTAGAAATTCAGGCTTTGTATTAGTCTTGACTCTGCCTCTCCTTTTTCTCATCAGGTTAGAAGATTATCCAACTACTTGCATGTTTGATCATACCTCTCCTTCCATTCCTATCACAGCTGCCTAAATTCAGGCTTTTGTAGCTCTCATTACAGTATTCTCTTAATAGATCAGTCATCACTTTTTCCCCTTTTTCAAACTGATGTCAGAGTTATCTTTCTAAAATGTAGATCTGATTAGGTAACTTGTTTGTAAGCCCTCAGGCTTTTGTTTTGTGGGTAGTCAGGAACTATCACATTATTCGGCATCTATTGGTTTTGGTAATTTGGTCCCAGTCTCCTTTGTTTGTTTGATGTTTTCTTACTCTTCTCCATGTGCCATTTCCCAGTTACATCAGAATATTTGCCATTCTTCAGTGGAGCTCTGTCTATATATTTTTCTAACCGTTCATGTTGCATGGAATTTGCCAGTGCCTAGGCCTCATCCTGAAATCTATTAGTCCATTGAGTCTTGCAAGATCCATTTTGTGTTTCCCACTCTCAGTGAAAGTTCCATGATTATGTCAAGTTCCCTGATTATGTTAATTAAAATGGACTCTTATTGTACTTTTGGGTAGCCAGAGGATTCTGCAGTTTTTCAGTGCATTTTAATGGTAGAAGATTTGAGAATTTTAAAATTAGCATTTTTGTTTACAAAATATGAAGACTAGAAAGGGCCTGAATTCATTTCAGTCATTTTATAGCCAAGAAAATGAAGATTGAAAGAATTAACCACTTAAATGACTTGTCCAAAGTCACACAAATAGCCTATTGACAGAATTGATTGGAACTCTGTAGTCCTGAATCTTAGTTCAGTGTTCTTTATGCTGTACATTGCTATACAAATGAAATTATGAACAATCACACTTTTAAAGAAAGTACATAGAGCAAATGTTTTTTTTTTCTTCTTCCAGGTTTCAGTCTGAAAGAGAAAGTGGAGATCGAAATTTTGCAATAGGATATTACTTAAAAGAAAAGAAGGTTTTAAAATTTCTGTTTCTATTTCAAATTATTCTTTCATTTAATAAAATACATGAAGATGTATGCTAAGAATTCAACAATAGCCTTTAAGCAACTACCTATTACTATTTAAGGTGCAGAAGTTTTTGCAGAGTGCTCGTGAGTCAGTGTTACCAAATTGTTAATGTTATTATTAAATTGATTTGTATCTGGCAGTATTTAAATATTTGACTAATTTTATTTATTAATAGAAGTTTTGTTTGAGGTTTAGTCTATTTTTTCAAAAGCATAATGCACGATTAGTGTTAACTACTCTTGATTTTTTTAAGTGGCTGGTCTAGTAACGATTTGTAAATCAAGAACCATTTTATCATTGTCAGTTAAACTAGTATCTAAAAACTTACATGATGTGATAAAATTTTGCTTTTTTATTTCATGTTTATACTCTTTTAGAAGTTACATGCTATTTTATTAATTAAAATGAAACACTTGTGTACATTTGAAATTTTTCATGTATTTCTCTACTTATGTGCATTCCGGTGTGCCTGAATTTTTAATTGCCTTTCTATTTTTTTAGTGTTTTCCAGAAGGCACAGACATGGTTGGTATATTAGACTTCTACTTCCAGGTAATTTAATTATGTAAATCGCATATATAAATGGATGTGTTGGCTGGGTGTGGTGGCTCACGCCTGTAATCCCAGCACTTTGGGAGGCCAGAGCGGGCGGATCATGAGGTCAAGAGATGGAGACCATCCTGGCCAACATGGTGAAACCCCATCTCTACTAAAAATACAAAAATTAGTCGGGTGTGGT
Source organism: Pongo pygmaeus (assembly GCF_028885625.2). Taxonomy (NCBI): domain Eukaryota; kingdom Metazoa; phylum Chordata; class Mammalia; order Primates; family Hominidae; genus Pongo; species Pongo pygmaeus. Next base: position 90,908,082 of record NC_072384.2, read on the forward strand.
AGTGTGTGCCTGTAGTCCCAGCTACTCGGGAGGCTGAGGCAGGAGAATCGCTTGAACCTGGAAGGCCGAGGTTGCAGTGAGCCGAGATCGCGCCACTGCATTCCAGCCTGGCAACACAGTGAGACTCCGTCTCAAAAAAATGGATGTGTTACATTATGCAAAATATAGATGTCTCAGAAATCTTGGTCCTAGGCCATGAGAAAATACATTTTCCATCGGCTTTCAAAAATGTGTTCATAAAAGGCAGTCTCATGTCCATGTTGCCTAAAAATTCATGCCTCAAAATGTAATAGGGACAGTTTTTTCTGTAAACATATTTAAGAATTGTCAAAAATAATGAACACTCCCAGAAATTGGCACTCTTAATTATAAACTGAGCTCTAAATTTTTCGTAGCTTTTAACATTTTGTTTGGGAAAAACTTTCTTTTTTTTTTTTTTTTAAATCAGAGGGCTCTTATTCAGCATTTAAAAGTGTCAGTGTCTTAGCTGACTTGGTATCTTGTAATTTCTTTGTTACTACTCTATCCTGGCTTAACTGTGCTAGTTCATTTCTGCAGTGTCATATGTCGGGCTTTCTTCTAAGTTAGAGTAGCTCTCAATATTGAGGGGGTGGGGTTGAGCGAGAGGGACCATGTTACGCACAATGGGCTGTGGTATAGAACTCAGTTTAGAATAGCCTTCCTGGAGATCTCTTCTCTCACCCACATTTTCAGCTCAATTGATTCTTACAGATTTAACACAGTTGGTGCCACTGATGGGGCTGTAATGTGAAGCCACATAGGAGGCTACATTATTGTTAATTTCTAGTTCACCTTACATTTGCCTGTCTTTACTATTAAAGATTCCTTAATTTTAACCTTTCAGTAATCTTAGAGAATATATAAGGGAGGTTGATAATGAGTTAGATTTTGATAGATGTCCAGGTTGCAGCTTTTTCACCTACCCAATGTGAAAAACCGTAAATTGGGAATCCAGACCATCAATATAAAATTTAAGGTCTAGCCTAGCCACTTATTAGCCATGTGACCTAATTTTAGTTACTGATCCCTAGTTTACTTATCTGTAGTATATGCCTCACCTGCCTTGCCATATTATGTGGAAGATAACATGAGATGATATGTGAAATTCCTTTGAAACTAGCCTTTTTTTTCCTCCCCTGGTCTGTATGAATATTTTCCATAAGTTTCTTTTCCTTTGGAATACATATTTAAATTTGGCTGTTATAGAATCTACTATAATGTGACATTTCTATACTTCATGGCAGAAATCAAGAAACGGCCATAGAAGTGGTACTGACTTTTTTGGAGAAGGGCTGCATCAAATTGAACGGCCATTGAGATTAGCAGGAGAGTACCCATGTTGGCATTTGGCAAATTAAGAATGTGCTGCCTTATGACAAACAAAATTCCAATTAATGTTAAGTATAAATTAGGAAATGATCATTGGAATTCAGAAAGCCTTGCATGAATAAGTCGACCTTATCACAAATCTTTGCTATCTGGGGCAGTATTGTAAGTCGATTCTGTCGTTTTTGGGAAATAGGGAAGAGATTTTTTATATAAATAGGCAATCTAGTCAAAGTTAAACACACAATGTTCTAATTCACTGTACTTAGTTTTCCTCCTTGCTATTTCCAAACCCCTTTGTGCCTCCTGTAGATCTTGGAGTATGGCTGAGGAAAATTTACAAGTTGAGAACCCATTCTTCTCCTATCCACTTTCTTTTTTGACTCCATCTCATCCCAATTTTGCTTACTATTAGCTAAAAATAAAATGTGGAAAAATTTATTTTGATTTTACGGGTAAATTTGGGTTTGGTACAGTGAACTATTTTCATTATTTTGATTGTATTTAAATGCAAAAATTTCATCTTAGAGGGTGTATTTAGCACCCATAGTAAATATCAAATAAATATTAATAAATGGTCTAAAGGATAACATTTTGGTTTAGGCTTACAGAGCATCTGAGACAGATCTGCTTTATATTTTTCTTCCCCTTTGTCCTTTGCAACTGTTACCATATAGATGGGGATACTGAACTTTGTTATGGGTGAAATGTCAGGGACTTTAGCATTTTTTTCTAAAATGGTGATTTCTCATGTAGACACTATCATAATCTTCATGTATGGTGCTTTATCTTAAAAATATTTCATGGCTCTTTTTTTTTCTGTTGAGTTAAAAGTAATTATGCTTGTGTATTCCACAGAAAGTATTAATATTTAAGCAAATTTGAATATCACATGGGATAATAACAAATCTTACTGTTTAGAGGCTGGCACTTCCTAGTCTAGTTCTGCCGTTAAAAGACTGAGTATCTTTGGCCAAATCAGGATAAATCTTAAAAGGGGTAGGACTTTGGCCAATTAAAATCTTCAGAATGTTCTCAAGTTTATATTAAAGTAATCTCTTTGGAAGAAATATTTCAGATCTGTATGAAATACCAAATAAAATAGATTATCTTAGAAGTGAACAGTAATATTAAAAGTAATATGAGAATTCTGCTTTTTCTTTGTGTTAGCTGTGCTCCATTGAAGTGACTTGTGAATCAGCCAGTGTGATGGCTGCGACACTGGCTAATGGTGGTTTCTGCCCAATTACTGGTGAAAGAGTACTGAGCCCTGAAGCAGTTCGAAATACATTGAGTTTGATGCATTCCTGTGGCATGTATGACTTCTCAGGGCAGTTTGCTTTCCATGTAAGTAATTGTTTAATCTTATTTTCTCTGGCAAGAAACTAGTCTGAACTGGTTCTTTTAAAAATGCAGTTTGAACTTTGCTTCTAAAGCTGTATATTAATTTTTGAGAGAGAGGCTTGTTTTCAAGGTTAATTTGTTACAAGATTAGTAAGGAATAGAGATAAGGTCTACCAGATATTCTTAAGAACTTGGAAGTTTGATTTATAGAACCTCATCCCTTCTGCTTTTAAGGCCAATCCGGTGTACAAGGTGTAGTCTTTCTTTACTTTTAGTTGTTAATGTTTAGCATTATGATGATTATGTATCTTAAGAATTCTCTAAGTTCAGAAAGATTGCAAAGACGTGATGTTTCACGTCTTTGGTTACAGCCATAGATGTTTTAAGGACTAAAAGTATATTAAAGTTAAAACTTACCAAAAATGTACTGCTTTAAGCTCTGTTGTGCATTTGCCACTTGTAAAGTATATAGACTTTTCTTATTTCATTCTGCTCATGTCAAGTCATAATGCCCTTCTAAAAGCTTTTTTTATTTTGGAAATTTTCAAACATGTAAAATGAGAGAGAGAGAGATACATTTAATGTTATCCATCACTCAGCTTCAATAATTATGAATATATTACCAATCTTGTTTCATCTGTATGTGCATCTGTTTCCTGTATCCTTGTCATATTTCAGTATGTAATTCTAAATAAGGACCCTTAACAAAACATAACAGTAATACAGTTTTTACATATACAAATTAAATATTACATATCAAAACTTTAATATTATTAATATCAATATTAAATTGAATATCAAAATATGTAGTCAGTGTTCAGATTTCCTGGATTATCTTGTAAATTATTATTTCTTTTTCTTTCTTTTTTTTTTTTTTGAGACAGAGTTTCACTTTGTTGCCCAGGCTGGAGTGCAGTGGCACGATCTCGGCTCAATGCAACCTCTGCCTCCTGAGTTCCAGCGATTCTCCTGCCTCAGCCTCCCGAGTAGCTGGGATTACAGGCGCCTGCCACTGCACCCGGCTAATTTTTGTATTTTTAGTAGAGACGGGGTTTTGCCATGTTGGCCAGGCTGTTCTCGAACTCCTGACCTCAAGTAATCCACCTGCCTCAGCCTCCCAAATTGCTGGGATTACAGGCGTGAGCCTTTGCACCCGGCCTATTATATTATTTTATAGTTTGTTTGACTTAGGATACAAATGAGGCACATACATTATGATTGGGTTGTGTCTCCTTTTTTTTTTTTTTTAAATCTATTGGTCTTCTTTTGACCTGTCTCTCTTTTTTTCTTGTTATTTTTGGTTGGAAAAACTGGGTCATTTAATCTGTACAGTTTTCCACTGTCTCTACATTGCTGATTACCTCTGTTCCATTCTCCCTTGTATTTCCTATAAATTTGTAGATCCAATTCAGGTTTTTTTTTTTTTTTTTGTCTGCTTGTTTTGTTTAGTTTTGTGTAAAAGTACTTTATTGGTATACTTCTTTTATTTTTGTTTGTTTATTTATGTATTTATTTTGAGACGGAGTCTCACTCTGTCGCCCAGGCTGGAGTGCAGTGGCGTGATCTCAGCTCACTGCAACCTCCACCTCCTGGGTTCAAGTGATTCTCCTATCCAGAGGTACTTACTGACTGAATGTTAGTAAGCAATTAATGAACACTGCTCTAATGACATTAATTTTGTTTTTTTATCATTTGTCAAGTTTTGCTAATGTAACTTAAATTTTTTGAGGGGGAGTAATTTAAATTACCATTTTAGAAAATCTTTTAAGAATATATAACCTTTTATTGTTTTCTAGTTGTAAAATATTTTTTAAAAATAATTCGCTATATTTAAAAACAATATGTTTATTTTAGAACAATTAGAAAATATCGTCAGGAAGAATAAAAGCATCCATAGCCTCACAATTTAGATGTAACTGCTATAATTCCTTAGAGTATATCTTTAAACAATTTTTCTATATTCATATCTATCCCAAACTGTTTCATAACTTTTTTTTTTTTTTTGAGATGGAGTCTTGCTTCATCACCCAGGCTGGAGTGCAAGTGGTGCGATCTTGGCTCACTGCAACCTCTGCCTCCCAGGTTCAAGCGATTCTCCTGCCTCAGCCTCCCGAGTAGCTGGGATTACAGGTGCCTGCCACCACACGCGGCTAAGTTTTGTATTTTTTGTGGAGATGGAGTTTCGCCATGTTGCCCAGGGTGGTCTCGAACTCTGACCTCAGGTGATCTGCCTACCTTGGCCTCCCAAAGTGCTGGGATTACAGGCATGAGCCACTGCACCCGGCCTTATAACTTTATTTATAAACATGTTGATAAAAATTTATCTACAATATTTTTAATGTTGAAATTCTATGGTATGTATATATAATTTTTTTTTTTTTTTTTTTGAGAGGGAGTCTCACTCTGTTCCCCAGGCTGGAATGCAGTGGTGTGATCCCAGCTCATTGTGAGCTCTGCCTCCCGGGTTCACCTTTCTCCTGCCTCAGCCTCCTGAGTAGTTGGGACTACAGGTGCGCACTTTGGGAGGCTGAGGCGGGTGGATCACGAGGTCAGGAGATAATTTTTAATTTTTAAACCAATTTCTCAATTTGTTTTTGTTTTTTTTGAAACCGGATCTTGCTCTGTCATCCAGGCTGGAGTGCAGTGGTGCCATCATGGCTCACTGTAGCTTTGACCTCCTAAGGTCATGTAATCCTCCCACATCATCCTCCAGAGTAGCTGTGACTACTGTTGTGCACCTCCATGTCTCGCTATTTTTTGTAGAGATGAGATCTCCCTATGTTACCCAGCCTAGCCTCCAACTCCTGGGCTCAAGTGATCTGCTAGCCTTGGCCTCCCAAAGTGCTGAGATTACAGGAGTGAGCCATGGTACCCAGACCCAGTTTCCCTGTTGTTGAACATAACATTTCTTATTTTAAAATGTTTACCTGAATACTCTTTTACTGAATTATTTCTAGGTTGGTCTTCCTGCAAAATCTGGAGTTGCTGGGGGCATTCTTTTAGTTGTCCCCAATGTTATGGGTATGATGTGCTGGTCTCCTCCTCTGGATAAGATGGGCAACAGTGTTAAGGGAATTCACTTTTGTCACGTAAGCATATTTTCTTAATGAAAATAATGATGTTATAAGTTGAGCCATCCAATGATTTTTTTTTTTAACCCATTTTCTATAGTTCATTAACTCTTGGCCCTCCGCCTATAGTGTGCCAGTTACTAGGGAGCCGTGGAAATACTCCCAGAGGAGCTTCAAGTTGTCTCTGTCAGACAGCTCCCATTTAATTATTCCCACAGATTATATTTGTTAGCATGGTTATAATTAGTATCAATTTTCAAAAGCTCAACAAAAGATACTAAACTTGGAGAAGTAATTTAAAAGCCAGTATATCTTAAGAATTATTTTGGTTTATTATATCTTTAATCTGCATGGTTAAATATCTTTATCCATTGACTACCTTTAAACATTTTTTTGAGGAAATAAGCACTGAAAATTAAAAAAAGATTAAACAATTTTTAAACTGTTACTGCTCTTGATAGTTCTGTATTTTGTTGTTACTCAGTTCCTGCTAATGTTTGAGCTTCTAGTTTTAGTTACATTTATTACTTGCTTGAGTTCATATTAAGTACCATACTCAATTAAAATTGTTTTATTTTCCAGCCTTTTATATTTTACAAAAACTAGAGTATGACATTGGATTGCATATAAAATATAGTAGATTGTAACCAGAGTACTTATTTAATGTGGCTTTACACTTATTTGATAGAAGAATTCTTTCATGGGGCTGGTTATAAACCCTATTTTGTAGAAGGTGAAAGATTATTTGATTGGCTGAGCCCTAGGATCATGTTAGTAAGCAGTGTTCTTAAAACTTGTATCCATATCTTACTCTGATTTTAATTCTCTTCTTGATGCATTATACTACTTTATTAGCATGTAGTGATGATTTCTAAGCTGGACAATATAAGCAGAGTTTGTTAAAATGTGGATATACATAACCAATGAATAGCCAGTTTCTTATACCTGCTCTGTATAACTGTTTACAGGATCTTGTTTCTCTGTGTAATTTCCATAACTATGATAATTTGAGACACTTTGCAAAAAAACTTGATCCTCGAAGAGAAGGTGGTGATCAAAGGGTAAGCAAAATTCTTATTTAGATAAGTATATAAAATTTTTAAGAAGAGAAAAAGTGAATTTGCCTGTATAAATAAAATCTTAGTTTGTTAGTGGCCTCGGGTCTTTGCTAATCATAAATGAGTGTAAACTAATTGTTGACATTTAAATCTGGGATCACCAGTATTAAATACTTAAATATTGCTTAATAGATGGTTAATAGATACAGATATTTAAATATTGCTGTTTTGTTATTTAAATTGAAACTAGTTAGCCTAGTGTCAGGGTTTTCCCCTCCCATTTTCTGCTATTTTAAGCAAGATTTTTAGAATTGATTCTGTTAAAAAAAAAAAAAAAAAAAAATTGGAACGTGCTGCATGCTATAAAGAAAGCATTGTTTTCATATTTGTTCGTCCTAAATTGAAGTTTATTTTAACTTCTTGCATACTGTGTAGATGGATATGTAAATGGAAAAGGGTTATCATATTAGTGAGAGACCGTATGAAGCCTTAAAAGTTTTATAAGTCACTGTAGATGAAATATTTTTTTCCACTGTGTTTATTGCAATATTCCTAATAATCTTACGGTCCTATTTGTTTGTTACCAGTTTATTTGGCTTCATACTATTGTACACATATATTCCTTTTTTTAGAAGTAGTATTAAGAGTCAGGACTTAACTTTTTTGGTCTATATGGTTTTTCACTGTACCAGGGGGCTTGTGTTGAGAATTTTGATTCAGTTTCTTTGCGTACCATATTGAAAACATTTGTAGTAAAATTACCTAATTAGACCTCAAGATAATATGAAGAACTTCTAAGTAGAAAATATTTTTAATACATACTAAGTACATTTTCTGTAGTGCTAAACTAAATTATTGTTAGTTTTTATCAAATTAATTTCTGTTACTATGTAAGAATTATGCAAAACCAGCAGAATAGAAACTTGCATGGGAGTCGACCTGAGTAACATGAAGCAAAATGTCAGAGGTGGTGGTTTAAAATGTTAACAGATTTTAATAATGTTCATTGAAAAATACCATTTTATAGCTTGGACCTTTCTTCACTCAAGTGCACTAATAAATTATGTATGTTGCTTGAACAACTAGCATTCCTTTGGACCATTGGACTATGAAAGTCTCCAACAAGAACTTGCTTTAAAAGAGACAGTATGGAAAAAAGTGTCACCTGAGTCAAATGAGGACATCTCTACAACTGTAGTATATAGAATGGAAAGTCTGGGAGAGAAAAGCTAAAGAAATGGGTTCTAGTTTCAGAATGTTTCTTCATTTAATCTTTCAAACATCTTTAGCTTTTTTTTGCAAGTTATAAATATTTATTTGAGGTATTTTTTGTTCTCAATCTTGGGTGCTGGAGCCATAAAGCTTTTTTTTCCTTTTAATCTTTGTATAAAGGCAGTAGATTAAGAAGTGCATTTGTTGGTCTTTAAAAAGTATTTACAAGTACATAAATTTGCTTTATTTTTAAAAATACAAAAAGGAAAAATTTAAATTTTTTTTGATGTAATTAAAATGTTAACTATGTGGTCAGATAATCCCATTTTACAATAGTAACAGAAAATTGTAATTCTTAGTTCTAAAATTCACAAATTAAACTCATAAGTTTTGTTGCATTTTGTTTTTTCTTTTCCATTTTTAAAACTAACGTGATGTCTGTAGTGGCAATAGAAGGTACTTCTATGCTAAATACAAAACTAAAAAGGCAAAATAATGAACCCCAAATTATTTTATTTAAAATAGCAGTGGATTATAAAATTAGCTTGTGTTTACATTTATGCCATTTTTGGTGATAGATTGGCTTTACATTTTAAAAAATTTATTTAAAAATTTATCAAATGCTTTAAAATATGACTCCTACTTTTTTTATTTTGCAACTCCTCTGTTCTGTCAGAATTGTTATATACAGGAGTGTCTGATGTTACTAAAACATTCCAGCCAAAGAATTTCAGATGTGAGATAATGACGTTTCATTGAGAAAAAGTATAATGGTTAGTTACTCAGAAGGAGAAACAGTGAGTGTCTTCAAGTGAATTGTTCACCTAAACAATTTTATTTTCATATTATCCACATAACTTTTTCTATGTTATATTTAAATATGAATGGCAAATTTTGGTTTTTAGCTTTTAAATTTTATTATCCTAATAATTTTATAAATGCTAATATTTCTTTTGTGATAAGTTATAGCATCTCATAAAGTTTGTTCTATTTGAACTTTTTTAGAGTACTTGAGAAATGAATTTAGTCTGCAGGTAGTAAGTATGCTACTAAAATATGTTAGATCTAAATCCTTTTATTTGGTATAAAAATGCAATATTGAGAATCAAAACTTGTTTTTAAGAGAACTATAGTTTCTACACAACCTGATTTCAAGTAATTATTCATAGTATTTAAAGTTGTCTTGGCAAAGTGATTGTAAAATTCTGTAGGACCTATTCACACTTCTTCCTTCTTCCATATACTTCTCTGGTTTTCCCCATAGTTCCCCTACAGTTTCAAGTTTGTTGAAACCTGTTAATTTTAGTGGGGGATTAGAAGAAAAACTTGGTGGTTTCTTAGCATGATGGTGTATGTATGTGGTAATGGGAAGTCTGTAAAAGTAAATATAGTGTAGCAAAAAAGATTTCACTGAGTATTTTAGATACTAGTGCAAATAAAGATAGAAAATCTTGATCATAATGTCTTAAATTTGGGAACTATGATATTAAGAAAAGAAATTCCCTCCTAGAGGTGCTGGCCAAAAGCCTTTTGGGCTAACTTAAGTATTAAATTTATATAATTTAAATAATTATATTTTAAGTTGTAGAGGATTTTCCCAAGGATTTTATGCTTACTTGAATGTTCTTTGAATGTTCAGATGCATATCCTAACTGGATGCTTCTCAAGGCCTTACTGCATATTTGTGTTGCATATTTATGTTAGTTGCACCAGGGCCATTTGTAGTTTGGGCAAATTTGTAGTTTGGGCCATTTGTAGTTTGAGTGCCTTAATTGGAAAAAAGGCATTGTGATTTCCCCTATGATCTAAATTGTTACATTTTACCATTTCATTCAGAAGTTGGTTTTACTTTATAAAATGAAGATTTAGTTTTCATATCGTATACATAGCCGTATAGATTTCAAAATTAGGTTGTTAATTTGTGTCACTTACTATTTTTGTGTTGCTAATGCTTTAAATGCATACTTAAAAATGAAGTACTGTTATCTAAGCTACTGTGTTTAGAAAATGTTAATAATGAGCATCCAGAAATTTTTATAGAAAAGTATAAATGGAAGAAGAGATAAGATACTGCGAATAGGCCCTCAAACTTAAAAAAGAAAAAACTTTGCCAGTTTTAAGGACATATTTTGATTCTTTCAGTATTCTTAACACCTTTTTAAACAAAGTTCTTGATAGTACCCAGTATTGGGTTTGTTTTATGCCATTATTGATTCTTGATATTCAAGCATTTACAATGTAGCATATTTGATTTTCTTTTTTCTTTCTTTTTTGGCATCATTAACATTTCATTTGAAATGCATATTGTTCTTGAAGTACTTTGTTTTTAGCATAAATGTTGTGCATTTTATCTTAGTGTTTGGATGAAAACATTTGTGTTTAGCTTTGTTTCATTTGCTTTGTATATTTAATAATGTACCTTTATTTTCCAGTATGCCTACATTTTGTATTGTACAATAAATTTATTTTAAGCTGATTTTATTGTTTTTTTTTTTTTTTTTTTTTATAAAAGCAACTTCAACATTTTAAGTACAAATACAGTTGGGATTTTAACTTAGAAAAAATTATTCTTTATGAAGATACTGTTAAAGTGTTTGCTATTCTGAAGCTGCCTCAAAGTAAACTAGAAATACTCAAAAGGGCTTTATTTGGTTTTCTAAAATGCAATATAGCATTAGTGGTTTTTTTGGGAGGAGGACTTTTCGTATTGGTTGTACTAGAAGTATTTGAATAAAAACTTTTCTCTCAATTTTTTTGGTTGTTTTTCCATTTGGTACCTTAAAAAAAAGTGCAACCCTATTTGTAGGTTATTTCTGCTTTCTGAGGAGGAATACTGTTGTTATTCACTATGTAACTCTCATTTTATCTGTTGTTGCCTAAATAATAGGAAAAACATTGCTAAACCAAATGAAGAGTATCATCATATTGCTTTAGAATAAAACTGTTAATCTCAGTAGAATTTATATTAAACAGAAGACAGTGATACAGAAATTCACCTTAACTGGTTTCTGAGGGGATTACATTTTCAGAAGGAATTTTGTATATTTCCACAGTATGATCCAAATTATAGTACAAATTATAGAGGCTCCATGTATTGTGGGTCAAATATAGTACTTTACATTTTTATGTTTAATGAAATCTGCCATTCATATTCTGGAGATTCCTGAATATATTGTAGAAGTTTTAAAACTATTTGAAAGGGGAAATATTGTTGTTTACATGATTTGTATTAATCTGTGGGATTTTTAAATGAAGTTCTTTTAGAATTAGTTAATAAGGAGTTCCAGTATAATGATATATTCAATATATGTAACAGTTTATGATTACTTGCTTTTAAAGATTTTTTTAAAAAATTCATTTGAAGCAAAGAGAGAGGAGACTTAAAATACCTGGTGATCTTGATCTGACAGTGTATATTTAATAGGCATATATTTATGTGGAAAGAACTGCTGAAATATACTGATATGTCAGCCTATATCCTGATAATTTATATATAATGTGTGGGTTGCATATGTTTGTGCATATGTATGTACGTTTGTGCATACATATGTATCATTTCCTTATCTACGTACCTTAATCTACCCATTCATATTCTGAAAATGATGAGCAGTTCTTTTCACATTGTATATTATGTATAAATTATTCATTGATCTATTCCTGTTCCAAGCTTTGCCACAAAAGAACCCCTAAAATTTTTGCTGCCCTAGAATTGGTAAAGTATAACATACTTTACTTCTTCAATTTGACTTTAAAGATTTGTGGTTTCTGTCACCACTCCCATTCACTACCAGGACTGCCAGGGTAAGAGAGTAACTAACAATATTAGGGGAACTCCGGAAAAGTGAAACCAAGAATATTAGATTTCATGTGGAATTTGACTTTAAAGCACTTTCCAAAATTTATTATAAGGAACGATTGTATTTTTTAAATTGTTTTTGACTTAAAAGAAGTAATGCACTTCGCATATTGAGCAGTTTACGGAACAGTTTTATTTAGTCACTGTGGTACAATTTTTAGTTTTAAGAATCTGTTTTACTATTCATATGTAAAAATTTTGGTTTTTCTCCTACATGGCCTTGAAAATGCTAGAAAGCATTTTTTAAAGGTATATGATCAGTATACTTAACGTGTGATTTCTTCTCAATTCCTTCTCTACCATTTTATATTTAATGTTATATTTGCATTGTGTAATAAAACCAAAACCAGATGTTGGAGATGTAGCATAAATGGAAATTTGTTACCATGCATGATGGCCTTATGCTCAGATTTTCACTTAGACTTATTGAGAATGGACTTTACCTTACTCGGTCTTTTCTCTGTCATGTAGTTCAAGGGCAAAATTATACATAAACATACACTCAAGTATATCCAAGTTCAACTATTTTTCTTTTATTTCAAATTGTAACAAAGTTAAAAACCTTTGTTTCTTACATTGCTTAGAAATGGAAGGAATTTAACTGGGTTGGGGGAAGTTCTTTTATTTTACACCCCAGCCTCCAGCTAGTAGTTTATTAATCTGAATACCATAAAATGCACGTGACTTTGAGAAATTTAGAAAACTACTCTAAGAGGATCTGAGGCAATATTTATCCAACATGAAACAGAGCGGGCAAAATGTGATGTTTCTTAGAGTTCTTAACTTTTTAAATAGTAATAGAAAAGGTACTTACTTTTAAAATAGTATGTTAAGTAGACTGATTATAAATGCTTATTTAACAAAGTGATTCTGTTACTATGGTCTTAAAATGTTTTCTATTTCTATTTTAGGAACATAGGAGAGGAAGAGAATTTAAGTTGACTTTGTTTGCCATTTCTATTTTGTAGGTTGTAGATCTACTTTAGTAATTTTTGTAAGTTGTAGCTAATAGAGATTTTTTAAATATGCCATGTATAGAAAACCTGTTTTCATAAAAAACTTTATAATGGCTTCCTGATCCATTAACCCTTAACCAAAACGAATAGGATACTAATTAGCGCTTGGATTGCATTGCTTTTTTGGCAGAATCTGTGGGTTTTTTTTTTTTTTTGTAAATTTCATTCAACAATAAATTACAGAATACTTATTATTGAAAACCATCATGTATTGCTTTAAAACAAAAGTTATAATCTTGCCCTCAAAAGGCAAGTGTTAGAAACAGGTGAGCTGGTGCCAACTGCTTCTGTCGGTTAATCTGGTAACATTTTTACTATACTTTTAACTCTAACTTTCATTTACTAATTATGGAATTTTTTTTAAGAAAAATATACCACATCTCAATGGCAAAGAATAATTTATTGTATTTATTTTTAAGCCATATTTCAATATCTGAGGATATGATTTTTCTGTACATAGTATGATTAAAAATAATGGTATTTTTTCATTAGGTATTTACCTTGCTGAAACACTTTCAGTCCTTAAAACCACAGATAATTAAAATTATCTATTTGGAAGGCTTAGCTTTTGAAAGAAAAAATTCTTACCCAAAATAGTTTTTAAATTCCTGTTTTCATATTACATTTCTGGTGATTTATGTTTATGTAATGAAAATCTCTTCTGCCCAGCAATTATATTTGGAATCCTGAGGTATAATTAAATTTATATTCTGTAAACAGCCGAAGGCTTTCTTTTGTTTTTAAAACATAGTCCAACCTTTCTAGAATTTTGATGTACTTTTATTTACCATAATCTTATATATTTTTTAGAATCACAGATTTGAATTTGAAGGTAATCTTAAATGTTATCTGGTACAGACTCTCACCCCACTCAGCCCCCTTTTCCACGTTTCCTGGCACTTTGCTTTTTCTATTAGCATATTTAGATTTTTTTCTCTTTTGAGGGAGTTGGTCTGTTTTGTGTTTTGTTAGGATGGACTTTCTGTTTGTGATTTAGTTTTAATGAGAGAAGCAGAATTGGCGGTAGTTAATGTGACTATAAGTTATTTGGCAGATGGTACCATCAGCATTTATTAAAACTAATTGTATTTTTCTAGTAAGCAGTCTTATGTCCCAGTTGTTAAAAATTAGTAAAGTTAGAAGTAAATGTTAAAGTTACACAGTAGTTCTAAAAATAAAACATTACCCTGCAATCTTTGAAAGAAAACTGTAGCAGAAATGTAACTCTAAAAATAAATGTTACATCACTGGCTTTTTAAAATAAATTCCTTTGAGGTTAAATTAAATATATAAGTAAAAAGATTTTTAATAAATAAAGACTATTCAAGTTCTAAATAAATGGTTTCTTAAGAAAAATTTGTTTTCTTTGCATGTTAGCTCTTCGAAAACATGCAAAATATCTAGCTACTTCCCTTGTTTATTTTAGACATTTGGATCTGTGAGTGGCCCCCAAGGTTCCTAATTTGTCTGTTTATTTACTTCTGTCTGTAGTACATATTGTCTTCAATATCAATCTCCATTTCATAGTTCTGGAGTTTTAATATTTATGAAGGACTATGTATATTGAGTTCTTGAAATATGTTAACTTTTGAAAGGCTTTGTTGACTTACAAAATGTTAAAACTTAAATATTGTTGCTCTCAAAATATTATAGTATTGGTTTCTTAATTCTGAAAATTTAAACTGCCTGAGTAGCTCTTCTCCCCACAAGTTTCAGTATAAACTCATTCAATATAAAGTCTGCTTGCTTTTATATTAGGCATTCCAAAATAAAAATGATGAAATATTAGTATCAGTTACACAAATGTAACTACTCACATTTGAACCATTTTACTGTAAAATTCAAATTTCAATTATGATAATCAGTCTCATGCTGAACTTTTTAGATCTAGATTAGAATTATAAATTTTTATTATTTTACATGTGCCTTTCACAAATCATCACAAAGGGGCAATTTACAACGATTCTTTTGAGAGGACAGCTTAAAGCTTAATCCTTAAGGCTTGACTTGCTTCTGTTAAATGAGATTGATATCTAAAATCATGGTATAAATTATTAATTGAATTCCACCCAAGTTCTATTGTTTTGTTCTTTCTTACAGTCATTCCAAATTAAAGATTTTAGTTGAAAAACTCAGAATATATTATCTAAATTTCAAATATTCTATTTTTTATTCTTTCATATCATAATTTATTTTGGGCCAAAATGAGGTAATTTAAAAAATTATATCAAAGTTACTCAGGAAATGAGTTTTCAGTTCCACATCTTTATATATGTTCACTTCCAAATCTTTTGATGTTGACATTTGCCATTGTAGTTTAATTTTCTTTAAAAAGTTAGAAAGAAAACCACACATGAAATGTAAAAGTCCAAATTTCTCTTCTTCAGTATAATATAGCTTATTCTTTATTTATTATTTTACTTAGATCCTTGAAGTATATGCATCATTGATCCAGGTCTATGCACAAGATTTATAATGTAAATAAAGAATGAACTAAATAATACTGTTTGAGATGAATATTTGAATTGAGATGAATAGATGTTGCATCTAATGCACAATGAAACTTCATTGACATCTGATGAAATTACAGTACAAGTGACATTCCATGGTGACTAATACTATTTATCCTTTTTAATCATACCAATAAAATATTTCTGCCTTAATGTCTCTTTTTACTGGACTATGAAGAAACAATTCTGCTGTTAAAGGATAACCAAAAAAATAACTTCCACATATCTGAATGCCCTTATTCTGGCCAGTTAGCAGTTTTATTGTAAACATACCCACTTTAAGTTGCTCTCCTTCTCTTCTAGAATTGCTTTTGTAATAAGTGTAAATTTGCGGTCAGATAACTCATTGCTTTTATGAAGTTGCTTTCCCACCTGTGTGACTGTAAGAAAGTGGCTGAAGTCCAGGATTCTTCTGTCTTCCTGGTTTCCATTTCAATATTTTCAATCCCTGTTTTACTTAGTTAGCAAACTTTTTTTTTTTTTAATGCCTTCTAAATAGGAATTTTGTTCTCCTCGTGTTGTTTTCTTCTCTTCATTTCTGGTACGCAACCAATATCCAAGATTAGATCCCTCTATATAAATGAAAATGTATAACCTTTAAAATTTAATTTTCTTTTGGTCTTTTTTTCTACCAAGTAAGAACTAAAAAAGATTACCATCCCCCTCAGCATTTCACTAGTTTTTGTTCAAACAGCACACAAACAGAATTAGTTCAAGAAATTTGCTAATTAAATTTGATTGAGCAGTTCAGATCTATATAAATTAACCTTAGCATTATTCCTGTGCTTTATTATTCACTGATAGGTTCTTATTCAACTAATGTTTATTTCTTGCCTAATATGTGCCAGAAACTTTGAAGTGTTTAGGATATGCAGTGAGCGGTTAATGAGACAAGTATGATCCAACTTGTATTTGCAATTAAACAGGGCTACAGATACTGAATAAATACTAAAAATAATTAAAATGGTAATAAGTGATTTGTTAATACTGATGCATGTAGATCTAATTCATTTTAAATGTTACAAAATAAGTGAGTTACAAAATGGTATATGCCATATGATGCTGTTTTTGTACATCTATAATAGACTTTATGAGACACAAATATGCAAAGTAGTTACTAATAAAACTGTAAGAACATGAACACCAATCTTTAGATAAAGCTTACTGCCAGGAGGGAATGGAATGGATGCAGAGAGCATGGTTAACTGTATCTTTAATGTTTCATTTCCTTAAAAAATATTTCAGCAAATATAATGATAATAAATGATAGAAAAGTAAAAAAATGCTAGGAGAGGGTACAATAAGAAGACCTTGTTTTGTCTGGGTGGTTAAATACGGTTGGTTTTCACTGGAAGGTAATACAGTGTGTAAGTTTTGAAGAAGTCAGAGGAAATATGGAATAGCGTTAACAGGCTAGTCTGACTTGAAGGCCCCAGAACAGGAAGGAGTTTATTAGCACATTTGAGAAGGGGAAAGAAGGCAAATGCGCTGAAAGAAGAGTGAGGTGAGGTGGATGGAGACTGGCCATGGATAACTCTTAGAGATGGGACCATATTATGTAGAGTGGGCCTTCTTATATTTTGATGTACATCAGAATTGTTAGAGTGTCTCAATTTTAAAATACAGCTAGCTTCTTGGGGCCCAGTCCTACAGTTTGATTCAAAAATCTAAATGTTTAATGTGCACCCCAGGTGCTTCTGCTGTAGGTTGTCCTCAGGACACAGTTTGGGAGACATTTCTGAAAGGTCTTATATACCATATTAAGAATTTTGGACTTCATTCAGAGTTCAGTGTGAAACTTTGAAGACTTTTTTTTTTTTTTTTTGAGACGGAGTCTTGCTCTGTCTCCCAGGCTGGAGTGCAGTGGAGTGATTTTGGCTCACTGCAAGCTCCGCCTCCTGGGTTCACGCCATTCTCCTGCCTCAGCCTCCCGAGTAGCTGGGATTACAGGGGCCTGCCTCCAAGCATGGCTAATTTTTTGTATTTTTTAGTAGAGACGGGGGTTTCACCATGTTAGCCAGGATGGTCTCGATCTCCTGACCTTGTGATCCGCCCGCCTCAGTGTCCCAAAATGCTGGGATTACAGGCGTGAGCCACCGCACCCGGCCGAAACTTTGAATACTTTAAAAAAGGGGAGAGAATGATTTGGTTTTTAAATACTGCTCTGTGGAGAATGGATTAAAGAGAGAGAAAGTTGAAGTTTTGGACTCGAGATGTGTTGGTGGCTTGGACTAGAGGTGAGAGAAGTAGGTAAATAAGAGATGTGTTTAAGAAATAGGATTGGCAGTAGTTGGTGATAGTTTTTGGTGGGTGAAAAAGAATGCGATATCAAGTTGACTACCAGGTTTTTAGTATGAGCAACAGGGCCAAAGCTGCTGCATTAACTAAGATGGAGAACACTGGAAAAGCAAACCTTGGGAGTATCGGAAGAAATTAATTTAATTTTGGCTATTGTAACAAGGATCTGTTTGATTGTGGATATCAGGAGGTTGATTGACAGTGCTTTAAACATATGGGGGTTATTTTTCTAATATAACAAAAAGTCTCAGGGACTATCAGGGAAACCAACCAGGGCTAGTGCCATTAGTAAGGTAAACTTCTGTTACACAAGCCTTAGTGTGTTGATCTTAGAAATCATACCTATCAACTTAGAGTTGCAAGGTGGCTGTTTCATCTTTAGCCTCACCTGTATAGCCAAAGTGGGAGAAAAAAAGAAAAGAGTGATACCTAAATCTAAAGAAAGAAGCTTTACTGCAAACACCTGACGCTCATTGACCAGACTAACTGCAAGGGAATTTGGGAAAGTGTTTTTAATTGGACATTTAACAAATAGAGGTTCTGTTAGTATGGAAGGGGTGGGTAGTGGATAATGGATAGACAACTATCAGTGTGTAGAAGCTAGCTAATGTTTGAGGTATTCGTGAGATATCTAAGTAGTGATGTTAAGTAAGCAGTCAGATTTAGGCCCAAAACTTAGGAGAGCAGTGTAAGTTGGAGCTATAATTTTGTGAGTGGTCAGTATGAAGAGTAGTATTTGAAGCTGGGGTGGTGTGTGAGATTGCTTAAGGTGATAGTATAAAGCGATAAGGAAAGTGTATCAAAGACAGAACCCTAAGAAACCATCATTATAAAGGTAAGATAGAGTAGGAGAGGCTTCCACTAGGGAAAGGTGGCCAGAGAAGGGAAAATCCAGCATAGTGCAATATCAGGAGTCAAGGAAAGAGTATTTTAAGGAGTTTGGAGCATTGAACTGTATGAAAGCATAGATAATTTAGTAAGATGAGGGTTTTATATTTACATGATATCCTTTCTAAATTTTTTTAAGATAGAATAATTGCTTTATTTTTTCGTATCTTAAAAATATGCTTTTCTCCAGCAATTTTCTGTATTATATGTTGGAGGAGCCTGCTATGTAATTTGAATAATAAAGTGGCTATGAAAGTGCTTTGAAAAGTTACAGCATTAGAGAAACATACTGTTATTACACCTCGTCTGCGAGTATGCTCCATAAAGCACACATGTTGAACGTTTCACAATAGAAATGTGAAATAAACATTGAAGAATATAGGGAGTTAAGTAAGGCTCTCTGGAGACCAGTGAAAATGAGGGATTTCTTTTCTAACATTAAAGCAATTAGTAAAGATTGTGTTAGTATTGTGGGTTGGAATAACTATAGGAAACTCAAGTCCATGTGCCTGGCTTTGTTACAGTAGCAGGATTTGAGGCATGCTAAGAGAAATAGGACCTTAAACTCTGAATTGAAACCATAATTCTTCCTGTATGAATGCTATAACTGCGTTGTTTCACAGCAGGAAGAGAACCCCATCTATTTTCAGGGACCTTGTTTGTATTTATTTTTAATTTACACAAAATGGTGTCTTTGTAAGAATAGTTTGATTCCAATGGCCTGGATTTTTTTTCTTTAATATGTGTATTTGGTGATGAATTTCTTCTCTTCCTGTCTTAAATTCGCTTTTAGGTTCTTTGACTTTTGGGTTTTATGTACTTGTTTTTTAAATGTAGCACTTTATCATTCCAGAAATGTGGAACCTTGTCCTCTATCTTAACACACTAATGTAATATTCACTAACGTTCATGAACTTTTACAAATACTTGTTTGTATAATAGTGGGAGAAGACCAGAAAGATAGTGAATGAGAAACTTTGATAGTTGTCAGTGCAATACAAATATGCTTAAGGTCTGCAGTTTTGTTCTTTGGAGGAGTAGCTGTCTTTGTCCTTGCTCGTTGCTATTTTTCTTCTATTCTGCTTTCTGGCTTATTGATTAGGAGTGCTGTTGTTCAGACCACACAAAGATATATTGTTAGCTACTTTTATAATTGGATATATAAAGAGGGATGCTTATGACCTCATCGGTATCTTTTTAGACCATTCATTGGTGTTACTGGAATAATATGCCACTGAGAAAAGTTATTTATTTGCTGCCAGTGGCGTAACAGTCATATTTGCTTTTATTCACATTCACCCAACTCACATTTCATTTTTAAAGATTTAAATGCAAGAATAAAGGTAATATCTTAATGTTTTCTATTTGTTGTTTGTGATATTGATATATCAAATTGAATTATTTCTTTTGTTCTTTTATTTTCCCTTCATTTAAAAAACACCTTTGGGTAGCACCTCAATATAAAATTAATATCTCTGATTTTTCTATAAATTGTTTCTTTGTTGCTATTTTCTGATTTCCTATCACAACATATTTCTGTCTTGGTATTGTATTATTGAGGAAGTCCCAGGTTTTGTTAGGAAATCGCGTGGTCCAGTAGATAGTTAGTAGTTGCAAGCACTGGCCCTGGCATCTTCCAGACTGGATTTGAGCCCTTGTTCTTCCACTTACCAGCTCTGATACCTTGCTGAAGTTATTTAAATGTTTCATATCCTTCAATAACAGAAATAATATTTGGAGCACTTAGCTGAGTCGAAAGAGTAGGTGCTTCATATTAACTATTTTGTTGTAAGTAATATATAATCTTTAATTTTTTGTCTTCATAGGTTGTTAGATTTTTTGACATGATTATGACTTTTTAGTTTACAAATTAGTGAAATTATTTCAGATTAAAGTAGTCATTGAAAAATTTTGAGGCTAGACATGGTGGCTCACACATGTAATCCCAGTACTTTGTGAGGGTGTCAGGAGGATTGCTTGCGCCCAGTAGTTCGAGACCAGCCTGGGCAACATAGTGAGACCCCGTCTCTACAAAAAAATAACAAAGAAATCAGCCGGGTTTGGTGGCACATGCTTGTGGTCCCAGCTATTCGGGAGGCTGAGTTGGGAGGATCAGTTGAGCTTGGCAGGTCAAGGCTGCAGTGAGCCATGATTGCACCACGGCACTCCAGTCTAGGCAACAGAGCGAGAGCCTGTCTCAAAAAAAAAAAAAAAAAAAGAAAAAAAAATTGAAAATTGAAAATTGTATGCTTTTAAGGGCGTTTATTACTTAGCAAAGTCGAGAACAGAATGCAGTTCTTGGAGCTACCATTTTGAGGTTGCATTTTTAAAGTGAAATTTCTGTAAAACAGAGCTTCTTTCCTTTATAGTAAAATTTACTATTTGATTTATTCCTCTCTATTGAAATTACTATATGAGAACCTCCTGCATTTGTGTAAGTTTGGAAATACGGGCATGAATTTATTGAATTGCTATTCCTATAAAGGATTTTTTCCCCAACCCTCTGAATCATATCAGTTTGGATTAGTTTTGTCTATACTGTGTCTCAGTAAATCTTTGGAAAGCTTAGGAATATGTGGCCTCATACTCAGACTGTCTTAATTATAAAAGTACTGTAATTTTTTTTACACATCCTTACAAATATTAAATAAGCTCAGTAGTAAAGGAAAGAGGAAATATCTTTGATCACATACACATTACACAGGTTTATTTTTACCCTTGGGCAAGGTGATTAATTTACATATGATGGCAACTTAAAATTTTTCTTTAGCCACAGTATAATAGGTGGTATGCTTCCATTTGACCTTAAGAAAATATAAAAGCAGGCTGAAAGCTTATTTTCATTTAAAGACTATAATTAGCCAAGTTGGAGTGAAGCCTTTAAAACAAAATTGGATCTGGAGTCATGATGGTTTATTTAACAGATGAAGAAAAGTATCTATTCCATGACAACAGATACTGTAGTGAGCTGGAAATGAGAGCAGCTTATCTCAAGCTAGAGGTGGTAGAAACAGAAGGATGTTTTTTCAGTTACCTGCTTTTTTTTTTTCATTATAGCAGTCCCAAACAGGCTGAATTCATGTTTATATGAAGACAGAAACTAAAGATGAAAAACAGAGGAAATTTTGGTTTGGCAGTTGGTAATAGAGTTAGAAATTAAATAGTTGAAGTAAAGTGTAAAACCAGTGAACCAATTTTTCCTCCGTCTCTCCCTCCCTCCATCTTCTCCCTTTCTTCCTTTTCTCCCCTCCCGCTTTGGTCCCATCTAGGCTTCCTTCCAATATTTAGTAAAGAACTTTTATGGATTAGAGCTAAATTGATATTTAATCCGTTGGTTTCCTTCTGTGCTTTGGATAACAATCTGAGATCTATTAAGGACTCACATCATCATGGTCTAGTTGTACAGAATTGGGATTCCAGATACCTGAGTTCTACTCAAGCTCCATCACTAATTCATATGCTGTGTGACCTTGAGCCAGTGTCCTTAATCTCAGTGGTAGTAATAAATAAAATATATCGATCAACATATTTTATAACCAGCCTGTCAGGGATTTTTAAAAACAACTATAACTGTTCAAAATGTTGAATGTTTTAGGGTCGTCCACTATATAAATACAGAGTAATGTGAGTATATAATTCTAATAATTGCTACTTACTCATAAGTACAGAATTATTAGGGCATTTACAGAAGTCACACAACTCAACCTTTAAACAAGCTCAAACTGAGTAGGATAATGATAGGATTAAAGACTTAGGAATGCCATGTTTTAGATGTGTAAAACTGATACACTCCCCCACCTGCTTCTAGCTGTTTTGGAAAAAAGTGAGATTTGCTATGCCAAGCATGCCAGTGTTAAGTGAACTCATGTGAACTGTAACGTTTTTTGTCCCACTGTTGTCATGACTTTGTACAAATAAACTAAGATAAGATTGTCTGGTTCGGGCAGATTCTGATAAAGAGACTTGATAAGAAAAATGCAGTAGTGCTGGAAAATCTACAAGATGAAGGGGAAACTGTTAACATTTAATTTATAAATTTTAATGGCTCTCTGCCCAGGTGCAGTGTCTCTTTGCCATGGGGAGGCATACATTAAACATCAGAGCCCTTAATTTAATAGCTATTATTGCGGCTGTGTATAGTCTGTTTCTTTATAGTAAGGAATTATTTATCAAAACAGAGCTTCCATGCCTCTGGCATTTACTGTTAACCCATTATTTTCTGGACTTTGGCCTCCTTGACAGGTATTTTAAAATCAATGTAACTCAAGTATCCAGTGGGGAAATAGGGGAATGAGCTTCGATCAGTGGTTAGCACACCTACATCCTTGGCAAGTATTGGTGTGGTGGTGGATGACTGATCTTCTAGAGTGCCCCTCTCCTTCAGTTTGCTATGATAGGCATTCCAGAGGGTGTGTCAGCTTAGTTGGAAATACTCGTGGCGCTCTTTAACAGACCGGGAAGCAGACTGTCCCTAAATGAAATACTCCATCTGTTGTCTCAAAAGTGTTAGACTAGTTTCATTTTCTTTCGTGGCATTCTACCCACAGCTCATTTCATAATTTATGTAAACTTAAAAGTATAGGGGGCTGTTGATGCTAGAAAGAAGAGGCATTTGTGGTTTTGCTTTTAAATAGTGCCTGTGCATGGGCTGCCTCCTAGTGCTTTTCTGTTTTGGAGAGAATTACACTCACTTTGTGTTCAAGCACCTATCTTCTGGTTTGGACTAAATTCAGCTCCACGGCTAGCCTTTTGTTTTCATGGGAAGAATACCAGACTTCCATGTTAGTCTTTAATAATTTTGTTAAGGCGAGCTAGTGTTTTTCCCTTCTGATTAGTTACAAAGCCTTTGTACATTGAAGTTTCCTAATTTTTTTTCTCATGCTTGTGAATAACAATATACTCTGAATAAACCAAGTATATTCTAAAGTCTTCTATTTTGGGCCTTATTAATAAGAAATGGACTTTTAGAACGTTTGAGATGTTGAATAATTAAGTGACTAAGTGCTACACACATAGTATAATAAAATCTCTTCAAACGAGCATGGTCTAAATTCAAAATTTTAAAGGAGAATGTGTAGTTCTTATATCCAGTCACTGAAACAGATGAGGCTTTATTGCTTAGAAGTACCAACATAGTTTTAAAAACAAGAACTATGGGTAATTAATATATTAATGGTGTATATACAGGGGAATTTGGATTTTTCTTAGTGGTGGGGGAAGACACACAAATGCTCCATGTGGTCACGTGTTATAGTGCCATAGTGTGCAAAGGTAGACGGAGATTACTTTTGATTTAAGAGATTGGAGCAGAGTTCACAGGAATGGGTAAGAATAACATCAGTGAGAAATGGGTGGGGAAAAATGATTTCAGGAGAATAGTATGCACTATGGGAGGAAGCAGGAGGTAGATCCAGGGTTGTGGTGGGAGTGGAGGTATCTAATTGACTCTCCCTGGCACATGCTGTCACAGGGCACTGTGTGGGCAGCTGGCAATAAGCTACATAGATAATGAATGCTGGGCTGGGATGGCCTGGGGAAGACAGGAAGGAAGGGACTTTCGGGCTAGTCTTTGAGGGAAGGGAAGGATTTGATTAGGAATCTGGGTGTTCTTAAAGAGAAGAGCATAGACACCAAGACAACAACAAGGGCAGTAAGACCAATTTTGCTCTATTGAGGTTGAGAAGAAAAATCAAGTTAGCTGGACTGAAGAACCTTGAATACAAGTATGAAGAACTTAAATGTTATCAGGAATGATTTTGGGTTTCTTGATACTCCCCTGCTTAGAAACCTTTAGTGATTAGAGCAATGTTTTGAGAATATGAGTAGAAGTATGTGGAGAGGTTTTGGAGGGTGGAAGAAGGACCAGAAGCAGAGGCACCAGTTAACGATTGAATAAATTTTGTAATGATATTCAAAGATGTAAAAGTTAAGGGAGATGGGCTGGGCACAGGGGCTCACACCTGTAATCCCTACACTTTGGGAGGCTGAGGCAGGCAGATCGCTTGAGGTCAGGAGTTTGGGACCAGCCTGGCCAACCTAGTGAAACCCCGTCTCTACCAAAAACTACAAAAATTAGATTAGTGGTGGCACATGCCTGTAATCCCAGCTACTCCAGAGGCTGAGGTGGGAGAATCATTTGAACCCGAGAGGCGAAGGTTCAAATGAGCCTTTGAGCCGAGATCCTGCCACTGCACTCCAGCCTGGGCGACAGAGTGAGACCTTGTCTAAAAAAAAAAAAAAAAAAAAAAAATGCAGGGTTGGGGGCCGATAGAGGAATTAATTTTACAATTTAATACCCAAAATTGAATATTTGATGCCTTGAGGGAGAATATTCACTTAGTCAATAGATATTTAATGAGCACCTATTATGTGTGATAGACACTGAGTTTACAGTGGGGAACAGAAAGACAAGTGGTCTCTGCCCACATGGAGCCTACATTTAATGAGAGAGACAAAAAAGTATGTATAAAAATGTATATACTTTATATATAGTTATATATAATTATATATAACAAATATAGTTAAAAAGTATATAGTTAACAATACTATATATATATATGAAGGGGAAAAGCAAGGTAAGGGATAAGGAGTGATGAAAAGAGGGGAGTATTTTAGAGTCTTGAGAGAACATTTGAGTGGAGACCTACCCAAAGGGAGGGAGAGAGGGAGCCTCCTGACTGCCTGGGGAAAGAGCATCTCTGGCAGCCGGTTGTAGGCCTTGAGTGCCTGAGACCAGCAAGACATTCTGGCTGGAGTAGAGCTGGAAAGGGAAGAGTGGTAGGAATGATATGTGCAATGTAACCAGGAATAGAGCCTTTAGGGTCCTGAAAGCCGTGGTAAAGAGTTTGATTTTACTTTAGATATGATGGAAAGGCACGGGAGTTCCTTGATGTTTTTAAAAGATCCCTATGGCAGCAGAGGTGATAAGGTGGTGGCTCAGATGAGGCCTAAGGCAATAGTGATAGAGGTGGTGAGAAGTGATAGGATTCCAAACATATTTTGCAGGTAAAGCAAAGAGGATTTATTGATGGAGCTAGATGTGGGCTGTGAGAGAAAGAATAGAATCAAGGAATACCCCCCATGGTCTGTATGGTGAATTTGTCTGAATTAGGAAAAGCTAATTCTGTCTCTGGCCAGAAGCAGAAGCACTTCTTCTCAGCACCACTGGGTAAAGAAGCTCCCTTCCTCCCAGCACATGTACCTGGGTGCTAGGACACCTTGGTGGGAAGAGTGTGGGCTGGTAACCCATGTTGGCCCTGTGGCCAGGCATCCTTGCGAAGGACTCAACCTGTATAAGTGAATGCAGCAGCACTGGATGACTCCTGAGTTTGTGGCCTGAGCAAGTGGATGAATTGTAGTGTCATCCTCAAACTGGGGAGACTAGAAGAGGAGCCGACTGTGAGTGGCAGAAGACAGGGCAAAGCAAATTCCATTTTGGGTATAAGTCTGAGATGCCCATTAAAAGTCCTGGAAGCAATGTCAAGTAGGCAGGTGGCTATGAACTGGAGCCAGGGTGGGAAGCCGGCAGGACTTGCTGTTTTTGAGTTTGAAATGACTATCAAGTGGAGCTGTAGGACTGGAGCTTAGGAGCAAAGATTTAGATTAAAGATGGGGAGGTCAGTCTGCCCAGAGAAATAGATGAATCCTTTGAGGGACATTATATTGAAAAACAAGAAGATTGGACTGCCTTGGGAGTATTATTCGGCAGTGGAAAGCGGGTAATGAATCTGCAAAGCAGCCAACAGGAGGAAGATCAGCGTGATGCAGCAGCATGGAAGGCAAGTCGTGAGAGGGTGGAGGGTGCTGGGGAGATCCGAAGGAGTCGGGGCTTAGGGAGCTGCTGGATCTTTGGAGAGCACTGTTTAGAGGTAACAATGAGTGTGAAGGTAATTTTCAGGGAATTAAAAATATACTTTCAGGAAATATGCGCTGAAGGGAGAACAATAGGGTCAAGTGTTGGTTTTTAAAAATAGGATGAAATTGTGTCTGTTTTAAGGTAAACTGAGGGAACCAATGAAAGAGGAAAAGTTAAAGATGCTAGAAACAAACAGGATCAGTGAGGGAACAAGAACAGGGCATCTGGAGGGTAAGTGTTTGAAGGAATAAAAAGTAGTTTCAAAAATGAGGAAGCTTTTTACTTTGAGCGATGAAAACAGTTTTTTATCTTTTTAGCAAAGTTGCAGTTAGGATCTTCTGTCTTTTTAGGGGTCTCCACTGGTATTAAAGGCCTGAAGAAAGTATGGCGGGAACCAACAAGAAAAAAAAATTGTCAAGCAGTAATGAGAGACCAGGTGGAAATATGGAGAATAATCTGTAATAGCCAGTCAGTATTCTGTGGCCCAAGAGCAAAAAGGGAATTGAGAATTCAGAGTTGACCCCATAAAAAAAGAAAGACATTAAGGACACCTGAAACAGTGGTTTATAACCCAGAAAAGTGCATATCAAAGTCACCTGGAGACTTTAAACAAAATTATGGGCTGAGCATGGTGGCTCATGCCTGTAATCCCAACAGTTTGGGAGGCCAAGGCAGAAGGACTGCTTAAGGCCAGGAGTTCAAGACCAGCCTGGCCAGCATAGTGAGACCCCATCTCTATAAAAGACGACAAACTCTATGCATTTACCTCCTTTCCCTAAAATGTATCAGATTGAGGTGTAGGAGTAGGACAAGAAATGGGAGAGATGTTTATGTATGTTTTTAGAACATTCTAGGTGATGCTCTTCAGTTCTTTGTTCCACCCCCATTCCCCATTAAGAAAACTCTTCTGGGCTCTGGGCAGGAGTAGAAAAGGATGGCTGGGAGGGAAGCTAAAGGACTAAGGGGAAAGTTTTTTGAGGTGATATCAACACAAATAGTATTTTGGGGGTGTGCTCAGCTAGTTAAGTTCCTGTACTGTATACCTTTACAGAGTCTTTCATATGCTCATAAATCTCCAAGAGGGGGATTTAATATTTTCAGATCATATACAAACACAGGATCCTTATTTTCATGGACCATCTTACGGACTAGTTTCTGCAAATTACACTTTGAAAATGCTGGATTAGAGAACGGCAGCAATGGTCAGTTCCAGTTAATCTGGAAAGTTCAGGGGTTTTGGAAGGGGGAAGCCATACTGGAAAGGGAGAATGTCTGGGTTAAGATCTTGAAGCACAGTTCCAGGCTGTGGCTTTGTTGGTGGAGAGCTGGGTTACTTTCCATTCCCCCAGTTAAACTTGTTTTCTGCCATTGAGTCCCGTATCAGTTGAGTCATCAATATGAATGTTGAAGTTGCAAAGTGTAAGACAAAATGGGGAATTTATGAAGTATTTACAAATATTCTACGATCAATAGTTTAATTTCTCATAGATAGGGATGGATATGAAAGCAGACCAAAATCCAATGGCTTTTCAGATAACTAGACTTTTCCTCTTAACTATAAGAAAAGGAAAGTGGGTAACCGTCAAAAGTAGATACACTTTGAAATCTTGGAGCACTTAATAGAGGTGACTTAATATTTTGGAGTTGAGAAACTTTTAAACACAGCAGTGTCGTAAGTTCTGAGAATGACCCAATTTGTACCACCTGGGCATTGAACTGAAGGCTGTCTTTCCAGTGAAGTAAAGTTTAAGATGACAGTTAACACTGAATGTTCTCTCTTGAGATTTGCAAAGAAGCCAGTGATTGGTGAGGATAGTGATTCTTGGCAGGGATTAGACATTTATATAGCATGATTTAATTTTTAATAATGTGAATTTTATCAGCATACAAACTTCCTCACAATATTGAGACATAGAAAATGGGAAGGCTTCTAAACAATTTTCAGTTGCCCCAACTATATGAGTTTCACAAAATTCCATTCTTTTCTGCCAAGTGGTATTATTCCATTCCTTCCCTCATGTATCTTATCTTTATTATTGAATTTTCCCTCACAGTCCACCGTTAAAAGAAGAAAGTATCACACATGTGGGTTCTTTTGGCTATGGAAGTGTCCTTGAGATAACTTTTTGCACGTGACTCAGCTGAAGTGTTCAAAGCACATGGAAATCACTTGCCAGTGACAGGTGGACGTTGTATGTGTTTGTTTTCCCCTATGGATGCCTAAACTTTCTTTTCTTCACAGGTAAAGTCAGTGATAAATCTTTTGTTTGCTGCATATACTGGAGATGTGTCTGCACTTCGAAGGTATGTTTACAGGATGGATTAGCATGCACTTTACAGATATTTATGAAGTTGCTTCTGGGTGAGCAGCCATTTTAAGGTTAAAGTCTCACTTCTCTTTCCCTTTGATAAAAATGACCCCAACAAAATTTTTATTAAATAGGCACTTCCAGTGCCTTAGGCCTGCTTTCCAATCTTGTCCTTTTCTGCCTCCTATAAAAAAGACCATATCTCTGTTTCCCCAAGTAGTAACTGTTCAGCTAATCTGGCTAATTAGTATCAGTGGCTTACTGGTATTGGACAGTGCCTTCTCCCTCCCTGTCTACCCTCCATTCCCAATCTTTGGGGGGTGTGTGTGTGGGGGGGAAGCAGCTGGGGGGTTTGGTGTCCAGCAGATCATCAGGATTAGTAAGGGCATATACTGCTGTATACCTAAGGTCTTTTGTATAGAGTTGTAACTTACTTCCTTTTTTTTTTTTTTTTTTTTTGTTTTCTCCCATTAGTACCTCAAACAACTGATTTTCAAAGTGGAAAAATGTCTGTGCTTCCCCCCTTGTTTTAAAGTCTGACAAGTACTAGTAGACTGTGAAATGTTTAAGAATGGGAGGCTTAGTAAAACATACAACTTTATTATAGGGATTAGTTTCTTGCCCTTCTGAGACAAACCTTGGTACGGTTGTGCCATAATTTTTGAGTTGTGAACAATAATGTAATAAAGTTTAATTCTGTGAGAGATGTTTAACATTTAATCTTACCTAAAAAAAGCAAAGCTGAGGAAGAGAGGTGAAGTGGCATCTACCCAAAACACCTGTGTACCGGTCAATAAGGTTGGTAGTTCCCATTAATGAGCCTGATGAAGGATGGCACCTGTCTGACAGGGCCTTAAATGAACTGATGGAGTGAATGTTACCAGTGTGAATTAAATTTGCTTTATATATAATAAACAGCTGTGCTTACACATTTTCAGATTTGCTTTGTCAGCTATGGACATGGAACAGCGGGACTATGATTCTAGAACAGCACTCCATGTAGCTGCTGCAGAGGGTAATACAGGAACTACTCCTATCTATTTTCTTTCCAGATTTAATTTCTACTTAGTACTAAAATCTGCTCTTTTTTTGGGGGTGGGACGGTATAGGTCATGTTGAAGTTGTTAAATTTTTGCTGGAAGCCTGCAAAGTAAACCCTTTCCCCAAGGACAGGTGAGCACTTATGTTACCTTCTAAATATGTCAGTATTTTATTATGCAGGACTGTAATATTCAAGTGATTATAATATTTAAACCTACTAAGACATTCTTGAACCTGCTATGATGTCTTATAAAGGCAATAAACCTTGTTTCTACTAGATAGGTAATTCTGTCTCCCATATCCTGTTTCTTTTCTAAGAATGGTCTTATTTAGAAATTTTCAGGTTAATTTGACTATTAGTCAATACACTGTATGAACAAAATTTTTTTTTTTTGCATTTGGGAAGAGAGAATTGGAATTTTATCCTCATGGATTTTTAAAACAAATTTTTTAAATTACCCTTTAAGTTCTGGGATACATGTGCAGAACGTGCAGGTTTGTTACATAGGTATACAAGTGCCATGGTGGTTTGCTGCACCCATCAACCCATCGTCTACATTAGGTATTTCTCCTAATGCTATCCCTCCCTTACCCTGACCCCCAAAAGGCCCTGGTGTGTGATGTTCCCCTCCCTGTGTCCATGTGTTCTCACTGTTCAACTCCCACTTACGAGGGAGAACATGAAGTGTTTGGTTTTCTGTTCTTGTGTTAGTTTGCTGAGAATGATGGTTTCCAGCTTCATCCATGTCCCTGCAAAGGACATGAACTCATCCTTTTTTATGATTGCATAGTATTCCATGGTGTATATGTGCCACATTTTCTTTATCCAGTCTATCATCGATGGTCATTTGGGTTAGTTCCAAGTCTTTGCTATTGTGAACGGTGCCACAATAAACATAGATGTGCATGTGTCTTTATAGTAGAATGATTTATAATCCTTTGGGTATATACCCAGTAATGGGATTGCTGGGTCAAATGGTATTTCTGGTTCTAGATCCTTGAGGAATCACCACACTGTCTTCCACAATGGTTGAACTAATTTACACTCCCACTAACAGTGTAAAAGCGTTCCTATTTCTCCACATCCTCTCCAGCATCTGTTGTTTCCTGTCTTTTTAATGATCGCCATTCTAACTGGTGTGAGATGGCATCTCATTGTGGTTTTGATTTGCATTTCTCTAATGACCAGTGATGATGATATTTTTTTCACATGTTTGTTGGCTGCATAAATGTCTTCTTTTGAGAAGTGTCTGTTCATATCCTTCACTCACTTTTTGATGGGGTTGTTTTTTTGTTGTAAATTTGCTTAACTTCCTTGTGGATTCTGGATATTAGCCCTTTGTCAGATGGATAGATCGCAAAAATTTTCTCCCATTCTGTAGGTTGCCTGTTCACCCTGATGATAGTTTCTTTTGCTGTGCAGAAGCTCTTTAGTTTAATTAGATCCCATTTATCAATTTTGGCTTTTGTTGCCATTGCTTTTGGTGTTTTGGTCATGAAGTCTTTGCCCATGCCTGTGTCCTGAAAGGTATTGCCTAGGTTTTCTTCTAGGGTTTTTATGGTTTTAGGTCTTATGTTTAAGTCTTTAATCCATCTTGAGTTAATTTTTGTATAAGGTGAAAGGAAGGGGTCCAGGTTCAGTTTTCTGCATATGGCTAGCCAGTTTTCCCAATACCTTTCCCCATTGCTTGTTTTTGTCAGGTTTGTCAAAGATCAGATGGTTGTAGATGTGTGCCGGTATTTCTGAGGCCTCAATTCTTTTCCATTGGTCTGTATATCTATTTTGATATCAGTATGGTACTGTTTTGATTACCGCAGCCTTGTAGTATAGTTTGAAGTCAGGTAGCATGATGCCTCCAGCTTTCTTCTTTTTGCTTAGGATCGTCTTGGCTATGTGGGCTCTTTTTTGGTTATATATGAAATTTAAAGTATTTTTTTTCTAATTCTGTGAAGAAAGTCAATGGTAGCTTGATGGGGATAGCATAAAATCTATAAATTACTTTGGGTTGTATGGCCATTTTCATGATACTGATTCTTCCTATCCATGAGCATGGAATATTTTTCCATTTGTTTGTGTCCTCTCTTTATTTCCTTCAGCAGTGGTTTGTAGTTCTCCTTGAAGAGGTCCTTCACATCCCTTGTAAGTTGGATTCCTAGGTATTTTATTCTCTTTGTAGCAGTTGTGAATGGGAGTTCACTCATGATTTGGCTGTTTGTCTATTATTGGTGTATAGGAATGCTTGTGATTTTCGCACATTGATTTTGTATCTTGAGACTTTGCTGAAGTTGCTTATCAGCTTAAGGAGATTTTGGGCCGAGATGATGGGGTTTTCTAAATATACAATCATATCATCTGCAAACAGAGACAATTTGACTTCCTCTCTTCCTATTTGAATACCTTTCTTTCTTTCTTTCTTTCTTTTTTTTTTTTTGAGACAGATTCTCACTCTGTCAGCCAGGCTGGAGTGCAGTGGCAAGACCTCAGCTCACTGCAACCTCTTGTCTCCCAGGCTCAAGCAATTCTCCTGCCTCAGCCTCCCGAGTAGCTGGGATTACAGGCGTGTGCCCACCACAGCCAGCTAATTTTTGTATTTTTAGTAGAGATGGGATTTCACCATGTTGGCCAGGCTGCTCTCGAACTCCTGACCTCAGGTAATCTGCCGCCTTGGCCTCCCAAAGTGCTGGGATTACAGGCATGAGCCACTGCGCCTGGCCCCTTTATTTCTTTCTCTTGCCTGATTGCCCTAGCCAGAACTTCCAATACTATGTTGAATAGGAGTGGTCACAGAGGGCATCCTTGTCTTGTGCCAGTTTTCAAAGGGAATGCTTCCAGTTTTTTGCCCATTCAGTATGATATTGGCTGTGGGTTTGTCATAAATAGCTCTTATTATTTTGAGATATGTTCCATCAATACCTAGTTTATTGAGAGTTTTTAGCATGAAGGCATGTTGAATTTTGTCAAAGGCCTTTTCTGCATCTATTGAGATAATCGTGGTTTTTGTCATTGGTTCTGTTTATGTGATGGATTACGTTTATTGATTTGCGTATGTTGAACCAGCCTTACATCCCAGGGATGAAGCCGACTTGATCGTGGTGGATAAGCTTTTTGATGTACTGCTGGATTCAGTTTGCCAGTATTTTATTGAGGATTTTTGCATCGATGTTCATCAGGGATACTGGCCTGAAATTTTCTTTTTTTGTTGTGTCTCTGCCAGGTTTTGGTATCAAGATGATGCTGGCCTCATAAAATGAGTTAGGGAGGATTCCTTCTTTTTCTATTGTTTGGAATAGATTCAGAAGGAATGGTACCAGCTCCTCTTTGTACCTCTGGTAGAATTTGGCTGTGAATCCGTCTGGTCCTGGACTTTTTTCGGTTGGTAGGCTATTAATTACTGCCTCAATTTCAGAACTTATTGGTCTATTCAGGGATTTGACTTCTTCCTGGTTTAGACTTGGGAGGGTGTATGTGTCCAGGAATTTATCAGTTTCTTCTAGATTTCCTAGTTTATTTGCATAGAGGTGTTTATAGTATTCTCTGATGGTAGTTTGTATTTCTGTGGGATCAGTGGTGATATCCCCTTTATCATTTTTTATTGCGTCTATTTGATTCTTCTCTCTTCTTCTTTATTAGTCTTGCTAGCGGTCTATTTTGTTGATCTTTTCAAAAAACCAGCTCCTGGATTCATTGATTTTTTGAAGGGTTTTTCGTGTCTCTCTCTCCTTCAGTTCTGCTCTTAGTTATTTCCTGTCTTCTGCTAGCTTTTGAATTTGTTTGCTCTTGTTTCTCTAGCTCTTTTAATTGTGATGTTGGGGTGTCGATTTTAGATCTTTCCTGCCTGCTCTTGTGGGCATTTAGTACTATAAACTTCCTTCTAAACACTGCTTTAGCTCTGTCCCAGAGATTCTGGTACGTCGTGTCTTTTGTCTCATTAGTTTCAAAGAACTTATTTATTTCTGCTTTATTTTTGTTATTTACCCAGTAGTCATTCAGGAGCAGGTTGTTCAGTTTCCATGCAGTTGTACGGTTTTGAGTGAGTTTGTTAATCCTGAATTCTAATTTGATTGCACTGTGGTCTGAAAAACTGTTATGATTTTTGTTTTTGCATTTGCTGAGGAGTGTTTTACTTCCAATTATGTGGCCAATTTTAGAATAAGTGTGATGTGGTGCTGAGAAGAATGTATATTCTGTTGACTTGGGGTGAGAGTTCTGTAGATGTCTATTAGGTCTGCTTGGTCCAGAGCTGAGTTCAAGTCCTGAATATCCTTGTTAATTTTCTGTCTCGTTGATCTGTCTAATATTGACAGTGGGGTGTTAAAGTCTCCCACTATTATTGTGTGGGAGTCTAAGTCTCTTTGTAGGTCTCTAAGAACTTGCTTTATGAATCTGGGTGCTCCTGTATTGGGTGCATATATATTTAGGATAGTTAGCTCTTCTTGTTGCATTGATCCCTTTACCATTATGTAATGCCCTTGTCTCTTTTGATCTTTGTCGGTTTAAAGTCTGTTTTATCAGAGACTAGCATTGCAACCCCTGCTTTTTTTTTTGCTTTCCATTTGCTTGGTAAATATTACCCTATCCCTTTATTTTGAGCCTATGTGTGTCTTTGCACGTGAGATGGGTCTCCTGAATACAGCAGACCAATGTGTCTTGACTCTATCCAATTTGCCATTCTGTGTCTTTTAATTGGGGCATTTAGCCCATTTACATTTAAGGTTAATATTGTTATGTGTGAGTTTGATCCTGTCATTATGATGCTAGCTGGTTATTTTGCCCTTTAGTTGATGCAGTTTCTTCATAGTGTCGATGGTCTTTACAGTTTTGTATGTTTTTGCAGTTGCTGGTACCCCTCGTGGAGTTTTTAACAACCCAGGGTAGATAAGACAAACCTTTAGAGAAGCATAAACTTTAAGATGATAATTAACACTGAATGTTCTCTCTTAAGATTTGCAAAGAAGCCAGTGATTGGTGAGGACAGTGATTGTTGGCAGGGATTCGACATTTATGCAGCCTGATTTTGTTTTTAATAATAATGTGAATTTTATCAGCATACAAACTTGCTCACAATATTGAGACATACAAAATGGGAAGGCTTCTAAACAAGCTAAAATGTATAAGAAAACTGTTAACTCTAAAAAGAATATATTGGAGTTTGTTGAAATTTCTGCATTTGGTTGGAATCAGTTTTAGAAGGCTTCTTGGAAGTTTAATTTTAATCAGTGCTTTAGGGAAGAGATGAGACTGAAGGCACAGAATGAAAAGAAGGGCATTCTATCTATAGTGGGAAAAATATGCCTAGAATATATTCTGCTCCTCTCCCCTCTCTCCTGGTCGACATAGCAAACTGCTATTCATCCTGCAACAAATGATGTCAACAAAGTGGTCAGGGAAGGGATAAGAATGCAGCTTACACATATACATGTACAGTAAACTCTAGATTCATATCCTTGGATGTACTGGAGTAGAGTGTATGAGTCAATGAGTAATGAGAATAAAAGTTTAGAATGGGAAAAAAACCATACTTGATGGTGGTTTGATATGTATTAGGAGTTTGGATTCATTTGAGAACTGGGAGCTGTATTAAGTTTGGAGCAAGTTGATTACTCTTTAGCTATATTGCCTTTCTGTTTATTAAGCTTTAACTTTTTTTTTTTTGAGACTGGGTCTTGCGCCTTGCCACTCAGGCTGAAGTGCAAGTGGCATGATCATAGTTCACTGCAGCCTTAACTTCCCAGGCTCAAGCGATCCTCCCACCTCAACCTCCTGAGTAGCTGCAATCACAGGCACACACCACCATGCCTGGCTAATTTATTTATTTATTTATTTATTTTTTGTAGAGGCAGAATCTTACTATGTTGCCCAGGCTGGTCTCCAATTCCTGGGCTCAAGCAGTCCTCCCACCTCAGCCTCCCAAAATGTTGGGTTTACAGGCGTGAGCCATTGAGCCTGGCCAACTATCTTTTTTAAAATTAGGGCTTGGGTTTTGTTGGTTCAGCTCTTAGCTTGCAAGAAATGCAGAAAAGTTATGTCAGTGTCTGACAAATGTTAGCAATTTTGTAAGTTTGCTAACACTTCGGTTATCTAACTTTATTCCTATAGTTGTAAAAAAGCACCATGATTAAAAACTCCTTTATTGGCAGTATTCTAAAAGCTCATGTTAGGGTGACAGTCTTCTTCCCTTTCCCCAAATTTTAATACCTATCCCAGGTTTCTAGAGAAAGAAATTGAAGAGCATTTTCCTCCTGTGTTTATAATCCCAACTAAAACACTATGTAATACATGTTGGAAATATTACTGTGCTTTGTATATGTATTAATTTTTTTTGCCCTAAATTGGCCTCTAGGAATGTGAAAGTAGATGTACCTATCTGATAAGAAAAAGTGAGCTAAGTAACTAACTTGATAACTAGGCATTCAACAAGTCTTTTTCTCTATTTCATAGAATCGGTGTCACCTTAAATTATAACAGGTTTGCGCAAAATTCGTGAATTCTTGAGATAGAGTCTTGCTCTGTTGCCCAGGCTGGAGTGCAGTGGTGTGATCTCGTTCACTGCAACCTCCGCCTCCCAGGTTCAAGCAATTCTCCTGCCTCAGCCACCTGAGTAGCTGGGATTACAGGCGTGTGCCACCACACCCAGCTAATTTTTGTATTTTTAATAGAGAGGGGTTTCGCCATGTTGGCCATTCTCGTCTTGAACTCCTGGCCTCAAGTGATGCACCCACCTGGGCCTCCCAAAGTGATAGGATTACAGGCATGAGCCACTGTGCCTGGCTGAAATTAGTGTATTCAGTGTATTTTTCATTAATTCACAGAAGAAGAATTGTAAAAAAGGTAACACGCAGTTGACATTCCATTTTTCCAGAAAGACAGATAATTACATACTGTAGAGGATGACTCAAAAGTCTGTTTCAAGCCACTGACTTCCTAAACTAATGAAGGCCTATTCAAAGTCACTTAATTCAGCTGTTTTTTGTTTTTTTTTTTTTTGAGAAATACAAAGATGTGAAGTTTTACTTACCTGATTTTAAAAACAGGCTACCAAAATTTATCCAAATATATTAAAAAATGAGACTGTTTTAAAAACCTTTTGTTTCCATATTGTGACTCCACTAAGTGGGTAAAAAGTTCAGGACAGAGATGGAAAGGAAAGAAGGAAACAGGAAGAGGTGAAACTAGGAAGGTGGTGCCAGTGGCATGTGGATGAAGAAAGAGAGATCATCAGCCATGGAGAATTTTGTAATGTAAGTAGAGAGAGAGAGACTGGGTAGGAAGACAGGCTTCACAGTTTGTAAAGTGTAAGGGAACTACCCATCGTACCCTGTCATTGACTAGGGCTGTGAGTTATGTGGTTCTGTCTCCTCTTGCAAAAGACTTACCGCTTCTGGCAAGTGATTAACCACTTCGGCAACTCTTCATTTCTTCTTATCCTCGAATATTCATCTACATCACTCTAAACCGCACAGCTCCAGAAGCATGGAAAGGGGAGTTATTAGTATGGAAGGGGGAGTTACTCTTCTGGTGTAGTGGTCCGATTGAGTCCATGGCTTCCCAACCTTACCAGAGGTGATAAAAATGTCAATTCCTTTGGGGCCAATCTTGCTCCTCCAACATGTGTTTTAGCCCTAATGAGGTCATGGTTATTTCTAGACTTCTGAGACTTACTGTGGCTTTGAATTGACACAAACACTAATTTTCTGTCCAAGGCTAGAGTGATGGATGTTATATACCTGAATTTTCTTTGAACATTTTATTTTAAAAGAGATACTTTGGGCTTTTCATGAAACTAAAATTCTGGAACCCTAGAGCAGTCTATTATATCTGTCACCACAAGGACTTTCCTTAAAAAGCTCCCTCCATAAGCACTTGGATGTGTAAACCAGATCCTTTCACAGATCTTTTTCTCTTCCTCTCCATATCCCAACTTGTCTTGGAGACTACTTTTTGAATTATAAATCCCTTTCTGCATTTCTATTATTAATTTTTATTTGTAAAATTGCTAAAATGGCTAAATTGGCCATTTAACCTGCATTTAAAATCTAGGAATGTGGGGTGATCATCTTTGTACATAAATTACCTAATGACCCTGTCCATGCTGTGCTACGTGTTTAGGTGGAATAACACTCCCATGGATGAAGCACTGCACTTTGGACACCATGATGTATTTAAAATTCTCCAAGAATACCAAGTCCAGTACACACCTCAAGGAGATTCTGACAACGGGAAGGAAAATCAAACCGTCCATAAGAATCTTGATGGATTGTTGTAATGGTCTCAAATCCCAAGATTTAAATCACTTACCTATTTAATTGTGGAAAATGATTATGAAGAACGTGTGTATTTCTATCTGGTAGTGATGTATATTTTACATTTGTCATTTCAGTGTTACTGGAGTTTTCTTCATTGTGCACACAGGACAAATCTGATCTCTTTGGGAAAAAATAGAAATAAAACAATCTCCCTCCATAATGTGAGCAATATTACCTCGTGCATTGTATAATCTGATGTAAAAGAAATAGTTACCAATGCTAGCTTGTGTGGTCTTCCATGATTTATTTGTGTTTTGTGAATTTTCAATTTATGGTGATGATCTGCTGATATGCATTTATAAATTAAGCTCTGTTGTACAGTCTGTCCAAATGGGTCAAGGTTGCCTTTAGAAGCAAATAGTGTGATTTTCAAGACTTCAAATACAAATTTAGTTTAAGTGTTTGAACAACTATATGCACTTACGGTTGTGTGTTTAAAATGTCTCTCTCTCACCCTAGCTTCATGGTGTGACTCTTAAAAAAACTATAATAGTTAACAACTGTTAGTAAGATAGACCAATTCTGATTAGACTTTATCAGGGAATCTGTTTAAGATATGTTTGGTGACCAAAACATATGTGTGAATGTAGTTATAATACTTTTGAAAAATTTTCCTTTTTCTATATCCCCTTAGTCCAGCCTCTCTTCTCAGACAGTTAGCTATCTGCCTCTTTCCTTTAGCTGGGAAAGTGAGAGCTGGCATACTATGCAGTTTTTATGTTTTCCATAGTAAGTCAGAAAATGCCTCCTATTTCTGGCATCAGAACTTTGCCATTTGTCTACAGAAGACGAACCAGAGACAAAATTACTAAGTATAAATTAGTCAAGTTTATCAGTCTAAAAAACGAAGGGATGTGCAACTGCAGCTCTTTAAGAAGACTTTTTTTTTAGCTTCTAGGGTAAAGATAAATTCAGAAATGCTCTAAGCTACCAAAGTTATTCTGAAAGTATGGGAACTGCTACAACTAACATTTGTTTCCAAGCCTGTCATTAAGAGTCTGCATCAAGAGATTTGTCCTCCTTGAGGGACCACTGGATCATTCCAGATTTCTTGTGATTTTTCTATTGTGTAATTCTTGGTGGGCTCTGTAGTTTAATAATAAGAAAAAGGCCATTTCATTTTAAATTGTGACCTATAATTCTTTGTCTTGGGTTGGTACTTCAGGATTCATTTGGAAAGTGGGTAAAAGGGGCTTCAAAAAACGATAGAAGAGGATTCTCTAGGAGTTACACATACATTTTATCCTGTCATACCTCGAGATAAAGTGGCATGTTAGTGAGGATTTCTGATATTAAGCACACACACACATGCACACAAATGGACTTCTCTGAAGCTATGTTTAGTAAAATGAGCTCAAGTACATGAATGTTAGTTGTTATCACATACAGCAAATTCCTTTTTTTTTCTTTTTCTATGAGCACACTCTGCTGCTTCTAAACTTTACCATGCCTGATGGCACCTTACTCCAGCAGCCTCCAGGTGCTTTCATTTTCACTTCCAGTCTAAGCCAGTGGCTCCTGCCACTGCCCTCCCATTACCTAGATGGCACCTCCTTTGGTGAAACCACGGCCAATGTTCCTTAGCTGCACCAGGCCCGAAGCTGTTCCCATGCTTGAGCTTCCATGGGGAGGATGATGAGTGAGCAGTTTCCTACCCCATGGATCTATCAAGCCATGGAGACAGGTAGCATTTGTAAGATGCTGCACAGGAGCAGCATTATCCCCAAAGATATTACAGGGTAGACACGTTTTAATTGAAATCAATCAAGATAACTTTACTCAAAGAGCAGCCCGCTTTGTGTGACTAAAATGAAACATTAAGACAGTTGAATTGTGTGACTTGGAGATTACCAATGATTTTGAGGCTTTTCTATAATAAAAGAGGTTCTAACCATTATTTGGGAACAAAGAGAGTTTTCATCTTTTTTCAGATCAAAACCATTCTGTAAAATCTTTGTTGTCTAATTAAATGTGCCCTTATTTACCCCTGATGTTATTTATGACTATGTGCCGATTCCTGCTCGGGCTGTTTGCTGTTGGCTGGTAATAATGTATTTGATTTAAATGCTGTTGACTGTGCTATTAACTGCTGCCGTCAGTAAACTCCAAAGATCTTTTTGTTTTGGCTTTAGTATCATATGTGCTTTTTCTGTATCATGAGAGTTCTATATGGTCATGCTAATTTAAAGCTTTATATACATTGTTGTTTTTGCTGGTCTCATCTTTGGTAATATGCTATACCCCACTGCTGCCCGACACTGCCCTTTAGCTGCAGAGCTGGATTAGCTATTGACCATTTGATGCTGTTGTCTGTCTGGCAGGGACTGAATGACCTGATGTCAGATTTAGATTCTTCCTGGGGATTACACAGCTATGAATGTATTTGCTTCTAAAACCTCCCAAAGTGAATCTAATCTTAAAACTACAAGTTGTAAGTATTCTGAAATTGGGAAACATTTATTTTAAATGCTATCAGGTAGTGTTGCTTTTTACAACATAATAAATATATGTATCAAAAAAAAAATGTGTGAAAAAATGAATTTTCTTAAAACAATTGAGAGCCAGGAACTCCACTGAGCATACAGACCATGTCTGGTTAGGTTCCAATCCATTTCTAATGCCTGCTATAAAGCTAGGTACTGTGCAAGGTGTCAGATGGGGTTACCACAATGACTAGGACAAGAATCCTGTGTAGAGTTCATCTTTGAAGGTGGGGGATGTGCAGGCATGTCTCTAGTCCCCTAGATGCAAACACTATCCTTTTACAGTTAGGAAGTGCTCAGTAAATATTTGTTGAATGGAACCAGTAAATATACCCTTGAATGAGAAGAGAGGTTATTTTCACAAAGCCTTGAAATTTATTTAGAGGAGAGTTGAAGCTAGTACTATCACACTAGAATCTGAGTGTGACCAGCCAGTAAACCTCAGCTCCTAATTTATTCTGTGTGGGAACAGCATTCGCTTCCACTGCCAGAAATCCCTGGTCTTCGGCACTCTTTCCTTTCAGGCCAGGGGTTAGTGTATAGTTTTCCAACCATAGAGAAAGTACATGAACACCATGACTGTTACATTTTCATTTATCAACGCTATCTGTCACAAAGTAAGTTACTTTGCTAGAAGAGTCACTGCTGGCATTTTAGAACTACGATGAGCCAGGTACTATGCAAGGTGACAAGTGGGGTTACCACAATGATTAGAAGAGACATCAGAAATTCTCTAACTCACTCTTTTATAGATGAAGCTGAGACCCAAGAGTGGGCTGTGATACAGAACTCTTAGCCCTGCACTGTTGTTCTACGTCCTACAACACTGATTATGCCTAGTATGGATAGAATATACATATTAGCTTATTCATATGCACTATCTCCTATTAGCTAGGGCCTCTCCTCTGCTGAGTTTTAGGGAGAGGCATAAGTGCTATAACAGAAAGTCCTGCAACATATAGTCAACTTCAGCTATATATATATATATATATATATATATATATACATCCATGGGTAGGAGCAGGATATCGGTGCAGGCGCAACAAATGTGTGAATAATCCTAAATAGTGAGTAGTTATTTTTATTCTTGATACAAGATCATTTTATTTTTGTATAACTTTTTTAGGAGTTGGGATAACCTTCCTAATTTTACTTGCTAATCCTCATAGTAAAATGAGTAAATTCATAAATCATATACCAGATGGCCCAGG
This sequence comes from Pongo pygmaeus, assembly GCF_028885625.2. Taxonomy (NCBI): domain Eukaryota; kingdom Metazoa; phylum Chordata; class Mammalia; order Primates; family Hominidae; genus Pongo; species Pongo pygmaeus. Next base: position 90,949,885 of record NC_072384.2, read on the forward strand.
GAAGCAGCCCATGAACGTGTTAGGTGGCACTTATAAAAAAGGCTTTTTGGGAAAGGATAATCTTATAGTTATGCAAGGAAATGATGTGATTCACTAGATTATATGTGTTTGGGGATGGGAAAGATTAGAAAATTAAGGCAGTTTTTTAAAAAGGAGGCGTGAGATACAGTAAAACAACTGGATGGAAGGCATTAAAGGCAGAGACTGGGGGGTTTTATTTCTATTCTGGAGAATGAACCAGACTCTAGGCCTGTGTGCGCCCCCACTGTACCCCTTGCTTCCTTTCCAAATAGCCAGTAAAAAGGCTGCTATGAAGTGCATCTGACAAGCAGTCCCAATGGCAAAAGAATATCAAGACTGTTTCAATTACGTAAAAGAAATGTGGAAAGGCTGCAAACAGACACTGACAGTAAGGTATTAAGGTGTTATAATAGCTTTATGAAATAGGAGAATTGTGAGTTTGATAATAGGTATTTGACAGCTTTCTACCTCTTAGATAGCTTTCTGTTCTCTGTAGACTCAACGTTAATAAATAAGTTTAAGACTGCTTAAGTATGGCTCTGTTGTTGTTTTTTCCTTTTTACAATAAATCAAGCAAGGTGTTCAATTTCTCAGTGAGTATAGCAAACACATAACCCAAAGTGAGTTCACAAAAACTTGGAAGCTGAGGATTATCATTTAAGAGTGATATAAACTGATCTTAAAAAGCTCTAAAAACAATATTGTCTTCAGCTTTCCTAAAACTGGTTTAAATGTCATTTCTTTGAAATTGTATTTTTTAAATATAACATTTACATTATTTGTAGCTTCTGGCTGTTTGCATCACAAAATCTTAAGTTTTAATAAGGTGATTGCACTAGAATATATGATCCAGTGTCTCAGAATATCTTAAGTTCCATAAAAGCAGGGATCTTTGCTTTTGTTTACCAATGTTTCCCAAACATCTAGTATAATGCCTGGCTCATGGCAGGTGCTCTATATAAATTTGATGAATTAATTAATGAATGAATCATAACTAACCAAAGGAAGCCACTCACATAAATGGTCCTTACTTTGTCAATGTCCCAATTCAAAAGGTAAGCAGAAGAGTTTTCAAAACACTTTCTAGCTTTTTCCTGTCCTTTCCCTGGGTTAGTCAGTGACAGGACTGCTCTGTTCAGAAAGACTTGCCTTCATAGTCCACTTTAGCTTTCAGGCAATAAATAGATTTCACTCATTTCATGCCATCTCAGAAAACCCTCTTTCCTTTAAAATGAGACATTTGTCCCCAGTAGCAAACATAAGCTCTATGCTTATAAAACACCTTTCAAACTTACAAACACCACACGAGAAATACTCAAACACACACAAATATCCCTTAAGTTAGGATCTACTCAGTGACTTCTTATGGTTAATTATGTAAGAATACAAACTTACACTAGTTAGCCAGGGCATATTTACCTTACTCCTTGGAGAGAGACCACTCTCAGTGTTCACTATAAATAAGCTTTATATTTCCTAGATGTAAATACGAAGATATGCAGATGAGAATAATCATTCTGGTTATGATGCCAACATTCATTATCAGGGAATAACACTATTCCATGATAATAGCTAAATACAACTTGATAGACAATGTCTAACTTGGTAATTATGCCTCTTCTTACACTTTTTTCCCCAATACACAGTGTATTTTACTTTGAGAAGGCCTGGCCTTCTAGCTTTTGACATCTTTGGAAAAAAATGGCATCTAATCATGGGGGTGTAGATTTTAGATGACTGCTTTGGAGACAAGACAAAGTCCCATTTCTCATGTATTTTAAAATTAAAAACTGCTAATTTGGGGGTATTAGCAATACCCAGATTCATTTTAAAATAAGTGGTGAATCATTTGTATATTTGGGGACAGCTGTGGTCGCAAAGAACCAAAGTACTTTTGTTTGTTTGCTTTTTATGGCACCTATTACAGCTGTTTCCAATAATATTACTCCTCTGACCTCTTCCATTGACATATCTTAATCTGCCATAGCAATTCTGAATATGTGTAGGGCAGGTAAGGACAACATTTAGGAAAATAGTGTTATTGATCTTATTTTAAAATAAGGATTGAGGTACATGAGAAAAGCATCAAACCAATTCATAATGTCAGTAATTTTAAGAATCTTTATATTAAATACTATTAATGAGATTAATAGAATTTTAGAATTTTAATACTTCTTAAAAGTAAAGTCTCTTGGCTAGTGCAGTAAAATGAAACCATGCCAAATTCCCAAAGGGCAAAAAGAAATGACAGCTAAACCTCAGCAATTAGAAACAATATTGTTTTAATGTTGTCTTCGTTTTTTAGTCATTTCAATTGTAAAAGTCAACTGAAACTTAGGTTCTCGCCATCTATATAAAAACTGAGAGAGGAGGCCTCAGATTGTGTGCAGTGCCACGGAAAGCACTGTGTGCATATTATATTTAATGCAATACAGATACTTTAGCTTTAATTTTAAAACAAAACTCAAGAAATCTTTATCTCCACCAAAGAAAAATACAGCATTTGCATGATAATATAGTTGTGGTAGCAGTAGTGGAAAAACAAGATACAGCCACATAGCAGTATGTAAAAGGGAAGAACCTTGTCAAACCCATCTCTTTATCTACTTTTTGTGTCAGTGATAAGGAAGGAAAAAGGTAAAACTACAATATACTTCACAAAAAAGTGTCTGGAAAAAGTACAGGATAATGGAACCATTCGCAAATGTGAAAAACACATATATCAGCGAAACATATGCAGTTCTCAATGCAGTTACATAGGAAATGAGTTTTGAAATGATCTGATTCTCATATTATCTCTAGTTAATTATTCAAGTTGTCAGTTACTGCTTTTTCTACTCCTTTCCCAATTTTGTGGCTAATAGACTAAATACCACCCTAATAACAAAAAAGACAAAGTAGCCCATTTAAGAAACATGAATTAAATTTCTGAGTTTATCTACATCTATGGTTAATTTCAACTTTTGAATGAGTGGTTGTGAATAGCCTAACTCCCTTGGTAGAACTGTAAAAATAATTGTATGTGACCAAGATGAAAGCAGAATGTATTCAGCTTTGGACATCAAACACAACTTGTGAATTTGGAAATGTACATCCTTCTGTTGATATTAGCTAGTGTCATTAAGCCATAACAAACAGTAAAGCTAATATTCTCTTCTCAAGAGACAGAATTTGTCTTTGTCTTTAAATAGCCAATGTGAAAGATGTAATAAAATACACATTTTCCACCTAGCAGATGCATGATGGCTACCTTTGAAAGAGGACTGATATAATTGCACATAAACTTAGCTTTGAACTATTTCACAGGTAAACCTATGGAAAACTGCCAGTTACACTTAAAGCAAAGAAAACACGTAAGAATTCTCCCACAGAAATTTACCGTTCCTACGTCAAGCAGTTCCCTAAATAACCACTGATTTATCCAACAACCTATAACAGTTGGGCACTGACTTTATGCATAACATTTGCTGGATGTTGCTTAACTTCTCCTTTCCCAAAGGACCCTCATTCTCGTCCTGATACTTTGGGTCTGGATGTTTTTCACTTGTGAAACCCGCTCTTCAGAGAATGCCTTTCAATTTTACCTTCAGTAAGATGCATGATGCCCTTCAGAGTAACTGATGTTTCTGAGTTAGAGAAAAATTCACTTGCTATCAACAGGTTGCAGCGAATTTGCTGGCCTTTCTTTCATTTCCCTAGAAACACAGGATGTGAAGGAACAGAGTAGCAGGAGGGAATCACAGATGAGAAGGAAAACTGTCGCCAGAGAAGATGAAAAAAATTCATGTTCTATACTGTGTTCATCTGTAAAAGACAAAATGTGGTTAAGTTTATTACACTGATCTTGTGAAATGCAGATTCATACATTAAACATTGCTTGTCTATTCTAGAATGAAGTAGTAGGAAGATACTTGCAATGGCAAATAAATACCATGGAATAAGAGGGCCTTCAGCATGTACTATGTATTATCCTGGGCTAATCAAGACCTTTTATATCACCTAAGCTGACGGATTATTACTCTGCTGCCCACTGGCTTAATTTTCTGAATCCATCCAGACTGCATAAAGCTTTTTGCTGTTATGCAAGTCTGGGGACAGAGCAACGTGTCAAATCTGCTCATGTGAAACGGGTGAGGAAATGCTGAGCCATATGCCAGAGGGAGAGAGGAAGGAGAGGGAAATGATACACTTCCCCTAAAGGCCACTCAGTGGGTAAAATCATTGACTGTGTTTCAGGTACAGGCTAAAGAAGCAGAATTACTAAGAACCCCTTCACCCTCCCCACCAGTGCCTTCTGCCCAGCTGCCTTGACCAGGACAACTTATAGTAAGTAAACTGTTCATCCAAGGGATACTAGCCTGCCAGCGACTTCCTGTCTGACTTCCACCCTGGTCTTTCCCCTTAGACCAGATGCTTTCAATCGAGGATGATTCTGTCCCCTGGCAATGGCTGAAGACATTTCTGATTGTCCCATCTGGCTGTGAGGGTGCATGTGCTTACTGGTATCTATTTGGTAGAAGCCAGAGGTGTTGCTGAACGTCCTACGAAGCACAGGAAAGCTCCCCACCCCGCCAATTCCCAACAAGTCATTGTGAAGCCCCAAATACCAGTAGCACCAAGACAGACACATGGCACTAGACTGGAAAGCCTCTGGAGAACTCTTTTTTAATCCCAAGTGCTCAATCGTGTGTGGTACATAGTGGGCTCTTAGGAAAATTATTTTGGATTGAAAAGCACGGTGAAAGTGTTGTCCCTATGTTTCAGTCTGGCTGATGTTTCTCTTTTTTTTTTTTTAATTTGAGACGGAGTCTTCCTCTGTTGCCCAGGCTGGAGTGCAGTGGCACCATCTTGGCTCACTGCAACCTCCACTTTCCAGGTTCAAGCGATCCTCCTGCTTCAGCCCCCCTAGTAGCTGGGATTACAGGCACACACCACCATGCCCAGCTAATTTTTGTATTTTTAGTAGAGATGGGGTTTCACCATGGTGGCCAGGCTGTTCTCAAACTCCTGATCTCAGGTGATCCACCCGCCCCGGCCTCCCAAAATGTTGGGATTACAGGTGTAAGCCACCGCGCCCGGCCTGGCTGATGTTTCAAATGTGTGCTTAATAGAGTGGACTGTGGGGTAAAGAGAGGGAGGGAGGGGGAGATAGATAGAGGAAGAGAGGAAGCCCGGATTCAGATCCTGTCACTGCATGACCAGGGCAAGTGGCTTAACCTCTCTAAATCTCAAAGTCTTCATCTATCAAAAGGGGATTAACAGTACCTAGCAGATAGGCTTGTTAAATTAGATGGCATATGTAAAACGTTTAGTATAGTAGACAGAAAGTAGTGGACAATTAATAGCTAGTCCTATCATTATGAGCTTTGGCTAAAGGCCTCTTGGAGAGTAGACTGGTTCTATTATAGTCCCAGAGGAAAACAATGATTACATAGGAAATCCAGACTAAACAAATGCCCAAGTCAGACTGCAGAGAACACTGGTGCTCTGGCTCTCTTGGACAATTTCCTCAGGAGCCTATGGTCCTGTTGCTCCTGAAGCTGCACCAGGCGTTGGCCCCTGGTGCCACCCTCTTTCAGAGCTGCAACCTCCAGACTTGGCAGAAGACAGCCAGCTTGGGGAGAGCTGCTTCTGTTTCAGAGTATACACCCTGATTCTAAGAGTAGATGCTGGATGGAAGTCATGGCCAAGGGGCAGGACAGCAAACCATTGTGAAGTCAACCCAATTTAGAGACTGATTCAACTGTTGTCTAACCAGTACCGTGTCTATATTATGAACTCTTTTTCTTTTTCTTTTTTTAAATTATAGCCTCTTTTAGCTCTTTAAGTCTTCTATGGGTTTAATGGGAGACTTTAGTGGTGTGTAGAGTGTGTGTGTGTGTGTGTGTGTGTGTGTGTGTGTGTGTGTGAAATGGATTTATTTTATTCTACAAATGAAATGAATGAAATCATCTGAAATGGAATGGAATGGCTACAGCGAGTGTCCAAAGACTACAAAACTGTTTCCTGACATGTGCTTAGCATATTTAAATTGCTCTCACAGTATCATCCTGAGAGCACAGAGAGCAGTCCAACTGCTCCACAGGACTGCAGAGAGGGAACCAATCCATCTATTTTCTCAATAATGGTGATGACAGAGATGGAATGCTGATTGCCAAATCCCAAACACACACAGGCCTCTCACCCAAAGGCCATGATGCCTTTGTCTTAATAACAGAATAAACCCAATCCTGTACAAACAGGTTCTTCAGGGTGCATATTTTGAATGGGGCAAAGATTAGCTTTTTGTGGGAGGCTTTCCAGGATACTGGACAAAAGCATGCACTAGAGACTCACTAGGTAGATTCAAATATTCTTTCTACCATTTACTAACTGCTTGATCTTAGTCAAGTTACATAAAAGGGGCTGTGTGGGGAGGAGGGGCTCTGTTCCCACATCTGTCAAAGTAGGAACAACAATATACCTAACTCAGAAGGTGGCTGTGAGGACTGAATGAGTTACTACCTGTGAAGTACGTGGTATACTGTAGGTGCTTAATGTCACCTATTAATGGTGGTGGTGATGATGTAATTTGCTCAGGAACAACAAAGGAGGTATAAAAAATCCCCCCATTTTACAGTTCCTGTGATATAACATATTTTCTGAATAGGGCTTTATATTTATTCCATTTTTGTGCCAGGCCTACAAAGCCCTTTATACCTTTAAATAGCAGTGTTGGGAGCGACATTCTAGCAGGATCCTTCTTACATGCAGAAAAGGTTCATTTTACACTTGCCAATAGGAATGAAACTATTTCGCTGCCACAATAGCTAAGTGTTTTTCTAAATGGCCTATTTCGTCAACAACAATCAGGAAAGTGTAACAAAGTACAATCTCTAATGATTGTAGCCCGTGCTTAAGGTGAGGAAAAAAGTCAAAAAATTACACATGAGAAACCTGAATCCAGGCAGATCTTACTGAGGCCTTATCAACGCATTCCCCAAATGTCTGAAGAGTGACGCCCTCTCATTCTCGCTTACCTTTCCCCTCCCTGCCTTCCTCTCTTTGTTGAGCACCTACTTTTTGCCAGGCACCAGGTATACAGTAAGGAAGAAAGGCCAGTAATAACTCAGGATATTTTTTGGAAGCATTAAATAAATTTTTAAAAATGAGCTGGAATAGCTCCATGTGGAAAAGAGCTTAAAATTGAACAGCATCAGCAAAAATCCAGCCAAGCAAGCACAATCTTTAAGAGGAAGGATTTTAGGCTGAAAGGCAAACAATACTAGTTGATATACTAAAAAACACCCTCCCAAAGGAAGATGCTCTCTTTGTGGACAATCATATTCCCATTTCTATCCTGAATCTCATTAACTATTTCACTCCTTGAACGTTTTTACTCTTGGCAAGCCCTTCACAGCCCCAGGAGCTACTTGTACAAATTAGCTCTCAAATATAAGGCAGATGAAGTAATCTCATTGCTGCTAAAGTATAATTCTCTCTAATTATTGTAAATACCAAGTGTTAGTCCCTCCCTTTCTAAAAATAACACTCCCTCCCCTAGACACAGTGATGAAATCGCATACCGAAGAAAAACGTTTGCTTATCAAAGAAATCTTAGTTCCTTAATATATGAAATTTCTACATGGACAACTTTAAAGGGGAGAGGAGGAAACTTGAATATTAGAAACGTCACTTGTTTTTTGGAAGGTGCTGAATGCCAGGAATAAAAATCCCACTGATGATGTAGGTGGTTTAAATGCAGCAGCTCCAACTTGTCATGGCTCATCTGAGCACTGCACTCTCCTTGGCTCCGCCAGGGCTCCCTCCCGCAGACAGGCCCAGGATCTGCCATGGTGCCCCCTCCCTGCCTCTGAGCACACACACTTATTGAGAGCCACACACAGGCCAGCTGTGGTACTCACCATACTGTCGAATTCTACAGAGCCCACTATCCGAGACACCTCGTCAAACTCCTCAGGAGACATGGGGAGCAGGTTGTCTGTGGTCTGAAGTCTAGAAGGGTGACTAAAATGGGGAAAAAGGAAAGAGTAATGTCAACATCTGAGTGATGAAAGCACTAGTGCATACTTACACACTTTACCTTTTGTCTGTAATTGAATTATCACGTATCTTTTGTCTGTAATTGAATTATCACGTTATATTTTTATTTTGGGTAAGTGCATACACTTGTAAAATACATTTGCAAAAGTACAGCTCCTGGGAGGCTCATGTCCCCAGCCCAGCCCCTTGGGAAATGTTTCACACTCCAGGGATGTGATGAGCAATAGCCAGACTGCAATCTGCGCCGCTTCTGCCTGGGTAAGCCTAGGTGTGAGCATGTGCGGTGCACTACCCTGAGATGACAATGCCTCGTGGCTTACCCTGGACAGAAAAGCACCACAGAAATGTCTGGGGAGTCCCTCATCCCTACCTTGAGGTTTGAATGCAGATAAAGCTGCTCCACACAGTGTTTTTACATGAAGACTACATCCATTCACCCCAAGACAGTGCTGCAGGCCAAATAACTGACAATGACATTTCCAAAATTTTTTCTACCTTTTATAAAATGAAACAACAAAATCAAAGCAAGTGGAGACAATGTATCTCAATCATTACTTTGGCCTTTTCTAGATTGAAAAGAACTACTTTCCCACTCTGATCAATTTTTGCTCATTTTATTTACACTTTTTCAAAGGGTATCAGTTTTGGGAAAATTTATATACCTCAAATACAAATTTGGTTTTTGGCTTTTTTTTTTTTTTTTTTTTTAAAGGTAGTAAAATGCTGATAGGCAGTAACACAGGGATCTCAACAAGTTCAGCTGTGATGGCGACAGCAATTACAATGGAAAAGTAAAATACAAGCATCTTCAACAGGCCCCAGCCAGGAGCAAGGCTGGCTTGAGGTTTGTAAACATGTCACTCTTCTGTGTTCACTTACACTTCAGACACAGAAATCAATTCAGTCTTGATATATCCAGTTCCTTTAGGGCCATCAAGTTCCATTGGCTCTGGTGCTAGAAATAAACACATTGTGTATGCTTTCCATCAACAGAAATTACTTCAGAATAGAACATCAACTGTTCGGGGGGATTAAAGTTCTACTGTGTTTCTAGACAGCTTAGCACTAAAACTTTAAGGGGCTATAACCTCCCTGCCTGAGTCACCTAAAATTCTAGTGAGAATGCAGAAGCAACGAGAAGAAAAGGGGAGGAGATTTCAGCAGGACACTAGCTAGGAGCTTTCTCTTTACACAACTTGAAATCTTACAAGAAGTTGGAGCCCAAAATATGCAAAGTTCTATCCAGTTTATTGGCATTAGCCTGGCTAATGAATATTCACAGCTGTCAAGGTAAGGTGGGGGCATCTTCATTCCAAAGTAATTGTCCTAATATTGAGATTTCTGATTCTGAAAAACAGCTTTGTTGGTGTGTTCCAAACAAAACAGGTCTAATTTGAACTTTCTCAAATGCAATTCATTGACAACTGAGAAGCAAGAGACCTGTGTTCTCAGATGGGGCCTCCTCTTAATAATTATCTAATAAAAATAGGATCTAGTAAGTAATTGGGCCACCCTAAATGAACCACTTCACTTCTCCCAGGCCTCAGTTTCCTCAACTTTAACGTGAGCAAGATGCCTTCTGTTGGTTGACCACAGTTCCTTATTCTTTACCCCTTTTCATGTGGAAACAGTGATAGTAACAAATACACAAGACCAGCAATGGACTTTTCCAACATTCCTAAAATAGGAAATTGTCCATTCATTTCTTACTAGCTGTATCAGGCCAAATAATGCATGATGTTTCACCTGCGCTGAGTTTATGCCATCTTTTGAAAGCCTACTCTTACCAATTCAAAAGCAAAACACTGCATGGGTGGAGTTTCAGAATAATCACCCCCTCATCAGGAAAGACTGTGCCACGCTGTTACCACCTGCTTGCCCCCCTTACCTTCCTTTGGCCTGGAGTAATACTTTCCAAAGGCATGGTCTTTGTCAATATTTGGATACAGATACTTCAGGGGATTCTCAGGAATATTCTCAGCAGCCATGACTTTATAATTGCGAATGATGTCAGGGAAAGTAACAGCAGAAAGTTCTTTCTTCGTGTAGGGTTCAACCGCATGGAAGTCAGGTTCTAAAAAGGAGAAAAGCTAAGTAAATCCCACAGAACATCCCAAAATGAAAGAGGACAGAGAAATAAAACACTGCAGAGTTGATGGATTTGAGTGAACCTCATAAGAACTAATCACAATCTAAGCGTTATAACACATATAGTAGACTGCTTTATTTCTAAATAAATTATAATACTGTCTCAGGGAAAATAAAGGGAGGTATTATTTTCAATAACATTCTATTTGCCATTATTTGCTTAGATTTATAAATCTGGGCAAAAAATATTTATTAAAAACCTTTAAAAGCCTGCATCTTCAATGACGTGCTGCCCATAGGCACATAAATAACTCACTACTAAGTGGGTCATCTTGGCTTAAGCCACAGATTTAAATTACTAGAGATAAACTCACTTTCTGTTTTTCTTTTCATATTGAAAAATCTAATTTTTTATTAAAATAAATTGTGATATATAGAAAACAACTTTTCAAATTAAAAATGATTCTATTTGCTACATTTCCCTGTAACCCTTAATGTAATAAACCATGGTTTAATTTACTCCCGTTCTTATTCCCAGACTGAATTCAGATCCTTCTTCCTAGCTGATACAGAATCTCCCTTTGGGTGTCGACCTTCCAGAGGCCACAGTTCAGGTGCTCTGGGGAGCCTGCTGTGCAACATGAGACTGTGCTGCCATCCTAACCCTTCCTGGCTGGTAGTGTCCTGCTTGACCTTTCCTGGTTGCCAAGGGTTTTCTTCATCTCTGCTTGGTCTACTAGCTCTGTCTCTCAGCTGGTTCAGGAAGGGAACAGGATAAGAGGAAAAGGGCAGGTTCCAATGACTACTGCCCACGCCAGACTCTCGTCTCAGCCCCCCTGCTCTTTCCTCAGAAGAAAAATAGAACAAGAAAAGTATTCCAGAAAAACAAATAGAACAAGAGTATTCCAGAAAAATAAATAGAACAAGAAAGAAGACCATTCCAGAAAAAAAAATAGAAGAATAGTAGTCCAGAAAAATAAACAGAACAAGAAGGGTATTCCAGAAAAATAGAACAGGAAGAGTATTCCAGAAAAATAAATAGAAGAAAGAAGAGTATTCCAGAAAAATAAATAGAAGAAGAGTATTCCAGAAAAATAAATAGAACAAGAAGGGTATTCCAGAAAAATAAATGGAACAAGAAGAGTATTCCAGAAAAACAAATAGAACAGAAGTATTCCAGAAAAATAAACAGAACAAGAGCATTCCACAAAAACAGAATATATTCCAGAAAAACAAATAGAACAAGAGTATTTCAGAAAAATAAATAGAATAAGAAGCGTATTCCAGAAAAATAAACAGAACTAGAGTATTCCAGAAAAATAAACAGAACTAGAGTATTCCAGAAAAATAGAATATATTCCAGAAAAACAAACAGAGCAAGAGTATTCCAGAAAAACAAACAGAACAAGAAGAGTATGGCAGAAAAACAAATAGGAGTATTCCAGAAAAACAGGAGAAGAGGAATATTTCAGAAAAATAAATAGAACAAGAAGAGTATTCCATTTTGTGTCTACCCACTGAAAGTACAAAAATTACTAAAACAAATCAGTTTTTCCTCCTGCCCTTCAAATAGACCAAACTCTAAACAACAGTGAAAAGTAATCAGTTGGTCTTTATGATTTTTTCATTTACGCTGTTGAGCTTCACCCTCAGAAACCTGCTTCATAACACCAAGGTTTCTGGAGTCTTTTAGCCATGGACTCATTTGATTAAAAAGAAACCCAATATATGATAAAGATAAATTTGCAGCTGCTCTGTTTGAAGGCAGGGTAGACGCTGCCACTCGTCCCAACAGGTCCTGCATCAACTCCCTGGCTAACGATGTGTATGAAGTCTTCTCCCAAAGCCTGTCTCATCTGCACACTCTACTCTAGGATGACCCTAAGAGAATGTGGATGCTTACTCCTGTGGGAAATGTGATTCCTTCCAAGAATGGGTTGCAGATTACATTGACTCACATCCTTGATCTGCAGATAACAAACCTGATGCAAAGGAAAGAATTGGCACTGTCTTTTCAAAACCATCATTTCCACAATATGTTCCAGAGAGTGAACCACAAACATTTGTGGTGGTTTATTAAATCCTATCGGGGACTCATTTGGGGGAAGTATAAGATCTGCACTTTCATGTCCCAAACGCACTATCTGTATGAGCTGACTGGCGGTGATGAAGAGGGACTTCACACACATCGAACAGTGGGACTATGTGCTCAAACTCCCGCTCACCGCCTCCATTCTGGGACCGCTCCACCCATGTGAATGTGATGGCCCCTTCCCGGGAGCTCTCGCTGAACCGCAGCAGGAAGGTCCCCGGCTGCTGGTCCTTCAACAGGGCACGCTCTCGCTCCTTGCTGATGAAGCCCATGATGCACCTGGATATCGAAGAGACGGACGGATGGGCTTTTAGTTCAATCATGATTTCCATTTTCATGCTAACTTACAAACCAAGAAAATGGCTGGAATGTGAGAAAAAAAAACCTACGGTAAAAAACGTAGACTATTTTAAAATCTATTCAGTTGACACTTAAGGAAGCATTTCACTTATACATGTATATACTAAGGTTTAAAAAAAAAGCAATATGAACATGGTGTCAGTAGGATGCTACAGATGCTCAATAAACACGTGTGGGATTAATGAGCCTTTTATTGTTCCTTTATTATTTTAAAGCCATGACAATGTCTGAATTTATACATCTTTTTTACTGGAGAGGAAGACCTAGGCAATATATTTTCATATTCTAGCCCTTCTGATCAAGTTAAAACTTTTGTTGAAATATCAGCCGATCCTGGCAATAAGTCAAGATAGAAATGATTTACCCAGTTAAAAGGGCTTTTCTTCCTTCCTAGGGGCCACACAGTAGGTGCTCAAAAATTTTTTGTTGAGTGAATGAATGCATGAATGGCACTCGAGTTGTTTCTTCTTTTTTTAATTTAGCTTTGCCAATACACATACTTGTACTAAGAAAGTGTAAGGTTAATGTTATGAGGTTCTACTCTTCTGAAGCCCTGAAGGGGCAGCCTATAAATGTGCACTCCTGTGAGATTCACACACGCCTAGTCAAATACTGAAGCTGGACTCAGGCCTTGTCTCAACCTCGCAGCACTAAAAATATGTTTCAAAATACATCCATTGGTGGCCCTTACCCATCATTCCAGAGAGGGAGGAGGTGTTTTTTAATGAGTTCTAGGATGCTTTCAATCCACAGCCAGAAGGGAAAATTTTTATCATTTATATTTTCCTGAAAGTATACAAATGCACACATTATGAACAAAAATCTAAAACAGTGACTTACCACGGCCCCTCCCACCATCATCTGTAAAGACTCCCCAGGTGCCAAGGATGGAACTGCCCCATTCAGCACAGCAATGGGATCCCTCCCCTGGCAGGGAATATCAAGTTCCCTCTCGCTCTTATCAGCATTCAGACCAGGAGCTCTCCAGAGCTCTCCACTTCCCTGGGCTGGGCTCTGCTTCCCTTTCCAAACAGTAGCAAGCTAGCCTGGGGGTGACCTCCAGCGTGACTCACGGAAACACAAGCTGCCCCACACTAGCAAAATCCAGCAGTGCAAGCTGGTCCGCACTGTCTGGTGACTCCAGCAGAGTCTAAATGTTTCCCCCAGTGGGCCCCTCTGCTCAAGCAGGCCATTAAACTTGTCTGGCTGGTCAGGCTGTGCCACCCAGCCCAGAACATACATTTCACACAGAAATGGCTGAAACACTGCTGGGCAGGGGTCCAGCGTGAGTGAACAGAAGCCTCATTTCAGATATGAAAGAATGTTATCACTCAGGCAGGTGCTTCCTGTCAGACTCCTGCTCGGAGACCAACCTCCTGCACTGAAGAAAAGTAAACAACTTGCCCGAGGGGCTCCTTGGCCAGAGAAGAACACGCCAAAATAAGCAAACAGTTAAGTAACTGTCACAGCAAGAAACATGAGAACCTCAACGGAGAGCAAAAAGGACTCAGAGAGCATAAAACTCAGACAGTCCTCACCTTACAAAACCTTGTCCACGGAATGAGGCCATCGGGGCTGGCGTTAGGACCTAAACAAATAAAAACCAGATTTTTCAGCAAACAGAAACTGATTCTAAAGGTTTGGTTGGACAGATGGCTCTTGTATTTGCTCTCAAGGAAAAGAACCGAACACCCAGCAAAGACTGTATGTACACAGCTGACATTTTCGGATACCTTAATGCCAAATTAACTGAGCAATTACAATATGTGCTGTAAGAGGGCGGAATTTAAATGGTCTAAAATATGTGTATGTTGGTTTGAGTTTAATGGCAGAAAGGAATGGATGGCAGATTCCTGGGCACCACAATATGAGAGTTTTTAGGGAAAGCAGAAACATCACAAAGTCTTACCATCTGCTCTCTCCCTCCCCAGCCCCCCTTTTCCCTCCCTCTCCTCTAAAGAGAGGACAGTCCTTTTAATGCCCTCTTCATGTTACACTTCCTTCCAAGACCATCAGCTGACTTTGCCTTTTGCACTAAATCAAAGGTGCTCTGCTGGGCCTCCTAGAGAAGCCTCCCTATCCAGTGCCTCTTCCCACTGCCTTCCTCTGCTGCTCAGCAGAGCCCCCTCTCCCAAGGACCCTACAGAATTTTTTTCAAAGTTCAACCTGTGCCCAAGATCACCCCAGATCTTCAATGTAACTGATACTTGACTTTACAAGTTTATTTTAGACATTATTTATGCATTTCCCTCAGCTTTCCTCCAAATAGGACATGGGCTCAGGGAGTCTGATGCAAATCAAAAACCAAGTGAGAGAAATGAGAGGAAGAAGCCCAGGGGTTATTAGCTACACAAATTAAAGCAGCCTGGGCGAGAAGAGGCGGTAAGCCCATTATCGGTCTTCAAAGAGAACTACAAATAAGCCATTACAGCTACAAAAGATATCCTTCTTAACTCTCACCAAATAAAGAAATGGAATAAGGGGATTTTATACTTGTATTAAACAGCAGAAGACCACTACTGTGACAGCTGCATAGCCAAGAGAAGGCACTGTTGAAAGTCACTGGGTTAGGAAGAGCCTACTGCTGTTTGGAGTAAATGCAGTGCTGCTCTACAGAAAGCAAATCTGGATACAAGTTGTCCATGGATTTTTAAAGAAATAGTTCAGATAGCCTCAGTCACTGAAAGATCTGACCTTGAGACTAGTGGATCTTTGATTTGTTTAGTCTGAAGGACTAATAAATGCACTGACATTAACCACTGAAAGGGAATCATCTACCACTGTCTAGACTCTGTCCAATCAGGCAAAACTGCAGATCAAAAGAGGCATCCTCTTGTGGGGACGGCATCCTCTGCTACCTGGGCCCCACCTGAGGCAAGGGCCTCGGGCTTATGCTGCAGTGGGCAAGCCCCAGGACTTTATTCTCATCAAGTCAGGGACTTCCTTTTTTCTCCCCAAGGTTAATGGTTAATAGGTCTTCATCTTTCTCATCCAGGGACTTATTTCAGCCACAAATAATATATTTTACATAATTCATAAAACTTTCCCTTGGGAATCCATCTCAGAAATATTAATATGAGACAATGAGGAACGGATTCATTTAAATGTTATCAGGTCTATATTTCTTTCTAAGGTGATATATGATTCTCACTTAGCTATAATAAACTATAGCTTGAAAAGCTGACAGATTTTAGTACTTTTTTACCTTTAACAAAATAGCAGAGGGGAAAAGAGCAATTAGAGAGATATTTTTATGAATTTCAATTTTTATAAACATAACAAGTTAATATGCATATACCAAGAAGCTTCTCTCCCAACATGTTCAGCTGGTCCACATTGAGACCTCTTTTGGTGACAGAAGAAAACTGCCAACTCAGCACTTCTGAAAGCTGAGCCCATCGTGCACATGGTGGAGTCAGGAAGAAGGACAGATTCTAGAGAGAAAACACCCAAAATCTAAGGGTTACTACAGAGACACCAGTCACAAGTGTGGCACTAAAACATATGTCCATCCCAAAGTTCAATTCTAGTTTATATGACACACAGGTGCTTTCACAGTTGGGGAAGAGAAGTACAGTCAATTTTCATTATTTACAGATTCACATTTGTGAACTTGTTTACTCACTAAAATTTACTTGTAACTCCAAAATCTAAATACATGGCATCTTTGGGGTCATCTGAAGACACACCTGTGCACACACAGCAGCACACAGCAGCAAAGAATTCAAGTCTCTTAACACTTACGTTTCCAACTGAAGCCAAACAAAATGACACTCGCTTCCTGTTTCACCTCTCATAAGAACAATGTGTCCTTTTTGAAGCCTATTTAGTGCCATGTTCTTTGCATTTTGTGAGTGCTGTTGGTGATCACTGTTTAAAATGGTGCCCAAGCATAGTGCCACAGTATGGTCTACTGTTCCTAAGCATGGGAAGGCTGGGATGTGCCTTATGGAGAAAATACATGGGTGAGGCAAGCTTCACTCAGGCATGAGTTACAGTGATCCTGGCTATAGGTGTAATGTTAATGCCTCAACAAGTGTATTAGATAAGGTGTCTTTAAACAGAAACACACATAAACAATGTTATGCATTGATGGGTTGACAAAAATGTTGTGACCAGAGGCTTGAAGGAACCTAGCCTCGTAGTTCCCTTAGGAGCAACAATTCATTATTTGCTAATTAAGTGTTCCCGGTGACTTTAAAAAACATAAGTACTTTGAATAATTATAAATGACTGTAATTAATTAACAGTGAGTATCCACACTCTAAGAATGGAGCATGCTTGTTTAGTAGACGTATACATTTTAAAAATAATAACAATAAAGTGGTATGGAATCACTGACTGCCCTAGCTTACCCACATGGGAGAAAAATCATAATTCTCATTTCAAATACATATCCACGCTTCATATTCCAAGATTTACTCAAGAGCCTTAGAAATACCACAGGAGCTTTGTCACTTCTCCCTCAACAACTGGCCATTGGGGCTATTTCAGAGATGCAGCAGCGAGAGCATGGGGTCTCTGCTTAACCCTGGGACCAAAGCAAATGTGTTTTCCATACCCTGGGTTCCGCCACCAGCATGTTGTACCAAAGGATGGAGGCCCAACCGCTTGGGAGCTGGCTGACGTTGGAGATCACCACAACAGGCAGAGAGGTCGTCTAAAGGATGACAAAGACCTTGAAATCATCCGAATCACAGAAATGTCACCTTCAGATAACTGCTTAGCCTCAACTAAAAGCAGGGTATTATCTGTAAATTTGTACATATTTAATACTCGAAAATGAGAAATGTTAAGTTCTGTTCTTTTGTCCAGTTTAACTTGTCTTTGATGTATCTTTCAGTTAAGAAATAAGTCCCTAAAAATAATAATAGCTACAATAATTAATTAAGGGATATGCAATATGAGAAGATGAAAATTGTTACAATGAAAACATAAAATGTGGGGGGAGGGCAGAGCAAAATAAATAAGTCCCAATGCTTAATGTAAAAAAAAAAAATTAACAGCTATCTCAACTGGAACTTTTAAGTTATTGAATTTGAAGGTTAATTCAATTCTCTAGCTTTCTGGACCATAAATTAAGGTTAAGATAGTATTAGCTGAAAAAGATCATTTTAAAACAATTAGGTAAATACCTCTAAAACAAAAACTGAGAAATAAAAATACATGTAACAATTAAAAGTAAAAATAATGAAGTTTTCCAACTCGGGACCATAAAAGTCTTACCTCGAGGTCAATTACCAAACCAGGCTGGCACAATTGGGTTTCAAAACTAAGGGAGTGAAGCTCTTCAGTAACAATGAGAGGACCCTTGGAAGAGAAAAGGAAAGAAGAAAAGAATATAATTATTCACAGATCCTGAAACTTTCAAAAGCCCAATTAACATTGCAACAGGCCACAGAGATCCTGGACCCAATCAGCGGCAAGTCTGAAGACTCAATATTCAATCTCTCCCAGATTTAATGATTCTGAGTATCTCAATGTGCTCTGAAAGACAAGTGTCTGAAGTTATGGCAAGGGTTATAGATTCAGAGCAATGAATGTCAATGGGGAAAGAGCAACTAATGGCTTTGTGACCTAAGGCTTCTTGACCCTCAGCTCTGTCTGCCTGCCCAGTGTGGCTGCACATCTCAATGCAGATGGGTGGGGAGGAGGTGAGAGGGCTGGGAGTAAGTGCATACTTGTGATTGTCTACTGCCTACCGGAAGGGCTGACTCGCATCAACTTGGCAGGTCACAAGGTGTCTTGGTTTCGGTAGAAATGGAAAGATTTCAAAGTGCCTTCATAGACATTACCTCATGTGAGCCTCACAACTTAGAACCAGAGAGGTGCAACGGCTAGACCCAGGGAGGTCAAAACATAGTTCAGGTGCACACCAGGGCTAGAAGGCATCTTTGCACTGCCTGGGCCTGTGTTTGTCTCGCTGCTCCATGTGACCTCCACTGGTCCTGGTGTGGAAGGACTGCACAGTGTGTGCATAAAGGACGAAAGTGTTCTAAACCGAAACAACTCCAGATATTTCATCCTTTGTCCATAGTTCATTTCTGAATGCATCACAAACCCAACTCCTTAAGGATCACGTTGTAGGAAGGAAACTGATGCAAAGGCAATGCTTTTGGTAGGGGATGCAATGGCCGAAAAGTCCTCTTGGCACACAGCAAGGCAGTCATCAAAGTGGCCTCTCGTTCCAACTCTGACAGTAACTCTCTGTGCACCCTTAGCTAAATCCTGCAAACTTCCTGTGACTCAATTTCTTCACCTGTAAGATGCGAAGATTACAAAAGCCCACAATAGCTACTCCACTGAGTTGTCCATGAGTGTCTAATGAATTTGTGTGCAAAATCGTCTGACAATAGTAAAGCACAAATGTGGTGTTTTTACTGTTGTCACAGATATGCTAAGTACCCAGCTCCTTTGCTGCTCTTCCCTGATGGGTCTGAACTCCTCTGTGAGATGTCCCCAGCCATCAACTGACCTGCCCTTGATAGACAGACCTGCCTGATTTGGGCCCATTCACAACATAAAGGGACTCTCACCTCATTCGTTCTGGTGCCAGCATTTTTCTGTTCTTTCAATTGCTATAAAACAAATAATCATCTTAGTAAACACCATGGTAATGGTCAAAGTTGCTATCTTCATTTACAGATGAGAACAAAGTTAGGACTAGAAAGAATGACAGATGTGACTTTATCTTTAGAACGCAGAATATGGGACAAATTGGCCCTCGTTCAGGGTCCATGAGCAGAAGCACGTTTCCCCAGGGGCCTGATGATGCGGATACCAGTCTGGAGGGATCTCTTGGAATCGCAACCAGCTCCTCTCCTGTGTTCAAACTTTCCCTGAATGATTCCCCATGCTCCTTCGTTAGCTGTTTCATGCCCCGAAGCTCAGGGGACAGCTTCTCCCTCCCCTTTCCCTCAGCAGAGTCCTCCAGGCTGGGCCCAGTGACTCCAGGTCCAACTGCCCTCAAGTGGATGTCAATCCCTGGGCTGTCAATCCCTGAGCTGACGAGCGAGCAGGCTGGGGCCCTGAGGGAAGCTCTGAATACCCTCAGGGCACCTGAGTTGGGCTAAGCTTTCGAGTTAGGTAGAGCTTCCTAGCTACGAGGCTTGCTGGATCACAAAGTGGTCTCTAGTGAAAAAGGATGCCCTTAACCTCCTGCAGGTTCTGGGCCCAGGGAAAGCTTCGGACTCAGCACCCACAGAGCCTCATAGCAGCTCCCATGTTCACAGAGGAGGAAAGACGGTGCAGCCCACATAGAGCACCCCGCTGGGTCTCCACTGCCTGCGGAATGAGCCCTACTGCCCTGGAGAAAAGGTGGTAGAGTCAGGCTGCCATGGAGGCAGGGGCTGTGGGCAGGACCACCAGGAAGGGGAACACGGGGGCTGAGGACTGAACCCTGGAGTACAGGACCACACTTGGATCACAGTCAGGACACAGGAGCCATAACCTTTGAGAAAACTGCAAGCGTCTACAGTGAGTGACCGTGGGGATCACGCAGGCAGCAAGTGCAAATCATTTACGTAAACACAGGCTTAGAAAATACTTTTACTGCGAGTGATACAGCCCAGAAAACAGAGTGAACAGTCGTGGGATAAGGAGGAGAAACCAAAATTCCCCAAGTGCTGGTGACAGGAAGACACCAGCCACAAAGTCTACAAACCCCAGCAGGGGGGCATCCTCCACATGGCAACATGCCAAAAAGGGTCGCTCTATTGTCAAAAGTCCTAAGAAACCAGAGACAACATAGAGAGAAAACTGATGTCCCTACCAGGTGCCGAAATTCAGCCGCCAGACTGCCATTGGTGGACTCCTCCATGTTCATCACTTTTGTGTGCGTGCCCAAAATGTTGAACTTCCTAAATCTATACAATATAGGAAAGAAATGCTGAAAAGTCTTCCAACTATTAAACAAATAAAAATATAGCACAGTATAGCGTAAAGTACATCACGTACCCTTTTACTGTATTTCTCTCATTCACATCTCTGCAAAAAAAAATATATATATATAATCACATATGTGTATTTAAAATTTGAAATAAGGTTTAAGAAAATTCTAAGAATATAAGAACATAAGAGTATAAGTGAATGATAAATAAAAAATAAATTGACACCTGTGGATTTGCAGCCTTTCATTCACTCCCTGCTTCAATCTACGCATACTAGGTCTGGCAAGTATCACTGAATGACCTTTGGCAAATAAATGGTCTGGGCCTTACACTGTTCATTTGCACAACATACTAACAGTGCCAACCTATAGGACAGCATGAGGAATAAACTAGTTAATTCCTCACCAGTACACCCTCAATAAATGTAAGCATCAGCACTAGTACACCCTCAATAAATGTAAGCTATTGTTATTGTTTTTTGAGCAGCTACTTGGTGCGAGGCCCTGCACTAAGCACTGGGGATCCAGCCGACAGTACTGCCCAGTTGTCACACAGCTCAGAGGACTGCCAATGTGACCATTTAATCCTCATTTGTATTCTCTATGATCATTAATGCTCTCATGAAAGTACCAGAAAAGTCAGTTATCTGGGGAAAGTGGCAAGTTTAAGTTTTAAGTCTGAGGTTAAAATTTTGAAAGACCTTACACTTCTATATCCAGTGATTACTTTGTCATGTTCTGGCCAAATAATGTATCCGAATGTCCCAGATGTAGACTAGAAATCATGGGCTCACTCACGGATCTATTAGTTCCCCTTCCTTTCCAATCTCAACCAGAAGTTCAATGCTTTTGCGAATGACAATCACCATTAGCTATGGAAGGGACCTATTTTCCCGTTTGGAAAAAAAAGAATTGAAAATAAAAAGAATAGTATGATAAAAGCTGACTTGTCAAAGCTAAGAAGACAGTCAGAGCTGGAACCAACAGAAAAGACACAAGGGCCTGCAGCAGCTGAGAGGAGCTGAGCTGATGCAGAGGATGGTAAACTGCAATGACCACACAACCCTTGTGCTTCCTCCCTTTAGGAAGTAGGACGTATTTCCCCATCCCCCGAATCTCAGCTGGCCTTGATTTGCTTTTAGCAACAGGATGGAAGGGAGTGATGCTATAGATGTTCCAAGGCTAGCACTCACAGGCCTTGTTCATTTGGAACACTGTCACCATGGGAAAAGCCCAGGCTAGCCTTTTTGAGATGCATGAAGAAGGACCTGGTTATCCCAGCTGAGTCCCAGTCATGTAATAAGGCGTTAATAGAGCACCTGGCTCCAACCAAGCTAGCCCAGACCAGGACAACCTACAACTCACAGAATATGAGAAATAATGAGTTTTTGAGTTTTTAGCCACTAAGTTGTTGTTTGTTTGTTTGTTTGTAGACATAGTCTCACTCCGTCACCCAGGCTGGAGTGCAGTGGCATGATCTCAGCTCACTGCAACCTCCGCCTCCCAGGTTGAAGTGATTCTCATGCCTCGGCCTCCCAAGTAGCTGCGATTACAGATGCACACCACCACACCTGGCTAATTTTTTTGTATTTTTCGTAGAGACGGGGTTTCGCCATGTTGGCAAGGCTGGTCTCAAACTCTGGCTTCATGTGATCTGCCTGCCTCGGCCTCCCAAAGTGCTGGGATTACAGGTGTGAGCCATTGCACCTAGCCTAGCCACTAAGTTTTGGGAGTGGTTTGTTAGGAAGCAAAAGCTAACTGATATACCAAAGATAATGGCAGGGAAGACAAGGCATAGACCATGCTACGAGGAAGAATATTCTTATAGGAGTGGGAAAAAGCAAAAAGCCAGAGGAAAATGATTTGAATGATCATAAATCATTTTTGAAACTTGCCAAACAGTATGTGACACAAGCTAACAAAAACATTAAATATGGGAGGGGTGGGGGTAGCCATCTTGTTCCTTAATGAGAGTGGCCAAGTCAGTGCCAGTCCGGGTCTAGGGTCTCAGGGCAAAATAGGATGGGGCTGCTCCACTTGGACCCCCAAGAGAGATGCCCATTCCTGGGTTCCCACTGCCCAGAAGAGACAAGAGTGAATCCCACAGGTTCCACACAGTCTTCCCCAAGATGCTGCTGACCTCACTCCAGAAAAAACCCCCAAATGACCACAGAATCACGGCAGCCTGGATGTTCAGCCTCGGGTTGGATGAGGGGCCTCTCCTTTGGGGCTGACCTAGGAGGAAGGGGTGGCATGCCAAGTCTAGCCACTTTGAGACTTGCTGATTACAATCTCATATGCATAAAGAGACACTCACTTTTTTGTTCATTTATAGTCTAAAAAGGCACAGGAATGTTGATACCAGCTCCAGGAGAAGCTCCCAACATCCACCAAGGGAGCTGCTGATTTAAATCTGCTGGGGTCATTTGTGATGGCCCTGGTGGATCTGACTAGAAGTCTCTGCTCATGTGCAGCATTGTCAGGACTCTGGGTTCAGCCCTGGGGCCCTAGGGAGGCAAACTTCCACCCAGTATAGACCCTTCCACAGCTAGTGAATCTGCTTATTTAGTGGAGGAATCTGTGCTTGAGTAACAAAATCGACATTTCAATAGTACATGTATGTTACATAATGTTAAAGATATCTTACTTATCAAATAAGACTTTGACTTTCAAATTATAATTCAGCTCTTGCAATTTCACCAACAGTCTGGAAAGAAAAATAAAAGCCATTAGTTAAAAAAAATTATCTGTTACAATTTATTTATTATGCCAATTCCCTATTAACGTTTAGATAAACCACTCCCCCTCCAGTTTTAGGGTATTACCAACAAGAAAACTGACAGTTTTGTAGATCTACTTAAGTTTTTGTAAATGTATTTGTAAGAATATATTCCTAGCTGTGGAACTGCTTAGGAAAAATTGTAACACTAATGTTACAATTTTTCATGCAGCCCTGATTTTACATTCCCACCAAAAGTTAATGAGGGTAGCTGTTTACCTCTATAACCTTGCCAATATTGAGTTTCATCACAATTTCGACTTTTGGCCAATTTATATGGATGAAAAATAGCAAACATTACTTTCTACTAAAACTTGTATCTAACCTTTGTCCTCTTGGGAGACAATAAAAACTATTGCTCATAATCAGAAAAAACTGTGTCACATCTATAGTCACCCCAGGGTAGCACGGAAAGATGGAGGGCAGGTGAGAGGGTATGCCTCTGCTCCACTGAGCTGGAGACCTTGGGAAGGAGACCCCAGGGCTCTGTCTGCTCCGTTCAGTGGAGCAGGTGGATGGGATCAGATTTCTACTGTCCCTTCCAGCTATGAGTTCTAGAATTCCACGAGGGCTTCAGTGTGACATTGTACCTACCAGCCAGGGAGGGTTACCCAAAGACTTAAATCAGCAACACCCCAGAAAAAGGACCCGGGCCAACTCTGAAGGCCAGTCCAGTTCTTCAGCGTCTAGCTACTCATCATAAGAAGAACGCTTAAAGCAATGTGGCCATTCAATAGAAGAAAAGTAAAGCCACGTATTCCTGGAAACGCTTCTACAATTATTATCAAGGAGAAAGGCTACAAAACAATGTATGTAGCCTACGCTGAGTTTTTAAAAAAGAAATATGTCATATTTGTGTGTGTGTGTGTGTCTCTATATGAAATATTTGT
This sequence comes from Pongo pygmaeus, assembly GCF_028885625.2. Taxonomy (NCBI): domain Eukaryota; kingdom Metazoa; phylum Chordata; class Mammalia; order Primates; family Hominidae; genus Pongo; species Pongo pygmaeus. The sequence continues at coordinate 90,974,046 of NC_072384.2, forward strand.
GTAGACATGGAATCCTAATTTTTTAAAAAGGAAACATTATGTCATATTTGTGCGTGTGTGTTTCTGTATGAAATATATATTTGTGTAGACATGGACAAACTCGTGGGAGGACAGGCACTAGGCCATTTACTGTGGTGGTCCACAGATATTTATATCACGGACTGCTTTGAGAATCTGATGAAAGCTATAAATCCATCCATCAGAAAAATGTACATGTTATAAATCCACATTCATACAGCTTCTGGGGTTCATAAGGCTCAGGTTATGAGCCTATGCCCAAGAGGGGTGAGGCAGCCAGGAACTTTTACTCTCTATTGAACATATTTCTGCAATTTGGAATTTTGTTTTCCTGTGAACATGCGTTACATTTATGATTGGAAAAACACCAGGAGTGTGTGTACATATATGTATATTGGTTACATTTCTACTATGAATATATTAATAAAAGACTCTCAGATATTCTCAGTAAGAGTTCATATTAAAATGCCCCCTGAAAAATTATTTCCTCAAAAGCACCCTATATAACAGTTTTTATAAAAGGAAACTAGGGGTACAAGCTACATGACAGGTGATGTATGGGATGCCATCTTTCCCTTGTTACCTCAACTTCACAGTGAACTGGACCCCTGTCTTCAAGACCAGCGGCCTCTGAGGGTGCGTTGGCATGCAGGGCTGTCTTTCCACCACAAACGAGCTGCAAATACCAAGCAAAGGATAGATACGTTAGCATTTCCATTAAGGTTGAGGCAATCACAATGATCTTCCTGAAAGAAAAAAGGGGGTTAGAGACCACGACCTAAAAAATTGTTTGAAAGATTCTGATAAGTTGGATGAACAAAGTGATATTTTCTAATTAGTAAAGAAATCCCAAAACCTAATAGGGACTTAACAGAAACAGAATAATTGTAATGATCTGTGAAACTATTACATTGAAACAAACATACAATGAAGGCTAGGCACAGTGGCCCATGTCTGTAATCCCAGCACTTTAAGAGGCTGAGGTGGGAAGACTTCTTGAGCCCAGGAGTTCAAGACCAGCTTAGGCAACATAGTGAGACCGTATCTTTACTAATTTTTGTGTTTTTTTTTTTAAATTAGCCAGGCATGGCTAATTAGTCCCAACTACTGGAGGGCTGAAGTGGGAAGATCACTTGAGCCCAGGAGGTGGAGGCTGAAGTGAGCCATGATCACACCACTGCACTCCAGCCTGGATGACAGAGTGAGGCCCTGTCTCAAAAATAAAAAATAAAAAATAAAAACCCCATATTTAATTATGTTCATTTACATGTCAGAATTAAGAAAAAAATGTGCACTCAAAGTACAAGTAATGTTTTTAAATTTTAAAAAACCCAATATACAGGACTTCTTGTTTGAACATTAGCCATAGGGAACCAAGTACATTTTTTAAAACATTACTTCCAATAAGTACGATATTTATTAAACATATCTTCAGTTGTTTTGTTACATAGTATGCAACAAATTACAATATTCTGCAGCCACAAATTATATGCAGAGTATGAAGAAGCTATTAATCATAGTGTAATCTTTCCATTTATAACTCTACAAGGAAGAACTAGCAAATCAGATCTTACATATAACATCTCACTAAACTTTACGCATGGAAAGTGACAGACACTGCTTGTGCTGTTTGATATAAAATGGCTGAACTTCATCTTCAGAAGACTAGACCTGACATCTAAACACGCCAATATAAACATCAAAACAAAATATATTCTAACCAACCACGAGAAAACAGTCTGATATCAGGAAAATACATTATTTTATAAACCAGCACACAAAGGTTTAAAACAGTTCTGAAAATGAAGTTAGCTGTCTTGAGTCAAGAGAATAAAAAAAAAGTCAGTATTGACCATTTACAATCTCTGACCCCTGTGGATATGGTAAGCATCTGTTGTAGTGCAGCTACATACAGTACAATTCAGGCAATTTTGTTTCTTCACTTGGGTTCAGATTGCAAATTCATTACTGTGAGAAAAGGATGGAGGCAAATTTTAGCAGGAACCTCCACCTGACTGCTTCACCAGAGTGCTCTGAATTTTAACACTGGACTTCTCAGTACCACCAGCTGTTGCTCCAGGACCCATTAGCTTTTTAATCTCAGCTGCCATCATCATGGAAGACAGTTCTACATTCGTTGCATCCTTTTTTTTTTTTTTTCTTTCTTTGAGACAGAGTCTTGCTCTGTCTCCTAGGCTGGAGTGCAATGGCGCAATCTCGGCTCACTGCAACCTCCTCCACCTGGGTTCAAGTGATTCTCCTGCCTCAGCTTCCCGAGTAGCTGGGATTACAGGCACCTGCCACCACGCCTGGCTAATTTTTGTATTTTTAGTAGGGATGGGGTTTCATCATGTTGGCCAGGCTGCTCTCGAACTCCTGATCTCAGGTGATCCACCCACCTCGGCCTCCCAAAGTGCTGGGATTACAGGCGTGAGCCACCGCGCCCGGCCTTGTTGCATTCTTAACACTGGTTTCCAAAAACAGAATTCCAAGGGAATCAGCAAATTCCTTTGCTGTTGTGTAGTCTACTACTTTCTTTGTGGTCAGATCACACTTGTTCCCTACCAACAATTTGTTGACGTTTTCACTGGGATAATGATCTATTTTCTGCAGTCATTGTTTAATATTACTGAAGGACTCCTGTTCTGTCACATCATACACAACTAGGATGCCATTGGCTCCTCTGTAATAACTGGAGATGACTGTTCGAAATCTTTCCTGTTCTGCTGTGTTCCATATTTGAAGCTTGATTGTTTTCCTGTCTAACTCTATAGTTCTTATTTTGAAATCCACACCAATTGTGCTGATGTAGCTTTCTGTATATGTATCATCTGCAAACCTAAGAAGGAGGCAAGACTTTCCAATCCCAGAGTCGCCAATCAGAAGTAATTTGAATAAATAATCATATTTGGGATTCATGCTGGACATGTCACTGTAGCTGCCACTGCTGCCACAGCCACCCTTGCTGCTACAGCTGCTGCCCTGACTCTCCGCGCCAGGGGTAACTGAAGGAAAGGAATGAGATAGGCTGTTCTGGGAGAGCAAATGTCTTCCCCCACTCTGTCCCCTGGAACACAATCAGCAGCCGCTGCCCCTCAGCTATTGCTTCCATTCAAAATCAAGTACATTTTTATCATGTCAAGTTTGCATTTAAAAAAAAAACTTGCAATATGAACCCTTCTTTTCCACTCAGTGACATTTATCTATCTACTAAGTGTGTCTAGAGCACCTACTGTTCACAAGGCACTGTGCTAGGTCCTGCTGGGGGAAAAGGGTGACAAAGGCTTGTCTCTGTCTTCCAGAACCTTATGATATTAAACAAATATAAAGAAATACATAACAACTATATAACAAAAGGCAGAGTAGGAGAGGAACGAAGGGTGACCGTAGGCCACAAACGGAGACAACATCTGTTTGGGAAATCTGGGAAGATTAAATGATGAGATACAAGGTGAAGCTTTTGGGATGATACAATTTTGAAAGCAGGTACACGAAAACAAGGTTCTAAGGAAGAGGAAGTATCCTCAGGACAGCCACAGAAAAGCAAGTGTGCGGCATGGCCCCTATAGGAATCAGCAAGAGGTCAAGTTTGCCTAGAAAGGGGTGTGTGTGGACATGAAGCGTGGAGTGGTCAGCTAGGTCCAGGCTGCAGAAGGGGGGCCGTGAATGCCCAGTTGGGCATTCACTTGGATCAGCAGGTGATGAGGAACCAGAATGGAACTCTGCTCTGGGACAGCACTGGTCACAGGGAGGAAGGACTGGGAAGGAGGACTGGTGGGGAGGCTGGGGAAGAGTCCAGAAAGGAGGATTTGAGAGCCTGAGACATAAGGAGGGGAGAGGAGGAGGTGAGGCATGTTAGGGTCATGGCGGAGACTCAGCCAAAGGGGAAGGAGGAGTGGAAGGTTACTACAGCTTCCAGCCTAGCTGGCCGCAAGAGTGAAGAACCACTGGTATAACCAAATAATTCAGGAAGAGTCATTGTCATTAAAAAATGTGAGGCCAGGCACAGTGGCTCACGCCTGTAATCCCAGCATTTGGGAGGCCGAGGAGGGCAGATCACCTGAGGTCAGGAGCTGGAAACCAGCCTGGCCAACATGGCAAAACCCAGTCTCTACTGAAAAAAATTAGCCAGGTGGGGTGGCGTGCGCCTGTAGTCCCAGCTACTTGGGAGGCTGAGGCAGGAGGATTGCTTGAACCTGGGAGGTGGAGGTTGCAGTGAGCCAAGATCATGCCACTGCACTCCAGCCTGAGTGATAGGTGAGACTCCATCTCAAAAAAAAAAAGAAAAAAAAAAATATATAAAACACCTGTTAAACCCTTGTAAATCATCTGAATTATGGTAAAATGTTCCTCTGTATAGACTGATTACAGAAGGTACAAATAAATGTCCCTTGAGTTACCTCTGAATGAGCTGCTGGAAAAGACTGAAGGTGCGGTCCCATAACACTTGTTTGTTTTTTGTGATAGGGTCATGTTCGTAGGTGTATTTCTGTTCCAATTCCTCCAGCTTTTTAAGCTGCTGCCGAACTTGCTGCAGACTCTCCGCAACTATAGTGAACCTGGGAAGACACAAGACACAGATGTCTCTATGAGAAGCAGTCCAGAAGCAGCCTGGATTAAAGGGAATCACGGTATATTAGTCCATTCTCATGCTGCTAATAAAGACATACTCAGGACCGGGGAATTTATAAAGGAAAGAGGTTTAATTGACACATAGTTCCACATGGCTGAGGAGGCCTCACAATCATGGCAGAAGGCAAATGAGGAGCAAAGTCACATCTTACATGGTGGCAGGCAAGAGAGCTTGTGGAGAGAAACTCCCACTCATAAAACCATCAGATCTCGTGAGACTTACTACCATGAGAACAGTATTGGGGGAACCACCCCCATGATTCAATTATCTCCACCTGGCCCTGCCCTTGACACATGGGGATTATTACAATTCAAGGTGAGATTTGGGTGGGGACACAGCCAAACCATATCGCATGGAAACCAACAAGTGGTTATATGCAACATAAAATGTCACCTAGGATGTCATGCTCTGCCCTCTAGGGAAAAACAAAGGGAAAGAGGCTTGTGCCAGCAGTAGAAGCTTTGTTATTTGAGGAGTAAAACTAACATGCACTGACTGATTACAGCCTAGATCAAAAGCCTCTACACACCACTGAGGCCTATGTGAGGAGAGATGGGTGGGGGCAGGGCTTCTAGGTGATCTGTGACTGGCGCAGGGCAAAGAGGAGGCCAGAGGCAGGGAAAACAGCAAAGCAGGTGCTTCCGGGTGATGCAAGAGGCAGCGAGGAGCCACTGCAGGTTCTGTCAAGAGAGTGGCATCAGCAAGCAGTGTCTCGGCAGGACCAGTCAGAGATGCACGGCAGAGGGGCAGGAGGAGACACAGAGAAGGGAGGCAAGGCCAGGGACAGGAAGAGAGGAAGAATGACGATTCTGGTTTCACTCAACTGAAAGGAGAAGGCAGTATGCTCAGTCTAGACCCTAAACATATAAAGCCAATGAGTAAACCTAGTGATTGCTCTTAGTCTTCCTTCCTTACAGTCAACTGCTAACAGCAACACAGGCTGGGGAAACGCTGTTTTATTCGCTTGCAGTAATGACAGAAGAAAACCTTTTAAAAGTGTCTTCTTCCCTGGGAAAAGTATCTACTTCACTTTCTGATTTTACTCGATCCCAGTTCAAAGCCCTGGGACAGCAGCCCTTCGTCAGGAAAGGAGAAGGCAGGATAACGGCTGGCTGAGTTCCAGAGGAGAAGCTAAACCCGTGTCCCCAACTCTGCTTGCACACAGAGAAAATGACAATCCTTAGCACAGTGGGAAAACTAGAGGGCATGTGTGTCCCTACAAGAGGCTCCTGTGGTCTAGGAGGACCACTAGGGGGCTCTAGACACCCCAGGGCCTCCCTGGCCACCTGAAGGGCTTTAGGGTTGTCAGTATCCCTCAAGGCACATGAGGCGCACTAGGCTCAGAAGTTCTGCTCTAACCCACAAGAAACCTGGGGTACCTACAGGCAATTCACAGAACAAAAATAAATGGCTGAATATTAATTGTGATTTTTTTAAAATTGGCAATATAGAAAATAACCTCGTGAGATCTCTGGTCCTTGGACCCTTAGCTATTGTCCCAGGCCACCTTCCCTCACGTTCACTCTGTGATCCCAAGTTCAGCTCCTGTTGCCCCTCACCTGGACCACACTAATATGCTAATAGTATTCCAACTGGTCTTTCTGTCTCTATCCTATCCTCCAGGCTGTGGCCAGAGTGCCCTTTCTAAATCGAAGATCAGAGAAATACATCTCCTGCTTAAGAAAAAAGCCTGCCTTGGCTCAGCAGTACAGCTGCGTACATCTCCCATTCCTAGCATGGTGCTGAGAATCTGCACCATCAGGCTCCAGCATCTCCCACCGGGTCCACTTTCCTTCCCATCTCCCCAGACACCCCACTCTCCAGCCACCCAATACAGTCCCTGCAGGCTCCCACGTGTGTGCCTTTGCACACGCTGTGCTCTGTGCTGGAAAGCGCTTCCCCTTGATCTACGTGGAGTAATCCTAGTGACTTTTGAGTCAGCACAAGGCCACTTCCTCTATGAAACCTTCCCTGGAGATGCTTTCCTTTGTCCTCCACAGAACCCTGATGGCCTTTTGCTAGAGCGCCTGGATACTTTTACCACACAGAATTATTACCATGTCTACATCCCCCCTCCACACTGAGAACTCCTTGTTGGCAAGGGCCAAGAATCATTCATCCTTGTGTGCCCAGGTCCTACAGTGCCCGGCACACAGTAGGCATTTAATAAGTATTACTGGATGGATGACTGAATGAATGTTTCCTAACAAACTATTCTGTAAGCCTAGAAACATGCCTCAAGCTATTTTGTTTTTAAGGAAACATTAGGAGTCAAGTCGTTAAATGTGTTCTGTAACGACCATGTCACTGATGTTTTGTACAGTCAAACGACACATCCCTTGGTACAGGAGTGCTCCAAACCAAGCAGACGTGGCTGAACGTGGCGAGTCAGGAATAACACTGTGCTTTCCAAGGGAGTGTTTCCAGGGTAAGCAGAAGCTGGACTACGTCAAACTCTATACTAACGTTTTGACAGGGTCCATTCAACTAACACAGCTCAAAGGTACATTTATGTGTTTATGTGGTTAGCCAGTCAGCTGCCAGTTTTCCGCTTTGGAGAATCTTACCAGTTCTGCAGCTGATCCAGGCAAGCATTGGGCGGCCCCCCAATACAGGCGCTCTGCTGTCTCCGCTTCCACTCCACTAGTTCATCATTAATCAGGGCATTCTGGGTAAGTTCAGTGACATTCAGCAACTCTATTATTTTGTGAACTACTTCCTAAAGGCAGTAGAAGAAACGATGTGAAATAAATTCATTTTTAATCACTGATTTTTAAATTTTTTTTTAAAAGAAAAGCAAATATCATTTCATTCTCAACTGGGGCTCTAAGCCAGGTGGTTATAAAAATAATTTTTCCTCTCTTCTAAACTTTGAGTCCATTATTTACAGTGTATAACAAAAGTGGCATGCTATTCTGGAAAGTAAATAACTACCTTTCTCTTATTGTCAAGCATTAAATACATCTTCTTGAGTAACAGCTGTTCTTGTTTCTGATCACTCTTTGCCACACCATTGGTCTCGTGTTCTATAAATTGAGAGACAGCCAGTAAATATATTTATATAAAGAAGACAAAACCAACAAAAGCCAAGATTCATATAAATTTAGGATAAATATGACACAAATGCTGCCTAGTGACAGGTCAAAGTTTGGCTTTCTTCGATCTTTAATAAACACGAAAAAAAAGTCCTAAGTATAACAACTAGACACACTGCAACAAAATACTTGTTTTCAAAAATCAGCTGGGCGCAGTGGCAGGCGCCTGTAGTCCCAGCTACTCGGGAGGCTGAGGCAGGAGAACAGCATGAACCCAGGAGGCAGAGCTTGGAGTGAGCTGAGATCTCGCCACTGCACTCCAGCCTGGGCAACAAAGCGAGACTCCGTCTCAAAAAAAAAAAAAAAACAAACTTGTTTTCAGTGACCCATGTAAATCAGACATAGTAGTATCTGCCACTTAAGACACTGTCAGGTAATCACCTAAATAAATATAAACAATGGAATTCAAAACTTCAGATAAAAAATGTATACAAGGCATAGCTGTAGCTTTCAAAGAGAAGTAGATGAGTAGGAAGTAGTAGTTGAAGTTGCTGTCTCTCATACTTTCTACTCAAGTCATACTGATAATCTCTGCCTATGAACCATGGTATACCCCAGATGATGAATACAATAACAGCAGTACCCTACATGTTCTACACAATGTACATTCTTGAGTTCTTTTCTGTTGCTACTCTCATTAAAAACACACAACAGTAACAAAATACAGTAAAACTGCTTTAAAACATGAGAAAAATACTGAGCTTATCTGCAGTGTATACACGTGGACCTGCAACGTTTGAAGAAACCTGAGATATTAGGGCAGGGGAACTCCACATATCTACTGCTCTGTGTCAGTCAGTGGGCTAGGCGCAATAAATAAGGTGAGTAACACATAACCAGTGGTTATCAAGTAGGGGTCACTGACCCCTAGGGGACTTTTGGCAATCTCTGGAGACAGTTTTGGTTGTCACTAGTGAGGGCTCCTGGGTAGTGCTACTGGCATCTGGTGGGTAAAAGTCAGGGATGCTGTTAAACACTCTACAATGCCAGGACAGACCCCACAACAAATTAGCCCGAAATGTCAATAGTATTGGATGTTAAGAAACCCTGGCCTGGGTTATCAAGGAAGAATTCAGAGTCATAAAATAGTCAGCAAATAGAAAGGAGTAATCATCTTCGTTATCTAGTGTGAACAGAAAAAATTACAGCCAATGGGCACCACTTCAGTTGTGAACTCTTACCTCTGTTCTGCAAGGTTTTGCATTTGAAGTCATATTCATCTTGTAAATCTTCCAGGCTCTTGATTTCATGCTCTATACACTACAAATAAAGATGTAAACATGGTTTCTACTGATCAGCAACTTCCAAAGACTTTAGGCAACAGAGTATTGCTTCTATGGAACCCAGAGAAATGTGAAAACAATTCCAGCTCCCCCAAAAAGAGATCTGACTTGGAGAGTTCTAATCATATACATGAAATAATTTCTATTTCATTAATAAGTATGTCATAACATTTTTAAAAAAGCAAACGTACAGTAATTCTCAAACTGATTTGTATGTCCTTAACCTGGTTCCAGCGCCTAAATTTTGATTCTTCCTCATCATCTTTGAGACTACCTCTGAGATATGATTTAAGAACTCCACTGTGAAGCCCACAGCAGGGTGGGAAAAAGCTCACAGAAAATTTCCTCATTCCTTCCAAGTAAGAAAAGTGACCATACATCCCTGCTTTACTGGGACAGACCTGGTTTCATACTTGCTATAATTACAAACAGTGCCCTCTTGGCGGCTCAAATGCATCTCCATCTGGACAATAAATTGTACGTTCATTCTACAAATAAGCCTCATTTGTTTAGAATTTAGTCACATTTCCACATATTCTTCTCTGGATTTCCATGGCTATTTCTAGACTGGGCTCACTCGATTTCTACTTTAATGAGATGTTTCCCTAGGAGACCGCAGGATGAAGTTGCTCCAAAGAATGTGGAGTTTGGGAAGATGCTGTCTGAAGCATATAAGTCAAGGCCATACTGGTGTTACCCAGAGATCCACAGAGGACCAAACCCCTAAGCTGAAAGGCCTTTTCCACAAACACAGGCCTGTGTGAAAAAGAACTCCTCAACCCTCCCCGCACCAGCCCTAACAGTAGAGAGGAGTAAATGTGCACCATCGAGGGCGCCAGAGCAGCCCTGTGCTTCCATAAATTGACTTAGAAGTTTTACCCTAAAATTGCTGTGGATGTCTTAATCAGAAATGTATCCAAATTGCTTTCAATAAAATGTATTTTTGTTCCTCTTCCAAGTCTTAGGATAAAACAGATGATTGGGAAAGATGGGCCATGTTTATCCTGGGGCACTGTGATTTGAGAGGTGTGGACATAAAGGCCCATTTAGAGCAGCAACATCTCATTTACTGGGTACTGGGCAAAGTCAACATTTACTGCATGATCTTTCAGGGAAGAAAAAGATAAACTCAATGTTTGGCAGTTATAAGAGGCCATTCAAAAAGTCTATCTGGTCATTGATTTTACCAATTTGTTTACTTATAGCTTGAGACTTCTGCAAAATTTTTCTTCCCAACTACTTAAAAGACTGAACACAGTTACTAGGTTTACACCCCAAGCAATTGAAACCTTTTTTCCCCTACAGAAAGTTTCAGAATAAATGCATGCGTTTACTCAATACTCACCATAACCTTGTCCTTCACATTTCTGACTTTACTGTCAAGCTCTTTCTGTTTGTCTAACATCACTGTGCTCTGAATATTCCCCGACTGAGCCTGTAATGGGAAGGGCATGATTATAGCCATCATTTTCTCCAGGGTGTGTACTTGCTGGTTACACTCCAAAGTCAAGTCCCCACCTGCCTTCCAGACCTTCTCACATGTACTACAGGCTTCCTGCTTATGTGTCAATAAGAAATTTTTCCCAAGGCCCTGGAAAATGCTGGCAAACTGTTAACAAGGTTACAAAAAAACTAGGCTCAATTCATGTCTAAAATAAACAGTATTTCTGGGAGTTTCCATTAATTCATACAGTTGCATGGTACCACACTGGAATTTAGTTCACGGTTTCTCAAATACTATACACAAGATTACTCTTATTAACCCTGTCCTTATTTATCTTAAAGTTTTCTGATTCAAAGTGTGGTCCTCAGACCAGCAGCATCTCACCACCTAGGATCTTGCTGGAATATCTCAAGGGCTAATAAGATTATGGGATCAGAAAACCCTATTTTAACACAATTCCGGGTGATCCTGAGGTATACTGAAATATGAAAGCATTCCATTAAGGCCATCAATGAAAATCTGCTACTATAAAGTCAATAATGAATATAAACCCAGACTTGCCTGGGAGTATTCAGTCCTATTTTTGATAATCAGAACACTTAGAAGTGACAGGGTCTCTACTTGCTTCATACACCAGATTACCCTGCACATACTTACAAGGTACTAAGTAAACGTCAGGCAGTGTTCTAGGCTCAGGTGTTATCGAGTGGTAACCAGTGGTCCCTGTTCTCATAGAGACTGAATTCTAGAAAGATGTTATTTTTTTAGAGTTAAATCCCCCACACAGCAAAAACTGTGCTTGTCAACCTTTCTTACACAGTGCCCTATACAGCACAGATTCTATGGGGGTGTTTTTACATATGCAATTCTATCAATCTTTTCTTCTTTATGTCTGGAATTTTCCTTATATTAGCCCTTCCCTATTGACATTACAGCATTCACTCATTTTTTTCCCTAGCACTTGCAAGGTTTCCTTTTTTTCTTTTTAACTTTTAGATTGCTGATATATTTGTTTATTCTCATGATCAGAGTGAAGTATGGGTCCACTTTTTGCTTTCACTTTTTTTCCAATTAGCTTTCCATTTGTCTTAACAACACTTACTGAAAAGTCCATTATTTTCCCCAGTGCTCTGCGCTGCCAACTTTATCACATAAATTTCCATATGCACACGGGTTTCCTTCTAGATTTTTCTTTTCTTTCCCATTGGCCTGTTTATTCATAAGCCTGAACCCTTGAAGGATGTCTGACTATAGAGGATTTACAGTCTATCTAGTAGGGCCAGTCCCATTTCATTGCTCTGCTTGTTCAGAAGTTGCCTCGCTACTCTTGCATGTTTATTTTTTATAAATTTCAGAACCAATTTGTATAGCTCCAGAAAACAACTTGTTGGTATTTTTATTGGGATCACATTAAAATTACAAGTTAACTCAGGGAGAGCTAATATCTTTATGATGTTGTTTTTAATTCTTATGCTTCTAATGGTTTTCTCTTGTCTAATTGCATTAGCCAATACCACCAATACAATGCTAAATAGCAGTGGAAACACAGCATCCTTGCTGTGTTTCTGACTTACTGGAGTTTTCCCAGTTAGGTAAGATACTGTCTCTAGAATGGAGATATACATATTTTTGTATGTTAAAGAGGTACCCATCAATTCCTATCTTATTCAATGTTTTTATCAGGAATGAGTATTGAATTCTGTCAGGTCTTTTCAGCTTCTGTGGAAGGAAGTAAATGCTTTTTTCTCCTTGTAGCTATTAATTTAGTGAATTGCATTAATAGGTTGCCCAGTCATGGACTACCCTTGTAACCTATAATAAATCATATTTGGTCATGTCCTTTCTTAACGCAGTATTTAATTCTGATCCCTAATATCTTATTGAGGACTTTTATATTGATACTCAGCAGTAAAACTGGTCCATAATTTTTTGTTTTATCTTTATCAGGCATACGTCATCAAAGTTATTCTCTCTTCATAGGAAGTTTCCCTTCATGTTATATATTTTCCAATAGCAGAAGTTCAAAGCATGTGAATTGTATCAGCTGTAAAGTGTGTATTAGAAATACATGAATGTTATTGGTATACTCTGTAAGTCCAAGGTGCCACATATCACTAAGTGACAAAAGGGGTTTCTCTGGGCAGTCAGAATAAGTTGTCACTCTGAGCAGTTCCATACAGCTTTCTGCCTGCGCAGGGAAATCTTTGCTGTTGTCTAATTCTGATATGGTTTGGATCTGTGTCCCCACCCAAATCTCATGAATTGGAATCCCCAGTGTTGGAAGTGGGGCCTGGTGGAAGGTGATTGGATCATGGGGATGGTTTCTCATGAATAGTTTAGCACCATCCTCTTGGTACTATCCTTGTGATCATGAGTTCTCACGAGATCTGGTTAAGTGTGGAGCACCTCTCCCCTGCTTCCTCCTGCTCTGGCCATGTGATATGTGTGCTCCCCCTTCACCTTCTGCTATGACTGTAAGTTTCCTGAGGCCTCCCCAGAAACTGAGCAGATGCCAGCACCATGCTTCCTGTACAGCCTGCAGAACCGTAAGTCAATTAAACCTCTTTTCTTATAAATTACCCAATCTCAGGTATTTCTTTATAGCCATGCAAGAACAGACTAATACAACTTCTAAGCCAGCAGGATGTGGGCACCATGTCCTGTGGGCTTTGTAACAGCTGGGACACTACACCTAGAGAGAGGGACCAGGCCACTGGAGAATTCTGACTTCCCAGGCCTCCTCCCAAATGACCAAGGCTCGGTTTAGAGAACAGGGATATAAACAATGACTGTAAGAGAGCAGCTACATCCCCAGCTTCTACATCCCCTTTCTACTGACTTGCTGGGAGATGCTTGGTGGAAAAACCTGGTGACTGTGGCAGGCCTAAGAAACCTCCTGCTTCCAACTTGGGCAGCAGTCCCTCCAAGTCACTCAAACCCTTGGTGTTCTCTTACCCCTTCCTCTCATCCCTCCCTGCTTCCCTCCACCCTGTCCCCATCTGCTAAGCAGATGCTTGGCTGCTCCTGCACACTTTAGTACTGACACCACTTTCACAGTGAGTCCTTAACTTTTTAACTTTCTAAGAAACCAGGAGTACTGAAACCACGGGAATGTCAAACACTGAAGTTGGAAGGGACTTCAGCTGTCATTGACTCTTACTTTCTCGTTTCACTACTGTACCTCTAGAGACCTTGTTTGGATGGGAACTTGGTTACTCCAGACCCCAGACCAAAGAAAAGTCTTCTACTCAGGAAGGGGGTCCTTTTCAATGGAATGAGCAGTTGTCCAAGTAAGGGAATAGGCACTCCACGGGTGTGAGAGGTTCCAGCCAGAAAGCCCTCATATCCCATCCCACAGATTAGAAAACTGAAGAGTGACTTCTCCAGTGAACTAGTTTTAGAGTTGGACAATACTGGGTTTAAATTCCAAACCTACTTCTCATTAGCTCTGTGGCCCTGAGCGAAGTACCTAACCTCTAAACCTTAGTTTTCTCATCTTTAAAATGGGTACAAGAATACCTAACTTCAATGATAGTTTTGAAAGTATTTACTCAAATGAAATAATGTTTATAAAGTGCTTAGCACAGGGCCTGAAACATGATAAGCACTCAGCATATGGTAACCATTAGTCCTTAAGAACACAAAGATGGAACAGAAAAGGAAGCTTAGAATCCACCTCATGTCTTTCCCTCCCACCTGAAAGAAATTCTCCCCATCCCTTCAGACCCTATGGACCTAAATTCTTGTCCAGACATGCAATGAGCTTTTTCACCACAAAGAAAAAAAGAAAGAAAAAAACTTAGTGTGCTGTAAGACAGCACACGAAACATTTATAGTCTACTAGAGTGTGTATAGCATAATATTCTCTTAAATGTATTTTCTAAAAGCTCTTATATTAAAACAAAAAATAACGGGAACAATAATTTCCCATCTCAGCATGTCTACAGAATTCTGTGGTCTCTAAATGATCTGAACTGACTTGGAATTTTGCATGTTTTTAACTTGTTGAATCTGTTGAATCCCCATGTACCTATCACACAGTTTCAACAATTAGCATTCATGGACACCCTTGTTTCATCCCTATTCTCCTTACTTTTCTAGTCCCCAAATGGGATTATTTGAAGCAAATACCAGACATCACATCATTCCATACACATTTACTTTAGCATGAATAGAATATACACAGTCATGTACTACATAACAATGGTTCAGTCAATGATGGACCGCGTATATGACAGTGGCCCCATAAGATTAGAATGGAGCTGCCCTATATGGGGATACCATCTTTTATCTTTTACACACTATCTGTACTGTACCTTTTCTATGTTTAGATACACAAATAACATTGTGTTACAATTGCCCAAAGCGTTCAGTACAACTTCATATTGTACGGGTTTGTAGCCTAGGAGCAATAGGCTTTACCATATAGTGTAGGTGTATAGTAGGTTATACCACCTGGGTTTGTGTAAATGCACTCTATAATGTTCGCACAAAAACGCAATCACCTAGTGGTGCATTTCTCAGAATGTATCTGTGTCATCAAGTGATGCATGACTGTATTAATAAAATAAAGTTATTTCAACAAGGGGGGAAATGGTGAGGAAATGTTTCTGACCTACCTAGCCAATAGTTGGCTAGATAACTTTGGAAAGGAGGCACCTATTGTGACTTTTCCCTTTCCCTGACATCCCCAGATACCCAGAAACTTCCCTCACACCCTAAGAAGGCTTTGTAAAGGTGTTCACGGACTCAGGTGTCCTCTGAGAGGCTCAAAACAATCCCCAGATTACCCACATTTTTAATGGGGAGGGAGCTCAAAAGCTGGTAAACCTTCAAGATCCAAAGCCAGGGGATGGGGTTCATGTGGGAGAGCAGAGGTCACCTACTCTGCTGCCAATGCCAACTCTGGGCCAAGGGGACAAATGTGAGGAGGACATGCTTGCAGCTGGGGGAAATAGGTTGTCCTTCTGCCCATCTTTGCTCCTGGCTGTCCTTTCAAGTCTATTAGAAATACAGAGGAGGCCCACGCATACTGCTTTTAGGATGGAAGCCCCATATAATCAAAATTGCCGGCTGAAAATCTCTCAGGTATATGCCAGGTTAGAGACAGGCACACCTCTTCCAGAGGAGACAACCTGGCCAGCTTCTCCTCCAACGTTGATATACACCTTTGTTCCCTAGGCTGGGTACCAGATGAGCTAGCCAGCTTGAGTTTAGAATAAGCAATATGTATCTTTACATGCTCAGTTCAGCAAGATGCTATCAGTGTGACAGGAGGATGGGAACTATACGCCTACGGAAGTGACAAGATTACAAGGACTGGGACAAATGCTCAGGCAGTGTGTGGAGAATGGCATCCTCCACCACACCTAAACTCTCTCCCTCTCCACTGTCGCACAGTTCACTTCGGTAGTTATTTGTTGGCGAAATGCACACGGGATGCATACTGTGTCCTCTGGCATCCATATAGGAATGGGCTCCTCCAGAACAATCCATAACATGGTGGCTTCACACTGCCTGCCTGTTGGCTTGTTGTCACCACCCCAGTGCTCAAGAAAGGAATACTAAATGCCATAGCAACTTCAAAACTCTGCTGAACCCTGACAACTAGGAAGGTTTGTATTAGGAGTAATAAAACAATGATCAAAAATCTTGATACTAGTACAACTCTGACTCATTTACTGTTTGATGTCTTGAATATTTAATAGGTATCTTGATCTTGCTCAAAACAAAGCCCTTGATTTTCCCTTCAGCCTCCTCTTCTCTCCACAAACCTATTGTGTCCTACAAAACTCCTGCCCCTGCCTCCTCCTTGCCTTTCCAGCTACGTGAACAGTATTATCAGTTTTCAAGGGGTTCTAGTAGCTGCTGTAGAGCCATCCTTGACTTTCTGCTCTCACTCCTGCAATCCTTGGATTGCAGGATATATATATATATCCTTCAATATAAGGATCCTTGTATATTGGTACCACATCCAAAGCATAACCTGAGTGTGTCCACCTCTTCCTACCTCCACTGATTCTACTGAGCGCAAGCTTCCACTGCCTCTACCTTGGACAGCTGCAAGGTAGCTATCCTCTATCTGCCTGCTTCCATTCCTGTGCCAGCAACTCAGAGGCCTTTCCTGACCCTGATCTAAAGGAACAACCCCACTCCCAGCCACTCCATGAATTCAGCATGTTATCTTCTCAGCACTTTATGCTACCCAGAAGTATCTTGTTTATATGTTCTCTCTCCTCGTTAGAACTTAATTCCATTAGATTAGGATCTTTCTTAAAGCCTGGTTCTATAAAATCTCTAAATCTGATTCTCCCACTTCTTGGAGCTATAAAATTAGAGAGATATTCATCATTGCTTTGACATGGGCCCCAATAGTATTTGATGAATGAATACATTTTTATTTTATTATAATTTTTGTGTTCAATGAGAAAAAAGTACCTGATTAAATCTCTGGGCGTTTTCCAGAATTTTCCTTTCTTCCTTCAGACAGCTGTAAATGATCATAGACATCTGGATTGGGTCTTCCTGAAAATTATCCTAGATTTGAGTGGTTAGAACAAAAATAAATTAAAATGCAGAATGTTTACATTATTGTGTATTGTAAGTTGACATTAATTTGTTTATATTCTCTGGGAAACCTCATCTCTCATCTATTAAATTCTATATAAGCTATGTTTGTTAAAATCAAAATATTTCTTTCACGAATTATGACAAAAAATGCTTTAACTTTCTAAGTGCAGGTACCTAAAGTACTGTTTGATTTAAAAACAAGTATTTTCACATATGGTTCATATAATATTTTTACTTTAATATCTTTCCATATTTCTGAAGGCCAATTATCTTCTGTTAGGATCCCAAGACAATGCAAATGATATAAAAACTATACATGACATTCCTCAATGAATGCATCTGTTGGTCTAAGCTTTGAACTAGACCAAAGATATTCATCTAGGGTTTTCTGTTGCCATTGTCAAAGCTAGTTTGCAAAACACTAGCAATAGCAATAATGGCTCTTTATACAGGTACATTCATGCAAGGTCTGTATGAGAGCAAATTTCTGTAAAGTTAATTTGATTTCCCCACTCACTGGTATATAAAATCATAAATACATTCACAAAGGAAAAAAAAAAAAACTTCCAATTACCTAAGCTGAAAAGTTCAGTTGTATTGTATGAAAGAAGAAAATGATAACTTTCACCTCCATTAAAACAGAAAAGTTCTGTTATTACAGGACATAAATATGATAGCCACGCCAAGGGCACGCTGGGAGTACACTTGAAGAACCCCTAAAACTCTGTGGCATGTTCTCTCATGTCTGGATCTTTCTTTTGACTTTCTCTTCCAGGAGAGGCCAACTCCACCAGAAGCAAGGCAAGGTGGAGTCTAGTTCCTGAAGTCACCTGACTTCCTTAGGTGAAAGTCAAACCTTTCTGGTTTTATTCCTCATTTGCATAGCAACGACCTGAACCTAACCACTAATGTTCCCTGGAGCTTTAATGTATCACTATAGATCACTGCTCTTAAAATGTAGCCCCTTTTCTTTGGTTTAAATATTGACAATTTTTAGTAAAACAAGATTATAGCATCACATTTTTCTCAGGATTACTGACACCTAAGAGGTGATACACTTAACCCAAATATACACTTAACCCTAAAAATTCCTTCTGTGTTTATAAAATAAATTGATATCTTATTTTACTTATGCTATATTTACTGATGCTGTAAATAACATAATGGAGTTAGTCTCTATTACTTCTCTAAATACCAATAAGTGTGTGCTCAATTGTATTTGCTGAATGAAGAAAACCGCCTTCCATAAACATGAGAACATTTCAACTAAAATACGAAAACCAGGTCATACCTGAAGATTACGCTTGCTTTTCCTTATGTTATGCTGTAGCAAGAAGTTATTCTCCAAAGAAAAGCGACTATATTGATCATCCAGCTGTGATAGGAGGTCATGAAAACGGATGGTGGCAAATGAAACATCATTGGCAGCGTGCTCCCTAGGAGATTTAACATTTACACATTTCATTCTAGAACTAAATGTCTATGTAAAACAGACAAAACAAATGTTGGTTTCCTTATTGAAATTATTTAAAATAATGTAAGTATTTTCTTAGGTTTACTTTCTTCTTTTGAAACTGATACTGCTTTTAGCAGCAGTTTATGTGGTATTTCTCTTATGTGCAATTAGCACGAAAAATTCTAGAACTCTAAAAGATTGTGCATGACAGTGTTCATGGTGACTATCTCTGGAGGGGGAAAAGTCAACAGGGGACCCTTCACTTTCTATGTCAAATACTTTCAGGATGCTTTTAAATCAGCAAATAATAAATTTTAAAGTAGAACACCTATCAGTTAAAAAAACGCCCTTGATTTTACTACCTTCTTCATATTTCTAATCAATGTTTAACCATTAATTTGGTTTTATTTCTTTTAAATTACTTCTTTCTATAGTCTGGATCCTAAGTTGGAAAATAATTGGTGTCAGTATTCTCTAACTTGTCCAAAGCATTTAGGAGTATCTATCATAAATTAAATTTGACAAAACTACATAAAAGTGCTTAATGACTAATATACTTAACTTTGTTGAGACACACGTCATTTTTTAAATCAACAAACTTTTCTACAACAAATAATTCCAGTGGCCATTGATGGAATTCATCTTCCAGTAAACATGGCCCCAATTCACTTAATCAACCAGTATTTTTAAGGTGTAAACTTCTTCTTCTGTCTAGTGAATTTTCCTTACCAGTCTTGCTTTTCTAACCACTGTGCCAGGTATTGTCTGATTTCCATGGGAAAACTGTCATCATAAAGCTGGTGAACCTGCTCCAGGAATTTTGAGTCAAGCTGCTGAAGTTCGTACCACTGAGACATCCTATACGGAAAAAGAATATACATTCTTTCTATGTATACGGAAACCATAGCTCCAAAGAAAGCCTTCCTAGCATCAGGTTGTACTCTTAAATATCTTGCTTAATCCAGAACATAGTTTGTCCCAGGAATATTTTATTTAAATGGCATTTATAGTCTAAAGCCTGTTTTTAATTGAGTTTGGGGATCAACTTTTTTTCTCCTCCACGAAACACATCTTCATGTCTTTGCTTATTGTCAACATATCAGGGCAGCCTTCTCTGGCCTCCTTATTTAAACTGCAACCACCTCCCACCCTGGAAACATGCTCTCTCTTTTCCCTGGTTTATTTTTCTTCATAGTACTTACACCACCATCTGACCTACCACATATTTTATTTTGATTATTGTCTGTTTTTACCACTTGAAGGGATGGATGTTGGTGGAGGATTCTGTGCACTGGTGTATTCCCAGAAAAATGTCAACCACATAGTAGGTATCCAATAAATACGCCTTTAAAATGAGTTTGTGATTTTATCAAATAAATACATGAAAAACATTATTTTCATCAGACTTGCTTTAAGACAAATCACAAGACTCTCCCAAAATTGCTCTCCTACAAATCACAGTACATTTGTAATTTAACTCAAATATTTTCAAACTTCTATTTTATATTTATGATTCTTATGGTAAAATTCATTATTTTTCTTATACACATTTAAAAAGATATATTTTCTTCTTTGCCTACTACAAACAATAAATCTCGCATAAAGAAGTAATGATTTTTAAAGATTAAAACATCATTAAATGTAATTTAAAAGGATAAAGTAACACTTAGCTTTTTGGATAACTGTTAAGTCCATTTTTATACAGTGATCCTAAAGATTAAAAATCACAACAAAAACTTGATATAAGCAAGTCCTAAAATTCATTAGGAAAACGGAGAGTCTCCCGTGACCATCATGTAACTTAGAATTCATATCAGCACACAGCTGGCAATACGCAGAGCGGACACAAGTGAATCTTGTCCTGCCAGACGTCTGGGGAAGGGGTCTGGATTTTCAAGTAGGGCATGGAAGAGTGTGTATGCATACTTGTAGCCGAGCACATGTACGCAGGCATGAAGTCACGCCTCCTCCACAAATGTCCTTCCAAAGGAGTGTGAGGACATGTCTGGACTATAAAGCTAGTTATCATCATATATACCAGTAGAAATGGACCCAAGCCCAGCTGTGGCTCTCTCCCTCCCTGCTTGGTAACTAATAAGGATGTACCTAAAGCAGATATGCTGGACCGTCAGCCAATGGGAGCTGCAACGCCTCTTATTAGCCAAGTGAACCCAGGTAACTTACTCCCCTATCAACAAGGTGTGTGTGTGTGTGTGTGTGTGTGTGTGTGTGTGTGTGTGTGTGTGTGTGTGTGTGTGTGTATCAACAAGGTGTGTGTGTGTGTGTGTGTGTGTGTGTGTGTGTGTGTGTGTGTGTGTGTGTGTGTGTGTGTGTGTTTAGTAGACAGGAACTTGCTCTGTCATCCAGGCTGGAGCGCAGTGGCAGTGGAGCGCAGTTCACTGCAGCCTCCAACCCCTGGACTAGAGCAATCCTCCCACCTCAGCTTCCCAAGGAGCTCAGACTGCAAGTGATATGGTTTGGCTCTATGTCCTCACCCAAATCTTACCTCGAATTGTAACATAATTCCCACGTGTTAAGGGCGGGACCAGTGGAGGTAACTGAATCGTGGGGGCAGTTTCCCCCATGCTGTTCTCGTGATAATGAGTGAGCCTCATGACATCTGATGGTTTTATAAGCCACTGGCATTTCCCCTGCTTGCATCCATTCTTTCTCCTGCTGCCGCGTGAAGAGATGCCTTCTGCCATGCAGAACTGTGAGTCAATTAAACCTCTTCTCTTTATAAATTACCTAGTCTCGGGCAGTTCTTTATAGCAGCATGAGAACAGACGAATACAATAAACATGAGCCAAGACACCTGGCTAATTTTTAAATTTTCTGTAGAGACAGCTTCTCGTTATGTTTCTGAGGCTGGTCTCAAACACCCGACCTCAGGCAATCCTTCCACCTCAGCCTCCCAAAGTGCTGGGATTACAGGCGTGAGCTTCCCCACCCTGCCACAGTTGGTTCTTAAGGCTGGTTGAGCTAGTACATATGTAGCACCTGGCACAGAAGAGGTGAATTAATAAGCTCATGTTTGGGCTGGCCAGGTGGTTCACGCCTGTAATCCCAGCACTTTGGGAGGCCAAGGTGGGCGGATTGCCTGAGCTCAGGAGTTCAAGACCAGCCTGGGCAACGTGGTGAAACCTTGTCTTTACTAAAATACAAAAAAAAAATTAGCCAGGCATGGCGGCGTGCACCTGTAGTCCCAACTACTCGGGAGGCTGAGGCAGGGGAATTGCTTGAACCCAGGAGGCGGAGGTTGCAGTGAGCTGAGATCGCGCCACTGTACTCCAGCCTGGGCGACAGAGACTCTGTCTCTAAAAAAAAACAATGAATAAATAAGCTCATGTTCACAAATCTGGAGTCAGTCTCATCTACTCACAAAACCTGTTACCAACTCAGGGAGTGGCATGGCCATCTCCCAATCACCGAGCTCAAATCCCAGATTTAGGGTTGATTCCTTCCACTCCATCCCAAGACCTGCTGCCTTCCTGTCTCCAACATTCTACCTTCCCAATCCAGCCTCTGCTGCCCACAGATTGGACCACATCAATCTCCTGTGCAAAAATCCTATGATTTGTCCATTCCTAGGTGGATTTCCACCCCACCCCATCTTCACCCATCAACAAAGCAACCCAGTCACCAAATCATTTACTGTTTTTCAACTGTGCCCAACATTTCTGCTTTGCTCCAGCTACTCGCCCTTGGAAACAGCCTCTCCACAAATTTTTGCGTCTCTAAATCCTACAGCATTCAAAGCTATGTACAAAAGCCCCTTCTTTCATAAAGTTGTCTGAGACTTACTCACAATTAAGCTTTGACTTGTGTCTCACTGAATTCTGTACCTCTATTAGAGCACCGGTTCCAGTTTTCCTTGTAAAGCTCTGTGATGCCTCCAGAGCCCCCGGCGGGGGAAGGTGGGTGGGGAGGGGGTGGAGTAGTGGGATATTTTGCTTTTTAACATCTTATGGACCTTGGACAGTGCCCTGCATAAACTATGTGCTCAAAACAGTTTGTTGAATTGAAATTGTGTACATTTCAGATGGAATTAGAAAGTAAAAAGCAAACCATATTATGATCTCACAAGTGTGAGTCCAGCATCCTCATTAAGCAATGGTTGCACAATGGACGGTGCTGGAGGCTCAAGTCCTATTTCTGTTCTATAAAAATAACTCCTTATCTATACAAACAACATTCGAAGCACAATCAACCACACCTCTGCATACCTACCCCAGAACTCTTCAGTACTGGCCAGAAATTTTTTTAAGACTATATTATTTTGGGGGTGGGGGGTCTGCAAAAACTAAACATCACTTTTAAACTCTAGGAAGACATTAAGCCCTTCCATCTTTAAACACTGAAACATAATTAAGATTCCGAAGTCATGTACTCATTCATCTGATTCCATGAACATTTACTGACCTGCCACCTTGTGCCCCAACAAGGGCCTGGGGATTCAACCAAAGGAGCAGCTACGCACAGCACGTTAGGTGCCAAGACTGTCCAGGTTATATACACAGAGTGCGAACGTTAACCTAGACAGCTCTCGAGGATGGCATACAGCAAATGAAACTTTCTGCGAAAAGAAGAAAACGTGACTGATGGAAAGGGGTGGAAACGGGAGAAAGTGAGGGTAAATGGGAAGGTGCAGTGTCTTCTAGAGGAAAACTGTATTTCACAAGTCCTCTTCACTGCCAGAGCACGACTGGCAAGGACAATCGTGCTGAGCAGTGCCATCTCCGAGAACAGGTGGCACTGCTCGCACTTGGAATACTCGGGACGCGTTCTTTCTCTGGGATAACTATTCGCGGGTCAGCACAGATGGCCAGTCCTCGCCCGGCGTCAACTGCACGGCCCGAGGACTCTGTCCCTGCGCGTCCCACCCTCGGCACCCGGAACCTCACGGCCACTCACTCTGCGCGCAGGATCCGGAAGGGCTAGGCGGGGGCGCGGCGGTGCAGCCTCTCCCGGGCGCGCCGGGTCGCCTCTGCTTGGTCTGGGGTCTGCCAGGCGCGATCCCCCGGTGCAGCCGAGCCCCTCCGCACACTCTGCGCAGGAAAGCGAAACTACCCGGCCCGAGAAAAGGCAGCGCCGGCGCCCGACCCCCTTCTGCCCCCACCAATCACCGGGCGGCTCCGCGCTCAGCCAATT
Source organism: Pongo pygmaeus (assembly GCF_028885625.2). Classification (NCBI taxonomy): domain Eukaryota; kingdom Metazoa; phylum Chordata; class Mammalia; order Primates; family Hominidae; genus Pongo; species Pongo pygmaeus. The sequence goes on from NC_072384.2 coordinate 90,997,696, forward strand.
AGACGCGGCTGTTCCGGGGGCGCCACCGCCTCCCTCTGCGGGCCGCTGCTCCGCCCACACGCTGGGTGTTTCCTCCGGCTTCCGGCGGGGGCCGCCGGGTGGGTGAGCTGCAGCCCAGTCCCGTTTTGCCACGCTGGGAACTGGCGTTCTGTTTACATATCTTAGAGAACGACCAGAAGGACGTGCTATGTTTGCAGAAGCCCAAACTTGGAGGTCTCTGTATTAGCTTCATCGCCGAGAATCCAGGCAGAGGACAGATTTGGCGACGTCGTCATTCTAGAAGCTCCCTTTAGCAACAGACCTCCGTGTTGCTAAACCCAGGGAACGCTTTTCCGTTTTTCTCACTTGACAGCTCGGAAGCATGGGGCACAGTTGACGCCTTTGTTCTTGAAACACGTTTCTTCCTTGGTCATAATGATAATACATCCTCCTTGCTTCTTCCTGCCTCTTTGGCATTCTTTCTACATTGCCTCCACCTCCACTATCAAACCATTATATGTTAAGGTTGTCAGGGTCCAGACATTCGTCAGCTTCTTTACCTGGTCTTCTCCTAAACGCTGTGCTGTGGTGACCTCACCCACAGCTTCAATTTCCTTCTAGATGGAGGAGTCCTAAATGCTTATCCCGTCCACACCTCTCCTCTGGGCTTCACACCTGCAACCCCCACTTGCCTCTCCACTTGTATGTGCAGTGAGCTCTACAAACTATGTTCAGAACCAAACTCATCTTTCTCCTCAAACCTGCTCTTTTTCTAGAAATGGCACATGTCAGATACCTAGGATTCATCGTTGACATTACCTTCTCCCTCACCTCGCAACACCTGATCCTCAAATCTTATTGATTCTTCCCCTAAATATTTCCCAAGTCTCATTTACTCTGCTCCATCTCTTCTGTTGCCTCCTCCTGCAGTAGGTTCCCGAATGGCCGCCTCACTTCAGCCCTTATCTCCCTTTTAATCCATTCTCCATACAAGAGTTTTAGTGTTTTTTTGTTTTTTTTTTTAATTGAAAAGCAGATCATGTCATTTGCCAACCTGAAAATCCTTCCGTGGCTTTTCTTTGCTCTTATAAAATTCAGTTTCTTAATACATACTGTAAAGCCCTGGTTTCCCGATCTCTTTCTCCAACCCCATAATGTGACACTCTGCTTTGCTTACTTCAGCATTTAGTTCTTCAAATAAACCACACTCCTCAAACTCAGGGACTTCTCACCAGCGACTATTTGGAAAACCCCTTGAGCCAACATCTGCTTCACCCAACTCTTTGCTGGCTAACTCATCTTTTGGATCTTAGTTTAAAAATCTCAGCTTAAATGTCACTTCTCCAGGTTGGCATTGCTGAAGCCAGACAAACTAAATCTTCTTGGACTATATGCTCATAAAATCAATTAGTTCCTTCAAGTAGATGGGATTTGAGTCAAGCCTTGAATAATTAGACACTTTGGCGTAGGAGAAGGATCTGAATAATTTCCCATGGATATGCCTATATGTGTGTGTATGAGTTTTTTTTTTCTTTGCATATCTGTTTGTTCTTTTTGTCACACATGCACCCTCACAAAGCAAATTAGCAGTGAAACTAGACTTCTCTGCAAAGAGATGCCATGGCACCAGAAGGGTCCCTTCTGCTCTTACTCACCCAAGGACCAAGACAATGTTTTACTGTTCTCTGAAAAAAGCTGTATTAATCCGTTTTTAACGCTGCTAATAAAGACCTGAGACTGGGCAATTTACAAAATAAAGAGGTTTAATGGACTTACAGTTCCACGTGGCTGGTGAGGCCTCACAATCATGGCGGGAAGCAAGGAGGAACTAGTCACATCTTTCATTGATGGCAGCAGGCAGAGAGAGCTTGTGCAGGGTAACTCCCATTTTTAAAATGATCAGATCCGTGATACTCATTCACTATCACAAAAACAGCGCAGGAAAGTCTCGCCCCCATAATTTAATCACCTCCCACCAGTTTCCTCCCATGACAGGTGGGAATTGTGGGAGTTATCATTCAAGATGAGATTTGGGTGGGGACACAGCCAAACCATATCAAAAGGTGACTCTAGGAAGGGTAGATTACATGTTAAAATTTTTTTTTCTGGTACTATACAACTTGCACAGATATTAGCTTCAATATTGATGAAGGAACGAAATAATCCTAACATCTGCAAATAGGATTATTTGGCACTCCAAATCCCAATTTGGATCATCAAGATCTATGGATGCTTCCTTCCCTACCCCACTTTATTTTAGCATCCACAACAATATCCTACCATAGGCCTTCATCACTTGAGAATTGGAATGCTATGCTAATCTCTAGGTATACTACCTTTTTCTTGTCTCTTTCTCCTTCACTATATTTGCCAAATTAAATTCCTTAAAATACTGCATTGATATAGTCATTCCCTGCTCAAAAGCCTTAACAACTCTCCTTGCACGTATGATAAACACAAATGTTGTCTGCTCGTCTGGATCCTCCACAAAATGTCTCTTTCCTTCTTTCCGGCCTTTTCTGTCATTGTCCCATTTCCCAACTAACCTCGTCTAGCTCCAACACTCCCCCCATGCTTTTAATTTCCTGATTTCTGCCCCTTTGTACATACTGAATGGCAAGTCTTGCCCCTTACTCTCTTCACTTACCAAATTCTTATTCACCTGTTAAAGCCCAGCCCAAATACTATATTCTCTTTCTAGAACCACCTCAACCTGTAGCAATTAATCTGGGGTCTCTGAATGACCAAATAATATATGTGTCTCTATTTATTTGGACAATAACTATACACTCTCTAATATTATGGTTTTTGAAGTGCCCAATCCTTATGCCTCCAAGATTCAATATTCCTGAAGGATAAACTATTTATATTTTCTTACTGTATAACATATTGACTGCTTCAAAAAGCAATCAAACCAAAGCCAAACAAAAAACCTAGAAATCCAGAATTTGACAGATACAAATGTGTGACGGTTGCCTTATAACAATCAGCTTGGAAAGCTATATCTCTATATCAACAATGTCAAATTTGCAAAAGACACAAAACTAGAAAAAACAGCTAACACTATGTCTGTAGATTGTATTATTTTCAAATCTCTTCTGTCCCTTCCCACCCCTTGCCATGGTTCACTAAGGGTAGAGTATACCTCTCTGTGTGCTGTAACTCTGACCTTGGCCATGTGACTTGTTCTGGATAAAGGAATATGGACAGTTGTGATGTATATACCATCTGTCCTGAAACTGCGTGTTCTTTGTATCAACTTGTTCTTGTGTGCTCCTTCCCTCTGCTAGGAGACAGCATGCCTCAGGTTCCCACGCTAAATCAAAATTCTAAATCATCTAAATATTCTAACGGACTGCTGCTGGTCTGAAACCAACTGGATACTACGTATGTATGTATATATGTATGTATGTATGTATGTATTGATGACAGAGTCTCGCTCTGTCGCCCAGGCTGGAGTGCCTTGGTGCAATCTCGGCTCACTGCAACCACCGCCTCCTGAGTTGAAGCGATTCTCATTCCTCAGCCTCCCAAGTAGCTGGGATTACAGGCCTGCGTCACCAAACCCGGCAAATTTTTTGTATTTTTAGTAGAGTCAGGGTTTTGCCATGTTGGCCAGACTGGTCTCACACTCCCAGCATCAGGTGATCTGTCTGCCTTGACCTCCCAAAGTGCTGGGATTACAGGTGTGAACCACTGTGCCTGGCCTCAACTGGATAACTTTTTTTTTTTTTTTGAGACCAAGTATCACTCTGTCGCCCAGGCTGGAGTGCAGTGGCGCGATCTTCGCTCACTGCAACCTCCCCTTCCTGGGTTCAAATGATTCTCCTGCCTCAGCCTCCCATCAACTGGACAACATTTAAAACAATAAATGCAACTACTTGTATTGGATTTAAAAGAGCAACAAATGACAGGGTACACTTTGTCACCAGCAATCAATCAGAAGCAACAGGTAAGGTGAAATTTACTATTTGCCACCCCTGAACTGGTGTACAGACAAAGGAGAGTCAAGGACAGTGAGGAATCCAGAAAATACTATCATATGATGAGTAACTGATGTGAAGTCACCAGAGTAACTCATAAGTTCACATGATGTTACAGTAGAAAGACTTAAGAACTACTCCACACTTCCCATTTTGAGGAACTGTATTTTGCTTGGAGAAAAGACAGTATCATTCCTATTCTTCACTCAGTTTCTTTTATACCCAAATCATCCAGTTGTATTTACTTAGTTATATCTGCCTTGTTGCACAAAGTATTTAAAGCAACTTATAGCAGAAATATCTACAATAACTAGATAAATAAAGAATACAGTGCAGCCTGCAAACCAGGGCAAAAAGATATCAGTTATGTAGTTCTCATTATATGAAACTGAAACTAAGAAGGCTCTCCTGATCAATTATTTTCAATAATGGCCACATTATTCCCTGCTCTGTTATTTCCCCACCCTGCAGCAGATGTGACATTGTGACATTTAGAGTCTAGGCCTCAAGAGGCCTTATACACTCCGCTCTCAAAACCCTGCCCAGCCTCCATGAGAAGTCCGGCTAGCCTGCAGAAGCATGAGAGACCACACAGACCACAGTTGAATCACAGTAGTTGTTCAAGTTTAGGCCTCAGATTTATGAGAGAACCCAGGCAAGATAAAGTGGGGGCCTGACCCAGGTGAACTGAACTCCCCAGCATACCCTAGACTCACCAGCACTGATAAATGGTTGATGTTTTACCAAAGTTTTGGGAATAGTTTCGTCTGTTATGCAGCAATAGAGCACTCATAAAGAATTTATTAAATGAAGCAAAACATCCTACAACTGAATTCTAAAATAAGTAAGTGGAACTTAATTAGGTGGAACAGGTCCATTGCCCTTCCCAACCATGGGAATTTCCCCTGGAGTCTCTCATCCTTAAGGAATACTTTATCTGTGTCCTTACCACATTCCTATAAAAAAAAACTTAACTGGCTCTGTGCTTTCTTTACAGCCTTGATCTATTTCAAAATGACAGCTACAAATCTGATGAACCAATCTATAGTAATATGTTTTAACTTTCCCTCTCCTTCCAGCTACCATTTTGCATTTCAGCTATATTTTCCCAATGTTTCTAATAATGTTATAAGCTAAATATCTGATAGTAGGAATTTCTAAAAATTCCAGTCAATGCCTCTTCACCTCTCCTCCTTTCTGTAAGGCTTGCTATTATATTGTGAATGTCACTTCATCAGTGTAAACTGTATTTGTTCATCTGTAATATAACAGAATTGAAATAAAAGATTTCTATCATTTCTTGTAGTTCTCTGGATTTGGGTTTTGTACAGTCACTTACCTGTCTTGGTGTGTGTATTTTCTTTCCAGTTAATAAGTACAAGAGGCCTCCTACATAGCAGCTGGTTAAAATGCAGGGATGCATATCACGGTTTGAACAAAACTGCAATATGTACATGACATACTTCATCCCAATATGGAGGAAAGCTATGAATACTTTTAGGAAAATGGCCATATGCAAGCAAGCTGTGTTCTTTACATGAAGGAAAAATAACACATCGACCAGAATTATACTGACGATTATAATGTAGGGAACACAATCTTTTTTTAGAAGTTGTTATAATATTCTTGAACTTACAGATATCTGCTATAAGGAAGTGATCAGATATAGATGAAAGATTTATGCAGAATGATGTTCATAGCCGCTTCATTTATAATAGTGAAAAATCAGAAACTGAATTTTCCAACTGACAGTTAAAGCACAATTCATATAGTAGAATATCAAAGTTAGGCTTTCAAAGACTATTTAATTTCACATTGGAAAATATCCACGTATAAAATTAAATGAAAATGACGGAAAGAAAACATAGACAGTATTATCCTATGATTGTAATAATATATAGAAATGTAAATAAATGGAAACAGAGAGGGAGAAAGCAAAAATATTCTAAAATGTTAATGTGTCTGGGTAGTATGTTACGTCTATGTAATCTATTTTCAGTGTTTACCATGAGCACTATCACATTCGTGGTCAAAAACCGCTCAGGAACGCTTTGGAGCCCTAGCTTTCCGAATGCAGGGAGAGCAGCCCGGGCCCGCCCACGCCCCTGGCTTTGCGCGGTGCTGTTTGAACCGCTTCGGAAACAGCTGGCCTGGCGCGCGCGGCGGGAGGGACGCGAGTGCTCGGAAGAGCCGCCCCACGTGCTTTCGGGGAAACTGCCGGGGAGCGAGAAGGAGTGGGATTGAGAGGAAACCGAAAAGCGAAAGTTAGAGCCTGCGGGAGCAGTCCGCAGGCGCAGCGGGGCTTTCCGGCAGCCGGCTTCCTCCCAGCGGTTTCCCCTTGGCGGCGGGCGCCCTGCTCGCACGCTCGCCCTGGGGCTGCAGATCGGCTTGCGGGAAGGGGTCCGAGAGAGGCCGGTCCACGCGGCCCGCACGCGCGAATGTTAGCTCTGCACACGACGGAAGGCGGAGGCGCGGGTGGCTGCCATTTCACCTTAAAGGGAGGGAGGGAAACGTGTCCTGATTTCTGCACCTAAGGTGCTGGAAACCTTACCCTTGCACTTCCACCGTTTCTTTCCTTGTCCTGAAAAGGTCTCTTTTACCCGCTTCACTTCGCTATCTACACAGTTTGCACTTGCACTAACTCAGATCTTGTCCTATCTGGTAAGCTCTGACCCTCAGCCAGCCTGGGTAGCTGCCCTTGAACCAGAGGTTGGGGTCTAGGCAGTTTGTATAGGCGTCCTTAGGCTCAGTCTGCAAGAGGCTTGCCTCTTTCTTCTGGGGTCTTCTCGCCCCCGTGCCTTCTCAGTTATGGTGATTATACCAGAAGGAACGTGGGAGAAGTATAATGGAGAATGCTTAGTCACTGGACAATGATTTCGAAAGTTCGGCTGGCGGAGGAAACAAGAGTTTTGTGTAATGTCTGTGACTTACTCAATGGTTCTAGGAGGCACGAGACTGAGTTTCTTTGGGCTCTGCTCGCCTACTCTTAAGGGGCCCTACCTTAGGGTGAACTCGGCACCCACCTAGAACCTCCAGTGTGTGAAAGGGCCTACCTCATTGGGCCCCAACCTCCAGCTTCTTGTGAGAGTGAGGACCAGCCTCCACAATGGCTGCACACAAACAAGACCCTAAGGTACAGAGTCCTACTATGCAAGTAGACGTTTATTTTCCCCTGTTAGAACAACACAGGACCAGCTATGTAATTTGCAGGGAGGGCCCGTTGCAAAATGAAAATGTGGGGTCCTTTACTCAAAACTAATGAAGAATTTCAAGAAGGCAACAGGAGAGCATGAAGCCAAGCGTGGAGCCCTTCTGAGTGCCTGCGCTGTGGAAGCCAGACCTAGGTGGGGAATTTGGGGGCATTTCTTGTGTAGCAACCTTGTTCGATGTTCACTTAAATGAAGAAACAAATTTTATAACACCACTCACCTGTTTAAAAGCCTCTGCTGGCTTCAATTTGCAATAAGAATCCAGGGCCCTTAGCGTTCCCTATAGGGCCCGCCAATTTGGGCTCACCTACCCCTCTTACTCATCTTATCTCACTCTCCCCATACTTCACTAGGCTCCCCTCAATCCCCTTGGCCTCTTTCTGTTCCTCAGATACCCCAAGTTTTTACCTGCCTGAGTCCTATGCATACATACACTGGTCTTTTGGGATGCTGTTTTCCTGACTGTGTTCATGGAGTGCCTCCTTCCGATTCTCTAGGTTTCAGTTCAGTTATCATCTCCTCAAAGACACCCTCATTGATTGCTTCTTCCAGTGACTGTATCACACTTGCAATCCTCATAACACTTGTTAAACCTATCCCTGTTTATTATTTGTCTGTTTTCATCTCTCCTCGCCAGCGTGTAAGTTCACAATAGGAGGGACTTTGTTCTGTGTTACAGCCTTTTCCATCTAGTATTCCATGAGACAATTCAGTCTAATCCCCCAGGGTATCTATGTGTGTTATGAATTCGCTGCTCTCCTGTATATCTAGAATGTCACTGTATGCCATCCCTGGGAGAACTGAGAAAATCGTCAAGCAAATCACTTTCTGTGTCATGTGGTTCAGCAACCCTGGTTAAGCAAAGCAATGCCTGATACAGGCATTTTCAAATATTTCGAAAATATTTTTTGAATGAATAAATGAACGTCACTGACCAACACTGAGATCAGGAATCACAGGTTAATTCAGCCATTCAGATCTCAGCACTGGCTCTAAGACCTATGGAGACACAATTGAGGGGGGAAGAGAATAATGAGCATGCATAGCACAAAAAACTTCCCTAAAGGATTTTTAATGAGAGCTCTACTCCTTCACACCCCTTCCAACCTCTCCCCTCTCTCTGCCCTCTCTGGACGGCAGAGTTCTTTCCGTTTGCAGCAGTCTGTGAGATGTCTAAGAGGATGACTGTCAAGCCTGACATAAGAGTGTTGTGGAGGACTTTTTTTTTTGAGTCGGAGTCTTGCTCTGTCGCCCAGCCTGTAGTACAGTGGCGCCATCTCGGCTCACTGCAAGCTCCGCCTCCCGGGTTCATGCCATTCTTTGTGGAGGACTTTTACTAGGGGCAGAAGTAGTAATGCCCTTGAGTGTAATGGAGAGTTTAGGGGAAATTTCAGGAATACTTGGTTCATCTATGAGTAGGTGGATGTCTAGGATGTTAGGCATGCATGAGATAATACCTAGAATCAAAGGGAAGTTAGAGTGAGCTTATAAACAGTGTAATTCTAGACAATGTCTATTGGAAGTTCAGGGTGAGGTAGGGAGGAAGTCCTCTCTGTGTGATCAAAAGCAAGTGTGTTTTGGTTAATCAGGATGAAGCATAACATTGGGGGCTGTTTCATGATTTTAGAGTTTGGAGCTGTTATGAAGAGAATTTCAGCTTAGTTTTGCAGGCAGCCCAAGGAGCAAAGGAAAGGAAGGAACTAATGACTGTTCTCGATGTGTTCAAATGCCAAATCGTTAATAAATATTTATTCAGGGCCAGATTGTACTAGATTCCAGGGATATAACTGTGAGCAGGGCTGTCTTGGTCCCTGTACATACAGAGCTTGCTTAGAGTCTATTGAGGAAAATAGATGATATCATTTACACCAAAGGAGATAAGCACTGTGCCTGGGATGTAGAGGATGCTATGGAGGAAGCGTGGCGTGACCTGAGCCATGCGCACACGTGTGTGTGTGTGTGTATGTGTGTGTGTTTGGCAGGAAGGCTTTCCAGAGCCTGAAGAATGCGTAAACATTATCCAGGTGCAGGGATATATGGGATGGGGTTGGAGAATGGAGAGGATGTGGCAGGGGAAGCAGAGAGAACATGGGCCATTAAAGAAACTGAAAGTAGTTCAGTCAGTCTTGTGTGCAGATGTTTTGGTGGATAAGAAGCTGTTGAGGAGGAGTGAAGAGAGATGAGCTGAAGACTAAGAGAGGACTAAATAATACGTGACTTTGGAAAGATCTGTTGCGAATTGTGGTCTTTATCCAAAGCTGGGATTCTTAACTAGTTTTTGTGACATGGACCTCTTTGGCAGTCTGATGAAACCTGTAAGTTTTTCAGAAAATAATGTTTTTAGTTGAATAAGATGCATAAGATTCAAAAGAAAACCAATTACATTGAAATACTGATATCAAGCCAACTTTGTGATATATTAAAACCAACTTTGTGATATGGTAATATAAATGATTCTTTTTTTTTCTTTTTTTTGAGACAGAGTCTCACTCTGTCACCCAGGCTGGAGTGAAGTGGCCTGAGCACAGTTGGCTGCAGCCGAGACCTCCTGGGCGATCCTCTCACCTCAGCCTCCAGAGTAGCTGGGACCACAGGTGCATACCACCACACCTGGTTAATTAAAAAAAAATTATATATATCTATTCTGAGTAGAGATGGGATCTCCTTGTGTTTCCTGGACTGGTCTCAAACCCTGAGGCTCAAGTGATCCTCCCATCTCAGCCTTCTAAAGTGTTGGAATTACCGGCATGAGCCACTGCACCTAGCCATGCACTTATTTACTAATGGCATTAAATAATAGGATTTAGCAGTGGGTCCAATTAATGCAATTTCAAAATTGTGCTTAGCATAAACAATATTTTGAGATGACTTTAATAATTATAATATGATATAAATGTGGTATGGGTTATGGTTTGCTGCCCATATAATTGAAGGAAATTAACTATAGTTAGAAGTTAGTGGAAATAAAACTGTAACTTTTGCCATCTAAATTCATGAGCCCTTTGAATTCTGTCCATACACCCCAGACAAGAACTGCTAATGCAGAGCATCATGAGCCATTCAAAAATTTTAAGTAGGGAGTGAAATTATCCAATTTAAGTAGAGCCCTCTGTCTACATATGAAGCTGCATGAAATTCTTATATTTACTGTAAGGAAAGAGAGAATGTCCTTCCCCATGTTTTTATGGCATCCTCTTTGTGAGTGCTCTGGTAGAAATCTTCTGTCTTATTAGTGGTGGTTACACAACTATATGAGTTTGTCAGAATTCATAGGCTGACACACCCAAAAGGGTGAATTTTACTGTATGTAAATTATATGCCAATAAGCCAGACTTTAAAAAGTGCATCAATAAAATCAATCAATGTTCCTGGTCAATTTGGAAAAAAAGATATCAGAAATGGGAGCGTGTGTCAGAAATTGGAGCATGTCAGAAATTGGAGCATGTGTGCACAGAGGCCAAACGCTAAGCGTGGACTGTCTGTCTACAGCTAGAGCAGAATACTGGGATGGCTTGACCTTTAATTCTGTTTCTTTTACTGTGGAGAGTTGCATGGGCCTCCCAAACTGCATGAGATAAAGAAAAATCCCTTGAATTTGCCAGAGGTGTACTCATTCTTTATGATTCTTTGGTGGGGTGGGGTTCTTGCCACCTTAGATTTTGATGAAATTCATTGGCTAGTTGCCTTCTTTCAGCATTTATTACAGATGAAGGCGTTGATAATCAGAACAATTAGTTAAAGTGATTCTTTAAAATAAATTTGAAAAGTCATTAGCAAAATATATATCTGTGATTGATCTGGGATGGGTGAAAGGAGAAGTGAAAATGTGATTAATATTTTGAAACTAAGTCTATGTTTTATTTCAATTTCATTAAATGCTGCTTATTTGCAAGTAGTTTGTTATGGACTGAATGTTTGTGTTCCCCTCTGAAAATTCGTATGTTGAATTGCTAGTCCCCAGAGTGATGGTAGTAGGAGGTGGAGCTTCGGGGAGGTGATTTGATTAGGTCATGAAGCTGAGCCCTCAGGAATGGGATTAGTGCCCTTATAAAAGAGACTTTGGAGATCTCTCTAGCTGTCTTTCTACCATGTGATACAATGAGAAATTGACAGTCTGCAACCTGGAAGAGGGCTCTCACCAGAACTAGACCATACTGGCATCCTGATTTTAGACTCCCCAGCCCTGAGAACTGTGAGAAATAATCTGTTTTATAAGCCAACTAGTCTATGGTACTTTGTTATAGCAGCCTGAATTGACTAAGTCATAATTGGCAGAAAAAAATATTCTGGGGTAGGATTTGGCCGAAACATGGTCCAAACTCCCTTCCCATTGCATTTCCTGCTCATCTGGCACACCTTATCTTGAACTAAACGGGTATCCCCTGGACTCCCCTGACAAAACCTCATTGCCCTCTTCTATGGTTTGGATGTTTGTCCCCCCAAAGCTCAGGTTGAAATTTGATCCCAATGTTGGAGGTGGGACCTAATGGGAGGTGTTTCGGTCATGGAGGCAGATCTCTCATGAATAGATTAGCACCCTCTGCGTGTCGGGGAGGTGACTTCTTACTCTATTAGTTTCTGACAGTGCTGGTTGCTAAAGAAAACCACGTGCCTTCCCTACTCCTTGCTTCCTCTCTCACCATGTGATCTCTGCATATCCCAGCTTCCCTTCCCCTTCCTCCATAAGTAGAATCAGCCTAAGGCTTTCATCAGATGCAGGTACCAGTGCCATGCTTCTTGTTCAGCCTGCAGAACCATGAGCAAAATAAAGCTCTGTTGTTTATAAATTACCTAGCTTTCGGTATTCCTTTAGAGTAACACAACACAGAGTAAGACAGAAAATTGGTACTGAGGACTGGGGGTTGCATTAAGGATACTTGTAAATGTGAAAGTGGCTTGAAACTGAATAATGGGCAGGGGTTTGGAAGAGTTTGGAGGACTCAGAAGAAGTTTGGAACTTCTTCTTTTTTTTTTTTTAGACAGAATCTCACTCTGTTGCCAGGCTGGAGTGCAGTGGCACGATTTTGGCTCACTGCAACCTCTGCCTCCTGGGTTCAAGTGATCCTCCTCCCTCAGACTCCCAAGACTGAGACTACAGCTGTGCGCCACCACGCCTGGCTAATTTTTGTATTTTTTAGTAGAGACAGGGTTTCACCATGTTGGCCAGGATAATCTCGATCTCCTGACCTCGTGATGCACCTGTCTCGGCCTCCCAAAGTGCTGGGATTACAGGTGTGAGCCACCGTGCCCGGTCAGAACTTCTTAGAGATGGATTTAGTGGTTGTGACCAAAATGCTGATAGAAATATAGACAATAAAGGTCATGCTGAGGAGGTCTCAGATGGAAATGAAGAACTTATTGAAAACTGGAGCAAAGGTCACCCTTGTTAAACAGTAGCAAAGAACTTGGCTGCATCGTGTCTAGGCCCTTTGGCTTTATAGAAGGCTGAACTTAAGAATGATGACCTAGGGTATCTGGCAGAAGAAATTGCTAAGCAACAAAGTACTCAAGAAGTGGTGTGGCTGTTTTAAAAGCCTATGCTAAATTATGGGAGCTAAGGAATGACTACAAAGTGAAATTTATAATTAAAGGGAAGCAAAGTGTAAAAATTTGGAAATTTCATAGCCTGGCCATGTGATAGAGAAGGAAAGAGCATTTGTAGGCAAGATCCAAGGGTTTGAGGAATCTGAGGTTGCTACAGAGCAACCATTGCTAAAGAGATTAGTGTGACTAAACCAGAGCCAAGTGTTACTAGTCAAGACAATGAGAAAAAGGCCCTGAAGGCATTTCAGAAAACTTTGAGGCTGACCCCTCCATCACAGGCCCAGAATCCTACGATGACAGAATGGTTTGGGTAGAGGACAGGCCTAGAGACTGCTCCCCTGTGACCAGTCTGCTGCTTCCTGTATTCCCACCACTCCAGATGGCACAGCCATGGCTCACATGGCCTCAGTGGCCCCAGGTGTGAGTCATGTCACAGCTCTGGAGGGCATAAGCCATAAGCCTTGCTGGTGTCTACACGATATTAAGTCTGCAGGTGCCCAGAATGCAAAAGTCATGGAGGCTTGGCAGCTTCCACTTAGATTTCAGAAGATGTATTGGAAAGCCTGGATGCCCAGGCAGAAGTCTGCTGTGGGGGCAGAGCCAACACAGAGAGTCCTTCCTGGGGTAATGCCTAGTGGAGCCATGGGATTGGGGCTGCTGCTGCAAGGACCCAAGAATTATAGTCATCAGCAGTGTGCAACCTCAGTCTGGAAAAGCCACGGGCATTCAACTCCAACCTGTGAGAGCAGCCAGTGGCCTTGGGAGTAGGGCTGCTTGAGACTGTGGGAGCCCACTCCTCATACCAGTGTACCCAGGATGCAAGACATGGAGTCAAGGATTATTTTGGAGCTTTAAAATTTAACATCTGTCCTGCTGGGTTTTGGACTTGATGGGGGCTGTTACTCCTTTTTTTTTTTTTTAATGATTTCTCCCTTTTGGGATGGGACTGTTTATTCAATACATGTACCACCATTGTATCTTGGAAGGAAACAACTTGTTTTTGATTTTACAGTTAATTTGCCTTGAGTCTCAGATGGGACTTTGGATTTTGAAGTTGATGCTGAAACAAGTTAATTGAGAAGGGATGATTATATATTGCAACATGAAGAAGACATGAGTTTTGGGGGGGCCAGAGGAGGAATGCTATGGTTTGGATGTTTGTCTCCCCAAATCACATGTTGAAATTTGATCCCAATGTTAGAGGTGAGACCTAATGGTGGGTGTTTGAGTCAGAGGGTGGACTCATGAATAGATTAATACCCTCCTATGGTGCGCGGCATGAATACATTCTTACTCTGTTGGTTCTTTTAAGAGCTGATTGTTATAAAAAAGCCTGGCACCTCCCCACTCTCTCTCTCGCTTCCCTTCTTGCCATGTGATCTCTACATACACCAGCTTCCCTTTGCCTTCTACCATGAGTAGAAGCAGCCTAAGGGCCTCACATGCAGATGCAGGTTCCATGCTTCTTGTGCACTCTGCAAAACCAAATAAACCTCTTTATGAATTACCCAGCCTCAGGTATTCCTTTATAGCAACACAAAATGAAATAAGACACCCCCACAAAAATGATTTTTGGAGTACAAGATTCACAATCTTGAGAAATAACTGTTAACTCTGGGGTCAATAATTTAGTTTTGATTTTCTGAATCTAAATAAAAATAGCCACTTATTGAACTTTTATAACATGGCCATTGTCCATATTATGGAAAATGAACTGCAGACGTCCTTCATTTTCTACCCCCAAATAACAATGATGACTGTGATCACATAGAAAACCTTGGCATTCTGCTACCAGGCTCTATATTGACAAGTTTTTAAAACTTCTATGAAATAGGTAGGAGTCCATTGTACTTTTGATAAATTCCAGGGCAAAGAGCTTCTGCAATCTTTTTTGTCTAAATCCAATTGTTTAAGAGCACTTCCTGGTAGGAAATTACTTCTTTAAAGATAAAACTGTAATAGTCATGCTCCAGTTTAAATTATTTCATCCAATTCTGCTGCCAGTTGATACATATGTGTCAGGCAAATTTTAGAAAACCGGGTTTTGTGGAGAGAAGTAGAGACTGGGAGGATGCACCTCCAGTTAGATGCACCCTTCTATCAAACAGATGCCTCCACCCTAAAAGCATTTAGGAGCTCACAAAGGAGTAAAGGAACGGGCCTTTGGGCAGTTGGAGAGTTTGTTCCATAGGAATAATCTAGGAGCCAGTTGGGCACATGTGGGTGGGATGAGATTGCTCAGATGGAATCTCTCTAAGGGAAAGGGCAGGTTATAGTAAAAGCTTTTTTTCCTTTGAACTCTTTTTCCATCAAACATTAGCCTCTGCCTATTTGGTTTGCCTGGAGGACAGAAGGTGGGCAGAAGGAATGAAATAAGAGCCTTTCAGAGGGGGCTGCCATCTTTGACTCTGCAGTCAGGGCTCACCTTGAAACCTGGTTCTGGATTTTTCTGCAGCTGGTCATGGCAGATGCCTCAGTAGCCTTACTTCCTCAACTGATTCAGCAGCATCCCCAGGGCTCAGCAGGCATAGAGAGCCCTCCAGGTCTTGAGCACTGGAGGGCTCCATGCTATTACTAAGGACAGCAGCTGGGCAATGGCACCACTAAACATCCAGTAGGGGTGAGGCAAGGACCAAAATAGACTTGCAATTCACATACGTTACTATCCAGGAAACCAACTACCCTTCCTCTTTACTAGAGAAAATTGAAGGAATGGAACATCTCATCCTAAACCTCTTTCCCAGTCTCAGGTTGGATTCATAGGACCAGAGAGACTATTAGAGCTGGGAAAGATCATAGAACCCACATAGTCTAACCTCTTCTAGAGATGAAGAATGAGCAACCTATGAATAAAATCAGTCACCCAAGGCCAGAGTTGTTATTCTCCTAGTCCTCATTTCATGAGTTTTTTTAAATTATTATTTTTTTAACCCATGTGTCTACTTACAATACCTGTAAAATCAGTGCAGTTTACCCAAGATACCACCAGGAATGACTCTGGATCCCTCCTCCTGTGGAACCAGCAGCTGTTGAACCCCAAAGTTGGAATAATGTTGACATGGCACTAAGGAGGCTTCATAATTCAACCCTGGATGCCCTGTGAATTTCTGCTAATGTCCCACCACGACTTTTCTCTTGGATCTACTGTGATCACCATGCCTGCTAGCATTCATCATACTGATTGGCTTATTTGGCTTTTCCCTCAGGCCTTCTTGCTGAGGTGTAGGTGTGACTTTGTTATTCTTGACCTACCCTGAAACATTAACACTTACATCTTCTAGCTAAAATCATAAGTAACACCAGAGAGACAAAATCACAAATAAACCAAACACAGGCAAGTGAGTCTTCAGTTAATATTGTTATTAACACTGGTTTCTTAAAGTTGTCTTATCTTGCGAGTTTATCTGAAGCTTTGGTTTCAAGCATTTCAGTCACAACACTCCCAACTGGGGAGTGCCACGAGAGTGTGAAGAGAGCTTCAGATGTCAAACATTTCCTAGAACCCGGTATTTACAAAGCTGAAGAAATAAAATGTGGTTGTTGGGCAAAGAACAGTCTTTAAACTTTTTCATTTGCTTCCTTTCTTTGTGTGTCAGAGTTTATCCTGTCATTCAGCAGAATAAGGAGACTTCATCTAAAATTAAAAATGAAAATAATCTTTGAGGAAACTACTGGTTTGCAAATAAATCATTATTTCTTGTGCAAATAAACATCCTCTTTTCTACGAATTACTCCATAATTTTTCTATTACCTAGTTAAAATACTTAAACTAAGTATTTGCAAAAGTAATTGGGGTTGATCAGTCTAAAATAAAAGGTACCTTTCAAGGAGACAGAAAACTGTTTTAAGAAAAAGGCCTGTTTATCCACCAAAAACATAATGAGGAAATGGGTGCAAAATATAGCAAATGTTCAGTTAGACATAAATAATTTGATGATTTAAGGGAACTAACATTAGAATAAGCTATCAAAGGAAAGTGAATTTTTCATCTATGGAAATCTTCAGGAGAAGGACGAAAAGCCAGCCAGATAAAATTTTTTTGAGGCTTAGGGTCTCTCCAAGTTTCTATTATATTATTCTGATGTATGTTCACTTTCATGTAAATTGGGGGTTTGAACCCATTGACAGTATTGGTGGATAAGAGTGAATAGGATGCATCCCAAATAACATTATTGCATTAAAGATTATGACTCAGTTCTCAAAAAGGAGAGCATTATTATGCCATTGACTATTATTCATATATTATTGATGAGGCTCCAGGTTCTAGAAATGCAAGTCATAATCAAGAAAAATTGCAATTTTTGATGTTTGCGCTGTTAAGATAGCAAACTGGGTTTACTAGATAGTAAGTAACTAGTAAACTAGATAGTATACTAGGTTTATAAATATTGACCAATAAATGCTGTTTGCTAGAGAGTGGTGGGGAGTGAGGGGGCCCATGGTGCAAGTAGAGATAGTGTGCTTGAGTAGGGTATAGGAATATTTTGCCCTCTGGTGGTTTCTGGTGGAAAGAACGTAAAGCAGTTTAAGTAAGTGAAGGTGTCTGCTTTCAATACGCATAATATCGGCAACACGCAGGACCATCCAGACACCTTTTGTGTTATGCTCATGAATTTGTTCCAATAAATGTGTTTTCTCCCTACCCAGGCAGTATTTCAGCCCCTTTGATTCACACACCACCTTTGCATCACTGGAAATGCCTTTGACCAGCAATGGGAAATAAAGGGAACATACTGCAGTTTCAATTGTTGTGGGACTCAGGTTTTCTCTCAGCACCGCATACACACTTGGAGACATGGGAAGAAGGTCTGATGGAGAATGTGGCTCCGTTGAATCACTTCGACTTAAAGAGATAACAAGGTCAATATGGGCAAGGATGAAAAAATAATAATAGCTCACGGTGACTTACTATGTCAGGAACTCATTTCTAGGGCTTCATCTATTTGTGACACTGAGTTATCTAATTCATCATTTCATATCAGAACACTCAACTTACTATGGCATGTATGGCATATAAAAGGGGAATTTTATAATTTTAGGCACAATAGATTGTAAGTGTGCCCTGAAGGCTAGCTTTATGTATTAAAGGAAATGGGACATTGCACATTACAATGCTTTATTCTCAGTTATGTGTACTCTGCTCTACCTTTAAATCTCCTATAGGAAAGCTTTTTATAAAAAATATTTTACATGTGACTAACATTACTCACATTGTTGAGATGGGGATAAAAACGGAAGGAACATAACCTTTGTCACCCCTTTCTGTTGGTCTTGAAACTGGAAAACAAAAAGGCACAATGTTGGGGAAAAAATGTCAATATTATCAATAAAACTGGGGAAAAAAAGAGTCTAGAAAAATATTAACAATGATAAGAGGAAGAGAGATAACGCAGTTGTTTGGTGATACACAAAAATGTTTTGTTAAATAGGGACACAATCTTTTAGATAAGCATAAAATGTGCAAGAAGAGAAAAACAAATCTCTTGGCAGGCCTAATCTGACTTTACATATTAATGCCTGTAAACTGTGTGGGAAAAATTGAGAATCAACTCTATTACCTGTTTTCTACGTTTCATTTATGTTTGATTATAAGGACTGATTGAGTCATGTTTTGGGAGATATAATAACCGAGTTCTTTTCATTAAAATTGACACCAATCAGAACCTTATGATTGCAAACGTTTTTGAAGTACAGACGTCAGTGTTCCAAAAGTATCATTGTACTGTAGTAACAGTCATGTGCAACCTCACCTTGGAAAAATTCCCCAGACTTCTCTGGTATACCATGTTGAACTAGTATTTGTTCCAATTTTCCAACCCTAATTTGTTGCATTCATATTTGTTATTTCATTTTTATCAGTTGTTGAAAGTCACTGAAAAGCCACAGGTTTGTCTGATTTTATTTTCTTTTGTATTTTTGTTTATTTCAGAGGGCATGAAGTCAGGTGGCTGCAAGCCTGTGAGTGACAACTGTAGGATATTCTACATGATGGTGCCCAAAGATTTAGTGCTATAGATGAAGATTTTTATGGATTGTATACACTTTCATTAAAGAAACAGAACGGTGAACGTACCTTAAAATTACATAGTAATTTAACGAATTTTCTTTTATGTATTCAACAAATATTTACTGAATGCCTGTTTTAGCCAGACATTGTTCTAGGTCCTTAGGATACAACCAGGAAAGGTAGGCTGGGAGTGTGGGGGAGGGAGAGGATGAAGCAGAGATCCACAGGTCCCCTCCCTGGCAAATGAACAAATACCCTGAGTTGTAAGACTACAGTAAGGTTAAAAATATAAAACTTATAAACCCTGGGGTTCCTTTGCAATATACAGACTTGTTTTACTATTAAAAGCTTCTCATCATTACCCCCTCTTTCTTTTCCTTTCCCTCAGTCATAGACATAAAGCCTGCACCACTTCTGTCTTACAAAGGAGAAAACTGAAGCTCTCCAAGTGGCCGTGAGAGGCCCCCATGGCTATGGTGAAGTTTAGTTACAGCTGCTTATTACTCTGCTAGCGTTAGAAAGCCCAGCGGTCCCTTTTCAAGAACTGCTGACATACCACTTCATTTCTAAGGCTTTGACCTCCATATGCCCTTAGATCTTACAGAAATTAGAGTAAACAAGAAGGGGAACTTCATTTACTTTGCTCCAATATGAGGTTATTTTCCAAAATCTTAAGGAAAAAAACAAAACAAAAGCAAACAGAAAAACCTAACCTTCACAAGGCTGAGAGCTGTAGTGTTTACCGAAGGCTTTGTCTTTGGGAATGTCAGGATATAGGTACTTCAGAGGGTTTTCAGGAATGTTTTCAGCCATAATAACTTTGTAGTCTCGCAGGATGTCAGCGAATGGCAGAGCAGACAACCGGCCTTTATTGTAGGGTTCTACAGAGTGGAATCTCACTTCCCCTTGAAAAACAGAAATTGGAGAAATATACAGGTTCCTGTACACATTCCTCGTGACCATTTTTTCCCTGCCCACATTATCTTCATGCCACTGTAGTGACTTGTCAGTTCATGTCACTTCAATGTCAGACCTTCTGCTGTCTGGACAGTATAGATTGTGCATACGATAGACTTTTTGGAATTCATAGGTACCCTGTTCTGAGACAACTGCAACTACTAATATTCAAGCCCACTGAATACATCACAAACAGATCAACACACCATACACTTCCAAAAACTGAAATCCCAGTAACCAAATTTAAGAAAACTAATTTCACATGAATAAACATTAGTGCGTATATACCACTTTCAGAATGGTCCACCCAGGTGAAAGTTATTCCTCCGAGATGGCTTTCACTGAATCTTAATAAAAAGGTGCCAGGCATTTTATCCTTTAGCAAGAGCCGTTCCTTCTCTTTGCTAACAAAGCCCATGACATACCTGAAAATAGAACATGCATGATTTCATCTGATCATTATTGGATTTTGACTTATTGCATTTACAAAGAACAGACCTACAGTTTGTTTTGAGTGTAATCAAAAGTCATTCTTACCTGAAATACTCATATATAGATTAATATACATAGTGATACTCCACAAAGAATAAGAAATTGCAACTATTTTTTCTATAGTACTAAACATGCTTAAGAGAAAAAGAAAGAAGAAAACCAATAACAACAGAAAAAAAGAACATAATTAACTCATATGACAAATATAGCCTATAACTTACCCATCAATCCAAAGGGGAAGAATGTGTTTCTTAATTAGATCCAATATTGCTTCAAGCCATGTCCAGAAGGTAAATGATTTACCAGGTAAATGTTCCTATAGGAATAAACAAGCACTTAAGACAATGATTATTTAAGTAATAATGTTGATATAATAATTTAAGTTCAATTTTTCAACAAAATATTATCTTTAAACTGGACAACACCTTAATTTCTTTAAAAAATATTCTTGGCCTGGTGTGGTGGCTCATGCCTGTAATCCCAGCACTTTGGGAGGCCGAGGCGGGCAGATTATGAGGTCAGGAGATTGAGGCCATCCTGACTAACATGGTGAAACCCCATCTCTACTAAAAATATGAAAAAATTAGCCGGGCGTGGTGGCGGGTGCCTGTAGTCCCAGCTAATCAGGAGGCTGAGGCAGGAGAATGGCATGAACTCGGGAGGCAGAGCTTGCAGTGAGCTGAGATTGCGCCACTGCACTCCAGCCTGGGTGACAGAGCAAGACTCCATCTAAAAAAAAAAAAAAATTCTTATCTGGGAAATTCTCAAAACCCCAGGTAGTAATATAGACTTAGAAAGGAACATTGTATTAAAAAAATGTATCTAAATGATGTTTCCCCAGACTGTTTGTACCTTGCAGAACTTGGCCCAGGTGAGGTGACCATCACTGTAGCTAGATTGGACTGAAATGAAAGAAAAGAAAGAGATTTTTCACTGGACAATGAGATACTTCAATTTTGTGCTCAATTTAGATATTTTGCCTCTTCCCGTTCAAGCATTTCTTAAGCACTTGATATGGGTTTGCAATGTACTGAGTGCTAGGTACAGTACAAATACAAGACATCATCCTTGCTCCTAAGAAATTTATTATCTAGAAAATAAGCTTTTTGGTGGAGGAGCTAACAATGGCTTTAGAAAGCAGGTGGGTATCTAGGATATGGATGGGTAGAATACAAATTGTCAGAGGAGATGAAGGAGGCCACTCCAGAGAGCAAGAGTTATATAGGACGAAGCATGATGGACATGGACAAGGCTCATATTGGAGACAGGAAGAGCTGCCTAATGTCGGTAAATGAACATTATAAAACAAATTTGTGTAAGTTAGGTGTAGCTAGATTACCAGGAATGTTGCCTATTAAGATGGAAAGAATGGACTAGAAATCTATTAGATAGTAAGTAGCCATTGGCTGTTTTGATCCAGAGCAGTGAAAGGATGCAAGAGTTTCCATCTAAATTTTTAAGGACATTATATTCATAAGAATAATTTGATAAAGGTCTGAAAGGATATGGTTTCTATCTATACTACATGTTTAAAAGCTTTAGTCACTCTAACAAATGTTTATTGAATGCTATTGCTGCTTATGAATAAGGATCAAAACATGTATTTCCATTAAGTAAATTTTGTGATATTTTCCGAAGTCCTAATGTATTTGAGTACCTATTGATCCAAGAGTAGGTGCAAGTGGCAAGCATCCCAGCACCATGTGAGTCAAACTTAAATCACACATGATTCTACTTCTGCACAAATGGATCTTTGGCCCTAATTTAACTGGAAACGCATATAGTTCTAATTTTAAGTCTTTTTTTGGTGTTAAATATGTTAAACCCTGACTTGTCAAAATACAGATCTCTTAGAGACTTTTTAGAAAATGTTTGGATTATAGTTGGTACATGTAGTACCAGTGACTCTATTTTGCAAACTTTAGAAATCTCAGTCAAAGCTGAAACTTTCTTGGTATGCAGAATTAAGTATTGCCCAGGTGGTTTAAAATTTCTATTACATTTCCTAGACCTAGTGAAGGAATCAGTCATTTTCCAGTTGGTTAATGTCAATTGAGACGTTCATATGAACGATCATATGAGGCACCATTAAGGGTTCACCTCATATTTAGTGGAAGTATACCCTGGAGACTGGGGTGGGGAATAGACAGGGAGGGGCTTTAGACCTGGACAGGTCTGGCCTGCGGCTTGGTGCTGCTGTGTACTAGCCATGCAGCCATGGCAAGTCACTTGACTTCTGCACTCCAATCCAGTCATTTATAAAATCGATAGAATAAGGTGAGCCTTGCAGGACTTTCCTGAGAATTAAAAATAATATAACACTCAGCTCTGTGCCTGGCAATATAGTAGGCATTGAATAAATTATGATGATCATCTTTATTATTAATAGTAGTAATAGCGTCCTGGTTATTTAAAATGCTTGAGGGCCAAAAACAGAGGCAAATCCTCTCTATCTACCAGCTCTCACCTGTAAGCTTCTCTGCCAGCATATTGAGTTGATCTGAATTAAGGCCACGACCAACGTACGATGAAAACTGCCAGCTCATCACCTCCAGTAGTTGACTCAATGTGGCAGGTGGAGGATTATTAAAGAAAACCAAGTTCTGAAATAGAGTCAAGATGATGATTTGTTAATTATCTTACAGTGGGTAGCTAGTGAGGTATGAGCAGGGCAAGAGAGGTCTCCCCCTCTCCCCACACACATACTAAGAGTGTTGGGTGACCATTAGGTGATAGTCAGGCAGTTGTTCACTGTTTCGCTAAAGTCATAATTGGTCACAGCTGGTGCCAGGGAACAAGGGTGTCCTAATAGAAAACACCTAAAACTGTTCAGCAGCTGCCTAGTATGATCTCAGGAGTGGGGAGAAGTAACACAAGACCTCTGAAGAATGCCAACCCCAAATCAAGAGGTCAAGCTGCACACTTGGCTTCTCAAGTTGCCCGCTTGGCCCTCTTCCAAGTTGTACTTTCCTTTCCTTCCTTTTCTCACTGTTCTAAAGCTTTTTAATAAACTTTCACTCCTGCTCTGAAGCTTGCCTTGGTCACTCCTTCTGTCCTGTACTCCTCAGTTGAATTGTTTCTTCTGAGGAGGCAAGAATTGAGGTTGCTGCAGATCCATACAGATTCGCCACCAATAACAATTACGCTTATGACACTGTAATTCAATATATAGGATTCCTAATTTAAAGTCTTTTGGCAAACCTAAATAAACATAAAATATCATCTCATCTCTGTTGCTCTTAAGACTGATGTTGTCTTTTCCTAAAAGTCTCCTTGTTCTTTGAGTATAATATAATCAGGGCTCCATCTTTCTTCAGAAGCATACTTGACATCTCTTTAACTTTTCCGTATCAGTCTACTTATGCAAGTACTTAACACTGTCCAAAACGTAATTTGACAGATACTCTTTTCTAAAACAATATTCATCCTAAACAAAACTTATATCGTATTATTTAATTGGTTTATCATGGGGTTGGCACAAGTTTTACCTTGACCAGACCAATCATCCCAAAGTGCTAGAAATGGTAAAGTCCCAGGCTAGGGAAGGTGACCCTACAATATTATGATTAACCTCAAATACCTATTTTATGGACACCATAGTAGTCTTTTCTTATTTGCTCTACATAATTTAAAAAAAAACAACAGAGAAATGATCTCGCTATGTTGCCCAAGCTGGACTTGAACTCCTGGGCTCAAGAAATTCTCTTGCCTCAGCCTCTCAAGTAGCTGAAACTACAGGTGTGCACCATTGTGCCCAGCTAAATAAGAGAATATTCTGTGTGATCGACTACAGACGAGATTGTGCCAGAAACTGGGTCAACAATAGTGAAACATAAGACTCTGTCCCAGATTACTGGAAAACAGATGTGTGAAACTCAAGAAAGGCGTTTCAAGAAGAGGAAAGGAAGAATTCAGAAATCCAGTGCTGTGCCTGGAGAAGGCCGTTGTGAACAAGAGCTAAACTGGGATTAGATTAATCAAGAAAAAGAACCAATTCAAGAGATTTCAGAAGGTGGGAGTGAAAGAGGACACAGCATCCAACAAGGAATGGGCAATAGGAAGAGGAGGAATGAAGAGAAAGAATTTCTAGGGAGATGGTTTTTTGTGAACCTGAGAATGGTGCCTGGAAAAGTGACCAGAAAGCACAGAATACAATGAAGGCCTAAGGGCTTAGGTTTCAAAGCAGGATAGAATTAAGAGGAGAAATCAGGATTTGTTGTTTAGACTGGTTCTGTAACTAGGCTGTGAATCTGTGTTTTAGGAGCCGTGTATTATCTATAGCTCTAGATTCTCATCCTAGAGCCATGTAAATTTGGGATGATGGGTGTGATGACTTTGGTGCCTTTCTTACAGAAGGAGGTTGCTGAAGAAAGCTAAGTGCAGCACTGCTCTGTGAGGCTGGAGGACAGAGAAGTATCCCATCACTCCTTCTACTCCCTGGAGTTGGAAGAAAGCTGAACATTTGTAGATCTAATGGGGATCAGCATTTAATCTCAGGGGCATTGGCTGTCCTTCGCCTTAAAGATCAGGCGATTTCTCTGGTAAGTTCTGCTCTTTTTGGGGCACCCTGCACAGTCTTCCTCTCTGCAATTAATTTGTCTCAGATGCTAGGGCACTTGAGGAGGAGAAGGAGTAGGGCTGAGTCATTTTCCTCGTTGTTTCCTTATTAGAACATTGAATCAAAGGGAAAGAACACTAAGAGCTGATTCATTATGATCTTGTTCTGACTACTGGGATCTAAAGCAGAAGAATTCTTCCCTTTGGAGGGAACATTTGCTCAGAATTAAGAAGAAATGTTGTTATTTACATCTGACCTATTTTCTCTAGACCGTGGTGGTTTCCAGGACAATACACTGAGGTTTTGAAGGAGGGGTGCAAGGGGAAGTGCTGACTCATCTTTTTTGCCACTCCCTTCCCTGGTTGTCTTATAAGAAGTGCATCTATTCACTGCTTGCTTTGTGACTTGAGGCCAATTTTGGGTCAGTGTCACAATGACCAGATAGCATTAAAACCCAGCTTGAGCCTAGGATGGATGAAATCTGTAATCCACTTGAAAATGTGCACTGTCAGAATACGATTAGGCAAGATTGTTGAATATTCTACTTACTTACTTGGAAACCAATTCTCTACCTTTGTAGAAGAGACTGTATGGACAAGGTGGGACCAGAGCAGCTGGGGAGGTAAGAAGTTTCCTTCAGCTTAGTTAACACAGTCATAGGATGGCCCTGGAACTCTGGTACACACATAGTTGGGAGCTGACCAGACCCTCAGAAATAACAAATCCCTGTTACTTTTGCTAGCAGAACTCTCTCAGAGTCCACATATATCAGAACATACTACTTTAAATATGACATGAGAGGAAACACACAACTAGAAATACTAGAAATAAAGCAACTCTCACCCCACACCCCACTGGCATACACATGTTTTGATGCAGATGTGTTTGTTGGCAATAAAACAAATCGAATAGAATTAAAGAAGGTGAGATAGAAATAGAGTCTACCTGGGAATCATTGGTTGACACGTTGTACCAAATGATGGATGCCCAAGCATTAGGTAACTGACTGACATTGGAAATCATCACCACAGGCAATGAGCTGGTCTGGTTTAGGGGAAAAAAGCGTAGTTATTACAGGTAGTCCCACCTTACATTGATCTTATGCTTGACCCTCGCCTCTAAAGGGCCAATCTCAAGCCAGCCCCACACCTCCAGTCCTGATGTCCATGGTGCCCTGGTCACTGAAATGACTTTTGAAGGCCATGGAACTTTCTGAGCATGCATGAGTAAGGGCACAGAGAGGAAAGAGCAGGAATCCTTTCAGAGTGCTCAGTCAGGCAGCTTCCCAGTATCTCCCCTGACATCGTGGACACATTTATACTTTTTAAATGTCACCCACTGTCTCAAGTGCAATATATTAGAGAGTCTATTGAATTAGCAACAATCTTCTCTATAAGTTAAATAAAAGAATCTATTTTAAGTTTATCTCTGGAATGAATCGGTACCTTCAAATTATGACCTAACATCTAATTAACATAAACACTGGAAGTGGGAGGTTTCTATTGTAAAAATAGGAGAGATAAGCTATGGGAGATAGAGCCGTCTGTGCTATTGTTACAGAACTAACTCAATTTAGTACTCTTGGTTCTGTGGTTTTCTACTTTATGAGATAAACAGGCTTTTACAAATTAGCTTGGGAAACTAATCAACTTACAGTACTCTTTTCCCAATAACAGACATCAGATTCCTGTAGATGGTAAAATACCCATTTGAGGAACTTTAACAACTCATAAAAAACAGAGGTTTAGGGAAAGGAGGTGAGGAAGGGATCTATGAAAGCTTTTACAAACATATTACCATCATTAAGATAAAAGAGCAAAGGCAGAATTCTAAAACAATATACTCCACAATAGGATCATATTCAGGGTGTGTGAGATTGTGTTTGTTCATTCATGCACTCGTTCATTCATGGTGTCCTGCCTTCAAGGAGCGCATAGTCAATTCATGTTCAATTTAATTCCAAAAGTTTCTTTATTCTTTCTTTGAGTTTAGTGGTGATTGTTTTATGAGGATCAAAGCAACATACTGTAATGTTTCTATTATTTGTCTTTGCTCATTATGTTAGAGAAATCTTCCTTCTGTGAGTTTTTATGTACAAGTCAAATTTTTGAAAATATATTACTACAAAAAAAAAAAAGAAAACATATCACTACATGACATCAGTTCAAGGATACTTATTTCTCTTTAGGCTTTCCACTGAGTGTTCATGACTCAGGAAATCCCAGAAAACAAACAAACAAGAACCTGAGCAACAAATTATTTAATGTATATAAAGTTCATAATACTCTTGAGCTTTTTATTTTATTTTATTATTATTATTATTATTTTTTTTGAGACTGGGTCTCACTCTGTCACCCAAGCTGGAGTGCAGTGGCATGATCAGCACTCACTGCAGCCTCTACCTCCTGGGCTCAATTGATCCTCCTGCCTCTGCCTTCTGAGTAGCTGGAACTACAGGCACATGCCACCACACCCAGCAAATTTTTGTATTTTTAGTAGAGATGGGGGGTTTTACCCTGTTGCCCAGGCTGGTCTCAAATTCCAGGGCTCAAGCAATCCACCCACCTTGGCCTACCAAAGTGCTGGGATTACAGGTGTGAGCGACTGCACCCAGCTACCCACAAGCTTTTATCATATATATTTAACCAAAATATTATGTTAACTAGTGAATATTTGACATATTGACTTTCTAAATTAAAATAAAAGTAATGAATAGGGAATGTACTAAAACCTAGAAAAGACTGAGCTTACATCTATTAATGCTGACCAGTTCTTGCAAATGCCATTAGTAAATAGTGTATGTTCTTGAAACACCTACCTCCAAATCTATGGTCAGGCCATAGAGGCAGATCTGTGTTTCAAAGGTTATGGAATGAAGTTCTTCAGTCACCATGTGACAGCCCTAAGGGAGAGAGAAATAAATTGTTACCTCACAAATGCATACTCACTATCTAATAGAAGACTTGTTTCTATATAAATTAATATATTTATTAATAAATTAATAAAGTAAATACCCTCAAACAGTCTCTATTATTGAACATTCCCTCTTATTGTTTTAAAAGTTATATACAGTTTGGAAAATCTTCATTTCCCTAAACAGAATGATTTTAAGTCTTCAAAACAAGATAATTTCTGGCTTTAAAAATTCTAGCATAGTTTTTTTTCAGTTGAAATTTAGACAAGTTGTTCCTTATTTTAATATTTGAAAATTGGTCCTTTCGATTTACCAAATGTTAATAAAAGCAATCCATATATGCATAGGTATACAGATACAAGTCTTAGTGTCACAATGAATCTGTTCAAAAAGAATGCAAGACCTCCTTCTGGTTTAACATGGTAGGCGGAGTACATGTATTTTCCTCTGTTCCCTTCAGACACTCCAATAAGGTAATAGCTGGAGTTTTATTCACTTTCCAATAAAGTAAAACTGTAATCTAAATCCCTGAGTGAAAGGTAGGGGAGTGTAGAGTGAGGGTAGAAGAAAGAACCCAGGGGTTGAAAGCACTGAGCGCCCTGAGGCTGCAGAAAAGGACTGCAGACCAGGATGTGCTGTAAGAGCCCCAGCTCAGGCAGTG
This sequence comes from Pongo pygmaeus, assembly GCF_028885625.2. NCBI lineage: Eukaryota > Metazoa > Chordata > Mammalia > Primates > Hominidae > Pongo > Pongo pygmaeus. Next base: position 91,026,000 of record NC_072384.2, read on the forward strand.
AGGTCTCCACCCCTCCAGACCTGGGCACAGGAAGGAGGTTTGCTCTTTGGAGTGGATGAGTCAGAGGAATTACAGAGGCTCTCTACATTCTGGGAACAAGGTCAAGCTGCAGTCAGGGGTTAGGTGTTGTGTGTGCTAAAGAGTGGAAGGTCCTGTTAAAGTTTATGGTTAAGCCCATGCTTGCCCCTTCTCCAACGTCTAGAGCCAGGCTTAAAAGCTCCTGGAAAGGTATCTGGGAAGTTTGCCAGACCAAGGGAGGTAACATACAGCTACTGCCTTCTATACCCAACATCGTCCCCCAACAACCCTTTGAAACAGCCAGATTCTAATAATCACCCTAAGTCTACAGTTCTCAACACGCACATAGAATTTTCAGGCTGTTTTTTAATGCCCTTCTCTTAATTATTAACAGCAAGCTAATGATCTTCAGGCATTTGACAAAGACTTTCACATGAAATAAGAATGCAAAAACAAAAAACTCAGAGGAAAAACAAAAAGTAAAAATAAATAAATAAACAAAAGAGTAAAAAAAAACAGTGAAAAAAGTCTACTGTATTCAGCTCAGTTTATTCAATAAATATAAGGCATGTTGAAGGGGCAGATCAACCATTTGTAATGGGAAGATAGTGCATAGATACTGATTTGAACAAACCCACTGTCAAATGGCCTTTTTTGAGACAATGGAGGAATTTGAACAAAAAATAGGATTTTATTAAGGAAGCATTTTAAAAAAATTATGATGTTGGTTTTTGCGATAAGGGTATTGTGGTTAGGTTTAAACATTTCTTATATTCTAAAGATACCTGCTGAAGTATCTATATTATACTGTACTATCTGAATTTGAGAACTCCAGGAAAAATGTGTGTATAGGTGAAAAATAGGTTAAATAAGATAGGCAAAATATTAATCATTGTTGAAGTTAGGTGATGCTTAAATTCATTCATTGTACTCTCTTTTTTTTTTTTTTTTTTTTTTTGAGATGCAGTTTTGCTCTTGTTGCCCAGGCTGGAGTGCAGTGGCACGATCTCGGCTCACTGCAACCTCCGCCTCCTGGGTTCAGGTGATTCTCCTGCCTCAGCCTTCTGAGTAGCTGGGATTACAGGCATGTGCCACCATGCCTGGCTAATTTTGTATTTTTAGTAGAGATGGGGTTTCTCCATGTCGGTCAAGCTGGGCTCGAACTCCCGACCTCAGGTAATCCACCCGCCTCAGCCTCCCAAAGTGCTGGGATTACAGGCATGAGCCACTGCACCTGGCTGTATTCTCTATTTTTGTATATATTTGAAAATGCACATTAAAACTCTTTTTAAAAACTATATAAAACAAAGATTACATCAGTGTAACAAGAATAGAATATTATTGTAAGAAACATTCTGAAAATAATAAAGAACCACTTATAATAAGAGAAATAGACAAGTCAGTAAAAAGATTGGACATAAAGTAGAGGAAATTTCCCAGCATGTAAAACAAATAAATAAATCCCACAAAGACGTCAAAAATAGAATAGAAAAGATAGCAAATAAAGAATTAATACATGAACTGCAACAACAAACTAACACAAGTTCTGGAAGGAGAACAGAGAAAATGGAGTAGAGGAAATGTCAAAGACATAAACAAATTGTAATTCTTATGTAGCACTTATGCAATTGTTACAATCACTTTGGAGAACAATTCCTCAGTATCTAGAAAAGTAGAAGATGCACATTACCTATACGTAACAATTCTTGTTGAATCATCTGATTCTGACTCATCTGCTACCAAATATATATAGCTCAAAGATTTTTTGCACTCATTAAAAAAAAAGACATGTAGAAAAATGTTAATTGAAGAATGTTTATAGTAGAACTGCTTAGAATGCTAAAATGATTCATCAATAGAAGAATAGCTAGCTATACTGTGTATATTTATAGAGCAAAAAACTATACGGCATTGGAATAAATGATCCACAGCAACATGAATCAACGTAGGAATGAGTCTCAGAAAATATTTTGTTGAGCAAGAAAAGCAAGTTGTGATAAAATATATACATAAGGATACCATTTATGTAAAATCTAAATTTATAATACAGAATAATATAAAGTATATAGAAACATATTCATTCATAGAAAAAGTATAAAGACATTCTTGAAAACAATAAACATCAAAATTCAAGACAATGGTTATTGGGAGGTAGGTGGGTACAGAGAGGAAAAGGATTAAAGGCGGGAGGAGTCGGTGGGGGTACCAGGTGTCTTCAACTATATTTGCAAAGTTTGAATTTTTAAGCTATTTGATGGATGTTCATGCTATTATTCTTTATGTTTTTACATGTTTTCAATAGTCTATAAAAATGAATAATACAACAAAACTTCTCAAACTAAAGGACATGAGTGTTCAAATTGGAAGGACCCATGAATGGCTGGCACAACAAATAAATGAAGGGCCACACCAAAACTCATTGCTGTAAAATTACAGGAAACCAGTTTAAAAGTTTTAGGAGTGCAGGAATAAAAAGGCGTTTATAAATGATTAAGAATCAGAATACAAGATAAGTAGAAGACAATGGAAAAGTGCTTTAAGAATTTGGAGGAAAAATGATTTCTAACCCAGAATTCTATATCCAGCCAAACTATCAGTCAACTGTGGATGGGAAACACTTTTTCAGATATGCAAGTTCTCTGGAAATTTGGCTCCCTAGTACTTTTTCTCTGGAAACTACTGAAAGAGTCTCTCTAATAAAAAGGAGACAGTAACCTAAGAAAGAGGAAGACATGAACCCAGCCAGGAGAAGGGGGTGGGACTCCCTAGGATAATGGTGAAAGGGAGTTTCAAAAACAAACAAACAAAACAATAAACAAAAAACCACAACCCCACAACTGCACAACAGGATCAGAGGGCAAGTAGCCAGGACTGGAGCCAGAAGATGGAGGGCTCCCAGAGCGATGTTGCCAAGAAAAAAAGAAGAAAGGAACACATAGATGGACATGTTTGACCAAATTGTAAGGAGTTTTCTAGTTCTGATGGAAAGTTTGGGGCTTAATTAGTGACAAGTACATAAATTAATAAAATAAAAAAACTCAGGGAATATTAAATCCAGAGAAAACTAAAAGTAATACAAGAATGGAAATACAATCATAGTGTGCTATATGGCTTAGCTGTTAACAATTTTTATATAATCATAGTAAGGTAAACATCGGATACATTGAGTAAATGAAAATATGTTATATAATGATATTGTGAAGCTGGGGCAGAATTTCTATGTATGGAGAGCTGTAATAAGAAAGACATAGCTTAATCTTTTATAGAAAACCAGAAGTTAGACATATAAAATTAAAAAAAATCAAGAGATATCAGTATTAGCATGATATTTACAGCTCAAAAAATAATCACCTCTGGGGAGGAGTTTGACATAGAAAGAAGTAGGAAATTGCAGTTAGTGCCTGATGAAATTTTATAGTAGGTAAAAAAGGACCAGCAGTATTGCCATCACCTAAAAGTTTGTAAGAAAAACAGGATCTCTGACTTCATTCCAGGCTTACTGAATCAGATTCTGCATTTTAACAAGAATCCTGGGTGGAATTTGGGAGGAATTATTCTCAATGTGTGTATCCTCATTGTGTTTAATCTCAAAAATGAGGTGGAAAATTTGGAGATATAAAGCTTCAACAATTTATAAAATGAGCCCTGGGAACATGTGAACAAGTAGGATTATCTACACCAGAAAAGTCAGGGTGGGGGGTTGGAGGTGGCAGGGTCACCTGAAAAGAAAGGAAGGTCAACACTAAATATGCATTAATAAGTCAGAATCCTGTTTGCATTTGAAATCCGAAATAATAAAAACAGTCTAATGTGATGATATGAATAACAATTCTGTGATTATGTGGGAAGACTTCCTTGATAATGAGAATGCTACATTTAAGATTTGTTATTGAGAAGGAAGTAGATCTTTGTGATACCTTACATTGCCTGCAGGTAGTTATATTGACTAGGGTGGAATCACTTCTTACTGGGTTAGTAGAAAGTTATGTTTAGTAAACATTCTGCTTAAAAATCCCTAAACCACCCCTAAAAGTACTCCCAGCACGTCAACACATCAAACAGCCCGTTCCTCTTCCTCAGCCCCTTTATGTTAAATAAGTTGCTCTTTCTTTGGTTGAGCTTGAGACGGACTAGTTGTCTTGAGTGTAGACACCAAGAAGGTATATTTTTGAACAACAGAAAATCTCACTGCCCTCTAGGGAGGGGATGCTTACACTATGCAAAACACGAGACAACTGAAGAATCCACAACTTCCACTTCATGTTCACTAATGGGTGCCTTTCACATTATCTCTGAGTTCAATGGTGCAGAACATTTGCGAGGCCTCAGGCAAGTGCACAGATAGAGATCCAATACTGTATATAAAACATTTAACCATTATCAATCAAGTTAACAAACTGTTAACATATGTTCTAGCCTCCTGCCTTGACATATCCTTCACATAACCGAATTGGCCAGGTTTTAACTCCTCGAAGTCTTACTGGAACATAGTGGCATGGGTAAAGATAGCACAGCCATCTTGGGCCATTGCCTGTCCACTTTGCTTCTACCTCTGTGAAGGGCCTCGCGTGACCAGTGTGGCCTCTAGCTCTCTCCTGTGCCTAGACATGTTTGCACTGAAGGTGTCATCTGTGCTTGGGAGAGTAGACCTGGGGAGGCCTACACAGGCCCTGGAAGTGGGCTTGAGGTCTTCTGGGCTGAGAATTCTGGGGTCCTGGATTCTGGGTGAGCACATTGCCTTAACCCCACAGAGGACTTTCTTTGTAGGGAGGACTGCAGCTGGAGGATGGTTGAAGGAAAACTTTTGGAGTTGAGGTGCTATGATATTGTGATATAATAAGAAATCTATATTTGGTCCCTGCACCTGGTTACTGAGACAGAGCTCCTAAGACCTTTCTAGATGGAGATGCTAGGTGAGTCTTCTGTTCTAAAAATTTGGTCTTTGACCCTGGTTCCTGACACAGGTTCCTGAGACCTTTGTAATTTTCTTAGTGATAGGATTGTCTGACACAGAGCTCCTAAATTCCTGCAATTTTCTGGCATTTTCTGTCCTAATGAAGTGTATCTTGGTGGGCTTCTAAATAGCCTCAGGATGAGGGTTGGTTGCTAGGGGAACCAATCATGTGATTAGAGATTTGGAACTTCTACCCCACTCCCTGACCTCTGGGAAGGGGAGAGGGATTGAAAGTTGAATTTACCCACAATGGCAAAGGTGATCAACTTTGTAATGAACTGTATGTAATGAAGCTTCCATAAAAACCTCAAAGAACAGATTTTGGGAAGCTTCTGGGTTGCTGAAGACGTGGAGGTGCTAGGAGGGTGGCGCACCTGGACAGGGCATGGGAGCTCCACACCCCTTCTCCATGCCTTGCCCTGTGCATCTCTTCCATTTGGCTGTTCATCTGTATTCTTTGTAATATCCTCGATAGTAAACCAGAAAATATAAGTAAAATGTTCTCCTGAGTTTTGTGAACTGCTTTAGCAAATTCATTGAACCTGAGGAGGGAATTGTGGGAACCCTCAATTTATTGCTGGTTGGTCAGAAGTGCAGATCACAACCTGGGACTTGCGATGGGCATCTGAATTGGGGGCAGTTTTGTGGGACTAAGTCCTTAGCCTGTGGGTTAAGGTAAAGAGTGTTAGAATTGGGTTAAATTGTAGACGCCCAGTTTGTGTCTGCTGGAGAACTGGTTGTTAGTGGAGAGAAATCCCCACACATATTTAGGTGACCAGAAGGGAGGTATGGAGAGTAAGAGTAGAAAAAAGTTTAGTGTTTCTTCTTATAGGTCCCATCACTCTCACATTCCAGCCTCTATAGTTTAATTTCTTTTTTTCTTTTTGAGACAGAGTCTTGCTCTGTCACCCAGGCAGGAGTGCAGTGGCATGATCTTGGCTCACTGCAACCTCCACCTCCCGGGTGCAAGCGATTCTCCTGCCTCAGCCTCCTGAGTAGCTGGGACTACGGGCGTGTGCCATTATGCCCAGCTAATTTTTGTATTTTTAGTAGGGACAGGGTTTTATCATATTGGCCAGGCTGGTCTTGAACTCCTGAGCTCAAGTGATCTGCCTGTCTCGGCCTCCCAAAGTGCTGGGATTACAGGCATGAGCCAATACGCCTGGCCTATAGTTTAATTTCTATGAATAAATATACATACGATAATTCAGTACTGATAGCTTCCTCAGCTCTTTGAGTTATGGAACCTGTGTGTTCACCACCAAATATCAGGGTCTTAAAAGTGTGAGAAACCAGGATTCCACAGACAGAGCAACGACACTCAGGGTTGTCCATTAGCTTTGGAAAAAGACTTTACGCTTTATATAGTACTTTACTGAACTGAAATGTGGGTGGTGAGAGGGTGATTATTTTCTCAGTGATTCAAAATAATTTCTAATGTTTACTTTAAATCTCTGATGCAATTGTGAGGCACATTTAGAACAAAATCCAGCAAGGAAGCTGACATACTATACACAAGACTGGAGGAAAGACGCTCTGACCAAATAAAGCATTATTAATTTTCACAGCTTGCATGACCGTCATAGTCTTCATTATTTCATCAGTGTAGTCTAACCTAGAACACTATTCAGTCTCACATTCGCAGGTTCCATTCCTCACAGAATGGAAAAACATCATAGATAAGATGCACCATTAGGGCTGGGTACAGTGGCTCACGCCTGTAATCCCAGCACTTCGGGAGGTTGAGGTGGGTGGATCATCTGAGGTCAGGAGTTCAAGACCAGCCTGGACAACATGGTGAAATCCCGTCTCTACTAAAAAACAATGCAAACAATTAGCTGGGCATGGTGGCAGGCGCTTGTAGTCCCAGCTACTCAGGAGGCTGAGGCAGGAGAATTGCTTGAACCCTGGAGGCGGAGGTTGCAGTGAGCTGAGATCACGCCACTGCACTGCAGCCTGGGCAACAAGAGTGAGAAACTCCATCTCAAAAAAAAAAAAAAAAAAAAGATGCACCATTAATGTTTGTATCAAAGCCATCCTAATCATCCAAGATGATTACAGATACAAAATATCCATATTAATGATATTTACATTATATGGTACATCACATTATATGGCACTGAATATAATGGCTGGATTGACCGTATTGTACTTCTGAAGAAAAATACCCATTGGGAAATCTGCTAAGAAACTAGAAAACTGGACAACCAACTTAACCAGGGCTCCACTTGGAAAAAAAAAATACAATCCGATGAAAGGTAGGTCTAGATGTCACCATATTCTTCTCTGTTTCCTCTGCTCAGTGTCTAATAATACACCTTAGAAACCAAGAATATATTAACAAATGGTAATAGCTTTTTTTTTTGAGAGATGGAGTCTCGCTCTGTCGCCCAGGCTGGAGTGCAGGGCGAAATTTCAACTCACTGCAAGCTCTGCCTCCCGGGTTCATGCCATTCTCCTGCCTCAGCCTCCCGAGTAGCTGGGACTACAGGCACCCGCCACCACGCCTGGCTAATTTTTTGTATTTTTTAGTAGAGATGGGGTTTCACCGTGTTAGCCAGGATGGTCTCACTCTCCTGACCTCGTGATCCGCCTGCCTTGGCCTCCCAAAGTGCTGGGATTACAGGCATGAGCCACCCCGCCTGGCCAACAAATGGTAATAGCTTTTAACTTGACAGAAACCTCTGCTAAGAAAAATATGACTGGGATATATGGTGATTTTCATCCAAATTTCTTGCTCATCTCTTAACAATCCATAATTTATTGTAATGTCCCCCATGGAAAACTATGTGGAATAGAAACAATTAAAATAACCCTTTCATTTAGTGAATATTTATTGAGCATCTATTATGTGCTAGACAGTGGGTTAGATCCTGGGAAACAATAAGCAGAGAGGGAAACAGTGGTCCAATCACATGAGAGACAGCCTTTAATCACAGAATCACAGAATCAGAAGACAGGAATGTAAAATGACAACACTGCTTAGCTCATAAAGCCCTCTGCTGCACTCTACAAAGTCTAAGGTTTTAGTAATATTTTTGTACAATTTCTCCCTCAAAAGGTGTTGCAAGTCTTTAAATTAGTTCAGCGAGAAATCAACTTGCTGTGCAAATGCTTGGGCTAGCCGGGGTGTGAGTAGCGTGTCTGTGTTTGAGAACACTGAACCTTGAAAGAACATCTGTTTGGCTATTTTGTTAAATGAAACTCAAGTCACCCAGGCTTTACTAATAGCTTCATTGTGCTTCATGACTTTCCACCACATAAACGAAATTACCTAACACTTCAGTCTGTGGCTAAAACTGTCATTTATCAGTTAAAGCCCACTGACAAAGAGCAAACTGGAGAGACGGCAATTCCAGCTTCTCTATTCAAACAGTTTTCACATTTCAATAATCACTCTCTAGCTGGCTCCCTGCTAGATAAGGACCTCCAGGGAAAGGTTGCTTCCTGGGAATGTTTATTTTACAGGAACAGACTGATGGCCTCAAAGTCTGGCCACTTTCTAGGTGATGAAATCGTTTATTCACATTGACTCTTCCCAGGAGAGAATAGAGGGGAGAGAAAGGCAGTGATTGCTAAAGTTGATTTTATGATAGCGTGTCTACAGATTCCTCAAGGAATGTTGTGAAATTCCAAAGCGAATTTTTAAAATTAAATTCATTTTAAAAAATCTAAAGCTCCTACCCTATGTTGCACTTCTGAGGATTAAAGAATCTTAGTCAAAGGAACTTCAGAGATTGTCTAGTCCAATGAGTCCAAATTTTTTTTTTTTTTTGACCTTGGTACATATTCTTGAAAGTAAACTTCCCATCAGAGTTTCCATCTGTAAATATGTAAAATAAAGCTGCCTTGATAGAAACAGGCATGAGGGAGCCAGAGCTCCACATTTCCCTAACCCCAGGGGCAAATGGGGTTCCTGAAGTACCTCTTTGGCATCTCTGGGTTTTCTGGGAAGAAAATGGGTCTTGTGCAACTTCCTCCTTTCACCCAATCCTAAAGCCAGGAGCCCCTATACGTCCTGACAGCTCAGCTCTTCTTGGGTAATCTCAAACAGTCACACGGTGCTGCAAATCTAGGGAGGTCTGGAATGGCAACTTAGTGAAACTATCATTTATGACGTCTTTGTCCATTGTCAATCACTTAATAACTATCTGATACAAACTTACAACCACAAAAGTAGAATGGAGGGACCCAAAATTGTGTGTGGGTGTGTGTGTGGGTGTGTGTGTGTGTGTGTGTGATGGAGGTGAAGAGCATTGGAGTGGTAGCAGGAATTCCAGACACGAAATCCCATAAAGGGGCATACACAAATGGTGACCTGAGGTTTCAAGGAACTGGAGCTGGAAGAGGGAAGTGCCCAGGGTCCCCTGAAAGGGACCACATCTCCAGCAGAGCACTTGACAGGTGAGCAGAGAAGGAGAAAGATCAGCAGTTGTCTGAAGTTAGGTATCACGTTTTAGGGCCCAGTTTTCCCATCTGTGTAGACACCTGCTCCTTCCAGAGGAGGCTGATCTGTGCCATCACCAATATCTACAGAGCCCACCACCACTGACTCATACACAGCTCATTCAGTCCCCATAACAACCCTTAGAAGTGTAGGTTAACATTAGCTCCATTTTGTAGATAAGGAAATTGGGAGTTAGAGAGGCTAAGTGGCTTGTGCAAGCTCAGATTGCCCGAAGAGGCAGAAACCAACACTGCTAACTCCACTATCCCACTGAGGCACGACACAAGTGCAAAAGGAGACACAGTAGACAAGAGAGGTCAACAACATTTTCTGAGGAAGCATTATTTTAAATTATGGTGTGAGACAGACATGATTTCTGAGCAGGTGGGTGAGTTGCAGACACTCTGTGAGATAGATGGGGTGAGGTGATGGGGCAGAAGGAGTGCCAACCAGCCCGCCTCTCCCAGGGAAGGTTCTGCGACTCAGAGGCAGCATAGCAGAGGGGCCAGGAGCAGGGACACGGGATCAGACTGCCACGGTTTTATCTTGGCACTGCCATCAACTGCCCCCGCAATCTTGAGTAAGCTGTGTGACCACTCTGTGCCTCAGTTTCCATAACTGAAATAAGTATGAGGCTAATAGTACCTACTTCACAGTCTTGTTGCAAGAGTTACAGAAATCAGTATTAGTGAAGCTCTTAGTGTCCAGTATATAGTAAATGCCACACGAGGATTGTTGAAGACATTCTTAGCAGGCTACAGGTGCTCACAGATAAGCAATAGCAACTTTTTGAAACTTGAAAACGAGGTTACGATATCCTAGCTTCCTGTTTTCCTGCAATTTGTGACCACAATCCCTGGCCTCACGACTTTATGAACTTCACTTTATTGCCCATTCTTTCCTCACTCTTTCCTAACCTTTGTGTGATCATCCCTACTGAATGGCCAAGCCCCTGATTCCCGGCTTATCTTCCTTCATGTATTTTGTGACTAGTCAACTGTTACTGCTGCACACAAGATGCGGTTCAATCTGTGGTTTGTTTTTAAATGTACCTAGGAGTCATACTAAAATTCTGCCAACAGGTGGAGCTCAAAGAATAGCTTAAAATAAAATTAACCTGATTCAGTCATTCTGATACGACTGTATGATTTTGCTATTCATCAGAAAATAAGAGGAAATAAATTGAAGTCAATATAAGTAGACAGTGTTAATAAGACAGTGGTTGGTTTTTACAGTGGAAGATGATTTACCTAGATTTCCGTCTCTAGGGAAATTTAAGTGAAGATTTTCATTTTACATTCATAAAGATGACAATATACTACAAGAGTTGAGCTATTTGGATTTATTCGATTTGCTTTACTTAAGAAAAGTTCAGGATAATGATGCTTAGTCTGTTCAGATTCATAAATAATACTTAGGACGTCAAACTGAATGAAATGTTGCAACTCTGGCCAGAATTCCAAGGAGGTGTGTGAAATGAGCTTTTATTTAAAACGTGCCAGTGTTTAACTAGGAAGTTTAGAAAACCTTTACGGGTTTCTATAAGCTGGGAAGAATATCTTCCACTCATTTGTTTTACTAGAATCTCCTTAAACCCAAAAACTCTGCTCCTGTGATTTCTTTGACTGCAGAGACCTGCTTAGGGAGCTCTGCCCTGAGCAGCGATTCTACCCTGGAAGACTGAGCTCGTCTTCGGTGAGGCTACGATGTTTGGCAAATGATCTTTAAGACACAATTAAGGGAATGAAGAATTCTTGGAGGGCAAAATGGTAGGGCATTAAATCTTTTGTGATGGATCTTTATGGTTTTGTGAGGTGTGATAAATTGGATGTCATTGGATGCTGGATTTATAAAGTGCTTTTCCTCCAAACAGTTCAAAGATGTTTTTCATGGGAGCTGTGACTATAAAGCCAAAAGTTTGGATCTATATGAACCACCCCAGAAATAAACCTCATTGCTTCAAAACTGCATCACGTAGGTGGTTTTACACCTGCAGCACCTCTGAGCAGGGGCTGTTGAGCATGACTATCCTGATCTCTTAGAGGAAAAAAATGCAGTATTTCTTCATCAGTTCATTTGCCAAACATTACATTTTCAGGCCCTGGCAGAGCATGTACTCAAACCCAGGTTTTCTAGTTCCAAATATATAGGTCATTGACTTATGCCTTAGTTTCGAGGTCAACTCAATAGATGTTCTCCAAGGTCATGTCCAGTTCATGATTTGACCGCTCTATCATCAACTAACTCAACGGAGTACTCAGACTGCATCAGTTTGTTCCTTCATTCAATTTGTCTAGTGAAATGCAAACATTAGAGAGCGAGGTAATTGATATCTCAAAATAATAGGGTTGTTTTTTGCCCCACATATCATAATTTTTCAGCCCGACTTCATATACGTGAGAAAATGAGTGAACAAAAATGAAGAATGACAAAGATATTTCTTGATAATGGACTGACTAAAGAAACTATGGCACACCTATAAAATGTAATGTAATGCAAGCAATGTAAATCATGTTCTCCTAGAGTATTTAAAATTATGGAAAACTGTTCTCCAGGCTGGGCACAGTGGCTCACGCCTATAATCCCAGCACTTTGGGAGACGAGGTGGGTGGATCACTTGAGCCAAGGGGTTCAAGACCAGCCTGGGAAACATGGTGGGACTCTGTCTCTACAAAAAATACAAAAACTAGCCAGTTATGGTGGCACATGCCTATAGTCCCAGCTACTTGCAAGGCTGAGGTGGGAGGTTCACTTGATCCTGGGAGGCGAAAGCTGCAGTGAACCAAGATCTCACCACTGCACTCCAGCCTGGGCAACAGAGTGAGACCCTCCTCAAAAAAAAAAAAAAAAAAAAAAGAAAAAAAAGATACATTGCTGTGTGAAAAAAGCAGTCTATGAAGCAATGAGTATCATATATTTTTAAAGTAATATATACATAAATAAAAGACTGGAATGATGTATACCAAGATGTTAATAGTTATTTTCTTTGGAGGGTGTTATTATATGTTATTTTTATTTTCTCTTTTTAAAAAGCTTCCTCATATTGTCTGCAATTATCAAGCTTTACATCTATAATCAGAAAAACATGAATTTGATTTTATATGAAGTCAAGCAGTTTAAAAGCTTTGTAAAAATAAGATATTATAAGATCTGTTTCCAGAAAAATTCTATAGGAGAAAACATTTCCTACCTCATTTCCTTTACCTCCAGCACTGGACTTCATTTCCTTTGGTTGCTTTGTAAAAGAGAACAACAATATTTAGATGGAAAAGCATTATCAGCTACATATTAAGTTGGTCGTACCTGTTGCAGTCATTTTCTTGGCCACAGTTTTGACTTCTAGAACAGCAACATATTTTCAAACTCATTGAAACCTGACACAACTACCCAGATTTGACATAGAGGAGCTTCCTGTCTCACCCCATGGGATGCTACTTTAGAAACTTGGAGTTGGCATATCACTAAGACTTTAGCTTTCTGTCAACATTTTCGAAAAAGGAAATCATGCTGGGAACTTTCAGAATCTATACAGCACTCCTTTGAGCCTGGAAAGCATCATTTTAGCTAAGCTGTAGGTGATGATTCCCAATCCCTGAGAAACCAAGTCTAACGAAGACTAGAAAAATAAACTACAGGGCAGTGTGTACCATATAGCATAGTAAGCTATTAAATGACATTACAGGGGAAGAAGACTTACTGACACAAAATAAATGTGCATTGATGTAGATTACTGAATGAAAAAAGAGGCAGAAAACAAATTTTATAGTGTGTATTATTTGATCCCACTTTTAAAATACATATATAAATATTTTAGAAAAAAGAATGAAATTATAAAAATGAAGAAGTTAATAGTGTTGCAAAGTGGTGGAATTATAGGTGACAATTTTTAAAATTTTTCTTTTTTTTCTTTTTTTTGAGATGGAGTCTGGTTCTGTCACCCAGGCTGGAGTGCAGTGGCACAATCTCAGCTCACTGCAAGCTCCACCTCCCGGGTTCATGCCATTCTCCTGCCTCAGCCTCCCGAGTAGCTGGGACTACAGGCGCCCACCCCCACGCCGGGCTAATTTTTTTTTTTTTTTTGTATTTTTAGTAGAGACGGGGTTTCACCATGTTAGCCAGGATGGTCTCGATCTCCTGACCTCGTGATCCGCCCGCCTCAGCCTCCCAAAGTGCTGGGATTACAGGCGTGAGCCACTGCACCAGGCCAATTTTCTGTATTTTTAGTAGAGACGGGATTTCACCGTGTTAGCCAGGATGGTCTTGATCTCCTGACCCTGTGATCCGCCCTCCTCGGCCTCCCAAAGCGTTGGGATTACAGGCGTGAGCCACCACTCCTGGCCGATTTTTATTTTCTATATTTACTTTTGTATTAAAAGGCAATTAAAGTTATTATGCAGAAGATAACCAATGTGAAAACGCTTTGCAAGAGCAAAAGAGCACTGTAAAAACTGAGGTTTTGTTATTTTATATATTGTACCTGCTGAAATAAAGACCTAACTGATTTTTGGTGTGTTCCTTGTTCTTCCTTTTCCATATGACTTTTTTGGGAGACAGACATTTCTAAGTTAAGGGCTCTTCCTACTTTACTTATTACTAAACATGGCCCCTTGTTGAAAGTTCCTGGATGATAGGAATTGAGCCTAACAAAAAAGAGTGCTAGTTACAAGGGTGTTTATAATACATAATTCTTTATTACATTTTATTTACTTGGCAGTTTATTTGACAGGAAGGATTAAAAACAAAACAAAACATACTCCTCAATACTAAAAACCAAACATTTTATCTTTTAGAAAGTAGACATTTTATCTTTTAGAAACATTTTATCTTTTAGAAAGTAGACTTTTTGAGGCAGATTCAGTGGTGCCCAAACATTCAGTGAGGCACTTGCTAAATGTTAATAAGCAGAAGGAGTAACATGGTTTCTGGCGAGAAAAATAGTAGGGTCTTTGGGAATCTAAGAACTATGCAGAATTAGAAAGAAGGTGGAAAGAGAACTCTAGGTCAAGAGGAAGTGGTAAAAGCAAGAAGCAACAGGATGAGGCTGGGTCAGAGCTTTCTAGACATGACAAGGTGAACTGTGTACAGCTGCTATACCCAGGAACATCCTATTTCCCCAAGCTAGCCTCCTAAAATGAAAGCGCTTTTAGCCAGACATGGTTTTGGAGATGTAAAAATGAAACCAGGAATGCCTAGCCATTATTGCATGTGTGTATGTGTGTGTGTGTGCCTTTGTACTTTTGTATTTATATATCATAGTTGTACATATTTTTGTGGTACATGTGATATTTTGATACATGTATACAGTGTGTAATGATCAAATTTGGGTAATTGGGATATCTATAACCTATCTTTTCTTTGTGGTAGGATCATTACAATTCTTCTCTTCCTGCTATTTAAAAATATACAATAAATTATTGTTCCCTTCTACATTATTTATTTTTTTTTTTGGAGACTGAGTCTTGCTCTGTCACGCAGGCTGGAATGCAGTGGTGCTATCTCAGCTCACTGCAAACTCTGCCTCCCGGGTTCAAGCGATTCTCCTCCCTCAGCCTCCTGAGTAGCTGGGATTACAGGCAGTTGCCACCATGCTGGGCTAATATTTGTATTTTTAGTAGAGACGAGGTTTCACCATGTTGGCCAGGCTGGTCTCGAATTCCTGACCTCAGGTGATCTGCCTGCCTCAGCCTCCCAAAGTGCTGGGATTACAGGCGTGAGCCACTGTGCCTGGCCCCTTCTATGCTACTGAATATCAGAATTTATTCCTTTTATCTAACTGTATCTTTGTATCCATTAACCAACTTTCTCTTATCCCCCTTCCCTGCTTCCTTTCCTAGCCTCTGGTAACCACCATTCAACTGTCTGCCTCTAAGAGATCTACTTTTTTAGTTCCCACATGAGTGAGAACATGCAATATTTATCTTTCTGTGCCTGGCTTATTTCATTTAACATAATGACCTCCAATTCCATCCATGTTGCTGCGTATGACACAATTTCATTCTTTCAGTGGCTGAATAATATATTCCATTGTGTAATACCTCTCCATTTTAAGACAGATTACCTCTGTCATTATCAGCAAAATATACTGACCAACTACTATGTATACTTAGGTACTATGTCTTCATTGTTTAGAACTCAGACCTTCTGAGTTAAGGTTCAGTGCTCTTTCTACCATTTTAATTCTTCACTGATGGCATGTTTTATTTCTCAGTATGGTTCCTAATTTCTTT
This sequence comes from Pongo pygmaeus, assembly GCF_028885625.2. Classification (NCBI taxonomy): domain Eukaryota; kingdom Metazoa; phylum Chordata; class Mammalia; order Primates; family Hominidae; genus Pongo; species Pongo pygmaeus. Next base: position 91,041,646 of record NC_072384.2, read on the forward strand.
TCTTTTCTTTTTTTTTTTTTTTTTTTAAGACGGAGTCTCGCATTGTGGCCCTGGGCTGGAGTGCACTGGCACAATCTCAGCTCACTGTAACCTCCGTCTGCCAGGTTCAAGCGATTCTCCTGCCTCAGCCTCCAGAATAGCTGGGATTACAGGCGCCTGCCACCATGCCTGGCTAATTTTTTGTATTTTTAGTAGAGACGGGGTTTCACTATGTTGGGCAGGCTGGTCTTGAACTCCTGACCTTGTGATCCGCCCGCCTTGGCCTCCCAAAATACTGGGATTACAGACATGAGCCACCGTGCCCAGCTGGTTCCTAATTTCAAATAAGAAATATTTAAGCACAAAATATACTGAATTATAAGGCGTATTAGTAAAGATGTCTGATTTTGGGGAAAAAAAAGCCTGTGTAACTTTACTGCCAAACTTACCAAATGTCGAAATTCTACTGAGAGACTCCCATTGGAAGATTCTTCAATAGACATGGCTTTGACATTAGTTCCACAAAGTACAAATCTTCGGTTGCTGGAGAGGAAATCTTAGCTATTTACTTGGTCTCAGGTAAAATACATTTACAAGAGCAGCAAGAAAGTTTCCACAAAGTAAATGTCTTACCTTAGAGTTGAAACATTCCTGTAAAACCAAGAAGATTCTTTAAAATAAGCTATTTAATAGATGTTGGAATAACTTTCTATGATAGTTTATTTTATTTATTTATTTATTTTGAGACAGAGTCTCGCTCTGTCGCCCAGGCTAGAGTGCAGTGGTGCAATCTTGGCTCACTACAACCTGTGCCCCCTGGGTTCAAGCGATTCTCCTGCCTCAGCCTCCTGAGTAGCTGGGATTACAGGCATGAGCCACCGCACCCGGTCTCTATGATACTTTAAAGGATAGTATATAAAATTGATTTCAAGTTTTTATAGTAAAATTTTAAATTTAGGATACCATTGAATTTTGTTAAATGTTTGAACTTCAAAGTCAAATATTTGAAGTACATTCATTATATAATGTTAGAGAAGTAAATTTAAAAGTTCAAAATTATTCTATAAAATAAGGGCCATTCATTTTTAAACGTCTTACATTTGGAATTGTAATTCAAAATGAAATTAGAAAACTTACTTGTCAATTGATGCTTTAACCTTTACCTGATAGTTTAGTTCTGGCAATTTTATTAGTAGCCTAGAAAGAGATATCAATAAAAAAAAATCAAAGATAAAAATTAAAAGTGTTTAAAAACGCTTTTGCATATTTAAACATTTAAATATACTATGAAATATGCATATAAATAAACCTTACATTATCTACAGTTATATGTTAGTGTGTTTTAAAAATGTATAATGCCTCTTTAGTTTGCCATGTAGCTAATGTTGACATCAGTCCCTTAATAGCATTATTGGCAAACATTTGGAAGTGTTTCCATATTGCTTCAGTTGATGTTTGCTGGATAATACGTTGGCCAGGCCAGAAAAAAAAGCTATATATTTTGGCTAAAGCTCAAATGTGGGTTAAATGTATAGATATAAAAAAATTCTTATATGGCTTCATTTTATCCTCATATTACAAAAAAAAACACTTTGTAAGCTTTAATGGTAAGTGTTTTATGGTGAACATACTAAGACAGAACTCTAGTAAAATATGGAAAATCCCAACTCGAATACATTTGAAATCTTTCAAAACACTATATTTAAGTAACAGCAAAAATGTTCATTAAAAAAACAAACTTCAAATGAACAAGTAATTGAAGTTCAGTATAAAAATTCATTTAATTCCTTCTGGTGTCAGCCCATCCTTTATTCTTTTGCTTTCTCCAGCTCCTCAGATTTCTGTCCTGTGATGTAACCTACCTGTGGGTTCAGTGCAGTTTCAGAGATAGTCATTCAATCCCTCTCACATTCATTCATTTACTCATGCCCTCATCCTAAACTTTACTCATTCACTCAGCATGCACTGAGCTCCTCATATTTATGCAGTACACCCTTAGGTACTACAGAACTGATGTAGCAAAGACTGCAGAAGGGAGAAATGTGGACGTGGCTCTACATAAAAGGAGGGAGTCCAGGCACACAAATGGAATATAGAGAATATGGCGATAAGCAACTCACTGTCATTAGAGAAATGAAATCATAGCTCATGGGCAGCCCAAACAAAAGGGTGGGTAGAATGTTGCAAAGGCTCTTTAAAAGTCCTGTACAAGGCACCAGATTGGTTCAGGATCTGGAGTATGTTGAGAGTGCAGTCATTGGTGGTGAATGGTGAGAAGGGGGCATAGTCACATAAAATTAGGCCAGGTGTTTTTCCTCTCCACCTTCCTTTTTATACCACTTCAGGAAGGATCTGATTCACTGCAAGATGCTGACAAGTCCCATGGAGTCCAAGGTCATTCTTCCTTTTGAAACAGGAGGATGCAAAAATATGGCAAAGAGGGGTTTTAGGAAAACCTTGAGTAAAGGATCACCTATCAAGACAGTGGGGAATAGGGTGCAGAGGAGGAGGATGGGTACCCAATAGGTAGAAGAGGAAGACAGAGCCTACAACCAGGGGCTAATGTTCTATGCCCCTGGCAATAGTTCACACAACATGCAAGTGGTGCTGATTCAGAGTGCCTCTTCCACTTAGAATTTTTTTGCTAGGCAATCCCTACTCATCTCCCCTTTTGTCCCAGAGAGCATCTTAGACTTACTATATCATCTATAGGAGTGTCTCAAGGAAAAGTAGAATGTCCACCACTTCTCCATCTTATTTCACTCTCCTCCGAGTTATATAGAGATGTCGGAATGAGGAAGGAACAACTTTTGAGAAGAATGCCTATTTTTTTATTTTACTTTATTATTCTGTTTTATTTTTTGAGATGGAGTCTCGCTGTTGTTGCCCAGGCTGGAGTGCAGTGGCGTGAGTGTAGTGCACTGCAACCTCTACCTCCTGGGTTCAAGCGATTCTCCTGCCTCAGCCTCCCAAGTAGCTGAGATTACAGGCATGAGCCAACATGCTCAGCTAATTTTTCTATTTTTAGTAGAGATGGGGTATTGCCATGTCGTCCAGGCTGGTCTTGAACTCCTGACCTCAGGTGATCTGCCTTCCTCAGGCTCCCAAAGTGCTGGGATTATAGGCGTGAGCCACCATGCCGGGCCAACAGTGCAATTTAAAAAGGAACCTAGCCTCTGCCTTTTGTTTTCAGTTCTTAAATCTTGGTGCAAAATTCATACAAAGAAACGGATTAAGAATGTTAATGGTGTCTTAAAAATGCAAACCGAAGACAAATGCCTTCTCTTTAAAAATGGAGTTCCAATAGTGATATGTGATCAGCAACCTTATCATAGAACCCTAAACTGCTCTGTACCATGGCATCAACACCTCTTGACCCGTTAGTCTGTGGTTTCAGCTTTCCAGAGGTGACCTAGTGATTAGACCTTTAAAACTTTAGTTCTTGGAGTTTCAGGCATGATGAGAATCTTTGAAAGTAAGAACTCAAACTCATTGTTCTCAGCATCATTAGGGAAAACTGTAAGTTTTGACTGCTAATGCTAATAGAAAGGATCAAATTCACAGAGAAAGCAACAATAACACAAAAGTTATGTCTTTAAATCAGGTACACAGTAGGGATATATGGAAAACTATGGTATTGGGAGTTTTTGTGGAAAGTCTAATAAGCCAGTTACTGGGTAATCTCAGGAGATGAGTGTGTCACTATGTTTCCCGGATAGGATATTCAAAGCCTTCCAGAATGTGTCCCCAATCTGTCCTCTCAATTCTGTCTGTTCCCTGCTCCCCATGATTACCAGACAGAGCCAGGAAGCCATTATTTCTGTATTCTCACTCTCCTACAATCCTCCTCCCCTCTCCCAATCTATCCAGTCTTTTCTCAAGTCAACCTTTTCAGCAATTAATTTCATTGTGCCTGATATTATGATTCCATACTTTCAGGCTAATATCCCTCACGTCCTCATCTGCACTGTCATGCTCTTGACAAGCAGGGCTCTCATCTTCACATTTCTGTGGGTATTTCCCAAAGCTCAGAGCTGGGCACACAGCAGATGGTTCAATAAAGAATAGCTGAATGCAAGCCACAATGAGAGAAATTGGCCTTGATCATCCAGAGACTATAGCTCTACAAACACACAAAATAGTAGAAGACGTTTTTGCCTACCTCAGTTTTACAGTGAACTGAATTAGGGTTTTAAGTACCAACGGCCTCTGAGGGTGGGTTGGCATACATGGCTGTCGCTCAACCACAAATGAGCTAGATGAAAAGGAAATAAAGCGCGTCATTTGAAAACATTGAAAATATTGAGACTGAAAACCACAGAGGAACAGGATGCTATCCACTCAAAGTCCAAATTTTCTACACTTAGAAGATATTCAAACCCCCAATTAAACTCAAATCTTTACAATGACTTTTTATAAATCATTTAACAGAGTAAATGATTCTTAATTGTTATAATTGAGCCATGAGTAAAAGCCCCAGTCCATTTAGTAATTTTTATTTTTCTTTTGAGAAGGGTCTCCCTCTGTTGCTCAGGCTGAAGTGCAGTGGCACGATCATAGTTCACTGCAGTCTCAACCTCCTGAGCTCAAGTGATCCTCCTGCCTTGGCCTCCTGAGTATCTAGGACTATAGGGATGTGCCACCATGCCTGGATACATTTTTTATTTTTTTGTAGAGATAGGGGTCTTTTTATGTTGTCCAGGCTGTTCTACAACTCCTGAGCTCAAGCAACCCCTTGCCTCAGCCTCCCAAGGTGCTGGGATTACAGGTGTGAGCCACCATACCTGGCCAAAAATAAATTTCATGACTTTTTTTGGACTAAATATTAGGATTTCTGGTACATATTAGTATTTTTTCTTTAGCTTATAAACATGAAAATGTTCCCCATCCTTCATTTCATGGATATGCACATAAGAAAAAGCCCTTGAAATTTTTTCTAAGATGTGAAAACTGAGCTGTAGGTGAGTGACATGACTTAGCTTGTGGAAAACTGAGCCAGTTGGTGAGAGAAGTGTTGATGAATAAATAGTGAAGAGTAGAAATGCGGTTTCTAAAACTTTCTGGGGTTCTATTCACTTCTCCCTGAGGCTCGTTGTTGAACACTTCCCTGCCACTCTTCCACCTAAACACCAAAACCTTAGGAAGGGTGTTCTTACTTCACAGAATGGAGGATGCCATTGATAGCACTTCACTTACTTCTTGAAAAGATTGTAGATCAAGAAGGTGACTCTTTCTAGCATGTGAGTTCTTTGCATTGGAATGGGATCACCTTCATATGTCATTTTGGTAGATTGCTCCTCTAGTTTCTCCAGTTGCCTTCTGAGTTGGAAAAGACTTTCTGCCAATAGTGTAAAGCTATTGAACAGCAAATGAAAATCAAAGATAGTTTTCCCACTTAATAATAAAAAAGCATTGTAACAATGGGTTGTAGTTAATAAACATTAAATTATTAAGTAATTATTAAATTAATTAAATGAATCACTTAATTTGATTTAGGTTAGTGACAGTTTTTATTTTTATTTTCCTAACCCATTTTTTTCTTGAATATGCATATGTTAAATGTTTTCAACGTTTTCTCATTTAAACCTTCAATTATATATGTCATCATTTATGAAATTTTATCAACATTTGGAACTAAATCCCTTTTAATCATTCTTTGTTTAAGCTTATTAAGCATATATATGTTAAAAATGTGGTGCTCACTAAAGGGCAAAAAAAGAGCAAATTTAAAGCCACGAAAAACATGCTATGATTAATGTTTTCTTATGTAAGCATACTGAAAGAAAAACATATGAAACCGATCTTCCCACACAATATATATTTTTACAAGTCCTAAGTATTAGCCAAAAGTGATCAATGACTCTCTTTAGAGTAAGGTATATTTAGAAATGCTTGCCCCTGATAACTGCTTGGAATTTTATTCACTGTGTGGTGATCTCACCTCAGAAACCGAGGTGGCGGTGTGGGCCAGAAGCCTAGGAAAGAGTAAGATTGAAATGGACACGGAAGGGACTTCCAACTACAGGAGAAAGAACATCTTATCAGACTTGGAAAGTCCACCTCGCCATACAGTAACTCTTTCTACTTAAAGTATTCCACATATAAGACTATGGCAAGAGTGGTTGAATCCCTGCTGATTTTTGGTATGAGCTCCATTATCGGTTAAGATCTTTATTGCTCCCTTTATTGTTGTTTTCACAACAGAGTACAGTGAGTTGGAGAATCAAAGTGTCTTCCCAAGGAAAATCAATGTTTTAAAATGAGTCAAACTCCTTATATTTCTTGACAAGTAGGCCTGGCAAGGCAGAGCTTTTAGTGAGGGGGTCTCCAGTTACTACATATTCCATTGTATTGACTTGTTCTCTTAGGAAGCAATTTTAGATTTTAACTGAACAGTTTCTTTCTTTTTCATATTTTCCAATTGTTCCTTCAATCAAATAGTTTTATTTTACATTTATGGCATGGAAAACCATATGAACATTTTAATCTTCTAATGCAAAGGATAGTATCTACATTTCATTGCATGTGTGCGTACATAGATCGGGAATGCTGGCTTGTATTAACCATTTGTGATTTTTAAAAATTGACACATAAAAATTGTATATATTTGTGGTATACAACATGATGTTTTGATGTATGTAAACATTGTTGAATAGTTACATCGAGCTGAATAACATGCATTATTACCTCACATACTTACTTTTCTGTGGTAAGAGCTCTTAAAATCTACTTTCTTAGTAATTTTCAAGTATACAATAAGTTGTTATTAACTACAGTCACCATGACGTACAATGGATCTCTTGAACTTATTCCTCCTGTCTAACTGAAATTTTCTATCCCTGACCAACATCTTTAACAGAAGAAATCACTATGTTGAAAACACAAAACTAACATTTAAAAGTTGAGATATCTATTTTCAAGATTTTGAAACTAGTGCTCCTTTATTCTGTCCTTAAAGAAAGTATATTGCTGGTTTCAAAATTTATTCGAGTCTTTTAAGATGGATATCTTGCATGTGAAAATTAAGCATTCAATAGACGCTTTCCTTGATTTCCCCACGAGAATGAAAACTAAGAACACTTATACTATTTGTTTTCAACTGTAGATTTCTCAGCTGCTAATAAGCCATCAATAAGCTAGCTGAATGAACTGATGTTGCAGTCTAAACCTGCATTCTCTGGCTGAGTGACACTGAAGTTTTGTATTTCCTGTGGTTTTCACTAGAAACTGCAGTTTATTCGTTTTACCAGTTCTGAAGCTGGTCGAGCCCATTGTGGAGTGGACCCCCGATGCAGGCGATTTGCTGCCGCCGCTTCCAGTCTTGCAGCTCTTCTATGAGCATGTTGTTCATTAACAGGTCTGTCTCATGGATGATTTGGGTCATTTTACTGAGAGCCTCCTAAAAACAAAGGGGACTACTGAAGAGAGTTTCATAAGAAATAAGTCACTTAGAATTCAATTTACAAAACTATTTGACCTGGTAGACAAAGGCTTGGTTAAAATTTTGACCAAATATTTTACTAAATGCTAGCTTCTATTTGCCAGGCCTTTTCAAACAATTAAATTATTGACAATAAATGATGTCATAAGAAAAGAAGAATGGCCACAGTTTAACATTCTCATCATGTGTTTCAGTATAAATATATTGAATTTGTAACTCCTGTAGCAACAATATTGAATCTTGTAGTCACAAAACTGTATAGTTGCTTATTAAAAGGATATTTATATATGTAGTTTATTTTTTAATAAAGATGGTTATCCATTTATATTAAAATGAGCTAAAATTTGAGCCTTTCTGTGTTAATTTTTATTAGGACTTTTTCTGGGTTTTGGGAGGCATAATGGAGAATTATAACTTTCAAAGGGCTAGGGGTTAGAAGATATGAATTTCTGTTCTGGCATTATTGGAAGCTATAGGAATGTGAACAAAGTATTTAATCTTGCTGAAACTTGGTATTCTCATTTATACAACCAGTTGAATGAACTGAATTATTGTCAATGTTCCTTCTCTTTTTAAAATGTTATTCCTAAAGTAGAATAAGATGTCATGCATAAAAATATATAGCATAGATTTATTATGTATAAAAACATTAAATTTTTCTTGGATTAACTACTTGCATACTTAAAATCTGATATATAACTAAGTTTATAATTAATTTAGGGTGAAAATAAATGTTATACTTGTTTGTGCTCACCCAAATTCCTGCACAAAAAATTGAGCCAAACTTTTAGAAATTAACTACTGATTTATCAGTGACTGGTTGAATTTCAATTGCATTTATTTTTCAAGAGAGGTAGAAAAGTGAAATAGAGATGTTTCCCCTCCTTAAAAATATTTCATTAAACCAGAAAAAAAGTTCTTGCTCTCCTTGGAAGAAGTTAGATTGAATATATTCAGTTGCCAATGAACTATTTTGAAATCTAGGAAATTGCTTAACACTACGTCATTTCTCAGAGTAGAAACTAGAACACTTATTTTTCCAATAAAATTTTAGTAGTCATCAAATGCCATATTAGTTATATATGTGCAGTGGAACCCATCTCAGCATATTAAGTACAGCAACTAAAACAGCCACGTCTGAAATAATGACAAATAAAAATCGGGTAAAATTTCCACCTTGAAATTAATGTTAGCTACAGTAAATGTGTCACATAAGCAAGATAAATAGGCTCTAAAGAGGTCCAGCATTGTAAACTCATGAAGAGTAGCATGGCAAACAGCGTGGGACTGTTCCTAGAAACCTTGCCGTTTCTTCATTCAGTAAATGGAACTGATAAAATCTGACAGCTTGATTATTTTCAGTTAGTCTAAGTTTAGAAAAAAGGAGAAAAATAGGCAAAAGCCCAAATTAAAATTCTTCACTAACCTTTCTCTTGAAATCGAGGCTGTTAAGCATTTCCTGCAGTGTCAAAACTTCCTGATTCACCATGGCACTATTCTTGTCACTCTGATCTGCAAAGGTAAAGAGATCAGATTTAGAGTTCTCTCCAAGTCAAGGCTCTCTATTCCTGAAAGTCAAGTCAGCCTCAATCCACCATCCTAAAACAGCCCTGGCCCGGAGAACTTATGTGGTAAGAGACTAATTGGGTTCACTAGAGGTGAACTTGGAAGTCTCTGTTCATTTTGCCAGGAAGAATTACATCCAAGCATGCAAAAAAGGACCTCTTTATTTTACAGACCTTCAAGAAAGACCATTCTGCACTTGGTGTTTTGTTTTGTTTTGTTTTGGTGGTGGTGGACAGAGGAGATAAAGTTGCTGTAATGGATGCCTTACTGGATATCTCCACATTAATTATATACTTGATTATTTGGTAAAAGTAAGGGAGGCAGGGATCACCCTTTGTGCCCCTGATTAAATCATATTTGACTCTCTGTTGCCTTCACCTACCCCTCCCTGCTCTGCTTCATATGCAGGTTTTATGAGAAACTGCCTGATAGAGTTACAGTCTTATCTACCTAGTCTCATGAACTAATAAAGACTAATTTCTTTACTTTCCTCCACTTTTTTTTCTTTTTTTTTTTTCAAAATGCACTCGCCTCATCATAAAACTAGCAGTGGGCCAGAGTTGTAACTTAGAAAAATATCTGACTGAAAAAAAAGATTTATCCTTTTTACATGGGGATACATGCAATAAATAAACATTATATTATTTAATTTGAACATTAAACTTTATTGACATAGTGGTGGCGCTCAGAAAATGACACCCCAAAATAATGGAACTAAAGCAGCAGCCTCAAGGTCTCTCTCAATCTTCTGTCTCTCCATAGCACACATGAAGTGCTCGGAAGCTCCCTGATCTACCTAGAAACTGGACCCCTAAGAGGAACACAATTGCCTTTGATCCCTTCCCTGAAATTTCATTAACCAGAGAAACTTAAAACTCATATCACAGAGGAAAAGTCTGAAAATTAAACACCACACCTAGAGCCCAGACTTTGTCCCAAACCATTGTTTGTTCTCAGGTTCCAGTCAATTCTCCAAGAATATTATTTACTAACCACTGCCTGAGCATTGGGTCCATTCATTAACTTTAAAAATCATTTGCTTCTACATTTCCAATCTCCCTTTCCCTTATGAAGAAGGGCATATAAGCATCTGTACCTCACTGGATTACTGGGTAACCACTCTCCTGCTATTCCCCCATGCTGTGCATGTTAAATTAATTTGCATGCCTTTTTCTCCTATTGATCTACATTTTATTAGTCCATATTCAATGAACCTTCAGAGGGTGAAGGCAGAAGGTTCCCTTTTTGCTCCTACAATGGCAAGTGACTGTTTTTACCAACCATTCATGTTCATGAAAAATGGGGGCTGGGAATGCTGATTTGACTTGTGTAATTGTGAAAAAGAGGCCCCAGAACAACTGTGGCAAATTTCTCTACAAATTAGGACTAATCTCCAGGAACTCATTTCTGGTTGTAATGATTCACAAATTCACTAACTCCTAGATCCCATACATAGCAAAATCTTGTTTATGTAGCATTTTGGAAACTGAAAACTTCTTTAGCTAACCTTTCCCGTCTTCGCCAAGGATATAATAACTTGTTTCCCTTGTATTTTTCTTTTCACTTACAACAGGATGGGACAAACAAAATAAATATTTGTGGATTCAGGTGATAAAAATGATCATTTTAATTCATAATGGACATGAAGCACTGAAAAAGTGACTCAAATCATAACAAATTAAGTTCAAATAATCTAATTGTTAAAATTAGTAGTTTGCATATAAAATTTGGAATAAGGCTGCCTTCAATGAACATCACTTGATTAAATTTACAGTTGTTCTAAACCCTTTTAGGGTCATGGACTCCCCCTTTGATAATGAAACCCATGTTTGTGCCATTTCTTCTGAATGGAAAAGTTGTATGTACAAATAATTGTGAACATTTTGAATAATATTTCCTGGAAGTCAAGGCATCTTAAGCATATCAGGAGAAGAACCCAAAACATCTCATCTTCATGTATGAAAAATTAAATGTTTGGCCACAATCATTAATATTTCCTTCAAGATACATTTTAGGCCAACATTTGAATAGTTGAAGATGATTCTGTAAATGGAAAGTTTATATCTGATTTATTTTTTTGAATTATTTTGAAATAATTTTAGAGGTACAAAAAAGTTGCAAAATAGCACAGAGTTCTCATATATCCTTCACCTAGTTTCTTCTGTTCTCTTACATAAACATAGTAAGCACAATGATCAAAACAAGTAAATTAATATCAGCACAATTCCATCAACTAAACTAGACCTAATTAGAATCTTGCCAATTGTCCCATTAATTGCAACATACTTTAAACTATTCTTCTATTATTATTTGTAAATCTTAGGACTTGTAAATGTTCTCTTCCCCTTCATTTTTAAAAAACACCTAGTTGTAAACAATTTCAGTGTTTAACCACAGAAAAAATAGTAAAATAAATTGCAGTGACTTTACATTTTGACATTTATGCAATTACTGAAATTATGTTTTTGGAGACTTTTTGACATGAGGAAATACTTAAAAATAAAACGTTAAATGCAGTACACAAAATTATATACAATATGATTTCATTTTTTGAAAATAAGTACATAGATGTGTATGTATGTGAACATACAGAGAAAAGGCTGGAAGGAAATATATTTTGACAGTATTTATCTGTAGATAGTGCGATTTCATGAGATTTTTATTTTTTTAATGCTTTTGCCTATATTTTATGCTTTCTTCTATGACACACATTTCTATTTTATAATCTCAGAAAATTATATTACTAAAATACTACTTGTAATTCTCTGATCATGTTAGGCAATTATTATTACTATTGTTTCTGTGATAATTATATTTTGATTCTATAGGAGAAGGTTTTTATTTTTTAGAGACCTGTGCTGAAGTAGGGGTAATTCCTCATGCAGTTTGAAATTTATGTTGAATTAGTTGGTAATTTACTTGGAATTGGTTGGATATAGATGGGTACACATACACTTAAACACGTACACACAGACATATTTATATGCAGAGATAAGGAAGAAGCAAAACAAGAAAATACTCCCTGTATTTCCCTAGGCTCACCTAAGCAAGCAGATCAAATTTATCCACTCTGTCAGTGAGAAAACTCTACTCAAGATGCCTTTTTGTCTCTATGCATAATTATAGAAAAAACAAAAACTTACCCATTGTCTGAATTGTTTTATACCTGTAGTCAAATTCATCTTGCAGGTCTTCTAAGTATTTGGTATCTTGTTCTGTCATCTTTTCACAAAAGAAAACATACTCACTCTGCTGTTACAATTAAGCATGTCAATCAAACAACATCATAAGTATTTTAAAAAACTGCTTGGTGCTTCCAATCTCCAACAGCAACCAAAGACCATAATGAACCCACGCTTCTAAAGAGCTACTTCATATGAAAGTTGGATAATGCTGGAAGAACCAGATTGAAATTGCCCTTCCAGCTATTCTTTCTTTTTACTTGCCTGGAAGTCTTTCAGCATCTACTTGCTCATTTCTTAATTACTTCCAAATGATGCTATGCATATAATCTTTTTTTAATTGGAAAATATGAATATTTTTGCCCTTTTAGAACCCTTGGGTATTTCATATAACTCTGTACTAATATATCAATGATCATTTTTTGCTGAAATCTTCATTTAAATATGCTGTAGCTTATAACAATTCAGCTTAAATATTTTTTTCTTTCTATTTCCTGAAATATGCCTATGCTTCTTCTGCGTCTCCTGTTATTCTGTCTTTGAGATTTTTACTTTACTTTTCGCCAAACCTGGTGATATTTTCCTTTTCAGATATAATAGTAAATGTCAAGATCTGGGCTAAAGGCTTTTTTATATTATCTCCTTTAGTCTTCACAACACCCATGAAGTGGGTTATCCTCACTTTTACAGAGGGAGAAGCAGAGGCCATGAGATGTGAAGTAACTCACTTGTCCAAGGTCACTCAGGTGCTCAGTGAGAAGTTTGTGGGAAGTCCAGCAGTCTGACCTTGACCCCACCCTTAACCAAAGACAGACCCACTGCACTTCCTAGATTCAGACTACTGTACTTCCTTTTCTTCTTAGAAAAGTCAAACTTTCTACTGCCTGCTTATTCCAAGAAGTCTTCTCTAAGGAAACATATATCTACCACAGCAACGCTTTCATCACAAATTTTAAATTTTAATTGGAATAAAATTTAATCCAAATTTTAAATTATTGGTTACAAAAAGTATAGAATTCAGAGGAAGAAAGTCTGAATTTGTGTCCCAACTCTATGACTTATTAGCTGCATGGACTTGGGCAAATGTCTTTGCATTTTAGCTTCTTCACCTGTAAAAAGGGGTGTGGGGGTGGGAGGAAGAAGGATAACAGTATCTACTTCAAGGAGTTGTTATAAGGATTACATTAGTTCGACTGCTTAAAACAGTGCCTGGTACCAAATATATGCTTCATAAGTAGTAGCTATTATTACTCTTCTAATCCCTGTTATCTCATTCTCTTAATGACAGTCTCCATATCTATAAACCTTAGAAAAGAAACAAAGTAGTAGCTATTGACTGCATGATATACTGTCTATCCACCCGTAGTAATAAGAGCTACCAATTTTGAGCAACCTGTGCTGTGCCTATACCTTACATAGATTATCCTTTCAGCAACCTGCAAAGTAAACTATTTCCATTTTTCATGTGAGGAAACTGAGGCCCAAAGTCATATAATAATACATACTCAAGCTAGAATTCAAATCTAGTCTAGTCTAGCTTCAGTCTTTACTCTTTCTTTTCACTATACCCCAATACCACTTGTAGCATTTCACTTTGATGCTAAGTTTCTGCAGAACAAAGTCCCATGGAAGGCTCTGAGCTACTAAACTCATGGAACCTACATGCATGAGAAAATGTACCAAAATAAAATATGATAGCTTTAAAGCAGAGATATACTGTGGTTCCATCTTTTGATCTCAAAATTAATTAAAAGCTAAAAGAAGGCAGTATCTTGCAGAATCTTCTAATGAAAAGTGTATTAAACCAATGCCAGATCTCTGAAAAGTCAATGCTATGGTAAGTAATTCAGGGGTTTCTACAGTATATTGTCATCAGTAATTGCAAAAGGTGAAAATACCCAGCAATAATCTTCAAAAGCTCTCTGAATGATCTGAGAGCTACATTACAAATGTTCCATAGAGAAACTGAGGTTATGGCATAAGTGGGGGAATTACATTGATTGAAAAGCATTGCTTTGCCTAAAAATCAGGTCAGGCTTCCTGGAATCAGGACCTGGGACAGGGATCAGGTACAGGGGATTTGTTGAAGGAGTCCTCTTAGCAGAAAGGACATACAAGAGAGGGAAAGGGAAGGGGATGGAGCTAAGTGAGCATGTGGTCTTCACTTAGGTCTAACTTTGGTTTGAAAAACCCAGGAGCATAACATGCACCAAAGGTTAACCCCAACTTGAGGCAAGATGTCTGGCCTCTCTCCCCACAACCCCCTGTCACTCAGTCATTGTCTGAAGGCAGCTGAAGTCTCCCCGTAGAGTCAATTCACCAGAGAAGCCATTAGCTGTCAATACTCAAAACAGCTGGGGATCCATGTACAGGCCTGGTAAAGATCTGCTCGGGGGTCCAAAAAATGTGGGCCTCTGCTGCATCCTACTCCTCAGAAGTTTAAAAGGAATTTGTGCTGGATGCAAAACCCATCTGTGCACTTGATTAATGTGCTTAAGTATTCTTACTATAGTAAAATAATAATCTCCTGCCTTTACACACTTGCAGAGTGAGTAGAGCCCTTGGTTTTGACATTATAATGTGCCAAGGTATTTTGTCCTAGGTCTATCTGATTCCTTCTCACAACAGTGTAAGCCCAGACTTTTGCATTCATGTTTTACTTGTTACGGAGGATCACTAAATCAGAAGTCTGAAAATAAATTTAAACCTTCTGCCTACTATTCAGATAATATATGGGACTGTTGATCTTTAAATATTTATAGTTTATTTTGATGGAATTATTATTTTTATAAATGGCAAGGAAATGAATGCTATGTACATTTTGGAAGGGAAATTAACATCCGATTTTATATACAACATGGCAGAAAGTCTTATTTAAGACATCTTCACTAGATCAATTAAATTGATAAATCTCTAGACAGACCGATTATGGAAAAAAGAGAAAAAAATTTATCAATATTAAATGAGAGATGTGACATTACTACAGACTCTACAGATATTCAAATGACAATAAACATTATGAATAACTTTATGCCAATAAAACAACTTAGATCAAATGGACATATTTCTGGAAAAACACAAATTACCAAAGCTCATTCAAGAAGAAATAGATAACCTGAATAGCCCCATATCAAAGAAGTTCAAGTTGAAGTTAAAATGTTTCCCATAAAGAAATATTCTTATATAAACATAGTATGTGAGAGATATTTATCTTATTAACAAATTGCCCTATGATTTCTGTATACACTAACTTTTGGTGCATCAGAGAATGGTGCATAGTTATGTGGGGACAGTATCTAGACTTTCTAGTTATCTGTATAAGATCACTTACCTGCACACTGTTTTTAATGGCAGCCACTTTGTGCTCCACATTCCTCTGTCTTTCTGAAACTGAAGAACTTTGTAAGGATTTCTCTAGAGGCCCCTGGAAAAAGAATGTCTTGAAATCTCACTGGTTTTGAAAAGGTTTATGATGAATGCAATACATACAGCATACAATTCGACCTGAGGTCTGGATCAATGTGATATGGATACTCTATAGTCATTAAAAAATCATGCTGTAAAAAGTATTTAATGACATAAAATTTAAAGGGTTAAAATTTGAAGACTAGAGAAGATTATAAAAACACCATATAAAGGATGGGCACGGTGGCTCACGCCTATAATCCTAGCACTTTGGGAAGCTGAGGCAGGTGGATTGCCTGAGCTCAAGAGTTTGAGACCAGCCTGGGCAACATGGTGAAACCCTGTCTCTACTAATACAAAAAAAATTTAGCCAGGTGTGGCGGTGTGTGCCTGTAGTCCAAGCTACTTGGGAGGCTGAGGCAGGAGAATCACTTGAACCCGGGAGACAGAGGTTGCGTTGAGCTGAGATGGTGCCACTGCGCTCCAGCCTGGGCGACAGAGCGAGACTCTGTCTCAAACAAACAAACAAACAAACCCACCATATATAAATATAAATATATATATATGATCTGTATTGCTTGAACATATATATGCATGTATGTATAAATACATTTGCAAGTACATGGACAGATGTATAGATATGTAAACTCAAGTACATGTGACTGGGAGAATATATACACCAAAATCTTACCAATGTGTTCTCTCTGAATAGTGAAATTACAGATAATTTGATGACTTTAAAAATTTTGTCTCTAATTCTCTATAACATCTATATAACGTTTAAAATTGTATAAAACCAATACATGTAATTTTTAAAATGGTATAACGAAACTACATGAAATTGGCCCTAAATTTAGAATTGGGGATGTTGAATCTGCTAGGATGAGATTTGTTTTCACTCTAGAACAAAGGGAGTTTATGAAAGAAAACATAAAAATGTTAGCCTGGTTAAGCAAAAAGACAGTTTCTCCAAGCAGAACGTCTTAGCTACTCTAATAATCTGATACTGGGTGTGTTCCTTAGATAAAAAGTTCTATAACTATTAGAGATGTAAGCAGCCCCTTCATCTTAAGTTGGGTGGGGAGCCATGGTTAGAAAGGTTGATAACTAAAATCCGCAGCAAATTCAGTGCAGTAACCTCAAGTAGAGCCCATGTCCTTGACTCTTGATCAGATGTTCTTCCAGTATACCACACTCTTCCAATTGGTAAAGCCTTTATAAAATTCTCTTTCTCTCATCAGCCTCCATTATTTGTCTACCTAGTTGAAATTTAATAACCAGTACTTCTTTTGCGGTAGTATGTGGTACTAGCAAATTATTTTCAGAGTGACTTTGATGAGCATATACTCAAACAAACATTTTGACTGATATCTGACTTTTGAAGAGAACACGCTCTCTCACACACACATGTGCACAGACGAATAACTAGAGATAAGAGGGGTTCAAAAAAGGACAGCTGAGAATACATGTGAGAATACCATATATTTGTAAAAGTATCTTAATTTTTACCCCAAATGCACTAAATCAAACTATATATACTTTAGAAACTTACTATAGTTTTAATATTAAATAAAAACGATACCATCCTTCTTCATCTAAAAAATAAAGTTGTCAAAACTTCAAAGTCCTCCCAAAACAGCCATAACCTGACAATAACTAAACATGAGAATTTTTTAAGAGTTAAATAACAGACACTTTTGGCCGGGGGCAGTGGCTCACACCTGTAATCCCGGCACTTTGGGAGGCCAAGGC
Organism: Pongo pygmaeus; assembly: GCF_028885625.2. Taxonomy (NCBI): domain Eukaryota; kingdom Metazoa; phylum Chordata; class Mammalia; order Primates; family Hominidae; genus Pongo; species Pongo pygmaeus. The sequence goes on from NC_072384.2 coordinate 91,058,971, forward strand.
GGGAAGATCACTTGAGGTCAGGAGTTCAAGACCAACCTGGGCAATGTAGTGAAATCTGTCTCTATAAAAATACAAAAATCAGCCAGGTGTGGTGGCGGGTGCCTGTAATCCCAGTTACTTGGGAGGTTGAGGCAGGAGAATTGTTTGAACCTGGGAGGCAGAGGCTGCAGTGAGCCGAGATCACGCCACTGTACTCTAGCCTGAGTGAGAGAGCAAGACTCTGTCTCAAAAAACAAACAAAAAAATACTTTTGTTAGACCTTCAAAAATAAATATAATGGTATGATTTATTGAATTATGGAGGGTGTCACTTGGAAAATTAATTACACACCCTTTCCTTTTTGTAAGGATTAACTGAAAAAAGTATTCATTGAAGACTGCATTGATTCTTCTATTTGTCTTTAGTGGGGACTCTGAATTCATCTAGGAAAATGGGATAAAATATAATCTAAACTATGTTAGAGTAAAGTACATTCACACAATTAACAAGCAAGTATTCTTGGAACTTCTGTAAGACAAAATTCCTGCTCACCGACTGGTTTACACCGTGAGGTAGGAAATGGAAGCAACTGACAGGTGTAGAGCAAGACCAGAACATACAAGAAGAGGCAGAGCGAGAATGACAGGAATTCAGCTTGGAGGTGATTACTATATTTCTAGGCTAATATTGTAGGACCCTGGAACAGAGTGTGGCCAGTACAAACAGGAAAGGATGTATAGATAAGATTCCAGACACACACTCTGGAAAGACGTGGTAATTGTCTTAGCACGGGGGTGAAGAAAAGGAACTACGCAAAGATGATACTAAGACCTCGATTGCAAGTGACTGGAAAGATGGTGGCACCACTAACATAAGTAAAAGAAGCTGGAAAAGATTCTTTAAAAATGTCTCCTTTCTTTCTTTCTTTTTTTTTTTTTTTTTTAAAGACACAGAGTCTCTTTCTGTCACCCAGGTTGGAGTACATGGTGTGAACATAGCTCACTGCAACCTTGAACTGCTGGGCTCAAGTGATCCTTCTATCTCAGCCTCCACAGAGCTAGGACTATAGGCATATGCCACCATACCCAGATAATTTTTAATTGTTTTTTTTTTTTTTGGAGACGGGGTCTTGCTGCATTGGCCAGGCTGGTCTCAAACTCTTGGCTTCAAATGATCCTCCCACTTTGGCCTCCCAAAGTGTTAGGATTACAGGTGTGAGCCACTGTACCCTACCAAAGAAAAGAATTTCTGTTTCAGAAAAATTGAGTTCAAGGTGATAACAAGATCACAAGGTCAGAAAATATTACCTGGACAGGCATGTTGGCTGCAGCCAATATTCTCCTCTCTTCCCTTAAACAGTTTGAAATAACCACAGCTACATGCATTGGATTTCCATGAAATTTTCCCTGAAAAAAAAAACAATAAGCAAAAATAACTAACATAAAGCTTAAAGATATGTATCATAAGAAAATATCACCTCTTGAAAAACAACAACAATCTCCTATTAAATATGTGAAATTATTTGGGATTTGTTCCAATAATCTGTTCCATTAGAAAGTTACAGAAACTCATACTGTAAACGTAGACCCCTAAAGAGAGCATATTTATCTCTTTGTCCTCAAAAATAACTTTTAACAATGAAAAATGGTTCTTGAGCATCTTTTTAGGAAAGATCCTGAACACACACTCAGCAGGGTCAATTTACTTTAAGTTTTGGGCAGGTTTTTTTTTTTTTTGAGACAGCATTTCAGCCTGTTACCCAGGCTGGAGTGCAGTGGCACGATCTCGGCTCACCACAACCTCCACCTCCCGGGTTCAAGTGATTCTCCTGCCTCAGGCTCCCGAGTAGCTGGGACTACAGGGATGCACCACCATGCCCAGCTAATTCTGTATTTTTAGTAGAGACAGGGTTTCTCCATGTTGGTCAGGCTGGTCTTGAACTCCCGAACCCAGGTGATCCATCTGCCTCAGCCTCCCAAAGTTTGGGCAGGTTTTACATAAAAGTTACTTTCCTATAAATTATCATGAACGAGGTGGTCTCAATTTTTCACTTGTTAACTGTGTGTCATGGTTTGCTTAAAGCATTTGTTTCTGTCCCTATTTGGTACTGTTTGTGTCAACTAGCTCAAAACTACATTAGTATACTAGAGTGAAACTATATCATACATTGTTTCAGCAACTATATTTTTATGACATGTAAGCATATACATATTTTATTACCAAGGTTAATGATGCAGATACTGTAAACTGGCAGCCTGTGGGCCTAATTCAGCCATCAGTTACTTTGTGCAAATTAAAATACTGGAATCCCTTTGGAGAAAGTATGTACTACCCAGGGTTGCCATAGTGCCCACCAGTGAGTGTCCCAAGCACTCATTTACCTTACCTGCAAGGCCTCTGTAGGTGTCTGAGTTTTCTAACCTTAATGTATAGAACTAATCTGAACAACACCATCAATTTAGTCAATAGTATTAAATTTCTTTGTTACTGGACTTTTTCCAGGGCAGGATTAACAGGAAGCACAATAGAAAAATGCATTTATTTAGTTTCCCTCAGCCCTCCTCCCTGAAGCTGGTGCGAATATATATGAAATGACCAAAAGGTTAGCAGCAGAAAAAATAAAACAAAAATCCAGAAAGTGGAAAATTAACAATCAAAAATAGACTATACAGATATAAACTAGAAGATTTTTCTAGAGAAAAAATAAGGTTATTGGTTGTAAACTTTGACTTTGACTGCTGCCACAACTTTATTAAATGATGTATGTTAATTACCACTTCTATTTGTAAAACAAGAGTAAACACCAACTATCTGAATTCCTGCTCTTACATATTTTACAGTCTTCCAAACTCTTTCTTTTTTCTCTTTAAATCAAAAGTCTCCAAATGAAAAAAACAAAAATAAATTGACTGAAACTCAGAAGGTAAAGAAATAAAAATGATCCTATTTATGAAGTGGGGATATCATTTTTTCATTTCTGCATGTCGACAATTTCAGATTCTCTCTAGCTAGAATTTGTTCCTGATGTTAATTTTCCCATGTATTATTTTTTTCATGTAACCTATATTCAAGTCTCCAAGAAAAGCTACGTTTTCTCATTTTTCTCAATTTATTTTAATATTATTCCATTGTTAAAAATAAAGGGCTTCTCCTAGGGCTAATTTGGAAGCTCTGTTATTCATGTAAACTTGAAAACTCTTGCCATCCAAGATTAGGATCCTTTTTAGTTTTTAGAGTTCCTCTAAGAACCCAAGAATTACCATTATTTGCCTGTTTTTCTCACTGTTGCAGGAATATTTCTATGCCGATCATTCAGATACTACCTTTCAACATTTCTCGGTTGTGTTGTACACTTTTTTCATTTTCCTTTCTTACTTGAACTTCTTCTACCTTCCTTTTCAGATTCAGTTTCCCCCATACTTTGTAAGGTTAAATTACTCACTTTTTCTTCTTTGTTAAGAGCCAGGAATCACCGCTGTTTTCATCCAGGATATCTTTTCACTTTCCTTTTGCATGTTTCCTAAGTCCCTCACTTAAATGTATGAACAAAAACATCTTATGGAAAATTGATCATTATAGATTCAGTAACAAATGAGCACTTCTATTTTCCAAAGTATCAAAGACATACTCATATTCACCTTTCAGCAGTTACTAAGTACGTGAACCTCAAAATAACAACAAAACAAGCCCTTAAGTGTGTGTTAGTGGGAGGAAGGAAGAAGCATGCCAAAAAAAGAGAAACTGCTCATTTTCTGTAGTGTATCAGTTTCTCATGCAAATTTATTGCAAATACCTTCTACTCTATGGCTTATCTTTTTCCTATCTTCTAGTGTCAATGAAGAGGTTTTAAATTTTAGTAAATCATTTATTAAACTTTATGCTGCTTATTATTTAAGATATCTTTCTGTAAGCTGCAGGCATGGAGATTTTTCTTCTGGTTTTGCACCATTGATTGTAATTAATTTGGAGCTTGTTAATAATGAGTTTTCTTTCATTTTTTTCCATATGTCTACCAAATTCCAGTAACATTTACTGAACATCTTACTCTTTTACCACTGCTCTGCTGGGCCAGCTCTGTCATAAATCAAGTGTTCCTTTGTGGGTGGGCTTGTTTCTGGACTCCATTCCATCTTATGGTTCTATCTCTGCTTCATCAATAGATAATCTTTTTGTGTTTTTTACTACAGCTTTATAGTAAGTCTTGATGTCAAGTAGAATAGGTCTTCTTTGTATTTCTATATACATTTTAGAACCAACCTGTCACACACACACACACACACACACACACACACACACACACACACGCACATCCTGGTTGAGAATTTGAATGACACTAAATCTTTAGGTAAAATTTAGGGAGATTTGGCATCTTTATACTTGTGTTCTAATCTATTTATTTATGTCTTCTTTAATATTTCTCTATTCAACATTACAATCTTATACGTGTTTACTAGGTTTATTTCTATGTAGACGATATTTTTTGATACTGGAATAAATATCTTTTTCCTCATTGTTTTTGCTGTTATATAGAAATATAATTAATTTTTGTATATTGATTTTGAATCCAACAACCTTGCTTAACTCTGATTATAATGCTTTTGTAACATCTCTTGTTAATTCTAAAATTATATCTGTAGATTCTTTTGAATTTTCTGCATATACAAATCATATATCATGTGGATATTGATAGAATTTTCCTCCTTTTCAATCATCTAACTTCCATCAGGATTTCATATTTGTCCTACGGTGACTTATTTAAAAATGTATTTGTTAATTTCTATACATAGGGATTTTCTATTTATTTTTTTTTTTACAGATTTTTAGAATAATTTAATTTTAATCAGAATACATTCTATGAATGACTTCAGTCACTTTAAATTTGTTGAGACTTGTTTTATGACCCAGCATAATGGTCATAAAACATTATGTTTTATGAAACATAATATAAAACTTGTAAATGTTTCACGTGAGCTTGTAAAGAATATGTATTTTGCAGTTGTTGGGTACAAATGTTTCATACAGGTTTATTAAACCATGTTTGTTAATTGTTTTGTTCAAATTTCTGCATCCTTGCTGATTTTTCTTTGCCTGATAGATTTTTGCAGTCATTGAAAAAGGTAAGTTAAAATCTACTCTGTGAATTTTTCTTCTTGTGCTACTGTCATACGCATTTAGACTTTTATATATTAGGGGTCAATGAAATCTTTTATTACCATGCACTGACCTTTATCTCTAGTAATGCTTTTTGCCTTGAAACAAAAATACAAAGTATACCACAATGCTTTTTATCACTTAGAATTTTTATTTTTTTCTTTATTGGTAAAACTCTTGATTTATTTCAACATAGATTTATATATTTACTAATATATCAGTATTGTGTACATATATTAAAAGGGAAGTATATGTGTAATAAATTGGCTAATGTCTTCCTAAAACTACTTTACTTCAGAGTTCAATTTTTCTGATCTCTTTTAAACTTAGATTTATTGGCACCCATATTTTTCCATAAAATAATGTCTTCTGGGCCATCAAGCATGACAGCAATGCATATTTCTGTAGAGTGTGCACAATTATTGTCTTCATTTTGTAAGTTTTGATGCTGGCACTTTCTTGATCTCTCCAAAATTTCTCAGTAGAAGGTTTCAGACAAGAACCAGGACTCATATTTTTTCTACATACGGTTAAATGGTTTGTTGACTCAAACATTAAAGAGTTGTAATAGTCTAGTCATACCATCATGATTAACAACCACATCACTAATAGATGAGATTCTTATTTAACTTTTCAGGCAGACGTCCATGGAATCATTGAGAACCAGAATATATGATAGATTCTCAGATGTCTATTCCAGAAGACTTCTAATCAGTCTTCTGTCACCACAGTCATTATCCATCTACTATTGTGGTTCACTCTTAATAATATCTTTGAAAAAGTTCTTTAAAAATTTTTTTTATTATACTTTAAGTTCTGGGATACATGTGCAGGTTTCTTACATAGGTATACATGTGCCATGATGGTTTGCTGCACTCATCAACCTGTCATCAAATTAGGTATTTCTCCTAATGCTATCCCTTCCCTAGCCCCCCCATCCCCTGACAGGCCCTGGTGTGTGATGTTCCCCTACCTGTGTCCATATATTCTCGTTGTTCAACTCCCACTTATGAGTGAGAACATGCTGTGTTTGGTTTTCTGTTCTTGTGTTAGTTTGCTGAGAATGATGGTTTCCAGCTTCATCTATGTCCCTGCAAAGGACATGAACTCATCCTTTTTTATGGCTGCATAGTATTCCATGGTGTATGTGTGCCACATTTTCTTTATTGAGTCTATCATTGATGGGCATTTGGGTTGGTTCCAAGTCTTTGCTATTGTGAACAGTGCCACAATAAACATATGTGTGTATGTGTCTTTATAGTAGAATGATTTATAATCCTTTGGGTATATACCCAGTAATGGGATTGCTGGGTCAAGTGGTATTTCTGGTTCTAGATCCTTGAGGAATTGTCACACTGTCTTCCACAATGGTTGAACTAATTTACACTCCCACCAACAGTGTAAAAGTGTTCCTATTTCTCCACATCGTCTCCAGCATCTGTTGTTTCCTGACTTTTTAATGATTGTCATTCTAACTGGCATGAGATGGTATCTCATTGTGGTTTTGATTTGCATCTCTCTAATGACCAGTGACGATGAGCATTTTTTCACATTTGTTGGCTGCATAAATGTCTTCTTTTGAGGAAGTGTCTGTTCATATCCTTTGCCCATATAAAGTTCTTATTCTTAGACATTGTTTTACAGTTACACAAATTAAATATGGTGGTGACTTCAGCAGTCAGCAGTTAGACATAAGATCATAGTGATATGCTGCTTTTGATACCCCAAATTCATAATCCTGGACTCCTTAAAGTTCCATTTGTATTGGCAGTATGATTTTAAGTCTTGCCAAGGAAAACCACTCCCTCATCCCTAGCATTACCTCTTTAATTAAACACATATTACCATTTTTCCTCACTTGTGTCATGCTGGAAGTTAAGTGTACTCTGCTCAGTCAGCAGGATGTTTCTGATAAATTGATGTTGTACATCTTAATGATAATACTGTGCAATGCATGAATCGTTCACTCCAGGGTCTTATTGTGCTGAGATTTCTTTCATCTATTATGAGGAATTTGGCAATTTCTCTTGCCACTGTTGCTTTGTGTATGACAGGCAATCTTTTTTGCATGAATTTCAGTAACAAAATATAATACAACTTTATCTACTTGTGAGCATCTTCCTTTCTTACATCCTATAAAGCATTTTATTGTTGCTTTCCAAGAAAACTTGGAATTTAGGGTCATCCATCTAGTGACAAATGGTTGCTTCACAAATATCAAATTTGTACCCTGCTGATTTGTTCCTGTCCCTTTCTGCATACACAATAACTATTTGTTTCAATCCTAAATTATAGTGTTATATTTTGATGACATTTTAAACAGCAATTAAGATCAACGTATGTTGCACCAACAGGGCACATAATTCAATTGAAGTGACAACAACATGATAGCTTTGACCCAGTTTCACATCACAGGCAATGACAACGATGTGATTGCCACATGGCAACAGCAATTGAGAGGTGTTATTGATTATAATATGCATTATATTTCAGAGATTTTAAAGATGTTAAAATGTGGAGAACAGTGTCATAGAATCCATGAACATGCTATTTATTCTTTTTGCTACTTTATGCTAAATTTCTTGGCTTTCCTTCAAATTCCCCTTCCACTGCCTTTCTATCTAATTTCCAAATTTGACTTGTCATTAAAGAGTAACTAGTTCATCTGCTCTTTTTCTTCCAAATGGCCTAAGAAGTTCCAGAGTCAGAAGTAATGGATGTGAGAAGGCCTGTTCAAAACAATCTTCTTCATACAGGCGACATGGAGCCTGAAACTTCACAGTTAGGAATTCACTCCTCTGAGTTCTTTTCCCAATGGTCCTCTTAAAAATGTAAACACATTTGGAGAGTTAACACCACATTTAACAAATTTTCTCTGTATTGTGAAGGATTTATCAGATGATGTTCTCTGACTGTAGTGACCTGGCAACTGCAAGAAGAGAATGATAGGTCCCGGGTCAAATAAAGGGAGAATTTTCTAGAGGGCATGAAACAGGAGGCATTAGTGACCAAAGGGGATATAGGATTCTGAGGAAACACATAACCAACAACTGTCCTAGCTTGGGTTTCTTCAGAAACTGACCTTGAGACAAGGATTCCAGTGCAAGTCGTTTAAGTGGGAGTTGGTCCCACAAAACACTGTTATGGGAGTGGGCAAGTGAGACGAGGAAGAGAAAGGAGCCAGTAAGGGTGTGCTGTTAGCCATTTGCTGAGATGGGCTGAGAACCCTTGAAATTGGTATGGAATATGTCACAGAGTTATCTACTCAAGGACTTTGGGAACTGGAGTATTTTCACATCAGCTCTTGTCATCTATCATTAGCGATGAAAAAAGATGGGATACTCGCAGTTGGATTTCTACTTGACTAAACTAAAATGATAGGGCCAAGAAGATGTGAACAGGACAGCCCCACCTCTGCTGTACCAGCTCTTCTCCTAACCCCAATTCGAGAACTTTTTGGCTTCTCATTTTTTAACTACCTACAATCATACTTCTTTCAAATGTAGATATTTATTCTTTATGGTATCTCTGGGATATGAAGCATTTGTCTCCATTTACAGAGGAAAATATTTTCATTCACATTTTTGAATTAGAAATGTGCAACCTACTGTGTACTCCTGGTTTCCAACTAGCTCTCTCTCCCTTTGCATCACAAATACTGCTGTTGAATCATTTTTATCTTTATTCCTCACCAATGTCAAACACACCGGCCTGTGTGGGTATCAAACTGACTTACTCATAAATTAAGTAAATAAGCCCAAATGCCTTTCAAGTTCACATGATTTTAGTAATCTTTGATGAAAAAAAGACAGTTTTAAAATTATTGCTAAAATAAAATAGCAATGTCTTCAGAATTTAGACATTTGGCCTAAATTAGTCTGTCTTTGATAGGTGTTTTAAGATATAGAACTTTGTGGCCAGGTGTGGTGGCTCATGCCTGTAATTCCAGCACTTTGGGAGGCTGAGGCAGGCAGATTATGAGGTCAGGAGTTCGAGACCAGCCTGACCAAAAAGGTGAAACCCCGTCTCTACTAAAAATACAAAAATTAGCTGGGCATGGTAGTGCGTGACTGTAATCCCAGCTGCTTAAGAGGCTGAGGCAAAAGACTCGCTTGAACCCAGGAGGCAGAGGTTGCAGTGAGCCGAGATCATGCCATTGCACTCCAGCCTGGGCGACAGAGCAAGACTCCATCTAAAAAAAAAAAAAAATAGAACTTTGTTTCTGACACTTGCTTAACCTGTCTATAAGCTTATGTTCTTAGAGTTGAGCCATTAGGATATGATGAAGCCTAGTTCTAGGCATGGTTCTTTGATCTGGGCTCTGCACCTGGTACATAATTGAAATTACTTACCTCCTAAGTTTTTCACTAAAAATGAGTTATTAAGAATTGACATTAGAATTAATACATGTAATTAAAACTACTAAATACAAAGTACATAAAAAAGGTAAAATGTATTTTTCATAAAGTTACAAGAAGGCATGGGAAGGTGGTTTTATTAAAGGAAAATTAATTTTCTCTAGTTAAAAAGTGTTTAAGGATTGTTTTAAGTTAAAATAAGGAGAAAACTGAAGGTTTAAACAAGTTGTAAAAGGTTTGAGAAAAATTAATCTTATAAAAAAATTCTATATGTGAGCAAGTTAGCTAAAATTTAAATGGACTTTTTTAGTTTTTCTATAAATTAAACATTAAAATAAAAAGCACACTGATGTAGGGCCAGAATCTAGGCCTTTGTGTTAGAATCACAGGATTTTCTTGGAGCATTGATCTACTCTTTAATAAAAAATTATAAAAATATAAAAAGTTTATGAAAATCTTACCTTATGGCTCAACTGATTAAGGTTTATTTATTCATAAGTTTTTATTAAAAATAGCTTTAGCATTAATAATATACTATACAAAGGTAAAAAAGCAGTTTTTCTCTCAAACAAGATTTTTGTGTAATATTAGAAAATAGTAAAATATTTTTATCTTTTGAGTAAACTACAAAAAAAAAAATGGGAGAGAGAAAGATTTTGTTGGCCTCATGCTATCTTTATCAGATTTTATTGTTTGGGAAAGTGAGACTTCTCTCTGCCAAAGAGTAAAGGTTTCTGCTCTTTTGAAATCTTTGAATTATAATTTTGGCTAAATAAATGACTTATTTTATAGTGACTTGTGATCCTATTTGTGATATGAAGTATTTAAAGCCTTTCATATTTGACAATTCAAAATCAAATTCTAAATTCGTCTTTTATCCTAAAACTAACTTTTCAGAAGTCCAAAAGAGACATATTGATCTTACTTGATATGTTAAAGTCATATAGGAAACACTCCCAAATATAAAATGGTGTTTAACTTTCTTTGGGTTATATTTATATTAATGTGTTATTAGTATGTGTTCCAAATTGTATGAGATTCTTATGATTCTGATATGTCTATGTTATCAGTAGTAATTATAATTATTATGTAAAATTGTTGAAAGCCACAGAAATAACCAAATTTCCTGGGCAATTGTGTCTTTAACTATGAATGCTCTAAGACTTTTGTCATCCACAAACAATTGTTTTACATTGATCCTTTCAAAATTGGTTCAAAGTCATCTCTGGATTCTGACAGGTGTTCTTTAATGCAGGTTTCTGATAACTTTGGAGACTGTGCCATTAGACTAGAGACAAAACTTCCAGGACTCTCAGAAAGAGCTGATGTGTTCATGAGAATTGCTGACCCAATATCAAGCAGAACAGAAATTAATTGCATGGACTGAACTCATAGAAAATGTAAATAATTTTATTACTTTTTTTTGTTTCAAACATTACTGATTCTTTTTTTGTTTTTCAAAGTCAATAAAACCTTTTTTCATTTGAACTATTTACAGCTTTTAACAGCTGAGTAAAGTATATTCTTGTGAGCAAAATTTGAAACATATTTCTTTCTCCAGAATTTGGAAACTATTTGCGAGTATTCTTAATTTATGGCAACAGTTATTTTCATAAGTTCAATAATAATCTCTTTTCTTCTGTAAGAGGACACACTGAAGACACTGGCTATTTTACCAAGTCTTTGGTTGCAATGATATTTTCAGATATGAACAGATGGCTTTGAGGAATTGGGATTGATGTACAGAGCCCATAAAAGCCCTTTGGAAAAACTGGCCTTCTATCTTGTCCTTCACAGGGTTCTTGACCTGTGATAAGTAAAGATTGTCACTTTCTGACAGGCCCAGGAACCTCACAGGACCTCAAGAAGAGAGGAATTTACCCAATTCATACAACTATCTGCAGGCATAGATAAATCCCTGGCTGGGCTTGAGGCTTCTAAAAGGTCTAATTTGAGAGTCCTTATTTTTAAATAAAGTTCCAGCAAAGCTAATTTTAAAAAGAACCTGTATAGCAAATAATTACTCTCAATGCATTTTATACAAATAATCAGACCAAGTATAATTAAACTAAAACTTACTGTGCAAATAAATTACTCCTGCTATGATGTTGTCTTTAGTAAAATTGGGCGATTGGAAAGAGAAAAATTATGTTCCAAAAGAAACTGTAGTACACTTGTTATCAGATTCTAGCCTTGTCTATTCTTTTTCAGTTTTAGGTATTTGCTACAATTTAGATTGAGTTCTGAATTTTTCTCCTGGCTATATATCTCCAAACTAATATTTTCAATTTTTTTCTCCCATGTTTCTGACTTGAAATTGCTAGAAATTAAAACTGCTTTTCTTAAAGCTTTTCAAACTGAAGCTAGGCAATTTAAACCTCAGGAGAAAACAACAGCAACTGTTATTTTAACAACCTTTGTATCTGCCTGCTCATGTTTGGACTTCTCAGAAAGTTCACTTGAACATCTGGTTTGAACTACAATCCAGAAGAATCCGGATTGCAGTGGCAATCTGAAGATGCCTCAGAGGCTCTAGAAAACTAGTATAGAGACTGATTGCTCTTGACATTAACCTTTGTTTTTCTTATGTTTCTATAGAAATGCCTCTTATTAGAGATCCGATTGTCTACATAATATAGAAGCCTAACCCATCTGCAATGTTGCCTCCTGGAATGTGACACAACTGTTTAACTGAATTGATCTATTCTCAGGACTAATATACTGATTAAAGAAGATATGAGACAATATATTTAAATTTGCTCTTTTCTATTTATCCCAATTTTTCTTTCACTCCATTGTCTGTCTCCATTTAACAACCTCTAAACCTAAATCTCTCCAAAGCTATCAGCTTGCCTTTTAATGCGTGAAATCTGTTTTAAGTTTCAAAGTGGGGACTGAAGGAAATTCAAATATTTTACTCCCAAATATATTTCTTTGATGTGTTTTAAAATGGTTGCAGCTTGGCCAGCTAACAGAAGTGGCCTTGCAAAGCTCTTTTGTGGGAAAAATTTGCATCTGTAGAAAATCTCCATTAATGCAACCACACTCCCTCCCCTTTCCATCCCACTACCCCATCCAGGACAGAGTAAGAGTCTGAGGCCTTTAAAAATCTGAAATGAAACATTTACCATCTACTCTGAGGGAGGCTTCATTTACATAACGAGGCCACCTTTGCTAGCCAAGCTTCTTCCTTTCTCAGCCAGTCTTGCCACTAAACCTGATTTACCTAATTGTGGCCATGCTCTGAGTCTGTGGTCTCAGGATGGTATATATACATTTCTATAACTCCTTGGGAATTGGGTCTTCATTCTCAGAGTCCCTTGTATATATGCTAATAAATTTGTATGCCTTTTTTTCTATTTAAAAAAATAACAACAACATCACTGGCCAGTTTCTATAACACAGCACAGTCTCAGTTCAGCATCTTATTATTTCCTTCTCTTTATTCTGAGTATATAATTTTTCTTAATGGCTTCTACCTAATCCTTCCTCACCAGAATCAAAAGGCTATGTCTACGGTGAAAAAAACAAACCCACTAAATTGAAGAAGAGCTGAACTAGTTGTCTTAAAGCTGATTAAAATAGAATGACTAGTCTAATAGGTTTTAAAAAGCAATTGACTTTCATGATAAAAACTCTGAGTATACTAGGAATAGTGAAATTTCTCAACTTGATAAAAGAAAAATCTACCAAAAAATCTACAGGTAATATACTTAATGGTCAGAAACTAGGTGCTTTTCTGCTAAGACAAAGAACAAGGCAAGGTAGGCTGAACTCACCACTCCTATTCAGCATCATATTGCAAGTAGTAGCTTAATACAATAAGGTAAGTAAAGGAAATAAATGGTATACAAATAGGGAAGGATATAATAAAATTTTCTTTGTTCACAGGTGAATTGTCCACATGTGTCCATAGACACAGTGACTGTCTATATAGAAAATCCCAAAGAACAACAACAAAAAAAGCCTCCTGGAACTAATAAGCCATTAGAGTAAGGTTATAGACTGTAACATTAATACACAAAAGTCAATTGCTTTCCTATTGAACAGGAACAAATCATTGGTATTTGAAATTGAAAGCACAATGCTACTTATATTAGCACAAAAAATGAAATACTTAGATATAAATCTAACAATGTATGTATAAGATATGTAAGGAAAATGATAAGACTAATGAAATAAATCAAAGAACTAAATAAATGAAAAGATATTTCATATTCACTTTAGGCAGAAATAAGCAGAATAAAGACTGTATTGTCAAGATGTCAGTTATTCCCCACTCATCTATAGATTCAATGAAATTATCTACAGATTCCAATCAAAATCCTAGCAAGTTATTTTGTGGATAATGACAAACTAATTTTAAAGTTGATATGGAGAGGCTAAAGAGCCAGATAGCAATGATATTGAAAGAGAAAACCAAAGTTGAAGTGACTCTACTCAACTTTGGGACTTAGTATAAACCTATAGTAATCAAGACAGTGTGGTACAGGTAAAAGAATGGACAGATAGATCAATAGAACAGAATAGACAGTTCTGAAATGGAGCCACATAAATGTACCTAACTGACTTTTGACAAAGGGGCAAATGCAACACAACAGAACAAAGGAAGTCTTTTCAACAAGTGGTGCTGGAATAGCTGGATATTCAGCTGGATATGCAAAAAGTGAATCTAGACACTGACCTTTCACCTCCCACAAAAAATAAGTGAAATTAACTCAAAGTGAACCACAGACTTAAATGTAAAATGCAAAACTATAAACGTCTTAGAAGATAACAGAAAATAATCCAGATGACCTTGGATTTAGTGATGACTTTTTAGATACAACACTAAAGGCAAAATTCATGAAACAACAGATTGATTAGTGGAAAAATTTCTGCTCTGTGAAAGACACTGTTAAGAAATGAAAATGAAAGTCACAGGCTAGGAGAGACTATTTGCAAAAAACACATTCGATAATGAATTATTATCTAAAATTTTTTAAAAAGCAAGAAAACAAACTCAATTTAAAAATGGGCCAAATACCATAATATATGTCTCACCACAGAAGATACATAGATGAAAAACAGGCATATGAAAAGATGCTCCACATCATATGTGGTCAGGGAAATGCATACTAAAATAACAATGAGATACTGCAATGCATCTATCAGAACAATCAAAATCCAGAACACTGATCACACCAAATGTTGATGAGGATGTGGAGCAACAGAAACTTTCATTTGTTGCTCGTGGGAGTGAAAAATAATATAGCCATTTTCAAAAACAGTTTGGCGATTTGTTATAAAACTAAACATACTCTTGTAATATGATCCAGCAATTACACCCCTTGGTATTTATCTAAAGGAGATGAAAACTCATTTCTACATGAAAACCTGCACATGGATGTTTATAGCAGCTTCATTTATAATTGCTGAAATTTGAAGCAACCAAGATATCCTCAAATAGGTGAATAGATACACTGCAGTGCATTTAGATGATAGAATATTATTCAGCACCAATAAGAAATGAGCTATCAAGTCAGGAAAAGATATGGATTAAATTTAGATGCATACTACCAAGTAAAAGCAGCCAATGTGAAAAGGCTACATATTGTATGATTCCAACTATATGACATTATGGAAAAGTCAAACTACGGAGACAGTAAAAAAGCCAGTGGTTTCCAGGAGTTAGAAGAAAGAGAGGGAGTCGAGGATGAATAGGTGGAGAACAGGGGATTTCTAGGGCAATGAAACTATTCTGTATAATACTATGATACTGGATACATGATATTACACATTTGATAAAACATATAGAACATATAGTGAGCCCTAATGTAAATTATGGGACTTTAGTTAATAATAATGTAATATTATAATAATATAAAATTGTAACAAGTACATCACACTAATGTAAGATATAGGAGAAACTGACTGGTGAGGGGTGTGAGAAGGAGACTAACGGAGTATATGGGAAAGTATTCTCTGTACTTTTTGCTCAGTTTTTCTGTAAACTTAAGATTGCTCTAAAAAACAAATCCTTTTTATTTTCTGAAATTGTCTTACTAAAAAGTTTCAGTTCTCATATGCCCTCCTTATGCTATTCCTTTCACCAGAAATGAATGAATTCAAATGAATGAAGTTGCTTGCCTCCTCACTCAAAGTTAGCTTTAAATTCTCATCATCGCAAAGGTTTTCTTGATAAAAGAAAGGTACGGTATAGACTGTTGATGGATCTAAATTAACAATGCCCTATTATTATTTATAATAATAATAATACACCTATCTTAAACTAGCTAAAAATTAGCTGCAGTTATATATAGCTTGTCTTACTTTATTTATTTATTTTTAAACTACTACTTGGTTTGTTTGTTTGAGACGGAGTCTCGCTTCTGTTGCCCAGACTGGAGTGCAGTGGCGCAATCTCCACCCACTGCAAGCTCTGCCTCCTGAGTTCACGCCATTCTCCTGCCTCAGCCTCCTGAGCAGCTGGGACTACAGGCACCTGCCACCATGCCCGGCTAATTTTTTGTATTTTTAGTAGAGAGAGGGTTTCACCGTGTTAGCCAGGATGGTCTCGATCTCCTGACCTCGTGATCCACCCACCTTGGCCTCCCAAAGTGCTAGGATTACAGGCGTGAGCCACAGCACCCAGCCTTAAACTACTTCTTAAAGGCATCAGGTATGTCTTCTACAAGGTCTGAGTACATTTCCTGCAGAATGATCTATGTCTACGAAGACTTAACCCTTCTAGACAATCACTCTGAAAAGCAGCTGGAGAGCGCTCTGTACAAAGCCAGAGGACCTGGGTTGGTGGCTCAGTAACCTTTACTCTGTGATAAGAACAGATATCTCATCATTATTAGAAAGTGTTTAGACAAGATTATAAGGACAAGAAAACGAAATAGTAAATGTAAATATTGGTAAAGGGGGTATGCACATATCTCTCTTGCTGATGAGAAAATTATATTTCTAGAAAAAAAGAGACTCAAAAATTCTAGAATGAATACACAAGATGACATGATTTTCTCTACATTGGCAATAACATCTAGAGCTAGAAATAAAAAATAAGAAATAGAAAATAGATTCAAAATAAGAAAAATAATTTTAAAAACATAGGAACGAATTTAACAAAGAAGATACAGGTCTTACATGAATTAAATTAAACTAGGGTCACACTGAAAACTTTAAAATCTGAGAAGACACAAATTAAAAACATAAATTCTAAACGTGAGAGACTTGTTATTATAAAAATATTAATTGTCTCAAAATGAGTATGTGTGTTTAATGCAATTAGAATCCTAACTTTTGGAGGGTTGAGGTTGAATGAAAGAGTCAATGAAGTGATCTTAAAGTTCATATGTGAGAGAAAATGTCTGACAACAGCCATGACAGTCACAAAGGCTAATTTCTTACTGCTTGAAATCTGTCAGGGAATTTTATAACTGCTCTGTTTAGTTTCATTTAATGAACTCTCAGAACTGTCTGTGATAAACGCTGTCATCCTGAGTATACAGCTAGGTAAACTGAGATAAAGAACTGTTAGGTAACTTTAAGCCAGTATTCACTTTAACTCCAGAGTGTTGAGTTACTTTTAACCAATTAACCATCAAGTTCATTGTCTCCAAGCTGAAGGGAGGAGAACTTGTCTTATAATATACTGAAATATATCATAAAGTCATTGTATCCAATAGTAATGACATATAACTAGATTAGCAGAGCATAATAGAGAGTTGTGGAATAAAATATTAAATAAGAAAATTAATATATGAAAAGGTGGTTTTTCAGTTCAGTGAAGAAGTGCTTTTTAAAAAAATCTTGCTTGTATAATTGTCAATCCAGAAATAAAAGTTGGATCTTTATATAAAGAATTCCATGTAGAAGGCTGGGCGCTGTGGCTCATGCCTGTAATCCCAGCACTTTGGGAGGCTGAGGCGGGCAGATCACGAGGTCAGGAGTTAGAGACCAGTCTAACCAACATGGTGAAACCCTGTCTCTACTAAAAATACAAAAATTAGCCAGTCATGGTGGCATGCGCCTGTAATCCCAGCTACTCAGGAGGCTGATGCAGGAAACTTGCTTGAACCCGGGAGGCGGAGGTTGCAGTGAGCTGAGATCATGCCACTGCACTCCAGCCTGGGTGACAGAGCAAGACTCTGTCTCAAAAAAAATGAAATTTCATTATTCATGTCTCTGCTTTCCAAATTTTACATAACAAATATCCCTTCATTTTAATGGTAGGAAATGGTCCACGGTGTGAATGTGCTACAGTTAAAAAAAAAAAAGAATTCTAAGTAGATTTTTAAAGATTTTAACTTTTAAAAACTCTTAGAGGTTCCAAGATGGCTGAATAGGAACAGCTCTGGTCTGCAGCTCCCAGTGTGATTGATGCAGAAGACAGTGATTTCTGCATTTCCAACGGAGGTACCTGGTTCATCTCGTTGGGACTGTTTGGACAGTGGGTGCAGCCCATGGAGGGTGAGCTGAAGCAGGGCGGGGCATCGCCTCACCCAGGAAGTGCAAGGGGTCGGGGGATTTCACTTTCCTAGCCAAGGGAAGCTGTGGCAGACTATCTGGAAAATTGGGACACTCCCACCCAAATACTGCACTTTTCCAATGGTTTTAGCAACTGGCACACCAGGAGATTATATCCCACACCGGGCTCGGTGAGTCCCATGCCCACGGAGCCTTGCTCACTGCTAGCGCAGCAGTCTGAGACCCACCCGCAAGGCAGCAGCCTGGCAGGGGAAGGAGCATCTGCCATTGCTGAGGCTTGAGAGGTAAACAAAGCGGCTGGGGAAGTTCAAACTGGGTGGATCCCACAATAGCTCTGCAAGGTCTGCTGCCTCTGTAGACCCCACCTCTGGGGGCAGGGCACAGATGAACAAAAGGCAGCAGAAATTTCTGCAGACTTGAACAACCTTGTCTGACTGCTCTGAAGAGAGCAGTGGTTCTCCCAGCACAGTGTTTGAGCTCTGAGAATGGACAGACTGCCTCCTCAAGTGGATCCCTGGCCCCTGTGTAGCCTAACCGGGAGACACCTCCCAGTAGGGGCTGACTGACACCTCATACAGGTGGGTGCCCCTCTGGGATGAAGCTTCCAGAGGAAGGATCAGGCAGCAATATTTGCTGTTCTGCAGCCTCTGCTGGTGATACCCAAGCAAACAGGGTCTGGAGTGGACCTCCAGCAAAATCCAACAGACTTGCAGCTGAGGGACCTGACTGTGAGAAGGAAAACTAACAAACAGAAAGGAACAGCATCAACATCAACAAAAAGGTATCCACATCAAAACCCCATCTATAGGTCACCAGCATTAAAGATCAAAGGTAGATAAAACCACAAAGCCGGGGAGAAACAAGAGCAGAAAAGCTGAGAATTCTAAAAATCAGAGTGCCTCTTCTCCTCCAAGGGATCACAGCTCCTTGCCAGCAACAGAACAAAGCTGGACTGAGAAATGACTCTGACGAGCTGACAGAAGCAGGCTTCAGAAGGTCAGTAATAACAAACTTCTCCGAGCTAAAGGAGGATGTCCGAACCCATTGCAAGGAAGCTAAAAACCTTGAAAAAAGATTAGACGAATGGCTAACTTGAATAAAGTGTAGAGAAGACCTTAAATGATCTGATGGAGCTGAAAACCATGGCATGGGAAGTACGTGAGGCATGCACAAGCTTCAATAGCCAATTCAATCAACTGGAAGAAAGGGTAACAGTGATTGAAGATCAAATTAATGAAATAAAGCGAGAAGAGAAGTTTAGAGAAAAAAGAGTAAAAAGAAATGAACAAAGCCTCCAAGAAATATGGGACTATGTGAAAAGACCAAATCTACGTTTGATTGGTGTGCCTGAAAGTGACAAGGAGAATGGAACCAAGTTGGAAAACACTCTTCAGGATATTATCTGGGAGAACTTTCCCGACCTAGTGAGGCAGGCCTACATTAAAATTCAGGAAAAACAAAGAACGCCACAAAGATACTCCTCGAGAAGACCAAATCCAAGACACATAATTATCAGATTCACCAAAGTTGAAATGGAGGAAAAAATGTTAAGGGCAGCCAGACAGAAAGGTTGGGTTACCCACAAAGGGAAGCCCATCAGACTAACAGCGGATCTCTCAGCAGAAACTCTACAAGCCAGAAGAGAGTGGGGGCCAATACTCAACATTCCTAAAGAAAAGAATTTTCAAACCAGAATTTCATATCCAGCCAAACTAAGCTTCATAAGTGAAGGAGAAATAAAATCCTTTACAGGCAAGCAAATGCTGAAAGATTTTGTCACTACCAGACCTGCCTTAACAAGAGCTCCTGAAGGAAGCACTAAACATGGGAGGGAACAACCGGTACCAGCCAATGCAAAAACATGCCAAATTGTGAAGACCACTGATGCTAGGAAGAAACAGCATCAACTAATGGGCAAGATAACCAGCCAGCATCACAATGACAGGATCAAACTCACACATAACAATATTAACCTTAAATGTAAATGGGCTGACTGCCCCAGTTAAAAGACACAGACTGGCAAATTGGATAAAGAGTCAAGACCCATCAGTGTGCTATATTCAGGAGACCCATCTCATGTGCAGAGACACATATAGGCTCAAACTAAAGGGATGGAGGAAGATCTACCAAGCAAATGGGAAGCAAAAAAAAAAAAAAAAAAAAAGTAGGGGTTGCAATCCTAGTCTCTGCTAAAACAGACTTCAAACTAACAAAGATCAAGAGACAAAGAAGGCCATCACATAGTGGTAAAGGGATCAATTCAACAAGAAGAGCTAACTATCCTAAACATATATGCGCCCAATATAGGAGCACCCAGATTCATAAAGCAAGTCCTGACAGACCTACAAAGAGACTTAGACTCCCACACAATAATAACTTTATTTTTAAAGTTGGAGACTTTAACACCCCACTGTCAATATTAGACAGATCAATGAGACGGAAGGTTAACAAGGATATCCAGGAACTGAACTCAGCTCTGCAACAAGCAGACCTAATAGACATCTACAGAACTCTCCACCCCAAATCAACAGAATACACATTCTTCTCAGCACCACATCGCACTTATTCCAAAATTGACCACATAGTTGGAAGTAAAACACTCCTCAGCAAATGTAAAAGAACAGAAATCACAACAAACTATCTCTCAGACCACATCGCAATCAAATTAGAACTCAGGATTAAGAAACTCACTCAAAACCGCACAACTACATGGAAACTGAACAACCTGCTCCTGAATGGACACTGGGTAAATAATGAAATGAAGGCAGAAATAAAGATGTTCTTTGAAACCAATGAGAACAAAGACACAACATACCAGAATCCCTGGGACACATTTAAAGCAGTGTGTAGAGGGAAATTTATAGCATTAATGCTCACAAGATAAAGCAGGAAAGATCTAAAATCGATACCCTAACATCACAATTAAAAGAACTAGAGAAGCAAGAGCAAACAAATTCAAAAGCTAGCAGAAGGCAAGAAATAACTAAGATCAGAGCAGAACTGAAAGAGATAGAGACACACACAAAAAAAAACCCTTCAAAAAAATCAATGAATCCAGGAGCTGGTTTTTTGAAAAGATCAACAAAATTGGTAGACCGTTAGCATGACGAATATAGAAGAAAAGAGAGAAGAATCAAACAGATGCAATAAAAAATGATAAAGGGGATATCACCACCAATCCCACAGAAATACAAACTACCATCAGAGAATACTATAAACACCTTTACACAAATGAACTAGAAAATCTAGAGGAAATGGATAAATTCCTAGACACATATACCCTGCCAAGACTAAACCAGGAAGAAGTTGAATCCCTGAATGGACCAATAACAGGCTCTGAAATCAAGGAAATAATTAGTAGCCTACCAACCAAAAAAAGCCAAGGACCAGGCAGATTCATAGCCAAATTCCACCAGAGGTACAAAGAGGAACTGGTACCATTCCTTCTGAAACGATTCCAATCAATAGAAAGAGAGGGAATCCTCCCTAATTCATTTTATGAGGCCAGCATCATCCTGATACCAAAGCCTGGCAGAGACACAACAAAAAAAGAGAATTTTAGACCAATATTTCTGATGAACATTGATGCGAAAATCCTCAATAAACTACTGGCAAACTGAACCCAGCAGCACATCAAAAAGCTTATCTACCACGATCAAGTCAGCTTCATCCCTGGGATGCAAGGCTGGTTCAACATACGCAAATCAATAAACATAATCCATCACATAAACAGAACCAATGACAAAAACCACATGATTATCTCAATAGATGCAGAAAAGGCCTTTGACAAAATTCCACAGCACTTCATGTGAAAAACTCTCAACAAACTAGGTATTGATGGAATGTATCTCAAAATAATAAGAGCTATTTATGAAAAACCTACAGCCAATATCATACTAAATGGGCAAAAACTGGAAGCATTACCTTTGAAAACCAGCGCAAGACAAGGATGCCCTCTCTCACCACTCCTATTCAACATAGTGTTGGAAGTTCTGGCCAGGGCAATCAGGCAAGAGAAAGAAATAAAGGGGATTCAATTAGGAAAAAAGGAAGTCAAATTGTCCCTGTTTGCAGATGACATGATTGTATATTTAGAAAACCCCATCGTCTCAGCCCAAAATCTCCTTAAGCTGATAAGCAACTTCAGCAAAGTCTCAGGATACAAAATCAATGTGCAAAAATCACAAGCATTCTTATACACCAATAACAGACAAACAGAGAGCCAGATCATGAGTGAACTCCCATTCCCAATTGCTACAAAGAGAATAAAATATCTAGGAATCCAACTTACAAGGGATGTGAAGGACCTCTTCAAGGAAAACTACAAACCACTTCTCGACGAAATAAAAGAGAACACAAACAAATGGAAGAACATTCCATGCTCATGGATAGGAAGAATCAATATCGTGAAAATGGCCAAACTGCCCAAGATAATTTATAGATTCAATGCCATCCCCATCAAGCTACCAAAGACTTTTTTCACAGAATTGGAAAAACTACTTCAAAGTTTTTATGGAAGCAAAAAGGAGCCCACATTGCCAAGTCAATCCTAAGCAAAAAGAACAAAGCTGGAGGCATCACGCTACCTGACTTCAAACTATACTACCAGGCTACAGTAACCAAAACAGCATGGTACTGGTACCAAAACAGATATATAGACCAATGAAACAGAACAGAGGCCTCAGAAATAACACCACACATCTACAACCATCTGATCTTTGACAAACCTGACAAAAACAACAAACGGGGAAAGGATTCCCTATTTAATAAATGGTGCTGGGAAAACTGGCTAGCCATATGTAGAAAAGTGAAACTGGATCCCTTCCTTACACCTTACACAAAAATTAATTCAAGATGGATTAAAGACTTAAATGTTAGACCTAAAACCATAAAAACCCTAGAAGAAAACCTACGCAATACCATTTAGGACATAGGCATGGGCAAGTACTTCATGACTGAAACACCAAAAGCAATGGCAACAAAAGCCAAAATAGACTAATGGGATCTAATTAAACTACAGGCTTCAGCACAGCAAAAGACACTACCATCAGAGTGAACAGGCAACCTACAGAATGGGAGAAAAGTTTTGCAATCTACCCATCTGACAAAGGGCTAATATCCAGAATCTACAAAGTACTTAAACAAATTTACAAGAAAAAAAAAAACAACCAACCCCATCAAAAAGTGGGCAAAGGATATGAACAGACACTTCTCAAAAGAAGACATTTATGCAGCTAACAGACACATGAAAAAATGTTCATCATCACTAGTCGTCAGAGAAATCCAAATCAAAACCACAGTGAGATACCATCTCACGCCAGTTAGAATTGCGATCATTAAAAAGTCAGGAAACAACAGATGCTGGAGAGGATGTGGAGAAATAGGAACGCTTTTACACTGTTGGTGGGACTGTAAACTAGTTCAACCATTGTGGAAGACAGTGTGGCGATTCCTCAAGGATCTAGAACTAGAAATACCATTTGACCCAGCGATCCCATTACTGAGTATATACCCAAAGGATTATAAATCACGCTACTATAAAGATACATGCACACGTATGTTTATTGTGGCACTATTCACA
Source organism: Pongo pygmaeus (assembly GCF_028885625.2). Lineage (NCBI taxonomy): Eukaryota > Metazoa > Chordata > Mammalia > Primates > Hominidae > Pongo > Pongo pygmaeus. The sequence continues at coordinate 91,082,515 of NC_072384.2, forward strand.
ATAGCAAAAACTTAGAACCAACCCAAATGTCCATCAATGATAGACTGGATTAAGAAAATGTGGCATATATATATATGCCATGGAATACTATGCAGCCATAAAAAAGGATGAGTTCATGTCCTTTGCAGGGACATGGATGAAGCTGGAAACCCTCATTCTGAGCAAACTATCACAAGGACAGAAAACGAAACACCACATGTTCTCATAGGTGGGAACTGAACAATGAGAACACTTGGACACAGGGTGGGGAACATCGCACATGGGGGCTGGTCTTGGGGTGGGGGCCAGGGGGAGGGATAGCATTAGGAGAAATACCTAATGTAAATGACGAGTTAATGGGTGCAGCAAACAAACATGGCACATGTATACCTATGTAACAAACCTGCATGTTGTGCACATGTACCCTAGAACTTAAAGTATAACTTAAAAAATAAATCTTAGAATAGAATTTAGGAAAACAAAATATCTAAGGGGTCGAGGAGATCTTTTAGGCCAGGATAGAATCCCTAGAAACTATATAAAAAAGATGCACTTTCACTACATTTAAATATTTTTATGTGGAAAAAGATGTCATAAAGCCTAAAGACATATTATAGACTTAGGAGAACATTAATAATTCATAAAAAAGAATTATTAATATATAAAATATTCTTTTAAGTAATATTTTTAATGTAGATAAGAGCCTTTTGAAATTGATTTAAAATGCCTGATAGAAGGAAGTGAATGGGAAATTCACAAAAGAATACATCCAAATGACCAATGAATGTGGGAAAGGATGCCCCACCCCCCAAATAGTTAGGAAAAAAACAAATTTAAAATAAAGAGAGAGATAGTATTTCCCAAAAAGTCAGGTTGACAAAAATAAAAAAGAATGATAATATCTATTGTTAATGAAGATATGGGGATGAGGGTCCTAGTACACTTTGCTGATGGAAATGTGAATTTTACAACCTATTAGGAAAGAAATCTCAAAATATCAGAATTTAAAATGCTTATATTTTGACTAGCAAGTCCATGTCTAGGAATCCATCCAATACAAATAAAAGCACTGGCCCGTAATAATATATGTACAAGATCGTTTGTTTCAATATTGTTTATAGTGGAGAACCAAAAGTAATTTCTCATCTAACAGGGATGGCTCAATAAACTGTAACACATTTCCTACCATTAAAATGGAGGAATTTCTGTTATGAAAAATTTGGAAAGCAGAGACATGAATAATAAAATTTCATTTTTGTAAATGACAAAATATTTCATCATTTACAAAATTTCATAAACGACACACATGTACACATTATATTTTTTAAAATATACACAAATTATATCTTTTCCACTTTTTTCCATTTTTATTTAATTAGGTAAACATAGATACACATATGGAAAGGTTCACACTTTACTGTTAATACGGATGTCTTTGAAGGTAGTGGTGTGGATGGAGGTAAGGAAAAAAGAAGTGGGATAAAAAGAAGTTTGTAATTAAAAAGCTACATGTATATTATGATCTGCTTTATGGAAAATTACATGAGTGTGTATGCAGTAAAAGTGTGAAAAGATGGTGACCAAAATGTTAATAGTGGTTATCTTATTTCAGTGGAATTTCAGGGGATTTTTTTCTTTCTTCTTAGACTATTCATTATCATTTGACTTTTTACAAAGATTTGCATTATTTAAGCAATCAGAAAGAAATTATAAAGCTATTCTCATCATAACAAAAATTCCATCGGTAAAAAATTTTTAATTAATTTACATAATGTGCAAAAATTAGAAAATTAGAACTCCTAAAGCAAGAAGTGGAAAAATTATTCCAATCTGAAGAAATAAAACCATTCTCTGATGACTGCTGACATTTACGAAGCAACCCTCAAAGTGTCCCTGTACATTTCCCATGGAACAAAAATCTGAAGTCTATTTGAACTATGTGGCGGAAGTATTAATACCGTCCAACTACTGAGAGAAATGGAAACTGTAGGGATTGCTAATAATTTATAAATAATAGGTTAGCGCCTAAATGACCTGTACGTCAACTGTGGGCATGAGGATGGCCCAGAACCACTTCCAAAACTGTGAATCATGGATTTGACTTGCAGGTACACAGAGTCATACTGCAAAGTAGTCTTTGGGCTGGTCTGAAATGAAAATCACTATCATGTTTATATTTAAAATGACCTTTTCTTTCAGGGCCACTCTGGAAAAGATGCTAACACCTACAGGTGAGATTTGTTCCCCAAGCATCAGAGCCTTTTCTGCTTACTGGTTTTGGCTTCCATGACTATTTCTACCTCTAGCTTCCATCAAAATGTATTTGTCTCATCCCCTCAGTACCTTGCTTATTTGGAGCTAATTAGTCGGATATATTGACCTCTTTCTCCTATCATCTTGGATAAAAATCATATTTATATATTTGATTATATAAATATGTAAATTTTTATATTCACACATAAATTTTTATATTCATATTATGTAAAATATATGTGACTTTATATATTTTATAACCTCTGGGCTTGATAATGGACTTGACACCCTGAACCAGCAGCATGTCAACAGGCCTTTGCGGTGACATGGTTTACCCAGAAAAATGGACTGGAGAGTCCTCAGGACTGGAGGTCCGAAGTCAAGGGTTTTAGAACATGTACTGTCATTAACTATGACATTTTTTTTAAGCCACTTTTACCTCTTTTAGCTTTGATTTCCGCTCCTGTCAAATGTCTACCCTGCCTTTCTCTCCTAAGGGGTGAGAAACAAGTGGGATGTTCATAAGATCATAATCATTAAATAAAGGTCAATTATATTTTTCTCTGATTGCGGAAGTAAAAATGTTCTTTGCAGAAAAAATTTTAAATGCAAAATCACTAAGATTGATAAAAATAACTAAGAAAAAATCACCCATAATCACAAGATCTGGAGACAACTGATGTTAACATTTTTATACGGACCCATTTGGTTTATTATCTCTGTGTGCATTTTTATAAACACTTATGTACACTTTAAAAATTCAGAGCATACTCGGTGTATCATTATGTATCTGCTTTTTCATTTAATTGGTAATTAATACTTCAATGTCATTAAAATTTGTTCAACAACACTATTTTATTTTATTTTGTTTAAAAGGAATAAAAGAATGGCCACTCCATAAGCCAACAATATTTTAGCCCTAATCTAATAAATTATCCACTGTTGATGTTTAGATTACCTTTAATTTTTTTGCCATCAAAATGCAATGACATATTCTTGGTTAAACCAACCTCATTAAATTATAGCATTTACATCTCATTCATTTATGGTTTTCATATTTGATGTCAGAAAACTGAGAAATGTGTTAAAGTGTCCTACTACTGGTCGTTTCTTTTTGTATTTATAATTTTTACTTTACATGTTGAGTTAATATTACTTGGTACAAAGTGATCCAAGGGTGTTCACTTGAAATTGTCACTTTACAGTATTACAATATTTGTTCTGGTTATTGCTTTTGGGCTGGAATTTGACATTATCTAACAACCTCATAGTTTTAAGTATTAACTGAGATATGACATGTCCTTAGGACTAAATTAATGTCAGCTATTGTATCTCATTTCTATTTTATTATTATGTCATTATTACATAACATATAGTGACCATATTTTCTTTTTGTCTTCATTAGTTTGATATATCTTTGCCCAACCTTTTTTTTTTTTTTGAACTCTTCTAATACTTCATTTTAGGTGGTTAGTTATAAACAGAATGTGGTTGAATTCTGTTTTAATTTTAACCCATTTATGCCTGAGGTTGCAACTTTTTGAATTTTGGCAATCAGACATTGGCGATGACCTTTAGCAGCAGGATATAAATAACTCCCACATGCTTACCGTTCCAATAATGGAACACTAGGCGTAAATGGGCAATGTGAGAATTTTCTTATTTTTAACAAGAGCAGTTAATCCACTCACATGCATTGCTATATTTAATTTAGTTTTACTTTGTCATTTGTTTTATTATTATTTTCTTTGCTTGTCCTTTGCTATATAGTCTATTCCTCTTTTGCTCTTCTCTACTATTTTGGAAGGTATTTATACAATTGTTCATGCTTATAGCAATTGCCACTGAATTTATCCAAAGTATTTTTGCACCCAGTGGTTCACAACCTTGTTTTTATCACAACTGCCAGGTAGATAACCTCACATTCACTACAAGCTCCTCCTACTGAGCAGGCTACTGAGCTCTGCTTTATGCACAATTCCCACTTGCACTATCTCCAATTTCACCATTTTCACTTGCACCAATCACAATCCACAATGAATGCATGAAACTGCCATTGAAACCTAATTTTTGTTGTCTGGAGTAAAAGTTAAGCTTTTGAAGTTTCCATGTCAAGATAAGGAATTGAACATACTTTAATCAAATCTCTCAAGTCGACAGTGACAGGCTTTCTTTGTTAACTCAGGAAAGTCTTCTAAAATATACTTTCAGTTGTCATTTTTGTTCCTTCCATTTACTTTTGTCTCCATCAATTATCTGCGTGTTGGCGCTTCTGTATCTCATTTCCATATACTATTTTATTTCATATCACTACATGATGTGCTTTAACTGTGACATCCATGTATCATCCATATTCCACGGTATCAACTATGCCCAATATGGATTTAATTCTACTCCTGTTTCTTTCTTTCTCACCATAGAATCCTTTCCTATCCTAGTCACAACCTCTCTCTTTTCATATCATTCTTTAAAATTTTTCGTTTTAACCCATTTGCTCCTTTTAGTTTTCTGCTCCTATTTTAAACACACAGTTTCCTGGAAAGCCTTCATAAGATGGACTAGATCATTTTCAGAAGTATGTTGTTCTTCTCATTTTTAAGATATGTTTGCCAGTCTCTTGTTATGTGGAATTTTTTTTAGGTCCCAGGCATGTGTCTTTAGGCAATGTTTCATTAGAGGAAAGTGGGGTTGACTTCCTGACTTAGTTTTACTTGCCTGATATTGATGTAGGTTTCACTCATGTTCTGGACTTAAATTCCCAGTAATCTTAGGCTTCAATGCTGTGTGTGTTTGCCTTTTTGTCTTCTTATGTATTATATCTAAAAGTCTGGAGAAATTTTTATATCCAATTATAAACCTGAAGTCCTTATTATCAAAGTCAAGAGCATGAATTCCAGGCACTGTGGCAGAAAAAGGATATCTTCAGGGAGCTAAATCTCTTATCAGAATCCATAAAAGCAAAATTTAAAAGTCCAAATTCTCTTAATCATAGAGTTGGTCCTATTTCAAGGTGAAGCATAATTTAATTTTTTAAAAATGGTAGTCATTATTATGGTTACCAAGAAAAACAAATTAGATTTTAATATATGGTGTCCTCTTCATTCTTATGAGAATTAAATAAAAAGAATATACAAGTATTTTCCCTATTTCAACATACAACACAGTTTGTGGTTTTCTATATTTCCCTTTTTCATATTATTTTAATTCTTTGACTTTTAAAAAGTCTCATTGAGCTACTAATATCTTTAATGTCTATTATTCTCTATTTTAACTTGAAGGAAATTGCTCAGACAATGGGACATCTACAGTTTTTTCCCTAGCTTATCTACATTTATCATCACCCTGGTCTTTAAAAATAGATGTAGCTTCATTTGCACATTTCTGATGAGCAACCAAGGTTTGAGACTATGAGTAATAGGCTGGTAAGTGTTCTAGGTATCAAGGCCTTTGTGACAGCTTTTTGATGTAAAATACTAAAGAAATAACCATACAATCCCCATTTTGTGAAAAAATATATCTATTCATCTCTAATACATTTAAAAAGACAAGAAAAAATATACTAAAGTATCAACAGTGGTTGCAAATCTGGATGATAGAATTATGGATAATTATTTTTTTATTTTTGTCCTTCATTTTCCAAATTTCTTATAATTAATTTGCATTACTTGTATAATTTTTAAAAACACTCTTTTTTAACTGAACAAAGCTTTGATAATAAAGAAGTTAAACTAATGAATTAGTTTTTCCCATGTTTAGTTCTCACTAACATTTATTTTCCAGGAGAAGATGAGGTAATATTGTAGATAAAAAGCTTTAGAATCAGTGTTCATTTTCTGTTCAATTACCAAAAAGATTAAATTCACAATAGGCATATATGAAGAAGATTTTGCCATACAGACTCACACTGTGTTTTTAAATTTGAAGATTTAATAGACCAGAAAACTGCCATAGAAGTCTTTGAAGCTGAAATAAACTTCTCAACTTTTGATTTTGCTAAATAAGTATATATTAAATAAAGCTCCACAACCACCATACACATCATCATCATTTTATAAAACATAAAACACTCCTCCCCGTATGATTTGAAAGGATATGTATTGTCAAAGAATAAACAATGATCCTTTAAAGGGAATTTTGACTTTGCAAAAATTCCCTCTATTACTCTTTTATTTTGCTGCCAACTGGTAAAAACTTTATTAAGGATGGGTCCTGGCTGGTGTTTGAGACCTTCTGAACTAAGACTGAGACCACCTGGTGCTTGAGCAGAAAAAAGTCCCAGTGGCCCATCTTATCTGGCCCCACAGAGACAGGGTAACTGTTGGAATAGGGGAAGCTGTTTAAAAAGGAAAGGTATGATCAGACTTGGCATTATTTTCAGGGAGAAGGCCTGTTATACCCAAGGCTTTTTAGATTCATCACAGGCTCTGTGGATAAAAATACAAAATAAAAGACATATTTAAATCCCCATATAATAAATAACAGATCGTGGGAAATTGTTTTCAAAGTCTAACACTGTGATAGATAACTAGCTGGAATCCATCTCTTCTCACCCCTTGTACCACTACCCTCCTTTGTAGCCTGGCTTGTCACCATCTTCCTCGTTCCCTGCTTTTGCCCTCGCTCACCAGAAGGTTACTCTCGACATGGCAGCCAGGGTGATCCTGTTGAAATCCAAGATGAATCATGCCATTCCTCTACCCAAAACCTTGCAATGATTTCTCATTTCAAAATAAAAGCCAAAGCCTTTGCATTGTTCTACCCACACCAAATTCATGAAGGGATGACACATACAGTATGCAACCTATGCATGTTTGCTTGTTCTTTTTAAAAAGGTGGTCTTTACAGCTATAGACTCCTCTCTCCTGATTATGAGTATATCAGATTATTTTAAACAGTATTATTTGTCTTTTACATTATATTGTCTTTCAGAGTACTAAAATTCATATCCACTGTATAAAATATATAAAACACAGCAAAAGCATAAGTAGAAAAATAAAAAGCCAGTCTTCATTTTACCCACTAAAGATAAGCATTGGTAACATTTTAATATATTTCCTTCCAGTTTTAAAAATTTAAAATCAGGATAGAGTTTGTATTCCGTAGTTTTCACTTAATGTATTTCCATATCATTAGTCTTCAAAAACACAATGTTGAATAAATGCATGGTACTGAATTATCTGACTTGGTCAGATGAACCTATGAAGTCATTTCTCTGTCATGGACAGTTAGGCAGTTCCTGATTTCTAAGTATAATATTTAATTATCCTCGCCGATGGATATGAACTGAAAATAAATTACCCCAAGTTCTGGAGCATGTTGGCATCAGCACAGGGGCCTTGTGGAGGATCTGAGATTGTGGGTACCTCACTGGGATTTGCTGTGAAGACGACAGGGGAAAGAGCAGGGGCTGAAGAGGGACCTTGCAGTGGCTTTTCTGTTACTAAGGAATTTTGGTCAGGTCATTACCTCCTCAACTGAGTCATCAGTAATATTAAGAGTTTAATTAAATGTCATTAGAATTCCTTCTTTCTTAATTTTTCTGTTCTGTTGTCAGCCTATCTCATGCTTAAAATAAATTAGCCATCCATCAGAATACAGACGTTGCAAAAGAAACCGTAACCCTTGGGATCTCATTTGTGCTTTTGTGGCTTTTTTGGCAAATAAATCACTAGGTACTTGGAACTTTTCGAACTCGGCAGAAGACAAATCAAAACATATGCCTATTTCTGTTTAAGCTTCATGGTGTAGTGTCTGCTTAGAAAAAAAAATTAGGCCGGGCGCGGTGGCTCATGCCTGTAATCCCAGCACTTTGGGATGCTGAGGCGAGTAGATCACCTGAGGTCAGGAGTTCGAGTCTGCCCAACGTGGTGAAATCCCGTCTCTACTAAAAATACAAAAAATTAGCTGGGTGTGGTGGCACATGCCTGTAGTCCCAGCTACTTGGGAGGCTGAGGCAGGAGAATCGCTTGAACCTGGGAGGCGGAGGTTGCAGATGACACCACTGCACTCCAGCCTGGGCGACAGAGTGAGACTCCATCTCAAAAATAAAATAAAATAAAAATAAAATAAAATAAAATGTACTCAATTTGAATAGCTCTTTGGGGAAAAATGTGCATGAGTCAAGAAATCATTTTAGAAACAGTGAACATAACAGCCTTCAGGAACAGAGGAAGACTGCACAACCCTGTAAGAGGGCGACCTATTAGAATTAGGGCAGATCCTGTTGTTAGGAATCTTATAGTATGTGGAGAAAACCTGTTTTCATAAGGTAATATTTCTGTAATACTCTAGGTGAGAAGGATACTGTAAAGTAAATTGAGCAAGAATGTTGCTGTCTGGGGAGGAGAGATATTGTATGTTTGGTGATAACATTTGGATTGTCAGTCAAGTGATATTTGGACTTGATAGACACATGTATGAAATTCAAGTACTCTACACATTAATGCCAGCTATAGAAACGCATGGTTGCGTGAAATGAAATATAGATGTTCTTACACAGTGTCTAGTGAGATTAGTAAGATGAAAAATGGTTAAAAGCTTCAGGGATTGAGCTGTCTTGTTTTGTGAGGTCTTTGGTGTGATAGTAGTCATTTTATCCCCAGAGTCAAACCTAGCATGCTGACCTCAATATGTACTTGAAGCATGTTTACTGACTGAAATCCAGAGTCCATCTTTATTTCTTCCTTACAATTTTCCTGCCTGTTAACAATCTTAAAGAAAAATATTTATAAAATAACATTTATTGAGCACTTTCTGAGTGTCAGGCACCACACTAAGCTCTTAACTGAATTGTCATTTGGTCCCCACAACAGCCCTATAGTAATGGGCATAATACTATTACTATCCCCATTTTACACAGAAGATAAAGAGAGCAAGGTGCAGGGGAGGCTGGGGTTATGTAACTTGCCCAAAATCATGTTGCTAATAAGTCTGAGGCAGGGTTTTAACCCCAGGTGTCTGATCTGCAGACCCATGTAGAGTTAAACATTATGCTATTACCCTTAAATTCTGTGTCCATCTTTTGGTTTTGATGTAGTGTTTTGTTTGCAGGGTTAGCAAATATGGCGTCAGTTTACAGGCCAAGTGAAAACATTCAGGACATAATTTATTTTTTCAACCCAGATTACTACCATACCTTCCTGAAGTCCTAACATATGGTCACAGGAAGAGAATCTCAATGATAGCTTTCATTTTTCAGCAAGTATTTATTATGTGAAGAAGTCCTAACATTTCTATAGGATGAAGGGCCCAAAGTTTCTACAGAACATTTCTTTCATTGATGCCCATATTTTACAAAATGGAGTAATTTTCATGATCTCTGAAAACTATTATTATAATCCTTGATGCACACCGAGGATGAAAGAAAGACATTATCCATTGTCGGCCGGGTGCAGTGGCTCACGCCTGTAATCCCAGCACTTTGGGAGGCCTAGGCAGGTGGATCACCTGAGGTCAGGAGTTCAAGACCAGCCAGGTCAACATGGCGAAACCCCATCTCTACTAAAAATAGAAAAATTTGCCAGACATGGTAGCATGCATCTGTAATCCCAGCTACTTGGGATATTGAGACAGGAGAATCTGTTGAACCCGGGAGGTAGAGATTACAGTGAGCCGAGATTGCGCCACTATGCTCCAGCCTGGGTGACAGATTGAAACCCTATCTCAAAAAAAAACAGACATTATCATTGTTTACCTTACAGAGAAGTAACAGAAAATAAGAGAACTTAGTGAGAAAAAAGTAAACATTATAACTATAAACTTGATAGTGACAGTCTTGTTCATTAAAGATGAACATCCTCTTGAAAACAGATTCTTTCACTTGCACATATGATGTGTTGAGAAACAGATTCAGAAACTGACTTTGAAGTGTTCAGGACAAATAAGTGAAATATGAAATGAAGAGGAGGTGGTGGTGGGGGAAGAAGAAAAGGGACAGGTGAAACAGTGCTTATTTCACTTCAGCACTTCATGCATGCAAGTTATACAGAGCTTAAAAGCAGATGGATTTTTCTTACTTAGAAAAGGAAACCTTTTGGTCAACATCAGCAAAACGGTGATGAATAGGTTAAAAGGAGAAAACAAGTGCATGCTCTGGGACCGTGATTCTGTGGTTGGGCCTGACAGATTTAAACCAGCTAAATGGTCACAGCCAAAATAAGTGCTATTCACTAATGGAAACCTCCCTAAATTTCTAAAACACTGTGTACATGCCCTTCAAAATTTGATAAAGATTCACTAACAAAATAGTTTTTCTTAATTGAATTTTCCATGTCTACTACACTTTCTGAAAAATAAAACTGTTTGCGTGACAAACCTTTTTTCCACTTGGCAAAAACAGAAGCCTCTTGGTTTCTACTGGAAAAATTACAAATTATTAGCTTTATTTACTTTCCTATTTATCAAAGGCACTTGCCAACTATCTGAATTGTTCACACACCTGTAAGGATTAGCAATGCACTAGTAAGTGTATCTGCTACTCAGAAGAGAAGAATTTTAGATGTTTGCTGAGTGCTTTCACTGATTTCCTGTGGGTCACACGGCATCACTAGGTGGCAGGGGGAATTATCTCCATTTCTACAAGTGAAAAACAGAGGCCAAAAGGAAATTCTATCCATTTTGATGAAAAATCTCTCAATTTTTCAAAGAAACATAAAATATAATGACAGGTTTTTTTTGTTGTTGTTGTTGTTGTTTTTTTTTTTTTTTAAAGACAAGCGGGGAAGCCAGAGTGATGAGTTCCATTTGTATAGCTAAGAAGAGAATGTCTCCTTCAGGCATTCACTCAGCAAATATCTGCTGAACACCTACTATATCCAAGGTTCTGTGTTCGGTCTATTCCCTCTCTTATCTCATGTAGTCTGCCTTCAAATAATTCAGAAACATAGATGCTATGAATTCACCAGTTCACACATGGGAAAATTGAGGATTTGTGAAATGAGGTGGCTTTGTTGGGGTCATATGCCTTGTTAAAGGCTGACCTGGAACTCAAACCAGGTCAAAGCCCCTCCAGAAGGCTTTCAGTAGTGTAGGGAGAAGTTTAAGCATTTTAATGATCCTTCTTTAATGTTTTAGCTTGCATTAGATTTCTCTTATTCCAGTGGTACTTAGAATGTTTTCATTCTATTATTTCCCATGTCTATCCCTCAAAATGAATCCCACTGTTGGTTTTATGTGATCATTTTTTAACTCAGCATGGTCAATTTTCTAAGCACTTCAAGTCTCCAAGGGTCCCATGATGGGGCTCCCTGGCAACTGCTTTGGGCAACTCACAACTGCAGGGTACTTGGTTTACTAATTACCTCCTTTGAGGGAATATCAACGCTCTACCTAGTCTAAACAGTCCCTTAAGGCTGTTAGGTTTCCCAGGGGCCCCCATTCATTGAGAAAGGCCACAATATGCAAACTCCTGGTTTCCAATATGAGTTGTCACCTCCCACCTAGGATCCAACCACTGCACCTTCCACGGGGCCCTGCATCAGATGCTGGCCGCACAGCAGCTTCAACCACTTGAGGAAACACTACTTCATGTCCCTATGGAAACATGACCACAAAACCGTTCCTCAGTCTGCACAAACGTAGATTTGTGTTGATGCCAGTGCTAGGAAGAAAAGGTCTTCTTCAGGCCTTTATTCAACAATATTCAGGTTTCAGCTATGTGTCTAGCTCTGTGATCGGTGTTGGGAAGCATATGGAAGTTCCCAGGGAGGCTAAAGTCCTCAAAATAAGGGACATGGGAGGAGCTAGCACTGGGGAATAACATTTATAAGTGCCTTCTATATGCCTCGTGCTCGCACATATCATCTCATTCAAAGCCTACCGTAGCCCTTCAAGATAGCTATTATTCCTATTTTACGGGCGGGGAAACAGGCTGAGGGAAGCCAGATGCTAGCCTATCTGACATCCATGGGTATCTCTAATATACCATTTGGAGCTGGGTGTCATATTAATTCCAATCTGAAAGTCTGAAAAAGACTTTTCTTTTATCTTTCTTTAAAGTGCTTTTTGTTTCGTGGTATACATGTATCCAAGGTGGGGAATTTATTGGCCACTTATAACTATATTGCCAAGGAGAAAATGCATGAATTTCAGTTGATGCAACCGAAGTACCGTATCACTGAGTTTGTAAAATTTATAGCACTACATTGAATTATATTTTATTTTTTAATTTTTGTTTGTTTGTTTTTTTTTTTGAGACCAAGTCTCCCTTTGTCATCCAGGCTGGAGTGCAGTGGCGCAGTCTCGGCTCACTGCAACCTCCGCCTCCTGGGTTCAAGCGATTCCCCTGCCTCAGCCTCCTGAGTTGCTGGGATTACAGGCGGGTGACACCAGGCCCAGTGAATTTTTTTGTATTTTTAGTAGAGACGAGGTTTCATCATGTTGCCCAGGCTGGTATTGAACTCCTGAGCTCAGGCGATCCACTTGCTTCGGCCTCCCAAAGTGCTGGGATTACAGGCATAAGCCACCACTGCCAGTGAATTATATTTTAAATATAAAATTTCAAATGTAGAATATGACATATAAAAAGCAAAAATATAGATTTTATATGCATGCATGCAAGAGTCAGATTTCAAAATTAATTTAAGACGGGAGTGATGTCATATCTGGGGGACAATGCCTTATCCTTTTCCTCTCTTCTACTTAACTTCTTATCCCATTCTTTTTCAATTTAGAGATATGGTTAACATTTTAGGAAGACATGCATAACAAATTTTAAAGTAAATATAAATTAAGAAGCAGAATATTAACAATTTAAGAATATAATTTGCTTTTTCAGTTCTTGAATATTTCAGAGTATAACTTTTTTTCAAATGATCATAAATAAACAAGCTGTAGTATATCCTTACAATGGAACACTACTCAGTAATAAAAAGAAACGAACACTTGATTCATGCAAAAATGTGGATGAATCTTGAAATAATTATGCAGAGTGAAAGAAGCCAGTTAAAAAGAAGTGCATGGGGCCGAGTGTGATGGCTCATGCCTGTAATCCCAACACTTTGGGAGGCTGAGGCATGAAGATGTTTTGAAGCCAGGAGTTAGAGACCAGCCCGGGCAACATAGTAAGACCCCAGCTCTATGAAAATTAAAAATAAATACAAAATTAACCAGGAATGGTGGTGCTCGCCTGTAGTGCCAGCTCTCAAGAGGCTGAGTGGGAGGAGTGCTTGAACCCAGGAATTTGAGGCCGCAGTGAGCTCTGATTGCATTACTGCATTCAAGCCTGAGCAACAGAGAAAGACCCTATCTGTTAGAAAAAAAGAAAGGAGTGCATACTGTATGATTCTAATTAGAGTGAACTCTAGAAAATGCACCCTAATCTATAGTGAACAATAGCAGATCAACGGCTGCCTGGGGCTGGCAGGCAGAGCACAGAGAGGTAGGAGGGAGGGATTACGAAGGGACATGAGGAAACTTTCAAGGATGCTGGATATTTTTATTATCTTGATTGTGATAATGGTTTCATGGATGTATACTTATGTCAAAACTTGTCAGATTGTACACTTTAAATATATATTTATTGTATGTCATTATACCTCTGTAAGGTTGTTAGAAATTATCATAAACTACATGTTTTTGGAGAAATATAAAGACAAAATTTGGAGAAATTACCTACATGTATGTAACATTTGGGGCGTAGACTCTGAATTCAAAAAAAACCAAATCATATTCAAATTATCTCATTTCCTAGCTATATGACCTTGGGCAACAGCGTGACCTTTCCAAGCCTCAGTTCCCTCATCTGTAAAATGGAGGAAATAACATTACATACCTGCCAGGATTGTTGTGAGGATATAATGAGGTAATGAAAGTAGCACTGTGTACCAGTGTATCTAGTAGTAAATGGTCATCATTGTTCTAAGCTGCATATATGCAAATGGATGAATACATATGAGTATATGTATGCATATATATTTTTTACTAAAACATGTCCTGTGGCACAATCTATATGTAGTATGGGATAATGATGAAACCAAAAGAAGCAATGAATCAATCTAAGAAAAAGGAAGCTTTTGTTATTACTGTTATTACTTTCCCAAGTACGATCTCATTTTTGACAACTTTGTGAGGTGTTATTATTACTCCGTTTCTGCAGTGAGGAACACTGAAGCCTAGGGAGGGGAAGGTCGCCCAGTTACCAATGGTAGATGTGGAAGCAGAACAATGACGCTCTGTCTTCAAGTCTAGAGCTCTTTGGACAAACTATAGAAGGAAAATTCAGGATAATTTCTTGAAAGCAATAATTATTCTGTGACTCAGAATTAGACATAAAATATTCAGTCCTATAATAGAACAAATATATTAAGAAAAAGAATCTTTTAGCCCTGCACTGTACTACTGGTTCACTCTGCTCCCTAGCAGGAAGGGCATTCCCATAGCTCTCTGCTGTTCTTGCCCATCTGGGAATACTCACATGAGTAGGGCAAGTGGGCCCATCATTTGTGCTGGTCTAAGCTCCCCATGTCTCATTGCTTTCCTGCCTCTGTGTCTTTGCCTACATGGTGTTGCCCACTTGTAACACCTGCTCACACCTTTGCTTATGAAGATCCTGCCCATACAATTACAGCCAGTGCTGGCAGACATTACTGGTGCCACTCATTCATTTGTTCCACAAATTTGTACCGAACAACAATTATTGCCAGGCACTGATCTGACTGCTGTGAGTAATCGCACCGAACAAGCATTATCTCTCCTATTTTTTCCTTCTTTGCATCTGAACTTGTCTCTTAGTACCTATATTACAGTTGTTCCTTTGATCTTGAGAGCTCAAACAGGGTTATAGTTCAGAGCTTGGGACACAGGAGAAAGCACTTTTTCAAATTTATTAGATTGAAGCGAAGGAAAAGTGCTGCATTTGACAGAATGAAACAGCATTGGATATAAATAATGCTCAAAAACTTATACAAGGTAGTCAAACTTGAAGAAGGCTGAATTGGTTTAAGAGATTCAAGGAAACTTTTGGCTTCACAGGGAGATGTAAGAAGGCAATTAGGTACCATTAGGGCCAAATTTGTTTTTTGTCGTCATGCGGAAGAAAGATTAAAAAGGTTAAAGATGAAATTTAGAGAGTTTTCCAAATTGGAGTTTCAGCAAAAGGAGCAGGGAAATAGGAGAAAAAATAATTACGGAAACCAATGTAAAGAAAATCTGTGAAAATTCCTTATTTTTTAAAAGTACACTTTTTGTACAGGGAGTACTCCCAAGAGTAGCAGAGAACATTATAGAAATGTTACAAAAATAGAGAAAGTGATTTATATAAAGAACATGTTTTCATATGTATCATTTTTGATATGCCTCTCCCTTCTGCTCAACCACCACAGACAGGAGGTTCCCCTAGAGTTTATGGCTGATCAAATCTGATGTTTAAAATACATGGTTTCTGAAGAAAACTGTGGTCTGATCTAAGATGTGATATACAGGAAGCTGCTGTTATAATTTAATCTGGGCCATAATTGTTTTACAACTTAGGTAGCTTTTTAGACTTAGTGTATCTAACTGAATTGTGCTAGAGACAGGAAAAATTTTCAGTGAACGTAATGAAAAGCTCAACCCTTAAGTGTTACAGTATTCAATACTAAACTGCTAAAATAATTTTAAAGTTGGCCAAGGCATAAAATTTATAGCCTGAAGTCTTACCAAAATCATGGTAATGAGACCATAAATCAATAGAATGTCCCTAAAAATAAATTTTGCTGGTTATTTGTTGCATACATATTATTATTAAGGTTCCTTGCATATCTAAAATGTTATTTTCCTTATGCATATGGTATATAATAAGTATAATAAGTGGATACTGTGGTACATTTTGTGTGCAGTATAGAATAGTGGTGAAAGCAAAAGAAGAAATGATATATTAAAAATAAGCATTTCAGTATCGTTTTTCTTACTGTTCTATTCTCACCTCCTCCGTTAAGTTTAACAGGAAGTCACAACTCTCAGTTGCATAACTTGTGTTTTCCATTCTCTGCATATTTTTCAGCTGAGCAGTTATTAGAAATATGAAGTAACTTCAAGTGACAACACCATCATGACACATCCTATCAAAAGTGACGTCACTTTTGTCTATAATCAAAGCACTGGGGCTCTCCTACCAAATCATTTCACTTGCCATAGGGCCACTGCTGTAGATCATGCTTCTTTACGGGCTGCAGAGCTGGGGGTTGCCTTTGGAGTAGAGAGACAGCAATTACGAACGTTGAAGAGGATGGAGTTCTGCTTTCAATTCAGCTCAGCAGCCACATAATCTATTGTTGAAGCAGTGGGAAGGTATGTTCCTACCCTCGCAGGCAAAATTTCACAGACTTTTATGTGTTGTCATTATTGCCACTGTTATTTTTTTGTTTCCAGAACTGATGTACTGAACTGCACATTAGTTTTCGTGATAAAAAAGGTAAATTTGTTTTTTCCTCTATATTCGGTATTTTGATTTTTTTTACAACAAATATGAAAGTGTGTTACTTTTATAAACAGAAAAAAAGTATCTGTTTTTCAATTCTCCCAACACTTATGGAGGGTCTGCTATATGCCACACACTGTGCTGAGTATTGGGAATACAAAGTTGAAAGAGATAATTCCACCTCCAGGTCATTTCATCAAAAACCCATTCACCAAGAATCCATTTGTCAAGGTGATTCCTGGTCCTTTGTTCTCAAAAACTCACAGGCTAAAAGAAAACACAGACATGCAAGCAGTCATGAGATGTCTGCTTCATTGGTGATGAACAAAGCTATTGTTCAAGGCTCAGAGAGGAAAATAATTCTTTGGAGGTTAGGAATGGATCCAATGAAATAAAGCAACCTTGGTGTCTCACACTAGGAGACATAGCTTCATAAGAGGGGTGTGGGTTGGATTCCATCACCCACTTGTCCTTCTGCCTAGTTCATTTGTGCAAGACATAACCTGTCAACCATGCTTCAATGCCTTGGAGAACTCTACTGTTTTGAAAACATCTGCTTTGGTCTTGATGCTATCTTATCAGATTCTGCAAAAGCTGACCAGCCATTTCCATTGTGTCTCATCAGGTCCTTAGTCACCTACGACAATTGAACAGAATGCTCCTCCAACAAGCAAAATCACAATAGCTTGTTTCCAATCAGAATCTTAGGTTACATTAAGTATCTGGGTGATTCAGCTGGTACCTGACCTCAGTCCTCAGAAATATTGACTTTCCGTCAATGCATAGACAGTGAAGAATAAATTGTGTATTTTCTTGTATATGTTATTCCAGGATTATATTCATCAATAAACTTCAATTTGGGGGGTGGGGAAGAATCCAAAAATGTACTCTTATTCTAAATACTAGGTCCTCTTTCTGACTATTCAAGTAGGGCTACTTACAGAAGGCCAGACACAACTGTGTCTATTCTAAATTACTTCTTACTTCTTGCAGGAGTAAGGTATTAGTCATATGGTACGTTTGGTTGAAATGAACATTATGACCACAGAAAAAACTTAGAATGTGTTGGATTATCAGAAAAACTTCATTTGCTTGAATTGTGCTCTGCTCATTACATGGAATGCTTTGGTAAGGGCCGTGATGGACAGAGTCAATGGTACTCCTCAATTCCCAATGTGAAGCTAAGATCACATATGTACCCTTTGTTCACTGATGCTGACAAGAGGGAATTGGTTTGATAATACAGTGCTTTTACACCTATGATATGGCACCACCTTCTCTGCAGAATCATATCACCTGTTACATTTCATCCTAAATTAATGCCCTTGTCAGCTGGTCTTGTGGCTGTGCAATTACTTTGCAAGCTAAAATTTAGATAAAGAAGAATCAGCCTAGTTATAATAAAATAGCCCAAGGAAAGTTGAGAAATGCTAATTCAAGCCTAGAAAATAATCTTCTAATAAAATCAGTGTAGATTCACAATAAATTAAAAGGAATAACCTTATAGATTTAGAATTTTTTTTAAAAGCATATTGCATGAAATGTAGACAAAGGTGGCATGCTTTAGCAACAGTCCATCCCACTTAACTTTCTTGGTTAAAGCAGGACACCACTGAAGGCTGCTTGAAGACTCAGCTCCAGTATAATTACTTGCAATTACTTATTTAATTACTGTTCTCTTTGGTTCATTACATACATCATGGGCAGGAGACACCTCTGTCTTACTGCCTGTTGTATCCCAACATCAGAAGTGTTCCTGGCAGAGAAACTCCCCAACATATACTTGTTGAATGAATAAATGACTGAAAGTAAATTTACTCAAATGTCTCAGAAATGACAAGATGCTTGAGGTGGACAGTAAATAAATCTTTGGGAATCCATCGATTCCACTAAGAAAGCAACTCAAATATCCCTCCCGTTGGAGTGGCAAAGAATAATGAAATATATGTGAGATCTCCATGTGATTCTTTTTGCATTACTTTGAGCAGAGTCTCAATCCTGGCTACATCTTACAATCACCTGGGGAGCTTTACAAAATTCAATAGGAAGAGAATCTCTGGAGTGGGGCTGAGCATGGCTAATTTTCAAATGTGTTATTAGGGATTCTAATAAAGCAGGCAATGCTGAGAACACTGAGTGTGGGGCATTCTTTCCCAAACTTGTCTGATTATTAGAATTACCTGAGCTGCTCAGTCCCACAACAAATCAAAAATGGTATCAAGGGATTTTCATCTTTGCCAGTTTGGAAGACAAAAAGTAGCTTTTATTTTAGCAGAGAAACACAAGTTTCTAATAGCTTAAGGCTGTTCTGACTTCAAATTTCAAAGACTTGCCATTGCATCTAATTTAGTGCCAACACAAATGTAATTTATTGCAGGATTATCTTCCAGGACATCCTCGGGCATTTCTTCTTGTCCTAAAATAATACTTCTACAACTCTCATTAGACTCTATCTTTATTACTGTAAGTTGATTCTCATCTATCTAAAGTAATTGCAGCATGTGATTAAGTGTCAGGATGAGTTGTTTGGACACTAAGTGCTGTGGGAGTGCAGAGGAGAGAAAACTCGATGTGGATTTTAATGACACATAGAGCAGGACGTGGGCTGCAACTTGAAGGATGGTTGGGGGAGTAGGAAACTGCATCCTGGGCAGAGGGCATTGCAAGCAATGAGCAGAGTCCATTCTAAGAATACAAAATACCCAGATCCTAAATCCACCATTGCTTATTTTTCTTCCGATGCCTGGATGCATCCCTCCTTTGTGAGCTCCCTGAATCCTACTTCTCCGAGCCACATTCCCAAATTTCACCTTTGACCTATTCAGTCAGAATTAGAAATGGGGGGGGGGGGGAATCTACACTTTTAACAAGTTCCCCAAGTGATTTTTGTAATGAAACACAAACTGAGAAGGATGTATCTATCTACACTGTTCAAGAGGAAGATAGATGGGACACAGTATCCTCCAAAGAGAACCATATGCAACAAACCAACACTTCTATCAAAATAAATCAGACCTGGCGTTTTTCATCTATCAAACTGGCAAAGATTAAAACACTTTATACCACTCATGTTGATGATGGAATGAGATTTTACGCACTGCTGGTGGGAATGTGAATTGGCACGTTACTAAAGGACAATTTGGCAATTCTTATAAAAAGCCTTAACATTTTTCACACCCTTTGACATAGCAATTGCACTTTTAGAAATTTATCCTAAGGCTGTGGTCTCAACCTTGGCAGTTTATCAGAATCACTTGTGAAGCTTTATGAACTGCAGATTTCTGGGTCGCATTCCTTTGAGATTCTGGGAGTGAAGTCTGGGAATCTGTTGAATCTGTTTGTTTGTTTTTTAATACTAATATAATCGGGGCCTATTTTTTAAAAGTTCAAGTAATAGAAAAATCAAAAATTGGTGAGATCTTCATCTTTCACTTCCTCCCTTGATTCCCTGCAGGTAATCATACTAGACATTGTTTTGTGTTTTTTCATTTGATAACATAATATAGTCATTATTCCATTTCAGTGTATTCAGATATAATTTTTAATAGTGCTATAAGTTGCATGGAGATACTTCAATGTATTTAATCAATGTGGACATTTAAGAATAGACTTTTTAAGATAATTTTTGCATTTTATTATGAATAATACAATGATCATTCTTGAATGTATATCCTTTCCTTTATCTATGTGAGAATTTCTGTAGGATAATTATCTAGAAATGGAATTGCTTTGTCACATTAAACTTGGATTGTTATGATCGTTTCTTGAGTTGGGGCCTCACTCTGTAGACCAGGCTAGAGTGCAGTGGCTTGATCATAGCTCACTGCAACCTCAAACTCTTGGGCTCAGGTGATGCTCCCACCTTAGCTTCTCACGGAGCTGGAAGTAAATGTGCATGCCACCATGCCTGGCTAAGTTTTTCTATTTTTTGTTTTTGGAAATATGAGGTATCACTATGTTGCCCAGACTGGCCTTGAACTCCTGGCCTCAAGTAATTCTCCTACCTTGGCCTCCCAAAGTACTGGGATGACAGGTTTGAGCCACGATGCCCAGCCGAACACAACTGGTTTTGATGCACAGAGTTAAGACCTATGGTTCTGACAAAATAATCACAAATATGAATGAAATTTTAACAATAGGTATGTGTACTTCACCTGTGTATATTGGTGAAAAACTAAAAAATTAATAAATGTCCAATTAGTAGGTGAATTAAAATATGCTATAAAGGGTATTTAATGGCATGGAAAGATGTTGACTAAGTGAATGTATAGAGCTTAGGAAGGAGACTCTAAAACAATATTAATTTTAAAATAAGTTAATATTGGCAGGAAATATACTATAATGTTCATAGTGGTTTTCGGTTAAACACAGAATTACAGATTCTTTTTGCACATCTATATTTTCTAAACTTTGTTGGGTATGTAACACATCGGTAATAAAAAAGTTATTTAATAATCAATAAATATGATACTAAACTGCATTATCAAAAAGATATGACCCACAAGAACTCAGAGATGAGCCCCCTACATAGCTTAGCATTCATGTGGTTTGATGCCCAATAGTTTATCAGAGTTGGCCACCTTTGAGAGAAGACTTGAAACCAAAGTTGTTCACCTGCTTATCAAAAGGCCTTACGTAGAACACTTTACCAGGTACATGTTCTTTCATTCATCATCAAAGTTGGAGATTAGAATCCATGTTTATCTAGCTTTTTAGTAGAGTTAAAAAGTTATAGACTTGGGAAATTAATAGTCCTCAAAATACAGTTTCTGTCTTCTAATGTATAAATGAGTATTTTTTAAAAGATGAGATAATGTTCTTCCATTCATTGATAAATTCTTTTGCTCACTAAGTGAACAATGGGAAAATGTGTTTAATTTACAGCAGCAGTGACAAAAGGAGGAAGTTCCTGATGATATTGGTAAGGGTTTGGAAAGGCTACGGAGTCTGTTCATGCAATATTGTTCCCTAGAGATTTTAATAACAGGAAATAGATTGAGGTGGTTCTACTGTGCTTTAAAAACCAAAGGATGGGACACCCTGGGGGTCATTCTTTGCCCTTTGACTTCTTGCTGGTCGATAAGAATATAGGAGAGGAGAATGAGTTGTTTTAGATACCAATTATGGCACTTTAAAATAATTTAAAATACATGTGAGACTTTTAATTTCATTGTGCTTATAAAGATAGAATGGAGTAAAAATGGAAAAGGAATGCCCGTTTCCAGAGGGCTAGTTAAATTATGGTACATTCATAAGATGTGAAAGACTTACCTAAGAGCACTGTAAAGCATTGCTAAGAGAAATTGAAGACCTGAATAAATGAAAAGATGTTTCGTGTTTATGAGTTGGAAGATTCAAAATTATTAAGATGTCATTTTTTTTTCCCAAAATGATCTATAGATTTAGTGTAATCCCAATGAAAATCCCTGCAGGTTTATTTGTTGAAATTGTCAAGCTACTACTAATATTTATATGAAAATTCCAAGGATCAAGAAAAATCGAGGCAATTTTGAAGGAGAACAAGGTTTCTAGACTTTTACTATCATATATCAAGACTACAAATCTATGATAGTTATCTATAATGTGGTATAGGTGCAGGGAGAGACAAATAGACTAACATACTAGAGACTCACATAAATAAAAGTCCCCAGATTCGTGTCAAAAACACCACTGCAGTGCAATGAGGAAGGGATGATGATTTCAAGAAATGGCTCTGGGTCAATTAGATAACCACATGGATCACTTCTCAGCCTTTTGGCTAAGGTCAAGTGTAGTATCCACATGGAAAAAGCCTACTTTACCCCTATTCTCATTCCAGATATAAAAGGCATCCAATGGATCATAGTCCTAAATGTAAAAGATTAAAACACTAAAGTCCCAGAAGAAAACCTAAAAGAATGTTATGATCTACGGCAAGCAAAGTTTCTTTAAAAAAAGACACAAAGAAAGGTAACATTTTAAAAAATTGAAAAATTGAGCCTCAATTAAAACTAAGAACTGTTGTTCATCAAAAGACACCATGTAGAGGAGACTGAAAAGGTAAGGCACAGTGTAGAAGACATTAGCAATACATATATCTGACAAAGACCCACTTGGAATATGTAAATAATTAAAAATTAATAAAACAGAGACAGACAAAAAAATTTTAAATGGTCAAAAAGCCTAGGCAACATACGGAGACCCTGCCTCTACAAAAATAAAAATAGAAAAATAAAAAAATTAACCAGGTATGGTGGCATGCACCTGTGGTCCCAGCTACTAAGAAGGCTGAGGTGGGAGGGTGACTTAAGCCTGGGAAGTTGAGACTGCAGTGAGCCGTGATTGAGCCACTGCACTCCAGCATGGGTGACAGAGGAAGACCTTGTCTCAACCAATCAATAGGCAAAAGAATTCAAGAGGTACTTTAAAAAAAGAGGATATTTCTGAGGGCTCTGTTCTGTTCCATTGGTCTATATTTCTGTTTCAGTACCACACATCTACAACCATCTGATCTTTGACAAACCTGACAAAAACAAGAAATGGGAAAGGATTCCCTATCTAATAAATGGTGCTGGGAAAACTGGCTAGCCATATGTAGAAAGCTGAAACTGGATCCCTTCCTTACACCTTAAACAAAAATTAATTCAAGATGGATTAAAGACTTAAATGTTAGACCTAAAACCATAAAAACCCTAGAAGAAAACCTAGGCAATACCATTCAGGACATAGGCATGGGCAAGGACTTCATGTCTAAAACACCAAAAGCAATGGCAACAAAAGCCAAAATTGACAAATGGGATCTAATTAAACTAAAGAGCTTCTGCACAGCAAAAGAAACTACCATCAGAGTGAACAGGCAACCTACAGAATGGGAGAAAAGTTTTGCAATCTACTCATCTGACAAAGGGCTAATATCCAGAATCTACAAAGAACTCAAACAAACTTACAAGAAAAAAACAAACAACCCCATCAACAAGTGGGCGAAGGATATGAACAGACACTTCTCAAAAGAAGACATTTATGCAGCCAAAAAACACATGAAAAAATGCTCATCATCACTGGCCATCAGAGAAATGCAAATCAAAACTACAATGAGATACCATCTCACACCAGTTAGAATGGCAATCATTAAAAAGTCAGGAAAAAACAGGTGCTGGAGAGGATATGAAGAAATAGGAACACTTTTACACTGATGGTGGGACTGTAAACTAGTTCAACCATTATGGAAGACAGTGTGGCGATTCCTCAAGGATCTAGAACTAGAAATACCGTTTGACCCAGCCATCCCATTACTGGGTATACACCCAAAGGATTATACATCATGCTGCTATAAAGACAAATGCACACGTATGTTCATTGTGGCACTATTCACAACAACAAAGACTTGGAACCAACCCAAATGTCCATCAGTGATAGACTGGATTAAGAAAATGTGGCACATATACACCATGGAATACTATGCAGCCATAAAAAGGATGAGTTCATGTCCTTTGCAGGGACATGGATGAAGCTAGAAACCATCATTCTCAGCAAATTACCGCAAGGACAAAAAACCAAACACCGCATGTTCTCACTCATAGGTTGGAATTGAACAATGAGAACACTTGGACACAGGAAGGGGAACATCACACACCAGGGTGTGTTGTGGGGTGGGGGGAGGGGAGAGGGAAAGCATTAGGAGATACACCTAATGTAAATGACGAGTTAATGGGTGCAGCACACCAACATGGCACATGTATACAGATGTAACAAACCTGCACGTTGTGCACATGTACCCTAGAACTTAAAGTATAATAATAATAAAAAAGGACATTAGTGCTTGCTTCAGCAGCACATATACAAAAATTGGAATGATACAGAGTAGATTAGCATGGCCCCTGATCAAGAATGACACACAAATTTGTAAAGGATTCCATATTTTTTGTATGTAACTCAAAGGAGAAGTGCTTGAGGGGATGGAAATTCCTTATTCTCCATGATGTGCTTATTTCACATTGCATGCCTGTATCAAAACATCTCATGTACCCCACAAATATATACACCAACTATGTACCTACAAAAATTTTAAAAAATAAAGAGGATATCAAAATGGCCATCAAGCATAAAATTCTCAACATTATTAATCATCAGGATAATGGAAACTAAAATTACAATGATTTACTACTAGACACACCCTGAATTCATAAAAATGAAAAAAAAAGACTGGCAATAACATGTGTTGACTAGGAAGTAGAGCAACTGAACTCTCATATACTTCTGTGACAGTGTTAATTGCCACAACCACCATGGAAAGTTGTGTGGCAGCATCTCGTAAATCCACACATCTTAATGCCCTATTACCCAGCCATTGTACCTCTGGGAATATGCTCAAAAGAAATGAGTGCTTATGCCTACTACTAAAAGTTACAAACAAAAATGTTCCTGAGTTTCATTCATAATAAGCAAAAACTGGAAATAGTCTAAGTATCCACCCACAGAAGAATGAATAAATAAATTGTACTATAGTTATACAATGGAATACTAAGATGTAATTAAAAACAAAACAAAACAAAGAAAAATACACATAAAACAGTATGGAGAAATCTCATAACACAGAGTGAAAAAAGTCTAACTCCAGAAAATTATTCTGTGAAATTTCACTCATATGAAGTTCAAGATAGCCAAAACAAATCTACAGTGATGTAAGAATAGTGGTTACCTTTGTGACTGGTGTTGACTAGGAAAAGCAAGAGAGAGACTTCTACATCTGGAACTGGTGGTAGTTATATGGATGTATATAAAAAAATTCATTGAGCTATACAATTAAACTTTGTGTGTTTTACCATATGCTTATTCTGCATCAATAAAAGCATCTTTAAAAAGTGATGCACAAAAGTGATGCACTTTGCTCTAATTGCCTTGTATTAAAATATGACATAATATTTGACCTCAGTCTACACCTCTTTCAGTTTGACTGTATAATCTTCTCATGAAACAGAGTGTGCAGTGAAAAGAAATGGCTCTCCTATGCAATTTCTAAGTGAATCTCGACCACTTTGTCATTGTACTGTATTTTGTTTGAGGAACTTCAAGATCTTCTGTATTCCTGGAGTCCAGAGTGTCAGAGCTTCTGACTTAGCTCCTGGGGAGTTCGGGATGGTTCAGAAAGACCACCTCCCCACGTCCCTAGGTGAAGGCTAGTTCTAGGTGTGTCTTGGACTCCCTTTCAATTCAGTCCTTTCTCCTCTCCAGAGTGGGTACATTTTCTCTCAGCTTCCAGAGGTTTAGTGTCTCCCTCCTTCTGCTGAAAGGTTTTCTCCACCCTTCCTTCTTCTGGTCCCATCCAGCCTGACCTTCTCTCACATGTACCATATTCTCAAAATACAGATGCTTCTCCACTTATGAGGGGGCTACGTCCCAATAAACCCATCATCAGTTGAAAATATTCTAAATTGAAAATGTGTTTAATACACCTA
Organism: Pongo pygmaeus; assembly: GCF_028885625.2. Classification (NCBI taxonomy): domain Eukaryota; kingdom Metazoa; phylum Chordata; class Mammalia; order Primates; family Hominidae; genus Pongo; species Pongo pygmaeus. Next base: position 91,108,576 of record NC_072384.2, read on the forward strand.
ACTTACTGAACACCATACCTTAAACATGCTCAAAATACTTACATTAGCCTAGAATTGGGCAAAACCGTCTAACACAAAACCTATTAGGTAATAAAGTGTTGAATATCTCACATAATGTATTGAATACAGCACACTGTAGAGTATTGGTTGTTCATCCTCATGATTGCTTAGCTGGCTGGGAGCAGGGGCTCACTGCCACTGACCAGCATCGTGAGAGTATTGTACTGCATTATTATTGCTAGCCCCGGAAAAGATCAAAATTCAAAATTTGAAGTATGGTTCCTACTGGGTGTGTATTGCTTTTGCACCATCATAAAATTGAAAAATTGTAAGCCAAACCATCCTAAGTTGAAGACCATCTGTACACTTCTTTGCAAAACCAATTCCTCCCATCCTTAGAAACTGCTGATTTCAGCAAGGAAAATCTTAAAATCTAAATTGCTCTTATGAACTCTAAACTGAATTTGCAATAATGACATGACATTTGATCCATTTAGTTAGGAATATTCATTGCAATAAGGCAATATTCATATTTTCAATGTTAACTCAACTTCTCATTTATTAAAAAAGATACTGAGGACGGGCACGGTGGCTCACGAGTGTAATCCCAGCACCTTGGGACGCGGAGGCTGGCGGATTGCGAGGTCAAGAGATGGAGACCATCCTGGCCAACATGGTGAAACCCCGTCTCTACTAAAAATACAAAAATTAGCTGGGCATACTGGTGCGTGCCTTATTCCCAGCTACTCGGGAGGCTGAGGCAGGAGAGTCACTTGAACCCAGGAGAAGGAGGTTGCAGTGAGCCGAGATAGCACCACTGCACTCCAGCCTGGCGACAGAGCGAGATGCCGTCTCAAAAAAAAAAAAAAAAAAAAAAAAAAAGACACTGAGCCCTTGCTATATGCTGGACTCTGTGTTAAGCAGTGGAAAGCCAAGATGAATGCACTCAAAGAGCTCACAGTCTTATGGAGGAGGCAGGGAAACATATAGACACATTAGTTCCAGTTATTTCCCATTACAATAACTTCCTACTGTACATCACATAGAGTTTATCAAGCTCATCTTGTTATCTCACCTCCCTCCCTAAACCTAATCTCCATTGTGCATCAACATCTGTGTCTATCTATGTCAATAACCCAGACTAAAACCCTCAGCCATCTCTTATTTTTCACTTTCTCACATTTACTCATTACATGTCAATTCTTTCACCAAATTCTCTCACAACTCCAGAACATATTCTTTATTCCTGTGCCACTTCCTAGATCAGAATCCTAATTTCCTTTTCCTTGCACTATGACAATAATGTTCAAACAGGTCTCCACGCCTCCAGTTTCACCACTGCTATTCTATACTCCACAGTGTTGCCAGAGAAGTCTCTGTCTCTATAGTTCTATGTCTCCACCTCTAGGAAGACTTCTTATTTGTTAGGAATAGAAATATAAGAATCCGAGGGAAAAGATTTGGTGAGTTGATAATTTGCTTAGCTACAGAGAGCCAATGAAATATTAATTATTTCTAACATAAATCTTGACATATAAATAATGGAAACCTGATAAGCTGTGAAAGGCAGCTGTTTTTTTAAAAGTTTGATACGGTACAGATTATCTTCCCATTCCCATATATTTCTACTGAGGCAGAGGTCACAGATGAAACGATAGAAATCAGGCAGGATCTTGATGTCACAGGCATTTGATGTCACAGGTTCTCATTTTTTAGGTACCAACACAGCTCTTGGCTACCTGCGTAACTTTACACCTCATTGTGCACTTAAAAGCCCACTGGAGGTGAGATCACTATGTTCTTGACAGAAGTAGCCAATCAGAGCATATGGTAATAGACAACTGGAAATTGACTATCTACTGAGCCATTGGCTGTGGATCCTCATTATTTCTTCTTCTTCTTCTTCTTCTTCTTCTTCTCATTATTATTATTGTTATTATTATTATTGAGACAGGGTCTTGCTCTGTCACCCAGGCTGGAGTGCAGTGGTGCAATCGTAACTTGCTGTAACCTCAAACTCCAGGGCTTAAGTTATCCTACCACCTCAGCCACTCAAGTAGGTAGTACTACAGGTGTACACACGCTACCATGCCCAACTAATTTTTTGTAGAGATAGGGTCTCACTATGTTGCCCAGTCTGGTCTTGAACTCCTGGCCTCAAGCGATCCTCCCACCTCAGCCTCCCAAAGTGCTGAGATTATAGACATGAGTTACCATGCTGGGCCTGGATCCTCATTATTGAAAAGAAGTGTGGGGAGAGTTAGGTTTAAGTTGAGCAAATCTTTTGTCCCCAGGACATCTCTAGGAAAGGCAGTAATGAAAGGTCAGAGGGTGCCTGGTGACTTGATGAAAAAACCAACTTCTTCCCTGAGTCATGAACTTCTTGTCAGGTAAATTAAAATGGATACATTTGAAGTTATTCGTTTGGACCCATTAAAGGAAGATGTTCAATGCCTACAAATTAAATTTAGAGATCTACTAAGTTTAGATATCTACTTGACCATTGCTCCCTTCAGTCACAATTTTAAAGCTAAACATAAATTAATTTTGAACTGATTTGGATTATATTGACAAACTTGTTTTCAAGCAGATCTATTTATTTTTGCTCCCATTTTTATGCTTTTGCTTATTAAACCTACTTTAACAAAATTTATATTAAAATATGTTAGAGGCCTATTTAAGGTAAAAAGTCTTGTGAGCTGTCTCGGTTTTGATTAAGTATCTCTTTGAAAGTTTCCAAATCACAATGGGTTTAGAACAGTGTAGATGGCTTTCTTATAGGTCTTCATCTCCATGAAATGGGGACAAATAAACATTTTCTAAAAACTTAGTTGAAAGACACAATTATCCTACTTTTTAGGTGATTAACTGCCCAAATTTTGCTTAACAACCACCATGATGCTCCTAGCCAATGAAGCAATAGATAATGAAAATCAACAGCTGACTTTGAACAACTTCATGTCGTCTTTCCCTACCAGCATCTGTATCTCCCCACCCACTTCCTCAGTGGTATGGTTAGTTGTCACACTAGAGGCTGTAGAAATCTCGTTTTTTTTCCTGGCCACAGACTGCCCTCTGGGTTGGCAGCTTCTCTGCAAGCTTCTGTTACAGCTGTCAGGCCAGCAGATTCACATGCTGGGGTTTCCATGTCAGTTCCTGGACAGATTGGGTGGGCTTCTTCTGTAAGTACCCAGGATGACATGGGTCTTGGACTTGACATTTCATCACATGAAATAGTTTCCCCTCACCTTGGTATATTACAGATAATCTTGTTTGTTTGTTTGACATTCTGGCTCTGTCATCCAGGCTAGAGTACAGTGGCATGATCACAGGTCACTGCAGCCTCTGCCTTCTGGGCTCAAGTGAGCCTCCCACCTCACCCTCCCACGTAGCTGAGTCTACAGGCACACACCACCATGCCCAGCTAATTTTTAAATTTTTTTTGTAGAGATGGGATCTCCTTATGTTGACTAGGCTGGAGGCTAACCTTTGTGTTAGGGAAAATAAAATCCATCCAGTCTCTGGATGATTTGATGAGAGGGAGAACAGAGATTGGAATGAGAAAAAAAAAAAAAAAAACCTCAGTGTCAGAATTCTCCAATATTCTTTTGCCTACAGAAGACAAGGGGTGGGTCTTCCTAGAGAGAAAATCAGCTCTGGATATTTTTTAATAAAAACATATTGAAACCTTTGATGGTTCCCTATTAAGTCCAAACTGCTTGGCATGGCATTCAAGGTCTTCGCTTAAAGTGCCTCGCTTGTTTGTGAGATAGGAAATCTCGTGTTGTCGTGTTCTTGCTCTTGCTGTACCAGATATTCTTTTCCCCTACTCCTCTTCAGAGAGTCCTGAACTATGCTTTTATAACCAACCCACATGTTTCTAACTGTGAATTATGATTGCATATGCCTCTAGCACGGTGCTTACCACACTACATCATAAATATTCATTTGCACTTTGTCTCCATTCTAGGTAGCAAACTCTTTCAACATAAGAATTTTATCTAAGCACTCTTCACTTTATGCCTTTGCCAGTCCACACTATCCTGATGTTAACATCCATATGATGTAATCAATATTTAGTCAACAAATATCTGTGGAGTAGATAGCCATTGTACCCCAAAGTAAATCATATGAGCCCTACTTTTAAGAAATCCAAGCTGTCACTGGAATAAAAATGATGTTTCATCATCCACAAAGTAATTATTGCATAAAGAAGCCCCATACTCTGGCATAAACTTTACGAAAATAAAAAATCAGGGAAAGGATGAATCGTCATGGACTCGAGTACTAAATTGTCAAAGAAGATTTAATCAAGAGGAAGATCAATCTAGGATAAAATAAAGGCTTGGAGGGATATGCACAAAATGACTCATGAATGAAATTTCAGGTGGTTGGAGTCTTCCGTTGATCATATTGGATTTCAATTTAGTGTGATATGCACAAATTGTGATGCACACCATCCACCTTCTGTTGATGATCCCATATTATGCATCAAACAAAGTCTTGACAACTAATTCACATTTCGTCTTAAACAGCACAACACAGAGTTCTCTAACCTTTTGAAATATGAGTGTTATGATATTGACATCATGGTATTATCTTAAAGGGAGACAGATTTTGAGGGTGTGCATTGGGGAATTGGGGAAATAACTGTGGAGTGATTGACGAATTGACTGCTACCCATGTGTGGCAAAATGGCATGAATATTGATCCCTCAACTGAGAACTCCTTCAGAGTTAACACAAAGTGGCTACACATTCTTCTCAGGTCTCAGGTTGAGGTCATCTCTTTTATTCTCTTTGTGTGTGGTGTATAGAGGGGAAGGAAGAGGAGGGAACTGAGAAAGCAACACGAGTTAGAAGAGAGGATCTGACAGACTCAGAGCAGCTCCGCATTTCAAGCCACTTTTCTTTCCTCTTTGGTATTGCAAAATGTGTTTCTAATGCTTTACCTTGTCATTAAAAATCTCACTTCGTGGGATATTCAGAACCGAAAAGACATTTTTTACAGACTGAACAAGAAGGAACTCACTTATGGCTTGATTTTTGAGGTGCTTTCAGCTGTAACATATTTTTGTTCAGCCATACCCAAATGACCCCTAAGAAATAGGCCATGGTGGTTCAGAGAGTAGACTGTGTGAGGTGCAGGTGACACCCATGCCCCTTCACTCACCGAGTTTAAAACTCTCACTAATAGTCATTACCCTGGCTTGTGAAAAATACTGTATAGGCAGTGAGATTACTAACCACAGAGTTAACACCAAAACCCTGAGCACAGCTTTCTAATTGATAGAGTTTTTTTATTTTTCTAATATCAGACAAGATGGCTAATGCCTGTTTCCCTCTACTTTCCTAACACTACGTTTTGAGGAATAGCCATAGAAGTTCCCATAATTTAAAAAGCAAAACATAGGAAGCATGAACTTTTTACAGTAGCTCCTAACTGAAAGGCTGAGAAGCAATTAAATGTGAACTTTTTCGACTGCGAGCTTCATAACTTCCTCCATTTGTCTTCTTAATGCTTAAAATGTGATTGATAACATAGAGAGTGCTCTTTAAATATTTGTTGACTAAATAAAATTTGCTGCATGATATTTACAAAAGGCATACCCAGTAAAAAATAACACAGAAAGTATAAAAATGAAGACATGAATTCATTTACCAGTTAGTAAATGATAATAAAAATAAAAGCATGCAATGAAATTTTAAAATAAAAAATAGTAAATGGGTCAAAGGAGGACGCTTTAGATGGACTTTTAAAAATGTCAATGCACAGGCATGGTGGTGCATGCCTGAAGTCCCGGCTACTTGGGAGGCTGAGGTGGGAGGATCACTTGAGCCCAGGAGTTTAAGTCCAGCCTGGGCAACACAGCAAGACCCCATCTCTGAAAAAAGAAAAGAAAAGAAAAGGTCTCTTTTAAAAAGTTTCAATTCACCAGTAAGATGTTAACTTCTACTTGTGCTGCTTACAACATTGTATCAAAATACATAAAGCAAAAACTCCAAGAAGATTAGGAGAGGTGATAAATCCATGGTAATAGAAAAAGACTTTAACGTGTCACTTTCCAAAAAAAAGTCAATGGAATTTTCTAACACATCTCCTTACTTCTTTCTTGACTCAAAACAGTTCATTTAACCACCAGAATGAGCTTTTTAAAACAAAAATCAGTTCATGTCACTCCCTTGCTCAAACTCCCCAGTGGCTTCCCACCACACAGTAAGTCTCAGATTTCTTATCCAGGTCTACAAATTTCTTTATGAGGCAGCCCCAGCTCATCTCTTTGACCTCATCACCCTTTTATTACTTCATGCTCTGGGTGCACTCTTACCAAAAAAACATAATTTGTCTTATAACTGAGGAGTTTTGTCAATCTAATATATATTATTTGGATTTTTTTTGACATTTTGTGCTTTTAATTTCTTATGTAGTCTATTTCCACTTGTTTTAGTGGTCTTTTTGAAATTTTGCCAAGTATGCTTAGTTTCTGTGCTAATTAATTTCATTTAGGAATTCCTTCCATGAAGGTATCTTTGTGGTGAACTTTCAATCTTGTATAATAACTGGGAATAGAATTAGCTAATAGAATTAGCTGGGAATAGAATATTGATAGATAGTGTATTGAAGTTCTGTGAAGAAATTATTCTACCCTCTTCTCACTTGTTACTGTTTTGGATTTCAGTCCATCTCCCCCTCCTTTTTTTTTTTTGAGACAGAGTCTTGCCCTGTCACCCAGGCTGGAGTGCAGTGGCACGATCTCCGCTCACCGCAAGCTCCGGTTCCTGGGTTCACGCCATTCTCCTGCCTCAGCCTCCCAAGTAGCTTGGACTACAGGCGCCTGCCACCACGCCCAGCTAATTTTTTATATTTTTAGTAGAGACAGAGTTTCACCATGTAAGCTAGGATGGTCTCGATCTCCTGAGCTCATGATCCGCCCGCCTCGGCCTCCCAAAGTGCTGAGATTACAGGCGTGAGCCACCGCGCCTGGCCTATCTCCCTTTTTAAAATAGATAATATATTTGTTGTCCTCTGTTACTTTTAGAATATTTTCTTTCTAGTGTCCTGCAGTTCATTTGCTTTTTAAATTTATCATGCTGGGGAGCCATATTTCTAAAATCTAAGAATGCATGGAAGCCATCACGTGAGCTCCTACTTAAATTTTGTTTTACAGGTTTTTCTTAATTTTTTTTTCTGTGATTTCTTTTAATTTGTGGTGAGCTTATCTGTGCATTTAAAAGCCTGTTATAATTTATATTGCATTTCCGTGTGTTTATAGTGGAATGGTTTTTAAATTTATCTAGCCAGAAATAGAATTCAAAACTGGAATTATGGATTACTTAGACATGAACAATGAGAGCACTACATATGAAAGCATACAAAATCACCTCTCAAAAATATCAAAAATTAAATGCATGTATTAAAAAAGGGATGAAAATTAAGCATCTGAGTAAAGTTAGAAAAAATTAGAAAAATAATAAAAAGTAAAATGAGGAAATAAGGCGGATATACCACCAGATTGTATGATCCATGACCATAACAAGTGTAGATGAGAATATTGAGCCAGAACTCCAGCCCTATAAGGAAAGTGTAAATTGGTATAACCATTTTTAAAAAACAATTTGGCACTATGCAATATAATTAAAGATGTACGTAGTGCATGATTCAGCAATTCACTCCTAGGCATATATTCTAGAGAATTTCTTACACATGTGCCCCAAAGGACACACCATAAGAATGTTCACAGTAACATTGTTTGCAATAGCGAAGAAATACAGGAAATAACGCAAATGCCTATCAACAGTAGAATGAATAAATTGTGATAATTCACACAATGGTATACTATGCAGCAATGAAAATGAATAAACTACTGCCACACACACATCGATATGGATGAATGTCAGGAACCATGTTGAGTGAAGAAAGCAAGTTGCTGAAGTATAAATATAGTGTGATTTCACTCGTGGATTTAGCAGCTTTCAAACCTAGACACTTTATTGTTTAGGGATACAAATTTATGTGGTAAAATGGCAACAAAAAGAAAAAAAATGACAAATGCAAATTTTGGGTCAGTGGTTGCTCCAGGTGGAAAGAGAGCAGAGTGGTGTCAGGGAGGAGGCCCAAGAGGCTTCAAAGGTAGTGGTAACATCTGGGTATAAAATGTCAACAGCAGTTTGCAAAAGCCAGAATTCTCCGATGTTTTGTATTAGAAGGAATAGATGGGTACTAAATTCCTGTATCTTGGTTTCCTCAATTAGTATCATCTGAATGTCCCAGGTGAAGAAGCTAAGTCCTAGGGACAAGATTTGGACCTTTGAATGCAGGTTTCTCCATGTCGATCCAAGGGCAGCTGTGCTGTAGCCAACCCTGGGGACTAGAGCAAATTAGAGGTCTGTTTATTCTCTACACTTGTGGAGGTGTGTGTTATCTAGATTTACAACTATTCCTGAAAAGAAGACAGCATGAAACACGCCATTCATTCCACACTAAATTACAACTGGAACATAACTGAAGAGAAACGTTTCTTAAGAAATGAGGGACTTTCATTCTTCACATTAAATCCTTCTGTTCTCTTTGACTTTTCACAATAAGCAGAGCTTATATTCAGTGGGTATGCATCAGTAGGGCTAGTAAGTTGTTCGATCCTAATCTTTTCTGATTAGTTATTGCTCATACTGTCTTGGTTGTAAAATAGCTTCAACATCACTCCTAACTGTAAACAAAAACTGCAGGTTGGCCTAATACTTCTCCCGTATTGATAGAGCAATGTCTACAAATAGTTGAGAGAAAGAAAAAGTAAACCAAGAACTTTATAGCAAGTCAGGGTGTCCTTTACAGTACCAGATATTCTTAAGCATGAACGTTCTCAAAGATTACAGCATCATTGAGAGCTTCTTGAAAAACTACTTGAGGAAATCTAGGCAATTCAGAATGAGTCAAAATTTGAAACCTCAGGAATGGAGAAGTAATGGTGAAAGAAGTGGTGATGAGCACTGAATCTACCTATACACAAAATTAAAGAAATGTGTGGAATTGCCATGATACAACAAGGATAATGTAACTAACAAAATATAAATGATGAAAATTGGCAGGTGGGGATGGGAATGAGAAGTGGAAGCAAATTTAAGAACGTTAATTTCTCCTCATATTTAATAGCATGGAGTGAACAGACAACTGCCTAAAAGTGAAATATGTGGTTTCTGTATCTCATCATCTGTTAATGGTTTTCTTTCTTTTTTTTTTTTTTTTTTTTTTTGGAGATGGAGTCTCGCTCTGTCGCCCAGGCTGGAGTGCAGTGGCGCGATCTCGGCTCACTGCAAGCTCCGCCTCCCGGGTTCACGCCATTCTCCTGCCTCAGCCTCCCGAGTAGCTGGGACTACAGGCGCCTGCCACTACGCCCAGCTAATTTTTTGTATTTTTATTAGAGACGGGGTTTCACCGTGTTAGCCAGGATGGTCTCGATATCCTGACCTCGTGATCCGCCCACCTCCGCCTCCCAAAGTGCTGGGATTACAGGCGTGGGCCACTGCGCCTGGCGGTTTTCATAGTTTTAAAAATTAACTTGAGTGGAATTTCTTTTGGGAAAAAATATTTCTTATGGTAAGGAAACATTTAATATTTTAAAATAATATTTAATTGAATTCAAATAAAAATAAAATTTTATTTTAAAATATATATTAATAATATGGTTTCATTTTTTGATCTGATATTCCTATGTAGGTATTCATTTATTCATAAATCACTTATTGAGCACCTAGTATGTGTCTAGGCACACTGTCCAGGCACTGGGGATATAGCAGTAAACCAAACAAAATCCCTCCCTTTATGAAGATGGTATTCTAATGGCAAGAAAAAGGCAAGTAAATATAGAGGAGGTCAGAGGTTTATAAAAGCTATGGAGGAAAATAACGTAAGGTAAGAGACATGGAGAGTTCCTGGTGTGTGTGTGGGTGGGTGGGGGCAGGGGATAGGAGCAGCAGTAGCAATTCCACCTTCCATCTGCATATATACATGTATAAGGGGATGTCTGGAATGACACCTATAAAATATTAATATGTTTATTTCCAGGCCATAGATTTTTTTATATTTTCATACTTTCTTCTTTGCATTTTTTGTGTTGCTTTAATTTTAAAAAATTACGAATATGCACTATTTTTATTTTTCTTAAGTCATTCTATCTGAGGGAGAAAGACAAAAAGGAAGGTGAATAAGGAAAAGGGGTTTGCAACAGAAAGTCCAATAATAATGATTCAGAAATCATGCTTCTAGATATTTATCCAAATGAGTTGAAAACTTACTCCTACACAAAATCGCATATGAATGCTAATAGCAGCTTTATTCATAATAGCCAAAAATGAATAAACAAACTGGGGTACATCTGTACAAAAGAATATTATTCAGCAGCAAAAAGAAATGAGCTATCAAGCCATGCAAAGACACAAAGGAAACTTAAAAACATATTGCCAAGTGAAAGAAGCCAGTCTAAGAAGGCCACGGCCTATATGATTCCAATTGCATGACACTCTAGAAAAGGCAAACTGTAAAGTGGGGATCACATAACCCAGTCTACCACCATTCACACCTGAGCAATCCTTCCAAAGTCTAAGGTTGGGCCCACCCAACCTGCTGCTACAACCACAGCTGGCACCCCCCAACATGTGCTACCTATAGGCCAGGGGACTGGCCCTCCCAGCCCATCACAACTACTTCCAACATCAGCATGGACTGCATGGGAGCAAAGGGTTGTCCCATCACTGCTACTACCATTGCCCATGCCATACTGCCTGCCCTGGGGTCTAAGAACCCACACACCTGCCTGGCCTACTGTTGCTATATCCAGCACTCACAAAAGCCACCTAGAGGCTTAACAATTGGCGCGCCTGGACTTGCTAACACTGGTGCCAGCATACTCCACACTGGGTCCCAAGGACAGACATGGTCAGCCCACTGCTGCCACCACTGGGGCCTAAATACTGGCCCACCTGGTGTCCCAGTCCCCAGAAAAACTTCAACACAGCCTCCACTAACAAATGCACCCTAAGCCATGAAGGAAATCATAGACACCACTGATGTTGTTTATAGCCAAAGAAATTACACAGAGATTACACTACTGTACACACTCAGAATCAAAGCCAAAGTGTACTACCCAATCAAGATCATAGGACAAAAGGCAAGTCTCAAAAATTGTTCTAAAAATCAAAATTATATCAGATATCTTCTTAGACCACAATAGAATAAAACCAGAAATCAACAACAAAAGGCACTTTGGAAATTGTACAAATGCATGAAAATTAAACAACATGCTGCTACTGGATAATCATTGCATCAAGGAAGAAATTGAGGAAATAAAAAAATTCCTTGAAACAAATGAAAATTGAAACAACATATCCAAATCTATGAAAAAGCAGTGCTAAAAGGGAGGTTCATAGAAAAAACACCTACATAAAAAGATAAAAATTCAAATAAACAATCTAATCATGCACCTCAAGTAACTAGAAAAGCAAGAAAAAAAAACCCAAATTAGTGGAAGGAAAGAATTAATAAAGATCAGAGCAGAATAAAATGAAATAGTGACTAAAAAAAGATACAAAGGATCAACAAAATGAAAAACTAGTTGTTTTGAAAAGATAAACAAAATCAATAAACAACTTGCTAGACTAACCATAAAAAAGATGACCCAAATAAATAAAATCAGAAATGAAAAAGGAGACATTACAACTGATATCACGAAAATATAAAAGATCATCAGAGACAATTATGAACAATACACTAACAAGCTGGAAAACCTAGAGGAAATGGATAAATTCCTGGACTCATGCAACCTAGCAAGATTGAATCAGGAAAAAAAACAAAAAAACCTGAACAGACTAATAATGAGTAAGGAGATTGAATTAGTAAGTCTCCTGACAAAGTCCAGGACTGGATGACTTTACTGTCGAATTCTTTGTTGTTGTTGTTGTTATTGTTTTTGTTTGTTTGTTTGAGACGGAGTCTCACTCTGTCGCCCAGGCTAGAGTGCAGTGGCGTGATCTCAGCTCACTGCAACCTCCGCCTCTCAGGCTCAAGTGATTCTCCTCCTCATGAGTAGCTGGGACTACAGGTGATCACCACTATGCCCAGCTAATTTTTTGTATTCTTAGTAGAGATGGGGTTTCACCATGTTGGCCGCACTGGTCTCAAACTCTTGACCTCAGGTGATCACCTGCCTCAGCCTCCCAAAGTGCTGGGATTACAGGCATGTGCCAACACACCTGGCCTTTACTGCCGAATTCTATCAAACTTTCATAGAAGAACTAACAGCAATTCTCCTCAAATTATGCCAAAAAATTGAAGAGGAAGAAATTCAGCCTAGCTCATTCTATGCCAGCACTACCCTGGTACCAAAACCAGACAAGGACACAACACAAAGAGACAACTACAGGCCAATATCCCTGATGAATACTGATGCAAAATTTGTCAACAAAATACTAGCAAATCAAATCCAACAGCATCTCAAAACAAACAAACAAACAAACAAACAAAAAACAATGTGATCAAGTGGGATTTATCCCAGGGATGCAAGGATGGTTCAACATATGCAAATCAGTAAACATGATAAATCACATCAGCAGAATGAAGAACAAAAATCATATGACCATCTCAATAGATATAGAAAAAGCATTTGGTGAAATTCAATGTCCTTCATGACCAAAACTCTCAACAAATGAGGCATATACTTCAACATAAAAAGGCCATACATGACAAACCTACAGCTAACATCATACTGAATAAGAAAAAGCTGAAAGTCTTTTCTCTGAGAGCTCTGAGAGCTGAAACAAGACAACGATGAACATTTTTCAACTACTCCTATTCAACATATTGCTGGAAGTCATAGCCAGAGCTATTAAGCCAGAGAAGAACATAAAAGGCACCCAAACTGGAAAAGAGGATGTCAAATTGTCCTTCTTGGCCAGGAGCTGTGGCTTATGCTTGTAATCCTAGCACCTTGGGAGGCCAAGACAGGCAGATAATTTGAGGTCAGGAGTTTGAGACCAGCCTGGTCAACACAGTGAAACCCCATCTCTGCTAAAAATACAAAAATTAGCTGGGTGTGGTGGCATGTGCCTGTATCCCAGCTACTCAGGAGGCTGACGCAGAATTGCTTGAACCTGGGAGGTGCAGGTTGCAGTGGGCCAAGATCACACCACTGAACTCCAGTCTGGGTGACAGAGTGAGACTCTGTATTGAAAAAAAAAAATTTGTCCTTCTTTGCTGATGAAATGATATGATTTTATATCCTAAAATTAACATACAAAAAACAGTAGCATTTCCATACAATGAAAATGAATTAGCTGAGAAAGAAATCAAGAAGATAATCTCATTTATAATACCTATAAAAAATAAAATACCTGGGAATAAATTTAACAAAGAAAGTGAAAGATCTCTACAAGGAAAACTACAAAACACTGATTAAAAAAATTGAAGAGGGCCAGGTGCGGTGGCTCACGTCTGTAATCCCAGGACTTTGGGAGGCCAAGGTGGGCGGATCACCTGAGGTCAGGAGTTTGAGACCAACCTGGCCAACGTGGTGAAACCCTGTCTCTGGTAAAAATACAAACATTAGCCAGGCATGGTGGCACATGCCTGTAGTCCCAGCTACTCTTCTCGGGAGGCTGAAGCAGGAGAAATGCTTGAACTCAGGAGGCAGAGGTTGCAGTGAGCTGAGATTGTGCCAAGGCACTCCAGCCTGGGCAACAAACAAGACTCCATCTCAAAAAAAGAAAAAAATTGAAGAGGACACAAACAAATGGAAAGACATCTCTATGCTCATGGATTGGCAGAATTAATATCATTAAAATGATCATACTGCCCAAAGCAATCTACAGAGTCAAAGGAATCCCTATTAAAATACCAATGTCGTTTTTCACAGAAATAGAAAAAACAAAATAGTAAAATAGAAAAAGAAAAATTTGTATGGTACCAAAAAGAGCCTGAAGAGCCAAAGCAATCTGAGCAAAAAGAACAAAGCTGGTGGCATCATACTACCTGACTTCAAAGTATATTACAAGACTATAGTAACCAAAACAGCATGTTACTGGTGTAAAAAGAGACACATAGACCAATGGAACAGAATAGAGAACCCAGAAATAAATCCACGTATTTACAGCCAACTAATTTTTGACAAAGGTGCCAGGAACCTACACTGGGGCAAAAACATCCTCTTCAATAAATCGTGGTGGGATATCCATAAGCCAAAGAATAGAACTGGATCCTATCTCTCACCATATATAAAAATCAACTCAAGATGGATTAAAGATTTAAATGTAACACCTAAAATTATAAACTGCTGCAAGATAACATAAGGAATATGTTTCAGGACATTGGTCTAGGCAAAGATTTTATGCTTATGACCTCAAATGCACAGAAAACAAAAACAAAAATAGATAAATAGAACTACATTAAACTAAAAAGCTTCTGCACAGCAAAGGAAACAACCAGCAGAGTGAAGAGACAATCTGTTGAATGGGAGAAAATATTTGCAAACTATTCATCTGACAAAAGGCTAATATCCAGACTATAAAAGGAACTCAAACAATTCAACAGTAAAAACCAAATAATCCCATTAAAAAGTGGGCAAAAATATGAATAGACATTTCTCAAAAAAAAACTAAACCCAAACCCAGCATAACACAAGAAATAACAAAGATCAGAGAACTAAATAAAATCGAAACAAAAAAATACAAAAGATAAATGAAACAAAAAGCATGTTATTTGAAAAGATAATATTGATAGACCATTAGTGAGATTAACCAAAAAAAAGAAGAGAGAAGATCCAAATAAGATCTCATTTCTCATTGAGAAATGAAACTACAGCCAATACTGCAGAAATACAAAAGATTAGCTAAGGCTATTATGAACACTTTTATGTACACAAACTAGGAAATCTAGAGGAGATAGATAAATTCCTGGAAATATAAAACCCTCCTAAATTAAATCAGGAAGAAACAGAAACCCTGAACAGACCAATAGCAAGCAGCAAGATTGAATCAGTAGTTTAAAAAAAACTGCCAACCAAAAAAGTCCAGGACCAGATGGATTCACAGCTGAATTCTATCAGACATTCAAAGAAGAATTGGTACCAATCCCACCGAAACTATTGCAAAAGATAGTGAAAGAGGGAATTCTCTCTAAATCATTCCATGAAGCCGGTATCACCCTAATACCAAAACCAGGAAAGGGCATAACAAGAAAACTACCGGACCAATAGCTCTGATGAACATAGATGCAAAAATCCTCAACAAAATGCTAGCTAACGAAATCCAACAGCATATCAAAAAGATAATACATCATGATCAAATAGGTTTTATATTAGGAATACAGGGATAGTTTAACATACACAAAGTCAATAAATATGATACATTACATAAACAGAATTAGAAACAAAACCATATGATCATCTCAATAGGTGCAGAAAAAGTCTTTGATAAAATCCAGCATCCCTTTATGATAAAAAACCCTCAACAAAATAGGCATAAAACGAACTTAAAATAATAAAAGCCATATATGACAAACCTACAGCCAACATTATACTGAATGGGGAAGAGTTGAAAGCATTCCCCCTGAGAGCTGGAACAAGGCAAGAGTGCCTACTTTCCCCACTTCTAATCAACATAGTACTGGAAGTCCTGGCCAGAGCAATCGACAAGAGAAAGAAATACAAGTCATCCAAATTGGAAAAGAGGAAGTCAAATTGTCACTGTTTGCTGATGATATAATTGTATACCTAGAAAACCCTAAAGACTCATCCAGGAAGCTCTTAACTCTGATAAAGGAATTCAGTAAACTCTCAGGATACAAAATCAACGTACGCAAATCAGTAGCTCTGATATACTCCAACAATGACCAAGCTGAGAATCAAATCAATAACTCAATCCCTTTTACAATAGCTGCAAAAAAAAAAAAAAGAAAGAAAGAAATACTTGGGAATATACCTATCCAAGGAGGTGAAAGATCTCTACAAAGAAAACTGCAAAATACTGCTGAAAGAAAGCATATATAACATGAACAAATGGAAACACATTTCATGCTCATGAATGAGAAGAATCAATGTTGTGAAAATGGCCGCTCTGCCCAAATCAGTCTACAGATTCAATGCAATTTCCATCAAAATACCATCATCATTCTTCATAAATTTAGAAAAAACAATCCTAAAATTCATATGAAACCAAAAAACAACCTGCATAGCCAAAGCAATACTAAGCAAAAAGAACAAATCTGGAGACATCGTATTACCCAACTTCAAATTATATTAGAAGGCTGTAGTTACCAAAACAGCATGGTACTGGCATAAAAACAGGCATGTAGACAAATGGAACAGAATAGAGAACCCAGAAACAAAGGCAAATATTTACAGCCAACTGATCTTCGACAAAGCATGCAAAAATATAAATCAGGGAAAAGACACCCTATTCAATAAATGGGCTGAGAAAACTGGCAAGCCACATATAGAAGAATGAAGCTGATTTCTCAGCCTATACAAAAATCAACTCAACATGGATCAAAGACTTAAATCTAAGACCTGAAGCCATAAAAATTCTAGAACATAACATTGGAAAAACACTTCTAGACATTGGCTTAGGCAAAGAATTCATGGCTAAGACCCCACAAGCAAATGCAACAAAAACAAAAATAAATAGATGGGACCTAATTAACTAAAAAGCTTATGCACAGCAAAAGAAATAATCAGCCAAGTAAACAGACAACCCACAGAGTGGGAGAAAATATTTGCAAGCTATGTATCTGACAAAGGACTAATATCCATAATCTGCAAGGATTCAAAAAAATCAGCAAAATAATAATAATAATAATAATTCCATCAAAAAGCGGGCAAAGGACTTGAATACACAATTCTCAAAAGAAGATATACAGTCAACAAACATGTAAACATGCTCAACATCAGTAATTGTCAGTAAAATACAAATTAAAAACCACAGTGAGATACCACCTTACTCCTGCAAGAATGGCCATAATTAAAAAGTCAAAAGCCAATAGATTCTGGCATGGATGTAGTGAAAAGGGAACACTGTTAGACTGCTGATGGGAATGTAAACTAGTACAACCGCTATGGAAAACAGTATGGAGATTCCTCAAAGAAAAACAGAACTGCTATTTAATCCAGCAATCCCACTATTAGGTATCTACCCAAAGGAAAAGAAATCATTATATAAAAAATACACATGTACAACCATGTTTATAGCAGTACAATTCACAATTGCAAAGATAAGGAACCAACCTAAGTGTCTAACAACCAATGAGTAGATAAAGAAAATGTGGTATATATACACCATGGAATACTACTCAGCCATAAAAAGGAATGAAATAATGTCTTTTGCAGCAACCTGGATAAAACTGGAGGGCATTATTCTAAGTGAAGTAACTCATAAATGGAAAACCAAATATCGTATGTTCTCACAAGTGGGAGCTAAGCTATGAGGATGCAAAGGCATAAGAGTGATATAACGGACTTTGGGGACTTGTGGGGGAAGGTTGGGAGGGGAGGTGAGGGATAAAAGACTACATATTGAGTGCAGTGTACACTGCTCGGGTGACAGGTGCACTAAAATTTCAGAAGTCACCACTAAAGAACTTATCCATGTAAACAAAAACCACCTGTACCCCAAAAACTACTGAAATAAAAATAAGAATTTAAAAATTTAAAAGACATACAAATAGTCAACAGATATAAGAAAAAATGCTCAACATCACTGATCAGGAAAATGCAAATTGAAACCACAATAAGATATCATCTTACCCCCATTAAAATGGTTATTTTATACATACATGTATATATATATCATATATACACATATACATATGTATATCATATATATACACATACATATGTATATCATATATACACATACATATGTATATCATATATACACATATACATATGTATATCATATATATACACATATACATATCATATATGCATATACATAGGTACATCATATATGTATATACATATGTATATCATATATGCATATGATATAGTTTTTTATATATACACACATATATATATGATATATATATATATTTTTGAGACAGAGTCTTGCTGTTTTGTCCAGGCTGGAGTGCAGTGGCACTATCTTGGCTCACTGCAGCCTCCATCTCCCGGGTTCAAGCGATTCTCCTGCCTCAATCTCCTGAGTAGCTGGGATTACAGGCATGCATCATCACATCTGGCTAATTTTTGTATTGTTAGTAGAGACAGGGTTTTGCCATGATGGCCAGGCTGGTCTCGAACTCCTGACCTCAGTACTGGAATTACAGGTGTGAGCTACCACACCCAGCCTAGAATGGCTGTTTTTAAAAAGACAAAAAATAACATGCTGGTGACAATGCAGAGGAAAAGGAAGTCTGTACACTGTTGATAGGAATGTAAATTAATACAACCAGTATGGAAATGTCTCAAAAAACTAAAAATAGAACTACTATAGGCTCCAGCAATCCCACTACTAGGTATTTAACCAAAGGAAAAAAAATTAGAATATAAAAGAGATGCCTGCACTTGCATGTTTATTGCAGGACTATTCACAATAACAAAGATTTGGAATCAACCTAAGTGTCCACTGATGGAAGAATGGATAAAGAAAATATTATATATATATATATAAAATATATATACACACACACACATGCATACACACATATAATAGAATACTATTTGGCCATAAAAAGAATAAAATCATGTCATTTGCAGCAACACGGATCGTACAAGATGTCATTATGTTAAATAAAATAAGCCAGGCACAGAAAGACAAATATCGCATGTTCTCACTCATATGTGGGAGCTAAAGAAGTGGATTTCATGGAGGTAAAGAGTAGAATACAGATACCAGAGGCTGGGAAGGGTGGGTGGATGGAGGGACATGAAAAGAGCCTGGTTAATGGGTACAAACATACAGTTAAATAGAAGGATTAAGTTCTAACATTCTATAGCAGGGTTAATATAGTTAACAACAATGTAATATATATTTCAGAGTAGCTAGAAGAATGGGCTTGAAATGTTTCCAACATAGAAATGATAAATTCTAAAGATGATGGATAATCCAAATACCCTGACTTAATCATTACACATTCTATGCATGGAATAAAATATTTCATGTACCCCATAAATATGTAAAGTATTGTATATCAATAAAAAAAGAATTATCACATGGGAGAAAAATCCAGAGAGTAAAAAGATGGGTAGTGTTCAGGGGTTCCGTGGGAAGGGAGGGAGGAAAGAATATTGTGGAGGACAGGAGATTTTCAGGGGCCATGAAACTCTCTAGTATGATATTGTAATGGTAGATATATGACATTATGCATTGTCAAAACCCATAAAATTATACAACACGAGGAGTGAATCTTAATGTAGTCTTGAAATGTAAGTTAATAATAATGTGTCAATATTAGTTCGTCAACTGTCACAAATGTATACTACCAATGCAAGAAATAAATAATAGGTGAAACTGGGATGTGGAGCTGGGAAGGGAGTATATGAGAACTTCACTTTCTGCTCAATTATTCTGTAAACCTAAAACTACTCTTAATAATAAACTGCACTAACTTTTTTAAGGTCCATTAATTTTTTTAAAGCAAAGCATTCTTGAATTATCTGGGGCAGATATTTATTTTTAGCAAACCTTTAGCAAAAGACTATGGTTCTTTCTGCATGTTTTAGAATCAATTATCTCCATACTCCTAACATTTCTGTGGGGAAAGTACCAGTGTGATTGTCCCTTACACTGCTGAGGAAACTGAGGCCAGAGTGTGTGAATATCTTACTCAGGGCCACATTGCAAGTGGCAGGGCCGGGATTCAAGTAACCCTTGCTCCTGGGTGTGAGTCTGCCTCCCCTTAAATAGGCCAAGGGCTGCTGAACGATGCTGTTTATTGCTTCCACCTTGGAGCTTCTTGAATTGGCCATTGGGAAAGTGGTTTTGTTTCGTCCTTTATAACAAGCCATTCCAAACTGTTGTTGGAAGTAGGTGTAATATAATAATAAAATACTGAAACTAGAGATCTCAGCTGTTCTATAAAGAAGCAAAATAAATCTACCTTATACATCCCTTAGTTCCCCAGGTATCATATTGTTTACTCCTTTTTGCTGTAATTGTCAAGATGGTTTGTATTTAAAATCCCAGAGGATGAAAATATTTAAACCAGATAAGCACAGCGTCAACAGCCTTTTGATAGGGATTTTTTTTCTTTTTTGTAGGGAAGAGAGGATCTTATTTTTTTAAAAAGACTCATCATACCACCCCTCCCCATAAAAAACACACACAACTTAGTGAGAGTATAGTAGGTCAAAAAGAAGCATAAAATGCAGGTTTGTTTAGGTGTAAAACCATAGCTGACAATGATTTTTACTATTAGCTTGTGTTGTTAATACAAATGCCCAATAAGCACAATTTATAAATTGATATATATGGAAGCACAAGAAAGAGCAAGTGTTTTTTTCAACTCAAATATCTTAATTCACCAAATTGTTTTTTGAATTCCTAGTGTGCACTAGAACCATATTGAGTACTGAGGGTGAGGGAGGGGGGTCAGAAAACGAGATCAGCCTTTTACCCTCAAGGACCTTGTGACCTGGTTTGACACACATGCAACACAGATGAAAGGGACACAAGGAGATGCTGCTTACCTTGTAGTTGTTGCTGGAGGGCTGGAGGATGAGAATACAGACTAAAGCATGTGGTGAAGGTTTTCTTGTTGCACTGGAACCTACATAGATCCTTTAGGGATGGATGGGAACTAGACTGGTGGAAGAGGGATGGAAGAGCATTCCTGGCCATGGGACCGTCATGGACAAGGCTGAGTCATTCAAGAGTGTATGTGACGTGTTCAGGAACAAGTAGTAGATCTATTTTTCTGAGGTAGGGATGTGGAGGAGCTCAAGGAAGACTGTTGGGAAAGGTCTAAAGAGGAAAGATGCTAGAGGGCCAATGACACATGCAGATGAGTTTGTGCTCGAGCTGAAGCGTGACTGGGGGTAACTGCAGGTTTTTGAGCAGTGAGGTAGTGAAATAGAAGTGATGGTTTAACAAGATTCGTCTGATACAACTGGCCAGAGGAGAAGCTTCCCTCACAATCTTATCCTCCCACCCAACACAAAAGATGGGCTGTTTTCTTACCCCTGATTTACACTGAGAAAATCCTGCTATTTTCCCTACCAACAATAAGAATCATTTATTGAATGCCTACATTTTGCCAGAAGAACAGCTCCAGCCTTCCTCACAATTCCAAAAGGTAGATAATAATTCTTTGTTTACATTAAAAGATACAGGTCAGAAGATTAAGTGATTTGCTCAAAGCCACATTTGAGAGTCAGATTTTTAACCCAGATCTTGGTTCCAGAGACCATGTATCATCTATCAATATTTTCCCCGTCTGTGCTTATCTAGCAAAGTGACCTATAGACTCTTTACTAGTAGGCTAAGAGTTAGCAAACTTTCCTATAAAAGGCCAGATAAATGTGATATACATATATAGCATATGTAAATATGAGACATATATATACACACACATATATAATACGCACACATATTTTTATTTTAGGCTGTGTAGGTCATGCTGTCTCTATCACAACTTCTGCCATTGTAGTGTGAAAGCAATCATAAACAATACGTAAACCAATGAGTGTGGCTGTGTTTCAATAAAACACAGAAATTTGAATTTCATATAATTTTCATGTGTCAGAAATATTATTTTAAATTTTATGATCTATTTTACTTTTATTCTTTTCCAATCACTTAAAAATATAAAAACCATTCTTAGTCATGGGCCATATGAAAATGGGCAGTGGCCTTTTGACTTGTGGGCCATGGCATGCCAATCCCCATTTTAGGTTTATAGATTAGAGCACTAAGCTAATGAAGCCACCGTTAAATGATTTGTCTCCATAAAAGACAGATTGCTGTATGCTGCCAAAAATCCCGTTTTGTCGGCAATATGCTATTGTCCTGTTTTTAGTCAAGTGTCTTGCAGATTTACAGGAGATTACAAGGGCAAAGATAGCTCAGCGCAATCCAAACAACAATAGGAAAAACAATATATTTGTCTTTCTCACAAATGTCATGTCAAGAACATTTCTGTTGTAGTCTAGCCAAAATGTTCTAAAAATGTGTTAATTGTAGGTTTTGGATTCTAAAAATGTCTCCATGAAGAATGGCACAAAGCACTTTTTCTGTTATCTAATATGTTGTATAGGCACTCAGTAAATATTATAGCAGTCCATGGTCAGGGTTTATTACATTAGAACTCCTGAGTTTAGCCCCATATTAGCCTGCTTTTAATTCTTTAGATCCCTGATTCACTTACTTCATTTACTCACCCCTTAATCAGTAAACATTGCACATCTACCACAAGTCCAGACTTATGCTGGGTGCTGGAAATTCCAAGTTGAACACTAAAGTCCTTGCCTCAAGTAACTCATGATAGGGAGAGAAGTCAAACACATAGAAATAGCGATAATATCGAATATACTAAATGCCACAGTATCGATGTGTTCTGGTGCTGAGGAAACACACAGAGATGGGCTCTGCCTGGGTGAACCAGAGAGTACCAAAGAACACTTTTAAAGGAGGGTGAGATCTGAACCAAATCTGGAAGAATACATTCACTCATGATGCTCTCATTTAGGAATGAGAACAATACTAACTCTAACTTGTTACCTAAGAGACAAAGGCAAGGGAGGGCTGCTGGAGAGCCATGAAACTGTGGTCTGGTCAGTGTTGTTGAACTGGATCATAGCTAGTAAACAAGACACATGCAAGTCCCACATGCAACACACTTGTAATGTATTTTATACACTATACTTTTAGTGTATTTTATTTTCAACATTTCATGAAAAATATTGGGTAATAAAATTGAGCACAAAATTTGTAAGTGGTAAGATAACTCAATTTTTCCCCTAAATTTCATTTGAAAATAATATAAGGGTACATATTTAATTTTTAACTAAATTTAAGACTCATATATCAAAATATTTTGGAAAAGTAGAATGTATTCTCACCTGAAGGACCTTCCTAATTCTTTTTAGATTGTGTATCAAGAGTAGGTTTTTCTCTTTGGAAACACGACCTAACTGTTCATCCAGTTGTATTAACAAGTTTTGAAGAAGAATCGTTGCCATGGTTTCATTGTTAGAAGCTGCCTCCCTTAAAAAAAAAAGGATTATTACACAACAGAAAACAACTTTGTAAAATGTCTACTTTTTTACCATACTAACTTTAAAACAATAAACCTATTACACGGTGATAAGCATTTAAAAGTTTTAAAAAATTAAATTGTAAACATGAAGAGATATTCAACATCACTAATCATTAGGGAATTTCAAGTCAAAATCAGAGTAAGATACCACTTCATACCCATTAGGGTGGCTATTATAAAAAGGGAAAGAAAAAACAGAAAATGAGTGTTGGTGAGGATATAGAGAAATTGTGCAATGCTGGTGGGAAGGTAAAATGGTCAATCACTGTGGAAAACTATATGACAGTTACCCAAAATATTAAACATAAAATTGCCATATGATCCAGCAATTCCACATCTCGGTATATACCCAAAAGAATTAAAAGCAGGGACTCAAACAGATATTTGCATATCAATGTTCCTAGCAGAGTTATTAGCAATAGCCAAAATGTTTAACAACCCAAATGTCTGTTGACAGATACATTTATAAAACAAAATGTGATATATACAAACAATGGAATATTATTGAGCTTCAAAAAGGAAGAAAATTCTGATATGATACCTGCTAAACATGAATGAATTTTTAAAACATTACACTAAGCAAAATAAGTCAGTTACAAAAGGACAAATATTGTGTGATTCCAATTATCTAAAGTACCTAGAGTAGTCAAATTCACAGAGACAGAAAATAGAATGGTGATTGCCAGGGGTTGGGGGTGGAGGACTAGGGAGTTACTGTTTAAAGAGTACAGAGTTTCAGCTTGGAAAGATGAAAAAGTTCTGCAGATGGACGGTGGTGATGGTTGCATAATAATGTGAATATATGTAATGCCACTGAACAGTACACCAAAAACAATGGTAAATTTTATGTTATGTGTATTTTACCACAATGAAAAAGATGGCAAAAAAAATTAAATGGTAAAAGGTGAATAGAGCTTTGAAGAGTATAAATCTTACTGAGAAAAAAATACTGATTTACATTGAGTCTGTGATAGAGAACTGACAATCGATTTGCTTTTTTTTAATACATGAAAAATTATTTGGGTTTTTGTTTACAGAGAAAAGAAGCACTAGAACCACTAAGTTTTCATTTACAATGAATGGAACCAGAAAGGACAATTATTCCCCTTCTTTGGGAAGGCTTTTCAAATCCTTG
The DNA here is from genome assembly GCF_028885625.2 of Pongo pygmaeus. Taxonomy (NCBI): domain Eukaryota; kingdom Metazoa; phylum Chordata; class Mammalia; order Primates; family Hominidae; genus Pongo; species Pongo pygmaeus. Next base: position 91,132,946 of record NC_072384.2, read on the forward strand.
AGAAAGTTCTTTACCTGAAAAGAATGCATCTACTGAGTCAAAAGTGGACCATAAAATAAATTCACATGGATAGAGCATCAGACATTTGTGCATCAACTTCTAGGGAAAATATGTTTGATCCTACCAGTCTTGATTTTCAATCCACTGAGCCAACAGATGCCGAATTTCCATGGGAAAGTTGTCATCATAGAATTGATCCACCTGCTCCAAAAACTTGATTTCTAACTGTTGGACTTGATTCCACTGAGACATGCTATAAAAGAAGGGGTAGGATTAGAGTTTTAAAATATTGTTCATAGCCCCAGTACATATTTTCTTCTTTCCTTAGAATTAGTCAGTGTTATGACTGAATTCCAATATATCCAAGGATACAAAAATTTCACTAAGGTTTTTTTTCATAATTCAACCCTAATGAAGGGAGCAGCCTTCTTTCTGTGCCCCTAAACTACAGCCTTCCTTGCTCTAAAATGAACTCCTTTTCCACCTGCTCCAAAAAGTTTTCACTCCCACTCCGCCAAATACCCCACATCCTGCCCACAGCTGTCTATGTGAATTTCTATTATCAACAAGCTCTTTCTCTATCTCTTGTCCCCTCAACACTTAGACTTGGAGCAACTTGAAGGCAAACGTATTTGACATTTACTATACCTCCTAAAACCCTCTAAGACTTCATATGTGAGGAACAACCCCCCAAGAAGCTTCTTTTATATGAAATTGCCAAATTTCTTTTTTCTTTATTTCAGATTTGTCTGGCTTCTAGAGTCAGCTTTATGTTCCTGACTTCTAGTCCAATTTTGTCTTAGCTTCATGAAGAATTTTATGTATGCATTTTGGTAGGCTCCAGTTTTTTAAATTAAAAATATTTCTGAACCAGTGAATGTGTTTTGTTTCTCTCTGTGAGGATCCACTATAGGTGGGCAAAGCTCTTAAAGGATGTAGTCTTTTTGTCTCTGAGAAACATCTGATAGTGGTTAAACCCTCAAGTTACTTAAGGAGTAAGAAACCACACTTGATACCTATTTGGCAGCCTGTCATAAAACAAAAGTATGCATTTCCCCCTTGTAACCCCACTCTGGCCAATTTAGAAGCTGTAGACATATTTCCTAACTCAGGAAAATTAGTATGACGCTGCCTCCTTGAAATTACAGCATTTTATGTTTTCCAAAGTCAAATTTTTGGTTGTTTTCTCAGCAATTCTAAGTCAAGTAAAAACACCAAATCCCCTTTTACATGATTAATCACCATAACATTTCAACATATCTCATAGATAGGCTAAGGTTTCCTTTTGCAGATAGAACACCAGGGTAATTTCATATATTTCATATACATATTCTTCAGGTTTCAAGTAGAATCATTTTGAGCACCTTTTCCCTGAGCTCCTGGTAAATGACTTAAAATTTATAGAAAAACATGTTGCCAATGTTTTGCTAAAGAGAAAGCAAGTGGGAAAAGAAGTAATGTTTTATTTGCATATCATTTTATATTTATGAAAACCTTTACACTTTACAATTCTAGGCATGTTGTAAATGTTCAGTCAATGCTTGTTAAATGAAGAATGAGTGGCACTCCTGACATTGCTATGAATAGGGTAGGTGGATATAAGTAGTATGTTAACTTTAAAAAGGAAAAACTTGAAGATCAAATAGGCGAAATGACGCCTGCCTAATGTGTGAGGCTTCTAAGGGGCAACCTGAGGTTTTCTGAGCCTGAACCATTTGTCTTTCCAGATATTGGATGTATACATATTCCACACAAAATTGGAACATTTGTTCTCATGCTACTATCAACATTGTCCTATCTATACGTTTATTTTAGTTAATGACAACACAGAACATGAGTTGAAAATAGCATTACAATTTTTCATCATGCTATTGTTAAACCCCCACTATGATTTGCATGAAAATCTATTTTCTAACTAAAACTTACCGGTAGATGGGAGGAATAAGTTCTAGTGCTGTAACACTAGGATGAATATGGTTAACAATAATTTAGTGTATATTTTCAAAAAGCTAAGAGGATTTTGAATGTACACAACACAAAGTAATGATAAATGTTTGAGGTGATGGATATGCTGAATATCCTTTGATCATAACACATTGTTCATATTTATTGAAATATCACTCTATATTCCATAAATATTTACAATTGTGTGTCAAATGAAAATAAAAGGAAAATTAAAAAAAATAACAATAAACACCGAAAAAAATCACTACTAAGATCTGAGTCTTTCGGAGAGCTGAATTCAAAGCTGAAAAAAGGAAGAAGAAGGAATACATAGTCCTAGGACATTTTCTATTGCAGCCTCTGGGAACTCCTTTAAACATCCTTCGGCAGGTTTCTTTGCTTTCACTCTCTAGGGGCTACTTCTTTCTCGTGAAAACTGTGACGTTGCTTCTGAAAACTGAGTGCCTGTCTGTTCTTTTTGCATGCAGTCCCTAGAAGATCCCACTAAAGGGGCATTTTGTCCCACTGTCTGTGAGCTGGTGGTGCCGCTTTGGCTCTGTGGCCTGTAGCTTGCAAAAGATGACCTGCCCTAAAATGTCACTCGCGCCCATCAAAGCCACAGTCACCGGCTGCCGTAGCTGCAAGCTTTTTTCTGAAATCCAGGTACGCTAATCTAAAGTCAGACATCACAGCTCTAGAGAAGCTGGCTAAGAAAGTGAAGAGGGGCTCACTTTCAGCCTCCGCGAGGACACACCTCCGCAGCCACCGCAGCTCCCCTGGCCCCCGCTGGGAGATTCGCCCGGGCACCGTGGCGCGGGACTGCGGAGCGGTTTCCGCGGAGAACCCGTGCCAGGGCGCATCTATGGGTCGTGGAGTAGGGCGCTTCCTTCTGTAATAACCCTCTTCAGGCAGGTTAAAATGAAGCAATTGTCAAAACGCCAAGGGAAAGCAAAGCTTCAGTGTATCCTGCATAATAAGCATGTCCTCCTTACAAGAGGCAGCCAGAAGGTGTGGTCTGGCCACTTACCTAGCGCTCTCTCAGCACAGGTCCCAGGCAGTGCTCAAGTCCAAAGTCAGAAGCGCCCCTCACAGTCCCTAGGAGAAAGCCGCTGACGCCATCATCAGTAGGGGATTTGCATTTCTCCTCCCACTTGAGGCTTTCCTGTGCGTCAGTGTTCGAGTCTCTGGGACTTTACTTGGGTCAGTTCCCACCCACTCTATTCTAGAAATGCTAACACGCAGAAACTGCCAGGCTGGAGCCCCTTCACCGGGCGTCCTCTTCCCTCTTATCCCTCCCAGCTGCTCTCGCAACTGCAGGTGGCTCAGGAGTGCCAGGAGAAAGGGGAGGGGCGGGGTATACATTTTCTTCAGTGGTTTCCTTAGACAATCCGAGATCCGCTGCAAAGTTACTTACGTGGAACTCAGTTCTTCAGCTTCCTCTCTCCCTAGTATAAGGCTCCACTCAGCCTGGTGAACAACCCCTGGGATGGAAGGGATGGGTGGCCAGGATCAAAACACCAAACTTATAGACCTTACTGGGCTCCAATTCCAGCGGGGTCCGCTCCCTCCGAGGAGGGTGACCTGACCCAGAGGTTTGGGCCAAGTCCTGGGTAGGCCACCAGTGCCTGCCCTTCCTGGCCTAGCCTCCTCCTACTCTCCTTGAATAGCCTTGCCCCTGGTTGCTACGGTGCGTTCTTCTCCCTTTGTGACATCAGCCTGTTCTAGAATCACAGAGTTGGAGGAAGTCTTAGTCCCATCTAATGCTAAATCCTCTTTCACATCTGAAGAGACCCAGTGAGGTGACCAAGAGGACTCAATAAGTTAGCCACGGAGCCCGATAATAGCCCAGGTGTTTCCCTTCCCACCTCAGTGGTCTTTCCATTTCATCTCCTTGTAGTTAGCTCTTAACCACTTGATTCACAGTAGGGGTTCAATAAAATAAAGACAAGTCCAGGCGTGGTGGCTCACACCTGTAATCCTAGCGCTTTGGGAGGCTGAAGTGGAAGGACTGCTTGAGCCCAGGAGTTTGAGACCAGCCCAGGCAACACAGTAAAACCCCACCGTATATTAAAAAATCAATAAAAATGTTTAAAAAAGTAAAAATGGTAAAATAAAGACAAAAATAAAGGCAGACAGACAGACTGAAAGAAAGGTAGAAAGTGTCACTCAATTTGGTTATACACATGCTTAGAGCAATATACCAAGGTGAAAGGCCTGCCTCCCTCTCCCCTGACGGGTTTCACACAGGTACACTCTCTGGATTCTTCTCTCCCTGGTGACATTATTATCATGTGCTTAAAGTTACCACCCACCCCCAAATAGGTCAATCAATCCAAAGTCACACTTTCCATATCACTCTAAATTTCCTGGTTAGGTAGGCCTGGTCCCCACTGCTTGTTGAGCGGGCAGTTTCCAGGAGCTTATGCTGCTCTGACCCTACATGAGAAAGTGCCAATTTCAGGCTATTCCATAAGCTACTAAGCAAAGTCTGATTTTCTTCTGGAGAAGCTGTCACTGACTATAGAAAAAAAATCCAAATTCTTGGCACTTTCAGTTCTGTACAGTTTGGTCCCAACCTATCCAGGAAACTTTTCTCCCCTATAAGAGCCCATGATGTGACCCAAAACAGTCACCTCAGCTGCCCAGATTAACCTCATATTTCACTACCGATGCTTTCTTCAACTGGATATTCCTCCCTGAGCCTACCTACTTAGTGAAATCCTATAGTTCTCAGTGAAGACTTCCCGATGACCTGAACCCACAGCAATGTTTCCCTGCTCCAAATTCTTCATACTTCCTGTCCAAACCAGTGCTCTCCAAGAGAAATAAAATGCAAGCCACATATGTAATTGTAAATTTTCTCATAGCCACATTAAAAAGGAAAAAAGCACAGGTGAAATTAATTTTAATATTGTAAATAACCCAATATATACAAGAAACTTAACATTTTGGCATATAATCAATATAAAAAATTATTAATAAGATACTTTGCATTCCTTATTTCATACTCAATCTCTGAAGTCTGGTGTATATTTAGCACTTACAGGGCATGTCAGTTAGGACTAGCCACATTCCAAGCCACATGTGGCTAGTGGCTGCCGTGTTGGACAGTGCACATCTAGACCACTTATTTAGCACTTTTCACTTCCTGCCTCATAGTGTTAGTCACACTGGTTTTACATGTCCTTATCATTATCGCATTCAATTGTTGAGTGCCTGCTGTACAAAACAGAGTTTGTTCTCTTCCTCCTTTTCAGGGCCTTACCTTGCGGCTTCCACAGCAGTTTTTAAACCTTTTGTTCTCAAGATATCATTATTCCCTTAAAAATTGTTGACAAACCCAAGGAATGTTTGTGTATTACTGTTGTGGATGAAATTTTTATTTACTGTGTTAAAACTTAAATCTGAGAAAAAATTAAAATATGTATTTAATTTATTCCTTTGAAATGACAATAATAAACCCACTCTGTGTTAAATATGTTTTAAGAAAAACAAATATATCTTCCAACATGAAAAACGTAATGAGAAGAGTGGCATTTTAAAAATCTCTTTAATGTCTGGTTTGAGAGAAGACAGCTGGATTCTCATATCTGTTTCTGCATTTAATCTGCTGCAAAGTATTATTTAGGTTGACATATTTGAAGAAAGTATGGACTCACACATTTATGTAGTTGGAAAAGGGAAGTATTATAATGACCTTTTCAAATAATTATTCTTCTTTGATACCACATCAAAACTCAATGAGTGGTAGTTTCTGAAGGGCTAGTTGCATTGTGAAATCTGAAACCTTATCAATATACTTTATGTATACTGTTACATTCAAATCTTTTGTTGTATATATTTTGAATGAAACTATTACCCACAAATTATTTTGCAATGTCAGACACTGGTCATTTGAAAAACATTGGTCCACTGAAGTATGCAGATTTTCTGAATGCTGCCTACTTCATCATACAGTGAATACAACATTTCATCATACAATGTTCAGAAATTTATGTCAGGTAATATCAATGTTGATCTCATCATGTAAGTATTTTAAATACTGGGAAGCAGTCAAGCTCAAATTCTAATTTTTGCTTGAAAGCTCAGTTTTATTATTGGCAACAGATACTACCAGTTGTTTTCCTTGAAGTGACAGGCTCATCTTGGCAATTCAAACAATCACGCAAGTGCTTTTCCTCGAGATGACCATCATCCTTTAATATGTGCCTTTTCCATTTCATCACAAAGAATATTAAAAAGACATGTACTTAAGGTCTGAGATTTAATAAAATTAATAATTTTTACTGCTTCATCAAAAACATTCTTAAGTCAAACTGGCATTTTATTGTAAGTGCATGGTGGTGAAATATACAACTGCTAGTATAATTTGGCACCACTTCCTTGCTTTGTGCTAAGGCCCCAACAGTTTCACCCACCTTTGCTTTGGTACCATTGGTGCAAATGTCAGCAGAGTGAAAAGACAAAACTGTATTAGTATTATTATAAAATTAGTTTAACCTTGCAGATGCCCTAAAAAGATCTCGGGGACCACTCCCAGGGATCTGCATGTAACACTTAGAGAACCTCTGCTCTATTTGCCATATGCTGCCAACTCTAACTCGTTTATCCAGAGATGTCTATCATGAGGGACTCTCTGCCCAAATATGCACTTTTTTCTCGGTTAAAGCTTCTGCCTTGAACCTCTGTCTTCCTTCTCTATTTCATGAGTGGAGCAAGACATCTAAGAAAGGGCGCTTCTATGTCCGATTTGTTTCTCTTTTTTAGAATCAAAACTAAATAAGCAGGTCTTCAGTTTCTTGACCCTACACTGGCCCTGGCCTCATCAGTCCCTCAGAGACAAAGACATAAAAAAATTCGAAGTAAAATGAAGAATAAATCAAATGCTAAAATGAAACCCCTGTAAGGTTTTCTAAATTCAAAGGCCCCCACAGATTCCTGTCTCCTTTCTCAAACAGCCACCCAGTTGCCCTGGTGATAAGCCCTATATCTAATTTTTTGCTGCATCATCCTAAGAAGAAAATCCCAGATTAAAGGCTTTCAGAAAAGTAGATTCTAGTTCTGGTGTGTCAATTTCTAGTGGCACAAAGTTGTATAAATTACCTAACTTCTCTAACCCCAAAACTCCCTGTCTATAAAAGTGGGGATATTATGTCCCACCTGAAATTGCTGGGAACAGTCAAAGATATAATGTAAGAAATGGGATCAGGTTAAATGCTGAATCAATAGCTGTTAATAATAGAATAATAAACAAGTTATGGGTAACTTTGGCAGTCACCAGGTTAACCCTCCAGCTTCCCTGCCACCTTGCTGTACAGAGTGGAAATGGAGATGAAGAGAGGCTAGGTGGGGTAGGCAGGTTCACAGTTGTAAATAGAAGACACGGTGGATTCAAAATCAGTTCTGATTGTGCTTTTCCCACTCTGCCCAGTGGAGCTGCTTTTGTGGGAAACAGAGAGAGGAAGAGAGAGGATATCACTCTTGCCGCTGTAAGGGAAGTAAACCAGCTCCACCTTCTCCCAATTTTTGTACAAAGAATATAAACATTTGCTAGTTTCAGTTTTGTGATATCACCATACTTCTCCTCTCCCCTCTTAAGTGTTCTGAGGAAACCGGGGTGAGCTGGAGTTGGAGGTTGGACAGACAATATGCACACGCAGAAAGATGCGTTGAGTTCCCTGGTTGCATATGCTAGTACCACATGAGTGGGACAGCAAGGATTATTGGGATAAGATGGCCTGGTGTGAATCTCATCGACTCATCTGTGTGCAGGTTGCTCTAGCTCCATCAGAACAGGAACATTGTCTTGTAAAAGGGTTTAATATCAATCTTGCTAATTTTCTGAAGTCCAGTTCCCAATGACTCTGCTCCCTCTACTGCCATCTCAGAAGCATTGCAATTTACAAATCATAGTCATATACCTCCATGCCAGACATAGTGCCAAGAACTTCACATGCGTTGTTTTAGTTAATCCTCACAGCACTCCATAGGATTAAATATCATGATTATCTCCAATTGGCAGATAAGGGGACAGAGGTTTAGTGAGCTTTAGTGAGGCTAATCAGAGGTAAGGACAGATTTGGGATTCAAACTAAGGACTGTCTGAACTCCAGAAACAATGCCCATAACCATTCTGCTTTACTAAAAATCTTATCTGCTCATATGAGAAAAGCAATAACTTGCTTAGAGAGCTATAGAGGAAATAAGTTTGATGACTTAAACATGAATTCCAAAAAAGAGAGGATCATTGCATAGTCCAATCTTTTGGCTTCCCTGGGCCACATTGGAAGAATTGTCTTGGGCCACACATAAAACACACTAACGCTAACAATAGCTGATGAGCTTTAAAACAATCTCATAACGTTTTAAGAAGTTTAAGAGTTTGTGTTGGGCCGCACTCAAAGCCGTCCTGGGCCGTATGCAGCCCATGGGCTGGACACACTTTGTCTATGGTTTTCTTTTCTTGTAATGTCTTCTGGAAGCTTGGGTAGAATTGGTATTATTTCTTCCTTAAATGTTTGAAAAAAGTCACCAGTGAAGTAATCTCTGACTGGAGTTTTTTTCTGGTGGGAAATTTTTAAACTACAAATTCAATTTATTAGATCTAGGACTACTTAGGTTACCTATTTTCTCTTGAGTGAGCTTTGCTGGTTTGTGTCTTTCAAAGAATTTATATATTTCATCTAAGCTGTTATTATATAAATAAAGTTGTTTATAATATTCCCTTTTAGCAAGTTATTCTTTTAATTCCCTTTTATTCCAGTTTTTTTTTAATAGCTGGAAAATCTGTAATCATCTTACCTCTCTCAATTCTGATATTGGTAGTTTGTGTCTTCTTTTTTTCCCCCAAGGACAGTTTTACTAAAAGTTTATCAATTTTATTTATATTCTCAAAGAATAAACTTTTGATTTCATGGATTTTTTTCTATTGTGTTTCTGCCTTCTGTTTCATTGACTTCTACTCTTCGTTTCCTTTTATTTACTTCTGTTTCAGTTTGCTTTTCTTTCTCATATATATATATACTTTTTGAGATGGAGTCTCGCTTTGTCACCCAGGCTGGAGTGCAGTGGCACAATCTCGGCTCACTGCAACCTCCGCCTCCTGGTTTCAAGCGATTCTCCTGCCTCACCCTCCTGAGTAGCTGGGATTACAGGCACGCACCACCAAGCCCAGTTAATTTTTGTATTTTTAGTAGAGACAGGGTTTCACCATGTTGGCCAGGCTGGTCTGGAACGCCTGACTTCGTGATCTGCCTGCCTCGGCCTCCCAAAGTGCTGAGATTACAGGTCTTGTATATTTTAAGGTAGAAACTTAGGTCATTGATTGAATCTTTCTTCTTTCCTGATATAAGCATCTGTATATTTCTTCCTTTCCATTGCTTTCCTGATATAAGCATCTGTATATTTGTTTCCTTTCCATTGCTTAAGCTACATCAAACAAATTTTGATACGTTGTATTTTAATTTTCATTTATTCTACTTAAAATTTCCCTTGTGATTTCTTCTTTATGATGTTTGGGTTTTTTTTATTATTATTATACTTTAAGTTTTAGGGTACATGTGCACAATGTGCAGGTTAGTTACATATGTATACATGTGCCATGCTGGGTTTTAATTAATTAATTAATTAATTAATTAGAATTGTGACTTTTTTTTCCAAACATTTGGATCATTTTCCAGTATTTTCCTCATATCCATTTTTAATTTAATTCCATTGTGGTTAGATAACATACTTTTTTGTTATTTGAATTATTTAAAATTTATTGAGTCTTGTTCTATGGCTGAGAATGTTTTGGTCGATGTTTAGGACACTTAAAAGAATGTCTTCTCTGCTGCTGTTGGAAGAATTTTTGCAATCTCAGTGAGGTCAAGTTGGTTGATAGTATTAGTCAAGTCTTCTATATCATTCCTGATTTTCTTCCCATTTATTCAATCTATTATCAGAGGAATATTTAAATATTCAGCTATAATCCTGGATTTGTCTGTCTTCTTTCAGTTCTTTCACATTTCATTTCATGTATTTTGAAGCTCTGCTATTAAGTGCATAAACATTTATAATTGTTTTGCCCTTTTGATGATTTTCCTTTTATTTTTATGAAATGACCCTTGTTATCCCTGTTAATATTTTTGGCTCTGAAGTCTACTTTGTCTTATATTTATATAGCCACTGCAGGTTTCTATGATTAGTGTGAGCATGATATATCATTTTCCCAATATTTTACTTTTTACTTATTTATTTATATTTGAAATGTGTTTCTTGTCTGTAGCATATAATTGGGTCTTGCTTTTTAATCCAATTTAACAATTTCTGCTTTCATCAAGTATAAAGAGCTTTTTCCACTCCGGCTGTTGAGAATGTAAATTATGCCTAGCCTTGTGTGAGCTCCAGAAATTTTTCCACCTGCTCTTCTTTAGTGATTCCTCCCCACCCCTCATCTTTGAGTAGTTCCTTTGCAAACATGGACTATTCAGTACTCAGCTGAAGAATCAAAGGGAGCCCTTTGCAGTCTTCTTCCTGGTACTCTGCCCCATAAATTCTGACCAAACTCTCAACTCTGCCTCTTCAACTCTGAGAGAATGCCAGGCTCTATTCAAGTTTCCGCTTTCTGTGCTGGAGCATGGAAACTTTCTCCAGAAAGTAAGCTAGGAGAATCATAAAGATTGCCTCATCTGTTCACTTCTCTTGCACTGCCTATTTGTCAGTTTCTGAAAAATCATTGTTTCATGGTTTTTGTTTGTTTGTTTAGCTGTGTGTTTAACATGAGCAGGTAATCCACTAGGGAAGGGTTGCCAGATTTAGCAAAACAAAACAAAATAAGACTGCCAGTTAAATTTGAATGTCAGACCAACAACGAATAATTTTTTCAGTCTATATATGACCCATATTTATAGTATAAGTATGTTTGAAATTCAAATTTCAGTGGGCTTCCAGGATTTTTATCTGGAAACCCTAATCCCTATTAATCTATTATGTCCAAAAGCAGAATCCCCTGAGACTCTTTTAGGTGCTAGAGCTTGTACTTGTTGGAAATCTATTCAATTCAGTATGAAATATTTACTGAGCTCATATATCACAATGAGAATAATTTAGGGTTGAATTGGCAGAGAAGACAAAAGAAGCATATGAAATTAACAATGCTCAGTTGAATGGCAATGCCAAATGTAAATGCCACAGGAATTCAGAAGAATGACCACAATGAACTGAAGTGGTCAGAAAAAGCCAGAAGATGAGGTTCATAAAAAAAGTGAAGGATGAAAGAATTGTATTCAGGTATGGAGAAGAACAGTGATGCTCAGCCTGCTTAAAAAAGGTCAGGTCCTGACCCAGGACTAAGACTGGCATCCTTCTAGACAGGGAGAAGAATAACCTAAACCAAAGATTTATAAAGGGTCATTATAAACAATATTAGTTAGTATCAGTGTCTCTAAGAATACCTGTTTAGTTTGCTCATTATGCAAGAGTGACTGGTTGAGGGGGATGAGTGAGGACTGAAATCTAAACTGAACTTCAATTCCCAAGACATAAGCATTGGTGCAGGGCTGCAGCCAATTGGAGGAAGAAATGATTTTTCTAACTTGAATGTACCTTGTGGGGCATCTGAGGTCTTGGTGGGAACTTCAGTGTCTTCCTTCTGAGTAGCTGTGATATGGTGACTTCTGTAACTTGACCCAGACTTTCTAGTGCTAGAGTCACTATGGGGAGAGATGGGTGGAGAAGTTAGAAGATACATCATCTCTGAACTGTGAGCATTCTGTACTGGGCTATTGTGCAGAAGAGGGTGAGAAGGGACAGGATGAAACTGGTTTTATAGTTGGGGGGAACAAAGTAGGTGAAGGGAGATGGAGCTGATAGGGCTTTAGATGAATATGTGATAGAACCCCTCCGAAGTTCGGCACCAGGACCCAGAGGTCTGAATATCAACAGTCTGAAATATTGGTGCCATCCAATAAAGAGTGGCCCCTAAATCAAGCACTGTGAACTCAAAGCCCTCCTGAGACAGCCAGATGATGGGGCCTGTAGAGAATCAATCTTTCTTTTTTTTTTTCTTTTTTTGACAGAGTCTCACTCTGTCACCCAGGTTGGAGTGCAATGGTGCAATCTTGGCTCACTGCAACCTCCGCCTCCCGGGTTAAAACAATTCTCCTGCCTCAGCCTCCCCAGTAGCTGGGATTACAGGCCTGCACCACCATGCCTGTCTAAATTTTTAAATATTTTTAGTAAAGATGGGGTTTCACCATGTTGGCCAGGTTGGTCTCAAACTCCTGACCTCAAGTGATCCACCTGCCTCAGCCTCCCAAAGTGCTGGGATTACAGGCTTGAGCCACTGTGTCCAGCCAGAGAATCTCTCTAACAGGAAGCTGGAAATCTGGATGTTTAAGAAAAAAATCACCTGAATTTCAATTGTTAGTATAATTCAAAGAACTTAACCACACACACACACACACACACACACCCCAAAACACAGTATAGACCCACCACACTGTTCTAACTAAATAATACACATCTATAGGTGTGAATGCTGCCAAATTTCCTTCTCTGTTTGAAAGCAATATTTCCCAGCCCTAATCATCCTGTGCACTGTCACTGTTATCTACTGGGAGTCTCCCAAAAATGGGAAAGAAAGGGAAGAGGAAGGAAGAGAAGAACCAAACCAAATATTACTCTTTATAGCCAGGTGGGTGAATGTAAGTACTTTGGAGGACGTGAATCCAAACAGTTACTTTCACCCCTCTTATCATTCAGCAGTTTGATCTTTTTAAAAGAATGAGGCAGCATAGGAACAGCTCTGGTCTATAGCTCCCAGTGTGATTGATGCAGAAGACAGATGATTTCTGCATTTCCAACTGAGGTACCTGGTTCATCTCATTGGGACTGGTTGGACAGTGCGTGCAGCCCACAGAGGACAAGCCAAAGCAATGTGGGGCATTGCTTCACCCAGGAAGTGCAAGGGGTCAGGGGATTTCCTTTTCCTAGCCAAGGGAAGCTGTAACAAACTGTACTTGGAAAGATGGGACACTCTCGCCCAAATACTGTGCTTTTCCCATGGTCTTAGCAACCGGCAGACCAGGAGATTCTCTCCCATGCCTGGCTCAGCAGGTCCCACACCCACAGAGCCTTGCTCATTGCTAGTGCAGCAGTCTGAGATCGACCTGCGAGGCAGCAGCCTGGCAAGGGGAGGGGCGTCCACTATTGCTGAGGCTTGAGTAGGTAAACAAAGTGGCCGGGAAGCTCAAACTGAGTAAAGCCCACCACAGCTCAGCAAGGCCTCTGCCTCTATAGACTCCACCACTATGGGCAGGGCATAGCTGAACAAAAGGCAGCAGAAACTTCTGCAAACGTAAACATCCCTGTCTGACAGCTCTGAAGAGAGCAGTGGTTCTCCCAGTGTGGCGTTTGAGCTCTGAGAACGGAGAGACTGCCTCCTCAAGTGGGTCCCTGAACTCTGTGTACCTTAACTGGGAGACACTTCCCAGTAGGTGCCGACAGACACCTCATACAGGTGGGTGCCCCTCTGGGATGAAGCTTCCAGAGGAAGGATCAGGCAGCAATAGTTGCTGTTCTGCAATATTTGCTGTTCTTCAGCCTCCGCTGGTGATACCCAGGCAAACAGGGTCTGGAGTGGACCTGCAGCAAACTCCAACAGACCTGCAGCTGAGGGACCTGACTGTGAGAAGGAAAACTAACAAACAGAAAGGAATAGCATCAACATCAACAAAAAGGACATCCACACCAAAACCCCATCTGTAGGTCACCAACATCAAAGACCAAAGGTAGATAAAACCACAAAGATGGGGAGAAACCAGAGCAGAAAAGTTGAGAATTCTAAAAACCAGAGCGCCTCTTCTCCTACAAAGGATCACAGCTCCTCTCTAGCAAGGGAACAAAGCTGGATGGAGAATGACTTTGATGAGTTGACAGAAGTAGGCTTCAGAAGGTGGGTAATAATAAACTTCTCTGAGCTAAAGGAGGATATTTGAACCCATCACAGAGAAGCTAAAAACCTTGAAAAAATGTTAGACGAAAGGCTAACTAGAATAAACAGTGTAGAGAAGACCTTAAATAACATGAAGGAGCTGAAAACCATGGCAGGAGAACTTCGTGTTGCATGCACAAGCTTCAACAGCCCATTTGATCAAGTGGAAGAAAGGATATCAGTGATTGAAGATTGTATTAATGAAATAAAGCCAGAAGACAAGGTTAGAGAAAAAAGAGTAAAAAGAAATGAACAAAGCCTCCAAGAAATATGGGACTATGTGGAAAAACCAAATCTATGTTTGATTGGTGTACCTGAAAGTGACGGGGAGAATGGAACCAAGTTGGAAAATACTCTTCAGGATATTATCCAGGAGAACTTCCACAATCTAGCAAGGCAGGCCAACATTCAAATTTAGGAAATACAGAGAACACCACGAAGATACTCCTTGACAAGAGCAACCCCAAGACACATAATTTTCAGATTCAGCAAGGTAGAAATGAAGGAAAAAATGTTAAGGGCAGCCAGAGAGAAAGGTCGGGTTACCCACAAAGGGAAGCCCATCAGACTAACAGCAGATCTCTCGGCAGAAACCCCTACAAGCCAGAAGACAGTGGGGGCCAATATTCAACATTCTTAAAGAAAAAATTTTCAACGCAGAATTTCATATCCAGACAAACTAAGCTTCATAAGTGAAGGAGAAATAAAATCCTTTACAGACAAGCAAATCCTGAGAGATTTTGTCACCACCAGGCCTGCCTTACAAGAGCTCCTGAAGGAAGCACTAAACATGGAAAGGAAAAACTGGTACCAACCACTGCAAAAACATGCTAAATTGTGAAGACCATCAATGCTAGGAAGAAACTGCATCAATTAACGGGCAAAATAACCAGCTAACATCATAATGATAGGATCAAATTAACACATAACGTTATTAACCTTAAATGTAAATGGGCTAAATTCCCCAATTAAAAGACACAGACTGGCAAATCGGATAAAGAGTCAAGACCCATCAGTGCACTGTATTCAGAAGACCCATCTCAAGTGCAGAGACACACATAGGCTCAAAATAAAGGGATGGAGAAAGATCTACCAAGCAAATGGAAAGCAAAAAAAACCAGGGGTTGCAATCCTAGTCTCTGCTAAAACAGACTTTAAACCAACAAAGATCAAAAAAGACAAAGAAGGCCATTACATAATGGTAAAGGGATCAATTCAACAAGAAGAGCTAACTATCCTAAATATATATGCATCCAATACAGGAGCACCCAGATTCATAAAGCAAGTCCTTAGAGACCTACAAAGAGACTTAGACTCCCACACAATAATAATGGGAGACTTTAACACCCCACTGTCAATATTAGACAGATCAATGAGACAGAGGTTAACAAGGATATCCAGGACTTGAACTCAGCTCTGCAGCAAGTGGACCTAACAGGCATCTACAGAACTCTCTACCCCAAATCAACAGAATATACATTCTTCTCAGCACTGCATCACACTTATTCTAAAATTGACCACATACTTGGAAGTAAAGCACTCCTCAGCAAATGTAAAAGAACAGAAATCACAACAAACTCTCTCAGACCACAGTGCAATCAAATTAGAACTCAAATTAAGAAACTCACTCAAAACTGCACAACTACATGGAAACTGAACAACCTGCTCCTGAATGACTACTGGGTGAATAACGAAATGAAGGCAGAAATAAAGATGTTCTTTGAAACCAATGAGAACAAAGACACAACATACCAGAATCTCTGGGACACATTTAAAGCAGTGTGTGGAGGGAAATCTATAGCACTAAATGCCCACAAGAGAAAGCAGGAAAGATCTAAAATTGACACCCTAACGTCACAATTAAAAGAACTAGAGAAGCAAGAGCAAACAAATTCAAAAGCTAGCAGAAAGCAAGAAATAACTAAGATGAGAGAAGAACTGAAGGAAATAGAGACACAAAAAACCCTTCAAAAAATCAATGAATCCAGGAGCTGGTTTTTTGAAAAGATCAACAAAATTGATAGACTGCTAGCAAGACTAACATAGAAGAGAAGTGAGAAGAATCAAACAGATGCAATAAAAAATGATAAAGGGGATATCACCACCAATCCCACAGAAATGCAAACTACCATCAGAGAATGCTATAAAAACCTCTACACAAATAAACTAGGAAATCTAGAAGAAATGGAGAAATTACTGGACACATACACCCTCCCAAGACTAAACCAGGAAGAAGTTGAATCCTTGAATAGACCAATAACAGGCTCTGAAATTGAGGCAATAATTAATAATCTACCAACTGAAAAAAGTCGCGGACAAGACGGATTTATAGACAAATTCTACTAGAGGTCCAAAGAGGAGCTGGTACCATTCCTTCTGAAACTATTCCAATCAATAGAAAAAGAAGGAATCCTCCCTAACTAATTTTATGAGGCCAGCACCATCCTGGTACCAAAGCCTGGCAGAGACACAACAAAAAAAAAGAGAATTTTAGACCAATATCCCTGATGAACATCGATGCAAAAATCCTCAATAAAATACTGGCAAACTGAATCTAGCAGCACATCAAAAAGCTTATCCACCACGATCAAGTCGGCTTCCTCCCTGGGATGCAAGGCTGGTTCAACATAAGCAAATCAATAAATGTAATCCATCACATAAACAGAACCAATGACAAAAACCTCATGACTATCTCAATAGATGCAGAAAAGGCCTTTGACAAAATTCCCCAGCCCTTCATGTGAAAAACTCTCAACAAACTAGGTATTGATGGAACGTATGTCAAAATAATAAGAGCTATTTATGACAAACCAACAACCAATATCATACTAAATGGGCAAAAACTGGAAGCACTCCCTTTGAAAACCGGTACAAGACAGGGATGCCCTCTCTTACCACTCCTATTCAACATAGTGTTGGAAGTTCTGGCCGGGGCAATCAGGCAAGAGAAAGAAATTAAGGGTATTCAATTAGGAAAAGAGGAAGTCAAATTGTCCCTGTTTGCAGATGACATGATTGTATATTTAGAAAATCCCATCATCTCAGCCCAAAATCTCCTTAAGCTGATAAGCAACTTCAGCAAAGTCTCAAGATACAAAATCAATGTGCAAAAATCACAAGCATTCTTATACACCAATAACAGACAAACAGAGAGCCAAATCATGAGTGAACTCCCATTCCCAATTGCTACAAAGAGAATAAAATATCTAGGAATCCAACTTACAAGGGATGTGAAGGACCTCTTCAAGGAGAACTACAAACCACTGCTCAACGAAATAAAAGAGAACACAAACAAATGGAAGAATATTCCATGCTCATGGATAGGAAGAATCAGTATCATGAAAATGGCCATACTGCCAAAGATAATTCATAGATTCAATGCCATCTCCATCAAGCTACCAGTGACTTTCTTCACAGAATTGGAAAAAACTACTTTAAAGTTTTTATGGAACCAAAAAAGACCCCACATTTCCAAGACAATCCTAAGCAAAAAGAACAAAGCTGGAGGTATCATGCTACCTGACTTCAAACTATGCTACAAGGACACTGTAACCAAAACAGCATGGTACTGGTACCAAAACAGATATATAGACCAATGGAACAGAACAGAGGCCTCAGAGATAACACCACACATCTACAACCATCTGATCTTTGACAAACCTGACAAAAACAACAAATGGGGAAAGGATTCCCTATTTAATAAATGGTGCTGGGAAAACTGGCTAGCCATATGTAGGAAGCTGAAACTGGATACCTTCCTTACACCTTATACAAATATTAATTCAAGATGGATTAAATACTTAAATGTTAGACCTAAAACCATAAAAACCCTAGAAGAAAACCTAGGCAATACTATTCAGGACATAGGCATGGGCAAGGACTTCATGACTAAAACACCAAAAGAAATGATAACAAAAGCCAAAATTGACAAATGGGATCTAATTAAATTAAAGAGCTTCTACACAGCAAAAGGCACTACCATCAGAGTGAACAGGCAACCTACGGAATGGGAGAAAATTTTTGCAATCTACCCATCTGACAAAGGGCTAATATCCAGAATCTACAAAGAACTTAAACAAATTTACAAGAAACAAACAACCAATCCCATCAAAAAGTGGGCAAAGGATATGAACAGACACTTCTCAAAAGAAGACATTTATGCAGCCAACAGACACATGAAAAAATGCTCATCATCACTAGTCATCAGAGAAATGCAAATCAAAACCACAATGAGATACCATCTCACACCAGTTAGAATGACAATCATTAAAAAGTCAGGAAACAACAGATGCTGGAGAGGATGCGGAGAAGTAGGAATGCTTTTACGCTGTTGGTGGAAGTGTAAACTAGTTCAACCATTGTGGAAGACAGTGTGGCGATTCCTCAAGGATCTAGAACTAGAAATACCACTTGACCCAGCCACCCCATTACTGGGTATATACCCAAAGGATTATAAATCATGCTACTATAAAGACGCATGCACACATATGTTTATTGAGGCACTACTCACAATAGCAAAGACTTGGAAGCAACACAAATGTCCATCAATGATAGACTGGATTAAGAAAATGTGGCACATATACACCATGGAATACTATGCAGCCATAAAAAGGATGAGTTCATGTCCTTTGCAGGGACATGGATGAAGCTGGAAACCATCATTCTCAGCAAACTATCACAAGGACAGAAAATCAAGCACCACATGTTCTCACTCACAGGTGGGAATTGAACAATGAGAACACTTGGACACAGGACAGGGAACATCACACATCGGGGCCTGTCAGGGGGTGGGGGGCTGGGGGAGGAATAGCATTAGGAGAAATACTTAATGTAAATGATGAGTTTATTGCTGCAGCAAACCAACATGGCACATGTATACGTATGTAACAAACCTGCACGTTGTGCACATGTACCCTAGAACTTAAAGTATAGTAACCCTCCCCCCCAAAAAAAGAATGAGGCAACCTGTAACTGGTTGGGGCAATAGATTCATCCCCAAAATTGCAGGCCAGGATCCTTATCTGGAGACAGCGAGGGTTGTAATAAATCTTTCCAGGAAAAGGCTTTATCTGATCATCATCAGCTTGGAATTCTTTGCTATAGCAAAAAAAATCTCCAAAGAAAATAACCACTTGAAACAAATACCCAAATTGTGAAAAATCTGTCATTAGAAGAATAGAACATTCTTTCTTCCATATGTAGAGATGATCAATGGATGTGCAGTTCAAAAACTAAAGGAAACCAAACTAAACTAAATTAGTTCATTCCACAGAAGGTGAACCTATGTGTCCCTTCATTGGGAATGAAAACAATGATCCTTCCACAGAAGATGAACCTATGTCTGTAGCTTCACTCAGTGTAAAAATAATGAACTCAATCTTAAAAATGAAGGGTTGGTATCATCTTTCTCTTGAGAATTGTTTGGCTTCACAGAGTCACATCATTGTTGATGAGCTGGAATAAACGCATGTTTTCCATTTGACTACTGCTTCCATCTTTCTGGGTGGAGTACAAATTCTCTGTTTTATGCTAGATGAGAGCAATGGTGAATAGTCTTACAACAAATAACACAGTTTTAAAATGGAAAAGGAAAGCGCTATTTGAACGATAGTCAGTCCTTTTCCATAAATTGTTAATGTTGGTCAAATTGCAAAGGACTTCTTTTCCTTAGCCAGTTCTGGAGGCAGGAACTTTAAAAAGCACCAGAGGGCACTATTCTCACGTGAAAGCCAACTCATGTAGCAACTAAAAACCGAAGCTTCTCTTGAGTTTACTATAAGAGAGTGCCTTTCACATTTAAACAAGACCAGTATTAGTCTCTAGCCTTTTGGCATCTGTGATTGTATAATCACTTGTCCTGAGATGTCACAAGGTTTATAGGATTAATAAACTAGACCCCTACCAACTTGCTCTATGGCTATCGCAAGTGTATCGGTCTTACTTTACACCAGGATGGATGTGGAGGAAGGAGAGAGGATGCAAGCAATAGTACTCATGTGAAAGGATTGTGAGGATTTATTCTTGGCTTTGTTTAACCTGAGTACCTGAATGGTGACATTGGTCAGATTCATACCTGAGTATTTACTTATAATTTAGATAAAGCCTTTGTTCCTTAGGTATTTAGGTATGTCAAACTTACACAGGGTGGTGATGACAAGAGATGGCTCAGAGGTCTCTTGCCTGTCTCCAAAATCCACCATACCACCCCATATTATCTAGGTAAAGGTGGTTTCTTTGCTATACAACTTTAAGACAAATTCCCTGGCTGTCCCAATAAGTTGCCCCGTTTAACTCCTTTATAGAAATTCTAGAGTCATCACTGCTTGCTGGTTGGTTTTCCAGAGAATTTTCTCTAATATCCAATTCACTTCCCATATAAAGGCATAGACTCTGTATTCACTTCCTCATTGCTTCAAGGCTTAGAAAAATCCACGAGGAAATCACAAGGGCAGTAGTCATCTGTATCAAGTGCTGCTATATATATAAAAGATTAAAAAAATCAGGGACAAAAAGATCCATGGTAATGTATCAAAGAGCTATCTATTTAGGCTCCCTTTAAATGGCATTCAGTCTGCAGATTCTCTCAGGGTGGAGAAGCTTGTCATGTTTGGCCCTGTCAGAAGCAGCCAGTTAATCAGCTGTAACATGAGACTTTGACAGAACCAACTGCACAGTGGTAGCTTGTACTGTGAGTGCATTGTCCTCTCACCCACACTCTGCAATACTGCCCCATTGTAAACAAGATGTCTGGCTTAACTGGGATATCCTCTAAAAGTATTTAGGCTAAAACAGAAGCTGACATCATAGGGGAAAGCTGTGTTCTCTCTGTTTGTATTTCTAACTTCCTATACTATTCCCAGAGAATTCCAGTGGATGTTGCTTAATAATGATAACAATGGATTACATACAGGTTGGCAAAGGGGGCAAAATGATTAGATCATCCAGTCAGTTGGTCTTTCCAGCAAAGGGCAGAATCTCCAGATAGGGAATCTAAAACTTCATTTAAGGCAAAGGGCCAAGTAGTAGGAACCACACTGACTGTTGTCTTCTCTGCAATACTGCCAGAGCATTGAATCTATTTTAGTTGGCTGTACTTGTGCCCTACTTAATTCCTTAAACACAAGCTTCCAACACAGTGTTGCTCTTTCCTTTGGAGATAACCAGTAGAGTAAATGCTATCTGGTGGAAGGCAATTAACTCTTGTAAATGATGCCTGTGCAAAACTCAAGGTCAGGTTACCACTGAGAACACCTTGACAAGACAAGGCCAACACAGGAGAAAAGTCCTAAAGAGTCGTCCTGTGGAGAGTCTTTCACCTTTGCTGTGTACTGTATTGTGTAAACTCTGGCTCAGAAAGGGCTATTGTTTCAGGTTTATTTATTCACCTGATGGAATTTATTCAATAGTACAGCTGAAACACTTCGTTTCTCACCTCTGGGTTTTGGTCTTTATAATAACCTTGTTCCTGGATATATTTTCTTCTTATGTTCAAATATATGGCTAATTCAAATTCTCAAAGTGGATTTTATAATATCTGGGAATAAGACACTAGAATTATCCAGAATGGCTGCTTGATACCTACTTCACTTTGGTCTTTGTTGTCAAGAAACCAGAAGTCTCAATCTAGCACTTTATTCCTACAGTGACTCTTACTTTTGGACCAGGGTTAGGACCCAGTCTCTCTGACTCTCTCTCTTTGGGAATTGTGTATGGTAAAAACCATGTAGGCCTGAAGCTTTCAGTGGCCTCTTCCCTTGTCTATAAAAGACATTATTGAGCAAAACCCACATATGTCACTAGATCTAGTCATATCTTTGTACCCTTGATTGATACAATGTAAGATAGTACCAAACTATGGGCCAGATATGGTGGTTCATGCCTGTAATCCCAGCACTTTGGGAGGCAAAGGCAGACAGATCACCTGAGGTCAGGAGTTCGAGAACAGCCTGGCCAACCATGGCCACCATGGTGAAACCCTGTCTCTACTAAAAATACATACATTAGCCAGGCACGGTAGCAGGCACCTGTAATCCCAGCTACTTGGGAGGCTGAGGCAAGAGGATCGCTTGAACCAGGGAGGCGGAGGTTGCAGTGAGCCGAGATCATGCCACTGCACTCCAGCCTGGGTGACAGAGGGAGACTCCATCTGAAAAAGAAAAAAGAAAAAAAGATAGTACCAAACTATGGACTAGAGATAAGGACAGAGAACCCCAGAAAGAGAGCAAGAGACAAACAGTAGAGTGGTTATAAAGAAGCTATGTTCAAACTTATGAGGAGTATGACTTACTTCACAGAGTACTTGCTGAATTGGTTGAAGCCTTTGCTGGGTTACATCTGTTACTCTTTAGCGTTTCATGGGGAACTAAGGAAGTGCCAGGACACTGGGAAAAGAGCCAGCATAAAATGGTTGTGTAATAAAAGGGTAAAAGGTTTAGTTCTGAAAATTAAAGACCTCTAAGCTCAACTTTTATAGCAAGGGAAAAAAATTGTCACACTAAATAAATAATGGGAATAGAACAAGATATTGACTTTACATGAACAATATTTCCCGTCAGACTAATCTAACAATTTAATCTATTGACAAAGGATAGGTAAATTGTATCTGTGGATTAGAGCTGGGACCAGAGGTATCTGGGAGCACAGATACAGAGCTAAGCCTAAGAAACCATGGCAAGACTGGAGTCTCAAAGCAGGAACAAAGGAGGTAGAGGTCAGAGATGGGGACAGACCTGGAACCAGGGGCCTAATGCCCAGAGAATAAGATCATGTAGGGTCCAGGCGCGGTGGCTCAAACCTGTAATCCCAGCACTTTGGGAGGCCAAGGCAGGTGGATCACTTGCAGCCAGGGGTTCGAGACCAGCCTGGCCAACATGGTGAAACCCCGTGTCTACCAAAAATATTTTTAAAAAAATTAGCCAGGTGTTGTGGTGCTCACCTGTAATTCCAGCTAGTGGGGAGGCTGAGGCAGGAGAATTGCTTGAATTTGGGAGGTGGAGGTTGCAGTGAGCCGAGATTGTGCCACTGCACTCCAGCCTGGGCAACAGAGTAAGACTCTATCTCAAAAAATATATATATATCATCTAGGATTTTGTGCCATTTTCTGTCCCTTAAAAAATTGAATTTCCAAGCATGAGCCTATGAAGATTGTTTAATTCCTTTGAGAACCTGAGCCCATCATTCAAAGACCTGTCACTCAGTGACAGTATCATTTCTTCATTCTTTATTCATTCATTCACTCATTCACCAAATACATATTAAATGCCTTATTTTTGTAAGGTAATTTACTAGGAGTAAATAAAGTAAAAATGATGGACATTAGTTTGCTATCTCCCAAGTCATAATAGAAGAGTTGAAAAACATTTTGATCATTATCTAATCACAACTGCCTTTTCTATTTAAAAAAAATTATCAAAAGAATAACAGTTAAGATGTAACTAAGTCCTGACTACTTTGAAGATTTGGTATAAATTAGGAAAAAAATTCAAATAAAATTTAATGTTTTAAAACAGCCCTTTTACTAAAGACTTGGCTTCTTTTTTGGCTTTTTAAAAAACTTACAGTTGCAGCCTTGATTAAAGACCTCAGGTTTCCTAAAGTACTTTTAAACTCATTGCTTTATGTAGTTTCAATATATTGTTGCTAATCAGCGCCCTGTTCTTACCAACTAAAGGTGCTGTCTTTTATCTGCAACTTCATTTGTGTCATGTCCAGAAGCAAAAGCAAACATAAAACAAAACATATGGAGGAAAAATTATTTCAGTCTTTTCACTGTTCACTTCTATTTTTTACTCTTTTTATAAATCAGTAAAATGTTACTCTCAAACTACCATCACACCCACTTTCTGTGGTTTTCCATTATTGTATAGGATTTTTAAAAATAACTCATTAAATAAGCTTCATTTGAAGATCTCTGACAAGCTTGCTTTTCACTTATGAACCTAATGTAAAACATCCAATTTGGATACATTTTAAGCAGTTACTAAATAATTCCCTTACAGCTATATAGGGGTGCCTATAAGATGAGTCAATGGGTGGTTTATTTAGTCATCTATTTATTCAGCAAATTATAGAGTGCCAACATTGAACAATGAGCCATCATAGGTTAAAATCAGGTAAAATACCAACTTGTGCGAGAGGTGTGCCTGCCATCACATTTGAACCCAATTGCTGGAAGAGACAAGTCATAGTATGGAACATAAATACCTCCGTACAAGGTAATTTATGAATCATATTAGGTAATTTGAACAAACTAAGAAAGACTGAATGAAGAAGATGGACCCTAAAAGAATGGTTAGGATTTTTGATAAGGACTAGAGGAATATATAAGTGAAGAGAAAGACATGAGTATGGGCTGAATAGGCAGGGAAACCCACTGTGTATTCAGGGAAGGTCAAACAGAACATATTGGCAGGAGCAGAAGCTTCATACTGGAAAACGGAAGCAGGTAAAGCTGGTGATGCGTGGAAGTGCTGTGGTGTTTTAAATGCCAGGTGCCTGAGTTTGAAGTATTTCTACGATTCAATTGCCACTCCCTTGTCATTCTTAGCCACTCCAGCCTATCCTCAAGCTGCTGCCAACATGATTCCTCTAAAAGATAAAGTTAACACATAACTCCTCTGTTGAGGATTTCTCAGCGGATTTTAGAAGGGTATAGGTCCCTAAGCCTACTCAAGTATGGGTGTCTATGTGACTGTTCACAACTGAGCACCAAGACACAGGTTCCCTCTGGCTGAGCTCAGCCTGGTGGGTCACCACTGGCCCTGCCTGGTCTCATAGGGAGCTAGATAAACAAGAGCCCTGTTTGATCCAAGCAACGGTCTCAGACAGAGGTGAAATAGCACCTGGCAACCCATTATGTGATGGCAAACAGGCCAAGAGATCTCTTTGGGTTCTGATTAAATTCCAGGACACTTACACAGTGGAAGTTGATGTTATAGGCTTACTAAACTCAAACAAACTTTCAAATTCACATTGTAAATGCATTTAATTTCAGCAAAACAACATCCATTATCTTAAATTTACATTCAAATACTATAGATGATATTTTTGTTTTAATTTTATTTTTAAAATCAGTGCTGTGTATGGTGGAAAGTAGGAATATAGATATAGATATCATACGACATCATCTAATTTAGTTTTAAAATGATCCCTGCAGCGTAATTATTATTATTCCATATTATAGATGAGGAAATTGAGGGTTAGAGGGTTCAATAATTTATGCAAATTCAAACAGCAATTAAGTAGCAAATTAGGGGTTTTAAACCAGTTCTATTCGATGCCGTTTCTTCTGCACACACACATTCAGATGTCATCTTCAGAGACATCAAAGTAGAATTTGTAAATGGCAGAAGCTGAGAAGTGCAAGGACCCAGACTCATCTACAATATCTACTTCCTTGCCGTGACTCATCAGAGGAAAACTACAAATTATGGTTTTACTAAATCAAGGAGTTATATTCGATGACTGTTCAAATCTTCTCTCATCCCCTGGAGTCTATGATCCCTTATCAAATTTCTACTGCTCCCTAAACATTTCAGATTTCAAGAGCTTAGTTGAAACAGTGAGGAACTCTTCCCCATATTGAAGGAAATGTCTTTTATTGTCACATATTCCTGTTTCCCTAAAACACCACGAGCAAACTTCAAATACCATTCCAACTCTTGCTCTTTTTTTTTTTTTTTTTTTTTGTCCACACCTCTTTCAAAAATAAGTAACAGCATTAACAAAAACCAACAAAATTTGGCCCTAGCCCAACTGAAGTTTAAGCCAGATTTGTGTTTAGTTTCCCAGACCAAAGTAGGAGAAGCAGTTAGCTGGTTACAAGCCCTTCACAGTGCTAAAGAACAATGAATGGAGAGCTTCAAAATCAAAACCATATGTTTGGTAGGAAACAGCTCCAACTGGTGCTTGATTACTAACTAGGCATTCTGCTTCTAACATGATTAGGACAAACACAGAAAACCCTGTAGGGTTTGAACTGATGGACTGATGTTTCCCTCCCAGGAAGAAAAAGAGCAGTATCTAATGGCATTAAATCACTGTGATTCTGGATACCTTCAAAAGCCAGGGCTTTGAGGGGGTTCTCATTTCTATGCCACACAGTGAGCCCTTCTCTTTCTCAGGAATCCTCTCCAGAGAGAGAGGATTTGTGTAGAATTTTCCTGAATGCAATGAATGTCAGCAAATTCCCCGCTAGAATGTGCATTCTATTCTTATCAAGTGAAACTGACCTCCCTGCCCCAGCATGCTCTCCTTGTTCATCATGATGATTAATTTCAATGATGCAGGTTTCTAGATGAATTGCACAGTCCACTCCAGATGGCAAATATGTACCTCCGGAATCTCCTCACCCTTAGGAAAGAGGTCATGTGCTAGCTTGCAAGAATGAGGATTTTTCAAATAGTTGGCTTACCATCAAATCTGTGTCCTACAAAGTGCTCTGTCCAGACTAGCCTCTCTCCTTTTAGTTGGCAGCGATCCTCTCCTTCCTACTCATTTTCCATCTGATACCATGTGACTCAAGTAGGAGTCACAACCAAAATGAATTTTTTTACTGCAAAATTCAAGATTTTACAGTATTTTTTCAGCCAATGGAAGCAACCAGGATTCATGAGTCCTCAAGTTGATGTTCAATAGGCCCCTGAATCATGCTTATTCACAGATTTCCAAGTTAATTGCCCTGATACATGCTACTGAGCTTCTTCTAGTGAACAAAAATCTTATTCCATTAGTCATCACTGTCAAAAGGAATACAATATGCAAAATAAAAGCTGGTCAGAAATTGCTCTTTTTGTGTGCATTTCTGCATCAGAATGATTGTTTCAACATTGATTAAATACAGATTTCCCCCCAAAGCTTTGTTGGAAGCGCTAAGTGGTTCAGGTGATGGAAAGTGAGGTAATTCACATGCTCCCCTAAGTATTTTTTATTGAGGCATTTTCTTAGGATTCAAGGTAAAAAGGAAGGAAATTGCTCTTATATGTGTCAAGGAAGTCCAAATACTCACATGGACAAATAGCTGCCCCACTTCATTCGCCCTTCTTTGCATCCCAGAACTGTCACCTCCAGGAGCCTCTGCTGAGGTTACCATGGAGCTGTGGGGAAAATTTTGTTTGGAGCTTTCAGAGGATCTGTGGGGATAAACGTGGATGAAGACAAAAACCTGAAAATCTAGGGGCTGGCTCTGGGTTGGGGCAGAATCATAAGAGCTGGCCCACCCACCCAGCAGTGTCCTGGCTCCCTCATTACCTGAAATTCCACAAATTTAGTTCATGACAACACACATTTGCCGTGTCCTGGGAATTCAGAGATAACTGAAAAAAAAAGCTCATGGTATAATGGGAAAGGTAGGAACTTTGTTATAGGATAACTGCCTGAAAGAGGTGAAAAGGCATTACTGAGGTATTTTTGAGCCAGATTTTGAAGGCAGGATAGAAGATTGCCAAACGCAGAAGAGAAAGCCAAGGGAATCCCATTTACAAAGGTCAGGGCCTGATTTGCCGTGGCAGAAGAATGGGATCTGGAGGAACCTAGCACTCGCAGGAGAGGAGATGAGGCAGGTTCCGCCAGGCCTGAAGACCTGGCCACCAAAGTGTAAGATAGTGTGATCTGCAACAGTGCTGGAAATAGACTGGGGTAGGGAGAGACCAGTTATGAGGTTTTTGCCTTAGTCCCAACATGTACTTATGAAGATCTGGATGGCAGTAACAGCAGGACAAAAAAATAAAAATAAAAAATAAAAAATCACATCTTGGAAACATCTTTTTTTTTTTTTTTTTTTGAGATGGAGTCTCTTTCTGTCTCACAGGCTGGAGTGCAGTGGCTCAATCTCACTGCAACCTCTGCCTCCTGCCAGAGTGGCTCACTGCAATCTCTGCCTCCTGCCAGGTTCAAGCTATTCTCCTGCCTCAGCCTCCTGAGTAGCTGGAATTATAGGTGCCTGCCACAACGCCCAGCTAATTTTTTGTGTTTTTAGTAGCGACGGGGTTTTACCATGTTGGCCAGGCTGGTCTCGAGCTCCTGACCTCAGGTGATCCTCCTGCCTCGACCTCCCAAAGTGCTGGGATTACAGGCATGAGCCACCGTGCCCAGCCCTCAAAGACATCTTTGGAAGGTGGAATTGACAACATTGGATGTGGGTGATAAGGGAGATGTCTGCAGAGGTTTCTAGTTTGGGGGATTAAACTGATGGTGGCAGTTCTGAGTGAGGTTTCTGTCTACCTCTATCTCTTCATCTGCCTGCTTCTCTTTTGGTCTCTCTCTTTCTCTGCCTCTATTTTTTCTATTTCTGTTTTTCTCTGAGACATTATATACCTGTCTTTTGTCTCTTGCTTTTTTATGGTATCAGCTTCGCTCTACACATCAGTTTCATTCTCCTCTCTATAATGACCAACTTCTGCCCCCTGGTAACTCAAGATGACACATGCCTTTCACTTTCCCTAGCTTTCATTCCCTTGAAATTCTCTCACTTCCCATTCCACCGTTCATTATAAAGTTCATTCCATATTTTTCTGTTCAAATTCCCAGTAAAGACAATCTAATGAGAGGCAGCATCTGGCTCCTGCTGTCATGGCTATTGCAGTACATTGAGCTCCATAGAAATAGTGCTGGGGAAAGGGAGAATTGACAAGCACTGGGCCACTCTGTTAGTGACTAAGGAAAAATCACTAAACATGGGCAAAAGAGATCCTAAGAGGCCATGGGGCAACATGTCATCATATGCATTCTCTGTACAGACTTGCTGGGAGGAAGCACAAGAAGCAGCATCCAGCTCCTTCAGTCAACTTCTCAGAGTTGTCTCAGGAGTGCTCAGGGAGGTGGAAGACCATGTCTGCTAAAGAAAAAGGAAAATTTGAAGATATGGCAAAGGCAGACAAGACCTATTATGAAAGACAAATGAAAACCTAATCCCTCCTAAAGGGGAAACAAAAGAGGAGTTTAAGGAAACCAGTGCACCCAAGAGGCCTCTTTTGGGCTTTTTCTTGTTCTGTTCTGAGTATCACCAAGATCAAAGGAGAACATCCTGGCCTACCCTTGATGATGTAGCAAAGAAACTGGGAGATATGTTAATAACACTGCTGCAGATGGCAAGAAGCCTTATGAAAAGAAGGCTGCTAAGCCGAAGGAAATATGCGAAAAGGATATTGCTGCATACCGAGATAAAGAAAAGTCTAATACAGCAAAAAAGGGAGCCATGAAGGCTGAAAAAAAGCAAGACAATGAAGGAAGAATAGGAAGATGAGGAAAATGAAGAAATGGTGAAGAAGAAGAAGAAGAAGATGTTGAATAAGTTGGTTCTAGCACAGTTTCTTTTCCTTGTCTATAAAGCATTTAACCCTCCCATACAACTCACTCCTTTTAAGGAAAAATAAAAAGGAAATGTAAGACTGTGTAAGATTTGTTTTTAAACTGTACAGTGTCTTTTTTTGTTTAGTTATACTATCAATTGTGTAGTTAGATAGCCCTCTTCTAGTGGTATTTTCAATAGCCGCTAACCTTGCCTCGTACAGTATGGGGGGTGTAAATGGCATGGAAATTTAAAATAGATTCTTCTTGGTCCATAGCACAAATTAATTATATATGGGGATGGTCATTTTTTCATCTTCAGTTGTCTCTGACGCAGCCTATATGAAATAATTGCTGCTCTGTTAACTGAACATCACTCTGTAATTGCAAGAAAAAAAAAGTTGCAGATGTTTTGTTGACATTCTGAATGCTTCTGAGTAAATACAATTTTTTAAATTAAAAAATCTTTTTTAAAAAAGGGAACCTAATGAAATCAGCTCTTCTTTCCATGCTACTTCAGAGAGTCATTTACACCGGCTGCTTATCAGAACAACCTGAGGGGCTTTAAAAAAATACCAATGCGTGGAACCATCCTTGACTTAGTGAATCAGAATCTTTGAGGATGGAAAGCTCAACATCTGTATTGTTTTAAGTTCCAGTGGCAATACTGATGCACAAATCAGACTGAAGCCACTGCCATCAGTGATGGGTCATAAGTCATGGTTCCTACAGAAGACCTTGGGTCAGCTACTCATAACTACTCTAGTCAGTTTCAACCAGATGTGGGAGATAAGGGGCAGGTAGGGCCACACTGTATGCAACATGGCCAGCCAGGGACCTGCGAGTATCTTGGCCATAAATGCACCATGAAATGTTTGCTACATTAGTCTTGTGAGGGGTAAAATATTTAAATGTAGGTTTACAGTGCTCTGTGATGTGTTTTGTGGACAAACACAGATGACGGGCCTCTAATCCAGACGTGGAGAGGAAGGGAAGATTTTTTCCCAGGTAGGGGACATCTGAGCTGAACCCTGGGGGAAAGCTAAAGATTAGTCAGGTGAAGAAAAAAGAGAAATGAGACCACCGGTGAATGAAACAGCATATCCCAGGCAGAGAGATGTTTGGGCAGCATGGTATTACAGGTTCGTACTTCAAGCATCCTCTGCCACCCTTCTGCAAACTACAGCAAGGCTTCAGAAAATGTCTCAGTTATTTATTCTGGAAGTGATTTAAGTCTCTGCCAGACATTTAAGGGCTACCCAAACCAAAATAAAGTGAACTGTGAGAGGATATTGAGAGATTAGACCAGAGAGGTATGCCGAAGCATGATTTTTGTGAAGTTTGGTGTTCAATATTCTAGAATAGTAGCTACTATTTAGTAATTATCCACATACCAGGTACTTTATTGCGTTATTTCATTTAATCTTCACAGAACCCATAAGGTCAATATTATTGCACTCACATTATACATAAGGAAACAGAAGCTCAAATAGCTTCATTTTACTTGCCACAATCATAAAGCTGGAAAATGCAGAGCTGGAATTTGAACTTAACAGTTAAAGTTCTCAGACTTTACATTTAGAAAAAGGGGAGAAGGAGAGTTCCATATTTGAAAATGAAAGAAAAAGATACCAATGTTTATGTGGTTGACGATTTGCATAGTGGGGTCATTTCAGTACTCAAATCGTTTAAAGAATTTATAAATATATTTATGCAGGTAAATATTCTGTATCCTTTATTTTAGTTTCTTTAAAACATTACAGCAATAAAAAGAACACAATCTTTAGACAAAACCTGGTGTGGATGCTCAATATGTAAGATAAATGAAAGGTCAGGTCAATAGGAGGTGGGAGGTTCATAAAGCATCAACATCACCCCATCTCTCCTCTCAGTCTTTTCAAAATTCAAGGACTCCATGGCTCTCACATATGGCCCCAAATAATTTTTAGACTCATAAACTTTTTTTCATACCACAAGCAAATGGCTCCAGGAAGCAAGCGAATGTCATATGAGGTGACAGAGGTGTTCTTTGCCCTTGTGGAAAATTGTGGCTGTGCAGGAGGGCTCTGGCCACCTATTGAACCCACTCCTGTGCTGTCACGGGTGCTCCTATGACCTAGAGAAGGGCAGAACCAATCATGGACGGGGTTTAGTGTCAGCTGCAAACGACCTTCATAGAGAGGCCCTGACGTTTGTCCTCAGAGTCCACAGAAACTAATAAAGAGATTAAACCTTAGTTTGGAAGGGAGATTGCCAAGACTGTTTTTGGCAAAGTCTGCCCACAGGAGATGATAAAGTCACCCAGGGATAATGTCCCATTGCTGGTCCTCTGCTTATTTTAAGGTTCCTTCCAAGGGGCGATAGAAGGCATCATAAAGTGATTCACACCTGTTCAAACACAGGTCATTTTAGGGCCAGCACTGACCACTCCTAAATCCCTGCTCATTTAGGGAAGTAGGAAGGATTTTAGCACAATCCATTATGGCAATATTTGCCCTGGTTTTCCCAGGACTGAAAGGTCTTGGAGGGCACTGAATTTTCAATACTAGATCCAAGAATGTTCCAGGAAAACCAGGACAAATTAGTCATCTTATGACAACCCAACACACCACAAAACTTTAGGGTGTTAACTGATCTATAAAACTTAGGGCCAGACGCTGCCATAGGAGTTCACAGAGCACAAATAATTTTTGTATATTTTAGATGTACTCTTTAACAACCAAGTCACAGCATTTACATTCTTCCTGTTACAAACTCAATAAATATACTCATTGTCTCAATGCAAAAAACCCAAGTGTATAATCCAGTTAAATATACATGAATACTCACAGCTTGTGATGGTTAATTTTATGTGTCAACTTGGTTAGGCATGGTAGATATTTGGTCAAACATTATTCTTGATGTTTCTGTGAATATATCTGTAAGATATTAACATTTAAATCCAAAGACTTTGAGTAAAACAGATTACCTTTCATAATGTGGGTGGGCCTCATCCAATAAGCTAAAGGCCTTAATAGAAGAAAAAACTGACCTCCCTTGATGAAGAGAAGATTCTGCCAGCAGACAGCCATCAGACTTGAACTGCAACTCTTCCCTGGGTCTCCAGCCAGCAGATTTTGGACCAGCACTGCCAGAATCATATGAGACAATTCCTTAATATTTATCTTTCTGTCTGTCTATCTATCTATCTATCTATCTATCTATCTATATCTGTCTATCTATGTATCTATCTGTCTGTCTATATCTATCTATCTATCATCTATCTATTCATGTACCTATTACAGATTAAGAAAAAGATCTTACTAGAAACCAATAACCTGATAAAGTTGTTTGTTTGGACTTTTAAAAACTTAGAGGGAATTTCCAGCATTACCCCATAATTTTGCAATAACCACTTTTATTCAATATTTGTTGAGTCCTCCTGTAGCTGATTACATGCTTGTGTATTTAGAATACAAATCCAACATACTGCATGAACAGAAGACATGGGGGTACATACTGTGCAGGGACATCATTTACAGACACCCAGCTTACTTCACTGAATCTTGACTCGTCACATAGACTGGGTTATTTCTTATCTCCTTAGGTTCATAATTTGTACTTTCTTAGCCCCAGGTACAGCCCCTTTCATGGCCACCTGAATCTCAATCCAGTAGCTTATCAGTTTAGATTAACAATGATTAACAGAGCTCTAGCCCTTCTTTCCTCCTCTTCTTCAGTTCATCATCAAACTGATGTGCATTTATTATCTTCCTGGAATCTCCCCAGTGTGTTCTTCTGGATTCTTCTGAGAGGTAAAACTAAAGTTTTCTTGCCTTTACCCTGTAACACTATTGTATATGTATACAGACACATAGACACACACTATTTGAGTTTCTATTTAATATGAACAAATGTGGAAAGGCTTTCTCCTCATTTTCTTCATTCCACATCCTGGTTCCGAGGCAGCTGATCTAGTTGGCAGGGGCTGTTCTTTCCTCAATGACTCTGTCTTTCTTGGAGGAAACAGGATGAGCAGCCTCAGAAGAGTCTGCCTCACTGTACATCAAGAACACAAGAATCTTAGCCAATATACACCCCTGGGGCAGCACATGCAGGCTGTTCCAAGAACCAATGTTGGAATCAAGATGTGGCTCTTGAATCACCACCATGCCCCAGTGCTTTTGCTAGTTACACTTCATCATGACGTACTCTTTGGACTGGTTTCACAGAAATGTCTTGGTTCTCCCCTTGAGGGTGGAGAGACATCATGATAGAGCCTGAGGGCCAGTGTGATTCTTGCACCACGAGTACTGTTACCTCACAGGGAGCCTGAAGAAGAGGGGAGGAGAAGCTTGTCAAAATTTCTTTCTTGTGCCACTCAGACCTGATATCTAGATCTCATATGATGACAGGAAGTTCCTACTTAAAGGGAAGGCACAAGTCCAGTCCTTCAAGGTAATGGTCAGTTGCAATCTCTATAAAGGCTTAAGGAAGGTTAGCAGGACAAGGGACAGTCTTACTGCTGCAGCTGGTCCCAGGGCACTACTGATATGCATTTCCTTATCACCCATTCTAGACTTTCCTCATCCTTGACCAATATTTTCATCTGGTTTGCATTCTTGCCCTGTGTGGTGATAGAGACCTTCATCCCTGAGGAGTTTCAGCCTTTAATTGTCTTATTCCTGTCAAGTCACTTTTGATACAATTTCCCTTTATTTTATTTATTTACTTATTTATTTATTTATTTGAGACAGAGTTTCGCCCTATCCCCCAAGCTGGAGTGCACTGGTGCGATCTCGGCTCACTGCAATTTCTGCCTCCTGGGTTCAAGCGATTCTCCTGCCACAGACTCCCGAGTAGCTAGGATTACAGGGGCCTGCCACCACACCCACGTAAAGTTTTTTGTCTGTTTTGTTTAGTAGAGACAGGATTTCACCATGTTGGCCAGGCTGGTCTCGAACTCCTGGCCTCAGGTGATCTGCCTGCCTCGGCCTCCCAAAGTGTTGGGATTACAGGCGTGAGCCACTGTGCTCAGCCACAATTGCCTTTGATCGATGAGACTGGACACAGAAGAACTAAGAGAAGCCCGTGAATCCTGTGGGTTCTAGACATACTTCTCTCTGTTGCAGCAACCCTCATTCCTCAAGGGAATCATCATCAATTATGCCTGACAGTACAGTAACTCCTTTTTTCCAACACTGGCATATAGAGTCCAAGGTGGCTTCAGTGGATGTCATGGCAGAAGAGTTTCCACCCTGGGAACTAGGATCACTAATCTAGCAGAGACTAAGTTTTTGAGAGTGAGGAGCCCAAATTCTGAAGGTGGATCATTTGGAGTTACAGTGGAACAAGGTTGATCTTATATCCTGTATCTATCATCCATCTAGCACCCATTTGTCTGTCTATCTAGCTATCTAACTAATATGTATTATGTATTACATATGCAATCTATCTACCTAATATATATTATCTATCTAATATTTTATATATCTATATATTATCTCTCATCTATCCAATCAATCTCACCATGAAGGGCAGCACCCCAACCCCACAAGGTGTGATCTCTTTGCAGGTACTTCTGCTGAGCCTTCCATGGGCCTTTCATTAGTCTCTCAAGCTAGTTGCTTCTGAGGAATAGAATACACTTTAAAACTCACGACTCCATAGCCACGAGCCTGTCACTGCACTTCCTCTAGTTCTTTACTCTGAGGAAATGTCATGTGTACAATGTTAGCAGATCAGGCATTTTGCAGGTCCTTAGATGGTGGTGTTGGCAGAGATAACACCTGCCGCTTCCCTGTGGCAGGGAAGACAGATCCTTCTCCAGAGTGTCAGTCAGGTAAGTGTGAATCACTGCTCTTCTAAGGTGAAAGAGGTCTGATGTATTTGACCTGCCGGTAGCTGGCTGGCAGATCTTTCCAAGATTGGAGCCATATCAAAGGCTCAGCATCAGTCTCTGATCCTGGCAGGGAGGGAATTCTGCAGCAGTAGCGAGAACAGCCTTAGTGAGTGGGAGTCCATGTTGTTTGATCCATGCTCAGTTTCCATTCTTGCCACCATAACTTGCAGCCCCATTGCACAAACACTGGGATGACTCAGTAGGAAGCTGGCTGACACTCACAGGGCAGGTCATGCTGCCAACTTGGTTGTTGAGAACTTTGCATGAAATTGCTGTTCTCTAATGGGTATTCATATGAGATAAAAGGTCTGCATGTATTGTTTCCACTCCCATAAGTCTCTGTACATGAATATCTGCTAGACATCCTTGTCCCATGTCCTTGAGTCTTGATTATTTGATCAAATCATTTTTATTGCTCAGGACTCAGTATATATTCTTTCCTCAGGCCACTTCTCCTTCGACATGAAATGATAATCAATTTTATTGCCCAATTGGAGAATTTCTCTTAATTACTTTTCTTCAGGGTCAATCTTTGGTGAGACTTTAGTACAGCAACAGTTCATTTCTGGCTAGCACCAACATATTTCACCAAACCTTGTGTAAACCAAGCCCTTTGTCCTTCTGTCAGTTGGTCACAGGAAATCCTCAGTGATGACATAGGAATGGATTGACAGAAAGATGCTGGCACAAGAGAGATAGATGAAATGGGCCTAGGCTACCTGCTGATACAATTTACAGAGGTGTCCTGCACTGACATCAGTCCAGTCCAGTCCAATCCTCAATGTACCTTGTCCATCATGTAATAGATTGCTGCCATAGCCCCCCCTGCCCATATGATTTGGTAGATCTGATCAACTCAGCTCACGATAAGCAGCTCTGGTTTCACAGAGACTTGGTGTTCCATGATGGAACTAAATTTTTATTTGTGACTAGTGTCATGCTGTTTTTCAAAGGGAAATTTATTCTGTTATATATATTTCAAAGCCATATAGATATGGCTTCACTCCAGAATCTCAGTGGTCTCTGCTATGATTTTTCTAATGAGATTTTTTTCAGAGATTCTACGTAGCATTCTTACCCGTAAATACCTTGAAATGCTTCAAACTAGATGAGACATACGGCTCAAGAGGCAGGGCAGCTTGTATTGCAACCTGGTCTTTTCTGCAACTCCCTGTCTTCCTCTGGACCACATTTGAAGCCGGCTCTGGTCCACGTGTGTGTGTGTGTGTGTGTGTGTATAGAGAGAGAGAGAAAGAGTGAGAATCCAACATTTAGTTGGCTGTCTCTCCAACTCACTCCTAGTAATGTTATAATTCATTATCCATCACTACAGTCTCTGTGAATCAAGGCATCCCCCTGGCAAGATTGTTCTGAGATGTTACCATGATCATTGGCCTGGAGGGAATGAGATGTGGCGGTAGGCAGATTGTGAAGAGAACAAGTACTGTCTTATAGTACTTCGAGTGATATAACTGCGTAGTCTCCAACTGAGGAGACTGCATAATCTCCAGAGAGGCAGGGAAATTTGGACATTCAAGCTTATTAGATTTGTCCACTCAAATGTCCACTTTGCAGGTTTCAGGTTCCTATTCTTTCCCTATCAAAGCCTTCACATTGACATAGGAGACATTTTTAAGGCTGTGAATTTTTTCTCCTTTGTAGGTTTGCAACCCTATACCATGAAACCCTGAACATGATTTTCTTTCTCCCTCATTTGCCCTGCAGCTGCAGTAGATAAGAGGATTTGGAAGGCTACCATAGAGACCCTCTGACTTTCACAGCATATTTTAAGTGGGCAATTAGCTTTCCTGAGTCTGTTATGCCTTTTTGCAAATCTTCCAAAGCCATCAAAGGCAGCCACCATGTAACACAATCCTTATGATTATCATTCCCTCTGTACTGATCAAGTACACAGCCACTTGATATGCCAATACCTTGCCTTCTGCCTATATCACATAACATATTAGCAATTGTACTATCACTGCATGCCAGGAATCTGGGCCACCCAGTTTGCCACCATCGGTGGAGACCCAAAGTTCTCTCTTGGAGGTCTGCTTTCTAAGGACACCCATTGAACCATGTCTTAGCCTGGCTTCCCTAGAAAACAGAACTTGAGACAAAAATTTGTGTGCTATTACTTCAGTGTAGGGTAGAATCCCAGGGAAAAGGAGACATGAGACAGGGAATGAGGAAGAGCAAATACAAGGAAGTGCATTACCCAGCTAGCCAGAGCTTCATAGCAACACATTGGCTGCTCAGTCTTGTGAAGACATCTCCAGAAAGACCATAGGAGAATGATTGCATCTTGGAACAGTCCATCAGGCCAGGAAGTCCAAAGGGCAAGCAATTTATGTGCAGGCATTCCCTCATGTCTTGTCTTCCATTGGTAAGAGTTCACGAATTTTGTCTACTTTCTCTCACATCTGAGTTGCATCAACTCAGCACCACCTCAGGCAGCCCCTGGAGCTTCTGGAACTCCATTCCAGGCAGTGTGTGGCTTCAGTGGTTTCTTCTTTAGTTGGTGATGTCTGTTGAAGTTCCTCCTCTGTGGTGATGATCCGAGCAGAAACAGACTTTGGACTGCAGCAATGGAATGAGCTATTGCTAGGATATTCCTGGTTAGGGGAGAAGGACCATAAGTAAAGCCAGGCTCTGGGGGCAATAAGTGAGAAAGAGTGGATCTGAATGGCACATAAACTGGGCCTGGTACATTCATTTTCTCTTTAAGGAAATAAAGCTGAATGTTAAAGTTAAACCCACTTCCTAAAGGTGTAACAAGTTTGTGCTCTACCTCTCTAAATAAGAGCCTTCCCACATTTTAGAATTTCATAGACTCACAGGACAGGAAATTTCCATGCAAATCATTTGGTTCAGCCTCCATATTTTTCAGATGAGAAGCACAAGGTTTAGAAAGTTAAGTGACACTCTCAAGTCAAACAGTAAGTGGGGAAGCAAGAAGGCCTGCCTTCATTCCTGTCCTCATTCCACAATATCACTCTGATAAAGCAGATGAAGGGGGAGTCATTTGCACTCCACTTTTGCCTTTATTAAAGTCTTCTGAAGGTGTTGGTTTAGTGAGGTAATGTCTCAAAGCAGTTTTAAGAACACTGAAGGAAAGATGTTATGTACTTTTGAAATGCAATTGTTGGTTTTGGAACAAAAATTTTTAAGACAATGCCAGCCTACTTTGTTGATGAATCAGAGTGAGTGTTATAAGCCTCTACATTTCCAGAGGCAGAACCTCATCTTTGGAAGTGAAATAGAACACAACACAAAGAAAGAATGCCAGCAAACAAAAGTGAGCATGTCAGATCACAACTACCTCCCTTTCATTCTGAATCTATTAGGTTGGTGCAAAAGTAATTACGGTTTTTGCTATCATGTTAAGCAATTCACAAGGATTGGCTCAGAGATCTTCTGTGATCTTTGCATTCACACCTAAGTGGAAACCTAGTACTCTACGCCCTCTTTAGGACAGCTATCAAGGTGACATTTGTAGCTGTGGTAAGGATCAATAAGCAGCTAGAGCAGAAGCTGCCTGTTCCTTGAAAACAACCTAATTTCTAGCAAATCTAGTTGCTTTGCTCTTGGTGGACACATTAACGACAGTGACATCTGGAAATTCTTGCCCTCCTGACACATGTGCTAAAGGGTATAAAGATTTGAACTCCACCTTCTGACAGCCTTGATTTCTGTGGCTACTGAAGCTGCAATAGAATGAATCAATCTTCTTCCATGTTCCAAATATTATCCTAGAAAATTTCTTGTTTTTGTTCTCTGTCTGAGAAAATAAAACAAATCTGGCTTGTTAAAATCCATTTCCCATCATGTCTTAAATTAGCCTGGGACCAATTTGTTTGAATATCTGCTCCACCTCTGTAGGGGAAAACTGATGAGCAGGCTTCGAATTTCCACAAGTAGGTGCCAACCACGGTGTGCCCTGGCACTGGCTTGGGATGCTTTCTGCCAAAGGCAGGGTTTCATTTCTGATTTCATGGCAAATCAAACCCTGAATGAGAAGACAGCTATAGACAGGAGGGAAAACAGTCTCTTCAGTCTGTCAGCTCTTCTCCTAATATTCCTCTCCACCCCAGAAGGATCCACTGATATGTAACAGGAAAAATACAGACTACATGCAATTCGGTGAACTGTGAGAAAAAGCTTAGGTAGTTTCCAGGCAAGACTATCATATCAGCAATGCAAGTAAAGCGTTTGAAATAGTGATTCTACTGTGGAAATGATACTCACTTCCAGGGCCTGCCAGGTGCTACTCTTGATGCTGAAAACAACCTCTCCTGGAATGGAGGTAATAGGGCACTTACTTTTATGTATGTAGATTAACCTATTTTACCCCTTTTAGATGGAGAAAGGCTATTACCCTCCTGTGGCACCATGAGGCTGAAGACTGACAAACATATAATCATGCATTTTTTGTTGTTTCCTGAATAATGCAGGATGTTTTTTCCAGTGAATTCTACTGTGGAAGCTTTCTGAAGTGTCAGAGTCTATTACCTGCTGCCCAGGAAAATCTATTACAGGCATGCACAAGTGGAGCTGAAAAATAGGTCTTACTCACTCACAGAGACTGAGCAAGGACTGCCAAATTGTACCCTCCAGCAGTGTGTTCTTGGCTTTTTCTCTCCTTCTTTATGTATGCTTAACAAGGAAACTTGTTGAATGCACATGCTTCTCAAACCTGGGCTTTCCTGGAGGTGCAGTAAAGCCTACAGAAATCCAGAAGGGGCAATCTCCAAGTCTTTAGTAAGTACTGGAGGACTTTCTGCTTCTCCTTTAAGATACATCCTTAGTAGAGCAATCTGAGTAACAGCACTAGTGATATTCCTGGCATGTCTGATATTATAATAGATATTGTCTCTGAGTGCATGTTGAGGGTCCCAACCTCCTACACAAACATGGATGCAAAGTTATCACCAAAATGGGGTCCAGGAATATTTTTTAGCACTATGCATTGAAGTAGAGAAACCATGTCAAGCACATGTCTGTATAAATGCAGAAATGCAGAACTGTAGTATAATATCATAATGAGGATACTGACATTGGTACAATCTACCGATCTTACTTATATGTATAGAAATCATGTCATTAATAAAATATACATTCTTTAAAAATAATAGATTCTAAGAAACGAAACCTCAGCTATTCATGAAAGCATATGCATGGGTGCATTAACTATAATACAAAAATGGCTAAAAATAAATTATGGCACACCTCTTAAAGCATACTATTCAAATTATTATTGGCTGATGGAATTAGCATGATCTTTGTTTTATTTTACTTATTTTGATTTCTACATATTTTCAGATCTACCATTTAATATCTCTTTTATGATAAAGACAAAAATATTTTTAAAAGAAAAGAAAACAAAAGGTTTATTTTGGTATGCCATGAACACACAGCCTGAGAGTAAACATTCAAATAGCTAGAATGGGCCAGGCATGGTGGCTCACACCTGTAATCCCAGCACTTTGGGATGCCCGAGGTGGGCAGATCACTTGAGGTCTGGAGTTTGAGACCAGACTGGCCAATATGGTAAAACCTCATTTCTACTAAAAATACAAAAAATTAGCCAGGCATGGTGGTGCACACCTGTAATCCCAGATACTCGGGAGGCTGAGGCAGGAGAATAGCTTGAACCCGGAAGCTGACGGTTGCAGTGACCCCAGATCTCACACCGCTGCACTCCACCCTGGGCAAGAGAGTGAGACTCTGTCACAAAACAAAACAAAACAAGGAACAACACAAATCCTTAATAGCTAGAATGGCCAGAATTACCTTTAAGAGGGGCTGGTTTAGTTGACTGACATGTGTTGTTGATTTGGTTGTTACTCCATCAAACTATAACTCCATCAAACTATATATGTAAATAAATGTTATACACATAGTTTACATACAATGTTTATATTATATAGATAACTTTACATATTTTGTATATAATTATGTAATATACAAAATGTAATATAATTCTATATAACTAAAATAATTATAAAATAATATCTAATTAAATTGTGATAATTATGGAGTTATACGAAGTTGTACGAAACGAGGCAGAGAGATCCTTAGTACACTTTACCCAGTTTCCTCCCATGGTAACATTTTGTTAAACTGTAGTCTTTATATAATATCACAACCAAAATATTGACATTGATAGAATCTACTGATCTTGTTCAGATTTTCCCAGTATTCCCATATTCATTTGCGTGTGAGCACGTGTGTATTAAATTGTATACAATTTTATCACCTGTATAGGTTGGCGACCACCACAGCCAAGACCTGAACAGTTCCAACACCAAAAGGGTCCCTTATGTTACCCTTTTATAACCACTTCCACCTCTATTGTGTTACTCCCCCAGTCTAATCCCTGGCAACTACTAATCTGTTCTTTACTTCTGAAGTTTTGTCATTTCAAAAATGTTATGCAAATGGAATAATGCCCTACGTAGCCTTTGGAGACTGGCATTTTCCCACTCGGCATACATCCCTGGAGATTCATTCAGGTTGTTTTAGATATCTCAAGGGTCTGTTTCTTTTTGTTGTTTAGTAGCGCTAACATGTTATGCTTGTACCACAGTTTAACCATTGATCTGTTGAAGGACACTTGGGCTGATTCCCATTTTCATAAGTAACAGCTATTTACTTTTATAAGTCAAGCTGATTTACTTGTAACAAACATTTGTACATGGGTTTTTGTGTAACCATACGCTTTCATTTTTCTAGGATAATGACCCAAGAAGTGCAATTGCTGCTGGATTATACGGTAGCTGCATGTTTAGTTTCACAGGACACTGCCAATCTGTATTCCAAAGTAGCCATATCATTTTACATTCCCAGCCAATGTGTAAGTGAGCCAATGTCACCACATTCTCCCCAGCATTGGGTTTTGTCACTCTTTTTCCTTTTAGTCATTCTGATAGGTGTGTAGTGATATATTACTGTGGTTTCAATTTGTACCTCCCTAGTGACCAGCAAGGTTGAATATCTTTTTATATGCTCATTTGCTATCTTTGTGTCCTCTTTGGTGAAATGTCTAATTTTCTAACTGGAGTGTTTGTTTTTTTAAGTCCTGCATTTTGAGAATTCTTATTATAGACACCAGTCCTTTGCAAGATATGTGGTTTGCAAATATTTTCTTCCCAGTTTATAGCTTTTTATCTTTTTACATAAGCTTTTGCAGAAAGTTTTACATTTTATTAGGTTCAATTTGTTGATTTTTTCCTTTTATGAATTGTGCTTTTGGTGTCACATCTAAGATCTCTTTACCTAGTTCTAGGTCCCAAAGACTTTCTACTATGAGTTATTTCTGTAAAAATTCTATAGTTTTATGTTTTACATTTAAGTCTATGATTCATTCTGAGTTTTTGTTGGTTTGTTTTGTTTTGTTTAGAGAGGGGATCTCACTCTGTTGCCCATGCTGGAGTGAAGTGGCATGATCTTGGCTCACCGAAGCACATTATTTTGAGTAAATTTTTGTGTAGAATGCAAGACTTTGGTCAAATATCTTCTTGTGTGTGTGCAGATAGATGTTCAGTTGCTCCAGCAGCATTTGTTCAGAAGTTACCTCCATTAAATTACTTTTGCACCTTTATCAAAAATCAGTTAAATAAATTTGTGTGGGTC
Organism: Pongo pygmaeus; assembly: GCF_028885625.2. Lineage (NCBI taxonomy): Eukaryota > Metazoa > Chordata > Mammalia > Primates > Hominidae > Pongo > Pongo pygmaeus. Next base: position 91,175,665 of record NC_072384.2, read on the forward strand.
TATTTCTGGATGTCAACAGCCTTTTGCCACAGCATCTACTTCCCATGGAGAGGTGGAGAATGAGGAGTTACTGTCATGAAAAAAGAGAAGTGGAGTTATTCAGGTAATGGATCCAAATGGAGAAGCAGTGAGTGAGCACAGACCCTGGCCCTTACAGCAAACATCTTTCTGGCAATTGTTGAAACATCAGGCCTGAGCTTTTCAAAAAATCGCTCTTGTTTGAGGCATGTAGCAGGAGATTGTAGTGAAGTCTCTGCCTCCCAATTGCCTCTCGCTGTTTTATCACTTAAAGGAAACAGGGCTCTTTTGATTCCCTACTATCTTCTGTGACAGATAATCAAAGACTAATTTTTAGTCTTTGAGCTTTCAGTGTTTGCCAGATGTCTTAGTCTGTTCCGGCTGCTATAACAAAATACCATAAACCAGGTGGCTCGTAAACAACAGAAATTTATTTCTCAAAGCTCTGAGGCTGAGAAGGCTGGGAAGACCAAGATCAAGGCACCAGCAGATTTGGTGTCTGGTGTCTGGTGACGGGGCTCTTCCTAGCTCACAGACAGCTGCTTTTTGCTGTAACCTCACAGGGCAGAAGGGGTGAATAAGCTATCGTTCTCTTGGATAACTGCACTGAGTCTCTTGGATAACAGCACTAATCCCATTCAGGAGGGCTATATTCTTGAAAACTAATTGCCTCCCACAGGCTTCACCTCTTAATACCATCACATTGGGGGTTAGGATGCCAACATATGAATTTTGAAGGGACATGACATTCAGACTATTGCACCCAAGACTACAATTATCACCTTCAAAGTACTATTTCCCCCACCCCAACTCCCGGGTGCTTATGTGTTTGCATGTGCTCAGACTGGTGTCTGAGTGGGATGCCTCTTAGGTTTTTCATGCTGAGAGGTCATTACGAACCAGAGGAATCCCATAAATCATTTTCGTGAGGAATAGCCCTGACTCACCTTACGTCAGGCAGGTACTTCACTGTATTTTCTCTGAATCAGTATGATCAGATGGCTTCTCATATTCTTTGATCATTAGGAGCAGTGTTTGGAGGATGAACTGACTTTAATCTGGAATTCTCCCCAACCACAGTTACTTTCACCTTCACTCTTTCCACCTTTACCTTTCTCTTAGATACTAAACTCTTTTTAATCAGAATAATCTACAACATAGATGGGCATACACAATAAACACTTAAAATGGCTTGGCGCGGTGGCTTATGCCTTTAATCCCAGCACTTTGGGAGGCTGAGGGGGGCAGATCACAAGGTCAGGAGTTTGAGACCAGCCTGGCCAACATAGTGAAACCTCGTCTCTACTAAAAATACAAAAAAATTAGCCAGGCGTGGTGGTGGGCGCCTGTAATCCCAGGCTTGGGAGGCTGAGGCAAGGAGAATCACTCGAACCTGAGAGGTGGAGGTTGCAGTGAGCCAAGATCGTGCGACTGTACCCCACCCCGGGCGACAGAGCAAGACTCCATCTCAATAAATAAATAAATAAACAAACAAACAAATACTTAAAATGTTCTTAATTAATCTTGAGAAAATGAATCACCTCTTTCTCCTCCTGCTCCATAAGACATTTATCCCATTCTGTCCTCTGATGTCTACCACGGCAGCCTCTTACTTCCCATGGGAAAAAAAATCTCATTCTTATTCTGTCTCTCTCTCCCACTTCATGTCTTCCTCTTCCTCATTGTATTTTAATCATATTTCTTCTTGTCCTTCTTTCAGTTGTAGTAATCAATTCTAATTTTTGTAGTTTGAAATATTTGTGAAGACCAAAGCACCTATTTTCATCATAGATCCTTGAAATTTTAGCTTCTTAGACTACAAGAAAATAGTTTCCACATGTAATAGCAAATCTATTCTCAAATTTTTTTTAATTGAAACTAAAAAAAATTTTTTAGAGACAAAGTCTTGCTATGTTGCCCAGGCTGGCCTCAAACTTCTGGGCTCAATCATTCTTCCTACCCTGGCTTCCCAAGTAGCTAGCACTACAGGTGTGCGCCACCACACCGGGCATAGTCTCAGGTTTTTAGCAGTGGTAAATAGCATATGTTTATTCTGTCAGTCACCTAATAAATATATACTATCTACCTACTATGTACAAGATACAGTGCTGGCACTGGAAGCTGTCAACAGTTTCTGTGCATTTTTGACTTATCACAATCCAGGCCAGGTTCATTGCCCTAAGCAACACGCATAGAGGCCAGTGAAGGACCCATTCATTATGGAGCACTTCAGGCAAAGTGTACAAAAGAGCTCCTTGCTCACACAGGAAAACAGCTGTGTGACCCTAGGCCTTTCTGCTTAGACCACATAGTATTTATTTCGCTTTCTGAATCATGCCCTATGGTGATATCTGCAGAGTTTCTTTGCCCCCCATAAATATGTCCACCAGTCAAATGAGCAATTATTTCTCAAGAGATAATTTTCAGTCCATAACAATGAACATGCTAAGGGCTTTGATACATAATCTCATTTCATTTAATCCTTACAACATCCCTCCGAAGCTGGTATTATTATTATCCCTACTTTTACAGATGAAGAAACTGAAGTGCAGAAAATGTGGAAATAAATGAAGATCACCCTAATGATAACAAGCAAAGACTGTTTACTGAGAACTTGCTACAGTGAGGAAGTTGGCCACCATCACTTGCACTGGGCAGAGATTCTAGCAGGCAGAGGAGTGGGAAAGCTTTATAGCAGAGAAAAGGGAAGGCTTCTGGTGCGCCCCAACTGGAGGCTGTTGGCATGGGGAAGCTGTAGGTGAGACAACTAGAAGTGGGGCATCCTATGTGATTGTTCAGATGTACATAGTTGGCTTTCTCTGGTTGGTCCTAAGTTGAAAGCTGGGGTGGGTGAGGGGCAAAAATGTGGAAGTTGTCAGTTACTAATCAAACCCCGGCCATTTTGGGCCAATGGGAGTTATTGTTTATTTCATGGACTGCCTGCTAGACATAGTAGTCTGACTGCCTGAACTGGTTACTGTAGATAGATTGACTTTCTGGACTGGTTTCCTCGGGTTGTGGGTCAGAATTTTATTTTCTATGTATGGTCTGGCCATTGTCCTCAAAATTTGAAACAACTAGTCTCTCAAGATTTGAAACAACTTGCTCATGAACAGATTTCAGAATTAATATTGAAATTCATGATGCAATGGAGAGTATGAATTTTACCATCTCAATACATTGTCTCTGTGGAAGGACCCCCAGGAAAAGGGTAGCAGAAATAACCAAGTTGGCAGATGTGATCATGCTTCAGCTGAATACCTGCCAATAGTGGACACTGTCTGTTGGTTTCCCATCAAACTTCATCCTCCTTGCTGACTAAAGGATGACTTTATTCAGTTATTAAATCCCGTAGTTAGCAGTAGGATTGACTCAGGAGAAATTTACCCTTTCTCCAACTCTAGGAATCTTTTTTTTTTCTAAGACAAACAGCATGTGACATTGCCCTGGTTTCCTTCCCCTCCACCCTCCAGGCATGAACACGTGACCTGATTTGGCTCAGAAAGAATGGAAGAGGATAGGAGTATTTCCCTTTCTGGCTGGGTAGCAACAAAGAAGAACATATGTGCCCCTTGTTTCTGGTTGCTATTATTGACCACAGGGCAACCAGCCTTAGGTGAAGTCAATGCTACGGATAACAGAATCAAAAGGCAAAAAAGAACCTGGGTTCAATAAATCAATAAATCACTGATTCAGCCAATTTTGTAGCTGTCCTTCCTCTGGGCTTCTGTTCCATGAAATAATACATTTTCTCATTGTTTAAGCCAGTTTGAATTGGGTTTTCTGATACTTAGAGCCAAAAGCACCGTAGATAACACAGCAGCCTAGCCATGAGTCTTTGCCTTCATACTGTGTCCCAAGTCCAGTGGTAACACCTGTGAACATTCAATGGAGCAAGGTGGTTAAGAGACATTGCACAAGACTCAGAATGCCTGCATTTGAACCCTGCTCTACCTCTTTTAATCGCTGACTTTAGGCCAGCTACTTAGTTTCTCTGTGCTTCACCCCTTTATCAGTAAACTGGGGAAAATGATAATACCTAACTCATAGAGTTAGGATTATAATAAGGGCTAAAATATGTCAAGTGCTCAGAACAGTGCTTGGAACATTATAACAGCATTAAAGTGTTGGTATTATTATTAAACACTTAGCAAATATTTTCTTAGCTTTCTTCCTTCCAGAATTCAAAAAAAATTATTTACATCATTTGAAACTTCATTTTCATTACTGAATCATTACATAATGATTCAAAAATCATTTTTATTACTGAAGCCAGTTAAGTCCAGGTTTTTTTCACCTCTGCTTCAAATGCATAGCTGGGCTTCAGCATCACAGAAGCAATCATAAAAAAAGGATCACTCTTTGCCTCCTTTCTCTAAACCCCTCGTGTTCTGACAATTGACATTTCCACCCTGTGTGGAACAGACCCATGTTTGCTTTCACTTAGCCTCTTCTAATGTCTTTTAACCGTCTTTTTTTTTTTTTTTTTTTTTTGAGACAGAGTCTCACTCTGCCGCCCAGGCTGGAGTGCAGTGGCTCAATCTTGGCTCACTGCAAGCTCTGCCTCCTGGGTTCAAGCCATTCTCCTGCCTCAGCCTCCCGAATAGCTGGGACTACAGGCACCCACCACCATGCCTGTCTAATTTTTTGTATTTTTAGTAGAGACTTGGTTTCACCGTGTTAGCCAGGATGGTCTCGATCTCCTGACCTCATGATCCACCCGCCTCGGCCTCCCAAAGTGCTGGGATTACAGGCGTGAACCATCTTAATAACTGCCATGTCAATATCTTTTCTTTTAAAATTGTTGAAAAGCTACTGCTATAGTAGCAGTGGCAATGCATTCTGAGGGAACTGCCACATAGCTCATTCCTGATCGCACCTGTGCTCTGTACCCCTCATCTATGATGATATCAAACCAAGAAAAGGAAAACTTACTACCCAAGAACTTGCTCTGTGTTTAGTACTATCCTAGTTGTTTTCACTAGTTCTTGAAGAATATTTCTATTAATAGCATGCATACAAATTAAGTGATTTTTAAAGAGTTTTGTATCAGTCAGAATAACCTAAGTTATATACAAGTAACCAAAAAGCCCCCAATTTTTGTTGGTATAGAGTAACAAAGGCTTGTCTTCCCCTTCAACCTACATATCCCCTTGAAGTAAGTGGGGGTGGGGGATCAGGGTCTATATGAGGAGTCTGCAAATGTTTTCTTAAAAGGTCACTTAGTGAATACTTTAGACTTTTAGGCTGTATAGTCCCTGTTGTAACAACTCAGTTTTGCCGTTGTCATTTCAAAGTATGCATAGACAAATGGGTATAGCTATGTTCCAATGAAGCTTTATTTACAAAAACAGGTGACCACAGGCTGTAGTTAGCTAACTACCACTGTATATCATCCTCACTCCAGGACCCAGAGTGGTGAAGGCGCCATCATTTGGAATACTGCTGATCATGGTGGCAGAAGGGAAAAGGATCATGGAGAATCTCTCACTAGTTTTTAAATGTTTCACCTGGAAGTGATCCCTGTCACTTCCACTCACATTTTATTGACATGGAAAATCATATGACCACACCTAACTTCCGTAGATGGGGGAGGAAGCAGTCCTCCTTGAGCGTAGAAGAAGAGAACAAGAAACACCGGTAAGCAGCCGTAATGTATATCACATGTTGCATCATTCTTCTGTTCATCTCTTTCTGTGGCTTTTTGTTGAACTTTATGTTCCTAGTTAAGGAAATGAGTTGCAAAGTTGTGGTTTACTCAATATTCTTACAGGTGTATTGCTCAGTTTCTGGATAAGCTGGGCCTCTTTACCTCCTTTTTCTGCTTTTCTTGTCCAGGCTGTAGGCTTGTTATTACTCTTCAACCAGAGCACTAAAGAGTTAGAGGGAAAGTGAAGCATAATGCAAATTCATTCACCTCAAGTGTGGTCTCTGGGCCTTGCCCTACCACACAGGAAAGTCCCTTCAGTGGGCTTATTGTCAGACTTGTCTGAAGTTTGCATATTATTGACTATTAGCTAATTCACACAGTCTATTCAGAGTAACTCTTCTTAGGGAGCAATGTCTGGCCTGTGTTGGACAGCTATACATATATTAGAAGGGTGTGTGTGTGTGTGTGTGTGTATGTGTGTATGTAGGGATGAAGATTAGAGAACGTAATTTGGTCAACCTTCTCCATAGCTTCATTTGCATCTCATTACAGTTTTCTGCTATTTCCTCTTTACATTTTCTCTCCTTTTCTTCCCAATGAACCCCAATGTTTTCAGAGAATAAAAGTTAGGTTGAAGAGAGTAAGAGATAAAGATAACTTTTTCGTTAAATTTCCTTTGCCTATTATATGCCTAATCATACCCTCCTCCAAATTCCTTTCTTCCTTTCTCCCTCCCTCCCTCCCTTCCTTCTTTCCTTCTTCCATTTATCTATCCATCCAATGTCCAAATGAGTGTCTACTGTTTGCCAGGCCCTGTACTAGGCAAGTCATGGGTATATATAAATGCGACTGACAGAGACACAGTCCTTTGCTTTATGGAGCTAATAACTTTAGTGGGCAAAAATTATGATAATTGATAAGAGACCTGAAGAATACTGGAAATTGGAGGATTGCAAGGGAGTAGGTGGTGATGGCATCTACCTTATGGAAGGTCTTAAAGCATTAGAGGGAAGGGTTCCTGTTGTTTTGCATGAATGAAGATAGTATGAAGGAATTTTATTCAAATGTTTTTGTTCTTTAGTCTTTTGCTTCCATTGTTTATGCTTGTGCCATCTTTAGTCTTGCTTGGAGAATGGCAAACAGCCAGCAAGTTCTCAGTAGATTTCCCACTTGTCATAGGTTTCTCCTGTATCCTTAAAGATCAAATTGCCTTTAGGCTGACTTCTGATCCTTGCCAGAAAGAGCTGACCCTTTCTCCACTCATCTGTGCAAACCTTTACTCAGGTGAGACTTTCACACAATTTGAATAAAAGAACTAAAACTCTCCAGTAACTAAAAGGAGTAAGAAAGGCGTAAGTGTTTTATTTTGTTGCCTCCAAAGCTCAAGCCTATTATTTGAGATTTTTATGTTCTCTTATCATTTTGGTTTTATTTCATTTTAATTTTTTGTGGAAAAAATGTATGTCTAATTGGAATGCAGACCAAAATAAAATTATTAAAGTGGAAAAATATTTTAAGAAAATAATGTTTACATAAAATCAGCACAATGTCCAAACAAACAAAACCATATATGTACAGCGAAAACACATTTATTTTAAAAACTGAAAAAAATGCTATTTCATATTATAGGATTTCCAGAAAGTATGCTCCTTTTGTTTGCTCATTAGGAATTTTTTTTTTAAATAAGATATTTTGACTTAAACTGTTTCTATGAACTCTGTTAAACCAAACATAACTTGTTTTTTTCTTGATGGCTCCGAGCCATGATTATTAATTCAGGTGATTCTGATTTTCTGTTATGTATTGATGCCTTCAGTGCCTACGAGAGAGTTGTAGGACAATTTGCCTTAATAGGAGTAACAGAATCCTTTAAAAGTGTTTCCATGAAAACTTATTTATAGGTTTTGCTGTTTGGGGGTTTTGTTTTATTTAATGTCTCCTTCATTATTAAGGATGTCAGACATCCTTCCTCCCACATATTGTCTGTTTCTAGTAACCAGAAAGCTAACAATTTACTATTTTTTATTTATGTTGAGCATATTTATTAGGATAAACTTGTATGCACAGGTAAACATTTAGAATAAACTAACAGTGGCTAAAACAAAAAACTTATTTACATGCCATGCATGAGAATTCCAGAGATATGCAGCACAAGACCAGTATGGCACATCTTGAATTTCATAGGCATTCAGGCTCCTTTAGCTCTCTGCTGAAATATCCACAGGGTGTAACTCATGTGTCCAAGATGGTTCCTAGAGACAACAGACCAGAGTTCCGGGCAGCAGACTGGAAGGCAGGAAGGCAGGAACACAAAGGGCTGGGTCCCACCATGGTGGGGTACAACCTAGACTTCCTTTACAACAACATTTCTGCTTGTATCCCATTGCTCAAAAGTTTGTCATACTTATAATTTTAAGAATACTGAGAAATGTAGTTTCTATCTGAGTACATGAGTTCCTTGAATAAAATTGAGTTTCTGATAACAAGTAAAAATAGAAGAAGGGCTGTTGGGGTCAACCATTAGCAGCCTCTGCCATATTCCAATATCAAATATCCAAACCTATGAGAAAATTATGGGCTGGGTGCGGTGGCTCACACCTCTAATCCCAGCACTTTGGGAGGCCGAGGCAGGTGGATCACCAGGTCAGGAGATCGAGACCATCCTGGCTAACACAGTGAAACCCCGTCTCTACTAAAAAATAGAAAAAATTAGCCAGGCATGGTGGTGGGCGCCTGTAGTCCCAGCAACTTGGGAGGCTGAGGAAGGAGAATGGTGTGGACCCGGGAGGCGGAGCTTGCAGTGAGCCGAGATTCCACCAATGCACTCCAGCCTGGGAGACAGGGCGAAACTCCGTCTCAAAAAAAAAAAAAAAGAAAAAGAAAAAAAAGAAAAGAAAAGAAAATTATGTAGGGATTTTGAGTAATGTGGATTTCTTCTAGGAAGTAAAATGAATAGCGTTTAGTGCATGGACTTACATATTTTAATCATTATAAGGCCTTCAATTTTTTTTCCAGATTCTCTGGGTTCTGAATACATTTGCTACATAAACAGCATTTGAATAACTGAGGTACTACTGTGGCTGAAATGAACACTTCTATATAAAATCCTGCAGCAGAATTCAAGCAATTCTACTTTGCCACATCATGCCGATGCATTCCAAAGTTTCCTTTCAAAATATATGCTTCCAGTATGTGCAAGAATTATATATGGCCTGAACAATTTGGATTGGATCCTTATATTCAGTCACATCCACTTCCTTTATCACTGTTCCTCAGCTTACACAATTTATGCCAGGACTTACTAGAAATAAGTTTTTCACATTACATTACATAACTCCTAGAGTATAAACAAAACCTATTTGGTGTATTCCCTATATCTCTCTGAACTGATTCCTTGCAATGTTTGAAGGCTTGGAGTGAAGAAGGTATTCATGAACATAAGATGTCAATTTGTGTGTTTGATATATTTGTGTTTGGCAAGGATTGCTGTGGGCATTATTTCTTTGGTTCCTCAATATTTGGTTTAAAATCAGAAGCAACATTTGCATTAGTTAAACATGTATCCGATTTAGAGCTGGGTCTTTTGTCCCCCTCTTCTTAAGTGAATTAGTTCTCTGGGTAACTCTCATGCTGGCACTCGTAGTCCTTTGATGAATTGCACAGGCTGGATTTGAACTGCCCTGATCTAGCTGTGCCCACGAATGTGGCTTTTGTGTCTGAAGCAAATGGAAAAATTGGAAATAATGTTGAGCTCACTGCAGAGCTGATGAGCAGCTGTTATGAATTAATAAAGCATGGGTTGTATACAACTACCTTACCAGGTGTCAGATATTTTGAGTATCTTCCTGCTAAGGACGGGTAGATCATTCTAGTTAAATGTCAGGGACTCTTGATGTAGGATTTCCAGCCTTCTGAGAAGAAAGTGTCTCCCTGGCCCTCCCGCCCCACAACCATCTCCTGCATCTCAAGCTGTCCACCACAGTAAGAGTCTGCCAATCCCAGCCAAGCACGAGGAGACAGGTGCCTGAGCTGGGGCAGATGATGCAAAGTTCTTTGTCTTCTACATTTGACATAATAACCTGTGTTCACTCTGTTTTGCTCTGGCATCTTAGCCATTCCTTGCCTCAATGATTTCACATGATGTTTTAGCAGTGAGAGTAGATGTTTCTTAATGTAGCATTAAAAGTAAAAGGGGATGGACACCCTAAATACCCTGACTTGATCACTAAAATTATACACATGTAAAACAATTTTTATGTACTCCATAAATTTGCACAAATATTTTAAACAAGTAAAAGTTGAAGTAACAAGAATAGCACAAGGGCTCCCCTGCCACACCCTCTACAGCCATGCGCCATCACCGTGCACTCACGACTGCAGGGGAAGAGCCTGCTCAGCACTGGGGCATGATGAGAGTGGCTGAGACCCAGTCCCCGCCTCAGGTGCTATAAGCTAGTGGTAGAGGTGGGGAGAAGCTATAGTGAGTACCACGAGGGACTTATCTTGACCTGATCTAGCTCCAGCTGTGGAGGAGCTTGGGTTGACATGGGGCAAGAAGGGAAAGGATGGGTGTATTAGTTTGCTTGGGCTGGCATAGCAAAATGCCACAGACTGGGTGGCCTAAACAACAGAAATTCATTTACTTGCAGTTCTGGAGGCTCGAAGTCCTAGATCAAGGTTTTGACTGATTCAGTTCCTGGTGAGAGCTCTCTTCCTGGCATTCAGTTGGCCTCTTTCTTACCATGTCCTCACATGGTGAAGCAAGAGAGACCTGTCTGGTATCTCTTTTTATAAGGACACAAATCCTGTTGGATCAGGGACCCATACTTAAGACCTCATTTAACCTTAATTACTTCTTTACAGGCTCCATCTCAAAATACAGCCACACTGGTGATTAGGGCATCAACATGTGAATTTGGGGAGGGACACAAAAATTTAGTCCATAATAACAGGTTTGAGATGAAATGCCCAGATGGATCAATCCACCTCTGAAATTTCATTCTTGTTGTCTGAAAGATTTACATAAAAACCAATGGCTTATTCACTTCAATATTCTGACTGGCATGGCTCCCCCACCTCCTAGCTTAGAACCTCGGCCTCAGACCTACTTCCACACGAGGAGATGGAGGATGCTCATGCCAGTTCTAGAAGGAGTGACTGCCTGAGGGGGGAGTTGAGATAAAGATGTCCTGATTGAACTCGAGACTGCACTCAAGAATGACCCCATGTCCAGAGCTGAAACCAGACAGACCTCGGGACTCAGATAAAAATATTTAAAATAGGAAGTTATCCAAAAAATATGTTGTATGTGGTTGCTGTACAGTGGGTACAGGGGACATAAAAAAAAGAGGGCTGTGTAAAGGTAAGAGGGCTGAAGAGCAAGATCCAACTGAAGAGCAAGACCTGCACCCTACACAAAGACACCCTGTCTGTCCCTCCCCTAGCCCTCAAAGCTGCTGTCAGGGTTCACCCAACAAGATTTTTAAGGTCTCTTTGTGCATGTGAACAGACACCATGGGAATTTCTTGTTCTCCCCATTCCTCCTGATATGCTTCAGCTGTGTCCCCATCCAAATCTCATCTTGAATTGTAGCTCCCGTAATTCCCGCGTGTTGTGGGAGGAACCCAGTGGAAGATAATTGAATCATGAGGGTGATTTCCCCCATACTGTTCTTGTGGCAGTAAATAAGTCTTATGAGATGTGATGATTTTATAAAGGGTTTCCCCTTTCACCTGGCTCTCATTTTCTCTTGTATGCTGCCACGTAAGCCTTCCGCCATGATTGTGAGGCCTCCCCAACCACATGGAGCTGTCGGTCCATTCAGCCTCTTTTTCTTTATAAATTACCCAGTCTCGGGTATGTCTTTATCAGCAGCTTGAAAACAGACTAATACACCTCCCCAGTGGGTCATCCACAGCCAGCAGCTGGAAATGGGGGAAGCAGGTGTGGTGGATTGAACCAATAGTGGACTGAACTTTGACCTCTGGACATGTGTTATAATGCTTTCTAGGTCCTGGTTCCTAGAGAGAGGTTAAGAGTTCTACAACTCCAGAAGAAATATAGCCCTCTCCCAGGTAAGCCATGTAGCACAGCTCCAGAGGGTGCAATTCCCACTGAAGTCTGTGAATGATGCCCATGGTGTTGTGCAGTGTGCATGCTGCATGACCATTCACAGTGACCCTGCCTATCCCAGTGATTCCTGCTCCCAAAGGAATCAATCACTGTACTCACCATCTCTGGCAATAGCAGGAATGGAAACAGTGCTAATAATGACAAGGCCAAGATTTATTCAGGTGCTTATGCAAAGATATATTATTTTGCATACTGTTTTATTGCACATATTGGAAGTGACTTTCATGGATCTCCACTTTTCAGATTCCTTCCAGCTTTGCCAGGGGTAATTTGCCCAAGAAGCACAATTATTTATTCCAATTAAATGCTAATTTCACTCCCTTTAATCTAAATCTAAATCTCCTCTAGGAAAAATAGGTTAATAATTCTTCTATTAACAAGGATGATTTGATCTAGTCTACAGTGGGCTCAAAATGTGCAAAATTATTTAAATTAGGGCAGGAAGCTAAAAAATATCCCTGATGCCTTCAAAGCAACAAGATTTTTCCTTAATTATTTAAAATTTAGCAGTGGCGTGTACTGAGTCTCTAAACCAATGGTTCTTAAAGTGTGGTTCCTAAAAGCAACAAGATTTTTCCTTAATTATTTAAAATTTAGCAGTGGTGCATACTATTACTGAGTCTCTAAACCAATGGTTCTTAAAGTGTAGGTTCCTCAAATTGTATCATCAGCATCACCTGGGAACTTTGTTAGAAATAAAGAGTCTTAAGTCCTACCTAAGACCTGCTGAATCAGAAACTCTGGGAGTGGGCCCAGCAACCTGTGCTTTAACAAGACCTCCAGATGATTCTGATGCACAGGCCAAGTTTGAGGAGCAGTGTTCTGGATCTAAGATAGTGATGCTAGTCTTGGCTGTATGTTAAGGTCACTTGGAAAGTTCTTAATATGATGCCCAGGCCACACCCCAGGCAAATCAGAATCTCTGGGGGTGGAGCCCAGATGTAATTTCCCCAGGTGATTGCAGTGTGCGTCCAAGGTTAACAACCACTGCTTTACGAGCAATAATTCTAAAAGTTAAGTGTGTGTGAAAAAGACTTGAGATACTTGTTAAGGACAAGACGTGCTCCTGGGGATTCTGATTCAGTAGATCAATGGTGAGGCTCAGGAATTCATATTTTTAGCCAGTAGTCCAGGTAATGCTGCTGCACGAGATGCATGGGCCACTCCACAAGGAACACAGTGTACTTAGAGCCAGACCGCTTAAATAGTCTTGAGGAAGGACTGTGCTTACTAGTGGGAAGTCAGAAACCATAGCTCTGAAGACTTAGGGTTGTATGTCAAAAGACTTCGACAGATGACTGCATGAACAAGGTAGGAAATGGAACTGCAGGTGCAGAAAGGTAATGAGGCTGTTTAATTGTGATGTACTTGTCAACCAGTACCTTTATTTGTCTTGGGAGCTCATGAGCTCTCTTTGTGAGAGAGACTGACCCGAATTACCCCTTCCATTGTATGGTTCTGTGCTGGACACTTTGGCTGGCACACCCTAACAAAGTGAATCCACAAACAAGAAGCAAAGTAGTCACATGAAAATAACACAGATGGGTGGGGCATGGCGGCTCATGCCTGTAATCCCAACAGTTGGGGAGGCCAAGGTGGGTGGATCACCTGGGGTCAGGAGTTCGAGACCAGCCTGGCTAACATGGTGAAACCCCGTCTCTACTCAATGATACAAAAATTAGTCAGGTGTAGTGGTGGGCACCTGTAATTCCAGCTACTCGGGAGGCAGAGGCAAGAGAATCACTTGAACCTGGCAGTGAACTGAGATCATGCCACTGCACTCCCGCCTGGGTGACAGAGTGAGACTCCATCTTGAAAATAAAAAATAGTAATAAATAACAAATAAATAACACAGACTTTGGAGTCAAGCAATTTGAATTTGGATTTAGACTTGAATCTGCATGTCACCATTTGCTGTCCATGTGGCCTTGGAAAGTTACTTCTCTCTCTGACTCTGTTCTGATCTGTCAAACGAGAATATTGATACCTACCTTACAGAGTCATTATGAAGATTAACATGAAAAGCACTCAGCACCCAGTTGGCTCACAACAAAGGTTGATTGTTATTTTGAAGTGTTAAATGTCCCATCACCATTTATCAACCAGAGTCTGTGTTCTAATTTACTGTACCGGATGCTGTCCAGTAGTTGTGACATCTCGGAAATTCCTCCAGCTCCTCTGCATTGACTCACAGAATTCACAACAGGAACAGACATGAAAACTCGCCATCATCTTTTAAACTAAGTAAAAACAACTAAGACTGGATAATGTAAGCCATGTTTTTTATCTACATAAGCACTGCACTTGATTAAGTCCTCTGAACTATTCTCCTAGCATCAGTTGAGCAAACTATACCCATAGCAATTTGGCTGGTAAAAAGTTAACTTGGGAAAAGAATCTTAAGTACTTTCCCAGCTGTGTTCTAATTGCATGTTTAGAAAGTATGCATACATTTTTTAGTGTGGTAACATCAAGGATAGATGTTGCTAAAGAGAATTTTAAGTGATTCATGCCCTGTTTTCTTATTCAGGAAAGCTTTTTCTAACTTTCTTCTGATAAGCCTACAGAAATAAAAGAGAATATGGCAGAGGAAGGCATTAAGAATTAAAGTCAGGAAAGAATTCAAGAAGCTACCCAGTTTATTTTTTGAGTTTCAGACAGAAGGGTCTAGCCTGACCCTCATAAGGATCAAATGAGGCAGATGGAGGCAGTTCGTCTCTCAACCTAAATTCTTGGTGAAGTCCCTTATGGCTCAGCTGCAAGCCTCCTGCCACAGGACACACACATTTCCTCTAGTGGGTTTGGGGGTGGAGAGCAGCTGGTATCACTCTCTTCATAATTACCCCGTATACTTAAAGAAGACAATTGAGTCATCCTTTATCCTCTTTTTTTCCAGGAAAAAAATCCAGTTCCTTAAAACTTACCTCATAGGTTCTGTTTTCCAACCCTTTAATCATTGTGTCTTTTGTGTGCCCTGGCCAAGTCCCCTGCTTCCTCTTAGACCTGGACCTGGTCCCTGAACAAGGACCTGACTGTGCTGACAGGAATAGGAAAGCCCCCCTGTTTCCACACTCACTTGTAAGCCAAGAAAGTAGGGAACAGCCATCCCTGGCATTATTCTAGGTGTGGGAAACTCTGCTGTCCACAGGAACAGGCAGGAGCATACACTGCATGGGTGAGGATTGTGTCAGAAGAAAGAATGTGCACAGCCTGGCCAAAGAGGCCAGCCCTGCTTGGCTACAGTGGTCTGCTGCCCTGAGGCACGTTGTTGCCAGGTCTTCTGATTTTTCTAGAAAAGTTCAAAATCTGGACTTTAAAAGTATCTGCTTTTTTTTTTTTCCAATGTTGTCTACCATCTCAAAAATATTTAAACAATCTGTGGGCAAATAAAACATGTCTGGAGGCTGAATCGGGTCCTTGGGCCTCTTAAGAAATTCTATTCCAGTTAATGTAGTATAAACAAAGGCCAGTCAGGTGTGGGTGGGAGCCTGGGGACAGGTTAGGAACACAGATAGAAGGGCAACTCATGTTTAGCAAGAAACAACCATAATAATGAACAGCTGTAAATACTCATTTAGATGAGGAAAAAGAATTATTAATAAAGTACTGAAATAATTACCATTTTAATTCAGTGCCTGGAGAATAGTAAATGTTCAATAAATGTTTGCTAATAAATACCTTGCTTTTGAATATTGTTTTGCCATTATGAAATACTTTATAATTTCTCTGCTTCCTTAGAACAACCCTGAGAGGTAAGATTATTATTCTTCCCATTTTCATTACCTGCAGAGGTCATGCCCCTAGGAGCAGCAGAATTGGAGCTTCAATCCGCATGCTTGATTCGCTATTTCTCCCTCTTGGATCTTGTCTTCCCAAAACCTTGCAGGTGGGTATCAGTGGACACCTGGGTATGTAATGTGATCTGAGAGTCCACCCTCCCCTCTTTCCTACAAAGAACCACTTCTCACACGTGGTTAAAGAACAAAAACAAAACTGAAAGCAAATAAAAGGATCGTGAAAATTAGGAATTCCCTTCTACTCTCCTCCAGCCACCAAACTCTACAGGAACTCTTTAAAGACAATCCCCTTTTACTTTTCTTTATTATTATTATTTGTATAGACAGGGTCTTGCTCTGTCGCCCAGGCTACAGTGCAGTAGCACGGTCATAGCTCATTGTAACCTCAAACTCAGGGGCTCAAGGATCTTCCCACCTCGGCCTGCCAAATAGCTGGGACTACAGTTGCTCACCACCACACCTGGCTAATTTTTTAATTTTCTGTAGAGACGAGGTCTCACTATGTTGCCCAGGCTGGTTTCAAACTCCTGGGCTAAAGTGACTCCCACAACCTTGTCCTCCTAAAGTTCTGGGATTACAAGCATGAGCCACCACACCCAGTAAAGACGACTCTTATAATCAGCCTATGTAAATGTATAGGTATTTTATGGGATGTATGTATGTGTTTCTGTGTGTGTATTGGTACATAAATGGTAAGATTTTATAATTTCTTTTATTCTTTGCTTTTTTTTTCTTTTTTTCGAGATGGAGTTTTGCTCTTGTCACCCAGGCTGGAGTGCAATGGTGCGATCTCAGCTCACTGCAACCTCCGCCTCCCAGGTTCAAGCAATTCTACTGCCTCAGCCTCCCGAGAAGCTGGGATTACAGGCACCCGCCGCCATGCCCAGCTAATTTTCGTATTTTTAGTAGAGACGGGGTTTCATTCACCATGTTGGCCAGGCTGGTCTCAAACTCCTGACCTGAGGTGATCCGCCTGCTTCAGCCTCCCAAAGTGCTGGGATTACAGGCGTGAGCCACCGCACCCGGTCTCTTTGCTTTTTTTTAAGTTAAGACTGTAATTGGAATAACTTTCCACATCAATACATTTGGAACTGCCTTCTTTTTAACCAAATCCTTGATGGATTTAGGTTTTAGTCTTTTATTAATAATGTTTCAGTGAATAACTCTCACTGTGCATCATTTCACACATGTGGAAGTAAATCTATGCAATAAATACAGTTAGAATTACTAGATTCAAGGATGTGCAGGTTTTTAGTTTTTAAAGCTTGCCAAATTGCCCTTCATAAAGCCCACATCATACCCTCACAATCAATGTATAGAGTGCTATCATCCTATTTCATAAAAGCTTTACTTTTCAGTTTATTCATCCACCTCCACGCTCACACACTCAACAGCCCCAAACTGTTCAGCTTCGGAAATGCAAAATTCAAACGTACACCTCGTCCATAACTTTTATCCAACTACTCCCATTACACGCCCACGCCTTCCCCAGTAGTTGGTTGCTGCATTCCCTTCCTCCTCCCATCACACCTAGCTCTGTGATCTGTCACTTCATCCTGGATCAGGCCAACCATTGCCACCTCCAAGCCAACATCCTAGCTACCAAGTGCTCCTAGAGAGAAATTACTCCACCTGGGCTGCTCCAAATTCATATTCCCCAACCTCACCTGGGCCCTCCGCACTGCTCCTTGTGATCAATGCTCCCTTCCCCGGAAGAGTTTTCAAAGCTTTCCATTCTCCTGGGAACTCCCTCCCCACCAACGGATGGCCACCCTTCCACCTTCCTCGGGGAAATGATAATCCCATTTTTCTTCCCCCTCTCCTCCACTCTTCCTCTCTCCCTTCTCCTTTCCCTTGTCACTTAAGCCTCTTCTAGCCTCTCTCATCTAAAAAGCCTCTCTCTTGACTCTGCTCTACCTCTTCCTGTCACTCTCTGGTCTCTCGCCCTGTTCATGGCCTCACTTCCTGTGAGAGAATCCACGCCGTGATTATTCCATGCCATCTCACATTTAGTCTCCAAACCTCTGAAGTCTGACTTCAACCATCACAATTAAAATTGCTCTTGTATGCACCCAGTAAGCTGACAGTAATTACTGTCAACCTCCTGCCACTTGACCTCGTGGCAGCATTGGACAATCTTCCATCCTCCTTCATGAAACGGCCTTTTGTTCCTTTAGCTTCTGGCACCTCATCTCTTGCCACACACCACCTCCTGTCTGTGCTGCAGCCTTATTCAGCTCATGACACTTCCTCATGTGGTGGATGGGGTGTTGACTCCTCAACTCTCCGAGTGATTAGTCTAAACCAGACATAGTGATCTCACTCCCCTAGCTAGCAATTTGATCCGGAAGAAGTATGTGACCCAAGCCTGGCCAATAAGACATGAGAAGTTGTCTGCTTGGGATCAAAAGAGATTTTTTTCATTATTATTCCTAAAGGGTCATGTGGGAAAGACAATGTATCTTCTTATGCCGAGGATGGAGCAGAACACAGGGAGGAGGGAAGAGCCGGGAGAACACAGAGCAGAGGAGCTCAGCCATGTGGACTCTGCCTGAGGCCACACTGCAGAGGACCTCTTGTTATGTAAGATCCTAAATTGGCTCATGGCTTAGCCAGCTTGAGTGAGGCTTTATTTGCTTGAAGGCATTTGAACCTATACACCATATTCACCTCTCCATTTGTATGTGTTGTTTCTTCTGCCTGGAACCTTTTTACGACCGTTTATCTCCTCTTTCCTACTCATCCATGAAGCCTCAACTCAGGCATACTTCTACCAGGGGGCCATCTATGGTCCCTCAAGAGAAGGCATCTTTCCTTTGTGCTCCTATAGTACTGTGTGAGAATAGAAGTATAATAACTTACTTGGGCCAGTGTGGTGGCTCATGTGGGTAATCCCAGCACTTTGAGAGGCCAAGGTAGGGGAGAACTACTTGAGACTAGCAGTTCGAGACTAGCCTGGGCAACAAAGCGAGATGCCCCCCAACCCTGCGCATTTCCATACAAAGTAAAAAGGAAAAAAAAATAGCCTAGCACAGTGGTGTGCACCTATAGTTACAGCTACTTGGGAGGCTGGGGTAGGAGGATTCTTTGAGCCTACAAGTTGGAGGCTGCAGTGAGCTATGATTGTGCCACTGCACTCCAGCCTGGGTGACAGAGCAAGATACTGTCTCAAGACTGTAATTCTTTGAGGAGGGAGATGACTTTCAGCACCCAGCATAGTGCCTGGCACATAGTAATTGCTCATTAAATATCTGCTAAAAGAATAAATATTACTTTCATTGATCTAACCATCACTTTTTATGGTAATAACAATATTGGCAAAGACTCATGGAAATGAGCACTTCCCACACTCATAGCTGATGGTAGAGTTTTTCTAAATTGCAACTTGACAATATGTTTTAGAGTCAAAAAAAAGTATACCAGAATGCCACTTCTAAGAATTTATCATTACAAAATAATCAAGATTTATTTATATATATGTGCAGGACTGTCTTGTTCTTAATGGTGAAGCATCAAAAGCAATCTACAACAGTAGAGTGGACTGGTTAAATGAATTCTAGTATATCTATATACTGCAGTACTATGCAGCCAACATTTGGTGTTTCTGAAAAATATTTAATCATTTGGGAAAATATTTACATTATATCATTAAGTGAAAAAGCATGTAACAAAAGCTATAACCAAGTGTGGTTCCTGTTTCTAAATGTACAGAACAAAGAAGACTAGAGTAAGGAACAGTGGCTGACATCTGTAATCTCAGTTGTTTTGGAGGCTGAGGTAAGAGGATCACTTGAATCTAGGAGTTCGAGACCAGACTGGGCAACATAGCAAGACCCTATCTCAACAAGAGCAAGAAACAGCACAATCAGCCAGGCATTGTAGTGCGTGCCTATAGTCCCACCTACTAGGGAGGCTGAGGTAGGAGGATAGCTTGAGCCTGCGAGGTCAAGGCTTCAGTGAGCCATGACTGTGTCACTGCACTCCAGCTTGGGTGACAGAGCGAGACCCTATCTGTGAAAAAGAAAGAATGAAAGAAAAAGACTAGAACCTGTGCACTAATATTTCAATAGTGGTTATCTGAATGGTAGGATTGTAATTTTAATTTCTTCTTCATGCTTTTCTAAATTCTCAATAATAAATATGTATTTTTAAAAGCTGTTAAAATTAATACTAAGAATAGAAAAGAAAGGTGAGAAGAAGGAAGAAAGAACAGAGAGAGGTGAAAAGAGAAGAGAGAAAAAATAAGAAGATGGGACTCTGAATCAGGATAATTGAGTTTTAATCCTAGCTTTACCATTAAGAGGCCATCCAGTTCAGGCTAAGTCATTTAGTCTTTATCCCTCAATATTTCACTCAGCAAATGGGAATAATAATATTTACCCTACCTTATGGAATTTTTTTCGATACAAAAAAGTATATGAAGGGGCTTTGAAAAAATGTATATATTTTGTAATATCAGATGGCATTTTTATTCACACAGATATTGTTTAATCACAGCTACCCTTTCTATAATTTAAGCCCTTAAACACATTTTTTATCTAAATAATGAAATCCAATCCATTATTTCCTATGTGGCTTTCCAAGCATTTGAGAAATGTCAAGAGTTTCATTCAGTCAATAAAGGTGTCTGTTTTATTGAAACAAAAAAATAAAAATTTCTTCCACTTACCAAAACATCTGAAATCACCATCTTCCTCATTCCTTTAAGTTGAAGTACTGATTGTTGCATGCCAAAATAAAAAGTTATATAAAAACTGGAGCATTTCTTTCATGCTTTACATTCTGTAATATAAAACATGTGACCAGTGGTTTGTAAAGAGAAAAGAGAAGATGCCTTGAAGAGCTAAGTCATAGATCACCACTTTGGGGAAATGTACTTTCCATTTCAATGAGAGAATCTGAGTGGACAGAGGTTACCTTACAACCTCAGGTACTTGGAATTACACAACTTAATAGCATTTAATATTCTCTATGGGTTAGCCTCAAACTGCTGTTATAAGATTATTATGTAAAACACATACTACCCTTCAGCCAAACTGGAATACATTAGACTCTTATTGCTTGAAAATATAACATTTATTTTGTATTTTTGCCAATCAAATAGGTATAAAATGGTATCTTATTGCATTCTTGGTTGGTATTTCTCTCATCACTAATGATACTGAACATATGTTTGTATGTTTGATTGTATTTGTTTCCTTTTCTGATAAATGTCTTTTATTATCATTTCTTTTTCTTATTTTGTGTATTTTTTCTTGTTGATTGGTAGAATCTATGTATTCTTGATACTAATAATGTGTGTATGGCAAGTATCTTTTCTCAATTTGACATTTTTCTTTTCATTTTAAGATATCTTTTGATAAACAAAATATATTAATTTTAATACAACTGATCAATGTTTGTAGCAGACACTTTTGAAAAATCTTGCATATCTTTCCCTATCCTAGGGACTAAATCATATTTATTTATATTTTCTAATATGAATTTTAAGGTTTTATTTTTCAAATTTAAGTCCTTAATCCATCTTGAGTTGATTTTTGTATGTGGTAAGAGTAGGAATCTAATATCACTTTTTTGCATATTTTTATTTTCCTACTGACCTGATATACTACTTCTGCTATCATCAAATTTTGATTGATGTGGAGGGATGCTTCTAGGCTCTTTATTCCACTGGTTAATTTGTCTGTCCCTTCAAAAATATAAACTTATCTTAGTAATTGTAGCCTTATAATATAATCCTTACATCATTTTTTAGGCACCTTAGGGTTTTCTATGCAGACAAGCATTGTGCATGTGTGTTTTACCATCTTGCTTTGTAATTCTGTAGCCCTCTGATTTTCTTTTCTTCCCTTATTACATTGGCTAGGACCTCCATTATGATATCAATTAGAAATGGTAACAATGGACACCTTTACCTTGTTTCCAATCTTAATGGGAAAATATTCAGTTTTTCACCATTATGAATGATGTTATCTATAGGTTCTTTGTAGATGGCCCTCATCAATTTGAGGAAGTTCCCTTCTATTCCTAGTTTGCTGACTATATTTATCATGGCCCGAAGGTGAACTTTTTCTAATGCCTTTTCTGTATCTATTGGGACAACCATATGGTTTGTTTTTTAATACACTTATGTGGTGAATTGCATTTATTGATTTTTCAATGTTACAGTATACTTACATTCCTGGTATAAATTCTACTTTTTCATGATGTATTATCTTATAAAAATATGATTAAAATATGATTGAATGTAGTTTACTAATATTTAAAAATAATTTTACATTTATTTGTCTTTGTATTCTATTTATCCCATCTGTTCTTGGATTCTTTTTTTCTTCTGCCTAGAAAACTTCCTTTAACAGTTCTTGTAGAGAACATCTATCTGCTGGTGATGAATTCTCTCAGGTTTTGTTTATCTGATTTTCTGGATATAAAATTTTACACTGACAATTTTCTTTTTCTTTCAATACTTTAAAGATGTCAAATCATTTTCTTAGTCTTATGTAGTTTCTGACAATAAGTCAGTTGTTTTCTAACTTTGTGCTTCCATGTCTTCTTTCCCCTCTATGCTTACTTTTAAGATTTTCTGTCAGTGATTTTCAGAACTTTATAATGTGCCTTTGTGTAGTTTTTTGTTGTTGTTGTTTACTCTGCTTGTGTTTGATGCAATTTTAAAATATGATTGTTTACACTTTTCACTGTATTTTATATTTTTTAGTCATTGTTCCTCTAAACTTTTTTTGTCTCTCCATGTCTCTACTCTCCTTCTGGAATTCCAATTGCATATATTTTAGAAAACTTGATATTGTCCCACAGATCAATGATACTCTGTTATTTTTTTCTTCAGTCTTTTTGTTCTCCATGTAGTTCATTTTGATAGTTCTGTCTTCAAACTAACTAACCTTTTCTTCTGAAGTATCTTGTCTCTTAGTAATCCCATCCAGTAATTCGCATTTCATGTATTATAGTTTTCACTCCTAGAAGTTTAATTTTGATTTCTAAAATATATTGTATTTATCTTCTTATCATTTTAATGTTCACATTGGGGACTGCATTTGGAGTCTCATACCACCAGGCTCAGTTTGGACTTTTTCTCCCTGCACTATGGCCTGGAATCTCTCTCTGGAATAATCACAGAGGTTACCCTGACTATTGTTCAGTGTCTAAAAACCATCGAAGTATATATATTTGCCTGTTTTTTTAGTGATTTAATGCAGGAGGGCCACCCAGTCCCTGTTACTTCATTATAGCCATGGCCATCATTTGGGAAATATATTTTTGCTGGGTATAGAACTCTAGGTTGACAATATTTTTGCTTTCAGCATGCTAAAATATGTTTTGATTTTCAGCAGGTTAGAGATGTTATCTTCTGGCTCATGGTTTTGACAAGAAATTAACTATTACTCTGTTTCTAGTAACTTTTATCCCTGGGAATAGGCCAAATTTTCCTGCTGCTTCTCATGTCTAGTATTTTTTATTGGATGCTGGACATTTTTGTTCTACATTCTCGTATGTCTGGATTTTGTTTTCTTTCCAATTTCTGTCTCCTCAACTTCGTGAGATCTTTGTACTTTGTTTGGATTCTCCTACCTGTGGCATGGTCCAGAGTGTGTCTCTATATAGAAAGCCAGAATGATCATAGGACCAATTTATTTGATTTCTTTTCCTCAGGGATCACTTACATGTGCTGCTTATTTTCCAATATCTGAAGGTATTGTTTTTCTACATTATGTTCAGTTTTCTAGTTGCTCACAGTCAGAGTGCAAGTTCAGTACCAGTTACTATGACACTTTTGCCAGAAGCAGAAATTTCATTACATTATTAAAAATAACTATCCAACTAAAAGCAAATAATAAATAAGAGTTTCCATACATTAACCAAAGAAGAGTTTGTCATGAAGCATGAATTATCATTAATCCAATCCCACACCCCTCAAGTCCTTTTCAAAATAAGTTTTTTAAAAAGCAATTTCACATTTGTGTTTTCTAGTATTACACACAATGCTGAAAGCCCACATCTTTAGCAATATATAATTTTTGCTACAACACACAATTGTGGGGCTGGTATACAACCTTTATTTTTCTCTGTCGTGGCCTAATTCCCCTAAGTATTATAAAGAGGTATTATGTAGAATAAGAGTATTTGTTATTTGGGACAGACTCAACGATTTCTGGACTAACTCTTCCAGAAGGATAAGGGTGTACTATGAACTAAGTTTTCAGAATTTACTCCATGCTCACGCTATTCCTTCTCCCTTGCACATCTCATCTCATTCTATATCTGTTAAAGTTCCATCCCTTCTTCAATATTCAGATAATATGTCACCTCCTTTATCTATCCGTTTCTTGTCAATATATTTAAATCAAGACTTAGATTTTTCTCCTCTGTGTTTCCAAATCTCTTTGTTTGTACTTCACATGGGATATTTATCACATTCTAATTTGTTTTGTAATTATTTATGTACATGTCAAGTTTTCTCCCCAGTAAGTTGTGAGTTTATGAAAGGCAAGGACTAAATCTTAATTTTTAGGCTGTCCCAGCACCTTGTATTGTGCCTGTCAACAGTGCTCAGTAAGTCATTATTGAATAAATGATGGAGGAAAATAAAAGGGCCTACAAGACAATCTTCCCTTAATCCACTGCTTTTTCCTAATCCATTGAGCCTAGTAATGCAGGCATCACTGTTCTCTGAATGTGTGCTTCAAAGGTCAATGCTCCTGATGTGGCTGAAGCTCATGCCAACTTCTCTTACTCTGCATTGCCGTGGAGAGTGAATGTTCACTGCACTGGTGGTAAGCCTTCATATTTTTTTCTCCCTTTCTTCTGTTATATTTCTCTGCTAGTCCCCTACCCCATTTCCAGTATCCCTCAATCACTAAGAGTCTGAAAGTTTCTATAAGCTAAGGTTATAGATGGCAGTTTCCAGTAGTTTCTGTATGCATATCTACCCATGGAGAGTAGGAGTGTCTGTGTTTCAATGATATTTTTTCAGTCCCTCTTTGGTGCAGCTTCTAGCATTGAGCATGCTGGGCTCAGTGGTATTTTGTTTCTTTAATCTTTCTTCTCTTTAATGTGCTTGTTTACTTGTCTTTGACCACACTCTGATTATTATATTCTTTGGAAGGCTAAGTGAGCTGAGGGTCATGAGTGCAATTCAAGCAGAGGAGGGCTTATTAATGCACTTTAGGCTATTAATTGAAATCAGTTCCTTAGCTGTTTATGGAGAAACACCTCCCAATATCATGTTCTGTCCTACGTACTGGACATGCCAAGTTGAGTAAGCATTGGTTTTAAGGAATTTATTGTTTAAATAGAGAGATTGATAAGCAAACAGAAAGTGAACATATGGTGCCAGAGTGCAATAACAAAGGGTGGGTAACAAAGAAAATGCCCTGGAAATGTAAAGCGGAAATAACTCTGCATGAGGGAAGTAAGTATGGTGTGTCAGTATCTTGGAGAAGGTTATGTCTAAGCTGGGTCTTCTAGTATGAGTATGAGTCCATTCAACAGAGAAGTATAGATAGTTCAGTAGGAAGATATAGAATGTGCAAAGGCACAGAGGCATGAAAGATGATGATTTGTGTGGTATGTTTGGGAGGATGGCAGTGAGAGGAAATTGTTGGGAAAGTGAACCCGAACCAGACTTTGCACTTTTTATGGTCTAAGAAACATGCATTTGTTCCCATAAGCCAACCTTTCCTAATTTTTGGTCATATAATTTCCACTTTCACATATTTGTATAATACCTGTACCAATGTTTACTTAACACTTTAAAATATCAACTTTAACTCACTTCACTTAAAATACTTTATCAGGCAATATTGGATTATTTTTAAAAGGATGGATATCACATATATGAATCAGAATAGTAGAATGAATACTTGCAAACTCATTATCCAGTATAAGAAGTGGAATGTTATTATCCAACTTAAGAATGAAAACATTTCCAGTGCCATTGCTTTATTTGTATGATTCTTCCCTGTGTCATCTCCTTGTCTCCCCTAAAAGGTTAGTACAATCCTATACTTTGTATTCATTGTTCCCTTGCTTTTTGAAGAATTGTCTTATTTCATATGAATATATCCACTAACAGCATATTGTTTAGCTTAGTTTGGTTTTGAATTTTAGATTTTGATTTGTGGCAGCCTTGTGGAAAAAAGATGGGTGCAGGAGAAAGCCTGGAGGAAGGGACACCTTGCAGATGATTGTCAGAATTAGAATCTAGAAAAGACTATGTTTTGAAGAACTTAGATTAAGGAAGGGAGAGTGATTAAGAATGGCTGTGATCTATTTCAAAGGCAGAATTGCTGAAATCAAGGAATTATTTTAAAGTAATATATTTTATTTAGTAAGAGCTCCTTTAGAAACTGCCCTTTATAATGTTTCTTATGGCAGAAATATGAAAGTGTTTGTTTAGTTTATTGATATAAATAGTTTGTATTTTGACCTTTGTTGTGCTGGTGGTTCCCTGTGGTTTCCAGGGAACAGAGAAAAGCAACTCATAGGCCTTCATCCTAGAAGGTCTGCATGGTGACTTTTAAAGACTAGTAGGTAAAAGCCATCTTGTGTACTTTTGAAGAGTATTCAAGGTGTGGTACTTTATGATCCAACTAGGCAGCTGAACCAATATGCAGATCTTGGTTTTTTAACTATAAAACAAGTCTTTCTCCCTAGGCCATGTCTTGAATTTGTTTTTTAAGCTCACCACACCCAGCCTTTCCCGATATTTAGTTTTAAACAAAAATCTCACCATATTTCTGTAACAATCTGTACAATATTGCTACTGTTTTCAGAGTAACTTCGGAAAGCCCCAACACTTTGGGCAATATTTGCAAAATGCAGTTAATTTAATGCTATCTACATTAAGGGAGATTTTAAACTTTAAAACAAGAGACTGAATTAGCCAGTTTTATTGAGACTAGAGCAATTAACTTGTAATTTATGGTTGGCTCAAAAAGGTCACTCACTAGAAGTGGGTGTCTGGGTACTCCCCAAGTCCTCAAGCTGACCTGGATTGGTCAATTTGAGCAAAGCAGAATAGTTTGGAAGAAGCATTCTCCAGCCAAGAGGACACTCATGTTATTGCCAATTAGACTTGGAAACTGGTACAACTTGCTGGGTCAAAAAACAGCTAGACAGCAGGAGTTTAAAAAATACAAAATGATCACTTGTGAAAATGCAGGTGGAATACAATAAATGTCAGGTTAATTTAAGCCATCTTTGGAGAGTCAATACTCTTCTCACTTCCCAAAATCATTATTTAATTGAGAAATTTCTTTAGTTCAAACCAGACTGGTTGTTGAACAAACTGTCTTACAGACTAGGAAACCCAGTCTCTAGGAGATAAAATGTCTAGGATAAATTAGCATCATTCAGCAGTAGTGGGATTCAAACAGGCCCCAGTGGTTCTGCATGTCATCACTTGGCTGTAGGCCTCTTAGACTATTTAATTCCATTAAACTAACATTTATTTAGTGCCTATTATGTAAACGTTCTGTACTCAGCACCCTGATAATGCCACAACACTTTCCTAAGGGACTGGGCAATTTGGGGAAATGTCAAACAGTTTATAACAGAGTCCTCTATCTATTCGTCTCCCCCAAAGCTGAACTGATTGGAAAAAGGAGGGAGGGTGTGGGTCACCGTGATCAGAGAACTTGATGGTTGTGACTCCGTTGTCCCATTCTCCCCTGTGAAAATTTTCAAAAACTTGGGGTGGGGAGCCTAGTGAAGAAAGGGATTTGGTGGTTTGAAGGATTTTAAAAAATAAGATCTTAGCATCTATTATTTGATCCTAGATCTATGACCTAATCCTAACAAGACATAATGCATTCGGGATTTAGTGGCCACTTTTATTGGTTGGCACATATTTCTTCTGCATCCCTATTTGCTCAGCCATTAATTTTATTTTAATATATGCTTGTACTCTGGCATTTTCTCCTCTGAATATTTTATTTGTATTTTAAAATTTTTTAACCTCTCGATTGATGGGGAGGAGGCGAAGGACAAGACACGAAACAGACAGATAAGCTGACAAAAATGACAAAAAACCATTTTAATGTTTAAATCAGAACAGAAAGCTGTTTATGAGTTGTGATCTACTGCTTGGTACTGAAAAGTAACAGAGGCATAATTAAATCTTTCACCCAATGCTTTATCCAGAGAGATTTTTTCAGAAATTCGGGCAGTATTTATCTTATAAAAGCAATCTTTTTTTTTTTATGGAAGTCATTTATATGACTGCTATGATTTATATGACTGCTCATTTATATGATTGTTTAGCTTAGTTTGGTTTTGAATTTTATTATAACCATGATGTCTGGACCTAAGGTCCCAAATTGAACCTCTCAATATCCATGGCATTGCAAGCATGACTATGCATGCAGTAGGGAAAATAATATAATGTATTTGCATAGTGTTTTTTTCCTTTCACATCTACTAGTACATGAAATTGTGCCACTTACTAAAATTCATTGTTAATTTCATTTTTCTAATGAATATTTGGCCACCATCCTGTAGACCAGGTTATAGATGCTTCGCCTATTACCTGAGGGTTTTGTTTGTGTATTTGTTGAGCTAACTTTTTAACTAAAAATTTTAAGGTCAAAAAGTACATTTGGTGGTCTTTTTGTTGGGAGCCCAGACTGTGAGAAACTCTTCTAGAGTCCTCTCTTAAAATCCAGATACTCTTTTGAAGGATTATGTAACTAAGTAATAGCTTAAAAGGTAATAGTTAAACCTTGGCATGGATCAGTTGGCAGTTGTTGAAAAGGAGAGGAATTTTAGGTGGTAAAGTAAGTTACCTGGAAAGGGAGGATGCCTCTGGAGGAGGGGGAGCATTAACCACGACTACTAGGAACAAACTCCACCTCTCCAATTACAACTGTGACCTCATCTCTCACTAACCTTCCCCATAAAACTGCTTAGGCACCTCTGGTGGCAAATAAAATCTGTCTCTAGATTCTAAGTTATTTGGGGGGATGAACCCTTGTCCCTCACCATTGCTTTCCAGCCCGTCTTAGCATACAGTAGAGAATCAGGAAATATATGTAGAATAAATGAAAACTTTAATCCATAATTTGATGCCTAGTTGTAATATTTAAGCTTCTGTCTTGTGCTATCTTTGTTTTCAAAAGGAATAATGCTGGAGCATCCCAGAAATTGAAATGTTTATCTTTGTCTTAACCTGTAGAAAGGAATCCAATTTTTCTGTGGGATAATAAAAATAATAGATGACATTTACTGAATGTTTATTGTGTCCTGGGCACTGTCCCATCATTTTATACACATTAATTTATTTAATTCTCACTACCAGCCCATTTTACAAATAAAGAAAACATGGCAGATAATTTAAGTCTACTTGCTTATAAGTTTCCTCTCTTACTGTTAAAAAAGACAAAGGTGCTGAATGGCGATGACAAAAAAAGTCCTTTCTATTTGTTTTTAATTAAACTTCATTGTAGACTCAACAAAAATTAAATGCAAACAGAAAGAGAAAAAAAGAGGAATTAAATTCAAACAGAAAGAGAAAAAAAAAAAGAGGAATTCATCCCTCAGAAGCCCATCACAGTGCCTAAGTTTATCAATGCATAACAGTCTATTTAATTCATTCCTACGTGGATGTTTATGTTGGAGCTACATTCACGGTTAAATACGTCGTATTGTAGAGGAGTTAAGATAGCGCAAAACTATGTCCACCAGGTGGCACTCATCCCTCTAGATGAGGGGCATAGGTTGAGGGGGAAACACTTCTGATTGTGTTGTCAGCACCCTTGGCAAAAAGATTCAAGTACTGACCTTTAGTTTCCTGAGCCTACAGCTTTTTATCCAGGGTGAGTTGAGGAGCTGTCAGATACCCACAAGTGCATCCTGCCTATTTTCCTATAAAGGAGAGGAAGTTCTCAGCTGCACAGCAGTATGGTGTAGTTGATGGATGTAGGGTTCTGTTTCAAATCCAAATTCAAATACAGGTTTCTTCAAATCCTAGGCCTACCAGTCACTAGTTGTATGACTTGGGCAAGTTACTTAACCTTCCTGTGCTCCAGGATCCTCATGTGTGAAATGCGGACAATCATTATACCTACTTCATTTTCAATTGCCTGTTTTAACAGTCCTCTCTACTCACAGAGAGCCCAGATAAATGTTCTATGAAATGGAATTAATGATATGACCCTTTAGTAGCTGGGCATTAAAATGCAATTAAAATTTTACTTGGCTCAGAATATACCATCAAAGAGATGAACTTGAGTTTCAGGCTTTTTTGTTGTTATTGTTTGCTTGTTTATTTTCTAGAGATGGGGTCTCACTCTGTTACCTGGGCTAGACTGCAGTGGCACAATCATAGCTCACTGCAGCCTTGAACTCCTGAGCTCAAGTGATCCTCCCACCTCAGCCTCCCAAGTAGCCAGAACTAACTATAGCATGCACCACCACACATGGCTAATTTTTATTTTGTTTTTTGTAGAGATGGGGTCTTGCTATGTTGCCCAGGCTGGTCTTGAACTCCTGGCCTCAAGTGATCTTCCCACCTCAGCCTCCCAAATAGCTGGGATTATAGGCATGAACCACTGCACCCTATCAAGTCTCAGTTTTAAATGGTAAAGTAAAGCTATGACTATTTACTAGATGTAAATTACTCATAAGAGCAAGAAATATTGATTTAGCCTCTCCAGTGAGCCAGTTTAGTCACTTCTCTAGGTGCTTTTGCTGCAAAGATGAGCAAGACAGGTCCTATCCCCACTCCCATTAAGCATATAATGTAGCAGGGAAGATAAATAAATAATTACATAAAAGTAAACAATTACAAATGTACAAAGGAATGTAAAACAGATGGACCTAACCTAGTATGGGGGGTTAGGGAAGGCTTCCAAGAGGAAGTGGTTGTAGAGAATCAGGTAATGAAGCAAAAAGAAAGTGGGTAAGCATTCCAGGCAAAAGAACTGGCATTTGCACAGGTCTTAAAGTGGAAAAAAGCCTGCTAAAATCAAACACCTGAGAAAAGTCCAGTGTACCTGAAGGGGAGAAAAAGTGGGACAGAGAGGCTGGCAGATGGAGAGGTTACTTACTGGGCAGGAAGAAGTATTAAAGGGTTTTAAATGGAAAAGTAACATCAGATGCTGTTACTCTAAGAGGGCAACTTGGGAGGCTGCGGTGGGAGTATAGCTTGAGGCCAGGAGTTCAAGACCAGCCTGGGCAACATGGTGAGAACCTATCTCCACAATTTTTTTTTAAATTAGCTGGGTGTGGTGCCACATGCCTGTAGTCCCAGCTACTTGGGGTGGGGGGCTGAAGTGAGAGGATCATTTGAGCCCAGACGTTTGAGGCTGCAATGAGTTATCATCATGCCACTGCATTTCAGCCTGGGTGACAGAATGAGACCCTGTCTCTAAAAAAATTAAAAGAAAAGATCATTATGACTGAAATGAGGAGATAAAGAGGCTAGTTTGATGAGGTAAGACTGTATTGAGAGCATCCAAGGCAAAACCTTTTGTATTATTTCAGCCTGATTATGATGGTAGCCTGAACCACTGTGGCAGGAAGTAAATGGCTTTGAGAGACTCTTAAGACATGTGGACTTGACAAGATTTGTTGATTAGATGTGTGGAAGGGAGGAGTCTAGGTATCTGACTTAAACAAGAGTGTTGATGGTATTACCATTTCCCAAGACCCAGAGAACACTGGAGAAGTAGCAGTTTTGGAAATTTAAGTTAATGTGTTCATTTCAGGATAGGATGAGTTTGAAGCCAACGATACATTCAAGAGAAACTGTTAAGAAAGTACTTCTATGTATGGAGCTCGAAAGGAGACTGGGGTTGTTTAAGTAGATTTAGGAGTTGTCACCATAGCTATAAATTGAAGCATGATGAGACCTTCTAGGGAGAAAGTGAAGAGTGAGAAAAGATGTCCTGGGTCACAACTCTAGGGAACCTCACCATTTTCTACATTAGTAGAGATGAGGGATCAATACTCAGTAATGAAAACAGAAAGAATAGTCAGAGGTGCAAGAGCAAAATTAGAAGGCTCAAGTGCCCTCCCCCAAAAATAATAAAGAAAGAGGAAGTGGTCAATGGTATTGAAAGCTCCTGAAAAGTCAAAGATGATGAGAACTAAAACATATTCTTGGTCTTGGGGACAAGAAGGCCATTGGTGACCTTAGCAAGATCAGTTTCTATGGAAAACTAAAGGCAGAAGCCAGATTGCAATGAGTTGAAAGGCTAAATGTAATGTGAGAAAATGATGATGATAAATGCTGAATATAGTTGGATTCATTCACTGACACATTTTTATTGTGTGTCTGCTCTGTGCCAGATGCTCTGGTACATACTGGATTTGATATGGTTAGGCTTTGTGTCCCCACCCAAATCTCATCTTAAATTGCAATCCCCAGGTGTTGAGGGAGAGACCTGGAGGGAGGTGATTGGATTGTGGGAGTGGTTTCCCCCATGCTGTTCTCGTGATAGTGAGGGAGTTCTCATGAGACCTCATGGTTTTATAAATGGCAATTTCCCCTGGGCTTTTCACTCCTCTCTCTCCTGCCACCTTGTGAAGAAGGTGCCTGCTTCCCCTTCCACCATGACTGTAAGTTTCCTGAGGCTTCCCCAGCCAGGTGGAACTGTGAGTTAATTAAACTTCTTTCCTTTATAAATTACCCAGTCTTGGGTAGTATCTTTTTAGCAATGTGAAAATGGATAATACAGAGTTCTTCTGGGTGGATGTCATACAAACAAGACTGGGACAAGGTAATTTCAGATATTAATGAGAGTGGTTTAAGTGATGGCCACAGGATCTTAGCTAGATAGAGAGAAAAGTGAAGGGATCAGGGACTGATGAATATTAGACAACAGAGTGAGGAAGCTACTGGAGGTGTCAATAAAATTAAAAAACCAGAACTCCTGGAGTAATTGCTACAACCATGGAATAGGAGATTGTGTCCAGAGACTAAGATTTCTGAGTTCCTGACGTGAAATGTTGATGTGGCTCTAAGAACGTGTGGCTGAATGAAGGAGAGATGATGACGCAGCAACCAGTTACCTTTTAAAATGCAAGTCTGGATATGTCATGCTTACATATAAAACTTTCCAGTTGCTCTGAGGAAAAAGATTTTTTAAATCCTTAACATGGTCTATAACGCCTGTTAATTCCTTCTGGCCTCGCCTCATGATGCTTCTTTCCAGTCACTGGTCTTTTCAAGGGCTGTTTTCTTGGCCTAAAATACTAACGCCCTCACCTAGCACAAAAGCTTTATCAAGTTAACCTCTACTCAACCTTCAGTCTTTAGGTATCAGCTTAGTGTCACTGCCTCAAAAAGAGCCTCCTTTTCCCTCAGAGTGGCTCCATGAACTTTTCCTTCATAGCAATCATTATAAGTTATTTGTGTTTGTGTGATTTTTAAAAAATTATTTTTATGTTTCTCCCACAAATGTATAAGCCCCAGAAGAGTAGCAGTTATGTAGGTTTTGCTACTTATTATATTCCAACAACTAGCACTGTGCCTAGCACATAGTAGGTGCCTAATAAACAATTGTTAAATGAATGGACAAATAAAGGGGTGAAGCAATTTGCCCAAAGTCATTAATTGAACCTACTAAAAGTAACATTAATATTTATATTAATATTTATAAAATATATTCATTAAACTTTATGCTTCTGTGACATTTTTCATGTATGTCATAATGGGTGAAGGACATGAACAGATACAACAGGTAGTGAAGAAGACAAAAATTTAAAGAGATGGTGATAGAAAACAGGAAGGAACACATCTTGGAGGTTTGGAGGTTTGCTACGCCCTGAAGTCTCCCCTGGGGTTTCTGCCACGGAATGAGTGTTGTGCCAGAGCCAGATGGCCTCTTCCACAATTACAAGAGGCCTTATTCTATTCCGGTCTCTCCTTCTGCCTGACCATTGTGGAAACTCTAACTACATGCAAGCCTGTACACAAGCAGTGGGTGCAGAGCAACCCCTGCACTTTCTGAGTATTGGCTGCCAGACTAAGTGAAGAGAAGGTCAGTTTCTCAGCAGGCTCGAGCCTGTCTCAAGTCTAGACCTGCCCATCTCTTCTGTGAGTATATTGAACATTCACTGGTATCAAGATGGCTTAACCTACTAGCTGAGGATTTTGTGTGTATTTTCTTGTAACCCTATGGCCTTTCTTCCATTTTGCAGCTAGACGATGGGCCATCCACTGGCTCAGAGAAAAAAAGAAGTGTTTCTCTGACTTGAGTTCAAATATATAAAGCCTACAGGGAACAAGGCATTCTCAGGAGAAGTTAGTAGATTTGAGAGGATACGCAATGATTCAGGAACAAGATTTCCCACTGCAAAGGATCATTTGATGGGTCAAGAGTAGTAAGTGTCCCTGACTATAAGAGGGGAAATAAAAAACATGAGCTGCTGGTTTGTTTTGGCTGGGAGACAACAGTAATCTCAGGGAAGTAGAGATTGCTGACCCTAGTTGCACAGAGAGCTTGAAGAGGCTTCAAGATGTCAGAATAGAAATGGCTATGGGGTGTGGCTATGGAGTTTGTCTAGATGCATGGGCCTGAGGCTGCCTCACAGAGTGCCCCCAGCCCAACTTGATGTGCATCTAGGGAATGATTCCTGTATGCTCATGAAGAACACAGAATTGCTGAAGGCCCTTGGATAGCCCCTCAAACCCCACCCCAGGCCCAGTGACATGCTGAGGCCTCAGGAAGAACTTTGTCAGCAAGGACAGTCACTGGACCAGAAGGAGCCCTTTGGATGGGTACAAGGCCCATCCAAGCAGCAGTCTGAGTAGTTCAATCCCTGCAGGCCAATGGGACAACAGATCTCAGTAGATGCCAACTTGGATACCTGTCTATTTTTCCTAGCACCTTGACCCCCTCAAACTTAGGCCTGACACCATGGAAAAAGAGAGAGGGAGGTCTTTAAATTGCCTAGGATTACATTTCTGCCACTCAGATGAATCTAAACCTGATATGAATTGTAGACATTCACTATTTTCTGTATTAAAGAAATGCACCTTTTTAAAATTAGAAATGGACTCGTATTTCTTGCCCACTTGAGTCTGTGGACAGAGATTCACATTCTACACACATATTGCTAGTTATTTTTTCCTGCATTCATGTCTGGTCTCCAGAGCTAGACTGCAAGATATTCAAGGCTCCAGAGTAGCCCTCTTTTCTTTCTACTAAGCACTTTGTACATAACAAGACACATTTTGAGAGAAATCCTATGGAATAGGACGTGAATAATTGTTTTGTTTATACATTATTAACTAGAACATCAGTTCAAGGGTTTCTCAGCTCTGATTTCATTTATAGGTTGTACAGTTTTCCCCAAGTATTCATTTTTCACATTAAGAAATAAATATTGTCAAGCACCACCACAGGCAAGGTCTTACTTCTACCTCTTCCTGGGAATGTAGTCCTTGTCCTCAGGGAACTTGTTATTGGAGATGTAGACAAGTTGTAGCTGATTGCATTGAACACGCATTGAGTTTAGGATAACACCTAGGAGGTTTTGTTGCCTGTTTTGAAATACATGGATAATCTGATTGCAAAAGTGATAAATGTTTAATTGAGAACACTTGCAAAATATAGAAGTAAACAAATTATACCTATAAACTCAGAACCTGTAAAATTAGAAATAATCAATGTTAACATTTTGGTGTATATCATTATATATGCCTCATAAAAGTATATCATGATCTATTGGAATTTGTTATTTAAAGAAATCTCTGATATACTACAGTGAATGAGTGTGTGTGTGTGTGTGTGTGTGTGTATGTGTGTGTGATTTTCATTTTCTCCTGAAAATGGGAAGATGTTATTAGAGTTTCACTGACCAAGTGTATACCATGACCAAATATAGTACACAGATGAAATAAACTTGAAAATGTATTGCAATTAAAAAAGGTTGAAATTCAGGTTTCTGGCAGCTGGGTAGGGAGGGAAACCAAATAAAATATATACTTGAATCTGATCCATGATATATCCATGAAAATAGTTCTGTTGATTAACTCAAATGTCACATCCTCACTGACGATCTCCTATAGTCCCTCAGGCAGAATTAGCCAGCTAGTCCTTCAGTGCTCCCAAATATTTGTACTATCTGTATACAATAATATATTCATTATTTTAATAAAATAATATATATTATTATTTATATGTAATATTTAAGGGAAGAAGAGTAGTGTTATGATTAAGAACATTGATTTTGGATTTAAACAGCTGAAGTCTAATTCCAGCCCTACCAGCTAGCTATGTGACCTTGGACAAATTATTTAGCCTTTCTGAACCCATTTCCTCATCTGTGAAACAGTAATAACAACACCTACTTTATAGAGTTGCTGTGAGAGCAAAGTAGGACAGTATTTGTAAAGTGCTGATCCACCCCAAGACAGAAAGTCAATAAATAATAAGTGTAATTACTATTATTACAGAACTTGCCATATTGCATTTCAATGACTGGTTAGGAATGACTCCCTCTTTGGACTGTGAACACCTAGACAGCGGGCCCTGGATCCTGGCCTCTGTCTTTCCTAGCAGAGTAGCTCATAAACAGTAAGCAATCACAGGTGTTCGCTGGAAGATACAATAGCTATGGAAAGTGCCAGACCAAATGCTTCCCCCACCCCCAGAGTCTTGTATAATTACTGAGCTATCTAGAACAAATTCTAACAGCAAAATATTCTTACAATCAACATTATAGAAGGTCATTTCTACTTTTAACACAAACTAATATTTACTGAACACTTAATATGTGCCAGGTTTTGTTCCAGGGCTTTACATTTTATTTAAACTACTTTATGAAGTGGATATTGTATCTTCTTTAACAGATTCGGAAACTGAGGCCCAGAGAGGGTGCTGTGAACTCTGTGATTCCTGAGATTTTGTTAAGGTCCCCACAGAGTAAAGTCCTGGCTCTTTGTCCTTTCCTTTAACTACCGAGGCAGGAGGTGAGGTAGAAAAGCAACCATATATATTTTTTTCTTTAGTAAAACATTTTATTTTCTAGAGCATCTCTCTTTTCTTTTCTGGAAAAACAAACAAAATAAATTCTTGCTTCACTCATAATTTTACCCCTGCTGAGGGTTCCAAATGAGGTCCCTGGAAGGATTTCTCTCCTGCAGAGCCCTGTTCAAGAATAAAAATGATGGTTACTGTACTCCACTGAGAGTCAGAACCATCCCAAGCAGTAACTATTTTTATTAAGAGGGATTTGAAATAGGCTTTTAATACAACTTTAAAAATACATAATTCAAATCTCATCTGTGTGCATGAAAACAATGAAATCACCTGTGAAACCATAACATTATCAATAAACTAAATAAAATTGAGAGTAGAGGACATTAAGAATTTAAAAACGAACTTGCTCTCAAAGAGAATATTTTATCCCATATGATCCATACTGCTATGTTCATGACATTTATCAATTATTGTCCATGTTGCCTACATGAGTGAAAGATATGTTTTTAAAATAAGAAAAGCCTTGGAATTACTTTACTTCAAGTAAGCTGATTGGAATCCTTCCAGATTCCACATGTGTTCCTATTGACCAGAAGTCTTCTGCCTTGGGAAAATATTTTTATTTCCCTCCGCTGTTCTAGATGTCCTACAAAGACCTGTATTAGGATGGGAAGCATTTTCTGAATCCCAAAGGGGTCCCCCCATTTGCCTGAAAGAGATAGCTAAACCATGTGTTGAGAGAGGCCATTCAAAAAGATGATGTCTCAGAATAATTTTTTCAAACATTCTATGCATACTCTTCATTCAGAGTAACAGTTGCCATGTGATAGATCAAATGTGGTTCTAAAGTGCATCATATCATTTTTCTTCTTCACACATCATAAAAGATGCAAAAAAAAAAGTCCCGTTTAAGAGAACAACTGCCTGGTACCTAGCCTATTTATTCTTTAAAATGTTTTCTTAAAGTTTACTTCCAGAATTAGACACAGAAACAGCAGAGGCCACTACACTGGCTTGAGATCAATTGCTACTCTTCTCTGGGAAAGTAAATTAATTAAAAGGAAGGGGGGAAAGACTAGGTCCTTGAAATATGACTTTTGCCTGATTTTCACTAACATTCCTGTAACAATAATAACCTAAAACACATTAAGTAGAAAAACTACTTCCATCTAGTGAAAGTATCTTCTGATGTACTAATAAGAATTATATGTGAACTATATGGTAAATTTTTAGGCCAATTAATCATAAAGGTAGTTGGTGCCTGCTCAGGAGTGCACCACTTGAGATCACTTGAGATCAGGAGTTCGAGACCAGCCTGGCCTATGTGGTGAAACCCCGTCTCTACCAAAAATATAAAAAAATTAGCTGGGCGTGGTGGCAGGTGCCTGTAATCCCAGATACTCAGAAAGCTGAGGCAGGAGAATTGCTTGAACCTGGGAGGCGGAGGTTGCAGTAAGCCAAGATGGTGCCATGCACTCCATCCTGGGCAACAGAGCGAGACTCTGTCTCAAAAAAAAAAAAAAAAAAAAAGGTAGAGAGAAGCAAAACAAAACAAAAAAGCACAATCATAAGCTAGTCAATAACCACAAGTAGTACAAATCTTCCTGGCTCTGGTCCTGTCTGCACTGAGAATAGGACCTGCACAATGTGAGAAGCAACAAAGAAGTCTTCTCTTGGGAGCTCCGCCCACTCTGTTCCCTGTCTTATGGGGCTGACTGGCCCAACCTTCAACATCTGAAGCACTCAGTTAAAAAATGAGATTTAGAAGAGGACCACAGCACTGGGCGGGGTGGGGGGGAAACTGTCAGGATAATAAATACATTTTTTATGCTTCTGTTGAAAATACTCGTTTAGGTGTATTAGGCTTTAGTTATATTTGGCCATATCGGCTATCAGAATAATCAGACAATTGAAAGTGAATTGGTTTCCTTGAGAACAATGGATTTATGATTGGTTCTGTAGAACAGTGATGATCATACAGTTCTCCTGACTTTCCTCTCTCCCCTCCTCCCCACCCTTTATCACCACTCTCCTCCTTTGTTTTGCCTTATATAGTTTAGTGAAAAAACAAAGTCTGGAGTCAACATTTTCAATAAGCTTAGCCCATCTTATTCTCAGATATAGGTAACTTCCACTTCATCTGTGGTTCTGTTAAAAGGGTGCCGCGTTCCTCTAATTTTCTATGTTAAAGTGTAATAATTTGCTTTTGATATATAAGGTTTCTTTACCATGCAGAAGGAGGAAGCTTAAGTTTGGCTTCATCTATTCCCTGTGGTCCTGGTTAGGCATGCCCTTTGGGTATTATATATGTATGTTGAGGGAAGTCCCTGAGCAAGGGATTGCTTGAAACACTCTGAAGAGGTTTAAAATTAATTTTAACATTGCACCACATATTGGAGGACATAGGACATACTTTTTTTTTTTTTTGAGACAGGACCTCACTCTTTCACCCAGGCTGGAGTGCAGTGGCACCATCTCAGCTCACTACAATCTCTGCCACCCCAAGATGATTAAAATCAGATGCCTAAAATCTGACTTTAGGCATTAGATTTTAAATGTCTGTGCTGTTGAACTGGAATTCACACTTAGGATTCAGATGTTTGGATATTATTGCATAGCCTGTGTTGAACCTATTTTGCAAGTGGATCCATTGTTGCATGTGTGAACCATTGTTACCTCTCCTATTAACCGGTGTGACCAGATCCTGAAGAACATGGGTATGGGATGAAGCCAATTTGGCAGCACTTGAGGATGGCTTGCTTATTCCTTGTTACTCCCCTGGGCAGGATCATGCAGAGTCGGATGATAGCAGAAAAGCCAGGCAGCTGTAGGAGAGCAATGCCAGGTGGCCCAGTTCCATGCCAGGCAGGTGGAAGAAATGCTGTTGGACCACACTGGGGTACAACTCCAGGCCACACAATGTAGGCGTGGCAGGCCGGAGAACACCAAGAGCAACAGACTTCTCAATTAGAAGGGAGGTGGCTCTTGTGAAAGAAATGTGTCTGTTTGTCTGTGAATTAATAATCAGGACAGAATGTCAGGTGTTACAATCAAAAGCTGTGGCTCAAATTAAACAAAGGCCTTCACACAATGTAGAAAGAAGACCTTTGACACTCACTAAAGTGCATTGTTAACATGGCCCCTAGAATAAAATACCTCTGCCGGGCACAGTGGCTCATGCCTCTAATCCCAGAACTTTAGGAGGCCGAGGCGGGTGGATCACCTGAGGTCAGGATTTTGAGACCAGCCTGGCCAACATAGTGAAACCTCATCTCTACTAAAAATACAAAAAAATTAGCCGGGCATGGTGGCGGGCATCTGTAATCTCATCTACTCGGGAGGCTGAGGCAGGAGAATTGCTTGAACCTGGGAGGCGGAGGTTGCAGTGAGCTGAGATGGCACCATTGCACTCCAGGCTTGGGTGACAGAGTGAGACTCTGTCTCAAAACAAAACAAAACAAAAGAATAAAATGTCTATACACTCTGAAGAGATTTAAAATTAATTTTAACATTGCACCAAATATTGGAGGACATAGGACGTATTCACCTTTTTTAAAAATTTTTTTGAGACAGAATCTCACTTGTTTGCTCAGGCTGGAATGCAGTAGCACAATCTCAGCTCACTGCAACCTCTGCCTCCCTGGTTCAAGTTATCCTTCCACCTCAGCCCTGCAAGTAGCTAGGACCAAAGATGCTCACCACCATGCCTGGCTAATGTTTGTATATTTTGTAGAGATGGGGTTTCACCATGTTCCCCAGGCTGGTCTCAAGCTCCTGAGCTCAAGCGATCTGCCCACCTCAGCCTCCCAAAGTGCTGGGATTACACTGCACCTGGCCATATCCACCTTTTAACTGCATATTCCTCTCATTTTTTTAAATTCCAGTGTTCTGTGATATAGAAGTTATCTAATGCTTGTCTGGATGGTTCTGTCTCAGGGTCTCTCATGAGCCTGCATTTGAGCCCTGGACTGGGGGTGCAGTCATTTGAACTTTTGTCTGAATGCTTCTGAGATGGCTCACTTAACATGGCTGCTGGCAGGAGTCCTCAGTTCCGTACCACATGAACGTCTCCAAGGGTTGCCTTAGTATCCTCACGACATGGCATCTGGGTTTTCCAAGAACAAGTGATCCAAAGAGCCAGAAGCCACCATGTGTCTTATTACTAATCATGAAGACACACACACACCACCACTTCTGTCATATTTTAGAAGTGAGTCATTAGGCTAGCCCACACTTAAGTGGTAAGTGGGAATTAGGTTCTATCTTTTGGAGGAAGAACTGTTGAAGAATTTGTGGACACATTTTAAAACCTCCACATATAGCATTCATCTAGGATGTCAGGAAATGTGGTGTAGTCAAGACTGGGTACAAGAATTATGAGACCCAGAGCAAAATAAAAATGCAGGACCCCTCTTTAAGAGTTTCCAGACAGTGATAACAGAGCATTAATCCAAGTGTGGGTCCTTTGAGGCATTGGGCCCTGTGCTATGGCCCAGGTCCCACCCCATGAAGCCAGCTCTAGCTATAGTGGTTAAGGGCATGAGCTTTGAAATTATGAGTTTGAGTCCCAGCATACAAATTTGAGTCCCACTGCATACAAATTATGTAAATCTTGGGAAAATTAATCTAGCTGAAACTCAACTTCCATTTCTCTAAAAGGGGTATCATTAATTTATCTATCACTTCGGATTCTTGTGAGCATTAAATGAAGTCAGTATTGTGCCTGGCTTATTATTGTAGGCATTTGATAACTTGTCGATATTATAATGATTACCTTTAAGGAGCTTTAGTGGTAGAGAAGAAAAAAGGACTGAACTGATAACTCAGATTGGTGATTTAGCAGATTATCATAAACTCCTTAACGTGGGAATAGCACCTTGTGCTCTCTGCAGTACCAACATCTCTTTGACTTAGCATGGATTCATGCATTCATGAATTTGAAAAATACGGCCTGTAAGCTACAACAAAAATGGCTAAGAAGATGTATTTCAGAAATGGCACATTTTCAGCATTCTAAAAGGTCGGACCAAAGCGACTATTTTCAGAAAATCCACATAAGAAGATCAATATTTCATTGGCTGTTGTAATATTAGGCATTTATCAGCATGTTAGAAATGGTTGCCATGAACTACTTTCTATTGATAACCTGGTTGAGACTGAATATTAAACGGGAAATTTCTCATAGCAATATTCTCTTTGGGTGGCTCAAACAACAAAAACAAAAACTATTCCTGGATGAATGCTTCATACTGGCAAAATGATTTTATGAAACACTTTATAGCTTCAGACAGGCCTCTGCTTCCTTTCTTATGCAGCTGAGCACAGCTCAGTAAAAGCCAGCAACAATCCTATGGCATTTGTACAAACTCCTCAGCCACAGCTCAGGTGTGCCAGGGCGGGCGCTCTAGCAATCCCACTTTGAAGGTTCTATTTCAAACCAGATAACTGGCCTTTTAAAAGTTGACTGTTTTCATAAGGACTTTCTTCTATTAAGCTCTTAACCAAAGCATATTGCTGGGCCAAGACATCTTTAGTCATCTGACAAAATCCCATGCACCAGCCCATGAAGTAGAGTCCATGGAACCCAGGAAGTGTAGTATGGGCTTTGAATTACTACTGACCTGCTGGGAGAGTTAATGCGGGTTCCAGAGGTGCTGCACCTGCCTCTTCTGAAAAGATGGTCTCATCAAAGATTTGAGTAAGGAAAGCAGGCAGAGGTGCTGGTTATTTATCTGGATGAGCAGCCAAACACGAAACATTAAGAAATATAGCAAGAGTTGGGTTCTTTTCACAAACACATTAACATCAAAAAAATAAACGAGCCAACTATAAGTGTGATTAGAGGTTTTTTTTTTCCCTTAACTCTAGGCGGCGTTGTGTTCTTAGCAATAGTCTTCTTTTTCTCAAAGAACTTTATTTATTCCCCAATCCAAAATTAGTTCCTTAATTTGAAACAGCCATAAACAAACATTACTAAAGAAATCCCTTGGGCTCTTTTCTCCCACACCCTATCCCCCCACACACATTTTTTCTGCTGCTTTGTTTGTTCTCAGTTCTTTTTCCCTT
This sequence comes from Pongo pygmaeus, assembly GCF_028885625.2. Classification (NCBI taxonomy): domain Eukaryota; kingdom Metazoa; phylum Chordata; class Mammalia; order Primates; family Hominidae; genus Pongo; species Pongo pygmaeus. The sequence continues at coordinate 91,218,273 of NC_072384.2, forward strand.
TGTGCTGAACAGAAGGGCCTGCAGTGATTTGGCTTTCTGAAATCCCTTCATAAGTTTCTTGAAAGATATTTAAATTCCATTTTGACAGGAGAGAATTAAATTCACATTAATTTCCATCAATAATGAATTCAATCTAAACAAACTTCAGTAACATCAAAGTACGGATTTTAGTTCTCTACTGGTTTCTAAGGTTGCTTGCAGCTCTCTAATTCTTTTATTGGCCTATTCTAGCCTACTGCTGTTCCTGGAGTATGAATGGAGCCTCTAATCAGAGCAGCTGTCCCAGCAACCTTGGAGAGATTCCCTCGCACCTCTTCCTCCACTACTCCTCTCTTCATTTTCTTCTTTATTTCCAATATTTGCCAACCCCCTTTTTCCTCCCTGCCTTTCTTTGTTTCACCTCCATTTCCCACTCCATATCAATGAAGAATCCCATAGCGATTTGGCTTTCCTCTTCAAACCCATCCCAACATCATCTTCATAAAAGGGAATGTGCTGGTGATGTCCCTGGTTGCTCTGGCCTTTCCCCTGCTCTGCTGTCTATCACAGGGGACTGCATTTTCTAGTTCCCTTGCCCTCTGGCTTCCACATAGGCTGAACCAAAGGGAGGCATAAACAGAAGACTGGAGAGTGGGAAGAGGGAGGAAGCCAGGGAATTTCACCTCCTCTCTGTCTGCTTTGATGGTGTCTCTGGCAGTGGCTGCTTCTCCTCTATGATTTTAGCTGGTGGTGAACAGCCCCTCCCTGCATTGTCTCAGCATCTGTCAGGAATGCCCCCCACTGTGCTTCTGACTTCTCCTATCTTCCAGGCTTTGGTAACACCATCTTCTCCCTGAGTTTCTCCAGCCCTGGGGGGAGTTAGTGGCTTCTGACTGTTGTTATTCTTTCGGTTACCCCACTTCTTAATTCCTGGGTTCTGCTTCTTCCATCACAGATATGACAAGGTCCTGGCCAGGCATGGTGGTTCATGCCTGTAATCCCAGCAATCTCGGAGGCCGAGGCGGGAGGATTGCTCGAGCCCAAGAGTTTGAGACCAGCCTACGCAACAAAGTGAGACCCTGTCTCTACAAAAAAACTAAAAAATTATCCAGGTGTGGTGGCACACATTTGTAGTCCCAGCTACTTGGGAGGCTGAGGTGGGAGGATTGCTTGAGCCAAGGAGGTTGAGGCTGCAGTGGGCTGTGATTGTGCCATTGTTCTCCAGCCTGGGCAACAGAGCGAGTCCCTGTTTCAAAACCAAACCAAATCACACCAAACAGACCAAAAACACCAAAAAACAAGTTCCTGTATTAAATTCCCCCTGTTTGAGACACCTACAGTGGTTTCTGTTTTCTTAATTGGGCGCTGACCAAAATAGGGGGTTCAAGATTACAAAAACATCTCAGATAACAGTTCTCTAGAGCAGAAGGTTGGACTGCATTACTTTATTAATTTGCAAGTCACTTTCCCTTTCATTCCCATCTGAGTGGGCACGTCCTGTCTGCTTCGCACCACTGCCTCTGCACTCCAGTAATGTGTTTTTCATCATCACATGTCCAATAATTTTGAATCTCACCTGATAGCAGCATCCCCTGGCTTATAAACATGGGAAATATTTGCTATGGAGGAGTGATTTGTAGCATTTTGTGAGTCAAAGGCCTTTTGGGAGATTCTAAGGGATGGTCAAAATGCTTTCCACAGAGAAAAATGCACACGTACCATGATTGTCAGTGAGCCTGTGTACATCTATGCGTGTTCATGTGGTGCATACACACGCAACCACACACACTTTGGCATAAAGCTTGTCAATCCCAGATTCAGAACCCTACCCCTACCGTGTATGGTCCTTGGCCATATAATATTATTCTATCCTCATTCAGGATGCCCTGGGTGGTGCCTATTATGTAACTATAGTTTTATAAATAACTTAATTTCTTCTAGTTTACCTCCTTTTAAGTGATGAATTAAACTTCAAAACATGAAGTCTGTCAGACACTATTTTTGTGTCAGATACTTTGGACTCACCCTAAGGAAGATAGTTCCATGTTTTACTTGTGTAAAAAGATGTCTCTATAGTGATATTAAAGGATTCTGTATGTGAAACTGTAATTTCCTCCTGCTGTTTTAAGATATTCCTCTTTCTTATTGGCACCACATAAGATAAAGTTCGGTGACTGGGGCAGAGATTTATGAAGTGTTTTTGTTGAATATATGTGTATGTTGCTTTCCTGTGGTAAAAGACCCATAACCCAAGACTTCCATTTTGGGATTGATTTGGGGCCTAGGGTAACACGTATGCTGTAATAAGCCATGGCAGATGCTGTCTATTTACTTCCTGCTGTCCCATGTGGGTTCCAGGGTGGATAATTTTGCTCATTCTTTTGGCCTTTGCTGTGGCTTGTCAAAAACTGGACTCATGTTCATAACTCTGAGAAGTGCTCAGCTGTGAAATAAGTACTGAAAAGATGAAATACAATTGATCCTGAGTCACTGTGATCATTCAATCCCATGTAAGCAAGAAATAAGTATTTAAAGTGTCCCAATAAATCTTCTCTTTGAGCTTAAACATTTAGAAATTTAGAGTACTTATAGACTGACTTGTGCAGAAAGATTAGGAAAAACATATGTGTTGGCTCTGAAGTAGAGATAGAAGTTATTATGAAACATCAGTGATAAGTTGAGTGGGGTCAGCCTAGTGCATCTGTTTCTGCAGAAGTGGGAATTCTTTAGCATCAAGGTATGAGAGTGTATAGCAGAAGTACAGGAGATGTCAATTTAATCACTGTCTAGAAATAAAAAATCAGCTTTATTTTAAACATTGTAGCTATTTGTTATATTTTTGCTTTTTACAACTATTACACAAAAATTATTGGGGTTTGCTATAAGAAGATGGGGCAAGCTTTCAAAGTGAGTGATAGCAGCTATGAAGGAGCCATGAAAGAAGATACTGGAAACATTTGGTATCCATTCATTTGTGCACACATGCATACACGCATGCATGCAACAAGCATTATTGAGTGCCCACTATATTCCAGGACTTATGTTAAACACAGCATTGGAAAATAAATAGACATGATTCTGCCCTCAAGTTTGTCTCAGTGTAGTGAAAGAGACTGATAATTGAATAGGTAGTTTGATCATGGTGTGATATACTCCATGATGGAGGCAACAGAATTTTATCAGAGCACTGAATAAGTGCTCTTTTCTTGTTTGGGGGATCAGGAGACCTTTTCAGAGGAGGTAACGTTTTCTGTCTCAACTAAAAACACACACACACAAAATTAGCTGGGTATGGTGGTACACACCTGTAATCCCAGCTACTCAGGAGGCTGAGGCAGGAGAATCGCATGAACCCCGGAGGCAGAGGTTGCAGTGAGCCGAGATCACGCCACTGCACTCCAGCATGGGTGACAGAGAGAGACCCCATCTCAAAAATAAATAAATAAATAAATAAAAAAGAAAAAGAAAAAGAAGGCAGTAGGATGCCACGTGTCAGAGGAGTCAAATGCTACGAGGACCCAAAACTGCCTTTAAGATGTGGCAACTGGTGGGGCGCAGTGGCTCACACCTGTAATCCCAGCAGTTTGGGAGGCTAAAGTGGGAGGATCACTTGAGCCCAGGAGTTCAAGACCAGGCTGGGCATAGGGAGACCTCCTCCCTACAAAAAATAAAATTAGCCGCCAGATATGGTGGCATGCGCCTGTGGTCCCAGCTACTCAGGAAGCTGAGGTGGGAGGATAGCTTGACTCCGGGGTTGTACCACTGCACTCCCGCCTTGGTGACAGAGTGAGACCTCATCTCAAGAAAAAAAGAGAAAAAGAAAAAAGAAATGATGTGGCAACTGACAGATGATCACTGCAGACCTTGGCAAGATCAGTTTTAATGTAGTCATAAGAGCAAAGGACTGGGATGTGAAAGTGAAGTGAGAAAGTAGACAGAAACCATATACTAAACTTTAAAAAACTTGACTGCTGGGTAGACAGCTGTTAAGATCCAGGCTTCTTTTTCAATAAACATACAAATTTCACTTTGTACCCCTAAATTCTGACCAGATAGAGCCTCCTTCTCCCAGAAGATCACAGCTCAAATTTCTGGATACTTCCACCTACCAAACTGATTTCTTAAAACTTTACTTATTTATATTATAAAAGCAATCTTTTTTTTCCAAAAATATATTTATCATATAGTATACTATAAAACATCATCCAATACTTAAGACTTTGATATGCCCAGCACAAACTGAGGTTACTAATGAAGATAGAGTCTACCTGGACATCTCAGTGATAGGGGTAGGAGGGGGTATAATCTGTAAGTTCCAGAATTTATTTCAAAGGCAAGAAGTTATGGATAAACTATTGAACAGAAACCAGGTAGAACTATGTTGTTTGCAATAGCAACTAGCTTAAGAAACAGCTAGTCTGGAGTTTGAAGATTTCATATGTATTAGTTTGGGATGCTATAATGAAAATACCATAGGTGGGGTGACTTAAACAATGTTTATTTCTCATGGTTTTGGAGACTGAGAAGTCCAAGATTAAGTCATTGACAGATCTGGTGTCTGGTGAGGGCTTGCTTCCTGGTTGGTAGGCAGCCACCGTCTTGCTGTATCCTCACATGGCTGAGACAGTGAACGTTGGTTTTTCTCTTCTTATAAGGAAACTACTCCCATAATGGGGGTTCTACCTAATCACCTGCCAAAAGTCCTACCTTCTAATACCATCCCACTGGGGGTTAGTGTTTCAACATATGAATTTTGAGAGGTCATAAACATGCATTCCATAATACCATATAAGAATCCTCACATATATGTAGTGGGCCAGCCATTTTTGAAGGCTCTAGCAGATACATGCACCACCCCCTCCCCCATCTCTATCAGCTCTACCTAAAATCTTGACTTTATTCTTTCTTTTGGATTAAGGCAAGCTCATCAAACTGGCCCAAGGATCTTGGATGCATCGCCCTTGGCAGATTGTGTTTTTTCTTTGAAATTCTCCTTTGAAGTGGCCCTCATTGCCAACCACCAAGCCTGCAATGGGGAGACTTCCCCCAGCACTCCTACCCATGCCTCCCACCCTGCCTACTACCTTGGACACCTGACTTCATGATATGGAAAGAAGAATCTCTTCTGGAAAAGAGTGCGATAAAGAAATCCAAGGACCCTGCACTCAAAGCAAATGTTCTCCATGGGTGATTAGTATAAACCCTCATTCAGCATGAGTTGGTTATTAGATTTGCCAGTCTCTAACACGACCTAATGGGAAAAATCACCAAGTACTGAAATGTTCTGATGGAAGGGTATTAGAAAAAACCACTCAAGCAATATTTATTTATTTATGTTTTCAGTTGGGCCAATTCGGAAAAGCAACAAAAATTTGCAGGCCACATATTTTGTCCAAGATGAAAATAGCTTTATTATTTTCTCCTGATTATAAAAATAATACTCATTTATTATTACAAAACTTGAAAGTTATTTGTATGAAAAGAAGTAAATATAGCTTGAAATCTGAAAGTTCATAGTGGGCCACAGCTTAAAAGGCAATTCAAGTAGTTTCTTTTTTATTTGATTGGCTAGAAAAATGTTGATGAGTGACTTTTAGTCACTAAATTTTTGAATATTTGAAATTCAATATTTAAACGTTTGAAAAAGAGGACCATAAAGGCTGTTTTCTAATCTTTTACTCAGAATTGAAATCCTGGATTGTGCTGTAGCCCTTGAGCCCCAGGTTGCACATTACTGATTTAAAAACACTTGGAACAACACATGAGAGGTCAAGAGGGCTGGTGAGGCCTGGGGGAGCCTGGAAGCAGCATCAGGGCCCTCGTTGCCTTGGGACTGGGGGGATGTTACAAAGGAACAGGGAGTATATCCGAGAAGACAAAGACCTGAAGCTAGACCCTACCTTCTAGGAAGTCACAGACAATGACCGTCATGTTTACCATCCTGTTGTAGTGACAGGGCTAGCACAGGACTAAATAGATACTCAGTAAATACTTCTTGATTTAGGACAAATTTCATCTACTACACTCTTTGGCCCTGGGGTAGTGGTGCCTGATTACAAGCCACTAGAATGGAAGAAGTCCTCGGGGATACTCAGTAAATACTTCTTGATGTAGGACAAATTTAATCTACTTCACTCTTTGGCCCTGGGGTAGTGGTGCCTGATCACAAGTCACTAGAATGGAAGAAGTCCTCAGGGTTGAGACTGTTATATGTCTGATAATCTAGAACAATTACAACACCCATCAAAGTTACCCAGTGGGACTAAAAGTATTTAGGCACCAAGAAGCTTATATACCAAAAATAAAGAGATTCTTCTTCCCCTGCCCAGGGTAAACCTTGAGGGTGATAGCTGCTTTTGACTGATAAAGATTTATAAAGCAAACTATAAAATTATAAAACATGATTTTCAATTTAATGAAACTGTGGACTTGAAGAAACATGCAGGTCTTTGAAGGAACCCCTCAGGGAGTAGATAAGAGTTTTGAGGAGACTAGGAACGAAGGACTTTTTGAAGCAATTTATAGACCCAATGCCCCTGAGGGGAAAATGGGGCCCATGTGCTGTGTCAAGATTATCTCAGGTCCAGACTCAAGATCTATGGGAACTTTGTAGCACTCCTAGTCACTGAGAGGGGGGCTAGGGGCAGATGAGGTTGGGGCCTGGCAAGAGGGCCCATAAGCATGTAAGACAAGCTTCTGCTCTCTTCTCTTACTCATACTGGTATGAATAGGTTTCAGGAAAAATACCCATAGTGTAGCATGTGTCTAATGGGAAGGATTATGCAGGCATCTTTACTTAGTAAAGGCCATGCTTGTCTTGGGGAGTTGGGTTGCTTGTCAATAACCTGACCTCCATGGTATGATTCTTCCTCTGCATGAGATGGGCTGTGCTTTGGTGCTACTCTCTATAAGGTTTTTCCAGCTTTATTCAAAGCTTAAGAAGATCATTCCTGCAAATCCATCAGCAAGAACTGCTTTTGTCCTACCTTGAGCTCTGGAAAGTCTTTAATGAGATATCTGAAATTCTTGGCAGAGATTATAAGCTAACTTGATTTACCTAACATAATAATAACTCATGAAATTAGTTCCTCAATCTAACACTATTGAGTACTTTCTATGTTCCTAGGCTCTGAGAACACAATAGTGAACCAAACTCCACCCTCATGGAGTTTCTCATATTCTACAGATGTCAAGATTGAGAATGCAGCTGACATAATGGGCAACCAACCTTTTGTTTATATTTTTAATTTAAATTTTGGTTTATTCTGTCAATGGTCCCTAAACCTAGTTATGCCATTTTGGTTGTTAATAGGGTATTTTTGAATTACGCACAATTATCTTTCTCTACAGCATTTTCATACGCTAACACCTGTGATGAATGTATGCACCAGATCAAATATACGGATTTAGTTTTAGGGACTGAAGCATAAACAGACTATTACATCATATGTTTGCTAAATTACTTTTCATTTGGTATAGGCGGCCAATATTTTTTTTCCTTTGCCATAATATTTGCTTTTACTTGCAGTACCCCTAGGGTCTCCCCAGCAACAAGGTGACAGCTCCCCAGTTATCATTAGAAAAATGAAAATGATTTTTTAAAAAGATTGGGGAAAAGCCTAGCCATTTTTCAGATTCATTTATTGTTTCACAGCTAGGTTTTGCCATCATAGTACTAACCTGCTGTAGCATGAGAAGAAATAAAAGAGACAATTATTTTACTAGTTGAAATGACAGAATGCTAAATTATAAAATGTCAAGGGAAAAAATTTAGGCAATTTAAATTTCCTGGCAATGGGTCTATAATTTATTTGCGGCTCAGAGTACTCTGAGCTGCAGAGAAATGCACTTTGTGGAGAAAAAATTATACTTTTTCACTGCCTGATTTTAGTGCTCAAATTACATTTTTTTAAAATAAAGAATTGTTTTTGATTTTCAAATAGTCTAGTACAGTACCTAAAAGGGACCCTATTTGTGAGCTTTTCAAATTCCTCTTTTTACCCTCAAATAGCTTTAGTAAATTTTCTCCCTGCCTGGGATAAGTTCCAACGGTCTTTTTACCTTCAAATATTCTTGATGTCATTTATCTATAGTTTGTTAAATACTTAGAATAAGAGTTGTGTTTTTACCATTGAGTCTTGGACACCAGCAATGCTATAGAAACATTTTTTTTTGTAATACCTAATCTGAATTTCAAATAATACTTTAAACATGAAGCACTTATTTTTAAAGCACTTTTTAAATATATTTTAAAATATTTTATTTTGTATGAAGCTATTTAAGAAATAGCTAACTCAGTGCTTACTGCATTTGGAGGACTATCCTCAACTAAGAGACATATACTAAAGAAATAATACAGTACACTTGACCCTTGAACAACTTGGGGATTAGGAACGCTGACCCTCCATGCAGTCAAAAATTCACGTATAACTTTTGACTCCCCAAAATTTAACTAGTAATAGCCTACTGTTGACATATCAGCCTTATTGATAACATAAACAGTCTATTAACACATATTTTACATTGTATCATATATTGTATTCTTACAAAAAAGTAAGTTAGAGAAAAAGGAAATATTATTAAGAAAATCATAAGAAAGAGAAAATATATTTGCTATTCATTAAGTGGAAATGGATCATCAAAGTCTTCATCCTCATCCTCTTCATGTTGAGTAGGCTGAGGAGGAGGAGGAAAAGGAGGAGTGGGTTTGGCTGTCTCAGGGGTAGCAGAAGTGGAAGAGGTGGAGGAGGTGGAAAGGAGGCAGGAGAGGCAGCCACACTCAGTGTAAGGTGCCTGCCTCAGCTTCATCATCTCTAAAATGGGATTATAATATAACCTACCTTGTTGGGCTGCTGTGCGGCTTCAACGAGTTAACACATATGTACAGCATTTAGAATATTTCCTACGATAGTCAGCTCTCTAAGACTGATCTTATCTCAGTCCTGGTGTTTTCAAACTGATTGACTAGTTTTGTCTTGAGGCCTACTATCTAGGTGGAGAAGTCAAACATCCAGAAGAGGATAGATAAAAAGATTTCATGACCTGGGGCAAATTAATAGGTACTGAGAGGATGTGGCATTCAGATGCTACCATAGGAAAGAAAGCAGAATCTAATTCAAGATGATGGTCAGGAATAGGCGAAAACCCAATTTAGTTTGAAAGGATAAGTAATGGCTGGGAATAGTAACCCACGCCTGTGATCCTAGTGCTTTGGGAGGCCGAGGCAGGAGGATCACTTGAGGCCAGGGGCTCAAGGCCAGCCTGGGCAACAATAGTGGGACTCCCATCTCTACAAAAAATACAAAGAAATTAGTCGGGTATGGTAACATGCACCTGTAGTCCTGGCTGCTTGGAAGGCTGAGGCAGAAGGGTTGTGGAAGGATTGTTTGAGTTTAAGAGTTCAAGGTTACAGTGAGCTGTGATTGTGCCACTGCACTCCAGCCTGGGTGACAGAGCGAGATCCTGTCTTTATTTTATTTTTTAAAAAAAGATAAGTAAAGCAGGTGAAAACTGGGTGGGTAGATGAGAGACAAAATATGGCAAAAACAAAGACTGAGAATTTTAAAGATAGAGTCTTTAACACATTCAACATGATGTAAAATACCTAAGGACAGACAGTATAAGCCTCTTCGTAAACTTAGTTGAACGAAGACAGAGCCAGTGAGAAAATCTAAAAGTATGACTTCCAGTCCACTTTTATGTTTGCTACACAAAAAGGCAGTCATATGGTTCTTTCGTTAGTCTTCTTCTCAACACTGAACTCCTTTTAATTTTCTTGAAAGGGCTCAAGTAAAACCAACTAAGAAAAAATAAGTCTTACATGCCTAGTGGTAATTCTCTTCCTGGGACACATAGAGATATGCTTTTACTTCTGTATTTTCCACAAGGACACAAGGATGGCAAGATTTCAACTGAATGAATTTAAATTGTTGCATGTTTCCATTGAGGCAAAGCACACTTCTTGTATTCTTTTACTTGTAATTTGATAATTTATGTTTTTCACCCTAAATCTCAATAATAGTTTTCTACTTCTTTTTATTTCTTTCTGTTTCCTCCAAATAGATTGAGGAGAAAGTAAAAAATGCCTTTGTAGTTGATGGATTTATTATCTATTCTTTTTTTGTTTTGTTTTTGAGATGGAGTCTCACTCTGTCACCCAGGCTGGAGTACAGTGGCACGATCTTGGCTCACTGCAACCTCCACCTTCTGGGTTCAAGTGATTGTTCTGCCTCAGCCTCCCGAGTAGCTGGGACTACAGGAGCGTGCCACCACGCCTGGCTAATTTTTGTATTTTTAGTAGAGATGAGGGTTTCACCATATTGGCCAGGCTGGTCTCGAACTCCTGACCTCGTGATCCGCCTGCCATGGCCTCCCAAAGTGCTGGGATTACAAGTGTGAGCCACTGCACCCAGCCTATTATCTATTCTTGACTATTGTGGGAATAACTTTAATCTGCTTTTTATAATTTCAAAAGTTGTTGATTGATTGGTTTTTGAAAAAAATGGCCAGGAAGGTAAAAGTATTTTAAAACCTCATGTTATATCTTTAGAAACTTGGGTTTTGAGATTTATGAAAACTAGGTAAACAGTATTTTTAAAAGAGAAGCATGATTTTTCTCTAGAAATATTTTTGGCTAATAACTTGGTTCATTTTCTTAGTGTTTATTAGGATAAGTTCTACAGTTTCTATTAGTTTCTTTTTTGAACTTGCTAAAAACATGGAGAAAGTCTTAATTGTCCTCACTATGCTAGGTCCTTCTAGAGGCAGAACTGTTCTGACATAATTGTGTCCTATCCCTTTCTTGAGTCAGGAGTTTCAAAACTTTACTTCTAGCAGCTAGCTATTTCAATAGACCTACGCAGCACGTACTTGTCTCGAACCTACTTTTTCTAAAACCTGGCCACTTTCCAAGATCAAAAGTTTATAGAATTCCCCCACTCTTCAATTTGTTTACATCTTATATTCATGAACCTGCCATCCGCATTTCTGCTATTTTTGAAAAGCTGAACTGGGCAGTAGAGGTCAGAAGTTCCATGAACTGCCAAACTGCTATAAGCAGTCACTTTGGAACCTAAACTCAGACAAGCAAAATGGAGAAGTGAGTCTAACACACGTCACCAGGTAGCAGGTTCATATGTTGTCTATTGTGAAGGCTGGGATCTCCAGGGTTTTCATTATGCTAGGTTATCAAGGTCTGAGGTAGTGTGCTTGATAGTGAAGACTATAGAGTCAGACTGTCTGGGTTCAAATTCCAGCTCTGTCACTGTTCTAGGTGTCTATTGCTATGTAACAACCACCCAGATGACAATCTTTTATTATTATCACTTATGTTTCCGGGGCCTGACTTGGCTCAGCTAGGTTTTCTCCCCAGGTCTCTCAGGCAGCATGGTCAGTCAGTGACTGTGGCTGGAGTTCTTTCAAAAGCTCCCCAACTCACATGCCTGGTATAAGTTGTACTGGCAGTAGACCGGGTCCTCAGCTGGCACCATCAGCCCAAACACCTACACATGGCCTTCCCTGTAGCTTGAGCTTCCTCACAATATGGCAGCTGGGTTCCAAGGGTGAGTGTCCCAAGGGAGAGCCAGGTGAAAACTTTATCTCCTTTTATGACCTAGGTTTGGAAGTCACATAGCATCACATCTGCTGTATTCTATTTGTTACAATCAAATCACTAAGTCCAGACCGTATTCAAAAGGAGGGCAATTAATATCCACTCTCTAATGGGAGTCTTCAAACCCACCATAGCCATGTATTCCCTGAAGACCTCTCTGTCCTTGGCTTTGCTGGTCTGTAAAACAAGGATAATGAGAGAAACTTACCTCAGAGCTTTTTGTGAGGATTAAACAAAGAACAGTCCCTGGTACCCAGTATGTGTTAGTTTCGGCCATTATCACACCACCTGTACATCTGAAGTGATGCTGATGGTGACATCAATGATGAGACAGTTCCCAGCAGATATAGTCTGTGAAGGTCCCACCTTTCCAAACTCTACTAGTGGCATTTAACAAATCCCAGTGCCTGTGGTTCTTATGCCAGTGGGAACAGTTACTATATATGGTCTGAATTCTTTGGTTCACCTCACTTTAGTGACAGTTTCCAGATACAGGTCAGTCCATTTAAACCTGGCCCATTTATGGCAATTTATTTCATTACAGGATAAAGTAGTTAGAACCATGAGTAATAATTACTGTGTCTACAGTGCTTTTAACACCTCAGCCAAGTAATCCTCATCTCACCCAGTGAGTAAGTTTGAATGCGCACCCTTCCCTGTGCGAGGATGAAGAAACCAGGACCTGGGTCAAGAGGATTGTTCTAAATTCTCCAATGAGGTAATAGGGCTTGAGTGAGAAGATGTGTGTGTGTGTGTGTGTGTGTGTGTGTGTGTGTGTGTGTGTGTAGGGGGGTGTCCTGATTCTCTGGCCCCTACATGCCTGTATAATATACCCCATCACCGATCATTACTCAGGGCCTGTTAATACACTCTATTCAAATACGTATGGGTATTTGAAATTCCTTTTAAACTACCTCTCATGTATTTACAACAAAAAGAATTGGCCAGTGTCTATTTCCCACAACGTGAGATTAAGTAATTTAAAAGATACTAAAAGTCTTGTAAATGAAGACACACCACACCACTCAGTATAATTTTTTTCTTTTTCTGTGAAATTAATATTTTCTGATATTCTTGGCATCCAAACATTTTCATCTTGGGGAGGAGGAAAAATTGAGACTTCCTCCCACTCTTTGCTGGAATGTGACCCCAGGCTGGCTTCGAGTTGTCAAAATGTATTTCTCATTTTATGTCAGTGAGTCTGGAAGCAAAAAAGGTAGAAAGACTGCCTTCCGTGGGGGCCGCGACGACCGCCCCTCCTTCCCTCAAGCCTCGTCCCATCCAGGCTCGCCCCGGGTGCGGAGGGTCGGGCCGCAAACCCGCAAAGCGCGGAGGCCGCCGCGACGCTCACCGGAGGGCGCTGTGAAGCCGGCACCAGGCGGCCAGAGGTGAGTCGGCTTGGAGGCGGTGGCTCCCGTTCCTGCCCGCGCGCCGAGGGGCGAATCCCAGGCTGCGAGGTCGCCGCCCCCGCCCCTCGGCCGGCCCCTCCGCCAGCGGGCGAGAGGGGAGTGGCCGGGCTCCTCCCGCCGCCGCTGAGTACTCCGCAGCCGGGTGCGCACGGGAGCCTTAACCGCGGCGCGTGGAGGCAGTACCAGAGCGCGCGGCGCGCTGTCGGCCGGCAGCCGCGGGACAGCCTTGGCAGAATAGCCGCGGCGGGAGCCCCGCAGCCCCGGGCTGGGCCCGCGTCCCGGAGCGCCACCGGAGAGCGAAGACGACGTGGAGGCGGAGTGGCTCCCGGCGAGGTAGCGCAAGGCGAGGTAGCGCGAGCGCTTTCTCTCTCTCTCTCCCCTGCCCTTCCCTCTGCGTCCGGCCGCGGCCCCGAGGCGCCTGCCCCGCGCCTTTGTGCCCGCGGTCCCTGGCCCCGTCGCACCCTGCGGGCGGGGGTCAGCGGGCTCTGTCGCTCTCTCGGGAGACGCGGCGCTGCGGCGGGAACGGCGCACGCTGTAGGTCGCGGAGGGTGGTCGTGACTCCGCAGTGGCTTCGGGGGTGGCGGGAGGGAAGAAGGGCTTGTAAACTAAGTTGCTCTTACTTTGCCCCGTGCCTTTCGTACCTGTGGGTAGAGTCGAATCTCGGCTGTCCTGGTGTTCACCCACAGCCCCTCCATTCCTCTGGCCCACAGCTGTTTCCTGGCCCCCTACAAAGACACGGTGTGGCTGCCTCCGGGCAGGAAAGCGGAGGGAGAACAATGGGGCGTCCTGGGGAGTGGGGTTCAGGTGCGGTGTGCCCCGGCGGCGGCGGGGGAGGAGGGGCCCGGGACGCTGTGGGCCTCCCTGCGCGTGCAGCTGCGCTCGCCTCCTTTGTTCCGCCGCAGCGGAGGGGGTTGCCCTGGGTCTCGTTTCCTGCCGGGGATGGGATTGATTCACGGTCCCAGAGAGGGAAGGGGAAGGGGGCGGGGCTGGAATGGAAACCAGATTAGAGACGGGAGCTACGAAGGGTGGTGGGGCCGGGAAGAGAGTTGGGGAGAGGGTTGGGAGAGGGTGATGAGAGCGCGCTGGAGAGGTAATTACAAACACACAACATTTTGTTCAAGGGCCATGTGAGTTTCTGGAGCTTATTTGTAGTGCTTTGTTCAGGCTTCGGCCCAGCGTTTATTGCTGCAACAAGTTGTGTGCTTCTTGAGTTTCTAGGCGCTCCCAATGTTAGATTGCTCAAAGCAAATATTGTTAGTTACAGTGAAAGAAGCCCCCCCTTTTTTTTTGAGATTTGAAAAAATTTTGCTATGAACTATGGTATTGGTGTGTATGTGTGTGCCTCTGGGTCTGTGTGTGTGGCTAGTGGATATTGGCTGGAATGGGTAGGAGACAAATTTTATATAATCAATTTTGACGTAAAATTGTTTTATAGTATAATATAGTACAACAGTTTTCCAGGACTGTTTGAGGGCAGAAACCACCAGAAAATTAGACATTGCTATAAATAAATGTATCAGACTATGTAACACAATTGAAAAACCCTTTTACAGTCTGTCCCAGGAAACACACCACACACACCAGCGTTTAGGGTTTGAACTGAAGAGCCCTGGCATTGAAGTGTTCTGTGCTTTCACTCTCTGTGTGAGGATCATTTAGAGGTGATAGAATTAAAGGTAATGTGTCAGACATTTGTTAAGTGACCTTTCCTAGATTGGAATCGAGACTCCCCAACGGATTGGCTGACCTAGGGAGGGAGCTATGGGGGATTGAATGATGTGTGTTTTTTGAATGGGGTATTCTAAGCAAAACTGTTTTGGGAGGAGGCTGACATTTCCAAGCATTCATGGTTTGTGCCTATGGGACACTGGTGGAAGGATTCCCAAAGTCGGACTGAAGGTTAGAATTACTGTGGTGATAATTTAGGAGACATTCTGTTGTAGTAGTCTGGCTGCAGACAGGGCTGGGAAGTGGCCCAGAGCTGCCTCTTTGACAAGCTGAGGGTCCGCCATTAAACCACCCCTTTGGCCATTTATTTTGAGATGAACCAAGTTTGAAAGCCTCTTAACCTTAGAAGGCTAATTAGGAGCTTGCTGTGGGGGAAAAAACGTCTCCTGCCCGCTAAGTGGTAATGGAAAAGAGCTGTATAAGCTACTGCTGAGGGTTTGTCTTTTTCGTGGGGGATGTGGTCAAATTTTCAGGCCAGGCTGAAAAGCACTGGGACTTGTCCTCAGAAGCCATTATGATGTGGAGTTGAAATGGGATGGTGTCCAACTGTCAAGCTGTTTGTCATTAGAACTAACACACTGCCTGGCAAAACGTTGTGCTAGGGCAGCTAACAGAGGGAGACTTTTTTTGTTGTTGTCTTACCATTTTGGACTTTTCACTTATGCTGTGAATTGTTTTATAAAATACAGCACGATTGAATTCCTCTCAAGTACTCATTGTTCTATACATTAACAAAATGTAAAGCATCTGAACATTGCCGCTACTGGAGATGCAGACAGATAGCAGAATCCTAAGTGGCTGGTCTCTGGTCTCTGGCCGTTCTGGTGGATGCCTGATTGTGTGATAAGGCTGGCAACAGGCTGTACCCCCTTCCCAGGATGAATCATCACTTTGTCAAGCCTGGAGTTAAAGACTAACTTTCCCTGATTGCTGCAGTTATGCAAAGCAAGGAGGAACGTCTGACATCATGGGGAAGAAGAGGGAGTGAGGTGGGTGGGTGGTGTTTGGCTAAGAAGGGATCTTGAGCATGTAGCATCCATGTTTTTAGCATTTGTCCTCCTTTGGGTAAGATTGTCTTCTACCTCCCTTGTACTGTTTTCAATAGCGAACATTTGGATTTTAATTAAATAGCCTAACAATAATTATAGCTATCATTTAGTATGTGTTCATTACATGCCAAGAATTTTACATACATTACTATATTCATCATCACAACAACTTGATAAAGTGGGTGTTATCTCCATTTTCCAGTGGAAACTGAGGCCTGGAGGAGTTAAGTAACTTGCCCCTTACACCGTACAGATGCTCCTAGATTTACAATGGGGTTATGTCCTGATAAACCCATCATAAGTTGAAAATATTGTAAGTTGAAAACGCATTTAATACACTTAATCTACCGAACCTTAAATGTGTCCAGAACAGTCACGTTAGCCTACAGTTGGGCAAAGTCGTCTGGTAACACCGTCCACTGTAGAGTATTGATTGTTCATCCTTGTGATGGTGTAGCTGACTGGGAGCTGCGGCTCGCTGCCACTGCCCAGCATTGCGATAGGGTATCGTACTACATATGGCTAGCCCCAGAAAACATCACAATTCAAAATTCTAAGTACAATTTCCACTGAATGCCTATCATTTTTGCACCATTGTAGAGTCAAAAAATCCTAAGTTGAACCATTTTAAGTTGAGGACCCTCTGTGCTTGTGTAGCTAACTACTGAGTGGTGGAAGTGCAATTTGGAATCCCAAAGTCCATACTCTTTAGGTATATACTGTATGGTATGATATATTTTAATAATAAGAATAACAACAGTTTGATTATCTAGTTGATTAGCCCCTGGCAGATGTCAAATTACTTTCACATCTATTATTGTAGTTGATTCTTCCAAAAACCACTGTGAGATAGGTTTGGAAGCCCAGGTTAAGACATTGCAACTCTTAGAACTGTATTGCTAAAGAGCTGTATGTTATGGCCTGTGTGAATAAGCTGTAAGTGAATGAAACTTTATTTTTAAAAAGTTAGGCTGCCAACATTTAAAAATAAGTTCTTTTTTCCAAACATTTAAAAGTGGTAGAACAGAGTAGATCTTATGTTGCATTCAAGGCTTTTATGTTTATTGAAATCCATTTTAAGCCCTTTTTATCTTACAGCCTTTAATAGAACATTGCACTTTGCTTCTTAACTGAGACCCAATGCCAGAGTGTCTTTTTAAGAAGAGAAATAAGGAGGGAAGGAATGTGCTTATAAAGAGGAAGTGGGACATCAGAATTGGAAACACTCGCAGCAGCAGGCCATAGATTTTTCCCAGCACATGCTTTTTGTCCTGGCAGTAGCCTTTTACAGAAGACATTCTTCCTTAGGGAAGTGTCAAGGGTCTTTCTTTACAGTATCCTCTGAGATCATCAAATTTCTGAGCTCTGTGGGAACACTCATTCCGCATGATTTTTGTGCTCATCCCTTCCCCACAGGAGAAGTGAACTAGTTTAGGCATCTGCATGAAAAGGGAATAGCAGTAGTGTCTGTCCTTAGGGTGGCACTGAGAGTGGCACTGGGCAAGAGGTACCAGACTTTGACACCAAGTACAGGAGCAGAATGGAGTTTAACACTTTGGCATCATGGATTGTTTGTGGATTCCTCAGAATGCTCCTGGGCAAATGGAAAAGTCAATATTGGGTTTTTTTTGTTGTTGTTTCTAAGATAAGAATTTGAAGACTGGAAGTTCTGCCTTGTTTATTTATTTGAAGCTAGGACACCATTTGGGGTCTTCAAGTTCTGTGGTATAGGTGACAGTAACTTTAGTCTCCTCAGACTATGAAATTCTCCTCCACTGGCTATTTTAGACTTTTGCCTCTGGAGGAGAGGCAGACACATGGTTTGCTAAACTCTAACAGGTGAGCACCTTCCAACTTACCATAAGCAGCATAGAGGAGGAAAAAGGATGCTTGCCAGCATTACACTCTTACAGATTTTGATAGGTCTTTGCAGTTGTCAGCCTCTTCTTTATCAGTTCATATTTTATTAAGCACACAGGTCATGCAAGACAATGCATTAGACACATTTTAAAAGGAAGAAAGGAAATCCATTGTGCTTTCAGGGACGTTGTAGCAGGGCAGGTGGATGCATCCCAAGAGTGGATGTTGGTGAAATGAAGAAAATGGCTATGACAGCTGTAGTGACCAAGGCTGGGGGAACACTTTCTTTTGAGACAAAAGCTGAGAACAAACAGAAGCAAGAGAGTGGAAGAAAACTGAACACAGGTGCCAGCTTCTCTGACTTAGGTTTTATTTCCTCCAATCTCCAATGATGTGAAAGGGTTCAGGTTCAGAACCCTGACTGAGGTCCAAAAAATAATATATAAACTACCATTCTATGTGAGAAGGTTTGAATAACAGTGTCTTCCCTGGTGCGTGGCAGGTCCTTGGTACCTCCGCCAACTCTCTTGTCTGCACACCTGCCAGCATCCCTTCCTCATCCTGTGTTCAACGTGGCTGTCAACTAAGGCTGTTAATAGACTTCAGGCATATTTGCATTTTAAAAAGCGCTTATGGACAAGACATGCCAAATCTCCAAAGAATGAGTCATTCATATTGAGTTATATTATTCATGCTACTGTTTATTAAGTATTGGGTGCTTGCTTTGTGCTAGGCCTCATGCTGGGTACTTTCTGTAGGTTGATTTCCTTCTCATCACTATCCCTTAGTAGGAGGTATTTGTAGATGAGGGAATTGAGTCACTAGCCCAGAGATCAAGCCTCAAAGACCCCTTGCTTTCCAGAACAATGAAGTGCCACCAGGTAGAGTGTACTGTGAAGCTTTGAATGAGTACTGTGAAGCTTTGGGCAAATACTTTGATTCTTTGGGTGAGTACTTTGATGCTTTGGTCACTTTTAAGGAGTTCGTTTTAAGGAGTTAGAGGGAGAGCCCACCTGTTGTCCCTCTCCTTCCTGGCTTGTTTCCTTTGTCACCTGAAGTCAGGGTTCCTGCAGGTGTCCTTGGCTGGTCCAAAGCTAGGAGAATTGGTTGAACTGCTTCTCAGTTTGTCCTTTTCTGGGTGTTTTGGCTTCCCAGTCCTGTGTCATTCTCCTTCCCCAGCTGAGGGAGACAAGATTCAGCCTGCTAGTGAGAGACTGAATAGCCAGTCCCTTCTCTTACCCCCTTGCTGGCCATGCCTTTATCTTCAGGAATAGATTGTCATCTGGGAGTTTCTGGGCGTTTGTCTGATCTCTGGTCTCCAGTCTGCCTGCGAGCAGCATGCCACAGGGCATCCAGTCTCGGAGCTCGCTCAGATCTTTGATGTGTGAGAATAAGCGGTGCGGATGCCATTGCAGAGCTGGGTTTCGGGAAGAGAGTTGGGGTGAAATTTGTACTCTTCCAAGATAGGCAGTTTTAGAAATAGCAGAAAAGTAAAAATTGACATTCTTCTTTTGCTTATCAGATAAGCACCTGATAAGTTTCTGAAAATGCAAGGGGCCTGTCTTTCCTTGATAACTTAAGAGAGGCTTAAGAGGAAACCAAATCTCTGCCTTCCGGGGACTTTCAGTCCAATTCTTCCTGGACTCAAGATGCTCTAAGATTGCACAGATGGCTTAAGTTTGCTGTGTTAAAATGAAAATGTAGTAATGTAGTTCAGAATTGTACATTACAGGTTTTTAAATTTGTTTAAAAAAGAATGCAATATCTTTAAAGATTTTTTAGAAAATTGAATTGAAAGGACAGTGGAACAGATTATTAGTTATTGACATTATAGTACGTTTACATGTCATTTGCCTACTTAATTTTCACTGGTTACATGAAAGCATTTTCACACTGCAACCACAACAAAAAGCTCCCCCAAAATACACAAAGAATCTTAATTGCAAGATTCCTGCTGGTCCTACTTACATTTTCCAGTGTACACCTTCTCTCTCCTCCATCATTGCTGCTTTGCTTTACATTTTATATTAGATCCTGAAGTGCTATTTGTGATGTTCAGATTGCAAATATACTAGCTTCCTAACTGATCATTTTTTCCCTTAAACGTACTTCAGAGTGATTGGTCACTGTTTTATTCATTTTAGACCCACAGTCTAAATGCTTTAAGGAAAAGCTTAATTTTCATAGATATTGGGCCTATGCCAATTTGCATGGCTTGTTGTTTTTGTGATCCTCATATAATCTGCTTATAGTCATAGTAGGTAGATCACAGTTTTGAGCTACCCCTGATACAGTGAGCCATCTATGAAAAAGTTCTCAATTGCCTGAAATTTTCAGAGTGTTGAGAGCTATTCATAAAAATGAATATGAACTGCCACATTGATCAGGTTCAGGGCTTATTTGCCATAGTATTCTGCAGGTATTCTGTGACATTCAGGAAGGAAAATAGAGTTAGACTCCTGATGTCAGCTTTGTAAAGGTTCATAGATGTCTCTTGTGTATCTGTAATTGCATGATCTCTTAAAAACCTCTTATCCATGTACTGAAATTCATCTTGAATTGTTTATTTTTATCCTGCATTCACACATTTCACACTTAAAGATAGAACTTGATTATATTGGTATTTTTATTTCAAATTTTCAATTTTTGGAATGGCAGAATGTTGCTATTGAAAAGTGTCTTAAAGGTCACCACTGTAACCCCTTCATTGTGCTTGAGACCTGCTCAGCTCCTAAAGTTAACAGGGGACGGATCTGAGAAACTGACTCCAAGTTGTAACCTCTTGCTTAGTTTTCTTTCTAGGGAGATATCTGTCTCTCCAAACCTGTCGAAATCTAAATTTATTACCTCTTACCTAATACTTGGTCCCCTGTGGACTTCACTTCACTGTTTGTGCTAATAGCCTTTTCATCACCATCTTGACTTTGGATTCTAGAACATCACCTACTTCCCCATTTTCTGTGACCCTTACATTCCTCCTGTCAGTCACTATGTCTGATTTATTGTTCTCCCCTATCTTTGCCCTTTGCAAATCCTCAAGCCCTCATTCTGGTTCAGACCTTTAAAAGGCTGAGTTACTAGAGTATAGTGTTACCCAGAGTGAGTTGTTCCATAAAAAATTAGTAAGTTGGAAAAAAAACAACAAAAAAAACCCCACCCATAAAGTTGGTAAATGTTCCTGTAAAAAGGGTTCCTTGGCCAGGTACATGTTACAATAGTTGGTTAAGTTTCTTTGCAGAAAGACTTCTCATGGCCTTCATTTGTGACTGTGTACTGTGAATTCTGAAGAGAAAGATACAGTATTCACATGTCCCAACTTATGTCACCGTTGTACCACATTTTGGGGGGATCATTTTCTAGATAACAGCGCTATAGTCACTTCGCTGTACCTTTTTAGGTTTTGTCACTGCCTGGCTTTCTGTGGGAATGTGCATTCCATGTGAACCGTACTTGGTTCACTCTCAACTGTGTCTTGTGCTTTTACCTTGTTGTTCTGGATCATTCCTTCCCCCCAGAAGCCCCTCTCCCCTATCACACTGGCACATCTTTCTGTGCCCAGCTTTGTGCCCGTCTTCTCCGTCAGTTTTCCCAGACTCAGGTTGCCCTTGTTCTTCTGAACTTACACTTACTGTTTCACAACTTAAAAAAAAAAAAAAAAAAAGAAATTACTTGAAGCCCAATGAAATGTTGAAAGTAACCTTACACACTCATATGGTTAAATTATTGGAATTCCCACAAAATTCCATTTTCCATATTTGCGTCAGTTGATGTATCACATGCACATCACATTCTCCTCTGTTTCCCCCCACAGGTTAGCTTGCACATATGTTCAACAAGCTTGTTGCTTGTGGGGCTTTTTTCTTTAATTTTGTGTTATTGAAATTGCGTTGCATTTAAATAGAAATTCAGGGAGAATTGACATCTTTATAGTTTAATGGCTTCCCATCCACAAACCTCATAAGCCTCTTTAATAGGTCTTTTATGTCCTTCAGTGAAATTTTATCATTTTATGTGTAAAACTCTTTCATACCTATTGTTAGATTTGTGCCAAGGTGCTTCATGGTTTCTGTGGTCATTTTGAATGAATGATTTAGTGCATTTCTGGTTAGTGTTGCTGGTGTACAAGAAAGGGACTGATTTTGTATTTGTTTATAAATAGTTCTTGATTGATCAAGTTCACATCTAAACCTGTGTTTGCTATGGGAGCCTGCAGTTGGTTGGCTTTTCCAATACAGCACAAAATAACTTAGCATTTATTGAAAATGTCATAATTCACTTTATTTTTATTTATTTATTTATTTATTGAGACAGAGTTTCACTCTTGCTGCCCAGGCTGGAGTACAATGGCGCAATCTTGGCTCACTGCAACCTCCACCACCCAGGTTCAAGCAATTCTCCTGCCTCAGCCTCCTGAGTAGCTGGGATTACAGGCATGTACCACCACGCCCGGCTAATTTTGTATTTTTAGCAGAGATGGGGTTTCTCCATGTTGAGACTGGTCTCGAACTCCTGACCTCAGGTGATCCACCCGCCTCGGCCTCTCAAAGTGCTGGGATTACAGGCGTGAGCCACCGCGCCCGGCCTCTTTATTTTTTGTTTTTAGAGACAGAGTCTGGCTCTGTTGCACAGGCTGGAATGCAATGGCATGATCATAGCTCAGTGCAGCCTCTTATTCCTGGACTCAAATGAGCCTCCCACCTCAGCTTCCCAAGTAACTAGGACTATTGGTGTGCGCCTCCATGCCCAACTAATTTTTAAATTTTTTGTAGAGATAATGTCTCATTGGTCCCAGGCTCCTGGCCTCAATCAGTTCTCCTGCCTTGGTCTCCCAAGTGCTGGGATTACAGGTGTAAGTCACCACACCTGGCCTAATTTAAAAATTATACGCAATACTTTTAGAAGTAAGGAAGAGGTGACTTTTAGTTATTTAATGTGCTCATTTATTAACTCATCAGATGTTTAGGTACCTAGTATGTTTCAGGCACCGTACTGGGTACTGTGTTTTTGTTTTTGTTTTTGTTTTAGAGACAGGGTCTCTCTTTGTTGCTCAGGCCGGAGTACAGTGGTGTGATCATAGCTCACTGCAGGATCGAACTCCTGGGCACAAGTGATCCTCCTGTCTTCACCTTCCAAGCAGCTAGGACTACAGGCAGCATCTCCACACCCCACTAATTTTTTACATTTTTTTGTGGAGATGGGGTCTTTCTATGTTGCCCAGGCTGGTCTTGAACTCCAGGTCTCAAGTGATCCTCCCTCCTCAGCCTCTTGAAGTGTTAGGATTACAGGTATGAGCCACCACACCCATGCTGTACTGAATCTTTAATGTTGAACAAAACAGATGGGGTTTCCGCTCTCATGAATGTGAAGGGGAGGAGACATTGTGGAAATGGATACGGATAAATATGTATTCATGAATTAGCATCGATACTGTGAAGGAAAAGGACAGGGGGCTGTGAGAAACAGAAAGGCGGAGAGAGGGAGATTTATATTGGGGGACAAGGAGAGCCTGACTTAGGAAATAAACATTCACGCAGCTGCCTGAAGGATGAGTTGGTGTTAAAGAATGAGGAGGATGGAAGAACTTTCTAGTTAATGAAAAGAGGCTCAGAAGCCCCAAGGTGGGACTCTACTCTGAATGATACAAAGATGGGAATTTTTAGTGACTGATGACTTAAATCAAGTTATTAATTCTTAGTAAATTATCATAATAGTGGTATTTAACAGTGTTTTACACACTATTATGACAAAGTGAAGGTATTTATTTTTGATCTGTATATCCTCATCCTGCCAAGTGAAGCTGGCTAGATTCAGAGAGCTGCCTCCATGGCGAGGCTTGAATGGGGCCACTGCCCACCCCCTACCCCCTCTGCATCGTGAGTATTGCCACTGCTGCTGCCATTGGGTCCTGGCGTCTGCTGGACACGAGCGTCCTGCTCAGCAATTTTCTCCTGAGCTCTGCACTAATAGACGGGGTCCTTTAAGGTCAGGTCAGGTCGGAAGAAGACTGCTCTGCCCTTCCTGGGAGGGGTAGTGAGCAGGGCCTTCTATGTTTTTTCCAGTGTCTCAGCCTTCTCCGCTCTCCCTCCTTCACCGTCTCTTAAACACACACTGAGGGCTCAGGCATGACAATGGGATGGGATCCAAGCTAAGTTACACACCTACCTAGAATCCGTGCTCTGTTTGGTCATTGAGGCATTGCTCTGGGGCAAGCCTGACTGAGCTTAGTTGAGATGAGTCCTCTGTATAGTGAAAAGCTATGTGGTGCAGTGGTTATGGGTTGGGCTCTGGAGACAGTACTGGTTTTTGAAACTTGACTCTTCTGCTTAGTAGCCCACGGACCTTGGGCTTGTAGCTTAAAACGGTCTGCCTCCATTTTCTCATCTGGGTGATGTGGGTAATTTTGCAGAGCTGCCTTCTTTGGGTTATAGTAAGGATGAAATGAATCAACACATGTGCAGCCCCTAGAACAGTGTCAGGCACAGAGCAAGCACTTGGTGTAGATGTTCGTTACTACTATTCAGCCTTTCCTGCAATGCTTTCCTGGGGTTCCTCCTCCCCTACACTAGATATTTAAATCTGTTTGAATCCTAGCAGTGCACATAATTTAGGATTTCATACGGGGGACTGCTTTGGAAAATATGGGGAGAAAGATGGCAAAAAAAGAAACCAAAATGTTAACAGTGATTGTGTTAGGATAGTAGATTGGGGTGACTTTTACTTTTAACTCTGTATTTTCTAAATCTTCTATAATCTGGTTATGTTACCTCTGTACTAATAATATAATAAAATGATTTGAAGAAAGAAAAGTCAGGCTGGCAGTCTCCAATTGGTTTGCTAAAAAGGGACAGGAGAGAGTGAGAAGCCAGGGGTGGACCTGTGCTAGTGGCATTCACAGGTGAAGTACCTTCCCATTCGTGCTTATAGTTGCAGAAACTAGGTAACAGTATTGAATAGTCTTTAGCAGAAGTCCCCAAAAGTTAGAAGATGGGGCTATTCCTTGTGAATCCCCCTTTTCTGTGAATGTTTTTTTTTTAATCTGTCATTTTCCCTTTTTGTTTTTTCTGTGCTCTCTTAGTGGTCCTCTTGCCATCTGTCTCTCATTCAGTCCCCTCTTCCTCCCTCTTCCCCTTGAAAGTCTCTCCTTTTAATCCATCTTCTTTACCTGCTGTCATGCAGAAATTATGCACCCATTTATTCAAAATAAAGCATCAGTTTTATTTTTATTGTCAAAATAAGTAAATATAACTTTTCACTCTCAGAAATCTAAATGAAGTTGCCCTTTACTTACTTACACCTAAATTAATTGATTAGTTAATTTATTTGCTGACAAATTAACGAACTCTGGGGGTCTGTGACCTCCTAAAAGCACCAGGAATCTTGGAAGATTGGGTGGCTGCAAGGAAGGGAAGATTGAGGGGATGTTGAAGTTAAATTTTTCCTGTTTGCCTATTTTGCGTAGGGTTATCTGTGTTGCTGCCATTTTGGTATATGTCAGAATTTTTGAACTTTTCCAACAGAATTCTGGAAAATTCCCAAAATACATTTTTACAAAGAAACCATGCCAAATCTGACAAATTTCTTCAAAAGCCCGTTGATTTTAATCACTGAAAAGTTGAGCGAACTTTCCAGCTTTTCTTTCATGCTGCTCTTTTTATGTAATTGTGGGTGGAGAAATGTACTTTCCTGCAAAGTGTGTTTATCTACAGGAATTTATTCTTAGCAGTGGCATTTTATAAGTATCTTAAAAATAATGCTGACATAGATTTGAAAGAAGGTAGTGGGTTACAGTAATGTCACCTGCTATCAGCTGAAGAGCTGTTTACATGAGGAATATTGCTAATTTAATGATGCTACACAATTGAGTGTAAAATCTAGTTGAGGGCATTTAAATAAACGGAAGTAAGGTGATGCCTTTCTGTACCTTATTCCACAATTTAGGTATTTTATCTTCAATGACAAATGCCTAATTTGAACATATCATAAATATTTATGATAGTTATTTTTCTGCTTTAAGGAAGTCTGGGACAATTACAGTAAAATCTAGTTTTATAGAATGTGTATACCTAGACTTAGCATTGGTTTTTTCAAAAGAAGACATCATAGGAATTTTTAAAATTAGAACCAATATATGTATCGCTTAATGATGGTTATACATTCTGTGAAGAGTGTCATCAGGCAATTTTGTCGTTGTGCAAACACCACAAAGTGGACTTACACAAACTTAGATGGGACAGACAACCGTATACAGGTATAGCCAACACACGTATACAGGTACAGCCAACACAAGTATAGCCAATTGCTCCTAGTCTACAAACCTGTACAGTGTGTTACAGTACTGAGTATTGTAGGCAATTATAACACAGAAGTATTTGTGTATCTAAACAAAGAGAAGGAATAGTAAAGATATGGTATAAAAGATAAAAAATGTTATACCTCTCTAGGGCACTTATGAATAGAGCTTGCAAGACTAGAAGTTGCTCTGGGGGAGTCAGTGAGTGATGGGTGAATGTGAGGGCCTAGGACATTACTGTACACCACTGTAGACTTTATAAACACTGTACACTTAGGCTACCCTAAATTTATAAAAACACAAAGTAATTGCATCATGACCTCACTAGGCGATAGGAATTTTTCAACTGCATTTTAAACTTATGGGACCACCATTATATGTGTGGTCTGTTGTTGACGGAAACGGATGCGGTGCGTGACTATATCCCCTTTTTGAGTAGGGCAGCGGTTATAGCTGCTTGTTTGCTTTTGTCACAGAGCTATATGATGTTGGCATGACCTTGTATCTCCATTTCATACACACTAATACTGTGGAGGAGGATCAAGTCGTTGGGTTTAGCCTAGGCATGCCAAGGGTATGGCATGAGCATGGAACACATAATGCTAGAACTGCCAGCCCAGTCTTAATACTTTGCACTTGTTGCCAGTTTAAAAAACAATACAAAGGTATAGGTAAAATGTTAAAGGAAACTTGTACTAATTTATGTCCTTTGAAGTGACCTTTTTGTGTCTCATGGACTCTGGACTGTAACACCTGACTAACTTCTGCAACTCGGATGGAGAAAATGCCCCTTCCTTACCTGGCAGGCAGTGAGCCAGGTTGGACGTTAGATACATAGTCGACTTCACCCACTCTGTGATTTAGCTTCCAGCTTTACAGTTTGCTGTCTTGGCAGCAGCTTGTGCATGGTGAACTTTTCTGACTAGAACAGTTAATAACCCCCACAGATGTTGGGAGCCCAGTTTTGCAGCTGTTGATATGTCCAGTTGGATTTCTTGAAAGAATTAATCAATTTTGAAGATCTCATGCCGAGGGCTGCAAGCATAATAGGATTTAGGGGGAAACTTTATTTTATGGGAGTTTGAGCTGGTATTGCAACAGATGTAGCAGGAGGTTGAACAGCAGCTGAAGGGATGCAGGAAAATGGAGTTTAAAAAGATGTTTGTGAGCCTACCACTCTAAAAGTGTCAACTGTGGTCATTTCTGAATATTCTTTTCCAGGCTTTTTATGTGAATGTTTTAAAATGTGATCGTAATCATAGAGTACATACATTTTCTATATTGCTACATAGTATTTGAAATAAATTTTATAGTTGTGTATTATTCCATTGAGTACCACCATTTTCTGCAACATCCCTTTATTTTTGGGCATTTGGATTCCTTCTGCCACTTTGCTGTTGTGAATAATACTGTGATGAGCCTTTTTGTATCTATAACCTTTTCTATATTTTGAATAATTTTCTGACAGTAGATATTGAGAACGAGGTAATTGGGTCAAAGATTGCTGTGAACTCTCTGATGTAATCAGGTAATGGATGGAGTGACTTGGTTGGTGGGGCAGGAAGAGTTGGAGTCTGGGATAACTCCCTAGTTTGTGGCTTGTGTGATGTTGGGAATGGTTTGCATAGACAGGGCCACAAGTGAGGGGTTCATTTTGGGATGTGGGGCATCCAGGCAGTGAGGGAGCTTCAGGGACTGTTGAAATGCAAGGTCCAGAGCTTAGGGAAAAGCCAGGGCCTGGGGTTAAGATGAGGGGATCATGGGCAGCTACGTGTGGTGGAAGGTGTGGATAATGTTAGGATTGCTTAGAGGGTAGAGTGAGAAGAGGAAGGCGGAGGATAGAACTCTGGGAACATCATTCTGTGACAAGTAGAGAATGGAGAAGCACTGTGGAAAATAAGGAGTGTCCGGGAGTGGGATGTGGACAGCCAGGGTTTCCTTTCTTTTCAAGAGCTTACTTTGGTTAAAATAAGGCTGAGTGGGTAGCTATCCCTGTAGAGCCTGGGGGCAGATTTATTTTGGAGGGTATAATATTACTTTTTTCCCGGATAGGCTTTTTTTTTTTTTTTAATTAAAGCTATATAGAAATTAAGGTTATTCTATTTGGTGCTGAGTGGGGAGCCTTACATGCATGGTACTGGGATGAGGATTGACTTGTATGTATGTGTTATTTAAACTGTTTTGGTTGTTTTGGGCTTTTGGTGTGTATGTGTTTACATAATGTTGGTTGTTTTGGGGTTTCTGGTGTATATGTCTTTATACAGTGTTTTAGTAGTCTGTTGAAATATATCAATATTTTTACATAAAAGAACGTATTTTTATTGAAGAGAGTGAATGTCAGATTTCTAAAAGTATGTCAATCATGAATGGATTTACCATTTAGCTACTTATAATAGAAGCACCCAGATTTTTCTGGGAGCCTTTGCTTTTTTCAAGAGAGTGAAATTCCTTTTCAGAGAAACATTTGTCTGTGTTGACAATTTTAAAGAAGTATGTAATTTTAAATTATGAAACTCAAATTTAGTTTTTAATAGTAATTTCTGTGTTTATTCTATCTTTAAGAGCCAAGTTATAGAATGACAATGTGACGTTGTACTCTTGACTCTATGTCTGGTTGTGGATTTGAAGTGTTATTTTTGTGCTTTCCTAAATGACTTAAGCACTTATGACTATATATTTGGGTCAGAATAAATATGGTAGTTGGATATACTTTTGAAAAGCCAACCAGATTTTTAACCTGGTAATACGATAGTACTATTCATTCTTATGATTGTCCAGACTCACAGCTTTAGAAAACAGTATAAGCTTTTATTGACTTCCAGACTTGCTGGATTAGTTGCTGTTCTCTTTTCCTCTTTAAAGTGGATCAGCCGGTGCCATAGATACACTAATGCTTCAAGCTAGAGGGCTACCCTGTAGTGTGCTCTTGAGTTTCTTTTCCCACCAGTTGAGATGAATGCTTCTCCAGACCTGACTGTGTTAATTCCCAGACCTGCGTGTGCCCGGTGTACTTATTATAGTTTAATATAATGATTTTAAACATGTGTGCCAAAAGAATTGTTGTTTCTATGAAAATTCATTTGAATGCTTTGGAAATCACCTGATAAGAATGAGTTTCCATAAATGACTGAAGCTAATTTAGGAATGGCTGGGATAAGTAAAAAATTGGGGGGATCATAAAATAAAAGTATTCTTACTGATATTATCAGTCATTCATGATTGGTGGATTAAGTTGTGATTATGTAAAACTCGATAATCGTACTGGCTCAAAGCAGTAACCCATGTTCACACTGTGTGTCCATTGTGGATCAGATGGGGACTCTGCTCCATTTGTCCTTAACCTTACTCCAGAACACAGTCTGATGGGGCAGTACCTTCTGGAACATTGCTGGTCCCTGTGGCAGAGGGGACGCCTGCTGCGAAGGTCTTATTGGCTATATGCCTAAATTCAGCAAGGCGGGATGTAGAGAGGGGTATGGGGCATTTGTAAAAGGTAACGAGGTCTACCACACATCACTTTCCAGGGCTCTTTAGAGCCTCACCGTTCTTTAAAGAAATTGGACTTGGAGGATGATACCTTGAGGATGGTTTATAAAAGAAAGACCATTGAGTGCGACAGTGGACATATACTCAAAGAAAAGGCTCCAGCACTATAACAAAAGATTGACAATAAATGTATATTTGTAGAGCTTCATTTAAAATGACAATAAATGTATATTTGTAGAGCTTCATTTAAAATGACTTGTTTAGGTATGTGTCATTTTTTATGACTTCCAAATTTAACTGACTTAAAAAAAAAATAAGCCAAATTGTCAATCCTTATGCATTTGGATAAGAGAACCTCTACTTTAGTCTTAAACCCTCCTGTCTCTTTTGCACCCTCTGTCAAATTAGTTTCCCACCTTTTACGATAGACTCATCTGTGATTTCCCTTGGCACATCTCCTTTTCATTTCCGTTAGCATTATCCTAATTCTTGTTCCTCAACTACTAGATTGGGGCCCCAGATGAATTCCTTGATATACTATCTTGTATAGGGCCTGTATGCAGTGAGAAAAAGGCACTCTTTGGGGCAGACACAATCCCACAGGAGCTCAACTTTATTTTAGTCACCTTATTCCCGCCGCCCCCCCCTCCCCACCGGCTGGTCCACTTTTATGCAGTACACAAACTGAACAACTGCACACAGCAGTCCTTCTCCCCGCATTTAGTCACTTTGCCAACAAATTCAGACTGCCCGTCCTCTGCTTAAGCCTCCTTTAAATTTGTTGTCTCTATTGTGCTCTAAATTATTTTGGTGGTTCCCTGTCATCTGTATGTAGTGGCTGTCCTCAGTTTTATCTTCCATGGGACCATCACCAGTGACTCTGAGCCTCAGTTGTTGCCATCTTGATGTGCGACGTAAGTAATGACTGCAGCACAGATGCGCTGGTTAGGCTGTGTAATGCTTTTCTCTCCCCGCCCACCCATTCCCACCACTCTAACAACTGTGAGCTCCTTAGGTCTGACTCCTAGTCTAGCCTTGGCTTACCTTTCATCCCAGCTTCATTGTTCATCAGGCTCCTATACTGGCCGTCCTCTGCTACCGTTCTGCCAGGTCACCGTCTTCTGAATATGTTTTTTATTTCTTGCTTTAAACTTCTTTTCTGCTTAATCACATCCAACTCACCTTTCAAGGTGGAGTTTCACCTCTTCAGCTATCCTTCTGTGATTCTCCTGCTCTATGATAGTAGCTCCACCTCTAAACAGAAATGTTCATCTCTATATTCCTTCTTTTGAGGTGAATCGCCTGCCCTATATGAACATATTATGTTGGTTATCTTACTCTTAAGTGTTCTTTCCTCAATTAGATTGCACATGCATGAGAAGCAGTAGATGTGTCTCTCATTCTTTCTTCTTTCATTGCCTGCCTCGTGCTGTTCGTATACCAGGAGCATGGGTCAGAGTGGGAGGTTGTCAATAGAAGAGAGTCCAGCATGTATCCATGATGGACTGTCGATCAATTTTATATGATTAACTCGTATAAAACAGCCCTGTATGGAAGCTGAGGCCACTTCTATCTAGCCACAGGATATTGACCTACTTTCCCCTTCTTATCTGCTTGCAAAATATTTGTTGTACTTAGTGTGTTCTCCCTGTCACAACGAATGTTTGTCTCTCTCTTTCATATGAACTGAAGGCTAAAGTGCTAGTTAAATCAGTGGAAAAAACCATGGAGAAGAAAAGTTGGTAAGCAGTTTTAATTTCTAAACCCAGAGGGGCCTTATAATTTTGTCATTTAAAAAGAACTCTAGTTTTTCTACCCACCTATTGAGAGACAGATGTAAGAGTAGAAATGTAAATTTTAAGTTTTGATGATTTATAATATAATAATGTATTTTGAAAGCCCCTTTTTTGATAAACTACTTGTAGAAGGAAGTTAACTTTTCTTAGTCGGGTTTCTACAAGGTAATTCACTATTGTATGTTTTATTTCTTACCAAAACTTTCCTTGGGAAAATTTGTTGTATTGCTCCATACATGGTCAAGGTAATTAACTTTAAAAATGGATTTTCCTATAGCTTTACAGGTTAGTAACATGTGCTATATTCAAGGAGAAAAAACTGTGTGTGGGGGTGTTATTTGTTGGTATGTCTCCTTATATAAATATATGAAATAACTGCTGTATCCTGTAGAATATTTGGAAATTAGCAGAACTATTATTCAAATTTAGTTAACATTTATAAATGTGAATTTTATAAACAAAAATTTCAGTAAACATTTTATTTGTGACTTAAAAATGATTAGTTATGGCATGTCTTATAGGTTGATTTGTTTGTATTGTCTTTTGTTCTTCATAAATACTTCAGAATATATTTAAGGATATGTAAGAATTATGGTGCCTTTGATTTGAAAAGTAATGCTTCCAACATTAGAAAAAACAGAAATTGACCTAGAAAATGTTTCCAAATTCTAAAATGATTGTTGATTTTAATCAGTGTAGGTGAAATAACCCACTGCAGCAGTTTAGCTATTTTCCTTAAAAATTATTTCTCAATTTACATTATCAGTGTCTTTTTTGGAACATCTTAGCTATTTTTGTTTGATCAATTCTCAACTAATAAACATTCATGAAATCCTAATGTAAATGTATAAATATCTCTCCCTTTGTTTATATAGTTGATTGGAGTTTATTTTAGTGGATTACTGCTTGAGGAAGCTTCTGAATTTTTATTATTCTAAAAAACTTTTTTAAACCTTGAGTATGAAGGCATTACCAAAGCTTCACTGTTGAGTGATGCATATTTTTTCCCCTCCTTTACATGTAGATTACTTAATTTGTAATCTTTAGACTTTTTTTTTGCTTTCCTAACTAGATGAATTTTTAAAAGTAGCCAGTTCCATTTTGTAGCTAACCATGTATTGTAAACACACGGAAAATATGTTCAAATGTGCCTTGATGGCTTAACTTACCTGGTTATTCTGTGCATCTTTCTGTGCTGTGTATGGTTGCACTCTTAATACATTTTATTTTGGTTATGAGATCAGAATAAAGAGAGCTGCTTTCCTTTGCCTCTGAGTAATGTCACTAAGAGAGATTCTTGTGGTCTGGCATTTGCTGGCTTTTTGGTTTTTAACATTCTCTATAACCAGATCTATGATGCATGCTCACCCCAGAATGAGCGAACTCAGTCTTTCCAGAGTTGAGCCTTGTTTTTTTTGTTGAATCAACAGTGTTGGAAGCTGGGACAAGATCCTAGGAGATGATGTGTTATACACTTTGTGAGGAAACTGAGGCTCGAAGGTGGCACTGAGCCCAGTGTCTCACCGTGAGTTAGTTGCAGAGCTGGGCCTGCCATTTGGATCTTGTGGATGTTTTTTCCAGAACCACTGCAGTAGTCATTGTAACCTATGATCTGTTGCAGAATGCCAAAGCTGTTGTTTTCTGGAGGGATAATTTGCTTCCTTAGCCTACAAACAAGAATAGTGCACTAAATTCAGTACATTTCTCTCCATTGTCACTGAAAAGAGCCTGAATGATGGGAAGGCCCCTGTTGTTTTTTTTTTTTTTTTAAAGAAGACCATTCTGCCATAGTGTATCCCAGGCTGTTTTATGTGAGTGTCTTTGTTCAGAACCAATCTGGAGTGGCCTCCAAAACTAATGGGTAGAGGAAACCCCATGTGAGTGCCTACCAGGTGCAAATCACTGTATTTTTAATTATAATGAAGGTGTACCTTGAGTGATTGCATGATCTGATCAGGCATAAAGAGAACAGAGGAATGAATCTACAAGTGGTATAAGACTTTGTTGAGGATCTTAGCACATGGAATGAGATTGGGACCCTCTGATTAATAAGCTGATTCATTTGGAAGGGAAGTTGGTTTTCCTCTGGTGGCTATATTCAATTCAGTAATCACCAGTCTTTCTTGGCGTCTGTGCACCCACCAGGAACAAATCAGAGTCGGGTGTGCCAGTTATATTTGAACAGTTTTACGTTCACCTAGGGGTTCCAGAGTCTCAGGTTTGCCAATCTAAACACATCGACTTCTTGGAATTTTTAAAATCTGCCTCGAAGGAACGCATTGAAAAGTCCGTGCGTTATAATTAGCACGTTCCCCTGTACAGCTGAGTTTGTGTTTCTGGATGTAACAGCGGTTTATAGTTTTTGGCTACCTTGTCCCTCAGGAATTTGTAGACTTTTTTCAGACGTTAGCTCATTAATTCTCCAGTCATTGTGAGCTGTATAGCATGACGACTGGTTCCCCTACAGCTGGGCTGCATGCTGCCCATTCTGGACCTTGTAGGGTTGTGGCAGGTGGGGGGTCCATGTTGAGGGGGTGGAGAGGGAGGCAGGGCATGACTTTCAGACCCAGCCTTGGAGTGGGGTGTGTGCTCTCTGAAGTTGACCTGCCCTTTGGCAGCCATTCCTGCCATGACTCTGCAGAGCTTCCTCCGGGAAATGACTGTAGGGACAGTGATGTTGGCTGCATTTCCTCCTTGGGGTGTTAAACCTCATGCAAGATCAACTGCAAATGAGGTAACTCACTAGGTTAGTTACCTGGACACACCTGCTAGGAGACAGGACAGAAGAGTAGGTAAGCTTTTCCGGGTGAAAAGAAGAAAGGGGCATTGGAGAGGGAGAAATTCATCTAATGAGTTTGCTCTCTCAGTCAGGCTACATAACAGCCCTGTGGAATAGATATTGTCATCCCTGGGTTTTTAGATTAGAAATTTGAATTCCAGAGATGAATTATTTTGGATTCCAGCCTGGGTCTGTGGCTCCACAGCCTGTGCCGTACCACATTGGGGTGGATCGAAAGGATCTTTTGTGGTAAACCATTGCTGCAAGCCTTCTGTAATATAGAAGCAAAAACTCTCTTTGAAAAACTGTGCAGTGTTGTGAAGAGCTTGGTGATTTAGGAATTAGACTGAAGCGTATATGTAATAGAATAGGTGTGAAGGACCATTTTCAGACCTGTCAGAAAAGCTTCATCCTCGCCCTGGCTCTTCTAGAAACCAGCTGGCTCCACCGCCTTCTCTTTTAAAAGAAGGTTTTGCCTGGGATTCTAAGGTCTCCCTCCTTGTTCTTTAATTATAAACAAAGGCACTTAGAAATTTTGCCCTTACGTCACAAGTGAGAGTTGGTAGCTGGTAATCCAAAACCTTCCATGTTGTTATAGCAGCCACTGTTATTTTTGACTCAGAATTTCTTCTAATTAGTCTAGATGGTATATTTTGTCATTCTCACTTTACGCAGTTGGGAAAAAAACTTTCTTCCCCCTCGTCAGTTTGCGAATTGTAAGGTTCTAGATGCTGTCTTTCAGTCCTTAATCACTGGCCTGTGCCTGGGATTGAGGGTGGTTGATTGAGGGTATCTCCTTGTTGATGACTTTTGTTGATATAAGGCCAGTTTTTCTATACTCAGACAGAAACAGACCTTGATCTTGGTGGTGCTGGTCCCTCTCTGCCTATGCAGACAAAACCTAGGGTGTTAACCCTTAGATAACCAGAGTGTTGAATTAATAGCCGCTCCCACTCACAGCTTTGTAAGGTTGGAGTCAGGTATGGCAAATGGGCTTCCATTTGCTTTTATCCACTTGTTTGTTTTCACTTCCTGTTTAAATCTATTGGATTTCCTCATTGCCTGGTAATTTCATGTCCTTTGTATTAGCCAGAATTTGAACACAAGTCAACAACATACTATATGGAAATTGCCCAGTAGTTGTGCCTATTTCTTCCATAATCCAAGATTTTAACAAAAGCCCTCCTACTAGCATTCCATTAGACATTTTCAGCAGAAAGCTTTAGAGAAAATGGGGTGAGGGGTTTCTCAATATATAGTTGGCTTTCACAGTGAAATTAAGGATTGGAAAATGAGAGAACTATAATTGGTGAGGTAAATGCCATGAATAGACACACCTTATATAAATATCTCTAAGCAAGTGTGTAGGTAGGAATGAAAATCAGCCATCACCTAAATCTTTCCACAAATGCATGTTGGGGCACTCACTTTCTCCAATGCTTTAGGGAGCCCTGCAGGGCACCCCGTGTGGTTCTGTGTGGCCCACCAGCCCCATCACCTTTGAGAATAATGCTGCTTGAGTAAATTGTCCTATAGAATCCAGTTTTCACCCAGTTTGCCTTTTTGGTTGGTAAATACTAAGGAAGTATCTTGTCCTTTGGTTTCCAACTTTAATCCTTCATGAGGACATTCCTGGTGTGTCATCGAGGCTCTCTGATGGTCCTTTGCCAGTTATGACCTGGAGTGGAAGGGTAGCGATGATGGAAACCGTCCTGGACAGAAGAATGGGCTGTGCCTGTTTAATGTGCATTTATTTATTCATTTTCTCTGTACACACCAGAGCCCTGTGTGTCAGCCACGCTGCCAGACATGGGGCCTTTTTGCACATTGAGAACTTAAACCTCTCTTCTCCAGGGGAAGAGCAGACAAACAAATTCACAATTGTGAGGGAAGGGAAGTATTTTGGCATATTGGTCTGATCGAGCTGCTGTAACAAGATACCATGGACTGGGTTGCTTAAAGAACAGACATTTATTTCTCACAGTTCTGGAGGCTGCGGAGTGGGAGATCAAGT
This sequence comes from Pongo pygmaeus, assembly GCF_028885625.2. Taxonomy (NCBI): domain Eukaryota; kingdom Metazoa; phylum Chordata; class Mammalia; order Primates; family Hominidae; genus Pongo; species Pongo pygmaeus. Next base: position 91,254,274 of record NC_072384.2, read on the forward strand.
TGTCGGTAGATTCAGTTTCTGGTGAGGGTCCTCTTCCTGGCTTGCAGATGGCTGCCTTTTTGATGTGTCTTCACACTACAGAGAAAGAGCAAACCCTGGTTTCTTTTCTTATAAGGACACCAATCTCTTCATGGGGGTCTCACCCTCCTGACTGCATCTAAACCAAATTACTTTCCAAAGGACCCATCTCCAAATATCATCGTACTGGGGGCTAGGGTTTCAACATAATGGATTTTGGGAGGACGCAAGCATTCAGTCCGTAAGATTTGGCCTGCTCACAGCATGTCTCCTATGAGGAATGGTTATTGACACTGGTTTAAGTTGGGGGTATTTATGTCTGACAAGAGGCTCAGCGGAACCTCTCGAGGGCATACAGCTAGAACCACTCTGGGCAGCAAAGGCAGCTGTTCTGTCTGCCCCCCATGGTCTGTCACCATGCTTCATTCTTCTCTTCAGACAAGCTTCCTCTGGAGGAGTCTGGGAAGGTTCCCCCACATGATACGCTGTTCTCTGGATCTCTGTGAGCAACCTGTTCTGCTGCCCACAGCCACCTGACTGTGGTGTCTGTGTCCTGATGGCAGATCTTTGGAAGCTTTGTTTGGGCTGGTGTATACCTACCACTCAGTTAGCTGTGGTCTGGTTGAAGGTGCTGTGGCAGGCCTTGGCATCTTTGTGTGTGTGTAAGTGGGGACTTTGCAGGGGAGAGATTGGACTAAGGAGAAAGGCTGTGGAATCATGTGTTCTCTGCTAAGGAATTTTTTTTTAATTTGGTAAAATATGCATAACATAAAATCTACCATTTTAACCTTTTTTAAATGTACAGTTTAGTCACATTAAGTACATTCACACTGTTGTGCCGCCATCACCACTATCTCTAGAGATTTTTCATTATCCCAAACTAAAACTGTAGCCGTTAAATAGCACCTCCTCATTACTCTCTCCTCCCAGCCCCTGGTAACCACCATTCTTCTTTGTCTCTATGAATTTGACTTTTCTGTGTACCTTATATAAGTGGAATCATATATTTGTACTCTTGGGACTGGCTTATTTCACATAACTTAGTGCCCTCAAGGTTCATTGATGTTGTAGCATGTATTAGGATTTCCTTCCTTTTTAAGGCTGAGTGATGTTCCATTTTGTGTGTGTACCATATTTTGTTTATCCATTCATCCATTGATGGACATTTGGGTTACTTATACCCTTTGGCTGTTGTGAATGATGCTGCTATGAACATGGGTGTACCAACATCTGTTTGAGTTCCTTCTTTCACTTGTTTTAGGTATATACCCAGAGGTGGAATTTCTCGGTCACATAGGGAGTCTATGTTTAATTTGTTGGAGGCTCTGCTAAAGAATCATAATGCTGGCTGAAAGGCACTAGAGAGTTATTGAAGGATTTGAAGCGGGATATGCCTAATCAGATTGTGATTTGAAAAAGTAACTTGGGTGGTGTGGGATGGGGAAAAGGAAAGGGCTGGCAAGGCTGTGGTGGCGAGACAAGGCAGAGAGACCCCTTAGAAGGCTCTTGAGGGGAAGGGATAGAAGTGAGAGTAATCAAGGTGATGCAGTCAGTGAGACAGATTGGATATGGGGGGAGGAAGGAAGAGACAGGGAGAAGCCAAGGATGAGAACCTGGATGGATCAATTGTTATTTTGTGGAATTCAGAGGGAATAAGATTTTTCTTGTTTGTTTTTTATATTTTGGTGTGGGATGATTGATACAAATTTTGGAAATGTGTTGAGCTATTAGACACAGCCAAGTGGTAGAGATGATTGGTAGGCAGGCTGTCGATAATATGGGTTGCTAATTTGGGGTAAAGGAGAAGGTAAGAATAAAGTAGCAGATGGCCATATAATTTGGCTGAATTTAAAAGTGGTGGGGGCATTATGGATGCAGCGCCACAATTTCAGCTCCTGAGAAATGATGTCACATTCCTACCTTGAGACAACATATAAAAATTTACAAAACAAGGAAAGGTGGCCAATTCATTGGTTGTAAAAAGCAGCTTTCAAAAGGATTCTAATAAATTCAAAAGGATTTAGACTGAAGCATAAGGATGTTGAATTTGTTTTATAGTCTTTTTGCTCATCTATATTTTCTAGTTTTTTTCTATAGTGAACATGTATTACTTTTAATTATTAAAAAGTTCCTTGAAAATTTCACAAGTGGCCTATTTTCTTGACTTTCCTATTGGACTGTGAGTTCCTAGAGGGTGATGCAGGGAGGGGGAGGTACCACAATGTTCACTGTGTTCTTAGCACTTTACAGCATGCCAGCAACACAACAGGCCTCAATACTGTAAAAGCTGGTTGAACTGAATTGAATGGAAATTTAATCTAACCCCTCTCAGAGAGATGAGATTTGGTGCTATTTTAAAAGCTCTAGGAAGGAAATTCCAGTTTTTCTCACTCCCTTGTACTGAACCACATTCTACAGACTTGGCCCCTCTTTTGCCTTTGTTTTGCTGTCAGGATTTGCTGAGAGTTATTGTGTTCATTAAATCTTGCCACATTGGCTCCATTTTCTTACCTAAATATGTTTCTCATGTTATTCTTAAAAGCATTAGTGATCTTGTTGGGAGCCAAGTGGCTCAATTCTGTTTCCTGCCCTTTGTTGATAATATGTTTTTGGAGGAATGGATCAAAGTGGCTTGAAGCCACTGTCATTGTTTTGCCTTCTGGTCTGCTGTGACCAAACCAAAGGATGGCAGCTGTGAGGATGTGCATTGTTGTACGACTCAGTTGTCAATCGGAAATTTGCATACTTGTTTTCCCTTTGTATATCACTGAATGGCTACCATGTGCAAGAGGCTGTGTACTGTGCTTTCAGGAAATAAAGATGAATAAGGCGTAATTCTTGACACCAAAGAGCTGATTTTCTAGAAAAGGTGCTGTCATGCATACATGACCACTATACAGGGAGGTTAATGAGTGGAACTGGAGTCAGATAAAACACACTTGTTACTATGCGAAGAAGAATCCCTGTAGGTGCTGCCTCTGGTGTATATTGCTAATGATGTTATAATATATGTGTTTTAAATGTCCTCATTTACAATTACCAAAGCAATAGATAACTGCTTTCACTAAGTTTTCCTGCAAATGACTCTTTTGGCTTTGTTTTAAAAGTTCCTTTAGGCTGGGTGCAGTGGCTTATGCCTGCAATCCCAGCACTTTGGGAGTTCAAGGCAGAAGGATCATTTGAAACCTGGAGTTTGAAACCAGCCTGGGCAACATAGCAAGATCCTCTTTCTACTTAAATCTAAAAAAAAAGAAGTTCCTTCAAATTTAAAACCATGTTAGTGATTTAATATTCTTATTAATCATTGCAACCTCCGCTCTGATTTGTGAATATTCTTTCAAATTCTATAATAAAAGTGTTTCAACGTATACATTGTTCTTATCTGTGGTACTCTGAGAACTTCAAATTCAATGGAGGAGCACGAGATAAGATGAATTTTATTTTAACTTACCATCCATCTCCTCTTAGTTATTATTTAATTATTAATTTGGAATAACTCCTTTGTAGTATCATTTTGATATTGAATAGTGGAATTACCATGCTGGATGTGCTGTTTTGTGTAGCCATCTCTGTGTGTTGGGGGGCTATGTTGGTCTTGACATTCCCAAGTGCAGATGATGTTGACATATGGTAGGTGGCTTGCAATTTAAGGTTAGTGATTGGGTAGACTCATTAAGTTTACGTGGTAGGTCACAGATGGCCATTTTCAGATGCTATAGGATGTTTATGCTGCATTCTCTTGGATTTTGAGGAACTTTTGAAATGCTGCTGTCAGTATTTTAAATGGTATTTTAACTTTGCAAAAGATACCAGTAAATGAATTAGTGTATGTTGAAATACAGGTAGTAATTTTGGAAGTTCTTGAGATAAGAGTAGATAGGGGAAGGAACAATTGCGATAATATATTTTGTTCTTCTTGGATGGACAAAGAGCTGAAAAGAACTGGCACAGCCTATGGAGTTGCCTGGCACCAGTTGGCGGGCTTGTGGCTGGCCTAAATTGGTACCCTTAGATAGAGAGACTGCTTTTCTGGACTAGTAACCCAAACTGAATATACTGCCAAGTCCCAAAGTTTTGAAACTAGAACATGGTCTGATAATTTGTTTCCTGGCCTTAGTACTTTGCAGATTGCCATAGTTCTTGGTAGTAGAATCCACCTGGGGCTAGTAAGAAGCGGCAGAGTGAGGTGGCACCTCTTCTGGGCTACATCTGCATGGCAGGAGTGCTTATTTCTTTCTCAGGCCACAGAGGCAGAGGTGGTGCTTAGGATAGTTTACATCTCTATGTCTCCCACCTCCAGGCAGAGTGAGCCCTCTGAGCAGTGCCATATGTTTTCCTCTCTGGCGTTTCAGACAGTCCAGTTTCACAGCAAGCTTGTTTTTTTCTTGTAAATCCTTAAGTAATAGCCAACCCATACTCTGGCATCTTGAATTTTTCTCAAATTCTCTAATGCCGCAGGCATAAAGGTCCAAGTCTCAAGATACCACGGGCCATGGTTTAGTCCACTGTTTCACTATTAAATAGCGAAGATGATCATCTTGTCATTCCAAGACAGCAGGTCCTCATGCCTGTGCCTTAGATCAGCCAGTTTTTGCTTTTTGGTGTATTATTTAGAACACTTCACTTCCTGGTACCAGTCTCTTACTAGGTAAAATGCTTTTTGTTGCAAATAATAGAAAATCCAACTCAAACAGCTTAGACAATAAAGAGAACTAATTGGCTTACATCACTGAAAACTTGAGAGATGGGAGCAAGCTTCAAGTGCAGTTTGATCAAGAGGTTTGGGATGTCATCAAGGCTCCAGTACTAATAATTCTAGGTAATTTTCTTTTTCTCATTTTTTTCTTTTGAGACAGGGTCTCACTCTGTTGCCCAGGCTGGAGTGCAGTGGTGCGATCTCAGCTCACTGAAACCTCCACTTCCCAGGTTCAAGCAATTCTCCCGCCTCAACCTCCTCCTGAGTAGCTGGGATTACAGGGGTGCGCCACTACCGCCTGGCTAATTTTTGTATTTTTAGTAGAGACAGGGTTTCACCATGTTGGCCACGCTGATCTCAAACTCCTGACCTCAAATGATCCACTCGCCTTGGACTCCCAAAGTGTTGGGATTACAGGCGTAAGCCACCGTTCCTGGCCAATTCTAAGTAATTTTCTTGCCCTGTCCTCCTCCATGTGTCGTCTTCCTCTTCCTACCAACCCTCCTCATGAAAGTAGAGATGGCTGCAGTAGTTCCAAGTGTCACGTCTGCAAGTCACGCCATCCAGAGACAGAGAACCTTTGTCCTAGTATTTGAAGCCAGTCTCAAGCTCAGTCACATGTCCAGCCTTGAATCAGTTACACTGGCTAGAAGATAAGAATATGTTGATTGATTTAGCCTAGATCACTTGTTCATTTTTGGTACCCAGAACAGCATGGATTCCTTGTGAGGGCTCTTGGAAGGGAGGAGGTAGATCTATAACAGTATGTGTCCAACAAAAAGTATCCGCAGTGCTCTACATACATTTTCATTTAATTCTCCCTAGAGCCCCATGCGAATTCTTCTAATGGTTTATGGAAATGTGGAGTTAGCAAGTGATTCTGAAACTTGTGCCCATGGTAAGCACATAGCTCCTTCAGAGAAAAAAACAAATGGATCCTTTTGGTGGAGCAAATACACAAACTAATTTCATTGACATGTCAAAGTGAACCAAACCAAGGCTAGAGATGGTGGTCACAATACCAGAAACCACTGTAAGAAGATATGGAAATACCCCCACACCGTTTCCTTAGTGTCCTATTTTTACCTTGAGAATGAGGTAGGCTGTCACTGGATCTTCTCCCAGTGTCCCTAAATGCTAAAAAGATAAAACAAAGCAAAACTGTTTGCATGACTCAATGACTCTTGGTGTCACCTTTTAAGTGTGGCTTGCTTTATTGTATTTTGGTTTGCAAAATACAATATTCAGAGGTCTTCACTTTTTACCAGTTACCTGTAACTCAGCATTTCTTTTGCACTCTATTCCTCTTTGGATTAGAAAGTTGGGATAAGGTGTAAAAATTAGATATAAATTTGTAATTACCCGCTTCACCATCTTTTCCACATTGGAAAAGATGGTGAAGCGGGTAATTACAGAGAAAGATTGGCTGCTTAATTATTGTTACCTGCAGGGAAGCTGTGTTGTCTTTCTGCAGCTGTTCCTATAAATAGGCTATATACAGGAATCCACCCCAGGGCAGAGTTCCTCTTTGCTTAATTTAAATTGCTAGTTTGAGGTAGTTATTTTTGAAACCCTTCTCAGGTTGACTTCCCCCTTAATCCCTAAGCCTTCTTCCCTCATCTGCCAAATTATATGTAATGCATGGCAGCTAGAGTGCTTTTGGCATTACATGGAGCGTGAGAACTTGAACTTTGATTCAAATGTTAATTTATTGTGGACAAATTTATTGTGACAAATGGTCCTCTCCCTGTGCAAGTCCTTCTGTGGACTCTGGCTCTGGCTCCACCGTCTCTGTGGCTCCTGCTGCATTTCCATAGCATGGCACGTGCCTCCCACCCCCATCAGTTTTGTTCTGAAACAGAGCCCAGCCAACTTCAAAATGTACAGAGCAATTCTTTGGGCCGACGTTGTTGAGTTTTGGTGATACCTGGGACTCTTCTTTCTTTCTTTCTTTTCTTTTTTTTTTCAGACAGAGTCTCACTCTGTTGCCCAGGCTGGATTACAGTGGCGCGATCTCGGCTCACTGCAAGCTCCGCCTCCCGGGTTCAAGCAGTTCTCTGCCTCAGCCGCCCGAGTAGCTGGGATTACAGGCACTGCCACCATGCCTGGCTAATTTTTGTATTTTTAGTAGAGATGGGGTTTCACCATCTTGGCCAGGCTGGTCTTGAACTCCTGACCTCATGATCCACCTGCCTCAGCCTCCCAAAGTGCTGGGATTACAGGCGTGAGCCACTGCACCTGGCCTATCTGGGACTTTTTGTTCCAGATGTATTTGGCATAAAATTATAAAACACAGTAACAAAAAAGTTACTCTATTGTTTTACTTTTTAGTGTTAAATACTTCCTTATTTTATTTATGGGAGAACCTCTCATAAATTCATCTTAGTCTCTCTTCTTTGGCTTTTCATAGCCAAAAACTTGTTTTAATAGGATCAGTGAAAAAGGATATGTTTGTGGGTTCATATAAATTGCTAGTAATTAATAATAATGAATTTCTTAATTACTAGCCCTTACCAGTTCTCTTTAAACCAGACCAACTAAATGTAGTTTCTGTTGCCTCTACAAGACCTACTGGATGTTTTAGACTAGAACTGGGGGACATTTGTTTAAGTTGCTGAGATTTCAGTAAGGACACCAACCTTTATAAGACATAGTCTGCTGGAGTGACTCCTTAATAGGAAGAATCAAATGTCCTTTCCACTCATTATCAGCGGCAGGTATATATGTAAGTATTTATTAGTATTCTGAAGTGTGATTGAGTATCAGCACACTGAAGTTATATAAAACTGGCTTCTGCATTGGAAACCTTTAGAGAGAATGGCCCAGATGAATTTAGTTTTACCATTTTACCATTTAGTTCTGGTAATATTAGGAAAAGTAATACAGACACATGTGTGCACACACACATATCCCACACACTCCTATGCTCAGAAATTTGAAAGATGTTTAGCACTCTTGACGGTGATCAGATTGGAAGCCTTGGGGATCAGCATTCTGCTGTTGGGTGGCACCATGCACATTAGTAGCAGGGTAGAATGCTGCCTTTGTGGCATGCCTCTGTTTCCACTTGGTAGATTTTCACATTGAGCCAAAGGGAAACTGTAGTATTTCTGGTCTGTTTACTGCATGTTAATTTGATTCTGCTGTTATAGTGGCATATCTGTACAAGAATTAAGAACGTAGAGGCCACTTTTAGCAGGTTATGTTATACTGGCAGCCTGTGATTTACAAGTGGGTTGTGTTCTTTTAGTCAGTGTTGATTGTTTGGAATGAAATTTCCTCCCATAGATGCCATGTTAGACTTGGTGATTGAGTTCTTTCACATCAAATGCAAAATATTTTTAAGTAACCATAGCAAGTTTCATAATCTCTGAGCTTCAGTTTTCTTATCTTAAAGTGGGAATGACAATACCTACCTCATAGAGTTATTGTGAGGGTTAAATTAAAGTTCTTGGTATAGTGTCTGATATGTGGCAAGTAAACAACAAATGTTAGCGGCATCATTTTTTGTCATCTTCGAGGAAGCAGGTTCATATAGTCTGACATTGGTACACAAGGGCTGAGGGAAAGTGGGGGTGGGTTAGCTCCCCCCCCCCCCCCACCCCGCCAGAGTTTTGCAACTCTCTGCTGGGGAGAAGACCATGACTTTCTAGTGGCTTTTTCTGTAGGTGGACTTTACCAGGGAGGATGGACTGGGAAGGAGGTTCATTTGTGGCAGCAGGTTGGCAAATGGGGCAGCTGCAGCCAAGTCAGAGGCTCCTGATGTAGTTCATAGGGAGGAGAGGTTATGACATTTTTCAAGGCTAGTGAGAGTCATTTGGAACTACCAGTGTTGGATTTCTGCAGTAGTGCCAAGAACCTATTTGAAATTATTTTGCTCATTTAAATTGACCCCTTTCCCTCTCTCCTGCAGCTGGAGACCATGGCCAAAATGGAGGTGAAAACCTCACTTCTGGACAATATGATTGGAGTTGGGGATATGGTTCTTTTAGAACCTCTGAATGAGGAGACCTTCATCAACAACCTCAAGAAGCGCTTTGACCACAGTGAAATATACGTAAGTACACACGAAGGTCATCTGTAGTGTTTAGACTTTGTATTTTGTGCCAGAGAGCTGTCTTTTCTTCCTCAGACTCTTCTTTCTTTTTTCTCTCTGTTTGAGTCCAGCGGTATTTGCTTATACCCTCAGAAAGAGTTGAGTTTTTACTGATTTAGCAGATGAGTAATGTGGAGTAGACAAGTCAGTCTGCTTTCTATGATCAACTGTGACTATTTTAGATGGCGCCTTCTCACTGTGTCCTCACATGGTGGAAGAGGAATACTCCTTCATAAGGGCACTAATCCCATTCATGAGAGCTCTGTCCTTATGACCTAGTCACCTCTCAAAGCCCCACCTCCTAGAACCATCACATTGGTGACTAGCTTTCAATATATAAACTTTAGGGAGATAGAAACTTTGAGACCATAGCACCAAACATGTTTCAAGGATGATTTTGAGTAATTTATTTATGAGATAGTAGTCATCATCTAGGAATTGACCTTTTCATTCTTCTCACTTTGTATTGGTGGAGGTGGGGTAAGGTTGATGGTAACATGAGGCCTGTGAATACTGCTTTTGGAGTCTTAATTGGATAACTGGATACTAAACTGAAGTGTGTTTACAGTTCAGAGATGCCATTATTTAAAGTGCTGATCCAAATGGAAAAGGTATAAAACACTGCTGCAGAGCAGGGGGTGGCATTGTTTGGCTTGGCAGTGCCGCCTGGTGTCACCTTCCCTCCAAGCGTAGCAGTTCTGCTTTCAGGTGGGAAAGCTGAGGGTTCTGCAGCTTTAATTGAAAGTATGGTCTGATATCAAATAAAAGACAGACTTTAAACATTGGTCTTTGAGATGGAGATAGGCTGAATCAATTATATTGTAACTAATGTTACCGATCATTTTTCTTTTTGGCTCTGAGAAGCACAATTCACTTTTAAATGAATTGAAAATAAGATGGAGAGTAGAACATTACGTGCATTCAAATACCTGATTTGTTGTGGCCACTAAAAATAAAACAATCACCTTTTTAACAAAATGCCAAGTGTTAACATTCATGAGTCTTTAGCAGACGAAATGTCTGGATTTTAGCTCTATGTAATTTTATTTTCTAAACATCGTTTGTGGTTATAAAACAAAAGCAGAAAATTGATTTCAGCTTCCAGATATTCATATCAATTAATGTTTTTCATGATAATTCAGGGCTACTGTTTCCATGAGATGTGTGCCTTTGTTTTGTAACTTCAAACACCTCATGTTGGAGGGCTGGGCATTCTCTGTTGTAAGTGAAACGAGATTGTAAAGTAATGTGTATGGTATGATCCTTTTGTAAAAGATGTGTATGGGGGTTTACGAATATGTACATATGTTTGTATGTATTTGTGTGTACAGAGAGACAGGCATGTTACCTTTGGGTACCATAGTGGGGTGGGTTGGGATAGGGCATGGGGACAGGGAAGGTTACTCTTTTAGACCTCTGTATTGTAGGACTTAAGTCAAGCATATGTTGCTTTTGTAATTTAAAAAAAAGCTGCATGATAAATTTGATTACCACACTCTCCAGCCCCACATGCCATGTATTCTTCCCTGGGGAAATCTATTTCTGGCTCTTATTCTGATAATACTCCTGCTTTGCTTTTGTTCATGGGTTGCTGCAAAATTGTCTAGCTTGATGCCGAAGGCTAAGTTAATATGACATGCAGCATTTTACTGTCTTCTGCTTCACTCTGTTTTTTCAATTCTTTCCAAGAAAATGAAGATGCATTTAAAAAAAAAAGAAAAACATCTTTTAAAGTCTTATAGCTTCATTTTATATTATAAAAGTGGGTGACTCTCTAGGGATGATCCATCATGTGAGCATATCGCATAGTAATTTGTATGTTCAGAGCTATGTCTGATAAGGGGGCCAGTGAACAGAAAGACCCTTGCCCCAGACTTTTGAACTCTGGATACACCCATAGCCTAAGCAATCTCCTATGTGAACCAGCTCTAAATCGGGGGGTTCAGTTCTAACATCCTGCCGTCCATCTTCTTTTCTCCTCCCTCCCCCAACATATTTAGAAATGAAAAATAGTCTGTACCTTCCCAGAGCTCTCATGAGGGATTGCTTTGCCCCCGGGTATGAGTTACGACTCTCTAGAACATTCACAACCCCTAGTGATCCTCTGGATCTGCAGCAGCTGACTCTGGAAGCAGAGTCCCTTGTCATCCTGTCGTACTAAACCTGAAGCTCTGGGTAGAACGAGGCATTCTGGAGTTAGTTGGAAATGTCAGGTTGTGTTAGAATGTGCTTTTTGCAAGTAGCCATCACACCCACATTTATTCACCTGAAAATCCAGAAGTCATTCTGCTTTCAGAATTGGATTGATTTAGTGGCTCACTGGTATCACTAAGGACTTTGTGACTTACTGTCTGCTTTGCCTTCCTTGGCTGTTTCTTCATTCTGAGGCTTCATAGTAGCAAACCAGCTGCAGTGTTCCAGGTTTGCATTCCCGCATCGCGCTGGCTAGAAGAGGCAGTGCTTCTCTTCTGGCATTCCAAGTCAGAGTCCTGAGATTTATGTTGGTTAGGCTGCCGGAGTCACACTCCCTTCTCAAACCGTTGACTGTGGCCTGGAGATGGCATGACCTGAGCGACTTAAGAAAATGATGTTTAAGATTGGAGTTGAACCAGATTTTTCCAAAGTAGATAGGCTGTATGTGAGGGGGTGGGTTCCCAACCAAATGTATCTGTTCACACACTAAGAAGAGAAAAGGGGCAATGGATGCCGAGGAGCCCACTCACTGTGAACTCCTCACCGGTTTGGTAGGGAGTTCTGTAATGAAGTGGCTTTTTTGATGTTGATGTCGTATTAAAGGGTGTGTCCATGGGAAGCATTGCTCGCTTGAGTTCTAGGTTTCAAGTGCGCCCAATGGCTTGCTTCTTAGACTTTTCTGCTGGTGAACTTCTAATGGCAGAGAAGAGTAAACAGCTTCCCCCAGGAACTCTGGAGCATGGTTGAAGTCCTGCTTCAGGGAAATTTTGCTAAAATGTTTATTTTCAAATGTAATTCAAAGCTTTATTCTGTTCTCTAGTGCAGATAGGTTGCTTTGAACTAATATACCCCTTGTAACCCTTTGAGTAAGTTGCATGCTCCAGAAATATCTGTTCTTCACTTTGAGGTGGGTTGACACACTTGTTTAAATAGCACTGGATTGGTTCATAGCCGTCTGTGGCCTGGTTGAGTCTCTAAATCTGGGACAGTAGCAGATATTGACGTGGTCTTCGCAGTTAGGGCTTTGGGCTATTCAGTTGGAGATGGAGGAGGATCAGGTGAGATGAGATGGGGGAAATGCTGAAGTGATGGTGCAACACACAGGGTCAGAGACTCTATTTGCTTTTTATTCCTCCATCTTGGCGGAGTGTGGTTCAAGCTGGGCCCAGCTGCAGGACATGCCGTTTGGTCTGGCAGGCTCCGTGGGGTCAATGGCTGGGAAATGCTGGTCGTGATGTTGCCGAGCACTGCTATTCTTTTTGCTTTCTGTCCTTTGTCAGACCTTCTTCCGGCCTCCCCTCCCCGGCCCCCAGGCCAGATGGATGGTAGCAGGATTTCATGTGGACTTTTATTGTGATGTAGGAGATGGCAGAGCTGAGATCCGGCCAGACATGTTCTGTTTTTAGGGTGACTGGTCAGGACTGTGGTTCTATTCAGGAACAGGAAAGCTACAATTTAGGCAAGAACAAGGCCCAGTACGAATTTGGAAACCAGAGAACCAAGGTGTCTGTTCTCTGACGAGAAGTATATTTGGTGTTGACCAGTAAATTTAGTTTGTTTTCTATCTGAATTGTAAGATTGGGGATCATCTAGATATAGGGGCCTGAGTTAGTCTAATTTTTGGATCTTATGTTAAACTAATTGTAGTTGTAGGAGTGACTACTTTAAAAGTATAGGAAGAGTTGTCTTAAGTTATAGAAGTTAATACTAGAATTAGGATTCCCAGGATGAGATTAGATACTTTTATGAAAGATACTCAAGATATAAGTACCGTATATTTGATTTAAAATATTGTAAAGTTAATGAAAACAATACTGATTAACACATTTATCTGAAGTTTCAAAACCACTTTTCATTTATACACATGAAAATCCCACCTCATGGGTGTAATCTCTATTCCTGGGAATTTGGCGTAGATGGAGTAGTAGTTTTCTCTTGCTACAAAATAAAGTGCACACACTTAGCAACTTAGAATAACATACATATATTATCTTGCTATTCCTGGGGTCAGGAGTTGGGGCCTGGCTTAGCTGAGTCCTCTATTCAGGATTTTCCCAGCTGTAGTCAAGGTTTCAGCAGGGCTGCAATCTTGTCTGAGGCTTGAACCTTTTGCAGGCTCATGGTGGTGTTGGTGGAGAGCAGGGCTGGAGTTCAGACAACCAGCTGAGTGTTATTCCTGCTACTCAGCCCTGTTCTCCAAGTTTTATTCTTTATAAAATTTTCCTTTAAAGGTTTTTTAAACTACAAAATAACAAATGCTTTTGGAAAAAAAAATTCAAATAGTACAGCCAGACATATCATAAAAATGTAGTTTTCTCCCTTCAGTACCACAGGCCCATTCCCAGCGTCAACAGTAATTAATAGAATGATGTGTAATCTTCAAGATTATGTTGGGTGAAAAAACTAATTTTCTTGTTCTAGAGTTGGAAGTAGGAGGAGGTTCTCTTTTATCTAGACGGGCAGACCTTTACCCAGGTAATCTAGACCCAACAGAGTTTGCGTGGAACAAGAGCAATCTTTAATGCCACCTCCAATCCCACTTAGATGAGGTAGGGAAGGAAGGAGGAGGGATCCCAGCCCTGTTAACATGAAATGCCTGGACTTGGTTGTTTGTGAGTGGTTTACCATCGGTAGTGCTCAGCTTACTCTGATCGCTGCAAAGGTAGACCATTAAGGTAAACATTGAGAACAAATTGTGTGTGCCTTCCAGAGTATAGCTTTGGTGTTTGAAATGGAGACACAGCTTTAGAAGCCTAGATAAAGCTGTTGAAAAACAGCAAATCATGAGGGTGAAGGGAAATGTGTCTAATTTCTGAGCACCGTCTATCTGTTGGACAGTCATTTTTGCTAATAACTTGCCAGCTTCAACCCATGCAAACTTTCCTACAACCTTTGGTGATTGGAAAATTTCTTCCTCTTAGAATTTTCAAAGTTGACACATATTTGTTGCTTACCAAACTTAAGAGAGTTTTTTCATCATGGAGGCACTGTATAGGGCTTGAAATATTTGTATAATACTTACAGTGCATTAACTTAAATATTCTGGTTGAAGCTAAACCTAAGGTTTGATTTGGAAGAAATTAAGGCCTGACATCAGATCTTTTGGAAGCAGTATGGTAGCACTAAGAAGCAAAAACTTGACATCTAGTCCTGGCCGTGCCACTTAGTGAGACCTGGGACAAGTTAACTCCTTGGAGACTGTTTTCTTATTGGTTGGTAAAATGATAAATGATAACAAAGGACATTTTTTATTTCCTTTTTGGTACCAGCTGCTGTTCTAAGCACTTTACATGTATTATTCATTTAATTTTCACTAGAGTCCTATGTACTATAGGTTTTTAAATTATCTTCATTTTACATATGAAGAAACCGAGGCTCATAAAGGCTAAGTAACTGTCCACGGTCATACAGCGAGTAGGTGATGGAGCTGAAACTCACACCCAGGAAGTTCAGCTGCAGAGTCCGTGCTCTTAATGATAGTCCTGCTGACTTTCCATGGTCGCTGTGAGCATCAAAGGATACTACTGATACAAAAGCCCTTTCAGTTTTCAAAATAATTGGGTATGATATTGAAGAATGTGTAGGTTTGGAATGAGGCAATCTGAAAATGACCTGGACAAATAATCGAAATGATAATCAGTATTCCTGCCATGTGTTGAGCTGCTCAACAGTGCAGTGACATGAACCAGCGTGACATAGAGCAAGGACATTCATTTCTAAAGTCATAGGTGATCATTACATGGTGCTCTCAAGCCAAAGGAAAAGTGATAGCAGCCATGACAATGATTTTTCCCCACTGTGGAAGGTGGGAGAAGATACTGGGAGGGAAGTATATTTCATCATGTTCACAGGATGGCAGGTGACTGACAGCTGCACATGGCCCTTCGCCTTTATGAGCACAAGAGAGAGGAGGAAGAGGAAGCAGTACAGCACAGGGGATACATGGCCAGTTAATTCTGTGGCCAGTTCAACTGTCCCCTGTACACATGCATCTGTGTCTGTTGTATATCCGTAGTGCAGAAAAATTTTAATAATCCCAATTTCTGAAGAGAGGCTATTCTGTTGTTCAAATTCTGCTTTGGAAGGAGTGGAGGGTGAAATGACGTGGCATACTGGGAAAGGTGTGAGCTTTTCGCTGACAGACCTGTTTGAACCTTGGTGACTTACAGTCACTGTGACCACTGTAAGGAATAGAGGTTCTCTCACCCATAAAATGGTCATTGTGGTACTTATCTTGTTGAGTTGTGGTGGGAATTAAGGGACATCTTAGTCCAGTGCCTATCACATGATGGAAGTGGAGTGCATGCTAGGTGCCCCGACTGTCTGAAAAACTTGGAAATCCAGAATCACTTTTTTTTTGAGGTTTCAGACATTGATGTTTTCTCTTTTTTTTGAGACAGAGTCTAGCTCTGTCCCCCAGGCTGGAGTACAGTGGCACCATCTTGGCTCATTACAACCTCCGCCTCCTGGGTTCAAACGGTTACTCTGCCTCAGCCTCCTGAGTAGCTGGGATT
Organism: Pongo pygmaeus; assembly: GCF_028885625.2. Taxonomy (NCBI): domain Eukaryota; kingdom Metazoa; phylum Chordata; class Mammalia; order Primates; family Hominidae; genus Pongo; species Pongo pygmaeus. The sequence continues at coordinate 91,269,791 of NC_072384.2, forward strand.
ACAGGCACATGCCGCCACACCTGGCTAATTTTTTGTACTTTTAGTACAAACAGTGTTTCACCATTTTGGCCAGGCTGGTCTTGAACTCCTGGCCTCAAGTGATCAGCCAACCTCGGACCCCCAAAGTGCTGGGATTATAGGTGTAAGCCACCAAGCCTAGCCAAGACCCTGATATTTTCATTAGTTAGGTTTTTTCTCTTCTCCCCTTCCCTGCCTACTTCTTTCCCTCTTTCTGTATTCCTTTCATAGCAGTTCCTGTGTTTCATAGCAGATTCATTTTTGTTACATTACTACTTTCAATTAACCATAGAAATATTATTTTAAAGACATATTGCAAATATTATCCCTTTAACACAGGACCACAGGACCATGCTGTTAAGGGAGTTTTATTAAGTCTGGAGAATGGTATATATTTGGAAAATACTTGTCTCATGACACAGTTTGTCTCAACGAAGATATGGCAGTATTGTATTATCCTGCTCTAAAATAAAGACTGCCTGAGGTGATATTTTTAGCCAGTATTTCAGCGTGGCATTGAACTCATATATAGTTCTTTAATTCATAGTCTGAAATGACTGGCTGCAGCCCAGGAACAAGAGTATAATATGATGGTAGTGTAGGCACGTCTTGGACTAGGCAGCAGAGACTGTGCCTGACAAACTTGCGGCCACCGTCGGCAGCCACGGTTTGTGGGACATCCTGGCCTCTGAATGAGTTCCTGACCCAAGGCCAGTGATTTAAGGCACAACTTAGATAAAAAGATGAGCAAGGCTAGATTCTTTCCTCAAGCTTTGAATTGAGAAATACTGAAAAAATAAGATATCAATGGGATCAAGATGCTGAGGGTGATGAAGTCAAGAGGAGGACATGATAGGCCACAGGCAAACAGAACCTATGAGTAAGAGGCTTTGAAGCGGACAGCCGATGGAGTAGAAAGTGAGGGAACCAGCTCGCAGCAGGCGTGAAAGAAACAAGGGGGGAAGCAGAGACATGGGCAGGGGCGAGGCTCATTGATACCAGAACTGGAGAGGAAATCTTCACAAACTTGGGTTGTGTTGGTTCATAAGCCATCCTGGACCCATATAGTCACCCTCAGGTCCCAGATTTGTTATAGCTTGGGATAGTTGTCAGGGGTTCCTAGGTGAGTTCATTAATACAGGAAATGGACCTGGATGCCAAGCAGCTGAAAGATCCTGACCAAGTCACTGTTCTCTGTCCTATTGTCATAGTCTTCGATGCAGAGCTTTGGGATGAAACTCTGCTTCTGCCACTGATTTAGAAACCTTGGGCAAGTTATTTAAAACCTTCTAATGTTTCCAGTTCTGTTCCCCTGTAAGATTAGGCTATTAGCATCAATTTTATGTGTCTATTGCATATGCATCACAAATATGTTTCTGAGACTGGAGACATGAGATGCATACACTGAATTACATTTTTAAAAAATATAAGGCCCAGATAGACACCTAAGTCTGTTATTCACCTTATACTTGTAATTTTTACTTAGGCATTTTGCACAGTTTTGAACTATGTCTAAAAAACAACCAAAGCGTTTGGTAGACCATACTGTGTCTTTAAAAAAAAAAAGACCGAGGCCCTCTGCAAGGAAATTTGGGAAATCTTACAGATGTCTAATTAAAAACACTATGGCATATGACATCTTAATGTCTTGTGATCAAATTCCCAGGGTCTGAGACCTAGGAAGGAAGTAGATTCCTCATATTGGAGTGAATAGCATGTTGTCATTTTTGAGGATTCCCACTGGTTTGTCTTGTATAGTCATTTTCTTAGTATCCTAGACTTTTAATATTAGTTTTATTAAGACATACCTTATGTGCTTATCTGAAAACTCACCAATTTCCTGTATACAAAGACCATTTTGGGTTGGGCACTGTGGCTAATGCCTATAATCCCAGCACTTTGGGAGTCTGAGGCGGGCCGATTGCTTTAGTCGAGGAGTTCGAGACCAGCCTGGGCAACATGATGAAACCCCGTCTCTACCAAAAATACAAAACTTAGCCAGGAATGGTGGCGTGTACCTGTAGTCCCAGGTATTCAGGAGGCTGAGGTTGGAGGATGGCTTGAACCTGGGGATCGGGGCTGCAGTGAGCCAGGATCGCACCACTGCACTCCAACCTGGGTGACAGAGCTAGACCCTGTCTCAAAACACAAAACAAAACAAAACAGACCATTTTGTAAAAGTTTTCAAGATGCTGGTATGGTAGGACTCATTAATGAATTTAGCCATGGTATTAACATATTTTATATAGACTTTCAAGTCCTCATTTGGCTCTTTACAGTAGCCAATAGATTCCAGTAGAGCCCAGCTAAACTTATATAATTATAATAGGTAATATTTATGGAGTGCTTGCTGTGGGTCAGGTGCTGTGTTTGGTGTTTTGACACACAACCTCATTTAATCCTCAGAATTAGATGAGGGAGGAGCTAGTATGCTTCTTCTTGTAAAGATGAGGAAACTCAGGCCAGGCGCGGTGGCTCACGCCTGCAATCCCAGCAAGTTGAGAGGCCGGGGCAGGCGGATCACCTGAGGTCAGGAGTTCAAGACTAGCCTGGCCAACATGGTGAACCACCTCTCTACTAAAAATACAAAAAAATTAGCTTGGCGTGGTGGCGGGCACCTGTAATCCCAGCTACTCGGGAGGCTGAGGCAGGAGAATTGCTTGAACCAGGGAGGTGGAGGTTGCAGTGAGCCGAGATTGCGCCATTGTACTCAAGCCTGGGCAACAAGAGTGAAACTCCGTCTCAAAAAAAAAAAAAAAAAAAAAAAGATGAGGAAACTGGGACATGGAAAAGTTAAATAATGTGCCCACATTCACACAAAACTAGAGAATTTTGCCAGCTAATTTGGAGCCAAGGCTTACACAATATTTCAGATACATTGAAGAATTATTATTACGAAATGACATAGGTAGAATCTGAGTAAAGAGCTTCAATACCATACTTAGGTCAGAATGATATGGGTTCAAATCCCATCAGTTTCATCATCTAAGCCCCTCATCCCCCACTGACTTTTCACTTCAAAACTGCTTTTGGACTCAAGCTCAGACTCCTTACGTGAAGTTCAGAGGCTCTCTACAGTTTGATCTCAGTCTTTTTTTTTTTTTTTTTTCCTGGCTTTAGCAAGAATTTTTTATTTCAGTCGTAATTACTCAGGGGATGTCTTTGTTTTAGGGAAGCTGTTCCATTCTCTGTCTTTGGTATGTGCTTGGGTAGGCCTTTGTGCCTCTGTCTGTGTTTTAATCTGTATTGTAGCATGTGTCAGAATTCCCTTCCTTTTTAAGGCTGAACAATGTTCCATTGTATGTATCTACATTTTATTTATCTATTCATCTGTCGCTGGACACTTGGGTGACTTCCTCCTCTTGGGTATGGTGAATAATGCTGCTACAAACATGGGTGTGCAGATATCTGTTTGAGTCCCTGGCAAATTGTACTTAAAAAAATATATTTTGAAGAAGATAGCTTAGCTTAAAAAAAAAGGAAGAAAGAAAGGTGGCTGGGTGGCATTCAGCTATCACCTGAAACCTAACATCTTGTGTCACTCTTTGGGGGATCTTTGTCCAAATCATGCCCATCTTTTTAGACCGCTCAAGCTGTCTGTCTTCTCTGGAGCTTTCTCAGACCTCTGCAGTTCATAGTGACCTTTCTTTATCTAACCCTTGTGCACTCATTAGACAGTAAAATAATCAGACTAATGGCTCATTTAGCCAGGAATCACATCCTGTTTCATCTGTTTTAATGTCTAGAGAGGTTAACTCTTAAATTTTATGTTTTTCTATCTAAAAGACTCACTTCCTAAGCTATATTATAAACTCCCTAGGCACACAGACACTGGGAGCTTTGTATCTTTCCTACCATGCCCAGCATGATGTTTTGCATAAAGTTAGCCCTTAATAAATTTGTTGCTTGCAGGTAAAATGGTTTGTAACCTAAAATCACTCTATCAGTCAGTGTGATTGTGCAGCCTTGTGATGGGTTCTTACCTGAATCCTGGCCCATCCTGGATTTGAACTATAGATTGGTGCAAAAGCAATTGTGATTTTCGCTTTGAAAGTAATGGCAAAAACTGCAATTAGTTTTGTACCAGCCCAATACTTTAGAGGCAAAAGTAACATGACTTGGAGACCCTTGGAGATGCAGAGGACTCCTATACCTTCTCTAATATTTCTTTGATGTTATTTTAGACTAATTCGTATTAAGATATTTAGATAAATATTGCCTTTTATATCGCCACGTTCCTGATTTATTTCTCTGAAGCTAAAGAATGATTATGATTGAATCTTTTCTGGTGAGATCAAACATTTTCCCTGTAACTAGAAGATCTTTTCCTTTCCTGTTTTGTTTATTCCTGGTGGTAGAAGGATTTCTCGGGTGGTAAAATGGGAGGCTTTTGGCTAACAGAGGAGCGCTTTATTACACAAAGGTTGAAGATGCTTTGTGTGGCATTGTGCAACACAAGTTTCCTCCGTTCTTCTTTCGTGCTTTTTATCAAAGCTTCCCAGGCCTAACAGACGGATTGCATGCTCTAGTGAAAAGAGAACAGATTCTTGTCTCCTTGTCTTGATTTCACTTCTGCTAGCTAATGTGGTTGTATCACTTAACTTCTTTGTGCTCCTTTGTTATGGACATTAAGATAGAGAATTTGTATCTGTCTCTTGGGGATTTGGGAGTAGTTTAGTAGAAAGGTGCATAAGTGTATATTCTATGCCAGCTGTTCAATAGATTGAGGATGAGTTTTTAAGGAACTCCAGAGACATGTAAACCAATAACTGAAATTCATCCTGAAGAAAATAAGGAAGCAGGTAGGTAGACAGATTGGATGCCTAGTTAGAGCCCAGCAAACAGAGGCTTTAAAAATAGGTTTTGGGAGAATTCGATATTTCAAAAAAGGCATCAGAGTACATGATGGCAAAAATAGGTCATTATGGGATTTTCTTACGTGTATTTTATGGTGTAGTTATACATTTTAATATCATATGAGAAACTGAAATGTAAACCTTCAGGATTTAGGGCTTCTAAAGATCTCTATGTTACCCTGGGAAGAATTATGATATAAAAGATATTAAAACTATTCTGACTTTTTAAAAAAAGTTTTATATACAGACTTGGAAATATTCTGACTGTTCTGTGTATGTGTGCTAATGTTTCATTTATCTGCCTTTGCGAAGGAATGTTACACATTATTGAGACTTACATAATATTAAAGCTGTGCTAAAATATTTAACTCTTTGGTTAGATATCATTCTAAAATGTATTGCATATATCCTTGTCATCAAAAACAGAATACACTCATTTTGGCTATTGATTATTACCCTACGTTCTCAATTAGTGCCGTAATAAAGCAGTCAGGGCCGGCTAAGCCATGGGGCTGTTGGGTCTTACTATAAATATTTTTATACTTTGATAATTATCTTCATCACTTCTTACTTATTTTCTTTCTTTCTTTGTCCCTCCCTACTCTTCCTTTTCTATTAGTGGCCGTTGTTTCTCAGCTTGCAGAGGGAGTCTTAACCTGGTATATCACATGTATGCAGACTTCACTGTGCATGTGTGTTTTTCCAAGGAGAAGAGTCATTGCTTCCGTTGGTATCTCAAAGGGATCAACAACTAAAGAAAGGTTAAGGAGTGCTGTGTAGCACAATTTCTTAAACTGCAAGTTTCATATCATTAATTGCTCATGAAAATCATTTAGTGGGTTAAGGCCAAGAGTTTTTAAAAATTTTGTAAGAAATATTAGAATTGAACAAAAGATATCAATGTATCACATATAGTAAAGGGTACTTTTGGTTTTGTGAAGTTTTTATCTTGTGTATGTGTGTGCACATAAATAGACACACATACACATACCTGGTTGTGATGAAAATTTTATTTCTTATATATGAGTTGTAATCAAACATTTCAAATTCACAGCTATAGTATGGCCCTTTTTGCCTCTTCCAATTTACAGATGTTGCTGCAGTTTTTCTATAGTCTATTGAGACTATGCCAAGTTTATTAGAAATGTGGCTAAAATGAGAGTGAGGCTAGAAGGACTTTTCTTTTTAGTTCCATAGGAGTATTTAAAGGGGAAGGTGAAATAGAAGATAAGCCAACAGCAGCACTAGCAGGTTGTTGCAATTGAGAGTAAAACCTGGTCCTGTGAGTCTGGAAGGGAAGGGCTACAGACATTGGTTTTCAACCCTGGTTCCACATTAGTTTGTGTTGGGTCTCTTTCAAAAAAGCACTGACCGCTGGCCCTTCCCTACATCATTGAAGTAGAAGCTCTGAGGATTAGAGTTCTGAAAGAACTTTCTTATAGAATAAAACATGTGGCCTTTAGGTTATATTTTGACTACTCAAAGGCTTTTCTTTTGGCTTCTGAACAGTGGTCTAGAGAGTGGAGGTGGCTAGATTGAATGTCCTCCAGAAAAGACCTCTGTTTTCACGGTAATTATGCTAAGAACACTCAAGTATTTGATTATTTACAAGACATCTGTTTTGAAATGCTAGAGATACTTGAAATCTAGGAAGGTCGAGATGGTTTTGACTTAAGAATGTTTGTGCATTCTTGATTCAGTGTCTGCCCTTGAGAAATGAAATATAACCTTGCTCTCTGTATGTGCCAATTATAGAAAGGTAGAGCTTGTTTTCTTCTCCCTCTTCCCTTTTTCTTCTCTTTCATTCTTGTTTGCTTCTCTTCCCTCCCACGTCTCTTTCCTTTCTTTTCCCTTCCTGGGTGTCAGAGGCTGGCCCACTGAGCAGTGGCATGGAGGGAGCTTTCCATTGTCATGTTAGTGGTGGCCTGGACCTGAGGGCTTAGGGGAGCTGAGGTTCAGAAACACGGAGAGGTGAGCCCAGAAATGGCTGGGCTGGTTACTTCATAATGAGTTGGTTTACCATCCTTTTTAGAGCGTGATGCAATAAGAAAATACCAACTGTAAATAGTAAGCAGTTGTTTATTAAAAAAATGACATCTGATTCACAAGTCCAAATGTTAATTGATGTAAAAATGAACTGTCTGGTCACTATCATTCTGATCCTTGAAAAGGAGATTTAATCTGGTGCTGTAGTCACCTGAATGTAGAATTGGTAGCTTCCTAAAACTAGAGTAGAATTTTAAGCCCCACCCAGCAATCAGCTGTTATCAGGAATGTCTTTCTGTGTCTCAGAGGAAGGAGAGTTGTGACTGTGAACATTTGAGTTATTCTACTGGCCCATGTAGGAGTATTTAAACCTTTGGCTAATGCACATAGTACTTCGAGGAAGAAATCCATAAACAGAAAGGGCAGGTATAGGATGAACCTGTTAGGAGTTCAAGGTTAGAGGATAAAGAGGATATCTGAACTGTATAAAGTGGAATGGAGAGAGAAAGCGTAGTTTCTTTTAGTGTTTGCTTATTTAGGTGGATAAAACTTGTCCTGCTTGGCACCATTTTTAGTTTGTTGAGTCATGTAGGTATTGATGAAAAGAGTCAAACTCTAAAATATTTAAAGAGATTTATTCTATGCCAAATATGAGTGAGCATGGCCCATAACACAGCCCTCCTTGGGAGATCCTGAGAACATGTGCCCAAGATGATTGGGACATTTTAGGCAGATATGAAACTTCAGCCTAGAAAGGTAGATCAGCTCGAAGCAGGGAGGCTTCCAGGTTATGGGTAGATTTAAAATTTTTCTAATTGGCAATTGGTTAAAAGAGTTATCAATAGAAAGGAATGTGTGGATTGCTATAAGAGGTTGTGAAGACCAAAGTTGTATCACACAGATAAAACCTCCAGATACCCAGCTTCAGAGACAATAGATTGTAAATGTTTCTTATCAGACTTAGGGTCTGTGTCGATGTTAATGCTGGAGAGGTATAATGAGGCATGTTCGACCCTGAACCAATCTTTCAGGTTAAATTTTAGAGTACCCTGGCCTAGGAGGAAGTCTATTCTGATGGTTGAGGGGCCTTAAAATTTTATTTTTGGTTTACATAGGTGTATCAGTTACTGTTGCCATGTAACAAACTACCTCTCAGAAATTAAAGGCTTACACCAACAGCCAATTATTTGCTCATGATTCTCTGGGATAGCAAGTTAGCCTGAGTTTAGCTTTGTATATTTTCTGCTAGTCTCACCTGGAATCACTCATGTGGCCTTAGGCATCTGGTGTCCTTACTGGGGCTGGATGGTTTAAGATGGCCTCACTCATGTCTAATAGTTAGCATAGCAGGCTGTAGGTCAGGATACCTTAGCTCTCCACAGGACCTCTCTGACAGGCTAGCTCAAGCTCATTCACATCATGGCTTCCAGCCACAGTCATAAAAAAGGAGACACATCCTAATACGCAAATGCTTCTCAGGCTTCTACTTGTGTCTCATTTGCTAACGTCCCTTTGGTTAAATCAAGTCACAGGGACAAATTCAAATTCAAGGAGTGGAGAAAGAAACTCTATCTTTAAAGTAACAAAGTCACATTTCAAATGGGAAGTGCATGCAGGGATGGAAAGAATTGTTCTGGATGTTTTTACAGTCTACCAGAGTCAAACGACATTTAGGGATTTGTTAAATGGTAATGTTACTGGAAAGGAGTCCCAGTCCAGACCACAAGAGAGGGTTCTTGGATCTCACGCAAGAAAGAATTTGGGGTGAGTTTATACAGTAAAGTGAAAGCAAGTTTATTTAAAAAGTAAAGGAATAAAGAATGGCTACTCCATATGCAGATCCATTTTTATGGTTATTTCTTGATTATATGCTCAATAAGGGGTGGATTATTCATGCCTCCCCTTTTCAGATCATATAGGGTACCTTCCTGACGTTGCCATGGCATTTGTAAACTGTCATGGCACTGGTGGGAGTGTAGCACTGAGGATGACCAGAGGTATTCTCATCACCATCTTGGTTTTGGTGGATTTGAGCTGGTTTCTTTACTGCAACCTGTTTTATCAGCATCGTCTTTATGACCTGTATCTCATGCTGACCTCCCACCTCATCCTGTGACGTAGAATGCATAATCGTCTGGGAATGCAGCTCAGTAGGTCTCAGCCTTATTTTACCCAGCCCCTATTCAAGATGGGGTTGCTCTGGTTCAAACACCTCTAACAGTAACACATGGCATACAGGCTGATTAAAATACTAAGCACTGAGTATAGTATATTTGGTGTTATATTTCAATGCAAGAATAATTATATGTGTTTCAGTGGCTTGTACCCTCCAATTAGTGATGAACATACCCTGTGTGATTCGGTCATTTAGTTAACAAATATTTATTGTACATCATGGTGGGCCAGACACTGTTCTAGGTGATAGAGATGCAGCTGGGGGAAAACAAACACACGTAATTCATATGTATAACAGTCACAAGGAACAAAGAGAAACTTACAACTTATTACTGTGGCTTTTGATTTTGAATTTGAGGCAACAGAGTTTGTTCTCTATGCAAGAATGCCACAGAGGCAGATTTTTATCAAGAATTTAGCCACTGTGAAGTTTGGTTTTAAAGAGCAACTCAGTAAGTGGTTTTTCTGCTAACAGCAAGTCAATATATTTTAGAAACTATTGTATTCAAGAAATTACCTAAAAAGGGAGAAGGATCCAAATAGTAGTTTTCTACTTAAAGAAGGTTGATTTTTTTAACCACTAGATGTTAAAGAAATAACCAATGGCTATATTTTCATATTTACCGAGGCTACTAATTCTAATGCATTAGCTAGAAGCTATTCAGACAAGTATTCAGTGTCAAGCGTCTCCCATCTGATGTTTGCTTGTGCCATTGTCCTTGGGAGACATCTCCCATCTCCTAGGTGGGTTGCAGCGTGAGGACAACCAGAAAACCTTGAGAAAGTCTTGTCATTGTTTGTGAGGCCAGATTAATTGGGTCCTAGTGATAGAATGTTAGAAATAAATGTGAAAAATTGCATGGGAACTGAGAGTTTTCTTTTACAACAGCAATCTTGTCCACCCTTGACAAGATAATATTTGTTCACCTTTGACAAGATAGTATTCTTACAGGATGAAAGTGTGTTTATATATATATATATATATATAAAATCTGTTCAGTTTTCCTAGTTGGGAGAAAGTCCTTCATAATTAATATCATTGTGACCCCTGTAAAAAGAAAAAAAAAAAAGTCAGCAGAACATTTCTACATTCCTTCATTTTCTATTCCGTTTAATTTTCTAGAAATATCTGACAGTCTTTTTGAATCCCAGTGGTGGTAATACTGGAAAAACTTGTTGCTCTAAAAATGCTACCTTTTGTGGGATGACATTGGAAAGGTGGGAAGTTGGAGGTCTTTTTTCCCCTTGTTTCTTTCTTTCGTTTATGAACCTTTTTCTTTTTAAAAGTTTTATCGCTTATCACTTTATCACTTAGTTTATCACTTTACCACTTTTGTTGGCACCTTTTTTCCCCCTCCTGTCTTTTATGATGTTGAAACTGAAGGGGAAAATGGAGCTGCCAAGATAAGTTACAGTTAAGTGACGTTTGCTTGTGGCATTGTCCTTGGCATTGCACAGAAAGAACTAAACGAGCACCACTGGTGCTGCCAGGAATTTAGGGTCGAAGTAGAGAGGAAGAGAAATTGTGTTCCGGTTTAAAGTTCAGTGAGAAAAGTTTAGCACATGCTAAAATGTAGCATTGATCCCTCAGAAAGTACATTTAAATTTTACATTAAATGTAAATTTGACATTAAATTTAAATGTTGACATTAAATGTACTTTCTGGAAAGTACATTTAAATTTGACACTAAAACTCTGATATTATATTATATTATATTAGATATAATGAGATTATGTGGTTTGAATGTCCAAGAGATACCTGTAGCTCTGATACTGAATTGAACGTGATCTGAGCTCATTGTAGAAAGATTGACAGACTTGCAGAGGGCCAGTGCCAAAGGGAAGGCCCTATGAGGTGTGGGTAGTGAGGAGGGGGACCCTGGGTTACTGTTGACTAAAAAGGTGGAAAAAGATGAGAGAAGAAGGGGAACTATAGCTCTATCTAGAATCAGGGAGAGCATGACTCTTGCTTACAGTTAGCAGTAGCTTGTGACAAAATTTGTGGAAAATATGACAGGGCTTTGGAGAACTCTTACCGAGAACTGTAAATTAGTTCAGAGAGATATTTTGAAAGGATTTTAAATATATAAATGTATGCTTTCCATTTATCAGCAAAATAAATAGACATTGTTGACCATCTGTCTTCAGAGATGGAAAGCGTTCTTAAAATGTATACAATGAATGGTGAAGCAGAACTAGTGTTGATTTTAAAAGGTTGAAACCATACAACACTAAAGCTTAAGACGTTAAAATACATTTTGTGTACTAACTAATGGGCATGTTTTGTTCTTTCTTTTGCAGACATACATTGGAAGTGTGGTTATATCTGTTAACCCATACCGGTCTTTACCCATTTATTCACCAGAGAAAGTGGAAGAATACAGGAACAGAAATTTTTATGAACTGAGCCCTCACATGTAAGTACTGTACTAAAGCATTAAGTTTCTCTTTTACTTCAGAGATGTGTAGTTGACAGATGTGTGCAGCTGTCTCCTTTGAATTTCAGAATAATGTTTTTGTCAGTTTTTTTTTAAAGTTTGATAAAAGTGTGAAGACTTTAATTGTTATTCTTTATTTTAAATTAAAAAAAGGCAGAATACTTCATTTGACGTCAGACACTTCTGAAATATTTGGATTCAGGATGTAAAATATTTTCTGTTCAAAATTCTTTGCAAGTAGCAGCTGCTGCTAATTATTTTTGCAAATAAAACAGGAATGTGCATTGTTTATTATTATAAAGAGCCTAAGCAGCTTTTTCATAGTGTTGTTGGGCCAAGAAAAATCCTGAGTGTTGGGTTGTGTCATGGTGTTTGGGTAAAAGGACCAAACAATACCTTCAGTTTGTAATTTTTGCAGACATCGTTCACCAGATGCGTGGGATAGGCCAGTGATTTCACTTACTCTGGAAAGTCACTTGTTTGATTTTTCTGAAGAAGGTCACTTGTTAGTGTAAATCATTCCTTCACAGTACCTGTAGATTCTGTTTGTCTGCTCTTTCAGAGTTCTTCGTTGACGTGCTTAAGAGATGTCGAAATGATTTGGCCACTTTATACCACTACAATTTTGTTTTCTAGTCTGAATGACTGAAACATAACACTGGAAAAGTTTTCCTAGATTTGGTAGATCAGTGGTAGAACCGGGTTATTCAACCCTCGAACTTTCATTCCTCCAAATAAAAATATCTGATAAAGAAAGTTGGAGAGAGAATACCCAGAAATTATCACAAACAATACCTTAAACTTTTTATTTCTCAAAAAACTTTTTTATTTATTCTTATGTTACATTTACTGATCCAAGACAAATATGTTCACTATTTACATTCTCATGTCCACTACTGAGTTTAAAGAAAAGGAAAGAGTGATATGCTAAGTTGGGCCAAGTCATGTAATGAGTTGAGAGCCTCAGACTTCTCTGCTTGTTGCTTAGGCAGAAACATTTCCTGCCTCGTCTCCTGTGGGCATGCAAGCATTTTTACCAGAATTCACGTACTTATGATTGTCAGTTGCTACAAGTGGCCCACAGTGTCTTGCAGATGGGAGTTGGTTGATGCAGTATAACATCTTTTATGCAATAAACTGTTGAATGCAGATTTAGAATATTTGTGAACTGCTGCTGAACGTGGGCTGGGAATAATGTATGCAGAAGTGCCTTGGAAGGTGTCAAGCGTTCTACAAAGTTATGTTGTTCGTTACCACCACCATTGCTATTACTTTTTCGCAGTAGCATCATCCTCTTTCTCTCAAAACAGATGATATGCTGAAAACAACCCCAAATTGTCATGAAATGCACATAAATACATGTGCATGTAGATATTGATTAGGAAATGTTCAGTAAATGTCTTGGTTGTAGAAAAGATTTATTGGTCATTGGCATATTGGTAGCGGGGCATTTGAAAATGGTTAAGCTGGCAACTTGGGTCACTTCTAGAGTTGAGACATTTTCAGTCTTTTTACTGAAAGCGGTAGTACTCAAAATGGGGCAGTTTAAAACCCCAGGGGACAGTTGACAATGTCTGGAGACATTTTTGATTGTGAAACTGGGGGTAGGAAGGTGCTTGCTGCTAGTGGGTCAGGGATGCTGCTAAGCATCCTTCAAAGCATATGCAGCCCTTCACAGTAAAGCATTATCTGTTCACCATGTCCATAGTATAGTGCCAAGGTTAAGAAACCCTGAAATGAAGTGAAAGAACCTGCGGAAAGTCTTCATTATGTCCTAGCAGAAAGGATTTTCTCTGTATGATTAAAGATTGGCTTTATTAATTTTGATAGAACATAAAATCTAATAATTAAGGAGCATATATATACCACTGTCCAGATGCTTATTTTAGTTTCTCTTGATAATGCAGCATGCAGTGATATATTTGGGCTGTTTGGAACTAAAGATTATTTATTATTTAAATGTATGAAAATGGTTATTAATGAATAAATCTGTTGGTATATTTTACCAGTCAAGCAAGTTCTGATCATTTAGTTTTCTTCTAGAAGTAAATATTGCAAGTGATCTTGTTTCATTTTGCCTTAAGACAAATAATATCTGAAATTTGTTTTATGAAGTTATCCTGATAGTTAAGCCCCTGTGATGAAATACTTTATTTGATACCTGAATATTTTAAATTCTAGTCCTCAAAGCCCCACTTCTCAAAGTATGGTGCTTGGACCAATTGTATCAGAATTCCCCCAGGGGCTTATGAAGAAATCTGGATTCCTAGGTCTTACTTCTCATAAGCCAGGAATCTACGTTTTTCACAAGCTTTCTGGGTGATTCTTAGGCGCATGTAAGTCTGAGAACGTGTTGCTTTAGATCTATATTTAAGATGTTTTTCTTTCCTTTCTTAACTACTTACTGCAATTTGTGATCTTTAACAATAATAATAGTAATAATAAAAATATTTATGGCTAATATTTTACTAAGTACTTACTATACTGCTCTAAATACTTCATATGTTTTATAACTCATTTCATTATCAAAATAATCTTCTGAGGTAGGCACTATTACAAATGGGGGAATTGTCACAGAAAGATCAAGTAACTTATCCAAAGCTACACAGCTGGTGGGAGTGGAGCCGGGGTATTAACATTGGTTGCCCCTCTTAGCTGGAAATGGGCTTGCCATTTTCATGACAGGGCCTCTTCCTGTGCACTTCCACCCCACTACCCTTGGTTTGCCTGTGTTCCTGCACCACAAACCCTCCAGGATAAGCTTGACTGTGCCTCATTTACCTCCAGCAGTTGTCCACATGCTCTTTTTGCATTTTCAGCTTTAATCTCCACTCTGGGAATGTTTAGATATATAATGTTTGGGTAGATAGAGAATGTTTAGAAGTCTATTCTAGATCATAGAAGTTCATGCTCCAGAATATACATTTTTATCCTGGCGCCTGGAAGACTCCTGTAGGAGGCAGCATGGCACTGCTACTCTAGTTCACACCCCTCACCCCCAAGGAAAAGAACCACCACCAGCACTAAAATAAAATACACTCTCAATGTGCTTAGGATAAAGAAAATGACTTTTTACCATGGCCTACAAAGCACTACGTGGTGAGCAAAGTACAGTTTTACTAACGCATCTGAAGTTGCCAGATCCCTCTCCTTCCCTCCCATCTTGCTTGTTCTGTCAGTCCTCACCCCACCCTCACCACATTCCCTCCCATGAGAGCATCCTTGCATAGAATTCTGTGCCTTCTGCCTGGAATGCTTTTCCCTCCTTCTGCAAAGCAACTCGTGTTCTTCCTTCAGACCTCAAATTGCAGAAGACCTCTTCAGGGAGGAACCTTCCTCACTTGCTCCGTACTGAGGCTAGATCTGTTGCTTTTGCCACATTTACTATTTAATGTTTGTTTAAGGGATGATTTGTCTAAGAATTTGATAAGGGTTCGGTAAAAACATAGCGAACAGGACTTGGGTTCAAGTCCCAGGTCTTCCATTTACAAGCTATATAATCTTGAGCAAATTACTTGAAAAACTTCAACTCAAAGAAATTAAGTAATTAGCTTATTCAGTGGGAAAAGAATTATTAATTAACTCCTGGGATTTTTGTGAGGGCCAAATATGTAGTTGATATTTAGATAATGATCTAATATGTATAAAGTGCTTAGCATGGAATCTGCCATAACTCTGTGAGAAAGGAGAGCTATTTCTATTAACAATGAGAATTATAGGAATTGTTGTAATAATAAGGTATGTGGGACACATTTCCAACATTCTCACATGCTCTGTCTCACCACTTTCTGCATGGTGGGTCATTTTCCACTTCCTTTAGTGTATTTTCCTGCATTTTTCTTTGCGAATGTTCATCTTTGACGGTATTTTGAAACAGGGTCAATGCTAACTTGGTTCCCTACTAACACAGCCTGGCATTCTCAAACAGGATGTTTGTGATGTAAGGGGGTGAGATGACCTTAGCTTTTGATGCATTCTAACTGTAAATATTTCATGAATTTAGTTCCAGTTTGAATAGAAAGCAACTTAAGCAGCTGCTCAGACTACATGCTTTGAAAACTTTGCCAATTAACTTGCCCAATATTACATTTGAAATTTACTTGTAAATTTTTTTTTTTTTTTTTTTTTGAGTCGGAATCTCGCTCTGTCGCCCAGGCTGGAGTGCAATGGCGCGATCTCGGCTCACTGCAACCTCCAACTCCCGGGTTCAAGCAATTCTCCTGCCTCAGCCTCCCAAGTAGCTGGGACTACAGGTGTCCGCCACCACGTCTGGCTAATTTTTGTATTTTTAGTAGAGACAGGTTTTCACCATATTGGCCAGGCTGGTCTCGAACTCCTGACCTCGTGATCCACCCTCCTCGGCCTCCCAAAGTGTTGGGATTACAGGTGTGAGCCACTGCACCCAGCCTTTTTTTTTTTTTTTTAAAGAGATGAGGTCTTGCTATGTTGTCCAGGCTGGTTTCAACTTCTGGGCTCAAGAGATCTTCCTACCTCCTGAGTAGGTGGGACTGTAGGCACATGTCACTGCACCTGGCTTACATTTGGAATTTAATTTGAGCTGTATTCACTGTTAGTCTGCAAAAGCACCCAGATACTTTTGTAATTTATATGTTTTGAAGGTGTCTACAATTTATCTTTCTTTAAATTTTAGATAATTAAAAAATAATTCAATTTTGTGTAAGTATATGACTTTCAGATCATGGAAGTGTATAGATTGGTTTCTTACCTATTTTCCTTTCAAAAATAGCTTTCTGTTATCATTTGTGGGTCTGTTAGTCCCCCAGACATGTAACTCCTCAGCTGGACGACTCCTCTGTGGCTCCTTTCCTTCTCTGAACTGTCCCTGTTATGTGTTAAGCCACATCTTTGAGCAGGGTGGCATCTGCAAGGAAATGTGGCTGTGCTGCGTGGCAGAGCCTATACCACCATTTGCTTTTCTATAGTTAGGTAAGTGATGTCTTTCCAGTATGATTTTTAACTTCTTTGAAAATAAGGAAGGTAAAAAATGTATTCCAGGGAGGACTGAGTACATTTCAGAAAACTCAGTAACTGGATTCATTGAGAACTGCCTCAGATTCCCAAACAGCATTGATAAGGAAAGGCTGAGAAGGGAGAGATGAGGGAAATAATCAAACTATAGGTTGAGCATCCCTTAATCTGAAAATCCAAAATCTTAAATGATCCAAAATCAGGAACTTTTTGATCACGACATGACACCACAAGTGGAAAACACCACTCCTGACATCCAAATGCAGTCAAAATGCAGTCATGCAACACAGAATTGATTCCATGTCCCTAAGAGAAAGGTAAAATTTCCTTCAGGCTATGTATATAAGGTGTATATTAAATATAAATGAATTTCATGTTTAGACTTGGGTCCTATACCCAAGATAATTTTGTATCTGCAAATATTCCCAAATCTGAAAAAATTTGAAATCTAAAACACTTCTAGTCCCAAACATCTTGGTTAAGCGATACTCAGTCGATACTTAATCTCCTTCCACTTAGTTGGAGTAGCATTGTGACAGTGCACCTTCAGATATTTTAGTTACCAAATCCACTGGCCTTTTTTGTTGGGTAATTGCGTTTTAACCTTGCAGCAGTTGATGCAGTTTATCACCAACAGATGGATCTTCTAAAATCAGATCATGTTACTCACCTTCCTAGAAACCTTCATGGGCTCCCTATTACTCCCAGTTCCTTTAGTGTAGTGTTCAAGGCCCTTTACAGTCTAGCTTTAGCTGTCCTCCCTGCTCTCCTCCAAACCCTACTACGCTCCTTTGTGGAATCTCCTGTTGAGTCAGAGCCATTCATGTCTTTTCCTTTCTACGTCTCATACCCTGTACCTTATCTCCACTGTTAAAATCCTGCCAGTCTCCTATGGTCTGTCTGAAAGGCTTGGTCAGCCCCAGCAGAATCCACAAGGGACAACTGGCCCTGAGTTATCAGACCACTCATTTGGTCTTAAACACACCTCTTCTTGCTATGGTTGATTAGGTTTTGGTGTCACCCTCTTGAATGAGATAAAAGCTTCTGTAGGTTAGAAACTTTATCCTGCACATCTCTGTGGCTGTCTCCAGTGCTTTTCTCTTAAGAGCTCAATGACTATAAAACGAAAGAGGTTTTAAGTGATTTTTCATTACATTTTACCTGTGTTATGGCTGAGAGTTCAATGAAATAAAAATGTACTTGATAGGATACTTGTGGAGTTTATTCAAAATTTCATGCAGTACAATGAGAATTTTTTTTCATTTTTTAAAAAAAGCAAAGATATTTTTATGGTGCTCTTCAACTCTTAAGTATTTGTTCAGCTTCGATTTGTTCATGTTGTCTGTATGTCTATTGAAAGGAACTTGCCACCAGAAGAAGAGTGTATTGTGGTACCTGGCAACAAGCCCTCTGGTGGTCATAGCCCAGGAGTGAGCTGAGATGTGTCCTTAAGTTAGGATATAATGTGGTGGCCATATTACCTTAGGCATTGCAGTCACAAGGTGAAGCAGTCTTTCCATGTTAGTAAATTACAAACTCAGCAACAAATGTTAAAACTTAGAAAAGTGGCTTACAGCTTTGAATAATTTCTGGTTACCCTCACTTAAAAATGGGTAAGCAATTAGTGGTGGCACTTG
Organism: Pongo pygmaeus; assembly: GCF_028885625.2. Classification (NCBI taxonomy): domain Eukaryota; kingdom Metazoa; phylum Chordata; class Mammalia; order Primates; family Hominidae; genus Pongo; species Pongo pygmaeus. The sequence continues at coordinate 91,287,890 of NC_072384.2, forward strand.
GTATGGTGCTAATGTCGGTTATCCAGAAGTGAGCCCTCTGTCTGTGGACTCTTTGACCCCTACTTTTGGGCCAGACTGGTTTTTCAGGATCACATACCGTTGCCCATGAGTGGTGTTGCTATAATGCTTGTGTGTTTTGAGTCTTTGTTGATCCTGTTACCATTTTACTCCATTCAAGGTGAACCAAAGTAATTTTATAAAGAACATTTCTGACTATATCTCAAAATGTACCAGTGCTGTGGTTGAGTATACAGAAGTTAGGTTAAGATTCCAGGGCAGAAGACTCACACATTATTTCTTTTATGTAGTCAATTTTTTTTTTTCTGCAACAGAGTTGAAATTCTGTGAATTAAAGCTGTGTTTATTTTGAGAGCTCTTACTGCAACTAGATTCTGAATTCTCCTGTAGAGGTTGCTTGTGCAACTGGATGTGAAAGTGCTTTCTGAAGGGTGTGTGTGCGTGTGTGTGTTGATGTGATGTTGCTGAGGCTGTTGTGTTATTTCTTTCATTTTACTTTTGGAATAGTTGAGTCCTTAAATTGATCCAGTACGTCTCCACAAATAAGTTGCAGAAAAGAGTTTTATGCTTTCCCATCTAGCATTCTTTTTATTTATTGCTGTAGAAGAGATATTCATTTACTGAGCCAGTATTTATTGAGAGCTTACTATGTGCCAGGAAGTCTTTCAGGCACTGGGATACAGCAGTGAACGAAACAGATAAAATTCCTGTCTTCATGAGAGAGGCTAAACTCCAGCTTAAGTATTTAGAAGTCAAGATTGTACATACCATTGGTTAGAAGGGAAAAAGGGAAGAGCAGAGGAAGGGAAGCTTTCATGAAAAAAAAAAATTGAATCTTAAAGGATATTCTTATAAAACCCCCTTTGAGCCATATCTAAGGCAGTTTAAGTCAGTAGATGACAGGTTGTGGTCTGCAAGGCTTTGCATCTGTCCAGGCCTCAGATATATGCAAGTAGCTTGTACAGAAGGGGATTAGAGCTTTGTTTGCTCTCCAGTTTAGATGCCTTAAATAAACATCTCTTGTGTAATGACACCATCTTGAAAATAGCTAAAATTACCCTTTTCCTTTTATGCCTGACTGTCATGGGTCAAAATAAGCAGAAGGCAGGCACTGTGTTTGCAGTCAGTCTTGGGGGATATTTGTTTGATTCTGGACAACAAGGATTAGAAAACTTCTTGACTTAGGCGAGTTTCATATCAGCAGTGCAATGTCCATGTGGTGGTCAAGCTCTGCTGTTGACTTGAAGCTTCCTGAGGCTGGGTCTGCAGTGGGAAACATCTCTGGGGCTCGCACCTAATCAGCTTCTGTAAATGCTCCATGAATTGAACTTGCTGCCTTTGACTCTCAAAGTTTTCTTCCCAGTATGTTGCTTTTTGGGGCTGTTTTCAAAACGGCTTCTTTCAGCCGGGCGCGTTGGCTCACGCCTGTAATCGCAGCACTTTGGGAAGACGAGGTGGGTGGATCACCTGAGGTCGGGAGTTCCAGACTAGCCTGACCAACGTGGAGAAACCCTGTCTCTAATAAAAATACAGAATTAGCCTGGCGTAGTGGTGCATGCCTGTAGTCCCAGCTACTCGGGGGGCTGAGGCAGGAGAATTGCTTGAACCCAGGAGGTGGAGGTTGCAGTGATCAGAGATCATGCCATTGCACTCCAGCCTGGGCAACAAGAGCAAAACCCCATCTCAAAAACAACAACAACAACAACAACAACAACAACCCAGTTTCTTTCAGGATATATACTCTTAGCAGAAAGAGACCTCAGCTAATTTTTCTTCCAGATCATGAAGCTTTTAAAACTCAAAAGGAAGGTTGGTTTGATGCCAGCCTAATGTTTTTATCATGAAAATTGTTATGATGTAAGAATACATTTGTTAATTGAAAAGTGTTTCTGGTACATCTGTGCAGTTTCAGAATCCTAATTTCTAGACCCTCAATTAGAGTTTATCTCCCTTCTCACCAAATGCACATCTCAGACTCGAAAGAGTTTATTGTAAAAATGCTGTTTGTGAAGCCAAGCCTATGTTCACACCGGCATACATGATAATTTCAATGATACAATCTTAAAGGGAAAAGTTTGGTTCTCAGCAAAACAGCTGCTTCCTGCCAAGATGTGGCTGGCCTTTGACAGACTCTGAGAAGTTCTGCAACATCCTGGAAAAGATCCATTTCATCTGGAGAAGCAGCACTGAGGCCTCGGCCCTGAGAAGGATTAGTGTAATTACTTCATCCCTGACAGAGAGAGCTACAGTTGGAACCCACCTGGGAAGCCTTGTCTAGGGAGGTGGGAGGGGTGCTGGCCCCACCCTTTGTTGTTGAAATTGGAATCTTTGCCACAATCTGTTGCTGGGACTGGTGTGGCGGGGTAAGTAGGGCCAAAGGAGCCCTGTGGGGGTTTGTCTGAACAGGGGCTGACAAAAGCTGGTGCCCATCCAGCCAGCCCGGGGAAGTTAGCAAAGCCAGGGATAATGAAAGAGTTCAGCAGAGCGAATATGAGGCCCAAGTCGTGAGACTGCGGAACTGAGGGTGGGGATGGGGCCACCACAGGGGCAGAAACTCACGTAGAGGGGAACAGGCCCAGGCGTACCAGCCCCAGGTTCCAGTTCCAGCCTGTCCCAGGGATCCCAGATCCCCAAGTGCAAGTGATTGTTCATTCATCTGATAAACATGATTAAGCATCTACAACATGTTGAGGTGCTGGGAATACAAAGATGAATTTGCCCTTAAGGATTCACAGGCTGGTGTGGGAGACAGACTGATAAATAAATACCGAAGGGAGAAAGTGGCCATAAAAAAAGGTGGGGCATGTCCTGGTTTGCCCTGGACAGCCCTGGTGATTCCTGTTGTAGCAGCATAATTATTAATAGTGCTCTTGGAATTAACAGAAGAGTCTGAGAATGAGCAGTAAGCGGTGTGGTCCCCTGGGAAATGGGGTACAGCCCTGCCTGAGGAGCTAGGAGATGGGATGGAGGACCCTTGGGTGATGAGTTTGCCGCATGGATAAAGAATAGGACTCTAGGCTCAGGAGAGAATTTTCTAGTCAGAGGGAACAGTGTTGACTCAGTCATTCATCATACGTTATTTGAGTGCCCACCGTGAGCCACGTACTAATGTACATACTGGGGACACAGTGGACAAAAATCTCGGCCTTTTTGTGCTTACATTCTAGCACAGAGAGAGACAAAACACAAGAGACATTAATAAAACAAATGGCATTTTAAATGGTGACAAGTGCTGTGGAGAAACTTAACGTGGGGAAAGGGCATCAGGGCTGTGGGGGAGTCAGGGGTGGTTTACTGTTTTAAATAGGGTAATCAGGGAGTGCTTTATTGAGATGTTATATTTCAGTATCATCCTCTAGGGGTAAGAGGGAGAGACATGTGATGTGTTGAGAGAAGAATGTTCTAGGCAGACGCAACAGCAGATGCACAGGTCTGAATGGGAGACAGACTGAGCTAGAACAGCGTGGCACGTCAGTGATCTAAGTTTGTGTGGTTTCCTAAGGTTGGAACCTAGGGTTCAAACTGAAGATGGGCAGATGAGGTGGAAGAGGAAGAGCAGACCCAGGTCACAAAGAACTTTTGTGCTAAGGATTTTTAAGCAGGTAGGAGGAGAGAGAATATGAACCTTGGGATTTGAACTGCTGTGGGTGTACAGAAAAAGAGAAACTCAACGAGAGGTTTAGGTTTAGGGACTTGGTAGGCTTTTGCAGTAAGGGACAAGGACAGAAGGCTCATCTGAGGATGGGAGGGACACTTTAGAGGCAAATCCATAGGATGCATTGGCTGACGAGAAAAGGTGAAGAGAGAGAAAGGGGGATCAGAGGGAGAAAGGGGGATCAGAGCCCAGCCACAATTCCTGGCTGGGAATGGAGAGGTTCAGAGTCCCAGGCAACTCCTGGAATTGCAATAGCCTGGAGATAGTCTTGTGAAGCAGCAGTGGGTACCTAGAAGAGCATGGCTCCGGGTAATTGACAGCAGATAATTGTATGTTTCTAACATCATTTCTGATACCAGGTGTGTGACTTTTTTCCCCCAACACCAACCAGTTATCTGACACTAACTGGGTGTCCGACAGTTCAATTTGTTTACTGGAAAGGGGTCCCCCAAGAGAGGGTTCTTGGATCTTGTGCAAGAAATAATTTGAGGTGAATCCACAGAGTAAAGTGAAAGCAAGTTTATTAAGAAAGTAAAGGAATAAAGAATGGCCATTTCATCCCATGAACAGAGCAGCCCTGAGGGCTGCTGATTGCCCATTTTTATGGTTATTTCTTGATTATATGCTAAACAAGGTGTGGATTATTCATGTGTTTTCCGGGAAAGGGATGGGCAATTCCTGGAACTGAGGGTTCCTCCTTGTTTTTTTTTAGACCACATAGAGTAACTTCCCAACATTGCCATGGCATTTGTAAACTGTCCTGGCGTTGCTGGTAGTGTTCTAGCATGCTAAAGCATTATAATTAGTGTATTATGAGCAGTGAGGGTGACCAGAGGGCGGTTTCCTCGCCATCTTAGTTTTGGTGTGTTTTAGCCAGCTTCTTTACCGCAACCTGTTTTATCAGCAAGGTCTTTATAACCTGTATCTTGGGCTGACCTTCTGTCTCACCCTGTGACTAAGAATGCCTAACCTTCTAGGAATGCAGCCCAGTAGATCTCAGCCTTATTTTATCGCGCCCCTATTCAAGATGGAGTTGCTCTGGTTCGAACACCTCCGACAAACTCAGTTCTGACACTAACTACACAGCACAGACCACACAGGTCAAAGGCTTAGTCCTACAAATGTGCCCCACTTCAGACACCAGCCACGAATGGGGTACCCTGACTACTCACACTTCTGCTCAGCCAACCCCACACATTTGGGGGTTTCCATGATCCTCAGGTTCAAGAATTTGCTAGAACAACTCACAGAACTCAGGATGATACGTTTTTTAACATTTACTGATTTATTATAAAGGATATAACACAGGAACAGTCCAATGGAAGAGCTGCAGAGGGCACGGTGGGGGTGTGTGTGCACAGCCTCTGTGCACTCTGGGAATACTACCTTCCCAGCATGTCAGTCTGTTCACCAACCTAGACCCTCCATCCCCCCAAAAAAACAGAATTGTGTTCAAATTTTTATAACCCAATCTCCAGCTCCCCTCCCCTCCCTGGAGGTGGGGAGGTGGGGTTGAAAGATCCCCCACTCTAATCACAGGCTTGGTCTTTCTGGTAAACATCCCTATACTGATGCTACTGAGGGGCCCCACCTGAGTCCCCTCATTTGCATAACCTCAGGTATGGGCGAAAGGGACTTGTTATGAATAATACAAGATATTCCTATCACCCAGGAAATTCCAAAGGCTTTAGGAGCCCTGTGTCAGGAACCTGAGACAGACCAGATACATTTGTTTTTATACCACAGATGTGGACATGTGTATTATACATTGTTCTTAAGAAGCCGTAGAAAGCTTGTCCTGAAATACGCGAATGCTGGCTTCCTGAAGCCAGGTTATTGTTGGAGTTTCTGTATACAATTTTAGAAACCTGAATTAGTAGGCCACATTTTTCCAAGACATGTCTAAGGGTAGCAACAGTTCAACTCAATAAACATTTGAGTGTTGTGTGCCCAGGATCCCATCCAACCCCTCCAAGTCATTTCCCCTCTCTACTGCCTTATCTTTTTTCTTTCTTCTTCCATTCCCACCAACATAACATGCTGCAATGTTTCTCTTGATTCCACATCTCCTAGCTACCATGCCATTTGTTTCCTTTATTACCAAACTGTTTGAAAAGTTGGGTATGCTTATTGTCTCTAGTTCATCCCTTTTTCTTTTGTAAATCACTCTAATTGGGCTTTCATCTCCCACTCCACTAAAACTTCTTTTCAAGATCATTTGTGACCTCCATGTTATCAAATCCCATGGTCAATTTTGAATCCTCCTCTTCCTTTATCAGCAACATTTGACAACATGACCAGCTCCTTCCTGGAACCTTTTTAAAATTTGGCTTTCTGGCCTCCACATTTTCCTGTCTTTCCCCTGCCTTGCTGGCTGCTCCATATCCAGCCTCCGCATTCCCGTGGCAAGTCCAGGGGCTCCACTCTGGGACCTTTGCTTTTCTCCTCTGTAGGCATTATTTAGATGAGCCCACGTGGGCTTCAAATACCCTCTATGTGCTGACGATGCCTCCCGGATTTAGATCTTCAGCTGGATTTCTCGCCTGACCTGCAGGCAATCCAGCTATGTTGAGCTCTGCAACATCTCTTTGGATAAGGGGCATCTCACACCTTAGCATGCTTCAAACCAGACTTAGGATTGCCCCACTCCCTCTTCTCTTTCTCACCTTGGTCAGTGGCAGCATCATCCTTTGGTTACTTGATGCAAAACTGTTTTTTTCGTTTTCTCCTACTGCACACTCAGTCCATCATCAGCCTGATCATCCTAACCACCTCCATAGCCACTTGTGCGTGTCCCAGGCCACTACCCTCCTTTGCTTGGATTATGGTGGTGGCCTCCTCACTGCGTCCCTGCTTCAACTCTCCTGTTGCCTCTGCCTCCCTCCCCTCAGCCGCCAACTTTCTTATCTTCATGAATGTTATGGCGGCTGCCTAGAGTGATCTTTTTTAAAGATCTCCATCAGATTGTTTTTCTTTGCTGCTCACAAAACCTGCAGCGACTCCCTTGTGGCCTGCATGGCTCCACTTGATCTGGGCTCTGGCCACCTCCCTGACTGCATTTGTTACTTCTCACCCTCTCTTCCCCAGCCACACTGTCCTCCTTGCTGCTGCTTGAACATGCCACTCTCAGCATCACTGTTGTACCTTAGAGGGGCTGACTTGTTCTCTTACTGCAATCAGGAATAGCAGTCCCTGAAATAGCAAGTCCTTCCTCAATCACCTGTTATTCTCTTAGACTACTTTATTTTTCTTCAGAGCATTTGTACTTACCTGACATCTCGCCATGGGCTCATTTTTTGTTACTTTATTGTCTTTTGCATTAGAATGTCATCTCCATGAGCACTTGTGCTTTATTTTACCATCCCTGTATCCATAGTAATTAGAACAATGCCTGGCACAGAGCAACCACTCCATAAACATTGGTGGAGTGAGTGAATGAATGAATAGACTGGTGGGGGGTGGGAGAGCTGCTGTTTGTTAGAAACTGTAGAAGACATGGTTTTGTCTTTAAGGATCGTCCATTCTAGTTGTGGGTTGGGGGTGGCTACTTAAGCCACATTTTAATGTAACAGTATACTTACAAGGAACAAGTTGGAAGTGCAGAAAAATTGGTGGGTTCAGAAATTCTGAAGGTGCCACTTGTGTTGAGTCTTGAAGAAGAAGTTTTTTTTTTTTTTTTAAAGACAGAATCTTACGCTCTCACCAAGGCTGGAGTGCAGTGGCGCGATCTTGGCTTGCTGCAGCCTCCACCTCCTGGGTTCAGGTGATTCTTGTGCCTCAGCCACCTGAGTAGCTGGGATTATAGGCATGCGCCACCACGCCTGGCTAATTTTTGTATTTTTAGTAGAGATGGGGTTTCACCATGTTGACCAGGCTGGTCTCGAACTCCTGACATCAAATGATCTGCCTGCCTCGGCCTCCCAAAGTGCTGGGATTACAGGCATGAGCCACCACGCCCGACCTGAAGAAGGAATTCTTGAAGTAGGTGGCTTTTGTAGTTTATAGAAGATAAGACAAAAGACCAGTTTTGGCCATGGCATAATGACCCTGAATGTTAGGAAAGGGAAACGGTATTAAGAGTTGAGAATGTAGAGCTATTTTTTAATTTTAATAAAACATTCCAATACCAATCTGCCTGAATCATTGGGAAGACTGAAGGATTGTGAAGTTTATTCCAAAGTAATAGGAGGAGAGTTTGGGATAAGGAAATTACTTAAAATTACAAACTATGTGTCTGGAAAAATTGCCATCTTGCATTTCGGTCATGAACTGGAAAAAATTTTCAGACTTGTTAAATATGCCTAAATGTATATGTGTATAAATGCAATTTTTTAATGAATGAGTGGTGAATGATTTAATGTTGAAATGATATAAGTGTAAACAGATGTTAATTCATTTGTTTTACAACAGAATTTCTAGTTGCTATTGGTGATGAGTCACAATGTAATTTAGGAAGGGGCAACATTTGATATGAAGAATGCTGATTTTAATCTTTATTAACTCTTATGAAGCCCTTTGAAGCCACCCCCTTAGTATATTAGTGTTCATTGGATGCATACGTGATCAGCTTGAGATCCAAAAAGAATATCCTTGTATCCTCAGTTACAGTAGGAACTTCCTAAGCCTTATAGATGACTTAGCCTGCTTTCACATAAATTTAACAATAGAGGAATAAGTTAGAGTATATACATTTTCTACTAATCTTTTTCCATCAGTCCACATCAACAGCCAAAACTTAGGCTGTTTTAACACCTGGAGGGAGAGATGATTTGGGTGGTTTTGCACCACAGACCTCTATCTTGGGAAAACACATGCAGGCATAATCATAGGTTACCTGCGGAAGGTCTTAGGTTACCGGCTTAAGACCGGAGGGTTTCATTTCTACTTTAATCCTCTATATTTTCGTGAAGGTTGGGTCGCTAAGGGCCCTTGGATGTTTCTTTAGGAACTGCTAGTTTTTAAGCCGTTGCTTTGCCTTCAAAAGACATATTTTCACACTCATACACCCTACTTCACATTTGGCCATGCAGTGTTGCTGCTGCTTCTATCTATATTTATAATTGGTTTGGCCGTTATTAATAGCAGAAGCTTATGCATATTTTTCTCATGTGAATAGTATTATGGATTAAAAAAAGGACATTCAAAATGGCAGAATCTCATCTAAGGTCAGGGAAACGTATTAAAGAAAAGTGTTACTGAAGTATAAAGATGTTAAAGGCATAAATTATAAAATGAACACATGTAGCTATTTAAGATTACATGATAGAGTGAGTCATGGCTATCTGGTTACTCATTACCTGGAATGTGGGTATAGGGAAGGAGGAAGTGGAAACATGTGCATGGGTGTTGGGCATTGTTCCTAAAACAAGTAGAATATGATATATAACACTTTGAACATTTGCATCCTTTCCGTAACTTAACATAACTTTTATTATAAGAATATTATATCTATGATTGATTCTTAATGTCATACTTTGTCTTACAGGCATAGCTTAGGTAGCATAGATGCATTTTAAATTTTGAAAATCTTTGTCCTTTTCTATATTTAGAGACTTTAACTTTCTTTGATGTTTACATATATATTGCATTGATCTTTAATAGGACTCTTAAAATTACAAGGCTACAGTAACCAAAACAGCATGGTACTGACACCAAAACAGAGATATAGATCAATGGAACAGAACAGAGCCCTCAGAAATAACGCCGCATATCTACAACTATCTGATCTTTGACAAACCTGAGAAAAACAAGCAATGGGGAAAGGATTCCCTATTTAATAAATGGTGCTGGGAAAACTGACTAGCCATATGTAGAAAGCTGAAACTGGATCCCTTCCTTACACCTTATACAAAAATTAATTCAAGATGGATTAAAGACTTAACGTTAGACCTAAAACCATAAAAACCCTAGAAGAAAACCTAGGCAATACCATTCAGGACATAGGCATGGGCAAGGACTTCATGTCTAAAACACCAAAAGCAATGGCAACAAAAGCCAAAATTGACAAATGGGATCTAATTAAACTAAAGAACTTCTGCACAGCAAAACAAACTACCATCAGAGTGAACAGGCAACCTACAAATTGGGAGAAAATTTTCGCAACCTACTCATCTGACAAAGGGCTAATATCCAGAATCTACAATGAACTCAAACAAATTTACAAGAAAAAAACAACCCCATCAAAAAGTGGGTGAAGAACATGAACAGACACTTCTCAAAAAAAGACATTTATGCAGCCAAAAAACACATGAAAAAATGCTCACCATCACTGGCCATCAGAGAAATGCAAATCAAAACCACAATGAGATACCATCTCACACCAGTTAGAAAGGCAATCATTAAAAAGTCAGGAAACCACAGGTGCTGGAGAGGATGTGGAGAAATAGGAACACTTTTACACTGTTGGTGGGACTGTAAACTAGTTCAACCATTGTGGAAGTCAGTGTGGCGATTCCTCAGGGATCTAGAACTAGAAATACCATTTGACCCAGCCATCCCATTACTGGGTATATACTCAAAAGACTATAAATCATGCTGCTATAAAGACACATGCACACGTATGTTTATTGCGGCATTATTCACAATAGCAAAGACTTGGAACCAACCCAAATGTCCAACAATGATAGACTGGATTAAGAAAATGCGACACATATACACCATGGAATACTATGCAGCCATAAAAATGATGAGTTCATGTCCTTTGTAGGGACATGGATGAAATTGGAAATCATCATTCTCGGTAAACTATCGCAGGGACAAAAAAGCAAACACTGCATGTTCTCACTCATAGGTGGGAATTGAACAATGAGAACACATGGACACAGGAAGGGGAACATCATACTCTGGGGACTGTTGTGTGGTGGGGGGAGGGGGGAGGGATAGCATTAGGAGATATACCTAATGCTAAATGATGAGTTAATGGGTGCAGCACACCAGCATGGCACATGTATACATACGTAACTAACCTGCACATTGTGCACATGTACCCTAAAACTTAAAGTATAATAATAATAAAAAAATAAAAAAAAAAGTAAAGCCAGCGCTAATTAAAAATTCTGGCTGTGAAAATAGAGAAATTGAGTTTGATAAATTTGTAGCTAGTGATCAGTTGTACATTTTTTTTCACTTGGCCTCTTGTGGCCTACTGTTTCTGAAATCCCACTGCTTCATTTCTCCTCTTTCACAGACACTCTGGTCTATATTCTGTTTTACTCACTCCACATATTCAAATCCTGCTCATCTTTTGCGGTATATGGGAAACCACTCCATTCTGAAGCCTGTTCTCTAAAGGCCACTCGGTGGTCCGAACACATATGGTCCATATTGTGCATTCTGTCACAACCATGACCTTTTATTTATATATGATTTTTATTAATCATATAACTTTTATTTATCTTATGTATCTCATTGATTGTTTCCTATTTAAGTATTAGACTTCTACAATAGTAAGCATCTTTGGAAGAGGGACTATACATGATACTTTGTTGCTTCAAGATCAGTGGTCTTAAAATCTGCCTGTTTTTGGTTATTTATAGATAACTTGTCAGGTAACACCATCCTAATGTATTGTGCGTGTTATAAAACATACACAAGACTGGGAATTTTTAAAAAGTGATGAATACAGAAATATAAATAGAAGTTCTGATGTTTATATTTGTACTCCGGTGGCTCATCTTGGGCATGCCCTGGGATGCCCACACCTCACTTTGGAGACCCGGCATTAGGTTCGTAGTAAGTATTCAGGAAATATTTATTTTTAGCCTTCAGCTATTCTGTGCTGCTTACCGACAAAATTCCCACCTATTGGAAATGAAACTTGAGTTTATAGTCTAAGTGTGTTTGAGACCTAGTAAGGGGGTATAAGGAATGATTAGTCAGAATAAGGTAGGTTATTTTTGAGTGGCAGGCCTTCCTAGCTCAAGGCATAACACAACAAAGGTTTGTTTCTCATGAAACACAATTTGATGGGGGTCCGTTGGGTTTTCTCAGAGGCTGTCCTAAAAATGGTTACTCTGATATCCAAGCTGCTTCTATATTGTAGTTATAATACCTGGAACACATGGCTTTTTTTTTTTTTTTTTTTTTTTTTTTTGAGACGGGGTTTCACTCTTGTTGCCCAGGCTGGAGTGCAGTGGTGCGACCTCGGCTCACTGCAACGTCTGCCTCCCGGGTTCCAGGAATTCTCCTGCCTCAGCCTCCTGAGTAGCTGAGATTACAGTTGTCCGCCACCACGCCTGGCTAATTTTTTTTTTTTTTTTTTTTTTGAGATGGAGTCTAGGCTCTGTCGCCCAGGCCGGAGTGCAGTGGCACGATCTCGGCTCACTGCAAGCTCCGCTTCCCGGGTTCACACCATTCTCCTGCCTCAGCCTCCTGAGTAGCTGGGACTACAGGCGCCCGCCACCACACCCAGATAATTTTTTGTATTTTTAGTAGAGACGGGGTTTCACCGTGTTAGCCAGGATAGTCTCTATCTCCTGACCTCGTGATCCGCCCGCCTCGGCCTCCCAGAGTGCTGGGATTACAGGCGTGAGCCACTGCGCCCAGCAATTTTTTGTATTTTTAGTAGTGATGGGGTTTCACCATTTTGGTCAGGCTGGTCTCGAACTCCTGACCTCAGGTGATCCACCTGCCTCAGCCCCTAAAGTGCTGAGATTACACATGTGATGCACTGTGCCCGGCCCACATGGCTTTTAAGATTGCTGTGAAAGGCGAAGAGAGAGCATGATAAGATCTTCTTCATTGGCCAGTGCATAGTCACATGGGCCCAGCCTAACTGCGAAGGAAGCTGGGAAATACAGTCTCCTCTTCTGCCCAGGAAGGGAGAATGGAATGGGATTTAGTTAATATATCACATGGTCTCTTGTCTGCTCGGATTATTTCAGTAACGTTGTTGGCTGTTTGGTAATTTAATTTGTGGATATCGTGTAAAGCAAGCTACTGTGTGAATTTAAACATGAGTTCAGTAGTATAATTTAGAATGAAAGACCTCTTAAAATATTTTCAATTAAAAAAATAATAATAATTGTAATCATGGTGAATTTCCACATTTCCAGTTTAATTTTATTTGAATGCATTTCTACAGAAGTAAAACTGTTCATCCATTTTTCATGTTTCTGTTGTTACCTTTTTTCTTTCACACTATTGTTCAACAGACTTTAGTAGCTTTTTGATTTATTATGAATAAAGACTTTTTTAGTAGTGTTATATTTGGTTGCTATTGCTTACAGAAATAGTTGATATGTGATTATTGTGATTATTGGTGATTATTTGAAGATGTTTTAGTGCATTGGTAATTTATTGGAGTAGATCCATCTTTGTTCCAATTCTCATATTACTGATTTTCTTGGAACCAATATGTCTGTTGGAATTATTAGAAAATTAGATGTTGGTCTCTTCTATATTCATTCACATATTCATCCATTGGGAATTTCAGTAAAATGGTTCTAACCAGCTTTGAAACTTAAGCCAATGCAATGTTAATGTTTTTGGATTCAACTCTTCCCAGATGGGTGATGAATAAATAAAAGTCAGTTTCCCCTATATTCAAGAGCTTAAAGTTGTGTTTAAGGACAACTTTAATTAAGTTCTTTTTCCACATATGACTGTAGTCAAAGATAGAAGGTGAAGAAATATGAAAATTTTAGAAAAGATTACAGAAGAATATTTTTGTTAAGAAAGGAGAAGAATATTGGGTTTTCGCAGGTGAGATGGGGAAGTTTCAGATTATTGCGTAATGCATTAAGAGTTCCTATTTCCATAATATGAGTCAGGGCAATAGGCTTTCAAAGCTTCTCTTGACTCAGTGGTGCTATATTTTTAAATTGTAGATTTTTTATTCTGCTGAACCTGTGTGTGTCTGTTTGCATACTGAAGATTTTTCTAGATTTGGCAAGAGTTGCAAATGTTACAGGTGTAAGTGAATAAACAAAAATTATCTGGGCAAATTTTTAGCTCTTCTTATAAGGGTAGTTTGTATATTGTGAGGCAGATTCATCCATACCCCCACCCCTTATCCTCCCACTGTCCATCCATCCATCCATCCATCCATCCATCCATCCATCCATCTTCCCATCCATCTTCCCCTCCTCCCTAAAAGCAAAGCTCTTCTTGTATGCATATATTTTAGTCATACCAATTGCCTTTTTTAGTTTTTATAGTTCAGATACGTGTGAAGAAGATCAGTGTGAACTAATTGTTCTATTCCCCACTTTCAAAATTATCTTCCCTACTATTCAAAATAGTAAGCTGCATAGTAAGCTGACCAAAGGCAGCTTAGTATTTTATAGTCAATGTAATAAAATAAATAGCTTTCTAAAACTCAGAGCAAAGGAAACATAGAAAATAGATGAGACCCAAGTGAAAGTTAATACCATGACATCTTCTAAGCTTACTGAACTTGAACTTTTCATTTCCTGGTAGTCAAAGCAAAAAAGGGAAATGTGATCAGTTACATTATTTTTGCATATAAGATCAAAGTGCATTTGCTCAAAAGAAGCAAAGTTTTCCTTGCCAGTTAGATTTCAAAGAGATTTCTCCTATGAGACTGACTATGTGAAGGGTGTCATCATGACAACACCTCCCAAAACTTAGTAATGCATTTTAGATAGCTGCTTCTCATGTTACTAAGAGGAAGCAGCGGACATAACACCAAAGCACAGTTTAGGAAAAGCAAATCTATAAAAGGTATAAGTAAGTGGCTGTCACCCTTGGCTGTCTGTTAGAACCAGTGCAGAATTCCCTTAGAATCTATAGGGTTGGGGAGGGGGAACAAGGTTTCGGCTCTGTAGGTGCCTAGTATACATCCAGGGATGAGAACCGTAGGTACAAGTGCTGAGCTTATTGATGGTTTGACTCAATTAAAGAGTACAAGGAACAGATAGATTGCATATTTCCTTCAGGTGCCTCGTAGTTCTGTGAAAGTTTTTTGTGTTCATTTATTTGTTTTCTGTTTTCTCATAAATGGGCTTTGAATTAAAGGTGGTCTTCAGATAATTGGAGGTTTTATTTTCTGGTAAGGCTTAGAGTACACAATTTCCACTGCCAATAAAAGATCCTTAATTTTAAAATTCATTAATAGATTGGTCTGCCTTCATTTTATGAAAATTTAGGAAGCAAACCTAGACTTGTTTGAATAGATGGCCCCTCATCTCTACAGAGATTTCTACAAAGATTAGGGGCCATAAGTCATATGACAAATAGAAAGTTCTCCAGACTGGAACTGATTTATGATAATGATTCCCAGTCTTTGGGCCTCGGGAGTTATTGTAGGGATTGCTGTTTTCTCAGTCAGTAGGTATTTGAAGTACACATATTTGAAGAGAACAGTCATATGTGAGTGAGTGTGTGTGTGTGTATGTGTGTGTTTTAACCTTTAAGCAATAAAGCTAGAACTACTAGTCTAGAATAGTTTTAGAAATTGGCATTTCCTATTTGACAATTTATAAAAATTTTAGGGATGTCTTCCTTTAGCAGGTGTTTAGCACTAAAATCTTTGGAGACATGTGCCTTCATTCAAATCTCTGTAGATTTTCTTCTCTGTCAGCAAGCCTACCATTGGCATATAGAAAGCTCCAGTGAGGGTCCTCTGGCGTCATCCTAGGACTTGTCACTGAGTTGATTGGATGTGACAGCATGTCAGATTTCAGTGGCAAGAATGGCATGCAGGTGAGCAGAGGGTTGTCACTGTAGCTTTTCTAGGCAGTCTCCTAGCAATTTAAGTTAGGAAGATTTAACGTGTGGAGTCTTTGAAGATGTATTGGTTCATTCATCCAGGAAAATTTTGAGTGCCGCACCTCTGCAGGTTTCGGTGATTTTGTTGGTGCAGAAAACCTGTTCTCAACATAAATTCGGAACATTGAAAGTAATCCTTCTTTGGAGGAGGACGTATTTGATGTGCGGAGGCAGCAGGGGACTGTGATAGGTAGCTGTTGGTAGCTTTAGCAAGCCATGATGGAGGGAGAGTCTTGGACTTGAGGATCTGGAGAGCAGGTGCAGCCTCGTTTTTATTTTTGCATCCTGTCCAATGCTGGGCACAGTTGTTGGCAGATTGTAGGTACTGGATACATCCGCTATAGAACTCAAGAAGGAAATGAGGATAAAAGTGATACTTGTTCAAGGGGGTCCTAGAGAGCTGACCAACAGTTTTTGGAGACGAGAGGGCATATCAGCTGGAGACTGTAAGCAAGGCAGGAAGGATAGGAGCAGCATATTCTCATTAGCCAGCTCTGAAGATGACTGTAATTGCCTTTGCTCCTTAGTTCAAGAACTAGCAAGGGCCTGCAATGTTACTAGTGCAAATGTAATCACACTTTTTAAAAAAATTTTATTATTATTATACTTTAAGTTTTAGGGTATATGTGCACAATGTGCAGGTTTGTTACATATGTATACATGTGCCATGTTGGTGTTCTCCACCCATTAACTCGTCATTTAGCATTAGGTATATCTCCTAATGCTATCCCTCCCCCCTCCCCCCACCCCACACTTTGACTTTTAAAAGGAGATTTTAGGTGACTGCCTATGTCTTCACATTGAATTTATACAGACCAGCATTAGAGAGAATTGTTGAATCCAAATAACCCAAATGAAAAATTTTAACTAGGGTGTAAAATAGAGCCTCACTCCTCTTTAACTTAATTCTTCGAGTATTTTAAGCCCACAGAGCTCTTTGTAAGCATATGAATGTGCACTTATATATGCCTACTGAAATAACATTTTATTTCATTTCCTCTTTGTTATTTGTAAATAGTTGGCAAGCAAACATAGACTTTGAAAATGCCATACATTAATTTTATTTCTTTTTTTGCATGAATAGGAGAAAAGGTGATGTTAGGATTAATTACACCAGTTTTTTTCTGAGCATATACCATGTGTTGCACTGTGCTAGGCACTAGATGATGAGTCTTAATTCCCACTCTCAAAAGGGAAACTGTAAACAAAAAAGTCTCCCAAACTTAAAACACAACATATTACACACGATATTACAAAGCTGTAATAGATGTAGAAATAGGATTTTATAGGTGTACAGGCAAGGGACTCCTAGAGCAAGCTGAGAGGCAGGGAGTTCCAGGGAAATGAGCCAGGAAAACCAGCAGGGCCAGCCCTAGAGAAGGGCCTTGCTTGCTTTGTAATCTGTAGCACATCAGTGAGAAATCAAGCTTTTAGGGTTTGATTCTGTATGAGTGTATCTTGCGTGGTTTTGACCTCTCTGGGTAACCAGAAATCAGTCTGGATATATAGAAATTGAGCTTTCATATTGAAGATACAAGCTTGTATCAAGCTTATATTTTGTAATAAAAATATATGTACTATGTAGAGCTCCCAAGGACCTGATGCCTGTCTCCAGATTACCCTGAAGCAGTCTCTGTTCTGATCCAAGGTCTCTCGCTTCTACCCAGCTGTTCTGGGAGGATTGTCTCTAGTCTTTTATCAGGTAACTTTAAGCCCCTGCAGATACGTAGTAATAAATACCAACTTCCTGCTTGCAGATCCAAGTGTTTGCTTCTCTCAAAAAATATATATGTAATCTGTGTGTGATATTTCAACATAGTCATTTTCTTGTAGCCACTTTTGAGATGTATTGACATGACTTAAAACACTTGAAGCAGTATTTGAGTGCTCTGCATTTGGATGTGTTCTGAAGCAGCACTGTCTGTCTGATGGAAGCATGCAAGAGTTGTTTGAAACCCTTTGTATCAGGGCACTTTCTGTGTACCAATGTTAAATCTTCCTCTAGCAGTCACATAAGCTTAAAGCATGGCTGTTTAGTCACTCCCTGCCTAAAGTCCAGGACCAGGCTCTGCCTGGATTGGTGGAGAGCATAGCAAGCTTGTAAACTGATAACGGAGGGAGTGGCCTCTTTGCATTTTAGGCTAACTCCAGTAAGGAAGAGGAGGGCTGCAGGGAAGAGAGCCTGCAGGCCGAGTGGTATATGGTATTTTTGCTTTACCCATTCTTATGTGACCACTTTGAAGTCATTTTGTTATGCAGACATTTTAGCACTGAAAACACCATAAACATAAGCAGTCTCAAATAATGTGCAGAACAGACTTGGCATCTTGAGTTTCCTTATTGTTGAAACCCTTTCCTTAGAGTGGCAACCAGGACTTGGGTAAGGGAGGGAATGGGAGTGGAAACCATCTGGAAGATACACTCACATAAGCCCTACTATGTTGACCATACACAGTCCTCTCAGAGAAAGCTGTCAGTCACTCTAGGCCTGGAGCCTGCTCAGTCTCTGAGGGGGCTTCTCTCTCCATGGTCTGAATCATCGTCCTCTGATGTCCTTTTGAGTCACTGATTTTCTTTTTAAAATTAAGACATGGATTTGGCTAAGTCATGATGGAACTTACTTGTTTTCTATTTGAAAGTCTAGAGGAAGGGTTTCCACATTTTATCTCTGTTGCAAATTTACAAACCTTGTTTGAATAGGTACATCATAAACCCTGGGTATGGCGGGATGTTGAGTCTGCGGACCACATTAGGATCATGTCAGTCAAGACTGCCCCCAAAATCCTTGGAACTGCTGCTAAGACATCTCTCTGGTGCCTAAGCAAAATAAATGCATTATACTTACAATCAGAGTACATCTTTGAACCATAGTTTTGGGGGACAGAACTGATAGAATTTTGCTTTGAGTTCTAACAAATTTCTTACAGAAATGTTTAAACGTATGAAGTTAAATCTGGCTGCAAGGGGGACAAGATTAGGAATGGAGAAGGAGTCATGGTAATAAAAAAACGACATTTTTTGACAGCATTGTATCAAGATGGCTTGTAAAAATGTCTTGCTTAGATATAGAAATCCCCATTAAGAGGTTCATAAAGGCCAAAAATGAGAAACTCCTCTAAGACAATGGCAAGCTGGTGATGGTAAGGAAAGGGTGGCTTTGGAAGGTATTGGGTGGCTGGATGAAAGAAGAAAAGCAAAATTTTAATCACCAAAACTTTTTTCTGGTCTTAGTATTCCTCTCATGCTTTGGGGGAAGGTTTTGTTGTTGTTGTTTTCAACAGGCAACATGGACCAGATGACTTGTCCTCACATCACTAAATTATTTTCTAGTTAGATAGTACATGATTTCTCTAAACTGAGCTCCTGAGGATAGGGACAGTATCCTTTGTATGCCTCTGCCTGACGCTCTCCTGACACCTAAAATGTTTATTGAATTAAGGAGTACTGAATTATCTTAAAATTATTCCCAGAATGCTTCCTTCTTTACAGTATCATGATATGAATTTAGCTATTAACAAGGAAGACTCTTATTATTCTTATTTTTATTATTTTGCCAATTCACTTTTCTTTCTGTACGATAATATATGCAAGCTCAGACATTTCATGGTATGTATACAGTGGTCTGTGTGTATGTATGTGCAAGTATCTATCTATATTCAGGCATCTCATTAATATTGGTAGATTTAATTGAATTTTGCAGCCACTCCATGAAATGGCTACAGATTTGGTTTTCCTAAACATGAATAGATTGATGACCTTGATTCTGTAAGGCACACCCACAGATTCAGCCCCCACATACCTTTTAGTCTTTTATTGAGCACCTGCTGCATTTCAGACCCAGAGTACTTTATAGACATCCTCTGCACAGCCCTGTGAGGCTTGAAGCACAAACCAAAGCTTGAAGAAGTTGATAGCCTTTTACTACTGCCCATTTTCTCTCCTTTATGCATTAAAAAAAAAATCAGACAGTATGTACTTGGCGTTCCAGTTCAAATGGCATCTCTACCTATTGCCTTCTGTGATAACCTGAGCCAGATCTCTCTGCACTTCCACAGTATATGGTGCTATTCAGGTCCCCAGCACAGTGCTTTCTAGGGCAGATAGGGCACTGGGGCTGTCAGAGTTAGAGGAGAGTGTTTTACATTTGACTCTTGTAAATATGAAAGCTTCACTTAACCAAGCAGTCTAACTGTTTGGGATACGGATATGACGTACTTTAGATCAGAATGTGTTTCTAAGTTAGACAAAGAAAAAGTGGCATATGAGGTGCTGCTTTTTAAGGCTTTAAATCAGTAGGGAACATCTGTCTGTAAAAAATCAGCAGAAACCATTCCTTTTAATAAGCGCAACATTAAATTTAGCATTAAGTTGTAAAGGTGATTAGCAAGGTCTGTAGAGTAACTTCTCTTGGGATAGGTGTTTCCATGATTTAGTTGCCTGAAACAAAGTCATAAAAATCGATCATGAAATTAATTGAAATAAGCCATTTTTGCCAAAAAGTTTGGAAACATTTGTGTTGGGAAGTTGTTTAAAGTGAGCCAGAAAGGCTATTCTTGTAGACCATAGCTGTGCAATTCTTTTAAAAAGAGTTGGGTATTAAAAGGTGATTGTTAGAATTCTTTTGTTAAAAGAGTAAAAATGCTTTAAGAGCTTATTGAATTTGAATTAAGAGCCCCAATTGCATATTTATTCTTTTCCCCAAATCGATGTGTTTGGTTAATTTCTGGACTGGGGAAATAGCATAATTTCCTCCCTGCTGTCTGCTTCCTCCCAGCCTCTTTCCTTGCATATGCATTGGGGTTCAGATTTTGCAGCTTTCCATGACATGCTTCTCTCAGTAAAAGTCATCTTTTCCTTTTCTGAATATCTTTAGGAGTTTACAGATATGTTTGTTACCTTCTCCTACCCCCTTTTTATGGGGGAACTTAGATGTCTTTCTTGTTAGATTTTAAGCTTCTAGACGACAGATTCTCTTAATCATCATCCTCAGAGCCCTCACAGTGAGTACAATGCCTCTTATCTCATGAGTATCCATGAAATCCTTTGGGAGCCCTGCTCTTCTGGATGACCTTACCCCTGCTTCCACATACTCTTCCATTTTAGTTATTAAGGGATTAAATCAAGGCAGTGGAAGCCATTCATGCTTCATTAATTTGTGAGATAACAGCCTGCAGTAGCAAGGGCAGATAAAGAAGTAGAATTAGCCTTTTTGCTTTTGACCTCTTGCCAAGCTGCCACAGGATGCTCTGCTGTGGGGAACTTTCCCCGCTGTGGTGGTTTCATGCCTAGGGCATTTCTAGGTACTGTTTTCTTTGAAGCACGTTTCAGAAGGAAGTCCTCAGCAGCACAAGGGATTGCTACTAAATTCCAAAGAGCGGCTTCCAGGCCCTCAAGACAGATGTTTCCTTCTCTCTGCTTTTATATCTTAAGTTCAGTCCTTTTCCTTCCTGGGATAATTTAGTCTCTCTAAATCCCTTATCTACTTCCTAATGTGTGTCTCCAATACCTGGCTTTTGCAATCCACCTTTGAAAAAGAGTCACTCTTTGGCCCAGTTCACATTCTTACCAGTCCAGTAGGAGGAAAGGTGCTCCATTATGATTTGATAATGGTCAGGCCTCCAGGCTAGAAAAAATTTTGGGGTGTCCCTAAGCTTCTTTGTCACAAGGATTACAAATAAAAGTTCTAAAATCTTGAAAGAAAACTACCCCTTGTGTTTTAGATTATTTTCTGTAACTAGTATGTGAACTCCTGAAATAATGAGCTTTGCTTATTAATTCTAATGCTGAAGTAGAAGAGTTTCTTGTCCAATTATGCAGGTGTTATGGGAAAGGGGTCCCAATCCAGACCCCAAGAGAGAGGGTTCTTGGATCTTGTGCAAGAAATAATTCAGGGTGAGACCACAGAGTAAAGTGACAAACAAGTTTATTAGAGAATCAGAGGAACAAAAGAATGGCTACTCTATAGATAGAGAAGCCCCAGGGGCTGCTGGTTGGCATTTTTTGTGGTTATTTCTTGATCATATGCTAAACAAGGGGTGGATTATTCTTGAGTTTTCCGGGAAAGGGGTGGGCAAGTCCTGGAACTGAGGGTTCCTCCCCCTTTTAGACCATGTAGGGTAACTTCCAGATGTTGCCATAGCATTTGTAGATTGTCATGGTGCTGGTGGGAGTATCTTGTAGCATGCTAATGCATTATAATTAGTGTGTAATGAGCAGTGAGGAGGACCAGAGGTCTCTTTCATTGCCATCTTGGTTTTGGTGAGTTTTGGCCAGCTTTTTTTTAACCACATACTATTTTATCAGCAGGGTCTTTATCACTTGTATCTTGTGCCGACCTCTTATCTCATCCTGTGACTAAGAATGCCTAACCTCTTGGGAATGCAGCCCAATAGGTCCCAGCTTTGTTTTACCCAGTCTCTATTCAAGATGGAGTTGCTCTGTTTTGAAGGTGTCTTACACAGGGATTTCTAGTTTTTAAAACATCGTAACACATGTGAACCATTTTATATACACGTAACATTCAGATAGTATGATTTTCCTCCTTAGTGGTTACGTTTGACTGCCAAGATTAAAGTATATTTTTGAGTGACCCATTTAAAAAAATGTGAAACGTGGTATATGTTGAGGCTGACCTAAGTAATCTATGAAATTTCACAAAAATATTGTGAGATCTGTGTTTTGAAAACAAGTATGATTCTAAAGGAAGAAGAAACTAAAATGCATATTCATCATATCTTATTTTAAAGCCTGACTTTCGAGCTTTATTTGATGCTTTACTATTGTCATTCTAAAACAGATGTCATCTTCAAATGATTTATCTTGATGATATTATTTTTGTTTTGTAGCTAGTAAAAACAATCCTTTTCCGGTTATGTAGCCAAAGGAAAGCAACACGGCCACTTATGTTTAGGATATAAGAATGTAAATGAAATTAGAAAATTACATGTTGATAAAACAGTCTTAGAAAAAATGATTGTAGCTCATTTTCTAAGATAATTTTCACCTGCATTCTGCCATCTGTCATGCTATGGCATAGCATCTTTGTTATATTGGGATGGCAACTAGGGACTTCTTTGAGATTAGATGTATAAAAATAAAAGTGCAATGCCTTAAAAAAAATAAGTTGTTGTTGTATGGTATGTCTTTTTCTATTTTATTTCCTTTCAACATATGATTTTATATTTTAAATGTCATTCCTGTAGGCACATATAGTTGAGTCTTGTTTTTATATTCATTCTTACATTCTCTGCCTTTTAATTGGAGTATTTTGTCCACTGACATTTAATGTAATTTTTGACATGGTTGGATTTAATTTGTCATTTAATTATTTATTTCTGTTTCTTCCCTCTTTTTTTTCTTTGTTTTTCGTTCCCCTATGCTTGGCTTCTTTTGGATTATTTGAATTTTTTATTCGTATAATTCCATTTACTTTTTAGTTATTTTGGCTGTAGTTCTTCATGGGTTGTTCTAGGGATTATAATATACCTTCACTTTTTAGAATCCATATAGAGTTAACATTGTCCCACTTTATGTGAAATGTAGAAACCTTCCAACCATTTAGGTATATTTACCATCCATCTCCCCCCAGTCCCATCTGTTATGTTTGTTTTCACATTGTTTTCTTTTTACTGCATAGTGCACACTTTGCCCATTGTCATTTATTTTGAATTTATTTTCTACCTTTTCTTGCCCTGAAGCTTGGAACTATTTAGGAATGTTTACCAGTGTTGTGGCTAGCAGGGGTAACTGTAATGTGTACATAAATTAAATTACCATGCTTATACTGGCATAGGACAAGACTGCAGTGAAGCTTTCCAGGATAAAGGTTCAAATAACTATAAAGACTTATTTTCCCTAAAGTTTTACCTTAAGATGTGATAAGATGAATGTCTGGTGGAAGGGCATAACACTAACTTGACAATGATATCAAAATATCAACTTGGGGATATTTTCCAATTGGGCAGATGTTTCTGAATGAAGAATATGAGACAATTATAGATATAAAGATATAAGGAAGGCCAACGTAGTGCCTCTCCTTAAGAAAACTCAGGGTTTCCATGCAAAACACAGCATACATAATTCCCTTTCTCCTTTTCCTTCTCTTCCATGTCCTTATGGCACCTAAATCCTGACTGGGCTTAGTGTGAAGTTAGAATTGGGGAAGTATGTGCTTCATGGAGGTTAAGCATTTTTAAAAAACACTTTTTTGGGGGTTAGTTTAGAAACACCCAGTTTTAGCACTAAACCAGAGCTAGTAAGGAAAAGAAATAGTTGAGACTTGTATATCCCAATTGTAGGTGGGAATTTTGAGACTGAGCTATTTTGAGAGGGTTGAATTCAAAAGGAGAATTTCCTGGTGTTATTTGAAAGTACTCTAGGGCTCAAGATTAAATGAAAAGGAATACCATTTTGAGAGCTTTTGAAGAAAATGACTTGAAATAAGAAGATAGAAACAGTTATCTAAGTTCAGGTAAGTTTCCTGTGACAAATTTAGTTCTGTTAAACACTTTGGCTAATGGAGAGGTCCAACTACCAGCTCTCAGAATGCATTAAATTGGCTTTGGAGAATGATTTCTCAAGCAACTCTATAGGGAAGAGCCGGAGAGGCTGAAACATGGGGCCATGTTTGAAAGAGCATAAGCTTTGGATGTATTTGGGTGTCACAGACATCTTTTCTGCTTTGCACTTGAGGTGAAACAAACCTAGGAAGGAAATGGCAGGGTGGAGAACATGGAGTTTTGGGAAAAGAAGCCCTGCCATTGCGTCTGATGGCCACAAAAGCAGAACCACTCTGATGAACACTCTGAACAGAAATAAGATGGGAGAGGAACATAAATACCAGCTAGACAATTGTGAACATGCAACTCAGCCTTCCACCCTGACAGAAAATAACAGATGAGCCCCAAACCAAACCTCTAAAACCTAAAAGTGATAGATACAGCTGTTTGGAAACATACTTAGTGCTGGGGAAAGTTTGGCTCTCACAGAACAGCCATGTAGCTGATCTGGAAATGAAGCGGAGATGGCATTTAAACATCAGGCTGACCCTATTCTTAGAGCTCAACTAGAGGACAGAAGAAGAGGATAAAACCATGCCCTTAATGTGGTAGGACTAAAACCGTGTTTACTCCCTTACGCTATCGTCATTATATTATAATTAACCATTCATTTCTCTGTGTGGTAAATAACAATGCTGACACGGTCACAAAATAATGTGAAGCATATGGGTCACAACTGTTTTTAACTAAAGACTTCTCTAAAGATTTATTTAGGTTCCTTAATTACAGAGTGGCTTGGAAGACTGGCATGTGGTTTCAGTTTATAGTTATAAATGTTGGAGCTGATGATGGGTACGTGCTTATATTGCCAGAAAGGGAGAGGAACAAGATTGGGAGGGGGATTCATGTTCTTTGGGGCCCTCCCTTTTGCCCCCCCCCCCCCGCCTTTTTTTTAAAAAAAAAGAAATTGAAGATCTGTGTTTATAAGAAATAAGTCTGATCACATTTATACTGTCCTTGAGATGGGTATGCCAGTAGTTACAAGCCAGTTTTTCCAGTGCTTAAGTACTTTAATTGGTAAATGTTCACGTCACTTTGAACTCAGTGGCTCTCTAGAATCCTGAAAGAATAAATCCCTTTTAGCCTTTGTCTTCTATTAAAATTATACTCTCTGTTAGATGAATGAGACCCTGTCTTTGAGGACAGCAGTTAAGTATTTCAGCCTGGATAGAGAAGAAGAAAATAAGTATTCAACTTAGGTTCTTTGACTTAAAAAGAACTCACAACAGGGTGATTTGGTGATCTTCCAAAGCCTTGTGTTTGTATATATGTGTGTGTGTGTGTGTGTGTGTGTGTGTGTGTGTGTGTGTGTGTGTGTGTGTGTGTGTGTGTGTGTGTGTGTGTGTGTGTGTGTGTGTGTGTGTGTGTGTGTGCGCGCGCGCGCCATATGTGTTACTCATTTTTGAAGTAATTTTGCATTATTTTGGAACCAGTGGTAAATATAATGCAAAGTTGTAGCCCTAGGAGCATGGGGAAAAGATCTGTATTCAACAATATTTGAAGAATCAGTGAGTATGTATTATATATTGGAAAACTTCTTTTGTATTTGCTGTAATGTGTTTTCCTGCATTTCTTGCCAATGATGATAATGAAAATGGCATCTCGAAATATTATCTGAACATTGGAGGAGCAAAAGGGGAGGAAGGCTCATAAAAAAATCTAAGCAATGCTTTCCTTCCCTGCATGAAGGTCATAGAAGAAATGAATTTCCCATTGTTTATTATTCTTCATGGAGCTCACTCCAGTAGGGACTTTGCCACTGCTTCGAGAGCATCCACTTATTCATCCATCCCTTCATTTATGACTTGGTATCGGTTACATTTCATGTTTATGTCTCTGTGGCATAAACGTGGCATAAAGATTAATTAGAAAGGCTCTGCCCTAGAGGAGTTTGTACTCTGGTAGGGAATAAGAAGCTGTGTACGTAACTAATTATAACACGCAAAGATTTTCTGACATTTATTCAGGGCTTTATAACTTTCAAAGTGCTTGTATGCACTTTTATTTGATCTTCTAAAGTATGTGGCTACATTCTCCATGTTGGAGATGAAGACACTGTAGTTCAGCCATGGAAATGACTTGCTCGAAGTCAAGTAGGTGTTGAGATACATCTATAGGGCCCAGGGAATTGCATCTGAGATGTTTTCTGCCTCTGTATTCATTGTTTTCCACTATCCCCATTATGCAATGGTGCACAGACTGGGGAATCAGAGAATGTGAGAGAAGGCTAAGGCCACAAGCAGCTGTGAAGCTTGAGCAAGGCTTTGGTTGTGTAGAGAATGGTTGAAAGGGCTTTGAGAGACAGAGATCAGTGCACATTGTTCAAAGGAACAAGCTAGAACAAGCTGTTATTCAAAAAAGACCCTGGTGTCAAGATCTTTTTATTACTTTTTTTCTGTCTGTCGTTTTCTTTTATTCATATATTCATTCAACAAATGCACTTAGAGTATACAGTACTTATTATATGCAAGGCTGCAGACTCACTGATATGAGGGTTACAAAATAAGACTAGGGGTGGCTATCCTTGAGGATCTCACAGTAGTTCAGCTGGAAGGTAAGATATGCTGGCAAATAATTGTAAGAGAACATGATGAGAGAGGGAAAAATGTGTTTCACAGTATTTCTGGGTTCAAGTTATGATTCTTCTGAGAATGGGATCACAGGCTTCTCATGTCATCTCTTAAGACCATGTTTCTTTAAGGAGGCTAGCATTTAATTTGCAGATCTGTGTTGAAGATTAAGTCCAATTGTGTATCCTAGGACACTTTACTGGGCTCCTGGCACATCGAAGGTGTTCAGTAAATTGTCATTATTTATGGTTCCATATGCCTTTGGAAGAAAAGCCAAAGTCCTTGACTGGTGTGAACAGCTCTCTGTGATCTGGTTGGCCAAATGTACACTCTTCCTGTATCCCAGTCCTTCACCAGTCTCCTGGCTGCAGACTGGTTGCTCTCTGCACCCTTGTCACCCTGTGGTCTATGCAAAATGCAGAGGTGCTGTATCCCAGTGGTCAGTCGCAGGGGTTAGCTCTGGCCCTGCTGTGTCTCACTGGCAGTGGACCTCAGCAAGTTATGCCTTTGCTTTGTGCTGGTCTTGTTGTGAGATTTAAAATGACTAAACGTAAAGAGCTTGGAGGCAGTTCTGGTACATGGTAAATGTGGATATTATTAATTCTAATTACTGTCTGACTTTGCTACTCGCTGTTTATCATCCTGCACTGAAGCTTCCTATCAGCTTGTTTGTTTTTCATTTGGAACCTGCCTATCTCTCTCCCCAGCTCATCTCTTATTCTCTCTTCATTATGCTTTGCTTTGCCTTCCAGCTACATGGAACTGCCCATAATCCTTCACCCCATCTCCATGATGTTTTGGCCTTTATTTTTGCCTAAAAGACATTTGTCTTGCTCATTCATTCTTTAGGACTGAGTTTTTCACCTCTTGAGTTTCTCTGAGTCCAATCTCCACCCCTTTGAGGTTTCTGTCTTGTTCTGCCATGTTTTGCACATACCTTTATCATTGGGCTTAATGTGTTGGCTCCATTTTCTCTTTGTCTCTCTCTCCTCCTTTTGATGGAGAACTCCTGAAAGAAGGGGTCAAGCATTAATTGTCTCTACACTTCCAGCTTGTTCTTGACTCATAGTAGACTCTCAACAAATACTTGTTAATAAATGAAGTGAGGACTTTACCTATTTTAAATACATTGTCTTATTGTCAGAATCATTTTTTCAATTAGCTAGAAGGGGCAAAATTTACTTTAGTAAATTTTGAAATGGGGAAGAGCAACAGGAGCACTGCTCTGGCCTTACTTGACAGAGGCCCTTTGTCATCCTAAGGCAGGGTTAGAATTTTGGGAGGCTTGGGCCGGACAAAAACCCTGGCAAACCCAATTTTGCCTCTGATGGATCTTAGAGTTGCAGTCATTTGTTTGTAAAGGCAGTAGTTCTGTATTTAACTTATTGTAGTAACATCAGCTGTTTGGTATTTGATAGTATTTTTCTAATGTTTGAAAAGATTTTTTTCCCTCATATTGAAACTTCAGTGTATCGTCCTGAAAAATCTCAACATTATCCAATTTTAGATATGAGGTATAACATTTTCTCCTTGTTTGTCTGAGTTACCTGGATTTTAGTTTAACAACCCGTAAATGTAGCTTGCTGGGTTTATAAATAAATAAATTATTTATTTATATAAATAATTTTATATAAGTTTATTAAATTTTATATAAAATTTATATTTATTTTATATATTTATTTAAATTTTTATATAAATTTTATATAAATGTATTAAATAAATTTATATAAATTATTTATATAAATAGTAAATATTATTTATATAAAAAATAAAGCATATCATTAGAATACAATATAACAGTACTATTTTGGTTAATAGAGAATACATGGAAGAAGGTAACATGTGCCACAAAGGATGGGTTTATTTATTTATGGATTTTAAGAATTCAGAGGAAATAAAAAGTGATAGCTTGCTTTCCAAAAGCATATCACAGTGGCCCTTTAAGGAGCTTGTAGTTCCATCTGATAAACACATAATAATGATCTGAATTCTAAGGAATTTTTTTCCATTATCCCCTGCAGCTTTGCCCTTTCGGATGAAGCATACAGATCCCTACGAGATCAAGATAAGGACCAATGTATTCTCATTACTGGGGAAAGCGGAGCAGGAAAAACAGGTAAGGCTCCTACCAAGCAACTCTGCAGAAGGTAAATGCTGCACAGAATGACAGCAAAGAGGACCAGTGTGGCCTCCTTAGCAAGATCTGTCGCAGGGCCACTGTGAGGGTGCTTCTGCAGGAGGATACTGGTTAGGAACACAGAATGTTCTCTGGACTCCCCAGAGAAACAAGGTGCCTGTCCAAGGGGATTCCAACCAATATGAAGTCTAGTGCTGGATTCTAGACCTTTTTAGCATAGTCTCTGGATGGTGCGAGATCTTTTTACTTTTCTCCCAAGACATTAAACCTGTGTGCTCTTACAGATTCAAACTGCTTCCCCAAGAATGCCAATTTATTTAGGTTTTAAGAGGGTACAAACACACTCTACCTTTGCTAAAACGTGAGGGAAGGTACCAGAAAAATGCTAACATTTTACTCAAGAGTTTTCCTCTGAAGCCTGAAGAATTGAGATTTTTATATGTATTTTTTAGACCTGGCAAGCTTCGCATAAAACAACCCTCCAAATGGAAGGGTTACGCTTTTTTCCCCTTGTGCTTTTAATAAATGCAATTCATATGATTGGTGGTCTTGAGTGAGAAAATGACTTTACAGATGGTGCCCAGCTACCTGGAAAAGATTCAGAAGAGCCACATTCTCTGAATTCGACCTTAGAAAGTTTAAAGCTGCTGTTGTCAGTGGGTTTTTTTGATGGAACTGATGAGTCTGTGAAGGAGGAAGATGGTGAGAGAGATGGTATTTTCGTAAAGTTTCATCTGTAAAATGCTTTTGTTTTATAGCTAAGAATCTGATAATTGGTCAATTCTTTTAGTATTCAAAGGTGGAATTTTAAATGTTTCTATTCTACATGGCTGTTTAGTTGTCACATTTACATATTTTGAGTTCCCATTGATCAAGAGAAGAAAATCTGCCATAGGTGTTGAGTCAACTGACTGAATCCATTTTATTCACAAGCTCTTAGAAAGATTTGTGCCTTGAAAAGCTCACTGTCTACATCGAAATGGTTTTCCTTCTACACCTACTCTTTACTCCACTTGCCTTAGGAGTAACTCCTCCCTGCACCCCATGCAGCTGAAGAAAGAGTGGTTAGATGAATGTGTCCAGCCCCCTTTCTTGAGCCCTTTGGAGACACCGAGCACCATTGTTTTGCAGGGCCAGGCAGGTTCTAGGCTCTAGGTGGTCAAAACTGAAGGGAAAAGGACTGGCATGTAAGAGCCTTAGATAACAGAAAACATGGTGTCATATTTTTGAAGGGATTTTAGTTATAAACCACCTGGTATAGGCTCCTCCACATGGGACAGCCAAACTCCTTTTGAAGTGATGAAGTCTCACCACTTAGAATGGCGCCCCCCTGGATTTGTTGTACAGGTTCAGCTAACAAAAGTTCTTCCTTACCTAGAGTTCAATTCTGCCTCTACCTATTTGTTGTCTTCAGTCCGCTATCTGGAACTTTACCATATTAGTCTTCCTTCTCCTCTACAGGACAATCACTCAGTTATTTGAAGTCAACATTTTATCTTCCTAGGGCTAAAAATCCCTTTTCTTCAAATTTTCTCATTTTATACACATTGATTTAATTCATTCATCATGAAAAAAAAATTATTGAGTACCAACTTAGTGAAAGGTACTATACTAGGGACATAGACACTGTCCTTGCCCTTATCACATTTAGTTTAGTAGGGGAGAAAACAATAGCTCTTTACATAGACATATATGTACATACCTATACATACAAATTACATGCAAAACTTAAGTGGAGTGAAGGAAAATCACATGGTGCTTATGAGAGCATGTTACAAGAACTGGATCTTACAAATCTCTCATTGTCTTGGTCCTGTTGTTCTGGAAACATCCTAATTTGTCAATATGCTTCATGAAATTGCATACCAAAAAATAAACAGAATACTTGAGGTTTGGTCCTGGTTGTGGTGGAACTCTTATCCTTCTTTTTCTTTTTGAGACAGTCTCGCTCTTGTAGCCCTGGCTGGAGTGCAGTGGTGCGATCTTGGCTCACTGCAACCTCTACCTCCTGGGTTCAAGTGATTCTCCTGCCTCAGCCTCCCAAGTAGCTGGGATTACAGGTGCCCACCACCACACCTGACTAATTTTTGTATTTTTAGTAGAGACAGGATGCTGGCCAGGCTGGTCTTGAGCTCCTGACCTCTGGTGATCCACCCATCTTGGCCTCCCAAAGTGCTGGGATTACAGGCATGAGCCACCGTGCCTGGCCTATTATCCCTCTTAATGTGGACTCTGGGCTTCTATTAATATAAAGCATGTATTGACTCATACTGGTCTTTAAACCAAGTAAGATATTATAGGATTTCTTTTTTTCACAGTAACTTCCATTAGGTCAGATCTGTTCAATCTACTATTGATGAACAAAATTATTTTAAACTTACATGCAGAATATTGTATTTATTTTTATTAGTTTTAATCCATTGTTATAATGTCTTGAGAAGCTGACAAATCCTGATTCTTTCCCTTCCCTTAGGATTGTTGTCATTTTGCTGGGTAATAATGATACTAGCTAACCCACGTTCAGCACTTATCACGTGCTGGGCGATGTGCTTATTTACATGTATGAAATAAGTATTTTTGTTATTTCAGTTTTTATGATGGGAAAATAGGAACACAGAAACGTTAAGCAATTTGCCAAAACTTATACAGTGAATAAGTGGCAGAGCTGGGATTTTGAATGCAGGTAGTGTAGTTACAGAGTCCCTGCTTTTATCCACTGTACTAAGCTGCATCTCTTGTACCTTGAACACAGTACAGAGTAGTTCTTGAACATGATTCTTTCCGAGTGCCACACTACTTTGCCCATGTTGTTAAGTCTCCTCCAACTAGCCTCCCATGTCTTCTTAAGCGGGGGATTTTGTATTGTGTTTCTATTACCTAATTTAATGCCTGCCATACAGTAGGCAGTCAGTACATATTTGAATAATTGAATGAACATCATGTACTAATCCAAGGAGCCAGCCTCCTGTCTTTATTTAAGTAATTGACAAAAACACTGAATAGGAGTGGGCCAAAGACTGATCCGTATGAAAATTGCCAGGTCTCATTTAAAATATAAGTCTATCTTACTAAAAAGTAGTTGATTTGCTTAGTTCTGGGTATCTTTATCTTTCTCTGTTTTTTTCCTTAGGCAGTCTCAGCTGTTTTCCAATAATGTTAATGTGTTCTACATGTATACTTCTAGTTAAAATACCTCTTGGCTGATCTCCCAGCTATGTATTTACTGCCTGTCTGACATCTCCACTTGGGGTCTAACATGCATCTCAGACTAAGCATGTACAAAATGGAACTCTTGATTTCTCTCTTTACCCTCTTATAACCAACCTTTCTGATCTCAGTAAATGAGACCACTAGTCAACCTAGTTATCACACTAGAAATGTTTGTTATCCTTGATTTCTTCCTTTCCTATATTTCCCATATCAAATCCCTTTCCTAATTTTGTCAGTTCTGGCTCTAGAATATATCTCATACCAGGCTCTCTCTTCCTTTTCTTTTTGTCCACATGGAGACTCACAAGCCACCAACCATTATCTCTCATGAAGATTATTTGTAGCAATGTCTAATGGGTTTATCTCCTTTCTCTCTTGATTACCCCAATTCCATTTTACAGACCCCAGTCTTTGCTTGTTCAAATCTCTCTCTCTGTGTCTCTTAACCTGTGGGAAACTTTACAGGACATGGGCATCTTGAGAAAATGTTTTTACCCCTTCCGTGTCACTAACCAGTTCTTTCAGGTGAAACAGAATTTAATTCTTAGAAGCAGTACAGCTTCTTGTTTGTCTCTAGGTTGGCCAATGAAAATGGTGGCAAGGCAAGTTAGAAACTCTGTTCTTGCTGAAGGCATCTGTACTGATGCTGTATCTCATGCCCAGCCCTCCCCCCCATCCTATTTGACTCTATCTACAAGCACACATATTCACTTCATATTGCTTCATGTTTATTTTCGCTTGGAAGAAGAAAAGAAAATATTCCCAAGCCTCTTTCATTCTTACATTCTTTAGCTTTTTAGTCAGCCTTCTTTGTGACTAATGATTTTTTTTAGGATATTCTAATTGTATCAATTCGTTCCTAAATGAGTCATCAGAAGTGGGTTGCGGTCATTGTTTTGATGGGTCTTGGCCAATTCTTCATCTCCTCTGGAACATGTGTTCTGAGAAGACAGCACGTCCACTAATTAGCTATGTCAGTATGTGACATCCGCCTTCTCAGAGAGTTCTTAACACTACTACTTCCTCCTGGAGCCAGATTCCATCTCCTGGTGGGCTCATGTATCTTCCTTACTGAAAAACTGAGTGGAGGTTGCTAGTGCTGTTTCAGAGGATTGGCATCCATTTTTCTTAGGAAAAAAAATAAATACCACCCTATTTCTCTGGTAGAACTCTAGTAGTAAAATGGAGTTCATTCTTCTTTTTTATAGTTTTCTCTTGATATTTTTCTGCTTGACAATTTGTTCTATTGGTTTCAGTGCCCAAATCACCACTTGAAATCCTCTTCTCCTTGTCATCTTCCCTGGATTTAGTCCTTCTGGGGATCCCGTTGCCCTTTATCATAAGCTGGAAAATGGACAGCACTTCCCAGGGCTTGTCACCCTTTCCTCTGGTAGTGCCATTGTGTTTACAGCACATAGAATTAGGTGCTGCTTCAGGGAGGAGGCTGGAGGAGAGTCCAACAGAGACTCTAGAGCATTGCTTCTCAAATCTGCGGTGAAGCACCAGTTCCAAATCTCATGTTCATCGTTACTAGAAAAATGAAATAATAGACAAAATAGAGCATTTAAACCTTAATTTTTTCTTTTAGTTTCAACAGGCAAAACAAACAACCAAATTAGTACAGAAACTTTTAAAAGCCTACTTTCATGTGTAGATCAGTTAATAGTCTGTGGATTGACCAACTTTGAGTCGTGCTGGTCCTTGGACCATACTTTCAGTAACGCTGCCTAGAAGTCACTCAAAGCATTTGTGTTGTTTTTGAGCCACTGTGCTGCTTGGACCCCGTGATGAACTATCATCTTGGGTGCTTCAGCTGTCTGTTATCACTAAGATGCCTGGAGCTGGGAGGTGGATACTGCTCCTCAGAGTGGTTCTTTTTGAATATCCACTTAGCTACATGCTTGGTAGCACCTAGCCCTTGAGTCCTTTTCACTTATAGAACCCAACAGCTTCTCCTACCTCTCAGTCCACTGTAGACATACAGTGGTTTGCTGACTTACTGTATTTTCTTTCTTTTTTAAAACAGTGGTACAAAGCTGCTTAATATTTTATGATGGTCTTAATTGTCTTTAGTCTATCAAATTGAGTAAAGCCAAAAATATGTGTGTTGTTTAAAGTCTCTGTTTTATGGAGATTACTTACAGGAAAATAAAATGATGGAAGATAATATAGAAATTTCAGTATATAGTTGTACAAGGAATTTGGAGTGGGGGTTTCATCTCAGTTTTGAGCAGAAGAGGGATGCCAGGCCATTTTGAAATGTCATATCATCTTATGCACTAAAATTGTTTTTGTGTACATGTGTTTATTGAAAATTTTGTTTTAGTAAATAAATGAAAGAAGATGATTAACATTTATTGAAGGCCTGGAATGTGCTGTGTGCTTGACATATAATATCTCCTTTCAATA
Source organism: Pongo pygmaeus (assembly GCF_028885625.2). Lineage (NCBI taxonomy): Eukaryota > Metazoa > Chordata > Mammalia > Primates > Hominidae > Pongo > Pongo pygmaeus. The sequence continues at coordinate 91,322,177 of NC_072384.2, forward strand.
AAAGTCTTTACTTAATAGTTTGTATAGAACCACCATGTAGTATTAGAGGGCTTATTTTATAAGAAGTAATTAACTTAACTGGGTCGTAAACCCTCCTTGGCAGATGATGATGTTATTGGTCTTAAACATTGGAGACACTCTTAAGCTGCGGAGTTATATAACATGGGCACTTAGGGAGAGGCATGAACTCTTTTGAGTCCTTTGGGGTGCTATTTAATTCATTACTGCTGTGCTAAATAAAAAATTCATCAGACCTCATAAAAGTGCCCAAGTATTTTTAGGCATTGAACTCACAACTCACTCCCATGAATACAGATGGTTTGTGGAGAACCTTTCAAGCACTGATGGGGGCAGGGAGGCAGAGTATGAGGGAACCATCAAAACTACATTTTTCCAAGGACATCAGAGTAAATCTCTGGGCCTGAGAAGATGATCCCAACATTAGGAAACATAATTATTTGGTTTCTAATTTTACAGTTACATCAGTTTCTAGGAACTCTTTAGCCATCTGCTAGAAGAGTTATGAAGCCTGCCTTGCTCATTAAGACCTTTGGTTCTAAACCCCAAATGACCTTATATATCTGCAGTGGTTCTCCAACTGGACAGTGACAGAGATGCCACTGACTTACTGTAGCCTAAACATTGGCGAGCATTTCACAGTGTTGAAAATACCCACACTGAAGGAGAATAGATAAGTGAAGTCAAGGCCAAAATGTAGTGAGCTTTTGTTTTGTTTTTCTTCTGTGTGAGAAAGACCCCTCTCCATCCGTGTGTTTTATATAAATTATCAGAGATTTTGTGGCCCTCTTTCAGAAGAGGATGACATACAGGCTTATTACAATAAAAACATCACCAGTTGTGACTTCCCTTGTAGCAAAGGCTGCGTCTCTCATTGCAGGGCCCATGCGTTTAGTACTCTGGAACACTTCACTGCTGCCTGTTAGATCCATTTGGATGTGCGGGAGCTGGGTTATTTTGCAGCACAGTAGACTCCGGACTGCTAAAAGGTGGTTTCTCCAAGCTGTAGAGTGCTTGTTTTGTTGCACACAAACATGGCCTCATTGATTTAGGCATTCACTCTTTAGCCCTAAACTCTGGTCTAGGGCTCCGAACCACCAGACCTACAAAAGCTTAATTCCTAGAAAAACTTTGGTGTCTTAACTAGAGAGATAGAGAGGTAAAGAAGGAGATAAATAAATGTGTATGAATAAATGTATGGCCATCTCTATATGCCATATGACCTGTAGATCAATATGCAACATACATGATATTGCCTATATCTATGAATTTATCCGTAGAGACCTGTTACTCCTGGATGAATTTATTAGAAGCTCTGTGAAAAAAGTGCAGAATAATCCTTGCCTGTTCTCGTGCCTTTTTTCCCCCAATGCAGTGATTGAATCCATGTGGAGCCTGCTCCGTTAACATAGATAGGTTTAGGTATCTTAGGCATGAGATTCCCATCCTTTTGTCATCATCACAATTGTCTTTCCTTGAATTGTTTTCCCTTTCTCATTCACCTTCCGCTACTTCACAATGCTTTCTTTCATTAAAAAGATTATTATATATGCATTTATATAATTCTATGTTGTGTGATAATTACATGATAATACATATTTACTCACAGTACAGTGCAAGGTGTCAGAGAATACAGAATTCAATTAGTTATTCTTACCCTTACAGGACTTTAAAATCCTCACACATTTAAACTGTCATCTGTACTTCCTTTCCATTGTTTGTAGAAATTAATTCTGATCTAGATATTCTGATCCAGAAGTATTTTGTAACAGGCCCTTTGTCCATTAGTGAGGAATATGTGTTAACCCTAAATGTTCTGCCATTTTCTGATGAGAAGAGATTTTGACCCCAGAGGCTTCATATATTTTGTTAGTCCAGCTGTTGATGAATTTTAAGATTCAAGTTACATTCAAACATATATATATGTACGTAAGTTTACATATGTAAAGTATCTATGAGTTAGAGAAAATGATGAACCAAGAGTTGATTCTAAACAATGCTGTTACATTTTGTCTATTTTAAATGACAATATTCTTATATTTAACAGTCAACATAATTCAAAAACCAGACTTTGAAATATGGTGGATGATACTCCATTTTTGATTCTCCTCAGAAATACAGTTTTTCATTATAGAGGTTATTATGTAAAGGTTTGATTTGTATAAGTATATAAATATTTGAATACAGATCCAAATTTATTTGAACTTTAGCACCAAAGGGTCAAAAGGAAATGAAGCACAAAGTCTCATGAGGTAACTATTATTTCCAGTTTCCAGCGTGGTGAAATATTATGAAAACAGTTCCTTAAAGTATGTTCGACCTTGTAATTCATGCTTACTGGTTTATTAATTTCTCTAAAGTAGTGCCTATGTAATGAACTACTTGAGTTAAAGGTCAAGTATTATGTCAGGAAAAAAAAATTATAAGAGTTGTCTCTTTTAAATAGTGTGATTTTTTTTTGGAGAAAATACTGTTAATACCAGCTTCCAAAAATGACTTATTAAGATGAGCCCAGTAGTAGAATTCCTGAAAATAGTTAAGAATCTGAATATATTTTTAACAACTTGGAAATAAATTATTAAAACAGCTTGAACTTTATTCTCAAACTATATTTAAAAATTTTATTTGAATTGCTTAAATAGGTTTTAAAGTTAATAAAGTGATTCTTAATTTCAGTTTAAATGAATCCATCTTTATATGCCAGGAGATATTATGGGTTTATATATACTTTAACAGCCAAGTGATGTAAGCCTGACCCAAATTACAGGAGATCTGCTCCTGGTGCCATTTTCAAACACATTTGACCCTGAGAGAACTTGATCCCATCTTGTTCTGGCCATTAAAAAGGTCTCTGAGAGGTCAAATCAATTCTAGTAGCCACCAAAAGATTCTCATTCTTGGTTGATTTCTCCCCCCACCACCACCCTGCTAAAGCAGTTGTCCTCTAAGTTAATCCTGGACCAGAACAAGTTTTCAGAGGACTCAGTGTAGCCATGAATCTGAATTTTGAGGTTTTGAGGTTTGGCCACAGTAAGGTCCATAATTACCAGAATAAACAAAAGAGCCTGACCTAAACTTTATATATTTTTTGTCAGTTTACCTAAAAGAAAACTTACCTTTTCATCTAAAATGTGTGAGTGTGTATTTGTGTGTGTGCATTAGTATGTTTGTATATTTGCCACTGTCTAAGACAGTTATTTTGCTGCTAAATGTTTTCAGTCCCTAGCATTATAATGGATAGATAGGCCAGAAATTTATGTCAAGAAAGAAGCATATACATAATATATGCGAGAGTTCAGGTGGGGATGGGGAACAAAGAATGCCACTGAGAAAGCAGAAACATGAGAAAGCAGGCCTGGAGGGGATTGCTTCCAAGGCCAGACTACAGAGTTGGATGCCTGGGTGATTGAAGAGAGCTGCCCCAGGGCTGGAGACTAGATAGCACCGGATGTTAGGAACCTGCTAGGAGGGCAGCCTCACCTGAATTGAAAGGCAGAGAGCCTAGAAATATCCTGAAGTGAGCAGAGAAGAGCTATACCTTGGACTGGAGGGTAGAGGGCAATGTAGCCCCCAGGAGTGAAATGAAATATAATAGTATAAAAGTCTTTGTCTGTAAGTGATGGCTCAGGACAGCCTGAATGGTGTAACAGGATTGTCTATGTATAATTCACTGGCTTTTTTCTAGTTAAACCATGAGAATAATGGAAAATGTAGTTGAGGAACTTTAAATGTTGGTGGTTGTGTTACGTGGACAGTGAGTGCCCTGTGAAAGAAGGATATTGCAAAGGTGGAAAGATGGTTGTTTCTCAGTTGCAGTCTTTAAAGGGAGACAGCAGAAATCAACCACACAGATGACCAGACAACCTATTTGGATTCCTTTTCATTACCCAGGAAGCAAATTGGAGAGAGTTACCTCCAACCATTGAAGAAGTACCTAATGTCCCACCATAGTTCTGTGCTCCGTGAGATTGTTTACTTCCCCCTTAATGTATGTGCCAGTACTCCAGAAACAGACATCTTAGGACTTGAGAGCTTTATGTGACCTGCATAGATTCTTGGTCTTCAGTGGCTCCTATTGGTTGATACTTTTAGGTTGTGCAAAAGCCCTCAGGAACACGTTGGGCAGTGTGCTCAAAGTGGCATTCCAATTTTTCACGTATTATTTTCCCAATGGTGGGAGATGGGACTGGAATCCACCTGCAGGTCTCCTGTGAGACAGTTAAGATTGCCTCATTATACCTGTAGGCAGAGAGACCCTCCCTCCAACTTGGAGGAGGCTCACCTGCCCACTGACAGTGGCAGTAGAGCAAAGACTTGAGACAAAGCAGGATTTGGAGAGACTGGTTTCCTTACCTTAACTACCCAGACCAGGGAATATGTTTTCTTCTGCCAACATAAAATAGTCAAGCATTTTCTGGGTCCCGGTTACGGAACATTAGAACAACTAATTAGGACAGCCCAATGGAAAACAGATTCTTTAGAAAATAAATTAGGGAAACACAGCATTCTAGATCCTTTTTTAGAGTTCAGCAGTGCACACGATCATATTAAAAGCTCCGAGAAGCCTTTTGATAATGAAAGTGGTTTCACTGCATCTGACTCACTGTAGCTCCACATCCACTTTGGACCTCATTTTCCTAAATATCTATTAACATTCCTTGAACTTAGTGTTAAAAGAATCAGAAGCTAGGAGGCAGATGCTGAGAGAGGGGACACGGACTGATAGGGAAAGGATAAAACCACCAAAGACATGTTTTGTCCACCTCCCCAGTTTGAGCTAAAAAAATTTTAGGTGGTTTTATCCTTTGCCTCATGTGGCCTATTCTTTAGCAGCTTTAGTAATGGGGTTACTAGTGAAGCCTATTAAGACTACCATGTCTGGAAAAGGCTGCGTGTTTTTGTTATTAAATCCTTACATTGGCTGCTTAGTTTTTGAATTAAGTTGAAGAATAATGAATTTGGTCTAATTATGAGCAAATCAGTTTTTTGGTTTTTGGTTTTTGGTGTTTTTTTTTTGAGACAGAGTCTTGCTGTGTTGCCAAGGCTGGAGTGCAGTGGTGCGACCTCAGCTCACTGCAGCCTCCACCTCCCAGGTTCAAGCACTCCTTCTGCCTCAGCCTCCCAAGTAGCTGGGACTACAGGCACATGCCACCATGCCCGTCTTATTTTTGTACTTTAGAAGAGATGGGGTTTCACCATATCGGCCAGGCTGGTCTCAAACTCCTGATCTCATGATCCGCCCGCCTCAGCCTCCCAAAGTTGCTGGGATTACAGGCGGGAGCCACTGTGCCTGGCCGAGCAAACGACTTGGAACTTGTGATTTGGAACATATCTTTGAAGAAGAGCAGTCTTTTAAACTTTAAAAATACGTTTGGTAAAGATACCCAGGTTACCAAGTTATTTTTGGCTTATCAGTATATAATATAATAATTATATATAAATGATTGCTTTAAGAAGATAATTCTGATATTTTGTTGGTCATGTTACTAAGCAGTTTTTTTAACAGCCCAGTGATAAACTTAAAGCACAATTTTTATTATGTCTGAATTAATGACATGTCACTGAATAAAAAGCACAAATATTTTAGAAAGGTTTCCAAAACATTATTTACTCCTCTAGGAATAAAGACATTTGAAAATGCCATTAGTGGGTCTTCTCCCCCACATTTCCTCTTCCCCAAAAAGATTTTTTAAATTTCTGTGTTATTGATTAATATGGCTTATTTTCATCCACAGAGGCCAGTAAGCTTGTCATGTCCTATGTGGCAGCTGTTTGTGGAAAAGGAGCAGAAGTTAATCAAGTTAAAGAACAGCTTTTACAGTCCAACCCGGTCCTGGAAGGTAGGATGTGTTATGTACATTAAGTCGGTGTGACTCGAACAGTAGATTGAGTTATGTGGGTGCTTTGAGTACCTGGTCTGCTGGGAGGTATTCTGGGAGGGAAGAGGAAGGAAGAGACTCAGGCCAAGACCTGCTGAGCAAATAAGCCGTGTTCTAGAACCTCTTGGCCTAAGTGTTTAGCAGAATAGTTTACTAATGTAAAATGAGCTTCCTCACTTAACAATCACTTTTTCGCACTCAATTTTTATTTGAATTATTTAAATTTTGATTAAAAATAATCAACTGATTATTTGCATGTGATGGTGCAGTGCTATTTTATTATTCAGGATAACACCTGTGGCTGATTATTTTTGTTGTTAGAGAAATGAGGGCTCACCCAGAGAAACACTTAAGGACCCATTTTTTCCAGAGTCATAGAAAGCCTAAACCTGACTGGATAGTGCTCAAATTCTCTATTTAGTTCTCTTGTCTTAGTCAGCTTGGGCTGCCGTAACAAAGTGCACAGACTAGGTGGCTTAAACAACAGAAACTTATTTTCTCAAACTCTAGAGGCTAGAAGTTCAAGATCAAGTTGTTGTCTAGGTAGGTTTTATTCTGAGGACTCTTTTCTTGGCTTGTAGGTGGCTGCCATCTTGCTGTATGCTCACGTGACCTTTTCATTGTGCTTGAGTTGGGAGAGACGAGAGCAAGCTCTCTGGAATCTCTTCTCATAAGACCACCAGTTCCATCCTGAGGGCCTCACCCATCATGACCACATCTCACCTTGATTCCTTCCCACAAGCCCCACCTCCCAATACTAGCTTTTTGAGGGTTAGGGCTTCAACATATGAATTTTGCAGGGAGATAAGCATTCAGCCCATAACATCATCAGAAAATAAGACCAGAAACAAGTTTCCTTAATGCCATGGAGAATGGCATACAACATCAGTATGAACTACCTTGGCATTGGAAACAGTATATCAAAGTCTTTCCCTATTAATGGCAAGCTATTAAACTTGCTTTATGGCTGGGCACAGTGGCTCACACCTGTAATCCCAGCTCTTTGGGAGGCAAAGGCAGGCGGATCACTTGAGGCCAGGAGTTCGAGACCAACCTTGCCAACGTGATGAAACCCCTTCTCTACTAAAAACACAAAAATTAGCTGGGCATGGTGGCAAACGCCTGTAATCCCAGCTACTCAGGAGGTTGAAACATGAGAATCGCTTGAGCCTGGGAAGTGGAGGTTGCAGTGAGCCAAGATCACGCCACTGCACTTCAGCCTGGGCAACAGAGGAAGACTGTCTCAAACAAAGAAAGAAAAAAAAAACTTGTTTTATATTGTAAGCAACAGAGGGAGACTCTGTCTTAAAAAAAAAAATGCTTTATATTGTAAGCATGTCTTTACTGTCACTTAACATATTTGTTGTGGTGGAGTAAGGTTTCTCAGCCTCAGCACTGTTGGACTGCTTACATGTTGCTGTGGAAGGATGTCCTGTGCATTGTAGGATGGCCTGTCCTGTGCACCTCTGTCCTCTGTTAGCTGCCAGTTGCACTCCTGCCCCTAGTTGTTAACAGTTGAAAGTATCTCCAGACATTGTCAGATGTCCCCTAGGGAATCAGAACCACTCCTGATTAGAATCTCTAGGCTAGATAAGTAGTTTGGTGGAAACTTTTGGTCCAAGTCATGGAAGTAAAGTCATGGAAGGATGAGATTCAACACGGATTAAAGCAGAACTGCTTTGGGGTAGTTTTTTCCCAGTGTGAAGGGTTAAAACCCTGCCCTGTTGTCGTTTGTACTCAGGCTCAGCCTCTCCTGCCCTTTCAGAGAGGCTCCCGAACACTGAGTATTCATTGTGACCCCAAGACACACTGCCCATGCTTCAGTTTCACCATTACAAGGACACACCATGCATCTGTATCCCCAGTTAGTAGCATAAGAGAGAAATGAAGGCAAATCATCTATTATGCTGTTTTTGATCTTTCCTCCATTTCAATATCTTAATAACGAAGCTGTTATGGAAAGCGGTATCTCTCAACTTTATTGTTCCAATATTTGACTTTTTGTTTATTGTCTTTTGCTTTTAAGTTAGGGTGCTATACATTTGCTGTATTTCTGTATATGCTTATTTTAAGAATGCTGTGATGTAAAGGAGAAATGCGGAGGAATGCTGTAGCCTGCATCTGTGACCGGAATCTGGCTCTTTATTCAGTGGTATTTGGAACTAGGCTCCAGTGCAGGAAATAGAAGAAATGTCTACTGTGGGCATGCATTATCTTTTATGGGAATGCTTTACTTTTTAGCTGGAGCTGCTACTGTAAATGAACATTTAGAACAATGAACTTTAAAAAAACCAATTGAAGAATGTGTCTCAAGTGTTCTATAATGGAACACTTGCTTTTTATTCTGTGGCTCACAATAAAAGACTTTAGTGTTTAGGTTTGTGTTTAGTAATGTGCAACTCAGATTTGTTTGATGAAAAGATGGTTTATGGCTTGCAAATAGCACCCTGAATAAAGTTTCTTTGAAGCAATTCCTTCACTTGCCCCTGACCTTCAAGCCACAATAAACTGTCCTTTATGCATCAACATCTCTAGTCGGACTTGGGGCTGTGCAAGTTAGCTAACTTGGCAGCCCTGCATGTTCACACCCACCACAAAAGACTAGCCTATGAAAACACAAGAAATGTCATCGTCTTCATGATAACTAGGTCAATATACACCATTATCAAGGTTACATTCATGAAAGCCTTTTAACTGGTGGTGGACATGGGATAAGAATGGGAACCTCTCCAGCAAGCATCCTTTTTTGAATATTTTTAGTGTGCAAATTTCTTCACTCTGTATAGCATTTCTGCTCATCTTCTGTTGAAAACAGAATTTGCTGCCAGGGACCTACCAAGCCATACTCAGCCCAAGCAGCATCTCTAAGGCAAAGAACTTTGCCTGTGTTGACTTTGTAAATGTTGTCTTAACCAAGCTTGAGCGACTATTTTTTAAAAAATCAAAAACACAAAAAAGCCACTCCACACAAAATATAATGCATCAAGTGTGGCTGCTGAATTACCAGAGTTAACATACGTAAGCACACACCCTCTCTCCTTGATCAGGTGACTGCTTTCAAAAGTCAGACCAGATTTTAGCCCGTAGTTCTCATTTGAACACTCAGTAATCTAATCTGCTCCCTCTTTAATTTGAAGAAGTTATGGAGGCCTCTAGAGATTTGATGCCTAGCCTCTGATTCCAAAAGTTTATTTCTGTTCACCACATTATTCATGCTAGCTGCCGTGTGGCCTCTGGAACCCAGTAACAGACTGGGCGGGTGGCAGGCTTGGTAGAAACGGAGGATCTCATGCTCCTTCCCAGACCCATTGAACCTGAGTCTGCACTTTATCCTCATGTGGTTAGTTTGCACATTAAAGTTTGAAATGGTAAAGATGGGCAGGGTGGGGCTTCCAGACTGTCAAACAGGGATCGCCTCTACTTATACAACTTACATTTAGGTTACTTAATCTTCTGCTACCATGGCCCAGGTTAACTTGCTCCTATCTTATTCACGGGCTTGGTGAAACAATCCCTTTACCCTATGACTCCGTGCTGTTCCCTGTGTTAAACAAGAGCACTGTGTGCCTGGAGCAGCGTCAACCCTGGGGTTCTTAAACGCTCTCATTTAAAAGGGAGTCCTGTGAGGGATTTGTCTCCAGGAAACAGCTAAGACTGGAACATTTGTATTTTGCATTATGGGCCAAATTGTTTTTCTTTGTTGTCTGGAAAGTTTCACCTAGGCCTGATGTGCATAAACTGATGAAACCATGTAGCACTTGTAGCCTATTGGAAATGACTATTGTTTCCAAATATCTTACTCATCCTATATTCCAGAGCTATATAATTAATAATATTTAAATAGCTTTATTTTAAAATTAATTAAACAATTTAAAGGTTCACATGCCATTCCCCATGATCTGGAAACTTCAAGTTTCATAAAGCCTTTGATAATAAGAAGTAATCTCTGAAATAACCTTATTCAGTGGATGATAATCCTAGAAGAGCATGAAGCTTTGCTTCCTGGTTACTCAATTGTCTACTCTCTGAAAGTGTTAAAAGGTGTTGAATTAGATTAAGTTTACAGTAATACTTGAAAAATTTCCATGAGTCATAGGAATGATTCTCTTTTTCTATGAACTTGTAAGACATGGAAGCTTTAGCAGCTTACTAAGACTTCTGTGAAGTATATTTCTATGGAAGTTTTGGACAGAAATATCATTGCTACAAGTTGTATTTTCTAGAAATCATAGATTTCAAATACTTTATTTGCTTTATCTTTCTGCTTGAGATTATTATTATTTTTTTAACCTTACATCTGTTTCTTTCCTACTAGCTTTTGGAAATGCCAAAACTGTAAGGAATGACAACTCCTCTAGATTTGTAAGTATTTGTATAAGCATAAGTGTTAACACTAATATTTAGCTCATGTATGTTTAAACAACCAGTAGATGTTTAATATTTCTTAATACACACATTTTTAAAATAAGAGGAACATCATCTCTATTGAGACACAAAGTTCTATAAGGACTCTTGATTTCTGGAATTTTTCTTTTGAATTCTTTTTGGAGTAACAAGCTATTTTTATCATGTTTTCTTGACATCTTCTATCATAAAATCCCATCAGCAATTTGAATGAGGCTATTTAGAGTAACACTTTACTTATCTGAGTTTGGTATTTAGAAATCAAGAATCAGAAATTAAGAGAAAGATAAACTGGGTCTCAAGTTTAGGGTTAGGGTGCACCATAGCCCTTGTCCGTTATTTAGTGGGTCCAGAAAGGATGGGATGTATTTTAAAATTAATAGAGGTAAAGTCCATAGGCTTGGCAACAAATGCAAGCGTGTGGGGTGAGTGTGGGGCTGTAGAGCAGAACTGAATAATTAAAACCAAATCTATTTGGTGTTTTGAGCTTGACTGAGTTGGAAAATGCTACTTCTCCCAACAGGGTCCATCTTTCCAGCCTCATCCCCCACTACTCCCTGGCCTGTGCCTTGCATGTTGACACAGTGGGCTCCTCCAGCCGGGCCATGCTCTTTGGTGCCTCTGCCCTTTACAGAGACACAGCTGCCTGGATGCAGCTGTAGGAAATGTGGAGTCTGATGGTGGTGTTTTGAAATTGATGTATACATTTTTATAATAAAAAATCATTTGTTTAATGAACCATCTTCTTACATACATTACTGATTGCCACCAGGGACAATTTTGATATTCTTTTATGCCTCCTTACCTGAGACCCTTCCTGACCTTTCTCCACCTTCTTCTTTTAGATCCCGTTTGGCTCTTTCCTCCTTAAGGTTATTTTGTGCTTAAAGCAGGACAGTGACTTCAAGGGAGATAGTTTTGATAGTTTAGAAAATGGCAGGCTAAATAAGGTTCCTAATTCCAAGGCTGTGAATTTTTTCCATCAGATTAGCCCCTTAAGTTGTTATAACTGATTTGATCTGTGCCTTTTCCTGTTGTGGTAACATGGCTAATCTCATTACATAAATAGAATTAGAAGTGAAGTGTGGGCGATAGAAGTAATTCTAATGACCAAGCTTCTTTATGTGATAGAGATTTTATTTTTGCTGTTTGCAAATTACATGCACACACAGTATTTAATATTTGCAAATATATTTAGTCTGTAGATCACAAAAATGTAGAAACCCATATTGCTTAAAAGGCTATTACTACTTAGTGATATTTGAAATCTAGTGAAAGGCTTGGCAGGTGATTTGGCTTATTAAGTAACTTCAGAGAAATCCTATTATAACACGGGTATTAGGATATGAGATTAATACCTGATTATGGGCTAAATCATTTCATGCCCAGTTTTTAGCAGTTTCTCTGCTTTGTGGTCTGTGACTTGACTAGTAATATACCCATGTTTTAATTTTTCAGCAGGACTCTACTGTATTTAAAGTTACTACTGTACCTAACAGTGGTTTATGTACTTGTACTCCAGGGAAGTTGCAATGTCTTTGACTTGCAAACCAGTCTGTGTTGGTCTGGTTAACCTGGAATGAATTCCTTGACCTCTTCACTGAGTAGTCTGATAGACCCTGCTATGTTGTAGTTAATGCTTGCTCATCATAGTTCACATTTTGAACCAGTATTCCCATGGAGATGCCTCACAGTGTCCGATCCCCACCACAGCAACTGTAGTTTGACATATTGAGCTACGAGTTATTTCTCAGTGGATTAGTGACATGATCAGAACCCAGCTTTTGGCGAGTAATCAGGAAGTGGCTTAGTGGGAATAGTGTCATTCCACTATCAACTGAATTCTCAGGGCTGGCCACTCTTTGGTTTATCCCTGGTTGGCTTCCTTTTCCATTCTCTCCAGTGTTTATTCTACTCTCCTCAAATCTCCTATTTTTTTACTCTCAGCTCATGATGTTATGCCTACTTCACAGAAATCACCATCGTCATCATACAGGCCTTCAAACTGAGTTAATCCTGCTTCCTGGTGCCTGACCTATATGTATGTCTATGTACACTCCTTTTACCTAGGCTCTAGATTCTGTCGCCTCCTGTGGCCAGGGACCACCTTCTATCAAAAGGATCCCCTCTTACATGGTCAACCTCTGACTCCTTTGACAGAGTAACCATTCTTTCCCTCCTTTGTAGCTGCTTCGCCTCCTTGGTCCCCCCCCTTCTTGGAGGTCCTCCTTGTCCACTGAGTGGCCTGGGCCACATGACTGGACTTTTTTTTTCCTCTCTCATCTCCTGCATCCAGCCTGGGCCTGTTCCTGTGACTCTCCGGGTAGCTCTCAATTCTGTTTACTTTTTCTCTTTGACTACTTCTACTTAAAGCCACCAACATTTCTCCACTAATCACTGTAGCCACCTCCTGTCAGCTACATCTTCTCTTCTGTTCATTCCATGCTAGCCAGGGAAATCTTGTAAATAGGCAGGTTTGATCATGGCATCCTTGTTTTTGTTTAGGAGCCTTTAAGGACATGGCTTTGGTGTGACGAGAATATCTCAAAGTAATCATGTGCTCCAACTTCCCTCTCCAGCCTTGTTTCCCACTCATCCTCACGGTTGCCAGTTCTTATGCCCACTCCTTCCTGGTCTCCCACCTCCTTGCCCACCTGACTTCTGCTGATACTTTGCAATTAAGATGGGGCAGACTTCCTACTCTCCCTTTGTTCCCACTTCTTTGGCATAGCACCAGGACCCACTGCAGGACATATCCTCCTAGACTGGAGTGTCCAATTGACCTGTCTCAATTCCCCCACTAGACAGTAAGCTCCTTGAAGGCAGGAGCCATGCCATGCTTTCTCTTGTGCCTACTTCAGCTTTAAGGGAATGGTTGACGGACATATCCTTATGAATAAGTGCAGACCTAAAAGGGTAGAGGACCCATGATGATGAAAAAAGAGAAGGTGCAGGAGCATGCATAAGCTGATAAAAAGGCACAAATTGCATTGTTGACAGAGTTCCGTGTGATTGTATTTCTTCTCCCTTACCCTCATTTTGAAAATTAATGAGTTAAAGTAATTCTTAGGACATGAAACAAAACTAAAGACTTTACTTATTAGATCAACACACACTTTTCCAAACAAGAAACAGCTGTCACACTCTGTTATACTTGTTACTCTTTAGGCAATTATAGACCAGTTCTTTAACAATCAGAATATTAAACTCCATGTGTGTTTCTGTGTGTTTAAGATACTATCTATAAAGTGTAAAATGAACCTGCATTATATATTGCTATTATAATCTGGGTGAAAAGCCAAAAAAAGTAATAATGATCAGTGTGATTCTGACCTGTTCATAACACATAATCTTGTATTTGATTTGAGTAGATATAAAAACAGATCTCTGAACATTTCAATTCATTTACTGATATGTTTCAAGTTCCTAGCAATGGCTTAAAACGTATTCTGCCAATAAAAAAAGACTATCTTCCCAACCAGTCTATATACACAGACGACTTATTTTTCTTCTGTTTTTATTTTTGAATTGAGTACATATCCTCCAGAAGTTTGAAAGATAATCTGAAATGGAAAAGTCACATGATGGCTGAGAAGATTTGTTCCTAAATCAGCAGTGGGTTATATTAGCTTTGAACTAATGGGGTATTTAGTATGAATTATTTATGGAGGCATGTTGTTTTGCATCGTGGTTATATAAACTGTGTCTTAGTTACATTTAAACAAATGTATTAAAATAAGGGCTTAGTCTGCTATTCTCTAAGTACACTGAATGAATATTTTGAGATGAACTAGAAAACTCACAAAATCTTTCTTTGGCAGGGCAAATATATGGATATTGAATTTGACTTTAAAGGCGATCCACTAGGAGGAGTAATAAGTAACTGTGAGTATTTTTCTTGAGTCCTTGTAAAGAAGTTCAGAATACTAAAACATATATTTATAGTAGAATAGTTTAGATACTTGTGTCTTTGAGGCATAAGAATATGTTTCCTTGCTTTATATTTAGACTTTAAGCTTTGCATTTCAGATTGTTTTATAATATAATGTAATTTATAAATCTTTTTAAAGATAATTTAACATCTTTACCTTGGAAAAACTTTTTAGAAGTTTGCTAAATAAATATTTGCTCTACTGTTTTTTATATTCTATAGGTCTTTTTAAAATCCTATAGGTCTTTAAGGCAATCCAGTATGAAAAAAGATCCTCTAACGGTTATTTTCTTTAACAAAATGCTTATGATAAAAAAATATAAATAATTGGTTTTAAATTAATAACTTTTGGAGTAATATTTATTCAATAAAAGGAGTAGACCTGTACTTTAGTCTTATTTTGAGAAATGTTTCTTCTCTTCCAGTGTATTTAAGTGATCGGAATGTGATACACTTGTTAGGTAAAACAGTTTTTTTAACCTTCTTTAGACATGATTTGTGACTGCGGAAGTGAAATATTTTATGTGAAAAGTTAAAAAAAAACACAATCAGATGAGGTCTGCTCATACTAGCCCAGGTGCAGTTTTCTAAAGTGGGTGTATGAGTGCCACACGGGGTTTTCAGTGTCTCTTGTAAAAATGACAGTGCTGTCAGTGCTTTGGAGCTGTGGTGCCCACAGCACAACCCTGATGTCCCTGCTCCTCTTGACTCGTGGTTGATTAGTTTGGAAAATGTAAGATGATGACTCAGGGCTTTGTGCATCTCAGCCACAGTCTGGTTATCCTCTGAGTCCTCTGGGTTTTTTGAGGACCATAGAACTGAACCACCTCCTGCCCTTGACTGCCTCACCATCCCATGGTGCTATTGGGATTGTTAGAATGAAAAAATTTATGTTTAGACCTAAAAAAAAAAAAAAAAAAAAAGTTGACTGAAGTATCCAGAGTGTGCGCGTTTATTTTTCTTATAACAGTGGCATTTCGTCTTCAAAGGAAATGTTATGTTGAACCCCAAAGAAGGTACCGCGGTAAAATGAGACCTGATCTGGTTGAAGAGGAGATGGGTAGCCCAGAATCCCGGCATTCTCAGATGCCACTGAGATCTTCCTGACTAGCCCTAGCAGAAGAATGCCATTTGAAAATTATTATTTAGTAATTTGGTCAAACTATGCAGCCTATTTAAAAAAAAAAAAATTTAAATCATGATTCAGAGAGTAACCATCTAGGGCTAGAGGTTTCTCATCTTTAAAATGATAGGATTGAATTGGATGAATTCCATGGTTCTTCCCATTTCCAGCATTCTGTAGTTCTTAAATAATTTAATTTCTGGCTGGGCACAGTGGCTCATAATCCCAGCACTTTGGGAGGCTGAGGCAGGGGGATCACCTGAGCTCATCACTTTGAGACCAGCCTGGCCAACATGTGAAACCCCCCATCTCTACCAAAAATACAAAAAATTAGCCGGATGTGATGGCACATGCCTGTGGTCCCAGCTCAGGAGGTTGACTTAGGAAAATCACTTGAGCCTGGCAGCTGGAGGTTACAGTGAGCCAAGATTGAGCCACTGCGCTCCAACCTGGGTGACAGAGTGAGACCCCATCTCAAAAATAAATAAATAAATAAATAAGTTTCCATTTTAGTTTGCCCACCTACACACTTTTGTATGCCATGTGTTGGGATTGTCCATATTTATAAGAATGTTTAATTATTAGAGAAATGCCTTGAAGAGAAAGTTTTAATATGAATTGAAGTTGAATGGGATAGTGCTACTTAAGTTAAATGATTTCATACACAAAATATGGGAGTAAAAGTACTCATGCAAACCACATACGATGTAACCAAAGGCAAGTGATTATAACCCCTGCCAAACTTGTTAGGAAAACTCCTTTTACAATATATGGCATCTGATCAGAGCTATCCAGCTAGTGGTGTGCCTCAGTTTTAAGATCACCATTTTAAGGAATGATTAATATTTATTCTGAATGATATTCATGAGCCTTTAGTGCTTTCTTTTTACAAGACAAATTAGCTATAAAATTAATAAAACACTGTTTTTAAAAATGAGAGTAGGTTTACTATTGTTTTCATTACAGAACTTATAGCTGAACATTTTGGAATGATTTAATCTATTGCTCTTGAGGATTTTAGGAAAATAATTCAGGATGACTTTATTATTATAAGGATTAGAAAATAACTTTGATTTTAAATTTTGAAGTTTAAGTTCTAAGCACAAATGTCTTCTTGTCCCCTGATTCTTGCAGTATCCATGGAGAATAAATATTAAACACTCAGTTATTTTCCAATTAAGATTAATATATCTTCATGAATGGAGTTCATATGGTGTTTGTTACCATTTGTTCCCACAGTGAAATTATATTGAAATTTGTGGTAGTGAGAACACCCTGGTATTTAAGAGTATCCTTTGCTTTGGAGAGAAAAGGAATACATTAGTGGTAAGAGCAGGAAATTTCATCCTGTATAGAGAACTGACTCATAGGTGGTCACTGGGAGTTGCTGCCTTCTGGCAGAAGGGAGTTTAAAGCAATGGATAAACCAACTTGTGTTCTCTCCAAACTAAAGAAGCTAAAAGTTAGCTTCTTGTAGTGTAGAAAAGAAGACAAAATTTGCCATTTTGTAGGAAGTATATTTTGCCTCCTTTTCCAGCAGCTGCCTAGTGAAAGCATAGATTGTCATTGGCTAAAACTCTTACCTTGAAAAAGGCACAACATCCCTTGAGCCAATTGTGTACCCAGGAAGTGGAAAAGAAAGCCCAGTAACTTCTCTCTCTTTTTCTAAAAGAGACAAATTAAGTCTGGGACTCACTTGAAAACTACATATCCCTGAGGTTAGTGTCATTAAGAGAGGTATTAAAATAGAAGATGGTAAAACATTTGTTTCAATAGAGAAGATAAAATATAGAAGCACATCCAAATGTTTAGGTGATGTTAAATAATATTTCTCCTAGTTTGTTGTTTGGTCTGATAACATTTATGTTTTTGTATTTGGGGATTTTGCATCTAGTGTTACGAACTGGAAGCTTTTGGAAACTAGTTTTTAAAATTAACACCACAGGCATTTGGTGGCAGTTTAGACAGTGGAGAACATATGGTACAAGTCGCAAGGGATTCTGTCTTCTAGAAGAAGAATAGCACAGAGAAATATACGCTATGAAGAAACTATTATTTCAGATGTGCAGACACCTGAGCGAACTATGGTCTAGACAGGTCGTCTTGTTCACATTACCTTATCAAGAATCTAGTGTAATACCTGACACAGCAGGTGTGTAAGTGCAAATACGGGCAGGCTCTTTTTTCCTTGTCCATTATTTGGGGCATACCCGTGAGCCTACTTTTGCAACTCTTGTTGGTTTATCATGTGGTTTCCAGTGTCTAAACAAAAGACAGCAAATTACTTCATTCTCTGTGCCTCCATTTCTTCACTTTGAAATGAGAATGACAATAGGACCGATTGCATAGGTTGTCTTGAGGTATAAATTATGTATTAATATCTAAAGCACTTGTAATAGTGTTTGGTACATAGTGAGCACTCAATAAATATTTGCTTTTTTCACTATAGTTATTTGTTTATTGTCTCTAGCCTTTCACCAAATACATGCTGTATAAGGATAGAGCCTTAGTCTGGTTCATTACTGAGTGACCAGCAACTAAAATAGGGTCAAACATAGGCTGGGTGTCATGGCTCATGCCTGTAATCCCAGCACTTTGGGAGGCTGAGGCAGGCGGCGGATCACGAGGTCAGTAGTTCAAGACCAGCCTGACCAACATGGTGAAACCCCGTCTCTAATAAAAATACAAAAATTAGCTGGGTGTGGTGGCACACACCTGTAATCCCAGCCACTCGGGAGCCTGAGGCAGTAGAATCACTTCAACCTGGGAGGCGGAGTTTGCAGTGAGCTGAGATTGCACCACTGCATTCCAGCCTGGGTGACAGAGCAAGACTCCGTCTTAAAAAAATAAAAATAAAAATAATAATGTCGAACACCTTATATATATTTGTTGAATGAATTAATGATCACAAAAGTAATTATGTACAGTTGAGAGTTTTGTTGAGAAATAAAGCTTCTGCTTTATTGGAAAATTTTGTCTGAATATTCTGTGCTAATCATTTAAAAATACTTCTAAATGAATATTTTTCCTAAATCCCAGAAAGGCAAACAAAATTATTGGTAGTCAGAGTTCTCCTGTTACTGACTTTGTTCAGCTTGAAAACAAAAAATTCTGCTAATTATGAATGGAGGCAAATGCTGTGATTGGTCTATGTTCCAGTTACTCTTGCTGCACTGCCTGAGAACCCCCCGTCCCCTACAACCTCAAACTTAGTAGCAGAGTACAACAAGTTTGGGTGTTTCACAGTATTACAACTAGGTTCTGAGAGGAAAGTAACATCCTGGCAACCAGTGTTTCAAGAGGTTGAGGAGGAAGCCTGAAGTAGCCTGGGAAAGCATATGGCATGTCACTTCTGCTGTACTCTATGTAGTCACAGTGGGCACCAGCTTCAGTTTCAGGGGCAGGGACACAGATCATACCTCTCAACAGAAAGAGTGTCAAATAATTTGTAATCATTTTATTTAGACAGCCACTGTCTGATAGATTGTTTCCAGAAATGGCACAATAATTTCTCACCCTGTGTCGACAGCCTTGATTAGTCCCCTCTCTCATTGATTCAAAGCTTGACTGGGATATTTATTTTGTTCAATGGAACAATTAGCAAATACAGCACAACCAGATACTTGAGGATTGTTTGTGTATTGGAGTTTGTCCTCTCTTGCTGATCTTGGGAATTCACTATCACCATCAAGTGAATGAGCTTGGTTTAGTCTGCTGGATGAGGAGAGACACATGGAATGAACTGCTAGACATATGAGTGAGGACATCTTGGCCCAGACGGCTGCCAGCCAGTCGCCAGCAGACAACCAACCCATGAGCAATCCCAGCAGAGATGAGCCAAGCTGGCTCAGGCCAGAAATATCCAGCTGACGCCCACAATCATGAGCTAATAAATGGTATTGTTTTAAGCTGCTGAGTTTTGGGGTGATTTGTTATGCAGCAAAAACTAACTGATACAGGGGTGTGATTGATAATATATCCTTTCCCTCACCCAGTTTGGAAGCACTTGTAAAATAGGCACAAGAATCAAGCTGGAGAGGAAGTGGCTTTATTACTGTTAAAGGCAAGGTTGAGGAAAGTGGCTTTTGGTTTATCACCCAAGTAGATGTGTTAGTAGTGCTCTGGCACTTTGGTAGTGAGACAGTGATTGACAACACTAAGCAACTGCTGGCGTCTCCTTGTGTGCGTTGCCCCATCTGTCTTACAGCACTGAGGAGTAGAGCCAGATGTGTGCACAGTGTGGGGAACCCAGAGAGCTGAGCCCTCTGTGCATGGCCCTTTCCTTCTGCAAACCTCACTGCTCAGCAAAGTCTTTTTTTCTTGTCCTGGGGAGGACTGAGTAAGGGGCCAGCAGGCTGGGGGAGTTACTCTAAGGAGATCCTTCCACATGGAAACGTAAAGCAAAAGGAAATGGCCACCCTCCTCACAATGGAGATGGAGGATGGAACAGATTATTCTGGATTGCTTTGTTTTTTCACATTTCTTTTGAATTTACGACATAATTGGCTTATACCTTTATGTGCTGTCTATCGCGTGGCACATTGTTTAATCTGTGTGTGTGCTGCATTCATGCCATTTTGTATGGAACGTAGTTTTACTCTTTTAAATTGTTTGAGATTTACAGCTTTGTTCTTCCTTTTATATCATATAGTTGATTTTATTGATGGAAAATCATCAATAAAAGGCATGAAACTGCCTGTTAGAACACTTCCTAAAGGAATCTCTGATCAGTTTTCTGGGGATATATGTATTGAGGTGAAATAGAAGATTCCTTGTCTATGGGTCAGTTCTCAGTAGTGAGTGGGTATTCGTTAATAAAGTGTCTGTTTTTAATCTGCCTTTTTAGGGTCACAAATCAAAAACTAAGATAATACATTGCCTAATTTATAATACATACAAGGCTGGGCTTTTTTTTTTTTTTTTTTTTTTGAGTTTTGAGTTTTGAGTTTTAAAGCTCCTGAAGAAGACAGAAATAGTCAATCATTGGTTGTGGAGCATCTGTAGCAATACAACTGAAATTTCAAAAGCACAATGCTGTGACTTCGTAATGGGTGGCTTTATATGACAGTAGATGCTTTCTCTTTATCTCAATTTTACTTTGTTGTTCTTTTTACAAACATATGTTTATCATGAAAAAAAAGACTGTATTTATCATGAAATGAGACTATATACAAATACTGAAGAAACCAGGTGTTGAAATATATCTAAATTAACCTCAGATTAATGAATGAATTAATTTCTTCATTCATTAATTGGTGTTTATTAGGGTAGTAAATCAAGATAGTAAGGACCAGATATTTCATTAATTTTATTTCAGGATTGGGTCTAGAATTTTAGATTCAGGTACATTCATGAACAAACTTTCAATTATCTACCTTATGCACTGGCATATGCTTGTTGTTTAATATATCCTTTTGCTTTACTGAAGAGGCATAAATTCACGGAAAGAACCTAAATGCCGCTGAGATGCTTTTTTCATAATATTAGTCTTGGAGCAACTGGCGAGGAGGCACAGGGTCTCTGTGAGCAGTCAGTTTGAGTGATAGCCTTTCAGTCAAGCTTTCATTGTCTTTCTCACCTCACAAGACAAAGCTGATTTTTTCATAATTAGCCTTAATCAAGAATTTGGACCACTTCTTTTTACAGGAGAGGAGAGTATACATAAAATAATGAAGCTTTTATCATACTATCTAATCCTTTCTCTGTTACATCCCAAAGTATGTGATGTGATTTTTTTTTTCTTCCCGACCAATACATGTCTTTTTATTTATTTGCCAAAAAACTTCATCCTCTAGCAGGTGCAGTCTTAGACTATTTCTTTCACACCTTGTGCCTTGGGAGGCTGTCTCTGACATGCACAGGCACTTATACGTGTTGTGGACTAGCTGGTAATGGGTCGAACTAGGAAAGCCCCTACATAATGGCCAGGCTCCGTGTTGATATTCGGGTGGCGGCAGCGCAGTGGGGCAGGGGGGCAAGTTCTGATTCATTGTTTCTTTGTCCCTGCCCCCTTAACTTCCCCACTAGAGTGGCTTAATATGTTTATCTCTTTCCTTAAAATGGAAATTTATGCTAAATTTAATATAAACTTAAATTTGTATCTTGTGAGGAGGATGTAGCTGCATTAGAATATCTGGAATATCTCTTCTGTACTAAATATCCAGTGTCTAATAATAACCCTTCTTTACTAAGTCTTGTTAGCAGAGGCTCAATTGGTGGTGGTAGAAGTACCTAAGGCAGAAGAGAAGGCCATGCCAATGTTCTGCTTTGACTTAATTCAAGGGCACATTTAAGTAAATTAAAATGGTCAGATGGTGAATCCCTATAGTGAATTGAATTTATGTTCTCTACTTTGAGTAATTATTTGGTGTGGCTTCAAGCTGTTAGATTATGTTGGTGCATGCACATTTAGGGGAAGAAAACCAATAAGGAATGGTCTTAAGCATGAGTAAATTTGGGGGCAAACATTTTCCCTGATTGCTTTTCTACCTGGAAGCTTGTGACTTACGAGAAAAGTCATAAAGAAATTGAAATGGGAGGCTCTAGGGTAATAGAGTAAGCATTTTAAGTGGTAAAACCTTCAACTGCTTTGTAATAGAAGATTCCTCATCTTGTGTGATTGAGTTGCTTAGGCGAATTCATGTATTTATACAAAGTACAGCATTTCCAAGTGTTTAAGGACATTGCTTTTTTTTTTGGCTGGAAAATTATAAAGACTGTAAGCATGATACCTAGTTACCCAGGGCTTTGAATTCTGGCTGTATTGCTTACCAAGACTGGAATGCGAGCTTCATTTTCTCATTTGTAAAATAGGGATTATAAAACCAACCTCAGGGAAGGTGTTCAGGGTTGAATATGATAAAAAATGAAAAGCACTGAACGCATAGCGAAAGGTCAGGGAAAGTTCTCTTCCTATTTTCCCTTTGCGCCTTTCCTTTTAAACTCCCCTAGTATCATGTTTCACATTGGAATATGAGATTAATCACTGATCATATCAGTGTGTGCAGTTTACGAAGTACACTTGGCCAGCATTCCTTTTCACATCGTGCACAAGTGAATATTATTCTTGAACTTGGTGGTTGTTATCTGCTGAATCTTACAGCCATTGCCATTTCTACACTCTGCAATGTCTATGAGCATTTATTCAAAAGGTGCCAAACATTAGACTGGCCAGTGTGTTGCTGTTGCACAGTGTAGTGTTGTCACGGGCTTTTTGAAGGTGTTATTTTGTGTCTTGACCTACTGCAGTTTGCTTTTGTAATGTGATTGTGGAAGTGCTGCCAAACAATCGCTTGTCATCATTATAATGTGCCACTGTAAGGTGAGAGGACAGCAGCTCACCTCGTCCTCACTCACAGGAGCCTTGGCATCTCACTGTGAAGAGAGCTGCTGCTGTTTGTTTGGGTGGCAAGAGCAGCCAGGAACATGTGTGACTTTTGTAGACCAAGTGGAAGGTCATCACGTGTCCAGCTGGTGCTAAACTTCTTCCTAAATCGCTGGCACATAGTGCGTTAGCAGTAGATGACCTGTTTGAAGGAATTTGTGCATGAATGGATGAAGTCAAATGTAGCATTTGTTTATATTTTTTATGTAATCAAGCCACTTTCTTCTAAACTTGAGGAATTTCCTATAAAAATTAGCTTTTCAATGAAGAATCTGCCCATGCCCTGTGGATTTTTTCTTCTAAAACTGTTACAGGATCCCACAGAAGCTCAGTCACATGATAAGTAAAATCTTACTGCATGTTTAACATTACTTATTTAGTCTATCTTGTGCTTTGCATGTCAGTTTTTACTTATTAATTGACTGAAACATTCCATTTTTTAGAGATGGTAACTATTACACAATCCTTTTTTCCCTAAGTTATATCCCACTTGTACTTTTCAACCTTTGGGGCTTTTTTTTTTTTTCATGTTTTCTAAATATGAAGGCTTCATTATTTTCCATCTATGATTTGAGGACATTGGCAGTCTTCCAAGTCATATGAGAGCTGGAGAACATGAAAAATCTGCAGCATCCTGCACCTAATAATTTTTGTACTTACATATTTTTGTTCTTTTTCAGTTGGCTTAATTTTATGTTTTCTTATGCTGCATCTCTTTATTCTTACAATCTTAGGTATTTGAAGCACCCTAGGACTTCTCATTCATCAAATATATACCCTTTCACTCTATCTAAACTCCTCCGCAAATGCTGGTGTAGGTTCCAGAAATACAAATTAAAAAGTGTAATGATCGTTCCTAGATTAAATGGCACATAATTCTCTCCCTTACCAAGCATTATCATGATGTTTTAGATTGCAGCCTGATTGGGGGGACGTGAAATTTGTGTGTTCTCTAGAATTAGTGCTCAGTAATGACATTACTAATTTGGAATTTTGTAGTTGAAGTTTGCCTTTGCCCACAGCCTTTTGTATCACTATTCAGTGATAAGCAGGGCTCCAGGCAAGAATATCCTCTTCATCCCTCCCTTCCTTCCTCCTTCCCCATTTGAAAATTTGGGAAGACCTCAGATTTATGGGTTGAAAAATTATCTGGGGTCAATGAAAATATAATATCAAATAACACCAAATTCCATTCAATGAGAACCATCTTTCTCTAAGACTTCAAGATATCCACAAACTCTACGTTGCTTCTCCCAGGTAGTGGGGCATATGGGTGCAAGAGTCCTGATTTCAAATCCTAGTTCCACAAGTTACCAACTGAGTTATGTAAACTCCTGGACCATCAGTGTTTTCAGCTGTAGAATGATACCTTATAAAAGGGTCGGGAGGATTCAGTGAGATACCATCTGTAAAACACTTAGCACATAAGATCTCAAAGTGTTAACTAATTTTTTATTATAATTACTAGGTAGACTCATAATTGAATGGCTGTATTTCATTGCTTACATTCGTAATGTCACATTTTCAGAAATTTAATGTCATCATAAAAAACCAAGAGCATTTATTAGTATAAATATGGTATTATCTTTAATCAGTGTTTTGAATGTAACTTACTTATATATTCATTATTTAAAAAGAGCATGACCTGTGTAATTTGGTGATTTTCATTAGAGTTGTGCTTCTTCCTGAAGCTAGAACTGAAAATATATCTTCCTTTATTATTTCATTTTATTAATGCAGAATAGAAAGTGAAAAAGAAAGTGAGAAGGAAAAAAAGCATGGTGGATTTGAAAGTGAAACAAATGCCATACTATGATTTAACTCTTCTCTTTAGATCTTTTAGAGAAATCTCGGGTTGTTAAACAGCCAAGAGGTGAAAGAAACTTCCATGTGTTCTATCAACTGCTCTCTGGTGCCTCTGAAGAGCTGCTCAGTAAGTCTCTGTTTCTATGTGTTGTTGTTGTTGTTGTTGTTGTTGGAGCTGGGAGTCTCACTGTGTTGCCCAGGCAGGTCTCTAATTCCTGAGCTGAAGCGATTCTCCTGCCTTAGCCTCCCAGAGTGCTAGGATTACAGGCATGAGCACTGTGCCTGAATTGTTTCTGTGTTTTAATTTTCAGTGTCACAGCACTTTCTGAAGCATTCTCTTTAAAATATATTCCATATGCTTTGCCCCTTCCTTCTTGAAGTGAAGAACATGGTGTGTTTGCTTCTACCACACCCCAGGGTTTGTGTAATATTCTTGTACCTCACCAGATACTGTGCCATACGTCTCCGATGTGTTGAGGACTGTGCAGATGATTCAGTCAACTCAAGTGGGATTTCAGCAGCTAGAACTACCTCAGTCTGGACTTGGCTAAAGCTGATTGTTAGGGGAGGGACTAATCATACATTTAAAAAATAAAATGGAAGAATATGATTTTTCTATTTGGGGAGAGAAAATTATCAGGGTTCTAATTAAATGAGTACAATTCTATAAAAACAAATTGCTAGGTGAATATTTAAAAATAGTGGGGAAGACATTTTGCAGTTGATACAAGAGATAAAAATCTGATCTTTGGAATTTTAGAGAATTAACGTAATTCCACAAAGATGCTATCTAATAGCCAATAGCTAATGGTGAAAAGTAGTGAACGAATAGTTCAAAGAAGAGCTATGAAAAGTCAACACCACTTAGGAAAAGTCATCTTCACTGATAATCAACAAATGCAGATTAAAACAGCCCTGAAGTATCTACTATATTATTATATATGTAGATATAGAGTATATATACATATACTACATATAGTATAATATATGTAGAAGTATCCACATATATTAGCAAAAGTTATTAAGGATCAAGCTAGCAGGGTTGTCACTGATCTGCTTGGAGCTTGTGGTATACTCATCTGCGTAGAGCTGTGGGTGTTACTTCAAAGCAAGGACCTCTTATAATCAGAGCCTGCCATCCAGTCACACCACTTTTTAGACTATATTCCAACAAAATAATTCAGATGAATCCAAAAACCAATTGGTATGAAGACATTAATGACTGCTCTATATTTATTATTATAAACTAGAGAAAACCCAAATATCCAATGGTGAGGGAATCACCAGGCAGACCACGTATGTTATAATGAAATAATACATTGAATTACCAGGCAGACCTCATGTTATAATTAAATAATACATTGAAGGTATTTTTTATTATAAAAACTCTGGAAAGAGACTTATCTAGATAAGTATAAAACAGAGTTTGTGCTATCACAATGATAAAAGTCATTTTAAGAATATGCTGTTCCTGATATTTGGGTATAATTTTTGTTCTTTTGATTCAATACTTAATATAAAAGCCATTTTACCAATGTGAACAAGATATCAAAGGGAATGAGATATTAAAGATGGGATTTATTGAAGCAACTTAACAACTTGTGTCTTTGATTCAATAGATAAACTTAAGCTTGAGAGGGATTTCAGCAGGTATAACTACCTGAGTCTGGATTCAGCCAAAGTGAACGGAGTGGATGATGCAGCAAATTTTAGAACCGTGCGGGTAAGATGTAGTACTTTCATCAAGCTTTAAATTGCATACCACTGCATTGCTCAGCGGGAGCTGGTAGCAATTCTGAGTTTTCTTTAAAGTGTAGCTCATTCTCCCTAAGGTTTTAGAATTATACAAGAATTCTATTTTTGTTACTTCGATTTTTTTACTATTTCAAAAATCACACAAGATTGTGAAGGCCATGCTTTTATTAGAGCATGTGATTTTACCATTTATCATAAGGAGCTTTCTTATTCTATTATCCTGGGGTTTGACTCCTTTAAGGTTATTTTTAAATTCCAAATATTTTTATGGCAAAAGTTCATTTCCAACTGCCCTTGGATCATGTTAAATCAAAACTATTTTTGAGACAGAAAAAAAATCTTGTTTTTATATAGTTTTAGAAACTCATATATAAACCAGGATGATTAGCATTCCACATTCATTAGAAAAGATGATTTTAAATAACACTATACTCTGTTTTCTGTCTTAATGTGTGATACACTTGACATGATATGGTAACTGGGATTTACTTGCAAGTGAGACAGCTGTGGTGATGGGGAAAGGGGACAGTAGGATGAATTATAGATAAAACAAAATTGGCATCCGTTAATTGTTGAGGGTGAGTTAAAGGACATGCGGGTTATTTCCCTGCTCTCTCTACTTTTGTATATGTTTGACAACAGTAACAAAAACTTACATTACTCTCATTGCTATGTAGCCTAGTCATTTTTAAAAAGCCAGCTGTTCTCAAAAAGAAAGTATCTCTTAGAGTATGTCATTTTAAAAAACTGTATAAACATCTTCATATGGAAGCAATAGTCTGTTGATCCCTGGACATGATTTTGTTTAAACCTTGAGTCTAAGACTGGTTTTAGAACCACTTTGCCTGGCACATAATTAGCACTCCATAAAAATTTATGAATGAACAGATGCCTCCTGTTACCCAGTATCTTGGGCTGGGCTCTTCACCTTTGCAAACCACAGTTTTTCTGATATGTAAAATGAATGAGGAGCTTTTCTTTGTATGGAGTTGTGCAAGTTGGTTTTGTTTCTAGTAGCAAAACCTCAGTGTAAAAAAAACAACATACATACAAACTGAGCTGCTGTGGTTGAAGTGGAAGTAGGGACCCAAGGCTCTGCTCCCAGCCTTCTGTTTCTTCTGTCTTCCTCTTTATGTGCCCTGCAACCCCCGCCACAGCACCAGAGGTACCCCCAGGGTTCCTCGAATCACAGTTGGAAACCACTGAAGATATAGCTTTGTCTTTTATGGGTTTTTTCCCCCAGAAATAAATCTGTAATGTGATTCATTAAAAAAGAAAAGAAAAGAACTACAGAAAAAAAAAATTGCTTTTTTTTTTCTCTCCCCAGAATGCCATGCAGATTGTGGGCTTTATGGATCATGAAGCTGAGTCTGTCTTGGCGGTGGTGGCAGCGGTGTTGAAACTGGGGAACATTGAGTTCAAGCCCGAATCTCGAGTGAATGGTCTAGATGAAAGCAAAATCAAAGATAAAAATGGTACATCCGTGGAGAATCAACTTTGTTTGTTTAGGAAACTTGCTTTGAACTTCCCCCCAGTTTTTAATGTAGAAAGTAAAATTTTTGCTTTGCATTGGTTTGAGAAAGCTTTCTAATGAAACTGAGCAGAAATAGAACTGTGGCTAAGCCTTGTTTTTTGATATATATATTTTATACGATCTGTTTGATTATGATTTAGAAAGAACATCCTAAGCCCTCAAAATTATTATTAGCAGCACGTGTACAGTCACTTTTTGTGTCCATCCCCCGCCTTCCCACAGAGTTAAAAGAAATTTGTGAATTGACTGGCATTGATCAATCAGTTCTAGAACGAGCATTCAGTTTCCGAACAGTTGAGGCCAAACAGGAGAAAGTTTCAACTACACTGAATGTGGCTCAGGTGGGTGAAACATAATGTACAGAAGAAAGTTTCTTAAAAGTCTGTGCTATTTTCATATAAGTATAAACAAAGATTTTAGTTTACAGGCTGTTATCTGAATCGTTGTACTATGTTCTAGGCATTGGGAACAGAGCAGTAAACTAAACAGATAAGGATCCCTGCCCTCATGGAGGTTAAAATTCTGGTAGAGGGAATTAGATAATAATCAGTAGACATAAGAAATAAGTGCTGTAGCAAACTAGCCCGTGGTATGATCAGTGAACTGAGAGCAACAGTAGAGCAGAATAGGGGAGCTCCCTGGGGCAGGGAAGGAGACTCAAGTGAGGTGGGAAATGACTGGAGGGTTTTGAGCAGAACAGTGGCATGACTGCCTTGTATTTCAAAGGGTCACTCTGGCTGTGATGTGGAGAGCAGAGGGTCGGGAAAAAAGGAGTGAAAGCTAGGGACCTTCGAGGAGATGTGCACTAACCCAGAGATGATCGTGGCTTGAACCAGGTAGTTGCAGTGGAGTCAGTGAGAAGTGGTCACATTGTGGATATTATTAGAGGGTAGAGGCTACAGGACTTGCTGGTGCTAGCTGGTTTAAGAGAAAGAGAACAATCAAGGGTGATTTAATGGTTTTAGCCCAAGCAGCTGGAAACATGGAGTTGTCATTTACTGATTTGGAAAAGACAGCGGGAGAAGCCAAATTGGCCTCCCTGCCTTACTTCTTGAACCCCCTCTACCCTTGTTATTGGGGCCAGTGAAGTCTTTAGTCTTTGTAAGACACAAATCTGAGCTGCTGCCTTCTCTCCTTTTGCTTCAAGTTAAGTGGGTGGGTGTTTGGATGGTTGCATGCCTGTATACATGCATGTATATCCAGGCAGCTTCTGCAGCCCCTTTCACTAAAACCCTTTGTGCTATGGCTTACACATTTTACCACCAGTCAATGACTCAGGCTAGAATTAAATTACTAACTTAGGACTTCTACTCAGGCCCACTTTGTCCAACTGTATTCTTGTTGTCTCATCCTCATAACTATCCATAAAGCCCTCATAAATAGTAGGGTGGAGCCAGGCTTGCTCTCTGTTGCTGAACCAGCCTTTCCTACTATAATCCAAGAATGCCTTTGTGTCCTTAGCTTTCAACATTGATATCTTATTTTAGGTGAGTTATTTTGGCTGTGGCAAATACCATAACTTTATATATATGGAAATTTGGTTTGTAGCAATCCTTTCCTAGCTATAGCCATTGCCTGTCCTTCCTCCTAAATTACTGCTTCTGCTGTCATATCTGTCCAAGTCATTCTCACTAATTCACAGTCAGATACGAAGTAACTTACTTAATCAAGGAAATGCTGCTGAGAGCCTGTACAGCACAAGCCCACACATAGGCCCTGAGTAGGGAAGTAAGAGGTTAGGGAAGACCCCATGGAGACGATCAAAGGATTTAGATGTGTGAAGTGTGGCTGAAAGGGCATATCAAAAAGAAAACATTGAGAAAAGCCAGATTTGGGGTACATATCAGAAGAAGGATTAATCAAGCTTGGCTATAGCTGTAGATATGTAAAGAGGATTCAGAGCAATGTGCCTGGAAAGGTGAAGTCTGCAGTCAGAGCGGCAAATCTGCACCAGTAGTTCTTAAACTTGAACGTGCATCAAAATCACCTGGTGGACTGACTGACTAAACATGGTTTGCAGACCTCACCCCCAGTGTTTGATTCAGTGGGTCTGGGGTAGGACCGAGGAATTTGCATTTCTAATGAATTCAAAGGTGACACTGCTGCTGCTGCTGCTGCTGCTGCTGCTGCTGCTGGTCCAGGATCACATTTTGAGAGCCACTGAGTTTGGACGTTTTCAATAGCCAGAGTGGGAATTGTTAAGTCTGTAAGGAAGCCATGAAAAAGCCTGTATTGTTTAAGAAGGCCCTTTAGGAATATGTATATTTTGGGTCTTTTTAAAATTGTGTGTTTTACTCTTGCTTTTTTAATCATCCTGTATGGGAACCAGGCCCAGGTGCCTCTGACTTTTATAAGCTTATTTTAGTCACCTTACATCACTAAAGAAAACTTTCCACATTTTCTTAACCTTTGGCATAAAAGAATTTGGCTAGAGATCCTCAGCTATTCGGCTCCTTAGTCAACTGTTTTTTCTTTTTTTATTTTTAATGTAGTATTCAGAGTATCTGGTTCTACTGATCTATTGCCTGGGAGGTTTTGATTGCTGTGAGAAGTGATTTGTTTTATTAGCCTTTCCACATAGCTTCAATTCCTGGGCCTCAGCATCATCTTTATTGCCCCATGCCTCCTTTTCCCAAGGCATTTAGACCTTTCTCTAGATAGGAGGACTAATACTGAAATAATAGAAACTCAAGACAAGAGTTTTTCAGCTTCTCCTACATACTCTCTCCTTGGCTTCTGATGTCCTCTGAAATCTGATCCCACACAGCTTACCTCAGTTTATTCCTTGCTAATTCTCTCTTACCTGCTGCCTCTGCTCTGACCTGCCCATCACCCCCCATGTCATGCTCATTCCTTCTGCTCATCTAAATGCTCTACCTGATTGTGCCCTATCCTAGGAGACTTCTTTGATCAAATAGGCCTCCTGAGACACCCCCCACCCCTGTCAGAACCCCTTTTTTTTTTTTTGCAGTTTGGCACCTGTCCTCTGCTTGTTTCCTCTGTGTTAGTTTGATCTCCTTAGCTCCACTCTAAGCTCCTGGAGGGCGGGCCCCATGTCTGTGCATCTCTGAGTCTCCATCTTGCTTGTCACTTGCTGTCCTAGACCATGCCTGTTACTGGCCATGTCTGCAGCACATTCCACCTGGGCTTTTCCTCTGTGAGTTTCATGCAGCTGCAGAAGTGCATAGTGTGCTTTGAAACTGAGATGGTGAGTTAGTGCACTTTGAGTCTTCCCTCGTTTCTACCCCCATATTAGTGGTCCTTAAGTGGGAATAGACATTCCTTCCCTTACTGCTTTATAGGATAATGTTGTGGAGATTTGGTGGCATGAATCAGGCTCAGGAAGTCAGGGGTGGCACGTTGGCAGCCAGGTGGCAAATTGGCAGCTCCTAGGGCCGGGTAAAGCTCAATATTTTTAGTTGACTAAAGGGTAGTATTTTCTTTGGTTTTGTTTGTTTGCTCTTTAAATTTTGAATTTGAGTGCCTTTAGCCTGGAATGCATCCTCTAACCCCGATAGAGAGAGCCATCATTTCCTGTTCATTTCTATCACACAGTCCCTGGAAACATTTGAGTTTGAGACCCCTGGAATAAATATTGTTGAAGGAACCAAAGAAGATTAATATTGGCTGTGAATACACTTTAAAAAATATAAAGCAATTTATCAGAATAAATTGTCACTGTTAGTTCAGTTGCTTATTGAAATAGTGGCTTGTTGAAAGTAGATAGCATATAACTAAAAAAGCTGGACGACATTAAGATGAAAAAGGGCTCATTTACAAAAACATGGCGTTTTGAAATTATGTGGTGTTTTGAGATAACTTGAATTTATAAGAAGAAAAAGGAAAAGATTTGGAAATTATATAGGCTCATGAGGTAGTAGACGAAAAGGATACTTCAGAAATCAATATAAGTACATCTATAGACTAACTGTGTGCTAGGCATTATTCTAAGCACTTAAATTACCTATTTTAAGAAAGTAAAAACTAGAAGAAATGGTATTGGGGAAAGATGCATCTAAATTATATTTTGATTTCTCTGTTTTAGCATTTGACATGCATTTTCTACTATGGAAGCATTCCCTCACTTGTTTGTTTGTTTGTTTGTTTGTTGCCAACTCTTAGGTATATTCTCTAACCCTAATTGGAGTAGGGAGGGAGGTTTGGAATTAGCATGGAAATGTCAGATGAAGGGAAAAGGTGTTATCTTCAGCTGTGTTATGTTGCCAGGGAAATGAATCTGTTATTAAAGTTGTTACATTTTATTTAGGAAGAAATGTAGAGAAAGTATTCCCACATAATCTAACAAGTTGTGCTCTTTGTAAAATAAAAATATACTGGTTAATTTTAACAGTAATACCCCAATTTTTACTTACAAGCAGCAAAATACACACATACGGCCAGTATGTTGAAAATAGCAACAAAACCTCAAGCTTTTTCTCTCCCAAGGCCAGTTCCTTGTTAGGCTGCTGACACCCAATCTCCAGGCCTCCCCAGGATGCTGGTATTAAACATCTCATTAGTATTTACCTACTATATGCTCTGGGCACTTGGTACATTTAAGGGTGTTTAGATTCTTCTGTCCAAACCTGACTTTCTTCGTCCTTTGGATTCTAAGAGTCATAGAGATGCATATGTCTTCTGCCTCTTTGTCAAGTAGTTCTGAATAGCTTTACAAGTAGATAAGCATGTAAGAAGGGGTTTATGTTCATTCTATAACTTAAAAGAACTCATTGTGGAAGTTTTTTTAAATACTTAAGTGATCAGTGTGGCCAGGCATGGTGGCTCATGCCTCTCTAATCCCAGCACTTTGGGAGGCTGAGGGGTGGATCACCTGAGGCCAGGAGTTCGAGACCAGTCTGGCTAACAAGGCAAAACCCTGTCTCTACAAAAAACACAAAAATTAGCCGGGCGTGGTGGCACACACCTGTAGTCCCAGTTACTTGGGAGGCTGAGGCACGAAAATCCCTTGAACCCAAGAGGCAGAGGTTGCAGTGAGCTGAGATTGTGCTACTGCACTCCAGCCTGGGCAACAGAGTGAGATTCTGTCTCCAAAAAAATTTTAAAATAAAAAAAGATTGAGTGAAGAAAAAAAATTTACAGATTCCATCAGTCAAAGCCATTTTAATATATCTCCTTTGAATTTCCATTTCTGTGTATAAGAGTTTTTAAAAATAGTTGTTATCATATTAAGTAGACAGTTGTTTAATTTTCTCATTACACGAGCATTTCCATTTCATTACCTGATTTTCATAACCATCGCTCTCTGATGACTATGTAACATTACTCTCAGTGCACGTTTCTCTTACTACCCCCTATTGTTGGACGTCTAAATTGCGTCTGATTTTTCTCTGTTCCATAACATTGAAATAAGTATCTTTGTGGTGAAAGTTTTTGCAGTATTTAAAATTAGTTTCCTGGTTTGTGAAAAAGTGTAACTGTGTATAAACAATTTGCCTAATTCTCTTAAAGACTTGATTGTTTATGATACAATAACACTGGTTCTGCAAAGAAATGTGAAATAAAAGAGCTTTAAATATTTTTTAAAAGTATCTTTATGATTTTATTAAAAGTAAGCATTGTGGAATTGTGGGTGTTAAGTTTTGTTTGTTTGTTTTTTAATAGGCTTATTATGCCCGTGATGCTCTGGCTAAAAACCTCTACAGCAGGTTGTTTTCATGGTTGGTAAATCGAATCAATGAAAGCATTAAGGTACTGAATTTCTGTGAGCAAAATCAGTTGTAATAAGTGGTTTTCACAGTATAAACATTAAGCTGAAGAAAGTTTAAATTTATAATCAAATAATTGATTACCCCTTATAAAGATTATTCCTTAAAAAGAGTTTACCATGTATAAGATTGAAATTTGTCAGGGATTTTGTTTATTTTGTTTTGCCATGTGTGTTGCTTCTGACTGGTGAATAGTCTGATGGTCTTTGTGGAGTTACTCTGGGAGTCGGCATCCCAGGTTCTGGCCTGGCTCACCTGCTAACTAGTGGTACACACTTTGCTGAAAAGGTCACTGTACTTCACCAGGTCATAATCTAATCATTATTAAAATGAGGGTGTTGGACTAGGTGATTTTGAAAGGCACCACTAATGCCTTCTTTAAATATATCACCTATTATTAAAATTTCTAAGAGTTCTATATCAATGCCCCATCTCATAAATTTTTTAAAAAACAACTAAATTACAGTTATTTTCTTACTTAAGAAACATAATTAACTTGTAATATATATCTATGTTCCTTGGATGCTTGTAGTGTTATATTTCATGCCTTAATTAACCCTTTAATTTGAAACTTTTTTAAGGCACAAACAAAAGTGAGAAAGAAGGTCATGGGTGTTTTGGACATTTATGGCTTTGAGATTTTCGAGGTAAGATTTAAAATTTTTTTTGTAGTGTCTTTAGTAAAGTGGAATGGTTGGAAATTAAATCCTGTATTATGTAGACATTATAAGTAACTGTAACTTTGAATCTACAAATAATCCTTGTGTAGATGTAACACACTATCACTTTGAATCTACCAACAAATCTTTGTGTAGATGTAACAAAATTTGGTTGTGTATTCCCACGTGTGCCTGAGTGTGTGTGTGTGTGTGTGTGTGTGTTGTGTGTATGCTGAGAGCCAGCATTTTGGAGATAGTACTGCTTAAAAAGAACTTGTATTAGTATCTGACTTTTGAAATTGCGTATTTAAATTTCTAACTGTGAGGCTTCCAACAAGCTACATGAGTATGTCTGTGGCCATTTGTGTGTTGTTTAGAAAGTGCGGCAGGTTGGTGCCATAAAGAAAGCCACAGGAGGGCTGGACATAGGTTCTGGCCTTGCCAGGGCTGATCATTTCATCTGTGAGACTCAGAGAAAGAGAGTTTGGATTAGGTGATTTGTTGAGTCTCATTACTGTGATCTTATGATAATGAATTCTGCTGCAGAGGTTGAAATAATTTCTGCTGAAGCTCATGGTGAATTTTTTAAAATGATTCTATGCTTGTTACAGATTAAATATTTAAACCATTTGTGCTTGGTTAAGCAACACATATACCTAAAATTAGAATGATACAGAGAAGATGAGCATGGCCCCTGAAAAAAGTGATTTGGAAAATAAAATAAACGTTATGTACTTATGTTAGAATTTCCTTTTTGCCCCCTTGCTAACTTTGACATTTAGAAGGAGTTTTAAGGATCTATTAAAACATTTATTCTCACTTTTAGGAGTGGTATTTTAGTTTGGTTCAGGGAAATAAGAAGTAGATCGGGCTCCTCCTTTCTTAATTCTCCCCCACAAGTAAGATTTGTGAATTTCTTTAAGGAACCAGGCTCTGCCCAGAATGTTCCCAAAGAATTTACATGTTCTAAAAAATTAGGGTCACAGAATCTCAGAAAAAAACATCAGATCATTCCCTTCACCTAAACCAGACCTTGCTAGCGAATGCCTTTTTCTTAGTATGTTTTCCCTCAATCATATTCTATATTTAATAGCTAATGGTAAGTACCAATTGAGGTCCAACTGTATGTAAGCACTGTGGTAAGTGGTGTGTGTATGGTCTGATTTACTTTTCAAAACAGCCTCATGATGTAGCTGTTATTATTATGAATCCCATTTTACAGATGAGAAAGTAAAGCTCCTCAGGTCAACTAACTCTCCAGGGTTATACAGCTACTTAGTGGCAGACTCAGGACCTAAACTCCAGGCCCTTTTAATATTTTCATTTATTGCTTTTCTTTCTTACTAAGATTGAGACCAGGGGCACTTCCTCACCTTTCTTCCCAAAGTAACAGGTTCCCCAGTATCTGGAAGTAAGAAAAAAATAAATGTGGTAAGTCTCTGACTCCCCTATTTCTCCACCCTTGTCATCACTCCAAGCTCCTGGCCAGCATTGGGTGCCTTCCTAGATGGAAGTGTGTGTGCTGGTGGCTTCCCCATGGGGTCCCCAGAACAGAGGTCTTCAACACAGCATCTGCTTGTATTGTTGCCCATTTAGCAGAATCTACAAAGGAAAGCTACCAATTCCTTGGTAGAAAGGGAAGAATTTGAGGTTTCTGAGTTAGGAGAAATGCTTGAGTACACACAGAAATCACTGCCGAAATTAATTTCTTTCTAGCAAGACCTCAAATTACTGTCACTAAATGGGCAGAATGCCAAAGTCATTCTTTACAGTTGGCAGGGAAAAAGACTTATTACCTAGCACATTGCTGTGCTAATCTAGATTTAAATGGTTTCATGAGCAGGAGAGATGGTAAGCAGAGATTTCACTAGAAAGTTAGATTAAGAAGATACATTCAATGACATTTCTAAAGTCAAAGAAACTGATTTTGTTTTAATTTTGCTAGAAAAGGATTATTGATCTTAAGCCAATGGGCAATGGCTTAGTATCATATCACAACACATGGAAAGTTTAAAAAATAGGATAATGAGGTTATGATGGGATATCTAGTTAACTTTGACTTCCAATAGGTCCTAAGATCTAATTAGCCATGGGAAAAGAAACACTTACAACACTCAAAGGAAACTGAGTTATAACTCATAAACAATTCATTTCTCAAGTGTTTATTGAGTTACCAGATACCAGTAGTAAACATAACTAAGATATTCCTTGTCTGCATGGAGCTTAGAGTCTTGGCCCTAAGATTGAGAGTCTGTGGCTGCCAGAGGACACATCCTATCAGGTAGGGAAGTCTAATCAGGAAACTATATTATGTTTTAAAAGTTTGTTTGCTACAGACCTAATCAGAACAGAAGTCAGATGTTCCTGTGTAAACATCCTTTAACTTGTTGCTGGGTGAAATACCCTATACCCTTCAGCAATCCAAGAATATTTTTCACTTCTGGTTAATTCACGTTTCTCTCCATACCTGTCTTGCTGAATGTGCCCTCCTTCTGCAAGTTATACCATCATTTTTCTCAACACTGTTTCAACTAGAGACTTCAGTTTATGAAAATGCCTGCGTTATATTTCCTTTTTTTTTTTTTTTTTTTGTGATGGAGTCTCACTGTGTCGCCAGGCTGGAGTGTAGTGGTGCGATCTCGGCTCACTACAACCTCCGGGATTCAAGTGATTTTCCTGCAGCACCACGCCCAGCTAATTTTTGTATTTTTAGTAGAGACAGGGTTTCACCATGTTGGCTAGGATGGTCTCAATCGTTTGACTTCATGATCCACCCACCTCAGCCTCCCAAAGTGCAGGGATTACAGGCATGAGCCACCACACCCGCCTGGCTGCCTGTCTTACATTTCTAAATATTCTTCCTTTCTTCGGAGGATTACTCTATTTCAGTGGTTCTCAAACAGCTGTGCATTGGCATCACCTGGGGAGTGTTTGCAAATTCAGATGTCTAGGCTGTACCCAGAGCAATTACATCGGAATCTCTGGAGATGGGGCTGCAGCAGCAACATTTTTAAAGCTCTGAGGTGATTCCAGTGTGCACTCAAGGTTGAGACCAAATGCTCTGTTAGACAGTAATCTCTGGAGTAAACTGCAGATTCCAAACGTGGTGTTCATGCTGCTTGGCCACTGTGTGAAACACCCTTGTAAAACACTGGGCCTCACCTACTGTTCATCTGGGCATGGTGGCTCACACCTGTTATCCCAGCACTTTGGGAGGCCAACGCGGGCGGATCACGAGGTCAGGAGATCGAGATCATCCTGGCAAACATGGTGAAACCCTGTCTCTACTAAAAATACAAAAATTAGCTGGGCGTGGTGGCTTGCGCCTGTAGTCCCAGCTACTTGGGAGGCTGAGGCAGGAAAATTGCTTGAACCCAGGAGGCGGTTTTTACTCAGTTTAAACAGAACTTTCAGCCAAGGCCAAATCCAATCAGTTATATGTCTATAGCAAATCTTATAATGGCCATCAAATTATAAAAAGTTAACTTTCCTTCTCCATGCAGTAAATACTTTTTCTTTTTTCCCCCCAGTTCCTTGAGAGAATCAAGATTTGTTTTTTCATTATATTTAATTGTTCCCTCCATTTTCCTTTCTAAGCCTTCTCAGATTAATCTTCAGTTTTGATTTTTAATAACTTTTTTTAAATAAATTTATTTGTGGGGAGGTTAGATTAGAGATTTGGTTGGGGATTTTTAGGTACTTTTACCTGCTTTTTAATACAGAGTTACAGAAGTTTTTTTCTTCTTTTAATAAATTATTCACATACATTCCCAGACGCCAGCCTATATTTTCCTAGATTCTCAGCAATGTTAGAACACATGGAGACATCAGGAAGCTCAGAGTGTTAGGAAACCAAGAAAATTAAGAACTTAAAAGTACTGCAAGTTGAAGTACAAGGGGTCGGAGTATGGAAGAAGTATTCAGATCCACATCAAGGCAAAAATGAAAATTTCTGTGATATTTTCCACCCAAGTGAAAAGAAACTGCTGGAGTATAGATAACATTTATTTTTTTCTTTGTTCTGTTGTTCTTCAGTTGACTGTAGGAATTAAGAGTTCTGCCTTTTAGAATACCCTGGGCATCTCTTTAAAAACTGGACAGTAAAGGGTGAGACTTTTTAAAAA
This sequence comes from Pongo pygmaeus, assembly GCF_028885625.2. Classification (NCBI taxonomy): domain Eukaryota; kingdom Metazoa; phylum Chordata; class Mammalia; order Primates; family Hominidae; genus Pongo; species Pongo pygmaeus. The sequence continues at coordinate 91,360,520 of NC_072384.2, forward strand.
AAATGCATCTAATTGTCCCATGGCCCTGCAGTTCCCATGAAAATGCCTTTTTTAGCTGAGCTGGTGGAAACCTTTCATTCCCTGTGGTCTGTCTCTAAACGGAAGAGGGAAACTGATGCATTAAACCATGGGTTGATGACACATGGATTTGACTGCAAAACATTCCAGTACCAGCTAGAAGTGCTGCCTGGCTGGCCACATGTGATCCGATGTCAGTTTGGAAAACAGATCAGTGGAACAATGATACCAAAAATAAGGTGAAGTGAATTAAAATGTATAGAGGAAAAAAAATCTAGCTGTACCTCCTGGTAGAACAGAAGACCAACTTCCCAAAGGAAGAAAATTATAATGCAAATACTCCAATACCACACATTTATGTTTGGACATTCTTATAACTGAAAAGATGGTCTGTGATTTCTGAGAAATATTTATAGCATATCCATAAAAGAACTGCTATTCTTTTTTAAAAAAAGATATTAAGTTAAAAAGTAAGTTGAACAATCTACATTGATTTCAGCTCGTTTTCTACATACTTATCTGACAGGCATTAAAACTGGCAAATATTTTACTGGGAAAATCTGATTGGTCATTAGTGTTCTGTAGACCAAAGCAGGCAGTAGTAGCTGATTATTTCACCTTTCATACAGTGGAGCTAGTTTAACACAGGCAAAGTGCTAATTACTTTCAGTTATGGACTCCTTATTTATCTTGCCCTCATAAACCTCACTGAAAGTGACCCATATATGGTAAGAGTATGATAGGCTAGATGCAATGATGATTTCAAATAAAAAAATCTAATACTTGGGCAAGAGTCATTGTAGTCTGGTAGGGTCACCTCATGATTATAGGATTTGTTTTCTAAATTGTTTTTAAAAGAAATTCTGGCTATAGTCAGCACCTTCTACTCTAGTTTCTTGCCTTCATTTGGTCCTTCTTATGCTAGAAAGCTTATCATAGAAGAGGAAGGAAACAATTTAAAGTAGATTTAAAAACAAAAAAAAGATGACAACTGCTATGATTGGTAAAAGATAGATAGATAGATAAGATAGATAGATTAGATAGATAGATAGATAGATAGATAGATAGATAAGATAGATAGATAGATTGAACTGTGTGAATAGCCAGCAATCCCTGAATCCCAGAGCCGGGCACCCCTCCCCATGTGTCAGTCTCATGAGTCAAAGTCTTATAGTGTATCTTTTATGGATATGCTGTAAATATTTCTCAGAAATCACAGACCATCTTTTCAGTTACAAGAATGTCCAAACTTGGCACGGTGGCTGAATCCTATAATCCCAGCAGTTTGGGAGGCCAAGGCGGGCAGATCACAAGGTCAGGAGTTCAAGACCAGTCTGACCAACATGGTGAAACCCCGTCTCTACTAAAAATACAAAAATTAGCCGGGCGTAGTGGCACGCTCCTGTAGTCCCAGCTACTTGGGAGGCTGAGGCAGGAGAATCACTTGAACCCAGGAGACGGAGGTTGCAGTGAGCCGAGATCACACCACTGCACTGCAGCCTGGGCAACAGAGCGAGACTCCATATCAAAAAAAAAAAAAATTCAAACTTAAAAGTGTGGAATAATTGGAATATTTGGATTATAATTTTCTTCCTTTGTGAAGTTGGACTTCTGTTCTGTGTAATAATATGTGTGTATTTCTTCCAGATATAAAAAGTTTTCAGATGAAAGCCTATTTTAAAATATTTCAGAAGCGCACGATAACATTGTTTTTCTTAAAATTTGCTGTATTTTAGTATATACCTGGAAGAAAAAACGTTAAGAGAAATTTTCTAAACCTTTAGCTAGTCATTCAATTTTGTAAATGTCTAAAAAGGAGACTATTTCATATTAAATGGTTTTCTCATATATTTTGAGGATTTTTTAAGTTTACATTCTAAAAAAAGCAATTCTTGTTTTGGAGCCTATTTCTTGATGCTGTGATATTTAAAAATGGACCGTGGTTAAGTGCATTATATTTTTCTATAGGAACAGCATTATAATCAGAAGCTGTCAAAGGCTTTAACACCAAATAAATCTTTGCAAGGACCAACAGCATATTTTACAGCAATAATATAGCCCAACTTCCCTAAAATAATAATATACACTCAAAATCCTGTAACTTTTATATAAATTTATTGACTCATTTACTATGCAGGAGACTTTACTGTATGTAAAAATACAGAAACCCCCAAGCCAGCATGTTATATTCAAAATTTGATCTCAAATGAAAGTGCTGAACTATAAGAAACACTAATATGTAATTAACATAAGTCATGGTCTTTGTGTTTGGACTGCTCACTGTTTCAAATACATTATATTCATCTACAGACTCCTTCCCATTTCTCTGTCCCAAATACAGAGGGACAGAGCTGCCACTTCTATTTACTGTCTTCCTTTCAATATTTATTGTTTTTAAAGAGCCTAAGAGTTTAAAAAATATCTGTCTTCCTTAAAGAGTTTAAAATATCATCAGCCTCCTTTGTTGCTAAGGAGAATACACAAAGGGGCCGGTATTTTTGATACATCTTAAATAATTTATATTGGAGAGTTTATGATTGATACTTGTGAGTATAAAGTAGTTATGAATCGACTGGGAATAAGATTTTCTGAGTTTTTGTTTGTTTGTTTGTTTGTTTGTTTGTTTTGATGTTGAAAGGATGGACTCAAAGTCTAGAATTCTTAAAAGCCCTAGCGTTTAAAATTTGGTTATATTATATACTTCTAAACATAGTAAGTGCTCACTATCCCAATCTATAATTGGTAACTATAGTGTGAAACAGCAGAGAACAGACACCTTGCTGTTTGCCTTTGTTCTCTAAAGCAGCCTCAGCTTCATTTAGGGAGGTTATGTAATAGAAAGCCCAGAAGGTACTTGTTTGAAGATGTTTCTAAGTTTTAGTTTTATTCCTTAGTCTTCAGGGATAAATGTGGGTAAGACAGTAGAGAAAAATTGCATGCTTGGAGCATGGGTGGAAAACTGGAGAGAGGAGATGAGTCATTCCTGGGGCAAGTTCCTGCCCACTTCCTCTTCTGGAGACTTTGATTCATGAGCCTGACACGTGGGAGAGGGCCTGTCTCAGGGATTGCTGGCTATTCACACAGTTCTTGACAAACCAAAAAAGTCTCCAAATATAAAGGTGCTTTGGGGCCTTCCTATTCATCTGGTGGTTTCTAGTCTCAGTTTAGCTATTTTATGAAGGAGAAGGGGCCCAAGTTGAAAACCAGGTATTAATTTAATATTTGTATTAATGGAAAAATGTGTTAGACCTATACAAGTTGGAGTTCTGTGAACTGCTGCCAGGCTATTCCTTAATTTTCTGCAGATTATTGATTATTCCTTAAATTTTTGAAAGTTTTTAATCATATGTGAAGTCCCATTTTCCTCCACATTTGAACAATGCCATCAACTTCAGCTTAGATCACAAGAGAGGTGTGTGTGTCTTTAGCCTTCACTTTGAGCAGTAATGATCATCTAGGTGACCCATGACATGTTTTGGAGACTTTGGAGGTGAGTTTGCAATAGATGCTGATTTCTGTGGGGAAGTAAGTTAATTTCTACATCAGTGATTGTGCTATTCTATTTTTGTTTGGGTTTTTTTTTTGGGGGGGGACGGTGTTTTTTTAGCAGTAGAGTAAGTTCGGACAGTCAAGTTTTTGTTATTAGGGCATCGCCAGGAGAATACTCTTTCCTTGTTGGTTTTTGAAAAGGAGCCTCAGCACGGTACTACACAGGGATGTGTCACTGGTGTGGGAAAGGGGAGTTACTTTTGGATCGTGATGGATCTCTTCACTTTTTGGTGATCCACCAACCACCACTGCCCCTGACTGTTTGGGTGGATGTGGACCTTGGATACATGTCATGCATGTTTTCTTTTTTTTTTTTTTTTTTTTTTTTTTTTAGCAACATGGCTGTTTATTTCACCTGGGTACAGGCAGGCTGAGTCTGAAAAGAGAGTCAGCAAAGGGTGGTGGGATTATCATTAGTTTTTATAGGTTTTGGGATAGGCAGTGGAGTTAAGAGCAGTGTTTTGGGGGCAGGGGGCAGATCTCACAAAGTACATTCTCAAGGGTGGGGAGAATTACAAAGAACCTTCTTAAGGGTGGGGGAGATTATAAAGAACCTTCCTAAGGGTGGGGGAGGTTACAAAGTACATTGATCAGTTAGGTTGGAGCAGAAATAAATCGCAATGGTGGAATGTCATCAGTTAAGGCTATTTTCACTTTTTTTGTGGATCTTCAGTTGCTTCAGGCCATCTGGATATATACATGCTGGTCACTGGGGGTATGATGGCTTAGCTTGGGCTCAGAGGCTTGACATTCCTGTCTTCTTATATTGATAAGAAAAATAAAACAAAATAGTGGTAAAGTGTTGAGACGGCAAAAATTTTTGGGGGTGGTATGGAGAGATAATGGGCGATGTTTCTCAGGGCTGCTTCGAGCGGGATTGGGGCAGTGTGGGAACCTACAGTGGGAGAGATTCAACTGAAGAAAGATTTTGGGGTAAGAGGTGATATTGTGGGGTTGTTAGAAGGAGCATTTGTCATATAGAATTATTGGTGATAGCCTGGATGGCATGTTTTCTTTTTCCTGATAATTTATAATTAGAAGCATTGGATTTTAAAGCTTTAAAGCTTCAGGCAAGTTATATGATGTATTATTATTTCAGTCAAACCGTTTTTATCCTGAAGAACTCTCCTCTAGCAAACCACAGTTCAGACACCACAGGAAGGTATTGTGGTCCTGTCTTTTGAATTGACTGGATATGGGTCTTGATCCAAAGTTTTACACTGATCAAAAATACAGCCTGAATGGTAAAAGCCATCATTTGTAACCATGAATAACTATCAATACATGCTCACTTTTAGAAGTTTATTGCTAATTAAGAACTGACTGCATTTTGTGTAATTTGTCCCTTTTTGCACCAGAATGCAGTAAGTATGACCTGTTTGCAGTGCTGGTCTGTTGCATGCTCTTGTGTTAATAGCTTCTCTAGCTGTGTGAGTTTTGCAGTAAGTGGTTGTTGAATAACCATGTGGATATAAAATACAGAATCCATACAGGAATTTTTAAAGGTTATGGGCAAATTTAATTTAGTTGTAACAATCCTTAAATTGTTTTGTAATTGTGAAGCTTTGCCTCTGGTTTCTAATCTGCTTGTGTGTATTTCATGGTCCTGTTTTAGAAGTGTACTTTGAGCTGTTCATAGCTACATAGTGTGTCTGAGGACACTAGTGCTTTCCTTTCCTTCTCATCATTTGCCATTTGATGATTTAGCATAATTGGGTTGAAATAGCTCCATGGGCACAGACTTGCCAGATAACAGATTTGCTCCATGAGACTGTTGTCTAAAAAAAAGTCAAAGATCTGCTCTTATAAGTTATTAATGTTTTACTTTTACTTATAGGTTTTATTTATAGTTGCATCATATAGAGACATACTTTAGCAAAGCAATTGAGACTTTCTGATATATGGAATGCCTTTATGCTGAGTAAATAATAATAAGGCATCTATACTAGACCAACTTCAGTTTCTAATTGAAATTGTTAGCTCTGTGAATTTGAGCACAGGGTTTTAAAAAATTTGTGTGAAAATGAGGACTGAGGAGTGCCCTTTGTATCTGACTATATTTGTCAAAAGTATTGAAAATAAATGTTTGCCCTTTAGTAAGACCCTTCAAGACATAAAACAAACAAACTTTTATCCTTGACTAAGTTTAGCATTAACAAGATAAGTCACTGATAATATATTCACGTGTGTTATTTATGAGTTTGAGTTTAAAGTTTCCTCTGATCACTGCGTCACTGGTGATTAGAAATTCCTAGCTGACTTCCAGGAAAGAATGTAGTTAGATGCTGCAGCGTAAGTATCATCTTTAAGTTTTCCTAAGTAAGACCAAAGTTGATTTTTAAAGATCAACTTTCAGAAGACTCTGTGACTTTTTCACTTCTATCACGTACGGAGGGATTTGAAGGCCAGTGACTCTGCCTGTTCACAAGGAGCAGTGAGCTTTGGCTGCACCATTACATGTGGGCTCTCCTTCCTCATTAGACCAGGACTGGCCACCACTGTGGGAGAAGAGTCCAGTTTACCAGTGGTGGAGTCATACTGTCCCTCGCTCCCACTGCCACCATCTTTGGGCAATAAAGAAAAATAGAGGTGAAAACAAGTTTTAGTGTCAGATCTACTTCTTCCTGGACCATGTGGTTCTTGATAAATTTATTCATTTGGTGCCCTCAGGATGCAGCAATACATTAAGCCCTGCAGATTGTTCAGAAATGATTTAGGCATAAAGCTTCTGTCAACGAATTCATAAGAGATTAATATGAAGGAGAGGCTGCTGAGACTTCTAAGAGTGATCAAGGGTGTGGGCCTTCTACAGAGAGAGAGATTGTTTCTTGTCAGGGAGATGCTTTAATCTTTGGGTCTCCATTTGGTAGGAACTTCATTTGTTCATTCAGTCAGCCAATACATATTGAGAACTTGCTAGGTGTGAGGTGCTGTGTAAGGGGTAGGAATACAGTGAACAAGAGAACATGATCAGCCCTCACCCATAAGAATGTACAGTCTAGTGAGGCAGATGTATATGAAACTAATCTGTAAATGTGTACACTTACACATACACACATGTTCGTATAACATGATTTACAAAAAGGGTTAGGATGCAAGAGTCAGAGTGAGGGATCTGTCCCTGGATGGGGACAATAAGGGGTCAGTTCAGGGGGACTTCCTTGAGCTCTGAAGTTTCACCTGAGAATGGGAGATTCAGAACTTGGTGACAGAAATTGTGGAGCTCACTGTGTCTTTGCTGATCCTTCAGCAAAGGAAGTGAGATTGTTTCTAGCTTTTCTGTTTGGGGTGCTTCTCTGTCAACTAAAAATCTTCATCCTTCAAATATTGCATCATTTGTGTATACTTCATTCATTCACTTACTCATGACCCACTCCTCGAGTGCCTGTGATGGGCAAGCGTCTGTCCTAGGAGCCGTGTGCTGGGCCAGAGTTAAATCTGAGAGATCATGTGTGGCATTTCTCATGGATTGAGATGTCTGAGTGTCATTGTTTTGAGAGAGCTAGTGGCATGGTTTATAAGGCTGTTTTTCATTTTCTCCATACAGGACAACAGCTTTGAGCAGTTCATTATTAATTATTGTAATGAAAAGCTGCAACAAATCTTCATTGAACTTACTCTTAAAGAAGAGCAGGAGGAGTATATACGGGAGGTAATGTTGAAATGCTTTTTTAAAGTGTTGGTCCTTTTTTACTCGTAATATAAATTCTAATTCAGAAGATAGTCTAAACAAGAAGCCATATTCAAAAGGCTACATACTGTATGATTCCATCTGTCATTCTAGAAGAGGCAAAGCTATAGAGACTGATTATCTATAAGAAGCTATAGAGTCAGGGATTGCCAGGAGATAGGAGTCGTGAGGGGGTTGTGGCTGCAAAGAGACAGCACAAGGGAATTTTGGGGACTGATTATGGTGGTGGTTGCTTGACAGTATACATTTGCCAAAACTTAGAGAACTGTATACCAAAAAAGTCAGTATCACTGTAAGTAGATTTGAAAATATTTTGAGACTTTGTTCAATATAAAAAAGTATTGGGTATTCAAATTTATAGTAAAAATAGGTAACAGTTATTGAGTCCTTACTACATAGCAGGTATTATATTAAGTGCTATGTATGGATTATCTCATTTAATGTAATCTTAAAACAACCAGAAGTAGTGTTTGCAGAGTCTTTTCATCATTAATTTAAAAATATATATTTGCTTTTCACCCTTTTATTTTTTAAAATAGCCAGTCTTTTTCCAAGTGTAAAATTAGTTATTTCAAAAAATAAAAAGGAATTGTTATGTTTATATTTTTATTTCCTTTTTTGTTTATTTGCCTTAATATTTTAGTAATGATATTACGTGTTTTCCTTTATTTTCTTAGTATCATTTTCAGCCATTAAGGACACTGAATTCTCTTTTATCTTTCTTTCCATATAGATTTTTCTAATGTGATTGTTATCCCCAGTGGCTTAGTAAAACAACCCATTTACTCAAAAGCTAAATCATAAATATTTCATCTTTGTTTTAGAGTACTCATTATGCTTCAGAAATGTTTTATACTTGTCTGGCACCTTTTAGTAACATAAATATTCTAAAAGCACGATTCATTCTTTTCCTGTCTTCTCCTCATGAAGAGAATGCCCAAACTTTGATGGGTAACTGAAAACAGTTTGTACAGATTGTTTAAAACACTTCTAAGAATATATAGGAAGATTCCTAGCTTGCTGTATGAATAGAAGACAAATAAATGTTTACAGTTATGGACAGAATGTAAGTAGACACAGAAAGATTACATTTGGCTTTATGGATTTGGCTTTGTAGCCACTGTTAGAACCAGTGGATAGATTTTCACGTCTTTCCTTATGTTGAAAATACTTTGTGGTAGCGCTGGCCTTTTTTTTTTTTTTTAAACACTTCAAAGAGTTAACTTCCCTACAACACAAGATTGACTCTAAAATTAATTTTTTTCCTTATGATTAGAGGTTCAGAACAGAAGAATCTAGGCTTTAAATTCTTGGGATCAAGTTCTAACTTATTTCCTTATAAACATTGTAAACATACACAAAGTAATATTGACCCAGGGGCCTGTTGAGTAAATATTTGGCCCAGGGCCAGTGAAGTGCATGGGAAATTGCTGCAGATGGGAGAGTGAAATGGAAGGCAGTCTCAGAACAGGTCAAGGGTGTTTGCTTCAATCAAATTATGTCAGTGGTAGGCAGCTGCATTGAGAAAGTTTTGGGAACTGCCTGTGACATTTGCAGTACCCATTCTATAAAGAAAATAAATTCAGAGAGGAAGGGAAATATGATAAGATGGGCAAAGTCTGTTTTATGGATGGTAGTGTCGTGGCTTCATCTTGTGTCATTGGATTTTGTTCTGTTTTGTCTTTTAGGATATAGAATGGACTCACATTGACTACTTCAATAATGCTATCATTTGTGACCTAATAGAAAATGTGAGTACTTAGGTACAGTTTTCTAAAGAATGTTTTAGTCCTATAATTCACCCTTATAAATGTTCTCAGTGCCTCAATGTTAAGCATTAGTATTTTCACTGTTATATATATGTATACACACACACACACACACACACACACACCCACCCCCACACCCACATATGTTAAGGAACTGCAGAGTTCTAGAGATTTTATTGTAGCCCTAAGAGATCATACACAGTTCTTGAACACATACATAGACAGCTGGATGTTTTGATACTTAGCCAGGATCCCCTGTGGCCATTATCACAACACTCTTTTATGACCTTCAGACACCAGGCCTTAAAGGTACCAGCCTTTCTTGTATGGTTGGAGCCCAGGTCTATTCCATGACTCCTGGGCATGTGAGTACTGATCAGTGTGGGCTCTGAGCAGCCATCCAGTTTTTTGCCAAATCAAAATATCCATTTCATTCCCAAAACTCTAATGACCTCTTAACATACTATTCACCGGGTATTATATTAAGTTTAAGAGACATAAAGGGACAACCTCTGGAGCTGAATTAAGTGAGACCCCAGAAGTGGCTTAAGTGCACCTGTAGCATTGATTCAGATCATACACGCAGAGGGCATTGCATGTGTGACTGCAGGTGGCCAGGGACCTGGAATTTTTCAGATGACCCAAGTATGTGCATATGCAAAAAGGCTTAAAGTGTGAAAAATTATTGGATAATTTCGAGTAAGCTTTCTGAGTCCACGATTTTTGTTTTTAGATCATATTCCGTAGTTTATTGTAAATGAATTAAATGTAGGAAGACTGATTTTGTGTGTGGAAAACAGGAAACTAATTTATGCTTAGGATTACTAATACCTGACTTTGAATAAGTAATTTGAAACAGTGTATAAGCTTTATTATCCTGCAGTCTTTTTAGCAAGACCAGTTTAGTGAGATGAGTGCTGTGTTTCAGGAATACAGTCACATGCTCTGAATGAATATTAAATCATTTTCTACTCATCTTTTACAAAGCTTTTGGGAAATATGTAATTAGCCAGTATTTTTTTTCTCAGTATTCAAGATATTCCTAAAAGTTGTTTCTCTGATTAAATTAAACATTAAAAACAATATTCTAAGGCATCACTATTTTTCAATAAGAAATAAACTGTGTTTCAAAAAATCTGAACAGTGTTGAATGGGAACACTAATATTCCACATAAGCAATTCAGATCTCTGATTTTGGCTCTGAAAAGTGAATTTCCTGAAAATTTTCCTGGTACATTTTGTGAAGGAGGTAATTTGCTATGGGAATCTTAATTTTCAGAATTTCTGGTTAGTATGTTTTCCTTGATAAATATAACCTTGCATTTAATTATTCTCTTTTAAGAAGGGGAGAAAAAGAACAGTGGTAATGCACTTAATTTAACTAGATTATCTCAGCCAAAAATCCCCTTGCTATATGATTGAAGAAGCTCATGTTCACATAGGAACCTGGGTATATAAAGGAAATGTTTCCTTTCAGCATCATTAAACAATAATGTTTGTGCTGGGGATGTTATGAACACACTTGATTCCTGAGAGTCCACACTTCCCCAGGGTTTTGTGTGGAATGAATAAATGCTGGTCAGAGGATGTCGTGGCCTTGTGAGCAGAAGGGGAGAGGAACAGAGGACTTTGCCTGGGTGGAAGTAGGTGGGGTTGATGGTCAGTGGAGTGGATTGTTTTTGGAATCAAGACTTATGACCCCATAGGGGCAGTCCATGGAGTAGCAGTCTTTATTTAGCAAAGTAGAAGCTTCCTGACTTCTGATTCAGTTTAGGGCTGATTACTCTTGGAATAAAAATGACCACAGGGTCTAGATATGCAACAAATACATTTTCACTTATGTTTAACATCCATTTAGAAATTCCACATGAATTTCTAAAATCTAAATCTATATGAAACAGATATTCTTGAAATCAGCTTGATTGCAGTGATTGTTAAAAACAGCATCTCAAATCACAGCATTTTTTTCTAGAAAATAAACTTTATTTTGAACACATGAACAATTTGGAAACAGAAAACGAGTTTCCTTCTTAAGAGTGAATCAAATAATGGCCTTAGAAGACTGCTTTGTGATTTGAGACATGTTATAGAGGCTGTATTGTCACATTCATTTCTGCTTTTAGATTTGTTTTTAAATCTTTGAGGTCCAACTTGTCTTTTTCTAAGAGTATAAATTTCAGTCATCATCAGGCTAAGGTGTCTGAGGCAACTCCTAGGTACTGTTGTTCTGTGTGGGGAGAGGGAAACCAAGAAGACACACTCTTCCCAACCACACCACCATACACACACCTGGGATCCTTCGGGAAAGAGCTGATTCCTGTGGCTTTTGTTATTGTTTCGATTCTCTGCTTTTTGTTATAACTGAACAGACTTTTCTTGTGACTAAGTTGATTGTGTTTGATGGTGTAATTAGGAATAATTATTAAAACAATACAGTGAGGAAGGAAGGAAACTTTATTTCCGTTTTCCCAGAACACAAATGGAATCCTGGCCATGCTGGATGAAGAGTGCCTCAGACCTGGCACAGTCACCGATGAGACCTTCTTAGAAAAGCTGAACCAAGTATGTGCCACCCACCAGCACTTTGAGAGCAGGATGAGCAAGTGCTCTCGGTTCCTCAATGACACGTCTCTGCCTCACAGCTGCTTCAGGATCCAGCATTATGCTGGAAAGGTATGGGGGAGCTGTGAGCACCCAGTCAGGCCTGCCAAGTTATCCCTGCGAGGAGGCTGTACCTCAGAGATGGGTGTTCGAAACCCCATTAACTTGTGAGGAAAAATTGAGCTGCTAAAGTGGTTGAATCAATAAATGTTCAATAGAAATAGAATCTGGACCATGTTGACTAAAATCTTATTAATGTAGAAAATCGAAAGCAAAGCTAATGGACTTAATGAAGAGTCTAAATATATTTTTGAATCATCTTTATTATTTTCAAACTCTAAGCTATCCTATAAAAAATACCAATTAACACTATTGAAGGAGATTTGCCAGTACAAATTAAGAGTCAATAAAGACTTAAGGCTTTAAAAACACAAGCCATTTAGCAAAAATAATGAATTCTTTGAGATTTTGAAATGACCTTAGGGAAAATATTTACCTTTTTTAAAAAGCACTTATTTATTTGGTTAATATTTGGGGGAATTAATTTTATGTCTAATATATAAAGACAATGCTAAAAACAATCTTAATTGATTAATCTTTAGAATCCTGAAAGAATATTGATTAGAGCTAATGCTTCCTTTTTCATAAAATTGCAAACTTCAAAGGGAAAAAAACTTCTTGATTATACATTTGTAAAAAGTATATAGTACCTGAATTACCTTTAATTTCAAAATGTTAGAACTTGGTACTTTATTTTTTTTATTAGCCTATATTATTAAAAGATAATTTCTGATCAGCTTTTCTGCTGCTTCAGGATATTTATGAAAATGTTAGTATTGTTTCTATTTTGCCCCATCTACTTTTAAACAGACTAGAATTGGTATATGAAAACTAAAAAGTAAAAGTAAAACCCCAGAATATGTTCAGACTCTTAAAAAATGCAAAATCCATTGAAAATGTTATGATAACATTTTTGGAGTTTATTCTTGCGAATCCTGAATGGTAATAGAATTTATTTTGATCTTGTCTGTGATTTAGACAGATGGAATTTAAACTTAGAGGCGAACTCATTATGAGAGTGTGACTAACGTGTCAGGGATTTTTTGATGGTGAAGGAAGTGGCTGCAATGTAGATAGTCTTGGAGTATTTTTAATAGTTGTTTGACATTATAGCATGCAGTGTGCCTGTCATTGAGTTACATGTGCTGCTTATAGGTGCTGTACCAGGTGGAAGGATTTGTTGACAAAAACAACGACCTTCTCTATCGAGACCTGTCCCAAGCCATGTGGAAGGCCAGCCATGCCCTCATCAAGTCTTTGTTCCCCGAAGGGAATCCCGCCAAGATCAACCTGAAAAGGCCTCCTACAGCAGGCTCACAGTTCAAGGCATCCGTGGCCACTCTGATGAAAAATCTACAGACCAAGAACCCAAACTATATTAGGTATTTCTGGCACATAAAACTTTCACAGTTCAAATGTGAGAGCACCCCGAAGGAATATCATTTTTCGCTTTGCTTCAATCTGAGTGTAGCCGAAGCAGAGGGTAACTAAAATACTTACAGATTAAATAATACCTTATCTGGGATTGGCTTAAAAAATGCTCCACTGTCCTTTCCCCTAAAGTAAGAAAGCAAAAAAGTAAAGTGTGGTGGAGAAGATAGTAGATACTTAATGAAGCTCAGTGGTTGACACCTAGGGGTTTTCAACTTTCTGTATGTTTATTATTATTTTTTTAATGGCAAGTTAAAAAACAAAATGTATGTTTTTTCTGGTCAGTGTTTTGCAGAAAACTCTTGTTGGCTTCATTTGGGATTCTTGTTCTATTAGCTTAGAGCACAGCATTGAAGCAAGTGCTTTAGTTAACAGCTCTGGCACTTCTTAGGAGACATGCACTTTTTTCTTCCTTGTGAGAGGTGTAGGCCTGGAGAAAGTAATGATTCCTAAAGCAATCTGAATTTTTTTCAAGGCAATAGAAAGACCTTCTTAAAAGGGACTGGGCGTGGTGGCTCACACCTATAATCCCAACACTTTGGGAGGCGGAGGCGGGTGGATCACCTCAGGTCAGGAATTCGAGACTAGCCTGGCCAACATGGCAAAACTCTATCTCTACTAAAAATATAAAAATTAGCCGGGCGTGGTGGCGGGAACCTATAATCCCAACTACTTGGGAGGCTGAGGCAGGAGAATCGCTTGGAGGCAGAGGTTGCAGTGAGCCAAGGTCGTGCCACTGCACTCCAGCCTGGGTGACAAAACAAGACTCCATCTCAAAAAAAAAAAAAAAAGGGAAAAAGGCTTCTGGGCTCTTCTCTTTTTCTGCTTCTAGGGCATCTTAGACAGAACTCTGTCTAGATTTAATAAAGACCAACTAGGATTAGAATTTGCTATGTGTGTATTTGGTGAGCTAAATAATAGAAGGTATGTGTCTGGTGGGTCAGATTTCATAGAGCACACCCATACCCACAAGTACCTTCTATAGTTGTCTTTGAAAATGCAGTTATGAGGAAACTAGAGTGAAGAATATTTTTGTGTTTAGTGTGTGTGCCTGATATTTATATTTACAGAAATGTAAGTAGACAAACCCTCTGGTTTGATTGCAGTCAGATTAGAACATATGTTGGAGAGGATCCTAGTTTAAAAAAAATCCAAGAAAGTTTCTGTGATGAGTTGCTTTTGTTATTCTCAATTGAATGAATTTTTTTTGCATCTTAACTATATTTTATTGAGGTATCATTTATGTGAAGTGATATGCACAGATCTGAAGTGAACAGTTCAATTTTTTTTTAACCATTATATGTACTTTAGTAACCACCACCCAGGTTAAGATGTAAAACATTTCCATTACCTCAGAAAGCTTCTTCATTCCCCTCCTTTTTTTATTTCTACAGCTTTTCTAAGAAATCTTAATTAATAAACCCCAAGGTTGTGAATATATTATCGTATATTTTCTTCTAGAAGCTTTATAGTTTCAGATTTCATATTTAGGTCTGTTTCCCCCCCATGTAGATATCCTGTTGCACTAACACCATAATGAAAACAATCTTCTTTTCCCATTGATTTGCTTTGTGGTCTTTATTGCTAATCTGTTGAATGTATATGTAGGGGTCTGAACTTACTAGGCTGTTCCATTTATCTATTTGTCCATCTTTATTTAAGCCAAAGAGTAGACATTATTTTTATAAATGGTAAAAGAGAAAGCATAGTAACACTGATGCCAAACTAGCTAAGATGTAGTTGTCCACCTAAGTGTGTAATTTCACAGTTGTAGTTAGGCAGCCATAATCATGAATGTTTAAATATTAGTTAGGACACAGGGATTGCTGCAGTATGATCCAAAGCTAGCAATGATTTAAGCAAGATTGATGTTTATTTCTTAAGTAACTTCTAAGTATGAGGACTCCAGAGCTGACAGGGCAGCTCCTTCTGTTTTGTGGCTCTGCCGTTTCCTGGGCGTGTTCCTCGTCTGCATGGAGGAAGATGGCTGTCACCATGTCAACATTTGCAGCCAGCAGTAAGCTGGAGGAGACGAAGGGGAGTGCCCATCCCTTCTTTTAAGAACACTGACTAGAGGCTGCAGACGTTACTTCCCCTCTGATCCTAGTGGCCAGAAGTTGCTCACCTGGCCACATCTACTTGCAAAGGAGGTTGGGAAATAAAGTTTTTCCCTGGGCAGCAAAGTGCCCTGTTAAGAAAGGAGAACAGATATAGGGAGGAAACAGTGTTTTTTATCTTTTTATTGAGGTATAATACACATACATTAAAGTGCATGGATCTTAACTGTACAGCTTCTTGAAGTTTTACAGATATATGTACTTGTGTTACCCCATCCAGACCAAGTGGTAAAACATTCCCGTCAGTCCAGAACGTTCCCTTGTGTCCCTTGCATGTTGATCCCCCACTACTCCCTCTCCCCAGAGGTAACAGCAATACTGATTTTTAACCATGGGTTAGTTTTGCTTGAACTTGGTATAAATGGAATCATAACTACAGCATGTACTCTTGTGTTGGGCTTCTTTTCACTCAATGAAATGTCAGTGATACTTGTCCACATTATTGCATTTATTAGTGTGTTCTTTTTAAAATTACTGTGCCTGCAGTATTGTATTTATTTTTAGGTGGTTGTAAAATGATTTGAAATAATTTCAAAAGTAATGACTAGGTTTCTTAAGAATAACAAATAATTGTTTTGCTATGAAACAGTTATATATAATACTTTGTGAAAACATAGACAATTATATCCATAAGAGGCAGTTTATAACCTAAAATCTTTGTCATCTTTAAGGTGTATCAAACCGAATGATAAAAAAGCAGCACACATATTCAACGAGGCTCTAGTGTGTCATCAGATCAGGTACCTGGGGCTTTTGGAGAACGTCCGAGTGCGGAGGGCAGGCTACGCCTTCAGGCAGGCCTATGAACCTTGCCTAGAAAGATACAAAATGCTTTGTAAACAGACGTGGCCTCACTGGAAAGGACCAGCCAGGTAAGAAATTCAGTGACCATATTTAATAATGAATGTTTTAAGTGGTCAAATAATACGGTTTTTTTTCACATGCTGTTAGATAAAACAGAATTTTATGAAAAACTGGATGTAACCTCTGTTTTGGACCTTATTCCATTAGGATACCGTTTTGTGCTAAGGTCAAAACAAGACTTACCAAATCCACATTGGGACTTGTATGGCAATAATATTAATTTTTAGAATATGCCCAAGGTAGGTTGGTAGGAGGTGGTTTGTGATTTGATACATTTATATTTGTGTAGAAGCATAGAAGGGTGGAATTAGAGACAGGTTGGATTACCACTTGTCACTTTTCCCATGAAGAATTTGGCTGCAGAGAGAATCAGTGGATGGGTGAAGGTCCCTCTCTTTGCCTATATCTATACCAGTTAATCAATAGACGATAACGAGCAGGTAGGATTCACAGTGTCAGCATTACTGCTAGGAGAACTGGATTAGAGAATGTAGCTTGGACCCAGGGCCATACAGCTTTCAGCTGGTCTGTCCTGAATTGCATTTACTCATCCAGTCCCAGACGGAGTGCTGGACACCGCAGGCCCAGTGGTGCATCCCCATGTCTTGTGAGCTCTCCACAGGCAGAGAGAACTGTGTACTGACGGGCGGCTGCTGCAGGAGAGTAATCAAGCCTTATTCCTTCTGCCTTCACCAGAGAGGTTGCTCCTCTGCAGGCTGAAGAAGGCTTGCCCCTGAATACTGCTGGAGGGCTGACATGCCTGTTTCATTTCCTAGGCAGGAAATGGGCGATTTTCATTTAACTGTACTGGTATTGCCTACACATTATTCTCAGTGCACCTGGCCTTTCACAGGAACATCAACAAACTTAGGACGCTTACCTTGTACTATAAGAAGATCTAGAAAGTCCAGATGTATGGTGCGGTCTCTGATGCCTAATTTAGTACCGTAATTTAATGTAGGATTTGGGTACTGTTTCAGTTCCCATTGCTAATTTCCGGGCTATTATGGTAAACAGGTACCATAATACAGAATGTGTATTCACTCCCTGCCTGGTATCTAGTCTGCAGGTGGGTGGAGTGAGGTTTAGTTCTAAAGACTGATGTTGAAACCGGGGTCCAGGATGGAGAGGTCAGGGCCAAGTCCAGTTCTTGCTCCTACTGTGTAAGGCCCACGTTCCTTAGCGTCCCGTTGGTCTAGGACTGTTTCTTGGTCTCTGCTTTTATTCTCAGGGGCAGAGACAATGTTTAAAATATTTTCAGGAATTAACTGAGTGAGTTTAAAATAGATCTGAGTTTCTTGCACACCCTCCTGGCCAAGGTTGGTACATCATTATAGGTATTTTTGATACAAGTATTGCCTCTACTAATGAAATCAAGAAATTGGCTTTAATACCACATTTTCTTAGAATACATAGTTCTGAACCCAAATTTACTTTTTCAGTGTTTACTGGATTTCGTTTAATTTGTGGAAAGTTCTTTGATAGATGGATGATTGCTGAAAGAGCAATTACACTTGGAAATGAAGCCATGTTTTATACCACTGAGAACCTGATACCATGATAGAAGATAAAACTATTTTTGTAACTCAGAAAACTCACTGTTTTTGTTTTTATTTTTTTAGGTCTGGTGTGGAGGTCCTATTTAATGAACTAGAGATTCCTGTGGAAGAATACTCCTTTGGTAGATCAAAGATATTCATCCGAAACCCAAGAACAGTATGTAACCAAAACCTTTACACTCTGAATTTAAGTTGGAATTGTATAGGAAAGTTCTTAAAATACATTTAACTTTATAACATTATATGAGGGGCCACCACGAATGCCACAAAACTCTTGTTTATCTACAAATAACCAAGAGGCAGGGACAGATAAGGGTAAGGGGTAGTGGAAGAATGCGTATTTTTTATGAACCATCAAAGTCTTTGCTCTGACAGATTGTACAACACTTAAGAAATCACAAAGAAACTGTTAGGACAACAGTACAACATTCATAGCAACTGCAGGTAAATTCAGTCTGTATTTGTAATACCTGAATTATACGTTAATTTTAAGAACTACAGCCCCATTATTTAGAGATACAGGGAAGCACTAAAATGAAAAATTTTTTTAAGTAAAAAAAAATACTTTTAGCATTCTACCTCATAGAATCCCAAAGAAATCTTTTTGTCAATGAATAGATGAGTGTGAAGTATAATGAGTATAGCAGATGACTGGTAATTTGGAAACGTTAAGATTTTGGAAAGTATTTAATTCATTTAAGGGAATTTTCCAGCATCTACCTTCCATTAGTAATTTGCATCCTCATAGACAGTGTGAAGGTAAACTTAAGCTCAATTCAGCCCGTCTCTGATTTGTCATAAATTCTGAATCACTGGAATAAAAATTGTAAGTCTTTCATGAATTCATCAAAATAATTTTCTCATGGACCATTATCCATATCATATATAATGCATATGGTTATTCAGTTCTTTTTTTCAATGTAATTGACTCCAACATCATGGCATTTTGTCTCCTGAAAATTCCTTTCCTGTATGCTGTGAGGTTTCAGAGGATTTTTGATAAGTCCATCTATCATTTCTTGTTAGTTATTCAAATTAGAAGACCTGAGGAAGCAACGCCTGGAGGACTTGGCCACTCTCATTCAGAAGATATATCGGGGGTGGAAATGCCGCACACACTTCCTGCTAATGAAAAAAAGCCAAATTGTGATTGCCGCCTGGTACAGGAGATATGCGGTAAGAGTCTCAGTCATTTTAAATCAGTAATAACAATGCTAATTTGCCAACATTTATTATGTACTTACCATGTATGTGATTTTTACATACTTAATTCTGCCAACAACCTCATGAGATAATGGATGTTCTTAATGGTTCTTTTTTTTAAAGATGAGAAAACTAAGACACTAAGCTGTTAAGTAATTTGCCCACAGCCACATAGCTATAAGTGGTAGAGCTGGGATTTGAATCCAAGACAGTATTAGAGCTCACGTTCAGTGTACCACACCGCCTTTCACTGATCTAGCTGTATTTGGTTGGAAATAACATTTGTAATTTGGTCATCAGATTGGAAGAGACAATATCCTTTAAGCTTTTGATTTGGTTGGGCTAGTTTTTCAAAGTAATTGGCTATTCTTTATTGTAGAAGCTTTAAAAGTGGCTTTAATTCCAGAAAGCTAATGCCATGTTTTTGTAGATTTCTGGTTTTGGTTAAAGGATTGCATTCTCTTTAGTCCTTAGGTATCTGGCTCTATTAACTACAGGGAAAGATTCAATAATAAATAATGTTTACCTAGTTAATATGAAGTTTCTTTTTGTCATTTCCTTCCTCACTTGATTGTAGAGGTTTTGTTGAAGGCATACCACAGGTTTGAGAGAAGCCTGAAGGTTTGCCTCAGGGTTAATTGAAACTTGGGCTGTGTTCTCACAAAATGAATTAAGTTTGCACTCACATCTCCTTTCTTATATTCTTCCTCTTTTTCAGCCATAAAGAGACTTTGCTCTAGGGCTGTATATAATCAAGACATAATTTACGCTGACCTATTCTCACATGATACATTTTAGTTTATTATTTCCAAGTTTTATAAATTAATGAGGTATTTAAGTGATAAAGCTAAAGAAAATCAGCTTGAGAGTATCTTTACAATGGCTCATGCTAGTTAAGGTTATAACCAGCAGTGTGTAAGTCTTAAAATATGAGTCTGCCCAGCCATGTGACTGATAGAGTCATTCATATGCATTCTGCAGAGGCACTTTGGACTGTTGTCACCCAGCCTGGTGGCCGTGGAGTCTCCTCTGTACACATAGTACCACTCCTTAACTCTGCTGCAGATTCATAATGCTGTTTTCTGTTTGCCTGAGAAAGGGAGGACCAACAAGTAAACAGTCCTCAAGGAGCCCTTTTTATAATTTCTTATTTTGAGGTCATTAAGAAAAGTTTACAAGTGTGCTGGATTCATCTGTCTTGAATTCTACAAATATTTTTGAAGCACGTTAGCAAGGTGGACAAAACAACCTAATTCCTGACTTCCTAAAGTTTATATCTAGTGAAAGACAATATGCATTTAAGCAAACAAATAATCAGAACAATTATAGACTGTTGTAAGTGCTAGGAAGGAAATAGAGAACTGACATAAAGAATAATGGGGAGGCGGGATGTGACCTAAGCTAGAGTGGTCAAGGAGAAACTTCGGGGAGGGGCCATTTGATCAGAAGGATGAGAAAGAACAGGCAAAGCAAAGGAAGCTCAAGTACTATTTGTACCTTTTCTCCCAATATAAAGCTTTTATATCACCAGATTTTAAAAAGTCACTATTTATCATTAGTTCATGATGTCAGGAGTTATGAGCAATATTAATTTGTAGAATGAAAACTAATAATGGCCCCAGTTTTAGAGAATGCATTAACTTTGCTCTAGTGTTACATCTCTTTCAAAATTTGAACTACATACCTCAACCACTTCACTACATGTTACTCAAGCCAGTGATTAAACTCATTATTTTCCCTCAACCAGATAACTCAAAAGATTTCTTGAATGCTCCTTTTTAGTTGCTGATTACTTTTAAGTTATTCCATATTTTGTAATATTTCATGTTTCCTAGAGATGAATTTTCAAGTGAGATATACTTATTTTCAAGACATTTATTAATTAAAAAAGAAAACACAGAGGTACCAAATGGATGTCAGAGTGATGGTCAGATACTGTAGCTGTTCTACAGCTACGTCTGTGGAATATTACTCTGGGGAGAATCCTAGAGATTTTCCACCTCATTTAACAGCTGGGGAAACTGAGGCCCAGAGAAGGTGAGTGGCTTGTCTGAGGTCCCAGGGTCCTCTTGGATTTTCTCCCTGGCATCCTTTTTTGTTCCTCTGCCCATCTATTGATACCATCACCCATTACCTCTGATCTTCCAAGACATAGCCTGGAAGCCTGGGAAGGCATCTCTCCCGCCTCAGAGAATGGGGGCTGAGCCAGCTAGCACTTCTAACATGAGGGATTCACAATGTAACTTTAGTACTTTGAAATGCTGTGAATTTTCATTAGGGATGCCCATGTTTCAGTGTATATTCCAAAGTGAATACTGTAAAAGCTCACTTTTCTAGGGAGTATTCCAGCAGCCTCCACTCCAGGGCATCAGCCCTAGAAGTAAGAAAGGCCTCTGGGCATTGAGCTTGTTGAGCCAGAGCTGGGAGCCTCACTAGGTCTTCTTTGACCTTCCCCACCTGGAAGTAACCTCTGCTGCCTCTGAGCCTGACTGTTGTGCTCTCTGTGCTGCGTCTCTCCCAGGGTACTGTTTATCCTTTATACTGTTGACCTGTGTCCACTTCTACTCCTTGAGGGCAGGGATGCAGTCAGATGCACATTTAGATCTTCATGGTTCTATTAAAAGGCTTTATGCATAGTAGAGGCTCAATATATAAATATTTAGTTGACTGATAGCAATTTACTTAAATTTTTAGCTGATTTTCCAGCTTGAGGCAGAGTAAAAGTAGCAAACCTAAAAGAAACTAGGGAGGTTTAGAGGTGGGTCCAGTAAGTAGCATGGTGAGAAATGACACCAAGAAGAAAGAACACTCAAAAGCAGATGCAGAACTCAGTGGGTTTTCTTTCATTCAGTATGCATTTACTGAGTATCTGCCGTGTGTGGAACCCTGTATTATAACAGCATGAGACAAAGAGAATAATGATAATAATGCTGTGTCCTGAGTCATTTAGGAATTATTTTATTTAGCATCCTTAAAGCATAGTTTGGATTAACTGTAATAATATTGGATTGTTTGATATTTTGGTTTCTTTATGTATTGGTTTCCAGAAGGAGTATGGATAATTAAGAGTCAGTTAGACGAAGTGAGCAAATACCCTTTCTCAATCCTTGTATGCGTTACAGATATGTAACTACAACTGCCAATATCTTCCCCTTTTATCCTACAGCAACAAAAGAGGTACCAGCAGACAAAGAGTTCCGCCTTAGTAATTCAGTCTTATATCCGGGGTTGGAAGGTGAGTTTAAAAGAAGTATGCTTTATTTATTTTGGGTTTTCTGGTTTTTCACAAAGGATAATGTCTTTAGGCTCACCCTGCAGAGGAGGGGCTCCTCTGTCTCCTGCCTCGCCTGTAAACAGTCAGATGGAAAGAATAAATATTATGGGCCAAACGGGGACCCTGGTGACCATGTCTTGGCCACTTCCTTCTAACCAGCTTTCTTTAAAAGCGCTTTGTTCTCTGAGCAGGAAGTCCTTGAAATAATACCTGTACATGATTTCAGTATCCCTTTGCCCCGTGTTTTCGAGAAAAGCTGTGGTACAGAAGGCTATCTCACAGCCATTGCTTTCGTACTCAGAACCCCTATCCCAGTGACTTCCGTAACTGCCCAGTAACCATCTTGCAGGCTACCCATCACGATTGAAAGATCCTGAGATCTGGCCAGGTCTAGTGATGGGGACATGGAGGAGCCGTCACAGTGGACAGCGTGGTTGCAGGTCCTTCCTGCCAAGGCTTGGTTCAAGGGTCAATGAACTACGGGCCACAGGCTACATCTAGCCTGCTGCCTGTTCTCATACAACCTGCAAGCTAAGAATGGTTTTTATATTTTTAAACCGTTGTTTTTAAAAAAGCAAAAGAAGATGATTTCATGACATATGAAAAGTATATGGAATAGAGATTTCAGTGTACATAAATAAAGTTTTATTGGAACACAGCCACATTCATTTATTTCACAGATTGTCTGGCTGCTGTAGCACTACAGTGGTAGAGTCAAGTAGTAGCGACAGACTGTGTGACCTTCAGAGCCAAAAGCAGTTACCATCTGGCACTTTACAGAAAAAGTTTACTGATCCCTGATCTAGGTCAACGATACTTCAGAGCCTGTTCTGACCACTTTCCTGTGAGGAGACTTTGTGGTATGGTCTGGATCCAGAGGGGTAGTGCCCAGGCCTGGAGCCCTTTCAGAGGGTAGACGCTGGGTCCCGAGTCCAGCAACACTGACTGACCTTGCCCAGGCCCTCGACAACTTAAGGGCTTAGCAATTGTCCCACAGCAAATGGCAAAACACAAATCTGAACATGTAGAGTAAGTGAAACTGCTGCCTGCAGGCTCTTCCTTGGCCTCATGGCTGGACCTTGGGGCCCTATTTATAGGCTAGAGACCTTAGAGGAAGGACCCAAAGTCCATCTTGAAACCAGGTGTCCTCCTGGCCCCCATAAAATCTGTTTCCAGCAACTAATGGAAAGAAGCCACTGGTTTGGGATCAATGAGATCATTTTGGTTTTGGAGTTTTAAAAATATCTTGAATAAAAAGGATAGCTACAGTTACATTCCAGGCAATAATAATGAAAGAGATACAGTGGCCTTTAGAGGATCATTGGAATCCTCTGGCCCCCTTCTGAGAACTGTTTCATCCCACAGATGTGTGCCAGCTTGTGGTGCTGTAGTCAGATTTTTCCCATTGTGTATCAGGGTACGGGAAGCTGCTGTTCCAATCAAGTGGAAACCCATGCTTAATGATGTCTTCATTGTCCACCTTCTCATAGTCAGTTTGGGGCTAGTCATCTTCGCCTTCTTTAACCTGTTGATTTGTCACAATAGCATGGGTGTTAGGACGATCATCTCTTCAGGTTTTTTTTTCAAGTCACTGTCAATTCCATTTTTTTAAACGTTCTCTCTTTTGGGTGATTCTGCCCTTCAGGCTCGAAAAATTCTGCGGGAACTGAAGCATCAAAAGCGCTGTAAGGAAGCAGTCACGACCATTGCTGCATATTGGCATGGGACCCAGGTAGGCCAGAGACCCCAAGGAAGGCGGTGGGTCAGCAGTAACGTCATGTGGAACCATGAACCCTCGGCTTCAGGGGCAGAAAATGTTTCACTGGCTTGAGCTACTGAGCACGTGTTTGCCTCTTGCTCTTTCCAACATTGGTTGTGGGGTGGTGGCACATGCTTTTGCGTTTACCATTTGGTGGTGACTAGTGTCTCTCTTTTTCTTTCTTCATTGAAAACCAGCAGTAACCTTTCCTGCCTTAAACTTTTCTGTAACTCCTTTTCAAATGCATCACAGGCGCGAAGGGAACTGAGACGGCTGAAGGAGGAGGCTAGGAATAAACATGCTATTGCAGTTATTTGGGCTTACTGGCTTGGATCTAAGGTACTTGATGCACATATCCCAACACTCCATCCTGGAATTCTGCAATAATCAGTCCTTACCTCTAGCCTATTAGGGGATGAATGACTACAATTAATAGTGGCTCACACTGGTGCATGTCCTAGCCGCCAGATTTAACACACCTGGAAACATTGGTTCAGTAGTATGCATAGGAAGCTTAGGCATGCATAGGCCAATAAAACTAATTGCTTACTAAAAAGGCACTAGTATCATTGCTCTTTAAAACAAAACAAAACAAAACAACTCTTAAATAACATGCACGTTTAGGTTCCTGCCCTCCCCATTGATGAATGCTAGCAGTTTTTTAGAGGTTTTCTGGAGGGGCTGCGCATGTTGGGAATGTTCAAGTTTGGGCTTCAGTCGGTCTTCTGCAACATGTTGACAATGGAAGTGCCTCTAACATATGTCTTAAAAATATTAATTTATGAATGAAATTTTTTTTTAGGCTCAGTGTGGCAGCTATTGATTATTGTAAGCAAAATATTACATGTGCAAAGAATTATCATCTGTGATTTAACAGAAAACTATGTTCATGCACTGCTAGCTATAATTGCCACTGAAGAATCCCAGGAATTTCAGCATCAGCTGTTTGTTTTCAGAAACAAAGGCCTCCTGAAATACTCTCACTAATCCCCAGGCATAGTCGTGGGCTCTGTGAACATTTCACATACCCCAAGGGACAAGATTTTTAGATGTTTTTGTTACTTAGAAAATCAAAGGTCATCTTTGCTAAAAATGTGTATTCCAGTTAGAAACACAAACATCAACAGAGTCCTGTGTGTTGAAGTCCACCTTGTCAGTGTTGTAAGCCTATCTTATGAGAAAATGAGAAAAGTCAACATCTGCCTGCATAAAGAGCTAATTTGCCAAAAACTAACCAGAGTTGTTCATCTGTGCTTTTCCTGAAAATCTGTGAAGAACAAACTTGTTCCTCTAGTCAACTGAGGGAAATG
Organism: Pongo pygmaeus; assembly: GCF_028885625.2. Taxonomy (NCBI): domain Eukaryota; kingdom Metazoa; phylum Chordata; class Mammalia; order Primates; family Hominidae; genus Pongo; species Pongo pygmaeus. The sequence goes on from NC_072384.2 coordinate 91,385,725, forward strand.
TCATAGCAAAAGCAAAAGGCCTCTTAGATGGGTCTTGCTAGGATTTCTCCATCCAGTGAGTTCATTTCCCAGTCTCAGTACTATAATATGTTGAACACTCAGTGCCTGTTTGTATCCTTTAGAATAGCTTGCCTAAGATTATTTTTTCCCTAAGAGTAATTTTTAAACCTATAAGTTTAACCTATAATTGCTTCAGTCTTCAGTATATTTTACTTTTGGGACCTTAGCTAAAATTGAATTTTTACACATGCCAGTTTTCATTTTTTGACTGGAAGGAATTTTTGAGTTTTGTTAGTTTTGGTTTTTGTTTGCACTTCAGAGAAATACACTTTTTTCCTCCCAGTTTTCTAAATGATTGTTCACAAGAGTTGTCTTTTTATCCATCCAAAGGGATGAATTCAGACAGGAGTGCATAGCTTCTTCAGCCCAATGTGCTGTCAGCAAAGGGGAGTCTAATGACGTCATTAGGGCTGTTACTCAGAGTTTGAAGGCTTTGATATGGGAGTGAAAGAGTGTGGAGAAGGCAGCGAACAGAGAGAGAGAACAGGGGAGAAAAAAGGAAAGGAATGGAAGTAAGGGGTGGGAAATGATTACATTGGGAACCACACAGATTTCCCTTCTCTGGAACAGAATCTCAGTGCACTGAAAACATAAGCGCTGCACCAGCCTGACACCAATTCTTTGGGTTTAAATTGTTATGCACTGTTCCTCTGTCATTCTGAAATCCTTATTCATAAATTGGCTCTTCTGTTTGGTGGGGTATCTTTTTCTGGTCATTTGTGCTGTCTGCATTGGGCTGTCTCTTTTATTTACTATCTAAAACATTCTAGGCTCGAAGGGAATTGAAACGCTTGAAGGAGGAGGCTAGGCGTAAGCATGCAGTTGCTGTCATTTGGGCTTACTGGCTTGGACTGAAGGTACTTCCTCAACCACTTGTTTCTGTCCAGGGTGAACTTCATAAAGCCTAGCACCTACTAACCCTGAGAAAACGATTGATTATGCTTGCTGATGGTCTGCACAGTCTTGTAGAATGTCATCTTGCTTAATTTTGTGCCTTTTTCAGAAGAAACCTATACACAAATTTTTTTTCTGATTTTGTGATTTCTATTTCTTTAAATAATAGGTTTAATGTAATAGCAATATGGCATGTTTTATTCAAGATACTATGTTATCAAAGTTCTAGTTTGTTATCTTTATGAGTGTAAAGTTGTTTTTTTAAAATCTGTGAGACACAGTTACAATAGTTGAGCTAAAAGCTGCCCTACATCCGCAGTGACCAGCCTAGGGATGCCAGGCTTTTGTTTCCCTTTTTGTGCCAATTCTGCCCCAATAATGGCTGCCTGGAGTAGAGCTTTCTTCAGAGCGACCATTGTTCTAATTGTTCAGTGTCGGAACCAGAGGGTCTTGCATCACTAAGCTTACAGATTTTGATGAATGAGTTCAGAGATTCAGAGATCAGTGGATCATTCATGTTAAAGAGAACCTCGAATTCAAATACCTTGTGATTATGGCAGGGTTTATTTTGAAGTGGTGCTTATTACAGTAGGGTACACTTATGCATACAGAACTACACATAAGTAAATAACTCCGAGCTCTGAGAAGCCTTTAGAATATTCTTTACGACAGGTAAGGATCTGGTCTTCCAAATTGAATAATTAATCACCATAGGAAGCCATCCATATTGCCTTTTTGGGATAATTAGGCCCCTTTCTGACAGTATTCCTTATCATTGTTTTTACTTTAATCCTATGACATTTAATCTTACTCTAAATATTTGAATATTATCGGAGTAATCATTGACTCTAAGTCTGAACAACCATTAGAAATATCCCTGAATCCTGCTTTGAACAATCTGCATTTTTTTCTGCAATTTCAGCCTATAAACTTTAGTCAATTATCCTTTTTGATTATACTGAGTATACACCAAATAATATTTGAAGTAATTAAGAAGTAACTTAAATATGAATTTTAACAGATGTTCTATTTGAAGAACTCCGAACAAGCTCTATAACCGGTTTTTTTTAAGTCAAACAAAAGTAAACATTTTCCCATTTAATTCACATCTTCTAATTTGCATTCTAATTTTCATAAAAAGAACAAAAATTAACATTGAATCAGGATTTTTATTCCCTAAAATGATTTCCATCAGTAATATGTTTATCTTCAGTTTTCTGGGTTTAACTGCATATGATTTCAAAACATTTTTGCATTAGGGGTGTACACTAGCAACCTATAAAGCAAATTCAGTTTGTAGGGGAATATTATTTTAGCAGAAGTTAACTGGGCTTACTGTAGACATAACTTTTTTCCTCTCAGTCTCCAACAAAACAGAAGTACTTTACCATATAACCAGTATTATTATATGAAATAAGATCAAATTTACCATATAACCAGTATTATTATATGAAATAAGATCTTATTATATGAAATAAGATCAAACTTACTTGAAGTCCAAGAATATAATAATTTTGTACTTTTTTTTTTCTAAAAGAGAATCATGTTAATATGAATGATAGTTTTGCCCTCTCAAATGATTGACTTTTCTTGTGGAAATAATTAAAAAGTGCAGTGGGCCTTTTTAAGACTCCCAGTTCCCCAGGGGGCACCATCGTATATGCCAGCATGTTGTCACCAGGCTTTTACGGTCTGTAGTTGTATTTTGGGAGAAATAACCTGCCCTGTGGAATATCAAAATGCATATAGCAATGAGCTCAGTTATAATGAGGCTCAACTAAATATAGTATGACTTCAGGTATATTTTTAAGGATATATTCTTATGTAACTTCATTACATAAGAATGTCTGCTTTCCTATACTATTATAATTTCAGGAGCCAATTATTAGGTAACATTTTTCTTCTCTTTGTCCCTTCTCACCTTAGTTTGAGATTAGAAATGTTTGTGGATCTGACAGCTCTGTGGCTGAAAGACAGATGATAATCAGTAACTAGAATATGAATACAGGCATACCTCAGAGATATTGCAGGCTTAGTTCCAGATCTCTGCAATAAAGTGAATATCACAATAAAGTGAATCACAAATGTTTTGTTTGCCCATGCAAATAAAAGTTATGTTTACACTGTCTCTACTATAGTCTATTAAGTATCTAATAGCCTTATGTCTAAAAAGCCAAAGTACATACTTTACAAATACTTAATTGCTAAAAAATGCTAACCATCATCTGAGCCTTCAGCAAGTTGTAATCTCTTTGCTGGTGGAGAGTCTTGGCTTATCTTGATGTCGATGGCTGCTGACTGATGAGGGTGGTGGCTGCTGAAGGTTGTGGCGGCTGTGGCAATTTCTTAAAATAAGACAACAATGAAGTTTGCCACATAGATTGACTTCCTTTCCTGAAAGATTTCTGTATAGCATATGTTGGCATTTGATAGCATTTTACCCAGTGTAGAACTTCTTTCAAAATTGGAATTAATCCTCTCAAACCTTGCCACTGGTTTTGTCAACTAAGCTTGTGGAATATTCCAAATCTTTTGTTGTCATTTCAACAATGTTCACAACATCTTCATCAGGAGTAGATGCCATCTCAGGAAACTACTTTATTTGGTCATCCATAAGAAGCAACTCCTTGTTCATTTCCATCTTATCTTGAGATTGCAGCAATTCAGTCCCATCTTCAGGCTTCACTTCTAATTCTAGTTCTGTTACTGTATCTGCCACATCTGCAGTTACTTCCTCCACTGAAGTTTTGAGCCCCCTCCAAGTCATCCATGAGAGTTGGAATCAACTTCTTCCAAACTTCTATTAATGTGGCTGTTTTGACCTCCTCCCATGAATCTCGAATATTCTTAATGACATCCAGACCGATGACTCTTTTCTGGAAAGTTTTTAATTTACTTTGCCCAGATCCACCAGAGGAATCACTGTCTGTGGCAGGTATAGCCTTATAAAATGTATTTCTTAAATCATAAGACTGGGAATTACTGCTTGATCCTTGAGCTGCAGAATGGATGTTGTGTTAGCAGGCATGAAAACATTAATCTCCTTGTATATCTCCATCAGAGCTCTTGGGTGACCAGGTGCCTTGAGCTCTTGGGTGACCAGGTGCCTTGTCAGTGTGTATTAATATTTTGAAAGTTCTCTCTTTTCTGAGCAGTAGGTCTCAATATGGGTCTTAAGATAGTCAGTAAACCATGCTGTAAGCAGATGTGCTATCATCCAGGCTTTGTTGTTCCATTTATGGAGCACACAGGCAGAGTAGATTTAGCATAATTCCTAAGCTGTAGGATTTTTATAATGGTAAATGAGCATTAGCTCCAACTTAAAGTTAGCAGCTGTATTATCCTTTAACAAGAGAATCAACCTGTCCTTTGAAGCCAGACATTAGCTTCTCCTCTCTAGCTATGAAAGTCTAGATGGCATCTTCTTCCAATAGAAGGCTGTTTTGTCTACATTGGAAATCTGTTGTTGAGTGTAGCCACGTTCATGAGTGATCTAGTTAGATCTTCTGGATAACTTTCTGCAGCTTCTCTATCAGCACTTGCTGCTTCTTTCCTTAACCCTCATGAGAAGTTAATAAACTTTTCTTCTGCAGCTTCCTCACCTCTCTCAGCCTTCTTAGAATTGAAGAGAGTTAGGACATTGCTCTGGATTAGGCATTGGCTTAGAGGATGTTGTGGCTGGTTTGATCTTATATCTAGACCACTAAAATTTTCTCCTTATCAGCAATGAAGCTGTTTCACTTTCTTATCATTTGTATGTTCACTGGAATAATACTTTTAATTTCTTTCAAGAATGTTTCCTTTGCATTTATAACTTGACTGTTTAGCACAAGGGTCCTAGCTTTTGGCCTGCCTCAGCTGTTGACATGCCTTCCTCACTAAGCTTAATCATTTCTAGCTTTCAATTTAAAGTAAGAAGTGTATGACCCTTCCTTTCACTTGAACACTGAGAAGCCATTGTAGGGTTATTAACTCAATATTAATTAATTTCTGTATTGCTGTGTCTTAGGGAATAAGGGAAGCCCGAGGAGAGGGAGAGAGATGGGAGAATGGCCAGTGGGTGGAGCAGTCAGAATACATACATTGTCTCTTGATTAAGTTCACCATCTTACAGATAGAATAATAATGAAAAAGTTTGAAGTATTGTGAGAATTATCAAAATGTGACAGACACAGAATGAGCACATGCTGTTGGAAAAATGGTGCCAATAGGCTTGTTTGATGCAGGGTTGCCACAAACCTTCAATTTGTAAAAACACAGTGTCTGCAAAGTGCATTAAAATGAGGTATGCCTGTAAAAGGAAAAACTGCCTATATGGTTATATCTTACAGTTTTTAAACCTTAACAATCTTTAGATGTAGAGAATGGATCTGGTGCACAAATGCTCAGAGGGACCAGGTTGGTCATACAGATGAGGAAAGCAGCAGATGGGAGGTGGATCAGGAGCAAAGGGGACTCATGTAGTTTGGATCATGCATGCCTCATCTAAAGGCAACAGCAGCTACTTTGGTCTCCCTGGCCCTTATTTTATCGGACTAGGCCTCAATGTTGCTAGATCTTAGACAACTTTAAGAGAAATCTGCAGTCTGAATTGTTATATTAAGTTCTTAACTTAAAAATATGCATACAAAACATTTATCTATAAACTGAATTTGGATAGAAGATTACTAGCTTACATCCCCTAATGTGGAAATATTTTGAACATGTGCAGTTAAACCTAGAAAACTAGAGAGAAAAGAAAAAAGATATGTAATATCTGAATTATTCAGATAGGCTAATATTTTGCTAAATTCTAACTCTCCCATTTATATCTGGATGGTAATAAATACTTAAGATATTTTTCCCTCAATTTCAAAATTTAACTATATAATGTATTCATTTGTTATACAAACACTCCACTTAGTTACTGTTATTTGTTAGACATTAGTATATGAAGTAAATATAACAATGTAGCAAGGAAAAAATGTGTGAACTAAAACTATAATATGATGTTTTAAGTGCTCTGATAGCATTAAGTATAAAGTTTGGTGGGAGTAGAGATGATGGAGAAAAATTAATGCAATGAAATGGAAGATAATGGTAGTTTCAAAGCTTCTATTTAAATTCTTATTTTTAGCCATATTCAGTTCTCAGAGTGTAGTACTAAAGCCTTATCTTCTATGCAAGGCTTTTGGAAACATACAGTTCTTCAGACTTTTTTTTTTTTTCTTTTTGCCTTTTACAAAACAATCTGAAGAGAACATTATTTTATATAATTTTTTAATGTATTTTAATTTGGGATGAGTTTGCAGCTGTGCCTGTAAAATGTTTCTTGTCAAATCATCAGATTCTTCAAAAACTACTAAGAGGATTTAAAACATCAATTCATTCTGGTTTCATCGTTTTACATCTCTTAATTTCTTTCTCTCTGACTTAAGATCCACTATGTGAATGTGTTTCAATTATTTTACTAAATTTAGAAAGGACACTTATAAATTGACTTGTTTGACACTTTTTCATTTTTAATAGAGGTGTATCGTTATGGACCTGTACCAGCCACACATTAACCACTGTAACCTACATCTTCTTTTTAAAGGTACGTAGAGAATACAGGAAATTCTTCAGAGCCAATGCTGGAAAGAAAATCTATGAGTTTACGCTTCAGAGAATTGTAAGTTGACACTTTATGTCTGTGGCTAATCAGCATTGTGGAATTACCCACTTAATATCAACGACTCCATAAAATGTGCCTTTTCCTAAATGACAAAAGTGACTTTTTAAATAATAATTAAATCATAGCGGTGACACTGAGAGTTAGTTATCTTTTAAAATCATCTTCTCCCAAATTCAGGTAGAATTGTGTCAGAAAGAGTTGCTAGTGGCCCGTATATTATTAATACAGTGTTTGCCTTATTTGACAGAGAGACCTTTTGGGGGAAAGTGGATCCAAGAAAGCCAGGGCCTTACCCTGTGAAACTGCCATGAGCTGTGGCAGGGCAAGGCTGGCAAGCAAATTAGTGGGGAGAGGGGTGACAGGGAGCCAGGCTGTGCAGCTCCACCCGTATGGACTCTGGAGTTCTCCATCTTTCAGAGAGGTGTATGTAGTGCTGAACAGACTGCAAACTCTGGAGCCAGCCCCCACTGCCTCTTAGTGTGACTAAGGAACTGGATTTTTAAATTTAATTTAATTTTAATTACTTAAAATGTAAAGATAAATAGCCTGTGTGACTAGTGGCTGCATTTTAGACAATACAGCTCTATAGAGCTAGCTGGTATTAGCATTAGTGTTAATATGAGTGTTAGCATTAGTATTCTTCTTTTCTCTTAACCATTTGGTGGAACTCATATTTCCCCAACCAGTATGAAAGAGTGGAATAGAGACTTCCCAGATGAGTTACAGTTTTGTAAATTCCAAAGTTAAATAAATTCTACTATCGTCTGGTGTATTTGATCATGATGTATATAAAACAGTGTCTTTTGTGGCATATTTTCCTCATGTAGTATTTTCTGTCAAACCCAACACAGGTGCAAAAATACTTCTTGGAAATGAAAAATAAGATGCCTTCCTTATCTCCAATAGACAAGAATTGGCCCTCAAGACCTTACTTATTCTTGGATTCTACTCACAAGGAGCTAAAAAGGATTTTCCACTTGTGGAGGGTAAAAAATGTCATGTTACATCTTTTCAGAGACTTTCTTATTTGTTTTGAGTGTTTGAAAACTTACGTAAAATCAAAACTGTAACACATTCTTCCTTTGCCTCAAAGAGGATTACTTGAGGACTTTGGTGATTTTCCGCCGTGCACCATATTGAGTTTCTATGAGAGCCCCTGCAGCGGCCCAGGCATTCCTTGTGTGGTCGCCTCTCAGCCCTGGCTGGAACGGGGAGCACAGGGCTGCATTTTCTTTCCATTCCAGGTTCCAGCTGCTCTCAAGTAGTTCAGTTTTTTGTTCATATGTTTTTCTCTTTGTGTAAAGGAATACTGTAGGACAGAGAAATCATAAAATTTGGACACCTTCAGGCAACATAGTTAAATCCTGCAAATTGAAGAGTTTACTTTATCAGATGTACAGAACACATAATCAGATAATACATGTGAACATACACACTTTGAAGGGTGGGAAAAAAGGCTCTTCCCTGTCCCTAAAGATAGTAACACATTCTCTATCTAAATTACAGGGAAGCTGGAAATCTGTTTTATATTGCCTTTTATTTTAGCTTCTTATTTTATATAAGAGGACACAGCATGTAATTTAGATGTTGCCCAGCATGGAGCACGTGGGGCACTTGTATAGATGTTGACCTTATTTTGATAACCTAGTCAGTTGATATGTGGAATGTTAAATATATGCAGTTATCAGATGTAATAAAATCATTAGATGGAAGGGCATGTATTTAGTAAGTGAATGCTCAGTACACACATCCTCCAGGAAACTTTCCTGCCCAGCACGGTGGGCTTGTTTTTTTATCAGAATCATCTATGTGTAGAGTGACATTATCACTGATTAGCTTGATAAGTGGTACCATACAACATAAGGAACTGGATTCTGAGTTCTGTTCTCTAACAGCCAATTTGGCGAGATTCATGAACCTCTTAATGGCTTGTCTCCTTTCTTGAGTCTAACCCAGAAACTGTTTTCAGAAATAATGACAGGGAGCTCCCAGTGATGGGGATCTGCACCACCTCTGCCCTCCCCTGGCTTTGCAGTCTCACCCATCCCTCCATTGGATTGGAGGTGGGAGATGAGGGCTGTTTATTCCTGAAGGGAGCCTTTCCATGGAAAGGGTCAGCAGCAATGCTCACATTTCTTCATGCAATTATTTCAGTAGCAGTTGACCACACCTGTAACTGAATTTCTAGGAATGCTCATCTAAAAAACCTGGCCCTGCTCCTCTGGCCACTGTCTCCTCTCATTGCAGCTTCAGGGATGGAGTGAAAGGGGATATCTCAGGTCCCTTGTCCCTATTGTAAAATGGTAGTGAGGGGATTTGGAGCAGTGGTTTTCAAACTGTCATAGCATATTTGTGGTCATGAAATCAATTTAGTAGATTACTACCAGCGTTTTTCAATAAAATGCAATAGAATAGAAAATAGCAGAGTGTACAATAAATAGAAAGGATTGAGTATTGTTTTGTGATGCTTTTGTGTCAGTTTTCTCTGTGCGTATGTGTGTGGAAACGTGCTTAGTGGATTGTGATGCACAGTATTTTTACTGTGAGTCTCTCTAGAAGAGTGACAGCCTTAGGACTAGAGGATTTCCAAGGATTGACATAGTGGGAGGAAATAGTACTTGCAAGGCCCATGCCCACTAGGCCCTGGTGTGTTCTGAAGAAGCATCCCAGGTTCTGCAATACAAATAATACTCTGACATTTTCCAAGACAAACTTTTTAAAACCCACAAGGGAAAAATGTTTTTGGCCTTTTTAGTGAATGTTTTGTACTCTCCCTTACTCTTGTTGCTGATAAATTGTCTTAGCATATTTAAGAATGAGTAATGATTTATTTATATAAATGATGTTTTGTTTCTTTCTTCTCATATCTCACAGTGTAAAAAATACAGGGACCAATTCACAGACCAGCAGAAACTTATTTATGAAGAGAAACTAGAAGCCAGTGAACTCTTCAAAGACAAGAAGGCTTTATACCCATCTAGGTATTATGGCTTTGCTTTACCCGTAAAATTCAGGATTATAAAAGTTTCTCAAGTATATTTGTACGCCATTTTGCCTGGTGTTTGATTTCAGTCTTAGATGAGCGATTTTTCGTTCTGTGAATCATTTTATAATCAGCTTGATGTAAACACATTTATTTGAGCTATGGCTTCTATAGTACAGTTTAATGAAATGAGGTTACGATTGTTGGTTTCACTCCATTAGCATTAGCTCAAACACTTTACTAAATAATTAGAAGTCATTTAATATAAAAGTTATGTAGGCTGTTAAGATACGTTTGCATTGTAAATTCCTGTTCCTTTTCCGTAGTTTTCAAAGACTAGCCAAATTTCTGTTGGCAATATACTTTAATCACCATCCCAGTCTTCCTGCCATAACAAGCAAGGTCAGAAACTTATTTGTAAGGTAAATGAAAGAGCGAGCCAGGATAGTACTTTTTGAGTGTTGCTTGAGCACTGGTCCGTGGTGCCCTTTGGTCTGCTAACTCAACGGATATGACTTCTGTGGCCTGTACAGCACATTCAGTTCCTTTATTTTAGACACCGTGGACTCAGAAAAAGAAGGAACACCAATCCCAAGTTCAGCAAGTGACGTCCTTGGTAAAGACTGTTTATCCGAATAGTCTTACATCTCCTGCATTCATCATTTTCTCCCAGCAATCTAATCCCATTTTCATCTGGTGTTTATAAAAGCCAAATTTCAAGCCAAATCTATAACAACTTTAAGCTTCTCCCAAAGAATGGCCAAAGAAAGAATGTATTATATGCTGAGTATATTCACATTTATTACATATATTATGTTTATATTCTTTGTGACTTTATACACATTTAAAATATCTTCCTTTTAAAGGATTAAATGAACATACATTGCCAGACTCACTGGGTTTAAATATTTTAAATTGTACAACTTCCTTGGTTAGCTGTTGTGGCTACTTGAGGTGATATATACTCCCTTAAGTCAAACACAGTGTCTAAATCCAAAGTTGTCCAAAGTGCCTGTTATATAAAGCATACTCAAACAGGAGAATTTGTGTGCTTGCTTCAGCAACTAATTTTATTCAGCTTTTTTTTTTATACATTTTTAAATTAGAGAGTAACCTTAATGAACATTTCCTGTGGATGACTCTTCAGAAACTACAGGCTGGAAAATACATCTTTGAGGAAACAATTTAAAAGCCTGTTAGCATTTTTATAATTTAAAACACATTTGAATAGGAACCAAAAAAAGTTAACTTCAAGCCAAGTCCTTTTTGGGTAGTCTTATCAGTTTTCAGGGATAGTGGCACACTCACCCCACAGCAGTGAGAGAGGTGGAATAATTCAGCCTCCCACCACCCTGCAAAGTGGCAGCTCTTATGGGAGTTGGCCTTTTATATCCTGAGAGCTGTGAAACGCTGACCACCTACATGGATTTTTCTTCCCTGATCCTCCACCCACAACAGAAGCATTTAAATTTGTATTTGCAAATTGCCAGAACTTTGTAGCTCAAAATGAAGCTTATAGATTCCTTGAAGCAGCAGTTTTTCCTTCGTGCCTTTGATGAAGCTGTCCTGAAAGAGTCCCCTGACAAGTCTTTAGGGAAATTGACATCTTAGTGATAAGTGTACAGTTAACCTTTTACAAAAATTAGTTTGTTTGGAAAAAAAAAAAAAAAATTGCCCTGATTCTGAATGTTTGCTTTGGTTACTTCTGTCCATTTAGAGGCATATTCTAGGAGAAGAGGCTTGATTCTCCTTTCATATACAGATGCTGCTTAACTTATGATGCAGTTACACACAGATAACCCATCATGTGGGTTATGAGTGATTTCTATCTTGATTGTTCCATGTGATGAGATTATTATCAAAGTCCTCCCCACCAAATGCCATGATCACCTCAAAAATATATTTGAAATAGGTTTAAGGTTTCATTTCCAACTTATATTTAGGACAGATGCAAGTGTAATGTATAAAATAAATTGAAGTCAATTTTTATGAAGTTGTCATATGTCATATGAAGTTGAAAATATCATAAGTTGAAAATGCATTTAATACACCTAACCTACTGAACACAATCACTTAGCCCTGCCTACCTTAAACATGCACAGCACACTTACATTAGCCTACAGTTAGGCAAAATCATCTAACACAAAGCCTGTTTCATAATAAAGTGTTGGATATCTCATGTGGTTTATTGACCACTGTACTGAAAGTGAAAAACACAATGGTTGTATGAGCACCACTGTAAAGTTGAAAAACCCTAAGTCAAACCAAGTCAGAGACCATCTGCATTGCCTACTTAGAACCACAGTTACATGTTAATATTAAGTGTTCTATAGTTTTCTTCTAAAGTGATTGCCCTGGATCTGGTCTTTCCCAGAAGGCCTATTGATTTTCTTATTCTCTACAAGAAATGAAATTTTTCTTTAGAGCAGGTGACGGTAATGATTTCAGCTCTTTTTTCACTGCCACATATTGTTTGAAGGCGTTAGTAAATCCTTTGTGAGCAGCTGTTAACTTTATATTAACAGATTAGAAGAAATTGCCTTTTCCTTCACATGAGGCCATGTACTTGAGTCTTAGCTGTTGTTCTTATGAGTGATTTCTATCTTGATTGTTCCATGTGATAAGATTATTATCAAAGTCCTGCCCACCAAATGCCATGATCACCTCAAAAATGTATTTGAAATAGGTTTAAGGTTTCATTTCCAACTTATATTTAGGACAGATGCAAGTGTAATATATAAAATAAATTGAAATCAATTTTTATGAAGTTGTCAGCTACTCCTTAGAATCAACTGACCTGTTTCCTTTTTTTAGTGGTACTTTCATTTGAAACTATTTCTAATGTGCAGGAATTTTTTTCCTTTAGTGTTGGGCAACCATTCCAAGGGGCTTACCTGGAAATCAACAAGAACCCCAAGTATAAGAAACTCAAAGATGCCATTGAAGAAAAGATCATCATTGCTGAAGTCGTGAACAAAATTAACCGTGCTAATGGGAAGGTAAAAATCCTAACCTTGAAGACTGATAAGAAGTACCTATTAGTTGGGATAGTCACCCTGTTTTCTGAATGTAAAAATTTGCATTTCATGTTCTCAGTAGAGTTAACTGTGAAGGGGACTATTTCCCCTTAACTTTAAGCTTAGGTGGAATTTTGCTTGTTCTCTGACATTTTTATGAAATAAAACATTATTTATGTTCTTTACTGTGTTCTTGGTTTACATAGGTATGTTTGTTGAAGGATATTGGAATTTTTGCAAATAATGCCTTAAACTCATGGACCATTTTTGAGTATTTGTGATCATTGGTTTTATACTATTTTTTATTTTGATTTAGAGTACATCTCGGATTTTCCTCTTAACAAACAATAATCTCCTTCTTGCTGACCAAAAGTCTGGACAAATCAAGTCAGAGGTTCCCTTGGTGGATGTGACCAAGGTGTCAATGAGCTCACAAAATGATGGCTTCTTCGCCGTCCACCTCAAAGAGGTAAAGGTTCAACAGAAGATTTCTGTGCTTAATCTCTCAGCCATTGATTTAAAAAATTTCCATTTCTGATAATCCTATGGCAGTTTAATATCTGCCTTGCTAATTTGCAAATTTTGGATATTCGCCCCTATGTAAAATCTCGGACTCGGTTTTTCAGTAATTGAATAAAGTTAATCACTTTTATTGACCAGTTTACTTCACTTTTTGAGACTATGTAATACATAGAAATATCAAGATGTTTTAAATTTTGTTTTCTCCTGTTTTTTCTTCTATGTATCAACTTAGTAAATGTCTTAATGTTCATCTCTAATCTGGGGGTTTATATTAAAGGATACAACTAAAATAAAATAACCGCCAGTTAATTTTAACCTAAGTAATTTTTAGTGTTCTGTGCCTTTAGCTTAACCAGGACTCCTGGCTTGGATGCAGTGGTTACATGTAGGTTCTGGAGTTGGTTTCACTCACTTTATGATGATTTTGGCCAAGGCATTTAATTTGTGTGTACCTACCTACTTTTTCTCATCTTTAAAATGGGGATAGTAAGAGTGCCTACTTCATAGCATTGTTGTAAGGATTAAGGATTAAATGAGACACTGGAGGAACAGGGCCTGTCACATAATACACAGTCACTGAGTAAACAAAAGCTACCAAATATTGATCATATGTAGGGACATGTGTCTAGCTAATAATGTTACTCTCTGGCTGACCCTAAACTTAGAAAAATCCTCAAAGCTTCCCTTAGCCTGTTTACCCTACTTTGGATCTTAACTTAAAGGAGGCATATCAAATACTAGGACAGTGATTCTCAACCTCAGTGACACATTTAAACAGCTTGGGAACTTTAAAAATGCTGATGCCCAGGCCATACCCCCATGAAATCAAATTAGAATTTCTCAGAAGGGGCACAAGCATCATGGTTTTTTTTTTTTTTTTTTTTTTAAATAAACCCAGATGATTCTCTTGCACAGCTAAGGCTGAGAGCCACTGCCCTAGGATATTTGTTGGAAGTGTTGTCGTTAGGGTTTTAACCAAATCACTGAAAAGTTTTTTAATCAAGTCCTTCAGAAGAGTTGCAGGATAGTTCCATGCTCCTCAAACCTGAATGTGTAAACCCATACCCGGAGGTTGTGTTGTGGTTTCGTATTCACTGGGGCTGTGGTAGGGCCTGAGATTCTGCTTTTCTAGCAAGCTCCAAGTGATGCAGATGGTGCTTCTGCCACATCCACCAACTTTGGGTAGGAGGGGGTTAGGTAACCTTACTAAAGTGCTCTGAGCGAGTTGGAAGAAACACTGTTTTTGTCATTATTGTTTACCTTGGGAGAATGGATTCCAGAATCTGATGTTTTAAAGAGACTGTAAATATGTTTTTAGCCAAGCCTGTAAATATTGACCTTCTAAGGTATCTTTAATTATGACCAACTCTTGGTTTTTCCTTGCAGGGCTCAGAAGCAGCTAGTAAAGGAGATTTTCTCTTCAGCAGTGATCACCTGATTGAAATGGCCACCAAGCTCTATCGCACGACTCTCAGCCAAACCAAACAGAAGCTCAATATTGAGATTTCCGATGAGTACGTTCATGTATTGTTTGAAAACTCTTTTTCTCTTTTAGCTTTTTTGTTTTAGTTCAGCTCTCTGATCTCATTCATTACTACAACTACTTATTAAGTACCAGGTATGTGTCTAGTAGTTGTTCCACATGATAAATGGGCAGTGAATGACACTAACCAAGTCTCCAGCCTCCTGTACGTGACATCCTAGTGGAAGAGACCAGTATGTACAAATAAAATGATGAAATAGTTGATAAGAGTTTGGCTAACGACAAGCGTTTATGGAGGAAAAAAAGGGTTAAGAGTCAGAGAGTAGGCCAGGCGCGGTGGCTCGTGCCTGTAATCCCAGCACTTTAGGAGGCCAAGGCAGGCGAATCACGAGGTCACGAGTTCGAGACCAGCCTGGCCAACATGGTGAAACCTTGTCTGTACTTAAAATACAAAAACATTAGCTGGGCGTTGTGGTGGGCGCCTGTAATCCCAGCTACTCAGGAGGCTGAGGCAGGAGAATCTCTTGAACCCGGGAGGCGGAGATTGCAAAGAGCCAAGATTGTGCCACCACACTCCAGCCTGGGTGACAGTGTGAGACTCCGTCTCAAAAAAAAAAAAAAAAAGAGGGAGGCCTCTTTGATGTGGTGACATCTGAGACTGGTATAAATTTGAAATTTGCTTCTTCAATTTCTCATTAGGGTTCTGATTATAGAAGTTAGTTATTTGCATACAGGTTGGGGCATCCCCCGATGTATTGTATCTATCTATGTAAGTTTTTTGGACAAATCTGAGTTACTATGTTGATTATACTTAATTGGTTACCTTTCAATAGATCGTTTACCTGCTTATATACTTCTCTGCATGTCTAGATTGCTCAGGAAATTATATTCTTTTCTAATTAAGAATTTTCTAGTCTATTCTGTTTCAACTCTTCCTAAAAGTCTTTCTAAAATAAATTTACACCCATTTCTGCCCCTTTGTAAGTCAGACTCTCTTTGATATGTTAGGATTTTTCAATGCCGTGGGCTTTTCTTAAGTTCTTATTGAAGTGTTTAGATTTGGGTGGGAGGTTGGGCTTCATGTATACTCTATATTGGAAATTGCTGTTTGGACTAAATAACTTTTCTAGTTAATGAGACCTTTCTCATAAAACAAAGAAATTAGGAAAAAAGATACTAGTTGGTGTGTTTCAGTTAAGGATTTAACACATTAGGGCCTATTAGAGCTTTAAAATCCCTTTATAATAGTTGAAGTTTTTCATAATCTGGGAGAATGGGCTTTGGTGGGGCTGCTAATTCTCACTCATCATGGGAAGATCGTATGTATCCCAGACAGCAGAAGTTCCTCAGTGTACAGACGAAGCAGTCTCATAGTTGTCCCACTATGTGAATAAACTCATCTTTACACAGAAAGGGAATCACACCAACATCCAGACCACAAAGTACTGCTATTTTTAAGCATTTCCCAAACCAGGATTCTAGGAACATTGCTCATACAGGATGCTAATAACGATGTACTGTGAAAAAATTGTTCTGTGATGGAAATTTAAAATCTTTCTTCACTACATTACATCTCAGAGCCCCTGAAATCTTGTTGTGATTCTCCTGAGGAGCTTTGCGGGGATAGCGTGTGGTGTGATTCCTAAACATAGTCAACCACAGAGCTCCTTCAGCAGCTCTCACAGCTTGTGTTCGAAGGTGTGCCATCTGGGAAAGGGGGACAGTTCGCTTCTGGGCAGCAAGGGCCCTGCCCTGTCACAGAGGGTATGTGATGTTCTGGATGCCATAAGCTTTCAGTAAACAGTTGTCTGAGCGAAGATTTATAATGTGGCCACATGAAGAAAACAAACATTGGGTAGCATTATAATGCCTTTCATTCGCCAGTCCCTAATTATTGATTGGTCTCATAAAAATAAAATAGTTCATAGGACTCTACGTAGCACCTGTGGGTCCCTTCCCCAGGTGGCACAGGAAGCCTGGAGAGGAAGTTTGTAGGTAAGGATCGTAAATCTCCTTGGGGAACATTTTGAATTTAAACGAAAATGTTCAAAGTCATAGGCAGGGGCGCCTGTTCCTTTATGTGTCAGCCCTAAGTGGCTTCACCAGCTCTATAGAACCAGTGTTGAAAACCACATGCAGTTTAGTGACTAAGCCCTTCCTTGCTTTATCCTTCCCAGAAGTAGAAGTAGTTACTCTTAAAAAACCCAGATTCTATAATCGTTATGGATAAGTGGATGTCAGTTTATGGAAAGAGAGTCAAAGTCCTGTTTACGCTTTAGTGGAATTTTTTTTTTTTTTTTTTTTTTTTTTTTTTGAGGCAGAGTTTCGCTCTCGTTGCCCAGGCTGGAGTGCAATGGCGCGATCTTGGCTCACCGCAACCTCCGCCTCCCAGGTTCTAGGGATTCTTCTGCCTCAGCCTCTTGAGTAGATGGGATTACAGGCATGCACCACCACGCCTGGCTAATTTTGTATTTTTAGTAGAGACGGGGTTTCTCCATGTTGGTCAGGCTGGTCTCAAACTCTCGACCTCAAGTGATCCGCCCGCCTGGGCCTTGAAAGTGCTGGGATTACAGGCATGAGCCACCACACCTGGCCTCTTCAGTGGAATTTAAACTTGTACATATAGAAGTGAGAATTGAATTCATTCAGAGATTCAACTGCCTTATAGTTTCTAGTCCTTAAACCTCTAAGCTGTTCAGTGTGTAACTAGATTGCATTTTAAGGCTAACCTGCAAGATGTGTAATACAGTCATGCACCGCATAATGACATTTTGGTCAGCAGTGGATCGCACAGATGACAGTGGTCCCTTAAGATTTTAATGGAGCTGAAAAATTCTTCTGTCTATTGATGTCACAGCTGTTGTAATGTTATAGTGCAAGGCACTACTCACATGTTTGTGCTGCTGCTGGTGTAAACAAACCTACTTCACTGCCAGTTGTATACAAGTAAAAGCACGTACAATTATGTACAATATGTAACTCTTGAAAATGATAATAAATGATGTTATTGCTGGTTTATGTATTTACTATACTATACTTTTTTTTTTTTTTTTTTGAGACGCAGTCTTGCACTGTTGCCCAGGCTGGAGTGCAGTGGCGCGATCTCGGCTCACTACAAGCTCCGCCTCCTGGGTTCACGCCATTCTCCTGCCTCAGCCTCCCGAGTAGCTGGGACTACAGGCGCCCGCCACCACGCCCAACTAATTTTTTGTACTTTTAGTAGGGGTGGGGTTTCATCGTGTTAGCCAGGATGGTCTCCATCTCCTGACCTCGTGATCCACCCGCCTCAGCCTCCCAAAATGCTGGGATTATAGGCGTGAGCCACCGCGCCCGGCCTATACTGTACTTTTTATCTTTATTTTAGAGTGTATGCCTACATGTTAAAAAAGTTAATTGTAAAACAGCCTCGGGCAGGTCCTTCAGTGGGTATTTCAGAAGGCATTGTTATCTTAGGAGATGACAGCCCCATGTGTATTATTACCCCTGAAGACTTTCCGGTGGGACAAGACATGGAGATAGAAGACAGTGAAATTGATGCTCCTGACCCTGTGTAGGCCTAGGCTAATGTGTTTGTGTCTTAGTTTTTAACAAAAAGTTTAAAAAGTAAAAATAAAAAAATTAAAATTTTAAAAATAGAGAAAAGCTTATAGAATAAGGTTATAAAGAAAATATTTTTGTACAGCTGTACAAAGTATTGTGTTTTAAGCTAAGTGTTATTACAAAAGCGCCAAAAACAGCTGGGCCCAGTGGCTCAACACACCTGTAATCTTGGCACTTTGGGAGGCCAAGGCCAGTGGATTGCTTGAGCTTAGGAGTTCAGTACCAGCCTGGGCGACATGACGAAACCCCTTCTCAACAAAAAAATTAAAAAATTAGCCAGCCATGGTGGCACACACCTGTAGTCCCAGCTTCTCAGGAGGCTGAGGTGGGAGAATCATCTGAGCCCGGGAAGGTCAAGGCTGCCCTGAGCCATGATTGCTCCAGTGAACTCCAGCCTGGGAGACAGACCAAGACCTTGCCTCAAAAACAAAACAAAAGCGTCAAAAATGTTTTTAAAATTGTAAAGTTTATAAAGCAAAAAGTTACAGTAAGCAAAGGTTAATTTATTATTGAAGAAAGAAAAAATTACCTATAAAGTATACAGTAATGTAATGTCCCGGGCCTTCACGTTCACTAACAACTCACTCACTGACTCACCCAGAGCTACTTCCAGGCCTGCAAGCCCCATTCATGGTAAGGGCGCTAGACAAGTACACTATTTTTTATCTTTTATGCTATTCTTACTGTAGCTTTTCTATGTTTACTAAGTTTACGTATACAAATACCATTGTGTTACAGTTACCTACAGTACAATAACACGCTGTAGCATGTAGGTTTGGGTAAATGCACTCACTCTATGATGTTTGCACAATGACAAAATCACCTAGTGATGCATTTCTCAGAACGTATCCCTTTTATTAGATGATGCATGACTATATTTCTAAAATCAAGTTCCCAAATAGAGTAAAAACTAAAGTGAATTTGTTTCATTAAACATTTTAAATATATGTGTGTATATACATATAGGTATACACGTGTATACAATAGATACACATATACCATTTAAGTTATACAATTGGTTTTCTGAATATTTGAAATCCAAACAACTAATCCATGTTCCTTTTACCTTGAAATTCTAACTGGTATGAATGCCATGAAATAATACATTCCATGTTATTGTTTGTTGGAGGAGGATTTTCTCTTTTCTATGAGGTGAAGATAAATAATAGTGCTTACGTCCTAGGATTGTCTTCAAGCCTGATCTAATAACATAGTAAATGGCCAAGAACAGTGTGGTATGTAGCAAATCCTCAATATATCTTGTCTGTTGTTATTTCTAGTGTGAATCTTTTTTTTTTTTTTTTTTTTTTGAGACAGAGTCTTGCTCTGTCACCTAGGCTCGAGTGCAGTGGCGAGATCTTGGCTCACTGCAACCTCTGCCTCCTGGGTTTAAGGGATTCTCCTGCCTCAGTCCCCCAAGTAGCTGAGGTTACAGGCACGCACCACCACGCCCTGCCAATTTTTGTATTTTTAGTAGAGACGGGGTTTCACCGTCTTGGCCAGGCTGGTCCCAAACTCCTGACCTCAGGCGATCCGACCGCCTCAGCTTCCCAAAGTGCTGGGATTACTGTTATGATCCACCGTGCCTGGCCTCTAGTGTGAATCTTAATCATGAATTATAGACATGGAAACAGTTAATGTAGACCAAGGTTATTGGGGAAAGAAGTTCCTATACATTTATTACACTTACAAGTGGTCTTTATTTATTTTGAGACAGAGTCTCTCTCTATCACCCAGGTCAGAGTCCAGTGGTGTGATCCCGGCTCAATGCAGCCTCCTCCGCCTCCTAGCTACAAACGATTCCCCTGTCTCGGCTTCCCGAGTAGCTGGAATTACAGGCATGCACCTCCATCCCTGGCTAATTTGTGTATTTTTAGTAGAGACGTGGGTTTGCCATGTTGGCCATGCTGGTCTCGAACTCCTGGCCTCAAGTTACCTGCCTGCCTTGGCCTCCCAAAGTGCTGAGATTACAGGCATGAGCCACTGTGCCCAGCCACAAGTGGTCTTTGAAAATAAAAATGTAAAAGTGTTTGATTTTTAAAATGTGTGAATTTTCAATAAACCTGAAAGATTTTTTTTTTTGAGACACATACATACAAGTATATATGCCAGAGATATATCTCAGATAGTTGAATCTGGAACTATAGCTGTCCTTTCCTCATTGCTTTCAAGTTGAAAATGAAGAACCCATTTAAAAGATCAGGAGCACTATCCTTATAAAACAACTGATGAATTAGAAACACATTTGCCTTGTGTCACTCTAGCAGATAATGTTTGCAAAATGTGGCCTCTTTAGACTTTGAAACTGAAACTAATGTATACAGAGCAGAGCTGTGGATCCTCACATCGTTGGTGGATGTCAGTAAGTGGTCAGTGGTTGTTAGGTTGACTCACTTTAATAATGTGCCATTGACTGAGAAAACCATCCCTGAGAATATGGAAAATGTCATAATGCTATGCTAATTATGATGGTACAGAGAAGAGATCACTGGTTTTGGAACTGGAAGACCTGGTTTCTGGCTCAGCGATGCAGCTCTCATGTCCCCCCAGTGATGCTGTCCTCAGTTCAGGGATCTTATCATATACAGTTGGGGATTCCTCACAGCACCAGCACAGGGACGGTGTGAAGAACGCTCTGTGGATGCTCAATTGTACACCTAAAGTCATCTCTTATCCCAGCAGTGGTCCACATGATACACTGAGGGAAAAATACACTAATGGATTTTTTAATCCATGAATTAATTTCTATACACTAATGGATTTTTTAAATTTTTATAATTTTATATAAATATTTTAATGGGTATTAAAGATATATGTGGTAGATCAAACACATGATTTTATCCATATTCTGTAGGTCACTATTATTTTGAAGTACATTTAAGCTGGCAATAGCTATTAGCATACTATGCGGATACGACAAAAACTATGTAGGACGTGTGTGAGTAACCAGTGTTTAGAAGCCATAGACTAGAGGGTTGCCAGGCCCGTTTTGTGAAATTCTTTACCTCATTTTCTCAATTTGTTGATAATTTAGTAGGAGCCCCTCCCACATTTTTGCCATGGAAAAATGGAAATATAACCTGTTGGTCTTTCCATTTGAAACACAGAAATAATTCTTAGCCTTTCTACCTTACTAGAATATGATGAGTTAATGAACTTTAGTTTTCTTAGGGCTAAATGAGGACTACTGGAGGTCAATTGCATTGATACAATTCTATGTAAGAAGTGCTCATGGGAAGAAGTGATACAGGTTGAGTCTCCCTTATTTGAAATGCTTGGGACAAGAAGTGTTCCCAGTTTCTTGTTTTGGAATACAGTCATGTGTCATTTAACATGGGGATGTGTACTAAGAAGTGTGTCACTAGGTGATTTTGTGCAAACGTCATAGAGTGTGTACTTACACAAACGTACATGGTATAGCCTACTACACACCTAGGCTGTGTATTATAGTATAGCCAACTGCTCATAGCATGTTACTGTACTGAATACTGTAGGTAATTGTAACACAATGGTAAATAGTCATCTGTCTAAACAGAAAAAGTACAGTAAAAATACAGTATAAAAGACAAAAAAATGGTATGACTGTATAGGCCAGCTCCATCATAATCTTATGGGACCCCCATCATATATGACTGACAGTGAATTAGGTATGTTTACATCAGTCACCACAAACATGAGTAGTGTATTGCCCTACATTAGGAGAGCTATGACATCACTAAGCCATAGGAATTTTTCCACGTTTATGGGACCACCATCATATATGTGGTTCATTGTTCACCGAAACGTTGTTAGGTAGCACATAGACTGTACTGGCATTATACTTAACATTTCAGCCTTAATCTGAAATGTTCCAGCAAGCATTTCCTTTAAGTATCATGTCAGTGCTTTAAACATTTCAGAGTTTGGAGTGTTTCAGATTTTTGGATTAGGTTAGGGATGCGCAGCCTGTACTCATCAAGATCAGTATCCATTAAAATACAAAAGCAAGTGTTATTGTAATCATGAGCTGTTTTGTGTATACTATAATTTGTTTTATTCTTTTCTCCTAGGTTCCTGGTACAGTTCAGACAGGACAAAGTATGTGTGAAGTTTATTCAGGGAAACCAGAAAAATGGGAGTGTCCCAACATGTAAACGAAAAAACAACCGTCTCCTTGAAGTTGCTGTCCCTTAACTGGCGCCTCCTCTCTACTTTCATGGACTTGTTTCTTTGTAATAGTGCAATTTGGTTTTGTTTTATTTGGGGTTCATTGTATGTTTGGGAATCACCAAAGGGTTTTAGAGTTCTTTGGCAAAATAAAAATATTTGACTAATCAATTTTTATTATTGGAATAGTTTTAACCTTTCAAATACATGTTCTGTCCTGGAGCAGGATTGTAGAAACTAACAGTGTCTATTTTCATGTCTGATATGTTCTTCCTTTAGTCATCATGTTAGATCTGTGTACCCTAAATCAGCATATTACTCATAAATCATTAATTAATATAAGTATAGGAAATGGTCTTAAAAGATACTGCATTCATTCATCAGATATTTATTCCATGCCTACTCTATGCTGGGCACTGTGCTAGATGGTATGAAAACTTATTAAGAACCTTTTTGTTTTTGAGACCATTGCATTCTGGCTGGTTTGTGCTGGTTTAACGACATCTAAGAAGGTTTAGAAATGGTGAGACCAAAACAATAACTGTTAATGATGGACAGCATTATTAGGAACCCTGTAGTATGATATTTAACAATACAGGCTTCAAGAAGGGCTGGTCCTAAGAGGGGGCAGAAATGAATGACCAGGTTAAATCCCTCTACATGTGGTTTCTGTTTGAAAAAAAAGAAAACTGACATTTGAACAGGACTTTTAATTTGTTTAAACCTCTGGTAATTACTTGTAACAGTAGAAAATAGAAGTCA
This sequence comes from Pongo pygmaeus, assembly GCF_028885625.2. NCBI lineage: Eukaryota > Metazoa > Chordata > Mammalia > Primates > Hominidae > Pongo > Pongo pygmaeus. The sequence goes on from NC_072384.2 coordinate 91,408,845, forward strand.
TTCTTATTTTAGAAAAAGTGACAGAAGCAGTGCAGTAAGATTATATGTTTCTGTTTCTGGTAAATACCATATATGATCCTCGAAATGATAATATCTCCAGAATATTGTTTTCACCCAAATTTGAGTAGATATTTTAAACACCTAACAAAGTAAAGGGCTAAAAGCCACTCAGATAGCAGTAAACATTCTGTATGATGTGCAATAAAACATCCAAGATCTTTTTTGAAAGTTTTATTTATAATATACATTTTTGTATGAGAAAGGCGATTGGTACAGGGTGCCTATTTTAGTCATGGATCAAAATTTGTGTAATTTGCAGGGCTTTCTTTTTCTTCAAATTTACAAGGGTTCATTTTGGAAACTACATTTTAAACTTTGGAATCAAATTGTTTCTTATTTGGGAGGATAATGTATATACATTGGTATTATGTTAAATAATAAAATTGTTCTAATTTGGTGCCATTTCCTGAATCACAACTGTATTTTTGTATCTCAAGCTATTTTCATATGTTGTTTGTCAATGTATCATCTCTCAGAAAGGTTTTACAATCCAAACATTATATGTTCTGTGTGTAACTGAATTTCACTTATCTTTTATAAACCAGAAACATTAATTGAAAATATTTTCTGGGGATTTTCTCTTGACTTGTATTTTTAAAAATTGCTCACATAAAGAAATTATCAGAAGTCTTTGTGTTTATTGGTGCAGGTAGAGGATGTAATTACTTAGATTCTTCTTGCCTTGTGCCTAAAGTGGTAGATTAGTAGTTCCTGATACTGATGAGTAGAAATTTGGGAATGAGAGGGTGTGGTGTTTTAAATAATATGCAATGTGTTCACATTGTTCAGCATATAAGTGTTAAAATATATACATTACAAATTATCCATCCTATCAACCAGCTATCTGCTTAGTTCCCACCCTCCTCGAAACATTAACCATTGTTGTTAGTTGCTTTTGTATTACTTTGTCCATGTTTGCAAGAGGAAATCAAAATAGATTCTTACGTTCTTGTGCTTTAGTAGACAAAAGCTAGTATATTATATTGTAGCCATTGTTGTTTATCTTGCCTTTTTCACCTAGCAGAATATCATGAAGAGCTGCTCATTCTTCTGTTGTATGGATGTGCTGTGGTGGATTTACCTGGTCTCCTACTCATTATCATTGGGTTGCTTCCTAAATGGAACTTGAGGATGGAAGACTAGGATGGAAAGGAGAAATATCCCATAGGTCTACTTGTTAGATTTTTCCAAATACCTTATTTGCAGATTGTTCAATCAGTCTTGTCACTGAAGTATTCAATAGTTTTTGGTCATGGAACCCATTCTTCATGGGTTGTGACTTGACGTGTTGGGAAAGATTTGCTGAACTGCAGCCAGAAAGCTTCCTTATGTACCAAGGTGAAAGCCCTTCACATTCCCCATTGGGAAGAGCAGTAATAACCTGACCACACTACAAAGGAGAGTGCCACTACGGCCCAGGTGACCCACTATAGAGCAGTGTTTCCCAAAATGTCACCGCGCATCAATCTGGGTCAAAATCACAAAGAAAGCTTGTTGTTTTTTGTTTTGTTTTGTTTTGTTTTTTTTGGAGGCAGAGTCTCGCTGCAACACCCAGGCTGGAGTGCAGTGGCACGTTCTCAGCTCACTGCTACCTCCGTTTCCTGGGTTCAAGTGATTTTCCTACCTCAGCCTCCTGAGTAGCTGGGACCACAGGCATGCACCACTACGCCCGGCTAATTTGTTTATTTTTAGTAGAGACAGGGTTTCACCATATTGGCCAGGCTGGTCTCAAACTCCTGACCTCAAGTGATCCGCCTGCCTCGGCCTCCCGAAATGCTGGGATTACAGGCGTGAGCCACCGCACCCAGCTAGAAAGCTCGTTTGTAAAAAATTACAAAAAAAACAAAACCCATGCCAGTTCCTGGGCCATACCCTATACTAACCGAATCAGAATCTCTGGAATAGAGTTTGAAAACAGACATTTTAAAGAAAATCTCCAGATGCATTCCAGCCTGGGCGACAGAGTGATACCCTGTCTCAAAAAAGAAAAATCTCCAGATGACTCACACACATTGAAGTCTGAGAACCACCAAGGGAAATACTAGAGCTTCTCTATAGCTACACACAGCCGTCTACGCCTTAAAAAGTCCTCCTTTGGTGACCCTCACCCAAATATGAGAACCACTAGTCTAAAGCTTCCCTCTGGCTGCACGTGGCCCAGTGAGGCATACCTGCCAAATCTGCCAACCCCAGTGCCTGACTAGAGGTTACCAATAACTGGCATCACTCTATTACAGTGAGCAAGAAACTGATACTCCTTTATCTTGGTTTCTGTCACTGTCCTGCAAAGGAAAGTTAAAGCATTCATGACACTCCAGAATTCCTGTGTATTCTGGCCTGGCCTCACAGCCCTAACTTGTTCCCACCCATAACTTAGAAGGTTGCCCGGCCCGGCCCCTGCAGTGACTTCTAGGAGTGAGTGGAGTGACTAGACCTAGTCACCTAGGACCTAGACTCCTAGATCTAGTCCAGTAGTGACTAGGAGTGCCCAGACCCTGGAGTGACTAACTGATGGGCTTGAAAAAAGTAAACAGGTAATGGGTACCAAATAGAACATGGTAGTTGCCAAGGTATGCAGTGTAGTTGATGCAGCTACTCTTGACTTTGATTTCCATCTGCCACAGGACAAGAAGGGAGTATGGGAATAGTTATTCTCTAATGGCTTGATTACAGTTTTGTACTGCACACTCTTGAATAATAACTTGGACCCAGAACTCAAATGTAAGGCCTTCAGCTCAAATTTGAAACCTTTGCTCATACCCAGGGGTGATGGGGGTATGTCTGTAATGGCAAAGAAGCAGGCCAAGAGTTCTGAGAATCATAGAGGTATCTTCAATATTATGGATTTGGCAGAAATCTAAGAGAATGAACTGTTTATTATGCCATGTCAATTAATATGCTGAGAACTCTCAAGTTCATGTAATTGAGTATAATTATGATAATTAGAGCATGGTTCAAAATGCTTTTAGGCCAAATATAAAAGGCAAAACTTCTTATCTGTTATTTTTCATATATAATAGGTAAGGTATTTCTTAGGCTCATTGAAATCTTGAAATAGCAAGTACCTTTAAAATGGGTAAGTTTCTGGGGAAGGATTTAGTAAATTCATTAATGTGTCTGTTCTCACAATGAGTTTTAACCAGAATGTACCATATTAAGAGCCTTTGTTTTTAATCTGGACATTGTTTTTCCATGAATATTGTGGTACTCAAATTCACTAAAACAATTAGATGCATAGGGGTAGGATGGAAGAGAAAGAAGGGCAGTAGTTTTGCTTTTCTTTCCTCCTGTTGAGAAAAACAGCTGTAAGTTCTCATCATACATTTGAAGATTTTCTGTTGCGTTATTATTGGAGGAGCACTTCCTTTGAGTCTTACTTTAATAATTCTGTTGTGTGCTCTTTGATTTTAGGTTTTTGTTAGCTAAACCCTAGGAAGCCATGACCTTGATGAGGTGGCACATGCCTTCTGGTCTCATCAGCTTTTATTTCATTTGCCACACAGGAGAAAATTAATTGTTTTGAGTTGGTTTCCTCCAGATCATGGAATGTTTGCCTCATTTTCTTTGGTTTGAAGATCATTTTCAAAATCTGGAGTTAATCACAGTACAGCAAAAGCCACAATCTCTTTCTCATTAACTTTTTTTCTGGCACGGTTGCTAGATCACCTCTGGTCAGTTCCATGAAATTCAACAAAAATCTACTTTATAACCAAGGAAAATAGTCTCAGCTTCTCAGTATTTCAAGGAGGAATAGGGAACAGAATTTAATTCCATATTCACCCAAAGGCCTGGCAGTACTAAGGGAAAGATAAACTGACTACCTTATTTCAGTTATTTTGTATTCACCCCAACTTTGTTTTTTTCTTTTTCTGGTGGGAGAGGGGGCTCACGGAGTAACAGAATTATCATATTCCCTTTAAAAATATACATTTTTGTAATATATACATCAGAAATGCGAACAAGGAAGTGAACACATCCATGAGACTAGCACCCAAAACAAGCACCCCAAAGATAGCACCCAGAGGCCCCCTTCTGCATCCTGGTCATAAGTCTTCCACAAAAGTAATACATCTTGTTTTATAGTACATTTATTCATTGTGCCCATTTTAAAGCTTCATATAAATTGAATCATACAATATATAGTCTTCTGCCTCGCTTCTTTCATTCGTATTTTTTATGCATAGCTAAGTTTGTTCATATTCCTGGCTGTATAATTCATGTTGGTAGACTACAATTTTGTGGTCCATTTTACTGTTGATGGCTATTTGGCTATTGTACATAGTGCTGCTGCAGATGTTCTTGTACATGTCTTTTGGTGAATATGCATACACACTTCCGCTGGATATATACCTAAGAGCAGAACTGCTGGATTATAGGGTAAGCATATGTACAGCTTGAGTAGATTGTCAAACTGACTTCTAAAGGAGCTATATACCAGTTTACACTCCCACCAGCAATGCATGAGGGTTGCAGTTGTTCTACATGCTTGCTGTATGTGGTATTATCAGTCTCTTAAAGATTCTTCTTATGGATCTTAGCCTTCATTTTCATTTCCTTATGACTAATGAGCTCAATTACCTTTTCAATATTGGCCATTTGGATATAACCATTTGTAAAGTGCCTGTTCAAGTATTTCGCCAATTTTTCTGTCTAGTTTTTGTTTTGATTTGCAATTGTGTATATATTTTGAATATGATGAGCTCTTTATGTATGTGACATGTATTTTCTCATGGTGTGTGGTTACCTTTTTCTTCTTCTACCAGTGTCTTTTGATTAACAGAAACTCTGTTTTAGTGTATGTAATCAAGTTTATCAATTCTTTTCTTTATAGTGAGTACTTTTTCTTTTCCGTTTATGAAATATTTGCTTACCCAATATTATGAAGATATTTGTCTATGTTTTCTTCTAGAATATCAACTGTTTTACTTTTCGCATTTAGATTTTCAGTCCACCTGAAAGCATCCGGCGTAATTACACCTGGAAGATTTCATTATAACTTGACCACCTTGAGCCAACTCTATCCCTAAACCTAATTGATTTTTTTAAAGTTTTTTAATGATGTAGGGGGTCAAGATTCATTTTTTCCCCATATAGACATCTAGCGGACCCAACACCTTTTATTGAAAAGGCCTGCCTTTTCACTACATTGTTTCTAAATTTTCTTTTCTATTACATTGTTTATTTGTGTCAACACTAAACTGTGTTCATTATTACAGCTTTGAAATATGTTGGCATGGTCGTTGAAAAGTGAAATTCATAATTCTTAGTGACAGGTCCTAAGCTCTGGGTGCTAGGCAGAGGAAAAAGACATTAAAACTAATAAATTTACTTTTTCAGGTATAGAAAGTAGTGATAGTTCATCAGAGTTTTAAAAATGTGAACATAAAGCCCTTTCCTTTTGCCACAGGGATTTGAGCATGGGAGTTCCTAATGGGATTGGATGGGGAAAATATGAGATATTTCCTTGAAGTAAATTAACAGTTTCTAATTTTATGTGGTATTTTGGATTTCCATTGACTCAGTGGTTTCTAGCCATATTACTAGTCATCTTCGTTTAAAGTTTTCCATAAAGTCTTCCTAAAATTACTGTCTTATATAAATGCATGTGAATATTTTCTCTTGTTTTTAGGTGAGACTGCCTGTTTCCCTCTTCCTTTAGTAGGTAATGAGAGACCTCTGAGGGTTTTTCTAATTCTTTAAATATTATAGTCAGTTATCTTGTTCAATGATAATAGTGTATAGATGAGGCCAGATGGTGCCAGAACTGGGGTTTGTATCTTTGTTTGACTTTTTTAATACTCCCACCTTTTTTTCTAAAGAGATTTTTCTAACTCATTTCCCAGTAATCCATCTCTTGTGTGCAATTCTGAGCTAGTTAAATTCAGAGTTGCCTTTTTAAAAATAATCTCTGCCAGCTCAGCTTTCCTGAAATTGGGATTTTAATTGACAGAGAGGAGCAGTACCAAAAAGGCAGAGGAACTGTTTTTAGTAGCAGTAAAGACATGCATCATTTGTTTTTTCATGAGAAGCAAATTATAGTCAAAGGAAAACATATTTAACTTAGTCATTTTATGTGTACCAATAAGAATCAATTGCTTGAGAAAGTCAAATAGGAAATGAATAAGTTTTGTATCCGTCTAAATTCATATACTGAAAGGAAGTGGAAGGTTGTTGAGGCATTGCATAGCAGAAAACAAACATTTTCCTCCATCCTTCAGAAACCTGAAAGTAGTCCTTCAGCTGCAGTATACTACAAATTCACCCTCTTACATATGAGCAATGTAACTCATATGGTAATATTTCCATTCTGTTGTCTCTTAAATCCTAGAATGGAATAATGCCATTTTTAAGCAGAGCGGCCATCAAGACTAATTCTCCATGATATTGTCTCTAAAATGACCTGAAATGAATTTCCTGAAGTTTGAAAACAGCAGCTTTTAGAATAGAAGCTCTTAGACATGGTCCCCAACGCCCAGACCATGAATGGGTACCGGTCTATGGCCTGTTAGGAACCCAGCCACACAGCAAGAGGTAAGGAGCACGAGCATTACTGCCTGAGCACCACCTCCTCTCAGATCAGCTGCGGCATTAGATTCTCACAGGAGGGCAAATCCCATTGTGAACTGTGCATGCGAGAGATCTAGGTTGCACATTCCTTGTGAGAATCTATTGCCTGATGATCTGAGGTAAAACAGTTTCATCTCTAAGAGATGCCCCCCTCCCAACTGTCCATGGAAAAATTGTCTTCCACGAAACTGGACCCTAGTGCCAAAAAGGTTGGGGACAGCTGCTTTTAGAAGTTAGGATTGTATCCTACTAGATTGGACTCAGCATTGTCAAATAAAACTACCTAAGACTTTCTGATAGGGGGAAATCAAATAAGTTTCTATTCAGATGGCCATACCATTTACAGAGAAGGGGAGAAAACTTACTGCCACCTTGAGCATTATTTTGTAGCATGTGGATGACTATAAACAAAAATAGGAAGATATTTATAGACATCTAGGTGTTTGTTTTGTTGGAAAATACCTTCACTTTACTGTGGCTTTGAATTTAAATGGGGCAGAAATTTTTGTGTCTCAGTATTAATATGAATGAGTAAGTGTGAAGATCCAGGAAATGGCAGTAGTTGGAATCTAGTCTATCTGCTCATCTTGGAGACTATTTGGTAACTCTTTACTTCCTAGCACAAATTGGACTTGGATCTCAAAAAGAAATGGGAACTGGTAGCATTAAATGGAAAGTACTTGGGAGCTATTGTGGAAACACTACTAAAAGGGAAAGAAATTCACCCACCAATTTGTTCTTTCCACTAGAAAAAAAGCCCCACAGATGAAGATTCCCTGTGTTGTGTCTTGAACTGTCCTCAAACCACACGAAGCACATGGGCAAATTTTGTTTGAAGAAGTCTATTTCTGAAGTGTGATTTGATAGTATAGATGCAGACACACTATTCATATCCTTGCCATCTCTGAAGAGCACATGTGGTCTAATCAGGGAGACTGGTATAGTTCTCTACTCTCCTGGATTGCAGTAAGTCATCATTGGTCACATGGTTGCCAATTGCCTCCCAAAACAAACCCATCTTTGAATACACCATCTTTGGGGCCACCGCTGGGATTTTATTATATTTTCTGCTGAGACATGGTACATTCTAGTAATAGGAACTGCTTTGTATTGAGTGTAGAAATTTAAATTATTCTATTAATATGCCATTAAGTCTTATTTGGTTGAGCAAGTCAGTCACTTTACAATAACTGCATCAGCATGTGTTCTTTTCATGGATCTAATAAAATGCATTTAGACTGAAATTAGATCCCTGAAATGAGCCATTTTGCTCTTAGACTTCACCTCAACCAGTCTTGCCAAATCTGTGTCATTAGCCAGAAATGCCAGTTGATGGCTTGGCAGAAACTCTACACTGCCATTCAAATGAAAGTACATTAATGTCTCAAAGGTTGCCATCTTGATTTAGAATATGGATGCTGAGGATTGTGATAGTGAAGGAAAGCACTTTTTTCTAAAAAGAATATTTTCCCTGTATACACTGGGTTTCAAGAATATCAACAAAATATTAAAATATGAAGAAATTATGTCATCCAGTTAGATGTTTCCCAACGTTTTCTAGTATGAAGACCATTTTTTAATGTCTTCATGAACACCTACATGATGGTAGTCATGCTTTTAGCATCTTTTGATTGGGCCAAATATATAATTTGTATAAGTTCGAGACAAGTAAATTTGCATTTTCTTAATTATAGCACACTTAAATATGTTTGGAAAATGTCATTACATGTGTTTACAGGTCTTATTTAATACAGTCAACAAACAATACTTGGTTCATGTGAACTTATGGACCCTTTACAAAAACTCCAAAGGTTGGAAGTTGCTGAACTGTACCCTCCAATCCCTTCACTTTGCAGAGAAGAAAAATCAGGGTCCAGAGAGATGCAGTCATTGGTCCAAGGTTTTGTGGTTACTGGAAGAACTAGACTGCATTTTATGTCTTCTGGGTTTCCACTCCTACAGGCTCCCCAAGGAGGATTAGGAAAAGATGCCCAAACACTTGTTTCATTTAGGAAATTAACAGCAGTGGATGTCAATGGAAGATGCTGACATTTTTTTAAAGCACAGGACAGATGGGACCCCAATGTGAAAGCCGAAACTGGCAGTGCCTGGCACATATTTTTCAATAAATAGAGCAGACAGAAGCATAACTTCTTTCCCATATCTAACCCTCTACTTTCGTAAGCATTCTAGTTCTTTTAAACATGAAACTCTCATTGTCCTTGTTTACTCAAGTTGTCCAATTGAAAGATAATTATTTATGGTAGTTCAATTCTCACTCCCCTCTACCCTCCCCACCCCTATAGCTTTCTGTAATACCTGTTTAAAGCGCTGACCTTCGGTTCCTGTGGACCATCCCTGTGGCAGGAAGTGGGCACAAGTAGATGTCCTCTTTACCAGTCTGTCCTAAGTAAAGTAATATTGATATGAACAATTACATAAATTTTTCCTTGGTCTTTTTTTTCCCTCGTGTAATAGGAGTTATCTCTAAGCTAATTAAGATAGTGCATATTCCAAAACAAAATTGTATCTATATCATAAGTATAAACTATCCTGCAGCACGAACACCCATTTCACAAACACATTTGCATCTTCCCCACCTCCATGAAATTATTACTTGAGTCCCACAGAACTCACTTTTGTGGCAGAGCCAACGTAAATTTCTAAGGAAAAGTGAAATTTGTTGCATGTATTAAAAGAAAAACTTCAGACAAATATAACAGTTTATTTGAACAAAGAATGATTGATGAATTGGACAGCACTCAGAACCAGAAGAGGTTCAGAAAGCTACACCCAGGACTGTGAGCAGTGAGCTTTTATAGGCTGGACACAGAAGCAAAGTAGAGCAATCACCTGATTGGCTACAGCTAGGCATCTGCCTTATCTGGGCATGGTTTGATGAGCCGACTGCCGGTGATTGGCTGAAACAGCTGTTTGTTATACTCCTAAGACAGGTTGCAGTTTGTTAAGTAGGATCTCAAAGTATGAAAACGACCTCAGGCTAATGGCCTTATGCTTATTTAAACACATGAAGAGTAGGTTTGTTAGGCAAACTGCATTTCAGATGGCGCTTTCCTGGAGTCAGCACTCTTTCAGACAAGTCAAAGTGATACTCCTGATTTTTCCCAAAGGAAGGAGGAAAGAACAGACCTCTGGCTGCCTAAAGAGACACTGGGCATTTAGATACTTCTGCTCTTAGTTTCCTAATGGTTATTTTTAAGTTGATAGTGTTCATGTATAAAGAAAGAAATCTTAAGTCTATATGAGAATGAGGCCCTTACATTTGTTTATAGAAAAATTGTGGCTGCTTGCAACCCATACCGTTTACTTAATAGGAAGGTTAAGAGAAATGGATTGAGTATCATGAGGCTAAAGTGAGCCAATGTTAGCTACTTCTGATAGGCAAAATCATGGTGGGATTTTGCAGCTGCTGAGATTTGAGAGCCCTAACATCTTTAATTTTTTAGGGAGAACATTTTAGAGTAGATTGGTTGTTCTTTCTAGAGTTGGCTTCATTAGATCTTAATCCTGGTTTATAAACACACACACACACACACCCCCCCAGAGCTTTTGTAGTATGCACTTCTGTAGAAGCTTATTTTTCAAGGACAATTCTTAATGCTCACTTTGCCCCGTTCTTCTTGGTTGTCTCAACCTCTTTAATCTCTCTTTTCTCTCCACCCCCCAACCTTCTCAGGACGGATGCAAAGCAGGAACTCAAATAATTGGCCTTGGTGTTTGGCCCTGAAGCAGTCAGATATGTGAGGCGAGTTGCTCACAATTTTCTCATGAAAAATTAGTAACTCAAAATTAAATTGATAAAAATTAAAATGACACACAGTAAAATGTATCACAGACGAAAATTTGATTGAAGAATGACTGTATGAAAACTACAACTATACCTTCCGCCTTGTCTTCTGAAGCAACTCTGGAGTTCTGCTTTCTTCCACCTGACAGTAGCATTTTTTCCTCCCACAAGAAGCATCAGCTTCATACCCTCCAATTCTCTGCTCATTTATGGTATGAATCCTGGCCCCAGCTGGCCTGCATCAAGGCAATTGGTGTCCCTTCTAAAATGCAGCCTCCAGAACGAAACACAATGCTCATCAGGGTGACAACCTGAAGTTCCTCACTTCTGGAAGAGCCAACATGTTTGAAGCCATTTCCAGTTAGAGAAAAACAGAAACACAAGCTATTGCAGGGGAGTAAAATGATGAGAAATAAAATCTACAAAAATGATACACTTTCAGAAAATGCCTAAAAAAGGCATGTCTGTATTATGCCTTTGGGGATAGATTTGGTTGCTGAGAAGTGTATTCTGAATAACATGTGGTTTCTTGTTTCTTTAACCAGGCTATTACTTTCTCTATTGCTTTCCTCTTGTTTTCTAGACTCTCTAATAAAATTCTGTTACAGAGGAAAATTAGAATAATATGACCAGATATGTTTTTTACAAACAAAAATGGCGAAAAGTTGAAAATATTTTTTCAACGACTGGAGTTTCAACTGGGAGAGCAGTGGTGTGAGCATCTTAAGCATGTCCTTCAGCACTTGGTGTGAATGACAGCTGATAGAGGTGAGGTAGACTGGCAAACTGCTGCCTGGGTCCCAGATGGCTTTGAACCTACACAGCTGGTGCTTTGGACCATAAAGAGAAATAATTGCATATGCAGAGTTTTACATGTGTTTCATTTAAGATTTGTAAGAGAGGATAGTTTACTGTTCCCTTTTAAACTCTTGGGGTTCAGCTGCCTACTATATAAAGTCTTACTCCTATTTCTGGCACTTTTTCAACATGGGAAGCCTTATTTGCATTTAAATGTTATATACAGCGGGGGAGGGGGGAGGGGGAGGGGACCTTTCCTGACTTAGCAGTACTGTTTCTAAGATTTCCATGTGCTTGTGACTGACGGATGGATATTTAAAACAATCAAATGTATTTTATTCTGTAAAACTATATATATGATAGTCTCTTGAGACTAAGCTGTTATTTAAAATAAAAAGTGTCCAAAATCCTTAGCTCCAAAGACGGTGTGTGTGTGTGCACGCCTGTGTGCATATGCACATGGGTATATATTTACAAAGAAGGAAAACAGAAAATCTCGCTATGTGCTAATTTCCTTGAACTTTAACCTCACTTGCAAACAGGCAGATCTCATCTGTGATGTGTCTAATCAGGAAGTACTAGAGTTATTTTTGTAACTCTTTTGCAACATAAGGCTGTGTCTTTCTGCCTTCCTTAAAAATATGTCCTGTCCCTCAAATACCATGACACTTGGGTTAAAATTTGAAAAAAGCAAAAGAACAAAATACAATGCCATGATGCCAGTTTGGACTGTATCCACCCTACTCATCCAAAGTCCCAGATGTCAGGCCCCGAGAGGTCACTGTTAATTCCTTCCCCACTACTGGAAAAATGTAACTTCCTTTCACGCCATGGGGAAAATTCTCCATTTCTCTTCTGCGGCATGGACTAGCATTAGCCTTTGTGGCTGTAGACCATTATGACAGATTCATGGGGAAGTAGGTTGAGAGAGATAGGAGAACTGCCCAAGCTTTGTGAACAGAGCAGCAGGAAAGGCAGAGCTAAGGATGGGGGTTTAAAGGACTGGAGATTACAAGTGGGAGGAAATATTCGGCAATGGCAAAAAGTTGTTCAAATTGGATGCCTTAACATACTCTCTAATTAATAAAGTGTTCAATTACATTCTTAAATTTATCCTTCCAATTAGTCTGCTAGAACAATTATAAAAAATGATTATTTTATTATTAAATCTAAAGTTACTTATCTAAATCATGCAATTAGCTTTTCAGAAAGAGTCAACATGGGAACCTTTTTTTTCCTTCCAACTTTTATTTTAGGTTCTCAGGGCAAATGTGCAGGTTTGTTACATGGGTATTAACAAACATGGGTATTGTTACATGGTGTACAGATTATTTTGTCACCCACGTAATGAGCATAGTACTGTTACTGGTGGAGTGTGTCCAGGTTCTTAGTGTCTTGAACAAAGAATTGGACAAAATGCACAAACAAAGAAAGGAAAGAATGAGCAACAAAAGCAGAGATTTATTGAAAATGAGAGGACGCTCCACACAGTAGGAGTGGACCCGAGCATAGGGGCTCAAGCGCCCTGTTACAGAATTTTCTGGGGTTTAAATACCCTCTAGAGGTTTCCACTGGTTACTTGGTGTACGCTCTATGTAAATGAAGAGGATGAAGTAAAGTTACAAAGTCATTTACTGTTGTACGCCCTGTGTAAATGGAGAGGATATTTTCTGTTATAGCTGAAGTGTTTTCCATTTGATTTAGTTCTAGGAAGTCCTTATGTTCCTTGTCTCCAAACCCTATTCTCCTGCCTCAGTACCTGATAGGTAGTTTTTCAATCCTCCTCTTCCTCCCACTCTCCCACCTCAAGTAGGCCCCGGTGTCTATTGTTCCCATCTTTATGTCCATGTGTACTCAATATTTAGCTCCCACTTAAAAGTGAGAACATGCGGTATTTGGTTTTCAGTTTCTGCGTTAGTTCTCTTAGGATAATGGCCTCCAGCTCAGTCCATGTTGCTGCAAAGGACATGATTTTGGGTTTTGTTTTGTTTTGTTTTTAATCAGCATGGGAACTTTCTAAATCATGAAACATCCTGTGTATTTGGATGAAGTTGTGTGCTGTCTCCCCACACCCCACCCCCATTCCATTCCCCTTGACCCACTCTGGACAGCATTGCTGCGCGCCCGGGGAGGACATGTCCTCTCTACTTCCTTTCTCCCCACCCCTCATAGGGGTGTTGTATGCGGCTGTGCTCCGCACTCCATCTCTGCTTTCTCTTCTATTAGCTCGGCTCACTGCCTGTCTGGAGAGTTCATTCTCTTCTGCGTGCGCACATTCTTATGACCTCCTTCCTTCTTGCTCCTTAGCCTGTCAGTTTCCTCGGAAGAATGATATTTCTTCCTCAATTTCATTAAAATCTTTGAACCAAAAATCTGCGCCAGTCATGGCGAAGTAACTCTCTTTTTGAGCACTTAGCTAACTTTAAATCAGGTTTACACTCATTCATGTGATTCTTCTATGAGTTTCTCTCTCTCCTATAAGAAGGTAACTCCATGAAGGTGGAGACTTCTTCAGTTTTGCTCAACTTCTTTTTTTCTATTTCCCACCTTCTTTATAGTGGCAGGAACATGGCAGATGCTCAATAAATATTTGCTGAATTAATGAATGAATGCAATAAATATTAAAAGTAATGGCAAAAACCACAATTTACTTTTGCACCAACCTAATATTTATTGAACTCCTCTCTATGTAAGATACTGTTCTGGGTGCTGGGGACATATGGCAAATAAAATTAACAAGTCCCTGGACTCCTGAAGCTTACATTCTCATTGATGAATAGATCAAATTATCCTCCTCTAAACAAAAGAAAAAGCATTTTAACTGAAAATAAAACCAGTATGATCAACCTCTAAAATACTGGAAAATACATATAAAATTTTATCTCCTCAAATTTTTCCAGTTAAAGCTTCTCCCGGCCGGGTGCAGGGGCTCACACCTGTAATCCCAGCACTTTGGGAAGCTAAGATGGAAGGATCACCTGAGGTCAGGAGTTCAAGACCAGCATGACCAACATGACGAAACCCCATCTCTACTAAAAATACAGAATTAGTTGGGCGTGGTGGCACACGCCTGTAATTCCAGCAACTCCAGAGGCTGAGGCAGGAGAATCACTTGAACCCGGGAGGCAGAGGTTGCAGTGAGCCGAGATTGCACCATTGCACTCTAGCCTGGGCAACAAGAGCGAAACTTGGTCTCAAAAAAAAAAAAAAAAAAAAAAGCTTCTCCCTAAGCCTTCAATTGGAAATATTTGTTATTTTACTTCATTATTTTTCTTTTTCAATTACTAATATTATTATTTTCAACTACATATTGCAAACATGAGGTGTTTCAGCCACAGTATATGAATAAATTTGAGATGAGCAAGGGAACCAAACCATCTTTTAGAACAGTTTTTATGGCAAAAGATATTCATGGTCTCTAACAATGCACTAAATTAACTTTTGAAATACAGTCTATCTATGGTGAGAGGGAATTTCAGGACAGGCAAAACACCATGAACTGCTGAAGGAGGAATTGCGGAGTGTTAATAGCTTGGCTCTTAAAAAAAAAAAAGATGTAAATATTGCATCTACTCATTCACCCAACATCATTATCAAGAGGGAGAACTCAATCATGGTCCTGCAATGTGTTAGTGCTATCTCCTTCCCAGCTAAGGGCCCATCACACAGGCTTCTCCCATTTCAAAGGGAAAAAACCAAACAAACAAAATAGCTGTCACCTCTATTGATGTGGGAAGACTATTTGCCAACTAGAAAAGGTAGGCAAACCTTTTCAGCAAATCACATGAATTCTTGTGAGGTATTAAAGTTAAAAGGCATATTGTGAGAACTTCCTTCCAATATAAATACTATTTTGCTTTTTTTTTTTTTTTTTAAAGACGGAGTTTCGCTCTTGTTGCCCAGGCTGGAGTGCAATGGTGCAATCTCAGCTCACTGCAACCTCTGCCTCACAGGTTCAAGTGATTCTCCTGCCTCAGCCTCCCAAGTAGCTGGGATTACAAGCATGCACCACCATGCCCAGCTAATTTTTGTATTTTTAGTAGAGAAGGAGTTTCACCACGTTCATCAGGCTGGATGGTCTCGAACTCCTGACCTCGGGTGATCTACCCGCCTCGGCCTCCCAGAGTGCTGGGATTACAGGCATGAGCCACCGTGCCTGGTCACTATTTTGCTTTTGCAAAATTGCATTTATTTTCTTTATCTTCCTGTATTATTGCTTCCCTTTCATTCATTCATTTATCCATCAAATATTCATAGAAAGGAATATTGTGAAAACTATATAACAACATGAAAGTGTATAATACTCCCCCCAAAAGCCTGGAAAGCAAAATTGTGCCTTGTGTACGGAATATGTACATGTGCTACATGTTACATTGTCATTGCAGTTAAAAGACTTTAATCATGGTAGCAGTGACTCTAAATTGAACCTAACAAGTTGAAACTCTATCTTCTCTGTCACTTATTTTATATAATTGTGAGTGTGGCAGAAAGCAAAAGGTGCATTAATATTTAAGATGGAATGGCATATATTCATTCAAATATATTTAATCTTCTAGTAAATTTTTATTCAATCAATTCTGCTTAAATATTTTCAAATACTTTGATAATGACTCTTTTCATGGAAAGACTCTTTCCATGAAAGAAATCTGTTTTCCGCTGAGGCAAATGCTTTCTTGTGAGTCTTGTTATCATTGCTGAGAACACTTAAGTGTGTGTATACCCATGTGAATCACAGGAGAGTGAGAGTGTGCCTACCTACTGAATATGGGTGAGGCAAAGTGTCATGCCAGAGTCTTCTACATGTCTCATTTAAAGACACACTTGTATTGAGACCTGTACTTGGAAAATATGATTTCGGGACAGTTTTTCTTCCTTAAAGATTTCTTCCCATTAGGAAGAAATATATCATGGGCCATTTCCTTTTTTTTTTTTTTTTAAGACAGAGTCTTGCTCTGTCCCCCAGGCTGGAGTGCAGTAGCAAAACCTCAGCTCGCTGCAACCTCGGCCTCCTGGGTTCAAGTTATTCTCCTGCCTCAGCCTCTCGAGTAGCTGGGATTATAGGTGTGTGCCACCACGCCCAGCTAATTTTGGGGTTTTTTTGTTTTAAATAGAGACAGGGTTTTGCTGTGTTGGCCAGGCTAGTCTCAAACACCTGAGCTCAAGTGATCCACCCACCTTGGCCCTCAAAGTGCTGGGATTACAGGCATGAGCCACTGCACCCGGCCCTTTTCTTTCTTTTTCTTTTTTTTTTTTTTTTTTGAGACAGTCTCTGTTGCCCAGGTTGAAGTGCAGTGGCACGATATTTGCTCACTGCAGCCTCAACTTTCCAGGCTAAGCAATCCTCCTCCTGCCTCAGCCTCTCAAAATGCTGAGATTACCACACCCTTAACTGAGGCCTGAGCCACCCAGCCTGGTTCTGTGGGGCTTTTCCACGTAGCCAACAACATCAGTGAGTTTTTAATGCTCAGTTTCTAACTTTTCAGGGTCATATTGCTGAAAGGGAGGTAAGATGCCTGGGGTCTCTTTAAGTAATTCCCATGTTCCCCTAGATATCCCTTTTTCAGTGTCTTTCACTGCTTTTGTGCCCCTGGCTGAATGAGCACGTTTACTTGCTTCATTTTTCCAGTCATGAGCCTTTTCTGCCTCATGTGAAGGTGTGGGGAACACAGCAGCCTGTGCCTGTTACAAATTTGAACCTCCTGCATGAAGCGTTCTTCTCAGGGCAGATATAATGATCTCTTCAGCTTGGAGAAGCTGGCTGATTTTTTTTCTAGACCAAAGCTGTCATCTCGACCATTAGAGAAAATGCCACATAAATCATCAAGTCAGTGATATCAGTGGAATGCAGCACGTGCCTCCATTGGAAGGGCCTGCCGTCCTAAGTCAGGGGGAATAGACACCTAGCACTCAGACCTGCTGAAGGCTGGCCTCTGAAAGACGGTTTCCTCCCTTTTTATTTCCAGTGTGGGAAGTATGACCAAGCCTTCGAGGAGAGTGAGAATGAAAGTCAGACCGCCGGCACCGCCTGAGGCGGAGGGCACTCCAGCAGGCCAGATGTTTCGAGTCCCATGTGGAGAAGTGTTTGTGGTTGGATTCTATTTGAAACTGATTGTTGATACTCTCATGAGACAGCCTGTGACAAATTGTATAATAAAATTGTTAAAAATAGCGTATTTATTCCCTGGAAAAGCTGAGTTCCCACAATTCAGTGAGCTGGGAAAATTGCTAAGCTTCTTGGACACGGAGTGCTGAGTCGAGTCCCTGTTCATATAACCCTTTCCTTACCCATTTGATTTTTCATTGTAATTTTTGTTTTTCTGAACTGCTAACAATGCTCCAGATAGCCCTTTTAAAAGAATAAAAATAAAACAAATCAACTTATATTTTTGAATAAAATCGTAAAAGCCTATAAAATGTACATATAATATTGACAGATTAATTACAAAAAAAATTTCTATGTATATACTAACACTGTCCAATAGAAATATAATGTGTGCCACAAATGCGATCCACACATGTAATTTTAAATTTTCTTTTTTTTTTTTTTTTTTGAGACGGAGTCTTGCTCTGTCGCCCAGGCTGGAGTGCAGTGGCGTGATCTCGGCTCACTGCAAGCTCCGCCTCCCGGGTTCACGCCATTCTCTTGTCTCAGCCTCCTGCGTAGCTGCGTAGCTGGGACTCCAGGCGTCCGACACCACGCCCGGCTAGTTTTGTTTTGTTTTTGTTTTTTTTTCCTTGTATTTTTAGTAGAGACGGGGTTTCACCGTGTTAGCCAGGATGGTCTCGATCTCCTCACCTCGTGATCCGCCCGCCTCGGCCTCCCAAAGTGCTGGGATTACAGGCGTGAGCCACCGCGCCCGGCCTGTAATTTTAAATTTTCTAACAGCCACATTAAAAAAGTCAAAAGAATCAAGTGAAATTAATTTTAATATTTAATATGTTTTATAACATTTGATCCTATATATCCAAAATATTATCATTTCAACATGAAATCAATGTAAAAACATATTGAGATGGTTTACATTTTTTCTTGTATTAACGGCTCAAACTTCACTGTGTATTTTACATTTACAGCACACCTCAATTCAAACTAGTCACATTTAAAATGCTCAGTTGCCACAGGTGGCTAGTAGGTATCATATTAGATATCACTGGTCTATACCATAGCAAACAATTGAATAAAAGTGAGGAAAGAAATCCTCTGTCTAGAGATAGGTAAATATTTATAAGTGTTTCCTAGGACCTTTGATATACAATAGAGAGGTAAGATTTTCAGAATCATCGATCTTGGTTGAGAATGTAGGTGATGAAGAATAAGTAAAAACAGATCAGGGAAGTACTTTGTGTGGTTGTGGTTAAGGTGAACTAGGAAGAGAAATGTTTGGAATATTAAAGTAATTTCATAAATTTCAAATAGCACTATGTATCAGGAATGATTTTGGCTGTAAATCACATAAACCTGAAATATATTGAAGTTTATATGTCAACGTGGCTGGACCATGGTTCCCAGGTATTTGGTCAAACATTATTCTGGATGTTTTGTAGGGGCATTTTTGGATGAGATTAACATTTCAATCAGTGAACTTTGAATAAAGCACATTCCCGTCCATAATGTGAGTGGCCCTCATCCAATCAGTCGAGTATATTGCCTGCCAAAAATACATAAATTAGTGGTTCTCAGCTGGGATTCATTTCCTCTCACACTCAGGAGATATCTGAAAATGTTTGGAGACTTTTTGATTGTCAAGACTGGAAAAATACTACTGGCATTGAGTGAGTAAAGGCCAAGGATGCTATTAAACATACAATAAACACAACGCAGAGCACAGCCTCCTACAACACTATCTGGCCCAAAATGTCAGTAGTGCCAAAGCTGAAAAATCCTGACTGATATTTAATCATGAGGAAATGTCAGGTAAACCCAAAGTGGGGGACAGTCTACAAAAGAACTGGCCCACACTTTTCAAAAATATGGACAAGGAAAGATGGAGCAACTGTTCAAAGTTAAAAGAAACTAAGGAGAGAGAACTAAATGCCATGTGTGATGCCGGACTGAATCCTGATGAAGAAAAAGACCGTCACGGAACAATTGATAAAACTTGAGTAAGGTCTGTACATTACACAATAGAGTTATATCAGTGTTAATTTCCTGATTTTGATAATTGTACTGTAAGCATGGAAGATATTAACATTCGAGGAATAGGTAAACGGTAGATAGAAATTTTTTGTCCTATTTTTTACGACTTTCTCTGCCAATATGAAATTACTTCCAAATGAAAAAAAATTTAAATATAAAATATTTAAAAATTAAAAGCAAAAAATGAGTAACCGGGTGCAGTGGCTTATGCCTGTAATCCTAGCACTTTGGGAGGCCGAGGCAGGTGGATCACCTGAGGTCAGAAGTTCAGAGCAGCCTGGCTAACATGGCAAAACCCCGTCTCTACTAAAAATACAAAAATTAGCTGGGCGTGGTGAAGTGCACCTGTAATCCCAGCTGCTCGGGAGGCTGAGGCAGGAGAATCTCTTGAACCCGGGAGGCGGAGGTGGCAGTGAGCTGAGATTGCACCACTGCACTCCAGTCTGGGCTACAGAATGAGATTCTGCCTCAAAAAAATAAAAAAGAAGATATCCTTTGAGTATCTAGAAAAAAATGAGCGCATTGCTGGCCAGGCGCAGTGGCTCATGCCTATAATCCCAGCACTTCGGGAGGCCAAGGCGGGCAGATCACAAGGTCAGAAGATCGAGACCATCTTGGCTAACACGGTGAAACGCCGTCTCTACTAAAAACACAAAAAATTAGCTGGGCGTGGTGGCGGGCGCCTGTAGTCCCAGCTGCTGGGGAGGCTGAGGCAGGAGAATCGCTCGAACCTGGGAGGGGGAGGTTGCAGTGAGCCGAGATCGCACCACTGCACTCCAGCCTGCGCGACAGAGCGAGACTCCGTCTCAAAAAAAAAAAAAGGAAAAGAAAAAAGAAAAAATGAGCACATTGTTTATAAGGAAAAGAGATTATTATACTTTTTAACACTAATGCTGTATGCAAAAAAATATGGATTAAGATATTTAAGATCCTCATGGAAACAAGTGTGAATTCTATATCTAGCATGACTTTCAACTATAATAGGCACCAACAGAACTCCGGGAATATTATTCTCATGAGCCCTACCTGAAAAATCTTTTAGAAAATGAGGTTCAGATAAAATAACTAGACAAATATTGACTACTATAAGGACTGTTGGTGAGCATTGAGTACATGGGTCCCTAGAATGAAGACTAACTGAGGGCTAAGAAAGAATGCTAATCAACTGTTTAAAATGGAGAGGGGGAATAATTTCATTGGTTATATTGGTATTAGTCTTACTATTGCCATTCTGAGACTGTGTATAAAATAGAATAAAACAAATGAATAATTCTGAGATATTAAATCTATCATCGCCTTTGTCCTTGAGAACCAAGATTCTTCCTTGATATGGAAGAAAGGTGATACTAAAGTAGAGAAGAGATTAAATAAAACCTCAGTGAAGATATCAATACAAACCTATGTGATTCTTTGTCTTATTTTATTCCC
This sequence comes from Pongo pygmaeus, assembly GCF_028885625.2. NCBI lineage: Eukaryota > Metazoa > Chordata > Mammalia > Primates > Hominidae > Pongo > Pongo pygmaeus. The sequence continues at coordinate 91,429,643 of NC_072384.2, forward strand.
AGATATGTCCACTGAAAAGACACAGAGGCGGTAATCCCAGGACTTTGGGAGGCCGAGGCGGGCAGATCACCTAAGGTTGGGAGTTCGAGACCAGCCTGACCAACATGGAAAAACCCCGTCTCTACTAAAAATACAAAATTAGCCAGGTGTGGTGCTGCATGCCTGTAATCCCAGCTACTCAGGAGGCTGAGGCAGGAGAATCACTTGAACGCAGGAGGTGGAGGTTGCCGTGAGCCAAGATCGTGCCATTGCACTTCAGCCTGGGCAACGAGACCGAAACTCTGTCTCAAAAAAAAAGAAAAAGAAAAAGACCTAGAAACAATAACTACACAGCAGCGGTAAACATCTCTAGCATCTATTTTGTGGTTTTACAATACCATTCATCACTGCAAAGGACCAGGTCTCTTTGGAGATATTGCTGATTCCAGGTGTAATGCAGGAAATGAACAAGACGACCCTGGAACATCTTGTCATATCAGATGGCTAGGGAGCTATCAAAGACAACTAGGGTCATGTCTAAAGGACTCAGGAGTCAACCTGAAGAGGCTACCATTGCCAAAGATGGAAAATTTTGAGTTAATAATGATAATTGCTAATGTTAATAATGATAATAATGGATTAAAATTCATCAAATAGGTTTAAATCCATGATTTCATGATAATATAAAAACATAATTATTAGTTTTGGAGGATACGAAATGAAATCATTATCTTGGTAAATAGAGCCAAAAAACCAAACATTTATCCTTCATTTCCTATATGAAACGTTTTACTCTGTAAACAAATAGTGGATAAGGGGAAGTGTCACTTTATGAAAGTATTCTAACTAATAAATGAAAAAGAAACGATAGAACTAGAATATCACCATTTTGCAACCTCTGATGAGTGGCTGTAGTCGTTTAGTATCAACAGTTTCTAAAATCACAGAGACAACCAGATACAATATGCCTCTATAGTCTTCAAAAACACTGCCTATAAATTTGTCAAGGGAATAGAACCTGAATCAGACCCTGTCTCTGGATTCAGCGTCCTATTGGCAGGAAATAGAGACCAGAGGAACAAGTCAGGATGGTGGTTACTTATGGGGAAGGGAGAGACTGTGATTGGGCTGGGCACATTGAGGGGGTTTCCAAGGCAAGTGGTGAAGTTCTGTTTCATGACCTTGGAGGTGCTTGTCTTATAGTAATTCAGTAAGCTATACATTTGATTCGTGTGTTTTTTCTGTATTAGTGTTTAATTTTACAATAAAATTTAAAAGAAAAGGTGAGAAAAAAAAGAAGCCAAAACAACCAAAGGATTGAATAAATTTTTCTATAACTGTTTAGTTTGGGAAGGCATTGCCTCACAGAGGTCATGGGTTGATTTGACATAGAAAACTCAATTCTAGGGGTCTTTGGGTTAAGTTTTCTCCAATTTATTGTAACCTTTCATGAGCAGTAGATTTATTTTAAAAAAACAAGTAAACAAAATAGTGATAAGCTTTGTCCCTTGCTCTCCCAGAAGTGGTGAGAAAATAGAGTTATGTGTTTTATCTTGCAAAGGCATTGCACAATATTACCTAAAACATATTTGTAGTTTATCAGGGCAATAAATTTCTAGGAGGCAGTTAAGCAGCATAGGCAGAATGATAAGATATATGACTCTAGATTGTTTGTTCTTGCTACCTACTAATTCATGTCACCTAGGTGGAATCTTATAGACATGTTGGTGCTTGCATAATAGGCATATGGAGATGGTGCCTTGCATACTGAAAATAATAAATACTTGTTTTAGAAAATGTAAGTGAATAAATTAGTGGAAGATATTGAACTCCTCTATGAGGATGCAAATAGCTAAATACAGACTGTGGGTTTACATACTATTTATAGATTGAGAATAGGAAGGTCTTTATCAAGAATGTCTCAATCCAGTCTTCTGTGTTAATTCCCTAAATCATCTCACAGCTTTAAATAAACTGATGACTACCAACTTTATATTTGCAGCTCAGACTTCTCCCCCAAACTCCAGATATGTATTTCAATGGCTTACTGAAGAGCTCTACTTGGATGGCTGATAGACAGCTCAAACATCCTAGGTCCTAGCTCATCCTGATTCCCACCTCTGCACACTTTCTCCACCCACTGTTTTCCCATCTAAATAAATGTTTACTTCTTCCTTCGATTGGCTTTGGTTCCAAACCTTGGAGTCCTCTTTGATGCCTGTCTTTCACACCTCAAGCCCAGCTGTCAGCAAATCCTTTGGACTCTACTTTTGAAATGTGTTCAGAAATCTGACTGTTTCTTAGGACATGCACCCCTACTACTGTGGTTCAAGCAGCCATCATTTGCTTTGATTTCAATATAATTTTAAAAGTATTAAAAAGTTGCCAACATTGTACAAAGAATTTCCATATACCCATTGCCTAGATGTACCAATGATTTATATTTTGCTTTAGTTGCTTCATCATTCTCTCTCACTTCTTTTTTCTTCCTTCTCTCATATACTTATCCCCTCACATACACACAAGTGAGAGGTGAAGCTGGCTGGGCTTCTGGGTCAGATGGGGACTTGGAGAACTTTTCTGTCTAGCTAAAGGATTGTAAACGCACCAGTCAGTGCTCTGTGTCTAGCTAATCGGGTGGGGACTTGGAGAACTTCTGTGTCTAGCTAAATGATTGTAAACACACCAATCAGCACTCTGTGTCTAGCTGAAGGTTTGTAAATGCACCAATCAGTGCTCTGTGTCTAGCTAATCAGGTCGGGACTTGGAGAACTTCTGTGTTTAGCTAAAGGATTGTAAATGCACCAATCAGCACTCTGTGTCTAGCTAAAGGGCTGTAAATGCACCAATCAGCACTCTGTAAAATGGACCAATCAGCACTCTGTAAAATGGACCAATTAGTGCTCTGTAAAATGGACCAATCAGCAGGATGTAAGTGGGGCCAAATAAAGGAATAAAAGCAGGCCACAGGAGCCAGCAGCGGCAACCCAGTCGGGTCCCCTTCCACGCTATGGAAGCTTTGTTCTTTCGCTCTTTGCAATAAATCTTGCTGCTGCTCACTCTTTGGGTCCCTGCCACATTTGTGAGCTGTAATACTCACCACAAAGGTCTGCAGCTTCACTCCTGAAGTCAGCGAGACAACGAACCCAGCGGGAGGAGCAAACAACTCTGGATGCACCGCCTTTAAGAGCTGTAGCACTCACTGCGAAGGTCTGCAGCTTCACTCCTGAAGTCAGCGAGACCACGAACCCACCAGAAGGAATAAACTGGGGACACATCCGAACATCAGAAGGAACAAACTCTGGACACACCACGTTTAAGAACTGTAACACTCACCGCGAGGGTCTGCGGCTTCATTCTTGAAGTCAGCGAGACCAAGAACCCACCAATTCTGGACACACAAGTATACACGTAAACACACATATATATACTTGATTCTGAACCTTGATTACTTGATTAAAGTGGTATCTGTCTGGTTCTTCAATGTTGTTATTTTTTTCTCCCTTTATAATTTTTTTGGGTTTTTTTGGAGACAGTCTTGTTCTGTTGCCCAGGCTGGAGTTCAGTGGCATGATCTCGGCTCACTGCAACCTCCACCTCCCAGGTTCAGGGGATTCACCTCCCTCAGCCTCCTGAGAAGCTGAGATTATAAGTGTGCACCACCACATCCAGCTAATTTTTTTGTATTTTTAGTAGAGATGGGGTTTTGTCATGTTGGCCAGGCTAGTCTGGAACTACTGACCTCAGGTGATCCACCCATCTCAGCCTCCCAAAGTGCTGGGATTACAGGCATGAGCCACCATCCCTTTATAATTAATAAGTACTTTGTGAGCAGATTCTTAAAGACTTTATAAATATGCTGTTCCTCATGAAGTTTTCAACCACTAATTTTAGCTTCCATTGGTGATTTTCAAATTCCAGTGTTTCTTCTACGTTTATCAGTTGCTATTATTCTGTACAGAAGAGCTTTCCTTTCTCTCCCATTAATTTATGTATTGCATATTTATTTATATCCATATGAACTTAGTGACTCATCTTATTCAGTGTGTTATATTCCTTACATTTTCCAATACATTTTGATGCTCTCTTGAGGCAGATTTGGCTAGTGATAGCCTTTTTAAACTGGCTCCTATGTCCTTTTCCTATGTTCCCATTTATCTTGGAGCACTTCCTTACTTTCTGGCATGATGTTCCAGGCTCATTTTGTCTTTTTCCTGCCCCAGCCTTGGAATCGGCTACTTCTACAAAGAACCCTGGTTCCTTCAAGTAGGGAATAGTATTTACAAACAAAGCTATGGGCTCTTTGTGTGCTCATTGTTACAGGAGCTATTGCTTCTAGGCCTTCTCAGTAGGCGTAAATTAGAAAACATCTGTCTATCTACTATCTATCTATCTATCTATCATATAATCTATCATCTATCTACCTGACTTTATCATGTACTTATCTACCTATCTTTAAAAACGTTAAGTTCATACAGATACTCCCAATTCTAATCCAATGCTGCAGGTTCCATTCAAGTCTTCCCATTGTCCAGATTTGCAACTGCCTTCTCCAGCAGTGAGAAACCTCACTCCCACCGTCCTTTATATACATAAGTGAATATATATATATATATGTTCATGTTCATTTGCTCACACATAAAATAATTTCAGAATTGCTAACTCATATGTTCATTTGCTCACACATAAAATAATTCATTTACTCACATATTTCATTCATTTGCTCTCATATAAAATGTTCATTTGCTCACATATAAAATAATTTCAGAATTGCTAACTCATATACCTGCAAAAAGCATATCTGCTTGCTAGGATTCAATATTTTTTATGGATGTTTTTAAAGGTAATCTCACTTTATATACAGTGAGATTAAGTGGTATTAATTATATAATTTAATGAGTTCTGATAAATGTATATATTATCAACCAACTCAAGATGTAGAATATTTTTATCACCCCAGAAAGTTCCCAATGACCCTGATATGGTTTGGCTGTGTCCCCACCCAAATCTCATCTTGAATTGTCCTCCCGTAATCCCCACATGTCATGGGAGGGACCCAGTGGGAGGTAATTGAATCATGAGGGTGGGTTTTTCCCATGCTGTTCTCATGATAGTGAATAAGTCTCACAAGATCTGATGGTTTTATAAAGGGCAATTCCCCCACACATGCACTCTTACCTACCACCATGTAAAACGTGACTTTGCTCCTCTTTCACCTTCCATTGTGATTGTGAGTGCTCCCTAGCCATGTGGAACTGTGAGTCTACTAAATCTCTTTTTCTTTATTAATTACCCAGTCTCAGGTACTTCTTCATAGCAGTACGAAAATGAACTAATACAGACCCCTTTTAGTCACCTTTCCCATAAGCAACTGTACTGATGTCTATCATCATAAGTTAGTTTACCTATTCTTGAATATAAAAAAATGGAATCATGAAATATATATTCTTCTGTGTCTGTTTTGTTGTTGTTGTTCAGTATCATGTTTTTGTGGTGCAACCATGTTGTTGCATGTATAAGTAGTTTATTTTAGAAAGTTACTCTATAACTAGGAAAGTATAGGGTAGAGGTAGATTTAACTTTTAACAAGCTGTCAGTTTTCCCCAAGTTTTTGTACCATTTTTCATTCCCACAGTCATGTATGTGAATTCCAATTGTTCTTCCTTACCAACACTTACCTTAAGGCTTTTTTTTTTTTGAGACAGAGTCTCACTCTGTTGCCCAGGCTGGAGTACAATGGCGCAGTCTTGGCTCACTGCAACCTCCGCCTCCCGGGTTCAAGCGATTCTCCTGCCTCAGCCTCCAGAGCAGCTGGGACTATAGGCACCTGCCACCCGCCTGGCTAATATTTTTGTATTTGTAGTAAAGACGGAGTTTCACCATTTTGGCCAGGCTGATCTTGAACCCGTGACCTCAGGCAATCCGCCCACCTCGGCCTCCCAAAAGTGCTGGAATTACAGGCATGAGTCACCATGCCTGGCCATTAAGCCACTTTAATGGTTTAACTTTAGTGGGATGCGTGTCTCATTGTGGTTTAAATGAGTATGGCTCTGATGACAATGCTGTTAATCATCTTTTCATGTGCCTGTTGGCCATTGGTGTATTTTTATAATGGTCTGTTGAGATATTTTGCCCACTATTTTTACTGAGTTGTGTGTGTTTTTATTATTGATATATAGAAGCCTCTGTATATTCTGGATACAAGTCCTTTGTTGGATGTATGTATTACAAATATTTTCTCTTTGATGGATGCCTTTTTATTTTCTTAATGCTATTTTTTGGTGAGAAGTTTTTAACTTTAATGAAATTCAATTTATCAGTATTTCTTTTTATGTTTATTGCATTTTATATCCTCTCTAAGGTATCTTTACCAACTCTAAGTTTGCAGATATTCTATTTTGTTTTTTTCTAAAAACTTTCTAGTATTAACCCTTACATGTAAGTCCATAATTAATCCCAAATTAATTTTTGTGTATGGTATGAAGTAGAAGTTGAAATTATTTTTTTCTATATATTTATTCAATTGTACCAGCACTATGTGTTGAAAAGACTTTCCTTTTTCCATTAAATCGGCATATTCGTGTCCATGTCAAAAATCAATTCACCGAATTGGGTTTATTTCTGGATTCTCTATTCTGTTCCATTCCATATTTATCTTAAGCCAATATCATACTTGCTTGATTCTTTTGTTTTAGAGTTAGATTAGAAATTAGATTGTGTGTGTCCTCTATGTTTGCTTCTATTTTTAAGGGTTATTTTGGCTCTTCTAGGTCTTTCACATTTCCTATACATTTTATAATCAACTTACCTATTTCTAGAAAACAATCTAGAGGGATTTTGATTGGAACTGCATTTAAATCTATGGATCAATTTAGGTATTATATTAGGTGAGGTTCCCAGGAAACAGACTCTGAGACTCTGATATTTACAACCAGGCAGTTTATTACCTAGTGCTTTTATGAACAATACCTGTGAGGCCTGAGGAAAGAAGGATTAGGCAGAGGGGGAAGTCAAACTGCAACACAGTTGCAACAAGGGCCTCAATCCATTCTACAGGGAGCTCTGAAGCTGAGATGGCCCTTCAGAGTTGTTCCACCTTAAGGGAAGGGGGCTATAGCTTTATTTCTGCATGCAACAATCATTGAAAGAAGCCTGTCCGAAAGGGCTCTCTTCAGCCAAGAGTAATTCTAAGAAAGAGATTCCGCTGAGGACCATAAGTGGCCAACACTCCAAGCAGCTGAGGAAATGCCTCAGTTCTGAAAAGGGAATCCAGGATGTGCAGCACATTTTATATTGCAAGAGAATGATAGGCAAGATAAATCACATCTTAGTTTTGAGTTTTCCAAGCTGTCAACATGGTATATTTCTCCATTTTTTTAGGTCTGCAGTTTCTCCCTGCCAAGTTTTGTAATTTTTGATGTAGAAATCTTGCATCTTTGTTTCTTTTTAAAAAAATTACTTCTGGCTGGGCATGGTGGATCATGCCTGTAATCCCAGCATTTTGGGAGGCCGAGGTGGGGGATCACTGGAGGTCAGGAGTTCAAGACCAGCCTGGCCAACATGGTGAAACCTTGTGTCTACTAAAAATACAAAAATTAGCCAGGCATGGTAGCGTGTGCCTGTAGTTCCAGCTACTCAGGAGGCTGAGGCAGGAGAATCGCTTGAGCCAGGGAGGCGGAGTTTGCAGTGGGTTGAGATCACGCCACTGCACTCCAGCCTGGGTGACAGAGTGAGACTTCCATCTAAATATATATATATATATTTCTATATATGTGGAAATATATATATTTATATATGTACTTATATATAAATATAAATATATATAGATACATCTAGATATATATAGAAATATATATCTAATAATTGTATAGTTTTTGAGGATATTCTAAGTGGAATTCTTTTTTTTCTGTAAAATGTTTATTTTATTATTAAAAATTATTATTAAATTGAAAAGTATTATTAAAAAGAGATTTATTCTGAGCCAAATTAGAGTGACCATGGCCCATGACACAGCCCTCACTCAGGAGGCCCTGAGAACACGGGCCCAAGGTGGTTGAGTGCAGCTTAGTTTTATACATTTTAGGGAGACATGAGACATCAATCAAATACATTTAAGATATACATTGGTTCAGTCCAGAAAGGCGGGACAACTTGAAGCAGAGTGCAGGTCGGGGCTCCCAGATTTATAGGTAGAATAAAAAAATTTCTGCTTGGTAATTGGTTAAAAGAGTTATTATCAATAGAAAGGAATGTCTGAGCTACGATAAAAGGTTTGAAGACCAAAGTTTTATCATGCAGATGAAGCCTCCAGGCAGCAGGCTTCAGAAAGAATACATTTTAAGTGTTTCTGACTTTTTTTTTTAATTAATTAATTTATTTTTATTTACTATTATTATACTTTAGGTTTTAGGGTACATGTGTGCAATGTGCAGGTTAGTTACATATGTATACATGTGCCATGCTGGTGCGCTGCACCCACTAACTCGTCATCTAGCATTAGGTATGTCTCCCAATGCTATCCCTCCCCCCTCCCCCTACCCCATAACAGTCCCTAGAGTGTGATGTTCCCCTTCCTGTGTCCATGTGTTCTCATTGTTCAATTCCCACCTATGAGTGAGAATATGCAGTGTTTGGTTTTTTGTTCTTGAGATAGTTTACTGAGAATGATGATTTCCAATTTCATCCATGTCCCTACAAAGGACATGAACTCATCATTTTGTATGGCTGCATAGTATTCCATGGTGTATATGTGCCACATTTTCTTAATCCAGTCTATCATTGTTGGATATATGGGTTGGTTCCAAGTCTTTGCTATTGTGAATAATGCCACAATAAACATACGTGTGCATGTGTCTTTATAGCAGCATGATTTATAGTCCTTTGGGTATATACCCAGTAATGGGATGGCTGGGTCAAATGGAATTTCTAGTTCTAGATCCCTGAGGAGTCGCCACACTGACTTCCACAAGGGTTGAACTAGTTTACAGTCCCACCAACAGTGTAAAAGTGTTCCTATTTCTCCACATCCTCTCCAGCACCTGTTGTTTCCTGACTTTTTAATGATTGCCATTCTAACTGGTGTGAGATGGTATCTCATTGTGGTTTTGATTTGCATTTCTCTGATGGCCGGTGATGGTGAGCATTTTGTCATGTGTTTTTTGGCTGCATAAATGTCTACTTTTGAGAAGTGTCTGTTCATGTCCTTCGCTCACTTTTTGATGGGGTTGTTTGTTTTTTTCTTGTAAATTTGTTTGAGTTCATTGTAGATTCTGGATATTAGCCCTTTGTCAGATGAGTAGGTTGCGAAAATTTTCTCCCATTTTGTAGGTTGCCTGTTCACTCTGATGGTAGTTTCTTTTGCTGTGCAGAAGCTCTTGAGTTTAATTAGATCCCATTTGTCAATTTTGGCTTTTGTTGCCATTGCTTTTGGTGTTTTAGATATGAAGTCCTTGCCCATGCCTATGTCCTGAATGGTAATGCCTAGGTTTTCTTCTAGGGTTTTTATGGTTTCAGGTCTAACGTTTAAGTCTTTAATCCATCTTGAATTGATTTTTGTATAAGGTGTAAGGAAGGGATCCAGTTTCAGCTTACTACATATGGCTAGCCAGTTTTCCCAGCACCATTTATTAAATAGGGAATCCTTTCCCCATTGCTTGTTTTTGTCAGGTTTGTCAAAGATCAGATAGTTGTAGATATGCGGCGTTATTGCTGAGGGCTCTGTTCTGTTCCGTTGATCTATATCTCTGTTTTGGTACCAGTGCCATGCTGTTTTGGTTACTGTAGCCTTGTAGTATAGTTTGAAGTCAGGTAGTGTGATGCCTCCAGCTTTGTTCTTTTGGCTTAGGATTGACTTGGCGATGCGGGCTCTTTTTTGGTTCCATATGAACTTTAAAGTAGTTTTTTCCAATTCTGTGAAGAAAGTCATTGGTAGCTTGATGGGGATGGCATTGAATCTATAAATTACCTTGGGCAGTATGGCCATTTTCACAATATTGATTCTTCCTACCCATGAGCATGGAATGTTCTTCCATTTGTTTGTATCCTCTTTTATTTCCTTGAGCAGTGGTTTGTAGTTCTCCTTGAAGAGGTCCTTCACATCCCTTGTAAGTTGGATTCCTAGGTATTTTATTCTCTTTGAAGCAATTGTGAATGGGAGTTCACTCATGATTCGGCTCTCTGTTTGTCTGTTATTGGTGTGTAAGAATGTTTGTGATTTTTGTACATTGATTTTGTATCCTGAGACTTTGCTGAAGTTGCTTATCAGCTTAAGGAGATTTTGGGCTGAGACAGTGGGGTTTTCTAGATATACAATCATGTCGTCTGCAAACAGGGACAATTTGACTTCCTCTTTTCCTAATTGAATACCCTTTATTTCCTTCTCCTTCCTACTTGCCCTGGCCAGAACTTCCAACACTATGTTGAATAGGAGTGGTGAGAGATGGCATCCCTGTCTTGTGCCAGTTTTCAAAGGGAATGCTTCCAGTTTTTGCCCATTCAGTATGATATTGGCTGTGGGTTTGTCATAGATAGCTCTTATTATTTTGAGATACGTCCCATCACTACCTAATTTATTGAGAGTTTTTAGCATGAAGTGTTGTTGAATTTTGTCAAAGGCCTTTTCTGCATCTATTGAGATAATCATGTGGTTTTTGTCTTTGGTTCTGTTTATATGCTGGATTACATTTATTGATTTGCCTATATTGAACCAGCCTTGCATCCCAGGGATGAAGCCCACTTGATCATGGTGGATAAGCTTTTTCATGTGCTGCTGGATTCGGTTTGCCAGTATTTTATTGAGGATTTTTGCATCAATGTTCATCAAGGATATTGGCCTAAAATTCTCTTTTTTGGTTGTGTCTCTGCCAGGCTTTGGTATCAGGATGATGCTGGCCTCATAAAATGAGTTAGGGAGGATTCCCTCTTTTTCTATTGATTGGAATAGTTTCAGAAGGAATGGTACCAGTTCCTCCTTGTACCTCTGATAGAATTCGGCTGTGAATCCATCTGGTCCTGGACTTTTTTTGGTTGGTAAGCTATTGATTATTGCCACAATTTCAGCTCCTGTTATTGGTCTATTCAGAGATTCAACTTCTTCCTGGTTTAGTCTTGGGAAAGTGTATGTGTCGAGGAATTTATCCATTTCTTCTAGATTTTCTAGTTTATTTGCATAGAGGTGTTTGTAGTATTCTCTGATGGTAGTTTGTATTTCTGTGGGATCGGTGGTGATATCCCCTTTATCATTTTTTATTGCATCTATTTGATTCTTCTCTCTTTTTTTCTTTATGAATCTTGCTAGCGGTCTATCAATTTTGTTGATGCTTTCAGAAAACCAGCTCCTGGATTCATTAATTTTTTGAAGGGTTTTTTATGTCTCTATTTCCTTCAGTTCTACTCTGATTTTAGTTATTTCTTGCCTTCTGCTAGCTTTTGAATGTGTTTGCTCTTGCTTTTCTAGTTCTTCTAATTGTGATGTTAGGGTGTCAATTTTGGATCTTTCCTGCTTTCTCTTGTGGGCATTTAGTGCTATAAATTTCCCTCTACACACTGCTTTGAATGCATCCCAGAGATTCTGGTATGTTGTGTCTTGGTTCTCATTGGTTTCAAAGAACATCTTTATTTCTGCCTTCATTTCGTTATGTGCCCAGTAGTCATTCAGGAGCAGGTTGTTCAGTTTCCATGTAGTTGAGCGGTTTTGAGTGAGATTCTTAATCCTGAGTTCTAGCTTGATTGCACTGTGATCTGAGAGATAGTTTGTTATAATTTCTGTTCTTTTACATTTACTGAGGAGAGCTTTACTTCCAAGTATGTGGTCAATTTTGGAATAGGTGTGGTGTGGTGCTGAAAAAAATGTATATCCTGTTGATTTGGGGTGGAGAGTTCTGTAGATGTCTATTAGGTCTGCTTGGTACAGAGCTGAGTTCAATTCCTGGGTATCATTGTTGACTTTCTGTCTCGTTGATCTGTCTAATGTTGACAGTGGGGTGTTAAAGTCTCCCATTATTAATGCGTGGGAGTCTAAGTCTCTTTGTAGGTCACTCAGGACTTGCTTTATGAATCTGGGTGCTCCTGTATTGGGTGCATATATATTTAGGATAGTTAGTTCTTCTTGTTGAATTGATCCCTTTACCATTATGTAATGGCCTTCTTTGTCTTTTTGATCTTTGTTGGTTTAAAGTCTGTTTTATCAGAGACTAGGATTGCAACCCCTGCCTTTTTTTGTTTTCCATTTGCTTGGTAGATCTTCCTCCATCCTTTTATTTTGAGCCTATGTGTGTCTCTGCACGTGAGATGGGTTTCCTGAATACAGCACACTGATGGGTCTTGAGTCTTTATCCAATTTGCCAGTCTGTGTCTTTTAATTGGAGAATTTAGTCCATTTACATTTAAAGTTAATATTGTTATGTGTGAATTTGATCCTGTCATTATGATGTTAGCTGGCTATTTTGCTCGTTAGTTGATGCAGTTTCTTCCTAGTCTCGATGGTCTTTACATTTTGGCATGATTTTGCAGCGGCTGGTACCGGTTGTGCCTTTCCAAGTTTAGCGCTTCCTTCAGGAGCTCTTTTAGGGTAGGCCTGGTGGTGACAAAATCTCTCAGCATTTGCTTGTCTGTAAAGTATTTTATTTCTCCTTCACTTATGAAGCTTAGTTTGGCTGGATATGAAATTCTGGGTTGAAAATTCTTTTCTTTAAGAATGTTGAATATTGGCCCCCACTCTCTTCTGGCTTGTAGAGTTTCTGCCAAGAGATCCGCTGTTAGTCTGATGGGCTTTCCTTTGAGGGTAACCCAACCTGCCAAGAGATCCGCTGTTAGTCTGATGGGCTTTCCTTTGAGGGTAACCCGACCTTTCTCTCTGGCCGCCCTTAACATTTTTTCCTTCATTTCAACTTTGGTGAATCTGAAATTATGTGTCTTGGAGTTGCTCTTCTCGAGGAGTATCTTTGTGGCGTTCTCTATATTTCCTGAATCTGAATGTTGGCCTGCCTTGCTAGATTGGGGAAGTTCTCCTGGATAATATCCTGCAGAGTGTTTTCCAACTTAGTTCCATTTTCCGCGTCACTTTCAGGTACACCAATCAGACATAGATTTGGTCTTTTCACATAGTCCCACATTTCTTGGAGGCTTTGCTCGTTTCTTTTTATTCTTTTTTCCCTAAACTTCCCTTCTTGCTTCATTTCATTCATTTCATCTTCCATTGCTGATACCCTTTCTTCCATTTGATCGCATCGGCTCCTGAGGCTTCTGCATTCTTCACGTAGTTCTCGAGCCTTGGTTTTCAGCTCCATCAGCTCCTTTAAGCACTTCTCTGTATTGGTTATTCTAGTTATATATTCTTCTAAATTTTTTTCAAAGTTTTCAACTTCTTTGCCTTTGGTTTGAATATCCTCCCGTAGCTCGGAGTAATTTGATCGTCTGAAGCCTTCTTCTCTCAGCTCGTCAAAGTCATTCTCCATCCAGCTTTGTTCCGTTGCTGGTGAGGAACTGCATTCTTTGGAGGAGGAGAGGCACTCTGCTTTTTAGAGTTTCCAGTTTTTCTGCTCTGTTTTTTCCCCATCTTTGTGGTTTTATCTACTTTTGGTCTTTGATGATGGTGATGTACAGATGGGTTTTTGGTGTGGATGTCCTTTCTGCTTGTTAGTTTTCCTTCTAACAGACAGGACCCTCAGCTGCAGGTCTGTTGGAGTACCCGTCTGGCCACGTGAGGTGTCATTCTGCCCCTGCTGGGGGGTGCCTCCCAGTTAGGCTGCTCGGGGGTCAGGGGTCAGGGACCCACTTGAGGAGGCAGTCTGCCCATTCTCAGATCTCCAGCTGCGTGCTGGGAGAACCACTGCTCTCTTCAAAGCTGTCAGACAGGGACATTTAAGTCTGCAGAGGTTACTGCTGTCTTTTTGTTTGTCTGTGCCCTGCCCCCAGAGGTGGAGCCTACAGAGGCAGGCAGGCCTCCTTGAGCTGTGGTGGGCTCCACCCAGTTCGAGCTTCCTGGCTGCTTTGTTTACCTAAGCAAGCCTGGGCAATGGCGGGCGCCCCTCCCCCAGCCTCGCTGCCGACTTGCTGTTTGATCTCAGACTGCTGTGCTAGTAATCAGCGAGACTCCGTGGGCGTAGGACCCTCTGAGCCAGGTGCGGGATATTAATCTCCTGGTGTGCCGTTTTTTAAGCTCGTCGGAAAAGCACAGTATTTTGGTGGGAGTGACCCAAATACTGCCCAGGTGACCCAGGTGCCGTCTGTCACCCCTTTCTTTGACTGGGAAAGGGAACTCCCTGACCGCTTGCGCTTCCCGAGTGAGGCAATGCCTCGCCCTTCTTCGGCTCGCGCACGATGCGCGCACCCACTGACCTGTGCCCACTGTCTGGCACTCCCTAGTGAGATGAACCCGGTACCTCAGATGGAAATGCAGAAATCACCCGTCTTCTGCGTCGCTCACGCTGGGAGCTGTAGACCAGAGCTGTTCCTCTTCGGCCATCTTGGCTCCTCCTAAGTGGAATTCTTAAAATTCTATTTTTTCAGTTATTTGCAACTAGTATACAGAAATACAATTAATTTTTGTATATTGACTGTATCCTGTAACCTTGCAAAATTTACATACTAATTATCATAGCTGCTGTGTGAATTTTCTACTGTTGTAAAACAAATAACCACAAAATTAGTAGCTTATAACCGTGTTTTAGCTCATGGTTTCCATGGTTCAGCCTCTGGGCATGGCTTACCTGAGCCCTCTGGTCACGGTCTCACAGGTTGTACTCAAGGTGTCAGCTAAGCAAGAAAACAGAGGCCCCAGCCCTGCAACCACAGGGTCTGAATTCTCTCAACACCAGCATAAGTTCAGAAGAGGACCCTGATCTCCAGATAGAAACGCAGCTCAACTGACACCTGGAGTGCAACCTGTGAGACCCTGAGCTGAGGGCTCAGGTAAGCCATGCCCAGAGGCTGAACCATGGAAACCATAAGCTAAAACACAGTTATAAGTTACTAATTTTGTGGTTATTTGTTTTGCAATAGTAGAAAATTCACACAGCAACTATGATAATTAATATGTAAAATTTGCAGGGTTACAGGATACAGTCAAGGATACTGGCCTTGCTTGCTTTTAATAACTTACTTCTAGTTGATCTTAAAACTCCCACTAGCAAGCCAAGCAGTACATAACTCCCACTAGCGTCCTCATTGATAACATCTCTGACTGTGGGTCACTATAGCAACAGGTGCTTAAAGTTGTTTTTCAGAAACTAGGGAGCAGCTCTTTCCAACTCAAGCTGGTTGAGACCACCCACCCTTCCACTCTGGGTCTGTACGGGTGACTGAAGAGTGACCTTTTGACGTCAGAGAGCCAAAACTCCACCCTCAGATCATCTGACACCACCATTTTATGAACATGCACCATGTGAAGAGCCATGTAGCTCAATTACATTTGCGCAGAAACCCCAATTATCTCACATTTCCTACCCACCAATCACCTTTCCCATACCTTGGATCACCTTGCTCCTCCATCCCATAAATATTCCTAAAACCCCATCTTCTGGGAGGCTGATTTGTGACTTGTTCTCCTACTTCCTCACTTGGCTGTTCCGTGAATAAACTCTTACTTTTGTGCAAAACCCATCATCACAACAAATGGCTTGCTGTGCACAGACATAATGAGCTTGGCTCAATAATACTTCCGTGGAACTTTATAGGCCTCTTACAACACAGTGGTTTATTTCAAGGCCAGCAGGAGAATCTCTCCCTCCAGTCTGCTGAGACGAAGTCTTACCTAAGGTAACATAATCATGGAAACAATTCATCACCTTAGTCATATGCTGTTGACTAGAAGCAAGTCACAGGTTCTGCACACTCAAGAAGAGGGGATTATATAAAGGTATAACTCACTGGGGTCCCTTAGCGCAGCTGTCCCCAATGTTTTTGGCACCAGGGACCAGTTTCATGGAAGACAATTTTTTCACGGATGGAGGTGGGGAATAATTTCAGGATGAAACTGTTCCACCTCAGATCATCAGGCATTAGATTCTTATAAGAAGCATGCAACCTAGACCCCTCATATGCACAGTTCACAATAGGGTTCATGCTCTGATGAGAATCTAATGCTGCTGATGATCTGACAGGAGGTTCAAGTGGTAATGCTTGCCCACTGACCATTCACCTCCTGCTGTGTGGCCTGGTTCCTAACAGGCCATGGACTGGTACCGGTTCCTGGTCTGGGGTTTGGAGACCCCTGCCTTAGGGTGTGTCTGCCACAGATTCCTTAGGATTTTCTACATGAATAATCATATTGTCTGTGAATAGAGTTTTACTTCTGAATTTTCAACATTTGTGCCTTTCATTTCCCTGATTGCACTGGCTAACCCCTCTAGTCAATGTTAACTAGAAGCAGGAGTGAGTATCTTTGCCTTGTTCTTGCTCCTTAGGGCAAAAGGTGTAATATGTCATCATTAAGGCATGACGGTATTAATACCTGTAGGTTTGTCATAGATGCCCTTTATCAAATTGAGAAAATTCCTTATATTCCTAGTTTGTTTAAAATCATGAGTTGGTTTTGAAATTAATGATGCTTTTTCTGTATTGATTAAGATAATATATTTTTCTCCTTAATTCTAATTATTAATCCTGGTAATTGTATCACATGATTTTTGAATGTTAAACCAACTTCTTATTCTTGCGATAGATACTCTCGGTCATGAAATATTATTCTTTTTACATATTACTGGATTTGATTTCCTACAATTTTGTAAGAATATGTTCATGAAGGATATTGTTCTGTAATTTTCTCTTTTTTTTTTAGACGAAATCCCGCTCTGTCGCCAGGCTGGAGTGTAGGGGCGCAATCTTGGCTCACTGCAACATCTGCCTCCCGGGTTCAAGCAATTCTCCTGCCTCGCCTCCTGAGTAGCTGGGATTACAGGCACGTGCCACCATGCCCAGCTAATTTTTGCATTTTTAGTAGAGACGAGATTTCACCATGTTGGCCAGGATGATCTCTATCTCTTGACTTTGTGATCCACCTGCCTTGGCCTCCCAGAGCACTGGGATTACAGGCACGAGCCACTGCGCCCAGCAATTTTCTCTTCTTTTGAGGCTTTGTTATCAGGGTTATACTGGCCTCATAAAATGAGTGTTCTCTCTTTCTTTATATTCTGTAGGAGTTTGTGTTGGACTGGTATTATTTATTCCTTAAATGTTTAGTTGACTTCGTTTGTAAAACCACCTAGGCATGCAGTCTCTGTTGTGGGAATTCTTTTGATAATGCATCAACAGATTTTCTTCAACAGATATGGGCTATGTTCCATTTTATTTGTGTCACTTTCATTGCATTCAAATTTTGGACATTATTGGCATAGAGTTGTTCATAATATGCCCTTATCCCTTAATGCCTGAAAGGTATATTTCATTATGGATACTGGTAATTCCTGTTTGCCCCCTTTTTTTCTTAATCATTTTTGCAAAGCATTTCAAAAACCTTATCAGTTCTTTCAAAGAATCACCTTTTGGCTTTGTTGATTTTCTTTATTCTTAATCTATTTTATATTAGGTTAGTTTTACTCTTTATTATTTCATTTATCATACTTTGGGTTTAATTTTCTTCCCCTTCCCCTCCACCAATCTTCTTAATGTAGAACTTAGATCATTGATTTTTAAATCTTTTACCTTTTTTTTTTTTTTTTTTTTTTTAAGACGGAGTCTCACTCTGTTGCCCAGGCTGGAGTGCAATGGCACAATCTCGGCTCACTGAAACCTCCGCCTCCCAGGTTTAAGCGATTCTCCTGCCTCAATCTCCTGAGTAGCTGGGATTACAGGCATGCGCCACCATACCTGGCTAATTTTTGTATTTTTGGTAGAGATGGGGTTTCACCATGTTGGTCAGGCTGGTCTCAAACTCCTGACCTCATGATCCACCTGCCTCAGCCTCCCAAAGTGCTGGGATTACAGGCGTAAGCCACTGGACCTGGCCAACTTTTATCTTTTATCTTTTTAAAATATAAGCATTTGTAGCCATAGATTTCCCTTTAAGAACTGACTTAGCTGTATGTCATAAATATGATGTATTTTCTTATCACTCAGTTTGAAATTTTCTAATTTCTCTTGTAATATCTTGTTAGACTCATGTTATTTATTATATGGAATTTATGTCGAATTTTATTATGTGGAATATTAAATATTCCAAATATTTGGAATTTTTCTAAGTATCTTATTGTTATTGATTTGTAATTTAGTTAGATGTGATCAGAAAATATACTTTGTAAGATTTAAGTGCTATGAGGTATACTGAGATTTATCTTATGGCCCCAGCATAAGGTCTCTCTTGGTGAGTGTTCCATGTACATTTGAGAAAAATGTGTATTCTAGAATTGTCAGATGTAGTGTTCTATAAATATCAATGAGGTTAGGTGGTTGATAGGGTTGCTCAGATCTTCTATGCCCTTATTAATTTTCTTTTAGTTTATCTGCTGTGCAATTACTGGAAAGGGAGAGTTAAAAATTCCCAACTCTGATTGAAGATTTTTCTATTTCTTCCTTTAGTTCTGTAAGTTTTTGCTTCATGCATTTTGGAGCTCCATTATTAAGTGCATACTTATTTATGATTATGTCTTCCCGATGACTTTGTTTTGTCTTTATGAAAAGTCTTCATCTCTGGTAATAGTTCTTGTCTAGAAGACCACAGTGTGTTATATTAATACAGCCACTCCAATTTTCTTATGCTTGCAGCTTGCATAGTATGCCTTTTTCCACCCTTCTACTTTGAGCTTATCTGTGTCTTTATAGTTAACATGTATTTCTTGTAGACAACACATAGTGCAGTCTTTCCTTTTTCCCAGTCTGATTATATCTGCCCTTTTATTGGAGTGTTTATATCTTTTTATATTTAATGTATTTATTGATACAGTTGAACTTAGGACTACCATTTTTCCTAGTTGTTTTTTCTCTAATCTATGTCTCTTATTCACCCCCACCCCCCATTTCTAGTATTCCTGTCATTTTTGGAGGGAGGAGAGTGGTTAGTTAGTTATATTTTAGTATTCCCATTTAATACTTCTATTGGCTCTTTGGTTACACATCTTTGTAATTTCTTTTTAGAGGGTACTCTGGTGATTACAATATGTATCCTTAACTTATTGGTTAATTTAGAACTATGTATACATCGTTCAACTTTAGGTAAAATGTAAGAGCCTTCCAATATTACCTTCTGCTATCTTTGTGTCATCCTTCTCATGTATTTTATATCTATGTATGTTATAAACTCCATAATTTAATAATACAATATTATTTGCTTTAAAAAGTGAGAAAATTTTTAAATAAATAGAGAAAAAAATTTAAAAAATGCTTTTACTCACATGTTTACCATTTTAGTGCTTTTCATTGTTTCCTGAAAGTCTATGTTTCTATCTGGTGTTACTTCCCTTCAGATTGAAAAAAAGTCTTCCCTTGTTATTTTAGTAGTGCAGGTCTGTACTCTCTCTCTTCTTCTATAACTTTAACTACATAGATATTGCACTGTTTGATATTGTCCCATATGTCACTTAAACTCTAGTAATTAAAAAAAAAGCAAAACTTTTTTCATGTTTTTTTTCTATCTGTTCCATGGATTAGATTATTTCTATTGACCTATCTTGAACTTCACTGAACTTTCTGCTTTTATTTCCAGTTTATTGTTAACCCCATCTTAGTGAATTTTTCGTTTGAGAGATACTTTTCAATTCTAAAAGTTTTGCTTTTTTATCATTTCCATTTCTCTGGTGAGATTCACAATAATTATGACTACATTTTCCTTTAAGTCCCTGAGCATATTTCTAATAGCTGCTTTAAAGTTCTTGTCTGTTAATTTTAATATCTGGTCATTTTAGGATTAGTTTCTATTGATTACTTTTTTTCTAAACTGAGTCACATTTTTCTGTTTCTTTACAGGTCTAGTAATTTGGATTGTGTGCTAGACATTGTGGATGATATGTTACAGAGATTCTTGGATTCTGTTATTCAGTTATTCTAGTAGGCAATTAACTTACCTGGACTTAAACTTCAAACTAGTTAAAATCTCTAGTCAGTTTTTATGTTTTTAAATGTATTGTTTTCCATGGAGTCCACTTGATGCAGTTCAGAGATCATCCAAAGACTTGCATGGAATTTATATGCAGATTTTTAGGTCCTCTAGTCTGTGTTGTCTTTTTTTTCTGAGATTTCTCTGCTCAATTTTCAGTTGCTTTTACAACTTCTAAACTCTGTCTTCTGTCTCCCTAAGTCAGTAAGACTATGCTTTCTGAGTGAGTTCTAGGTGTCATATAGACTAAATCCTGCTGCCCAGTGAAAATCCACAGTTTCACTTAGCATGGTTCCCTTCTTTTAAGGGTTGAATTCACTGCCATTTCTGCCTGGTTGAGTCACTTTACGTGTCTTAAAATTTAAAAAAATTTTTGTTCAGAGTTTATACTTGTTATCTGTGAGAGGTTTAGTCTGATACTTGTTATTCTGCCATTCCTGGAACCAAAATCTGCCATCACTTCTCACCTAGAGTACTGTTGTAGCCTCCTGTTGTTCTTCCTGCTGCCTCTCTTGCCTCTTTTAAACTCCCTTTGCCAGTTTTCTACATGGCAGTCTCCTTTTAATGTTTAAGGACAATCATTAACTCTTCCGATCAGATCCCTCTATTTATTTCTCACCCCATTCAGAGTAAAAGTCAAATTATTTGCAATGACCTACAAGGCTCTTTGCAATCATCTCTCTGACCATATCTCATATTTCATGCTTTGCTTCCTTGCAATGCTAGCACATAGCAGGCATGCTTCTTCCTCAGAGTGTTAGTCCTGACTGTTCCACCTGCCTAAAATGCTCTTCCTACAGATAGTCACCTTGCTTACTCCTTTACCAAAATTGCATCTTGGCTCAAATGTCACCTCAGTGAGGCATTCCCTGAATATTCTTTTTAATATGCATTCCACCATCCCTCCACACACACACCTCACTACCATCACTACTAAAAATGACATTCCTTATCTCCCTTCCATGCTTCAGTTTTTTTCACAACACTTTTCACCACCTAAATATTATCAGTTTACTATTATTTTATGTATCATATGTTTACTGCTACTGAAAAAAAGAGCTGTATAAGGGCAAGAATTTTTCTACTTTGTTCATTTCTGTATGTCCAGTTCCTTGCAGTGCCTTGCAGTTAGAAGATACTCATTGAACATTTGTTCAAAGAAAATTGAGTAAATTTGGATCACCCCTCATTGTCAGGCAGGTCTACATTTAAACCATAGATACAAATTTACTAATGGAGTTTGATTTTTCCTAATTGGGGATTGGGTGATAAGACAGGTTTACCAAATTCTTACTGTAAGATAAACCTATGTCCTATTTGTCCCAGAAATAGCAAACAGCAATGATAAGCTTCATTCTACCATCTAGCTCTAAATTTATACAATAATTTAAACACAGTGTAGTACAAAGCACTCTGAACTTTATTAGCTGCATGGCTTTGAGTTATTTAACAACTCTGAGCCTCTATTTCCTCATCTGGAGAGGAGGATAATGGCCATTATCCAGGTTTATGAGTTAAGATTAGGTTAAGTTAGGAGTGACAGAAAAATCCCAAATAATAGTGGTTCAAACAAGATAGACACTTATTTCATCTGTATGTCTGGAGGCTGGTCCAGAGTTGGTATAGCACTCCATGCCTTTAGGGACTGTGGCTCCTTTCATCTAATGATTCTGCCCTTAGTAGCCCTCAATTCCAAAGTACCCCGAAGTCCAATATGGTTGCTTCTGGCTGAGCTACTATGCTTACTCTCCAGCCAGCAGCCAGGGGGAAAGAAGCAGAGAATAAAGGGTCTCAAAGTCTATCACAATACATTCATCCAACAACCGGAATTTAGATAAAGGGCCACATACATGGTGGCTGGAAAAGGTAGTGTTTGTTTTGCATGGCCATCAGGGCAGCTGAAAATTTTATTACCATGGAAGAAAAGGGAAGAATGACTATTAGGGGCCAAATGGTAGCCTTCCACTCTAGTTTACTATAAAGATTAAATGTCTGTAAGACTTATGACATCTAAAATCATGTAAACTATTGGCCAGGCGCAGTGGCTCACGCCTGTAATCCCAGCACTTTGGGAGGCCGAGGTGGGTGGATCACGAGGTCAGGAGATCGAGACCATCCTGGCTAACCTGGTGAAACCCCGTCTCTACTAAAAAAATACAAAAAATTAGCCGGGAGTGGTGGCGGGCGCCTGTAGTCCCAGCTACTCGGAAGGCTGAGGCAGGAGAATGGCGTGTACCCGGGAGGTGGAGCTTGCAGTGAGCCGAGATTGCGCCACTGCAATCCAGCCTGGGCGACAGAGCGAGACTCCGTCTCAAAAAATAAAATAAAATAAAATCATGTAAACTATTAACCATCTTTCTCCCTTTTGTGTATTAAATTATCTCTTGGTCTTTCCCTTTCAAGAAAACAAACTAACATTACTTAATCCTTTTGTTCTGGTTCCTACCTTTTACACATTTCTGCTGTACTTCTCCTAAATCTTCTTAGTATTATCCAACTCTTACAGGTAGAGATTAAATCTACTCATACCAATCTAAGTAGGGCTGTTACTGATGATGCTAAGCCACTGATGTCCATTCTTGGGTGGGCCTGTCATCAGCATAGGGATTTCCTAACAAAACCATTTTGATTGCTGGTTTCAAATGAGGTCTCTCAGATTCACAGGATTCCTTGTGATAAGATGTAGTAAGGTACGTGTACCTTATTTTATGTGTGTTTGCTGTAATACCTTTAGCCCTTTTATCAGCGCTGTATGCAAAGTGAGGGCCTAGGATGTCACTAACAGTCCCTAAAAGATCAATGTTTTTATTTCAAATGGAGGAATTCTTTTTTCAAATAAAATCTTACAGATATGCCCCAAACAGATTAAAGTATAATTTTACTCTGTGTGTTGCAGAGGTGGAGCTCCTTGCAAAAGACTGGTCTAGATCATCTCTTAACTTGTTGAGAATCAGTTAGGAAGGGATGAATGCTACTGATTACGAAAAGGGATTGGCAAGGAAGTCAAAGTTCTCATTCACTTGGATAACTCCAGCTATACCTGAGGCCTGGTTGCCTGGCAACTCAACCCAGTCAGGACAAACCCTGCCAATATTTCCCTAAGAATCTTCCAGTAAAAGAGACAGAGCTAATGATTAAAAGTCAAGAAACCAATCCACAGAGTTATAAATAAAACATAAGCAAACAAACTGCTATTAGGCCCTTAATGTGTTGGGAGCCCTGAGGACAGAGCAGGCAGGTTAGGTGAGGAGAATGAGGTCAGCTGCAGGCCCTCCAGGACAAATAATAAATGGTCTGGTTTCCTAACCATTCTCTTACCCCTGTCCCTACACAGCCTTGCCTTTCCCACTTTACTTTTCTTGCTATAGTATTGTCTTCTGCATTTCACCTTCTCTTTCCTAGCCTTTTCCTTAGTTCACATTTAAAAAATAGTTTTGCCTGCACTTTGCCAAAAATGCAGTTCTGACTTTTCTTATACTTTTATGTACCTTCTTCTTGTTTACATGTCTGATGCAGTGTGGGAGCAGTTTTGTCTCTTAGGGGACATTTGGCAATGTCTGGAGATATTTTTATTTGTTACAACTTGCAGGGAGAGGGTGCTACTGGCATCTAGTGGGCAAAGGCCAAGGATGCTCTAAACATCCTACTATGAACATCTTACTATATGTGGGTCAGCCCCCTACAACAAAGAATTATCTGGCCCCAGATGTCAATAAGTGACAAGATTGAGAAATCCTGGTCTAAATGCATATATTCTCAACAGGGATAGTAACTTAAATATGGCTCAACCTACCTGACAGAGTCTTATTTTCCAGTATTTATTTTCTGGAAACGGGGTGGTGAGATGGGAGAGTTCCCTGGACCCCTTATGGGACTTGGGACAAGGGTGTGACTCACCTACTTCGCTGCGGCACTCAAACCCCTTATGAGAGAGGGAGCACACAAGTGAATGGGTGCTGGGGCCAGGGTGAGCGCTTTTGGGCTTCAGCCCCATGGTAGTATCTAGGGGTGTATTACAATTAATGCTATTTTAGCAGTTGCCGTCCACGGACAGCTACGTGTTAACCAGCTCAGTGAAGAGTCAGGGTGACAGCCTTTTACACCCTTCCCTCTTGGTATACGAGTCCTTGTCCAGCATCCAGGAAGAATCAGGACACACAGACTTGAAGGATGGTGAATGTGGAGGTTTTATTGAGTGATGATGGTGGCTGTCAGTGGAATGCGGAGCTGGAAAGCAGATGGAGTGGGAAGATAATCTTCCCCTGGAATTCGGCTGTCCCCAGCCAAACCTACTCTGACCATCCAGCTACCTCTTCTACATTCAGACACTTCGTCTCTTCTCTCCCTCCCTGCCATGCCGCTCTGTTCCTCTGCCAGGGGAGTTTGGGATTTTTATGGGTACAGGATGGGGGGTGTGGCAGGCCAGGGTAGTTTTGAAAAAAGCAACATTCAGGCAGAAAAATAGGGATGTGAAGTTTTCATTTAGGGCCATAGGCCCAGGCTTCTGGGTGGGGCCTTTGCCAGGGAGCCACCCTCTTCTACCCAGTATTTCCCTGCCTTCTGTCCTTATCAGTGGCAATTGGAAAAATAAATGTCTACAAGGACTCCTTATCAGAACAATAATTTATAATGTTGAGAAACACTGGTCTAGTGTTAGGAGACTTTTAGGGTGAAGAGTCAATTGTATCAAACCTTTATAAAGCACACAATTACAATTCAGCAAAAGCTGGTTCCTGGCATTGATAGACAGCAACCTCCTAGAATTAAACGTGAGTTTAAAATAGATTGATTTTGATATTCCCAGGGAGAAGGGCAGGCAGGCCAACCATCCTGGGGTCTCGTCCTTCTTTGAGAAAAGCATATAAGCATACATATTTTCAGGCCCCAAAGACACCCTAAGATGTCTTGGGTTGGTAATTTACTTAATGACACCCAGGGACCTAGAAGAATTAATATACATTTAAATGATGAGATTTTATGGTTTCCCCAAAGGTCATAATGTATTTGGCAGTTGAGCACTGTGATGTTGGAAACAAAGGCAATCATTTCAAGAACATCTCATTTCTATCAATGAAAATTTTTCTCTCAACTTTAATATGTTTCTTTTTGTTTAAAGGTATCTCTTATTAAAAAGGCTAGAAATCACTTTTTTTTTCTCTGAAGGTCAAAAGTAAATGTGTCTTGTTGGGACATTTTATCCCACCCTGGGTATTAGAAAAGTCATTATAGATATATATAAAATATATAATTATATATGTAATTTTATAAATTTTTAAATTATAATATTACATTTAAATTATTTATAAAATTCACAAAATTTTACATTTATAAAATTATAAATATAAATTATACATAATATATTAAACATATATTAAACATATATTAAACATATATAATATATTAAACATATATATAAAACATTATATATAATATATAGAACATATATAATATATTAAACACATATTACATATAATATATTAAACATATATAATATATTAAACGTATATTATATATAATATGTTAAATATAAATATCCCCAGACTCTAAGTCAGTAACTTCTGTTTCCTCTAACCAATTGATTTTTTAAATTATTAATATAATTTTTATCCAAACTGGTTGGTATCCCTAAGATACTAAACTTTTACTAAGAAAACAGGGTGGATGGTAAGAACACGTAAAATCTGGCAGACTTTCAGTTTGACATTCTTTCATTAAAGATTGTTTGGTTTTACCGAGCTCTTCCACCTCATGCCTGAGAACAGTCTCAAGCAATGGTTCACTCAAGAGGAGAGATGCTCTTTAGTGGGTGGAGCCCACAGCAGTGGCTAGACTCTCACTGATGAAGAGTCAAAACCTTTTTTTTTTTTTTTGAGACCGAGTTTCACTCTTGTTGCCAGGCTGGAGTGCAATGGCACGATCTGGGCTCACTGCAACCTCCGCCTCCCGGATTCAAGGGATTCTCCTGCCTCAGCCTCCCGAGTAGCTGGGATTACAGGCATGCACCACCACACCCGGCTAATTTTGTATTTTTAGTAGAGACAGGGTTTCTCCATGTTGGTCAGGCTGGTCTCAAACTCCCGGCCTCAGGTGATCCACCCGCCTTGGCCTCCCAAAGTGCTGGGATTACAGGTGTGAGCCACCGTGCCTGGCCTAAAACTTTTCTTTAAATCAAAAAATAGGCCTGCAATCCCAGCACTTTGGGAGGCCTACACAGGAGGATCACTTGAGGTCAGGAGTTCCAGACCAGCCTGGCCAACATGGTGAAACCCCGTCTCTACTAAAAATACAAAAAAAATTAGCTGTGTGTGGTGGTGCATGCCTGTAATCCCAGCATCTCGGGAGGCCAAAGCAGAGGAATTGCTTGAACCCATTAGGCAGAGGTTGCAGTGAGCTGAGATTGTGCCACTGCACTCCAGCCTGGGTGACAGAGCAAGACTCTGTCTGAAAAAAAAAATGAATGAATGAATGAATGAATAGCCTTACAACTTTGGGGACAAAGTTTGAGGACTTGTTGGTCAGAGTAATTAAGTGGAGGTCGAACCAGGAATGTGGCCTCCTCGATCCACACAGCTGCAGAAGACTCTGGGAAGAAAGGCTCCTCACTTCCTGTAACTGTTGCTCCATTGGGACTTCCTGTCACAGGCTGTCCTGAAGGCTCCAAACATTCCCCCCTCCAAGTTCTCCCTCCTACCAGTTTCCATCATCTTTAAACAAAAGAATACGGGAAAGTGAGATCATTCAACTTTGATGGCAAAAAGATATTTTACAGCAGACCGACTTTTTAAATGAATTCACATCTTGAAAAATAATTTACTAAGTAATTTTAGTTAGAGCTTAAAAAATAAAATGAGCTAGGAATGGAAAAGCGAGAAAGACCTTTATAAAGCCAAAATAGAAGTTTTACTGGATTCCATTCCAAAAATAGAGTTCCTGTGTACAGCTCTATGGATATGATTCAATTTACTTCGACAATGTAGGGCAAAACCAGTTAGTTTTATGTACAAACAATATTTTCCTTTTAAACTTGTTCTGATATTCCAAAAGAGGAAATTATTTTGGCATTGTGAAAGTTTGCTTTTCTGATTCCTTTGAGAACAATTCAATAGTTTCATGGTACTTTATATTTTTTAATTTTAGTGTCATCAGTGTTCATTTAATAGTACATAGAACATGTGTTGTGCTTGCTAAATAAATAAATGATCTAAGGGCCTAGAATGACAATTCCATAGCAAATTGCAATGACATAAATAAAATGCATGTGCAATTTTTTAGGCAGAACCCTTTCCACTTCCAAGTAAAGTACAAAGAAAAATTTAATGTTTTATATTGATAATATGAACCAAAAGGAAGTGTTCTGGCCCCAAAGCTCAAAGCTGTTGATGATAATGCTTTAAATTTGTGTGCATTTCACCAGTTTTAAAACAATTTCTTCACATACGTTATCTCATTTGATTTTCTCAGCAATTCATCATGTAGGCCTTGCAAACATTATATGGTGAATATGGAACTCACAATTCAGGAGTGGAAAATGGAATTTGTCTATAATTTACATTAATTTCTGACTCTTGGTGGGTGGGAGTAGTTAACTTTCAGGGCTCCATCAGCACATAATTTCCAGAAAGCACCTCTTCCAGATAGTAGAATCACAAAACACACCTTGGGTAGACAAATTACAAAGCCTCTTCCTCTAGGTGCAGTGCTTGGGCTGCAGAGAACACTGGATTTTTACCCACCCTCTACCCCCATCCCTTGGCCAGGCACTTTTGTGTAGGACACAACCCACACGACACAGGGTGATGTCAATCATCCTGAGAACGTTGATCTTCCTTGAGCTTCTCCCCCATCCTGCCAGTGTAGGTGCCAGAGTTCTTGGACATTGAACTCTGTTCCAGAAGTTCCCAGACCTCAAGAAGGGGTGGTGGGAGAGCAGAAGAACAGCTTCTGCTTGTTCATACACATTACCATGGTGACGTCCATCATGCTTGTCTGTGTAATGCCTGCAGGCCTGGCGTCTCTCTGCTGTTTCCACGCCTCATGTGCGCCAGTGAAATGTTTGCTCAGAAGCATGTGGTCCCTTCCCCAGATGCACTATGCAGCCATTTTCCCTTGGCCTTCTGGAAGGGGCTGCACTGGTGCCCTCTGCTCCTGGTTCTCACCCTCTCAGACCTCAACTCTATTTCCACCTCTCACTCTCACTTGCTTTCTCTCTCTCACATTCTGCTTTTTCTCCCCACAAATGTGACAGGTAATCCTCTTCTGGTCTAACGAGAGAGAAAAAAAAGGGGCAAAGAAGCATTTCCTTAAGGGCTCAGACTTTTGCAGGACACAGCCAGAACTTCCTCTACTGTTCCAGACCTGCTACAAATGTTTCTGGAGACCAAGAGAGTAGGACTGACCAACACTTTGAAAAGAGAGAAGCAAAAGGAAGGAATACAAGGTAGAGAAAATTATTCAACCACACAATACTAATTTTTAAATGAAAAATATATTGCTATAAAGGTTGAAACCAGAATAAAACTGACAATAGATGCTGTTGGCTCTTTTACATCACAGAATGTTAAAGTGAACTAAAGATTAAATTTCCAGAGGAAAAGGATAGGCTGAGCCTGTCTATGATTTAGATGGACTGTCAGAATAATACGGTCAAGGATAAGAACGAAGCTGCTCTATTTTTTGTTTTCCACTCTATTGGGTAAAAGATCATCTCTTGGGAGTAATGGAATCCAGCAGTCTGACAGGTCATCAGGCAGCAAGGCTCTCTGGGAAAGACTGAAACTACACCACTAACCTGGATGTGTACACCTTCCTCCCGCACTGTGCTTTTCCCATATGTTGAGCATTTTGAAGGCATGGCATTCTCAGAAGAACCCTATAACTTTTCTCATGGAGAGTAGCAAGTGCTTTAGAATACATAGGAAAGGCTTTGCATCCAGAAAGCAAGTGAGATGGTGGTGGTGGTAGGGGTTAGGAAAGTGACATCTCTAAGGAAGAAGTGCCACCTCTAGTGAGACCTAGAGGTTGAACAGCAATTAACCAGGAGAAGATTGTGAGGTTGAGAGAGGAGCTAAGGGAATAGCATATATTTAATAAAAGGCCTGTAAGCAAGAAGACATGACTCTTGGTGGGACTGAAAGTAGTTTGCTGTTGCTACAGCAGAAAGTGTAAATGAAGGATAAGAGAATGGAATGAGGGAGAAGAGACTGGAAAATTAAGGTCAAGAAGTGAGCAGAAGCTGTTTTGCTGTCTGTAACTGAAAATCCAAATAACAGTGGCTTTAATAAGATAGGCATTAGTTTTTCTCATGTAGTAAGAGGCAGGAAGATATTTGCTAGTGTTGATTGGGTGGCTCAGCATCAAGACTAAGGTCTCAGTAAGTCTCCTGGCCCTTCTTATGTGGCTCCAGTCAGCACTTCCACTTTTCAGGAATGAGGGAAAAAGCAAAAAGAGCAAAAATGGTGCATACCTGTGGAGCCTAACTTTTTAAACGAGTTTTCCTGGAAGTCCCAGTCTAAAACTTCAAATTATATCTCATTGCCCAGAATTCTGTCACACGGAGGCCTATTTTTTTCTCCTAAACATCTCACAAAAATCTAGGGATTCACTCTGCATGGATACATTTGGTACATATTTCCACTTTCCTGAACCAATCCCTGTGGCTAATGCACTGACTGGCTCAATCCGGGCCTTTGTTATGTTATTCCTGAACTACAGCAGGAATTCCTGATGTCATTTTATTTTGCCAGGCCCCTGCTCAAGAGACTTCAAAGACTTTCTATTACCTGAAGGCTGGCATTCAAGACTCTCCTCCAGTGTGCCTTCAATTAAATTAAACAAAAACATAATAAGTACCAACCACATGCAAACCAATTTAGTCATTAACTTCCTTTCTCAAGCCCTCTGTCACAGGCAGCCTGGAAGAGTCAATGCTCTCTAAACAAGCATCATCATTTCCATCCCCTTGTCTTTTTCTCTCCTTTTCCTCATTCATCCTATGCATTTTACCTACTTTATTCTAGTGTTCCCTTCAGGACCCCGCTGAAGTCCTAGCTTTTCCTGGGTGCTATCCTGCACAATAACTTAGGAAGATTCATTCCTCCCTGTAATTCATGACACTTATTGTCGGGCACCTCTCAACCAGCAATTAGAATTGGACTGCCTTGTTACTTCTTTTTTTATTTTATTTATTTAGTTAGTTTTTTTTGAGATGGAGTCTCACTCTGTTGCCTAGGCTGCAGTGCAGTGGCACAATCTCGGCTCACCACAACCTCCACCTCCCGGGTTCAAGCAATTTTCCTGCCTCAGCCTCCTGAGTAGCTGGGACGACAGGTGC
This sequence comes from Pongo pygmaeus, assembly GCF_028885625.2. Classification (NCBI taxonomy): domain Eukaryota; kingdom Metazoa; phylum Chordata; class Mammalia; order Primates; family Hominidae; genus Pongo; species Pongo pygmaeus. The sequence continues at coordinate 91,459,978 of NC_072384.2, forward strand.
GTGCCACCACGCTCGGCTAATTTTTGTACTTTTAGTAAAGACAGGGTTTCACTATGTTGGCCAGGCTGGTCTTGAACTCCTGACCTCGTGATCCTCTCGCCTCAGCCTCCCAAAGTGCTGGGATTACAGGCGTGAGCCACTGCGCCCGGCCTGCTTCTTTCTTTTTTTTTTTTTTTCGAGATGGAGTCTTGCTCTGTCACCAGGCTGGAGTGCAATGGCGCGATCTGGGCTCACTGCAACCTCCGCCTCCCGGGTTCAAGCGATTCTCCTGTCTCAGCCTCCCGAGTAGCTGGGAATACAGGCACCTGCCACCACACCCAGCTAATTTTTGTATTTTTACTAGAGACAGAGTTTCACCATGTTGGCCATCTTGATCTCTTGACCTCGTGATCTGCCCGCCTCGGCCTCCCAAAGTGCTGGGATTACAGGCATGAGCCACCATGCCCGGCCGCCGGCCTGCTTCTTTTTTTAAATAGTGTAATTGAACTCTCTTTCTAAGTTCCATATAAGCATGTCCTATCTTATCTTTACATTTGCCTCAGAAAACCTTCAAATATGTTTGATGTTGAAGAAAGAAAACTAATAAACAAATGAAAGATTATAACTTAACTGCTCTGAAAATGTTCACTTGCAATTCGAAGATCATTAGGAAGCTTCCTTGGATTGAACTTGTTGCTTGTCCTTGGAGCTGTGTAGTCAGATTTCCATTGAGGAGCAAATCCCCCAAATATTTGGGGAAAGTTAGTCTGTTACACCTCCAGTTCTTTCTATATATTTATTACAATCACTTTCTTCTGTAGATGGAGCAATGATTTCATAGAGCCTTAAACAAATATTAGCCATTGCTCTAAACAGGTGTTAATAACATGGGATGCCTAGCAGGTTAGTATCTGTCCAAGCAAATGGAACATATGTGATTGCAAAATTTCTTGTTGAAATAAAAGATACTCAGATTCCATGGTTACTATTTAATTCTGCTGCATAGCAAGTGGATGTCTTTAGAAAAGTAACAGTTGATTGCCAAGTATAATTATACCTAATAGTAGTCAAATTGCCTGAGAAAACCTCATAAAACTCTGGAGAGTTAATCCTGAATATAGCAGAGAATTCGAGTTAGACTTCTATTGTATCAGTGATCAAACTAGCTTTATGGCATAATTCTCAAAATACATAAAATAGGCCTCTGACATTTAGTAAAACTGATGAGGACTTTAAAGACTATGATCATACAATGATTAAGTGCAAGGTGGGTGTGTAAGATTTGCTTTTTTCATGTGGCATTTGAATAGGAATGAAAATCGTTTCCTAGGCCTGCTGGCATTGAGTATATATGGACTTGGTTTTGAGTACAGAAAAATCTAGGTCATGAATTAGGCCTGAAATAATTTTTCTAAAATAGAGAGTATTTTGCTTTCCTACTTTCAAATAATTTTGTTCAACAAGACTAAGCTACATGCTAAAAATTAATGTTATAATCTTTCACAATGTGAACTAATCTCAGCATCTGTCGTGCTTTCTGGAATTGGGTCAAGATTTACCTTGAGGCCTTTTTATGTCATTTTGCCTCTGGGTAGCAGCTTAGAGCCTGAGGCTACTCAGGCCTTATTAGCAGCATGAAATGGGGCAGACAGCAGAAAGTCTTTCCCTCAGGATCAGTGGTCACCTGTGGATGTTTGTTTGCATGACTAGTGAATTCTAACTTTAGAATTATCCGCCTGTCTTACCTCCCATATCTACATACTGTGCCTGGAAACACCAACCCTCCTGCCTTAGTTAAAAGCCCTCAATATTTTTCTTTCCTCTTTAGATCTATAGAAGCATCAAGGAACACTCTCCATCAACAATATAAACTACACTCCTGGTCAGACCTTGACTTAAGCCTTTCCTTCCCATTCAATGCCTGCCCTGGTGTGACATTTATGGGACCCTCTACTGTCCATATTTTGCCTCCTAGTGAATTTGGAACATACAACTATTAAGAGCTGCTATAGAATCATTCTTATCCTATGAGGTCAGGACTGGGAGTTGGTAGGTAAATTACAAAGTTAGGTCGGGCATGGTGGCTCACGCCTGTAATCCCAGCACTTTGGGAGGCCAAGGTGGGCAGATCACCTGAGGTCTGGATTTCAAGACCAGCCTGGCCAACATGGTGAAACCCTGCCTTTACTAAAAATACAAAGAATTAGCCGGGCATGGTGGTGTATGCCTGTAATCCCAGCTACTCAGGAGGCTGAGGCAGGAGAATTGCTTGAATCCAGGAGGTGGAGGTTGCAGTGAGCTGAGATTGCACCACTGCACTCCAGCCTGGGCAACAGAGCAAGACTCTGTCTCAAAGAAAAAAAAAAAGTTGATTAAAGCACAAAATTATAAAAATGATATGTACATATCTTAAATATTTTATTTTACTTAAAACCATTTTAATGTAAATTTATTCACCAATTGTTTGATGAAGGGCCAAGTTCTTTCTGATTAGAGTTCTGAGTTATCTTTCTTGCATAAACCACTCCATAGTGCATTGTCTATAATTTTTAGTTTTGGTTTCTTTACAGTGGAGGGAGAACTTACAGATGCTTTTAAATCTAAATTTTTATGATTTTTTCAATCTTGTAAAGTTTTCTTGTCTGCACTTAAATTGATCACAACTTTATTTTGTGTAATACTTTGCTTTCATCAAGTCTTTCCAAAGCATCTGACTTCATTTTCACAGGTACAACTCTGATGATAAGTCAAACAAGATGAGTACAGAGCAATGATCATTGGATTTAGCCCTGAAGAGGTTATTGGCTACCTGGAAAATAAAAGTTACATATTCATATATTATTGATTTATACTGCATACATTATGCTATAAAATTATAGTCAAGAACAGAATCATAAACAGGTTTGGGAATAAATGCAACTAATTCTCGGTAGGACATAACTCAACTAGTTAACAGCAGACATAGCAAAACAAGAGAGTAAACTAGAAGCAGTGAGCAAGTATTCCAAGTACTGTTAGCATCATGTAGTATGTTCTAAAGAAGGAATGGAGAGCATTAGTTGGACATGTATAGAAACTCAGTTGAAAGCTTCTGCGGGACAATGGTATACAGCATCTCCCGGCTTCGGCAACCCAAGAGAAAGAAAACTCTCTCTCCCAACTCCTTACACCAATGTACCAAAATAATCTGATTGGCCCATATGTCTACCATAAGATTGATCCCTGTTACCAGGGACACAGGATGCTATGGAAGCTCAACGTGGGCCACACGGAATGTGAATGGCACCCCCAGAGTTGTGCACAGCACAGCTTGTGCAGTCTACATAGCAGCCCCAGAGTATGTCTCTCAAGCAGTATACACACTCTGATCTAGTTAAAGCAGGGGCTTGTAGTGGGAAATGGTAATGAAAAATTCTTGTACGATGCTACATTAGTTAAGTATTAAATTACCTTCCCCCCTTTTAAGATTGCTTAAAATTTCTTAAGAGTGGCTGGGCGCGGTGGCTCACGCCTGTAATCCCAACACTTCGGGAGGCCGAGGGGGGCGGATCACAAGGTCAAGAGATAGAGACCATTCTGGCTAACATGGTGAAACCCTGTTTCTACTAAAATACACAAAAATTAGCTGGGCTTGGTGGCGGGTGCCTGTAGTCCCAGCTACTGGGGAGGCTGAGGCAGGAGAATGGCATGAACCCGAGAGGCGGAGCTTGCAGTGAGCTGAGATCGCGCCACTGGATTCCAGCCTGGGCGACAGAGCGAGACTCCATTTCAAAAAAAAAAAAAAAAAATTTCTTAAGAGTGAAGTGTGTGGTATGATGATAATAATATACGGCTATCAATGATTGAGCTATTATGATGTGCCAGGCACGGTTCCAAGTACTTTATAGGATCATCCCCTCCATTATCCTCTCATGAACACTAATTTCCACTGGGCCCCTTCCTGCTGCCCAGCCACCTTACTATATTTTCCTAGTTTATTCCTATTTCCTAGAAAACTGTATCATAACGTTATACCTCTCCTCAATCTCCCTACCCCCCAAGTCCTTACGCTGATGATGAACTTGCTTCCTATTTCACTGAGGAAAACACAGCTATGAGAAGAGCTTCTGTCACCTGGTGTGCATACCTACCTGTACCTGTACCTCTGTTCTCTGCCGTCCCTCTTGCTTCTGTGAACCAACTGCCTGCACCCCTGTCTGTGGCCAGCTCCTCTACCTGGATGGATAGATAACTTAGTAGGATAACACACTTATCCCATCCTTCCCTGCCACATACTGAAAGACTGACCTCCTTCAATTATTTCCTCTCCTCAGAGCATCATCATTTTTTCCCCTTTCTTCTTACCGTTTCCATCAACATACACATCTGCTATACTTTTTACTATATCAAAACATTTTTAAAAACCTAAAAAAAAATTTTTTGGACCCCATATCCCATACCAATTATTTTCCCAATTCTTGGCTCTTCTTGATGGAGTTGTTCATACTCTCCAGTTTCTTTCCTTTCCTTCCTTTCTCTCTCAAACCCTCTGTAATTGGGCTTTCGCTCCCACTACTCCACCATAACCTTTATTTTCAAGGTAGCCAATAAACTTTGCCTGACTAAATCCAGCTGTCAATTCTCTGTCCTCGTCTTGTTTGACTTACCAGCGGTATTTAACAATGCTAGTCATTCCTTCCTCCTTAAAACACATTAATCTCTTTGTTTCTAGAACTGTCTTCAGTTTTGCTCCTTCATCACCGTCTGTTCTTTCTTAGGCTCCTTTGCCAATTGCTCCTTCTCTCTCTAATCCTTAGATGTTAGAGGACCTCAGTCTGCATCACTTCTCTGTCCATAGTCACTGGATGATTTCATAGATTTAAATATATGTTTAAACTGATGGCGCCTTCATTTATATCTCCAGTTTTGATTCTTTCCTTGAATTCTAGACAAATGTCTATTCAATATCTCCATTTGCATGACAATAAGCATCTCAAGCTCAATACAGCCAGTTCTGCTGTAACATTTTAAAATTGTTAATTTCTTCCAACGCGATTGATACACTAGGGTATAATTTGAGCGTAACACCAATTTTACCTTTGCTTATGTGCAATTTTGTCTGTGAGAAATGCTAGGTGAATGCAGAAAACTGCATCCACCATCCATCAGCCACCTCACCTCAAAGTGTGTTATCCTACTAAGTTATGTCTGGCTATTCTTTCCCCTTCATGAACTTTTCTACGTAAAAACAAAAACAAAAAAACTCTCATTCTATATCCTAAACATAGTTCTAAGTGTCCTGGCTCAAAAACACCAAGCAGTGCATACAAAAGGAGATTTTTTTTTTTTTTTTTTTTTTTGAGGTGGTGTCTCACTCTATCGCCCAGGCTGGAGTGCAATGGCACGATCTCAGTTCACTGCAGCCTCTTTCTCCCAAACTCCCAGGTTCAAGCAATTCTGCCTCAGCCTCCTGAGTAGCTGCAATTACAGGCATGCACCACCATGCCTGGTTAATTTTTGTATTTTTAGTGGAGACAGGGTTTCACCATGTTGGCCAGGCTGGTCTCAAACTCCTGACCTCAAGTGATCCGCCCACCTCAGCCTCCCAAAGTGCTGGGATTACAGGCATGAGCCACCACACCCAGCCTGGAGAAATATTTAAGTATTGAGGAGATGCTTGAAATAACAATGTGGAGTTTAAAACAAAATTGGGAGGATATAAGCAATCTTCATTTTGCACAGCACCACATTCATTGAAACCCATGCAGATTGGAAGGAATGATGTGCTCCCTTTGTAGCTGACAAATCTTAGCATGAACAAAGTTCTGATCCATGTTTCTGTTAACACAGCGTCATGCAGAACAGCGTCATGCAGGATTAGCTGTTTGTGATATCTCCTGAGCAATAGGCATAAGGAAATTCACATTGTAGACAATGATAGACAATGCCACAAAAATGAAATTTTAAAAAATCCATGCTTAGGACAACTTTGACAGCAAGAACAAAGACTAGAAATACAAAATAAATGGAAAGATAATTGAATGTATAGATTAAAGACCAAATAGTAAAAAGTACAGGAAAAATCTTTCTCATGAGAAGGCACTATCTATACACAAAAGACTCAAAAGGAAATCTCCAATCCTCAAATCCTGCAGAAGTGACTTCTTTTCATGCTATTGATGCCTCATTGCAAGGTTTCAGACATTGCTACAGTTTCCAAAGCCTCCAGCTATCAGGCACATGAGGAATTTGCAGAAAAATTTCCAGCAATGCAGAAGTTAAAGTAGACAGTTATACTTTGGACCAAATTTGCAATTTTGATGAAACAGGTAACTATTATAAATGCATACATTTGAGGACCTACATCTCAAAGGAAGAGCAACTTGTACCAGGATTCAAGCCTGAGAGAGCTCATTTAACTGTGATGTTCAATGCCAATTTGAACAAAGGACTATGAGGCCACACCCATCCACATCTGGTGTTACTGAAAAAAAACTTCCTGTTATTTTTCAGACAACCCTATTTCACCACTTCCCAATAACATCCCTGCAGCCTACTTCCACAAACTTCAGGTCTTTATGAGGTGATGTACTTCACTCACTGATTGTAGTATTTATGCATATCTTAACCATTTAGTATGTGTGAAACTGTATTTCTATTTGCCTTAGGTTTCTTTCTTTTTTAAATGTGTCACTGAGGACATCCTTGAGTATTATGCCCTCAATACCATTTTTTCCCCTCATAAGCCTGGTGATTTTTATTGTGTAATTTTGTGGTAATATTTAGGAGCACATATTATAGCAGAACTGACAGTATATCCAAAACTATATTCCTAGTCTTTTCCCTAAAACTTTCCTCAGCTGAGCTAACATAACTCCAAACAGTTGCTCAGACCAAAAACTTTGGAGTTATCTTTGAGTTGTATTTTTCTCTTAAACCTATATCCATTCCAGCAGCAAATCCTACAGGCTCTATTTTTAAAATATACGCAGAATCTGGCCTTTTTTCCTCACTCCCTCTACAACATCCCCCTAGCCACCACGAACTCTCTTGTGAACATCTCACTGGCCCTCTAAAGTCTCCTCGCTTTGCCCTTCAGCTATATCTGATCTGGTGATGTTGTTAACACCTGGCATACACTCAATCATCTGCTCAGAACCCTCCAGTGGCTTCCATGTCACCCAAGATCAAGCCCAGGGTCCTTTTAGTGCTATAAGGCCCGACAGGATCTGAGTCTCCCGCTTATTTATTGCCTTCCATCCCTCATCTGCTGCTTTCTTCTGCTCCCACCCCACTGGCCCTCTTGGTATTTTCTGAACATGCCAGGCTCAGTGCTGCCCCAGAGCCACTGCACTGCTGTTCCTTCTCACTGGTGTGGTCATGCCCAGGGATCAGCATAGTCCATTCACCTCCTCCAACTTTTGCCCAAACACCAGCTTGTCAATAAAGCCTTCTCTGACTATTCTATTTAGAATCACAACCCTAGTTCCCCAAGTCACAGTCCTTTCTATTTCCAGTATTACTTTATTCTTCTTTATAATGTGTACCACCACTAAACATATTATGTATAGTATTTTATGTATTTGTAACTTTGTTTTCTATCAACTGGTGGCAGTTTTAAAACATGACTGCAGATTCTTCGACAATTCTTTCATAGAGAGGTAGTTTCTATGGCCCCTTTGCTTGAATCTTGGCAGCATGGTAGGAATGACAATATGTGACTTCCGAAGCAATGCCGTAAGGGGCCATGCAGTGTCTGCCTTGTACACAGAAACACTTATTCATAGATCCTGACTACCTGAGGCAGCCATGCTGTGAGGAAGCCCTAGTCAAATGGAGAGGTCATACGTGGATGCCCAGTCATAGTATCAGTCAGGCCTAGTCTTTAATCATGCTGGATCAGGTGCTCAAAATCTAGTGGAAAGATGGATGTATAAGTAAACAATTACAATTCAAGTGATAGATGCTACAATGAGATGTTTCCAGAAAGCTGCGGGAAATGATGGGAGAGTGTGATTAATTTTCAAAGAGGACTGTGAGGTGTTAGAAAGTAAAAACACCTCCAAATAAGGAAGAGGAACAGGCTATGACCTAAGGCTTGCTTGGACCAGTATAAGCACGCCAGGGCAAATATTTAGGCAAACTTGTGGGAGTTAAGAACGCAAAGTATATTGATTTCTTTATTACGGCTAGCAGATATTTTAGAATGTTAGCACAGGTCTTTGAATAAATTTTGCTTCTAAGAGAAGTTACATTTGTTCTTAATTAGATGGGGAGGAAAGTCTCTTTGAAGAGGAACTTCTACTTCACTTTTTACAGAGGGCTCAGAAATGAGGTGACATTTGAGCTGCCTTGAAGGATAAGCAGGAATTTGCCAGGCAATAGATAAAGGAAAAATAACTAGATTCTTGGCCTGCTCTTCTTTCCAACACTCAGATCGTTTTGAGGGCAGAGAAGGTCCATCCTTCTGATAACTGGAATCAACAGCTGACCAGAAGCAGAAGCTGAGATGTGTAGTGAATATTGGCACTGCAGGAATAAAACCACCAGGCTTAAGCAAGACTGTAGATGGAGACCAGCATGGCGTTGCCCTTTTCTGGGCCTGTTTTCTCATCTGTAAAAGACAAAGGTTAAGTAAGAGATGTAGAGTAGGTTATTCTCACTCTTCAATTCTGTGATGCTAGGACTTCCCTAAATGTGATTCTCTGAAGGTTAAATAGTCTCCACTCCTTCAACTATTCCTCGTACGATGTTTTCCAAGATTATGTACCACACATGTGCCTTCCGTTGTGTGGATTCTACTTTGTCAATGTCCACTTCAAAACAGCATAGAGCACTGTGATGCCCAGAATGAATGTAAAACTCCAGACATGCAGCCACCAGAGGGGAGACTCTGAGGCAATATCCTTTACCTAGATATTGTACTTCAATTGGTGCAGCACAAAGCTTCATGAGTTGTTTTCCAGTCACACCATAGGTTCAAAGCCTTGTTTGCATGAACTCTTAATCTATCCATGTATTGTTAATTAATCTATCCTATGTATTTTTGATACAGGAGTTAAGAAAGAATTACTTAGGCAGATAGCAAGGGCATGTGAGTCCTCAGTAAGGCTTTTCTTTTTAATGAAATGCAGCCCCAAATCATTTCTAACAAAGAAAAGCCTGCAAGCTGTGAGCTTGCATGGACGAATGCTGGCAGGAACTAAAGACTACACATTTTCTTTTTTTTATTTTTGGAGACAGAGTCTCGCTCTGTCACCCAGGCTGGAGTGCAGTGGCGCGATCTTGGCTCACTGCAAGCTCTGCTTCCCGGGTTCACGCCATTCTCCTGCCTTAGCCTCCTGAGTAGCTGGGACTAGAGGCGCCCGCCACCACGCCCAGCTAATTTTTTTTTTTTGTATTTTTAGTAGAGACGAGGTTTCACCGTGTTAGCCAGGATGGTCTGGATCTCTTGGCCCCGTGATCCGCCCACCTTGGCCTCCCAAAGTGCTGGGATTACAGGTGTGAGCCACCGTGCCCGGCCAGGACCAGACATTTTCAAGATGGCGGCTCCATCTTCACTTCTCTGCCAGCCTGGTGTGCTGTGAGGAGTAGACAAGATGGCACTGATCAACTTGCATAGGAAGATTAGGGTGGGGCAACTAGCCTTCCCCGCGTGCTATGTAAACATCATACCTAATCAAACTAATCTATGAGTCCTATGAAAATCGGACATCCCCTCCTCAAACTGGACTATAAAACTCGGCATATTCACCATCAGCAGGCCCCTTCCACTTGGAGACCTCTCTTGGGCACCCCGCTTTCTCAGCATGAGGAAGCTTTCTCTCTCTCTCTTCTTCTTTGTCTATTAAACTTTCTGCTTCTAAACCCACTCCTTGTGTGTGTCTGTGTCCTAAATGTTCCTGGCACGTGAAGACAAAGCCTTGGTATGCCCCAGACAACAAAGCCGCTTCATTGTAAGTTTATGCAATTGATTGAACCTAAATGGAAGACCTGATACTTGGTCATGTAAAATTTATCTTAATATTCACAGAAGTATCTAGCATAGTCAATAAATATTTGTTGAATTGAATAGATTTTCATTTTGCTTTGGGCTGTCAATACAACTTTAGAAAAGCTTTCTGAATTTTTATTAATTTAATATTTTATAATACTTAAATCTTTCTACTCTAAAAAGTGATTTGAGATAAGAACCTTGATTCAGCATTCCTTCCCAGCTGTGTGATTTCCACAAATCAGACAGATATCCTATTTCTGTACCCATAAGGAATGTGACCTAGAAAAGGCATTGACCTGAGGTTTGCCACCAGCTTTCTCCATTAATAAGTTATGTCCTGCTAATAACAGTGTTAAATATAAAGGTCACAAAGCACACTAACAGCAAAAAACAGAATCTTCAATGTGCAGATTTTCAAACATTACAAATAATAACACGGTCATTTCATTGAAAGGTTCACCAGTGCAAATCCTACATGGAATAGGAGATGTAAAATTCCCTGAACCACTCGGAAAGTGTGACCACGCTGACAGGCTTGAATCTCAAATTTTAATTGAGGCCATCTTGCTTTTTGTGAAGAATTTTAAAAGCTGTTCTAAATTGGATTGTTCAGGGTGGTTTCCATGCACTCACAAGGATAACACCGGCAGCTGAATAGAAAACTCTAAGAACCAGGAGGCTCATACACTGCACTGATACTGATTCTCGTTTTTTTTACCCCAGAAGCCACGCCCAGCCTTCAAGCATCTGTCCGTACATCATTACACCGCGCCTTCCCTTCCCCCTTAGCAGATGGAAGGTTATAAAGAGGTGGAGGCAAGAGGGACAAAAGAGTCTCATAATTGTATTTTCCAGCAATTTTTTTCTTTTAATTCCGTGCTCTTCAAAAACTACAGGAGTGACTGCATGTAAATAGACCTCTCTAATGGATGGCTGATTGCCATTGACTCTTTGCAAATTTAATCCATTAAGTGCCTCCTATAGAAAGAGAATACAATGCCCTACAATGCAGAGGGTCAACCTTAGAAAATAAAACACAACCTGAATGGGGCAGTGCAAGAAGAGAAATCCACACAGCCTCTGATGGTAAAAAGCTCTTTGTTGTTTACTTATTTTATTATTTCAGAAGGAAACCTAAATCAGGAGTCTGATGCTTGTGCTAATCTTTTTCTTTCCTTTTTTCCCCTCCCTCAGGAAGGAAGCCATTCGGGTGACAAGCAGGCTCTTATCTTGGGCTTCTTATCATTAACCAGAGGAGCCTGTGCTGGAAATGAAATTCAGAGGCACGGCCAGGAAAGGCTGTTTCCCTAATTGAGCGGCTGCCTTTTGAAATCTTGTCTCCCCAGCGGAGCCTGGAGCTGGCTGGGTCTCCCTGGCCAAGATCACTCATTGTGTAATCTCTCACACACCAGGAGCAGATGCTCCTCGACTGGAGCTTTTATGAAAGGCCTTTAATAAGGCTTCTCAACCCGCCACACGTTGGGCAGCCAGAGGGAGGGGCAGTTTTCAGAAAAGCCTCTGATCAAGGAGTTCAAGACTCTAGACGCGTTTGGGCTTTCCTGTCAGATGTACTTCAGTCAAGATTCTGCATTTTGGGGGAATTCTCAGCACCCTGAGGGGACTTCCCGTTTCATCCCCTCCCTTGCTTTCCCCTGCCTTGCCTTCACAGGGTTGTGGTCAAGTTTAAATGGCATTGTGTATAGAAAGGACTTGACGCAGATTAAGGGTGTAGTAAATAATATTACAGTAAATGTATTCTGTTGACTTACTGGGGTCCTATCATTCTCCATCATCCATTGCTGGTCTCTATCCCTTGGCTAACATTCTCCCTGCTCCCCTGGTGAATCTGGTACTCAATCTTGGCTCTACGAGTGCTCAGTTTTAAGAACAAGGACTCTGAGCCCTGGGTATGGCAATTGCCTTTCTTTCCCTGGGCAGATAGACCCTGGGTAGGGAAGAAGGTAGGATTTGGGTATTTCAGGAAATTACCAGTGCCTGGCACTCCCAGACTGACATCTCAGGGAGAAACGAGGCACACCAATATGGCCTTACATGATAGAGGCCCCCACCACCTCTCAAACTCTGTCTCCCACCCTTTTCCTACTGGCTTACTACTCTCCAATCACATTGTCCTATTTACTCTTCTCTAGACCCTCTGTGAATATTCCTGCCTCAAGGCCTTCGCCTGTGCTGTTTCCCCTGCCTGGAAAGTCCTTTCTCCATACTCTCACCTGGCTGGCTGCTTGTTCTCATACAGTCTCTGCTCTCATATCAGCAAAGCCTTCCTTGGGCACTATCTAAAGTAGCCCTCTTCTTCCATGTAATCTCGGTCACCCTGCTTTACATTCTACAGAGCACCTATTACTATCCAAAATTATGCTACTTATTCATTTGCTTGTGTGTAGAATAATTAGGGCAAAGTCTCTGTCTTGTTCTTTGCTAATGCCCAGTACAATGCCTGAAACATAATGCACATTCAATAAATATTGTTTGGATATTTAAAGAAAATGACAGAACCACCACCAAAAAACATGTAAGCAATATGAGCAATTAGATAAAAATCCAGGGACTAGGGAGGCTTGGGGAAAATGATGGGTTTGTGCTGATAAAAAGAAATCAAAAGGGTAATCTGGAAATAAAAGATGTCAAAGGAAAGACGTGTAGACTAGAATGACTAAGGCAAGTTTAGGTGACAGTATGAAGATTGACCTGGCTAGAGCACAACTGCTCTTTTGAAAAAGAAAAAAAGATTCAGGGACGGTGACGGTGGTGGTTGTTGTTGTGGTGAACTCAGGACTGCCATGTGTATATGTCACGTGTTGATGCTTCTTGCTACACAAAAAGCATAACATAGAAAGTGGGGTCATTGACATTGGAAAGTCTTCAGCCATTGTTTCTTTTTCTTCCTTTTTATTGAGACGGGATCTCACTCTTTCACACAGGCTGGAATGCAGTGTTAATCGTAGCTCACTGCAGCCTCTAACTCCTGGGATCAAGCAGTCCTCCTGTCTCAGCCTCCTGAGTAGCTGGGACTACAGTCATGTACCTCCATGCCTGGCTAATTTGGGTGTGCTTTGTAGAGATGGGACCTTGCTGTGTTGCCCAGGCTGATCTTGAACTCATTGCCTCAAGTGATCCTCCCACCTCAACCTCCTAAAGTGTTGAGATTACAAGCATGAGCCACTGTGCCCAGCCTCATCATTTCTTATAATATAATTTTCTGTTCTTTTCTCTTTCTGGCACACCCATTATACATATGTTGGTGCTCTGTTCATTTCTCTTTATTCAATCTCTGTTCTTCATATTATACAGTCTCTATCTATCTAGTGTGATGATTATTTCTTCTACTAGCTCAAATCTACTGCTAACCCTCTCTCGTCAATGTTTTGTTTTAGTTATTGTACTTTTCAACTCCAGAATTTTCATTTAGTTCTTTTTTTATAATTTCTATCTCTTTATTGATATTCTCGATTTGATGAGACATTGTCATCATACCTTCTTTCACTTCTTTAAGCATGGCTTCCTTTAGTTCTTTTTTATAATGGTTGCTTTAGTTCTTTTTTATAATGGTTCCTTTAGTTCCATTTTATAATGATTGCTTTGAAGTCTTCATCTGTTAAGTCCAACATCTGGGCCCTATCACAGGCAGTTCCTGTTGCCTGCTTTTTTTTTTTTTTTTCCTTTGTATGAGTCACTCTTTCCTCTTTCTTTGTCTATCTTGTAATTTTTTGCTGAAAATTATTTTAGGTAATATACTGTAACAATTCTGGGTATTGATTCCCCTCACTCATCTTTGGAGCTTGCTTTTGTTGTTTGCTTGTTTATTTGTTTAGTGACTTGGCTAGACAGTTTTAGTGTAGTCTATTTCCCCCAGAGTGTGAAGCCTTTGGTGATGTTCCTCAGATGGTGCAGGCTTGGATGTGTACACAATCACCTTGGGATGACAGCGGTTCTAGCAGGACTCTCTTTGTCTCTTTTCCTGATCTTTCTGTTAACCTGTCTGCCTCAATTGGTATCACACTCAACTGTTAGGTTACATTAATTACTGGCTGATTGTGCTATTGTTTTATGACAATCTTTTGGAGCATAAATTGCTCAGAAGTCTGATTCAATTAAATTCAGGCCCTTTGGCCGGGATAGTTTTAAGTTTTTTTTAAATGATCCCAAGAAGGCTCTCTTCAGCTGTCCCTTTCCTTGGTGAGCTAGGTGGTCTATTGTTTAGCTTGTTGCTCTATATTGAAAAGAGCTATTGTTTTCAAGAGCACCCTTAGACTTGAACTTGCCTACATTTTGTTTCATTTAAAGTCCAGTTCTTTGGGAAGAGCTATTAGGGCTTATGGACTTCCTCTTTCCCTGGTCAAAATCTCTAAGCAAATATGCTGGGTGCTGGGTGGGGCAACAGCCTCTGATCTTCCTGGCTTGCATGTTCCAGGATAGAACACCCATGTTCCCTATGAGTGAGCTGAATTGAGAGTAATCAGGTCTCAGTATTCCTGGCCTTCCGTGCTTGAGATAGGGCCTCTGTCCTGTGAGTGAGTGACAGAAAACAGTCCCCAGTGTCTCAACTGCACTCATCAGGAATTTAGTTTCTTTAATCCAGGGTAAGAAGAGATAAGAAATGCTGGTGGCCTTTCTCTCCTGGTGAGATATGGCAGCCCTGATGGGGAGCCAAGGGGAGAGGGAGCTCCATCTTCTTGGCCACACCTTCCAGAGGAAAGCTTTCATCAACTGAGCTACAAGAGGAAAGATGGGGAGGGGGAGTATAATGCTGGTTGTGAGAGGGAGTTGGCTATGCTTCAAATTGAGGGAAAAGAGAAAGGAACCAGTTAGGCAGATAGCTAGGACAAGTCCATAGTAGAATTCTGTTTTTTCTAACGAAAGAACAGCCTGAAAGGTCAGGCTGCAAGCATAGATAAGGAGGCAAGGTCTACCATAAAGATGCTTTCTGTGTAACCAGCAAGGGTCACGTATACACAGTAGGCTTCAGTGAGTACATTCCTTTCCTTTTTTGGATATACTTAGATAAGGGAGTTTGCACAGGGGTGCAGGGAGGTTTGCTTGAAACATGACTAGCAGGAGTAACACAGAATCAGGCACATCTGCAATGGAGAATTCCACCCCCTTACACATGCACAGTAATGG
Organism: Pongo pygmaeus; assembly: GCF_028885625.2. NCBI lineage: Eukaryota > Metazoa > Chordata > Mammalia > Primates > Hominidae > Pongo > Pongo pygmaeus. The sequence continues at coordinate 91,475,075 of NC_072384.2, forward strand.
AGTGACCTAAGCTAAAAGTCTGCATATGCACTAAAAGGACAGGGAGGAGCTTTCAGGAATTTGCGCCTGATGTAAATGAAACACCAGTCCTAACTGGTTTTTTGCACCTTATATAAATGAAATATCTTGCCTACAATCCTGTTTATAAAAGCCCTTGTATTTGACTGAAGAGTATCAATCCTCGTTTTGGCCCCCTCTTCGCTGTGGAGAGTTTTCTCCTTTTGCCTTGTTAAACTTTAGCTCCAACCTCACCCTTGCATCCTCACTCCTTAATTTTCTTGGTCATGAGACAAAGAACTCTGGGTCCTACTTCAAACAACAAAACTGAAACATTATGAGGCATTGGCAGAGCTACTACAAAATGTCATAGAATCTCTATGTTCTTGAAATTAAATTTTAGTAGGTTTTCCTAAATATTTCTTCATTTGCTATATGCTTATAGGACAACTTCCAGAGACTTTAAATGTTGTTGTTTTTAAATAGTTTCCTCCAATTTTGCATGTTTCTTTGGGGAGTGAGTCTAAGGCACTCCTCATGCTGCCATACTGAAGTCATGGGCCACATGCACATTGTAGGCATAGTAGATTTGTATGTTGATAATTATAAATGCTTTATGGTAGATGGCCTTAAGATGGCTTATTCTAACAAACACAGTACGTTCCAATAATTTTCCATCAAATGAAAGTCAGGTATCTTGAGGAAAGGTATGTCTTTTTCTAATTTGCACAAAACCTCCCTTGCGTCAAATCTTGGCCCTGGTGGTGAAGGTTAGGGGGATGGGAATGTAACACTGGTTAGAGGTGGCAATAGGCATGGCCATATGTCAGTGGTAGGGCTGCTATGTTTGGTTGTGCAGTTGTGAAACTATAGGGTCATCATAGATTTATGTTTATTATTACAATTATGCTGAATGTCTCCTGTTTACTCCTCCTGATCCACTTCTACACTTCTCTACCCTTCTTTGTTTCTCAAGAACTTGCCCTGTATGAACTGTCTCCATGGGCTCTCTTGCTCTCTGACTTCTGGTTGGATTCAGAGAAGATGAGAGGGCAAAAGAAATCTGAGGTGGGAGTATTTCTCCCCCTAATTCTCTCTTTGCTGGGTCACCATGGTTTGGGCACATCCCTCTACTTAACGTCATAGTTCTTGTCAAACAGCCCTTTTCTTACGGTTACCTTTCTCTGGATTGTGGTGACTGTGCCCTGTCCTTGAACCTTCATGCCTAGTGGATGATAATGGTTTCCAACTGTTACAAGTCCTGAGGTACTATACTCCCCATTATTTCTTTCTCTAAATCCTGCCCATAGCTTTGTAAGTAATTCTTTTATTAAGCGGTCCTTAAATTACCCAATTTGAACACATCGTCTGTTTCCTGATGAGACCCTGGCTGATAGCAACAATTCTGCTGCAGATGGCAGTCAAATATCTTGAGGGCAAGGTGCCTTTTTCTGCCTTGTACTTGAACTAGCCATCCTGGGAGTGGTGGAGGGAGGTTGTAGAACAGTGGTGGTGATGGTTGGGGATGGTAGAGCTAATAAAATGGTTTTGAATGCCAGAATAAGACTAAGATGTACAATAGGCAAGACAGATTGATGCACATGTGGACAACACTCTTTTAGAAAGATTATTCTGGCAGCTTTGTGAAAAACAGACTGGGTTAAGGATGGCTTACGAAAAAAAGGCCAACTGGGAAACTGCTGCTGTATCCTTAGAACAAAGAGTAAGGGCCTAAACTAGCAAAGGAGGCTTGGGAGAGAAAGGAAGTATTGGAAAGACTCAGTACAAGGAAGAAGCAGAACTTCCTGGCAAGTTATTTTGGGAATAGCAGGAAAGGCAAAAAACAAGAATAACACATTATGATGGTACATGTTGCCAAACTAGAGAGTGGAGGAAGATGATAGAAATATTAGTAATGAGGATAATTAATTGCAGCCTATATTTATCAAATGTTTCCTGAATTATGACATCAGAGTTCTAAGAGCTTCACAAATATTAACTCACTTAATTTTCCCTTTGATTTTGTGACGTAGATCTCAACATTTTACCAATGAGGGAACAGGCACAAAAAGCTCCAGTTACTTACCTGGAGTCACCTGTGATGTAAGTTAGTGAGTAATTGAGCTGAGGTTCACTCCCCAGAGCCTGAACCCTTCTGCCTCTCAAGATATAAAAGATGTGGCTCAAGGGCCAGGGAACAGTTGTCCCCAGATCAACTGTCCAAATTTATCTTTACCCCAGGTGCCCACCACTATGATCATAATTAACTTCTTGCTATTTCCACACTTACTACATCCTTTTCCATCTCTTACTGAAATAGCCTCAGCTTGCTTGCCCACCTCATAGTAATAGTAATAGCCAGCATTTATTGAGCATTAATTATGGGCTGTCACAGTTTTATGTGCTTGATGTGTATGCACTAATTAATCTTCATGACAACATTATGAGATGGGTATTACTAGTAGTAATAGTAGTATTCTCATCCATTAGAAGGCAAGCTACAGGGAAAAGGAATATTTATCTGTTTTATTCACCATAATGCTGTGTGGTATATTGTAATGGTCAGCAAAGATTTTTCAAATGAATGAACTTTATGAATGAGGAAACTGAGGCACAGTTGCCCTAAAATGACACAACTAGTAAAGAGTAGGGCCCTGCTTGGGCCAAACTCTGGCTTCATAGCCTGTGTAGTATCACTAACTCATACCAACTCAGCCCTTAACACCAGCACAAATGTCACCTCTCCTGGGAAATTGGAAGGAAAATGGATACTCTGAGAAAACCTTCCCACTCCTCTCCATTTCCCTTGGGATGTCTTAGATGAAGACATCTTTAACATCTTGCTGTGTCTTTAAATCCCATACAGCACGCTTGTGGTTTTCCTCACTTCTCTTTGTCCCTCACTCATTCTTTTTGGTGCTTCTATCCTCTCAGGCACTAATTTTGGATTCCCAGGATCATGCTCCCACCCTCAGCCTTGCCCTTTGTCTCCCTTGGCCAAATTTTAGTAATAACACTGTCCATGCAGCCACTTCCCTCCATTCCCCGGGGCCCATTGTGCTTGCTCTGCAGAAGATACCACTTGGGTTTCCATTTCTATCCAATCCCCAAAGCTCTTTTATAGTCTGCAAATTGTGTTGCTTCTTCTCAGGCTTTGAAATTAGGGAGTGTGGGCTGACCTGGTTGTAGTACTTTGAAAGTAGGGCTGGCACCACCTCCTTCCTGATTTATCATGTGGTAGCAGTAGGGAGGGGACCATCAGTGAATATTTATTAGACATCTAGTAGTACAGCAAGGAGCTAAGGTGAACATACCTGTGGGGGTGAAGGACTGCCCTTAGAAGTTTGCTGATATTGCAAAGCCTTGTTGCTTTGAACCCATACCTTAACATTTAGCAAAGGGAAAATGCCAAAAGGACAAGTAGCCTCAGCAGACTTCCCAGATAAAAGTAGATTGTATCAATGACTGTATTCTGCTCAGCACTGCATTCACTAGACTTAATGGCCCATGAGGAGCTGTGGATCCAACAACTGACAATAATAGCTAAAATCAAAAATCTAGATGTTTCCAATTGGAGAATTAGGAATTCATTTCTAGAGCCATGAGCTTATGAGGAAATACTACGTGATATTTCATAAACCACATATACTATTTTCTCTTTGGGAAGAAACCAGTTCCTAGGAAGCTAAGTATGGAAGGCAAATTGCCTTTCAAGGTCTTGTGTCAATTCCTGGCTTTAATGGGCTTGTGACTCATAACCACAGAGACTTCGGTCTAGGCCCAGGCAGCAGCTTGGAGCTGGGAATGGAGGTTATTACTGCAGATGACTAAACAGCATCCAGCTGAGGTAGCAGAATCTGGTGCTGCTAATGAGAAAAGATGACTACTGCCTTTTCTTTTCCACATACCAGAGGTTTTCTCTGGTGGAGTTTCATTTTCTGCATTAAATGGCAGACTCGCCTCCCCAGACATAAAGTTGCCACAGATGTAGAATTATATAATGTTCAAACTAGAAATTTCTCTAGAAATCACCTCCTCCACCTTCTCAACTTGTATATAGGGAAACTGAGGCAGAGAGACCAGGTAATACTTGATTTTACATAATTTGCTAATTAAAGCCTGGATTGTGTTTCTGAATCCAGCGTTTTTGCCATGGAAGCTACAAGGGTGTCTCCGTGGGCCTTCTGGTAGTCTGAAGTAGAGTAATAGGAGAGGACAGAATATTCTGTTGTGAATGACACTGTATTGACACTCCTTTTGAGGTCTGCCACATTCTGATAACCATAGCTATTGGGAAAGACAATGTCTTCATGCCATTTTGCAGAAAAATAGGCGGTCAAAGACCAGTGAGCTGAGGAGCATGTGGAGCTGTATAGAGCTTAGGCTTGAGTGGTCATGTTGATCAGAGGGGCTTCACGCATATTTCATGTTTTCAGTCTGCCAAGTACTCTCTGTGGGAGATTGTGCTGTCAAAGTATCTAAGCTGGGGACTGTTTTCCAAAGTCCTCTTCCTTGCAGGTGTCAGGTTAGGGATGGCCAGAATGGAATTTGCATGAGATTTGAAAGGCAAAAGAGAGGCAGTGGCTGTTACTTTCTGAAAATCTTTTCAGGGTCATATGTGGTGACAGACGGACAAAACTTGTCCAAACTCCGCTCCGCGTCCAGTTCTTCCAGACTGCTGGCCCTGCTGAACAATAGCAGCTCCAAGCCTGCTACTAGATATTGGGCTGTACCACTAGATATTGTAGGCCAGTATCTAGTGGCAGGCTGGGAGCTGCTGATACAATGATTTGTAGACCTCACCATGAATCCCTGCTTCACCGTCCTACTTTAGTCACGAATGTAACTAACTCCTCTTTGTGACTGGTTCGTGACTCCCTCATTCTCCAACTCGTCCTTACACACCTGTACTTGCTCAGCTCCTCTCACACGTGTGAAAGGTCTAATTCCTTTAAGAAGTCCTTTATCCTACAGCACCTTAAGTGACTCTGCTCACCTAAGTGACCCCTGATGATTCATGCTGGATCTCCAGGAATGGCGAGCCCGGGGCAGTCCAATTCACTTGCCTCTCCCTGCATTTGGCAATTCACACGAAACCGATGTGGCAAAGGAGGAACCAGGAAGTGTTCTGTCTATGTGCAGGCAATATGTGTTGTCAGCACCTCCCTGGAAGATTCCTCAGTTGAACAAAGAATGTTTCCAATTGTGACAGCAAAGGGCAGTCAAGGGGGCTGGGGAAAACCTGAGAGCGGTGTATTCTAGTGGGCCTGCCCACCAGGACAATGCTTCTGTCATCCCAAAGTCTTTCATAAGCCTTTGCAATGCCCCTCCACCCGAAGTCCTCTCCCACTCCTCACCTCCCACAAAAGAACTGAACTGTACCATTAGATTTTTGGCACCTTTCTGTCTAATTGATCTGCATAGCTGAAGACTGGCTTCCTTAATCTATTTTGACAGTTCCTATTTCCAGTCCCTTCTGGGACCAGATAAGTTGTGAAAATCAATCTTGAAAGGACTATGATTAACTGAACTTTTTTAACCCCTATAAAATATATGATTTGTAGCTTCTCACATTATTATTTCTCACCCTGCCCCCGCCCCCACACACATCATTTAAAAACATGAACTGACAGTGGTAAAAAGTTAGAATATCATTTGAATGAACTTTCCAATGCCCAAGGGAAAAAAGCCCCCAGAGCTGAACTCTAAATGGTTGAGGAAGGATACAACTACATTTGACAGTTGGAACATCACTTTTTTTTTTTTTTTTTTAAATAAAAATTTCCCTCTTTTCTTCTTTCTGGGCAATTCAAATTTTCCTTTTAAATTGTGCATTGATTTTTATGTTTTTGAATAGCGAAGTCAGCAATTCCCAAGAACCCTGATATGATATGCAGGCTGTTAAACAGATGTTACAGCAAGAAAAAATCTCTGGTCAAATAAAGTGTGGGAAATACTGGCTTTGTTCAAAAAAAGAGTTACAGAGTGCCTCCTTGTCTCAGGAGCTTTGCTGGGCACTGAACAAAATACAGCTAGTCCCAGTCCACATGAGGCTCACAGTCTACCAGAACACAGCTAAGCAAGCTTCCTTACTGCAAGATTCCTGAGAGTATCTAATATACTGATGTGAATTGTGAATACCAAGGGGAAACACTGTGCCACATTTTCCAAACTGATTTATTTGCCAAGCTTCTTCTCTCTCTTTTCAAGCTTACAAGTAGGACAAGTTATTCTCAGAGTATCTGTTTATGAAAAGCTGACCTAAATCAAATAAAATCCTGAATCTAACTAATTTATAAGAAAGCATTTCTAAAGAGTAGCGTTAGAACTCTTGTCTGAATTGAATCTTACATCATTTTAAAAAATACAATAAAAGACGTCATTCATTTTACATAAAATGAGCTAAGAGCAGTGACATATTTGTTAGCAATCTATGCAATTAGCAATCTATGCAAAGACGGATTTTTATATTCTTGTAACTAAGTGGAACAAATGCTTAATGTATCTGCTGTAGTGTTGACAATTCACAAAGCTGTAAAATAATGAGATAATTATTGAATTAGGGCTGTGTTTATGCTTCTACATTCTAGCATGAAAGGTTGATTAATTACAACTTGATGGTATGCAGTACAGGAAAACATCTGAGTTTCTGGATTGTTTTTCTGGAATGATAATCAAAGTGTTTGCCTATGTCTATTCAAGGATTATCATCTCTGGTAGCTTTGAAAAAAAGGGGAGCTTGTCCCATTTCTACTCCAGGGTCAGTCCAAACCTGTCCACTTCTCTGGTGTCCCCTGGGCCTTTGCCTCTAACTCATACCCCCACTCACCTGAGTCCTGGGACCCCGTAGATTCTGGTATCTTTCCTTAATAGCATGCAGCTATTATTACCATCCTCAGCAGAGTGGCAATACAGGAAAGGCTGCCATGTTCAATTTCATTCAGATCCTTAGGCCAGGCATGATGGCTCAGGCCTGTAATCCCAGCACTTTGGGAGACGGAGGTGGGCAGATCACCTGAGGTCAGGAGTTGAAGACCAGCCTGACCAACATGGCAAAACCCCGTCTCTACTAAAAATACAAAAACTTAGTTGGGCTTGGTGGTGGGCTCCTGTGGTCCCAGGTACTCAGGAGGCTGAGGCAGGAGATTTGCTTGAAGCCAGGAGGTAGAGGTTGCAGTGAGCTGAGATCGCACTATTGCACTCCAGCCTGGGCGACAGAGCGAGACTCTGTCTCAAAAAAAAAAAAAAAATCAGCCAGGTGCAGTGGCTCACGCCTGTAATCCCAGCACTTTAGGAGGCTAAGACGGGTGGATCACAAGGTCAAGAGATCGAGACAATCCTGGCTAACACGGTGAAACCCCGTCTCTACTAAAAATACAAAAAAATTAGCCAGGCGTGGTGGTGGGCACCTGTAGTCCCAGCTACTTGGGAGGCTGAGGCAGGAGAATGGTGTGAACCTGGGAGATGGAGCTTGCAGTGAGCCTCGGTCACACCACTGCATTCCAGCCTGGGTGACAGAGTGAGACTCCATCTCAAAAAAAAAAAAGAAAAAATTAATTCAGATCCTGTCAGATCTTGGATTTCCCACTACGCTCTCTGGGGTAAAAGACACTTTTTAAATTTTTCCTAAGGATTACGGTAACCAAGGATGGAAATGAAATTTAGTTATTACTCTCTTAAAATTTCTTAGTAATTTCTTCATGGAGAACATCTAATCTCCTCAAAGTCCCGGATTACCTGTGTCGTCATTGTCTTCTTCCTCCTTTTCTTTTTCTTCCTCTCTCTCTCTGCCTCTTCCTCTCTCTCTCTCTGTCCCTCTGCCACTCTTTCTTTTTAAAGTCAGGCATATTGAAGGATAATTTATATATGGTTAAAATTCACTTTTTAGTGTACAGCAGCTTTATGAATTTTGACAAAAGCTCCATTTGTATAACCATCACTGCAATCAAGACATAGAATATTTCTGTTACCGCTCCTGCTGCCCCCTCAAATTCTCTTGTGCTCCTTTCTGGCAGCACTTATCTTATCCCCAGCCCTTAGCTACCCCGATCTGTTTTCCATCCCTAATATTTGCCTTTTTGAGAATTTAATAAAAACATTATTTTTAACTCATAAAAAAGGAGTTAACAAGGAATCATATACTACATAGTTTTATTTCCTAAGCATAATGAATTTGAGACTCCTGTCATGTTGCACGCATTGGTGGTTTGTTCATTCTTATTGCTGAACAGTATTTTATTGTAGGACTATACCACAGTTGTTTTTTAAAAATCCATGTGCCAGTTGAAAGACATTTGAGCTGTTTTTTATTTTTGGTATTTATGAATAAAACCACTGTAAACATATGTATACTAATTTTCATGTGAATGTAAGTCTTCATTTCTCTTGGATAAATAACTAGGAATGAAATTGCTGAAATATGAGGTAAGTGTATGTTTAACTTTATAAGAAACTGACAAATGATTTTTAAAGTGGTGGTACCACATTGCATTCCCACCAATCATGTATGAAATTTTCAGTTGATCCACTTCCTCATCAGTATTTGACATTGTCGGGTTTTTGAAAAGCAATTCTAAAGAATGTGTAGTGGGGGCTGGCCATGGTGTCTCAAACTATAATCCCAGCATTTTGGGAGGCTGAGGCAGGAGGATTGCTTGAGGCCAGGAGTTTGAGACCAGCCTGGGAAACATAACAAGAACCTCTCTCTCTCTCTCTCTGTATATATATAACATATATATATATATCTTATATATATATCATACACACATATATATGTATATACACACATACACACATATAAAACAAGAATACATAGTGATATCTCATTGAGGTTTTCATTTGCCTTTAAGTTGCCTTACCCTACTGACTAATAGTGTTGAAAATCTTTTCATGTGCTTATATGCCACCTGTATATCTTTGGTGAAGTGTTTGTTCAAATCTTTCACCCATTTTTAAAATAAATCGGGTGCTTTGTTTTCTTATTATTGAGTTTTGAAGATTCTTTGTAAATTCTAGGTATAAACATTTCATCAGACATGTATTTTATAGCTATTTTTCCCATTCTGTGCCTCGTCTATTCATTTCCTTAATTGTGTCTTTCAAAGAGTAGAAGTTTTACATTTTGATTAGTTCTAATTTATCAATATTTTCTTTTATGGATTGTGCTTTTAGTGTGATATCTGAAGATGTTTTGCCTAACTCAAGGTCACAAAGATTTTCTTCTATAAATTTTATAGTTTTTGTTTTAACATTTAATTTAAATCTATTTTTGTGTATGATGTGAGGTATGTGCCAATTCATACATTCCTGTATGAATGTCAGATTGTCCCACCACAATTTATTGAAAATATGATTCTTTCTCTATGAAATTACTTTGATCAATTACAATCAATTGACCATGTATATGTGGCTCTGTTTCTGGACTCTCTCTTCTGTTCCAGTGGTCTCTCCTTTTACTAATATAACATAGTTTAGATTAATGTTGTTTTATAGGAAGTCTTAAAAATCAAGTAATGTAAGACCTTACAACTTTGTCCTTTTTCAAAACTGTTTTGGCTATTCTACCTTCTTGGCTTTTCCATATACATTTTAGTATCAGCTTGTCTGTTTCTATAAAATGTCCTGTTGTGATTTTGATTTAAGTTGAATCATTAGGTTAATTTGTGGATAATTAGTAACAACATTGAGTCTTTGAATCTATGAGCACAGCAAATCTCTTCATTTACTTAAGTCTTCTTTGGTTACTTTCATCAATGCTTTTTAGTTTCCAGTATGCAAATATTCCATATATTTTATTAGATTTATGGCTAAGTATTTCATGTTTTTAATACTACTATGCATGGTACATTTAAAAAATTCAACTTCTAATTGTTTACTATTATTATATAGAAATAAATCTGATTTTTCTGTATTGACTTTGTGTCCTAAAACTTTGTTACACTCATTCATTTTTTTTTCCAACTTCCATCCACGCTTGAATCCTTGAATTAGCATTCTGTTAGATCTATTCATTGATGGCCAGTTTTTTATTTTGGTGACAGTATCTGAATTTCTTTTCATAGTTATTTTAAATTTCCTGTCTGATATTATGTGCCTGGTTTTGTTGATTATTTTATCTCATGGTTTGTTTTCTCTTGTAACTTTTTTTTTGAATTTGGGATATGACATATAGAATGGGAAAGACTGAGTTAAATGGAATTTATGCCTAAAAATGAGCATGCCTCTTCAACTGGTAGGCCATTCACATGGGGAGTTGAATCAATCTAAGAGTTTGAGCTGGGTTGGGTTTTATTGTTGCTGTGGTTACCTTAGGGTACCACCAACTTTAAATTCCTTTAGTATTATCTTGTGTTTAGGGTAGAGACTGGGTGGCTGGAGATAAAACGGAAGAGTCCTCCAATCCCCTCGCAGGATGTGTGATAGAGATGTGGCTCATCTGTTTGGTCACCATGCACTCAAACCCCTTATGGGAGGGGGAGCATACAGACAGGCAGGTGCAGAAGCTGGGGTGAGTGCTTTTGGAGCTCCGGCCCCACGGTAGCATCTAGGAGTGAGTGCTTGTGGTTCCCAAAGCCCCAGTGGGTGTGTTACAATGCTCTTTTAGCTCTGCCATCTGCAGACAGCCTAAGTGTTAACTAGCTCAGTGCCTTCTTGGTACCCAGCTTCTTGTCCAGTATACAGGATGAATCAGGTCACACAGGCAAATTGAAGGATGGTAAATGCGAGGGATTTTATTGCTGGATAGAGGTGGCTCACCGCAGGATGGATGGGGAGCTGGAAAGGAGATGGAATGGGAAGATGATCTTCCCCTGGAGTTCAGTTGTCTTGCAGCCGATCTCCTCTCTGACCATCCCCATCTGAACTCCTCTCAACATTCAGGTGCTCCTTCTCTTCTCTTCTTCTCTGCTGTGCTGCTCTTCTGCTCTTCTGCTCATGGAACCTGGGGTTTGGGGTTTATATGGGTACAAGATAGGAGGACGTGGTGGGCCAAAAGGCACATTTGGGCATGAAAGCAGGAATGCCTGTTCCCATTTAGGGCCGCAGGTTTCCAGGCTTGAGTGTGGGGCCTTTGCCAGGGAACCACCCTCTTCTACCCATTATTTCCCTGTCTCCTGTCTATATTAGAGAGATTTTCTCAATGCTCTTTTTCTACCTTCAGCTTATATCTTCTTCATATATCTACATCTCAGAGTGGATCTCTCTTCATACCCTGTCTTTGCCACATCAGCAAATGGCTATGCTTACTACTCAATGCTCGTTAGCCTGATGGTGGAGGGGATCAGGGAGTGGTCCTATATTGCCTTCATCCAACCTCAGTCTTAGGTAAAACCTGTTTTATTGGATCTTGGGAGTCAAATTTTTTTTCATGCTCCTGCCTCTTTACCATTGGCAGCCAAACTGCCTTACATTTTTTAAAGGAATTTTGAGGGGGAAAATTTCCTGCCACTTCCCCAGTGATAGAAGTCCTCTAACGGCCTGGGATCCGAATGCTGTATTGAGGGTGTCTCTTCCCTTCTGCCACCCCGGTGGGTTTCATCTGCATCTTGGGATTGACCGGGCTACTCCTGCTCACCTAGCAGCTTAAGGCTTTCTTTCCACAGAGCTGATGGCTCCAGACAGGGTTTGTGGATCTTCCCACTATGGCCGCCACTCCTCTCCTCTAGACATCCACCACAAAACGAGGTTTGCTAAGTCTCCCACCCTGCCCCCAACCTTTCTCTGAGTGCCTGGTGTGAGGTGGAGGTTTGTGGAGAGGGGACTTTGTGGGGCTACAATCTTACCCTGTGTCCGTGGAATTCCTGGAAATCGTCAGAATTGGCATTTAGCAGGTTATTAAACACTTTAGCTTACCTGTGTGGATGGCAACCAGTTCCATTTCTTTGCTGTGTCTTGAGCCAGTGCTTGCATCCCATCTTCTTGAAGGGCCTGTTTTTCCTTATATTTTAGGTTAATTGGTTTCCCTGTGCTCTCAACTAGGTTCAAGAAAATTATTATTTTGTTGCTTTTTCGCTTGTTTCTTGTTGATAGGGAGTGATGCTCTTCCCAGCTTTCTATAAACTAGGTAGAAGTGCCTTATTCTTTCTCTCTTCATAACCCCCACACATCTTTCACTTCTTACTCCAAGCTATTGACGGAAATGCGAGTCCTTCTGATTCCATTAGGCAGAGAATTTCAGCTCTCTTTCTGTTTCATTCTCACACATTCCAGGCCATGGTTAGGTGTCCTCACTTTTCTTAACCAAAAAAAAAAACAAAATAAAACAAGAGCACATGAAGATCTTTTATAGGACTAAAGAACTATGTACGACTTACAACAATGTGTGTTCAACTGAAAGTATAAGAAAATACACTAACTATTTACTAAATCACTATGACACTGATTATCGTGTTGTAAGAAATCTAGAGGAAATGAGTCCCAGGGTTAATTTGAAGACCTAATGAATGATGTCTTCAATGGCACTATCTTGGAGTCACATTTCTTAGATGCAGACATCAAAATCCACTCTAGTTAATTTAAGAAGGAAAGGACCTATTAAAATATAGTAAATAGTTCATAGAATTTCTTGGAAAGCCAGGAAACAGTCTTTTTAACCAGGAACAATGCAATTAGGGCAACTGCCTCTAGGGACAATGCACAATGAAACCACAGGGCCATTATTGATGAAGCACGCCTATGATTACCACTTACCTTGCAGCAGCTATAATTCCAGATCCCCACCTGAGCTGATTCTGAGAACCAGATTCTTTCATCCCCATGGATGCCAGGATATCAGTCATAGTGATCACATACACAATCCAAGTCTAATACCATTAAATCTACTTGATCAAACCAAGATCATATGCCTCCTCTAGCCTGGCTGCAATAGAATTTTTGAAATGCAACTTTTAGAGTTTTGAAAGTGGGGCCACATGCTTACCTCAGGACCAGTTACTGGCAAAGGCTGTGATTCGTTCTCAAGGACTGATATTTTCTCTCCATCAAAACTGAAATTTTCTGTCCAGGTGCGGTGGCTCATGCCTGTAATGCCAGCATTTTGGGAGGCAGAGGAGAGCAGATCACTTGAGGCCAGGAGTTCGAGACCAGCTGGCCAACATGGCAAAACCCCATGTCTACTAAAAATACAAAAAAATTAGCTCGGTGTAGTGGCAGATGCCTGTAGTCCCAGCTAATTGGGAGGCTGAGGCATGAGAATTGCTTGAATCCGGGAGGTGGAGGTTGCAGTGAGCCAAGATCACGCCACTGCACTCCAGTCTGGGTGACAGAGTGAGATGTTTAAAAAAAAAAAAAAAAAAACCTGAAATTTTCTCAGTAAGAAAGGGATGAAGAGGAAGGTTATTGGATATGCAAACACTGTTAAATTCAAATAACTGAGTGCTAACAATGCCAGACACTGTTCTAGTTGCTTGGAATACATCAGTAAACAAAATGAAAATTATTCTTGCCCTGGAGGAGCTTATATTCCAGTGGGGGGTGACAGACATTATTGATGAAGTATATGGTATTGATACATGTCATGCTAGAATGTGATAAATGATTTGGAAAAGAGAAATATTAGAGCAGGGGATTGGAAGTGTAGGGGTTGGAGATGGAGGAAGAATCAAGTTATTAAGTAGGTGCTCAGGAGGGACTTGAAACATGAGATCTCAGCAAAGGCTTGAAGGAGGAAAGGAAGAAAGCCACATGACTATGTGAGGAGCAGCTCTCCGGGCTCTCTTGAAGGCCCTATGGGAGGAGTGCCCTGGCATATGAAAGGGACAGTAAGGAGGTCACTGTAGCTAGAGAGGAGCAAATGAGGGGAGATAGGAGATGAGCTCAGGGAAGGAGTAAGGAGCAGGATTATGTGGGGCCTGTGGCTCTTTGACGGACTCTAGTTTTTAAACTGAATGAAATGGAGAGTCACTGCAGGCTTCTGAGCAGAAGAGGAACATAATCTGAATGTTAAGAGGATCACTCTGACTGCTGTGTTGCCAATAGATGGTTGGAGGCAAGGGAAGAAACAGGGGCACCTATTAGGAAATGAATGCAGAGACAAAGATGATAAGACCAGGGAGAGAAAGTGGAGGGTGGTGAGCCGTGGTTAAGTTTTGCAAGTGTTGTTCAGGCAGAGCCAGCAGATAGGCTGAGGGGGAGGGATGTGAGCTGGGAAAGAAAGAGCACGGGTTTTTGTTGTGAGCAACTGAAATGGTGGGGCTGTCAACAATTGTCATCAACTGGGATGAGAAAGCTGTGGCTGGAACAGATTTGGGGGAGATGGTGACTAGAGTTCAATTTTGGAGAGGCAAGCTAAGAGGTATCTTATAGGCAGTTGGGTAAGCTTACTACTTGGGTGAAAAGTATGGGTTACAGATATAAATGATCTAGAAACAGTAGCAGCTGGTGCCAGCTTTTCTTTTAAATAAGAGGAGCATTTTTTTTTTTTTGCGTGGTACAAGGCCTCCAAACTAAGAAAATCATTTGATACTTTCCAAAAGCAACTGTACTTTCAGACATTGAAACACATTTTTATTTTCTGAGAGATCTAATCAAGATAAAGGAGCTAAATTATAACAAAGAATTGTTAACAGCATTAAAGATCCTTAATATATTTGTTATTTATTCTTTTGTCTTCCATCTGAGTTTCGAGGGGAGGCAGGATGTTGTAGTATTAAGGGTGTGAGCTCTGGCATGAGACAGAGCAGGGTTTGAGTTGAGTCCAGGTTCCACCGTGTAATAGCTGTGTGGCCTTGGCAAATTATTTAACTTCTATGAACTTCAAGGTCAGGAGTATTTATAGCACCTACTGTCATTAATGTTTTTAAAATAATATTTTTACCTAGCACCTATCAGTATGCCTGGCAATTCATTCATTCAGCAGGTAATGATGCCTACTTATCATGTGCCAGGCATTGTGCTAGGTAATGAATATACAACTATAAATAACACAGACTATCCTTGGCCTTCTGGAAATTACCATTTAGGAAGCAAGCAATTTTTCAAAGAAGAAACTGGAATGTTCAGTAAGCTTGTGAGAACCTGCTCACTCTCATTGATTTTGGGGCAGGGTGGATGCAAATTAAACTCACAGTGAGATACCACTTCACATCCATTAGCATGGGAAAAAAAGTAATAATTCCAAAGTTTGTTGAGGGCAATGGTGGAAACAAGAGGTCTTTTTCAGTGAAGGTAGGAATTCAAATTGTGTAACCACTTCAAAGATCAGCTTGACAATATTAGTGAAGTGGAAAAACATGTCCTCTACAACCCAAAATTTCCACTGCAGGACTGTGCACCGGAGAAACTCTTACACATGCACTCAGGGTGATGTGCACAGGATATTCACTGCAGCACTTGCAGTGGTAGCAAAAAAGTGGAAGCAACCTAAATGTCCATCAGTGGGGGATTCAAACAACCAAATAATATTCAGAGGTTAAAAATGAATGGACTACATAGGTCAATGTGGTACAATTTCCAAAAATACAACAAAAAGTAAGTTGGAAAATATAATATTCTTTGTCTGATTAAAACATCACACAAAATAGTGTATTATTATACAGTAAAACATTAAAACATACAAGGAAAGGAGGAAAAAGATGAATGCAACTGGAACAAGGAGGGAAGGTTTAGCTGCATCCGTGATGATTTATTTCTCAAAGAAAAGAAACAAACATGACAAAATGTGTCTATTAAATCCAAAGACTTACACAAGTGGCTGATATGTATTTTTCTGTATGATTAAAATATTTCATAACCAAACATTAAAACTCCTTTTTTCTGTGGTAAAGTATACATAATGTGAAATTTACTATTTTAACCATTTTAAGTGTACAGTTCAGTAGTATTAAAGTACATTCACATTGTTGTACACTATCACTATAATCCATCTCCAGAACTTCTTTCATCTTCCTAAACTAAATCTTTGTAACCATTAAACACTATCTCCCTGATATGGTTTGGCTCTCTGTCCCCACCCAACTCTCATCTTGTAGCTCCCATAATTCTACCGTGTTGTGGGAGGGACCCGGTGGGAGAGAATTAAATCATGAGGGTGGGTCTTCCCTGTGCTGTTCTCGTGATAGTGAGTGAGTCTCACAAGATCTGATGGTTTTTAAAAGCGGAAGTTTCCTGCACAAGCTCTCTTTGCCTGCTGCCTCCGTGTAAGATGTGATGTGCTCCTCCTTGCCTTCCACCATGATTGTGAGGCCTCCCTGGCCATGTGGAACTGTAAGTCCAATAAACCTCTTTCTTTTGTAAATTGCCCAGTCTCAGGTATGTCTTTATCAGCAGTGTGAAAATGGACTAATACATTCCCCATTCCTCCCTCTTTCCAGACCCTGGCAACAACCATTCTACTTTCTGTCTGTATGAATTCAACTACTCTGCATATCTTGAATAAGTGGAATCATACTCTATTTGCCCTTTCGTGACTGTTTTATTCACTTAGCATAATATCCTCAAAGTTCATCCACGTTGTATCATGTGTTAGAATTTCCTTCCTTCTTAAGGCTGAATAATATAACATTGAATGTATATGTATAAACAGATTTTGTTTATCCATTTATCTGTTGACAGACACTGCTTCTTCCTTTTGGGTGACATAATTTCACATTTTGTGTGACAAAATTAAACAATTCAAATAAAAATAAAGTAAAATGACAAGAAAATTATAGATGCAAAAATAAAATGTGTGTCGCATATGTGAATGTGGTGTGTTGCGTGTTTCACAGTTGAGGAGGAGTTTCCTTGTCCCTCACACGGCATGGTGGCATGGACCATTCATGCCAGCAGGCTGTATCCCCTGTCAGAGGCAGGGCTGGCTGTGGGTGGCAGCTGCACTCTGCCACCTGGGCTTCTGCATCCGCCCCTCCTTGAGCCGCTGCTCCCACAACATGTGATGTCCTGGCTTAAGCCGAACAGCTTCCTTCTTCCTTCTGGTTGAAACTGGCAGAAACCAAGAAAGAAAGCAGTCTCAGGCAATTGGCAAGTAGTAAGTATTGGGACTAAGAAGTCTTTGGAGCCCTTGTGCTGGCAAGCCAATTGCATTGAGGCAGCCCCAGTCCCACTCAATTCTTGCTCACAGTCCCCATGCCTTTTGGCATCATGCCTCATCACTACTGCTCCCCTAAGTGCTTCCAGATGCCCTCCATCAGGGGCTTCTCAGACTGAGAGCATTAGACTGCTGCCTCGCTACCAACGATACTCAGAACCACAGTGCATTACATAAGACAGAGAAAAGCGGAGCTGCCCTGTGGGGTTAAGGGGTGGGGGCAGAGTAGATATGAGGCTGGGTATCCAAACCCCAGTGCAGCTCCAGGGAAGCCCCATTTGAAAATAGCTGCATAAGGCTAGTGATTAGAAACCCCAGCTCTAAAGCACAGGGAGGAAGAGGAGGATTGTAATCTGGAGAGGGTCAAGCTCTTCTAGGCAAGGCCAACCAACTATTGTGATTAAAGTAAGTGTGTATGTGTGTAAGTGTGTATGTGTGTGTGTGTGTGTGTGTAAGTGAAGGGGGTGATATCGAACTGCTGGAGCTCCCCCTACATTGCCAGAGCAGTTTTTTTTTAGATATGTCCTCCAGACCCTTAGGGCTCCTCAGGGCACAATTTGAAAATCACAGACTTGTCTAGTCTCTTTTAATCCTGGTACTCTGCAGACTGTTATCATCCCCACACAATGAAAGGTGAACCTGAGGCCAAAGCCCCACAGGTAGGAAGTGGCTGAGTCAGGAATGCTCCTTCCAAAGACAACTTTATTATCCTTCAGTAGAGACACATACACTGCAGCAGCTTGAAGCAGGGAGGCTTCTGGAAACTGTGGGGATGAACCAAAAAGGAATCCTTTCCCATGCTGGGGAAGCCCACTCTGGCACAGAAACAAAGCAAATTATAGCTTTTGGGGAAACAGGCCAAACACGGCTGACTGAGCCAGAAGTGGGGTTATTGCTCATCTCCTGGGATCCCATTGTGTGTAGGTCTCTTGTCCTCCCCACACCGAGCTCCGGGTCTCCTCACCCCCGTGCCAGCTGGGAGGCTCACAGGCTGCCAGGCATCTGGTAGAAACACACCAGAGAAGCCGCAGCTTCAGCTCTTCCCTCCCTGCCTTCCTGTCCAGCCCCAGGGTGAAGGAGAGGGGGCTGGCCACAGGAGACACCAAAAAATGAAGGGGAGAAACGGAAGCTGGTTGCCACAGAAAGAAATGGTTGGTGGGACTGGTGTCATATGTCAAGTCGGAGGAGCAAAGGCCAATTGGGAGATGGCTGTGGTCTTTGTTGAAAGGTCTGCCTGGGAGCCAAATTTCAATTTCTGGCTCTCTTTAGACAGGACCGTTTCTCTAATAGCTCATTGAAAGGTGAGAGTAAAAGGAAAGAGCACACAAACTGACCCCTTTAAAAATATGGCGAAACCTAAAATGACTTTGGAAATTTCAAGAAGTCCTTGAACAGAATCATAGTTTCTTTTTTTTTTTTCCTTTCCCTGAGGAAATTCAGCATGGACCTGTCTCCCTCTTGTGGAATTAATTTTGCCTCTTGGTTGTACAGTGTTTAGTAAAATAAGAGGAAAACTTATGGGGACTTCTTGTTACCTTGTTTCTCCATTGTCTTTCTTTGTGCAAGAAAAGACAGCAGTATTGTAATTATCAAAGAAAAAGCTTTAATTTTCTGAAATGAACAAGCATTTAGAAATAAACTTTTAATCTAACACTTTATGGTACCAAAATTCTGCCTGTAAAATCTAGTGCTTAAAGATTTAGTTTTATGTAATTCTTCAACGTTAGACAGAATATGGTCTCCATTTTATGGTTACGTGTCAACAAAAAGAGTCAAATTCTGTAAAATATTTGAAGACATTTATTCTGAGGCAAATATGAGTGGCCATGGCCCATGACACAGCCCTCAGGAGGTCCTGAGAACATGTGCCCAAGGTGGTCGGGCGCAGCTTGGGTTCCATACATTTTTTGGGAGGCAAGAGACTTCAATCAAACACATTTAAGAAATACACTGGTTTGGTCCAGAAAGGCGGAACAACTCAAAGGTGGTGGGGGTTGGGGGGGTGGTCCAGTTTATAGGTAGATGTTAAAATTTTCTGGTTGACAATTGGTTGAGCTTATCTAGACCTGGGATCAACAGAAAGGAAATGTCTGGGTTGTGATAAGAGGTTGTGGAGATCAAAGTTTTATCATGCAGATGAAGCCTTCAGGTCGCCGGCTTCAGAGAGAATGAATTGTAAATGCTTTTTTTTTTTTTTTTTGAGACGGAGTCTCGGAGTCTCACTCTGTTGCCCAGGCTGGAGTGCTGGAGTGCAGTGGCCTGATCTGGGCTCACCACAACCTCTGCCTCACAGGTCCTGCCTCAGCCTCCTGAGTAGCTGGGACTACAGGAGAAAGCCACCATGCCCGGCTAATTTTTTTTTTGTATTTTTAGTAGAGACAAGGTTTCACTATGTTGGCCAGGTTCGTCTCGAGTGCCTGACCTCACGATCTGCCTGCCTTGGCCTCCCAAAGTGCTGGGATGACAGGTGTGAGCCACCGTGCCTGGCCTGTAAGTGCTTCTTATCAGACTTAAGGTCTGTGTTGATGTTGATGCCAGTGAGCTATAATGAATGCTGTCCAACCCCCACTTCCTGTCTGAACCAGTCTCTCAGGTTAAATTTTAAGAGCACCCTAGCCAAGAAGGAAGCCCATTCAGATGGTTGGGGGGCTTAGAATTTTATTTTTCGTTTACATAAGGAAGGTAAAAGAAGGACCATGACAAAACTAAATTTATTTTTCTTTAGCCAAACTCCAAAGTTCTTTGCAGAATTGTTAGCAACAATGACACAAGACAACAACAGCTTGTTGCAGAAGGTAGCCAGTCGGGCATCAGCAGGGCAGGAGAGGGCATCTCCCACTCACCAGGAATGTCAGGTGACCATTGGATGATGGTCAGGCAGTTGTCACACTACCTCTCTAATATAATAATTGGTTGCAGCCAGCGCCAGGGAGAGGCAGTTTCCCAGTACATAAAAACCCCTGAAACTGGTAATGGGCAGCTTTCAGAAATTGGGCACGTGGTCTCGAGCATGTAAGTTAAGAGGCAAAATGGTGGAGTATGACCTTCCCGGCATTCCACTGGAAAAGGGAGGAAAGCCTCAGGTGAGCATGCATACAACTCCAGTAAATACACCACGTGCTCACCTCCTAGGCACCAGTAGGCTACCTCGCATGTGGGCGGCTCACCTTAAGGGAAGAATCAAGGGTAAAAGGGCTCACAACGCCGAAAGTGAAATGCATATGAATTCCTAGGTTCAAGGTCAAACGGGTCAGTTGACCTCCAAGTTGCCACTTGGTCTCTTCCAAGTGTACTTTCCTTTCTTCTCTAAAGCTTTTCAGTAAACTTCTGCTCCTGCTCTGAAACTTGCTTCAGTCTCTTTTTCTGCCTTATGCCCCTCAGTTGAATTCTTTCTTTTGAGGAGGCAAGAATTGAGGTTGCTACAGACCCATAGGGATTTTGCCACCCATAACTCGGATAACTTCCACCAGTAACAAGCTGATATTTATTATCATTTGCTTTTCGCAAAGCATTAGGCCAAGCACTTCACCTAAATTATTGATATGGCTCTGATGAGTGGAGGAACACCAGGGCTCTTGTCTCACATCGAATTAGATAAGACGACACAGACACACGTGGAGTGGTTTTAAGGAGCGGAGAATTTAATAGGCAAGAAGGAATAAGAAGGAAGGGAGAAGGAAAAAGCTCCCCTGTACAGAGACAGAGAGAGGGGGACTCCAAAGCCAAGGGAGAGAACCCCACTTGCCATGGAAACCAGCCAGGTATATGAAGAGGCTGGAGGAGGCCGTGTTTGATTTGCGTAGAGCTCAGGGGGTTGGTTTGACAAGGCATGTCATTCACATAGCCTGTGAAAAAATGGCCCTCCTACCCTAGCCTTTTAATATGCAAATGCAGGGAACCATGATGTTCTACACATGGGATAAGTGGGGGCGGCCATGTTTCCAGGTACATGTGGGGCAAGGGCAAGAAGGCAGCAGGAATCACCATGTTGGGTGGACCCAGTTTCTAACGGCTGGCATTTGCTTATTAAAGGTTGCCAGCCTGGCCATGTTGGGTGGACCCAGTTTCTTTCTTTCTTTCTTTCTTTTTTTTTTTTTTTTGAGACGGAGTCTCGCTCTGGCCCAGGCTGGAGTGCAGTGGCACAATCTTGGCTCACTGCAAGCTCCGCCTCCTGGGTTCATGCCATTCTCCTGCCTCAGCCTCCCCAATAGCCGGGACTACAGGCACGTGCCACCACGCCCAGCTAATTTTTTCTATTTTTTTAGTAGAGATGGGGTTTCACTGTGTTAGCCAGGATGGTCTCGATCTCCTAACCTTGTGATCCGCCCATCTTGGCCTCCCAAAGTGCCGGGGTTACAGGCGTGAGCCACCGCGCCCTGCCGGGTGGACCCAGTTTCTAATGGCCAGCATTTGTATATCAAAGGTTGCCGGCCTGGTTCTAAGTGCTGGGGCTTTACAAGAAAATTTTCCGAAGATGCTTTAAAAAATGAAAACTTTCCAAGGACGCCTTTTCCTCTCTATTTGCCTAAAATAATTTCTTAATAACTCCTACAACCATTATCTTACTCTTTGCAATAAAATTACTGTCTAATTTTACTAGGAAACTGAGGCTTAAAGAGGTTAAGCAACTTGTTTAAGGTCACATAACCAATTGCTGAGGTTTAAGTTGGATTAATATCAATGATCCTAAATGGAGACTTAGGAACAAAGAATAGCAGAAGCACGTATTAAATTGCTCTCTCAAATTCTGGCCTTCAGGAGATGAGCTGAGAGAGATGTAAATAATCCATAGGGTATTTTTTTTTCCTTCTGTGACATTTTGAAAGATAATCAGCCTATATGTGGGGTGGATCATATTTCATAATTATTTGCAAGGTTGAATTAAACATTTAAACAGAATACTTTTGATAACACAGAGAAATTACTTGTGCTACGAGATGGGCTTTGGGACTCCACTGTTAGGAGGTATGGAAAATGCCTCTTGTCAAGATTGCTCCATTACTGCTTCTAGCCACACCCATCCCATTTGGGTGCGGGTTGCTAGTAAGACAGATATTACAAACCAGCACGATCAGGACATGACAAAGCTGCATTGCTGATTCTAAAACCCCTGGGCTGGACAACAAGAAAGGATAGGGTAACAGAGGCACTTTTGAAACAAGTCGGTCTTAAATATTTACTATGGTGTCTTTGTCAATTTCCTATAAAATGTCATTCTGCTATTTTTCAACCAAATTTAGGTCTGCATACAAGACAGAATAATAGATGCTGTTAGTGACCTCCATCAGACTGTGGAACCTTGACTGCTTTGGTGATTCTTTTCCCCATAAATTTGGCTGTGAGTCAACAGGAGCCATTCTTGTGACATCACCAACTCATCTTCTCTGTATCACCCTTCTTCTTCTGGGGACTGTTTGGTACAATGGAGAAAAAAGCACAGGGTCCAGTTGTTCATTTTTCTGAGCCAAAATAGCTGTTATTAATTGCCAGGAAGGCAACATAAACAGAGCAATTCCAGAGGGGTTGGTGAAAGAGGCATCTTTAAGCGTGTAGATGAAAATGACAGCCTCGGCCAGGCGTGGTGGCTCATGCCCGTAAGCCCAGCACTTTGGGAGGCTGAGGCGGGTGGATCACTTGAGGTCAGAAGTTTGAGACCAGCCTGGGCAACTTGGTGAAATCTCATCTCTACTAAAAATACAAAAAAATTAGCCGGGCTTGGTAGTGCGTGCCTATAATCCCAGCTACTCAGGAGGCCGAGGCAGGAGAATTGCTTGAACCTGAGAGATGGAGGTTGCACTGAGCCGAGATGGCGCCACTGCACTCCAGCCTGGGCAATAGCGTGAGACTCCATCTCAAAAAAAAAGAAAAAGAAAAGAAAAAAAAGAAAATGGCATCCCCAGAGATAGAAGTTCACATTGATTCAGTATAAATATTGTTAAAGGGGTTTAGTTTTAGTCAATAGGCTTCAACACAGCATATCAGGAAGATGCTTTTGGCACAAGAAGCCAAAAAATCCAAACTTACCTGGTTTAATAAGAAGGCCAATTTATATTTCCTAAGAAAAAATAAGTGCTCAGGCAGCTGGGTTGTTTAATTCAGAGGTGAAAGGATGTCATGAAGAATTCCATTTTTTTGTGTGTGCGTTCACTCTGCCATCTCATCTTGTCAGTGTCATCCCCTTGCTTGCCATACACATAGATACAAGACAGCTGGCACAGCAGTAGGTGTTGTGTGCAGACATGAAAATGTCTAGAAGAAGAAGGGAGTCTCTCTTTTTTGAGCTTTTTTTTTTTCCTTTCAAGAGTAAAGAAACCACTTTTTAACAACCCCCCAAACCCCGAGCAAATATTTGCTCATAGCCTATTGGTCAGAACTGGATCACATGCACATGCTTAAAATGTGCCAGCAAGGAAAATTGCACCATCACAGTTGGCTTAGACCAATCAAGATGTATCCCTGAATCTTGATTCTGGGGAGGAGAGTAGCCTCAGGAATGAATGCCTCTGACATTATTTTTTAAAAGGAGCTGGGTAGGGGATGGCCGTTGTGTTGGCAACCAAAATTACCTGTTATATGGTTTGGGATATGTGTTGTGGGAAGTCAGGGACCCCGAACAGAGGGACCAGCTGACGCCATGGCAGAAGAACATAAATTGTGAAGATTTCATGGACATTTATTAGTTCCCCAAATTAATACTTTTATAATTTCTTACACCTGTCTTTACTGCAATCTCTGAACATAAACTGTGAAGAGTTCATGGACATTTATCACTTCCCCAACCAATACTCTTAAAATTTCCTGTGCCTGTCTTTAATCTCTTAATCCTGTCATCTTTGTAAGCTGAGGATGTATGTCGCCTCAGGACCCTGTGATGATTGCGTTAACTGCACAAATTGTTCATAAAGCAAGTGTGTTTGAACAATATGAAATCTGGGCACCTTGAAAAAAGAACAGGATAACAGCAACGTTCAGGGAATAAGGGAGATAACTATTAGGTCTGCCTGGGAGCTGAACAGGACAGTCATATTTCTCTTATTACTGAAAATGGGTAAGAGAAATATCACTGAATTCTTTCCCCAGTAAGGAATATTAATAATTAACAGCCCTGGGAAAAGAATGCATTCCTGGGGGAGCCTCTAAAACGGCCACTCTGGGAGTGTCTGCCTTTTGCAGTTGTAGATAGGGATGAAACACGCCTTGGTCTCCTGCAGCACCCCCAGGCTTGCTAGGATTAAAAAATTCCAGCCTGGCGAATTCTAGTCAGACCAGTTCTCTGCTCTTGAACTCTGTTTCCTGTTAAGATGTTTATCAACGACAACATGTGCACAGTGGGACATGAAACTTCATCAGCAATGCTAGTTTTGCCCTGGCCTTGTGACCTTGCCCTGCCCATTTGCCTTGTGATATTTTATTGCCCTTGAAGCATGTGATCTCTGTGAGCCACACCCTATTCATACACTCCCTCCTCTTTGAAAATCGCTAATAAAAACTTGCTGGTTTTACTGCTCAGGGGGCATCACGGAGTCTCCCCCGGCCACCCAGCTTTAAAATTTCTCTCTTTTGTACTCTTTCCCTTTATTTCTCAGACTGGCCGACACTTAGGGAAAATAGAAAAGAACCTACGTTGAAATATTGGGGGCTGGTTTCCCTGATATCTGGCACTCTGATAGATATGTGAATACATGTACATATATTTTCTTTTTTGAAAGGTAATTTCTTTTGGGGATCCTATTTATAATCTAGACCCCTTCTCAGCAATTTGGAATGTAACTTGGCAGAAATAACCACCCGCAACACCCTATAGGAACTTTGAATGAAACACCTCTTAGTTAAAAAAAAAAAGAAAGAAAGAACAGAAAAGAAAAGAAACAAACTTCGTCAGAGTACAACTTTCTTGGCATTAGAAAATTATAAAGAATAAACAGTGTTTATTACTGACACTTTACATTCATTCTAACAATGGGCCTTCCCCAAGCAACTTTGCCAGCAGTCTCCAGACCAAAAAAGAGAAGAAAGCCCATTTCATCTTTATTCCAAAATACATATTTTAAATAATGTTCTCTAACTATAAAAGTAATTTTATGTAATCCAAAAAACCGAATATTTATCACACTACATATGTGTGCATGTACGCGTGTGTGTGTGTTTGTGGAGAGAGAGGGAGGGAGAAGGGGAAAGAGGAAGTTGGGGAGAGGACAAAGTGAGGGTAGAAGATGGTATATTGTTTAGGAAAAGTGCTTGATAAGTCTCTAGTATACAGACAATGAAGCTCCAGGGCACATTTAGAAGGAAACAACAGAGACAGTGAAATTGCCATCCATGTGAAATGAACAGGAGTGTAGCTTTGGGAAGAGAAGAGAAGGGAGGAAAGAGAGACAATAAGAGGAGAGGAGAGCAGAGCAGCCAGGCAGAAAGCTACTGCCTGAATTCAATATGAGAGATTCCTACAGTAGGGCAGTTAGAGAACTTTTACAAACAATTTCATTTGAACTTGTGTTCCTGATATATGATCTTCTTGGACACCCCAACTCTGTGTTGTTTAGCTTCATACCCTAAGGCTTCATGTGTTTGGGGAAAATAAAAATGGCTGAATTCCACGCCTGCATCGAGGTGGAGGAAGGGGGTCGAGAAGTGCCAGGGGTGATGACGTTTGCATGAGATCAAGTTTAATAGAAGAAACCTGACACTGCAAGTGACAATGACAAAGTACATCTCAGGATTCACAGGAATTTTGGAGACGACCTCAAGCTCCCCATGAAATTTGGAAAGGTGTGAAAACAATTGTATTTAAATCTTAAAGACAGGAGGTATCAGCCGATATCTGGATTGCATTGATACAACTAAAAATAAATACCATGTCACTGAGCAGCTTTATGTACTTTCCCCCCCACATATCATAAGCATTTTCATATTTTTGAAAATATATTCTACCTGAATTTGAATTCTTAAAAACTGTACTATAATTTATGTCCTATTCCCATTCAAAAACATAAAATGAAATTTTATAGGCCTGCTACTTTGGATGATAATGGAAGATATTTGTGCAGTTGTTATAAATTCATTTGGGTAGGTTTGGACAAGTATTTAATTCTTATTGTGTACCTATAAATAACTAAATGCTGAAATAGCCAATGAGTTGTCCTCTTGAATTTTAAGTAGTAAAATTGCATAAAATGTGCCAAAACCTCAAAATAAATGTAATGTGCTGAGTTGAATTGATGTGGACAATTAAAATTTGTGTGGTCCTTTTCCTTCTTCAAAATTGATTTTCTTCTTACTCCTGCATTATTCTTCAACTCTTGGATGTAAGAGTGAAGACACAGACTGAGTCTTCCTTATGCCATGAGGCTAGCTTACCCCTTTTTAAATTTTAATTAAAACAGTTTTTATGGGTACATAGTAGGTGTATACATTTATGGAGTATGTGAGAGATTTTGATACAGGCATACAATGTGTAATAATCACATCAGGGTCAATGGGGTATCTAGCTTACTTCTTTGTTTTTTCAAAACTGAGTATGGATGAATTTTCCTAACATACAAACTTTTCATTTGTTTTTTTTTTTTTTTTTTGTTTCTTTTTTTGAGATGGAGTCTCGCTCTGTTGCCCAGGCTGGAGTGCAGTGGCGCAATCCTGGCTCACTGCAACTTCTGTCTCCCGGGTTCACCCCATTCTCCTGACTTAGCCTCCCGAGTAGCTGGGACTACAGGTGCCCGCCACTATGCCTGGCTAATTTTTTGTATTTTTAGTAGAGACAGAGTTTTACCGCGTTAGCCAGGATGGTCTCAATCTCCGGACCTCGTGATCTGCCCACCTTGGCCTCCCAAAGTGCTGAGATTACAGGTGTGAGCCACTGTGCCCGGCCTCTTCATTTGTCTTTAAGACAAAATATTGATCTTGAATATCAGCTGTTAATACAAGCAGATTCATGGACCTGTGATACCAGGTGTGAAAGCATCGAGCAGAGCACTTGGCTCTTAACCAGGAGCTGAAGGCTTGCTTCTCCCTTTCCTTCCTTCCAGTGACCTCTTCTGACATGTCCAGTTTGAAATTGTAATTTTTCTAACTTTGAGATTTAAGAAATTTTCTTAAACTTTATAAAAGAACAAATACAGACAACTGAAAACAAATAAACGCTTGACTTTTTTTTTTTTTTTTTGAGACAGAGTCTCACTCTGCTGCCCAGGCTTGCCTAGGCTGGAGTGCAGTGGTGCGATCTCGGCTCACTGCAACTTCCGCCTCCCAGGTTCAAGTGATTCTCCTGCCTCAGCCTCCTGAGTAGCTGGGATTACAGGCATGCGCCGCCATGCCCAGCTAATTGTTGTATTTTTAGTAAAGAGGGGGTTTTTCCGTGTTGGCCAGGCTGGTCTCAAACTCCTGACCACAGGTGATCTGCTCGCCTTGGCCTTCCAAAGTGCTGGGATTACAGGCATGAGCCACTGCACCTGGCCTAACACTTGACTTTTAAGGGGCCAATATCACTGTGATTCTAAAATCTAAGGAGATGTTAATGCCGGCCTCTGCATCTACACTTGGAAGATCCTTCCCAGATAAGTGTTGTAACCAAATGTCTCCCACCTGTGGGTTAGAGATGCCCAGAGAGTCTCTGGAAGGTATAGGGTGTCAGGGAATTATATGGGAATCAAATAGGTTTTGTAGTTGTGTGTATGTATGACTACCTGTTAAATATGTATAGATGCTATTGTAATTAATAAAATAAAATTCATTGAAAAGTATTGCTAAATTAATAGTAGCTGTTTGTTTCTAGAAATTTCTTCAGTCAGTGAAATACTAGAAATATAACTATTACTATGTGGCTGTGATCATCTCTTTTTATGTTTAAGAAAGGAGCTGGGCACAGTGGCTCACACCTGTAATCCCAGCACTTCGGGAGGCCAAGGTGGTAGGATAACTTGAGCCTAGGAGTTCGAGACCTGCCTGGACCACAAAGCAAGACCCACTCTCCTCTCCCCCTCTGCTGCCACCTATAATAAATTAAAAATTAGCTGGGCTTGGCAGCATGCACCTACAGTCCCAGCTACTCTGGAGCCTGAGGCAGGAGGATCACTTGAGCCCAGGAGCTTGAGGTTATAATGCAATATGATCACACCATTTCTCTCCAGCCTTGGCAACAGAGGAAGACCCTGTCTCAAAAACAAACAAACAATACAGAAAACAATAGATGTTTATATAATAGCAAAAAAAAAAAAAAGAAACAATCCAAAAGCCTAACAGTAGGGGGCTGGTAAATAAAAGACTGTACATTTTTTGCTGGGCAAAGTGGTTCACGCCTGTAAACCCAGCACTTTGGGAGGCTGAGGAGGGTGGATCACCTGAGGTCAGGAGTTCGAGACCAACCTGACCAGCTGAGTAAAACCCCGTCTCTACTAAAAATACAAAAATTAGCCAGGCATGGTGGCAGGTGCCTGTAATCCCAGCTACTTCGGAGGCTGAGGGAGGTGAATCGCTCGAACCCAGGAGGCAGAGGTTGCAGTGAGCCGAGATTGTGCCACTGCACTCCAGCCTGGGAGACAAGAGTGAGACTTTTTTTTAATTGAAATATTAGGCAGCCATTAAAAACTGTGTTGTAAGGTCAAATATCAAAAAACAAGGAAATATGTTAGCAGAATATTATTTATGGAAAAAAGCAAGTTGTAAATCAGTATCATGGCGTATATTGGTAGACATCCAACAAATATGTATGTGTGTATGTATATATATATATATATATCACATAGAATAAAAGGATGTCATAAGGGTATTGTTTGTCTCTGGGTAGTAGAAGTGGAGTTTTTTCCTTTTCATTTATTTTCATGTTCTAACGGTCCTATAACTTCAGTTATAAGACAAAATTTAAATTTTAAGGGCCCTCTTATGAAAGACCTTGCTATTATCCTATAAATAAATCAGTGTTCGTGACCGTTGACCTTTTCAACCCACTAAAAAATGCTAAGGTTGTTTAATATTTTGGATTTGCGAGATGACACTGATGAGCTTTTGCTGGAAGCCCTCTCCCTCACCCTGTCTTCTGTGGCAGTCCTGTTAATGATATGACTTGATGCGCTGTTACCATAACCCTGGAGAGAAAGCGCAGCTGGGCACTTCTTTCTCAGGAACAAGAGGGGCCTTCCCTAATGGCTATAAGAAGATGTGGAGTCATCTAAGAGAAGTGTTGACATAAAGAAACATCCTCCCTTACTTTAAACAACAATGGGTGCCTATACGGGTGTGGGTAGCATGTATGTGTGGTGTCTTTCAGTAGGGAAAATTGTAATTAGAGCCACTGTTGCTCTGGGCGATAGTGAGCCATTATTGCCCTTTTCCCAAGCTTGCAGATGGACAGAATTACGTTGCCTTAATAATGAGACTCTTAAGTGCCAGCTGTCATACAGCATGGCAGCCCTACATGCTAACAAAGCCTTCATTAAATGGTTTGCTCCCAATAATTTGCCTGCTCTTTTTGCCTTTCTAGCAACTGACAACTTGGCCCCTCCACCCCTCCTTCCAGACCTTCCGTGGACACCCTTAATCACTGCAAGAGCAGCCTGTGCCGTGCTTGGTGAGATGGTAATTTTTTTAATCCTACATGTTTTCATATTATTTTTATGCCCTGTTTCAAAAGTTTTTAAACGAGGTTGGTAGCTAACATTCTGAGCTATCATTCATTCCGTGGCAAAATAATAATTGCTAATTTTCTTCTTCAGAGAACCAGAGCTTTATCAGGAATAACATTATGCAAATGACTATGCAAATGCCAACCAGAAGAGTACAGTATCTGGAAAAAAAGTTCAGATAAAACCTTCAGAACACATCCAAAGTTGGCTGGAAAAAAGAACTGAACATTTTAAACTATAAGGTCACCATGGTAGCAAAGGGAATTTATTACTAATAGGAATTTTGCAAGAAAGCTCTGCACTTAAAATAAAAGGGGTAGGGCATGCATTCATATTTATTCTAGCTTAATTTATTTATGACATTATGGTTGTCTTTGCCAACTGTTAAGTCCCCTTGGGGTGGGACTCTTCATTGTTTGTGTGGTGTCTAATGGTTCAAAATGCTTCATATTCAAACTTCTGAGCTTAAAAAAAAATCCTCTATTTTTTCTACTTTCTATGTATTTTCTTATCAGTATTTTTAACTTTCTCATGCTGAATCTTATTGGAAGAAAGTTCATGGAAATACTATAGAGAAAAATTCTCAATTCTTTCAAAAGATAACTTTTAAGGTATTGGTAAGAAATTATGTCTTTTGGGGAGGCTGAGGCAGGCAGATCACGAGGTCAGGAGTTCGAGACCAGCCTGGCCAACATGGTGAAACCCCGTCTCCACTAAAAATACAAAAATTAGCTGGGCGTGGTGGTGGGTGCCTGTAATCCCAGCTACTTGGGAGGCTGAGGCAGGAGAATCATTTGAACCTGGGAGACGGAGGTTGCAGTGAGCCAAGATCGTGCCATTGCACTCCAGCCTGGGCGACAGGGCGAGACTCACAAAAAAAAAAAAAGAAAGAAAAAAGAAAAAACAAATTGTGTCTTTAAAAACTATACATTATTCCTTAGGACACACCCTTTGAAACACCTGGAAAGAAGCCTGGTTTCAGCATAAAAGGAACTCCAACACTGTTTATTTCACATGTGTGAGGTATGCATATATTTAATGACCAAATAAAGGAACAGTTATTATTTAGTAAGCTTTTTGGTAATAAACTGGAAGTTTTAATTTTATTCTGTCTTTTTAAAAGACCAATTATTTAAATTTAAGAGAAGAGTATTTGAAAGGCCTTCACTTTAAAATTTACGTAAGTAAAATGTATACCCAAATCTGACCAATATGATAGCCAGAGGAAAACAAAACCCAAAGGTCGGCCAGGCATGGTGGCTCATGCCTGTAGTTCCAGCACTTTGGGAGGCCGAGGCGGGCGGATCACCTGAGGTCAGCAGTTTGAGATCAGCCTGGCCAACATGGTGAAACCCCATCTCCACTAAAAATACAAAAATTAGTCTGGCGTGGTGGCACATGCTTGTAGTTCCAGCTACTTGGGAGGCTGAGGCAGGAGAATCGCTTGAACCTGGGAGGTGGAGGTTGCAGTGAGCCGAGACTGCACCACTGCTCTACAGCATGGGCGAGTGAGACTTCGTCTCAAAAAAAAAAAAAAAAAAGGAAAAAACCCAAAACAAACAAACAAAAACAAAACCCGAAGGTCTTTTTGCTTTAAAATATCTCACTTGCCATGGCCTCAAATTCCCAACATAAAATCCCTTTCTATGATGCAAATCTTCTGTCAGAAGGTGTGGACATACTGGACTTGAGTCAATCAAGCTGGGCTGCCCACATCTGAATCATGGGGTGCTTACTGAAAAACGCAAATCCTTGGGCCCCACCCAGCTCTACCGAGTCAGGACCACTATGTCTGTTTGGCCTGAGATTTGCATTTTCAGCAGAGTCAGCACTCTAAAGTGCTATATTATACCATGAAAAATTAGGAAGGGCTAATTTATGAGTTCCCTTATAGAGACCTCTTCAGGAAGGAGACAAAGAAGAGTTTTATAGCAGAAGGGTAGGGGTGGTGGCAGGGGGAGATGGGCCTCAGGGAGAGTTTAGAGATGGAAAGGGGATCAAACATGAGAAAGATAGAAGGTGGAAGCTCTTGAAGAAAACTTCAGCGACTTAACTCCTTTGTCCAAGGCTAGACAGCCACAGAAGTTTCTGGGGTGATAGAGCTCTGTACCCGGCATCCCCAGGCTTTGGTGTCTCATGACACTGAACAGAACCCCAGCTACTACTCACATTAATTAACAACTCTGAGCCTCAGTTTTCCCATATGAACTGGGTATAAAGTAGAGTTTTGATGAGGATTAAAAGTAACTCAACCAGGAAGATAATTTAACTTGATGGTTAAGGGTGTGGTTTTGGAGTTGGGCTTCCAGGCTTCATGTCCCAGCTCCAGCATTTACTACTTGTGTGACCTTGGCAGGTTATTTAAACTCTCTGCACCTCAGTTTCCTCATCTGTTTACTGATGCTAAAAACATTAATATATAGCCCTTAGGGCAGTTGGGAGGAGTAGGGGTTAAATGAGAAAATACATGTTACAAATCTGTAACAGTACCTAGCATATAATGAGCAAGTCAATAAATATCACCACCTCTCATCATTATTTCATATATAAAGCAGCTGGCACCTGGTGGGAATTTAATAAATGATAGCTATTATTAGTAGAAATAATCACTCCTGGCTTCAAGACAGGCCAAAACCTTCTTTATTGCCAAAACCCTATTACACAATCCTGGCTGAGTCCCCATGCCTTGTTCGTAGTCTGTCTTAACAGTGCCATTGAGGTTATCTGGGATAACATGTGGTTAGGAGAGTTATTGTGCAGTGGTATATGCACATATAATTGAGCAGAGAGGTTTCTGAATGTTTTATGAACGTGTGTGGGTGGAGGGGTCCAGTGCCGTGGGGAAGCTGCAGGAGCCTGTCTCCCTCCTTCTGCTTGGAGAACCTGGCAGCTGTGGCAACAGCAACAACAGAGAGATGGATCTTTCAGCAAGTAATGGACACACTAGAAAAATATTTGGAAATCCATGACCTGTACTCATTTGATTCAAAGCCTATCACAGGAAAAGCCTATCACATTCCCTCAGGAATCTGTTGTTGTTATTTGCCTGCTAACCACAGCAAAGACTACTTCTTTTTCAAGACTTGAAACAATTATAATATATGTATATTTTTTTCTGATGGGCACTGTGTTTTAATCTCTCTGTTCTTAAAATTTACAAATTTGTATCGGCTGCCCAGTTCTTTACTCTTTGTTGCCACATAAATCCTGCAATCTTGGTAGAAAAATAAAGAATACAGGAGAGCTGTTTGACCTTTGCTCCTTGCTGGGCATTGGTGTCGTTTATAGTTATTAGAGTGGGGACAGAACGGAACTCATTGATGACTGAGCGGGTGGGGAGAGAAGGAGGAACGGCAAGCGGGGAAGGGAAAGGAGAGGGAGGAGAGCACAGATTACTACAAGAATCTCATGTTGTGCTTTCACTTTGGGCAAATATGACACTAGTAGTCCTTTGTGGGAGCTCGAAAAGGCACATGGGGGAAAGAAATCTCTGGAATAAACAGTATGACCTTGGCTGCCATGGCTCTACTAACTTGGTTTTGCAGAACTGAAATAAATGGATACTAGTGAATTTGCATCAATTTCATTTAAGGCTTTAAAAAGACTTATGGATAACATTATTGGCTAGAGACCCTTAAGAAAACTAAAGTAAATTCCTCTCAAGGCTCAAGCTAAGTCTTGTAGTGGGTAAAAATAGAAAGCCTTAGGCTGAAAAGCTGAAGGTCTCTATGTTACCATTGCTGAACCATTGGTTTACTGGGCAGTAGGGCTGGGGATCAATCTAAAAACCTGTCAAGCATGGTACTTTTTAAAAGTAAAACAGACAGGCCAGGTGCGGTGGCTCACGCTTACAATCCCAGCACTTTGGGAGGCTGAGGCAGATGGATCACTCGAGGTTGGGAGTTCTAGACCAGCCTGGCCAACATGGTGAAACCCCGTCTCTCCTAAAACTACAAAAATTAACCTGGCATGGTGGTGTGCACCTGTAATCCCAGCTACTAGGGAGGTTGAGGCAGGAGAATTGCTTGAACCTGGGCGGTGGAGGTTGCAGTGAGCCGAGATCGCACCACTGCACTCCAGCCTGGGTGACAGAGTGAGACTCCATCTAAAAATAAAATAAAAACAAATAAATAAATAAGTAAAACAGACAGCCTGCTTGTTCTCGTGGAATACATGACAACAGTAAGCAAACGTAAAAATGCACAGCATAAACCACAAAAATTTTAATTAATAAAAAATGTAGTAAGAGAGGAAATAAGAAGACTCGTTGTCAATGCAAAGATTCTAAAAACAGTGATTCTTTAGCTCAGGCTAAAATTAATGTCACTACTAAAGTTTCAGACAACTTAGTAATTTGGGCTAAGAAATATTTATTGAGCACCTACTTTGTGCTGGATACTGTGCTATACCATAGGTATATAGTGATAAACAAGGAGATAGAGGCTGGCTTCAATGTGAGGACCTTATACTCTAGTGAGAAAGATTAAAAAACAAACAAACAGTGATGCAAATGCAGGACCCATAATGCAAGAGTACATGGCACTTAATAGGTGTCACTTTGGGAGCCCTCTACTAATAGCTACAGGCAGTGTAAGCTATTTTTGAAGAATTAATGATCAGAGAGATCATCTTGAAGACAGCATTTGAGTTGGACCTTAAAGGAAGCTTAAAACTTCAACAAAGATGCGGAGGGGAAGTTCTTCTCGAATGAGGCACAGCAATGGTGGATACCTCTGCTTAGCTGGGCTTCAGGGTGTGTTTATGAGAGAAGTGAGATGCCAGCTGATGTTACATTGAGTGGTTTGGACTTCATGGAGAAATACTGAGCCATCAATATTTTTGAGCAAGAAAGTGACGTGATCAAAGAGATCATTTAGGAATCGTAATCTGGTCGAGTTGGGCAGAAGGATTGTCAGGAAGGGGGTTGGAGGCTGGAGATTAAACAAAAGGGTGAAGTCAGAGGCTCAGTGGGAATGATCCAGTCCAAATAGGATATAATCCCTTGAAACAGAAATGAAAGAAACTGTCAATAGTCAAGTTTTATGGTTTAGAAACTAAGACGTTAATAAAAAAAGTATTTGATTACCAGCTTGACAGTGTCTGCGTAGCTTTGCTACATTCTGAGGCTACAAACTGCTTGCTGCAATCAACTCAGTAAAAATAACTGCATTTCTAATATTTTTATTGTTCAACTAGATCCTCTGTGACAGCATCTAAGGGCAGCATAAACCGAAACCTAAAAATACGTGCATACCATTTTGTCTGTTTTAGGAACATTTTTGTATTTGTGTGTGTGTGTGTGTGTGTGTATTCAGTACTTTCTGGGCGAGGAGCTTAGGTAGAATAAATCAATTTGAAAATGGCAATGTTAGCCTTGCCAAGGTTGGCTTTTTAAGAAGATGATGAACCATTATTTGGCAGGTTATTCTATTTTTTTTCCTGAAGTACAACTTCTTATTCCCGAGGAAAAATATTAAACATTCTGATAATGAATTATGTGACAGACGAGACTTACGGCAAGCTGTTCTGCAATTCCTGCCACAGGAGAGTGCTGTTACCTGTGAACAGTCTGACAGACTACAGGAAGAACTTGGCTTAAGTCTCCCAAAGAGAGAAAGAAAGAGAAATTGGAAAATGAAGTTTGAGATACTGGCTTTAACTACGATAATAATGGGTATTCAAAATGGAAAAGAAAACTTGGAATTTTGAGAGGTGTGGAAGGGAGAGTTTAAGCATATGATACAGGCTACTTCAATATATATCATTCCTTATTCATTGATGCTGTTGTACCCCTCTTTTCTCTACAAAGAGTTACAAACAAGAGAAAAATTAAAGAATTGACAACCAGGGCTTAGCCACTTGGTCACAGTCCGTTGTGTGAGCATATGCTCCATATAATATTTATGAAGGATGATATTTGTGATTGGTAGGAAAATGATCTAGGGTGCTGCTATGAATTAGAAGGTGCATGTAATTAGGGATCTATTTCCCTGAACAATTATCATTTTACAGGTAAAGGTCTAGTCTGTAACCTGAGGTCATTAACTCTTAAATACAATGCTGCTAAGGAAGTCTTCCCAATTTTCACTCTCAAAGAGGCTGTCTTGAATCCTTCAATTTAAATATGGCTTTCCTCCCATTGTGCTTTTTTTGTGTGTGTCAGATGTACTCTCTTTTTTTAGAAAAGAATTATCTATTACGCATACTATTTGCTTAACTCTCTTTTCCAGTTAGTTGCTAAGTTTCATGAGGCTCTATATCTAGTCATCTAGCTGCGACCTCCTCTCTGAGCTTCATATTTCTTTTCTTTTCTTTTCTTTTTTTGAGACAGAGTTTTGTTCTTGTTGCCCAGGCTAGAGTGCAATGGCGCAGTCTTGGCTCACTGCAACCTCCCCCTGCCGGGCTCAACGATTCTCCTGCCTCAGCCTCCCGAGTAGCTGGGATTACAGGCGCCTGCCACCACTCCCGGCTAATTTTGTATTTTTAGTAGAGAAGGGGTTTCTCCATATTGGTCAGGCTGGTCTGGAACGCCCGATCTCAGGTGATCCTCCCGCCTCGGCCTCCCAAAGTGCTTGGAGTATAGGTGTGAGCCACCACACCCGGCCTGAGCTTCATATTTCTACATCCAGCTGCCAACTCAACTTTTCCACTTGGATATTTAATAATCACCTCAAATTTATCATGGCCCAAACAACTCCTCACCCCAAGCAAACCTGCCTCTCCCACAGACTTCTCAGCGGCAAACCCAGAAGCCATCGCTGACTGCTCTGTCCTTCACACACTATAGCTAACCCATCAAGAAAGAAGTCCCTGTCACTCCAACCTTCAAATATGCACTGAGTCTACCTGCTTCCCATCATTTCCACTGCTACAATCCTAGTCCAACCACTATTTTATGTCTGCCGTTGCCTTTGCACTTGCCTCCTTGGCAGAGGGATACTTTAAAAGGGGAATCAGTTCAAACCATTTCCCTGCTTAAAAAACTCCCGTGGCTTCCTATTACAGTCAGAGTAAATTCTAAGCCCCTTACCCAGTCTGCCAAGACTCTGTGGTATCTGACAGCATCTGTCACTTTCTCCTTTATTCACTTCAGTGGGCCAGTTGTAATAGCCTTCTTTTAGATTCTTAGAGAAGCCCAGAGCCCTTGCAAGCTTCTTGGTAGAACTTTCTCCAAATCTAGTCTGTCTTATTTGCCATAGTATCTCCAGTACTAGAAAGAGTGGCTAGAATGTGGGAGACACCAGGCTGGGCGCGGTGGCTCACCCTGTAATCCCACCACTTTGGGAGGGTGAGGTGGGCGGATCACCTGTTGTCGGGAGTTCAAGACCAGCCTGACCAATGTGGAGAAACCCCGTCTCTACTAAAAATACAGAATTAGCCAGGCATGGTGGCGCATGCCTCAGCTACTCGGGAGGCTGAGGCAGGAGAATCGCTTGAACCCGGAAGGCAGAGGTTGCGGTGCGCCCAGATCACACCATTGCACTCCAGCCTAGGCAACAAGAGCAAAACTCTGCCCCCCCCCCAAAAAAAAAAAAAAAAAAGAATGTGGGGGACATCAGTACTTGTTGGCTAGAGGAATGAATAAAATTAGCATTGTGGAAGTCAATGTATAGTCAAAGTATTATCAAGACCAGGGCAAATCCAGATCACCTAGAAAACTGAGAAAAACGGAAGAAGGAGATGTTATATATATGAGAAGATATATATATATATATGAGAAGGTTTATACAGAAGATATATCTTAACATGGTAGGAATCCATTGTATTCTAGAGATTATGTTATCATAAGAAACAATATACTAACAGTTTTCATAATTATTTAATGATAATACTAAAACATTCCTTAAGACGAGAAGAGGTAATACTTAAAAGTACATTCTAAGTCCATTTGTGCCTTGATTTTTGCGTAGATGACTCATAATAACAAGTATTTTGCATATAAATTTGAATGTGGGAAAAGTATAGGGGCATTGCAAATGAGAAATGTGACTATTCAGCTAACGTTTGAATGCGTACTGCTGTAAATGGTGACGGCATACAAGACCGCTTTCCAAATCAAGCCCCAAGTCAAATGCCTTTTTAAATGAAATTAAATATAAACAAAATACTAGTTGCAATGTTGGACAACAAAATTATATAATTAATCTTCCACCTTAGACTATTTCTTTATCAATAGCACAATCTTCTACTCTTTCACAAAGGGCTGACAATTGACTTCTTCCATGGTTGAAGGCCTGTTACCAAATGAGCAAGCCTATTTATTGTAGAATTTAATTCAACTTTCTTGCTTGCCCATTAAAAAACACATACAGAAAACTTTCATAAAGAAACCTTTTAACTTTTCTTCCCTAAGGATTGCTATTAAAAAGCACACCAAAGCAAGGAAGATTTGAGCTATTTTAAAATATGTAACCCATAGTAATGAATTAATTACCATATAATACCTAAAGCTTTGATTATTTGTACATGAGAGCTTCCATTATTAATGATTGCTTATGAAATTAATCTTTCTAATTTCCATTATGATTCAAATTAACTTGATTAGTTGGTCGATTAGTTGGTCTCATGATTCACATTTCTATCAACCTCTACTTTTAATTTCTGAAGCATGAAATGACTTAAAATGTCTTTGGGGGGAAAAGCACTTAAAATTAAGATTTTACTTTGATGTAGTAAGTAAATGAATTGAATTAGATGAATAGCAATTGAACTTTGTTTTCATTCACACACTGTCCTCTGGTGTTTAAATGTCTACATTGCATGTTAAAATGAGAACCCAAGATCAAATGCAAAAAGTTAATAGCTTCTTGCACTTAGGAAGGCCCGTTTAACTTTGTGTTTAGTCTAATAATTGTCTGCCCTATCAAGATTGTGAGTAAATGGATAAAAAATTCAAATGACTTGATAAAAACTCAGCTCAGTGCTTTCTAATAATACAAACTGCAGGTTTATAGAACGTATATTTATGCTGACAGGATACAGACTATCTTTTTAAAAGTGCACATGGAGATTTAAAGTGAAATCATTCAGTACTAAAGAGTTCACTTCATTTCCCCCCTACATTTTCTTACTTAAGACTCTTCACTAGAGGTTTTGAC
Source organism: Pongo pygmaeus (assembly GCF_028885625.2). NCBI lineage: Eukaryota > Metazoa > Chordata > Mammalia > Primates > Hominidae > Pongo > Pongo pygmaeus. The sequence goes on from NC_072384.2 coordinate 91,513,807, forward strand.
AAAGGAGAATTTAGTGATGGTCTAGTGCAGCCATCAGGAACAATTAGGCCCTGAATCAGGGCTTCTTGCTCATTTTGGAATTCTGTAATCCTAGCAAATATTTCCCAATTGCTTTAATTTGATCATTTTTTCCAACATCTTCTCTCTCTTGATTTAAACTGAAACCAGAGTTAAAATTTTCTTAATGTTGTTTGTTTCAATTTAGTTTACAATTTATATATGTGTTTATATTTGTTTCAATTTAGTTTACAATTGTAAACTAAATACATACAAAAATATGCATATTGTAAATACATATATATACAATTTATATATGTATTTATATTTGTTTCAATTTAGTTTACAATTTATATATGTGTGTGTATATATATGTATATATGTATATATATATACACACACACACACACACACATATACCTTACATGTCTCATTTTAAATCTTTTGGATTGGCTGGAGTCTGGGCTTGTGGATTTCATTGTTTTTTAATTTTTTGAGCAGTCTTTTGCCCCATTGTCTTCTAAGTGATGACTGTAATCATGCTGCCTTTTCAAATGTCATGAATCTAATTTTATTTATTTAGTAGAGTTGACTGAGGAAGCCTGGTGAGGTCCATGACCAGGGTCTGGAAAATGATAAATGTTAGCCTCAGGGAATTTATCATTTTATGACAATATGTTCACTAAGGGAAAGTCATTCCAAGTAATTAGCATGATGCCATCAGGGAAAAGCTACTTTTTGAGAGCAATGATTTTTTTTTGCAGGTAAACGTATTTATCTGAAGCTGGAAGAACACTTTCAGACATAATGGGAGCATTCCCTCATGGAGAGTGAGGGTGGCCTAAATGACCTTGTAAGCGATTGTTGACACGAGGAGTCTGTGACCCAGAATATGGTTTTATAAATTTCCCACCGCAGGGCACTGATGAATGACACCCAGCAAAACCTGAACACGTGATCTCCAAAACATGGGAAATTTACTCTTGGAGTGATTTATGCCCAGGAAAATTAGGACTAGCAATCATTTGATGCTGGTTCTTGGAGGACCTTAAAGGATTTAAACACTGAAAAATGAATGCATCATACAGGTCACTGCCTCGATATATTACAGCCCTGAAAATTACATTGGGATGTTCTGTTTTTGAAGTCTCATGAGGGCAGAGGGCATCCCTGGCTTTGCCCACTATCAAATTCACTGCACCTAGCAAAATGTCTGGCATGTAATAAGTATTCAATAAATATTTGTTGGAGGACTGGATAGTGAAATTTGGCATGGTAAACCAAAACTACTCAGATTATAATATTTTAAACTTTCCACTACTGATTATCTATCTTTTGTCTGTCTGTCCATCCATCCATCCATCCATCCATCCTCATATCTAGAAAAAAGACTACTCTGAAATTTGTGAGAACTAATATGAATGGCTTCATTTTTTATAAATAAAGGACTTACACCGGCCAGGTGCAGTGGCTCACGCCTGTAATTCCAGCACCTTGGGAGGCCAAGGCGGGCAGATAGCTTGAGCTCAGAAGTTTGAGGCCAGCCTGGCCAACAGGGTGAAACCTTGACTCTACTAAAAACACAAAAATTAGCTGGGTGTGGTGTCTTAAGCCTGTAATTTCAGCTACTCAGGAGGCTGAGGCAGGAGAATCATTTGAACCCGGGAGGCAGTGGTTGCAGTGAGCTGAAATCGCTCCACTGCACTCCGTCATAGGTGACAGAGAGAGACTCCATCTTAAACAAACAAACGAACAAGCAAAAAACTTACTAAAGTCTTTAGCTAAAGACTTAACAAAGAAGTTTAAGAACAACGCCTGCTGCCTGACTGGCATGGATGAAGTCACTGTGGCTTGAGGTCTGGCCCTCAGCTTGACAGATTCAGATCCTGGATTTTGTGGCTCAATTGCTGATGTTACTATCACTTCAAAAATTTGCTGTTACTACCAATAATAGTTTTTTGTTTGGTTGTTTTTTTTTGGAGACAGGATCTCACTCTGTCACCCAGACTAGAGGGCAGTGGTGTGATTGTAGCTCACTGTAACCTTGAATTCCTGGGCTCAAGTGATCCTCCTGCCTCAGCCTCCTGAAGAGCTAGGACTACAGGTGCATGCTACCATGCCTGACTAATTTTTAAAAAATTATTTGTAGAGATGGGGTCTCACTGTGGTTACCCAGGCTGGTGATGAACTCCTGGCCTCAAGTGATTCTCCTGCCTTGGCCTCCCAAAATGCTGGGACTACAGATGTGAGCCACAATGCCCACCTAATAGGTACCATTTATTAGGGGTTTAATAATCTGTCAGGCTCAGTGTCTTAAATCTATTACCTTATTTTATCCTTACAACAACTTCCTGTGATCAATTTTATCATTGCTCTTTTTTTTTTTTTTTTTGAGATGGAGTTTTACTGTTTTTGCCCAGGCTGGAGTGCAATGGCATGATCTTGACTTACTGCAACCTCTGTCTCCCGGGTTCAAGCAATTCTCCAGCCTCAGCCTCCCAAGTAGCTGGGATTACAGGCATGTGCCACCACACCCGGCTAATTTTGTATTTTTAGTAGAGATGGGGTTTGACCATGTTGGTCAGGCTGGTCTCGAACTCCTGACCTCAGGTGATCCTCCCACCTTGGCCTCCCAAAGTGCTGGGATTACAGGCATGAGTCACCACACCCGGACATCATTGCTCTCATTTTTATAGATGAAGAAACTGAAGTTCAGAATGGTTACGTAATTTGCTCTGAATTACACAGCTATACTGAAATAAAAACAAGAATACCAGTCTTACAATAAAAAGAATAGAACTTAAGTATTACAATTAAGACATTTTAAGAAATATTTTCAATATAGTAAGAGAAAAAGAAACACCAATTCAAGGTTACAAAAACTGTAGTCTAGCTTAAATATCCAGTCTTCTCAGTGTGTCTCTGTGACTGCAAACCCAAAAATCTACTTCATGAATGCGAAGCCCCAGTTCAGTGACTACCTCTGCCTCTCGATAAGTCGTGGGATATAACAGTTTCGGAAAAGGCAGCCCTGAATCTTCCTTTGCTACTGGAAGGCCATTGACTGCTTCCCTGTCACTGCTGTAACTTCTCAGTCCTTTATTCTGGCCAGACTGGGTATGGACCCCAATCTTTGATTAGCTTTAGCAACACAGTGGAGAGTAACATGAGTTGGATAATGTGGCTTGCCAGATACTGTTTGCATGCTTGAGCTTGGAGCCATCAGTAGGAATGTGGTGTAGATTCAGTCTGCGCCTGTCTCTTTGTTCAACTTTCTTTAACCCTTACTGTTTAGGAGTACGCTAAGCACTCTAACCCTAGGCTTATTGTATTAGGAACTCCCTGGGTTTGGGTTCAAGTATCTTTATTTAAAAGCTTCCCTAAGAGACTATTATTCTTTTTTTGTTTGTTTGTTTTTCTTTTTAGACAGAGTCTCGCTCTGTCACACAGGTTGGAGTACAGTGGCACAGTCTTGGCTCATTGCAACCTCCGCCTCCTGGATTCAAGTGATTCTCCAGCCTCAGCCTCCCGATAGCTGGGATTGCAGGCGTGTGCCACCACGCCCAGCTAATTTTTATATTTTTTAGTAGAGATGGGGTTTCGCCATGTTGGCCAGGTCGGTCTCGAATTCCTGACCTCAGGTGATCTACCTGCCTCAGCCTCCCAAAGTGCTAGGATTACAGGCGTGAGCCTCCGCGCCTGGCCAAGAGACAATTATTCTAAGAGAAGTAACTGAGGAATGGAAAAACCAAACATCGTATCTTCTTGCTGATATGTGGGAGCTAAGCTATGAGGATGCAAAAGCATAAGAATGATACAACGGACTTTGGGGACTTGGGGGCAAGGGTGGAAGGGGGGCTATAAAAGACTACAAATGGGGTACAGTGTATACTGCCCAGGTGATGGGTGTACCAAAATCTCACAAATCACCACTGAAGAACTTACTTATGTAACCAAATACCATCTGTACCCCAATAAGCTATGGAAAAAAAATTTTCAGAAAAAAAAAACGAAAGCTCCCCCAAGGATTCAGAGCAACTAGATTGTGGAAACACAAGTTAAAAACCTTGAAATCCAGGCCTGAAAGAGCGAGGTCAGGGACAGAGCGGGGAGAGAGCAAAGGTGTCCCCTGCAACACCACCACCCCTACCTAAGACATACCCAGTTTCCTAACAGACACCTTCCTCTTTCTGTGATGATTGACACCAGGAGGCTCCCTCCCTCCAGGGAGACCAGCCTAACCAAGACCTAAAGTCATCTTTACTTACAACACCGTTCATACAAACACTTCTTCGGGAGAAAATCATACAATGACCGTCATCATAATAGTCACTGAGCACTTACTATGTGCCTGGCATAGTCTAAGTGCTTACAGATATTATCTCAATTAATAGACTATATATGTATCTATATTGATATATATGATTGTATACATAGATTATTATACAGAGATACATGGATTATGTAGATATAATAACTTCTGTGAGGTCAGGGTAGGGTTTTGGGTAGGGAGAGAAGTTGTTTTGAGACAATAAAGCATGAAAAACAACACTATTTCCTTGTTTGTTTCCTTTTTATGTGCCTCCCACTACACTTTGAGAATAGTGAGCTCAGGGACTATGTCTGTCCTACTCACTGCTCTATACCATGTGCATATTGCAGTGCATGGCACAATGGAGGCCCAAAGAGATGTATCAAATGCATGAATAAAAGGGAACTAAAATGCTGATAAAAAGTGTACTTTTACACTGATAAAAAGTGTATTTTTTGTGAGAAAACCTAAATGGGAAACCAGATTACATTCAGATTCGGAGCAAAGAAGGTTATTTGGAAGATACTGTTGGCTGGTAGCACCACACAATGATGCCAACCATCTCCTTGACCATTTCTGCTAAGAGGGATTGTGATCAGTGCACCCTCTTTCCTGAACATAAATGTGTTTTTGTTTTGTTTTTAAATAACAGCTTTATTTACACACTACACAATCTACCCCTTTAAATTGCACAATTCAGTGGTTTTTAGTATATTCACAAAGTAACTCACCCATCACCACTCTCTAATTCTAGAACGTTTTCATCACCCCAAAAAGTACCCCTTAGCAGTCGCTTCTTATTTGCCCTTCCCCTCAGCCCTTGGCAACTACTAATCTCCTCATTGTCTCTTTGGATTTGCCTATTTTGAACATTTCATATAAACACAATTATATATGTTCTTTTTTGTCTGGCTTCTTTTTGAACTTAGCATAATGTGTTCCAGATTCATTCATGTTGCAGCATGAATTAGTACTCCATTTCTTTTTATTCCTATGTGATATTCCATCATATTGACATACTGCATGTTGTTTATCCACTCTTGAGTTGATGGACATTTGAGTTGTTTCCAATTTTCAGCTACCATGAATAGTGCTGTTATGAACATTCATTCACATATGAGTTTTTGTGTGGACATGTATTTTCATTTCATTGCTAGACATGGAATTGCTGGGTCACATGTAAAACTATAGGAACTATCAGACTGTTTGGTAGAGTGACTACATCTTCTTAACAATCCATCAGCAATGTATGAGTGTCCAATTTCTCCATATACTTTTTTTTTTTTTTTGAGACAGAGTCTCGCTCTTGCCACCCAGGCTGGAGTGCAATGCCGTGATCTCCGTTCACTGCAACCTCTGCCTCCCGGGTTCAAGCAATACTCCTGCCTCAGCCTCCCAAGTAGCTGGAATTACAGACACATGCCACCACGCCCAGCTAATTTTTGTATTTTTACTAGAGGTGGGGTTTTGCCATGTTGGCCATGCTGATCTCAAACTCCTGACCTTAAGTGATCCGCCCGCCTCAGCTGCCCAAAGTGCTTGGATTACAGGCATGAGCCACCTTGCCCAGCCACCATATACTCTTCATTACTTGTTATTATCTTTTTAATTTCAGCCATCCTAGTGGTATCTCATTGTGGTTTTATTTACATTTCTCTAATAATTAATGGCATCGAACATCTTTTTATGTGATTATTGGCCACTTATATCTTCTTTGAAAAAACATCTATTAAATCTTTCCTCCTTGGCCAGACGTGGTGGCTCACACCTGTAATCCTAGCACTCCGGGAGGCCGAGGCAGGCAGATCATGAGGTCAGGAGTTCAAGGCCAGCCTGGCCAACATGGTGAAACCCCGTATCTACTAAAAATACAAAAAATTAGCCGGGCATGGTGGTGGGCACCTGTAATCCCAGCTACTTGGGAGGCTGAGGCAGGAGAATCACTTGAACCTGGAAGGTGGAGGTTGCAGCGAGCCAAGATCGTGCCATTGCACTCCAGCCTGAGCGACAGTGCAAGACTCTGTCTCAAAAAAAAAAAAAAAAAAAAAGTCCTTCATCCATTCTGTAGTTGGATTATTTGTCTTTTTATTGTTGAGTTGTAAGTGTTCCTTATATATTCTGAATGTGTTATTGAGTTTATGATTGCAAATACTTTTCCCCATCTTATGCACTGTCTTTTCACTTTCTTGCTGGTATCCTTTGAAGCATGAAAGTTTTAAATTTTTATGGTGTCAAATTAATTAAGCTTTTCAACTGTTACTTGTACTTTTGGTATTGTTCTTAAGAAACCATTGCCTAATCCAAGGTCAAAAAAATTTACGCTTATGTTTTCTTTGGAAAGTTGTATGATTTTAGCTTGTACATTTAGGCCTATGATTGATCTTGAGTAGATTTTTATATATGGTATAAACAAAAGTGGTTAAACTCACGGAATTCTTTCTTGCTGAAACTTCCAGGCTCAAAGTGGACCTTTTTTTTTTTTCAGTTTACCTGATCTTTCTTCAGATCTGCAAATCTCTTTTACAAAGCCTTAATTACTCAATTTCTTTGTTCTGCTCTTCTGGTATGTTGACCAGAGAAGTAGGCTGATTACTTCTGTAGATTGATAACCATGTTCATCATGTGTTGACTCTTTGAGAGAAAATGTAGTTCCAGGTTCTCTGGGGTGGGGTTAAGGGTGGGATGATCTAACAATAATGGTTTCCTATATGCTCACCATATAGAACAGATGGTTTCAAACTTTTGGGCATGGTGAGAGTTTGTAAGTTTGTAATGGTAGAATATATAGCTTTGCCTGAACTAAATTGAAAGTTATAACCAAGAAAATAAATATCTTGGTAGCTCTTCACTTTTTGGGATCTTAGAATAAAATTTTGTCTTAATGTTAACTCAAAGTTGTGGCTGAAGTTTAACAAGACAGCATTTAACATTTGCAGAAATGTGTCTGCTTTCTAACTAGGTTACAAATTTACTCTTGAGGATAACTCAAGGTGAAGACTTGCAGGTCTGGGCTTCCCCAGGCCCTTTGGTGGCAAAGATAAGCCATGAGCTCTTGTTAATTGGCTCCTGGGTTGTAATCTTCAGATATAGAAGCCAACAGTTCATTGTAGAGAATTCTCATTTGGCAACTGAGTTTTCCCAAGTCAACAAAGCATAAGGTCATTAGTTCTCAGAAGATGGCACATCTATTTAATGAAGTCTTATTTGTTGGAAGTGGCTAGAGATCAGGGTCCAAATGAGCTTTTTTTCTTTTTTCTTTTTCTTTTTTTGAGATGGAGTCTTGCTCTGTTGCTCAGGCTGGAGAGCAGTGGTGCGATCTTGGCTCACTGCCACCTCCGCCTCTGGGTGCAAGCAATTCTCTGCCTCAGCCTCTTGAACAGCTGGGATTACAGGCGCCCGCCACCACACCCGGCTAATTTTTAGTATTTTTAGTAGAGATGGGGTTTCACCATCTTGGCCAGGCTGGTTTTGAACTCCTGACCTCGTGATCCACCTGCCTCGGCCTCCCAAAGTGTTGGGATTACAGGTGTGAGCCACCGCGCCCAGCCAAATGAACTCATTTTCTAAGCACTATACTTGACTAATGGCATGGTGGTTTTCCTTAGGTCTAACAATCAATGAGAAGAATAATTTTTTTTTCAACTAGCATTAAAATAAGTTTTTTAAATTGAAGAGAAGACTTCTGCCATCATTATTTTATGTTGCAGTATCCATATTTGTGTTCTCATTAAAAAATTCTTGTTGTCCTCTCTTATATAAGCAGATATGAATACATTCAAAGCAGGAGTATGCAGCGTGATACATGGTTCAGAACATAGGAACTGAAAAACACAGTTTTGATGGATTGTTGCTGTATCTGGTTATAGACAGCTGATTCACAATTAATTGGGCCTTGGAGCAAAGTGAGATTATATCTAGAAAATTTTCAACCCTCATTTTAATTCATCACTTAATTTTTAAAATTTCAGCGTGTGTGTGGATTTGCCATAAAACCAATGATGCAAAAGCTTCATTTGCCAGAACCCTTTCCAGGCCCTGTATCAAATTTTGCTTTTGTAATTTCATATCATTTTCCTTAAAAGGAGTCTTCAAAAATGTGTAGGTTTTAGGTTTCACCCTTGCCTGAGTTAGTTAGCTACATCTCACTTCTTTATATAGGCTATTTTTAAAATGCATACACAAGTGGTTAAAAGCAGATGATTTGTAAAATGAGTTATTTCTTCAAGTTCTATAAAGAGATAGCAAGAAAGAAAACCCTGGATTTCTGTATCATTTATCTTAAAAAAAAAAACCCTTTAGTTATCTGTTTTTTTTCTTACCCTTTTTTGCTTCAAACCACAGTGTTTCACTGAGCAGCTGAGGTCTCATGTGTTTAGTGGCTGGAAAATGTGGTTCATGTTCTTGACTTGGTAGGGCTCATGGAGAAGTGTGTTAGTCTGTTCTTGCATTGCTATAAAGAAATACCCGAGACTGGGTAATTTATAAAGAAAAGAGGTTTAATTGGCTCATGGCTCTGCAGGCTTTACAGAAAGCATGGTGCTGGCATCTGCTTAGCTGCTAGGGAGGCCCCAGGAAGCTTACAATACGGCAGAAGGTGAAGGAGGAGTAGGCTTGTCACATGGCCAGAGCAGGAGCAAGAGAGTGAGAGTTGGCGGAGGAGTTGCCCCACACTTTTAAATGACCAGATCTTATGAGAACTCATTCACTGTCATGAAGACAGCACCAAGCCATGAGGGATCCACTCCCATGATCCAAACACCTCCCTCCAGGCCCCACCTCCAGCACTGGGGATTACAACTCAACACGAGATTTGGGCTTCAGCTATCTAAACTATATCAAGAAGCCAGTTCTACTTTACTTGGTGATTCTCCAGACCATGCTGTATAAGAAGCTCTGTTAGGAAGATGGATTTGGCTTACCCAAATGCCACATTCTGCTTGGGCTGTAGCTTCTTCATGTGTAAAATACGCATAAATTACTTTCCTACTTCAGAGATGTCAGGTGAAATGCAACAGAATAGGTGCTCTTAGGAGAACAAGATGATTTAGAAATTAAGGAACTTCTGTGTAAGCTCTGTGAGTGTTGGACTTTGTCTGTCTAGCCCCCAACATTAGTACAGGGCCCTGGATAGGTGCTCCATAAATATTTGTGACATGAATGATTGATTGCTGTAGTAGGCTTTCATTTCTTTCATTGCCCTCATGTATTAGTTAAGGTACTGCTAGCTCTTTCAATAGTAACCCCTGCAATCTCGATGACATAATACAAATGAAATCTGTTTCTTGCTTATAGACCGTCTACCCGTGGGAGGAAGGCAGATGGAAGGGGAAATCAATGAGGGTCCTAGGCTGACAGAGGCTCTGCCATCTTCAGCAGATGTCTTCCAATATGACCATGAGTGGGCATCAGTGTCAGGTGTCTGAAGCAGAAAGCGAGAGCATGGAGGATTCCACAGATAATATACAGAAGATTGCATAGAGCCCTGGAGAGAGGGTGCACCCTTCCCTACACATTCCACTGGGAAGAATTCAGTCACTTCGCTTCAACCTACTGCAAGGGAGGCTGGAAAATGAGGGCTCTGGCTGGTTAGCTGCTGCCCAGGGACATCTTTACAACATGGAAGGGCAGCATATGGGTGGCAGCTGGCCTTCTCTGCTGCTCTAGAATACAGAACCTAATGAGAGAAAGAGAGAAAGAGAGAGAGAGAGAAAGAAGAGATGGAGAGAGAGAGAGAGAAGAGGAAAGGGGTGGATGATCCAAGGCAGAAATTATGTGGCATGTGATGAAAGAGGAACAAGGACAAAAAGAGTGTCCAGGACATCAGTTAGAGAGATGAATGGAAGCACAATAAGGATGCAAGTAAAAATAGAAGCAATTAATGTGAGAAATGTCCTTTGATCCTTTTGCACAAAAACAAAGCAGCATGCTTCAAACCTCCCTCTGTGTATGTCTTGCCACATTTTTCTCCTTGGACTCAACCTTCCATTCATTTTCTATGCTTCACTCTGCCAGAGAGACTATGAAAGCCTTTCAAAAGTAGTTTTAAGTCCTGACTTTGAGTAAGAATGCTACACAATACTAAATCTTCAACATTCTACTTATTCCAGTTTTCCCTTCATGATGTTACCCTGAGGAACTTTATGGCTAGGAAAAAAAAATTACAAGTATCACACACTTTTTTTTTTTTTGAGACAGAGTTTCATTCTGTTGCCCAGGCTGGAGTGCAATGGCATGATCTTGGCTCACTGCAACCTCTGCCTCCCAGGTTCAAGAAATTCTCCTGCCTCAGTCCCAAGTAGCTGGGATTACAGGCACGTGCCACCACGCCCGGCTGATTTTTGTATTTTTAGTAGAGATGGGGTTTGACCATGTTGGTCAGGCTGGTCTTGAAATCCTGACCTCAAGTGATTTGCCCACCTTGGCCTACTAAAGTGCTGGGATTACAGGCATGAGCCACCACACCTGGCCCAAGTATCACATAATTTTTTTTAAAACAAAAACAAAAACATTAGCTATATATATATTCAAATGCTGATTAAATTGCTGATTTTTTTTTTTTGGTTAAGTGTTATTCTATCAGTGACCCAAGAGTCTCAGAAATAAAGTGAATTTCTAAAGAGAGAGTCCTCACACCCAGAATGAAGGCGGAAGGCTACTTCTGGAAATAAAATTGTGCAGATGTAGTTGCAAGTGAGTCAGCCTCAGTGAGAAACAAATTGTTTGAACAATAGACTTAATTAACTTGTGTTTATATCTTCCATCATGGCAGGTGTAAAGTCCCAGGGCACCTGCGGATACACCGGAGCTAGAGCCTAGAGTTTCTTCTAGAAGACAGTGAAAAATGACTGAAGCGTTAAATAAGACCATGATGGTATAGTAGCTCTCCCCTGCTGCCTGCGGGTAAGGCTCCAAAGAGAAGAGAAATATAGGACTGAGTTCCTGGAGCTTTGTCTACTGTATTTCTTTTAACTTGAAAAGAGCATTTAGCACTAACAGAAGTGCAGTTTGGGTTGGCTTATAATGAGGATTCTCTCTATTGGGGGATGCATGCTGCTTCTAAATAAGAAAGACGAGTGTCAGGAAGGTGAGTCTAACTGGTAGGAACAGGGGTCCAAATCAAATCAATCCCTTTCTCACATCTAACCTGACGGAGAGAAATCCCTTGCTTGTACAATGATGCATATTTGGGGAAATGCTTGAGGTGCTTCATCTCAAGTTTAGTTCTCTGTAAAAAGAATAAAATGCTTCTCTTTTTGGAAATTTTTCTGTCGTAATTTGGGCCTGCCTTCTTTAAATGCTCTTTTTCTTAGACTTTTTTTTTAGTGTTTATTGTAATGTGTATTAAATACGGCAATAAAATGCCTGGAGATAAACAGTACAGAGCATAAACATAACTTTTTTCTTGTCTAGTTGTGTGTTCAAGGTTGGCTTCATCCACTAATGATTGGGTTATGAAACTCACTTGGGTTTTTTTTACATATTTAAAAAACTCAATCTACTTATTATTCATCTTACTGATGAGGCCAACTGCATTCAGTGTCAATGATGCAATACTCACTTGGTAGAGAAATAACTTCCTTCCTGAATTCTTATTTTTGGTCTGAAAGTTTGCTGCCAATTTATAACATAGTTTTAGAGAGAAAAATATAATTGAAAGGTAGAACTCTTTGAAGATTCAGGTGAATCTAAGGTGAAGAGAGTAATTGAACATATTGTAGCTGTATTACTTTTATTTAAGACTGATTAAAATGCTAATATAGAATGTGTGTGTATTTTTGTACATAATTTATTCATTTCTCAATATCTCATCAACAATTATGGAGCACTTTCTCTATGACCAGCATGCTGGGGGCTGGCAGTACAAGGAGAATAAGATGGCCACAAGGAGTTGGGAGTAGAAGGAGATCTGATCTGGTAAGATGATCAGTTCGATCATTTTTGGAATGTATTCACTAAATGTGACCTTGGGAAGAGATTTCATGAAGTTCTCTTACATGGTTGCAGGTAACTGTTGGCCTTTATACATTGAGCCTTTTAGCTGTTACAGCATATATGACATGTGTACGAACTCATTCAGTCGAATTCCTCAAACTGCTATTGAACTACCTTTGTGCTAGAAGCAGTGATACGATGTGAAAGAACACTTGGTCTTCTTCAGGAGTTGCTTGAGGCAGAGAGTCAGGCAAACAATAAGTTATATGGAAGTAGCTTAAGCACCAGGCATGAAGGAAGCATAGAGGAAGTCAGGTGATCTGTGCTGCCTGGTGAGAGCTCTTGAGATGAGGGGCCATTTGAAGTGAGCTTTAAACATTGAGTGTGAGCAAAGAAGAGAGAAATGGGCAAGCCAGGTAGAGGGAATAGCAGAAAGGAAAGAATCTGAGGCAAGAAAAGGCATGGACCGTTTAGAAAACAGTGGGAGATTCTGTGTGACCAGATCAATGAATCCATGGCAGTTAATGGTTGGGCGTGAGGGCAGAGAAGCCAACGGGGAACAGTGTGGGCGTGCCACTTTGAGGAATATTCCAGAGGATTTTAAGCAGAGAAATGAAGTTCTTATGTGTGGAAGGAAAAGTATGGTGGTAAGGGGGCTGTACATTGTGGAGGGGAGAGACTGAGGATGGCAAGGTTTTCTAGCCCTCTATAGAAGAGGTGCTGGGAGCCTAGACTACAGAATTGGAATGAAAAACCAAGTTGCTGCAGATAAGGAACTAGACTGGGCTTGATGCAAATAAACCTTTAAAGCAGTTTAGTTGAAAGGGTAAGGTTCTAGGGGTTTACAAAGGCATCAATAACAAGGAAACAAAGTACTAGAGGAGGCTCAGGTTAGTTAGGAACCAGTTAGTTTGAGATGGGGGGAGTTGATTTAATGAAAGTGTCTTGGCTAAAGTATTGGAATGTAAGGACAAGCCACAGATATAACACAGTGATAATTGAGAACTTTGCTCAAAATAAATTATCCCACTGATGTTGTTTTCACTATCGAATACAGAGGTGCATATCTGTCAAAATGGCTTGGCAACCCTGCTTTGGTGGGGCAGCTTATTTAATATTATGAAAATTGACTATTCATTACTTTCCAATTTCAATCCCGTTACACATTGCATAACCCAACTGGGATAAGGGGTCCAAGGTCTACGTTCTCTGCCAATTCTACTACCACAAACACTTATCCTGAGAAAGCAAACTTTCAACTTTCCTTCAATAAAATGATTGCTATTGTATATCAATCAGTAGAGCTTGCATGTCTGTTCTCTCCCATTGCTCAAAATGAGCACATAGTCTACTACATCGTTTGTCTAAAGGATGGGCTTAGTTAGAAGTTATAAGGACTGCTACATTTTGGAGCATTTGCTAAGAGAAAATGCTCAGAACTATCTTGTTTTTCTCTTCATTATAATGACTATTGGAGTCTCTCAATTCTACTCACTTTTTAGATTTGTCATTAGGGGAAACTAAAGCCATACACTTGTCTTGGCATATTGTTAGTGCCCTTTTGACAATACTTGACAGTAATCCAACTCCAAATAGTTTAAATCTTTTTTTTAAAAAAGGGAATTTATTCCTCAAAAAATTTGGAAGTCAAGAAGGATGTTGCAGGTTGGTTTCTTCCAGAAGCAGATACACAGATGGAGTTAGGAGTGCAAACATTTTCTTGGGTAGTAACACTAGTGAAAGGAAAAGGGAGGAAGCAGAGTGGGCAGAAGAGGCCACCAGTCTGCAAAACAGATCCCATAGTCTCTGCTAGCACCACATGGGGCTCTGGAGGAGCTCTGCCTGGGTGGGAATGGCTAGGACTGTGATTCCTGAATTGCACCGCCTGACTCTCCAGGGTGCCAGGGAAAACACTCAGGAGCACTGCAGGATATTTTTAATTTTCCAGGGAAACACGGTAACGTATGTCAGGCACTGCACAAACTACTACTGTTTACTCGTTTGGACCTATTTAAAAAAGAGAACTATAGACATTTCTTTTGACTTCTGGGGTGCCATAAAAAAATTACTGAGCACTAAGAGTGCCATGAACTGAGAAAGCTTGAGGATCTCTGGACTAGGCCTTGTTTCTTGGGACCCTCAAAAAGAATCTGACCTTGGTTATCAGAGCCTTGCTCAGTCATGGGCTGGGGCAGCCTCAGAAGAGTGTGACCTCAGTCTAAAGGCTGGTGGTCCATGAAGCTAATAGCTGGAGGCTGTCTCTACTAACTACAGCCAAGCACACTCCTCACAGGTGGAAAGCAGGTCCTTTCTTGAAGGGAGATCTGATTCCATGTCTGTTACATGGTGGTCTGACTTCAGGTGTGCTGTATCTAGGGACTCACTCCTCTTGGTTTCATTCTCTCTGAGTGCAGGATGGGCTTTCTGCACACTTTGAAGAAGATGAATTTTGGCAGTCTTTCCCCAACTGAAAGATAAGGCTCTTCTCTTTGACTTCAAATTGTGATTGGCCTGGCTTGGGTGGCATGCCCAGTTCTGGGCTAATTGCTGTGTAGGAAATGATTGTTGGAGCTGGTTGCCGTCACATGCTCCTTTCCAGGTATTTCCATGCCAGGATTTTCCCCATCGTTCAGGTCTCTGCTCCACTATCAGTTCTTCAGTATCCCACAGGTGGTTTACAGCTGCCATCTTGCTTTATTTTCTTCCTGTTACTCATTGTTAAAAAGTATACTATTGACTTTTTGCTCTGTAGTTATTGTCCACCTCTTCCAGTAGAATCTAAGTAGGCAGAGAGGCTGCTGGTCTTGCTCACTGCTGAAGCCCCAGTGCCAAGACAATGCACTCAATAGATATCTGTGGAAAACTGAGTGAGAATCCATTCCTATTGCCAGGGGAGCATGGCACAACAGTACTCAGAAGGAGCCAATCAGAATCATTTCCTACATGGTCAGGGTGGGGAGCAATTCTCCCAAGGAAGTGGAGATTTTGGGCAGAAAAAAACAATGAACAGCTGGTTGTTCTAGGTTGGAGGCAATCTTGTTTTTCATCCAGCTGAGGCTGGACCTCACCATGGGATGTGGCCCAGACATTCAGATTAGAATCAGTTCCTTTGATATAAGTAGACACAGTCATCAGTGGAATTATTAGAGAACTGCAATTGGTAATGCCAAACGATTTTATGGAGGCTGAGGAGCTGTTATGCAGTTCTAATATCTGTGATCCCCCAGAGCCCTCCCACTCTTTGACAACTTATTTCCAACGCACAGATGTGTTCTACGGGTCTTAAGATGACTATTAAGTCACTAGGCCCAGGCTTACAAATAAGCTTTTATGTGTCAAGCCTTGCATTTTACTTGTGAACTGCTTCTTATCTGGATGATAAAAAGCAATTTCAGTAGCACTTAACAAAATTGGTTTGTGACCAGACAAGGACCCAGGGCTCCACTTGCAGAGTTGGGCAGTATGACTCTTCTCGCCTCAGCAATTCCAGAAAGTTCTCATCTTTTAAATTCAGTCGGGACCTTCAGTCACCCATTGCTTCTGAGCCTGAAGGTGGGCAGGTTACCTGCACCTTAAACAAGGCTTGTGGAACCTCATCGTGTAAGTCACTGAAAGAATTATTAGACAACCAAAAGGTGGAGCTCTGCTTGAAAAATGTGCCAGATGTCTGATCATGTGCCAGATGTCTGATCTGGCCTGCTGATTCACATATTTTCATCCACCCTACTTACAGAGCCACATTTATTCATGCTTGCATTTACATAATATTCTCAAGTTTCATTTGCATATTTAGAAATTATTATTATTTTAAATAGGCATGTTTACTTGATTGTCAGCCTCATCAGAGCAGATCTCATCCTTTCTTACTTTTGTGAACTGGGACATAACAGAAAGAGCCCTGCACAGACATCACATCAACTCTGCCACCAACTCATTGCACGATGTTGGAAGTCTCATGCTGTCCTTTATCTCCATTTTCTTACCTGTAAAATGAAGGACAGGGAAAGGCCCTTCGAGCTGCTGTGAGTCTAAAAACCCTGTACCTCATCCACAGTAGGTCCCATCCTGTTCCTAGGGAACCTCTTCCCAACACTGCCTGGAGGAGGGATCCCCTTCCCCAGGCTGTTTTCTTCATCCAGCCTCCGAGTCTCTATTCCCAGCACTAGTCTCAGATAAAAGCTGCTCTGGAAGCTGATAGGGCAATGACAGTCTCCTTGCTAGGGGAGGGGGACATTTGCCTCACTCTTCTTATTGTCCCCAAGGGAAGCAACCATGATAAATGCAAAACAGGCACAAGGGCCCTCTGCTCAGCTGGTGACACCAGACCGTGCTTTCTGTTGACCCTAGCCAATGATACTCACGCTGCCTGGGGTACTGGTTGGGGGGGGGATCTATTTTTATCTGAGTTGATAGACAGTAAATCCCATTTCTGGTTTACAGTAGCTCAGGGCCAAGGGAACCCTGCCGTTTAGTAGGAAACACAGACCTAGGGTACACTGACCAGCCTCCTGAGAGGAAATAGCCCACATGAAGGAAGGGCAGGGCAGTTTGTGACTTTAGTTTTCACTTGAATGGGAGGCTAATTAACATAAAAATTAATTTTATTGTGGCTATCAAACAGCCTAGAGTTCATGTGCTATAAAAAAATTATAGTAATTAGTGCATCCAGCCAGCACAACAATACAAATATTCAGTGGCATTTGTGATTTCCAGCAGAGCATTTGCTACCTGGGCAATTCTCCTTCTGAGTATCTGTTTCTCAAGAACATGGTTTTTAATAGCTTTGACTTGACATTTATATCTTGAGCAAAACTGAAATGGGCAGCTAAAGACTAATTATGCTAAATACTAACAAGCATAATTACCATTGTTCCAGCAGGGGGCACCGAAGGCAATGTCTCAGTGTATCTTTTTCTTTTTTCTTTTCTTCTTTTTTTTTTTTTTTTTTAATCCCCAATCTGCTGCTTTTAGGCTTATTTAATGGAAGCTGATTGCCCTATCCTAATGATTCTTTTTTTGCATAATCTACACTGCAATAACCTACAAGCATTTTTATTTTAGCATAATTTCAAATTTTGTTTTTTGCTCTGTTAGATTCCTTCTGTTCAGAGAACAAAGAGATTACCAAAAAAAAAAAAAAAAAAAAGCAAAATCTTGGCCCAAGCTCAAATCCTGGAGGTTTTTGAGCAGAAGCTCCTGACTTGTTTTAAGGACTGCATGTGACACTGTGCCTTGCTTGGTGTTGGAGTTCATTGCGGAGGAGAGGAGGACGTGCACACATATCTCTGGCAAATTTGGTTTCTATCCAGTCAACAGCAAAATTGAGAAATGAGCTTTTCACTAGCAAATGGTAATTATAATGAAAAACTCCCAACCTTACACAGTACACAGGAGAAAAACAGACTGCACTGTTATTTCCTGATTTCCTGCAAATCACAGTTGGCAGCATTTGATGGCACAAGTCAAGGACCTTATAGGCAAGATTACCTAGAAAATCCCTTGCTTCAGAAGCCAAAATCCTTTAAGTCTTCAGTATTTAAATGCAGCTGTATTGCTGATTAGATGTCAGAACTAGAGCACACTGAAGTGCTCTATTTAGTGATTAACTCAATGGACCAATTTTGCTTTCAGATATTATACTTCCATGGAGGAAAAATTTGCATACAGATTTAGAAACAGGACTATCTTCTTTCTGGATTATGCAGGGACTGGGGGATGCAAAATGTGTAAGTGCCACCATAACCCTCATTCCACAATTGTCTCATCTCTAACTGAATCTCTTAGTGAATCATCTTTATCACCAAGAATATGACATAGCCACAGGGATGTTGCTAGGAACAAATTATTTCTTGTTTTTCAGTGCTTTATCGATTAATGTATCTTCACTCTCTCTGCTATGTAGGAGCCAGCACTCAGAGAGAGAGCTTACAACTCTGTAGCACGTATTAAAATCTTTGGCTATATGTAGGTTCCTTAGTGTAAATTTTATTTATTTATTTGAGACAGGGTCTCACCCCATTGCCCAGGCTGGAGTTCAGTGGTCTGATCTCGGCTCACTGCAGCCTTGACCTCCAGGGCTCAGGTCATTCTCCCACTTCAGCTTCCTGAGTGGTGGGGACTACAGGCATGCATCACTATGCCCGGCTAATTTTTTGTAAAGATGGGGTTTCACCATGTGGCCCAGGCAGGTCTCCAGAGCTCAGATGATCCACCTGCCTTGGCCTCCCAAAGTGCTAGGACTACAGGAGTGAGCCACCGAACCCTGCCTTAGTGCAAATTCGTATGTGACTTTTTTTTTCTGCTTGTGCTTATAATTAATCTATCTAGTGCCTCATGTGTTTTGGATATAATCTGAGGACTCCTCAACATATAGAGAAACTCCTGCAATTCTCAGCTTAAATTCTTCCTCCTTCCCTGATCCCCAGGCGTGGGTAGCTAGGGTCTCCGCTGCCATCCCACAGCACTGTAGGTGGCTGAGGGCCAGGGAATAGGTGTGAAGTGGTTTCACTATAAAGCACAGCCTGCCTCAGCCTACAGGGGCAGCTGATAGTGCTACACAGAACGTGTCTCTGTGACTTTGGAGACTTATCCTCAATTTGGAAACTGCACTTCTGACTAAGAAGACTGAGCAGAATATAGGAAGAACCTCCCGCGCCAAAAACAACACAAAAACAAAAAAAACAAAAAAAAAAAAAAAAGAAAGAAAAAACTGAAGTGCTAAGCTCTAAACCCCTGGACATATAAAAATCCACAATAAGTGATAAGCACTGGGCATTTATTAGGGGCGTTAAAGGAAAGCGAATACAGTTGATGAAGACTGTAGATAAAATCTGAACTGTGAGCACCTGCAGACACAGAGAATATGCTGCAGTGACTAAAGAGGGGTCTGATACAAGGAAACGAACTCCAAGTGCCCATTGGTGAGGGGCCAGAGCAGTAGGCTTGCTCCTAACATGTGCAGGGTCCAGGGCAAGAGAACAACGGGCGGCCCACGTACCATATGCCTACATGTTACAAAATCAGTATCAGGTCTACAACTTGGTAGATAAAATATGCTCTAACTCCCTACCTTGACACATGTAATTTTATTTTATCTTATTTTATTTTATTTTATTTTATTTTATTTGAGATGGAGTCTCGCTCTGTTGCCCAGGCTGGAGTGCAGTGGTATGATCTCAGCTCACTTCAACCTCTGCCTCCTAGGTTCAAGGGATTCTCCTGCCTCAGCCTCCTGAGTGGCTGGGACTACAGGCACATGCCACCACACCCAGCTAATTTTTGTATCTTTAATAGAGACGGGGTTTCTCCATGTTGGCCAGGCTGGTCTTGAACTCCTGGCCTCAGGTGATCCGCCGGCCTCAGCCTCCCAAAGTGCTGGGATTATAGGCATGAGCCACCACGCCTGGCCAGACACATGTAATTTTAGAAAGCCCTGAAAGGTCAGGCTCAAATTGTGACCTCTCATATTCCTCAGGCCTAAAACCTACTCTTTTTCTTACCCCTCCAGGCTTCCTCCTGTATAGAGAATGCTGACCAGTAAACAAAGTGTAGATCTGTTGCTCAATGGGTTCCCCAATATTTTCTTACTTGAATTTCTCTTTCTCATCGCCATCAAGCAGGCTGGAGGCCCACAAAATATCCAAGTAGGAGGCAGCAAAAGGAGGGCTGTTTCCAAAGGCTGAAAAGTGCAGTGCTGAGCACGACTGGGTCTTTTTCCCAAGTTCATTCGTGAGATCCATTACTACTTTGCAGCAGTAAGTGCAGGGGGGCAGGGCCTGACTGTCCTGGGGGGTGGAATTTTTTTCCCCTCTCCGGAAATTCCAGCAGTGATCTTTAAGTCATATCTTACTAAAAGACTTGGAAGAAACTTTGAAAGCAATAGTTACCTGGTCAGGCGCAGTGGCTCATGCCTGTAATCCAAACACTTTGGGAGGCCGAGGCGGGTGGATCACCTGAAGTCAGGAGTTTGAGACCAGCCTGGGCAACGTGGTGAAACCCTGACTCTACTACAAATACAGAAGTTGGCCAGTTGTGGTGTTGCACACCTGTAATCCCAGCTACTCATTAGGCTAACAGCAGGAGAATTGCTTGAACCCGGGAGGCGAAGGTTGCAGTGAGGTGAGATGTTGCCACTGCCCTCCAGCCTGGGCAACAGAGCGAGACTCCATCCTAAAAATAAAATAAAATGAAAGCAATAGTTACCTAATGTCTTTAAGAACCGTATGTAGCTCAGTCTGCATGGTTTTGTCCTGCAACTGCAAGCAAAATATTTAAAAAATAACAATCTTTTTCTAATAGTTTGTGCTCCGTAATAATATGATTTTAGGTCCTTTTTCCAGCCATGACACTCTCCTTCTGCCTGCTTCCTTCAAGGGCTTTATACTATTTTTACAGCAACTTGCGGTCTACCACTTGCTTCAGCTCTTCCATGGCATGTCATCAACTGATAGACTAATGAGAAATCACTGTAATTACAACTAGAGACTCATTACATAGGTCTCTTTTTTTTTTTGAGACAGGGTCTCACTCTGTTGCCCCATCTGGGGTGCAGTGGTGCGATCATGGCTCACTGTAACCTCAACCTCCTGGGCTCAGGTGATCCTCCCACCTTAGTCTCCTGAGTAGCTAAGACTACAGGCACCTGCCACCACACTCGGCTATTTTTTTGTATTTTTTGCAGAGACATGGTTTCACCATGTGGCCCAGGTTGGTCTCAAACTCCTGGGCTCAAGTGGTCCACCCACCTCAGCCTCCCAAAGAGCTAGGTAGGATTACAGGTGTGAGCCACCACACCTGGCCTACATAGATTTTAATCATTAAACTACATATAGCAAAGGGTACTGAAATAAGACATAAAATAGAAAACTTGCTTTTCTTCATTTTGAGTTGATTACTTATTGCTTTTCATGAAACTCTAGTGGCCAGCAGTTTCCTCCTACTTCTCTTGAGATCAAATGATCTCCCTGATTAGGAAACTCAGTGTGATAGATAAAATATCTTCTCATGACATTTATTTTTTTAGAAAGTACCATGTAAATTAAAGGCCCCTCTTCCTAGGTGCTCACCCTTTGTGCTTTGCTAGCTTGATTGACATTTACCCTTTTACAGATATTCAGTATTTTCTCATTATTTTGCCTAGGACCTACAGTGTCCTGAGAAGAAACCAATAATTTAGAAGGTAAGCATTCAAGATAAAGTATATCGCCGAATTGTAAAAAGTTGGGATGCATTTCTACTTTTTTTTTTTAACATCAAAAAAGGGCCTGAAAGAAGTAAATTTCGCTTCCAAAGTTGACACATAAATCTGTTTTTGCTTTTGCTCAAAATGATGAAATAATCTAGAGAAGGCAAAAATCAATAAGTTCTCACAGTGGCAATACTCAAGGTCATTGTAGAGATCTGAAGTCATTGTTGCTTTAACCTTGGCTTAGGGCATTAGTGTGACTCTTAGTTAAGCCATAAGATTCCCAGCTCTTTTATTCCTCAGATATTTAGCAATTTTACACCTCATGCAAATATGTACCCTGGAGGAAATTTGCTCTCCAGTAAATGTTCCTTTACAGTGTTGGATCTGGCTTTGGCTCCTGTGGAGCAGTTTTTACCAGGTTTACAAACAGATCACAACTCTTTAAGCTCAGGCTGCAGGCTTTTTTTCGTATTTGTGATGCCTGCCTGCTTTGCCCAACCAAAACACACCACTCAGCCCCTCAGTTGCATCCACCCACATGCCACGTTCTTGCCTTCACAGGGTCACCAGCAGGTGAAGAGTTTGGGGTTCAGCTATTGGCATTGTGCAGTGAAAACCACTTGAACTGAAGACTCAGCCTTATTGGTTAGGCTTTAAGAGATATATGAAAGTCAGGAATTCTGCTTTGTTTGCTTTACATTATGAGGGATTTCTACTTAGAAGACCAAGATGAAAATAGGTCAGTTTGTGGATGTAAGATTTTCTCATACACTGGCTCCAGAAGAAACTAGGTTTTCATGAATGCTGAAGCTTGTATTTTGCAGTGGGCGGCTGTTGTTCTTTTCTACTCCTCATTTCTTCTTTGTTCTTTTTGTTTATGCCTCTACCCCTCTTGTTTCCTGGATGGAACTTCCTCTCTCCAGGAGGAAAAATGAAGAGGCACTTATTACCTGAATTCTTACTAGCTGTGTGACCTTGGGCAAGATACTCAACCTGTCCAAGTGTCAGATTTCTTATGTGTAGAATAAATGTAATGATGTAGTTTATGAGGAGATGATGAGCATTAAGTGTAATGCTTGTAAAGCACTTGGCATAGGGCCCAGCACTTAGTAAACATCTAATAAATAGTAGCTTTCAGCATAATGAAAATGGTAGTATAAGCCGGTGAGATACTAGTTTACTCACTTGCTATTTAGCTGGTAGTTACCTGGTACAGGTGTCATGGAAATTCTTAGGAAATAGATCATTCTGCCTGAGGGGGTTGGTCTCATTGGCTGAGGGAGATAGTCACAGCTTAGGCCTGTGAGTCTTGTCTCCTAAAGGTAGTTTGTAGTTTTCTATTGGAGAATTGCCTTCAGCAGATTCCTTAGCTGAAGCCCAGTCCTTTGGGCCTGCTGAGGGAGAAGACTTCAGCTGACTACCCCTCATGGTGCTATCTTCCCTCACTTTTCAATTCTACCTCTGAAGTAACGGTTCTTACTTTTTCTACACCAAGGGAACATTCTCCATTGTTGCTTCATCTTCACTGAAGATTTAGCCAAGTGCTTTCTCTATCTTGTACAGTTTGCTGGATGACCATCCTTTCATTTTCTTTCCCCTGTGTCAGTTCCCAAAGTGTGGTCCCGAACAGCAGCATCTTTATCATTTGGGAATTTGTTAAATATGCACATACTTGGGTCACATCCCACATCTAGTGAATCAGAAACTCTTAGGTGGGGCCCAGCTGAGTTTTAAAATCCCTCCTTGTGATTCCAATGCTCACTAATGTGTAAGAACTATTGCTCTATGTTTTTAGATTCAGACTTTTTTCCTAACATACTTCTCTAAGATTTGTCCTGTGAAGCCCATTGCAGTGACATATATAAAGTCAAGGACTATTATCTGTCAAAAGCATGCATTGTCCAGTCAGTCTTGTCTAGTGACTCACTAGGCTGAGGAGGATCCCATCTGGCAGGGGTTCCCGTTGGGCTGTGGTCCACCCAGGCTTGGACTCTACTTACTTCTGTCATCACTGGCTTTTTGTCTTTCCTTAGCATCCTAGCCACCCACGTTCTTTGGGTCACTCAAATCCCCTCTCTCAGGAACTCAGTTATTTCAGAATGAACCCAGTGATGCTTCAAATGTGCCACAATGACCTTTCGGCCTTTCCTGATCAAATCTGTCCAGATCCTCTTTACACTGGAATTACTCCAATTTTCAAGGTGTGTCCCAATCACTCCAATTACGGATGTCACTTGCAACTTCAAGAGGGTCTCATTAGTGTTTTCCAGGGTCCTGAGTCCTTTGCCCCATGGGGGGTTACTCCAGTCACCTCCAGACATGTGGCTTCCTTTTCAGCTCTCTTTGGGCCCCAAGAAACCCTCTTTTCTAGTCTCATCTCTAAGAATGGTGGGACCTGTGAAAATATTCCTCTGACCTCCCTATCTGTCTAGCCCAGCCTCCAAGATCTCATTTTCCTTTTTTTTTTTTTGTTTTGAGGTGGAGTCTCGCTCTGTCACCCAGGCTGGAGTGCAGTGGCGCGATCTCAACTCACTGCAAGCTCCGCCTCCCAGGTTCACACCATTCTCCTGCCTCAGCCTCCCCAGTAGCTGGGACTACAGGTGCCCACTACCACGCCCTGCTAATTTTTTTTGGATTTTTAGTAGAGACGGGGTTTCACCGTGTTAGCCAGGTTGGTCTCGATTTCCTGACCTCGTGATCCACCTGCCTCAGCCTTCCAAAGTGCTGGGATTACAGGTGTGAGCCACTGCACCGGCCCTCATTTTTCTTTGAGTATGTGTCCAAGATCTCAACCTCTCCCAAAGAAAACAACGCTCTTCCCCCCAGTTTTCTTCTATTCTTGCCTTGATAGGAAGACTCACATGTGTTTTTTTTTCTCCCAACGTTTAATTTTAGAAAATTTCAAACCCACAGAAAAGTGGATAGACTAGCACAATGGAAGATTTTACACCCTTCTTCTGCGTTTACCAGTTGCCAACATTTTGCCACATGGGCTTTATCTTTTTCACTACACGCACACGCACACACACACACACACACAAACACACTTTTTTACTCTGAACCATTTGAAAGTAGACACCATGACACTACTGCTAAACATTTCAGTTTGTATTTCCTAAGAATAAGGACATTCTCTTATATAACCACAATATCACTATTATATGTAAATATAGTTATATATCATAGATGTTATTTACTATATAGTCCCTAGTCAAATCACTCCAAATACCCCAATAGTTGTATGTTATCATGTCTTTTTAGTCACTTTTAATCTGGAATAGCCCCATCTACCGCCTTTTGAAAAATGTTTTAAATTTTGTCTTTCATATGGTGGCATTTTTGAAGAGTGCAGGCCAGTTGGTTATAGACTCTCCCAATTGGAATTTGCCTGATTATTTCCTCATGATTAGATCCAGGTTAAACACTTTTGGCCAGAATACTCCAAAAATGATATTGTGTTCTTTTCATACCCACATGTTGTTGCAATCTGGTGAAATTCAGGTTACAGAAGCAAAGGAGGGTATGTTAGAATCCCGGAATCACAGAACAGGAAAGAGCCTCATAGTCTGACCAAACCATACCATGTTACAAATGAGCACACTGAGGCATGAAGAAATCAAAGAGTGGTCCCACAGCATAGCCAGTGGCAGTCAGCTAGCTGTTGCTGGTGCACCACCTACTAAACTCTCCTAAAATGTCAGCATTCACTTTCTTCAGCTTTTCAGGACCCTAGAGAGAGTATGAGATAAACATGGGATCCATGGGGCAGCTGACATATTTATACAGACGCCAGAGTATGTTGTTACGAAGCTTTTCCTTTCCCCTGCTTTGAAGTCTGGCAAATTCCCCTAGCTACCTCTCCGAGAGATACTCAAGAAGCAGCTAATGCCTGTTTTCAAAAGAAAAGACAAGTTTTATGTAGAGAGTGGCCTTCCAGCCAGCTCCAGAAGCACTTCTAGGTTAAGAGAAGCAGCAGCCCAGCACTTCTGAGCTATTTGTGTGATCTAAAAGGCAGGTGTCTTTCCATTGACCTGTTTTCAGTGCTATAATCCCATTACCTTGACATTATCCTCTGGAGTTTTGCTTTGTTTGGGAATTTTAAATTCCTTTATTTGTAACAGATCAAAAGCTATCTGGCACACACCCTGCATTTGGATGCAGGCTCTTTGATGGATCTTGCAGCCTTCCCTAATGCACACATTCGCGTATTTCCCAGATAACCACTTATGGTCTGCCCACTGCCCCCAATTTAAAATAGAAAACCTATTCACAGACCTTTCAAATTCTGTCTCTCAGAGATTAATTGGGGCCAGGTGCGGTGACTCATGCCTGTAATCCCAGCACTTTGGGAGGGCGAGGCAGGTGGATCACCTGAGGTCAGGAGTTTGAGACCAGCCTGACCAATATGGTGAAATCCCCGTCTCTACTAAAAAAATACAAAAATTATCCAGGTGTGGTGGTGTGCACCTGCAGTCCCAGCTACTCGGGAGGCTGAGACAGAAGAATTGCTTGAACCTGGGAGTGAGCCGAGATTGTGCCACTGCACTCCAGCCTGGGTGACAGAGTGAGACTCTGTCTCAAAAATAAAAAAAAAAAAAAAAGGAGAGAGAGATTAATTGGTAACTTTGTCAATGAATAGAAAGACGTGATTTTGAAATATATTTTTGTGAGACCAGGTTGCTTTATGCTGTGGAGTGGGGTATCTCTAACAGTCACTTCCACTCAGATTCCTGCAAAACCATCCTAGTGCACTGGCATGCTACATCGTCTAGGTGGGGGACTGCATCCATAACCTCATCTTTACAACTGTTTTTACAGATCAGACAGTGGAACAGCTGAGACCGAGAACTGTGATGAGTGATTTGAAGAGCTTGGAGCAAGGGTTGGTAAACTATGTTCCTCGGACCAAATCTGCCACCTCCTGATTTACTTTTTATTTTTATTTATTGAGATGGGGTCTTGCTCTGTTGTCCAGACTGGAGCACAGCAGCACAATCACAGCTCACTGCAGCCTCTACCTCCCAGGCTCAAGTGATCCTTCAGCCTCAGCCTCCTGTCTCAGCCTCCCGTCTCAGCCTCCCGATTAGCTGGGACCACAGGCATGTGCCATCACACCTGGCTAATTTTTTATTTTTATTTTTTGGTAGAAACACGGTCTCACCCCGGACGCAGGGCTCATGCCTGTAATTCCAGCACTTTGGGAGGCCGAGGCAGGCAGATCACCTGAGGTCGGGAGTTCAAGACCAGCCTGACCAACATGGAGAAACCCCATCTGTACTAAAAATACAAAATTAACTGGGTGTGGTGGCGCATGCCTGTAATCCCAGCTACTCGGGAGCCTGAGGTGGGAGAATTGCTTGAATCCAGGAGGCAGAGGTTGTGGTAAGCTGAGATCGTGCCATTGCACTCCAGCCTGGGCCACAAGAATGAAACTCCATCTCAAAAAAAAAAAAAAAGAAAGAAACAGGGTCTCACTATATTGCCCAGGCTGGTCTTGAACTCCTGGGCCCAAGCTATCCTTCCCTACTTCGCCCTCCCAAAGTGCTGGCACTACAGGCGTGAGCCACCACACCTGGCCACATCTCTTGTTGTTTTTTTTTTTTTTTTTTTGAGCCAGAGTCTCACTCTGTCACCCAGGCTGGAGTGCAATGGCATGATCTCGGCTCACTGCAACCTCTGCCTCCTGGGTTCAAGCGATTCTCCTGCCTCAGCCTCCCAAGTAGCTGGGATTATAGGCACCCGCCACCACACCTGGCTAATTTTTTGTGTTTTTAGTAGAGACAGGGTTTCACCACATTAGCCAGGATGGTCTTGACACACCTCTTGTTTTTGAACAGTCTACTATTAGAATGGTTTCTGCATTTTTAAATAGTTGAAAAAAATGAAAAAAGAATATTTCATAATGTGAAAATTATACGAAATTCAGATTTTATTGTACATAAATATTACTGGAACACACCCATGCTTATTCATTTACATATTGGCTGTGATTACTTTTGCATGACAAAGGCAGAGTTGAGTAGTTGCCACAGATATTACATGGCCCACAGAGCTGAAAATAGAGACCTTTCCTTCAGTCATTCATCAAATACCCATTTGGCACTTTTTGTGCACCAGGCACTCTGCAGAACATAGGAGGTCAAAAGATACAGAAGAAAGCCTCCTCTCTTGGGGAGACGTATCTATCAGGTGAAACACGGTGAATGTAAAAAGTGCATCAGAACCGGGCACAGTGGTTCACATCTGTAATCCCAGCACTTTGGGAGGCTGAGGCAGGAGGATCACCTGAGGTCGGGAGTTTGAGACCAGCCTGATCAACACGGAAAAACCCCGTCTCTACTAAAAGTACAAAATTAGACAGGCTTGGTGGCACACGCCTATAATCCCAGCTACCGAGGAGGCTGAGGCAGGAGAATTGCTTGAACCTGGGAGGCGGAGGTTGTGGTGAGCCAAGATTTCGCCATTGTACTCCAGCCTGGGCGACAAGAGTGAAACTCTGTCTCAAAAAAAAAAAAAAAAAAGTGCATCAGAAGTGCTATAGTAGAGCTGCATGAAAAGTGCCACCAGAACACAGTAGGCAACCTTTCCTGTGGGGTGGGGAAACCAGACAATCTTGACAGACAAGCCGCTGACATTTCAGCTGCAGGAGGAGTGTGTGCTCAATACCCCTACCACCTCACACAACCACTATTCTACCGTTTGTGGTGTTACCAGTCTCTTTTCTTATGCACGTTTTATATGGTTGTGCTCATCTGTCACCTGTTGTTATGAGTGGGAGGTAGTTAAAGGCTGGCATTAGTGTCAGTGTTGGGATTAAACCGCCTGGAAAGTCACTTTACCTCTGTAAGCCTCAGCTTCCTCATCTGTAAGATAACGATACAATGAAAACCTGCCTCAGAGGGTTGCTGAGAGGCTTCAATGAAACGAAGCACTTAGTGCACTTGACACGGAACCTGATGGGTAGTAAGTGCTCAGTCAAGGTCAGCTAGCATAGCCCTCCTTCTCAGTAGCAACCCACTGCCTGGCCCTTCTCCTCCATGCAGGAATTCACCAGGTATGTGGAAGTGGGTAGAAGGGAGAGAACCAGGAAGGAAGGTTAACTCCTGGCAAAGGTACTTTAAGAAATGAGAACAGCATGTGCAAGGGCACCTTGGCCTTGGATCACATGGTGGTCAACAAATTCAGTAGATTTTTTAAATTTATTTTTAGTTTTTTTAGTTTTTGAGATGGAGTCTTACTCTATCACCCAGGCTGGAGCGCAGTGGCACGATCTCGGCTCACTGCAACCTCCGCCTCCTGGGTTCAAGCGATTCTCCTGCTTCAGCCTCCCAAGTAGCTGGGACTACAGGCGCATGCCACCATGCCTGGCTAATTTTTGTATTTTTAGTAGAGATGGAGTTTCACCATGTTGGCCAGGTGGGTCTCAAACTCCTGACCTCAAGTGATCCACCCGCTTCGGCCTCCCAAGGTGCTGGGATTATAGGCGCAAGTCACCGCGCCCAGCCTCAGTAGATTTGACAGATTTGGTTATCCACATTTTACTTTATTACCAAGATATTCCAGTCCGGTGAAATACATGAAAATAATTATAATCATGCAAAAATTATGAAGAAAAAGAAAGAGAAAACCACACCACAGAAGCGGGAGTAAGAACAGTTGACGAAGATGTTGCGTTCCCGTTGCATTCCTGGCAGCAGCTCAGAGTTTGAGGTATAACAGATGCTTAGTAAATGCTTTTTGAATAACATTGAACAGTGTTTCAGGTAACGGAAAGAGTTTGGCACAGCAAGAACATGGGAGGGTGTGAGAAATGGTGGTAAAATATTAGGCTTGAGCCCCGCTATTATGCCTTGTTGGGAAAGTCCTCCAATATTTATCCGTCAGAACTGAGGAGGTTAAAAAAGCCAGGTCTCCAGGGGAACTTAGGAGTCAACAGGACCCAGAGCAGGTGGGGAGTTAAACTGGAGAAGGTTGGAGACAAAAACACAATTTCAATTCACTGGGAACCTTTAGGAAGAGTTCTTTCACCAGAGTCTTAAGGGCAGGATTTAGTTTGTGGTGCTTTAGTGACAATAGGTAAGAAGGAAGGGAAGACCCCGCCCAACTTCTTTGATTATAACACTGAGACATACTAGTCAACTATGAACTTACATTTGATCAGCAAAATCCAATAATCAGAAAAAGCTTTCATCAGAGTACCCTCTCCTGCATCATTGCTGGTTCTCTAACCCAGTGCCCCAGTTTATAGTAAATTCTTGAGAGAGAAAGACGAGCTATAAAACTGCAAAGGAAAACCAAGGCCAAGCTACTTTAGATGTGAGCTGTTTGCTAGTATATTGTGTCCCCAGCCAGCATAGGTTATGCTACCAAAATAAAATGAAAAGGAAACAAATATTGTGGCTGCCGTCTGCGTAATACGGAATTAAATGTCTTTCTGGCTCTACAGAAGGCGCCACAAGCTAGATGTGTTCATGCTCGAATATCCCAGAGGCATTTTTTTTATTATTATTGGTTGGAAGAGCAAGAAATAAAGACTAAGATAAATTTAATATTTAACTCTAAATCTTTAGTCTCCCTCATTAGTCTGACTTGCCTGCAGCCATATTGCTGTAAATTAAACAGCCTAAGCCGGTATGTTGCCAAAGCGTACATCCGGTGAAATGTTAACAGTTCTTGTTCTTATGCCCGATCAAGTTAAAAACAAGAAAGTAATCCATTTGCCATCCAGGGAGGTCATTAGAAAGGATGGTTGAAAAAAAACAAAAACAAAAACAAAAAACTGTCGACGTATTTTGGAAGTTGGAAACTGAAAACTGGCTCTACATCTCTAAGCTGGTCTTTGTAGAAAGCGGCTAATGGAGCTAAATATGGAAACTACTTCTTTTGATGGGGACCTCATTACAGAAGAGTTTCAGGAAAGCTGGTTTATAGTTCCCCTATCACAATGTTGCCAAATTATCAGTGCCCAGAGGAATGGAGAAAATGCCTTCTGACCAGTGGAAGCCGATAAAGTAATACTTTTGTTTGGAATGCCACAGAAAAGATAGCAGAAGCTAGAGTTCTCAGCTAGATAACTCACTGTGCCAGGTGTGGTGGCTCATGCCTGTAATCCCAGCACTTTGGGAGGCTGAGGCAGGCGGATCACCTGAGGTCAGGAGTTCAAGACCAGTCTGGCTAACATAGTGAAACCCCATGTCTACTTAAAAAAAAAAAAAAGTTAGCCAGGAGTGGTGGCACATGCCTGTAGTCCCAGCTACTTGGGAGGCTGAGGCAGGAGAATCGCTTGAATCCGGGAGGTGGAGGTTGCAGTGAGCTGAGGTCGTGCCACTGCACTCCAGCCTGAGCAACAGAGTGAGACTCTTGTCTAAAACAAAACAAAAAACGAAAAAGATAGAGAACGCACTGAGCCAGAACACAGGAAGTCTCCTTCATAGAGCAACTGGCCAAAATCTTTTTTTTTTTTTTTTTTTTTTTTTTTTTGTGGAAATGGGGGCTTGGTCCTCTCTTCAGATTTAACTCATTTGATCAATCTTATTGATCAAGGATGGACAGTTAGCTGTCATTCTCTTCCTTCCATACTAATGACAAAAAATAAGTCCTGATTCAACAAATTATTTGAACAGCACAAACTGTTTATTAACAAAGAACAGAGGAGGACCACACGTTATCTTTCTCCTGTTTTCCTGTGTCTGTAATAGAGTGGTGCGAAGACAAACGCATTCCTGGATCTGTCAGCTTCACCTGACTTGACTCTGGAATTCTCAGTAAGCCTATCTGCTTAAACCACAGTCTCTCAGCCTCGGTTGCTTGTTTGAATCACGGGGAGCTCTGGAAGCTTCTTGTACTCCAGCCACACTCCACACCAGTTACATCATTATCTTTGTTGGGGTCAGGTGTGACCCAGGTAGCAGTATTTTTTAATGATGCCTAAACGATTCCAGTAAGCAGCCAAGTTTAAGAATTGCTGCATTCTCAATCTTGGTGACATATTAGATTCACCTGGGGACCCAGACCAAGCTAATCAGAATCAGAATTTTTTTAGTCACCCAGGTGACTCTCATATGCAACTGGGGCTGATAGTTTCTGCCTTTATATAGTGATTCTCAAAGTATGATCACAGAGCTTGCATTAGGGGTACTCACTTTCCTTATTAAATATTTGGTTTCCAGCTCCACCCCAGACCTATTGAATCAGAAATAGGACTTCACTTTGTTTTGCGAGCTCTGCAGGTGATTCACATCCTGTTTAAAGCTTGAAATCCACCACCTGAAACTTCCTCTGTCTCCGCTTGAAGATTCCTCAATTTCCACAAAGAAAGATTTATTCTTTTTACCTGAGGAAGATGCAGTTTATATTTCTGTGAAAGTGCAAATACAATGGCATAATATGCAAAATACATTAGGTTTGAATATGATGAACCTGATCAAGAAGAAAAAGGAATCAACCAAACAAAACAAACCAAAACAAACAAAAACAAGACATTGGGTAAAAAGAACAAGGTGCAGAACAGCTGGTATAGCATGTGTCTTTTTTAAACCATAAAAAGGAATAGTTGTATGAATATTCTGGGTAGCTGCTAGGAAGACCTTTTATAATATGTGTCATACACACATAATTCTTGTATTCAAAAAGAGAGTAATTAAAAATGCGAACATTACAGAGAGAAGTCATATTAAGCCTCGTTAATGTTAAAAGATAAACTGAGGCACATTAAAATATTAAGGAGTTTATTTGAGCAAACGATTCATAAATCAGGTAGCATCAGACTTCAGGTGGCTCGAGGCTCCACCAAGAGGGCAAGAGAAGGCTTTAAAAGGTTTAATTGGTGGCTCCTGAGTTTTAAAGCTGAAGTTGTATTTTCCTAGAATATGACCATTGATACTGGGGTTTCGGTTTGCTTCTGTAGGAACCCAGGGCCCTGGAGCTGGCTCAACCTAATGGCCTCTCCATTAATTATCTTAGTTACTTATACCTAGAGTGAATCATTTTATCAAAAAAATTTTCTGAACAGCTTTTGATCTGAGGAAGAACAAGTAGAGTAAATGTCATGAGGACTAGGGAAGCCAAAGAAGGTGTGGAGGAGAGGAACAGGAAAGAATCTCAGAGCCTTGAAGTCGGCATTTGCCAACTTTACATTTTTGTCCAAGGTCAGTCTTGATCTTGATTTACATTCCCAAAGATGGAAACAAACCAGTGTGTGTTCTTCACCTGTCACCGACACTCGTTTAGAAAATAATTGGGGTCGGCCCGGCACAGTAGCTCGTGCCTATAATCCCAGCACTTTGAGAGGCTGAGGCAAGAGGATCGCTTGAGCCTAGGAGCTCGAGACCAGCCTGGACAACATAGTGAGATCCCCGTCTCTACTAAAAATACAAAAATTAGCCAGGCGTGGTGGCGCGTGCCTGTAATCCCAACTACTGGGGTGGCTGAGGCACGAGAATCGCTTGAATCTGGGAGGCGGAGGTTGCCGTGAGCCGAGATTGTCCCCCTACACTCCAGCCTGGGTGACAGAGCGAGACCCTGTCTCAAAAAAAAAAAAAAAGAAAGAAAAGAAAACAAGTTGGGGCGTCCTCACTTTCCCAGGCTCCCTCTAATTGTGTGTGGGGGTTGGGGGCTTAGCACTCACAAGCTTTCGTGAAATGCTGCCTCAAATTATCTTGTAGCCACCAGGTGGCAGCAGCAATCCACTTTTTGGTCTAACCTGGGAGAGGCTGAACTAGGATGGTTCTCCTTTAATTAGTGTACTGGCCATAGAATCGTGGACGTTTAGACATGAAAGAACCTTTCTCAAAAGTTCTGACAACTACAGATGTTTAAACGGAGAAAAAAGAACAAACATATTAAGAACACGTCGTCGTTCACACAATAAATTTAATCTATTGAAGGGAAGAAAGGAAGTTGTAACATCTACAATGTGCTGGGTACTTTGTATGTTATCTCATTTGATTATCAATACAAGCTTGTGGGATGGATACCAATGCCTCTAATTTACCATGGGGGAAACTCAAGTTGGGATAGGTTCAGACTTGTCTGATGTCTCAGAGAAGTAGGTAACAGAAGCATTTAAAAGTATCAGATACCAGTCAAAAGGTCTTGGAGTTGAACCACAGCATGCTTTGGTGTGTGTGGGGTGGGATTGATCAGCCAAATGGCAGGATTTTGATGGTGAGGGAATATGGTTATTCTTTGAGGACCCTCTGTTTTATGTCCTAGTACTTGTGCTAGTCACGAAAAAGTAAGAGGATCAAGGGTGCCTTCTAAATTTGAACCATCTTGAACAATCAGGAGGAGCTTCTTGAAATTAGAGGAGTCTTAATCAGCGAGAGAATCATGCTCTGAAGAGGGGACAGAATGCTTATTTCTCTTTTTTTTTTGAGACAGGGTCTCACTCTGTGGTCTAGGCCAGAGTGCAGTGGCTTGATCATGGCTCACTGCAGCTTTGAGCTTCTGGGTTCAAG
Organism: Pongo pygmaeus; assembly: GCF_028885625.2. Lineage (NCBI taxonomy): Eukaryota > Metazoa > Chordata > Mammalia > Primates > Hominidae > Pongo > Pongo pygmaeus. Next base: position 91,547,693 of record NC_072384.2, read on the forward strand.
TGATCTTCCTACTTCAGCCTCCCAAGTAGCTGGGATGACAGGCATGCACCATTGCACCTAGCTTATTTTTTGTATTCCTTGTAGAGTCAGGGTTTCTCTGTGTTGCCCTGGCTGGTCTTGAACTCTTAGGCTCAAGCGATCCTCCTGCCTCAGCCTCTCAAAGCAGTGGGATTACAGGCGTGAGCCACTGTGCCCAGCCAGAACACTTATTTTTCTAAGATAATATGAACCTGAAGTAAATGACAAATTTTAAGTCATGTAAAGTGTCAGGGGAAATATTTATTAGTGGGACGTTGCTCTATACTTGTTGCCTTCATAATTAAATAATACACTGAAGTCTCTACTTTTTAATAGTATCTCTTCCCTCTCATTAGACCAGATGAAGAAATTATCTTCTCACACTTTCCTGCACCTCTTTTCTCCATAATTTCCCAATTTGGGCTGGGTAAACTCTATTTTTGTGTTGTCAAGGTTAGTAATTTACATTCAGTCCTATAACTGTAAATAAGAGCTATGGTGGTATAATTAAACTAAGTATTTAGTGAAGAACTGAACGGTGTGGTCGGTCAGCAGGAAAGACATGTCATCCTCTGTGACTAACTTCATGTCCTTATAAGGACAATCATCAAGGTCAAATGCATCCTGTTCTCTAACATGCTTAAGATTAGGCAATGTTTGGTTTATTTGTGTCTGTACATGGCTTTCTTGCAAACATTTTTGTTTTCTTTAAAGGTTGTATTGGCCTTACCTTATTTCAATTGTTGGAGGAAAATAGGCTCATTTGTCATATCACTAGGATATGCCCTCTTGACCATACTATTTATTGAATGGTGCAGTGTGGACTCCTTATGGCTTTGCTCTCCATCTGTCACTGTGGGCTTTGTTTGCATTGTACTGCTTGGCTGGCTTCCCTCTTTGTTATATCTTTGTAAGTTTCCTCCTTCATTGGATTTGTCTATGTGTTTTGCTGAACATCCTTAATAATTTCAGAAATAGTGGTCAGGGAGTATATTTTCCAAAGGTTGGCATGACTGAGATGTCTTCTTGTTATTCTCCTTTGATTGAAATTTCATGATGAAAATGTTCCTTTAATTTCTCTCAATAGCTCATAGTAATTCCTTATTTTTATCTAGTACAAATCACTAGAATTAATGTTAGTTGTGTCTTGCATAATTTCTATTAAAATTATTTTAGTACTATTTCAATATTATTTTTAAATAAAACAGATTATATGAGTAAATTATGGTCTTAAGTGAATCTTTCTGGCTGTTTCCAGTAAAAAGTAACCCTCTCTCATTTCCTTTACACCTTTGTAATAACAACTAGATATTTTCTTCTCATATATTCTATTGTATTTCTGTGAAACCTTCTGGAAAGGTTTTTAAAGCACTATTTCTGTCATCATTTTGTGAGTCCCATTTTCACAACTCACTTAGAAGCAAAATGTTTTATGAGAAACTGTGTGGGGCCTAGAATGAGTAAAGCACTAGTCTTTGAGCATGATTCAGAAAATTAAGTCTTCCAGTAGACTTAAAGCTATTGTAAGGCCCATCTGTGTGCCTAAGGAAAGACTCCTTAACTCACCGAGAAAATGCCTATGAGCTTAAGAAAACTCCTTTTCTCCTCTATAAAATAAAGAAAATGGTTAAAGTTTTACATGTATGACCCGATCCTTTGCTGTTTACAGCATAGAAATCTGTGATTCTCCTGCTGATAGAATGAAAGTTACTTTTAAATGGTTAGAATTGAAAAATGCTCAGACCAAAATATTTGCTGAATTTTCCTCTCAATAATACCTGGGTGGATATGTAATTATTTCTTGGCCTGCTGGGTGAAGTAGCCCACAGGGTTTTGTCTGTCTTCACACATACGGAGAGGACTGTACCGTGGTCAGAAAGTGGCTCCGAGGGCCTGACTGCGTGGGTTCACATCCTGCCTCTGCTACTACCTAGCTGAGTCACACTGGGCCACTCTGCTTAAACTCTCTCCAACTCTGATGTCCCCTGAGCCTCAGATGTCCTCTCAGTGAAATGAAGATAATACTAGCACTTAGGCTGTGAGGGAATTGTAAAGGTTAGGTGAGTTAGCCTCTGCAGGGAGCTAAACACATTGCCAGGCCCCTGACAAGCCTCTGGGATGTCTGCTAGCGTCATTATCATTCAGTCATGAATTAGGCGTACATAGCTCACCCTCAAGGAACCCTTGAGGCATATTCATGTCTAAAAAAATGAGGTCATTTTGGGTTGATGGGAAGGAGCCTCTGGAAGAGAGGGTTCCCTTTCAAAGCTTTGCGGGGTGAGAGTTGAGAGGATGCATCTACAATGACAACAAATGGTGTTGATGGGCTCTAAGAGATGTATGGGAACGGGGCGTGGGTGAAAATATGAACTTACCCAAGTGTGTGTGTGACCAGTAAAGAGATCGGAACATTAGAGATGAGAAAGGGAAATCTTTATAGGACATTCAAAAGATACAAAAAACAGTAACAGTACACCAATGCTCTAGAAAAGAAAATCTGACTTCACATAGGCGTATTAAACACCCCACCAATACTTGAAATGCACTGAACTAGTAGATAATTGAAATAAGGTATTTAAAATTGCATAATAGGCTGGGTGTGGTGGCTCACACCTGTAATCCCAGCACTCTGGGAGGCTGAGATGGGAGGATCACTTGAGATCAGGAGTTCGAGACCAGCGTGGCTAACATGGCGAAAACTGTGTCTACCAAAAATACAAAAATTAGTTGGGTGTGGTAGCAGGCACCTGTAGTCTCAGCTACTTGGGAGGTTGAGGCAGGAGAATTGCTTGAACCTGGGAGGCAGAAGTTGCAGTGAGCTGAGATGGTGCCACTGCACTCCAGCCTGGGCAACAGAGCAAGATACCATCTCAAAATACATACATACATACATACATACATACATAAAAATAAAACTGGACAACGCAGCTTTACCTTCCATTTAAGGCACAAAGAACATTTCTGAGTTGTGGCATCCTGAGTTGGGACAGATAAAAGTGCAAGTTTGAATGGGTAGGTTGCTGAAAGTGAGAAAGGGTCCATGAAGACCTGAAGAGAGGGGGCATTCCCTTTCCTAGTTTGTTTTGTCTTTTATACTGGGCCTCAGTTTCCTAGACTGTAAAACCTGAGGGCTGTGTTCAACGGAGTCTATGTGCTTTTCCAGTGTGTAGGTCTGAGCCTCTGAGGAACAGTGGGGCCATCTTATGAGCTATTTAACGTGGTAAGATAGACATTTGAAAGAAAACCTGAGAAGATTAGCCCATGAAAGATTTGTTCCTCTGATTCAGGTTTTAAAGGATAGATAGAAAAGGACAAAAAGACGTAAATAGGGATCCAATCTAGTATTTAAGAAAAGAAGGAAAACAAGGCCGGGTGTGGTGGCTCATGCCTGTAATCCCAACTTTGGGAGGCCAAGGTGGGGGATTACTTGAAGCCAGGAGTTTGATACCAACCTGGGCGACAAAGTGAGACCCTGTCTCTACAAAAACATGAAATAAAATAAACTAGTTTGGCATGGTGGTGCACACATGTAGTCCCAGCTACTCAGGAGGCTAAGGTGGGAAGATCGCTTGAGCCCAGGAATCTAGGCTGCCGTGAGCTCTGATTGCACCACTGCACTCCAGCCTGAGGAACAGAGTGAGACTCTGTCTCTTTAAAAAAAAAACTTTAAAAAGAGAAAAAAAGCATGAACATGCTGAGATATTGAAGCAGATTTTGAAGTGGGGTCCGTGGAATCTCTGGGTGTCTGTGTAATAACATTAAGAAGGAGACCAGATTTCAAGGAGGAAAGCTCCCAGTGCTCCATTTCCATCTGAACTGACAGATTAAAGTTCTCAGCACATGGCTCCATAAGCTCTCTTAAGAACTTAGACTGAAAACCTGACATTACTTTGTGTTAAACAATTACTTTGGGGATTCTCTTAAATTTGCTTGACCATGAGTTGTTGTTTTTTCTTTTTTGTGGAACAGAGTCTCACTCTGTTGCCCAGGTTGTAGTGCAGTGGCACAATCCCGGCTTACTGCAGCCTCCACCACCTGGACTCAAGTGATCCTTGTGCCTCAGCCTCCCAAGTAGCTGGGACTGCAGATGTGCACCGCCATGCGTAGCTAATTTTTTTTTTTTTTTAAGAGACAGGGTTTCACCATGTTGCCCAGGCTGGTCTCAAACTCCCAGGCTCAAGCCATCTGCATATCTTAGCCTCTCAAAGAGCTGGGATTACAGGAATGAGCCATTGAGCCTGGCTGACCATGAGTTTTTGATATCATTAAAATGGCTAACTAATTACTCATAAACTGCAAATGGTAGGCAGGTTTTGAATAATTCCTTTGAAAACAAATATATAAAAAGTTTCTTAAGCACATCAAGTTCTCTTTGTTGAGCTGAAATGAGCAAGTCTCAGCTATGCTTCAGAGAAGAACCATGGAAGTGAAAGATAGTGGCTTATCTTGCATGAGGTTTCAGCTACAATTGCCAGGTCCCCACTGCTCGGACATGCACTCAAGTAGTTCTCCGTCAGAGACTCTAATAGTTGGCCCTGCTTATCATTGTAGCATCCTGAATGCGACAAGGGCAGGAAAATTAGGAGAAGAAACCAATTTTTTTTTTTTTTTTTGAGACGGAATCTTGCTCTGTTGCCCAGGCTGGAGTGCAGTGGTGTGATCTCTGCTCACTGCAAGCTCCGCCTCCCGGGTTCATGCCATTCTCCTGCTTCAGCCTCCTGAGTAGCTGGGACTACAGGTGCCCGCCGCCACGCCTCGCTAATTTGTTTTGTATTTTTAGTAGAGACAGGGTTTCACCGTGTTAGCCAGGATGGTCTCTATCTCCTGACCTCGTGATCTGCCTGTCTCCGCCTCCCAAAGTGCTGGGATTACAGGCGTGAGCCACCGCGCCCAGCCGAAAACCTACTTTTCTTGAAGGAAATATGGCTTTCCAAAAGTTGGAAAATTTGAAATAATCTTAAGATGTCCACCTGACAAAATTTGACCTGAGAAAGGGCTGCACTGTGCCTACAGGGCCTTCAGCCTGCATGATGCATTATTTGTTTATTGAAGTAAAGCATTCTAAACTCTTGTTTATCCACATTTAACCAACCAGAAGAACAAGATAATTCCTTCTCCCCAAACTCTATCTTTAAGAGAAAGAGATAATTAAGGTTGTTCATTAGGAGGGATACATCAGAACAGAATGGGATCACCTTGACTTAAAAGCCCATTCTGAAGATAATGTCAATTTTGTGACATCCTTGGCAGTGTCCCAAAGCACTGCAGAAACTTGGAGTACTTGTGCATGCTCAGGGATTAAATTGCATACAGTGTCATTTTCCTACTTGTATCGCATTGCTTTCCTGACTCTAACCATCTTGATCATTCTATATTAAGTACCCATAATGAGCTCTAGGTATTTAAAATAATCTTTAAGTGTATAGAAGTTTTCCCTGATGAAACATGGCTTTTGACTCCTTCTTCCTTCCCTACAGAACTTAACTTTAAATAAAAGATAGGCCGGGCGTGGTGGCTCACACCTGTAATCTCAGCATTTTGGGATGCTGAGGCAGGTGGATCACACTTGAGGGCAGGAGTTTGAGACCAGTCTGGCCAACACAGTGAAACCCCATCTCTACTATTAATGAAAATATAATACAAAAAAATTAGCCAGGTGTGGTGGCACGTGCCTGTAGTCCCAGCTATATGGGAGGCTGAGGCAGCACAATCTCTTGAACCTGGGAGGTGGAGCTTGCAGTGAGCTGAGATTGAGCCACTGCACTCCAGCCTGGGAAACAGAGCAAGACTCCGTCTCAAAAAAAAAAAAAAAGATAGATAGATAATGATAGTTGGATAGATAGATAATGATAGAGAGAGATATTTGGTTGGCCATTGATAAGACATAATACAAAGAAGAGGTTGACTGAAGAAACTACTGAGATCCTTATTGCTTAAAGTCGTTCTTTGCATCTCTAATTTCTTATAAAAATAGCTCAATATCTAGAAAGAGCTTGTCTTCAGAGAGGTAAGCCCAGATATATACAGAAACTGCTGAACTTGTGGTATGATATGGAGGGTGTGGGGATTAAATGAGATTTTAAGTGCCTTGTCTATCACTGATACACAGTAGGCATTCAACAAATATAAATTTCCTTAAAATCTAGCATTAGGGTCAGTCTTCGGATTCTTTATTTAGTCCTCCTTAACTATATTTAGTTCATTCTTTCATTGCCTTTTGTTTTTTTTTTTTTGAGACAGAGTCTTGCTGTGTCACCCAGGCTGGAGTGCAGTGGCGTGATTTCAGCTCACTGCAACCTCTGCCTCCTGCGTTCAAGCGATTCTCCTGCCTCAGCCTCCTGAGTAGCTGGGATTACAGGCATGTGCCACCAGGCATGGCTAATATTTTTTCTGTAGAGACCGGGTTTCACCATGTTGGCCATGCTGGTCTTGAACTCCCAAGTTCAAGTGATCCATCCACCTTGGCCTCCCAAAATGCTGGGATTAGGGGTGTGAGCCACCGTGCCTGGCATCTCCAAATATTCATTGATGGTTTACCATGTGCCACATCCAGCACCAGCCCTAGGGGTACAGGGTGAATAATAAATCCCTGAACCCAAAGAACAAGTCTGGTGACTGACAGTGTTAGTGACATCACAGAGAAATGTCTCCTGATTGGAGGGATCAGATCAGGAACCTGTAGGAAAGAGTGGGAGACAAAGAGAAAAGGGTTCAAGGTAAATCACCGGGATTTGCAGGCCCCTCAATCTGCTTCTCATTGTGGCCCGGAGTGGGCCTCGGTACCATCCCTGTGGCTAGAGACTAAGTGGGGAATGGCATCCCCTCCCTAGCTGTGGCTCTAATCCAAGTGTAGTGATGCCTTAGGAATTGCTGCCTGAACACAAAGAAAAAGAAGAAAACAATAACCATAATGAAATAAAAGACTTAAAGTGAAAGAAAAACAAAATGTCATGATTTGTGCATTTTTCTGCAAAACCGATTTGTTCTGTGGTGGAAGATAGAGTCTGCATTTGATTTCTACAAGATATGCAGTAATGGGTTATGTACTCCGGGGAAAAACTATTCTTAAGGGAGCGAGAACATGATGGATTCACTTCCTTGGTGAGGTTTACAATATGTGGCAGTTTTAGTGCGAGCAGGTATTTGGTCTATAAACTCGGAGAGCCAGGCATTAGTGGGAGCTCGTTTCTAAATGAAGAAGAATGCAGCTCTCCCTCTCACTCTGGTTATTAGTCCTTCTGGGAATAAACAGGAAGATTAAGTGTTTTCTTGATGTTGTGTTTGCCTGTCACAGTAATGTGCACACACCCCATTGGCAGCACCTTTATGTGGCGCCGCAGACTTGCTATTTTTGTTGGAAAGAGTTGTTCATTGAGAGGCCTGGGTCTCATTCCGTGCTGAATGGTGTCAGGGTTATTTCCACTCTTTGTTCAAATGCTCCTTCTCAATTAGATGCTCTACGATTAGCTGCTTTGCAATTAGAAACTGGATCTGTGAACATCCAGTTTCTTGGTCCCCGGAGGACATTTCATGTCCTCACTCCTCAAAGCCTGCTGTTCTGCTTGTTGCAGTTTAAATGGTGTTAAAGAGAGGCCAACCTGCCAGCCAGCTGGCTTCCCGGAGGACCTTGGAGGCTGCCCGCGCTGGGGCTGCTGGAGACCTGCTCGGCTGGGCACGTGTGGGGAACTTGAATTGTCATCTCTGTGAGAAGTGACTTCATTCTAGGGGGCTTATTTGTGTTAACTAATCTCTTAAAACACTGGCTGGCTGATAAATTAAAATGCCAATTTATTTATTTACTATTAGAAATATACTTGCCAAGCAATATATCTGTGTCAGCCATTCAGTTTGTTCTCTTCACACAAATAAAGCCTATTTGGGGCTGGGCAGGGTGGCTCACGCCTGTAATCCCAGAACTTTGGGAGGCCAAGGTGGGTGGATCAGGGGTTGGAGACCAGCTTGGCCAACACGGTGAAACCCTGTATCTACTAAACATACAAAAAACAAAACAAAACAAAAAACTAGCTGGGAGTGGTGCCAGGTGCCTGTAGTCCCAGCTACTCAGGAGGTTGAGGTGGGAGGGTGGCTTGAGCCTGGGAGGCGGAGGTTGTAGTGAGCTGAGGTTGTGCCACTGCACTCCAGCCTGTGCAACACAGCGAGACTCCATCTCAAAAAAAAAAAAAAAAAAAAAATCTATTTGGGAAACCAAATTATAGATCATATATTTCATAGTGAGGGAAAAAGAGACTCCTGTACACTGCTCATTGGAATATAAATCGAGACAAGTTTTCTGGGCGGCAATGTTTTATTATTATGTGGAGCCTTTCCATTGGACAAGCATGATGGATTCCTCATTTGTGTCTCCTATCACTACTTAAAAATTTATTTGGTGGTGGAAGCTTCCCCTACTCACTGGCTGAGAACTTGGATGCCCCTCTGTTCTGCTTGCTCTTGGGGAATAGATTGGCCTATGGTCTAAGCCACAAATGCTGGCTTGATTCAGAAATTAAGAGTATACAATCCAAGCTATTAATCAAACTTCAGTCTTTTTTTTCACAGGTAAGTCGTTTCCTTTCCTTGTCCCACCTGAGGTCTGTGTTCGACGGGGCACCTGTTCTTTGCACCGTGGTTTTGGTCACCTTCTCTCACTCCTTTCTTTCCCTCTTTCTCCTTGTTAATTGCATCTTCTGGCCTCTCAGAGGATGGGACACAGCAAAGGAAGAGGTCACTAAGCCTGTGGTGGGAGATACCATGCTCCTCTCTCCCTGGTGATGGGCAGGCTGTCAGGGCACGGCTTAGCTGAAGACATCACCTCCCAAATCCGCTTCTTCCACACTCAGCCCTTGTTTAGTCTTTGCCTGAGTGATCTAAAGTAGCTTTTTTGTCTATCTTTTGAACATTTTGTTCAGGCACCTAACTTCGGTGTGGAACATCTATTGCATGTATTTTACTTTGTGTGTGTCTGTCATGTATTTCCTCAGCCTAAATTCCTAGAACTGGAATTGTTATGCTCATGAGTGTTAGTAAGCCTAGCAGTTAAGAGTGTGGGTTCTGGAGTCTATTGTTTCCAAGTGGCAGGGTCAAACTTTAGTTTTAACATCCTAAAATGTTGTATATGCATTGAAAACTTTAAAGGTTTTCATAACAACAGCAAATACTTATTCGGAACTTCTACCAAGTTTAATTTTTCAACAATCCTAGGAATTATGTGTTATCATAATCTCCATTTTGCAGATAAACCGAGGCAAAGAAAGACTCAACAACTTGCCTAGAGTCACACCAGTAGAAAGGAATAAATCTAGCATTCCATCCAAACTGTCTGCCTCCCATTCTAGGAAATCAGTCTGAGGAAATAGTAAGATACACTAAATAATATAGCTGGATTTTAATTGCAATATTTCTGATAACTTGAAAAAACTGGGTACAACTTATATATTTGATAGTAAGAGATTGATTAAATAAACAGTGGTATCTTAATATGCTAGAATCCAAAGACTTTAAACACGTATTTTAGAGGAATAGTCACATTTGAACAATGCATAACTAATGTAGTTGCTCTGTCACTCAGGCTGGAGTGCAATGGCACGATCTCAGCTCACTACAACCTCTGTCTCCCAGGTTCAAGCAATTATCCTGCCTCAGCCTCTCAAGTAGCTGGGATTACAGGCATGCACCACCATCCCTGGCTAATTTTTGTAGTTTTAGTAGAGATGGGGTTTCACCATGTTGGCCAGGCTGGTCTTGAACTCCCGAACTCAAGTGATCCGCCCGTCTCGGCCTCCCAAAGAGCTGGGATTACAGGCATGAGCTACAGCGCTCTGCCAACATATATTAATTTTATTAAAAAACTGTTAGAAATACAATATAAAGAAGTCAAAATGGGAAACTGGTTTGCAAGAGAAGATTGAGTTAGAATTGAATTTGAAGTGAAAAAAATCTTTTTAAGAAGGTGATTGGTGAAATGGAGTCAGAACAAAAAGTTGAATAACCTTAAGGATGGTCCATTTGAGCAGTTAAATCCCTGAAAACACTATTCCATTAGAGGGTGACGTTAGCCTGCTATCTTCTTGACACAGTATATGACCTAGAAAGATTTGGGGAAGAGATACAATTTTGAAATTTCTTTTTGTTACATAAAGGCTACATTTTCCATCTAAAATACTCTAGTTTCTTCTAGAGAATGCTGATATATAAAGCAGGGGAAGATAAAAAATTTGAAATAGAAGTTTAGCAAGAAAAGAAGATAAGTTTGGGAAGACTTGTAGATAGAGCATGAATAGAGTGCAGTTTGATGTGGTGTGGCTGATTGCAAAGGAATCCCGATGTAGTTTGCAGTGTGGCTTAGTGTACCCTGTAGTCATAAAGTCATATCCATTGAAAACATCAGGACTAAAGTAGGTGTTTCATGTTAAGACCTGGACTTGGCTCTTCCAGCCAAAAGCAGGTGGTCTTTGTACCATTCATCGCTTGCCATTTGCAAAACTTTGTAAGGTACATTTGGGGATAGTGGGGGTGGGAGGTGGCAGTATATGCAACATTTATCAAACCTCCATAGTATTAAGAGGAAAGGTGGTTTCAGAAAAAGAAATCCTTTGCATTTCTTCCCCATTTTGACAAAATCCAAACTAAAGCTTCAGTTATGTAGACCCTCTCAGATCTGATATCTTTTCAGGATATAAATAGTACATGTAAGAAAGGAAGTAGGGTAATTATTATAAAATTAGAGAAATAAATTTAGTCAGTCAAAATCCTGGGCCGCTTTGCCATTTAAAATTGTGTGTAAAGTTTAGAACTCTCGTTAATCGGACTGTATCATAAAACTGAAAGTGTGAAGAACAAAGACCTCAGAATTCTTGCTCGGCTTTAGAGGATCATGTTCAGGGACAGGACTCTAATTGAAATGAGGAGTAGACACCAATGGATATTTTACTGTCCGTTATGTCAGTTGTACAGTTTTGAACTCCATTGTGGGGAATGTCAATGGTCCCTCACTTGTCCAGGGTAACTAAGAGATGAAGAGTTGAGGGGAGGCACTGCGGTGCAGCTTATTGTGGCTGTTTAGTGGTGGTATTTCCTGGAAGGCAAGTTAATGGTGAAATGGAAGGCCCTTTCCTTTTATGTCCCTTTTGGTCTGATATTTTCCATTGTTGACTGCAGGTTGAAATAGCTCAAAATAAAACCAGAAAGTAAAGCTGCAGGTAAAAACTCTGTTTTGCCTATGCCAAATAAAATAGAAAAACTGGACTTCTGGCTTTTCAACATCGATTGCAGTGGGTACTATGGAAGATTCTTCTAATCAGGCACTTCTGGAGAAATTCATGATGTGTAATCAAGAAATAACCACAGCCTAGAAGCTGATCTTTTAAGGAGAGCTTCCTTGTTTGTGTTTTCTTCTCTCCTCCTGTTTTGGAGGATTAGATGTAAATGCTCCTTTGTAAAGTTACCCCATCACCTATTTTCTTTAGCCTATCCTCATGTATCCCACTGACTTTTATCTCTGGCTTCTCTTTGTCCATGGGAGCTTTTTTCTCTGCCCATAAACATACTCAAATCTACTTTTTTCTTTAAAAGCAACCATCCATCCAGCCCAGAAAACCTTCCTCAATCTCCAACTCCTTTACCGCCTCTCCTTATCTTGAAGTCTAAATTCACCAGAAGTCTAGTCTGACTTTTTTTCCCTATGGCTTCACCTTTCTCTCTCTCCCAAGTCATTTCCAAACCAGCTTGCATATTCACCTCTCTACCAAAGGTAAAAAATGACCTCAGATATCCCATTTACATTCTTCCTGAGTTCTGAGGCATTGACATGTGAATCTCTTCCTCTTTCTTGGAATTCTCATTCCTGGGTTTTGCTTTTTCTCAGTCCTTCTTGCTGGCTCAATCTTCTTTGGACTGTCCTTGGAATCTGGTGTTTTCCAGGTTCTGCCCTCTCTCTCTTCTCTGGCTTTCAGATAATAGCGTGGCATTTATTCATTTCTGGTACTATGCTAAAACCAGAGACACAAGGATGACTAAACATCACCACCTATTAGGAATCTTTGGACACATTAACATTCCAGAGCCTCAATTTTCTCATCTAAAAATGGGTCATAAATACTTCAGGTCCAGACCTACATTTGCAATTCCCCATGGTGCAGCCCCGGCTATGAGCCTATCGTGACCAAAAACAAATGCTCAATATCCCCCTTGCACAATCTTTACCTCTGTCAATAATTCCTCCCATGGCTAATGGTAGTAACATTCCTCTAGTCTAGACATGAGCTAGAAACCTGGGAATCATCTTTTGTTTCCCTTTCCCTCAACCTCTGCATCCAATAAATCTCCAAGCCTACCACTTATCTATCAGAAATATTGCTTTAAAACCTGCCACTTCATTGCCCCACCCAGACCTCCTCATTTCTCCCCTGGCCAGTACTACCATAGCCTTTGTTCTCCTTTCCTTCTTCTAGGTTCTACACCAACTCCAAAATTCATTCTCCACCATGCTGCAGGAGTGACTGTTTAAAAGCAATACTTTGATCACATCTTATCTGCTCTAAAAGACTTCAGTGGCTCCTGCTGTCTATAGGATAAAGTTCAAGCATTTGTAAAACACTTCCTGTTTTGTCCACAACCTCCTGGTGTGGTCTCACACTGAGTCCTCCTTCCTTTACCCAGTCACCTCTCATTTTAGCCACAAGGGTTACTGGACTTTCCCGAGAGGAGTTAGGTCCCTGTGCCACGGTTTATGTTGTTCATTCTGTTTGCAGCACTTTTCTCCTATTCCCCCACATGGGACATCCTCCTGGATTTCAAAACATGTTCCAAAGTCCTCTTCTTCCCCGAGGCCTTCTTTGAGCCTTCTCTGGAGGAATAAATCCTTCTCTATTCTTTCTGTGCTCACACAACTTTGCTTCCCTGTTCTCTTTGCCACCTTATCAGATCGCATTCATAGATGTGGGGGTTATCTTATCTGCTTATTGAGCAAGGACTGCACCTCAGGCTTTTGACCATCCCGGGAGCTTATCATGGTTCCATGGCCAGAACTCAACAAATATGTGTAGCAAGAAGAGAGTAATAAAAAAAAAAAAAAAAAAAGAAGACTGCAGAATGCCAGCAGGTCCAGGGTTATATGGCAAAGCCAGCCTTGTGTTGGTTTGAACACTAAAGCAATGTTTGTTTCTGTTACCAGCAGATCCCAGAATATTCACCACTTCAATCCTATATCCTGTGACCCTCAACCTGGAGTCAAAGGAGCAAAGCCATGAAGAGAACCATTTTGTCCACATGGGGGCAGCACAGGCACTTCCACAATCTTATCCGAGGTCCCCAGGTTTCTCACCTCAAGGGTCCATTATAGCCAGACCCAACTTTTCCTTGCCTGAGCTCCAAACTCAAGAGGCTTCACGCCTCCTCCACCACCTTCTTCTGGGCTATAGAAGGCATTAATTTTAAGGTGATTTTAAAAAACCATGTGTGGAGGTTCATCATAAATTGCTTGCCCCCAAGCGCTGGAGTAAGTTTCAATCATTCACCGTGTTCCTGAATAATGAAGAAGCTTCTCCACCGAAACAACACTATCATACACCCAGACTGGCAACGCCTTTTTCTGTGGGTCCCTAGAAGTGTTCGATGAGCTCTAAGGGGAGTCAGATCCAGATCTCATGCTCTCTGGAGTTTATGCTGGTTGGAGTGGGTGATTACTCCCAGGCCCAGGGGTAGCACCAGCGTACCTAGCATCCACAGTCATATTAACTTTTCCACAGGGATTTTCTTTCTACTGCATTCCTACTTTTAAGAGCAGGCAGGCACAGCTGCGACAGTTTGCCATTCCTTTCCACTTGTTTCCAATAATGCCTCTTTAGTTACTTTGTTAAAAGATTCTCGACTGAGATTTTTCTTGCTTTCTATCTTCTGAAGTGTTTATTACTAAAAGATTCAACTTTCAGATTCTCTGAAGAAAATTCTTTCCTAGGAAAGGTAAGAGGTAGAAGAGGTAGCTAAAATTAGTTTCTTTTTTGGCTCTGCAAAAGCGATTGCAGCAATGGCAATAGTTGGCTGCAATAACTTAACAAATGGCCTCAGAAATGAGCTCTTCACTGGAATTTGAAAGAACTCTCCGTGAATCCTGTTTTATAATTACTGCCTAATTCTAATGGGACACTCTAAAGCTTGACTGTCTCCCAGTTTCATTCCTCAGGTGAGCCCTCTGGTTAACTTTGTCCAATTTGACACATCGGCACTGAACTCTCACCCACAGTTTACGGGCTGATGACTGTTTAATTACACCTGCCAGCCTTCAGCAATCTCAATGATTAAGAATTGCAATACTGTGTCCTATTAATCTGCCTGGATTCCTTTCCATCTAAGGAAGTCAAAGAGTTTTTTGTTAATTTTTGATGTACTTAGTGGAACTTGATAGAGAGCGTCAGAAGAAAATGGAGTTAAGAGGATGATAATTGACCTCGCCAGGATCATTCTAAGTCAGCAGCAATTGGAGTAAGAATTTGGAGATTTGGGCAGCCTTTTTTGTTTAGTTAAAATTAGCTTTGGCCATAAAATCTAAAGCACACTATCATTATACAGGTTCGACTTGTCTTTGCTGTGTGCTCTGCATATATTCACGAAATACTTCACCTCCACAGTTAGCACTTTCATCTCTAAAATGCAGAGAGCAGGTCGGGTGCACGGTGGCTCATTCCTGTAATCCCAGCACTTTGGGAGGCCAAAGCAGGCGGATCACCTGAGGTGAGGAGTTCAAGACCAGCCTGGCCAACATGGTGAAACCCCGTCTCTACTAAAATGCAAAAATTAGCCAAGCGTGTTTCTCGCTCCTGTAGTCCCAGATACTCAGGAGACTGAGGAAGGAGAATTGCTTGAACCCTGGAGGTAGTGGAGGTTGCAGTGAGCCGAGATTGCAGCCACTGCACTCCAGCCTGGGCGATAAAGCGAGACTCCATCTCAAAAAAGAAAAAAAAAAAAAATGCAGAGAGCACAGGAGAGCTGGACCAAAGTTTGTCTACAAATTTCCAGTAAATCTTGGAGATCTTTGTCTTTTCCAAACAACAGGACCCACCAAGATCACAGAAGAGTCTGTGGCTAAGGAATTTAGAAATAGAATGTTATAATTTATACTTTTCCTAGGAAAGTCTTTGTTGTAAATAAGGTTGCATGCTCCATTGACATGGAAAGAAAAGGGGAAGGAATGAGGAATATCAGTGATCCAGAGTCTAATTAATGTTGCCACCAGTTTTTGCATAATTAACAGTACATTTCTATTCTTTAATAAAATTGATAAGATTCTACCAAGTTCATTGTTTCTGAAGTTGGGAAATGGGAGGTGGCCCTGGGGATAGGGAGGAGAAAGGTGATTATGCAAGTACATGCCTCCCCAGATTGATCAGGTAACATGCACCTGCTAATGGGGATAAATATTAGGAGATGAGGAAATGGATACAAGTAAGTGCTTTTTCCAAAAACAGAGAAACCAAACTAGTGACCATAGGCAGAACTTGCTTCCAATGTTTGCACTCTGATACTGAAAGGTAACTGGACCTATGCATAAAATGTGACACCAATCTGATCATCTAGGTAGCCTGAAGATAGTATGTATTTTGGGGAGATTATTCTATTTCTAGTGCCCTGGAGGATTTCCCAAATTGTTCAGCTAAATGTAGGTTGTCCCTTTAATTACCTCTTTACCATCACCACTCCATTACTGCCTCTGAATGATGACTTTGTGCATTTTTCACTTAAGGGTAATGAACTGCTCTCTTAATATAGTTCCATCATTCAACTTTGTTCTAGGGAGTTTCTTTATAGACAATTTTTATTTTAATCAGAAGTGAATGGGACTATTGCCTTTAAAGTGGACCATCTGTGGGTTTACCAGGAAATTTATTAACTTTGATCTTTATTCAATTTAACTTTCTGCCAGAGCTTCCAGTAAAGTTCTTTCAAGCCTGCAGAAAGCAGAGCTCAGAGCTCAGAAAGTGGGCTCTGTGGGAGGGGGAGAGGGGAGGATAAGAGAAGGGAGTGTGTGGATACAGACTGCAATCCCAGTTTCAGCTGAGGTGGCAGTGGGAAGCTGGGAACATTATTCTGGAAGATCCTGGAGCAAGTCCTCAACTTGACTCCAGTTCGAGACTCCTCTGGGCTAGCAAGGTAATATATATGTATTTTTTTAAGAGATGGGATCTTGCTCTGTTGCCTAGGCTGGAGTGCAGTGGAGCCCTCACAACCCACCGCAGCCTTGAATTCTTGGGCTCAATTGATCCTCCCGCTTCAGCCTCCTGAGAAGCTGGGACTACATGTGTGTACCACCATGCCCAGCTAATTTATTTTTATTTTTGTTTTTTTTTTTTAGAGATGGGGGTCTCATTCTGTTGACCAGACTGGTCTTGAACTCTTGGCTTCAAGTGAACCTCCCACCTCAGCCTCCCAAAGTGCTGGGATTACAAGCGTGAGCTACCGTGCCTGGCCTAGCAAGGTAATTTTAAACAGACACTGCCTTACAAATGATACAGCCTCAAAAGCCCTGATGCCAGCCTGGGCTGAATGTGATGAGCGTGAGGACTGATCCAGGCACTACCCAGTTCTGCAACAAAACAGGGAGACAGGTGGGGAGTATCCACAATGCTGTGGATGGATTGGGCAGCAGGCAGAGGCTTCTGGCTTGTAGCTCATGCAGACCACTGCACAAGCTCTGCTCTTACAGCTTCCAAATTACTTTTCTGGCCTTTGAAGTGGAGCAATTTAGGATGCCTGCAGATCCTCCCCTGTTTAACAAATGCTCCCTGCTCTCAGTCCAGGGACCCTCACTCTTCCTGTCCTCTAACTCAGGACAGATTCCTGTCTACTATAGGTAGACAGGAAATCTTTTTGGATATCCAGGAAGATGGATATCCAAACTTCCCCAAGATCCTAGTCTATTTCCTTCCTTCCTTCCTTCCCTCCTTTCTTTTTTCTCTTTTCTTTTCTCTTTCTTTCTTCCTTCCTTTCTCTTTCTTTCTTTCTTTCTTTCTTCTTTCCTTCCTTCCTTCTTTTCTTTCTTTTTCAACTTTATTGGGGTAAGTGATTTATAGTAAATGGCAGAGATTTAGTGTGTGGTTTCACAAGTTTTGACATATGTGCTTACCCAGGAAACCACCACCTCAGTCAAGATAATGAACATTTCCTTCACCCCTAAAGTTTCATAGTTGCCCCCTTTGTAAAACCTCCTTCTTTTTGCCCCATCCCCAGTCTGCTTTCTGTGACTATAGATTACTCTGCGGTTTCTAGGATTTTATGAAAATGAAATCATCTCTTCTTGTCTGATTTCTTTCACCTAGCATAAATATTTTGAGATTCATGCATGTTGCTGCATGTATCAATAATTCATTCCTTTTTACTCCTGAGGAGTAATCCACTGTATGGACCAATCACAATTTGTTAATCCATTGAGGAATCATTCCTTCTGTTTTGTTTTATAAGATCATGAAGCGTTAGATGTGTAAGGGGCGTTATACGTCACTTAATCTAAGAAAATCATCAGTTATCTGTAGTTATCGATCTACAGATTAGGTAACTGAAGCCAGAACACTACTTAAGAATTTCCCTGGAAATTGTTTAAAATTGAGATTCATACCTCTTCCTGCCATGTGATTCCGATGGTGGAGTGAATCCTGGGATTCTGCAGTTTTAGCAACAGCCTCTGGTGATTCTAATCCAGATATATGGTCTACTATACTTAAAACACCAAATTATTTAAATATTGAGGTCGTAGAAGGTTAGGAACAAAGGCTGGATTTAAATCCACAATTTTTGATTTCTAAGTTTAGGGCTCTTTCTACTACGTTATGTCAACCCCAAATAACATCAGACACATGGAAGCCTGACGCTGTCTGCTAGTGTAAATCTCTTTGTTTTCTCATCAAAAAATGCCACAGCTCGATTCCAAGCTACATTCTTGTGTTTCCAGAAGAGGGCACTGATAAATCCTTTCTTTAATGCACGTATTTCTTTCTCTTTCTCTGTCTCCCCACCCCCTCTCTCCTCCCTTCTTTCTTCCTCTGCTTGTTTTTGTTTTGTTTTGTTTTGGTTTGGTTTTTTTGTGGGTTTTTTTTTCTGGTCATCAAAGTTGCAAATATGAAAAGCAACAAAGTGAGACGTGGGAAAATTAGTTTACTTTAATAAAAAGCCAAAGACCCTGGAGAAATTTCTTGACGTCATTACATTTTTAATAAAACCTTGCCTGTAAGTGCTGTCACTTACTGGCTTCCAGTCACTAATTTTATGAGTCAGGACTTTCTCTCAGTGACTTCCTCAAAATTATAGGAATAGGAGGGGCTGGACAGAACATGAAGAAGTAAGAATGCTGAAAATGTAACCAGAGCTGAAGAAACGTTGACCTTTAGGAACAACAATGACAAAAAATGTCATCTAGTTATCTTACTCCCTATCTCTTTCCCTTGGGTAGTTAGGGAGGAAGCCATAAGCCTAACTTGGTATATATATATATTTTTTCCCTTAAGTTATTATAATTCCAGTGACCCTTGGGCTGACTTCCTCCAAACTCTGAAAATTTGAACTCAGGCAGTGGGGCCTGAACCCTTACTTGATACCTGGTGTCTGAGAATGTTGTTTCTAAGCAAGGATATCAAGATTGTGAAAAACCAAGCAGTAACATATCAAGTGAAAGAAGGGACATGAGTCCAACTCAAGCTGTCAGAAAAATTTAATTCATCTTTGATAGTTTGGGCATTTTCCTAACAATATTTTTATGACAAATTGGGTAATTCAAATGTGCTGGCTACCTTTGAAGCCCTAGAATGAAAGTGAGGTTTTGCCTCATGAGATAAAATAAAACAAGGCTTTGAGAATTCAATCGCCCCCCCCACCCCGGGTAGAATTGTGAGAAGGCACACTGTGTCCCTAGGATCCTCAGACTCACTTCTTTGAAACCTTTTCTTTCCCCACTCTTACCAGGTTTGGGGGCTCCATTGCTCTCCTCATTGGATCCTTAGCATGAGTTACACAGAGTCTTACTATCCTATGCTGTCTACATTTGCATTTGAACATTAATTGTGGCAATGACAAGCTTTGTCTTTGAGTCACAAGGCTTGGAAATAAGACAGAAGATTGGTAATTAGAAGTTCTAATCTGTGTTCATCTACTTATCACTTGTGGGCCCTTAGGCGAGTCATTTAACCTTTATGAGTCTATTTTCTCATGTGTTAAATAGTAACGATAATAGTAATATGCACATCTGAGAGTGGCTATAGGGATCAGAGATTAGTTATATAAAGTACCTGGTCCATAAAGGGTAGTTAAAGGCATGTCGGCCATGCGGGTGTCAGGCATGCAGATGATGGAAAATTTGGGACTTCTCCTATTGACAAGGGGACTTTTCTAGTACAACTGAAACTGGCTTATTAGAATGGAGAGTGGTAGCTGCCTACTCAATTAGGGTGGGCCTATGTGTTTTGCCCTAATGCCTCATGTCTACCTAATTTCTCTTTGTGTCCATTGTAATCATGGAGCCCGAATCTTTGGATCATTTATGAGAGTCATAAATCTATCTGGGTGAAAGTGGAATTGAGAAGAGACTCCAATGTATTTGTGAGACCGGGTACTTAAGGGTTGCTACATTTGAAACACAATTATAGAATACATACATATACAGAATGGCAAATGATTTCCACAAGTTTGACAAGGAAACTAATCTTATTATTTTATGGTCGCACTTCTGTGACAATGCAACTTAATTTTGCCAAAATGTATGTCTATGTTTATGCACATATACATGCTCCTCAATGGCCTATTTCTATACTCACCCAAATTATATATAATCACAAAAAACTGTCTTTTTTACAATCCAGTTTGTTATTTCTTGCACTTCTTAAAGGCAGAAACATTCATTGTGATTTCTGTTCTCAGATAATGAGAAGCTGTGATAGACATTAACAGAAGAGGCTTCGAGTGGAAAGTTCTCCCAGATTTTCTCACTGCCTCTCTCCAAATTTGATATGCTGTAATATTTTTAGTCTTATTATTACAGTGTCAGGGTGGAGATGAATCATATTGAGAGGAAGAGATAAAGTTTTAGACTCTAAAAGTGTGTAAACAGCCATCAAGGGAAATTCTGAAGCATCCTAGTGCTTGGGGAAGGTTTAAGGAGTTTATTCTTGGCACCGTTGCCTATAATCCATAATTAGCAACCCATTGATATGGTATTTGTTAAATTCCTACATTGTAGGTTAGGACTATTGAAATTGCAGTAGACCAGTGGGAAAACAGACTACAATATTCACACTGGCATAGATTTCAGTCTCTGGGAGTAGGTAGTTTGCCTGAAGCCAGAGAGTTCTTAGGAATGAATAACCTCATTAGCCCCAGGGGACTGGATCTCTATACTTTGTAGAGTGGTACAGTTGCTGGAACATCTGCCAATGGGCACCTGCCTTAGTGGAAAGAGAATTATTTTTTTGTAGGCATTAAAGCTCAGAATAATTCAAAAACACTCCTCCAGGTACTGAACAACTATTTATCAATCTTACAGATGGAATTATTGCTGTCTCTGCCCAAAAGCCTTTGTTGACGTCTCCTTCTAATCAGTCAGCTCAGGGTTTAATCTGGTTAATCCCACAGAGCAATGGAGTTCTTTTTCTTCCATAGCTTTTCCTTAGTCCAAGGAGAAGGAAGAAATATTTAGATTCGTGAGAGGTCTGTGTTCTCCAGCACACTGCTGCAGTATCAGAAATACGTGGCAAAAATGAAGCAACTTGTTTTCCTTCTTCAAGGGGTAGATGAGAAATAGCTGCAGTTTTTCAAACTCTGGAAAACTATGTATGTTTCTGCTGCATGGTATAACTGACTGTCAGGTGTGGATCAGAAGTTAGTTGATGATGATAATGAAGTATGTCATTATTTCCCCATTCCTAGAAGTGCTCAGTGTGAGCAGATAGTAGATCCAAAGCATAGAGTAATTAAGACCAGGCCCTAATAAAACTCAGATCAGAAGGTTGTCTTAGCTCTACCTATCAACTTCTTTTTCTATCAATTAAAATATGTGTGGAATGTAATGGTAATCTGAGTCATATCAGTGGCATGAAAGAGAGGAAAAAAGGATGGATTCAGAGATACTAAAAAGGTAGTCTCAGGAGGATTTGGTGACTGTGTTAGTTTCCTAGTGCTGTCACAACAAATTACTCCAAACATGGGGCCTAAAACAACAGACATTTATTCTTTCCTAGTTCTGGAGGCCAGAAGTCTGAAATCAAGGTGCCAGCAAAGCATGTCCTTTAAAGGACCTGGGTGAGAATCCTTCCTCATCTCTTCAGCTTCCTGTGAGCCTCTTAAGTCTTCCTTGGCTTATAGCTGAGTAACTCCAACCTTTGCCCCTGTCTTTCTTCACATGGCCTTCTCCTCCTTCTCTGCCTTCTTTCCATGTGAAATCTCCTTCTTTCTTTCTCTTATAAGGAAGCTTGTCACTGCATTTAGGGACTATCCAGATAATCCAGGATGATCTCATCTCAAGATCCTTAACTCAAGGTCCCATTTCCCAAGTAAGGTTCTATTAACAAGTTTGGGATTAGGACATGGAGGGTACCATTTAACTCACCACAGTAACTACATGAACGTATTTGTTTGATTAAGGAGTTCTAATAAGGATGAATCCCAAATATCTGGTCAGGACAGATGGTAAGATTGTGGTGGCAAATACCCAGAAGAGGAAACATTTGAGGAGATGCTGGTTTTCTCATTTAGTTTTAGACACTGAGTTTAAGGTGGGGGATAGAGGAAGCAGAAATTGACTTCACCATTTTGTCTCGTATTAACCCAGCCTTGAGATTTACAAGAATGCTGTCAATGTTTTTCAACTAGCACACATGCAAATAGATAAAGGCTACAGCTATTCCTGAGTTGGGCCTTAGATTATTCTATGTCTTTGTAAAATTTTACTTTCAGAATACTTTGAGATAAACAGTGTGATTTATGAACAAAATTAATTTTTCCTTTATATCCTAACAGCAGTTAGTATTTGAAGTATCCTGATCAGGAATACACACTTCAGGCATGATTACCAAGCACTTCAAATATTGCCATGGAAATCTGCTCATAAGGACTTGATAATTAGCATAAGAGAGGTAAAAATAATTTTTCACTAATGAAAAGATGGGTGTTGGACATATGTATTGACTCTCATGTCCCACCACTGTTGCATGAAAACTTATGGGAAGCTGACAAGCCCAGCCACCGAGTTCCAGTTCCTTCAGAGATGCCCTCAGCATAGAGCTCATTAGTCCGGGGTCCCACACGTCACAGAACACCATTGCCTGATCAGAATGTTGCCTGTTCCCATCATTAAACATTATGGCATCTGCCTTGGAGTGAGACTTTTACACACACACACACACACACACACACACACACACACATACCTCTGGATGGGGGGAGACAGACTTCTGGTGATTTAGAACTGATACTAACTGCTACATCAAAATTGGAGGACTAAGGCGTAATTGTTATTTGATATTTGCTTCTTCAAATAAATAGTATTCTTGATAATTCAAATAATAGTTATTATTGGAAAAATAATAATTTCAAAAATCCAATTTATTAAACCTGTGTGATTTGAGAGAGTTACAACAGTATTTCATGGGTTGAGAAACCACAAAATGGATCAGTTCTAGTAATTTAATAGTGCTGCTGATTCTGTATATCATCAAGTCACCACTGGGTTTATACTTCGGAAACTGTCTATATTTTATTGCAAAAAATGAAGGGAATTTATTCAAGAGAGACCATACAAGTATTATAAATGTATAATAAGGGTAAAATTCTTTAACTAAAACATTTTATGTTTCCACGATTACAATTCGCATGTGGAAGAGAAAGTAGCTTTCATAAAGGAGGGAAATGTGTTGGTTTTAGGGAAGAATACAAGCAAAAATTGTGAAACATTAGCAACCTGTTTATAACTTTTAACTAAATCTGATTTTCTCCCTATTTTTGGTAAAGGAATTAAAGACTAACCAGAAATAGAAAACATGTCAAAACTTTTTATTGGAGTTATCCTTCTAAATAAACATGTAGCCATGTGTGGTGCCATGCACCTGTGTCCTAGCTAATCAGGAGGCTGAGGCCAGAGGATTACTTGAACCCAGAAGTTTGAGGCTACGGTTGCTAGGATCACACCACTGCACTGAATGACAGAGCAAGATCTTGTCTCAAATATGTATATTGAGACACATACACACACACACACACACACGTAATAACTAAAAGGTAACCATTTGGGATTGAGATTTCTCTTCAAATAGAGTCAGTAAATGTCACATAGTTGCCTAAATCTGAGTTAGGTCTGACACTGAACAATGGAAGAGGCTCTTGGCCAGAAAATTTTACTCAAATGGGAAGAAGAAAGGAGGGAAGATGAGGAAACAGGGCAAAGGAAAGATAACAAAGCCGGTGAGAATACTCGATTCTTTTCTTGTAATCATGAACTCATAGAATCGTAGCAGCAGAGGTTC
This sequence comes from Pongo pygmaeus, assembly GCF_028885625.2. Classification (NCBI taxonomy): domain Eukaryota; kingdom Metazoa; phylum Chordata; class Mammalia; order Primates; family Hominidae; genus Pongo; species Pongo pygmaeus. The sequence continues at coordinate 91,571,203 of NC_072384.2, forward strand.
CATAGAGGTCACCTAATTCCTGTTCCTCAACTGTATTGTAGATAGCAGTCACCTGGTTTACCTCTACTTAAGGCAGTATTTACAATTCACACTGCTCTAATTGTTAGAATGCTTTACCTCACACTGAGCAGAACTACCTTTCTTAGATTTGATGGGTTCTGGTTCTGTCCTCTGGAAAACATGGAATAATTCTTCTCCCTCTTTGGCCTGACAACATTTCAAATGTTTAAAGACAGCTGCCATCTCCCTTCTGTATTTTAAAATAAATGGATAATCAGGGACAGTTATAATCACCTGAGATTTGTATGACAGGGACATTCTGGGGAGTTTCACACCAGCTCTATCCAGACAATCTAAGCAGAACAACCTGACAGCTATAGAAGAGGCCCCAATATAGATTTACTGTCCTGATCTCAGTTTCCTGGCCAAAAGTCTTAAGAATATGAAATGCTAATGCTATTTTGAGTACTTTGTTCTCAAGTGAAAGCTAAATTAAATCTCATGGTCATGAATTGTGATACGATTTTAAAATGGCTGTTTTCATTCATTATTAGCCCAATTTTACATCCTTGGTTTTGTGATGTAAAAAGAATGAATTCAGTTCAACTAAAAGATCAGCCTGATGTTTTGTCAAATACTTAGATCAACAACAAGTGATTATTGCATATTTAATTTTCTTTTCTAGAATCACAGAGACACAGCTTAACAGTAATTTGCAGTTTTGAATGTAAGATGGCAGGTATGAAAATCACGCAACAAACATTGTTTTTTGGATATCTAATTGTGTTGTCTGTAATTTACTTTTAAAATACTTTAACGTAGTGATTTAGTTTTAGTGTACAGTGTTAGCGTACGGTTCTGTTCAGGTGAAGGTTGGTTACCATTTGGAGTACCTGACTGGGAATATACCCTAATTGGGAATACTGGGAATGGTTATGCAACACTGGAGAGACATGAGTCAGAGACACTTCAGCAAGTTTTCTTCTTAAGTTTTGATCAACACCAGAGATTTTGTTAATGGCTAAATTACTAGAAATATGTTTATGTTTGTTAGAAATTATTTCTGTAATGATAAAATTAGTAATGATAAAGAAATGTGGATTTTCTGAACATATTACACAGAAATTCCTGTCTTTGCATGCACAGGACATAATATTTTTAAAGTCCCAATACTTAACAGCTTTCAGAATGGCACTGCTGACTTCTGACTGAACCAGTAGATAATTTCTATTTGATTTGAAAAATCTGACCATTTCTATTAAAAAATGAGGTAAATCCTGCCACTATAATAAACCTTTTCATTCAAGAAGCCATCAGAGCACATAAAAAGGTAGAGATGTGGGACTTCCTCAAGCTTACAGGACAGATTCTATGACTGCTTTTGTGCCTACTGGTCTGTGGCAGAATGCCATTTGAGACTTCTTTCCATTGTATCATTCCGCCTGGTAGCCAGGATTTAGAAGAAAAGACCTATGGCTCTCATCTACCTATAGTTATGAAAGGTGTGTTAAATTGGATTATTGTTTAAAAATACTGTGTAAAAAGAACACTTCCTCATCCTTTGACTTTAGGATGAACACAGAGCATGCTTTGCCCAATGTGATGTTGTGACAAAGGCAGGGATTAAAAATGGGCTTGTTCAGTAGGCTTGCCCTCTTGCATCTCTGCTAAGACCATGATAGAAACATGTTCTAGGTGCCCTTCTGGTCCAAGAAAGATGAAAAACACATGGAGCAGACTTGGATCTCAACTGCAGCTCAGAATCACTCAGCTGAAATCAGCTGGGTGGTTGTTTGATATGCAGCAATCACTGACTGGTATTCAAGGCTGCCAATATTTATCCCCCAAACCTAATGATCACGAATACTCAAATTAGACTAAGTAGTAGACAATTTTCAAATAATGCTTCATTTAATTCTCACAACAAATCTGGGAGGTAGACATTATTTTTTCTATTGTATAGATAAAGCAATCAAGGCTAAGAGAGATAAAAACAATTTGGACCAAATCACACCACTAGGAGAAATAGAAGGAGAATTAGCTCTAATCAGATTGTAGAGTACATCCTCTTCCATTACACTGCATTGCTCACTCATACTGATTTGCTTAGATTAAATTGAACTTTTTAGATAAAGATGTATCCATACATGCAGCAAGAGAGATAACAACTGAACACATAATCCAATGAGGGTCATTCATGTGCACGCTTACTCAGCCAACTCACCTTTAATGGGCACCTACTATGTGCCAGTGCATTGTAGTATGTCCTAGGGATTTAATGATTAAGTATGATAGACATTGTCCCTGTCCTCACAGGGCATCTAATCTTATTATGGATGTGTTTAATATATACATGCTTAAAATTTTGTTTGTGATGTCAGAATTTGGCCTAATTTTACACTGTGTATATAAACAACAGCCCCAGACAAAGGAAACTCTGTTCCTGATGGAGTGACTTTTCAGGTGGTAACTACTATTTGGAATGCAATAACAACTATGCTCAGAAATGCATTCAACTACTAAATGCATCTGAGGGTTGTTCTTCCACACAATGTTCTGGTATACTACAGGTCAGAGAGTTGGAGAATAACAAAATTACTCCTACTGTTCTATGGGGGGGGGGGAATAAAAGCAATAGGATATTATAATGCTTATTAATAAACATTATTAAACTCAGACAATTTCTGAAGTTTAGAATAAAAATAATTAATCTACTGAAAGAATGGTAAACCAGAAAAGATTAAAAATTATAATTAAAGAATGAAAATGACATTTGGTATCAGAGTCATCTCAGCAGACTATCGGAACAGTGCACTAAACCAAGTGATTTATTTCTACCATAATAATGGTATTTACTGTAATACAATGGCATACTAGAAATCTAATTGCAACCTGTCAAGGATTAAAAAAACCACAGTTATAATTTGAAAATACAGGAAGAATAGATATGATCTGTATTTTTAAAGGAATGTGGCAATGCTACTATATGGTTCAATTTTCAGATATCAGGATTTAATATAATAAGAAAAGACAGAGAAAATGAAAATTAGGGAAACTTTTGAATAGGTGCTTTAAGAAGGGGATTTGCAACCGATTGGAAACAGGCTGATTTTGATTACATTTTAATGTGAGATAAAGTAAAGATGGGGTAAATCCAAAGTAAAACATAATTATAAGTTTCTACATAATCCCTGGCAAAATATTAAAGATTAGATTTCAGAATTGTGTTAGTAGTTCCATACAACTTTTACTATTCATAGTTACTCATTGTACATTAAGCATTGTCAGAAACAAAAAATATATTCATAAATGGAAATAATAAAAAAGATATTTAATAAGACATCTGGATTTTACAGTTTTGCCTTTTCTGAAATAAAAGAAAAAATAAATAAACACAATAGAAAGCAATCTAAATACTAGAGTATAAGTGAGGCAACAGAATGATATGAATTCATTTTTAAATAGAAAAAAATTAAGTGCAAAGTACTTTATTAAAAAAGCATGAACACATCATTTTATATACTATCCCCTGATTTATTTTCACAATGTCTTATGTGTGTATATGTATATTACACACACACACACTCACACACACACAAGTCCCATGGGAGCACATCTGAATGGGTATGCATAATGAGTCATGGAGGTTAATTGGCCAAAAACTTGGGTAAGTAGTCCTATTTCCACAATGGCCGAAAAAGATGAGCATCATTCATTCTAACATACACATAACCCTCAAACGTGATCAGAAAAATCAACAGCTCTTAACTTAAATACTGATAATCGATAGATTCACAGTACTGATACATAGGTGAGAATAATAGCTTCATTTCAGGTAAGTATAAGGGACTTGGGAATATCTGGTTATGAAGAGTCTAAGATTGAAAATAAGTGTTGATAGAAACTGTTCATGGAATGTGGCCACCATCCATTCTATATTCTGAGAAACAATGTGGTAATAATCTGGTGATTTTGGTCTTTTTTGTCTGTTTGTCCCAAGTACAGAAGTTGATGGACATACACAAAATAAACTTCTGCTAAAAACCTTGATGAGTGATAAAGGCCATCTGCCAGCAGCTGGTGAAGTGTACTTTGACAGGCTGTATATTGCAGAGAGAGAGGGAGAGAGAGAGAGAGACTATTAGAAGATATTTTCAGAAATAGTTGTGGATTTTTTGTAAATGAAATTAAAACATAAAACACAGAAGGCATATAGTAGGGAAATAAAAGTCAAAATTGCATTCCTAAAGTACTGTCATCTCTGAGGAAATTGTATTAGCTTTATCCATCTCAAAGTATTTTTCTGAAGTATGTAATTAAATAACAATAATATTGACTTCTATTTAAGGATATGTTACTATATTATTATGTTACTTTGCTGAATTCGTTATTAAAGATATTGACATTTGAGACGGTTAGAGTATTAGAAGGCATAGATCTGGCTATAAATTTATTATGTTTTAGAATAATATTTATTTTCTCTCTGATTATAATGGCACTACATTGTAAGGAATTTGGATCATAAGAATCACACACAAAAAACAGACAAATCTGTGCTCCTACCATACATTATAGGTGAGATTATAGGTGATTATAGGTGAGATTATAGGTGTCATAATTCTGGCATATTTCCTTCCGATAATTTTACTGCTGTATTTAAAAAATATATACATATTATATGTATAAATTTGTTTCCGGGGTTTTTCTTAATGTTACATTAGCAACATTTTCCTATGTGATTAAAATTTTTAATAAACATAATTTTTTTTTGAGTAGAGTCTTGCTCTGTCACCCAGGCTGGAGTGAAGAGTGCAGTGGCATGATCTTGGCTCACTGCAACCTCTGCCTCCCGGGTTCAAGCGATTCTCATGCCTCAGCTTCCCAAGTAGCTGGGACTATAGGCACACACCACCACGCCCCTCTAATTTTTGTATTTGTTTAGTAGAGATGGGGTTTCACCATGTTGGCCAGGCTGGTCTCGAACTCCTGACCTCAAGTGATCTGTCTGCCTTGGCCTCCCAAAGTGCTGGGATTACAGGTGTGAGCCACCATACCTGGTGAGAAACATAAGTTTTAATTGCTATGTAATATTCCATTACATAAATGAACTCTATATTTAGTGTTCTATTTATTTATATATTTAATTTTGTGACTTTAAATGACCTAAGAATTAACATGTTTGTATTTCAGAATATTTTTTAGCAAAGATCTTCACAATTGGAATTATTGAGTCAAAGGCTAAATGTTTAACATGAAGCTGTGGTAAATACTGGCTAGCTGTTTGCCAAACTTGCTTGATTTTCCTTCTGAGTACAGAGATAGGCTACATTTCTCAGCCTCCCTGGCAGTGAGGTGAGGACATGAGAATGAATTCTTCCTAAAGGAATGTGGCAGAAGTGATACAATCATGCACAATGCTTCCAGGTCTGGCCTAAAATTACCTCTTACACAATTCTCAAGGCTCTCTCTTTCCTTATTTACTGATGGTGTGTCAGTGCAGGGTGAGCTTGGAAGGCATTTGTGAAAGACGGCAGAGCATTTGTCAGGTTGTTTCTGAAGAACTGTGGGGCAGAATACCCTTCATTCCCACTGGCTTGAATTGATATCAGATTGAGAAATAAAATTCTATTATGTTAAGATACTGAGATTTGGGGGTTTATTCATTTTAGTGCTAGCATAATCTTAACTAATAGAGATATTAACATTGAAACTGGGGTACTACTCTGTAATAAAAACCTAAAATATGTGGAATCAGCATTGGGTAGTGAGGACATTAATATCAGAGGATAAGAAGATGGAGACTCATGTAATACAGTGGTAAAATATGTGTTAACTAGTCACAATAGGAAAGACATGGAGTCAACCTAAATGCCCATCAATGACAGATTGGTTAAAGAAAATGTGGTACATACACACCATGGAATACCACGCAGCCATAGAAAAGTACGAACTCATAGTCTTTTGTGGGAACATGAATGGAGCTAAACAGAAAACCAAATACCACATGTTCTCATTTACAAGTGGGAGCTAAATGATAAGAACTCATGGACACAAAGAAGGAAGCAACAGACACCAGGGTCTACTTGAGGGTGGAGAATGGGAGGAGGGAGAGGAGCAGAAAAGATAACTATTGGGTACTGGGCTTAATACCTGGGTGATGAATTAATCTGTACAACAAATCCCGTGACATGAGTTTGCCTATATAACAAACTTGCACATGTACCCCCAAACCTAAAATAAAAGTTAAAAAAGAAGTACGTAAAATAAAATACGTGTTAAAACTGTCACCAGAAATAGCATAAATGCAGCCAGGTACTCATTGAGCCTGTAGCTCTAGGGAAAGAGACTGGAAAACAGAATTTTGTGATATGTGTTGGTGGTTACTGGCTTCCATTAGGAAGGTATTAGAAGAAAAAAAAATGAATCAGTAAATAGCTTGACAGGTTCCAAGCAGAAATAAAAATAAATACAGAGAGAGAAGAAATTTGGGGCATCAAAGAGATTGAAACACCAACTGTTTCTAGATTCCAAACAATAGGAAATACAATTAAAGGTGTAGTTTTTTCTCCCAAACCGTATGACTTCAGGGATGCTGGCATCAAATTGGGTACATGTGAGAGAGGCATGAAGCTGAGGAAGCAAGGAAAGAAATAATGGATAATAGTTATGTTTGTGAAAGAACTTTGGGTAGGGTTCCACATAAGCCTGGACTTAAAAAGCCACTGACTGCCTGAGCCTTAAAATCATCCTTGAGCCCCCAAAGAGACAGAGAAGTTTCTTATCAAAAGCAGAATCAGAGTCAAGGAAAAGCACTCATTCACTCTCAAGTAGGGCCTTCGGGATTCATGCATGATTCCATTTACATGAGATATTCAAAAAAGGTACATCTATGGAAGCAGGAAGTAGATTAGTAGTTCCTCGGCATTAGGGTGAGAGTTACAAATAGGCGTGGGGGGCCTTTGCAGGGTGCTGGAAATATGCTAAAGCTGGATGGTGGTGAGAGTTGCACAACTGTGTGAATTTACTAAAAATCATTGAATTGTATAGTTCAAATAAGTACATTTTATGATATGTTAATTACATCTCAAAACAACCTTTTAAGATAAAAACCTGTGCTTGGATGGATCCAGAAGCCAGCCCAAGCGGCCGCCTACTTCTCTTGGACTGGGAGCTGACTCTGGTACTCTCTCTACTGGCAGGGTGCTGCCGACCCGATGTGCATGGATTTAATTGCAATGCAGAAATAGTCATGGGGAGATGTCCATTAACTGTAGCCCTATCACAGGGTGTCTGTAGCCCCACAGTGAGGTGTCTGTCTGTAGCCCTGCTGCAGGGTGTCTGGATTGGTGAGTATCCTAGGTGCTGCCAATGCCTCTTTCCTTCTCCCGACTGGTTCTGTAGCCCTCTGGTGGGGTGTCTGTAGCCCCATTGCGTGATGTCTGTTTGTAGCTTCACCATGGGGTGTCAGTGTCTATAGCCTCATTGCTGGGTGTCTGTTCAGCTCCTGGGGGTCTTGGCTCTTGCTAACTAGTAGGAAGATTCCTGATTTGGGAGATTTCTCCTCAATCAGGACGATTTTGAGGAGGTTTCTCAGACGGAGTAAAGGAGGATAGTTTGGAAGGGATACTCTTGGAGTTCTTGGTTGGGAATCTGATTTGGAAGGCCTTCTGTCCGCCTCATCTTTGTGTGTGTTTGCATATGTGGAAGGGATCTCAGAAGGGGTTGCTGATGGAAGTCCAGTAGGCCTAACTCAGAGAACCCTCCTTATTTGTCTGGTCACATGCAGTGATCCCTAAAGAAAGCTCAACAGGCCTGTCTCTTGGGGCCTGTGTCTGCTCTTCACCTTACCCAGAAACCCCACGTGAATTACCATTCGGAGGTCGTCCATCCCCACCTGCAATGGATCAAAGGCAACAGGGATCAACGGGAAAAAGTTTGAGCTTCGCCAGGTTGATACTGGGTGCTGAGAAAGGTGACTATGTTTGTTTTGATATATGTGTTTTGTTGGGATGGAAAATGTTAATTCGGTTCCCCATGCAGCCTGTTGGGCAGCATCTGGCAAAGTAAGAATATTTCTTATGGTTCCATAAAACAGGAAAGGGTGATTTTCTCTTGAAAAGTGACTTGAACCCTACAGCTATGGTGCAGTGAGCATGGTCATCAGAAGCCACTCCGTTCTGGAAGCTGTAGAGAAAGGGAGCCCGGAAACCTGGTATTCCGGCAAAAAGGATAAGAAATTCTTACCAGCCAAGTTTCTGGTCTCTCTCTCTCTCTCTCTGTCTGGGTAAACGGTAAATGTCACTATTTGTCTCTCTGCAAAGGTTTGATTAAGAAAAAGGATTTGTGAGACCCTAGTCTTAGGCGGTAGCAAATCTGGTGTACTTTGTGCTAAGAATTTGTCTTTCTGTATTCTGTAATGGAGAAAGGAGTATCACAAGATAGAATGTGGGTTTAGGACCCTTATAAGCCTGCTTTTCAAGCCAGCCTGTCAGGCTTATGAGTTACAAATTTTGCTACGGGTCTTTGAAACCAACACTGTATGAAATTTCTGTCTTGTTTTGTTTCCTTAAGAGCTTAACCTTTTGACTATGTGGGAATACTTTCTCTTGGTTTCCACCATCCAGAGGACAGGAATTTTGAGGTTCATGTCATAGTTAACCCTAAAAATTTTCTTGGGCAGTTAAAAGCCTTTGCAAGCTTCAAATTGGCTTCTCTAGGCTCCTTCTGGGAAGAGCAATAGAAAATGCTCATTGCTATAACTCAGTAGCTAAGGCTTTGCTTTTTGACAATGATGGCCTGGCTTCTATTCTTGGCTTCTGAAATGATTCCTTTCTGTGTTTTTTATTTATGTAACTTTGCCATTTATTGAGGATCCTCCCACTCATGGATAGCTTCTGATTTCCTGTCTTGAATTTTCCTTTCTCTAAACTACCCTGGGGGAGATTCTAAATCTTGCAAAAAAACTGCTTACCATGTCTTTGAGACACCTGTGTCCCTGGTTAAGCTATAACCTTAGTTAGAACTGATTAATTTCATGTAGGAAGTTACCTGTGGTAGAATTCAAAAGCCAAAAATATTGGCCACTTGGCATGGCTAGAGTTGGGTAATAAAAAAATTTTAAAGGATTTTTTTTAAGAGTGCTATGGTTAAAAGTCAGCTTAATTAAAAGTGGATGAACAAGCTATAGGCATATTTAAAAGGCCTCTATGTTTTTCTCTTCTTGGAACTTGTTTTTCTGGAAAAAGGTTTTTTCTTCTCAGTTGACTGAATTATTTTTCTCCATTTTCTTTCTTTGTCCATTCTTAGTGCACACACAACAGGCTCTTCTGGTAGCCTGGGACTCACTGGGAAAAAGGAGAAGGCACCACAGACCCCGTTTGGGGAAAAACCTCCATTTTCCTCATGAAACCCCAGGAATTAAAATCGGATAGATCCCCCTCAAAATCAAAGGCTCTGTTCTGTTTTGCATTGTGTTATCTGACGGTTTGAGTTTTACGGGTATCAGAAATTACTTTGCACTATGACAGAGCTTTGGTGTGTAATAACTAGGTAGGAAATATGCTTTAAGGGATGGCTAATAGTAGTTATGGAGGGATACCTGACCCTTTGCACACTTGGATCAGAGAAGCATGCTATTGTCCACCTGGAAGATAAGGAAACATCTCCACCCCACACTGGAAGATAAGATCCCCATGGGGGATGGGCTGATGACAAAACGGTTGATTGGCTTTGGGTTGCCTTGCAATAAAATGTATGGTAAAAGCACTGCACTGTCTTCTCCAGTAGTATTTCCTTCCTTTTGGGGATCCAGAATCCAGTATAAAATGGCAAGCTCAATTTTGGGGATTTGTCTTTGCCTTCAGCTGCTTATTTGCTGCTTATTTGGCCCTAGAAATGTGTGCTTTCCTGGCCCTCTTCCTCCAAGGGCTCCACTCTGAAGCCAGTAATCCAATTAAGAAACTGGCAAATGAAAAATCTTACAAGTGCCGAATCTTCTGTCTGTCTGTATTTATATGTGTTGGGTGTCTGTGTTATGTTTATATATAAAAGAGCTCTGATTAATTGGCTTTGAAAAATAAGCGCTTAAATCAAATATTTTTTCAGAAAAATAGAAAATTTAATGCCTTTTGTTCATGTGACTTTGGTAATCTTTTGGAAATAATGACAGTTTTAAAGATTATTGGTAATGGCTGGGCGCAGTGGCTCACGCCTGTAATCCCAGCACTTTGGGAGGCCGAGGCAGGCGGATCACCTGAGGTCAAGTGTTTGAGACAAGCCTAGCCAACATGGCGAAACCCTGTCTCTGCTAAAAATACAAAAATTAGCTGGGCGTGGTGGTGGGTGTCTGTAACCCCAGCTATTCAGGAAGCCGAGGCAGGGGAATCACTTGAACCCCGGAGGCAGAGGTTGCAGTGAGCCGAGATTCCATCGTGGGACTTGGTCTCAAAAAAAAAAAAAAAAAAAAAAAGGCTTGAAAATGTAGACATTTGGTCTAAATTAAGGTCAGATATCAGATTTGCTATATGCTTTAAGGTCAAACTGACTAGATTGACTTTGTAGGACTAACATTAGCCACATGATTAGAAATTATGGCTTAGGAGTCATGCAGGTAGAGGCAACAAGATTCTGACCACCCCTAAACTGCTCCTAAGATCAGTGCTTGAGATATTTTGCAGACCCTGCACTTGATGGATCAGCTGGCACCACCCAGATGGATAAACTAGCTCATCTGATCTTATGGCCCCCACCCAGGAACTGACTCACCACAAGAAGACAGCTTTGACTCCCTGTGATTTTATCCCTGACCAATCAGCACTCCTGGCTCACTGGCTTCCCGCCACCCACCAAGTTATCCTTAAAAACTCTGCTCCCAGGCCAGGCGTGGTGGCCCACACCTGTAATCCCAGCACTTTGGGAGGCTGAGGCGGGTGGATCACAAGGGCAAGAGATCAAGACCATCTTGGCCAACATGGTGAAACCCCGTCTCTACTAAAAAAACAAAACTTAGCCGGGTGTGGTGGTGCATGCCTGTAGTCCTAGCTACTCTGGAGGCTGAGGCAAGAGAATTGCTTGAACCCGGGAGGCGGAGGTTCCAGTGAGCTGAGATCACACCACTGCACTCTAGCCTGGTGAGAGAGCAAGACTCTGTCTCAAAACAAAACAAAACTGCTCCCCGAATGTTTGGGGAGACTGATTTGAGTAATATTAAAACTCTGGTCTCCCTCGAAAAAAAAATTAAAAAAAAAAACAAAAAAAACCCGTGCTGGTGATCACAGAGGAAAATAAGCACTTGGTAAGCATGAAATTTGATGTAGCATCTTTGGGGACATCTAGTAAAACCTATTCATATTTCAAATATTTATGTTCTCTTACCTAGCAATTCCACTTCTAGGAATTTATTGTAAGGAAATGGATATGTGCTACAAGGTTGTTTCTTGTAAAGTTGTTTACAATATTGAATAACGGAAATAAATGTCAATCAGTAAGGGATTAGTTAAATCACAGTAGGATCTATCCAAACATAGAAATAGTCTACAAGTCTTTCCATGGAAATCTTACTGTATTTACATGGAGAACTATCTAACAACAACAACAACAACAGTGCAGTTCAAGTATGGTGTTTATGGTATGGATCTACATATGTTTACAAAAACATAGGGGGTATGCTATGATATGAATGTTTGCATCCCCCTAAAATTCATATGTTGAAACCTAATCACCAATGTTACGATATTAGGAGGTAGGGCCTTTGGGAGGTTGGGGCGGGGTGGTCAAGAGGGAGAGTGGAGCCCTCATCAGTAGGATTAGTGACCTTATAAATCAGGCTCCAGAGAGCTGCCTTGACCTTTCTCTGTGTGAGGACATATGGAAAAGCTGCCCTTTCTATGAACCAGGAGGCAGACCCTTACCAAACACTGAATCTGCCAGCACCTTGATCTCGGACTTCCCAGCCTTCAGAACTGTGAGAAATAAATGTTTGTTGTTTATAAGACACCCATTTATAGTATTTTGTTATAGCGGCCCAAATTTACTAAGACGGTATAAGAGTAGAGGTACCAACTTTTACTTTTCCTGAAATAAGTGAATTCTTTTTGGCCATGACATATTATCAGGCAAATAGCAACAAAGACATATATACTTTGGAAATAAGTGTGGAAATAGTTAAATTTGTGTGCATGTGTGTAATACATTTGATATTAAATAACCCATTTGACATACATTTTCACATTTTAATTTGGCATTGATGAATTAAATCTTATAATTCACCTTTGTTTAATTTGTCCTGTGGGCTGATTTATATTAATACGTTAGTACCATAAATAAAATCTGGTCTGTGTTCTGGAGAAGATTCAACTCTGTGATACAAGACGTAGGATCATAGTATCTTTTAACAAAACAGGCTAAAATAGGTGTGGTTTGAAGTAAAGGTCAGTCCTTCAAGCTTATCCTTCGCAATCACCTAAAGAAAACTGAAAAGAGGGCATTTAGAACTTGATTCCTACCATGAAGGAAAGGCAGAAAGAATTTGTAAATTTATATCATATGACTAAATATTTAAAAAATTTACACATCAAATACCCTGGGAGAAATAAATGTGACTCTAAACACCTATTTCTCACAGTATGTTACAAACACATTTGCTTGAGGGATTTATGACATTTGTTGATAGATGCTAAAATCCAAAGTACATTTCTATACATAGATCAATCAAATTTAGGATGAAAATGAGTAAATATATCAGCTCATGTATCAAACTTTTATGAATAAATTGGAGCCACTCTTGGGGGGGCAGACAAGAAAAAGTCAGCCCCTCAAAAGGCAATTATTTTTCGAGCTTCTTCAGCATTGGCAGCAGGAGAAAAGCTGTGCTAGAAAGTAGTACCACCTTGCAGTTATTTCAAAAAGGAGCAAAAGTAGCATATTCTACTTGCAGCATGACCTAAATTCTAGGTCATGTAGATATCCACAAAAAACGATGAATTTAAATGAACAAAACCTGAATTGAGAGCTTACTGACAAATTGGTAATTAGACATTGTTTGGAACCAATGACTTCGTGACAATAAAAATAGGGTGTGTATTTGTAAGAAGGAGAGAAACACTTGGATATGAAGCACAGGACATTAACTGCCTGAAAAATAGAAAATAAGGAGGCTATTTGGGAGTTAAGCACTGAACTTTTACTTACTATAAGAAACTCTGGTTCCTTTGAGTCTTTCTGTAAAGATTAAAGGCTTTTCTTAAAATTTAAAACAATTCTAAATTTTTATATAGACAGTGTTTAGAATTGTATTATTTGTTTCAACAGGTTACCATCTTCCCCTATCATATCCTTTGACTGGGCAGTATGTTGTAGCATCATATTCTTATTCCTTGAGATCAGATGTTTTTAAACTTAAACTGTGAGGCAGGAGAAGCATTTGCATGGCAGGGGATCCTAGGCTCAAGGGGCGGCCGAGGGGTTGGGCATCTCACTGGCAGTGTTGCTGCTTCTTCTCCCTAACATTTACCTGCTCCCTTTCTTCACTGTTTTATTTATTTATTTATTCATTTATTTAGAGATGGAGTCTTGCTCTGCTGCCCAGGCTGGAGTGCAGTGGTGCGATCTTGGCTCAGTGCAACCTCTGTCTCCTGGGTTCTAGTGATTCTCCTGCCTCAGCCTCCCAAGTAGCTGGAATTATACAGGCATGCACCACCATGCCCAGCTAATTTTTGTATTTTTAGTTTTGCCATGTTGGTCAGGCTGGTCTTGAACTCCTGACCTCAGGTGATCCACCCACCTTGGCCTCCCAAAGTGCTGGGATTACAGACGTGAGCCACTGTGCCGGGCATTCACTGTTATTTTGACCTTGAGAACAGTGGTTAGCAACTTTGGCCACACATTGGCATCACCTGGGGAGTTTAAAATAGTGATGTCTGAATCTCTGTGCCAGGAAGTCTGACTTAATTGGCCTCAGTGTGGCTTGGACATCAAGGCTCCTACACGTGCTCAGGTGATGCTTGCCTACAGCTAATGTTGAGAGCCACTACTCTGGTCTGCAATTTTCAGAGCATGATCCCCAGACAGGCAGCAGGGTAGCACCATGGAACATGTTAGAAATGCACCTTCTTAGGCTCTGCCCCTAGACCTACTGTGTCAGAAACCCTGGGGTGGGGCCCAGCCATCTGTGTGTTAACAAACCCTCCAGGTGATTCTGATGCACACCGGAATGAGAACCACAGCTTAGAGGAATGAGCCTTTTACTGGTAAGAGTGAAGCAAGGGTGAGTGGAAGAAGGTGGTAATTGTTCACCTATTTTTAAATCTTCCAAACAAGGGGATTTGAAGGCTTTTTCCCTGTGTTATGTTCCTTCACAGGTTTTACTGTATAACTGATGACATCACGTCAAATATGTCCATTATGAATGAGTTTCCTGATTCTTCCTCCAAATTAATATTTTTAGGCTTGTCAGCTATTGGGGAGTAGACACTAGTGAAAATGGTGTCATTAGCTACACACAGTAGATGGCATTCTGTATCATCTGACAGTGTTGTGAAGGTGAAATGAATCGGGAAGGAACTGTTGTCAAGCAACTTAGGTTCTTTTTTTTAAGGTTCTGTAATTTTTTATGATTACTGTAACTGCAGATCTAGTTAAGACTTCTAGTCAAAGACATTGTTTAATAAATATAAATCCCAAGGGAACACTAAAGATGCCATCTCTTATGTGTTAGAATCTCCAAATGAGGTAAGTTTCTTCAGTTAATAGCACTGTTTGTTTCTAAATTATCTTCCTTTCTATATCTTCTACGTATTGTATTATTTCCCTATTGCTGGTGTATGGTAAATGCACTTGATAGCAATAGCTTAAGCATTTCCTGAGAATGACCCTGTATGGCAATGCACCTGAATGTGTGTTTGGAGTTCCAAGCTAAGGGATCAGGGATTGGCCTACTGGGAGATTCACTCCTTCTCAATAAGAAATATCTGAGCACCCCACTCTCTGCTCTGCACCCACCCCAGGCCATGGAATGCAAGCCATACAGGGGATTGTTTTGGGTTAAGTGAAGGTTGCCAGGTGGAGAAAAATGCTATATAAACTGCATTCCTTTTGCAAGCAGTTGCGGGTCTGTTCAGCCCACTGTCACTGGACTCTTTACTCTGTATGCAAGGCCCCAGTAAGACCCCATGTCTCCTTTGCTGGCTCTGGGTCTCTTCTTGGGCCTCTTGAACCTGGTACCTTCCCCACTGGAGCCAATGGGGTTTGGAACAACAGCTGGTATGTTACCACAAATCTGGGTCAGAAACCCAAAAAGGGTTTAACACCAAAGGTGTTAGCAAGGCTACATTCCTTCAGGAGGCTCTAGGGGAGACTGTTTTCTTGCCTTTCTAAGCTTCTTGCAGGCTGTCTGCATTCTTTGGCTTGTGGCCCCTTGCTCCATCTTTAAAGCCAGCACTGGAACATCTTCAAAGTGCTGACTCTGACCTGTGAGCCACCTATTATATGGATCTTTCTCACTACATCTGGCACACCCAGATGATCCAGAAGAATCAACCATGCACCACAATTTTTTTTTTTTTTTTTTGAGGTGGAGTCTCACTTTGTTGCCCAGGCTGGAGTGCAATAGTGCAATCTCGGCTCACTGCAACCTCTGCCAGCCAGGTTCAAGTGATTCTCCTGCCTCAGCCTCCCGAGTAGCTAGAATTACAGGCGTGTGGCACCATGCCCTGCTAATTTTTGTATTTTTAGTAAAGATGGGGTTTCACCATGCTGGCCATGCTGGTGTCGAACTCCTGACCTCAGGTGATCCACCTGCCTCGGCCTCCCAAAGTGCTGGGATTACAGGCATGAGCCACCATGCTCAGGCCCACCACAAATTCTTAATCTTGTCTGTCAAGTTCTTTTTGCCATGTAAGATAACATTTACAGATTCAGGGAATTAGGATGTGGACATCTTTGTGGAGGGCTATTACTTCCTACCACATGTATAAAGAGACAAAGGGAATGTTCTCTGAGAGACTCTTGGGCACTAGACTGTAATGGACAGTTAAAGTAGCTACTTAGAGGGCTTGGCAAAGCAGTACACTTCAAATTGTTGTGTGCTTAAAATTCTCCAGGGGGTGGCCAGGCGCGGTGGCTCACGCCTGTAATCCCAGCACTTTGGGAGGCCAAGGCGGGCGGATCATGAGGTAAGGAGTTCGAGACCAGCCTGACCAATATGGTGAAACCCCATCTCTACTAGAAATACAAAAATTAGCCAGGCATGGTGGCACGCATCTGTAATCCCAGCTACTCGGGAGGCTGAGGCAAGAGAATTGCTTGAACCCGGGAGACGGATGTTGTAGTGAGCCAAGATAGCGCCCCTGCACTCCAGCCTGGGTGACAGAGCGAGACTCCGTCTTGAAAAAAAAAACAAAAAACAAACCTCCAGGAGGTTTGTTTAAAAAATACATGCTCTGGAGGCCTGCCTTCAAAGATTCTGATTCAGATTCAGTAGATCCGTGGTTCAAATGGGCGGATGTTCCCTTATGTGTGTGCAAACTCCCATTCCCCTGTCCCTAGCAGTGCTGCCATAGGTGACTCAGTTCAGGTGGGCCCTGGAGCATACCTACAGAAGCTGATGGGAGGGCAGTGATGAAAAAAACCACAGAACCCACACAACTGTACAGCAGCAGCATGATTAAATCAGGGTGGACTCAGGGTGGACATCAGAGTTACTGGGGGGAATTAACAAAATACTGCTTTCCCGAGCCCTACTCCCAGAGACTGTGATTCCAGAGGCCTGGGGAGGGACAAGCCCTGTGTTGGTGAAAAAAATCCTCCCAGGGGATTCTGACTAAGCACCACTGCCCCAACCTCCATAGCAGCCTCAGGATCCTTGGTGGTCCTACCTGATCCAGCTGTGCCCAGTCAACTCTCTTGTATTCAAAAAACTATGAGCAAATATTCCATTTTTGGTGACCGATTAAACTATAGATCATAATAAATCTTTATTTTTGTATCTCTAATTCTTTTTTCAGAGGCTGGCACACAGTGGGCACC
This sequence comes from Pongo pygmaeus, assembly GCF_028885625.2. NCBI lineage: Eukaryota > Metazoa > Chordata > Mammalia > Primates > Hominidae > Pongo > Pongo pygmaeus. The sequence continues at coordinate 91,588,225 of NC_072384.2, forward strand.
CAGCAAATGTTTTTGGAATGAGTCAGTGGTTCTCGGACTTTACTCTGCATCAGAATCACCTGGAGGGCTTGTTTCAACACAGATGCTGGGTCCCACCCCTAGAATTTCTGACTCATTCGGACTGAGTGAGGCCTGGGATGTGCAATTCTAACAAGTCTCTGGGTGCTGCTAATCAGGAGATCCCGTTTTGAGATTCCTGGAATAAATAAAGTTTGAATTGTGAAAGTTCTAATTCTTTTATTACAAAATGGAAATGTTTCTTTTTTCTTTCTTTTTTTTTTTTTTTTTGAGATGGAGTCTCACTCTGTTGCCCAGGCTGGAGTGCAGTGGCACGATCTTGGCTCATTGCAATCTCTGCCTCCCTGGTTCAAGCGATCCTCCTGCCTCAGACTCCCAAGTAGTTGGGATTATAGGCTTGCACCACCTTGCCTGGTTAATTTTTGTATCTTTAGTAAAGATGGAGTTTCACCATGTTGGTCAGGCTGGTCTTGAACTCCTGACCTCTGATGATCCGCCTGCCTCAGTCTCCCAAAGTGTTGGGATCACAGGTGGTGAGCCACCACAGCCGGCCAAAAAATGGAAATGTTTCTATGTGGTCACGGGATTTAAAACTTTCCCTCAGTTTTTGAGTTGCCCTTACTTTTCATCATTTCTATTTTTTTCCTTTAAAAATTTTATCTTCGTGCAGTAAACCACCATGGCACATGTATACCTGTGTAACAAATCTGCACATTCTGCACATGTACCCCAGAACTTAAAGTATAATAACAAAAAGAAATTTATCTTCTAGAAATTGAAACAGAAAATCATGTTTTTCCTGTAATAGCTGTCCTATAATTCTTTATTGCTTATTTCTTCTCTATATGTGAATTCTCTAGAGACAAAACAACTGAAAATATTGGGGGCAGTTCCTTCTCTATATGTGAATTCTCTAGAGACAAAACAACTGAAAATATTGGGGGCAGTTCTTGTTGATAAAGAATGTTTTCACACTCATACTTAGCATTGTGGAGATATAATCTAACAGTAAATTATTTTCTCTTAACCTGAAGCTTATAATTTGATTTGCATTTTTGATTTTTTGGTTAGTTAATTTTGTTATACTCTTTAAAGTGAGTAAAAATATTAAAAATAAAGGAAGATAGTCATAGTTACATTATGACCTCAGCACAATTAAGAAAAGTAAGTACTGCTAAGTAATTTGTCCAATATGCCTGAGACTTGGTAGTGGACACTTTTTTATTATAGAAATATAAAATTTATCCACCATATATTTTCAGAAAATGTATTTCTTTGGAAGACTAGCTGGTGCCCCCTCTCCCCACTATATTGATCCAGTAGAGATCATACATAGAGATTGATAGCCCTTATATGTATTTTTTTCAACCTAAGAAATTCTTAAGATTTAAGGATAGCTTTTCTTATTCACACAAAATTATAGCAGTGCACTTTCCTCAGAAAGAACTCCCTAAAGTTTGGATCAACATTGCAGACAGCCTTATGCCTTTGAATCGAAGTAATAAAATGTATTGATTTTATTTATTGTACTCCCATGAAAAGGCTGTATAACTGGATTGATGGAATAGAAGATTACTGGAAATATTTATATAGGGCTGGGAAACTTTAATCTTGTACACAGTGCCGAATTGGACTATATTGCTGGGCTGAAAGGAGTCATCTTGTAAGAAAGAACTCTTCGTAATGAACTACTCTTGCATAGCTATTCATCATAAATAACATTTTTATTGAGTGCTTACCATGTGTGCAGCACTGTATTAGATCTTTTTCTAACGTGTAAGTTTTCTTTTTTGGCCTGTTATGTACTTTTAAAAGATATAAATTGGTAAAAAAATTATCACTACCCCATATAATTCAAGATAAAACACTTATTAAGGTATAATTTGCTTACAATGATGTACATAGATCATAAATGTGCGATTAGATCTACTTTTGACAAAGACATGCACTCCTGTAATATACACCATTGTCAATCAAGACAGATATTTTCATTTCCCAGAAAGTTCCCCCAAACTCCTTTCTCATCAGACACTCTCCCTTCCTCAAATAACCACTGATCTGTTTTCTCTCTGTATGCACTCCTTTGTGTCCGGCTTCTTCGACTCAGCGTAATTCTTTTGAAATTCAACCCTCTTGTGTGTATCAGTGGTTCATTCCTTTTTACTGCTGAGTAGTATTCCAGTGTACAAGGTACATACAAATTTGCTGTGTACCACTGAGGTTTCCCCAGTTGAGTGAGAGCGTAGACAGGATCTAAGAGTTACCATTTAGCTATTTTCTCCACTCGTCATACTTTAAGACTTAATGTTCAAGCCATTGTTCCTTAAGGGGCAGACCTTGGACTTCCTTCATTAGTACCACTAGAGCCCCACTACTAGATCTGATCTTATTAGATCAGAATTTAAATACAAGAGAGAGGACCTGCTATTTCTAGCAACCTCCCTCTTTAGGATGCTTCTGAACATTATTAATTGACACTATTTCTCTAAGCAAATTTTTATGAATATAGACGGTTAAGGAAAGGGCTAGAAAAATGGGAAACAAAATGTCCAAATTGCTCCCAGTAATTAATGTTTATGCATTACAACAGGGGGCAGACTGTGTGAAGTGAAGCAGCAGGCTCCTAGGGGCCAGGCTTAATTAATTAGAGATAGAGAATCAGACTTGAGCAAGTTACTTCACCTCTCTGAGCCTGAAAAGAAGGGTGTGGGCAAAACAGAAGAGGAGAAGGTGAGAAGAGAAGAAAACAAGCCTCTGTCAGCTCATGTTGTCTCAAAGAGGCAGAAACATTTCAGTTTACCTAAAGAAAACCAAAGCCTTCCTTGCTTTTCCTGATCACTCTTCCCACTTGCTATTTCCCTGAGGGCTGCAAGCCTCACCTGTTATTTTCTGCGTGGCTGCCTCCCAGCAGAAATGGGAGTACGGTTCAAAATTAAAAGAGCAGCATATCAGTGCTTCTGAATCACAGGCTGAAAAAACACAGTCCAAAGAAACGGGATCTTTTCTCTCATGTGTGGCGATAAGGTGCTTAAATGTCAACTTGAGAAGAACACGATAGATAATAGCAATAAGCCCTGTGATGCACCCCAAAATGTCAGGCTGGTGCCACATGCTGTCCAGAAAAATATTTTGGATGATCTAGGGGTGGGGATGGGAGTATATGCTTTTTATTTATGCAGTTTATTCTATCTTTAAGTGTCAAACTGCAACGAAACATTTTCATCACTGTGGTGAAATGTCTGGCTATCTCATGGTTGCAGTCGCTGCACAGACACTGTGCACAGATAAACACACATCTCGTATTTCATCTGTCTTTGTTCAACATGTCTTCAGGCATATCTCCTGGGCTGCCACCATCACCCGACCATCCCGGAGGGTGGGACTCAGAGTTTCTCGGGCTACCTGTCAACAGGCTAAAATATCCCCACACACTGCTCACCTTAGCCCTTCCTCTCTTCTCAGGGTTTTTGCGGAGAGGGGAGATGAGGTAACTGAAGCCATCTTGACCATTGTCCTAGCCAGACCTTTTCTCTTCCTCAAAGGAAAGGCTTCTACCTGCAGTTAGTCAGGTCCATTGGGTATTTTAGAATATAGGTTATATTACATATCATTAATGGCATCTGACAAAAACACAAATTTTTGTTAGTAGTAATATTAATATCTATATATTTAATAGACCATATTATATTTATATTTTGAGACTTATGTATACCACACTTATAAATAAAAAATTCATGTTGATATTTTTAGAAATCGTAATTTTCACTGTAAGAGAAAGGAGATAACAAGTATAAATTTCTTTTTTTTTTGAGATGGAGTCTCATTCTGTCTCCAGGCTGGAGTGCAGTGGTGCGATCTCAGCTCACTACAACCTCCGCCTCCCGGGTTCAAGCGATTCTTCTGCCTCAGCCTCCCAAGTAGCTGGGACTACAGGTGCACGCTGCCACGCCCAGCTAATTTTTGTATTTTCAGTAAAGATGGGGTTTCACCATGTTGGCCAGGATGGTCCCGATCTCTTGACCTGGTGATCCACCCGCCCCAGCCTCCCAAAGTGCTGGGATTACAGGCGTGAGCCACTGCACCTGGCCATGAATATAAAATTTAAAAGAAAAACTTGGGTTATTTTTTATTAAATTTGAAAGTGAACTATTTGAATATTTGAAATTGAAACTTGAATTTGATATATAAAATATTCAAACATATTTGAATATTTGAATTTGGGATATAAATATAAGTTCATAATGGCTTTAAAATGTTTTTTAAAAAAGCCGGAAGCAATGAGAACCCAGTAACATGAGAGTGTTAACACCTACATGATAGGCTCTGAATACTATTCTCTACTAAGCACAAGTAGTTCTTGAAGGAATAACTGGTTCCAGGGGTGGGGTGGGAAATGACAAACCGAGAATGAATCACCTTATTATGCTGGAAAGTAAGGAAGCTGACCACTGGCCAATGGTGGACAATTTCACCATCAAAAAGAATAATGACGGCAATTTATTGAAACTCACTAATTAAATAAAAATTCATGAATTTATAATACCCCAAAGAGAAAGCCAAAGTAACAAACACAACTCATTTGTCACAGCTGGAGGTAGTCCATCAACTTCGTACTCTAAAAATTAATAATTAAGAGGAAAGAATTAGGTCTTGATCTGCATTTTCTGTGAAAATTCTATTTGTAAGTCACAAAGTAGTTGATGAGAGAGAGCTGTTCTGACAGAAGTATTCTAATAAAAGTAGAAAGAATGATAGAAAAATCAACATTTTACAACATGTAGTGAAATCACTGTTTTAGGAAATGAATATCAATGGATGCTAAGACTAAAAATTAAAATATTAATGAGGAGCTGGACATTCCGAGGGTGCCAAAGGGTCACACAACAACTTTACAACCAGGGATCAGGCAGTCACCACCTGAATCTATTGATGAGTCTTAGCACCACTGAAAGCAGGGCAAATGGGTATTATTTACTTTCTGATGGGATGTAATATGAAGCACACAGTACCACCTGTGAAGCATCCATGCCACAAATTTTAGCCCTGAATCTAACCAAGCCTTCATATGTAACTTATAGGTTACAGGGCATGGAAACAGATTGAAAAAAATCTGCAGAATCCAGAATTTTCTGGGACAACTACCCAGTCTGTTTAAAAAAGCCACTGCTTGAATAAACGGCAGTTGGGAACATGACCATGCCTCGTGGTTATCATGAGGCATGATGACCTCTTTTGTCTCATGACAGAAAACACTTAAGAGCAACCTCAACTACAGCAAAAGAAACCCTCCACTTTCCTAGTTATTTCTGTATCTTGAATGTGCACATGTGCATATGTATTCTAGCAAAAGAGTGTGGTTAGTATGTTGAGTGCTTAGTGTTTCTACTGACCTCTTGTGAAGAATGCAGCTGGCTTCTGATTCCTGCACTCCTTCCCAAACTCTCTGCCCTCTCCTTCTCACCTTCATTGAAGTTCATGAAACTAGTAGCAAGTATAGGGGTATAAACAGAAATTGTCCTGCCAGAGGTGTTTGAACCAGAGCAACTCCATCTTGAATAGGGGCTGGGTAAAATACGGCTGAGACCTACTGGGCTGGATTCCCAGACATTGAAGGCATTCTAAGTCACAGGATGAGATAGGAGGTCGGCACAAGATACAGGTCATAAAGACCTTGCTGATAAAACTGTTTACAATAAAGAATCTGGTCAAAACCCACCAAAACCAAGATGGCCACGAGACTGACGTCTGTTCGTCCTCAGTGCTACACTCCCACCAGTGCCATGGCAGTTTACAAATGCCATGGCAACATCAGGAAGTCACCCTATATGGTCTAAAAAGGGGAGACATGAATAATCCACCCCTTGTTTAGCATATCATCAAGAAATAACCATAAAAATGGGCCACCAGCAGCCCTCAGGGCTACTCTATGGAGTAGTCTTTCTTTTATTCCTTTACTTTTTTAACAAACTTGCTTTCACCTTATGGACTCACCCTGAATTCTTTCTTGCACAAGATTCAAGAACCTTTTGTTGGGTTCTGGATCAGGACCCCTTTCTGGTAACAATTCTTACTCAGAATAGAGCTTGTCTGAGGGAGTCACATATTCTGGGCATCACAGAGTCCAATAATGTTTGTGAGTAATAACAATAGTTATAGTTGCATATGCTGAGATAAAAATAATCAAATCTCATCCTCTGTGATGGAAATCCGTTGCTGCACTGTGCAGGATTGTGCTTCAGGGGTCTAAAAATTTCACCCTAACTGTGTGCAGAATACTAATACTTGATTAGAGCTCTCTTTCTATCAAATGTAGGTAGTTCTAATGGGAATAGTCCTCCAACATATAATACAATCCCACTTAATCAGCACCCCCGGCCCCCGTTTAAAACCTGGAACATTTATATATGTGTGTGTGTGTGTATCCATCAAGGTTCATTTAACTATTATAGTCACACTGTCAGAATTATTCTGATTTCTTTAAAATTTTAATTGGCTGAGTTTCTTAGTGAATCATAGCTAGATGTGGAGCAATTCCAAGTAAGTGGCAGAGATTAAATATCCTGAAACCTTAGGAGGAATATTAGTGTATAAAATAAATTTAATTATGTAACAGCTTATAATCTACCTAGATCAGTGATTGTTTCTTCTCCTTCTCTCATTCCCTCTTCCTCCCTCTCCTCTTCCCCAGATCCCTTTGAGAATCTTATTAATGTCAGGGTTCCCTTCTGAAAAAGATGTAAACATCTTTTTCCATAATTTCAGAGGGTTCCTGTCAACTCTCCCACTGTGGCAGATTGGATTGTATCTTCTGAAGACGGCCACAATAACAGCTCCCATCCCGCATGCTCTTCTGCCATGGGACTTGTTGCTCTCCCATCGAGAGGTAGAGTCTAATTTTTTTCCTCTTGCTTCTGGGCGTTCCTGAGTGATTTGCTGAATTGAAAGAATGCAGTAGAAGCAATTTTCTAGGACCTTCAAGGTTAGATCATAAGAAGCCTTGTGGCTTCTACCTGGGAGTTTTGGAGTGCTTGCTCTTGGGACATACCCTCTTACAACACAGCTGCCATCCTGTTAGGGTCACAAGCTGCAAAGGAGATCACATGTGGCCCCTCTGGTTGGCACACTCAGAGCTCATAGCTAACAACTAACAACCATTGCCAGCTGTGGGAGGGAGCCATCCTGGTCATTCATTCCAGTGAGGTCATCGCTTTGACCTCAGACAACATCTGACTGCAGCTTCATAGAAGAGCCCATTCTACCCCAGCTGACCCACCCAAGGAAGAGCAGTAATAATAAACGGTTGTTTTCAGCCACCGAGTTTTGGGGTGATTTGTTACATGGCAAATACAACAAACTGTAACAGCCACTCACCCCTGTTGAGAACCACTTCTCTTAATGATTTATTGAGAAAAGGAAAGAAGTAACATTCATAAAGTTCTGCTAAAAATTATAAAGCCCTACAACACTAGCTGTATATTTGTGCATCTTATAGAAATCACTAGCTAAGTTTGTACAACACTGAGAGAGCTTCTGATTTGAGGGGGTTTGCCTTTTTATTTCATTTACAAATCAATAAGAGTAAAACTTGCTGTTTAGAAACTGTTCTACTACTTCCACAAGTAAGTCTTTATAACATCTGAGTAGTGTTCTACATTGGATTTGGATGATTCTCACATTAAATATTGCAGAATGCAGCAATATATCTCTTTTCCCCTCTTTTTTCCTCCCTTCTCTTTTTCCCTCTCTTCTCTCTGTTCCCCTCTTGTCCCCTCCTCTCCCTGTTTATATACACATATAAACCACATACATTACTATATTACTTTTGCTCTATGTGGTCAATATTGCAAATCCCCTTATCCCCAACTGACTGCCTAACATTGACTACCTTGATTTTATTTATTTATTTATTTATTTATTTATTTATTTATTTATTTATTGAGACAGAGTCACGCTGTGTCACCAGGCTGGAGTGCAGTGGCACTATCTCGGCTCATTGCAACCTCTGCCTCCCAGGTTCAAGCTATTCTCCCACCACCACGCCTGGCTAATTTTTTGTATTTTTAGTAGAGACGGGGTTTCACCATATTGGCCAGGCTGCTCTTGAACTCCTGACCTTGTGATCCACCCGCCTTGGCCTCCCAAAGTGCTGGGATTACAGGCATGAGCCACTGTGCCCAGCCAACTATTTTGATTTTAATACCAGATAACATTAAGAAAAATCTTTTGAAAACAATGTGTCATATGCTTTGACCCAGAAATTCCACCTTTAGATATTTTTCCTTAGAAATTAATGGTTAATTTGAAGATTTATTCACAAGGATGTTTATCACAACTTTATATTTTATAGGAGAAAATTAGAAATAACCTAGATATACTTCAACAAGGGACTTAATAAATGATGGTATTCATGTGCTACAAAATAATATACAACAATTAAAATTAGATAAATCTATTCATACTGACATGGCAAGATGTTCAGGATGTATTGCTAAATGAAAAAAAAGCAGGCCGGGCGCGGTGGCTTACACCTATAATCCTAACAGTTTAGGGGGCTGAGGTGGGCAAATTGCTGGGCTCAGGTGTTTGAGACCAGCCTGAGAAACATGGTGAAACCCCATCTCTACAAAAAATATAAAAATTAGCCAGGTTTGGTGGTGCGTGCCTGTAGTCCCAGCTACTTGGGAGGCTGAGGTTGGAAGATTGCTTGAGCCTGGGAGGTTGAGGCTGCACTGAACTGTGTTTGTGGTCAGTGCGCTCCAGCCTTTGTGACAGAGCAAGATCCCATTTTTAGGGGGGGAAAAAAAAAGCAAATTGTGAAACACTAGGTATAATGAAATATTTTAATAAGCAACAATCAAATATGTATGTGTATGTACAGAGAAAACTAAAATTATATATACTGCTGTTAGCAGAGGATATGTTTGGGTGGTGGGAAGATAGAGTGACTTTCTATTTTCAACATTTTGATATTATACTGATTACTTTGCAATATTAACAATTTTAACAACGTTTTATTTAGGTTGAAATTTGCTAAGAGAGTAGAAAACAACTGCCCCTCCTCACACGTAATTATATGTGGTGATGGATGTGTTAATTAATTTGATTGTTGTAATCATTTTACAATGTATTCACATATTGAATCACATTGTACATTTAAAATATATACAGTTTTTGTCAAATAATTTATATTTAAGAAAAATTCATAAAATAAGATAGACTATACTATAGGAACTTATTATTTCTAAAAGTATTTTTCTCTGTATATGAAGAAATAATTGAATAAACTTTCAATGAATCTATGTCCTTATCTACAAAACTTAGTTTTGCAAGGAATTCTGTCTTATTTACTACATGTGAATAACTTCTTGGCACCATGCCTCCTATGATTTGTGGCTTAGGACTTGTGTTACCACATATATTATTTTTCAAAGATTTCAAAATAGTTTTTACATGTGTGTATTCTATATCCTCAATGATATTGTAAATTCCTTGGTTATTGCATTTTCTTTCTATTGTACTATCTTCTGTGATGAATAAACATCAAGTGCTTTGCTGGTTGATGGTATAATTCAGGGCTGCCAAACTACAGCTCATGGATCAAATCTGGTGAACCATTTGTTTTTGTATAGCCCTCCAGCTAAGAATGGTTTTTACATTTTTAGATGACTGAAAAAAATAACATCTTGTAACACATAAAAATTATATGAAATTCAAGTTTCATTGCCCATATACAAAGTCTTATTGGAGTGCAGGTACATTTGTTTACATATTGTCTATGGCTGCTTTCATGCTCCAACATCAGAGTTTTAACAAAGACTGTATGTCCCGCAAAGCCGAAAATAATTACTAGTCAGTTTCTTACTAAAAAAGTTTGCCAGCCCGTCTTAACGTAATAAGCGTAAGTAGCATCAGAAAGGTCCCATTAAAAGTGTCCGCTATTGTAAACTGCCTTTAGTAGTATATGATAGATCATGTTATCATTCTCAAGTCCTCTCTGCTTCTGTGTAACTGGATTATACATCTATAGCCATGTGGATATAACATTGCAGTGTCATCCAGTAGCATTCTACAAAGTATGCATCCCTGCTCCGATGTCTTCAGGCTGGGTCATGATATGCTTTGGCCAGTGGAACATTAACAGATGTGATGTGAGTGAGGCTTTAAATGTGCTTGCAGAGTTTGGCCTAGGTTCCTGAGCTTCTGTTAGCTGCCATGAGGTAGCAGCCATCTGTTGTGGTAACCATTGGTCCTAGAGTGAGAGACATGCAGAGCAGACCTGAACTTGAAGCCGAGTCAACCCAGCAGGTGCGCAGACCCATGAGTGAGAAATGAATGTCTGCTGCTGAAAGTCACTAAGATTTGGGGGTTATCTGTTATGCAAAAGCTTGACTAATATTGTCGAATTCATCCCTTATTAGTTATGGTGAGATTTGTGTAGCCCTCCTATGCTAATAATATAAAAACCGGAAATCTCATTTGGTTTTGAAAGAAGTGATATGGATTACCACAGGTAACCTGTAAATGTAACATATTTATACTGCTTTATGAGTACAGTCATAAGTTTGAGAAAAGTCTATTTATCTTTTTCACAGAGCTGTTCTAAAGCCTTGAAATCACATTTTCTGTGGATGTATTGTCCAGTTGTATAAAAGACACTTGGTTGCTGTTAAAATGGATGAGCTGAACTTCTATGCTTCTCCAATCCTCTACTACTCTTGTCTGATGCATGGGGAGACATGATTTTCTGTATGCATTCTGTTTGTGATTGCTAAGTCTTGAAATGCAAATGTATTCTTACCTACAAAGTGGGAATTTTTTGTTGATATAAAATTTTGCTGTAGTAACTAATCTAAATCTATACAAGTTTGGTGTTATTTCCCATGGGTATTTAGAATCTGATTATATTAGCGAAGGTGTATAATTTCCTTAAAGCAAGGTTTCTTAACAGTGGCACTATTGACATTTCAGGCTAATTACTTGCTGTGGGGAGCTGTGTGTGCATTTTGCAATGTTTAGCATCCCTGGCCCCTGCAAGTTAGATGCCAGTAGCACATCCCCAGACCCTACTCTCCTTACCCTGTGCAGTCAGGACAATCAAAAATGTCTTCAGCCATTGCCAAATGTCCTCTGGGAGGCAAAAGTCATCCCATTTGAGAATGACTGCTTTATGAGGGGAGTTCTAATGCAGTGGTTTTCATAACTAGTTACACATTATAATAATGTAGTAAGACTTTTTTTAAAAAAAGTCTTATTTTGAGATAATTTCAAAATTACTGAAAAATTGCAATAACAATACACAGAACTCTCATGTACCAATTGTTAGTATTTGCCAGATGTGCTTTTCATTCTTTCTCTACATATATGCATAAATATTTTACTTTGACTCATTTGGGAATAAGTTGGATACAGGATGCTCCCTTGCCCCTTAATATTCGGTGTTTATTTCCTAAGAACAAGGACATTCTCATACATAATCCCAGTAGGATTAGCAAAAACAGGAAATTTAAGATTACTACAATATTATCTAATCCACAGTTCATATTCAAGCTTTGCCAATTATCCCAAAATGTCCCTTGTGACTACTTCGTCACTCTCCACAGTTCAATAAAGGATACACATGGTATTTTATTGTTGTATCTCTTTAGTCTCCTTTAATTTATAACAGTTTCTTAGCCTTTCATCATTTTTTATAACCTCAGTATTTTTCAAGTGTACAGGCTAATTATTTTATAGAATGGTTCTTGATTTGAGTTTGTCTGATATTTCCTCATGATTAGATTCACGTTATGCAATTTTCATACAAACATTAGTGAGTAATGCTGTAAACTTCTCAGTGCGTCTCCTCAGGAGCCACTTGATGAAGGTAAATCCCTTTATCGGTGAGGTTAACGCTGATCATTTGATTAGGATGTATATTAGTTTCCTAGGGCTGCCATAACAAATCATCACAAACTGGATCACTTAAAAAAGGTATAAAGTTCTTCTCTCACTGTCTGGAGGGCAGAAGTCCAAAAATCAACGTGTCGTTAGACCCTACACCCTCTGGAGGGTCTAGGGGAGAATCCTTTTTGCGCCTCACAGCTTCTGTGACTGCCAGGATTCCTGTGGCTGCATCACTTCATCACTGCCTCCATCTCTACATGGTTGTCCCCTCCTTCTCTTTGTCCATGTCTTCTCTTCTGTCTCTTATCAGGACATTTGTCATTGATTTAGGGTCCATCCAAGTAATCCCAACTGATCTGATCTCAAGATCCTCCAAGTAATCCCAACTGATCTGATCTCAAGATCCTTAGTTTAATTACATCTGCAAAGATCCCCTGCCCCCACCCACCATTTTTTTTTTTTTTTTTTTTTCAAATAAGGTCACATCCTAGGTCCTGGCGATTAATATGTGGACATATCTTTTGGGGATCACCATTCAAGCTAGTACATTCGGTGGCTGCCAGCTTGTTTCACTGTGAAGTTATTATTTTCTCTTTGGCATTAAAAAGTTTGTGGGAAGACTATGTAAATATTTTATTCCTCATCACAATTCTCACCCATTAGTTTTAGTATTTGTTGATAATTCTAACTCAACTGGTGATTTTCTAATTTCATCATTCCTTCTAAATTTTTTAGTTAGCATTCTGTTTTAAGAGCTTCTCTCTCTCCCTTCTTTCCTTCTTCATCCTTTTGTCTTAACAATATAGACGTATTGATTCTCATTTTATTTGCTGAGTTATAACCTATTATTAGTTTTATTTTCATGATCAAATTTTGCTACACCTGGCCTGCAAGAGTCTGCTTGCTTCTGTTTCCTTTGACATGATATCCACGTTTTTGAGGAATTTTTTACTTTCCGGCACAAAAAAATGTTCTAAGCTTAGGTTTTTCCCACCTCAGCCCTATTTCACTAAGGAGTCACTGTATTCTTTTTGTGGGCAATAGTGGTTTTTTTCTTGTTGTTTGTTTTTTTGTAGACACTGGGTCTCCCTATGTTGCTGAGGCTGGTCTCGAACTCCTAGGCTTAAATAGTCCTCCTGCATCAGCCTCCCAAAGTGCTGGGATTACAGGTGTGAGCCACTGTACCCATCTTGGCAATGGTATTTAGAAACCAAAATCTTGGTGTCTCAGGAGCTTTTTAGGAAAAAAGAAGTTTGAGTTCTGCTTTGGGAGATTGCAATACATATATCCTGGGGCAGGGCCCAGGAGAGAGAGAGAGAATGTGTGTGGGTGTATGTGTAAAGTTCCAGGTTGTTCTGTTGCATAACATTGTGTGGGAACTACTGCTGTAATGCATTTAAACCATGATTTAGCTTGTGCTAATTTTTTCAGGCACACATTTTTCATCTAAAGGGACAAACAACTGTCTCATATCTTAATTACTGGATACCAGAAAACTAAGCAAGATAAAACCTACAATATCTGAAAGAATTTACTAGGTATCAGATGTCAATGATGGATGTTTAAGATAGAAAATGTGTTGCATAATGTAAAATAATTATTGATTATGAAATCAAGCCAAGCTAGATTCAAGTCTAAATGTAATTACAACTTCAATTAAAAGAGAAAGTGGAATTTTTACTTTTAAATTGCATTTCTCTGACTATAATCCCTTTCTCTGTCACTCTCTATCTAACATTATAGAATTCATCACTTTATGGGAAGGGGTGCAGGGAACACAAAGGTTTTCACAATGGAATAGAAAAATAATCTATTTCAATATCTGTGCTTGACTATCTTCAATAATAGATAACTCAGAGAAGGAAAAAAATTACTTCAGTGAAGTCAACTGCAATGTTGAATAGCTGTATCACATTTTGGTACTGAGCGTGAAAAAGCATTTTTCCCTTATGAAATTTTGGGTTAATCTTTTTTATTTCTTTAAAAAAAGAGCATTCCAAGGTACTAAGATTCATATCTTGGGGAAGAATTTTTTCTATCTACAGATGATCAGTGAATATACTGAGACTTTGAGTCTGTAACTTTGCCTTAGTAAAAAGGAATATAATATACCTCCTCTTTCAGAAGATAAATTAGAAGAAAATTCCACCATTGCAGTGAGAATTATAATTCTTAGCATTAATAAATAGTAATTGTCATTTTTGAGTATATACCAGGAATTTTAAACATTAACTTTATCTTACCAATAAAGAAACTAAAGTTCAGAGAAATGAAGTAAATTTTCCAAGGTCACAAAGTTAGGAAATGGTTAAGCAGGGACTTTAGCCCAGTAAGGATAGGCTAAGTTATGGTACAGTAACAAACAACTCTCAAATCTCAGCAGCTTATAATAATGGACGTGTAGCTCACACTGTATGTACATTGTTGGTGGGCTTTGGCTCCACTCAATTACAGATTCATTTTAGAACTCAGGCTGACAGTGAAGCCTCTGTCTGTCTGGAGTTGTAGCAGAGGGGAAGGGGAGCACAGAAAACCACACACTGGCTCTGAACGCTTGTATAATACCTGAGAGAGGGAACAAAACCACTTTAGTGAAGCCAATAGTGCTGCTGAACAACTATGTCATATTTCATTGTTGAACAGTGGTATTTTGCATTTCAATAGCCAGAGCAAGTTATAGCCAAACCTGATGTCAGTGAGGTAGGGAAGTAGTGTCCTCTGATAGGGAGGGCCAGCCAAATATTTGTCGACAGTAACATTGATGTGTGGATGGCATCATTTAACCTGGAGCCCATGTAATAGTTCCTTGGCCTTGGCAATTGATCTACATTGGTCCAAACAGAGGGAAGCAAAGACTGTTGTCTGATGTTGGTGGAAGACTTGATCTTGTTCTTTCTGTAACCAATATGGAGCTGCTGCAGTGATTTTTCTACCACAAGGAAAGAAGTGTGACAAACGCAGGAAGGCAGTGTCAAGAGCAAGGGAGCCACAGCACTGAGGACCCCATGAATCTCTGGAACAGTTCACCCTGAGAATGGTCCACACTCTGAACTTTCCAGTGATACAGTTTCATAAATTCTCTTAGATTTAATCCAGTTTGCATAAAATCTTTTATTACTTGTATTTCTAAGACATAATATTAAAATCCAAGGCCTAGCATAGTTCTGAACTGTCTCGAAAGAGGCACACATGTGTATATGTATAATATGCTTAATTTTGTGTAAAACCAATGTAGCAACATTATGAACATTTTTTTAAATAAAGAGAAAATGATCTATTAGCATATTACCCTAAAACATCAACTATTAGTAGGTTTTTATATACCCTTCCAGTCCCCTCATCCCCACCATTTGCATTTATTTTTACATAGGTTGTTTCATTGCATATAAATAATTTTGTATGCTAGCCTTTTCACTTAAATGTATATTAAAGTTCTTTTCCAGCATTGTTTTATAACATTTATAAGGATTGTTGGAACAGCTACATAATATTTCAGCAATTGGCCATAGTATAGTTAGATAAAAATTTTTCCTAATTTTGGACATTTAGGTTGCTTCCAGTTTTTTTATTTCATAGATAATAGTGCCATGCATGTATAAATATATGTGTGTGAAGGAAAATTGCAAGGGTATATATAAAAACCGATACGATTGGATGCTTTTGTTCAGCCTCTGTGACCTCTAGACCATAAGGTGATGAAACTCACAGAATGTCTTTGTTCTAGAGGACCACATATGTAACACTGGTATCCTTTATTGTGCTAGGTTAAAAAATGGTATAAACATCTTAATACCACTTTTTGGTATAAACATAATTTTTGTTAGATTAAATAATTCTTATTTGGAATAATATTTGGAATAATTGATTAAAATTGAGAATACTAACTTCTGAATGGAAGCTAGTAGGATGGGGGACTTGCTAACATATTAGTAGTAAGTCAGAAGGAAATGCTTGTTGAGATAAGTCAATAAAGAATATAGGCACAAATTATCTTGTGGTGGAATCCTCCAATGGCATATGCTGCTCATGCAAATGTTTGGTCATTGTCCTCTGAGGAAGTTACACTGAAGGGATCCGGCTCTATACTGTCCCTTGAGAGTCAGTTTGGTGTTCTGCATGAGTCCGATGGCCCTGTGGGCCTGGCCTGCTCAATGGCCTCTGAGAGCACTCTGTCTCTGGTCCAGCATGCCCCAGTAACTTCACAGCTTGAACACTTTCCAGAGAACTCAAGACAGTAGTTCTCCTGCTCACCTGAGATTTGTTTAGATTTTTATCTATTTGTTAGAAATAATTAAAAGGGGCTTAGATGTTGGTATTCAACAATAATGTCCAGGCAGTTCTCCAAGCCTATTTATTTTTCTCAGTCTGTTTTAGGAATTGGAAGACCAGTGGATCCTTGATTGGATGTTGAACTTTGTGGCCCTGCCAATCTTGGTCTAGAGGTACAGGGCTACAGCTGTAGATCTTGATACCTATTTCTCATCCCAGGTCTCTAGGTCTCAAACATGATTTATTGACAGTGATATTAGCAGAAGCATTTAACCTGTGCCCACAGGGGCATTAACAGCAGAGTCAGTTTGTGCAGTGGATCCGATTTCCTAAATCAGGGAATTGTTCCTTGGTAGGGCATAGGCTGGCTAGGGACAAAGCAGTTATGGGGAGTGGAACCATAGGGGTGTATATTAGTAGCTTTGGAGCAGAGAACAAAAAAATGGGCCTACATTTCAAAAGAAGCCTAGTAAGAAAGAATCTGCTCATAATAAAGTTGGTCAAGTAGAGGCTCACGAGAAGAGGCTATACCATCACTTCAGAGACAGTGGGAGTATAGGTTGACCTAGAAGTGAGAGAATCTGTAGCATCTGTTCCCAGGAAGTGGGGACAAGGATTGAGGACTTCCAGTGAAAATTAGACCTTGTAAAACCGACAAAATGCAATTCCTACTTGCATCTCTTCCATGATCGCTGCATAAATGAGCAACTTGTGCAATCACTTTAACTGAAATGACTAATTATTTAACATATATCTTTGGCTAAATTCCATTCACAGAACACAGAGAAATAATGGCTTATTTTTTATTACAAATTTTAAAATGTTTAAATTTTCAACCAATGGTTTTAGTATTATCTTAGATACTGCCTTAGAGTCTTCTTTTATAGCACTTCTCTTCCAAAAAACTTCCAGTATAATGTCAAGAACATTTATCCTTCATAATTCAAACTTGGAGTTATGCCAAAGCCTGTTATAAATTTTATTTTGATACTTGATTCTGAATACATAACATAGACCAACATATCCTTATTCATTTTCAACAAATGCCAAACTTTCAAAGCAGCGTTATACAAGTGACTTCTTTAACAAGACTTTAGGGTCCTCAGGCTATCTCAGGTGCACAAAATGGAATCTCCCTGAGGGCAGGGCCAAGCCTGTAGTGTTCAGTGGCTTCTCCTCAAGCTTAGTAAGCCCTATACTGGCTCAATGGATAATACATGCTAATGGATTTCTTCTTATTGATATATTTACTGAAAAAAAAGGTTAAGGGGAAGTAGCATAATACATTTTATTGGATGAAAGAACTTGAATGAAGTTCCTATTTAGTGAAATATGTGCTTAGCACATAAACAAAGTATATAGCTGTTTAAAAAGAGACAAAAGCCAAAAAGTCTGTAGCATGTTTTCTCTTTTCAGTATTCCCCAATCTACAGTTTATTATTCCATTTTCTTAAGGGGTTTTTTCTGCCCTCTGTAATTACCCTGAAGGACCATCACTAAAAGGCGAATCTGGTACTTCTGCTTTCAGAAGTAGCCCTTGGTACCTCATGGAGATGAAATTCTCTGGCTTTCAGTTCGCATTTGGTAATAGCCCCATGCACATCCACTCTGACAGGTGATTGATTGCTTTTGGCAGCAGAGTGAAGTGTGTGCACAGGAATGGCTGATGGAGGAAACTCTGCAGAAGAATTCAGGAGTGAGGACAGCCTGGACTGGTTGGGAAGGGGCAGCTAAGAGAACAGGTGCCATGGATGCTGTTCAACAAGAATGGCAACTCAAAGAGCTGTGGAAAACCCACAGAGAGGCCGACTGGCATGTCCACCTTCCCTATTTTCTGAGTGAGCCATTGCCCTCCCATATATTCTTGGAATCCTTATCCACATTGCTTGTCCAACAAACATTCAGTAAAGACAAATGGGAGAACTTGAGAATAATCCAGAATAGCTTGGTACATGGAGAAAAGCAGTCATAGTATACAGCAATTACTCAGAGAACTAAGAGTCTGAGGTCTTCAATTTTATTTCTGGATAAAAATTTACTTTAAAGTAGAAATATACTTGGCATCTTTACTTTAATCAGTCCCCTGTGAAATGGGCATAATTTCATTAATGTATGCCATACAGATGCTATTGTGAGGATTAATTAATGCTTTTAAAATGTGGGCTTCAAATTAAAATTATTTCACCTCCAACCAAATAAAAGACCCTTAAAATTAACAGACACGTATATCTATACATGTTAACTACTAAGGAATTTCCTTTCTTTTTTCTCTGTTAGAACTGAAAAACTCCAAACAATAGGATATTTTTAACCCCACCATGTAACTGTAGTTACTAATGGCAGAAACAATGCTCACATAAATGCTGTGAGACTTAGCAATTCCTTGAAGAATCTGATTCATAAGGGAAAAGTGCTCTTCAGCTATTTTAAGCACTTAGGTGCATGTTCTCTGAGTGAGTCTACTGTCATAGCAACTGATTTACCGCAGAAAAGCAGGGAAATGTCTTAAGTCAGAGGTGCTTTTCCTTACCCTTTATTTGGGAATCTTTCCTTGACTTTTAGAATTAAACTTTGTGACTCAGACAACTATCATGAAAAATTTCATTCAATGAATAACAATTCTGTGGCAGTTAAAAAATTTCTAAAGTGCCAGGTTTAATAGATGTTCAGATGTTACGGTTTAGCACCTAAGGTCCTGAAAGCATACCAGAATACCAGATAGTGTGACATTCATGTGACAATGAATGAGAAAATGAACCTGTGGGTTTGTATAAATATATACAGAAAATTCAGATTGAGAGAATCCAGACCAGTCTGAAATTTAAGGTTCATCTGGATTACCCTAGTTTTTTTTTTTTTTTTGAGATGGAGTCTCGCTCTGTCCCCCAGGCAGGAGTGCAGTGGTGCTATCTCGGCTCACTGCAACCTCTGCCTCCCGGGTTCAGGCAATTCTCCTGCCTCAGCCTCCTGAGTAGCTGGGACTACAGGCACCCACCACCACGCCTGGCTAATTTTTTGTATTTTTAGTAGAGATGGGGTTTCACTGTGTTATCTAGGATGGGAACACCCTAATTTTAATCACATTATGGTTAATCTGATCCCACACGGAGTTACAAACTACATATTCCAAAAAAGTCAATCAAGTAACCAATAGCCTGAAAAAAGGTATCCCACATTTAGAAACTGTCTGACGGGAAAAAAATTAATCCTTTCGGGTAGGTGTTTTAGTGGCTCCCCATCAATAAACAAGGAAACAATTGGTGAGGCGGGAGATACTGTGTAATGACTTTTGTGTGATGATAAAGTTCTAAAAAGGGTTTCATTTCCTCTATAACACTTGAATTTATTTTATACACAAAGGTTTTGTATAAAATGGCCATAGACATTCACCAAATCAAAGTGTTAAACTTGGGAAAACATATTAACTTTTAAAAAAAGAGAAGCATAAGGAAAGAAAATACATACCTGAAATCACTTATCCAAAACCCTCAGGGTCCAGAAGTGTTTTGTAATGTAAGACTTTTTGAATCTTGGAGTGATAATGAGATAAATTATGCCAAATCATACATAAGATACCCAGTGGGGTCTGGGACAGCACCCTGTAATGAAACAAATTGATATTGCTTCAGTGAAATGTGTGAACATTCACACTGATTGTGATCAATGGAGATTAAAAATAGCCTCAAGTCAGTTGAGGACAAGTTTTGTTGCTAAATGAGTTTACATCAGGTCAGGTTTTGATGCCAAATGAGTTATGAAAAGTCTTTCATTTATCAAATCTCTTTGGACTTCCAAATAGGTAGAAAAGGGATTGTCAACCTATACTGCCTTATGCAATGGCTAACATACTTTTCCCTCTGCTCATTGAATACAGCTGAAAATATGCACTGTTCAAAAAAGGAAATAGATGAATTAAGAAGTGTCGGAGCTACAAGAAGTTAGCAAAGAAAAACAAATATTTGGGAACATCTGCCTTTCAACAGAATATTTTTACTGTTTCTAGTAAAAACAATAAGCTGAATGGATGGAAAAACTGACCTGAGATATAGTGTGATGGTGCATTGTTGGCACAAATATGGGCAATTAGGAAAAAACTTCATACAATAGTGGAACAAGAATGTGAAATGGGGAATAATGTTCTATATACGGGCTGTCTAGCAACAATAGGTATTTTTTTTTCTTTTATTATTATTATTATTATTATTATACTTTAGGCTCTATGGTACATGTGCACAACGTGCAGGTAAGTTACATATGTATACATGTGCCATGCTGGTGCGCTGCACCCACTAACTCGTCATCTAGCATTAGGTACATCTCCCAATGCTATCCCTCTCCCCTCCCCCCACCCCACAACAGTCCCCGAAGTGTGATGTTCCCCTTCCTGTGACCATGTGTTCTCATTGTTCAATTCCCACCTATGAGTGAGAATATGCGGTGTTTGGTTTTTTGTTCTTGCAATAGTTTACTGAGAATGATGATTTCCAATTTCATCCATGTCCCTACAAAGGACATGAACTCATCATTTTTTACGGCTGCATAGTATTCCATGGTGTATATGTGCCACATTTTCTTAATCCAGTCTATCATTGTTGGACATTTGGGTTGATTCCAAGTCTTTGCTATTGTGAATAATGCTGCAATAAACATACGTGTGCATGTGTCTTTATAGCAGCATGATTTATAGTCCTTTGGGTATATACCCAGTAATGGGATGGCTGGGTCAAATGGAATTTCTAGTTCTAGATCCCTGAGGAATCGCCACACTGACTTCCACAAGGGTTCAACTAGTTTACAGTCCCACCAACAGTGTAAAAGTGTTCCTATTTCTCCACATCCTCTCCAGCACCTGTTGTTTCCTGACTTTTTAATGATTGCCATTCTAACTGGTGTGAGATGGTATCTCATTGTGGTTTTGATTTGCATTTCTCTGATGGCCAGTGATGGTGAGCATTTTGTCATGTGTTTTTTGGCTGCATAAATGTCTTCTTTTGAGAAGTGTCTGTTCATGTCCTTCGCCCACTTTTTGATGGGGTTGTTTGTTTTTTTTTTTTTTTTTGTAAATTAACAATAGGTATTTTTTAAAGAAAGACTTTAGGCCTGGCACAGTGGTTCACGCCTGTAATCCCAGCACTTTGGGAGGCTGAGGTGGGTGGATCACTTGAGGTGAGGAGTTCGAGACCAGCCTGGCTAACATGGTGAAACCCTGTCTCTATTAAAAATACAAAAATTAGCCGGGTGTGGTGGCAGACGCCTGTAATCCCAACTACTTGGGAGGCTGAGGCATGAGAATCGCTTGAACCCGGGAGGTGGAGGTTGCAGTGAGCCAAGATTGAGCCACTGCACTCCAGCCTGGGCAACAGAGCAAGACTCCCTCTCCAAAAAAAAAAAAAAAAAGAAAGAAAGAAAGAAATACTTCAAAGGAATTAAATTTAACAGAGTTTGAGCAAAGAACAATTCATGAACTAGGCAACACTCAGAACCAGAAGAGCTAGGAAGAGGCCACCCAGAAGAGTGAGCAGTAAGCTTTTATAATCTGGACACAGAAGCAAAGTAGAGCAATCATCTGATTGGCTACAGCTAGGTGTCTGCCTTATCAGGGCTTGGCTCAATGAGCTGGAGGGCTATGATTGGCTGAAACTCGGCTGTCGGTTATACTTCTAAGTTAAGTTTCAGCTTGTTTACATATTAAGTTAGGTTGCAGTTTGTTATATAGGAATGCAAAGTATGGACACAACTTCAAGCTAATGCCTCGGGCTTATTTAACAGTATTATCATGTGAAAGACACAGCTGTGGAGAGGCAAAGAGTAAGGGATTTGGCATCAGTTAAACTGAGGTAAGCCTCAGCTTCCCCATCTGTGAAGTGGGGAGAGTTACAGGTTGTTGGAGGCACAAATAAAACCTGTAAAACGCTTAGCATAGTGTTTGGTATATGGTTAGCAGTGGAAAAAAGAAAGAAAGCAAAAAGTTTTTACAGTCGGTAAAGGTACAAATATCTCATTCATCCAGTATGTTTACTTGACATCAGGGATGTCACTGGATTACACAGAAACGGGCAATATTCTCTACTAGTAATATGCCTCTGATGAGGCCACTCTTATGAGAAAAATACATTTGAGTGATGTCTCTTGAATAGAAATCTTGCTTCAGTTATACCTTAAAATAACATCAAAGTGACTATAGTAAATAATAAGTTAATTGTACATTTTAAAATAACTAAAAGTGTACTTGGATGGTTTGTAACACAAAGGATAAACACTTGAGAGTGTGGATACCCCATTCTCCACGGTGTGATTGTTATGCATTGCATGCGTGCATCAAAACATCTCATGTACCCCATAAATATGTATACTTAGTATGTACCCATAAACATTTAATTTTTTTAAAAAAGAAGAAATAACTTTTTAATTGTCATTGTTGTTAAGATAACTAACTTCCCCATTCTGGCCCACTGCCCTAAACTTTCCACTTTGTTTTGTGTGATACTGGGTTTTGTATCAACCAGTGTAGAAGCCTCCAGAATTTGGCTACATCTGGGTTCAGAAAACTATTTTCTTCTCCAGTTTTCTGAATTAATCTTATTTCTTGGTTGTCATATCTCATAACTCACATCCTTCTATGTAGTGAATTTTGGGCTTTCTCTTTCCCCTTCATCATAAAGCTACATACCTGAAAGACAGCGAGCCATTCCCTTTTATCACTTTTCCTCAATTTTCACTATAAAACTAATTCACATACTTGGTTGGATGTTTTTTTTTAAAGAACGTAGATGTGTCTGTGTGCACACACATGTGTATGTGTGAAGTAAACAAGTAAAAGGAAAAAATCTATCATGAACTTCCACAGTTTCATTACCTCAACTCCACTTTCCCAAGATAATTGATGTTAACCATTAGGCCTGTGATCTTCCAAACAACTTTTTAGGTATATCCATAACCATTCACATTCTATGTGTTAGGGAGAAATTTACTGTTGAAGATTTAGTAAAAGTAAAGTAATTATATACATACTGTTCTGCAGCTTGGTTTTTTTCATCTTTAACAATGTACTATGGACATCTCATATTGTTACAAATATAACTTTCCCATTTTTGTAGTAAGTTGTGTTCTTTAAGCATAATTGTGTATAGTCATTAATTTATTCATTTACTTAAGTAATAGCTGTTGATCATCAAAATGAGGAAAATATGTGCTAGTTGCTGTGGAAAATACAAAGTTGTAAGAGACATAGTTTTTGCCTATTGGATTCTTATTATAATCTGGAAAAATAAATAAGACAGGAGAATATATAACATTGATATTAAGTAGTATAAGTCAGAAGAAAGTAAATTAACTTTTAAAAAGCTGACCAGGAAGGCTTTTTAGGAGATTTGGATTTGTACTGAGATGAGAAAGATTGATTGGATTTCAACAAATGTAAAAGAGGTTAAAAAAAATCGCATTAGCGAAATCTTCAAGGGAAGAAAAAATAGGACATGTTTAAAGGAAGGTCACCTCATTTTGTCAAATCCAAATGTACTGATTGTAAAACATCTTGATTTCAGAGATATTAAAAAGTGGGAGGGAAATGTTCAAGTTAAATCAAGAAAATATAGTATTTGGTCAATTTGTTTGGAGTGGCAGATTTCCAGAAGGTAGAACCGGTAGCTAAATCTGGAACAGTAAGTAGAGCCAGATAATGGGGAATCTTGAATGCCAGGGTATATCTGATATTTGCTGTTTTTATTCTTTTCCCAGATATTTCTTTTTTATTAAAGCTGTTAGAAATTAGGATGAGACCAGATAACCTAACCTTAAAAAATAAGTCGGCCGGGCATGGGAGCTCACGCCTGTAATCCCAGCACTTTGGGAGGCCGAGGCAGGTGAATTGTTTAAGATTAGGAGTTTGAGACCAGCCTGGCCAACATGGTGAAACCCCGTCTCTACTAAAAATAGAAAAATTAGCCATGTGTGGTGATGTGCACCTGTAATCCCAGACACTTGGGAGGCTGAGGCAGGAGAATCCCCTTGAACCTGGGAGGCAGAGGTTGCAGTGAGCTGAGAATGTGCCATTGCACTCTAGCCTGGGTGACAGAGCAAGACTCCATTTCAAAAAAAAAAAAAAAGAAAAGTCTATATTCTAGAGTTCTTATTCAAATGATGTCTTTAAAACTATTGGTACATTGTGGCAGGCTCTTCCATTAGCTGTTTCTTTCATAAAAAAAAAGTTAATATTTAAAAAATTAATTTACTCATGTGTTATTTCATGTGCCCAGTATTATGCTATGTGCCAGGGTATCAATAGTGAGCAGGACACATTCTTAGTTCCCAGTGCTCATAGCCTGGTTGACAGACTTTCCAGCACCTTCTCCTCACTTTCCAGACATCATCAGCATCAAACTTTGCCTGCCTATCAACCGTTTAAAAAAAAAAGTCACCTAGACGTCACCTTCTGCTGCTTCGGCCTTGTTCCTGGTTTGTGGTTATGATTTCCTGTTTGCCTTGCTGAACTATGATTTCTTTAAATCCCCATGCCCTTTCTTAACTCGTAGGTGAGTTTTATTTTTTCCCATTGTACTTTACTTAAAGCAGAGCTATTTACAAATGAACTTTTATTTTTGTTATAGCATCTTCATAATTATTTTCTAAAATTAGAAAAAAAGTTGGTTTTTAGATTCCCTTGGTGGTGATGAAGACAACTGCAATGAAGATGCTGTTGTGGACTTAGAAATATGCTAAAATCCACCACAAAAATTTCCTTTTATAAACACACATGGAGAAAATCTCTATTTGGGATACAATTTGGCATGAAGCTCTGCATTCACACTTAAGATTTGTAGTTTCCTTGAGAAATTGACCCCTCTAGTGTTGTGAAATGTCCCTCTTTTTCACTAATAGTATTCCTTCTCCTAGAGTCTACTTTGTCTCATGTTAATACAGCTATTCTAGTATAGTAGTCAGCCTTCAGGATAGTACCCAATCATTGCTACTTCCCAGTATATAGACCTTTGTGTAGTCTTCTTTCACATTGTACCAAAGTTGATCTGTGTGACCAATAAAATATGGCAAAAGTGATGTTATTTCACTTCTGAGATTAGATTATAAAAGACTATGGCTTCTGTCACAGCTCCTGCCCTTGCCTCTCTCTCTCTCTCTCTCTTTCTTGGATCACCTCAGATCACTTCCTCTCAGGGAAAGCATGTCATAAACAGCTCTGTGGAGAATCTAGGTAGCAAGGAGCTGATGCCTCCTGCCAAACACCACATAAATGGGCTTGGATGCAGATCCTTCAGACTTGGCCAAGCCTAACTCCTAGATAATGAGAGACCTCGAATCAATACCCAGCCAAGCCACTCCAGATTCTTGACCTACAGAAACAATGAGGCAATAAATGTATGTTGACCACCCACATTTGGTGGTTGGTCAGGACTCACAAGACTCAAAAGAAGGCTATATTCACAGCTACAGTTTATTATGCCAAAGGATACAGAGAAAATAGCAGGATAAATATTTTTACTGGGTGGAGTCCAGAGAGGACCAGTATAGGCTTCAGAGTCCTTCTTCATTAGAGGCCACACAGGATGTACTTTCTCTCTAGCAGCAACTTACAGGAACATGTGTGAAATATCTCTACCCAGGATCCAAAGAATTTTTGGTATGCTGGTCACATAAGCATATCTTGCTATGCAACCAACCATGGCAACTGAAATACAGGACTCCAAGAATGAAGGCAGGTGCACATCATTAATCTTGATACTTGTACAAAGCAACCTGAAAAGCTACTATAGCACAGTCCATTGCTTCAGGTGTGCACAACAAAATCATCAGTCCCTGACATCCAGGAGCCATATTCTTAGTTATTGGCAAAGGGTCAATCATGGTTCTAGGTTCTGTTGGAGCCATGCAAGGAATATATGACCACACCTGCTCTGTTAACTCTTTCCTCACAAAAGGTGGCCAACAGTCAGCACTAAATACAAAATATATAGCTAAATGAGACTTTAGATAATTCCAGCCCCCAGACTTCAAGTCTTCCAGCTTAGCCCCCAGGCACTTTAAAGAAGAAACAAGCATTCCCCACTGAGTTCTGCCAGGATTCTTGACTCACAGAAACTACATGAAATAAGAAATGTTTATTGTTTGAAGCCACAGACTCTTGGGGTAGTTTGTTATACAGCAATAGATTAATATACAGGGTAATATTTTCCTATTCTTTGCATGTGTGGCAATTTTTTTATTGAATGACCAATGTGAATTTTATATTTTAGGAAACTAGAGTTTGCTGTATTTCATTAAATAGTACTAGGCTTTTGTTTCATTGCTAGCTAAGTTACAAGTAGAATCCTCTTGAGGATTGCTCTCAAGTTTGTTAGGCTGGGTCCAGGACAGTCTTTATCTTAGGGCTAACTTATATCTACTACTGACCTGATAACAGGCCAGGTGCAGTGGCTCACCCTGTAATCCCAGCACTTTGGGAGGCCAATGTGGGCAGATCACTTGGGGTCAGGAGTTTGAGACCAGCCTGGCCAACATGGCGAAACTCTGTCTTTACTAAAAATACAAAAATTAGCCAGATGTGGTGGTGTGTGCCTGTAATCCCAGCTACTCGGGAGGCTGAGGCATGAGTATCGCTTGAACCTAGGAGGTGGAGGTTTCAGTGAGCTGAGATCGTGCCACTGCACTCCAGCCTGGGTGACAGAGTGAGACTGTTTCTCAAAATAATATTAATACTAATACTAATACTAATACTAATACTAATAATAAAACTGAAGCTGTCTACAGACTATTTGGAGGACTGGTAAACTTTTTTGGTAGTGGCCACATAGTAAATATTTTAGGCTTTGCAGGCCACACACAGTCTGTTGCATATATTTCTTTGTTTTTTCAATCCTTCAAGAATACACACATCATTCTTAGCTTGTGAGCTGTTGAAAAAGTCTGTGGGCTGGATGTGGCCTGTGAGCTGTAGTTTGCCAACACCTGATGTCCTTTGCATTAAGAGGTCTTTCTATTCTGGCTGAAAGGACCATTAACTAGTCCAAGCCTTGTGTAAGTTCCAAACATTTTTCTGCCTACTCATTCTCATGGTTCCTTCCCTAGCCTTGGGTGGTTTCCTTTCATGCTTGTCCAGATTAGCACTCAGTCAAATACCTGAAGGGATCTCTCTGTAGATTTCCCAGGCCCTGAAGCTCCCTCCTTGATGGTACTCAGGATTACAAATCCTAAACACTTTAAGCGCTCTGAACTCTGATCTTTCCGTACTCAGTGAGACTGCAGATTCTTTCTGGGTTCCCCCTTCCAGTGCTGTTATTTTCTTACATATAGTTACTCCTCTGTGTTGGTTCCTATCTATAGCAAACATAAATTTCTAACAGAAACTGTTTCGTTCTACTTAATGTCTTCCTTGTTAAACACAGTACCATATCAACACATATGCAGATCATCATCGTGCCATTAACAAAAGCTACATCTCAATGGCCACAAGATTTCTAGTTGAAACAAATCTTAAATGATCTATCTGAACTTAGTCCAATTGTAAGCTTTCCTAGTTGTGAACATGTACTTTTGAGGGTCATACTCTACTTTTTAAGGTAGCCCATTTCACTGTTGGACAGCAATAATTATCAGAAAATGTACTTCATAATGAGCTAAAATATAATTCCTTATCACATGGACCTAAATCTAGAGGACCTTTTCTTACCAATTGCTGTTAACCTTTGTTGTGCATTATTGATTCAGTCTGTGAATGTCTTGAGTGTCTTCTCTGTGCCAGGCTGTGCTGAGTTTGGGCTTGCGGAAGTGAGAAAAGGGAGGTAATGATTGGGCCTCATGCATCTTTCAGCTTGGTGGGTTATTTAGAGAGAAATCTAAGCGTGCAAATATGTGTAAAAGTTACAACATGGTATGTGCCCTGAAGAAGCATGGTGTGATGACACTAGGTATAGGAAGATTTGTCCTAGTCGAGGAAGTTAGGGAAGACATTCTTGAGGAGCTAATGATTTGAGATCTGAAAGCAAAGTAGGAGATAATCAGACAAAATAAAGATGAGAGATTTTTAGGAAGAGGGGTCAGCCTGAATGAAGGTACTGGGGTGAAAGAGAGCAACTGTTTTTAAATCTAAATGTAGGACTTTCAGATAACCCTGTTAAATACTCACTCGATGAATACACTCAATCTCAGAAATATCATTCTATCACCGAGAACATGTTTCTGATATTTTTGGTGTATTTGTAGAAGCAGATTTAATTCCAGTGTAAGAAAGCATTTTGCATTGCTCTTTGGAAAGGTATTATTGTCCCTACCTCAGGTTTTGTGGGGCCAGAAGCTTATACAGGGCCCCCAGAATGGGAGCCCTTTTAAAGAAAAAAATGTAAATGATACATACAAAATTTAGCACAGGGCCTGGAAGAAGGCCTTGGCAGTGAGAGGCACCAAATGGAACATTTCATTAGGTTCAGGGTAAAAAATCTACCTACTGTCTTTAGAGATTTGGACAAAGGGTACATGACCATATGTTGGTGATGTAATCAAGAGATTTCTATTGTATAGAAATTTGGACTTGATAGACCTGTAAGTTTCCTCCAGATTCAAAGATTTTGTGTTTACCTGGCTTACGTTTGAGAATGGAATAGGTCAAAGTTAGCCTCCTTGCAGTCTTGGCCCCCTGCCCCTACTCAGCTAGTTTGTAGAATTAATTGTCTGATGGCCAAACAATGATGGGGTGTTGGCTAAACGCGGTGGCTCACATCTGTAATCCCAGCACTTTGGGAGGCCGAGGCGGGTGAATCACTTGAGGTCAGGATTTGAAGACCAGCCTGACCAACATGGAGAAACCCCGCCTCTACTAAAAATACAAAATTAGCTGGGCGTGGTGGTGCATTCCTGTAACACCAGCTACTTGGGAGGCTGAGGCAGGAGAATCGTTTGAATCCAGGAGGTGGAGGTTGCAGTGAGCCGAGATCATGCCATTGCACTCCAGCCTGGGCAACAAGAGCAAAACTCCATCTCAAAAAAAAATAAAAAATAAAAAATAAGATGTGGTGTTTGGGACTGTGTGAGTGTTGGGGGTAGGGGGGTATACACTTTAGACTCTGAAGTAAATGAATCCTAATGTTAAATGCCCGGCTTCCACCTCTAGTTAATTGTTTTGTTCTAGCACTCACATCTCAAGTCATAGAATGAGAGCTAAAATGTCTTATGAATCAAAGGCTGGGTTTGAGTCACATGCCTACCAATGTGTGCTCATGGAGAACACCTCAGTGACAGCCCAGAGACAGCACCTCCAGCCTAGCCTTGACTATTCACCTCACACCCAACTCCTCTGTCCAGAGGAGGCTTGAGGAGAGGGGATGGATGTTTTAGTGCTATCCATCATCCCTGCTGTGTACATGCATTACGGTGCTTACATTGCACCACTGTCAGAAGGAAAAGAGTGCGTATTGCAAATGAGGACTTCCTACCCCACAACAAAAATAGAATCTTTGCAGCCAATTATGTGCTGAATCATTGTTATAAAACAGGAAGAATCCTAACAACAACAAAAGATTAAGAGCAGCACTGTGTATGTATGAGCACTTCTGCATTCCCAGAGCAGTTGTCTGGGCTGATTATACATCTCTTAGCAAACTTTAATTAGCGCTCACAGGTTGGTGAGTTACATGGCTAAAGTTCTTGCTAGTGTGGTCACCAGAGAAGTAAACTCAGGTGAGGTTAAATGGTCAATTTATGGACACCTGGCCATGCTCATCTGTGTTTGCTTTTCCAGTCTGTCAGGTTCTTTGGAATCTAACTTGTTAGCAGCTCTGCCAGGCCCCATCCCTTTGCTTGCAGGTGCTCACATCTGAAGCTAATGTGTTAATCATATCAGCTCATGAGCCTGGGGTTCAGCCACACCAAGTCTGGACCTGCCAGCTTTCTTTGGAGTCAATCTGCAAAGGACATCTCCGAGTCCAGGGATAACAGTCCTGGAGTCAGTAGATTGTGTCTGAGCTCACCTGCCAGGCATGATGTGGAAACAAGGACACTGCTTTTCAGTAGGCAATAATTGACTTCAAAGGGCTCCAAGTTGGTTTAAGATTTTTCTGCTTTAACATTTAGGAACAGTGGAAAAACATACTTTTGTTATTTGTGTATTCTTAGAAATGGCTACCACTTCTAAGAAGATGGGAAAATTTTAAGGCTAGTAAGGAGACAAAAAATGAAATCCCCTTGAAGATATGTAAAGACCTAGCGCTTCTCTGTCCTGTGTGTCTCCCACCCCACCCAGGCTTCTAGGGTATCTTTGGTTTGTGCCCCATGAAGACACATGTGAGTTCTATCTCAGGCAGGGGCTCTGGGATCAACGGTGGGCGAGTGAGTTTGTTCACCCTGGATTCAGCCTCTGCTCCTTAGGAATTTCTCAAACATTCAGTTTCCTTTAATATTATCCATTCATCAATATGCTGATACAAATCTACTTCAAATCTATATACATTTTTTTTTGGTCCAGCCAATAATTGGGAGAAGGCTAGAATATTGTCTATTACCTATTAGGCAAGGGTTGATTGTCTTTCATGTATCCTAAAGCAAAACTTCAAACTTCACAAGTTTTCATCAGGCTTGGCACTCTGAGGTTTGGGGGAAACAGCACCTATCTACCCAGACTTTATCTCATAATTTCCAAAACTGCAGTTCTGTTCCTTCTCTTTTCCTGGTCCCTTCTGTCCTCATTTCTAAGTCCCTTATTTCCCTTCAAATTTTCATTCTCTCTCTAGGCCTTTTCTTTTTATCTGATGTCTTTTTAAAATTATTCAAATTGGGTTTTTACATAGTCATTCATCTTTCACTGTGGTTTTTGTTCAAGAATACCCTGATGATTTACTTTTATGCTTTATAAAAAATGTTTTGTGTATAAAAATTCACAATTTATGACTTTTTTTGGTCTCAGCAGCTAATTGAACTGATAGATTTAGGAAAGAATTAACAACAATTCCTGGTGTTTTTCTTAACTTTTAACTAATAGCTCAGAATCCATCTTCCCACAGGAAAAACTTTTTTTTTTCTTAAATTCCTCATTATTCGTGTGTACATCAAAGCTCATTTCTCTGTCTCCTTGCAGGGTCCAGTCATCTCTTTCCTTCTCGTCAGTGAGTTGGCGGCTCGGTACCTAGAAAACCTTGAAGTTTGCAATAATACCATCAGGTTAAATAAAAGAGTTGTCCTGAGACATGGGCTTGGTGAGGGGAGCCTATGGAATAGCTCTTACTTTTCTCTACTCCAGGCATAATCTCAGGACACTACACCACAGGTGAAAGCTGCCTGGTTAGTGGATTAGTCAGGTCGGGCTGCCATAACAAAGCACCACAGACTGAGTGTCTTAAGCAACGAAAAATTATTTTCTCACAATCCTGGGGGCTAGAAGTCCAAGATCAAAGTGTTAGCAGGGTTGGTTTCTTCAGTGGTCTTTCTCCTTGGCTTGTAGGCCACCATCTTCTTTCTGTGTCTTTACAGGGTCTTCCTTCTGTGCCAGTCTGTGTCCTAATCTCTTTTTATAAGGACACCAGTCCTATCAGATTAGGACCCACACTAATGACTCATTTTAACTTAACTACCTCTTTAAAGACCCTGTCTCCAAATACAATCATATTCTGAGATACTGGGGATAGGGGGTTCAACATGTGAATTCTGAGGGGGACACAATTCAGCCCGTAACAGTATATTAAAAACTCCTCATCTAGACACCAAGCAACAACCAAGCTCCCAAGCACAGCTCTAGTCTACAAAGTCTATGGAGAAGGTGGGTTATACAGTCCCATCAGGGTCAGAGGTTGCAGCTTCCTCTCTTACGTTACAGATTCTTCATAACAAATGTAAACAAGCTGCTTATCTGATTCTCCAAATAGCAGCAAACCAGTGTACAGAGTAATCACCAACCAGAAAAAGCTCAGCTGCAGGGGGCAGATGTGCCAACAGCAGCAGGAAGTGACTTCAGCACCGAGCGGGCAGTAGACAAAACTTAAAAGGGCAAAACTGTATTGTCAGTTACCATGTCACATAATGAGAGCAGAGAGTAACAATACTTCCGAATTTGTCAACAGTAGGTGACGTTATTTTTAAAAACCTATAATAGAAGGCTGTGGAAGTTTTCTCATTAAATACTGTATAGACAAAATTGTTTGAGTATTTGAGGGTGATACACTTGTTATTGGGGTAATTTACCTATGTAAAAATGAAAATATCCAAGTTCTGCTGGATAAATGCTTCTTTCTGTATATAACAAAGTCCTACTTGGACGTCATAAACTTTGCTATAATCCTGGCTCTGAGGGTGGGGGCTTTCCTGTCAAGATGGCCCTAAGGTTTAGACTGACCTCCCACAGAGGTTCAACAAGGAGTCACTCAGATTCACTAACAGTTTTCAAAAAAGATGTTTATTAGACAACTTTCCATTGAAACCATACCCCCTGTAGTGCACAGTGAATTAATATTTTAATAACTTCTAAAATGTTATGAAGATTGCAATTGTATAGCATTATATTTTGTGTGTAGGTGTATTTAAAGTAGTAATGTATTTAGTAAAGACATACCACAATGTTTGTAATACTGTTGTGGCATTTCCTCCTGTGTTAGTACAACAGGAGGCTTAGAAATGGGTGCAGCCCAGGCATTCCTCACCTGCAAGAGGCCCTACACCTGGCCATGCGGTGGGCTCAGCTTTTGCCTCCTCTGAATAATCTCCTCTCATTTGTACATTGTGCCTCTGACCACCTTCTGTCTCATATCATAGTTATTTATGAAGCTGTTTTATGCATCTTACAAAATTGTGCGTTTAATTCCCAATGGCTACCCCCCACAGTTAATGTTAGCTTCTGTGTTGAATCCAGAGGCACTCTATTGCTATCATTCCTCTACAAGAAAAAGCCTAGCTATACCTATTTTTTTTTTTTTGTATTTGTTAAACCATTTGAGACTTTTATAGCACTTGTTGTAGCTGCCTTCCAAGGTCAGCCTCAGAATTCTTCTTTAGGCTCAGAGGAAGATTATCCAGAATGCCTTGCTGGAGAGTTTGTACAATTCTCTGCAGTGATGTGCTGGCAAATTTTCAACAACTGGTTCTGATTCCTAGTGTTTGCTGGTTAGAGATGACACTGAATGTAGAATTGGGAAAAATATACCCAATTGGCTTTTGCTCCCTAAACATACTTCATAGGCTTCTAGTATACCATTGGTTCACAGCTCAGGGATAATGAGAAAAGCTATTCTGTAAGAAATGGAGAAGCCAGTTGAATCCCTTCTCTACCCACAGAAGGCAAGCCTGAAATTAATCTTCACAAAACTGTGTCATTTTCTAGGTTTTCCTTCCTCTTAGTCCTCCCCATCTAATTTCACAAGATGCTGACAAACCCTGGAATAGCTTTAAAGTCATAAGCAATGAGACATAAATGGATCTATTCAGAAGTTTCTTAAAGGGTCACTAATTGGAAGGCAGCGAAAACTCTCAGAATTGTTACTGCATATATGCCTACCTTGAGGTTATAATTATTAAAACCCCCAAATGAATTTTTTAAAGCATTTGTTGAACTTCCTACCACTTTATGTCCCCATACACTGATGACTTAGACACATGCTAAGGTGCTGTGACTCAACAATTTTTATCAGAGGCAATGGTACCACCCCCTTCCCATCCTACCTCTTTTCCCTACTTCCATCTGCTGGAATGAGCAGATTTTAAACTTGATTAATTAGAGATTTTGTTTTGCTCTATCTTCCTCCCAGCATGATGTTTTACTTGCAACAGATATAAAAAATATATTGAAGTTGAATTAGCTGATTTCTTGTAGTATATGAGAAATACCTTTTTTCATCTCTCCAAAGGGGCTCATAAATGTTCATAAATCCTTGCATGAACAAGTTGAGATAATTTCTAATCTGAAGGAAACTCTTTGTCCTTAGAAGAACTGGTTTTTCTGCCTTGAACAATAGAGATTGGACAATGGAGGTATCTGGCCTTGCTCTACCCCTTCCTTGTTATAGTAACAGGGATGTGGGTGTCCATCTCCACAACCATGCTCTTCCCAAAGTACCACTGCCTCAAGAGCTTCAGCCATTTAGGACCCAGTTCTTATGCTTAGCCATGCTGGTTTCTGGTCCTGGAGGGTGGGAAAAATCTGAGTCTTCAAAACATATAAACCAACTCAAAAGATAATAGTGAAAAAGACAACAAGTGTTAGGGAAGATGTGGAGAAACTGGACCCCACACATATTGCTGGTGTGAATGGGAAATGATGTAGCCACTTTGGAAAATAGTTTGGCAGTTTCTAAAAAGTTAAACATAAACTTGCCATATAACCTGCTAATTCTACTCCTGTCTAGCTACCCAAGAGAAATGAAAACATATGTTCATATGAAGACATGCATGGGAACGTTCATAGCAGTTTTATTCATAATAGCCCAAACTGGAAACCATCCAATGTCTATAAACTGGTGAATGAAGAAACAAAATCCATCCATACAATGAAATATTCTTCAGCAATGAAAAGTAAAGAAGTACTGATACATGCTACAGTGTTGAAGGAGCTCAATAACATGACACTGAGAGAAGCCAAGGCAAAAACCTGTGTATTGTATGATTCCATTTATGTGAAATTTCCAGAAAAGGCAAATCTATAAAAAAACAGAAAGCAGAATCATGGTTGTTTTGGGGCTGGAATTGGCTATAAGTGGACACTTTTGGGGGTGATGGAGAGTTGGCAAATTTCACACAACTGCCAATTTATTAAAATTCCTTAAATTGTGTTTTTAAATAGATGAGTTTTATGGTATGCAAATTATGCCTTAACAAAGCTTCTTACAAACAACACAATAAATGGAGATCTTTATTATTTCTATTTACCTCTTGCTCTTCCTTGTCTGATTACAAATCCCGAAGGGGCTACATGTCACCCAGCTGCGTTTTTTCTTTTTACGAGTAGGTGAGGAAACTGGCTAAATATGTTGCTGGAACAGGGAGAGGTTTGGCCCAACAAAGCCAATGCATTGCCAGAATTTTCTTTAGCTGCAGGCACACTAGTCGCCTCATCTGCAGGAGAGGACATGGCTCATTCACTGAGTTATACCCTGCGCCTACCAGCCTTCCTTTCATGTAGGTGGCTCTGCAGGGAAATGACCAGTGTGTGCTCCTGTCCTCCTATGCATGCTGGGGGACTGTGTTGTATGTAGGGTATTGCACTGTCTTGATCCCAGGAGACAAAGGCACTCTTTGCTAAACTGGAGCTAGTCTTACCTTAAAGGATGGGATCATTTCTTTGACCACAGATCTCTTCCTTACCAAAGGATATGCCCTCACCTCAGACCAGAAAAGAACAGGAAGCCCATAGGGAACCTTCTGATTTTCAACTTGGTCTTTTGATGTTGCCTTTGAATATACCCTGGAGCTTCCTCCAGAACTAGAACTGGAAGATGACACTTTTCATAGGGGATCAGCCAGGAGTTAGGGAGACAGAAACTTTGGACAGAAGCCTGTGATATTGTTCCAGTCCTAGGGGACAACAATAAACTAATTTTTTTTTTCCTATCAAATTGGCAAACTGGCAAAAAATTAGGATGTACATACTGTTCTAATTTGGAGTACTTAGGAAATAATGGGCCTGAGACCCTAATCTGGGTGGCTTAATTTGTTTCCTGCAATACCTCTACAGAATGTTTCGCCCTGGTGGTTTAGTTCTGCCCTGTAGCTGCAGCTACCTTTCTGTTTTCATGTCTTTGACTCCCTTGTTTATACGTGATTTTTTTAAGGGTGTATTCACCCTTCTATTTTGTTTAGCTTGATTTTTTTTTATTGTGGTAAGAACACTTTCCATAAGATACACCCTCCTGATAAATTTTTAAGTGCACAATACAGTGTTGTTAATTACAAGGCACTATGTTGTACAGTAGTTCTCTAGAACTTATTCATCTTGAATAACTGAAACTTTACACCTGTTCAACAATAACTTCCCGTTTCTCCCTTCCCCCAGCCCCTGGCAACTACCATTCTACTTTCCATTTCTGAGTCTGTTTTAGATACCTACTGCAAGTGGAATCATGCAGTATTTGGGCTTCCATGACTGGTTTATTTCACTTAGCATGATGTCCTCTAGGTACATCCATGTTGTTGCATATGGCAGGCTTTCCTTTTCATAAAGGCTGAATAATATTCCATTGTATGTATATACCACATTTTCTTTATCCATTCATCCGTCAAGGGACATGTAGGTTGTTTCCTTATCGTGGCCATAAATAATGAATGTGGGAATACAGATATTTCTTTGAGATTTGATTTTAATTCTTTTGGGTATATACTCAGAAGTGAGATTCATCGATTAAATGATAGTTCTATTTTTAATTTTTTGAGAAACCTCCATCCTGTTTTCCATAGCAGCCACACCATTATACATTCTCCCCAGCAGTGTACAAGGATTCTAATTTCTCCACATGCCTGCTCACACTTGTCTTGACATTTTTTTTTTTTAATATAATGTCCATCTTAACCATTGTGAGGTGATACCTGATTGTGGCTCTGATTTGCATTTCCCTGAAGATTTATATTCACCTTTCTGATACTGGTGCCTGGCAATGCCTAGAACACAGCAGATGCTCACTAAATATTTGTTGAATGAGTGGGTTAAGCCCTAAGAAACTCCATTCTCAGTACAAGCACAAATGAAGATACAATATGAGCTATCGGGGACAGGGTGACTATGACACAAAAGCAAAAGGTCTCCAGGCTGCTGGGATTTCTATCCTTCCGGTTTCATATTAAAAGGCTGACAAAAGTGGCTAGGACCCAGGGACTTGGATAAGTTCACCACAGTGGAAAGAGATAATTGTTTTTAGAAGGAGTGAAATTAAAATATTTTACATATTCTTGTAAAAATCATTGCAGTATCTTAAATATTTGGACTTGCTAAATGCTTGTGCTCTGGATGCAAGCCCAGGATTTTTTTCTTCAATCCCTCTCATCCTTCAAGCCTCATCCCAAGCCTCTGCCTCCACAGCTACCTTTACTAAATGTCTGATTTATTCTAGGATAATTCTTTTCAACAAATATTTATTGTTTCCCTCCCTCGTTTGCATGTCCATAGGTTTTTGCACTCCTTTTGCTCACTCAACCCCCTCATCCCCCATCTCCTGTGACAGCTGCTCTGCCCTTATCTAACCCTTTCCGCAGATGGAGATCTCTGTGGGAGCAGCATCTCTTTGTGTCCCATGCAGAAACTAACACTTAGGTACTAACATTTGTTTATTTGAACTGAATAATCGAATCATTTGGTTAGTTTCAGAATAGTTTGTTAGGCAAGGGAGGCAACTCTGATGAAATGGCTTATTTTAAATGCCATTTTATACACTATTTAAAAATAGCTCTTCTTCCAAAAACTGATGTCTATACATATGTGTTGTGATTCAGTTTAAAATAGAAAAGCATTTTTTCCTAAAAAACTTTCATACCAACTTTATAGTTATAGAAAGAATATTTTTAGTTGACCAAGATTATCAAAACAATGCCTAATTCCAGGAGGAAAGGAAGAAATAGTGGTGAAATTCAACCTGTTTTTAAAATTGCTGCTATGAAAATATATAATCTAGTAAATGATATTTTGTTAGTTTCATACTAGCTATAAACAGTTTCAATGGAAAGCTTTGTTTTGTTTTGTTTTGCTTTGTTTAAGACAGGGTCTGGCTCTGTCATTCAGCCTGGAGTGCAGGGACCTCACGGCAGCCTAGAGTTCTCCAGGGTTAGCCTCCTGAGTAGCTGGTACTACAGGCCTGTGCCACCACATCTGGCTAATTTTTGCATTTTTTGTAGAGATGGAGTTTCACCACGTTGGTCAGGCTGGTCTTGAACTCCTGGATTCAAGGGATCCACCCACCTCAGCCTCTCAAAGTGCTGGGATTATAGACATGAGCCACCACACAGACCCTGGAAAGCTTTTCTGATATCTTTCCCTTACTCCTGTTGGCATGAGTATTTCTGGAAAGACCACAGTTTTCTGCTTCCATCTAGCACAACGGAAGAAGCAATATCAATTGGGTGATATTTGTGTGAAGTGGATTCTAGTCTTGACTTTGGCAATAAATAAATGAGTGATCCAGAACAAGTCTCTCAGGACCTCAACTTCCTTATCTGAATCTGTATTATGAGGCAAGTGGGCATCAGGATCTATGATCTGCAGCTTGTAGGATTTCCAGCCTCCTTCTTATTTACCAATGCCCATGGCTGAGGCTCTTGGGTTTGCTTCACTTTCTTGTTTCCTTCTATGCAGCAGCATCCCAACCACTCTCAAAAGAGCCAGAACCAAGTTTCTGGAGGCTTAGCAATGCCCAGTCCAGGATAGGAAGGCTTTCTTGTCATGCTTGGGATGGGGGGAGGGAAGGGGCAGGTAAAGAGAGCTAAGCACCCGGAGCAAAGACTGGAGAAGAAATTTCAGTAAGAATGGATCCTGCATGCCCAGCATCTTGGAGTGGAGGGGAAGAGAAAAAAAATGGGGTGAGAGCAGAGAAAAGTAGCTAGGCTAGGAGACCTGTGCTCAGGTTGGCTGGGCTCCAAGACCTAGGGCTGTCAGTAGGAAGCTTGGATTCTTACACAATACCCACTCCTTTCCAATCCCCATAAACTCTAGAATAACCTCTAGCAGACTTGCTGACAGCCGATCCTAGTTTAAAAGCTCCATCACATTAGAGGCTAAGTGTAAATAATACCAAGTAAGGATTAGATCTCTTGGAGGAAAGGACAGGAGAATGTTTGTGAGTCTAAAGTGGTAAGAAGCCCCCTCTCCACCCTCCCTTACCAGAGGAAGAGTCTGAGAATAGAATTGGGCCCAGGAAAAGAGGCCCATGGGATCGTTCCTTTTTCGCCCCAGTTGGAGCTCACGCAAGCCCACCTGGGCCCCACTGGATTTTGTTCCCTTGGGGATTTACCTCCATGGCTGGGCTTCACACTTCCCCTGGCCCTCATTCTTCTTTGGATTGTATCCTAAGCATCCATCCTTTTCTTTTCAGCCTGAAGGCAACATCCTTTTAAGTTGGGTGGGGGAAGAAAGTTACAAGGGGAGGCAAATAGGTGCCACAACTTTGGTTCCTGTCTGATTTTGCTTGGGATAGGCTGGGCCTTCCTTCCATTTTTTAACAGACCTATATAAAAAACCCAACACATAAACAGTGCAGGCAGTGTTTCCCAGCATGGGATATGTCAGGTATTTTAAGGGAACACTATGCTTCTCCATTCTTCTTAATGCCTTGAGTCTTGCTTCTCAGCCGTGGCTGATAGCTGGGAAATATGGACCTGCATATTGCCTCTGCTTGTCTTATCTAGTATTTAATTTTTTAAAAGCCCTCCTGACAAGGCAGATAGGATGATGTTTCCTGAAACATTCTTTACGCCACTCATCCCACAGTTAGACTTTTTTTTTCTTTTAAAAAAGAAAATTGTTTAAAATATATGTCTTAATAGCTCATTACTATTAAAATCTAAGTGCTCTGCCCTTTCTGTCTAAATCCAGGATCCTATTCTCGCTTCTCCAGGACATGATTGTATTTAGAGTTAGGGTGTTGTTGAAAATGGCAACCCCTATATCACCTAGTTTTCACTTTAGGAAAACCCACAGAAAAATTTCTCTTAGACCTAAGTGTAGAAAACCTTTTGCTTTTTTTTAAAACCAGTACATTTTTACACATGATAATGTGATTTTTATCACAACCAT
Source organism: Pongo pygmaeus (assembly GCF_028885625.2). Taxonomy (NCBI): domain Eukaryota; kingdom Metazoa; phylum Chordata; class Mammalia; order Primates; family Hominidae; genus Pongo; species Pongo pygmaeus. Next base: position 91,628,090 of record NC_072384.2, read on the forward strand.
GTTTCTTTTTATATTTTAAATTGACACATATTTGATATACATATTTTCAGGTATATGTGATAATTTGATACATTCATATAATGAGATCAGGGTAACTGGGATATCCTTCACCTTAAATATTTAGTTTTTCTTTATGCTGGGAACATTCAAATTATTCTGTTCTAGCTTTTTTGACATGTGCAATTGATTAATGTTAAGTATACTCACCCTACTGACCTATTGAATACCATTTCATGTTTCTTTTTTACATCGGCCGAACTCGACTATGGTAGTAATTGTGTGAAACCCTAGAGTGTGCCCTGCTGTGGACTAATTCTCATATTGGCCTTGTCTTATCAATATCTGTGTGTGTGTATGGCTTGATTTCTCTTAGTTTTGGAAAATGATGTCTCTCTAATCTGTGTATATTTTTTAGGCTATTCTTTTTATCTTTCTTTCTTTTTTTTTTTTTTTTGAGATGGAGTCTTGCTCTGTTGCCCAGGCTAGAGTGCAGTGGCACGATCTCGGCTCACTGCAACCTCTGTCTCCTGAGTTCAAGCGATTCTCCTGCCTCAGTCTTCCAAGTAGCTGGGACTACAGGTGCCCGCCACCATGCCTGGCTAATTTTTGTATTTTTAGTAGAGGCAGAGTTTCACCATGTTGGCCAGGCTGGTCGTAAACTCTTGACCTCAGGTGATCTGCCTGCCTTGGCCTCCCAAAGTGCTGGGATTATAGGTGTGAGCCATTGCGTCTGGCCTTCAGGCTATTTTTTTAAAAAAAGCTTTTTATTTTGAATTAATTTTTGACTTATCAAAAAGTGCAAGCCTAGAACAGAGAGTTCCTGTGTACCCTTCACCCAGTTTTTTAAAATTTTTAATATTGTTCTGTTGAATATGCTTGTGAAAGTCACCTAAAATTCTTTTTGAAACAAGACTCCTAGTGAACACTATTTTGAACACTCTGATGTTGTGTGCATCAAAACAAATAGGATGGAAATGATCGATATGGACATCTCAGGTGGGATGATATTGGAAGGATGACCTAGCTTAACACTAAACTGACACTGCATGTCCCAATAATTTGCTCAAAAGTGATTTGATCACAAGCAAATAGAAACCAAACAATATGTTCCAAAGAAAAGTAGCCAATAGGACAATATAGTTAAAAGTCTTAATTTATGGAACTGGATTTAAAATACATTAGTAATTAGTATTAATCATGGGATTGGGTCACAACCCTTCATGTGGCTTTAAGCATTATTTCCACATATCAGATTTTTCTATTTATAATCATAATAACCCTTAATTTGTTTCTGGCCAATAGAATATTAGTTGAAATTATCAAAAAGTCCAGCAGTTTAAAGCTTACTTATATATGGTTTATATTGAAAGTTATGAAGCATTGTTATGGCATGATCCTATTTTGCAGAGGGTCAGGGTTGTGTGTGTGTGTGTTTATACATGTGTATGTATGTGTATGTGGGTAGGCACATTAAAAACGACCTGAGAGGAAATCACTCAAAGTTTCAAACAGGTAGGTGACTTACAATGTCCTTTTTTTTTTTTTTTTTTTTTGCATATCTGTATTTTCTAATTTCTTTTATTGAGTAACATTGCTTTTATACCGGGGAAAATAAACAAAGAACTGAAATAATAAAATAAAGCATGGAACAAAATATATAATTCCCAGTTTTAATAGATTTCCCTATTACTTGCTCTTTAGGTTTTAGCCAGTCCAATTTTGTTGGTTATTTAGGTTGTTTCAAATATATATTGTTGTTGAACAATTCTCTTTTCCAACTTTGCAGTATGGTAAGAAGCAAATAACATAAATAATTGGCAAAAAAGGAACCAGTTGTGACAATCAGACAAAAATGCTGATGACGCACAGAGAACTGCCTCACTACCTTGTGATACATACACACTAAAATTACCAACACTGAAAAACCAGTGATTGTATTCGCCCATTTTCAATAAGTATTATTTGTACCAATTGTTCTGTTGACAAACTTACTTTTAAAATAAAGTTTAAAGTAAACTATAAGTACTTTATATTTGATCAAATTATCTTTGGCAAAATTTCGTTTAGCCAAATTGTTTTCAGCCAAATTATCTGCTATAGTTTGTGAATTTGAAACATTTTGACATTTCCAGTCAGGACTTAATGTGCTGATAATTCGCAAAAGTCCTGAGATGTGAAGCAAAAGGAAGGCTTTCATCAATCCTGGGGCCAGTCTACTTTCTGGAATATGTCCATTGTACAATATGAGGAATGAGCAAGGGTTATATTCTGCAGAAAGTTCTACAGCATAGTAAACAAATGCAGTAACAGGTGTATGGCTCTGGTGGAAGCTTGGTCAAATTGAAACTGGAACAAGAATAAACCTTTACTTTATTTATACTTTAGGTGAAAAGGTAGCACATTTGTACATAATAAGGCTGGCCTGGGGATGGAGGGAGTCCCTGCCCTGACTGTGACGCAGTGAGACTGTTTGCCTGGTCCTAGTCCAAGAGAAACGCATGCTATGATCTCACTGAAGTCTGAAGTGACTCTGAAACTTTGCAATAAAAAGAAAATTTCATCCTTTAAGATGTTGAGTTACCAGAGAAGTCACAAGGATAAAATGAATGATAGAGGTTTCTGGCAGATGTTATCACCACATTCATAGCATCTAGCCTTTCATATACATTGGAATGGGTAAGAGACAGTTTTGGGGCTCAGTCTCCTAACTGGTTATTAACTAAAGATGCCTTGGAGAGGAGAGTTGAGAGTCCATATTTTTCACAGAAATTCTTTTTGAGCCACATTGACATTCCTAAAACACCGCACATACTGATGCTATGATTTCACGGTCATTTGGTCTCTAATACCCACAAACTTTGCCTGCCCCTAGCATAGTTTCAGGGCATTTGTTTAAAAACAACACCCCAAACTAAAACCTTACCTGCATAAACCAAGCATATCTGTGGTTTGGAAAACAGGCCAGGAGTCTAAAGTTCTATTTCTAACTATGCAGCTAACTTCCCAGGTGGACTGGAAGAAATCCTTGATTCCTTTGCTCCTTAGTTTCTTCATATTCGTCCATCCTTCTCAAAGGTATTCCTTAAGTACTGGGACCCTGTGGGTACAAACATAAATAGAACTTAGTTCCTTTGTCAAGATCCTTGGAATTTAGGGGAAAAGACAAACAATAATCAAAGGTTGCAATCCAGTGTGTTAAGTTTGTTGTTGGAAGTAGGCACTGAGTGCTAGGGGAGCATAGAGAAGGAATGTCAAATCAAGCTTGGAGCTGGGGAGGTGAGTCAGGGACCACGTCAAAGGAGTAGTGATGTCTTCCTGCAAAGTTAAACTCTGTGAAATGAGCAGGGTTATTAGTGGATCCAGAAGAATATTTAATCTATATTCCTATGTTAATTGAAGAGATGGTAATTTGAGGTCCGTATATAGGGAGAAGTTTTTCCAGAGCTGTAAGAAAGAAGCAAAGTACAAACAAATTTTCCTGATATAGCCATGGCTGCTTATCCCTAGAGAGTGGTCTAGATCTTAAGATCTTTCTAATACGCTCCAGGAAGAAAATATTTGTTCTTGGGACATTTCTGTCACTTAATATGTTTGCCTTTAGACATGTGAAGGGTATCTGGCTTTCATAAGAAGTCACAGTCACCTGTGTCACTTTCCTCTCAACAGCCCCTTTCTTTGTACATTTCCTTGTAATGCACTATGAACTCTAGGTTGAATCATTCAAGTGCTGTAATAGTCACATGAAAGCAACACCAAACTTTGTCTCCATTTATAGATTCATGTCAAAGCTAGTTTTTCACTAAATATCTCTGGTTACCATTTGATTTGATTTTAAAATAATATTTCACTTTTCTAAAAGTTGATCTTCTCTACCAAGTCTTAACTCATTGTAGACACAGTTATAAAATCATAAGTAGACAAATAATTCTCATTTCTAGCACATATGTTGGTTTCTTCCCAATGTCCACTTTTCCTCTTCTTTTTCCCAAGAGAATTTCAATTTGATCCAGGATGGATACTAGTTAGCCGAATTCAACCTTGAGAATTCTATTCCTTTAGTCAGTGGTTGACTTAGGAAAGGGCAATTCTGGTCTCTGGGGGAAGTCAGCTGGCAAGCCTCTGGAAAAGGTTTCCTTCTCCTAAAAGAGACACAGAAGTTGATGTTCTTCCTCCTTTTTTGGAACATTGGTGCATCTAGATGTGGCCCTGAAACCACAGCAGCCATATTGCCACCAGCTGGAAGACGAAGCCAGCAGTGGGAGAAGACAGAGCTGGTCGAATCCCCCAGGACTAAAATGCAGCCTACAGTACCCTTCCTGGACTGTATCCTACTTGGAGTCTTCTTGTTCTGGGAGGCAATAAATTTCTTTGTTATTTAAGCCATGATGAATCAGCGTTTTCAATTATTTGCAGCCAAAATCATCCTAAGCAACAGCCAAGTATGCATGGAAGTTCATGCACTTCTCTCACAGAACATTATGTCAGACATTTAGTTATAGGAAACAGGCTTATCTGATTTCTCAGTTCTAGGAAGCAGGCTTATCTGATTTCCTAGTTTCTGGCAGATTAGAAATAGCAAGTTAGAAATAGAGAAAGTTAGAGACAGGCAGCTGGACAGAGAAGGGAGAGACACGAAGGCAGAACCAAGAACTCAAGAGGCAGCATTGTAGGGTTATTTAATGTTGGGGCAAACAAGTTCTCCCATCTCTGTAGCTCTTGTGGGTATGAGAGCATAGTTCAGTGACTAACCCATAATGACAGTCATGTGTCTGTCATCAAAGGAAGTTTGCTTTCTGTTTAGAGTACTCTGTTTCAGAAGGGGGATGAGGCTGAATAGTATGTAAAAATATTTCTTTGTAAACAAGGAAAAGCTTACATGATTAAAAGGATACGCTTATCTGAAAAGGCACACGGAGAACAAACTCACTCCCTGGCTATGCTAAAAAAATGAGTGCTAATTATATATGCAAATGAAACCTATTAAAAAGTTTGCTTCATCCAGAGAAAAGGGAAGAAAAAAAAATGAGGCAGTAGTTTGATTGCTGCATAGAGCAGCTCATTTCAGTTTTGGTCCCCATGAGAAGCCCCAGCAGAGAAGCAAAGCTAAGAAGTGAGGACATGGTGTTGCTCTTCTGCAAGCGACTATTTTGGCTCAATGGCTCAGCAAGGTTGCCTAAGCTGTTTCCTCAGAAGCCTGCCAGTAGGAAGTAAATAAGCTGCTTGACTCTACTCATAGAGGGGGTTGAGCACTCCTAATTAAAATGTACATAATTCTCAGGGCCAACAGCTTGTAGACGAAAATGACTGGAAAGATCACAGAAACTAAAATCGCACCACACAAAACAGGTTCTAAGTCTTTGTCTACACAAACACTCAGCCTACCAATTGATTTAGTCACCTCCGTGAGAAATCACTGAAACCAAGTTATTTGCAACCATGCAGCAGGAACCAGGTAGCTGCTATACTCTGGTGACACCAGGGACTAAAGCTTACCAAGTCCACGGGGCATGCATAACTAAAAAAAAAAGGGCTTTCCACAATCAGCTGGTGAATCTGTGGTCCCACACAGCCCCGCCCCAAGGGTTAGGATAGCTCCTCCTGCCCAGCCCATCAGAAGTCTGCCCAGAATCTTCCAAGGCTTATATGTGGCAGATGAGCTATCTGGACAGGCTCCACCCAACAGAGTGTTACTTTGGTTTTAAAATCACCCTTCATTTGAGAAGTACCCTGAAACTTTAATATGCAAATAACAGCTAAATAAAAGGAAAAGCCCAATACAGTTTCTATTTACCAACAAATGCATATGTATCTTACACATGGTAGCTACTCATAACTTTTTAAAATGAATAAGTGATCTATTAACCTGAGTACTACATGAAGGGAACAGAGAATCAAATACTTTTACTAAGAATGAAACTTAAGGCTATTTAGTTTAGAGGTTTTCAATGGCATTTTTGTTTTCTTCATGCTAGGATACTGCCATATATGCTAGGATTATCTTACTGGTAAATTACTATTGTTGTGAGATAACATTTTGTTGGCATTGTCCTAAACACTCCACATTCATTATTTCATTTTATTGCCACAATAGCGTGGGTACAATTATTAAGCCTATGAAAAAAAATGAGGCTTAGAGGTGCAAAGTAATTTGCCTGAGGACACGGAATGAGGACCTGCTGGGTCACCAGGCAAACATAGGTTCATTCCTATGGCACCTCTACATATTTACTGATAATAGTTGTACTGATTTTTTTCCAGATTTTCTTTCATTTTTTAAATAGAAGAGACTGAAGATTCTCTCATCTGCATTATGATATGTTGTTTTCAGGAAGAGAGAAAACTGGAATCATACATGGAGGATGGTGAGAAATTATATATGTTCATGGAGTGTCTCACATATTTGTCAACAGAAGTGAAAAGATTATGACCCAATTTTAGAGTTACTTATTCAGGCAACTCTATTAGAAGGAGTTACTTCAACACTATAGTGTTCTCCCATTCTAAATTCTAAAAAAAATTAATTATTTTTGTATTTTTTTAGTAGAGACGGGGTTTCACCGTGTTAGCCAGGATGGTCTCGATCTCCTGACCTTGTGATCTGCCTGCCTCGGCCTCCCAAAGTGCTGGGATTACAGGTGTGAGCCACTGTGCCCGGCCAAAAAAAATTAATATATTTTTTTAATTCTCCTGATGCTCACTTGATTTTTCAGGTTGACTTTTTTGAAAACAGACTTAAACTTTTTTGACATTCTATATTCATTCATTCATTCATTCACATAATTACCATTTATTGCCTTCACAATGTCTGGACAATACTGTGAAGGTTAAGACACCAGCAGCTTCTGTTTTTCATACAATCTTTCTTGAAAAGTTTCATTTTTCTTCTTCAATAGCTGGTTTGGGTTCACAAGATATATAGGGTTTGACTTTGGTGACCTCCAAATGGGTCCAACCTACACTGCCTTCTGGATATATAAGGTAGCTCATAACCATGTTTTTGAATACTGTGTCTTGCTATTTTCTGTGTGTGTGTGTATATCTATATATATATGTATGTCTTTTGTAATATATGTATGTTACATATATAACATGCATATGATAGATGTTACAAATACATGCCCATTGTTACAGCAATACATGCTTCCTGGGAGAAAAGTATTAAATCACAAGAAGTATATAAATTTAAAATGAAATATTTCAGAAATTTTACTGCCAGAGGTAATCATTTTTAAAAGTTTAGTGTTTTATATTCCATATTTTGGAGTTGACTATTTTGTGAATTCATTACTCTGTTCCCTTCCCCACTTTGGTATGACCTCTTTCCCTGGTTTTTTATTGGCCCTCTCTGCTCAATTTGATTCCACTTCCTGCAGTTACTCCTCTGGGTGGGCCCCATCCTGCAAGGGAGCTGCTGTTCTCAGGTCCGCTCTTCTGTGGGTCATTTTGTCTCACATCTTTCAGACACCTAGTTACTTCCCTCTTCATTTACCTGATGGACACCATCTGTGGTTTGCCCCACCTGCTTTTATTTTGTGGTTTGGAGGGCTATCTTATAGCCAGTTTGGTTGCATATGTTGTTCATGGGAATTTGGGTTTACTATTTTGTTGTTCTGTATGTTTTTATGTAAAATACAGAAAGATTCAAAAGCTATATTACTGTTACTTCCATCTTCCCAGAGTCCCCCTCTACCATCAGACTTCCTTCTTTGAATAACAGGTTAAAGCTAGTGATGGAAGATGATCAATGTTATCCTTAATTGGCCCCAGACTGATCAATTATGATGCTACTTAAGATAATGTTTGCCAATCTTGCATGTACGCCAGCAACACCTTAGGACTGTAAAACGGCTGATCCCCAAGAGCTTTCCTGATTTAATTGGTCTGCAGTAGTGTGTTCTCACATGATTCCAGTGTATGGCCAAGGTTGATAATCACTGATATGAAGAAAACAAAATTAAAGCATTTCAATTCTATTTATTGCCTTCTACTGAGCAATCTACTGAGACTAAGCCAGTTACTGTGTGCTCAATCTGCACATTAAGTGTGGTCCCTTTCCTCACTCTAAGCCCCTATGTCTCAGGTGAGGCTGGCTCATTCTCCAGCAACTACAGTAGCCAAGTCATCCATACATGGCCAATCAGTGTACTCCATGCTTGTCCAAGGATAGACATGTCACCCAAGCTGAACCAATACAAAATTTCCCTATGATATTTGCTGGAGTTATTATGCATCACTCTCTTTTTACAGAAATTGTGAACTTCGAGATCAGTGTAAACCTACAAATTCCTTTTGCCATATTTACCCCCAAATGAGAAGAATCTGCTTGGGAATGAAGCTTAGAGAGGAAAACATTTGACAGGTGGAAAGAGTAAAAAAGTATTCTGATTACACCATTGATGGGATTTTTAGGGGTCCAAATATAATACCTTATTTTACCTAAATTCAGAACAAATTTAGAGATAAATGCAGGCTAGGTAATTGGAAAAGAAATAGTTTTATGATTGAGAAGCTGAATGAGCTCATGCCTTTGGATTGCTGCCCAAAAGAATTTTCTAAAACTCTGCTCCTTAGTTCATCTTAGTTCATGCTTCTACTTAGTTCTCCTTAACACAACTGGCCAGTGGCATGGCTGGAATCTTTGGACCTTGTCCTCCATTTTGGACTGCTTAGCACAGGGAAGGCAGATGATAAGACAGACAAACTGACCAGACAGAATGAAGGGCACTGGAAGAGCTGAACCATACCCAGATGCCAGTTTATTTCCCAAATCCCCAGTTGGATAACTCTCTCCCAAGCCATGGCTTACAGTTTGGTGAGCTGAGTTTCTGCTAGATCTTAGCCTGCTCTTGTCTCTTCTATCCCAACACACCTGCAGACCCAGATCACTCTTCCTACCTTCGGGAGAAATAAATGAGCACACTGAGAGAAGGTGCAAGGGTTCTGTTCATGCTTGCTCATCCTGAGAAAGAAAACGGGGAATAAGTGTTCTCCACTTAAAATTGTTTGAGCCTCTGAATCCAGCAACATACGAAGCCAGCTGCACTCCTGAATTTCCGAGTGGTGATCATATACCTTTTCTTTCTTTGTTTAAGTGAGTTTTAGTTAGGTGTTTGTCATTTGCAAACCCAAAGTCTTAATTAATACATTAACTAGTTTTCTTCTGTTTAATAAAATTAAATGACAAGAGCCATAGACGAGTGACTCTAAGGAAACACCATCCTTTCTTGTGCTGTAAGTGGGCCTCCTTGGAGTGCACATTAGGCTTCACATGTTGGATTTGGATCTGATTGTCCTTTGGGGTCTTCATAACGTGGCTTTGTCTGAAGGCCTTCCACTGCTCCTCCACCCCTGCCTTTTGGTCTGGTGCAGCAACAGTTTCATTGACACCGATCCCAGTGTGCTGCACCATCCCTTGTAGTTCTATACTTCCAAACCTTTTATAAACAGTCCTTTGATTAACCCTCCTCAAGTTATTCTACTTTTAAACTTTGAATGAAGCATCTTTTTCCATTAGTTCCCTGACTGATAGATCAGTAATTATGTTGCTTTGACACAGTCATATCTTGGCTGGCACTAAAATGTTCTTAAAAGTGTTGACATATTCACTTTCAAATTATCTACTATACAAAGGTCAAAACCTTTGAATATATTGCCCGAGTTTTTTTCCCTCAATAAGTACAAAATTTTGCTATTTAAGAGAAATCAAGTTTTCAAAAGAAATAGTTATTTTTTCTTGATTAGATTAATAAGAACAATAAAACATGAACATCTAAACAGGAAGAAATATTTGCTTATCTCATAATTCCTCCAATGGTAAGAAGACCTTAAAATTTTTATTCAGCCAATTTAAACTGTAAATATTATTTTAAGATATCACATAAAAAAGAAAATTGAGCAAAACGTTTTTCTGGGGAGAGGTGTAATATGCTGTGGCTTTTTGGGTACTATTCTCAGATGAGTGTATTAATTTTTTCTACTCTTTTCTCTCTTTATTCCTCTTTGACCAAGGGTGAAAAAATCTAAAATGTTATTTCTAACCTCCATTTTTTTCTCATTATCTATCTACTAACTTCATTTGATATTAAAAGAGCATACATAATTAAAATTGCTGTTTGGCGGGGAATTTTAAATGGTACTAATGTGCCACTAAGGTTTTCTTTTAGCCACTCAATGTAAACAAGTCAATAGCTTTTGCTGCATCCCCAAAAAACCAATGAGAAAACATAATAGGAAAAAGAGACAACCCATGCACAATAGTACAAAAGGGCATGAAATATTTATGACTAGTAGCCTTAACAAGAAATGTGCATGACCTAAATGAAGACAATTATACAGCTTTATTGAGAATATAAAGAAGATGAATGATGACAATAAAAGTTAGCCTTTCTGCATTCTTCATGCTAGGCTCTGTGCTCCATGCTCCCCTGTGTCACCTCCTTATCTATGAAGCAGAGAAGCCCTGTAGTAGCTGGCACACTGCTCGTGAGCGCGACTCAGGCCTCAGGCAATTTACTTAACTTCCTGTGCTCCAGTTTCTGCATCTATAAAACCAGGACAGGGAAAATACATACTTCACAGGATTGTTGTGAGATTTAAATACGTCACTACAAAGTGTTTAGTACAGTGCTGGGCAAATGGCAAGCCCTCATTTATATTAGTTATGTTCACCATTTTTTATAACCTCATGAGGCAGGCACCATTGTTATAATCATGTTACAGGAGAGGAAACTGATTATCAGAGAGGATAGCAGCTTGCCTAATGTTACCCAGCAAGTAGGTGACTGGGATTCCTAGGCTGACCTGTCCAACTCAAGAGCTAGGACTTGTGATTTATTACATATCTGTGTTTTCAGAGAAGGCAACAGTCATTTTTATGACACTTTCTGGAATAATTCTAGAGTTTATCTTAAAGAATAAACAGGTAAAGTTGTGTTTTGTTTAATTTTTTTTTTTTTTTTTGAGATGGAGTCTCACTCTGTCGCCGAGGCTGGAGTGCAGTGGCTTGATCTTGGCTCACTGCAACCTCCGCCTCCCGGGTTCAAGTGATTCTCCTCCCTCAGCCTCCTGAGTAGCTGGGACTATAGGCATGTGCTACCATGCCTGGCTAATTTTTTTGTATTTTTAGTAGAGACTAGGTTTCACCATGTTGGCCAGGCTGGTCTTGACCTCAAGTGGTCCCCCAGCTTCAACCTCCCAAAGTGCTGGGATTACAGGTGTGAGCCACCGCTCCTGGCCAGGGTTATGGCAATGTTCTTTATCTTGATTTGGTGGTGGTTATATAAATAATTATAATCCTAGTCAATTTTTTTCATTATACGTTAAGTTCTGGGATACATGTGCAGGTTTGTTACATACGTATACATGAGCCATGGTGGTTTGTTGTACCCATCAACCAGTCATTTACATTAGGTATTTCTCCCAGTGCTATCCCTCCCCTAGCCCCCCAACCCTCGACAGGCCCTGGTGTGTGATGTTCCCCTCCTTGTGTCTATGTATTCTCATTGTCCAACTCCCACTTATGAGTGAGAACATGCAGTGTTTGGTTTTCTGTGCCTGGGTTAGTTTGCTGAGAATGATGGTTTTCAGCTTCATCCATGTCCCTGCAAAGGACATGAACTCACCCTTTTTTATGGCTGCATAGTATTCCATGGTGTATATGTGCTACATTTTCTTTATCCAGTCTACCACTGATGGGCATTTGGGTTGGTTGAAGTCTTTGCTATTGTGAATAGTGCTGCAATAAACACATGTGTGCATGTGTCTTTATAGTAGAATGATTTATAATCCTGTGGGTATATACCCAGTAATGGTATTGCTGGGTCAAATGGTATTGTTGGAAACTTTACATTTAAAAAGGGTGAATTTTACATGTGAAAATTATACTGCAATAAAACTTGGGAAAAAAGAAGATTTCTATTATTAAAAAGACAAGCAGTCAATTGGGCAGAAACTTATACAAATATGACAGAGTTATATACCACCAATCAAACCAATCTATAACCTATGACCTAGCAACATCAGTTCTAAGTATACATCCAGAAATGACTACTTACATCTGCCTAAAGACTTGTAAAGAATATTCATAGCTGCTCTCTTTATAAAAGCTCCATATTGCAAAAAACCCACATTTCCATCAACAGTAAAATGGGTAAATAAATTGTGGTATACTCATACAATGGAAAACCACACAGAAATGAAAAAGAATGAACTATACATGCAACCTGGATAAATTTCCCAAACATAATGTTGAATGAGAGAAGCTTGACACAAGAGTATATACAGGATGTTTTCATTTATAAGCCTATAAAACAGGCTAAATTTATCTATACCAATAGAAATTAGAATAGTGATCACTTGGAGGTGGTTACTGCTAACTGGGAAGAGGACTGGGGAGCCTTAGTGTGCTGGAAATGTTTTATATCTTGATCTGGGTGTTGGTTACATGGGTGTGTACATATGTAAAAATTTGTTGAGCTATATAATTAAAATGTTTACTTTCCTGTATGTAAATTACACATAAAAATACCTAAATCTGAATTAACAAGATGAGCGAAGGATGTGAGACCACAAAAGAAGAAATCAACTGACTTAACTATTATGGACACATAGATACACACTCCATCTCAGTAATCAGACAAGTGTAAATGAAGTTTTTAAAAAATATAATATCTTAGGAGGATGAAGAAGTTATGAGGAAGATCTTGAGATGAAGATTTGTGGGCAAATAATTATTAAGGAAGTTCTTAAGTGAGAAACCAGTAAGGGAGTTGGGGAAGTAGAATAGGAGGAGGAAGAAGGCAAGCAAGGGTCCAACTGCAGGTGAAGTTTCATTCTCAGTCTAATTCCATGGGAGCTATGGAGTGTAATTGACACTGCATAGTTTATTCTGCATCAAGGCAAATAATCTGGGTTTTCATACTCCTCTATAATTCTGGGGTTGACTACCTGCTGCCTTGGGGTGAGGGGTGGGACATCAACTCTACCCCACCCCACTTCTGGCCCTCAGTGCATCCTGTCTAATGGTGTCCTGTAGCCCAAGGTTAGATCTCTGAAGAAGGGGACTGGTGAGTTAGGTTAGGAGCCGAGTGTGCGGCAGCTGGGAGATTGGGAGATAAGCACACAGAAACAATAAAGGGGATCCAGGGAATCCAGTCAGAGCACTTGTGTTGATGCAAGTTTGGAGGTTAAACATGAGGTTGAAATGACTAGTTATGAATGTTGAGCAGCAAAGAAATAAAATGAGGAATGAATGAATGGTCTTTCCCAGAACAATTCAGTCTTTCCAATAACTTCCCCATACTTTTTTTTTTTTTTCTTAAAATAGGTGCTTTGTTTCCAAGTTAAACAGAAGATACATATGGGAGATTCATAGACAAAGAGGTGAGGAGTTGATTTGTTCAGAAAACATTCAGATCCTATTCAAATCTTAGAATTTGTTGAGTTATGTATGTGCCACAGAGAAGCACTTGGGTTGTGAAATTGTGTGTTTGTTCTCTCTGGCAGGCTATTTATTTGGTCATTGTCCATTCTTGTCCTATCCTGCACAGTCATACACGGTCTCTTCTTTGCCAGAGTACTTTGCATTTTATTGCATTTGATTTTAATGACATTCTGTGAGGGCGTAGGCCAACTGTTTTCCAGATGAGAAAACTGAGGCTAGATAGGTTAAATTGTTGCCTCTCAAATTTAGCAGCACATCACACTACTTGAAAGAGCTTTGTAAACTACTATTTGCAGTGCTTGAAGGTGAAGACCAAACCTGGGTTTTGTTTTGTTTTAGTTTTTGAACTATTTTTAGAGACCAGGTCTCATTATGCTGCCTGGGCTGGAGTGCAGTGGATATTTACAGGTGAAATCATGGTGCGCTACAGCCTCAATGAATAGCTCAGGACACTATTCATCTTATTGAACGGACAAAGCCTGCAGTGAACTTGGGGATAAAACAGACACTGAACTAATAATTCCAAAGGCTATTGGGGTTTTAGTGTATTTTGAGAATGATAATGTCAGTCATATTCACATGCATCTTAACATATGGGAGAGTCACTGGTCATTTTGGGTCACTGGCATTGTCCTATCAAAATTGCTAACTGGTTATATATATCAAGTGCTCTCTTTTATGAAAACATTACAGAAGCCCATGCTTAGGCTGATGTATGGAAGTGTTTCTGATATTTTGGTCTCAAATTCCACAAAACAGATTAAACTCTTTACTGTAGGAGTTTTTTATAGTTATCTTAAACCAAAGGCATTCCTGCAGATAACTTGCCTAGAGTCTAAATAGATATAAAATTCATCCTTTATTCCCCATCTTCTTCTAATAATACAGTAGAGGGAGGAATAAGGGAGGTTTTGTTTAAGATAAGATAGGGAGACATAATGGCATTTGGTGAGGTTGAGCACACAGATTTTAAGGTTTTAAGGCCTTTGGACAAGTATTCTCCAAAAGCAAGTATGAGTCATCTAAGGCCTGCAGCCCACTACATGGTGAGGACAATGGCCCTTGCATGGAGATTAGAGTGTAAAGGCCTCCCTGGAGCAGGGTCTGAGTCAGCAGTAGCTCCTTGGAAGGTCCAGGGAAGAGATGGAGGGATCCCAATTCTAGCATACTTTCCTCTACACACACTATTACCAACACACACACACACACACACACACATACACACACACCATTAGCCTATAAAGTTGGATTCTTTTTTCTTTTTTTGAGACAGGGTCTCCCTCTGTGGCCCAGGCTGGAGTGCAATGGCGTGATCTCTGCTCACTGCAACCTCTGCTTCCCAGGCTCAAGTGACCCTCCTGCTTCGGCTTCCCACATAGCTGGGACTACAGACACAAGCCACCATGCCCAACTAATTTTTGGACTTTTTGCAGAGATGGGGTTTCACTGTGTTGCCCAGGCCAGTTTTGAACTCCTGAGCTCAAGTGATCCACCTGCCTCGGCCTCCCAAAGTGCTGGGATTACAGGTGTGAGCTACTGTGGTTGGCCAAAGTTGGATTCTTGTTGTGTTTAAAAATATTATCTACTTCTTTAAAGCATCTTTATCATATTTTAAATAAACCTCATGGTAATTCTAAATAATAATTTAGTCTTACTAACACTTTTCTTATAGGCTTTTGCCTTTCTGATTTATTGAGCTGTAGTGTCTTCTTTCATCTTTTAGTTCATCAAAACCCTCATGACAATCGTGCTAACTTCTTTAATTTTTTTTCCTGTATCTTTCTCCTTAGTATCATTTATGATCTTATACTTGGGTCAGGAAGGGATGGAATGGTATTAAGAGTGGAGGTGGTTGGCCAGGTGTGGTGGCTCATGCCTGTAATCCCAGCACTTTGGGAGTCTGAGGTGAGTGGGTCACCTGAGGTCAGGAGTTCAAGACCAGCCTGACCAACATGGAGAAACCCCATCTCTACTAAAAATACAAAATTAGCTGGGCATGGTGGCGCATGCCTGTAATCCCAGCTACTCAGGAGGCTGAGGCAGGAGAATCACTTGAACCTGGGAGGCAGAGTTTGCGGTGAGCTGAGATCATGCCATTGCACTCCAGCCTGGGCAACAAGAGTGAAACTCTGTCTCAAAAAAAAAAAAAGTGGAGGTGGTTAAGTGCTGTGATTTGAATGTGCCCCCTAAAGTTCATGAGTTGAAAACTTGACCCCCAATACAACAGTGTTTGGTGGTGAGGCCTAATGAGAGGTGATAAGGCCAGGAGAGCTCTCTCCTCATGAATGGATTAATGCCATTATCACAGGAGTGGGTTTATTATCAGAGGAATGGGTTTCTTATAAAAGGACAACTTTGGTCTCCTTCTGTCTCTTTCTCACCCTCTCTTTGCCCTTCCACCATGGAATGATATAATAAAAGGCCCTTGCCAGATGCTGGCCCTTTGAACTCTGATTTCCCATCTTCCAGAACTGTGAACCATTTAATTTCTGTTTATTATAAATTACCCACTCTCAGGCACTCTGTTATAGCAGCACACAAGGACTAAGACATTAACTTTTGGATTTTAAAGTGTTTGCCTGAAGACAGCATAATGTCAACAAAGCAAGTAATTAAGCTTGGTAGGTGCTGACTGCGGGTGAAGAGAATGCCAAGTTGTTAATGCAGCAAGTCATTAAGCAAAGTGACTACCAAACTCAATAAAGCAAGATTTACCCTGGATAAGCTACCCTAGGATAAAACAAAGTTGACGGCATTAGACAAACTTTCACCCAGGGAAAAGGTTAGAAACAAAGGATAACTCAGTCTCAGGGTTGGAGACCTGGAAGTGATGTCAAAAGATCATTGGATCCCTGCCTCATCTTTAAAGATTTGATTGACTGACTTTTCTGGCCTATATGCCCAGTCCATTCTATTTTTCATAGTTAATTAAAACAGACATATAACTTATTTTTAAAAGTAGTTTACTCCAATGTTCAATGCTTCTAAATTGTTCTTTCTTGTGTCCAGGTGAAGGTTCCCTTAAATTTAAAATTATTTTTCTTTGGTGAAACTATCGGCTTTCTTGAAAAAAATTGTTTATCTGCATTTTCATGAAAGGGATTAAGCCAACAGGTTCTGGAGTCAGACTGCCTGGGGTAAGAATGCCAACTCAATCACTTGGGCCTATGGCTTCTTAACCACTTTCTTAACCTGCCTGAATTTCCTCATTGGTAAAATGGAAATATTATGCTACCAGTTAGCCACCTCAGGGGGTTGCTGTGAAGATTAAATGGGGTAATGCATTTAAAGCTCTTACTTACTACTGATAGGTGATAAGTACTCCATAATGGCAATAATAACAATTGTTGGGTTTTTTTGAATGTTCTTTATTCTCCAATCTTACGTTGTATGCCAAATATTTTGCTATATACTATATGTATATATTTTACTATATATATATATTTTGTTATTAAATACTTCCTATATTTGAAGGTAGTAATTGAACCAGTCAGTTGTCTTCTGCTGAGCATTAAAGAACTAAAATTCTCCTTTGAAAACTTTAGAGTTATCTAATTTTATTCCTGGACAATTGGTCTGAGGTTATTTAACATAGTAGTGGACATCCCTATACACTCAAAAGACTAAGAAATTGGCTGTATTACAGCATTTAAAAAATAACAATGACCTTGAATCACGAAAAGAAAGGCTGCATGATAGTATATTCAAATTTTTCTGAATTTAAAGAAGACTTCATCCAAGATATATTTTTTTAAACCAACTCTAAAAGGGAAAATCAGCAATTACTCAAGTCCTGAGAATACAGTAGTGAGAAATAATACATGTATTCCTTGCTTTCATATTACTTACAGTGTGGTGGGAGAGGCAGATATTAATCAAATAGACATAAAAAGAGGGCCTAATTAATAAGTGAGACAAATGCTATAAACAAATGAAGCATGTTTCTGTATGTGTAAATTCAAAAGAAGAATGACCTCACTAGGCTTCCCTGAGGAAGTGACACTGGACAGAAACCTAAGGATTGAGTAAGCAATAACCAGGGCCAATGAACAGGGCAGTTAGGCATTGGGAGCAGCTGTAGAAGAGAGCTGTTCTGCCTGAAGGGGCTTTTAGGGGGAAAGAGTTTCAGACAAAAAGAGGATCAGAAAGAAAGGCAGCCCGACTAGGGAGCTGACACCAGGGGAGGAGAACCACTAGATAAAACCAGAGAAGGAACAAGGCCAATCCCTGCAGGCCTTTACAGGCCTTGCTAATGATTGTCACTCTTATTCGTAGGAAACTTAGAGATTTTAGGCAGGTTGTGTAGAATATGATCTGGCATGTATTTTGCAAAGGTGTCTATGACTGCAGTTTGGGGAATGGGCCAGTGAGTTGCTGAAAGAGATCAGTTAGGAGGCAACGGTAAAAGTCTAGGAGAGACGTGCTGGTAACTTGGACTAGGATCTTCATAGTAGAGATGAAAAGAAGGAAACATGTCATAAACATTCATGACAGAACTTAGTGATGGGTAGATAAAGAGGCTGAAGAAGAAGGTGTTAGAATGACTCCTATGTTTCTGACATGAGTAATTAAAAGGATAGTGACCATCTTATTACATGGTAATAAGAGAACACTGTAGCATCCAGAGTTTGAATGCAAGATTAACAATTTTGCTTTGGACATTTTGAGTTTCATATAATTAGAAGATTTCTAGTAAGCACAGAATCAAAACAAAAAAAAATCATGGAGGTCTTGATGGATGTTTCAACCAAACTGTGGTCAACATATTTCTTTAGTGACTGCATTTGTGTTTGTTAGTTTTAGTACCTGTCTTTCTAGAACAGTTAGAACAAACATTGCCAACTTCCTTATAACATAGAGAGTAATAATAGCACAGGATCTGGGACAGTCCAGTTAAAGATGTTAGACTGAACACACACATTCGAATCTCTTTCCTTCTGAACCCAGTTGAGAGAACAATGAAATAATTGTTAACAAAACATAAATGCACAAGGACAAAGGGAATGAGATAGGAGACAACAGCAATAAAACTCTAGAAACTGGGAAGCAGATAGACAAGTAGTAACTGAATTAAGACAACCAAGAAA
Source organism: Pongo pygmaeus (assembly GCF_028885625.2). Taxonomy (NCBI): domain Eukaryota; kingdom Metazoa; phylum Chordata; class Mammalia; order Primates; family Hominidae; genus Pongo; species Pongo pygmaeus. The sequence continues at coordinate 91,646,618 of NC_072384.2, forward strand.
GCTGAATCTTTAGCTTGATGATAACCAACCCAACTTACATTATAGAACCCCCCAAAATTGGAGCACATAGCTGGGTGTGGTGTTGCATGCTTGTAGTCCTAACTTCTCAGGCGGCTGAGGTGGAAAGATCACTTGAGCCTAGGAGTTCAAGGCTGCAGTGCTTTTTGATCACACCTATGTAGAGCCACTGCATTTCAGCCTGGGCAACATAGAGAGACCTTGTTTTTGTTTTTATTTTTATTAGTGCTAAATGATGAGTTAATGGGTGCAGCACACCAGCATGGCACATGTATACATATGTAACTAACCTGCACATTGTGCACATGTACCCTAAAACTTAAAGTACAAAAAAAAAAAAAAAAAAGAAGCACAGATATCTTAGGAACTAGGAAAGAGGGTGGTGCTTAAACATGGGATTTGGTGAGACCTCTTTGTAAGAAGCTGATGGATACTGAATTCCCCATTCCTATTCTTTTCAGGTGGGAGACTGCCTCTTATTTTGGTGCCAAGAACAAATACAGGGACTCTGGATTGGGGTTACCAGGAAAGGATGTAGGCTACAATATTGCAGGCTGGGGATTAAGTATGTATTTATAAGTTGTGTACTGAGACTTCCTCAATCTTCTTCCTTCACTTAGCTCCCAGAACACTGTTAGCCAGGCTTATGTTTTCTTAGCAGAAGGCTGGAAATATTGTCTGGGCAATCTTATCAACCTGAAAGAAAAGATACTGACATTGGCCCAGTATGTTGGCCTATGTCACATCATCCTTTAGCAAACCCAATGGAGAGTCCCCTCATGCATAGAAAAAATCCTCTTTTCAATGCTTCATTCTTAAAACTAGACAGCTAGGAATCACTAGATATTTGAGGAAAGCCTATTAATGAAAGATAGAGACCAAACCAAACCAAACAAACAGAAGAAAACAACTTGAAGGAAACAAGCTCTGCCAACAGAACAATAAAATAAGAAAATATATAAAATAACAGGATTATCTATAAAAGGAATACTCAGTGAGCTCAAAAGAAACCTAGATGTTAAAAATATGACATTAAAAATAAGAAATTTAATGTAAGAGATAAAAGATAAAGAAATCTCCTAGGAAGTAGAACAAAAAGGCTAATAAGGATAATTGAGGAGAAAGGATATATGAAAATTAGAAGATCAGTCCTGATGATCTGACATGTAATAATAGTATTACTAAAAGAAGAGAAGAGAGGGTAGGAAATTATCAAAAATTTGTAACATCGAAATCTTACAATCTCAGTTTTCAGGTTGAAGGGCTCACCAACTACCAGAATGATGGGGAGAAATTTATGTTCACCTGAGAGTATCATCATAAAACTGTCATTGATTTATCCTCAATACCTAGAATTGTGCCTGGCACATAGTAGTCATTGTGTAAATTTGTATTGAAGAATTTAAACATTCAGCACAAGAGGGACAAAAGGATGAGACTATAAACTTCCAGAATAAAACAGGTTTAATGTAAAAAATGAAGAATCAGAGTGTCATCTGTCTTCTCAATAGCAACACCTAAATCTAAAAGAGCAGTGCTTTCAAAATTCACAGGAAAAGAGACTTCTACGCCTTGAAAGAGTATTGTGTAGACTGAAGATGTTTTCAAATTTATAAGGTGTCTTAGTCCATTTTCTATTGTTATGAGTAAATACTATAGACTGAGTAATTTATAAAAAATAAAATTTTATTTAGCTCATGATTCTGGAGGCTGGGAAATACAAAAGCACAGCACTGGTATCTGGTGAGGGCCTTCTTGCTGCATCACAGCATGACAAGAACATCACATAGCAATAGGGCAAAAGCAGGTCAGCTTAGGTCTCTCTTCCCCTTTTTATAAAGCCACCACTCCCTTCATGGGGGCTCCATCCTGATGAACTTATCTAACCCTAATTACCACCCAAAGGACCCACCTCCAAATGCCATCAGCATATAAATTTGAAGATTAGGTTTCCAACATGTGAATTTGAGGGACACAGTCAAATCATAGCACAAAGCCTCAAAACATTTATTTCCTTTGTACTCTTTTTCGAGAAGCTACTGAGTTATGTTCTTCACTAGGAAACAAGCCGAGAAAGAGGAAGACATAGGAATCAGGAAACACGATCCAAGACTAGAAATGACCAGGAGAGTCCCCAGGAGTATGAAGAAGGCAGCCTCCTTCAGCTGGGCGGGGTGGGGGAGAAAGTAGTTGCCTCTAGGGCATGAAAAATGGAAGATAGGAGCTAGGGATGGTTGTTTTCCAAGCAAACCTTGTAGAAAAATATTTGATTATTAATGCTGAAGAGCATCTTATCCAGATGGAAGCAAGTCAGATTTCCTTGAGAAGACGAAGTTGTTAAGTCCTAATGCATTTGAATACATTAAAAGGAGATTTCTACAATTGAGGTGGAGTTTGAATTAGTAATAAATACAAAAAAAACTAAATGAAAAGCAATAAGATAACTAAGACAATACTTCCAAAAAGTAAGACAAAAGTAGATCCCCTAGGCCAGGCACGGTGGCTCATGTCTATAATCCCAGCACTTTGGGAGGCTGGGGTGGGTGGACCAGCCTGGCCAACATAGTGAAACCCTATCTCTACTAAAAATACAAAAAATTAGCTGGGCATGGTGGCAGGTGCCTGTAATCCCAGCTACTCAGGAGGCTGAGGCAGAAGAATCACTTAAACCTGGGAGGTGGACATTGCAGTGAGCTGAGATCATGCCACTACACTCCAGCCTGGGCAACAGAGTGAGACTCTGTCAAAAAAAAAAAAAAAAAAGTAGATTGTGTAGGAAAGAAAAAAGGAGGTTGTGTAGAAAAGAAAAGATCATTGTGATCTACAGGTATTAGCTATGAATAGCATTTGCCTCTTCATAGTAATGCGAACAACACTCACTATTAGATATGATAAAAATCATAGTATGAATATATTGAGAGAATGGGCAGAGAGGCAAGTGCTCATGGTGGGAGTGGGGAATGAGGGAGAAACACTGCTAATTCCTCACTTTCTAGAGTGAGATAACAATAGAGAATGTCTAAAATGGGAAATCCACAAAGTAACAATTCAAGCATATTACCTAGCAAAATTGAGGGAAAGACCTTAAAAATTAGCTGGGTGGGGTGGGGAGTGAAAGTAGTTGCCTCTAGGGGGTGAAAAATGGAAGGCAGGAGCTAGGGATGGTTGTTTTCAAAACAAACCTTATGGAACTATTTGATTCTTTACATTATATGTATGTATAACTTTAGCAAAAATAAAATATAATTTTAAAAAATCAGGCTCTGGAAGTATACTGCTGGGGTACAGATACAATTCCTAACACTAGTTTTATGATATTAGATAATTAACTTATTTAAGGATCAGTTTCCTCCTAGAAAAATGGGAATAATAATGTTAGGGCGATTGAGAGGATTAAATAAAATAAAGTCTGTAAAGCCTTGGACCATTCCTGGTCTACATTTTGGCCTTTTGGGACTTCCTTTTTGTTTTACTTCTTGCCAATCTGACTGATTTTATTCACTGTCTTTCCCTCGGTTATCAAATTAACATCACATTTCAGATCAAATCAGCTTCCCAAATGTTACACCCAATTCACTTTCCTTAGAATTCTGTGTGCTCTCAAATATGTTGAAAGATTATACCAATATCTTGCTGAGTGTCAAAAGCAGATATGACAAGTTCCTATCTGTATGTAGATGATCAATTCTTCCAGAATATATTTGGAGATATATTCACTATGAACTATGAGTAAGCCAATCCTCACTTTGTTTTTATTGTCTAGATTTGTAAAAGTAAGATGAAAATTTAGTAATATTTGATCAGGAAAAAAGACTTGTTTTAAAAACAACTCTTCCATCATAAATTGACAATTTTATTATTAATTTCTGAAGGTGGCTTTCTCATCTATTATGTGAATTTTACTGGTTTTAAGAGTCAATGTATTTCCAAGTTTTTGGTGGCACTTCACTGTTCCTACCCCAACAAAGCAACATTCACAGCCAGCCTTCCTGGTGCATAAATTACTCCAATTTGCCAGTACAGAAATTGAGGCCTGCTGGCTTGTCTGAAAGTCACAACGAGAAAGTGTCAGGGTTTGGACTCAAGTAAGCTAAGTGCCCATAAGTGAGTGACAATCTCTCTGGTCTCAAATTTGTGATATGAAGGTATGGAGTAGATGATATTTAAACTCCTATCAGTCCTAACATCCCATAAATTACTGAGATAGAGGACAAGATTAAACTTGTATTACTATCAATATTTTTTCCTTCCATATAGAGACTATGGATTCTACTAAGTGCCAAAAAGTCAATATGATTATGAAGTCCAGTTTACTTGCATGTAATTTTTATTCTCTGTCTTATTTGTAAATACCAAAGTTCAAAATGGCTTTGGGTTTTATTTTCACTTTTGCAATCATTTGGGAATTTTATCAAGGCTGAACAAGAGATTTGGAAATTCATAATGCATTTCCCAAGAAGCTGCAAGATTGTGAAATTCATGGGGCCCTAACCTTTCTGAGAGAATGGGAGCTGACTGGACAAGACAGCTCATTTCCAGTAATGTTGCTGGGTAATTCTCTGGAAATAAAGGTGTGGCCATAGTAATCACAGCCCAGTTGTGTGCTTCTGGTTAGAGCCTATATTCAGGGGCTATAGTGGGATACCACACAGCCTTTTTTTTTCTCCCTCAGCCCTGGACATTCACTCAGCAAGGTATACTCAGTCATCTAGGAGAGGCCATAAATGATACATCCCAGCCTAGTGCCCCATGGAAGCTAAGAAGGTACAAAAACCAAATTGCTGCCAATGATAAAGTTTCAAACTGGACACAGATCAGAGACAGAGTGAGATTGCCTTTTGCCTACCTCTTGGCTAAATTGTATGTAATTAACTGTGTGACCCACTTCTTCAGGCATTCCATGCCACTTACCAACCACTTGCAGCACCTGGGCAGAGATCTTCTTCAGTCTGAGTGGTTTTAGGTCTTGATAAGTAATAACTCATATCTAATGCTTAAAGACCCAGGATCAAAATCTCCAAAAAATAATTTTGAAAAGCAAATGTCTATTAAACTGATCTTAGAGTTGATTATATTTAAAATGGGATAATCTCAAACACCCTTCATAAGTACCTAAAAGCAACTTCTGAAGGCTATCTAATGCATTGATTAGAAGCTTCTGATCCTTGAGCATGCCACTACTTAATGAACCATTAGTTAAATTTTATTATTATCAATACTTTGGAGAATCAAACAAAGCCATTCTGGCCTTTGTTTTCCCACATGTTCATAACAGAGATTTATAACTGGAAGACGGGTAATAATGGTGATTATATTCCAGATACTACTCTGAGGCCAATTAAACTTTTACTGTGTATCAACCTTGCCTTTAAGTGCCCCCTTTTTAGCAGTACTCTGTCCCCACCTTCTAACACATCTGTGAGCTCTTTCTGTCCTCTCCTCATGAAGATTTTATCCTGGAAAGAATATGACAAAATTTGTCAGAACGATGTGTAAAAGACTGGTTCTGTTTACTGTGTTCCCTCTCGCAGAGATATTTTCATTTTAGTCACTCTTAGGACAAATGAGAGAGTCTGACATCAAGGTTAACTTTGGGTTACAGAGTGGAAGAGGAAGGGATGAGCTTCCTGTAGACCCTTGTAATACATCTGCAAATGACTGAAATTTAGAATCATGAAAAAGATTTCTAGATTAAATCTGCAAATGAATCAACTCTAGAATTGTGAAAAAGAATCATGAAAAGAATGCTTTTAAAACTGTTAGCAGAGCACATAGTGAATGCTCGATAAATGTTAGTATTTTCATTATAATGTTATCATTATGGGTCCCACTACTGAGCTCCTGAGGGCACTGACTGAATGGAGCATTCATTGATAAGTCCCAGGTGATGGTATAATCCACATTCAGATCTTGTTCAGAGCACACTGACTTCTGCCCTGGACTGGTAACTAGAAAAGAATGCATTTAGCTTTCCTGACCCTTGCTAATGGGAGCCAGCTGGAATACCCTGAGTATTACAATTTTAAGAACTCAGACAGAAAATTTTTACAAAACTTTGGATGTATACAACTTTCCCTGGAGAGGGCCACAAACCTAGAGACTTTGCTGAGTTGTCAAGTTGAATTGAAAGGATCCCAAGGCCAGTGAGTAAGTTACCATGTTACCAAGCAAGGCCAGGCAACCTCCTGGCATGTCTCATCTTCCTGGTATTGTTATCAACTTGTTTCACATTCAGTCAATGGTATTATTTTGTTATGTGTCCTCCAATTGCTAGTTCTGGTAATCCAAGTAAAGCTCTAAGAAAGTGATTGTTCTTAGTGAGACAATAGAGTTTTAGTGTAAATTATTCAGTCAATGGTATTATTTTGTTATGTGTCCTCCAATTGCTAGTTCTGGTAATCCAAGTAAAGCTCTAAGAAAGTGATTGTTCTTAGTGAGACAATAGAGTTTTAGTGTAAATTAGTGTGTGAAATATATAATATGAAGTTGGTTTTGGTCTGTGACTTGAATGAATCTTTTATATTAAACAAACAAAGATTAGTGCAAGTTATTTTGTGAGTATTCTCACCCAGTGCAAAACTCGTTCTTGGAGTGAAAATAAAATTTTGGTGAGAGATGGAAAGGCAATAGTTTGTTCTACAGATATCCTCCTGGGAACGTGGGTAAAATGACATATGTCTCAGCTTATACACTGCAGCACTTTTTAGAGTTTGTAATATCAAAAAATTGGAAATAACTCAAATGTTCATTAATAGGGGATTAATTGAATAAATTACAGTAAATCCATAAATGGAATAATATGAAGAAATAAAACAGAATGAGCAAGCTCTCTCAATATCACTATGGAAAGAGCAATAAGATATAAAGACAAAAAGCAAGGTGAAGAAGAGCATTGTAAAAAGAAGTGGAGGAAAGAATATACACACATTTGCACAAATTATTTCTGGAAGAATGCACAAGAAAATGGTAACTTTGGTGGTAGAGAGGAATGGAAATTACTAGGGAACACAGGTAGTACAGGGAAATCTCACTATATATACTTGGGTCTTTTGAATTTTTAATCTTGTGAATGCATTTTATTCTCTAAAAAATGAGATTAATTTTTTTTTAATTTTATTATTATTATTATTATACTTTAGGTTTTATGGTACATGTGCGCAATGTGCAGGTAAGTTACATATGTATACATGTGCCATGCTGGTGCGCTGCACCCACCAACTCGTCATCTAGCATTAGGTATATCTCCCAATGCTATCCCTCCCCCTCCCCCCACCCCGCAACAGTCCCCCAAGTGTGATGTTCCCCTTCCTGTGTCCATGTGTTCTCATTGTTCAATTCCCAGTTAGAGATTAATTTTTTTAAAGAAAAGGCAGTAATCTGTAGGGTTTAAATTTATGCATAGGAAACAACATGTCTATCAATAGAATGGAAAGAAAACCAAGAAATCATATAAAATTTTTCTGTTTGTCTGAATCTTGGAAATTTTTAAAGTTTCTAGAAATACCCTCTAGAAATGTCAAACAATTATTGTGTCATGAACATCTCTCACTATTCATGATTAGTTATATTTGTGAGTGACCTATTGGAGAATAATAAGGAAAAGCTGATTGCTTAATTAGGATTCTTTCCCCCATAGTATATCTTAGTAGATCCCTCATCAGAAAATCATTGTAGTGAATATGGTGACTGACTTGTCAACATCCATTAAACTTCACCCTTAAGGTTAGCTGGCATATAGTTGGGTTGCCAGTGGTTGGCTTGGATTAATTAAGTCAATCACAGCAATTCCATTTTCCTTCCCAGTGTTTACTTGGTTCAGAAATGGGTAAACTAAACCAACCTAGAAAGGACATTAAATAAAAACTAAGGGAATCTTTTAGTTAATAATGTATTGATTCATTAGTTATAACAAATGTTTCATACTAATGTAGGATACTAATAGGAGGGGCAACTGAATGAGGAGTATATTGAGAATTCTGTATTCTCTTTCATTTTTTTCTGTAAATTTAAAGCTGTCCTAAACAAAAATTTATATAAAAAGAGACTAAAACCAGAAGTGTTCATTGTCACCAATTTCTCTATATTTTCAAATTAAGAAGAAATTTACTTTTTAAAGATTATTCAGTTTAAAAATTTTTTCCCTCTTTATGATTAAACTATTTCCAGCTTTGTTCTTTGTTTTAATTTTTTTGCTAGTCATCCAAAATTACTTCTTCCATGTTACCTTGAAAATTAGATTATTGGTTCATAGGGCCAATCTAATTAACTTAAACTATCTATCTTCTATTCCAAAATTTTGTGTGAATTATTCAAAATTTTAGTGCAGAGTCTCATGTTTTCCATCCTATTATTCTATCATGGTATAAAAACAAATAAGAAACACAGTGCAAATACAATTGATGAAAAGCATATAAACCTTTTTCCTCAATTAAGTTTATTTATTCTTTGAACTAATTTAATGCAGGAAACATACTGATAAAATGATATAGATTGAGAGGCTGGTTAACTTTCTTAACTTGAATATTCTTCATTTATCTGTCTTTTTGGGTCAATAAGAATCCTAATCTTTGATTCTGGCAAAGTTCAGAAACTCATTTTTACCAGTTTTTTTAGATATGATCAGATCTACTTAAGAGCTTCATACCAATTATAAATTCATTGTGTGGTGATTTTAAATCCAGCATATTAAACTGTTAATTTACAATTTGGCCATATTTTCACAGCAACTATTATCTGTTTTTCTTCATAGTTGTTCTCAGTTATTATGGTACTTACAAAATGGTATTTGTGATGAGATTCCTTGACGGATAATAGGTCAGGGCAAGGGGAATTTACTCACTTGAGTAAATGGGGCTGGGTCAGCAGATCCCCTTGCACTTATACAAGGTAGGCTTTCCAGTGTCTGCTAGACATTGAATCTCTCTTCCTGGGACAACACTAGATACTGATTGACAAAAGTTCTCTTCCAGAGGTCAGATAAGCATGCTTTTTCTGAAAAGGGTCAAATAGTAAATATTTTGAATTCTGTGGATCATGTGGTTTCTGCCACAACTACTCAATTCTGCCCTCGTAGACTGGAAGCAGCCTTAGGTTATTTGGCAAGCAAGTTTGGGGCTATAATTTGCTGATCCCTGTTTAATTCTTTATTTTTTTTTTAAATTTTAATCTCCAAGCAGATCAGTCCATTTTAGGGATGAATTCCAGAATAGCTTACATTTAGTTAGAGCTGTTTGTAGCTAGTGATGTGATCACATGGTCTTTTATATCAAGTGGTAGAGGCACAGACTTTGGAGCTGGAGAAACATGGTTGGAATTTCAGCTCTCCTCAGCAATAGGTGTGCAGCCTGGAGCCTCCTTCTCCAAGCTTTCTTTTCTCATCTGTGGAATGTGGATGATGACCTCTATGATAGAAGGGTGCTGTGATGATTAAATGAGAGCGTATGTTAAGAGCCTGGCACAAAGAAAATGTTAAAAAAATATTGGCTTCCTTCTCTAACTCTGCAACAACATTCTCCTCTCTACACACATGTGAGAATTGGGCAACACCTCAACCTCATCAATACACATTTGCAAGCCCACTCTCTGAGATGGCTGACCTAGGAAATTCAAAATTAATTTGAATGAGCTTGAATTTCACAGTGCTATTTTTAAAAATCTCTTTTCAGTTTTGGGGAATCCATTTTGTGTAGTTCAGTTCTTGCAACCTCTTGCATGTTGAAAACAATAGCCACCACAACCACAACATGTGATGAAAGCATTTAACCAAAGGCCTTGATTCTGATAACTCTCAGGGAGATAAAGGAAACCTATATACTATCAGATTTTAAAGGGTCACTACTCAAAAGAAATCACATGGAAATAGTAACAAATTTAGATTTTATTTGATGTTTGCTATGACCATGTCTAAGGTTTTAGAATTGGTTTTATTATAAAATTGCTTGGGGAATTCACTTTCAGTGTCACAGTAGTGGGTTGTGAAATCAATATTACTTGAAATATTTCCCCTTTGAAAAGCTTAACTTAAAAATATGCATACACATATAAGCCACTAGAGGTAGAAAGTACTTTCACAGCAGGAGAATAATTGTGTGTGTTTACTTACTTGTATAAACATACTTAGACACTATAAAGTTAAATATATTTAGCATCAGACTTTTTAAGTTGGGGGATATTTAAGTTCTGCCATAATTTTTAAGAAAATAATTTGCTTCCTCACTAGGGAAATTGTTATAATCAATGCTAACATAGCTATTTAACATGAGTAAAGTAATGGTATCTTCAAAGAACTAGGGTAGTACAAAAGCAATATAATTTGGAGAAATAAAAAGTACCCCAATAGATGAGAGATATTATTGTTTCAAGCATGAGAATTGAAAATTGGGTGTCTTGGTCACGGAGCCTTGTCCTTGATTCCTGGTGTCATAACTCTTCAATATGTGATTCATTGGATTTTTTTCTTGGTTCGTTCATCCATTCATTTCCTTGATACACATTTAGTAAAGAATTACCACTTGTGAAGCACTATGCTAAGTGCTAGGAACATAATTTATTCTGAGACAGACACATAAATTGTCAATCACAATATGTTTTATATGTGGTACTATAGAAATACATACCAAGAACTGAGAGTAGTCCAGAAATAAAAGATTCATTTTAAAGGGGCTAGACAAGAGTGTATGGGGAAGAAATGGTCAGAGAGGCTTCATCGAGAATGCAAATGACTCTTGAGCTGGGTAAAGAAGCTCTTCAGAATTTTTTGAGAATGACAAGGCCAAGAATTCTAAACAGGGTAAACTACATGATCAAAATCAAAGAAGCGTAGAAGTGTACTTTGAATGTACTTGTGAGTAGTTTGATGTAGCTGGAGCAGGGGCTTTATGGAGGGGGATGAGGGGAGGTTTTATGCCATACTATAAATCTTGGTCCTTTATCCAGTTGGCCAGTGATCCTTTGGCTACCATTCTAGTTTTTCTCTATAACATCTATGTTTTCAATGGCTAAAGCCCTAGGTGTATTAGTGAAGTGTTTTTAGGTTTCAAGGAGCACAAATATGCCTCTGACTTTCGGTGATTTCAACTTATTATAAGGATATGAGTACATTAGGAAGCAAGTATAGGAAACATTTTAATGGAATAATCAGGCCTCATGTGAAGCTGGAGCATTGTTCATTGATCTCCAGAATCATATATTAATAGCAACTCTGATATCCTAAGAATAATAGGGGTTGTCGTCCCACTGACTTCTCTATTTGCTTCTTCCTCCTTCTGTTACTATTGTACTCTCTCTGTCTCAGTTTATCTGGTTCATGGTTTCTATTTACTCATTGCATCTACTAACTTATGAGCCTGGTTAGTCTCTGCTTAGTTTCCTGATTCCTACTCCACTTTGCTTTGTGCATCCCTCCCTGGGTACTTTCGTTCAGGAAAGAATTAGCAATAGGCCCAAGACTGCTATTCCTAGAAATCTCCTTGCAAGGTTGGCTACTGATGGGTATCTGGAAACGTAGGTTTCAGCAGGGTTCTGGCCATTCCGTAAATGATAAGAGTGGCCCACTCTGTCTAAATTGTTAGTATAAACAGCATAGTTTATGCTAACCACCTGCTTTCCTTCTGGCAGTCAGGCCTTTGGTATACACCAGGAAAAGGGTGCCTCTGTGACAAGCCCGCAATAAAAACCTTGAGCTTCCCTGGTAGGCAGTATTTCACACCTGTTGCCACAACTTGATGTAGAGGAATAAAGTGCCTCTTGTGTGACTCCACTAGCAGAGGACTCTTGGAGGCTTGCAACTGGTTTCCTCAGACTTTGCCTTATATGCCTTTCCCTTTGCTGAATTTGCTCTGTATCCTGTCACTGTCACGGCTATAGGTAGGACTATATGTTGAGTCCTGTGAGTCCTCCTAGCAAATCATTGAACCTGGTAGGTGGTCTTGAGGACCCCTACACAGCTTTGCTTTGGGATTCTTAGAATATCTTATTCACAGCACATTACCTGGCCTTTACTAAGCTTGATCCCTGGCTATCTCTTCATTCTCATCTGATACCCCTCTTCTCATTCTATTTATGCTGGATTCCTTGTTGTTCCTCAAACTTTCCAAGAATGCTCCTGCTTTGAAATTTTGTGTTTGCATTTCTCTCTGCCTGTGCTTTTTTTTCACAGATTATCTACGTGATTTGTTCCCTCACCTCCTTCATATCTTCACTCTTATCTACTCTTTTTTCCATAGTAATAGAATCACTGATTTTTGGCTGGGGACACAGCCACCAGAAAGCCACCTTCCTGATCCCCCTTGAAAATAGGTGTGTCTACATGAGTAAATGCAAGCCAATGGGATATGAAGAAGTTGGGTGTGCAGCTTTCAGGAAACATCCCAAATTAGAGTGGGCTCTATTTTCCCTTACCTTTTTCCTTTCTGTTGAGTGAAATGGGATGTATGATGCTTAGAGTCTTGGCAGCCATTTTGAATAATGAGGCAACCTTGGAAATGGAAAATACAGTCAATGGAGCTACAAGATAGAATAGGCTTGATAATGTGGAGGCCAATACCAAACCTCTAGAATCTACCTCTGTACTTTAACAAGAGCCAGAAATAAACTTCTATTTATGCCCAGCCAATTGGGGTTTTCTCTCACTTTAAGTTAGTACTAATCCTAACTAATAGAAGTACTTATCTCCAGTCTGACTTCTTGAAGCCAGGAGGCAGAATTATATAGTACAAAGCAAGGTACCCTATGAACTGCACTTTGTTTTAAAGGAAGTTGTGGGCATGACAGGAAGGCTGGAAGATAGAATGTTATCATGTGGGAAATGTCAGTTGTGGAAAAGCATTACAGTGATGACTCCTTCTCCCACAACCCAAATGAATCACACTTCCTTGTGTCCACATGCTTCTTTGCAATATGATGTTGCTGCTCCTCCCATCAAAAGGCAGAGGTTACCTGACCATCTCCTTGAATCTGGTTTGAGCTGATGACTGGCTTTGACCAACAGAATATGACAAATATGACATTATGCTAGTTCCAGAGTCTAGGGCTTTAGAGACCTTGCATCTGTGGTGCAACCATGTAAACAATACCATGGGAGTCCAGAGGTGGGAGGATCTAACTGGGTATAGAGAAGGAGATGATGGTGGGTCCAGTGAGGAGAGTTTACAAAACCTATCCTTGAGGTGAGATACCATCTTCGATGTTAAAGGAGGAGTAAGGATAGTACTGGCTTCTCTGCTGACCCTCTGTGCTTGGTTGTCACATGGAGCATTAGTTCCCAGATAAAGATTTCAAGAATCAGTAAAATCTCAACAACACACACACACACATAAATTGGGGAATGGGTATACTGATGTATTGTTGCTAATACTCTGTTTTAACATTTTTTTTTAAGAAAGGACATTTGAAATGCTATCTACCATCATCACTATCTCATTACATATATTTTAACATAAAATAGGAGGAATATTATCTCATACTAAAGGACAAACCTTTAAATTGCATGCTTTCTTCCCTTGTCCTTGGTTTTTGTACTGTACATGTATAGTATTAGACCAGCATTTGGTGGCCATTAGCCTTTCAAGTTTTACCGGTTAGGTTAACAATACAACATTTGGTTTCTTCATATGGCAAAGACTTACAGTTTTCCTCTAAAATCCATACTTCCCTTTTCCCATAGAAATAAAGGCTACATTACGTACATGATTACTCACCTACAGACTACATCTTTAGCCTCTTTCACAGCTAAATGTGACCATGCGATTAAGTTTTGGCTAATAGGATGTGAGCTGAAGTAACATGTAAGCTGACAGTATGTGCAATTTCTGGGTCATTTGTACCTTTAAAAATAAGCTGTTTGCCTTGGCATTCCTCTATTTTTCTTTTCCACAGATGGGAACCAGTAAGTGTGACCACAACCCACTAATGATATCACCTAAGGGAATGGTGGGTGGAAAATGGAAGGAATTTGAGTCCTTGAGTGACTTCATAGTCTCTCTGCAAATCTGCATTGCTCTTCTTGGGACTATAACATGAGGAAGAAATGAACTTCCATCTTATTTAAGCCTCTGCATATAGATGTACACTTCTTGGTGTTTCCTTTTTTGAATAGTTTAGGCTTTACCTTAATAAGCAAGAACTCAGCTTTCTCTTGCTTTTGCAGTGGTATTTGCCTACCAATTTCCCCTTCAAAGGTTCCACGCTACTCCTATTTATCCCACCCACATGGGATAGCTGAGCTACGAGGTCACCAGAGAAGGACATTTACATTTCCACTTAGGTGTGGAATTCCCCTAAATGGAGAAGGCCAGTTATCTTCTTACTGCTCTTGCACAGTTTCTTTCACTGTTCTCTGCTTGTTCCTTTTGCCCTACTTAGGCTGCAGTTAAAGAAACACTCCCTTGGTGGTTTGGCTGCTCAACCAATGGGCACAGCTCACCTTCAGGACTTTCCACCTTGCCTAGCTCACTTCCTTTTTCTGCCTTCTGAGCATTGCCTCTTTTATTTTTCAGATGCTACATTATACACATTCCCTTTCAAATCATACAGACACTTTCAAACAATAGTTATTGAACATGTACTTTGTAAGGTAAAACATAAAATGAGAAACAAGAAAAGTACCTGACTTTTTGGTCTCCTTGGAATACACAAATAAAGAGGAAATTATAAATTAAAGTGAAAATTCCTGTAATTGGGATATGTACAGTGTGTTATGGGAATATGTAGGAGAGGTGCCTGATCCAGTGTTGTACAAAAGGGATGTGGTCAACCATGTCAAGTGAAATAAAGGCATTAAAAGGTGAAATAAATGTGTACATTGGCTATAAAGAAACTGTACACCTATGAATAAAACATCATTTTAAAACTTCAAATAATTTCAGAGTATATAAAATTAAAAGTGAAAGTTCTTTCTCTCCCACATCTTAATCCCCATAGTGATTTGTTACTATTTGGTGTGTGTTCTTCCAGATATATAGTATGAAAATAGATATATTAATATATTGATATATATAGTATGTAAATACATCTATATATATAAATACATATAGTATGAAAATGAATCTATACATCTATAGTAACATATATATCTATATTTATTATAGGTAGTAAATATCTTTATTTACTATAGATATATATCTGTAATAAAAACCTATTGATATATAGGTTTTTATTTTGTAATAAGCTAATCATTGTATACTATTATTATGTAGCTTCTTTTTTTGCATGTACTTGTTTCCTTATCAGTATATTGACCTAATTTATAAAATTACATATACTTCCCTATTAATAGTTCACTAACTTAATCTCTCTTTTATGACACTTAGGTTTCTTTTTCTTTCTTTCTTTCTTTTTTTTGACACGGAGTCTTGCTTTGTTGCCCAGGCTGGAGTGCAGTGGCACGATCTTTGCTCACTGCAACCTCCACCTCCTGGGTTCAAATGATTCTTCAGCCTCAGCCTCCCAAGTAGCTGGGACTATAGGCATGTGCCATCATGCTCGACTAATTTTTGTATTTTTAGTAGAGACAGGGTTTCACCATATTGGCCAGGCTGGTCTCCAACTCCTGACCTTGTGATCCGCCTGCCTCGGCCTCCCAAAGTGCTGGGATTACAGGCGTGAGTCGCCGCACCCGGCCTCTTTCATTTTATCTCTTCTAAAATTGGTGTTTCAAGGAACATTCTATCCATTGGATTTAGTGATAAATATTAAGAGAAAAAAAACTACAAGTGGAAATTCTATACCTGCCCCAAATATGTGAGAAACAAGTTAGACATTTTTGCATATGTAAAGTATCAGAAGGTACCTTCTTCCTCTTTTCTTTCTGGGGAACTTACTTGAGGAATCACCATTCTAGCAAAATGAAAATCAAAGCGAAACTATGATTTCAAGGGGATTTAAAATATATTAAAAACGTGAATGAGTAATCAATCCAGTAAAATTGAAAAGACAGGAATAGAGGATCATAGCTTGGTTCTTGAATGGGGAACTTGAATATTATAAAGAAATCGGTATGTCCCAAATTAGTGGGACATACCTTTCTTTCAATTCCAAACAAACCCTGAGAAAAGTCTGTTTTTAAATCACGACAAAATAGTCTAGGAAAATAAGGTAAGCAAGAATGATTAAAGAATGTTTATAAAAAAGGGGTCTGAAGGTTGGTATTTGCCTTATCAATTATAAACATAGAATAGTTAGAGCATGTTAAATGCTAAGAACAGACAAATCAGATTAAAGCGATAAACTGGAACTCGAGTTTATAAAATAGAAAAAATAGACAATATTTTAAAAAATAAATCTGAGAAATTGTTTCTTCAATAAATAACATTGGACAAATAAAGTAACTTTTTGATGAATATTTTATTAGAGCTTTGCATCACAGCATACATAAGAAGTAAATATTTAGTTATAAAGAATTGAAGAAGGTATAGAAAAAAGTTTATATCATCTCATCATGAGGAAGGATTTCCTCAAACAAAAAAGCAATGGAAGACATCCTAGGAAAAGATAATAAATTTGACCATATAAATATACAAAGTTTCTACACTAAAAATACAGATAAAAGGAAAAGGCAAATCACAAGTGGGAAAGATGTGTACAACAAATGTTGCAAAAACCAGGATTACTATCATTTGTGAAAACTCTCGATACTGGTAAAATCCAACTGTCAGCCTGGTCTGTGCTTAAACTCTCACAGATGAATGTGTCTGAAGTAAAATACCAAACCATGTGCGTTGGTCAACTTTAAATTAGCTGTTAACTTCCTTCATGTGAGACTTTAGTTGGCTTCTAAAATTGTAATAAATTTCCCCATTTAATACAGTCTCCCACATCCCCAGTGACTATTTCTAACCTCTTCTTACACTTCAAACTTCCAGCATCTCCTCCCCATTCTCACTCTAAACTGATGATCTTGCTTATTTCACTGGGGATAGTAGCTATCAGAAAAGACCTTCCACACACTTTTACCATCATAGCAACTCAGCCTCCTGTTCCAAAAAATCCCTCTACGCTCCTACCTACCTCTCCACAGCAGCCCTAGCTCCCATCATCTCTCAACTATTCAAGGGCAAGGATTTGTTTTCAGCAATTTGACTTTTCCCTCTCTCTACTGAATCATGCCATTCAGTCTAGGGTCATGTTACTATTTTTTACATTAAAAAAAATCTCTTTTGTTCCACTTTACCCTCAAGTGATTAGCCCATTTCTCTGCTGTCCTTTGCAAAAAACCTCCTAGGAGGAGCTCTATGCACTTATTTTCACATTTCCAATTTATGAACTTCTGTTCTCTCTTGAACTCAACTTATTTAGTCTTTCATCCTTCACCAACTTCATTGTCAAAGTCACCAATGATCTTCATTTTTGCTAAACCCTGTGATCAATCCTGTTTCATCTCACCTGATCAACAGCAGTTGACACAACTATCACCCCCTCTTCCCAGAAACATTTGATTCACCTGGCATCCAACACACCACTCACCTTGCTGTGTTCTTCCCATCTCACTTCTTATGTCTAAAATGATCCTCCTGATCTTTCCACATCCCCTAAACTGCTCCACTTGTATTCCTCTCCATTTCTGTTAATGACAACTCCAACTTACCAGTTGCTCAGACCCAAAATCTGGAGGTCATATTTGACTCATCTCATTCTCTCATGCTCCACTGCAGCCAGACAGTGGACCTGTTGGCTCTATCTTCCACATAGATTCAGATGCTGATCACGTTATACCATTGTCACTGCTACCACCCCAGTGCAAGCCACCACTCATCACAAGTGGATTAATACGGTGCCTCCTGATTTTCCTGCTTCCACCCTTGCTCCTTTTGCTCTCCACCCAACAGTCAGAGTGACTCTGTTAAGTCAGGTTAGCATGTCAAGTCTTTGCTTAAAACACTCCAATAGATTCCTGTCTTGAATTAAGAAGCCAAGATCAGTACAAAATCTTCATATATGATATCCCTGCCCTCTCCCCCGGTCCCTGCATCTTCTAAACTTTCTGCTTACTCACTGCTTCAGCTACAGCAGCTTTCTTGCTATTCCTGGAAAAAGCCAGAGATACTTGGGTCTTTTCAATGGCTCTCCCTATGTCTGGAGTGCCTTATCCTAGATACCCACCTGGCTCCCTCCCTCCCCTTCTTTGTTTGTTTACTCAAATATCACCTTCCCTCACCACTTTCTACATTCCTCCTGCTAAATCCCCATTTCTTCCCCTGCTTTATTTTTCACTAATATATGCTATATAATTTTACTTATTTATTTTATTGTCTATCTCTTTAGAATGTAAGCTCCATGAAGTCTGGGATTTTTGTATTTTTTTTTACTGATGTAGTCCCAGTGCTGGCATGTAGTAGTAGTTCAATAAAATTTTGTTGAATAAATTAATGAATTATGTTTAATGCATATATACAAAGGGCAAATGGAGTGCAAATCTGTTTTGAAATTCCTAAAATGTAATTTGATAATACATATCAGAAGTCTTAAATATATACTTAATAATTTCACTCCTAGAAATTTATCAATGCAGGATTTCCCTAACTAATATAAACGAAACATTGCTCCAGCATATTAATAGGTATTTGGAAAACAAAGAAAATTATTTTAAAAAAAATCTTAGCCTGGTTTTCAGACTTGGTTGCACATTGTCATTACTTAGGGAGTTTTAAAATATGTTGATAACTGCCCCAAATCTCCTTAAGCTGATAAGCAACTTCAGCAAAGTCTCAGGATACAAAATCAATGTGCAAAAATCACAAGGATTCTTATACACCAATAACAGACAAACAGAGAGCCAAATCATGAGTGAACTCCCATTCACAATTGCTTCAAAGAGAATAAAATACCTAGGAATCTAACTTACAAGGGACGTGAAGGACCTCTTCAAGGAGAACTACAAACCATGCTCAATGAAATAAAAGAGGATACAAACAAATGGAAGAACATTCCACGCTCATGGATAGGAAGAATCAATATCATGAAAATGGCCATACTGCCCAAGGTAATTTATAGATTCAATGCCATCCCCATCAAGCTATCAATGTCTTTCTTCACAGAATTGGAAAAAGCTACTTTAAAGTTCATATGGAACCAAAAAAGAGCCCACATTGCCAAGTCAATCCTAAGCCAAAAGAACAAAGCTGGAGGCATCACGCTACCTGACTTCAAACTATACTACAAGGCTACAGTAACCAAAACAGCATGGTACTGGCACCAAAACAAGAGATATAAACCAATGGAACAGAACAGAGTCCTCAGAAATAATACCACACATCTACAACTATCTGATCTTCAACAAACCTGACAAAAACAAGCAATGGGGAAAGGATTCCCTATTTAATAAATGGTGCTGGGAAAACTGGCTAGCCATATGTAGAAAGCTGAAACTGGATCCCTTCCTTACACCTTATACAAAAATTAATTCAAGATGGATTAAAGACTTAAATGTTAGACCTAAAACCATAAAAACCCTAGAAGAAAACCTAGGCAATACCGTTCAGGACATAGGCACGGACAAGGACTTCACGTCTAAAACACCAAAAGCAATGGCAACAAAAGCCAAAATTGACAAATGGGATCTAATTAAATTAAAGAGCTTCTGCACAGCAAAAGAAACTACCATCAGAGTGAACAGGCAACCTACAGAATGGGAGAAAATTTTTGCAATCTACTCATCTGACAAAGGGCTAATATCCAGAATCTACAAAGAATTCACACAAATTTACAAGAAAAAAACAAACAACCCCATCAAGTGGGCAAAGGATATGAACAGACATTTCTCAAAAGAAGACATTTATGCAGTCAACAGACACATGAAAAAATGCTTATCATCACTGGCCATCAGAGAAATGCAAATCAAAACCACAATGAGATACCATCTCACACCAGTTAGAATGGCGATCATTAAAAAGTCAGGAAACAACAGGTGCTGGAGAGGATGTGGAGAAATAGGAACACTTTTACACTGTTGGTGGGACTGTAAACTGGTTCAACCATTGTGGAAGTCAGTGTGGCGATTCCTCAGGGATCTAGAACTAGAAATGCCATTTGACCCAGCCATCTCATTACTGGGTATATACCCAAAGGATTATAAATCATGCTGCTATAAAGACACATAAACACGTTTGTTCATTGCGGCACTATTCACAATAGCAAAGACTTGGAACCAACCCAAATGTCCAACAATGATAGACTGGATTAAGAAAATGTGGCACATATACACCATGGAATACTATGCAGCCATAAAAAATGATGAGTTCATGTCCTTTGTAGGGACATGGATGAAGCTGGAAACCATCATTCTCAGCAAACTATCGCAAGAACAAAAAAACATCGCATGTTCTCACTCATAGGTGGAACTGAACAATGAGAACACATGG
This sequence comes from Pongo pygmaeus, assembly GCF_028885625.2. Lineage (NCBI taxonomy): Eukaryota > Metazoa > Chordata > Mammalia > Primates > Hominidae > Pongo > Pongo pygmaeus. The sequence continues at coordinate 91,666,990 of NC_072384.2, forward strand.
ACACAGGAAGGGGAACATCACACTCTGGGGACTGTTGTGGGGTGGGGGGAGGGGGGAGGGATAGCATTAGGAGGTATACCTAATGTAAATGACGAGTTAATGGGTGCAGCACACCAACATGGCACATGTATACATATGTAACTAACCTGCACATTGTGCACATGTACTCTAGAACTTAAAGTATAATAAAAAATATATATATATATTTAAAAAAATTAAAAAAAATATGTTGATGACTGAGTCCTACCTTGGGAGATATTGATTTAATTGTTTTGGACTGGTTGTCTTTCTTTCTGTGATATTAGCAGCCTTTGGTGAAGTTACTGAGATCTATTAGTTCATTAGGGGCTCCAGGTGGTAATCTTGTTAACATCTCTGGGCTTGTGTTTTTTTCATACACAATGTGAAAGGGTTAGTGTACATTACCTGTAAGCATCCTTCCCACTGGGATATGCTGTGCTCCTATGGGTAATACTCTTAATTAGGGGTTTGAAAGCATTTACTCTTTCTTCCTGGTGATTTACTGGCGTATGTTTGTGTGCATGTATGTGAGCTTGATAATGCTCCAAAATAAGAAAAGGTATCTCCATCTTTATTATAGAGAAACCACAATAGTAAATCAGAATTCTAAAAAGAGACACCAAGCCTTCTACTCCAACATGTCAGGCATGATATTATTCTCCTACACATACTGTCACATACTCCTTGTAGGGCCTGTTAAGGAACAGGGCTCTGCAACTGGGCCAGCTGGATTTTTAAAAGCTGTTATTTATTTATTCATTTTATACATAGGACATGGGGAAACATCAGAAAACAGTAGCAAGCAACTCTTTTTGAAGCATTTTGGCACCGTATGTTGTCCCATCAGTCTTCAGTTAATTCATTTGCTAATAATATTTTCTTAATCTGAATAAACAATAAATCCAGGTAGCTATTTGAGGTATGATACATTTGAAAAGCTTTTTAGAACACAGAAGCCAAAGTTGTTCACTCTATCATTAAATATCATTAAAAAGATGCTGGGCACAGTGGCTCATGCCTGTAATACCAGAACTTTGGGAATCCAAGGCAGGAGGATTGCTTGAGCCCAGGAGTTTGAGACGAGCCTGGGCAACACGGTGAGACCTGGTCTCTACTAAAAAATAAAAAATAAAAATAATCAGCCAGGTGTGGTGGCATGTACCTGGAGTCTCAGCTATATGGGAGGCTGAGGCAGGAGGACTGCTTGAGCCTGGGAAATTGAGGCTGTAGTGAATTGTGATTGCACCTCTGCATTCCAGCCTGGATGACAACAAGACCCTGTCTAAAATAATAATAATAATAATAATAATAATAAAGATAATGTAGCTAATGTAGCTGAGTTGAATTAACCCATTTAGGGATGCATTTTTTCCCAAGGGAAACTACAGAGTCATTCCTCACAAGTAGATTTCACTATCCCCACACAATCAGATTTGGGGGATCAGATAACATATTAACTGCACTTATCACTGTGAATTACAAAGCCTTCGAAAAATCCAATTACCCATTTAGATGAAGACATGCACTTTTTAGGGCAAATAACCTTTTTTTGTAGAAAAAGTTATTACATGTAACAGGCAGTTATTTTGAAATGCAAGCTTCATAACTTATTATAAAATGAGATCAATCACTTCACATAAGTAACACATCAAAAAGTGTAAATCAGACCATGCCTGGTGGCTCATGCCTGTAATCCCAGCACTTTGGGAGACTGAGACGGGAGGATTGCATGAGCTCAGGAGTTTGAGACCATCCTGGGCAACACAGTGTGATTCCATCTCTACACAAAACAAAACAATTAGCTAAGGCGTGGTGGTGCACACCTGTAGTCCCAGCTACTTGGGAGGCTGAACCTGGAGGATCACTTTAGCAGAGGAGTTCCAGATTACAGTGAGCTATGGTGCAGCCACTGCATCCAGCCCGGGTGGGTGACAGAGTGAGACCTTGTCTCCAATACAAAAACAAAACCCAAAATAGTGTAAAGTGCTTATAAGTGTAAAATGCCTGGCCCATTGCAAGTGCTCAGTGTATTTGCATTTATCACTATAGGGATGATTTGTGTGGCTATTGCTGCAATCATTACTGAACATTACTTCTGAGTCTTTTGGTTAAATTGTTTTAGGAAAATTAAGATAATACCATTTGTTTGAGGTTTTTTTTTTTGTTTTTTTAGTTGCCAATTATGTTACAAAGTGGATTATACCTGTAAGGTGAGCAAGCACACTGTGGTTCTTGTTAATTTTAAAAATTGTTAAGTTTCACTATACAAGATATTTAAAATCAAACAGTACTTGGTACAAACAACTGTTTCATTGATGTTGTAATAGTTTTAAATAGATGGATAGTGCAAACAAAGTGAAAATAATTTTGGTAATTCCAGAAACCAAAACCTGGGAGTGAGCACGGGTACTGAGTGCTGGGTAAAATTTACAACAAAACCTTTATCAATGAGGACCCAGATAACAGAACCTTCTATGTCCTGGATTCTAATGGATGCCCTTCTGTATTACAGTGGATCTCACCAAGTATCTTTACACTAAAACATGGTGTTGAGGTTCTGGACGTAAAGTGGAAGAGTCCATCATCTCAGAGTAAGCTTATGTTTAGGCTGTGAAAAATGAAGGCTTGAAGAACAACAGCCTTAGAGAAAAGAAGACTATGAAGTAATCTTGTGTATGTATTAAAGAATCAGCAATATAATCATTCCGACCTAAATGAGTAGACTGAGTGGCAGATCTATTTCACTGAATGGTAATATAAGAAAAGATATCTGCATAGCAATAATTGTCTCCTTGACATCTCCTTTTTCTTCTTATTAATCACACCTTTGGGAGTGATTAGCCTGGGCTGAAGGGTTTCTGTATTGCCCAGACCATCTTGTTTCTCAAGGCTGCCTTTCGTTTTGGTTAATGAGAAAGCATATGGTTGCCATTTCCTTTCTGAGAACTGCTGAGTTAGTAGGGAAGGAAGTAGACGTTCAGCTGAGTTCTGTCCTGTGGGGGAAGGGAAGGGCTGAGCCACAGCTTGGAGTACCAAGTTCTGCTTTTGTGGGGCTTGATTTTGTGTCTGATTTCTTTTTATAAAATGTTCATATAATTAGTCTGAACAGCCCAACCTAATCCCTTTTCTGGGGGCAAATGATTGAGAGTTGAGTGGCAAACTTTCTTTGCCCAAACTCTTGGCCGTAACTCTTAACATTCTTAATTGGTTTCCTGCCTATTCTTAATCTTTTGAAGATCGTGTCAAACCTTAAAAAAAAAAAAAAAAAGCTCTGCCTTAAATATTGCTTCTGTGAGAATATTTTGCCTGTTTAAGAAAATACAGCTTTGAGTACAATCCAATTGAAGTGTCAAGTCCTGCCAGATAACCACGGTAGAATTAGAGCTTCTGATCTGGATTGGGATTGAGGTTGGATGCTGGCTCTGCCATTAACTGGCATGTTTCATCATTTGTTTTATTTGATGTTGAAATTATGCTTATAATTTTATTTTACACCACTTTCCAGTATGACATCAGTGTCTTTGGCACCTCGGGCTTTATTAGTTCATGAAATGGAAGCTTCTGTTTCTTTAAAAATGCTTTGACTCCCTTGCTAATGTTGTGATAATTTTTGCAACTCTTTCTAGGGCTATAATATCTATGCTGCTTGTTTGCAAATATTTGGGAAGTGGTGGTTGATCTAAAAATACTCAGAAAGAATGGGGAAAAAAATTAAGGCTTCTGACACTTTTCCCAACATTTCTGTTACCACCACCAAGAGTTAACTAGATGATTCTTTAATGCCCCACTACTTTATCCTGCTATTTCTTCAGTCTGTTTTTGACTCTTATAATGACACTACTGCAAGTTAAGTCTAAACATTACCTTTAGGCTGGAGAGCTCTGGGGTCAAGATTGACTAGATTTAAAACCCAGTTCAGCCATTCTCTAGCTATCTGGTCTCTGGTGAGTTCCATCGCCTGTAAAACGGGGATTAAAAAGGGGAAAATACTGAGTATGTACTATTTGCTAGGCACTAGTTGGACAATTTATGATCCATTTAATCAATCTTCTGCGAGGCAGGGATCCCCATTTTATTATGGTTAAAAAGCTGTAATAAAAGCCAATTGACCTAAAGATCTCACAAGTAAATAGCTGGAGCCCAGGTTTGTCTCTAAAGCACATGGTCTTTTCACTACACGACATAAAGAAAACTTTATTGATCTTTTTTTCCAGATTATGTTTCAAGGGTTTCCGCTGCTGTTGAATAATTAATTCCTTTTAGATGTACAAAAACAAGTGCAAAGTAAAAGAAGAAAAGCCAAATGGGGAAGGTGTGTAATATGAGAGGCAGGGGGTAAGGAAAAATGAGAAGTCTGCAAAGGAATTTACGTCCTATCTGCTTAGTATTACACAGTGGAAGGCCACGTCAGACATTTGTGTTGCAGTCCTGCCTGCTCAGGGGTTGCTGGGTGACCTTCTGCAAATTACCTCATCCTTCTGGGTTTCAATTTAAGTATGCCTGAAATAAGGCGGTTGAATTGATCTCCAAATTCCCTTCCGGTGCTAAACTTCCAGCCTTGTAGCCACTGACCCCTTCACCATCCCAGCCTGTTTTCCCTTGGTACCGGACCAGCTGCCCTTGCCCGAACCCTGTTCTTACTCGACTGCGAAATTTCTAACGTACTCACAGGTTCTAAACTCCACCGTTCCTCGTGACCGAGGGACTAAAGGGCCGGGCAGGGGCTCAACTCTGAGAGAAAAAAAGGCAAGAAAACTCCAAAGTTGGACAGTAAGCGGCAGAAGACCGCAGCAGGAAGGCGAGACGGAACAGAACTGCCGCTGCGCAGCGACAGCTGAAGTGGGCGGAGAACGGGAGGGCGGGGGAGGCGGGGCCGAGAGCGATTGGAAGGACGAGGGGGCGGAGCCCGCGCTGACAGCCCCCGGGAAGGAGCGAGGGAAGCTCTGCGGGCAGCCCGCGGCCAGGTCCCGCCCCTTCGCTTCCCCTCCCCAGCACCAGGCGGGCGTGGCGGCAGGCGTGCCGACGCAGCGTGACTTCACAAGGGGAGGGGCGGGCCGAGGGTCCTGCCGGCGCGCGGGCGTGTTCTTCAGTCGCTGTTTGGGACGCTGGGCGTGCGGTGTTCTGTTTCTGCTCCCGTTTCGCTGTCACAGCCCGTTCCTTCCCGGAGCCCGGGACAGGCTGGGCGCGCGCCCGTGTGAGTGAGCGGGACTCAGGGCAGAAGTGTCCCCTCACTGCGTTTTTTTTTCCTTTTATCCAAAGAACGGGGCAGTTAGTACGCTTGCCTTCCTGTCGCCGGGTTGGGAGCGGGGTTGGTGTGCGGAGTGGTTCGGCTTTTTTTTCTTTAGAACTTGTGAGCCTTTTTTTTTTTTTTTTGGTTTTTCTTTTTTTAGGCTCAGTGCTGTCCGGGCTGGTTTCCCCGGTCCCTGACTAACCGCTTTCTGCCCCTTCTCTCGCCACCCCTGCCCAAGGTCGCCCCTCTGCCTTCGCCCCTGTCCCGGGAGGGTGGGAAGCTTTGACCCCGCCCTGCCCACTCGCGTCTCCGCAGGCGTAGCCGCACCTGTCCCAATATGAATAGGGTCAACGACCCACTTATTTTTATAAGAGATATTAAGCCCGGACTGAAAAACTTAAATGTCGTCTTTATTGTCCTGGAGATAGGTAAGTGGGGTTTGCAGCCTACTCCACCGCCCGCTGTGCCTCCCGGGGCGGGAGACAGGGGCGCCGCCGCTGCGCGCCCGGGGCTCCCCTCCCCCTCCCTCCCTTCCCCCACCCACGTGGCTCCAGTGGCCTCCGCCCGAGATCGGATCCTACCTGAGGCGGGAGCCCTGGGCTTGGTCACTTCCCACCTTCCAGATGTATTAAAATACCGGAGGAGGAGTTAGCCTTTCTGGATGTCCTCATTATCTAACACCTCCTCCCTTTGATTTTTAAATCCTCACAGGACGCGTGACCAAAACCAAAGACGGCCATGAAGTGAGATCGTGCAAAGTAGCAGATAAAACGGGCAGCATCACTATTTCCGTGTGGGATGAGATCGGAGGTCTTATACAGCCAGGGGATATTATTCGGTTGACCAGAGGGTAGGTGTGCAAAAAAGTCGGGGGACGTAACAGTCTGCAGAATCGGGATTGGTCGGCTCCTGGGATCTTGGCAAGCCCTGAAGTCCCCCGCCTCTTCTGTGGGCCACTCTGAGGAGTTTTGAGCTCCTTTGGTGTTGACTTTGGGTGGTGGGCAGCGCTGGGATGTAACAGACCTTTGCAGTGAAAGGCAGTCGGTTTCAGCTGGGAAATCCGCGCCTCTACCCCGGTTTACAGGTTAAGTAGATTTTTAATTATTATTATTATTATTTTTGGGGACGGAGTCTTGCTCTGTCGCCAAGCTGGAGTGCAGTGGCGCGATCTCTCCTCACTGCAGCCTCCGCCTCGCGGGTTCAAGAGATTCTCGTGCCTCAGCCTCCCAAGTAGCTGGGACTACAGGCGTGTGCCACCATGCCCAGCTGCGTTTTGTATTTTTAGCAGAGACGGGGTTTCAGCGTGTTGCCCAGGCTGGTCTCCAACTCCTGACCTCAAGTGATCCGCCCGCCCCAACCTCCGAAAGTGCTGGAATTACAGGCGTGAGCCACCACGCCCGGCGTAGATTTTTAGTTCTGTTCTGAGTCAGTGAGTCTTTTTAGCAGACTGGTATAGTCCATATTTTTTCTTTTTTGTAAGTTGTTTTCTCTAGTGTAGTTGCCACTCAGTTGTTTCCCACCCCTCCTCCATTTTTAATGACCGAAATCCTGGCCAGTATTTTACATATGTTATTTAGAAATGTGGACATAAATGAAAATTATAGGTCAAGGATTTAGCATTTTCTGTGATACGTCAAATTTGTACTTGGAAAAAGAGGGAAACTTTGCAGTATCTGGAAGGCTCATTCTCCAAAATGATTTCTTGTATCTTCTGCTGTAAGGTGGATGTTGTGCAAAAACCAAAGGGATACACAGAAAATGTTTGGCAGAAAGGCATCTGCAATACCTCCATCCAAAAGAGTCAGTTGGCGGATAGGTGGCTTTAAAAAATACTAGAACTTTTTTTTTTAAAAATAGATTGCTTTTAGAAATTTACCACATTTTTATCTTAGGAAGATAAAAGGGCAGAAAAGGATCTTGAAAACAGAATTTGGAAGCTTTTGAGATCAATAAAATTGTAATAATTTATCATTAACTGCAGGGAAAGTGGTGGAGATTGATGTTGGCCTAATAAGTAGAATCTTAGAAGTATTGGAAAGCACTGAGAGTAGGAGCTTAGAGTTCCTTGGTGTTACCTTGTAGGCTTACAACATCTTCAGGAAGTGAGGTAAAGTGTCATCAAAGCAGGAAGTGAGAGTCAGGACTTAGACATTTTCTTCTCATACACTGACTCATGACAGTAATTTAAACTTCCACATCTTTAAAAAACAAAAGAGAATTCCTTCTTAGGGAAGTGTGGTGAGGATTGAGTGGTATAATTGGAGTTTTTGGCTCCCCAAATATTTTTCACCCAATGATTGAAAGTGTTTTTTACGTTAAAAATGGCATCTTATTTCAAGTATTTCATGTTCTGTAGTGACAGTCTTAGGTGTTCCCATCAAAAAAATTATTGGAAAATTAAACTTATTAGTTAGGTATCTATAGAATTTTAAGGGGAACAGTTACCTGGGAGTACAACTTAAATGAAAATTAAAAACTATAGAAACTGTATTTACTACTTCAGTATGACCTTGAGAAGTTACTACACCTCATACTTCAGCTTCCTCTTCTGTGAAATGGGAATAATTATACCTTATTTACTGAAACAACACACTCAGCTTGGAGTCTGGCTCATTCTAAGGCCCTTAAATTCTGGCTGAATCTAAGAAAAGTAGCTTTTGAAGAAAAACATACCTGACATCTAAATAATGGTTCAAATATCAACATGTTTATCAGAATACCCTGAAAACTTAACCTCAGTGTTCTCATTTCTTAAAGTGAATGTTAAATATTTTAATTGTAACCAATTTTTTTCTCAAAATAATGCGTTAATTTTTATTTTAGTAAGGTGAAATGTTAATGCACTGTATCCTAAGCCACTCTTTGTATAACTTAAGAGTGGTGAATGGTGTCTTTAATAAATAACCCTTTAATTAAAATAAAGAGAACTGTATAATAAGTTAAAGTCATCAAGTTACCATAGTAGTTGTACAGAGAACCATTGAGAACCAAACCTTGGATTGATTTTATAATATTAATTTACCTTTTTCTTAGCTATCTAGGATTATTTTATGTAGTGATGCTGTCTGCTTTCAAAGTTGTTCGGAGTAAACAATTGCCAGTTTGTTTACTACAAACCCAGCATAGTATTAAAAATTACATGTTTGGAAAGGCAGATAGGTGAAGATTTGTGACCTTAGTGTTTTTTTTAGCACTTTAAAATTCTGCCAGATCTTCGGTAGCTTAGGAGTCCTGTGTCTTTTATGGAGGCAGAAGGAAAACTGTTATATCATTATTTGACTAGACTGTAAATGAAACATTAGGATGATTTTACATATCCTGTGGCTGAAAAATAGTTTCTGTTTAAATTTCTGCAGTTAAAAGCTTTTGTTTTGTTAATTGACTAAAGATGTGATCATCGGGTATAATAATGCTTGCTTTGCGAAAAGACTTATTTTCCAGAGTTTGTTATGATTTAGATAATTATGTCAAAATTCGACAGAATTTTTGTATTCTTTTGTAAATAGCAAGTTATCAAAGTTAGATTTCTTGTATTTGATTTACTGTGGTGGATAGAGAGGGCTTGATCCTCACTTCTACCTTAATACAAAAAATATATAGTGTGAAGATTTACTTGATTTAAGTAGAAGAAAATAAATATATTTCTAAATAATTAATGTTTCTTTTCTCTCTAGGTATGCATCCATGTGGAAAGGATGTCTGACACTTTATACTGGAAGGGGTGGTGAACTTCAAAAAATTGGGGAGTAAGTATTAAAATGCATTTTGTATAATTGCATACATTATAAATAATATCTTCGGAATAATTGGTAGGTATGAATTGTAAACCTCGTTGGCTTTTTTGACTAGTAAACTGAATGTCTTTGGTAGCTTAATTGAAAAAATAACTTTGTCTGTACAAATTTAACACCTGTCAGTACTGTTTTCTGTGGTTGAAAGTGTCAATTTTTCCTGGCAAAGAGCAGTAGAAGAAGCTGCAGTTGAGACCAGCCCTAGTGGAAGCATTTCTCTAGGTTTTAGAAATGTGCATTTTTTAGGTGTCACAAGAGCCATTTGAAGTAGATTCTCTTTTGTAGTGATTCACCATATACGAAGCTAGTGATTCACCAAGTTTCAGGCCATAAGTTTAAATTTTCTTTTTCTATGGTTATGGGTGAATATGTACTCATGTTAAAAAGGACTTGCAGCAATGAAAACTGAAGTCCTCTATTTATCCACAGTCTAGGTGCGGTGCAGGCAGCCGCAATGCGAGATTCCATACACTACTACCCTGGTAATGATCTCCACCCTGACCTGGAGGAGCCATCCTCTCTAGGGGTGTAAGGTAATTCAGCCTCCATGTTAGCCTAGACATTGGGTTGTATTCATAAAGTATGGTACAGGCAATGAGCCAAATCATCAGTCCATTCTGTTTGGTTAATGCTCAGCCATCTACTTAATGCCTGTCAAGTTGGAAGATATTTAAAGAGAGAAGCCACAAATGGCACCAAATAAAAAAGGAAAACTGTTTGCCACTGAGGGAATAAGATGCTTATTTGGAGAACCTGTGGTTAATAATGAAGGAAAAGAAATGATCATGCTAGCTTTTAAAGATCAGAAATGTTTAATGCTTTGCCTTTGTTAGAAGGGAAGTTAGGATTCACTTACAGTAGCATTAATAGAGTTATGTGTTATGAAAGGTCTTAGTGTCTGTTACTGAAAGTTTCAGGATTCTGTCCGGACGTTCATGTATTCATACAGAGGTGTTGATAATAATGGAGGTCGGTTATGTGAAACACCGTTAGAGGTCACTCATTTCTTAATGACTGCTCTTTGTCGGGGTCAGTCTAGGATTTACCAAAACTGGTTCTGATTTGTCTTCAGTATGGTGAGGAGCTAATAAAATGCTTCTGTATAATGTTAGTACACATTATATGGTCAACTTACAGGAAGCACTTGGATAAACTGGTGGCTATGTAGCCTGTTGTTATTATTTATTGCCTAGAAACCACTCTTAACCCTAAATGATTATCTTTGCAGATCCACAGTGATCAATCAAAAGAGGGACTGAATGGGAGTGGGTGAATGGATCGGTGCAAATCCATTACCACTGCTGGAGAAACCACCCTGGAACCCTAAACATGGTTCACTCTCATGTTATTTTTCCTTTGATCAGCTTTTGTGGAAAAACAGGACAGAGATGTTTTTGTGTCCTTGATTTTTGATGTGATTTATTTTTTTCAGCACTAAAGAAGAATTTAAATACAAAATAGAATGTTATATATCTTGAAGACAGTCACATATTTGATATTTTATGGGACATAATCATTTGGGAAGTTTTTGTTGTAAAAGAAGAGTTAGTTTGTTGCTTAATTTGTTTGACACGTAAGGTCATTCCTAAAAGTTAGAGATGTTATATAAAGAAGGGTTGAGGACTTTATTTCAGAAGTCATTTAATTTGTTCTTTATTTTCTTTCAGATTTTGTATGGTTTATTCAGAAGTGCCAAATTTCAGTGAACCCAACCCAGATTATCGAGGACAGCAGAGCAAAGGGGTAATTGTGTAGTATACTTTTATGATTAGGCTAATTTTGACTGTGTTATAATTCTATCACTAGGCTAGCCCTGTTGATACTCAGTATAAAGAAGATAATTTTTAAAAGAATACTTAATTTTTATTGTATGTTTTGTGAGGATATATATCTGAGATGTCATCTACTAGATATATGTGCCATTTTGCACTTTGTGGTGTGCTGAGTAATTATCAGGAAATAGGATGTAACAGAGCTCTGAAAGGTTTGGGAAACATTTCTTAACATTTTAACCTTGAATGACCTAGGAAAAATCTTTAAAAAATTTGTTAATTAAAAAAAAAAAAACCAAACCCAAAACTTTAAAAAAGAAAGGATATAATAATGTTGTAATAATATAATTGTGTTTTTATTCTCATTTGGTTAAATTAAAAATTTTTTTTTAGGCACAGAGTGAACAGAAGAATAATTCCACGCATAGTAATATGGGTACAGGTACATTTGGACCAGTGGGTAAGATTTTATTTGTGTATTTCATTTGTGATCAGGTGTAAGAATGAAGAGAGCTGTAAAGATTCACATGAAAAGCAACGTCTTTAGGCATAAATTAGTGATAAAGGTGAACTACCAGTAAACAGGGAATCCCCAAAGGGCTGATTTTCTAGAAAGTTGATAAACTTAAGCCAATTTATTGAGAATTCTAAGTTTTGGTGATGTCTGTGAAGAGATACCATGCTTTTTTTTTTTTTTTTTTTATTGATTCCTATAAAATTTCTGTAATCTAGTGATTACTTACAGTAGATGCAGAATTACTGGTTATTTTGGTGCACTGAAAGCATTTTATCTTTAGAGTCATAGTTCACCTTAATTTTTCATGTACAAGTAGCTGCTGCTTTAAAAGATGAGCTGAGCCGTTTAAAGGCTAGTGACCCTCATGTCATTTAACATGACCCCCAGACATCATGTTCATGATCCTTGTAGCCCTCTTAAAGGTCTTTTGAAGTCTTTTTTCTTAAATATATGAGGAGAAGTCAGTCTTTTGTGATTAGAGTTCATTAGGATGGCTCATGTTTTGGTTTTGTTTTGTTTTTGAGACAGGGTCTTACGCTGTTGCCCAGACTGGAGTGCAGTGGCGTGATCTTGGCTCATTGCAACCTCCACCTCCCAGGCTAAAGTGATTCTCCTGCCTCAGCCTCCCAAGTAGCTGGGATTACAGATGTGCACCACTACCACCCAGCTATTTTTTGTATTTTTAATAGAGATGGGATTTCACCATATGGGCCAGACTAGTCTCAAACTCCTGACCTCAAATGATCCACCTGCCTCGGTGTCCCAAAGTTCTGGGATTACAGGCGTGAGCCACTGAGCCTGGCCAGCTCATGTTTTATTTGACTTGAAGGCTACATGTCTTGGCATTGCTGATCACATTGTGGGAAATGCTGCCTTTGCCTTTAAAAAGTTAGACTAACATTGTCTGTTTTGAGATATTAATTATATTTGAGCCAAATTCCAATATTCCCTATTTTGCCCTTTTTCTTTTATAGTATAGGCAATGCATTTTTTTACTCTATTAATTTCTAATTTTGATTAGAAGTTGGCTTTTTTCTCTCTATTAATACAGCATCAAGTTAGCGTATTTATAGCAATACGTTTGGAAAAACTTAGAGGCCACATTGAGTGTTTTTTTTTTCCTGTATAAAAATAAAAGTGTGTGCTTTACTATTTTTAAGCATTAATAACATGTTGGCACTTAAGATAGTTCTATAGACTACCTCTGAAAATAGTGATGAATTTTTGTATTCTTTTTTAGGAAATGGTGTTCACACTGGCCCTGAATTAAGGGAACACCAGTTTTCACATGCTGGCAGAAGCAATGGCCGGGGACTTATAAATCCGCAACTACAAGGAACAGCTAGTAATCAAACAGTGATGACCACAATAAGTAATGGCAGGGACCCTCGGAGAGCCTTTAAAAGATGACCTATGCTAAATACTCATGTGTAGTTTTTATACTACATGCCCTACTTGAACACTTATTGCACTTTTATTTATTGTTAACTGTGAAAAGTATGTCCTTTATTGGGTTTCCTTTTATATTCTTGGTTTGTTAAGAAGACTGGTTTGTTTTTTATAGCAAAACTGTTAAGCTGCTCGAGTCTCCTGTTGAAGAATGGGAACACTGAAAAGTGGGGGCATTTATTTTTAGAGCAAAAAGATTATTGGATAACCTCTAAAAAACCTGCACCCATTTCATGGGTGAGTTACTTAAGACATCAGCTTTATAGCCTCTATGAGTCTATCTTCTGTATAAGTTTTGTAATATTTAACATAAGGCTTAATGGGAGATGTTCTTTTGTCTTGTATTCAGATATTGCCAACTAAAGCAATAACCATCAAAAAACACAAGAACTTGTCAATGCTAGCAGTAATTTTTGAGTGTTTGTGGCTCTTGGAATGATTGACTTTGTTCAGTGACTACCATTAAGATTTTCCAAGGACTGACTCATCCCAAATTTTTGTTGTATTACCAAAAAAACAGATTCCTTATCAGAATTTGGAATAGAATGTGATCTCTATTGCAAAAAGTAATTTTAAAAGAAAGCTACATTTATTTTAGAGTAGTGCTCCTAACATGTATTACCAACTTTGTGGATTACATTGGAGGAAAATTTAAAACTGGGGCCTTGAATATTTGTTTTTTGAAACTACCATGTTAAATACTGAAGTATAATTTGAGGGAGTTACAAAGTTATGATAAACATTGATCTGATTATTTTAAAAAATAATTGTGGTAGATAAACATACTGGAGGTGAGTCAAATTGAATTCATATAGTAACATGCAGTCTTAAGTCCTAGTTACTTAACAGGTACTCAGCCTGGAGTGAAAATCCTGGGTACTGACTTTGAGAGGGGTGAGTGTGCGTGTTGTCAAAGTTTCTGAACGCAGTTCATGTAGCCTCATTAGCAAAAGTTTTAAGAAATGGCTCTATCAAAGAAGCAATTACAGCTTTATTCAGAAATATAAAAGTGGAATTTATGTACATGTCATAAGTGGTACCCACTTCCCCTTTTTACTGTAGGTGGATAACTCTTAGGATTTAACTCTTTGAATATTATCTCTTGAATAAAGCGTGTGTTAATGTTAACAAACCTACCTAATTTTTGCCCTTTCAATGACTTACAGTGGAGAGCCAGTACATCTTAACTACTGTTGTAGTGATGGTATCAACCTTATGGTTACTTAGCTCTGCATTTGTTGCTTTGTTTTTTTTCCCACTTCAAATCACAAAATAAGTAGATTTTGTTTTCTGAAAACTCCACAGCATTTGAATACAAAAAGTTGTGCCAGATTGTTTGCCCTAATTCAGTGTGTTTAACAAATATTTCAGTACACACTATGTATTAGGCCCTGTGTGGAAAGTGTTAAGGGGCAGACAAAATACTGAATAATCTCTACAAGTTTATTTGTGGTCTATAGTACTTTTGTAACTGGGGTTACAAAAATTATAGAAATTTTTTTTCCTTTATTTATATGCATATTCATGATTATAATTTGGCTTTGTTTGTGATTAATGTTTTCTTAAGATTTTCACATTATGGAATACCTCAAAAGAAGTTGTCTAAGGATTGGGATAGAGAGTATGTTTCATAAAATTGTAGATGTTTAGAATTTTTTAAAACCCTACAAATTAGTATATGATTGTTTTATATAAGTAAGATAGGAGCAACACTTTAAATTATTTGTGGGAGAATACGGCATTAAAGGTGATTTTAAAAGAAAAAATTTTGGAGTTTTAGAAAATTTAAATACTGTCAGGTATGGAATGCTGGGCTTCCAATCCTGGCCTCATTGTCTCCTCACCTGTGATGTTGGATGAGTTATTACACTTGAAATGTCTTTAAGCTTTAGGTTCCACAAGTATGGAAACAAGTAAGTAACAGTATCCTTTCTAGACTTGTTTAAGATTTCCATGTAAGTAATTATAATGACTCCTGACACATAATAATGTCGTCTTATACCCCAACAGTAGGAAAAAAATGCAGAATTCAGTATGAAAGTATTGTTACCCTTTAACACAGTGGTCCCCAACCTTTTTGGCACCAGAGACCAGTCTCCTGGAAGACAGTTTTTCTGTGGGATGGGGGGGATGGTTTTGGGATGAAACTGTTCCACCTCAGGTCATCAGTCATTAGTTAGATTCTCATAAGGAGTGTGCAACCTAAATCCCTTGCATACTCAGTTCACAATAGGGTTCATGCTCCTATGAGAATCTAATGCTGCCACTAATCTGACAGGAGGTGGAGCTCAGGCAGTAAGGCTCCCTCGCCCGCCACTCACTTCCTGCTGGGCGTTCCTGTTCCTAGCAGGCCAGAATTGATACTGATCTAGGGGTTGGGGACCCCTGCTTAACATGTTGAGATTAAATGGAGAAAGACCTAAGCTTTTACTTTTGTGATTGACACTTCCTTCAATAATGTAACCTTGTTCTGTGTTTTTATCATTTATTAACAAATTTCTTTTTTCTTAAGGGAAGCCTCCAAAATCAAAGCAAAGTGAGTTACAATTCATAATGAATATTTGCCTTACCAGCCTACTGGAACACACTCATCAAGAACTTAAGAGGAAGAAAGTTTTCTGCCTTCTTCCTTCCTGGTGCCCTCAGCTATCAAATTTGAAATAAGTTTAAACAACACCTACTGAAAACAAAAACCACTTAGTATAAAAATATCCCCCACCAGAATTGGGTCCCCCATATCATTTCTACAAAACAGTTCTGGAGTGGATCAAAGTCTCATCAGATCAGCTTGCCCCTTCTTGTTTGGGCAGGTTCTAGGAGAAGTTGCTGTAATACAAAAACTGAAAGAGAAATCGTAAAGCTAGATAATGACAATGATATTTAGTGGGGAAGGCTACAGTATGTTTTCCCATAGGCATTTAAACACTCAACTTTTTCCTAGTGTACCAACGCTTTATTCTTTGTCCCTATAGCCTTTGTAATTTTAACTTTGATGGCTGTTTAACTTAGGATAACCTGAATATGTTTGGTACTGTTTGTCATTTGTATTTTTATAATTTAACATTTTAAATGAATGTTTAATTTGCTGGGTTGAGTAATGCCAAGGGAATGATGCTAAAAACAAATAGATGTGAGGTTAGTAAAAGATTAAAGTTACAATTTATGATAACGAGAACTTCTTAACTATAGGAAAGTAGGTAAATGACCCTAAAACGTTTTCTCAGAAGGTACAAGTTTTATATCAGTCTGAAGACATACAACTCTAACATTTCAGTTTAGTTACTGAAATGACTTTTTCTGGTGTCATTGAGATACTGGCTGTTTGTTCCAAGCCATTTTAGGCTGAGAATGACTCTTAAGGTCTTCTAATGCATTTCAAAGGGTTCTAGAAACAACAAACTGAACATGATATGAAACTAACAACATGGAATGCCCCCAAATTCCTCTAACCTCACTGAGTTTACTTGCCCTATTACTACTATTTTTTTTTTTAGATCTTCTGTCTCTTGTTTTTGTTTTATCCCTTACCTGATGAAAGTCTGAACATTTCTAGTGGAGAAAGAAGATCACAGTTCTCTAATATGGGCATTAAGAGAGGGGTACAGCTAGGGGGGAGGTGAAAACCTGCCTCCACTGGGGTGAAAAACAGTGTGCTGAGATTTCAGCCAGTGATTACACTGGTAATCAGCCAGTCCCGTATTTCACAAAGGAGTTGTAATGATTAACAGTTCAGGTATGCTTCTGAGGAAATCTAATTGCGACCTTTGGAAAATAGCATTGTTATGAATGGTGTGGTGTTACACCCTGAGGGAAAAGCTAGAAAAACATTTTACTTTTCAGGTGTATTTAAATTATATCCAAATGTTTCAGTATGCTTTACTGGAGACTGCCTGAGTTTGGAATTCAAATATTGTAACCAAATTACTCCAGGTTTCTGAACTAAAATGATCTATTGATGTTTCTCAAAGTATAGATCACAGAGTAAGAAGAGGAAATCAAGTCTGGTTTATGACAAACTTTTTTCCATGTTAACATTGGACCCAAAGATGTTACTAAGAACTTTTTACTACTGTGAGAGAACCAGCGTGATGTGAAGACAACGAACATTTTAAGACGTTTGACTAGTAGACATTTCGTTTAAGTCTTTTGGAGGGTCTTGGTTGACAACCCACAATTTTATTGTGGCTCCCCAGGCTTTGAGAACGTGTGGGCTTGGATGATCATTGTTGACCTATAAAAGAGCACAGGTCTCTTGAGAGTTTATTGACACACTACTGGTCAGACCCCCACAATATGTCTCAACCTCTCTTGAAGGGCTAGTGATATTTAAAAAACCTGTTATTTCCAATCAGAAATTCAAGTAAGTTATGTCTCTTACTCCATCAAAATTTATGCTTTTCAGCATAGGGTAGTCTAGTTTCTTGGTTTGTATATTAAATACATATTGAGTAAAATTCTTAATGGTTTAGAAACCATCTACATGAGGCTTCCCAGGAACTTGTTAAAAGTACAGGTTGCACCTCTGTATTGCTAGAATAACATCAGTGTACATTTGGGAGATCTGCATTTGAAACCCTGAGGTTGTCTGCCTCCTGCCCTTGAAACCCTGAGGTTGTCTGCCTCCTGCCCTTGAGATCTTCTTTTGTATTGAAATTATATATATATTTTATATATATATATTTTTTTCCCTGAGTTTCTTTTACCTTTGTGAGGCTAATATATGCTGACGTTTTGGATTGTAAAACAAAAATTGTGCTTAAAAGAATGTCCATCCAGAGGGCAGAATTATTGGGTAAAGCATATAGTGCAGAGCAGAATAAGAGGTTCAGTATGGCCTCGGGATGAGGGTATTGCAAATTTTGATTTAGGCTCAAATAAAATGATTTAAATTATATATCAATGCAAGGATCAGATATTCGGAGGTCACATGACTTTCCTTGAGCCTATCTAGATAAAAGTAAAATGCTTTTTTTTCCTTACGTTTTTGAAAATTTAGAGTTTATTGTTGCTCATCTCAGCAAATTCATGTTATCAGCATCTTCTGCCTTCCTCCTGTCCCTCAATTCCCTACTTTACTAAAAGAAGGCTGGCCAAATTGAAAAGTAATTGAGTTGGTGACTTGATAAATACTTTTGAAAATACTTACAGAAATCACCCTTCATCTTCCACGTAAAGATCTCAGTTCTGTACAGAGAGGCAACTACAATGAATATTTTCTGCAAGTAACATGGAAATCATGATTTGATTGCCATGTGTTTCTAATGTTTAGTATTAAATGTTTATAGCCCTCGTAGGAAACAAGCTTCTGACCTAAGTTGCTGGACTACTTGAATAGAAAGGTAGTCAGCACAACTAGTGCCATCTACTGGGTCATTGCTGCATAGTTCTGTCTGTTTAGAAATCTGGCTTAGTTTAACACGTGGGGGAAATGGTTCTGTTCCATTGAATAGTGATTTTTGTCTGATAGTGGTGTAAGTATGATATGGAAAATCCTTAAGGGGCAGTTGGGCCATTTGTTTAGTTTACGAACAATCAACACTGACATTAAATTTCAGTTAAGTAGATGAAACCCTGAACTGCCCCTAAAGCTGTAGAAAATATGGGAAAGGTTGCCAAGTTTTGTACTCTCATCACATGTGTCAGTATTGTTGGTGAGAAGTGTAAACTGTTAAAAATGACTTTTGGTGAGTGGTGGTTTTGGTAAAAACAATTGAAGTAGAACACGACACTGCCCTTAGAAATTTCATTCCTTTACCCAATGGTATTTGGTGAAATCCTGGCCAAATGACTGCTGCTGTTGTAGTTATGTGAGCTTTGCAGAACATAACCTATGTTAAATGCCAGAATGTGCTTCCATGAAGAAGAACATGGTTTTGGGCTGAGGAGCTCTTGGTTTGAGTCCTGGATCTATTTACTGGCTCCAGGACTGTGAACCTCGGTGTAAAATGATAGTGGGGCTATGTACTCATAGTGTTAGGAGGACTATGTGAGCTAAAGTATGCAAAACATCTGCTCCATATCTAAGGCTCAACAAATGTTAAGCCCTTTCTCCATCAGCATTGGAAATAAGATAAAGTACTGTTCATTTCTCCATGCCATTATTAGAAAACAATCTTCTATAATTTAAAATCTGAAATATTAAGCAATTTATGTGAATTATTACAATTATGTTCTTTTTTAAACAGTCAAACCAAGTTTTTCCTGTCTTGTCTGGGCACAGACAAGCACTTATGCTGATGGTTTACCATGACAGCATGTGGGGTTGGGTCTTCATTACAAAGATCTGCCCACTAGCTGAGTACACTGGTGTTTTTCCATTCATCTCTGCCCAGCAGGGACAAGATGATGAAAGTACAGAGAACTTGTGGGTCCAGGTTTGTGTCAGAAAGGAGGTCAGTTGCTTGTTTAGGGCCAGGCAGAGGGCACATTGGAAGGAATTCTCTGTTCCCGGTGACAGCCCTCGGGATTGCTGTGCACCCAGAGGTGTGGAGTAATTTATTGGCTTCTGATAACTATAGTATTGGATAACTTCCCGACATTTTATTAAAAATTTTAAACATATAGCCATGTTGAAAGAATTTTAGTGTACACATCTATATACTCACCACCTAGATTTTGCCACTATCACATATCTGTGCATCCTATTAATACATTTTTAATTTCCTTTTTTGAGACAGTTTCTTTTACTCAGGCTGGATTGCAATGGTGCAATCTCAGCTCACTGCAACCTCTGCCTCCCAGGTTGAGGCGATTCTCCCATCTTAGGCTCCTGAGTAGCTGGGACTACAGGGGGGAGCCACCATGCCTGGTTAATTTTTGTGTTTTTGGTAAAGAAGGGGTTTCATCATGTTGCCCCAGGCTGGCCTTGAACTCCTGGGCTCAAGTGATCCTCTGGCCTCAGCCTCCCAAAGTGCTAGGATTACAGGCATGAGTCACCGTGCCCGGCCAGCCATTAATGCATTTTTAATATATTTTTAGTCAATTGCAGACATCGTACAATTTTCCCTAAACGTTGCAACATGCCTGTTCATTACAGTTCAGTATTTTTCAGGATTTTTTTTTTTTTGGTAAAATTTACAAAGAAATGTGGAAATTTTAGTTCTGCATTAGTGAGTTTTAACAAATACCTAACTAGGCTTATATCACAACCTCTATCAAGATACAGAAAATTGCTGTCATTCTAGAAGCCTCTCTAATGTGCGTTCCCCAGTCAATCTCTTTTTCCGTGGCCCCAGCAGCCATCATTCTTTGGATGCTTTAAAAAACATTCTTATCTGAAGGGAAAATTTCATACGTGCCAAAGTCATCTCTAGATTTCTCCAAGTCTTATAACTCTTAACCATGCCAGAGTAGAGCCAAACCTAGCCCTTCATGCATCTCAAATGAAGTTCCAAGATCTTGGTATTTTATTCTTTCCCTGTTTCAACTTAGCTCCAACTCTTTTTTTTTTTCATCAAGATTTACACCTGTCATCCTCGACACTTGGGGCAGAAACTGCTGAAATGGAGGACTTGCCATCAAAGAACTGGCTGAAAGGAGTTAGCACACCAGTCCTCTGCCCTGAACAGTTCTAAGCAAGAGGAGGAGCCTGTGGCAGGGCATGATATGAAGTCCTCAGAGATAGAGTGCCAAGAGTAGAGGGGATATCCTGGAACTTCAGTGTTTGCAGGTTGGGTGCTCGGTTCTTCAGCAGATATTGATTCTCAAGCTCTAATTTTCTTAAGGTATGAGCTGAACTGAAGTGCCCTCTCCTCCTTAGGATTTTGTACTCCTAGGTTGGCATTCAGAATCGGCATAGCCAGAGTGTGTAAGTTACTTGTCAAGCAAAGACACCCCACCCCCCGCTACAACCCCCGACCCTGAGTCTACAGGGAAACATTCCTGAGTGAAACAGACTAAAAAAATATAGTCATGTGTTCTTTCCCAGTCCATGTGCACGTGCACGTATGTACACGAACACATGACACATTATCACTGCCATCAGAGGTGTTTCTGCATTGAACACATATCTGAGTCACATGCATATCAGGTCTTTGCTTTTCTTATCAATTGTTTAAGGATCCTCTCCTTCCACTTCTTTAATGGGCTGCCTATACTTTGTTGAGCACTAACTATATGCCAAGTACTATGCTAGTGAGTTACCTACGAAAGACCCTGAGAGGGAGGTTTTGTTATCCCCATGAGAAGGATTGAGTAGTTTGCATGAGATCACACAACTAGGCGGTGACTGAGTCCAACACACCAAAGTCTATACTATTACAGTTGAGCAATAGTGAAACATTGAGGCTGCTGCTGACAGTGGGTGGTGCTTTATAGAGGAGATAGAATTGGAGTTAGTTTTGAAAGGGAGTGTATGCAGAGGAGAAGATGGAGAACAAAATATGGAATTTGACTAATTCACATTTTTACCTGAGATTAGTCATATTTTAAATGTCAAGTTATTACAGACCCAATTAGTCAAATTTAAGTCTACAGAAGTGGTATCAGATCAACAGGGAAATTATGGACTCTTGGGTATTGGGATAACTGGATACTCTCCCTAACCCCCACACAAACAGTAAAAAACCATGGGTGAATTCTATTAAGAATGGAGAAAATTTTCCAAAAATGGCTCAAAGTCCAGAAGCATTAAAGGAAAGATTGATCAATTTGACTACATTTACATATTAAAAAATAAAATGACAATTGGGAAAAATGTGTGTAATATCACAAAGGGCTAATATTCCTAACATAAAAAGAACTTGTATAAATAGAGAAGACAAAACACGCTATGGAAAAATGGGCAAAAGATATGGACAGTTCACAGAAAAAAAGTTCAAATGTCCCTTAAGCATGTAAAAAGATGCTCAACTTCACTCATAATGAAAGATGTTAATTAAAATACCACTGAGATACGATTCTTCACTTTTAGATTGGAAAAAATATGAAAGTTTGAAAACACACTCTCTTGGCCAGGTGTGGTGGCTCATGCCTGTAATCCCAGCACTTTGAGAGGCCAAGGTGGGTGGATCACCTGAGGTCAGGCGTTCAAGACCAGCCTGGCCAACATGGTGAAACCCTGTCTCTACTAAAAATACAAAAATTTACTGGGCATAATGGTGCGCACCTATAATCCAAGCTACTTGGGAGGCTGAGGCAGGAGAATTATTTGAACCTGAGAGGTGGAGGTTGCAGTGAGCCGAGATTGCACCACTGCACTCTAACCTGGGTGACAAGAGTGTAACTCCATCTCAAAAAAAATATATATTTTCTCTTGGTAACACTATTGGAATACGAACATTCACTCATGGAGGAAATGCAAAACTGTATAATCTCTATATAGGGGAATTTGGCAATTTTACATTTGAATTTGCCTTGTGACCCAGCAATCCTGCTATATTATTCCTTTCATATTGCTATAAAAAAAATCTGAGGGTGGGTAATTTATAAAGAAAAGAGGTATATTTTTTTCATGGTTCTTCAGGCTGTATACAAGCATGGCTGTTAGCATCTGCCCAGCTTCTGATGAGGCCCAGGAAGCTTTTGGTCTTGGTGGAAGAGAAGAGGAGCCATTACCATACAAGCATGGCTGTTAGCATCTGCTCAGCTTCTGATGAGGCCCAGGAAGCTTTTGGTCATGGTGGAAGAGAAGAGGAGCCAGCGTATTACATGACGAGAGGAAGCATGAGAGATACCAGGCTCTTTTAAGCAACCAGCTCTCACGTGAACACATTGCTACTGAGAAAGTGCCAAACCATTCACGAGGGATCCACTACCTTGACCCAAACACCTCCCACTAGGCCCCATCTCCAATAGCGGGGATCATATTTCAACATGAGATTTGGAGGAGACAAATATCCAAACCGTATCACCCACGTTTAGGAATGTCTCTCCATGGTAGATGATTTGCAAATAGATGGTGGTATACCCCTCCCATGGAAGCAGGGAAGTATGTTTGCATGTCTTTGGTTAGTCCTCTTCTTTTCTACTGACAGTGGGCTTGTCCATGTGTCCTGCGTGATCAAAATGACAAACTTGATGGCTGCAGAAGATTGAAAAGTGCTTGGGCATTGAGCTTGCTCTCTCTTGAAGTGCTTGGAGCCCTGAGACTGCCATGAGACCATATAAATGATCACTAGCTAGCCTGCTGGAGGATGAGAGGTCACTTGAGAAACCTTGGCTCACAGCCTGCTTACACCAGACACATGGATGAGTCTGTCTTAGACTATCCAGCTCCAGCTGAGTTGCCAGCTGACTTCAGTCACATGAGTGAGAACAACAGAAGGACAGCACTGAGCTCTGCCGAAATTGCTGACCTACAGAATCTTGAGCTAATGAATGATTGTAGCTTTATGCCATTAAGTTCTGAGGTAGTGTGCTATACATAGCAAAAGCTAACTGATACAAAACTAAAGATACAATGGCACAAACATGAAAAGACATGTTCACCGAAGCATTGCCTATAATAGTTAAAGACCGGAAACGACTCAGATGTCCACCAACTCAGGAATGGTTGAACATAATACAGTGCATTCACCCCGTGGAATACTAAGCAGCTCCAACAGGGGTAGGAAATTTGTATACTTTCATAAAATGATCTTTAGGATATATTGTTAAGTGAAAAAAAACAAGGTGCAGAATAGTTAATAGAGTATGTTACCTCTTATTTAATAAAGAGAGAATATAAATATGTATTTTGCTTTTATTTAAAAAATGAAAGAATAAGAAACCACTAATGATGTTTAGAAGAAAGCGAGGGGACACAGATGGAAGTTAGATTTCTCTAAATTTAGTTTGTTTTGTAGCTAGAACTTTAGAACCATATAAATGTTTTACACATGTCACACTTATAATCAAGATAAAAAATACTTATACAGTGATGTGTCACTTAATGACAGGGATATATTCTGAGAAATGGTGCCATTAGGCAATTTTGTCCCTGTGCCAACATCATAGAATATACCTACTACACACCTAAGCCATATGATATAGTCTATTGCTCCTAAGCTACAAACCTGTATAGCATGTTACTGCACTGAATACTGTAGACAATTGAAACACAATGGTAAACATTTGTGTATCTAAACATAGAAAAGGTACAGTAAAAACACCATATAAAAGTCAAAAAATGGTACACTTGCATAGGGCACTTACCAGGAATGGAGCTCAGAGGTTGGAATTTGCTCTGGACGAGTCAGTGAGTGAGTGGTGAGTGAATGTGGAGGCCTAGGAAATTATTCTACACTACTGTAGAATTTATAAACATTTGGGCTACACTAAATTTATAAAAAACATTTTCTTCTTCAATAATGAGTTAGCTCACTGTAACTTTTTTACTTTATCAACTTTTTAAATGTTTTTTAAGTTTTTAACTCTTGTAATAACACTTAGCTTAAAACACACATTATACAGCTGTACAAAAATATTTTCTTTATGCCCTTATTCTATAAGCTTTTTAAAATTTTTTCAAATGTATTTATTTATTTTTTCTTTTAAAGGTTAAAAAAAAAACCACGTAAGACACACACATATTAGCCTAGACCTACACAGGGTCAGGATCATTAATATCAGTGTCTTGCATCTCCGCATCTTGTCCCACTGGAAGGTCTTGAGGGGCAATAACATGTATGGAGCTGTCATCTCCTGTGATAACAATGCCTTCTGGAAGGCTTTCTGAAGGACCTGCCTGAGGCTCTTTTTGAGGTCTTCAGTCTTTGAGGTCATCACTCTTTTCAGAAATATGTCCATGGTGGTTTACTCAATTTGCTTCTTTTTTAATCATAGATTTGCATATGTAATGCATTGTGCTATACCATTAAGACAGCTATGATGTCACTGCAGTTACAATGTCACTAGGTGATAGAAATTGTCCAGCTCCATTACAACCTTATGGAACCACCGGTGCATACATGGTTCATTGTGGTCCATTGTTGACTGAAACAATGTTATGAGGTGCATAACTATATATCCAAAGCAAAAGCAAAATGAAATAAATGAAACTAATTGGTGTCCTAAACACACAGAGGAGAATTACTTCAAGTATTTTTAAAACACAGTCACTTGTCTATGCATTTTTAGTGGATACGCCCTAAAGTATGAAAATAAATTAAAAATAAATAAAAATGAATTAAAAATAAAATTAATTTATGAATAGTATTAATATTAAATAATATATGTTAATATTGTTACTCTGAATCTATTATACATATTTTGGAGGATAAATAACATGCAATTTTGTTAATATTAGGAATCAAGAAACTATATATGTATATAAAATCAAAGCTGCTAAGTAAAATTATAAATTGTGTTTATAATTACAAATTTGAATTGCAAATATCATTATAAAATCATAATGTATTTCCTTTACAGAAGCACATTTTCTAGCCCTGTTATTTGAAAATCAGTAATGAGCACCCTTAGAACCCAGATTATAGTCCTAAATGCAATTTTCTGCTAAAAGGAATAAGAATTCCTTGGAGAAATGACAAATGTATGAGATGAGCTGAAAACATCTTGTTGAACATGAAAGAAAGGAAACCCTTAAAAAATACTGCATTTTTGAGGACTTAGGAGCCAATTTGAAGGGATTATTTGTTGCCAAAGATGGGAAATTGTGTATACCAAAACAACAGTTGCGATAAATTGAAATTCATATTAAAATCTGTGAGTTTAAAATTATACTTGGCCAGATGTAGTGGCTCATGGCTGTAATCCTAACACTTTGTGAGGCTGATCCGGAGGATTGCTTGATCCCAGGGGTTTGAGACCAGCTCATGGTGAGACCCCCATCTCTACACAAAATTAAAAAAATTAGCTGGGTGTGGTGGCGCATGCCTATGGTTCCAGCTACTGAGGCGGCTGATGAGGGAGGATCCTGTGAGCCCAGGAGATCGAGGCTTCAGTGAGCCATGTTCATGCCACTGCATTCCAGCCTGGATAAGAGAGCAAGACCCTTTCTCCAAGGAAAAAAAAAAAAATATATATATATATATGTGTGTGTATATATGTATCGTATACATATAATACGTATATATGTATACACACGTGTTATATGTATACGTATCTACGTGTATACATGTATACACGTATATATATACATACATATATACACACATATATACGTATATATGTATATATATATACACATATATACACATATATATACACATATACACATATATATGCACATATATACACATATATATACACATATATACTCAAAACACACACCGAAAACTCATTGTTCTGAAAACAGATAAATAAAAAGAATAGAATATTTTTATTGTCTATCCTATAAAAACCATGCCTCAGGGTAATCTAATAGTTGACATGGAAAAGTTCTTCTTTATAAGAAATTCCAGCTAATAAATTAAGAAGGAATGACAGCATTATAATATCACCATTTTGCTACTTCTAATGAAATAATGAATCTATGAAATGATCACCAATGTCCTCTAAATCATTTTGGAAAATTGATGAATGCTTTCTAATAAATGGATGTAGTTGACAATTCAGAACCACCTTGATCAATCACAAAACACTAGACAACCATACATTGTGCACCTCCTGATGTGAAGCAATAAGAAGAACTAACACTAGTATTCTTTCAAAAAAATTGATCCTGACTGTATTCGGGTCTCTATATCTACCAGTTTATGGAAATTAGAGTGCAGAGAACAAGTTAAATAATCCCATGGGAAACAATGTCTGAAACCCTATAATACCAACAGCCATGTTTCTTCAACAAATAAATTGCAGGGAAATTAAAGGGGTGATGATTGTGGAAAGTCCTCTCAAGGGAAACATAAATTAAATGCAATGTGTGAACCTTATTTGAATTTTGTTGTGAAAAAATCCACTGGATAAAAGTATTCAATGGACATTTGGGAAAATCTGAACTGTGATTAGATATTGATGATATTAAGAAATGGGTCACTTTTTTCCCAGTGTGACATGGCTTGCTGGCTATGTTGAAGAGTCCTATTATTTTGGAGATACCTGTTGTGTCCTGTTCTAGTTTCCAGTTCCACATTTAAGAAGCCTGGACGTCACCACTCTACCCTAAAGACAAGTAAAAAAGCCGAACAAACTGAAAAGTCAACAACTCTTCTTAGATCTGTAAGAACAGTGAGGTCATAGAACAAACCACTGCCCCACAGATTTGTAGAGTCAGGCAAATACAAAGAATCACAACTTACCAGAGCAAAAACCCAGGAGCAGAAACCTCCATGGGAACCAGTGCAGGATAGGAAAACTTGAACTGTAGTGGATGATTTGCTGGAGGCTCAGAGCGACAAGTCTAAGAGATTAAAAACACCAGGAAAATCCAGTCACTGAGGGGCTCCCACACTTTTGTGAGTTTTATCTCCTGGAGCTCTACCAGATTCTCATAGTGAATATCAAAGAAAAATCCTCTCCTGCTTCTGGCAGAGGGAAGGGAAAAGTAGCCATTTTGAAATAAACCAGAGAATTCTGTTCTGAATACATGAATGATAAAAAAGTGAAATAGCCTATTGCTGATATAGAGAAAGTTTTAGTGGTCTATATAGAAGATCAATCAAGCTATAACATTCCCTTAAGCCAAAACCTAATCCAGAATAAAAGTCCTAACTCTCTTCAATTCTGTGTAGCCTGATAGAGGTGAGGAAGCTGCAGAAGAAGAGTTGGAAGCTAGCAGAGGTCAGTTTATAAAAATTAAGGAAAGAAGCTAAGTCCATAACATAAAAGTGCAAGGTAAAGCAGCAAGTGCTGACGTAGAAGCTGCAGCAAGTTCTCCAGAAGATCTAGCTAAGATAATTAATTGAAGAAGGTGGTGCTATAGTTTGAATGTTTGTCCTTCTAAACCTTTTGTTGAAATTTGTTCCCCAGTGTTGGAGGTGGGACCTAATAGGAGGTGTTTGAGTCATGGGGGCAGATCCCTTAAGAAGGACTTGGTACCATCCTTGTGGAAATGAGTGAGTTCTTGTTCTATTGGTTTCTGTGAGCATCTGGCACCTCCTCTCTCTCCTGCTTTGCCTCTTGACATATGATCTCTACACACCAGCTCCCCTTTGTTTTCTGCCATTAGGGGAGGCTTCCTGAGCTCTTCATTAGAAGCAGATGTTGGCAACACAGTTCTTGTGCAGCCTGCAGAACCATGAGCCAAATAAACCTCTTTTCTTTGTAAATTACCCAGTGTCAGGTATTCCTTGATAGCAATACAAACAGAGGAAGACAGGTGGCTACATTAAACAACAGATTTTCAATGCACAGTTGACCCTTGAGCAACACGGTTTGAGCCTGTGCAGGTCCACTTTTACATTAATTATTTTCAATCAAATGCAGATTGAAAATACAGTATTCATGGGATGTGAAACCCACATATATAGAGGGCCATCTTTTCCTATATGCAGGTTCCACAGAGCTGACTGTGGGACTTGAGCATGTGTGTATTTGGGTATATGTAGAAGGTCCTGGAGGCAATACTGAAGGATGATTAGACAAAAGAGTTTTCTATTGACAGAAGATGCCATCTAGGACTTTTATAGCTAGAGAGAAGAAGTCAATGCCTGGATTCAAAGCTTCAAAGAACAGGCTGACTCTCTTGTTAGGGGATAATGCAGTTGGTGATTTTAAGTTAAAGCCAATGCTCATTTACTGTTCCAAAAATGTTAGGGCCCTTAAGAATTATGCTAACTCTACTCTGCCTGTGCTCTATAAATGGGAAAACAAAGCCTGGATGACAGCACATCTGTTTATAGCATGGTTTACTGAATATTTTAAACTTACTATTGAGAATTACTACTCAGAAAAAAGGATTCTTTTCAAAATATTGCTGCCCATTGACAAGGCACCTGGTCACACAAGATGAAATGATAGGATGTTAGTTATTTGCCTCAAAATAGTCCTGTGGGTGGGAGTATAGATGAAGTAAGATTATTCATAAGATGATAATTATTAAGGATTGGGGACTAGTATAAAAGAGTTTATTATATTTTTCTATCTTCTATTTATTTTCATTTTTAAAAAAGTTTAAAAATTTGAATGGACACATTATCTGCCCTGAGAAAGCTAAACTTTTATACTATGATATAACAATCTAGGAATGCTCAGAATTTGGGACAAGCCAGGTATTAACCTTGTGCAATCTTATTATATCCTGAGTGGGAAGACGGAACTATCACTCTGGATGATGATGGGAGAGCAAAGGATTTCCCTTCTACTGGAAAGTTTAGATCTGGGGCTAGGAGGCCAATTTAGGTATAAGCATGCTTTTAACATTGAAAGGGACTGGCATAATAATTGTATTAAATTAATGTGTGCCAAGCATTTTAAACAGTTCCTAGAATGTTCTAAGTGCTATGTAAATGTTTGTTGTTGTTATTTCATGTTAATGATTTCTCCATAATCAGCCATCCTGAAATAAGCACTAGTGCTGGGAAGACCTCCTCTTGCCTTTGTGAGGTGGTATTATTGAGACTATACAAACCAGGAACTCAGACCTTGGACTTTTGAAGGACAGAAAGCTGACTAGTCCCTGAGAGTGCCTTGTTTTCCCCTCCGTTTTTTTGTGTTTCTAGAGAAGGGAGACAGTTGTAGGACTGGCTTTCTCAGCAAATGCAGCAATAATAGAAGCTGCCAGCAGCGCTGGAGGCAGAAAGGTGGCGGCTGCAAAATGCTGGCAGCAAGGAGGGCAGGAGAGTGCATGGCAGGGACCCAGCGAGACAGTGGTGCAGATGGAGCCAAGGAGCTCGGTGCCAGTAGGGCACCACAGGGACACAGGGGAGTAGGAGTGATGACTTGCCACATAGGAGGGAGTTAATGTGGGGTCACAGACACCAAAGAGTTTACCAACTAGTGGGGGAATACGTTGATTCATCATTGATTGGAGGTTTTGGAGGATGGTATTTCATTCACTGCCTTCTTGGTGGTGCTTGTGTGGCTGCTTGAGTGAGAGTGTGTATGTACCATGAGCATGCAGATGTGTATGTGTTTGTACGGATATCTGGTTGTGCGGCACCAGTGATAACAAGAGGACTCAATGACCTGGTAAAAAGGAGCCTAACTTCATATTTAGATTAAATATTTGAGTAAGCAAACATTACTGAATAATCAACCTGATGAATATTTTTCCCTCTACAGTGAAGTTGCATTTCATACACATTTAATTTATGAGAATTCACTAAGAGTACTTGGCTTAGCAAACAAGAAAGCCAACAAAACCCAATAAAAACAAGACAGAAGTGGGAAAGAAAGACAAAAATATTCATTTTAATAGTGCATCCACCATGTCACCAACAACTGGCACCCCCCTGGGTTGTCTCAGTTCTGACACAGTTCTTACAGGGCAGCATCTTGCTGCTCTGTGGGACTCTAGCCCTTGAAAACACATCTATCTTTCTGTTTTTAAAATAATGTAAATCAACTGTCTTACCCAGAACTCAGTGAAGAATACCCACTTCTAACTCTCACTCTATAAAAATAAAATTTTGAAAATTAGATTTTTCATGTCTCTGTTATAGTAAGTGGAATCATTTGTAAGTGATTTATTTTATTGTATAGGGCTGTATACATAAAACTGTGTATCCTAAGTTAATTTAAAGAAATTAAAAAAAATTTAGGAAATGCATGGTTTTATTTTATTTGCTGACTTTAGACCCTATCCCTGCAAAAACATGAGTCCTCTGTATGATTTATATTATATACATTGAATCAAAACAAATGCCTCATTTGAATGTGGTGAATCAGAGGGTGTGTCAAAATTCGGTGTTTATTATTTTGTTTCACACAAAACAAAAGTAAGTCCTTAAGAACAGTTTTGGGAGAGCACTGAAAAGTGAAGATGAAGCTTAAATGCAGCATCTGGAGAAGCAAGGGCCAAAGGATATGGGAAAATAACTCTTGGTAGTGTCCTAAAGGGAATAAGCAGTAATGGGTACGGGTAGAAATGTGATAGAGCTGTCAGAGAACATGAACTTGGCTATGTAAATTCTGAAGCATAGGTCTGGTTTTACCTGCTCTTACGTGACAAATTGTTTATCACATTTGAGCCGTCTGTGCAGACCCCCACCCCTACGTGTTAGCCGTGCTGTGAAATGGCGTGAAGCACCCATTGGTCCAAAGCAACCTGGTGGCCACTGCTCAGTAGGAGTGAAAGTGCTCTTGGTGCTGCCTGTTAGCTTCCCTGTTCTTTTTCTGGATCCTTCTTTGGGATTATCAACATATCTGGGGTTTCAGGCTTGTCTGTGTTTATTGTCGATTGGAGGCAGAAGAGCTTCCTGGGAAGAGAAGTCAAGCTAGGCCCATTGTTGGGGTTCAGAAGCATCTGCCCTTGCAGGGCCCACTGGTGAGATTGCCTAATAGATGTGATTTGAGTGGGAGAGGAAGGTGGTGGGAAAGGATGAGAAACATCCTAGGAAAAAAAGATCTGGGCATGTGGAACTTGACCAGAACAAAGCCTTCCTTAACAGGGCAAGAGGAGGCATTGAGTACAATGCAGTGACTGTTCCCAGAGTCCATCCTTATCCCTGCATGCTGGCTGGGTCCTGGGGAAGGAGAGAGCTTTGGAGATAAAGGGAAAAGGCTGACTCAGTAACCTATGTAACATAGTAGAGCGCAAGGTTGCTCTGAGATTCCTGTCGCACAGGTTCAAACACCTGTAGCCAAAGGAGACATTATTCATCCCCTTGCCCTGCTAGACTCAGCTAAGGGTTCAGGAGGTTGCCAATTTGTATGTTTACTGCTGGACCTGTGAGAGCATCAGGGCTGCTCCTGAGCTTGGAGCAGGCAGGGGTGCACATGCAGAGAGGTGGGGACCCCCTGGATTGTGAAGGGCTCCTGGAACTCTTGGGTTGGGTGAGTATTTTGCAGGGAGCTGGAGTGCCTGAAGGAGCCCTCCATGGTGAGTTAAAGTCAGTATTAACTTTTTGGTTTTACATTTTTCTGGGGCTTGAAATTATCTCCTTACACATCCGTGGAATTAAACGACTTCATAAAAAGTAGTCTCAAATGTGTTCATGCAAAATAAATTTATTATGCTTTAAAACTCTAACTTGTCTCATCTGTGGGTGATTTAAGCCTCTTGTGTGGTATAAGCATGGGTTTCTTGGCTTTCTTGTAGCATTTTCTTTAGATTTTGGAATGTCATTAATGAAACTAATGTTTTAAAGTAAGAAAAAATTCATTGGAAGATTCTCCAACATTTTCAAGAGCAGTTTCAGAGAAGAAAATTAGTTTTCTGAGTTCGTTTTATGTGATTTCCACACAGACCTCCTAAAGCAAAATCAATATGCAATAAAATCCTGGGTGCTGGAGCTGTTGTTGTCAGTTTCTCACTAATAAGTGTATTAGACCTAATCCCCTGTCCTACTCATGCACTTTCGCCTACATTTGTGTCCAGGTATACTTTGAGAAAACCAAATGAAAAATGTCTTGCTACATGATAATTTCCACCTTGTACTCATATTATTTCCTGCACTTTCTTTTTCCTGCTCCAGTAGAAGTTTTGCAAATTTGTGTGAGATACATTTTTTAACCTTT
Organism: Pongo pygmaeus; assembly: GCF_028885625.2. Taxonomy (NCBI): domain Eukaryota; kingdom Metazoa; phylum Chordata; class Mammalia; order Primates; family Hominidae; genus Pongo; species Pongo pygmaeus. Next base: position 91,699,267 of record NC_072384.2, read on the forward strand.
TCATGATGAAAGGAGAGAAAGTTAATTTATAAGAATTGGCTGCTTTTCTGATTATGGAGGAGGGAGAGAGACATAAGTCAGCAAGCAGGGATCTACATTGTTTACTTCTTACCTCCATCTTCCCTGTTTCAAGTTGGGGACAGGGCTAATCCCAATTTCAGAGGAGGCTGACCTGACAGCTGGGCTGCTTAGAGGTCTGGTCCTTCCTTGCACCAAAGGGGCTCGGGCAAAATTCTGAAACCTGCCATGCAAACACTGCTGGTTAATCCTGGCAGGTCATGTCTACTGGCTTCTTTTTTTCCTTTCTTCCACAATCACACACAGAGCCTTGACTTCAGGCTTCCAGGAATTAATAAAGGCAGAGACAAACATTACACTTCTGAGATTCTAATTAACTTTGATATGGATTTATGTGTAAAGTTGGATGAGTCACTGATTTTAATAAACAGGAAAGAAAATCTTAAAGATTAATGTAATAGCTGAGAACACAGGCACCAGAATTTTGATGCTTGCTTAATTTTTTCTCCCAGCCCATGTCATTTGGAGAAAAAATATCAAAGACAGTTATGAAGGGAGAAAGGAAAGGGGATTATGCAAATTAGAAGTGAACAGGACTAAATCATTACTCTTGTGCAAATGAGCTTCTCCTTCATGCGCTTTTCAGGAGTGTTTTAGGGCTATATTTGCTGAGGATACATTCCTGAAGGTAATGAGAAATGGAGGCATGATGGAAAGAGCCTGATTATAAACTAATTGATCTTTCTAAGTATTACTAAAGGTTAAAAGGAAAAAAAAAAAGGAAATCTGAAGTCCAGTAAGAACTTCACCTTGTTTACATTAATATCCATCTTTTTAAAAAAGTGGCAATAATGAATTAGTGACATACACACTTTGAGCTTCCCTTTCCCCACACCCAGCCTAGGCAGTGTCAGAAATATAGAGCAGTATGGCTATTTTTCCAGCTGACCTTCCTAGTGGTCTAAGCTCCTTATTAGCTTCAGGGCTGCTGCTGTCTTGCTTCGTCTGTCTTTTGCCCTGAGTTGGGGACTATGGCAGAATACAGGTTTCCAACTGTCAATCAAACTTCTCATGTTAGGTGCAATGGTTAAAATCATCAGCTCTCTGGTCTCTCAAGCCAATCACGTTCCCATTTGATGGAATATTCCAGTGATGAGCATCACCAAGGTTAACTACTTTAGCCTAAAGCTCCCTTTGGCCTGATAGAAGACAGTAATACATATACAGATTCATTTTGAGTGATTGTACAGATTAAGTATTCAATTTTTTCCTAAATAATAAGCTAACATTGTGTTAGATTTGAAACAATGCACAAGGCTGTATTGTGTTTGATTAACCTTGACTATGGATGCTTTTGTAGCTTAGGCAGCTGGTTTGAACAAACTTGCAAATTCACAGCCTTACAAAAAAAGTCATTAATTTTTTATCATTTTATAAAGTAGGAACTTTGTATGTATTTACTGATAATGAGGGGACATATGTAGGTTGACATAATTTATTGATACTTTATTTCACATTTGAGTTTTGTGACCAAATACTTATAAATAACATCCTGGGATGTACATATTTTCTCACCTATAGTATTTTTTCTTAGAATAAAATCAATGAGACTGTATTGCCACTAAGACTTCTGAAAAAAGTAACCAATAGTGGTTAAGACTTTGGAGGCTGAATTTTGGCTTTGCCTCTTATTAGCTGTGCAAACTTGAGTAAATCACTTACCCTCTCTAAGCTCAATTTCTTGAGCTTAAAAACGGAGACAATATCACTTGCATGTTAGGGTTGTTCTGTATTAATTGAAATAACCTATGCAAATTGCTTAGGCCAGTGTTGGCCACATAATGAAGCACTTAATTAGCATAGCTATTATTATTATTTCTAGAAATAGGATTGCTGGCTTAAGTGTATGTAAAAATATTGATGCATATGGCCGAAGTTTATTTTAAATTTTGAATATAAAGTTGTGAGTCTCATTAATGAACATATTATAGTAAGAGGTAATAGGGTAATAGGCATGTCCACAAATGCAAGAAGCTGCCCCTACTATTCACTTGTTTGTTTTCTCTGTTCTATCTTGTTCTTATAACAGCACCTTGGTTTTCCTTTGGAGAAACACCTTGCTCCCATTCTCAGTCCATGTAGTTCAATGGGGTTGATCCCATCCTCTGGCTTCAGAAGGGAGCAAAAGTATATGAGGTGGTCCTGGGTAATAAAAATATCATACCCGACTCCACTCCTTGACACAGTGATTGGCTCAGTAATAGGCATGTAACTTGAGCTGGGCCAATGAGAACCCACTGTAGGATGTTTATGACTGATTAGGAAAGTGTCATCATCCTTTTACATCCTTAGCATCCTTAGGAGATGCTAATCTTGTTGACCATCTTTGCTCCCGTACAGAAAAATTCTTCTGGGGAATAAAACATGGAGAAATGAAGAGCTAAGATACAGAGGAATTTCCCAAGACCATGTTTGAACCCTTGTAAACAGCCATGCCTGGACTTCTGAGTTAAACAAGTCAATATATTTCCTTTATTGTTCAAATCACTTTTTGTGTTGGGTCCTTTTTGAAAGGTGGCCAAATCTGCCCAATCATATTATGCTCCTCAAGGACACACCCTGTGTGAGGAATAAGCAGGGTTTCTACCAAGTCAACTGTCAGAGTGATTTACCTTCCATGATATTTCTGAATGATGGTAGACTCAAGTTAATGTGAGTCATGTGATGCCTGTCTGATGTCATTGGATGACGATCTACACTGGACAGTTTCAGGTTTCTTTGTAAACCGTGACTGAAGCCATAGATGCCTGTAGATTACCTGATAACCAACCATGGTTCTATAAATGTATGTATGTGTCTATAAAACTCAATGCAGAAAATTAAAAAAGAAGTCTGGGTCGGGCGCGGTGGCTCAAGCCTGTAATCCCAGCACTTCGGGAGGCCGAGGTGGGCGGATCATGAGGTCAGGAGATCCAGACCATCCTGGCTAACACGGTGAAACCACATCTGTACTAAAAAAAGTACAAAAAAATTAAAAAATTAGCCGGGTGTGGTGGCGGGCGCCTGTAGTCCCAGCTACTCGGGAGGCTGAGGCAGGAGAATGGCGTGAACCTGGGAAGTGGAGCTTGCAGTGAGCCGAGATCGCGCCACTGCACTCCAGCCTGGGTGACAGAGCGAGATTCCGTCAAAGAAAGAAAGAAAGAAAGAAAGAAAGGAAGAATGAAAAAAAATCCAAATGGGCTGTTAAAATGAAAATCTGCATACTGCTTCTATTGGTATTAATTTCAAAGACTTCTTTCCTGTAGGTTTGCATTGCAAAACATAAACATTGCTTATATTTGATTTTTTCATTTGTCCATAGTGATTATACAGAGGCTGATACAGAGCACCCATGTGGAGGGGTCACAGAAGGTAAAGCCAAAACATAACATGAAGACCAAATGTGGCAGGGCTTTGAGCACCAGTGCAAGGCATTTGCATGTGATTCTTTGCAAAATGGAGAGTTGTTAAAAGTTTTGAATAAGAAAGCTTCTAGAGGATTAATAGGGCAATAATATGCAGATGAGCGTAAAAGGGAAGAGACAGATGCCTGTTATTGGGCCATTGCAATATTTCAGAATGAGATAAAGAAGTAGGGCAATGGGAGTGAAAAGAAAATGATGGATGGGAGAGACATGGAGAAGGAGGAATAATAAGACTTGGCCTCCACAAGAATATGGGGCACCAACAGAGAGAGAAAAGTGAAAGATGAACATACAGTGATGTTGTAAAAAGTGAGTTTGGGAAACTGCTTTTGTTCAGTGGAGGAGCTTGCGGAGAAGATAATGAGTTTAGTTTTATATGTATTTGAGCCCTTTTCTGTTTGGCTGTCAGCTCTCCCAGAAGCTGAATGTAGTATGTAGAGTGGGATGTAACCATGAGGTTGCCCTGGAACTGAGAAACTGCTACAGCTATAAAGAGAAGTATGAAAACTAACTTAAAGAACAACGACCTTTATCCATAGCCTGGGATTGTCTTAACATATGTAAAGAAAAAATGGCTCCTTAAGGAATTGTTTGGTAGTGAAATAAAGAAAATGGTGAGTCATGGAGACAAAATTTGGCAGTTCAACAAGAGCACCATTTAGTGGCATGCGGCTTAGGTCTGGTGTGATTGCCAGATGTGGCCCAGTGTGTTGATGGATGGATGCACCAGTCTATTTTAACCTTATGCCACTTCATCATGTGTTCTAATTTTATCCTAACCAAATCTACCTTCTAATTATACTTTGGTTCCTCATATAGTTTCTAGGGCAGAAGAAAAATTCCTTGTTTGTAGCAGATCCCTTTACATTGTCTGTTATTAAATTGTCACTTCTGAGTTTCCACAGTGTTGAGTCATCACCCTCACCATTTATCCAACCCTGGGGTGCAGGCAAGACTAAATTTCCCTCTTTATAAGACTGCAGTCCAGTCTCTGCCTGGGGGTAACCTACCAGGTCAAGGCTCCCTGCTAAGCCCTCATGGTAGATAGGTGGCTGACCTTCCTCCTGATATGTTCTGGCTTTTCCATGACCCCTTTACTTTCTAACTCCAAACATACCAGGCAACCACGAATTCAACAACAAGGCCTCTAATTTGCTAGGAGAGTTGTCACAGACTGCAAGGATTAATAGCTAGAACATTTTTCCACTTGGGGAACTTGAAGACACCACACAAATCCTATTTACTTCATTCACTCATTTGTGTGTGTGTGTGCGTGTGTGTGTGTGTGTGTAATCATAAAGTTATTCTTAATTGCTATAGGAAAAAAATGAGAAAGCAAACAAACAAAAACTGTTAATGTCCCTATGCAGAGGCAATATGCACTTTGCCTGCATAGGTTGCACTTTTGCATATTTCTTCCTAGGCAATTTCATTTCTACTTTAACTTTATATGAAATTTTAAAAGCTTTATTATCTGGTTCTCAATACCACTGTAGATTAGAAGTAGCAATTTAGAGAAAGAGAAGAAAAAGAAAAGTCATAAAAAGTAGATATAATTTTTTAAAGGGAAGAGTGCTCTGGGGTCATTTAATGGGCACAGTCATGCACAGCTCAGTAATCCTGAGGTCAGTCACTGCATTATAACTGATTTAATAATACATTCATATCTTGATGACCTCAGATTGTCATTAAATGGTTAAATTAAATTTGTTATATATCTTTTAAAAGTCAGAAATATAAAAAATACACTTTTCAACTATATTGTTCAAACTCGTTAAAAAACATAAGAAGTGAACACTTAGCTGTCTAGAAAACCTAGCTATAGAGAATTATTCTTTTTCACTGGGTTACAAATAAACAAGATATAGTTAAAACTACTGGTTTCTTCCCAGTATCCATTCCACCATTCTTCTACTATTTAGAAGCCATGCTCTTGGTGGGACTAACCACACCTCTGCCTCCAGACATAGGTTGTGCTTGGCCTAAGCTACTCGTGATAATCACATCTGCCTGCCAGAGTAACTAGTCCAGGAATGAGCCTGTAGCCATGCCGTAAACCAACAGCTCATAGCATTTTTCTGATCACAGGGATCATACATCTGCAAATTGGGGTAGGTACTGGCCCCAATTTATCAGTCAGAATAAAACCCTTAGCTTCTGTTCAGTGGCTGTGGAAGAGAGGCTCTCCTTCATCATCTGAGATGCACATTTGAGTCCTGGAACTACAGCAACAATGATCTTACCATGAAAAAGCCTGCCTGAGAATTAAAGCAACCCATGGTAGACAGCAGAGCTGAGGGAGATAGAAAAGAAGCCAGAATCCTGAAATCTACTCTATATCTGGGCTTGAGTCAATAATTGTCATCTGTGTTTAGGTTGTTTTGACTTGCGAGAAAGCACAAATGTTGTACTGTGCTTTGATGGAGGTGATGGTAGGCCATCAGCAAGTACATGTCGGGCAATTGTGTTGTGGACATGCATCTAAAGTTCAGGACACCAACTGAGGATGGGCTTGAGTAACGTGGAGGGAGATGGTAGCATGCCATACAGGAGCTGCTCAATATGTAAATATTAATTGAGTGTGTTTTGAGTAATCAGAATGGGTTGGGACTTGCTGGGGGGAAAGATAAGATGGAGACTAGAGATCTGAAGACTGAAAAGTCACTTAGGATCAGGAGAAGTGGGAACTAGTGAAGGAGGCTCTGGAGTAGATAGGAAGTGAGCTCTAATATTGCCACATTATTGTGCCTAATGAGAGAAGAGAACTGGTGAACTACAATGTCAAATCCTTTAGAGACACCAAGAGAATCAATAGACAAGACAAGCTTGGTAATTTGGAGGCTATTGGTGACTGGGTGGAATGCATAAAAACCAATAGTAAGTGACTTTGAATGTTATTAGGTTTATGATAAATATGGTATAAAGAAAGTTTCCCAGAGACACTGGCCCAACAAAATATAGTCACAATGACAGACACAAAATGGATTTTTTTTTTCTGGTCCTGCTTCTATTTGCTCTGTAGATAAATCCATAGGATTAAAAATTCTTCACACCTTTCTGGGGGACTCCAGAGTTTTTTTGTATTCATGACAAACCACTGATTCCAAGTGGTATCTGCTGTTTTCCTCCTCTCCTCAGCTGGCTCTCTGTGGGGACAGGTGATGCTTACAAAGGTACACGGTAAAGCAGAGAGGTGACTCCTGGGAGGCTAGCCAGTCAACAGCCATAGCCAGTCAATGTCCGTAGCTTGTGGCATTCATCCTGGAAGTGTGACACCACCATCAGGATGTAGCTAGTCCCCAGCTCTGGAGCTCAGAAGTCTCCTTTCATCAGCATGCCGAGACAGGGCTATCCCTTTGGTGGGGCCTGGATTAACCTAGCTCTCAGAGGCTTGTCTCCTATGGACCCATTTGTTAAATTTTAGAGAGCAATACAAATGTCAAGAGATGAGAATGCCTGGACTGGCAGAGGTTTGGTGGGGAAGGAATCCAAACATTAGGACTGATTTGATTCAAGAACTGTCTCCTTGCTAAAACAGGTTGAGGTACTCTACGGATGGTGTTGCCTAGAAATTCAAAATGTTAGTGCTTAAGCAAAATTTTTTTTTCTCTAGGCAACAGTTGCATAATTATTTGTCAACATTTTCTTCCTCTGGGACCCTATTTTTTTCCCCTGCTTCTGTGGCTGATCATCTTCTATTCATGTGTTTTTTCTTCCAAATTCAGGTCTGATATGCTTGATTAGGATTCTGCTTATGACCAAATGCCCATTCTGCCTCCTTGAGATTTCTCTCAGTAACCTTGACTGGAATTTTAAGTGTTCACAAACATTCCCTTTATACATTTTTAAAGGCCACCTTTGGTGTGTATTCCCATAGTTGAAAAGGTATATCCAGTGATGTGGATATTTTCTAGTTCAATCATTCTTTCTATAAACATTCCTACTATGTCAGGTACCGTGTTAGATGCTGGATAATAATTTAAGATAGACACAATACTGTTCTTCTCAGCTTCTAAGAATGAGTACTGAGAGAGATTTCCCTCTCAATGATGTGAAAATAATAGTACAGAAATTGCTTATCCAGAGTGTAAGGAGGCTGCAGCATCAGCTGGAAAGTGAGTCTGTGACAGGCTTTTCACATCATTGAGAACTATCATTCTGGATATTGTGATAGTTCCTGTTGCTGCTGGAGCCCCAAATGGCAACGCCTCTGGGAGTACCCATTGATGTCTGTTAGTGTTGGTTGGTTCTCTTGTTGGTAATTCCATGGACCTAAGTCCCTGGCTGCCAGAGGGTGCTAGTGGGCAGCTGGGTCTGTCCCTAAGCCTGGGCTGAGGGCAGCCAGGGCTATGAGAGCATGCATAATGCATACTGAGGGCACCATCTTCTGATGCTGCTGAGGCTGATGTCTTCTGTGCTAACCACTCTGCTCCTCCAAACTTCCGGCTGTTCTAGCATTTCTCATTCTTACTGTAGCCCCTTTGTCTAGGACTCACTGCCCCCTAATCCTACAACAAAAACGTGCATATTGACTTTGTCTTCCCTTAGGATGAGTTTTTTTTTTTTTTTGGTCCTCTGGAAAGTAATTATTTTTCCTGCTGCAAATAGAATCTTGGCTTGCCTGCTCCACCATTCCTTTACATATATGGAGATATCCTAAACCCCCCAGTAAACACACCTCAGGGTCAAGTCAATGCACCTGTAACAGATTAATTTAATTCTATTAAATATATTTTATATATATATATATATATATATACACACATACAGAAAATTAAACCAGGCCTAGCAAAGGACCTTGCATAATAAAAGGAAGGACAAGAGGGAGGTAATGAAAAGGTGGAGGGAAATAAGGAGGAGGAACAGAATAAAGAAAGAATTACTAGTGCACAATTCAAAATGTCTAGTAGTACATAATAAATGCTTAATAATGAAAGAGGAGGAATGGATGATAGTAATGATTTACAGTTTTCTAGAGATTCTGATACTTTTTAAGAGAATATATGTTATGTAAACATGACATCCATTTTAGAATGAATGAAGAGAAACAAGGTTATTAATTGCCAAGAGACAAAATGTAGCTGGAATATGTAACAAAATATTTAAAGCAAAATCCTCAAATACATTTACAAATTACTTTATATTTCCAGGGATAGAAATGTCGTTTCTTCTGAAATTTTAGATGCCAAGGTTGAGCCAAATTCATATTAACCATTTCTGGAATCTATGTGAGAGAATAATAGTACAGAAATTGCTTATCCAGAGTGTAAGGAGGCTGCAGAATCAGCTGGAAAGTGAGTCTGTGACAGGCTTTTCACATCATTGAGAGGCAGAGCCACGTGCTGTGAGATGCTGAGGCCCCTGCTGTGAAATGGTGTACTGCACATTTGCTGGGTTTGTTGTATTGCTAGGCTCTTTGCGTTTTGCGGTTCAGGCAATAAGCAGCAGAATATGCGAAATGAGGACAAGTGTATTAAAGATATCTTGTAGCTTTTGGTCGCACATATTTAAACTGCTTAGAAACAGTAGCTCCAGGTTCATACTTTCTGTCCTTTATATGTGTTTAATCAGTTAGAAAGCCTATCCCTGCTTTGTAAAGCAATAACTAGGAGGCTGATCTTTATGTTCAGAAAAAAAGGGACATGTCAGAAACACTGTTATCAGGAATCTTATGCATATGGAACAGTGTGTAGTAGGTAGAAAGAGACAGATCCAGAAAGGCTATTTCTTCCTGAATGGAAATGCTTACTATAAGATTAATTGCATGACCCTAAGCAGAGACCCTCTCATCCAGCTATAGGCAAAAGAGTTTCCAGAGAAAGTGACATGTGTGGACTGCTTGTGTGAGCTCTGTCTCTGAAAGGAAGGGGCTTGGATATTTCCTACTATATCCTTCCCCTGCGTCAAGACTTTAATCCAGATGAAGTGACATGAGAGTGACTCTGTCTGGTAGGAGACAGAAATGATTCTAAGACAATAATACAAAATATTATATTAGTCTTGTTTCCTTGTTCAGTGGTAAGTAGTAAAAATTCAATTTGCACTATCTTAAACAAAGAAAATAAAATATTGACTCCAGGGTATATGATCAGGCAAAGCTGGATCCTTCTATGCAGAGATTGCTATCAACAACCTGACTCACTCCATTAACTTGACTTGTTTTTTGCTTGGTGTTGTCTTTGTTTTTAGGGTCTTTCTGAACAGCTGAACACTTATAATCTACCATCTTAGCAATACCAGCTGAAGTATCTTTCTTTTTTACTACATCCACAAACAGTTCTTAAGTTGATGCTCATTGGTCCAGATTGGGACGTATATCCATTCCCAAACCCAGCACCATTACTCTGATTAACAGAACCTGGGTCATATACCTTCTCTTTCCCCTCAATCAGATTAGTCTCAAACCCACCCACACCACCGGTCTGACAGTGAGAGAGGGATGGCTCTATGAACTCCATGGGAAAAAAACAAAAGCACAAACAAAATAAACCCAAAAACAAAAGAGAGAAAACTTAAGCAAGTGGAAGGACATCGTATGTTCTTGGATGGAATGGCTTAACCTCACAGAAATGTCAATTCTCAAGTTAATATATAAATTTAAGGCTTTCCCCCACTACCCTGCCAAACTGCCACTGAATTTTTCCCCTGGAGCTAGACAAGTGGAATCTAAAGGTAATTTGGAAAATAAACAAAAGAAGAACAACTAGGTGAATGCTGGAATAAAGAGTAATGAAACAAATGATGCTTTATTGTCTCATTAGTGTTTCTAATATTACTTGTTATAAACAATAGAGCATTCTTTACATGTATTCATGTTCATGTGTGCAAGCTTTTTCTCTGAGGTATCTCCTTAGAACGGGAATTAGTAGGTTTAGGATATGTTGATTTACTAAATAGTTCTTTTTTAATTTTAAAGGTTTAAAAACTGAAATATAATGTGACTTATGTATATTTCTGTGTAAATATTTTCCCAGTATAGTTTATATAGTTATTAAAAGTGCTGGGAATGATAGAACTCACCCCACAGAATGAGAGTTAATTGAGAGTTGAGTTTACTGAACGATTAATATAATTACACTACAGAAAATCTAAAAGTAATACACATTGCAATGTAATTAACTGAACTTCCAGTATCTTTTCAGTGGGCAGGTCTTGTAACTCTTGGTTGGCCTTTTTCTTTTTCTTTGATCATTTTTGTTCTCTGTGGCCCATGATTTCCATTCTGGCCCTCCTCCCATCTTTCTTGAATTGATCAGTCCCTTATATCAAACATTTAATTACTGGAAAAGAATTCTCAGACTCTTTGAGTTTTTTAAAGTCCACACATGAATGAGTTTTCTGTTTCAAACATGTAACACAGTGCTTGGCTAATAGAAGACCTTCTGTTCAGCTAAAGTGTTCATCAATTATAGTTTATAGCTCCAACCACCCCTGACCTTATTTGCATAGCACCATGCAAAGTTCCATACTGGAACTTCCAATGATGTTTGAAAATAATATTGCCGAACGGTTCCAATAAAAATACTAGGATCACTTGAGAAAAAAGTATTAATCACAAACCAAAAATACACATGCCGTGGGGAGCAGTTTGTTAATGACAATCTATTTGACATCTTATGCTTTACATTGCATCATTTCTAACCAAATGTTCATTTTTTCAAGAACATACTATGTTTTCAAACAAGTGAATTATATATCCCAAAAAAGAAAGATTTTTGGGGTCAACACGTACTGTGCTGTATTAATTGGTCCATATATTTACCATGAAGAGTACTGATTTTGTCAAGAAACTTCTCTGAAGTTCATTTCAGAGTATTTTTCTGAGAATTTTGCAAACCAGGGTAGCATTTTATAGCTGAATTTTAATTTTCACATTATATGTGTATTAGTTATCTATTATTGTGTAATCAATTGCCCCAACATTTTTGTGTCTGTAAATAATAATCACTTATGGTCTGACATAGCATTTATTATTTTTGTGGATCAGGAATGTGGCCTGGCTGGGTGGTTCTGGCACAGTGTTTCTCCTGAGGTTGAGTCAGTTGTTCATTAGGGCAGCAGCCATGTGAAGGTTTAACTGGGACTGGATGACCACTTGCAGAGTGGCTCACTTACATAGCTGGCAGGTGGCTCCTTGCCATATGGGCCTTTCCATAAAACAGCTTGAGTAATGGTCTCATGCAGGAGCATGATTCCCTATGGCAAGTGTAACAGATTTTCCATGTGGAATTGTTCAGATATCATCTCCTATTTTGAGACTCTGATAGACTACTTCATTGTACTGATAGGTATGACATGGGAAAAAATTAGAACTAATAATGTATGTAATGAAAGGAATTACTTGTATGTCATGATTTTCTGAAATCAAAGTCACTGGCGTTATGTTGGCCAATTTTTGGATTTTATCTCAAAGCCATATTTATGACAATCCAGTGAAGCGAGTTTTATTTTCTCCAATTTGCAGATCAGAAAACTGAGACAATGTCTGCTCAGGTAATTGTTCCATGAAGCTTAAATTTGAATTTAGGCAGTTGACTCTGAAGCTTTCACTCCTAAAATTATATCAGACTATACTGTCTCCTCTATGGCGTTTATTTACAAAACAGAAAGTTCCATTTTATTAGGAGAATTTTGAATATAAAATAACAAGTAGACAGAGTAATTTTATGAATCAATATGTACTCAACACCCAGCTTCACTATCAATACTTAGCCATTAATATCTCTTCTATGTTTTTCTCTCCTTATTTATTTTGAAGGAAATCTCAGACATCATTTAATTTTATCTATAAGTAAGTACTTCAGCATGACTCTCAAAAAGATGAGAGCTTTTAAAAACATCGATGATATCAGGCCAAAAAAATTAACACAAATCTTTTATCGTCATCAGATATTCAGTCAATGTTCAAATTTCCAATGTTTCATGAATGTTTTTCTTTGAAATTTTTAAATTTGAATCATGATTCAAATAATGTCCACACAATGTAATTGATTGGTATATATTTTAATTTTATTTTAATCTATATGTTCCTCTCTGTTTTTGATAATCAATAAACATGTATTTTCAGAATTTGCTTATTATTAAGAAAGCTGCAATAGATCTCGTAATTGTTTTTCTGGGAACTGATGCTTCATGTCTTCATACATTTTTTATTGCAGTGGTTTTTAAATACTGATTTATGAGTTCTTTAAATGTTAAAGAAATTACCTCATTTTCTGATGTGTGTGTTACAAATATCTTTCTCCAATTTGTTGTTTGTCTTTTAACTTTTTTGTGGTATTTCTTTTTCTACAAAAGTTTAAAATTTGTATGTGGTCAAAATTTCAGTATTTTCTATTATAATTTTGGGTTTAACATCTTAGAAAGGCCCTCTCCATGCCATACTTTGATATGATTCTAGCAGTCTTTAATAGATTCCCCTCACCCCCACACAAACTTGGTATGAGAAAATTTTCTAGGCTTATCTTATGTATTTCTGCCCTAGACTTGGACTCAGATATTCTTCAAGGATGCTACTGCAAACTCAGAGGGGTTCAGTGAGATAGTTACATTTTTGAGCGGAACACAGAAATACTCAATATCTATCAACAGGCAATGAACTACTGGCACAAGGTAGTTCCCATTTCAACATTAGGTGGCACTTTAATATTTTCAGTGATGGCATGTATTTGCAGCATTAGGTGTTTGTGGTTACTGGGATAAAAGCCAAGTGCCTCCGGAAATCACTGTAGAACAGAAAATGAATGTGGTGTGTCCAATTTGATTCTAAGGTTTGAGAAGCTGTGCAGTCCCCAACAGGTGCATATATCCTATTGGTAAGTGTGTGTCATTGTTAAAGAAGAAATTACGTTTTTTTTTCCAATTTATGTGCATTATTTTTTAAATGGCTACTCAGTTGTTAGGAAGTGGGTATTTAACAAGTTATTTGAACTTAACTCCTTAATAAATGAAACTGTTCAGTATTTTAAAACTTTTTGTCTAGCGGCGCTGTGAAAAAACTACCGAGACACCAAGAACGTTATAAACCGTGAAAGTCTGGGAGCCTCTGGAAAAGACTCTGCTTGTTTTTGTCTGCATGCGGCTGAGTCAGAGCTGTCTTCCAAGTGTCACCACTGCCATTTTCTAATTTACTCCTGCTTGCCTTATTAGCGTCATCTTTGATCCGGGTTTGCTTTGTGGCAACTCCTTTAACTCACTTGCCCAACATTTGAGGGTTCATTTAGCTAAAACGAGACAAGATGATACAGCGGAACGTGGCTGGAGTGCTAGTCAGGTAACACCTTAGGATTTATCCATTTGTTTGAGACTCGAGCTCGCTTTCTGTGATGGTTGACATATGGTGCTGCATTAATTTCCAGGGGCCGATTTCCTTACTGAATAGCCACGTCAGCAAATTTCAGACTAACCTGGCTGCTCTATCAGGCACAGATTAACGACAATATATTACAATATGCCAGAGGCAAACGAACAACTCAGGCACCACTGCCGACCTCATGATTCTCTCACCTTCCCTCAAGACACTAGGAATTTAATGTGCTCATGGCTACTGGACAGACAGAGCGAGGCAGGGTGCCGGGGCGAATTGGTACACGAAATAATAGTGAAGCTTATCTACTTTATTATTTTTCTTTAGATAGAATAGAATTAGAAATAATAATGTGGCCGGGTGCGGTGGCTCACGCCTGTAATCCCAGCACTTTGGGAGGCCAAGGCGGGCGGATCACGAGGTCAGGAGTTTGAGACCAGCCGAGATCACGCCACTGCACTCCAGCCTGGGCAGCAGAGCGAGACTCTTGTCTCGAAAATGAAATAAAATAAAATAAAATTAAAATAATAATAGATTTAGAAATAATCAAAATATAGTTTTTATCATTTTTTTTTAGAACTCCCGCACTGTGTGCCCCCTCTTTGGAGACCACTACTCCAGGGCACTTAGTTCCTGAAAGGTCACATTTTTGTTGCTACAGCTTTTCCTGAGATAAACCAATGAAGCCATTTATTGGCTGTCATGCCCTTCAGCAAGTAAGCCATGGCCAGGTTTGCCTCATCTCCTGACTCCAACTGTGATACAAGAAGCTCTATCTGGCTGCTTTGTTTAGAGACAAGTTAGGTCTGCTAGGCCTGCGTTTCCGAGTTTTTATAAAACTTCCAACAGCATATTCTGCTTGGCAGAACACATTCTGGAGCTATTAGGGTGGGTTTGTTGACCTGGGTTTGCTCCAACTTCCTACACTCTGCTCCTTCCCCCTCCACTCCCTCACCCAGCCAAAGCCCTTCAAGATATTCATTTGCCCTGGGCATGGCCACACACAGAAGAGTAAGAAAAGAAGGAAAAGTTATTTACTTTTTTAAATACATTGAAAAATCTATGGTAGAACTACATCTCGAAAGCCAGGTGCTTTTGGTTTGCAAGAGCTTTTTGAGAGAAAAAAGATTTTTTTTTTTAATTCCATAATCTTCACTCTAAGCATCAAGCATCAAAGGAAATCTTCGGTAAAGTTGATCCATTAATCACAAATGTGAGATAATATTACCACCCACCCCTACTTCCCCCAGGCAGAGATATAAAATCCCTTTCTGCATGGAAGATGAGGAAAAGAAACTTCCAGAACTGATTATGTGCCAACTCTCCATGGTTCAAGACAGCAAGGGTGATCACAGTCCTACAAAAAGATCCTATAGAAGATCCCACAGAAAAAAAATTGCATGTGACTCCTTTTCAAGTGTAGCCCAAGGAGACTGTCAGCTTCTCTGCGAATCCACTGGCTGGCTAAGGGCTGCTGTGGTGGCTCGGCAGTGAGTCCTTTGCAAGCAAATGGGCTTGCAGGCAACTTCCTATGTTTAGGCAGCAGAGTATTCCTGGTCTCTGAGACGTGTTGGGAGTTGGGGCAGAGAGTGAGAAAATCCAAAAGGACAACACAACAGGGATGAGGAGGCTGCGAAGTGCACAGACTATTCAACTGGAAATCATAATGAGCGCACAGGTATTTCTTGTTATTTACTTCCTCTTGCCTTATGACTATCATGTCTGACAACTATGGACCAGGTACCATTTCCCCTGTTGCCATGACTCTACGTATGTCTGAGTAGAACAAAAATGCAGCCCCCAGGGAAAAGGGAGGAAGGCCCAGAACCTTGAAATGACTGAATTGAGATCCTGAAATGACCAAGGGAGAATAAACTTATTCAACGTTCATTTTTGAGTTTCTACAAAGGGCAGGCATTGTTCTAGGAATTGAGGATACAGAAATGAACACAAGAGGAAAAATTTTGCTTTTAGCAGCTTACATTTTCAAGGGGAAACCTAGACAATAAAAAGACAAATGAGCAAAATATACAGCATGTTTGATGGTTTGCTATGCAAAAGATTAAATCAAGGAAATAAAATAAGTTGAGTAGTAGAATGGGGTCACATCAAAGCAATACAGGTGCCAACCTGAAAGATCTGGAACAATTTGAGTAATAGAATAGATAACATAGTATTGGATTTTAACCCTGTATAGGATAAAACTCTCTCAAACTGTGTTTTTCCTCTGCTGGCATAACACCACAGCAATCAACACAGAAGTCTTCTATGACCAAATGTGGGGGGAATTTTCCCCACATGCCAAGCAGCAGATGCCAACTGGGTGTCCTCCAATTCAGTTCTGACACTATCTCCATCTATCTGGAGATAGTATCCGATCTCACAGGTTGAAGGCTCAGTCCCTAAGACTCTTCCCCACCCCCCACCACAAACACTGGTTACAAGTCCAGGCCTCTGGAACTTCTGACCAGCTGGTTTCAAGTTGGGGTTCCCATGACCCCTGTTTGGGTTTGATTAATTTGCTGGAGTGGCTCAGAGAACTCAGGGAAACACTTACTTATGTTTACTGCTTTATTAAGAAGGATATTTTAAAGGATACGAATAAATAGTCAGATGAAGAGATACATAGGGTAAGGTCAAAGGGGTCCCAAGTGCAGGAGCTTCTGTCCCTGTGGAGTTGGGGTGCACCACCCTCCCAGCTCATGGACAAGTTATTCTTCACCTTCCTGTCAGCCTCTATGTGTTCAGCTCTCTGGAAGCTCCCTGAACCCTGTCTTTTCATGGACAACCTTGTTGAAGTGTGGCTGGCCAAAAAGTGCATTTTCTAAACACAATGAGGCTTGTCTGTTCGGATTCCTCATGGTCTCTCTGTGAGACTTTCCTTCCTTGAGAGTACAAAGCAGGGACTTTCTCTGGAATGAGGGTCTTATGACCCACAATCAGATTAGAGCTCTGCCTTGGGCAGGTGAAACTAGGGCAGAAGAAGGTCAGAGAGAAAGATTTTGTCTCCTGAGGCCTGCTTCTGAGGCCTAAAGTGCCCCAATATTATAACAAAGGACTGTAACAAAGGTTATGGGAGTTATGAACTAGGAACCGTGGAGAAAAATCTGTGTGTGTGTGTGTGTGTGTGTGTGTGTGTATAATCATAATATCAAAAACCCAAAGTATAAAATGAACATATGTGGTATATACTGATAGAAATAAATAGTGATGAATAAATAAATAAATAAATAGAGACAAATCTTACTTACAAAATACTTCCATTTAGTATATGTTACATACTCTCCCCCTCCAGGAAGTAGAACTCTTTCTTCTTTGAGTGTAGGCTAGACTTAGTGAGTAGTTCCAAATTAACAGACTATGAAAAGGGGGAAATGTAATTTTATAATGGAGAAACCTGGCAAACACTACCTTAGCCAAATGATGAAGGTTATGTGGTTAGAGGTCATGTCGATACCACATATCCTCTGATAAGGTGAAATGAGAGGGCATTTCTCTCCACTTGTCTTTCCAAAAATGTATAATCCCAGTCTAGTTCTGAAAAATATCAGACAAACCAAGATTGGGGGATATTATACAGGATACCTGGCCAGTACTCCTCAAGATATCAAGGTCATGAAAAAGAAATAGCGGGAAACTGTCATAGACCGGAGGAGACAAGGAAGACAAGCCATGACATGACCAGTAAATGAAATGTGATACCTTGGATTGAATCCTGACACAGAAAGAGAATATTAATGGAAAAACTGGTAAAATTCAAATAAATCTGGAGATTTGTTAATAACGTATCAATGTTGATTTTTTTTGTTTTGTTTTTTTTTAGCTCTGACAAATGTACTGTGGTAATGTAAGATATTAATGATGAGTGAGGGGTATACTGAAACTCTCTGTATTATCTTTCCAACTTTACTGCAAGTCTAAAATTATTCTAAAGTAAAAAACTTTATTTAATTAAAACAAGACACTAGGAGAAAGAATCCCTTCTTACTTAGAAAAGGCCTTCCCAAGATTCTCAATATTGGTTGGAGCTCTGAAGTCATCAAAGATGTACATTATGGCTGACAATATAACCTTGGACAGCACACCAATGTGAAATAGGTAACCACTGCTAATATCAGTTGCCTTGGTTACAGGGAACTTGCCTCTTACAAGCAAAAAAGTCAAGTAGATTCAAGGCTGACTTTGCTACATGTGAACTACAAAAACGAGAACACCAGTCCTCCCCAGGGAATAATACAGCACAGACCTACTGGGCCTGGGAGGCTGGGGAGGAACAAGGGATATACATGGCTATCTAAAACTACTTACCACTTTCCACGTCTTCCTGTATGATTATGTGTTTTCTTTGCTGTAGGCCTATTTTTTCAAAACTAGAATTTGAGTTTAAACATATTTGAAATGATTTATGTTCTATCTTGAACATGTGCTACCAATATTGTTATATTAGGTTATACTCATTAATTTATCATTTCTTTTATATATAAAAGTTTCTATTCATTAAAATAACAACAAAACACCATAATAAAAATACTAAACATAATATGGAAACTTGGGACTTCTGGAACTTATTACGAACAGGGCATAGAATATGTTCGTAAATTCAATTTCTAACTTCGCTATTGACTGTCTATTTGATTATGAATTTATTTGTCCTATTTCTCCAAAGTATTTGGTTTCAGATTATTTTTCTTTTCATTATAAGTGAACTTTAGGGCATGTCATGTTCCCAGTGTATTTGCTCAATCTTGTCATTAAGCTAACATTTTTTTTACCTTGCTTAGATATGTAAGGCACATATCATATTCTAATCTAAAACCCTTGAGGACGTACGTACCTTGGGAAATAGTATTAACTCTTGAAATAGTAATATTTTATTCTTTTAAAATCACATAAACATATTTTAATGTAATTCCACTTGAAAATATCCAGGGTCTGTTGATATAATAGTAAGGTGAAAGGTGATGATGTCACCCTTGGCTTTTGAATATCTCCTTGGCTTAGATTATCTTTGACATTTCTAGTTTAGAGCTTTTTTCTTTATTTAACAAAAACCACTTTTCTTTGCCATTTCTGTTCCATCTTCTTTGTGAGGCTGGTGGACACAACAAAACCTTCAAATGTTCAAATGTAGCATTTGGCTAGCCTTTCATGCCCTGGGCAGAAAATCATAGCTAATTTCCACCAGCTTTCACATTTAAATCTGTATAAGTAACCACTCGGTGTAGGAAATCAAGGAGTACCAGGGAAGAGCAGCACGGTACAGTCAGCCCAATCTATCAATTCACTAGAGGAGGTCAAAGCGTGACCTTAGTGACCTTGTATCTGAGTTCCGGTAAGGGATTTTATTTTAAAAATGATACGTATCTGTCAAGATATAAGTTTCTAGTGACTTTAAGAAGGTCTAAAGGGGAAAAAAAAAGGTCAGCTGGAACACAGAGATGATTCAATGGCCAAAGGACATTTTTGAAACTGTGACTTTCACTTAAAAAAACAGATTTCTGGATTTTGGGATCATGGGGAATTTCAGCTTTCTTGTTTTTCACAGGCATACCCTTACACACAGAGTTAATGCAGATGCTGAAAAAAACAGAACAGAACTATTGTTCATCTGTCATATTTTTAAGAGCAATTGGAAACTCTTTTTAATTCTAGGGTAATGGAGATGCTGGAGTTTTCCCAACTTAGAGAAAACATATAATTAAAAGTTGATTTGTAACAGAAATTTTTCTAGAGACTAGGTATTTCTGCTTCCTGGGATGGCAGACAGTAATTTAAACCTCCTTCTTTCATAACTACTCATAGAAGATTAAAGGTTTTAAGAATGGGTTGGGCTATTCCAGGGGTGGTTTCTCAATCGTAAGGATCCCTGCCCTTTGAAGGCTTTGGTTTGTCATATGATAACACAAGGTCAGTTCCAAGAAGACACCAACTCTGGTCACTCACTTGTGTCAAACCAGTCATACTTCTCTTTGTTTAGTTTGCAGTTAGCCAGAGTGAAGGAGAATATAAAATTATTTGAATGTGCCAAGAAAACTATTGGGAAATACTGCTTTGGACAGCTTAAGCTTTCCAAGTTTTATTGAAAAATCTGTTCAGTAGTTCGGTATTTGGATATATTCATTTATTTTAAAAGGTGAATGTTTGACCAGGGGCAGTGGCTCATTCCTGTAATCCAAGCACTTTGGGAGGCCAAGGTGGGTGGATTACTTGAGGTCAGGAGTTCAAGACCATTCTGACCAACATGGCGAAACCCCATCTCTACTAAAAATCCAAATATTAGCTGGGTGTGGTGGCACACGCCTGTAATCGCAGCTACTTGGGAAGCTGAGGCAGGAGAATCACTTGTACCTGGGGGGGTGGAAATTGCAGTGAGCCGAGATTGCGCCACTGCACTCCAGCCTGGGTGACAGAGCAAGACTCTGTCTCAAAAGAAAAAAAAAAGGGTGAATGTTTATTAACAACCTTGAGAGAGCAGAACAGGAATGGCCAGCTGTCATTTAAAAAGCTTTTTATTCAGTACTTTGGATAGGATATTTAGGATATTTTGATAAATAGATTTTGAATTATTTAGGTTGGATAGTCAGTATTATGCCTGCCCTTTGGATTTAAGTTAATTATAGGAAAATGCGGGGTTAAAACTTGAAATGTAACTGAAAGAGTGTACTCTTGATATTACAGCTATTGCTAAACTTTTCATAATTCAATATTCTAGTTTGGTTTATCCTATTTTTCTGATAGCTTTTCTCTGTCTCCATCAATAAAAACATAGATATATTTTAAATTAATGTAGATTTGCATTAATTTAAAATTGTGTTAAGTCTGTTGTTCAGACATGCTTTAAGAATTGCAGAATCCAGGTGGCAATTAGCAAACAATTTTAAACACTCATAGAGGCTTACTTTCCAACCCTAAATTCTAGGTTTTAAGTGAATAATTTTAGGTACTTTGATAGGGGAAGAATCAGAATTCCACAAGTTAATAATAGAAGAATATTATTGCCCAAACATAATTACTGTGGCTGACATAAAGACTTTAAAATAAGTAACAAAACTGCCTCTCTCAACACTATCAGGCCATCCTGTATTTAAAATTCAATTTGTAAATAGGAATTAAAAAGAAGCTGAGGAATGGCATGCATTCTTATCTGCTGTCAAAATTATTCAGTAGTCAAATTCTCTTGTTTTTTTTTTTGTTTGTTTCATAGTACATACTGTATACTCTATCTTTTCTAAAACTGGAGCCTTATTTTCGAAAACGAAAGTGTCCCTCTTTCTCAAGGGGGCAGATATCTCTTTGAAAAAATTAAACTTGTGAGAAAAAAATTAGAAAAGAAGAAAATGAAGTTATAAAAGATAAAACAATTTCAGACTTGCCAATTTAAATAGCGTGTGTCTAAGCTTCAATCTTCTTTCTCTCTCTCTTTACTGCAGTTGAATTAGTCTATTTTTTTCACGGTACATCTTCTTGGAAAAAATTACTATAGGGACTCAGAACACGATACCTCAAATTGTGGGCCCTTCACATATGGAGTATTTTAAGCTGATGGAAATGGAGAAAAACCGCAGAGGCAGGAAGGTGACTCTCTGACCATCTCCCTCCCTTCTCCATGAGAGGCCCCCATGTGACAGGTGTCCTGCCGTATACCTGGAGGAAAGGAACAAAGACACAGAGAATCCAAGAAGAATCTGAACTGAAACAGGCCTTGCTAAATTTCTCTGAGTTTATTACTATTAGATCATACCCTCTTTTGTCCAATCGTACTTCTACATAACTGTCCTTTCCTTATCAAACCTGAGCACAAAATTACAGTTTTCCCTGGGTCTTTGGGTCTCCGTTTCTCGTAAAACTTATATTAAATAAATGTGTTATGCTTTTCCCTGCTTAATCTGTGTTTTGTTACAGGAGCGTCAGCCATGAACCTTGTGATGGGAGAGGAAAGGTTTTTACTTTTTCTCTCAGTTACTTGTAGTCAAAAATGTCCCTCACAATCCTTAAACCTGAGTTCCTGCTACAAAGCCTGTATTCCAGCCCAACAGTATTACTTGAGGGTTATGAGATCAAGGGTATCCATAGACCAACCACAGGAAGCTGGAGTTTCTCCAGCTGTTGTAGCCCCCTATGCTTTTCTGCTTTAACTTCAAATTTCTCTATCAGCTTAGCCTCAGACTCACAATGTGACCTTGGGCAAATTGCTTAACCTTTTGGACATTGTTTTATTTCAAGATCCCTCATTAAGGTGCTTTCCATTTCTAAAATACAGTTGAGGAATTCTTTGAAGGCAGAGAATTTACAAATCAGACTGAAATAGGGAATTCATTCAATTATTAATTGTGTTCTTATTTTACAGGAGAAATACGCTATTCAAACAAAATACTCTATTACTAAAATAGGCTGTGGTATGAAGGGATCTTATTAGAGCTTGGAACCAGGAGGAATTTTTCTTTCAAAACAGACCAGACACATTTCTAATGTAATAGAATAGTGTGTTTCTCCAAAGGCAACTCAAAGAGAAGGCTCCTATACTTTAATTCTTTAAAAAAAGTATCAACAAATTAGAAATAAGGCAAAGGGATGGCTGAGTGTCCTTTCTGTGTCAGACTACAACACTGTCTAACGGGATTAGTTAATTCTTTGGGAGATTATCCTTTGTTTAACAGATGATTTATTATTGATTAGGGCCCAGGTTCTGTGAAGTTACATGTTAATGCATAGAGTTTTGTCTGGTAGAGAAGCAAATGATTTCTGTTTAGTAGAATAATATGACCCGAAAAGTTATGGTTTTATTGCTCTGTAAAATATCAACCAATTATAGATCTGCCCTAGCAATCTTGTTGCAACATTGTTCCTTTAATTTCTGTAACTGCTTAGTTCTCCAAATACTCTTTGGAGCTTTGTCATCCTACTGGTTCCCTTATTGATAAGTTATGTAAATTTTGACACACTTTATATTTATGAGTCATATTCACAATATTTAATTTAATTTTTTTTTTTTTGAGAAAAACATGGTATTTCATTTGCAATACTTGAAAAAATGTTAACATTCTTAATCGTAAATGAGCTCTTAGAAATCAGTAACAAAGAGACTAACATTACAAGGGAAATGAAAATAAAAGAAACAGAGGAAAATGAAATAACACAAATTGTTAATAAGGTGATATGAAGATGATGTAGCTTAACATTAATAGATGAAAAAGCAATTTCTTTGTAATATTACATTATCAATGATCACAAATACAGAAATCTAACATTTGTATAGAATTTTAGAAAATAGGGAACTCTTAAACACTGGGAAAATTTACTCCAGTTTTGGGAAATTTAGTCAAAATTTAGATCTTGTATATACTTTGCCCTGGCAGTTCCAATCTGTAGGAATTATTCCAACAGAGTAGTTGGACAAATTGAATTTTATGTATAAGTATGTTTCTTACATAGAAAATCTATAGCTAATTTATCACCTCCAACTACTTATGTATCAATTAATTTTAAAAAAATAGATTGGGGAGTGTTCATTAAATATTAATTTAGGTCTATTTAGGTCAGATTCTGGGCTAGATTCTGTTTTTTTTTTTTTTTTTTTTTTTTGTCTTTTTTTTTTTCTTTTATTATTATTATCATTATTATACTTTAGGTTTTATGGTACATGTGCGCAATGTGCAGGTAAGTTACATATGTATACATGTGCCATGCTGGTGCGCTGCACCCACCAACTTGTCATCTAGCATTAGGTATATCTCCCAATGCTATCCCTCCCCCCTCCCCCCACCCCACAACAGTCCCCGAAGTGTGATGTTCCCCTTCCTGTGTCCATGTGTTCTCATTGTTCAATTCCCACCTATGAGTGAGAATATGCGGTGTTTGGTTTTTTGTTCTTGCGATAGTTTACTGAGAATGATGACTGGGTATATACCCAAAGGACTATAAATCATGCTGCTATAAAGACACATGCACACGTATGTTTATTGCCGCATTATTCACAATAGCAAAGACTTGGAACCAACCCAAATGTCCAACAATGATAGACTGGATTAAGAAAATGTGGCACATATACACCATGGAATACTATGCAGCCATAAAAAATGATGAGTTCACGTCCTTTGTAGGGACATGGATGAAACTGGAAATAATTTTTTTTTTTCTGTCACAGTTTTCATTGTTTTTACTACCATCCTACTGCCACCAACCTGGAAGAGTAGAGGGTTGCCCAAAGCGGAAAACGTTCTAACTCTAAGCGCTGAGCTCCTAGTTATTTGGATTTCCATATATTTTTCTTCTTCATCTGTGTCCTACCCCCTATTTCATGGATGTCTGTTGTAATGATTGAGTCCAATTACAGTAGATTATTGGGATTTGAGGCTTAAACATTTGCAGTTTTGACTATTTTCAAGCAACTTAACATGTAATGATTTGCAATTTTGCTGAGGAATGAATTTCGGTTGCAGGCTTTGCAATACTGATGTGTCTGGAATGACTCACAGAAGTAAGGGGGAGGGGTTCAGCAACAGTCTCTGAATTTCAACTTGGCTGTGTTGTTCTACACTCATTATCATGCACACTAGCGCTCCTGAAGTGATAAAAACTTTATTTCTTTGTGTAAAATGGGCTATAAAAGAAAATCATCTGCTAGTGTTGCTAATTGTAGTAAAGAGAAAGTAAAGAGGTCTACGAAAGCAATGATTCTAAGCCACAGAACAGAAGTGTTGGAGGTGCAAAATACACCATCAATTCACAGTTAATTCAGCAAAGAATCATGAAAAAGTGTTTATCTGTGCTAATAATCAATGACCAAATTAAAATAACATATTTTATTTTATTAACTTGAAAAAAATCGATAAGTATTGGTGTTTCAAGGGTTTGAGAAAGGTTCTTGTGGAAGTTAGAGCACTATAGTGGAAAGATTAATGACTTGATATTCAGAATGTCTGAGTTCAAGCTCTTCTAATTAGCTATACAGCCTGAAATTGTACCTGAAATCTGTGGGTTGTAAATTCCAAGGGGACATTGTTTATTGATTTGTTGAACATGTTACATGAATTTGTAGGTTTGAAGTTGGCCAATGAATATTACAAAGATCCCTGCCCTTAAAGAGCTTTTCTATTGCATTATAGGACAGGGAGGTAGGGAAAAGAAAGATAGTGAGTAGACAGCAAAGGAATAAATAAATAAACAATTATCTTAGAAGAAGATAAATGACATAGAAAATAGAAATGAAATATGGTAAGTAAAGATTGACATTACGTGTGTGTGTGTTGTGTGTGTTGTGTGTGTGTGTATTTGTACAGGTGTGTTGTTGCAGTGTGTCACTGCAGTAATAAAAATGTTGGTGAAGGAGAAACTTCATGCTATGGTGACATTTGAGCAAAGTCATGAAAAGAAGGCGAGGGAGTTAACCAAGCTGGAAATCACATCCAGGAGTGGAGAACAGATAAATCATAGTGGCTAAACTGGAGCCTGCTTGGTCCATGTTCCAGGAGTAGGAAGGGACCAGTGTGGCTGGAGTTGAGTGATTAAGGGAAAGACTAGTTGGAGATGAGGTCAGAGAGATGAGTGAGGTGGTATTGTCAGCCTGTAAGGTCTTGCAAGCCATTGTCTTTTACTCTGTGTGAGTGGGGTAGAAAGTAGGGGATTTTGAGCAGAAGAGTGATACACATGTTTTAAAAGGATCATTCTGGATGCTTTGTTCAGACTAATTTGTAAAGGGGCAAGGTGGAAATGGGAGAACTGTTCAGAGACTATTCCAGTAGCCAGGTGGGAGATGCTGGCTTAGACCACATGGCAGCAGAGAGGTGGTGAAAAGCACTCAGATTCTGCATAGATTTGAAAGAACAGCCAGCAAGGTTTGCGGTTGAATTACATGTGGCTGTGAAAGAAAGAGCAAAGTCAAAGAGGACTCTAGGGTTTTTCATCTGATAAATGTGGAGTTGCCATCCACTGAAATAGAGAAGGCTGAGGGTAGAGCAGGTTTTGGCAGTAAGATTAAGTATTCAGATTTGGGCATGCTGTGTTTGAGATGCTTATTTTACATCCAAGGACATACAAATCAGCAACTTCTAGTTGGATTTGTAAATTTAGAGGTCAGTAGCATATCACTGGTTCTGAAAGCCCCAATACTGCTATGATACCAAAAGAGTAATTGTAGTTACAGAAAAGAACAGGATCAAAGACTGAGCCCTGGGACACTGCAACATAAAAGAGTTAAAGGAAGAACCAGCAACGAAGATTAAAAAGGAGCAGCTGGTGATATAGGAGAGAAACAGGATAATGTGGAAGCCAAGGGAAGAAAGTGTATCAAGGAGGAGAAAGTGATCAACTGTGCCAAATGCTGCTGATAGGACAAGCAAGGGAAGGACTGGGCTATTGGATTTGGCAGCATGGTGGATATTATTCATATTGTTCACAGTGGTTTCAGTGGAGTAGTGAATCAAAAATATGATTGAACTGGTTTTAGTGGGGAAAGGCAGAAAAGAAAATACAAAAAGCAGCTGTAGATAGCTTTCTGGAGAAGTTTTTGTGCAAAAGGGAGGAGAGAAATGAAACAGCAGTTAGTGGGGCAAGTAGAATATGTAGAAATTATTCTTTGTTTGTCTTTTTTTTGAAAGATGGGAGTAATATCAACATGTTGTTTGTATTTGAATGAAAATGATCCAATAGCGAAAAATTGGTATGAGAGAAAGAGGTGAGAAATGTTGGAATAGGTGATGTCCTTGAGTAGACTATAGGGGAAGGGATTTAGTGTGATTTAGTGTACAAGAGGAGGAGTTGGCTTTGGGTAGCATCATGAATAGTAACAAATATGGAGACAGAGTATGTGGATGAAGATGCTGGTAGGTGAGTAAATATGGTGGTGGAAGTCTATGGAAGTTCTCTTCTGATTGCTTTAATTTTTTCAGTAAAGTAGGAATATGAAGACAAGAAAAAAGTTTAGGGTGTTTTAGAAGATTGAAAGTGTAAAAAAATTGTCCAGGAGAGTGGGAAAGTGAATGGTCTTGGGAAACTAAGTATGATAACCTGGTAGCATTAAGAGCACATTTTAAGATCTGTTCATAAATTGGAAGTGAGCTCATTATGCATAATTGCATATTTTTCTCCGGTAATATTCAGTTGTTTAGTGGAGGTTTGACATAGGCACAGAGTTGGATTTTAACCAGAATTTCGGTTTTCCAAGTAAGTACAATAAATCCAAAGAAGACAAATGAGGCAAAGGTATATGTATGGGAATAATCATAAAGATTGGCCATGGAATTTAAGCTTGATAAGTAGGGGAATGATAACATCAAGAAGTGAGGGACAGTGGAATGATGGTAGATCAATGGATTGGGGATCCTAGGGATTTGAAAGATAACTGGGGATAGGATAGCAGAAAGAGTAGAAAGAAAAGACTGGAAATCGTGGCCAGAGGGTACAATGCATGAAATTAACATTAATAAATGTTGCCTTTATTGCTAATGCATTTTTGCGTTTATTGCTGGGCTATGACCGTGGGATTTGAGGCTGTGGTAGAATGGTTCACATGATCAATGAAGAACAGAAATTCATGGATTTGAGAGGCCTGGGTGTGGGCATGACAGTTTACCTGTGTGTCCGTAGCCCTAGGAATTAAGACAGAATAGTATTGGTGAGTATGACCATTAACCAGAAGCCATAATCTAGAGAAATGAGGAGAATGGCAGAGTCATCACTGGTTCATGATATAATCTGATGATGTGAGATTCAAAGCTGGTATTTTGGGGCATGAGGGAGAAGGAAGGGAAGCAATGAAATGCAAGAATGACACCTAGCTATCTTCAGGCTCAAAGATCTGAGGGCTACAAAAGGAAAGGCACTCTCCAGTTTGGGAGGCTGATAATGTGTTCTTAGGGAAAAGTCAAGTTTTGATGAGAGCAAAAAGGTGAAGGGAATGTTCAGAGCACGGTTTGTGAAAATAGAGGTGTGGCAGCCAGCCACTGAGATGATACCCAATGACCCTCCTCTCCTGGTACTTAAGCCTCTTTTGGTTCCCTCCCTTATGGAATCAGAGCTGACCTGTGTGACCAATAGAATACTACAGAAGTGATGGCATGTAATTTCTGAGACAAGGTCATATTAAACTCTATAGCTTCCATCTTACTGTCTTAGATCACAGGCTCTTGGGGGAATCCAGCTAGCAGGTCATGAAAACACTCCCTCAGCCCTGTAGAGAGGTCCCAGTGGAGAGGGAGAGTTGCCTCCCCCAAAGCAATCAGCACCAATTTCCAGCATGGGAGTGAACTATGTTGGATGTGGATCCTTCATTCCCAGTCAAGCCCTCAGATGAATCCAGCTCCCTCAGACATCTGACTGCTGTCTCATGAGGGACTCCATGCCCAAATTGTCTAGCCAAGGTTTACCTAATTTTCAGTTGTGAAAACTATGTTATATAATACATGATTGTTTTTGTTTTAGGCCACTAATCTTTGGAGTAAATTTCTATGCAGCAAATCTATTGATGATACAAGGGGGCTTTGAAAATAATGGTTATGGATTTCAGAAGGCCCAATGGGTCAGCTCCAGAACCAGTGGAAGGAGGGTGGAGCTGACAGAACAGGGTATGTATAGAGATTTAAGGGGACAGAGTGTGTGAGAAGAAAGAAAGTCAGGGGTTTTTGTGGTGCCTGACATAAATAGGGATACATAAAAACATGAGGCAGTTATCAAGACAGATAATGGTGGTGAAGGAGTGTGTTTGTTGGTGAAGAGGAGGAGGTTTCTTCACTTTTGATGCTGGTAGTAGAAAACCTAGAAAGTGTGGTCTTAGTCACAGGGTCAGTTCAATCTTGGCTACTGGTCTTACGTGTGAGCTCTATGTGGATCCCTGTTGATTGTATATATTGTTTATTTCTCATTTAAACCTTTGATTTTCGTATTATTATCCTCATTTTACAAATGGGAAGACTAAGACCTAAAGAGGAGATTAAGTAACTGGTTTGAGGTCACACAGTTAGTAAAACAGGGTCAGAATTTGAATTCAGGTCCCTTGACTTAAGATTCCACCCTAACTCCACATTTTGCCTGTAACAGAGATATTTGAAACCAAAGTTCTTCAATTTTTTAAGGGTGGAATGGAAATTAGTCATCTCAGGCATATATCCATGGAATGCAATTATAGATACTCTTTTAAAAAACCTCAGCATGATACATATGCATGAAGACATGGAAAAAACCCAATATGAGAGACATTGACATCTGATCAGAGTAATACCAAGTACCTAGGAGTTGGCAGCAAACAGAAGAAAAGAAATAATCAGCAGAGGCACAATGCCGATGCAAAATTTATTGTGAATTTATTGTCTTTCTCTCCAGTTAGAATGTAAATTCTTTGAGAGGAGAACTTTGCCTAATGTTTGATACTCAATATCAGGTATCCAACACATGTAAGTATTTATTGAATGAATGAGGAAATGACATTCAACCAAAGGAAAAGTGTTTGGATGAAAATATCCTAAGCGAAATATTCAGTTTAGGGAGGGGCCACAAGTTGAGGGTGGAGCTATGAGATTGAAGAAATTTGCCTTCACGATTTCCTCCTCTACCCTGCTCTACTGATCCAAGTTCCAGGGCCTGTTCATATTTACAGGCTTTCCCCACATTCTCCTTGTTACCTTTCTCCTCCTTTAAGTCCTTTAGAGACTTTGAGAAACAAGACGTTCTCACCTGGAAACCCATTAGATCATATGGAAACTTAAAGACAAAAGGAAACAATACAAAAAAACAGTGTGTGGGTTCCCATTTTCCATAGAAACTAATTTAATTGGCTTGGGTTGGGACTCAGACACTGCTAGTCTTTTCAAAGTTTCCCAGGTAATTTTATTGTGTAGCTAGAATTGAGAAACAACTAACAACTTACTATTACCTTTGTCAGGGAAATTGGGACGTTGATAAATCTAAATTTTATAGCAAAGGAATGTGGTTCTGACTAGTGCAATTTCAGATATTACTAGGTATAGAAGTCCCCAGAAATCACCTCCACCTAGTCATAGCTTGGCACTTCAAGGTGCTTGAAGTGTTTGCTAAAGAGATGAATGAAAGCTCCTCAAACTATTCCATCTGCCCAGGCGATGCCCTTCGCTCTGTGTGTCCTAAAGTTTGGCCTCTATACCTAGAGAAGGGCTGTGAAGACTGCTCAGAAAATGGAATAGTCTGAGAAGCAAAATATCTAGATCAGTTATTTCCAACTTGTGAGTCAAGGGAGGAAGGAGATAAGGGTGGGAGGATGGTTGTGAATCCATATGTAGACGAAACATAAATATGTCTTGCATAATATACTACCTACTTTTTTTCTCAAAAGTGTGTTGATAATATCATGGTGAATAAGACACAAAATTGTCTTTTTAAACACCATATTGAATTCACAGAAGTCTTTTGTTATTCAGTATTTTCTTGTTGAACAGATATAAAAATTCCAAAAATTACAATTATTTTCATGTGAAAGGCTAGCCCCCCCTCCTTTTCTTGATTGGAAAGAAGTCTTTATATTAAAAAACATACCCTGTCATCTAGTCTGGAGGAAAGATGTTTTGGAGGAATGAGGTCATGCATGAAAGTGAGGGGGTTAATAGAGAACTGTTCAGTGTTTAGTCAATATATTTCATTTCATTTTGTACTGGAAGAAGCTGGAGTTAATATGTGCCCTGAGTGCCCAAGTCTGATGTAAAATGAAGTATCCTCATCCTAGCCTTCTCAAAGGGTGGCCCCAGATCAGTTTTAAATACACATAAAAGGAGATAGTCTTAGGGACCTGTTCGGACTTTCTGGAGTAGGTAGTTTATTCACAGCCCTTGTGACATACAGCTCTGATTCCTATAAAGAGGGACAATATCTCCCTCTTTGATGATAATTAAGCCCAAGGAGTCATCTCTTTATCAGCTCCAAAGAAGAGGAGTAAATGATAAACTACCATCCTTGCCTAAAATGAATGAATATAATGGCTAAATGCTCATCTTTATAGTGACTTGCTGCTTCAAGCTGACCTCTGAAGCGAGTATACACAGGCCACTTGTACATTCTTCATCAAATCATTAAGAAGTCAAATGAAAATGGCCAACCACTGTCTCTGACATCTATTATATATATGAAAGGCATTTAGGAGATGTAAAGACCAGGCAATTGTGAAACAACTATAAAGACGCAAGACTGAAAGCATCAAGAGTGACATTCAGCTGCTCAGTTATGCCAGCAAAATGGTGAGTGCCCTTTAGCTTGAGACTTCAATTCTAATGTAGGCTCAAGACAGGAAAAGGCCACGGTGATACATGGTGGAATGAATATTAGACTTGGAGTCATATGTCCTGGTTCTGAATCCCTGCTCTGACATTTAAAAATTGTTGATCCTGAGCAAGTCATCTAACCTTGTAGGGCCTCAATTTCTCCCACCTGTAAATAGAAATTAATACAAATTTGTGCTCCACTACCTTAGTAAGTTGTGTAGCTCAAGAGACACAAGTATTGTAAAAGTATTTCATAAGATATAAAACGTCATGCAGATATTATTATTATAATTGCACTAATCATCAATGACCTTATTCAGTTCAAAATAGTGCTGTCCAGATCATGACTTTACAACCTCTGAGTTCTGGGCTTGGAGCATCCCATATCCTAATCAACAGTAAATATTTACTGTAGGGCCCAGTAGTAGTCATGAGATTTTAGGTTAAAGGTGATTGTAAACACAGCTCTATAGATGTCCATAAAAACGAACAGCTGGGAGGAAAATAGGTGAAAACTTACCTAGAGAGAGTCAAGTCTACTACTGATGTGAAAATATTAACTATTTGGTAAGGCTGATAATAAAGAGTTTTGAAAAATTACATTAAAAAATGAGAGCTATTGGAACACCAGGAAGGTTGTCGCTGGGAGAGACAAACTGTTGAAATAGTACATGAGCAAGGACTAGCAGGGGCTCAATGTGTCAGGGCCACTAGGAGCTGCCAGGTGCTGCAAGTTGCCAACTTCATGCACAGAAGTTGTCAACAGTGTGGATGAAAGTTCCCTTTGCTTCCTGGTACAGCACGGCATAGATGATAAAAAAAAAAAAAAAAAATCCCATGAAAGGTAGCAGAAAATTAGCAAGTGTCTCAAAATGGAGGACTTTCCACCTTAGCATCATTAATTTCTTCCAGCATGCTCACAGTAGAAGTTGCATTCTTGAGGATTCACATCTCTTGTACCAGCTTTGCACTGCTCCATACATAAAGTCTTTTTGGTTCCATATTTATTAGCATTTGCATTTTGGTTTCTTGATACTTAGATCACAAACCCCATACAATACTTCCTTTGCCCTTTGGCTTCCTGAATTGCAATCATGAGCATGAAGTTTCATATCCCTGTGCTCAGTGCCAATCCACGTGCCAATCCCATGGCAATTTTCTCCAACCACCGCTGTCATGCATCTTGTATACCTGGGAAGAGAGATCACACCAGAGATATTTATGGTAATAAACGATAAACATATAAATATTCAGCTTCCTAACAACCAAAGCAAGAGAAAATTTAATGGGTTATATCATACTCGCCTGGCTTTGGAGCATTGCATGGTCACTGTGCACCTAAAACTTGTTTGTCTTTAAACTCCTTTTCATCTTTAACATCTTCCTCTTGCCCCCAATATACCTGGTCTGGGGCTGTTCCCTTGGTGAGGCTCTAGTTTTGTCTTTTCTTGTTTCCTGCACTAACTCCAATCTCTTACCCCATACAATTGTTTTCATGATGAAGGATCCTGGAAAGTAAGTGGCTGAGTAGGTAAAACTTGCAGGAAGCTCAGATTTTATCTTTGTTTTCCAAGGCTTAACAGGGCACATAAAAAGAAAAAAAATACAATCATGGTTTCTGCCACCTGTGCAGAATAGAATGAAAATAGAATTACTTCATCAAAATTTTTTTCCAGTAAAGAAACATATGGCATGACCATATTTCTCTATTTCCTAGGATTAGTAGAAGATTCTAAGTTATGGTGAATGAGTGAAGGAGATGATTGCTGGAAGAATTAAAGCTGGCTGTCTGGAAGGAATTTAGGAAGACGTAGTGGTTATATAATACTGAAATCCTAGGAAACTGGAGAGTATGTATTCTTGGCTTATCATTTATTTCTGTTTGGAAATGACGGGGCATTATGAAGCTTTCCTAGAAGTTCCTAAAGGAGAAGTCAAGCAGCAGACACATCTTCATAATGATTCAGAAGACCTTCAGCTTACAGAATGAAGCTTTACTGTGAACGGAGAGTATTATGCAGACATAGCCTGCAGAGGAACTGCTGGGCAGATTGGTGTCCATATGAATTCCTTTGGCAAGAGGTACTAAAAGTTCTGGACTTGTGAAGTTAAAATCTGGTAACAAATGAGCTTAATGAATCAGAGAGATGCAAACTTCAGCTGCATGTGTATGGGACGTGTCCTGTTAACATTGAGAATTACTCTTGGTTTATGATACTGCAAAAGTGCAGCTAAGCCAGACCATAACTCTAGTGCCTCTGATCAGGGCA
This sequence comes from Pongo pygmaeus, assembly GCF_028885625.2. Classification (NCBI taxonomy): domain Eukaryota; kingdom Metazoa; phylum Chordata; class Mammalia; order Primates; family Hominidae; genus Pongo; species Pongo pygmaeus. The sequence continues at coordinate 91,732,544 of NC_072384.2, forward strand.
AAATTAGGGTTAAATAGAACAAGGTTCTATGGTGAGTAAGATGAACCAAAAGACTCATGGTATGAGTTTTTAAAATGATTTCTCTGTTTTTTTTTTTGTTCTTGGGCTTATTTGCATTTCCATAATTCCTTAATCCCAGAATAAATTTATTTTTTAAAATATAATATTTTTAATGTAAAACATTAATTTTTAGAATTTAGATTTATGGCCTATTAACAGATTTACTTTTTCCAAACAGATGATACAGAGAAATATAATGAACTTGATTATATAGGAGTTTACTTAGGATAGAATGTGTCATTCTCATCAGTGAAACAGTTCCTGATGCCCTTTTAGTCTCTATTGAAATAAAAAAAGAATTTGTGCTAATATTTATTCAGTCATTTAATATTTTATAATGAACCTTGACAGCTTTTAAAGGACCTAGATATAGCAGCATGCGCATTTCTGTTTGTTTCGTCATGGGCTTGGGATTTTTGTGCAGATTTTTCACGGTTCTCTGCTTCTCTGGTTTTTAAATAGATTAGTGTGACACTGTAGAACATTTCTTGTTAGTGGGGAAAAATTGGAAGCCATAAGCGTCTAGCAAAAATAGGGGTATATCTCCCAAATAAAGAGTATTTTTAAAGCTTTGGCAACTGAAAGACTAGATTCTGTTTGGCCATACTGGTGCCATGAGTTTGCTGTTTTTCCTCCTTTTTTGCCTACTCTCACTTGTCACATTCCTCACTAACCCTGACATCTCACACGTACTGAAACCTAAATAGATCTCGATCTTCTTGCTTCTGTCAAATTTAAAAGAAACACAACTACATTATAAAGTGTCTTTAAAATTTCTTTATGTTTTTACTGCAGTCTTTAAGAGAAGGCAAAGGGAATTTTGTTGCAGGGAGACATGACGTTCCCTTTATTCACATGGCTACAATACTGCCCCTCCTCTCAACTTTCTATTCTCTTTCCAAGGCAGTCCATCCAAACCACACCTTCTCCCAGATTTGCCTGCCCTCCCCTGCTCCTCCTCCAGCCTTCCTGTTCTATTCCATTCCTTGGTCTGCAGCTCTCTGCCCTCTTGGCTCTTTTCTCTTTACCAAGTGCCCTGCGTGAGCATAAGGAAGGGCCTAGAAGTGAGCAGCCATCAAGCCATCTCTTGAAATTGGCAGAGAAGAAAGATGATGAATATACAATATTTTTAGCTCTGTCAAATAGACTCAAACCCAATCTAATACACATTTAGAACTCGGACTCTGCCTACAAAGAATTCGTTGCTATCAACCTTTACTCCTTTCTTACCACCTTTCCCTCAACACTTCTTGTTCTATGTGCATTGTTGTATGCAATTTCCTTGGGGAAAGTAATCGGAAGAGCTGGAGGCTACTGCAGGAGATGGGGTCCTGAATGGCTCTTCAGAAGGAGGAGGCTTAGCCTGATTCTGGAGTGGTGCGTTGGCACAGAGAGAAACTGTTTGCTGTTCCACTAAGTAGACACCTAAATTTGGGAGGGCAGTTCCCAGCCAGGTGGGGGAGGAGTAAAACAATGGAGCAGTGAAGATGTATATTGAGTTTGAGAGCAGACACAGATAAATTTGTCAATATGAAAGAAGGAAGAGAGCAAAACATAACTAGAGCGGGTGTCACAATTGAGGTCATGAGTCAGCAAAGACTAGACTGAAGGTACAAGAGATGAGGAAGACATTCAAGGGGGGAAGGGTGGGGCAATGGAATCAAACACACAGGAAGAAGGCCTTCAAATTTTATACCACCATGGTTTAGTCCTTTTAAGAAACTTTCTTATGTTGTGTTTATGGTGGATTGTGAACATGGCTTCTCTTTTCTAAGCTCCTTGAGTGTGTGTTCTGAGTTTGGTTTGACCTTGTGGAAAATGTGGTGAGTCTCACACACTCCCAGCTGTCTGCTTGTTGTCACGCAGCATACATCCAGAAGGGCATTGGGTAGTATTGAGTGAGTAGGAGGAGACAAGGAGGCCTGGCTGTTGGGTGAGCAGAGGGTGAAATACTTAATCAGGTCTTGAAAATTTTTACGAAAAGTCTAACTCCAGTATTTTTTGGAAATTTCGATGATATTGGTATCATCCAATTGGTACAATCCGAGTCTAACAAGCCTTGCTGCTGTCTGCTTGTTTAAGAATAATGTATTTAAATACGATCAAGTGTGATAATCTTAACTATCACCTTCTTTATCTCTTATCACCATGACTAAGGCTATGGTATATCACATAAGTCATATACCATAAATTAAATGAGTAAAAAATAAAGAAATACTATAATAGGAAGCTGTGTTTACTGTGGAAAAATTAGATAACACAGATGAGCAAAAAGGAAAGAAAATGTGAATAAACTATAATTCCTTTAAGACATATTGATAGCTATAGCTATAGGTATGTATTTACACATTTTAGCACCATGTAGCTTTTTGATAAATTGTTATTTTATTTAATAGCATAACACAAATATCTTTCCACATCATTAGATTTCAGTGAGATGTCAGCAAATGTGGTTTGAGAACAAGTTATGTTGGAATAAATCCATACTGTGAATCATTTATTCTGTAACTTGGAAATCAGATGTTTGGAACAAATGGTATAATTAGTGAGAAAAAGACAAAATTCTTCCTAGGAACTTGATTGAAAATAAATTATAAAGCTCTTTGCTGTAGGTGAAGCCTACAGTAGGAATGTAGGAAAAGCCATTTGGAAGGCAGGACAAGGGTATGGCTTCTTTTAAAAGCATTTTTGCTATTTTTCACAGTGGAATTTAGTAATGATTAATAAATTAATATTTGTAAAGCAATAAAAAATTCAGGTTTAAAATTATATACTATATTATACAAAAGTATCAGTTTAGGGCATGATTTTGCCTTTTATTTTTTCAACAAAGAAGAAAAATGTCTTTCAGGGTAGAAAAATATCGAATGTATTTTCTAGTTCTTAGTTTTGAACTCATATTCTACTAAAAATCTAAGATATTCTAGAAAATGATTTAAATGTCAGAATTACAATATCTGATTTATTATTCACAGCATAATTTTTTATTAAATAAACTTTCAATCCTATTATCATTTTTAAACTACTTAGCTCCAATCAAAATGAAAAGGCCCATTTCTTCATCTTTATTCATGTCTTTCTCATCTCAGTGCCCTGGAAAGAGACTTTGTCTACTTTCAAATGAAAAATTCTAGGTTGCTCATTATATCTGAAAGATAGAAGGGTATAATGGAAATGAGTGATGGAACAGCTCTACAACAGCACCTCTGTGCTTCACTGTGGTTTGCTGCCCTGGAATAATATCTGCTACTTTTGTCTTCACCAAAATCATGTGGTTCCCTCACCAGTGTCATTTACTCTCCCAAACTTTATCTTAGTGGTGGAGGTGGATTAGTCCCCTGAACGTTGAGAACATATGTTTTTTTCTTATGGATCATAATTGGGAAGTTTTTCTTCAAAATACCACTAGGCTGAAAATGAAGTTCTTTAAAAGACTTATAGAAAGGTAGCAAAAAGATGTTTTCTTTTTAATGGATGTCAATGGAAATGCAGTATATATAGTAGGTCCTGAGAAGACTTAACAGATATGTGACATGAAAATATGTTTCCTCTCAAATCCATGCTTGCCAGAACTTTATTTTTAAATAGCAGAAGCCTTGCAAGGAAATGTGGAAGGCTGGTACTATTAAAAAGGTCTGGGTTATTAAAAAAAATACATATGCATTCCTACATGAGACATATACCTTAAAGAAGGACTGCCTTCTAACACAGAATTTGTTTTTTTTTTTTACTTGGCATAACAGAGAAGTCAACACGCTGATCAATAGGTGCCATCTATTTTTGGTTGACCTTAATTTTCTGAATGGCTGCTTTCCTTCAAATATTTTAAGGCATGACTAAATTTCATTTAATAAGAAATGTTTAGGTAAGTTTGTAAACAAGAAATCAGATATTCTGAATCCAAACCTGGAATTACATTTCAATAATGCTTAATTTATTTCTCATTTTAGCAAACTGATTTATAATTGCATTAAGGCTCCCAGGATAAACTCCATGGTTAATTTGGCCCTTTAAAGGTCAACAACATATAAGGCCATACTTACTTTAATTCTACTTTATTCTGATATTTCATTAAACAATAATATATTAGTCTGTTCTCATGCTGCTGATAAAGATATACCCAAGACTGAGTAATTTATAAAAGAAAGAGATTAATTGACTCACAGTTCCACATGGCTGGGGAGGCCTCACAATCATGGAGGAAGGCAAGGAGGAGCAAAGCGACGTCTTACATGTAGGCAGGCAAGAGAGCTCACGTGCTGGGGAACTCCCTTTATAAAGCCATCAGAAATTGTGAGACTTATTCACTATTATGAGAACAGCACCAAAACGACCCACACCCGTGATTCAGTTACCTCCCACTGGGTACCTCCAACGACGTGTGGGAATTATGGAAGATACAATTCAAGATTTGGGTGAGGACACAGCCAAATCATATCAAATGGCATGAGATTTATTGTAAAGGTAAGTTCTGCCTCATTAATAATGAAAAATTGATTACACATTTAAAAAATATAACTTAAAAAAACCAGAATTTATGGTAGATTTGCATTTCAATTGATAGAGTTTACTTCATTTGTGACAAAATTAGTATATTCCAGAATTGGTCTGATAATAAACATTACTGGAATACTTGTTAAAAATATGGATTCTCAGCCCTTCTATTCTAATATAGTGGCTCTAGAGCTCAGGTTTAATAATATCCTCACGTGATTCCTAGTAGGGATAGGAAACACTAGACCAGAGCTGGTTCTCAACTCCTGGGACACATTCAATTAGTTATCTGGGGAAGTTTTCAGGTAATGTGAATGCCAAGTCCTCCTCAAAGACCAATTAACAAGGGCTCTCTGGGACCTGGGCATTGAAACATTAAAGTAAAAATTCCAGGCCGGGTGTGGTGGCTCACGCCTGTAATCCCAACACTTTGGGAGGCCGAGGCAGGCGGATCACCTGAGGTCAGGAGTTCGAGACCAGCCTGGCTAACATGGTGAAACCCCATCTCTGCTAAAAATACAAAAATTAGCTGGGTGTAGTGGCAGGTGTCTGTAATCTCAGCTACTCGGGAGGCTGAGACAGGAGAATTGCTTGAACCTGGGAGGCGGAGGTTGCAGTGAGCTGAGATCATGCCTCTGTACTCCAGCCTGGGCAACAAAGAGCGAAGTTCTGTCTCAAAGAAAAAAAAATTCCACCTCTGTAGACTATGTTATTTCACATTACACACTGATGAGAAATAGATTAAATCATTATGTGAAAGATCCTGTGAATGATAGCTGGAATTCCAGGATAGCTAGAATTCTGGCTCCCTGAGAGCAGGAAACATCTGTGTCTGGTCACCTCTGTTCCCTTAGCCCTGGGCACAGTGCCTTCCACACATATTATGGATGTGCAGTTACTATGTATTGAGAAACTGGTTTCTGTTGGCTAAAATTTTAATTGGCTTCAAATGTTGAGCTCTTGCACAAACGAACTTTAACAACTGTACGTGAAATACAGTCCAACAATGGTTAAAATTAATACATATGTGATGATAGAGATGAACGATAGCTGGTGAAGCCAGGGGGGACTTATTCCAAGTTAGTTCAGGTGAGTCAGAGGGGGCTTTCCTCAAGAAGCCCAGAATAAGTGTCCATCTGAACAACCACTACTGAGTACCTTTGATCAGCAGCACATGTAGTAATCACCTTGAGGAGCGACCATCTCCACTCCCCAGGAATTGTATGGGATTGCAGCCAGGCTTAGAGGAATAGGACAGCAGAATCCTCTACCTCCACCTCCCACGCATCCATTCTGCACCTGGTCCTTGTCAAAGCTCACACTTATTTGAGTTAATTTTGGCTCAACTCCTCCTGCCCACATGTAATTCCTCTCCTATTTGTCAGCCGTAGCCAGTATGAGTTTGGCACTCTGAGACTGTCCTTTTATTGTGTGACCACAGTAGCACCTCATACGGTGCCAACCACACAGTCATGCCCAACTAATACTTGGCAATGATGAATATAATAGACAAAGAAGATGACCGGAAAAATATCATCTTTTGATAAATAGCAAAGGAAAAGGTAGTGATAGAGGACAGAGAAATGGCAGAAAGTTTTTATGTAGTTTTCATTTCTCCCTTTTATAGAAATGGTCAGATGTGAACACTTGGCTAGAACAAGTCTCAGCTGTGAGAGGAGATTGGCAGGCCAACTAGGACAGGCAAAGAGGTAATTAAAGAGTACCTGGAACGTCTGTGTACGGTGGAACTAGCAGAGCCAGATGACTAGCCGTGTAATGCAGTGGAAAGAGAATTGGATGAATCTTCAGAACACTCAGCCTCCATCTCAACTCACCTTACTTACTAATTGAGTGACCTTGGGACAGAAAGGCCTCTGAACCTTGCCCTCAATTCTTGCAGAACAGGGATAATATTACCTCCTTCATGGGGCTGTTCTACAGAGAAAATGAAATAAATCATGAAATACTATTTGGACCTAGGGAATATTTAACAGTTGCAGATGTCACTGCACAGCTGCCAGTCTTCGGTTTTGAGAAATCATGAAGGACAATTCTCTGCAAGATAGCAAGTGGAGTATCAGCTTACACTGATACCTGGGAAGCTACCGGAAAAAATCATTAAGCAATTAATTAGCAACAATTTAAAAGGACCAAGAAGTTGGAAAGCAACCCATATGGCTTTAAGATCAAATGGTACCTTTCCAATTTTGTTGCCCTCTCTAATTGAGGAACAGCCCAAAAGATAAGGTGGAATCCTGCATGATTGTCAAACTATCAGTGCAAGTTAAGTTGTTCAAAACTCTTAAGTATCATCTATTTATTTTTGGCATGATATATGTGATTATATTCATTAACAGGTAATATACTGTATTGTGTGCCCTGTGTTAGAGAATGGTAATGGGATGAGCAATGAGTTCAGGGATTTCATAAAATGTTGATCAATTTGCCAAGATTTCATAAGAGTTGATATGACTACACCACAGACTCTGAAATGGTGTTTTTTAATAACATTATCAAGAGCAAAGGAAATCAAGCTATTCGTAATTAGTTTTCTATGACAAAGTTGGAATGGCTGTGTCATTGTTTTACAAAATGTCAAAGTGCAGCAGAAGGAGAAGAAATCTTTCCTGTCTGGTGATTATTCATAGATCTGGGTGCCCTGAGAGCAGTATTTCTCCAAAGAGTTGCCTGCTAATCACCAATAGCTGACTCATCTGTGGAACTTGTTCAAAACGCAAGCCCCTAAGCCCCTTGGCAGGCTTACTGAATGAAAGCTCTGAATGTGAATTTTATCAAACACCATGGAGACTCTAACACTCATGGAAATTTGAGATCTGCAGAGAAAAATGGCATTATTCGATATGTAATAAGCATTCTTAATATGAATATGGCACAAATGATTGAGAATATCAATACTCAGATGAGTCTAAATATGAGTGGATTAGTCTAGAAAACTTTAGTCCAGAAAACTGAAATACATATCAGTGATTCTGAAACATTTGGAAGTGAGCCATTCAAAAGCAGAATAAATTTCAGTGGTGAAAGCAAGAGATATGTGGTCTGTGTGTCATAATTAGCTATTCCCTTGGATGGGTACTTTCCAGGTTACCTCCTCAGAGGATCTTCACTGCTTCTAGTTTTGTTTTGTTTTGTTTTAGTTTGTTTGCTCCTCCAGGTAAAGAATGCCATTTTAAAAATACTGATTCCAAGGCCCATCCCAGACTAGTTTAATCAGAATTTCTGCAGGTAGAGTTTAGGCAGTGGGAATTTTTAAGGATTGAGAACCGCCATGTAGATAAGCGGAGGTCAGCTATGGGAGGTGGCAAGGAGAGAGAGATAAACATGCTTTCTTGCTCAAGTATGCTTGGTTACAAAAATGGAACTTGAAAATAAGTTTAAACAAGTAAACCTGGGTTAGCAATGTTACTAACCACTTTCAGGGGGGCCAAACTGATTTTCTATTTGCTCTATGCTTGCATACATCTGAACCCTTCCTATTCAGCTTAATTAACCTTGCCAAGTTTAAGGTTTTCTTCTTGAATGGTTACAGTTTGAGAAGTCCTGACGCTGGCTTTCCTATTTTTATATTGATTATTTGATCTGCCTGAAGTCTAAGATGTGAGGATGTTTCCTGAGTGTCAACTCATTCTCTGTCGACCTGTCAGGAGGGTTCTATGCACAGTGCAATGCATGAGTCACTAAAGCCATCAGGTCTTTTTTATGACCAAGGTTGGGACGAGCTACCTGAAGGAGTTGGCAGGTCATGTTGGAAAGTTTTGTGATCCCCAGTTTGGTCATAACTATGTCTGCAGTAACGTTGATTTTGTTTTCTTATTATCGATTGATTGATTATTTCATCATTCAGCAAATTTACACTAAACATCTGAAATATTCCAGGCATTTTACTTCATACTGAATACAGTATATCAAGATATCATATCTAGCCCTTTGTTACTTCTTTTTTTTTTCTCCCTCATTCTTCTTCCTACCTCTTTTATCCCTCCTTCTACACAAACCTGCTTCTAACATTTGTGGGGCCTCGGGCAAGAATACAATGGAGCCCTGTCTAGTTTATGTCTAAGTATTTATAAGTCATAAGACAAGCTTGCAAACTGTTAAATAAAATATGTTCCATCTCCTACATTGACAAATATACCCTTATAATAAGTCAGAGCTAGGTTCAAATTTAGCGTTCTCAGATTCCTCAGAATTTTGAACTAGAATATGGTGGTTCTGGGGGAGTCCACATCCCGTACCCCAGATTCAGTTCCTTCCTTCTTCTTTCCTTACTACTGGCTCCTCCAATTCTTAGAGGGGCCTCACACACACTCAGGGGAGGTTCCAGTCCCGGGATCTGTGTCCATGGTCATTCCTGGGCTCCTGCTAAACAGCTGCTGCCTGGCAACCCCTGGAAGAGTGTGTACCAGTTTGGCTAGACTTTGGGAAGAGAAACCCTGGGAGAAGGACTACATAGGGCCTGGAAGTGGCTCGGGTCATTCAGGCAGGGAATTTATTTTATTTTATTTTTTGAGACTGAGTCTTGCTCTATCGCCCAGGCTGGAATGCAGTGGCACGATCTCAGCTCACTGCAACCTCCACCTCCTGAGTTCAAGTGATTCTCCTGTCTCATCCTCTGAGTAGCTGGGATTACAGGTGCATGCCACCACGCCCAGCACATTTTTGTATTTTTAGTAGAGACAGGGTTTCACCATGTTGGCCAGGCTGGTCTTGAACTCCTGACCTCAAGTGATTCACCCACCTCGGCTTCCCAAAATGCTGGAGTTACAGGCATGAGCCACCGTGCCTGGCCTGGGCAAGGAATTCTAAGGTCCTGTACTCCCAGAGCATGGACAGAGTGTGTGATGGATATAGGTTCCTGGTAGACATGTCCCCTTGGCTCTAAGGGGAGGGGTGCAGCTATAGCAGAGGGGGACCCATCTTAAACATGGCATCCTATAAAGCTAGGGTTCCTCTTACCTAGGTCTAGAGGTGGTTCTTCTTTTACTTGCTAATTTTACTAATTCAACATTTATTGAGTGTCTGTTAAGTACAAGGCATAATGGATACTATGTGAGTTCGTGCGGGAAAATGTAGAACGAGGGGAAGAGGAGGAAAATTCTTCTCTCCCTCTTCTAGCCTCATTTGTTTCTCCATTGGTATCCTCGGAGACTCGGCGCATCTCTTGGGCCATGCCCCTTTGAAGGTGTGTATCTATGTCCAATCTTTGTCATGAAGATGACAGGAAAGTGGGGACAACTGCATTTCCTGTCTAGGACTTTGTGGTGCTTGAGGACATTATTGGCCAGATCCTGTCCGTGTTAGGGTGAGGGCAGAACAGGCTGAGTGAGAGTTAAGCTGTGGCACATTGCATATATTACCTGTAAATAGGAGTTAGGCTTTATGCTTAATTTTGGGATTCTTTTGCATCCGTTCACATTATTCTGTAATAAATATGAATAAATTCATCTGTGTCAAAATCCAATTTTATTTCACTTTTTCCTTGATGGTGAGTAAATGGGGTTCAGAGGCAGTTAAAACTATTGACTTCTAGGCCCGATAATAAATATGTAAATTTATGCTAAGATGAAATCCAATTTAAAATAATTCCAGTGAAATTACATAGAGAAGTTAGCTTAAATGGGCATACTTTCTACCTGTCTCTTTGTATTTGGTGCTGTGTGGAAAGTGGAGCATCAAAGCCAAGGATTGTAACTCAAATTACACTGAACACACACAGGCACCTTCCAAACAACTTGGGCTTTTGCTAGGCTCTTAGGGGAGCTGTTAAGATTATGTTGTGCTTGTCGAAGAAGAAGGATACGTGGTAGTAAACCCCTCTAGGTCAACCTGAAACAGGGAAAGATAACTAAGGAAAAATACTGGTAAGTACTCCATGAAGAAGTGTACTTTAAGAATAAGGAAAGAAGGTTGGCAGTGAAAATCCTTGAAAAATTTGCTATGGGCTTTTGAGAGAGAAAAAGCATGAAGGAAGTGGCCTTTCAGAGAGCAAATCTTGGTGTAAATTGGATAGGAGATCTCTGGGGCTCTGTGCCTTGATTGCTTAACCTGGGTAATTGTACAGAAGGAAAACTTCCTGGGTATTTGTTGTTGAATAATGTAGTTTATCCTGCCGATTGAAAAATATCCAAACCAACACAAAATTGAATTTAAATTGTTTCCATATTAAGATCAATGGGACCATTTTTTAAGTTTACTGTGGTTTCTTTTAAATACATTTCAGCTCTTTCCATAAAAATGGCTCATTTGGCAATTGAAGGTAGGTAATTTGATTAAAATGACTAACATTCAAATGATCAAGATAGTAAAAAAAATTCATGTATTTCATAAAAAGCCTCATGGTACAGTCCAATTCTTGGAAATCATTAGCTAATGTTTTGGTGATCAAATAATAAATACATAAGTGGATTAAAGAAACATAAATGCAAACTCATCTAAATTTAATTTACTTTAGCTAAAATCTACATACACGTTTGAATATTGAATATTAATGATGTAAATATTTTAGGGAGAAAGCAGGAGTTTGAGAATAAACATAATACATTAATTATAAGTTTCTAAGAAGTTGTCCCCAAGTATCTTTTATTCTTCACTCATGGCTTTTGGTGGTACATTGCATACAAAATGACACTGTAAAACTCTCTCTCTCTCTCCCTCACTTTGTTTCCCCTAAACATTTTTTTTTCCTCTGAGCAGATAAAATCAGTTTAGAATGTGTACTCATAATTGCTGAACCCTCTTCTCCTGGGTCTTGGGGAGAGAGTGTTTTGAAGGATACCCATGGATGGTTCTAGAAGCACAAATTATGAAGAAGGAAGAGAACTTTCCATGTTCCCTTTTATTCTCCATCTAGAAGACTCAGCCTTTCTAATTATATTTCAGTTTACAATTTATACCATATCTACTATAAAGTATAATTTAATAGAGGGCATATATACCCTAAGACCATGAACATAGAACTAGAAAATCAATGTGTGAAGGAGAGAAAAGGCCTACTAATAACTTGGGTTAATACCATTGCAGTGCTAATATTGAAGCATGAACTCTAGATGTTATTTTCCAATTAGGTGAATTTGTGGATCTAGGCCTGCATCTAGATTAGGTCAACAAAATGAATGTTTTATTAAAGTTTTTTGGGGGGATACAAGTAAATGAAAATAACATTTAAGGGCAAATGAATTGTTTTGTGTTTTATTTTCATTGCCTGTATTCACACAAAATTATATTGTACCTGGAAGAAAATTTATGTTTTTAATGAAAGGGCTACACTTGGCCTGGGAATGGGAATAGTTATCTTCACAGGGTACTTTCTGTCTGGTGGTAAGATTCACTTAAAAATTCAATTGACTTGAGAAGTTCCTTGATATTTAATTAGATCAGCAAGGAGTAGCTATAATGCAGTCCTTCTCAAATTCACCTAGTGAAGTGCTAGAATAGCTAATGAAAGTGAATACCCATCTCCTGCTCTCCTCACCTCTGATCTCTACATCCTGTACCAGGTGTAGGGGCAGAGATCAAACGGGCTTACTTTATGTACAGTTAAATTTTTATCATTAACATTCACTCAAAACTTACATTCTATCTCATAAGATATCTGCCATTCTCTTGATGTTGATAATATCTTTTAATTTGACATCTAGTAATATTTTAAAAGTGTACCATGTTTACTCTGGTGCTTCTCATATCTTCAGAATCACCTTCAGTTCCCCCGAGGATACTCATACCACAATTGGAGGATCATTGTCTTGAAGGATAGTTCCATCAAGCTGTGATGATTTTGTAAAATGCTCTTTTTAACCCCAGGGATGGTGCTATCCTGGGAAATAATTTTCTGGAAGTACTTCGCTATGTTGGAGACACAAGGAACCATTTATCTCCGGAATCATCCTTTTCAACACTTGTCACTGCAGTTCTTCTGATTACATCATTTTTTTCTGTTCTAGTCTCAAAACTTTACAATTACTCTACTACAGGTTTATGATTGCTTCAGGGATACAGAACTCTAGAAATTGACCTTGCTTTACTGTCTTAATCATTTTTTTCCCTTCAACAACAATAACAAAAAATTATTGAGTTTCTTGTATTTCTAGGGCACACTCCTAGGGAAACAAAGAAGTACAAGGCATAATTCCTGCTCTTAACCTGCTATAGTAGAGAAGATAGATTATATGCCTGGAAAAATAAATAATTATAATAGGTAGCAAAGCATAAATGTTATATCATTTAATTTATTGTTTAATTCAACAAATGTATTCTAAATGCCTACTCTTGGGCAGGCATTGGGCAAAGCCATGGGGGAGATCCAAAGGAGAATAAGATATTCTTACATATGAACATAATCAAGTGTGACATAATTAACATAGTAATTAATGTAGTATGACCTACTAGGGAAGCACAAGAAGGAGTGGCTAGCTCCTTTGGAGAATCTGTGGAAGTGAGAAGGTTGTCACTGTTTCTCTGGGTGCATCCATTGTATTTTGGCACCACTTTCTTTCTTTTCCACAGTCCATCACAGGAATAATTCTCTCCCCACTTTCTTGGGACTTTGCCCTCTTTGGACAGGTTCGCCTCTTTGCTTTCTTAGCTATTAGGCTTGGGCTACTGAATGGGAATTTCGCCAGTGCAAATACATGAAACCGGAACTCTGTTCTCCAATTGTCAATGCTGCCAGAAGTCCTTGAGACATCTCATATATATTCCCTCTTCTATGCTCAACAGCAGCTAGTACAAAGTTTCACAGTTTCCCTCAATTCAGCCTCAGCTCCTCCATCAGCAGATAATGTCTCCTTTTGCTTCACAAAGAAAATTTTGGAGCCATTAACATGCAATACCATCAATTTCTTGTCTTCTTTCTAAATGTTCATGCTCCCAGCTCAAAGCCTTTGAACCAGTTGTTCTCTTTACCTGGATCTCTCTTTTCCCTGATATCTGCATGGCTAACTCACCTTTCTTTTTATGTCTTTGGTTACTTGTCATCTTTTCAATGAGGCCCACCCTATTTAAAATCCCATTCCACTCTCTCCACACACACAGTCTAGCTGCCTTATCCTGTGGCAAACACCACTTTCTAATGTACTCTATAATTTGCTTATATCCTATGTCTGTTCTTTGCTGGAAAATAAATGTCATTGGGGTAGAGAACTTTGCTTCATTTGCCATTGTAACCTAAGAACATAGATAAGTATTAGGCTTATTGTATACGTTCAATAAATATTTGTTAAATGAAAGTTGCATCTCTACACATTTTAACATTCTTTTCTCCTATCTAATAAAAGAGAGATCCCTTTTTCTGTTAAGAATAATTTCTCTTACCTCTGTTCCACTTCCTATTCTCTCTAGATTTTTAGGGATGTAGGCCCACCAATTACCCAACCTCTTCACCTTTCTTGCTCCTCTCCAACAATACATACATATTTTTTCAGTCTCTCATTAAAAAAATCATCCTCTCCAGTCTACATCTTTTCTCTAGCACCCTACAATTAAACCTCTTAAAAGGAGAATCCTCACTTATTGTGGCCACAGCTTCACTTCCTGTTTACCCTTTGGCCAATTTCAATCTGACTTTACCATCTGATGGTCAGAAGAATTGTTTCTATGAGAGATATCAGTGGCCTTCTGTTAAATCAGGTCCCCTCGTGGGGGTCCTACATCACACACAGCTTCCTCCATAGTGCATTCTATTGGAATCAAGGGCTTTGTTGTCTTACCAACTGGACTTTTATTTTTTCACACATTCTTTTTTTATGTATTCCGTAAGTAACTCTTTTGAATGTTAACATGTACAGACACGAAAAGAGATCCTGAGGACCTACTGGCAAACTCATACAAAGGTTTTGCTGCATGTACTTTATAGTCTTGTGGAAGAAGCAGGCATTAAACAAATAAGCTAATAAACACTTGGAAAAATCAGAACTTTCATCACTGTTTTGAAGAAAACTTACATGGGTGCTGTAAGAGTGCTTAATCAGAGAATTGGACTTTGACAAAAGACTTGAAAGAGATTTCCCTGGGAATGGAGTGTGAGGGCTGAGAAGTAAGGCAGATCAGGAGTCTGTTAATCAAAGATTCATGCATGATGGGAGGAAAAGCACAGTAAAGAAGTCCTGAAGTTGGAGGGAGCATGGAAGGCTTGAGAACAAGGGAAAGCTAGTGTGGCTGGAGCCCAGAAGAGTAGGGGAGCAATGGCACAGGTGAGGCTAGTGACGTAGCTGGGAGGCCACATGACACCATGATTTTTAGAACAGATTGAAGATTTGGGTCTTTAATACTAAGAATATATGGATGTCTTTATGATGGTGGCTGTATCTTTCCATATCTTTACCCCAAGCCATTAGTTCAGGGCAAGAATCAGCATAGTATCTCACTATATATTTATCAAATGGAGGACATTTGAATTTTCTTTCTTTCTTTCTCTTTCTTTCTTTCTTTCTTTCTTTCTTTCTTTCTTTCTTTCTTTCTTTCTTTCTTTCTTTCTTTCTTTCTTTCCTTCTTTCTTTCATCCTCTGTCTCTCTTTATTTCTTTCTCTCTCTTTCTATCTCTTTCTTTTTCTGGAGACAAGGTCTCACTCTGTCACCCAGGCTGGAGTGAGGTGGCACGATCATAACTCACTGCAGTTATCTCCTGGGATCAGAGGATCTTCCTGCCTCAGCCTGCGGAGTAGCTGAGACTACAGGCACATGACACCAAACTCTGCTAGACACACACACATATACACACACGCACACACAAACAGAGAGAGAGAGTGAGAGAGAGAGTGAGAATGAGAGAGAGAGATTGAGAGAGAGATTGGGGTCTTTTTATGTTGCCCAGGTTGGTCTGGAACTCCTGGCTTCAAGTGATCATCCTGCTAAAGCTTTGGAATTATGGGTGTAAGCCACTGATCCCTGGCCCTGAAGTAAGTCTTAAATTGTGAATATGATTGGCCATGAAGAAGAGGTGAAGGAGATTTCTTTGCCAAGGAATCAGTGGTTAAAGAAACACAGAGGTATGAAAAATATATTTTGCATTGGACATAGAGCAAGGGGTTCAACATGATTAAATTGGTGGTGGGAGCCATGCAGAAAGAGATTAGACATGAGGGGACACAAGGGGAAAGAGAGCAAGGGTACTGAAAGAAATGTTACAGAATTCAAGGGAGGCTGAGATCACTGGGGGCCAGAGCAGTCAGGAAAATCATTTCAGAATTGTAGCATTTTCGAGGTTTGATGACGATCTAAATTTGTTTGAAAGGATAGCTAGACCTTAGACAGGCAGAGAGATATGGGAAAGCATTCTCAACATGGGAAATGAAATGAATTATGGCTCGGAGGCCAGAATATACTGGAATTCTTCCTTTTCTAGTAAAAGCTGTGTCCCTCTTTAACCTTTATGCATATTTCATCATTTTTTTCCTCCCTCTGGTCCATTTCCCATAATGAATTGTGTGGGGAAAAAAGTCTTTACCAAAAATTTGCCTAAATCTTAAAAAAAAGAAAGAAAAAACCTAAAGAGAGCATTTTACTTTTGCTAGGTATTTAGTTTGACTGAAAGTGACTTAGAAAAAAAATGGGAGAAGTGACCATTTTTGTTCATAAATGTAGACTAGCTAATATATTTCGAGCTGCATGGTATTTTGTTTATTAAGCTCACTGTCAGCCTTTTGTGTTGCCAGCTGAAGTACAGTAATATGATTTTGTTCCAAATTTTACACTTTGCCAAAGGTCTGTTTCTCAGCTGCATTTTGGGAACAGCTGTCAGCCCCAAGCAATCTGATTGCTTTTCATGAATGATAAATCACTTCCCTGTACGCTGATTTGTTTAGGTACAATAGGAGGAGACATCTTTCTGCCTAGTTTGTTAACAGAGGAAATGGTAGGATGAGGATGGAGGGGGAGAAGTGAGAAAGAATTAGTGGGCATTTCCTTAGTACTTAATGTCCAATTAATGTTCATTTCATTTTGATTGAACACTGGGAAGAAATAGTCTTTATTAGCTGTTCTGAAGGCAGCAGAAAAAACCAATGATCCTTTCTTTATTAGGAGCTGTTATTAATTTACCACTGGACTTTCTGTTTGAAAAAAAAATAGATTTTCTTGGATCAAACAGTCTTCTGTTTAAAAAATTGCCCATACAAATTGTAAGGGTTAAAAGCATGTTAGAAGTTAGGAAGAGATACCTCAAGTTTCATTAAAGTATCCAATTAGTGAGATTCAGCAGTCCATGAAAATATTTATCACATTCCCAGCTCAGCTAAGACCTTATCTGCTCCAATTTTCCTTGCACAAAAATCACAGAAATCTACATTTGCTGCTTCACATTCTAGAGAAACAGGTGAAAATGGAGGGGGAGGGAGCATCTCATTTTTCAAATGTTATGTTTGCTGCTTGAATTTTAGTTTTGGAAAAGGATTTTGAGGTGAGAAGAAAGGGAATTCAAGTCTTTCCTTTGCCTTGAAGTTCGTTCATAATGGTGTTGTCTCTGTTTCTGGTGAGCTACTGTCAACTCCTGTCTGGGAGATCCTGCCAGGTCTTTTCCTTGAATACAAGAAAATATATTATATTTCTTATATTCCTTGAATATAAGAAATACATTATATTTTCTTATATTCCTTGAATGTAAGAAAGGAAATTTGCAAATTAAAGATTTTTGCTAAGAACAGAAAGTGGCCCACAATGGCGTCATAGTATGTTTTTGGCCCTCAAATTGTAAAAGTGTTCCTCTTCTTTGGAAGCAGGCCTTACTGTGTACCCTGTTCTCTCAATTTCTGTGTGTCCCTGGCCTCTGTAGGGCTGCTTGGGGGCTGGCAGCCAGGCTGGCTCGATGCGATCAGATGACACTGAAAACCGATTGGAATCATTTCTCAGCTCGATGTCAGCAGGCCGGGCACTTAATGCAGGATGCACTTTTATTTTAATAAGTAATTTATTTAATGAGCCGACAATGGCAAAATGTCAAATGTAGAGACTTCGAGGATGAATAACACAATTACAAGGAGCAGGAAGTCTACTAGGCTTGCAATATTCGGTGACTTCAGAAAGGACACTCCTTGAGCTGGTTTCAAAATCAGTTGGCAACTGATCTGAAAAAGGATCTTTGCCGTTAGTCTTGAGAAAAGTAATGCTGCCCACATCAAGTTTTAGAGTTAGTAATATGAGAATGGCAGGTGCCAGGTGTAGACTGTGGGGTAACATGGGGGGTGGTCCTATTTTGTGAGGAGAGTGAGGCAGGAGCCATACAGCTGGCCCCACGGAACATGCTTCCACCTGCCCATCTAGTCAGTGTGCGGAAGGGAGAGAGGAGCAGAGCCCTCCACTAGGTGGCAGTGACTCGTTTCCGCTATCAATTAGGGAAGTGTCCTGGGGTGACTCATTTTAGACTCAGATATTAGTTGTCTCATGTTATACAGACAGACCTGAATTGGAAGAGATTTACCTTCCTTTTCAGATACTGAGATAGGATTTTTCCTAACATAATATCCTCTCCAGTGTACAAGTTGTGTTCATTAATTCCTCACTGCTGGCTCTGATTGGCTATGAGTTCAAATCCTACGGAAGTGATGTCAATTAACCTAAAGATAGACTATCAAGTTTTATAGTAATTCTATTGATCCAACCTTAATTTGATAATTATCTATTGAGTACCCACTAGGCAACAGGCACTATTTAAGTCAACGGACATATAGCAATGACACCACAGGGTTTTAAAAAAGTCCCTGTTATCCTAAAGCTAACTTTCTATTAGCTTATTGAAAATGATATTTTTCAATGTGAAGGCGCTAACTCACATTTGGAATGGGTGTTCCTTCTAGGAATCTGTATCAAAATTATCATTTGTACTTTTTACCTGATGGAAAGTTGTATTGTGAACTGTGCTATGGCTGATGTGTTTATCTGGTGTATTCTTCAGTTATTCCAAGTAGTTTCTATGTCCTATTTTAGAATTTAATTAAAATTCATATGGTTTTATTCTTCCCTTCTGACTCTGGAGGGCTCTGCAATATGCTTGTAATCCTTTCTAGGCCCACAGCAAGGAGGAAAACCTGTTTCTACTTGAAGCTGGGGTTCTGTGCTGAACTTGTTCTGTGTTGTCTCCCTCCTGGCAATGGTATGTAACTGTGAGATACTGATTTGCACACAGTGCTGTCTGGCTTTGCTTCTAAAAGGAACAATGTGCATGGCTGGTCTCTGATTGATGTGTGGGGGCTGCCATTTGGGGGCATAAAACACTTTAGTTTCCATCCTGCTTAGAATTCTAAGGCTCAGTGGCCAACATCTGCCATCCTTCACTTTGAAATTTTTAAATTACCTTTTAAAAAATGATTATAATGGTAATATTATTTGTTATTAAAAATTTAGCAAATATAAAAAGTATAATAAAGAAAATAAAAGTAACTCATAATCCAATGGCTGAGTTAACCATCATTAGCCTTCTATTTGCATATATTTTATAATACATGCACTTTTAGATCCTGCTTCTATTTTGTCCTCAGCAGCCTATTGTGAGAATAGTCTCAATATTATTAAAAATCTTTAAAGATCAAATTTTAATGGCTGCATAGTATTCAATCATATAGTTTTATCACAGTTTATTTAGCCAATACCTTGTTGTTGGATGTAATTTCTAATTTATTTCTCCTTAAAAATACTGTGGGTAATAGTCATATGATAGATTTCGAATCTCTCTCTAAGGAATTCCTTAAGAAAAATTTCGAGTAATAAAATTATGGGATTAAATGACATGAACTTTCTAAGGCTTTTGACACATATCACCTAATGGTTTGGAAACTGTACTCTTGCATTCACATTTCAGAAAATGCATTAACATTTTAGAAAAATCTTCGTCAATTTGTCAGGCAAAAGAAGTATCTCACTCTTGTTTTCTTTTCTAGTTGTTAGAATTCTAGTGAGATTGAACATGTATTTCATGGGTTTATTGGGCATTTATTTGTCTTTTATTCTATGTATTGTCTCTTCTTTATTTTTCTACTGATGTGTGCCAGAAAGAATATGGGCTCTCAAAGATGTCCATAATCTTGTCCCTGAACATGTGAATATATTTGCTTACATGGCAAAAGGGACTTTGCAGATGTGATTAAATTAAAGACCTTTAGATGAGGAGATTATTCTGAATTATTTAGATGGAGTCATTATTGCTGGGAGACAGGACAGTTGGAGTGAGAGCAGGAGAGTTGACAAAGGAAGCTGAGGTCACAGGAGGGTGATTTGAAATATTACGTTGCTGGCTTTGAAGATGGAAGAAGAGGCTGTAAGGCAGGAAAGGCAGGCGGCCCGCGGAAACTGGGAAAGGGAGAGAAAGGATTTTCTCCTAGAGCATGGAACAAGCTAGCCGTGTTGAAATCTTGACTTTAGCTCAGTGAGAATGCTTTCAGACTTCTGACAGCCAGGAATGTAAGAGGATAAATTTGTGTGGTGTAAGCCACTAAATTGGTGATAATTTGTTACAGCAGCAGTAGGAAAGAAAACACAGAATGTTCTTTTTTTTAAATAATATGTGAATATTTTTATATGCAGTAAAGTCATTAACTTGTCATATATATTGCAAAATTTTTTTGAAGGTTGCCATTTGCTTTTAAATAATTTTACGGTGTTTTCTGATACAGAGTTTTGTTGTTAACTTTTAAAATATCCTTGATGGTACATTAGATAAGCTTTATTTCAGTGATATACAAATTTTAAATATTATGCAGTTAAATCTATGTATCTTTTCCTTGGTGACATATTCTATTGCTTTTAAATCAGTTTTATAATCACCAGTGTTACTTCCAACATTTTTATGGTATGTGATTTTTCATTTATCATTCTTCATTAAGTTTTTATATATTTTTAGTCCTATTTTAGGACTATCTAGTCTTTCCTATTAATCTGTCAAGGCCTGTGCTATTACTACATCATCTAAATTATTGTAGTTTCATAAAAGTTTTTATGTCTAGTAGCTAAACCCTTATTCATTACTCTTTTCTTTAATTTTTTAAAAGCTGGTCTCAATGTTTTATTTTTCTAGATGAATCTTAGAATCATTAAGACAAGTTGAAAAATTTTATTGGTATTTGAATTTTAAATTTGCAATAAATCTATAAATTAATTTGGAAAGAATGGCATCTTTTTAATATCAGCTCTTACCAGGGAAGAACATGGTGTTTTTCCATTTATAAAAATTAAAGAAATATATTTCTATAAAGTTTGGTCATTTCATTGATGTAATCTCAGATGTTATTCAATAAGATCAGTTCTGGGCATTTTAGATGTTGTGTTGCTATTGGGATTAGAATGTTTTCTTCATAGAACTTGTTAACTAATTTTGGCTAATATATTGGAAGGCTTTCCACTTTTGTAAACATGTCTTGTGCTTTACTGAACTTTTGCTATTTATGTTTTCAGTATTTTTTTGATATATAAGTATATCACATGCAAGTGGTGGTGGTTTTATTTTCTACATCCTAAAGTTTACCCTTTCTTTTGATTTCAAAATTTTAAAGTACTGACTAGACCTTCCAGAACCATGTTGAACATTAACAGTAAAACAATGTGTCTTCATCGTATTTATCAGTATAGTGCTGGCTATTGTAAGATTGGCCTTATTTTTCATTTTAAGGAATTATTCTCTTCCTAGTTTAAAGCATGGATTGAAATTATTTGAGTTTTCATTTTTTTTCCAATTGGATCTGTGGAACTAATATATGAATTATTTTCTGAATGATAAACTCAATTTATATTTCTATGATAAACTTTACTTTGATTATTGGACATTCTTTGCAATACAGTATAGAATCTAGTTGGTTTGTTTTTTTAAAAAAATTAGGATTATTGAATCAATAGTTACAAATAAAACAAAACTATAGTTTTAATATTTTTTTCCATCAGATTTTATTATGGGAGAGTGTTTAGCTACCTAAAATATATTGGGTGCTTTACAGTTTTTTTGTGTTTCCTGGAGCTTACATTGGATGAGGACTTGAAAGAACTCACCCATAAAACTAGCTGCTTTGGGCCATTTTCAGAAGTTACTTTTTTTTGAAGTTATTCAATTTTTTAATGATTTCTTCTAAATATATTTCCTTTAAGTCATTTATTTATTTATTTGTTTTACAGTATTATCATTTCATTGAGATCTAGTTAAATGAGACTTCCAAAGAAAGATTATAGTGGCTATGTTTTCAATTTTCCTAAGATGGAACATAACTGCTACAATTCTAGAGGCAGAGGAGAGAAGTTGAACTGGTTGAAAAGGGCTGGTATTGAGGTGAACGTAACACTTTCTTTTCTTTTCTTTTTTTTAAGTTCAGGGGTACATGTGCAGGATGTGCAGATTTGTTACATAGGTAAACATGTGTCATGAGGGTTTGTTGTACAGATTATTTTATCACCCAGGTATTAAGCTTAGTATTTATTAGTTGCTTTTCCTAATCCTCTGCATCTTCCCACCCTCCACCCTCTGGTAGGCCCCAGTACATGTTGTTCCCCTCTATGTGTCCCTGTGTTCTCGTTATTTAGCTTCCACTTATAAGTGAGAATATGCGGTATTTGGCTTTCTGTTCTCGCATTGGTTTGCTAAGAATAATGGCCTCTAGCTCCATCCATGTTCCTACAAAGGACATGAGCTCATTCTTTTTTATGGCTGCATAGTATTCCATGGTGTATATGTACCACACTTTCTTTATCCAGTCTACAATTAATAGGCATTTAGGTTGCCTAAATGGCATGCCTAATAGGCATGCATATGTCTTTATGATAGAATGATGTATATTCCTTTGGGTATATACCCAGCAATGGGACTGCTGGGTCAAATGGTAATTTTGTCCTTAGGCCTTTGAGGAATTGTCACACTAATTTATGCTCCCACCAACAGTGTATAAGCTTTCCTTTTTCTCTGCAATCTCACAAGCCTCTGTTAGTTTTTGACTTTTTAATAATAGCTATTCTGACTGGTGTGGGATGATATCTCATTGTGGTTTTGATTTGCATTTCTGTAATGATCAGTGACGTTGAACTTTTTTTTTTATATGGTTTTTGGCCACATAAATGTAATACTTTCAAATAATTGTAAAACTCACCTTATCAATTTTTATATTCTCTATGCTTTTTACATTTACTTACATGCGGTCTAAATTTCTAAAATTGTGTTTGTTACAATTTTTTCCCAATGAATCAGCTCTTGGATTTAATTTATAATTTTAATATGATTCTGTTTACTAATTTTGTTATATTTGCTTTTATTATTTCCTTTATACTAGATGAGTTTTTTGTTGCATACTTTCTAATGGCTTGATTTTAGTATTTAACTAATTTCAAACAATAATAGGAGCACTCTGAGTTGAGTTGAATGCTTAAGGTAAAGGATGGGGGCAGGGGTAGCTAAAGATATCAGCTTGGAAGGCTAGTATATACAGGATCAAGGAGGGCCATGCATGCAAAAACAGAAGCTTTATTTTGAAAAGCCTCTGTTTTTGTAGGAATCGCTGGATGTTAGTGGTTGTACAGCTAGAATAAGTTATATACTGTATGAACAATTTTACCCTAGAGGGTGCCCAGAGTCCACTTGCCTGTAAAGACAATCTGTGCTGATGAACCCAGTCTTTGATCATAAAGTATTTGCAGAAGAGTTGCTTAAAGTGTTATGAATGGGGCATCATCCTAGGGGCAACCCAGAACATGCAAGAGGAGCTGAGAAACTTTGAGCATTTGGTGACAAAAGCCAACTAAGTATGTAGTAGCCATTCAAAGAATAAATATAGTAGAATTTGGGATAAGCAGAAAAAGCTTTCTGGAGGCAGAATTTGAGATGAGTCTGAAAGGAGGTAGAAGTTAAGAGCTCAGTAATACACGCAAAAGATTTGGAGGGCAGTGTGGAGACAGTCTAAGAGATGGGATTGTACATTGTGGATGATTAGAGAATGAGTTGAGCATAGCCGGAGCATATTAAGTTTATGGAGAACCTGAAAGTCAGTAGAGTTGGCACTGTAGTGGTAGTGCAGTCAATGGTAGGGAACCATTGAAGGTTCTTGAATGGGGAGTGATCCAATGAAAGATTCTTTTCACATGCATGTATTCAGGCTGGATTGGAGTGGGGAGACCTGACCTTGAAAATCAGATCATGCGTAAAGTGGTAAGGGTATGACCTTAGTGACCATTGGAATACAAATGAAAGGGTGATTCTGAGAGGTTCCAGATGGAAAATCAGAGAACCATGGGGGAAGATTAGACATCTCTCAGTTTTGATTCTTAAATACTTAAAATCAAATGGTTGTAAAAGGGTTCTATTTAAGATGAAATACAGTGTATTGAATTTTTAGCCTCATGAGTTTGAGGTTGTGGCTGGACATCCACTTGGGATGCCTGGAGTTGGTTGGAAACGTGAAACTAATGTGCATAGGAATAGGGGCGAAAGAGTTGGGTTTGACCAGAACCAGGACTTGGATGAGTCCATCAAAAGGATAAATGCAAATGAAGAAGATCAGAGGACACGGTCTTATGGAGATAAAACACACTTTTCGAGATGCTGGAGATTAAATTCAATATGTATAAGCTTCAATGAGGGTGGGAGTTATTACGTGGGAATTGAGGCCAGTAGATATAAAATAACATGTTGGGTTAGTTGTGCAGCAAAAGGAGAGATGTGCTGCTTGAAAGAAAGTAAAAAGGATTAAGTGAACAATAAAAACATTAATGATAACAATAATAATGATAGAAAAGGTTTTATTTAGTACAAACATCAGGTTGTATTTGAAGATATGCAAGGAAAGGCAGAAAGAAGTTATACAGAGAAAGAGATTTAAGTGCAGGAGTAAATTTTAGTCTTTCTCTGAAATATATTATCCATACTAAACTGAATACATTAATCAAATTGAACAAACTGAACTTGGTAGAAGTTAGGATAAAAAACTGGAATTAGTCTCATCTCAGAATAGTATGTTCAAGGTGGTATTAAAGGCCTATTCAATATTAGTTAGCATGTAATATCCAAAAGCAAAGGAGTTGGCTACTGATGACAAATATGGACCAAGATCACTTTAAGAAGTTGTAGGATGGTTAAAATCCAGGGTTAATCTCTTCTAAAGAATAAGGATAGTTTTATCAATATTACTGACTGGTTGGCCCTTCAGTAAATGAAATCTGTGTGTCTTTGAAGTTTTTAAATCAAAGTGACTTTGATATAAGGTTCTTTGGAATAATTGAAAAAATAATGGCTTTTTTCATTTTTTTTTCTCTTGAGTTGTTACTTGGAATTTGCATACTTCTTTCAGAGCAATAAAATTTAATCTAAAGTTCAAGGTAGCTATTTATATTTTATTAAATCCTTAAGTTTAAGATAATATTTCTTGGAGTGGTGATTTATATATAGCTGAAAATTTTACAGGGAAGAATCAGTTACATAGGACGTTTTTTCTTTTTTAATGTGGTGGTGGGGGTGGGGGGAGGTTAGAAAGCCCTGGGAGAAACAAAGTAGAAAGCCATTTTTGTTTCTAATCAGAGAAAAGAAGAATAAAAATATAGATGTCAAGGTGTGATTTCAAAAACCTTGCCCTTGCTTATGCTAAGGAGGAGGGTGAGGAGCTGGAGGACTGAAGTTAGACATAGGGTGAGGGTGCTTGGAAATCAGGTTACTTAGGAGGACACCAGTGTGAAGATCAGAGTGTGGAGATGCCTAAATGAGAACAAAGAGAGACTGACAAGGAAGAAAGAGAAGGACCCAGGAAGAGTCTGTAGGAGTCCCCTGAACTGGTCTAATAGGGCTCTTTTGTGCAGAGCCATCTCTGAAAGCCCAAGGCCTTCACAGTTACTCTCTACATCAGGGGTCACCAACCCCCAGGTCACAGACTGGTACTGGTCTGTGGCCTGTTAAGAACCAGGCCACACAGCAGGAGGTGAGCAGCCTGCAAGCAAGAGCATTACCACCTGAGCTCCACCCCTGTCAGATCAGCAGCTACATAGGAGTGTAAACTCTATTGTGAATAGTGCATGTGAAGGATCTAAGTTGCCCACTTTTTATGAGAATCTAATGCCTGATGATCTGAGGTGGAGCAGTTTCATCTGGAAACCATCCTCCCCAATACCCGCTTCCTCCATGTCCCCCACTCCTCTGTGGAAAAATTGTCTTCCACAAAACCGGTCCCTGGTGCCAAAAAGGTTGGGGACCATTACTCTACAGTGTTAAAGACCTACCATATGGAAGCCATCATCTGAGTAGCATAATATAGTCCCTATAGCTGCCAAAGAAACAGTCTTTCTTCAAGTAGAAATGTATTTTCTCTTAAACACAGCATAATATTCTTTCTCTAGAAATCTTTCTTATTAGGCTCAATTTTGCTCTCTGATATGCTTTGGCTGTGTCCCCACCCAAATCTCATCTTGAATTTCCACGTGCTGTGGGAGGGACCTGGTGGGTTGTAATTGAATCATGGGGCAGGTCTTTCCTGTGCTGTTCTTGTGATAGCGAGTAAATCTCACAAGATTGGTGGTTATTATAAGGGGAAGTTTTCCTGCACAAGCTCTCTTTGCCTGTTGAAATCCATGTAAGATGTGATTTGTTCCTCCTTGCCTTCTGCCATGATTGTGAGGCCTCTTCAGCCATATGGAACTGTAAGTCCAATTAAACCTTTTTCTTTTGTAAATTGCACAGTCTTGGGTATGTCTTTATCAGGAGCATGAAAAAGGACTAATACAGTATATTGGCACTAGTAGAGTGGTGCGCTGCTGAAAAGATACCTGAAAATGTGGAAGCAATTTTGGAACTGTGTAACAGGCAGAGGTTGGAACAGTTTGGAAGGCTCAGAAGAAGAGAGAAAAATGTGGGAAAGTTTGGAACTTCCTAGAGACTTGTTAAATGTCTTTGACCAAAAGCCTCATAGCAATATGGACAATAAAGTCCAGGCTGAGGTCGTCTCAGATGGAGATGAGGAACTTGTTGGGAACTGGAACAAAGGTGACTCTTGTTATGTTTTAGCAAAGACACTGGCAGCATTTTGCCCCTGCCCTAGAGATTTGCGGAACTTTGAACTTGAGAGAGATGATTTAGGGTATCTGGCAGAGGAAATTTCTAAGCAGCAAAGCATTCAAGAAGTGACTTGGGTGCTGTTAAAGGCATTCAGTTTTATAACGGAATCAGAGCATAAACGTTCAGAAAATTTGTAGCCTGACAATGTGATAGAAAAGAAAAACCCATTTTCTCAGGAGAAATTCAAGCTGGCTGCAGAAATTTGCATAAGTAACAAGAAGCCAAATGTTAATTGCCAAGACAATGTAGAAAATGTTTCCAGGGCATGTCAGAGGTCTTCATGGCAGCCCCTCCCATCACAGGTCCAGGGACCTAGGAGAAAATGGTTTCATGGGCCCTGCCTAGGGTCCCCATGCTGTGTGCAGTCTAAGGACTTGGTACTTTGTGTCCCAGCCACTCCAGCCATGACTAAAAGGGGCCAAGGTGCAGCTTGGGCTGTTACTTCAGAGGTAGAAGCCCTAAACCTTGGCAGCTTCCACGTGGTGTTGAGCCTGCTGGTGCACAGAAGCCAAGAGTGGAGGTTTGGGAACCTCCGCCTAGATTTCAGAAGATGTATGGAAATGCCTGGATGCCCAGGCAAAAGTTTGCTGCAGGGGTGGGGCCATCATGGAGAACCTCTGCTAGGGCAGTGCAGAAGGGAAATGTGGGGTTGGAGCCCCCATACAGGGTTCCTACTAAGGTGCTGCCTAATGGAGCTGTGAGAAGAGGGCCACTGTCCTCCAGACCCCAGAATGGTAGATCCACTGACAGGTTGCACCACGTGCCTGGAAAAGCTGCAGACACTCAATGCCAGCCCATGAAAGCAGCTGGGAGGGAGGATGTGCCCTGCAAACCCCCAGGGATGGAGCTGCTCAAGACCATGGGAACCAACCTCTAGCATCAGTGTGACCTGGATGTGAGACATGGAGTCAAAGATCATTTTGGAGCTTTAAGATTTGATGCCCCAGTGGATTTTGGACTTTCATGGGGCCTGTAACCTCTTTGTTTTGGCCAGTGTCTCCGTTTGGAATGGCTGTATTTTATCCAATGCCTGTACCCCCATTATATCTAGAAAGTAACTAACTTGCTTTTGATGTTACAGACTTATAGGCAGAAGGTACTTGCCTTGTCTCAGATGAGACTTTGGACTGTGGACTTCCAAGTTAATGCTGAAATGAGTTAAGACTTTGGGGGATTGTTGGGAAGGCATGACTGGTCTTGAAATGTGAGGACATGAGATTTGGGAGGGGCCAGGTGTGGAACGATATGGTTTGGCTCTGTCCCCACCCAAATCTCATCCTGAATTCCCATGTCTTGTGGGAAAGGCCTGGCGGGAGGTAATTGAATCAGGGGGGGCAGGTCTTTCCCATGATATTCTCATGATAGTGAGTAAGTTACATGAGATCTGATGGTTATTATATGGAGAAGTTTTCCTGCACAAGCTCTCTTTGCCTGCTGCCATCCACAGAAGATGTGACTTGCTCCTCCTTGCCTTCTGCCATGATTGTAAGGCTTCTCCAGCCACGTGGAACTGTGAGTTCTCCATTAAACCTTTTTCTTTTGTAAATTGCCCAGTCTCAGTATGTCTTTATCGTAGTGAGAAAATGGACTGATACACTCTCCAATCTGGAAATAGTCCTTACAGAAAAGAGTGATTTCATTGGGCCTGTCCAGATTCATTTTTTTTTTCTTTTTCTCAAAGGAGCCCAAATGAAAACACAAGAACCTGTCTCAATGCAGACTGATTCTTCCTATGCTGCTGGAAGTTGTTTAGAATAAGACTATGAGGAAACGTTGGGCATATATGCTATGCTGCTCCTCCGTTTGTGGGATGTTCTCAAGTGAACCAAGGTTCCTGGTTCACTGCCAGTGTAGTTCCCTAGGGTCATGTAGCAGAATAGAAAGATATTTTCTGTCATCTTTGAAATTTTGCAGTGAACTTTCTTCTATGGGTTTAGCAAATCCATTGTCTTGACTGTGAAAATACCTAGGCTTGCTTTAGGTAAATTAGATATTTTGGAAAAATTATAGAACAAACTGGAGAGGAAGGACAGTGAAATGGTTAGGGTGTGGAATCTAGAGTCAGACTAACTGGATTCACCTCCCAGAGCTACCACTAACCAGCTGGGTGACCTTGGACAAGGGCTGAACCTTTCTGTACCTCATTTCCTCATCCATTAAATGGAGATGATGATAATGTGATAATATCTATCCCATAATGTAATATATGATATTACTAAAATAATAATAAAATAGTAATAATATTTATAATTTTTTGGCTGATTAAATGAATTGGTATATGTACAAAAATCAACTCAAGATGGATCAAAGACTTAAAGGTAAAACCTAAAACTATAAAAACTCTGGAAGACAACCTAGGCAATACCATCCTGGACATAGGAATGGGCAAAGATTTCATGTCAAAGACACTAAAAGAAATTGTAACTAAAGCAAAAATTGACAAATGAGATCTAATTAAAGGACTTCTTCACAGTAAAATAAACTATCAATAGAGTAAACAGACAACCTACAGAATGGGAGAAAATTTTTGCAAACTATGCATCTGACAAAGGTTTAATATCCAGCATCTACAAGGAACTTAAATCTACAAGAAAATCCCAAACAACCCCATTGAAAAATGGGCAAAGGAAATGCACAGACAATTTTCAAAATAAGAGATAAAAAAAGAGATATGTGGCCAACAAGTGTATAAAAAAAAGCTCAACATAGTTGATCATTAGAGAAATGAAAATCAAAACCACAATGAGATACCATCTCACACTGGTCAGAATGGCTGTTATTAAAAAGTCAAAAAACAACAGATGCTGGCAAGGTTGCAGAGAAAAAGGAATGCTTATACACTGTTGGTGGAGTGTAAATTGGTTCAATCATTGTGGAAGACAGTGTGGCAATTCCTCAAAGTCCTAAAGACAGAATTACTCAAAGGAATATAGATCATTCTATTATAAAGACACATGCATATGCATGTTCATTGCAGCACTATTCACAATAGCAAAGGCATGGAATCAACATAAATGCCCATTAAAGGTAGACTGGATAAAGAAAGTGTGATACATATACACCATGGAATACTATGCAGCCATAAAAAAGTTGAACTCATGTCCTTTGCAGGGACATTGATGGAGTTAGAGGCCATTATCCCTAGCAAACTAATGCAGTAAACAGAAAACCAAATACTGCATGTTCTCACTTATAAGTGGGAGCTAAACAATGAGAATACATGAACACAGAAGATGGAGGATGGGAGGAGGGAGAGGATCAGAAGAATGAATAATGGGTACTAGTCTTAATACCTGGGTGACAACAAACTCCCATGACATGAATTTACCTATAAAACAAACCTGCTCATGCTGAACTTAAAATAAAAGTTAAAAAATAAATGAATTGGTTTATATAAAGAAGAACTTTGAACTGTGCCTGATGCATACAAAGCACTTTATAATTTAGTTGTTGTTATTATTAAATATTGAATTCAAAAGTGTCAGAGACTGATTCCATACTTGCTGTTTTCTGTAACATGTGGTTTACATGAGGTCAACATTGTCTTATAAAGTATTCCTCATTCCCCTAATATTTGCCATGTTTCTGTAGAAACCTAATTTTACTTTTTCTATTTGAAAATGACAACAATGTTGTTTACTTGCCATCTGGATATTGTGTTCCACATTTTTGTTCTTGTGCCAAGATAGAAATGAAGATCTTTGACTAACTACTTCAATATAGCTCAATTGATTTAGTCAGTAAGTTGCTCCTGGCAACATTCACGCAGGCGGCTCTGCAAGTTGTTGTTGTTGTTTATTGGCATTTCTGAGAGTCACTTGCTAATTTTTTTTTAAAAAGAATTTCTTTATTGGAGTTGGGACACAAAATTCGTTGGCTTCTAAGGCAATAAAATTATGAATAAGGTTACTAAAGTCAGTGATAGAAAAATCTGAAGGAAATCGTTTATTTTCTCTGTCTTTCAAAAAACTGGTGATGATTGAACATCTTCAATGACAATAAAGTTTAGGTACCTTTTTCATTTCTCATAGGGTTATGTCTCTAGGAGTAGAATTTATCCATCTGTTCAACTTATTTATTATGAAACCTTTACTGAATGTCTACTCTGAGTAAGGCAAACCACTGTCATACGTGCTAGGGATACAAAGATAAATGAGACAAATGGTTAAACATTTTGAGGTGGGAATAAAATGCTATATGCATAATTAAAATATATGACATAATTTACTAAATGGTACATCAAAAAGATAAGAGGAGTGCCATAAAAGCCTAGAGGAGGGAGGCAGCGAAACT
Organism: Pongo pygmaeus; assembly: GCF_028885625.2. Lineage (NCBI taxonomy): Eukaryota > Metazoa > Chordata > Mammalia > Primates > Hominidae > Pongo > Pongo pygmaeus. The sequence goes on from NC_072384.2 coordinate 91,763,400, forward strand.
AGTTTAAAGAGTTGGCAAAATTTTCATGAATTAAATGATATTTAAGTTAAGTCTTGAAGGACTGGAAGAATTTAGATAATGAGAGAAATTGGCAAAGGGAAGTTTTGGCTAACAGAGTAGCATGAGTAAATAAATGTAGAAAGATGGGAAATAGTAGGGAAATTTTTAGGGAAAAATCATATTATTCAGTTTGGTGAACAAGGTGTAGGGTGCAAACTTTAAACAATGAGCATCTATTATATGCCTGGGGCTGCTCTAGGCTCTGGAGATACAGAGCCGAACAAGCAGACTAGGCACCCAAGCCTAGCATGCATTTTAGAGAGTGGACACAGGAAATACGTAAGTACACAAATAAGATAACGGTGAGAGGTGCTATAAAATAAAAATGAAATAATGAATGAAATAAGAAGTGACAGGATTAGGAGAAGTTACCTTAGAATGGGTAGGTCAGGGACGACTTCTCTGGAGTGAAATTTGATGTGAAACCAGAAGAAGGAGAAGGATCTAGCTGTGAGATGGCCTAGGGAGAGGGAGCTGCAAGGCCATTGATAAAACAGGCTTGCTGGATGGACAGGAAGGCCAGTGTGGCAGAATAGTCACAGCCAGTGGTGAGAATGATAATAGTTGAGGGCAGAGACAGATGGAAGTAAGATCACATGGGTTCTTGAAGATTATGGCTACATTTTGGATTTTATTCTAAATGCAATGGGACACCACTGGGGGGTTTTATGCAGAGGAATGATGTTATCTACATTACATTTCAGGAAGAATACCTAGGCTGCTGTGTGGAGAAGGAACTGTTGAGTGTGGAGGGAAAATACACAAATTAGGGAGATCTCTTGGAATTTACTGCAGCTAATCAGGACTAGGGTGGTAGCAACAGAGATGGAAGTTAATTCTCGAGCGACAGCAAGTCACAGGTGAAGGGCTTTGCATTCCCTCAGTCTGAGGATTTGAAATTTATTCTGGAGGCTGAAAAGAAAGTAAAAAGTATTTACTGATTTAGATTTTTCCAGCATTCGCACTTTTTTTTCCCCTGTGAAAGATGCATTTGTTTCAACATATATTAGTAAATGATTGCTACATCACACAATAATTACTTCTGTGGTAATCCAGTGATTTGACGAAATAAGTGTGTGTTATTCAATCATTGTGGAAGACCTTGGGAAGGTCTTCAGAAAGGCAGAGTAGAGACAGGGATTTTTAAAAAAACATAATGAGTCCATATTATACTAGGAGAGGGGGTCACTAACAGTAAAGTTTTATTTGTCTCACAGATGCTCTAGTCTGAGGAATCAAAAAAGCATATATCCATCTAAAGGTGAGCTGTCGATTTTCTTGTTGAAATGTGGATGTTCTAATAAAAAAAGAAGCTGAATATTTCCTGATTTTTAAAGATGGCAACTAATTTAAAACAGTAACACACTGTGTAGGCCAATACGAAATGTATTAGTGGGCTGGTTTCAACCCTGGGGCCACCACCTTGCAACGTCTGAAATGAAGTATTCACCAGCAACCCACAGGAAGGCTTGCTTTGGCTAATCTATGGTCAAGACAGAAACAAAGTTCAATAGCGTGAAAACCGGGACTCATTGGAGATGGCATAGAGGCAGAAAAGACAGAGTTGTGGAAAAGGCTGAGCAGGAAGAGGAAGCAGAAGAATGGAAGAAGGATGTTCAGTGAGGTATGCGGTATAGGCTGATGATGATGGGCTGAAAAAAGTAGAGAAACATTCTACACACTTATCGGGACCCCATGAGTGTTTGTGGTGATCTGACAGTAAGGCCATTTTCTTTGTGGTAACAAATTGTACCTGCATCTTTCCAAACACTACAGGTAAATCTAAGGGGTTGTACAATCTGGAAGTGATATAGATATAAGTTAACTTTGAAACTTAAAAAAAAAATTTAGTTTTCCAATTGAAATCTCTTCCTCATTTAAACTGGACTTCCCATTGGTCTGCTAGCCCATGCTGCTGGATACATCAATTTATAGTGGTGCTCCCATCAGCCGAATATACAGTTTTGATTATGGATAATATTTAGAAATCAATCTGTTAGGTGCTCTTTTGTGACATGTTTGCATTATAATATTTGACAATGATGAATTAACTTCAGTTTTTTGTATATTTATTTTGTCTTCCTAAATACTGAGTAATCTTGAAGGATGAAGGCCTTAGCATATTCTTCTTGTACCTAGCAGAGTTTAGCATGAAACCCTGTAGATACCCCTAAAATGTTTCCTATTTACAAGATAACAAAACACGAAGTTGAAAAGGAAAAAGTCAAAGGTAGCCAACTCCATTGTCGAGTCCAAAAACCTATTTGATTTTTTTCCCCTACTGGATTGAGAATTGATTTTTTTTTTCAAAAACTTAATTGATGGCTATTTCGTCATTGCACAGACACAGCTTCTGTGTTATGGAGACCAAAAATACTTCTATCCAAAACAGAAGATGGTAGTAATTCGCAATCCTGAAATTAAGCCATGCCACTTGATTAGCAAGTATTTAATGAAAACTTTTTTTTTTTCCGCCAACCAATCTCTATAATTGTGGCTGTTTCGTGGCTCTGTGTCTACTATAGATAAGCATCACCATTTGGATCAAGGATCATCAGAGAGAGACATAGCCAAGGAAATATGCAGTTGCAGAGCACAGAGAAAAGAGACATCGTCTTTCTTTTTCTTCCCCACAGTACGTTACTGGCTAAAAGAGAACTGCCTTGTAATCTGGTCAGAGAAATGATTAAAAAAACCTCTAGCAGGTATTTGAAACTAAATCTTAATATGACATAGAAAACAATGATGTAGAGTTTTAAAATCTTTTAATCTTTATTAATTTAACCTAAATTAAATAAGTATAAATTAATCTATTATAGTTTAAGTTCTAGGGTACATGTGCACCACGTGCAGGTTTGTTACATATGTTAACATCTGCCATGTTGGTTTGCTGCACCCATCAACTTGACATTTACATTAGGTATTTCTCCTAATGCTATCCCTCTCCCATACCCCCACCCCCCAACAGGCCCCGGTGTGTGATGTTTCCTGCCCTGTGTCCATGTGTTCTCATTGTTCAACTCCCACCTATGAGTGAGAACATGCGGTGTTTGGTTTTTCTGTCCTTGTGATAGTTTGCTGAGAATGATGGTTTCCAGCTTCATCCATGTCCCTGCAAAGGACATGAATTCATCCTTTTTTATGGCTGCATAGTATTCCATGGTGTATATGTGCCACATTTTCTTTATCCAGTCTACCATTGATGGACATTTGGGTTGGTTCCAAGTCTTTGCTATTGTGAATAGTGCCGCAATAAACATACGTGTGCATGTGTCTTCATAGTAGAATGATTTATAATCCTTTGGGTATATACCCAGTAATGGGATTGCTGGGTCAAGTGGTGTTTCTAGTTCTAGATCCTTGAGGAATTGCCACAGTGTTTTTCCACAATGGTGGAACTAATTGACACTCCCACCAACAGTGTAAAGGCATTCCTATTTCTCTACAACAATGATGTAGAGTTTCAACAAGAATAGGCGACATACCAGGTACTACTTTGTCAAGGTCCTATTGGAAAGCATCCACTGTATATCATAAATATGTCTTGGGAATTATTTAGTCATAAGCCTCTTGGAACCATGGGAAACATAAGGAAAAAACCATGTAATCCCTACTCTTAAGGTCTTCAAAGTTTAGTAGGGGAAAAAGACTCCGCAAGTAATATAAGTAATAGTAATATAAGATGTTATGTAATATAAGTAATATAAGTAATAGTAATATAAGATGTTATGATTTCAATGACACTAAATGCACAGTGAAGAAATGAGGGGGAGGATTAATCTAGTTGGGAAAATCTAAGAATTTAAATAGAAAATTTGAGAATTTAAATAGAGAATTTAGGATTTGATCAGAGCTGGAAGAGTGAGTGCTCACAGGAAGGAGGTGGAGGGCAAAACTTCCAGATGAAGAGGACTAGATGAACAAAGGCGCAGAATAGGAAAGTGCTGTGTACCTTTAAGGAGTGCAGATTGGCCCAGATGGCTTGAGGGGAGCATTTCTGTCTGTGGTGTGCTGGGGACAAGAGGGTGGAATATAAGTGGACATTAAGGCCAAGAGTAGAAGCAGCCTCTTCTTCGTGCCACTCCATGGTGCTCTACAGAGTTTGTTATGTGTCTTCACTGAATTGTAGCATGGTGTTTGTTGATGTGTCTGCCTCCCAACTAGATGAGAACTTTTTCTGGGACAATCATATTTTATTCTTTTTCCCCCTTAATACCAATAAATGCTTAATATTCTTGGTACTTTTCGTAACCTTGGTGTTTACATGAATGCCTAGAAAATGAGGCCCTTTATAAATGTTAAATCTGATAAGCAGGGAACCCAGCTATGTACGGTTTTGTAAGCCAGGCAAGGGAGTTTGGGTTTGGTCCTGTATGCAGTGAGGAGCCTCTGAAACTTTTTAAGACGGGAAATTCTATGATCAGAGCCGTGCTTTGTGAAGATAACATAAGCAACAGCATGGAGGAGAACAAATTAGAGAGAAGAAAAGCCCAAGGCAAGGACACCTGTCAGCAGTTGTCAAGAGCATCTCAGTGAGGGGTGCAGAGCCTGGACAAAGGGGGCAGAGGCTGTGGGAGTAGAAAGAGGTATAAACTCACTTAGATCTGGCAACATTTGGATGCAGACAATATAGAAAATGAAAGCGAGGGCTTGGAGTTACAGCCTTTCAGCCAATTTGCCACTTCTATGTAATGAAATAGGCTGACTTGATTCTCTAATATCTTTCTCATTAATGAAGTCTGGCATGAAATGTGAGCCTTCAGAAAAAAAAGGTAGACAAAACCAACAGCTTGATATTATCCTCAAATTATTGTGATTAATAAAAACTTTTTTTAAACAGAGACAGGGCCTCTCTACATTGCCCAGTTTGAGGCTAGATTAAAACTCCTGGCTGAAGCAATCCTCTACCTCAGCCTTCCTTCCAGGTATCTGGGAATGCAGGCACGCGCCGCCACACCCAGCTGATGAAAACTTATGAGGAGTCTTGAATACTGGAGCCATTCGTATGAACAATGAAGGTCCCCGAAGAGAGGATTAGGGGTTAGTAAACACAGTGGCTCCTGTCAAATTTTTCAGATAAGAAATTAAAGTATCAATTATGTCTAGAAATTCTGCTTACTGGTTTGGGGTTTGTCTTCAAAATAACAAGTTCACACACCTAGATTCAATAATGTCTTTAAAGTATTTGCCTATTTGAGGTTTGTGATGATGAGGAGTCATATGCTGACTGTTTTAAAGGCATTCTATTTTTTTCTCAACTTGAAAAGTTTTGTATGAAATCAGTGAACTGTACTTCACGATAAATTGTTTTCCTTTAGTGAGGAAATATTTTGGCTGCTGTCATCAGCATCGTGCTTACGTGAACTGAAAGGGAGCATTCATAGCACGTGTATACTGTAACTTGTCAAATTGGGAATGACTTCCAAAATAATAAATATAAAGAAACTCAGGACTTTACCACGGATTTCACAGCTGTTCATAAAATGGTAAAATTTCAAGAAAGCAAATCTGGCAGCCTTTGAAGACTATCTATGTAGGATTATTCAGTACCCACAGGTGAGCTATTATTTAAAGAAATTGCCACAAATGTCAACATCCAAGGGATCAAAACAACAATATCAATTACTTATGGAGTGTCAGAATTCAGTGATGTCAGCAAAAGGGAATTATGCAATTTACCACTTACAAAGTGGTTAAAAAGGAAAATAAAAAGGATGAATTAAAATACACGTATGAGATGCATCATTGTGGACCCCTAAAATGAAATATACTGTAGCAAAGTAGCAGGCACTTTCTAACAAGTAGAGAAAAATATCTATTCCAAGTTCTAAGTGTTTGTAGCAATAAGCCTGAAACAAGGATGAGACCACTCTCTAGGACTGAATATAAAGAAGACTGTGGAGGAGGAACTGGCATAAAAATGGTAAGAATCAATATTCATTAGATAAAAGATGTTTTATTATCAGATAAGCAACAGGAATTAATTTATTCAAATGACATCTACTGAACATTTACTTTGTAAAGTATTACAATAATACACAAAAGGAATAAAACTTTCCGAGAGTCACCAGTAATAATTAAATAATTGATCGGAGGTGGGGCCCTCCTTTGGCAAAATTGGGATGAGATGGCTTTCAATGCCCTTTGTTTCCTGCTGTTTTTCTCTGCTTATTCTTCTCTTTTGGATTTCCTCTTTTTCTTGGTCTGCACCTGTCTTCTTTCTCAGACCCTTTCTGTGCTGGGGGAATGTGAGAGGAGACACTGAACCACCCTATGGCAGTGGTTCTTAACCCTGGCTGCCTGTTAATTTCAGGAGGGTGAGCAGGATGGGGGAGGATGTTGCTTCTGGAGAGTCTCACTTCATTTTTCATGAAGTCTGGGGTCTGGCCATTCATGGTTTTGATTCAGGCAAGGCTGAGAACCAAGTGGTCTTCAAACTTTCTCCCTCGCATACACTCTAATGTAATTTAGAAAAATTCTGTTTCACTTTGCACATTTTTAAGTTGACATCTAAAATGTTCCAACGTAAGTTTGAGTGGTTTCAAATAATGTAATTTTCTACATATTATATATATTGACATCTTAAAATAAAGCTAGTAAATTATTAAATAAGTGCAATGAAACCAGAGACGATGGGACTTGATACCTACCTACCATTACCTACTGAAGAAATAAACAAACTCTCTTCTAGCAGTTGGACATTTTACATTATTCCTTCTTCTTCTTGAACTCTTACTTTCATTTTATTTATTTCACATAATTTTAGATTTCTTCATTACCTTTTTATGTTTTTCTGCAACAAAAGCATGTTTATTAATTAAAATTTAACATTTTGAAAAATTTCCATAAGGCTCCAAATTAAAATGACCCTCCCCTCCGGTGGAACTACCGTTGAAAGTGTTATTGTTATTGTCATGGACTTGACATAAATATATTACAAATTTTGGTAACCATTAAACATAAACATTATAATTTTATTTGAAATGCATTTTAAAAGGAGATGTATGGGACTTTAGTTTCTTTTAATGTATAGCACTTAATGGAAAAATGGCACAGGGTTTAGCATCAATAATACTCAATTTTTCACTTTATAGATGGAAACGCTGACAAACCTTGTTCACATAAACAAAGAGACTGGCATTGGAAAGAATATTGTTATGACAATGTCACTGAATTTTTTGAACAACTTTTGAATTATATGCAAAAAATTACTCAGTGATTTTTCCTTAAAAACATTTAAAAATAAATCCTCAGTGAGAAACAAGTTTTTCCTTCAATTTTGTTGGAAGCAAAAAAACCACCTGAATGATTTGCTAAGAAATTTCTTATCCATATATTGAATGAACCATTATCTTTCTCAACACCAGCACCAAATAGATCCATTATTAGATATCACCCTAATGCTACCACAGGAATGTATCATTGTAATATCTGTGAAGGGTGAGAAATACCTCTTTTTAAAAAAGTGGCTGGAGAAATATCACAAAAGGAGAAGTGAGAACCTGACACTGGGTCAACATGTTGACTGTACTTGGTCTTGGCCAGATGAATTTTTTTTCCTTTTTTTATTTTTTATTTTTATTTTAGGAAAGGGAACAAATAAAAAACTGAGATCTTGGAAAGTCTTTTCTCGTTCCTAGTTTATGTATACTTAATATATTAGTCTTCTCATGAGTACATTTACATGTTAGGTGAAGATAGTTAGGGAAATGTGGTTAATTTAAATACGTTAACTCTTGAAGGTAATAACTTGTGGATGGAGTGTTTTCCCACCAGAATCTCTCAGATCCTACGTCATGGACACATAGACAACTGCAAATTTCACCTATATTTTTAAAAACTTGCCTGATTGGTATTTGAAAAAGGTTTCATGAATTAATTAAAGTAAATTTATAAATCAAAGATATAAACTATGGGTGCTACTTAATAGAAATGTAGTGCAAATTACACATGTAATTTAAAATGTTCTAGTAGCCACACTGAAAAGGTAAAAAGATAAAAGGTGAAATAAATTTTAATGATATAGTTTATTTAACTCAATAAATCACAATATTGTCATTTCAACATGTTATCAATATAGAAATAATTAATGATGTCTTTTATAGTCTTATTTTTGTATTATGCCTTTGAAACCCAGTATGTATTTTATACTTATAGCAAGTCTCAATTCATATTAGTTAGATTTCAAGTACTCAGTAGCCATCTGTGCCTAGTGGCTACTGTGTTGGGCAGCATAGCTATGGATGATTGGAAATTTAACTTTGTGCATTCTCTAATAATGTGTGGTAGAAGTAAAACTAATTCTTCGTCAGTAGAGTGAGACACACGATCATTAATTTGCATTTGACTAAATGACATTCTTTAGCCCATCTCATACTCACACTCTGTATGAAATCTGACACTTTACTGAAGTTCTAACTAGCTACTGATTTTTGCAATGTTCATCACTTTTTGGTAAATGTGTCATGGTATAGTATTTATCATACTCTTAAATTACATTTGAAGTAGAATAATCAAGTCTATTTTTCATTAACACTGATTTTCTCCGTACTTTATTAGTTCTATTAGCTCCCTATAATCTGCAAAACTCAGTAATTTTTTAGATGTTCCTCAAGCAACAGGCTCAGATAGAGTTAAGATCTGCTTCTAGTTCCCATTACCATGATAATTTTGGCTCCCTTGCTCCTATTTCTCTTTCTACTCTTGCTGCTCTTCTTTTTGTTTCATGGCCAGTCCTCACTGCTGCTCTCCTCTTCTCCCTTTATGGCCATCGAAAGCCCAATTTTAACTTAGGCAATAATGTGCCCAGTTCCACTGGGATGAATAATGATTGGTCCAAGCCAGTTATTATGATATGTTTCTACTTTGTCAGAGATTGGGACAGAGGCTTTCAAAACTTAGTGTGCATCAGAATCACCTGGAGAACTTGTTGCAATCCAGAATTCTAGGCCCTAACTCTGGAGTCTCTAATTCAGTATGTTTGGGTCAGATCTGATAATTTACATTTTAATCAAATTTCCAGGTGAGGATGATGCTGGTCTGGGAACTGCACTTTAACAACCATTGGTGTAGGGTATAGACATGTGATTCATTTTGGTCAATGAGTTGTGAGAGATACTTGGCAAAGTTTGTCCTTCCTGATAAGAAGGCAACTAGGTAATAAAGACATTATTTCCTTCTCTTTCTCTCCTTGCTTCCTGCTTTAGATGTTGCCATGCAAGGGCAAGGTTATTAGAGCTGCTGCAGCCATCTTGTGACAATAAAAGAGAACCAAGAGGATTTCAGAGATACCATCCCACATCCTGACATTATGTAGCTCCTGAAGCATCTATCTCCATGGATCTTGCTATGTGAGGTAATTTGAAAAATCTTTTTTTTTAATTATTATACTTTAGTTCTGGGGTACATGTGCAGAACGTGAGGTTTGTTACATAGGTATACACGTGCCATGGTGGTTTGCTGCACCCATCAACCGTCATTTACATTAGGTATTTCTCCTAATGCTATCCCTCCCCTAGCTCCTCACTCCCTGACAGGCCCTCATGTGTGATGTTCCCCTCCCTGTGTCCACGGGTTCTCATGGTTCAACTCCCACTTATGAGTGAGAACATAGTGTGTTTGGTTTTCTGTTCTTGTGTTAGTTTGCTGAGAATGATGGTTTCCAGCTTTATCCATGTCCCTGCAAAGGGCATGAACTTGTCCTTTTTTATGCATAGTATTCCATGGTGTATATGTGCCACATTTTCTTTATCCAGTCTTTCATTGGTGGGCATTTGGGTTGGTTCCAAGTGTTTGCTATTGTGAATAGTGCCGCAGTAAACATACATGTGCATGTGTCTTTATAGTAGAATGATTTGTAATCCTTTGGGTAGCCACCATATCTTACTATTTTCTGTTGTTTGCAGCCAAAGTGTTCACTACAGATACAGTGACCAACTGTCTGAAACCACCATGCCACCCTCTTGCATGATTGAAATGGTGACATAGACTTAATGTCTTCACAGAATTGTGGTACTCACATCATAATGCCTTTCCTTAAAATAATGTGAAGTATTTTTCTGATATACATGCCATATCTGTGTATGGTATACCAAGGCTAAGAAGTTACAGAAATCTGTGTAAACAGAATGCTTCTGTGGTAGGCTGAATCTCAGCAAGCTGACATAGTGTACCTAGATTGCTGTTTCATGGGCTAGAGTTAAAATATGGAGGACATGCTAATCATGTGTGCTGATGACACATAACTGGAAAGACTAGAGAATGTGTGAGGTATCCAGGATTCTCTAGTGGGAAGGAAATATTGCTTATTCCAGGTACTTCAGAGAAAAGAACTGGTACTAATGGGCAGAATTTATAAAGAGACACATTTTTGCTTTCTATAAGGAGACACATTTTCCAGCAACTAGAGCATGTGCATAAGCTTTCACCATGAAATGGTGAGCTCTGCATTACTTTACTGTTCATCGGGAAATTGAGAGCACACTTGCAGCTCTTCTGGTTTTATCTTTCAGCAAAAAGCATCACAACAAACTAAAAATTTCCCATAACATATATTAGGTTTAACCACATGAAAATGCTGCTACTCAATCATTTTTGACTTACAAAAATGGCAATTTCATGTGATTCAATCTAATGGAAATAGAATAATACCCTGGAGTAGAATATGAAATCTATTTTAGATCACTGATTGGAAGGGCAACACTTAAGCTGTTGCCATCCATCTTTATGTAGGCAGTGTGGGTTGTATAAACCACAAAGTTGTATTTTGTTCCTGGAAACTGCTAAGAAGACTTGATAAGAGAAGAGCTGCTATTCTAGGAATGAGCTTTTCTTCAAACTCGATCAGTTTATTTTTTTTTCTTTTTGGGGTTGGGGGAGGTGGCACCTCCTTCAAAAGTAAGGATATATCTCCAGAATATCTTAGTTTTTTTTTGTTTTTGTTTCTGTGTTGTTGTTTTTTGTTTGTTTGTTTTCCAGGAAGCCGCTGTTTATTTTGAATCTGTGTTACTTCATTGGGAAATTAGCTTCCTACTTTTACAATCAGGGAAGTGGCTGCACTTTCTTCTATTGGCTCTATTTACTCTTTCAAGTATCTTGGGAATCTTCTAAATTTTAGCATTTTGGGATATTTTTCTGTTTTATCCATGATGTTTATAGTTTTCTACACTATTAATATGTATATTCTTGACCTCTAGCTTTCTGGAATTTGAAAGTCCCAATCTTTTTAATTTGGTCTCTACTGTTGTCCTGATATTTTTAGTTGTCTTTCATGAGCATTTTAAGTTCTAGTTATATAGACACCACTCTATTCTCTTTACTTTCACTCTGTAGTGGCTACCCTTGCTCCTTCAGATCTAAAGAGCATCCTTGACTGCTCCTACACTAGGTTAGGCACACTTGCAATGAACTCCCAGAGCAAAATATAATTCCTAGATCATAATGCTTTCCTACTATCTGTTTTTTTTAATTTTACAAATACTTGATAGCACTTTTTTTATGTGCTGGACACTGCTTTAAGGGCATTACAGAATTAAGTTACTTGACCTTCACAACAAATATTTGAGGTAGAACCATTACTGTCTTGATGTTATCAATGAGGCTAATGAGGTACAGTGAGGTTAATCAATTTTCCTAAGGTTTCAGCTAATCAATGAGGGGGCAGGATGTGAACCAGGGTATCTGGCCCCTGATGTCCTCTTTCCCAGCCTGTTCGCCACCACATCCAGCTGGCTCTTACTTTATGCTGATTGCCTGTTTAATGGTAATGTCATAGGCCCCCTTTCTGTCTAGCCATCATGTCTGTCTCAACAACTGTATGCCTCCATGAGATGGAGGCTTTGTTCCTTGTTGAATTCTAGTACCTTCTAAGACAATGTTTAACACATAGTTGGTGGTCAAAAACCATTTTTTTGAATAAATGAACACACATATGTTTCTGTAACCAGTCAGGGATGGTAATATTTCTAAGAAGAATGAAATAACTGCAATATCTTTTAAGTGCAAGTCAAATGTGAACCAGCTCTACTGGAGGAAAAGGGAACTTACCTTGACAAGCAGTATTTTGAAAATTTCAAATGTCTGAAAAAGATTAAAGCTAAAGGGGATTTCGTGGTTGGTATCAGACAGTTCAGTATGAAGCAAAGCTGTTGCTATTCAAACTCTCACCACTTCCAGCCACAGGAAAAAGCAGACAGTTGTGAAAGCTTGCAGGCTAGAAGGAAATTCTAATTTTTTGGAATGCCCTGAAGAAGGAGGTAGAGTTGTAGACTCTGACTACTTTACTATAAGACTGATAACCCTGAAAAAATATAAAAAACACATAAAAGAGGGCATGAGCCTGATTAGAGGACCAAGTTGGAGCTGTGTTATCACAGGTCCTCAAGAAATCAGCAGGGCCAGAAATGAGGCAGGCTGCAGGCAATTACAGATTGTCATTAAAGTTAAAAACATGACCCACAGCACTGTTGCTGTATTGCTTTAGGCTACTAAAGCTCCATGCTGTCAGTTATGACACAAAGCACGGGAAAGGACAGTCAAAATTCTATGCTATTTCTGCATTTTTTAACAAAAGTAAAAATTTGTACAATTCTCTACAATTAAAAGAAGTAAGCATAGACTGATTTTTAGAGAAAGACAGGAAACAGAGAAGAGGTATTATATCTACTTGAAAAATCACATTCAAAGGCTACTTCCTCATTGTTTGGGTTTGGGTAGTAATATAATCAGCAACAAGGATGATTTTGTCCAACTGGTTCTTCTTTGACAGTTTTCTAAGTCAAGAATTCCAGAAAATAGACGATGTCGGTATTGTGTCTGATGAATTAAAAAAATGAGTGAGCATTATAACCAAGTAAATAACACTTCAAGTAGGTGTTTAAAGTAATGTGTGGAAAAAAATCACAACAATAGAAAGGCTTAGATGAAAGAAGACTGAATTCTGAATGAGGGCAGAAGGATTAAGTGAATGTCAAGAAGAACATCCCAGTATGGATCCATTCCTTGTACAACAATTGAACCCCTTACTTCACAATGTGGTAGAGCATAATTTAACTTAAGAGGGGTAAACGTGCTAAATGGAAATGATTTGATAAAGAAGGAAGGATTTTTAATGCCAAGGACAAAGCAATTTGTAATTTGATTTTTAATCTGCGGACAGTAGGTAGTATCAAGTCATCAAACAGTGCAAAGAATAGGCCACTAATTGAAACAGAACGTGGAGACATTAATGAAATTGATTAGAAGTGACAAAGCAGCTGGATTTGTCAGCATTTCAGCAGATGGAATAGCTCTGATTGATGAAATGACAAGGCTCCGAAATAAAACTGAAAATTAAATGTACAGCCAGATAGTCCTGGCACCAAAAATGTACAATTGCATAAAATTTCAGGAACAAACTATAAAGAGATCTTGAGAAATGCTCCCAAATGGTTTATGGAATACAATTACTTATCACTTGGCTCAAATCTGCAACTTCAGATGACTGGTAGAAGTTTGAGAGTTGGTGTAGCAAAATACTTGATGCCATTGCTTGGGTTAGATGGCAATATCACATGTAACAGGACTGCTTTAGAATGACTGTCACTTCATTCTAATTTTGCAACCACTACTCCATAGTCTTTGTTATATTACACGAATGCCACGTTTTCCAAACTGTGTTCCTTAAAGCACTAGGGACCCCATGAGATGCTAAAAGACTCATGGAAAGATTTTTTGGTCAAATAAGTATGTTGTAAGTATTATTCACTCTTAGAGAGTCTCAACACACATTAGCATAGCAAAGGCAAAGTCTGTGGTAAAGTGGGAATTTCCTAAGCTCCCATGCCTACTTAAATGAATTTTTAAGAAGTATCTATAGTATTTTGGAAGGACTATTGCTCTTTGGAGTGAAGTTTGGAAAATATTACCTTGGTAGCTCAAAAGCACTTACTGGCCAAGCACTTTACTTACTGCATTCTGGAAGAATGACTTCAGCCCTGAAAAGAATCCACCTTTCCATGAAACAGTTTGCATTACAGCTGAGACTTCAAATACGTTTGAATGTATTTGGAAAGATGTTGCCTTGCTCTTTCTGCTTATGTTTGTGCAGATCACAGACTCATTTTCTGTCGATGATCATAGACAGGCTGCAGTTCTGTTATGCTGAGAGTATTTGTCTAGTGCCTAGTTTCTATTTCAGGTGGAAATTCTGGGTAAGGAAAATGACTCTAGTCACAAGCGCAAGTTGTGTGGTACACAGGAGCATCTCTTTAAGTTCTCTTTTAAAAAAACGAGACATCTGATTACATCGAATGTTATTTCCTTCTTCTCTTTACACTATTATTTTTAAAGTTAAAGTACTGGTCTGAAAGGAAGCTGGGAATATTTCCCTATATTCATAGAATAAAGCCAATTTTGAATTACTTTAATTTAGAAAGTAACAACTTATGTGCCACAGGACATTTTTGGAGGGTGGGTCTTGAGGGATGAAATTAAGCAATGATTGTTTCAGACATATTTTTAAACGTTGGGAATTCAGTGAGCACTGAAACAGTTCTCAAGAGAACCATTTCAGAATTTAAAGGAATGTTCTACAACTCAGTTAAAACCACTGCATTTTCTGTCTCCTTAACTCTCTGTGATCCATTTACACGAGGCAACCCTGAAAGTCATGTTTTTGTGAAATATTTAGCTAAGGGTACATCTTTTACAACTCTTTATTTGGGCATTTTAACAATGACTGTTTACAGACCTGTGACAGTCTCATAGAAGACCGCACTGTTTGGATTCCTAGGATCTCTGTATTCTGTCTGCATCAGCCTGATTGCAGCATATCTTCTCCTATTTCATCGCAAACTCATTCACTGTCCTAGTTTTAGACATTTTATCTATAAGCAAACACTCTGTTATTGAAGTGATTACTTCTGCTGTCCTGATTTTTCCCAAGGCTTTAATCTCAACAATTAAAGTTGAGATTGAGAGTAAAGCAATCAGAAGTATACTTTTAAGAAAGAATATCTCATGAATGGGATTTAGTTAATGAAATATTTTCTTTGGTTTCAATTTTCTTATAAAAGAGAGTTTTTCCTGTAATTCTTATAATTGGGGTAAATCTTATCTTTCCGATATGACTGGATATAGTTTATAGAATGTCAGCAGTATCTTTCATTGGTGGTTTTATTTATTGATGAAGTTTTACTGGCAGAACCAGGAAGAATGCTTCACCTTGGGCTTGTTGGGACTAATTCATGGATAGCCATTTGGAGGGAATAAGAACACTGAAATTTTGGATACTTATACTACTTAAATTTGTGCTCATTTCAACTCTGTCTTCTGGGCAGGAGTGAGACAAGCACAGTTTGATCAAGTTGTTCATTTGTTTCATATTCCTTTTTTGTATAAGAGAGCAAGAAGGAAAGTGGGAGGGAGACGAAAGGCAGACATTTGAACACTAATTTACATGCATTTCCAAGATCTTTAAATTTCTAAAGTTGAGCTATGGTTTACGTATAAATCAAAGTTCAAGACATTGCTTGGCTTTAAGAAGTACAGATTGCCATTGGCTAAAATGGCAAGAAAAGCAGACCCAATTTAGGATGGAATCTGGGTTATACTCCGGTGGGCAAGTCTTCACCAGACTCTCCCCTGAGGCTTGGGGAGCAGAATTGTAGCACACTATTGGTTACTGCCTCCAGAGACTGTGAGATCCTCATTGAGACTCCAGTAACTGTAGCATGTCATTGGTTACTGCCGCCAGGAAATGTCAGATGTCCATCGTAGTGATCCTGTTGGGGACTGACCCTTTGGGGATGGTCAGTTGTTTTCATTTGCCTTGGGAAATTACACACTCTGGATGGCTTAATAAAAAAAAACCCCAAATATAAAGATCACAATAGAATATATGTCTCTACAAATACAGTTTTCCAAAACCCAGAACTGAATGACTTTAGAGTTGTAGGGCATGTCAGGACAGAGTCAGTGTCTGGTGTCCTGAGACTGCCTAAGTAGGGACATTTCTCTTGGTATGTGACAAGCTGTCACTAGAAAGTGAACCGTTCCCCTTTATTGGTTTCTAAGAGTTTGGTCCTTTAGAGAGTTTCCTTATCTAATTGAGCTTTTGGTGACATATTTTATTCTCTCAACAACTTTCACAGGATGAAATATTATCTTAACTAGGTCAGCCAGACCTTCCATGAACTAACTCTTTCTTGCTGGATACTTTTATCTTAGGGAATGACTGGAATCCTGAAACCTGATTCTGCTCTGCTGTGGAAAGAATGAGCACCTCATCTATACCATCATCACATCCTGGGCAGCGGGTTGCTAAAAACCATAGTTGTGTGCCATGTAAAAACTTGAGGCATGGTGAAGTAGAACTAGCAGTTTTGGAGTATTTTGGAAAGACTGGTTCACTTGATTTCTGTACAAGTCTTCCTCACTTTCTTTAACCATAGGAACTGCATATTTTCAGATTTGAAAGATCCTTAAATCAGCTTATATGATGAAGACTCACTGCCTGTTGGAAAATCCCTTCCCTCTTTCCTGAAGATGTACTTAAGGGTTTCTCCCCCATTCTCTTTTCTTTCAGCATTTCTTTGTTCATTATTTTTTCCCCATGCCAGCCACCTTAAATTCCTTTAGAATTAATTCTTTATAGAATTAGAATTCTTTTCTGGATTTTGACAATTGGAGTAGAAAACAGTGTTATTCAGTGGACCTTTATCCAGAGAACAGGCAAGAGAGGAGATAGATTGGGGAGCAGGGAGAAGGATATGGAAGAATCACAGGCATCTAGCCTCGACCTGGAAGAAAGGCAGGGTAACAGACCATGTAGGATAGTCTGGGAGAGGAATCATAGTTGGGAAGAGGATGATGAGCTTAGTATTGGATGTGTTGCATTGGGATTGTCAGGGGTAAACTGAAATAGAGACACAAACAGCCTAATGTCAGAAGCTCAGGTTCACAAGGCAAAATTTGTGAGTGTATTAGTTTCCTACAGCTGCTGTAAAAAAAATTATGAAAAATGTAGTGGCTTGAAACAATACACATTATCCTCTTATAGCTTTGGAGATCAGAAATCTCAAATGAGTCTCACTGAAATTAAGTTGTCAGCTGGGCTGCATTCCTTCTGGAGCCTCCAGGGAAATAATTTGTCTCTGTGTCTTTTCCAGCTTCTCCATGCCACCTGAATTCCTTGGCTTGCAGCCCCTTCGTCCACCTTCAAAACAAGTAGTTGAGTGTTTTCAAATATTTCTGATTGTTACTCTCCTGCCTCCTTCTTTCACTTATAAGGATCTTTGTGATTACATTGGTCCCACCAGGAAAATCTACACATCTGCAAAGTTCCTTTTGCCATGTAAGACAACTTATTCTCAGGTTCCAGGGGTTAGGGCATACACACCTTTGTGGGGGTGGGGAGCAGTATTCTGTCTACCACAGGAAGCATTTATATAGAGGTAATAATTAAATTTAACTTTTTATTATTCTCTATGCCCAAGAGAAAGTGGGTAAAAAGAGAAGTCCAGAGTGCTAAAGAACAGGACTTTCTCATCGTGTTTTCCTGTATCCTCTTCCTGTTTCTCTTTTCAGTATCAGGGTTAATTCTTGTCACCCACTGTATTTCACTCCCCACTCTTTTAACTGCTCTCCGGTGTCTTATCAACAAAGGCTTCAACTCTGGTGCTAAAAGAGAGTGATTTTATTTTTTTAAGTTAATTTTTACCTGTAGACTTGCAAAGCACTAGAATTTTATTTTAAATGCAAAGGGAGTCCTTATTTTTATTTTTCTAGTCTTAGTGTTATCTTTAGTCATATCCGCTTAGGTTGAGTTTCACACAATGACATTGTAGTTGCACTACTGCTAAGTCACTCACATATAGTTCATCCTTTTCCTCCACTTAAATAATGAGAAACTAATTATGTTTTCAATAGTAGGACTAAACTGCTGTGCTATTGACAAAGTCTTGATTGATTTGAAATATGAGAAAGCTGATGCCCTTCACTGAAATAATTGGCTTAGACTCTGGGGAGTCTACCTGAATTTAACTGTTGAAAATGCTTATTGAGTGCTGGCTTCCCAGTGGGTCCTGTGACCGGTGCTGCTACACACTTGATCTAAGAGGCGGTGTGCTGTAGGCTGAGATACCACTTAACCTGTGGCAGCAGGGTGTGTGAGCTTTGGAGTCTGCATCCACTCATTTGACCATTGATTTTTTTCTTCAGTAAACATTGGATTCCCTCTGATGTGCTAGGCATCATATTAAACCTGAGGGAATAGAATATTGGATAGACCATAGTCCCTAGCAATCAAGACACTTCAGTGATTGGGGTGAGTGGAAGAGACCCACAAGGAAATAGGCAACCATATTATACCATGATAAGTGCAGTGCTGTGACAGAGAGTGGTATACCTAGAGTATCATGGGGACAGATACAAGAAGAATCCAATCCAGATGTGGGGTTCCAGGGAAGGCTTCCTATAGAAGGTAATATCTAAATTAGTCCTCCAAGGCCAGTAAGAGTTATTCAAGCAAATACAAAGATGTGGAGAGGGCATTATGATCCTTCATGAGAGAAGTGCTTTCAGGTGGAAAAGATGAGGCAAGATAGCAGGTTTGAAATTCTTACTCAACTATTCTGGATCTCCTTAAGAAATTACTTAAGCTGTCCAAGATTGAGTTCCTTCATTCTGTAAAATTTAAAATGTAAAATGAGCCTAATAGTGTCTCAAGGAATTGTCAAGGACATAGTGGAGTTGGGATTTAAAATATTATCTAAGGATAATGTGTTTCTTTTTTTCTTTAATTTTTTTGTCTTTATAAAACATTTGTTATATAGTAATATACCAGTGATCCTTACTGTGTTAGCCCATTCTCATACTACTGTAAAGAACTGCCGGAGACTGAATAATTTATAAAAGACAGAGATTTAACTGACAGACAGTTCCGCATGGCTGGGAGGCCTCAGGAAACTTACAATCATGGCGGAAGCGGAAGCAAACACATCCTTCTTCACATGGCGGCAAGAAGGAGAATTGCCAAGCAAAGCTGGAAAAGCCCCTTATAAAATCATCAGATCTCATGAGACCTCACCCACTAGCATGAGAACAGCAGTACGGGGGTAACTGCCCCCATGATTCAATTACCTCCCACTGGGTCCCTCCCTCGACACATGGGGATTATGGGACCTACAAGTCAAGATGAGATTTGGATGGGGACACAGCAAAACCATATCACTTATCACTTCACAAAAGAACTAAAACACAAAATAACAAAATCCCAACCTGAATACATGCTTAACCTAGCATGAATCAGGGTTACCTGTTCTGATAGCATCAATGTAATTTAGATTATTAAATAATTAACAATAATTTTATTTCGCCAATCACAGTTGAAGAGCTTTTATCCTTAGTCCAATATATATGTATATACACACACACATATTACACACGTATATATACACATATATATGTGTGTGTGCTAAATAAAGCCTGTTGATAAAGGCTTATCATTTATTTTTCAAGACGTTTTGACAAATCAGATGAATACACACCCACATGGCTTAAAATAGACCAATCATGGGCCTAAAATATAGCATGTATTTTCTTTGATTTTTGTAATGTATTTTCATGGGAAATTTTCTTCCAGGGAAACTGTGAGTTTATTAAACTGGAGGTTCTCTTTCTGTTGTTGGTAGCATCTGGGGACAGTGGTCATGACTAAGAGGGAATGAGAAGCATTATTTTAAGTGAGGACAGTTTAATCATGCTGACTGATGAACGCATCCTGCAATTTAGAACAATTTGCCCTTTCTATGCAAGTCTGCATCATCATTTGCTGTTGCTCTTGTTATAAATGTATTAAGGACATAAGGATGCTGGGAACTACTTATTTTGGGGGAGCAGTCTTATAAAAATTATTTATTGTTTGGCATCATGGATTCATAGAAAATTGAAAAGTGGACATGGCATAGTGAGTCATAGAGTGTCAATGATAAGGTTAAGAATAAGAGCTTTAATGTCAGAGAGACCTTGCTTTGAATTTAGGCCACACTAGATAGGCCTGAAAAATTATCGTTACCTTCACGCCTCAGTTTTCTCATCTGTAAAATAGAGATATGAAGAGTACTTTCCTCAAAGGATGCTTAAAGAAATTAAATGAAATAATCCACTAGAAGTAATTATGTTTGATATAGTATTCCATGGCAGATCAATACTATTAGATATCATTATCAAAGAACGTTTTTTGTTTTTTAAGAGATGAGCTCGTTTCATGATTGAATGCCTTTTTAAAGTATAAGAGGAAGCAAAAAAAAAAATACCTATTAAGTATGTGGAAGTAATCTCTGTACTGAATGTAGAGTCAAGAGATGGGAGGGAATACATAATTCTAGAAATCTTTTCCAATGAGACCATCAAAGGAAAGCAGTCATATATGGGCCAGAGTGGGAAAGGACATGAAACCTGAGATCTCAGGTGTGAATTTTTGTAGGCTGGCTTCGTACCATGCATGCATAAGTTGTTTGAATAATTATAAAGGTAATGAGATGTCAGTAAAACGAGTCAAGAAAGGTTCAAGTTAAAGTGATATGATCTTGAAAGCAGGCCCCTAAAGATTTTTTAAATTGTTGCCTTCTGAATATGATTTTATTCTAATAAGCTAATTAAATCTAAAAGTGTAAAAACGAGCCTGAACATAGACTTATGTTTGACTCTTGTCTTTTTTTAAAAAAATAAGTGCAGTGCTTTCTATTCCTCCCTCTTAAGATATAATTCCCAGCTAGGACACTTCAGGATAGATTGGTTAGGCTACCTCCATTAGCATGGTGATTCTTCCCATTGCAGGTGTGGGCCTGATCTATACACCTCTGAATTAATGGAGCCTCTCTCCCTGTCACACAGGCAACTTGCCAAGTGGACTTCTTCTCTCCCTCAGCTCTGCAGAGGGCACTGCTGAATGCCTGTGAGTAGGCATGCTTAATTAAGTAGGGGTCCTTACTTTTAATAATATTCTATTTTTAATTCTGAAATATTCTTAATTCTAAGGACAAGTCCACTCTTAAAAGGACCTGGACTGCAGGCTAAAAATGGTTTTTGGTGAATTTATTAGCCATTATTTAGGCTGAAAATAATCTGTTTTGTAAATCAGGAGAACTTGAAAAATTACCCAGAGGTACCCTGAGCAAGTATCACATTGGGTCTGAACAGACTGCTGCTTTTTCTTTTTCTCCCCAGTGCTTCATATTACCTTTATGCCTCTAAGAGTGTGCTTAACTATAAAAGAGGCAATATAAACACGAATCTATGCGACAATATGCCGCATGACCCAGATCAAAGGCACTCTGGCTTTCCCTGAATAAAGGCTTCATGACAAGCCATTGCAAGAAATACTTCAGGGCTTTATAAGCCTAATTAGAATTTCATTAACTTAATCATAAATTATCCCTGGCTCAGGTCGGCTTGTTACCTTTTCCCTCTCAGTTCAAATTTTGACCCATGGGTTTCCTGTTTAATGTGGCAGCTGCTGAGATTCTATGTGAAGGATAGGCTTGAAATGCACGCAGTCAAGGGGCTATCTTTCTCAGTCTGTTTGAAGTGCACCTGGAAATTGCAGGCTTAGCAGGAAGAGAAAAAGCTCAAATGCCCACAGATACTGCAGCTTGAAGTGGTAAATGGACCGCACTCTAAGGGAACATGGAGATATGCTGCCGCTGCACCAAGGCTGCTTTGGTCTTAGACAAATTCAGATCTCATTTAAAAAGACTTCATGTTCCTGATTTAAGTTTTAAGATTCACTTAGAATTTAAATCAGGCAACAGATAAAAATCAAAAGTTTGAAATGTCACACATAAACTTATCAGCTTATGGAAATGGAAGAATACTGAGGAAGCTACAGCTGGACTGTTGTCCAGTAGCTGTGAGAGTTATGTGCTGCTCAAAGGCATGAATCCTGTATCACTTAAGACAATCTGCTGGCTGCTATAAGTTTGACAGTTCATGGCACATTGTAAATTCACCTGAATCTGATTTATGTGCGTGCAAACACTATAATGAGAAAAATTACTACAACTGTTAGTGGGAGATGCTATCTGAATGGGTGCCAAGATGTTGGCTAATTGTTGGTGCAATGCCAAGCTTTATATATATGTATTCTTTCAAATCACAAAATTGCTTTGCCTGAGGGGCAATTTATAAATGCCTATGGAGTATATTTTATTTAATGTAGATAGATCACTCTGCATTTTAAATTGTTCACGGTTTTAATTGGCAGTATGTGTGACATCTTATCTTGTTTGGTTTGATCTGGTTTTCTTTGCAGCCAAGGGCACAAGAGTTGACTGTCTCTGATAACAGTTATAAAAATGCCTTGATACTTATCTATACATTGCCTTAAAAAATACAATAGTATTTTTTTAAGTTGTTGGTGCAAGTAACTGAAATTCTTGAAAGATTTTTATTTCCTTTAGTGTTCATATCTTGATGACTTCAGTTGGAATTCTAATTGCACTTAATTTCTGCCTCTTCACCCATCTGGAACATATCATGGCCCTAGACCAAGAGTTCTTAAACTATTTAATTTCTCTAGCTCTTGAAGGAAAAGCCCATTTACTTTTACAATTCTCTTATGAGGTTATGGGAATGGGTTCTTTAAAAATAAAGATTTTCGAGAAAATCTTTAAACTTTTTTGAAAAAAAAATAGTTTATTTTAACTTTGGAAAACCTGAGGGAAATCTTGTTGAAATCTAGATGCATAACTCAATCCAGGATGGTGAGAACTACCTGGCCATCTCCGGAGTGTTTTCTTTTCAGAGCCAAATAAGTGCTTGCTCAAGGTAGGGGAGAGAGTCTATCACTTCTGGTCTTATGAGTCCTGAGATTACTTTTTGTAATTATCTCAAACTAGCATTATAGTTCAGCATCAGGCCATTTCTCTCTGTCCTACAATATCACCCTGATAGGTCCAGCTAAACTCAGAAGCCCGAAATGTTCCTCTTCTTCTAAGGTAAGCATGGCTGGGAAGAAGGGCAAACAATTGGGGCCTCAAACAAAGAAAAATAATAATAAGGTAACTGGCATTCCAAACCCGTTTAATGTAATCAGGCCAGAATTGATCTTTCAATCCAACATTCAAACCCCAAATTTATACTGAGTGCATACTACATTCAAGATACTATATGAGGTATTGTGTTGTTAGGAAAAATTCTGAGAGACTGAATGGGCCCAAAAAGTGGGGGAGGGTTGGGTGGGAGAGGGAGAAAGAGAATTTGCTGTGTCTAGCATGACCTTCTGGGATATCTGCTCTAAGTTGTATAAAAAAAAGGATAATAATGCAAATGATTCTTGTCCATGGAAATGTAAATTAATTGTGTCTGGTGGGAAGAAATTGATTATAGCTCAGTGAATAGATCTGTTAGGCATCTACTTGTAAATTTATTTCAGAATTCCTTAACTGATTATATGGTTGGTACTTTAAATTATCCTCTGAATGGGTTATAACATCTTACTAGTCCCCTCACTCATTATTGTACTAAATAAAATATTTGACATGTGTTCATTTTGCATTTGTATAAAGGTCATGATTATCCCTCTTTTAAACATTGTCTTTGACAATTAAAAAAATGACTCATACTTGCTCTTAAATTATTTGGTTTTTAATTGGGAAAATAAGATATATAACTACAAACAGATACACAGTTCTGAGCTCTATCAGTCAATGAGTTTGGTGTTACTATATTTTTTCAGAGGGAGGGGAGATCATCCTAATCAATAACTATTGTACTTATTATTCTTTCATTTCCTTTAACTAGTTGATTACTATTTGCAAGCAAGAAAATTCATGTGAAAAGATAAAAGAATAAAATTATAGGCTACCGTAGCCCAGAGAATGTTTTAAAAACACATTTTTGACAAGATTTTTTTATTATCAAAATAATAATATTATTTGGGAAATAATAAATCATAGAAAATAATAAAATTTGGAAACCATGGAAAAGTAGAGAAAATAAAAACAGTAACCCACAGTTTTACTAAGCAATGTGACCAACGTGGTATCTTTTCATCCAGATTTTCTATGCTTAGTTTTGTTGTTACTTGTTTTTGTTTCAGCTCAGTTTGGTTGGTTGGTTTGTTTCTCTTGCACAGTACATGTAGGCTGAATAATCCCCCTTCCCCTGCTTAGATATCCACATCCTAATCCCCAATTCATGGAATTTGTGAATATATACAATTACATGGCAAAGTAGAATTAAGGCTGCAGATGAAATAAAGGTTGCTGATCAGCTAACTTTAAAACAGGGAGAGTATACTGGATTATTCAGGTGGGCCCAATGTAGTCATAAGAAAATATGGCACATATACACTATGGAATACTCTGCAGCCATAAAAAAGGATGAGTTCGTGTCCTTTGCAGGGACACGGATGAAGCTGGAAACAATTATTCTCAGCAAACTATCACAAGGACAGAAAACCAAACACCACATGTTCTCATTCATAGGTGGGAATTGAACAATGAGATCACTTGGACACAGGGCAGGGAACATCACACACTGGGGCCTGTTGTGGGGTGGGAGCTGGGGGAGGGATAGCATTAGGAGAAATACCTAATGTAAATGATCAGTTGATGGGTGCAACAAGCCAACATGGCACATGTATACCTATGTATCAAACCTGCACGTTGTGCACATGTACCCTAGAACTTAAAGTATAATTAAAAAAAAAAAAGTGGAAGAGAGAGGCAGAAAAGGGAGAACCAGACAGATGGCAGCACAAGAAGGACTCCATCTGTTGCTAGAGAAGAGAGCCACAAGCCAAGGAATGTAGACAGCTTCTAAAAGCTGGAAGAAGCAAGGAATTTGGGTTTTCCCTAGAGCATGCAGGAGGAATGTAGTTTTGCTACATCTTGATTTTAGCTCACTGAGATGCATTTCAGACTTCTGACCTCCAGGACTGTGCAATAATAGTTCATATTGTTCAAGCCTCTGAGTTTGTGGTAGTTTTTTTACAGCAGCAGTAGGAAACTAATGCAGTGCACGTATGTAGATTTTTTATCTATAAAATTATATGCACCTACGTGTTACTTAAAACATTTTTCAAACATAATTTGTAATGATACCTAATCATTTACTTAATTGTTCTTTTATTATTCCCATTATTAAAATGATACTCCAATTCGTATCTTTGGGCATAAAGCTTTTTCTATATTTTACATTATTTTCCTAGGATAGAATTACTGTGTCAAAAGGTAGAAGTATGTTTAGAACAAAAGGGTTGTGAAGAAAAGGCAGATTAAAGGTTATAGAATTCATATTTCTGACCCATGAAGGATGTATTTTCAACTTTTACCAAACTCATTCAAAAGAATTGAGTAAATAATCCTTCCTGCCGCCTTTTCTACCCCCCTTAGTTGTCTAGTGTGTTACAATCCAAAAAGAAGATGAGGCAAATTCCAGAGATCTGGAATGATCTGGGTGAACATCCTGTAGACTCAGGTATAGAAAGCTGCAGAGTGGTGTCATTAATCTTAGAAATAAGTTAAGTGGCTAAGGTCCAGAATTTAGCAGAGCGCAATGAAGAAAAAAACATTTCCTTCAAATACATTAAGAGTGACAGTTTTATGCAATCAGGATTCATACATGACAGTGACCATCTTGGGATAGGGCCTCAGAGGCCAATGAGTACAACCTTCAGAATGCAAGGAGGTATTTTGAGAATAAACAAGTGATGCTGTATTTGGTACCATGGTTCAAGTGTTTGCTAATTTCTTACAATGAATAATTTAAGCTAAATGTTAGAACCAACTGCATTATTTTAAATATGTTATTATAATCAGCTGCAGTGTAACCCATCTGTAATTCTTACTCCATAGGGCAGGCTCAGTGATTCCCAATAAATTCTTTTATTGTCTTCCAAGGGTTATAATAATGAACCTCTACAGGTATTTTTATAGCTAGAATCTGACAGTGTTGACACGCTTGACAACTGCAGTCATAATGCCTGTATCTGGAGCGTGCAAACCAAGTAAATAATGCCTTCTGCCTCTTTCTTCTCCCATGTTCATATTAAATATTGCCTTTGTCTGGATGTGCTACACAACACCCTATCACATCTTAAGCTTTGTACTTTCAGAGGCTAATTCTTGAACAAAGACAAAACGATGCAATCAGTTTGGGGGGAAAAAGGTGAAGCACTGTGTCAATTAGCTCTTTTCTGGATTCCCTAGATAACTAGCGGAAGGGAGGTTTTGAACTTTTAAGCCAAACAGTGAAATGAAGAAGCCCTGATTTTTAGATATGCAGGAAAAAAGTGAAACTGGGGAATAGAAATGAACTCAAAGGTCCAAGCATAGTGTTAATTATTATATTTTAGTTTTTCAATTTATGTAAAATTTCTCAGCTATCACTTTATTATCTCTTTAACTTATTTTACAGGTTCTTTAATGTAATATGCTATGAGAAGGTAGATCAGGACAAGTTGGACGGTTTATTAGTGGGGTTTATGGGCTGGGAGATGATCTCATGTGAGACATTCCCCCAGGAATGATGCTTATCATTAAACAGCAAGAGGGTAGCTGGATGGAAAATGTGTCATTCCAGGATGGAGTTGAACCTTAACTCTGCTGTGAAATGGTATAAAATTAGAAAAGGAGAGCATTAAGTGTTGACCTAGAAAGACTGAAGAAAGGTTAGAACTTCATTAGAATACATTTTTTTTGAATGGGGTAAGTTCTATATGGGATTACAAGGAGGGTGGGGACTATTATAGATATTTATTTAAACTATCGGGAGTAATAAGGAAGAACAGTGAATAAAATGGCAACAATCGCCAGAAGTAGCTCTATTTATTTTCCCATGGTAAAGACATTTGCTTAGAATAAAATGGATTTCTGAATAATCACTTTCAATCTAAATGAGTCTACCTGGGAAGAAAAAGCTATTGAGTTATCAATGTACCCCCTCCTCCTTCCTCACCTAGGTATTAGAACAAAATGTTTGCAAACTAATGACCTCATTTTCAGGTAAGGATTGTAAGTTAACAACCTTGCTTATGGAACCTCAATTTGCAAACATATTTCAAATATTTACCTAAATACTTAAGTTCCTAAAATGTCAATTGTTTGAAGATGAGATTTTGAGGACCATGATGCTATATAAAGAAGTACATTATAAGGCTACTTTGGAGATGTGAATTTGCAAAAAAAAAAAAAAAAGAAGTGTCTGAATTTGCAGTTGTTTCAACATTCAATTGTGTGAATAAATTAAGTATTCTAATTTCTTGTTCTTGCTTTGCATATGTAAATATGGTATTTTGTACTTGTGGAATTATTTAGATAATTGGAGAGTTGGATGCTGAGCTCAAATATCAAATCTTTCAAAGGCACATTTGGTTGAAAAAAAGAGGCGGACAATTTTTTCTTCTTTAGTTTTTTGAGTTTTGAGAAAAAGAAAGTCCTTTTGGTCAACTTATTTTGCTACCAACCTTTCAGAGAGAGATGGCAGTTTATGTGTGGAAATTAATGAGTCAAGGAGAAAACATAATTAGTGACTTAGAAAGGGAAAGTGAGATTAATGTGGAAAAACTCAAATGCATATGTGCCACACACTCTGCCACTGGGCAGCATCAGGGAACTGTGTGCTAAGGGGAAGTCTTAGGTCAGGTGTTGATTGACCATTGATTTATTCAATAAATATTTATTGAGCACCTAATATGTAGCGGGCAGTCTGTTAAGTGCTGGTGATTCAGGAGTGAGTGAGACAGATGAAACTAGGGCCCAATGGAGAAGACCCAGAAAAATGATCATTGAAGGGTGTGGGCCCAGTATAGTGCATTGTAGTGTTGACCACGAGGTGAGCACACTTTTCATTTCTACCTCATTGGCTCCCTGTTAACTAGGGAAGTTTCTGAAAAGGTCTTATGGAACATTACATACCTCACAGTTTCCCTGGACCTTGCAAGGCAAGCGTTGGGTTGCAGACTATACTCAGAGAATGGCCCTTCTGAATACACAGCCACGTGCTGCATGATGACGTTTCTGTCAATGATAAACCACATATATGATGGTGGTTCCATAAGGTTATGATGGGGCTAAGAAATTCCTGTCATCTAGTAATGTGGTCATAGTAATGTCATAGCACAATTGCTTAATTTTAAAAATAAATCTAATGTATCCTAAGTGTACAATGTTTATAAAATCTACAGTAGTGTACAGCAGTGTCTTAGGCCTTCACATTCACTTATCACTCACTGATTGACTCACCCAGAGGGACTTCCAGTCCTGCATACTTCATTCATGCTAAATGCTGTAGACGGGCATATCATTTTTTTATCTTTTACACTGTATTTTTACTGTCTCTTTTCTATGTTTAGATATGTCTAAATACATAAATAGTTACGATGTTATAATTACCTACATTTTTCAGCACAGTAATAGGCTATACAGGTTTGTAGCCTAGGAGGAATAGGCTATGCCACCATAGAGCCTAGGTGTATAGTAGCTATCCCATCTAGGTTTCTGTAAGTACACTATATGATGTTCTCACAACAATGAAATTACTAATAATGCATTCCTCAGAATGTATCCCTGTCATTAACTGATGCATGATTACTTTGGTGAGCTAGGTTTTGTGTTTCTCAAGCAGGGTCAGACCATTCATGTTGTTAACAAAGAGTTATTTAGCTTCTTCTGGGTTCCAGGAATGGTAAGGATGCGATGGTGATGAATCATTCATAGACCCTGCTCTCATGGGTCTTCCAGGCTAGTGGGAGGGATAGATATTAATCAAATAGTCAAAGAAACAAAGATGTGATTACAAACTGAGATTTGAAGTACGAAGCTCTGCAAAAGCACAGAACGGAGTCTTTTATACCGTGCTGTGATCTGAAGGGATGGAGAGAGTTTAGTAGGGGAGCAGGAGGGAGATGCACATTCCAGAAAAAGGCCAGTTTATGACAATTCCTGGGATTGGGGAGGAATAAGGCCATTACGGCTGGACTGCAGAGAGTTTAACAAAAGAGATAAGATTATGGTCAGGGAACATAGATACAAACAGATGGAATCCTGCTGATGCTAGCTGGGTGGCTGCAGATTTCTAGCAAGCGCAGAGAAGCTCTCTGCTTCTAGTCAAGAATGGGGCTATGCGGGAACATTAGATAACTTGTTTTTTCAAAGTTAGGTTAACATTAGACAGATTTACTGAATGGGAGTATTTTGTTGTAACACTTTAAATCCAAATAGAGTATGATACTATTATGAAATACCAACATGCCATTTAGGAGTTCATCTACATCTAGTCATTTTCTCTATGTCATGGGCATTAAGTTGTGATCTGATAACATATTTCTTACAATCTAGCACAGTGCCTGCCTGGAGTATGCACTAAAACATTTTTCTGGTGGATTAAGTTTAATTTAATCACAATAACGATTACCCTGTAGTCTAAAACCTAATGAAAGCCTTTATGTAAGGGGGACAGAATAAGGAAGAAAAAAAGAGGCCATAACTAAATAATTTACATATGCATCCCAAAGGCTGAGTTGCACAAGTCCTGGAGAAAGAATTTTTTTTTTAATTACTGAAATTTTTGGACAATTCGGAGGCATTTTCTTATGTTAAATCTTGAGACTTTATGATTGTGAGAATTTTATCTGCATAATCTACCTGCAAAAAGTGCATCTTATCTGACAAAAAACTTCAAACTCATTAGAAGAGGGAGTCCTATATGTTTTCATGAGAGTTTTGTACTCTAAGCTCTGGTATCAAGACTTGTATTCTGATTTAATAAATCCACTTCTAGTTTTGGTTGGATAGAATATTTCTGCTTATCTTGTTTGCATTTATAAGGGCAATTTTTCAAACAAGAGTTCATATAAACCTGGAGGTACACAGACTTTCTAGGAGCTACAAGGTCATGGATACCTTTAAGGGAACCAATGGCCAAATCCCCAGCTTGTATGTGTGCTATGGTTTAAATGTGTCCCCTCCAAAATTCAGGTGTTGCCAATGCAACAGTGTGGAGGGTTGAGACCACTAAAAGGTGATGAGGTCATGAGGGCTTTTCCTTCATTAATGGGATAAAGGCCCTTGTGAAAGAGGCTTCAGGAAGTCCTCAGCTTGCTCTTCAGCTCTTCTGCCAGGTGAGCCCAAAGCATTCTGCCCCTCTGGAGGATGCAGCCTTGATCTTGGACCTCCCAGATTACAGAAGTGTGAGAAATACATGTCTGTTCTTGTTAAATGACCCAATCTACAATATTTTGTTGTGGTAGCACAGACTAAGACAATGTGTATGTTTTCCTAACACTAATCTTCTGGAGAGGATGGCTGTGGTGGGCCAGTTTTCCTACCCCACTTCCCCTTTTATAATCACTCTCCTCTATTCTCTATAAGAAAATTACATCTCTCACCCATCTCTAATCTTACCATGGTGTACAGTGCTGGTATTTGAGATTGCATTACTCCCATAAAAGTGAAAGCTTTGATGAGAATTACTGAAACATGATACATCTTATTTTCCTATCATTCTGGTAGCAAACTCACGTCTTTCTGTCTCAGTCTATCTAAAAATGAATTTGAATTCATAGGTAAGGAAGTACAAGATGCAATTTAGTGATGTTTCTTAAAAATAGATAAGGAAGTTAGACATTTTCTGTTAGTAAGTCTGACTTGGTGGTTATTGGTTTGACAGTGAAGACAAGGTTTGCCAATTCTATTGACATTTTCTATAAACTTAATGAATGAAATTTTCAGCCCCAAGGTTTTTGAAAAATATATATTTGATGTGTATGTTAATACGTAAATAATTGTAATCATTTAAACTTACAGTAAAAGTTTCGGAAGTCAAACTTAATGATATGAGAAGGGATACATAGTTTTTCAAAAAGTCATGGATTTGAAATATTAGCTGATAGGTAGAAGAAAAAATATGGTGGCCCAGTGAATGAAAAGGAGTATCCCAAATATCTCACCAGGAAAATGACTTTGTGTTAATTAAATAATTTACACATTAAGAAAACAGGTTTCCTGGAGAATAATTGTGTATACATTTATAAATAAGTAAATACACACACACACACACACACACATACACACACACTCTTCCCCCAGTTGTTCTGAGGGCAAGTGTTGGATTTGTAGAGTTTTTTCATTGACACTGCTCTTCTTATAGGGGAGCATAGGTTACGTTGATCAGCAAAGTTGTCTTCTAGATGTTGAGAAACAAATCTGTCATTCCAATTTTTAAACACTCTGAAGTCAGGGCCAAGATAAAATAATGTTTTGACCCTAGATTTATTACTCAAAAATCTATTTTCTCATTAGAAAAGTAATACTTGTTTCAGAAAATTTTGAAAATAGCAAAAATTGTAAGGAAAACAAAATAAAAACCAGCAATATATTATTGTTTAGTGGTATACAGATACTCGTCAATTTATGATAGGGTTATTTCTGTAAGTTGAAGAGCATTTGTTCTTGGGAAATAACCTCATTGTAAGTCGAGAATATCATATATTGAAAATGTATTTAACGTACCGAAGCTACTGAACGTTATAGCTTATCCAAAACTACCTTAAATGTGCGCAGAACACATACACTAGCCTACAGTTGGACAAAAAATCATCTAATGCAAACCCTATTTTACAATAAAGTGTTGCATATCTCATGTAAGAGTATTGTATTGCATACCATTAGCCTGAGAAAAGGTCAAAATTCCAATTTCAAGGTATGGTTTCTACTGAACACACATTGATTTTGTACCAATATAATGTCAAAAAATCGTAAGTCAAACTATTATAAATTGGGGACCATCTGTATCTTTCTGTTCATTTTTCTATGTATAGAAATTTATTTCTTTTTCATTAGAAATAAATAAAACTGTCACATTAGAACCTTACCGTAACAGTTTGTAACTACTTTTAAATTTTATCAACATATTCTGATCATTTCACCATTTCATTAAATGTTTTTTATGACATCATTCCTAATGATTGAATAGTATTCCATCAGGAGGAGCAACATAATTCATTAACTCTACATTTTTCATACTTGAGCAAATGTATGGATCCTTTTCAAAAGAAAGATAAATTGTCATTCTCCCTCCAGGCTTGATTTATGTTATTTTCATTATGTTTTTCCCCCGCTATGTAGAAATATAAAATTAGAATAAATTTTTTATGATGCTAACAACTACAAAACCAATACAAATTTATGTTTAAATTTTGATATGAAATTAATATAAGTGAAATGTCAACCGTTACTTAAAGGGATAGCTGATATTTAATAGCAGGATGATAAGTGTTTTATATTTTCTTGGCGTGCTTCATTTGATTTTGAGCCTGATGGACTATCATTTCAGTCATCTTGAATATAATCATATTTTTCTTCTATAATAAACTTATTTTAAGACAATGATTCATTGTTTTTATGGATCAATCAGTTTAACAGTGCACCTCAAAGTATAGTACCATCAAAAGTTTAAACAAAAATTCTTAACTACTAAACTTAATCTTGTTAGATTCAAAGATAGCTCCTCACAGTGTAAATATGACATTAACAGCTATTTTCTAAGTGATAATTCAGCTCTCCCACAACTGCTATGGCCTCCTTGTTCTCTAGGAGGTTTGCCTTTCCTTGGCACTATTGTGACTATAAGCACAAACACAAACTTGGCATCAAAATCATAGCAGAGCTGAGGTAGTCTACCAGATCATCCAGAATATCTTTACACTGACATTCTTTAGATTATTTTCAACACAAAGACACTAGATTAAAAAAGGAAACCTAGGCAATACCATTCAGGACATAGGCATCGGCAAAAACTTCATGAATAAAAGACCAAAAGCAATGGAAACAAAAGCCAAAATAGGCAAATGGGATCTGATTAAACTAAAGAGCTTCTGCACAGCAAGAGAAACTATTGTCAGAGTGAACAGGCAACCTACAGAATGGGAGAAAATTTTTGCAATCTATCCATCTGACAAAGGGCTAATATCCAGAATCTACAAAGAACTTAAACAAATTTACAAGAAAAAAAGAACCCCATCAAAAAGTGGGCAAAGGATATGAACAGAGACTTCTGAAAAGAAGACATTTGTGCAGCCAACAAACATGAAAAAAAGCTCATCATCACTGATCATTAGAGAAATGCAAATCAAAACCACAATGAGATACCATCTCACGCCAGTTAGAATGGCGATCATTAAAAAGTCAGGAAACAACAGATGCTGGAGAGGATGTGGAGAAATAGGAATGCTTTTACACTGTTGGTGGGACTGTAAACTGGTTCAACCATTGTGGAAGACAGTGTGGCAATTCCTCAGGGATCTAGAACTAGAAATGCCATTTGACCCAGCCATCCCATTACTGGGTATATACCCAAAGGATTATAAATCATGCTGCTATAAAGACACATGCACACATATGTTTATTGCAGCACTATTCACAATAGCAAACACTTGGAACCAACCCAAATGTCCAACAATGATAGACTGGATTGAGAAAATGTGGCACGTATACACCATGGAATACTATGCAGCCATAAAAAGGATGAATTCATGTCCTTTGTAGGGACATGGATGAAGCTGGAAACCATCATTCTCAGCAAACTAACACAACAAAAAACCAAACACCACATGTTCTCACTCATAAGTGGGAGTTGAACAATGAGAACACATGGACACAGGTAGGGGAACATCACACACCAGGGCCTGTCAGGGGTGCCGGGTTAGGGGAGGTATAGCATTAGGAGAAATACCTAAAATAGGTGATGAGTTGATGGGTGCAGCAAACCACCACATGTATACCTATGTAACAAACCTGCATGTTCTGCACGTGTACACCAGAACTTCAAGTACAAAAAAAAAAAGAATTAAAAAAATAAAAAAATTAAAAAGACCATCTTTTATGACTCAGACCCTTGAGAATAAGGCTTTTGGAGTCCTCCGTTGCTTAAAACAATACAAAATTTATTATCTTATAGTTCTAGAGGTCAGAAGTCCTAAAATCAGTGTGTCAGTATGGCCATGTTCCTTTTAGAGTCTCTAGGGGGAAAAGCCTGTTTCCTTTTCCAACTTCTAGAGCCTGCCTGCATTCCTTGGCACAGGGGCCCTTCTTCCATCTTCAAAGAGCATCACATCAAACTCTGCTTCTATAGTCCCATCATCTTCTATGACTTGGACTCATTTGCCTTCTGCTTATAAGGACTGTTGTGATTTCACTGGGCCCACCCAGGTAATTCAGCCTAATCCTTCCATCTCTAGATCCTTAGCTTAATCACATCTGCAAAGTACTTTCAACCAAGTAAGGTAACATATTCACAGGTTCCAGGGATAAGGACATGGACATCTTTGAGGAGGCCATTTTTCAGCCTACCACATCCGAATGCTAAAAACTTCTCATAAATAATGCTGTGATGTTGTATATAAATTATGTAAAAAAGCTGTGTTGTTGTATGTTGTATTCATTAGCCATGATTATTCTTTTAGGACAAAAGTCTAATGCTAGAACGTACAAACCACAAGATATATACATTAAAGGAAGACTTTTAATAAACAATGCCAAATTACCCTCTAGAAGGGTTACTTTGAATGACACTTTTGATAGTAGTGAATAGTTGCTTGACCGCATTGGTATTATTTATTAAAAATCCTTTGTTATTTGATAAGAAAAAATTCATTGTTATTTTACTTTAGAGTAATTTGCTGTTAGTTATTTTGATGATATTGAACATTTAAAAATATATTCACTGGTTATTACAAACAAAAATAATTTAGATGGAAATTTTATTCAAGGCTCTATTGCTTTATAGAGGTTTACTTTGTAATGTAGAAATCTCCTAACCTGTAAGTGGTCTGCTTCTAAAATTAAAGCATCAGGAGGAAAATGTAGAACCCCTTTGAACTAAAGTTCACATCTCAGAGTGTTTAGGAAAGTGAACTAATTGTTTAAACAGATGCAAGGATGATACTGTTCAGGATGAAATAACTGTTCAGTGTGTTTTGTGTATAGAGTTGTTATGCTCTTCAAACAGGGATAGCCTGTTCAATTACAGATGTGTGCCCAAGTTAGAGCACGTCACTTGTTTCTGCTACACTAGGCGTGGTCTTTCCAGGGAAAACATCTTATGATAAATTTACATTATTGCTAAATAAGAACTAAATATTTTATCTGAGGGCAATTATCATCTAATTCTTGTCATGAAAATATTAACAGCACGAAAATTTTCTTAATAGATAAAAATTGAAGGATTTTTATAAATTGTTTTATTACACAACCATTACATACTCATTCAATAAAGAATTTTCATTGCAGATAATCAGAAGAAACAAAAAGAAGCTGTGGTGAAGAAGGAACGTTTTCTAAAGCCTCTTTTACATCCAGGATGGTTGAGAAGTCAGAGGCCTGCAATGCTAGGAAGAGAGGGTCTAAAATGGTAAGACTGAACACAAATATAAAATGGGTAGGGATGTATAGGTGGCTATATTTTATTTGCTTATACTCGATCTTTTCTCCCTCCAAAGCATCACTTGTTGCTGAGTTAGGGAATCCAGAAACAATGCAAGGCAAGCCTTGATAAAAATCATGCAAAATATTGCTTTCAGAGTTTGGAGAGGCAACAATATCCTTTCTTTCTTTGCTCAGTCCCGCTGGGGCTTTGCTTTCCTTGAAGAAGATGCGTCAGTGGTTTTCTTTCTTTAAGATATCTAGGAGGAGGCTGTTTTTAGCTGAGAGCTGCTGCTTTGCCTATCACTGCAGTGTCGTGTAGGATGCCTGGTAGAGAAGGCAGCTGGAGAGGAGGAAGTCGGAAAGTGAATGCCTGTAAAGAAAGAGCTCAGGAATAAAAAGAGAATATGCTAGGCTGTGTGCACCCAGCAGGTGCAGCTTTCAGGCGTGGCAGAACAGGGTGGGTGCCTTTGGCAATCTCTAGTCTCTTGGGATCTTTTATTTGTTTGGTATTCTAAGAAGATAGATTTATTTGTACCATTTCAATGATATTGTGAGGTTAATGTGTTTCCTGGTGCATAGTAATTAACATCAGGCTCTGCAGAATGGAATATTCCAGGACTTAGAGAATGCTGGACATTTTATGGGCTGCAGCCAGCAGATGGTGATAGCGTACCACAAAAAAGCCAATGAAGCGGGCTTGGTGAAGCTGGGAGGTTCAGTTTTGTTTTGCTTTGTTATTTAAGCTTGACAATACCCATCTATATATCCTGTGGGCGCACATTGTTTGAGCCCAGTCTGATCTTAAACTTGTTTTATGATGATATCATTATTTTTTACTGCTACAAATTAACTGTCGGTTTCAATCTACCCCATGTTTCAGCTGCCTTCAGGGATCATCTTGTCAGTTATGCAGCTTTCCAATTTTATGGCTGAGATCAAGAATGATTCCTTAAAGGCACATGGGAAACAACAGTGAAATGTGGGAGAGTGGATGTGAGCTCTGCTACATGGCCGATATTATAGGTGCACAGGAAAGATAGATAAGGGCAAACCACTAAGGCCCCAATTCAGTTTGAAATTTGACTGTCTTGACATTTACTTAGGTGCAATCATTTATCTAGATATTGATGGTGACCTACTATCACTGGAATAAAATGGAGCTAGAGGAGTTCCAGCATTATTTTACAGAGTTATGTTCAAACATATGAGAATGTAAGGACTTGTGGGCACACCAATATTTTCAGGTCCACAGGAAATTCTTTCACTAGGACATGAAGTCATTCATTCATTCTTCCTTATATCCAATGCTTCTTGAGTGCTTATTGGGTGCTTATCCTTGTTCCACATGCTAGGAAGTCCTTGCAGACTTACCTCACAGGAACTCCTAGTTGCTGCCTATCTTTTCTTGAAGTGTAAAGGCAAAAGGAGGTTAGGATCCCCTTTATAGAAAGCTGGCAGAGCACCACTGATTGATGATAAACTTGAAGGAGAAAAGGGTCATATTCTAATTTGCTCCAGTCAAAGATTTCCACCAGCAATAGACTGTTGTAAATCTGCTGCTGAATTCTGCTACTGGCCAGCATACTGTCCAAAGATGTACTGAGAGACATTGGGAAATCCCAAAAGTCAGTTAAAAAGGTCAGGTTATTCTTCAAATGTTAGACGGACAAAGTAAGCATGGGTTCAAGCCCCCGTCAAATCATCTGCAGTCTACAAATAGCTTATTTTACCAGCTTCCTAACTAATGTGGTATCTTCTTCTAGAACTTGGCAAGTTTTATCAGTATTAAGTAACGATGGTTCCTCTATAGCCTGCCCATTATAAGCCAGGTCCTTTCCAGGTATTATTTTGATCTTGATGACACTCATTCAAGCTGGGCATTATTATACTGTTTTGATATATAAGATAACTGAAGCTTAAAGAAGTTGATTAATTTGCCAAGTATGTAGCCAAGTTGGGAATTAAACCAAGGTCTGTCCATGCCCCTCCAACTATGCCATACTCCCTCTCTTTTGAAGAACTGTTTGCTATAACATTGTTT
Organism: Pongo pygmaeus; assembly: GCF_028885625.2. NCBI lineage: Eukaryota > Metazoa > Chordata > Mammalia > Primates > Hominidae > Pongo > Pongo pygmaeus. The sequence continues at coordinate 91,800,906 of NC_072384.2, forward strand.
CATTGGCCAGACTAAGTATGGAAGGGAAATAAAGGAAGAAGTCCCAGGATTTGTGCTGAGAGAGGCTGACATCTATAAGGGGATCAGGCTGACATCTATAAGGGGATCAGGCAGAAGACATGATATACAGGAACCCAGAAGCATCCCATCATTTGGTCTGCAGGGCTTTGGAATATTGGGAAACAAAATCATCAGAATTTTCTGGGAGATGGGTGGTTAGCCTGCAGAAATAGGGTGTCTTGTTCCAAACAGAGGCTTCAGAGCATCAGACAGACTGTGGAGTTAAAAGGCAAGAAGAAAAGTGCAATTAGAACTGCCATACCAGGAAAACCTTTGCTTGAATGCAGGCTATAAAAGATGGATAGCGATGCATTGGTCTTTTCAGCTCTACTCTCAGGCAGGGATAACAACATGACTGGCAGCAGCATTTTGAAACACAGACAGCCACTACCACTGATATTTATTTATAGAGAGAAAGTGCACGAGGTGGGATAAATGCACAGAAACACTTTGAACACTAAGCGCAGTGCAAATGGGCTCACTATTGATTCTTAGTGGAAATGTTCATGTCTGCCTCATAAACAAATATTACTCCTGAGACCATCTTCAACAAAATATTTAGTCTGACCTCTCCAGACTGCATTTACAAACTCATTTCTCTTTTCGTTATGTTTTAGTCCTTTTCACTGTGATGTAAGTAGGCTCTCCAGCAGTCCCAGAAGACTTTCACAAGAAGAGTTTCAGACAATAGAAAATAAGCCTAAGTGATTGTGTGGTAGGTTCCATCAAAAGGTATCGTGGAAGTACTATAGAAGAAGAATGAGAAATTATAGGAAGTTAACATAAAGGGACACAAGGGCACATCAGGGTGTAACATCAGCTGGTGTGGCAGATCTTGGAATGCCAGGAAGCAAAATTGTCAGACACTGTCTGTGGGGTTTTTCATCCCCATCGTTGCTCCATTTCCACATGGGTATCATTAAGTCCATTGTGACGGGACACAGCCAAGTGTGGAGAACTACTTAGGAAAGTTCAAGAATCCATTAGAATCATTAGATCTCTTCTGAGCTAGCCAGAATAATTAAATCTATGTCCAATTGGAGACTAGTGTAGCTGCCGATTTTACTTACCTTTCAAAAGAATTGAGAGGAAATTCTTATGCAAGAGTCACTCACAGATGCCTCCTAATGCATCTTTAAAACATTCTACTCATCTCCAATCAAAAATGGCTTCTTATTTATGTTGCTGAAGGGCATTTTTCAAAACGTACTATGACTTTATTTTAGTAGTCTGTGAACTAAGGTTACCCATAGAATGGTTGGAAATTAAGCAGTTTGTGACTATAAGTGATGTAAAAAAAATCAAACTGGATATTTATTTGATTGCTCAAAGTTCTGAGTGCATTATCTAGATAGCTTGTCCGTTTTTGTCTGGGTTAATGTCAGAAGTTTTCAATTTCAAATCCCTCCAGAGCAGGACTGATGCCATCTCCATCAGTTTAAGAGCCCCAGGTTCCTCATCCAATAAGCATGAGTTCCTCATCCAATAAGCATTGAGTGCCTATGATGAGACACAAGTTCTTGACCGGCACAGGGTGCTCGTGTCTGGAGATGGCAGTGAAGACATTTTTCTTCCTGCATAAATATGTGCAGGAAATCGAAGTTTTTTTTCTTGCAAACTTACCTTTCCCCTCTCCTGATCCTGTAGAAAGGGAAAATGAGGCCTTTTTTTTTAATTATTATTTTTTAATTTTGAGCATTCAATTCAAAGCTAAAGTTGAGGTACATATAAATGATAAATGGCTCTATGCTAAGGGGCTTGCCATTGTGTATATATGGCTGTGTAGCAGACATTTGGCGTGTTTGTTTTTTTTTCCCTTTTGCTTTAATCCCTTCATAGAAAACAAACATAGACTGGGCGCGGTGGCTCACGCCTATAATCCCAGCACTTTGGGAGGCCGAGGCTGGTGGATCACCTGAGGTCGAGAGTTCGAGACCAGCCTGACCAACATGGTGAAACCCTGTCTCTACTAAAAATACAAAATTATCCGGGCATGGTGGTGCATGTCTGTAGTCCCAGCTACTTGGGAGGCTGAGGCAGGAAAATTGTTTGAACCCAGGAGGCGGAAGTTGCAGTGAGCTGAGATCGCGCCATTGCACTCCAGCCTGGGCAACAAGAGCGAAACTCTGTCTCAAAACAAACAAACAAACAAAATCAAACAAACACCATAATGCAGTCTTCCAGTTACTACACTTTCTGTACCATTGCTTCCCTTTTAACCTTTTAATTCTCCCACCAACAGCTGAGAGGCACTTTTGGCCATCCAGCAGCCTGAAGCCTGCAAACCCCATAGTATTTGCAGTCTATCTAGGGCAACAGGGTAGAACCCAAGGCCATCTATCAGTCTTGGGAGCCTCATATGTTCACAGATTTTCTCCATGGAAATGTTGTGGTGTTTTTTTGTTTTTTTTTTTAGATGGAGTCTTGCTCTATCACCCAGGCTGGAGTGCAATGGTGCAATCTTGGCTCACTGCAACCTCTGCCTCCTTGGTTCAAGCGATTTTCCTGCCTCAGCCTCCCGAGTAGTTGGGACTACAGGCATGCGCCACCACGCTGGGCTAATTTTTGGATTTTTAGTAGAGACAGGGTTTCAGGAAATGTTCTTGGTTCACCTATATGGAATCTGAAGTATTCGCCTCTTGATACAAATTATTTATATTTATAGAAAATTCATAGTATTTCTATACCCTCTAATCACCTGTTCTGGAAAATGTTTCCAAAGATAGAGAATGAAGTGTAGGAAAAAGCCCAGGGGACTAGAGATAAGACGCTACTTCAAAACTTTAGGGCTGGAGCAAGTCACTTTTATAAGTCTCAGAATTCCCACCAGTTAAAGTGGGAGTAATAATACCTTTCTTAGCTTTGCTTAATAGAAGACAAGTACAAAGCATTTAAAATTCCAAAGTACATTGCAAGTGTATGGTTAGAAGGAAAAAAATAAAAACATTTATTAGGTTTCTTCTATATGTAACAAGCCATGCTAAGATCATACTATTTTATAAGGAGAGAGCCTTATCTAAATATTCCTTACTGTGATTTTTGTACATAAACAGATCACCACAACCACAAGCCACAAGGCAATATTGGTTTCACAGTTAAAACACTGGGTTTTAGGACGGGCAGACATGGGTCCAAATTCCAGCTCTGCCATTTTGTGACCTTGTTATTCAGCCTCTCTATTTTCTCATTCATAAAACAAAGCTAATAATTTCTACTTCATGGAGTTTCAATAGAGATGAAATGAGACATGGTATGACATAATATTGGGCACAACATGAGGATAAAATGATTAGTTAGGGACATGTGTACCCTTCTACCACTAAAGGTAATTTCTCTTTGCTTTAAGTGAAATATTATGCCCTCACAAAAGCTGTAAATTCATAAGTTTTTTTTAAATTTCATAATCATGCCTTAATTTCACATGAGAGAAATCTAGTTTTAGCCTAGAAACTTTCCCACATCGAGTCTTTTCATGGAGAAATGAGGGTCTTCCTTCCCACTGTCTTCAAATTTGTGGCACATCAGCCTTTGTGGTAGCTACTAATTCTTAGACTCACGGTCTGCCACAAGCTGTTGGCCAAAAGGAACCCATGGGCGTCTGATTGCTGTGCTGCTTCTGCCACATCAGGTAGGGCTGAGTCCAATCACACTGAGTCCTTGGGGATGTGCTTGCCAGGGAGGTGTTAAGGTTTACCACAAAAGCACATGGACTTTGAGCTAGACCACCTGCATTCAAATCTCAGCTTTGCCCATTTTTCCCTGCGTGACCTTGAACAAATTCCCCTTTTAAACCTCCACTTTTTCATTTAATAAGTGGATAATAGTAATAACCAACATTTATGTAAGCTCTTTCCCTGCGCCAGGTTCTGTGATGGTGTTTTACATGCACTAACTGATTTAACTTTATAGCATCTTGTGAAGTAGGGATTTAGTATTTTTCAGTTTTCAAAAAAAAATTATAGTAAAAAAATTTTAAATGAGATCTACCTCCTTAATACATTTTTAAGTGTACAACACATTATTGTTAACAATAGGCACAACAATGGAGGGCAGGTCTCTAGAATTGATTCATTTTGCGTAACTAAAACTCTACACCCATTGAACAATAATTCCTCATTTCTCCCTCCGTGAAGCTTTGGCAACCACTGTTCTTCTCTCTGTTTCTAGTCTGAATGTGACTATTCTAGATACTTTATGTAAGTCAAATAATATAATGTTTCTCTTTCTATGACTAGTTTATTTCACTTAGGATAATGTCCTCAAGATTCATCCATGTTATCAGAAGCAGCAGGATTTCCTGCTTTTTTTTTTTTTTAAAGGCTGAATACTGTTTTGATTGCATGTATATACCACATTTTAAAAAACCATTTATCCACCTATAGATGTTTAGGTTGTGTCTACATTTTGGCTTTGTGAATAATGCTGTAATGAAGTTGAGAATGTGGATATCTGTTCACGATCTTAAATTGAAATGAGGTGAGGATTATTTCTAACACCAATTTTACAGTTGAAAAAAAAACAACCAGAAGCATAGAGAGGTTAAATATATTTTTGCAGGGCACACAGCTAGCAATTGTTACAGCTGGGCTTCAGTCCCACTGACTAGTGTAGAGATTCTGTTCTGGAAGTGATAACACTTCACCCTAGCATTGGACTCTTAACAGTACCTGACACCTGCAAATACAAAATAAATGTCAGCTAATTTTATTAGCAAGGAGGATGTGCCTCTGGCTTTAGTGCTTTTGCCCACCTAGCTTGCATTTTTTAAAAATGATATTTCTGAAGAGCTGAAACTCTTTGTTATGAGACTGAACTTAGGCTCATTAAAGAGGTAAGTTTGTATTAATGTTAACTTAGAAAGTCAGTTCTAACCTTAGACTTCTATAAATTCTGGCAAAATTCTAGTGGGAAGTTTTCCCCCACTTTTCATTTTCTACACCTTCTCTCTCCTTCTAACTGCCATTTCATAAGTGTATTTACTGACCCCCACACCTAAATTCAAACATTAAAAGCAAAGCCTTACTCTCTTGTACCAAAAATAAAACCAAAAGCTACCATTCACTCTTTCAAACTAGAATTCTAATCCTAGAGATGATGTATTAACTCTATCCAAACATGAACGAAACTGTCCTGACCCTCAGTATCCTCTCTGGAGAAGGTCAGAACACAGTTGTGGCCACAAAAATCGCCACTGAGCCCCGATATAAATAGCAGTGAATTGGCCATGCAAAAACGGAGAGACTGAAGGGTCAATGAAGCTAATTATAACTTCAGGGTCTTGCCTGGATTGTGGGAGGGCAGGGTCAGAAGCCTTGCAAAGCTGACATTTTACTCCCAGATGAGTCTACTTTTGGGAAACTATTTCTTTATGGATGTGCATAGAGCCTAGGAATTAGAGGCGGATGCCAGAGGGAGCCTTGTAAGAGCTTACGGCTGTCCTGTAACCGGAAGTTAATCTGCCATTCTCCTCTTATCCTCTGGTTCCTGGTTTGTGATTTTTCACTGCAGCAAGTATTCTGCTTCTTCCCCGTCACAGAAAGTGTGGCTTTTCTTATCTGTAAGGTGTCTCAATTTAGTGGAAAATAGAATTGAGTCCACTGCCCACTCCCTGTTCCAGGACTGTTTTTTCTCAAAATAGGAAATATATAATGTGTAGGCTGGGTGGCTAGAATTAGGTTGAATCAGTACGAAACAGGGAGATTTGTTTGCTTCAGAAGAAAATCTCCCACTGCCTTGGCTGGCTGCAGAATCCAGGACAAATATCAAGACTTGGAGCTATAGAAATCAAATCATCCTGAGTGGATTATTATAATGATGAACCTCTCCATGGATTCCTACATGCCCTTTTAACAAAGCCTTTTGTGGCCAAACTGGCATTTCTAGTTAAGATTTTGAAACCATTATATTTAATGCCTTCTCATTGATTAAGTCAAAAAAGAAAGAAATCGACTTTCCTATGGAGATAGGCAAATCTTTTCTTTCTTTTTCTGTTTTTATAATGAACTGAAATATAAAGCCATCTTGTTCTAGATACCCGGAGGAAATTAATCACCTCAAAATAGAGAAGGAGAAAGTTGGAAGTACAAAATGACATGTCTGAGTTTTTTTGTGGCTTCAAAATACCCACCTGGGTAAAGATACCACCAGATTTATTGTTATCCAGCCTTGGGTTCTTATTTCTGATCTACCTATTGGGTAATAAAAGATTCAATTTATTTTGATTGTTTCAGAATATCACAGAGCAACAGAGAAAATGTGGATCACTCCAACTCTAGCACAAGGTCAGGGAGGAAAAAAAATCAGAGAGTTTGGAATTTCTAAGTGCTCGTGTTTGAGAAATGGGGAGCATCACAAACTAACAGCATAGGTGGACATTTTTTATAGGGTAAAGGATTCCCACGGAACAGCACTCGTCAAATGCAAATAAAAATTGTACAAAGAAGGTAACTTTTTTCTCTGTCCCCACATCTCTCCTTCTGAAACTTCATTCTTCCATTAAAAAGGAATTGTGCTTTGTGATGTATAAAGTCTGTTTCTTTCTCTTCAAGTTGAATGTTAACGTTCTGCTTTGTGCCCTTAACTTAATGGATATTCTCAAAACTGGCAGCTTTTTCTTCATGCGGGAAGAAGAAATAATTCTGAATTAAGAACACCAAAATAGGTTAAGGATACATTATGTCAGAGGCTGTAGATTGTTAACAAGCCAAGGAAGCACAAAGCATGGAGTATAATACAATTAAGGGCACCCGGGTAAGATTGCCAGCCATTTCATCCCAATGACTTCACCTGTTGATGCCAGAGGTGACCCTTTCCAGTCTGTCTAACATTTTACAGAGCCCAGGTGGTTTTCTAATTGCTGAGTGATCTGCAATTAGCAAGTGTAGTAGATGCTGTGGTGCCCTGCCTGGATCCCTTACCCGGCCCGTCACTCCCTTCTCCAATTGCTGTGAGTGTAGACTTCTAATGACCCACAGCTGCCCCTTTTTTTTAGAGAATTGCGAATGGCAGCAGCATCTCTCAGGAGGTCATGTTCCTCGCCCCAACTAAAGGCAGCCAATGACTGATGAATGTAGGGCTACAAATGGCCCCCTTACATCGAAGGAGAGGGCCATAATTAATTTTGTGGTGTGATCCCATGGATCAGGTCAAGACTGGCCTTTGTACAGGACCACATCCTTGCTGAGCTCTTTCGTCTCTCCTCTCCCGCTTTGCACCCCACTCTGCTGGCTTTCTCTGAAGAGCACGGCTTCACTAAACCTTATGCACCAGAACTACCGTCTGAGGCTCTGATTCTAGTGTGCCCAGAACTAAGAGAGTGAGTTTGCTCATATATCTTTCTTAATGGATTCAATAACATAATATCATTGTTAACTAGAATTCTCTTGAAAAATAATAGACTATTCTCTCTGAATTTCTGAAGTCTTTTCTTCAATAAGAAAAGTTCTTTCAGTTCAGCAATGTTCTCTGTGTAGCCTTTATCCATCAGCTTATGTGGAAAAATCATGGTTGGCAAAGGATCAAAGTCACAAAGGTTGAAAATTTGAACCCTATGACTGATTCCTACTTGCCTCTTTCTCATTTTGTTAGTTTGTCTAGTGTTCAACTCTATTTACAGAACTCCTCTTAAAAGCTTGGCTTTTCAAGTTAGAACAATGTTCTGCCACAATAGGAATAATTATGATGGCCTTAGTATATGGTAGTCATCTGGGTGACAAAATAAAAGATTTTTGCTTGGAATCAAATAGTCCATTCAAGTCTGAAATGATATGTATTTTCTGGGCCCTCTGTAATTAGAAATGTGATTGTATAAATGTCTGAAAATCTGTTCTGGTTTTAAAGAAATTGGCCTACAGCCTGTTCTAATCCGGACACAAAATTCGCAGAATTTGAAGGTCTCCTTGTATCACTACCAGCTAGTGGTATGAGGGTGGGCTGATTCAGCAATTGGAAGAACGGTGATTCCAGCTGACAGGTGCAGTCCTTCAGGAAATGCCAGGTTGACCCTGCTGCTTAGAAAAGCAGAACAGAGAGGTGATGGCAAAGGATACAGGGAATGGAAGTATTTGAAAGGCATTATTATTTCTGTTGGGTGGGGCAAGGATACATGATTGCACAGTGGAAGAGTTGGAATCCTTCACCCACTTCACAACTGTGCTTTGTATCAAACATAATGTCCAAACAAGTTGACTGATGCACTGAATTGGATGTTACTGATTCTCAATACTATATTTTGCTCTAAAAAAATTGGCTTTTTGTTTCTACCATGTTATTGCTTACTTATAATCAACATCTTCTATCCTAAAACATTCCTAAAGCAAGCAGGTTCTTGCTGTTTTCTATTTAGACATTTGATATTCATGTGGGTCCAATGTCTTCATGTTTACAAGTGATTTTTGCTGGATTTGTAGGATGTAAAGTTTTTGCCATTTGATCTGTGACTGGGATGCATCCATTAGAAGGTCAGTGCTGAAAAGCCAGGAAATTGCTTTTAATTTTATATAATTTATGGTTTATTTGTAAAATTCACAGAATTTCACAACCTAAGATTATTTTCCCGGGATTCTGTTTCAAAAAGTCCACTGGATCTTAAGGAAAGATGAACTCATTTTGTTATTGTTGTTGAATTTCCAAACAAAAAGGCTTAAGGCTTGGAATTTGCCATTTATTACTGAGAAAGTAGAGGTAACTATTCTAGTTGCTAATGTCCTTGTTCAATAAATATCCTTTCCCTGCCTGCCACAGGACTGTTATCCCACTTTAAAGGGTTAGATCACAGAAGAGGCGTCTCTCAAAGTTAGGTACTTCCTATCCCTCTTTGATAGGAGGAAAGCAATACTTGGTGAGTTAAAAGAAAAATACATCAGAAAATCTGAATTGTTCTATTCTCTTTCCCAGGACCATAATGCATTTTATAACTGTCTTTATCGAAATGGAAACATATGTCGAATTTTTAAAAACAAGAATGGTGGCACTGACAGTATGCTTTTCTTTAAGCTTTCTTACCAAGCAGTAACTGGAAATACAAAAATTAACTTCAGATTTTATATTTCAATATACTATGTTATTGGAATGTTTTGTTCTCTAACATGTATTTGTAAGACTTATTGAAAAGAAATTCAATGGTATTTGAAATTTTAAAATCCTGTGGGAGTTAAAATTTTGACCTTGATTAGCTTAAGCATCTCTAGTAGTAGTTTCTACAATTAGAATCTGGCAAGGAGAAAAAAAATCAGTGGATAAGAGGACGGACTCAGCCTTTGCGAGGCTGAGGCGGGCGGATCACGAGGTCAGGAGATCGAGACCATCCTGGCTAACACGGTGAAACCCCGTCTCCACTAAAAAATACAAAAAAAAATTAGCCGGGCTCGGTGGCGGGCGCCTGTAGTCCCAGCTACTCGGGAGACTGAGGCAGGAGAATGGCGTGAACCCGGGAGGTGGAGCTTGCAGTGAGCCAGGATGGCGCCACCGCAGTCCAGCCTGAGAGACAGAGCGAGACTCCGTCTCAAAAAAAACAAAACAAAAACAAAAACAAAAAAAAAGAGGAAGGACACAAGGATATTTTCATATGCTTATAAATTGGCTATGTCACCGCTTTAAGTTGGTTTAATATGTTGGTTTAAAATTCAGTCTTCTTCTCTTTCTAATTATTTCTTGCCTACCTCTAGAAATAAGCCAAGATTCCTTGAACTAGAACTGAAACTAGAAGTTCGTTATTAGCCTCTCTTAGTTGTTTGGCTAGTAATTGCATGATTAGACTAATAGTTTAAGTCATCAAGGCAGATTAATCACTTGTGAATAAGTAATTATTTTTGTAGATACGACTGTGGGAAAAACAGACCATTGGTAAAATGGAATCCTTAAAATATAGTTAATCCTTAATTATCCATGTTCATAAAAAAGGAAAAGATCCAAGAGATATTTCAGCAATAACCTGTATATGTTATTAACATGCATTTATATGTTTTTAGAGCAGGTTTTCTTCTATAATTAAAATATTTAAGGCTAACCTGAAAATTACTTTACATTCTCTGAGTTTTTACCAATTAATGACAGTGATGTCATCTAAAAATACTCTGGGTGTTGAAGGTCAATCTAGAAAGAACTCTTTTACTGGAGTTGATTGACTAAGTAAGTAAGCAAGCCGCATCTGAACACTTGAGAACCCTATTCAAGCAGGAAAAAATGCAACAGAACAACAGCTACCAAAAAAAAAAAAAAAAGTGCAAAAGTCCCGACTGTGTCAGAGGGTCTTTGTATCACAGAGTGGTAATTATTTCGTTGCATATGTAAAATATTTGTTGCATTAAGTCATAAAGATTCCCAGACCATGTAATATGAAATCTATATTGAGAAAGGATGAAACTGTATGTTGGAAGGTTAGCTGCTTCCTTTCCCCAAGAGTTTTCCTCAGGGTCATCCCAAAAATGTGTAGGGCCTCAGGTAAATATTTTTTGTGGGTCCTCTGTCTGTATAAACAATTTGATTTAAAAAGTGTTACAAAGTTTATTCTTCAGAAAATGGGTAAAGTGGAGCTACTTACACACTCGTTTATTGTCCAATCATTGCTTGTAATGATTCCTCATATCAGCCGGTAGATTGGCATTGTATCTTCTGGTTCTTTATTGTCAAATGTGTGGTTCCTGGCTAATTTCATATCTTCCACCATGTGAGAAACAGGTAGAAATGCTGTTATTATTCACAATGCAATGGCTCTTTAGGTTCTGTTTGTACTGAAACAGTATAGACCTTCTTGCCTCTGCAGTTCTCTAATACCATTTATTTAATGCTAGTTGCATCATTACTCATGAGGCTGCATCATTCATCATGTCACCCATGACAACTGGTTTCTCATGACTGTATCAAAGGCTATTACTGCGCTTTGTTGATGATGACCACAAATGCAAATCTTATCCAGCATATGCAGAAAAATGTGAATGATAAATTGTTTTCTGGCCATGTAAAATTTACTGTATAGAATTTTACAGCATGTAAACTTAGAATACTGTATTTTCCAGTATGTCTTCTCCTGAATGCTTTAGGCAGTGGCCACTGTATTCCTACAATGTGATCTCTTTTAGTGCTGGCTGTACGTTTGCCTTCCACCACTTCTACCAGTGGGGAAAATAAGTGAGGGACCTACAGAGGATAAGAAGAGTGGTCCCATTTGCATAAGAAATGTCCATCCCTTGTCTAGCATGGCTCAAGACCAGCCTGGCACAGTACAACATCAACACATGATGTAAGGCAAGAGAGAAAATGGATCTGAAGAGTCACAGGGTAAAGGAGAGCAAAGATCTTGAAAGCTCTTGGTGCAGATGGGCAAGGCCACCCCAAAGCCTGACCCATGGTGTAGAGCCTGTGGAGGAAGTAGAATGACAGCTCTAGGTAGAGGATAACTTGTGCCATCCTGGTTCCTCCATACACTGGAGCTGGCACAGCAGCCTAAAGAGCTATTATACCAGCTCACATGTGTGGCTCAAGCCCAGGGATCGGCAGAGTCCTGAATTGTTCTGTGTCCTTCCAAAGTCAGCGTCACTGTCACCCTAAGACAGCATGTCAGCACCATTCCAGAGGCCCAATTTTATCCAATCTTTCACGGTCTCATATAAAAACTATTATCCTGGACAGCAGTGCTTTCCTCCTAGAGGTTCTTTGGGGAATTTGGTTTACCTCATGCATGAGGCAGAGAATAATTTAATTTTTTTTTTAAGTGACAGGGTCTTTGTCATCCAGGCTGGAATGCAGTGGCATAAACATAGCTCACTATAGTCTCGAACTCTTGGGCTTAAACAATCGTCCTGACTCAGCCCTGAGAAGCTAGGACTACAGGCACATGCCACCATACCCAGCTAATTTTTTAATTTTTTGTAGAGAGGGGACCTTGCTATGTTTTCCAGTCTGGTCTCGAACTCCTGGCCTCAAGTGATCCTCCTGCTTTAGTCTCCTGAAGTGCTGGGATTATAGGCATGAACTACCACAGCTGGCCTGGGTAGAGGCTTAGTGAGTGCTCTGTAGAGGAGAAATGGAGACATAGGTCCTGATCTAGTCTGAGACTTCCTGACCAAATAGCAGAGGGGCTGGTCCCAGGCACCAGATGGGGACTTAGAACATTTCTTGGGAGGTGCTTTAAGGCATGGTGCTCCCTGAGGTGCAGGCCCAGGTCAGGGTTCCTGCTTACCTGGATCAAAGGATGGTACTGGATCTCCTCTCAGCTTCTTTGTTTTGCTTCATCACTAACAATTGCCTCATACAATCTTGAGGTTTGTTCTTAAATTGCTGCCCAGTTACTACTAAGTGCTCTCCTTGATGTCCCGGTAGGTAATCTTCAGAGATGTGCTTTTAGGGTCTCTCTGCAGCAGAAGTGAGGAAGTTTAAGATTTTGAGAGCAAATTACCACATTCTTCAAGAACTAACATAAATTCATATGCATTAGCATTATATATAACAGTTCATCTCCATTTCAGAACAGTGGACTGATCTCTGAAGAGAAACTTTCAGCTCATGGACTCTTCACACAGAGAAACAGCTCACGGAAATGGGGCCATTATTATTGCTTACTGTGTTTTCATTTAAATTGATGAAAGCAGAGTAACTTGTCACTTCAGTAGAAAAAAATAGAATATATGAGTTTTGTGGACGCTTCAGGAGTCACAAGTTATGACTAGCGATGTAAATCTATTTTTTAGTGTCTAGTCCCATTCAAAGAACAATGAAAGGTAGTGGAAGTCTATCTTTTTGTGCTTAGAAGAAATAGATACGAAAAATTGGTATTCTAAAGTCGTAGATCAAACATTGTAGTTTAAGAATATTAGAATGACAATAATTAGAAAGAAATACATCTTTTATGGAAAAAGTAATACTTCTTATTTCTTTGGTGTTGCTGGGGAGAAAAGATGTGGTAATGTTCAGAGGGTAGAACTTTCTTCCTGCTCTGAAGCATAGATGAACTCCAGACTTCAGTTTTAACTTTAATCTAATCCCTTCTGCTCTTCCATTTTCTTTTTCTTATTCTTTATCTTCTTCTTTATGGTGCCATTTCTTCACGGGTAAGGACATACTGTTAAAAGCCTTTTGTGTGTAAAGGATCACTTCCTTCAGAAGTTGTTATTTAAATTTGCCTTAGCAGAAAATTAGTTGACTCTATTCCAAAATAGAGACTCTTGGAGGACTCATCAGTTCCAAGAGAAGGAGGTGTTTCAGGTAGAACAATGGGTCTGATGCAAACTCTGTCCATAAATTAAAAAGGGAAATAATAAATAATGTGTCTCTGTTTTAGGGATGATTCATTGCTGATCTCTTTGCTTATTCTTATGTAACTATTAAAGAAATAAAAAGCTACTCTTATGTGTAATGAATAATGCTGATCCACATTTGTCACTAAGGAAGGAGCTCCAAGCAAGATTAAAAGAGAAAAGCAATTTGATTCCTTTTATTTAAATTCAAAGAGGAGATACAGAGACACATTTGCATTTTATATATATATATATATATATATATATTTTCCTGGAAAGATGTGTAAGAAAACTGTTGACCATGGTTATCACTGTGGTGTGGGGTTGGGAGAAGTGGGATAGGAGTAGCTTGTTTATATCCTGTTTAATACCTTTTTGCTGTATTTCAGTTTCCTTACTATGTTTCTTTATGTAGTAGGCAAAATTCTCAAATGGCTCCCAAGATTTCCTACCTCCTCAGTGGACATGCCCTGTGTAATCCCCAGGTCTGTGACTATGATGGGTTTTACTCTTGTGATTTAATGATGTTGTGTGGCACCATTTACTTTAAGAGGGATGATCCAAGTGGGCCTGACCCAATCACAGGAGCCCTTTAATGGCAGAGAGTTTTCTCTAGCTGGTAGAAGCAGATGATGAGGAAGTCAGACATTTGAAGCATGAGATGGACTGGACTTGCCATTGCTTGTTTGAAGATGGAGGGCACTACATGGTGGGGAATATGGGCAGCCTCTAGGAGTTGAGAGCAGTCTCCAGCTGACAGCCAGCGAGGCAATGGCGACCCATTCCTATTACTGCTGGGAACTGAATTCTGCCAACAAGAATGAGCTTGGAAGTGAATTTTCCCAGATCCTCCAGACAAGAACTCAGTCCAACTGACACCTTGATTTCAGCCTTTAGCTACTCTGAGCAGAGAACTCAGATTGGGAAATTTATTATTTTCCAGTTATTTCTTATTTCCCACACTGGATTTCTGTCCTGCCAAACTGTGGGCTAAAAAATGAGTGCTGTTTAATGTCACTACATTTGTGGTAATTTGTTACACAACAGTAGAAAACTACTATTACACTTTGGGAGGCTGAGGCAGGCAGATCACCTGAGGTAAGCAGTTCAAGACCAGCCTGACCAATATGGAGAAACCTGGTCTCTACTAAAAATACAAAATTAGCCGGGTGTGGTGGGCATGCCTGTAATCCCAGCTACCCAGGAGGCTGAGGCAGGAGAATCACTTGAACCCAGAGGTTGTGGAAGCTTCAGAAGTCACAAGTTACGACTAGTAATGTAAATCTATTTTTTTGGATGTTGCAGTGAGCTGAGATTGCGCCATTGCACTCCAGCCTGGGCAATAAGAGCAAAACTCTGTCTCAAAAAAAAAAAAAAAAAAAAAAAAGAAAAAGAAGAAAGAAAACTACTATTAGTTTTCCATAATATTTTAATGTAAGAAAATAAATACTTACAGTAGGAATTATCTGGACAGTGAGATTGTGGGTCATTTTTTCCCTACTTAATATTTTTTAAAATAAATAAAAAACCTTAATAAATATAATTAAAAAAACTAAGGATGAGTTGTTATTGTAAGGACAATATGCCCTCTTTCAAAGTTGGATATAAAGTTACTATACCTAAAGGGAGCCATATTTTCTTATTGATTTCCATTTTATGTTTTCATTTATACATTCCTACCTCGTCCTATAACATTATAAATTAGCAATGTGACTTCATGAGAGAAAATTTCCTTAAAACCAAAAAGCAAACCAATTTGAAAACTTTCATCAAGAGAGTGATTAAGCAAGCAGTTTATTGAGGGACATTAGGACTATAGGATGGAAAAGGCATGTCTGTTTGCTTTTCCCAGTAAACCCAGCCCCTCTCACAGGTCTTGGCATACTGTCTGCTTCAACACTTATTTGTCAATTAAAACGAATGAATGTGCTTGTTGTCAATGTTTCATTTTAAAGACTTTATCAGGTTCCTTCCACTCAGGGCTTCTCTTCCACCATTTTGTTTCCTGCTTTAGAGGCAGAAACTCCTATTCCTGTGTGACTGTATCATTAAATCCAAACAACTTAGCTTCCACAGCTAAGTCACAGCTTAGCTTCCTGGCAGCTCTATCCTGGACATTTATGGTATCTGCTATGGTCTGAACGTTTACGTCCTCCCCTACTCCCTGCCAAATCCATTTGTTGACAACAAATCCCCAGTATGATGGTATTAGGATGGGTGGTCTTTGAGAGGTGATTAGATCATGGGGGCTCAGTCCTCCTAAACAGGATTCGTGCCTTTATAAAAGATGCCCTAGAGAGCTGCCTTGTCCTTTCTACCATGTGAAGATGCAGTGAGAAAGTACCCTCTTTGATCCAGAAATTGGTGCTGTCACCAGACACTGAATCTGCTGGTGCCTTGATCTTGGAATTCCCAGTCTCCAGAATTGTGAGAAATACATTTCTGTTGTTTATAATCCATCCAGTTTATAGTATTTTTATTATAGCAGCTTGAAAGGACTAAGACAATAACTTACAAAGCTAAGCTACAGTATCTCCATTTAACCATCTTGGGTGACTGTTTTACAAATTAATTGTTTCCTATTGCTTTGCTACTATAAGTTTAAATTCTCTATATACAGGATTCTCAGCACTTTCACCTTCCTCAAAGATGGGGAATTTATAGATGGCAAACACTATTCTTATTCCTCTATTTTATCTACATACCCAGCACAGGGCCTGGCACATATAGCTGCCCAATAAATGTAATAAATGTTAATAAAACAAAATGGATATCTGTATTGGGAAAATGTTTTTTGAAGATAAAAATACCCTGCAGTTACTGGAAAATTTAGGCCAACTTCTTTTATTTAATCATTTAAAAGTCTAGCTATGAGATAGTTGGGAAGGACATTTTAGTCTCATAATAAAAAGAGTGATGGCAGAAAGAAAAAAGAAAACACTAAAGATTGTAGTGAAATTACAGCCAATGGGCATCAGTTTCCCTTTCTCTGGTTGATTTCAGGGGCAATTTCACAAGCTAAGAAACTGCTTTTCTCCATCCATCCTGGCAGGGAGGCCTTCCTTTTATTATGTAGGTATGTAAAATTATTGATTTAAAGTCCCCAGGAAATTTGACTTTTCAAATACGGGCACATTCACTGGAATATGCTGCCTTTCCCTGCATGCCGTTAGGGTCATAGACACAATTAACATGCAGTGGGCCTAAGAGAACACAGCTAATCCTCGTGCTTCCTTAGATCTTCGAGTGGTTGCCAACATAAAAAGTTTCTCCTTAACAGAGGACATCTTGACCCTTGTGCTAAATCTGTATCAGTTTTTTTTTTTTTTTCCCAACTCTGAGCTCTGAAGGCTCAATTTAGCATCCAAAGAAATTGAGCTGTGTCCTTTCTCTTTTGTACGTCATTACCAACAACAAAGAGTTGAAGAAGAACCAGAGTGTTGGCCGGCAATTTTGTGATGATATATGACAGAGCAGAATACAGCCTTGCTTTTTGTCATCTATAGGGCCTCAGGTTATTGACAAGAGTAGGTATTTTTCAACTGGAACACAGAAATGGGATGGTAACTTCATATGCTCAGCTTACCAAGAACATCAATCCCTTTGACACCCAGGGGCTGTGCAGGTGGCTAGCAATGTTCATAACAAGGGGTGGTGCTTTTCCGTTAGAGACCGTACAACCACCCTCCAATGTGATTGACTACTTCTCCTTACACAGCATTAACAGCAATCTTTTCATAAATTCGGGAAGTGGCAAGAGGGAAACTTCTTGTAAGTACCGGCAAGGGTGTTTTTGCATTTTATATCCCCCTAAGAAGGCTTCTGTGTTTTTCCCTAAGGAAAATCCAATCCTGTCACTAACTTTCTCTTATTGTGTTTATGCCTCCAGGAGGGGAAGAAGCATCCAAGAGCCTTCATCTCTGTAGACCAGGAGTCCGAAATGGATGGTCTATGCCTGGGCCACATCCAGCCAGCAGGCATTTACGTTTGGCTTGCATAACGTTTAAAATGATTTGAATCAGTTGCCAAAAACTAAAAGCCAGGAGATTTTCATGTAAAAAGAAATCTAAATTTTGGCTCTTCTTAAAAGAGGCCTATGTTTTGGACCGGGAAGTCATTGGACCCCATTTCTCACACAGCAAGTGGAACTGGGTAGTGATTGCCAGTTTACCATACGCAGGTGGCTCCTAGAACATACCTTCCCTGTGTGGGAATTAGAAAGAAGCACTGCCTCTGCACAGGTGGATTATAAGGGTGACCCGTTGGGCAGGACATGGCGCATGTGTAATAGCTTTGCCACAATTACCACCATCTCCTTGAGCCAGTTTACTCATGTCTGAGCTTTCAGGCATTTGATTTTGTGACCCCTGCCAAAGCCTTTGGAGGAAGTAGCTGCCTGCAGTATACATCTTGATGAAAGAGGGCTGGCCTAGAGGGCTTTCTTTGATTGCACACAGAGATGGAGACACCAGCATTTGTTTGACTTAGCTCCTGTGTTTTTCTGAGAACACAGCTGGATAATTTTGCAGGAATTATATTCATAGGCTAGGTCTCTGTATCCTCATGATTCACCCTACTTCCTGAACCTCCACAATCCCCCACCCCTGGCCGCATGCTGATTTGCCATTTGTTCCTTTTTTCAGCTTATGAGAGGAAGTGTCCAAGGAGAATATAGCAAGTTCTCTCCTATGACACAGGGATATAACTCCTTTAGCTTAAAGAGTTTGAGGCAGACTTCATGAACCATTTTTGAATGAGCTGATTCTAGTATCTCTCTCTGTTGACAGCTTGCTCTTATTATACCCTTCCCCAAAGTGAACCCCGCAGCTACTGACAATGGATGAGGCCAAGGAGCTAAGGAGCCCCTCTGTGGCCTCAGCATACCTGAATAATAGTCTCTCTGTGGCTCTCCAAGAACAGTGAGTTTTTTTTTAATTTTTTTTTTAGCACTGGAATGACAATCATCAAAATCATTTACAAAGTGCAGTGTAAGTGATGCTGTATAAGGAGTGGTAAAATGAAGTTAATATTATACCATTTGAGAGCTTATAAACTGACTTATAATTAAGCAGAGTTGTAGGATAATTAAGTGTCTGTTTTGGCAGTAGCATGGATATCAGATTGAAATTGAACACTGGCCTTGACACTAGTTATTTGAACTGGACTAATCATTCGATTCTGTGACCCTTAATAGAAAAGTAGTTAAATTATAACATGAAGGGTGAGACCTTAGAGTAGTTAAGAACTCAGGAGTCCTTTCTCCATTCCATCTTAGTAGTTGGATTCAGTAAACTTCAAAATTCTCTACTCTTAAAATAGAGGTAAAAATCATACCTTCCAAATAGGATTTTATATGATTAAATGAGATAATGTTTGTATCTAACATGTGATAGGTACACAGTATTGCTGGCATTGGAGCGCTCAGCTGGTATAAAGTAGGTTGTCAAAAATATTGGTTTCCTCCCTCTTTCTTGGGTCTCACTGCTTTGGTGCTAAAAATTTTAGCAAATAGGAGGAACTAAAGATTGCTTTGCTCAATAAATATTTAATAAATTGCTTTTTACAGTGAAAAGTGTATATATGTATGAAAATCAGGCTGCTTAGTTTAAAGGTGTGACTTCTTAACTAGGGCAGTTTATGTGGAGAGTTAAAAATAATCTTAGAGTTTCAAATACTGCAGGATAATGTAATGGTTAAAACAAAAATAAGAAAATATCTTTAATAATGCAAGTTACTGCCTGTTCCCTTTAGGAAAGAGTTCCTGGCTACAGAAGTCTTTATCTAGACACCCAGATCAAGCAGAATACAAAGGTCACAATGCCAATTTCATCTGAAACTTGTTTTGCAGTGCTTGAGTCTTGGTTTTTAGGAAAAGACTTGTGGTTGCTATGGAACTGTTAATAATGATTGCTGCCTGTACCTCAATTCTTCATACTCCCAATCTTCAATATAAAATCACTTAGATTTGGGCTCCAGGGCAGTAAACAAACTTTTGAGCAGGAATTAACTGGACTTGGGCATTAGTGTCTTAATGTAGGAAATGACTTTCATTATAACCTTTACTTATATTGGCAGTTGGGCTATGTTGAGGTTTCCTAACAGTGGGCTTAATCGCATGAGTGTCAAAGTTTGCTCTTCTGGGTGAGCACTGCTAAAAGCAGAAACAGACAATGAATATCAGAAGTCCTTGTTTTGTACAGAACTACTCTTAGTGAGGGTCTTTTGTTTTCACATATAAAAAGAACCAGTAATTCAGCCACATACTGGATTCCTAAGCAGAAAGAAGAAAATATTCCTGTTGAAATACATATCTATTTACTTTTAAAAGAAATCTTACAGAAAAATGACTTCTTTTTTGCTATATTTCTGTGAGATTTGTGACCCATGTAACAGATGCTTCTTACTCCTGAATTATATTTGTAAGATATGGATCTCAGTCCTTATTAATGTATAACCGATCTTTGGGGAAAACTAATCCAGTTCTTGAGCTCCAGGCATAGAAAGTTAGGAATGGGTTGTTGGATGGGTGGGGAGAAGACATATCTAATTTGGGGACATTGCTGCCTCACCAGTTTACAAATAACTCAAGAATAATACAGAATAAATTGCTTCAATTTCTACAACTGTTTTTCTCTCTAATCCCTACAGTGTGTGATTTTCAACAATTATCTGGCCTTATTCTCTGTTTTATTTCTTAGGATTTTAATGCTTCAAATGTGGAACATAGAATAAATGTGATTTCCAGTGAAACTTTAAAAAAATGCTCAAGTGCAGTTTTCAGCTGACATACAGCTAGTTTATAGGAACAAATGAAAAACACATTTTGAAAAGGAAATGTAAACATTACATTAGGTCTGGGTCCCCCAACTTCTCAGCTGCAAGAAGTAACAACAACTCCGTAAAGGTTAAACAGGCTTGCTTTGGGCCCAGAGTAAAATGAAGTCTTCTACCAACTCTATGGCACTGCAGAAGACAAAGGATTATCTCTGCGAATAAACTGAATTTACAGGTCAGTACATTCATGTTTGCAGGACTATTTAAGGTATTAGAAGTTCTGATACAATACAAGAAAAATGCAGATGTAACTATCAAACTCATCAAGCTGCTGCAATAAATTCAGATACTCTCCAGGGCTGGCAAGGTGATGTCAAAAACGTTAAACTTGAAGAGTTAGACTTAGATTTCTAAATGAGATTGGTTGAGGGAAGCAGAGTTAATAGGGGAAATCAAGACCGAAACAATCAACATTACTGCTACGTTTGGAGGAGAGTTTAAAAATCAATTCTTTCTGCTTGTTCTAAAACTGTTCTGCCAAAAAAACTGACATTGTTACATGCTTTTTATTTTTTGGTTTATTTAATCTTCTTTAACACAGCCATTGTTGGTTCAACAATCCAATATTTGAGGTTATATTATTGCAAAAATGAGGACATAGCTGAATAGGTTGTGCCATCAATACATTTGTTAATCCTTTCCCTTTTATTGAAGACAAAGCATAGTTTGTTAATATTGTCTTGGATTAACTCTATTTGTAAGGTTACTTATAGTGGTGCATACTAAAGGCAGGGGATTTGCTCCCTGGGCCAATTGTCTTTAAACTATAATTTAAGAAATCATTAGCATTTTGTAATTAAAAACAGATAAAGCAATATTTTAGTACAATGTTAGGCAGCAGTTAAAATTACCCTGTCTGAATATACGTGTACATATACATAAAACACTAGCATGCTTTAAGAAGTTAAAAAACATTAATATTCTGTGAAATTAATATATAAATGAAATACAATCTGGAATGAAATTCCCATTATGTACAAAAAAGAAAAAATAGAATCTTTCACTTCCAAAACCTATAGATTTTAGCATTTTATAAGCCTACATCACATCATATGGAATGTAAGGGTTAGTTTAAATTTGAAGAGCATTAAAGAACAGTATGAGCTAAGTTTCCACAAAACAGTATATATTAATTGTATTTTGAAGATTTATGTTCATTCCAATGTTAAGAAGACAACATCCTTTTGAACTTCCTTAAAGAAATATTTGTAATGTCTTTTATTTATTAAGAAAAATACAGCTTTAACACTATAAAATGTTTATTATTTAAAAACATTAGAAAATAAAAATATTTTGAAGATGACATGTTATTCCAGGATATATGAACTTCTTTAGTATTGTTATTTAAAGAGCGAAATAGTTAAGCTACTATTGTAAATATTTTACTTTCAAGCACATACATTTTTTCTCTGTTTTCATTCTTTTCGGCATTCTTTGTTTCCTGTTTCTCATTTTCCAAATTTTCTTTCTTACTTTTTGAATAGTCCTGACTTTACTACGTATCTTACTTCATTAGCTGACTTTTATAATCTCTTCATTTTTCTTTCATTTGAAATAAAACAATGGTTTCTATTAAGTAAACAACCGAGCATCTCTTTTTACCTTTCATAGATGTTTTCTTCTTAAAACATATAGTTACATGTTTAGCTTACATATTTATGTATATTACATAACAACACTTAAAGAATAATAATTAGATTCACAGAGTACGGTGGAAATACAATATATTACTGGTACACTATTCAGCAAGCTTATGGAATGACAAAAAAGAATGAATCATTTTTCATGACTAGTATCTTAATTGTCCTCTGTTTTTTTCTGACTAAGTCAAATAGATTAGCATTTTTCAACTGCTCAGTTTCTTCTTCAATCTTGGAGACATTCTACAGAGATAGAACCTAAGAGCAAATTAAAAGTGGAGTCCGTGACAGGTCGCTTTCATGGTAAAGCCTGGTCTCGTGTGTCTTACTATGACTATGTGGTCAATGATTACTGCCTGGACAGGAACGCAGGAGTGGGTGGGTCGTGCTGGAGATGTGCAGGAGTTTGTTCTTCAGCCCTGGCTGCCCGCTTGAGCACAGCACAGGATGGCACAGTGGCTCTAAGTTCAGGAGGTCTGGTGCACCTGGAGCACGGCGGGCTGCACAGGGTCCTCATCGGAGCGCTCCGCCTCCTCGGATGTTAGCGCATAGCCACCCTCATAGCGCACCTTCTGTGCCTGTTCTAGGGCCACTGACTCCTCCTCTTCATCTTCCACAATAGTCAAGTCGATGTTGCTGTCCATTCCCGAGTTACTCCCCCTGGAGGTCGCCTTCTCAGCAGCCTCCTCTGCAATTTCCCCCTCCACCAGGGCGCTGGCGAGGGACGCTTCGGAATGACCCTCTGCAAAGGACTCCTCTTCCTGGTCATTTGGCATCTGCTCACTGCTAGGCAGGTCTTCTGACTTGGTCTCATTTTCTGCATGGCTTTCTCCCTCTCGGACTTTCTTCCGCCCGAAAGTGAGGGGAGAAACCTTGAAGGGGGAGCTTTTTCCTGAGGATGTTTTCTGGTGATTTGACGTGAGAGATTTCTTAATCTTCTCTCTCCTCTCTACAGATACGATCTTTGTCCCCAGCTTGTTCATCTTTTTCTCGATGTTCTGGCGAGAAAATGCTTTCTTGAGGCTATCCACTTTCTTGAGGCTGGATCTTTTTATTTTCTCTGCCCTACTTTCTTCCACCTTTTCCTCGGCGCTGTCTTCCAGGGCCTCCTCATCGTGGGGCAAATCATCATCTGACGAGAGGTCCACGGTGTGCAGGGTTTCCTCCAGGGATTTGTTTTCATCCGGAAGCTCCTCCTTCCCTTCCACGGCGCCGGAAACGGGCTCTTTCACAAACACACTGGCAGGGATCTCATTTTCCTCCTGAAAAGACGGACAATGTAGGTTTCATGTTAATAACATATTTCACAAATAGTCCTGAGCTGCTGTAATATGTGTGTCTGTTTTGGGGACATGGTGATGATAAAAAACAAATGTTTGTGGCTTGAGTTTTCTAGAGTAGGAAGAGTTAATTCTAAACTCGTCAAGTCATTCTCTTTAGGCTGGATAAGGCCAAGGGCAGCCTGTTGGGAATATCAGGAGGACAACCGGCAGAAACTCTATCAGCGACAGGCAGAGGGAAGTGGGCAGTGACTGAGATAGACCAGGAAGCTGCCTAGATAACGGAGCTAAAGAACGTTACTGTGCTGTGAACCCAGAGGCCCTCTCTCTCCTATCGTCTTTTGAGGTCAGAGGGCTTGGGCCTGCCAAAATCCCACTGCAGAAGAGCCTGAAGATCAAGTTGGCAGATAAAAGACGGGCAAGGGTGAGAACGGAGAAGTCTTCAAGTACCAGACACACATAAAGCCTTGACTGGGTTCCCTCTCCAACTAGGAGTCAGAAGTAAAGGTAGGACCAGCCTTAGTATCTGTTCAAAGGTGCACACTAATTTTGCTGAGGACATCATTTTAGAGTGAGAGAAGCAAGGACTAGGCTTCCTGGGGGTGCACTCAGGAAGCCTTCTGGTTTAGAATATCCTTTAAGGAGTTAATAAGGGGAGGTGAGGTCTTAGTGTTATTTTTAGAGTAGTGAGGGGAAATTATGCTGCCAGCCATAGTTTATCAATTCTCTAGTGTTACGCAGAGCTTCTTTGGGAAAGAATACTTTGGCTCTCACTTCCAGCGAAGAGTGAGGAGAGAAGCACAGAAAGCTGCCCCCTTCACCGTTGCCAGCACTCTCCTCCAGCTGCCGGGCACACAGGCAAAGCTGGCTCCTCTTGGCTCTCAAGGAGCAGCACCTGAACACTCAACTCTAGAGTGGAAGGGGGATGGTGTCACAATATTGCTCACTGGGGAGTTTTGAATGCAGACAGACTCAGGTTACACAGCTAAAGAACTCTTGATTTTTAAATATTTTTCTTTGAATACTGGAAAAGGAGAGCCAGTCAGCAAGATGTCTTCACATCTTTTTTGAAAGAAATGGCACAGTAGTGAATGTGTGGCCAGAGGCCTGAGTCTCAGTCTTTGCTGTACTACTGAATAGCAGGACAGCTTTCAGCAAATAACTTAAATCTCCTTGGGTCTCAGTTTCTTCCAGATATGAACAAGAGATTTGACCTAGATTAGCAGCTTTCATACTGCACTCCCAGGGGCACCAGGGGTTCTGCTGGAATGCCAGAGTGGGGCAAGGCTCCAGACCCCCCTGCCACCTCTCCTGCAACCAGAGCCTCAGGATTGCCTGATTATATCTAAGGCTGTTCAGTAAACTTTCAGTTTGAAAAATAACTGGATTTAGTGGATTTTAAAGTCTACTTGGGACTTAAACGTCATGCAAAGTTTATGTTAATGGCAAGAACTTCCATTCTTGTTTTGTAATTTTGATTGAAAAGATGAAAACATGCTTTAAGAGTGTCACTTTATATTTGATACAAAGACTAAATAAAGTTTAGATATTATACAGAAACTTAAAAAAACCCTCTCCTTGTTAACAACTGAATGGTAGGATTATGATATTCCTTGAAAAATACAACCCCGTGTCTCCCCTTTTATACACTATACAGAGTCCTTTCCATAAATTGGTTAGAAACAAAGGATAATGTCTTGTGTCAAGGCAAAAAGCAGAAAAGTCCAATTAAATAGAATTCTTGTTAGAGTGACGATATCATATATTGTGTTTCCCAAAACTCTCTCCACACTCTGCCAGTTTGAATGTCATGGAAAGTGTCCAGGCCATAGTAAAAGACAGAGTAAAAAAATAAATAAAAGGAGCATGGGACTGCCACAAGTTATTTATAACATGGCCTTTTACAAGCACTGCTTTCCTGTGTTTCAAGTTGAGGTTGCCTCTAGTTCCCTGGAGTGTACTCCCCATGAGGGCAGGGATTTTTGTCTCTTGTCCATGCTGTGTCCCAGCACCTAGAGCTCAACAGCTGCTTGTTAAATGAGTGCATGCTGGGTGAGGTGGCTTTCTAAGAAAGCCTTGAGAGTGGCTGGAATGGAGATTGCCCCTCTTTTGGGCAGCCTTGAGGGCTATAAAAGAACAAGTTTAGCTCTGTGTCTAGAAGAAAGTTTGCTGACTGCTGGTGCCATTGGGAAATCAAGAGAACCTAAGTCCCAATGGGGGCAATGATCTCCATTTTTAAGGAAGGATTTTCTTCGCAGTGGATGGGTGTTACTAAAAGAGGGTTAGACAACTGAAATAGCTAAGGCTTGGATGCTTAGTCTAGAAGCAAAATTACTTCTGGGGTTTGACAAGAGGGTTGAGAAGTTTTGACAGGAGTTGCTTACAGGAAAGGAAGAAACCAAGAGATCAGTGAAATGTCATTAAAAGTCCTCAGTGAGGAAAGCAGAAATTCAGGCAGAAAACTGTAAAAATAATCCTTGGCTACCAGAGAAGAGGTACATTTTGTATAGTATAATCTCTCAGGGTAATCAAAGGTAGTAAGCTGTGTAACTTCCCTTTCTTTAATCCCAACAAAAGGTAGGCATATTAACTGAACTTCTAAAGGAATTAAACTAATAATATTATAGTTTTTCCTTAAATATACATTTTATTATTACAAAAGCATAGTTGCTGTTGAGTTTTAGACTCTTTTGATGCTTTTATCATGTATCTTTTGAGGACAGCTTTGAGGAAAGTTATTATAAGGTGAATCATATATGATCTGTGGTAGATACACACTGTGTATATGAATGGGTATTGAGGGAATGTAGGAAACCCAATTGAACTCTTTTGTAAAATGCCAGGGAAATTATATGAGACCTTTTTTGATGCCAGCTATAAAAATAAACCCAGCAGGAACAGAGATAATCCAGAATGAGTTGGATGTGTCTTTACGCAACTGGAAACAAGTGAGATATGTCTTCTTGGCTAACTGCTATGCTTCTGCTGTCATTTTAATTACACAAACAGGATTTAGTGTTCTGTATATTGAACAGTGTTTATTTTGTGGCTTCTGATGGCATCTACTCTGAAGGTAAGCCCTTTCTTTTCACACAAAAATCTGTGAATGTCCAAGCACATGTAGCTCTTACCTTTCCATAATGTTTGTTTGGAAGCAGAGAAATACTGATACTTTTCAAAATTTCTATTCTACAGTAAAACATGTGAGTGGTGTTTGACAGTGAAGTAACTCTTATGATGGTGGAAACTCAGTCTAAACTTCAGATAATGGATGCTGGATAACTGCCCTCTCCTGAGGTGCCTAATCTCACCTGCACATGTGCCCTGTGCTCAAGCTCCCCCACACACTTTGTGGAAACACTTGCTATTTCATATGCCCATAAGCAAGGTGACACTTCTGCCTTCAGCCTCCTGTTGTAATGTTTCTGATTTGCTTTCTCTTACAGGTTGCAAGACTGATGACGGTTTCCAGAGAGAAGATCAAGTACCTATCCTCAATTCTGTCACTGGTTCCCTGCCCTAGTTACTTATAGGTCTACTTAGGGTTTGTAGCTCCTGAAAATGGCACCAGGAATCCCTTGCGGGCTGCACTGCTTCCTTCGGTAGTTCTGCGCAGTAGAGGCCCCCAGGAGAGCTGATTATTTACCCTTTGTTTTCAAAAAGGTCCTCAGCTCCCCTGATGCAGGTGTTCCCAGTTCTGACCTTTCACAAGAACCCTTAGGAGTTTTTCAAAGGAAGGGGAATAAAACAGCACACTTCAAACATATATGACTGATACGCTCACAGCATAAAAATGAATGGAAATAACTGAAAAAGTAGCATTTCTCCTTGTACTTCAGCTTGTTTGCTGCTCATATCGATCCTGGTGAACTAATAGTCCTATTTGTATCAACACAGACAAACTTGCTAACATGCTGGACACTTCTTGGTTTGAAGCTCATGAAATCAAATCTTCTGTGTACATATCTAAATACCTAGATATGCACACCTTAACAGAAAAGAAGACTCTATGACTCTCCTTAGAAAGGAAATCATGGTAAGTCATTTAAAATCTTGAATAAGGAGAGAAAAAACAACAGTTTGCTTTCCTGTCACTAACTCATCATTCCTGTTGGTAGAAGAGAATAACAAAGGATGTCATATTCCCACTGGGATGCGGTAGCATCCTGGAGGGATATGAAGTCCATAAATTTGTGTCCATGGAATGTTTTATCCAATAATCTCTAAATACTAGTTATTAAAATGAAACTGTGCCCACCTGACATTCTGATTTATAGGTCTCTTTTACACATTGATGGTTTTCTCCGATTTGTGTTTCTGAGGTATGGATTGCCAAGTGGATACAGTCATTGATTAGAACTGCACCCCTAAGGCAGCTGTCGGTGGAATCAGCAAGTCATAAGAATAAAATGCATTAGTTATAATCCCTGAGCAGTCTTTCACATTCTGGAGGATTTAAAAGTTTCATTATTTTTCAGTGTTATCAAGGGTTCAATTCTTTAAGACACACTGGTTAGGTGTTCTTTGTTACAAATAAAAAACACAAAACAAAACCAAACAAAAAAACCAAATCACACTGAATTATTTAAAAGCTGATGTAGAAAACCCAGTAAACATGAACTTTACCAAGGTGGGATTATAGTGTTTGTTTTTACTCATTTTGCAATTCAATTCTATAATCTCTATTATTAATAATAAAATGAAACCTTGCTAGTCACTGTTTTTCAGGGCCTCTGTTTCTTTGACACAAAATGAAGTTAAACTGAACGATTATTAAGGTGCTTTCCAGCTCTAACACATTTGATTCTGTGATGTTAACATAAACCCCACAAAAAGAATTAACAAATTACAGAGTTGATTCCATAGTGTACTGATACCAAATGTGTTTTGTTTTATGTAAGAATCAAAACTATAGGACCTGAGTTGCATTGGAGAACATTTTTCATTCATTCAATTCAAACAGATATAGATTACAAAGCAGTGGAAGGGGCAGCATTTACTTGGAAGGGCTGCATCTGAAAGAGTCTAGTTTTTTTTACATGAGAGTATGCAATGATTCTTTCTAAAAAATACCAACAATAATCAGTTATTCACTTAAAGTGCCTGGGGCAGTGCTCACATTCAATAAGTGTAAATAATAACAATAAGAACTAATATTTTGTTTATCTCATAAAGTAAAAGGGCACTGGATAAGTTAACACATCAAAACTAATATCCCATATGGGAACATTGTAGCGTGATAGAAACGTGGCGAGTTGTCATATAAAGGCGTCTTTTATTACCTATATCCTCATTTCTTCCAGGTCTGTACTAATGTAACAGTCTTCAAAGCAGTGACTTTGGATAAAGTACAGGCTTTTTAAAAATCAATTTAAAAATGGTCTGAAGATGTTATACTTTTAGCGTCTTTCTAAAATTCTGACCTTATCAAAGGAACCCAAAGGATGAAGATTTGAACACATTTATAGGCCCCATTCTCTAGAAATGTATCCACTGCAAATAGCTAACCTTTCTACTTTTTTCACCCAATTTCCCAATTTTATGTGGATGAAAGTGTAAGCTGTCCAAGAGTACTCTCATTTTGTTCCCTGGATTTGAAATCATCTCCCAACTGCTTTTTCAAATAATCATTACTAGAACCTTAAGAGGACGTAAGAGGCTACTGCATCCTCAAAGCCAGTTACCTGTGAAATTCTAGTCTCTTAAATCAAAAGAGAAAATTTCCTCATAAGTGTAGAGTCACTGATTTTCTGTACAAATTCTATTTTTTCTTTTAGTAAATGATCGCTGTGCTTAGAAGCAAAGTCTCAGTCTTTCTTTAGCATTTGCTTTTTGATCAGCAATGCCTATAAGTCTTATTTTATTTATGCTGGGTCATGTCACAGTATTTTGAATTCAAATATTGATCTGAAGCTATTACAAAAAAGTTTAAAAGAGAAAACTGCTGAATTTAACTAGGATTTTAAAATTTATTTTATTGCTGAAAGAGAGATGTTTCTTCAGTTTTAGACACTACTGGTTATAATTTAAAGTAATTGCTAAGAAATTAGATGCTTAACAGCTACAACAATGTTGTAACACTCAGTACAGACTTAAATAAATAATGACATGTTTTAAGTAGGACAAATTAAGGACAAAGTTTGGAATGTAAAAAATACAATTATGACCAGGCATAGTGGCTCACGCCTGTAATCCCAGCACTTTGGGAGACTGAGGCGGATGGATCACCTGATGTCAGGAGTTCAAGACCAGCCTGACCAACATGGCGAAACCCCGTCTCTGTTAAAAATACAAAAATGAGCTGGGCGTGGTGGCGGGGGCCTGTAATCCCAGCTACTTGGGAGGCTGAGGCAGGAGAATCGCTTGAACCCAGGAGGTGGAGGTTGTAGTGAGCTGAGATTCCACCATTGCACTCCAGCCTGGGCAACAGAGCGAGACTCCGTCTCAAAAAAAAAAATGTGTAAGTATCTTCAACTACTAACCAAAACAGACCTGTAGATTTCGGTGGGCTCGACAGGACTCCACAAACTGAAAATGTACTCTTCTCAACAGTACCGTACCAAATATGCTCAGGTCATGGGATAGATTTTCCTTTCTCACTCTCTTATTTTTACATAATTTTTTGTCTTAAGCTAGAAACAGTAGATTTAATAAGGGGAAGTCTGGCACAGGGTTCGGATGGGCTAAAAATGATAAATTACCTAAAGACACTGAGTAACACCTGGTACATATTTGCCCTCCACATTCTCCACAGGTCTAGGAAACAGTCCCCTTATGCTCCACTGTGAAGATTATGCTGTGACTGGAGGGTTCGTTGAGTAGATCTTTTGGGAAGAGACCTTTGCTTTCATGGAGATGAGATATAATGTTGATTTCAACACGGCGATAGTTATACAATACATGGTTCTCTGTGTGTAGCGGAGCTGTTTTAAGATCCTGGGCAAGGTGAGGTCAGTTTTTACCCAAGGACCATATTTCTAACCAAGCAAAAGTGTAGCCTTCTTTCTGAGCAAATGAATTTCAGATCCACTCAGTAATCTATTCATTGAGCACTTATACCATGCCAGTCCCTGCTAACTATTTTAAATGTTATTTCTTTCATTCCTCACTCTATGAGAGAGATAGGAGGCAAGAAGCATTAGTGTTCAAGAGTACATGCTTTGAAATCAATTAAACATGAGTTTGAATCCCGGTTTCACCACTTGCTTACTAACTAGCTTCAGACAAGCCATAAACATTTTCGAATCTCAACATCCTCATCTGTAAATTTGGGATAAATCAGATAAGATGCTTACCAATGTATGCTGGGTGTATTACGTGCTTGATTTTTTTGCTCTTATTAATATCATCAGTGTATAGATAAGGAAACAGGTTTGGAGAAGCTACAAACTGTGTCCAATATCACATATTTAGCAAGTGGTAGAACTAGGATTTGAATTACTGTTTGTGTGACTCCAAAATTTATCTTCTGAACTACTATACTGGACTACTCTCTAATACAAATTATTATTTTATCCATTGGCATAATTACTACTCTGGGGAAACTGCTACTTTTAGAAGGAACGAGAGAGTCCACTGAGGGACTGTGCTTGCATCTGTTTTTTACAAAACAATCATCTTGCGATGCCTTGAGAGTTGAGAATTCTAATATCCTTTAGGCTAATAAAGGATCTTACACAGCTTAAGAAAGGTCCGGTCACTTGCCTCTAGTTTCCTTCCTCCTAAAATGCTCTTTAAAGGTGTCCTTGGGGATTGTTTTCTAAAGGGCCCAGAATGGAGTCCGAGCACATTGCTGTGGATATTCTTATCTTCCAGTTTGGTCTTCAGCACCCCTATTTCAGCTTTTACTCACTATATGGAGAATTTCTACCATTTCTGGCTGCAATTTCACACCTGTCAATTCAATGTGACAAAACAGGAGACCATGTCAGACCCTCACAACAGCATACGCCTTTAAGTTCCCAAGCAGTTTTTTTTTAATGTCAGATTTATAATTCTCCTGAATTTCTACTAGTATATCCTCTCCATCCCTCTCCCCAACATCTGCAGAACATCCGTGACAAAACAAAACAAAACCCAATCCTGACAAATTGTTGACTTTCCTCTACAAGATAAATACTTTTTTCCTCCTCCTTGACTGAGGGATGGGACAAGAGATAATTTGCCTGATTCATACTGGAAGCAGGAAAATTTCCTTTGGTGTCTCAGACTTAAACAGGTCTGTACATGTTTGGTTTTGTTTGGAGATCAGTATTTAATTTAGAAATGCCTTGAGAGCTGAGATTTCTAATATCTCTTAGGCTAATAAAGTAAGGATCTCATATGGCTTAAGAAAGGCCCAGTTACGGTATCTCTTTTCAATTCATCTGGTGCATGAAAAGCTACTGCATTTGCATTAAAAGCTGAAAAGTTTTCAGCTGCAAAAGCCTGCAAGGTAGAGGAGGACATAGGCTCCCTAAACCTTTACAATACTCAAATGCAATTTGAGGAGGACAAAAAAGCAGCGAGATGAGTCTTTCCTTTTATGGGGGTAGGAAGGCTTAGGTTCTAACTTGGCAGAGCAGATTCATTTTAAAAAAGAAGGCTCCCTCGGTTTAAATTCCAATTTCTAAATCTCTCTTGGGAGATGAAGGCTTTCCCTGTGTGCCTTTCACAATCAAACTGTTGGTTATAGCCTCTCCCCTCCATGGCTTTGAAATCCTCTCCTATTCATATGGTCACAACGAGACAGCCCTGGAGCGAGGATGGCAATCGCTTCCTGGGCTCTGTGCTGGCTGGATTCCACTGGGCGGAAGGGCTTCCAGCATTAGGCAGGGCTGCGCTGGGATTCACAAATGCCCACCACTTGGCGGAACAACAGCCCCACGCAATCTCCCTGTCCCCAGATAGCCTCTTGCTAACATTAATTGCATCATTGATGCATTAAAAAAATTAAGTGGCCTTTTTATTCTAAGGCAACCGTTTGAGGGAGAAACATTTAAGACTAGCCTTTGTGACTATAACTGATAACACTCCTTTTATTTTACTTAACAGTTGTGGTGTCTCTGAACAAGGAGAGGCATATTTAGTGTGTTTGTACTCTCTTTTTCTAGTGCATTTGCTAGAAAAGAACTCCACAAGATTGCTTTGCCCAAAAAATGTCTTAAAAGAACAAGGCTAACTCTAATGGAATCAATCCTCTATTTGATTGATCCCCAAAACGTTGGTAGCCTTTGTATAAAGGGATAGTTTGACTTTTTGGTTAAAAAAACAACAAAATACCTCACATGATCACTTCATTTCCACAAAGAGTTAATGAACAACCACTGAATTAATTGTCCAGCTAACAGCTGCAGCCAGAGCCCTAAGCTCCTAATGCAAAGAGACAAATGAATTTGACTAGGGTGCACGCACCTGCACATCTTCCCAACCTGTACAGAGTGCATCCAGGTGCTCTCTGACAAATGACCCAGGGCCTACTAAGCCCGCGGACATCTTCTTTGGATTAGTCTGCAGTAACCTGGGAAATTCCCACCCCTGTGTGCAGATTTCATATTTGCTTGCTGCAGGCAGACAGAGGACAGTGCCTTGTATGTGTGATCCTTGACAGGCAGGACAAATGTAAAAATGGCTGTGAGAGCCAGGATGAGTGAGATCAAGAATGATGAGGAGTTCCAGCCCGCCTGTAAGGAGGCATAGGGGACACTGACCTGGAAGATGAGCACTTTGAAATGGTTGCGTCGGAGGAGCTGGGCGTGGTTGTTCTCCAGCCGCTTCACCTGTGCGCACTGCCTGTCCATGCGCTCTTTGACCGCGCGCGTGTGGGCGCTGACCTTGCGGGACTTCTCCAGCAGCTTGCTCACCGTGTTGCTGGTGGAGGCCTGGTATTTGGAGAGCTTGGTGAGGTCATTCTGGATGCCCTTCACGGAGCCCTCCAAACTGATCTGTCGCTGCTCCATCTTGTGCTGGTTCTCCTGCACGGCGTCTAGCATGTTCACCAGCTTGTCCAGGAGCGTGAGCACCGTGACGGCGTTCACCTGTGAGTTGTCCCGGATGGCCTCCTCCGTGTTCCCCAGGTTCAGGCTGGGGCTTGGTGTGGAGGAAGGCATCGGGCTGGGGCTCGAGGGCTTTTCCTGCCGCATGTCAGACCCAGGGTGCTGGAACTTTTCGGCCTGTGCAGCGTCCTCTCCCATGGCTAGGCAGGTGGGAACGTTCTTTCTCTCTGGGAGCTGCTTCTTGCTCGGGTGAGAAGTTGCGGTGGTGAGGGTGTAGGATGAGGCCCGCTGGTTGGAGCTAAGAGCACCACTCTCTAGGACTGGCAGAGGTTCAGACAGGCAACAACTGGCTACGCTGATCAGGGGAACTGCATTCCAGCTGCTCTTAAAGGCCCTACTCCACCCAGTGGGAGGAGAAGTTTACAGAACTGAGAACCACTCAGGGTTCAGAAGTATGCACACACTTCCTAACCGCGTTCTGGGCACAGGACACTTTGTTGCAGGTTTAGCTTTCTTTCCTGTTCCCCTTCCCTTTCAATGTCATATTTCAATCATGACTTCATCTAGAGGCGGAGAAAAACATGCTAACTTGGCCCAGCTCCACAGCTTCCAATTGGCTAAAGCTGGTAAACTTTTCTCTGGCTGCTATGCTACAGATGCAACAGGGTGCCTGTTTCTTTTTCCTGGATACAAGTTATTGTAACGGAAAGTATTGTTTGCATTTGCCCTAGAATTGACTGATGGGTTGCAGAACACTGGGTGTCCTACTGGGAGGCATAGAGTTTAAAGGGTACTGTAGCCAAGTTTGTATTATTAGTTTCTCATTTGCAAAGGAATGGGACTAACTCTGATAATAGCTCAGTTCTTATTACTTTTGTAGTTGCGGATACAAAATAAGTTAAAAGAGATTGAACTTCAGGGATATTTAAAAAAAGTAATGCTGCTGTTATGACTGTTAGGTAATATATGGAAACTTTTTGAATGACCACATTTAAAAAAATGATTGTTTTTTTCAAGAAGTGAGATTGAGAGAGGAAAAATAAAATGTGGCCTTTTTAAGAACCTACCATGATGATTCGTTTTAACTAACTTCGAGTTGGTGAGGAGAGACTTTCTCAAATACCCATCTCTGCAAGGCATTTATTGGCATGTGCCCAGAAGTGTCTGTTGGCAGACTGAGTTGGAGTTTCTCAAGTGGTTCTAATGTTTGACATTTTAAAATTCCTGCTCAGTGAAGTGACACACCTGTTCTCAAATGTGACCCTCCTCAGCTGAACTCTTGGGATGTGGGGCTTATTTTCTAAAATGGCTTTACATGCTTGAGTTGATTTTAAACGTATCCAGCCTTTGAAAGTGCTTTCAGCAGGAAGTTTGTAATAGGCCTTCTATGAACAATTTTGAGAAGAACAAATGCCAGCTCATACCAGGTCAGGGATTGATAATGGAACAATGCCATTCTTCAATAGTAACACCTACATGTAAGCCAATCAATCAGCAGGCAATTGGTTATCACATTGGTTGAATCTCTGCCTTCTGCTATATGCATGAAGCACTATCCAGAAGACATTGGCAAAGCATGACCGAGACCCTGCTCTCAATGACTATAGCTGCCAGTTAGGAAGATGAACTAAAGATATTTACAGAGGCTTTCAATTTCTTCAGATAAT
Organism: Pongo pygmaeus; assembly: GCF_028885625.2. Taxonomy (NCBI): domain Eukaryota; kingdom Metazoa; phylum Chordata; class Mammalia; order Primates; family Hominidae; genus Pongo; species Pongo pygmaeus. Next base: position 91,835,593 of record NC_072384.2, read on the forward strand.
TGGTACCACCAAAACCCACTTAAAGCAAATGCTTTAAAAATAGAGACCAAAAAAGGTGAAAAGAAGGTTTGGTTGAGATGTTATCTTTTAAAAAAGTAAGAACATTATTAAAATTAATTTACCTTATATTTAATAAAATTTAGTGGGTCAAAAATGTGTTAAATATTAGAATAAAGGATGAATCAAGTGTTGATTTTAAGAAGCATAATTTTCTAACAAAATTATATGGTATCATGACACGATGTCCTTTTACATTTGACTTTTGTGGGCAAATCATAGAGTGTCACTATTTCAAAAATATTTGAGGGCTTCATCAATTTTCCAAGAGCCTCTCTTAAATTTTGACATTCAAATCATTTCTTTTTGAAGCACTTATTGTGCCATCATCCATATAGATTTGTTCTTCTTCAAATGTTAATGTTAACTATTCCAGCTGCAGATTCTCATTTGTCAGAGGAGTTGCCCATGATTCAAGGGCTTCTCTAACATTACCTTCATCAACTTCATGATTTCCTGCATATTTTGCAAAATTTGCGATTTCACATTATAATCACTTCACCCTGATTTTGCATTGATTTGCGCTGATTTTGCATTGCATTGTTGGATATTGTATAATCAGCTAGATGAATAGAGACATTAAAGAGATGGGGTGTGAGGTGGGAAAAGGAAAGAGGCTAGTTGTTAAATAGAAAGAAAGGTTTGCATGTGGGCTTGTTTATTTTTAAAATATATATTTTGAATAACACAAGTAATATCAGTCATCTATTGCTGTGTAACATACCAGCATGAAACTCAGTGACTTAAAATAATATTTTATTTACTCTTGATTCTGTGGTTGGCTAGTCAGGGCTCAACTAGAATGGATTATTTCTGCTAGGCATATGCATTCATCTGTAGTTTGAGCTGAGGAATCTGAGATGGACTCATTCACGTGTCTGCCTCCTCAGCTGGGGCAACTAGGATATTGGGATTTCTCTCTTTTCCATTTTTCAGCCTCTGGGGCTTCTCCATCTGATCTCTCTAGTAGGGAAGTCAAACTTTTTTTACATGGTACTTCAGGGTTCTAAGAGAGTAGAAGCAAAGCTGCAGGGTGCCTTAAGGCTGCAGGGTATCTCTGGAACTCTCCCTTTGTCACTTCTACATGCTGTGGTCCAAGTAGGTCACAGACCACGATCAGATTCAAGGGGTGGAAGTAGACTCCACCTCTTTAAGAGAGAGAAGCAGTAATGTCCCATGACAAAAGGGTGAGCTGCTTGGGAGAGACTGTTGTAGTCATCTTTGAAAACAATCATCACGTGAATAGATTGTTCTTTTAAAAGGCTATCACAGATAAAGTGGAGCCCCTTTTGATCACCATTTCCATTTTATTCCCTTCCCTCTCCTGTCAGGTAATCATTTTAATGAATTTGGCATATATCCTTTAAAAATTATATTTAAAAGTGATCAATTCATTAGTGAATAGTTTCATGCTGTGATGCAATTTGTTTTGTTGGACAACCTTACAATCATGGGAGCTAGAAGGAGCTATGTAATGGGAACATACAAGATGGCCTGAAACTAAGTAATCGACTGATACAGACTGTAAGGGCAGCAACGGTTCGTATAAAGGAAAAGCAAAGACAACTAAAGAAAGCACTGTTGATGAGTTAGAAATGGAGGTAACCCTGAGCAGCCAAACTTACCATTTACTTGTCCTAAATTAAGTCTTCTTTCTTTCTGAGATAAATCAGTGAATTTCAGTAGTCAGTTCTTAAAAGAAATGCTTAAAAAAATTAATTCTACCTACTACATATTATGAAGTTTCTTGGAAATTACGTAGTGGAGTTTAGACTTGATACAGTGACAGATAGGCTCTGGAGGTTTTTGAACACATGAAGGTGATGTGTTTAAGAAGAATCTGTACAGCAATAAGATGTAGAGAGGGGTCACTTGGCTGGTGGAAAATAAGTGCTAGGCACTGCGGATGCAAAGATGAATGAGGCGTATTTGTTACCCTTTAAAATCTCCCACCTTAGGAGGATAGGTAGGTAGACAAATCCTAGGGATAGATGTACAGATGTGGGCATAGAGAGGGAATGATTAGCTCTGCTGGAGTCTAGGAGCATGAAGGCTTTAGTCATGACAGGGTATGGTTAGGACTCGGAATCCTCCAGCTGATCACCAGCTCCCCTGAACAACAGTTAACCTCAGAGGTTTAAGTCACAGAAGCACAGAAGTCATTCCAGGAAAATACCTACTTTATTATCAGTTAAGGAATTGGTCCCAATTTCTATGTGGTTTCCTATTCTGAACCACTAGCCCTTAATTCCTAGACCAGAGGCAGCTCAGTGGTCTCTTTTGTTGACCTTTTCCATGTAGGTCCATAAAGTAATCTGGGCACTCTTGGTCTGACAACAATAGGAGACTTGGAATGAGGATCCCACAGAAAAGAAAGCCCTTTTCCCCAGTGGCTACAGAAACAAAGAAAGCTAAGCAGGCTACTCCATATATCTTTTCCCCTGTCCTCTATGTTGGAGTTCAAAAGCCTTTCAAAGGCTGGGTTTCCTCTTGAACAGGAGGCAGTCCTAGGGTTGTATATTCACCATATGGAAAGAAAGAAAAACCACGCGATGACACATCCACGTGTTTTATGTCATCGAGTTTTGGGGTGATTTTTTAATGCAACAGTAGATAACTGGGAACTGTAGTTTGCAATGAAAATGTAATTTTAAAATAATTATTGTTAATAGTCTAGGTTTGTTCCTAGAACCCCTCTATCTAATATGTTTTATGCATACTACTGTTTCCAAAACTTAACTGCTAAGGTAGTGTTATAAAGCAAAATAAAGGACTTTGTGTGATTATTCTCACCTTAAGAAAAACTTAACACTGGGCTTAATACCAAAAGTGGTAGGAAAAAAGCATATTACCAGGATAAAATGAATTATGCAGAAAGGAAGGTGGAGTTGAAAGATCATCTGACCCTATCTGGGCGAACTCTATATCGAGTCATTGAATCCTGCAGCGGGTATGGATAGAAAGTGAGGGTGCAGTTTGCAGAATGCCTGAATGTCTTGCCTTATCTTTTTCTAAGGCAATGAAGAGGAATCAAGTGTTTACTTTCACTAGAAATATGAATGATGAAAAGCACATGATTATATGATTCGAATCTCTTCCAACCAAAGTCCTTGTGTATCAATGATGTCAGTAAGAAGTAGAGAAATGTATAAGGAAATCCTATATAAATCAGTGATGAAGCATAAATAATGTATGTGTTCACATATAAGGTAAATTTTACCCACTTCCCATGTACTGTCTTTTAGGAACTCCAAGATTTTAGGAAACTCTAGAGGAGCTTACATTCTCAAGGCCTTCTCTGGCTCTTGGGTTTAAATAAGTGTTTCTCTATGTGCCATATCTGTACTTCTTCGTAACTGCCCAGTTGTAAACTCCAACCCCTTCTTTATGTATCATACAATCCACTCACATAAAGTATTTATAAGTGTAGTAGATGTTAATGAAGTTTTAGGGTCACAGTTAGGAAGATTTCTGACATCTTGCTGGTTTTTCTCCTCCTAGTTTTCTTTCTTCTGTTTTCTCCTTACCTCCATCCACTCTCTATATCATGAAAAGAAATATTACTCAAACACTGGACATTAGGTTTTATCTTCTACCCCAAGAAGATATGTTATTATTATCATGAAAGAAAGTTTTATCCCTTTCTAAGAAGAATTCTGGTGCTCTGGTGCCAGTTAACTCTTTTTTCCTTTTTTTTTTTTGTTTTTGTCAAGAACACAGGCAGGAAGACACATTAGAACATTGTTCCTTCATAATTCATTCATTTAACAAATACTATTGAGTAACTATTAAGTGCTGGGAATACAGCAGTGAACAAAAGACAAAGCCCCTGTTCTTATGGAGCATATATTTTTGGCAGGGGGAGGGGTGTGAGATTGGAAACAGATAATAAATAAAAGACAATGTAATATCAGATAATGATAAACACTAGGAAGAAAACTAAAGCAGAGTAAGGGGCCTGAGAGTGATGAAGATGCTATCTTAGGGTGGTCAAGGAAGTCCTCTTTGAACCAGGACCATTTAAGCAGAGATATGTTGCAGGAATCTGGATGAGAGGAAAGGGCTTTCTTCTGTAGCAATTTGTCATTTTTAACATGGTGATATAGTTTTAGTTGGGCACATGGGCATCCAGCTAAAGACAACACTTCCCAACCTCTCTTTGAGCTGGGTGTGGACATTTTACTGAATTCCGTTCAATAGATGTTAAAAGTGATATGGGCCCCTTCCAAATGCTGCCCTTCAAATAATTAGTTTTGTGCCCTGTTGATTCTTACCTTCTTTCCCCTGTATTTCTTTTCTTTCTTTTTTTTTTTAAGGAGATGTCAAAAGCTGACTCTCGACACAGAAATAGAAACCATTGACTTAATGATTGAAGATGGCAGCTCTTCCTGCTCTCTCACTCTTGTCCCCTCACCTCTGTCTCCCGCCACCTTTTCTCATTGCTCTTGGTAAACAGAGTAACAGTTAAGAGCATGGACTCTCAAACCAGATTTCCCAGTTTCTGATTCCAGCAAGGTTGTATGACCTTGGGCAAATTGCTTTTCCTTTGTAGGCCCCAGGTTCTTATTATAAAATGAGGATAATAATAATTCTTACTATTATGGGTTGTTACAGAGATTAAATGAGTTAATATTTGTGAAATATTTGGACCAGTGCCTGGAACAGGTAAGCAGCACATGTGTTAAATACATAAATTAAATAAAAACCCTTACTAATATAACTATTTAGTTCAGCCTCATGGCTTTGAAGGTGTGACTTTATTTCTTTTCAAAAATATGTTGGTATCTTGTATTGCATATGCCATAGTAAAAATTAATGCCTCTTCTGCTGTCTCTGTCTGCCCTGTACATTCACACAGTACTGTGTGGCGTACCTTGGGGAAATATATGGGAGTGCCTTGGCCTTTCTTACACATAAGTTAATCAACTGCATTAAGTGAGTTGCTATATGCTTAGCACAGACTTAGACTTTCAGACAATATGAAATAAATATAAATCAACATCTTCATCCTGGAGAGGTTCAGAGTCTTACAGGAAGAGGAATATTTACGCACAAGAAACAATTAGAAGACAATACAAGGCAATACCTAATGAAGTGTTGAATTTGTCCTTTTTTAGTTTCAGGAAACACTTAATATCACAATAACCCTTAGTTTTTGTTTTTCATTGCAGACTCCTAAAGCAAACAGGAATTGAGGCAAAGAGCTTTAAATTAAAAGGATAATTTAGTAATAATGCTTTTCTTATAATACAGCATTTTTCATGTATGATGTCTTGAGATACTGTAAAACCTTGGAAAATAATGCTTGAAGGAAATGGGCCGGTATCTATTGTTTTTCCATGACCAAATTTATGCTTAGGGGAAGTCTAGGGCTCTGCAAAGAACAGCAAGATGAGCAGATAGATATAATATGCTCTTCCTTCCCCGGCTAGAGGCAGCATTTCCACCCTTTTTCTCAGTTTTCCTTTCCCTGTCTCGTGACACCTAACTGCTGTTTATTGAATCTTAAATCTCTCCTATGAAGGAGACTTTAGAGATTCCTTTGGTCACATGTTTCAGCATTTAATAAGCCTTATTTTGAAATTGTTAATTTTTAGGTCTATCTTGTGAATTTGTTCTTTGAAGTTTCATGATAGATGGATGTCAAGAAGTCATACAATTCTGTCCTCTATTAAAGCAAACAAACAAGCCCATAAAAGCCAAGGACAACAACGGAAATGTGTTACCCTGTCTGAAAAGAAAGTTATATTAATTTGAAAGCTTTAGAGAAGGAAATTCTAAAACCATTTTGCTAACCAAATCTGTTATATGTCAGGAAGTTCTTCATAGATAATTTAAATCCTTATCATAGCAATATAAAACCATTTCCTCTCATTCTGCTGTTTTTTGAGTTAATGAATAGTCATATAATGTATTTTTATGAATTACCTATTGTCATTTTTCTGTAATTACTACATATTCATATTAAAATTTAGGATTCCTGGTTAAATCAAGGCTATCTGGATAGAACCCACTGCTTATAAATAACTTTGTATCAAAAATATTTTGGCAATGCAACTTGATTCAGCAATAAAATATTTTTGTAGGTGAATAATGGTGGCAGCTAGAAGCATTTGCCTGGTGGTTTACACTTAGGAAGTACTTGAACTATCTTGAATTATCTCTGAATGCTAAAAATGTGTGATTCCAAATTCCTTTCCCTCTGGGCTCACATTTGTTGGCTTCAAAGAACTATTGTCTTAGTGGAAGCTATGGCTCTATTCCAATTGAAAAAATAAATAAATATTGAGTGAGCCAGAAATCCAGGTAACAAGCAGAGGTGACAAGAGCAGAGGGAATAAGGGTTTGGCTGACTGTCCTCATGTGTCTGACTGCTTTATTAAAACATATTTTCAGTATCTCCTCCTAAAACAATTATGGGCTGTTGCACAGGCACAGTCATCATATCAGGGCTGATTAACACAAAACATGATGGAATTTATTATAATGCGAAAGGAATTTCGTGTCTTTAGGGCTTACTTTCCTCATTTGTAAAACTGGCCTCTGATTTCGGAGGCCTTTTCCAGTGATATTATTTTATAATTTAATGAATACTTTAACACATTTTTTTGCAGAGTAATTTTGTTAGTATTGTCTCACATTCTCAACTTTAAAAACAGAAACAATACAGCATTTTTTGGTCACTAGATTTCACCTCTTCTCACAGTCGAGGTATTTTGGCAAAGTGTAGTGTTTCAGTGGACTCAGAAATCAAAAGACCTGAATTAGATTTTTGGCTCTGACACTAACTGGATGACATTGAACACTCAACCTTGTGGGCACTCGCTTTCCTTATTTGTAATATGAAAGGTTTCACTGCATGATCTAATTCAATTCAACAAACAGTTATTAATTGTTTCCTGTGTTTAAGACCCTTGAATAGGACACGAGGGTGAAGTTGGGGAAAATACAAATTAAAGGCATGGAGAAGCTGTTAATGAAATATACAGCCAGTGAGAGAAAAGGACAGAGTTAAGCATTACAATAGAAAAAAACCACAGTTCTAGGAGCACAAAGGAGGCAATGAATAAATTTCGAAGTTTTCAAGTACTATGAAAGATAATGTTAACCTATAATGGAAGAGCCCTTCAGAGAAAGATGTATTTGGCCTGCATTTGGGACACTGTAGCTAGCGGATATAGTTCATTGCAGCAGCTACTTAGAGCCACAATCTACTATGGTGATTAGGCATGTCCATCTCTCGCTGCTAATTTCACTCCTCTGCAGGGTGTAAGAGAAATGAAAATGTGGGAAGATCGAGTTTTTCCAGTTCAGGGATTGACCTTTAAAAGAATCAGGGCAGAGAGAGGGTAATGTCAGTAGAGTAAACGAGGGTAAATATCCCTGACATAAGATTGAATTAATTAAGTTTAAATGGGAGGGAGCCTGATCTAAATTAGAGAAAAATATTTTCTGAATTATAGGATCTTTGTTTCAAAAAATACAATGTAATTATATTATTTTCAAGTATATGTGGTAAGTTGAACTAATTGCTAGAAAAGCATTTCTAAGTTTAAGTGCTACTGGAATCTTCTTTTAATGAATAGATAAATTTGGATTCATGAGGACTATCCTTTGGAATGCATATAATTTATGTGTTAATATGTTTGAAACAAAATGGCTAATCAAGCTCTTTAAATTTTGTTCATGCTGCTAATTTGTTTAGTGACCCCCTTTATATAAATAGTTCAGAGGTAAACTCAAGTCCAATATGGTTCTAATTTTCAAAAGTTTGTTACAAATTAGTGGAGTCGGAATGAATGCTGTCTCACTCAGGTTCTTATGTGCTATAAATGGTGCAACTTGTTGACAATCAGATCTGGAACTGTTATCCCTAAAAAGTTGTTGATAAAATCAAATCATAAAGGGAGACCAGCTAACTGCTTTAGGCTGTCATATACCATGACATAGTAAGGGACATGACTGATGAGGTTCTGGAGGCTCTTTTTGGACACAAATATATTGATAGCAGTTGGAAGATGGAAGTAAAACAAAGTGGTCAGGAGAGTTCCTCACAGTGTCTGTTCAAGCTTAGCTATTGTTCAGGTAGGAAGGAGGTCAGATCCAGGCAAGAATTAAGGAGAAGCCGAGATGACAAAAGTTTAAAAGAAATCCTGAAAGAGGAAGCAGTCTGGATGCAGGAGCAGGCAGGAGAAAGGAGATACCAGGTGGTTTTCTTGAAGAGCATTCGAAACATAGGAAACACCATGTGAAATTCTGGGGTCAGCTTTTTGAGCTAATCACACTGGTATTCATAATGGCAGGAACTGTTGTGAGCTGATCTTTGACTCTGCCTCCCAGAGTCACATGGTCTAAAATACCCAAATCTCCAGTATGTAGGTCCAGAAATGTAATCTTATCCACTCACTCTTAGATAATATTTGGGGAAAATTAACTCACTCTACTGAAACTCACAGGAGAGAAATATATGAATCCAAGTATCTGTGTATTAATTAATAAAGAGAGAGTTACTTGATATAACAAACCACAGTGGCCATTTTGAAAGCCTAGTAAATGCTGAGATGGCATAAAAGAAGATTGATATTCCTGAGAAATGTTTTATTCAGGTACGGGTAACTATATGTACTGATCTTTCATATTTTGGGTACATTATGCCTTGCCATGGGAGGTTTCATGAATCTGTAGAGAAATGAAAAAAATAAGGGCAATACAGTGGACTTACCATAAAACTAAATGTATTTAATTTAGAAGAATGTGCTTTATTTTTGATTATGTCATTGTTATTATTGATGTCAAAATGTTGATTTTAAGACATTATAGTACAATTTTTTAAAATTACTTTTAACTTTACAGAATAAGAATACTGGCGACCCTATCAGGTCCCAATTTTTCCTTTTTTGTAGTGTGATTTATGGTTTCATGAAATGCCAAAGTCTGAGAACCCCTGGCTTAGAAAACTTAAATAAGATTTGTCTACCAATGGTTTTCCTTTATTCATCCACAGAGAGGAATGCATTATCATATCAAAAAGTACATGTACACCCAGACATACATGAATATGTAAATATTTATAATAGAAACAGAAGTTTCACAAAACAATACTTAATCTTACCTCATTCAGTGTACTCTGATCTATTTCATTTTACTTGTTAAAAATGTCAGTTGTTATCCAATAATTTGATTTCATGACCTACTAATGAGTCACAACCCACAATTTGAAAAACACTGGTGTAGACTCAGAGTCCTCTCTTCCCAGGACGTGGCTGAATAAACACTGACAGGTGTTTCCTTTTTGGATCTCCTTTTCTAGATTCCACACAGACCATATCCCTTCTGGTGCACATTTGTTGCCCTGGATAGGTTACAATACAATTGATTAAATACAAACTTTCTATATGTTAGCTGTAATTCCGTCCTTAGGATACACCCTTGTCACCTTGTTTAGTTTGAGAAATATTCTCTACTTTGTTTGGATTTAGAAGTCACTTTGGTCTTATTTTTACAAAGCAAGAAAGTCCCCTGGTCTTATTAGCCCCACTTTTACAAAATACTTATTACAATAGGTTATAATGTAGACAAGCAATTTGCACTCATTTTAATTAATTTTTTTTAGCCTCAATGGCAGAGCATAACATTTTAGTTACTAATCAAATTTGAGATTTGGGTAGGGACAGGAGAGAACATCTTACTCCAGCCCTGGCCACTGGCCAAGCAATGGAAGATAACTAGACAGTCCAGAGGAAAAGAAAAAAGGCAACTAAAATGAATTATATTAATGATGACATTAAAATGTCCAAATGTATGTTACATAGTTTAGCTATGTAAACTTGACACCAGAGTAATGAGGAACAGAATATATGCTATGTATGTTTTGGAGTAAGTATTATTTTATTTTGGATCATAGGTTTGATACCAGTGCAGCCGTGTCATGTGCTGGTTGAGTGTGGGCTGTGGTGCCAGACTGTCCGGGAAAAGGTCCATGTATTGAGGCCCCATTTTAGGATAAAGGTACTAAGCCTTACAAAGGTTAACTGACCTTGTGTAAGTCTCTTAACCTCTCTGAGATTTAGCTATAAAATGAGTTGTAAAATGAGAAACATTAAGAGTACCTACCTCCTGGGGTTGGTCTGAGGGTTAAACTAGTTCTACATGTAATGTGCTTGGTCTAATGCCTTCCATGTGGTTAAAAACTCAATGCATTTTAGTCGTCATTGCAATCGTCTTACAGCTAGTGGCTCACAGGCTGGGATTTAGAGTCAGTTACCTAGATTCAAGTTACAGCTTATTATTCTAGTTGTATAATATTGAGAAAATTACTTAATCTTTTGAAGCCTCACTTTTCTTATTAAATAAGACTGTGCTAATAATAATACTTATTGTGGTGTTAATGTTTTGTGGATTTAATGACACCATACAGTGCCTATTACCTACAGCTCAATAAATACTAGTCAGCTAGCCAAAATTACCTATGCTACCTCATTTTGCATGTATTCACTTCATATAGTCTTTCTACTGTATATTTCATCATTGAGATCTTGACTTATACATCAGAGGTCTTGGATAGAGTACAGTTTAATTGCTCTTCATCTTTATGTCTTCCTAACAGGAGACAACATTCTACCCTAAAAGAATCAAACAAACATGAAACTTTAAATAAAGTTGCAGCATTCATTTCAATTCAATAACTGTCTTTTTGAATTTCCATTATGTGCTAAGTGTGTGTCCTATAAGGCACATTTCCACCTGGCAAAGGTTGAAGAAAAGCCAAATTTAAAAGGCTACTATAATTAGAACTTTTGCTAACGGCACTTAAACTGATTAATGTCCAATGGGACCCACTCTACTGAAACATATTTTTAAGGCAGTTATACATTTATATTAAATTAAACATTCGGTGAATAAATGAGCTTATGTATCAGTGTCTCCATGTGGTTCTTGGAGTTAATTTTGTAATGATATAGCCAGTGCCGCTGAGGGCATCTCCCTTGCTGTTTTCTCTGCCTGGAGTTCTTCTTAATCACTCTCACATGGCTGACTTTTTTTTCCCTCTCATTATTCAGCTAGTCTTCCCTGACCATCCTACCTTGTAGGGGTGCCATCCTGTCTTTCTGTCCCTGAGCACCCTGTTGCATATTCTTCACATACCACTGTGTAATTGAAATAATACTGTTCGTGAGCTGCTCTTTGCCTGTGTCACTCACTAGATCTAAAGCTCCAGGAAGGCAGGGACTTTGTCTATATTTTTCATGGTTTGTATTATGTTTCTATTATTTGTAACAAATTACCATAAACTTAGCAGTTTAAAACAACACGCATTTATTGTCTCACACTTTCTGTGATCAGGAGTCCAGGGTTAGATTTGCTGGGTTTCACTAGGGTTAGCTCAAAATTTCACCAGGCAGATATCAAGGTATTGGCTAGGCTGCAGTCTCATCTAAGACCTGGAGTCCTCTTTTGAGGTCATTCAGGATGTTGGCACATTTCAACTTCTTGTGGCTGTAGAACTAATATCCTCTTTTTCTTGCTGGCTGTAAACCAGGGTGAGGGGGAGTGCTCTCAGTTCCTAGAGACTACCCAAGGGTCTAGACATGAGACATTCTTACAACATGGCAGTTTATTTCTTCAAGGCCAGCAGGAGAGTCTCCTATCTCTAGACCTTCTTTTAGGGGTTTGCCTAATTAGGCCAAACACACCCAGGATAATCTCCTTGTCATTAACTCAGAGTCAACTGATTAGAGACCTTAATTACATCTGCAAAATATCTTCACCTTTGCTACTTAATGTAACGTAATCAGAGGAGTGATGTCTCATCATATTCACAGGTGTCACCATACTCGAGGGGTGAGGATTGTACGGGGCAGGTAGACCAGCGGTGGGGATCCTGGAGGCCACCTTATAATTCTGCCTACCCACTGCTGTAGCCCATTTAAATGACAGTAGGTATTTAAACACATATTTGTGAATGAATGAGTGAATGAATGAGTAAATGTCAATTAAATAAATAAGAACTGAGGAATCAGTGAGAAATGTAAATAAACTATTGGTTGTGTTCAGATATATGTTTAGTATCCTATATTGAGTTCAAAACAATCTTGTGATTGGATTGTCCACTTAATTCACTTTTCTTATTGAGGGACTTGTGACTATTACACAGTGTAAAGAGGAATCAAGTAGTATTTTTTGTATTACATTAGCAAAGTTTCAGTTGTATAGTCTTGATTAATATTTCTAACCAACAGTCTTATGCAGATGAAGTTGTTAAACCTGAGGATACTAGAATGGCTTGCACATGAAAGCCTAGTTTATCATTAGCAAATCAGGATTAATTGATATTAGAACTTGGACTTTTGCTGTCTGTCATTGGAAATTTAATATTCCACTGTTTCCTCAAAACCAGAGAGAAGGAAGGCATTTTAATTTCTAGGAGAAATAATACAAAGTTAGGTTCAGAAAAATGTTTTCCTGACTGTAGCTAAGATACTACTTTGTGGGATGACCCTGTAAAGGAAATGTAGGCACTCCTATTATTTGAGATATAGGAAACTACAGGGATGGGGCAGGCATAGGATAGTGTATTAGGCTACTCTAGCTGCCATAACAAAATACTACACGCTGGGTGGCTTAAAAACAGATATTTATTTTCTCACAGTTCTGGAGGCTAGAAGTCCATGATCAAGGCGCCAGCAAATCCTGTTTCCAGTGAAGGTCTCTTCCTGACTTTTAGATGGCTTCCTTCTCACTCTGTCCTCTTGCGGCCTTTCCTTGGTGCACACACAGGGAGAAAGCTATGCTCTTTCTTCCTCTTCTTATAAGGACATCAATCCTATTAGAATAGGACTCCACTTAAGGTTAAATGATTAGGACCTTGTTCAGCCTTATTATCATTGTAGGCCCAGTCTCCAAATACAGTCACATTGGGGGTTAAGGCTTCAACGTGTGAAGTTAGAGAGGACATAGTTGAGTCCACAATAGATAGCTTAGAGAGCTATGAGGAACAAAGGAAACTTTGAAAGGGAGCAAGTTCAGTAGAGGGAGTAGGATTTCAGGCTTTCGCATTGGATCACTTGCATTTGAATTCCAGCTTCATCTCTTGCTTGCATTAGGGGCAAATCCAATTTTTATGGGGCCTAGGACTTAGACAATTTTAGAAACCCTCTTTAAGATAGAGAATATAAAGTTAGGTACAGAGTCTTGGAAGGGGGCTTATGCAAATAACAGCCTCAGAAGCTTAAACTTTATTAATTTCTCAGTAAGTTCTCCTCTATTTGCCATTGAGCTAAGGAAATTACTATATCTGAGCCTGTTTTCTCAACTATACAATGGAGAAAATTATTTTAAATCACAGGGATGTTGAAAGGATTAAATGATCACTACCAAGCTCTCCTACCTGTCTATTATTATTGCTACATTTATTATTATTGTCACCATCGTTATTATTCAGCCCTTTCATTTTACAGATAATGAAACAGGCAAAAAACTGTTATATGACTTGCCCTACATCATACAACCAGTGAGCTGGGAGGTTGGGCCAGAGTCACCCCTCCTGCCTCCTGGTCTACACTCTTTCCATGGCCACAGAGATAGCTTTTTGTACCCCCTTTCCCAGTGTTCACATCCCTGAAGAAGATGTTGGCATAGTGTCATAATCTTCACCTGTAATATTTACTCTGTAGCTACTAAAAAATGAAAGAGGTCTAAAAAGCAGAATTAATTTGGTGGAATTCAAGCTTCTTTTTTATTTTTATATACATTGAATGGGGATAAGCTCAATGAAATATAAGGCCATAATCATTAAATACACATTCTCATCATTTGTGGAAATTTCCAACTGGAAAGCTTAGCTTCCATCTTCATTTGGAAGAAGTGATGACTTGGAAACAAAGATGTTTCTATGTTATCTCATTGCGAGTGATTCCCAAGGTCCCATTTGTGAATTCTGTTAGGGACATTAGAAGACTTTCCTGGGAAAGGTCTGAGGAGTCAGTCCCAGGAGCTCTAGTCGGCCCCTTGGAAATATGCACCAGATGACAGAACTTGGCTCTTCGCTTCTCTCGTGGCTCCAAGTACATGAAAATCTTTTCATGTTATCTTGGCTCTGGGAAAACCTGTGTCTCAGAGCTGGTTTTTAACACTTTTAAAGTACAGTTAATGTTGATTCCAATGTACCTAAACATTTTTTTCCCTATGACCCACCACATATATTTTGGCTTGCTCATCAGGGCTTGGCAATCCAAATATGACTGGTATTAGACCCAAAGATGCTAGTCCTTGAAATTAGTACAGTGGAGAATAAATAATATTTGACTCAGGCTTTAAATCTTTGGCCTGAGTCTGAAGGAAAAAAATACAACCCTGTAATAAACATTTTTCTAATTTCTTTCATTTTCAAATATGGCACCACTATAGAATTTTTGTGAAACCATTAAAACAAACCATGTAGCTATCTAATAGAATCTATACGTGTGTATGGCATAGACCAGCATGGGGTTTTCTGACTCTGCTATTGACAACAATAAGCATGGGTAAATTATTTAACTTGTAATTCTTACTTATGTACAAATAATAACATGAAGTTTTTGAAGTTTCTAGAGGAAAAAATGTCACTTATCAACAAGATGGTTAGGAATACTTTATGGTTATTGTTATTATTGTTATTAATATACCTATCAGAAATAATGTTGTGTGGCTAGAAAACCAGTACTAATGTTTGCCTGCAGGATCTTCATGCAGACACTCCTGGTTCATACATCTACCAGATCTGCTAATTGTTAAACAGGCATGAACATATAATAAAACAGAACAATTAGTAGAACTAAGGGGACAGCCAAGCACATTTGTCAAGGAGCCTGTCCAATCTCTTTTTCATCCTTCAAGGTGGGCAATGGAGAGGCTGGTGGGTTGTTCCTCTGAGCTCTGCCCCTTTGCCTGGCCTCCTGACTGCAGGCCCTCTGCTCTGCTGGTTTCTGGCAACCACACTTTTACCCTGCAGTTTCAGTCTCACATCTCTATTGGCACTGAGTCCTCCACATTCCAGTTTTTCAATCTTACTAGAGATGTCTATTGGCATCAGGGCTCAACTCATCTGTCCTATTGTTTTAATACCTTGCAATAGCTTGAGTTAAGAGAGTTATAAAAGTTATAAAAGTTTAAATTCCTAGTAGACATGAAGATGAAAACACCCGATTGTGAGGAACTACCAGTCTTTTCTTCATAAACTTGTTCGTATAACATCAAAAGACATGAAAAACGATTTCTTGGTCAGTAAAACATCAATGCAACTTTTTATATGTACATGGATCCAAATATTATCTTCTACGGAGGCTCCTCATTTAACGTCCATCACCATGTTAGTCTGTATGCTGATATTTGCTAGCAAATGATTGTTTACTTCTTAATGTTTCTAAGCAGAATAGTGGGTCCAGGAGCAGTATTTTCTCAGAACTGGATTTGGGACAGTGATTCTCAGCCACACCATTCATTCAACAAATGTGAGCTAGGCACTGTTCTGGGTGCTTGGGATAAATCAGTTAACAAGACAGACCCTTCCCCCACCAAAAAAATTCCTGCCCTTATGGTACTTATTTTCCATTTAACATACATATATAAAAATACAGGTGGATTTCTACACTGCAAATATTTCAGTGTTTTGCTTTTGGGATGCAGCAGTTTGTGTTGCATAGGAAGTAGAGTTCCTCCCAAGAAAGTGAACATTATGTTGCAGGCTAGCTTTTCAAACAGGATTGGTTTTGGCAGGCTTCTCTTGAAATATGAGTGTGAGATAACTTCCATGCTTCTACAGAATACCAGTGTGACACGCCTTTCATCTCTAGCAGGGTTGTGCTACTGGTGGAGAAATGCTACAGTCCCAGTGCAGGTTTGCATAAGCAAGATGTAGTCAGTGTTAGCTAGAGTCACCATGCAGGGCTTTCATTTATTTTTCTTTTGACAAGACAGAGTTCAAAAACAGCTTAAAAAAGTTCACTGTCACATTTCTACAAGTACTAACCACTGTGTCACTATTTTCAGTGGTAAGTATGAAAAGTTCAGGAGTAGACTTTAGACAAAACATAGAGAATTGATTGTCATTGTTTAGGAGAATTGGAAAGTAAATAATTACGCTTGAATTAAAAGAAAACTATTATCAAACACACACACACACACACACCCCATGCTGATCCATGTCCTTTGTGTGTGCATATTTTAGGAACAGAGGAAATGTGAGTTGTGAGTGGGGGAAAATGTAAGGTATCCCCTAGCTTCAGAACCAGTAATCTTTTAGATGCCTCATAAATACACAAGATGGTCCCTGGGCTGGATTTTTAAATCTCCGAATTAGCTGAAACAGTTGTAAAATCACAGGGAGCCAGACAGTTTACAATCAACTGCAAATCAAAGGAGGCTCCTATATGTTGTTTGTTCTAGCAGGCACAGGGAATGTATTGAACTTGCGAAATGTGCTTTTCATATCCCTGTGATTACAACCTCCTACCTTCCCAACCTTCATTTTTCTTTTCTTACCCCAGAATCAGACAGTTAAAATCTTCAGCACCAGGAGCATCTAGGAGGCGGCTTTCAAGACAGGCTGTGATGGCTCATTGAGCGCACCTGGTCTGTGTTCCTAGTTAGAGCCTACACATACCCAGTCCTGACATCAGAACTGATTTCTGTCAGCTCTAATGTGCCTGAAAAATTTCTTTCAAGGCAGTTTCCTCTTCTAACACATCCCCGGGGAATTTCCCCTAGGGGGTGTGAGGCAACATTAGATTGTGACTATGATAAGATATTCCTGTGTTGGAAGAGTTTTGTATGAAAAGCAGCACATTACATCTGTTGTTTTCTTTATATAGGGTGTATTTCACACTGAATGATACTGGAACACAACCCAGGACTCTGTCTTGACTCCCCTGCAGTCTTGTACTTCCTCCTCCTCAATGACGGCAGATCCCGAAACACTTAGTGACATATGGTAGCCTATCTGTGAAGTATGCTGAATAGTACATTTGCTTTCTGACTCTGGAGTATTGTGTTTCATTTTGGGCATCATATTTTTTAAAGGAGTATTGACAAACTGGAACTCAGCCACCAGAAATCTTTTTGGAACAAGGTAGGAGAAAAATACAACTACATTCATGTCTGCATAACTAGTACCTGCATAGAAAAGAGCTATACAAAATGGTGAAGAGTCCGCAAAGTGCCATAACAAACCATTGAAAGAAACTGGAGATGTTCAGCCTAGAGGGATCAGTTATTATTATTATCGTTATTATTTTTTGGAGGAGGGTAGTGACCATGATTCAAACTTTGGAAAGGCTGTCGTGTGAAAATACAAATGATTATTTTTCTTTTTCCATGCAGTTCCAGTCAGCAGAACTAGAATCAATATGTAGGATTCATGGGTAAACAGATTTTTATTCTATATAAGGAAGGTCATTCTGCTTATTAGTTGTGCAATGATGGAATGTATGTCTGCAAGCAAAAGCTACAAGACCTTATAGAGGAAATTCGTGCACTGAGTAAGTAGTTGAGCCAGACCTGTATAGATTCCTTGCAATTCAAATATTCTACAATTTTCTGAATCAGGAGTTTCTTATTCTATTTTCATTTTAACAGAGGATGGACAAAGGCTTGAAAGTCTCTTTCTTTCTTCCTACATTCCTTAATAAGATAATTGAACCAAATTACATGGCTGTAATGGTCTTATGTCCTTTATTTTTATTTTTTAGTTATTTTCTCTGTTGGAGTACATAATCCTATATGAAGGAAAACTTACAACATCAACCAATTATCCATGGCTCCTCATTGTTGACTGACCAACGTCCTAAAAATCCGAACTGAGCTTGGGCATCTTGTTACCTTCTTGTTTGCAGAGCTAACCTGTGGATTTTCCTACCTAGTATACATTCCCATAACCTCTGGTAACAGCACCCTCAGTTTTCTTTGGGAGACCACTGCAGGCTGTTTTGATGCTTCCTCGGGTAAAGAATCTTGGCCTCTCCCAGGCTAAGGGATGAGAACTGACTGACACTTGGCCAAGTGTCTCTCTCTTTGAATTTGAATGTTGAGTGCTATGACACAGGACAAAGAAAAGTTGGAGCTAATTGTTTCACTACAGCTCCAAGAAGGGAATGACCTTCAGTTCTTGTTTCCTAGGTTCACATACAGATGGCAAATAGATCTCACAAGTTGTGTATGTTTGTTATGTAGCCATATTGCTCGATTGTTAGATGAGGAACTTGTGTCAAGATTTGGAATGTGTGACCTTGTATGTTTTCAGTGAGAAGGGAAAATGATATATATGTGGTGTGTACAATTAAGCATCTTTTGGAAAGAGATTTCCATGGTTCATTTAACTCGAGGCCTAAGGGTGTGAGAATGCCTGCTTCCTGAAGTGTTGGAAAGTTAAGGTCAAATGCTGGGTGCGTTTCAAGTTCTGAGACAATACCAGCCGATTTCAAAGCTGGTGTTTGTGTGTGCGTGCATATGTGTGTGTACAGAACTGGGGAGGAAAAGCAGCCTCTAAAACTTTGCTTTGAAAGATGCCAAAACACTGAGCCACATATTTGTGCGAGAAAGATCTGTGTGTTTGGATGAAACCTGCCTCTTTTGTAAACACAAGGCACAGAGAGGCCTGCCTCCTCTTGCCCTGCTTTTGAACTTTTGTTCACATTAGCAATTTCCCTCACCTTGGCTCTTGAACTTCCCTTTGTAGTGAAATTCACAAGTACTGTGAACTGGCAAGAAACTGTTGGAAAGAAAGGGTGTGCTGGACTAGATTGAATTTTTCCTGAACACTCTGAAATATCAGGAAGTATGGAACATGAGTCATCACTTTCTGTTGGAAACTTTATGACCTTTACAGAGTAGGTCACATTCCTCCCAAGCTGTGCTTCTTCACACCCCAGAGCATGACAGTAAAAGGGCAAATCCGAGGGAGGCAGAAGCATATTCATATTTTTTCTTGCAATCTGTTACACATTATCGTTTTTTGACATACTTTGCTTCACATGACAGTACTAATGGTGGAGACTGAGGTCAGGTGTGAGAGAAACTTGCCTGGTCTACCTGGTGTGACTGTTTAAAAACTCAGTTTGGATAAACCCAGAGCCTGCTAGGATTAGGACAGTGTTGAAGGGGAGAGCATTCCACTGAGGACTTGGGGAAATAACTGAGTAAAAGGGGAAATCCCTGAGGGAAGAAGGCCACATTCCAAACTGTGAATCCCAGCCACCTTGCAAACTTGCATTTGATATTATGTACCAGGACAAAATAGGCAAAAGTACTGCAACAGTGTTCTGGCCAGGTGCCCCTTTGTAGAGGGTTATACAGTTCTACAACTCTGCCCTCAGGCATCACCGTTTTGACCAAGGATATCAATAGAGAAGAACCTGAATTATGAAGAAAAGTTTATGCTGCATACATTATACACTTAAGAATCCAGGAATTGAGAGTGTGGTGTAAGGGAGCAGGCTGGGAAAGGTCACTGGAAAATCAACAACTTTTTGAGTTGAAGTACTCGGCCATTTGAAGACCTTGGTCATGGAAGAACCTAGCTGTGTCAACACCTTTTTTAATTCTATTGGAATATTTCATCTTCCTAAAATCATTCAGAAACAAGAAAATCTACACAGTAAAATTTTCTTTTATTTATTTATTTATTTTGAGACAGAGACTTGCTCTGTTGCCCAGGCTAGAGTGCAGTGGTGTGATCTCAGCACACTGCAACCTCTGCCTCCCAGGTGCAAGTGATTCTCCTGCCTCAGCCCCGTGTGTAGCTGGGATTACAGGCACCTGCCACCACACCGGCTAATTTCTATATTTTTAGTAGAGATGGGATTTGGCTAGGCTGGTCTCGAACCCCTGACCTCAAGTGATCTGCCCACCTTGGACTCCCAAAGTGCTGGGATTACAGGTATGAGCCACTGTGCCTGGCCATAGTAAATTTTTCTTATCTAAAACAAATACTTTTAATGCCTCTGGCCACTTTTTACTTTAACTGATTTCTTTTTGTCATTGTTTTTTAAGACAGGATCTCACTCTGTTGCCCAGGCTGGAGTGCAGTGGCATGGTCTCAGCTCACTGCAACCTCTACTTCCTGGGCTCAAGCGATTCTCCTGCCTCAGCCTCCCTAGTAGCTGGAATTACAGGCATGAGCCAGTACACCTGGCTAATTTTTTGTATGTTTTTGTAGAGATGGGGTTTTGCCTTGTTGCCCATGCTGGTCTTCAATTCCTGAGCTCAAAGTGATCTGCCCACCTTGGCCTCCTAAAGTGCTGAGATTATAGGCATGAGCCACCACACCTGGCCTTAACAAATTTTAATACTAATCTTTCTACATGAATTACACATTTTGCTTTCGTAAAAGATTCAGTTAAGATAATGTAGCATTTTCATTTTTCTATTTACTGTCAGATGCTTGGCTGTCACTTCTCATGGCTGCCACTCCTATCTCTACTAGACTTTCTTCTGCTGTTTAATTTGCTGCTTCTCAATGGCCATGGCTAAAAATCCAACATGGCTAACTTTAGAAATTTATTTATATTGATAATATATGTCTTTGAACGGGGCAGAAGAACCTCTCTTGTCAATTGCATGAATTTTAGTGAATGAGTTTGGTGACATGTGCTTCTCCTTCTTGGAGACCTTTAACCACATTTCATGGGTTTTTTTGTGTGTCCATCTTTGGTTCTCAGTGGGGTCCTAGACATTTGAAGTTGCCATATAAGTGACCCTCAGATAAGTGCGAATTCATTGGACTGACTGCTCTTCAAAGGTTAGAAAAAGAATCAAACATATCTATGGCTGAGTTGGGAGTTGAAGTCAGCTGCAGCGTAGCTGGCAAAGTCATTAAAATGCAACAGCTTAATGGCTACTCCCATGCTGACTTTCTGTGCAAGTGCAAAGGAGTCTTTCATGGTGAAGGTAGCTGTGTCAACATGAGGAGGGACTGCAGACAGCTCGTAAAGGTGTTGCTCATTGGGGATAGGCAGGAAGTGCAGTGTTTAGAGGTAAACAGACAAGACAGAGAGGAGCCTTCTGCAGAGGGAGATGAGGACTCTGACTATGACCAATGGGTGGCGCTCTGAGCTGCTAATTGAGTCAGCTGTAAACCTGTGAATGACCTGTTCTTTGCAACTGTATTCATCAAGAACTCAAGTGTCCTGTAAAACTTAGAGCATCTTGGAGGTGGGAGGAAGTATCCCTCTTACCTTGACCCCTACTTTTTTTTTATCTTCTTTACATTTCCAGTGGAAACTCCACTTTTATTTTGGAATAAGAAAATTAAGCTGAGAACATGAGTCTGTGCTCTTGGATGAGGGGTCACCTAGAGTCTGTGATTCCAAAGCCGATATTTTTCCTATATGATAATGCTTTCAAATGTAAAATGTGTTTACAACCAAAGGTTTTCCACTAGAAGCAAAACTATTGCTAGTTTATGTATGTGAAAATCCTGATGTATTAGGTGATTTTTCACATTCAAGCAAAAGATGGCAGTTGATCATCTATGGTATAATGGCCAAATGATTCAGAAAAGTTGTTTTTATCTTTTTTATCTATCAGTAGATGGCAGGAGATACCATCAAATCAAGCTATAAAAAGGGACACGAATGATGGAATTCAGTCATTGTTTCTTGTATTACCTAAAAAAAATTAGTATCCAGAGTAGTTAGTGTGCTGTTATGTGGGCACCCAGGGAGAGAGCATTTTTGAATATGGATTGGAGTTCAGTTATTAGCTTCCTCATTAATCTGGCAAGCTTACGGTTGGTTTAAAACAATAGTCAAATGTTGGAACTAAATTTACTTTATTTTGAAGAGACACCTGGAGAAATGATTCATCACTCATGTTGCTAAGATTAATTGGGCATTATAATTGTGTTAAGTGGATTCACACACCATGTAAGAATTCAGGAGCTTTTCCTATTTTCTTTCTGTTTTTTTTTTTTTTTTTTTTTTTCTCTTCAAGGAGAGAAAAGAGTTAGGGAAATCCAGAGTCATAAAGGGCTTTTTCCAAGATTAATGCAAATAAAGCACTACAGTTAAAACAATACTAACAACACACAAGAATGTTTTCAACATTCCTTAATAGACTCTGGCCCCACGAGCTAGTATTTCCGTATCCAAATAGAGGTAATTTTCATCAATATTAAACTTGCTTTTACATATTAGTTTTTCTGAAGTATAGAGTTCTCTGAGCAGTACTGACCACGTGTTCCCTAATTTGGAGATTACAGAGAGGTGAAGTACCTGTGGAATTTTCAAGAGTTGAAATTTGCAGTCTTCGAGTGTGTGGTTCTCTTTTTATCCACTTGTCACCACTTAATAATGATATGATTCTTCTGTTTGGTACAAAGCATTTGAATCAGCTACTTTTTTTAACTTATTTGAATTTTATATTTTGGAGAATTTTTTAGAAAAAAATCAGTCTATGTATATTTTTTCTTTTAGACAACAACTTAACTAAAAATCATCTCTGGGGTAGCAAGAGGATTTACATGGGAATCGAGTTTAACATCAATCTTGGTTAATGCCAAGCTGGAGATCATAATAGGCATGACCCAGTGGCTCCCCAAGTGGAGGCTGTGTGCTGCAGAAAGTATTTAGCTCCTGAAAACAGAGATGGAACTGGGTTTGCTTGCAAGTGGGCCCTACTACTTTTCCTTATAAATTTCTCCACTAGAGAAAATTTTCACTCAAAAGCACATCATTTTCCCTCTTTAAAAAAATCCAAACTGTGGCTAGTACTAAAATATCTTATCAAAGAATACAAAAAAAAAAAAAAAACCTCCCCAGTCTATGTGCTATGCTGTATGAAATTTCTACATTTGATAATCAACCTGCTACTGAGCTTAGCACTGTGCTGTTGTACTATTGGATGAAGATGCTCTTTTGAGTCAGGGTACAGAACCTCTAGGTGTGAGAAACTAGGTAGAACCAAGCAGTTCTGCAATGGGGTTCTAGGGTAGCCTGAATACTCTTGTTACAGTGGTTTTGTCATTTATTGTATGCTATAAATTTACTACTCTTTATTTAATTTATTGTTCAGTAACATCCTGTTATACTCTGAAGTGACCGTCAGTTACATGGTCACTCTATTCACTGGTTGCCTGCTTCTCCCCACTTCCCTTTGAAGAGAATTCACTTTCCTGTTTTGTGTACCAGTATCTACTGAGCTCAACTGCTAAGGGTGAAAGTTCATATTCTCCCCTATCTAAACTTGTTTTTATTAAAATTTGTAGAAATTCTTTCACATAGTAAATTATAAATGATTGATAAACTTAAGTCCTATCCCTCCTGAATATATGTATATATTAATAGAAAACAAACTTTTAAAGGTGGCTAAATATATCTCATCTCTCATATAACTGTCAAGCATTGTAAAGGGTTTGAGACTTTGTTGTACTTGCAAGCTAACTAGTTGGCTTTCCATAGTTTCATGGATGCTGGCAGAAGATAAGAGACTTCTGGGTCAGAAATAGACGACAATTTATTACTCAAAGCAATATTAGTAGCCAGATATTCATTATTTCAATTCTCACAAGGTGTTTCAAAGAGGGCGAGGTGACACCAGCACATGCAGTGGGTTGCATTACAACAGGGTAATCCAGAAACTTAGTGAACCAGAATCTACTATAACGGGCAGCAAGCATGTATACCCTTTGTCTTCAAGAGAGACACTATATATTCCAAGACTGTTCACAAAGCAAACATACTAGGTAAGATAATTGAGAATAAAGGCCGGGTGCGGTGGCTCAGGCAGGAGGCTGAGGCAGGCAGATCACTTGAGCTCAGACGTTCAAAACCAGCCTGGGCAATGTGGCAAAACCCTGTCTGTACCAAAAATACAAAAAAAATTAGTTGGGCAAGGTGGCATGTGCCTGTGGTCTGAGCCACTCAGGAGGCTGAGGCAGGAGGATCACCTGAGCTGGTGGCAGAGGTTGCAGTGTGGAGAGATTGAACCACTGCACTCCAGGCTGGGTGACAGTGAGACTCCATCCCCCTCTGCCCCCCACCACCCCCAACAAAGAGAATAAAGACATGCAGACACAAGAGAGATCTGTGGAGATTTGTCCCCCAACAACAATTGCAGATTAATAAGAAGACTAGGATAGATCATTGTGGGAATTTGTTTTTGGCAAATTTAAAGTCATACTAAAGTCAAATGTCTACTTTGCTTATGCACGAGTCTGACTTGTTTTTAAAATTATTCCAGAAAGTTAGTCTTCCTACTTTAAGTATGTTTTCATCAATAAATACATAACTAAGATCTTAGTTTTTCCTGACAATGAGAGTAATATAATACATGGTCATTATAGAAAATGCTGAGAAGTATAAAGAAAAATATAGAAATCACTTATAATTTCATTACTCAAGAGATAATAGCTATTAAAATATTGGCTTTTAATGCTGCTATATGTGTATTTTTAATATACATAATTGAGATTATGTGATGTACTATGTAGTATCATGATAGTTTTGTTTTTTTACATACTAAAAACATTACTTCAAGTCATGATTTTGAAATTTGAAAACATTACTCATCTCATTTATGATTTTAGAAATAATTGCATAATATTCTGTCGTGAATATAACCATTTTAAAAACAATTTTTTCAGTGTTAGAAATTTGCTACCAAATACCATTATGATGAATATTCTGGTACATAAATACTTCTTAGTGCCTTTGGTTAGATTCCTGTGGGAAGAATTATTGGGTCTAATAATTTTATTTTAAGTTCTTTATCTTTATTGCCTGATCACTTTCAAGAAAGATCACATCAGTTATACACATGGCACAATATTTATGACCACTTTTTTCCCCAACATTTTCATCACAATTGAATATTTTAATTAGAAAAACTTTCAATAGATATTTTTTAAAATATATTTTTTCAACTTGAGATTTCTTTGATTATTAGTAAGGAGAAAATATTTTCTTCTGTTAGTTGGTCACTTGTATTTGTTGTTGTATAAAATATATGTTCATGTTCTTTGCACATCTTCTGGTAATGTTTTAGTATTTTTCTTAATAAGGGAAAGCTTTCCAATAACATTACACGTAACATTTTGTGAACTAGAATTTTGTGCACTATTTCTCCAATATATTATTTATTATTAAATTATACTAATGTTATTTTTTGGTGTTTTGAACTTGAAAATTGGCCGGGCATGGTGGCTCATGCCTGTAGACCTAATAATTTGGGAGGCCAAGGTGGGAGGATCACTTGAGTTCAGGAGTCCAAAACCAGCCTGGGCAATGTGGTGAGACCCCATCTCAAAAAAAAAATTATCTAGTAAAATAATTAACCATTATTCATATGCTTTCTTCTACTGCTTAGAAATTCTTGTCCACCATGGTGGCAGGTGCCTGTAATCCCAGCTACTTAGGAGGCTGAGGCAGGAGAATCTCTTGAGGCAGAGGCTGCAGTGGGCTGAGATCACGCCATTGCACTCCAGCCTGGGAGAGCAATACTTCATCTCAAAAAAAAAAAGAAATTCTTGCCCACTCAGGGGTTAAATATTTACTACATTTTCACATATTTTATTTTTTTAATATTTAATTTTTAAAATCTATGCTTCTAAGGGCACCTTGATAGCCAATTTCCCCACCAGTGAGTGAGCTCTACCTTGCTCAGTTGTTTGTGGTGGTTTCTTGGTCATTCACTAATGTTATGCATTGTAGGGTGTCTATAAAACCTAGTGTTTGAAGTATATTCTTCTTTCCCCTCACAAATTTATTAGTGAGTGAAAATCTTGCTTTGGATACAGGCTACATCTTTATGCTCATCTATTAAGGACTAGCATAGATATATTCAAAATACTTAATTTCATGTATTGATAGGAATAAATAAAATAACAATACTTACTGTAACTCCAACATATGCTCCGGAACCATAACAAACAATATCTTCCAAAATGTAATCAACTATTTAAATGTCAAAACATATGCTTTTTTTTGGTCAGTTTCAAGTTTTAATATTTTTAATATGTTGAATTTTTGGGAAGTAAAAAAATCGTATTCTTCTAGTGTAAAGTAACCTGCTTTAATATTCAGTTGCTACCCATTTAGAGAAGAAAATTGCTCTTCAAATAGCATAATGCATTTTTGTGTGTGTGATACTGGCAAAGGTAGGGAGGATTTAAGAAACATTTTACACTCTTTGGCAGTGGTGTTGATGGGGAGAAATAGAAAAATAAGAAAGGATTGAACTCGTTACTTTTTTTTTTTTTTCCTTCAGCCAGATAATAAAAGGCAAAGCCCGATTTCATACAAAATCAATGGGGGTGAGTTATTTTGACAGAAATTTGCCATCCTTCACTGATCATGTGGTACTCTGGATAATAAATATTTTAAGTCAGTACATTACTGATAATTTATTAGGTCGTATGAAATAATAAAAACAATACAAAAGTCTGGAGATGAAAAAGTCTGGTGAAACAGAAGGTCTATGTAAATGTTCAATATTTTCTAGAGTTTTACTATTAATATTATATATTAGTGGAAGAAAAGGAGATGTTTACTAAGTAGAGATGTGCATTTTTATTTCTTTTTAAATTGTCTCCCTCATTATTTTCCTACTAGGCTTATGCTTTTTTTCCTCCAAAAGAAGAAACTCAGAAATGCCTTATTTTGTTGTAAGTCTGGTTTGCAGTTTTATTTCAATTTCATTTCTATTTCCTTCCAAAGCTAGGCAATACATTCACATCTCCAAGTTCAGATGTTGTTCATGAGGATCAATGCAAAGATTACTTTCTAGGCTGAATGCAGAAATACTTGGGTCTATGACACTCATTCTCAATAAATTCAAGTTGTTATTTTCAAAAAAGTCCTAGTGGGTCACCAACTATTGAAGCCAGTGTTGGAGGAACACAACAGCTTGCGGGATGCTTGGAATATAAGAGTAGCATGTACTCTGACCTTGGGGAGCCATAGGGGTCTTCAGACAGATCAATAAGCATAACAAGGAATAGGTCTTTGAAACTAATACATTTCCAAAACATTTTGAGGGTGATGATGATTTAGATAATTCCCCTGCCGTGTAGAGAATGAGTGACACCATTGCAGTGGCTTTGTGGAGAGGTTGGGTCATGATCCTCATGTTGAGGAGTAAGTTGGGCGCTAGGTGCTCCTGAGAAAGCAGCTGTTCCATGTGGTTGAAGCAGAGAGGCAGGGTGGAGGCAAGGTAAAGAGCGGGACTGTAGACTCAGGTTGTCAGAGGCCCATCCTGGCTCTGCCACTCAGCTTGAAATTGTGGAAATCACTTTACCTCTCTCTATTTTAGTTTCTCATTTGTGAAGTGGGTAATAATTGCACCCATAAGCATTGTTCTGAGGATTAAATGAGCTCATCGTGTAATGCACATATGCATTACATGTATGTAATGTGTATGTATGTAACAGGACATGTGTATGTAGTAGGCACAGTGACTGAGCAGACTAAGAACTTGATATAAATGTTGTGAAATAAATAAAATAAACTTCTTGGGAAAGTTAGGAGGGCAGGAAAGGAAGAACCAGGCACATGAGGTCTCCAGAGACCTACACGGGCCTTAAATGGAGAATTCTGGGTTGGGAAAAGTAGAAAAAAAAAAATTAGTCCTTAGAAGACTCTGTTGGCTGCAATCAAAGTTTACATTCACTTGACAGAGTGATATAAAGGCTGTGATTATTGGAATGAAGTGATCTCTGTCTGAGTGTGGAGCGTGGGTGGGAAAGACAATGGTAAAGCTGAGGACAGTGAGAGGGAGAGCTGGGGAGGCCATTTCTTATTTCTCTCTTTACACCCCCGATTTGCTCATGTGTTTTTAGGACACCTCAGATTCCTTTTGAAAGTAGGAGATAAAATACTTTTTTGTTAAGTAAAAAAGAAGTCCAGGTAATAAATAAAACAAAGAAATCCTGGGCAAAGGGATCATGGGCTGAAGAGGAGGTGATTTAGGAACATTGAGGTAACACTAATGCTTAGGCTGCACACTGACCAAATGTTGGGGTGCAGCACACACCTCATCTGCAGGTATTGGGCTCAAGGAAAGGGAGTTATAGACAAATTCACCATAGTGGTAGATAAGCAGAGACTCTGAATACATCTGTGAAAACATTTTACTTTTCCTTTAAGTAGAGATGTTTTCAAAATAGTGGGTGATATGATGATATGAGATTAGATGGAAACAGAAAAGAGGAGAGGGGAGTACACGAAGAATTATTTTAATGTTGGGATGGCTTTGTCCACTGCACTGAACATCCAGAGACGCAGTGACTACCATCTGCCACTGAAAAAGAAACATTGATGGAAGTACTATTTTCAATGATGACTCCTGGTAGCAGTAAAGACATGGTTTTAAATTAAATTTGGAATTTTCCTCCTCAATGCTGCTTCTTCAAAGACAAATGAGCCTCTTACAGTTTGTCTAGTTAAATAAAATAATGGATGTGAAAGGCTTTACAAAACATTAATGTGCTATATAAATGGAATGTGTTATCATTGTGTAGTGTGTACTAAAAAACATGCAGTAAAAAGATATTATTTTTGTGGACTAAATAGTCAAATATGGGCTGCATGACAGCACTGTGAAGTGAAGTCATAATTGATGAACGACTGTGCCCAGGGAGGGTTGATTTATGTGTGGATGCTAACCTGGAAGAATGCTTCTGGTGTAATGTTAAAGGGTTTTTGTCTTGTTTTCTTTCTTTGCCCTTTTCTCACTTAAAGGTTTTCCAGTCAGTTAATGGCATACTTATCAAATTTGATGATAAGACTAGTATGGAGTTGGTAACTAACATATATCAACTTTAGAAAGTATATTGCTATATGAATAAACCAAGCTCAGATAGGCTAGTAACTTGCCCGAGACCACTCATTTAATAGTAGATGGTATTATGTGAGTAACCTAAGACTAGTAACTTGCCCAATGGAGTGGCAGAGAGCTGGAATTTGAAACTAGGCAACCTGAGTCTAGAGAATGTGCATCTAAACCACTTTGCTTAATTATTGATTCATTTACTTAACAAACACAAAACGCTCACACTTACACGAGAGACTGATCTGAGCATTATACAACTGTTATTCACTCCTTGTAACAACCCTATGGGGTAGATACTATTATTATTTTCATTTCATATGGCTTAGAAACTGAGGCACAAGGAAGTTAAATACTCTCCCCAAGGTCACGCAACTAGTTAGTAAGCAGATTGAACATAGGCAGTCGAGCTGGGGAGTCCATTCCTCTGACCATCATGTTATGCCACCTCTGCTCTATGCTGTGCTCTTTTCAATTATGTGCCCAGCTTCACACAGGTGATCCTGCCCTCTCCTTATACCCTGGGAACCAGGGAGTCTTTGAGGTTTCAAAGGAAGCAGTGAGCATCTATGATTCAGTTGATGCTCTTTTGACCTACCTTGGAGCATCCATACCTGAAGGCATCTTTTGTGATGCCACCAATTGAATCCTAGACTCTTAAATCCTCATCTTTGGTTCTTACTGCCAGATAGCATTCCCTCCTGCATAAAATACATCCTTATTCTCATTACATCTCCCCATAAAACTTTCATCAATTTAAAAATTATAAAATGCATTCCTTTTTATGCAGACATTTAATCTATGGTTAAATGACAATTGAGCAATATATCCTCCTGCATACCCAAATACCATCCCAACTTGGCAATTTGAAAATAAATTGGCATAGGTTTCAAGGAAATAGAGTATTCTCAACCATAGACTTTAGAGGATGCTTATCTGTAAAACAAATTACAGGGCACACTTTGGCTTGATCAACACATTGTACTTAAGAGAGGTTTCAGATAGAACCACCAGCTTAGCAAATCTGATTTGAATTTGTCTGTGGACAAGACACTATGTTCCTTTCTTATGTGCATGGATGAAACCAGAGCTTTCAACCTCTCAGCCTTTCAAACTCTCACTTTCAGAAACACTGAAGTTTAAAATATAAAGGTGTTGTTTTTGCTTCATACCCAAATGTTAGAGTTAGATTTTCTGATTTCTTTTGATTGGCTCCAGGTGATATTAAGTGCAATGAAGAAAATTATCAAAATCAATCTATCTTCAAAGACTTTCTTTGAAATTATAGGATGTGAATCAAAAGGTAAAATAACAGTATTTTAATTCAAAGTTCTTTTCCAAGATTTTCATAGCTCTTGCTCTACTAAGGAGCTAGTAAAATTGGTAAAATAGATTTTTTTTTCCCTCTTGAAAGGTGATTGTTAGGGCCTTGATATTTTCCAAAGAAATCCAGTATTTCTTAAGCAATCTGACTCTTGCCTACTGGATTTTTAAAGGATTTAATTACCAACTTCAACACATCAGCAAAGTGACTTACATTACGTGTTAACAGTAAATGTAGTGCATGAATCATAGCCAAAGAATGCAGCTAACACTGGGAAACATAATACATAACCAACTATAGCCATTAAAAAGTTGAAGTATTAAAGCCTGTCACCAGAGAACTTCCAAGCACTGGAAGACCAATGGTCCTGATCAAAAGTCAAAACCAGTAGAAAACTAGCATATTCTAGAAAGCAAAACAAAATCCAGAGTAATCAAAAATATAATGCTGAAGGTAATGGTTATGTCTTGCTACACAAAATGTGATTGGCAGACTGACAACATTGACTTTTACCCATGAGTTTATTAAAAATGCAGAATTCTAGGCCACACCCCAGACCCTCTGAAGCAGAATCTAATTTTTAGCAGGATCTTCAGGTGATTCATAGGCACATTAAAGTTTGGAAAGCACCACTTTAAAGTATGTTTGTTAATGGTATTATGTGAATAATTGCTGTTTTCCAAAAACAGTGTCATACTCAGAGGTAATGGTCATCCTTATTTTACAATGGGGCTATCATCTCATAGTGGGAAAAAATTTTCATACTCTATTGCTTAGGAAAGACAATAACTGATATAGAATTATTTTTCCTGAAGGAGCAAAAGCAGTTATAGGGGAAGGAATAGCAGCTCATCACTTTCAGTAACAACAAATGCCAGCTTGACCTGCATTGTTATTTCACCTTGCACTTCTCATCACATTATGCTGGTGGATTCTTTTCCTTCCTTTCTTATTTTTGAGTCAGAGAAGGAAACTGACCTAGAGGTTGCTGTAGGCATTTAGAAATATGGTTTTCTTTATCAATTCTGTTTGATCTGCTGCAGCAGTTCTTACCTGAGTGATTTTAAGAGTTTATCAATCATGTGACTGTTGAGATACCAAAGCCATCATGCAAGTACCTCTCCCATGACATGATAACTTGTGTTAATAATAAAATGAAGCTGTGATAGGAGATGTGAAACAAATAGAACTCAGAAGGCGTGAGGGAGAAGATGAGGGAACCAGGACTAAGTGAGGAGAACTGTATCCCTAAGTCACCCGGAAGGTTGTGGAGCAAACAGATCATTAGGCAGCACTAGTGATGGGGAGAAAATGGCCATCAGTCACTCCCTGTTCTTTCTTTGCTGCCTAAAAGCACAGATAACACCACACATTTTCTTATCTAAGGTCTTGGAGAAGGTTTATGGCGAATTTACCAGGAAAGAAGAAAAGAAGTGGTTTTTGTTCTTTTTTGTTTTTTTAAGGCTTAGCATCAGTCTTTAATGCTGTCGTGCAGCATTGACAAGTCACACACTTTGGTCTCATGTTGGCAGTGGCAACTTACAAGAAGTCTAAAGGTCTGAGCACCAGATTGGCCTTCAGGGAACAGACATTTGTTCCAACTCCCCCTCCCTCCCCAAGATTTCTTCGGAATTCCATTATGGCCCTATACAAAGAGCAGTGGCTGCTGGGGACAGGTTTTATTTGAGTGTACATCAACTATACATGGAATTATAAAAACATATTTATAGATGTTCCACAGTGCTCCTGTAATCAGAAGCAAAGACCCTTTTATGAAAAGGGATTATATCTAGGGCTGTGCAAAATTCAAAAGGATCAGATCCCTTTGAAAGAGTCCATGGTCCATGAAACAAAAAATTACCTGGGCCACTGGTAAGCCCCAGGTGTGCCAAGATTGCCTTACAGAAATGGAAAGAGTGTGACCCACAAAGTGAGGACATTCAGCTTCACTAGCGCCAGAGGTCAGGAGGGCCCCTTGATGGGTCCAGGCTCCCAGACTCTCAAGGGAGAGGTGGCTGCACTTGCTGGAGTCACTCACTGGAGGCTGGCTCCCTTGGTGCTGCTGGAACAAGAGGTATTGCTTGTGGGTGCCAGCCAGGCAGTTCTGCAGGAATAGTTTAGGTTCTCAATTTGAGATGGCCAAAGAGAAGACGGAATTCTTCAGGGGAAGAGCAAGACGTGGGAGACAAATACAGAATAAGCCAAGAACTGATCACACAACAGAAACGGAGGAGCACACAGGGTCTGGGAACCAAGACAGCAGGTCGACATTATCTACCAGCCAGAAGCAAAGGGACACAGAGGGATCAAGTCCAGCTGCTGGTCTGCCTCTTGCCCCTGGACAGGGACTGCAGGAGGAGGATGTGGGCCCATCCTGGGAGGGCTGCTGGACCCAGTGGGGCAGACTGGAATGCCTTTTCCTGCTGTTCCCACTGCCTGATGCCCTATTACTCGAAAAACCACCGAAGTCTAGTGTATGACTTTGAAAGACTGTAATATATGCTCTGGAAAACATTCAGCAGTACAAAAGCCCTCCCTGGGCCCTGCCACCCCCTCATGGTCCACAACTGGTAGAAAGGCCCAGAAATCCTTGAGCTCTGGAAAGGTCCCTGGTCAGTCCTTGGGGAGCTCAGGTAGCTATACTGGAAGAATCTGCTCAAGTACGGTTCTTGATGTCTGGGGAATCCTTTCGGGGAAGATCACTTCCAATTCAGTAATGAGGTCCCCACGTTTCTCTGGCGTTTTGGGGAGGGGAAGGCCTTCTCCAGAACTTTTCGCAGCGTGCCAGGCCTGATGGCATCTTTGAACACGACGGGTATGGTCCTGCTGTCCAGAGTGGGGACGTTCACTGTGCGGCCACACAGAGCCTCTGGGAGGCTGATCCTGGAAGGATAAATGACATCAGAACCATCTCTCTGAAAGATATTGTGTGGCTTGTCCTTTAAAACAAAGACGATATCGGCTGGAATGTTGTTGGAGGTCTGGTCTCCTTCTTTGGGGAAGGTGATTTTGGTCCCTTCTTTCCACCCCTTCTTCACTTCAATGGTCAAGATTTTGTCTTCGTTTCGAATGCTCTTTCTGTCGGGGTTTAGCCGCTTGTGGGAGATTTTCATCCTCTTGGTACAACCACTGTAGATCTCTTCAAGGGAGACTCAAAGGTCGTGGGTGCCTGGGGGATCTTGCTTCTTTCGGGTGGGCTCTTGGGCAGGGCGGGAGCGGCCAAAGTTCATGTTGGTGAAGCCACCCATTCCCATAGGGAAGCCAGAGAATGGGTCAGCAATGTCCATGCCTTCCTCCCCGTTCCGCTGCCCAAAAAAGGTGTCAGAGGGATTTCTGCCACCGCGGAACTCAGCAAACATGGCATGAGGGTCTCCACGGAATGTGTAGCTGAAAGAGGTAGCACTGGCACCACCGCCGCTACCGCCACTGGGGCCGCTGCCCTTTAGGCCTTCCTCCGCGTAGTGGTCGAAGATCTCGCGCTTGCGAGGGTCTCTGAGCACCTCGTAGGCCTCGGCGATCTCCTTGAACTTCTCCTCGGCGCCAGGCTCCTTGTTCTTGTCTGGGTGGTAGCGCAGCGCCTGGCGGCTGTAGGCCCGCTTGATCTCCTCGTCCGACGCGCCGCGGGCCAGGCCCAGCGTCTGGTAGTAGTCTTTGCCCATGGCCCCCGCCTGCAGCCCACTGACCCGCTGTCGCCGTCCCCGGCTCCGCCGCTGCCCGGTCCCGGACTCTGTATACCCATCCGGCCAGAAGCGGCTGTTATACAAAGAGATCACATTCTTTCTTTAATGGTTAATGATAGTTACAGGAGTAGAGGGGTGCAATTGGCTTTTTAACCTTAGTTCTCATTTTAGCTGTGACTGGAGAGAACTGCAGTTTCAAAGCCCTGGGTGAGAATGTCCACAGTGACAATGTCACTAATGCTATAGTCAAATAAGTTGCAACACCATTGCAATCACTTCTTGTCCTGCTTGCAGAGGTTGACCTTATAGCTGGGACTTCAGAGGAATCGCAGTTAACTTTAATAGTTGTACATTTTGAATAATATGATTGTCAGGGTCAAACTACCATGCAGCTGTGTAAGCTACACTTTTGTAAATAAAGAAAACATGTGGCCAATTCAAACTAAGCATAAGCACCCTATGAATGCTGTTTTAAACCTTTTCTTGCCCTTAGAAGATTCACATTCACAATTCACTCCTCCTTCGTGCCACCGTCATCTCTTTTCCGCGCTGTTCTTGTCTGTCCTGTTGCTGTGGTCTTGTAATTGGTCTCTCAGATTCCATGCTTACCATCTCTTGTCTATCTTTTACACAGCACTTGTAGTATCCATCTCAAAATGTAGTTAGGTTATGCCACTTCTCTGCTCTAAACCCTCCAGAGTGTTCTTATCTCATCCAAAGGAAATCCCAATTCTAACTCTGTCAGACCAGCCCTGAGAATGTGGCAGGACACCCTCTGCCTGGGCCAGCTCTCTGGTATCCATCTCCTGCCTCCTTCACCTTTGCCCAGCCATCTGGCCTTCTCTTTCTCCACCCATACTAGACAGGTCTTGCCTCAGGGTCTCTGCTTGGATTATAAGTCTCAAAGATACACACTTAATTTACCCTTCACTTACTTTAGGTGTCTGCTCAAAAGTTATCTTACCAGCCAGGTGCAGTGGCTCATGCCTGTAATCACAGGACTTTGGGAAGCCAAGGCAGAAGGATGGCTTGAGCCCAGGAACTTGAGACCAGCTTGGGCAACATAGTGAGACCCTGTCTCTACAAAAAATAGAAAAATAAGCCGAACATGGTGGCCTGTGCCTCTACTCCCAGTTACTCGGGAGGCTGAGGCAGAAGGGATCACCTGAATCTGGGAGGTGGAGGCTGCAGTGAGCCACGATTGCACCACTGCTCTGCACTCCAGCCTGGGTGACAGAGTGAGACCCCATTTCAAAAAACAAAGTTACTTTATTGAGGAAATTCCTCTGAACACTTCCTATAACTCCTATGCTCCAATACTTACATAATTTTAAACCATGTAATACAGTATACATTTTTTTTTCAGTGTTTGTCTTCCCCCGCTAGAATATAACTCGGTGAGAGTGGAGATCTTGTTTTGTTCACTTCTGTCTTCTCAGTGCTCCAGAGTGCCAGACATATATTAAGAGAAGTGCTCAGTTAATATTTGTGAATAGATGATTTTCAAGGCTTGTTTGTACACCTGGTACTCTGGCCATTTTCTCACTCTCCTTGGCTCACAAGCACTTTTCTACCTTTCTGCTTTTGTTGAGATCCTTCCTCTGTTCCTTTCTGCTTTCTCAAAGCTGCATGTTCAAGTTTCACCTTTGCTTCAGGTCTCACCTGAAACCTTCCTTCATTCTATTCTCAAAGCTGAACATGTCTCTCCTCTGGTCCCGCCAGAACTCTCCGTGTTCCCTATGTCTGTCTTGTACTAGAATGATTCCTCTTCATGAACTGGAAGCTTCCAAAGGTGGAACTCTGTCTGATTTATCTTTAGCCCCTGACACCCCCATCTCTACTCCACCTCCCCCTATCCCACAAAATCTACTTCTTGTATACAAAGAAGATACTGAATGAACATTTGGTCAATAAATATTGCTGAATAGATTTACCTTACTGTGACAATGTTGATTTGATGGTGCGGCACTTGGATAAGAAATGGTAGAGTGCTCTCATAATTCTGCGCTTGAGGACTTTTTGGTTTGGTGTTTTGTGTGTGAGGGGAGTAGAAAAAAAAGTTGCTCCTGGGTGTTACCATTTTGCTTTATATTAATAAGTGCTGAAAGAGAAAACATTCATACGGAAGACAATACCTAATAATCAGAATGTCAGTTGTCTGCCCAGCTGTCTCAATCCAGGTTGGGTTAGTAACTAAGGGAAAGGTTTCTATTACAGACAATTCTGTTAGCATCCTTCACTGCCTGAAAAACTTTTTCCCTACCTTTCTGATGGAATCCTTTCCTATATCCTAGTAGGAAGAATCAAGAGCAAGAAGTAGCTGTGCTTAGAAGTAGATACCTTTTTAAAAATCTGATTTTTCTTAGCATGAGTTTTCAACTCCAAACTGTCAAGATTCTGCATTAGAGGTTCACAGTGTACTTCT
The DNA here is from genome assembly GCF_028885625.2 of Pongo pygmaeus. Lineage (NCBI taxonomy): Eukaryota > Metazoa > Chordata > Mammalia > Primates > Hominidae > Pongo > Pongo pygmaeus. Next base: position 91,871,873 of record NC_072384.2, read on the forward strand.
CCGTGGAACAGCTGGTCTAATTGGGCAAGTTTTGCTGTGGTGACATTAGGGCTCATTAGGCTTTCTCTTATCAATGGTATAAGCTGTGAGATTTCCACCAAGCAGAGGGTTTAGGTTCTAAATGAGAAATATAGATTAGCATTTCACATAATGAAATAATGGACTTTAGTGTTACCTTTCTAGTGACAAAAGCAGGAACTTAAATCCATTGTAGGGTTCCTTGTTTAATCAATAAATAAATGAGAGACACAGAAGATTTATTTCTTCTGTGGCAACAAATACCATCATTTTTCTTAATTATCCTTAGGTTTGCTTTTCCTGCTTTCAGATTCTTTGCAAGTTAAAAACTGCCTACACCAAGAAAGGGACATCAGATCTCTTTTTTTTTCTCCTTCTCTTTCATACATATAGAGAGTTTTGCTTTTTTGCTTTGAGTCTTATGTTTCTTAATGAAAACCTAATAAAGTCGAAGGTTTCACAAGGTTGTCCAGGATGCCTTAAAGGCCAGAGGATCCAGCTGAGGAGGGAAATATCAAGGCAGATGTAGGAGAGAAAACAAATAGTTTGAACTTTGGATCCACAGATGGTTATGCCTGCCAACTGTTATGAGCCAATGAATATCTGGCCTATCATTTGTCATATTTATTGCAGTACATAATGCTGTAATTTCTCATGGCATGGTTATTTATCTTGCTGTGTTCTCTGAACAGCAAAAATTGCAGCCATGTTGAAGCATATGTATACCTTTTGGGTTTCATCTTTAAATAGCAGTCATGCAAATTGGCACAGGCCTGCCCATCAAAGGACCGGGATTATAAATGTTGCAAAAGCAATGAGTTGTCAGATTATGGAAAATTCTGACAATAATTGAAACTATGCTCCCAGTCTTTTTCCTGTGTGCTTAACTCCAGAGATTAAGGGAAACAGAAGCTCTCTCCTGCAGTTTGTTTTCTCTCCAAGGTACCAGGGTGGCTTCCTGAAGTGGTGGCTGCTAGAGTTGTGAATGCTGTATCTGGAGGCCTCTCTGGAGCATGCAGAGACCTGTCCAATTTCACAGTAAGCAAATGGGCTCTGGAAAGAGGGGAGTTTGAGAATGGGAGGAAGAAGGCATGAGGTAAACTCAGTCACTGATTTCTGACAGCAGTCGTGGGGGCACTGTGACATCGAAAGGAGCAGCAGGAACACCTGTCTTTACTGGCACCTCCACGATTGGCAGTGGTGAGTCGTGAGTAGAGGCCACACGATGCCTTGTGACAGAAGGTGTGACTCACAGGTGGGCAGAGTCTTCAGGGCACTGTTGCTCACCTGGCACATCTCGTTATCCAGGATGAATCATTGGGTCCAAATGAGCCTTGGAGTTGGGGCAAATTTGCATGCACATTGAAGCCTCAGTGGATGGCAGATGTGAAAATGTGGGTGCCTCCCATCCATACTGGATTAGCTGCATTCATTTCCTGGAGTGTAGAAACTCACAATCTGTTTTAGACCCCTCTGCTGTTGATGATGAAGGGCCTGTTGGGCATTCAGACTCCTGAGAACACAGGCAACTTCAAATCTCACTTTAGCCATTGGTTTTCCTCACAATGGCTTCAATCAGAAATGTTAACACTTATTATTCCAAAGGGTTCTGAGAGCGCTCTCTTCTTTCTTTCCCTGCAAGGCAATGAAATGGGCCTACAATGTTTAGCAGAGGACAGAAGAGACACTGACATCATTCTAATTATTATTAGGGCTAACTTTAAAAGTCTGAAGGTTAAGGCATCAAAACCCGTAAGCCCTGGCTTAACCACTTTAGTCTCACCTCTTACCAACTTTAAGTTCCTAGAATGGGTGAGGGTCCCTTCTGCCTTAGGACTCTGCACAGCCAAGACCCTAAAAGGCAAGATAACTCTGGAGAAAAAAGAAGGCTCTAAAAATGTAACTCTGATGGTATAATTCTAAATTGTTCCCTTTCCTCATGAAATAAAAAGAGTGGACTCTATGGAGTCTCTAAAGTTGACTGAGGACCAACCACTTGGGTTGTCTTAAGTTTAAAAGGCTGAGCTCAAAGAAAGAAAAGATGGGCAGATGACCTAGTACAAACATGAAATACATGTAGGAACCTGCATGAAGAGAGGCAGAAACGTTAAGACTCAGAGAGAACAGAGACTTTTGAAAAAATGCCAAAGAGGACAAGAGGCTTTTAAAATTATCTGCAGTGCTTAGTGCTTGTGGCAGTACAAGGTCAATGGACAACAACAAAAAAAGCCACTATTTTGAGTCCTCTTTTGCATCTGTCTCCTAGTTAGACAGAATGCCTTTAAGACTAGGAAGAGTGGAAGAATAATTGGTAAGGGAACTGGAAGGCCAAGATACGTAAAAAGATCATCAGAGAGCCCTGCTCAGATATTTAAGTCTAGACACGTATGTCCACTTCCTAGGGAGACATGAATCACTGTGGACAGCACTTGAGGGAGCAGAGACATTGGGGGAAATGCAAGCAGCCCTGAATTGAATAAATGTCCCTATTTTCAAGCAAGGAGAGTATATTATTAAACAAATGATTTGTGTACATTTGAAAAGTGAGCAAAATTGGGAATGAGTACTATAGTCACGGAAGAAGGTTGCGGAGCTAAGGGAGCATAGCAGGGAGGCAAAGACAGAACTGGATTTAGTCAAATATGTGATGAGAGCAATGGGAAGGTAACATACACAAACTCTAGGATAGGCCATCTGTGCACAAAGAACAAAAATCCTTAACACGCGGCAGCAATTCAACTGTGGTTTTAGGCCTTGGTGATAGATGAGAGAATTGCGGTTCTCTTGAAGTTCCTCTAAGCAGGCCTCTTCTGCCTCTTTCAATACAGCCAGGCTTTAGAGGTGCTTTTCTAGGATATGACTCTTTACTCTTTGTCCTTCCTTCCTTTGATCATCTCTCACACCCTAACTTGAACTGATAGGTTCAGTAGAACAGCTATTTATATTGGGAAGGCAATTAAGAATAAATTAGGAAAGGTCTAGTCAGCAGCTGTTGGAAAAGTAGCTGAAAGAAGATTTGATAAATATATGCTTCCTGGTCACCTTGGACAAGCTAATGACTCTCGTCCTTGGTTTCTCATCTCGGAAATGGGAGCAATAGCTAGGCAGCAATCAGATGTCTCTCATCTCCAGGTTCCCTGCCCATACCCTTGCTTTTCTTGGTCTGTTCTTGGGCTTTCTATTAATTTTACTTTTGGTTTATTACCTAGCACATTTCATCAGATTCATAGGCATTTTACTTCTCCACTATTCTAAATAAACAGCAAAGTCTCTTAAATCAGTGATATGTGACAAGAAAAGAAAATGCAATAGAAATTCAGTCAGAGCATGTTTGGTCTAATTGTCTGCTGTTTAAACTATTGTAAATAATGTCAAGGTGCCCTTCTGTTTGCTGCATCTCCTCATAGCAGCTTATGCCCTATGTGGTACAAATGAGAGACAGTGACTGAAAAGGGATGCAGGTTCTAGCAGGAGCTTTGCCACTAATAAGCAGTGTGACTTTGGACAAATCTTTTTTACACCTTGGCATTGTTTCTTCATCAGCGCAGTAAATGGGTTGATCTATCTTATCTCCCAGGTTCTTTCCAAGTCCAGAATTTTAAAAAGCCCATGATTTAAAGCCAAAAACTATATTATGGAATGAGCTGACAGCATACATAAGTGCAAGTTGATTAGGGAAATGGCATAGAATTATTTTTTAAATTGGCTTTCACAATAATAAATCATGGACTAAAGATACAGAGAAGAGAGATCATTTAATGTAAGTGTTCAAAGAAGCATAGCTTATTTTAAACAGTGGTTCAAAATAACCTTTCATTCTTTGCCCTTATATTTTTCCTAATGGGTGGCATAAAATGGATACTCAGCTTGAATAGTGGCTTTCATTCAATTTTAAGTCACCCCATCATGTTGTGTTCTGCTGCTTTCTACGTTAGCTGACATTGCAAGATGTAGCACAATGCAGAATGAAGAGATAGAAATGTGACATGGCATGTCTGAAACAATACTTGCTTTTTGCAGATCAGTTATCATTTAAAGACTGGTATTTAGAAACATTCTTAGATAATTCAATATCTCTATGTCTCTGGTAGGAAGGATGTCAACCTGAGTTAATTTTTTTGTTTATCAGACATGATAGGACAAGATGACATTAAAATGGTTGAAAGAAGCCATCCAGAATGCATATTAAAAAAATCAAGCAAATCTTTAAGGAGCTTAGGAGTTGCTTGGATTGATTTCCTGCAACCACAGAACTAAAGAATAAGTGATAATTGTCACAGACCATTGTTCAGAATAAACACAGATATTTCCCATTGTTATCCTTCATCCTGATACGTGACAGTTGGCTGTGACATCACAGTCTTCTGATTTTGATTGAAGTAAAATCTTGCGAAGGAAAAAGTGTTTTACAGTGACTGGGGCTTAGTCATTTATTTGTTCCCTGAGTTTACTCAGGCTCACTAATTTGTAGGTACAATAGAGTCACATTATCAGTACTGTTCGAAATTTTGCAGGCTCTCACTGACACCCACTTAAACCATGTCTGTGCTCCCCTGAAATGGTCATTTCAGAGATTCTAACATATGCCTGTGAGATGTCCAGTTGGTCTTCATGTGGTTGTTACACTCTCTCAGTCAGGCACTGGAATCTCCTGGTGGGCACATGAGGGATGTGACAGAGCCCTCTAAGTGGCCAAGCTGCAGGATGGTTTGCAACAAAGTGGGGGATGAGGTCTTTCTCCTGTTTTGTGTGTAAATCTTTTAAGATATATCAACATTACATTGTTGGTGTCTCTTTCTGTATGGATTTTTAATTAAATAGGACCTTGAGGGTTTTACCTGAAGCCCTCTCTTTTCCTGGGTACCAGACGGGCATCCAGCGGGAAAGAATGAGAAGTGAGTGCCAGCTTGGGTTCTTTCATCAGCAACCAAGGCAGTGTCTTGGGGTCATTTTTATCTTTTAGGATGACTTTCTTTGGAAATTTCTTCATTCTCTGAAGCAAATAAACTTTAATCAGGTCTTCCTTACCAGTTTTCCTGAGACGTCCAGATAGAGTTTTCTGAAATGCAGTGGCAACATAGGCTCAAGTTGGAATCTCTAAACCTGTTCATTCAACAAACACTTTCTAAGCATAGTTTTTGTGCGAAAGACTCTTTGCCTTTTTATTCCTCTTTTTCCTGAAGAATTTTTTTTTTCTTTGGAACTGGCTTAAGTAAAAGAGTTGACATTTAGGACTTCTCTTAACAGAGACTGTATTAGTCCCTTCTCACACTGCTCATAAAGACATAGCTGAGACTGAGTAATTTATAAAGGAAAGATGTTTAATTGACTCATAGTTCGGCATGACTGGGGAGGCCTCAGGAAACTTACTAATGGTGGAAAAGGAAGCAAACGTGTCCTTCTCCATACGGCAGCAGAAAAGGAGAAGTGCAGAGTGAAGAGGGGAAAAGCACCCTATAAAATCATCAGATCTCATGAGAACTCATTCACTGTCACAAGAAGAGCATGGGGGAAACCACCCTCATTATTCGATTACGTTTCACTGGGTCCTTCCCATCACATGTGGGGATTATGGGAACTACAGTTCAAGATGAGATTTGGGTAGGGAAACATCCACACCACATCAGAGACTATGAAGACATTTTCAAATAAAACACAGTTAGTAAGGGATGTACTTTTGAAATGTGAGTTTCTACAGCCAGTGCTTTTATTTACACAGAGGGCCATTACTAAATGCTTTGATTTAACTGGCTGATTAGACATCTTTGTAGAGGAAGAGGAATAATTAGAAAACTGCAGAAGTATTTGAACTCTCCAGAAAAAGCCAATGATTGATCATTTGTAATTATTGTTGAAGTAGATCTATGTTTATCCAGGGAAAGCATGTTTGGTTGTTTTTGAATTGTCTAGCATTTTTATTGATATTTATTTTAGAATCAGAATGTTATTATAGTGAATTATTTTTCATATGTATCCCAGTACAAAATTATTTTATTGCATTTCATATAATCATATTTTGCATGAACGGAGTATGATATTTACTTAATATTTATTTTTGCCTGCACATTGCTACCAAAATTACCAGCATTTAAAAAGAGCTTTGTGCTTACAGCCATCCATAAATTGCATGTTAACATTAATGGACTACAATGTTGATTTAGAAATGGCTAGGTACTGACATATTTTATATAATCATTCATATAACATTCTCAATTTCAATAAAGAATGCCTGCTGTCTAATTGTGTCCCTGCAATATATGGTAGTTCTTCATATTAATGGCAAAATATTGTTGCCGTTCATGTTTGGAAATGATGTTACTGACAAAGATCTGTAGGAATGTATCTACCAGATCAATAGGTGATCAATAGTTTTCTGTACTCCGTGTGGAAAATACCATAGTCACTACAAGCAGAGTCTAAAATTTTTTTTAGCTGTGTCTTAAAGTTGTGGGTTCCATATACAAATTATTGTATGGACTTAAATAATTAATCAAGAAATAGTCTAGTGGATATACATGTACACAAAATACCTTGGTTTTTCATCTTAACAGACTTTTGTTCAAAAGATCGTCCCGCTTCTTTTTCTGTGAAATTGTGTGGTCAACTTAAAGCATTGCCTATCTATATCCCAGTCCATGCTTTTGGCAATATCTACTGCAATATGTGAAGACTGAAACAATTAAGAACTACAGTTTATTTCTACATACTTCACCTCTTTCCCTCTCTCAGATTATTTTGGAACAAATCCCAAATCAATTTATCTGCAAATATTCCAGATTGTATCTTAAAATAAGAATTCTCTCTCTCTCACTCTCTTATAACACAATACAATGATCAAATCTAAAAAAACAATTTAATCATCTTTCCTCTGTATCATCAATACTCATTCGGTGTCTTTGTTTCCTGCCTGGTCTTTTGTGGTCTCCAAGTCACATTTGCCTGCCCCGATGGATGTCAGCCTCACAGTTCTGTATGAACTCAGGCTCACTCAGTGTCTCATTCAAGCATGCATCCCAAGCCTTTCTGCACCAAGGCAGACAGCACCCCACTGGGCCAAACTATAATGTATCCAAAAAGTGAGGGGATAAAAGCTCAAGGATAACACTGACCTAATGGGGACAGGAGACTGTAGAGCAGGGTTCCAGCCTCCTGTCCTTCAAATAGACAATTCCTGGCAGACTGCCACATGCTTCTTGGAGGTCCAGCAAAATCAGCCCCCTGTGCCTATAGTGGCAACCTCCCTACTGCACCTCTGTTGGATTTTCCTCCTTTCCAGTAAGATTTTCCTTATTCCCACAGTTCTCTTTCTTGGAATTAAATCTCAAGTCCGTGAGGTATGCAAACTATGATATCCTATACTTTTAATAGTTTGAATTCAGATCCAAATAACATTGCAATATGTTGATACGCAACTGAATTCACTTTCAAAAATTGTAGCAAAATAAATATAACATAAGGTTTATCATCTTAGCCATTTTTTTCTTTTTTGATACAAGGTCTCACTCTGTCACCCAGGCTGGAGTGCAGTGGTATGATCACAGCTCACTGCAGTTTCGACATCCAAGGCTCAAGTGATTCTCCTGCCTCAGCCTCCTGAGTAGCTGAAACTGTAGGCATGCACACCATGCCCAGCTAATTTTTGTATTTTTTGTAGGTGAAGTTTTGTTGACCAGTCTGGTCTTCAACTCCTGGGCTCAAGTAATCTGCCTGCCTTGGCCTCCCAAACTGTTGGGACTACAAGCATGAGCCACCACACCTGGCCCTTAGCCAGTTTTAAGTGTGTAGTTCTGTGGTATTAAGCACATTCACATTGTTGTGCAATCATCACCGGCATCTGTCTCCAGAATTCTTTTCATCTTGCATAACTAAAACTCTGTATCTATCAAAATTAAAAATACTCTCCATTCTCTCAGCCCCTGGCAATGATCGTTTTACTTTCTGTTTCTATGAATTTGACTACTCTAGGTACCTATATGTAGAATCACGTGGTATTTCTCTTTTCGTAACTGGCTTATTTCCCTCTGCATAATGCCGTCAAGGTTCATCCATGTTGTAGCACATGTCATAACTTCCTTACTTTTAAAGCTGAATAATATTCCATTGTATGTTTATACCACATTTTGCTTTTTTGTTCATCCGTTGATAGACATTTGGGTTGCTTCCACCTTTTGGCTATTTTGAATAAATGCTGCTTTGAACATGGGTATATCAATATCTCTTTAAGACCCTGCTTTCAATTATTTGGGTATATATCAAAAAATGCAATTGTTAGATCAGATGGCAATTACATTTTATATTCCTACTAACAGTGCACAAGGGTTTAAATTTTTCCATATTCTTATCAATACTTGTCATTTTCTGTTTGCTTTGATTTTTAAATAATGGCTATTTTAATGGGTGTATCTTAATTCTCTTCTGATTAGTAAATTTCTCCTCCATTTTCTTGCTTCTATATCTGTTTTCCTCTCTTTCTCCTTTTAAAGAAACAAGATTGTCCTGTTTTTCCATAATCAGGGTTTTTCTGACTAAGTGCCTATACTGTCAATTTATAGTGCAAAACTTATAAAAATCCTTTAGTTCTGAATTTGAATGGGAAGTATCAGTGTGGTCTGGATACATGACATATTTTTGCCTTTTTCCAAATTACACACTTCCTACTTCTGTTTTCTGTAAAGGCCTAGAACAATAACCAATCCAGCAGCAAACGAGCACCACCAGCTCATAGATTAGGGTCTCTAAAACCAGGACATCTTGGAAAAGAGGCTGATTTAAGGAGCAGGAAAACAGGGCTGTCTAGGGCAGGAAATGTACAAGATAAGGAGGGAAATCTTGTCATATTTGAGAGCAAAGCTGCTATCAAAGACTGTAGGAATTGTTTTAATAGGACTCTGGAGCCAATTTGAGCAGGTTGCCACTGATCAAGGATGGACTAACTTGTGCATCAGTAAAGATAATAGTTGCAATGGATTAAAACACATCAAATATATTTAAATAAATGCATTCATAATGATGCTAAAATAGAAAAGAAAAACTCATTGCTCACCTTTGAAGGATGCTATGGGTCCAGTTCATTACTTTGAGAACTGGTAAGTAAATTGATAGAATCTAGCTTTTATTCTTCTTTTCCTATGCTAAATGTACCTAAAGCAATCACATTATTAATAAGGAATGATTTCTTTTTATAAACCATTCAAGTTAATAAATGAAGAAAAACCTACTACAACAGCATTTTGCAGCTCTTACGGACTTGAAGGAGCTGGGCATTGAGCAGCAATGGCTGCTGGCATCATGAAAGGGAAGATGGCCAGACAATATGTGCCTCTCAATGGACGTTCACAACACCACCTCTGATGTAGTCCTGCCAAAAAAGGAACACTTGAATCATATTAAGCCTATAGACTTACCTACCAATTTATAGGAAATACAGGAAAGGGGAATGATTATTAATATGTTTTTGCTTAATTTATTTTTCATAATCCCTGATAAAAATAGAAATTGAACTGTGAATGGATGCATACTCATTTTGAAAACTAAACCTAAATGTCTCTAGATATTCACACAAAAGTATACAGGTGTCTGCCTAGTTCAGATTTTTGTCTTAGGAAGAGGTTAATCTTAGTGGCAAAGGAGCCGTTTTTAAAGAGGTTGACACTTAACAGGATGTCTATTATTTCTTCTGACATCCTATCTTCTTATCTTGCTTTTGGTTATGTGAAGTAAGATGAAAGAAAATTGTTAACACTCCATAGCACTGTGTGCTTGGTTTTAGTAATCTCAGCTGTGATTTAGGTATTTTAAATATTTTCGTCTCTGAAAAGGGGAAAGAATGTGAGACTGAAATAAAAAGCCAACAGGGAGAGGGGCAGTTAAATTGCATTCTGTACTGTTCAGTTTTGTGACTGCAAGATTAATCCTATTAATTATCTTGTCTTCTGACCTTACATAGTTTGGATTCTTTGTTCGCTACCTCTTGAATACACACATCTTTCAGTGAATAGTAAAAATCTGAAAATTTTGAAATGCTAAGTTAAAAGCTATTTGCTTCACTTGGAAACCAAAGAAGAATTGTAGGAGTTCTCCCCCATATCAAGTCCAGGAATATTTGATTTTTTTAAGTTTAATGACTAATACAGAATTCTTTTTGTGTGTGTGAGCAAGCTGCAAATTGCAAGATGACTCATAATGAATCTTCATCTGAAGGCTAGTTACTTACTGCTTATCTTGAATCTATTTATGATTAATACTTATTGCTAAAGATCTGTTGTGTAGTGTCAATTCATTCCTTCAAACATTTTACACTGTTTTATTAAATATATATTGAGCAACAGCTATATATCAGGTACCGTATTGGGTCATGGGACTATAGCAGTGAATAAGATCTGTACATTCTGTCCTCTCTAGGAAGTTCTTGTTTGGTGAGTTTTTCAGGAAAGCATATGCCAAGATGTAATTAGAACTGTAAGAGATTTATTGAAGGCAATACCCACGAGGGATAACAGAGAAAGGGAATGGGAGTATATGCAGAGAGCCTCAGACCATGATGCAGGCCTGACAATTTTGCAGAAGGAAAAGATGAAGGAAGGAGGATTAGGTGGAAAGAACCTAAGACTATAGTGCAGGTCTGAGAAGTCTCAGCTAGGCTGATGGGGAGACCTGAGCAAAAATTGCTTTTTAGAAGAGTCCCACATTGGCCAAGACTGGCCCAGCTCTAATGCCTCTGCTGCGTTGAGTTATCGGCTCAGAGCAGCCCTGAAAGCATATGGTCTCTGTTGCACACCATGGTGGATCTGGGGGATACGATAGCAGAAGGCTGTCAGCTAACTGCATAGGCCCTTTCCTGATGGGCCATCTAAAAGGTACATTGTTGAATGGATACAAGGGTGAAACATATTACAGCAAGGATACTATGGGGGTATTTTAGTGGTATAGCAGGACAAGTTTATACACATTTACTTTTCTTCTAGTGCTCTGCTCTGGGTCATAGCAAGCAATGTTACCAAAATTCTTTTGCCCTAGGCCTATGATAGGGTCAGCCACTGGCAGGAACTGGCAGGAGATTGAAATGTGGAAGAGAGGAGAATTCAATTTATTTTCCCCTTCTTTATTTGTCTCCCCTCATCTCTCCAGCAATAGCTGCATCTCTTGTTTCCAGATCCTATCACAGTTCCTCACTTTGTGGTCCTAACTGTCTCTGAACAGCCATGGTCTCTCTCTGAGACACTGCTTGTGGCCACTGTCCTTTTACTCCATAGAGATTAAAGATCGTACTAGAAACTTCCTGCTGTTACCAGTCTCTGTGTTGCTTCCCTGCTCCCTATTTGGCTTCCCAACACTTTCATCACCTTTGCTAACCAATTCCTTGTATTAGGTCCCTTTATTCTGAAATATATAGAGTGCTCTAATTTCCTGGTTATACCCTGATGGACAGACCTAGTCCGAAAGGGGTGAAAAGAGAGATCTCCTTAATGAAAGGACATTTAAGCTAAAACCTGAGGTATGATTGGAGCTATCATAAATGAACTGAATGTGGCACTATCACTAGTTCAGTACTAGTGCATTATCTTTTATACTATTTGTTTATTTTCAAAACAATTTAACAGCAAAAAGTACAGATTCTTGAACTGCAGGGACTGGGTTCAAATCTGAGTATCTACCACTTTCTAAATATGTGACCTCAGGCGGATTATCAAATTCCTTGTGCTTCAGTGTTCTGTTTTTTTTGTTAAATAAATAAAACAATAACTTCACCTTTTATGGAAGCTATGAGAAGTCAATAAGTTAATATGTGCAGGCAGCTTAATGTTTGTTATTCTTTTTCACACACATCGCAGGACTTTGGCAGAAACTTTACTATGTTAGTGTGCATGTTGCGCTTTCAGGAAGATAATATTGGATATGGAGTAGACACTGCTTCATTTTTTTTCTAAAATCTAATGTTTCAGGGGAGATGTTTGAGGACAGCCTGGTTTTTTGTTACTTATTCTGGGTCACCTTCTCTTTCTGCCTGTATTCTTGTGGGTTTCTTTCTCATCCTAAAAATTCGGTAAGTTTATTAGGATACGTAAAGCTGTTGGTCACTTTTAATAAGTTTTGCTTAATGTACAGGTATGTCTTATTCTTTTCCAGGTTTGTTTATTCTTTCCTTTTGGGAGAGGTTTTTGTTTTTGTTTTTGTTTTAATTATACCATAGACATGTTTTTCTGTTACATTAGTCTGGGGGAAGCCAGTGTTTTCCCTTCAATTTACAAATTGACTCAGTAAATTCACTTGGCATTTTATCTAAAATGTAGCAAGGTCTTATGACTAAGGTAACAGATTACGGCACATGCCATCTAAATTAAGGCCAAATACGGAGATATTTTTATCTTTCTTTGGACACTTAATAACCTGTCTGATATAGACAGGACTCTGTGCAGTTGTTAGAGCTTGGGTGATTAATTGGAATCTGCTTGGTCAGTTAGAAAGCTGAGTTTGCTCTCATAGCCCATTGATTCTTTTCTGTTTTCCCTTGTCCCTTACCTTTTTTTTGTTGTTGTTGTTATCTCTTCCTCATTTGGAGAAGTCCACAGTTTCACTTACAGGCAATAGCAGACTTACTAGGCCACATTAGTGATTAATATAGTTCTGGGCTATGGCCAATAATAAGCTACAAATTTCCATATATCATAGAAACAATAAAAACTTAACTGGGCAAAGAAACTTGGAGGTTGATTGCTCATAGTAGAGATCCAAACTATTGTGATTCTTTCATTGGCTACATTGGCTCTGGAGCTACCACAAAGGAACATCTTGGGAATAAGCATTATAATTCAGGATAACCTGGACTTTCAGAACCATTGTCCCATGGCAGCGTCAAGGTAAGTAAGAGCATGCATTCTGTAGAAAGATAAATGGGGCTCAAGTTCCTGTTCTCTTTTCTCCTAACTGTAACTGTTGACCAATTACTTAATCATGCTAAGCTGTAAGTTACTAACTAGTACAATGGAGATGAGAATAGAACTTTCCTCACAGGACTGTGAGTGGCTATGAAATTAGATAATGCCACTTGTGTGGTGTCTCACGCCTGAAATCTCAGCACTTTGGGAGGCCAAGGCGGGTGGATCACCTGAGCCTGAGGTCAGGAGTTCAAGACCAGCCTGGCCAATATGGTGAAACCCCATCTCTACTAAAAATAGAAAAATTAGCCAGGCATGGTGGCAGGCACCTATAGTCGCAGCTACTTGGGAGGCTGAAGCAGGAGAATCGCTTGAACCCGGGAGGCGGACGTTGTGGCGAGCTGAGATCACGCCATTGCACTCCAGGCTGGGTGACAGAGCGAGACTGTCTCAAGAAAAAAAAAAAAAAAAAAAATTAGGAAATGCTTCCCACAGTCTCTGAAACAGGAAATATTCAATATAACTAAGTTATTATTAATATTATTATTACTAGTCAATATACAAATCAATACCATATATTTCACAGCTGTGCCTTTCTTTCTTTTTTTGTCCAATAAATACATTTATTCTCTTTCAAGACAAGAAATTAGAGTTGCTACTTTCAAATTTGATTCCTGAGGGAAACAACCCAAAATATGGGCATGGATATCGATGAATTGAACATTTGAGCTAGCATTCAGTTTTTAGCAAGGGTGAACTAGAAGAGAATGCTCAAAGTGTAAAACCCTATTTCTTAAGTGGCTTTGGACTGGACTCTTCTATTTTTTCATCAGAGAAGATCAATTATCTAGTTGTCAGATTTCTGCTGCTTACTCTTCTATTTTGTTCTTTTCCTCTGACTTTTATGGTTTAAATGTGGTTTGTCCTGACCAAAACTCATGTTGAGGCTTGGTCTCCAATATAGTGGTATTGGGAACTGGTGCCTTTAAAAGGTGATTAGGTCATTAAGAGGGATTAATGCCTTTCACATGAGAGTGAGTTCTTGCTCTCAAGGGGCTGAACTAGTTACATTGAGAGGGTATTGTTATAAAACAAGGCTGCCTCTGATGTTAGATCTCTTTGCACATGCCTGCTTCCTCTTCCTCCTCTCCACCATGTTATGATGCAGTACAAGGCTCTTCCCAGTAGCCAACCAGATGCAGCCTCCTGATCTTGGACCTCCCAGCCTCCAGAATTCCAAGCTAAATAAACTTTTTTTCTTTGTAAATTACCTAGTCTCAGGTATTATATTATAGCAACAGGAAATAGACCATGACACTGATTTTTAATTTCTTTTTCCTTTACCTTTGCTCTCTGAAAGAGTGTGTCAAATCTTTTTTCACAGCCCAGGTTTAATGTTCTGCAAGGTCAATTTAGCTCTTTATGGCTTAAAGTGATATTTTAAATACTATCATGACATTATTAGTTACGTTACCTTCTTTAGATTTTTTTTTTCCCAAATGCAGTCAACTCGCTTCCAAAAATATCTTCCTATATCTTATCTTTCATTTTAAGTATTATAAAAGCAATGTTCTAAAATGTTTGTTTCTTGGAACAAATCTTTATAAAAATACACTCCTCCAGTTTTATCATGCTATCTTGATTTTCTTGCCAAAACTTCAAAGGACTTAACACTGTTTATTTTCTGTATACTTATTTTTGATAGAAGGCAGGTCTATTTTGATCTGTTATTTGAATAAAAATTAACATGGTACATTTTTCTGAGTCTGCTCACTGTTCAGCTTGACATTTTCTACTCCTCCTTTTTATGTTATAATAAAAAAGAGATGATATGGATTTATATTAATAGTTTGGTTATTAGGCAGACAGAGAAGGATGAAGAGAAAATTGAGGCATGAACAGTCCCAAAACAAGCAGAAGGACAACGGTACTTTATATATTTGTTGAAGAGACCAAGTTTCCTCATCTAATTTTGCCGTTAACCTAGTGATTGCTTTTAGGCACATGACATCATTTTCTTGTTGTCTGTCTGCCAATCTGGGCAAATGTTGTTTTGTTTTAGGAAAATGCCTCTGAGTCAGGATGAATATGTCAGTGGTGGGAAGCTGACTGATTGTAACTCCTTTTTGTATGACCTCATCTATTTCCTCAGCTCAGTGCTTCTGCCTCAGAGGGTTTTATTTATTTATTTATTTATTGAGGAATCATTGAAACTGACTATAAGGCAAGTAGTTTGTTTTTCCTATAGTTTTTCGCTCCCCCTCTTCTTCTTTCCTTTCCTTCTTCCTTTCCTCTCTCACTTCCTTTCTCTCTCTCTCTCTTTTTTTTGTTTTGGAGACAGAGTCTCCCTCTGTCACCCAGGCTGGAGTGCAATGGCGCGATCTTGGTTCACTGCAACCTCTGCCTCCCGGGTTCAAGCAATTCTCCTGCCTCAGCCTCCCAAGTAGCTGGGACTACAGGTGCCCACCACCACGCCTGGCTAATTTTTTTGTATTTTTAGTAGAAATGGTGTTTCACCATGTTGGCCAGGCTGGTCTTGAACTCCTGACCTCAGGGGATCTACCCGCCTCAGCCTCCCAAAGTGCTGGGATTGCAGGCGTGAGCCACCATGCCTGGCCCCTTTCTCTTTTAGGACAATTTTCTCATTCATTCAGAAAATTATTCATCACACTGGGGAGGGATGAACCATAGCAGGAAATTAGGGTTGGTAGAAATTCCTACCTTTTTTTCTATTTGGTTAGCTTACTCCCAGGGTACTGATGCAATGGTGCAAAGAGTTCCAAGTGGAGTTGTCACTCTCTGTCTCTTGTCTCTCTTCCTTATAACCCTTAATGATCTGATGGTTTTATCAGGGGAAATCCCTTTCACTTGGCTCTCATTTTCTCTCTTGTCTGCCGCCATGTAAGACATGCCTTTTACCTTCTGCCATGATTGTGAGGCCTCCCCAGCCATGTGGAACTGTGATTCCATTAAATCCCTTTTTCTTTATAAATTACCCAGTCTCAAGTATGTCTTTATCAGCAGTGTGAAAACAGACTAATACAGTAAATTGGTACCAGGAGAGTGGGGCGCTGCTGTAAAGATACCCAAAAATATATATGTAAGTGACTTTGGAACTGGGTAACAGGCAGAGGCTGGAACAGTTTGGAGGACTCAGAAGAAAACAGGAAAATGTGGGGAAGTTTGGAACCTCCTAAAGACTTGTTGAATGGCATTGACCAAAATTCTGATAATTATATAGACAATGAAATCCAGGCTGAGGTGGTCTCACATGGAGATGAGTAACTTGTTGGGAACTGGAGTAAAGGTGACACTTGCAATGTTTTAGCAAAGAAACTGGTGGCATTTTGCCCCTGCCCTGGAGATCTGTGGAACTTTGAACTTGATGGAGATGACTTAGGGTATCTGGCAGAAGAAATTTCTAAGCAGCAAAGCATTTAAGAGTTGACTTGGGTTACAAATTTTCAGTCTCAAAAGAGAAACAGAGCATAAAAGTTCAGAAAATTTGCAGCCTGATGATGTAATAGAAAAGAAAAACCCATTTTCTGAGGAGAAATTCAAGCCTTTAAGCCTGCTGCAGAAATTTGCATAAGTAACAAGGAGTCAAATGTTAATCACCAAGACAATGGGGAAATGCCTCCAGGGCATGTCATAGACCTTTGCAGCAGCCCCTCCCATCAGAAGCCTGGCAGCCTAGGAGGAAAACATGGTTTCATGAGCTGGGCCCACAGCCCCCCTGTTGTGTGCAGCCTAGGGTCTTGGTGCCCTGCATTCCAGCCATTGCAGCTGCTTTAGCCATGGCTAAAAGAGGCCAAGGTACAGCTTGGGTCATGGCTTCAGAAAATGCAAAGCCCAAGTCTTGGCAGCTTTCATGTGGTGTTGAGCCTGTGGGTACATAAAAGTCAAGAATTGAGGTTGGGTAATCTCCACCTAGATTTCAGAGGATGTATGGAAACACCTGGACATCCAGGCAGAAGTTTGCTGCAGGGGTGCAGTCCTCATGGAGAACCTCTGCTAAGGCAGTGAGATAGGGAAATGTGGGGTTGAGGCCCCCACACAGAGCCCCTATTGGGTCACTGCCTAACAGAGCTGTGAGAAGAAAGCCACCGTCCTCCAGATCCCAGAAAGGTAGATTCACGAACAGCTTATACCATGCATCTAGAAAACTGCAGACACTCAACACCAGCTCATGAAAACAGCTGGGAGGAAGGCTGTACTCTGCAAAGCTATAGGGGCAAAGCTGCCCAAGACCATGGGAACTCATCTGTTGCATTAGTGTGACCTGGATGTGAGACATGGAGTCAAAGGAGATTATTTCGGAGCTTTAAGATTTGACTACTCTGCTGGATTTTTGACTTGCATGAGGCCTGTAGCCCCTTTGTTTTGGCCAATTTCTCCCATTTGGAATGGCTGTATTTACCCAATGCCTGTACCCCCATCGTATCTAGGAAGTAACTAAGTTGGTTTTGATTTTACAGGCTCATAGGCAGAAGGGACTTGCCTTGTCTCAAATAAGACTTTGGATTGTGGACTTTTGACTTAATTCTGCAATAAGTTAAGACTTTGGAAGACTGTTGGGAAGGCATAATAGGTTTTAGAATGTGAGGACATGAGATCTGGGAGGGGCCAGAGGTGGAATGATATGGTTTGGCTGTGTCTCCACCCAAATCTCACCTTGAATTCCCATGTGTTGTGGGAGGGACTCAGTGGGAGATAATTGAATCATGGGGGCAGTTTTCCCCATACTGTCTTCGTGGTAGTGAATAAGTCTCACAAGATCTGATGGCTTTAAAAGGCGAAACATCTTCCACTTGGCTCTCATTCTCTCTCTTACCTGCCACAAATATGAGACATGCCTTTCACCTTTTGCCATGATTTTGAGGCCTCCCCAGCAATGTGGAACTGTGAATTTATTAAACCTATTTTTCTTTATAAATTACCCAGTCTCAGATATATCTTTTTCAGCAGTGTGAAAACGGACTAACACAAGTAGGTTATCATTGTACAAGGGCAGTTGTCTGAGTGGAGGCTGAAATCCATACTCCTGCTGACCAAGCTGTGTGACCTAGAGGAAGAAGCCTTATATAAAAATAAAGACATGGTTTATTTGCCCAGTTTGGAGACCTGAGTTATCCTAGAGCAAGTGCCCATTTCTATTCCATGCACAAAAGTTTAGTGTGGTCTATTAATGGTCTGTGCCACATTAGGTGAGTTTGTGAACTGTGCTTTCTTGGAAAGGAGAGCATCTTGATGGCTTGCTTTCATCTTATTCTGTCTGGGCCATCTCTGGGAGAAATTTTTTTATGTACTTTGCTTATTTTTCAGCTGGTATGTAAGAGGAGTTTGACCCTATTCTTCTGTCCTTACCTCTCTGTGAAGTCCCTACTTTATTAAAGAAAAATGTATTCAGTGGATAAAAACCTAAAGAAAAGAAAGAAAGAAAGAAAGGAAGAAAGAAGGAAAGGAAAGAAAAAAGAAAGAAGGAAAGGTGGGAAGGATACAGTGAAATGTCTTTGTTTTATTCTTGTCTCCAATTTGCTGAGTTTTTTACTCTACTGTCATAAGTAGCCACCTTTAATAGTGTCCTATGTTTGCATCTGTAATTTGTTTATGCATGCACAAACCAATAGAAATATAAATACTTTCTTATTACTCAGTATTCTCTTAAATAGACAGGATATTCTATATGTGGCTTACATTTGAATTTTTATTTTCATCCAACAATATCTTCAAGGACTTTTCAAATTTGCACACCGAATGGCTTTTCATTATTTTGTTCAGCTACATAGTATTCCATTTATGAATAATTCATTTAACCAGTCAATTCTAGATAAACATTAGAAATGTTTTCAATCAATTGTTCTTACAAACAATGCCATAATAAATAACCTTGTACATTATTCATTTTTGCACATGGCAAATATGTCTGTAGGATAAATTCCCAGAAGCAGAAGAGCTGAGTCAGATGGTATTTAAATTTGTAATATTGATAGATATTGCCAATCTTTCATTCATAAGATTTCAGCAGTTCATATTCCTACCAATAAAGTTTGAAAATGCTTCCCTAATGACTTGCTAGAATAGTGTCTTATCAAGCTTTTAGATTTTACCCATGCTGATAGGTGATATTTCAGTGTCATTTTAATTTGCATTTCTGTTAATATGAACGATATTATCTTTTCATAGGACTGTGAGATATTTATATTTCACTTTCTGTGAAGTCTGTTTATATCCTTTGCCCATTATTTAGTTGAGTTATTGTTCTTTGATTATTTAAATCAACTTTTAGGAGCATTTCATATTTTAATTTAGCTCTTTCTCTGTTAAATGAGTTGTAAATACAGTTTTTAAAAAAAGAGTTTGTTTTATGTCTTTTGCCTTTGTTTTTATTTTATTTCAACACATAAAAGTCTTTTTAAATGTAATCAAATTTGTCAGTCTTTTATGGCTTCTGGAATTTGAATGAGATTTTGAAAGAACTCCTTGAAACAAAGTTTATACAGGAATTCTCCCATATTTACTTCTATGATTTAATTATTTCCATGTAAATCTTTGATTGATTTGGATTTTGTCCTGATATCATCATAAGGTATCATATATAAGGTGGATCATATATAAGGGTTCAATTATTTTTCCGGAATGCCACTTACTTTAATCAAGAGTAAGACATGTATTCCCATGATGAACACTTTTATTTGACTTTGTACTGAAGAATAGTCCATAAAATTATACTAAAGAAAGACAACAGAGGTACAAAATTTTAAAGAAAGCTACCAGAAAAAAAAATCACTATTTGTAGATATGATTTTATGGCTGGAAAACCCAAGAGAATGAACTGAAAAAGAAACACTAAAACAATAAGAGGTTAAATAAGGTAGTGTGGTAATGGGTTTTTAGACATAAATCAATAGCTTTCATATACAAGTAACAACTATGTGCAAGATCTGATAGAAAAGATCTCATACAGTAGCAGCATAATAAATAAAATACCTAGAAATACACTTAATAAAGTATGTGCGTAATCTATGTAAAGGAAAGTTTGGGGTACTGTTGAAAGGCAATAAAATACTGCTGAGCAAATTGAAAGATACATTGTATTTTGGATAGGAATAGTCAATAAAGGTATCATTCTTTCTAAGCTATTTTGTAAATTGGCAACCCAATAAAAAGATTAATGGCATTTTTTGAAATATTCATATTGATGCAAAAGTATACATGGAAAAATATAAATAGATAGTAAATTTTAAAAAATAAACTTTGAAGGGGAACTAATGCTACCAGATATTAAACTTATTGTAGAGCCTCAGAACTTAGTGCAGTTTTCTATCAGTGCATAAATAGACAGATTAGAGGAATAAATAGGAAGTTTAGAAATAGACTCCAAATAATAGTGGAAATTTTTTACATGATAAGGGTACAGTCTCAACCTAGTGGGAAAAAGATGATGTTGGAACAACTCATATATTTTAAATTGCATGTTGTGAATCACCCTATAAACATAGTAAAAATTCTAAAATGCATCACAACAGCCCCACTTTCTGGAAAAGCTAATGAGATTAAACATGCACATTACATTCTACTAAACCCAGAACTTCAGCAAAGACGTAACTTATTTCCTGATCCAAAATGAAGTAAGTTACCGAATTCCATCTCTACCAATCAGAACAGAATTTGTATGTACTATATTCTTTTCACATTCCCCAGTGCATAGGTGTTATGGAGGGGGAGACGAATAAGACTTTTTACAAAGGCAAAACATAATACTTTTAACCTCTAGGAGTCATTTATCAAAATTGCCTTTAAACAATGCACAGTGCTTCTGGTGAAAACAAGGTGGCATTCTTGAATGATTTCTATCATTCCTGTTTCACTCAGTGTAAAGGAAACTCTAGGACGATGGGATAGTTGACCTTTATTGTGCTTTCTTCAATGCTCTCACGAAGAAGACATCCAGGGCATTGGTAATCCACCAGCATGCAGGATACGCGTGGAGGCAAGCTGTGTGCAGTGTTGATTGCTTTCATTAGTGCTCAGGAATTCTTAGGGAAGTAGCGTGGCTTATAAACGCAGCTCCAGGTTTTTCATCTCCAGGTGTTCTTATTCTAGGCTTGTTGCTTTATTGCCTTGCTTGCCTAATTTCACTTTCACCCATTTTCTGGTTAAATTTGAATAAAATTTCTTCAGATCTTTCGGAGATATTGGGCAAGAGAGCTGTGTTGTGTATATTAACTAATTCAGGGTCTTAAAGTCATTTGATTCAGGGTGCAGTATAAAGGCAAAGCAGCATGCACAGTAAAGCAAAATGCTAATTATTGCAGGCAATGCAGATGCTGCTTTTAAAGGTACCAGATGTGTATCACTTCTCAGTTTCGTGGGCTGGCTCCCGGAAAAGAACATGAGGCAGGTGAATGGTATAAACTGAGTAAAACAAATCACTTGGGAGAATAAAAACATCCAAGCAAACAGAGCTACAATTATCTTCAGAAAAATTAGAACGCTACTTTCTGGAAAACATCCAGGTCAAATGGGCAACAAAAAATGTAGTAAAATACCGAGGTCCCCAATTTTTTTGAACACTGATGAATTATACTTTTGTTTGTTTTCTTTATACATTGTTTTGTGGTTTAATAAAATATTGAAATGCCAATGAGTAGATTTGGACACAATTCAATCTAATGTGTGAGAATTTTTCAAGATAATTTTTTTTTCAATGTAGGCTCAGGATTTTAGAGCAAAGTTGGGTATTTAGCTTATACAAATGTATTATGTGTTGTGAATACCAGGTAAACACATAAGTGTTTGTGGAGAAATTGAATTGCTTTCAACCAACCACAAGGTTAAGTTGATCTTTTAATTAATTAATTTGTATCACACACCCCAAAAGGATATTTCCAGGAGGGACACATCAATTCAGGATAACAGATTAGAAGGTGACATTTGAAACCACAAAGTGGAAATAGAGATATATGCTAACTACAAGGACAAGTACAGTTGCTCTGAGTAGACATAGAAATTTCTCTGTGGCTATGTCAAAGGAGAGGGGACCTAAAAAGTTGCACAAAATTTGTTATCAGGATGGAGGGAGCATATCAATTATTCAAATGAGATCATTTTAGCATTTTATTCTGAATGCAATTTAATGCATAAGATCTAATAAAGGGATATCCAAGCAATATAATGTACTGTATTTTTGATGACAGTTTCACAAAAAATGAAGAAGGGATTAGTAAAATAAATTTGGCTCAAATCTGAAAATGTTTAATATCTTATAGAATGTGAGAGATACAAAAGAATCTGCCGTTTCACAAATATTTAGTGCTAGACTCTTTTATTTGTGGTAGACTTCTCTATATTGATATCACAGGGACCCCAAAGTCTAACATGAATGTAAGAATAGACAAAAACAAATATTCAAGAAGATTCTGAAATCCATCCTATACAGAAATGGTTTATCATTTCAATTAAAAGGGAGCTTTATATTAGGAAAATATCTCGCTTATTTTTTTCTGACAAGCTCCATTATCTACCTCTTTAACTCCATTTTGTCTAGCCTAATTTCATCTATAGTATTTAGTACTTCAACTAACCCTTCAAAAAATAGCAGGATACACATGAAGAGCCCCTGTTAGTGAACTGGTAATTTCAGGGACAAAATGAAGCACCCACATGCATAATCAGTGAAGGTGGCAAAGGAGATGAATCATCTCTGCAAACCTCTCCTGTGTCCTCCCTCTCTCTCAGCAGATAACCTTGCATCCCATTTCAGAGGAAGTAGAAGCTGTTACTCAGAAATAATCTCTGCTTCTTGTTCTGCCCCTACTCAGTGCCTGCCTTCCACCCTTGCTCCTTCTCTTCTCTCATCTGGGCCAAAGCATCCCTCTCTTCTTGGAATCTCAACCCCTCTGCCTTCTCTGAGATCTCCCTTTGTAAATACGTTCCATTCTCTGCTCTTTTCCATTAGTCTTTGTGCTCACGTCTCTAGGAAAAGCAACAGTTACAGAAGAGATGACAAAGATGATGACAACTCTACTCTTCCACCCAATTTCTTCTTTCCTCTCCCACACAAACCTGACATTTACACCCCATTTCCACTTTTTCACCTCCCATACTCTCCCATACTCTTTTCAATTTGCTGCCACCTGGCTGTTTCCTTCACTCTATCTATAAACAGCTCTTGGCAAAGTCACTAATAATGTCCTTGTTGCTATATCCTGTGGGCGCTCCAGACCTTTGTCTTCTGAATCTCAGCAGCAATAGACCTGGACTGCCTTCCTGACATCTTTTCCTCTTTGTTCTGTGAAACATTGTACTTCTGACTTCCTGCTGCTCTGACGGCTTGTTCCCAGTTTCCTTTGTGGTCTTTTCTTCTTCCACCAATCTCTTATATTTTTGTGGAATTCTTCTCCCTGCTGGCTTTTGTTTGTTTGTACCTAGCACACTCATCATAGAGGTTCTCTAGCTACTGCCATGTTTTAATTACTATCTCTCTTGAATTTTAGATTTTCATATCCAACTACCTACTGGATATCACCTGCTGGATAAACATTGGGCCGCCTACATAGAGCATGTCCAGGCCTGAACTTGTGTCTTGCCTCTAACTTGCTCCTTCTGTATGTCCTGTGCTACCCCTCCACCCAAAAATGCAGGAAGCATTCTTGACTTCCCTCTTTCTGTCAACCCCACCCCCAGCCACTCACTAACTTCTGTTGTTTTTGCCTCCTCGATATCTCTCGAATATCTACTATTCTGGATCAAGCAGTGACGATCTCTCACCTGGATTACTTCTAGCACCTCCTTGTCTCCCTGCCTGTGGCCTTTTATTTTATTTATTTTTTTTGAGATGGAGTCTCGCTCTGTCGCCCAGCCTGGAGTAAAGTGGCACAATCTTGGCCTGCCACCACGCCCGGCTAATTTTTGTATGTTTTAGTAGAGATGCGGTTTCACCATATTGGCCAGGCTGGTCTCGAACTCCTGACCTCATGATCCACCTGCCTCGGCCTCCCAAAGTGCTGGGATTACAGGAATGAGCTGCCGTGCCTGGCTGGCCTTGTTCTTTCTTAATTGGTTCTCCTCGTAGCCAGAGGGATCTCGGTACAAAGCAAATCAAATTATGTCATTTCTTTCTTTCTTTTCTTTTCTTTCTTTTTTTGAGACAGAGTCTCATTCTGTTGTCCAGGGTGGAGTGCAGTGGCATGATCACAGCTCACTGTAACCTCTACCTCCTGCACTCAGGTGATCCTCCCATCTCAGTTTCCTAAGTAGCTGGGATTACAGACATGTGCCACTGTATTAATCAGGGTTCTCTAGAGGGACAGAAATAATGGAATATATATATATATATATGGTATTTAAATATATGGAATATATATATGGGAGTTTACTAGGTATTAACTCACACAATCACAAGGTTCTACAATAGGCCGTCTGCAGGCTGAGGAGTGAGGAGAGCCAGTCTGAGTTCCACAATTGAAGAACTCGGAGTCCGATGTTTAAGGGCAGGAAACATCCAGCATGGGAGAAAGATGTAGGCTGGGCGGCTAGGCCAGTCTCTCTCTTGACATTTTTCTGCCTGCTTATATTCTAGCTGTGCTGGCAGCTGATTAGATTGTGCCCTCCCACATTAAGGGTGGGTCTTCCTTTCCCAGCCCACTGACTTAAATGTTAATCTCCTTTGGCAACACCGTCACAGACCCACCCAGGATCCATACTTTGTATCCTTCAATCCAATCAAGTTGACACTTACTATTAACCATCATAGCCACCATGCCTGGCGAATTTTTGTATTTTTAGTAGAAACAGGGGGTTTCGCCCCGTTGCCCGGGCTGGTCTCGAACTCCTGGGCTCAAATGATCTGCCTACCTCAGCCACCCAAGGTGCTGCAATGAAAGTCTTGAGCCACTGCCCCCAGCCAAATAGTCATTTTAATGCTTAAAAACATTCAAAGGCTCATTCTCTCATGAAGTAGTTCCAACTCCTTGATAGGGCTCATCAGACCCTTCATGATATTGTTCTTAATTTTTCTTTAGCCTCAACTTTTAGGTATGTATACTAGCCATAGGGAAGTTATTTCACTTCCCCAACATATGGGTACAAAGTTTGTAGTCAGGAGCCAAGACTTTGGCACCAGACTATATGGGTTCAAATTTCAGCTTCGTCACTTAATAACATCATGACCCCAGCCTGCTTTCTTAATTGCTCCCTCTCAGCTTTCCCATCTATAAAATCAGATGGTAATAGAATTATTGTGAGGCTTAAATGAGTCAAGGAGTGTAAAACACTCAGAGCAATGCTGGGGTATAACTTATATTCGGCAAACATCACCCACTATCAATATTGCCACCAGTTCTAGGCACTGAAAAGACTGTGGGACCTCACATTTGTGATTCAAAATAAAAACAATTCAAGATTGTAAAATACATTTCAGCCAATAAGTCAGCCTAAGAAAGGTGTGATTTTTTCCAATGATTTTTTACTTTGATCTGTTTTGAAAACACTAGATTGAAAAATAGAAATAGAGATTTTGTTGCTTGTGCTTTGTTGGTGAGTTGACCCTGTGTTCAATCTGGCTTTCTGTTCCAGAAAATGCTTTTCCCTCTTTCTAGGACACTCTTCCGACTTCTCACTGACTCTTCTTGGCAAGTTCTTTTCCTCATTTAGGTCTCATGTTACAAGTTAGTTCTTCTCAAAGGTTGTCCTAGACCTGGAATCTGACCTGGTCCCTGATTACAAACTCTCTTTTCATTCTGTATTCCCCCAATATGACACTTCCTGTTCTGTGTCATAATTTCCTCTTTAATTCCGTCATAATTTCCCCTTCACTGTATCTCGCATTATAATGCTATCACCACAAAGACAAGACCACTTCTATCTTGTTCACATTATTTTCCTTCTCTGCATAGCATAGGATGTGCTCAGTGAATCAGAGACTAAGCATCAGAAACCTCACTTACCTTTAGACATCATCTCACTAGTACAGAAATAATTCTGTGTAAGAGTATATTTACCTTTTATAAAGTACTATTTGTTTTTTTTTCCTTCTGACATGATGACTCTGCCTTCAACATCACTCATAACCCAAAGAACTACTAAGTTGGTCTTTGCTGTTTTCAAATTCAAATAATAAAAATGAGATAATGAGTCTTTTTTTTTTTTTTTTTTTGACAAAGTCTCAGTCTTGTCCCCCAGACTGGAGTGCAATGGTGTGATCTCGGCTCACTGCAGCTTCTGCCTCTCAGGTTCAAGCGATTCTCCTGCCTCAGCCTCCGGAATAGTTGGGATTACAGGTGCCTGCCATCACACCCAGCTAATTTTTGTATTTTTAGGAGAGACAGGATTTCACCATGTTGGCCAGGCTGGTCTCGAACTTCTGACCTCAGGTGATCCCCCTGCCTCGGCCTCCCAAAGTGCTGGGATTACAGGCATTAGCCACTGTGCCCGGCCGATAATGAGTCTTTTAAGACTGAGTTTGCCTTTTCATACGGTGATGGGAGTTTTCCCTATGCTGGGTTGTGAGAACTAGTTATGAAGGCATTGCTTTTGGACTTCTTGTCTTAAGTCTACCATAAAATCCCTAGTGGTGGGAATCTCAATCTGGGGCTGACCAGTAAAGAAGTTTCTGGCTAGCAGCCCCTCAAATCAGGGTCTTGGGGCAGTTACCTGCAAACACAGCAGCTCCTGTGTTTCATACTTGAAGGCCCCTGGGAAGTCTCTGTTCCCTATCTGGCAGTTAGGAGCTGAGATTTCATCTCACCATTATAAATTATTCAACAAACTTTCATAAGTTCTTCCTGGGAGGTTTGTACTAGTGCCTGTAGAGGCATTATGTGATACACAAAGACAAAGACGTGGTCCTGCCCTTCAGGAGTAGTAATTCAGATATCACCTGCTGCTCTTAAGAACCTCTACCCCATGTCTTAAGGGAAATCCAATAACTGCTCTAGGAGTTTTGCAGTGCTCAGGGATTTGTGCTTCATTTAGTCATCTTGGGCTTTGCTATCTTACTGATGCTGGATTTTTGTTTATTGTGTCTTCTGGCTGTTCCTTTATCTTTGCCCTAGTATCGACTCAGACATAGGATGCAATTTCTTCCCCTTAATTCTTTGCCTCTTAGTCCTAAAATATCACTCTGGGGAGCAGCTGTGGGTGGTAGCGTTTTACTAAAGAGATGGGTAATGGTGAGAGAAGTTATGTGGCATTCCATAGTTAGATAATCGAAAATTGAACATTGGGCTCTTGAAGAAGTTCTTCAGCCATTTCTCCCAACGTGAGTACTGGGCACCTGCTATGTTTTTTGGCCCCCTCTGTCTTTCCTCTCTGTGCTGCCTTTCAGCCACTCCAAAAAGAAAAATAGTGTTTTCTCATACTGATTTATAGTGAGCAATCCAGCTCTCTCTCTTCCTACCCATAAGCTGTGCTCGGGATTCGGCTGCATGGCTGTTATTCACCAGCGTACTCTGCTAAACAGTGCACTAATGATTCCATGTCCCACCCATTCTCCTTTCTGTCTGATTAGGTGAGTTATATCGCTGCCACCAGCCCCACCCCCACTCCTCTGGAAGTACAAATGGAGATAGCCACATTCCGTTTATATGACATTTTCTCTTATTTTCCTTGCAGACGTTTGAGACCTAGAAAAATCTTGGAAGAATTTATTTATTGAATTCTTCATTTCCACCCTTAAAGGACAAGGGCAAGGCTTGTTCACCATTGTATTCCTATCACCTACACACAAAGTAAGCACTCAACGAATATTTATTATGTGAGTTTACACTTCCAGGAGAGCTGCACTGGAGTTAAACGTGTTCATTTTTTCTTTAAATAGCTCAGCACCACCTAATATATACTATATTCTAGTAATCATTTCAGGGTACTATTAATTTAAAAACAGGTATAATTTATCAGGCTTGCATTCTGTTCACAGCATTCTCATTGACGTCTAAGGCAAAACAGTGAGGACCTGGCAAAACGTTTTTGCTTTGCCGACTGTGGTTCTGTTCTCTTCAGGAGCCATGGCTGCCAATATTCCCAAGAGAGAATGAACTTTTGACTCTGGGCACCATACAAAGCCTCAAGCTGTTCGCTGTAGAGTGAAGAGCTTGGATGGAGTTAAGGACTTCAGTGGTTCTTGCTAATGCTTTCAGGCAGCTTCACCTATATTTGCATCATCCAGGCAGTCTGTGCCTGAGAAGCACACAGAACAGCTAAAGATCACGGCTTGTTTTGAATATGCCAGCCAGGATTCCTGGGAATCTGAGTATTGGAATCAGTGTCTGACAATTTTTTTTCTTTGAATAAACCCCAACAGCTTTGCCACCAGCAGTTGTCACCTGTGTGTTTTTAAGGCATCGTGTCCTTGAAAGGAGTGTCATCTCTTACATATCCTGTTTATTTTCTCAGGTGAAATGATCTCACAAAAACATCTTAACTTAATGCAATTACCAGCCTGTACCAAAAAGCTTTCTGTTTGAATAGGGCATTTCTTTACTTCCCAAGTAGCTTTGCAATGAGAAAACTGACGGTGATATAGCTGTTGACCTTAAAGATGCAATATTTGTGAACTTTCTCAGGAGAAGGTTGTGCTATTTACCTGGTCCTTCAGTGAAATATGATGCTTCCTTACAGAGGTAGAAATGCTTTGGATTTTAGATCCACAATGTGACAGGTTTCCTTACTTGCATTACCCACTGCCTGCATTTTGTTTGGAAGCTGGAACAGGAGAGCTGCTGATACTGTTTGAGTGGATTCCTTTGTTGTGTTCTCTTCTCATTTTGAAAACCGTAAGAATTGCTACTCAATAAAAAAAATAACAGTTGAACTTCATTTTAGTATCGGTTTTGTGACTCCAGCAGTGATCACTGCAGCAGGCTCTGGAGGAAGCTTTTAGGAGTCTCCATAATTTTGTCCTGACCCCAGCTGGTGATCAGTTTATGTCCTGAAGCTTGCGGAAGAATATCCCTAATAATTCCTTTCCTAGTGCGGGTGCATTCTAACTTGCTGTATCTGAAAGGAAAATCTGAAAAGTGACAGTGTTTTGAAATGTTATACCTCTGGAAACAGGAAGAGAAACACCTTGAATTAATGATCTTCTTATTTGCTAAAAAGAGAAAGCATTTTGTGTTCACATGAGAATGCTGTTCAACAACTCTAACTTATTACAGTGTTTATGATCCTTTTATGATTTATTTCTCTCCCCTTTAACATATTATTTTAATCATCCAGTCACTCAATTGTGCTATTATTCTTGTATTCTTTATTCATGTATTCTTTTATTTAATACTTATCTGTTAAGTACTTTTTATGTGCAAGACACTGTGTAGAATAATTGCCCCTGCCTTCCTCAGAAAAATTATTTTTTACACCTAGAGGTTTATAAGCTAACAGGCAGATAGTAATTGACTATAGAGGTATATACAATACCAGGTGGTTAAAAATACATTCCTCTTGCATATTTTTAAACACCATTCAAATTACTTCTACTTATATTATCTGATTTAGTTCACTGCTTGTAGAGTTGGGATTAGAATCCATGTATTCTATTCTGATTTTCTTTCCTTTTGTGATTGTGACTAGACCATCCTTATGCCAAGTGAATTTTACTTAGCATTGAAACCACATTTACAGGATACATTTGCTTTTCTGAAAGTTTTGTCAAGGAATGCATACAGACATTTTCCTTTATCATAATTCTTCCTTTGTTAGAAAAGTTTTTCATTATGATGTTCTTTACATGCCTGTTTGTTTCACTCATCCTGAGACCATTTGGAAGAGGGGGCATATTGTAATTAGAATATTTACAGAAAAGTATGGTTGCCAGACTGGGGATGGCAGCAAAGAGACAAACAAAACATTCTAAAAGATACTAGTAATTACTGTTTAAAATATGTGCAAAGAGAAAAGAATTCCCTATTCTGGAAGATATAGTTAATTTACTTTTAAGAAGGGACGCAACAATCTGGAGCAGATTGTGCTGGTCATTTAACCAACGAAAGGGAAAAATACAATTATATCTCCCAGATAAACTTTACTCTCAATTGTAATCTCTATGGTCTCTTCCAGCCCTAAAATTCAATGATTCTAATTATGTTCTCTATGAACGAGTTGTTTCAACTTCTCTAACAAAATAGACTATGAGGCCGCTTCTCCCTAACTCAGGGTAGAGTGGAGAGATGAAAATATCCAGTTAACATAATAGATATAGAAAGTGAGGCCAGATAATTTTTTTCTGGCTTTTGCAATTCAGCTCACTTTATGTTATATAAATTCAATCTGAAAAAAGACCCACATAGATGAGTCTATGGTGACAGATACAGAATGATAGATTATCAACAACAAATTATTCCATAATGGGTAGTTAGACATGTTTATGTTACTCCAAAGTGTCATATTTGGAGTTTGTTTTTTTCCCTTAGAAGGCACTTTCATATTTGACATTATCTTTGCTTTTCTAATAACCCTGTGATATAACAAATATGATTAACAGCATGATGTAAACCATAAGTTCTAAAAATTTTTTTCTTCTTCAAATACCCAAATGACATCATACACTCAAATCAATAATAGAGCTCACAATGGTAGAAGTTCTCAGCAGGAGGGCTTTTCCATCCTCTCCAGGATGCATACTGGAATCTGAGGAGGGGTTTGCTTCACAGTGAATTTTATTTGCATTTCACTCTCAACCAAAATGATGCTCCTCCCAACCTCTTCCTATTGTAAACTATTATTTCTAACTGATGACCCTCTTTGATTATCTAGGAATCCTGTAAATGTCAATTGAGGGAGATGAAGGAAGTCATTAGTATTTCTAAACAGCCAGAGGAGAAGGATCAGGAGAGAGGAACAGTGGATACCATCACTTTTTCAACTAATCTTTACCTCCAGATACTTGGGTGGACATAAAGACCATGCGATGGGCTATGTAGGGAACCCCTTTGGAGAACACTGAGACTAATCAGCTGTGCCAGTCATTTCTCCCAGTTAATTGAATTCATTTACTAACCCAATTATAAGGATACTCAATTTTCATTTATATCATAGGGAAGACTCATAATTACATGCCTATCTGCATTTTGCTTCCATAAAATGATCTTAACAGGCACAAGCCTTGCTATCTTGCTTTCAAAGACAATAGAAACAAAACTTATGAATGCTAACTAACATTCATCAGGGCTCTTGAGTTAGTAGTTTATCTGTGGGGAAGACACGGAAAATACCTCCTGAAGAATATAGGATTTGAGCAGTCTCAATCATGGGTAGGATGTGACAGGAAAAAATGTGTAGTTGGTATATTAGTGCATTTTAAACAAAAGTGGTTGTTTTGGAAAATGTACAATTTCCTGGGCAAAACAAAGCAATATCAAGTGGTGGAGCATTAAAATAAATGAGGGAAAACTAGAGTAACTGGCCCCAGTCATGTCACAATGGGTCTTCAGTGCCAGATTCTTTATATAGAAGCATGACAGTTTTTGAGTAGGGATACGCCATGATTACATTCATGTTTCCCAAAGCTAATCTTTTAGCAATGTTTGTAGAAAAGACCAAGATGAGGCTCTTGCAATGCTCCAGTGAAAGTTTTGAGAGCAAAAATCAGAATACTAGCAGGACTCTATCCAGAGGTAGCAAACATAAGGAGGTAGAGGTGGAGATATGGAGGTAGAGTCACAAGATTTGGAACTGACTGGATATAAATTTGGGGTGTAGTAAACAGTCAGGAATGAGTTTAAGTTGGGACAGAATCAGAAGTGAGTTAGAGAGGGTCAGGAATGAGTTGAAGTTGGTTGGTTGGTAGGTATATAGAATATATTTTCCCAGTGAAATAATATTGCGATGGTATGTTCCCAGTTTTGTCACAAAACACTGTTTAATTCATAATGTGGCTCCTACATTAGAAAAGTATGGTGGGAACAGCAGACAAAGATCAATGCAAGAGATGTGAGAGAGTTAATCAACAAAATTTACATCAAATTGGGTATGGGAGACAAGAGAAAATGATTCCAAGGTTTTGAACTGGGTGAATAAAAAGATAATGATGTTATTCATGGAAATGGGAACATAGAAGGAGGAGTTTTGGACAAGTGAAATTGAGCTAGTGGATGTGAGTCAAAGCATCTTGCTTGCCAGCTCTGTGTTCATCATTAGTGCTCTTCAACAGGCCAGTGAAAATTTGGGGCCTGGAGTTTATAGATAATTGGGTTTTTGAGAGAGATTGGTAACTATTTCCATTGTGGTGATAGTTGAAATTGCAGGAATTGGTGAAGGGGTGGGATGCATTGCTCAAATACAAAAAGAGGAGAGAAAGAGCCAGGGGAGATCTTTGGAGAAAATACATGAGAAGTATAGCTAATAAATATACTGGCTTTGTTCTATGCAGAAATCAAAAGTGTGCCAGTGAAATATACTGCCTCTCTGAAATAACAGCGTTGTGTGTGGGGAGTGAGGGGGGTTGGGGTTGAATATTATATCCTGGTTCCCACTTTTTAAATCAAACCGAGCAAAGATGACATGACTTGTAAATGTTCTCAGTTGTCAATCCTGTTGTAATGTTTATTTTCAGTTGGGGAATGTTTTCCCTTGTAAAGATCAGAGCAAGCTAAAGCTCCAGGTTTGTGCACAGGGAGGGTTTGTAACACACACGCTTCCCCGTTTGTTTAGCCAGTGACCTCCAACTTGATTCAGAAGTAGTATTCACTGCAGAATGAGAAATGATTCATTTCTGGTTCAACTTTAGCCTTGGGCCTGTTCCTACATAAAGAATTGCTGGGTGAGCTTGATTATATTCAGAGGCTTAGAGGCTTGAACTTCCAGAAAGTACTCCCTTAATCATTTCAGTCTGGTCCTCAACCTGACAGAATCAAGAGCCCCGAAGGGGAAATGCCAAAGGCTTATCTGTTTTTGACCAACATCTTAAGGGATTTTACTACTCTTGGGGCTTCTGTGGCCTGTTGCGTCCTTTGCCTTGTTTGCTTTCTGTTCTTCCTCCAATGTGTGAACGTCAAAACCAATGGATGTAAACCATGTAAGTTATCATCGCTCCTAACAGAGATTCTGAAACACCTCACTTAATTCTCGCTCCCTTTCAAGGCTCTGACAACCTCTCTATCTTATTTCTATCTTTCCTCAGCTTTATTTTCTTTCACAGACTCTTTCCCATGTCCCCTCCCTTTTGACAGCCTATTTAGTACCCCGCTCTCCCCAGTGGAGAGAGAGTTGCTCAGCAGAGTGTCATGCTGTAATGGAAGCGGGGTCCCACAGGTGCCCACTGCCTGTCCCTGAAAGCTTTTTCATCTTGTCCCTTGTTACCCTGGAGAATAATTACATCAAAGACCAGTCCCAGTGCCTGATATTTCAGTTTATCTCATTACCTCCTTTTTTTTTTTTTTTTTTTTTTTGCCAAGCCCGCCAGTGGTGCCAGAAATCAAATCAGGGTTGCTGGCAGTGTTGCCTGCCTAGCATGTTCAGCCTCTCCACTGCCTGACACTCTAATGTTCCCTGATTGCAAACCCTGTCATCATCTTCTTTGAATTAGCTGCACCTCCTGAAATGGCATAATGGCCATGCAGTGCGGGAGTGCTGACGTGGCGTCCTGTTTTAACTGTCTGTCAAAGCCCAGGCTAATGAATTCTATTAGCATATTAGCCTGCCAGCTTTGGGAGCCCAGAAGGAGCTGGGCAGCCAAACACAGTTGGCAAAGCACAGCCGCAGTGCTTCAGAGAGCTCCTTGGCAATTGTGGCACCAGAGACTCCATAATGTAAATGTACAGACATGGGAATGTATGCAGAATTGGAAAGGTTATTGTTACAATATACGCTAGCAGTAGAAAATGGGATGAGAGATGACATTTTTTAACTGTGGGGCCCACCTCAGGCATTTTAAAGAATAGGATAGCCTTGGGAGTGCCCCAGGGCACTCATAGTCTAATCTTATATTCTTTTAGAAATTAGAATGTGTGGAAGCGAGGTATACTTTCCACATGACTTTTTTTTTAAAGATGGCTTGAGATACTCACCTGACATTAATTTCATTTTAGTTGTAATGACCAGTGATGGGCATCAATGCTTTAATAATTAGGCATCATTCTTAGGAATGCTTGTTGAGAGTAGATGGCAGCTTAATGACCAGGACACCACCCTCCCAACCTTCCGTTAAAATTCAACTTGCCAGAATAGCAAAATATAAAACCATTAATAACTAAAAAAATGCAGTTTTCTAGTAAATAGAGACTTGAAGTGGATATATATTCATCACTAATTTTTACATTAGTGTTTATCCTAAACTTAATGTAAGAGCAGGTACCATGGTTGCTAGGCAACAAGTGGTGATTGTCATGCCCGATATTCAACTCTTAAAGGGTATGCTTAATGGGTATAATCTTCAATTTAGTTTGAGATTAATTTAAAAATGTATTGCTCGAAATATTTTATGTTAATAAACTTTTAAATATTGCAACATGGTATTAACACTAAATGTGTGACAGGCACTGAATTCCAGAAAGGTTTCTTATAACTGTATTAACTTGTGGTTAGAGCTAAATTATTCTACCCACAAAAATAAGTTTTGAATAAATTAACAAATTAATTAGTGTTATCCTTAAAGACTTGGTGAGAACCTGCATATTTCTGGGTAAAGGATTGCAGACATAGCAATAAGGCCTGTAGCTAGAAGTTGAGTCTCTGGCTGTTTTTATTTGTTTATTGTTTCTTCTATTACATATGATCACTTTTCAATCTTTACTGTTAACAAAAGAAATATAGGAAGGAACTTTGACTTATTACACCCGAATGCAGCACTAGCATTTTAATTTTAATTTTGGAAAAATAATTTATAATAGTGGAACATGGCATTTTTTCACTCAAAGATCATGGTGCTTAAAATTCCTTATAATCTTCTTATTTTTATAATCTTCCTCCTGCTTGCTTATTTTTTGAAGTATTATTTATTCATTTATTCTTTCTTAAAGGTAAATACAGATATGCCTTTTTTTGGGTAAAATATGGTTAACCTGTTGTTTAACCCTTTGGGAGTTGGATGAGTGTGATAAAGTTAAATAGGTCATTGGCTATTGTGGACACTGTTGGTTGCTTATTTAACAACAAACCTTACTTGTGTTTCTCCACCCCTTAATTCCTTGCTTCAGATCCTTATTTCATTCACATTTCTGGAGGATGCCTCTCAATAAGGTGGATCTTGATTAATCTGTGGCTAAGGCAAGCACAAGAATTCCAGTTCCCTTGACTGTCATTGGCTAAGGACTGGGCATGTGGTACAATTTGGTCAAAGAAACATGAGGAATATATTGAAAAAGGAGGTACCCTAATTTCCAATCTGGCATTTGAGTATTATGTGATCCTGTGACGTTTGAAGCTACTACACCAAACTATAATCACGAATACAGCAAACAGGACTAAAAGCACAAAGATGGCAGATAAAAAAGATGTCATTGTGAAAACACTGAATTAATCAACTCTGGAACTTTAAACTTCTCATGTGAGAGAATATATTTTCCTTATTGCTTAGACCATACATTTTCCATTTCTTGTAGCCAAGACATTGTAAATGATATAACCTTACCATTATTTTATTTTTAGTTAGAATTTATGCAAGGATAAATGCTTATGATTTCTCATTTGCCTTCCCCTCTTTGGCCATTAAAATTGCAGACAATGTACAATATTTTCCATTGCTTCAAATGGCTGCCTGCACATGGCATATGCTTCCACCCTTGCCTTCAATGCAGCAAGCAGATGAACTGATTGATTGATTGTTCTGTTCATCAATCACTTGTAGGCAAGCCCCTCTGTCAGTTACCTAGGAAAAGCTATAAACACAATACAATCCCTATAATCACAGTGTATTCAAAAAGACAAAACTGAGTTTTTGAGTGCATATTTAGAATGCATGTTTGACTGGAGAGTGGAGGAAGATGATGGATAAGGATGAGGAAGGGAAGAAAGACCTTAATTTGTATTTTTAGCAATAAAGCCCTGTTAGGAATTGCATTTTTATAAAAATTCATTGGCTCCCTCAGTGTCAATTTTCCTTCTAAGTGTTTGTAAGCAAGGTGAGAAGAGCTTATGATGAAGCACAACTGGAAGCCAATCATACAGCATGACAGCACCAGTTGAATATGGGGTGATAGCAGAGCTTCAATTTGGACCAAAATTACACAACTCAGGGAACCCCAACAGACTTATTTCTGTAAATAGCTCCCATTAGGTGGATGGTTGGATAATATACATATACTTACAGGACAGTGCTCTCATTATTGTCCACATTACATTCCAGCCACACCAAATTATTAACAGTTCCCAACACACTAGGTTATTCTACATTCTGTTCTTTTGCACATACTGTGAACTTTACATGAGTTGCCCTCCATTCCTTTTTTGTTGACTAAATTTAACTTATTCTTCAAAGGCATCTATCTAGCCACCAATTCCTAGATCACCGTCTCCTGTGAGCCCTTTCTGGCTGGGTTTCTACTCCTAAAAGAGTTAATAGTCTTATTCCACTGCTTGTATCTTAAACAGTATCATACTGAGAGGTGACAGCGCGCTGTCAGTCCTCACAGCTCTTGCTCGCTCTCTGCGCCTCCTCCGTCTGGGCTCCCACTTTGGCGGCACTTGAGGAGCCCTTCAGCCCGCCGCTGCACTGTGGGAGCCCCTTTCTGGGCTGGCCAAGGCCGGAGCCGGCTCCCTCAGCTTGCGGGGAGGTGTGGAGGGAGAGGCACGGGCGGGAACCGGGACTGTGCGCGGTGCTTGTGGGCCAGCGCGAGTTCCGGATGGGCGTGGGCTCAGCGGGCCCCGCTGCCCCGGGCAGTGAGGGGTTAGCACCTGGGCCAGCAGCTGCTGTGCTCAATTTCTTGCGGGGCCTTAGCTGCCTTCAACGGGGCAGGGCTCAGGACCTGCAGTCCGCCATGCCTGAGCCTACCCCCGCCTCTGTGGGCTCCTGTGCGGCCCAAGCCTCCCTGACGAGCGCCGCCCCCTGCTCCATGGCACCCGGTCCCATCGACCACCCAAGGGCTGAGGAGTGCAGGTGCACTGCGTGGGACTGGCAGGCAGCTCCACCTGTGGCTCTGGTGCGGAATCCACTGGGTGAAGCCAGCTGGGCTCCTGAGTCTGGTGGGGACTTGGAGAACCTTTATGTCTACCTAAAGGATTGTAAATACACCAATCAGCACTCTATATCTAGCTCAAGGTTTGTAAACACACCAGTCAGCACCCTGTGTCTAGCTCAAAGTTTGTGAATGCACCAGTGGACACTCTGTGTCTAGCTACTCTGGTGGGGACTTGGAGAACCTTTATGTCTAGCAAAGGGATTGTAAATACACCAATTGGCACTCTGTATCTAATTCAAGGTTTGTAAACACACCAATAAGCACCCTGTGTCTAGCTCAGGGTTTGTGAATACACCAATCGACACTCTGTATCTAGCTACTCTGGTGGGGACTTGGAGAACCTTTGTGTGTACGCTCTGTATCTAGCTAATCTAGTGGGGACGTGGAGAACCTTTGTGTCTAGCTCAGGGATTGTAAATGCACCAATCAGCACCCTGTCAAAACAGACCACTGGGTTCTCTGTAAAATGGACCAATCAGCAGGATGTGGGTGAGGCCAGATAAGAGAATAAAAGCAGGCTGCTGGAGCCGGCAGTGGCAAGGCGCTGGGGTCCCCTTCCACACTGTGGAAGCTTTGTTCTTTCACTCTTTGCAATAAATTTTGCTGCTGCTCACTCTGTGGGTCCACACTGCCTTTATGAGCTGTAACACTCACCACGAAGGTCTGCAGCTTCACTCCTGAAGCCAGCGAGACCACGAACCCATCGGGAGGAACGAACAACTCCAGACGCGCAGCCTTAAGAGCTGTAACGCTCACCACGAAGGTCCGCAGCTTCACTCCTGAGCCAGCGAGACCACGAACCCACCAGAAGGAAGAAACTCCGAACACATCCCAACATCAGAAGAAACAAACTCCAAACACATCTGAACATCAGAAGGAACAAACTCCAGACGCGCCACCTTAAGAGCTGTAACACTCACCGCGAGGGTCCGCGGCTTCATTCTTGAAGTCAGTGAGACCAAGAACCCACCAATTCCGGACACAATACTTTTCACACTGCATGATAGAAGAAATTTAGCTTTATTGTTACGTAAGTACATGTGCTTCCCTTCAACCCAGTATTGGACTACATTGGTCAATCTGGGCTTCATACCAACATGTTTGTTGAACCAACTCACTTCAGTGTGTATTATTGCATTTATAATTATCTGTGCCTTTTGTTTCTCTCCTCTACTGAGTGTCATCTGTGACTTTCAGGTGTTGATCATTATGCTTTGGAATGGAGCAAAGAGAATAGATGAGACTCAAGAAAGTCATTGTTTCTCTTAGTAATGAGAAGGAAAAAGTGAAGTGAAACATCATAGCGAATGTGAGAGTTTTTGATTGCCTGTGGGCTTTCATTTTTTCTTTCCATCTGGACCTACTAATTGAGATAATAGGTCAGGGATACCTGGGTCTGTATGGGTAGGTATGATTGGATGGGCCCCAAGGAACTTAACTTTATTTTATAATTAGGAGCTCATAGATGAGGTAACTTGGTTTGACCTTTGCCTTCATTTTCTTTATTCTTGAGATGACCCCAGTAGAGTCTGCCTTTAGTGGTCTCCTTGGGTCTTTGATAAACAAAGCAGTTAGGGCTGAATGAGCTGTAAAATGAATAAGGGAATATTGATGCCCCACTATTTAATTGCCTCCTAAATCCATGGTAAATTTTTCAGTGATTTTAAACTCTGAAAGAATAGCAGACTCATTGATTTCTGTAATTCATTTATTTAGGGATTTCTATTATCAACTGAATTTGATTGATGGCTTTATGACAAATAGCTGTGTGCTCAGCATATACCAGCATTCTGTAAGCTCACTCAGCCATAAACAATTTGTGAATAATTCTTGGGTCCTCTTGCTGAGTCTGTACTTTGCTATTTAGGGAACAACTGATTGAGATTTCTTAGGTGAATGAGGTAAAGTGAAATTCCCACCTAGTTTCCTTGGATATATATATGTAGAGTGTGTGTGTGTGTGTGTGTGTGTGTGTGTGTGTGTGTGTGTGTATTTGTATGTGGACCCTGAGAATTCTCAAAGTCCTCTTCTGAGATTCTGCGGCATTTTACTCTCAAACGTCAAGCCCCGTCTCATGATTCAGAATACATCAGAATCACTTGGACACCGAAATAGTGGTATCCTATGTGTGCTGTGATAGTTGAGCCCTTCTCTGTCTACCCAGACATAAGATATAGTAGGTAGTGATGTTATATGTTCATCAAAAACTGAAATGGATACCCATACATCTTTTTAGTCTGTTTTTCTTGTTAAAGATTTCGATTCGCAGCTTCCTTATGGATAGATAACAAGTGTAATTTCTATTTTAGAGAAAATCAGAAGTTATTTTATAAGACACCAGACTTGAAAACTTCTTTGCCAGTGAGATATTGTTGACTGTAAATATTTCTTCCAGATTAATGGAAAATTGTGGCATGTATTTTAAAATCCTTTTCGTGATTTTCCTGATTATAAATCAATTTATCTATATTCAAAGAACTGAAAAATAAAAATATAAAGGAGGAAATAAAATTACCAATAAAACTACTAACCAGAATCACCACTATTACATTTCTAGTTATAATAGTCATTTTAACTAAATAATTTTTTTCTTAGAACAGTACACAGGCAAAGGTTATTATTTAACAAAGGTTAGTACTAGTCATAATGATGAGGCTTTTGTATTTTTGCTATTTACCTAAGATGGGCAAGCGAGTGTAGAGATTGAGTCAGAAGCTGGGTCAGGGACACTGTACCAAGTTGGACAAGTGTGTGGCTGAACTGAGCACCAGGCCCGCTTTACCTATTGCGGATGAGACATAAAACTTTTACTACAATCTGCAGAGAGAGACAACTGGGACAGATTAAAGTTTGACTTTAATCTCACATTTGGTTTTATAACTTATAAATTCACTAATAAAAGTTTCAGGTGTCTAAAATAAAATGAACCTACAAAGAAGCAATACTGAGAGAGATTAGAAAATTATGCTGTCTTTCCAGATATATCACATGAAAATATTTCTCTTGGAGTATGATGATTAGATGATATTTTTCATATAGATTATGACAATTGGAAAATGCTGTGATAATTTTAAAGCTAGGTAAAATAAGCAGATATTTTGAAGGCCAACATTCCTGTTGTCATCTAATGTTTATTTACACTAGCTTCCCTGATAATAAAATAACTGTTCTTGGTTATTTGATGAAATGAGTTACCTATTTCACACTTAATTTCTTGGGATTTAGAAGTCAATGCTGTGATGGCCAGGTGCGGTGGCTCATGCCTGTAATCCCAGCACTTTGTGGGGCCGAGACAGGCAAATCACCTGAGTCAGGAGTTTGTGACTAGCCTGGCCGACATGGTGAAACCCTGCCTCTATCAAAAATCCAAAAATTAGCTGGGCATGGTGGCACATGCCTGTAATCCCAGCTACTCGAGAGACTGAGTGAGGCAGGAGAACCACTTGAACCGAGGAGGTGGAGGTTGCAGTGAGCTGAGATCGCACCACTGTACTCCAGCCTGGGCAACTGAGCAAGACTCATCTAAAAAAAAAAAAATAGAAGTCAATACTGTGAATAAAACATTAAAATAATAATATTGAAATATCATCTTTTAGGATGAGTAAAGGATTTAGCCGACTAATGTTCATAAAATTATTGCTAATTGTTCTTAGGGAAAAACTAAAGAAAATAATTTATTAATGCTAATTTTCTAGTCAATGATGAGTTAAACTCTTTGTATACAAATAATATAACAAAACATAAATATTTGGAACTTTTAATGGACACTTTTTGTTACATGAGTTGTAGTTGATTGTCTCTTCATAGTAAAGTTATGGTTTGTGATACTGAATTATGCAACTAAAAGTTTGGTGTCATAGTTAATGTTCAATTATAGTGAAGGAGAAAAGTGACACCAATATATCAAAGATGAAGCTAATCCAATACTTGTATACTAGAGTTGTCCATGTAGCTTACTATTCCAACTCTGAGGGGTACCAAGAAATATTGTAGTATTTTTGCTCTTATTAGTTTCTTCTCTACAAAAAAAGTGGATTTGTTATTCTAAGTATCTACCAGTGATCCTTAATAACTTGGACATAAATGTATGGAAACTTTCCTTTCCATGCCTTTGTACTTTTAGTTGCAACACTTTCTTGGGGGTAACATCTTTTTAAAGTTTACTCACACTGTATAGTGTTTTATTAATTTAGTTTGAGAACTAAAGAGGTAACATTTCAAGAAGTCCTTAGTTCTAGGAACTGGTAAATGAAGCCACATTCAGTCATTTTGTACATTTTTTTTTACTCAATAAACATTGATCTTAATATATCACCTAAGCTTTGTGTTTCTCAGCTTAGAAGTTTTAATTGTTTGAGTCTATCTTGATACAGAGTCTAGTCAACCTCTCTAATGATTCTACATGCTGCTCTCTATACTTCATTCAGTTTAGTTGTACTGTCGTTGAGATGTGAGTTCATCCAGGAAAAGCGGATACTTTGCTGCCTCAGACATATCTAATTTTAAAAATGTTTTATTTTCAAAACCCTTTCCTAGGGGTGCCCAGCATTGTGTTTCTCCTTAACTACAGAAGCGAAGTAAGCTGATTTTAGGAAAAATTGTTTCTAGTTCTTTCTAAACATTCGTTTAGACTTTTAGTAATTGATAAGATCTCATATCTTACACATATATGTCTATATCACTGTTCTCTAAGGTTAATCCTTTAACACTGGCACATGTTAAAGATCATACACCAGTTTTCTTTCTACTTAGGCAGTGTTGGAAGTGTTGATATTGTTGTTGTTTGTATTTTATTTTCCCTGTAAGCTCAGACAGTTCACTACTGAAATGAGTTTCATATCACTTACAAACTTGAAACCCGTGTGTGTGTGTGTGTGTGTGTGTGTGTGTGTAAAATGTTGGTGTGAAACTTTGTCAAAATGTTTCAAAAGTCTAAATAAATAGCACTCAGTAGTTTCCCTTTGGACATGTGCTTATTTCTATATTCCTTTCTTGATTAATTTTTAGCTTTATTATGGAGGTTTTCAAACACACAAAAGTGGAGAGAAAAGGTTATAAACTACTGTGTACCCATCTTACCAACATGTTGCTTTCTTTTTTTTTGTTGTTATATCTATCCTTTTCCCTCAGTTCTTTTTTCTAGGAATATCTTAAGGTGAATCCTGAATACCATATAATTTCATCCATACATATATCTATCTGATAACAGATAAGTACTCTTTAAAAAATTCAACAAAATTTCCATAACTTCTTAGTATCTGGTCCAGTCATCTAAAATGTCTGTCATAGATTATTAGCCAAGACTCCTCAATATATAAACCATAACTCTCATGGATATTGCATCTGTAACTTTTACGGAGATGCCATTATCATTATCAAGATTAGAAATCAGATTGAGAGCCTTTTGTTTCCAGAATCACCTCTGGAGTCCTTCTTATGGGTGTGAGTCACACTGGCAAGCTGCCATTCTTCTCACATAGTGGTGGTTATTAACAACAGGTCATACATTTTGGCCACTGGTTCCATATTTTACCCTTGAGTTCCTTTAGAAGTCTTGGGTGAATGCCGTCTGGGCCTGGTGATTTATTTACATTTCGTTTGCCACTTGGGTTTGGGAAAGTCCTGTTTTGCACTGTTTGTTCCAATACCTGTTACCTGACTGCTTTTAAAGCAAGATGCAAGTGA
Source organism: Pongo pygmaeus (assembly GCF_028885625.2). NCBI lineage: Eukaryota > Metazoa > Chordata > Mammalia > Primates > Hominidae > Pongo > Pongo pygmaeus. The sequence goes on from NC_072384.2 coordinate 91,914,561, forward strand.
GACTCTTTTCTAAAGTCTTCTTCAGTAAAGACTGAAGCAAACAATTCATCGATCCTTCCTGCTATCACCTTTTCATCTCTGAATGGCCTTTGCATTTTCTAGCTGGCTTCCTGACTTTGTTATACTTAAAGGGGTTTGCATTTTTGCTTTGGACTCCCCTGTGAGGTGCTCTATTGATTTCTTCATGGACCATTTGTTTTTAGTTTGCTTCTGACCTGCTCTACATTCCTTTTCTTTGAGAGTAGCAGGTTTTACATTTAAAAATATTTGTATGGCCTTTTCGTGTTACCTACTTGGCATTTGAGGTTCTTGTTGAAGAGCTATCTGTTCTGATTGTAGCTCACATTTCTCCTGGTCTCCCAATGAGGTGTTTTAATGTGGTCTCTAGGGGGTACTTGTTTATTTTGAAAACGTTTCCTACCCATATGTGTACTTTTCTCTTCCTTTCCCTTTCACGAATTGCAAAATCACAAGATGGAAATGGAACTTGAGGCTTTCCCTGTCCCACTTGAATGTCTGGCTCATAAGTGTAATTGCTATTAATGAGTGGTTCTCCCACAAGCTACTTCTGGCTTTATTCCACTCCTTAGAATCATAGGATCCACGTCTAGTTTTGGAAGGTGCTATCCAACTTCCTTCTGTAACCACAGACCGGCCTTGTAGGCAGTTGTTAAGGCTAGTGTTTCCATACTTTCATTTAACTGACTGGACAGTGGGGAGAAGTGAGTGGCAACTTGTTCAAAATTTAGGAGGAGCCAACTTGAGATTCATCATTTTATCATTTATGTTTATTACTTACAACATGGATAATATGCCACAGATAATTAAGATTTGATCTTACATATTGGTGAGATGATATAGAGCATCAGAGTCTAAGAGAAATGTATTGTGCGTTACATGCCAAACTTAAAATTTACCATATTTTAAAAAGTAAAATTTACCATATTTTAAAAAGTAAAAAGCAACAGGTGAAATTAATTTCAATGATATATTTTATTTAACCCCAGTAGTTAAAATGTAATGATCTTAACATGTTATCAATATATACATTATTAATAAGATTTTTATATGTTTTATACTAAATCTTTGAAATTCAGTGTGTACTTTCTATTTACAGCACATTTCAATTAGAACCAGCCATATGTCAAGTACTTAGTAGCCACATTTGATAGTGTCTATCATACTGGACAGTGTAGCCTTTGAGAGGGTTATATAGGGTCCTCCTCAGAAAACAGTCTTTTATTCATGAATTCTACAGAAATCATTCAGAATTCACACACACACACACACACACACACCATTTTACTTACATCTGTGGTAGCCCATCAGAGTAACAAACTCTGAAGGAGGCATTTTACCTGACAAGAACAAAGTTGATGAATGTATTTAACTGTATTACTCTAATGTACTTGGTATATCTCTTCTAATTAAAATAAGATTATCTTACAACTTATGAAATGAAGATCTGGCATAATAGACTTAGAATATGATGAAAATGTTTTCATTAAGTGCAAAGATACCCTGCAAGGCACGGCATTTTATCTCAAGTCTCCAATAACATTAATATACCCTTTTAATCTCTGAAGCATTTAAGACTTAATAGGAACTCCTTAAAGAATGACAGAATTGTAAGACTTACAAGGTTACTTTAATTGGAAAGTCCTCACAGTCCTCCATGATTTTGAACAAGTATAAAGTAAAATTCTTCATTGCTGGAATGTACGAGTATAGTCTTGTTTTCTCTGTGCAAAACTCAAAAGCCAGACATGTGGGGGTGGGTGTAAAAGAAAGGAAATTAGGGGTTAATGGTGTTTTCCGGTAATTGTCCTTAGCTTCAGTTATAGCATGTGACTTGGCTGCTTTTCCTGCTAGGGGCTGTGTGTACATAAGTTGGGAACTCAGTGCATATGGTTTGGGAATTTTATCATCACTGTACAAAGCAGTTTTTGAGAAAACTGCAGTTACTAGATCTCTACCTTCTTTCACATCATTTTTTTGCATGTGTATATTTATTTGTTGCTTTTCTCTAGTAGATGAGCTATGTACACAGACAGTAAATATTATTTTGTTATCTGCATTACTGCAGATCCCATTTTCCATTCAAATTACAGAATGCAATATTGGGGATTCCATTGAGTGCTTTATCTCATTACCCACACTTGATGTTGAATAGATAAATATAGCAATATTCTGCTGAGGATTGGGACAACTGGAGTTTATTTCTCCCCTTTCCAATTGGTAATACAGGCCAGGCACAGTGGCTCCTGCCTGTAATCCCAGCACTTGGGAGGCTGAGGTAGGCGGATCACGAGGCCAGGAGTTCCAGAACAGCCAGGCAGAGATTGCAGTGAGTTGAGATCAGGCCACTGCACTTCAGCCTGGGTGATGGAGTGCAACTCTCTCTCTCTCAAAAAAAAAAAAAAAAAAAAAAAAAAAAAATACCCACTTTGGGTGCCTCAATATTTATTTTGTCTTGTCTTACTTTTATAGCTATTGTAATGGAACGGCTTAGAGCTCATTAGGGAAAAGTTGCTACATGAATCTGAGAGATCTGAGAAACCAATATGGTAATACCTCGTTACACTGGTGAGAAAATGATATTCTTTGGAATTGTCTCAAGTACGTGTTCCCTTTTGACATGATAACACTATTAGCCTATAATGTTTTGTCCTGTAACTTTTGGTCTACACAAAACTTTTAGTGAACAATCTATATGCCCTTCTGACCCTCCACTCTGCTAGATCCAATACGACTTTTCAAAGGAAATAAACAAGAGTCCTGAGATAAAGATGCTAACATCTGCTTGCATTAAATGAGATAGGAGGGAGGAGGAGGAAAGTTGAATAAAGCATATTGGAAGAGCTCCTTACATAGTGGCCTCCAGCTTTAGTGGATGAACATAGAAGCAACTGTGGGAGTTCAGCCCCACCCTTGGAGTTTCATTCAGTATACTTGATCAAATGAATCTGAAATTTAACTAATGCTCTGGATGGTTATGAAGTCAGTGATATGGACACTTCAGTTGGGAAACATTGCCAGGATCAGCAGAAAGACCACAAGATCCCTTTATTTTATACTGATTCCTGGGCTCTAGCAGCTGAACAGTGTAGAGAGTTTTATTTTTTTGTCTTGCTTCAATTCTCCTAGACTTTGCTTACTGACTATATAGCTTCTCATCCATTTTGTGGGGTCTCTGGTGGAACGAGCATTCATACTTCTAATGGCCTATTTACTCAGTGTGAAGCCCTTGGCTTTTTTTTTTTTTTGACAGTCTCGCTCTGTCACCCAGGCTAGAGTGCAGTGGCATGATCTCTGCTCACTGCAACCTCCACCTCCTAGGTTCAAGCGATTCTTCTGCCTCAGCCTCCTGAGTAGCTGGGATTACAGGTGCGCGCCACCTTGCCCGGCTGATTTTTGTATTTTTAGTACAGACGGGGTTTTACCATGTTGGCCAGGCTGGTCTCTATCTCTTGACCCCGTGATCCGCCCGCCTCGGCCTCCCAAAGTGCTGGGATTACAGGCATGAGCCACCGCAACCGTCCCAGCCCTTGGCTTTTGACCCTGCTCCTGATCACATCCCTGTTTTATTTGTTGCCTTCCACCTGGATCCCTGAGTTTCCCGTTACCTTTAGCTAGAAACTCTGGTCAGTTTAACCATCACCTGTCATTCAGTTTAATGGGCTCGATTTTAGCATTCCTTGATGCTCCATTATCCTGGAAACCTGCACAGCCATTGAAAACCCATCACCCTCAGGGTGAGCTTGGTTAAAATAGATAGGTTAGTTGTACTAACTGCAGGCTTAAAAAATTTTTTTAGTTACCGAATTTGTGGCTGTGGAAAAACAAAAAGAGGAAGCCATGTATAGTGGTCACAATGGCTCAAATAAACACCTCTGCTGAGAACATAATGGAGGTTAAATTGTGCCTGACACATAGCAAAAGCACTAGGTCTGCAGGTCTTAAGAGAAGTTGTCTGACAAACTCATTCTGAAAGCAACCAAATCTGTGGAGCTGGTGCCAATAAAACAATGCCATTATAGGCTGATTTTCCAAACATTCTAAACAGAAACTGTTTCTTAGAACAAAATGGTCTTTTTTTCCTTATTTGACTAGCATTTAGAATGCTGGTCTTCAGCTACAACTGAGCTTCCAAGGCCTTATTACCAAGATGCCGAGAGACCCAGACTGAGCAGTGCTCATACTCACACTGACCTTTTCTCCTTTTCTCCTCCCTGGAGCTTTCTTTGCTTGTTTGAACTTTTGGTTGACTCACCTTTTGACTTAGTGCAAGCCTCCAGGTCAGAAGGAATTCCTTTTGGGTTGTGAGATGGCTTGGTAATGTGATTGGGTTCACAAGAACTAAGAGTTTTCGTATGTGTTTATTCAATCAAGAACTGATTGGTTTAAAACTGAGCTCACTTCAATATTTAAGAATTTTTTTAAGATGTGGGCAAGCAGATGATTTTCATCAGAATCCCCTAGAGATCCTTATTAAATATTTAAATTCCCAGGTCCTTTCTGGATCAACTGAATCTGAATTTATGGGACTACTATCAAAACAACTTCTTAAGGTGATTCTCATGCACACACAAAAATATTGAAATCTATTACTCCAGTTGCCAGATCTCATTTTTATAATTTAAAATACTTATGAGATTTTTAACAAATGTGAAGCAAAGAACAATACCACTTAGTGTACACTGTTTTAACACAGCTTCAGGAGTATATGAACACATTTAAGAGCAGATGCACAGTGTTCCTATTTGTGTACCTAATGACTTGTGTTAAACAAAAGCCATTCACTGCCTATAAAGGTATGTTTATGACTTCTTCACTACTACAACTGTTGTTGCCCTTATTTGGCATGAACATTACTAGGGTGTTATAACTTCTTTCTTATCAGACAGTCATTCACTGAGTGAACCAAACTTACAGCAAAGGGATAAAAGTCCAATGAAAAGGAAAACTATACCCTCCCTACAATGTTAGAAAGCATCTCTAGGTAGCTTTTCTGCTTATGATAGCCTGACAAAAGTGTGGCAATAGTGAGTATTACTGAATAAAATCAAGACAACTGTGTCATACATATTAAATCTTAGTTCCACTTTGAAGTCCTTAAGCAATTATAATAATAAGAGGCCAAATAGGTAATTGTCATAAATGACATACAAATGTAGCTTCATGGGGTTTCAACGTGGCTTGAGCACATTGTGTGTAGACTATGAACCACACTGATGAATTAATCTGAACTTCAAATGGTACTTTTGACTATGTTGAGGTGAGCTGTGAGTGGTTCACAGCAAGTTATGATTCCCATGGGTAGGATAAATCAGATGAGAAAGACTGGAAGCCAGCAGAACTTTCGGGAAGCCACTGTGGCCTGCCTGGCTGTTAGCCTTGCTCTTCTTTTCCAGAATCTATCTCTATACATTTTTTACCACGTAATACTCCCAATGCTCAGCCGATTGGTCAAGGGGAGGGTAGCTGATTCCAGTTGGATCAATCAAGTTATCTCTCAAGGATATAGAATTTTGGACTAAGAGACCCAAGAAGGGACTAAGAGACCCAAGATGGTAGAGCTAGAGAGAGAGCTCAACTAACTCCTGCTGTTGGCTACTGTGGCTCCTAGCTTTCCTAGACTTTTTGGTAAAACCTTTATTGAACTTATGAAATTCGAGGTATTTGACTTTAGACAATTGCAGGATCTGCTTAAGCAGCCTCTATAAGGTTGTAAACTAAACATACATATGGCCCAGAAGTCAGAGATGCTGAAGGGGAAAGCCCCATGGGAAGGTGGAACAGCTGTTGGAGGGGAAAGCCCCTTGGGAAGGTGGAACAGTTGTGGGCCTGGCCACTGCCTTGTGCTGATGAGTAACTGCCAGGTCAGCAAGGCTGTTTGTGTCTCCATTTCCACAATCCAGCTTTCCTTTGAGAGTCACAGAATGCAGAACCCATTCAGAGAATCCTTAAAATTCTGTTTCTAGAGTCACTCTGGAATTAAAATCTGTTGAAGTGGTGGATTTTCACATAACATATTACCCCAAAAGTTAGTAGCTGAGAAAAATAAACCATAGTTTCTGTGGGTCAAGAATCTGGGAGCCACTTGGCTGGGGGGTTCTGGCTCAGGGTCTCTTGCAGACTGCAATTAAGATATTGGCTGGGACCGTGGTCATCTGAAAGACCAACTATAGAAAGATCCACTTCCAAGCTCACTCTTGTGGTTATTGAAAGGCCTCAGGTCCTGGCTGCATGGGCTGCCTCACGATGTAGCAGCTGGCTTTCCCCAGAGAGAATGAATAAGAATGGGTGAGAGAGAGAGCAAGCAGCCAAGACTGAAGCCATTTTTTAAAAATAGCCTAATCTTAGAAGTGACATCCCATTACTTTTGACATATTCTATGCATTAGAAGTCAATAAATATAGCCAACACACAAGGGACGGGGGTTGCACAGAGCTTGAATACCAGTGAGGATCATGGGGCTATTTGAGGCTGCCTACCATAACCCTAGATTAGTTTTCTTTTTGTCTTATGTGAAACTTGAATTGTTTGCTGTTACGTAAAACTGAATAAATCTTCCCTAATATGATAGAATTGCAATAGTCTAGGTAAGAGTTTGGGTTTTACAGTGATAAGGGCAAGAGACAGACTAATACAATAAATATTATGAAGTTAGAATTGATCATCTTGGCAATACTGTGCAGTAGTTCAGAGTTAGAAAAATAGTATTACACTTTGGCCGTTGCGTTTATTAGATACTTGACCTGGGGCGAGTGCTAAACCAATTTTAAGTCGTAGTTTTCTCACCTAAAAAAGGGTAGCTCTCCATAGAGAACGTGGCACACCCAAGCAGGGTGATTGAGAAAAGTTTAATAAAGCGAATGTTTACCAAGGTATGGGCAGGATTAAAGGAAAGAGCCAGGGATGGTGATGTGGCTCAGTTACCACCCGTAGGACTGAGGAAGAATACGTAGGGAACTGTAGCTTTAGGAAACACTGCTGGTTAGGGTTTTGGATAGAAGGACATAGCCAACTTGCTGTGACAGGGCAGAGGGGCAGTAGTATCCTGACCTTATTTTTTTCTTTCCCACCAATATGCTTCAAGTGACTTGCATGTAAGCTTAATCCATCCAGAAGCCTGAAGACAAGGAAGTGTAAAGATGCTGTCCAGAGTGGTCAGCCTCCCAGGGCACAGAGACTGGCTCTGAGGGGCAGATGAAAATTACTCAGCATAGCCTGTAAAGCACTTAACACTAATTATGTCAAAGAGTAAGAGCTCAATAAATGATAACTATTATTATAATGATTATTGCCTGCTAATGGGATCTGTGAATGGTGATAAGCTAGGTGAGAATGTATGTGTGGGAAACTTTGATGAAACCTCATTTTTTCCTACCGAGGAAGACTGGATCTATGTGTTCCAGTATTAGGAAATTCAGGCAGAGTGGAGTTTATTGAATTGCCTAGCATCATTTACCTAGGCCAAGCTAAGAGAAGAACCTCATTCAATATAATACTGTATTCCCTGGCCCATTAACAGGAGTTCTTTTCTTCATTTTCTGACCATTTTGGAATGGTGGAAAGCTCCCTATTTGATTTCTAGAAACTCTCGAGATAACCTTCCGCTCTACCTTTGAGAGATGGTCTTGCTAAGCATGGCAGGTTGCTCCAGCAAGGCCCTTCTGTCCAACTTTCCTCCCACCCAGCTGCCCGCCTCTTTCAGTTCAAGTATCTGTGAAAGGTGACACTCCCACACAATTCAGTGGAGAGTATTCTGGGATTTCCTAAGCAGCAGGCTGGCAACCAGCACCAGATGGAGAAGCTGTGTAACACGGAGTGGAGGCTGCAAAGAGAGGTAGGCAATGAGGCAGATAGCCAAGTGGGCAGTCTGGGAAATGGAGGGCCGAAAAGCAGGCAGAGCTCTTGCTGCCAAGATAGAAAGATTTTTACGAAGTTGTAAATTTCACATTGCCACCTTTCTTCTTCCCACCCTTCTCCCCCACAACCTATCTCCAAATTCAGCAACTCTCATTTACCCATTTTTCCAAGGTAGTAATGTGTCATCACTGCCCCCAAGTCTGATGTTCCCCGTAAGGCTGAACTTCAGCAACTCTATTGTGCCTTTAAGGAAGAAATCAACATGGTGCAGATGGTATTTCAAACATATTTGTTTCTATGTCATCTGCTCTGAACATAAATATCAATTCAGTAACTTCACTGTTGTAAGTGATAAGTTGAAACATCATCAGTTGTTTTTAAGTTAAATGACAGTAACAAAATGAAAAATCACCATTAAAAAGGCTATATTTGCATATTTTTATGCTGTCAAAGAACATGGCACTAATGTAGCATAAGGAGAATTCTTAAACAGAAACATTACAGTTTTCAAAATCTAAAGAAGATCAAAAGATAAATGCTGAAATTTCATTTATAAAAAGAAACAGGGAACAGTTATTTCACTGGCAGAATAATAAAAGCACTTTCTAGTGGCATTTTAATAGCATATTAATTCAAAATTGTAATTTTGAGGAGTGATTCCATCTACATAAACACCAAATGCATTTTAAATGCTTAGTATTATCGTAATGACTAGAAATTAAATTAATAATGCTAGGATAGTTAAATCTGATGTAACTTTTTAAAATCTTTGTAACTACACAAATTTTAATCTACATTCATATTGAACTCTCATCCTGAACTTTGTTTGTTGTTTAAATTTTTCAAAGAACTGAACATTCCTTTGCTTTTAGGAGGTTTGCTTTGGGAAGTTAACTTTCAAAGACATTTATAGTAATTTGAACCTAACAAGCATTTTAATAGCTGTAGGGCCTGACTGGTCTAAGACACATATACACACACACAATCATATTGTCAGTAATTGTCTTGCTACATTGCTGATTTTATTATAACTAAGATGGCCGAACTAAAATAGATACCATTTTAATCCTGAATGAATGAAGGATTCTTTTCAATCTAAGTTATAATATCTGAGCAACATTTCATAAAATCAAGACACCCATAAGTCAGGGGAAAAGATTTCTCTCCCCCCCCTAAAGAAGACTATAAAAGTACTACAAAAGGTTTTGGTAAACGATTCCTTAGGAAGAGTTCTTTGTTTCTTTTCTTCTCTTTCAAGTGTACAACAGGATGGTCAGCAAGTCTAATCCTGCTGATCGTAGGGCCTTTAATGAGACATAGGGCAGCAGGTAGTCTAGGTTTCAAAAGGTACACACTATTTAGGGCTTCATAGACTCAGAGTCAAACCTAGAATTTGATTGTCTAATGTATGAGTATCTAGGGTAATTCATAAAAAGTGGACAATTCTCCCAGGTAGTGTAAACACTATTCAAAACATTAAGCAACGTGCTTTGTTCCACCACCTTACTACTTGGCAAGCTTTTGTTAGTATTGTACAGGTCCTTGGGTCTCTTTGTTTCCTAGACTATATTCTACCTTCAAAAGTGATTAGGACATGCGACTGATTCTGTAATACAGCATAAAACAAGGCAGATTGTGCTTCACACAGGATTATCCTTCACTGCCAGAACACCCTGCTGCCAAAATGTCAATGTGGTGGAGTCCTTGGCCATAATAGCTATGGCCATTGTAGTGCCCAGATGAGACTTTTCAAAGGCTGTGCAAAACAGCCGCCTTACCAAACCTAGTGTTTGTGCTTTCAGACTTGGATCCTCATCATCCCTTTCCCTAGGCCTCCCAAACCCCAAACTCAAGAATGGAAAAAAATCAAGGAAATGCTAAATTATAGATTTCCATAGTCAGAAATTATTTATTTTGATAGCTTCATTTCAACTGGAAAACCATGGTGATATTTGTTAAAAAACAAACAAACAAAAAAGGAACCAGCAACTAGTGTGTATTATTCATAGGTAGCTTGGCTTCATAGATTTCCTTGCAGTTTGTTTTTAGAGCAAATCTCTGCTCAGAAGTTGAAAATGCATGGCTAACATTCTGCTTCAATTCCCATGTACTCAATATGGAAGTCCTTGCAGTTGGCAAATCCCTTTATAGTTAGCTGAGGTTGTCCTTGCACTGAATTTGTTGTCCCTAATATAGTTCTGTCCCCATTGCCTCTTTCTGGAATAGTTCATTGGACCCAGGACAGATTTGAATGGACCCAATTCAGATAACAAACACAACATGATATCTGCTTGGATTTCTAGTTTACTTTTTTTTATACCAAAGAAGGAAAGAGTAATCAAGTTTTAATAATAAATGTGCAAACACATAATAGTAACATATACAATTAAAAACAGTTTAATTTCCGGTAGTATCTTATGGATTTTTTCTCTCTAGCACATTTTGGGTCTGACAGATCCAGGGTCTTCTACCTACTAATCATTTTAACTATTAACAAGCAGGCTCTTATTTATTTGAAATTTTAAATCAGGTGGGGGTGGAAATGCACATCCTTAGAATTAGGTAATTTAAAATGGCTTTTCCTCATTTCACCTCTCAACTCTTCCATATGACACCAAAAGCCTGGTTGGTGAATGTTGTTGCTGGTGGTAATTTATTCTGAATACATCTCTTTCATTTATGGCTGATCTCATGGAAAGGAAGGTTCATTTTACACCTTTTACCTCAGTAGCTTTGGAAGTACGCTTCTTAGATAACATTATTTTTTCTTTTTTTCTTGAATCCCTTCCCATGAATGGCTAATGATAAAATCAGAGCCTGTGTCTTCAACAAATGAAATAGGACTAGGTGCCCCTTGTTCCTTTATTCCTGTCTAGATTTGTGTTTGAGTTTTATTCTACATATCCTTTCACTTTTTAGCCACTCTGATCTCTGCCAAGAAGAGCCACTTAAAAAGTTTTCCTTCTTTGAGTAAAGGTCAGAAATAAGCGATATTAATAAGAAATAAAACAAGAGCACATTTGCGTTTTGACAATTGTAAGGATGTGTATATGATGTCTGAAAATTCCAATAATGACTTGACGATCATTGATTTTTTTCTGAATGAGCTTTAGGATGTGCCTTTCTTTGGCAATCAAGGTGGTCACAATACATTGTCCCCTCATGCTGCTTTGTACTAAGTGTTGAAAGGATACAATGAGAGACAAAGGAAAGAGAACACCGTTTACAAATGAATCTTAGAGTTGGAATGCCTTTCAGTGGCAGCAAATCATTTTTAATCTGACAGCTCCTAATTACATAGATTGCAAGATAAAATGCACCTAACAAGTGTCAGACTCACGTGAGTTAAAAAGCCTGGTGGGTTGCAAAAGGCATTTGATGCTCCTAAACCTTCCTGAAAGTGAATGTCCTTGAAAGCTCTCATGGCAGTGAGTTAAAGAGCTCAGCTGGGGGTCTGCTGACATGTTGTAATGACTATAATTTATAGCACACCAGCTCCATACTACCCTTTGCCCCAGCAGGGTGCTTCCTGGAAACTGGTATGGCTTATGGAGAATTGGAAGGAAGAAAGAGGAAAGGAAAACATGACTCTGAGGCCCTTTTAGCTGCTTCTGTACTGTTAGCTTACACTTTTGGGGCTCCATTTAGAGACTAGTAACTTTCATACTGAACATATCTTATTCATCTTCTGCTGATTTATGCCATAATGGCACAGTTATGTTCTTGACTGGCATAGAGCAGTCATATCACACAACTTGGAAGAAGCTTGGGGATGACTTAAATTTCACCCATTCATTCATTTATTCATTCATCAAGTTTAATTGGGCACCTACAAAATGCCAAGAACTGTTTTTAGAACTGGGGTCATATCAACTAGACAGGCTTCTTGATCTCACGAAGAGTAACATTCCTTGGGCATGAAAAGGTGTAAGAGGGAAAAGATCCAAAAGAAAAAACAACGAAACATGTATATGAACAGGATAATGTCTGATATGATATCACTTATAAGACTCTGAAGCTATCTTGTTTAGCCTTTTTCCCTGGCAACTATACTTTAGGCAAGAAGAACTTTGTGTGTAGTTAAGTTTGTTAAAATTGGGAGAATGATGAAGAGGGATGAACAGAAAGGTAGAAACTGAAAGACAGCATCCTTATAATATGTTAAAACAGGCATTCTGGTGTGGTTCATAAATTATCTCTGAGGATAATTTCCATAGCAAAATTTCAAAATAATTGAAGCAATTGCAGCATCATTGGAATAAAAATTTGGCTGCCAACATGTAACTTCAAAAGATGTATTATTTCTTCAATTCTAGTATAAAACAGAACATAAGAAAAACAGCATAATATGGTGGAGCAGAATAGATTTTGGTTTGATTTGGGTTCAGATCTTGGCAGTGGCTCATCCTGACTCTGTGACCTTTGCCACATTATTTGCAACATTACCTGTTACTTTATGTCATTTCATCCTAAAATTGGCAAAATAATAAAATATCTGGGAATTTTTATAAAAAATAATCAAAATAATATTTAGAAAGTGCCCCAAACAATACCACTCCTATATAGTAGGAGGTTAATACATGTTCCTGTTTTTATCCTTAGTCATAAATTATAATTTTATATACATTACACATTATTACAATCAATAAACCATGATATCAATTCTTAAAATCTTCAAATGCAGCTAGAAAGACAAATTCAGTGCTTTAAGGACAGCTTCATTCCATTTCTATCAGGTCAAATAAAGGGTTTTATGTGAAATGTAAGGGGTTTTGATTTTGTGTATTCAGGATCAAGCCTGTCATACCGTTCCTTTGAGTATGGCCACTATTCAAGTCACAGCTTTTGAGGCTTTTTGATATTGTGAAACAACAACTCAGTGAAGGATCAAAGGATGGAAAATTGAAGGTTGATTCATGCATTTTAGAGTAAGGATGCCTTATAGCATCGGGCACAATGTGAAAGAGCCAGTGCCAGGGAGATGATAACTCGGGAGAACAGAAAGACCTTGATTTCAAAGGAGCAAACAAACAAACAAACAAACAAAAAATCAACAACTTAATCTCTCTAATGCCTCAGATCCTGACAGAAAAATTTACAATGATGAAAGAAAGAAATAAAACACAGATGACTGGAAAAATTTCCCCCACAAACTGCCAAGTGACCCTGTACTATCTCCAGACTTTCCAAAGATACCTTTGAAAACCTCTCCCATAGAAGCCTTCCTAAATTTAAGGACTTGAAAAGGTCTGTTCATTTAACATTTTGTTGCAGAATAAGTGGGCAGGGATTATGAAGTAAAATAATTTTGTATTATATACCATGCTTGCACGTATTAAATGCAATTCTTGGTTAATGATTTCTGGTTAATGATTCTTTTATAAAAGTGCTTGGTATGCTATAGGTATCTAGTTTATTAGGAATAGTGTTTAGAAGTATTTCTGAAGAAGTTAAGTACTGAGCCCTGAGTTAGGAATGTGATTTTTTTTTCAATATTCTGAAGATAAGATCCAATTTGCTTAATTTCAATTTATAATCCTTTCTTCCAAATGCAATCTGCTCTGAGTATAAGATCTTGTTCTTCCACGCTTTCGCTAGGTGCTCACAGGTTATCTTGTTTTCTTTCCCTCCTTCAAAGCCTTTTCTTTACCTATAGTATCTGGTGCTTCTATGTACTAGGTGAAAAGAAGGTTGACGATGTGGCAAAATGAAATTGCCATCTTTTGTGGTTAGCCAGTGCAGTGAGTGTTCAGTCCCCTTGAGGTATTTTTGTGCAGCTTTTTAGAGAAGCATTTTCGCGTCCCCACTGAACTGATAAGGATGAAACTTCAATCCCTGTTGCCTTCAATCATTTTCTCATTGTGCCAGCTCAATGAATTTTCTTCGACTCTAGTTCTGGCACCTGGTCTGGCAGAGGCAGAGAAAAAGAAAAATTCTTTTGGTGTGGTTTGCAATGAACTTCACTTTTAATTCCCTGTTAATGTGCATTCTGAAGTCCTATTCAGAGAAAAATTCTGTTCATGTTTGTGACAAAAAGCAGAATGCAGAAAAGTGACAGATGTAATATGAGAGAAGGGGCAGCCTTTAATCATCTTGTTGTCAAAGCAGCTTTGGATCGCCCTTTAAAGAAAGCATTTTCTTTGCTGCTTCTGGAAAACTGGAGACTCATTCTCTTGCCCTTTGCAGATTCCTTTCTCAGAGGGTTAAACTCCACACTGTATGCCAAACTTCAAAACCCTAGATCTTTGCTACAAAGCAATCCAGTTTATACATTCACATTTCAAAAGAATTGGATTCCTTTGCTCTAACTAGATAAAAACTCTGGTGACTCACTTTACACATAATTCTGAGGGAAGTTTACACATAATGCTGACTCAGTTTACACATTATCCTGATCCATAAAAATATATGGCAAATCTCAATGACTAAAGAACTCATTTTCATTTATGATCGGACTAGTTGCTTCATGGAGAGGCTAAGTGTTAAAGCATGTACTGTTTACAAAGCAAAAGCCCCTTCTCCCTTAATCCCTGTGTGACTGTAATTAAGCAGGAGAGTTAATTTTATGTAAATCATGCATTACTGTAATTGGGCACAAGTGAACATTCATGTACATCTTATTTAAAAGTGAAATATAATGTTATTATGAGGATGCTGGTGCAGCAAAGTCTCAATCCTCTGGGGGGAAGTCAGCAACATCACTGGCTGTTTACAAGACTCACTCTTCAGTCTGTGAGCTTAATTACAAATCACCCAGCTCTGTTTACCACTATTCGTGAAGAACAAGTCACGTGCCTTTGGAATAGCTGAGAAGTGGAACACTGGGGCTTCCATTCCCATTTCTTTCTTAACCTCCACTTACAGAGCAGTCATTTTTCTCTTTCTACTCATCTTTTCAAACCTAAACAATACTTTCCAATGGTTTGCTCCGCTTGGCAGTTCTGACCCATATATCCCCAGGCAGACTACAGATGGATTTGTCTTCTGCATGCAGGGGCTAGTCTGCTTCCTTTTTTAGCTTGTCTTTTCTAATGCTACTCAGGGCTGCTTTATAACGCTAGGATTTTGTTTTCCAAGAGTAGCCAGATCAGATACTATCCAGCAGCCTGCATTTGTGATTGCTACAGCACTTCCACATCCCTGGGAGAGAGGGCTAGCCTCTGGGTGGAGAGGATGAGCCTTTCTTTTATTCTTTATCTGGAGAGCAGATCTAGTGCTTTGGGACAAGGTTGCCCTGCAGAATATACAAAATCTAATTTACATATCTTGAGGTCAAGATTTGTAAGGAAGAAAATATGCACATGACAAAACTTTTATTTTAAACATATTCTCCTTCTCACCCGGAGTCCTGAAAATCATTTTTGGTGTTGTGCCTTGGCCTGATTCTGCCCAGCCTGCCAAGCCAGCTCCTCTGCCTGCAAACTCTGTATACACAGAAGGTTAACCTCCTCAGACTTCGGGGCAAGAGGCCTTCCCAGCGATGCCACCTTTCTGCTCCCTACTTTCTTGCTGTCATTTCATAGTCCTGAAATCCTGATCAGATATTTTAGACTCATTTCTTCTAGAAGGATTATTTGAATGGACAATCTCTTACATTCCTCTTCCCATAATTGCCCTCCTTCTACAATTCAATAGTTTGTTATCTTCATTCCTTTCACCTTTCCAGGGCTTCTGATTTCCCACTTAGCTCTTTCTGATTCACTTTCTTTTTTGCCCCCATCCCATATATTGTCATTTCTCATGCTGAGGGTGTCTTACATGAACTGCCATTGGTCAAGAGGTTATGGATGTGAACAGATGAAGTAATTTCTAGCTAAGAATTTTGTTTTCCCCGCAAGTAAGTAGTAAGGAGATAAGTGTGTTCTTTAGTGGCCATAACATTTTCTCTTCCTCTTGGTTCTTACAAAAAGACTCCTTTAGGTAACATGTAGTAAAGCCTGTTAGTAGAATTCAGTCTGTCTTTGCTGAAGTAATTCTTCCAGTAAAATTCAATGCCATTTTGTATTAGCTAACTTCAGCACAGGTAATGGGTAGCAGCTATTTGTATATTCCTTTAAGTAATACATGATTTTTTTACATTATTTTTAATTATTCAATTTTATGTTGTGTTTAGGCTTGAAAGTTGGTTTGAGTACTTTTGAATATTATCAGGTGTTGCATTTTTGAATAAATATAAGTAAAAATATGTATACTTAATGTCATTGCTGTTGTTGTTCAATGTTACACTACTTATACAAACTCCTGGTTCTGAACCAAACTGAATGCCTCAACTAATGGCAGTGAACAGCTCTTTATTCATACCATGCAAGGCAGAGGAAGAGACATCAATGGGGAAGGAGAGCTCCAGTTTGAGAAATAACTCGGCTTTGAGGCTTATGAGATTAGTTTAACTTAAGTGTGAACTGTTGAAAGAATGGAAGCTTTAGCATAATGCGTTGTGAGCATGCGATGGTTAAATGGCAAAACCCTGGGCCTCTCCAGCTTAGGGATCAGAGGAAGAGACCTCCACAAGGTGAAAAGAGAAGAAACAAAGCATCTTTAGAGTGAGCAGGGGGAAAAACTGCCTTAGCATCTCTGGATCTAGGTAGATACAACTTAGGCACAGGGATAATTAGGGAGAAACTGTCAATAAGGTTTCTATGCTTTATGGGTACACTTTGGACAGATGCAGAGCATGAGACTGAGAATGCCTTCAACTGGCATGAAAGTGCGAAGACGAAAGGCCCCTTTTAAGTAGTCTGTGAGATGGGTGGAAGGAAAGGTAAAGATGCAATGCAATAGAGATTATCCTCAGCTAAATTCTTTAAAGGCCTCACTGACTCGTAACTGAGAGTGATTGAAATGTACACAAAAACTACACTGTATATGTGTAGTTTGACAAATTATGCTTAATAACTGTTAAACTTCATAGCTTATTCTTTAGTGAGGATTCAGTTTATTAATAAATTATTTTGTCTTAGAAAAACTCAACATATATTAATATATTCATATAAATTATTTGAAACCATATACACAAACACCATGGTGCTTTTCTCTTGGTGGTGATATTATTTTATGCCTCCGACTTATCTATATTTGCTAATTTTGCCAGTTAATAAAGTAATAAAGTGTTATGTATGTAATATATTTATTAATAATTTGATGTACTTCATGATAATTTGGGACATTATTCTGTGCTTTGTTTTCATGTCTAGATTCATTAAAAGGCCTCTGTTTTCAAGATCTAAGTTCATGGAAAAGAATGAAGCTAAATTGTGGCAGAGAAGGGCTATAATGGAGGATGGCTATTGCATGAGGTGAAGAAAAAAGAGGTGGTTATTATTTCGAGAAAGAGAGAAAGCCCGATAAGGGGAGACATCCATAGAGAGAAAGGGAATAAAGCCCTCTCAAAATACAGCCTGAAGAATGGGTTTGACTGTGTGGGTCTTGATAGACACTGCCTCAGATGATCACTATGGCTGAGCCGCTTGTGTGAGGAGTGTCTGTGATGGATCAGGAAGACGGAGTTTAGCCATGGCAATGGGACCACTGAGAACAGAGGATGGGGCCTTGCTCCTGTCCCTCTCTCCCTTTCCCCTATAATACCTGATTTGGGACTTCTCATTAGTTCTGAGTTAGGTTCTTGTCCTGGATTAAATTTGGCTTGGAAAAATAAAAGAAAATATTATTTCCTTCATTTCTTACCTGATACAAGAGAAAGAGTAAAAATTAATTAAAAATTAAAAATGTACAAAAGATTCAAGTTAAAACAACACATTTAGTATTACTGGAAGTAGATATCAATCAAGGTGCCATACCCAGAGTGGAGGTATCAGTAGATTTCTGTCCACAGTGAGGCTGGAAGGAGGCTTTGTTGAAGGTGCTAGGTAGCAGGTAGGACATCACACATAACTTCCTGATGTTGATTTCAAAGGTTCATATTCATTTGTTTATTTATGCACTTGTTATAAAACCCACCCCATTACTTTGTATCATCCTCTGTTTCTCCTTTATCCATCCTTTATGTGAGCTTCCTGAGGATGATTGTATGCATATATCAATTAATTCAGTGAAAAACCTTGTATCATTGATATTCAGATTAATTATATAACTAACATGTCTACTCTAACTGGGGAAGAACAACAGGTGGTGCAGGGGTTGCATAATTTTGGCAAAGGGAAGTAGCATCTGAAGACAAACATTAGTAGAGAGTCTAATATGACATAGAGATCATCTCTGTCATATTTCAATAGTCTGCACTGACTTCTCCAGGATCCATGCAAGGGAAGACTTTGATCCTGCAAAGTCACTGCAATATTGACTCACTCATTCCCTGTCTGAAATCACACAAGAGGTTTAATGGTATGTACTTTATCAGGATAGACCTATTTTAAAGTAGCAGAATGACCCCCCTCTTATTCAGACACTATACCAGTGGACCCATTTGAAAAAGAGAATTAAAGATGCTGTGTTGTTTCTTAACTCTATATTGTCTTATTTTCCAGAACCAAAACCCAGCTCTCTTGTCTTCAAAGAGATGAGAGATGTTTTTTTTTTGTTTTGAGTAAGGATAATTGCTTGATTCCTTCTAAGTGACCATATGACTCCCATGATGCAATATTTAACTGATGAAATATGGTTTCTTCTTATTTATTTACTTTTACAACACTTATTTATCAAATCTCTATAAAATAATTTCCATATATTGAAAGTTGACTGTGTGCATGTCACTATTCTGAGCACAAGTATGGATTGTCATGTTCATTTCTCAAACTAGTCATATTGGACATGCAATATATTTTTCTCTCCATTTAAAATATGAGGCATAATGAAGTTAGGCAACTAGCCCAAGGTTAGTTAGTAAAGTGAAGCTTAGACTGGCAGTCATATCTGCCTTGCTTCAGAGGCCAAGTTTTAAACATTATACTCATTTTGGAGGCACCCAGTCCTCAGTCACTACCCAGTCACCTTGTCCTATTTTTAATTCTTTGTGTAGAACTTGAAACTTTTCAGTTTTTTTCTTTTTTTTTTTTGTTTGATGAACCCTCTCCCCTCATCCACCTTCACCTCCTCTGCTGAAATGTGAGCCCGTGAGCAGAGACCTGTTAGGCACTTTATTGCTACATCACAGTACTTAGAATAGTGTCTAGCATGGTGTAGTATCCAATAAATGTTTCTTAAGCAAACAAAAACAACTGGCAAGACACTGATTTTCTGGTTTTTTGTCGCTCCTTTGCTAAGGGAAAAACAGACTTGCATGGACAATTAAGGAACAACATGAAAAGCACTGTAAGATAATTAGGAAGATGGCCAAGGGAGTCAGAGGGGCTTCACTGATAAGCTGTTATTTGCTTTGGGTTTTGCGAAGAGAAGGGTGTGAAGAAAGCATGAGGAGCGTGTAAAATATCAGAAGCAAGAAGTCAGAGTATGTGTGCAGAATGATGAAGTCATTCTGTGTCAAGAGGACACCTCTCCAGCCTTGCAGTTCCTCTTTCAGGGTCCCCAAGCACTCTGAGCTTACCAGTATCAGAGCCTTTGTCACATTCTTTATAATTTTTTTATTTACTTCTCAGTCTTCCCCATAGGACTGTGAGATCTCTGATGCAAGGAACTGGGATGTTCTGATAGTGAACTCCTTTCAGGCAGGTACTCTGCCTTATTTATCTTTGTCTTTTTGTAACTTAGCATGGTGCTGGTAACTGAAGGCCCTTGGTAAATTTATAATAAATGTATAATGAATGAATGAGTAAATGAGGGAATGATATGGCTTATTAGCAGTTTATTTATTTATTTATTGAGACAGAGTGTTGCTCTTTCACCCAGGCTGGAGTGTAGTGGCGCAACCTCGGCTCATTGCAACTTAGCCTCCCAGGTTCAAGTGATTCTCTGCCTCAGCTTCCCAAGTAGCTGGGACTACAGGTGGCGCCACCATACCTGATTAATTTTGTATGCTTTTTTTTTTTGTAGAGACAGGGTTTCACCATGTTGGCCAGACTGGTTTTGAACTCCTGGACTCAAGTGATCCACCTGCTTCGGCCTTCCAAAGTGCTGGGATTACAGGCGTGAGCCACCACGCCTGGCCATTAGCAGTTTACTTTAAAAGGATTTTGAATTTAAGTTGAGGATAAGCAATAAAAGTAGTTAATATGGTCCTTGGTAGCAATAATAAAAGTATAGTGCCTTTTTCCTGAATAGATAGAATCTTGATAGAGAGACAGAAGTGATCTTATGGATGAGGAAACTGAGATCTGAGATATGAAATGACTTGTTCATGGTTCCACAGCAAAATTGCAGGTCTAAGTAGAACCTGAATTTAAGAATCACGGCTCTCAATTAAACTTGCTTTCTACAAGTTCTACTATATAGCGTGCTGGTCAGACAACTGTAGTAGACTGTGCAATTCTGAGCTCTACACTCAAAGAAATATATTGATAAAGTAGAATTTGTCCAAGGAAGGATGATGCAGATGCTAGGGGGATGTGGAAGTGATATCACATGAAGAACAGATGAGGGAATTAAGGATGTTTCACTTGGAGATGAAGAGAGTTGCAGGAAGGCTGTGAGGTGAATGGGAAAACATGATTTCTGTCTTTTTATTTTAAATACATAAGTCATTATTCCTTTGCTCCTAAGAGGAAAAAATAGGAGCCCTGGGTAGAAACCACGTAGAAATAAGCATCACCTTGATATAAGAAAGAATTGTCTGAAAAATTATAATTGCCCAAGGATGAAATTCCAAATTATCAGAAATATGCCAGTAGAGGCTGGGTGATTAAAAACTCTAGATTGTGAGGTTTTTTTTTGTTTTTTTAAAGCAGAGACCATGTTTTATTGGTATTTCCCTAGGACCTTAAATAGTGCCTGGCACATAGTATGTGCACACTTAAGATTGTTATGCATCTTTTAAAAGGAATTCCTTCATGGGTTGGGTGAGCATGGAAATGGGCAAGAGTGTATTGTACTATGAACTCCAAGGACTTAGGTTTATGATCATTTGATAAAAATTCACATACAGCAACGCATCCATATCTAACAAGTCAAATCATTTCACCCTCCTACAAGCAAGAGTCAGTGGAATTGTTTCTTTTAATCTCTATAAATCTCTGTGGATGTTGCATTTTTTCCTCTTCCTTTATGAGGAGGAAGGGTTTCTTTGTCCCAAGTATCTTACAAAGGAGACCCTGGCTCGTTACATCTTTCTGTTAACCAAACTAAACTTCCACGAAGAAGTTGAAAAGGAATTTGTCTTGTACAGGTGGTATAGGGCCGATTTATGGGAACATTTGAGTGATGGTTATGCCAATAGAGTCACACTTTTCACAGTGATGACTAATCTAGAAAACCAGGTTTTTCAGAGTCCTAAATCCTACTTAGATGGTCACCTTTATTTATGTTTTAATGAGTATTTTAAACATCACTTCAGAAAATAATTTCTCACTGAATATTTTATATTCAGAATGTGTTGATTTGATATTTGTAGTGTCCTTTTTTTTTTTTAAAGTCCACGCACAGGTTATTTGAAGGAGACAAAGAGAGCTTTATTTAAATTTACTGTGTTAGCCATGGAAAGCTTTGCAGAGCTAAATGATAATAATTGATTTATTTTCATCTTATTCCTTGAGAGTTTTCACAGCTTATTTTTTCCAAACCAAGTTGTGATACCTATTTGTATGCACAAATCAAACAAAAATCCATACCAACTTCCCAGTGAGGTCTTTCAGATGCTATAGGAGTAATTTTCTTTCTTACGTCACCACATAAATATGTTCAAAACATATCTCTGTTTTCACGAAATATCATCATCATCTTAGTTCCATTACAAATTATGGTGCTGCATCAGCCACAAAGCTATTCATGGGGTATTGGTTGTGATTCTAACTTCTTTTCAAAGAACCATATACTATAAATATTGTATGGTGCTTTTGAGAATTCATGATTTTGGTGTTTCACATCTAATGGTGTTATTACGTTTTTCCCCTGGTAATTCCACCCACCTAAATGGAATATATTTTGCCACTCTGTGTATAGCTAGTATGTAACTTGTTCAGTATCCTTCAGATATATGCACTTAACTGGGGGATTCTAAGCTACTTCCCCAATAAAAACCAATATTTTCTTTCCCTCTCCTTTATAAGTTATAAAACACTTTCCCTCCCCTTCTTCTTTTATTTAGTTTATATGCCAGAGATTTTTCTGCTCTAGGGATGAAAATGGAAGGCCAGGGAAGAAAGTTGATGAAATAGAGATGATTCAAAGATCCAAAATATTTTATCCTCACTCGATATAAAGTAAATTATTTTTTCTCTTTTCCAATAACCATCATTTCCTTTGATCTTGGAATCACTCAAAACCTAGCCACTGAGTCCTGTACAAACTAATGTGCTGTCTCAAGATGAGAAGAAACATGAAATATTGGTAGCTGTACAGATTGTACTAGTCTGATTATATTTACAGTTATGAGATACCGCAAATTTAAGAATGCCAATTTTTTCTCATCACTGAGTATTTATTATATATAACAAATACATGGGAAAGAAAAAACTATATTGTGTGATATAAATAGTTTATTTACATTACAGAAAAAACATCAAGACAATGTATACTATTTCAAATATATCCATACATAATCAAATATAGCTGTAGTACATGTTTTCATTGGTGTAGATTACCACAAATGCAAGGCAACATGTGTAGATCTCTTGTCTTATTCTTTTGTCTATAATACTGTATTGTGTAGTCCAAGCTCTCGGTAGTCCAGCCACTGTGAAACATGCTCCCTTTAGATTAACCTCGTGGATGCTCTTGTTGTGTTGTCTGAACTGTAGTGCCCTGTATTTTGCTTCTGTCTGTGAATTCTGTTGCTTCTGGGGCATTTCCTGGAAGGTTGGAAAGTTTACAGATCTTAGTCCAATGCTATTACCTAAAGTATGGTCCTATAATCACAGAGTAAAGATGTGGATTAAGCAAATTATTAAAATATTTCAGATGGAAGAATTTATCATTAGTAAAAGCTTGGATTATTTTGAAGAAGTTATTATTTTGCTTCTCTGTGCAGTTGTCTTTAAGTTTTTCTTGGGAATTGAACACAGGCAGAAGTTGAAGAGGAAGACATTTACTTTGTCCTTAACTGCTTACTCATTAAGGCACAAAGAATGACTCAGCACAATGCAATCAAGCAAGTCGTGAGCCCATTTTATCTCACTTTAAAGGTCTTCAACAATTTTATATTTCAAATGTCCTAAGAATGAATGTTATATTGACTTTTCAATGTTATGAGTTTAAATCCTATCAAACCAGAGAATGAACCAACTGTTAATATCTGATATGTAATGGAAGGGAATATTGTTTTGGACCAGCCTAATATCATTTTTGTACATTAATAGTATAAATTAGGGACATAAATTGGTACCAATTATTTAGCATCTATAAAAATCTAATAGTCAAATTATCTGAAAATGTCTGATTTTTTTCTCTTGTAACAAAAAATGCTTTGACTATGAAAATGAGAATAATGGAAAGTTCATATAAAATTCTATTATAATCTGTGAAGTATCAGAATACATAAAAATATATAAATATACATACACATATATATCACGTGTGTATATGTGGGTTTATGTGTATATATATGTGTGTGTGTGTGTGTATGTATGTGCATATAAATATATATATGTATAGTTTTAGAGGGAGGATAGATCTGTTAAAGTGAACAGAAGCTGAAATCACATTCCCAGCAAATGGCAGCTAGAGATAAAAAGATCAAAATATCCAACTTCTCAACAGGGCAACTCTTTTCATTTTGAAACATGCCTCCAAATGTCCATATTTTTTGTGACACGTGGTGTTTAGGAGGAGGGCAGGTGTTTGGCTAAAATAGTGAAGCAAAAGAGAAAAGATTTTTTTAAAACAAGAAAGTAGAAAGAAGGAGAAGAGAGATGTAGAAGACAGGAGAGACCAGATGAGGAAGACGAAAAATCAAAGGAAATGGGAGGACTTCTGCGTGTTGCAATTTTGTAAATCTTTTAGCAAGATCTATTTTGAAATAGGTCTTGACAGACAAATGTGGCCAGGTCATCAGGAAAGTAGGGTTTCTGGGGTTTGGAGACAGATAGCCTAGTTGGAAAGTCTGGTTTCAGAGCAGAATGTTTTCAAGTGAGTGAAATGAATCCACACTGGGAATTGGTGTGGTTTATTGACTAGTATGAATCCTGGAAAGGCTCTAGAAGGTTAGGTGGTCTTAAGGCAGATTTGTAAAAGGCATTACAAAATACTAATTTAGTTTATGTGCTATGCCTTCCCCTTAAAAGCCAATAAATTGAGGACAGGTTTTATTTTATTATAACACGGAAAATGAATAAGTCCATATGCCTTGGAAAAATAGCTTACTCTAATTTGGAGCTCAGTTTAGATAATCTTGAGCATCAGAATACACAAAATCCTTACCAGACACGGTGCAGTATGAGCATGGTGAAGTGTCCAGGCTCTGGCACTAGGCCACCTGGACACCATTTCTGCCCTTGTTGCTCAGCTGTGTGAAGTCAGCAATTTGCCAACTTCTACCTCAGGGTCTCTATCTTGAAAGTGGAGATAATTGTTCCTTCTTTGTAATGTTATTAAATGTGCATATATATGTGTGTATATGCACATAATATGTGCTTACACAATTCCTAGTGAGGAAAGGACCCTGTATATTTCTGTTGTTTTTATTATGTATGGGAATGCAACTGTGATTCATAACAGAATTGAAAACATGAGCTAAAGTATTTACAGTTTTGCATTTGTGTCAGTAGTCGAAGTAGCAATCAAACTGTTGAGATTATATCCATTAAATATAGGTTTTGTTTTTCATGTACTGATATTGGGTAGATATTAGAGTAATATGGCATAGTTTCCTATGTTTTAGATTCTTTTCTTTTTCTTTTTATATGCAGTATTTTTGGTTTCTTGTTATCTTTATGTTCCCCAGAATCTATTTTAATATAATCACTTGGCATCTAAACGTGAGAGTCAAGTTGATGAACTCAACTTGGCTTAGAGCAGCCTAAAGCTTTAGTCGATGATCTTCCCTTAAGCCTTTAGGCCAGGCGAGGATTTATGAACCATATTTTGTCTTTTTCAAGAGCAAATGCCACACTTGTCCTCAAAGAAGGTAGTGAATACCATACTGAAATGTATTATGAACCTTATTTTCTAAAGATACGATACTTTTGCTTTTGTTTCTGTTCAAAACAATTTTTAGAGAAATATTCTGATTTACTAGAGAGCTGCACAAATGAAGAAAGTCTAAACGCCTTGTGAATTTGGTGAAAATCTTAAAAACTTCCTTGGAACTTTTTATAGAAGAGTGAAATCAAGTCAGTAAGGACTATCTTCAATGACTTTTCTGGTTACACAGAACATAAATGATACGCATTTGGCTTAAAGTCCAATTCTTGGTTACCATTGGTTTGCATGCAAATGAAATTAAGCAAGTACTGGCCTCATTCCTTTACTCCAAGCCCAACGTCAGACATTGCTAATTAATCACGGTTTTCTTTTCTGTTGAAACTAAAGGAAACCCCTGTGTCTTTTAGCCTGATTCTCCAGGAAACAACTACCTTTTGATTAGGCTGGGAATTTGATATAAAAGGTTGTTGTGATATTTGCTGCATGTTTTTCTGTATCTAAGGTTTTCATTTACCATGAAAGTAGAACTACTTGTATTTTTGCATTTTGTGACTGAAAACTATTTTGTCATCCTAAGATAAAAATGTGTTTGTTATTATACCAATATATGTTAAAACTGATTTGGATACTTAAGGATACTAATCCAGGTAGATAAGGATACTAATTCAAGTAGGTAAAATAAATAATCTTTATCATCAAGCAAAATTAAGGAAAATAATTTGTACCACCCCAATATGCTATTGTACCACTCCATTGGCTATTCAAATACTCTTATGCTAAGGACATAGGACTCATAGAGAAAGGATGGCTGCAGAGTCCATGAAGGAACTCAACTCAGAGGGATCTGATTAAATAAAAGAGGAACAATATATCCCTTTATTTGGGTAGCCACCAAGTGCTGTTACTGACCTTGTGATGCAGAGGACCACCACACAGATGACAGCAATCTGAATCGTTCCAATCACAGCTGCGATTAAGACATACTGAAATCGTACAGGACCGGGAACAACATATAGAACACTGTAGTCCTTTTTTTCACAGTGTTGTCCAGTATAACCAGCATCACACCTGGAAGAAATTATAGTGCCCAGTTACCTGTAGCTGCTGCATTCATTTTTATAGTCGATCGATAGGCATTTATTTTCATCACGAAATTAGGGCTTTTTGTGTCCCTTTCTAAATAAATATTACTTTGTGGCTATGGCTCTCAACTACTTATTTTCAACAAGATGTCTTTGTGTTTCTCGGTTATCAGATATGTGGTTTGTTTTTACATTTATGATAATAATTTCAAAGGTAGGAGGATTACTAGATGATTTATTTTTGGTGACAATATAGAGAGATAATACATGTCCAGGAATGACTGTTATTTCTATATTTTCTGGAAGGTGAGCTTTACATTTTATTTAATTTGCTCTTTAATCAACCTAAGTCAACATGTTTACTTGAAAAAAAATGTGTTTCTGATGACATGGGTACAAAAATTAGTCTGTTTTGGATGAAACATTCTCTATGCCATTGTCAGAATGAATGTTGAGAAATATTAGGATCAGAGTTACAGGATGAGTCATTAATTTTCTGGTCAAAAAAATCATCTGCTGATGATAGAGTCAAATTTTGTTAGAAAAAAGTAAGTATGATGTAGGCAACATAGTTCTGCAAAACAAGACAAGGTATTGTTCATCTGAGAATGAATGTCGCCTCTCTCACTCAACCCTCATGGAAAGCTCAGGTAGACAATCTATATATGAAAATTAGCATGTGTCAATGAAATGAGAAAATAGTTCATAAGAAAACAATACTTAAAGAGGATCAACATGTCATTGATTTTGTGGAACTATTCTATTACTTCACTTTGAATTTCTCATAACTACATCCTGAGAAACTTTTTCTCTCCATCTGGAAGGGTTTAATAATAATGACACTGCTGGGGAGTGAGGAGGTAGCAGGAGTAACTTCTCAGTTTTGTTCACTCTGCCTGACTTCAGTTGAAGGCCTGTGCTAGTATATTTTGTGGAGGGAAAACATGAAAGGAAGACAGCTCTAGGTGGGGGGCGGGGAGGGGGGAGGGAGGAAGAGTGGGAGAGAGAGAGAGAGAGAGAGAGAAATCTTCTGTTGTAAATGAAAATACAACTTATTTCATCATATGTCACTTGTACTTAATGTAAATAAAAATAAAAATAAATTGTGTTTTCATTTTGGCTTTGCCATCTCTGAAATAATTATATTTTAGACATGAATACACAGCAGGTATTTAAATACATATATATTAATATATATATATAAGAGATGGGGTATTGCTCAGTTGCCCAGGCTGGAGTGTAGTGGTGTGACCATAGCTCACTGCAGGCTTGAACTCCTGGGCTCAAGGGATCATCCCATTTCAGCTCTCAAGTAGCTCCTGGACTACAGGTGCGCATGCCACCATGCCTGGCTAATGTTTAATTTTTTTTTTTTTTTTTTTTTAGAGATAGGATCTCCCTTTGTTGCCCAGGCTGGCTTCAAGTGATCCTCTCACCTTGGCTTCCCAAAATGTGGGATTATAGGTGTGAGCCATCATGCCTGGCCAGTATTTATATTTATAAACTAAATCCAGATAAACAATTTCTTTGTTTCTCTACTGAGTTTGAAACTGTGGAGGTATAGCTAATGATTTCACTTTGCAAGCCTCCATGGGAGAGCAGATCTATAGAAAATAGTGAATGCCTGGCAAAACAAGGATTGATGATATTTATGAGAAGACCTGAAGGACTTAGGAAAAGATAAACTCTGAGAAGCAACTATGCTATCGAATATACATAAGGCTTCATCCACTCATTTGTCTGATAAATACTTATTGAGCAACTATTCTGTGTTCAGGAGAAAGAGTGGTAATACGGAGGAACTTGTACCTTTAAGGAGCTTATAATGCACAAAGTACAATTTCAAATTCTACTAGAAGAGTTTAGTAATGTGTTATATAGTACTTGAGTGTGTAAGGTGCCCATATTTTTGTTTTTTTTTAGTGTGTGAATGCTTGTGTCAGTATGTGTTTATGTGTGTATACATGCACAGGAGAAGCAGAGAAAAGTTTTGTTGCTGATCACCCGTTCAAGAAGAATGTCGACCAATTTTCTATAAACATCTACAATTTAGTTTCTACATATTAACTTTATATATTAACTATTCTTATGAGTAAAAATGTTACCTGCAAGATGGCTCCTGCATATTGACAGAATGCTCACACTTCCCATGCATGCAGAAGCCATTGTAATGTTCCGGACAAGGTATGTGGTGTTCTCTGGCACTTTCTTCTAATTTGTTAGCATTCTCTGTGAATACAGTTAAAAGTAAGCACCCCCTGTAAATACTTCCTTAGCCTGGTAAGATCAACCAGTACATTAAGAAGCAAAGCTATGGTAGGTAAAGATATTTAAAAGGGCAAGAACTAAAGGGCTATGCTTCAGAAATAAGAGGAAGAAAGAACTGAAAGACAGACGTCTTTACAATTGTGTTTAGAGATGAAATTTGCAAAATTACCCAGGGCTTTTTATGCTTTTATGCAATTTCCTACATCTTTAACAGCTAGTGGTGGTGTTTCTAGGTCTTGTCAGACAGCTTTAATTTTCCTCACATAGGGACCATACATTGATCATGAAATACTCCAAGAAGAAATATCCTATTTTTTAAATTTCAAAGCCCAGCATAATGTCCTTAAGAGTAAATTGCTGTGATACCTTGATACTTTCGCAATACGAGAGCTTAAAAGTTAAAATATGGCCGTGTTCAATTGTTAAACACACATTTTCCAAACTGAATGCAAATTTCAACAAATGTATTCTTTCAGGCTTTTAAAATCTACTGCAAACATGATTTTCACTAGCATCCATACATTTTTTTGTTGCCAAAATAAACCTATTACATAAGAAAACGTTATTTCAAAATCACTTATGTAGATATTCACATAGTATACACTGAATACTGTAAGTGTATTTAAATGCATATTTGGCCTGTATTAACAATGCTATGTGAAACCTAAACTTATGATAAAGAATAAACGTGGATTCTAAAATGAACACTTTTGCCTGCCATTACAACATGTTCTACTTGTTTTGCCATGTTTTCATAGATATTTGAATTTTTTTGACCTTTGTTAGTCCAAAAACGTTTGCTTCATATTTGTAATGCCATATATGTGTCTTTTGAGTCTTAATATGTTCATTTTATGACAAAACTTTTGTCTTGAGTTTTCCCTAAATCTGAAATATGATATTCTTGAAAATTTCTGCCCAAACACATGAGAAATATAGCTTTTATGAACTCAATCTGAAGACGCTCTTCAATCTGAAGGTACTCTTCAGCACCCTAGTAATTAGTCAGCAGTAATGGAAAATGGCAAATGAATTCCTATCTTTATGAAATGGTTTATTTCCATATAAGGGTATAGGTTTTATTATTAGTAGTCACAGATGATAAGCATATTCATTGGAAGAAAAAAACATGCCTCTGGTATTAGTGAATCAGACAAATGTATTATTTATGATTAAACAGAGCTGCAAAATATCTATACATCTTTAAGATCCAGATGCCATCTGCAAAACATTAAAGTCTGAAAAAAGTTGTAAAATATGTATAGTGCTTTCTTGTGTAGAGACATTTATATGCATCATTATGATGGGCAATATTTTATGTTACACACCCAAATTTGTAAGGGATTTACCATCAATATACTAGAGAGCCTGTAGATGACATTTAAATCATTAGTTTGTTTCTTATCTGTGTCTCTTTAGCTAGGATGGTTGGTGATTTTTTTGTTTGAATTACAGTATTTGCACATCGATAACAGCTATTAAACTGAACAAACTACTTCCATGGAGAAAACTAAGAATGTATAGAACTTTTTTGGTTTCTTCTCTCTTCTTTGAAGTTACTTTGGAATTTTGTGGTATAATGTTTTTGGTAGCAAGTGCAGCTGCAGTAAGCAAATACACCAAAATTAAAGTGGGTAGTGTTGGGTGAAATTTCCCACATGGGAACGTGTGACCAAAATGGAAGCAGGGCAATTCATAAATGCATGGAGGAGGCTGTGTTCATTCTGTGCCAGGGCCGGGGGCTACACACTATAGCGATCAAACCATGCACCTACTGTTTAAAGGAGACTTTAGCAGTGGGGTTTGCCAGTCACACTGCTGGTGTAATGAACCAGCTCTGATTTTCACTTTTGTTTCTGGACCTTCTTCCCATAACAAACTATTCGACACTTCTATTTAGGGTTCATTAGTAACCCCTCAGTGCTTCTGAACACCTGCATGCAGGGAAATTTTCTGTGACTTCCCTAAATTTCAGTTATACACTGTCTTTTCAGATATAGTATTTTTCAAACACATCTTGTTAGGACTATTTTTCTTTCTGTCAGTTACAAAAGAATATCAAGAATTTTTTAAAGTGGAAATCCAGTTTTTAGGCTAATTTATTTTTAACACTGTACCTCACCCCATACTGACAGTTTGTTTCTGGATTCGTGCCATATTCACAATTATGAACTGAAGTATAAGGGAAAAATAAGAGCTCGTTTGAATGAGGCTGTTGCCTTAGTGTGGTAAGAGATGGATATTTTCACAAAGTTCATTATCCAGCCAGAGTGATCACATGGGCAGGGAATAGTTTCCATCATAAAATCTGCTAATTAGTTTACACTATTCCTTGTGAGCTTGGAGTGCTCTGTTATGCTGCTCATAGGATACTGTCAAATAAGAAAGCAGAGAGATTGAAAATAAATGAGTAGAAGAAATGATCTCTGGGCAAGAAAATGAGGAATCATCAATATATGTCAACAAATTTATAGTCAATCCAACCAAGTAAATCAGTTGATTGAAAACCTGAATATATAACCACTGCTAGTAATGCAATAGACATATTTTAGAAACGAGATTTTAGTATATTAAGAAGAGTAGAAACACAGAAATCTAATATCCAAACAAACATGTATATGAACCATAGTGTTTGTGATCTTAATGTTTATGTATAGTAGGTATTAAGCAATAAAGCATTAAAACATTTTAAATTATATAAAAATTACATATTTCTGGAAGTCTGCATGTTTCCTTCAGGAGCTTATGATTTAGACATTGATTTCTCTGTTCTCCATTTAAAAAGAGGTTTAATGTAAGGGTTGTGCTCTTTCTTCTAAAATAGATAAAAGGCTATGGTAGAAACTCTTCATGTCTGTGTTTAAAATCCTCAACTAGTTTCCTGTTTAAATGTTTACAAATTGTTTTCTAGAGAGTTCCTGACCCTTTGAAAAAACAATTTCTGATACAATCTGAGTTATCTGCAGCAGAGCTAATAGGGCTCCATGCCCATTGCTAGTCAACACTTCAGTCAAGAGCTATTTAAATGGGCTGTTCTATGGTACAGCTACTCATATTGTTTCTACCCTGGTGCTTGCAGGGAAAGAAACAGGGAAAGCCAAAGAGACAGAGAATGGCAAATGGTGAGGCCTTACCTTACTGCAAGTCAAGTAAGGTTAAGTGGGTAGAAAGGGGGCAAAGCCAGATTTAGCAGTTCAGACTTAAATCAATACAGTCCAGTATGTACATATGTGTGTGTGTATGTGTTTACCATTGCCCTGTATTCCTTTCCCTAAAAAAGCTGAAAATAAGATGTTGTTTAGATAATTAATCTATCAAAGGAACACATTATGGATCAAAGCAGAAATATTACAGTGTAAAATTTGACTAAATCTATCCATGTTTCTAAAAAAGAGAATGTTTTCCTTTGGACAAAGATTAAAGGTTGGCCAAAGAAGTTCTGAAAGTTAAGTTGTATTGTCTATCCAAGTGCTCTCCAAGCTGGTGTGTCTTTGTTTTTTATTTTGAGAGTCTTACTCTATTACCCAGGATGGAATGCAGTGGCGTGATTTTGGCTCACTACAACCTCCACCTCCTGGGCTCAAGTGATTCTTGTGTCTCTGCCTCCCTATTAGGTGGGACTATAGGCATGTGCCATTACGCTAGCTAACTTTTTGTATTTTTTAGTAGAGATGGGGGTTTTCCATGTTGGCCAGGCTGGTCTTGAACTCCTGGCCTCAAGTGATCCACCTGCCTCAGCCTCCCAAAGTGCTGGGATTACAGTCATGAGTCACTACACCCAGCCCAAGTTGGTGCGTCTTAAAAAACCAGCCTGAACTAGCAAACCCAGAGTCCCAGGTGCAGAGATAGAAGTACCAGGTTATTAGTTTCCGATGCCATTAAATATTTATTCAGTTAACCCATTTCTCTTGTTCTGATACTCTACTGTCTAGTCATTCTTAAAATAATTTGACTTCTATGTAGCCTTCACATTGGAATGGCTTTGACAAAACAACATGAATATCTTACCCATTTAACAGTTACATATTTCATTTGAGAGAATTGACTAGTTCTGAATTTCTGTTTATTTTTTGAGGGGGTCACATGTCAACTTTCTTCCTCCCACTCAATTCTGAAGTTTTGTAAGGTCAAACTTCTGCTGTATAGACCAGAGAACTAGACCCTACCCGTTGTTCACTACAGTCTGCGAGGCCTTTGGGGGCTGGTCAAATGATATTTTTCTGGTAATGCCCCACTTTAATCAGGACTTTATTTCAAATGTATACAAATTCTTAGGCCACTGATTCATCCAGGAGAGTTTGATTCTGTGTAAGCGTTTCTGAGAAAATTGAATAGATCCTAAACTAGAGGAAACATCAGGAATTTAGTGGATGTTTTAGGTGGGCAGATCTCCACTGCATATTTTTAAACAACGAGAGCTGTTCAATAGGAGAATGAGTTCCATTGTAAAGTAGTGGGCTTCTGGTGGTATTGAAAGGAGCTGTGTGGCCATTTCTCAGGGATGTTGTAGACTGTTAATGTATATCGATTAGATTATTTCAGAGCTCTAAGTTCATTGAATTCTGAAAGTAACATTTATTTCTATTGCTAATATTCACTTATGATTAATCATGAATATTTACTAACATTTATTAGAGAATATAATTTTTGATAGGCTAGGAGATAGACGTAGAGAAACAGAGATATTATTTATATATATTAAACAAAATAAATTACTTTCGCCTTAATTATGGGACATGTTACCTTTTGAAATGGTATAAAATATCTTAAATTTTGACTGTGTCTATAATTCAGACATTCTAGCAGAGAGGACCTTTACTATGTAATGTATTGCCTCTCTTTTGTTTAGTGGACCTAAGTTCAATTTTTAAAATCATGCTTTAACATCCCATATAATCTTGACACGCACATGCTTGTGAGTATTACAGTTTGGTTTATTATCTTTTCAACTGTCTTTTGCTGTTGGTCCACAAAATGTGTCATACTTTTATAGAAAACAAAAATTTTCAATTTTGAATGTATTTATGTAATCTTGCTATTTTTTATATGTAATGACAGTAGAGGGAAACTCCGGTATTGAAATATTCATATTCTTACACACCTTTTGTAATTACTTAATTTTACCCTCCTCCTACTTACTGCCATTTCTCCAAAGCAAAATGAAACTACTTTTATTTAACTAGAAAAGGAAAAAACTGTTTTGTTCTCCTTATATTTACATTGTGCCTGGGACAGAAATAAATTATAAATATAGAAATAAAGTCATGATTATCCCCATTGTTGGTTAGAGTTGGTTTCAAAGAAGATATACAATTCTTATGATTTCCTCTCCTTATCTTATCAGGTATAAACATATGAGGCAGCAAAACCTCATATCTAGCTTGAGGTGCAATCCAAGTTTTTTAAAGACTAGAAAAGCATTCCTATTGAATGGGTTCTGAATGTAATGAAGTCTGAGTTCCTGCAACTTAACAGATTCCACAATAACCTCACCTGCTGTCATAGTTTCTTCAAGGCATATACGAGTAGATGAGAAGAGTCTCTCCTTTTTAAAGCTTCTGGGACACAGACTCAAATAAAAATGCTAGTTAAAAGTGACAGCCTAGTGTGAGGGATACAGAGAATTTAAGGATACAATCAATTCTCAAGTTTTGTAAAGAGCAGAGAGCCAGTCATAACATTCTTGTTATTTAATCTCTGTTAAAGACTTAGAAAATAACTCTTCAAAATAGAGACCAGGTCCTTCAACATTCTTGCTACAAATTTAACATTTCTTCTGCAAGTTGAACATTATTCTATTTTTTTCAGAAAACTAATTGAAACTACTTGGATCAGAAACTTTGCTAGTAAGGCAGTGGTATGGGTTGGGAACAGGATGGTTGCAAACAAACAGAAATTCCTCTTCATTCCACCATTGATAGGCACTAATATAAAATGTGAAATGTGATTATCCTTATCATTGCTTGCATATGCTATAAATATTCTTATTGAACATAAAATTAAAATAAGTGTAAGAAAACTAATTTTCATGTTACTGGATTCTGAGGCAAGGCCTTGATGACATGATTCAGGGATTGCTAGAATTTAAATTGGAAAAAGTACCAGCATCTGAAATATACATAGTAATTTGGGGACTGGAGTAATTGAAATGCAACAATAGTGGATGATTATTTGCACGGGCTTTTATTAACTCAGTTTCTATTTGTAATATATTTACATAGATAAATACTGAAAAATCTGTAAAATCTTGGGAGAAAAACTTGTATGCAACATTTTCACTTAACATCCAAATACAATTATAATCCAATAATTTGGCATAACAAGGTTCATATAGATTTAGTTAGAAATCCTGGACCTCAAAAAATTTTATTATTAAGAGCAAAATAAGTAGCTCCTTAGTTGTTTGCTCTGTTTTTTGACTCGGCAATGCCCTGCCTGGCTTTCGATGGCAGAGCCCTCAGAAGAGTGAAGAGAGCAGGCCGCTGGGAGAAGTTGTGTTCTGTCTCTAATGGTCCTTTTCAAACTTCACCACTCAGTCAAGAGCCTATTAACTCTCAGCAAGTGGGTAACTCCTATTGGTTTACAGGACTTGGTTTGAAGACCTTTTAAAAATACAGTATTTTATGGAGCTTTAGATGTCTTTGACAACATTTCTGTAAGTATCAGGCCTTGGGAAGAGGTAGGAATCTATGGTTCATTAGCCTCTTGGGAGTCCAGAGCTGGAGTTGCCTTAAGCTTATCTGGGGCAATTTGTTGCATCTCTCCCCACTGAGTTTTTCCCCTCAGCATCTCCTTGCTTTCAAGCTGCTCTCAGGAGACAAAGTTTGCTATAAACTTTAGAGAAAGAAAATGCCATGGGAAGCCATTTTATGCTAAGAATATATTTATTCTCTTCCTTTTTGTCTTGAACTAAATGTATGCATTTTTGGCCAAAATTATTTGCTTGTGGTTAATCCAGGCATCCTTTCTTAGTGAGCTTCATTGGTGACAATGCTGAAAATGACACTAAGTAACAGAAGGAAGAAGCAACGGGTCAGGTCCCATCTACTCTAGTCTTCTGGGCCATGTGAGCCAAGCAGTTTTCTTCTTTGTAGGCTATGTGTGCAGAAATGGATAAATAGTCAAGACAAACCTCCTCAGGTGATGTATCTGTTTTCTTCTGTGACCCTGAAGTGACTAACTGGCAGAGAATGAAGAGGATCGAAGCTAGAGCATTTACTGGAATATAGTGAAAGCAAAGGTTTGAATAACACAGATAGAACACCAAAGCTGTCTTTCAGTAATTTATTATATGAATATTTCTTGAGTAGCTATTATGTGTCTGGCACTATGCTATGTGTTGTGTATCCATATCCATATGCTAAAGCTATTGGTTGTCACTCAGTGATTTTGCTTATTATCTTCTAAAGACAACCAAGAAAACTGATTCTTAAGACAAGATGATAGTAATTATGTCTTCAGTTACTTGAGAATCTTACAACAGGACCATCATTGTGTTAATACTTACTTAACATGGTCAAAATGTATTCCTTAGTATAGTCTTTCAAGGTAGATTTATAAAATTTCCATTTTTTTATAGATTAGGAAAATGAAGTTAAAGTAGGTTAAATTACTTGTCTTAGTAATTTACACAACTACTAAACAGAATTGCTGTCAAAGTCAGAGCTCTTTCCAGTGTGATATGTACAGTATGATAGGAACTTAAAAAATACACGACAACATCTGGCCTTCACGTCTTATCATTCGTGTTTTATGACTCCTGACTCTTTATCCCACCTAGATTCTATTGTTACTCTAAAAAACAATTTCTTTCCTTCCTTCCTTTCTTTCTTTCTCTCTCTCTCTCTCTCTTTTTCTTTCTTTCTTTCTTTGCCTTTTAACCCATGTACCTTGTCTAGGGCCAACCCATCATGAATCTCAACCCCTCCATCACCCTCAGGGGCTCTCCATCAATTATCTCCCTTTGTTCTTGTATCTTCAACTCTCCCTCACTCTTTGCTCATTTCCATCAGCATTTCAACACACTCAAGTGTCTTCCTTCTTAAAATAAAAATGAAAAAGGCCCTCTCAATCCATGTCCCTTGGTAGACCTGTTTCCTTTATTCCATTTACAGTGAAACTTACTTACAAGCGTTGTCTCTGCTCCTTTTCTTCACTTCTGCACTCACCTCTCCTCATTCTTGCAGCTCTCTGGCCACCCCTTCAGAGAAACTGCTATGATCAATGTTACCAACAACATTGTTGTTAAAACTAGTAGTCTCTTCTCAGGCCTCAGCCATCACAATCTCTCAGTAATATTCACTACAGCTGACCACATCTTCCTTTTTGAAGCCCTCTCTTCCCTGGGTTTCCATGATACCACCCACTTCTTGTTCTTTTCGGTTGCTCCTTCATAGTCTATTGTGTAGGCTCCCATTTTCCAACTGATTCCTTAAATGTTGATACTTCCCTAAGGTTCTTCTCTTGTTGCACTTTAAACATTTTCCCTGAGAGAGCTCATCCTCACCCAAGGCCTCTATTTGTCATTTTACTGCCTCTGACTTCCAAATATTGATTAGTCAGCCCAGATCACCTTTTTATAGGTGACCAGGTGATCACACTTTTATAGAGTTTCATATCTATATAGCAACATTCCTAGGGTCTCCCACGCACCTCAAACTCATCAGATCCTTCTCCCACTTCCTTCCCCTGCTTCTTATCCCAGGTATATTTATCTACTCATTGACCAAACAGGAAATCTGGGTTTCACTTTTAAATTCTAACTGAGTAAATCACGAAGTCCCGTGATTTCTACTTCTTAAGTATATCCCAAATTTGTCTATTTCTCTGCATTTCTACTGCTACTCACTAAAGTCAGACCATATGTCAGCAGATCACCATGCCTCAAATTTTGCCCTCTTGAAATATATTTTCCACCTAGGCCAGAGTGATCTTTCTAGAAGAGAAAACGTGAGTACATTTTGATCGCCCTTAAAATTTCCCAAAGAAATAATTCTCAAGTTATTCCTCATTGTTCCTTTAATGAGCCAAATGCTAACAATACTCAGAAGGCAATTCAGAATCTAGTCCCAGCTTCTCCATTCTCACCTTTTGCAATTCTTCTGCATCTTCTTACATTCATCATATGAAATTTCTCTCTCCCCTCTGGGACTTTCCATATGCTATTCCCTTTGCCTGGAATGCTCACTTTCCTTCTGTTTCATTTACCAAAGTCCTACTCATCACTTAGGTCTCATCATTGGCATTATTTCCTCTAAGAAACTTCTGCGATGTTCTCTTCTGTCTCCTCAGTCTGGGCTCACTGCCCCTCTGACCTAAAACCACTCTCCTATTCCAGCACTGTCCACACCAAATCTTCATTATTGTTTACTTGTCTGTGTGACACGTTAGTTCAGAAACTCCCTTTTAAAGGCTGGTAATATATTTGATTTCAAAAAAAAAAAAAAACTTGCGTAGTCTCTGTACATAGCACAGAACATAGCACAAGATGATAAATACATAGTTTTTAAAATAAAGGAATGTTTCCCTAGGTTTCTCTACTGATATTGGGAAGCTTCCAGAAAAATATACAAAAGTTAAAGCAGTAGAAAAGGAATCTTAACTTTGCTTCATGGGAACAACTTTTTGTAGGTGAGGGTGGCATGTCAAATGGGACTGTAAGAACTGCCTTATGAAAGAATATCTGCCAGAGGGGAGTGGCTGCAGATCCTGGAGAAGTGGAGCCAGAGAAGGGGATGTGGTTTCTTCTTTCCACAGCTTCTGGTGAGGCTAATGGAGAAATGAACAGATCATCGAGTTTTTAAAATAATATCACTTCTGTTAGCTAGGGATGTGTGTGATTCTGAAAGGAAGAATTTATTACCCCTTTCATTTAAAGATTGAATTATGGGAACTTTAGTTCTAGGTGGAAAAATTGCCATCTGTATGCATGTCATACCTCAAAAATCACAGTGGAACTATGTATGGTCAATTCTGAATTAATAGATTCTAATTTGGCCATTCACACTGTGTGTATAGCATTGTCCAGAAGTGAGAATATTGAAAATTTTCAGGGCAGAAGGAAACTTTTATTTAAAAAAGCAAAACAAAACAAAAAACAGGCAAATGAATTTCAAAATAGAAACTAGTATTTTAAATTAATAAAACATTTTCCTTGTCAGCTTCTGAATAAAACCATGCATTTATTCTCATACTTAGAATTATTTTATGGTAATAGATGCTAAACACCACAATTAGAAGCACAGATATACTTGCTGATACTGTGATAAATAAAGCTAGTGATCAGTTTGGTTTTCTACAAGAGCACCCTAAAAAGAACTGGAGGGGTTTTTATAATTTATTAAACTAAGGAACAAAGGTATAGCTTTTACTCTTCAATAGGCTTTTTTGAGCAGTCTCAAAAGTGCTTGAGAAAAGACACTAGAAGAAATGTAAAATTCTCTATGAAAACTGGTTTAAAACTGAACTTCTGAAAAAAAAAGGAAACTAAAAAGTTCCATAAAATTGGTAGTAAAAGTGCTTCTAATAGCTAGAAATGTTTTATATTATTTAAATGGAATATTTAAGTTTAATGTTTAATTCTAAACACTAATGAACTACCCACTTAAGAAATTATAGATAGCCACAGTTGGGGATATTATGCAATGCTAGATACCTGAGCAGAATTTATAGGTATTATAGGTACAGCACCTTAGTACCATATTTGGACATCACAGGATCTTAGACGATGCTGTTGATGCTCTGACACCCCTCATAGAAGTATGTATGTAGATATATATATCTGTGAGTTTTGTATAAACACAATTCTACTATGATCTGTTACAAATAGCAAATTTTAAGGATAAAATATAATGAGAAGTATAGTACACTAAAATTCCCATTTTAAGGGCAATGCTTCTTGTTCTAGTGCAGACTCATCTCCTTCCCTTGTGCAAAGTAGATTTCCAGGTTTTGGTCTTGATCAGCTCAATCAGAATTACCAGCTGAGGGGCCTGAATCTGTCTTTTAAAAAGTGCTTTAGGTGATTCTGACGTGCAAATAGTGTGCAGCCTGGTGGTCCTGACCTCACGTCACCATTTTTTCTTACCTCTCGCAGGCTTTGGCTATCTGATGCTAGGCTTTCCTGCACCCTGGATCTCCCTTCGTTCCCCTGATAATTGTCCTACAGTGGCCCACCTTTCTGGTCCCAGGTCTATCTTAGCTCTTCTCTGTAAAGTGCCAGTCTCCGCTGTGGTCTATGAGTGTGTGAGCCATGGTTGGCCCTCTGCTGCTCTTCCCGCATCCACTCTTGGATGTTACAGGAAGTCCTCAGGGGACCTCAGCTTGCCAAGCCTTCCTTACCCTTCGTAGTCAGCCTGGAAAACTCACTTTGTTTTAGAATGTCTTTGTCTCTTTTGAGAACACTCCACTCCATGAATGGGCTGTGTGCCTGTAACAAGTGCCAACATCTGTGAGAGATTTCTAGATTTTGTCAATTCTCAGATATTTGGAGACCAATTTTTTCAAATCTCCAGGCTTCTTTAATGACTCTGTTGGATAACTAACAGAACTGACAACAAGAACACCCTGTGTGAAAGGCAAATGAAGCATCCTCTCAAATACAGGAACAGATAACACAGCTGAGAAAAGGTGCAGATTATACCAATGTTTATGATTGCTTCAATTTACAGATGATAGTAAAGGAGCATTAGGCCACTGGTGATATCTATATCAGCTCAGCTAGTCCGTGGAAAAGATGAAGTCACAAGAAAGGTAACAGGGGCAGGAAAGAAGACAAATAGAGGAAAACAACTGGAGGCAAAATTAGTATTTGTGTCACTGTGGCAACTGAGATAAATGATATTAAAACAAAGAGTGGGTATTGACAGCAGAAGAGAAGAGGCAGAAGGTG
Source organism: Pongo pygmaeus (assembly GCF_028885625.2). NCBI lineage: Eukaryota > Metazoa > Chordata > Mammalia > Primates > Hominidae > Pongo > Pongo pygmaeus. The sequence continues at coordinate 91,954,821 of NC_072384.2, forward strand.
AGAAATATCTCTTTGGTTTCATGGGGCAGGACAAATGGCCACCTGTGCTTCTAAATTGCAGGCCTTATGGACACAGAACATGCTCTTTAGACCAGAGTTTCCTGAGGGGAGCTCTGTTGATGCATGACTACTTCTGTAGCAGAATTCATGGGAAAAGGGGTTTCTGTAGTCAAATAAATTTGGGATAGAGTGGATTAAACCAAATTATATTGGTTTCTTTACTGCTGCTTTCCTCAGAGCCCTTAAAAGGCTAACTTACACTGTGAGATGCCAGGAGGGGACAAACATTATGTAGTGCTTCTAGACTCATTTCTCAATGGAACCTCCCTGCTCTTTGGAGGAGCATTTTGTGGGACTATTCCATCAGACGTCATTCTGGGAAACACTGCATTAGATTATGGCATCTCCAAATTTTTCACATCACCACACATACAGAAAAAAATAAATTGAGTTTTTGGTAAAAAGAGGACATTATAAGCCTTGGGGCTCTAGCCATCCAAGCCACCCAGAAGGCTAAGGTGGATCACTGCACTAACATACCTGTTACCTATTCAGGGCACACAAGAAAGTTTTGCACTAGATTATACCCTCTCTTTGGGCAAAGACTGTGTATTGTTTCCAGGTTTATATATATATATATGTTTGTGTATATATGTATGTATGTGTGTGTGTGTATAGCTAACGTTTAGAACAGAGACTGACACAAAGTGAGTGTTCAATATATAGAATGAATAAATGAATGAATATTATAGGCATAGGAGATATGTTTGGCAGCGACTTCTACCTCAGTGTGGTGGCTTTGAAAAAATAAATGCCTCTGGTTGTTTGCATCAGAGCCAGCTCATCACCACTTCAGTGAAATGTCCATAAAGGTACAATCAATCCCTACCTTAGGTGACAAGGTAAGGTGCAATATGGCAGAGAAGGCTTCTCAATAGAAAGTATATATTCCAGTGCAAAAAGACTAGGTGCATAGGTAAAAGCCGTATTTCCTATGTATTTCAGTCTCCTTCAGCAAAAGGTAAAAATACGCAGAGCAAAAATGTGTTGCTAATCATGAAAGACAAGAAGGATATCCATGAATGGTATGAAAGGTCAAGCATAAGCAAATGTTGATGGGTTTGTGTATGTCTCCTGAATGATGTCATGGCCCAGAAATGGCAATGAGAGAATTTATTGTGTAGATCTGAATTAATTTATAAATCTGGAGTACTGCCATTTGATGGTACCTGACCAAATTAGTGTAAGCGATTGTCATTGAAAGAGCCAGAAGGTATACCATCTCTTCTCATAGTCAAGAATCAGATAAAATTATTTAAAGAAACAAATGTAGCTGATTGTGGTATGAGTATTTCTGAAGGTGGGTTTGACATGTTAGATGAGCATTCTAAATAAAACTGGCAATAAAAAAGTCATGGAATCACTTTAAGAAAAATCACAGAATTTTATAGGTTTTGCTAAAAAATAACTTCCAAATCAGTATAAGCCCTGAAGAATTTAACGACTTTTAGTATTTCTCAATAATCTATTGGTACATGTCAGTGAATCAAATATCTTTGTGTTTAAACACAGTAAGACTGTCATTGAACATGATAATGCTGCCTAAAACTTTTAATGATGTGAAGATCCATGGTAGATTTCCATGTTGTCCCTCTATTTAACCTGTTAAAGAGAAACAATAATACCAATGAGCAAGTTTTTTTCATGCCCAGCATTACTTTTCCTATCAGCAAAATATTATATCTAGTGATTGGTAAAATAATAACCAATAGTTTATTGGTTACTGTCCTGGGTAGATCCGTGTTTACCCCAAACTCACATTCACCTGGAACCTCAGAATGTAATCTTATTTGGAAATAAGTAATTACTTAAAATGAGGTCATACTGGATGAGGGTGGGCCCCAAATCCATGACTGTGTCCTCAAGAGAAGGGCAAGTGAAGACGCACAAGCAGAAGGTCATATGAAAATGGCAGCAGACACTGGAGATGTGCCACTAAAACCAAAACATGCAGGAGCCACCAAAAGCTGGAACAGCCCAGGAAAAATTCTCCTTTTGAAACTTTAGAGAAAGTGTGGCCTAATACCTGAATTTCAGTCTTTTAGCCTCTAGAAATGTGAGATAATAAATTTCTGTAGTTTTAAGTCTCCTCATTCATGGTAATTTTGTTATGGCATCCCTAGAAAAAGTAGGGTTTGTAAATGGTTGGTAACCATTTACCAATCAATCAAATTCATATTGATAGAGTATATCTTTTAATAGTCCAAATGGAGTCAATGAAAGTGAGCTGAAAGATTGGTTTCGGCTAGGATGTGACCTGGAAAGTCTTGGTTTATTTATGTCTATTTTCCCAGCATAAATTATTAATGGTGTACTGTTTTACTCTCAAAAGTTTCCTACTTTGAATGATGAATTGTATGATCACCTTAGCTTAAGCTTAAGTTGAAGTGCCTGTGATTCATTGCATTTGCATCCCCCAAATTATGTTTTTAAGAGCTGATGTGTAGCTAAGATTCATTTTTTTTTTCTTCCCAGTTTTGAACAACTGACTTGCTTCTGGCACTTCCTTAATTTCTAGTCAGTGATAACTGGAGTGCAAAAAACTACTTTAGAAACAGTTAAGGATCCGGTGTGAGTCTAAACAATTTACTTCCACATGGACATCATTTAGGGCTGGAGATTAGTTATTAACTAAATGGTACCTTGTGATCTTACAGTGTTAGTTTACCTTTTAACAGGTTTAACACCCTCCAGGGATATAATTACACTCCTTTCTAAGTACATGGTTAACCACTCAAGAAATCAATAGGTGTTACAAAACATGTACAAATTTGAATTTGGAGAGAGTCAAACTTCTATCTTGTTCCTAGAAGTAAAATGGCTAACATTTAGAATTGGGCTTATAGGGAACCATTTATTTTGAAATAGAAAAAGCACAAAATAGGTATGTTCAGAGTTGGGTGCAAAATATGACATTGATAAATCAAACAGAGCCCCTCATTTTTGCTTTGATTGATGTTGTCAATAGCAACCCACAACTTTTGGTTCTTGATGTGTGACTATGTAGCCCCCTGGATCCAGAGAAGGTAACAAACATGTTTTCTCTCATGAGGTTTCTAAATTTACTGGAGCTTGATCCTACTTACACCTAATTAATTCATCAATAATATTCATTCATTTAAAATATTGATGGTTTCCTTCTGTGTGTTAAATACTACAGGTATAGTATGTACAGTGGTGAATTAAATAGACAGTTTCTCTCTGGAAGAGCGTGCATATTAGAGAGTGAGATAGGCAATAGATAAAAACAAAAATCAACATCTAAATTAGAAATGTCACAGGAAAAAATAGGGTGCTCAGATACAGAATAGTAGCGTGGGATACTAGAGAGGTGATAAAAGTCATATTGAGGAAAGGAAGGATGAGAAAGAGCTGGTCAGAGATAGCCCAGGAAGAGCTTCTGACTGAGTGAACACAGAAAGACAAATGCAGGAAAGAGGTATTCCAGGAAACAGCCTTGTGGCTAGAATGGAGAATGTGCCAGCTATGGTGGAGAGAGGGATAAAATGAAGTTGGAGAGGTCAGTGAGATCCTTACTATACACGAAGCTAAGAAGTATTGCGTTAGTTTTTTTTTTTTTTTTTTAGACCGAGTCTCACTCTGTTGCCCAGGCTGGAGTGCAGTGGTGCAATCTTGGCTCACTGCAACCTCCGCCTCCCGGGTTCAAGTGATTCTCCTGCCTCAGCCTCCCGAATAGCTGGGATTACAGGCACCCACCATCATGCCCAGCTTTTTTTTTGTTTTTTGTTTTGTATTTTTGTAGAGATGGGGTTTCACCATGTTGTCCATGCTGGTCTTGAACTCCTGACCTCAGGTGATCCGCCCACCTCAGCCTCCCAAAGTGTTGGGATTACAGGCATGAACCACTGTGCCTGACCTAGTTTAAAGATCAATGGGAAAGCATTTGGGTAGTTTCGAGCACATCTGTCTGTTACTAAAAATGGATCATTAAGGGAACACAGAGGAAGCGGGGAGAGCAAACAGGAGACCAGTACAGTGGTGTGGGAGAAAGACAATGTCCCAGTCTTCAACTTGGGTAGTAGCAATGGAAGAAGGGAAAAAATTACTTTTATTTCCCTTGTACCTTACAGGTGGATTGAATATGACCTGTTTATGTATTGCAAAATGGTAGGAACAATTCCAAGATGATGCAGTTTTTGGCTAAAACATCTTGGTAGTGCTATTTTGTACAATGCGAAAAATGAGAAGAAACATCTAAGCTCCAATGTATAAACATGACAGATATCCCTTATTATGATTTTTGAGATTACATTGAAAATTCTATGTTTATATTTGGGTATGTCTACAGTAGAATTGATGTTAACTGGAAAGAATCCATAGTTTAGTGGAAAATTATTAAGGGGTGAACTAGCTACTAAATAATAGTAAGATACTGTATGATTAAGAAATGAAAACTTACAGCTAGGTGATATTTAAAGTAGGAGGAAGGACATTTGTAATTGTCTATGAAGAATTTGGGGATGTAAATTTAAAGGCAAGATAAGTAAATCATGAAGTGAAAGGAAAAAATTAGACTATGCAGAAACATCAGTGAGAAATGCTTTTAAGCAAAACTTTGCTTTCTTTTTGAAAAATTTATCACAAGAAAATAAGAGTTCTTTTAAGACAAAAAGTTCATAGATTTGGTCTCTTCAATGTCCATTATATAACATAGGTTTTCTACTTGCCAAAAGATTATTAAATAATATTATTATTTTATAATCATATAGTGACTTAAAATTTTGTTTTTGTAGCTCTTATTTTGTTTGAGACTGCAACACTCCTAAGAGGTATGTAAGTTTAAGAACATGAATACATATTTATATATATGTGTGTGTATATACACATACACACACATGCATATATACACATATGCACATATATACCTATACATGCATACATATATATTTATGTGTTTGTGTATAGATACGGTTTTTTCTTTGATAAAGTAGGAGCTTGAGGTCAGAAATATTCAGTGAATCTCTAATGTCATGAGAGGGCTAAAGGCAGAGAACTCCAGAAGCCATGTGTGTCTCCTAAAAATCTACTTTAAAATAGATTTAGGTTTAGAGAAAAGTTACAAAGATAGTGACATGGTTTGGCTGTGTCCCCACCCAAATCTCATTTTGAACTGTAGTTCCCATAATCCCCACATGTCTGTCGTGGAAGGGATCCAGTGGGAGGTAATTGAATCATGGGGGCAGTTACCTCTATGCTGTTCTCATGATAGTGAGTTCTCAAAAGATCTGATGGTTTTATAAGGTGTTTTTCCCCACCTTCACTCTGCACTTCTCCTTGCTGTCACCATGTGAAGAAGGATGTGTCTGCTTTCCCTTCCACCATGATTGTAAGTTTCCTGAGGCCTCCCCAGCCCTGCAGATCTGTGAGTCAATTAAACCCCTTTCCTTTATAAATTATCCAATCTTGGGTATGTCTTTATTAGCAGAATGAGAATGGACTAATACTCAGAAAGTACAGAGAATTATTACATACTCATGCCCAATTTTTCTGTGTGTTCTCATTTTTAATCTGGTGTTTTCTTCACAATTTTTCAATAGTAAATAATTGTCTTAGAGTTGTACATGTAGAGTTAGAAGAAAAATGAAAGAGTCAGTCATCTGGATAATTCCAGATCAGAAAACAATTTTGTGTGAAAGCTATAGATAATTGAGACAGATTTTTTTTTTTTGTGGCCTGGAGAGATTCCTATGATTTCCTTCTTCTTTCATTTGAGTCTGTAGGTATAGTCATAACTATAGGTGTTTTGCATACTACTATAATAGGAAACTGTATATCATTCAATGTGAAGAATGTGGGTTTTTTTGGAGGACTAAATTGCTTGGTTCTATATATCTTTTTCTTAAAAATAAAGTATATTGGCTTTTTGCTATAAAAGCAATTCACATTGATTTGAGAATAGTAGAAAATATAGATAGGAAAAGAACAAAAGAAAGTACTGAAAGTTCACAACCTAAAGAAGGCCAAAATCAAAATTTTATTTATTTACATCTGGTCTTTTTACTATGTATATATTTTGGATCTGTTTGCTTAGTTTATGCAAATGGCATTCTTTTTTATGTTTCTTTATTTTTTTTAATTGTAAGCTTAATTTCCAGCCAGGTCTATAAAAGCTGCTCTAAAATATCAGGGAAATTAATGTTCAGTGTGGGTCATTGTAAGTAGGCCATTTAGTCTATCTGGAGAAGAACTGTAGTTTTTGGAAGTCCACTTATTATGTTAGTTGGCCAGTGGTTAATGGTGCAGAGAAAATTTAAGATACTATCAATTGGAAAGAATATGGTAGAGACTTTCAAAGAGTAATGTAGTAGCTCATATATCAAGAGCCTCAAGCACAAAGACTCAAGTTACAAAGAGATTAATTATAACATCATCCAAAATGGTAAAAAATGGGAAATTACCTAAATTTTCCACAACAGTATAATGGTTAAATAAATTATATTACAACAAAATGATAAAATGTTATTTAAATAGAAAAAAATCATGAAGAATTTTGATGACATAGAAAATGAGAAGGATGCTAATTAAAAAAAATATAGGAAATATAAAAAACTAGAAGGAAATTCACCAAAATTTGACAGTGATTATTTATTTATAGGTAGTAGAGATAACTATAATAATTGAAAAATGAAGGACATCAGGTGATTTTTTTCTTTTTCTTCTTCTTTTTTTTTTTGCCTAAAAAGGGATGGTCAAGTTTTTGAATTTAAGATTTTATTCTCACTTCGTCTGTTTAGATTTGTTATATCAGAGCCTTTCTTTACTTATTAACAATCTCTTGTAGTAAAAATGTGTAATCTGATTTCCCTCAACTTTCTCCAAACTCAAATATCTACAAATCACCTTCATGTCTTCATACTATTTTGGAAAATAGTTTCTCCAGTTCTCAAATGTTACTGAGTGTATTTCCATGTCCCAGGAGCTTGGCAATTTTTTTCTATCATAATTGGTAGTACCAGGAATGGGCTAATTGCCTTTGGAGGTCAGAACTCCTTTCGTATTTTTATTTTTTTGTTGGTCTTGGGTCACTAGAAGGAACTGTTACCGTGTCCTGGCTGTGGCTAGCAGTGACAAGACTGTCTTTTAAGGGCACTGCCAGGCTTAATTGCATCCAATATAGGGATCTTCATCTGAGATTTGGAACAGTGAATCTTCCATGCCAATTAAAGATGAGTTTAATATAGAGAATATGAAGTATGCCTAGCAGAGGAACAGTTTTACAGAGCCTCAGGATCCCATCTGCCTTTCTACAACACAGAATTGGACCCATACAAGCCCTTTATCATCTCTTCAAGCTAGGACATTCCAAAGAAACCAGGAGCAAAATATGAGCATGGAGAGCTTTAGGCATATTCATTTCTCTCTTATTCTCTAAATATTTCTCAGTGTTTTCTAAAGGATTCTGAACATAAGGTATGTTTGCTGTTTGTCTCACAACACATAATTGATATGTTATCTGAGTCAAATAGTTTGGTAATTGACAGTGAATTTTGCAATACTGAAAATAATCTCACTTCTTATACAAATAAAGAGTAATTGTGTCAAATTGAGTTTGAAAGCCAGTGCCTCTGCCTATTAGTTATGGGGCCCAAATCAAGTCAAATACTCCTCTGTAGACATTTCCTCATCTGTGAAATGGGGATAATCATAGTATTTGCCTTACAGGTTTATTATGAGGAATACATGAGAGGATCCATATAAAACCCTCAGCAAAAGAGCTGGCAAATAATCAGCACTTTATAAATGTTTTAGTTGTTATTAGTCATTAGAATCACATCTTCATACTCTTATTTTCAAACAAAAAGGAACCATTGAGAAGGAAGAAATGGACATAGACATACATTTTCTCTGTGCCTTTCAGGTCACTTTGGCTTTGTTTTTATGGGATATCCATCTGTGGAGAAATGCCCTGGCTTACATTTACAAGGGTCATTCAGCAGAAGGAAAAGTGCAGACTGTGGAACAGAGGGCTTAGTCATTTATTATTGTTAATGGTCTTTTGGCAATTTCCTTCATTCCTCATCTAGAAAGAAAGAGTCTGAAAAGCAAACAGGCAAATACAATGCAGTGTGATGACTGGGAAGAGATAGGAGGCCCATGTTGCACACAACAGGACTTAGGCCCAGACTCCAGGTGGAAGGTGGGGAGTGAAGACCTCCATTTAAAACAAGTGAAATAACAGAACTTACCTGTACACACTTATGAAGTAATAAGATCACAGGCTTGGGAGTTTGAATGTCTTGGTTCAAATCCTATTTTCTTTTGTTTTCCTTTGTTCCTATCTGTGATCGCAGGCAACTTATTAACCTTTATGCCTGTCTGGCACACAGTAAGTACTCAATAAACTATAGCTATTTTAAACTAATGTGTGTCATGAGTAAAAGAGTTCTAAATGTAAAGTATTTGTTTAGCAAAGTGCCTGGCACACAGTAAGTGCTTAATAAATGAAAGTGGCTGTTATATTATTGTCATTCTCAGAGGAAGGCTATCGGAAGCCGATACATGAAATATGAACATGAATTAGCCAAAGACAAAAGCAGAAGAGTATTCCATGCTGGACCAATAGACACAAAAAACTTAGATGGGAGAGAGAGCATGGCTTGTGGGGGAACTAGTTGTGCCTAGAGCAGGCTAGAGGGCATGGATTGAGGAGTGTGGTCCATGCCATAGGAGCTATTGTACAGTCCCGCTGCAAAGGCGGCACCCACTAACCATCACCTGCTATGCTCTCACCTATGGGCAGTCCCACTGCCAGGCTTGTTTTAGCCTCTGAGCGTGTGTCATTGCTGGCATTTTGTGGAAGATAGTCAATTGTATTCAGTAATGAATGTTTTTTTAAAGGCCTGCATAGTTGAAGGAGCTCTAGACAGAAGCCGGGGAGAAGATTACAGGGTCAGTAAAGATACACTTCGTTTTGACAATTTACAAAGGAAACAAAAGCCATGGTGTGTCTATTGCTAATAAAATAATCTCTCCTTCCATGAAATCTTATAAAAGAAATGGATTTTTTGTCTTGACAAAATAAATATATATCAGGTTTAGGTCATTTCTCAAACTAAAGGCAATATTAAAAGTGTAATTTGAATTACTTATTAATAACAACAAATCTTATGACTTGAAGTATATCTCATCTCTTAGAAACAGAGTTGCTGACTCAATGTGATCTATTCTGATGGAAACAAGTTTGTTATAATAAGATAATATGCATATTCCTCTTTTCAAAAATAACTTTATGTTTTTATGTTTGATGGAATGATGAGATTCTGTAATACACTGGAAAAAATGCATGGTATTCATTCATTGTGGCGGTATATCATAATTACTCAGCTTTTCTTTATCATTAATAACAGAAGATTGTGAATAAAAACATACTAATATCCACCAGATGTTCAGAAAAACATAAATATCCCCACATGTCAGCACTTTTAGCAGAAACTCAACAAAATTTTCTCTACTTCTTTTTTCCTTTTTTAGTTTCCTGAACATGTCCTTTTGATACGATATTTTTAATCCTCATTAGGGATTTGTTTGGGTTCCTTTAATATCTGCCACAAGAGACTGTATGGTTTCGGATGTAGCCAATATGCATCTTGCTACCTTTTCCCTGTTACTCAATTTATCGAGAGGCAGGCTGGTATAATGGAAAGCGATCGGCCAGCTTTGTGGTCAAAGAGATCTCAGTTTATACATACTCTCAGCTTCTTAAATAGCTGGGTGACCTTGGACAAATTGCTTAATCTTTCTGAGCCTAAATTTCTTTATCTTTGTAATGGTGATAATAATTCTTTCATTGAAAGGTCATTTCAAAGAGAAGCACTAATAAAAGTGCCAAGCATTCAGCCCTATTCAAAAAAAAAAAAAAAAAAAGCAATTATATTGATCTATCTGAAGACCACCCTGATTTCTTGCTTTCCTTTGACTATTGAATTTTCCTTTTTCTTCCCCACTGATACCTGAAGCTTACTGAAATGTCTTTTTCTCTAAAATACAAGTATTTCCCTTCAGTTATCATTCTAGAAGCTTATTTTCTCAGCCTGAGCTCCCTTATAAATATGCTGTATAAGGGCCAGGGCAGGCTTTGTTACGCTTTTTAGCACCTAAAATGAAATTGTGGTGCAGGCACCCCTGGTAGATTGCAGTCAGCTCCTCCTGGTGGGGAAACATAACTCCCACATGGACTGCGTGAAATGGTCAGTAAAAATTACATAAAATAATTTATTAAGATTTTTTTCTTCTTATGGTGAATTCCATAGCCTCAACTTGGAAAGCAGCAAATGGCCTATTGTAAAAATAATACCAGGGCACCTGGTCTCCAGGAATGGGCTGCCTATTCAAGTGAGGGCAATTAACTCCTCCAGGAGCTGGGAGAACCATACAATGTAGGAAAAATATAATTTATTGAATGGTACTCTGGTCTTCTGGAGGAAAAATTCATTTAATACAAAGGAGTTATTTATCCCTATATGGTAGTTTACACATTATGGTTTACCGGAGAAATTTTCCCAAAGTGACCGTCTTGTATATGGGTAATGAAACAAATATGAAATAGGAAAGAGGTAAAAATTAAATCTTTTCTTCTTTTGGCTTAACCTTTAGGACCCCACCTGAAAAACAATTCTGGCATAGAGGCTAAGTGTAGGAGACCTCATGAAGTCTTTGGTTTTCATGTCACTGTTTAGAAAGCACGCAAATACTTGATAGGAAGTTGTCAATTTTTTGATCTGTGAATCCCTTTTCTTCTAGCTGATTCATTTCTATTGCCATTCAAGCACTGTGGGATTTGATTTCATTTAGGTTTGGATTTTGGCCAGGTGGTCTTTGACCTGGAGTGCCACAACTGTATTAAGAGGTAGTAAAGATGTGCTTTTCCATGTCTTGAGTCACTGCTATTCTATTAGTTTACTTTACTTTGATAGAGAAATTGGCTAATGCTATATAAACTCTCCCCTTCCCTGGAATTCAGAGAGCAGCTTATTTATATGTAGATGTGGCTATATGACATTTTCAAATGCCATACATTTGCATATGAAGGTCTCTTTCTTCCCCTCTCAGTAAACAGGCTGTGCTATTACTTCCAAAGCAATGTTTGGAATTATATTTTCTATACAAGTTCTTCCTTAAAATGTTTTTTAAATGCCCAGTAGAGATAAAAAAAAATTAAACCTTTTAACTAGGATCCATTTTGTCAGGAGTAAAAATTTTTAATTTATGATGAATATATATATGTATATATATGCTAAAACATATATAGATGCTAAAACATATATATATATATATGTTTTAGCACCTGTATGTGGCTTTGCATTATAAGTTGGTTAAATAATATTAGTATGGTTAGAATTTCTTAAGAAGAAAGCAGAGGTATTAATTTGGTATGGAGCTTCCTTTAAAATTTTATGTAGTTTGGTTTCTAGAGAGGTAGCTCTCAGTCTTACTTATTTACTCAACAAATAATTATTGAGAGTCTGCTATTTGTCAGGCATTCTTTTAGGCACTGCATTTACAGTGAGGAGCAAGACAAATTCCCTGCACTCATGGAGTTTCTATTACGAGAAAAGATGACATAAAATAAAAAGGTAAAAACACAAATACATAAATAAATCTGCTCACATTAAACGCAGTGAAGAAAATAATACACTATTGGCAGAGAGAATGCATGGAGTGACATGGACAGGAAAGAGAGTGGTCCAGCAGCCCTACCCTGGAAGGTGTGAAGGGCAGGCCGGGAGACGATGAGGAAGCACATCTTTGTGAGCACAGAAAACAGCCAGGGCAAATTGTAAGTGTTAGGCCCCACTGTACAGAAAAATAAGTGTTGCAACAGGAAGAACATTTTAAAATACAACTCTCACAGTGAAATCATTATTCATCTGACATTAAAGAAAAACATGAAGCAAGAAGAAAGGAAGAAAACAAAGGAGAAAGAAGCTAATGAGTGTTTTCACAATTTCCATCTGCTTCTAGGGCTTCTTGTTATTTGCCTGATGGTTACCCAGGTATTTATTTGGTCATCTTTGCATTTCCTCCACTTGAATTCCCTGCTGCCCCCAGCGTCTGCCTCTACTTGAGGGTTACCACATGATCATTTCCATGCCCTCTTCTCTCCAGACCTCCAGTCATCTATGTTGATGAAGACATCAGCATAGAAATGAACATATTCCCTATTTGGCCCCGAGTCCTACTCTTCCTGATACTTTTTTCCCTATCTTAGGGAATGGAACTGTCATTCATCTAGGCAGCCAGATGAACCAGGAACCTTCATATTTTCCCTGACTTTCCACTTCTCTTTGCCTGGTCAGTTAGCAAATCTGGTAACCTCTTATCTCCTAAATCCACCTAAAATCTATGTATTTCTCTCTGTTGCTACCATTATCCACAACACTCATTCTTCATTGTTATGACCGTAGTCTTCTAATTAATCTTGCCTAATGTTCCTTCCCTCTCTAGCCTGTTCTTCACTCTGCTGCCAGGTTTTTTTTTTTTTTAAATAAAAAATACGACACTATTTAAAATACCTTAGTGACTCCCCTGTTGAGCAGAAGATAAATTTTAATTTCTATTGCAAATGAGGAAAGAGACTTAATTGAAGCAACAAACTACTACTCTCACTTAGCTCCAGTTGCTCCACTTTTTCATTCCATGCTTTAGCCATGAAACTATTTGTCATTCCCTAGACATTCCCACTCACTGAAGCCTCTTTGCCTTTTAAATGTTGTTCCCTATGTGTATAACATTTTTTCTCTTCTCTGCCAGGTACACTCAATGCTAACACTACCATTTTCTGAAACACTCTTGACTTCTCTTGTTGCCAGTTGTAGTTACACACATCAGCTTGAATCTCTGTTCTATTGCATCAACATTTCTGAGCTATGCTTTCCTCATTATACCTGATCCCCAGGCAGGTTGTGAAGAGACGAGATAGCGTGTTGTATATATAATGCATGACACAAAGTAAATGCAAAATAAATGTGTTTCTATTATTTCTACTTTAGCATTCTTAATGCTTTATTTTCTATTTACCATAAAAGTTATTTGAATAATTATAATTTAGCATATGTGTACTTGTTTGAGTAACATGGGTTTCTGAATATAAAGTTAGAGAGAGAAGCTTGGGTGTAGTTTGCCCCTGAATTTTCTTATTTCCAAAAAGTCATAACAAATATTACCAGCATCGGTAATACATTTATCAATCCTCATAAGGAAATTACTAATTAAAATTCTGATCCCAAGTAGCTAATTAAATCATAAGCTCCCTAAGCCCCTTCATCTTCCACATGAATAGATTTTGTAGGTCTTAGGTTGCTTTGTTATGTCTGCCACTTTGAAGTCCTGGATACCAGCAAGCCTAAGAACCAGGACATGTGACTTTATGAATGTCACAGTTAAACTCAAGTCACTTGATACTGTCTGAAAATCACTGGTACTTTTCTAGGCTTACAATTTATCATTTTGATGGTTTGGGCCAGCAACGTTGACTATAGCAACAATTCTGAAGAGACACTGAATTTGCTACCCATTTTCAGGATTCTACCATATTTATGCAAATTCTGGGAAAAGTCATTATTTAGCAAGGACTGAGCACTTCAGTCCATGGCTTTATGTGTCATTATTGTACAAATTAATAGAAAGGCTATTATATGAAACAGACATTAGAGATTATCTATCTAAGATCTGTAATTTACAGATAAGAAAACGAAGACTCATGGAGGTTATGGTCAAATGCAATACCTAATACAGGTCTTCCTGAGGATTAGTGTATAGCAACAACTAGAACCAAGGGTGCATTAAATCTCAGTTCTGAGATTTTCCCATCTACATGGAAATGCCTCACTTCCAAGATATTATAACCTGTTTCATAGGTGTTAGCACAAGACAATGAAAACAGGCGGAAAAAAAAAAAAAGTCGAAGAGCATGGAGAAAGTTATACTAGTTTCAAAGTTACATTAGATGTAAAATACAAACGTTAGAAAGTGACTTGACACCAGTGAACAAATTTGACTAGCTAGTTTTAGGAGTTATGAGTTTTATACTAAGAATAAGAGATGAGACATACCAAGATATTGCTTGAGTTTCTCATGCTAAATCATATTTTTCTATCAAATTTCCATTTCATTTTAAATTTTGAATATAACATAATATTACTAGGCATTTGAGTATGTACAGTTTTATCAGAACAGCTCTTCTTTAACTCCTTAATTTTAAAGGTTTTGTTTATTTGTAAGGTGTGTTTTTAACCTCTTAGAACAATTTCCCAAGATAGAAATGTGGATTTTATAATAAAAGTCATTAGAAACAATAATTCATTTACCAGAAATAAGATTGAGGTGGAGCTTGCAGTAGAAATGGGAGCCCGAAATGTCTGCATATTCTATTAAGCATGAGGGGACACCGAGTGTAGCAATTTATTGGTGGGAACTCTGGCCTCCAGTAGGATTCTACTGTCTCCTATTTGACAGTTTCAAAAACATCCTACACTCTAATGCTTTAAAAACACAATGCAAAAGAGGAATGACCAATAATAGACATTGGTAGATCAGGATAATATTACAAATTGGATGAACTGACAGGCAGGTGGTGAATAATTTTAACATGACCCTAAAAATAGTGGAAGGATGTTTGCACATTGACACTTCTCTAAAGGCAGATGGATATGCATGACCTGAGTTTTTAGACAGGTGTCAGGAATATTGATGGGTAGTACAAGGATGATCATTTTCTTGGCACTGTTGCAGTAGACAGTTTGCATGATTAATGATGCATCTTAGCCTTTTTTTTTTTCTCCTGGGGCAAAAAGGGATATGAACCTTTGTTACTCCAAGGAATGTAAGAATTTTGCCTGAAGGCTAAGGCAGGGGAACTTTAGTCACCTAAAAGCACCATATGCTTTCTACAGGTGATGAAATAGTGGTAAAATATACAAGTGCTCTTGACATATAAGATGACAGTGCCTGGTAGAATGATTATAACATGCCTCTTATTAAGAGGGTCTACCCCAGGGCATAGGAGCCTTGCACAGCTCTGAAGTACAGAGCCCAGTAAACCTGGGCTCTGACAAAAGTGACAGCAAACTGTGGCTTTGGGATACAGCTGAACACATACAATGTTTGAATGAATATTAAGAACCACTCAAAGGAAACAGAACAGGAATAAAGCAGGAAATAAGAGGTGAGATCATCTGCCTAATGTTTATATTCATTTCAAGTTTTTAGAGACAATTTTCTGATTCAAATCAATTCAACATTGTTTCTAAATGGTGAATCCAGTGAGAAAGAACTTTTCTTTTCCAAGAATAATATTGTTTGCTCAGCTTTTTAAAATGTCACATACAGCAATGAATGAACTATGCTATTTCAAGGCTCAAAATGTAATACAAAGTTGAATAATGGTTTGTAGATGTATTCTGCTAAACCCTAGTAGTCCATCTGCTGAAAATATTATGTTAATTAAAGGTAATATAAGCTATGGAGGTAAACTTCGTAAGTTCTTTTTGTCTTTTATTTTTCTTTTTAAAGTAATAAAGGGCACTCTTGGAAATCAAGTCCAGTGAAAAAATTTTGTTAATTAAAAAAAATGAATTTCCTTTTTATACAAGGGATATTAGCTATTGGATTAGGTGATCAAGAAAACTTAGAAAATCTGTTTTTCCAAAGTTAGTTAATCTAAGTTTCTCCAAATAAATTTAAAAACAGGATAAAGTCTCATATATATGATGGGAGGGGTTAGAATTTAATCGTCATGAACCCCAGTAACTACATTGGTGACTTCCTTACTTTCTGTTTACCCAGAGAGAGAACAAGAGCTACAACTTAAAATCCTTCCTTTGATGATACTAGAAAAGTTTATGTTTCTATTGATTGAGAAAAAAAACTCAATGAAATCCCTGAAATGAAGGAATGAAGTGTAGTAATGATGGGGTTTGTAACATGCTCTTAACATTTTAAACTCATAAATTTAATGGGCATTACTATTACATTCAAATTATATAATAGATTTCTCTTCTAAGGCTAAATAATATCATCTTAGACTAACATAGTATACTTTGTGCACACATTCTGAAACATTCTAAACATGTTGAGCCCAATAAACTAGTCCATTAGTTAGAAACACATTAGGGGAGGGGAAAAAAACTCATTGTAATAATATGAACAGTTGCTCCAAAGAGCCCTTATGCTTTTGGGAAATGGAGTTTGAATGAGATTTAAGCCAATCAGTGGGGAACAGAACTACTTGGAGCATAAATTTGAAGCTTTATATATATATATTAACATATATCAAAAAAGACAGAGTCCATCATCCTTATCATCTAATTTTTAAAAATATTACCCAGTTAATATACTGATACACAAAAATGGGAAAATAAAAATGTAGAATTTAAAAATCTTCAGTCTGAATTTTGTTAAGATTAGATCAAATTATGCTATCCAAATGAAACAATTACTTCTATCTAGAAAATACAAATTTGATGACAATATGAAAAACACTTAGAATGAGGCATATCCATATCCTAAATCTTTGTCAATAATAATCTCTTACAATTCCATAGTGAGTTATATCTCAGTAGGAACTAACAAATCACATATAGAATAACATTCACAAAATAGATTATAAATAATTGTATATTATTTCACCAGTCTGTATCAGAGGGATTTACCACAGTTTTTCTTTTAATGACTTTTAGCATAAAACTAGTGAAGATAAAAAACAAAACAACTGTTCCATCTTTCAGAGATAGTCTGTTTTCACAAGACACTGTAAGTTTTCTGAAACATTAACACAAATTTATCAATTTATTAACCAACTCCTCCTTCTGAGATATTTTTCCCAGTGAAAGAGCAATGGTGCACATACTGTATGAATAGGTAGTAGTGTAATCTAAGACAGAAAATAACATTGCTGTGAAAGTTATTCATTTGTTTCAATTATTGTGGCAAAGGCTTGCTCGTTTATCATTTTCTGTTGTCTTTGCTATTTTTTCAAGCTGTCTTTTTAAACAGATATCCTCACTGTCCTTGTTGCAAGACCAATAACTTTATTTCAGTAGTTAAGACAGCACACCAATACAGTCAGGTCTATTCCTGTTCCAAGGAGGGTCTGTTACTGGGAGCCACCTAACAGTATTGCACATTCCTGTCCTTCCCAGAAGAATGTGACACAGTGTAGCTGGGTACTAAGTTGCCATTTAAGAACCTCTTCAGGTTCCCCGTCTCCTTGAGCTATGAAAGTTTTCATGAACACTTCAGTTTTAATGGCATACCAAACATTTTGTTCCATCAACAACACAACAGTTTTAAAAATTGCCATTGAGTGTTTTAATAGAATTTAGCCAGTTGGTTTTAAATATATTTCTATGAGCCAAGGCTTACAAAAATGTATAAAGAGGAAGTGCCCAGATAAAAAGAAGCTTTGAAATGGTTGCTATTGCCTCCTTAAAAATCATCATTAAACAATCTTTCAAACAGTCAGTGTTTGGCTCAGTAATTTAGTCAAAATTTATAAGAAGTAGCTAGAATGAACAAAAGGATGACATGGCTTTGAACAGAAGAAAAGCAGGGACCCAAGTTATGCAAATACTAGTTAGGAATACTGAATAAGATAAGCGATCCAATTATGTCTATGAGACTTTCCTCAATAACCTATAACTAAAAGAAAAACAACTTCTTTAGCCAGATGAATTTTCATCATTCTAATGAGCCTTTGTAGAGACAGATATTGCCTCTTATTTGTGAAACCTCACATTTCTATTTTGGGACAACTATCTTTTTTTTTTTTTTAAGTGGGGCCGAGTGTGGTAGCTCACGCCTGTAATCCCAGCACTTTGGGAGGCCAACGTGGGTAGATCACGAGGTCAGGAGTTTGAGACCAGCCTGACCAACATGGTGAAACCATGTCTCTACTAAAAATACAAAAATTAGCCAGGCAAGGTGGCGCGTGCCTGCAATCCCAGCTACTCAGGAGGCGGAGGCAGGAGAATCGCTAGAACTGGGGAAGCAGAGGTTGCAGTGAGCTGACATGGTGCCACTGCACTCCAGGCTGGGCGACAGAGTGAGACTCCATCTCAAAACAAACAAACAAAAAAAGTGGGTAGATGTGTGTGTTTGAAGCAGCAAGATGAAAAGGACCTTGGACTAAGCTTGTGATCTTCATTCTGGGATTTTATCTTCTTTTGGGGAACGGGAGAATTCAGGAATGATTAGGCAGGCCAACTCTGGACTCCACAATACCTCCTAACTTCTAGACCTCATCTAATATGTACTTTCCCCTAATCTCTAGCACCAAAAAGCAGGATTTTAAACACAACATGATTGACATTCTGGTTGGATAATGTTGTCCTGTGCATTGTAGGATGTATAGCCGTATATCTGGCCTCCACCCACTAGATACCAGTAGTACGTACCCCTGCCCCTTCCCCAGACAATCAAAAATTTCCCCAGATAATGCCAGTGTCCCCTGAATGGGAGGTGGGAGGGAAGTGAGGAGGAGGAAGGTTGGTAGAGGCAAAATTGAGAACTGCTGCCATGAGGTGATGGTCAACAGTTTTCCCTCAATCCTGATTTCTGAACTAAAGCTATATACTTTGTTATAGACCTCAAAAGTTGGAAAGACAACATCATAATCTTACTTTCTTTTTACTTTTTTTTTTTTTTTTTGAGACAGAGTCTCACTCTGTTATCCAGGCTGGAGTGCAGTGGCATGATCTTAGCTCACTGCAGACTTGGCCTCTGGAGCTCAAGCTATCCTATCACTTTAGCCTCCTGAATAGCTGGGACTACAGGCACATGCCACCACACCCAGCTAATTTTTGTATTTTTTGTAGAGACAGGATTTCACCATGTTGCCCAGGCTGGTTAATCTTATTTTCAAATGTTACTGATGAGAAAACAGGTTCTGAGAGGCTAAGTAACTAAATTTAGATGAATTAGAATAAAGATGAGACTAAGTCAAAAGTTCTGCATCCTACTCCAAGCTCTTTCTCCTACAAAATGCTATTTGTAAGTCATTGGCTCTAAAATCCAGGTGAAATTAAAAATATGATTATCCATGTCATTGGAGAATAGCCTTGTAGAGAATCCAAAACAACAGATAACACACATATAATTTCTATGTGATTTTGGAATGAACTAAAATGAGCCTATTCCAGTGGTATTATTTTCCTGATGATTATAATGATGATGATAATCATGATTATAATGAAGATGATAATGGTTTTCTTAGGATAACATTACAATTAGCTGTGTTTCCTGAGTATATATCAATTCATGGCTAAGATGAACAGCTCAGAAGTATGCTAAGCTGCAGAAAACAACCATCTTCAATATTAGAATGTAGCACTGACAATCTACTTAGATACATAAGCATTAATAGTTGCCTATCACTGTTGATGGAATGTTAGGCTTACTCTTAATTTTTCTACATATAGAAGACAATGTGGAGACTTTATTAAATCCACCTTACAGATAAGTTTCCCTGGTCTGCCTGTTGGTTGTTTCTCATGCTTCTATAGCTATATTTCATTAAAAATCAAAAATCAATAACAAAGGCTTATGTGCCAGCTGTAGGGAATGAGTGAGTGGCTAGGGGTGTGAGGATAGCTCAGAGATTATTTCAAACAACAGGAAACCTTCAATCTCCCTTGTGCTCTTTAAATAATAGAAAAGCAAATAGGAATCTGAATGTTGGCCTGCCTTGCTAGATTGGGGAAGTTCTCCTGGATAATATCCTGCAGAGTGTTTTCCAACTTGGTTCCATTCTCCCCGTCACTTTCAGGTACACCAATCAGATGTAGATTTGGTCTTTTCACATAGTCCCATATTTCTTGGAGGCTTTGTTCATTTCTTTTTATTCTTTTTTTTCTAAACTTCCCTTCTCGCATCATTTCATTCATTTCATCTTCCATCACTGATACCCTTTCTTCCAGTTGATCGCATCGGCTCCTGAGGCTTCTGCATTCTTCATGTAGTTCTCGAGCCTTGGCTTTCAGCTCCATCAGCTCGTTTAAGCACTTCTCTGTATTGGTTATTCTAGTTATGCATTCATCTAAATTTTTTTCAAAGTTTTTAACTTCTTTGCCTTTGGTTTGAATTTCCTCCTGTGGCTTGGAGTAGTTTGATCATCTGAAGCCTTCTTCTCTCAACTCGTCAAAGTCATTCTCCGTCCAGCTTTGTTCCGTTGCTGGTGAGGAACTGCGTTCCTTTGGAGGAGGAGAGACCCTCTGCTTTTTAGAGTTTCCAGTTTTTCTGCTCTGTTTTTTCCCCATCTTTGTGGTTTTATCTACTTTCGGTCTTTGATCATGGTGATGTACAGATGGGTTTTTGGTGTGGATGTCCTTTCTGTTTGTTAGTTTTCCTTCTAACAGACAGGACCCTCAGCTGCAGGTCTGTTGGAGTTTGTTAGAGGTCCACTCCAGACCCTGTTTTCCTGGGTATCAGCAGCGGTGGCTGCAGAACAGCAGATTTTTGTGAACCGCGAATGCTGCTGTCTGATTGTTCCTCTCAAAGTTTTGTCTCAGAGGAGTAACTAGCCGTGTGAGGTGTCAGTCTGCCCCTACTGGGGGGTGCCTCCCAGTTAGGCTGCTCGGGGGTCAGGGGTCAGGGATCCACTTGAGGAGGGAGTCTGCCCGTTCTCAGATCTCCAGCTTGTGCTGGGAGAACCACTGCTCTCTTCAAAGCTGTCAGACAGGGACATTTAAGTCTGCAGAGGTTACTGCTGTCTTTTTGTTTGTCTGTGCCCTGCCCCCAGAGGTGGAGCCTACAGAGGCAGGAAGGCCTCCTTGAGCTGTGGTGGGCTCCACCCAGTTTGAGCTTCCCGGCTGCTTTGTTTACCTAAGCAAGCCTGGGTAATGGCGGGCGCCCCTCCCCCAGCCTCGCTGCCGCCTTGCAGTTTGATCTCAGACTGCTGTGCTAGCAATCAGTGAGACTGCGTGGGTGTAGGACCCTCTGAGCCAGGTGCGGGATATAATCTCCTGGTGCACTGTTTTTTAAGCCCGTCGGAAAACCGCAGTATTAGGGTGGGAGTGACCCGATTTTCCAGGTGCCGTCTGTCACCCGTTTCTTTGACTAGGAAAGGGAACCCCCGACCCCTTGCGCTTCCCGAGTGAGGCAATGCCTCACCCTGCTTCGGCTCGTGCAAGGTGCGCTGCACCCACTGTCCTGCGCCCACTGTCTGGCACAGAGAATGCCACAAAGATACTCCTCGAGAAGAGCAACTCCAAGACACATAATTGTCAGATTCACCAAAGTTGAAATGAAGGAAAATATGTTAAGGGCAGCCAGAGAGAAAGGTCGGGTTACCCACAAAGAGAAGCCCATCAGACTAATGGCTGATCTCTCTGCAGAAACTCTACAAGCCAGAAGAGAGTGGGGGCCAACATTCAACATTCTTAAACAAAAGAATTTTCAACCCGGAATTTCATATCCAGCCAAACTAAGCTTCATAAGTGAAGGAAAAATAAAATACTTTACAGACAAGCAAATGCTGAGAGATTTTGTCACCACCAGGCCTGCCCTAAAAGAGCTCCTGAAGGAAGCACTAAACATGGAAAGGAACAACCAGTACCAGCCACTGCAAAATCATGCCAAATTGTAAAGACCATCGAGACTAGGAAGAAACTGCATCAACTAACGAGCAAAATAACCGGCTAACATCATAATGACAAGATCAAATTCACACATAACCATATTAACTTTAAATGTAAATGGACTAAATGCTCCAATTAAAAGACACAGACTGGCAAATTGGATAAAGAGTCAAGACCCATCAGTGTGCTGTATTCAGGAAACCCACCTCACGTGCAGAGACACACATAGGCTCAAAATAAAAGGATGGAGGAAGATCTACCAAGCAAATGGAAAACAAAAAAAGGCAGGGGTTGCAATCCTAGTCTCTGATAAAACAGACTTTAAACCAACAAAGATCAAAAGAGACAAAGAAGGCCATTACATAATGGTAAAGGGATCAATTCAACAAGAAGAGCTAACTATCCTAAATATATATGCACCCAATACAGTAGCACCCAGATTCATAAAGCAAGTCCTGAGTGACCTACAAAGAGACTTAGACTCCCACACAATAATAATGGGAGACTTTGACACCCCACTGTCAACATTAGACAGATCAACGAGACAGAAAGTTAACAAGGATACCCAGGAATTGAACTCAGCTCTGCACCAAGCGGACCTAATAGACATCTACAGAACTCTCCACCCCGAATCAACAGAATATACATTTTTTTCAGCACCACATCACACCTATTCCAAAATTGACCACATAGTTGGAAGTAAAGCTCTCCTCAGCAAATGTAAAAGAACAGAAATGATAACAAACTGTCTCTCAGACCACAGTGCAATCAAACTAGAACTCAGGATTGAGAAACTCACTCAAAACCACTCAACTGCATGGAAACTGAACAACCTGCTCCTGAATGACTACTGGGTACATAACAAAATGAAGGCAGAAATAAAGATGTTCTTTGAAACCAACGAGAATAGACACAACAGACCAGAATCTCTGGGACACATTCAAAGCAGTGTGTAGAGGGAAATTTATAGCACTAAATGCTCACAAGAGAAAGCAGGAAAGATCCAAAATTGACACCCTAACATCACAATTAAAAGAACTAGAAAAGCAAGAGCAAACACATTCAAAAGCTAGCAGAAGGCAAGAAATAACTAAAATCAGAGCAGAACTGAAGGAAATAGAGATACAAAAAACCCTTCAAAAAATTAATGAATCCAGGAGCTGGTTTTTTGAAAGGATCAACAAAATTGATAGACCACTAGCAAGACTAATAAAGAAGAAAAGAGAGAAGAATCAAATAGATGCAATAAAAAATGATAAAGGGGATATCACCACCGATCCCACAGAAATACAAACTACCATCAGAGAATACTATAAACAACTCTACGCAAATAAACTAGAGAATCTAGAAGAAATGGATAAATTCCTCGACACATATACCCTTCCAAGACTAAACCAGGAAGAAGTTGAATCTCTGAATAGACCAATAACAGGATCTGAAATTGTGGCAATAATCAATAGCTTACCAACCAAAAAGTGTCCAGGACCAGATGGATTCACAGCCGAATTCTACCAGAGGTATAAGGAGGAACTGGTACCATTCCTTCTGAAACTATTGCAATCAATAGAAGAAGAGGGAATCCTCCCTAACTCATTTTATGAGGCCAGCATCATCCTGATACCAAAGCCAGGAAGAGACACAACCAAAAAGGAGAATTTTAGACCAATATCCTTGATGAACATTGATGCAAAAATCCTCAATAAAATACTGGCAAACCGAATCTAGTAGCACATCCAAAAGCTTATCCACCATGATCAAGTGGGCTTCATCCCTGGGATGCAAGGCTGGTCTAATATATGCAAATCAATAAATGTAATCCAGCATATAAACAGAACCAAAGACAAAAATCACATGATTATCTCAATAGATGCAGAAAAGGCCTTTGACAAATTTCAACAACCCTTCATGCTAAAAACTCTCAATAAATTAGGTACTGATGGGACGTATCTCAAAATAGTAAGCTATCTATCACAAACCCACAGCCAATATCATACTGAATGGGCAAAAACTGGAAGCATTCCCTTTGAAAACTGGCAGAAGATAGGGATGCCCTCTCTCACCACTCCTATTCAACATAGTGTTGGAAGTTCTGGCCAGGGCAATTAGGCAGGAGAAGGAAATCAAGGGTATTCAATTAGGAAAAGAGGAAGTCAAATTGTCCCTGTTTGCAGACGACATGATTGTATATCTAGAAAACCCCATTGTCTCAGCCCAAAATCTCCTTAAGCTGATAAGCAACTTCAGCAAAGTCTCAGGATACAAAATCAATGTACAAAAATCACAAGCATTCTTATACACCAATAACAGACAAACAGAGAGCCAAATCATGAGTGAACTCCCATTCACAATTGCTTCAAAGAGAATAAAATACCTAGGAATCCAACTTACAAGGGATGTGAAGGACCTCTTCAAGGAGAACTACAAACCACTGCTCAATGAAATAAAAGAGGATACAAACAAATAGAAGAACATTCCATGTTCATGGGTAGGAAGAATCAATATCGTGAAAATGGCCATACTGCCCCAGGTAATTTATAGATTCAATGCCATCCCCATCAAGCTACCAATGACTTTCTTCACAGAATTGGAAACAACTACTTTAAAGTTCATATGGAACCAAAAAAGAGCCCGCATCACCAAGTCAATCCTAAGCCAAAAGAACAAAGCTGGAGGCATCAAGCTACTGACTTCAAACTATACTACAAGGCTACAGTAACCAAAACAGCATGGTACTGGTACCAAAACAGAGATATAGATCAATGGAACAGAACAGAGCCCTCAGACATAACGCCGCATATCTACAACTATCTGATCTTTGACGAACCTGAGAAAAACAAGCAATGGGGAAAGGATTCCCTATTTAATAAATGGTGCTGGGAAAACTGGCTAGCCATATCTAGAAAGCTGAAACTGGATCCTTTCCTTACACCTTATACTAAAATTAATTCAAGATGGATTAAAGACTTAAATGTTAGACCTAAAAGCATAAAAACCCTAGAAGGAAACCTAGGCATTACCATTCAGGACATAGGCATGGGCAAGGACTTCATGTCTAAAACACCAAAAGCAATGGCAACAAAAGCCAAAATTGACAAATGGGATCTAATTAAACTAAAGAGCTTCTGCACAGCAAAAGAAACTACCATCAGAGTGAACAGGCAACCTACAAAATGGCAGAAAATTTTCCCAACCTACTCATCTGACAAAGGGCTAATATCCAGAATCAACAATGAACTCAAACAAATTTACAAGAAAAAACAAACAACCCCAAAAAGTGGGCAAAGGACATGAACAGACACTTCTCAAAAGAAGACATTTATGCAGGCAAAAAACACATGAAAAAATGCTCACCATCACTGGCCATCAGAGAAATGCAAATCAAAACCACAATGAGATACCATCTCACACCAGTTAGAATGGCAATCATTAAAAAGTCAGGAAACAACAGGTGCTGGAGAGGATGTGGAGAAATAGGAACACTTTTACACTGTTGGTGGGACTGTAAACTAGTTCAACCATTGTGGAAGTCAGTGTGGCGATTCCTCAGGGATTTAGAACTAGAAATACCATTTGACCCAGCCATCCCATTACTGGGTATATACCCAAAGAACTATAAATCATGCTGCTATAAAGACACATGCACACGTATGTTTATTGCGGCACTATTCACAATAGCAAAGACTTGGAACCAACCCAAATGTCCAACAAGATAGACTAGATTAAGAAAATGTGGCACATATATACCATGGAATACTATGCAGCCATAAAAAATGATGAGTTCATGTCCTTTGTAGGGACATGGATGAAATTGGAAATCATCATTCTCAGTGAACTATCGCAAGGAGAAAAAACCAAACACTGCATGTTCTCACTCATAGGTGGGAATTGAACAATGAGAACACATTGACACAGGAAGGGGAACATCACACTTGGGACTGTTGTGGGGCCGGGGGAGTGGGGAGGGATAGCATTAGGAGATATACCTAATGCTAAATGAAGAGTTAATGGGTGCAGCACACCAGCATGGCACATGTATACATATGTAAGTAACCTGCACATTGTGCACATGTACCCTAAAACTTAGAGTATAATAAATAAAAATAAAAAAATAAAATCCATTTGGATGTCCAAAAAAAAAAGAAAAGCAAATAGGAAAAAAATTCAGTGGTGCGAGATTTGTAGAATAATTTTGACAGTACATAAACAGCCAATCTGCAGAAATGAATTTGGATGTGTACTCCCTGACAAAGCACTGATCACTTGTTCATTTAAAGTCTATAGACAAATAACATGGTCTTTCTGCAATACTTAATTTCTAGAGGACAAATGGAGCTTGATTTTATTCTTCATTTTATGAATACTTAAAAACTATTGATTTTTTTTTAGCTAAACAGACATTTCTTTTCATTAGTAAATGAAATTTTTAAAGACATACTTTTGGGAGGGAGTTTTCTAATGTATGACACACACAGCTTTCAACCTCAGAAAATGTGAAAGAAGGATTAAAGGCAGAGTTTTTTTCTGTTTTTTGTTTTTTTTAGATCGTGTGAAATACATTTTACAGGAACATTACGTGATGCTATCAAACATTGATAATGCATCAATAACTCTGCAGAAATGCAGGATAATTAGTACATTCATTCTGTCTGTGTTTTATTAAGTTAAACATGAACAATGTCACCATAAAAGGCATTTGCTAGCATAAATGCTGATCTACCATAGGAAAAAATATTCACTTTTCTTTTTTATTGGCCAAACCACTTTAAATTATATGTTAAAAAATGCCTTTCAGAGTTAACTTTGTGTAAAAACATTTGCAGGTTTCCCATTGCAGAAGGACATAGCAATCCAATAAGGACTGAGATACATACTAAAATGGTCATTTCTTGGGGGCTACTGAGCTAGAGAGCCCAGAGGAGCTCAGGCTTAAAGTCATGAAATGGCTTCTGTGAAACCAGGCCTCAATTTTATCCTGATTAAATTTACTATATCTGAGAAAACAGGTGGACTGGGTGGGAGACCACCCAGAAATGGAAACTCAGACCAAGGATGGTCAGGTCAAGAATGTTAGAGCAAGTTATGACAGTTGGGGAGGAGGTCCTAGCCAAGGACACTTATTTATCCTAATTTGAGGGCAGTGGTATCCCTATTGTGTTGACATTTGCATCAGGCTGTTTTAGCTCGATGCCTTAAACATCTAAAGAATATATGCTCTAGTTAGGCTCACCAAATAAGCTCAGTATAACTGGGCTTCTCAGGCAATTCAACTCTAGGAAGAGAAGACACTGGTCAGAGGATGTAAATTGTGAACATTAACATTTCTGAGTGAAAATTTAGATATCTGCGTCTACAAGTCTGAGAGCCATACCTGTCTCGATCATGAATTTAGTCACTATCCAAAGTATAATTCTGGCATTATCCTGTCCAGTTATCCATCTTGCACCAAATCATCAGACCCACAATGTGCTGCCCTTGTTGGTTCTTGGCCCTCGATTAAGCCCATCTCCCTGCCCCCAACTTCCAAAAACTTCCCAAAGCTCACCCAAAACTGTGCTCCAGAATTGGCAAATTCCCTTCTAGCCTCAGATGCTTCAATGCAATTCTCACCTTTCTTCCTGCATACTGAAACAGTAGATTTTTCTGAGAATACCAAACCCCTTCCACCGCCTCACAAAGTGGCTGTGTTTTCTACCCTCCTCCCCTGCACCTCAGGACTCAGAGGTGGAGTACTGTCCTCCTTAATCCTCATTACTGTTCCTAGATTACTAGGCCACCACTTACCTACCTCAAGCCTTAGCACTGATTTCTACATTCTTGTGATGCCTGGAGTTTAGTCCACAAGTTTGGTTCCTTCTGATTACGTCCAAGTTCAAAAGTAAAACTGTGTTTTCTGAATGAACAACTGGAGGAAACAAGCTACAGCCATGAAACAAATAGCTGTTTAGAAATGTAATTTCTTTGAGAGATTTTGTTGTATAAATATTTTAAGACATTTTTAGTCGATAATATTTATATATAGTTTCAAATCATTAAGATGTGAGAACTGCGTTTTTAAAGCTCTTGATAATGTGGGCTTATATATTTGGGGCATGTCAGACTCTAACAAAAGCAGCAAATCGAAGTGCTCAGAATACTGTATGTATGTGTTTGTGTGTGTGTTGTTTTTGTTTGAAATGGCTTAAATTCTATTTATTAGGTTTACGGAAAACATTGTGCCTTGAAATTATACAGAGCATTGGGATATATCCTACTCTTCTTTAAGCTTCATACATTCTACCTGCACTTACACTACTCTTCCTAGGAGTTGAAATAACATATACTTGAGGTAAAAAGATAAATTAAGGTGGAGAATTATGGCATTTCCACTAGCAATTATCTAGATGTTTGAACTCACATAGATTTTTTCTCTTTGTCTTCCATGCTAAATAGACCTGTCTTTTCTTTACTATGAGTTCATTAAAAACATTTGTTTTGATTTCTTTGCGGGGTGTGTGTGTGTGAATTATTGACATGTGAACATTAACATTTCTGAGTGAAAATAATGTTTTACATAAACAGAAATAAATTTCCATATACTACGTTCCTTTTTTTAAATAATGAATATTTAGGTCCTCTAAACATATGCACTAGAGTATAAGTGATTGACTTTGAAGGTTACATTGAGGAAAGCATATGATATCATCATTCTGCAGTTGTGTCATAAGCTATGTCTTCCTAGTGAATTTCTATTTGAATTTCATGTTGTTATAATCTCATGATCATATTATTAATATTTTATGTGATCTAAATATACCATACATACATTACGTTGACTGGAGGAAAATCAGAAAATTTGCTTTGTGAATATTTAGACGTATTAATGTGCTGAAAACTTATAAATAAGTATTCAATAAATATTTCTTTATAGATGAATTAAAAAGTCAGTTAAAGTCTCTTGCAACAAGCTGTTATATGACTTGGGTAGGAAAAATAATCCAGAAACTTCTTGTAATTGTATGAGTCCATAAAGGATAATATATGTATAAAAACTCTGAACACATATCATACAGACAGACTATATTCCATAAAATGTGCTCTATTTTCCATAAAAATCAATTCTCTTCAATTTTCAGACCAAAAGGAAAGTAACAATAGCTAGCTTGCTAATTTGCTTGTTAATGCCTTACATGATGTCTTTTAATTTAAACTTCAATCCTTTGGAAGTAGACTTATTATCTCCATTAAACAGATCAAGAAACTGAGGCTTCAACTAATCAAGAAACTGAGGCTTCCACTAATTTAACAAGGTTAAATCACCACGATAGCATGGCCAATGTTTAAACTCAGTTCCCTCTAATCTTGTGGTTACAACCGCTAAACCAGCTGCTGCACACTTACAGCAGAGAAGAGTGGATAAGTAACACGGCAAGGTGAACAATTTGTATCAGAAAGGAGCATTTCAAATAGGAAAAAGTGCACATAAATGATGCAGGATGTGTTTATGAACTGGTGCATAAATACAAAGTTTTCCAGACTGTCTACAAGGGCCCAAGGCAACTCTTCAGTGAAAAATCTTCATCTGTATTGCAAATACCATTTCTGTGTTTATCTATAACCATGAACATAACATAATATATACAGATGACTGGCTACATGATTTTATGGGGAAAACAATGAAAGCACAGAAGTTCAAGAGAGCAGGAAAAATTGTGAGTTAGAGTTCATAGAAAGCTTTATGAATTTTGCAGCGCTCTAATCTAAATCCCAGAGGGGAAAATACTTGCAATGAGACACTTTCCCTCAGAAATCTTGAAAAAATCTTGACATCTTAATTCATTTCCTAGGCTTAAATATTCTAGGCTAGTCTGGTGGCACTGTAATAGCCTGGGCAAACATTTTTATTTATTTCACTGTTGATACCAATATTTGTGCTACAAGCTGCTGCCTGCATTTGCTGCTATTTATTTATTTCCTACAGATCAAATTATTGGCCCAGACAAAACGTGGTTTCTGGTGAAGTGCTCCTTGTGTTCACGAGCAAATGGAAAAAGCTTCCATTTTAAATGTAGGTTTTTGCCACATGACTGAATTAATTCATGTTATAAATATGATATGAAATCATTTGATATTCATGCCTATATATGTAGAGGTGAGGCATAATCAAGGCAAATATTAGGTAAATCAAGCAAGCACCCTATTTACACAGGTAAGCAGCCAAAATGTCAAAATACTGTGTCCCGTTCCGGCTCAGCCACTTAGCTTCTTTGAGACTCAATTTTATTTCCTCTAGTATTTGTACCCTTAGTGCTTTATCGGGTTGACATAGAAGAAATGAAGCAATGTGAGTGATTCTTAATAAAGCTATGATGTATCACAATATGGCTAAAAATTTTTACTTTCTGTTTATTTATTTATTTTTTTATTAATGCAGGATTACTCAGTAGCAAACACTTTCCTCCTGCTTTCTCTTCTCTATGTGGAAAAACAGGAAACAGAACAAGGAAAAATTTAAAAGCAAACATTTTATCACTTATAGGATGCTTAGAATATATAGATTTGAGTAACTCTTTTGAGCATCTCACAAAACGTAACATCATGATGAAATATTTTTGGGTCTGAAACTGCCAAATAGTTAACGCTCAGGGTGCAGAGTCGGTCCCAAAGCTGGGACTTGTTAGGTAGTGACACTTCTTCCCTGGTCCTCACGCTTGCTGGATTCTGGAATTAGCAATGATGGTTTTAACCTTAGTTCTATCACATACTCTTTTTATTTAATCTCCCTGAACCTCATATCTCACCTGTCAAAAGCATATAGTATCTCTTTCACATGTTTGTTGTGAAGACTGAAGGAGACAGTATATATGAAAAGGCTTTGTAAATTGCAATGGCTTCTACAGAGAACAAGTTATTAGGACAACTCACTCAAACTATCTAGATACACTTTCCAGATGTCAGCTTCCTCTTAATGTGGAAAAATGGGATGTTACTAATAGGATGGATAGAATTTCGTTTAACTATTTCTGATTTCTGTCTTCCATATTTCAGACCTGAGATTAATGTATAAATTATTGTTTGAAGATAAGGAATGGAAATTTTCCTAAAAATAAATATTACAAGAAATAATGAATTGCCACAGTATAATGTTCAACAAGTAAACACAGGAACTCGACGCAGGCCTGTAGCTAGACTCAGAGCTAGGGAGGCCCTGTCTCCCCTCCAAGGACATGAAATCCAGGACTTACATTTTTCATGAACAGCCACTAAAAGCAGGGGAAATATTTTCTCCCCACATACATACTATAATCCAGCATAGTCTTTATCTTAACTTTACTCCTGTTCAACCTATGTATACATGAGGAAAATAAGCTAAACATGTTCCTCCTCATAGCCATTTCCTCTGTAATTTATTTATTTTTTCCAATTTGGAAACACCCATAAATGAAAGTCATTACTTTAGTCTATCATAGAAACACTGTCCTTGAGTTATACATATTTTAATTCTCTGCTCTAGGATGTTGTCAAAAATTGATTTTAAAAATTCCCAGCCATACGGAGAGCCTCTTGGCATATTTTGTAAAAATCATTGTTGAAGATTTTATTCATTTTATGTTTTTCAGTGATGCCTTGTAGAAAGATCTATGCTAAATAGTTCCTTTATAATTTAGCATACAGAAACTTTGTCTTTCATCTCTGAACTTATTTTTTATTTATTTTTTATCAGACAACAAAAATCTAAGTTTCATTTAGCAGATACCTATGTTGATTTGTTCACCTTTGTAAACCCCAGGACAGGGGCTTGCATATTGCAGTGACTCTGCAAATATTTGTTGAATGAATTGATTCAACCATAATTTCTTCTTTTGTATTGGTTGCAAAGAAACTTAGGGCTAAATACAGTAACTGTAATAGTCTATTGCTGGTATATGTATTTTCTTTAACAATTCTAATTTTATGTTTTCAATTTCTATTTAAACAATTTCAATTTAAAAAATATGGAAGAAAAATACAAATGTATTTTAATTATAAAACACTGCAAACTCTGAAAACTGGTATAGGATGTCATAAAATAAAAAACATTTTATTTTCTAGATAATTAAAACCAATATCATCTGACTTCATTTTATAAAATATCTAACAACTTATAAAATTAAGTACGTTTTTACTGGAAAAAATATAGCCTTTGTTTTTTGAAGCATGACCAAACTTTTAGACAGAAAAACAACACAATCAGAAAATATACATATATATACTGGATAAAGAAAAACAAATAGTTGAACTTCATTTTTCTTTTCCATTAGAAGACATGAGGGATACACACACAAACACACACACACACACACACACACACACATATATACACACATATATACACATATATATGAAAGAAAATGTTGCAAATTTCAAGAGGTGTAAAACATTTGCTATTTAAAAACTTCCCGAAGGACAGTTTAATTTTAGCAATTTAAAACAATGAAAAGCCTGGAAAGCCCTAGCTTTGTGTGTTTGTAAAATTTGGGTTCCCCGAATCTTTCTGTGGTTGTAGAGACAGACCTAACTCTAAGCCCAAGTCTTATATTGATGAAGGGAGAATAACATTAAATGGCCTGTTTAGCTCATCTGACAGGTATCCTGTCACTGGGCTTTGAAATGAAGAGATCCAAAGCCCTTTATTCAAAACTCTGTAATGCCTTGGGTCTCATTAAAGGAGAGAGGGCAGAATAGAGACCCAAATCAGATGCAACCAGAAAGTAATACTGGCAGGGATGATTGAGCAAATTCTTTGGTTTCCTAGTGTTGACTACATTTATGTGCCTTTGAGGATCATGGAATTCACATCTCTGAGCAAGTATGCCACACTCTAGTATACTGCACATATTAGTTTTGCTGAAGGCATTGCTCCCTTCATTTGCATTTATTGCACGTTTTGGTAATTTACCTCCTGCTGATCCTTGCTGGGATCTCTTTTAACTGATATTAAAAATGAGATACAATTAATTTATTTGAAGATTTAGGCTTTCTTTCAAGATCTCCATTTTTATAATCAGAAACATGTGTTCCTGTATTAATAGCTCTTAAAGTAGGCTCAAAGAAAAAACTGGGAGAGATAAGTAAGGGTTTTTAATCTATAGTATTAACTACATATAAGGCAAAAATGATAGTATGTTAGATCCTTACTTCCCTCAGGTGGGAGAGTCCATGAATGTGTGTCTAACAAGGGAAGTGGCTGTGACATTAAATGAACTGTGAGCACACAGCAAACTTTGAGGGATAGGAGTCACACAGTTCCTGTTTTCCCTCCTTGGACAGATTTTAGCATATGTAATAGTAATTAAGAGGACAATGACACATAGACTCTCTATTTGGTTCCTTTTAGTTTTTTTCCAAAG
This sequence comes from Pongo pygmaeus, assembly GCF_028885625.2. NCBI lineage: Eukaryota > Metazoa > Chordata > Mammalia > Primates > Hominidae > Pongo > Pongo pygmaeus. The sequence continues at coordinate 91,987,840 of NC_072384.2, forward strand.
TTTGTGTTCCCAAATTCAGGAAACTGTAAATACTACTGGAAGCTTGGAAATGTTGAGGAACATGACTATTACTTAAATGATTTCTAAAGAGGGTGTATATTGTATTCTAATGAAACCATTAATGAAGATAAATATATCTAAAATAAATTTCTCGAGAATCTTGAAGTATGCAATCAATGTTTAACTAGGAATTACAAGCTTCAATTGACATTATCTTTGTTCCTGTCTTATACTTGGATTTCAACAAACATGTGTTTTTAAAATTTACTTTTATCTTAAAAGTTTTTCTTTAGAGTTTGCAGGATAAATCTGACACCAAACTAGAAGATCCTGGACTACACTGAGTGACAGAAGAGTTTTCATTTGCATGTATTAAAAATGTATTTTTTTCTTCCTATGCCTAATAAAGCAATAAGATAGGAAAAAAAGTGCCAATTAAGAACAGTGACATTCAACATTAGAGATAATCTGTTTAAAACCAAACCCATATATAAATACTTTTTGGAATAAAAATTCAATGATCAAATCTCTTTGAAATGGGCAAAGTGTTAACATGCAATATAAATGACTTTGAGAGATCAGTAGAATCTCTCATGATATTTATTGGAATAATTTTATAAATGCATATATACTTGTATATTGACACTGATCAACTTGAAGAGTTCTTTGTTTGAGGAACAAAATTCTCAGGGAGAGGCTTGATTTTTCAATGAGTACAAAGACGGATGGTTCACTAAAGAAGATATGCATAAATTCCACATTTTTGAAGATTTTTCCAAATGAATTAGTTTGCAAAATAGGAATAAAGGTATTTTAATTGCAGTTAGTAGCAGTGGCTTATAATACCACCAAAATATAATAATTGTTTATAAAAATATATACAATTTAAATTTGTTTTCATTTAAAATTTAAAATATATACAATTAGCCTCAGACTTTGATTTTTCATTATTATCTTTTATTATTTTTGATAATATTTCTGTGGATCAGCATATCACAGTGTACATTCTTGGAAACAATACTGCAAAACATGCCGCAAAAATGTGTTATCAAACAATTTTGTTAAAAGCTGTGTAGTATAAGGAACTATTCATAATTTTATTAGGTATGATTACAGTATTGTAATTGTTAAAAAATTGTTGATTTTTTTCAAGATGCATGCTAAACTACTTGTGAATGAAATGATGAAATTTCCAGGATTTGCTTCCACATATTATGAAAGTATGGAAAAAGGATAGGGGTGAGGACAGGGCTGGGTTAGCCATGGGTTGGTGTTACTGGGCTTGAATGATGAGTACTTATGGGTTCAGTAAGCTATAGAACCTACATTTGTGTATTTTACCTTTATTTGAAATTCTCCACAACAAAAAGTAAAATAAATAAATAAAAGATGCATGTCTCTTAAATATTTTATAATGAACATAAGAGCTGTGAGAAGTTCTGGGTAGAAGATCCATTTGTTTGTATGAGTTCTTCCAAACTTATAGACCACTGAACTATTCTTTTCAAGGAACATCTGTAAATTTCTCTCCTGGATGCTTTGGGAATGGCTATACATTGCTAGAACCAATGTTTTTCCATGTATAATTGTCCATGATAATTTCTGTCTTATAGCACATAAAAATTCCATCTACATATTGAAAAACATTAAGATAAAATGCGGAAAATGTTTAAAATATCTTTTTTATTTCCAAATTCTAAGAGATTTCAGATCTCTAAAAGTATATTAACTAATTTTTTTAATTTCATAGACATTTATCCTGTTGTTAAAGAAAATGAAATCTCAGAAAGAAAGAATAGATGGTAGTATATATTTTAAAAGACAAAAAACAACTCTTTTTGATTGAATATTTACCATAAATCTAGTTATGATTGCTTAATATCTAAATGAAAAACTTTGCCTAAAAAACTTCACATATCATTATCAACCTATATATTATTTATATATTTTATCCCAAATTTCTATAAAATTTAAGTATCTGTTAAAATTTCAGTTGTATACCCATGAATTATTTCTCACTCTAGAAAAGTTAGATTAGCTAGAGACATTCTTCGAAGTGAAATAATTGCTAAGTATGATTTATATTTTTATATAAAATGCTTTATAATTTTGCATGTCTGAGAAACTACATTTTAGTTTCAAAATAAGTTAAAGAAATTTACTATTAAAAAAACCTATACATACATTTTTAACTTTGCATCTAAATAAAGACAACCTGCATTATTATTTGTAGCTGTCCTTTCTAGCTTTTTAGAGACTAGCAAACTTTTCATTGTTGACTTTTATGAAAATTTAAACAAGAACATTTGCATTTATTATATTGCCAAAAATTGCATTGATTTCCACTGATGCTATTAATTTGATAAATGTTTTGTTATTCGTACCATTTGCACTGTCAAGACAAACTAATTATATCTTAGTGACATTTTTGACAATTGCTTTAACTCTGGCAAAAAACGTATGTCTTCTTTGCTTCAACAAAAAATTACTCTTGCCAAATGAAAGCTTGAACTAAGCAAGAGAAGACTAGCACATGTTAGAAGTCTTGTAAGCTTCACTTTGGAATAAGTAGTAAACAACCATTTCCCAGGACTCTCTTTTAATAGAAGAGCTCACATTTTGTAGAAGAAAATATTACGTACCTGCATAATCTGTTCTTGCATAATGTCCATCTTCAGACTTAGTAGTTGTAGTTGTGTTATCTGTGTTAAAAAATTAACAATAAAAATAGATTAACTGTTTCCTAAATATCTAATATCAAACTTATGTATTTCCTCCAACAATATCTTCATTGCAATTAAGGAATTTTTACAACTGTAGTTCTAAGCAGCCTGCATACTAAGACAGATTTACAATGTCAATTTCTGTTTGAGAGCAAATAATAAATGAAGAGAGCTTTCTAAAGTTTGAGACAAGAAGATTCACAATTATAACTGAGAAAAATTGGGCAAAGGAGTAACAAATCAAAAACTAAGAAAATGCTTGTTTCTGAACAAGAAAGAAAACAGAACATTATAGTACCTCTTGCTTTTAAAAATGCATTTTAAATATTTGTACTGAATCAATACATAAAGACGAAGTGATTTGCTCTTAGTTTCAAGGATGTCTAATAAATTCTTAGATTCGTTTTAAAAATGTTTTTGACTTTCTTTTTTCCCTTTGCAAGAAAATTGTCTGCTATCTTGGGAATATTTGCTTCTGTGTTTATGGCATTGTGACAATACAGTTCCATTGTATAGAGACAGATCTGGATGGTTGCTGAGAGCCCCTCAAAATCCTATGATTGACACAAATGCTACAGTAGACTCTACTATCCATTGTAAATAAGAACTGCATTTTGGAAATGGAATAGCTGCCTAATAAGGAGTTTTCTTCACTTTTCATTTTTGCACAAAGACTAAAAACATTCTTTGAAATGAATTTTGGTATGAACATTACCTTGACATCGACCCAAAGACATGACTTCAATTTTCTCCTGTTTCTGACATGATGCTTCTTTGATTTGGCATGCATTATCATAAGATTTCCCATCAGAAGCACAGAGGGGATTGAAGTTGGTTTGAGAACAGTCAATATTACACACACACCTAAAAAAAAGAGAGAAATAAAAACATGTAACATCAATAGTGTTGTTACCACATTATAAATAAAACACAAATGAAAGAATTGCTAAGTTGACAAAATGCAAGTTGGCAAAATTGAATTGTATCCTTCCAGGGAAGTTCCTTCACTTTTCTACCTGAGAAGAAAAGAAACACAGAACTAATGGAAAATAATTCAAACAACTGAGCAATGGATAAAAAATGAAAAGGAAAAACTCAAAAATGATCATCAGTTAATTTCTGCCCTGGAACTTTTAAAACATGTACATAAATTTCCATGCTGATATCTGCAGAATAGGCTGAGGTAGTCATGAAACTCTGCTTTAGAGTTTTCTTAAATTGAATCTTACTCTTCCTTCTTTTCTTGGGATATTTGAATGGTTAAAGCTTGTGGAAAACTGACTCAGAGGACAGTTCAGAGAAAGCAAACAAGTAAATTATTTGGCATGCAATCAGGAGTCATATTTCTTTGGCATAAATAAGGATGCACATAAAGTGTACTAAATGGGAATCTTCAATGGTCCTTAACATTTTGGGGGGGCCACAAAACCCTTTGGAAAAATGAAAGCTATAGATCTCTCCCCAGAAATATCCATATTCATATAAACAACCCTTCTGTATAAAATTTCAGGGTTGTCTTGGGCCCCTTTAAGCATATCCTATGAAACCCCTTCCGAGGTATACACTACTATTTTTCTACCTCTCATTTTAAATAATAAAATAATACATACAAGTTGATTGCCACTCATGATGTTAATATTTTTCTATAATCTAAATAAAAATTTGGTGATTTATTGAGAATTAGGTTACCTAAAGAAGAATTAAACATTTTCAAGAAAATTTTATATGATTGTTCTTATGTCTTTATACTTCTCTATTTTATTATTCTGAATATTGTGTCTTGTGTGTTTTTTGGTGTGTGTGTACAACCATGATACAGCTTTAGAATATAAACTCATATTTTAGGTTTTTATTAATATTTATGTTGTCTTTATAAATTATATATTTCTCGAAGTCATGAAGCATACATTTTTACTTCTGTATATTCTACTGAGAGCTAGGCATACAATGGCAAGCAGGTTACTACATGCTAGACTCTCAACATGTATTGCTTTATTTAATCCTCACAACAGCTGTTTTACAGACCAAAGATATTACATAAGGTTAGACACTAGTAAATTGTGGAATAAGGACCCACTCATAGATTTGTTAAGCTAAAACCCAACCCCCTCTCTCTAATACCACAGACTGTGTTATTAGAATCTCCTGGAGAACTTTTAAGTATACAGATTCATAAGCAGATTTCTGGGCTCCAGTAAATCTAGGGTAGCTTCTAACATTCTATATTCTTAAGTAGTCATCCTGGCACCAGACTCAATTCCTGGGAATCACTGCTTGATCAGTCTGTTGATTGAGAGAGGCTTTGTATACACACCAGTGCATCTCAGAGTGTAGTCCTTAGACCATCTGTGTCAGAATTACCTAGATTGCTGTTTAAAAATGCTGGCAGAAAATGTGCTAATGAACTTATTTATTTATTTTTTTTGTAAGAGAATTGCTGTAGGAATGCCTGGTTATTTTTACATTTACCTATTTAGGAACAAATAGCTACAACAGATGGCAACCATCTCTAAACACTTAACTCATTGAGGAGCAGTGTTCCTACCTCAGCTTTGATGTGGCCATGTGATCACAAGCTACTGGAACATGACATTGCTACCTCAGCTGATTCTTGGCATCTGAAAACCTGAGATCAGGAGCTGCCTACATGTTCAAAGAGATTCTGGTTCTTATAGAGTGGATGTGGATAAGTGACTTTGTAGGCCAAGCTTTAATCATTGTATTAAATAAAAAAGGAGTGTGGAGGTTGACATTTGCATTTTTAAAAAGGTAGTTTCTTTTGCCTTCAAACCAGTTTAGATTCTGACTGTTTGTTGTTGTGTTAGACTCTAGGAATTATCTCCTTCAAGGTCTTGTATAAAGTTGTTGGTTAGCAACTGAAAAACAGAGAGAAAGGTATGTTTTGTCATTTGTCTACCTAAATGGTAAATTAGATAAGATATCAGGGCTTTGAAGATATCTCCAAATTAAGTCCAAAGAAATTTAGAAATGTACACTATATATATTTTTTATTTTTGTTAATATTTATGTTTTTGTAAATAGATTATATGTTTTGTAAATAGATTATATAGTGTACATTTCTAAATGTTTCAGTGAAAAAGTCACATATTTATATATATATATAGACAAAAAATAATTGGCAGTTCAGAAACCCATTTGATAGCATGACAAAATGGTGCAAAGGGAATAGAGATGGTGATATAGTTTGTCTGTGTCCCCACCCAAATTTCATCTTGAATTGTAGCTCCCATAATTCCTATGTGTTGTGGGAGCGACCTGGTGGGAGATAATTGAATCATGGGGGCAGGTATTTCCCTTGCTGTTCTCATGATAGTGAATAAGTCTCATGAGATCTGATGGTTTTATAAAGGGAAGTTTCCCTGCACAAGCTCTCTTCTCTCATCTGCTGCCACACCTTTCACCTTCTGCCATGATTGTGAGGCCTCCCTACCCACTTGGAACTGTGAGTCCATTAAACCTCTTTCTTTTGTAAATTGACCAGTCTTGGGTATGTGTTTATCAGTAGTGTGAAAACAGACTAATACAGATAGAAAGATAAAATTTGATTGAATTGGACTGGTTAGAATCAATGTTTCAGTGAAAAATTCACTTAAGCTTTAACACCAAATTGAACAATTGTGTGGGATATTTTACAAGATTCTTCAATTGGTGTATTTATTTATTTATTTTCAGTTTGACTAATCTGATTTTAGTCCCACAGCTTTTCTGCTGCTGACATCCTTTCCCCTTTCCTTTCCTAGCATTGCTCGCTCAAGGCCTCCTTTCAAGATCTGTTTCCTCTCGAAATTCCTGACTCTTGTTGCCTCAAATAAAGCCTTTCATGGAATGGCTAAGAAACAGGTATAGGTGGTTGATGTTTTTATTCTCAGCCCAAGAGGAGGACATAGATTCATTCCTTGAGGTGAAAGTTTCCCTGGGATATAAGCTTCAGGAATGCATGGATTATATTGGTCATTTTCTCAATTGCATATCCTCATCATTAACTTCCATCTTTGCTCCCTACTCTATATACTTGCATATATTAAATAAATGCAAGAGTACATTTTAAAAATACTGCCTATGACTCTCAGCAATCACTGGAAATTGGAAATCTATGGAGAATATTTTTCTTTTTGTGAATAAGTGGAAGAAACTTCAAAGATTTGCTAAAATGGCTTGAAAACAATAAGCTGGCCGGGCACGGTGACTCATGCCTGTAATCCCAGCACCCTGGGAGGCCAAGGTGGGTGGATCACCTGAGGTCAGCAGTTCGAGACCAGCCTGGCCAACACGGTGAAATGCTGACTCTACTAAAAATACAAAAAGTAGTCAGATGTGCTGTTGGGCACCTGTAATCCCAGCTACTCAGGAGGCTGAGGCAGGAGAATCACTTGAATGGGGGAGGCAGAGGTTGCGGTGAGCTGAGATCCCACCACTACACTCCAGCCTGGGCAGTAGAGTGGGACTCTGTTTCAAAAACAAAACAAAACAAAACAAAACAAAACACAAAAACGATGAAGCTTGGGGAAAAGGAAATGTTGTGACTGGATTACCAAGGACCTACCATTTCTATGTTTCCGAAAGACCAATAAACTCTGATTACATAATCATTATTTACTATATTCCACGTATCTATGTCTATTAAGCTTATTCAGTTAGAAAAACATGCAGGATTCCAGGACCATGGTCTGAAACTCGAAGTCCATCTTGATCTCTATTTGCAGTGATTGATTATCTTTGCAATCCCCAACCCTCCCGATATCTTGCACACATGAAACTTTCAATAACTACATGTTGAATAGATAGCTAAATGAAATAAATGAATACACTAACAATTTTACATTCTTAAAGAAAGCTGCTATTCTAAAAGTTACTATTACTATGCCCGTCTTACAGATAAGAAAATTGAGACTTGGAGAAGGCTCACAGCTTGAAAATGGAAGAGCCTAAATTCAAATCTAGGCAGTCTAATGTTAGATCCTGCCCTGTTCTACATACTGAAAGTACAGGGAAAGACAGACCCAAACCCCTATCACAGACCCGAATTCCTGTCATTCTCTGATTAAAGGAATCCTTTGAGTAAATAGGATTTGAAAAACAAGGCTATGTCTATTCTTGGAATATGTCATGATTTTATGAATTTAAATCATATTGACTCTTGGTCCTTGTCTTCTCAAACAAGCAATCCAGACTTTTTGTGTATCATTGGGGTATATCAGTGAATGTTAGTTTTAAGACATTGCAAACTAAAACCTGGTTTTAGAATTAGTAACTAATTTTATGGGCATTAGTTAGATTAACCTATCTGAAGCATCAGTTGCTCAAAATATTTTATCCTTAAATAAAATGCTATATAAAGATCCACATGAAAACTAATATTTATTTACACACAAATACACATACACACACATACACACACACACACACGCACACACAAATGTATAGCTCAATGGACTCTACTGAAATTACAAAATTAGAGGATTTTAGCATTAATTTTTTTCCAAGTGTCTGCTTCAAAACTTTCAAAGAGGAATTTGGGGAAGTTTACATTCATGGGGTAGAGGTGGTTTTATGTGTTTATATGAGTGAAAAAATTTGTGTGTGTGTATGTGTGTGGGGGCTCACACTCACCTCCATGGTGCATTTACTGCATTGGTAATGCACCTGTTTACTTGTGTATACCTCTATTTTTCTGCAACCTTCTCAAGGGCGAGGTGTTTTACTTACCTTTGACATCCTGGTACCTAGTACAGTGCATTACAAACATCTTCAATAAATGGTTGTTGAATAAATTACTGAGAGAATGGCAGATGGTGTGAAGGAGTTGAAAATATTCATTGTGCTATATATTAACACCTAGGAGAGAGAATTTTGTGCTACTTGGCAGATGTGGGGTCTCCAAAGGAGAGGTGGTTCCTGAAGAACTAAGGCTCACTGTCCTCCTTTTATTTGTGTTTCCACAGACAAAGGAAACAGGAAACAAGCAGTTAGTGATCTTGATGGCATCAAAGTCCAACTGGGGCAAGAAAATGTTTTCACCAGGCAGGCTACTGCTTCTCATTTGTGGTATTTGGGTACAGTTTCAGGCACCAATATAATTTGAACATGATAGCAACTTGTCAGTTTATTGCTACATTAAACCACTGAAAAACATAAGGCTCTGAAAAAAAGGTGACAGAAGAGCCAGGTTTAGTGGTGTATGCCTGTAGTCCCAGCCACCCAGGAGGCTGAGGCAGAAAGATCACTTGAGGTCAGGAATTTGAGAGCAGCCTGGGCAAAATAGTGAGACCCTGTCTCTAAATAAATAAATAAATGAAAATACATTTTGAAGATTAAAAAAGAAAAAAGGTAGCAATTATCATATAATGTAATGGTGAAACTGCAGGTCACTTTAGCAGCTTATGTAAATTAATCAAGGGTTTTTCTTTCTACAGAAATGAAAAGCACACATTTTTGAAAACAGAAACTATCCCTTCACTGCTTTTGGCAAATAATTGCATTATTATTCATTCTGAGAGGAGTAACTAATTATAGCATGTCACAAGTATTTTATGTGAGCCAAGGATTTGTAAGGCTGAGGACTGCACGAATGCCTTTAAGGTTTTTTGTGTTTTCTTTTCTTTTCTTCTTCTTTTTTTCAACCTATCTCAGTCTTTTGACATTTTGACACTGCGATTACATAGATCTCTTTTCTTCTAGGCTACAAAGAAAAAGAATCAGCCTTACTCGAAAATAATAATTTCAGGGGTCTGTATGTGGTAATACTACCCTCTGAAAATCCTTCAAAGAAAATTAACATTGACTGAAAACCTAGCTCTCTGAATTATAAGATAGAAGAGAAATAGGAAATAATTTTTAAAGACCACTTGATGGAGTAAGGAACCTAAATTATAGCAGTAAAAGGTAGCATTTAAGACAACTCACATACATTTATAACTATCTCATCAATATTTTCGGGGGGTTTGACATTAGTTTAATTCCCTGCCTCACTTGAAATGGCTCTTCCAAGGATGATCTGGAATGAGTTAAATAAGCTTCTCTGTGTATTTAGAAGTGCCTTGTCATCTGCCAGAGTGTGAGAATGCAGAACCTGGCAGCTAGCAAATTACATATTCATGTGTCTGGTTTGTGGCTGCCCTCTAATTTCACTAGATTTTGTTTCATCTATTAAACATGGCTGTCACTTATTCCTCTCCCAAGGTCCTTGACTTGGTGTCCATTCCGTATTTTGACCATACAATATTCCTAGTTAGTTTCAAAGCACCCAACTACACCGCAGTGAGGCTGGCTTTCTGGGTTGTTTTGGACCTTAACTGTGGTTTTTTTTGTTTCTCTTGAGGGTGTCTTGTCTCTGGGGCTATTACACAGACCCTCTCTGGCCTGGCCAGTAAATAAGGTCAGAGCTGCTGTCTGTGCTTCCTGTCAGATCCGTAATGGATGAACTACATTATATTAATAACAGTAAAAACAGTGTGTACCTTTCATTCAAGATGCTTATGATACTTTAAGCCCATTTACTCATTAACTCTCACATCACTCCTTTTGATGGAACTTGATTATAAGTATTTTATCTGTAAGGAAACTGCAGTGCAGGAATGACTGTGAGTTGTGAGAGAAAAAAATGAGGTAAAAGATGTGAAAATGCATTGAAAAATTAAACCCTGTATTCAAAGGGTAGAAAAGCATTGACTGACTGGTAAGGCTAGTAAGTCTCCCATGTCATTACTCAGGTCTCAGGTGACTTTTTTTTTTTTTAACTGGGAGTAATCCTTTTAATTTTGAAATCTAGGAGGAATGAATAATGCCCTTCTCCAGAAACATTACCCAGGACAGCACTCAGGTTTTCCAGGGTGGCCAGGCTTATCTTGCACGTGGAAAAAGCTTAGTTGCCATTAGTATCGATCTCTTTATAAGGATGCAAAACATAGAAGCTGGCCCATTACATGGGGAAGGTCTTGGGAATACTGGTCCTCACTGATCAGAAATAGACTAGGACAACAAATAGCCAATCAGAGGAAAACTGAGCTGCGAAACTCTTGGCCCTGGGTGGTCCCAGGACTTTCAAAAAACAATCACATTTTGAAGAGAGGGAACTATTGCTGGGAAAGAGACCGATGGCCACATATTGAAATAATGTCTAATTATAATAAAGACAGATGGAGAATGTGACTACAGGTTGGAACTTGGTATTAGATAGACCTCTATTTAATGAGGTTTATTTACTAGCTGGATGGCACTGGGCTACTTCACTTTCCCAAGCTTTAGAATCCTCACCTGTGAAAATGGAGATAATGACTCAAGACTGTAGTCACTAAATGCGTATCAACTGCTTAACAAAGTTTCTGAGAAGTTGTAATCAAATACATATTGTCCATCATTAACTTCTGGCTTTCAAATCCTGGATTTCAAATTCTGGATGCAGATCAAAATCTTCTGTGGAATACTTAAAAAAACCAGATGACTGGGTTGCAACTCAGAGATTCTCATTTAGGAGGTCTGGTGTGAGGCCTAGGTAGTCGCTGTTGTCAAAAATGCTACAGGTGATTCTGATGTACAGACACGATGAGTTGGAATTATATTAGATACTCTTTCTCACCCTCTAAGACTAAGAGATTTTCCAGATTTACTGTATATAAGATTTATCGTGACAAATTTTGGTGCAATAATATCTGGAGGGGCATTCAGAAATCAGTATCTTAAAGCAAGTTAGTTCTTTCTGTGGGAGAAGGTTTGCATTCCCTATTGAGAAATCTCAGCTACTCGGGCTCCAGTCACATCTTTTTTCCCTTTCCTATTCATTCCATTATAAGAAATTTAATATTCTTGTTTAATGTACACTATTCAGTGACATGCTTTAAAAGGCTTTATTCATATGGCACATACTCCATGCAATGTGTTTGGTGTCAGATGAGAGGGACAGGTGATTAAACACACTGATCTAAAAAACATCAGTGGCAAAGCTGTTAGCAGAATTAATTCACCAAGTAAAACCAAGACCAAGTGGCAGAAAAGGGGGTGAAATTATCATGAGGTTCCCCTGTGTCTGGTGCCTTGCTCCAACTTCCTTATGACTCTTTCGTTTAATGCTCATAAGATAGGGAGGAGGAGGTGGAAAGTGAACTGTCTGGAAAGAAGAGTAGGATTTAGATGAAGAAGAGTGATGAAGAAGAGTGGTGGAGAGAATGCCTGGGGAAATGTATGGAGGAAGACAGTGTACAGTGTGCTGGGAGGATCACAGATAGATCAGTCTGATTAGAATGAACTCTTCCCATCCAATGTGGCTGAACACAACGCTCTAGATAGATTGCAAAAGGGCCTCAATTCCTGTCCAAGGAGTGACCCTTATCTTCTGGGGAATAAGGAGTCCTGAAAGCTTTTTGAGCACAGTGTGATGAGAAGGTCAACATGATGAAAGTGGTGCTTTAGAAAGATGACGCTAGCAATAGAGTGCAGGCAGATGGACTAGTTCCCAGGCTATTGCTGTTAGGTATAGAGACAAGGAAGGAAAGCCCCAGAGCGAGGCATTCACTATATGGAAGAAAAGGAAGAATCATTAGGGCTTGGTGGCTTGCTACTTAAGGCATATTATAGTGAAGCACTAAGGCAAAAATGTCACCACCATGTCCTTCCTGCACTACCCTTTCCTGCTTTTTTCCTGATCCGTACTACGTTCCAAACTAGAAACTTATTATAGGAGCTGCCAAGCTCAGGGAGGGAGGCAGCTGTGTGTGTGACTCAGGAAAGCTTTCTTTCCTCATAGGGAGAGTTTTCTGCCTTCATTATTGGGACAGAAGCAAACAGGCTTCTATCACAACAGTGATAGCATGCAAGCACCCTTAACTACAGTTGAAGGAGAATAATGCCTTGTATTAATGTATACTCTGCCTGGTTCCAGGGTTGATTTAAAATGACTGAAATGAAACCACAGGGGCAGCAGAGACTTATTAACGCCCGCTGTCTTAGTGAGCAAACAAGGCTCCTTTCGAGGCAGAAGTTGCTCCCACGTCCCTCTTCAGTGCATATGATAGATGGAAGCAGGATTTAATTCTCCATCTATTGTCACGGATCACGATTGCCTTTTCCTCAGTATTATTTCTTCTTTTTAGAAGTAGCTGCATTTACATCTTAAAATACTCAAAGCAAACAATTCTTCTTCCTCATGTACATTTTTAAAAGTATCTTGAAGCAAAATTCCTCATTAGCATCATGTGTAAGTGCTTGCTCATTAAGCTGGAAAACATATTCAATAACCAAGGGTAACTTTGTGATCACGGAGAAGTGCGGTCGCTCCGACTGGATGGGTCTTTATACACACCAGAGTCAGGAAGCATGAAAACCCCGGAATAAAAAGTTGGAAGGAAAAACAATGCAATAAAGTTACTAAAAAATTCACTTTTGAATAATGTGGTAGACTAGATTCCCACTTGCTCCATTCTGTCATTATCATATTGAATGTTTAAGCACATTCCCAAGCGCTGGGATTCCCACACCCACTTTAGTGATCGGGGTGGCTTCATGTTTGTGTTTTACCAACTGGCCCTCTGCTATGCTTTCACTTGACAAAAGGCTTTTAGGAGTAAATGTGTATGAACATCATTACAGTTTAGATTTCCCATGAAACTGCAATTTCACATCATGCCCTTGGATTTTATCCATGAAAGATAAGAAACAACAGATGAATTACAGCTTTGCATTCTGGTAAAGTTGCTAGTTTGAAAATAATTGGCCACTACATTGTTCAGGGGGCTTTTATTTGTTTGGCTTATGTTTGTTTATCTTATTATAAGAACGCTCATGATAATTATTTTCAGAGAACACAAGGTAGTCCTACCTGGTGATATGGCACATCTCCTTTTATTAGATAATCAAGTCAGTTATAAGATCTTTTGTATTTTCCTTTGTTCTTGGCTCTCAGAGAGCTCAGAGATAAGCATTGAGTAAGTGTGTGTGATTGTGTGTGTGTGTATATAAAATGAAGGACAGGTGGTATATGAAACAACAAATCCTCAATTTAACAAGTTTCAATAGATTTTTTTCATCTTATGATACAAAGGTAGGAAAATAAGGTGACATTTGTGCACTTGCAACAAATCATCATGGAATTAATTCTTAGTGTTTTTGTAATAACATGTTATTTCCCAATTGATGTTCGCTAAAGATTAAACTGCTATAATTGAGTATAAAAATAAAGTACTAATTAAATCATGCTGGTATTAACTAACTCTTCATAATTAGAACTTATACCAAATGTTTACCCTTCATGATTATATCAATCTTATTAATTTTGGGGTCAATTTAGTTAAATTTAGTCTAAAAAATAATATTTAATACATATTATACCATGCTATAATAAATATCATATTTGAATAAAGACAAATATAATAGAAATATTTATAGGAGTACTGTACCTGAAACCTGGAAAGAGAAGACGGGAAATATGATTAAGGTAGGAGAATGCCTTAATTTTATCTGTAATATTATGGTTCTGAAGATCAAAAGCAAATATGCTAAATGTTTGCATCTGTTCAAATTAGGTGGTAGAGCACAAGTATTATATTACTTTTAATATTTTCAAAACACTGTACTTTATCATTTAAAATAAAAATATTAGTTTTGACATTTTGCTTAACAATGATTAAATTATGAACCTTGGTAAATAGTTTTTGCATGATTTTGATCAGGAAAGTTTATTTCTAAGTTGTTTAAACAAACTTTGAAAAAGAAATATGTGCATGGAGACATTCCACTGGACCAAGATAATGTTTGTTTGTAAATAACTATTTAAGATTGAGTCTGTGTCTGTATAAAAGCGACTTTCAAGCAGAGTTTACTATATGAAGGGAATCATCTCTCTCTTTGTCCTCATCTTACGTGTTTGCCCACTAAAATGTTAAACTCAAAAACACATGGTGGCATTTTAGTTTACAGGCTCAAACCAGCCATTCCTCATTGACTTCCTGCAGTATTGCCGGTGAGTTTTGATTGCTCCGAGAGAGGACTGTGTGGTCAGAAATAGTTGTGAGCTATTCTGAAACTCTCAGGATGAAGGACTTTAAGTAGAAATATTTGAACATTTTGCCTTGAAATAAAAATGCTTCTGAGTTTCTCAAAAATATTAAGCTTTAAAAAGTAAGAAAGGAAAGGATCTGTGAGTACCCTCCTAGAGTGAACCCTAGGTAAGGTCCTCTGGTCAAAGGTGTTTGGAGGTCTGCAGCTATTACTGCCACTTTTTCCCCCTCACTGAGGCATATACATTTTAGTTTACCATAGATCTCATTTAATTCAATTGAATCACGTAAGTGTAGCTGAGCACCTACTTGGTACCAGGTACTAGGCTGAACATCAGAGACAAAGATGATGCTTGCGATTACGCTTGGCAACAGAGATCACAACAGAAGGAGAAAAACAAATATTCATAAAACAGAGTCATCAGAGCTTGGCTTTGTTAGCATGAAAATGTATTTTGCTATCACCAAGCAGTAATAACTACTTACACCTGGCAGGTACAAAAAGTTTCACGGAGGATGTGATGCTTAAGCTGGAACTTGGAAAAGGAGTAGAATTGCAGCAGGTGGTCTCCCTGGTGACTTGTAACAAGAGGACATGTAAATCCTTTCTCCACTGAGGATTTCCCCCTAACAGTGTCATTCTCATCCCAGATAAGTCAAGTAACTCAGAATTGTATTTTAACCTAAATCTATCATTCACTCAAAAGCATTTTTTAGGTACTGATAATGGGCTGAATTCCTCACTGCAAGATTCATGGGTCTATGTATTTTTCACTAAACCGTGTGAAGAAAACGGGTTGGAGATTAAGTGACTATAGCAACAGATAAAGAAGGAACAAAGAACCTAGGAGCATCCAGCCCAGGAAGGAAGCATTCCCCAATGATAAAGAGCATAGTTGGAACCCTGGACACTTACGAATCACTGAATAATTTACTGATTGGAAGGACATTAAAGAAATGCTGAAAAATCAAACAGGAATCCTCATTAATCCATTCACTCAACCATTCTATGTGGAGTGGCTACTCTGTGCAAAACACTGTGCTAGGGGTCAGGGAAGGCAGAGGAACTTGCTAAATTCACGTAGCAAAGGATCCAGCAGAGAAGAAACAGCAAAGACTGCAAGGGTGGTAGGAAGACAAGAATGAGCTGGATAAACAATTGATATTATTCTTAAGCCTGAGTGTACAAAATGGTTTTGCTCTTGGCTTCATCTCAGAAGACTTTTTAAGCTGTGTAAACAAATGTAGACTTTTCTTTCAATAATAGTAAGTGGATGCTACAGGAATATAATATGTTTTTTTTAATGGGTGTTTTGAATTACTTCTAAAAGGAAATATCATTTTTATGAAACCAACAAGCTATTGACAAACATTAGACTTATCAGTTATTACCTGAAATTTGGCAATATTTTAATTACTGTAATTTGTTTGGTGATTGTATATATTATATATAGTGTGTAAGAGAGATCTGATTCATCTTTACCCAGTCTAGTCATCCATTTTATACATTGTCAGTCTTCTATTTTAAGCAAGCTCAGTCATAAACTCTAAATTCAAAATATTTTTTATTTTTACATATTATCTTTTTTTTTTTTTTTGAGACAGCATCTCGCTCTGTCACCCGGGCTGGAGTGCAGTGGCGCAGTCTCCGCTTACTGCAAGCTCTGCCTCCCAAGTTCACGCCATTCTCCTGCCTCAGCCTCCCGAGTAGCTGGGACTATAGGTACCCACCACCACGCCCGGCCCACCACCATGCCCGGCTAATTTTTTGTATTTTTAGTAGAGATGAGGTTTCACTGTGTTAGCCAGGATGGTCTCGATCTCCTGACCTCGTGATCCACCTGCCTCGGCCTCCCAAAGTGCCAGGATTACAGGCGTGAGCCACTGCGCTCGGCTTACATATTATCTTTTATCTTGTTTTCAAAATAAATATCTTTAAGTGCCATGCTATATATGGACATAGCATAAAACATAAATTCTGTTTAAATAAGTTAGCTTATAGTAAAAAAAAAAAATCACTGGGTGATAACTTTTGTTGTGTCTCTGAATAGTATGTGTTCTATACCTTTGTCACTGACATAAGGTCTACTGAGACTTGACAGTTATCAGGCACGCTTAGATTATCATCACATACATATCAAGGTACAATGGGACCTAGGCCAACAAACCATGCGGGATACTTTCATTATTCATCCAAATGTTGTATTAGCTAGGGGCCCCTTCACAGGAGTTGAAGTTTAAGCTTATGTTTTCCTTGATAAAATGCTAACCCTATAAATGAAGTAGTTTGTTCTCTAATTTAGGATTTTTTTTCCTAATAGGCAAAAGTACTTTTAAAATGTAAAGTTCTAATCAAAAGTAACAGAATATAATTAAAAATATATAAAATATTTAGAAAGAAATATGATGACTTTAACTTTGTATCATACTCATAGATTACAGAATCACTTGGATCACAAAATACTCATTATTATTATAATGTTAAGAAAAATTACCAGTATATAAATTGGAATACAAAGGTATATAAAAATTAGTAAAAATGTATACAAATTAAAAATACTCCTCTTTGATTTTAGAAAAACCTAGAGGCTAGTCCACAATTAGGATACTAAGATGCTCAGGATATAAAAACAGCAAAAGATAAGTCCATATGTATAAATTACCAGGGAAATAAGAGAGTTTCTGAATTGCTGTCCCATTTCTACTTGCCCTTCCCTCAAGTGAGTTCATGCTGCAGCTAGGGCAGTGCCTTTAAAATGTAAATGAGAATCAGTCCCTTGCTCAAAATCTAGCAAAGGCTTCCTTCCCCTGGACCTTAGAATAAAACCTGCAGTTCTTACCATGGTTCATGAGGCCCTGTGTGATCTGGCTCTTGACTACCTATGCCATTTTATTTTTGATCAATCTTATACACTCTTTCCGTGCTCCAACCACACTAGACTTTTACTGCTCCTCCAACATGCCACATGCTTCTGCCACCTGCACTTTTCACTTGCTGTTCCCTCTGCCTGGAATGTCCTAATCTCAGATACTTGCATGGCTCAAATATTACTTTTCTGACAAACCTACCCTGAGTGCCCTATCTAACACAGCACCAGTTTCATCTCTGAATCATGGTATATTACATACTTTTTTTTTTTTTTTTTGAGACAGAGTCTCGCTCTATCCCCCAGGCTGTAGTGCAGTGGCACGATCTCACTGCACTGTAACCTCTGCCTCCTGGGTTCAAGCGATTCTCATGCCTCAGCCTCCAAGTAACTGGAATTACAGGAGCCCACCACCATGCCCAGCTAATTTTTGTATTTTTAGTAGAGACAGGGTTTCGCTATGTTGACCAGGCTGGTCTCGAACTCCTGACCTCAGGCGATCCACCCGCCTTGGCCTCCCAAAGTGCTGGGATTTACAGGCATAAACCACTGCTCCTGGCCCATACTTGATTTTTTTAATTGTCCGTTTTCTTCACTAGAATGTACACTTACACATAGAAAGTGACCTTGTCTGCTTCGTTCAGTGTTGTACTCTTCACAACTAGAACAATGGTTGATGCAAAATAGGCACTCAATAAATATTTGTTGAAAAAATGAATAAGTGAATGAATACATTCTGAATTTAAAATATGCTTATATTTCAGTGATCTAGACATAAAGTTTAGATTCAAATTATATGATTAATTAGATCAATGCATGTTGTTTTGCTCCAATTATCAAAAAGTATTAGTTCATTTATACATATGATAAATATTTGTTAATTTTTGTTAAACGACTAGCTCATAGTGGATGTGCAATAGACATTTGTTGAATTAATGAAGTACCTACCATGTACAAGTTATTAGACATTTTGGTATTTAATTACCAAACAATGGTCCAAATAGCCCTATTAGGTAGAACAGGTTATTTTAAACATGATGATGAATTTTGTGCCCTAACGATCAGTCTTCAGTAATCAATGTAAACGGTAAAGGTCCCCAGAGTTTGAGAGCCCTAGGCTACACGCGGTGCATACAATTAGCCTTTTTACTATCTATATACATTCTTAGTATTAAAATCCATATTATATAATTTTCATATTTTTTCATTGTCATGCCCAAAATGCTTTAGATTCTCTGTCTGAATCTCCTTATCCTGAACAAAAACTCAATCAGCCTTTTCTTTCAATGGTTAGTTAATCTGTAGCAATCTTTGTTGTTAGTGTCCTTAAGATCACCTATCCTTCAAAGTATGACTCAATATTTATTCCAGAGGTGGAAAATGATTGAAGGTTACTGTCTGCTGTAAGCCTTTCCCAACTGAGCAGTTTCTTCTTTAGGCAATTCAGTATGTGTCTAATTTAAGTAATTTGATCATTTGATTATTCTGATCTGACTTCCGATTATACTTGCATCAAGACATCTATTTCATTTCAAAGATGCAGGGACAGCTACTGAAAAAGCAAATAAACTTGGGCCTGTTTTAGTTGAAACTACTTTCTGTGGGTTCAAAAGTTTAGGTAGAACAAGAAGAAAAATGAGTATCAATGTATTACTTATGCAACTATTATTAAATCATGAACTACAACAGAAGGATGTTAAATATTACATAAATACTTTGAAGTGAAAGATGTTGCCTTTTCACAGGCAATGTTTTTATTTTGACTATGATTTCCAGAGCCTACTACTCATAAGGCATCTTTGCAGTAAATGTAGTTAATAAGGCAAGCAACTGCAAAGCAGATAATACCTCCCTTTGCATACTTAGAGGGACTATCTTAGGCAGCAATGTTCTTCTGCCTTTCTGATACACATGTTCTGCCTGGAGAGACAGCATGCTGTTAGGTTTGTGCCTAGTTAACATTAGGGATTGGGCTGTATCTTGATATATAAGGTTTAGGCTAAACAAAGATTTATAAAAATTGAATCTAAAGATGATAACTGTGACTTGTCATTGGAATATTTTTATTGACAGAGGGACATTAAAATGGTTCAATGGCATTCTAGAGGCTATCATTGAAGCTTTTTTTTTTTTTTTGCCAGTGTGGTAATGACTAAAATGTATACAGGGTTTTAGATGCTCATTCCAAACTTGGTCCATTCGGCTACATAATCTACAATACGTGTGCCCCTTTAAAATAATTTATGATTAAAGTCTGCAACTGTGGCTAAATTGCACACATTAGGGTCTACTTTTTTTTAAAGGCTAAAGAATGATTATCATATTCATGATGTTTTTAAACAGCAGAAAGCACAAGCCTTTAAAATATAATACACTTTGAAGTAATTGTATTTAAGCAGTCCACACTAAATAAAAGGGCAACTATATTTTTAAAAGATAATACATATGCAGGAAACAATGGTGACCACTTAATAAGTAGCTGAAAACATTTGAAATGTGACATTTAGGGGAAGGCTCATTTCTATGAGAAAATACATATGATTTTACTTGGTATCATATTGTGGAAAGTGGAACCAGAGCTGTCAGGTTACTTGAGAGACTAGGGTCCATTCTCTTTTCTTTGAAGCATAATGCCAGTGTCACAAATGTTGGTGTTGTCTCACTGTATCACAATACAGTGTCATAGTTCAAGCAATCACTGTGTCAGCCTAAACTAACTAAAAGTATAGGCTTATAGTCTTAGAAAATGATAGAAGTTTTCACAGGACAAGACATTTAAAATGAATGTTGATTAAACATAAGGTCTGTACAGAGATGTATCAATATATCTATTCGATGCCTTGGGTCACACAGAAAGGTACTCACTTTTTAGCCTATAAATTCTAAAGACTACTTTAAACAGAGAACAATGATGGTACCAATATTTGGGGTTGTGGCCATATCATAAGACAGAACTTGCACATGGACCAAAGCTGACAGCATCCCCTGAATTGAGAGATACAATTAACTCTTAAGAAAATCATTAGAAATCAGGGTATAGGGAGCTGAATAGGATGATTTTCATTTTCATTCAACATTGTCTAATTAATTGCTGAATACATGTCTACCTTTGTTTATTAACAAGTCAAAATTAGGTTAGATTGATCAAGGGTCATTTATTTTATAATCTTTTTGGACACTACAGTGTGATCACGGCAACCTAAAACTCTGCAGTAACTATCTGCATAAGGCACTCAATCAAATGACTAATATCATCTTGATCCCATGCCTCATCAACTGAAACATGAGCTGTGAGACACTAATACTGACTCCTGGCTTAAGAAGACCCTGCTCTCAGTAGATGAAATATGCCAAGGATCCTGTGAGTCCATCTTACAGCCTTTCACACTTTCATTCATGTTCTTTTAGCAGCTAGTTATTAGAAGTCCAATAAAACTGGATGTTTCTCTTTTGCAGCCAATGAATGAAAATCAGAGTCCAAAAGGTGCTATCCTCAAATGAAATGAAGAAAAAGAAGCTAAGTTGTGTTTTCTTGAGCATTACCAAATATTACATCTTCCAATTGAGTAATAAAGAAGCATGGCAGAAAGCTGTAGAAGAAAAATTGCAAAGCAGAATTTTAGTGTTTTCATTCATTTAGTCATTTACTTAACAGATCTGTGCTGAATATCTAACATGTCGCATCACTGTTTTTTGGATACAAAGATGGGCAAGACAATACCCTACAATTAAGAGGAAGAGACAAAAAAATTAATTACAGAGTGTTGTTTTAGAGGCAAATGCAAGGCTGCATGATTAACTGAGCTTGGGGTGTGGTGGAGTGTCAAGGTTTCCTAGAGAAGGAATGTAAGTTGACTAGGACTTGGTTGGGCACAGAAGTGGGAGACAGATCTCCAACGTAGAGGAAAGAGTTTATGCCCAAACACAGAGGCATGAAGCCATTGTTTAAAGAGCTACAGGTGGCTTGGTAGAGCTGGAGGTTCCCATGCACTGGGGAGAGGAGTGTAGTGAGGCTGGAGAGGCAGGTGGGGCCAGGTCATGCAGCAGGTATATGACCTGCTAAGGACTTTGAAATTAACCATGTGGTAGGTGTATGAACTGCTAAGGACCTTGAAGACACAGGGAGCTTTGAAGAATGGGAGCAGAAGAATGACAGAGAGAGTTGCCTATTTTAGAAGTACCCTCTGTCAGGAGGAATAGGAATCGACTGGAGAGATTGAGACAGGAAGCAGGGAGACCAGTTCAAAAGCCATATATCAATATAGTGGAGAAATGTGGAGGCCTGGATTAACTATCTGATTATCCTTGTGGCAGCACTCACCATAGATGAACATTCTATTCTTTTTCTCACTTGTTGTGTTACCACTCTCGCTGGTTTTCCTTGTACCTCTGTTTCCCCCTTCTCAGCCTGTTTAATATCTCTTTTTATCTTTCATGCTTTATAGATTGGTGTTCTTCAAAGCTCAGTCCTAATTCCCCTTTTTCTCTATTTGCAGTTTGTCTATAGGCAGTCTCTTCAATTCAGTCTGATACGTTCAAATTTATTTTTCCAGGCCAGAATGCATTAGAACCCAACCACTAGAATTCAACTGCCTACTTCATATATCCACTTAGGTGTCTCATAGGCACCACAAACTAACATTAAAAATTAAACATTTGTTCTTTTCCCAGAAATTTGCTTCTACTTGAGTTGACCCCCCTCAGTAATTGGCATCTACATCCACCTAGGCAAGTTAGAAGCCTATGAGCCAGAGTTGATATATCCTTTCTTACCTCTCACTGTAATCTTTCACCTCTTTACCCTCACTTTCCCCACTGTTACCTCAGGTGACAAGCTTATCAAAGATAACAAGTCTTTGGCTTGTTGATGGAGTCAGAGCAAGAGATTGGAGGGGAGGGGGAGAATTTGTACCATTTGATTCTATGAGGATGATAAATTCTACTGGAGTCTATAAGAATGCAAGCCTTGTTAGAGGCAGTTTTTGTTTATCTGAGTCTCAGATTTCTATTCTCTCTCAATAAACAAATATTCTTTCTAATTGGCAAACTCAAGATAGCTGGGAGGAAAAACTATCTATTGTGTCAGAATTTCTATACATCAGAGAGTGAGAGGTAAAGGGCTTCAACGTTTCCTCTTTGCTTTTAGCTTATCCTTATTATATTAAATTTCTTTTTACCCTTACATATTGAGACACCATAAATAACCACTTCCTGATTCTCCTTCTTTCTCAATTTTGCAAACATTTTTCACTTATTCATACCCTTTAATCATTTAGAATACTTGATTTTCTTCCCCTCATTTTATTTTATTCAACCATTACTTAAAAAAGGATTTGACTGACTTCATCCTATTGAATTGGTGTCCTGTAGCTTGGCAATGCTGGGTGGGGATCAGCTGGAAATAGTACTAGACTAAATCTCCTCTCCTCCTTCTTCCCCTCTTGCTCTTCCCCATCCAAATCCCCTGATGATATTCACTTGAAACTTTGATCCAATATATTTTCAGGCAGCAAAAGTATAATTATTTAAGCATTTTAAATTCATGAATTTGAGAATCTCATGTATTAACTGGCAAAATTATAGTTTTTCCATGAAATTAGGCAATTTTTTTTGTCCACTTGTATTTTTTTCAAGGTAGCAAAATAACTGCTACGTTTATGTAGTAGCCAGGATATGCTAAGATCTTATTCTTAATTTGCTGTACTTATGTAATCAAATAAATTCCTTCTAGCCACAATCATATTAATATTATTATACAATATTATTATTCTCAATTACACACATTCAGACATCTACTGTAATGCTTGGTGTTTAAAGAAAAATCTTAGAAATAATTTTACATTTTGTACATATCTATTATAAATAAAACGAATAAATAAAAGTAAATAAATAGTTGCTATTTTTCTATTAGACTGCCACTATCGCAATGTATTATGTTGAATGTGTTCTTTTTTATGTTAATCATCACATGCCATCTATTTGATTTCAGTAAAAGAGTAGAAGTAGGCTATACTTTTTTTTTTAACTTGTACTATCAGAACTCTTAAAACATAAAAGATGGTAATAAATTACTCAATACATCTTCATTAGAATCATTATTGAGAAGTATTATAAATATGTTTACTTAGATAAGTTATACAAAATTTGTTATTTCAGCTCACAGTGCCCTCAAACATATAAATAAGTAGTTGCTGATCTTACTTTGGCTAAACAATTTAAATAACAAAAAAAATAAAGCCACATTGCATACCAGGAAATTGACTTAATTCTGAGCTTAAGGAAGGAAAAGATAACTCTACTATAATGGATGCACATTTAGAAAAAATAATGTTAATGTAAAAATAGCTTTGAAAATTTGTTTTTAGAATTGCTTCCTTCCTCTGAAATGA
This sequence comes from Pongo pygmaeus, assembly GCF_028885625.2. Taxonomy (NCBI): domain Eukaryota; kingdom Metazoa; phylum Chordata; class Mammalia; order Primates; family Hominidae; genus Pongo; species Pongo pygmaeus. Next base: position 92,011,827 of record NC_072384.2, read on the forward strand.
TGATTATAACATGCACAAAATATTACATTTTTAAATGTTGTCTTTTTTTTTCTCTTTCAGGGTCCTTGTATTTTGCATTGGCTTTTCCTGATGATATATTAAAGTTTGCACATTTTTCTTTATTAAGAATAAAGGGCATTGAAAAGGCGCTGGATGGTGATTCAATAGGACAGACACGGTTAATCAAATAATTAGAATAATATGTAAACTATGTTCAAAATGATTAGAACACTACATGGAGAACTGGTTTTGGATGATGAGAATTATTTTAAAGGCCTTCAGGTTTCATAATGTGAAAAATTTACTGCAATTATACTATTTTTCTTTGCTCACATAAAGTATTCTCTTTCAGAAATGGGTCTGAGCAGATACACACACTAAAATAGTAGGTTTCATACTATGCTTCTAGGAAACCATTCTGTTGGGAGCACAACCAAGATGTTCTGCCACTAAAATAAAATAATAACAGCTTTTTTCCAGGCTCTGAGGAAAACAAGTTAAAAAAGAAATTTTTCTGAATTGTAAGTTTTTCTTCCCTACCCTCTTTTTTCTAGTATTGTTGGTTCTTCAATTTGCCTAGTGGCATGTGCTGCTAAATTTGACAAAATGAATGAACCAAGAATATGTAAGAAGCAAGACAAATCTTATATATGTTAATTCTCAAATATATGTTATGAATCATTACTTTTTATGTGTAGAGACTTGCATACATATAAAAACTCATATTTCTGCAGGTGAATTTCCTTCTAATTCAGTTCAATTAAAATGTCATTATTTCATGAACATTTTCAACAAATACCAAGATTTTCAGGTGCTCAAGCACTTAAACATGACTGCAAACCACTGAATTATAATGCTAAATTTACTTATTTTATATATATGTATATACTTAGTATAAATTGCAATCCAAATATTTTCAACTATATTTGAGAATCAGGAGTAAGTATGATGATTATATCTTATATCATTTGAGCTCATGAATTTCTCTGAAATAGCAAAGAAAATACAAAGAAGTTAGAAAATGCATTAGCCCATCTCTGTGTTGGGAAAGTTATTTTCAAAAAGTGTTATGGTAAGGGATGCTATTAATGGCTGCATATCTAATTTAACTTGAGACCTTGAAGATGGTCTCTAGTTTGCATTCCATTATAAGTTTTTAATAAGATTTCAACAAAAATAATAATAAAAGCATTCCATTTCACCTTTGCTTCTCCTTAACAATTCAAAGTATCAATTATAATATAACCTTCATTTGACTTGCAACAATCTCTGTGTCTGTGCTTTCAACAGCATATTGAATTGTATGCTAATACTTTAAGGGCAAAATACATTTCTTGTTTTACTTTTGAACTTTTGTTCTATTTTAAAGTGACCTCTCAAATGTGTAATACTCAACAACACTTTATCTATTTAATAGTTTTTCTTAAGCATTGATCATTCAGAATAGTTTGAAAAGCATATTAAAAAGTTTAAGAATACCTAGTCCTCCCTTACATCTTAAAGAGAGACTGTATCATTGCAAGCACAGGGGTTGTCTTTCTTTTTAAATTCTCACACCAATACTACTCTGGGGTTGAGGACACTTACTCAATTTTCTTTGATTTTACCAGTCACTTTCCTAGGAGAACTGATCACAGGGCTCTTAGAAGAACTAGGCTGAAGCAGGACATCAAAGAAAGAAAATGGAATTTTGATTATTGAAGGTTCCAAAGTACTTTCTCCCTTTAAAGAAGTATAGAAATTAAGAAAGGGAATAGAATAAAATTTGAAAAAGTAAGAAAAATGAGAAGATATAGAAAATGAGAAGATATAGAAAAAGACAAAGGGTGAAACAGACACAAGAGAATTATCTTTCAAAGCAGACTGTACCATTCCTCCTAGGTACTGATTTTGTGGTATGTGTGGGCCCCAGACTGAAACAACAGAGACCATAGTAAACCTGAGAGCAATTTAAAGAATAACCGTGGCTAGAACCGAAGTGGAAAGAAGAGATAGAAAGATAGTGTGATAGAATAACATACAGGACTCCATGTGCCATAACTAAGAGTGACAAGATGCAAGCAAAAGTGTGAATTTGAGAACTGCCCCAAGAGCATCATAATACATGGTAACATTGGGCTGTGGAGAAGAACTTCAAACAGAAAAGGAGCAGGGGCAGATGGAGGTGTGGGAAATCTAAGGAATTTTGAAAATCTCTGTGAGCTGAAGTAAGGAGGATAGATGTCTTCGAATACGAAAAAAGCAAATATAGGAACTAAGTCCTTAGCTCATAGCTTAGTTCTTTCATAATTCAGTTGCCGTTGTTCCATTGTTGCCTGGAATTAAGATTTGTAGAAGAGAAGCCTGAGGTCATTCTCATTTTTGTTCCTTTGTAGGTATCTAAGTTGCAACTGCATTTCACAGAAATCCCCTTGTGCATGGTTTTGGGTTAGTGTTGGCCATAAGAGAATTGTCTGGAAGTGAAGCTATACCCATTGGCCTCTGAACATCTATGGAGGGTGCCAGGTGCACCTGCTGATCACACTGATCACTGCTGATCTGTTGCTGCCTCACGTTGTTGGTGTGGGGCAGCAGGGAGGCCTGCAGCATCTCAAGCTCCCACTAGATCTCCTCCATAAGCCTCTCTGAGTCCAAACCCAGGTGGGTGCGCAGCTTCATAGTGAAGGTTTCATCTTCTACAGGTCATCCTCATCATTGAAGTTGAAGGCTAGGAGAGAGAGATATGTGGTCCAGTTTGTCCTTGCATGTTCTAGTTTGTCCTTGACTCACATTCAACTTTTCTTCCTGATTAATAACCCTGTTAGTCTATAGTGACTTTGGGACCAACTCAACATGCAGAGGCAACCCCCTACCATGTTCTACTTTATTACTTTAGCAGCTCTCACAAATGTGTAGGGGCTTATTCTCATGAAACATCCCTAATTTTGTAACATTAATAGTGGCTTTGTTTCTTTGGTAGAACCCTTCTGATAGAGGAAGCAAAGTGTTTCTTTGTATCTGGATATTTGTCAGTTTTTCTTCTCTGTCTTTATAATTAAAATCTTATTTTAGATTTATCTTGGAGTGGGCATCTATTCACTAATTCACTGATTTCGCCTGAGATTTTTTTCTTTTAATCTGCACTGAGTTTTTGTTTTTTGGATTTACTTGGACTCAGGAAAGCAGTTTTTGAGTCATCTCTTTAGTTTCAATTGTTTATCAATAATAATGATACTTACTCTTTATTGGATGTTTACTACTTGCCAGGAGCTGTGCTAAGTGCTTTCTAGATAAATCACACTCTTTATCTTATTACAATAAACTTATGAAGTAAGTATCTCCCAGTGAGCCACACTAAGTATTATGTTGGATTTCCTTTTGTTATGAAGTATGGAAGATAGAAAAGACATTGAAGTTTTTTTATCTTTTTTTTACTTGCTTATTCATCTTCGAATAAGTCCTGATTTACCTAAACCTAATCTGCCAATATGCAAGTTGTATGGATTGTGATTTATGCTATTTTCTGGTTTCTTGCACACTGGCCATATTCCCTTATTTGTCTATGTTGGTAGGTTGATGGACAAAGTTCGTAGTTCAAAGCCGAGTGCCTAGGCTTTTATCTAAAATGGCTGGCCTTTGCCCTCCAAGACATGAACAGATTGAGTACACACAAATCTACAATCATGGATATTCTCAACATCCATGACTCTTTCTATACTCTCTACCTCTTCTGCCTGTAGCATTTTTTTCTTGTGGGAACTGCATCAATACCAGGTACTTCCTATTTCTATGTCATGCCTAATTATAGCCTAGGAACTGTAATTTCTGCCTGAGTTTTGAGAGAGAGGTGACGTCTCATGGGAAAGAGAAAGGTGATGACAGTATTATTTTTTTCTCCAAAAGCAACATTAATCTAGAAAGGAAAGGCTGCCCAGTTTTTGATTGGTTTGTCCTTATGTAGTTCAAAATAGGCTGGAGGTAGGGGTGGGCACTCTTTGTTTCTGCAGACAAAGAAATGGAGAGTGTTGATTAAATTTTTAAATCCAGTTTTATTGGCTTTGCACTTACAGTAATTTGACTTTTTCATATCTCTGTCTGTCTGCTTGTTTATCTTCTATCTATGTTTCTATTTGTTTTATTAGTTGGGAAAATTTCATTAGGTCTGCTAGTCAGACACAGAATTAAACTGGGAGAGCTTTCCTCTCATCACCTCTATAGCTCCTTTTTAGTGATATTTCTATTATCCTTAGATCACCTGACTTTGGGGCAGACTATACTCATTGGATGAAGGTTTAGCAACTCTCATTGATTAAAGATAATCACAAGCTTCAAAGTGATTAAAAGGCATGCTAAAGAAAGATTAACACTAAATAGAGTGTTTCCTCTGGAATTCTGTGAAAGAACACTGCCAAGGGGACAGTTTGGGGATGAACGTGTGACAAATTCACAAATATTCCTTGTGACAGTCACAAATCTCATATGCATATCTTTATGATTGCTAAGGCACAATATTCCCATATTTCTTTATTCATATGATAATTTTGAATGTATTTCCCATACATGAGGGTTTTCCATAGTTGATTTATCATAAATACTAAAATAGAACTATATTTTATGGATACTTCCCACTCTTCATTCTACTATAAGCTGCATTAAGTCAGCACAAGCTGTTTAGGCCATCACATTATTTCAATTTATATATAGCATAAAATTGTATATTGTAAAAAATTCGGGAGTGCCCCTCAGTATTTTGTTCTTTTTGTTTTGCTTTTAAAAATATAATGGATTCTTGTTCTTTCATAAGCAGGAAGAGAGAAGCTTTAAAATTTATCAAAGTAAGTAAAATGCTTCCTTATGTTAGCATGGTATAGAATAGAGCTGTGTCAGGCATGTGGAGGCTGAATGAAATTTAAAAACAATTATTCTACAGTAAAATTTTAAAATTTGAGTTAGAATTTACCTATTTTAAGTGTGAATAGCAGGCACATTTTCTAATAATAGAGACACGTTTTAAAATATATACTCTTGGAGTACATATATGGTTGGTGTTTCATGAGACTTTTTCCCCATTAAGGGATAAGGAAGATGAATACCAGAATTTTACTTTTTTAAGCACTTTATTTGGAGTCTAGCCTCAGCTTTATTTATCAATCGTCCAATGACTTTTGCAAAAACATTTTAAATTAAGCATCTATTTCTATGTCAGTGACTGTTGAAATGCTGTAGCATGAAAGTCAACATAGACTGGACTATGAGAAGAATAATTCTGCCACCTCTTTATGCAGCAGAGTTTTCTAAATTAAGTTCATTGCATGGATAATTTCCTATAACCACAGGGAGCCAGAGTTGGCTGGTTGGCCAGGAGAAAATTAACGAAAAGCAGAGAGGCCTGAACAAAGAGGGAATGAATGAGGTATACTGTTGCCTATTATAAAGGAAATAGACTAATGCCAAGATGAAGGGAGGTGATCAGAAGTTTACTCACTCAGGACTAAGTAATTGATCCAAGGGAAATGCATTGGCAGTTAGTGAGGAATCCAGACTTCAAGCTATATCAAGCATTGTGTTGGTGATGGAGAGACTGCCTACGGTTGTTTTGTTTGAATGATGCCCACTTTTCTAGGACTGTTAATGGTGTGTTCAATTTCAATTTAAAGCATTTCTATTGAGCTTTTGAATTATTGATCGGGGACGATGAAGGATGAGCCTACAATCAAGTGTGAAGTTACTAGTTAAGTTGATGCCGGGTAAGGTCTTATCTGAGGCAAAAATTCAGTTAACAGAAGGGTTTTTTTTTTTTTTTTTAAATTTAATGATATAACGTTCTTGTTAAAAACAAAAAACTCAAACTTGCTTCATAAGAAGACACGGAAAACAGCACAGTTCAAATCTAAGAAGTTGGTGCAACTCTCACTTAAGCATCACTTATAAAGTGTAGAAATGGTTTTCTGTGTAGCAAAAAGCAAAATTTCTGCTTCAGCGTATTATTGTGGGGTATAAAATTCAGTACTTGCATTTTCTATGGGAAGAGATCTGTAGATGTGCCATAATAATACAAAATTCTGTCTGGAAGCAATATGTTGATTTTTCGGCATATGTCTTTTTAAATTGGAAGATTTAGAATTGCATAAACAGATTCCTGGTGCTTCCTTCCTATTTAGGTGTGGTACTATTCTAAAATGAAGCAGGATATAGGATGGGTGCTAGCTTGAGGGGGCCTGATCCACAAGGGGGAGATGCAATGTCTGAATGCAGGGCACAGATACAGCACAGCTGCTTTTGCCGCTTAGTACAAAGAGAAAAATACATCCCTGACTGAACTATTTAACCAGCACATTTATTTCTAAACTGCAGAGTTGACTTGTTGCTTGGTTATTCATACATTCTTACATAAAACATGATAAAAAGACAATGCATTTATTGCTAAAATGCTGGGAATAAACTGGTAAAGAAAAAAAATTCAATTCATTGCTTGTGAACTTCTGCCCCTGTGCGCCCCTCCCCACCCTAAGCCCCCAAGTGGCTTTCACTTTTGCTCAGTTCACAGTATCATAAACCCGAAACAATAAATGTTATTCCTCTCTTGATCACACATTAGCCCAATAGGCGTTTTATTTTAACTAAACAGGCCACCATGAGGACACCAGTCACTTTGCTGCCAGACCTTCCTGGAGTTGCTCCTTAGGGTACAGAGTGCTTTGTTTTACTTGGGTATAGGAAGCAGAGGGAAAGCTCAAGTGTAAAGACAAAGGTGAAGGAAGGCATAACCCTATAGCAGCTCACTGTGGGTACTTTCCTGCTGTAATAGATGACTATGTGTCAATGCACATTAATATTTGATGTGCATCATCATTATCATCCTTTATGTGCACTTTCACAATATTATGAAGCAGCAAGGTTGCTTTAGACAAGGATTTATATGGCCAAGTGCAGTGGCTTTTACTTGGTGAAATTAGCACACATCCTGTCCTTACAATGTCAAAAGGGATGCTTCTGTTTATATTGAATAAACAGGCAGAGGTTGAGTCCAGCCTTTTTTTTAAACACTGTATTATCTTGCGTGCATAAACAAGACTGACAAAATAGTTTTTCTTAAATGGCACACTGATGCATTCTGTATTCTGCTACTTGCAAACAAAGACTTAGCTTCTGTCATTATAAAAGACCCTTGAAACAGATCTAGAAGTGAAAGCTTAAGCATTGTGGAATAGACCGAAGAAGAAAACTGAAGAAAATGCTTAGATCTACAAAGACTTCTGTTCATTTTTATTTTCTTTTTCTGAAAATTGAATACAAGCACTGGGAAGCATTATTTGCTCACACAATGCCTGACCACATGTGCAAGCCATTAAAAGGGCGTAGCTCCTCTGCCATTTTGATGCAGTCCAAAATAAAAATATAAATGCCAATGGAACAGTTTCTCCAGATATTCTCCAGCTGTCCCTTGTATCATTAATTTTCTTTTCAAGTACAATAATTCACCCCTAACAATAACCTAAATAAGATTTTTGAAGAGGTCAGAAAAAATCCATGTTTAGAGGGAGGACAGTTCATGACAAGGGGGAGTAAAGAGAAATTAGTATATGTGGCTTGTTTCAAAAATAAGGATCTGAAATAATAACGACAGTCTTATCTTGCAATTTGAGGAAAATATGAAGGCCAACTACTCATTATGGTAATTTTTCACAAAAACTGATTACCAGAATTTAAATCAAAGTTCTACTGCATCATTAATTCACTTATTCATTCATTCCAAAAGCATGTATTCAGTCCTTGCTTTGTGTTGCATATTACATATGATAAAGGCATGTCAGGATAAATATCAGAGAGGAGCGCTATCCTTAAGGAGATTATCATATAGAACAGTATACAAAATAGTATGTACATGAGTAACTATATAGAGAGTACACGAAAGAAAAGAACAAGTCAAAACAGAAAGATGATGTTGCATGTGGCAGCAACATCTAAAATGGTCCTCAAGGGTCTTGCCTCCTGGTATTCATACCCTTGTGTAATGCCCTACCCTTGAGTGTGGGCTGGAACTAGTAACTATTCTTGTAAAACAGGAGAAGTGATGGGCAGGGCTGGCTTTATGGGTATGTGGCCAATGCACCCAGGGCACACAGAGTCCTGAACTTGGTTGAATGTTCTGTTGTCATCAACTTGATATTCTTAATCATTTTAGCTTTGAATTTTATAAATGAAGTCAAGTGAGACAATGGATCAGAGCACGAGCTCTGTGAGCTGTGTTCAATATGTGTGTCTGCCTCCTTCCCTTGCCACCTTGTTCACACAGATGGTTCTCAGTGCCTCATGAGTGCAAGATTCTGGTGACCCCATGAGTCATGGGAACTCAGTGAGACTCAAAGCAAGTACAAGGTAAGTGCTGTTATGGTTTGGCTGTGTCCCCACCCAAATCTCATTCTTGAATTGTAACTCCCATAATTCCCATGTGGGAGGAACCTAGTGGGAGGTGATTGAATTATGGGGGTGGGTCTTTCTTGCACTGTTCTTGTGATAGTGAATGAGTCTCATGAGATCTGATGGTTTTAAAAATGGAAGTTTCCCTGCACAAGCTCTCTTTTTGCCTGCTACCATGCATGTAAGATGTGACTTGCTCCTCCTTGCCTTCTGCCATGATTGTGAGGCTTCTCCAGCCATGTGGGACTGTGAGTCCATTAAACCTCTTTCTTTTGTAAATTGCCCAGTCTTGGGTATGTCTTTATCAGCAGTGTGAAAACAGACTAATACAAGTGCATTACTTCTATGAGTAAGTAAGGAGGATGCAGATTGCCCCAACAAGATGCCTCTTCTTTTCAAACCAGAGCTTGTTTATCACAGAGAAAATGGCAATAATGTCCTGAGAAATACGAATGACCAAGGAATGCTATCATACTGTTGTGTGTGTGTGTGTGACTTCCCTGGATTAGCCAACCATTTATACTGAAAATTATGACACTGGTGGAAAAAGACAGGGCAGACTATTTTCTTTTCCTTTCAGTGATTTCTTATCAGCAAGCAAAGGTAGGCAGAGTTGGTAGAATGTGTGAGCATCATGATGTGCAATAAAAACAGTTAAATTTGTTTTGTGTAAGTTTCCACTATTCTTATAAGAATGAAATACACATGAATGTATAAGCTATGAGATACAAATTGTGTAATTTTGGTGATTCTATATAAAAATTGGATGCTCTTATATTTGCATCTAAACCTGGCATAGTACAATAGAAAAAGAATGGTAAAATTATGCTAATTATTTAAAATTTTAACCTTTCTCTACTCAGAATGACAAAGCAAGTAAAAATCACCATACGAAGTCAAGAAAAAGACACCAACAGAAGAAAGAAAAAACCCTTTAAGGGAACTTCTTCCTGCTTTTTGAACTAGGGACTTCATGTATTTCTTTTGCATTGGGCCCCACAAATAACAGGCCACAGTGATGCTATGTTGCTTCCAAGACTAGATTATAAAAATAATACTCTGGCGTCCACCTCTTCTCCCCCTCCCCCCACCTTCATTCTCTACCTACCATCTCTTTCTTAGGGGTTGGGGGAAGGGAGGGAATTTAAGCCATTTTGTCAAGACACCTTGGCCAACAACTACCAAGAGCCTGAGTATTGCCAGCAGACGCATGAGTGAGCTTGCAAGTGGATCTTCCCCCTGCTGAGCCTTGAGAGAACTGCAGCCCTGGCTGACATCTTGATTGCAGTTGTAGGAGGAACCCTAAGTCAGAAGCATACAGTAAGCCACACCCAGATTCCCAACCCACATAAACTCTGAGGTATAAACATTGTTGTTTTAAGCTGTTAAACTGTAGGATGATTTGTAATGCAGCAATAGAAAAGGAATACATTGAGATTCAGTGGAATGAGAGCTTCCTCCCAAGGACTGAGGAAGAGTCCTCTGACCTAAATCTTTTAGGATGAGCATTTCGTGATGGAGGAAGTGGCATCAGAGGTAGAAACTGCTATGTAATCTAGGCCAGGACAACATTTCCCAAACCACTTTCTCACAGAACCCCATCATAATCTTAAAAATTATTGGAAGACCCCAAAGAGCTTTTATTTATGCATTCTATACATATTGGTATTTATCATATTAGAAAATGCAATTGAAGCATTTAAAATTAGTATTTATCGATGGATTTAGAAACAATAACATACTCATTGCATGTTGATATAGATAACATTTTTTAAAAAATGAATATGCTTTCTAAAAATAAATTCAGTGAGAAGAATGGCAGTGTGTACATTTTTGAAAACCCCTTTAATCCTTGGCTTAATACAACAAAGCTGGATTCTATACCTGCTTCTTCATTGAATCTGTTGAAGAACACATATCAAGTAGCCTCTGGAAAACTCCACTGTGCATTTGTGTAAGAATGAGAATAAAAAAGGCAAATAATATCTTAGTCCCTGGACCACACATTGAGATAAACCGATCTAGGGCATGGAGATGAAAGAGTCCAGAGCACATATTGACTAAACGATGTTGAAGAAGGAAAAATAAGGTTATTCTCAGAAGGCTTGCATATCATACTCAATAGTTTATTCAGTAGAGGATTTGGCAGACATTATTTGCTTCCCATCCAAAAGCCATTTCTGCTCCCTTTCTTCCTTGCTAAAGAATCCTTGAATCTGTTCAGATATTAGAAGGTCATGAGTTGAGGGAAAGCATGTTGACTGGTGTTCCCTTTCCCATGATTGCTATAAGCACACATATGTGACACAACCATGGTGATGAAAAGAAATCAGCTGTGGTTGGGTGGTGATAGCAAAGTGTAAGCTTTCATTGGTACAGAGGCTTACTCTTTTCTGCCTTTGGTTACTGTGCTGCTTGTGCTTGCTGTAGCCTTCCTGTTTCAATGATGAGAAGGCCAAAGGAATCTGTGAGCTGACCCAGAGCCCGCATGTTGTTGACAAGCCACAGAGTTGCCCAACCTCTTTTATTGTCGAGTTATTTTGATTCAGGGAATTGCTGAAGATTCTGAAATTGTGAACTGACAAGCCCGTGGATGTCTACAAAGAGTGAACTGATCACTGTGGGCTGGCCTTTGAGGCATCAGCAAGGTGATTATTAAGATAGTCAAGTTAAAGGTACTATGGGTCTGAACTACACTGGTGTCAACAGAAACAAAAAGAATACAGTAAATGTGAAAGAACTGTGGAGATAAATTTTTAGGACTTAGCAGCTGAGTAGATGGACATTGACATGCACGGGCAGGGGAATGGAAGGCAAGCATCAGCAATGGCGTGGTTAATTGTTCGCCTGCATGATTAGAAGAATAGAACAGAAATACCGCAGGTTGGGCGGGGTGGGGAGATGATGGGTTAAATTGGGACATACAGAGCCAAGAAAGAGATACCTAAAATAGAGTGCATGTGGTTGGTGCTTACATAAATGTTTGCTGTGATCTGGGACAGAAATGATCTGATAGTCATAGGGTTTGTTTCCTCATTTCCTTCACATTTTTACTAAAATATTGCCTCCTTAGGGAAGCCTTCCTTGGTCATCCTATCTGAAATTGCAATATTCATGACCCACTTCCTTGACACTCTTGTCCAATATATCCTAATAAGTCCTGTGTCACTTCTACACTATTTTTTTACCTGAGCATTTATTTATATTAAACTACGTGTATGCTTACTTATTTATCATGTTTTCCTAATAGAAGGTAAGCTCAATAATGGAACTTTTTATCTGTTTTGCTCACTTTGTAGCTCCAGTGCCTGGGACGATGCCTGACACTTAGCAGACAGTCAGTGAATATGTGTTATATAAATGAATGAATACTTGGAGCGTGAGAATCAGAGCGGCAAAAATATTTGTCCATAATATGCCTAAAGATAAAAATGGAAGCCTCAGAACTAGATAAATGCATTGTAATTGAATGCTGAATTCACCAGATAACATCTGAGATTTATTAAGCATCAAGTCATGTCTTAAAAATTTTATATACATTTTAGGATTTAACTCTTATAAAAATCCTGTGGGTAAGTACTGTTGTCTCTCCCACTTTACAGGTAGAGAGGCTGCGGTTCAGAGAGATTAGGTAACTCAACTAAGGTCAAAAAGTCAGGGAGCTGGGCCTTTATATAAAACACCAGAATGAGCTCTTGTGTAGAACCCTTGAGAGAGATTTTAATCTAATGGCTGCAATTTTAAATTGTGTTCAGCTGTGGTATGTAGTTTTTCAAGGAAGATGACCCACAGCCTTTCTTGCTTTCTGGCTTTGTAAAAGATAGAGATGACCACTTAAACATTCAAGGAAAATAATTCCTGACTTTGAAATCAGAAGCTCATTCAGATAATATACTTACTTATAAACATCCTCTCTAATGTCTGAATAAAGCAAGAGTAAAAGATTGATTGAACAGCAACAAATACTTTAACAGTTAAAAATAAAATTAATTGGTCTGTTGGAAACACAAAGCACTTTTAGCCCCATTGGTTTTCTACCTGAAACCAAAGTGAAGTGATCTGAAGGATCTCATAAGATATATAAGACTAGCAAGTATAGGAAAGATGATACTTTTCTTGAAGTCATATATTGTCTAAGTTGAAGTTACAGGACTTAGAAGGTCAGATGTGCCATCTTTTCCCTTAATGCCTCAGAGATTCTCTTCACCAAGAAAATGACTACACACTTATTTCATTTAAAACAGACTCAGCCTAGGGATGGTTTTCCTCCTTCTATAAAAAAGCAGGCTATTAATGAACATAAGGACCCTTTTGGCTTTGCAACACGTTTTTAACATTTTACGCATGGACATGAGATGGAAAAACAAGATGAAAATGATTCTTTTATTGGGCATTCAATTAAAAAATGTCATGACTTTGCCATTAGTTTGTATAAATCCTAGAAATGAGTTTCAACGAGAGTATGTTATATGTTGGGAAAGAGACAGAAGTGTATAACCTTGGGCAGATCGTTTAACTTCTCTCTGCTTTACATTTACAAGCGGTAATACAAAGAGACAGGATTATATGGTCTCCAAGGTCCCATCCAGCCCATTTAACACAGTATGATTATTTGAGAGGCAATTTAGTGAGGTAGTGAGAAGCCTGGGCTCTGGAGCCAGAATGCCTATGTTCAGATCTTGGCCCCCTTCACTTATCAGCCATAGGACATGGTGTAAGGAATGTACCTCCTAACAGTTTCTCCCTGTTTCCTCATTAGCAAAATCAGGATAGGAACACTCACAGGGTCCTTTTGAGTAGCAAACAAAGTCGTCTTTGTGAACAATTGTTGTTTATTTTATATTATAAATAAACCTGTTCTTTTTTTCTCTAACAACAACAAAGTAACTTTCCTAAGATTCAGGATGGTATGGTTTTTCTTGGTTTAAGCTCTTTATTACACTAGTATTCAAAATATAAAAATAGATTAAAGCACTAATTTTGTTTTTACAAACCCAAACAATTGGTTTGATTGTGTTAATACCCACTCACCTCATGCCCCCAGTAGAATAAGTGCTAACATGCATGGCCTATTTAAATGTCTGCTTTGGAGTCAGATAAAGAATTTCTGTGATGAGCTAAGATACTATCATACAGGTAATCAATAATGACAGAACAAATACGTTCCTCCAAATCAGTATAAATAATAAATGTTTAAGACATAGGCAAAGATACTTTTGAGATAAACTTCTTTAAGCAATTCAAAGAAAACTGAGATTAATGATAGTTATTATGTATATTCCTAATAACTTCATATAATAGATGTTCAAATTCTCTTTATATGAATGGTGACTCAGGAAGGTCCTGGTAACTCAGGAAGGTTAAGAAATTTGCATAAGGCCACACAGCAGTAAGTGGACACACCAAAATTTAAGCCAAGCAAACTGATTTTAGCAGCTCAGCTCTTAATTAGACTGCTTTTAGCACAAAAAAACCAGTTTGGATTTTTTTTTTTTTTACACAAAACCTGTGCTCTCTCAAAATACCAAGCTGCCTCATTAGATAAATCTCTCCATACATCCATCTGTTCGGCCCTCCATCCATCAATCCATCCAAACATATTTTTTCCCTATTAAATATGACCAGCAGGACTGGAGCTCTTGGTTCATGGTCAATGAATAAAGATAGGCAGATTTTTACATTTAAATTTTGATATAGTGTGATTATCCCACACCTATGATTTGGCTACAACTCAGTCACAAATTGACCATCTATCCTGGTAACAGGGCCTTTTGTTAGTGAGAATTCTCTAGTTAGTTTTTACTAACTAAAGAGGTTTGCACCTCTTTCTCCTTTAAAAAATCCTTTTTTTGGCCAGGCGTGGTGGCTCACGCCCGTAATCCCAGCACTCTGGGAGGCCGAGGCGGGCGGATCACGAGGTCAGGAGATTGAGACCATCCTGGCTAACACGGTGAAACCCTGTCTCTACTAAAAATACAAAAAATCATCTGGGTGTGGTGGCAGGCGCCTGTAGTCCCAGCTACTCAGGAGGCTGAGGCAGGAGAATGGCGTGAACCCGGGAGGTGGAGCTTGCAGTGAGCTGAGATCGTGACACTGCACTCCAGCCTGGGTGACAGAGCGAGACTCCGTCTCAAAAAAAAAAAAAAAAAAAAATCCTTTTTTTATAAACATGATTTTGAGTATCAAGAAAAAATAAAATTTAATGAGTATGTTTTTCATTTACAGTTCACAAACCTTAGAATTCCAGTTAAAATAACAATCTCAAATATAGTGTTAAGTATAATTCCTAAAATTTAAAGTTAGGTTATGACAAGTAGTCAAAGATTGAGCTGAAAAATATATTCATTCCCTTCCCTTCCACTCTCCCATCACTCCTCCATGGGGAAAAAAATCACGAATATGTTGCACATTGTAGGAACAAAAATGGATTTACCTTTTTTGTCTTCTTTTCCTTTTACTAATCTCTACATTGGTAGGTCCTATCAATTTCTGCTTTGTTCTTGTAAGCTTGGTTTTATCTTTCTAAATATATTCTTCTTGTCAGAACCCAATCAAGCATTTTGCTCTCTCCTGTTTATAAACTGTTGTCCTACTTTATAATTTTGGTTATGATTGTCTCTGGCTCATTTTCTCCTTTGTCATAGGCGTTGTGGCTCTGGAGACCTGGAAGCACCACTAACTGTTCTCCTGATTTTCTGATGCTCAGCCACATCAACCTGTCATGCTAGTTGTGAGGAGAAGTCAAGGACAGTGACACAGCCAGCCAGTCTGAGGGGTTTTCCATCATCCTGAAGGAGTTGCCCTATCCTGCTTTTCACTGGAGGGGGCATGGATGGGTAGGTAAACACACCTGCTGTGAAGTTTCTAGTTCTATCCTCCCGCAAGGCCTTCAGGGATAAGTGTGTTAGAAGATTGGTCAGTATCATTTGCCAACTTGATGTCTCTTCCTTTTTTAATGATCATTAGTTTCCCCACTGTTTCCTGTCACAGGATTCAATTTCACTCCACATTCATCCTTTCTTACTGGGCACTGATGTTGAGAGCATCAGTCAGGGTATAATGTTATGTTGCAGTAACAAACACCCTCGATATCTCAGTGGCTTAAAATGACAAAGATCTTTTTTTTGTTTGTTTTGTTTATGCTCTATATCACCCAGGGACCCTGGATGACAAAGCAGTCACCTACTTGAACACTACTAATTATGATGTCAGAAAGAGGAAAGTTTGCAGAGTTTTGTATTGGCAATCAAACATTCAGCCACAGGTCACAGTCTAGAACCAGACACATCAGTGTCCTGAACTGCAAAGTAGCCAGGAAGCAGCATCCCATAACACAGTCCTATGTCCACTGCTTTGGAGGTAGGAAATTGGAAATATTCAGTGAGTAGCACTGTGAGTAAGGCAGTAATTTCATTTTTTAATTAAACAAATGGAAGACGGCAGCTCCTCAGTTTTTTCTTCTATGGTTTACTTCTGATGTCTTATCTCAATTAATATATCCTGCTATCTTTCTATTTCCCATTACTTAGTTTGTCCTTTTTCCCAATATCCCGTTATTTTCAGTAAATAGTTTCTGTCATTATACCCAGCAGTCTAACTTTTTGCTACTTCAGTGTCTATTCTCATTCCTCAGTCCCAAATCCATTTTCTTTATTAGATTTATCTGAACTCCTGCAGCTCTTTCTGTCTGCATCACAGAACTTAACCTTTAATTACTTGCCTACTGGGCATTCTACTTGGTTCTGCCTTTTATCAGCTGAATCAGAACATAACTTTCTCTCACCACCTCCCTCCCCTACTCCAAATTGACTTTACCTCCTGATCCTCTATTTCCAAAGTAGTTCCATTATTCTTCTCAGTGCTCAGCCTTAACATCTTCATTTCTGTTTGATTTCTAATCTCTTGCTTCTCATAATTGTGCAGTTACCAAACTCTCCCCCATGAACTCGATGTGCTCATGTGGATCAAATGACACAGTAAAAGTGAAAGCACGTTGTAGACTCCAAATACAAGAGGATACTGCTCTCTATTCCTTCAACTATTTTTCATTCCTTATTTATTTATTCATCATTCATTTATTCATGTACTTACTCAAGACCTAAGTGTTTTCTTGGAACTGTGTTTGTTACTGAGGAAGCCACAAATTAAATATAAGTCTGCTCTTCAAGAGGTTACATTCCAGTTAAGGAGATCACATATCCATACTTCTAGGTAACTAAGTACCAATGTGATTGAAGCAAGGGAAATTGCTATGGGATATCTGGCCAACTGGATATTCTGCTGGAAGAGCAGAATGCACTTCAAAGACTAGCCAATAAAACTCTCATGTAAGATATGTTTTTCTTTTTGTTTCTATTTAACTGATGAATAGAACCTCAGTGATTTAAGGAAAGGCAGGCCCATGATATGGAAAGAGAAGGGGACGATGATGATATTCTAGAATGGTCTTGTAAGGCTTCAGGAGGAAGTGAGAGTGATGATTGAATCATATAACTCCTGAATAAATATCTGGAATAAACATCTCCAGAATAAAACATCTGGAGGATTCTCAGTATACTTAGAATAAAATTGAGCCTCCTCATGAAGGCCTACTAGCACCTTCATGATCAAACCCCTTTTCAACTTTGACCTTCTTTCTTATTTTAGGGGCTCTTGACACACTGACCTCTGTCAGTTCCTTCAGCACACCAGGCTAATCCCCAGTCTTGTGCCTTTGGACCAGGGGTTTTCTTTGCTCAGAATACTGTTTCAACAGATCTTTGCATAGCTGGCTCTTGCTATTTGTCTAAAATGGCAATCCTCAGAGAGGTACTCCTTAAATATCCAATCTTAAGTAGCATCCCTTTCTCCCAGGATCCTGTTTTTCAGAACTCTGTTTTCTTTTTAAAACACTTGTTATCTGAAAGGATGTTGTCTGCTTGCTTGTTTGTTCATTTCTTTATTGTCTATTCCATCTCTCCCCTTCTCAGGATGTAAGCTGTTTAAAGGCAAGGACCTTATCTGTGTTATATGCTGTATTCCCAGGGCTCAGACAGAGCATGACCTATCATATGTACTAAATAAATATCTCCTCATACTGTAAAGCTTTCCTGACTCTAATCTCTCTTTTGGGGACCATTACCAAGCCTCATTACTGGGTTCTTTCTCTTTAATGCCACTTTTATTATATAGCAAATGTTCTGGCCAGTGGGATATTGCTAGAAGTGTAGCAAGCATTTCTACGACTAGCCAAATAAATAAATAAATAAATAAAAAAGAAAGAAAGAAAAACAGAAAACAGAAAAAAAAACCTCTCACTTAAGTTTTTTTTCTTTCTATTAAATTAATGAATAGAACCTCAATGATTTAAGGAAAGGCAGGTCCATGATATGGAAAGACCCTTGGCCCCTGCAGGACCTTGTGTTAGGCTGCCTGATTGGCACCATCTTCTCTGACCTATGATGAGAGTAACGTGTGTGTGTGTGTGTGTGTGTGTGTGTGTGTGTGTGAGAGAGAGAGAGAGAGAGAGAAAGAGAGAGAGAGACATAGAAAGAAAGAGAGAGAGAGAGAGAGACCTTTGAGAATTTGGCACTTATCTGTTACAGCATTTGATATTGCTTACTCTATCATACATAACAACAAAATCTTCCATCATTTGGCTACATGCACTTTTCTAACTCTTTAAGTACTATACACGTTCTCAACCATAAACTGTTCTCTCTTTTGAAAGGACAGTTTTTCTGTCTTAATTCTGCCTTGACTTCTATCCTATAGCTTTATGCAGTGAAAAGGACATGGACCTTGGAATTAAGTTTGAGATTGAACTCAAGATGCACCTCAACCTAACAACGTATATTCGGCATGTTACCCACCTCTCTGAACCTTGCTTTCCTTCTTTGTACAGATGGAGGAAAGTCACGATTAACTTACCATTCTGTTGTGAAAGATTAAATAAGATGGTGCACATGACTTCATATATGTTCATTAATACATTTCTTTCTGTTTCTTCAAGAAACTTCTTTCCCTTATTTACACATGTAAAAGTCCTTTGAGTCTTACAAGTTCTTCACTATGCCCCAGGTTTTCTGGAACACATTTGGAAAGAATGTTGACAGAACAGGTAAGAGCATGACCTCTGGGTTCAAATTTTGGCTTTGACCTTTAAGAGCTAAGTAAACTTAGACAAGTTATTTAACACCTTTGTACCTCAAGTTCATCATCTTTAAAACTGGAATACTAATAGTACATAACTTGTACTGCTCTTTTGAAGGTTCAATGAGTTAAGGAATGCAAAGTCCTTAGAAGAGTGTAGTTCACAAAGTAAGCACTACAACAATAATACTTAGTTGTTATTTTAAAATTATATTTTAAACCTTTCAAACCTAACCATCCCAACTCCTACTGACACTGCTCTTTTCTTTCTTTTTTTATTTATTTTTTTGAGGTGGGGTCTCACTCTGTTCTTGGCTCACTGCAGCCTCTGCCTTCCCCAGCTCAAGTGATCCTCCCACCTCAGCTTCCAGAGTAGCTGGGACTACAAGTGCACACCACCATGCCTGGCTAGGTTTTTTTGTAGATACAGGGTTTCATCATGTAGCCCAGGCTGGTCTAGAACTCCTGGACTGAGCAATCTACCTGCCTCGGCCTCCCAAGGTACTGGGATTACAGACTCGTGAGACACCCTGCCCAGCCTCCTCTTTCTATACTTAAGATACTTGTTGTACCCATTGTATTGTTGTTTTCCTTTTAAAAAGAAAGTCATCCTGACAAGTAACTTTGCAAGCTACAGTTTCTAATATCCACACTGTTCTATACCGACCCTTCTAGCCAATGTTATAGGCAGCAAAAATAGAATTTAACTAAATTACATTAAAAAAAATGCAAGCCTATGACCCTCATGCACTCTACTTTATTGCCATGTGGTTTTTGGTCCTTAATGCAAAGATATTTCCCCCCATCTAACTTAACATTATAGTAGAAGACTTTAATTTGAAATGGTGTCTTGGTTTAGGGCAAACAAAAATTGAGGAAAAGACAGGCAATAGACGAATAACTGGGTTAAAGTTTTCAGCAGCCTGATTATACTAATGAAGGACTACAAGTCCTATTATGAGGATTTATAGGAAAAAAAGGCAAATGTAACTAGAAAGTTATTGGTTATTTATCAATTCTATGAATAAAAAAAGAAAGAACAGAGTTGGTAGTGGGAAGTCTTATAAGTAAATTTATCTCAAAGACAGATTGGATGTTCTAAACCCATAATTATAATTACTAGGCCCAAAATTGGATATGTTGCTATTGCTTTGTACATTTTTCTCTTTGCTTCTCATTTGTGTTTTTAATCAATTAATGATTATTAAAGCAAGGATATTTATCATAAAACTTTGATCAGACCAATGTTTTCCAATCTGCGCCACTTATATAACAGCAATTTCTTTTATTCTTAGTAGTAAAATAAAATATTTACAGAAAAATAAACTATGTTGGGAAATGGTACTTCATTGCCACAAACCAAGTCATCTAATTTCCCAGCTGTTCATAAAGTAGTTTTGAATAAATCGGAGAATGGTTCAGGAAACACTATCCTAGGACCATCTCAGGACACCAGGCATTCATCCTTATTCTGCCATATGAACAAGTGATTTATTGCACAATAACTACTTAGTTTTGCTGTCTGTGAATGAGAATTATAATTTTAAAGATTCATATTAGATATTTTAGAGATGCTTCCTAATCTCTGGCTGAGATTATTGATAATTGAAAGGAGACTAAGGAATATAGTGGCCATGTATTCCTCATGTTTTACTCCTGTACTGGGTCATATAACTAAAACAATGATATGCCTGGATATCAGCATTCAAGTTTTAACAAAGAATCACCTACAATTTTACAACTTTATCAGTAATAAATTATATTAAGTTCCAATATAAATAATTTTATGTAATTTATAAGCTAGTAATCAAAGATAGTGTCATTTATTTTATTCAAAATCATATTAAATGTACACAGTATACATTTTTGTAGAATTCAGAACTGGTAAAAGTGTTTCTTGATGAACTAGTTGTCTTTTCTAATTACACCATAAGAGTTATTCCTTTTCTTTCTCACCTTGAATTCAGAGCACTCAGAGATAAGGCTTTTGATTAATAGTAGCAGCTTCGCTTAGCCTTGGTTTTCCTTTAAATCTGTTATTTCTGTCCTACCTTTTACATTCTTCCTTCTCCTCAACATTGTCTTTTTATTCAACTCTTGAATTTTCACTCTTATTTAAGTAGCTTCATTATATGTTTACCTTTTGCCATAGCTGCTTCAAATCCTTTGAAGAGCTTCCTATTTTCTGTGCTTTCTAAAGAGGTGACTAGCTAATATGAAAAACTTGTTTCTGTTAATGTATAAGGATTAAAATATAAAGCGGGAAGTGTTGCCTTCTGGACACAATAGATTATCTTCTCAAATTTAAAAGTGACTCTGGAAATTTTATGCCAAAAAGAAAGAGAAAAAAATGCCACTAGGACCACTGGGAACGCTTTGGGGGTAGTTCTTTAGAGCTCACAGTAGTTATTCTGCTATGATAGATGATGTTAGAGCCCAAAGGAACCATAGAAACCTTATAGAGCAACATCCTCATTTCCTGAATTTTACCTATGAGAAAATGAAGTCCAGTTGTAGCATAAGAATAGATACATAGATCACCAGAATAGAATGAGACTAGAGAAATAAATCTTTGTATACAGGGTCAATTGATTTCAATAAGGGTGTCCAAAAAATTTGATGATGAAAGACTAGTCTTTTCAACAAATGGTGTAGAAACAACTGGATATCTACATGTAACAAATGAATTTGGACCCCTTCCTCACTCCATCCGCAAAAAATACCACAAAATGGATCACAGACCTAAATATAGAGCTAAAACTATAAATCCCCTAGAAGAAAATATTGGAATAAATATTTGCTCTCTTGGGTTGAGCAAAACCTTCTTAGATATAACAATAAGCACAAGCAACAACAAAATAAATTGGAGTTCGTCAAAATTAAAAACTGTGTGTTTCAAAGGATACGGTCAAGAGAGTGAAAGGCAATTCCACAAAATAGAGAAACTACTTGCAAACCATATATCTGCCAGGGAACTTATATTTAGAATATATATATTTTTAAAACTCTTACAGCTCAATAACAAATAGACAAATAGCTCAATTTAAGAATAGGCAAATGATTTGAATTGATATTTCTTCTAAAAAGATAAACAAATGTTCAATATACAAATAAAAAGAGACCAACACCATTAGCCACCTGTGAAATGTGAATCAAAACCACAATCAGATACCACTTCATACCCACTAGGGTAGTAATAATCAAAAAGACAGATAATTACAATCATTGGCAAGGATGTGAAGAAGTGTGGACACTCATACGCTGCTGATGGAATATAAGTGTTGCAGGTACTTTGGAAAATAGTCTGGCCCTTCCTCAAAAAGTTAACCATAAAGTTACCATATGACCTAGCAATTCCACTCCTATGTATATACCCGAGACCTGAAAACATACATTCCCACGCAATCTCGTACATAAATGTTCATAACAGCATTATTCATAGTAGTCAAAAAGTAGAAACAACCCAAATGTTCCTCAACTGATGAACAAATAACCCAAATATGGTATATTCATACAGTGGAATACTTTTCATGCTAGGGAAGCCGTAGAAAAGGAGAGAGATGGGGGATCAGCAGGTCAGTAAAACATATAACATTTTATCAGTTAAGTTTACTGTTTTATATGGGTTTGGTTTGGGTGCCCCAAAACAATTACAGTAGTAACATTAAAGATCACTGATTGGCCGGGTGCGGTGGCTCACGCCTGTAATCCCAGCACTTTGGGAGGCCAGGGGAGGTGGATCACCTGAGGTCAGGACTTCAAGACAAGCGTGACCAACATGGTAAAACCCTGTCTCTACTAAAAATACAAAAATTAACTGGGCGTAGTGGCAGGCACCTGTAATCCCAGCTACTTGGGAGGCTGAGGCAGGATAATCACTTAAACTCAGGAGGCGGAGGTTGCTGTGAGCCGAGATCGCGCCATTGAACTCCAGCCTGGGCAACAGAGTGAGACTCTGTCTCAAAAAAAAAAAAAAAATCACTGATCACAGATCATCATAACAGAAACGTTTGAGAAAGTTTGAAATATTGTGAGAATTGCTAAAATATGACACAGAGACATGAAGTGAGTACATGCTGTTGGAAAAAATGTGCTGGTAGGCTTGCTTCACGTGGTGTTGTCATACACTTTTAATTTGTGAAAAACACAATATCTTTGAAGTGCAGTAAAGCAAAGCACACTAAAATGAGGTATGCCTGTATTGAACTCAAGTTCCAGTGGGCACCTAAAAGTGAGATAGGAAGTGAAATCCGTGAAGAGGTGTGCTACACTCCAAAAGAACTACCTAAGTTCCTAACTTATACAAAAATCCCAAAAACATGTGTAGGAATGGACACTAGGGTGTGGGATAATGGTGAAAAGAATATGAAGTTATGAATCAGGCTGAATTTATTCATATGAGCTCACTCGGCAGATATTTAATACTGCATTTAATATTGCAACTTGGGGAATTTGAAAGAGCTCTGGCAGTTTGGTTGCTTGGTTGACTGAAACATGGACCAAAAGGTGGTCCACAGTGAGCGAATTAGAAATGCTAGGCATGCCTCAGTTTAACACAGAGAAAGAGGTTCAAAGGCTTAGAGAGACTGGAATGCTAGAGTCAATTTGTCATTTAAGACCTACTCACACACACCGGAAGGGTCCAGAAGATGTACCTTCTACCCATATTGTTAGAAACAGATTGTGAGGAGAGCCACAACATTCTTGAAGAGCTCTAGGACCACTCTTCTCTGCAGGCCAGAACTTAAATGGGAATAGCAGTTACTAACTTGGGAAATCTAAATGCAATTGGAGTAATTGGGTCTCAGGGCAGCAGGGGCCAAGTGGCAGTACTCGACTGCCAAAAGCAAGGTCAAAAGCAGCAATCAGAATAGCTAGATTCATGGAGACCTATGGTATTGGCTAGTGTTCCTTGCTAGTGTTTTAGGATCATGGTGTTCCTAACAGTGAAAAAATAGATGGAAAGCCTACTAAATCTTACTTGATTTGATAAGCAGAAACCTTAAATAAAAGTCTAGCCTACATCATAAAAAAAGAGAGTCATGGTCCCTTAATCAAGTCTCAGACTAGAGCCAGTTTATGGATACAGAACTCTTTGCATAAAGGGGAGGTCAGGTCCCCTTGAGAAAGGGCCCTGGTACAGTGCCAAAAATGTATACTGTTAATCTTTCTCCCAGCCTTCCCCAAAAGGACCTTCAGCTGTTTGCCAGAATAACTGTGCATTGGGAATCAGACCTTTCATGGACTAATGGACACTGGCTCTGAACTGACACTAATTACAAAAGACCCAAAACATCACTGTGGTCCACAGTCAGAGTACAGGCTTATGGAGGTCAGATGATCAGTGAAGCTTTAGTCAGTTCCATCTCACAGTGGATCCAGTGGGTCCCTGAACCCACACTGTGTTTCTTTCCTCAGGTCTGGAATGTATAATTGGAGTAGACATTCTCAGCAGCTGGCAGAAACCCCACATTTGTTCCATGACATGTGGAATGAAGGCTACGATGGTAGGAAAAGATAAGTGGAAGCTGCTAAAACTGCCTTTACCTTGAAAAATATTAAACACAAAGAAACACTACATTCCTGGAAAGACTGCACCATCAAGCACTTGAAAGACTCAGGGATGGGGTGATACTTATTATGTTCTCACTCAACTTGCCTGTGTGGGAGTCAGATGAATCTTGGAGAATGACAGTGGATTATTATAAGCTTAACCAGGTGATGACTCCAATTGCAGCTGCTGTACTGGATGTGGTTTCATTGCTTGAGCAAGTTAACACATCCCCTGGTACCTGGTATGCAGCTATTGATCTAGCAAATGCCTTTTTCTCCATACCTCACAATAAGAACAACCAGAATCAGTTTGCTTTTAGCTAGCAAGGTCGGCAATATAGCTTCACTGTGCTGCATCAGGGGTATTTTAATTCTCTACCACTATGTCATAATTTAGTTTGCAGGAATCTTTATCACTTTTCCTTTCCAAAAGATATCACACTAGTCTATTACACTCGTGACATGATGCTGATTGGACGTAGTGAGCAAGAAGTAGCAACTACTCTATAGTTATTGGTAAGACATTTGCATGTCGGAGAGTGAATTTTCAAGAAAATTCAGTGAAATTTCTAGGGATCAGTATGTGGAGCATGTGAGATATCCCTTCTAAGGTAAAGGATAAGTTGATGCATTTGCCTCACCTTCAACCATAAAAGAGGAACAATGCCTAGTGGGCTTCTTTGGATTCTGGAGGCAACATACTCCTTATTTGAGTGTGTTACTCTAGTTCATTTACTGAGTAAACTGCTTTTTGCTAGTTTTCAGTGGGGCCCAGAACAAGAAGAGACTCTGCAACAGGTCTAGGCTGCTGTGCAAGCTGCTGTGTCACTTGGGCCTTATGATCCAGTAGATCCAATGGTGCTTGAAGTGTCAGTGGTAGATAGGGATGCTGTCTGGAGCCTTTGATGGGCCCCTATTGGTGAATCACAGTGTGGATCCTTAGGATTTTGGAACAAAGCCCTGATATTTTCTGTGTATAACTACTCTCCTTTTGAGAAACAGTTCTTAGTTTGCTACTTGGCCTTAGTAGAGACTTAATACTTAACTATGCACTACTAAGTTACTATTCGACCTGAGCTTCCCACCATGAACTGAGTGTTGTCTTACCCGCAAAGCCATGAAGTTGGGCATGCACAACAGCACTCCATCATCAAATGGAAGTGCTTTGTATGAGATTAGGACAAATCAGGCCCTTGGCACAAGTAAGTTACATGAAAAGAAGGGGCCTAAATGTCATGGCACCCACTCCTATTACAGGACCTTCTCTCTCCTGCCTGCTTCTGTGGCCTCATGGGGGAGCTCCTTGTGATCAGTTGATAGAGGCAAAAAGACTCAGGCCTGATTTACAGAAGATTCTGCATGATATACAGCTACCACCTGAAAGTGGGCAGCTGCAGCACTACAGACCTTCTCTGAAACATTCCTCAAGGACGATGGTGAAGAAAAATCCTTCCAGTAGGCAGAACTTCAAGCAGTGCACCTGATTGTTCACTTTGCTGAGGAGAAAAGGCAGGACATGTGACTGTACACTGATTCATGGACTGTGGCCAATGGTTTGGTAGATGGTCAAGGACTTGGAAGGAACATGATTGGAATATTGGTGAGAAGGAAATTCGGGGAAGAAGTATGTGGATAGATCTCTCTCAATGGGCAAAAAACCATGAAGATATTTGTGTCCCATGTAAATATTCACAAAAGGGTAACCTCAGCAGAGGAAGACTGTAACAATAAAGTGGATAGAATGGCCTATTCTGTAGCTACCACTCAGCTTCTTTCTCCAGCCAACCTTGTTCATTGCCCAATGAGCTCATGAACAAAGTGGCCATTGTGGCAAAAAAGGGGGGTTATGCACAGGCCCAGCAACATAGACTCCTACTCACCAAGACCAACCTGGCTACAGCCACTACTGAGTTCTTAATCTGCTAGAAGCAGAAACCAACACCGAGTCCCTGATATGGCACCAATCCTCATGGTGGCCAGCCAGCTCCTGGGTGGCAGGTTGATTATATTGGACTGCTTCCATCATGGAAGAGACAGCAGTTTGTCCTTACTGAAATATGTATTTACACTGGATATAAATTTTTCTTCCTGCACACAGTGCTTCTCCCAAAACTACCATCCATGGACTTACGGAATGCTTTATCCACCATCTTGGTATTCCACACAGCATTGCTTCTGACTAAGGAACTTACTTCACCGCCAAAGAAGCAAGGCAATGTGTATATGCTCATGGAATTCCCTGATCTTACCATGTTTCCTGCCATCCTATAGCTGCTGGCTTGATAGAGTGGTGGAATGGTTTTTTGAAATCACAGTTGTAATCCCAGCACTTTGGGAGGCCGAGGTGGGTGGATCACCTGAGGTCAGGAGTTCGAGACCAACCTGACTAGTATGGTGAAACCCTGTCTCTACTAAAAATACAAAAATTAGCTGGGTGTTGGCATGCATCTGTAGTCCCAGATACTTGGGAGGCTGAGACAGGAGAATTGCTTGAACCCAGGAAGTAGAGTTTGCAGTGAGCCAAGATCACGCCACTGCACTCCAGCCTGGGTGACAGAGTGAGACACTATCTCAAAGAAAAAAAAAAAGAAAAAAGAAAAAAAAAGAAAGAAATCACAGTTGTAACACCAGCTAGGTGGCAATACTTTCTAGGACTGGGGCAAGGTTCTCCAGAAGGCTGTATGTGCTCTGAATCAGCATTTAATATGTGGTGCTCTGTCTCCCATAGTCAAAATTCACTGGTCCAGAAATCAAGGGGTGGAAATGGAACTGTCACCTTCCACTATTATGTCTAGTGATTCACTAGAAAAATTTTTGCTTCCTAGTCCTTTGTTTCTCTGAAGAACCCTGATTAATATACCAATATATTGATCAATGCAGGGCTTCTTTTTCTTTTCTTTCTTCCCCCCAAGTCTGACCATCCAGTGTAGCTGTAATGCAAGCAGTTCTGTTGTATTTTCTTTTTCCAAAAATCAACATACTTTCTAGGGAAGACAATATTCAATTAAAATTAAGTTGCATACTGTAATCAAATATATCATTTTTCTTTTTCATCATTATTGATAATTTGATGTTATATTTTAATGTCCTAAGTTCCAAATTTATGCAGATACCTGTTTTACCTGTTTTTCTTTAAATTTAATTTTTATTTTTTTAGATGGAGTCTTGCTCTGTCACCCAGGCCGGAGTGCAGTGGCGTGATCTTTGCTCACTGCAACCTCTGCCTCCCAGGTTCAGGCAATTCTCCTGCTTCAGCCTCCCAAGTAGCTGGGACTACAGGCACATGCTGCCATGCCTAGCTAATTTTTTGTATTTTAGTAGAGACAGGGTTTCACCGTGTTGCCCAGGGTGGTCACGAACTCCTGAGCTCAGGCAGTCTGCCTGCCTCAGCTTCCCAAAGTGCTCGGATTACAGGCGGGAGCCACTGTGCCCGGCCTGCAGATGCCTATGTTTGTTACAGAAATACATCACTAATTTTTGCTAATGTGAAGCTAATATTTTATTTTATTTCTTATTTTTGCCTTTTTCCAAACTTCTGTGCACTTCTCCCAGATAAACATCTCCTAATATCTGCTTATTATAAGCCCTTATGGCTAGTTAGAACCTACCATTACTTTTATTACCATAGATAATATAATTTTGATTGTAGAAAGCTCATTTCAGGATGAGCTCAGAGAATACAGTGAACTACTGTGTCAAAGACTTTGAAAGGCTGCAGTAAATAAAAGAGAGCTGTGGTAAACAATCTTCAGAAGATCATCTGTCCCAAATGCATTGTCCTGATTTCCTATGTTCCATTCATAGCTTAGTGATAAAAGGATGAATGGACCCACTCTTGATTAATTTTACTTTACATTAGGGGGGGCTAGAAAATCAGATATTTGTTTTCATTATTTATTGGCTTTTTTCTCTAATAAACATTTAGACTTTCAGCAGTATTGATTTTTTGATTGGGTGTTGCATATAATTTTACAATTTGTTCAATCACTTATTAGATATTATATGCCCTGTTTGTAGGGAAATGTGTCTGGAACAGACTGATGTTGGCTGCTGAGGATGGTTCACTGATTTGTAGTTTAGATGAGTCAACACATACAATATATTACTATTTGGAAGTAAACCACAGAAGACCAGCAACAGTTTCTACCCGATTTAATACACCTTTGGGAGGACAGTTTCTCATCTAACAATGCTTATGCCTCAGAAAGCTATTTATTATGAACACTCTGGATATAGACAGTGGAAATGTTTTCAGTTCACATACTGTCCAGTCTCTTGGAGTTAAACAAGAAAAATGTTTAATACAGGCTTAGAGGGGATATAGGCTTTGATAATTTTTTAGATCACAAATGTTAGGACAGTACCCTCAAACGAATTTTTTTAGAAGTGCTGAAAATTTAGAAAGAATAATCAGAGCTTGGGACACAGAAATTGCATTCCAGTATAAATACATTATTCTTAAATTGGTTTGGCATTCCTAACAATCACCAAATAACTCACCCTCAAGATTAACTAAAAATTTTCGAGATAAGTGGTTTTGTTAATATGTAAAATATTATTAGATTCTCATAAAACACACACACACACGGAAAATGTATCTCCAAATTTCACAATGATTATCTTAGAGAGGGATGACATTTTCCTAAAGTTTTTGTATTTCTATTTTTTTTTAATCACTATGATGGAATGCGTGTATTTATATTTAGAAAAAATGTAAAACCCATTTTAATATAACCATCAAAAATATATGTTATATTGGAACATAAGAGGCTTCACATCATATTTTAATTGCTAAATTAAAAGATACAGCAGGGCATTGCTACTAAGATAGAGATTAAAACCCATTGTCATATTTATTTTTATTTAATTTGGTGACTCTTCCCTCTTTTTCTATTTCTCATCTCCAGGAATTTCTATTCTTACAGCAGAAATAGACATTTGTAATAAGCTTTGGCTCACAGTCAGGATTGCCATTGCCACTGCAAAACAGGCAAATTGAATTGAAGCAGCTAAAAAAACCTCAGGTTTTGGTGAAGGTATGTCTCTTGTATGCAACCTTAAGTCTAGTAACATTCTCATCTGATTGGACGCATGCATAACCATGATAAGAATAATTCAATACCTCTGTGAAAAACAAACAAATGAAAACTACACAGTCTTGAAGGGAACTACAAAGAAATACGTTTTATATACCAAGTGAAAAAGAACTTCAAGGGCATCATACACAATGTAGGTATTTTAGTGGTAAATTTCATCCAAAACTGCCACTTAAAGTCTTTGTTTTCCCAATAAAACATGTAAAATTCTATCCTGAATATATAAGATAGATACATTTGGTCTATGTGTGTGTGTGTGTGTGCATACTCACAATATACACTTATATACACACATAATTTATAAGAGAAGACCCTGAGTGGTAGTTAAGAGCATGGAGTCTGCCTGGCTGGCACGAATCGTGGCTCTCTCCCTTGCTGTTTGGCTTTGGGAAGTTTGATTAACCTGTCTGTGCCTCCGTTTTCTGTTTTGTAACATGAGAATTACTAGTGTATTAAATTCATAAGACCGTGGTGAGGATTAAATGGCTCTATAAATCTAGATATTTAGGATGGTGTCCAACATGCTTTGGAAAGGTTTGTCACACTTTGATAACTACAGTGAGATTCCTGTTATTATCTCTGAGACTGGGATGTTACACTGGGACATCAGAACATGGAGCAGGTATTCCCTGAGTGTGGAGACAGGAATCGCTGACTCAGAATATGCTAGAAACTGAGACATGAAAACTCAAGAAGAAATAGAGAGTGAGTTTAATGAGTGAGCACCAAAAGTTAGGCAACCTACCATTAACAGGGTGTGGCCTACAACAAGATTTAAAAAGCAAGCAAAGATTTAAAAAGCAAGTAAAGGCCAGGTGTGGTGGCTCACGCCTGTAATCCCAGCACTTTGGGAGGCTGAGGCAGGAGGATCACAAGGTCAGGAGATTGAGACCATCCTGGCTAACGCGGTGAAACCCCATCTCTACTAAAAATACAAAAAATTAGCCGGGCGTGGTGGTGGCCACCTGTAGTCCCAGCTCCCCGGGAGGCTGAGGCAGGGGAATGGTGTGAACCCAGGAGGCAGAGCTTGCAGTGAGCCGAGATAGTGCCACTGCACTCCAGCCTGGGCCACAGGGTGAGACTCCATCTCAAACAAACAAACAAAAAAAGCAAGTAAAAAGAGAAACAAGTAATGAAAACTGTTAAGTTAGTGGTAGAAATACAATCTGTACTTAGGAGTTTTGTTTCCTTTGTTCTGTTGCCATGCAGTATTTTATGATTTTGATATAAAATAGAAATTACATGATTTAAACTGCATGGCCTAATAAATATTGTAAAAACAAATAAAACACATTGAAGTTCAGAATTCTTTATCCCCATATTTCTTGGTACTCTACACCAGATCTGGGTTTGTAGCTGTCATAACCTAATTAAGTTTCATTAATCTCTGTGATAGCTAGTACAGTTGAGGTATGGATACCGAGAAAAATTTAAAAGATTCTCTAGAACTTATGTGAAAACCCATTTTTTTAAAATAAAAAAGGTAGGCTAGCATCACAGAAGACCCAAGGTTTTAAAGACTATTGTTTATTTTTATTTTTCAATTTTTTTTATTTTTTACTTTCATAACTCTCCTTTTCCTGGAGGGGTGGTTAGTTGTTGTTGGTGGTGGTTATTATTTGACTATTGCATATTAGAAGTGTCACTGTTATTCATTTGTCTTCCTGAGTAACATTTGAAGCTTTTAACTTCAGTTTGCAGGTTGGATTACCAGCAGCTACTGCAGAGAGAAGTTGGGATTGCAAATACGGCATTTGTTGACACTGAGCATTGTTTAATGCCCTGTATAGACCATCATACAAACCATGTCAGAATTCCTAGTCTTTTACTTCTAAATTTTATGACATCGTGTGAAATTTAGAAAAATATAAGCTGTTTATTTTCTTGATGAAGATAGGTGAAGAAATACAGAAAAGAATTAATGAAAGCAAACCCCAACTTTTAGATTTGGACACACCTTTGCTAAAAACTATCAACATTTTCCCCTTGAAATTCTGAGTGGAAAGATATGTGCTTCCCTAAGTCAGGAGCTGTATATGCACCCCCCACCCGAAACATTTTTTGGGCAAATGGAATCATTAAAGGAATGAGAGGTATCTACTCTTCAGTTCCCACTCATTGGCACAAACAGAAAACACTACTGCAGCTTTCAGAGGTGAAAGCTACTGTCTTCAAGGTGGAGACAAGAGGTAAATGGGGGGAGGTCATACCTCAACTCCAGGAATCTTGAAACTAAAATGTTTTCTCAAAAAGCCATGTATACATTCAACAAAAACCTTGGATTTTCTAGAGCAGATCTATTATCTTTTTTCTGTTTTTTTTTTTTTTTTCATTGTCTCCATGAGTAAACTCATATTAGAAACCACACCTAACGTTGGTTACCAGTTACACTTCTGGGGCCAGAAAGCAAAGGAAATTAATAAAAGGGAAACACCCTAGGGAGAAACGGAATGAACTCTTAGATGGCTAAAATTTTGTGACTAATCAGCATCCTCTTTAAATATACCATATCCAAGTCTGATCTTTTTACTTAGTAGAAAAACAATACAAAGATTGCAGTTTCCATTTTAAACACAATCTTTTTGTTCAATTGTCAACCAGGAGTGGTTTTAAATAAAACCACTTTGTGTATTTTCCTCAGAGGTGTCTTAATTTTCCCTATCAAACTCACAACCCAAAGGTACTAAAGTCAGCAAGACCTAATGTCTAATTTACTTATATCTATGATGAAATCTAGTGCCAAGGATCATCCATGGCCATTGCCCCACTTCAAATATTCATGAGCCTCCACAATCCAAAATGCATTAAATGTGGGCAGGTTGCCAATAACACAGTCTTCCTAATGACAAGGAGACTTCTCAGATCAAAGGAGCAAGATGTTAAAGACTTCAAACTAAACTGTCTTTGTAAGAGACACCCAGAAAAGAAATGCCAGATCCCACACCCTGTTTCAGTTATGAAACATCAATGAAATAGAGAAAATAATAAACATTCATTCATTCCTCTTTGGAACTCATTTTATTGCAACAACTTTGCTTCTTTCCTTTCTTACCATTGCACTCAAACACTAGGGATGTTATACACTAAAACTGGAAAATATTATTAATGCTTTCAAAGACAAAATGAATGACTACTAAGGAGTTAATAGCATTTAAGCCAATATGATATCGCTAATGGAGCCTGAGTGGCATGTAGAGAATACTACAAAAGCAAAGTTAAAACAGGGATAAAGAACTATGAAGAATACATATAAAGCAAATATACCTAATAATTTAAGTTGTCCCTTTATGTCATTTGTCATCTGGCTGCATCTGCTCTTATACCTGTGCACCTGTGCTCTCTTCCTGGAAATATTAGGCATGCAGCCAATTTCATACCCAGCCATTCATATGGTCAGACCCAGCTATCAGTGCTTTTGTATGTATATGTATATTAAATCAAGTATCAACCCCAGGGCTCTAAACTACTTCTGACTGACAGAACCAACAGAAAGTTCCAGGCTAATTACTTCTAAGGAATAGTTCCCAGAGAAAAGAGTTTCCACTGACCTACTTTGGACTTACTGAGATAATTTATCAGGTAAGATAATTAAGGGAATATAAGGCTGTTTCTAAAGTGAAATCAGAAATATTTGCTGAAATCATAAGTTGGTATTCCCAATGCTATCAGATGGAGCTTTATTACTTTGCAATGAGTCAATTTTATGATATTTGACTTATTTATAAGCCATTCTTCTTCTTTATAAATTATATTTGGCAGGGTGTATTTGAGAGTCTCTTTTATGTATAAATGTATTAGTTTTGACTGTTTTCAGTCTAGATATAAAGAGAAATGATATTTTAATCCCTTTCTTCTTCTCTTAACGCCTTCCCCATAAACAGGCACACACATCCCTTCACACAGGTGTTTCAGTTACTTTTGAAGTCCATCCTTAATGAAAGATACCTCTATCATGAGAATGGATGTACTGGCGTGTGAATAACTTGTCCTGTTGAATTTTAACCCTCTTTTGGAAGCTTAATCCTTTCCTACATTTAAGTTAATATCTATAACTGAAAAAATATTTTGTAGCAATGGTCTTCCTTTCCTATTGAGAGAACCTAAAATTTTCTGATTTTTTACAGCCTTGATGTTCTCCATATAAGAAAAATGCAAGAGAAAAACCTTGAAATGAAATCATAGAACATAAACTAGGGTCTTAGATTAGATTACAAGCCATCTGTTTTCTCAAAATAAAAGCATTAAAATGTTGTGTCATTAGTATCATAGTTTGTCAATGCCATCTAATTATTATTTTTTCTCCTCTTATTTTATTCTCCTTCTCTTTCCCCTATTAATTTTTTTTATTCCTATCTCCAGTGTGACTTTCTTCTGAACTCAAAAACTCATCTAACTATGAAAACATGATCAGCTGTGTACTGACTTTTTTATTCTAATAAAGATTTATCTTCATCTTGAAAGTACTTAAGAATGTTTGAATAACTAGATTTAATCCAGTGGGAAAATGCAAAATATTAACTTATTAGGCCAGGGTTAAAGAAAGATCAGGAATTAATTTTTCACCTTTGTTTCAGTATTGTGGATATAGTAAGAACATTATTTCACATCAGCAGTTATTCACATCTTGTTATTATTTCATAATGCAGGATTGAGGAAATCCGTACACATAAAATTATAGTTTAGTGTTAAAGGAAAAAAATAAAACAATAAGTTGTACTCTTTGTTGCCACACATCATATGTAGTATTTTATGTTTGAGAGAACCTGGCCGTGGTGTCATCCAAAATCAATAGTGTATCAACGCTCCCTTGATTTAGTGAAGGTTCTGTTGCCTAGTATTATAGTCAGATCACTCCGCTATTGCTTCCTATCTTACTTTACAGCCTCTTTCATTCTATGCCTATTTAATTTCACTCATTGCTTTATTCCTTTGTCCTTCAGCTGTTTCCAATCTGCCCTTCACGGCCATGACTAAATACAATATGTTAACATACAAGGTATGTAGATGAAAATCAATGCACTTGTCATTTCAGCACAATTCCTTATTGCTTACATTCAACATTTTAAATACATTTTATTTAAACACTAATAACTTTTGTTCTCACCTTGGAAGTCTAATGATCTTCTTGGCTCCCTGCCCCTACAGCCCTCTAATCTTCACAGCCATGGCCACTTAGCCCCCATCTGGAGGTTCAGGCTTATTCTGCATTTTGGAGCTAATCTTGTCCCTATGCTGGGGGCATACAAGATATCGTAGCCAAGAGCTAACTGATTTAGCATTCAGCTTTGCTGCTGGTTTCATTCTGACCTTGTAATTTATTTCTCAGATGTAGGCTATGCTTCTCCCAGCAACTTGCAACCAAGGCTTGGCTTTGTATACCAGTTGCAATATCTATACAGGCTTTCCTGTTTCAGTTCTTGACGAGTTTTTCTGATTGACACCAATTTCTCCATGACTAAGGTTCTCCTTTGTCCTTCTCCTTGTCTCATTTGTAACTGAATTTATTTTCTGAATTACAGTTGCCATGGCTGGGCCCTGTAGACAATTGCTAAGCCTTTCTGGTGCCACTATCCTTGCCCATATCTTTTCATACTGCCTTCATACCATGGATCTGAACTTTTGCAAGAATACCAGGATTAACCCCCTGCTTGCCTGGATGTTTTCCCACTTCCAGCTGCAAACATCTACCTAGACCAGCTCTAACCTTGCAGGCCTTGGAAAGTCACTGCAAATATGCTGCCTGCAATCTGGCCATCTCATTGTCTAGACATGACAGCAAAGACATATTGTTTCAATTGCATCTTTGGTTGAATTGTTATGCTAACAACCTTTAGTTACTTTCACCTCGTATCTTCATCTTGGTCCTGCCATCCTGCCACTTTAACACTTTAAAACTCAGTTTTCTCTTTTTAGAGTAAAATAATAATGGACTCTACCTCCTATGGCTATTTTGAAGATAGCTGAGAAAAAAAAAGTATACAAATGGATAAAACCCATAGTAAACAACCAATAATTTTTAGCTGCTCTTAAAAGCTCATGTCTTAAATATCTGTACTTGGAGAGTGGAGCTATACCACTTAAAGAATAATCATTAAAAAGATAAGGAACTAGGAAAATTAAAATTCTTAAAAAAAAAGATACTCATGTACATTTTTTTAAAGTGAAATTATTTACAAGAAAACAGCTTGAAAAAATGATGCTGAAATACAGATGCAGTCACCAAAAAACATTAGAAAAGAAATATTTTAAGGATACATTTCCTATTTGTGTGTCTTGATCTTATGACTACAGAAAAGCCCTAAAGCATTTAGGAAGGAGAAAGAGTCTTTGAATTAGTCATTTATTTTAGAGTAGTATTTCCATAATCACCTGGGGGTCTTGTAGAAAAGTAAAATTTTGAGTCCTGCTTCTCTGAAATTCTGATTCATTAATTTTGGGGCGGAACTAAATAACTGGTATGTTTAAAAAAATTCTCAAAGTACTTCTGGCAATCTCTCAGTTTTGGGAACCACAAACTCATCAGCCATTATGGTCCCTAGGATGTTTTTAAAAAACCATACATTTGTTGGCCGGGCGTGGTAGCTCACACCTGTAATTCCAGCACTTTGGGAGGCCGAGGCAGGCAAATCACCTGAGGTGAGGAGTTTGAGACCAGCCTGGCCAATATGATGAAACCCCATCTCTACTAAAAATACAAAAGTTAGCCAGGCATGGTGGTGTGCACCTGTAATCCCAGCTACTCAGGAGGCTGAGACAGGAGAATCTCTTGAACCTGGGAGGTGGAGGTTGCAGTGAGTTGAGATCGTGCCACTGCACTCTAGCCTGGGCGACAGAATGAGACTCCGTCTCAAAAAAAAAAAAAAAAAAAAAAAAGCGAGACTCCGTCTCAATAAAAAACAAACAAAAAACATACATTTGTTTACCTCAAGATGGTCAAACCAGTGCATAGACTCTCTCACTCGGCTCCTAGCTGCCCATTGGCTAGAAGTGTTTGACAGGTATGAAAACTCTACTGCTGTCTGATT
This sequence comes from Pongo pygmaeus, assembly GCF_028885625.2. Lineage (NCBI taxonomy): Eukaryota > Metazoa > Chordata > Mammalia > Primates > Hominidae > Pongo > Pongo pygmaeus. The sequence continues at coordinate 92,048,032 of NC_072384.2, forward strand.
TTAGTAATAGATGTTTATTTCACTTGGCTATTCAAAGGCAGTGTTTACTTGTAAGTACGTAGTTTACCCTAAGAACCACCGTTTGCTCAGATAGAATCTTCACTTAAAAAATATTTTAAGTGCAGACTGTTTTACAACTGCCACATAATCTTGTCTTAATTTTTTTTCTTCATTTTCCTTAGATGAATTTTCCCCTCTACTCACAAAAGTTTGATCAAAATGATGGTTAACTGCTCTAGGCAAGCACAGTCTACATACTGCAGAAAATAAAGAGCAGCCAGATGTTTTCCTGAAAGGGGTGAGGTATATGTAAAAAAGAAAAAGAAATAATAGCAATAATAATAATAGAAAGAAGATGAAGACAAAGGAGAAGGAAAAGAAGAGGAGGAGGGGAAAGACAGGGAGGGAAAGGAGGAGGAGAAGAAGAAGAGGAAGTGGAAGAGGAAGAGGAGGAGGGGAGGAGCAGAAGAGAGAATAGGAGAGGAATAAAAAAAAGGCTGCTTCTTTTCATTATCATGACACAAAGAACTCCCTCAGAAGTTTGAGTTATTCACTTTTCAATGTGCTTAAGGTGAGACCAATACAGTAGAAGGCTAAAATGTTGGCACCCATTCAAAATAATAAATATTATTCATTATTTGATGAACATATCTTTATAAGAGTAGTTACTCCATCATCTTAGAAGTCAGATTAGCAACTGGTATGATCTGAATGTTGCTGTCCCCCTCCCCAGATTCACATTGTGAAATCCTAACCCCCAAGATGATAGTATTGGGAGGTAGGACCTTTGGGAGGTGATTAGGTTATGGGGGTGGAGCCTTCATGAATGGGATTAGTGTCCTTATAAAACAGGCTCCAGAGACCTCCCTTGCCCTTTTTGACATGTAAAGCTTCAGTAAGAAGAAGGCTATTTTAAGAGAAAGTGAGCTCTTATCAGACACTAAATCTGCCTTGATCTTGGACTTCTCAGCCTTTAGAATGGTGAAAAATAAATTTCTTTTGTTTATAAGCTACCCAGTTTATGGTATTTTGTTATAGAAACCCAAACAGACTAAGTCTGATCACCTATTGCTTCCTGATGATGCCTTTTAAAAACCTTGAGATAAGGTCTCACTCTGTGGCCCAGGCTGGAATGCAATGGCATGATCACAGCTCACTGTAGCCTTAACCTCCTGTGCTCAAGTGTTCCTCCCTCCTCAGCCTCCTGAGTAGCTGGGACTACAGGCTAGTGTGACCATACCCAGCTAATTAATTTTTTTTTTTTTTGTAGAGATGTGGGTCTCACTTTGTGCCCAGGCTGATCTCAAACATCTGGCCTCAAGCGATCCTCCTGCCTCGGCCTCCCAAAGTGCTGGGACTACAGGCCTGCTGGGAGTACAGGCCTGAGCCATCACACCTGGCTCTGATGATACTTTTTCAAAGATATTCTAGTAAATAAGACTTTTTTTTCCCCCTCTATATCCTAACATTGACAGTTTTGGGGGGCTTCAATGATATTTTAGTGTACCTTATCAAGTAATGCTATGGATATCTGCCTGGCTGGCCCACCTCTTAATCCAGTTCCAGAAATTCCTTGCTGTTATAGCCCTCATTTTTTTTTTTTCACTTGGGAACTGAATAAGAAAATAAAAATGCAGACAATGTCTTCTGTTGCAGAATGGTTGATGGTGTTAAAAAGAAATTAATCACTGTCATTATTTTGTCTAAAAGAATAAAAACAGCATATTACCAGACGTCCTCGGCATCTTCATCACATTCTGCACCAAACTGGCAAATATCACAGGTGGATGTCTCCTTTTGACTAGTTTCTCCAGAGCCTTCATGGACTGTAGGACAGAAAAAAAGTAAAAGGAATTCAGGTAATTGTGCATTATATCTGCAACTCCAGGACAATTGTTTATTAAAGCTGCTACTTTCCCAATGGACCTGTCTGCTATTGAAGCTTCATAAGAATGTCATAAGCATCTCTTTTTTTTCCTCCAATTTAAAGACAACTCTAACAATAATATGTTTCCCATTGGTATGTGGTGAACATTTGCATTTTGCATGCTAAATAAAACAAAAAGCATGTGAGTTTATTGGATTCATCAAAATTATTTGCCTAATAAATAGACCATATGAAAGAGTTATTTAGTTAAAAGGGAGTTAAATTTTCACCTCTCTGAGGGAGAGATCTACTGTCTATTTTACTGAAACATATTTAGCATTTGCTTATTTCCAGATTATGGACTTTTTCGTTCAAAGAAAGTTTTCATGTATAATTTTTAAAAATTTAGATGAGCATCCCTGATTTATTAGATATGCCCACATTTTTTCCCTCAAACTGTTAAGTACTTATAAGAAAAAATATGTTGATTATAAGTTTTTAGAAAATAGTTTTTAGTTGTTTTTTACTGTCATTTATTGAATCTCACATAAGTATTGCATAGAGCTAATCACAGTGATTCATTGTTAGAGGGTTATGAACATATATTTTATTTTAAAAAATACATTGAGTCACTGTTTAGTCACTGATAATGATGATTGATACTGGTCCTTTTTTCCTCTAAATTACAAGGGCAAAAATAGGCAATATATCACCTAATTATAAAGTTAGCCTTTCAAAATCAGCATACAACAGTGTAAATTGAGAAAAAATTTCTAGTATTTGAGTGCAAGGAATGAGCAACACTTTCAAGGTGAATTATCTGTTTTCCCAGTTAAAAATATATAGTTGAAAGAAAAAGTAGTTTTATTTTAAAATGAAAAATTACAATTAACTACTGCATAGATAATATAATTCCATACACAGATCATATACATTTAAAAACAGATGTTTAAATCAAGGGAATCTTTAAGAAGTACACTTCTGCAAAAGAACATTTTCAACAGAAAAAGGACATAAGCAATTAATCCCAGCATTAGTTCCTGTCTTTATGAACATTTTAAATAACAAAGACAATTTGTTAACATGCACCTTGAACCTGTCAAATCCAATCTCACTTTAGTTTTAATATGTTATTTTCTCTTCATTTCTTTTTTATTAACAAGAGTTTTTAATACTTATAAAATCAAAGATCTTTAGTTTTCTTTAGTTTACTGCTGTTCAGATGAGTAATTTGATTTACTCAAAAAAGGACAAGAAGACATCCCTAGGAGAGTTATCTGTTTTATAACTCTTCCAAGAAAGGTGGAGGGATTTATTTTTCCTAAAACATTTTTTTCCTGTGCTTGATAGTCAATGCTTACATTTTTAAAACAATATGAATTAAATAGGTCAATTTCAATTACAAAAGTATTCATGGTATAGTTTTCAATTTGGATGTCTTAAAAAAAAAGGTGTTCTCCCCAAAAAGAAGGAGGAATTTTAGACTCTGATAAAATAGACAGCACTTATCTTATTATCCACTCTATTACTTTAATATAGGCAAGACCATTAGAGTGGACCATGGGGATAAGAGGGAAGCTGGGGCCTCATCTCAGGGGAGACCGAACGGCTGAGGTCGGTCTCTTTATTGCTTTCTTATTATTAATGCAACACAGAAGCTGCTAATGGGAGAAAGCCTTTTAGTGTTAGCAAGATTAGCAACTTTCAGACTAAAACTTCCCATTACTCAGGAAAGATACGAACACAATGGCAAAGACCTTAATGAACAGTGATGGCCACTTAGAGACAGCCCCATTTTCTTCAGCAGTTGAGATCTTTGGTGAGGGATTGACTGGAGGTCATCCTGGGATAAATTTTGATATCTCAGCAGGACTAATAATAATATTTCTACCAGAAGTCACATTACATTTCTATAAAAGGGCAATTATTGGTAAAATGGAGATGTTTGGAAATTCTCCGATAAGGAGAAGTAAATTCAAAAGAAACAGTAGGAATACCCCCATCAATAAATATTGTGTGAATAAAGTGCCTTTCTATAAAGTCACCCACAAAGAAATATAAAATAAAATATTTCCATATTACTGGAAGCATAGGTTTGCACCTTTGTATAATAGTAAACAAACAAACAACTTAATCAGTGCACAACTTTCATTTAACTTTTTATACCGGTGGTTCTTAAATAGGGTCTGATGCAGAGGCTTTCGTGGATCTTGTTTGTTAATATGTTTCTTTTTTTAAATAAAAATGCCCTGAGATATCCTTGGAAATACTGAATTGGACTTAGTTTGGGGCTTCAATATGCCTATTCTGAATACAGACTATCTCCAAGGAAGAGTCTCTGCCTTAAGCAATACCAAGAAGACTTCATCTGTCCAGAGCACCCTCCTCAGGCATCGTCTAGCACAGGGCTTCTGATGCTTTAAAGTGCACAGGAAGCACCTGGAGGTTTAGTTAAAATGCAGATTCTGATTCATTAGGTGCGAGGTATGGTCTCAGGTTCTGCATTTCTTACAAGTCCCCAGATGCTGCTGCTGTTGGTCCACAGACCACATTTTGAGTAGAAACAACAGCACTGTGTTTTTCAAACCACAGTTCACAACCTTTTAGCGGGTGGTGAAATTAATGCATCATGACTTGCATTTCTGTAAACATGAAACAGACTATACTAGTCTAGTAAATACCAGACTGCATCTTATTTAGCAAGTATATGTTTTATTTTATAACACTGCTTTAGTCATACATATGTACTTACATACAGGGCTGCAATATAAATTGCAATTCTTAGTAAAGGTCACAGTCACAAAAGCTTGAAAACCACTGATTTAGTACATGTTACACTCTCAGTAAATGTGTGCTAAATTGGACTGTTACTTCTTTCTCTTCTTTCTATATTACCAGTAACAGGAAAGATCAGTGCTTATTTGCATTCATACACTGATTAGGAATAAAATTCATTTATCTTAAAGTATTATCTTAACCATGCATTTATATTTTAAGCTCTTTTATTTTGAGTTGCAAAGTAAGATAACTATTTCCCATTATTTTATAGAAACTTAGGTTTTGGCAAGTGATTGAGGGAAATTTGAGGGGTGAGGGAAATGGAGCTACGAAAGCAAATTATCCCTAATATTCTGCCCTGCCATTAAAATGTATTTAATCGTTTTAGGGAGGTTTGGAATTGGAGGGATTATAAGAAATGATTGAGTTATTTCTCTCTCAAATCTCTCTGCCCCGGTAATTTCTTCTGAAGGTTGAATTCCATCACCACCCTGTTCTTCTTGCTGGTCCTACATGATGATGTGCCTGCTGAACCCAGTTCTCACTATCATGCTTCCTGTGACTCTTACAATATTCTTAACCTGTTATACCATTTCTGAAAACAGTGAACTATAATGTTCAAACACATGGGTAAGCATTGTAATTCACTTTGTTAAAAATGCAATTAAAATTGACATTCAGTGAAATGAAGTCATCCTTCAATATCTGCTGGTTCCCCATTCACAAATTCAGCCAATCTTGAATCAAAATATTCAGAAAAAAAGTACAAAATAATAATGCAGAAATAAAAAATAATTAAAAAAACAAAAATATAGTATAACAAATTTTTACACAGCATTTATGTCGTATTAAGTATTCCAAGTAATCTAGAAATGATTTAAATTATATGTGAGAATGTGCATAGGATACACCACTTTATATCATCAGGGACTTGAGCATCCACAGATTTTGGTATACTGCGGGGAGGGCGGGTCCTTGACCCAATCCCCTGAGGAGACTGAGGGATGACCATACACATATCTTAAGGGAACCTGATAAGGTTTGGATGTTTGTCCTCTACGAATCTCATGTTGAGATGTAATCCTCAATGTTGGAGGTATGGGTTGGTAGGAAGTGTTTGCATCATGGGGGTGGATCCCTTATGAATGGCTTAGGGCCATACCCTTGGTGATGAGGGAGTTCTCACTCAGTTAGTTCACATGAGATCTGCTTGTTTAAGAGTCTGGTGAGATCTGTTTGTTTAAGAGTCTGGAACCTCTTCGTTCTCTCTCTTGCTCCCCGTCTCGCCACATGACACACCTGCTGCCACTATGCATTCTGCCATGAGTAAAAAGCTCCCTGAGGCCTCACTGGAAGCAGATGCCGGCACCATGCTTCTCATACAGCCTGGAGAACCGTGTGCCAAAATAAACTTTTTTTCCTTATAAATTATCCAGCCTTAGGTATTCCTTTAGAGCAATGCAAATGGACTAACTCAGTAGCCTTTAATTAGTGTTGAGGAGTGCATATCAAGACACATAGAACAACTCTATCATCCCAGAAAGTTCTCTGGTTACCCTTCCCAGGCATTGCCCTACCACTACCCTGTCTATATATGGGCAGATCTCTGTCACCACAGATTAGTTTTAACTCTTCTAGAACATCACATCAGTGGAATAATTCAATATGTAATTTTTGTGTCAAGTTTCTTTCACTCAAAATGATAGCTTTTGAAATTAATTCAGGTAGTTGCATGTATCAATAGTTTATATCTTTTTATTGCTTAGTATTCCATTGAATGATACACTGCAGGTTATTCATTCTCCTGTTGAAGGATATCTGGGTTGTTTTCAGTTACTGACTGAAAATTATAATTGGGTATTTATGAATAAAGCTGCTGTATAAATCCTTGTAAAAGACTTTGTGTACACATATGTTTTTATTTCTCTTGAATAAATAACTAGCAGCAGGATTATTGAATCTTAAGGCAAAAATTACTGTTGGTGGTGGTTTTTAAATTCTCCACCTGCAGGAATGTTTAATATGTTTTGGGTACAAATCTGTTGTCAGATATATGTGTTGCAGTATTTTTCTTGGTCTATTTTGTTGACAGTGCTAACCTTGCATTCCTGGGAAAAGTCAAACTTGATCTTGGTATATTAACTTTTTAATATATTGCTGGATTTCATTTGCTAATATTTTGTAGAGCATTTTTGTATCTATTTTCATGAGATATGCTGGCTGTAATTTTCTTTTCTTGTATTTTCCATGCCTGCCCTTCATGAAATGGGCTGAAAATCGTTCCCACGTCTGCTATTTTATGAGAGTCTGTGTCAGAGTAGTAGTATTTTTTATTCATAAGTGATAACTCACTAGTGAAACTATCTAGTCTGGGAGTGGTTTTTGTTGTTGTTGTTGTTGTTGTTATTCAATTACAAGTTTGATTTCTTTATACAAGGCTATTTCACTTTTTTTATTTTATTGATTTCTGTTCTTATTTTTATTATATCCTTGTGCTACCTACTTAGGACTTAATTTATTATTTTTCTAGTTTCTTAAAATGGAAGTAGAAATGCTTGACTTTATGCCTTGTTTTCTCATGTAGGTATTAAAATGTATAAATTGCCTTCTAAAGATTGCTTTAGCTGCATACCTCAAATATTGATATGTTGTGTTTTTATGTATTTCTGTTCAAAATATATATTGGAATATCCTTTGAGATTTCTTAGACTCATGTATTATTTAGCAGTGTGTTTTTAACTTCCAAATCTTTGGGGGTTTTCAAATGTATATTATTTTTATTCATCTTCGTTAAATTTAACAGTTTAATTTATAATCATTGTAGAACATATTGTTTAATTTAAATACTTTGAAATGTATTATAACTTGTTTTATGGCCCAGGATATGTCTATCTTTTTATTTCATGTGCACCTTAGAAGTTGTAGCTTGCTCTTGTGTGGAATAATTTTCTATTAATGTCAATTAGCTTACATTGATGGTTAGTGTTTTTCAAATCATCCATAACTATACTGATTTTTATTTAATTATTTTATCTATTACTGAGAAAATAGTGTTAAAATCTATATTGGTGGCAGTAAATTTGTGTCTAGTTCTCTTTTGTTTTGTCAGTTTTTGTCTCATACTTGGGAGCTTTGTATTGGGGGTATAAACTTTTAGTAGTCTTATGTCTTCTTGAATAAGTGATTCTTTTATCATTATGAAATGCCCCATTAAAATCTCTGCTAGCACTATTCAGCTTGAAATCTACTTTATTTTGATATTCATATTACCCCACCAGCTTAATTTTTTGCTTGATGTTTCCATCATTTTACTTCCAATCCCTTTGCTCCTTAAGTTTAAAATGTGTTTCTTTTAAACGACATACAATTTAGTCTAACTTATGAAAAAATCTAGTCTGGATTTAATCAGGGTGTTTAGTCCTTTTACTTCAATTATTGACATGTTTAGTTTTAAGCTCACCAACTTGGTATTTGATTCATATTTGAGCAATCTTTTGTTTCTGTGTTTCCAATTCTTTTTTGTGTGTAATAAAGTATTCTTAGGTATATATTTTACCTTATCTCCAATAAATTTTTGGTGGGGAAGTAGTGTTTCTTTGTTATTATTATGGTGGTTGCTTTAAGGATTACAATATGCATTTTTAAATTATTCTAATCTATTACTTCATGAAAAATTTACTAACTTTATGACAATATATTTCTAATTATCATATTCCAGTCTTTGCATTCTTGTCATGTATTTTATTTCTACCTATGTGATAAAACTCATGTCCTTTTAAAACATTATTTTTACTTTATACAGCCATTCTACTCTTTTGTGTTAATTTCAAAGGCAAAAAGTTAAAGTTTTCTATACTAATGAAGACTCCTGCCAATCGCTGCTAAATGACTTGACGTCTGTTCTGTATTTGCCCTAACTTTTCAAGACTTATCTATAGTACCACATTCTCCATGAAAAACACTTTTGGCATATGATGCAGAGTAGATTGTATCATTTCCCCCCATTATCTTTCCTCCCTTTCTGATAAAAGGATTATATGTTTCTTGCCATAGCTGCATGACTTGCAGTTCCCTGATATCATCATTAGTTTTCTGACATGCTTTTGCCATTGAAATGTGAGTGGAATTGAGAGAGTTCTTAATAGAAGCTATTAAAAAGCTATCATGTGAATTTCTTCTTTCTTGCTCTTTCCTTCTGTACAAAAAAGACACATTCGAAAATATGGGCTATTCCTTCAACCAGTTCCAGAAGGAAAAGATACATGGAGCACAGCCACAGTTGACTTCAGTTATCAAAGCAAGGAATATGCCATTGATTCTGTAAGCCTCTGAGATTTTGAGGTCGTCTGTAATTTTAGCTTTACCTAATGAAAGCTGACTAATAAAATATGGATCAATGTTCTTGATAAATTCTAAGAAAATAAATATTTTTACATCATTTTCCACAGTTCAGATTTGGTTTGCTTTACTTACCTACACAAACCAAGATCTCCTTTTAATTTTCTCCAAATCTGCCTTCAAACTTTCTAATATTTTATTTCTTTGTCAGCATAGATTTGATAATAGTTAAGATATGTTTCTTCTATTATATTTTGACTTTCTCCCAATGTAACACTACTCTTCCTACTTTATGCATGGTTCAAATTTTCTCTTCCATGTAGCTCTGGTACATCTTTCTCATTGACATGTAAGATGTCCCATCTAAATTTAGCATAGCATAACATTAAACACAGTATAAATGTGTATAAATAGAAGCATTTACATACATCAAGTATGAAATAAAGCAGGCGGTCCCTGAAACTATCAGGTTATGTTAACAAAAAAAAATGAGACTTCTAGATTTAAAATATGACACAAAAATACTGGTTCTACACTCATTTAAATTATTACAAAGCTGAGAAAGGAGCTTTTACACACATTTTATGCAGATATTAATCTGGTTATCTCAAACTTTAGAATGCACTTTTCTCCTATTTTAGTCAATATCAATCTAGTGGTCCGTGTTTTTTTCTTAAATAGGTAACAAAATAGTTCTTGATAGGCTTATCTTTTTTTTTACTTTATTTACATAGATAAAGAAATGATGAGTGATAGCATTTAATATATCTGTTGTAGCCAAAATGACTATCAAGTTATGAACAGCAATTTTTCTTTTTGAATAAATTATAAAAATTATTGTCTCATTATCACAAAAAATCTGAACTGTGAGTTTACATTCAAATAAAGGACATATTTCACTTAAAAAAATAAAAAGAAAATTTTAAATAAAAACTCTCCATTCTGTTCTTTAATTTGTACAACTTGCCTATTTTGCATCTTGTGTGAGTTTTCCCTCCATATGCTTCTCCCACATGTGAGTAAGTTGTATTTAAATGACGGAAGCTGCTGACAGTTCCTAGAGGACCAGACAATTCTAAGCTGTTGTTTTTGAGCTGTAGTCATATTTTCTTTAACATTTTCTAAATTTTCCCTAGAAACCCCAATATGACTTTAAAGAAAAATAAGAACAAGAAAACACTTTCCTTTTTTTCATAGATTATGATATATGAGTTATATGAATAATAGTTATACTGTTACATCATATTATTAAAATGTGAAAACAAGAAGTAGCATTTTGGTTTGTTATCTATAAAACTAAAACAAATTAATACTGCATATGTATCAGTGTCATAGTGCAGTAACGTGTTCAGATTTTAGGGAGGAAATCCATTATCTTTGTTTCTTTTTGATTAAAAAAAAAATCACCACTGATAATTTTTAATTTTAAATTGATTTTAATGCCAAAAACTAAAGGAAGCCTGAAATTACACTTAAACATAATGGTTTACGATTCTAAAATTCACTTGAAAAGCCCAAGAACCAAGCTTATGATTAAACAAATGTAATTTCATATTAAAGACTCAAAAGAAGAGATCATTACAGAATATTTAATTTTTCATAATTAAGCTAGTTTGCTAGAGCTTGACAAAGCTTCTTTAGAAATCACATATAATTTATCTTTTGCATATTAATGAAAAATAATTTAAGAGATTAATACAAAGCTACTATGTTGAGGGACAATTCTATTATCATTTAAGCCTGAGTTACAACTGAAGATACTAAGTTCATTTTAAAAAGGAGAAAGAGATTAATGAACTCAGGAAGGAAGAAAAGAAGAAAGGAAGGAAAGAAGGCAGACAGCCTGATATCATGCATAGCAAAATTCATTTCGAGCAGGTTACTATGCCAGACTTCATGAAAATATATCATGTCAACAATATGGTATTATAATTAAATATAGCTTTGTTATTCCCAAGATAATTTATTTGAATCATTTTATGCATATTCATATAAATGGTTTTTAATTTTTTCCTTATCTAATTCCTGAAAGATGAGAAGTTTCTTTTTTATTGGTAAATTATAAACAATCGCTTGGGCTACTGCAGGGCAAATCCCAGTTAGAGGAGATTGAGAAAAGCCTGGGAGGTTACTAAGTGGAAACAGCAAATGTAGCCAATACTTTCGCAAGATTTGCTAATGAGGAGAACAGAGAATGCAGCATTACTTGGATAAAAATGTAGGGTCACGAGAGAGGTTTTATGGAAGAGTAGTGTTGAGGCATCATTGCATGCTAAGAGGAATCATAGAGCATAGAGGTACAAAGTTAGATGGGAAGGAAAGGGGATAATTACAGGAGCAAAGTAGGGATTGGGTTTAGACAGAGGTGTAGTGGTTGGTCTCAGAGGCAGGACCATGTCTTCTCCTGGAGGAAGAGGTATGGCAGAGTATGTGGGTACATACGTAGAGAGGCGGTGCCACTGAAAAGGCAAGATGAAGTTGATCTCCTCTAGTTGTATTCATTGTCTCTCTTGTATTTACATTTAAGGAGGTCATCAGTTGAGGTGATGTGACAAGGAAAAAGATGTGAAATACTGCAGGAAAATTAATGTGAATAAAGGAAGACCAAAGTCTTTCTAAGTCTTTCTTACATCAATTTGTTGCTTGCCAACTTTGTACTTAATTCTTCTAATTAGTAAGCCTCTAATGAATAAAGATGTATCTTTATTAACTTACACTTCTGTATGTCTTTAGCAAATGGCATTTGGTTTTGATAACTTAAAGGTATTTTGTGATAGAGCAAGTTTCATTTGAATAATCAAATAAAGACTTAATTGCCAATTGAGTTAACTTTAACCTACTAAATATTTGTTTTGGTAGAGGGAGTTCACAATCTATTAATAACTTACCCATGTTTATGTCCTAAATATTTTCCCATTCTGTCACCACTGTAGTAGTTGAGATCTTTATCATACCTTGCCTAAATTTTAAAGTTACCTTCTAACTAGCTGATTTCTGTACTTAACAAACCTGCGTTTCTTAAACATATCTCCCATGTCACTTACTGAAATGAAAATCTGATAGTGACACTTAAAACTGAAAATGGCATTAAGTAATCTAAATGCACTTGCATCTTCACAAAATTCTCCTAATGCTAAAAGTAGATTTGGGTTGTCCAGATTCTTTCTTGAGGCTCAGAACTTTTACTTGTAAAATGAGATGCCTTCCCTGCTCAGCTCACAGGCTGTGGTGCACTTTAAATACGAGGACGTGTGACTTTGCTTTGCAACCTCTAAATTGCTCTGCCACTCTAAGGCGTTACCATTAAGAAAGTGTTAAAGGTGAAGGAAAGTCATTCTCTTATTCCAAGTAAGATGGTTCTTTGAAGGAAGTCCACGGCTGAGCATATCAAATGTGAATTTTTGAGCTTATAATGATGCTGAAGTAGAAATCTTTGTATGAACAGAGGAATAAGAAACACAAAACAGCATAACAAAAACAGATAAAAATATTATGGAGCCTATAGAAAAAGTCTTTCCCTGAAACATCCAAATTTGGTTTCTTATATTGAGGAGTAAAAGGATCAAGGGAGAAGCAAAGGAGCAAGTAAGAAATAAATAAGAAGTCCCTGGTAGATATCTTCAGAAATTGCCCGGAGCTCCATCCTCTTTGTTTTAGTGCACTGGACTTTGGATAAAAGAAAGCACTAAAGTGCTATTTTCTCTCTTTTCTTATTGATGAAGACAAAAACAAAATAAGAGCTTTATCCTTTTCTTTTAGCACTTGCCTACTATGGGCATTAGTTTTCACTGTAAGCCTGAAACACTATCCATCTAAGTCTAATTTCTAAGTCCAGGTAAAACTTAAAGAAGAAATTTTAAAAATCAGGCTTGTTTAAATATATAACTTATTTGGTATAAATAGACCAATGAAATAAAAGAGTAGCAAAAATATAAAAAGCCAATTTTAAGAGGGCAACATATTTTATAAAATTGGTAGTTACAGCAATAATTTTTTTGAATTGCCTGTAATATTTTCCAGCCTAGTGTTGTTACTTAAGGCCCAGTTCCTGTTTTTTTTTTCTTTTGGAATTACAATAACCAAAACATTAGAAAGAATGGCAAAAATGGAATTCAGTGCCTGTAATTAGCTTCAGTCTTTTGCTAGATCCAGCTACATACCTTCCTTGACCCCCTACTTGACTCACATTGAGAGACCCTATTTCATCTCTACAATTTCTCTTTTGCTATTGGCTCTAGGTGGTAGAGTCAGTGACTCCTGTGATTCCCTCTTCCAGCTTACAACTGCCCCTCAAGCTCTGGTTTCAAATCCATAATTTATAGTCTACCCCCTAGAACCCCTGAAGACCTCTGTAGTGATGCTCCATCTTGGAATCTGCTCCACTAGCAGCCAATTAAGGAGGTCCCAGTGCCTTAAGTTTCATTCCCATCCAGACAAAATGTTTTCACATACTTTATTTTAAATCAGCATACAAAAAAAAATAGATAACAAGAAGAAAAATGTATCCTCAAACATTTAAGGACAGGAAGGTCAGGTTTATTTGATTTCAGGTATGAAAGAAGACATGCCCATCTTACACAAAACGAAAAAAAAGAAAACAAAGCACAAAAAACCCCACAAAATGGTCTAAGAAAGCTGAAGAGCTGGAATAGGTTAGAAATTGACTTTGAACTAATCAATATGTCTGCTTACGAAACCATTAGCTCAGTCTGAAACTACAAAGTGAAAAAAAAATATTTGTGGAAAAGACATCTAGTTTTAAAAAAATTGCATGAGTTTTAGAGAAAATTTTACTGCCATTAGATCACCAAGGTTATCCAGAGATAAATGCAAAGAGATAAATTTTTAAAAATTAACAGTGTTCTATTTAGAACTTCTTAATGAGGCTAATTTTTTCAACTTTACGTTTTTAAATTCAAACTACTTTCATTCCTAGCTGCATAAAGTTTCATGGACCTTCTATTTTTAAATGCCTTATACCTTAATTATAATATAATTGGAAATTAATCAATTTCCCTGTTTTTTCTAGATTTAGAAAAAATGTATATATATATATATCTTCAAGTTTGGGGGGAAAATTTCTATTGGCCTAAACTATGAAGATTTAGGTTTAACCAGCACCATTATTACTTTTGTTTAATGCTTGTTTTAAGGACATTATACAAAATATTGAAGGACACATAAGCTAAAATTTTCAGGTGTAAACTATGATTTAGATTTGTGAATGAATAAAGCATATTGGTAACAATAATAAATCCAAGAAGCATTTTAAATGTCAAAGGATCCGTCTTACTATAACATTGTGAGTCACACTGATGGAATTAATGACAAAATTTTTGAAACTCATGTTTTTTAGGGCTTCACTGTTGTTCATATAAGATTATGCCTCAGTTTAGAAGCCAATGAAGTATTTCTAATAACTATGAAATGCAAGTTAATAAACAATTTTGAATGACTTCTTAAAAATATAAATCTGATTAAGATACAAGCCTGTTTAGTTCAAAGGCTTTAAGGATGAAAATTCAGTCCTTATCATTGTATTCAAAGTCTTTCATGATTTTCCCCCACCCTACCATCTCACCTTCATCTCTAGCCTCTTGGCATGTTTCTTATGCTGCAATTATACTTGTCACATTGCCAGGGATTTACACATATTTTATATCCATCTTAGCATGGGGCTTGAGAGGTAAGAACTAGTGGTCAGAGACAGAAATTTCAGAATCTGAGATCTTTAAATCATAGCAATTCTAGGTAATAACAAGGTGTAACCACATGTCCAGATGGTTAAACCCAAGTTGAGGAGTCTGAGGACTATGGGGCCAATGTTGAGAAGAAAGATCAAATAGACCCTTTGGTAGTTATTAAAGTTGTGCACTAAATGTCCAGGCATAAGGTAAGTTTGCATTTCCTGGGTGCCTTGTGGTTGACTGGGTCACATTATTTATTCTGACTAATGAGTTGTTGAGTGGAAAGTGACACGGGGTCACTTCAGGGTACAGCATGTAATTGCAAGTTGCAGACCCTGAAGAGCACTCTTTCCCTGCTGTGCGAGTGCTTTGAACAAGTAAAGGAGGAGGCCAAATTAGGAGGCTGTGCAGCAGAGGGATAGTAAAAAGTGTTAAATGTGTCATGTAATTTGAAAAGAGAACTGACGAGATTTACTGATGTACTGGGGACAGGTGTAATGTCAATGTTTAAGATAGCTGCTCTCTGCCCAGGTCCTCCGGTGACTACAATATGCAGAGCCAGCTGCCACACCTAGCATCTTGCCTAACCAACTGCAGTGAACAAGTAGTGAGAGTGAGAAGTGATCCTTGGTTTTCTTAAGCCACTAAATTTTGGGGGATGTTCTACTACTGCCTAACTTTACATAACCTAGCATTACCTGAATATTTTACAAGATGAGGCTAAGTGGCACGGATGCAATCTGCTTATTCTTACATGTAGGTTGAGGTCTATATTACAGATCTTATACCTTCTTAGAAACCTGAAACATGTCAATTTCACCATTAGCTCTCAAGTACCCAGCTACCTGATTGCTTACCCTAAAAAAGAGTACCGTCATCTCTCAGTGTCTGCAAGGGGTTAGTTCCAGGAACCTCTGTGGACACCAGAATCCACAAATGCTCTATTCCTTAATATAAAATTGTGTAGTAATTGCATATAACCTATGCACATCGTCTCATCTACTTTAAATCATCTCTATGCTACTTATAATACTACAATGTAAATGTTATGTAAATAATCCTTATACTGTATTTAGGGAATGATGGCAAGAAAAAATCTGTGCATGTTCAGTACAGACGCAACCATCCACGTTTTTTCAAATATTTTATTCCTTAGTTGGTTGAATTCATGGATATGGAACCCACAATACAGAGGGCCGACTAAATATGAAAATAAGTTATGTGCTGAGTCACTGAGAAAAATGATAGTGATGTGGGGTTCAGCAGCTTATAACTAAAGTATGGGGAAAGGTGGCATAGGCAAATAGCATGAACTTCAAATAAGAAGCAGTTTATTGGGTAGCAATGCTGGATTGCATTGAAAATGGTTTGAAAATGACAGTATGAAGCAAGGAATATATAGTCTGCTAGCCTTATACGAGAGGTGAGAGTAGAAGTAGATAAGGTTTGAGAGGTGTTGCTCTCTAGCAGAGCAGAAGATAGGAGGAAACTGTTGGAACATTTAGAACAATTTAACCTTACTTTTTCTATAGAGCTAATATTGATAATAACTATCAAAAAAGGTGCAAGAATATACCTAAGTTGTTGTATCCTTAAATAGGTCCAATTTCACTTTCACAGAACATACAGGAAATATTTTCTAATAATCACCTGTATTTTAAAAGCTACATTCACATGCATACTTTAAAAAACTTAAAGCACTTTGATACAAAGATCAGATTGTGGCTGATTCAGGGTATCCCCAAAAGGGAAAAAAAAGCAACACATTTTTTTCCTATCTCAAGACACATTCTGTGTCCTGACCAGATTCATACCCACACAACATCCCGTACTGTTGCTTTCATTTTTCCTCAATGCTGCTTAGATTTCTTCATGCATATTCGTATTTTTAGATTAGATAAAATGAATAGAAGTTTTTTTCCCTGAAAAATATGTGGTGTGATTCAAAGAAAATGTTAATGAAACGAAATACTTAAAACTTTGTGAAATATTGATATGTAGCAACTGATTTTGTCTCTATACTCAAATGCTTTCTCTTTGTGTATCTGAAGCACCATTCTTACGGGATTATATAGATGTACAAGCACTGGTATTGACAGCATTTTTAAATGGGAGAGAAGGGAGAGGAAAAGAGATTTAATCTAGTAGTCCATGGAGACTAATCATATATTTACTGCATCATATTCATTTTTTCAGGAAAACCACCTCCATATAGGAATACCTTCCACCAGCACAACACAAGTACTCCAAATGAAGAGGACTCCACCTGAGTTGCTAAATTCCATGTCGGAAGCATGGGCTGTCTTTCATGACAAATCTCATTCCTCCTCTGCTCCCACACTGCCTGACAAGCAGTTCAAAGAGAAAGGTTGTTAACCACATTCCTTTGCCTAAAAAGGGTTTCCAAATAAAACATGTACCTTGCTTTACTCTTAAGAGGGTCAGATGGTTGAGGTAGTGATTTCTGTGTGTATAGATGGGTTTGTGCAAATAAATGAAAAAAATATTCAGGTGAGGTATTTTTAAATGGGGAAGATGTGTCTTAATGACAGTGTGTATTTTATATCAGCTGTACCTGGCAGAATCCCAGGACAAGGTGAGTATACTATAAACAATGAAATCTCCTTAGTGAAAACTGCTATATGTTGACAGGAATCTGTGGGTGGGATAGGATGTAACAGCCAAGGGTGTCACTTGTGTAGTATATGTTTTTAAAAGCAGGTTTCACATCAGTTTTAGTGCAGCTGGGAATGATTTCAACTTTTTTTTTTAAGCAAGTTACTTGTATTTAACTCCTATTTAAAAACTCAAGACTATATATCATCAGCAGCCCAACATTAGATTATAAATAAAAACCAGCCTCAGAACTTCAGGAAAATTAAGAAGCCAGTTGCATTCTTGGTGCATAGAAATGTACACTTCAAAACCTACTAGTTTGTTTAGTGAGTCTGTCAAATGATACAATATCCATATCTATGATTACTCCAGAGATCAAATTAGAAACATTCCTCATTTTTTGGTTTGTCTCTGAGGAAAATACAGAAAAACAAATGCTAATCAAAGTTAATTGACTTCTCAATGTATAATACATTAACCATTCCTTCAACCTTTAAGAAACAAAAATAAAACAAAATAAGGTGTTATCTAATATATTCTTGGTAAATATTATACAATTTTAAGATGTTTGTCAGAATGAATTTTTAAGTCTGTGAATCTTTTCTGAATATTTCTACAGCTATCTAGATAGAAACACCATACATAAAAATGTTCTTTATTCCAGAATAGATGAAACTCCCAGTGGTAAAAGAAGATTTAGGTATCTCTCAAGGTTTCTTATCACAAAGCAGCATAACTCTCTGATGGTTCAGTGCCTGGGAGGGTCAACTGAGATCACTCATCAAATAAATCAAATAGTCAGATGACTAAAAGAGTGGACACCTGTAGTTCCTTTATTTTCTGACCTCAAATCTTTCTTCTAAGTAGCCAGTAGAGAAATTAATATGTCACTTGGTGTGGTTTATCCAAACCTGAGTATCAACCTGCCTTAAGTTGCTGCTATTAGTTCTGAGAAGGTTTGACTCATTTTTGCAATAATTATATTTAGTTTTAACGTTTTAAATTACAAATTACAAAACCTCATATGTTGAGGAAAAGGGGTGGTGAGAAGGTGGAGAATGTAGTGAGTTTGGTCTCTAAATTTCTAGGAGGAATCTTATTGCAAGCATCAAAAATCCATTTTGTTGGGTGATCATAAAATATTCTATAAGTATTTATTGAATGATAATTAAACTATATTTTATATATCTTTTTGGTTAATATTTGTCTAAAAGCAGTGTTTTAAATTACTATTATTAAAAACAAAACGAGTCTTTTAAAAAATGGAAATCAAATGTTCTAGGTTTGTATTTTCCAACACGGAAGCTAGTAGCCACCTGTAGCTGTTTAAATTTACATTAATTAAAATTAAATAAAATTAAAAATCCAGTTTCTCAGTTGCACTAGCTACATTTCAACTGGTCAATAGCAACATGTAGCTGGTGGTTACTGTGAACATGTCCATTAACACAAAAAATGTTATTGGGTAGTGCTGCTCTAACAAGTATATAACACAAATACGCTATATAATAGCATCCATGAATCAATCTTCCCAATTCAGGGCTTTTTAGAGCCTTTCAGACTTTCAAATTTTATAAAATAAGAGATAGCATGACTGCCATTTTCATTTTCTCATGAAGTGGAGAGAATATCTTACCATGATCATATATGTGTGGTGTGTCTATGTGTGTTATTTTTGTATCTATTTCTCTTAATTAACAGACACAACAGAAAACTTTAATTAATAAAAACATACTCATTGTATCCCAAGAGCTCAAACAAAGCTGTCTTCTAATTTATTCTCTAAACATCTTAATGATGAGCATCAATATTACTGTGGCTTGAGGTTCAACAGATTAGCATACTCGAACTAGGCACAGAAGGATGAATGTCGCTATAATGAATATCTTTGGCTCCTCTGTCCAAGGCTTTGGCTTCTATATTTGCAATTATATTTATAGTTTGGATTAGCATGCCTATCTCATCCACTGAGATTAATTATTGTACCCAGAGTACAGTACTATTATATATATACATACTATGTATATCCTTGCAAAAGTGCTTTCTTTTCATGGGGGCCTAATTCTTCCATGTATAAATTTTGCTCTGTGAGTTTAAACAAAGACAACATGGGACCCTTGAGCAGCATATTACTTGTAATAGGACAGACTTCATTTTCGGTGGCTAAAAATTTCCTACAAAAGAATTACCTTCCCAACTGACATCAACAGGTCTCTCATTACTAGCAGTTTGAGGAATGAGATTAAAGCAAAACGAAGGCATATAGAGATTTAATTATGTGCTCACATCTAGAAGCAATGATAAGCTGGGAATCTGCCATTGCCTTGATATTTTGGAGATAAATGGGTATCTGAATAAATAGAAGCCTTCAGCCTCTGCAGCTGTCACTAACATATTTTGCCCTAATTGCAAAATATTTATTTTAAATATTAGGAAGCACACTGAGGAAGCTAACTTCAGTGGAGAAAAAGAGATTTTCAATTTCTAACTTTTCCAGATTAATTCAACTATTGTGGGAGATACTAAGGATGCATTTCATTTTTCATACTGTTGACTTTGTATTCTGTACATGAGGAAGGAAGAGAAAAAGGAGGAACAAATAAAGGAAGAAAAGAAAGATGGAAGAAAGGAAAGAATGGAAGCAAAGAAGGAAAGAAGTAAAAGTGTAAGGAACTACCTCTATGGTCTCTCTGTGATAATCTGTTTCATTTTGCTCTGTGTTAGCAGCCACACATTACTTGGCACAGAGTAGGTACTTAGGGAATATTTATTACATAAGAAAAAGAATAAAATTACTAAATTTTGTCAGAGATAAAAGTCTTTTTTTCAAACTTAGTATTTATAGGTATATATTTATAGTTATAAGCTTTCTTTACTCAAATATCTATTGCTCTGTTATATTTGAGAAACTAACATGCATTATTGTCCTCTCCTTTCTATATCTCCCCTATTCTCTTTCTTCCTTTCCTTTATTAACAGAGGTTTTAGACTGATCAATTAAATTCCTAATATTTGGGAGCATGCACCACAAATATCTTCTCTAAATCTTTATTTACTTAAAAATAGAATGCCATGAGAGAATTGAAGTAAAACTAGATATAATTTTTAATTCAATGATATAAACCAATCTCTCTAGCTTCTTCATTTACTCCATCAACACTTACTAAACACGTAAGCGGCAGAATGGAGAGAAAACTGAGCTGAATAAAGTCCCTGTCACTATGGATATTATAGTATTGTCATGCTTTAAGAACATGTACTGCACTCTTCCTTTTAAAAAAAAACCAGCAAGTTCATTTATCCCATTCCTCCAATTCACTCCCTTGCCCACCCACTACTAACACCACCTTATTGGTAAGTGGCGGGGAGAGTGAAATTGAAGGAAGCAATTTTGTATTACTGGATTTTGATATTGTGGAACTCAGGGTCTGGGGCAGGGTGTCCCACCACAGATGGTGAAGTGGCATGTGAGTGATGAGGGAGCAGCCAGTGAGCCAAAAAGTCTACACAGGAAGTGCTTAGGTGTGTAATTAAAGTGGGAGTGAAGATCAAGCTCAGGGCTCAGTCTTCTGACTACATACCACCTCCGGCAATTCTCCAAATGGGACAATCCGAGCTTCGGTTTGACCCTTTTCCTACTGTTAGCATTTCATTTTCTTTTTCAGAGAAATCAGTCATCAGAAAATGATATCTAAATGGTAATGTGTCACTGTGCTGATGAGTAGGGTTACAATGCTTGAGACAGATAGATATATGCGAGTAAGGCAGCTAGATGGCAGATCAAAGGCATTTCCTGACCAGAAGGTGGAAAATAGCGGTTGAGAGTTTTAGCAAATGCACTTAAGAATCTAGAGGAGCTTCTCAGGCATTTATTACAAGCTAATTCAAACCCTTAAGGTTATGGAAGATTTTGTGAAAAGCACTTCTTAACTGACCAACTGTCAATTAGCAAAGAAGAAAATGCCTCAAGTACTCCATTATGATGATGATCAAATAAACGGCCTTTGATTACTATAATAATGGCAGTATAATGTATAAAAAAACTCTGGTTTTTGATATGAAAAGGATTCATAACTGGTGATCATCCGTAAAATCTACTGTGGAAAACTACAAGTATAATTGCCCAATGATGCCAATTTATTTTTTTCTTCCTCAAACTTTTAGGTGATCTATTATAATGAGAAACAATAATCATTAAGGTTTGATCATTCTAATCTAATTTTCTGGATGGCTTATTAACCTTCCAAGGGTGTCTTTCTTCTACTTCTTGATCATTAAATCAAGCAATAATGAGGCCAGGAATGAGGAATGTCAATTATATAATAATGTCTGAGTGGATACAGAAGGTATCATGGATATTTATGTTTTCAAGTTTGTCTACATTTATGTGTATATAAATGAACATATGTGTTCATATACACTTGCACACATACAATTTTATATGTATGTATGTATTTGTATATGTTTATATATATAAGCACAATGTTCTGATTTCTTATAAGAGACTTAACAAAACTTCTATGTCTTAAAACATTATTTAAATATTTTTTCTAAACTAAATCTGACTCCTTGCCACCCACAATGTGTGTGAATTCTAGAAAATAAACAGACTCTAGCAAGCACTAGAGTCTGCCATAAACAGTGCACATTCATTTAAACTGTACTATAGTCTTTTTTTAAAAAGCAATAATTTTCAAATCTGACCAATTATAAACACTTAAGAAAAGGAAAGAATGCTTATTCCAAAGGATTGTTCATTAATAGAAAGACAACGGCATAATTAAAAATTGATGGGTTCTGGATCACAGAGATCTAAGTATAACACCAGGTTAAGTCTGTACTGGCCATATGTCTTTGGGTAATCAGTAAAACTCTGAGCCTTAGTTCCATCATCTGTAATATGAGATTAACAGTACTGATTGCAGGGATATTCTGAGATTAGATGCAACATATAGAAAGATCTTGACATATGTCAATAAATGGTAGACTTTCAATAAATAGTAGAAATTATTCTTTATCTCTCTGGATTGGAAGCTATTTCTTCACTGAATTAACTCCTTGGATCTGGACAAAAATATTTATATTCAAACCCAGTCTCTTGTGTTCCTTTTCCTCAGAATTAATTCTAGTAGTTGGATCTGGACAGCAATAGAGAGTAAGAATTTTTGCTGTGAGTGTTAGAGATACATTGCAGAGATATTTTTAATTTAATCAGGAAAATTCATCACTTATCCATGCTGATTCTCCATATTACAGCTTATTTGTGGGGAATTCAGGCAAAGGACCCTGATTAGCTCTTTCTTATTTTTTCAGCTAAATCTCAATACAAATGAAAAACTATACTCTATGTAGTGTCTGTTTATAAATTTTAAAATATCACAAATTTGATAACAAATTCTACTCTCTAATCAACTATATCAGTTCTGGTCTGAAAAAGGAAAAAAACTATAAATGTTTCTCAAACTTAAGAGCACACATGACACTCACTGCTCTGATACAGCCCTCTTCCAGATAGATTTAGCAGGATCCAACCAATTATTAAATCAATATTTCTTTGTATTCTATTCCTACTAATGGGATATATATGCATACTGTGCCAACATCTGGTGTCCCCTGAACCCATTCTCCCTTTATTACATAATATGGCAGCCTTGGAGGCATTCATCCCAGATCTCACATTAAGAAAAGAGCTTGTCATGTAGTTGCAAGACAGGCAGTTGGCTGAGCGCCTTTAACTGTTAAGGCCTTCAGGATTTACCTCAGCTTTCAAGCCAAGGCCACATTGCTCTCAGGCAGCCACAGCCAAAAATGGAGCATGGTGAGGGCTTTAGGGTCAGCCCATTTTTGCCCAATATGAGGCTTCTATAATAAGCAATATTTGCTCTGCAGATGTACACTGGGCTGACCTAATCTTCACCAGATTTACATGATGGTCTCAGCTTTGCTGTGCTCAATCTTGCCTCCTTTCCTCTTTCTTTTCATAGTTTTCAGAACTGCATCACAGTTGGAAGGCTTCTGTAGCCTAATTTTGCTTCTTCCTCGTTTTATCTTCTACTCATCAAATAAGGTTTTTTGTAAAATTACATTTGTTACAATGACTATTTCTCAGAGGACCCAATAGAATTAAATAATAGAAAAAACATGGATCTCTGAGTGATCATGTGGAGCAAAGCTGTTCATCTGTTCTGCAGGCCTAGACGGTCATTGTGAGGGAGAAATAAACTTTATTTTTTGAGTTATTGTGGTACTATGTATTGTTGTTTCAGTGTCAGACTCTAATATATGTACCAATAAAGATTAAAGATTAAAATGATTTTTCCTTACTCTCCAAATTTTATATTCCTCAGTCATTTCTTTATCTAAACTTTGATCAGCTTTCTAAAAATAAATTCTTGATTTGCTTACTGGCTTTTTAAGATCTAAAATATTCCTTGTTTTTTATTAGTTTTTAAATGACCCAAACATGTGTATTGCTTGGTATTTATATATCGTGTTGTGTAAATACAGCCTAGGAAGATAGAAAAATATGTAAGCTTGAGTACCATGATACATGATAAGTATAAAGATGATTAGATTCCCTTAATCCAAATGAGTTCACCATTATTTTTAGAACTGGTGTCTTTTCTATAACCAAAAGTATGTGGTGATAGAATTGAGGCTGGCAGAGCAAATACAATTTTATAAATGGTTAAACGATGATGACATAGTCCAATAGAGTAATTTACTATCAATGTAAATTAAGGCATATTAGCTCACATCAATTAGACCACATTATAACAAAATAATTTACCATCGCATAGGCTTACTCCAGTTAGTCATTTAGGAACTTATGTGGCACACATTTCTTGGACGCTGATATGGTTAGGCTTTGTGTCCCACTCAAATTGCATGTTAAATTGTAATCCCCATAATCCCCACGTGTCAAGCAAGAGACCAGGTGGAGGTAATTGAATCATAGGGGCGGTTTCCCCCATGCTATTCTCCTGATAGTGAGTGAGTTCTCAAGAGATCTGATGATTCTGTAAGGGGCTCATCCTGCTTTGCTAAGCACTTCTCCTTCCTGCTGTCTTGTGAAGAAGGTGGCTTGCTTCCCCTTTGCCTTCTGCTATGTTTGTAAGTTTCCTGAGGCCTCCCCAGCCATGCTGAACTGTGAGTCAATTAAACATCTTTCCTTTATAAATTACCCAGTCTTAGGCAGTTCTTTATAGTAGTGTGAAATTGGACTAATAGAGACACTTTTGTGAGGCTTGTGTTGAGGTAGAGAAAGTAAGTCGATTTGATATTTCCAGAGACACTGCAACTGCACAAATTTTACACATATCGATTTAAATGAACAGTTTGTCTCACAATTTCCTTGTTTGACTACAATAAAGACTTGAACTATATAGAGTAATCTCTTTTCCAAACCCCATACATGTACTTATTAGGCTACTGTTTTATACATCCAAAAGCTTATTTGATTTCCAAATTTTCATCTTCTGCTTCTCATTATGTATAATGCTTTGCAAAATATTTGATCAAACATTTTAATCAAATATTTTGCAAAACATTGTATGTAATTCTGTGATATTTAAAGGTAAATCTTAAAAGATAACTATCCTTTGTGCTTTTATTTGTCGTTGCTGAATAAAGTATTTTTTAAAATTAGCATTCATTGCAATAATATTTAGAAAGATGGTATAGAAATGTTACAAGAACAGTAATTTTTTGTTATGACAGTGATCAATGAAAGTAAGAACATCTTGTAACAGGTATTTTCAGATTCAATACTAGGGACTATCGAAAACACACATAAATAACTGAAAAAGCAAAGTGATACGCTTTGTTTTTCTAGTAGCAGCTTGCTGCATAGCTTATTGGTTTACCACAAATCTGCAGAAAATGCAGTGTGCTTTGTAATTTAGTCTTGAAGATTTCTCTGAAAAATTTGTTTGCAAAGAAGCTTGTCTACTTTAATACTAAGCCTGAAAATGCAGGGCATGAAAATTTGTTTCATACTTAAGTAGTTTGAGGTTTTGTTTCATTAGCAAATTTCACTATAAAGAGGCACGAGCTGGAAGTAATTTCTTTCCAGCCTTATTAATTCTAATTTAAGAAAGATCAAACAATCAGCCTGATGACGTGCCAATTTGTTAAATTCATATACCTGAAATTTAATTTCTACAGAATCAACTGTGCTAAAATATTATGCCTTTCTTTCCATAGAATCAGGGAATCATAAGTATTATTTTTTAAAATGCCAGAGGGTGAGGGATGATACAAAACTGATCTCAGTGGCAGAAAACTCCTAGTGCTTTTTTAACCAATTTAGTTATTATTTTCTGTTTGCTTACCATATGGGCATATTACATGGAAAAATATAACGGAGGAACGAAGGAAATAGTCTTCAACATGATCTTTAAAATTATACTTTTAAATACATAAAAATCATTGATGAGGTACCATAATTATTAAACGATTTCCCTTTTTTTTTTTTTTTTTTGACACGCAGTCTCGCTCTGTCGCCCAGGGTGGAATGCAATGGCGCCATCTCGGCTCACTGCAAGCTCCGCCTCCCGAGTTCACGCCATTCTCCTGCCTCAGCCTCCCGAGTAGCTGGGACTACAGGCACCCGCCACCATGCCCCGCTAATTTTTTGTATTTTTAGTAGAGACGGGGTTTCACCGTGTTAGCCAGGATGGTCTCGATCTCCTGACCTCGTGATCCACCTGTTCCGGCCTCCCAAAGTGCTGAGATTACAGGCGTGAGCCGCCGCGCCCGGCCTCTTTCCATTGTTTTTAAAGTTGTCATTTTTTGCCATTACAGTTAATTCTGTGATGAACCTCTTTATAAATAGATTTTTTTATATTGTTTGAAACATTTGCTTAGGACTGGAGTTTTTTAAATCAAGGAATGTTAAAACCATTTATCCTTACTTCTTACTATTGTTCCCTTACCCGTGGCACATACTTCTACTCTAGTCTAGTGCTCTTTCCTGCTAAGACCACATGAGGCTTTAGAATTCTTAACAGCACGAAGCACCAAACAGCACTGGAGTTAAACAGAAAGTCAGAGTTAGCATGCTAAATATCACCTACTTGTCATCTTTCACCTATGATTTTCTAAAAGAATCATCCAATTTTCAATGCTACCAAAAACAAATGAATATGGAGACTTATTGCAACTTTGCTAACATTTTGTCACTTTTTTTCATTTTTAAACTTTTAAATCATGTTTATCATAAGGCTATTGTATTTGTTTCTTGGACTATGCCTGGAGTAAACATCTTTCTATATGTATGTTTGTTAACTATGTTTACTCTGGAATGGACTTTTATTAAAACTGCTTTGCCTATTTGCTTACTGGGATTCTATAGAGAAATGACATTCCTCGAGAATTAGATTTGGAACCTCTTTTCTCCACTTGGTATTTATTTTGGTGCATTTCCCCAAACTGTTATTCCTAAAAATTAATTTTCATGCACTTGAGTAACAGTTTATTTTCAACCATAAAATATGTTTTTAATCACAAAAAAATGGAAGAGAGTAAAAGATGTCAAAGTGCTAAATAGAACATTTTACTTTATCAGTTAAGTTTCCTGCATTTGGAATGTGTCGACATCAACAAGATTTTAGAGAGTTGATTTTTTTTTTTTTTTTCTTAACGTGGTCTTTTGATTACCTCTGCGTTCTTCTGTGATGTTGCTGAAGCTCTTGTCATCTAAAACATTTTCGTTAGGGACACATAATACTATAATATTATGTGCTAAATCCCTATGTTTATATATGTGACATTTGCAGGCCCTTAGGAAAAAAATTTCAAAATTCCAACTGGGAGGTACAAAGGGAGGCAAAATTTGTAGTAGGTAGTGTCCAGGGAGGAGTAGAAGAATGACTGATGAATGTGGCTCTGCCTGTGTTCTTTTGTACCCAGGTGTTAAAAATCACTGCCCCCTTCCTAGTCTGTCCCCAG
This sequence comes from Pongo pygmaeus, assembly GCF_028885625.2. Taxonomy (NCBI): domain Eukaryota; kingdom Metazoa; phylum Chordata; class Mammalia; order Primates; family Hominidae; genus Pongo; species Pongo pygmaeus. Next base: position 92,075,269 of record NC_072384.2, read on the forward strand.
TTCTCTCCACCAGGTGATCTGAAGGCTGGGGCAATCATCTAAGCTCAGTGTATCAAGGAACAATTCTACTTGTCATATGTGGTTTCAGGAGAGTATAGAGGCCAAACCTCCAAGATTTCCTGTTTATGCAGAAAACAGCAATATGGACAGTAAGTCTATTGGGACTTACTGGAAGAGGAATGCAGATGTTGATCAAGAAAAATGTCCTTTTCTGGCATTCTGCAATTATAAATACTTGATGAAGTGAACTGAATTGAACTTCTCCCTCTGCTATATTAATTTGGCATGCATATGGAGAAAAGTTATTTCAAAGTCAAGTAGTAGAAAAAAATCCTCTACATAGCAGTTACCATATGTAGTATTTAGACAGCTCATCAGCTTTCAAAACGCATGTGGTAGTACTTTACAATCAACACCTACCCCCTGAATCTAGTATGTTCATCGTTTCTTAAAGGCCCTAATTGTATTTTCAAATTCCAGACTTTGTTTACTCTTCATTCACATACGAAATGTCTGTCTCCAATTCTAAACTTGTAGGATCTATTTTGATTTAAGGTTCAACTTATGCAATTAGAGTTAGATGGTGTTGCAGGTAAAAGGGGGCTTAGAAAAGGGACTTGAAATTAATTCAGAGCTTTTTCTACACAAGGTGCTGGTTCTAGTGGTTTCAAAAATGCTCTTATTACTACCACCACTAGAATCATTGTTACCATTGATGGGATAGTTAGTTGTGTGTATCTCTAATTTAATACTCAAAATAGCTCTATTGGGTAGATAGTATCATCCCTTCTTATATCTGGGGAATAAGTCCTGTTCAACATCACACAACTCATCGTGGTAGAGATGGTATTTGCAAACAGGTCCATCGGAACCCTAAAGTCGGCTCTTCCGCTGTCTGTCACCATCTTTTGTGCTTCTGCTTTGATTTGGAAGGCTGATTTTTTTACTGTAACATGCATTTCTCATCAAAACACCCGCAATATTTACCGTGTGTGCCACTTACTTGACGTTTTCTTCTCTGTATTTTCTGTTCCACAGCAAAATTATAACTTCCTTGAGAGAGGAAATGATATTTTCCAAATAGTGCCAATTCTGCTACTTGGCACATATGGGTGCTTAATAAGTGCCTTTTGTTGAACATAATAGTTAACCTAAACATACGTGTAAAAAAAAGAGCAAGTATTCTTCATATTTTTTAAAAAGAAGAATGGACCCAAAGTGGAAGGACTCTTACTGAAGAGAAGAAAAAGATAAAATCACATTTTTAAATTTCTCCACTTTTTATTTTCACCTTTCTACCTCTTCACTATAATTTCAAACATGCTTATATGTTGACTTTTATTTCTTGTTATATTGTTTTATACTGGGAGCTACATATAAGTGCTTGCTCTAATATTATTTTAATTCGTTATTTAAACAAAAAATGAGATACTGCCAAAAAAGGCATTTGATGCTTATGTATTTTATGATGACAAAAAGCATTTTAAAATGTGTGAGTGGGTGTCTAGCACAGGTTGATTGTTTTCTTTTTCATTTAGTTTTACATTAACATTTTATCCAGAGGGAATTCATTAGGTTTCTGCCATTGAATTACAGGCACTTTTTAGTTTCCTTGTTATACCTACTGTTAAAAATGCAATTGTAGCTGTTCTTAACCTTAACACTGCTTGGTTTTTCTTTAAATATTTTAAACTGGAAACTGTCATAAAAGCCCTTAAAAGTTGAACCAGCCTCCAATACAAGCAAAGGTTTAGCTTCTTTTCTCGTCTCCTTCTCAGAAATGAAATCTGTATTCAGGATGTAACGCTTCTTCTGAAGTGCTTGGAGAATCAGAGAAAATGGCCCATTTTCATTTTAATGAATCATGCTGGAGAATAAATTTACATGATGTTAATACTGAGACCTGGAGATGGTATGGTATAATGCTCATAATAAAGGATTTAGGAACCATGACAGTTCTGGGGTATGAATTCTGGTAAGCCACTCATGTGTGACTTTGGATAAGTTACTTGAGCTCACAGTTCCTCAGTAAATTGAGATGGAATGCTGGGGAGAGGCAGCACATCACTGAAAACCAACTCAGCGAGGCCAAAATGAGATAAACAAGGCATCAGGGCTTTACTCTCCATATGCACCCTGGCATTTTCTGCACATCAAACAGCACCACATAGTCAGGCATCACTCACTGTGGGTTATTTAAATGAATCTGACAGCAGCTGGAAGGCCTTGCTCCTAAAGATGGCAAGGCATGATCCCATCCCAGGCAGCCATATGAAGAGATGAACTGGGAGGGTGCAAACCTCAAAACAGTGTGCTTGGTTCCATCTCGCTATCTCAACTATGAAATCTTCTGCACTCTATATCTAATAACCATATTAAAGAGGAATGTGAAGAAGAAATCCATATCTATGGAGATAGAAAGTGAACTCATAGAAGCAGGAAAAAAAAAACCACAAAAGAGGTAATTTCAGAATTCAGTAAACAAAGTCAGGTCAGAGAAACCTAGCATACAAATGTACAAATCTGATCACGAAGCTCTTAAGAGAGGACTTTCACCATCATCTCACAGCAGCATTGACTCATCATGCAATTGGTACTCCAGAGAACTCTGCATTTCAAAGGATATATTCATACAGACAGGATTCATTTCCCAAAAGCGAAGAAGAGCAACTTCAAAATGCTGCTATGATCTTTAGTAAATCCTTACTTCTTTCTGTGTGTCAATTCCCTCATTAGGAAAACCAACTCCCATCAATACTATAGGCCATTGCAAAGATCAAAGGCATTATAGGAAAGATGAAATTTGTTATTTTGTGTAAATCTGTATGTTTGGCCATTAATGATATTAGGGAAAGGGAATTATTTAATAATAGTTGGCTAGAGGACTCATTGATATCTGTCCACAACTGACAGCATCTAAGCTTTTGGCATATCTGGTTGTTGGTTGACTTATTTTTGCCTTCATAATTCTATGCAATACCAGTGAGCCACTATAAAATCTATATAAAAGCACATTTCAAGGTTTGTTTTCCTCCACAAATAATATGCGTAAAGATAACTGCAATTATCCTGTAATTTAACCTGGTTTCCTTAGAAAATAATATCCTTCTGACAAGGTTGTTGTCTTGAGTCAAGGTTTATGTAGACGTCTACCAAACTGCTGATTATGGAAATTGCTTACGATTTGGATGCCCATGAAATATTCCTGTTGTAATTCCCATCTCTTTTGTTGTGCATGCTTTGTAGTATGTATTACCTTGGTAACACTTCAAAAAAGGTAAAGGGCTGTTAAATGAGAGATGAGGTGGTGTTCATGGGTCACAAGTTTGGGTTATAAAAAAAGTTCATAGTAATAATCAAACTTTATGATCCATCTACATTGTGGCAGGTGCCAAGCTAATACAAAATAAGACAAATCTCTTACCTAGGGGACAAGCAACCTTAAGTTCACACGTCTTTAATTCATTGTGGAATGTATTTTCTATTGTTTTTGGCCTACATGCAACCTCTCAAGACACTTGCTTTGAAATATTTTTATTTTGTTAGCATACAGTGTTGCAATTTAAACATGGTAGGAAAATACATTAAAAGCCAATTTTCCCTTTTGACTTATGTATAATAAAAGTTAGGCATCATTCGCTAGATTGGATTTAAGAAGAAAATAATTGAAGTATATATCTTTTCAACATTAAAAAATTTCACCTCAGACATTAAATTATATTCTCAATCTATAAAGCCATAAAAAGATATTTGTATTTAATATATTATATATTTATTGTAAATATTGATTTATATAAATTATGTGTTTATTATAAATAAGTATACTTATTTATACCCTACTCTGGGAAGGAGCTCCAGGAAAAAAAATCCAGTTAATTAATCTATGAAGAGGGTTTTGTCTGTTCATTCAGAAAAATGATAGAGTAATTCATTCACTATGTCTTAACTTTGCAAGATATTTAATCCCCAACCATGATGGCTTTTAGGAAGTATATGCAACACTTAGTGAAAAAAAACAGCCTACAATATAATTCAATAAAGTGTCAGGGTTGCGGAAGTCATAAGTTGGAGGGAAGACAACATTCAGCTTAAAAAGAGGAGAGAAATCTGAGGAATTCATATTGGTCTTGAGGTGTGTGGGTTCCACTTTCTTATAGCATCCTGGGTCCCAACAGTACAGTGAAATATCACCTTAGGGGTAATATTTACAGCTGCAAGAATTACCTGTGGGGCTAGAGTTTAGAGACAGCCCGTCAAATCTTTGTTTGTTTAAAAAGCCTAAGGCATACTGCCAAATTGGTTAAATGTACCATGTCTGAATTCACTCAAGCATGTTACCACACTGAAATTAAAGAAGAAACGAAAAGGGAGCTGATCCGTTATAACTAGATACAATAAATGAGACTAAAGATTATATTATAAACTTTACTATGTTTAATGTACAGTGGGTGTGACACTGACAGATGCTCTTCTGAGGAAGTTCTCTATATCATACTCATACTTGACTGACTCAGATCCCTGTACTGTCTGTTGACTCCTCTGTTAATACCTTTAAGAAGAAAACCATAATATTATATATTTTGGCTATACATTTGAATATAAAAGGTGAAATAATGTGTTTATTAAACCAAAAGTAAATTTACTTATAAAGAATTAAATGCTGGGAGGCAATATTTACTACAATTAGTTCCTGCTCCTCCCCTTGAGCAAAACACTAATTTAGAAAAGGCAAACTCTTTTCAGTGTGGTTCATAGCCCTCTAGCTGCCTGGTTTACTAAGAAACTGCAGCATTTCAGTGTCAGGTTTTTTTTGTCGGTAGCTCAACAGTGAGAAAACAGTTTCTTTGTAGGGCCTCTGAATATAGACATCAATTTTACCACTTCTAGAAATTTACCATAAGCTCAAATCAAATAGTTATTTTTTTTTCTAACACATCCTAGGAAGCTAAATTGTGCTCATAGGTAAGAAAAGACTGAATCCATGAAGGGACGTAGAAGACTAACAGGGAGGTGGGAAAGGGAGTCTCACACTGCCTTTACTAACACTGACTATTTACATAGACTATTAACGTTGACTATGTCCAATAGCTGGGGAAATATGCGGTCAATGGATTTTTAGCTGATGGAGTGTCTGCATTTTTCCAGATCACCTCTGTGAATTTGCAAAGAGGGCCGGGTGTCACCTGACCTGACCGGCAGAAGCAATAAGCAACACTTAGGTCAGGGGGAGTTGACTTTGATAACATTATGGGCACCACTATAGCGATGGTGTCAGCATAAGCTGCTACAAATGAAACGATATGCAGAATATAGTGCAAAATCAAATCAATTATCCTGTATTTTCTGAAATACTCATGTATCCTTTGCTCTCTAGGCAAACCCAAGTACTCAAGTTTGTTCCCTATTCATATTTCATGTCTTCCCACCTTTTAATCTTTGAATTCATGCTATTCCTTTTGTCTAAAATTGGTTTCTTTTCTTCTGCCATCTCTAAATGTCCAAAGCCTATCACATGCATTTCAAAAACCACCTCCAAAATACCTTCTGTTCTTAGCCTTTCACCTACCCTTGTCCCTTCTTACAGAAGTCTTTCTCTTCTGAACTCTGAAATAATTTAATCTGCCTAGCTCAAGCTATTAATCATGTTCACCCCACTTACAGGGTTAATTATGGGTATGTGGTCCCATAAATATCAATAAACTCTTTGAGGATGGAATCTGTATCTAATTTATATTTGTATCTTTTAAGCCACTTACCATAGGAGGTGCTCAGTAGACATTTGTCTGATAAGTATACTTATTGAAAATCAAGACAAAAGTGACGTTTGGGGATTGAATTGCTCCAATTCAGCTAATTGCTCCATTTTTTTCACTGAATTAGGGTACCTAGACAAAGCTCTTGCTCCCTAGGCTCCAGCACAGTCTTTCCTAACCTCTTTTCCCTTTATTTTTAAATCCCTTTAGGCTCAGGAAAGGCCTTTTTCCTCAATCCCACCCAAGCATCCTCCTACTTAACCTAGTTATTTGATAGAAGAATTAGGTAAGCAACCTAGGGACCAAACAATCTTAGTCTTTTTTCCCCCCAAAGGTTTGGATGACTGAATATTGCTCTCTAGGCAGCAGATAATTTTGCTCTTGAAATTCTGTGATAACTCCAGGGAGTGCAGGATCTCAGAGAACAGACTCTTCCCACTCTTTTTGAGTGGGTCTTAAAGTCAGCACCCAACTTCTGGAGTAAAACTCTTAGAATCTTTGACAGTCTTCATGTTTTTCTCCATACCCAGAGAGTCCTGACCATTTTTTCGTGAGAACAGCATCTGCGATTTGGGTCTACCTCAAATGGTGGGTCTGGGTTCCCACAGCCACCATCCTAGACTGAACCTGCATGTAGCCACTATTTGCACTGTAGCTGGCACACAGTCACGTCACCAGGCTTCAGACCAAGTTATTCCTCTTGCAAGCTGTATGACTTTACGTAACCTCTTTAAGGTTTTGTTTTCTCATCTGTAAAATGGGGACCATAACTCTTACTTTACAGAATTGCTGAGAAGGTTAAATAAGAAAAGACATATAAATCAGGTAGCACAACATCTGGAGCACAGTAACCCTTAAACTTAAGAAATGGTCTTGTCTCTTCCCCTCATAAGCATATTCTTTTCTCCATGCATTGACTTCCCTATGTAAGATGACTTCTCTTTTCTTGAGAATTCTATCCATCCACCAGTTGACTGCAATGATGTTCTACATCATTCTATCCATAATTGATCTGCTTCTCTTTTCTGTAAGCATCACTTCACTTATTTTCTATAGCATACAAATTAGAAATGGTATATATTATCTTGCATTCTTTCCTCTTGCCTTATGAATGATAAACTTGACTGTAAAATCTTTAAGATTGGGGTCATAGTTTATGGTCAAGTGTGCCTTGGCCTAGTGGTGCCTAGCCTAGTGCTATCATATAAAAAGTAAACAATAAACATGCATTGGCTCAACAACTGAAGGAAATGCTGAAAGACAAAAATTGTAGATTCTTTAGTGGAGTGACTGAGTTTTTCCAGAATTTTTTATTATTGTCTGTTTTATTAATTTTAAGTGTGGAAAAAATGTACTAGTCCATTCATAAAGTCCTTTGGCATCATGACATGTCTTTAATCTTCAGTAGTTAAATATCATCACAGTCAAATGCAGTGATATGATGAAAAGCAATCTATTATCATAATAAGTTGCCAGGAGGACAATCAGTCAAAATGGCAGTTCCCTGACATCTTGCCATCCCTAGTCTCCCTCCACAATGTGTGACATGAGCTAATTTTTATGTTTTCTATATGAAAGGAATCATGAAAATCTGATCATTGATGTAGGAGCACCAGGAATAGCTTAAATAATATGTCAAATTTGCCCATCATATTCAGGATGCAACTCAGATGTAGGCATTTGTATTCAAATTTATTACAGCATTAATCAATTTGGAAAATACCTGTCTTCATGGTCCAAATGCCACAGGTAGTTGAACAGCCAAATCAGTGTAAGACATTGAACAGAGCAGGTATGATGGCCCAAGAGTCTCATTAGTTATACGTGGATTTTTTATAGGATAAGAAAGACTTCATTGCTCTGACAAGAAGTTATTCATCTACATCTTAAAACTGGCAAGACATTACAATTTCATGGTTCTATTCCTGTCACTAGGCATGCCACGAACTCTAATGCTCCACTGATGTGTTGAAAATATGACACGTGGGAGATGGTGAAAGCAGCATCTGGCTCATACACTCAAGCTGCCTGCTCTTTCACCTCCAGTCCTCTGGACATTGTTGTCAACTCTCAGCTCCCTAGATTCCTACTCCAAGTAGTATCACATCTGCTGCCAGGCTTAGGGATTCTCTCCAGGCAACTTACGGCAGTACTTGTGGTAGCTTCCCCCATGTGTTATCTGTTTAATGCTTTGATGGTTGTTTAATGGCTCCTCTCAAACACCTATTCGTGAATGACAGAGTTATAAATCCCAGCATAAGCGAAAGTCACACAGTAGCAGAAACATCAGGGAAATCACAGAGATGATCAGGACATTAGATCAGTTACCTGAACAGTTATGCTCAATACCTTCCTCCCCTGCCTCTAACTCCCCTTTACATTCCCAGGTCACCTACTAAATTTGCAATTGCACAAAGGAAAGAAAAGCATAGAATATTTGCTTTCTAAAAGAGAGAAAGAAAAAAAAATTTACTTCCTTTGCTTGTCTGCAATCAAGTAAGAAGCTTATTCATGCATTTTAAATTAAACCCTTATTTTAATAGCTAAACACAAAGAGCAAACACTCAGAAAGTGGACTGCCTCTGTAACATTTGCTGGGAGAGTTTTGCATGCTATAGTTGGCATTGTGGTTTTACTATGTCACTTTATGGGCAGTAAGATTAGTTTTTTTTTTCCAAGTGCAATTTATCCGAAGGAAAATATTAATTTGGAGGTTATTATCACAGTACTGAATTTCAATGTAATTCTCCAACTCATTAAAAGCTATGAAATGCTATGTGCCTTTTATGCCAAAATATCCAAAACTGGAGTGAAAGGATGGGGATAAAATTCCTAAAGGGCAGTGACACCTAGGTGCTGAAACCCTGTCCTCACTCCAGGAGATGTGTATTGCTGCCTCTTCAGAAGGATTTTTCTTTTATGTTAGTGTGACTACTTCCTCTTAAAAGTTTTAAAAACATACAGTGGCTTGCTTTCTTCATCAGAAACTTAAACAACTGATGTCTAGGTACTTGCCCAGGATTTGAACCCTTAACTAACAGCTCTTTCCCTCAATAAAGCTCAGTAACAAAAATAATTTTTCCAGAAGACTGGCTAGATATTATATGCAAGGGACAATTCCTATTATATTCAGTGTGATCCTTTCTCCTGTTTCTGATTGAACGAGTGCAAAAAATAAAAATGGAATCACAATAAAGTTTTCACAATAAAGTTTTATATTGCTACTCAGAAACTCTATTCAATATTCTCCTTCGTTTATTTTCCTATGTGAAGGGTTTTCTATATTTATTTTCAAATATACAGGCTTCCTTTATATTACCATATGAGAATTTACATTTAACAAGTATGTGGTACGCAAAGATACTTTATAGATTATTTAAAATTTTAAAAAGAAATCTGACTATAAAAACTGCCAAAAAAATGATGTTCCATATTTTACAGGAATCTTCAGTGCTCCCAACACCAATATATATTTTTTCATTGATTTAGGACTGGCTGGGAAGGAAGTTTGTATTGAACACTATAGTAGGCAGAATAATGGCCTCTCAAAGATAGCCACATCCTAATCCCCAGAATCTATAAATATGTTATCTTACATGGCAAAAGCATTTTTGCTGATGTGAGTAAGGACTTTGAGATGGGAAGAATATCTTTGAGTATCTGGTTGGGCTCAATGTAATTACAAGGGTCCTTGTAAGAAGGGGGCAGCAGATCAAGTGAGTAGAAGGTGATGGGAAGAAAGGAGCAGCGAGAGAAAAGGCATTGGGATGAAGGGCTATGAACCAAGGAATGGGGGTGACTTCTAGAAGCTGAAAAAGGCAAAAACACAAATTCTCTCCTATAGCATCAATAAGGAATGCAGCCCTTCCCACACGTTAATACTCGCCCTGTAAGATTCATTTTGGACTTCTGACATCCGGGGCTATAAGACAATAGAGTTGTCTTGTTTTAGCCCACTAGGTTTATGGTAATTTATTACAGCAATAATAGAAAACCAATACAGACCCCAAAATTAAGAGTTTAATTAGAAACCTTCTCTTGATATTTCTCCAGCTGGCCTTTGTTGGGCAGATGCCCATCTCTGCTGTCTGTTGAGCTGTTCTTCTTTAGCTTTATTTGTAGATATCATTTAAGACAGATGCTCTCCTTACCCACTGTGTCCCTGATCTCTTGCAGCTCACATTTTACTGGGAAGAAATAGATGTTACACAAATGTTGGTAGATGATAAAGCAGGTAGTAAGACAAATAAAACAAGGAGATAGTGATGTTTTAGTGCTATGTATTTATTTTGAGGTGGTATTTGATCTGGTTTAATAACTTTTTTCAAGAATATATCTCAAATTCTGTTTCTACGTTCTTATAAATTATTTGTCCACAAAGAAGGGTTCATTTGGGACTCCCAAACAGACTCTTTCTTGTTTCAATAATATCCCATCTCTCATCACATATTAGAAAGCTAGGTGTTCCTTATTTCTAAAATGTAGCCATAATTAGCCATGTAGAAAATAGTACAAGAAACATTTGGATGCAAGTGCCAAATCTGAATTCCAAGACTTCAACAGCATAAGATATTTCTATCCTCTTTCTTTGAAGTTGCTGAATGAGAACCAGACAAAAGAGATGGCACCAGGAATCTCCATAGAACATTGTGTCATCTGATAATGAGTAGACCCAGGCCCAATCAGACCTTATTTGCCACTTCTAGATCCACTGCTGTGATTTTAGGGTTGAAACCCAAGGTAAAAGCCTTTGTGATTACGTTTAAACCTGGAGAACTCCAATGTTAAAAGGAATATATTTCTTAAAAAAAAAGAAAAAGAAAAAAGAGGGAAAAGAACAGTAAGAAGAAAAGACTAGAAATCAAAAGAAAAAACAAAAGCAAAGTGAAAGGAAAAGAAACTTGGGTTTTCATCTAAGTTGAGGCTCGTCTCAGAGACACATGGATCCATGTTGCTATGGCCAGGATTAGGTTTTTGTTGTGTTTTCTCATGCCTGTGGGTTGTTTATAGATTCACAGTATTAGCAGTAAAGTTATGATAATTCTCACATTGTCACATTTTAATGTGGTTACTTTTGGATGTACTTATTATTAATTTGGTTTGAATGAAGCTTATCCACTTTATTTAAATATGTGTTTGAAAAGGAGAAATGTTGAGATACTTCATTCTGGTTGAAGTTTTTGAGTTTGTCAGCTTAGACTGAGAGAGTTGAGTACAATTGTGGCTCACAACACAGACAAAAGTTGAATGCTATACAACTTTTATTATCATGCTCCTCATGTTTCTTTGCATTTGTTCTCATTTTAATGTGTGATGCAGCCTCTCAACCTACTTGTATTCCATGTGATGTACATACAGCTAGGTTTCAAAGGCATTGACCCAAACGCATTTCAAGTGGTAACTGAATACTCATAATAAAATTCTACCAGAGGCCAAAGGTAGAAAATATTCTACCAGAGGCCAGAGGACAAAATATTCTTAGCAGAGTGTGTGTGTGTGTTTGTGTGTGTTTGGGCAATCTACACACCTCAATTGTTACCCTATCTTAAGCCATTTGCGGCTGAAGAGGACGCCCTCTGATAGAAAAAAAAAAAACATTTTCAAACTTGATGAAAGAAGTCTCTTCTTAAACCAGTCTATACGTGATCAGAGATCATGTTTGAAAATTTAGTCGAATTTTATTTATACTCGGTTGAAACCCTTTACACGAAGCCTGTGATTTTAATGTTTGATTAAGAAAGTATTTGGAAACATGCTTCCTCTCTTCTAGTAACTGTTAAATTCACCTTAAGAATTATTACACTTTCTATTTTTTTCTTGATTTGCAAAGGGCATGATAATCAATAATAACTGTAAAATAATATAGAACAATTAGTTTTTCTTGCATGCTCACAATTTGTGTTGACATCAGTTGGCAATCGTTAGTGTATATATTGGAGAGGGAGATATTAAGCTTCCAATAATTAAGTTTCAAACTTACTGTTATTTTAAGCAGTTTTTGGCTTTAAACAAAGGATTTTTGAAAAATTTATATTCCAGCATCCCACTAGCAACAGAAATGGATGTATTTTCCTCTAGAACCCAATGACTAATTTTTTTTGCCATGTGGTTCTTAGTTATCCACAGCCAGCTTTCCTTTCTGTGTAGACTGCAGAGTCCTATTAGGCTTCTTCCTTTAGAGTCTACAAATCTAAAGCTTGGAAGGCAACTTGGGCAAGAGAAAATAGTTGAAGCCATAGAGAAGCCTCTCAGATTGCTGGGATTACAGGTGTGAGCTGCCACACCTGGTCCTAATTTATTTTTAAGAGTGTTCCTTGCAATATTAAAATTATACAGTTATGTTGGCTCATGTCTGTAATCCCAGCACTTTGGGAGGCCAAGGTGGGAGGATTGCTTGAAGCTATGAATTCGAGACCAGCCTGGGCATCAAAGCAAGGCCCTCATCTCCATGCACAGACACACAAGTAAATTAAAATAAAATAAAATTATACAGTTATGAGGAAACAAAATAAACCCAAAACTTTTCCTGCAGCAAAAGAAATATAGAAAACAATTATTTCAAACAAAAATAAAGATAAGAAACAACAACAACACAAATCCTCATAATACAGATAATTTTGTTATTAATTTATTGTAGAGGCAAAGACCAAAAGTCTTTCCAAAAGACTTTTCATAATAAACTAATGGCAAAGCTAGAAATATCAGTTATTCAACCTACCACTTCTAAATTCAGGCCTAGTGCTTTCTGCACTCTGGGAGCAGAAGTTTTTAGTAACTTACTTTAAATATACAATAAATAAGAAATAATTAACTGTCAAAATATTTAGCAAATAAATAATAAATATACAGCAAATAAAATGTATGCAAGAGAAGTATCCTTCCTAGTTTTTGACATAATCCCTAATTTGAGGTTAAGATATTAATATATTCAGAGGTCATATGACTAACTTAAAAGATGTTTTGGACATTTGTAGTGGCTTAGTCTTCTGTTATTACCCTTTAAATTGTGAAGAGGTTTTCATAATGTGAAGTGGTATTATGGGAATTTAAAACACTGCTCTACAGAACACTTACTGGCAGGGGCATTTGGATGGGTGTTCTACTATGAAAAACAAAGCGGTTGATATTACTTAACTTTCTCTTCTGCTCAAACTATGACTTGGTCCCCCATTAATGTTACAATGAAATCAATGGAATATTCACTAGGCCTGTTTCATTTCAAAGGACAGTTTGAGCCTTTTATATAAAGAGATTTTCAACTGAATTAAAAAATTTTATACACATAAATGTAGATGGAGCACTAGTACAAAACAACAGACGTGTGACTGTATGCTAGATTAATTTTTAGTGATTTAAAGGGTACTATTATAAGAGGTTTCTTTAAAATGTCATTTGGAAATTAATACTCATTCTACATATAAGAGATATTCCTTGCATGACTGATTTTTTCAATTAATCCTTTATGCCTACAAACTTAATTTTTACAAATGAACCCATTATTCTGAATATTATTTTAAAAATTTAAAATTGAGTATATATTTAAATTTCAGTCTTTGTAAAATTAGTTCTAAAACACCAATATATATTTTATGTCCATTTTAGTGCTATTTCTTTTTTTCTTTTCTTCTCCTTCCTTCCTTCCTTCTCTCTCTACTTTTTTTTTTTTTTTTTTTTTGAGGTGGAGTTTCGCTTTTATTGCCCAGGCTGGAGTGCAGTGGCACAATCTCAGCTCACTGCAACCTCCACCTCCTGAGTTCAAGTGATTCTCCTGCCCCAGCTTCTCGAGTAGCTGGGATTACAGGCATCCACCACCAGGCCCAGCTAATTTTTGTATTTTTAGTAGAGATGGGGTTTCACCATGTTGGCCAGGTTGGTCTCAAACTCTGGACCTCAAGTGATCCATCTGCCTCGGCCTCCCAAAGTGCTGGGATTACAGGCATGAGCCACCGTGACCGGCCCATTTTAGTGCTATTTATTAGTACTTAATGTGCTAAATATAGTATTTGATAAAGAATGAAATCACCAAATTTGTGTGTATACTGCCTCTTGCAAATAGCATAGCAGTTATAGGTACACACATTTTCAAAAAACTTAAGAAAATCATGTTGGCTTCACTTATAAGTATTTATTGAGATGATTTAATAAAAATTACGTGTGCACTTCTACATGTGAAAAGCTCCTTTAATTGTTTATTACAAGCATACTTACTACATTGTGCACAGCATGTTTTGCAAAGGATTGTAAGTAAAAATATCTTACAACAGAATTACATAGATTTGGTTGTAATTCCAGTTGATTGTTGATTTGTTTCCTAATTCATATATCTGGATCATATTATCTACTCAATCAAAACTTACAAAAAGCATATATTCCTTAATATATATTCTTTAGCTATGCTAACAGAAATATTTTGTTAGCTCGAAAGCAGTCATCTGTCAATTTAGACAATAATTCACCCAAACATTTCAAATAGATTTTAAGATACAACAGATACCCTCAATGGACCTACCATACACTCTTCTCTCAGAGAAAGAATTATTTGACTGCTCATTTTTAATCTTAACAAAATGGAATAAATCTTAATTACAATTTTCAATTCATTCTCCTGTTTATGCGATATAGCAGGAATAAGACAATTACACAGGTCCCATCATTTCTCAACTGCGCTTCACTATGTGCCCTTTGACCTCCATTATGAGTATTTATTAAGGTCTTTATATTTTTATTTTTAATTTGACTATGCAAATATATCACTGAAGAGAATGTGTTTGCATTCAAAGCTCATATTAGCCTAAAAATTTTATAAATGAATTAAAGAAGGTGCGCAGTTAGGATCCTAGGCACAATACATATAATATCACATTTACACTTGGCCAAAGTATTATTAAGTGATAACAACAGTCTCTGTTTTCAACAGCAGCTTGGAAGGAAGGGAGAATGAAGAAAAGAAAGGTCACAAGCATTTGGTGAATGACAATTAATTTGCCACAATTAACCAAATACTGAGGTAAAATGTCTTGAATTCTGTGCTTTCTATTTAAATAGTACACATCATCACTTGACAATGCTTTTGGCTGGAAGTGATCTAAAAATAATATTCTCAAGTTTGAATTTAACCACAATAGCAAAGTGAAATAAAATACTAGCTTACATGTTCTTTAAATACAAAAGTGACTTTTTGCTCAGTGAGTGCCAGGTAACATTCTATCAAACAAAACAACGTCAGTTCAAACCTTATTTGAATGAAACCTTGACCTCCCTGTTTGAAAAAGAATATTTAAAATTATGTGTGTTTAATATTTGAACATGTTTGGTCATTATGAAACCAATATTTTCAAAGTAATTGATTTGTCTGCCATTCAGAATTAAAATAATTTGTTCCAAAAAAATTTCTTCATTATCTGACGAGACAAGCTGCTCAAACGAGAGCAGGAAAGTGTTAAGAGACTGTCTTTAAAGGAAATACTCTGAGGTTTCCAGTAGACGTTTCCTGATTTGACAGTGAGATTTACGAATAAGGGAGAACCAAGGTACTACCATGTTTTCCAGTTTAGTTTATAGCAGGGCAGCTAAGCTGGAGGCAGAAGCCATCTGATGCTCGTCTCTCAATTGGATGATAAAAATAAAGTTTGAAAAATAAATAAAAATTAGCTAAATTGGCAGTTCAATAAAGCCGCAGTTCCTGAAGATTTTCTCTCATGGGTAAAATGGCACCTCCAGGAAGGACAGCAGGATGGCTAAAAGCACATCTTTGCCAGCTAGCTGATCATCATAATTCATTATTTGTATGTGAGTGAATACTACAAAATTTTAGAATAAGTCTTAAGAAGACTTTGGTGACATTTTATTCAGTTTCGTTATTCACCAAAAAATTGATTTGAATTTTTTCAGAGTACTTCAGTTACAGAAATCAGGCATGAAACTTAATGGCGTTGGTTTTTTAAAACAGAGGTATTATATTTTTGAAACTCTCAACAATGCAATCCTTCCAAAACCACTTTAGTACTTGGTTCATATTCTCCAAAGACAGCCAGGTACCATCATAGGACACCCACACTGAGGGAACCAGCACAGAGCATGGACACACTCAGTTGAGGGAGAGTCCACAGAGAACTCCTTCCCTATTTTCCTTCCCTTTTTTTCCTCTTTTCAGGTTGTTACCATTTCAATCTTTATAGTAAACAAAATGTTATTTTTTTCTTCTCACATAGAAATAGGAACTGAAACTCTGGGTAACTATTATAGGTAAATTTCATTACTTGGTAACCAACAAATATATTTTTGTTTGTGTGTTTATTTGTTACTACCTAAATAATATCTAGGTAGGTTTCAATCCTTGACAGTAAGTAAATCCATGAACAAATTCTTTGAGAGGCTTAGGACATTAGAGACTGTGGCAGCTTTTAGATTTACTTTTTTATTCAAGCCAGACACTTTTGCATATAGATTTCTTGTTCCCATTGTGTTTCAAATTTTCTTGGGTTGGCAATGCTCTGTTTTTCTAAACCCTTGAACTCAGAACAAAATGACTTTCTTTATTCACAATTATGTAAGAATAACTTAAATTGTCCAGGTTATTTGGTGATTTCAGATGGCCCATATACGAAGCCCCACAACTTACAAAGGTTGGCTTCAGTTTTTTGGTATTGATTTTTTTGAACAACTATCAAATTAATTATTAGCTGTTTATCAAAGTTGCACAAAAAACTAGGGTTTGACTCCCATGCATATGTATTCCCACAATACATAATAATGATGGGATTGCCTGTTTTTTTTTTCCATCTTAGGAGTGATGGCATATTTTGGTTCAGTAGTGCTTCTGAATCAACATAGTTTGACAAATAGATCAGTGGAAAAAATGTAAACAGCTTTTGGTTTTTCAAACTGTTTTTATATGTATTACTCAAGTATATTCCAAAGATCACCCCGTATCTTGACCAGAAAAGTTATTGACAAATGCCCACAGTAAGAAGCGCCAGCCTAATAATGAATTACAGTCCTGTTCACACTTTTATTATCAAAGTTAGTAATTGCTTTAAAATAGCCATAAAAATAATTTTGAAATTCAATAAGCCTTTTCATATTTTATATTAGGAAACCAGCCTTACTGAATTTAATTCAAATGTAATTACATTAAACAAACATATATTGAGTGCCTACAGAGACTGGTTTTACTTAAAATACACTGTGCACATTTCAAGATAATTTCTCGATTGGCTTGGAGGCTTAAAATCTGATCTTGTTCATGATGCTGTGTCAGACTGTGGTCTGCTGGAAACTTTTGTCCAGAAAGACTTGCCTCATGCCTGGGCTTTCAGGAAAGTTTGGCTTCAAATATTATTTTCCAACAATCCTTTGTCATGTCACTGTGACCGAAGCCTTCTAGCATGCATTTTTCAAAGCACATCTTCTGTACTTCCAACTTCTGGTTACTGCACTTAATCTTATTGAACAAAGGCTGTTTGGGTAGAATGACTATCTTTACTCACTACTACTGTGCTACTTAGTAAAGAATGACGCTTTTATTAATTTGATGATTAAGTTATGGGAAAATACACACTAATATTAAATGCTAAAAACAAACAAACCAAAAACCAACTAGTGGCTTAAGTATAGAGATAGCCAGTAAACTAGAGCTGTTTAAAACTCTTTGGATTTCCTCAAATGAAGAGGATAACAAGGTTTCACTTATAGATGTAAAATAATCTGATTTCTTATCTGCATGTTGACAATCTTTTTTTTTTTTTATTTTTATTTTTATTTTTTTTTCTTTTATTATTATTATTATTATTATTATACTTTAGGTTTTATGGTACATGTGCGCAATGTGCAGGTAAATTACATATGTATACATGTGCCATGCTGGTGCGCTGCACCCACCAACTCGTCATCTAGCATTAGGTATATCTCCCAATGCTATCCCTCCCCCCTCCCCCCACCCCACAACAGTCCCGAGTGTGATGTTCCCCTTCCTGTGTCCATGTGTTCTCATTGTTCAATTCCCACCTATGAGTGAGAATATGCGGTGTTTGGTTTTTTGTTCTTGCGATAGTTTACTGAGAATGATGATTTCCAATTTCATCCATGTCCCTACAAAGGACGTGAACTCATCATTTTTTATGGCTGCATAGTATTCCATGGTGTATATGTGCCACATTTTCTTAATCCAGTCTATCATTGTTGGACATTTGGGTTGGTTCCAAGTCTTTGCTATTGTGAATAATGCCGCAATAAACATACGTGTGCATGTGTCTTTATAGCAGCATGATTTATAGTCCTTTGGGTATATACCCAGTAATGGGATGGCTGGGTCGAATGGAATTTCTAGTTCTAGATCCCTGAGGAATCGCCACACTGACTTCCACAAGGGTTGAACTAGTTTACAGTCCCACCAACAGTGTAAAAGTGTTCCTATTTCTCCACATCCTCTCCAGCACCTGTTGTTTCCTGACTTTTTAATGATTGCCATTCTAACTGGTGTGAGATGGTATCTCATTGTGGTTTTGATTTGCATTTCTCTGATGGCCAGTGATGGTGAGCATTTTTTCATGTGTTTTTTGGCTGCATAAATGTCTTCTTTTGAGAAGTGTCTGTTCATGTCCTTCGCCCACTTTTTGATGGGGTTGTTTGTTTTTTTCTTGTAAATTTGTTGGAGTTCATTGTAGATTCTGGATATTAGCCCTTTGTCAGATGAGTAGGTTGCGAAAATTTTCTCCCATTTTGTAGGTTGCCTGTTCACTCTGATGGTAGTTTCTTTTGCTGTGCAGAAGCTCTTGAGTTTAATTAGATCCCATTTGTCAATTTTGGCTTTTGTTGCCATTGCTTTTGGTGTTTTAGACATGAAGTCCTTGCCCGTGCCTATGTCCTGAATGGTAATGCCTAGGTTTTCTTCTAGGATTTTTATGGTTTTAGGTCTAACATTTAAGTCTTTAATCCATCTTGAATTGATTTTTGTATAAGGTGTAAGGAAGGGATCCAGTTTCAGCTTTCTACATATGGCTAGCCAGTTTTCCCAGCACCATTTATTAAATAGGGAATCTTTTCCCCATTTCTTGTTTTTGTCAGGTTTGTCAAAGATCAGATAGTTGTAGATATGTGGCATTATTTCTGACGGCTCTGTTCTGTTCCATTGATCTATATCTCTGTTTTGGTACCAGTACCATGCTGTTTTGGTTACTGTAGCCTTGTAGTATAGTTTGAAGTCAGGTAGTGTGATGCCTCCAGCTTTGTTCTTTTGGCTTAGGATTGACTTGGCGATGCGGGCTCTTTTTTGGTTCCATATGAACTTTAAAGTAGTTTTTTCCAATTCTGTGAAGAAAGTCATTGGTAGCTTGATGGGGATGGCACTGAATCTGTAAATTACCTTGGGAAGGATGGCCATTTTCATGATATTGATTCTTCCTACCCATGAGCATGGAATGTTCTTCCATTTGTTTGTATCCTCTTTTATTTCCTTGAGCAGTGGTTTGTAGTTCTCCTTGAAGAGGTCTTTCACATCCCTTGTAAGTTGGATTCCTAGGTATTTTATTCTCTTTGAAGCAATTGTTAAAATTAAATACTCCTGAAATTTCCAAGCATCCAGAAAAACATAAAATGCAGATTATATATTATAGTTCAAGGTGATCAAAATGTCAAATATTCAGGAATGTATACCATCACAAATATGTTTCCTTATATGAGTTCCTTTTGAATTTGCAACTTATTTGCACAAATTTTATATTACTCCTTTACGGAGACACATGAAGTTTCTTAGCTATCTGTGAGTAGAACAAAACTTAACCAGCTCTATCTCCTTCCTCTCACTTATTGTAAACTCTAATTGAGAGTAATGCCACTCAGTGTTTTATGAAGAACAGAGCATTGCAAACTGGATTTCCATACCACATTATAGTTCATGGGATGTTAAGTATACCATGAAAAAGAAATTTCCCAGGACTTGGTTTACTATGTTTCAGCAGCTTAGCTAGTGAAACAGTAGAGTTTAATTATGCAGCCTCCTCAGAGTTTGATGGGCAGCTTTCACTGCAGGGCTGGAAGAGAACAATACTGGGGATATTACCCAAAATAATTTTACCGTGTAATTAGTTGTGTGATATGATATTACCAAATTGAAGTCATGTGCAGAGGCAATTGAAGAATATATAGCCAAAAATGGATTAAAAAATGAAAAGAACCCTAGAGAGTCATGTTATGTATAAAACAACAATATAGTTACTTTTTTCTGAAGTTTATAATTTGTGTGGTTTGTTAACTTTTAAAAATTCATATTTTGCTATGTTTTCTTTTCTCTACATGAATAAATACTCACTTTCGTGCCTAATTTTGTATTCTTTCTCTTAAAATGTGATCTCAAAATCTAATAGGGCTTAGATCCTACTTTAGGTACTGTTATTTTATAAAGAACCAAAGTGAGAAACACAGCTGGCAAATGGATGAGCCGGGATAGGAACCCTGTGTTCTGATTCATTTGTACATATGTTGAATCACTAGACTATGCTATGTCCCAGGCAGCATCTCATGCTATAACAAAAGACTGAAAATGCAGACTGTCTTCTCGCTTAGACACCTAGTCAGCCTGGAGAATGTACTCTCTTATAACAAAATATTAGGCAACCTAAAGAAAATATCTGAAGAGGACACTCGGGTCCACAAAAACAAGTATGATGTTAACTCTGGTGAAGATACATGCTCTGGAATTCCTAGTTCTCTGCTTTACAGTTTCCCTATCAATAAAATGGTGGTGATGATTTTTATATGCTGTTGGAAGAGTAAATGAGATTCTACATATAAAGCATACAGCACAATGTCTGGCACATACAAAAGCTCCATAGATGTGATTTAACTTAGTTTTGGGGTGACTAAGCTACAAAATTAGAAGGAATTAGAATGTTAAATAATAAATAGTATGTCTGGGAGAGGTATATAAAATACTACGCACAAATTATTGAAGCTCATATAGTAAGAACCTATTATCACATAAAAAAGAAAAACAAAGAAAATAAATGAAGCCTGCATTTACTTCTCTTTCAGCTTTTAGCTAACCATTTTGCGGTGGTTAGTCCAGGAATAAAGGACATGCTTACAAGCTTATCACCAGCACACAGATCACGTATTCTTCTGTTAAAAAACCATCTCGGAGCATTTTCTTTCACTCAGAATAAAACACAAAGTCTTAACCATGGTTGTGTATAGGGTCCCACAGGTGTGCCTCAACTCCAAGCCTATTTTCCATGCTTCTCTTTCTCCTCACTCTGCTCCCCTACTCTAGCCTTCTTGCAATTCTTAAGACAGGACCTTTGCAGTTGTCCCCAGTGGTTAGAATGCTCTGCTCCCAGATATCTCCATGGCTCCCTCTCTCCTTCCCCTCCTTTTATTTTTATTTTAATATCATCTCAATAATTTCTTTCTTTTTTTTTCTTTTTTTTTTTTTTGAGATCGAGTCTCGCTCTGTCACCCAAGCTGGAGTGCAGTGGCACGATCTCGGCTCACCTGTCCCCAGGCTGGAGTGAGGTGGCACGATAATTTTTGTATTTTTACTAGAGACAGGGTTTCGTCATGTTGGCCAGGCTGGTCTTGAAATCCTGACTTCAGGTGATCTGCCCACCTTAGCCTCCCAAAGTATTGGAATTACAGGTGTGAGCCACCACTCCTGGCCTCAATAATGTCCTTCTTGACCATCCTATTTTAAATTGCAACGTGTAGTTGATTCTTAAAATAAAACTCAGTTTTTTTTTCTATGAGCATTCTGTGGTATGGAATACTGCATCTGGGTCTACTTGAGTTTTTCCCAAAAACTTTGGGTCACTCTGGACATTAACAGTGGGAATAGTGACTTCTCACTAATTCAGACTTGGAGCTGGCTGCCCAGACACTCAGAAATTAAATTCTATTCTCCTATCAATAATATTCATTGTCCTATAACTCAATGTTTCATCGAACATGGTACTTCTTGATCTTCTTTTTCTAAAACTCTGTTTTCTGATGTTTATCCCTGCTCCCAAGGAAATTCTTTTTATGAATATCAGTATCCCAAAGTGGGTACAATTGCTGTCATATTTCCTTTCTCTATGCCCCTTTCTTAGCACCAACTGACCACTCGTAAGTACTTTCACCAATGACAGGTATTAGATTTCCTCTCGTATCCTGTCACACCTCTGCTTGGATTGTGGCCTGGATATGGACCTTTTAGTTTTGGATTCACCTTAAGACATCTGCCCTCTTTTGTTTCTCCTTAGAATAATTGGTCTTTGTCTTGCTTCCATTTCAGATGTACAGTAATCACTTAGTTCAACTAGGACTTGGATCTAGCCTTCCTACTTTATCTTGTTCTTTTGCTAATTATACATTAACGAAACCTGAGTTCTGTCTCAGTATCTAATTCTTTGTGTTAAGAAAGCTTACAAGAAGGTAGTCTTGTTTTCAACTCTTCAGGTAAAGAACCTAGTAGAATGCTATATGAACCGTAAATTATTGTGTATATTAAGTCAGCATTTAGACCTTGATTACAGGGCTCTCTTGGTAAGAATCAAAGCAATGGTGGGGTCATTAGTAGAATGAGAAGGAATATGAGAAATTGTATGTCTTTGTTTTATATGTAGAGATGCCATAGCCTTGAGGTGAGGGCATGCTTGGTGTGTTTGAGAGAGTAGAAGGAAAAAGAAAGATAGTGCTATGAGATAAAATCAGAGGAATAGCAGGGGGTCTAGATCAGTATACTGCTGTGAAGTTTATTATAAGACCTTTGGCATTTACTCTGAGCAAGATGGAAAGCCACCGGGAGTTTTGAGAGGACTAACGCATTCCAACTTTCATTGTAAAGGCTCATTCTGATGGTTGTATTGGAAAGAAAGCAAAGGAAAGCAACCACTAAAGCAGGGAGAACTAAGAGACTGTTTTAACAATCCAGAGAGAGAACAAGAGACAAAATGTTGATGTTGGCTTAAGGTAAAAGGGGGTAGCAGTAGGCATTTCTAAATATGCTGAATTTATTTCATAGGTAGCTTCTGACAGGATTTGCTGACGGAAGTAGCGTTTAGAGAAAATAAGGTTGACTCCAAAGTTTTCGGCATAAACAACTGAAGAATGCCATTATTCAGAGAAAGGGAAAGAATATGGTGGGTGAAATTTTAGGGGGCATATCACAGTAATTTCCACTTAGGTTAGTTTTCTTTGAGTGAATACATAACCTATCTACATAAGAGGTTTTCTTTTAATGTCTCAAGACATAGGTCAAATATTTATAACCCTGGAAACTCATTACATTGTATACTCCAGGTTAGTCTTCTAACTCATATTGCAATATATGAAACCATTAAAATAGTAATAAAAAATAGAAAGTGGTTACTGGCAAACATTTTAATGCAAAAACCTGACAATTTTAAACCTCTTCTATTCATATTGTATTCATCTTGGATAATTTAACTGGATGAATTAAAGATAACATAAATTATTCAACTGTAAATGATTTAAAAGCAAACAGCACATTCATTTCATCATTTTTTTTCCTTAGAGCCTTTCATTACAATTTAGCCATTCTGCAATTAATTGTCACAAATTTCTGGCCAATACATTCATTTCCTATCACATTCAAAGAAAATTATTTGAATTTAAAAAATTCTTACTCTAAATGTAGTATATTGAACATTTCAAGTCTTGACAGTTTAATTCTATATTTGTGTCATAAAAGCAGTTCTTTTCTTTTTACCTGTCTTATTTCTTTAAGTTAGTTATAGGTAAAATTGTAACCCTGACTGTTATCTCATGTTAATGCCAGACAAGAAAATATGTATGAATGTCGGGAAGAGATTTGACCTGGAAACTTTTCATTTATTGAAAAGGCTGCTTTTGAATTTTGTCACATGAATTATTACCAGAATCCTTTAAATATTCATATAGAGTTTAATTGATGTAGTAATGTTGGGCAACATACACTTTTCATTTGACCTACTCTAAAGTGACACAAAGCTGTGTTTTTCTCCCAAATTATTTCAATGTTCATGAGATAGAGAGGTTGATTATATACATATTTTATGAAGTGTTACTGAAGTACACATAAAATTAATATTATTTTTCACATTTCCCCCTTATGTAATATAACTCATTCTACAATAAATAAAACCACCTACTGAGCTTTTCTATCAAGTAATGAGCCTGTATTTTAAGCAGATATTTTTGAAATATTATAGGTAAAATTAATAACAGCTATTATTTTGTGAAGACATTCTAGTTGGAAGGCACTGAGCAATTTACTTTATATGTATTATTGCATCTATCCCTCACAACCACCCTTCAAAGAAGGTATTGTCATTATTTCTATTTTGTGAATAATGAAATGGTGGCTAAGAGCTGTTAGGTATGTTGTCCAACATCACGCTATGGTAAGTGGCAGGAAACACTTTGAACCTAGGCAAGTTAACTTCAGAACTAGAAAGCTTCTTTAATTCAGTTGGCAGTTCTGAATTTGCAATACTAAGTCATCATATACTACATGCCATTAATGTACCATAATAAAACTAATTCCAAAACATATATGCAGCAAATGGAAGGTAAAAAAGGATCCAAGTTATCATATCCTTAATCCAACTGCCTTTTCTTTATCAAGTACTTTAATATCTAATAGATACGAATTGTAACATATTCCAATTTTGAGGAATACTTTAGAGAACGCGACTTGTGTCAGAAATAGGGTGCTTAACACAGTCACTATTGGGCATTCCAAAATACTACTGTTGCCAAAAGAATTTGGCAATAAAAAATGTTTGAAGGGCATATTATTAGTGAATATCAATAGCTTTAACAACACACATATGTCTTGGGAAGAACAAATGCATTTTTAGGAATTAATCTCAAGAAAATAGTCCAAGATGAGCTAATGATTAAATCACATAAATGAAGCTAAAATAATTTAAATATAGTAAAAAATTAGGATATTTGAAATGTCTAAAAATAGAAATTATGGAGATAAGACAGGAATGCTAGGCATTCATTAAAAATAATGTTTGAGGAGCATATTTATCAAGATAAAAAAGGTCATGATAAACTGCCATTAAACACAAAAATGTATGTACAAAAATGCATAAAATATATGTACAGAAAAATACATAAACTATATACTACTTTGTGGGGTTAAAAGTGAAACTTGGTACATATGGGAGATATTGTTGATATTGGAAATAAAATTAATTTTATTTTTGTGGATGTTTTTGTTTCTTATTATAGAATAAATGTATAACTTGATAATAAGCCAAAAAGTTATTTTCAGAAAGTTACCATTTCATGTTATTATCTGTTCTAAAACACTGACAATACTTAGCCTACACTGTTTTCAAAAGATGTCCATGATTTACCCATGTGTTAATTATTTTCTTTAATGAATAATAAAATTTACTCTTCTTAAAAATAACGTTTTATAATCTATGCTTGAAAATGTAAAATTCATTCAATTCAAAATAATAAACTCTATTTTAGTATTCCCTATCTGCATGACACTTTTTTTGGTGTTTTGGTAAGTTCCAAGATGAATATATTGTCCTAGTCCCCATGGAGCTCACAAATAGAAAAAATAAAGCACATAAAACCTAATTTTAATTTCAGATAACATGTAAAAATACATCAACAGTGGCAAAAGTGGCAATGTGGTGAAAATTATTTCCCATTCAGTGAACGGAGAGAAGTTTACTGGAAATGATGGCATTTGATCTTGAAATTGGACTTGAAGAGTAAGTAGGACTTTTATAGGTGGAGTCAAGGAGTTAGGCATGTCTATTTGGTTGGGATTACATGAAGGGCATGTAGGGAGTAAGGCAGAGTAAAGTGTACGGTTTATTTTATACACTGAGTATTTGATGAGTAATAGTGAAATATAAGGCTGAAAAGAGAGTTGAAACAAGTTCCAAATATTCTGGGAAAAAAGACTAAAAGTGTTTGTACTTTATTCTCTATTTATTGTGGAGTTATTAAAAGTTTTTCAGTTAGAGAATTACATTATGTTAAAGCATAAATAATATTAATGCTAAATGCACATAGGATTAAGACACTACTGATTCAATACCCATGAACTGAACCCTTGATTCTGAATGCTTCAGCATCACTTACTGATGAAGAATCTTGATATTGTCATGGATTAGCACAAAAGAAAAAATTTCCAGAGCTTCCTTCTTTCTTTCAGCTAGAGCACCTGGAAAACTTTATGTTCTCTTCTAGTTCAGACATTTTAAAAAGATTCTTAAATTTACCAAGGAGAATGTTTTTATATCTTACCATGAACATCAGTGTAAATGCTATGCTAGATAAAATAATTTGTAGGAAATGAAGATATAGTATTAGGAAAAAAATAGTTTTTTAAAGCAGAACTGCCCAATTTATACAATCTCTAGAATCTCATATGCTGATAGTCTATCAAAACAAAGAGCTAAAGTTTTTTATAGACTTGGAAAATGTATATGCATTCACAAGATATTCTTGCTATGTTTATAAGACACTGAAGTCTTTGTTAGTTTCCCAAATATAATAATTCAAGTGATTTCTCCACGTATGGCCATGTGAGTATACACACTGCAGTAAGAATGAAAATTCCTGTATCCCAATAAAATTGACTCAGTATGTCAGTAGTGCAGAACAATCAAGAAATCACAAGGCAAAATGGGAAATTAAAAGGTCATCCTATTCATCCTCTATCTGCCTTACAAAACTATCTCTCTAATTCTAATTCTATACAAAGATAGAAACAATATAACTGTTTTTTTAGAAAACAGATAATTTCTTTCATAACGTCACAATGACAATGTGTTATAAACTAAATTTCTTTCCTTTGTTCTGGCACTGAATGGAAAAAAAGCGTAACTAGATAGCTAGTCGTTCGTTGTATGTGATCAATTATCTTACCTAGTTCAAACAGGTCAATTTTTTACAGATCTGATTTTTAGAGCAGGCGCTTAACTCTGATATTTTCCACAGACAAATTACTAATCTAGCCAGTAAATTCAAAATGAATACTTTTGATTATTTGGACCTTGGACAAAACAAAATACAACAAAACAAAAAGTAGCTACATCAGAGTAATGTTTCTGACTCCCTAACAACAACTTGAATTGGATGCAATATTCATATGGATTATTAGCGTAATCCACATGTATAAAAGACAGGGCTTTATTTAAATGTAATCTTTTTTTAAATGAAAATAAATATTAGATTATTCCATAGCCTTCTTTACACTAAAAGTCTTTTTCCAGATCATTGTGCTAATGCTTTTTAACCTTCCTGTTTCAATTTTTTAATGTTGTTAACACATTGCAACAAAATTCTTTATGATTTCTAAATTATCAAACACTAAATTAATACTATACTTGAAAAATTAACAATGAGAGGAACCCTGTATGTGGGTGGAAATGTAAAATAGTACAGAAACTGTGGAAAAGTGTTTGATGGTTCCTCAAAAAGTTAAACAAAATTATCATTTAACCCAGCAATGACACTCCTTGGTGTATACTAAAAATAACTGAAAACAATTATTCAAACAGATGCCTGTATGCCAATATTCATAGCAGTGTTATTCGCAAAAGCCAAAAGGCAGAAGCAACGCAAGTGCCCATAAACTTATGAATGGATTAAAAAATGTAATATATAGATACTGATGGAATATTATTTAGCCATAAAGAGCACTGAAGTGCTGATTTATGTTACAACATTAATGAAACACGCCAAGCAAAAGAAGCCAGACACAAAAAGAAATATAGTTCACGATTCCCCTTATATGAAATACCTAGAATAGGTAAATTCATAGAGACAGAAAATAGATTAAAGGTTACTAGTAGGAAGTTATTGCTTAATGGGTAGTGTTTCTGTTTAGTGTAGTGAAAAAGTTCTGGAAATAAGTAGTGGTAATGGCTGCACAATACTGTGTATGTAATTAATGCCACTGAATTACACACTTAAATATAGTTAAAATGGCAAATTTTATGTCATACACATTTGTCCCCAGTAAATATATATCAAGAGCAATATGAAATAAATAATTAGTATGAGAGTTCGTGTACTATATTCTTATTTATGGATCCTTTATTGATTTTTAAAAAATCAATAGACATATACTGTTGATTCACATGCAATCTACTGCAAGTGAAATCTTTGCAAATCCCTTTCTGTTTTATTGACTCACTGCTGGTTGCTACCTCTTATCAATTTCCCATCCCTTCAAGGTATTTGTTTCCTTAGTATATTGATTGTCATTGCATTTATTTCTAACCTCTTTTACCTGACCAAGAGATGTAAAATTTTTAACCAACAATAAATAGTTAATTTCTGAAGATGCCTCTGGATTTAATGAACACTTACAATAAGTTGACAGCTTCAAGACAGACTGACTGTCAGGTCCACACTACCTGATGACACACTACATATGGTGGGGAGGTAGAGGAAGGGGCAAATATTGAAACAACCTTTGTTTTCTGACTTAAAAAATTGAATTGATGTAGGAACTTCAATTAGAATTCCAGATTTTGATATGTGCAAAATGTGTGCATGCCTGTGTGTAGGAAGATCACTCATTTGGTTTGGACATATTATGTTGTAGGTTCTTTTAAGGCATTTTTGAGATATCCTTAATTGTCTAATATTGTGTAAGCAATTACACTTCCAAGTCTGAACCTCAGAGAATTCTGGATGAGAGACCTAAGTGAAGATTCCATTCGCATATAGATCATAAAGTCATAGGTATGAATGATATGGCTTAGGGAGAAAATTTAGAATAAGGAAAGGAGATGAAAAAAAAGAAGAACAGAGAAAAAGGATGGGGGAATCTGTGACTATTCACTGAGGAACTCCAGTATTTAATGTCTGGATGATGAAGATGAGCCAGCAAAAAGAGACAAAGTAGTTATTAGAAGCATGATAAACAAGTAGGCCAAGAGAGCAATACAAGCTGAAGAAACAGAAGATTTTCAAGAACTAAGGGGTCAATGGAGTCACCCACATCTAAGTGGTCAAGTTGAGGACTAAAATATGTCCACTGGATTTCATAACCCAAAGGTCATTGGTGACTTTACAAAGAGTTATTTATGTGGTAAGATGGGATAGGAAACCAAATTGAAGTGGGTTGAGGGGTGACTAGGAAGTGAAGAAGTGGAGTTAGAGGATATAGACAATTATAAACAAGAGAAGAGTGCTGGCAACTAGTGTGCTAGTGGTAGAGAAAAGCTTTGTTGTTTTTAGCTGATATCCTTCATCTTTTGAATAAAATTCCAACTGTACTTTTATTCTTTTCTGTCTAAATATCTCTCTTCCCTTCCAAGACAATCCTTGCCCAACTCTTTCTATTTCTTCAAGGATAAATAGCATTTATCAACTATTTACCATATACGAGCTTGCTATAAACACAGAAATGTCAGATTTGTTGCAATTCTAGCACATCTCTTTGTACCATTAATTTTTCATTTATTGCTGCTTGTTTCTTTTTAACATAGCTGAATGAAATCTTGTTAAGATGTGGGTTTGTTATTTTGCATTTACATAGTTGATATGGTTTGGCTGTGTCCCCACCCAAATCTCATCTTGAATTGTAGTTTCCATAATTCCCATGTGTTGTGGAAGGGGCCTGGTGGGAGATAACTGAATCATGGGGGCAGTTTCCCCCATATACTGTTCTCATGGTACTGAATAAGTCTCATGAGATCTGATGGTTTTATAAGGGGAAGCCCTTTTTTGCTTTGCTCTCATTCTCTCTCTTGCCTGCTGCGATGTAAGACATGCCTTTTGCCTTTTGCCATGATTGTGAGGCCTCCCTAGCCACGTGTAACTGTTAGTCCGTTAAATCTCTTTTCCTTTATAAATTACCCAGTCTCAGGTATGTCTTTAACACAGCTTAAAAATGGACTAATACAGTAAGTTGGCACTGGTAGAGTGGGGTGCTGCTGTAAAGATGCCCAAAAATGTGAAAGCGACTTTGGAACTGGGTAACAGGCAGAGGTTGGAACAGTTTGGAGGGCTTAGAAGAAGATACAAAAATGTGGGAAAGTTTGGAACTTCCTAGAGACTTGTTGAATGGCTTTGACCAAAATGCTGATAATGACGTGGACACTGAAATCCAGGTTGAGGTTGTCTCAGATGGAGATGAGGAACTTGTTGGGAACTAGAGTAAAGGTAACTATTACTATGTTTTAGCAAGGAGACTGGTGACATTTTGCCCCTGCCCTGGAGATTTGTGGGACTTTGTCCCTGCCCTGGAGATTTGTGGAACTTTGAACTTGAGGGAGATGATTTAGTGTATCTGATGGAAGACATTTCTAAGCAGCAAAACATTTAAGAGGTGACTTAGGTGCTGTTAAAAGCATTCAGTTTTAAAAGGGAAACAGAGCATAAAAGTTTGGAAAATTTGCAGCCTTATGAAGAAAGAAAAACCCATTTTCTGAGAAGAAATTCAAGCCAACTGCAGAAATTTGTATAAGTAAAGAGGAGCCAAATGTTAATTGCCAAGACAATGGGGAAAATGTCTCCAGGGGATTTCATAGAACTTTGTGGCAGCCCCTCTCATCACAGGCCCAGAGGCCTAGGAATTAAAAATGGTCAGCTGGGCCCATGGCCCCCCTACTATGTGCAGGCTAGGGAGCTGGTGCTCTGTGTCCCAGCAACTCTAGCCATGGCTAAAAGGGGCCAAGGTACAAATTGGGCTGTGGCTTCAGTGGGTGCAAGCCCCAAGCCTTGGCAGTTTCCACGTGGTATTGAGCCTGTGGGTGCACAGAAGTCAAGAATTGAGGTTTGAGAACCTCAACTTAGACTTCAGAGAATGCATGGAAATGCCTGGATGCCCAGGCAGAAGCCTGCTGCATGGATGGAGCCCTCATGAGAACCTCTGCTAGAGCAGTGTGGAAGAAAAATGTGGGGTTGCAGCCCCTACACAGAGTTCTCACTGGGGCACTGCCTAGTGGAGCTGAGAGAAGAAGACCACCATCCTCCAGACCCCAGAATGGTAGATCCACTGACAGCTTGCCCTGTGCACCTGGAAAAGCTGCAGACACTCAACGCTAGGCCGTGAAAGCAGCCAAAAGGGAGGCTGTCACTGCAAAGCGACAGGGGCAGAGCTACCCAAGGCCATGGGAATCCACCTCTTGTGTCTCCATGACCTGGATGTGAGACATGGAGTCAAAGGAGATCATTCTGGAGCTTTAAGATTTTACTGCTCCACTGGATTTTGGATTTGCATGGGGCCTGTACCCACTTTGTTTTGACTAATTTCTCCCATTTGGAACAGCTGTATTTACCCAATGCCTGTACCCCTATTGTATCTAGGAAGAAACTAACTTTCTTTTGATTTTACAGGCTCATAGATGGAGGAGACTTGTCTTGTCTCAGATGAGACTTTGGACTCTAGGCTTCTGAGTTAATGCTGAAATGAGTTAAGACTTTAGGGGACTGTTAGGAAGGCATGCTTGGTTTTGAAATGTGAGAACATGAGATTTGGGAAGGTCCAGGGGTGGAATGATATGGTTGGGCTATGTCCTCACCCAAATCTCATCTTGAATTCTACCTCCTGTAATTCTCATGTGTTGTGGGAGGAACTTGGTGGGAGATAATTAAATAATGGGGGCTGTTTCCCCCATACTGTTCTCATGGTAGTGAATAAGTCTCATGAGACCTGATGGTTTTATAAGTGAAAACCTCTTTTGCTTGGCTCTCATTATCTCTTGTCTGCTGCCATGTAAGACATGCCTTTCACCTTCTGCCATGATTGTAAGGCCTCCTCAGCCACGTGGAACTGTGAGTACATTAATATTCTTTTCCTTTATAATTACCCAGTCTTGGGTTGTCTTTGTCAGCAGTGTGGAAATTAACTGACTAATAAAATAGCTTCTTGGAAATAATAATCTGAAAATCTGTATTTCATATATTTCAAGTGTTTTAACATGATTTCATTAATGTTGAAGATTGTATAGAGGCACCTAAAATTAATATTATGAATAGAGTATTTGTTGATTTGAAAATATTTAGGCTTATACACTATTGAAAAAGTATTGGCACTGTAGCAAATGTTAGAGAAGATTATGTCAGTTCTATTATTCTTCTTTCTCCCAGTGATTGATAAAAATTAAAGGATTAATAATTGGGCAGGTTGAGTAGACAAGTCTGCATATTGATATTTTTTGGTAAATTATAGTGTTCCTTGAAAAGGTAAATTATTTTTTATATATTCTTGACTCTTAGTTATCACATATCATATGTTATCACCAAACAAGAAAACTATTTTCATGAATGAACACTGGTCTTATGGTTATGCAAAGTAAATAGATACATAGATTATAGAACATATTTTTGTTTGGGATATTTCTTCCTTAAGAAATTTCTTTTCTCTGCATAGAAATAATGTGGAATAAACATATCACTTATCACATTAAATCAATTCTAATAAGCTGTTTAGGTTGTTTTAAATATATATTCTGGTAAATATAATTAGCATCCCTAGAAATAGTAGAGGAAAATGAAAGGTATTTTTCAATAAGCAATAAACTTATATATGAAAATAATACAAGTTCTCAAACAGTGAGTTTAATACTGGCAGTTGCTCAAAAGCAGGTGACAGTAATAGTAGCTAACAGTTGCTGGGTACTTAGTATTCACCAAGCACTTTATTGTATTTGTATATCTACACCCTCCTAATGAAGCAAGAACTATTATTATCCCCATTGCATTGATGGCAACTGAAGCTCAGAAAAGGGCACATTGGTAACAGTAGCACAGGGATTTGATCTTAAATCTCTTTTACTTCAAAGTGTGGCTTTTAACCTCTATGCTTTAATAACATTGACAATCAAAACCGATATGGGTTTCTACACAGATTTACTTTTTACTTGAGAACAATATTGAATAAAATCTGGAAATTATGTGTGTGTGTGTGTGTGTGTGTGTGTGTGTGTTATAGCCCTTAACCAATAATAAACATTTTTTCTCTTTAAAGCACAAAACCCAAAAGAAAATATAAAACAAACAACTCAGATTGTAGAGAACAGGAATATAGCCCTTGATCCAAAAGAATCATATTATGTTATATGAAAATTAAGTTTGGATAATATTACCTGTTTCTGTGGTAGATAATTTTGCTTTATCAGTATAATAGTTAACATTAAATTCTGACAATATATTTGGAATAAATAAAATAAAAATTAAAAATATAAAAATGCAAGGATGATAAGGAAGAAAACAAGGATGCCCACTCTCTCTACTGCTATTCCATATAATACTGAGAGTCCTAGCCAAAGCAATTCACCAAGGAAAAGAAAAAAAAAGGCATCCAAATTGCAAAGAATAATGTAAAATGGTCTTTGTTTACAGATGACATAATCTTATATATATATAACTCTAAAGAATTCACCAAAACTAATGAACAAATTCAGTAAAATTGCAGGATATCAAATCAACATACAAAAATTAGTTGAGCTTCTACACACGAATGATGAATAAGTTAAGAAAACAATTCTGTTTATAGTAGCATCTAAAAGAATAAAATACTTGTGAATAAACTTAAACAAGGAGGTAAAAGTTCTGTATATTGAACACAAAACATGGATAAAATAAATTATAGAAGACACAAATAAGTGAAATAATAAAGTGTCAAAATGTCAATACTACCAGCTGACAGTTATAAGATAAATGAGTTCTGAGGCTCTCGTGTATAGCATGGGCGATGATGAATGTGTTAATTGATATTATTGTGATAAACATCAAACAATGTATATGTATATCAAATCATCTCACTATACAGCTGACTATATATAATCTTTGTCAACTAAATATTTTTTTAAAGTCCATACTACCCAAAGTGATCTACAGATTCAATGCAATCCCTATCAAAATTTGAATGGCATTTTTCTCACAGATTAAAAAAAATCCTAAAATCCATATGGAGCCACAAAAGGTTCTAATTAGCTAAAGCAACCTTGAGTAAGAAAAAATGAAACTGAAAGCATCACATTACCTGACTTCAAAGTATACTACAAAGCTATGATAATCAAAACAACATGGTAGTGGCATAAAAAGAGACATATAGACCAATAGAACAGAATAGAAAGCCAAGAAGTAAACCCATGTATATAAGACAAACTAATCTTCAGCAAAGGCTCCAAGAATACACAAAATGGATTAAAGACTTAGACATAAGACCTGAAACAGTAAAACTCCTACAAGAAAACATCAGGGAACAGCTGTATGACATTGATCTTGGCATCTTGGCAATTATTTTTTGGATAGAACACCAAAAGCACAGGCAACAACAGTCAGATAAACACGTGGAATTACATCAAACAAAAAAGTTTCTATAGAGCAAATGAAACAATCAACAAAGTGAAAAGCAACATATGGAGTGGGAGAAAATATTTGCAAGCCATATATATGAGACGGGGTTAATATTCAAAATATATAAGGAACTCATACAACTCAATAGCAAAAATCAAAAATAAACACCCCAAAAGACTCAGTCAAAATATGGGCAAAGGCCATCATTTTTTCCAAAGCTTACATCTAAATGGTCAACAGTTATATGAAAAGGTGATTAACATCACTAATCAGGGAAATGCAAATGAAAAACACAATGAGTATCACCTCACACCTGTTAGGGTGGCTATTATAAAAAAGTCAAAAGATAAGTGTTGCCAGGGATGTGGGGAAAAGGGAACTCTTATAGACTGTTGGTGGAAACTTAATTTGGTGCAGACATTATGGAAAAATAGTATGGTGGTTCCTAAAAAAATAAAAATGAACTACTATATGATCCAGCAATCTGTTCTTCTGGGTATATACCAGAGGAAATTAAACCACCACCTCATAAAATATCTGCACTTCCATGTTCATTACAGCATTATTCACAGTAGACAAGGCATGGAAACAACTGAAGTGTCCATCAACAGGTGAATGGATAAAGAAATAGTGATACACATAAACACAATGAAATTTTTTTCAGCCTTAAAAAGAAGAAAATCTTGCCATTCACAACAATATGGATGAACCTTGAGACAATTATGCCTAGTGAAATAAGCTATACACAGACAAATACTATATAATCTCATATGTGGAATCTAAAGAGTCAAACTCATAGAAATTGAGAGCAGAATGTGATTACGGAGTGGGGAGAGATACTGAGGAAATGGGGAGATGTTGGTCAAAGGGTACAAATTTTCATTTATAAGATGAATAAGTTCTAGAGACAAAATATATAGCATCATGATTATACTTAATAATAATGTATTGTATACATGAAACTTGCTAAGACAGAGTAAATCACAAGACTTGCCTAGTGTTATTTAATAAGCAAAATGAAAATAAATGAATCAATTCAATATATGGTTGTTAGTATATTTTGCTAAAAGAATATATACTAATATTAGTCACTGGATATAACCATAAAGGAAATAATTTTGTAGTTTTTGTTCAAGTTGTTAACAATCTGAAAAGACTGACAAAACAGCTAAATAATTTTATTTAAAATGTAACTACTTGTATTTTAAAAAGTATTCTCTGAGAGCTGGTCTGAATCTTTGTGAGATGTGAGACCTATGTATTAGAAATCTTTTTATATAAATTAAGACTGCTGCCTTTGTCATGATGTAAGAAATTAAAGAATCAAGATCAGGATTATTAAAAATGCTAAATCTCAGTGCATCGTGTTACTTATGATTGCTGATAAGAGTTTGTAAACCTTTTAAGCAAGAGATCAAACATCTATGGCTCAATAGTCATTCAGAACAATGACATCTTATTTATATAGCTATTTTTTCAAAAACGTATTTTTCTTATTTTCATTGTTATCTAACAGCACCATTTTAATACGTACTGCTATATATATTTTCAATAGATGTTTGATATTTGTAATGTTTTTGACCAATTATTTTCTTGACAAATGATACCTTAAAATGTGATTACTGATAGATGGAGGCTATAACAGAATGTCTGTAATCAGACGTAGTAAAAAGACCGTTTCAGAAGTCTTCCAAAAGCACAGTGCTCTCTCAGAGTTATGAATAGCTACCTTTAAGGATAATTTTCAGAAACTATACATGATACTAGAATTTATTTCTGAGACCTATAATCAACTCAATGATAAGTAGACTTAAAATTATTTAATATCATACTGGTATATACTGTTATGTGCTCACATAAATTTGGAATAAAAATTTAAAATACTGGTAGTAGGTTAACTACTAAGTAGAAGTAAAAGATTCCTCAAGTGAGTAAGATGGTAATTTATTTAATGGGATCCAAATAGAACACTGGGGAAAGGAAAAACAATGAGTGAGAAGTACTTAAGTTAAAAAGAAAATTTTTTGTTTTTGAGGAAGGAGAATAGGGTCTGGAGGCAGAGAACCTAAGGCTGATTAACGCTGGCTTCCTAGAACTCCAAACTCCAAGACAAAAACTCCAACTTTCCATGCCCAAGTAACAAAAGGACCATACGTGACTCTTTTTCCACCTCCCCACCCCCTACTTTTCTGCATGGCAGATGAAAGGACCTCTGATTGGTTCCTATCTCACAACCAATCAGACTGGTCCCAGGCCAAGTCTTCATTTGCATAGAAGTATAACTTTGTAACTTTACTTCAGCCTCTGATTGCAGATCATTATTTCATTTACATAGGGTATACACTAAGTAACCAATGGGAAACTTCTAGAGGGTGTTTAAACCCCAGAAAATTCTATAACCAGTGCTCTTGAACCACTTGCTTAAGCCCGCTCCCACTCTGTGGAGTGTACTTTCGTTTCAATAAATCTGTGCTTTTCTTTCATTGCTTTGTTTGTGGACTTTATCTAATTATTTGTTCCAAATGCCAAGAATCTGGATACCCTCCACCGGTAACAGTTCCATTAATTTAAAAAAAAATAGATTTGGAATAAAATTAATCTACTTGAGAGACATTTGTTTTTATTTCCTTATGATTTACTCCATAAAGGTAATGACTTTCAGTCTCAATTTTGTAAGCTTCTCAGTGATGTTCTAATCAAAATGGAAGTTTTTTTAGTAAGAATTTTAGACTAGAGATTTTTTGGTAACAGATGGATATGCCAACAGATGTGTTTGATCCTCTTCAAATGACTACCTACGGCAACTGCCAGTTTTTGAGAGTTCTCTAAGGATTGTGTTTCTAACAGGCAACCACTTTGCAGTAAAAATTTTGGGAATGATGTAACTACTCCTCCATAATAGCTCTAAAAGAATCAAAGTTTTGACGGAGAAAATTGCTTTGTCTTTAAGAAATATATATAAGTCATAGCGTGACAAAATGAATTTCCCCTTTCTCCAGCTCTGAAGGGCCCTCCTTGTGTGTTCAGAAATGCCTCTATGGGTGATGTGAAGTGTACAGTAAACAGTGAAGAGATACTTGCTGGTTTAATCATGGAAGTTGTCTCAGGAACTGAGAGTGTATTCAGCACACCAAAATATGAAGGCAGTTTTCAGCTTTTAAAAAATTATAACAATTTGCTACTTGACAAGACAAATTCCTTGAAGACCAAATTTCTTTGTACAGCAGATGTAAAATGTCCATAAAGTAAGTAAATCTGAGCTAGACCTGAGCTGTCCAGATATGAAAATACTTTATATGTAGATTTCCATTTGAGCTTCCCATATAATTTTCATACCCCTTTATTCTGATGCCAATTTCAGAAAGTAATTCAAATACATATTTTAAATATATACCAATATTATTGTTATATTTTACCAAATTATTTAGAAAATAGGTAAGCATACTACTTGATAATACAAGTTCTGAATTGGTGAAAATGTCTCTACTTTATTCTCAGGGTTTATAAATATACCTTTAATAAATACGTATTTATTGTTTTGAATGTTTAATCTCTCTGTTTTTGTTTCTAGAAGTCAGAAAACTTTTTCTGTAAGATGCCAATGAATAAATATTTTAGGCTCTGTGGGCCAAGAGGCAAAATCAAGTATGTTGTCCAAGTACTTACGTGACAAGATACCAAACTAATTTTCACAAATTTGTTATTGATAAAATCCAAAATATAATGGTAAAAATGGAGTGAATATTGTGTAATACAAATATACTAGTGAGAAAATGAAATTCTTTGGGGAGTATATAACATTTTGCATAATTGAGGTTCAAAGTTAGTATTCTCTATCATTGAAATTAATTGCAAATGTTCTTCTGTAATAAGATTTTGTTTCTTACATCTTTGAATATGTTTTTTCAACCAGATAGGTAGTGCTAAAGACTTACATACATTCATGAGTATATGATTTTAGTTGAGTATATTTGTCACTTGGAAGGAATTCATAGAATTCCACTAGATTCATCTCTCAATATATGCCTTTTAGCATGTCTTTAAATTGTAGACCAATGACTTCCAATTGAAAGTTAAGTGGAAGCCCACAATCACACAGTTATATGCATTTTAAAATAGAAACATTCCCTTTGCATTTACTTTGGGGTTTCACCTCAGACAATACATCCCTCATAAATCTGTGTGAGAATGGAGGTTTCACTTCCTGCTTTAACTTTGACAGTACAGGGAGGGAGTTTGTTTCTAAAGCAGCTTGATATTACTTGTGATTCAAACAATGTCATTTGTCCTCTAAATGAATTGACAGCAGTGTAGTTTTCACATGTAGGTGTTGTATGCCTTCAATTGTAGGTGGAATTTATTAAGAAACATTATCAACTTTGCTGCAAAAGCTAATTTTTAAAGCCAACCTGGGTTAAATTACAGTGGCTGAGCCCTGAACTTGGTCCTGAGTAATTTCTGGACCCTGTTCTAGAGAATAACACAGGAAATTGCTTAAACTGCTCTCTAGTAAATATTATGATAGGAAAAACTGAAATAGACATCTCTTTATCAATTAAGATGGTCCCTAAGGTTAAGGAAACAAAAGTTTACTATGGGTCAAGTGTCAGGGCTTGGCTGGTAGGGCAAATTTCCAAATTTCTACCACCACAAGACAAACCACAGCCCTGCTAAACACCCTAACAGTAGAAGCTATTAGGCTGATTTACCACCCAGACCACTACAACCCTGATTGGACAGAGGACCGGCCTTTCATTTTTTTTCTGAAAAGCTATTGCAGACCTTAAGCCAGTTTCAGCCAGTTTGTAGAGGCTGCACACAAACTGCCTTTGTGTCTTATAGTTCACCTTTTCATGTAAAGAGCGAAATTCCACCTCTTTTAATGCTCAAACCCCACCCCACAGTGAACATGGGATGTACATTACATGCATGTTTACCTATTGTGCATGTGCTCTGCACTGCTCATAAATATATACAGTTTTTCCCCTAAACCTGTTGAATATGTATGATACTTGCCCTGTGAGGCATAAAATCCAACTTGTTCTTCCCCTCTCTGAAGAGAGAGCAACTTTGTGCCTTGTGGAGACTTTCTCTTCCCAGCTTGGAAATTGATATCGCCAATAAAACTCTCCTTTCTACCGATTTACCATCCTCATGGTCTTTTGGGTGACAATGCTTGTTTCTAATTGCCTTGAGCAAAATGTAGAGATCTGTTATAGTATCCACTCTTTCATAAATTTATTGAATAAACTTTTTTTTTTTTTTTTTTTTTTTTTGAGATGGTGTCTTGCTCTATCGCCCAGGCTGGAGTGCAATGGCGCAAGCTCAGCTCACCACAACCTCCGCCTCCCAGGTTCAAGCGATTCTCCTGCCTCGCCTCCTGAATAGCTGGGACTACAGGTGGGCATCACCATGCCTGGCTAATTTTTGTATTTTTAGTAGAAACGGGGTTTCACTATGTTGGCCAGGCTGGTCTGGAACTTCTGACCTTGTGATCTGCCTGCCTCAGCCTCCCAAAGTGCTGGGATTACAGATGTGAGCCACCACACTCGGCCTGAACAAACATTTTTCTAGGGGCCTACTATGTACCTGAACTCTACTAAGTATCAGAGAAGAGGAAAAACAAAACAAAACAAAAGAAAAAAAAAAACAAACAAACATACACCGAGTCTAGTGGGGGAAAGAGACATGTTAGCAGGTAATTCTAACAACACAATCAGTGCTAAGAAGAAAGAAGCAAAATGTGCTATAAAGCAGAGGACAGAACCAAATAATTGTAATTTGTCAGATGCCGTAGTTTGAAAAGAAACTCCAGATGAGAGGATATTTGGTCTCGGTCATAACAACTATGTAGAAGTTTCTTAGAGAGGTCAGGAAAGGAAATTCTGGACAGAGGTCACTTTGTATATAGAGAGCTAGAGGCAGGAAAAGTCCATTGTGAGCCTAGAGAAAGGAGAGCCAGTGGAGACAAAGTAGAAGGAGGGGAAGGAGGAGGTAGAAGGACCAGGCTATAGAGGCAAGATAAGGCTAAACTGGAGTGGTCTTTGGAACTGGGGCTTCAGCTTTTAAATGAAAACATATCATCTGGGTGATCTTAAAATGCAAATTCTGATTCAGTTGGTTATGGGTGAGCCTGCCATTCTGCCTCTGAAAGGAGATTGCAGGTGATGGTAATACTGCTGGTTTTAGGATCACACCTGAATAGCAAGATTCCACACCACACTAAGGGTTTTAGCTCTCATCTGGTCATGGATTAGACAGTTGTCATTTTTCTAGCAGAACAGTAACACAATCAAATTTTGGAATTACAGAGATAAAGTCATAGCTCAATGGAGTATAAACTGCCTGTAGGAAACAACAAGCATAGGACAGAATTGCTGAGAGAAACTTCTCAGAAAAGAAGATTCAGCAAAAAAATTCTTATAGCATTTATCTTCAGGAAAGAAATGCTGGATGGATAAGGAGTACAAAATTAGTTAAATATTAGGATTACATTTTAGTATTCTATAGCATAATAGAGTGACTTTAGTTAACAATAATTTATTGTACATTTTAAAATAGCTAGAAGAGAGAATTTTGAATATTCTCAACTCAAAGAAATAATAAATATTTCAAGTGATGAATATGCCAATTACTGTAATTTGATCATTACACTTTATAAACATATCAAGGTGTCATATGTGCCCCATATATATACACAATTATTATTTGTCAAAAAAAACTCAATGGAAAAAATATGGCCATATTTCATGCCAACCCCTCTTTTCTCCAGTGAAAAAGCAAAAACAGAATTTGATTTTCTTAGTGCTAAAAAAAGGTACTTAGTAACAGGACTTATTCCAACAGGAAATATACAAGAGAAATATTTTGGCGTGTAATAGCTAACCTCCAGTCTGCTGAAACTGATGTCAGAGGAATTTAGACTCTGCCAATGTAGAAGCTTTATTTTAAGGTTCCAGAAAATATTCAGGTGATAAGTTATGCAGTTTTTCTTTTCTTAAGAATGGGATAGGCCTTTCTCCTTTTGGAATGCCTTAATTCTGCCAAAGAACAATATGATTTTTAAGGTATTTTAAATATGGTGTATGGTACTGCATTATATGGCTTCGGTACTGATCAACGGGCAGTGAAATAGACTGCATGATACCAAGTTTGTTTATGAAATTAACTGTGGACATCTGCTTGGTCCAAAGACTAATTTAGTGTAGAATAATAAGTAATTAGAAGATTACCTTTATGAAATAAATATGCATGATAACACTACATATAAATAAAATACCCTGTAATCAATGCCTTTAAAATACTATCAGGCACTAACAGATTGACACAGCTATATCCTACATTATTCAATGTGATTCAATCATTTATAAATACAGAAAAACATAACAGAATAGCAAAATGTAAAGTGAGAGTATAAAAATCAGATTTGAACCAGAAATCAATTAGGAAGCATATATTAAGATGTATTTGTAATAATAACAAGGAACACAACTTTAGCTCTGAGCTCTATAGCAGCCATGCAATAAAGTTGTTTATCTATTTTCATGTGAATATTAAAACAACTTATCCTGTATACCCAATGGGAGAAAAATGAATAAGCCACCACATTGCTGCACTCTAAAATCATATTAAGGAGAAAATTACTTTTCAACCTTTGGCAAGTTGTAGTTCATTCTTGATGTGTTAATGGCTGCTGTTTCATAGTTCATCTGAAGTAAAAGGATCTGCTCTTCAGTGTATTTACTGGGGTGATATTTATGATGTTTGGCAGCATCTGTTTTTCACATTTAGTTATCTTGTGCTGTACTTCTGATATGATGTACTAATTTGATTTTCTCCTATTTGTTTTGATAAATAAGTTTATGTGTTTTTTTTTTCTAGAGTCAAAAATTGAGGTAATTGATCTAGATTACAAAAACAATTAAAACTGAGTGAAGCATGGGAAGTCAATAACACTTAAATCTTTGAAGTTAAAAATATGATTTGTAATGTGTACATAGAATTGGTTTTCACAGTGTAGTCTGCAGTGTCAGGCAAAGATTACATAGTAAATCCAGATGATCTGTATTAGGAGGATGTTTAGGAGTTGCATTATATTTACTATTAGCAAAATAATAGTTTAAAATTGACTTTGCTGCCTTGGCACTGATATTCTACTACAACCCAACATGGGAATCCTTAATGTAAAGTTTCAACAACATCTGTATCAGTTGCTATTCTCAACTAAAACTTATTCTGTTAAAATCAATATTGTTGCTTATAAATTAGTCCTCTGAGTTATTACAAACCATGATGATGTTTTGAACAAGCTAATGGTCACAATATTGTTAATCAATTTTCCTACTTGGAAAAAAAATGTGCAGATAGCTGCCTCTTATTCACTATTGAGTTGGTTCATTTGTAGAGTGATGCTGATTTCATTTTGATTCAGCAGGATTACGAGAAATAAGAAAATGTTTGAATTTTCAACTCACTCCTTTCTGTTGTGACATTTTGTTCTTTCATTCCATCATCTCCATTAGTTTGCCAACTGGCACTGACAGGAGTGCAAAACTACTGCAAATTGTTACACTTCAGCAGTACTCTGCCTGCCAAGAACTGATCAGCTGCTTCTCTTAATGCACCTTTCACTCTTTCCTAACTGAAGCAGTCTGATTCTGCAGTGCTGCTGGGTTACAAATCTCATCCAGAGCATTTGGATTTAATCAATCACCTGATTTCTACCACTTTAAGATAAATATGCATTAATGCAATCATTACAAAAATGAATGTCTAGTCTGAAAATTGGAGGGAATGTGGGTATAGGACTACGGGGGTAAACATTCATGCTCTATTCAATTTATGGTTTCATTTAGACTGATTTATCCAACTCTTTCTCAGCCCCCTGTCTCAGCAGTTATAAACGGCATCACCTTTTCTTAACCCAAGAATGTAGTCAAGCTTTTGCCTACAGAAGACATTCTAATGGGGCTCTGAGGGTCACCTGACAAAGGCCTGGCAGAAGTGATGGATGCTCCATTCTTTCTTCTGTGGATCTGGATGCATTGCTCCTTCTCTGGGTCAAATTAAGACTCCTGAGAGGAATATCTGGATCCCCTATACAGTTGTGAAACTGCCAGGATCTTCTGGATGGATAAGATCAGCAAGTATTTCAAATTTATGTGGCCAACCTCAGAGAAACAGACTGTACACTTATAAAAAATTTTCAGATGACAGAAAACACAAATTAGCAGCTAAAAATGGGTTTCCTGGCTGACACCTGGCAAATGGAGTTTAAACATGTAAGGACAGAGGAGTAATTCATATTGATCATAAAACTAAGAGGAAACATATATTCTTCCAATATTTCAGAGTTTTGTCACAAGCCAAGGGTTCCTCATTTCCATAATTTGTCCTCATTGCTCCTCTACCATGTCCCTTGGAAAGAGTGGGTATTAGTCACTCTGCAAAACTGTTTTGCCTTTTGTACCCTTTAATTACTTGTCTATTGTATACCCAGAATTAACTCTCCTCCATTGGCTAGCAGAGCCTTATGTTCTCTGTAAAACTCTTATGACCAAACTTCTCCTAAAAGAGGCATTCATTAATTGGGAAAGGATACCACAAAAGATCCATTACCATTCCTCATCCCAAACAACACTTGTATGAAATTATATAGAACAGAATTATATTTTTAGAAGTTTTCTCAGCTGGATGGGAAGACATTTGGAATCCAGTGTGTCCCAAAGGTTTGTGAAATTTCCCTTCCTATCTTACGTCTAATTGAATATTTTAAACTAGAAGTGAGATCTTAAAATAAATGTTACAGGGAGAAGATAAACAAGTAAAATATACAATTATTTTTAAGCTATTATATAAAGTTCATCTCTGAGTTCAAATAACATTCAGCTCAACTCTAATAAAAATAGACTATTTCATAATTTTAAAAAACATATATTATAGAAATATAAATATCTTTGTATTATAAGCAATAATATTGGGTTTTTCCATTTAGACATCTTTTTAACAGATTGATTTTTAAGATCATCAAGAATATCCTTAAATTTAAAGTGAAGCTAACTACTAATTTCATTTAAATTCAAGCAAAAAGAAAGTATTTTAGAGAAAGCAGGTTTAATAAAAGTTTGTTTCTATTCACAATAGTAAAGACATGGAATCAATCCAAATGCCTGTCAATGATAGACTGAATAAAGAAAATGTGGTACATAAGCACCATGGAATACTATGCAGCTATAAAAAGGACGAGATCATGTCTTTTGCAGGGACATGGATGGAGCTGGAAGCTGTTATCCTCAGCAAACTAACATCACAGGAACAGAAAACCAAACATTGCATGTTCTCAATTATAAGTGGGAGCTGAATGATGAGAAGACGTGGACACATGTTGGGAAACAA
Source organism: Pongo pygmaeus (assembly GCF_028885625.2). NCBI lineage: Eukaryota > Metazoa > Chordata > Mammalia > Primates > Hominidae > Pongo > Pongo pygmaeus. The sequence continues at coordinate 92,119,695 of NC_072384.2, forward strand.
GACACACTGGGGCCTGTCAGAGGAATGGTGGGAGAGCAAGCATCAGGAAGAATAGCTAATGATGCTGGGCTTAATACCTAGGTGATGGGTGGATCTGTGCAGCAAATGTCCATGGCACACGTTTACTTACGTAACAAACCCGCACATCCTGCACATGTACCCCAGAACTTAAAATAAAAGTTAAAGAAACAAAAGTTTGTTTTTTAAAAATATACCAATAAGTGGATATACTCAAATGCAAGTGAAAAATTCAGTTGATGATTCAGATATTTGAAAAAGATAAAAAGCACATTTATCAACCCAGTGGTAAAAATAATACACACCATGAATTTCCATTTTCTGAAATATTTTAAAATCTTTGCTCATTACATTTAGTTGCATATTACTTTCTACATAAAATAGATCCTTAATATGCTGTGCTAATTAATGAGGTGATGGGGAAAAGTACAGTCTGAATAACTTACCATTTCTTTTCTATGGAAGTGCTTTTAATTGCTAATACATCTGCCAAGTCTATATGATGACAGGTTAAGTAACAGAAAATATTACAAATTATTGTGATATCTCAAATACATTAAAATATTTGTATAAAGATATTGCATGATATATGTCAGAAAAAAATATCAAGATGTGTAAGGGAACAATAAAACATGACAATTAAAACTGTCAGTCCCAAACTAAAGATAACTGACTGTATTTTTTAGGTTTCATGTCACAACTTGACACATTCTAGACACTGCTATGGTAATTACATGTGGTATGAAGGAAGTAAGGCATACTTGCAACTAGAAAGAAGGAGAAATGACTAACACTTAGGATATTTGATGTTTTACATTCATGATCTTGTTCCCTCTGACAGTCATGTTAGGAAACTGAGGCTCAGAGAGACAGGGTAAATTCCTCATGGTGGTAAAACCTAGGTTGGTTAAACTCCAAAACCTGTCCTTCTTCACTATGTGGAGTTGCCTTCTAACTACAAAAACAAAACAAAACAAACAAACAAACAAAAACTTGTTTTGGCTGCTGTAAAATAATGCCCCCTCCTCCCACTTCAGGCAATTCAAGTATTTCAATATAGAAGTTAATTTTTGCTTTGGGTTTTAGAATTTTGTTGTTTTGCTATGTAACTTAGAACTAATATTTAATTATGTGCAAATATAAGAACAGTAAAGCACTCTTATTTAGACAGCTGTAACACTAAGTACATGTATGAGATTATTAGTGCCAAGCAACTCATCCCTCCACTAGGCTTTCTGACAGATGAGAGTCTGTGGCTCCTCCCCAAGTCATGAAAGAATCTAGTGCACTAATGACATCTGGATCACCTCTGACCATTTTCAAATGATTCAATGATTCTCTGTCAGCAAGAAGAAGGAAAAACTGACTTGACCTATTGTTCATCAAGGTATAATTTTGTAAAAGCTCCCAGAAAGCCAAATATTGACTCATAATAGAGCAAATTATACAGGGCTCATTAAATATCACAGGCCACCTAACTCATTGCTGTTTTCTGAGTAAATTCTCAATGGTGTTAGAATATTTTCCCTTCTGTCTTTAAGTGCTGCCCTTCCTGCCTTCTCTCCTACTTCTCTCTTCTCTAAATCCAAAATGTAAAAATTATTGCATTTGAAAAACATTCAATAAATCAACAATGTAGCTATTTTTTGTTCAAACTGGATGAGAAATCCTTTATTTTGGGGAAACCTCACTTGCTAGCATGGAACTATGATTTGGGGCAAACGTTGAAAAATTGTGCTTCAACACATGACAAGAACATGAGCTGACTATGTCTAAAGTCAAAAATTGAGCAACAGTACAATTATGTAACTTTGTTTTACATTAACTGAAAGGCCCAATCTTTGTAGCTTAAATCTTAAATAAGTTAGTTCAATAAATCGTGACAATTTTAATAATATTACTTTGTGTGTTATTCTTGCTATCAATGAGTCAAAGCTTAGCAGAAATCTTTAAAACTATGAAAGAAGTGTTCTATCTACTCAACTTATACTATTACATTCTTCTAATCTTAATTTTAATTTTTATGTGCTACATAACTCCTCTTTGGAAACCTATTAATTTAAAGTTTTGAGATATGTAGTTCTGGGCTCTTTTGTAGCTTTTCTTAGCCCTAAGTTATACAATTCTACTGGGCAAGGTAGTGATAATTAATATTTCCAATCTTGATTTGCCATTGCAACTTTAGATTTTAAGGTCACTGTAGTTTTTAGTATTTTACATAAGTTTAGCCTTTCACTCATTAAACTTAGGTCCAAATAAATTGCATCTGTCACAATTTTTTAAAATTTGCCATTACAGATAAAGCCTACAATTTAAGAAGCTAAAAATGCTATTTTTGCTCAATGTCTACACATATATTTATTTTCAGTTTTTCCAAATCTACTTTTATACTATGCAAGAATTGACAGGTGAGGTAACAAATCAGCATTAGTAGAATATAAGAATATTCTTAGTTTCTAATTAGACTATTGACAAATAAAATATTACAATAAGTCACTGTAGCCTTCAAATTTACTTTTAATATTGCCTATTACAAACATGTCTGAAATGATTTTCCTTTATAAATTCTTGCACAGATCTAACATTCTGACAAAAGAAAGGACATCTTAAAAATGAATTCTTGAATGTACGGATAGAAAATGAACATCAGCACAAGTGAACTGTTGCCTTCTTATCGCAAGAAAAGAGGAGACAAACACTATCTATTTTAATTCTTGTGCAACTCGCTTTTAATAGGAAGAAAGTGCTGGAACAGTCAGCTTTAGTAAGACTGCAAGTTTTAGAAGCTTATCAGGTATAATATGTTAATTTTTAAAAAGAGTAAGATGAAGTCTGAAGCTTTCAGAGAGATGCGACTCTGATAATGGGCCTGTTTAAAACAACATAACGAAAACCTTGATTATGGGTTGCCCAGCAGCTTCCAAATGTTGAAGGAGAAAGCAGTTTCTTCAAAGGAGGCTGTTGCTCACAGAAAATGCATTTTCATTCCAAGTGCTGCAGCAGCGCATTTTGGCTTCCCCCGGGAGGTAGCAAAACTCTCCAGTGTGTGGCACATGTGGTGCCTTTTGGGTTATTTGTGCATCTGATGTATACTACCATAGTGCACTTTTCAGTAGCCACACACTTCCTCTGGGACATGCCTGGGTGCCCCATAGGAGAGTGTTGAGCACACAGCAATCTTAACACCCCCTGGCCTGGGGGCCCTAAATTAGGTATTCTAGCTCTGGTGCCAGTTCATGTTTCTGTGTACCTACGTGGCCCAAGGCTGAAAAAACAACTAGGAATCCTGGGATCCTCATGCAAATCTTCGAATTGGTTCCCTGAGAGTTCCTCAAGCACATATTCTGGATTGATTTTCAGTTTTTTAAAAATGTCCACTATCTCATTTAAATAGCTTTTGTCATCTTGAAAATATAACCCACGGGTTATTTTATAAGAGTAGAAAGCAGTATACTCTGACACATTTTACCAGCATGTTTAATAGAAAAAAAAAAAAGAGCAATATCCTCAGAAAAATACCTTTCTGACCATGATGTACATAGTTTGTGGGCCATCCAAGGAAAAAGGACACTCTTAGAGGGATGGATTTTAATACTACTTTAGTTTATGTCAACCTGAAAAATTCCCCATGCAGTGGAACAAGAGTTTGAGGACCCCACATGCGTTCTTACATTTCAATTCTAAGATGAATCCTGATTTCAGAAATATTAAATATGAAAATAGTGCAGCATAGAATTAAGGAAATGTGATATTTATGGTGAGGGATTTGCTGATGTTGCTCCAGGACTTCCCAGTTTGAAGATTTGGACTAAATGTGTATATCTGTGGGAGCAAGGTCCTTTGTATATGTTTGTGTGAGTAGCAAGCAAGATTGAGGCCCACCACACTGCATAATCTACAGTACATACATCATAAAACAGTCCTTTAATTTTACTTGTGGAATTATTTGTCATGACAAGTCTTTGTTTTTAGTCATTAAAATTTGTATTTGTTACCACAGTTTTTCTAAAAACAAATTAACAAAGATGAATATTGAAATAATTCACCTGATGCTAGCATAGGTCACTTAGCTTAATTTAACTGCAACTGCATTATTTTCCCTAAATATAAAACAAATAGATGTAAAATGTCTATAAGTGATTTAGATTGTATTGCATTGTGATTTGTAGTTTTTAAAGACTAAAATTGTCGTTTAATTATTACTTTTTGTTCTGTGAGCGTATGTATTAACAATCTTAATTTGTCTAGCGAAATAAGGAATTAAACAGTTACTATTATTTTTTCTTCCAGGATTGCAAATATAAAATAATTTAAACTAAATAAAAAAATAAAAGTTAAGAACTCAGATTTTTTTCCTAAATTTCATGCTGTGCTGTTCCTTTTTCCTTCTTCCCTTCCTCCTCCTCCTCCTCTGTCTCCTCTTTCTTCTAATAATGCAATCTCCATAAGTTTGAGTTTAGATGAAAATTTTAGAATTTTCACATAATACCTTAAAAAGAGTATGTCAGGCCTCTGAGCCCAAGCCAAGCCATCGCATCCCCTGTGACTTGCACATATATGCCCAGATGGCCTGAAGTAACTGAAGAATCACAAAAGAAGTGAAAAGGCCCTGCCCTGCCTTAACTGATGACATTACACCATTGTGATTTGTTCCTGCCCCACCTTAACTGAGTGATTAACCCTGTGAATTTCCTTCTCCTGGCTCAGAAGCTCCACCACTGAGCACCTTGTGACCCCCGCCCCTGCCCACCAGAGAACAACCCCCTTTGACTGTAATTTTCCATTACCTTCCCAAATCCTATAAAACGGCCCCACCCCATCTCCCTTCGCTGACTCTCTTTTCAGATTCAGCCCACCTGCACCCAGGTGAAATAAACAGCCATGTTGCTCACACAAAGCCTGTTTGGTGGTCTCTTCACACGGACGCACATGAAATTTGGTGCCAAAACCCAGGAAAGCAGAGAAGGGGTAGAGACAGGGAGAGAAGGGGTTGGGGTACTCGCCCCAAAACTCCAGCACCTGTCACGGACTGGGAAGGCAGCCTTCCCTTGGTGTTTAATCATTGCAAGGATGCCTCTCTGATTATTCACCCACGTTTCAAGAGTGTCAGACCACGCAGGGACGCCTGCCTTGGTCCTTCACCCTTAGTGGCCAGTCCTGCTTTTCTGGGGAAGGGGCAAGTACCCCAACCCCTTCTCTCCTTGTCTCTACCCCTTCTCTGCTTTTCTGGGGAAACGGCAAGTATCCCAATCCCTTCTCTCCTTGTCTCTACCCCTTCTCTGCTTTTCTGGGGAAGGGGCAAGTACCCCAACCACTTCTCTCCTTGTCTCTACCCCTTCTCTGCTTTTCTGGGGAAGGGGCAAGTACCCCAACCACTTCTCTCCTTGTCTCTACCCTTTCTCTGCTTTTCTGGGGAAGAGGCAAGTACCCCAATCCCTTCTCTCCTTGTGTCTACCCCTTCTCTGCTTTTCTGGGGAAGGGGCAAGTACCCCTCAACCCCTTCTCCTTCACCCTTAGCGGCAAGTCCCGCTTTTCTAGGGGGCAAGAACCCCCAATCCCTTATTTCTGCACCCCAACCTCTTATCTCTGTGCCCCAATCCCTTATTTCCACACCCCAACCTCTTATCTCTGTGCCCCAATCCCTTATTTCCGTGCCCCAACCCTTTCTCTGCTATTCTGGAGGGCAAGAAACCCCCACCCCTTCTCTGTGTCTCTACTCTTTTCTCTGGGCTTGCCTCCTTCACTATGGGCAAGCTTCCACCTTCCATTCCTCCTTCTTCTCCCTTAGCCTGTATTCTTTTTTTTTTTTTTTTAAATATATATTAAGAAGCTTAGTTTATTCAAAACATCTGCCTGTATTCTTAAGAACTTAAAACCTCTTCAACTCTCACCTGACCTAAAATCTAAGCGTCTTATTTTCTTCTGCAATGCCACTTGACCCCAATACAAACTCGACAGTAGTTCCAAATAGCTGGAAAACGGCACTTTCAATTTTTCCATCCTACAAGATCTAAATAATTCTTGTCGTAAAATGGGCAAATGGTCTGAGGTGCCTGACGTCCAGGCATTCTTTTACACATCAGTCCCTTCCTAGTCTCTGTGCCCAGTACAACTCATCCCAAATCTTCCTTCTTTCCCTCCCGCCTGTCCCCTCAGTCCCAACCCCAAGCGTCGTTGAGTCTTTCTAATCTTCCTTTTCTACAGACCCATCTGACCTCTCCCCTCCTCGCCAGGCTGAGCTAGGTCCCAATTCTTCCTCAGCCTCCACTCCTCCACCCTATAATCTTTTTATCACCTCCCCTCCTCACACCTGGTCTGGCTTACAGTTTCGTTCCGTGACTAGCCCTCCCCCACCTGCCCAGCAATTTCCTCTTAAAAAGGTGGCTGGAACCAAAGGCATAGTCAAGGTTAATGCTCCTTTTTCTTTATCCCAAATCAGATAGTGTTTAGGCTCTTTTTCATCAAATATAAAAACCCAGCCCAGTTCATGGCTCGTTTGGCAGCAACCCTGAGATGCTTTATAGCCCTAGACCCTAAAAGGTCAAAAGGCTGTCTTATTCTCAATATGCTCCCGACATTAAATGAAACTCCAAAAATTAGAATCTGGCCCTCAAACCCCACAACAGGACTTAATTAACCTCACCTTTAAGGTGTACAATAATAAAAAAAAAAGTTGCAATTCCTTGCCTCCCCTGTGAGACAAACCCCAGTCACATCTCCAGCACACAAGAACTTCCAAACGCCTGAACTGCAGCGGCCAGGCGTTCCTCCAGAACCTCCTCCCCCAGGAGCTTGCTACAAGTGCCGGAAATCTGACCACCAGGCCAAGGAATGCCTGCAGCCCAGGATTCCTCCTAAGCCATGTCCCATCTGTGCAGGACCCCACTGGAAATTGGACTGTTCAACTCACCTGGCAGCCACTCCCAGAGCCCCTGGAACTCTGGCCCAAGGCTCTCTGACTGACTCCTTCTCGGCTTAGCAGCTGAAGACTGATGCTGCCCGATCACCTTGAAAGCCCCGTAGACCATCACAGACGCCAAGCTTCGAGTAACTCTCACAGGAGAAGGTAAGTCCATCCCCTTAATCAATATGGAGGCTACCCACTCCACATTACTTTCTTTTCAAGGGCCTGTTTCCCTTGCCTCCGTAACTGTTTTAGGTATTGACGACCAGGCTTCTAAACCTCTTAAAACTCCCCAACTCTGGTGCCATCTTAGACAATACTCTTTTAGCACTCCTTTTAGTTATCCCCACCTGCCCAGTTCCCTTATTAGGCCGAGACACTTTAACTAAATTATCTGCTTCCCTGACTATTCCTGGATTACAGCTGCATCTCATTGCTGCCCTTCTTCCCAATCCAAAGCCTCCTTTGCATCCTCCTCTTGTATTCCCCCACCTTAACCCACAAGTATAAGATACCTCTACTCCTTCCTTGGCAACCGATCATGCACCCCTTACCATCTCATTAAAACCTAATCACCCTTACCCCGCTCAATGCCAATATCCCATCCCACAGCATGCTTTGAAAGGATTAAAGCCTGTTACCACTCGTCTGCTACAGCATGGCCTTTTAAAGCCTATAAACTCTCCTTACAATTCCCCCATTTTACCTGTCCTAAAACCAGACAAGCCTTACAGTTTAGTTCAGGATCTATGCCTTATCAACCAAATTGTTTTGCCTATCCACCCTGTGGTGCCAAACCCATATACTCTCCTATCCTCAATACCTCCCTCCACAATCCATTATTCTGTTCTGGATCTCAAACGTGCTTTCTTTACTGTTCCTTTGCACCGGTCATCCCAGCCTCTCTTCGCTTTCATTTGGACTGACCCTGACATCCATCAGGCTCAGCAAATTACCTGGGCTGTACTGCTGCAAGGCTTCACAGACAGCCCCCATTACTTCAGTCAATCCCAAATTTCATCCTCATCTGTTACCTATCTCAGCATAATTCTCATAAAAACACACGTGCTCTCCCTGCTGATCGTGTCCGATTAATCTCCCAAACCTCAATCCCTTACAAAACAACAACTCCTTTCCTTCCTAGGCATGGTTAGTGTGGTCAGAATTCTTACACAAGAACCAGGACTGCACCCTGTAGCCTTTCTGTCCAAACAACTTGACCTTACTGTTTTAGCCTAGCCCTCATGTCTGCGTGCAGCAGCTGCCACTGCTTTAATACTTTTAAAGGCCCTCAAAATCACAAACTATGCTCAACTCACTCTCTACATTTCTCATAACTTCCAAAATCTATTTTCTTCCTCATACCTGACGCATATACTTTCTGCTCCCTGGCTCCTTCAGCTGTACTCACTCTTCATTAAGTCCCACAATTACCATTGTTCCTGGCCCGGACTTCAATCCAGCTTCCCACATTATTCCTGATACCACACCTGACCTCCATGACTGCATCTCTCTGATCCACCTGGTGTTCATCCCATTTCCCCACATTTCCTTCTTCCCTGTTTCTCACCCTGATCACGCTTGATTTATTGATGGCAGTTCCACCAGGCCTAATCGCCACACACCAGCAAAGGCAGGCTATGCTATAGTACAAGCCACTAGCCCGCCTCTTAGAACCTCTCATTTCCTTTCCATCGTGGAAATCTATCCTCAAGGAAATAACTTCTCAGTGTTCCATCTGCTATTCTATCTGCTATTCTACTTCTCCTCAAGGATTATTCAGGCCCCCTCCATTCCCTACACATCAAGCTCGAAGATTTGCACCCGCCCAGGACTGGCAAATTAGCTTTACTCAACATGCCCTGAGTCACAAAAACTAAAATACCTCTTGGTCTAGGTAGACACTTTCACCAGATAGGTAGAGGCCTTTCCTACAGGGTCTGAGAAGGCCACCACAGTCATTTCTTCCCTTCTGTCAGACATAATTCCTCAGTTTAGCCTTCCCACCTCTATACAGTCTGATAACAGACCAGCCTTTATTAGTCAAATCAGCCAAGCATTTTTTCAGGGTTTTAGTATTCAGTGACAGACTAATGGTCTATTAAAAACACACCTCACCAAGCTCAGCCACCAACTTAAAAAGGACTGGACAATACGTTTACCACTTTCCCTTCTCAGAAGTCAGACCTGTCCCCAGAATGCTGCAAGGTACAGCCCATTTAAGCTCCTGTATAGATGCTCCTTTTTATTAGGCCCCAGTCTCATTCCCAGACACCGGACCGACTTAGACTGTGCCCCCAAAAAAACTTGTCATCCCTACTATTTTCTATCTAGTCATACTCCTATTCTCCGTTCTCAACTACTCATACATGCCCTGCTCTTGTTTACACTGCCAGTTCACACTGTTTCTCCAAGCCATCACAGCTGATATCTCCTGGTGCTATCCCCAAACCGCCACTCTTAACTCTTGAAGTAAATAAACGATCTTTGCTGGCAGGACTATGCTGAATCTCCTTAGGCACTCTCTAATCAGATGTCCTAGGTCCTCCCAATTCTTAGACCTTTTATACTTGTTTTTCTCCTTCTCTTATTCCATTTAGTTTTTCAATTCATACAAAACCGTATCCAGGCCATCACCGATAATTCTAAATGACAAATGTTTCTTCTAACAACCCCACAATATCAACCCTTTCCACAAAATCTTCCTTCAGCTTAATCTCTCCCACTCTAGGTTCCCACACTGCCCCTAATCCCGCTTGAAGCAGCCCTGAGAAACATCGTCCATTCTCTCTCCATACCACACCCCAAAAATTTTCGCCACCCCAAGACTTCAACACTATTTTATTTTTCTTATTAATATAAGAAGGCAGGAATGTCAGGCCTCTGAGCCCAAGCCAAGCCATCACATCCCCTGTGACTTGCACATATACGCCCAGATGGCCTGAAGTAACTGAAGAATCACAAAAGAAGTGAAAAGGCCCTGCTCCGCCTTAACTGATGACATTTCACCATTGTGATTTGTTTCTGCCCCACCTTAACTGAGTGATTAACCCTGTGAATTTCCTTCTCCAGGCTCAGAAGCTCCGCCACTGAGCACCTTGTGACCCCCGCCCCTGCCCACCAGAGAACAACCCCCTTTGACTGTAATTTTCCATTACCTTCCAAATCCCATAAACTGCCCCACCCCTATCTCCCTTCGCTGACTCTTTTCGGACTCTGCCCACCTGCACCCAGGTGAAATAAACAGCCATGTTGCTCACACAAAGCCTGTTTGGTGGTCTCTTCACACGGACGTGCATGAAAGAGTATTTTTCCTTTTTTTCAAAATAAATAGTAATCTACTAATTAAACTCAGTATTTCATGACCTATTAATTCAGCAGTTATTATAATCCATCTTTAATTGGATTAGCTATAATTACAATTAAATGGTTCCCTGAATCTTAAAAGGTTAAATACAAGTCATTTTCCATTTAAGACTTAAATATGAATTGATAATGATAAGAAAAGAAAGAGATATCATCCTAAGGTTAATTGCTAAGTATTTTCCCCTATTTTCAGATTCAGCTTCCTTATCGCTTGCCTTTTTATGATTCATAAAATCTCAACTCTACGACATACTGTCCAAATACATGGTATCATTTTTTTATAATTCTTAAATTAGCACTTGCCTGTATTTTAGTGTAGAATAAAATAATTCTTTTCCTGTATTAGGTGATGTTTCCATTTAAATTGAGTGTATGGTAGTATTACCAAGAGGAGAAAAGAAATATTGAAGACCTTTATGACCAAAACATAGGTAGATTTATCATTCTTTGCCGATTATTTCTTCTCTTTTTTTCTCATTCCTTCCCTTCTTCCTCTCTTTCTCCTCCATCTCCCCGCTCTCTCTCTCCTTTCCCTCTCTCTCACCACACACATTTATGCCTTTTTTTAAACATTAAGTTTCATAAATTAATATTTGACACCTGTTTCCCTTTGGAAATAAGTCATGAACAACTAACTAAAGATAAACAACTAACTTTAGATTTATCAAAAGAACATTATTCTCCAGGGGCCTTTCATCTAAAAGATAACACATTGTTGTGTTAAATCACTAAGTTCAAATAATTTGGCAGGTATAATCTACTTAGGCACTTTGAAATTAACTACATCATTTGAGAAAATTTTAGGAGGGGGACAAGGAAAGAGAAGAAATGATTAAATGAATTTTTACAGCATCATATTTACTTCCATTCAACAGATACTGTTAAGGATGAAGGATATATCCATGTCCCTTTTTAACAGAGGGATAAGTCCCTAATCGCATATTGTAAGAAATGGTGTGTAATCAGGCACATCAAGCATAACTTTCTGTGCTCCTTTGGTGCTTACCAGAGGGAGAGGAGGCAAGATGAATGACACCTAACTAAGTTACATTAAAAAGGATTCGTGAGGGTGGGGTACCCCAGAGATGTGAAGTAAAAGATTTTAACAGCGGAAGTGAAGGTAAATGGCATGCCGAAAGGATGGAAGAGAATGAAAAAAGGCCTGGGGCAGAAAAGTCCAGGGCACAACACACATTCCCATCCTATTGAATTGGAGAGTGCGCTACAAATAGGCAGTCATGAAATGAAAGTGTGGAGAGGATGGCTGAAGTAACATTACAGAGAGCCTCATATGCCAGTGTGAGGAGTTAAAAATGTTAAAAATCAGCAGAGTTTCCAGCAAGGAAATGCTATTATTAGGGCTGTATTTTAGGTCAACTTACAGAAGAATAGATCAGAGTGAGAGGAGTTTGGGAGCAAGGAGAGCAGGCATAGGTGGTTGGCAAGACCAATAGTGGAGAGGGTGCCAAGAAGTTCTCAGGTGAAACAATCTTGAATGAGTCAGACTATAGGAAAGGCCTCAGATATCTGCATACCTATTACACTAAGCCTGAGTAAAATATATCTATGTCTCTATATTTATATATATATAATATATGTAATATATATAAATATATATAAATACATATATATTTTGAGATGGAGTCTCACTCTGTGACCCATGCTGGAGTGCAGTGGTGTGATCTAGGCTCACCGCAACCTCCACCCCCAGAGTTCAAGCTATTCTCCTGCCTCAGACTCCTGAGGCACTCCTGTAATCCCCTCCTGGGATTACAGACATGGGCCACCACACCCAGCTAGTCTTTGTATTTTTAGTAGAGACGGGGTTTCAGCATACTGGCCAGGCTGGTCTCAAACTCCTGACCCCAGGTGATCTGCCTGCCTTGGCCTCCCAAAGTGCTGGGATTACAGGCGCGAGACACTGCGCCTGGCCTCCTGAGTAATATATTTTTGAAACACTGGCAACTTAACATTAGAAGTTCAATATCTTACAGTTACTACAATGTGTTAGGATGCAACTGTGTAATATAGAAGACTCTGTTCAAAAGAAGCATGTCCATAGAAAAGGCAAGAATACTGCATGTATGGTATATGTGCATCTGCTTAGAAAATTGTGACATTGGTACAGATATCTGAGCCAACATAAGTGGCTAAGGGATAATACATTGCATTGCTTCCCACTCAGAATGTAGGGATGATGCTTTACAACAGTGCTTCTCAAACTTTAGTGAGAAGGAGAATTATCTCAAGGACTTGCTAACACACAGATTGCTGAGACCCACCTCCAAAGCTTCTCACCCCGTAGGTCCGGTCTGAGGCCCTGAATTTACTTTTCTAATAAGTACACATATGATGCTGATGTTGCATTACACAAATCATAAAGTGGTGAAAGTAGCAATTTCGGGGAAATTTCAACCACCTGGGCATGTAACTAGACAGCTCTTTCTCCTAATAGAAAGCATTTGAAATTATTGTGCTATCTTGATGAAACAGCATTCCTCAGATTGAAGACAGAACAAGGAAGGGAGTTTCTCATTCTGAAGTTTCTATTCTTGATTTAATCTTTAGCAGCAAAGAGGAGCTTATTCCAGAATCTGAAATAATGGAAACTTTTAGAGAAAGCATCCATGACATTTTAGAGGTCAAGAAAGGCTACTAAAAGTACACCTTAGGTTTTAGGTAATTCCATTGAAAAACAATTTAAGAATCAACAGCTATTATTGTCTCCCTGGGAGGTTCAATGGGCAGAAAATATAAAGGAGATGGAAAGTAAAAATTGAAAATCTGGTAATACAATCACAAATGATATCGATGAGAAAAATAAAGAATCTGTATCCAAGGAAACCATCATAGTTGCTTAGGGCTCTCTTTCTGATGAGCTCTGATTTAAACAAAACGTGTACAAAATATGAAGGGAAGAACATATGACCAAGGTTGAATACAAAAGAGAAACAATAATCTTTAAGAAAAGGACCAAGTGGCTGAAATTGTCACTTCTTACCTTTACTAAGGGACATTAAAGAAGTCTTCGCATAAAATATGTGCATATGTGATATAAATACTGTTTTTGAAGTAAACGAGACTTTAAAAGTGATGAATATAATCATTGCTTGGGAACAATTATATACTGTTAAATGTGGTAAAATGGTGGTTTGCTTTTATTTCTCTCCACTGGGAAAATTATTTTCACATTAGGAAGGACAGCACCATCAAGAGGTAATTGAAGCACAAAATAAAAGCAAAGATTATGAGAGCATTTTGTCTCTTTAAATGAATGTAGCAGTCCAAACACTGATGAATTACATTTGAAAGGTGAAACAAATCATTCTGGGTAATCACTGGGAAACGATGGTGAACAGAGTAAATTCCACAATATCAGAGATGAACAAATGACCAATTTTCAAAAATGGACAAAAGTCAAAGTATAGAATCCAAAGATTTTTGAGACTGTTATTCAACCCTGGACAATTTCATAAAGTTTTGCCAAACTGGTAGTTTGGAACTTCTAGTAAGTGGTGAGCATGCTGCATGCCAAGCGAATCTCATTATTTCATGAGGTCTATCATTATATAAATCAGACACTTAAAAAATGCTCATGCTGCTCCCTTTAACTATGATGGAGAATGTGGGATGAATGCTACAATCTTTAATGAATTTGTAGCTATAGAAGAGCCCTACTTTAGGGATTCTAATTGTAAATCCATAGGAAGGAGTCTAGAGAGGTAGCTTTCATCCTTGGCTCTGCTCCATTCAGTTCAACACTTTTTTTCTTTTTTCAGCAATGTCTTAGCTGAAAACTAAATGGCTTCCTTATCAACAAGGTAGTTGACTCAAAGCTAGAAAAAACTGACTACTCTCTTTGACACCAGACACAGAATTTTAAATGATTTTGACAGGTTAAAGGGATGAGGCAAAGCCAGCATAATGAAATTTAACTGGGATAAGGGATGAGACAATATCAAAATAATAAAATTTAACTGAGATAAATGAGAAATCTTAGATTTGTGTTGAGATGACAATTATACACGTTGAGGACAGAAGATGTTTTCTTGACAGCAATTTGTTTGACAAGAACATGGGAGTTTTAATCGAGCTTTATAAACTTTACTGAGATAACATGTGGAGGGTCCTTATGGTGCCTGGCAGATACAGGCACTCATTAAATCATTATTTGTTGAAGCTCACTATGAGCTAACCACATAATCTGGCTGCTAAAGTTGTAGGCTGAATTATAGGAATGTGGTGTCTGCACCAAGGGAGATAATATTTCTACCACATTCTGTACTGGTCAGATCATTCACACAGTATTCTGCTCAGTTCTGGGTTCCACATTGAAAGAAATAGACTGATAAGAATGAGCAGCATTTAAAAAGAGGATGACCAGAATGGAGCCATATAAAAAAAAACACAACGTGGGGGTGAAAGGTCGGTGAGGTTCACCATGAGAAGAGAATGCTGAGGGTGAGCACCGTATCAACATTTCAAGGATTGGCATGTAGAAGAAAAAAAAATAGTACTCCAATTCCACAGGCAGAGGTAAGAGTGAAGTGGAAAGAATATTTCAGCTCAAAACAAGAAAGAATTTTCTAATAATTTCAATTTTTCAACAAGGAAAAACACCATGTCATGAAGTCATGAGCTTGCACGTGTTTTAGCCACAGGCAGGACAGGGGGAATGATGTAGAGTTGATTTCTGAATAGGGCAGGAAGCTGGTCAATGGCTCCTATAGTTTCGGCCAAGTTAATTCAGTAACTATTTATGGAGCATTTACTATGTGAAAAGCAATTTCCCCCTTTCTGGGTATACAAAAGTGAGTGGGATGGAGTCTTTATCTTAAACATGCTTATGATCTTATAATGGAGCTAAGGTATGTACTCCATTAATTTTAAGGCTCAAAACTTATAGGTATGTCCTCTAAGAACCGAGAGGGTCCTGGAACAAGAGAAGGTGAAGGATCTTAGAACTGTAGGAATATTCTAAGCATATTGGCCAGGTGCGGTGGCTCAGGGCTATAATCCCAGCACTTTGGGAGGCTGAGGCAGGTGGATCAGTTGAGGTCAGGAGTTCGAGACCAGCCTGGCCAACATGGTGTAATCCTGTCTCTACTAAAAATACAAAAATCAGCCGGGCATGGTGGTGCGTGCCTGTAATCCCAGTTACTCCAGAGGCTGAAGAAGTAGAATCGCTTGAACCCAGAAGTCGGAGGTTGCAGTGAGCTGAGATTGTGCCACTGCACTCCAGGCTGGGTGACAGAGTGAGACTCCATCTCAAAAAAGAAAAAAAAAAAAAAAGAAGTGTAGAAGTATTTCATAGAGCTAGGCCTCAAACATGCATTTGACTTTTATTATTATTTAGTAAAATAATTCCAGGTAGATGGGAACATTGTAACAAAGCTACTAAGCCAAGAGAACCCTGAACAGAAAGTTGTTTAGTTTGGATAAAACACAATGGTAAAGAGGAAGCATGAAAGAGAGGGCTTTGAAAGCTATGCCCCATCTTTAGAGGCAGGAAGGATCCACAGCACATGTTGGAGTGTGAAATTACCATGATTGAATTTATGTTTTAGGAACTGGCATAAGTGGATAAGTTGGACAAAACAGGTGTATTAGAAAGAAGGTGACCAAAATCGAAACAACTAAGGATATTTGTATTTATTACCAACTGTCTATATTCCAGGGCACTAGGTTGAGGCTCTTTACAAATAACATCTCCTTCAATCCTCCTAGGCTTATATGGGAAAATTTAACTAAAAAAAGATATAGAATAAAGTATATATTATCACATTATGATAATATATGCCACTGTATCACACTGTAATTTTCAGTGTGATAAAGACTTTACAGAAAAAATAAGAAAATAATCCACTAGAATATTTTTTAAAGACCCTCTTTGGGAAGTCAAAGAGGGAATGAAAGAGCTTGATGTGTGTTTTCATTATATCTAGGATCAAAATGAGATCTTATTTTAAAATGTAGTTTGTAAATTCTTAGCACTCTGTGAATGTTAGGTATCATAAGTTTGTTACATGTAGATTTAAATCTTGGATTCTCCTAGAAGCAAAGAACTCAATCTGGCATACTGAGGTGACTTTGGTGAATAAATTAGTTCTCAGTGGGCCAAATGTAGTGCCTTTTGGTTCGAAGATCTGGTATATTTTTCAACATTGAAGATGACACCATTTTTTTTTTCTTATTCTAAACCCATGAAGGAGTACATATACATCAATCTTTATAAAAAAGATACACAAATTTCTCGTTGTTATAGATGCTAAAATTTTATCTGAAGATTGGCAAATGATGGCAGTAGCAATTACCAAATTCTTTTACTGGAGGCTATGTAAAATTCTCTTGTGAACCATAAAGAAGTGTTAACTAAAAATATCCATGTCCTGGAATGCAGGTACTGATAGGAAGGTTTTATTAGGTTGGTACCTGGGATCTATGAAATGCAGACTATACCTACAGATTGAAGAAGCTATCATTTATTAAAAGCTACCACTGATCTAACACAGTGGACTGCTTCATATTTATACACCTGTGAATAAGGAAATGTAATAAGATTCCAACCAACAAATCCCTAATTGATCAGTTTTTAGCCTGCTTATGAAGGACAACTCTACATAAAGCCCTACAAAAAGATCCCAAACTAGTTGCTGATAGTAGTTCTTTTGTGTTCCACTAGATGATTAAACATATTACTTGCCCACATTTAAAAATTAGGAGGCTTTGCAGAAAAATATTTCATGGAAACATGTTCAGCTTCCCATGAAAAATCAGATATAGCATGTATGGATTCAAATTCATGCAGGACAACTATTAGAGAAATTAACTTGCTGCTGCTCATTTAGACAAAGCATGAGCTCTTTAGTCTATGTAAAACTCAACAGCCCCTACTAGTCCTGAATTTTTTTTAACAACTATATTGTTCACTTATTGGCCTGATCTATTTATCTAATCTAACCTTGATCTGTTTATCTAATTTAGTGTTAGCAGAAGAACTGGGCATTTGAAAGCTGCTCAGATTCTACCGTGAAAGAGTGGTCCACAGCTCAGCACTATAGCAAATTTGACACACCAATTGCTTCTGGTGTATGTGGGCTATTGCATCCTCTTTGATTAATTTTTCTCCTAATAAAAAGTGCAAAAACTAACAAAAGTCAGCCTTCTATATTTATAAATTATTTATTTATTTATGCAAACCCATATGAAAAAATTAAATTCCTCAGTGAGTAACTATAATTGTATTTGTTGTGAACTTCCATGACAGAATTTGCCTAATTTACATATATTGCAAATTTGGTATTTATTCATTTTTTTAATATCATGGATGGCTAGACAGTCACATAATAAATATGCTTTTACCTTGCATCAGTTGAACTTCAAGAAAAATTAATTACATTCATCATTTCCTGATTTCTTTCTTTCTGTAATTTGAGTATCCCCATGACAACCACACATTTTCGTTAACTTCTGAGTAGTAGAGGCACCTTCCTGGAGCATTCTCTGTATTTATCAGGTGGTTTATTTGAAGGATATAAGACCTGTACTCTCTTCTCAGTGATTTTTTTTAATAGTTACTTTTAATTTAGAATGTAAAATCTTTTGCACATACAGCGGTTTATTTTTGCCTGACTTTTTACTTCATAATGTCATGCTCTTAGGCCAGTCTTTATTCCATTTAACCATTTATTAGCTATGTGTTCATTCACACGAGTGGTTACATTAAAAAAAAACACTGCAAGTATTACTGGGTTATTTTAAAACTGTGGTGGATATCAAAACACTTACAAAATCATAAGTCTTCAGTTATGTGGTAAGAAAAACATAATTTCCAATTTTTGAAATCTGCGTTCAAGTACTTGAAAGACAACAAGGAGAACTTATTCCTAAGAGCCCACAGTCCTTCCCACATTGTCGCCATCACCATCACTCTCCCCATTTTCTGATTTCATTTCTCAAATATCACCTGTGAAATTTTTACCTCCTTTTTCTTTATTTTAAGGATTAGTATGAAAGATTAATTTTTCCTCATTGTCAAGGGCATAATATTGGAGAACAGGTAAATAGATTTATCTGATGCTTTAAAAATTTTGATTCTACTGCTTTTCATCTTCTAGTCTCATCCAGACTCATACTCATCCCATACCCATCTCTAAGTATCACACTCTATTTGTCCAATAATGTTAGAGCAGAGATAGGAGCCATCTTTAGCAATTTTAGCTTACCTAGCCCTTATCCAGCAATATTTTTACTGAATTGTCTAACTTTATTCTGTCCTTTATTTTGTAGGCAACCATAGAATTGGCTAAATTAATGTGTGTGCAAGTACGTTTTAACATTCATCTGATAGTACTTTAAATCTTGTTCCTGAATGAGCAAAAGCAAATGACAAAAGGTTAAATAACTTATTTAAATGTAATAACAACAAGTGCAGGGTTGTTTGGCTTGTATTCAGTTTTTTATGTTACCTTCTTCAAACAGAAGATAATGTTCCTGTACATGCTGAGAACAGGTGATTTAACATACAAAGTTATAGTCACTAGTGGGATCATATCTAACTTGACTTTGTAGACTTCGACTCTTCTGATAAAATGATTACAGTGATTAAAGGCCAAATCATAACTAATTTAATGTAAGATTTGGGAGTTTTCTAAAATTTTCAAAAAAATACAAATTTGGGAGATTTTTGAGTAAACATTATTTGTTGATATACTTGAAACAAATAGGTATTTTATTCTGAGATATTTTTCCATTTTGGGGAAAACTGAACATACATTTTTAACAGAAAAACAAAATTTTCTAAGGATGTAAATATGCATATTATATAGTGCTAGTCCTAGTACACAAGGAACTCTAAATTATATAACAATATCTTACATTATTAATTACTTAACATTAACTTTATTAAGTACAAGAAATTTGATTTTGATTTCTTTGAAAAGTAACTAATTTTGCAACATTATCATTAGAAAATACATATGTTTATAAAATTCTGATTATGTATTCTATAAATTCAGTAATGAATGTCATGAATCTTCATTGTATATAAGAACTTTTAAATATGTGTACATTTCTTTTTACAGCAATTCCTCAGCAGTAGCATTTTTAAAAGTCTATATTATGCTAGGAATCAGAGATTTTAATTAATACAATGTAACATTTTGAAAGTATGTCCACTACATGATAAAAAAAAATGACAAAGCATTCATCTTAAATAATCTTTTGGGGATGGCTCTTCTGTATAACGGAAAAAACATAAGTAAATTTCTGTGTGAGAAGAACAGAGTCGTGGCTAAGGTCATAGATTCTAGACACAGATTACTCACTTCAAATACTGTACTGACAACTTACTAGGCACGCAGTCTTGGGAAAGTTATTTAACTTCTCTGTGCCTCAGTTTTCATCGGTATATTTTAGGGTTGCCACAATGATTCAATGTTTTATTCTACTTATAGAACTTAGAATAGTGAGCAACATCTTGTAAGCACCATATAAACTTGTTCTTACCATGTCAATGTGGCACTTCCAGAAGCTGAAGCCCTTTTGAAGGCAGAAAAAGAAAAAAAACTGAAAAGCAACTTAGTTGCTTCAGTGAACTGATTAACTAAGCATATCACACTCAAATGTTAGCAGGTAAGGAAATAGAGCACGTTTACTCCTGTGTTTACTATCACAAGACATACAGGAGAATCACCTTATGCAGGCAGGATAAAAAAGACCATAAAAATATTCACAAAAATATAAATATCACAAAAGACAAAATAACTGACATCCTGCCACCATGCTAGGTTCCATCTCTATGACAACTGCAGAAAATTTTTAAAAAGTCTTTCTAGTTAGGAGAAAATGAATTATTCTCAGAACATAGGCTACTGGCCAATAAAAACATTGTGGAAAAAGAACTGACAGAAACTCCAGGTTTGATTTTTAAAGAGTTCCTCTGACATTTGATTTATTTTAAATATTGGGCTAGATTAAAATATGCCAGGAAATGGGTGTGGAGGGGAGGAAGAGATCTGAGACTAGAAAAATTAATGACCTAAAAATATTGTAATTAATTTTTCACGTTGGCTTTCTTTAAGTGATAATTATTTTAGATTTTTAGAGTCTAATGACAGCATTTTCCCTAAAGCCCAATTTGCAAGCTCTTCTCCCTGAGTGCCTGCTTAGTCATCAGCTTAGTCATGTGAACTGCTACATTTCTGATTCATTGAGAGAAAGTGAATATCCTATTTTCTGAATTTGTAAGCTTTACAGAGGCCCATAGAAACAGCCTATAATTTGTGTGTGTGTGTGTGTGTGTGTGTGTGTGTAAATTATTCTCCAATTGTACATTTTCTAACGACTCTTTTAAATCTAAAAAAAGAAAAAATATATTCCAACAAACCGTACATAAAAATACTGGCCAGAGAAACTTGCATAAGAGCACCCAGAGACACATTCATGGCTTAGTGATTACACTCTTGAACAATTTTTCCCATTTATAGGCTTACAGCGTAAGCTAAGCAATACTGGTTGCCTATGAGTCTGCAGGGGAATTTTTTATTTGGAAAGTTCAAAGGAAAAATTGTAACTATAATAAAGAAAACATAAACATTTCAGTTTTAGTTTTCAAGACTTCATACACAGCTTTTATTTTTAACCATAGTAATACATTAAAAGGCATAATTAAAATACTCAATCTATAAATAGATGACAACTGCACTTTACTTTAGCCTTCTGCTTTCTTGGGTCACTCTACTTTTTAAGTGGCTTTTAAGACTCCCCTTTCCAGAATTATTGATATGAGTAGTCATAGGAAGAATCAGGAACTCTTGTAGATATATTGAAAATACGGACTAGCATCTACTAGTTAAACTAAAGATTAAATCACAGTGGGTATACATAAATTCAGATAGACACAGTGAGCTAGAAGTAGCAGACAGTAGTCCACTTATAATGATAAACAATACACTTCAGTTATCTTCCTTTATGTTTTCTTTTCTTTAATTATACTTTAAGTTTTAGGGTACATGTGCACAACGTGCAGGTTTGTTACATATGTATACATGTGCCATGTTGGTGTGTTGCACCCATTAACTCGTCATTTAACATTAGGTGTATCTCCTAATGCTATCCCCCCCCTCCCCCCACCCCACAACCGGCACCGGTGTGTTATGTTCCCCTTCCTGTGTCCAAGTGTTCTCATTGTTCAATTCCCACCTATGAATGAGAACATGCGGTGTTTGGTTTTTTGTCCTTGTGACAGTTTGCTGAGAATGATGGTTTCCATTTTCAACAAACATTAAAAAAATTAATACCCAATTGTGCTACATCTACTTGCAATTTCAACTAACCCTTTCATCTTACTATAATCAACCCCAAACATTTGATTGGGGCCCAGTGGAAGCATTTACTTGACTTTCAACATGACAGCCATTAGCCATTGGATGGCTATGATTTTTCATGCAGCAAGCAGTTTGCTTTATTTTTCCCTTATATCCCCAAGGTACAAATAAATAGATACAGTAGTGTATTAACGTCTGTTTTACAAAACTGCTTCAGTTGTGATATACATTTTTAATATAATAAACTGACTGCATTATGATGAACAATTCTAGAATGAATAAACTCATAAAAATTCATTGGTAATGCCTGTTCCTCAATTAAGGAAAGTCTGTCTATTGAGCTTAGGAGAATTGCTTGTAATGAGTGGAAAGCTCAATCATGTTTCCCACAATCACTGCAGCTAATGCTTACATTTAGGTTGCACAGAGTATCAATTTGGGCTATATTTCAAGGACAAGCTCCACTAACCTTTCTGCTCTTTTCCTCAGCAGTGATACACTGGCTCACTCAAAAAGAAAAAGCCTGGTTTTTAAGATCCTGTTACTAGTCCATTTGGAAAAGCAGCAGTGTTGTTTGTTCAAATATAACATGCATTTTGAAGAGAAAGTGCTGGATCTGAAAGGTTTCATATTTTCCACAATAATATGAATATCACAGAAGGGAAAGGCAAGGTTTTCAGAAATTATAATGATACACTTGATCGACAGTCCATGGAGAAAGTTGAGATTTCTGTTCCCCTAGGTTTGCATTCCTCTTCCTTGTCCTTCTTTCCACACTTGACATGCTACAGAATTTTGACAACTGAAGAACATCTCTGGAGTACTTATTACTTTGCTTGTGAACTCCTTGGCCTAAGTAGGGCTGTGTGATATGTCATTGACTATCAGAAGGCCCTTAAACAGACAGTTTACTCTTCGTTAATATTGAAGAATGCTACAGTGAGTGATCTGAGGAAGTCCAAGTGGCCAAAGGACACATTTTAAATTTGTTTTGTTCCAAGGCATTACACAGTAAAAGCATAGTGCAAAATTAATCTGGCCGGCAGGAGAGTGCAGGTTACACAAAGCATCTGCTAGCTGCCTCTGGAATAAAAACACTGCATTTGTCTAGACTTTATTTATGATTCATTTTTGGCATAACTAGTTGTTACTGCTGAAAGCCAAATTATAGCAGCCTTGTGTAACAGATTACCTCAAAAGAAGACAAATTCTAAAGTGGAATTTTTTTTTAAATTTTTAAACAAATGTATTTTTAGACTATCTTCTGTGTCCAGGAGGTCCCTAAGTCCCACAGCATTTTCAGCATTTTTAGAATGACAAGAAAACCACAAAGAGAGGCAAGAAGAAACAAGAGAATGGCTTATCTTTTCCCCATTTCCCTCAGTCACAACCTACACTTAGTAACTACAATATTCAGGCCTTTAATTTTGCATTCAACTGCTGTTCATTGTCTGATAGGTTTTGTTGGATTGGGAAGTCGGATGGTTCATGCCTAGGGCCTCAAGAGGAAGGGAGCTGCGTCCCTCAGAATGACGTTCAGTGAAAGCTTTCTCTAGAAGCACTTGGTAGTCTGATGAGTGTATTTCAGCTTCACAGCAACATGTTTTCTTTTGCTATTTCATTTGCCCAAAAAGCAAGCAGTGCTCTTCTGCCTCCAAAAATATGTACGAGTGGGTGTGTACACAAGAATGAGAGAGACAAGCGTAGTGAGGGGGGAGGAAGAAGGAATTGAAAAAATAGCTCCAATTATGCTTTTTCTATTCTTCAAATTTCATTTGGATCTCTTCTGTAGGAGAGCAGTGCTGATTAAAGACTTCTGGGGGATTTTTAATATTTGAAGCAATGGAGCTTTGAACTCAGAACATGGAAACAGAATATTAGATGTACATTTAATAGAAAAGCTGCCTTAAATATGAAGTTCAGAGTATAAACTTAGTTTGTGAATTTTTTCGCACTTACACTATGCACAGGAGCTCTAAATTAAAGCTTATGGTAATGATAGTAATGGTTATACTACTGTCTGCCTTAAGAACAGTAAATAACCTGTGATGAAATATATTGGAGTCACACATTCTAAAGAGAGAAGAGTATAATAAGAAGTCTATCTTACACGTACCATTACATATTTTCATACAATTTATTGATGAAGGGATTGACTTGTTTATTGTTAAACACACAATTCCACGAAGGCAAAATATTATGTAACTTCCTGGCTAACTTTCAACTATAATAATTTAATATCTCAGTAACTTTATTAAGTACAACTTCTATCTAACATTAGTTTAGAAGGCCCATTATACAGCAATTCTTTGTAAGGCTCTGGAAACCAATGTTTTGTTGCCAGGCACTATTTAGAACTGATATTAATAAGTTCCACTTGTGATTTTTGAGACATATCTTGTTCATTTATATACATCATTTTAAAATTAATTAAAATATAACTAACAAGTGAACAAATAAAACACACAAGATGTTTTAGATTTTTTAAATTTGTATTTTTCCTCAATGGAAACTTAGTTACCATATTCCTCTAAAAAAAAATACAAACAAGGCTAGTGACACACAAGAATTGTTATTAACATAATCAGGCTGACGTTGACAAAAGAACAAAAGGAAACTGTGAGTAGCCAGATGTCAGCCATGCCCCTAACAATATGGGCCAGTGTGGGGTGTTTCACAATTCAGTTGTATTAAGCCTTGATCTACAATCTTGGAGAAACATTCACCTGCTCAGCCCAACGCTGTCCAGTTGAATGCTTTTTACAATGTTAAGAAACAAACCTAAGGAACAGAAACTAAAATCAGGGATGTTTTTGGTAGATGCTTTAGTGCAGAACTCTGCAGTAATGCATAGAACAGGTGCATCCAGGCCCTGCACTACATCCTGTGTTCTTTATTCTACTATCAGTTCTCTTCTGGTTTGGGTTACTTTTCCTAAAGTGTCTCATACTGAAGGCATCAAGAGTGCTTCCAAAGCACATACTCCTAGGTACAAGGAGAGGACACTTCATGTTTTTTTTTTTTTTTTTTACATTCAGTTCTAACTTCTCAGGGAACAAATGGAGGATGGGAGCCAGAATTTCCACCCTATTACATTTCTCCTCCCAGCCTCTTCTTTGTCTTTGAAAAGTTTGAGTTTAGCATGTCAAGTTTACATTTTCATTCTCTGTCGTTGGAGATGAGGTGGGTCACACATTTCCTATGAGTTTTTCTCCCTTAGAAAGGATTCATTACTTTGGTTCTGTGTCCCCACTCAAATCTCATCTCGAATTGTAATCCCTATAATCCCCATGTGTTGAGGGAGGTACCATATGGGAAGTGATTGGATCATGGGGGCATTTTCCCCCATGCTGTTCTCGAAATAGTGAGTGAGTTCTCATAAGATCTGATGGTTTTATAAGGCAGTTTTCCTTAATCTTGTTCACTATCTCTCACCTGTTACCATGTAAGACATGCCTCTTCCCCTTCCGCCATGATTGTAAGTTTCCTGAGGCCTCCCCAGCCATGAGGAACAGTGAGTTAATTAAACCTCTTTTATTTATAAATTACCCTGTCTCAAGTATGTCTTTATAGCAGTGTGAAAACAAACTAATACACTTGGTTAAGAACATGGGCATCAGTAACTTTTTAAAAACTCTCCACATAATTCTAATATCTAGTAACTTTTGAGAACCATTGGTCTGCTACTGTTTTAAGATGATCACCATGGCTGTATTACGTATAACTGTTTAGAAAAATCAAGAGTTACATTTTCACGTGTTCATTTGGAGATGTCTGAACCTGAATCTGAGAGCAACTATGTTGATGAATAAACTCTAAGGGAAAATTGGGAAAGACGAGTTTGCTTTTGCTTGTTTATTTGTTTGTTTTTTAATTAGTGACTGTCAAGAGCGTGACGGTTAGAATTTTGAGGTAAATTTCCAAGTTTAGTCCCCCAGACTAGAAGTGCAAACAGAAACCAGAGAAGTAAATTGTTCTCAGACTTTTCTCTGACACTTAGAAGGGCCACCCTGCAAGGACTATCATGAGAGAGTCTAACATGATGGGAAGAAGACATTCTCAACATTTTTGCAGAGGAGTTTTAGTGATGAGATGTTTAAATAGTCTCATCTTGGGAGAGCCTACAGGTGGCAACGTAAGTGGGTTGTGATTGCATTACTAGTGGGCATGCACCTGGCTAACTGAGCAATATGACAAAAGAGAGTTGGGCTCCAGGGGAGGAAAATGGCAGATGTTCCATGTTGGCTAAGGGTAATTGTTCAGGAACCTTGTGAGTCATGTCCTTAGGGGCTTCTAGAGTGGTTGGGGAAGTGTTCAGAGAGGAAGAGGGCTTGAGGTCCCATAACAGCAATTATGAGGTGGTAATCCGGAGATGAATGTGTTACCCACAAAAGAATAATGCATTCATGCGTAACCAAGAACTGAGTGCACAAGGATGGCTGCCAATTTTTATCTCATGCATAATTCAAGTAATCCATACTGTCCAGCTGAGAACAACACTGGTGTGACTGTGGGTGACAGTGAAGGCTTGTCTTTTGTATTGTAAATATTATATTAAATGCAAGGTTTGAATCCAGATAGGAAAATCAGTCATAGGAACTCTTCATCCCCATATCTATATGGTTTTCAATTCACTTAATCAGAGATTTCTCTTTAGCTTGTTTCATAGGCACTAAAATTACCTAATATGATTGCTGTTGTAATCATTTCTGACCTCATGGAAGGTAGTTAAGCAAGAAAGAGACCAGGACATTATATGATATAATAGGGTCATGAAAAAAAGGATTTGAGGCTGCAGTAAAAGTAATGAGTGGTCCCAAGGGGGCACAGTCACATTTATCAGATGCAAAACTTCTGTTTCACGTTTTAAAGACTGTAAAACATAACATCTATGAAAGTAGCAAGTATCGTACCTGCACATAGCAGATAGTCATTATGAATCTATTTTAATAAAAGTGAGCACAGATTATAGATTAGAAAAAAGACAATTATTTAATCAACCCAGAGTCATTTGATCCATTTATAATATTGGCTTTATTTCAACTAACAACTGTATTTGTCTAGTACATACAAAAGAACTATGTTGGAATAACCTACAGGCCACTAATTTTAACAGGTTGATGAAGGCTGAAAACTGTTTTCTAACTATTATAATAACCAAAGACAACCATTCTCGGAATATATTTAATCAAAACCCTACTTTAGTGGATTTATTAGCATGTACCATAAGGACGAACTGGTCATGTCAGGTTCCATTACAACCTTAAAACTGAGAATCTTAGGCATGAAGATATTAGCTAATTTGGTGTATAATTTAAACTGATTGAAAATGTTAAATTTAAGAAAATTCTTCAATGGTCAGTACAGAGCCTATATTTAAATATTTTAAATATTTAATATTTACTATTAAATTAAGAATTATTACTCTTTTAAATAAATCTAAGAGCTAGTTTATTTGCTTAAAAGATAGATATACTAGACCTTTTAAAAGAAATAGGTTTTAGATATTAAGAGTCTAAACCAAATTATATTTTTCTATACTTTTTAATATTAGCCCTTATAAATAATCTCACTGCATTTTATACAGCATGATATACCTGAATACTTGTATTTTTTAAAAATTATGGATTTATAATTATTTCCACAGATGACTTTGCATCTAACTTCCCACTGTGCTTCTTTCCTAGCATATATACCCATTTCATATCCACCAATTTATTGATGAGTAGCCAGTTCCCCAATTCTTACTTGCAGATGCATCTCCATTTTGTGCAGATTCACTGATGGCAGCCAATGATCAGGTACCAGGGTCAACTTTACCCTGTTTGTGATAGAGCAACAACTATTGTGCAAGCTGATCATCAAATATTTTGCCAACCATAGGACATTTTAATTAGACTATTTAAAATCAACACTCAGACACAACTCATGATGGCTAATATCTGTTGATGTGCCATTCTTATATTTCCTGGGGGAGAAATCAACACCTGTGGTATGAAAAGTATATATTATAGGCTGTCTACATTGTTTGTTTTCTGTTTTGAAAGACGCTGATCTGTCACAGATGCTGACATACATCGTAATGCTCAAAATACTGTATACTCGAATAGGGATGAAAGTGCTGATGCTACTCAAATAGGGATGAGATGGCTGATGCCTACTTGGGAATGCACCAGAATGGCTGGCACAGGTTCAATCATTAAACAAACATAAAATCGCTTTTTCATGTTGAGAGAAAATTCTATCAAAACTAGCTTAAGTTCTTACATGATGGGGGGAAGGGTGAATACGAAACAGTGCTTGTATATTAAATTTGAAGGCAGAGGAAGTTAAATGCAACACTAATTCCATTATCCAGTTTCTGATTAGTGACATGGCTGCTTTTGAAAATGGGGAAGGATTATCTTTGTGCTTCCAGTGGTTCCCTTGGGTTCCTATGATTAGAGGAGTCCAAGACTATAGGGGAAATGACTAAGTTGGCAATGTTACACTTCAGTATTTAGAACCAGGACTTATGACCTTCCTCATCCAGAAGTGGTGTATGTTTGTGGGGAGGAGAGAAACTAAATAATATGTAACACTGGGTACAACTCTCTCTAGTGAATAGTTCAGGGTTGATGTGTGATAGAGCTTTGTGTAAGAGAGAGAGGTCGCTCTGATTGAGGATTTGGTTTAAGCATGGACACAATGATAACATGTACACTTTCTACATTGGTACAGTAAGCATGCTAAGTTAAATTTCTGACTTAGCCATGACTGGCATTCACTCCTCAAATTCCACAAATCAAAAACAGTGGAGAGCTTCTATTTAGAAACCACTTTGGTGCTTGTGTCTCTAATAAGGACCACAGACAGAACTTTGTATCAACCTTAATGAATTTTATCACTTATTTCATTTATTTTGGGGTAACACATAAAGTAGCATCTCTTTTTAATAATCCTTCTAAATTATAAAAGCTTCCATAATGCTTATAGCAGGTACGTTCTTTTCTCTCTTTTCTCTGGAGACTGTTCAGGTGATTGCCAAGGGATCGTTTGTGCTTGGATTCCACCTCCACAATGGAATTGAAACATATACATATTCTTATGAGGCTGGTGATATTGCAACCAGCATCTACATGGAGCTGATTTTTGAGGGCTTCTTGCCTGTTTCTCATCCCTGGTCTTTGGAAAGTACATTCCCCAACTTTGACAGGTTTCTGTACCACTGCATTTTGGGCAGAATAAGTCTAAATGGGTTTTTAGCTTCTCTCCTTCTATAAAACTTATAAGATCTTTATGCAAAATTTTCATACCCTTCCTGGGAACTTTAAGTTGGATATCGATATTTCTTTCTGTTTAAAAAAAAAAAAAAAAAAAGGCAAAGTTTCCTCTCATTGGCCAATGCACCCTGTGGTGACAATTATTAGGTTTTGGTGTTGTACTATATACTTTTCTTGTTTTCCAAGCTTATGGTTGGAACAAAATCATTTAGACAACAATAAAATATTTAAGATAGTACAAAGCTGGAAAGCACCTTATATATCAGCATGTTTTTGACCAAGAGCCTATTGGGAGGAATAATTTAGTTTCATTAACTGAAGTGGCTATCCTTGTCACTTTGGCTACTCAACAGTGACTCAGGAACTACGTCTATCTGGGAAACAGTAAAGAGAAGAAAGCACGGGTTTTTAAGTAAAATAAGATACAGGTTATGAAAATCCTTATAAACACTTGGCTTACAGTAACTGTAATTCTAAAGTATTATTACTAAAACTGAGACTGAGGGTGAGATTTTTATCCAACTTAGACTCTTCAAGATAGGCATTAATTTGTATCCAAAAGAGTAGGATTGCTGCATTTGGAATCCATGGTTCTAAGTCATAGCTGCTAATTGGACAAGACAGAGGGGGAGACTTAGCTGAATTTCTGGAATTCTTGGATTGTTTTTCTCTCTAAAATCAGTTTGAAAACCATGTGAGGCAGTTGGCAATGCTGCCCAGCAGCTGCCCAAGTAGCAACTGCAACAGCTGGATCAATACAGCCACTGCTATAACAAAGAGAACTGCCAAGACCCATGAAATGTCTAAATAAGTAGAGGCCTGGTTTTATTTACTTGTCAAAAAAAGAAGAAAAAAGATGAGGCCTAACACTTGTTTTTATAAGAAATTATCTAAGATTTTATGATATTTCTGCTTAAAATAGCACAGAGGAACTGAAACAGGAATCTAGAGACCAAAGCTGTTACTTACTACTCATTATGTTACAGAATTTATAGCATATGGCTTAATGCTCTTGAACACAAGAAACATTAAAATACAGAGGAACATTTGGAAAAAACAAGATAATAGAGGTTTCAACATCATTGAATCTTGAACTATTCACTCAACAAATATATGTTGGGCACTTAATCTAAGCCAGATACTTAGGCTGGTGCCCAGGAAACTGATACGGAAAACAGACAAAAACCTCTGCCCTCTTGCAGCTTACCTTCAATATTTTTATTTTATCCATTAATTCTGTAGCTTCTTTAATTCAAATAAATGATCTCTTATCCACAATGCTAACAACAGGTAACATTTCATGAATGTCTATATGTACCGGGTACTGTTCTAGATACTACACATACATGAACACATTTAATCCTCAAAACAACTCTATGAGGCAGAAGTTGTTTTTACAGATGAGAAAACTGAGCCACAGAGAACAGCATTAATGTGCCTAAAGTTCCACAGTTAGGAAGAAGTGGCATTTCCAGGATTCAAACCCAGACTCTGGGTCCTTAATCCTTATACCCTCCTGCCTCCTCATACAACAACCACTCCACAATGCAGTTGATGGGTATTCTTGATTAGTTTATTTCTATTGATTTGAAAATTAAGCACATTGGTACCTTGTTTTTAAAGAACAAGTTTCTGTTTATAAACAGGGTATATCACCAGTAACAAATTTTACATATGCCAGAAATATGTAGGCCATGAGAGTTCTTAAAAATAAACACAAAAATCACAGCTCTCAAATCCGATTCCGAATTTGGCGGTTATAAAATAATCACACTTAAAGTGTCTCTCTCACCTCTGAGCCAGCATATACCGTATCTATAGACTGAAATGCTATTTATTTTGCAGTGAGCACAGAATCCTGACACCATGCATAAGGATCACTGGCATTATTAGTCTAAACTGTTCATTTTAGAGATGAAGAATTAAGGTCGAGAGAGGTTAACATATTTTCTTAAAGTCACATTTGAGAGCCTACTATCACTTAGAGATTGTATAATAGTCCCAATTTTTCTTTAACATAATTTGAGGATTAATGAACCAAGATGCAGTTTGTATAGGATGTTGTAGATAAGATAGCTATGAAATTCTTCCCTGGCAACCTCCAGAATATTTACTATGAATATTGTGATTTAGGGAAATCAGTGTCAACTTTTCCTACCTGACATTTGGGACAGTTTAATGAAAACTTTAAAATTTTTTCAGAACAGAAGGTGTTCAAACCCAAATATGGTATAGATAAAGTCTGACTGAGGGAAAGTGGTAACACAGTATAAACTATTAACTTTGTTGCCAAACATATCTGTTTGAATATTGATTTTGTCTCTTAGTAACCTGGACATCTTAGGCCACTTTTTTTTCTCTGAATCTTAGTTTTCTCATCTGTAAAATAGGGAGAGAAATGCATATTACTTAGATTGTTATATATATCTTAAATAAGTTAATGTATTTAAGTATTAAAGCTTAATAAAAACACATAAAAGTTAGTTTCTGTACTCTGTGGTTTTCTTAATTATTTTGACTAAAAAAGAAAAAAGCTCACAAGAAGTGTGAGCTCAAATAAGCTCACACTTATTTGGATATATGTTTCTGAAATGATGTCTCCAATATATCATATGTCAAGAAGTTTGTAAATATATATTTATTTTTAATGTGAAAGCAAGACATCACTTTGACACCACGTATGGCACTTCTAAGCTTATTTATTTGTTCCTACTGTCCCTATTTCCTCAAATTTTAATAAAAGTATATCTGAAAAGCCTACTATAACTTTATTCCAGGCTATGGTAAAAAAAAGACAGATCAAATCTTTGATAATAGGAAATTATTTTAAGTGTTAAAAAATCTTCATTGTCTGGCTTAAAATAACTTTAAAGCATCATCTGCACCCTTTCTCTCCTTGCATTTCACATTCTAGTCATGCCAAACCATCTGTTGTTCCCTGAAAATGCCATGCTGTTCCGCACTTCCATGTCTTTATGTGCATTTCCTCTATCTCAAATGGCTTTTTCCTTGTTCGTTTGCCAAGTTCTTACCTGTTTTAGTCTACTAGTGGTACAATCCTTAGAGGCAGGATCCACGCCAAATTTATTTTTGCCTCCCTGGCATAGTACGAGTACCATGCAAAATGTTTGTTATGTGAATTAATGAAGCAGATGATCATGCAGGGGCAATACCATCTTCGTAAAAATGTGAATTTCACAATAACGTAAGAAATATATCTGTACAGTTGTCTACTGGCACTTTAAGAAAGACTGAAACACAGACTTAAAAAATCTATGGAATGATGGTATTACTGTTCAGATATGTTCAGATATGATCAGAAGATCAAATTTAAAGGACAGAACTTATTTGGATATATGTTTTTGAGATTATATCTCTGATGTATTGTGTGTCAAGAACTTTGTAAATCTAGATTTATTATTTTTAATGTGAAAGCTAGACAGATCTGATGCTAGCCAAGCATTTTAGCCATCAGTAATGTTCATTACTGGGCACAGAGTTGGTATTTCCTAATAAATTTTAAAATAACACTATGCGATATTGAGTAGAAAATAATATATTCAAAATCTACTTTAAAGCATTTACATCAGAATATCACAAACCATAAAAATTACCCATGGTTACATTGACTACTGAAAATTAGCATTTCCCCTATGTTTTTGTCTCCACTCTAGTTCCCTTACATGAGATGTTATTACTCCACACTTTAAAACCTCTAGTGCTGGTGAGACTTACAAGGATTCAAGGTATTAATCCTCTCCTAAAGCTAGAAAAACAACCACAGCAACTCATAGAATGATCCACTGAAATCAGGAATAAAAATAATTGTGCATCGTATGCTTGTCAATAGGAAATCTTTAGTACATGAATTTAAAAAGAGAGCAAATTGGAAAATGATAAAAATGCCAAATTATTCAACACTTAAACTATTCTTTAATGTTTAACTCATGTCCCAATTCCTTTCTAAGGTTCTCTCTATTGACTACCTAACATACGGTCGAGCGATCATTTTTTTCTGAATGGCTACAGACCATACCTTTTGATCTGAAGTTCCATGTATGGAGGTTTTCACTCTCTCAAAGGACTATAAACTCCTCCTCAAGGACAAGAGATTATTCTATAAAGATTATTTTGTAACCCCACAGTGCTAAAAGCATAGTAGATAAATAATAAATATTTGATGACTCTTATTTGTCAACAAATGCCAAATGGGGAATCGCAGGCACAATGCAGATTGTTTTATGCTACTGTTATTTGTAGTTAAGGGAAACCCCCAAGGCAAGACTTTATACAAGAAGGAACAGAGAGGAGAGTGTTGAGAGGGGGATCAAGACAGAAGGATAGCAACAGGGACTAATTCTTCATTTGACAAATAGATTGTCTCCTGTTCCCCAGGCAGTCTGCTGCTGAGCATAGATGAGCTACAGTAACCAGATTGGTTCATTAAAATATAGTCCCTTTAGTTCAACATGACTCATCTTTATGATGAAGCTGTGATTCTGGGAACTGAATGCGCTAGTTTTGCTACTCTCATGACACCCAAAAGAATAACATAAAACTTAATTTTTAATGACTTCATATTCAGTTTACTGCCATTGTATATAGTTCAACCTCTGTATGGACTTAACATCTAATAAAATTTGGTAATACAAAAAACTGTCATAGTAGTCCCTTTGAGCAATGACTTACCCTAACTGCTTGGTATTGAAACCTTGTTAATCTATTTCAAGGAAGTGTTTTAGATAATTAAACAGTCTTTTTCCGTCCCTTCATATTTCCCACCTCGTTGCCCTGCTTCAGCAAAACTTATTGCCATGCTAGCACAAATATTGTCTGTTCACTTCTATAGTTGCAGAACCTGAATAAGTGCCTGATACATAAAATGTTGAATCAAGAAATAAAAGTCATTTGCCAAACCAGTTCTTTGGAAATCTCAAAGTCCGAACCAAGAACTTGAACTTCTGCTTTGTGTGAGACCAGGGCTAATGAGAAGAAGTAATAGGGCCAGTGATAATTACTGGGTTACCATTTCCTTTGGCAATGAAATGAATAGACTCTATTGCTGCCAGAGGTTTAGTATTCAGAAGGTGTTTTCTATTGTGATATTACTGCCTGGAAAAAGGGCATCTTGTTTGACTGCCTTCTAAAATTTTGAGAGACTTAGGCCTCTTAGGTGGAGCCAGGATGTGTGTTTGGGGAGGGGAGGTCAAGGTGGGTGAAATTGAGAGAGTACTCAATAGATTTCATAAAGAACTTGGTATCAAAGTCATTGTGAAGGCTGAAATATAAGTTGCTGGGTGAGTCCTATTAATACTGTGTATCAACATTTGGTTTGGCAGAAATTCTATGTACCCTGTTAAACACATTTTTTGCAATATCTGTACTGTAAAATCCACTTTAGCGATAGATGTTTAAGATACCATATTTTATAAGAATTGTCGAAGAATCCATTAAGCTCTATTAGAAAATTTGGCTTCTGGCACAACTCTGGACTAAGAAACTGCCTGGGAGAAAAAAAGATATTAAAAATATTCATTAAGAAAAGAACAAGCCCTACAACAATTTACCTACAGAATCATAACACAAAAGGAGCAGCAGCAACAAAAACAACAAGGCAACTGGAAGGTAAGCCAAAGATTTGAATATTAAAACCCATGGGCAGAGACTGATCTAAGTCTCTGGGGAGCCTGAGCTTTTGCAATTTAGGGGACCTTCTTTAGAAAAAAATACATTTAACATTACAAAGGCACCATGATGTATATAGATGTATCTTATATTTCCAAAACAGGAAATATAAGATAAATGGAAAAGGATGTGCAGGAAGAACAGAGAAAAAGGCATTTGCAGCAGCAATGATGGCATGGTAATTATGCATTATAGTAAACTGGATGCAATAGGCAGCAGTAATGTTGACAGAGAAGAACGTTTATGTAGAGGAAAGAGAGGAGAAAAGAGACTCACCTTGTGTGAAGCAAAGAGATCTTTAAATTCAAGAGTCTAGAGTCATCATTCTGCCACGCTAAAGGCTTATCAATCTTAGGACAGCCATTTTACTGCTAGAGAATTGCTAGACAGTTGTGAAGCTCACCCTAAGGAAGTGGGGACACTTTACCATCTCCCAGTCTTATCTTCCCATGTCATCTCCTATTCCTCTCCCCTCGCCCCCTCCCGTTTGCATACCAGTGTCCAAGCAGATTCAACCTATGAATCAGCATATTAATTTTTTTTTTATTTTTTTGAGACAGGGTCTTGCTCTGTCACCCAGGCTGGATTACAGTGGCGTGATCTTGGCTCAGTGCAACTTCCGCCTTCTGGGTTCAAGCGATTCTCCCTAGTAGCTGGGATTACAGGCACCCGCCACCATGCAGAGCTAATTTTTGTGTTTTCATTAGCAGGGTTTCACCATGTTGGCCAGGCTGGTCTTGAACTCCTGACTTCAAGTGGTCTGCCCTCCTTGGCCTCCCAAAGTATTGGGCTTACAGGCATGAGCCACCTCAACCGGCCTGAAACAGCATAGTAGTTTGCAAGAAAATTGTATGACATAAGTGAATCCATAAGCCATGTCCATCTAAAGGCAGGCATCACGCACTTCCAAATTCAAAGACTTTCAATTTTGGGATGTATAGTGTAAGCAATTAGTCAACTTGCTTGAGTCAGGAATGATGTGAAAGCCAAACATGTGGACCAGTCTGGAGACAACTGTGTCCTTTTCTTCTGTTAAAGAAAACAGGCTTTGGAGCCATCCTTTCCCCAGTACACAAAATCATGTGTTGCCTAAATCGTGAGTTTGCTGTGGGCAGTGATAAGCCCTGTTCATCTTTTATTTTTTAATCTGTGGTCTCTCACTCTGTGCCTGGCATTAAAATGGTGTTCGACAAAGCATAAGAAACAAGCAAAGAGAGGAAGTGTGATTCTTTTTTCATTTCCTGTGAACACATTAAATGCTGGGGGTGTAGAAAATTACATTTGGCATGATGCGATGCTTGATGTTCACCATATTAAAGATTCTAAAATTACAGAGAGTGTTTTGAAGGGTGCTGACAACTCAAAGGACAAACATAACAACCTTGAAGAAGAAAAAGGAATAGAAGGATGCCTCAGGCTGCTTCCTTACTGACGTTGGTGAAAGTTAGCTAATCATGATCTTGGTGCCTTTGGTACTACACTTGATGCCAATGTAATGAAGAAGGCAAATGACCCCAAAGTAAACTTACTTAGGAGACACTTATCAGAAAAACAAGTAGAACGCTATGGCCACTGCCACTCACATCAGCACCAGCCATGTTTACATGAAATTACAGCCATGAAACAAATAGAAGAAACCCCTTAAAATCAGGGGTGAATGTGCTGTGTCTGTTATTTATGGATTAAAAAATTTGATAATACCTATCAGGAAAAAAGTCTTTTAATATGTTTTAAATTCTCCACATTAAGCTATCTGAAAACATCAACCACAGCATGCAGTTTCATTAACCAAAAGCCACTTAAATTCATACTGTAGTGAAGATTTACAACTTTAGCAAAGTTTAACTTTTCAACAGGGGGAAATAACTTCTATTCCAACTCATAATCTTTGTTGGCTTTAGAGTTAAAATAGCTCCACCCTTAACTACACAAACCTACAAAATTTACTTTTTGACAACCCACAAAATAGGTATGATATGAGCGCCCCCTACTGGTACAGCACTACTCCCACTTCATGAATACAGTGAAGGATAGCTCCTGTGAGTTTTAGTGGAAAAAAAATTGCAATTTACTATTAAAGAAGAGGAAAAGCTAAATGAGCTTTTAAAAACCAAACAATAATCCAAGACAAAACATAAAATAACTCTTCTCACTTTAAAAGAATCTCTGTGAAAGAAAAATGCACGACAAGTTTACAAATATTTGACAGCATCATTTAAATCCTTGCCCAAGATTAGACAGGCAGAGGGAACTAAATGGCTGTCACTCTCAGGATGAACTGGAGTCCTTATTGATATTCAGACATCACAACAAGCAGAGCTTAATTGTAGTGATGCTTATATGTTGATAATAAGATTTTCCCCAAATACCACATATGAAAATTGCAGGCTTTAGAGAAATAAGCTAAGGAGCACCATGGAGGCTGAACAAAGTCTATGGGTGGGCCTTGGGCTTTCTGCATCTGGAAGTGACTTCTATATTGCTCTGTGAACTGCGAAACTGAAGGTGGAAGCCATAAGCTTTATATTTCCAGTTACTCAAATTAGTTGTCTCCAGAGTAGAAAATCCAATGTGAGAAAATCGATGGCAAATATAGGTAAAGCGCTATTGTGTGGACATTTACACTGACAAAGAAGGAGAAATGCTACAAAGGTGTTGCTAGTGATAAGCTGTTACAGAAAAAATATAATGAAAGAAATGAAACTCCCACTCTTTGAGTCAGCAGAAGGGAGCTGTTTCATGATATTTGCTATATTTGTAAGGCTGCAATTTGATTATATCTGATTCTGTTGTCACAATCTGTTACATATCCTACATAGAATATAAATATGTAAAGCCATTTAAAGGCCAAATTATAGAGCTGTCTATTTTTATATTTTACTTTTTACTGCCATACCAGTGATGGTACTTAAATTGTATAAATTTTAAAAGGTAAATGAAAAACAAAATCATCAATATATTCAGGCTTTATTGAAAAGCCACTAGTTAACACCCCCAAAAGTACACCAATCTGTTTCTCTCTTGAAAGTCTGAGAAAATTACTTTAGATGAATATAGTAGGCTCAATGCATGGGCTTTGGTTTTTAAAATAATGCTTTTTATGACACATTTTCATGTCTTAAAAGTAAACCTACACATTCATTTATGTTAAATGGGCATGGAGAACTTGGCGAGTGCTAAATGACGTGATGGGGTTATTTCTTTTTCTTCCCTTTTCCATATCCTTCTTTGCGTTGGCATGTAACATTTTTGTTCACACCAATAACAATATAGAAAGGAATGGGAAACAATGAGGATAGACATGGCCCCCAGGACATCCGTCACCTTCTCACCACCTTTGTTGCCACCATATTAGTCAGGTCAGGATCCTCTTTCCCTGCTCCACTATAATAATCTTTTTATTGCTTTCTTTGCACCTACTCTTGCCTCATCTACAATTCATTCTCCACACAGATGCCAGAGCAATCTTTTGAAAATATAAAGTGGATTATATTACTGTCTTCCAAAGGCTTTCCATGATGCTATGAATAAATTCCAAATTCCTTACCACTTCCCTACTCTCCTCTTCTACCACTTTCCTGCTCATTCACTATGCTCGGGCTGCACTTACCTTCTTTCTATTTCTGGATTTCACTAAGGCATCCCTTAGGGCATTGGCCTGTGCTCTTTCCTTTGCTCCGAATGCCCTGCCTCTGATCTTTGTGTACCTTGTTCTTTCTACCACTTAAGGCTTCAGAGAAAATCTCACTCTTACCACAAAACCTAGTAACTTTGCATAACATCACTGTTTTACTTTCTTAAAAGTAATTACAGGCCAGGTGCGGTGGCTCATGCCTGTAATCCCAGCACTTTGGGAGGCTGAGGCAGGTGGATCACGAGGTCAGGAGATCAAGACCATCCTGGCCAACATAGTGAAACCCCGTCTCTACTAAAAATACAAAAATTAGCTGGGCATGGTGGTACGTGCCTGCAATCCCAGCTACTCAGGAGGCTGAGGCAGGAGAATCGCTTGAACACAGGAGGTGGAGGTTGCAGTGAGCCGAGATCATGCCACTGCACTCCAGCCTGGCGACACAGTGAGACTTCGTCTCAAAAAAAAAAAAAAAAAAAAAAAAAGTAACCACAGTCTCCAAAATGTTTTTGCTTATTTATTTGCTTGGTTTATGTCTGTTTTTTCTCTTCTGAATTAAGCTTCCTGTGAATTGGGACTTTATCTGTATCTCTAGCATCTAAAATATGGTTGGCACAGAGTATAATAATATTATGCTATGTTATCAATACTCAGAGTACAAATATAATATGGCAATATATAAAAGTTATTAATACATACTAGCAGAATGAATACTCTGAATAAAAACTGTGCATGTACGTGTGTGTGTGTGTGTGTGTGTGTGCACCTGTGCACACATACTTGCATGTGCAGGAGACTAGCAAGCCAAAGACACATCACACAAAACAAATAGCACAGATGTTTCTATGACTAGTGCCATATTTCTCCTTAATAGCAATACCTTACTTTTAACCAAAATAACATATATTTAACATATTTTAATATGAAAGTTTATAATTTTCTGTTATAAATCCCTGACTTTAAAAAATAACAGACTACACATAAAGACAGTGGAGAAAAGGGAAACTTTGGAGGTCCAGGAGCCTGGGTGTAAATCCTGGCTTTGTCACTAACACTGCCTGATGTTGCATAAATAACTTAATATCTGTGTTTCTTATTTTCTTCACCCAAAAATGGAGGTGATATGTCTTTCTTGAAGAGTTATAGCAAGTACTTAACATATGGCTATAAAATGCCTGACACATAGTAGGTACTCATTATAAGTATATTAAAACAAGATAGTTTAGTCTCTAGAGTGTTATACTGGGCTTATCAATTATGGGAGAAAAGCTGTATGAACTTTTGTGAGTCATATAAATACACACACACATAAAATTTGCAAAACAACAGTGATGTGTCTTTGTCAGTGTTTCTATAATTACCCCCTTTAAAAGCAGCATACCTAAAAGTAATATACTATTTGAAGTACTTTTCCATCCACTCCCTTTCCTCTCCAATAACCCCAGGGAACAGTAGGCAACTATTGCATTTTTCTTTTGCATAGTCTTGTCTCCGAGGTAAAAAAAAATTAGAGACTTTGTCAAAAAGAATGCTCCCTCAGCATTATCAGTAGATACTGTGTGCTAGAAATGTCAGAAATCATACTTTTTAATTCTCAGATATTTAGAGGTGAAAACTACTTAGAGGAAGTTAGATAAATATCTCTGAATTTAGAAAAAAATCAGAATTAGTTGAAACAAATACAGTTTTTGAAACATTATTTAGTGTAATAGATCCCCTTTCATACATTCATTTGCCCAGTCTTTGGGTGTTCACTGAAATGGGCTTGCCTTTTATGACTGTTTGCAGGTGAAGGAAAAGGCACCTGTTCCTAGTTCGTGACACAGTGGGAGTATAGATGTGTTGAGCCAGATGAAACTTTTAACTGTTGGTTATTTGAAGAAAAAAAAATAAGTGAAACTAAGTGGCTGTGAATTTGAATTTTTCTCCCTTTCTAAGCATTGACACTGTTTGTCTTCCGTTTTATGCTTCTTACTCCTTGTCTTGTTCTTCTACCTCCCCTCAGGTATGGGAATTGTTCTTAGAGAGACGGCTCAGAAGAGAGTTATTGGAATGCCTGTGTTGCCATACCATGGCAGCCTCAAAACTCTTTATGACTTTCTTCTTTGAAATGTACACATACTTCCCAAAATATACAAAGACTCATCCAGAATTATGTAATGGAAAATGGAATATAGAATTTTTAGGGATTTTTCTTACAATGTATTACATTCCTGTAGAAATTCCCAAAAGATTTGCATTAAGACAGGTACATATTTGTAAAAGATATTGAGAAAGGAGAAATATTTCAAAGTGATAAAAATATTTTCAATATATAAATTATTTTAAATTTCAGGCTTAAGGCTTTAAGTACCTCTAGTCTAAGGCTCAGGAGGAAACTCAAGCAGTTACAATACTAGACCATTCCTCAGGCTCCATATGCCCTGCAAAACGGGGCAACAAAATGGAGAGACTCCAGGGGCCAGGAGAAAAATGGATGGGATTAGGGCAGAGTTTCCCAAAGTGTGTATCATAGACGACTAATCCCTTTGATTTTTAATATTATGCCTTAAGAAAAAATGTTTCATTGTCAGGTATTCTTTAAAAAAACACATTTCAAACAAAATTTAGCATATTTGTTACTTCAAGATATATATGAATTTTTTAGAACAGTTTTTTAGAACTGAAGAGTTTCCCGGGATACAAGCTTTTCAGTGCTAAAATCAGAAAAATCCTGGGCAAACTGGCACTAGTTGGTCACCTTATATATGGCTCTTGAAAAGGCATCAAAATATGTTGCTTTTATCAACCTCACTTAAATGGATACTCTTTTCAGAATAGCATCTTGAGGCATTCAAATCCCACAGAACACATTTTTTAAAGTACTGGAGTAGAAGAAGGCTGTCTAATTCTCCTAGTCAGCAGAATGAAGCATTGATTTCAACCTTTGTCTTATCTGGCAAGAACGAAACCTATTTTTCCTAATAAAATATCTAATGGCAGCATTAAATGATATTTTAGATGAATGAGAAATATGCATATGGTGGTGGAGTTAGGAAAAAAAAATCTCTGCCTGGAACACATTTTTCTTTATTTTCTTCTCAAAACATGTGTTGGGCGTATAGAAACAATCAAAGGGAGAAATGCATAAACTTAGTAAATATGGTATATGTTAATATTGAAATGTTAAAAGAATTTATAAAACTAATACAGCCTACCCACGCCTGCAGCTATTTAAAATTCCATCTTTTTTCCCTTATTTAAACATTAAAACTTTTCTACAAAATGCTGAACATCACTGCTTTCTCCTTTCTCCTTCTGTTATTTTGCATAGAAAATCCTTTTCTCTTCACTAGTTTGTTCTTTTACTTCGTTTTTTCCAAGTTCTCCTTTTTATCCTCTGCACTTATATTTTATATTCAAGCAGAGCATTACTACATTGCTGAAGTTTCACACGTGAAGCAAACAGATAAGATAAAAGAGCATGAGGACAGAGGTAGGAGATCTGACTTGAAGTTAATGGATGAAACAAAATCACTTTGCAGATTTCTTCAGAGATGATGTGTATTATGGCATTTCCTATGCCCACTCTCGGTAAGTTGAGGGTCATAGTTAGCAATTACTGGGAAGTAGCAGAGTGGCTTCCGTGTTCATGTATGCATTAATTAATTGTATTCCTAGCAGTTCACACCACTTCCCTGACAGTTCATTCATTCATCCCTTAATTTAACAAGTATTTAACAAGCACATAGCACATGTCAGACACAATTCTACGAAACGTTGTTGGTTGAGTCTTTACTTTCAGTCTGCTGACAGTGATGTGACTTACTCTAAAATCATTTGATCTAGCATCCCCATGGCATCAGATGGAGGTTCCATTTTTCTCTCCATATATCTTTGAGTATTTCAAAAGTCAAATGCTCAAAGAATTCTATCCTCTTTGCTCACAAAAGTAAGAGACTTTCTAGATATGAGGAATTAATATCTAGCATTTTCCAAGTAATATGCTTTGACGGTTAAAGTAAATTTTATGAACTTTATCATAAATTTAGTATCATTATAACTCCTTGAATATTCCAAAAAGACAGTCCCCTGCCACCCACCCCCACAACTGGTTCAATGTCAAATTAAATGAAGGCATCAAATGGAATTCCAAATATTACATTCTCTGGCCAAAGTCATTTGGGATTTTAATAAGTAATTTGGATGTGGAATAGAGTATTCATATAGGTGAAAATTACCTCAATTACCAACAAACTAACTAGAATCCTAAAATATCTTCAATTCTTTTCTTTCTGCACACTACTTTTGGAGAATGAGGTAGATCACGAGTTCATATGTATACTGGTATTAGATGACTCTCAGGCTAAGCTTGGAAACCATTTTTGCTAGGCTCCTCTTGGCATGCCATTATTTTTTATTGTTGTTGCTGGTTTTCAGTCATCTTTTATGAAGTTAAAATACTTCTACAGTTATTTTAGTACACAAAACCATTCATATCCAACTTTTAATTTAGAATTTCAAATAATTGTGTGAGTGGAAACATTTAGAAATTTAAGTACACTTTCTTTTTAAATTTTTTTTTTTGTTCAAATTTTTGGTTTTATTTGGAGATGGGGTCTTGTTACATTGCCCAGGCTAGAGTACGGTTGCTATTTATAGCCACTATCATAACATACTCCTGCCTCTAACTCCTGGCCTCAAGCGATCCTCCCACTTCAGCCTCCTTGGTAGCTGGGACTATAAGCACGTGCCATCACACCTGAATTAAGCACACTTTTTGTTGTTAGTATTAATGCATTGGTTCAGCTGAGCAAATATTTAACAAAATTCTACTAAGCACCAGGCTTTCTTTTCTAATATACAGGTATTAATAGTCATTAGCCTGAGGCACATATAATACACAGACTATTTCAATGAGTCAGACTGATGATACAAAGCAGAATTGATGAGAGACATGTAGTCCAACCAAAGGATTGAGGACAATCATCCTGATATAGATTATCATTGACTTAGTCTTGGAATACGAACGATGTTTAGGCAAAAACATGGACAAGGGTTTCGGATACATAGAAGAGCATTAGCAAAGCATGGATGTATGCAATCAATTGACGATCTATCCCAATGAACTACTATCAACAAAAAGGTATACTGGAGTGTCAAGTCTGAGGTAGAGAAAATGAATGATGTGGATGGAGAGCCAGGAACTGAACCAGTTCTGGAGGTCCTTGTATCTCCTGTTGGGAAGACTAATTTTTATCCTAAGGATGATGGACAGCCATTGCTGAATCGCAAGTAGGGGAATTATATACTTATATAAGTATTTTATGTAAATATTCTGACTGTGCAAGTAAGACAAATTTTAGGTAGGCAAGTATGGAAGTGGGGAGACCTGTTAGGAGGCTTTTTTTCCAATGCTATAGACGAGAGATGCCTAGGGGCTGAAACATGCTATTGGTGGAGAGTCTGGAGATATAGATCTGAGAACTATTCACAATAGAAAATCCACAGAGTGTGCTGACTTGTAGAATTGAGCCCACTTTACAACTCTGCCACATTCTATTTCAAAGCAGTTCTGGCATAAGGGAGCTCTCTCTTACTGAAAGGTCAAGGGAGTTTCCTGAATCAATGCCTGAATGTGGTTGGGCAGCCTGAACTTCAAAGGCAGCGTGGGCATGAGCTTCCAGAATATAACAATTTAATATCACCCCACTATTTAAGATGCAGTATAATAACTGTACTACTAATTCCTTTTTTTCCTTTAAACTGCCAGCTGTGTTTCTCTTTAATTATATTTAAAAATAACAGCTATTTTAAAGATAACCACTTTGAAGTTGCTATTACAGTTGTCTTTTGAGTAACTGAATAAAATTCTTAACACTGTAAAACTCTCTAACCCTTAAGGATTAGATCTCAAACTATATCACGAGGCTCAAAGGGGCCAGAAAAGATGACACTATATAGTTCCACATGTCCTTTCAACGAGTTGCCACCACTACCACTTAAATCAGTGTGTCAGAAATTCTACTTGCCAAAGGTCATATTTTTCTGCAAGTGCTATGTTCCCTGGAGAGGACAGTCAGCATATCTGTAATGACTTTCACACTATCTCAATGCCCACAAGAACATACAAACTTCTCAATGTTGCCAGGACCAAATATATGCAGAGTACACCATTTTTTTTTGTAGATGCAATTATAGAAATGGGTTCCCTCTCCAACTGATTCCACTAATATATTCCTTCTGTTTGTGGCCTTCACCAAAAGAAGGTAATGACAGAATAGCAATCCAGTCAGCCAAATTACAGGAGAAAAGAGTGAGAATGAAGCTGGAAAATGAGAAAAAAATAGAGAAAAAGTTCAACTTTATAAGAAATATTATTTAATTTGGAATGAATCCAGTTTAAATAACCAATCTGCAGAATAGGTTTGTGGAAGCACCAGGCCAACATTATTTGAAATCCAGTTAATTCTCCCTTTATTCTTTTCAGAGAGAGATCAGCAAGGAACACAAAATTAAAAGATTTTTCCGAACTAGTTTACCAAGTGACAGGCACTGGAATAATTCTTTTGGTTTGACTCATTGAGCCAGGATGCTAACATTATTTAAACATATTGTTTTCTATTTATTCCTGGATTTTTTAAAATCCCAAAGCTGTAACAAGTGTGTAATTTACCAGAGAAAATGAAATTGCTCTTTGTTAAGTACACATTGAAATCATATCTTATAATATGTATTGTTCATTTAGTACATTGAAAGAAAAAGCTGTATTTTCAAATCCAAATTTGAAACAAATTCAATGCAATTTGGCATGCACTGCAG
Organism: Pongo pygmaeus; assembly: GCF_028885625.2. Taxonomy (NCBI): domain Eukaryota; kingdom Metazoa; phylum Chordata; class Mammalia; order Primates; family Hominidae; genus Pongo; species Pongo pygmaeus. The sequence goes on from NC_072384.2 coordinate 92,164,689, forward strand.
CATGCAGAGACATTCCTATGCCTTAAATACTATCTGGAATTAAAAATTTCAAAAAGAAGAAGGATATCTTAAATAAAACCCCAATATAAAAATACCTTATGAGGGTTAAAAATAGATTTGACTACAGCAAAACCTACGATATCTTCTCAATATACTCAATAAAGGACCACACACAAGGTCCCTCAGATGAGTAGCAGAGTAATATGTCTAAAATAGACAAGAGATACTGTGATCCCCAAATCAATGACAACCAGGGAAAAGAAACTTTATCTTTTTTTTCCTTTTAATTGCACAGGTCTCCCTGCTTTCTCCCTTACTCTCTTACTTCAGCAAGGCATGTTCTCAACACAGCAGCCAGAGTGATCTTTTAAAATCACCAGTCAGATTACAACATTCTCCTGTCCTTCAGACCCTTCCAATGGCTCCCTGCTCATCCAGAAGAAGAACTTTCTGTTTCTGGCCTTGAGGGTCAGTCCCACTCTTTTTCCACATCTTCAACCAAGCATCTTCTCACTCATTTTAATCTAACTAGCATCCTTGATGTTCTTGGAATACCCCAAACATGCATCTGCTTCAGAGTTTTCTCATCTGCAGTTCCCTTTGCCTGCAATGTCCTTCTCTCCCTCATCTGCAGGATTTGTCCCTTCATTCCCTCCTGATCCTTCTCCAAGGCATTCCTGATCACCCCAAACAAATTAGTAACCTCTCATTTCTCTTATATCACTTTCCTCCTGCTGCATCACACTCATTACCATATGACAATCTGTGTTTTTCCTTTTTTGTTTACTGCTCATGTCTCTTTCCAAGAAATAAGTTCTACAAGGTTAAGAATTCTGTTATTTTGTTGTTGTTTTATATTTTACAGATCTTAGTGGATACCATGGTGCAATGTCCACATTCTTCTCTCCTCAGCTACTTGGAGTATTTCACTCAAGATAGCTCACAGTTGAGTCCCTCTCCAGGTCCAGTCTGCAGTTGAAGAGAGCTGCCTGGCTCAAGGTATGCTCCCTTTTGGGAACTGCCCACATCAATGGTGATTAATGGTGGGGTATAAAAGCTCAGCCCTGCTTTCCCAATTGATGACAACTCATAAGGTCCATCCCATCTTGAGAACTCATATAGGCCACGCTGTGTAGCTTTTTTTTTTTAACTGCACCAATTCAAATTCACCCTCTTCCCAATCTTACTTTCTTCCCTTCTGCAGATTCTGATCCTGAGAGCACAAATCCGTAAGTTTCATGTGCACAAATATCAACTTTAGAGTACTTTCCTGCACACCATGCCAGGGTCACAAATAAAGAAATGAAAAACACGGAGTCTAAGTAGCCTGTCCAGGATCAGCAGCTACAGTAAGTACTGGCCAGTAGCCCGGCTAGTAAGTGGTGAGCCAGGATCATATCCAGAGTCTAGAGCTCTGGAATATGTGCTTTGAACCACTACCTCCTACTGCTACTTACACAACTATCCTATATATATATATTTTAGCAATTATTTAAAGTATCTCAAATACCTTAGAGTGAATACTTACAGAAGATCGGGAATGGGATCAGGGTTGGATAAACAAAGGGGAAAAGTAATAGAATAGTTGGCAATCATTAAGTCCCATGGACTGAGATGTGTGATTAACTTAGATATACATTGAGTAGAACGGATGATTTCAGAATCAAAAGTGAAAGTGGGAAGGGGATGAGGAGATGTAATAATAGAATGTCATCGGACTGCTGGTAGAATTGATGATTTATATAAACCATAGAAGATGATGTCTTGTATAGTTGTTGCAAAGAAGTACAAGAGGTAGGGCAATCTTGCAGACTAGTTTCCTTCCTTCTTGAAGTTCAAGGACTGGCTTAGTCACCATATTTACTGCATAAAGTGCTCATCCTTTTCTGATCTTCATCTATACATCCAAAAGCTGTTGCTGTGGTTTAAAAGGGTGGGATAAAGACAGGATAGCTAATGGGTTCAAAAATACAGTTAAATAGAAGGAATAAGATCTAGTGTTTTGTAGCACAACAAGATGACTATAGTTAACAATGACTTCTTGTATATTTCAAAACAACTAAAAGAATACAATAGGAATGTTCCTAACATGAAGAAATAATAAATGTGTAAGGTGATGGATACCCCAATTACCCTGATCTTATCATGACACATTGCATGCTTGTATCTAAATATTATATGTGCTTATAAATATGTACAACTATTATGTGTTCATAAAAATTAAAAATTAAAATAAATTCTATAATAGTGCTTTCTATAAACTGTAGAGCATTTTATAAATAATTATACATGAACATAGGGATTCTTACAGATTTAGCTAGTTCATATTTTGACATCAGGCAGAATTGTAATAAAATCTTCCCATCAATTTTAAAAGAATCTCTTTCTAAAAAGTTTAATCCCCTAAGAAAAATTTTGCAATGCTTAGCGCCCTCACAAACATTCTTTCTTGTAAGTATACAGAATCTCCTACATTGTGACTCCCTCCTAGTTCTTCTTTATTGGTTTCCTATAGAGGCAATATGCCTGCCACTGTAGTTTTAAGAATAATTATGTACTGTTTTGAAATTTTAAACATTATTCCTTATTTCTTACCTATCTTGTGTAACTGCATTTCCTCTGGATGCATTTATCTTCCATTATGTGTATTAACACAGTGATTTCACATCCTTTCAGGAGTCAGAGCTAGCTGTATCTTCTAAATACTAGAAACTGTATTGGATGGATTCTTAGAGTTATTACTATCCCAGCATCAATACTTTAAGCCATGGACTTAAAATCACTAATTAAAAGATTCAAAATTCTAATTAAACCCTTCAGAGAAATTATATTCTTAGAGTATATGGGAATAAAGAGCAAAGGTAACATAAATTCTTTTAATTTCATTTTGAATTTTTTGGAGTTCAAAGTTATTTGCATTACTTTATTTTAATCATCTTTCCTATAGATACATATTAGTGTTTCACTGATAAAATAAATGAATCTCCCAGGAAATTGAGACCAAAAATCAAACAGGCATTCTTCAAGTCAGCTAAAAATCTAGAATGCAAATCTCCTGATTCATAATCCAAAGCCATTTCTATCATACTACACACAATGATTAACTTTCTTTTCCTATATATAGTTTTTAAAAACCCATATGGATGATTCAGACAAAAGTTTGTAGCATCTATTTCACATTCTTAAGCAATGTGCAGAAATTCGGAGAGCTATTACTGCTCTACCGGAAGAAAAAAAAGTTATTTTTATTTGTAAAAGCGTATTCATGTGTGAAAACAAACTATAGCCATGCTGATAACAAAGGTCCCTTTCTCCTCCCTTTTCATTTTCCATCATTCTCACTTTATTTTCCTCCTTCTGTTTGCTTTTTATGTTTTTCCAATTTTGTTATCCATTACATGGTCCTCATTCATTCTATCTCTATTTCATTACTCCATTGCAATATTGTTCTTCTTTTAGGTAAAGAGAAAGTAAGATGGATTTCAACCTAAGAAGAGCTGAGATAAGATTTCAACTGAAGTTCAGATGGCTATACGCTCATCTCCAGCAGAACAGCAGCTCTCAGGTGTGGCAGAGCAAAAAGAGGATAGTTTCTGCTTTCTTCCCATATATATTGCCTGGGAAGAATTTCAGACGTGTCATGCTTGGTAGAATTTCTTTATTAAATCGGTGTTTCAGCAGAAGTTGCTTACAATTGACACCTGTCAGACTTTGGCTGTAATGTGAGCCCAGGCGCTTGGTGGGGGGAACAAAACATACAACCATGATGAGGTATGTGGTATTTGCCAGACTTTGACCGTGATAGTGGAGAAGTGGAAAAGGTATGCTGGTTGGAGAGGGAATTAGTACAGCAATATGGAAGGGAAAATTACTTAGCCTTTTACAAGCATATTTTATGGAATAAATATTCAATTCCTTGTTATTTACAGTATATTTAACATTTTATTTCTGCAGAGGAATAATTTTCTTTTCATAATTAGAATCATAGTTTTTTCCATTGTGTGCTCAGAAGAGAATTTACATGTAATCTCCTTGAGTGTAAAGAACTGTGTCATATTCATCTTCACAGCCCCAGAAATCTTGCAAAAATACCTAGGTTATAGTATTAGCTTCCTTCAAGTCAACCAAATTACTAAATATTATAAAATCCACATTAGAAAGACAAGGATTTTTTAAAAATTATCTCCAAGTTTCAAAGTTCTTAAAATATTTTTGCCAGTTTTTAGCAGTTCACATAATCAGAAATAGCAGCCCAAGATCTACAATGTGTTGCCATGTAAACCTTTCTTGTTCTATCCAATATGTATATGAAGCAAATGTCTTAATTATGGACATCTTTAGTAATGTTATATGAAAATAATTTGTACTGGAATTTTTTCATTAAACAAAAACCGTATGTCAACTGATTTTCTACACCAAATTTATCATAACAACAATTATCTGGATAATTCACATAAAAATAAGGCTTTTTTATACAAATAATAGACATAAGTTTAATTTGACTTGTTGTACATATCCAACAATAACCTATTAAAGAATTATCTTAAAATTGTATATAAATATATAAATTGTATAAGTAAGTCCCGTGCTTCCTTTTATCTCATGAAATAAAAATATACTTATTGTATCTATGCTGTGTATCGTAAATACATTTTATTTCTATAAACATTATCTACAACTTCCCATAAGATGATATTAAAATTTAACTGTGGATTCTGCTCATGTACAGCAGGATAATACATTTATAATTATTTTGAGAGTTAAAATATGGTTTTAATTTCACCAGACTTATTTATTTTTCAGAATCTAACAAAGATCTAAGCAATACATAAATATTTTTTAAAAAAACAGTAATGGAGATATTCATAGCACTGCCTTTATAATATGACTGAAAGACTTATAGAGAAAAGCAGGGGTTAAAAATTATTCTTTAACCACCCACACACCTCTGAATTTTGAGAGGAGGCACCTTTAATACTTTTTCTTCCTGCAGTATTTGTTGCTTAAGGAAGTCTGTGGGTGGATAAGAGGTTATTATCCCTCCTACACACCCCCGTTTTCTTATTTACAACATTAAACTTCCATATATAAGTACTTGAAACACCAATCGTTTTCTTTCTATCACTTTCTCAAATTCTTTGGAATTTGGGCCACATATTACCTCCCTATAGCACAATTCACAGTTGTAGTTTATCTTGAATTTTTTTTTAAGGGGTGAATCTATCCAACAAGCTTATTTGATGTAGATGCCTTTCAAAACAAACGTTTTGTTCGAAAACAGAGTTCCATAAATGGCGGGTCCTATGTCCAAAACTAATAATACAAAATTATCTTTTGTATTAATGAGTTTTCTTAAACACTAAAAGAAGAGGATACAGTCACTGAAATGGGGCAGCCAAATATTAAGATTTGTATGAAGTATTTGTATCTTATTACTCTACAAATTACCTTTAGGAGAGAATGCATCTTTGTGGATCATGTTGGAAACACAGCAAATGTGTTTTATCTCAATACAGTTAACTGTTTGAATTGTTTCAGCTGAATAAATAGGTCAACAGTTAAAGATTTTAGAACTCCCTGTAAAATGTACAATAACAAGTTAAAATAAATTTTATAAAACCTTTATGTCCCTTTTATATTGCAGTAAAAATGTTCTCTCAAATGCAGTAAATGACAGATATACCCTTGTGAAATGGGTTAAGCTTAAATTATTTTTAGAATAATCAGGTCTAATTTTCATTACTAATGTAATATTCATTCACGCTAAAATGTAGGAAAATTTTTAAAAAGTAATAGTTGATATATTTTTACGTGATTTTAGATTTGTAAGTTTAATGATATCATTTATGATAGTCACACATGATAAATGTTCTACAAGTAAATTTGTTCCCTTCACTCTTTTGTTCAATGTACTCCATTTTGGAATTATATTAACTTTTGTTAAAATAAGAAATTAGAAAATAACTATTAACCATCCAAAGTGCTTGCCAAGTAAACCCAGTTATTACTTAAATACACATTACTGAGAATATGTTATATAGAGATTAGTTAGAACAATCACTAGTTACAATTGTTGGATTAGCCAAACAATCACAAGTTATTCAATCACTTTTGCTTTATTCAAAAATAAAGGAAGCTGATTCTGCCCTCTCAATACCTTGGTAATACGAACTCTACAAAAATACAGAGGAAAGTCTATCATCTGTATAAGAGAGATAGCAAGTCAAGTATATCTTATGATTACAACCCAATGGATATGTGAACTGAATTTGTGCACGTTATTCTAAACTAGGTTTTTAGGTTTTAGTTACTAAGCATTTTTGGCATCCCTTAATAAAGAATTTAAAGAAAATTAAAACTAATAGTCTTACAGAGCAAAGTAACATGTAGACTAGAAAAACAAGCAGTTCTATTGAGAAAAACTTGTATCAGTCTCTAATTTTAAAAATTGTATGCAATTAGGAGCAAATACTCATCACCACAATTTTCAGAACTGCAGTTATTTAAAAGAATAAGCTCAGAATTAAATGTGTCATATGATTTTTTTTTTCTAAAGCAAACATTGGAAGTTGTTTTTGTTTTCTCCAAGTTACTATGAAGCACCTCTAATTGAAAGGAAGAGTGATTAAAAAACAGAAAAAGAGAAAGAAAATAAAGTGGTTTCCAAGTGATGTTTCACTCATATGGTATAAGTTATACATGTCATATTCATGAGATTAAAATTATTTCCTGAAAAAATGTCTTATTCAGATCACAAGACAACATAATGAACCAAAGATTTTAATATAAAATGCAACAGGGAAGAGTGAGTTTGACTTCACTTTCATTTGCATGTGCTAATAACAATGAATGAAAACTAGAAACTAGTATGTGAAACAAAGTTCACATCTTATTGTTAGAAAAATAAAGATATGAGGTATAGTATGATAGGATAGTCAAGCAGAAAAAAGTAAATGATGATGCTTTAACAGAAAGAGAAATGAAGACATTCTTGGTATGTTTTATTTTGTCTTTAAAGATGCTAGAAAATTAACAAGACTGGTGGGTAAACAGTGGAACAGTTCAGTCTCAGCACAATATTTGCAAAATTAGGTAGTCTACATATAAAACTAAACAGCTAGAAAATATACAGAATTTTGCATAGAAACTATTTCCTTACAAAAGCAACATTTTTTAAAAAATTAATTGATTTCTTATTAATAATATTCCCATGGTAAAACATCTACTAAAGGAACTGCCTTTTTTCCCTGTCTTTTTTTTTCTTTAAGATTTAATATGCTATTCTAAGGTCTTATTTTCAAAACCTCTAGGGACGCTTTCTTGGGAATACTATATTAATCAGCTAGGAAAAACTTTATTAGAAGTAGAGAAAGACTGTCCAGACATCAAAGGACTGTCCAACATCATGTGACATTGAAACATATTCTATGCTTGAGTCTTGACTGCTGTTCAGTTTTAGTCTTTAGGAAAAAAAATTGTGTTTCAATCTGCTGCTGTTCAGTTTTAGTCTTTATGAAAAAAAAATTGTGCTCCAATATGCTGCTCTAATTATGTTCTGTGGGTATTGCTTATTTGAACTAGTTAAGTCTTTCATTACATAAGGAAACCTGATAAATCTTTCAAGTGTTTCCTGAACTAGATAAAGGGTGCACTAAATATCTGCCACCCTGAACCCAAGGCCTTCTTTTACTTTTTATCAAATTCTGTATTTAAAAGCTAAAATCAACTTGGAATAGCACATTTAATTATTTCACACAACTGAAGCAAGGTCTTGAGATAATGTTTTTATTTGTTTTGTTTTTCTTAATCTTGAAATTATATATAGGTTGTGTTTTGTTTTGCTTTGTGTGTATAAAAGTCTAATTTTGTTTGAATTTCATCGGGAAAAGTATTTGGGACATTTACAATTTAGTTTCAATCCATATGTAAAATATTTATTTGGTAGTAAGTACACTAGGTCAAACTTTTAAAGTTTCTCTCTCTCTCTCTCTCTCTCTCTCTCATCTTATATACTTCCCTAAACAAAACTAAATAATGGGAACATATATCATACTTTAGTAAAAATAACTATAGATTTAATCAAGGAGGATAATATTTTGCTTTCATTGGACTTAATTTTATCTTTTTCACTTTTATGAACTAAAGTTCCTTCAGTTTCAAATTATAAATCTGATAATTAAAACCTTGTCTATATGGTAGGTTATGTATGTCTTATTAGCACCTAGTAATTGAGAGCAGTGTCATATATTTAAAAATCCAATATTTAAATGATTTCCTCATGAATTCTTTCTTCCCTGCCAAATATGCTTACATGCTTCTCTTCAGAAGTTTTTACATTATGCCTATCCATTTCAAAGATAACTTACAAACAAACAAACGAACAAGGAAGGTTAACTGGAGTTAGAGTATGATTCATAAGTATGCCAAATAACTTGCATGGTATATACATGTACTTAATATGGTGACAATTTTTTATGGTTTCATCTTTCCTAAAATGCAAAATATGAATTTGTCTTAAATATCTGAAATGGAACATACATAAGTAAATATACATAATAATATCCACCAGTAAATCTTCAAATATGTAAAAAGCCAACTCCTACCTCCATCTCCAGATCCTGATCCTGCATCTGTGGGGGGAAAAATTATATTTGCTAGTAAAACATATTCAAAAATATTTATGATTTTTTAAGCTCAAGTTTATTTTCTTAGTTTAATACTGCAAAAATATTGAGAAAAATACTAATATTTAATCCAAAAATGTACATTCACATCAATTTAATTTAATATCTATTAATGTAACTTCTAAAATAAATTATCCATCATTTTTATTCCAAAGCTTTACGAAAACGTTATTGCCCAGTTTGGAAAATTTCCTAATCTCAGCTATGAAAAATTCCTAATCTTGACAGGCTGGATTTGGTGCCGTTAGCAAAATAAAGTATTAAAAATGAGATGCTTGTAACAATCAGTAAGTTTCAGAAATTAAATAGTCTAATGTGTGTGGCAAATAAACCCATAATTAAGGCTTATATTCTTGCAAATTGCATATGAACAAAGAGAAAAGCAGTTTAAAAAGAAATATATTTTATATGGGTGTTGATATGTTTTACGAATACCACAATTGTGGATGATTCCATCTGTGTCAAATCATCCTTTGTTTTTGAAGTCAGTAGAAGAGAGCTTAATTTTTGCCTTTGTGCTTAAAGTCAGATATTCACTAAATGATTCTTGCAGAAAAAATCATACTTCCTCTTCTGGATTTTTCTTTCACCACTTCTTCTCTCCCCTTCCTTCCATTAATTACAATTGGTCAAAGTTGTCTATTTCTGGGAAAGTAGTTCCCAGAAACACGCAAAATTTCAAGTTGAAATCAAAACCATTACGATTCCATCTGCTTCTGCTTCTTAAGTGTAGACATCATCTTCCGTCTGACTTTCCATTTTTGTTTGTTCACAATACATTTGGTTATGTATTTTAATGTTAATACAGGGAAATAAGATTAATATTGATATTCTCTGCCCGATGTGCCCTCATCCCACAGTGAAATCTCACCCAGGGTTCAAGACTTATACCAAATGCCACTCTTAAGAATTTATGGTCCAATTAAAATAAAACATGACTTTTACTTTTTTGCTTCCATGATACTTTATTGAGAAGCACCACATAGAAAGAGGCATGGTGTATGAAAATCCACAGAAGGCTGACAAATATGGAAGAAGGAAGGCCTTCCCAGCAGCCCTCCTTTTTGTCATGTGTTGGCATTAGCAGTACCATGAAGGAGCAGTAGTTTGAACTGTCAGTCTTGCTGGAGGTCCACATTAACTAAATTTATAGGATCTAACACTATTATATTAGAATGTCAAGTAATCAATTAACTATTAATGTGACAGGACATATGTCTTTGGACTAGCATATCTTCTCCTTAAAGGCAAGTTAATTGGTAAAATAATTTATGATAAAAATTATTCTTAGTAAATGTAGAATCAAACAAGGATTTTAATCATAAGAATTGACTGTTTAATGATAATAGACCAAGAAAGACTGATGAATTCATGTTGATATTAGAATATTCCTACCAACGAAACTGACTGTCATAAGTCACAACATCATCTCTTTCGGACAGAACAGTGCTTGGGTGCTTAATGTTTGTCAAGTTTCCTTTTTGTATACTTTCACAGACAAAAATTTTAATTGATTGTATTTGCATTAATTTGAAAGCTTAATTCAGTATTACTTATACTCATTCGGGGCTAAATAACAGGTTGTAGTATTACAGTGATAACACATTCTAAATATAGTTTAGTTAAATGTATATAGTTTCTTTTAAATTTTCCCCTATCTACTTCTTTAAGTCAAGGAAAATGTGTTGTTCATCACTCTACACTTATATGAACATAATGGGAAATGCATAAAGGCTTAGGAGTTACAAACTCCAAACTTTACTCATTGCATGATAGAGAAATGTTATTCAACCTTGCTAAGCATATTCCTCCTCTATTCAATGGGTATAGTAATATCTATCCTATTGCGCTATTTTGAGGCTTACTGCACAGTAGCATATCTTAAATGCTTAAGCACTGTCAGGAACATAATAATTAAAATGTAGAGTAAACATCTTGCCTATTCATCCATGAGTATTCTAATAAATACATATGATTGGGGAAAAATCAGAAAAAAATGCCAATAGTATCTTAGCTTGTATTTCCCACATACATTTCTAAAACTTCAAGGGGCATGGTCCTTAAGACAATATTTGATTTGACACAAATGAAACAGCCAGGAAAAAAAAGAAGGAATAGTTTAGAAAAATGATCAGTTAAGTCCATGGCATCATTATGAAACTGTTATGGGAGGCTTTAATGTTTTTCTGTATTATATGATAAGTCATCTTGGCCAACTGATGACAAATAGCCTACTAAAGTCTTATTAGTGAGACAGAAACACCTAAGAAAAGAAGTCATGCTGTTAGACCCAAATCTGAGCTCCTAGTTAATGCATTTCCTACAAGGCAAAAAGTTAAATTGACAGTAAGACCACTGAGCAGATTTCCCAATAAGAATACATTCTCTGGACAAAAAAAAATTAAGTTCAATGAAATATAATAAATATAAAGTTATATATTCTACTGCCTATTATTCCTAGAGCTTACAACTTGCCACTTCCATTCAGTGTCAAACAGCATTAAAAAATAAATGGGAAACATACAAAGAAAAGAATGAGAATCCCTTTTAGATCAAAAGTCAGAACCCCAATTTATTTACAGTCAGACCTGGTTAATAAAAATTACTTTGTTCTCTCCGTCATTATTCAGATCAAAAACCTTTTAGATTTACAAGTCCGTGGAAGATGCATTCAGCAAGACTGGCTTACTAATTAAATCCTGTAGAAATCTAAGTATGTGAATGAGCTAAAGATGGATTACTCGATTGTGATTAAATTTTCTACTTGGCTAAGTATTTATTTTCATAGTATAACCAGCACATCAGGGACTAGAATGGAAAGACTTGAATGAATCAGAAGAATGTGATTACATGCGCCGACAAGAACTTGGAGGTTGGCAAGTAAGAAAAAGAGATTTTGCTACATCGGCCATAACTGTAACTTCTGGTCTGTTTATTATAACAATTGCCTGCCAACTCTCATGTGGCTATTGTTAGAAAAGAACAGATATCCTCCATGATCTTGATCTTGAAAAAGCAAATCCTTTCCTCAATACTCTACAGTATTTGCCTTCATCCTTCCTGGTTCCTGGGATTTTACTTTTCTTCTATTCAATTTGTCCTAAAGTATTATTTCTCATTTCTTTGGTATGGCTGACTGATTCCTCATAATTAGTTTGCTCCTTGTCAAACTTTCTATATCCCCCATCCTTAGTATGAGAGCAGCATGCTGGTCCTCCTCCTTTCCTATTGGAGAAGGCTGCCCATTGACTCTCACATATTGCTGTTTCTTTTATTCATGACTTGTCACTCACAGACCAAGCAGCAATGACCTGTTTGCTTTAGCAAACAAACAAATGGAGTACCAGCCCAGCTTGCCTCCTGACCACCCTTTCATGAAGAACATTTGCATCTGAGCAAATAATCCCTTAGGAGAAAAGACTACTTACAAACCAAAACCAAAACAAAACATCATTGGCCATGAGATATGATACTATTCTCTTTCTTCTGCTAATTCTCAGAAACTTGGGTAGTCACCAATGTAACTTAGATATTATCAATTACTAACAATCAATATGCTTAAGATAATCTTTTAAAGAATATGAGGCTTTTCTCTTTGCTCATTTTCCACCCTGCCCCAGTCACTTAGCACATAACTTTTAACATCATACCCTAGATTAGAAATACCTGTTATCTAAGAGGGACTTTTGAATAAAACAGACTTTTCATGACAATATTCTCTGCTTCTATTTTTAGAAAAAGTTTATATTTGATGACATTGTTATTATTCCTGAATATGCTTATATCATCCAAATTCTCAGGAATTATGACTTTCCAGAAAGATGCTTATTTGCCATTAAGAACAACTATCATGGCACCTTAAAGCCTCTACAATATACGTGATTTTGATATCAAGCTTAACTTGAAAACTCAGCCCCATTTTAAAGCATTCCCCATTTTAAAGCATAAGCTCTAACAACCTCTGTAGACACAAGGAAAACTTGAAAAGCTATAGAGTACATGAAGTCACTCTTTCTTCTTACTTCCTTTATAGCATTGTTGGTAAACCATGACTAAAAAACTTTGTAGAATCCCAGGTTAATTGAGTCAGAAATGACAAATGTCATTAGAAATTATGTCCATTACAAACACAGTAGTCAATAAAATCTACTAAATAGTAAGAAGACCATTTTGTAGAGCTGCTAAGATTAGACGTCAATTTCAGAGCCCAAACCTGCAAAATTGCCTTCCAGCAGATAATGCTATTGTTCAAAACCAACAAACACAAATAAACAATACAACTGTATTCATACATAGTCAGGTTTCTCCATATTTGGCACGTTGGCAGTCTATCTAGATTTCTAATTATATGTGACTTTTATTCAACCTGCCTGTATTTCACTTAATGACATATGTACTTAAATCTACCAGTGTCCTTATGGTAGATATCCTCTTTCTTCCAAAAGTGATTTGAAATGTGAAAATGACAAAGAATAAGAATAATAAATGTTTTGAACAAAACAACACAGGCTTGTCTAGTCAATATATAATCTGAATTATTTATTGGGAGATAACAAGAAATGAAAGACATGGTTTTTGTATTTGGAATCCATGCAGAAGGTTTCAAAGAAGATCACACACATACCTGTGGCACATGATCCTTCTGACACCACAAGTATCTCACTCTGCTGTTTGCATGCAGCCTGTCGCAGGTAACACTCATTCTGGTAGTTCTCCCCATTGGAGCCACACACAGGCACATAGTCATTGTTGCACTGGGAAACACACAGATGTAAGCCTGTAGTTAGTACTGAAGACTGTATCCCTCTGACATGATGAACAGAAATAATTATTTACAAAAGAAACCACTTGTCTTCATTTTCAATGATTCTAATTGTGTCCAATAAGTCTTTATAAGGGCATCATTGAAAGATGCACAAAGCCAATTTCAAGTTAGCCAACCAGTCATTTGATTTAGATAGGGCAAAAATAAGCATCTAAATTGATCAGGCAATTCCCAACAAAGTGACTGGACAAGTAGCACAATAAAGATATAGCAACAAATATATTAATACTACTTAATATTATTTTTAGTATGTAGCCCATATGACTTGATGGAAAAAATTAAAATACAGTTTAATTTCAAGCTATTAAAAAACAAAGGTAATGTCTGCCTGTGTTAGGAGTGGAAATATATAGCCAAAATGCCAAAGAAATCAATTAACTCTTAGTTGTTTTTTTAATTGAATTTAATTGAATTTTTATTGAATTCTAGTCCTTGTAAATTTCCAGATATTCAGATAAGATACTGATTTACTTATTTATTTTTATACCTCTTTAGACTATTGTATATTGATGTGGATATGGTCTAGAAAGAAACAAAACTATGGAACACAGAGAAAAATTTCAACAACTATTGAACTATAAGTAAACTTTACCGACTATTCCAAAGCATGTCTATTAATAGATATTCCATAAACAGAAAAGTTCATTTTTAAAAAACCTCATTATTAAAAAAGTACACATATTACAGTGAAAATTAAGGCAACCTACAGGGTATAGTCATCATAATATAATCATACTCTAAGGCATTAATGATACTTGGCTTTGTCCTATGCCTGCTAATTACACCAGGGATGTGATTATCTCATGATTACTACTACTTATGTGCTTCATTGTTTAATTATAAAAAATATAATGATCAAGATTATTATCTGTATATGCTCACCTATGCCAGAAACTACGTAAGGAAAATCATACTTACAGATGCATATTAAAACTCTTCTCTGTGTTTTACTTTTAATAAATATATTTGAATCTTTGATGTGCTGTGAGTTCAGAATACATACAAAATAAACCAATAATATAGTGAGATGAGTAGTAAAGTTTAAATATATGTGATAACAAACCTAAAACCCTATCGTAAATAAACCTCAACTCAAGAATGTATGCAAAAGAAAACACCTCTCAACATGTTGATAATCTGATTGATTAAAACCTGATATTTATTATTTTACTCTATTTCCTAACAATACCTAAACCTCCTTATTCCTAATCAACTATTTAACTCTTGCTCTTTGCCTTTATATAATAATAGCTTAATTATCATAACAAATTTAAACGTCAATGTTCTTTGAAATGAAAGCCTAATTCTATGAGTTTTGCTTTTTTATATATTATTAACAACTTCAATATAATGTTTTGGTAATTGTGATCAACTTTTTTCCAAACAGTAAACCCAAATGGTATGACAGTCATATTAAGATGACCATAATTACTAACAGGATGCTTTAGCACATATTTTAAAAATATTCTTTATCTTAATTTCTACAATATATAATCTAGATATTCTGCAAGTCCTCTATATAGTAATTCTTTTCCACAGTTACATTATTGTCTCCCAGACTCAGTCTATATATGTGATTATATTTAAAAAACTTATTTGATTAGAGCTTTTCACTAATCTTTTGCTAATGTTTAACTCAATCAGCAACTGACTTCTGATTAGGTGATACCTGTGTAAGCACTGTTTTCCAGGAACTTTCCAAAAATTTGTTTTAATTTACATCTGACAACTGACTCACCACAGGCCTGAGCATCTCCACTACTGTCCAAGAAAGAAGGCAAGAGCAAAATGCCTGTAAGATTTGAATTTTCCAATGAGTAGTACTGAAGAGACCGCAAATAAATGTGGCTTGTGCTCATACCAGAACTGTGGCCAGCAAGGCAAGTGCAGGGATAGGTGCTTGATAAATGTGCTATGATCAGAACTGGGGACAGGAGAATGTAGGTAGGATTATGTTGATCTATGAACACTACAATGGTGTCTGAGCACATGGAGGAGAGACCAGAAAGAAGGAAACAGCTGGTGACATTATGATCAATAGACTCGCTGATCCTTTCAGTAGACAGAAGAGAGTCATAATGTGTCTATGGCTAGGTGGACTAGTTAACATCTCATGCTTGAGGCCTGGCATTCTTGCCCCGAGCTACCTTTCAATCTCCATCTCCATCCCTGCTTATAATACTTTGTGTGTAGATTATTTGGAGCCGTGTTTTCTTCTCTCCAATCCTTAAATTTTATTTATTTATCCCTCTCAGATTACTCAAATATAGAGTCAGTGAACTGGGAGTGGAGAGTGGAAAGTATTTATTATCTCTCCCAAGTGCTAGTACACAATGCTGATATGCATCTTAAAATATCAAATAAACTGATAAAGTGCTCATATGCCGCTTCTGAGGGATGCAGTAAGCCAAATTCGAACAGTTCTAAAAACAGAGCTGCCAAGTTCCATGCACAAGCCAAAAGGGAGATTTCTACAGAGCTGAAAAGAGCTTAACTGTAGATTACTGGCATGATGTTTTTGGCCCTTAGTATCAAGACTTGCACTCATTAATATGAAGAACACCAGGTGGAAGCACGCTGTAAATCATGAAAGCTCACGAGTGGGAATCTAGTCCTAAGTTGTTCTATTTATTTCACTGCCTTGGTGTAGGACCTTTTGTATATTAGTTAACAATGAAATATTTAACAGGTTTATAGCCTAGTTTTCCCATTTGAAATGCTTACCTGGAACATTTGGGAAATTAACAAAGTCATGTTTTTAAAACAAGAAATATCTTGTAATACTCACTTATACAAAGAAATGTAAATTATTTGCTTTGTATGATATGTATTTTAACTAGTAGAGTTATCATCTACCTCTAACATCAAGCCATGGCATTTCTAGAATTAGAAAAACAAGAGGAAACAGGCTAACCCTAAGCATGAAATAGCCTAACTACTGCATTAAAATATGCCAAATTATTGGAAATAGTTTTTAGTAGTATTCATGATACTGCTCAGTTTCAGATGAAGGGACAGACTCAGATGTTAAGTGACTTGCTAAAGGCCACACAGTTGCCTGGTAAAAGGAAAAACAAGACTCACGTTCAGATGGTTAGGTACATAAATGTATGTGTTGTACAAACTTCCTCTCAGGGGAAGAAGTGATTCTATTTTTCTATGTTTTAAAAATCTTATGTTTATTTTCTAAATAAGTGTTTTTCAGTAGAAGAATTCTGTTCCAAAATGGGCTACCCACCACACTAGTGGATTCAATTACTTGACACACTACAATGCATGAAATTCATTTTTGCTACAAATTAATAAAAATTATGTGAGAAGTTTTTCATAGGATTTATTGCTTGTTTGATTAATACAGGTTTTTTGAGCTGAGATTTCAGCATCTAGAAGCTTATGTATGACTTATGTTTTATATATTGCCAGCACCTTCCACAGAGTCTGGCATGTAGAAGGTGCTCAACAGATGTTAAGTCAATTCTGTTATATTCCCAGTTGTCAAAGGCTTAAGAAGAATGGCTTGGGATATGGTATATTTTCCTTCCAAAAAGGAAAAAAGATAAAAAAAATCTGCATATGTTCCAATCCTTTGGCCATTCCATAAGTAATTTTTACTTTTCTGTGATTTATATTTCCTTAAATGTAAAAAAAAAATATGGTTTTAAGAGCGGACAGGCCTGTGACTACGGTGGAAATGACTCTGTGTGCCTTCCCAGGCTAGGTCATTAAAGGATATAGCTTCTACCTGGCTCTTTCTTTCTCTCTGGATGCTTGACTCTGAAGCTCAGCCACTATGCTATGAGGAAGACAAAACTTGCCCACACAAAGAGATCAACATGGAGAAGAACCAAGGTCTTCAGCTGACAGTCAGACATATGAGTGAGAACCCTCAGATCGGTATAGCACCAAGCCTTTGAATTCTCTCCCCTCACCATCAGCTAATGCCAAAGAGAGCAGAGGTGAGCTGTTTTGATTAAGCCCTGCCAAAATGGCAGATTCATCAAAAAAATAAATATTCATTGTCAAGACACTAAGTACTAGGCAGTCTGTTACGCAGCTTTAGTAATAAGAGCATTTGTAGATCTAAAGCATGACTTAGTAAATAAAAATATTTAGTATTTGAATTAGGTAATACCTGAAAAACATAAGGCTTCATCATATTTTTAAATTATAAAGTGGTTATTGATCATTGCATGACCAGGGTTATCTATAAATATCTGCATGTATCTCCCTTCCTTTTTTCCTCCCTTTCTGCCTCCCTCCCTTCCTTCCTCCCTGCTTTTATTTTTATCTATCTATCTATCTATCTATCTATCTATCTATCTATCATCTATCTATCTGTCTATCCATCTACTGTCTCCAAATTTTCATCCTCGTAATTACTGGGCTTAATACCTGGGTGATGAAATAATATGTACAACAAACCCCCGCGACACGTGTTTACATATGTAATAAACCTTCACATGTACCCCAAAACCTAAAATAAAAGTTTAAAAAAGGGAGGAGAAAACAATTATCTCACTGGGTTGTGAGAAATAAATGAGATAATATGTTTGAAGGATGGAAATCAGTTTATTAAAAGTCGTGTAAGAGAGGTGAAGGCTAATAATGTTTACTTTAGTGTTCCAGTGATAAGGCAAATTGAAAACATTATAAATATAAAAACATATGCCCATTTCTCTTTGAAATTTATCTCTCAGCTAGAAAGACTATAGATTGCAGGCCGGGTGCGGTGGCTCACACCTGTAATCCTAGCACTTTGGGAGACCGAAGCGGGTGGATCTCCTGAGTGCAGGAATTCGAGACCAGCCTGGGTAACATGGTGAAACCATGTCTCTACTAAAATTCAAAAAAATTAGCTGAGAATGGCGGAGTGCACCTGTATTCCCAGCTACTCGGGAGGCTGAGGCACAAGAATCGCTGGGACCCAGGAGGTGGAGGTTGCAGTGAGCCAAGAGGGCATCACCACTATCCAGCCTGGGTGGCAGAGCAAGACCCTTGTCTCCAAAAATTCCAAAAAAAAAAAAAAAAGGAATGCACGCTTGTACCTGAAAATGCAGCAGAGAAAGAAACAGAAGTTTAGAATAATATATAGGAAAATAGATTTTCAATACCTCTCCCTTTTTATCAGATACTAGGGCTAAAATAACAAACACCAAAAACTTAAATTCATGTATTGGGAAAAGATGGACTCAAGAGACTCTTAGCTTAAAATATCCTATTTATTATTCTTCATGCAACTTATACTTTTCTTTGATTTTGAACTTAATTCAACCACTCTATATTCTTGGTATGTGCAAAGTCTACATTTTCCACTAGGGAGATATATATTTTTTCTTGCCAGATTGACAACTATTGCAAAGCACAGACTAATAGCAGTAGTAATACACTAGTACACTTAAAATGCCACAAGGATTACAAAAAAACAATTTACATTTTAGTTTCTTACACAAACTTGCATTCGTTGCCACTCCCCCTTCTATTCCACTTAACAGTTATTTAAATTAATGACAAACATAACTGACTGACCAATGTATGAAAAACACAAATATTTTTGTTGATAAAAGTTTTACCAAAATCTTCTGTGGCACCTATAAAATGAAAACAATTTCTTTAATAAGAAAATTATTTATTTTCATTTTGTTGCATTCATCCCTTTAGAGTTCTGTCAACCCATTTTTTTTTTCTCCTGGTGAAATCTTAGAACCATGGCTTTACATTTCAGGAATGTTTTTCCTGGTTCATTTGATACTTTTTATGAGTTCATTTCTTTTGTCTACCCATGGTTATGAAAATAAGACAAATTTATGGAAATCACAAAGGGAAAGAAGGAAAAATTCACAAAATTCTCTGGGCCTTTAATTAATGATTTATCCAACTGTGCTTTTTTCCCGTTTAGTTAACATTTGGGTAAGTATGAATTGGGGAGTTCTCATGCTCTATCTCTCTCATGTAGTTCACTGAAAGTACATAATGGCACTGTTTAATGTGGCTGGAGACCTTAGAAGTTGATGTTACATGCATATTAAATATGCATGAATATGTTTCTGACACTATGGTATGGTCTAAAAAACTGTACAGTCAGAGCAGTACTTACCCACCAGGAGGTGGTGCACTTTACAAATATCAGTTGTCTTATTATGTTTCTTAGAAAGAAGAAAATAATGTCTAAGAAGGTTTTAGCATTTCTAAAAGCCACTTAAACTTTATTTAAATGTGAATTCTCTTCTCTTTCTTAGTGGGAGGTTGAATTCAATCTAAAATATTTAAATTTCATCAATAATTCTAAATATTACCTATTAACCAGATATCTAGGTCTAAATTTGAGTTTATTGTTTTTATTTGTTCTATATCTTTTTTTTATTCTTACAATCTTAGAAAAGTTTTCATTATCTCACACATAGTTTTGTTTATGTGCATATTTCCTGGTTGAGTCATATTGTCAGATTTTAAAAGTATTTTTAAAAGTAATTCAAAATGCTCAAGGGCAAATATAGGCTATTAGTACAACATCCATGCTACTTGAAGTTCTACATGATTATATGAACATTTTGAGAGGAAAAGGTTTATAATTTACATGGTGGAAAGCATTTGTTAGCTAATGACTATACTAATGACATTAAAAGTTCTATCTTTAATAGATACTAGTAACCCAGTTTTGATCATGCCAGTAGTGCAACTTCTTTCTCTCTTTGTTAGTTAAAAGAAATTAACACAAGAAAAAGTACATTTCCTGATGTTCATAAAATGACTTGTGGATCTAAATGCTCTTTTGGATTTCTAGGGAATTCAGTTCTAATTGAGTGTGGTACCTATGAAAAAGCCAACATACACTAATTAATAAGTTCCATGATTTCCAAATTAGAACAAAGTTTTGAAGTTACACTAATAAGGAGTTAACTTAAAAGCCTAGTCAGGTTGCAAGGATAATAAAGGCCAAGACCATTAAAACAGATAGCAATATGATAAAAAGATGATAGCCTCAATCAAAAAGAACAAAAGAATAAGTCCACACTTCCTACCCCCTATTTTGACTATATCCCCAGTCAATTCACTTTTAAAGTGATGCTAGAAGGGTCAGAGAAACATAATTTTCCTTTGACATCCCAAAAGCACAACCTGAAGCTTTCTACCTCCAGCAGCATTTATAACTTTGGCATATACATTTCTCCAAAAAGCGTATGTCTTCTTGACATCAGTTGGCCCTCTTGCCAGTACTTTTGCTTGGTGCCAGCTTCACTCTTAGCTTGCATAGCTATAAATTTCCAAGTGATAGGCTGTAAAGGGAGATTCCTGCTTTGCAGTCTCATTAATGAATTAGAAGATGCAAATATAAGACTTCTTACCTTGAACTGACAGACGCAAGTCACAGTGTCTCCAATTCTTAAACATTCCCCATCAAATTTACAGGTGTTGGTGTCACAGAGGAAGAGATCATTTTCTCTATCATCATAACCTCAAATTCAAAGAGAACACTCCAGTCATTAAAACATCTTACAGATTTTTAACAGAAGAAGCACTATCTTGAAGCTTTAAAATACTTGTCCTAAATTTTAAATCCAACAACTATAGCTGTACTGCAAGGTCACTGTCTACTGATAACCTCAAAATCTAGTTAAGTGATCAGTATTCGTTTCCATTTTCCACAATTCTTTTCTAGTCAATTCTTCTTTAGTATCCTTTTCTGATAGTGCTATCTTTTAAAGCTTGCGTTAATACTGACAGTGGTGAAGGAAAGCTTAATATTTGCTTCCTGTTTTTATTTTATTTTATTTTATTTTTTGCTCATTAGGTGGACAATATTTATGACCACAAAACTCCACACTTTGGAAAAGAGCTAGTGATGATCTCTGAATGCCCTTTTACCATTTCCCCATCTTTAATTGTTCTTTTTCTTCAAGGATTGAAACAACCCCTTATTTGAAATGTATCCAGACAAAGAGGAAACAAAGCCTCAATAATAAAGATAAACAGGCACAGTGTTTTCTGTGATGGTCTGTTTGGCTCAAATGAAGATTGATCACCTCTAAGTTAACAGGGGTGGGAGTGGGGTGCCAAGTTCTTGACAACCTATCTGCAAAACCAGTTTATTCTCTTTAGTTTATGCAGTCCCCTTTAAAATATCCGCTAAATATTTAATTTCTTGATTGCAAATGTCAACTTCACATTTAAGTTGGTTATTTCCTAAAACAATGCAAGGGCTAGGAATGAAGCAAACCAGTCTATGTTGGACTACAAAGCCATCAACATTTCCAAAAACTGATTTTGCAGGCTCATAATTATTACTATAATAAAGCATCTAAAAAGTGATTAGGCAATAGCAAAGTGAAACTTATTCTTTCAAAAACAACACACATGTACGCATGAATCAAGAAGTTATAGAAACATGTTGAGTTTTATTAAAATGCCAAATTTAGAAACTGCCAAAAAAGAGAACAATCTATTGACCCAAATCTAATAGGGTTGCAAATCTCAACTTGTCTTTGTAAAGGATAAATTAGAATGATGGATAATAATTTTCCTTTTGGCATTTACATCAGTAATAACTAGGAACTATACAGGCTTTCACCCTATGAGTTACAGTTGGTCATTCCCTCCTCTCTAAAGTTACATACACTTCAGCTCATATACATCTTTGAAAGACACTTTATTCAGAGCCAGATTTAACTACAGCAAAATTATATTCACAGAAGATGAAAAATTACATGCACACTTGCTAAAACTAGAACAGACCACACCTAGGGGACAATACCCAGGCATGTTAATGGAGTTTAAAATGCCAAGGAAATTACACCACAATTCTGCCCGGTATACTACAGGCTGTCAAACCGAAATGCTATGCCAGCTAGGAGTGCAGCAACTCACATCCTCTGGCCCTATATAATTAGGAAGCTTCAGCAGAGCGAAGCCTGCCAAGCATTCGCCGTCAGAATCTGAAGGAACCCGAGCGAGCAAGAAGAGTGCCTGACCCACTCCACGGAAGCCTGTCCAGAAATGGAGGAGTCAGCGCCCACTGAAGTCGGTTCCGCCCTCGGCTCGCCTACAAGGAGCCTGACCAGCCTCAGTCATGCCCACTCCGGCCTGGGAGACCCGCAAAGTGTTCTTTTTCTCAACTCCCCTGTACTATCTTGAAGCTTAGGGAAGCAAGGAGAGGGGCATATCTGGACTGCAAAACCAATGTCTTTTGCCGCCTAGGAGAGAAGGGGGATGAGAGAGAGAGAGAGAGAGAGAGAGAGAGAGAGAGAGAGAGAGAGAGAGAGAGAGACAGAGAGAGAAATTCTATTGAAACCCAGCTCCTTTAGAATCTGTGTGACCTGGTCTTCAACGGGAGACCAGTGCGCCCTCATGGCACCTTTGCCAGGAATCAGATTCCCCTGCAGTCACCATTTGATTTATTGCTTTCTCGCTCATTCTTTCTCATAAAGTTATTTCTTCCTCATCCCAGTAAGCGTTTTTTCTTTAATGATGACAAAGCTTCTGTTTTAGTGTTTCCCCTAGGATTGGTGCTCTTTCCAGTGAACCCAGAAAACCATCCCGTTTAATATTTCTCAAAATCCTCGCAGCTCCAATGTAAGCGCAAGCATGCAAAGGTTTCCTGCTACACTTGCACTTTCTGCCCATCCCAGAACCACCCCCCACCCCCGGGCCTGGAACAGTTCCCCTTGCTTCTCTGGATAGAGGTGGGTGGTATTAGGGGTCTAGGGCAGTAGGAGGTGAGGGGCTGAGGAGGCGCGCTAAGGTAGGCTGGTCTGTGCTGGATACGCGTGTTCTTCTGCGGAGTTACAGGGTCTGGGACGGGGGTTCTGGACTTACCAGAGCAATTCCAGCCGGTGGGCGTTTGGCAGTCACTTAAGGAGGTAGGGAAAGCAGCGAGCTTCACCGGGCGGGCTACGATGAGTAGCATGACGGGCAGCAGCAGCAGCCAGCAAAAACCCTCGCAAAGTGTCCAGCTGCTGCACTGCCGCGGGGACTCCCACAGCACCATGACTAGTTCACGCAACTCTGCAGCAGCAAACGGCTTCCGAGGAACACAGGATCGCGGGGGCCGGGCAGCGGGCTACTGAGCATCCCGCGGACGGCGGCAGCAGAGGCGGCGGCGGTGGCAGTGGCACCCGGCGGGGAAGCAGCAGCCAAACCCGCGCATGATCTCGAGAGTTTCAGCAACATCCAGGGACTGGGCTCAGCCCTGGAGCGAGAGGGTCGTCCGCTGAGAAGCTGCGCCGGAGACGCGGGAAGCTGCTGCCATAAGGAGGGAGTTCTGGGAAGCCGGGGGACAGGAGGAGACGGGAGTCCAGGAGCAGACGAGCGGAGCCCGAGGAGGCAGGGTGAAGGGAGAGTCAAGGCGCCCCGCAGCCCAGCAGCCGCCTCTCGAGCTCTGCCGCCCGCATCCCTCTGGCGTTTGGGAAGCAGCAGGTCCTCAGCCCGCCCGGGGTCACGTGGGAAGAGGCAGTCGGGCTCTGATTGGTGGAGCAGGATGCAGGTCCCGGGAGGGAGGGGTCGACGAGGAGGTGCAAGGATGCAAGGAGGAGGCGGCCGCGGAAGCCACAGATGGGCTCGCTCGCCAGGCGCTGGCCCGAGTGGGGCTAGGCGGGGATGGCTCAAGTGAGAAGCTCGGGCTTCAGGGTGGGCTACCCGCACACTCATATACCATTCGCCTCACTCTCCGCTCCAGGACGCCCCCTACCGAAGGTGGGGTTCGGACTAGCGCCCCTCTTCCGCGCGTGACCCGGGACCGCGAGTGCGGGCCGCGGCGCGGCTGGGTGGCGTCTCTCCGAGCTGGAGATGGTGGGGGCGGAGGTGTCAGAGGAGCGGCAGCAGCAGGGCAGAGAGGGGCGAGTCGGCGCGGGAGAGGGCGTCCTGCTGGCGACCGGCGCTCCAGCGTGCGGGAGCGCGCTTCCTAGGCTGTAGGGGGATGCAGGCTGGGAATGTCGCGGTGGAGAGGCCAGGGACATTTTTCTAGGGATTTACAGGAAAGAGGGTGAGAAGCGATGGTGTTAGAACCGCTCTTGCAGGCCGGGAAGCAACAGCAGCATCTCCCACAAGAGCGTGCAACCCCAAGGCTGCTCGCCGAGCCAGCTCAGCCATCCCGGCAGGCGCTCTCTTTCCTTCTCTCTTCTCCCCTCTCTCCTCCCAGACCCCCCGCAGCTCCGACCCAGCCCGAGCGGCCGCAGGTTTGAATCCCTCTCCTCATCACCCGCTCCTCTCCGGCCCGTAGCCTATTAGTGTGTCCACCTGGGAGGTGCGGTCAGATGTGTTTGGAAGGTCAGATTGGTCGGGACAAGTGGTCTGAAAGGAAGAGAAAGGCTCCTCTGCGTACGCCCCGGGTGGGTTGCCGGGAGCATCCGCCGGGTAGCGGCGTCCGGGAAGGGGAGAGCGGGCTCCATTTGTTGGCCCAGGCAGTGGCCCTGCGTTCCTTACTCGGGTCTTTGTCGGATGGCCGGTGACCTGGGGCGACGAGAGAAGGTCTAACTCGGCAGGAGTCTCTGGCTCTGCGCGTTTCTTTCATTCGCTCCAGCGGGAAGGGCAAATGGCATAGCGGGACCCGCCTTCCGCCTGCTGCATTCTTCAGGCAGTTAGACACACTCTTTAGCCTAATGGAATTTTAGTCGCCAGTAACGGGACCGAGAGCTTTCGGGGACAAGGGTGGAGAGGAACATCTTTCTTCCATGACCGGGGTCACTATTGCAGTCTCAGTGTTTTGGATGCCCCATAGGGAAGAGTTTTCTTTTTTGTGTGTGATTATTCAGTGATTCCTGTTTTGTTTTGTTTTCTTCTCTCCGCTCTCCTTCTCGATTCCTCTCTTTTATCCCTCCTCCTTCTTCTACCCCCGCTTTCAAAAGCCTCCAGATCCTCCCTTTTTCTCTCTATTTAAATTTTCCTTTTGTGCCCCTCTTTCTGTGTCCCCTGAATTTAGGAGAGCATTTGATAACATTTAACAGGCAATTAGTGTCCATTCCCAATCACTTAAAAGAGGCATTAATATACTTTGAAAACGGGACTATCTATCCTTTGCAGACACCACCAGAAAAACAAATTGTACCCGAGTAATCCTTTTAAGTACTTTAACCTCCAACCTCCTCCCACTTCCTTGCTTTTTAACTTCTCCTTTGAGAGATGTGATCGTGCAGCACCTCAGTGCCTCAAAGAAATCTCTTTTTTTTTCCTGTGTGAAATCCATCCCTTTATCTTACATCTCCGCCTCCGTCCGAGACTGTCCCTCTCCCCTCCCACCTCCAAAGATTTCTGAATCTCAGTGTCTCTCACTCCTGGCAATTAAGCAGATCCCAGCATTCTAGTCGGTGGCATCTCACTCCTCACCGACGAAGACTCCATTAAAACAGATCAATTAGACCAGACGTTGGAGGCATCAGAAAATCGGCTTCTAGACAGAGCAGCTAAATTCTTTAAGGAAACAGAATACCCATTAGATAGAGCTGCCAACTAATATTGCAAAACAAGGAATTAGAGATTTCTTTCGCTACAGGCTTTCAGCAGAGAAGGCAACATAAATATAGATAAAGATTTAACAACTCTACAGCACAGAGTGAGAACATGTCATTTTCCATAGCAAGGCTGGTGTGGTAACTAATCAGGCTTATGAAAATAAGTCATGCTTGAAACTAAAGGCAAAGTCCTTAAAAGTGTTTATGCAGTAATTATGATAATGAAACAGGACCTGCTAGGATTTCAGAGCTTGGCTATATAAGTAGAATTTTAGAGAACCTCTTAGCAAAGGAAAACTGTTTTTGAATTTTCTGCTAAGTAAATTTTTGGCATACTTTCTAATAATATATACTCTTCCTAAGACGTTTTGCCGAAAGTAAGTTAAAACTCCAAAGGAGTTAATTGCTGGTTGTAACTGGTTAACAAATGCGGTTCCTTCCACAGAGGTCCTTTAAATTATTAAACAGTTTGAAGCAAAGCCTTTTCAATGGGAATGCTGCAATTTTGTTGCACTTACTATGTACTTAGTGTTATAGTGCCACCAAGAAACAAATTCTGAAACTGGCAAGCACCACCAAGTGGCAGAAGAACATCACTCATTGAGCAGAGAATTGTGTTATTGAATATGTAAATAAAAATATATACATTATTTAGACTTGTCACTAGGTACCAAAGAAGTAGACAAGACTGCATTAACAATTGGATTAGTGCTTTAACTTTTCCCCAACAAAGCGAAATCAGTTTACTTATTAGAATTAAATTTAAGTCTATGAATTGTACTTTGCATTGCGTATTATATGATTGCTAGTAATATGACACAATCATACCATGTATTTGCAAAATTCTTATTTTAAAATACTATACCATATTTACTTTCAATCTTCTTGAGCTAGAACACTTTATTTGTGGCATATACACTCTAGAATTGATGCAGAGGAGCAGAGTCCAGTTGTTAGATTTTTCAGTAGAAATAGCGCAGATATATTGTCTCCAGAAAACTTTAGAACATTTTTTTTTTCTCATGGAAAGAACATCATTATAAAGTGTGAGATTACTCACAGCTTAAGTAGGGGGCTTGGGAGTTATTCTCTAACAAGAATAGTTTAAGGTAAATAAATGAATCTGGGAAAATAAGATACACTGCCAATCCGAACTCTTATCTCCTTCATGATTTCATACTTTCTGATTGCTTCAATAAAGGTAAGATGTATCCTTTGCTTCTTAGGTGTCAGGCATTGTGCCATGCAGGATAGAACATGTTATTTTTATTTAATCTTTAAAACACCCCTATGAGACAAAGAATATTGTTATCATTTTATATAAAAGAAATATGGCTTTGAAAGCGTCAGGCAACTTGCCCCATGAAACAAATCTAGTCAGTGACACTGCTGGGACTCTGAAATTCTGCCTGACTTCAGAGCACAAGACGTAAGTCACTAATTTCTGCTGTATTGCTGCCTGTTAGCTTCTGATAGGGGAAACTAACTGGGAACGTATCAGTTCTGTCCATGATACTTCTTTGTTTGCCCTTTCTGTGGAGCAGCAGTAAGGCCCAAACTTTAATTCTCAAACTTCAGCAATAAGATCCCGTGATTTCTGAACCTGGTTAATCATATGAATTCCTTGAGAAACTTTGAAACAATAGACAAATTCCAAGTCCTACTATCAGGGATTCAGAAAATCTGGAGTTGGGCCCTGGGATCCATATTTTAATATTCATCCTTGTTGGAGAAGAAAGGTACCACATATACCTATATGACAAATGAAAGGATACCTCGATTTTTGCTCAGTTTTCACAGAGAGGTTTCTGAGGCAGGTTAAAAGCTTTTACTCAGTGTAAAGATGAGCTGTTGTACATGTCTGTCTCTCTGTTTTTATGCATATGTTCACCAAATATGTATTAAGCTTCTAATATGTCTGACACAGTAACTTTGTGACTGTAGACAATTTCCTCATTTGTAAAATGTGAGTAATAACAATACCCGCCTCCTGAACTTGTTCTAAAGATTAAAATAAAAATGTATGGTTTAATGGTAGTGGATTTGGGGGGATCCCCTATATAAATAAGTGAATGGAGGTATGCATAAATAAATACATAAAGGTGTGTGTACTTATATTTATACACATAATTAAAAATAAAGATGTACAAATTAAATGTATGTGATATTGAAGTATATGTTGATTATTGATAATGAAGTACAGTATAATTTCTAACCCCACATCTTAACATCTCATACTTAATAACTCATATCTTAATTTCTAGCCTACTTTAGATACCTAGATATAGATAGAATGTTCTAAATCATTATTTCCTTAGTTTTAATGTATAATATTCATATGAAAAAGTATATATCAGTATGTAGTAAATGTATTTAGAACATTGTTTATAGGTCAAATGATATTGACAATGTTTCAGAGAAGTCATCTTCATTTCTGGATAATTTTTCAAACTGAGAGTAATTAAATTTGCTCTTTTTTTTACCCTTTTCTACAATGGTAAATAACATATAAACAATGAGCTGTGATTTAAAGAAATAATTTTATAATGTAAAAGTTTCCCTATGCCTTAATGATTCCCATGCCCTTAATTAATTTTGGTAGTTTAAGTTTGTGATTTCAGTGCTGAGGAAAGTTTATTTCATCTTAGAGCAGTGAGGCTCAGTCATGATTTCACATCACAATCACCTGGATAATTAAAGAATACTGATGCAGAGTTCCTACTCGAAGACTTGGAATCCCTAGAAGTGACACAGAAGCATTGGCATCTATATATTTTTAAAGTTTTCCTGGAGAAACACATAGCCATGATTGAGAACCACCATCCTGAGGAAAGTGGCTATTTTCTCATTAATCAAATAGCCAAGTTTCAGGAGGTAAAATGCTTACTTTTTTTTCTGCATTAAAACTTGTAAAACACACATCTCACCAAAGAATATTAAAACATCTAGCCAAAGCAATATGAACTAGTTAATGTTTGCCACTAGCTTGCCAGTAGTTAAAAAAAAAAAAAGGAAGAACTGTTATTGGAAGAGAGCTAGATTTAATAAGCAGTAGTCATCTCTATACAATCTGGTGTCTTGTTATTTATAAATTCAAGTAGGTTTCCATTGCTATTATTTTAATCATAGCCTTCTTAGGGCTCAGCCTAATGCTTTATTTCAAACTCATTTTGAAATTTATTCTCTGGAGTCAGAAACAGGAACTAGAATCAGCTTGGAATGAAACTTACCTTTCATGTCTCCCTTTGGCAACTCATGGCTTCTATTGGGCGAAATTAGAAAAAGACTTAGTAAAGGTAGTTCTTTCCAATTTGTATTATTAGCACCATCCAGTATTGCATATTCTGAGCATTTTACTCATTTATTTCATACCATAAGCCCCAATCATTTCTCCCTTTATTGTCTGTGACAGTGATTTTTTTTTTTCTCCAAGTTACTTGTTAGTGGTAGAACAGACCCCCGGAGCACTAATGTTCCCAGCCACTTTGCTGCTGCTCTTCTCCCCACTTGTGGTTCTTCTAAAAAAATAAAGAAAGAAAAAAAAAGAAAAATGGAGGGGAGGAACTTCTTTCATACAATATTTAGGAAAACTTAATATAAACATTGCTCACTTGCAGCTTCACAATGTGCATTTACACATTAAAGGCTCTAAGGAGCCCTGCAGTGAAATCAAGCTAAAACACATCAAGCAAAACTAAACACCTGTTTAACTTTATTGAACTCAGATTTTCTAATATTATTTGATCATGAATCCCTTTTAGCAAGAAACCACTACAATAAACTATGGCAATGGATTTCCACATATTACTCCATTAGTAGCAACAGTTTAAGGAATGAATGAGCCTTTTGAAAAGTTGTGTTGCCATTTTTAGGTGCCAGGGCTGGTCATTCCCTTTGACTTGTCTTTTCAGCAGTGAAGTCAGCTCACAATCAGGTCTTTACGTTAGTAGTGTAAATGTTCCACAACTCTATCTTCTGATGTAATGTATTCTGACATCATAAGCATTTTCGGAAAATGATTAAAATGTTAACCTTTCCTGTACTCCACCACATTACAACCTTTAAAAATATTCCTTCCTTTATTTTACCTGACATAAACTCTAAACTGGATACTGTCATTTCCTTAGCAGTGATTGTAACACAGAATCAGATACAGATTGTTTCTGATAACACTACTTTCCAAAAAACTGAGTCTTATATTGTTGAACGTGTTAAAGATGTTTAAACAGAAAATTCACAAGATTTAAAAGAGAATTTAATTGACTTATTTACATGTCCATAATTATTTCTTTACAGTATAAATCTGGACATTTAGCCACTTGCTGATTACTATTAGAGCTTCCAATATAATGACATGGCAAGATCACATGACAGGGGCTAGGCAGCTGTTGACTATTTGAGTTGCAGTCTTTGCCTTGACATTTATAAGCATTAAAAAGCTCACTCGCTATACAGATATCTCCCATTTTTAGATGTACTAAATGTAAAATATATAATTTTACAGTAATACCTATATAATATATAATAAACATCTATTGTAGATAAACGCAATCTATAAACACTTATATTCAAGATGGATATAAGTTACTTGGTTTCTCCAAGCCTCTATATATTGTCTTGGCCAGAGTTAATTTTAATACTGCGGTAACAAAGAAACCCTGGTGTAAAAAGAGAAAGAATATGTTGTGGAACTCTAGTGGAGTAAGGACATAGATTATGGGAAGGACTGAAATATACAAATAGAAAATCATCAAGAGTTAAAGCACACTTTTAATCTTTCTTGGGCAGCATTGTCTCTATTTTTTACTTTAGCTGTTTACATCCTTCTTTGTCTGCATGGACTAGTATTCACTGTGATCCTACCATCCCCATCTTGGATATAAGTGTTTATAGATTGCATTTATCTATAATAGATGTCTATTATATATTATATATGTATTGCTGTAAAATTATATATTTTACATTTAGTACACCTAAAAATGGGAGATATCTGTATAGCGAGTGAGCTTTTTAATGAACTATAGAACTAGTTTATTAATAATTATGTAAATTCTCTGACTTTCATATGTAAGATTTTCTTTTTTTTTTTTTTTTTTTTTGAGACGGGGCCTGAGGCTTGCTGTTTTCCAGGCTGAAATGCAGTGGCACTATCATAGCTTACTACAACCTCAAACTCCTGGGCTCCACCATGCCCAGCTAATTTTTAAATATTTTGTAGAAATGGGGTCTCACTGTGTTGCCCAGGCTGGTCTCAAACTCCTGACCTCATGCAGTCCTCCTTCTGCAACTTCCCAAAGTATTGGGATTACTGTCATGAGCCACAGTGCCCAACTAGATTTGCTTTTAAATGTAATAATCAAACAATGTTGAATTTTAAAGATCTTTAATTTTTGCTCAGGTACATCATTCTTCATATATATATATATATATATATATATATATATATATACACAGCAAGATGTAGCAAATTGACATATACATAGTTGGCATGCAACAAATGGTGGTAAATTAAATTGAAATGTTAAAACTAAGTGTATTAATCAATGCACTTCGGAAAGAATGCATCTATTTACACTGTTACCAGGGATGGTAGTGAAATCCCCTTTGAATAACCCGGAAGTTCTTTTACCCTGTCTTTTATGGGCAAGACCTATTTTAGAGTCAAAGTCCAGCACTGAGAATGTGAAGATTAGAGCACATCAGGGGTTGCCTAAGCAAGGGACAGTGAGTTTTAACTGTTCACGTCTTCTGCTTATGTGTTCCCTAAGGGGTGGTCATTGGTTTTATTGCCTCACTATGAGAGTATGTTATTTGTGTTTTGGGAATGTTATTATGCTTTTAGATTTTTTCTATCTATGTATTCCCATGGCTTCATGTCAGGAAATCCACTACCCAATTCATCAGATCATAAAACAAATAAGTGAAAATTCTCTTGATGCAAAATTTGAGGTTTTCAAATGAAAGAAAAGAGAAAGGAAGGTAGGCAGCAGGTGATATTTGGGGACCTGACATACACAGAAACACATGTATAGACTCTAATCTATCTATCTATCTATCTATCATCTATCTATCATCTATCATCTATCATCTATCTATCATATCTATCTAGCTATCTAGCTATATCTATGTATGTATCTGTGTTTCTATTTATGTGTCTATGTATCTATCTATCTGCCTACCTACCTATCTCTCTATTGGCATACTTCCTTTTATTGTGCTTTGCTGCTTTTATTTTTTTTTTTTAGTAAATTGAAGGTTTGTGACAACCATGCATTGAACAAGTCTATGGGTGATAGTTTTTGCAACAGCATGTGCTCATATCATGTCTCGGTGTCACATTTTGGTAATTCTCACAATATAGCCAACTTTTTCATTAGTATTATATCTATTTTGGTGACCTGCGCTCAAAACTTCAGTGGAAGAAGTAACTGCAGATGTGGTGGAAATAACAAGAGAACTAGAATTAGAAGTGGAGCCTGAAGATGGGACTGAATTGCTGCAATCTCATGATAAAATTTGAATGGATGAAGAGTCACTCATGGAAGAGCAAAGAAAGTTGTCTCTTGAGATGAAATCTACTCCTAGTAAAGATGCTATGAACATTGTTGAAGTGACAAATTAGTTGATAAAGCAGTGGCAGAGTTTGAGAGGATTGACTTCAATTTTGAAAGTTCTGTGAGTAAAATGTTACCAAACAGCATCAGATGCTACAGAGAAATGTTTCATGAAAGAGCGTCATTTCAGCAAACTTCTCAAACTTTATTATAGTCTTATTTTAAGAAATTGCAACAGCCACCTCAGCCTTCAGCAACCACCACCCTGATCAGTCAGCAACCATCAACATTGAGGCAAGACCATCTACCAGCAGAAAAATTATGACTTGCTGAAGGCTTAGATTATTGTCAGCATTTTTTAAGCAATAAAGTATTTTTAAATTAAGGTATGTATATTATTTTTTAGATGTAATGCCATTGAGTATGTAATAGACTACAGTGTAGTGTAAACATAACTTTCCTATGCACTGGGAAACCAAAACATTTGTGTGACTCACCTTATTGTGGTGGTCTGGAAACTAGCCAACATTATCTCCAAGGTATGCCTGTACACACAGACACACAGACACATGCATATATACATACATGTATATAATATATAATATATAATATGGGTGTATATATATATATACACACATGTATACATGTACACGTTATAAACAACTCAAAATTCAAATCACAAAGAGTTTATATAGAATCATCCTGACTTTTTAGCCTCAGATCTCACTCCACAAATTTAGCCACTGTCACCAGTGTTTTGAGAATCCTTTCAGATTTGTCCAGGCCCATCATCCTGTCATACCCTCTCTTTCTCTCTCTCTCTCTGTGTATGTGTATATATATTATATACATATATACACATATACAAATATATATTATATGCACATATATACAAATATATATATTTATATATAATACATATACATATATAATATATAAATATATTATATATTATATATTTATATATTATATAATATATTATTTATAATATATAATATAAATATATATTTATATTTAATATAAATATATTATATAGATATCATATATTATATCTATATAATATATAAATATATATTATATAATATATAAATATATAAATACATATATAAATATATATATAATTTCTATATATATTATATATAAATTATATATATAATTTATATATATAAATTATATATATAATTTATATATATAAATTATATATATAAATTATATATATAAATTATATATATAAATTATTATATATATAATATATAATATAATATATAATATATTTATATATTATAATATATAATATATTTATATATTATAATATATAATATATTTATATATTATAATATATAATATATTTATATATTTATATATTATAATATATAATATATTTATATAATAATATATAATATATTTATATATTTATATATTATAATATATAAATATATAATATAATATATTATATATTATATTATATATTATATATAATATATAAATATATATATGTGTGTGTGTTTGATTTACAAATGAGCTCTTACCATATATACTGTTCTATTTCTTGCTTTATTCACTTAACACAAGGATATCTGCTTCATCTGAGTTGATAGAATGCCATACTAGATGTCTCATAATTTATTCAGTTTCCTGTTTATGGATGTTTATTTTATTTTATTTTGAAATTAAAATTTAATGCAATTGTGACACATAATATCCTCTCTTTACAATGAAGATGTCTACCTCTTCCCCCAACCAAAAGGGTAAAGGCCACAAAGAGAACATTACTATGTGTTTACTGGGAAATATTGAGGTAGCTAGCCAAACAAAGGCTTACATTTTCACTCTTAACTACTCTCAGTGAGGAACATGTTTAACACCAGTGCCTTATTAGAAATATCTTTCAAATTTACTTCATATATACTTGTAAACAAATGATGCAGTTGCAACACGATTTCTTACAAGCTCTGACTTTTTGTTCATTTGTTGTCATAATACATTATAACCCTAAAATCTAATGTAATATTAGTTACCATATTATATTTCAACGTTATGTGTATTGGTCTTGAATTCTTTCCAAAGAAGTTTAATTATATCATATCACAGTGGATGCATCTATTAGACATAAAAAAAAACAGTGTTTAACGTGACACACTAGCGTACACCAAGTGAATTAGCTCTTTTCTCCTACAAAGCTAAATCTTTTCTTTCAGTTATAGAAAGAAAAGATTTCTTTTCTGTTCACAAACCCCTATGACACAACTTTACCTATATAATAAACCTGCACATGTACCCCTGAGCATAAAAGAAAAATGGAACTTTCTTTTTCAGTTATAGAAAGTTTGTTACTGAAAATGGCTGTTTTTTTGTTCGTTTTTTTAATTTTCCAGTGTGACAATTAGCCATGGATTTACAATTATATCCCAAACAGGTTTTGAGGCAACAGTCAGGACATTGAACTTGAATTCAAAAATCTTGTTCCATGTTCTGGCTCTGATCCTTGTGGTTATGTAAGTCTCACCTTCCTGATACTCAATTTCATTATATATGCAACAATATGAGGATTAAATACGATTTGTTATCTGTAAGATGCTCTGTAATAAGACAGGTATTATTTGCTGTTTACTATGTACAAAGCAAAATAAGTTTATGGTATTTGATTTTTGTTGCCAAATCCTAAATCAGCAGCCATTACAATTACTGGTGACAGTTTTTCTCCAATTTTCCCAGCTCCACACACTCTGGATTAAGAAATTACTTCTAATTCTAGACCAAGGTAGATATAAAAAATGTAAATAGTGGATCTGTGTTAGGGTAAGTGTATTATATATTATATTACATATGAAATTTTCTATTTTTATATGTGAACTAATGAAGTCCATAAAGCTAGGAAACTTTAGAAGATAGGTCCCACAGATTTTAAATACAACTAAGATAATTTGTCTAAGCAGAAAATAGTAGTTTTCTTCATAATTCTTCATTTCATTGAACTTTTAACTGTGATTCCCCTTTATGTAAATTAAACAATAATTTAGAGATTTTAAACATTTTGGAAGAGTTTTGTAGCTGACATGTATCTTTAAGATATTTGTAATGTATGATTTAGTGAATAGGTGAGGAAATACAATGTCATGGTGAATAGAGAAAAAGCCACTTAATTTTCTGACCAAATATATTTTAATAGGTCAACTCTTTGATTATTTATTAGTAATAACTTTAACAATATTTACACAACACTTGTTTCTTACAAAACTGTTTATATATTTCTCACCTTCCTTAAAAGACAGGTATTTTCATTTCCATTTGAGCCAGCTGAGAATTGTTAAAAGATTTACCTAATGTTTTCTGAGAATTCAATGCCCTGTAAAAATAAACTTACCTTATGAGTTGTCAAGATGACTACAAAGAGCTGAAAAAAAGCTTCTCTAGCTAGAATATATGTATTGTAAATATCGGTTTCTTAAACCGTTATTACAGTGTAAGCAATCACTTCCTTGTTGCGTACATTCTCTCACTTGCTAAGTTGTACTGGAAATGGATGCTAATAACTTGCATTTGGCTTGTACTTTAATGCATTGGAATAGCACATTTCTTAATTGCTTATCATCTAGAGCGGTCTACCAATTTAGATGAAAGAGCTCTGTTCAGCACACATGACTGGGAGGATATTGTGGTGAAAAGATATCAACAATCACTCCATTAATGTTTAGCTTATACTTGCATCTAATGGGTGATAATGCATCTTACGTGACATATGTGAAGATAAATTTACAGCATTAATAGGCTTATATTCCATAACAATAAGCTATTTCTCTAACAAGTTCTACTCCGCTAATAAAATATTGTCTTCCTAGTGTCATGTGATAGAAAGATAAGGGTTAGATGATGTATGTTGCTTTTATTGACAGCAACAAAATGCCTTCATCTTGGTGTACAATATATATTTTTATTATATAAAAAGAGAGAACATTGTCACTGTGTGGAAAGTTACATTTCATGAAAATATACATTTGGCAACATTAAATTATCTGTCTGGAGACATGGGTCATCTGCATATAACTTTTAAAACTGCAGTTTAGTTTTTAAATGCTATTTATTTTTACTCCACTTTCGGAGAAGATTTAACACAAATTTAAGCCAGTTAAGTAGTCATTTCGATATCTCTGAAATTGTACATATGAGGTAGCAATCAATCAGTTCAATCATGTTAAAATTTTCTTTCTACAGACATACCCATTGAAAGTTATTTCAGTCATAGATTCCTCATCTTAAAATCACTTACCATGAGTTCGGAGCATGTGAGAGTATAAATGATATTAATAAAAACATAAAATAAATCTTAAATTTATTGTTTTTCCCATTTCAGCATTAAGATGACAACCCCATGTAAAAAGTAATTTTAAAGTCTCATTAATTTCATTACCCATCTCACTGTGGACTCATAGGCCCTTTTAAATATATTATTAGTAGATATATTTTAGGGTATCACATTATTGAGAAGTGAATAAAAGCTGAGGTTCTTCATCCCTGAAAAACACTCATAAGCTTATGCCAAAATATACACAGTTTCAGGAGGTACAAAGACTTCTCCAAAACTCATGAAGCTTAGGATAAATGCCATATTTTATGAGTTTTTTTTATTGTTAATAAGAAAGATAATGTCACCACGTTATGTAAGCCATTTTCATAAAAAAAGAAGCAATTTGTTGTAGAAGCATGATAGTTTATTTCCAAATGACTTAGTTTAATTTATATTTATATAATATAGATTGACTCTGATAATAAAGATCTATATGGATAAGTTGCGTTAGATTTCAGATTGGGGCATATATGAAGAAATATAAAACTGTGTTGAATGCATATATTATTACAAAAAATATTTGTATATTATGTCTGTAGTTATTTCAATATTTTTATAAATCTCTATGTAAACTTAGATAAGAGGAAAAATATATTTCATACATCTGTATACCCATATAACTTTTTTTTTTTTTTTTTTTTTAGACAGAGTCTCACTCTGTCGCCCAGGCTGGAGTGCAGTGGCACGATCTCACCTCACTGCAAGCTCCGCCTCCTGGGTTCACGCCATTCTCCTGCCTCAGCCTCCTGAGTAGCTGGGACCACAGGCGCCCGCCACCACGCCCGGCTAATTTTTTGTATTTTTAGTACAGATGGGGTTTCACCGTGTTAGCCAGGATGGTCTTGATCTCCTGACCTCATGATCCGCCCGCCTTGGCCTCCCAAAGTGCTGGGATTACAGGCATGAGCCACCGCGCCTGGCCATACCCATAAAACTTTAAGAATATGCATATTGACACCCTTGTTCTACTTCTTTCATTATTCAATACTGTCTTTAAAAGTAAAATTTTGCATTAAAAAACAAACACAAAAAGCAATGTTACCAAAAGAATTTTCTAGGCCACTTAAAAAATTTTAATGAATGTGAAAATATTTTTGTGAGTAACTTTGAACAAAATTGATCTCAGAATCTAGCATTAGATGATTATTGCTAACAAGAATGCAGGAAGTACAAAAGTTGCTCCAGTTGTCGCTTAGTATACCCCTCTGCACATTTTTTCTTGATTCACATTACTTGTTACAGGAGCATCCAGTGAATTTATGATAGGATGGGATAAGTAAAGGAACACTATCTATGGCAAGAGGGAGGTGAGAATACAATTTTGATCTCTATATCAGAGTCTTGTATTTAATTTTTTCAACCTTCAATTTCACTTCTCTTTTACATATTCTTATGATATAATTTTTAAAGTTATCTGAGTGCTTTTATTTTCTAGGGTAAGGTAGGTTTTAATTAGTAAGCAGACATTATTATGACAATAAAATAGCAGAAATACTTAACTCTCAAATCAATGATCTTTGCTATAAAAAAGATACACTATGTTGAAGTGGGATTAATCCTAATTTATTAATAGTTTTTATTTTCAGTATATTGATTTGTTGTTAATAATTTGGGACCATTTCTCATCATTTCAATGTCATAAACACAGTCATACAGCTATACAATGAAAGGTATATAGATGAGTGTGCATGGATGTAGTAGGACTGTACATTCGTTTTTTCCACAAAATTGAATGCCTGTATGAGTCAGACCCCAAGCTACCTCTGAGGATGCAGTAGGGAACAAGATGGACAGTCGTAGGAGTTTAGGAGGAAAATGGGTTTAGTGGCAAAGATAAACATTGAATAAGTAAGGACACAAATAAGTAAGTGTAATTGTGAAAATTTTCATGGAGGATTAGTGCAGGTTTCTCCTGCACTAAAGTATGTAAAGTATATAATAATATCAATAAGTTGATCTAGGAGCCAGGAAGCTCTTCCTTCTTTTCTTCATTTACTCATTTAAATATTGGAGTTTCTCAGGGCTCTGTCTCACCCCCACATTTCTCATCTCCTTCCTGCTTACGTAGAGTTGAAGGTGAACTGTTAGAAGGGATTGAGTAGGTATTGCTGTTTAGATAGGGGAAAACCATGACACAGAGTGTTTACAGGAGTGAGTAGGGAACTTGCCATAGGCTTTGGAGAGGCCAAATAAGATAAGATTAAAAATGTGCCACTTGAGTTTAGAAGTTGGTGTTCACTGGTGACTCATCAAAGGAAGTATTAATGGAAGGGGATCCAGAGAGGAGATGGTAGATTGGGAGGTAATGTGAACAGATAATTTAGCTTCATCTGACCATGAAAGCAAGCTCTATGAGGGCAGGAATTCTGCATCCTGGGAACTATAACAATGTCTAGCATATATTGCACTAAAAATTGTTAAATAAATAAATGTTATGAGTTCTGGAGGGTAAACAGGAGCCAAATTTAATAGATCACGCAGGGTCTTGTAAATCACGGCAAGACTTTTGGCTTGCTGCTTTCTAAGTACAGTATAATGGAAAACCACTCAAGGATTTGCTCAGAGCCTAGCCAAAATATAAAAAATAAAAAATAAATAAAAAATAAATAAAAATAAGTTGAGACCTTATTATTCGGCATCAGATGGAAATGGGGAAGAATAACATTTATGGTAAAGAATCAATGAAATATTCAGGCCAAGATTTATGCAGAGGCTGGCTCGCAGAAAGGAATACAAGGGCCAGAAAACAATGAGCAATGATGTTGTTTGATAGGCAGGAGCTAAATGGGGCATAGTCATGTAATTCATGTAAATGATATTGGACATTATTACCAAAAAAATAGAGAAATAAAGAGGTTTCAAGTAGAAGAATGAAACAACTCACAATCTAGAGTCGTAAGCCGGATGCCGTATTGAGGTTTCCTGCTCTTAAAAGATTTTGTTGGACTTGGCCTGAGTTTCAATTCCTTCATCTGTGATGGAATTCAAAGTCTTACCCACAATTTCTGCAAATCACAAGATCTCACTGTCTTCTCCTTTCTAACTCTGTACTGCTGCAGGCTGCTTGGTGATTGTATTTGCTTTCCCCCCATGGACTTACAACTCAACTCCTTCATCCATTTCATAGGCAATATACACATTAAATATTTTATAACTCTAGTGGGTTTTATTGTGACTTTAAGAGGTCACTGGAAAGAGACTCATCTCAAAGAAAGTGCCCCTG
This sequence comes from Pongo pygmaeus, assembly GCF_028885625.2. Lineage (NCBI taxonomy): Eukaryota > Metazoa > Chordata > Mammalia > Primates > Hominidae > Pongo > Pongo pygmaeus. The sequence continues at coordinate 92,204,760 of NC_072384.2, forward strand.
TATCATTTACCTTATTCTATCTCATTTTCTTATCTTCTTTCTTTCATGGAGCCAGAAACAATGTTTTTCGCTTGTCATATTTAAAATTATTTTACTTATAACTCTTAGGGTCTTCTATCTTCAAGTATTTATCAATATATTCTTTCCAAAATTACATTTCTCTCTCTAAGATGAATTTTGGTGACAGCTGTTTGTATATTTTTCATCTTGTAATTTAATAAATATTCTTTAACTACTGAATGGAAAAATTATAGTTCATTACAAATAAAAGTTCATAAAGATAACCTAATCTGATTCTTTTATAGAAAAGAAGACACTTATACCCAGAGAGGTCAAGTTACTTGCCATTTTGCTATTGGCATAACTTGTTCAAGCAGTTGGACAGTTTGGGCATTTTTCCTAATCCACTGGACAGATATTTAGGCAGTTTTCCTAATCCAGTATTCTTTCTGTTGAGATTGCGGCTCTTCTTAGTATGTCTTTTGTCTCTCATTGGAACTCATAAGCTCATAAATCCTCTCTATGGTTATAGCTTTGCCCCTAATTATAAATTGCCTATGTGGCCTGACCAAATTTTTCATTCATCCAAGGGAGTTGTCTTAGATCATTATAGCTTCTGTATCAAAATACCATAGATTTTGTAGCTTAGTAACAACAGGAATTTCTTTTTCACAGTTCTGGAGGATGGGCAGTCCAAGAACAAGCACTGGAAGATTTGGTATCTGGTGAGGGCCCTTTTCCTGGTCTCTTCTAGCTGTGTTCTCACATGGTGGAAAGGGTAAGGCAACTGTAGGGCCTCTTTTATAAAGGCACTAATGCCATTTGTGAAGGCTCTGCCCTTGTGACCTAATTATCTCTCCAAGGCCCCATCTCTTAATTCCATCATATTGGGTATGAAGTTTCAACTTGTGAATTCTGGGGGAAGACACAAACATTGAGACTATAGCAGAATGGTAAAGGAGAGCTTTTACTCCACTAACTTTGTTGCAGAACCATGCCCACTGTGTTAATCAGGCTGCTATTACAAAATGTCACAATCTGGCTAAACAACATTTATTTTCCACAGTCCTGGAGGCTAGGAAGTCCAAGATCAGGCACCAACAGATTCAGTGTCTGGTAAGGGACCTCCCCTTGGTTCATAGATGGCACTTTTCTCAGTATGTCTTCTTGTAGCAGAGGAGGTGAGGGGTCTCTTTCAAACCTCTTTTATAAGGGAACTTACCCCATTCATGCAGGCTCTGCCTCCATGACCTAATAACCTCCCAAAGGCTGCATCAACTGATATCATCACCTTGGACTTAAAAACTTTATTACATGAATTTTGGGAGGACATAAACATTCAGACCATAGCACCCACTCAAATGAGCCACAAAATAAAAGAAATTATAATAGCCAAGTGTTGTCATTTTTTCATAAACAAGTAAAGCAATGAAAAGATTGCTTATGTATTGAAGTATAGCTCAACATACATACAATCAATAATTTTAGATGGCATATATATTTTAAATCTGCACAAATATTTAAATCATAGTCATTGCTGAAACCTTGTTTTTTCACTAAGCAGGAAAATAATGGCTCAAAGAAAAGGAGAGAAAAATAAAGAAAAATGGACCCTAGATTCCCTTTGCTTAATAACATGAATCTTCACTTTCCTTAAGGTGACTAACCTCTGGAATATGCATGTTTCCTGAAATGTATGGCACATACTGTGGTTTTTTTTTTTCTTCTTGACATTTGATGATTTCTCCTTTTCTTCTCTTGGCTGTATATTCACCTCTCATGCCCTAATCTGGGCATTTTCTAAGGTTTTTGTTCTTGACTCTCCCTCTTTTACCTTCCTTTCCCATTTGTCATTATCCTCTATTCTCAAGATTAAATAATTTCCACTAAATAAATGATTTTTAAGCCTTTATCTATTGCTTATTTTCTCTTTCTCAAGAAACAATTTGCATTTTAACCTTTTGAAAATTTTGACGTAAGATGTATAATTACCAGTGTCAACATGTTTAAAACTTTCCCTGACATTCCCTCCAATTTTCTCCTAAATGTTTTTCTAACCCCACTCTTTCTATGTCATCTGTGTGCTTTCATCCTGATTACCTTCTATAAAAACAGTTTATATCACAGGACTCACAGGTAGAGGACTATCAGGAAGGGACTGTATCATCTGTTCCTACTTGTTGAAGAGCCTGTAATGAAGCATTTATGTAGAGTCTTTATCAAAAAACCATCTGATACCTATTTATCTGATAATAAGAGATCATGATAATCATTATTTCATCAAGTGAGATTATAGATGTGAAATCTCTATCTAAAGTCTAAAGAGAGGCTCAAATATGATGCATTTTTACTTATTTATTTTGTGGTGTATTTTCTTCATTAAACTTTTTGAAATCACATACAATGCTATTATGTGAAGATGAAGAAGCAAAATTGCAAATACTCCAAGTTGAGGTCAGTTACTGCTTTTTTTTAAGCCATGGCTATAGGAAATACCTATGGCAACAGGTAATTTTAGTTTCTTCTATTTGTCTTGTTTTCTGAATTATTTATTTTTGCTCTTTTACAAACAATTCTATGCTCTATTTTAAAGACACATACATACATAACTTTTTCTCCTGTTTACATTTATTACATATTAAATTGCCTTAGTAATTTTTACAAAAAGTAAATATTTAATGAATAGCAAATTTATTGAGTTTCCCCTAAATAGCAGACTGGTATAGTTGCTGTCTTCAAATGCCTATTTTCAATTTCTCAATGATCCTTTATACTTGACAAAACCTACCCAAACTGTAGAAAATGTTTTCTTTTGTAATTGAAAACTTATCACTTCAATCTCTACGTGATCTGAATACTGGTTGAACAGTGAATTGAGGAATTAAAAAAAATACAACATATTTAAATATTTCTAATTTTTCTTCTGTTTAATGAAAAATCTTTTGAAAAAAATTTAACAGCTCTATTATCTTTGGAAAGTCATAAAATTTTACGTAGCCTTTGTTTGAATCCCAGTTCTACCACTTAGTGGCTGTAAGAATTTGAGCACGCTACTTTATATCCATGTGTTTTTGATTTCTCATATGTAAAATAAAATGGGGATAGTAAGAGGACTGTCAAGAGAAATACACTGAATAAAACATAATAGACAACACTGAAGAACTTCACTTAGTATCTGGCATATAGTAAGTGCTCAGTTAATTTAGCTGCTATCAAGAAAATATTATAGGATGAGAACTAAGAATTTAGAAACACCTTAACAGGGCAATTTTCTTATTTCACTCATATCACAGAATGTTATAATTTTTCTGTTTACTAGCATAATGTATGGAAGCGTGATTGTACTGAGAACATTTTTAAAAATCTGTCTGTATAAGTTGTTTTAATCCATTACAAATGTTTTCTGATTTCTCCTTTACTAAATTCTTTGTACCCAAACAATATGAGGCTTTTAGGTTGTTAGTCTCCTTTCTATATTTTTATTTGTAGAGGAAAATATATCTAAGTCATGATGTTGGAATATTAAGATAATAAGCACTTACACTGAGATTAATACACAAAGAATATCATAAAATTAATTTTATTTAGTAAAGTATAAAGACATCAATATATTTTCCATTTTGAAGGCTTACTGGAACATGTAAAATTATCATAATCAATAATGATAATATAAATCTTAATTCTGAGAAAGCATAGAATCTAAAGTTCTTCCTAAAATTAAACAATGTTTCCTTCACTGTTTTAAATTATGGAGCAGATTATTTACAAACGTCATAAACTGTAAAGAAACGCAATATTTATTGCACCCAGGAAGCCGCTACAACAGAGACTGAAAAAATTTAATCAAGCCTATAATTAAATTATTTTAAGCCAATTAGTTATTCTCTAGTAAGTGTTTCATTAGACAATAGCACTGTGTGTTTATGTCAGATTTCTTTTCTTGCTAAGAAAGAAGAAGTAGTAGATTTTTTTGAAGGACATTTATTTATCCTTTTTAATGTCATTTAAAAATTAAAAGGAAAACATTGATGTGATGTTTCTGCTTTTTAGTTTGACAGATAATCTCTTTGCCTTTAATAAAATAGAGGACTTCATCAGAATTGTTAGCTACAACACTTAAATTGTGTAGTACACTACTGAGGTTGTGCCAGGAAAAAGTGTGACATCACTCTACATAGGTCTAGCTCACTGCTTCATTCATAGATCTTCTTAGAAGTGCAAGCTTCCCTGGGTATTGCAAAAATGATGATGCCTTCATCATTTAGAGATGAACAAGTTTAATAAAATTCCAAGGATTTTATCTGGTTTTCCAGCTGAATCTTTTAATAATACTAGAATGAAGGAGATTTGTTTTTAAGGTTGATTTCTTTTTTCTTCTAAAAGCATGAGATCCGAACAGATGGGATCTCAGATCCAGCTTAGTGAGAACTGAAGTTGTTTCATACACTTTTTTTGTCTTTAGAAACAAAAACTAACAGCATTAATTTAGCCTGAATCTGTACAGTACTAGTATTGTCCATCATAGATAGCTCAATGATGAAGTGTTAACTGCAGCTGCAGATTCAGTATCTAGGCCTTTGTTGTATTTCTTTCTTTTTAGGAAGCTATTAATGAGATTCTTTTTTAGTTTAAGGCTGTCCCCCTCCCTTTTTATTTGCATTTGCTCTTTCAAGAAAATACTTAATTTGCTAAAACCTGGCATCAGTAATAAGAAGGACACTTTAATAAAGTATTTCGGAATTAAGCTTGAAGTAATTCTCAGTTATTACCTATTTCCATTAGGAGGAGGAAATAAAAGATTATATACTGTTAAATTTGTGATTATATTTATCAGCAGTTATTTATAAACTTCTTTCCTGCTATTGACTAGTATATTGTAAAAGATTTCTTTTATTTCCTACCTTGATGGGTAAATCACGGTAATTAAGTAACAGAATGCCTCCTGTGTTAGGTGTGATATAACTTAGATTCTCCTAGGTTCTCATTTGCTAAAAATCTATTTTATATCTTTACAATATGAGAGTATTTCTCAATATAACTTAAGATATTTAGGGCATTAATTAGATATTTAAAAAGTGTTCAGTGTCACCTGACAGTAGTTTTTTGAGCAATCATCATATATTCGATAATCAGACAATAAAAATTATTGCATCATAGAATTTTAGAACCCAAAAGAAACATAGGGCTTATATAGCCCTACTCTCTTGGTTTTCAGATGAGGCACTACATGTCCAGGGAGGTGAGGTGACAAACGTGAGTCACATGCCTGGCCAGTGACCATGTCAAATGAGAATCCTAGTGCCAATACAATCAGATTTTTTGATATCTCATAATAGTCCTCAGTGGACTTGGTCCTTTTGTTGTTGATTTTTCCCCAATACACAATTATATTCATTGAATTTGACACTCTAGTTATGTTAATTATATAAACCACAATTTATCCATTGCATGAGAGCAGAATAAAGCTATTCATACATGCCAAGGTTTAAGAACGCTTTAGACAATGCAGTGTATTGTGTTTTGCAAATAAAGACATTAAAATGTTTACATGCTGTGAGCTAAAAGCTCATGGGTACCTGTAAATACCAGAAGGAAAGTTTCTCAGAAAAATATGAAATACTTGAAAATGTCTTGTGTCAATTGATTTTATTATTCTTTTTACTTCATTACCTTGGTGTCTTCAGTTCTTTATAGTTTGTAATCATTTGTTAATAGTTTTTGATACAATTCTACATTTCTTTTAATGTAGTCAACAAAACACAAACTTAAATTATACCCTTAATGAGAATTGTTAATTCTGGAGGCTCTTTCTAAACTTGTCATTCACTTAAATATTTTGGTAGAAATACATTTATTTTTGTTCTAACCTTCATAAATACCACCCATTCTGTATTGTAACTATGAAAATGTTTGAGTACGCAGAAAACATACTACTTACCAAATAGATTTCTGTCTGAGGTACTTAAAGTGAAGCAATTAATTCTAAAGAATTCTTATATATTTGTATTAACACTTTACTAACAGGTGTCCAGCAAGCATTCTTGTGTGTGTGTGTGTGTGTGTGGGTGTGTGTGTGTGTGTCTATATCTATCTATCTAACGTATCTCGTATTCATGCTTCAAAATCTCACTTAAATGTCACCTCTAAGATTATCTAGTCCCCTACCCAAAGCCAACCTAGCTGCTCTCTTCACTTTATACTGGGGAGTAAGATGCTCAATACAATTACCCATGTACCTTTCTGAGTCTTAATCTAGACTGCAAACTCTTCAATTGTGGGCCTCCATCATGTTCTTATTGTTTATTATATTGCCTGGAATATAACAGATACTCAATGACATTTTTGCTGAATTAATACAATAATATCTTAATAATGAGTAAGACAATAAATTAATAAATTAATAATTTAGTACTATATAATTATATAGAAACTCTAGGAAATTCAAATAGAAGGAGAAAAAAATACCCTACATTTAGGTGATAAGTGGTGAAGCTTGAATCTAGAAATATGTACATAGATTAGTTGTAATGACTATCAGAGCTCTAAAACTACATTTTAATTCCAAAATAATTTTGCATTTCTGTACAGAAAAGAGTGAAGTATGACTTATCGACTTAGAAATGTCTTATTCAACTATTTATCCCTAATGATTTTTACTTTCACTTATTTTATAAATTACATTAGGTAAGATACAAGTATAATTTCTTTAATGCAATTAGGTCAACATTTTTCCTGAAAAAATCCTTTCCTGTTGTTTTTAGGGCAACTTGCCTAAAATTATTTCAGTACCTTTTGAACTGTTTATTTCCAACGTTTAAAAATATATTTTATGTAGCTGTTATTTCAAAATTAATGCCATAAATTATTTATATTTTTAAATACTGATATCAAAATAAGCCATGTTTATAATTCAATTATTTGCTATGCCAATCTCTTCATTAATCAATATAAATGAAATTCCATTTTTGAATGTGGCAGTACTGAAACTTCTTGAGAAAACAGAGATTGGAGTCTGCAGAGGTCAAGGCAGCTGGAATCTGCCCAGTAGAATACCTACGGAGAAGAAAATGCACAGAGAGAGCTAGAGAGGCCATGAGAGCTACAGAAATCAGCAGAGGTTTCCCTGAGTCTTTGGCAGAATAACAGTTTGCATATGTATGGGGTGAAATCCCATAAGGCCAGACAGGCACAACTTCTAAGGAAAGAAATTTACTGTGGAGCTATAAGATAGACAATTCTCAGAGCTCACACAGGGCTGGGATTTTTTTTACTTCCCACCTTGTTAAATACAGGGTCATTCAGTAGACATCCAGGCTGGGCCACACCTTACATGAGGAGCTTACTCAGCACTAGAATAAAAGCTACACTGGACCTGCCTTAAAAATTTTTTGGAAGAAAGGTTCACAACAGCACAGTAATCTGTAAGTAACTTAATCTGACAGAAAAAGTTAATCACTTAAAAGAATACAAAAAATCCAACATTCTTGAACATAAATTCATGTCTTTCATCCAGCAAAAAATTAATAGATAACAAAGAAGCTGAAAATTTCTAATCAACTCCAAATGTAAGTTGTTAAGCTTTTTTGATTTTAATTAGCCAAAAGTTGGAATTCAATTACTAAATAAGTAGCTATAGTTCTACTGTCACTGGAATATATACAAATACTGCATTTTGCGGAGACTTTCCTATAGAGACAGGTCTTGTATTTATAACGTCATCACTTACCAAGCATTTTTCAATCTTACCTTAATAAATATACACCAAACACTATGTGGTCATGATGATTATTTGCTAAAATTTATGTTTGGGCAAGTGAGGTTCAGAAAATTTACAATACTTGAAGTACCAAAGAAGCAATTTCAATCTACTGACCCCAAATATACTTTATATTTTTATGCTGTCAAAAAACTTCAGGTAAGTGTCTAATTATGAAAAGTTGCATGGAATTTTATTGGATAAATATTTCTAGTTATTAATCATGTTTATAGATTGTTTCCTAAATACATATCTCCTATATAACTGGTAGTGGTACTTTCTACCCTAAGAGAACTGCCATAAAATAACTTAAAAGCAAAGCTCAAAAGTTCACCGTAGAAAGGCTAACACTATATTATTATTATTTAGATGTCTTATAGCAATATAAAGAAATTTATAAAATTATAAAAAGAAATGATTTGTAACATTACTTTGAGATTACTACAAAGTACATGAATGCAAATTATTGTAAAGCAATTACTTAAAGAGAAAAGGAGATAAACCTTGATTATCTGCAATATACCTGCTTTTTCTTCTATCTTTCTGACCAATTCTTCTGTTTCCTTTACTCAATTACCCTTTTCTGTTCATCTTTAAAATATTAGGGAGCCTAAGGACCTCTCTATACACAATATTTTTAGGTAAACCTATCAATCTCATGTTTTTAAATATTCAGATATCACTTGATGCCTTCTGCCCTGATCTTTTCTCTCTGAAATCTAACATTATCCAACAACCTATTTGATGTTTCAAAATGGAATTTTAATAGACATTTCAAACTTTATATTACTGGAACAGAATTCTACTCCAAAACTGCTCCCACTCAAATCTTCTCTGTCATGGTTAACAAAATTAATTAAAATATCATGTCTTGTCCATCAGGCCAAAGTTTACAAATTTCCCTTTTTCTCATGATTAAATCATCCATTCCATAACCAAGTCCTATTGATTCACTTCCCAAGCAAACCTCTGATTACCTCTATTATCACCCACACCCAAGCCACGGTCATCTCTCTCCTGTGTTGTACATTTGCAGTGCTTCTAACTGGTTTCCCTGTACCCACTCTTTCCCCCTTAAAAATCCATAGAATAATCTATGTGCAACTTTAAGACTTTTTTATTGATATTCTATTTTAATTCAAATACATTCAAATCTCTTACCCTGACTTATGAAACTCATATCTTACATGACCTTGTACTTCTCTAGTCTAACATCTTCAACGTCATTCAAACCACTCTCATTGTCCATCATTGTTGGTTCTATTCACAATGGCTCTTCTTCTGTACATATATATTTCCTTGAAATCTTAAAATTATAAGATATAAAATTCCAAGCCTACTTTCAAGAGCATTAGTGATGACCATGGGAGTGACAAGGTGCATATCTATAGGTAAGTCAACATAGAGTTTCGAACACGGTTTCAACCTCAATTTCAAATAAATAGCAAGCAATCATTAAGAATCCACAAATATTAAGTAGGTTAGACTAGGATATTGTGAGGAAAAATGAAACTCAGATAAAGAAAAATTCCTGGATAAATCTGAAAATCCCTTGTGAGGAAACACAGCCAAGGGTAATTGACCTCCCAATGGTGAAATACTTAATAGAACAGACAATTATCTACCTAGCAGTTTGAGAGTTTTGTTGACTTTCTTATTTTTAATTTGACATGAAATTTTCAATTTCTACTCCTTTCCAACTTCTTATTTCCTATTTGAGGAAAAAGAACTCAGATGATCAAAATTGCTCCCAAATCCTACTATTTTATTTCTGATCTCAGATAACAACACAATTCCCATCAAGGAAACAAATGAAAAGTACCCTTTTTTATGTGCAAATTAGAATATCAAGCAGCCAATTTTATGTATACTTCATATATCCTAAAATGCCATAGCAAGGAGCATTTGAACTGTAAAAGTCCAGGTGTGCACAGATAGGCTCTTTGCCCTGATAGGAGTAATCAATATGACTTAGTACTCTGACTTGATTGAAGCGAATTTGGTTATATGATTCCATTCCAAATAAGTCACAATAGGTAAAATCTAATAAAATAGATTTGGGTCTTTCATCATTTTTATTTTTCTAAGACTGTTACTATTATTAATGCTTCCTAAGTTTCATTTTATATCCCATTTTCTATTCTATTCTGTGAATGAGAAGGTAAAGCTTTCTATTTCCCTTTTACTGTTTCCATATTGATTATTTTATTATTTAAAAAATAAGATTGATTGATAGACAATATACAAGGTATACTGCTATGTAGACATCAAAGATATTTTTGTGTAAGAAATTTTTTTAAAATACAGAAGTTCACCATCTTATCTGATTTATGGCAATATATTTATTTAACCTACCTAAATATATTTCAGCAATGAAGATATTTATCTAAAAAACCCATATTCTTACAAATTTCAAGTAGTTCATTTTAACTATTAAAAGTGGTTTAGATCCCTGAGGAATCACCACACTGACTTCCACAATGGTTGGACTAGTTTACAGTCCCACTAACAGTGTAAAAGTGTTCCTATTTCTCCACATCCTCTCCAGCACCTGTTGTTTCCTGACTTTTTAATAATCGCCATTCTAACTGGTGTGAGATGGTATCTCATTGTGGTTTTGATTTGCATTTCTCTGATGGCCAGTGATGATGAGCATTTTTTTCATGTGTCTTTTGGCTGCATAAACGTCTTCTTTTAAATACCATTTGACCCAGCCATCCCATTAGTGGGTATATACCCAAAGGATTATAAATCATGCTACTATAAAGACACAGGCACACATATGTTTATTGCGGCACTATTCACAATAGCAAAGACTTGGAACCAATCCAAATGTCCAACAATGATAGACTGGATTAAGAAAGTGTGGCACATATACACCATGGAATACTATGCAGCCATAAAAAATGACGAGTTCATGTCCTTTGTAGGGACATGGATGAAGCTGGAAACCATCATTCTCAGCAAACTATCGCAAGGACAAAAAACCAAACATCGCATGTTCTCACTCACAGGTGTAAACTGAACAATGAGAACACATGGACACAGGAAGGGGAACATCACACGCTGGGGCCTGTTGTGGGGTGGGGGGAGCGGGGAGGCTTAGCCTTGGGAGATATACCTAATGTTAAATGACGAGTTAATGGGTGCAGCACACCAACATGGCACAGGTATACATATGTAACAAACCTGCACATTGTGCACATGTACCCTAAAACTTAAAGTATACTAAAAAAAAGTGGTTTAAAGATGTGATTCAGAGAAATCCAAGTTCGGGCGAACCAGATTTTTAATCCTTATTCTTACTATATCTGGATGCATGTCAGCAAATTACTTAATCTTCCTGGATCTCAGTTTTCTTATCTGAAAGATAAGAAAATCGGTCTTTATGATCACTGTATATAAATACTATGTTTTATCCAAACACCAAATACAATGCTTTTAATGAAAACAAGGTCAACTATGATGTTTCCACCCTTAGCTGCTTGTTACTACGAATGCCAGAATTTGATTAAAGTAGCAAGACATAACTGCAAAGGCCACAAGCAATTTTAGCACTCTGCTTTCTCAGGTCATCAGCAAGTTGAGTTTACTGAGTTCCTTTCACTGTGGTAGTTCCACAAAGGATGCAAAAACCAGAAAATATAGTCACTACTCTCATGGAATTTGAAATTCCTCCATCTGTAAAGCCTATTAAAATGATGGTATACTGTGTCTTTAAATAATAATATTGGCATATTATTGCTGTTTTTAATTTCTATTACAAAATTCTATTTTGAACAACTTAGACCAAATAAAATATCATTAGCTAATATAATACGCCACAAAGGTGCAAGGGCATAGTGGGGTCTTATAGATGATAAAAACCAGCACTATAAGCACTCCACTAAAAATCCCTCAATTTTTCTCCCCTGCTATCCATCCATCCCTTCACATTTCTCTCTACATGTTAATTTTATTCTCTGAGATTGGTCACTTCAACACAGCTACTAGAGTTTCAGGTTCACATTTCTTAGATTTTCTATGACAGATGGACTAAGAATCATCTTCGTTCTTGTTCCAAGTTAAAAACAAAACAAAATAAACACACCAAAAAACAAAACACCAAGAAGGGCACGCATTGCTCAGGCAAGGTAGTGTAATAATACAGTTGGCTTGGTGTTGGTCAGGTGTTTACACCTGGTTACTCAATGTTGGCCAAGTGACAGTGGGATTTGTAAGAAGAGACCAGGTGCAGCTGGAACCACGAGGTTGAGCAGAAGGTAAGGAAGGAGCTTGCACTGGAAGAGAAGGAATGCTATCCTGGGAAAGTAGCTACAGCTGAATAGATAATAAACTTATTCAGAGAAAAAAGTTATTGGACATAGCTCCTAAACAAGTAAGGCTTTATCAAATAGCTGCAGACTGGATAACAACTAAAGCTGGGGAGACAACAACAGTACCAGCAGGAGGAGTGCAGGTGCAAAATGTGCTTAGAGGCAGTGTGGGGGTTAGTTCAGAGGAAGCACTGATACAAATCCAATCAAGCAAGGTCACTTCCTCTGGAGATGCTATTATTTTTATTCCCTCTTCAGGTTTCCACTTCAGAGCACATTTCCTATCTCTATATCTTTAGAGATTTCTATGTGGTTGCTCTTTTCTTTTGTCATAAATGATATGACACCTGCAAAAACACGTACACTTGTTTTCTGAAGAGATGAGAATTAGTATAACCTGGGAAGAAGCAATTGATCTAAAATGAAACAGTTGGGGGTTGTAATAAAAAAGAGCATACCCAACTTAGGGAAACTGTGCCACAAGAGAAGGCAGCTTAAAATTATTGCAGGCATCAGGTGGAGAACAGTGATCTGCTGGTAATTCTTGTGCAACAGGAAAGAACAGCAACCTGATAAATAGAACACTTCACTCTCCTTTGGGGAACATTATTTCCATGGAAGTATTAAGTTTTCTTTCCTTAGATACCAAGGAAACTTAAATATCAGATAAAAATGAGTGTGCTTGTATTCGTTTAAAATATACATTCTATGCCAAGTCATTATCATTATTTCATTTTATTTTTGACTTCATTTAATATTTTAAAGAAATTTGACTTCTTTTTTTTATTTACAGCAATTTATTTTATTTTATTTATTTTTTCTTTTTCTTTTTTATTATTATTATTATTTTTATTTTTATTATTATTATACTTTAGGCTCTATGGTACATGTGCGCAACGTGCAGGTAAGTTACATATGTATACATGTGCCATGCTGGTGCGCTGCACCCACCAACTCGTCATCTAGCATTAGGTATATCTCCCAATGCTATCCCTCCCCCATCCCCCCACCCCACAACAGTCCCCGAAGTGTGATGTTCCCCTTCCTGTGTCCATGTGTTCTCATTGTTCAATTCCCACCTATGAGTGAGAATATTCGGTGTTTGGTTTTTTGTTCTTGCGATAGTTTACTGAGAATGATGATTTCCAATTTCATCTATGTCCCTACAAAGGACATGAACTCATCATTTTTTATGGCTGCATAGTATTCCATGGTGTATATGTGCCACATTTTCTTAATCCAGTCTATCATTGTTGGACATTTGGGTTGGTTGCAAGTCTTTGCTATTGTGAATAATGCTGCAATAAACATACGTGTGCATGTGTCTTTATAGCAGCATGATTTATAGTCCTTTGGGTATATACCCAGTAATGGGATGGCTGGGTCAAATGGAATTTCTAGTTCTAGATCCCTGAGGAATCACCACACTGACTTCTGTTTTCTATAAAATAAAACTATATTATACTGTGATAAGAGGAAAGCAGAAATAGAAACACAGCCCCAAATTGATTATCTTCACTGTTAACTTTCTCAGAATAAAAATTTTACTTCTAATATTAATGAAATAGATCTTTTTAGTCTTTGACTATGTGACAATTCCCTCATCTTCCTCTGAAATATTCAAAGATTCTGCCTGTCTTTCTTCCTTGACTATTTCTTTTCTGATTGAAGCCTCTACTGAAACCAGAAATTTAGATGCCATTAGCAAGAGGTGTGACTTTTGTGTGTGTGTGTGTGATTTGGAGAACAAGAGGGACCCAATATCAAGAATGAATATATCAGAGCCTACAAGCAACTGCTTCTGAAGCAAGTTGGGGGTTAGCATGAAATTAGTGCAGCATTCCTGTAGTCCTGATACTGTAACAGTGAAGTAAACTTTGGCTCTGGTGTGTCTTTATGGTAAATCTGAGGTAATTGTAACTTTCTATTAAAACATAAGAGAAAAATAAAAAAATAAAAATTAGTTTGAGAGAAATGATTTTAGTACATAATTAGTACTTAGTGAGAAGATTGTTACAGAGTCTGGGGGCTGATATCTAGGAATGAGCACTGAGGAACAGTGTGGAATCCCCACCACTTCATTTTCAACCCATATATGGAACTATTAACTTTCCTATATCCTGAATAATATTAAAACAAGTAAAGAATAGGAAAATAGCACCATATTTTCAAGTACTCAAATTAAACTTTTTTAATAATATAAGTTTTTGTAAATGTTAAAATAATAAAACTACATTTATACAGAATAATAACATCTAAAATATGTTCATTTCTCATTGAACAGCATATGAATGCATATTATTTCATTAACTCTTCACAATAACCCTAGGAAGTGGTGTTATCCCCTTCTAGAGATAACAAAATTGAGGAGTATGCTTAAACTTTCCAAACTTCAAGTTGCTATGCGTAAATAAGTGATGAATCCAAAATTTTAACCCAAGAGTGTTTGAATACAAATCCACATTTTTATCCAATCTGTTCTGCATTTTCTCAACATCGAGATTTAAGCAGCAAATTGGAACAAAAATTTTAATTTTATGAATTAATTTGCAGCCTTCGAATGCAGCCAAATATACTTTATGTTAGAAACAGAGAAGTACAGACCTAGATATTTCCTGAGAACCTCAAGAGAAAAAAATACCAATATTTTGGACAAGAATGTTAGGCCAACAATGATGAAAATATAACAAAAAAGGCATGAATAAATCAAGCTTTTTCACCATCCAACAAACACAAAGCAATAGTAAGTCAAAAATTCAGGCTAGGCACAGTAGCTTATGCCTGTCCCAACATTTTGGAAGCCCAAGGCAGAGGATCACTTGAGGCCAGGAGCTTGAGACCGGTCTGAGCAATATAGTGAAACTTTATCTCTATAAAACAAAATAAAATAAAATAAAATAAAATAAAATAAAATAAAAATATTAGCCAGGCATGGTGGCATGTATCTGTAGTCCCAGCTACTCAGGACTCAGGAGGCTGAGGAGGGAGGATGGCCTGAGCCCAGGAGTTTTAGGTTGCGGTGAGCTATGATTGTGCCACTGCGCTCCAGCATGGGTGATAGAGCAAGATTCTGTCTCTAAAAACAGATAATGAATAAATAATGAAAAAATTAATTAAGAAACATGAATCAAGGATCAACAGGTAGCTTGTTGATGTCAATGATTACTTTTAAACCTTATTGCTATGTCATCAAGAACAGTGTTGCTGCTTGTGGTCTTCCTAAAAAATAAAACATTATCATTTATTTCAAGTGATATACTTTAATGCAAGTCAGAGAATAATTGATAAAAATTAAGCACAAATAATTTATAATACAGTAGATGAATAGGGATATATAAAATAATTCTGCAAGAAAAATTTCCATTGGAAATACAATTAGAGGAGATAGTTTTAATTGTGAAGATCAAAGGCTTACAGAGAAGGTGAATTTGAAGCATGGAGGATGGGGGGATTATAACAGTCAGGAAAAGAGGGCAAAGATTACACTAAAAAATGTGTACATGCATTAATTCATTTTCTTAGAGGATTGGGACAATGGAAGTAACAGATTCTCTGAGTTCTATAACCGCCAAAAGTGAAGAGCTTCATTTAGTCAAGGAAACTGTGAAGAGTTCAGTTGGGTGGAAGCCAAGGAAAGGAAGAGAACTATTATTTACTGACTATATAACATATGGCAAGATCCATATTAGGTGTTTGTGTTTCCTTATTAAATTATTACAACAGCCTTCAAAGTTAAACATCTCTTCTCATTTTACTGGGAAGGAACAAAAATCTGAAGATTAACCTGTCCCAGGTCGAATCATTGGTGAATGCTGAGGCTGAGATTTGACTCCAAGGACATCAGATTCCAAATCCCGTGTTCATTCCACAATCACAAATGTTTCCTAAACTGTGTCCTTCAGAACAGTACTCAACAGATACTCCATGAAAAAACGGTGCTTTATGTAAAATTCATTTGGGAAATAGTTCACTCTATATCCACTCTCTGGCTATTTTTAATTCACACTAGCATCCTAAAGCTTCTGAGAACTATAGAAAAGAGACATGATTAACTTTGCTTATCATATCATTTTCCAAATGCATTTGACCTTGGAGACTTTTTTTATTAAAATATAACACCTATTAGCGTCCTGAAATTAGTGTTCTTAGGGACATCCTGTGGGGAACTCTACTTTATTGGAAACAAGCAGAAAAGTGCATGAGCAGTGCTACTAGATGTTAAGAGATAAAATCGAAAGAGTGAATCAGTGCCAGATCACAGAATGCTTAAAATAAAAAGCCAAGGAGAATCAACTTAATTTTGCAGGCAACTTGAAAAGAATCTTTGAAGGATTTTGGACAAGAAAGTGATGTGGTAATATATTCCTCAGAATACCCCCATGTATCCTGAATATTTAATGATAATTACAGATTTCAGTAATAATTTTTCAGACATCACACCCTCTGCTAATATTTAGTGCTTCATTTTCACAGAAGAAAATTTGCATCTCATGAGCAGAGTGAATGCCAAACTTTACTAGAATAATGGTTCATCTGTTTTTGTTCTGCCATCATCTATCTTCTAAAATAATTGTTTTAATGGATTTATCATTTACCATGATGAAAAACTGTTGAATAATATACCCAGGATAACTTTAGCAGAGGTAGCTCTATGCAATTAATTGTGAAAATGTTTTCACCCTTGACACATCAATTGAAGTTTGCTTTCTATGAATTGTGTGAATTGTTTTCATCAATAAATAATGTTTTAAATGGTCAATTTATAGCTCTTTATGTTATACCAATCTGTGTCACATAAGTGTAAACCCTTTATGGAAAGAGCTTGCTTACAACCAAGTTTTCTAAATCACTAGAATGCCAAAATTTCATGTAGGCTCATCAGCATTTGTGAATACTACATAATATGATGTTTCTCAAAGGTGTAGTCATCAGAGGACCTTCTCATAATTATCTGGGGTGCTGGATAAAAATACAAATTACGAGGTTTACTCCCAGACCAACTGAAATGATTTATTGCAACGGGAAACTTTTTAAAAATAGGATTCTGGGAAATGCAAGTATTTATGAAGATTTGAGAAAACACTGACCTATTAAGTCAATGAAAAAAGAAAAAACAAAAACCTCTTTCTAATTTCAAAGGTAATTGCACAAATACAGTAGGCCAGTTATTCAACTTAATAAACAATCATTATGCATAAAAGACTCCATAAGTTGCCTTCATATAAGATTGCAAAAATTGTAAAAACAGAAAAAATTTGGAAAAAATGAAAAAGAATGGACAATATAATCTTATAAATATATACATCATACATATGTGCAAATATTACATGTAAAAGCCACAGGTATTTAAAAATAGTGATACGTTGATCAACCATTATAGACATGAAAACCAAGACTGAAAAATGTAGTCATATCTCAACAATCCAAGCATGCTCCTAGCTTAAGGACTTGGAATTTTTTATTTCCTCTTTAGAAGGCTCTTTTCCCAGTAACTTTTCTTGGGTTTCTCACAAAGCAAAACTTTACACCTTGTGATGTAATTAGGGAATGCAATCCTAGGGAAGCAGAAATGAGAAAAAGTGGGAAGGAAGAAAAGAGAGACTGACTGAGAGAATAAAGAGAAAAAAATAAAACAAAGGCTGGGCTATAGAGCTGGCTACTGCTTGACATCCAGTGCAGCTAATGTCTCCATTATGGACCCATCTTCCAAGGTCATGAAAGAGTGTGTCTCAGGATTTACTTCTGGAAGAATTAAGTGAGAAAAATTTATCCTTCAGCTCCCCTCTTCATTGGTTAAAGTATTCTCCTTGAGGCATTGACTCCTCTGTGTTTCCAGATTGTAAGTGAATGGATGTTAAGGAATTCAGGCAGAATGTCTCATGCCTCAGCATCAATAGGGAAGCCACTGTCTGAAGCAGGATGCAAGAGATACATGAGTAGTTCTTGGGTGATGTGTCTGAGTGAAGTTAGTCAAAGCCCATGTGCAGTTACTTTACATAGCAGAAGCTGGGGAGGAACAGGCGTTTGAAAGACCGGACAGGTGAGGCTGAGAGATTCTGAACTGGTACATAGGTATGACAGGGATAGGAACGTGAGTTTATATATAAAGAGTGTCTGGTAGGAATATAAACATGGCTTCTCTCCCAAATGTCACTTTTACAGAGAGGACATCTCTACTCCTTACCCTGCATACTTTTTTGTTGGAGTAATTAATACTTTGTGATACTATGTTACATATTGTTTTGCATGCAATTTTCTTTTCTTATTGAGATGTAAGTTCAGGTTCAGGGTCATTGTTTAGATCATTGCTATCTATCCACTGCTCAGTACAATACCTTGGACATAGTTGATGCTCAGGAATTACTTCTTGAATAAATGAGTGAACCAATTTATTAAGTTACTTGCTCAAGGTCACTCAACTAATGACAGAGAGCAGAGGAGAACTTAGTTAATGTAGATTCAATTCATTTAACATTGTCTGGGTACAATATTTTGATAAACTATGATCCAAATTACAGAGAATTAGTTTATTAGATTATAATATGATGAATAAAATAAAGAAAAATGACTAAAATTTCATATGTCATAAATTATCTAGGTCAGCACAGTCCAACAGAAATTCAAGTGATGATAAAATGTCCTATATCTGTGCTATCCAATTTGGTAGCCACTAGCCCCATGTGACAACTGAATGCTTAAAATGTGGCTAGCAGACTAAGTAACTAGATTTTTAATTTTAGTTATTTTATACTTAAAAGGCCACATGTGGCTACTGGCTATCATATTGGAGAGTTCATCTGTAGGTATTTGTTTATAATTTCAGAAACTAATCTTTTTTACAACTGCTTACTTGACAAATGTGTCGGTTCCGAAGATTTAAATCAAGTGGGATCAATAATTTGACTCTCATTTTATATTTTAATTTTTCCTTCTAGAAACTTATATGAGGATTAATTAAATAAAGGGGAGAAATTGATTTAGAATGTCAGAGTAAGTGCTTGGGGGACAGAGATCATTGGGTTGTTTTAATAGTCGAAGACTTCCTATTTCCTCTCTGAACGATCAGATTGCACCCAGTACCAACGCGAGTAGGACAAAGTTCGGGCAAATGGAGCTTAACTTTCTTAAATATAAAAATTATTACTTATGTTTTTCCCCTTCAACTCTTCCCAGATAGCTTGGTGATTTAGCTTACTGGGAATAGTCACTCCCATCTTGGAAGAGAGCACAGCACAATGAGCCATCCCACTCACATCAGGGGTTCGAGGAATGCTTTTAAATTGTATATAAAACTGGTTTAATGAGTATTTGAAATATTGTTGTATTTTCTCCCAGATTTTAGTCTTTCTAGGAGCAAACAAACTGTCCTAACCTTTTCTAAGAGTGAAAAATCAATGTGGAGTAAACGTATTCTCTAAAATATCTTTACACAAAAGAACAAAGAAAAATACATTGGGCTGGCACAAGTCATTTTGGTTGTATTCCTTGTATGTTATACACATTTTAAAAGGAGAGAGTGAAAGCCAGTCAGTCAAAGAAATATGTCCCATCCTAATAAAAATATAATCTGTTATAATGCCAAAATAACAGGGATAGTAACATAACAGCAGTGAAGAAAACATGTGATAGAAAATTAGGGACATTAGGCTTAACCCAGTTGAGATGGCATATATTTAATGACCTCTGGAGAAAGTTAATTTTTTAAACCACACTCTCACGCTACCTGGAAATATCTCTTTATCTCTAACTTAAATATCTCACAGTGCAATTTAAATTCATTTCCTTTTTGTGATGCCCAGTGGAATAAAAAGTATGCACTACTTTCCTTTGAGGGGTAAGCCATAAGTTGTTTAAAGATCAATAAATATTCAGCTTCTCAGATTTCTTCAGGCTAATGACTCTATTTAACGTTTCCTTAGAGGTCTCCATTATTGTTGTCGTTCTACCCCGAACTCTGGCGAAATTCTGTGTGTTCTTTCTAAGCTGATGAGCCTCACAGTCATTTTCACAGACTGTGTCTCTACACGCTAAGTGAATGGCCCAGAGCACTCAACAACTAGGCTTGGCTGCCACAAATGCCCTGCCATTATACATAATCACCACGGTGCCCGTTGTTCTGCATTCTCTTAATGTACTACATTGGAGTGGAGTCAAGTATGAACAGAAATGCCAAGCATTTGACTCCACTTCGATGATATTTGTAGATCTGTAGGTAAAAGCAGTCTTTCGAGTATTTACTTTTCCCACTCAATATTTTTTTCCTCTTTATTTTTTGCCCTCTTAAAAGGTACGTTGCTGAGATCTGGCCGTATGTGGCTTGGTTGCTGTGTTTTAAACACTCCCTCTGTGTTGTTCCCTTGAAAGCCTTGGCAAATAGGTTAGAATACCCGATTTGCTGCATTTTCCATGCTTATTGCTGTTTTCTTTTCCAAGCTTGAGAAAATAACTCAACATGGTGTGTGGATGAATGCCTTTCATTCCTGTATGCTGCCTCCAACTTTTATAGTTCTATTTAGTTTTCTTCAAATTATTATTTCAACAGTTATTCTACATTTCTCTACTGTTTCAAGAGCAAATGTCTTTTTTATTTTCTTCTGGTTCTACAAAAAGTTAGTAAAATCATAGCCTGGAGCTTTTAAATATAGAATGGGCATTAACTGCACTCAAGTAACTATTTCATCTAGGCTAGGAAAGATATTGAATTTGGAGAGCTGGGCACAAAAACAGTAAGGAAGCTTTGTGAGTGAGCACAAGATAGATCTCCCTAAATGTCACTTTGTATTTTTGTGTCTTTCTTCCTTCTTATATGAATATGGTGTGATCAGTCACAAATTCTTTTAGGTTGTAATGCTCTACGGAAAAAAAAATGTAGCTTGTCAGAGAGGCAAGCTCTTGGAGAGGCAAGGGACTCTCACTGGGGTGCCCTTGCCCCTTTTCCGGTCAAGGTTTCCCACAGGAAGCCTTCCCTGACTGCCCTTCTTCAGTCCTTCTCTGAACACCCATCTTGTTGTGCTGGGATTGCCTGTTCAAAAAAATTAAAAAACAAAACAAAACCTCTATGGAATAATTGAGGTTATTGCTAAGGGGTTTTCTCTATATTTGCAAATGAAGTTCTTAATTGTGACATGTCTCATAGCTTACAGTTGATGACCATTGGCTCATACTTAAGAATAATGCTTAAAAAATTAGTTGATCTGTGCAATATATTATGTATTGTCAAGGCATGTTTTCCACAATAACAGTTCGAGGTATTTTAATTTCAGTTTCTCAAGTAATTTTCACTTCATGCTCTGGAATGCTGATAATTTTCACCTATTTTAGTACAATTGTTTTATTATTCTGGTTAGGAGATCTATTATATTTGCAGTTAAAGTTAGGATTACTAGTTTTCTTAGCATCAATATAATGTAAATGTAAAAATTTTTACATATTTGAAAACGTCATCATTTCCCCCCGAAAGGAATGTTGGATTGCAATTGAAAACGCTAAATCCAAAAATTTCCTTCTGAAACAAATCAGCACTTTACCATAAAAATTGAGTGTCCTTATCATTTAGTATCCTTATTAACAATTATTCCTTTCTGCAATGGCAATCATTAAAGGCCAATATTAGACTATTATGGATAACAATGTATGCTATGGTGACAAGATTAGCCTGTATAATAAATAATGTTTTACATGGTGTTCATACAGACAAAACTTCCACTGCTAGTTTTTTACTGGTGTAAATGTATAGAATAAATGTAAATAAGTAAGTTCAACCAGACACTAAAATTGCTTCTTAAGGGCATTATTGCATTTCTAAGAGTAGGGAGGTTCTAAGTTTAGTTAAATTGATGTTACTCATGAAGAAAAAATGAAGCAATTTGTAAAAAATGCTGAGCAGAACATTAGGAAACATTTATGAAAATATTTATTACATAATTATCAAGTCAGTAGTACCTTAAGTCAACATGGTGGAGGGAGATGAGGTTTAGGTTAGAATATAAGTTGTCCCATCTAATAACTGTGAGACTATGAAAAAATACTGTGTAGAACTTATTTCCTTCTAAAGCAAAGGCTCATGCCACCTCATACATTTAAGTGAAATAAGGACTATAGAAATCCTGACTGATAAACTATTCAGTCCATATAGATTTTTTTTTGAGAACCTACCATGTGTGGAGTTACAGCACATATGACATAGCTTTGGTTCTTGCCTTGACAAAATAAATTAAACAGATAATTATAATGAATTGAAATCGAGATGAGTACTATTCAGGAAAAGCGAACAGGGACAGAATGGCATCTATTTCTAGGATCTAACTTATTGAAGGGTAAGGGAAGCCACACCCAATGGAGTGCCATTGAAATGGGAACCTAAAAGCAAGAAGAGGAGGTATTGCCTGATAAAGTGAGAGAAAAGTCCTTCTGTCAGATGCAAGAGCTGATGACTCTGGAATCTAAAGCAGCTTGGCATGGCCCAGAAATGAAAAAAGTTCAGTAAGGCTATGAGAGTCTCTTAAATTTCTTTTTCAATATCTTACCTGTTTATGAACACCCTAATATTGTTAAGGATCTTATTCTTCATTTTTTGTCCTAATTTTTAATATTTAAGTTTTGTTTATGGCACAGACCAAATAATTACTGAACTGAAGTCTGGCTATTTTAGGTGTCTAGATTTAACCTAAGTATGCCTTCCTAAGCATGAAACTTAGCCATAACTGTATATTCACTGACTACCAGACTGGATCTATCAGGAATGATAGGATTCTCATGGGCCTATTCACATTTTAAAATTTGTTATTTCTTGTAGTTACTAGTAGTAAAAAATGTGCATCTGTACTTTTGCTCCATTCTTTGGCAAATAAATTGTGATATCTCTAGTTGGAAATATTTTTTAAAACATGAGAACTATTTATTAAACCTAATTGCTTCCTTTTCTCTAATCCTCTAAAAATTCTAAATTTAAATTTATAAAATTCTTTATATAGGAGACAATTTACTTTCATGTTTTGTTTCAGGAAAATAAATGAAGCTTCCTGAGCTATTTTCCAGAGGCCCTATCACTAAACAATATACTCATTATTTTTAGTTTAAGCATGAACAGATGTGGGGTTTTATTTATTTATTTATTTATTTATTTAAACTAAGACCTACCATTATGAGAAGTAATTTAACAGCCATGCTGCTTTAGGACAAAGGATTCAATAAAGGTTTATTACAGTTGTTATATATTGAACGTGTGTGTCCTAAACTGTCACTTCTAAATTAACTTTTACTGCTACTATTGACCTTTAACACAGTTTCTTAGGTATATAATTTAGAAGGAAAATTATCAACTATAATATAGCCATCAAAAACAGTTGTTTTAGTTGCTATATTTCCTTGGTATATTACAAATCCTAATTACATATTCCATATGTTTTGTGAGGGCACACAATGTTAAAATAACTTTTTTGATTTTTTAGTTTAATAGCTTTAATGCCAAACAGCAAATATATTCAGAGTGAAATTTATCAACTATCATTTAAATGAACAAGAAAGAGTGTGAAAAGTAGATGTGCTAAAATTGTTTCTTGTAAATCAGGTAACTTCATTACAAGTAGAAGTAGACTCTAACTGAAATGCATTTTCATGTATTCAGTTTATGCAATTACCTTGTTAGCCCAGAATGGGAAAATATGAGAACGCAATACTTCTACTGACATTTGACAATTTAGATATTATTGACATATATTGATTGATTGCTTAAGCTATGCAGATATTAAGATTTTTGGGGAGTAAAACTGTAAATCTGCCTGCGGGTTTTTGTTATATTATGATTTTTTTGGTAGAATGTCATGCTTTCTCTTCCTTATAACACTTTCTTGTCTCATTATATCCTGTTATTTCGTTTTCCTTGGCTCTCTCTTTTTGCCAATCCAGCTCCCAGTTTTTTTAGTAATTTAAAATCTTTCTCAGCTTAACAAATTTTTCTCTTCCTTCATTTTACTCTTTGTCTTTCTATTGTCCACATTCACTCTAACTTGACAGTCAATCCTGTAAAAAAGTTTATTTCTGTGATCTGAAATGCTTATCCTAATACATCGGACAAATAAAAGACAATGCTGAATGTAACATAACATGATCTTTCCTCAGCTGTAACCACCAACGTATGTATATTTTCTTCTTTATTGCATCCCAGTCTTAAACTTATTACTTGATATTTTCATTCTGCTCCACTTCTCTAAATATTTTAACATTTATACTTATATTTTCCCACTGTTATTAATAATACTTAATAAATCAAAAATTTTCTTATGTTTGTTCTTCTTTCCAAATATGAATACATTCTATATGACATTTTCAAGAGCCCTAGTTCTTGACATGCTTAATGGGTTAAAACTTAAAAGAGATTCATACCACAGCTATTATTTAAGAAACATTATAAGGCTGCTTTCTTCTATGGTGGATTCAGTTCTTGAGTTTTTTATTTTTATTTATTTATTTTTATTTATTTATTTTTTTTGAGACGGAGTGTTGTTCTGTTGCCAGGTTGGAGTGCAGTGGCGTGATCTTGGCTCACTGCAACGCCTGCCTTCCTGGTTCAAGTGATTCTCCTACCTCAGCCTCCTGAGCAGCTGGGACTACAGGCGCCCGACCCACGCCCGGCTAATTTTTTTGTATTTTGGTAGAGACGGGGTTTCACCATGTTGGCCAGGATGGTCTCAATTTCCTGCCCTGGTGATCTGCCTGCCTCGGCCTCCCAGAGTGCTAGGATTACAGGCATGAGCCACCGCGCCAGGCCCAGTGCTTGAAATGTTTAACGTTAATGAGTACTATAGCACTATCAACATGAAAATGTTATCAACTTGTCTGTCAGCCTTTTCAAAAGTATTTCCAGCTTAAAACGTAATCTGAAGGGTCTGGCATATAAATCGCTTACATTCTTTCGGTGCAGTTTATTATTCTTAAATTGGATAGGATTAGGTAAGATGTTAAAACAGAGAACAATTGATTGTTCTCCAGGATAGCGGAGGATTGGGAATAGCTGAGAGAGAATATCAAAGGGTGAAGTTGTCACTTGTTGGACATTAAGTTGAATGCTGAAGAGGCTACTGATTTTCTAATTTTGTTTGGGCATGACAATGGAAGAAAGATACTTTATTGCTCTCACCTTTCCCATGTACCTCCCATGATTTCACTTGGAGAATATCTTACGTCTTCAACTCTGAATCCATGCCTACATTTCCTTGTTTTTCTCATTATCCTACAATGTTGATTTGGTGTTTTCTAACAAGCGATATGGATATTTGAGAAAACGTCTTGGCGGAAATGATTATAAACTTACCTCATGTCCAGCAGAGAAGACTGTTTCTACACACGACCACATCTATACTTAAAGTTTTTTGTTGGAATTAACTGTCGAATTCCAAAAATAGTTTTGGTAGTATTCACTTCTTTTTTTCTGGGAAATGTTGAGTCATATGGTGATTGATTTTTCTTAATTTTTTGTTACCTATAGAAAAATTCACTCTTAAGATGGAGTGTTCACCTTGGTTTCAACTTTCCTAACATAAAATTTTGTAAAGTAAGACTTGATATGTTTTGCATTGATGCATCAAGAACATATCTATTAAAATTAATTTCATATAATTTTACTCTTTCTTTTTTCCTATACTTGAAACCTCAATGTTCATTTTGTATCTTGGAACAACAACCAACAATAATTTGTGAAAGCAAAATTTGACTGAGTTCATTGGGATCATTTTCTGTTGTAATAATCTAACTTTTCTATCATAGTAACAATAAAAATAAAACATTTTCAAAGTGTTAAATAAATTATTAATGATTAAAATGAGCAAACAGAATATTATACATTTCTAATCATAACTGCATAAAAAAATTCTGACAGAATATACAAGAAGCCATTGTGAGTGTTTGTTGCCTGAGCAGGGGACTTGGAGCCTAGACTGGGAGGAAAATAAATTGCCTTGTATACTCTTCATTGTTTTATTTAAATGGTTTGGATATTGCAATAAAGAAAACAAATGATTTTTTATTCAAATAATGAATGATGAGGATTACTGAATAGCATGTGACATGCAAACTATAGATTTGTGTTTTGACCAATAACAAAACTACCAGGACAGTCATCAAACATATTCGTTTGCTGAATAACCTGCTTGTTTTCTAGAATGTGTACACTACACTACACATACACACACACAGGCACACACACAGACACACACACATAGAGCTGCATTATAGTTCAAATGTTTGCTAAAATATTGGTAGTTATTTTGTAAATTAATATGATCTCATATATATATATCATACTTAAGTCTAAATCATGGACATATACCATCATTATTAGAAAAACATGCTAACTTTTTTGATTGTGTAAATGTATTTTTAATATTGATTAGACTCCTGACTAGCTATTACTTTTGCTTATGAGAGACTAGACTCAAAAACAGTTGTCCAGTCCCACGCAGAGATAGTACATGCCAGAAATATTGTAAGATACCACAAAGACTAGTGGAGACTAAAAGCCTCACTCTTCTGTTGAAGGGATTATCTTGTCCCCTACCTCCTTAACGATGGGTAAGCTGTGGCCCCTCTGGAAAAACAGAGCCAGAGAACACTGTAAGCCACACAGCATGACAACTTCTCTGCTTTCCTAGACCAAACCTACCTACTTTTTGTTGAGAGAAATAGAGGATAGAGTCACTTTTCAAAGCTATTATGACATTAATGCCCTTTGGAGGTGAAATTCCTAGCAGATAATCTAAACAAAATGATCATATTTTAAACTACAAAGAATTAAAACATAGTCTACATTGGGAAGAAAATGGGACTCACCAGTGGCACTCTCGTAATGTTAATTTGATTGCATATTGGCCTGCGTACAGCCAGATGTCCTCCTCTGCTATTGAGCACATTCAGAAATTAAGATTCCATGCATTTCTCTAATTGCTCCCTTGAAATGAAAACTTCTGTGCCTTTCTCACAGCCATAATCAAAAGCAAAAACTATACATCTATGTTAGTGCAGTCATCTTTAACAACAAAGATTGAGAGATGACAGTATTACTAATTTAATGATTGATTATGTATAAGGATAGCAATGATATTTTCTTCCCTAAAATGTCAGCTGCCCATTGCAAATGAAACTCAGAAAGTAACAGTTAAATTTTTTTGGTAGGCTAAGAAGTGCAGATACATACACAGCAAAGGAACAGTGCTCTTGGTTAATTATCTAGTCAGTAGTTACTTCAATATTCCCTACTAAGAAAGATATGTTTTTTAAAAAGTCAGAAAGAGCTTGAGTGGTCTTGGCTCCAGGAAAGAGGGTGTTAAAATGTAGAAATTTTGATGTATGTCTAGCAAAATTTTAGTTAAAATTAATTTTAAAAAATTCAGCCAATGGCCTACATAGCCAGCTGTCTGCAAAAATGCTACTCTGTGAAATTTCAACTTGGTCACTTTAAGTTAAAATAAAACATTTAATATATCAACTCCATTTTTTACTTTTAAAAGTTTTAACTGGAAGAATTGGACCTTTTGATTCCAAGCTATTTCCCACCCCTGTAAAGCTGAACAGATTAAGGGCTTTAATCATAAAAATGTGAATTTATTTATAATTAGAGAAACACTATGTATTCTGATTATCATCATACTTGCTAAAAAAGAACTAATGTAATTATATAATTACAGCTCTTTAATTCTATTAATACAGTGACATATGTTAACTTCTATTTAGATGAACTATTTCATTTGCCATAATAACCGCTTTATAATTACTTTGACTGTATTAATTGTGCAATTTACTCTAGACAATCAGAGGAAGATGAGAGAAAATAGACAAGTTAGCATCGTGAGTATATTTAAAATAGGCAAAGGAGGTATAATTTTCTTACTATAGGAAATGAAAATATACAACACAGAAAATAACTATAGAGAATATGAATCAATAAAAACATAAAAATTTGAGTATGTGATTTTTCAGAGGAACCTTGAGACACTAGAGCATATCTGGAGGATAGCCATCAAGATGATAAGGGGAAAGTGATGTTATAAGTAATTTTTAAATATAAATATGTCTAATCTGAAAAATTATGGATTTAGAATATGATTCTGAAATTACATATATAAATTAAATTACATATATAAATTAAATGACATATAAATTACATATGCACACATGTATGTATTTATGTGTATATATTTTTTAATTGAACTTAATATATGTAGAAATGTCAGAGCAGAGGTCAAAACTAGTACAGAATGACTAAATTTATAGGAAGGCAACTTTTGACTTTTAATAAAGTATATTGTTCTAACAGCTGCTTTTATTTCTTTGATTTTTTTAATGTTTCCCTCTATTGTCCCACTCCTGGTTTAAGTCTTCATTGATTTTGCATTTGGACTAGTATAATAGCCTGCTTACTGATATCCATGCTTTACGTTTCCCAACCTTAATGTTCATCCTTTATTCTGGTGTCACACAGAACTTCCTAAAATATAAAATGAGCACATCCTTTTCCCTTTGCCAAACTTCAGTTATTATCTTTCACCTAGAGGATAACATCAAAACTCTAAGACATACTGTAGGCGTTCACCATCCTTAAGAAATATATTTCAGGTGTTATTTTTCATTCTTCCAATCACTCCACACTTCTTACATGTAAGTTCTAGAAATTTGACTTATTTAGATTATCATGCACACTCACACATCTAAACATGTGCTGTTTCTCTTATGCTTATTTGGACTATACTTTCTCCTT
The DNA here is from genome assembly GCF_028885625.2 of Pongo pygmaeus. NCBI lineage: Eukaryota > Metazoa > Chordata > Mammalia > Primates > Hominidae > Pongo > Pongo pygmaeus. Next base: position 92,233,582 of record NC_072384.2, read on the forward strand.
TATTTTTCAATTACCCAGCAAAAATTGTTTGAAACGTCGCTCAAATATTCTTTCTTTTATGAGGTCTTTTCTAACTTTTCAAAGAGATAGTCTCTCTCTACCTTCTGGAGACTTTATTCCATTGTGACACATAACATACTATTGTCTAGTTATTTGCTTGTTGGTTCATCTCTCTAAGGAGACAGAGTGCTTCTGGCAACCAACATACCCAGTATTCATTTTGCTAATTGCAGCATTAATACAGTGTATTAGTCCATTCTCATGCTGCTATTAAAGACATACCTGAGACTGGGTAATTTATGAAGGAAAGACGTTTAATTGACTCACAGTTCTTCATGGCTGGAGAGGCCTCACAATCATGGCTGAAGGTAAATGAGGGTAAAAGTTACATCTTACATGGTGGCAGGCAAGAGTGTGTGCAGGGGAACTCCCCTTTATAACACTATCAGATCTCATGAGACTTATTCACTACCCCTAGAACGACATGAGAAAACCTGCCCCCATGATTCCATAATCTCCACCTGGTGCCGCCCTTGACACATGGGGATTATTACAATTCAAGGTGAGATTTGGGTGAGGACACAGCCAAACCATATCAGAGAGTATCTGGAACATAGTTGATGCCAAATTGATCTTATTTTTTTAACTGTAACAAATGGAGGTACTTACGCAGGAAGTAGATGCTAGCTTCTGAGAGATGCTAAGAGGAATTGTCTATATTGATATGAAGATGGACTTGGAGTCTTCCAAGAACACTAGCAAAACAATAAGATTTTGTGATTGCAGAGTATTTTATAAAAAAAGGTCATACACACACACAAACACACACCCAAAAATAACAATAGTAGCAAAAGGGTCTCTTTATAGAAAATCATTATAATAAAAATTTTTCTTGAAGTAATTTGTTCCAGAGACACAGCATGCTGGAAATTTCATATACTCTTTGTGCTTAGTTGCAAATGGAAATCATTGAGAAAGAGCAAATAAGCATGATATTATACGAAATATAGATATTCATTGGATATTCTTGACTACCTAGTGTAGTAAAACTGAAAGTTTCAAAAATTTGAACAATTTATTTATAGATGAATGGCATTTCATTTTTGACTCTATTAACATTCATTGTTAAGTAGAAAAAATAACTAGTGTTTAGTGCTTAAGAAAAAATGGGACTTTTGTAAAAATCTTACAGAGTGAAAAGTTTATATCATGCCTTCTGAAACTAGATGTAAAAAAAAAGAACTCTCAGAAATGTGTATCAGTCTGAAATAAAGGGGAAAGATACCACATTATTTGTTGGTTTTGATTGAGATCAGATGAAAAATATATTTTTAAAGATAAATACTAAGATATAAGCACAACATAAAGATAACTGCATAAAATAAGTTTATATATTTAAGACATAAAATTGGAATTTGATTATATTATAGAAGAGTATATTAATATGACTAAATGGTTGTTAAACTGTGGTTCTTTGCCAGTCTTCTGTTTTATCCCTATACTTAAAAAAAATCATATGAATTACTTGAATTAAAAACAACAATAGCAAATCAATGTATTTCAACTTTTCTTGTGATCTGGAGAAATATTAACCCTGTGCTACATGGTTGAGCATGCTGCTCCAGCAGTCTAAAGTTGTTATTTCCATTGTACAAAGTACATTTTTTTCTCTATCTAAAGAAGAACACATAAACCTTTTTCAGGAGAAGAGATGCACAGATGGAGGTGGACAGCAGCATCTTAACTCTTAAATTAGTTCTTTGCAGCTTAGTTCCCAGATGTTCGTTTCTTCTGCCCCCCTGCTTTCTTGAAGAGAGTTTGCCATTGTCTGTCAATGAGTCATATACTGTCTTCTCAAATTTGGAAAAAACACAAAACTACAGTTGGATATGGTGTGAGTCACTGACAGACAATGGAGAGCTCCAAGATGATACACTCAGAGGTAACTTGCATTGTGAAGAAAATTGATCACTTATCTTTTGTCCTGATGTCTTCTAAATACTCACGCTTTTACTATGTTGTCAAAAATTCAGCCACCGAAAGCAGGTATTCCACTCAAAATGAAAAATATTTTTTAAATGCAAGTGTTCTTTTTGTTCCTGGAATTTTATTCACCTCTCACGCTAGCCTTCATTTTTTACTGTATAGACTGAATGTCTTTTTCTATCCTCAAGGTGCATTACATTCATCTGACAAGACATAGAGATGAACAGCTTTTTACTGATTCTGTAGGTTCACAAATGGTGAAATAGGTCCCTCTGACACCATTGGGTCATCTGTTCTATATTTCCAAGCAGCCTTATCACAAGATGGCATCATGAGAGCTGCACTTTCACCTTATGTCCACCAGAACAAAACAATGACAGTCTCCTTTGGAGGCATGCACTATATTAAAATGCAGATAATTTGAAAATTTCATTTTCCAACCATGAAACATTTAAAAGCAGATACTATATGTGTGGCTCATGCTATATTAATGTATACAAGGGGAACAACTAAATAATGTAACGTTATGATAGAGTTTATCATAAAGCAAAAATGTTCAAACATACAATTCATTTAGCCTAAAGAAATGACTGTACTTTACACTGAATATATTTAGATTTTTAAAAATGCACACAAAACTGCTGAAGTTCTAGCCTGTTTCAAAAATTGGGGGTAATGGGACTACCACAAGGAAATATAATAGCTAATTTTTAGATATTGTAAAGGTCAGCCATAAAATAAAGGTAAAAATGCTTAGTGTCACTCAGAGGGAAAACTAAAACTATTGCATGTCATTCACAGGAAGACAAACTTCAACACAATATAAATATATATTTTTTCTTATGAAAGAGCATGATGCCGCACAGAGTAAGATCTTCCTGACATTGGCTAAAGAATTAGTTGTCCAACTATCTTAAATGCTTTGAGAGATTACTGAAATATAAACTCCTTAAGGGCAGACACATTTTTATTTTGTTTTGCTTATGGCTGTCTTACTCTCTGTCCCTAGAACAATATCCGCCTGATGGTGGCACTTAATGTGTCTCATAATGAATCAAAAGAATTGAGGACTTTTAAGGTTTTAACATAAAATCTGTCAGTTTGTCCTGAGAAATCCCCTTTATATTCAGTGTCTTTGCTTATAACCATAGACTAGAAAAGAAAGCTAAAATAATTTTGATAGTAATTTAAAACCAAAAGATTTTTAAGGTAGTCAATATAAATTCATGAGAAACTTTGTTTAAATAGTGTCCAAAGTTGCCCTTAATTTTCTTTCATTTTATTTTTGTTAATATATTAATAGCTAAACATGAATTTTAAGTGAAATTCAGGATGGAGGCACTAATCGTGGATGATCACTAACTCTGCATCTTGATTTTGATGTACCATATGCAAACTGAATATATATCTAGATAACTTTTCACAATTTTTTTTTCTATCAGATTGGTACTGTAGAAATAGTATTAGCTGTCTATTGCTGTGTGTCAAATTGATGCATAATTCAACAAGAAGACAAAAACTGTACAATATCTCACACAATTTTGGAGAGTCTGGAATCCAGGAGCAGCTTTAATGGGTAATTCTAGCACACAAGGTTGCAGTCAAGCTGTTAATCAGGACTACAGTCATCTCGAGGCTTAACTGGGGCTAGAGAATTTGTTTTTAAGCTCACTCATGTTGTTGTTGGCAGGCCTCAGTTTCTCAGTTCTGTGCTGCCTGTTGGCCAGAGGTTGCAGTTCCTCACTACATGGGCTTCTCACAATGTAAGAGATGGAGTGAGCCCAAGATGGTTGCAATTTTATAACCTAATCCCTGAACATCATTACATATAGTGTGTTATTAGTCACACAAATTATCCCTCGTACAGTATGAGAGTCTGAATACCAGGATATAGAGGCCATCAAGGATCATCTTGGAGACTGATTATTGCAGAAATAATTTGATCTATAATTTGTTAGTTACTTCTAAACACAATGCTTAATTACACATACAAATTAAAGACGACAATTTGGAAACCATGATGGGGAAAAGAAGGCCAAGAATTTTTTCATCTAGCTGTCTAAATAGATCAAATCCTGGAGCTCAGGTTTATCTGATTTGGTTAAAATTCATTTTAGTCAAAAATTATTTGCTTTTTTAATAAATAGAGAGGTATAAAAGAGATAGTCATTTTATTTCATGTTGTGATGTTACATTCTTTGAAAGAAATAAAGATTGAAATGATTACTACAACAGCCAAGAGTGTCAAAACAACATCTTTCAAGACCTGTCTTGTATCCTCATCGAAAGGTCTGAGTAGTTGAAATTACTGGAGGACTAATTCTAGAGCTTTTTCTCCTGTAAGGAATACAGGTAGTATTAAAATATCACCTTCATGGTTATTAATATCATCAAGCTGACAAAAGAGTGTTATTTTAGCATGGGTCAGAGGCAAAGTTTGCTTCAGTTTCTATTCACATGCAACAATTCTTTGGCAATTTTTCTAGAAACACATATTATCCTCAAATATAATATCCTTGGAAATAACAGCCACAGAACAAAATGCTGGATTAAAAAACATTTTGAGCTCTGGTGGGAACAAAATTTGCAAGGAAAGTACAAAGTGTTATTAACAGCAGATTCATGATTCATTCCAATTCCCTCCCGGAATCCTTTCCTCTACCCCAAGAGAAGAAATTTCCAATGAAGAAAAGGCAGAGGACCCAGCCGTTACATCTAGACTATGTCCCTGGGATGAAATCTCTTCTGGGCTCCAAGGAGCACAGGGATCCTCTCTCTGCCAGGATTCTTAGTTTTCAACCACAAAAAATTGTCTCTGAAATATTTAAGTAGAAAAAGGCATTTGCTAAACATAAAAAAAAAAAATTGGGCAGCTCAGAAAATTCTTAGGAGGTCTGGCATATTGGGCTTGAAGACAGGCAGCCAACCATACCAACTAAATAAAGAAGAGAGAAATAAGGAAACATGGCTTCCAAAATTAACAATAATTTTTTTCAACGTTTGGCATATAGTCATATGTCATAGCTAAAGACCATGTTCTAATACATGTAAACAGAGAAATTATCTGTACATTGATTCTTCAACATGCACTCAACAGATACACATTAAACTATGGGCCAGGTATTAGAAATAGAGTTGTTAGAGAAATTCAAAGTTCTTACCCACATGGAGTTTATATTCTAATGACTTTAATCAGTTAACATCTTATTTACACTGCTTTTTTCAATTAAAATTTCAACTATATTCACCTCAAGTTTACTGTGCCCCTACTATACGTTATATTCCAGCCTCTATGGGGTTGCTGAAAATTGTGGAAGCCAGATCCTTATCTGGACTCTGTCAATACAATCCCATAATATCAGACAGTATAAGAATAACAGGATCTTATGTAAGTATTAAAAAATTTGACAATAAAATGATACGCAAAATGTTAATTTCAGGATTTGCTAAAAGTTATTTTATGGTATAAAAAGCAGCTAATCCAAATCTATTTTTGGCCTTTACATGGGAAAAAGTTTCCGTAATTGCAAAAGTCAGTCTTTGTGGATAAATTACATATAGCCAACAGTTCAATAAGTCTCACTTTTCTATAAACTAATGAAATGCTCTATATGAAGGATAGTACAATCTGTATAATTTTAGTAGATTCTTTGTAGATTATATAATCAGTTTCACACAAGTTAGAGAGAGGCATGATTCTTTTCTTTAATCTTTTATTTACTTGTACTTGAATTAAAATCAGTTGGAATCAGCTGATGAAAGCTCTTTTGGAATGTTGGAAGCCGAGGGACAGAATGTTATGAGGGCTCTTAGGTTGGGAGAGAAAATTCATTACATTTGACTCATGATTTTCTTATAGTAAACTAAAACAGGATGTTATTTCCCACAATGTATCATCTATTTTTGAAGGATAATTGTTTAGCAACTCACCAAATTCTGGGACATATGGGATGGCTTAGAAAGTTGAGGGAGAGATAAGTTACTTTAACGCTGAAAAATGCAAGATGTCACAATTTTTAAAAATGTATCAATCTAACCTAGGATAATTAAAAAGCCATTTCATAAGCAAGAAATTTCTCCATCTAACAGCTATATCATGGGAGAAGAAAATTTAGAAACACTCCAAAATTGAGTGATTCGCATAAACAATTTTCCATGTAATCCCACCACAACATCTTCTCACCCTCTCTTATCTCTGCCTTCCTTCTTGTTTCTGGGAGAAAAAAAGTTGGTGATCTTAGCAAAATTCAGCCTCTTGTGCATAATACATAATTCCCTTTCATCTACTTAAGGGTATATTTCTAGTATTTTTTTAATTGATTCTTGTGTTATCATATGACATGCCTTAATCTCTCCAATAATAATAGTATCACACACTTTCTTGATTTTTTGTTTGTTTGTTTTTATTTTTTTGAGACAGAGTCTCACTCTATTGCCCACGCTGGAGTGCAATGGCGGGATCTTGGCTCACTGCAACCTCTGCCTCCCAGGTTCATCATTCAGCCTCTCAAGTAGTTGGGATTATAGGTATGCACCACCATGCCCGGCTAATTTTTGTATTTTTAGTAGAGATGGGGGGTTCACAACATTGGTCAGGCTGGTCTTGAACTGCTGACCTCAGGTGATCCACCTGACTTGGCCTCCCAAAGTGCTGGGATTACAGGTGTGAGCCACCGTGCCGGGCCTACACACACTTTCTTGAAGCCCCACTTTCCTTTCAGTTCCAAGAACATTTCTCTGTTTCTTTTTATTGCACAATTCATCAAAAAGTTGTTTCGAAGTCCTCTCCTTGGGTTTACTCTTCAGCTTACACTAATATTCCTTTTTGCCCACACGGTTCCATTAAAACTACTCCTGTCAAGTCCACCAATAGTATCTATATTACTAAATCCAATAGGCAATCGTCAGTCCTTATCTTACTTGACTTCACAACATTAGATGAAGTTTATTTGTTTGAAATGCCATATACTCTACTGATCCCCTTCCTTCCTTTATTGCTCAGTTATTTCCCTAAAGTGTCAATGGTAGCCAGACCTTGGACATCTTTTCTTTCTCATTTTACTCACTTCTTAGGGGCTTTCATACAATCTTTTGGCTTTAAAGCCATCTATTTGCTGATGACTCCCCCAAATTCTATCTCTAGTCTAAATGTCTTCCCTGAATTTCAGAGTTATAGCTATTTGTCTGCTTCACAGTCTTGGATGTCTTTTGTTTGTTCTGTGTCTATTAAAGACATAAGAGACTTAACAAGTTCAAAAGCCACTCCAAGTCTTTTCTTCTGTTTTCTCCCATGTTTTTTCCTGACCTCAGGTATGGCAAGTCCATCCTTCTTAGGCCAAACTTTGGGGTTATCATTCAATTGTTTTTGCCACATACATTTGATGCATCAGCAAACCGTGTTCCCTCTACCTTCCAAATATATTCAGGATCTGACTATTTCCCACCACATCCATTGCTACCACCCTTCCCCACCCCACTACCTCTCTCACTTGAGTTGTTACTAGAGTCCAAAAGTTGACTTGATCCTTATGCCCTTGTCACCCCCACTTACAATTTATTTTCCACACATCAGATAGAGCTATCCCTTTAAAACATAAATAGGATCATGTTACTTCTTTGATAAAAACATTGCCTCTTACTCAGATAGAAGACTAAGTCATTATAACAGCCAGCAAGTCCCCAGTTTCAGTGGTTCTTGACATAAGTTGCAAATTAAAATCACCTGGGCAGCTTTTGCAAGATACCAATATCAGGGTCTCCTACTCAAAGATTTTAATTTAACAATTCTTGTATGGGATCTGGACAATGATATTTTTAAAATGTTTTCTTAGGTAACTGTATTAGTCTGTTTTCATGCTGCTGATAAAGACATATTTGAGACTGGGAAGAAAAAGGGTTTTAATTGGACTTACAGTTCCACATGGCTGGGGAGGCCTCAGAATCATGGCAAGAGGAAAAAGGTACGCTTACATGGCGGCAGCAAGAGAAAATGAGAAAGAAGCAAAAGTGGAAATCCTTGAAAAGCCCATCAGATCTCGTGAGACTTATTCGCTATCACGAGACTAGCAAGGGAAAGACCAGCCCCCATGACACAATTACCTCCACCTGGGTCCCTCCCATAACATGTGGGAATTCTGGGAGATATAATTCAAGGTGAGCTTTAGGTGGGGACAGAGCCAAACCATATCAGTAACTATCAAGTGCAGCTTGGATTGAGAACAATTGTATCTCACTTTCTGGTCCCACTATTTCTTTGAACTAAATCTTTTCCTCCTAGTTCATTCTGCTTTAGTACCATTTGGCTTCTTTGATATCTAAAAAACACATCAAACATTTGTGTACCTCAGATGTACCTCAGAGTCTTTTCATCTGTTTAGGTTTTCCCCATAATTTCATTACATTTTGACCTTGTGTGTTTGGGGTATTTATTTTCTGTAACAATTCAGTAGAATATAAACTCCAGGAGGGCTGGAATTGTTTTTCTGTGTTGGTCACTGCTGTATTCCTAACCCATAGGACAGTTTCTTGTCCATAATACACTCTCAAAAATATTTGTTAAATATATGGTCTATTTTTAAATCCTTATCCCAATAAAAAATGTGAAATACATGACATTTTTTTAAAGAAATTTGGGCTTAGGGAAGTGGCGATCAAAGTGTTCTCTTTTTGATATATTGATTTGAGCCACTAGTTGAATACCTATGTGAAAATGTCCATCAGGAAGACGAAAATATGACTGTAGTTTATGAGAGAAGTCAGGGGTTTAGGGACAATTTTGTTAGCTGTCCAATTAGAGTTGATGGCTGAAGCCACAGAAAGTGGTTTAGAGTCCCACTGAAGAGCATTTAGAGGGAAAAGGGTGATTGATAACAGAAAATACACATGCAGAAAATATACCAGCATTCATAAAAGGTGAAAGAGAAAGAATCAGTGAAAGAGGCTGAGGAGTTGTGGAGGGTCTCTCAACTCCCCTGGCCATAATGCCCTAGTCTCTTTCATTGGGCCCTCCCGTTTCTCATGATCACTGAGTGCGGATGCCAGGAATGAGCTGCACATGTACTATTCCTTGCTCTTTCCCTAATGCAGTATCAGATAAATGACGTTATTAGAGGCCTATACAGTTGTCTCAACTTCCCTTTGTCAATAAGGGACAAATAAATATTCTCCTTGGTATTACAGAGATGAAGTCTGGGAATGCATCTTGTGAATTTAGCCTGTGCTTTGAGTTCCTGTGAGGTAGTAATGCCGCTTTGTATTCAAAATGGAGTTTAGCTGATAAGCATCTGCAGAGACTTCACAGCACCCTCTGCAGCAGGGAAATGTGGAGTGGAAGGTGCTAAAACTGTAATTAGAACAAGGCATCTGTCTCCCAGCTCCTACAGAGCAGCTACTAATCAATGTGATCACTTGCTTTGAGTGGGGAAGTGCTCACCCATGGCTCTGCTGGACTTTTTCCCAGCCACTAGCAGACTGGATATTGGTAAAGATTACCCTTGGCTCTGGAGAGATAGAAGAAAGTATTAGTGCTTGGGAAAAGCAGCAGTTTTAAAAGGTGTTTGGTAGGGCATGTGTTGATTTCGATTTCCTGTCAATTGCATATTTCCAGAACAATCTGGAGGCCAGTTATTACTAAAAGTATAGCTCTTGCTGAAGCATTTGCAGGCTGGTTATCCAGAACTTTTTTGATTTCCTAGTCCATATGTTTACTTGCCCTTAGGACATTTTGCTCTTATTTGGCAGTTTTTCTGGGAAAAATAAAAAAAAAAATCCACTTAATGCAATCATATCAATTTGGTATCTATTACCAATTCTGATTTGAGCAGCCGTTTTCAATGTATGATCTGCAGAATACTTCTCTAAAAATCTCCTTTAAAAATGTTTCTTTAATTCAATATTCTGGATAAATGCTACATATTATATCCCCCCTTTTAAAAATTCATAGTACACACTGGGGTATTAAAGGCTTCTAGCTCTCTTGCAAAAAAGAAACTGGTTTTAACTCTGTTGAACCTAGCATTTCCCAAACTTATTTCTTTACAGAGTTTTTCTTTTTCTTTTTTTAAGACATAAAACGGAATTAATGTTCCAAAGAAAAGACTTTAGTAAAAGCTAGATTAAATATTTCTTATCATTGACATTTAAATTATGCCTAAAATGAGGTCCAGAGATTTCCTGAGAATTTCTTCATCCCATTCTCTATTACTACTGATAATTGCATGTTATGTAATCATTCGGGATAAGTCAGCCAGGATTCCAGCTCATTCTTCTGCTCAAAAGAATAAAAATAAAAGCCAATCCTTTTATCATAATGATCAGTCCATTTAAAAGTTGACTCTGTTCTTACCCAATTTAGCCCCAGCTGACACAAACCTGGTGCATAGCCTATGTCCTGCACAGACTTTGATGCCCTGTGTCTCTGAAGACTACCCAGGCAGACTAAGCCTTCTCCTCCTTGAACTCTTTACAGTGGGGAATATTCATGGCCTAATGACATATAGTATAGTTTCCCAAAAAGCTGAAAAGAAAGATTCACTCATGGACACATTAGGTTATATTCTTATGTAAAGATTTAAAATACAGGAATGAATAACAGCATATTATAAATTTCTGGAAATAAAATATAAATATAGTTTAAAAGACTAAAAAAAGCCCAGCAAAACAGATAGTAGAAAAAGTATGATCAATGATTTCTATAACATTACTTAAATATCTAACTGCACGTGGTGGAATGCTACACAAAAGAATTATTAGGCTTTTCTGAGATACAAAACTACATGGCTCAAGACAGACTGAATCAATATGAAAGGTAAAGAACCTTGGGGAGGCCAGAACAAATATGTGGGTACTTCATTGGGAGGGATGAAGAGAAGATTAAGGATAAAGTCATCAAATGATTTAAAAATTATATTTTATAGCTGAAAAAATCAGTTATAAGGATATGTAATTTTTGCTTTTTTGCCCTAGAAAAATGATGACTAACAGGATCTTCCTTTTGTTTTACCAAGTGAGGAGATGTGTGAGTTATAGAGAGAAGGCTTCTCCTTGTTGCTAGTCTTTAGATGACCTGGAAGAATAAAATGTCCTACAGATGGTTTGCATTGTGCATGCGGTGGTGGGAGAGAAAGAGGCAGAATAATTAGAGGGAAAAAAGAGAATGAGAGAGAGAAATTTAGAAGGCTAGAGATTACTAGAATACATATAAATGTGTTTGTATACATACATGTGGTGTGTGTGTATGTGTGTGTGTGTGTGTGTATGTATGGTTAGCTTAGTAACATGTTGTATAGCTCTCTCTTCTCTATGTCTTAAAGGGCTTTTTAGAAGACAAACAAACATTTTTACTGCTTGCCTTCTGCAGTCAGATATGGGATGATATACTGCCAAAAAAAAAAAAAAAGGCCCAAGGACTTTTGGTTTCCACTTATATATGAAACAATAGGAATTATATTGAGGATGCTTCATATTCAACATATTAAAAGAGCAGTGAAAAAGAAGAACTCGTAATGTTTTATTGCAAGAGATACCTCCATAAAAAAGTTATCTGAAAAAGAAGAAAAAAGTTATCTTCATTTTACCTTCTAAAATAAAGATTAATACATGTTTGTAGGCAAATGCATGTTTTATATCATTTTAATTTATATTTATTCAATAAAGTTTATATGAAACGATTTCATCTATGGTTTTTATGCCACTGGTAGGTGTTTTTGAGGTGTAGACTGAAGGTAGTAAATATTCATTTGTTGTTCATAGAATCTACCAGCTTTAAAAATATACTTGCTTCTGCATGACTGCCAAGCTTTGCTGATCATTTTTCCACATTCATAGTCAACCTTCTCTGCATAGAATGGTGATTTTATTAGTTAGGGTTCTCCAAAGAAACAGAACCACTAGGATGTATACATATATACAGAAGAAGATTTATTTGAAGGAATTGATTTACATGATTATAAAGCCTGGCAAGTCCCCAGATCTGTAGAGTGGGCCATGGGCTGGGGTCCCAAAGAAGAGCCATGCTGCAGCTCAAGTCTAAAGGCCATCTGCTTTGAATAAAGAGGACAAAAGGTAATGAGAATGCAGGAAGATAATGGTGATATAATCAAAATAAACTATGGGAAGTGAAAACTGCATGTAATTAAGATAAGAAAAAATTACAAACTGTGATTGGCAATAAAAACTGTAAAACACGCTACTGAGAGTTTTTTCCATATTTGGCTTTATACATATGAAGAATAATATTCATGTTACACACATGGACACACACAAACACAAACACACACACACAGACACACACAAGGTAGTTTTTCAAATAATAATGAGTGAAATAAAAATCAACTCTATTTACCAGCAAGAAGCATACACATGCATTTGTTGCCTGCTGACTCTCGTTTTACTTGAAGAACTCATTATATGTTCCTTTATTTCCCTGCCATACTCCTGGAAGAGAAATTTTACCATGTTATTGTAGGCTCATAGAAATCCAAGATAAATTCTAGATCTAAATAAATAGGATTTAAGTGTCACCTTGCCAGTAGAAAGTGAGATTGTGTGAATTTTTCCACCATTTCAACAAATGCTGTCAAAAACATCCTACTTTGATATTCTCAAACTAAAAGACTTAAATTCATTTAATGCTTTTGAAGAGACAGTCTCTATTGCCTTAGGGAACATTCTGTGTTCTTTCCTCATCACAACCCTAGTCTCCATAGGATGTCTATATTATTCTCAAATTGCACTGTCTTTATTCCATTTGCTTTAAACTCTCCAATAGTTAGGGTGTCCACAGCAGGACGCAGTAGCTACTTGTTCTAAATCTGTTCAAAATCCTTCCATCCTAACTGCTGGCACGGCCGGGTCTGGTGCCAATCAGACAGTTCATTGTTCCTGGTAGCTCACACAGCTGCTCATCAAATACACAGCTGTGGCACTGACCTTTAATAATATTATTCAAAGAATCAGTCTAATTTTATGAAACAGGCATGTCCTCATTTTAAATTCCCAAGGATCTTCTACTGGCTTTGTAATTGAATCTATATTTTGTTAAACCATCAAGGAAGTTTTTATCAACAATCACATTTTATATTAGTAAAACTTGCCTAGGACCTCATACAATGCCAGCTAATATAATCAGGATCACAATGGTCTTTTGGCATTATGAAATTCAAGAAAAGTAAAACAGAAGGGGCTTAAGCGACTTGAGAAAATGTTCATATGCTGCAGTCTCAGCATTTCTGGAAACTAGAACAATTATTATTAGAAGCCCTGTTTAGGATATGGTTTGAGGCAAAAGAAAATAAGTCTGCTATGTATTGAAACAAGAGATTTTTAGGTAATTGAGCATCTATCATCGACCAGGTCACACTTAAATATTTTAAAGCGTATTTTATAACTCCACTGAATTTTGTGAGGTGCTTTTTAAGTTACATGACTATTGAATGAATGCATATTCCTTAGGCCCATAACTTCTTTTTAAGTTTAATTTTTAATTATCATACACTAAAATAAACTATTTTGGTGTGCAGTTATATGAATTTTAACACATGCATAGATTTATGTAATAATCACAATCAGAAGACAGAACTCTTAAATCACCCTAAAATACTTCTTCATGCTATCTGCTTATAGTTACATTTTCCCCACCTCCCTACTCTTAACCCCATCACTATAGCTTTGTGTTTTCGAAAATGCCATATAGTTGTAATTGTACATAAGTGTGACCTTTGAGAATGGCTATCTCACTCAGAACAATGCCTTTGAGATTTATCAATAGCTTGTCCGTCTTGTCATTTTTTGTTGCTGTATAATACCATTCCACGTATGGCTTTACTAGTTTTTCCATTTAAATATCCTCAGACATTTGGGTTGTTTCTAATTTGGGGCAATTATAAAGGGAGCTGCAATTACAAATTTGTGTATAGATTTTCATGCAAATAACGTTCTCTCTTTTCTTGTCTAAGTACCCAAGTATCATGATTTGGTAAGGATATTTTTAACTTTATAAAACATTGCCAAATTACTCTGTAGATAGGCTGTACCACTTTGCATTCATATCACCAATGTATCAGAGTTCCAGTTGTTCTTCAGGCTCATCAGTACTTGCTATTTTATCAGTACTTGGGTGTTGATTAGTTAAGCCATTCTAACGTGTATAATGATATCATATGGTGGTTTCAATCAACATTTCCCTAATATTTTATGATGTTGAACAACATCCACGTGCTTATTTGCCATCCACATAATCACTTACATGAAGTTTCTGCTCAAGTCCTTTGCTCATTTTTTAATTAGGTTATGTGCTTTCTTATTTTGAGTTTTTGCTTTCTTGAAAGTCGCATATACAGTTTGACACAGGTTCTTTGATAGATATGTAATTTGCAAATATTTCTCTCAATCTATAGCTTGTATTTTCATCTATGTATTTTACAGAGCAAAAGTTTGTTTCTTTGATAAGTAATTTTAACAATTTTTTATTTTGTGTATTGTGCTTTTAGTGCTACATCTAAGATTTGCCTGATATCAGGTTATGAAGATATTCTCTTACATTTTTTCCTAAAAGTTTTAAAGTTTTATATTTTAAATTTACATATATAATCAATTTTGAGTTATTTTTAGTATAAGATGTGAGATTTAGGTTGAGATTTTTTTTTGTATGCAATTTGTTGAAAAGATTATCTTTTCCCCATTGAATTGCTTTTACAATCTTGTAAAAGACCAAATGGCCATATTTTTGTCGTTCTATTTCTGCACTTGTTATTCTGGTCCATTGATCTATGCATCCATCCTTCTGCCAATACCACACTGTTAATTACTAAAGTCTTAAAGTTAGGTAGCATGATTTCTCCATGTTTACTTTGATTATTCAAAATTGTCTATTCTACCTCTTTTGATTTTCCATATAAATTTTAGAGTCAGCTTGTCTATATCTATAAAAAATTCTTCTCAGTTTTGACAAGAAGGTCATTAATCAATTTGGGGAGATTTGTCTTTTATTATGTTAAGTCTTCTAATCCCTAGACATCGTATGTCTCTTCATCTATCTAGGTGCCTTTTTATTGCTTTTGTCATAATTTTGTAGTTTTTAGCATATGGGTCCTGTGCATGTTTTGTTATATTTATATATCAGTATTCCATTTTTTGGAACCATTGTAAATGGTACTCTGTTATTTTTACTTTCCAATCATACCTTGTTTTTATAATAAAATATTATTTATTTTTGTGCATCGATCTTTTGTTCCCCGACTTTGCCAAAATTACTTATTAGTCACAGGAAATTTTTTATTTCTTTAATTTTTATTCATATATTTCAGATTCCTTGGGTTTTCTAATATTCAGTCATGCCATTTGCAACTAGGAACAATTTTATTTCTTCCTTTGTGATTTGTATGTTTTTATTTGTTTATTTACTTGTCTTATTTTACTGGTCAGAAACTTTAGTGATTGTATTGCTGTATTTTCAGATTACCATCATATATGTTGAAAAGAAGTGGTGAGAGCAGATATTATTGTCTTGTTCCTAATTAGTACTCTTATTTTTTCACTAGTAAATATGATGTTTACTGTGGATTTTTGTGTATGTCTTTGTTAAGTTTAGAATGCTTCTTTCTGTTCAAAGTTTTCTGAGAGTTTTAATCACAAATGTGTTCTGCATTTTGTCAAATGCTTTTTCTACATTGATTTATAGATTGGTGCAAAAATAATCACAGTTTTTGCCATTGTAATGCAAATGCCAAGTCATGGCAAAAACCCTAATAACTTTTGCACCAACCTAATATATGATAATGTAATTTTTTTTCATTAGCCACAGTGTGGATCACACTGATTTTTAAATATTTAACTGGACTTGTATTCCTGGAATACAATCCGCATTGTCATGGTTTATAATTCTAGGCACATATTGCTGAATTTGATTTGCTAATAATTTGTTAAGGATTTTTGCATCCATATTCTTAAGTGATATTCCTCTGTAGTTTTATTTATTCCTCCTTTTTTTGCACTGTCTTTGTTTGGTTTTGCTATCAGTGTTTTACAAAATGAGTAGGAAAGTGTTCCTTCTTCTGTTCTGGAAGCAATTGTGTAGAATGTGTATAATTGATGTTAATTCTTTTTTTTTTCAAACTTAGTAGAATCTTTCAGTGAAACCATCTGGGCCTGGAGGTTTTCTTTTTAAGACTATATTTTAGAGCGGCTTTAGATTCATAGGAAAATCGAGGAAAATGTATAGATATTTCTCATATACCCCCTATTCCTTCACATACATAGCTTCTCCCATTATTAACATCCCCTACCAGAGTGGTCCATGTATTACAATTCATCAACCTATATTGACACATCATAATCACTCAAAGTTCATAGTTTACATTAGGGTTCACCTTCAGAGTTGTGCATTCTATGGATCTGGACAAATGTATAATGACTTGTATCCACCATTTTAATATCATTCAGAGCATTTTCCTTGCCAAAAACATTCTCTGTGCTGTGCCTGTTCACCTCTAACTCCACTGCTCCTCCCAACTGGATATTTCTTTTAAATGATAAATTTAGTTTCTGGAAGAGTTGTAGGGCTTAAAACAGGAATTTAAAAAATCTCAGTTTCTTTGGTTCAGGAGTCCAGGCAGGGCATAGTAGGGTCCTCTGTAAGGCTGTAATCAAAGTAATTCTCTGGGCTGTAGTATCAACTGAAGAAGAGTCTGCTTCCTTGGTTGGAAGGTGGTTGTGAGTCTGTGGGTTGTCAGACTGAGGGCTTCAATTCCTTGCTGATTGTTACCAGATGTTCATCCTCAGCTTCTTTGCCACGTGGTCCTCTCAAGTCAGGCTACAACATAGCAACATTTTTTTTTTAAGCTATCAAGGGAGAGACAATTTCCTCCCAGGAATAGAGTTCCAGAAGTATATAACATAATCATACACATTCAGCCACTTTCGTTGTATTCTATTGGGCAGAAGTAAGTCACAGGCCCCATTCACACATAAGGGAAAAGGATTATGCATGGACATCAATATAAGGAGGTGGGGATTCTGGGACCACTTTAGAATCTCTTCACCATATCTATCTTTATCATCACATTTGAAGTAAGTTTTTTTGTGCATACCATATAGTTAGGCCATATATTGTCTACATTATGGTGCCTTTGCCTTTTAATTGTTGTATTTAGATTAATTGCATTCATTGTAATTATTCATGTGTTTGGATTTAGATTTGTTAGTATGTTACCTGGTTTCTATTTGTCCATCTGGCTCTTCTTCCTGTTTCTTCTTTCCCAGCTTCTACTGGATTATCTGAATTTTCAGTTTTCCATTTTAACATATCGGTTATTAATCTAATTATGTATTATTTTAGTGGTTGCTTTAAGACTTAATTTCCACAGGGTACATTAAATTAATACTTCACCACTTCAAATGGGATGTAGAAATATTACCATCATGTAGGTTATCTTACCCTCTCTTCTTCATGTTATAGTTGCCTTATATTTTACATCTACGTACATAGAAAACAGCATCAAACTGTTATAATCTTAGTTTTCAACTGTCAAACATTTTAAAGAACTTAAGAGGATTTAAGTAGTTTATTTTATTTACTAACTGATTTAACATTTCTGTTTCTATTGCTTCATTCACGATGTTCCAAATTTCCTTCTCATTGCGGTTCCCTTTTTTCTAAATAACTATTTTTAGTTTTTTATTTAGACCATAACTGCAAGCAAAATTATCTTATTTTCCCTTTATTTGAGAATATCTATTTCACCTTCATTTTTGAAGGATTTTTTTCTGGATAAAGAATTCTGATTTGACAGTTCTTTCTTTTAGAATTAAAAAAAAACACTGTGCCATTTTCTTGAGTTCTCCTTGGCTTCTCATGAGAAATATTCAGTTATTTGAATGTTTGTTCCTCTCTAAGCATTGTGTTATCCCAGGCTGCTTTTAATATTTTTCTGTTTTTGATTTTAGTCCATTTTATTATATTGAGTATCATTATGGTTTTCTTTGAGTTCATCATCTTTAAGGCTCACTGAACTTCTTGTATCTGCAAGTTTATCTTTTCTGCCCAAATTTTAGAAAATTTATTTTACTATTTATTCCACTACTTTTTCTGTCTCAAAAAATATTTCCATCTGGTACTGATTACACATATTCTATAACTTCTGATATTGTTCCACAGATCACTGAAACCCTGTTTTTTAAAACTTTTTTTCAGCTCTTTATTTTGGATAATTTATATGAATCTAATTTTAAGTTCAGTTGTGCCTGCTTCTGTCACCTTTATTTGCTATTAAGCCCATCCAGTGAATTTTTAATTTCAGATATTGTACTTTTCCATTCTGGAATTTTCGTTGTAATTTTTTTTTTCGTTTCTATTTCAGTGTTGAGAGTCACCATCTATTCATTTATTAAGGTCATATTTTCTCTTACTGTCTTTAAAGATAAAATATAGCTATAAAGTCTTTATCAGGTAATTTCAATATTTTAAATCATCGTAATGTTTGTTTCTAATTGATGTTTCAATATTCAAAATAATTTTAGACTGTATTCTAAATATTAAGTTAATATTTGTAGGAACTCTGGATTTTTATTGATTTTTGTTCTACAAGGCAGTTAGCCTGTCAGGTGACACATTCTAAACTCTATCTCTTCAGGAGTGGGGAAGCTGAGATCTGTGCTCAGTTCTTTCCAATTACTTTCCTTTGAGCCTCTATGAATTTCTCCTGAGCATGAATGCTTCAGGTGTCAAATCAGGATTGGGTCAGGGTCTATATACAGATTTTGGGGCTGGAACCTATATAGCTCTCTATTCCATTACTACCTTCCACCGTGGATCAAAATTGATTGCAGAAATTTTATACTTTTAATTATTAAATTATTTCATGCATTGTAGATAAAAAAATAAGAAAGCACACGCACACAGGAAGACATAATAATGTTGAAGCAAGTACACTTTCTTTCTAAACATGGCACTCAAGAGAGAAGACTGAAGGAATAACATTACGGTTTAAATTCATTGTCTTAGTTGAATAAATTTATTGAAGTTAAATGACCTTCTTTAAAAAGTTTTACTTTCCCATGTATAAAACAAAGATAATAATAAGTATTATTTAGTAAAGCTGTGGTTAAACTAAACAAGATAAAATATATAAAGTATTATTAAAGTGTTTGGGAACAGTTAGTCCTTCATTATTGTTTACTACTATTTATTGATTTAATATTAAAAAAATTCAAACTGTCTGTTTCCAAGTACTGTAAATAAAATTAAAAATCAAAGGCAAAATTAGGATTATATTTTTGTAATCTTACAGAGAAAATATAAACACAATTTACATATAAAGACATGTTATTAATAAATAACAGCTCAGGAAAACATCAATAACAAAAATTGCAGCCCTAAATGAATAATAAACATATAAAATTAACCTTAATATTAAAGAAACAAATCAAATTAAACATCAGTCTGGTACAATTTTCTGCCTACCAAATTGGCAAAGGTTAAAGAGAGACAAAATGACATATTAACATAATATGTGGATAAAATACTGGAAGTCCACAGCAAATAAAACCATTTATATCCTTTACTTAATTAATGAGTCTATGAATATTATTCAAATAGCATATATAATCTTCTTGGCTAAACTGTCCTGCCATAAAGGCAGGGATCAGTTCATTCTTGTCAATGCCTAATACAGCACTATTTACTCTCTGTATATATAGTATATATAGTAAATATATATACATATACATGTGAATATATATACATATTGTATATATAGTATGTATTGTATATATACTATATATTGTATATACAATATATAGTATATATGTACATATATATAGTGTGTGTATATATATATAGAAGCCAACATTTATCAAATAAAAGAAAAATCATTTATCCCAAATAAACTAGGAATATAGTGTCATTTCCTTGTACAATAATGGAGAACTTACATGCTTTCTTTTTGCAAATGTAGACACTAAACTTCGTGAAGAGGCAGATGACGATCAGGAAAAAAGAAAAAGTTAATTCATGAGAATAATGGCCTACTTTATTAGTCAGAGTTTTCCAGAGAAATAGAACTAATTGGAGATACACACACACACTTCTTTCTGTGCTTCTTTCTCTCCAAATACATACACACATATATGTGTGTGTGCATGTGCATGTGTGTGTGTGTGTGTGTGTGTGTGTGTGTATTTGGAGAGAGAAGCACAGAAAGACAGACTGAGAAAGAGAAAGAGAGGGAGAGATTTAGTATAAGGAATTGGCTCATATGATGACTAAAAAGCTGAGAAGTCTCATAATCTACAGACCAATGTAAGCTGTAGATGTAGTTCCCAGCCAAGTCTAAAGGAATGAGAATCAGGAGAAATGATAGCATAAGTTCTAGTTCAAGCTCAAATGCCTGAGAACTAGGAACACTGATGATGTAAGTTCCAGTTCAAGGGCAGAAGAAGGCTGATGTTCCAGCTCAGATAATCAAGCAGAGAGATACTATTCTCCCTTCCTCTGCCTTTTTGTTCTATTTAGGTCTCCACAAGATTGGATGTGGCCTGCCCATATTGGGGAGGACAATCTCTTTTACTTAGTCTATTGATTCAAGTGCTAATCTCTTCTGGAAACACCCTCACAGACACACCCTAAAATAATGGTTGTCCAGAAAGCAGGGTACCTCATGACTTAGTCAAGTTGACACATAAAATTGACCATCAAATATATCAATAAATATTTTATTCCAAAATAAAGTGAGAATTTTTCCTAGCACAGTACTTGTAAGGGATTATGACTAATTTCCTAAGGCAATCTACTTATTTTACTTTTTTTTTTTTTTAGGCATAGTCTCACTCTGTCACCCAGGCTTGAATTCAGTGGTGAAATCACAGCTCACTGTGGCCTCAAACTTTCCTGCATTCAGGTGATCCTCCCACCTTGGCCTCCCAAGTAGCTGGGACTACAGATGCATGCCACCATGCCCGGCTAATTTTTGTATTTTTTGTAGAGATGGGGTTTCACCATTTTGCCCAGGCTTGTCTCAAACTCCTGGGCTCAAGCACCAGCCTCAGCCTCCCAAAGTGCTAGGATTACAGGTCTGGCATAATTTACTTTGTATGTGTCACATGATTGCAAACTATTTCTGTATAGCGAGAAAAAAAACAAGATGAGCTTTTCTTACTCCTGTGTATTAGCATACATCTGTCTTGCTTTTTCCTGAAAAGATTTATATTAGTAGTTCTGTAGATGCCATAGGATCTATGCAGACATAAAAAGCATTCAATTAAAAATGTTGCAAACAACTTTATTGGCAGCATAAATTCTATTGATTAGGTCTTGTAAATTCATAAATCAGATTTTTCTCTATACACTCACTGCAATCACAAAACCAAAAACATGTGAATTCCCGTTATATCATTTGTTCTGAGTTTTTCTCTAATGATTTTTGAAATGTGAGGTTTTTTTTGGAGTTCAGACTATGGAAGCTCGATTTCTATAATAGTTAATGTCTCTAAACATTATTCGTACAAATTTTGAAGTCAAGGTTTTATATTAAATAAACTCAACAAATACATTCTTTTTATTATAGCTTGTTTAAAAAATAAGTTTTGGCTGGGCATGGTGGCTCTCGCCTGCAATCCTATCACTTTGGGAGGCCAAAGAAGGTGCATTGCTTGTGTCCAGGAACTCGAGACCAGCCTGGGCAATATGGTGAAATGCCATCTCTACAAAAATTGCAAAAATTAGCCGGGCAAGGTGGCGCGCACCTGCAGTCCCAGCTATTCAGCTGTTCAGAAGGTTGAGGCAGGAGGATCACTTAAGCCTGGGAGGTGGAGGTTTGAAGTGAGCGGAGACAGCGCCACTACACTCCAGCCTGGGTGACAGGCTGAGATCCCCATCTCGAAAAAATACATAAAAATTTTAAAAAGTTTTATCTTCACTTATTTCATTTGTTTTAATAGTATATTCTTTGGTACCAGATAATGTTTTATGACCATATGATTATTCATTTTGGATAATACCTGGCAATTGAAGTGATAATAATTATTGCCTCATAATTCCCAACAGAGATTAAAAAGTGAGAAACTGAATCTTTGAATCCTTGTAGAAACCTTGGCATCTCCTGAAACGACAGACGCATTTCTTTTTTGTGTTTTGTTTTATGGCTTAGGCATCATTTAGACAGAGGCATTATTTAACACTTAAACACCTATTTTCCTGAAATGTAACAAAAAAAATTACAGGTTTTTTGTTTTGTTTTGTTTTTACCCCAAAGGAAATACAGTTGGTAGAATAAGTCCTGGACCTGAAGTCGGAAGGACTTGAGTTCAAGTAGACAGAGGCTCTGTCACAATTTACATGGAATGTCTCAATTTTCTCTTTCTCTAATCCTGAGTTTTCTCAACTGCAAAACAGGGTTATAGTACTCTCACTCTTCCTATCTCACATGGTGAAGGTAAATATCAGATTGAATGAAGTAATGGATAATTGCAAACATTAACTGGGTTCCTAGCAGGATCCAGGTACTATGATTTTTTTTTTCATATGCAAAATTGCATTTCATCTTCGCCAAGACCCTCTGAGAAATGTATTATGCTTATCTCATTTTACTAGTAAAGAAAGTTAGCCTCAAAAAGTTTAAGCAACTTTTCCAGGTCCCATGATGGTAATGCAGTCATGACTAGGTTCCAGATTTTGTGATGTTCATGTTCTTGACACCTGCAACTGGTTGAGAGTATCGTGTAACCAGAAGAGTGTGCATACCAAAGTTGTCATAATTAACAGGTAAAACATTGTGAGCAAAGAGATTCAAGCTATTTGAGAGCTCTTTTAATTAAACAACATGTTATAATAAAATAAAAAAACACTAACTGGTGAGTCAAATAAATGTGTTTTGTTCCTCATTTTGGATAAGTTACTCTTAGCCTTGACTTCTGAAAAATAAGAGTGCTATTAATAGGCAACTTCTTCAAAATTCAATTAATGAAACAAATTGAAGAGAAGATAAAGAAATCATATTTTTTTTTACCGATAATTAAAAAAATTTCGTAGGAAATAATTTGGATTTAGACATGTCTTAGAAGTAGGGTGACCAACTTTTCCAGTTTGTTCAAGATTCAGGAAGTTCCCTGGACATAGTACTTTGAATGTTGAAACTAGAAACATTCCAGGCAAATTAGGCATTGGTCAACATACTCATAATCTTAAAATCAGCATAGTTAAAATCATTTTTCCTTATGTTTAAGTTGAACTAGTTCTAGAGAAGGAAGTTGATTTTTTCCCCAGAATTACTTCAAATGAGTGTTGAATCCTTTGTGGTCTATGTAGCATAACTGTCCCAGAATGACTTCAAGTTGAAGGCAGTCTACATAAAATCTTAAAGTCAGAATACTTTTCTTAGATAGGCAGGCTTAGTTTCTGCCACACCAGGTATCCCTTCATTCCTTTCCAGTTGATCTGAGGGCTTCTGCTCCCAGTATTCTTTGATTTTGCCATAAGAAAAATCTTATTGGAATCCTGACTCTCATATACTTTCAATCTGTAATGAAGGTGGAACAAACAAGCAAAAAAATTCCAAGTATCATTGAACTATGTATCATCCGTATTCTTTTTTTTAGCTGTAGCAAAACAGACTAATTCAAGATAGCATAAACGAGAATAAACAGTTCCTTTATTTTAATAACATGAAGTGTCTCTGAACAAAATAGGGAACCAAAAATGTGCAAAGGACTTTGCCTTTGTATCTCATTCGTTCTTCATTTTGTATGTTCTTCATTTGTTCTTCTTTGCACCAGCCTTGTGGCTTCTCGAGTTCACGTGGTGAAAAACATGACATATATAGCTAAAATATTAATGTATTATAGGTTAGGTGACCAACTTCATGAGAGAAATTATCTCTTTGGGCCCCAACTGAAAACTCTTAGGAAGGAAATTAATGACTGTCCTTAGATTGTTGGCTCCATCAACTAAAACCAGAGTGCAGAGTCATGCTGCAGGAATAAGGCTGCCAAGAATTACTCCTATACCCAACTACATGTGCTCAGACAGGGGAAGTTTCCAGAAAAATGAAAGACGGGCAGATAATATATGAAGTATCCAATTTGCTGTCTCACTTAGCTTACAGTGACAGAAAATAGCCTACACATGTTTGCTGAAAAATAAAATAATATCAAATGCAGGTTCATGTCTGACAGTAGCCAAGAATTTGTCTGAGTTTCTCTTGCCTGCAACTTGATGTCACTATTTTTTTTTTAATGGAAAATTCTGGGGCAGAGTTATGTTATATAGACCCACAAAGGATTCGACTTTCTTTTTCTAGAAAGTTCCTTCATAGAATAATTCAGCTTAATAACAACAAAAATGTTTAGCCAATCTAACCAAGTTAAAGTTATAGACTGATATATTTCAGTTTATTTGGATTTTTTTAGAAGAAGTGGAAGATGGAGAGAAGCCAGCATAAAAATAGCATTAATGCCTTGATATTATATGACTGAGGTCAGCTTCCTCAAGAAGTCTTTTTGACAATTTCTGCTCACTATTTTTCTCCTTTCTCATAATTTGGTTATATTTGTATGTTGTTTGATAATATCTTGATAAATTGATTTAAATTGATTTTAATAAAGTATTGTTCCCCTATACAGTATAAATTACTTGAGATCAAGGCCAAAGTCTTTATACTGTTAAATATTGCTCATTTTTTTCTTGATCTTTTTTTCTTTTTCTTTTTTCCACTCTCCTTCCTTGCAACTTTTTCTTCACCAATATGGAACATGTTCAATGTATCTTCCCATACCCTGGATGCTGGGACAGTGTTCTGAACTGAATGTGTTCTCTCCCCGAAATTCATATGTTGATATTAAAACTTCCAATATGGTGGTATTAGGAGGGACTTTGGGAGATGATCAGAGAATGAGGGTGTAGCCTCCATTAATGGGATTAAGGCCATATAAGAGAGATCCGAAAGAGCTCATTTGCTTTCTTTTCTGCCATGTGAGAATACCATGAGAAGTCTGCAACCTGGAATCAGACCTCACCAGAACCCAACCATGCTAGCATGATGATCTCAAACTTCCTGCCTTGAGAACTGTGAGAAAAAAAAAATTCTGTTGTTTATAAGTGACCCAGTTTATGGAACTTTATCATAAGCAGCCTGGACTACAACAGACAGACAAAAAGCATAAGTAAGAGCAAATATTTTTTGAATGGTTACTATATATCTGGCAATTTGCTAAGGACCTTACAGTGACTGACCCATTTAATCTTCCTATAAACCTAGGGTGTAGGTGTTGTAATTACCAATATTTTACAGCTGAGGAAACTAAGAAACAGAGTTTAGTAAACTGTCCAGATCAACCAATAAGGAGCTTTCAAAACCCAGCATAATGTTAACTACCATATAATATGATATTCCCACATTATATGGAATTTTAGGCTCAAATAAGTTACGTGAAAATTTAGGATGACTATTATGGTAATTTTATTCTCTACTTCATTCCCACACTCTATATTATTTTGCAGCTGATTTGAGCTGTAGATATAGCTGGATTTCTGTAAATATTTTTGATAGATTAATACTTTACAATAAAGAATATATAACAATTAAATAGCATTGCTGGAATTTGCTTTCTTTGTTCTCTGTATTAGAGAAGTTTCCTTTTTAGAATCTTGTGCAGTATGAATCCTGATGACATACTGCATCTCATTGCCAATATCTGACTAATTCCCTGTATGAAGATGAAATAAAAATTATTCATTTCCTGTACAAAGCTTATGTATACAGGAATTAGTTTTAACCTAAGTGGGTCACAAAATGTAAATGTGCAAAAAGCATAATAAATTACATTCTGCTGTGAGATCAAGGAACATATATTCCCCAGTAAAGACAATTAGTTATTAGTTGAGGAATCAAGTTCATACAAAAATATTTGCATTAAACATAATTTCACTTCAAGCCATATTTCCAGCACACATATAAATACCGATGTAATATTAAGCTTGGAAAATTAATATATGGAAATTTTAAGAGGGCAGAGATAATATTAAAAGTAAATAATTTCTATTTTATTGAGTTTTTTGCCTCAAATATTTTTTATTCTATATGTGCTATTTTTAGTTCACATTCAGTTTTACCAAGGTAAGTGTGAAGTTCTTCTAATATCAGTTACTTAAGTTAGTGATATTTCAAACAGAGACAAGGGGGTGGTTGTGGTAAACTCTGCTGAGCTCATGTTAAGCCTTTGGTAATTCCCTTTAATAAAAACAAACCAAACAACAACAACATAAAACCAATTATGCCAATAAAATGACATTTTTAAAATGAGATAAATTGTTCAAAGGATAATGCTCTGCCAGGGGTTATGCTTGAATATCTAAACTGTGTCCATTACTCTAAAATGTTTTTAAGTGACCAAAATTTGGGACTTTTTGTATGCTCTGTCTTTTTTTTTCCAATATTCAAATTTCTTTTTTTTTAAATTTTATTATTGTTACACTTTAAGTTTTAGGGTATATGTGCACAATGTGCAGGTTAGTTACATATGTGTACATGTGCCATGCTGGTGTGCTGCACCCATTAACTCGTCATTTAGCATTAGGTATATCTCCTAATGCTATCCCTCCCCCCTCCCCCCACCCCACAACAGTCCCCAGAGTGTGATGTTCCCCTTCCTGTGTCCATGTGTTCTCATTGTTCAATTCCCACCTATGAGTTCGAATATGCAGTGTTTGGTTTTTTGTTCTTGTGATAGTTTACTGAGAATGATGATTTCCAATTTCATCCATGTCCCTACAAAGGACATGAACTCATCATTTTTTATGGTTGCATAGTATTCCATGGTGTATATGCGCCACATTTTCTTAATCTAGTCTATCATTGTTGGACATTTGGGTTGGTTCCAAGTCTTTGCTATTGTGAATAGAGCCGCAATAAGCATACGTGTGCATGTGTCTTTATAGCAGCATGATTTATAGTCCTTTGGGTATATACCCAGTAATGGGATGGCTGGGTCAAATGCTATTTCTAGTTCTAGATCCCTGAGGAATCGCCACACTGACTTCCACAATGGTTGAACTAGTTTACAGTCCCACCAACAGTGTAAAAGTGTTCCTGTTTCTCCACATCCTCTCCAGCACCTGTTGTTTCCTGACTTTTTAATGATTGCCATTCTAACTGGTGTGAGATGGTATCTCATTGTGGTTTTGATTTGCATTTCTCTGATGGCCAGTGATGGTGAGCATTTTTTCATGTGTTTTTTGGCTGCATAAATGTCTTCTTTTGAGAAGAGTTCTGTCTTAAATGATAATGAAGAACCAAACATTTGTCATGGAACCACAGACCTGAGTACCATCTTGTGCTTCAGAAGAACTGAAATCCTTATACTAACAGGAGGTAGAAAAAAATGCCAATGTGATGCTCAGTTTGCACAACAAAGAGAGCCAGCTGCATGTTCACTTAGAATAGAGGTGTGCTCATTACAGAGGGTGAGAAAGGCGGGTTGTACGAAGCAAGGCAAATGTCAATAGCCAGGCCATATGGAGAATGTATGTCACTATGAAACTTGAATTTTTCAAAATTTCATTGGCAGAAGGGATTCTTCGGAAGAAGGGTCAGAGAGTGCCACATTATAACTCTTGAAAGTAACTAGGAGATCATCATCTTGCCTGAGAAGAAGTCGAGGCCCAGAGAGATCAAATAATGCCCTCAAGTTCACATGACCCATAAGAAAAGGTGCTCTTTTTCTTTCAATCCCAAGAGCTCTTTCTATGACATCATGTGTCTTGTGTGTCTGTGTGATCCTGTTAGCAAATAGGAAACTTCTTTCCCTATTCTGCACTCTTTAAATTTCTTTAACTTCAAGTAATTTATTTTGTGATTCCAGGAAATAGTGCTTAAATATTCTTTACATCTATCAAGATCTGCAAGTTAATTAGTTGATCTGTTACTTTTTTTAAGCAAAAAGGAATATTTGTTCTAGTTTTTCTAAACATAATGTGCTTTATTTTAAAAAGCATTTTTTGCAATTTATTAATTTATTGTAGAATTGCCCTGGCTAGTTATTCAGTGGAACAGAGATAAAAATAGAATTTTCTTGAAGCTTAAAGTCTGTTTAAAACTATTGAGATATTGAATTTCCCGAAAATTTTTTGACCACTTATGAGATTACATTAAATATTATTTCTCAGCTCTGAATTAACTTGGGTAAAAGTGGTGTGCAGGTGAGCATTCTGAGATCTTTTATTTCTTCATTTGACCCCACTTTAACTTGGCAACTTGCTCTTTAATTTCATTACCCAAATCTCACTCAAACACCGTAAGTTCTGGAGATATTTTATGTTATTGAGTGTTCTATTTTATATACTGGGTCTTGTAATGCTAACCAATTACATACATTATAAAACTGTATATTTAAATAAATCCTGTAAGTTAGATAGTATTATATTTCTCATTTTCAGATGTAGTGATTAAGATACAGGATTTATATTGCATTTGTAGTAAATGAAAGAACTAATAATGGCACTCATGCCTGTCTGAATCTAGTGTGCCTATATTTAATCACTGTGCTACACTGAAATATAAATTACTTTTTATGTGCTAGTCCCAGGGCACATGATACATTATTATACCTCCACGTCCTTAGTTACACTATTATCTAGAATGCAATTGACCAATGCTCAGTCTGACATTTTCTACTACTGAAATCATTTTACACTTTAAGCTTCTCATCATTGTCAATTTTTATATGAAACCTACTTGGATATTTCTGATTACAATGAATCCTGTCCACTTACAGGATTCTCAAGTAGTATTATTCAACTTATGACAGTTTGAATGGTTATACATCAATTTATAAACTCCTTAATGGTAGAACTAAAATGTACTTGTCCTTGAATCTCCATGACCTAGGTCAGCATGTAGAAATAGATATGGACTCATTATAAATTGATTTAATTTGATTGAACAAAAATCTGTAGTAGAATATATTTTATAACTCTTTCCCTGTTTGTCTCACTTCTGGTGTTGCATCTGAAAAAAAGCAGTTTTATGCTCAAGTAAGATACATATTTCCTTTTTGTGAAAAACTATTCTGTCTCTTGTTTATCTTATAAATTAAAAATATTCATATTAAATCCTGTATTTGTCTGTTCTTGCACTGCTATAAAAAACCCTGAAACTCAGTAATTTTTAGGTAAAGAGGTTTAATTGGCTCATGGTTCCACAGACTGTGCAGGAAGCATGGCTGGTGAAGCCTCAGAAAACTTTCAATCATGGCAGAAGGCAAAGCGGAAAAAGGAATGTCTTACATGCCCAGAGGAGGAGGACGAGAGAAAAGGGGGAGGTGCTATATACTTTAAAATAACCAGATTTCATGAGAACACACTATCATGAGAACAGCAAAAATTCACTTCCATGATATAGTCACCTCCCACCAGGCCCCTCCTCTAACATGGGGGAATAAAATTTAACATGAGATTGGGGCAGGGACACAAATCCAAGCCATATTATTCTGCCCTGGCCACCCCTGCCCTCCCATCCCCCACCCCACCCAAATCTCATGTCCTTCTCACACTGCAAAATACAATCATCCCTTCTCAACAGTACCCCATGTCTTAACTCCTTTCAGCATTAACTCAAAAGTCTACAATCCAAAGTCTCATTTGAGACAAGGCAAGTCCCTTCCACCTATGAGCCTGTAAAATTAAAAAAAAATTTTAGTTACTTCCAAAACACAACGGGGCTACAGGCATTGGCTACATACTCCCAATCCCAAAGGTGGAGATTGGCCAAAACAAAGGGGTTACAGACCTCATGCAAGTCTGAAATCTAGCAGGGCAGGCATTAAATTTTAAGCTTCAAAATAATCTTCTTTGACTCTATGTCTCATATCCAGGCCACGCTGCTGCAAGGGGTGGATTCCTTAGGTCTTGAGAAGCTCCTCTCTTGTGGCTCTGCAGGGCTCAGCTCCCATGGCTGTTCTCAAGGGCTGGTGTTGAGTGTCTGTGGCTTTTCCAGTTGCATAGTACAAGCTGTTGGTGGATCTACCATTCTGGGGTCTGCAGGAGGGCAGCCCACTTCTCACAGATCAACTAAGCAGTGGCCCAGTGGGGACTCTGTGTGGGGCTCTAGCTCCACATTTCCTTTCCACACTTCCCTAATAGAGGTTCCCCATGAGGGCTCCACCCCAGCAGCAGACAGCCAGGAATTTCCATACATCCTGTGAAAACTAGGTGGAGGCTCCCATGCCTCAACTTTTGCCCTCTGCACACCTGCAAGCTTAAAACCACATGGAAGTCATCAAAGTTATGGCTTGCACTCTCTGAAGCAACAGCGTGAACTGTACCTTGGCCTCTTTAAATGACCGGCATATTCTATGGTCAAATAGTCCTGCATCTGGAGCTGTGGAGATGCAGGGTGCCATGTCCTGAGGCTGCACAGAGCAGCAGTGGCCCTGGGCCTGGACCATGAAACCATTTTTCCCTCCTAGTCCTCCAGGCCTGTGATGGGAGAGGTTGCCTTGAGGCATTTTCTCCATTATTTTGGCTATCAACATTTGACTCCTCTTTACTTATGCAAATTTCTCAGCTGGCTTAAATTTCTCCCCAGAAAATGCCTTTTTCTTTTCTACCACATGGTCAGGTTGCAAGTTTTTCAAACTTTTATGCCCTGCTTCCCTTTTGAATATAAGTTTCAGTTTCGGATCATCTCTTTGCTCATGCATATGAGTATATGCTGTTAGAAGCAGTCAGGGCATTCTTGAATGCTTTGCTACTTAGAAATTTCTTCTGGCAAATACACTAAATCATCACTCTCAAGTTCAAAGCTCCCAATATGTTCTTCATCTCCAACTGAGACCTCATCAATCTGGCCCCTTCTGTCCATATCACTATCAGCATTTTGGTCAAAACCATTTAACAAGTCTTTAGGAAGATTCAGATTTTCCCACATCTTCCTGTCTTCTTCTGAGTCCTCCACACTCTTCCAACCTATGCCTGTTACCCAGTTCCAAAGTCACTTCCACATTTTCAGGTGTTTTCATAGCAATGCCTCACCTCTCAGCACCAATATTCTGTATTAGTCCATTCTCACACTGCTATACAGCAATACCTAGAACTGACACATGTATATATTTTTTACAAGAGCTTTAATTGGCTCATGGTTCCACAGGCAGTACAGGAAGCATGGCTGGGGAGGCCTCAGGAAATTCTGAATCATGGCATCAGGGGAAGCAGGAATGTCTTACATGGTGGAAGAAGGAGGAAGAGAGGGAATGGGGAGGTGCTACACACTTTTAAACAACCAGATCTGATGAGAACTCACTCACTATCATAACAACAAGGTGGAAGTTCACCCCCATGATCCAATCACCTCTCACCAGGCCCCTTCTCCAACACTGAGGATTACAATTCAACCTGAGATTTGGGAAGGGACACTAATCCAAACCATATCATTCCTAAACAGACTTACTACCATACAGAAAATTTGATATAAGAATGAACCAAAGATAAGCAATTATTTGAAACAATTGTGTCCATTCCTGTATATCATGTGAATATGAGTGTGTACATAAGCAGGAAGTTACCTCTTAGGAACTGCTGTATCTTTAGACATGCTGATCACCACCCACACACCCAAAAAATACATCTTTTTATCCTACTCCCAGTTTCTGATTTTTTGATGAGTGTGCAATGACAAGATGCCATTATAATTTTGTTTGCTGTCAATGTCTTTATGGAATTTGATGAGTGTGTCAAACTGTAGAGTGCATAGTACATGTTAAGAAATAGAACATTTGTCTCAGGAGGTAAATGTTGACACACTTTTCAATTTGGTTAGTGGAACTTCTGGAACACTTCAGAAAGTAAAATTCTTGTATGAAGTCTGTTGAGCAGTTAATTTCCTAATCCCTTAACCCATGTAAAGTGAAGTTAGTGCATGCCCAGATTTTTAAACATTTTACCCAAGAGTCTAGCAGTAACAATTAGAAGAGCAGCTTGGGAACAATTCTGATACATCTATTTTAGGGTTGTATTTTATTTGATATGGAATATATATATTAGAAGAAGACAAATGTAGCCAAACAGAGCCACATCTATCCAAACTTATTCTTGGTTCTCAGAACTGCTGGCCTTGTTCTTACAGACACACTTAGACATCTATGTTAATGCTCTCAGTGAAATATCTGTAAGGTATTGTGTGAGCAAATTTAATAAATATGTCTCTATGAGCTTACAAAAAATAACGTGCTAAAGCACTTTGGAAGTGGTTAAGGGCTACACTAAGGGGTTTCCTGTCAAGATGGAATAGTGCTTGCAAACATCATCACACCCCCTGTAGGTCAGTCTGGGCAGGAAGCAAAATCCAAGTCAGATGGGTTCAATACAGAGATTGAAATGAAGGAATTACTTATAGAAATGCAGGCAGGGGAAGTTATTATCACTTCCAGCCCTGCTCTCTCAGGTTTTTTGTTCCCTGATTTCCTCCTTGTGTGTGCCTTAGAAAAATCCAAGAAGTTTGGGCAACAAAATCTGTTAAATCAGTTTCTCGGAGTATAATGCATTACAGAGAAGGGAGGATAATCTGAGAAGAGAGGTTGCTAACAAAATTGAACCAGAATATTCTATGGTCAAATGCAAAGCAATGAGACAAAAAAAAAAAAAAAGGGAGAGAAAACTGAAAACTTTATACCTAGAAAAAATACATATGAACTTTTTTATAGAACAAAAATTGAGCAGCAATATAAAAACGTGAACTAGAATGAAGCTCTGGGCCAGCTGCCAGCAGCTTAGTATCTGAGGTAAGAGGAGTCTTACATGTTTGGTGCCTTGTTTAGGTAAGGGGGCTAGAGCTAATATACTGCTTTAAATAGCGTTTTGAGTGTCATCCTCTCAAAGGAAGGCTCAAATAATTTGCTGTACGTGGAGACACAGCCTTGGGGATTATCAAATAACTAAAGTTAAAAATGAGCAAATCTTATGAAAAAATTAATATTAAAATATGTTGAACAAATAATAATATTTATGTTCACCTCGAGGTAATTTTTGCATATGATGAGAGGTATGGGTTCAGTTTCATTCTTCTGCATATGGCTATCCAATTTTCTCTGCACCATTTATTGAATAGGGTGTCATTTCCCCAGTGTGCATTTTTGTTGGCTCTGTTGAGGATTAGTTTGGAGGTATGTGGTTTAACTTCTGGGTTCTCTACTCTATTCCACTGATCTATGTGTCTGTTTTTATACTAGTATCATGCTGGTACTATAGCCTCATACTATAATTTGAAGTCAGATAATGTGATGCCTCCAGCTTTGTTCATTTTGTTAAGGATTGCTCTGGCCATTCAGGCTCTTTTTTGACTCCATATGAATTTTAGGATTTTTATCTAATTCTGTGACAAATGATGGTAATTTGAGAGAGATTGCATTGAATCTACAGATTGCTTTGGGCAGTAGAGTCATATTAACAATATTGTTTCATCTAATCCATGGCCATAAGACGTTTTTCTATTTGTTTGTGTCATCTATAATTTATTTCATCGGTGTTTTGTAGTTCTCCTTATAGAGGTCTTTCACCTCTTAGGTTAAACATATTCATAGACATTTTATTTTATTTAGCAGCTATTATAAATGGGATTGCCTTCTTGATTTGGTCTTTGGCTAAGTTGTTATTGGTGTATAGAAATACTATTGTTTTTTGTATATTATTTTTATATCCTGAAAATTTAGTAAATTCATTTATCAAATCTAAGAGTGTTTTTGGTAGACTCCTTGGGATTTTCTAGATATAAGATTATATCATCAGTGAACTTGACTTTCTCTTTTCCAATTTAGATGCCTCTGACATTTTTCTCTTGCTTGATTGCTCTGGCAAGGAATTCCAGTCATATGTTGAATTAAGAGTGGTGAAAGGCCAGGCACAGTGGCTCACGCCTGTAATCCCAGCATATTGGGAGGCTGAGGCAAGTGGTTTACTTGAGGTCAGGAGTTTGAAACCAGCCTGTCCAACATGGCAAAACACTGTCTCTACTAGAAATATAAAAATTAGCCAGGTGTGGTGGCTCATGCCCGTATTCCCAGCTGTTCAAAAGACTGAAGTAGGAGAATTGCTTGAACTCAGGGGGTGGAGTTTGCAGTGAGCCAAGATCATGCCACTGTACTCTAGACTGGGTGACAGAGGGAGGCTCTGTCTAAAAAAAAAAGTGGTGAAGTTATATTCTTTCTATGCCTAGTTTGTGGAGGATTTTTATCATGAAGAGATGCTGAATTTTACTGAAGGCTTTTTCTGAATCTATTGAGATAATTATATGGGTTTTAACCTTAATTATGTTTATATGATGCATCACTTTATTGATTTGCATATGTTGAAACATCCTTGTATCCGTGGGATAAGTCCAATCTTTTCATGGTGTACTATCTTTTTGATGCTCTGTTGGATTTGATTTGCTAGTATTTTGTTGAAGACTTTTGTGTATATGTTCATCAGGGATATTCATCCGCAGATTTCTTTCTTTGGTTGTGTCCTTGTCTGGTTTTGGTAGCAGGATGATACTGGCTTTGTAGAATAAGTTAGGGAGAACTCTCCCTCCTCAATTTTTGGGCATAGTTTCAGGAGGATTGGTATTAGATCTGTTTGTATGTTTGGTAGAATTTGGCTGTGAATCCATTTCATCCTGGACTTTTTTTGTTAGAATTTATTTTTATTTTTATTTTATTGTTACTAATTCCAACTCACTGTTCATTATTGGTCTGTTTGGAAGTTCTATTTCTTTCTGGATCAGTATTCAGAGGTTGTGTGTTTCCAGAAATTTATCTATTTCCTGGATTAAAGACTTAAACATAAGATCTGAAACTATAAAATTTCTAGGAGAAAACCCAGGAGAAACTCTTATGGACATTGGCCTAGGCAAAAAATGTATGACCATGTCCTCAAAAGCAACTGCAACAAAACCAAAAATAGACAAATGAGACTTAATTAAACTAAAAAACTTCTGCATAGCAAAATAAACAATCAGTTGAGTAAATAGACGACAAATAGAATGAGAAAAACATTTTCAAAATATGCATCTGACAAAAGGCTAATATCTAGAATCTATGAGGAACTCAAACAGCTCAACGAGAAAAAAAAAACCCCATTTAAAAAGTGGGAAAAGGAAATAAACAGGCATTTTACCAAAGAAGACGTACAACCTGCCAACAAACATATGAAAAAATGCTCAATATCACTAATCATCAGAGAAATACAAATTAAAACCACAAGGAGATACCATCTTACACCAGTCAGAATAGCTATTATTAAAAAGTTTAAAACCAACATCTGTTGGTAAAAATGTGGAGAAAAGGGAACACTTATACATGGTGGGAATGTAATTTAGTACATTTATGGAAAGCAGTATGGACATTTCTCAAGGAACTAAAAATAGAACTACCATTCAATTCAGCAGTCCCACTACTAGGTATCTACCTAAAGGGAAAGATATGATTGTATAAGAAAGATATTTCTGCTAGTATGTTTATTACAGCACTATTCACAAAAGCAAAGTAAGGAATAAATCTAAGCATCCCTCAGTGGAGGACTGGATAAAGAAAATGTGGTTTATGGCTGGGCATGGTGGTTCATGCCAGTAATCCCAGCACTTTGTGAGGCCAAGGTGGGAGAATCACCTGAGGTCAGGAGTTTGAGACCAGCCTAGTCAACAGGGTGAAACCCTGTCTCTACTAAAAATACAGAAATTAGCAGGGTGTAGTGCTAATTTATCACTGAGTAGTATTCCATGGGGTGTATGTGTGTGTATGTATATATGGTATATATACACACATATATATACATGTATATATACCATATATATACACACACACACACACCCCATGGAAAACTACTCAGCCATAAAAACGTGAAATTATATCTTTTGGGGTGGCCATTATCCTCAGTGAAATAACTCAGAAACAAAGTCAAATACCCCATGTTCTCATGTATAAGAGAGAGCTAAACAATGGGTACCCATGTACATACAGAGTGGAATAATGGACATTGGAGACTGGAAGGTAGGAGCGTGGGACAGGAGTGAGGGTTGAAAAAGTACCTATTGTGTATAATGTTCACTATTCCAGTGATAAGTACACTCAATGCCCAGACTTCACCAATATATAATATATGCATGAAATAAACCTGTACTTTACTCCCTAAATATATAAAACCCACAAATAGCTGTACGTTATTATTTGCAAAATAAATGAATGCAAGTATTGGCTGGATTCTCAAAAATATATTAGAAATAATAAAAGTTTCTTTAATTTTTAAACTTTATTTATATTTATTTATTTATTTATTTATTTTGAGACAGAGTCTCACTCTGTGGCCCAGGCTGGCGTGCAGTGGAATGATCTTGGCTTACTGCAATCTCCGTCTTCTGGGTTCTTCAAGTGATTCTTCTGCCTCAGCCTCCCGAGTAGCTGGGACTATAGGTGTGTGCCACCATGGCTGGCTAATTTTTTTTTTTTTTTGAGACAGAGTCTCACTCTGTTGACCAGGCTGGAGTACAGTGGCATGATCTCCACTTACTGCAACCTCAGCCTCCAGGATTCAAGCAATTTTGCCTCAGCCTCCCAAGTAGCTGGAATTACAGGCACCTGCCACCATGCCCAGCTAATTTTTGTATTTTTAGTAGAGACGGGGTTTCACCATGTTGGTCAGGCTAGTTTTGAACTCCTGACCTCAGGTTCCTCGGCCTCCCAAAGTTCTGAGACTACAGGCGTGAACCACTGCACCTGACCAGAAATAATAAAAGTGTTTTTTTTTCTTTTTTAAATAAACTCATGAACCAAAACCTGAGAAAGGAAATAAACACAAGTCAATATGAAATGAATCAAAATGTCAAACATTTGGACATTTGGAAAGTTAAAATTCCATAGGCTTATAAACTCTATTTAACAATTGATATGAGAGAATTAATAAATTTGGGGATGGCGTTATCCAAAACATAAAGATATGTACATATGTATGTGTGTGTGTGTGTGTGTGTGTGTGTGTGTGTGTACACAAGCTCATAGAGGTAATGAGGCATTAAGGCTAGATTGAGAACCTCAACATACAACCCATGAGAATTGCCAAAAAAGAAAATAGAAAAATGGCAAAGAATCTATAGCTAAAGAGATGGTACTTTAAAAATTTTCAGAATTGAAGAAAGACCTGTATCTGCAAACTGAGCAAGTAAAATAATTAAGTAAATAAATCATTCTTGTTACACTGTAGCAAAACTGCCAACATCAAAGAAGAAAAGACAACTATTTCCTAGTAAGGAATGGCAAGTAGGGCCGGGCGCGGTGGCTCACACCTATAATCCTAGCACTTTGAGGGGCCGAGGCGGGCAGATCACCTGAGGTCAGGAGTTCAAGACCAGCCTGGCCAACATGGTGAAACTCTGTCTCTACTAAAATACAAAAATTAGCCAGGCATGATGGCAGGTGCCTGTAATCCCAGTTACTCAGGAGGCTGAGACGGGAAAATTGCTTGAACCCGGGAGACGATGGTTGCAGTGAGCTGAGATCGCGCCACTGCACTCCAGCCTGGGCGGCTGAGCAAGACTCAGTCTCAAAAGAGGAAAAAAAAAAAAAAAAAGGCAAGTATAGTACCAGCAGGCTTTTCACCAGCGACAACATATGCTGGAAAACAGCAGAGATATTTTTACAAAGTACTGGTGAAAAATAGAAAATTGTACTCAAATGAAATTAGCATACAATAGGGTAATAAAATAAAATATTTTAGATGTTTCAAAGACTAAGAGGGTTACCACACACAAACCATCACTAAAATAATTATTAAATGACATGTTTTCAAGAAAAGGCAAAAACAAACTCAGAAGGAATATATGGAGTATAAGATACATAGAGAATGAAACTAATTAATAGATATAAGATGATAGTAAATTTCACTAATTATTATTTTAAAATAACAAGATGATCCCTGTATAAAAATAAGTGAAACAACATGTTAGACAATAATACAAGATTGGGAAAGTTGGGAATCATGTAATAGTTTAAACTTGCTAAAGTCCATTCATATGGTCTTGAAAGAAAGTTTAAAAATGAATAACTTTAGGAGTTTTCGAAAGAAATATTTATAACTAAGGATGTATTTTTTAAAATTGTATTCACTCAGAAAGAATGCAGAAACCAAATATATATAGTTTTAGCTTCCAAATGATTAGAAAAATACAAAAGCACAATGGAAATATAATTAATCCAAAATAGCAGGAAAGAAGAAAAAAAGTAGCAATAAAATCAGTTGGGAAACAGAAAATATGAAATAGAAAATAGGTATAATTTTATGAATAATTCCAATAAGTATGTAACTCACCAATTGTATACAATTAAAATTCAGTTATAATGTCTTTGCAAGAAAATATTCTAAGACAGAAAATAAACAGAACAGCTAAAATTAATGAAGGGAAATAATATTTCAATCTGAGAAGGAGATACAGGCATTTTTGTAATAGCATGATGATAAATCTTATGTTTTACAGAATTATTTCTGAAAAATGATAGGCTAATGAGAAAAATAAGATTGAGTCAGAACACTCAAAGTTAATGTAGCTTCATAATTAATTAAAAGGGTGAAAAGAAGTCTAAATATGTCAATAATCACAAATAATATAAATGGACTAAATTAACAAGTTAAAGTGATATTGTAAAGAGTATGTTTGAAAATTTGTAAATCTAATCCATTAAATGGCAATTTACATTAACTGAGTAGTTAAGCTCAAAATATAAGAACATAAAAGGATGAAAAAGATGTGATATTGATACTAAATTAAATAGATTGTGTGGTCGATGTTAAAAAGATAATCAAGGAAATGCTACACTCCATCTATTAGAATGGCTCAAGTTGAAAAGACTAACAATACTAAGGTTTTCTGTGGATGTGGAAAAAATGTCCCAACTGGAGGGGTGCTACTGGCATCTAGTGGGCAGAGGGCAGGTTTACTGCTTAACATCTTAAAATAACAGGACAGGCCTCGCAACAATTATCTGATCCAAAGTGTTAATAGTGTTGAGGTTGAGAAATCCTAAAATAGAATCAACAGAGATGCATAAAAATATGTATTTAAAGTGATTCTATCAGTAAGAGCTGATGAATACACCTTTTCAGGTTAAATTTTGGGGGTTTACTTATAACATATGCTTATATGTATACTAGTAACATACTAGTCAAAACACTCACTACAGTTCCATGTCAAAATTTTGTTAATAGCAAAGGTAGCAGGCATCTGTTTTATTGTCAAGAAGTAAAATCGGGATTTCCTATCTTTCACATGAGCAAGGTGTGACAAGCACTTATCTCTCTTGATTGTTTATTGGTAAAACTGGGTAATACTAACAATTTAGGATTGAGTCTATCACAGATGTTTAAGGTATGCACAGTTTTACTTTGAACAAGAAGTGATAGTTGTAGCAAGAACTGACCCTATCATGTTTGTTCAAAGCAGCTAAATGTAAGACATTATCACTGAAAATAGCTTCAATTTTGTTTTCAGAGAGGATATAAACATCTCTTGTTACCATAGAGATTCTTGCCATATTTTACATTTTTGGTAAAAATGGGTGGGTCATTTTAAAAAATCTTAGAGATATGTAATGTTTAGAAGGGAATATATTATTATTTTAATTAGAATCCTTTCAAAATCAGAGTAATTTTATGATCCACAGATAAATAGTAAAAAGTCAGCTTAATCACATTGGATATTTAAGTGCTCAGTGCCTAATGTATCATACAATCAATGGCTGTGGTATTTGGTATATGACATTAAAAGAATGATGAAAGTTTCCACAATACAATCAGTTTTATCTGACGTATATGTATACATATTTAAATATCTGATAATATATATAATTAAAAACATTGTGACCTCTTTCTATAAGGGCAGAGTTAAGCATGCATAGTACATGTCTTACTGTGTGAGGGATAGAGTTTTACATTTCTCTTATATAATTTCCTGTAATACAGTAGCAAGAGTAAGTAATTGATAGACACACTATGTACATGTTTATTATTGTTGAAGAAATTCTGTGTAAGGGTGCTTTCCTATGATTTTATAGACAATGCACCATGTAATGTAGAAAGATCTGTAAAAAAATAGATTTTTCTAGCTATTCTCTATCATAACATACCATTCACACTTTATATTAACATGCAAATTGCACAAGGTATTGAAAAATATTCTGCTCTACCTTATTGTAGAAATCATCATTGTAGCTGGATAACATTTTCCTAGTCATAGATTTTGTAGGAATTTTGTGAAAAGGTTCAAAATTTGTGGTCTCAGTTTGCTGACTTAATAGGTTGCAATATTGCTGTGCCGATTAACTGTGGAAATCTATGAAATAATGTTAAAACAAAAATCTATATAACACTGACATTTAGGTTTTATCAGCAAACAATATATTATGAAATTCCCTGATTTCTGTAGCCTATGCTATTATCTTCTTTTTCTGAATACCTAGGATATTTTACCTACAGCTTAATTTTATATGCTACATTTAGCTCTTTACTATCAGGTAAGAAAATATCTAAAGAAATAAATAGTTGCAAAGAATCCTGATGCCAAAATGCCACTCATATATGGAAATTATCTAAATATAGTTTTGAAATTATGTGTGTTGGGGGTGTCATGATCCTGCCTATCAGTTTGAGTGGTGCGAGATACCCAGGAAGCTACGTTAGGAAGAATCAGAACATGGTTTCCAGATTTTGTAGTCTTTGTATAGTCCCTAATATTGCTGTATTTGAAAATTCATGAAATATAACTGATTAAGACTGTTATAGCATAAGGTAGTTTGTCCAAGGCAAATATGATGGTTTGTTATCTTAGCCATAAAAATTACCTACAAAGTGAATTGCCGATCTGCACAGGCTTGGAATACGAACAATTCGAATGTCACATTTGAACTGATGTTACCATTTTATGTGTTTTCTAACAAACCATTCACAAAATCAATTTTTGCAGTTGATCTCATTTACTAGGTTTCCTGAACATTTTTCTTAGAAAAGGAGCTTTGTACTTTTTTCTTTATGGCACTGTGCACAGGGGAGTAAGCTTGCCCTTAAACAAACGAAGGAACTAATTGTCACATTATCAGCTGTATTTGGGACATAGGTCAAAAGGTCAATTGAATGCTATGCAGAGCACACTGGGCAGTCTTCCAAGTTCCTGGTACTGCTCCCTCCACGTTGAAATAAAAATTTCTGAGGAAGAAAAATGGGCCACTATATGCTCTAATTTAAGATTTCCAAGAAATCTATTATGGTTCACTATTTCTAGAATCATCAACAAGGCAAATGTTATATTGAGCTGAAAACTTAATTTTCTTTATGTATTTTTTGCCTATTCATCATGATGTGTGTCCAGAATAGGCAAATACAGAGAGCTAACATGTTGATTATTGTTGCTTATGAATAAAGTGATGGAGCATTGGGAGATGGATAGTGGATATAGTATACAGACTTTCTCAAGGTGATGAAAATATTCTAGAATTCATTGTGGTGATGGTTGCACAAATCTGTGACTATATTAAAAGCCGTTAAATTTTCCACATTAAATGGGTAAATTGTATGTTAAATGAATTATTTTAAGTATTAAATAGAAAACAACCACTTCTTTCCATGCATTATTTCATCTAGTAAAAATTCTGATTAATATATGTTGCATGTTTAATATGTCCCAGTCAGTGTTCTAAATGCAATACATATGTTTAAAGTTTTTTTATGAATGATCTCATTTGACCCTTACAACAAACCTATAATATTGGTACTATTACTATTCCCATTTTATTGATGAGGAAATGGAGACACAAAGAAATGAAATGTTTTGCCAAGGATACACAACTGAATTAGATAGCTTCTCTTAAGTAAAAAACAGCAAACTCAATAAAGTGGCACGTACTATAATATAGTAGTCCTTAGAAACACAGCTCCATTTTTAGCAATCTCCTAAAGCATTCAGCAAGAACTTCTGTGTGCTTCTTTCCCCAAGATACAAAACTTCATTTAAACCCTTCAGGGAAAATTGTGTCAAATTATAAAAGTGGCACATAAAAAACTGTACCTGTAAAGCAACTCTAAAACAGCTCGTAAATGTATTGCTGTAAATCAAAAATTCTATGTATTTGTTTGTAAATGCACTTTAAAACTTAGATTTGGTTTATCAAAGGAACAATTGTTTGGACTAGGCTCTTAGCAGACTTAAATACATAAGCAAAGTGTTTGTACATGGTATGTGGTTATATGTATAAGTATATGAAAACAATACATTATGTGCAATTTCCAGAGTAAGAAGTAGAAATAAAAGGTGATAAAATTAGGTACCAACAGACAATATAGATTTATTAAAGGATTCAAGAGGTAAAGTCAGACATTCATAAGAAGGAAATGAAGTCCAACTGAACTCTGACCTGGAAAGTCATCAATCAGGGCTTATTTCTTAAGCTTTGAGAGTTTCTATGGTCAATCACACTTCTAGATCGCTATATTTCTTTCCCCCATTTTTATCCTTTGTTTATCTGCTTCTTGGAATTACTTGAATTCTGTATGTCCACATATGGCAGCTTCAGCTCCAATTTTACTGTATCTTAAACTCTAAACCCAGGCTAAATACAGATTGTGTCTTTTCATTCTGAATCTTTAAAAAAGGAATGCGATGTGCATGACTAAGCCAATGAATTGCCTAATTTGGGGTCACGTGTATGTATCTCAGCCATGGCCAATGGTGCAGAATCCTCTAGTACAGCAATCTCCAACATTTATGGCACCAGGAACTGGTATTGTGGGAAGCAATTTTTCTGTAAATGGGTGGGTGGGGGATGGTGGTTGAGAGGTTGGTTTCAGGATGATTCAAGCACCTTACATTTATTTGTGCACTTTATTTCTATTACTGTTATATTGTAATATATAATGAAGTAATTATACAACTCACCATAATGTAGAATCAATGGGGTCCCTGAGCTTCTTTTCCTGCAACTAGACAGTCCCATCTGGGGGTGATGGGAGACAGTGACACCCTAAGTTTTTGACACCTGAAGTGTCTACTCCATAATCTAATTTTGGTAGCTGTCACTGCAGAAAACCCTGCTTCACAAAGATAGGATGTTGAAAATGGAAGCCGTCTTTTCAATGCTTTTTTGGCAATCTCAGAATATTTCACCTTGACTTTCAAACAGAATGCATGGAGATTTGAAGTTGTTTCAAACATACTTTTAGGGCTACAGTCATTTGTGATCTCAAACAGTTGATCCTCTTTCTAGCTTGGACAAAGTTGATTCACCTGGCTTATTCACAAATGGGTTGTAGATTCATCTCTTCTCAGTTCAGGGGTCCTTTGTGGTTGGAAAGTAATGCTTAAACTCTTTTGAAAGTTGATATAGGTGATCATGCACCAGCTGAGAGAAAGAAGGCCCTGTCTCAGCCTCTCTCAAAATCTCTGGTAATGTTTGAAACATGTCAGAAATCCCAATGTTCGCCCCCATAATTCTAGTTTGGCTTTGAATGCAGCCACTTTATCTACTCACTTGAACACAGTTGTCATTCTCCCCTAAAGTGATAGATTGAGTTTGTTGAGCAGGTTGAATATGTCACACAAGTAAGCAAGTTTTGCCACCCATTCTGTGTCACTGAAATGTGCTGCCAGCGGTGACTCTTTTTCTAAAACAAATCTCTGCAGTGGCTCTTGTAACTCAAAAACTCTGGTCAGCGATCTACTTTAGAAAGCTATCTCACTTCTGTATAAGAGAAGGCATGTGTGCTTTGAGTGAGTTAAAGACATGTACTTTAATTATTGCGGTCAATAATTTTAATCACATCATGCAAAACATTGTTAAGGTAACATTTTTCAGCTAGCCAGAATTTCTCGATGGATGACACAGTCCATAGACTCACAGTCAGTAGTGGCCACTTTGACTTGAGTAGTGAAATCAGAAAGCAGTTCAGTCACGGCAGCCACTCCGTGCATAAACTGAC
Organism: Pongo pygmaeus; assembly: GCF_028885625.2. Classification (NCBI taxonomy): domain Eukaryota; kingdom Metazoa; phylum Chordata; class Mammalia; order Primates; family Hominidae; genus Pongo; species Pongo pygmaeus. Next base: position 92,277,536 of record NC_072384.2, read on the forward strand.
ACAAAATCACCAATTCAGTTTTTCTATTGTGTAATCATTCAAAGATTTGAATAGTTCTGCAGCTGTGGTGTTGGTTGGCAAAGTGCACATAACATATCTTCAGGCACATCCTCCTGAAAAAATATATCACACAAAAACATTGTTGTTTTGTTGTCAGCATTGGTAGATTCACCAACATGGATTGAATATCACAGTGACTCAATAATCCTTTTTAACAATTGTGCCTCAATATCCTCTGCTATTTCAACAACTTGTCTAGTTATGGTGTTGGCTGAAAGAGAAACATGTGCCACATTTTGAATGCAGCCTCTCCTAAAAGTTCATGATGAATGTCCTTAGCAGCAGGCAGGACCAACTCTTCACCAATAACAAAGGGCTTATTAGCTTTAGCAATGCAGTTAGCTACTAAGAATTATGCTGTCAGTGCAGACACATTTGATGAAGTGGTGGCCTTCAATAATTACTTCTGTTCTTCGTGTTCACATTTTTTATTCTTTTGAAAAACTCCAAAGGCATGTCTTTTAATGAAGTGAGCTTGGTTTCCATGTGGCGAAGGAGTTTTGATGGTTTCATGGCTTCGTTGGATAGTGGGTCACCACATATTATACAAAGTGGGCTTGAAGAATGTGAATCACCTGTTGCAATGAACCCGGAACTTAAGTGGGACTCTTGATTTTTTCTTTTAAATGCAGCTTTCTTTATGGTTGACATTCTTAGTGTATTAGAGTCTTCCACTGTCTCATCATTGGGTCTTTCCCCCTTTTGAAAGAAGCTCCCCAGTGGTGTTTGTATTTTACTCATTTTGGCTAGGGTTAGCTTGTGGGCCTACCAAAACTGTGACTGAGACAAATGCATAGTGCGGGAAAGAGGTGTGGATAGAAATGGCAAATAATATAATGATGGACGGCCCATGCACAAACCAAAATAAGTGTCGGATTCTGACTTAAAGCCTGCCACCAGATACAGCTGTACAATTGGAGTACATAAACTCACTTGCCACTATGAAGCCTGCCACCAGATGCAGCTTAATTGCCACTTGCCACTTACTGATAGGGTTTTGATATGAATCTTCAAGCAATTGATTTATTATGGTCTCTGTGCGGTCAAACCTCTCTGCTAATGTTAATCTGTATTTGCAGCCATTCCACAGCACTAGCATCCACCTCAGCTCCAGCTCAGATCATCAGGCATTAGATTCTTATAAGGAATGAGCAACCTAGATCCCTCAAATGCACAGTTCACAATAGATTTCACACTCCTGTGAGAATTTAATGCCGCTGCTGATCTGACAGGAGGTGGAGTGCAGGAGGTAATGCAAGCAATGAGGAGCGGCTGTAAATACAGATGAAGTTTCACTTGCTCACCCACCACTCACCTCCTGCTGTGCGGCCCAGTGCCTAATAGGCCACAGATCAGTGGTACCTGTCTGTTGTAGTAGATAAATATGGCCCTCCAAAGTCTACAGACAGGGCAGGTTTCTAGAAGCAGACTGAAGATGAGTGTTCATATGCAACGTTTTAGAAATACATTGTTATTATTGTTAGTTCTTATTATTTTGATCTAAAGGAACAGCTGGTAAGAGTTAAAAAGCTGTATTTCCAGAAATGCCTTTATCTTTTTGTTGTTTATTACAATGTCATAGTTCATTCAGGCTGCTATCACAAAATACCATAAACCAGGTGACTTATAAACAACAGAACTTTATTTCTCACAGTTTTGGAGGCTAGGAAGTCCAAGATCAAGGTGCCAGCAAATTCACTGTCTGGTAAGGTCACACTCTCTGGTTTATGAGCTGTGTCCTTACATGGTAGAAGGAGTAAATAAGTTTTCTGGGGTCTTTTTTATAAGGGCACTAATTCCACTCATGAAGGCTCCATTTTCATGATCTGATTACCTCCCAAAGGCCTACCTCCTAATACTATTTATCACCTTGAAGATTAGAATTTCAATATATGAAATCTTTGGTGGGGGGCAGACAAACATTCAGACAATAACATTAGATTATACCTAAAGAAAGAAGATGAACATTTTCTGATATGAACTATTGCCAAATATCTACCCTGATATAAAGTGTGATTTCAGACTTAGAATTTACATACGGAAAAATGAAATTCCCCAAAATAAAAAATAAAAATAAGTAGAAAGGAGGAAAAATTACTAGTATCATTGCTGGCATTATTTTGCATATTAGAACAAATTGTCACAATGTGCTAATTATAGGGAAATGACAGCAAAATAATGATGTGTTCATCAATACTGGGATCCTGCCATAATTTCCTGTGATGTACACCTGTTTTTCTTCAATGTGGATTTAGTCATAGCTCAAGATTTTGAGGTCTTCAAAAAACTTACAAAACAGCACATACAGAGCCAGATTATAATAGCAGTAACAAAGTATTATATTTTTTGATTTATCAGATAAAGAGTTGGCACATTCTCATCCTCCAAGCACACAGCTTTGTATTCAAAGTAATTTAATTTGCTTTTATATTTGATGAAGACTATCATATTGGTGAAAATTCAAGTCAGAGAATGTTCTTTACTACATTAAGAAGTGCGACATTAGCTATAGCTTTTTGGGTAAGAATTTATATTCTACAAATGAAATATTTAACATCTGTCAGAGTTATACTCCAGTTAGATCTTATGTGTTGATAAGATTGGAAGGCACTGACTTCTTTATAAAGAGAAGCTGAAATAGAGTGACCAATTGTCTTACAACCTACGTTCTAGAATGAGAAATCATGAAGAGAAAGAGTAAGAGCTTCTAAATAAATGCTTAAAAAAAGCAATTATTCTCTTAAATTTGTGTCCTTTCTGGATTACTAGAATTACAAACTCCTAACACCTGTTTTCCAGGCATGCACAGCAGTTAGAAAAGTGCATAACTGGCCGGGCGTGGTGGCTCACGCCTGTAATCCCAGCACTTCGGGAGGCTGAGGCGGTGGATCATCTGAGGTCAGGAGTTCGAGACCAGCCTGGCCAACCTGGTGAAACCCCATCTCTACTAAAAATATGAAAATTAGCTGGGCGTGACAGCGGGCACCTGTAATCCCAGCTACTCGGGAGACTGAGGCAGGAGAATCATTTGAACCTGGGAGATGGAGGTTGCAGTGAGCTGAGATCACGCCATTACACTCCAGTCTGGGTGACAGAGTGAAACTCTGTCTCAAAAAAGACAAAAAAAAAAAAGTGCATAACTATCAATTTTTGGTTTCTGTATTGCAATCCAAAAGGATGTTTATCTGCTAATCCAACCCTTATGTGATTTTTTAAATAATTGATTGTTTATTCTTACCCCAGTGTAGAAAAGTCCCAGTGTAGAAAAGTTTTAGAATTTTTCAAATAATTATTGTTTATAAAATGACTACAATACAGCGTAGTTCTTGTGTATAATCTAAGATGACTCAACTCATTTATTTATTTTAAAATAGTTGAATTTTTATTATTCGTTTATTTAAAAATAGTTGAATTTATTAATAATCTTTTACTTGTGGGTCGGATGATTCTTATAATGCCACCTAATTTGTTTAATCTTCTTCACTTTTAAATTGGTAGCTTTGGCAGTTATTAGACTGATGAAAATACAGAGTTGCTTTAGATACCAATAATGAGTTCATTAGATGGGCAGAGGGACTATGAACAAAGATTGAAGTATTATATTTTTAAAATTTGAAGTGGTATCTAGCACTAAGAAAATTTGTAAAAAGTTAGTTGGGATCCTAGCAAAATCTATTAGTGTCTGGAAGAATATTACTCACTTTTTTTCTAGGAAACAAGAAAGAAAAATAGAGTTTATTAACTGAGGGAATAGAGAGCAAAAATTACAATCAGTGGGCATTTCCTATTTCTCTTGTCCCCATTTACTTGAGGCACTAATTTAATTTAGACAACTGGAGAAGACATGTTTTATATGGTTTTCCTCCTTAGAGTCCTAAAGTTTAATCACTTGCATTTAGTTAGAAAGTAAGATAACGTGTTTCTGTCAAAGGTTGTCTCAAGCCTCTTTCTTGGGGAGTAGAATGAGCTAGGAGTTCACAGAGTTGACTGGAAGACTTCAGACATCAACAAGGAATAGACCTGAGTTCACATCCTATTCTTGCCACCTGATGTCTGCACGTTGTTGGAAAGTTAATGGTGTGTGTACATGAATCGCTGTATCTAATTCTAGAAAAATGAAATAAGAAATACATTTTACATTATTATGATGATTATGTGATAACATGCAAACTGACTCAACATAAATATTACTTGCTTACCCTTTTCGTATCTGCAGAAGGAATAGGGACAGAGACCATTTCACATTGCAGTATCTTTGGGACTAAGAGATCAATTGTACTTTTCTTTCTATGCTTAAGAGTTTCAGCCTGGCATCTTGTCCATAGTACATGCTCCATATCTGTGGATTACATTAAATTAAATCTACTTCTGATATCGAGCATACAATTGGTAAATTGTACAATGTGTAATTGATAAGTATATTTTCCTGGGATGAAAGGGCTAAGAAGATACAAAAATAAAGACAAGGAGCATTCTCACATCATAAAACTATAATTTGGGTTGATAATATTTCAAACAAGTTAATTGACCAAAGTCGGTGTCATTCTAGATGTTTTGTCTTTCTATAATAAGGATATTTCATCCATAACTCTTTGTGATCTTAGGATCTTAGGAAGTTACTCGTGCTCTTTCACTTTCTCATTCACATAAGAAAAGATTTGATCTAGCTGATGTCCAAATTACCTTTGATTAAAAAGTTTTAAAATTTTGTAAACTATAAACAACTCAAAAGTATTTTGTATTATAGCCAGCCCTCTTACGCTGTCTTATTGTCTACTCTTATGTATCTCTGTATTTCTGCACGAATTTAGTTATATATATAATTATATAATATATAAATATAATAATTATATATAAATATGTATATTTCTTTATATGTAAATATATATTTATATACAAAATACATACTTCTATATAAATTAATATATAAAATATATATTTCTATATAAATGAATATATATATAAATATATATATATTTTATATATAAATATATATTTTATATATAAATATATATTTTATATATAAATATATATATAAATATGTATTTACATATATTTATATATAAAATATGTATTTATATATTTTCATATATAAAAAATGAATAAATAATACATATAAATTATATATATAATATTAATTATACATTATACATTAATATATAATACATTATTATATAATATATATAATATTATACATTATATATAATATATACTATATATTATGTATATTTATATATAAATATATATATATTTACGTATTATATATTATATAATAATATATAATAGAATATTGTATAATAATGTATTGTATATTAATATATAATATATAATTAATATTGTATATATAATTTATATATATTTATATATAAATATATATGAATATATAATTAATATTGTATATATAATTTATATATATTTATATATAAATATATATGAATATATAATATATATTTATATAATATGTTATATATATTATATATTATATATAATATATATTATATATAAAATATATTCTATATTATATATTATATAATATATATTATATATAATATATATAAAGTATATAATATATAATGTATGTTATATATAAAATAAAATATATAATATATTAAATATAATACATATTATATATAAATATATATTTTATATATATAAATATATAAATATATAAAATATATGTATATAAAATATTTATATATAATATATATTATATATAATATATAAAATATATAATATATAATATATAATATATATATAATATAGATAATAGATAATATATAATATATATTATATATTATATATAAAATATATAAAAATATATATAAATATATAAAATATATAAAATTATAATATATAATATATATTATATATAAAATATATAAAAATAAATATATATAAATATATAAAATATATAAAATTATAATATATAATGTACAAAATATAAATATATATAAAATATATAATATATTACATATAAAATATATAAAAATGTAAATATATAAATATATAAATACATAAAAATATTTATATCTATTATCCATTATATATTATATTATATATATTATATATATATAATTATATATTTATATATATAATTGTAGATATATAATTGTATATAATTAATTATATATAATTAATTATATAATATATTATATATAATTAATTATATAATTATATTATATATAATTAATTATATATAATTATATTATATATAATATATTATGTAATTATATTATATATAATATAATTCTATATAATTCTATATAATTAATTATATACATAATTATATAATATATAATATATAATATATAATATATAATATAAAAATAATATACAATATATTATATATTGTATATTAATATATATTAATATATTAAGATATATAATAATATAATATTATATTATGTATAATATATGATATATAATATATCATATATTATATATTATATTATATATGTATCTAATGATACATATCATTAGATAATCATATCTATATAATATGTAATATATACATTATACATAATATATGATATATGATATATTATATATAAAATATATGGATGCACACATATTCACATATAGAAAGTATGTCATATAATATAATATATAATATATTATATTATATATTATATATTATATACATAAAATATAAAATATATATAATATATATATAAATATATATTATATATAATATAAAATATAAAAAAATATAAAATATATGCATACACACATTCACATATAGAAAGTACACATACATACATATATTCGTGTGTGTATATATAGGAATATCTGTATTGTATGCACATTGCATACAATTTTAAGGTTTAAAATGACAATACTATTAATAGGTTTTCTGACTTTTTTCTCTCAGTTTTATGTCTTAATGTTTGATAATATTGTTGCCCGTGGTTGTATGTGATCACTTTTACTGTTATGTAGCAGTTTATTTTTATATATATATAGTATACATACATACACTTCAATTTATATATTAACTTTCCTGAAGTTTAATTACACATATAAGCCTATATTTTTTTATATATAATTTAGATGAAAGTAAATATATATAATTGATATTGTAATTTTTTACCACTTACGTTTCAAGAAATTTTTTAATTTTAATTGAAAACTCTTTGTGACCATATTTTTAATGGCTTTATTTCTTTTATTTATATATCATATTTCCTTAAGCCATTTTCTAATGATAGAATTTGATTTTCCTCCATTTTTTCCCTAATAAGTGTAACATAAATATCTTCACCAAATTTTTCTTTAATGCTTTCTCATTATTTTATAATAATATATTTCCAGAAATAGAATTAGTTATTCAAAGAGAATAAGTGTTTCAAGGCATTTTATTATTCATTGAAAATTGCTTTTATAAGAAATTGAACTAAATTTTTCTTCTACCAATTCTATATGCAAATAGGTTTTTGTCTATGCCCTACAATCATTGGGTATTTTCAAAAACAAATAAAAGGCAAACAAACTTTGCCAATTTGTTAGACAAAATTTTGTAATTTATCATTATTTTCATTTGCATTAGTAAAATGAATGATAGTTCACTGTTTTTCCTCTTTTGTAAAATATCTGTTTATATAATTTGCCTATTTAATCCTACTGCATTCTTCTTTTTTTAAAGAAGAGGCAGGACTACTAATTCTTCAGTGACTCACTTGATCATGCAGATGGTGCCAAACATAAAATGGTTTGTTTTCTTGAACTGAATTGATTACTTTCCTGTGAAAGAACCCAGGGAAATGAATTCTAAGTGATGTGACTTGTCCAATTCCCAGAAGCATAATGATTTCAGTAGGAAGAGTTATTTTTGCTGATGGAGTTTTTCAGAAGAAAATATTTATATAACTCTGAAAAGTCAGTTTTCACATGCAAATTTACTCTTCTGCATTATAGAAAGAGTCCACTTGCGGAACTGCCTCATATTTTTTCATCACTGACATTTCAATATCCTTTTATTTCCTTCTAATCTCTTTTTCTCTTTTACTCAGCTCATGCAAACCGACAAACATTGGACCCAGACCAAGTTTCTAAAGATATTTACCTACCCCTTTTTTCTCTCTTAGAAATGAATAAGAATTGCTTTCAAAAAGCCCAAGTATATGAGTTAGATCTTAGCATTACATGTATGACACTCGCTCTTCTTTTCTAATGACTTCTCTCATATTTCTACTTATTTTAAACTACTCTGTTTTTACTTACTCAGTATAATGATTTCTATTTAATCATACTTAGTATTGCTATAGATACTGAACAACAAATCAAGATTTAAGCATGTTTAAACAGAGTTTAGTGTTTTATTGATGTTTAGTTCAAGGACATTAGAGTCAAACTGTCTTGGTTTAAAATAGCATCTCTGCCACCTTTTAGCTATGTAATATCTTAGTTTCACCACACTGGAAACTTCTCTGAGATTCACCATTGTAAAGATTAAATTACATACAGTAAATTAGAAAGACAGTTTAGCATAACACATAGCAAAGAGGAAGCAATCACTAACTGGTTACTGTCATGTCATCTAAGCCCTTTTCACATATTTTCTTTGCCATATTTTGGGGAAAGCGACCAAATAAACACTTTCTAGAAAATACAAAATACAACCAAAGAACAAATAACTTGTTTAATAAAATGTGTGCAAATTCCAGTTGCTAGATTAGTGGACTACTTTCTCAATATTTATTTTTCTGTATTGATTAGGATAAATTCTAAAGGAATGGTTTCCAACCTGTGTATCACAGATTCTGGAGACTCTGCAGACCTAACTTAGGGGCTAATAGAAGCAAAGACCCAATGGGTGACATTCCGTCTCTCCTCTGCCAGAGCAGGTCCATTTTCCACTTTCCACTTTTTTCTTTTTATGTAGAGAATATTCTGTCTTTTGAAGGCGGCTGCTATTTTGCTTGTGGATGACAAACACTTCTGAGATTGGTATCTCAACCCTTTGACTCTACCAGAAATGTTCAAAGATGGACAGAACGAGCCACACAATCTGTAAATCACATGCAAAATTAAAATGCAGGTCTCTTCAAAAATTATTAGGAATTTGAAGACAGTGACAGCAGAACATTAAACCAAATCAGGGGCTCTTCTGAGTATAGGGCCCTCTGTGACTGCACAGGTTGCAGGTTCATGAAGCCAGCCCTAAAGATGGGACAGGAAGAGGCCTGGGTGGACACATATGCATAGGATTCTATTGCTGAGGCTTTGCCAAGATTCCATAGGAAGGGAGTGTGCTGCCAAATGCTCATCAGAATCAGCGGGTTCCTCCTTCCCACTTCTGCCACCAGTGTGCTGAGGCTTCTAGCCATTAATTAGCATGCTGGCATTGTTTGCATGAATCATACCTCCACAGCCCTCTTCTGATGGAAAACGGTGAAAAGATAAGTCAGATTTAATATCAAACTAAAAGAAATGAAACGTATTCGAACAGCTGTTTGTAAGTTGCATGTATCTTAGAAATCTTCTCTACCTCATTAAAAATTAATTAAATATTTAACAATCTTAATTTAAAATTCAGCACATTGTCTCCGGAAGGTACCCATTCCCTAGAAGAGAGAGTCGATATTGAGAATGAGAGTGTCCAATGAACTGCTGCTTCATGGTTTCTTATTTTTTCTTTTCTTTGGCTTTTTAGATGAAGACATAGCTATAATTCTTATGTATTGCATTGGATTGATAGCCCAGCAATGTCAAAGCTGTAGACCTCATGAAGCAGGGCATACATGATGATGTAAAAGCTTTGATTATGTATCTCTACCTCAACTTGGGATAAAAGCTCTCATGGCAAAACAAAACAGATAAACACAAAATATTTTTCTTTCCCTAGTCAAGTTCATTTTTCAGCTTCTTTCCCCTGGATCTACTTCAAGGATGCCATATCTGAGACACTTTCAGATTCTGCTATTTATAAGCTTTGATTTAGGAGGCTTACTCTTAGGAATATCAAGCTGCCAAATGTCAGGTGCCTCTGGATTTATCTTTTTTTTTTTTTTTTGGCTATTCTCTTGCAACATGAAAGCTATCTTGCAAGGAACCTTCTTTGTCAGAGGGCTCTTCTGAAAGTAGCACAAAATTAAAATATTAATAATAGCCACTTGAAATTAGTTAGGGATGTACAGCATTGCAATGTCTGACACACTATCCAGACTCCCTATTTATCATTCTGGATGTTATAGAGCTCTGTCAAGCTTTCTTCTTCAAGACTGAGCCACTGGTTCCCCAGCTGCTGGGGAGGACGTCAGTTCATGGCTTGCCCACTGGCTTCCTCCCTGGAAATTTCCTTGGCCTAGGAGAACTACCTTCTCAGTACAGCCTGACTTCGATAACTGGCAGACACAAGATTTAAAGGCCCGATACTCTCACTCCAACTGGGAACACCTGCAAGAGCAATCTATATTAGCTTCAGAGTTTCCTGTGGAGTTGGTCCAGCCCTTTGTGTGACTGTATCAGACTTCACCCTTGGTCCAATCCTGCTCTCTTTTTCTCCTATAGGTGTTAATCCCGACAGCACGACCGACCACATAATTTGCGGGACTCAGTATGAAATGAAAATGCAGACTGATTCTTCAAAAAGTAGGAAATGAAAAGTATTCGAATAGCTGTTTGTAAGTGACATTAAAGGTACTAAAACATAAAGCTTTTCCCTTTCTTTCATGGGTTCTCTCTTCATCTGTCCAGATGTTTTTGTTGTTGTTGCTATTGTTGCTTAATGGCATTCTAGGTAAATAAATATTAAATGTTTAAAGTATTAGCATGAATTTTAGTGTTAATCTTTATATTGTGCAATGCTTTAAAGGCAAACATAGAGCATTTAATTCGTATTTTGAATCATTGAAATTACACAATTCATTTTTGTAATAGTCTGAATATTTGTGTCCTCCAAAATTTATATGTTGAAAGCCAGTCACCAATGTGATGGTATTAGAAGGCAAGGCCTTTGGGAGATAATTAGGTCATGAGGGCAGGGCCTCCGTGAATGGAATTAGTGCTTTTACAAAAGAGACCCTGAAGAACTCCCTTGCTCCTTCAACCATGTGAAGACACAGGGAGAGGGTCCCATCTATTAACCATAAAGCTGGCCCTCACCAGACATCTGAATCTACTGACCCCTTGGTCTTGGGCTGCCCAGCTTCCAGAACTGTGAGAAATAGAGTTCAGTGGTTTATAAGCTAACACCAGGTGATGGTGTTATGCTATAGTATCCTGAACCGTCTAGCACAATTTTTCATACCTCCTACCTGTACTCTATTTATCTCTTCCCTTGTGCTCCCTTTATATCTCTATATACCTGCAGGTAAGGAATTTGGCCCAGAATTAAGTAGGAGAACATGAAGGTATGATTTAGACAATCCTGGGTTGGGAGGTATGGAGAACTTATTAACATTGTTCTGAGAAATCTATATTATTTGTGATTCTATAGTAAGAGAAGCTTTCCAAGAGGCCAGAAATATTTAAATGTTTCTTCTGAAAACTGTATGCCAGTACATGGTACACAGTATTTGCTTATAACAATATTTAAGATGTCTAACACATTTTGATTGAATGTAATATTTAGGTAATGTGAGCAGTTGTATAAATAATAAGCATCTGTATCAAAGTAATCCAATTTGGGGGAATAGTAATTTTAATTATTTATGGGCTAGATAAATGAGATTGGAACATATTTTTTATGAGGCATTATGTGACTTTGTGGAGTCCTTCTGCAGGTCTCAAAAATAATGAGCTACATATTTGTCACCAATTTGTCACCAATTACATGAATCAGAAAGTTATGAGTGTTTTCACAGTTTCAGTGTTAGATACTTTAATTCCAAGGCATATTCCTAGTGTATATATCAATTCTATTATACTTCATTAACAGAAAATAGAAAGATATTTATCAAAGCATTACAGAAATAACTTTAGCGGAAAGAAAACATATGAATAGAATCTTCTGAGAAATACTTTAAGTTATATTATTTGGGAGGAAGTAATGATACTCCATTATTTAATCATCTGAAGAAAGGAAATAAAATGTATAAATCCCTCAGATTATAGATCCGTAGTACTCATTGCTGAATTAATTTACTTCATATTTATGTGCTTCTTTTGCTACTAAGTCCAGCTTATACCATATTTGAGATTCTATCTAAAATAAAATATAGTCTCCATTTTATGAGCTATAAAAGTGGATTCTTTTAAGAGGTATTTTGCAGCCAACCCACACATAGCTCTTAGAAGAAGGCAAACCTAACATACCTAACTAGCTCCTTAGTACTTTTTATGTTTTCCATTTTGCTTGAATTTCAACTATGGTTGTCACCATCTAAATAAGGTTTTACTTCACATAAGCTATTGACAATTATCTTTCACTAGAATTACAGTCAGAATCCCAATTACTAAAATATTTGCTTCCTATTTATAAAAAATAACATTTTTTGGCTTTAATATGTATACAGAAAAATTTTCAGGAAATGGTTATTCAGTTACAATCTAATACTTTATTAAGTGGGCAGCTTGGTTTTATTTAGAGGTTCTTATCATGGAATCATTGATTTTTCTAGAGCATTAATTTCTATTTCCCCTCCTTTTTGATTTCTAAAGTTACAGCCTGTTTTCATAAGTTGTACCAATTTAATATAGTAAGGGGCCTTGTAAACAAGGGTTACTACAGGAGAATAGATATATGAAATTAGACCACATCACACATTTTTCTAACTTGATGAATTTTAGGCTGTCTATTATTACACAAATGGACCATTTTATGTATGGGGAAATGGGACCAAAGTCAAACCCTTAAAAACAGACTTCTAGGAAAGTAGATTTTAAAGTTCACATGTGGAGTAAGTAAAAATTGAATGAAATGACTTATTAAAGGTACACCAAAGTTGTTAGGCCACAAAACTTTTGATTCAATATCATGAGGAAGGTCACATTTGATGTCAGGTTATTAAAAACAGAAAATGAAGGAAAAGCAGGACAAGCCAAACCTGAAGCTGGGACCAGCTGATGGAGCGAAGATATCTGTATCTATAGCTGTGTATATGTCTACATGTCAATTTCTATGTATACATCTAAAGTTATTACCATAGAGAACAATAAGTACAGAATGAGCAGTTGGTGAATATTATGCATATATAGGGCCAATCCAAGATAGGGGATATCTAATCAGACATGAGGACAGAGGACAGGCAAGCAGAATCTGGGCTTAGACAAAGCATTTATTCAGGGCATGAGACAATAGAGAATAGCAAAGCTAAGATTAACATCTTAGATTCAATATAGATAGACTATTTTAATAGAAGTACCATTGGGGTTAGATTATTTGTATTATTTTAGGAGCTACCTGCTCTGATTATTAGTAACTCACTTGGCTGATGTGTGCCAATATTTTGCAAAGCAGTCTCTACATGGGGTGTATTCAAAGACTATAGGGTATACAAACATGACATGACTATAGTCTTTCAATATATGGAAATACAGAAAATATTGTTTGGCTCAATGAGAGTATAAGCCTAAAGGTCCTGAATGGTCTTATATGGTACTCTGTATTTGGAACAGGCCACTGATCCTTCTCAAATAGGTTTAACTCATCTTCCAATGTGAAAGTTTTTGTCCACAACATATAAAATGTCTACACTGTATTCACATATAATTAGAAGCAGGAGCTACTCCATATTTGCATGGAACTTTAGACATTGCCATTTATTTGATTGTGACAATACCTGTTAAGAAAGGGATCACTGGCATTATTTCCATTTTTTAGATGAAGAAATGTTTCAGAAATAATGTATCCATTAAATTTCAAGTGCCTAATATAGGGGAAGGCAAGAGTACCAGAAATATATATTCTGATTACTGGATAAATACTACTGATACTAAGAAATCTTACATTCACTAAAGCTACCAGATTCTGTTTGGCATCTATGTTTTTCTTGCTACTTACTTAATTTTTTTGTTGTTTAATGAAAACTATATAAGGTAAAATTAACTAATGTAATTTACTATTTAATGACCTTGGAATACTCAGGGTTTGATTTAGAAAATATCAACCATATCCATTCCATTCATAGAATAGAAGTAAGGGGACATTCTAACTCAGGCATGGGTAAATTTTTAACTCTGTAAAGGGACAGAGACGAAATAGTATTGGTTTTGCTGACCGCATAGTCTGTGTTGCAAGTATTCAACTCAGCACAGACAATGCATAAGCAAATGGGCATGGTTATGTTCCAGTAACACTTATTTACAGAAACAAGCCTCTGCTCCAGATGGTAAAGTGAGCACTTTTTCTTACCATCAAATACCTAAGTGGTCTCAAACACACAAAGAAAACTGTCCTACTCCTCATATCCTTTAGTAATTATTTTAATGGCATATACCTATATTAAATGGTTTCTACCCAGAAACCAATACATTTGATTGGAAAAATAAGGCTGATAAAGATGAAATCAGGTCACATATAAAGAAATCAAAACTATTGTAGAGATGACTTATGCATGGTTATACACACGGTATTGACAGTGTATCCTTAATTAACTATTACATTATTATCTGAATTTGAGGTCATTTTAATGAAAAAAAGAATTTCTAGGAAAAGTTTTTGCAATAATGTACATGAGTAATTAAATTGTTTCTAGGATAATATATTATTGAACTAATGAAAGTTTTATAAATTGAAAGAATAAACTTGGAATTGCTTATTTGTTCATAAGTTCTAATGATAGATTAAAAAAGGTGTTCATGAAATATATGTGTATGTTTACAGCCTTGAGATTACTTCAATTTAAGTCTTCACTATTTGATTTTTTGATTTTTTAGGGTAGAGATTTTAGCAGAATAATAGCACATAATAGTAAATAATAATTGCATTTATTTTGTTTTTGAACTTTCCCTGAAATCTTTATCATCAAAGTTATTTTCTTTAGGTATTTTTTGACTATACGGTTTGAAAAATTAGTGCAATTTAGAAATGAATTCCTTTCCCCTGAGACTTTGCTGAAGTTGCTTATCAGCTTAAGGAGATACAAAATCAATGTACAAAAATCACAAGCATTCTTATACACTAATAACAGACAAACAGAGAGCCAAATCATGAGTGAACTCCCATTCACAATCGCTTCAAAGAGAATAAAATACTTAGGAATCCAACTTAAAAGGGACGTGAAGGACCTCTTCAAGAAGAACTACAAACCACTGCTCAATGAAATAAAAGAGGATACAAACAAACGGAAGAACATTCCATGCTCATGGGTAGGAAGAATCAATATCGCGCAAATGGCCATAATACCCAAGGTAATTTATAGATTCAATGCCATCCCCCTCAAGCTACCAATGACTTTCTTCACAGAATTGGAAAAAACTACTTTAAAGTTCATATGGAACCAAAAAAGAGCCTGCATCACCAACTCAATCCTAAGCCAAAAGAACAAAGCTGGAGGCATCACACTACCTGACTTCAAACTATACTACAAGACTACAGTAACCAAAACAGCATGGTACTGGTACCAAAACAGAGACATAGATCAATGGAACAGAACAGAGCCCTCAGAAATAACGCCGCATATCTACAACTATCTGATCTTTGACAAACCTGAGAAAAACAAGCAATGGGGAAAGGATTCCCTATTTAATAAATGGTGCTGGGAAAACTGGCTAGCCATATGTAGAAAGCTGAAACTGGATCCTTTCCTTACACCTTATACAAAAATTAATTCAAGATGGATTAAAGACTTAAATGTTAGACCTAAAACCATAAAAACCCTAGAAGAAAACCTAGGCATTACCATTCAGGACATAGGCATGGGCAAGGACTTCATGTCTAAAACACCAAAAGCAATGACGACAAAAGCCAAAATTGACAAATGGGATCTAAATAAACTCAAGAGCTTCTGCACAGCAAAAGAAACTACCATCAGAGTGAACAGGCAACCTACAAAATGGGAGAAAATTTTCACAACCTACTCATCTGACAAAGGGCTAATATCCAGAATCTACAATGAACTCAAACAAATTTACAAGAAAAAAACAAACAACCCCATCAAAAAGTGGGCAAAGGATAAGAACAGACACTTCTCAAAAGAAGACATTTATGCAGCCAAAAGACACAGGAAAAAATGTTCATCATCACTGGCCATCAGAGAAATGCAAATCAAAACCACAATGAGATACCATCTCACACAAGTTAGAATGGCGATCATTAAAAAGTCAGGAAACAGGTGCTGGAGAGGATGTGGAGAAATAGGAACACTTTTACACTGTTGGTGGGACTGTAAACTTGTTCAACCAGTGTGGAAGACAGTGTGGCAATTCCTCAAGGATCTAGAACTAGAAATACCATTTGACCCAGCCATCCCATTACTGGGTATATACCCAAAGGACTATAAATCATGCTGCTATAAAGACACATGCACACGTATGTTTATTGCAGCAATATTCACAATAGCAAACACTTGGAACCAACCGAAATGTCCAACAATGATAGACTGGATTAAGAAAATGTGGCACACATACACCATGGAATACTATGCAGCCATAAAAAAGGATGAGTTCATGTCCTTTGTAGGGACATGGATGAAATTGAAAATCATCATTCTCGGTAAACTATCGGAAGGACAAAAAACCAAACACCGCATGTTCTCACTCATAGATGGGAATTGGACAATGAGAACACATGGACACAGGAAGTGGAACATCACACTCTGGGGACTGTTGTGGGGTGGGGGGAGGGGGGAGGGGGGGAGGGATAGCATTAGGAGATATACCTAATGCTAAATGATGAGTTAATGGGTGCAGCACACCAGCCCATGTATACGTATGTAACTAACCTGCACATTGTGCACATGTACCGTAAAACTTAAAGTATAATAAAAAAAAAAAGGAAATGAATTCCCTTCCCCTATGACATCAGGCAATAGCCTGAAAGAAAGGCTTTAGACATAGCCAAGCCAAACAGGAAAATATACATATCCCATGGCAATTCTCTTCCTTTGTATTAAAAAAAAAAAAAGCTAAGATGCTTTGATTAATGGCCAATTTTCTACCTAGCCCAATTTGTAAAACTACCTCTACCAATATACTCTAAAATCATATACATAATTCAATGATTTATATTTAATCCAGTAATGTAGATTTTATCAAATAGTGAGAGAACTTAGGAAATACTATATCTAGGGCACACACATACATCTGTTTTTATGGAGTATTTTCTTCCCTTTGCAATATATGTAACATATGCGATATATTTACTAATATTTTTTCACTTATAAATTTTTAGGCTTTTACATTTATTGGTGTACAATTTAAATAACTTTTTTGATTATTTGTTTTTGAGACAGAGCCTTGTTCTGTCACCCAGGCTAGAATGCAGTGGTCCAACAATGGGTCACTGCAGCCTCTAATTCCCGTGCTCAGCTGATTGTCCTGCCTCAGACTCCTGAACTGCTGAAATTACAGGCATGAGCCATCATGCCAGGCTAAATAGTTTGTGTAGTACACAAAGCATAATTAATTAAAATATGTCTATAATCTCATTGTAGGCCATACACTGCTTTTTTTTGGTTGATTTTCTGTGCAGCAGCCACTCCTCTTGACTTTCAGTATAGGAACAGCTCAGTGATTTTCCCATAGGAAATCATTACTTTCTACTTCTCATTTCATATGGTAAGGGAACACACATTTCACCCAGGTTAAGTACATCAGGTTTATTCCTTTCCCACAGCCACACTGATTGATTTAATAAAAAGCAGGTGACCCAAATGAAACAAAGAAAGTCAAGTTCAGGACTTTTCCTGACTTTTCCTGGAAATACTGGGAAACAGGTGTTTTCTTTTGATGATGTCCTTCAACAACTCGGACATGCTCTTCTGTGGGCCCAACATAAAGAGTTTGAGGATAAAATCAAGAGAAGACAGAAGAGAACTGTGCACAGATGACATAAATGAAATTTTGAGTTATGTGAGTAATGAAGCTCACTCTCCCTCATCCATTTACCTTGTTTGTTTGTTTTTGGCTTAAGCAAATTGGAGAGTGTTTGTTATCACTTACAACTAAAAGGGTCTTTACTAGTACACCCAGCATCTAGAGAAGGTCACTGGGAGCCATTTATTGTATTTCTTTCCAGTGGTTATGGATGAATGTATGAATGCATTGGTCATTATGATTATTTTTTACAAAATTATATAAGAGTTTAAGAAAACTGAAAGTAAATTTTATCCTATATAGTTTTAATTAAACAATGATATATTACTAGTCAGAAAAACAGTTAAAATTGTAAAGAACTTTTAGTTGTTAGAAAAGCAAAAATATCAATCTCCCCTTCAATTTAATAAAAAATAAAAATGGTAAATAGGACAATAGACATAAAACACAGTAAAAACAATCTAATATAAACAGTCTATAGAGAAGATAGAAAAAGGCTAAACATTTCAATGTTAACAATACTATAGGCTGGGTGCGGTGGCTTACTCCTGTAATCCTAGAACTTTGGGAGTCTGAGGCGGTCAGATCGCCTGTGGTCAGGAGTTCGAGACCAGCCTGGCCAACATGGTGAAGCCCTGTCTCTACTAAAAATACAAATATTAGCCAGGCATGGTGGTGTGCTCATATAATCCTGGCTCCTAGGGAGGCTGAGGCTTGAACCTGGGAGGCGGAGGTTGCAGTGAGACAAGATCACACTATTGCACTCTGCCCTGGGTGACAGAGGGAGACTCGGTCTCAAAAATAAATAAATAAATACACACATACACACACACACACACACACACACACACGACTTAAAATTCCATATAAAAGGGAAGACTCCATAATGGAGACATTATTTCATTTTATCAATTTTGAAAAGATTAGAAAATATTAGTGTTGTTACAGGTTCAATAAATATATCATTCTCGTGTCACTAGAGGAAATTGAAATTATTTTAACCATTCCAGAGGACATTTGGTAAAGGCTATTGTGATGTAGAGGTTTGATATTTGTTTTATATTTAATTCTTCCTCCTGGAATTTGGGAACATTTTCTCCAGGTTGTAATCTGCACTATAGATTTAATATTGACCTTTTTCATTTCTAACTTTCATGAGCATGTATCTAGCATCCCAAAGTATAGAACTCTGAAGGGCAAAAAACATAATACTTAATTTTATGTCCACAAAAGCTAGAAACTAGTTTCAAATCACATATTGCAAATAACTCTATTTTGATGCTAATATTTTAGACACATAATTTATGTAAACTTGATATTTCATTCCATCATCTTAAATAATTCATCCACAAAATAATTTATTACCTGAGACAAAAATCACATATATTGAGTGATTTGGGATAAGTGCCATTCACATAATAAAATTAGATAAACCACTATTTTATTTTATGTGATATTTATGTGAACATAATAAAAAATTTAGTATTGAAGATTAGAAAAATAAGTTATTTTATTTTTAATTATGATGTGTAAGACATTTCTACTGAATGACTTTTATATATTTTATTGTTTAATTTTCTAACAGGTAGATTTAGTTATCATAATGCTTTGGATAGGGGAAGTAAAGTTTGGAGAGTTTGTGTAACTTGTCCTTATTACATGGCTTGCGGAGGTGGAAATGAATGTAAACCTGACCATCTTATTCTCAATTGTGTATCATGAGCTCAACCAAATGGCAATACTATTACTCTGGCTCTGGGGAATTTAGTGGATAACTCTTCCGTAGAGAGGGAGGAAACGGGTTGTGGGAATGGGATGACATATTAGTGGAGGCATTTGCTGAGCATGTTTGTTCCAGGCACCATGTCATGTGCTTTATGTATATTAGCTTCATGAATTCTCATAACTACCTGACAAGCTGTGATTTCTTATTATACCAATTTGAGAAATGAGAAACTACAAATGAAAAAGATTACGAAGTTTTTCTAAGGTCACACGGGTAGATTTGAAGCTAGGCTTTGAACTATGATGGTCATCAGAGCCTATGTACCTTAACTGCAGGTTAATCTGCATCAGAGGAAGAAAAATGTGAGCTAGGTGTTAAATAATAAGAAACAATAAAATAGGAACAGTAACTCCTTGAGAAGAAAATAATATTGTTTAGTGATAGAAATATAATTAAGCATATATTAATCATTTCAACAAATGTAAATTCATTTACATTAAAATAGTATCGTAAAACTTTTCTAAAGTACCTATGCAAAAGTCAAATAATCCCTAAAATTTCTCCCCTTCCAAATGAGGGTAAATATTGACTAAAACAAAACATGTTTATCTTATTTGATTAATATTTTTAACTTACTCAATATGTGCTTTTTGTTATTTGTCGGTCTAGAAAATGATAATTATATTTTATGTACTCTGTTAAGCCTCTATATCTGTGCTGTCCAATACAGTGGCCACTAGTCACATATGACTATAAAACATTTGAAATGTAATTACTGAACTTGAGACAGGTATTTTTAAATTTTATGTTGCTTTAATACATTGAAATGTGAAAAAAGAAGGAATGTTTTTCCTTCAAACATAACTAGAGTTTTGGTAAGACTACTACTTACTTTATCCATTGCATCACATAAATATTATTGTTGTTTTGCAGTGTACATTTGGCTACCTGTATCATTTTTTGTATTACACATGAACACACAGCTAATCTAGTTGGTATCAACAGATTGATTCATTTAAATGATTATTTAATATTGTAATATGTTTAATTGAATATCTTATGCAGACAGTTATAGTGATACTAATGATACTTAGGTAAATCAAAATTAGTAGTAAAATTGACGTACTTAGTGTTATTTTAATTATACTATAATTGAATTATTTGAACAATTACAATTAATTTAGCATAATGATGCAATACTGATGCAGAATCAAGTGGAAATGCTGAGACTGGCAGATCCAACTGGAAAAAAATAAATGAAAAAGACTCAGTAAGAGGTATGTTATAGATTTCATAATAAATAGCAGTTTGGTTTGCTACAGAACAAAATGTAAAAGCTGTTTTTTAATGAGAAAAAGAATAGCAATGAAGTAAACAATTGGAGTAATTTTCAGCAAATAGGGAATTTGATATATTTTCTCTTAATAATAAAAAAGAATCAGTGAAATTATTCAAAATAAATAAAAATTAAATTTGTAACAAAATATTTTAAATGGTTATTAACAGGATCTGATCTTTCAACTCTGGCCAACTACAAAATGGCTTAGATTCTTGCGTGAGTGCATGCACACAGAGTACCTATGCAAATACACACGTTTTTAGGTGAAGAGATAGCAACTTATTACTTTATAAGTTTCTTAAAACAAAATTTTAAGTAAAAGAGTAAAATTGAGGTTTTTTTAAGAAGTGAAAGATCTACAATTAAGCCATCAATAACATTTGCTTATGAGTTAAAATCTTTCCTAACATATAAAGATCAATTGCTCCAACAATTTAAAATATTGCAAATATCTAATGAGTCATACTATATAAGAGACATGACTCAATGAATATTTTGGTTGTATTTTGTCTTAGAGGACTTACAAATATTGGTGAAATGTTAATTTGCAGACTAAAACTCAAATTTGTAGAATTTTCTACACCTAACAAAGAAGTATTTTACCTGGATTTGAAAAATAAATTAATTCCATTATGAAGGACAGTATCCTAGTTATGTTAAGAATAATCCAAATTTATTGGAATTTTGTAACAAGAGATGGATATTTCTTTTATTGCTTAATTCTACCATGTGATAGATGTTAAAATGTTGGTGCTCAGTTTTCTTTTTTTTTTTTTTTTATTTTTACACTAGAGTTTATTGTAGCATTATTTGCCATAGCCAAAAGGCAAGGACAGCCCATGTCCATCAACAAATGAATGGATAAACAAAATATGATAGATATATAATAGAATATTATTCATCCAATAAAGGGAATGAAGTTCTGATACATGCAACGTGGGTGAAACTTGGAAACGTGAGGCTAAGTGAAATAAGCCAGACATAAAAAGACAAATGTTGTGTGATTCCACTGATATGAAATATCTAGAATAGGCAAATTTGTGAAGACAGAACAAAGATAAGTATTTACCAAAGACTGGGGAAAGGAAGTAATGGTGAGTAACTGTTTAACGGGTACTTTATTTTGGCTTGTGATAAATAGGATGGTTGTGCAACACTGTGAATGTACTTAATGCTACTGAATTATATACTTAAAATTGTTGAAATTTTAACACAATAAAAAAATTAAAATATATATCTGAGAATTATTCATTGTTATTTAGAAGTTCTTTGCTCAACTGCCAAATATTAAGGTTTTCCGAATATATTTTTGTTGCTGATGTTTAATTTAGTCCTATTTTGCTCAGTATACAAACCCTCTATGATTTAAATCATTTTATACTTATTGAGAATTATTTTATGGTCCAGTATTTGATCTATCTTGATTAATGTTCCACAGACACTTAAAAAAGTAGATCTGATTATTGTCACATTTACTGTTGATGTCTGTTTCACACATTTTGAAGTTTCATTAGGCTCACCCATTTAAGATTGTTAATTTTATGAACTGGCCTATTTTGATTATGACTTGACCCCTTTATCTTTGGCAGTACTCCTGTTTGGAAGACCACTTTATCTAAGATTAATATGGGCACACCAATTCTTTTAGGATTAGCATTTGTATGACACATTTATATCCACACTTTTGCCTACGTGTTTTTTCTATATCTAAAATATGTTTCTTGTGAACAGAATAGGGTTGGGCCCTTGACAAAATTCAACAACCCTTCATGCTAAAAACTCTCAATAAATTAGGTATTGATGGGATGTATCTCAAAATAATAAGAGCTATCTATGACAAACCCACAGCCAATATCATACTGAATGGGCAAAAACTGGAAGCATTCCCTTTGAAAGCTGGCACAAGACAGGCATGCCCTCTCTCACCACTCCTATTCAACATAGTGTTGGAAGTTCTGGCCAGGGCAATTAGGCAGGAGAAGGAAATAAAGGGTATTCAATTAGGAAAAGAGGAAGTCAAATTGTCTCTGTTTGCAGATGACATGATTGTATATCTAGAAAACCCCATTGTCTCAGCCCAAAATCTCCTTAAGCTGATAAGCAACTTCAGCAAAGTCTCAGGATACAAAATCAATGTACAAAAATCACAAGCATTCTTATACACCAATAACAGACAAACAGAGAGCCAAGTCATGAGTGAACTCCCATTCACAATTGCTTCAAAGAGAATAAAATACCTAGGAATCCAACTTACAAGGGACGTGAAGGACCTCTTCAAGGAGAACTACAAACCACTGCTCAATGAAATAAAAGAGGATATGAACAAATGGAAGAACACTCCAGGCTCATGGGTAGGAAGAATCAATGTCATGAAAATGGCCATACTGCCCAAGGTAATTTATAGATTCAGTGCCATCCCCCTCAAGCTACCAATGACTTTCTTCACAGAATTGGAAAAAACTACTTTAAAGTTCATATGGAACCAAAAAAGAGACCGCATCGCCAAGTCAATCCTAAGGCAAAAGAACAAAGCTGGCATCACGCTACCTGACTTCAAACTATACTACAAGGCTACAGTAACCAAAACAGCATGGTACTGGTACCAAAACAGAGATATAGATCAATGGAACAGAACAGAGCCCTCAGAAATAACGCCACATATCTACCACTATCAGATCTTTGACAAACCTGAGAAAAACAAGCAATGGGGAAAGGATTCCCTATTTAACAAATGGTGCTGGGAAAACTGGCTAGCCATATGTAGAAAGCTGAAACTGGATCCTTTCCTTACACCTTATACAAAAATTAATTCAAGATGGAATAAAGACTTAAATGTTAGACCTAAAACCATAAAAACCCTAGAAGAAAACCTAGGCATTATCATTCAGGACATAGGCATGGGCAAGGACTTCATGTCTAAAACACCAAAAGCAAGGACAACAAAAGCCAAAATTGACAAATGGGATCTAAATAAACTCAAGAGCTTCTGCACAGCAAAAGAAACTACCATCAGAGTGAACAGGCAACCTACAAAATGGGAGAAAATTTTCACAACCTACTCATCTGACAAAGGGCTAATATCCAGAATCTACAATGAACTCAAACAAATTTACAAGAAAAAACAAACAACCCCATCAAAAAAATGGGCAAAGGATATGAACAGACACTTCTCAAAAGAAGACATTTATGCAGCCAAAAGACACAGGAAAAAATGTTCATCATCACTGGCCATCAGAGAAATGCAAATCAAAACCACAATGAGATACCATCTCACACAAGTTAGAATGGCGATCATTAAAAAGTCAGGAAACAACAGGTGCTGGAGAGGATGTGGAGAAATAGGAACACTTTTACACTGTTGGTGGGACTGTAAACTAGTTCAAACATTGTGGAAGTCAGTGTGGCGATTCCTCAGGGATCTAGAACTAGAAATACCATTTGACCCAGCCATCCCATTACTGGGTATATACCCAAAGGACTATAAATCATGCTGCTATAAAGACACATGCACACATATGTTTATTGTGGCACTATTCACAATAGGAAACACTTGGAACCAACCCAAATGTCCAACAATGATAGACTGGATTAAGAAAATGTGGCATATATACACCATGGAATACTATGCAGCCATAAAAAAGGATGAGTTCATGTCCTTTGTAGGGATATGGATGAAATTGGAAATCATCATTCTCAGTAAACTATCGCAGGGACAAAAAACCAAACACCGCATGTTCTCACTCATAGATGGGAATTGAACAATGAGAACACATGGACACAGGAAGGGGAACATCACACTCTGGGGACTGTTGTGGGGTGGGGGGAGGGGGGAGGGATAGCATTAGGAGATATACCTAATGCTAAATGATGAGTTAATAGGTGCAGTGCACCAGCATGGCACATGTATACATATGTAACTAACCTGCACGTTGTGCACATATACCCTAAAACTTAAAGTATAATAATAATAAAAAAAAAAGAAAGAAAAATTAGCTGGGCATGGTGCCAAGTGCCTGCAGTCCTAGCTACTCAGAAGGCTGAGGCAAGAGGATCCTTTGAGCCTAGGAGTTTGAGGTTACAACGAGCTATGATCATGCTACTGCAGCCCAGCCTGTGTGACAGAGCCAGACCCTGTTTCTAATACATAAATGAATATAGAAGGACTGGATATCTCAATTTCAAAGTTCAGATTACTTATGAGATTAAAAAAATAAATAAACAAGACCCAACCCTATGGTGCTCAGTTTTCTGAGGCAGAGCCTAGGAAAGTGTCATGACTACCAATAAGCCAATGCTTGTTGGTTGAACTATGGAAATGTTTTAAAACAAATTACTGTGCTCTTGTTTTCATTTCAAGATTCCTATTACAACAAAAGAAATTATTGCCAAATATTCAATAATCATAGACACAAAGATAATACCAGCATTATTTACATTCTCTCATTGGTATCACCCTATATATAATAAAGCTAAATTTGGCACTCCAAGGAAAGGAAAAGCTCATCTGCCACCTAGCTAGATTGTTATGAGAATTTATGTTGACATTCAAATATTCCATATACAAACCAAATAATAAAGATTTTATACATTTTCTACCATAAATCTATATGCAGAAGATTTAAATGGTTACCAAATAGTGTTACATAAATTGACTAAGAAAGCTATAGAAAAAATTTGAAGAACATTTATTGATTTCAATATATTTAGAATTGTTTTTCAACTTACTCAATATCCTTTGAATTCAATGATAATAATACTGAGTTGACACAAGTGTTAGTGATATTACTTGGACAGACAGTTTTGAAACTAATATACATTCACTTCATGATGAAATAAAATATTCTGAAATAGATGATAATATTTTGAATATATTTTTTAATGAAATATATCATTTAAATTTATTTTACAAATCTCTTTAGTTTTTCAAAGTTGTTACTGGAAAATTTTTATAAATGATTGTGGCTTGCATTATATTTATATTGAATGGCACTACTGTACATCAGCTAAGGGGATTCTGATTGTTTGTCTGGCATTGCCAATGAATAGATTTTTTATTTCTCTTTAATAATATTTGACTAGAAAATCAGACAAAATTATGCAGATTCCTTTTGTATACCACTGTTTTTAAATATTCAAAAAGCAAGGATAGTCATTACGTAACTCTGGTTCAATATCTTGAACTCATAACTCATAACTCAAAGTCTTGAATAGTCATTCTTTGGACTTTTCCAAAGTACAGCACACAAAATTACTTTGCAAGCTGAACAATACGATGCATCATGGAGTTGGAAAAACCCTATGTTTATTTATATGTAGAATTTCTATAATTACTTAAAGTCATCTTCATTAAGTTGTCTGATTCTCTTGTGGATCAGTTTTCACATTTAAAATTTTTGTAAACCTTTTTACTTAATTCCTTTATCTATATCTGTTTTCTGTATTGTGGGTTTTCCTTCCCATTTTTCCCTCTTTTTACCTGATTAAAAGCTCTCTAAATATTTTGTTTTTAGAACTCAGTTAAATTGTGCTTATGTGATGACTAGGAAATATAGCAAGGGACCATTTTGTAAATGTACTAATGGCTACATGTTTGCCTAAATTGTCAAGTGGACTAAATATATACAACTACTTGCTTTGTGAAACTCATAGGAACTCTCAGGGTGCTACACAGAACCCAATATCACTCTATTTCCTTCTTTTCAGTTTTGTGGAAAAAGTGTTTGAAGCAGTAACAAAGCTCCCTCTCTCTTTGTATGTATAATGCTATGTTTCCACTGTGCAATGAGAGAATACATTGGGGAAAACCATTTTACTAGACTATATTTTTCTTAGTTACAGATAAAATAGTTCCTTTTCACACTTTAAGTCTTAAAAGACACCATGTTTATGTTTCTTTTATAACAGTGCAACTTTTCTACTGACCAGGTCATGGGCCACAGCCCTCTAGTTTGCTACATTAAGCAGTTTTTCATAGATAAAGACTGGGAACTTGAAACCACCTTGAAAGTATGTTTACCTTTTATTGAGCTCACTTACTGCCCCCTGCCTGCTTTTCTTTCTTTCTTTCCTTTCTTTCTTCCTTCCTTCCTTCCTTCCTTCCTTCCTTCGTTCCTTCCTTCTTTCCTTCCTTCCTTCCTTCCTTCTTTCACTGACTTTCAAGTCAGGTGTCAATTTTTAACAGGTCTTGTACTTTGTAATATTGCAATTTGCCCTGAGTGTGTAGAAAGGTTACAATGTAAGGTCACTGATCTTGCTTTCAATTGTCTTCAGCTCATAAGTAGCCCCTTTGGCCAATATTTGTTTGCACACATACATATGCATTGCAAACACAAGCACACACACAATTTATCCAATGCAGATCCTCCTAGGTCCTGTTGTTGATTTCCAATTGTGAATATAGTCATGTTCTTCATTTTAAAACATGCTTTGCAAAACCAAGATGACACATGGGAATTTTAGGAAGATATCCTGCAGGAGGTTCCTTGACATTTTCTTTTCGAAGCCTTGGGGATGCATTAAATGACATTCATAAACTATTTCTGAAAACAAAGTTCTATTTTGAGAGCCACCAAATGACTTCCTTCAAATAGTTTCATTTAATAAGAGTATGCAAATTTTAATTATGTTTCTAAGGAGACTGTGCCTAGAGTTCTGAGAAAAATGACAAGTATAGCAGTATTTGCATTTACATAGTATTTGCTTATCAAGCTAAAATATTTGAATAAATACCATTATGTATGCCTAGATAAATTCCTGAAAGGAAGCATCTGAGTAACATGACCAGAGGGTTAATTTTATCTGTTTATTCTTTTTATTTTTTAAGGGGAGATTTTGTTTACTTTATGGATCCTAGAAAATGAGTACATCTGCCTATCAAGAAAGAAGAAAAGTAAATTTATGTATCAAATATCATAAAGTAATAGAAAATATTACCTGTTAATACTTTGCAACTAAAAGTTATAATGAAGATCATTATACAATCATAAAACTATCTCCATTTTTTACATAATGAGTCTGTTTGGAATTCATTTTAGTTCTGCACCATTCCCTGGCAGATCATCATGCTATAAATTTGTGATTTATTGTATTATTTCATTAATATCATTACCATATTGCTGCAAATAGAGAAGAATCACTGCACAGTCCTCTTCCTGCTATAATTTGGATAATCTCTTTATTTCAATCACCTATCCCTGTGACTATATAAACATTTTGGACCAAGTTGGATATTATTTTCTCAAATATATAAAGGAAAAATCATTTAATTATGAATACTACCATAATCCCCATTACGAATAAAGATATACTGATAAATCATAAAATGACATACCAAAAAAGCAACTATCAATAAAACATTGGTTTCTGGTTTGATAACTTTGCTTTCCCTCTCTTTCATTGCATTAACTCTAATTTTAAATTTGGGTGCAAATCAATGTTACTGATTGAATGTTTTTTTGAAAATGTCTCATATATTCCTGAGTTTTATTTCTTCTTGCTCCTGGAAGAAAACAGACTAGAGAATAAAATATGACAGTTGTTTGGGGGGCATATTTAGTCACTAAAACATAACTAATTTCAAAGCAAAAAGATATTACATAAAATATGTATGCATCTCTATATAACTAATAACTTTGTATCCTAAGTACCTAAAAAATAGTGATGATAATTTTTGCAGAAAGTGGAAGGCAGGAACGGTTATGGAAGATTGAAATGAAAAAAGTATTTTTTTAAATAATGACTCAGAGAATATAGCATGGATTATAACATAGATATTATAGAATACAATCATAAAGGAAGGTTTTGTGAACACCTAGAAACATTGGAGAGCATTTTTTAAATTGGTTAGAATGTGTCGGGAGATTGTTGGCAATTGTAAATTGGAAAAGTTACTTCCTCAGCCCCAGATATGATCTAATACTTAAAATGACACCTGGTGGGAAGTCATTGCATGTAATAACAAATATTACCTCATACTTTTTGCAGGTAGATTCAGTGACATAAAGGCTAACATTACTGGAGAGTGTGCTGGTAATGAGAATGTTTTGGTACTTTTGCTTTTTTGCTGCTGGGTCTTAGACACCATGATCAGAGATGTAGAAAATGCCTTGGACTATAAAATTATACAAATAAAATCTCCAAACGAATGATAATGTTATGGAATCTTTGGGGTGTTGCTTTTCTCGGAAACTTGTGGCTGGTGGCGCCTTGCCCTAGTTTTGCTTAGGTGTGCTGGGCTTGTTCCATCCACTCGGCCTGGCAGTCTGTGCTCAGCTCACACTAGCAGCCTGGATCCCGTGCCTCTAAGGCAGACTGCGAAACAGGTGTGGAGTGGACAGAGCTGTGTGAGCAAGCGTGGGGTCCGGCTACTGCGCAGTCAAAAATGCCAGCTGCTGCCCCAGGGTGGGCAGCCCCACGTGCTGGCATGGTTGCTGGCTCTCTGCAAGGCTGCGGCTGGATGTGACGCATCACAAGCAGCTTCCCTGGCTGGCACTGGGGAATGCAGTGGTGCCCGGAAGCTTGGAGATGCCGGGAACCACAGGGCCCTAAAGAGGGAGTCAGAGCCCTGTCTCAGGGATCTCCCTGGTCTGGGCACCCCAAAGGGCCGCAGCTCTTCTCTCCTTCTCTTCTCCTCCAAACAACAAGGGGTCAACAAGGGGCATGTTAGCCTCGCCATTCATTGGGTCCCAAGTGCTTGTTCTGCGACCAGGAAGAATGAGGTATGTAGACAAGTGAAGGCCGAGCAAGATGAAGAGGAGCTTTATTGAGCAATGTGACCGCTTAGAGAAGACACACACTGGCCAGCTCTTCTCTGCAGCCAGGGTATCCCGATGAGTGTTTAGCTCCTAGCAGAGACGGTAGCTCCCCGTTAGGCAGGTCGTCCCAATAAGTGTTCAGTTCTCAGAAGAGAGGGTAGCTCCTCTCTCCAGCTGTTCTTCCCGACAAGTGTTCAGCTATCAGCAGAGAGGGTAGCTCCTCTACGTAGCTGGTCGTTCCATTCTCTGGAGCTCATGGCAGAGAGGAGGCCCTGGAGTGAGTGGCTCCTCCATGCAGGCAGGTTGTCCCATCCTCTGCGGCTCTCAGCGTGGGGGGTAGCTCCTCTCCTCCTCTCCGCAGCTGGTTGTCCTGTTGTCTCTCTGTCCTTTGCTCTGCTTTGTCTCAGCCTGGGACTCTTCTGGCCCTCAGAAGGGAGGAAGTGTCTGCCAATTGGTCCATGGGTAGCCATGGGCAGGCGGAAGAAGGCACCACGAGTCTGCCATTCCAGTCCATAGAACTGGCAGCCGGGCCCCCAGCCTTCAGGCCCCCCTGGCCTGGAGGTGGGGCCTCTGGGGACCTGTCCCCTCTGCTGCCCAGGAGGCCATCTGCCTCTTGCTGCCCCATGGGGCCCAGGCTGCTTGCTCCAAAGGGTACCTGCAGGCCAGTGCTGAGCTGCCCTCAGCTCCCACCTCGGCTGAGGCCCCAACCCTGCTCCAAGATCAGAGCGGGCGCCAGGCGCAGGAAGAGGCCAGGCAGCAGAAGCATACACTTCTGAGCTTGCAAGGGCAAGGGGGGGCCTTCCTGAGCCCCTAAGAGTGCAGAGAGGCTCGGGTCCACAGCCGCAAATTGGGCAGCTGCAGCTACCCCCAGGGGGGTTGGAGCTCCTGCCTGCTCCCGGCTCCCGCAGGCTCCGTGGCACGTGCAGCCCCGGCAGTGTCCCCTCGCAGCCTGGGGCAAGGGCTTAAGGTCCTCTCTGGGCCTAGGCCAGCAGGGCAGGAGCAACGTCCCCCCATGGCTCCGGTATTCAGGGGCGGCCCTGTGCAGAGCCTCCTCCCAAGGTGCAGGAACCCAGCACCCTTGGCGGGAGGGGTGCAGTGACTATGCAGCAGGTGGGGTCCCAAGTGGGTGCTGCTCTCACTTCCCACCCCGGTCCCTGAATCACAGACCCAGCTACGCCTCCTACTGGAGTAGCGAAGTGGGGCCAAGGTCTCCAGCTGCGGAGGCTCTGGGCCTGGGGGCAGGTCCCACCCAGCCATGGAAGTGTTGGGGTGGCACAGTTGGCTGCCTCGGGGACGCGGGGCATCGGGGACCCATCAGTGCCATTGCTGCTCCTGCAGCCGCCCCTGCCGCCACCTCCCAGGCCTCCCCCACTCCAGATGGCCCACCGCTGCCATCAATAACACAGTGGAAAGATTACATATTTTATAACCCAAATTTTGGAATTTAACAGGTTACCTATAACAAATAATATGGTATGTACATTAGAACTGGCAGCCAGGTCCCCAGCCTTCAGGCCCCCCGCTGGACTGAAAGTGGGGCCTCTGGGGACCTGCCCACTCTGCTCAGGAGGCCATCTGCCTCTTGCTGCCCCATGGGGCCCAGGCTGCTTGCTCCTAAGGGTACCTGCAGGCCAGTGCCGAGCTGCCCTCAGCCCCTGCCTCAGCTGAGGCCCCAACCTTGCTCCAAAATATGGTATCTATATTAGATACCATACTACTTGTTAGCCACTATAGATTTTAGTTTTCAAGAAGCTAAATGTGAGTAAACAGCATGATGTGACCCCAATAAAAATGAATGGTTATTTGGTCTACTTTAACGTAATATTGAGAGTCAGGAAATATTATAATGATCTGGGTTGAATTACATTAAATTCGTTGAATTACACTGAATTTTGAGGACTTCACTTTAAAGGTAACATATACAAACTGGAAAGCATTTATATGGCTTTTAGAATAGTGAAGAGGTACAAAATATTTGCCAAGAAATATTGAAAAGAATGAAAGTAACTAACTTAAAGGAGAAAGAAACATTATTTTCCCTTAGTGAAAGAAGAAGTCATAGCTCAAGGAGGTGAGGCAGCAGTGAGACCTGGTTGGGAGGTTAGGGGATTTGTCCTGAAGTTGCCTTGGCATAAGAAATGCTAGAGAAATATACATATATATGTATTATATATACAATATATATAAGTTATATATATAATATATGTATATATAATATATTTTATACATATATTAAATCTAACCATATTAATAATTACATTAAGTGTTAATGGTCTAGATTCCTCAGTTAAAAGGCAGACCTTGACAGAATGGATAAAAATTCAAGACTATTCTATATATTATTAGGAAGGTATTCACTTTAAACTTGAAGAACAGACACATTGAAATAAATGGATAGAAAAAGATTTATTATAAAAACTACAAATATAATTAGGTTGGAGTAAATATTTTAGTATCCAATAAAAGAGACTTAAAGACAAAGGGTTTCAACAGACTGAAAAAGAAGCACATTTATAAAAGAAATAATACACGAGCAAGACATAACACATATAGCTGAATAAATCTAATAATAAAGCCTCAAAATACATAAAACAAAAATTTATAGAATTAAAAACAGAAATACATAAACCCATAATTTTAGTACATTTGACATTCTTCTCTCCAAATGTGTCAGATAAACTAGTAAAAATGTAATATGCTGGAAGAGCTGAACAACAGTATCAAACATTTTACCCAGCTGATATTCATAGGAAACTACTTCAAATGACTGCAAAAAGAAAGAATTTATTTTTGTTTCAAGTGTACATGCAATTCACCAAAATAGAGCATTTCCTGGTGCAAAAAACAATCCTCAAGAAAAACCTAGCGGTTAAAGTATTTCAGAGTATATTTTCTGATCTTAACATAATTAACAAATATATAATACAATATTTATGAAAATTACAATATGTGAATATTAAACATCACACTTCTAAATAA
This sequence comes from Pongo pygmaeus, assembly GCF_028885625.2. Taxonomy (NCBI): domain Eukaryota; kingdom Metazoa; phylum Chordata; class Mammalia; order Primates; family Hominidae; genus Pongo; species Pongo pygmaeus. The sequence continues at coordinate 92,310,309 of NC_072384.2, forward strand.
TTCCTGAGTTAAATACCAAATGACAAGGGTGATTAATTTTGAATTGAATGGTAATAAAAATACAACATATAAACATTTGAGGGTGCAGCTATAACATTTCTTAGAGAGAAAGATATATATTTGAATGCTTATGTTAAAATAACATGCAAAGTCAATGAACTAAGTTTATTTATTGAAAGAAATAGAAAAAAGTAGATTAAAAAAAACCAAAGCTAAGACAAGGGAAACAATTATTAAGAGTAGAAATCAATAAAATAAAATAAAATAAAACAGAGGAAAAAAACAGTTGGTTTTGTGAAAAGGTCAATGTAACTGACAAACTTGTAGCTATATTGAACACAACAAAAAGAGAGAGCATAAGTCACCAATACATGGATGAGAAAAAGATTTCACCAATGGATCCTACAGACATTAACCAAATAATGAAAAGAGAGTATGGGCAAGTTTATGCCAACAAATTTGATGACTTCAACGATATAAATAAATTTCTTGAAAAATAACTTACCAAAATTGATACAAGAATAAACACCAAATCTGTATAGCCCTATTGCTAATAAAGACATTCACTTTGTTACTAAAACCCTTCTCCAAAAGAAAGGTCAGACCTAGGTGGTTACTTTGGTGAATTCTATCAAACATCATAGAGAAATAACATTAATCTTACAGAAACCTTTTAGAAAACAGAGGAGGTATATTCACTGTCTAATTTAGTTTAGGTAGAGTTATGGTGCCAGCATAACCTATAATACCAAACATGACTAAAAAATTACAAAAGAGGAAATTATAAATTGATATTCGTCATGAAAACAACTGCAAATAACCTTAGTAAGATATTAGGAAGCTAAATTCAACAGTGAAATACATAATTACCAAGTGTATTTTATCCTGGGAATGTATGTTTAGTATTAACATCATTTACCATATTGATAGAATAAAAGAGAAAAATAAAAGAATTTCAATAGGTGTAACAAACATATTTTAAAATGTCAACATACATCTATAATGAAAACTCTGAGCAAACTATAAGTGGTAGCAAATTTCCTCAAGTTGATAGTGTGCATGCAAGAAAAAAAATTTAAGGCTAACAATATATTTGATGGTGAAAAGATTTAATTGTTCCCATGACATTGGGAACCAAGAAACAATGCTGGTTCAGGATGGCCTAGTTTTATATATAGGGAATAAAATTCATATAGGAAAGCCTAAAAGTATCTCTGTCTTCAGACAAATGTGACTGTTTATGTGGGAAATCCTAGACAATCTGCAAAACAATTTTTAGTAAACAATTAAAAACACAATTAAAAAAAATCAGCTTACAGTAGTAGTTCCCAAACATCTAAAACACTCAGGAATAAATCTAACAAAACATGTCCAAAATATTCACACTGGTAACTGTGAAAAATTGCAGAGAGCAACTAATGACCTAAGCAAAAGGGGAGATGTACCATACATATGGATTGGAAGACCCAATATTGTCAAGATGAAAAATTTGGCCAAAATGATCTATAGATTCAGTGCAATCTCAGTTAAAATTACAGCAGTACTTGTTTTCTAGAAATTGAAAAGCTGATTCTAAAAATTATATAAGAATGCAACATGTCTTTAATACTAATGCAATTTTTACAAAGAGGAGCAAATTTGTGGGTCTTATCCTATCTGATTTTAGGTTTCATATTTATATTTAGATAGAAATGTAGATAGACTCAAACATATATGGTATATTAATTTTTGATAAAGGCAATTAACTTGGGAAAGAAAAATCTTCAAAATGAATGATGGAGATTGAACTCAATAGCTAGGCAGGAACAAAATGAACATCCATCCTTACCTCACAGCATATAATGTTAAATCAAAATGGATAACATATCTAAACATAAAACCTAGAATTGTAAAAATTCTAGAAGATAACATAGGAGAAAAATTTTGTGACTTTCATCAGAGTCACAACATGTTGTATTTTGGTCAAAACAAGGAAAGAAAAATTGATAACCTGGACATGATTCAAATTTTCAAACTTTGCTTTTCAAGCCACTACTAAGAAGACAGAAAGACTGCAACACACTTGAAGAAAATATTCACTACACATAAATTAAAGGACATGTAATATGAATGTATAAAAAACTTACATCTCAATAATAAAACTAAGAACCCAATTAACAAATGGAGAAGCAATTTGAATAGACACTTCATAGGATATATTCATAGCAAATAAACATATAAAATGATGCCCACTATCACCACTCAGAGAAATGCAAGTTAAAACAATGAGATATCTCACTAAAATTAAAATGTGTCTGAGTTCATTGTAGATTCTGGATATTAGCCCTTTGTCAAATGAGTAGATTGCAAAAATTTTCTCCCATTCTGTAGGTTGCCTGTTCATTCTGATGGTAGTTTCTTTTGCTGTGCAGAAGCTCTTTAGTTTAATTAGATTCCATTTGTCAATTTTGGCTTTTGTTGCCATTGCTTTTGGTGTTTTAGACATGAAGTCCTTGCCCATGCCTATGTCCTGAATGGTATTGCCTAAGTTTTCTTCTAGTGTTTTTATGGTTTTAGGTCTAACATTTAAGTCTTTAATCCATCTTGAATTAATTTTACAAGAAATTCAAGAATAAAACAACCCCATCAAAAAGTTGGTGAAGGATATGAACAGACACTTCTCAAAAGAAGGCATTTATGCAGCCAAAAGACACATGAAAAAATGCTCATCATCACTGGCCATCAGAGAAATGCAAATCAAAACCACAATGAGATACCATCTCACACAAGTTAGAACGGTGATCATTAAAAAGTCAGGAAACAACAGGTGCTGGAGAGGATGTGGAGAAATAGGAACACTTTTACACTGTTGGTGGGACTGTAAACTAGTTCAAACATTGTGGAAGTCAGTGTGGCGATTCCTCAGGGATCTAGAACGAGAAATACCGTTTGACCCAGCCATCCCATTACTGGGTATATACCCAAAGGATTATAAAACATGCTGCTATAAAGACACAAGCACATGTATGTTTATTGCGGCACTATTCACAATAGCAAAGACTTGGAACCAACCCAAATGTCCAACAAAGATAGACTGGATTAAGAAAATGTGGCACATATACACCATGGAATACTATGCAGCTATAAAAAATGATGAGTTCATGTCCTTTGTAGGGACATGGATGAAGCTGGAAACCATCATTCTCAGCAAACTGTCTCAAGAACAAAAAACCAAACACTGCATGTTCTCACTCATAGGTGGGAATTGAACAACGAGAACACAAGGACACAGGAAGGGGAACATCACACATCGGGGCCTGTTGTGGGGTTGGGGGATGGGGGAGGGATAGCATTAGGAGATATGCCCAATGTTAAATGACGAGTTAATGAGTGCAGCATGCCAACATGGCACATGTATACATATGTAACAAACCTGCAAGTTGTGCACATGTACCCTAAAACTTAAAGTATAATAAAAAAAATTATAATGTGTCATATAATAAGACACACCCATTGGATTGGCTAACAGCTGATCATACCAAGTGTTAGAGTACAAACCAACTGGAACGGTCATACACTGGTGATGGAATTGTAAAATGGCACAGCTGCTTTAGAAAACTGATTTACAACATTAAAAAAAAGATATTTCAAACTAACCAGCCATTCTATGCATATATATATTACAGAATAAAACAAAGAATAAAACAAAAAGTCCATATAAAAATTGTAATAATCGAAACCTGAAAATAACCCAAATATTCATCAACAGATAAATGGATAAACAGATTATGTCATATCTTATAATCAAATGCTACTTAACAGTATAAAGGAAGTTAATATTGGTATATAACAATCGCATCAGGTGAACTCAATATTACTATACTGAGTGAATAAATTGAGTCTAAAAAAGTATACATGCTACATGTTTCCATCAAAATACGTTTGCTTCCTTGTTTTTTGAGATGAGTCTCGCTCTGTCATCCAGGCTGGAGTGCAGTGGTGCCATTTCGGCTCACTGCAGCCTCCACCTCCGGAGTTCAAGCGATTCTTCTGCCCCAACGTCTCAAGTAGCTGGGATTACAGGTGTATGTCATCATATCCGGCTAATTTTTTGTATATTTTTTTAGTACAGATGGTTTCACCATGTTGGCCAGGCTGGTCTCAAACTCCTGACCTCAGGTTATCCACCTGCCTCGGCCTCCCCAAGTGCAGGGATTACAGGCGTGAGCCACTGCGCCCAGCCAACATAATTTATTTAATTCAAAGTAAACCATAATGTCAGAAAATGAAATAGTTTTGCCTGGGGGTAGGTTTGAGGGGAGGAAGGAGATTAAAGAAAGGTATGACGGGTGATGAAATTATTTTTAAAATTGTGACTGTGGTGGTTATTTCATAGGTGTATTTATATGTCCAAATTTAATAAATTATACAACTTAAATATGTGCAGTTTATGATGTTTCATTACATGTCAATATAATTGACTTTTAGGTTTAGGGCTGGGCGCAGTGGCTCATATCTATATTCTCAGCATTTTGGGAGGCTGAGGCAAGAGGATAGCTTGAGCTCTGGCAGTCAAGACCAGCCTGTGCAACATAGTGAAATCCTGTCTCTAGAAAAATAGAAGTAGAAATAATTAGCAAGGTGTGGTGGCCATACCTGTGGTCATAGATACTCAGAAGGCTGAGGCGGGAGGATTGCTTGAAACCAGAAGTTGAGGCTGCAGTGAGCCAAGATCCTGCTACTGCACTCCAGCCTGGGTGACAGAGAAAGACACTGTCTGGTGAAAAAAAAAAAAACTAAAGTTTAGAAAAATATAGCTGTAAACTTTATTGACGATACATGGAGTTAATGAATTTCTACAACAATTAACATTAGCATAATCTTTTCATAATTTTACTCTTAATATGTGATTTTTCCAATGAAACAATTTAATTATTATTTCATTTATATTAATTTTATTTGTATTTAGGTATAATGTACAATTTATTTGTAGACTCTAAGCCTAAAAAATACTACAATATCTAAATCTTTTTTCTTTCCCTCCTTCATGCTTCTATTTTCTCTTCCTTCCTTCTACTCACTCTATCTCAAGATGATTTTAAGTTAAACTGATTAATATTCTGAATTTAGAATATTCAACTCTTTTAACTTAAATTGATTTCTATAAATCATGCTTTTGGTTTCCTATCTAAAAAATTATTTCCCAGCTAAAGTGAAAGAAATTAAAAAAGGTAAATAAGTGGTTAGATACACCGTATTACGGGTCAAAAATTCAATATTGCTAAGGTACTCTTTAATTGAACAATAGATTCCACAGAATTCCAATCAAAATGTCAGAAGGATTTTTTTTTGGATAGAAATTGACAAACAAAAATAACTTTAAAAAATAACCTTACAACTTATGTGGATAATGATATTTTTTCACTACTTTCTCATAGAAGTGTTAGAATTTTAAGTTTTACATTTAAATCTATAATCCATCTTACTTATTTTTTGTTTATGGTTCAAGGTATAAGTTGAAGTTTACTTTTTGTTCTGACACCATTTATTGAAACTACTTTCCTTTTCCCACTGAATTACTGTTTTACTTTTATGAAAAATCGGTTGACCACAGATTTGTTTCTGGACTTTTTATTCCTTTCTACAGATTGAGTTGTCAATCTTGACATCAACTCTACATTGTCTTGATTTCTGTAGCTTTACAATAAAATCGTGAAATTAGGCAACGTAAGTTGTCCATGTAAGTTGTAACGTTCTTTTTTAAAGTTTCTTTTTTTTTTGTCAATTTCTACCAAAAAAGAAAGAAAACTTGTTGACATTTTGATTGGAATTTTGTTGAATCTATTGTTCAATTTAAGAGCACCTTAGCAATATTGAATCTTTAATCCATAATACAGTCTATCTATCCATTTGCTTACCTTCTTTAATTTCTCTCAACAATATTTTGCAGTTGTTAGTGTACTGATCTTGCACATCTTTTGTCAGATTTAACTCAAATAATTTTACAGTAAATTGTGTTATTTTTTAAAAAAAATTTCTGATTTTCATTGCTATCATATAGAAATACAATTAATTTTATATATTGATACTGATTTTTACAAACTAATTTACCTAGGCAATATTTCTCCAAGAAAAATGCAAATTCAGAAATGGGAGTGGGACAGAAAAAACATCATAAGAAATGCAAGTTCATCTCCATATAAGGACTGGAACATGAAGGTTTACAAAATTGCAATGTCAACTTGTAGTACCATCAAACTGGGTAACAACTCAAATGTCCATCATCAGGTGAACAGGTAACTAATTTGTGCTATAGCCATACAATTAATTATTAATCAGCAATAAAAATCAGTGAATCATTTCTACATGCAAAATACATGAACAAATAAAAAACTAATTACACTGTGTGAAAGAAGTCAGATTTTTAAAGGCACACATTTTACTTTTCAATTTTTATAAAATTCTAGAAAAAGCCATCTAATTTATAATGACACAAAGCAATTCAATAGTTGTGTAGGGATGGGGTTGGGGAACAGCAGGCATGAGGAAACTTTTGGGGTAATGGATATATTCAATATTTTGGCTAGGATGATGGCACACATATGCAAAATTGTGTCACATACTACAAGTTAAATATGTGAGGTTTCTTATATGTCAATAATATAGCAAAAAGGTTAAAATTGCTAAGGATATCTCAGAATTATCAGGGTTGTGAAAAATGTAAAGGGCTGTTATAAATATAAAAAGAATGCACCATTGGAGACTTGGTACTTCTCAATCATGAATATCTCAAGCCAATGAAAAAAATATAATGATGTAAATTTGGGATATCATTATAGCTTTATATTTCAGGAAACAATCACACTAATTGCATCTTTCTGATAATGCTCCCATGCTAGTAAAATATTAAAATAAAATAACACATCCAAAGAAACTAGGATAACTCATGGAAAGTAGAGGCCCAATTTCTTTATCCTTTCTTTTTTGCCATAGGTATAACGGTATTTCATATTTATTGCATTATTCAAGAAAAATATTTCCAACAATATATATGTGAGTGACTGTCTCATGCTAATTTAACTTAAACACCTCAAGGGTATCTATAATGAACTGTATTAGCCATTTGCATTTCATACTTTTAAAAATAAAGTCAAACAGATTTGCATGATAACTGTAGTGATTTTTATTTCCTAATTACTCTAATAGCATCTCTAATTGTGCCAAATTTTCTATGAAATTATTGGCAAAAATACAGACTTTTTAAAAATTACAGAAGCATTTACAATGTGATTGGCTAAAATACATAAATGTATACTAGTAAATAATAATAAAGTAAGTATTCAGGGAAGACCATATTCAGAAATATCATATATTGTACCTTCCTTCATGATATGTTTCTTTTGAATTTTTTTATAGGCAGTACATCTGAGGCATTTTAATTTTTCTATTGTAAATGATAATTATTATCAGATTGATATAAATTTTATCATTCAAATGTGCTTTTATTATTATTTTGCAGAAAATTTATCCCTTATGAATGGAAGATATGTACTATAGTCAGTGTAACATATTGCAAAACAAACAAACAAAAAAATCTGTAATTTAGGTGTTTTCATTTCTAGATAAAACGTGTCCTTATGGATAGATTTTTTTTTCTGAGAATAAAGGTTAATCATGGATTATTTTTCATGGAGATACAAAATGTGAATTTTTAGTACTAAGGCAATATGAATGTGGAGACACCGTCACAAGTCATAAACCACTGGGTATACTGACAAGTGCCTGAGAAACTAACAAAATTCTTCTTAATTTCCATAATTTTAAAGGGATAAAAATTCATTTGACTAAACATACAATATAGGGCATTTTGAGTTAGTATTTTGTATTAGTTCAACTACAATTCAAGTTAATGATTAAGAGTTTTAATATTCATGAAGAATGGAATTTTTTAACCCTAGTGGTGACCCTTCTGTGCTGGCATTTTTTTTTTTATTATTACCAGCTCTCAATTTAAAGTAGTTTCAGATAATTAGAACATCCAGATTTTTTTCCCTCTTTTCCCAGAGCTTAAGCTTTAAATTAAATTGTCATGAAATGGTTTGACACTTTTCTGAATACCCTATGGAGAGATGAATTTTATTTAATTTTTTGTGCAAAACAGACTTACTTTATAAATAATCATTATTCTGACTGAACAACATTTTACAAGCATGTTAGAAACCCAGTATAAATTGTTGAAAATAAATGACATTGAACGATTAGTGTTAAATTGATTTTTGGGGTTATTAATGTTATTTTTTCTCTGAAACAAAAACAGTAGAGAAATCCAGTTTTGACCGCTCATACGATATTGCAATTTTTGAGTAAAATATCCATAATATTAATATTTTCTAATAATCATAATTATAATGCAGTAAATATAATCTGTGATAAACATTTCTGGGGAAAGTGTAATAGATAGAGTATATCTTTTTCTCTTTATAGTTTTGAAACTGAGTGAGATAAGCATGCTACTCAAATATTCATTTTTAATATAATATAGATAATCAGAAACTCATATACTGCTCCGGCTTAAATATTTGGGAGGGCTCAACAAATTCGTTATCATCATATTCACTGAAAGTTTATATTGCAGTCACTATGTACCAGGATTTTTATAATTTGGTTAATGTGTATTGCCTCATTTATGTTATCCTAACTATTCTAGTTAGGCAATATTCCTCCAAGAAAAATGCATTCCTCATTCCTCATTCACAGATATGGAAACTGAAATTAATTATGCCAAGATTCCCACTGTTGTGGTGCAAATCCCTTGTCTCTAAAAGCCATACCCTTCAAATTGTTTCCCTTCTATTAGGTTATAAGTATAAATACTAAAAAAAGATGAATTTCTTTCTCTCTAGGAACTTAAAATAAGGTAGTTGATTCAAGTAAGCCAACAGATGTGAAAAAGAGAGCTTAATATTTTGTAACCTAGTTACATTTACAATAATATACAATAACTTAGTGTTTAAAAGTAAAGAAATGCCTGGTAGGGTAGCACAGATGACAATTAACTCTGGTATCACTGGAGGATTAGAAGGTGCATGTGAAAGTCTCCTTGATGATGTCCCGAAAAAGCAGTGAGCATTGGCCACTCTAAAAGTAACAAAAGGGGATGCAACATCAGGGAAACAGTCCGTGCAATAGGCCCAATAAAGCAAGACACCTGGGTTTTGCTAGCAGGCTCAAATCACCAGAACACAAAAGGACTAAGACTCTCTGTCTGCTAATCTCATTCTAAACAACTCTGATCATATAATAAAAATAAAAAAAGACATTGAGATGGGACAAAGCGTTCAGGGTATGTAGAGAGGAGTTACATGTATTGGGTAATTAACTTAAACTGAAGCCGTAAGAAAAAGAAGCCATGAGATAGATGAGTGTTTTAGAAAAAAAGGATGTTGGTTCAATGGATTATAGATTCCAACTGAGTTCAGGCATTGATGGAATTGGGGTATTGGAAGGAGTTAACTTGGCAACTCTTTCCCAAGAAGCTTGTGATAAAAAAAACTCTTGAAATTAAAATTATGGAAACTTGTTGCTAATGATATGCTATAGTGTATGACTATGGTGACAAATGGCGGAGGTGATATAGAAGACACGATCAGCCGAGAGAGAGAATTCAAGGAAATGAGTGGTCAGTTGTGTTGAAGAAACTTCTTTGCAGATGTTTAAAATTTAAGAAGCAGAATTTAAAAGGTAGCATTTAAGGTAGGGCATGCTAGTACTTATTTCAGAACTTGGAAGGGCAAAAGAAATGTATATGCCTGAGGGAAAGCGTATGAACAGATTAAAATGGGGAGGAATACTAGAAACACAGTAATTTCTATCATCATTTTGCCAGTGGCTAAAAAATATGTGATGGGTCTGAAATTTTGCCCTATGTGCAAGTTAATGTGTTAGCTTGACATCATTTTATAAATGCTGAAGAAAATAGAAAACTTCATGGTCAGAGACAGATAATGTGTTATCCAATAACAACAGTAACCAATGTATCAGCATTTTGAGGCTTGTCCTCTGAGCCATAATCCCCTCAGGGTAATCCTAAGGGGGCAGGTGCACATGCAGTGGTTTTCATTATAGAAGAGGATCTGGGAGCTTCATAAACCTGAATCTTTTCTAACAGGCAGTAAATATACCTGGCTTTTGCTCTGGAAGGAAGCACCATCTCTATCTTCCCAAAGCAGTTTGCTGACCAATGTCTTTGGAAAGATAGTGAAGAATATATGTAGCCAGTGCCTCACTCACAGGAATGTGAGAGCCTCAGGAAGAATTGTCTTGCAACATTGAAAGCTATGCCAAATAATAATTTATCTGTTTTCAATCACTATAGCTTATTGATATGTCTATGGCCAATGGATGCATTCTTTTTTTCTTTTCAATCAATGAAGAAACAGCACTGAAAATGCATTGATTTTTAAATAGCATATATTTATTACTACAAAATGAACTATACAACCCTTTAAAAGAACAAAACACATGTCGCAGTGAGTTTTTAAAAATGTATTATCTGAAAATGTTATAAAAGGGAACTGAAAATGTTATCTGGACTAGATAACTTTTATGGTCTGACTGCCGTTCCTTTTCTTTTATTAAAGTTATACTATTTTTAACAACACAACACAGCAACAACAAACTCAGGATTTCCCCATTTTTCCTTAGTCTCATAAAGCATTCAATTACATTTCTTTTCTCTTCATATAGTTACCCAAATCAACACCTTGGTGTCAAGTGTCTAGGTCTGAAAATTTTCATCAATGGTTTTGCAGATGTTACATATTCACTATGAATTTTAATAGTAGATATCATTGCACTTACACAACAAGAACTAAACAGAAACACCATAATTGAATTGAAACAAAAAGCAAGTAGGATTTAGAAACAAAACATCTTAAGGGTGAAAGCCAGTCCCTTGAACACATTTGAGAAAGTGACAGTTTTAATTAGGAAGACACATTGTAGTTCAGGGAACATTGGCACTTCAACTAACACTACTGCAAAGACAAAACACCTCATTGTATGACCTGATGTCTTCATAGCTGAGAAGAAACATCTTACATTTTATGCTGAATAGGACAGTATTCTTTACGTGGCATCTGATGTCTTTCACTAAGCAGTGGGTCAATAGCGCAAATCAAGTATAATGTATCTTTCTGCTGATAGCAACTTCTGAAATATCTTATTATAATAATGCTATATTTAGAAACCACCTTGCAAATGGAAGGGTCTTGAGGGATTTTAAAAAACTTTGACAACCAATTTACAACATACGTATTATAGGAATGACATTACTTGCTACTGGAATACTGACATCTCTTGGGTGAAACATGACAAGTGATTAACAGAGTACAGCAACATTGCCAAGTGGCATAGAATTTTCCCCACTTAGTGGAAGCTGGGGAGGAGGGATCTTAAGATAGACAGAATATATATTAACAATTAGTGGTTGGCTAACGCACTGGGGTTAACATTCTTACTTTTGAAAGGTGTCACAATTTTAATAAGCACAAAGAGCATTGAGCTCTTAAAAATAGAGTCTGTTATGGAATGTATATCAAATAAATCAGAATTTCATTTCACTGAGTCACTAGAATATTGAAACACAGGTTTAAATTTAAGTGTCTCCTTCTCTGTTTTCAACCACTTAAAAGATCCGTTTTAGTAGATGGCTCTTAAGGTGTGTATTGGCAAATGCCCTTTTTCATCAACAATAAAGGTCAACTCAATGAATATTTTTAGGCATTTGTAATGTGACAGACACTCTAGAAGGTACTAGGACTATATACATAAATAAGGCATGTATTCTGTGCTTGAAAAATTCATCTCACCTCTACATTTTCTTGAAAGTTTTTAATGTTAGGGTTTCCCAGGTGTTATTTTAGAAAGCTTTGGGGCAAACATATGTTAAAAATAAATTGATTCAATTGTAAAATGTTAGTATGGATATTTTCAGAAAAAAATTTAATTAGCCTCACTTTTAAAACTATAACAATTACAATATAACTGCAATGTATATTTTTGACTAGTTATTTATTGGGTAGATTTTTAAAGATAAAATATGACATGAACAGCGGTCTATTATATCCTCATAATAAGTATTATAGTACCATAGTAAAAAATAACCAGGATGTAAAAGGAAATTAGGTGGGGTTTTTTGTAAATCTAATATTAAATAAAGTAGAAACTGTTGGTGACATTCATCCTGAGTCTGCTTGAAGATTTAAACATGCTAAATTAAAATAGATTATTTTTAGTGTATGCAAATGTCAGACAGGAATGCATCTTGCTAAGGCCTCATTCTAAAAGTACTACTTCTGACTTGATTTACCCACTGCGAATTCAACATTTGATGGCAATTATATGCTGAATTCATTTGGCTACTAGGGGAGTTTTTTGCTTAAGATTCCATTTAAAAATCACTTATATAGTTTATTAGGAAAGATTGAACCTACATTTTAATTGATACATGGGAATATAAAAATAAATAGGACATTTAGCTACACCTAACTAACTATTCCATTCAAGTTTTTTCTTTGTGTTTTGTCCCTGTGTTTCTGTGTCAACTGATACTCCTTTTCTGTGTTGTGACAGTGATGATTGGAATTAGGGTTCTTATACTAACTGCAATGAATTCTTAGCACTTGCAAGAAATCACTCACTGATTCATCAATAAAAAGGAAGTCTTTGAATCCAGGGAGGAAGAAAAGATCTTTTGGAATTTATTCTTCTGCCTCCTTCTATTATCCTAAGCCCAACTGGTATACTATGTTAACAGGCACTTTCATATCTTTAAGTCACCTGCTTTTGTCTGAAATGTTTGAGATGAGAGAACAAAAGTCAATTGAAGGTTAATATTTGTGTGATCACAAGCGTGCAGGCAAAATTCCCCCTTAATTCCTGGAACCTGTTCATATGTTACTTTACATGGCAAAAGGGACTCTGCAAATGTGATTAAGTTAAGCATCTTGAGATGGGGAGATTATCCTGGCTTACTTGGGAGGGCCCAATATAATGACAACGGTCTCTAAAAGAAGACCTGACTCTGAGAGTCTGAGTCAGAGAAGTTTATGTGGCATGTGTAAAAGGACACAGAAAAAGTTGGAGTGATGCAGCCACAAATCCAAGAATACTGGTAGCCTATAGATGCTGGAAAAGGCAAGGGGAGAGATTCTTCTCTAAAGCATCCAAAAGAAATGTAGCTCAGCCAATATCTTAATGCTAGGACTTCTAATCGGCAGAACTGTAAAATAACAGATTTGTGTTGTTTTAAGCCAGTGCCTTGGGCTATTTGTAATAGCAATGACAGAAAATCAGTATAGCAGGCAAAAGGAAGGAAAAAAGAAGAAAGGAAGGAAGGGGGAAGAAAGGAGGGAAGGAAGGAAGGAAGGAAGGAAAGAAAGGAGGGAGGGAGGGAGGGACGGAGGGAGGGAGGAAGGAAAATTTAGGTTAAATCTTCTTTGTTCTTTACCCTGGAAATTCATTCAATATATCAGTCACCTTCATTTGAAAGAAGGTTCTTATAGTTGCCCAGAGGATTATTTCACAAGATTAGTCACTGAAAGAAATGTCTTGTTTTTAATAATTAGAGAACTGGCCCTGTGTTTCATGGGGACATGGAATTGGTATTTTAGATACCCCTTCCATGAGTCATTTTTGGACTCATGGAAAGGTATTCATTCATCCCAACCCATTTGGGATTGCTTGTGGAAAACTGTTGTATGAGTTTAAGACTTAAACACTTTTCAACAGTATATCCTTCTCCCACCTGTCCCTTGAAAAATCCAGGTGATATAAAATAAAATCGTTGCAAAGTACTGAAATAGTCAAGTTCAAAGTCACAGCCAATTAAAATATGACTCAAATAGAGTTATCACGGAACTGAGTTGCAGACATAACTTTAAAGCCAAGAGCTGCACTTTTTTTTTTAGCTTAACAATGTTAATATTCTAGAGTTGGATATTATCATGCCAAAATGGCCTAAAAGATTAATGAGCAACTTCAAAGAATCCTTAGTGACAAAATGAATTTTCTCATTATGTTTTCTTTCTTTTCTTCTGTGTTTTCTACGTCATAGTTGAGAGATGCTCAGACGAACAGAATGGATATACACTTGGCCAGACTTTTCTGTTGTGGATTCTTTGTCTTTGGAAGACTAGATAAAGGTAAGATTAAGTAGTAAATTTTAACACCTGCAATAGGTACTTCCTTCATTGTTTTTCTTTTTTCACTTCCAACTTGAATAATCAAATACTTGAAGAAAACAGACCATCTTTATTCTCTGGCAAGTTCAACAAATGGGTTTATAAATTACTGAGTGTTTGTATAAATAATCTGAAAATCTGAATGTAGAGCTCAGTAAAATTTGAAAGTTCTTACTGTGAAAGTTGGCAGTCATTTTCAAACCTTCCAATGTAGAAGATCAGTCTGAAGATCTGATTAATATCGATGTATTATCAGTTGTTTACTGACTATCATTCACCATGCTGGAGATGGCAAAGGGAGGTAGGCAGAATAAAAAAAAATCCGAATGCAGTGAAGAAACCCTGAAAAAGTGGACAATGGTAAAATTCAGACAAGATGAGGTGATACTAGATGAATAATACATTATTATGGCATGGATACAGCACTGATGATATGGGAGTGGCTATAGATCCCATACATCATAAATCCTTTTGTTTTTTTTGTTTGTTTGTTTCTCAAATTCTATTTCTATCATTAGTAAAAAAAAATAGTGTCAATGTTTTTGATCATTTATTGTCTTCAGAAAATTTCTTACATATCTAGATTTATTTTAAGAACAATGTTTTCTGAGCGTAGTTTTCTTCTGTTTCCTTAATTTTTTCAGGTTTAAAAACAGGTTACAAAAGGCAATACTTTGCTTTGAGTATTTTGAATAAAGGAAAAGACTTGTATAAAACAAGCTGCTAGATTTTTCTCACAAGCAGGTGTATGAGGAAGGGACTTCCACTATACACTCATTTGTTTATCTTTACCCAGCTGCCTTTCCTGTTTTCTTCCTCCTTTATCTCTGTCTTCTCCTTCTTCTCTTAGGCTAGGAGTAAGAGTTGTTGAAAAATTTAACACCCTTCCCAGTCTGATTGGAGACATGAGCAATGAGCTGGGGTGATAATAGATTCCTAATCTTTCAACCCATGAGACAAAGACGCCGAGAAAGCTTTGTAAAAGCTTTGTAAAATAATTGTAAAAGAAAGAAGATTCTAGATGAAAACACAACTTAGTAGTAATTTTATGAATCTTGTCAGTGTCCTTTCTGCTCTCCATTTCTCACAAATCTCTATCTCATATAAAAGTGTGTTTTGCTTTAAGACATTCTTTAAGAGGCAAAGAAAAAGTGAAGTATGGGAGAACTAATAAGGAATTTGGTTTCTACTTAGACTTGTTACTAATTGCTGTGTAATCATGGGAAAAATTACTGTTTCTAGTAAATGGAGTGAAAAACCCAGAGACTAATGGTAGTAATCAAATTTAGCAACCTACCTGGATCCAGTTTAAATAATTTACCCATCAACTTGTTTCTAAAGTGGTTTTATTAGGACCTGAAAGTAACTAGAGGCTCATGAGGATGGAGGTTGAAATTAAATGCACAAATGTATGTTAAATGTATCCATTATATAAAATCTCCTTCGAGAATGCTAGGCATAAAAGCTCATGGAAATAGTCTTTAAAACGCCAAAGTATCTTACAAATATCAAATTTTTATTTACCTGAGAATTACATCGAAATACTTTTATTTTTCTATTTTTCTTTTTCTTAATATTTTATTAAAGACCAATAAAGACTCTCCTCTCCCACTGCAAATTTTCCAAAACTCTATTCAAATAGCTCACATTGCTTCTGTCTAATCTCTTCTTCTTCCTTTTTTTCTTGAATATTTATCCTTCTCTCCAGTAAGTAATCAGCTTTTAAATATAAATCTCTTAGCTTTTTCAACGACTTTATAGCTACTTCTGCTTCATACTAAGATCCAAAATCTGATAGACTAACACTGTATCTGAGAAGGTAGTAGGCTTGAAAAGAAAGATCCAGGGAATATCAATGAATTCTCCTTAGTGGGCAGGGGAAGTAGATGCTATAATCACTTAAGCTCTGATCCTTCCCTCCTTCACTCCCTCCCTCCCTCTCTTTCTTTTCTCCTTCCTTCCTTCCTTTCTTCCTTTTCCTGTATGTTGCCTTCCCGCCTGCTTTCTGCATTATAATAGTCATTCTTTTAAGTTTAAAGGCAAATTATAACTCAGTCATAAATTATACCTGGTCAAATCAATCACAATTCTTAGACTTTATTTCTCTATCAATCTATATCAATCAAGCTATTGATCAATCATCTACTTTGTATAGCAATGTTAAGTTTTGATTATGCAGTAACCATTTTTCTCCCAATTCTTCACAGTGGTTAATATAACTTTATCTGGTTTGTGGAAATATGGAGAGTGTTTACCAAGGGATTGTAGATTTGTAGTCTCTGCCTAGTCCTGGCTAATTATGCTCTCATAAATATCAGCCTTAAAAAAGTACAGCTCTCCGTTGACTAATTTAAATAAAACTGCTGCTCTCTCTGTTCTCTAATGAGCTTAATTTACAGACATATGTCCTAAACTGGTGAATTGGATGAGTTTATAATTAGGACTGAAAGAAAGTCCTAAACTGGTGAATTGGATGAGTTTATAATTAGGACTGAAAGAAATGAGTCACTAACTGTGGCAAATATTGGTGATGAAAAAATGTTGGAGGATGTACGAGAGAGACTTGCAGAGAGAAAGTGACTTTGTGGTATGCTATAGTTGTTTGTAAGCATCTTTGAAATAGTTCCCCCTCTCTATCAATATTTTCAAAACAACTGATTCAACATAAGAAAGTATGTCGGGATTAACCTTACACAGGAAAGAAAGTTACAATTGACCCTGCTTGTGCAACTGAAAGGACTGTCCAATTTGTCCCTTGCTCTCACTTTAAAATTGAAGCCAGAATTAAAGGCAGAGAAAATTTGTCAGTGTTTCTGAGGTGATAAACACCATTTCCTGTGTTTTACAAACTATTGAGAAAGAAAACCTGTGAATAAGGAATGGAAAATATAAATATTTGTGAATTCAAATCTAGGGTTCAATTAGAGAGTTTCTTTGTGCCTCTGGAAACCCATGAGCATCTGACTCTTTTCCTTTGCTGATGTATAATATATCATATTTCTCAACTTTGCCTTTAGCAGAATTGTCATATTATTTTTGTTATGCTTATTAAATCATATTTTGAATATAGTTCTTTCCAAATTAGTTCAGTTGAAAAAAGTGATATCAGTTATTTCATGTAACTGTTATGGTTGATAATGACTTTAGAGCTTCTTACAGTTATATACATGGCTCAAATACTACTGAGTGATATGATTAAAGAGGATATCTCTAATAATAGCTAATTAATATGGTGAGAACAAAAGCTTTGTAGAAGATGGATGTAAAGAATAGCATGAACTTCACAGGTGTAATAAACTTTTGAATATAAGTTGTATATTGTTTCCTTAATTCCACTCTTTAAAGCTAATGTTTTCATTTGGAGCACTTATGAATATAAAACTTGTATAGAGTAAAATTATATTAATCACAAAGACAATACCTATAACAAGATTTCACTTTTATATAAGCTTCGATTAAAGTTTGAGAAATGCCATTTGTCATCCAAGTTATAATAGATAAAAAATAGGATATCAATAGGTGCAAAAGCAAAGAAGCATGTATAAAAATCAACTAAAATGAGAACTTGAAAAGCTGGAGGTACTTCAATATTTGTGATCAGATAGAGATGCATCATACCAGAGGGAGAAAAAGTCACAGATGTACAATCAAGCCGCCACACAGCAGTGGAACCTGTTCTAAATCTGAACAGTAATATTTGCCATTTCCGATTTAGAAAAATGCCTTCTCTCAATTTTATATTCCCGAAGTACATATCTTCTGGCAATCTGTAACACTGTAGGCTCTCTGCTTGGTTTTCAATTTGGATTTTTAAAGTTACCATTTTAAAGCTACCCAAAATTGATCTCATCTCTCCCTTTCATCTTCTACACTTCTGAACTACTGCTATAGTGTCATGATTTGATATCTGTGGGTAAAGTTTCCAAGAAGGAAACAATAGGAAGAAAGATTTCAGGGTGAAATGGTTATTGTCATTGAATGTAGGATTATTGATAGAGTTTATGAAATAATTAGGATACAGATACTTTGATAAACACAATATTGAATAATTTTAATAAAATAAAACACTCAAGTTGAAATATTAATTGGAAACAAATTTAAGGCTTAAATGTATAGTAGATCAAATTACAAAAATATAACATAAAAGTAATTGCTATCAATTTTCGCTTTGCTACGTGTCCACTCATAAATGCATTATATAGTCTTATTAGATCCTTACAATTGAAAAATACTAAAAATCAAGTGCATTTGATTAAACACATAAAATACGTTTAAATAAACTTATAAATTGAATTATTTAAAATCTATATTGTCATCATAAATCAACACTCACAGGAAAAGGGGATTAGAATTGTGTCCCAAGTATAGGCATATTATGTGTAAATTAAAAGAGGAAAAAGTAATGACAACTGAAGGAGCAATATGAATGAAGCTTAGGAGATGAGAACTGATAAGATGTTGAGTGAACATATAAAGAATGGATCACATAGAGTATGACTTCTCAGTGAAAGCAATATTGCCCCCAAAAGGACAAAATTGGTTTGATGTAGAGGGAGAAAATGATAGAAAAAAAATCTTAAATATTACAATGATTTGTGGTCCTTCGAGGCTCAATTATATCTGATGAAATCTTATTCCTTAATGTTTAATTGCTTTCATTAGGTAGACATTAAATAAAATTTTAATTAATTAAATTAAAATAGATTTTTTTTCATGAGGGGCATCATAAAGACAAATAGATTGAGAAACACTGGTCAAAGATAGAAAATGTTTCGAAAAAACTTTAATGGCAGTGTTGTTCTCATTTGTTATAAATTCAAAAACAAAGAATTCAAGATAAAACATTTATTCAGGCTTCTTCAGTAGCACAAGCTACTTAATATGTTCAATGAAACTTGTTGTATTGTACCTTATGTCATAGTTATTTGTGTAAGTATTGAGGAAAGAGTCAGTCCATTGGTTTTACATTGATTGTCCTAGAAACTAGTCCATCTTAGGCCCCCAGTGAAAGCTTGTTGAGGGAAAAAATTTACTACATAATAGTACTATCAAACTATTGTCTAGTTCATATTTAAATCTACAATCACTGATAAATCTCCAGTTTCCCTAATAATTTTGAATTTTCACAATTGTAGTCACACTTTAATTTGTTAAAATCATTCTTGAAATGGACTGAACACTGAACTGAAAACAGAACTACTACCAAGGTCTAATCAAAATAGAAGAAAAAAAGATTGACATGCTTCTCAAAACTTTCCATTTTGACAGCAGCCTAAGGTACTATTGGATATGTTAGCTGTGACATTCACTGTTGATTCAAATCTAGCTTAATCTCAATGGTTACTCTTATATCTTCTTTGTCTCTGCTGTTAAGCTATTTTTTTCAGCAGCAGAGGTAAAATATTTGTTTAATAAATTCAAAATAGAATAATAATGAAAATTTATCTTATTGTGTTCAGTCCAACATTCCAGTCTGTTTTTGAAACTTTTTAAAAATGTGAAACTTTCATCTATTCACCTTCTTTCAAGTATCATGACATTTGGTCATTTGATAAGAATTCCACTCATGTGCATCCAAGTGAATTATTAGAACTGATGTCAGAAACCTCTCATGGCATATTTTTTCCAGGTTTACGTTCATTTATTAATCGTCAATCTTCCAATAAAGCTATGTAATATATTAGAAATGCACTGAATCATATTAGCATCTATTGCACATTTAACAATATAAATCTCAATAATATAATGTGATACTTTAAAAAGCGCATTCAAATTGCTCAATCCAGAAATCATGATTGAAGCTGTCAACTGGTATAACAGTTGGGTGACACAACAAAAAGGAAAAAAAGGAACTTTAGCTCTCATGATCTATTTAGTGAGTGCATTTTTTTCTTAAATTCTTACAAAATATGTTAGAAAAGTGATTTATATGAAATATTATCATGTTTTGATATAATTCACCTTCCTGTGTTTCTTTTAAAGAGAAAAAAATATGTGTGAAGGCTAACCTAAGTGAACTGGCAGAGGAGATGAAAAAATAACCTCCCTTACAGCCAAGAGGTGTGTGGAAGAGCAACACAATATAGACAGAAAGAAGAAAAAATGAGATATCCAGAATAAAGTTCTCTTTTAATCAATAACACTTATTAGAATCCTAATTCTAGAATTCATGGAGCTCACTTTGAAAAATTCTGATTTAGGACAATTATTTTGCTAAAAAGTACCCTGGGGTAGTTAACGCCTCCCTCTTCTTACCTGACCCATGCTTTTATTACTGAAAATGTCAATGTGAGGACCATTAAAAGCTCATTTCCTATACTTTTCCACACACAAGAATTTTTAAACAATATCTGACAGATGGCTGTGTATCTAGTTAGGAATGTTTTCCTGAGAAGTTATTCTATAATCTTCTGCAGCCAACTGTTCAAATATCCAGCTGTCCCTCCTAATCAAGAAGTATTTATTTAGATTTAACCAAATAAGAAAATTAAATGTTCAAAAGTAGAAAAAATCACAATGATTCCTCAACATGTCAATCTTAACAACTAAACCAAGGAAAAGAGGGAGATATAGTTGTTTTCTAGGAGATTTAGAGTCTTTAGTCCAATTTCGAAAATTCAGTTTCTGGTTCAGGGAATATTAATATTGAGACTTAAAAATAATGGTCATGCATGTCTGCATTCAACCTGTCCAGAAATCTGTAGTCTTCAATGTATAGAGACAAATTTTGGAGTAGTGCTTGAATTTAAAGTTCAATGAGAAGCATTTGATACACTTTCTTGGATTCTAAGATATGACAAATTTGTTAAAACAATCAGTGGACTTGATAATATCAAGAGCTCTTGAGCCAAGGACTTGGGGAATCCAAGCGATGTTATCCAAACCTCAAAACCTCAGAACTGCCTTTATTCTTATTGATGACATGAATGTTTCACGGTTCCTTGGAAAGTTTTATTTACCAGCATTTAGAGTAGAGAAGGAGTGCTATAAAATCATACTCCTCTCCCTCACTTGAAACTCTCAACTATAACCTGTCTCTGGACACCTGCCTCCGATATGTTTGCCAAGACATCTATGCATTCTCATTTGAAAATAGGATCCATCAGATGTCAAGTATCTCCTCATGAATGTTGAATTTTACACCCCTATTTAGCACCTAATAAAACATAATTGATATATAAGAATTTAACATATACCATTTTAATTATTTTGATGCAAATTTATCATAGTAAATTTTAACAATTTATTATTTAGTCTCTGCAGAGAGAGCAGATTAAGGCTGCTTATCAATTCAACATTTATGTAAGCTGCATATAAGCTCCTTGTATTTTAACCTCTATTATTCCATAAACAAGGATTGAATGTGTTATTGTGTTCTCAGACATTTTCTTTCCTTCAGATTTTTTAACCCATCCCTGTGGCAGTTATAGCCACTCTTCCCTAAAATTCCTATGCTAAACTTTTCTTTGCCGAAAAGATTGTCTGGATTAATTTAATCAGCTCCAACAATCCTATCTCATTTCTTTTTATCACCTATACACTTTGCTAGTCCAAACTTATTATCCTTCTTAATATTTATAGTTTACATAATTGTGACCTACAACTTTATCTGAACAGGAATCACAAAGTTTATCAGTGTCTCAGGCCTTATATTCATTACTTTGAGACACATGTTCCATAACCATAGTGTTACTGACAAGCACTATACCTACATTTCTCCCTGAGGATATCAGTATTTCTTTGTTAGTTGTATCACCTCCTCACTTAATTACTAAAGTGAAGGCCAGTCCAGAAGTGAAAACAAATACATTCTGAGAGACACCTCACAACCATATCGCATTATTCATGGAAGAGCACAAACATATTCTCAACCCAAAATAATTATCCTTGAATTCAGGAGTTTAAAAATATTTGTTGAGAACTCTCATAAGCTTTTGTAATTTAGCCTCTTGTATCCCCAGCTCCCTTTCCATCTCTTTCAGTCAATGAAAGAGAAAAAATAATCTATACTATTAAGAGTTTCAAAATTTAAAAGAAACATAATATATGTCCTTCCAAATTCTGAACCAAATGATAAATCAAGCATCTAGGAGATAATTCAGCTAGTATATATTTTTTTCTCCTGCATTGGAGACCAAGCTTGGACTCATGAACCTAAATGGCCTGCTTTACTTAACTAGCTGAATTGGTTTAATTCACCATATTGCAGAAAAGCAGCTGAGAGGTGCAGATAAAGAGCAGCCCTGGTGAGCCTACATTATACAAGAAGCAGCACAGAGAACAGTCACCATTAACAACCAAGCAGGACTCACACATGGCACCGTATAACCCAAAACTTCTAACACATTAATCTCACTTGGAGTGACCAGGGCTGTCAATTGTCCTAGTATTAATTAAGGTTGGGTTGACTGAAGAAGGAAGAGAGAGGGCCCAGGAGATTTTCTTTCTCTATTTCCTCTCTGCTGAGAAGTCTGCTCTTGAAAAGATGAGAAAGCAGGAATTAATGTTTCCTTTAACAAAATGCCCAGGGAAGATCCCAAAGGTATTCAAAGATATTCCACACATACTGTTTTCTGAAAGAATGGCCAGTGTGGGATAGGGCTTTCCATATTTGAAAGTAACCATCAAAGAAAAAAGCAACATACTTGGTAAGAATACATTTAGAGCAAAGTATAAGAAATGCAACATACATATAACACAAAGAAAAACATCTCAGAAAACTAACCCTAGAAAGCAGTTGAAAATACTATTCTCAAATAAACTGCACTTGCAAGAAAATTAATGCAAACAGGTTAAATGAAATAGAATTGATAAAACAACAATATGAGATAAAAAGGGATTTGATGGAATTATGAAAAGAAATAGATATTGAACAACTTAAAAACATTTACATGCAGCAAGATGCAGAGCAGACATGCAAATTTAAAAATCCCCAAACAAATGAAGAAACAACAACCAACAAGTCTGTGAACTGGATCACAGCCTCAAGAAAAATCAATGGTATGCAGGGACACAATCAAAAAGATGAGTCAACAGAGAAAATAGAACAGATATGGCAGAGGATAAAGGGCCGTTTCAGTGATAAAGAGCCAATAGACAGACATCCCTAGGGTTGCAAAATAAATCTAAAATATTGAAATGGACATAATTTTGAAAATATAATAAAATAATTTTATGTAATGAAAGAAACATTAATTGAAAGAAAATCACTGTATATTGAAATTCCATTTCCTGGCAAAATGCTTGAAATTGAAGATAAAAATATTATGTCTTTGCGAGCATTCAGGCCTGTGCAGCAGGTTAATACAAAGGGTG
This sequence comes from Pongo pygmaeus, assembly GCF_028885625.2. Taxonomy (NCBI): domain Eukaryota; kingdom Metazoa; phylum Chordata; class Mammalia; order Primates; family Hominidae; genus Pongo; species Pongo pygmaeus. Next base: position 92,333,846 of record NC_072384.2, read on the forward strand.
TATTTTAAAAACACAAACACAGGCTTCCTGCAGTTAGCAGGCAATGAAAAATATATATACTTTCAAAGGGAAGAGAGCACTCTGAGAATTCTGTAAATGGTTAAAATACACATGATACCAACAGCAAGATGCCCTTAATTATACAAGAGCTCAGGACTTTTCACCAACAGTTCCAGGGGTGTCACTCCCATTTGTGTGTGTATGGGGGGTACCTACAAAACTACCATACACAATGTGTGGGCTTGTATGTGCTTCAAAACCAAAACAGTAGGATATAATCCAATTGACCACAATAGAATCAAAATATAGTAACCACAAATGAGGAAGTCCTAGATCGAATACTGAACCTGGAAAATAAATGCGATGAGGACATTAAATATTATTATATGAAAAAAGTCATAACCTTGGAGACTTCAAAAAAGACTATTTTTGGAGCAGTTTTAGGTTAACGGCAAAATTAAGAGGAAGGTAGAGAATTGTCATATACCCCTCGTCTCCACACATGCATAGCCTCTCCCATTATCGACATCTTCCACCAGAGTGGTACATTTACGACAGTTAAAGAATCTTCATTGACACATCATAATTACCCAATGTCCGTAGTTTACATGGGTTCACTCTTGGTAGGTTGTACATTCTATGGGTTTGAACAAATGTGTAATGATATATATTCATTATTATAGTATCAAAGAGAGAATTTTCACAGCCTTCAAAATCCTGTGTGCTTTGCCTATTCATACCTCCCTACCCTCAACCTCTGGCATTGCCTTTTTCAGACTATCATATAGTTGTTATCATACAGTACATAGCCTTTTCAGATTGACTTTTTTCACCTAGTAATAATATGTGCTTAAGGTTTCTCCATGTCTTCCCAGCTTACTTCTTTTTAGTACTGAATAACGTTCCATTGTTGGAATGTGCTACAGTTTATTCATTCAACTACAGAAGAATATCTTGGATGCTCCAAATTTTGGCAATTATGATTAAAGCTGCTATAAATATGCACGTGCAGGCCTTTTTTCTGGACATAAGTTTTCAACTCATTTGGGTAAATACCAAGGAGTGTGATTATTGGATCATATCATAAGAGTATGTTTAGTTTTATAAGCAATCACCAAACTGTTTTCCAAAGTGGCTGTACCGTTTTTCATTTCCATTACCAACAAATGAGAGTTCCTGTTGCTCTACATACTTGACAGCATTTGGTGTTGCCATTGTTCTGAATTTTGGTCATTTGATTAGGTGTGTAGTAGCATCTTGTTTTAATTTCTATGGGCTTTATAACATATCATATGAAGAATTTTTTATATGCTTATTTGACAGCTCTGTATCTTCTTTGGTGAGGTGCGTAGTAAGATTTTTGGCTCATTTTGAAATTGGATTGCTTGTTTTCTTATTGTTGAGTTTTAAGTGTTCTTTATAGGTTTTGGATAACAGTTCTTTATTAGATGTGTGTTTTGCAAATATTTTCTCCTAGTCTGTGGCTTGTCTTCTCATTCTCTTCACATTGTTTTTCACAAAGCAGAAGTTTTTAATCTTAATGTAGCTTATCAATTATTTCTTTCATGGATGATTCCTTTGGTAGTGTATCTAAACAATCATTGCCATACCCAAGACCATCTCAGTTTTTTTTTTCTTTTATTGTAATTATTATTATTATTATTATTATACTTTAGGTTTTATGGTACATGTGCCCAATGTGCAGTAAGTTACATATGTATACATGTGCCATGCTGGTGCACTGCACCCACCATCTCAGTTTTATCCTGTGTTATTTTCTAGGAGTTTTATAGATTTCCATTTTATATTTAGGTCTATGATCCATTTTTGAGTGAATTTTTGTGATAGGTGTAAGGTTTGTGTGTACACTCATTTTTTTCTTACATGTGGATATCCAATTGTCCTAGCACTGTTTGTTTAAAAGACTATTTTTGTTTCACTGAATTGTCTTTGTTCCTTTTTCAAAGATCAGTTGACTATATTTATATGGGTCTATTTCTGGTGTCTGTATTCTGTTTCATAGATTCACTCATTTTTTCCTTCACTAATACCACACTTCTTAAGTACTGCAGCTTTATAATCTTGAAGTTGAGTTGCATCAGTCCTCCGTGTTCTCCTCCTTCAATATTGTGTTGCCTATTCTGGGTCTTTTACCTCTTCATAGAAACTTTTGAGTCATTTACCTCTTCATAGAAACTTTTGAGTCATTGTGTATATCCACAAAATAACTTTCTGGGGTTTTCAATGAGATTGCATTGAATCTACAGACCAGGCTGAGAGAAACTGACTTCTTGACAATATCGTCTTTCTATCATGAACAATAAATACAAGGAATTTCTTTCAATTTATTTAATTGTTCTTTGCTTTCATTCTTCAGAGTTTTGTATTTTTTCTCCTATAGAATTGATACATATTTTGTAAGATTTATATCTAAATATTTTCTCTTCTGGGCTGCTAATATAAGTAGTATTGTATTTTTAATTTCAAATTCCACTTTTTTATTATAACCTTGTATATTAACCTTGTATCCAGTAACCTTACTGTAATCACTTATAAGTTCCATAAGTGTTTTTGTTGATTCATTTGGATTTTCTACATTGAAAATAATGTCATATATGAACAAAGAATGTTTTATTTCTTCCTTCACATTTATTACTTTTAATTTATATATGTCATAATATTTAAAGTGGCTTTCCTGTGGATAACATATATTTGGCTCTTGTTTTTTGATCCATTCTGACAAGCTTTTTTAATTGGTACAGACCTTTGACTTCAAAGTGATTATTGGTAGAGTAATTATTGGATTACTATCTACCATATTTGTTGATATTTTCTATTTGTTGCCCTTGTTTTTTTCACATTTTTGCTTTTTACTCTTTTTCTGCCTGTTCCAGCTTTAACTAAATGTTTTATATAATTCACTTTTTTCTTCTTTCTTATAATAACAGTTATACTTCCTTTTCAACTTTTGACTGTTTGCCCCTGAGTTTGCAATATATATGTAAAATAATCCAAGTCAACTTTCAAGTACTGTTATAACATTTCAAGGGTAGTGTGAGTATTTTATAATAACAGAATAATCTTAATTTCTCCCTTTCATCCCTTATATAATTACTGTCATTCATTTTACTTATATATAAACAAAAATAGGCATATGTATATACATAATATATACACAGATAAGCATACATAGTTCAATACATAGTTGTTATTATTTAAAAAAATAATTATCTATTAAGTCAACTAAGAATTAGAAAAATAAAATTTTTTTTTTACTTTTACTTATTTCTTCTTTGGTACTTTTCCTTTCTGTTTATAGACTGCATTTCTGATCTATATAATTTTCCTTTTATCTGAATAATTTCTTTTAACATTTCCTGTAAGGAAGGTCAATGGACAATTTTTTTTTTTCATTTTTGTTGTTTGTGAAAGTCTTTATTCTTCCCTTAGTTTTGTAGGATAATTTAGCAGGGTACAAAATTTTACATTTTATTTTCTCTCAACACTAAATATGTCACTCTACTCTCTTGCTTGCATGGTTTCTGAGAGGAAATTAGATATGGCTTTTTGTTTTATCATAGGTAGGGTTTTTTACCCTCTGACTTACAGAGTCTTTTCTTTAGCTTCGATTTTCTATAACGTTATAATTATATGCCTAGGTGTAGTTTTTTTTTTTTTTTCATTTATCATGCTTGTTGTTCTCTGAGCTTCTTGAGTATATGGTTTGGTATCTGACAGTCTGACATTTGCTTGGGGATATTCTCAGTTACTATTTCAAATATTTTTCCATTCTCTCTTTTTCTTCTTCTTCTTCATGATGCATATGTTACACCATTTGTAATTGTCCCACCGCCCTTGGATATTCTGATCTTTTTTTAATGTCTCTGTTTTCTTTGCTTTCAATTTTAGAAGTTTCTATTGATGATATATTCTCATGCTCAAAGATTTTTTCCTAAGCTGTGTCCAGTCTATGAATATCAAAGGCTCGCTTCATTTCTGCTATGGCATTTTTGATGTCTAGCATTTCACTTTTATTCTTTCTTAGGATTTTCATCTCTGTGCTTACATTCTCATCTGTTCTTGCAGGCTGTCTTCTTTATCCTTTAGAATCCTTTGTACGTTAATCACAGCTGCTTTAAATTTCTGGTCTGATATTTCCAACATACTGGCCATGTCTGATTTGATGTTTGGGCTGTCTTTTCAAGTTGTGTTTTTTTGTATTTTGGTATGCCTTTTAATTTTTTTCCAAATAGCCAGAGGGCATGATGTACTACTGGGTAACAGGAACTGCTATAAATAGGCCTTTAGTTTTTTGGTGGTAAGTTGTGGGAAGAAAAACACTCTATAGTCCTATGATTAGGACTCGATCTTTTGGTGAACCTATGTCTTTGGATGGTGAACTTCATAAGGATCTCGGCTTTTTCCCCTCCTTAAGTAGGACAGGATGAGTAGCATGATTGGAGTTGAGTATTTCCCTTCTGCCACATGGAAGACTAGATGGAGCTGAAGTTGGGTATTTCCCTTCTGCTAGGTAAGTTAGGATAATACCCCAGCAGTTAAGGCTCTGTCCAACCAGTTTCTCCTGAGGACAGACCTTGTTCAGAACAGAATGCTTTGGTGTATTTCCAAAGGGATCCTTTTCCTTTCTGCTTGATGGAAGCAAGAGGGATTTTTCTTTATTATTTACTGTGTGAACTTGGTTGAGCTTCTGGAGGTAAATCTCATAATATTGTAGGGGACCCCCTAAAACTGGATGTCCGTGGAGTTTTTAACTCTCAGATGTGACCACACTGTGGCTCCAGCAAACTGTCAATTGCAGTGCAGGTTTTCCTACCTTGGCACTCATTCGTGCTGTGCTTCCTGCTCCAGTAAGCCGGGACTCCCTGTATTTGTTTGTCTTCCTAGCCTAGGAAGCAGTGATTTTTCCTGCTTACAGACCCAAGAAAACTTGTTGATTTTTGTCTACTCAGCTTTTTGCTTCTTCTTAAAATGGAGTGGTAACTTTCAAACTCTTTTCATGAGGAACTAGAAACCTAATCTTACTTTTTTTATAACACAAAGTAAAATTCTGAAATATAACTCACAAATTTTGGGAAAAAAAATGCCATTTACAACAGAGTAGGAAAACATTAATATAATATTGTAACTTTTTAAAAAAGAACAAGAAAAAGAAAAAAATTATAAACTTAACAACATAATCTTCAAAAACAGTGAAAGAGGAAAACTACTCCTTAGATTGATCAAGAAAATTAGAGAGAACATGTATACTCATAATTAGAACATGTATACTCATACTCATAATAAATACTCATAATTAGGAATTATGAAGTAAACAGCCACAGAGAGTGAAGGAATAAAAACAATGATAATTAAGTGGTTTTAATAATAATAAGCTAGCAGTCTGAACAAACTGGACCGACCATTTTTAAGAAAAAATATAGATTTCAAATATCACCAAAAAAACTTCAAAGAAATTAAACAGAAGTGTAGCTATTTAATACACCATATCAATCAGCTCCCAAATAAAAAAAAGTGAAAGAATTAAATCTTCTAGTTTCAGAGAGTTTTACATATTTAAATAAATAATTCTGCTACTATATAAATAATTTTAAGACCTAGAAAATGAAAGAAACTTTCCACTTGCTTTAAAAGGCTGCGCCATTTTACTTTCATCCCAGCTGCTCCGGAGGCTGAGGCTGGAGAATGGTTTGAGCCTGGGAGGTGGAGGTTGCAGTGAGCCAATATCGTGCCACTGCACTCCAGCTTGGGCAACAGACCGAGACTCTCTCTCAAAATAAGTAAATAAGTAAGTAAGTAAATAAATAAATAAATAAAAAAGCTATGCCATTTTAACATATAAATAGTATAAAAAATAGCAAAAAATTGAATTATAAAAAATATAGTAACAAATTCAAGCAAAATATCCAAATAAACTGCATCTTATCCCATCTCCACCATCCTATTATATAGTGCCTTAATATTAGTGAAGAAAGTATTGAAATTCACTATATTAACAGCTTAAATGAGAAAGCTGTCTGCTACATGATCTAATTTTCCTGCCAAAAAGGCACTTAATAATGTTTAAAACCAGTTCTGACAAAATTCATTAGTGAAATAGGGTTAGAAAGATTTTTGCTATGTTTAATAAGGAAACAATAGGAACATTTCCTTTAAAAGCAGACAAAATATAAGATTGCCAATCGTTATCATTTCTAGACATAAGCCATTAGGTAAAATGAATTTAAATATAATTAGCCAAAACAAGAAAACAAAATTTTAATTATTTGCAAAGAAAATAGACAAGAAAAACGCTATATCAAAAGAATACAGTAAAGTAAATGATTGTGAATTAAATACATGCAACCTGAAAGTTTCCTTTTTGTTTTTATATTTTATTTACATCAGAATTAGATGCGTATATAATTTTAAAAGTGTAATCATTATGCAAGGTAGGTTAAACAAAATGAAACAGCAGAGACAACCAGTATTGCTTGTATTTGCTGATTATCTCCCCATTTCTATAAAATGTAATTTGTTTTTTCAGTTTTAAGTATATTTTTGAATTCCTAGTAGGGAAATAGGAACCAACCTCTTTTTCTTAATCTTTTTTTCGGCACATTCCCACCCTTTTCATCTCTTCACTTTCCTAACAGAGTTTTACGATAATTTTGGTTAGGCTGAAATCTAGTATTTCAACTACTATTATGACTAAATAAGTGCCATTTATAGCTAAGTCATGTACTAAGCCATTATGACTTTCTTTTTCCCATCAAATCATTGGTCACAAAGGTCTTTCTTTGTCGGAGAGAAAAAACAGAAATCATTTAATTATTTGACTGAAATGACTATCCGAAATGAAAAATGCATGATATATAAATGTATATATGTCAAGCAAATACTAAAAGCATTTTGAAATTTACACTATAATAAACAATTATTTTCTTAATATACAGTGATCTTTCAAATCAATAATAATAAATGAATTATTTCCCAAAAATGGACTAATGCAATTAATAAAAAGACATATTTGAAATGAACAAGCAAGAAAACATGTGAACTTCATTAGTAATTATAAAAATGTATACAAAATGCCCATGACATGTCATCTTTTCCTCATCAAATTGTCAACAGATGAAGAAGAAAAAAGGTAAGATCCATTGTTAAGGAAGATTTGAATATAGGCTGTCACTATGTCATAGGTTGTATTCCTCCAGAAGGCACTGAGACAGTAATTTAACCACAGATAAATCACTTTGGAGGTGGTTCCAGGATTCACTGGTAGGAAAATCAGTAAGTGAGGAAAGGGAAAGTCCGATTACCACTGTTTGAAAGTGAATCTCATCTTTGCTGAGGGAACTCAGGAAGACTGTTGTACAATGTAGCTCATAGCTTTCCCATCTATGGGACCAGGAAATGGGTATTTATCCTCCCAAACATCGACCATTGGCAGAGGGCTGCTCCCATGAAGGTTATTGCACTGGCACTACCAGCCTGCCCCATATATATGGGCCTAAAGAAAGCCTTCACAAGGAGAGTCGCAGACACTTACAGTTGAAAGTCATTAACAAGTATTAGACTAGTGAGTGTCAATGAAGTGTCTGCAGGGCCTCAACAGTGTTTCATAACACTGTCATGCAATGTAAGTGGGCTTATGATTTGGTATGATGTAATCTTTCTCTATGGCATCTATGTATTCATCTCTCTGCCTGTTTACCAACCTACTACCTGTCTCTATCTACATGCTCCTACTATTAGGAAATTATTTAAATTTGTCAATTTGCACCCATTTTATGGTGATATCTTTCTGTTCCTTACACATTATTTTATTCTGAAATTACACTCTTGATTTGCTACCTCCTAACCTATACAAATTTATTTTTTCCATATTACTATGGCAATTTGGGGTTCAATTTCTTAAGTCTTTACAGCAATTTAAAAAATTTCTGTTTTCTATTTGCATATAAGTGTGTACCTCTTAATCTTTCAATCATCATTCTGGCACACTACCTGCTTCGAAATGTGGGTGTTATTGTACCAGGATTATGTGGGACTGGCTTATTTCTGTTTGTTTTTGTTTTGTTTTGTTTTTGTTTTTTATTCTCTGAGAGTATAATACATACATTTCTTTCAAGCACTTTTTTTTTTTCAGAGTCTCACTCTGTCACAGAGGCTGGAGTGTAGTGGTATGATCTCATCTCACTGCAACCTCCGCCTCCCGGATTCAAGCAATTCTCCTGCCTCAGCCTCCCGAGTAGCTGGGATTACAGGCACCTACCACCATACCTGGCTAATTTTTGTATTTTTAGTAGAGATGAGGTTTCACCATGTTGGGCAGGCTGGTCTCGAACTCCTGATCTCAGGGGGTCCACCAGCCTCAGCCTTCCAAAGTGCTGGGATTACAGGTGTGAGCCACTGCACCTGCCCAAGCACATGTATTTTTATTTATACAACCTAGAATTTAGAATTATTTCTAAGTTGTTCCTTTTAGTGAAGGTTTCAATCATTTATATTCCTTGTTTAAGGTAATCTAAAATAATTCTTAATTGTAGCCATTTTATTTTTTAAAATTTGGCATTGAATCATTACTATTTACAAATTATGCTGTATAATAGTAAAATAATTTGATACTTCATAAAATCAAATAATTTATCACAAAGTAAACACATTTGCAATGTGTTCAACAAAATAATTTATTGTTCAAAAAGTATGCAAATAATATTTGGCTTGCATCATCTACATTTTTTGACTTTAGATTATTAGTTATAGAAAGATAGCTGCTTTGTTGTTGTATAATTGGCTTTTTTCATCTTCTACTTTTCTTGAGTTCTGTTATTTGTGTTCTCTCCTCTGAGTTTCATTGTTTTCTTACTCTGTATTTTCACAAGTTGCATTTAAATTGACTTTAATTCTTTCTCATGCTTTTCACCAAATAATAGGATTTTTTTTTTTTTTTTTTTTTTTTTGGTATTTATCCCTAGAAGCCTGTCTAAGTTCCCTGTTTAAGTTTCAGGCTTTAATAGAGTTCATTTTAAACTTAGTTCAGTTGATTTCTTATTATATTTATTATTTTCTTATTCATTAGTGTAGCTTTTTCTTACATATATGTCTTAAAGAATATTTTGCTCCATCTAATTAGTTTGTCTCTCATACTTTTCTTTTTTGAAAACTGTCTTCGTAATTTTCCTAAGTTTGTTAATGTTGGCATAATTAAAATTCACTTTCTTACTGTTTCTGTTTCCCTGTCTTTTCCTTAAAATCCCAAAATTAATTAACCTGTAATCATGTTAATTGAGCTTATTTCCTTTGGCTTTGATTGGCATAAGCCCTGGTAAAGCAACACAAAAAAGCAGTATGTGTAAAGGAAACCTGGGGCAATAGAATTGAGAATCCCAATTCTACTTTACTTCCCTCCCCCTCAATATGTTTCCATACAAATTAAATTACTGAGATATTCAGTTCTAATAAAACATTATTTTGTGTTTTTATGCTTTACCTCTCCAGTAAGAGTATAAGAATCTTAAGGGAAAAATGTCTGCTTTGAACTTGCATTTTCTACAACATTGTAACTCAAAGTGTGCAGCCAGACATTTGCATTTGGCATTCCCACGAAACTCGTTAGAAATACAAAATCCCGAGCTCCATCCCAGACACACTGAATCAGAATTTTCATTTTAACAAAATTCTCATGTGAATTGCATTCACAGTATATAGATTGAGAAGCAATGACATGTAACATACCTTACACTATGATAAACCCTGGAAAAATCATTGTTGTAAGTCTTTAGTCATCTCTGAACTAATGAAGGCAGACTGTAGTCAAGATCTAACAGTCTTCCTAAAATGACTAAAGTGTTCACCTTCGCAATTGCTAAATACTTACATCTAATAAACTTCAGTAACAAAATTAAATCTTAATTTTATTTAAAAGCCTTACATTTTTATCACCAATTTATTTTTAAACTTTCAGTATTCAAATTTGATGGTGTAGAGTTGAAATATTACCTCACAGTACTTTTAACTGATGTTTTTATTTTGTGGTCAATTTAATGAATATTTTTGATACTAAATACAAGTTCACTTTCAAATGATATCAATTACAAAATATGTTTTGAAGACGCCCTATTTTCCTTAAACATTTTCTTATTTCTTTTATTCTTTATTAGGTCTGGATTGTAAAAGTTTGATAATGGATGTTATCACGTGCAATTTTGGAAGTAGACTTTTCTTCTTTCAATCAATATATAGTCTAAATTTAATTTTTAAAATTAAATATAATTTATCGTTCGTATAGATTATTTCACTTATTATTATGGTCTAATAGTAGAACAATTATTCAAATATTTGCATTATCTAATCTATTTTTGCATTGTTTCATTATTATTTTTTACAAATAGTGTTGTATCAATTACAAAGGCATTTGTAGGAATATCAGTTTGCTTTCTGTTGCTTATAACAGAATATCTGAAACTGGATAATTTATTTAAGAATTAGAATTTATTTCTTACCACTCTGGAGACTGAGAAGTCCAAAGTTGAGCTGACACGGCTGGTTAGGGCCTTCTCACTGGCAGGGAATCTCTGCGGAGTCCCAAGGCAGCCCAGGCTATTAAAGGGGTGAGGGGTCTGCACATGCTCACATGCTAGCTCGAGTCTCTTCTTCATTTTTTGTTTGTTTGTTTGTTTTTGAGGTAGGGTCTCACCTTGTCACCCAGGCTGGAGTGCAGTGGCACAATCTCCGCTTACTGCAGTCTCAAACTCTTGGGCTCAAGCAGTCCTCCCAATTCAGTCCCCCAATTAGCTGGGACTACAGGCACGTGCCACCACATCAGGCCAATTTTTTTTTTTTTTTAGTTTTTGTAGAGATGGGGTTTCGCTGTGTTGCCCAGGCTGGTCTCAAACTCCTGAGCTCAAGCCATCTGTCTGCCTTGGCCTCTCAAAATGCTAGGATTACAGGCATGAGCCACCTCTCTTCTTATAAAGCCAGGAGTTAGGGATAATAGGGGTTTAGGGGAGAGAAATTGTAAAGGGATCCTTGTGGTAATGGAAATATTTAGTATCTTCATAGTAGTTATAGGGACATGAACCTACACATGTTAGAAAATTGCTGTGCTAGTCCGTTTGCACACTGCTATAAAGAACTGCCCAGCACTGGGTAATTTATAAAGGAAGGAGGTTTAATTGACTCATAGTTCTGCATGGCTGGGGAAGGCTCAGGAAATTTACAATTATGGCAGAATGCAAAAAAGAAGCAACTACCTTCTTCACAAGGTGGCAGGAAAGAGAGGGGAGAGTAGGGAAAACTGCCACTTACAAAACCCTCAGATCTTGTGAGAACTCAGCATGGGGGAGATGGCCCACATGATCCAATCACCTCCCACTAGGTCCCTCCCTCCACACATGGGGATTGCAGGTGGAGATGAGATTTGACTGGGGACACAGATCCAAATCATATCAATTGTATAGAGCTAAATATACAAAAACACACACAAATATTCCCTTCTCATAATAATGCCTTAATCCATTAACTCATTTAACAATGAAAAAATTAATCCATGAATGAATTAATCACTTCTCAAAGGCCCTACCTTTCAATACTGTCACACTGGGAATTAAGTTTCCAACATATGAAATTTGGGGGACACATTCAGACCACAGCACCATTATCTTTAAATTATTTAGCATACATAGTCTCTTAGCAGTTGTTATGCCAATCTATTTCTCCATAGCTATTTTAGAGTGAGTATAAATTGTTTTGTACATAAAATTAATAGCTTTTAAGTCATTTTTTATTTCATTTTACTCTTGCAATAACAGCAATTACTTTTTTAGAATTTTATTTTTATTGAAATTATATTAAGATTATAGATTCACATGCAATTGTAAGAAGTAAAACAGAGATCCCATGTATCCTTTAATTCATTTCCCCTAATGGTAACATTTTGCAAAATTATTTTACAATATCATAACCAGGATATTGACATTGATACCATCCACCAATCTTATTCAACTCTCCCAGTTTTACTAATATTGTATGTGCATAGGTGTGTGTGTGTGTGTGTACATTTAGCTCCATACAATTTTATCACGTGTGTAGGTACAGGTGTCTACCATCATTGTAAAGATACTGGAGAGCTCCATTTCCACAAGTATCCCTTTACAATCTTCCCCTCAACCCCTGCTGTCCCTAACTCCAGTCTGTTCATTTCTAAAATTTTATCATTTCAAAATGTCACATAAATAGAATCAAACAATATGATATCATTTGGGAATGCCTTTTTTTTACTCAACATATTTATTTGAAGGTCCATTCAAGTTGTTGCATGTATCTACAGTCTGTTGCTTTTTATTGCTATACAGCATTGCATGGTATGGATGTACCACAGCTTGTTTAACCATTCATCTGTGGAATGACCTCTGGGACATTTCCAGATTTGAGCTGTTACAAATAAAGCTGCTATGAATATTTTTGTACAGTTTTTGTGTGAACATATGTTTTAATCTCTTAAGTTTTAATTTTTACTTCATTTGACTGATAATTCCAACATGTAAACACATAAGAATATTTTCACTTCAAGTTAAACCTATATTTTAAAGTGGATGATCAAATAATACTAATAATAATTCTGAAACATGCTATGTCCATATTACTGATTAAATTGATTACCTAAGTTGGCAAGCAGTGTGATTACATTATCACAATTTTGTACAAATTCTATTTTTAATACAACTTTGGCTATTTAAACTTTTAAAGGTCAAGACTAAAACTGAACTGAATAACAGTTTTGCCAAATATATCAGCCAAATCTTAATGCATTGTTATTGCCTAGAACAAGCCTAACAGCTAATTTTACTGAATTAAATTGTTGTCACCATTCACTTGTTAATAATTAATGCAGATTTCATGCTCAAAGTGGTGAATTATGAAGAAAAAAATGCATCTGTTACATGACAGGAACTTTACAAACTTTGACTAAATTATGTGTGGGTATGTGTATGTATGTCTGTATCTGTGTATTATCCTTCTATATTTAACTCATCCATTATCTATCCATTCTATTAAATTAGTATTAAATACTTATCAAAGGCAGAAACAGAACTAATGCTTAAAATTTAAAGATTAAATAATATAATCTTCGCTTTCAAATACCTCATTGTTTAGAGTCTATACGGCTGAAATAAAAAGTTCCATGTTGCAATTATGACTAAATATTATGCTGATGGATAGACAGCAGTGGATAATTTTAAATAACTCGTAATAATACAGAGAAAAAATTATTCTACCACAGAGTATCAGAATTCCTTTGTGTGTGCATTATATTTTATATATATATAGAGAGAGAGAGAGATAAAAGGGGGTGGAGAGAGAGAGAGAGACCCACCTTTATTAAAATGCTTTTATTTTTCTGGATATGTCACATTTGAGATATTGATTCGCATTTTAATGCTTTCTTATTTTCTTCCCCATGTAGGTAGGTGACATTCTTCACTAATGTCCTCAGTTTTGTGTCAGGGCTGAAAGCAGAGATATCTGCAACTTTTTTACTAGCTTTGCTTTGTTAAAGTTTATATATTCTTAGGAAAATGTAGGTTTACCCAAATGGGAGAAAAAAAGAAGATTCCTGGGTAGAGACTGAGTCTGTGAAGAAACAAGAGGGTGAAAGAGGGAGTAAAGCTTCTTCCCAACACTGAAATAAATTCCGTGTGGGAGGAGAAATATAGAGACCTATGTTTCCTTGAGTTACGTGTCTCGAGGGCTACTTTCTAGTGGGATCCCCAAAGCTGTGAGAAACTGTGGAACAGGAATTCTCCCTGGTACACCTAGGCAGACAGGGTTATAGTCTACTTCATTAAGATTTATTTCACTCACATAGCAGAGTACTATTGATCGTGAACAGTCATTGGGATAGGGATGAGGGACATCTCAGAGACATGTTGAACTACCTCACTAATATGGTGTAAGACTTTGACTTTTGGCATAATCTAGACAAAAGAGATACCTCTGGAATGATGGAGATTTATATTTCCTCCCATTTGGGAGATTAAGGCTCAAAAATAAATAAATAAAACAGAAAGATAAGCAATGGTTTGTTTGAACTTGAGTTTGTAGTTTGAAAGTCATACTCACTCACAGGGTCACACTGGGGTAGAAACAAGTTTCTCTGACCTGGGTATTGGTCTGAGGCTCAGGGTGTTTAGGGAAGCAGCCGTGCTCTTTTCAATGAATAAGAAGGAGGGGGTGATAGAGACAACCATAGCTCCCAGGAAGGGGCAAAGGAGAGGAAAAGCTGAGCTTGGCTACACAGAGGCAGAGGAAGAATGGAATGTCTAAAGAAGACATGGTAATGTGTGTGTTGTAAATATCTCCTCCTCTCCCTTAAGAAATCTTTAAAACTAAAACTGAAAATCCTCCAATGGTGAATCTGATAGGATTTAAAAATAAAACCGTGGAGGGTTGATGTTTGCATAGTGATTTCAATGAGCTAGACAGAAAGGCTGTGAGGATGAGAACACCTGACATCTGACTTACAAACTGATTATTAAGGTAGCTAAAACTCAAGTTTGTCATGCTCTCAGTATCAGATATATAATTAGAAAGCAGAGTTTGTGTTTATCTGGGCAAAAGAAAAAAATGTTTACCAGACTACATCAATCTTTCTCTCTTTAAAATCCAAGTAATCAAAAAATAAGAATGTATATTTTGTATATATACACACACATATAAACACTATGTAGTGTGTACATATATATACACACACACACACAATACACATTTTGAAGTAAATTTTTGTTTTGTTTATTGCTGATTTTATTTTCTACAGCACTGACTTTATGAGAGTGGCTATAGACTTTTTAAGATGGAACTAAAGTAATAAAGTAGCTATGTATTTTGGTAGTCACTGCTAGAATGATCTATGGAGTCTCGTATCACTGAGCACCTACTGGGCCCTTTGATTATGTGCAATGATATAAAAAAAACTGCAATATTTTTCACAGTAAGTTCATTGGAGACAAGCCTTACTATAGATTTCATAGTATTATTATTTGTGTTATAAACAAGAAAAATCCCATATAAAAACCCATATTGTGTTACTGAGGTTTCTCTCTGGGCTCAGAAATAAAAGGAAAAGAACATGTACATTTCCTATGCTGCAGTATCTAGTTATACTGCTCTTTTTTTTTTCTCCATTCATCACCTGGAGAGTTTTGACATTTATAGTTTGCTAGTGAGTGGGTTCTAGAGCAGAGAGATGGGTCACTTTGATGCTAATATCCGTGGAGACTATAATATTAATGCCAATAAGAGTTGTTAGATGATCTTGACAAACTCCTTTTTAGTTCCTTGTTTTTACTTTTCCTAGAAACACCTGGATGCTGAGAGACTTGTACCATGGAAGCCTGAAATCATGCAGTGACCCTAGGTTTTATGTCTGGGCATCTTTGTTTCACAGTCACACATTTCACATTACAGTCATGTGATGGAAGGTTGAAGTGAGAAAGAGACTTCTGGGTTTGACTTGAGACAAAAGTCATTGATGCCCCCCAATAAAGACTCTTCCATTGTATAACTATCTCCCTTGTCATTTAGAAATGTTCAAACTTGACTTTAGATTAAAAATCTTGTCCATTCCCTAATTTTACAAAATGGCATGAAAATTTTTGTCTGACTGGAAGTTGAGGTGGGGAGTCAAGAAGCTAAATTGAAAGGGAAAGCAATAGCAGAAGGGTTTTAGATAAATTATTAGGAGAGATATTCAATATTGGCATTTTCTATGGGGAGGAAAAATATGGAAAATATGGAGTAGGAAATAAAGCATGTGCTATCTAAGTCTCCTAGTCAACTGTGTTTATTGAACTTCCACTGAATGTACACTGAACTTAGAACCCAACCATAAACAGTTAAAATATTGTCAGCAAAATGAAACATTCATGACTAAAAGAAGTTTGATAGTTATTAATTTCATATAATCACAAAGTAAAAGCAGTGACAGAAATAATGAATTCATAGGACTTCAGAGGAGGAGAGGGTGTTTGGGAGTATGTGTGTATCAGCCTTATTTCTCCACTGGGGAGCAAAATACAGAACAGCCTTTTGTACAGCCAAAGTTAGTAGTCTTCAAGTTAGTAGTCTTCAATTCATAGGACTTCAGAGGAGGAGAGGGTGTTTGGGAGTATGTGTGTATCAGCCTTATTTCTCCACTGGGGAGCAAAATACAGAACAGCCTTTTGTACAGCCAAAGTTAGTAGTCTTCAAGTGGAGGCAAAAACTTTCAAGGTCGTTTTTCCCATAGAAAAATGGAATATTTCCATACATTCTTGAAAATGGGAAAAAATAATGAAAGAAATGTCACTTTCGGAAGATTAACCTGGAAAGACTGCAGGCGTCATACAGAGTAAGTTAGCCAGTTTTGATAGACCATGACAAATAAGTGAGAGAAAATATTGTTTTAATTATCTTTGCTTGCTAGTAAAAAGAAAAGCTATTCCTGTGTTATGGCCTCATTGCTGAATGCTAACCTTCACTCTACCCTGATCTGAAAACCACCTTTGGAATCTGCATGACCTCTCCTAACTAGAGCTCCCAGATTGGGCTGTGGTACAGAAGCTTCTGTCTGCATGAACTCCTGGGCCTTACAAACAGCCTAAGACACCTGGAATAATCTGCCTAGAGCCACAACAAGGCATCCATGTATCAAGCATATGTGTTAAGTCCTTAGGCTAGACCACCATTTTATTTATGGTCTCCTAAGAATATGCACATCTCTATCAGATGTTGAGGTTTTATTGTTGTGTTTTTATTGCTGTGTTTTTCTAAACTCCATTTATCAAGTGAATTTTAATGCCTATTTTTAATTATTAGATGTTCACTCTGATGTGCCACTGCCTCTGTATTCATGTCCTGTCTCTTTTCAGGACACTAACTCTGACCCTTGGTTGTGCAACCTTCTTTCTGATCTCATTCCTTACGGACTTGCATTGGCTCTAATTAAGGCGTAACCCTGCTTCCTCATTCCAGTTTTGCATGAGATCATTAGCTCTGAACTTGCCTTTGCCCTTCAGAGAAGTGCTATTTTCACATTCACTCCTTCTGAACATAACTAATTCCATACTGTAGCTCTTGGCTTGTGTGCCATGTCATCCACTCTCCTTTGGATATTCTCTGCTGATTTTGCACCCTATCTTCTTTGAACCCCACCAAACGGCTTGGTGTCTTTTGACCACTGGCTCATGGCCATCTTTACTTCTGTAAATGCTTTGTTTTTGTTGTTATTTCTGGGGTTTTGTTGCTTGTTTCTTTGAAAGTTCTTTCCGTACCCTTATTATTGTGGGTCGTTGAAACATGTCAAAAATCATTTCAAAATCTGATTACAAAAAGTATTTTTGTCTGTTTACTTCAAACTATTATGCATTTTATGTAACTTCATTATTTTATTAACATTCTAGACAGATTTAGAGTAGACATTTGCACTCATTTCTAACCCAATTTATTCCAAAATTCATTTAAATACTTATATATACAGCACAGTGAAATTAGCAAAAATTATAAAAATAAAAATTAGGGGCACAAATTAATATGCATATTACTGTCTTAAACTTTTGGCTGGAGATCAGACACACAGAAAAATAAGCAAAAGAGAAATGTATCAGCAATCAGAATTAATTTCTAAAAACAAATGATTTCATCCTGAGACCAGACAGACATTCACGTATGAATCTCCCATAGAGAAAACAGTATGTAGTATAAGGGTAAATATCTTTAAAATACCTTTACAGTAATCATCTACAAATTCTAAATAAACAACATAATTAAACTTTATGCCTGTCATATGTTTGTTTAATCTTGTAGATACATCGAATGGATACTTTCATTTCAGAAAATATATTTAATAATTTATTAAATTATATATTTTATTTAAGGAATTAATAATAAAATATTCTTTTTATTTCAATAATTTTTAAATAAAACTTCAAAACTGAACTACCAAGTCTGAATCCAGTCCAACTCTGAGCTGAAGAAAACAAAAAATGAAAATGTAAAATATAAAGCAGGCAAAGCCAACTCTTAAAAAAAAGTTTTCCAAGATCAGTATTAATGGTTTCCCCTTTGCAGAAATTATTTCTTTTCCTTTGGCTGATTCACTAAGTCTGAGTTAGAAGAACCAATAACGTAATAGATTGGTCCAGCAAAAAAGTCAACTGTATAAGGAAGAGAACTGACTATCCAGGAAAAAACGGTAACTTCATTGGTCAGCTTCTGTAACAGTTTTCTTAGTTCCTGTGGGCTTCTAGGCTTCTAATTGTCTGTGATGGTGAAAGCCAACAACTGGGGTTTTATTAGAAGCCAAAGCTGGAGAAGTATCTTGAGATACCTCACACACATATACATACACACACGCACATTCCATTTTCTTTCTTATAGAACATATCAGGAATAGATCAGGAAGAAATTTTCCACTTCCACCCACAGGAGTTGTGCAATGAACTTCTATGCTTGAATCTATAAACAATCCAATGCCTTTCTAAAAACTATTTTAGGTACTCTTAAAAATCTCTAAATTTGAATTATCATTTCAGTCAGATCAAATATTCAAGTCTCAAAAATCTACATTTTTTTTCTAATGTAGTTCTTAGCTACCACATTGCTTTCTTTTATCACAAATGTAAAATTAAGACACGCAATTGTCCAAATTGATCATTTAGTCCCAGGTATGGAAAGACATCCTGAAAATCAGCATATGACTTACCCAGATTAATAGAATGGTAAATGGGAGAATCAAACAGCAAGAAATGAGGCTCCATATTGTTTCTTTCTTCCCTAGAAACATTATCCAAAATTTGACTTTTAGATCAATCTCTAAAGAATATTTCTAAAAAAAAAAAAAAAAAAAGAAGAAGATTTCTGTCATTATTCTGTCATTTGTCACTTCTAGTGGCTTCCCGTCCAGCTCTTGCTCAAATCCAGTCTTTCCAGGGATCTACAAAGTACTGCTTGGCTACTGCCCACTACTCCTGTGATATGTACCCACTGAGCTGCCTTTGTTCACTCACTCCAGCCACACTTGCCTCCTCTCAGTTCTGTGAACATGCTGGACATGATCCTATCTCTCAATGTGATAACACTTGTTGTTATTTTTGTCTAAAACACCCATTTCCAAATATGCTCACGTATTGCTTCCTCACTTCATCATGTGTTGCCTAAATATCACCTAGTCAGAGAAGTGTTCCTGCTACTCTATAAAAATGACAACTCCCTTGTTGCTGATGATCAGTTTTTATTCCTCTTAGCTCGTTTCATTTTTCTTCATAGTTCTTATCACTACTGGAAAAAATATATATTCATCGGTTTATTGTCATCATTCCTGATAGAATCCAAGACTCTCAAGAAAAGGAGCTTCATTGTTTTTTTTCACTGCAGGTCCTCAGTGTCTAAAGGCAGAGCCTCACTTATAGTAGGTTTTCATCAAGGATTTCTCGAGTGAATAATTTATTTATTCATATATTTAATTGCCATTGAATACTTACTGTGTGTCAGTTTTTGTGTTATGCAGGAAGAGAATATAAAGCAGATGTGGGCTCCACCATCAAATAAGGTTGAAGGATTCAGGGGGACAGATACTGGACATGTTAAAACACACATGAAAATACAGAAAAAGTGAAACAAAAGAACGGGTTGCTATGGGCAAACTTACTAGAGTGTGGTCTAGGTTACATTGAAATCAAAGAAGAGGTCTCCAAGGATATGACATTTAAGTTCATACCTAGATAAAGAGGAGAACAAAATCTTGCAAAGAGTGGGGATAAGAATGCTGCCTGCAGAGAGGAATAGAACTTTCAAAGTTAGAGGAGGAAGAGAAGAGGGCTATTTTCACTGTACTGTCTCGCAGTCGGAAGTTAAATAATAAGTGTAGAACTCAGAAGAGATATCTGGGTTCTATATAGATTTGCAAATAATTAGCATAAAACTGGTTTGTAAAACTCTGAAAATGGATGAATTCCCTTATGGAGAGAGTAAGTCTAGACCAAGGCTGAGGAAGTCCAACATTTAATAATTAGGAAGTGAAGTATGAAAAAGAGGAGACTGCAAAGAAACAGTTGGAGAAGATGAAAGACAGAGAGAATATCTAATATTATGGAAGGCAATGAGAGAAAGGATCTCAGAAGATACTATCTGGCTCCTTTGAATAACTGAGAGGCCCCCCAAAAAAGACTTAAAATTGGCCATGGCTATGACAGCACAGAGGCTATTGCTGCTTTCCCCCATGAGATTTTTGCAGTGCCATGGAGAAGAAATACACGTGGTGAGAGAATGAAAAAATGGAAGGGGAAGAAGTGGAGGCTGTGTGCATGTAAAATGTGTTCCAGGAGTTGGAATTATGATGAAAAGCTAGCAAATTAGGGGGAGAAGTGGAAGAGAAAGTGATGTATGATAAGGAGAACATTTGCGTTAAGAGGCAGCTATTAGAGTATGCTTCCTTGTCAAATTGAAGAACAATATAAAGAAGGAGACATTATTTAAAAATGTATGTGCCTACCAAATTCTGCTGTGAATTTCAAGAAATTTATGAATTTCATTAAACCTTTTCAGAATTCATGGGTCCAAGTTTAACAGCAGCTGTGCTAACATGTACTTATTCAATTTTTTAAAAAAGATGAGCTTTCACATATAATTTTGAAATATGAAATTTGTATCTCCATGTAGTTGCCTCTGATAGATATTTATTTGTGAAGAAATCTACCTTCTCTCCTTTGGACACTGGAAAAAAAATGCTGACCCTATGTAGGTGATCAAGTAATTGCTAGTATTTCTGCCTATTGCCATATTTCTGAAAAACCTACAGAGCAGGTATATAAAGTTTAAAGACATTTTCTCTACTTTTAGGAGAGTTACTTAGGCTGTACAGTTCAGTGTCATGATCATTTCAAAATTATTTCTACTGGTACTAATGGCTGAACTGATCATAGATGGAGAGTACACGTGACTCATTGGTCACCTTCATACTGAGTAGTTCTGCTTCTCTGCAATGGCATCGTAATAAGGAAAGCTGAACATGTCTACATTATTGCGCTTTCTCCTCTATACAAGTCCAAGACTATCCCCACCCCTAGAATCCAAAAATGATAGACATGAGTACAAATGGGAGGGACTACGTAGCCTTTTCTGTAATTAAACCAATATAATTAAATAATTATAATAAATGTTTTCCAAATGAAGATAGAGAACACCTTCATGTCAGTATCAACAGCAGCAGAATTACTTACTTTAAAAACAAAAGTTCATATGTATTACCTAGCCAAGTCACTGGGAACAAACTCAGAATGAAGGTTTTATTTTGCTTTTTCGGTGTAAGCATTTTCTAGTATCCTTCAGCTAAAAATACCATGCATACTTGAATGTTGCCATAAATTCTTTGGAGAAAACAGGATAAAGCGTCATTTTAATGGAGCTGGAAACCAAAGTAATGTACACATGTGCCACTGTTCTGAAGGTGATGACCACAGAGAATGCAAGGTGACAGAAGGCAAGATTGGAGACTGGGAGAGACCCTCTGATGAAGTGCTCTGGCCCAGGCTTTTAATTCCCTTTTTCTCACAAGGAGATAAGGTGCTAGTAGGCATCAAGGCTTGGCCAGGTTATATTAAGTCTTTCATCCATCAAACATGTTATTCTGCTTCTGTCAGTGACTGATACCTGATAAAAATTCTTATCATTTACCCAGTGCTTTGTGTTTTCAATGTACTTTACAGTCATCAGTGAAACATGAGTATCTCCATGTGAGGCTCAATTTGTATTAAATCCACTATCCTCTCTACTCCCATCCTGTGCTTTTTTACTGATAAGCAAGCCTACCACAGTAAAGTTTGCTAATGGAGTATGTTTATTTGGCAAGTATATGGCAGTCTTGAAGTCACTATCAATTTAAAGAGATCTCTTTATAGGTAAATATTTCAGTGTAGACATATTTTGGCATGAATGGAATTATGCAGTACAAATATTTCTTAAAACTATTTTTATGTGATTAATCATGGACAATTTGTTAAAGGCTTATTTGTATAGTATATTCTCTACAATGTTTGATGTGAAAGACAGTAGTTTTTTTAGCTTCTGAGATTGTCAGTAATGTCACTTCTTAAAGTGTCTTTATCATCACTTAGTCACAACAGAGAAATCAGGACCCAAAACAACAGCCCTGAGAGGTCTTTTTAAGATAAAGGAACTAAGGTGATGAGCTTGAAAGGCCCTATCAGCGAAGCAAATATGGGATTATATGAGGGCCCTTGAATTGGTGAAAAGGGTTTGCATAAAATTTATTGGCAAAAATATTGTACAATTGTACCAATGGCTGGCTTATTCAATAAAATACATAATCCTGAAAAGCAGATGTTATAGTCATTTTAAAAATAAATAAACCTAATTGTTGACTTACAAAGGAATGTTCAGATCAAATTAAACACTGGTAATTATAAATTTAAATATTTTTAAAACTGAGACTAACAGCTTATAATGTGTACATGCAATGTACCTCAATAATTACAAAATGCTGTCATGATAATTTAGAATTAAATAGAAAAGATCATGTACACAAAGAGCTGGTGTTAATATACGTAGGCTGTTGAAAATCATATTATTTATATTGTATATGCCAACAATTTGTTAGTTTCTCTGTTCTGTAATTTCATTTTACTTTCAAATAATTATATGCAAACTATATTTTATCTCCATTTGAAAAAATGAAACTTACTCACATGGCTTTCTACTGTACAACACTTGCTCCCAGCTGAGCAGGAAAATAATTAAACACAGAGGAGCCAAGATGGCCGAATAGGAACAGCTCCGGTCTACAGCTCCCAGCGCGAGCGACGCAGAAGACGGGTGATTTCTGCATTTCCATCTGAGGTACCGTGTTCATCTCACTAGGGAGTGCCAGACAGTGGGCGCAGGTCAGTGGGTGAGTGCACCGTGCGCCAGCCGAAGCAGGGGCGAGGCATTGCCTCACTCGGGAAGCGCAAGGGGTCAGGGAGTTCCCTTTCCAGGGGTGACAGAGGGCACCTGGAAAATCGGGCCACTCCCACCCAAATACTGTGCTTTTCCGACGGGCTTAGGAAACGGTGCCCCAGGAGAGTATAGCCTGCACCTGGCTCAGAGGGTCCTACGCCCACGGAGTCTCGCTAATTACTAGCACAGCAGTCACACATAACAATATTAACTTTAAATGTAAATGGACTAAATTCACACATAACAATATTAACTTTAAATGTAAATGGACTAAATATTAAATATTAAATTTAAATTTAATATTAAATATTAAATTTAAATTTAATATTAAATATTAAATATATTAAATATTGAATATAATATTAAATATTAAATATTAAATTTAAATGTAAATGGACTAAATTCACACATAACAATGTTAACTTTAAATGTAAATGGACTAAATGCTCCAATTAAAAGACACAGACTGGCAAATTGGATAAAGACTCAAGACCCATCAGTGTGCTGTATTCAGGAAACCCATCTCACGTGCAGAGACACACATAGGCTCAAAATAAAAGGATGGAGGAAGATCTACCAAGCAAACGGAAAACAAAAAAAGGCAGGGGTTGCAATCCTAGTCTCTGATAAAACAGACTTTAAACCAACAAAGATCAAAAGAGACAAAGAAGGCCATTACATAATGGTAAAGGGATTAATTCAACAAGAAGAGCTAACTATCCTAAATATATATGCACCCAATACAGGAGCACCCAGATTCATAAAGCAAGTCCTGAGTGACCTACAAAGAGACTTAGACTCCCACACATTAATAATGGGAGACTTTAACACCCCACTGTCAACATTAGACAGATCAACGAGACAGAAAGTCAACAAGGATACCCAGGAATTGAACTCAGCTCTGCACCAAGTGGACCTAATAGACATCTACAGAACTCTCCACCCCAAATCAACAGAATATACATTTTTTTCAGCACCACACCACACCTATTCCAAAATTGACCATATACTTGGAAGTAAAGCTCTCCTCAATAAATGTAAAAGAACAGAAATTATAACAAACTATCTCTCAGATCACAGTGCAATCAAGCTAGAACTCAGGATTAAGAATCTCACTCAAAACCGCTCAACTACGTGGAAACTGAACAACCTGCTCCTGAATGACTACTGGGTACATAACGAAATGAAGGCAGAAATAAAGATGTTCTTTGAAACCAACGAGAACCAAGACACAACATACCAGAATCTCTGGGATGCATTCAAAGCAGTGTGTAGAGGGAAATTTATAGCACTAAATGCCCACAAGAGAAAGCAGGAAAGATCCAAAATTGACACCCTAACATCACAATTAAAAGAACTAGAAAAGCAAGAGCAAACACATTCAAAAGCTAGCAGAAGGCAAGAAATAACTAGAATCAGAGCAGAACTGAAGGAAATAGAGACACAAAAAACCCTTCAAAAAATAAATGAATCCAGGAGCTGGTTTTTTGAAAGGATCAACAAAATTGATAGACCGCTAGCAAGATTAATAAAGAAAAAAAGAGAGAAGAATCAAATAGATGCAATAAAAAATGATAAAGGGGATATCACCACCGATCCCACAGAAATACAAACTACCATCAGAGAATATTACAAACACCTCTATGCAAATAAACTAGAAAATCTAGAAGAAATGGATAAATTCCTCAACACATACACCCTCCCAAGACTAAACCAGGAAGAAGTTGAATCTCTGAATAGACCAATAACAGGAGCTGAAATTGTGGCAATAATCAATAGCTTACCAACCAAAAAAAGTCCAGGACCAGATGGGTTCACAGCCGAATTCTACCAGAGGTACAAGGAGGAGCTGGTACCATTCCTTCTGAAACTATTCCAATCAATAGAAAAAGAGGGAATCCTCCCTAACTCATTTTATGAGGCCAGCATCATCCTGATACCAAAGCCTGGCAGAGACACAACAAAAAAAGAGAATTTTAGACCAATATCCTTGATGAACATTGATGCAAAAATCCTCAATAAAATACTGGCAAACCGAATCCAGCAGCACATCAAAAAGCTTATCCACCATGATCAAGTGGGCTTCATCCCTGGGATGCAAGGCTGGTTCAATATACGCAAATCAATAAATGTAATCCAGCATATAAACAGAACCAAAGACAAAAACCACATGATTATCTCAACAGATGCAGAAAAGGCCTTTGACAAAATTCAACAACCCTTCATGCTAAAAACTCTCAATAAATTAGGTATTGATGGGATGTATCTCAAAATAATAAGAGCTATTTATGACAAACCCACAGCCAATATCATACTGAATGGGCAAAAACTGGAAGCATTCCCTTTGAAAACTG
The DNA here is from genome assembly GCF_028885625.2 of Pongo pygmaeus. Classification (NCBI taxonomy): domain Eukaryota; kingdom Metazoa; phylum Chordata; class Mammalia; order Primates; family Hominidae; genus Pongo; species Pongo pygmaeus. Next base: position 92,359,192 of record NC_072384.2, read on the forward strand.
GCACAAGACAGGGATGCCCTCTCTCACCACTTCTATTCAACATAGTGTTGGAAGTTCTGGCCAGGGCAATTAGGCAGGAGAAGGAAATCAAGGGTATTCAATTAGGAAAAGAGGAAGTCAAATTGTCCCTGTTTGCAGATGACATGATACTATATCTAGATAACCCCATTGTCTCAGCCCAAAATCTCCTTAAGCTGATAAGCAACTTCAGCAAAGTCTCAGGATACAAAATCAATGTACAAAAATCACAGGCATTCTTATACATCAATAACAGACAAACAGAGAGCCAAATCATGAGTGAACTCCAATTCACAATTGCTTCAAAGAGAATAAAATACCTAGGAATCCAACTTACAAGGGATGTGAAGGACCTCTTCAAGGAGAACTACAAACCACTGCTCAAGGAAATAAAAGAGGATACAAACAAATGGAAGAACATTCCATGCTCATGGGTAGGAAGAATCAATATCATGAAAATGGCCATCCTTCCCAAGGTAATTTACAGATTCAATGCCATCCCCATCAAGCTACCAATGACTTTCTTCACAGAATTGGAAAAAACTACTTTAAAGTTCATATGGAACCAAAAAAGAGCCCGCATCGCCAAGTCAATCCTAAGCCAAAAGAACAAAGCTGGAGGCATCACGCTACCTGACTTCAAACTATACTACAAGGCTACAGTAACCAAAACAGCATGGTACTGGTACCAAAACAGAGATCAATGGAACAGAACAGAGCCGTCAGAAATAATGCCACATATCTACAACTATCTGATCTTTGACAAACCTGACAAAAACAAGCAATGGGGAAAGGATTCCCTATTTAATAAATGGTGCTGGGAAAACTGGCTAGCCATATGTAGAAAGCTGAAACTGGATCCCTTCCTTACACCTTATACAAAAATCAATTCAAGATGGATTAAAGACTTAAATGTTAGACCTAAAACCATAAAAACCCTAGAAGAAAACCTAGGCATTACCATTCAGGACATAGGCATGGGCAAGGACTTCATGTCTAAAACACCAAAAGCAATGGCAACAAAAGCCAAAATTGACAAATGGGATCTAATTAAACTAAAGAGCTTCTGCACAGCAAAGGAAACTACCATCAGAGTGAACAGGCAACCTACAGAATGGGAGAAAATTTTCGCAACCTACTCATCTGACAAAGGGCTAATATCCAGAATCTACAATGAACTCCAACAAATTTACAAGAAAAAAACAAACAACCCCATCAAAAAGTGGGCGAAGGACATGAACAGACACTTCTCAAAAGAAGACATTTATGCAGCCAAAAAACACATGAAAAAATGCTCACCATCACTGGCCATCAGAGAAATGCAAATCAAAACCACAATGAGATACCATCTCACACCAGTTAGAATGGCGATCATTAAAAAGTCAGGAAACAACAGGTGCTGGAGACGATGTGGAGAAATAGGAACACTTTTACACTGTTGGTGGGACTGTAAACTAGTTCAACCCTTGTGGAAGTCAGTGTGGCGATTCCTCAGGGATCTAGAACTAGAAATCCCATTCGACCCAGCCATCCCATTACTGGGTATATACCCAAAGGACTATAAATCATGCTGCTATAAAGACACATGCACACGTATGTTTATTGCAGCATTATTCACAATAGCAAAGACTTGGAACCAACCCAAATGTCCAACAATGATAGACTGGATTAAGAAAATGTGGCACATATACACCATGGAATACTACGCAGCCATAAAAAATGATGAGTTCATGTCCTTTGTAGGGACATGGATGAAACTGGAAATCATCATTCTCAGTAAACTATCGCAAGAACAAAAAACCAAACACCGCATATTCTCACTCATAGGTGGGAATTGAACAATGAGAACACATGGACACAGGAAGGGGAACATCACACTTCTGGGACTGTTGTGGGGTGGGGGGAAGGGGGAGGGATAGCATTGGGAGATATACCTAATGCTAGATGACGAGTTAATGGGTGCAGCGCACCAGCATGGCACATGTATACATATGTAACTTACCTGCACATTGCGCACATGTAACATAAAACCTAAAGTATAATAATAATAATAATAATAATGAAAATAAAAAAATAATTAAACACTAAGAAATAAAATGTGAAAAAGCAAGAAGGCAGATAAACTTCAAAATATTAAAGAAGATATAAACATAAAGCATTATAAAATATAGAAAATATAGAAAGTTATAATTTGATATGAAGAGTATTCATTATAGAATTAATGTCCTTGTCAGAAGCTTCATTTCTTATAGAAGACAATCTATGAAACACAACACTTATACTCCTGGATGTTGGAAAACCTATGTAATAGTAGAAAATATTTAATGATATAACACAAATTTTGTATAAAGAGTAAATATTACAATTGGGAATGTAAGGCAAGATAAAGAAGACAGATAGTGGAAGACAGTGAAACAGCACTTAGGAAATCAGACAGGGTCTCTAAATGGGGAAAATTTTCAAGGTATATGGTCCAAGAAGAAGTTGGTAACAAAGTCGATGTACTTGCATAAGGTGTTCAATATGGGCCTCCAAGAGTTGTTTATCAACTCGAATGAAACAAGGTCTTCTAGGTTTAGTAGAGATCACGAGTACTACTCAGCCATTCTCTAATACAAGACCTGTTATTTTAAAGACCTCTGAACTTGTTAACACACACACACACACACACACACACACACAGTATCCTTTCCCTGACTTTTTAATATAGGTATTATTATAATTTTATACATGAAAAGACCAAGATTTAGTGATACTGAGTAGCTGGCTCAGGTTGAAGCAGAAAACAGATACTGGAAACTTGAATTTGAGGCCAACCTTTGATAGCAAAACTCTAGCAGTGCATTTAACCACTACTTTTATAATCACACTCACTAGTTGTTTGATTCTGTTAATCGAGTCAAGAGTTGAAAAATTATACACTTAATTTTAAAAAGAGTTACAAATTCTCAGTTATTCATTTTATAACAGATAGATATTAGCATTAACTGTTCAACTATAGTAAAGTTCCTAATATGTGAAATGAGAACAAGTCATTTTAAAACTTGACTTGTATGCCTCAATTCTTTTTTCTTTTTTAACTTTTATTTTAAGCTCAGCCATATATGTGCAGGTTTGTTACATAGGTAAACGTGTGTAATGCGGGTATGTGGTACAGATTATTTCATCACCCAGGTATGGTAAGATGATCACATGAAAAGAGCGAAGATTCCAGTGTTCTGTCAAATGTCATACGACTTTGGACACACTTCTCAATTCTTGTGGGCCTCAAGTTATTCATGGAGAGAACAATACCTACATTCAGGTGTTATTGTAAAGATAATAAAGACTGTATAGAAAATACCTACCACAGTGCCTGGCAGCTATCAGATACCTAATAAATGATCCTTCTAATTGAAAAAAAAAGAAAATGGACACACTCAATGAAGCCCAGATTCCACATCTTTTTTGACTTGTCAGAGAAGCAATGGAAAATAAAAAATGAATCACTGGATAATCTATTACACCAAAATTAGTGGCATCCTTTCAGTCAACATCAAAGCACAGAAGACAAGCAAGATAAAACCCTCGAAGATACCAGTTTCTTCTTACAGCAGGGCCTTTCACAAATTTGGCTGGTCTTTTAAAAGGGCACATGGAGAGTGATAATATTTCATATGTAGGTGTGACCATTGTTAGGTCAGGGTGTGTGTGATCACCCTACAGGTAATAATTTCCATGGAATAAATGCACTAATAGCAATGAAAGAACATGCCCTAGTAATTTATTGATTTTTTTCTTTACTCACTATCTTGATAGAAAAATATCTGCCTAGCACTTTTAAAGAACTAAAATAGTGTAATTGGATTGTTTGTAACACAAAAAATAAATGATTGACAGAATGGGTGTGTCATTCTCCAGGAAGTGATTATTTTACATTGAATGCCTGTATCAAAACACCTCATTAACCCTTTATGTATACATTTTTGTGGGTACCTAGTGTGTGTGTGTGTGTGTGTGTGTGTGTGTATATATACATACATATGTGTATATATATATACACATATGTATGTATATATATACACATGTATATGTATATAAAATGTGGGTACCTAGTGTGTGTGTGTATATATGTATACATATAGATATATAAAATGTGGGTACCTAGTGTGTGTGTGTGTGTGTATATATATGTATACACACATATATAATACCCACAAAAATTAATAAATGAAAAACTTAAAAAAACTTGACTTGATAATCTTGGATATAAATTAAAAGAAAACTTGGTGTACAGAGTAATAGAGCTTTGAACAAGGTGCTCACGTGATCTGAGGACAAGTGCTGGCCCACGAACTATTGGTTACATTATAATTAAAGTAAATACAGAAAATTAATCATTTAGAAATTTGTATAGCAATTTGCATAGTAATCATATCTCTGTTAAAGTTAATAATAAAAACTTGCATTTTTTATGTCTTTAATCTCATTTCTTCTAATGTATATTAGAGAAGTATGTTTTCAATGAAAAAATGAGTTCAGCTTTTTATGCCTTTTATCTTTTTATATATCAAAATTTTTATTTCAGTGGAGTTTACAGAAGTATTGGTCTATAATGGATCATGGGAAAATAGTTCTTCACAATAAAGAATTTGAGAAACACTGATAAAGGATTTTGTAGATGCTGTGAATTCTTAGGACAGGATCAGGGTCAGCAACTGAACTCTCAAATGAGTAAAGAAACTGCTAAAGTGAGGAATTTGAGGAATTAGACTTATAATTCTATGCGGGGATCTACATCCTAAAGAAGCGCACCAGTAAAAGCTAACTATAGGTTCGGGAAAAGGCCACTCCCCGAGAGATTTAAGCTAGGCAGAAGCACACAGTCAGAAAGGTAATAAAATAAACATAGGAGAGAGAAGGAGACGGGGTGGAGGGAAAGAGGGAGAGAGAGCGATGCCGCTTGCAGGCAGATCTCATCCAGTAGTTTAAACAATCTAGGAAAATGCTACATCCCAGCTTCTTTATATTATGCTCCCTCTTTTTGGTGCAGGTGAGAAAAGCTGGCTGGGGATATTTTCATAGTGAGACTGATTCATCTGTCTTCTTGTAGCTACTAGCTTCAAGTCAGAAGAAATCACTTTTCTTAGCACATTCTATAATTTGACCACCACCAACAAAATACTAGCAAAATCCAATATTAAATAAACAGAATATTTATTTAACATTTCCACTTTTATACCTAATAGTACTATGAACATTCTTACACAGAAATATTTTGTCTGTATCTGAGCCTCTACTTAATTTAAATTTCTAAAAATAGAAATACTTAGTATGAGCATGGATATTTTAAGACTGTTGATATTTATCGCCTAATTTGTCCCATAAATATTGTAGGGATTAACAATTTTTAAGTATTTAAAATCTGTTAGGCAAAATATTGAGACTCATATTGTAGGATTTATGAACATAATCATAATTTGAAATACTGCTCATTTTTATATTAGAAAATATTCTGTGTTTATGAAATAAAATATACATTTTCAAACTAAAAACAGCTATAATCTTAAAATGTAAAGATAATCATAATCTTCAAATAAGGTCATGAAGTATTAGATATTGGGTAGGACTCAAAATAATTTGGGGGAAGGACACAATTCAGCCCATAACAGTGGTTATCTTTGTCAATTCTGACAATATTCTTTGAAAATCTCAATTCTAATAACTGTAACATTTGTTGCTCAGAGAAGCCATGCTTTATTTAACCATTACCCTTTTGTTGGATATTTACTTATTTAACTTTTCCAGCTTTATAAATAATAGGTCTATGAATATTCTTACACAAAAAATATTTTGTGTATTTCTGAGTTTCTACTTAATTTAAAATTCTAAAAGTAGAAATAGTATGAGCATGGATATTTTAAGAGTGTTGATATTTAAGAGTGTTGATATTTGTCCCATAAATATCATAGCAATTAATATTTAAACTATTTAAAATCTGGTAGGCAAAATATTGAGACTAATTTTTGCTTTAATGGGAATTTTTTGCTTATAAGGAGGTTTAATTTTTTTTATGTTATTGTTCTTTTTTTGTACTGACTACTTAATAACTGTTCATTTTTGTAGAGGTACATTAGTCTTCTCCTTGCTCATTTGTAGAAGAAAGCTTCAATATATACCTCTTTCATATATAAAGCTTATTTTAATTGTCATGCTTGGATATACAATATAAAATCAAATATTAACTTACTAAAAATATATATATAGGTTAATCTTTTTGTCAATGAACTTACAGTCACTGAAAATCCAAAATCTATTTCAAAGGAAATATTTTATAGGAAATATTTAGAATTTTACATTCTGATGGGAAATGTAATTCTAGTTACCCAGCTGCTGCAGAAGAAGGCTTATACATTAATGAAAGTTAATTATAAGTTTTCTCTGACATAGAAAGGTGCAGTGACTTTCCAATGTCATAAAACTAGAGAGTAGCAGAAGTGGGAATAGAATTCAGGTCTACTGAATCCCAGTGCAATACTTTAGTGAGTAGACAACTGTAATTTGTTGTGAAATAATAATTGGTAATTACTTTGTGTATTCCTTTCATGTGAGACCTGAGAATGCTCAGAAGTTCATAAAGGTGTTTAACCTAATGGCCAGCAATGCCTTATAAGAGGACTTTCCCTTAATATTATGTAAAATACAAATATTAAGTTTGATAATTTCGGTAACTACTCTGATGGAATTCTCTAATGACAGGTGTTGATTTTCTGCCTAGTGGTGGTGATGAGCGTGTGCAGGGTCTCTCCAGCAAAGATGAAGAATGCAAACATTTACTGTGTTTCTCCTATATGTCAGAGATTTATCATTAGTGTCTAATTTATTCTCCATAAAATTTCAAGCAGTGAGTTTTATAGACTAGTTACTGGAGCTGAGATTGGCCCAAAGTCAAGCAGATCAAATAAGAGAGCCAAACTTTGAACTCAGACCAAAACCTAAAGATCCCACACTTTCCATTAGTCTACAGTCTGTTCACACTACAACAGAGTATACAGTAGTTTATTTTCTATTCTAAATAGCAATTGAATTATGGAGAGACAGAAACTCAGATGGTATGATGGATTTTGTGGAATACATTTTTAAAATACCATCATTAGATTAGAAGTGGGGATGAAAGGAAGTAATATTTATTGAGGGTATACATGGCATCATTTAACCCTCACATTGGCATCTTTATTGTAGCTATTTTATCACTGGGAACACTGAATTTTAGAGAGGTTAAATAAATTGTCCAATATCACAAAGTTAGTTAGTGGTAGAGGCATGATTGAAAGGATGTGTGTCTGACTCCCACAGTTCAAGAACTTTCCTCAACTCTTCAATTTATCCTCTACTGGCAGGATAGTTTTGTGTTATTAAAAGAGATGTTTAGAAGGTTGTTAAATACTACTTCTGATTAATACATACATGATTTTACCTAGTCATCATTACTACTATTGTTCAATTGGCAAAATAGTCTTATTTTTATATTTAGAAAATGTATTTATTAACAGATAATCAGTGCTAAGTGCACACGAGCAACTACAATTAGTCCTTGATAAATCTTACAGACAAGTTTAACTATGGCTTTTTCCACATAACATTTAGGTTTTATTTCTTTTAAATATTTTGGTTAGTGATATTTGCTATGATAAGAGCCCTTTAATATCAGTATACGTAAGACTTATCTGAAAAAAAAATGCATATACCATTGCTTCAACCCACATATTTGGATTAAATATCTGGGGAAGATACTTCATAATTTTTAACTATCCCCAAAATAATACACATAGTTGTATTCTGAAAAACAAACACTAAAAACAATTCATACATTAGTCTAAATTTTAGAATATCCTGAGGAATTTTCAGTGGAAAATCATCCCATTTTAAAGAAGTGATTCTCAAACTTTGGTGTATATCAGGATCACAGAATCACCAGTTTTGTTCAATGTGTACTTGTTAGGCTTCTGGAGATGCCTATTCAAAAGGTTCTGGAAATGCTCATGAGTGACTTAGGCATCATGGTTGATGACACAGTCACCAGGCTATTTTGTAGTCTACCAAAATTGGGAAAATATTGTTGTAGAATTTATATGGATTAAAACGTTACTTGTGAGTGCAATGCCTAGGAGTCTTAACTCCACTTACCTTCCACTGACTGGTGGTAGAAAGAATTGTACATTATATTCTGCCTGGTCACATCTGGTTGATGATACTTGAAATCCTTTAAATGTAAAAATTTTATATAGTGACAGAATGAGGAGTTTTAAATACTATGTACTCTTTAGGGACTTAACTACCATATGTTAGTGGGATTTACATATTCATTTTCTTAAGTAGACCCTACGTTTTTACCTTGAGGCCTTCAAGCCCCCCACCTTCCCAGAATTGTAGAATAGTTAACTGAGGTACTCGTCACTAACTTCAACTTTATATATCACCATTTTTGCCAACATTAGGTGAATTTGAAACAAAATTATGAGTTTAATATATAATACTTAATAAAGAATCTAAAGGTCCTTTTTCTGGATTGAATCAGAACACCACAGTTCATAATACAAAGATGGCATACTTTTAAAGCATCATAGAATACCTTTTTGTTGAATTTCATATATAGGTTATGCAGTAGGGCCACATTGAGAGACATTACCAGAAACATCACTAAATAACTCATTGCTGACTTTTATTTGCTTTAAGTATGGTGATGGCCATATTGTCCACAGAACAAAGTGATGCTGTTATAAAGAAATACAGGGACCTTTTTTTTAAGTAATAGAGTCAAGAATACTTATTATTGACACATAGTTTGTTCTGTGAACTCTGGAAATCACATAAGTGATTAGATTTTCCATTTTGGCTTAGCTTCTATGAAGCTCGGAGTGGAAGTCACGCCCCACTTTCCAGTAGGAAATTAAGCATCCCAATCTCTCTCCTAGCTTTTTCTTCCTTTTTCTAGTCTTATTTTCCTTCATATTCTTTTAAATTCATTTGAGATACAAAATGAGACTTCTTGTAATGTTCATAATTTATAAACCATCATAAATCATATACTGTGATATGATCAGGTAAAAGTAAATTAAGCATACAAATAACTAATAAAGTATTTTCTAATTAAACTAGCAATGTTTAAAAAGATTCTTAGTTGTTTCACACTAATTTCAAAGTTACTGTTTTGCAAAACAATACATGCCCCTTTGTAAAGGTCCCTTTTTAAATCCTTGCTTCAGTACAGTTATCAATATGCTCTTCCTAATGTGAATATATATATTTAAAATGTGGCTTCACTTTCTTCATCCCTTATAATTTTATAATATTAAAGAATATTTTCATCAGTTTTTTACCTGCTATCAAAGAAATAACAAGGTCTCACTCTTAAAAAAACTGGGATTAGATTTTTAAAATGTTCATTATAGAGTCTTTTTCTAGACTCTAATAACACATACTCGATAAATAACTTATAGCTACTCTTTTCATTGCTTACTTCAGAAAACTGTGATGAGTTCCTCAGTTTAGCAGGATGACTGCTATGTTTTCGTAAGCATATACATATTTCCTGGATATTACTGGACCAGGATTCTCCCCTAGGGGAGTGGGGTGAGGGTTAACTTTAAATAATTTTAACATAGGCGAAAATTCATTAAGGAAGCTATAATGTGTAGGTGCATGCCATAATAATTAAGTATTTGCATAGTTGACTGCAGCCCTTATTAAGCAATGCGCCAAATGGCAGTCTGTTTTACATAATGGATGTGGGAGAACAAGTCACACGCGCCAGAGTAATGGAACACATTAATAAAAGTTTGCACAGTGTGTGTCCTTCATGCAGGCTGTGGTGACAAATATCTATGCCTTTACAAACTACATGACATTATGTTGTTTAGTCCTCTGGGACTTGCCTGCCAATTTGCTGTGTATCATTTATTTTCTGCCACGGTGTGTATGCTTTGAGTGATCTCAACGGAAGGTCACAGCCAGTGAAGTTTCCATACCAAACATTTTTTTTTTCCCTGTCTGGGGCTTTGAGTGGTTTGCTTTTAAAGTTTACTGTACTTCTTTTTAGTGAATGTCCCAAGAAGCCACAGAGTAGATCTTAGGACCCAGGTCTTTCATCAATATATTTGCTCTATTTGCTCCTCTGGTTCTCCCAGTTCCCATTTCTATAAATAACTGCTGAAACACTTGCAGTAACACTTTCATTGTCTTTAACCTAATCTCGTGTTACTTTTAAAATTCTTATAAAAAATAAGGTTTTCTCAGTCTTCCTACTTTGATGCCTACTGGCTACAAGCAGATGGGCAGTGGTCCTATTACACACCTATTAAAACTGCATCCCTGTCCCCATCAAAGTTCTCCTCACTCAGGATCAGCCATCAAAGTAGAGGCTGGTGACTGATAGTTAAATAGCATATCACCAGAGATCAGGATATAGTGTTCTCACTACATAAAATAACTTGCCTGTTTTAAGCTGAACAAGCACAGCAAATTATCTTTTTCTTCCATTTTTAGTTCCAAGCCAGTGTTTAACAATAGACCTTTACAAAGGGACATATTGAAACATCACCCCATCATCTCCGGTCATAGTTGTCCGATGGTGAAATTGAAAGAGTGCACATGCCATGTCTGTTCCAGAAGAGACAAACCTGTAATCTTGTCTAAGGCACTCAATTACAGCTCTGTGATGGGGTAGTGGACATTAACACAGGGGCTGCTCCAAGCAACCCTAAGGCGCCAACACCTGGATAGTCTTTTATCCTCTGCCTCATCATTTCCAGGGTGGTATTTTTAGCTCTTCACAAAGCTGGCGTGCTGGGCATCTGTCCCTCCCACTTCACTATCTCTTGGCCTGTCTCATTTTGTGGTGGGTGGGCACTGGCTAACAGCTGAATAGCAACCTAGCTCCACACAGATGTCTGCAATGTTTCTCTACCTCTTATGTAAATATTCTGAGCTTGGCTAGAACTAGAATCAGAGCAGAGGACAGAACAGAGAAATATGCTCCTGTTTGAGCTGGATTTCAAGCCTGTTGTGCATGATATTTATTTAATTTGGAAAAAGTATAGAAGTCATAAACATATATTTGACAAAGCCCTATTACTTACAGTGTCTTTGAGGCTATTCTTTGTGAGCACAGAGAGCTAGTGCTACCTTTGGATAGGCTACCAAACTGTGTAGAAAGTAACAATTTCTAAATTATACCAAAACCAATTATGAAATGTGAATTCTAAATTAAAGGGATTTGTTATTGGATTTAAAAAAATGGTTTCTACCTTCTGACAATTTTTTTATCCATCCTATTCGAGAAATGCAACTCTCAATCATGATTTATTTTCAACATTGTTGTTAATATAGGTGCCTAGTTCATGTGTAAATCAACCAATTATGAAACCACATTTTAAGCTGTTCTCTGCAAACTATCAAACTACTGTCAACTTGTTTTTGTGAATAGAATTCTTGCTAATTAGCATGCTTATTTCTTATGTAGTTTTTTAAAAAAGGAAATCTAATATTTAAAATATGTTGTCTATTTATTCTTCTCATTACCAATTGAAAATGATTGCTTTGTTGGGTTTGCCTTTCATAAAGATACATGTATTTTTCCCAATATGCTATGACCTAGGTAACTTGTAAAGACTTGACTATTTTGATAATCAATGTATTAATTTATTTTCTAACTCAGTATAAATCCGGGACTTTTTAATCCCATGGCTTACTGTGCCTGTCTGGGGCTGGTTTTCTCCCAGATTCATTGCCGATACTTCCTCTCCTCTGATCTGTGTTGCAGAAGGCTGAACCCTGCAAACTATTGTCTCATAATCCCTTACCACGTCGTTTTCATTTGAGTTTGGGAAACGAGAAGAATTGAAGGGAGACAGACAGGAGGAAGAAGGGGAGAAGCCTCCTCTCTTCTTGCTTTTGGCACTTGTCTCTGAGAGTAGCTTAGTTTCTGCTGTGAAGCGAGCTTTTGTCCAACAGTCTTTCCTGCTGAGGTACTAGCTCCCACCAGGAAGAACCTGTTGTGGTTCCAAATCTTGCCTGGTGGCCCCAACTCCTAGCACGTACTTAAACCACTGCTTCTCGTGGTTCCTGAGGTTGGAAGTAACTTCCTGCTGCTCTTTATATCTGATTTGCCTTGCTATTCCATTTGCCTTTTAGCTCAACCAATACCTTTTTAACAAATTTCATTGCATGGACATGGGATTGCTCTTCAAGAGAACATGCTGTGGGGAGTATTAATTGACTGACAAGTTCAAGTTGCTGCATCTTTGGACACACTATAGCGTTCGTACCATGGCTATACTTATCTCAAGCTGCTCTCGGCCAATGGAGTTATTAGAATCAGGCTATTTTTGCATAATACAGAATTCCTCTAATGGTCAAACTTTGCTTTTTGGGCTCTTTACTGACCTATCCCAGACTTTTCCAGAAGTTTGCTGTAATCTGACATTTCCTACCCAAGCCTCCTTTTCTCTTTCTCTCCTCTCATAGTTGTAGGCCAGCTTTATGTTCTCTCCCCCCTACTTCTGCTCCTTTCTCTTTTTCCTTCACAGGCATTTTCCCCAATCAACCTTTTGCAGATCAAATCCCACATTGGCATCTGTTTCTTGGAGGACCCCAAATGGCACAACCTTCAGAAGAATTCTTCTTTATTGAACAACTTATCTTGGATTCTGTTTCCCTGGCTGGACTTTAAAGTATCACATATCCAGAAAATGTAATGCTAACATATGTTGTAGGTCCTTTGTTAAAAATGCTATGTTATACAAAAGAATTTCCTTTTGGCCCATCATTTCATCTTCAGACAATATCAATCTCTGTCATTTTTGTAGCCATCTGAGGAAACAGGATGAATCCTCCACTCAAAATTTGGTTTCGATGTCAAAACCGATAATGCTACATAAACTTCAAGAGACTAGGTGCTATCTGAGGAGAGCAGCGAAGGCCTGCCAGGCAGGTCCAAAGTGGCTTTAAGAGAGTAAGAAAAAGAGAGCAGCTAGGGGTTTTTATTGTGATTAGGGGCTGGGTCTGAGGCAAGCGTTCCATGCACAGACAGGAACTTGTGTAGGATTTGAATCTCCCGCCAGCATCAAAGGAAAGAGCACATGGGCTTTTTATCAGCCCACATGTGGGCGACAAGGCGAAGAAGGAGGGATAAGGCTTAAAAGCTCTCAGTAGCCAAAGGTCAAAAAATAGTCTGGTGTCAGTGTCTTTATTATACTCATATATTGTAGAATCTCAATGATGAAAAAATGTGCTGTTCTTGACTGTAGAACTTCTGAGCCCCTAGCATTAAAATGATTATTGTGAATTTGCCAGAAAGAGAATATAGAATCTTTCAAATGGACTTGTTCATAGGACCCTATTTTTAGATAATCTTTAGGGGATATTGCCACATAAAACATCCTATGGGGGAACATGTATGTAATTTTTAAACGCAGACATTAATCACCCTTAAAGTTTTTTTTTTTTTAACTTCTTTTCTAGTTACGACATAGAAGGTTAAATTGTGGCTTGCTTCAATTAAGAAAGCAAGGAATTCTTGTTGAATTGATTTTAGATGACAGTGTGGGAGATGACTGAGGCTTTAAAAGGATGGAATGTGTTCAATTCAAAAGGAAAGCAATAGGATTATAAAATTCCAAGTGTCTTAAATGGGCCAGAATATATGATGGAATTCTCTGTGACAACACACTTTTTCTGGCCCTAAAATCTTTTGATTAAAGTTCTAAACCTGATTATTGTCCAGACAAATCATTCATTTTCAGTCTTGTGCTTTATACTTTGATGAAAGAAGTGCTATTTTATATTTTCCACGGGAAAACTTTGTTCTTATCATCACTGTATCTTGATTTGATTAATTTCTATATTACCATAATATGAAAACAGATTTTAACATTTATTTTTACTAAGTGGGAATAAATCCATTTTATTATGTGTGTCTTTTAGGTAATGTGCTTTTTTTTGTTTCTTTTTCTTACTCCTTTGAAAGCTCATTATGAATTCAGATTAAATGCATTAAAGCCTTTAGTTTCATGAAGTAGATCTAGATAATAACCTATCACTTTCATTCCTAATCTGCTTTTTGATTTCTTGTGATTTCCTTATCTTCATATCTAAATTGAATTTTATCAATAGATCTATTAGAAGTTAAACATCTGATATTTATTTATCTTTAATTTTTAGAAGTTGTTGAACCAGCACATCCCTAAGGCTGTTTGATTTGAAGATCAGAACACACCAAACACTGTGCTATATGGTTGGGTGATTAAAATGAGTCAACAATCAAAATTTATGTTATGCAAAAGTTCATGGTCATTAAAATGGGCATGCAAGTAAAAGGCAAACAATGATTTATCTAGCAAATAATGTATTGTTCCATCAAGTTTTCCCATTTTGTTCATTTAGAAGTCACATACAGATAAAACAATGTCATTCATTTATTCAATTAATTATTCATAAGTGAAAACAGATGGAACAATCTTGTATTGAAAACATTGGGGATAGAATATTCATTCACTCCATATGTACTGAATTCCTACTATGTACAAGGCATCATGTCAAGTGACTGTGGATATACATGTTATAAATAAGAGCTACCCCTGATGACCCTGGCATTTTCCCAATGGAATTCCCTGAAACAGATCATCTGCTTAGGTCTTTTGCTATGGTTTTGGGTTCCTAAGACTACATTCTTTCTAACTCTCCAAATGACTCTCATGCTCCTAGGTTGACTACCTTGTTATGCCATATCTTTTGCTCAGTAGTTGGGTATCCTCCCATCAACATCAGCTACAATCTGTTGAAACATTTTTAAAGCAAATAGTACATCTATATTCCCCAAAAAATGATAATTTATTTTTAATCAATAAAACACAGTACCTTCCTCGTTTCATGATGGTTAGGTAACCCTTAGTGTCTGAGCTCAGGCAATTTACCAGTTGCCTAAGGGCCTCATTAATTAAGTGGATCAGTGAACATATAATGGGGTCATGGAGTAGAGCAAACACTGCACCACAAGAATCACAAGGGTAAATAATATGATCTCATCTGATTCAATTTCATCTACAGACTAGGGATAATATCTGACCATGGTACTTCAAAAGGTGATTGCAAGGATCAAATGAGGTAATGTTTATGAAATTTGAGAAATTATAGGATAAGAGTGATGTTTAGTGTGAGATTGTAATGTGCTGGGCATCTTCCCAAATTGGGATCTCAACCAATTCTTATAACAAACTTGTGAAGTAGGTGGCCAAGGTAGAAACTCTCATGTAGCTTACACCTTGTGCAGCGGGGTTTCAACCTCAATGTTCTCATGTTATTGGATTACAGTTTTCTTGGAATTTAGTAGCAGGAACTTTAAATAGCATCTTATAACTTTGTGCTAGACATGTTTTTATTTCTGTTTCCTATTGACTTTCATTATGGAGGATATGAAGTGAGGATATTTAACTTGTCAAGAATATTTCTTTGTCAGTCTAGTTTAAAGGTGCAATGAGCAATGAATACTGTTAGTAAAGAAACTGATTGAGAATAAAGCTACTAAATGGCACTCCCATCAATTCAAATTGATTCTTTTTCTTTTAAATGCCAATTATAAAATACAAATAAAATATGATGGCATGATGTATGAGAAGTAGTTTTCCCCTCTCTGAGAATCTAATTATTATCATCATCTTTAACAGGGATACTTCAAAAGGGAGACTTATTTTCTGACTGCCAACCGGCAGGTAGAGGGGGTATTGCCACATTAAAAATACATTTTTTTGGTCAATACTGTTGAATAGGGTAGGATAGATTTCTTCAGTTGTTTCAGAAGAAGATAATTGATATCTTGGGTAATACACAATACAGTCTTCTACAATGTTTAAACAATGACTTGTGCCTTTATGAGTTTCTGTATCTAAATTGATTTATTTGGAAGTTACATCAAGTTATGGCATCTTGTCTTGCCTTGATGACATTTGATTCTTTGCCCAGTCCTTCTCTCCCAACTCTGGTGAGGAGGAGCCAAGAGAGTTATTGACACTATGCTTTACATAAAGCATAAATGGGAAGAGGGAAAACAGAAAGCTCCTTTGGGAAACACATGCTTCTCTAAATGCTGTAAAACAGTATAGGACTGGAAAAAATGCACAGAAACAGACATATAGCAAATAAAATATAAATAGAATACATGAGTGATGAAGAAATTGAACAGGAAGCCTACAGTAACCAAGTGGATTAAAGGCATCAAATGTACCTCTATTTCTTTTGGAATATATGTCCCAATTGACTGTGTGGTTCACCTTGGCTCCCTCTGCATCTATGGAAGATAATAGTTAAAATAGGAGCATTTTATCAAGTTATAGGAAAAAGGACCATGGATAGATGAGTGGATTTATAACAAGAAGGTTAAGGGGCAAAAGGGGAGTAAAGAATGCAATAGGATATAGGAAAGAAGAACTTGGAAAGAGTTATAAATACATAACTTAGTAATCATACTTTTATTTGATCAATGCCCATCATTTAATAAAAATATCTTCTATGTATCTTACTATTTTTCCCTGGTAGTGGGCAAAATCCATGTGCAGTAGATTGTGACTATAAATTACTGTTACACTGAGACTAAAGTAAATTGCAAATTCTTTAAAAAAGTTTTTAAAATTCATTTTCCTATATCACACAGTGCTTTAAAAGGCAGGTTTCAAGCATAAATTTATTTCAGTTTCTAAGGCCTGTATTTGGTGATGATATTATTGATCTGAGTGTCTGAACAGTGGGTAGCCATTGAACAACAGTAAGAGGCAATAGTAAAAGGCAAATAGTTCTGGATTTTAAAGGGAAAAAGGAAAGCTTCTAATAAAAGCTAACATCATTGTCACCTAAAATAATCAAATATGAAAAATAACTAAAAACATAAGCACTTTTAAAAGAGGAGATTCAGATATAGTTATTATTCTCAGGCAAAACAAAAGATGTAGATTGTTACCTCTCAGTGTCTGGTGAGGATGAACAGTGATGATATAAGTGCAAGTGCTTTGTAAACTAAACTGCCACATCAGTAAAAGGCATTTCTATTGTGTGTGAACACATTGAGTCAAGTTGTCAAATGAGATTGGTCTCTCTCTTTTATAGATAGGGAAAAATGACCAGTTTGAATTAACACAGGCATGAAGACAGAAAAATTCCTCTGCCTTAACAAATAAAGAGCGAAATCATATCTGAAAGCTTTTCGTCCATGCAAATAGCCAATGGGGGCTGGGTTTGGCGGGAAGCTCAGAGGCAGAAAGCATATTAGCTTTGTGCCAAGGACCTTGAACACCCTTCTTTAACTTGTCTAGAAGTCTGTCTTTGCAGAAACATATGTCTGTACAACTGAGAATCCTTCCGCTAATTGAAGCACAAAATTCTTGGAGGTGGAAAGATGGTGGTAGTATCGGTAGGATTTTCAATCTGTCAGAAAAATATAAAATAGACTAAGACAAAATATGTTCATGTTTGAATAATTTGGGGATTATTTGGTTTGGCCATGCATGATTCGAAACAAGAAATATTTTTTGGCTAATTTTCAGCAGAGAAAGCATAAAATGCTAAATTCTGGTATTTCTCTTTGTCCAAAAATGTATTCATGTCATATATAAAAACACTGTGTATTTCTAAATGGCTATGCAAACCTAAGGTATAATCTCACTTTATAATTTGTGAAAGTTTACTAATTGTTTTACTTTTCTTGGCAGAGTGTCTGAAGATCTACTGGAAAGTTATAAGTGTATTTACTTTATTTTCAGGGGTGTCATCACACTTTGAGCTGCTGTGACAATTTACTGCTGGAATAACTCCATCCCAAAATTATTACTGTAAATTGAAGTCCTATTTTTCTGCCCCAAGTGTATTCTTAATATTAACAGTTGGTAATTAGTGTGTCCTTTGGAGAGACTCTGAACAGTTTTGAAGAGCATCCTGCACGTTTAATCAGAACACTTCAAGCCAGACAATGAAATGTAATATTCAGTAAACTGTGATAGTGTTCACTAATTGCTGATGCTATCTCTATTGTGTTACGTTTAAGTTATATTCTTTAATATTTTAAGAATCATTTTATTTATTTATATTTTGCTGTAATTCTTTTTAAAAACTCTACAAGACATTTATAGATGCAAAAGTAAAGAGTAAGTTAATAGAACACTGTTCTGTTTTAGAGACCAATATATATGAAATATTTCTCTTGGAAACTGCTAAACCAACAGGTCATTTATTATTATAATATTCACTTGCCTTTCCTCATTTGGATGATGTAAAACTGAGCATTATTTTGCTACTTTATACCAATCTGGGTACCTGCATTCCATATTTAGAGAGCATGTTTTGGATTTAAGCACCTTAAACTACTAGAATTATCATTACACAATGGTGCTGCACTTTTAAACATCTTCATTTTATTTTATTTAAAACATTTAGATCTACAAGCATCTTTATTTAATGTTCCCTTACAGTTTCCTTTTCATGCTGCCATGAATCTTAGGAAGAACATGTATATTTGCAAAGTTTAATTAAATTATTTTACACTACTGAAGAAGATTGTCTTTATAATTCATACATTTTTGTTTAGGAGTTACCCTTCCAAACCAATTCTACACACAACAAAGTAAAAGTACTGTAAATATTTTTTTGTTACGTTCAAAATTACATTCTGCTTCAGAATTTTAATAAAATAAATTTTATTAAAAATAAAATTTAGAGTTGGGTATATTATTTTTCTTATTTTTGTGCATGTAAAACATGAGCTAGATTTTAGTAGAATTTTGCATTTTTTACTAGGAATTTTCATTTACCTGGAGGCACTGTATTTGTGTCGGACAATTTCCGTCTCCCTCCCTCCCTCCGTCCCTCCCTCCCTCCGTCCCTCCCTCCGTCCCTCCCTACCTCCCTTCCTTCCTTCCTTCTTTCTTTCCTTCCTTTCTCTTTCTTTCCATTTTGTAGCTATTTTAAATGCTCATCAGTCACAAAATTGATAAGATTTTATCAAAATGAGATCTTTTGAGTCATTTCAGTACCTTTCTTTTTAAACACAATTATGGTTATAAATATACCAGATACTTAGAAAATTATCTCAGTAAAATAGATCCAAATAATTAAAATGCATACCTGGCTGGAACCTTAATAGGTCACTCGAATTCATATATCTGTGCTCACAAGATTGAGAATATAGTTTATTTAGAATAATGGAACTAATAAAATAGACTCTTCTCAGATCTTTTTAGAGAACTGCAAGGGATTTTGCTAAATCAACCCAGTAAACTTACAAATGAAGAAATTATCAAAGTCTTGACTAGAAATTACTGTTACTCATGTATATATTACCAAAATAGATTTCATTGGAGGCAAAAAGAACATACGGCCTGTAGTTAATATAAATTTTACATACACTGTTTCATTTATGCCTAACCATTTTAATAGTAATTTATTTGGGTAGTAGTTAATATCTCTTGGACATGAGCCAGAGAGAGAGTGATTATGATAATACATTCTGCTACTAAATAGGCTGAATACTTCCAAGCTTCCAATAATACAGCTGTTAACGACAGTGGCTTTGCTAGTTAATCAGATGTTTTGCCACTGGGGATTGCCTATGTGAATGGAATCTGACAGAGGCTTCTGCCTCACCTCAAATGTAATGATACAAGTGTGTCAATTATTAGGGACTCCAGGAAAAATGCACATGGCATTCACCCTCAAGCAACTAGAGCTCCTCTCCAAGTATCATTCCCATTTATGGTATGATAATAAATCATTCTTTAATTAAATAATGATTCAAAAAAGAATGCAAGTGCTTTGCATATTTAATAACATATATTTTTCTTTTGTATATGTTTCATTTTGAGCTGCTAGAATTTTAATGTCTAGGGGCACAGACTACGCCATTTAAGAAACTCAGTTGATTTGTTAGTATTTCCCGGAAGAAGAGATGAAAAAACTCATTTGTAAGTAAAATGTGAACTATATTATCCATGTCTTCCTAGTCATAGTGCCATGACATGGAAAAAAAAATGGGTTTAAACCTACTTTAGATTACTTGAACTATTTTATCTTTTGGTTTACTTTTGTTTTAGTTTTTCTGATAATTTATGTCTGTTAATTAACCTGAGGTATGCTTTAAATAAACGTGCTTGTGACCTTTTTATAAAGAGCAAGATTATGTTCTTGATGTGGTATATCTGATGCATTGATTTTCTGCAGCAAGTTTCAAGGTTGTGGAATAAAAAAATGACAGAAGTTGCATTTTGTGGGTTGGCACTAGGAACCCAGTTCTCCAACTCTTTCAGTAAATTCAGTCAGCTGCCAGAATATTGGATTGATGAAGGAGTTGGGTCTTTGGGTTCAGATCTGTCCTAAGGATGAAGGGAACCATTTGAGGGTGAGTAACACTTCGGGGTGGCAAAGCATTTGTAAAGCTTGTTAATTATAATTCATAGACACAAGAGCACCAATTAAGAATTTGTTAGCCACATGCAAAAGGAGCAATTCTTTAACGATGCTTTTGAAAATCAACAAAATTAAATGTTTGTCTTTAAAAATTAATCTTAAATTCCTTTATTACTAATTATAAGGAATTAGCAAGTTCAACAGCTCAAATTTTAAAAGAAGCATGAAATGAGACCCAGAATAGTTGAAGGGAAATGATTTCTATGCTCTTAGGATATTATTGATGAAATAATGTATCTTAAAAATAGCTTTATAATAGTATACGGCAAATATCGTCTACAAGAATCTTTCTTTTTTCCATCAGTTAGATTGATTGCTGTTAGTGACCTGTTAGTCTCCCCTGGGTCTGCATCATTCAGACTAAGCTTTACGCAGACATAACTAGGTCACCTTAATTACCTGTGGAAATAAGGCATACTTGTGAAAGTTTCACAGTGATAATTACTCCAAAATGCCAAAATAGTGTATGCAAACCTTGGAGGTACATGCTGGAAAGTATTGCACAACCAAGATCAGTCAAACCAGATGGTTCATTTTGTCCAATTCTCTAACATTCTTTAACACCATTTTTTACCATAATAAAAATGCAATCTTTGCCAAGCATTGCATTGAGTATATACTTCATCAATCAGTTGTTAGATTTTTTTTTTCTTTTCTTTAAATTCCTTTGAGGTATTTAAGAAATCAACAGACTATTGTAAAGAAACAAAGGAAAGCTAATTACATGTTTTGTTTTGTTAATGTAAAATGATAGCATGAAACTCTTTCTAATTGGCATGGTTTTTTCCTACAGACATTTCTGTACCTGTCATTTTGTCATAGAAATAAAGTGAGGAAGGTTAGAAAATATATGGTCTTTTTAAACAGAAAGGGAATGAAATGTTTTTGCATTTTCATATGACTAGTCATAAAATAGCTAGCTATCTGTTCATAACAATTCCACTGAAGATTCAAAACTCTTGTAGAAGCCTAGTAAGTGATGGAACTTGATAAAGACCAAAATAAAACTAGATTTGAGTAACATTAGCTGTTTTGAATTCTGAAAATTCCTTGAAAGTTTTAATGAATTATTCTGATTAATGATTTCTAACATTGGAGATTATTATTTTTAACAAAGGTAATAAAATAAAAACTTTTTCATTATTCTACAAAGAATTAGTAATTGAGTATTTTTAAGCCAATCAACTTTATGCATTGAGGAGGTAGTTTTTATAGTTGAATTAAAACATAGTTTTCTGAGTTTTAAGAAGTTAACGGAGGAAAATATATAACATAAAATATTTACATATAATTGTAAAAAAAGTAAATTTCTGAATGAATTTTAATTTTTGTTTACCTTTAAAGTGAGTAGATTTATAAGAAGGTCAATGTGCAAGTTTTTGTGGGGTTAAATGATGAAAACATATGGACACATAGAGAGGAACAACACACGCTGGGGCCTTTCAGAGGGTGGAGGATAGGAGGAAGGAGAGGATCAGAAAAAATAACTAACGGGTACTAGGCTTAACACCTGGGTGATGAAATAATCTGTAAAAACAAACCCCCATGGCACAAGTTTACCTATGTAACAAACCTGCACTTATACTCCTGATAAAAAGTTTAAAAAAATGAAATTTATCTTGCAATGAAAAAACTGTTTTAAGAAAGAGAGCAGTAGTAATATTATGTATTAATCCACAGCATAAGCATTTGAAATTTGAGCCTTCTGGTATGAGATAGGAGACCACATAGTATTTCAACTATTTTTTACCCTATACTGAAGGGTTTTTATGCTGTTGCCCCCAAACAATTTTGCTGTTGTTCCTCTTCTTTTTTTCTGAGTTTACATTGGAAGTGATATAGCACACTTCTCATAAAAGAATATGTTAATATTAAGTGAGAATTACTACTTTTTTGAGATAAGTCTGAAGGAAAGAAGATAATTTGGGTTCTGGATATGATATTTTTATATTTTACAAACCTTCTTACACTTCCCCAGGTTCAACAAAGTGCTTTATATATATTTAATGCTTCTTGAAATGCTGTTTTGGTATTATCTGAAAATCTGAACTGTGCTTAGAGCTGAAGTGGCCTTATTAATTTATTTAATTTTACAATAGTTACCTATCTAGTAACTTCCTGAGGCCAAATTAGTAACTTATGTTGGTTTCTAGGCCTCTAATCTCAGCTGCCATCTTAAATGTGAATACTTGTTACAGAAAAGGTGAGAGAACTGTGCTGAATATCATCATTTATTAAAAAAAACATAATTGCCAACATTTATCAAACACTTAGTATAAACGTTTTTCATTTAATCTTATGAAGTTTATACAATCATTGTCATCCTTTTGCAAATTATGAACCTGACTCTGAGACAAGAAAGATGTCCAGGGTTTTCCAGTTGGGCTGGAATTTGGTCTCCAGTCTTGCTGATTCTAAGACCTGTGAGCTTAGTCTCCAAAAACTCTGCCTGCTCAGCAACAGCATGAGGACAACCACCTTCTAGACACAGCTTCTAGACATCTGACTGCTAGGAAGCCTGGTAGAAGCCATTTTGGGCAAAGATTGTAAGAGATTAGATCTTTTGTATCATTCCATGTAGTATCTTTTTTCTTTTTTTGTTTTTACTCCAGTGTTAGAAATCACAACAGGTCCTAACAAATGGTCCACTGAGATCAAGAAAGTCACCAGTTTTAAGGTTGCTAATGGGATTAATTTAGATCACACACTCATGGAAATCTCAGTCATTTTCTTGCTAGCTACTCAATTTAGGTTCCAAAGCCAAGAATCGCTCAGGTGTATCATCTGAGACTGTGGAATGGCTTGCTGGAGTGTGTTGCTGCACTTAAATCTAATTAAAGAGAACCATTTTAGTGATATGATATGGTTATAGTACATTATGTGACTTTTTATACAGTAGAGAGATTTACTCATCAATTTCTTCCATTATACTATTGCTTTATATTTCTCCAGTGCTTTGATCTATGTTATCATATCCTGTGAGCAGCTCAGTAATATTATGAGGCAGGAATTATTATCCTCATTTCAGAGATGAGGGCTTTAAAGATGAGAGTGTTGAATGTGATTTGCCCAAGGCAACTAGGAGGTGGAATGCTCTGAACTGGAACAAGTGCTTTATCTATTCTGTCATGGTTGTTGTTACTCACTTGCAACTGGTGAAGTGTGATCAGTGGTTTTGTAGCCCTGGCCATATGTGAAAAAAATCTCAAACTCTAATCTAGACATATTGAATTATAATCTACAGTACTGTGATTTGGACATCTGTATTTTCTAAAAACTATACTACTCAAAATTGAGAACTTGTCTCCTAAATAATACTCCTCTTTTTTTGTTGTTTATTTTTTCCCATTTTTTATGGTGGTAAAAAAACACAAAACATTAAATTTCCTGTCTTAACTACTTTTTTTATTATTATACTTTAAGTTCTAGTGTACATGTGCACAACTTGCAGGTTTGTTACATAGGTATACATGTGCCATGTTGGTTTGCTGCACCCATCAACTCATCATTTACATTAGGTATTTTTCCTAATGCTATCCCTTCCCTAGCCCCTCACTCTCCAACAGGCCCCTGTGTGTGATGTTTCCTGCCCTGTGTCCACGTGTTCTCATTGTTCAATTCCCACCTGTGAATGAGAACATGTGGTGTTTGGTTTTCTGTCCTTGTCATAGTTTGCTGACAATGATAGTTTCCAACTTCATCCATGTCTCTGCAAAGAACATGAACTCATCCTTTTTTATGGCTGTATAGTATTCCATGGTGTATACATGCCACATTTTCTTAATCCAGTCTATCATTGATGGAAATTTGGGTTGGTTCCAAGTCTTTGCTATTGTGAATAGTGCTACAATGAACATACGTATGCATGTGTCTTTATAGTAGCATGATTTATAATCCTTTGGGTATATACCCAGTAATAGGATCACTGGGTCAAATGGTATTTCTACTTCTAGATCCTTGAGGAATTGCCGCACTGTCTTTCACATGGTTGAAGTAATTTACATTCCCACCAACAATGTAAACATGTTCCTATTTCTCCACATCCTCTCCAGCATCTGTTGTTTCCTGACTTTTTAATGATCACCATTCTAACTGACATGAGATGGTATCTAATTGTGGTTTTGATTTGCATTTCTCTGACGACCAGTGATGATGAGCATTTTTTCATGTGTCTTTTGGTTGCATAAATGTCTTCTTTTGAGAAGTGTCTGTTCATATCCTTTGCCTACATTTTGAAGGGGTTGTTTGTTTTTTCTTGTAAATTTGTTTAAGTTCTTTGTAGATTCTGGATATTAACCCTTTGTCAGATGGGTAGATTACAAAAATTTTCTCTCATTCTGTAGGTTGCCTGGTCACTCTGATGGTAGTTTCTTTTGCTGTGCAGAGGCTCTTTAGTTTAATTAGATCCGATTTGTCAGTTTTGGCTTTTGTTGCCATTGCTTTTGGTATTTTTGACATGAAGTCCTTGCCCATGCCTATGTCCTGAATGGTAATGCCTAGGTTTTCTTCTAGGGTTTTTATGGTTTTAGGTCTAACGTTTAAGTCTTTAATCCATCTTGAATTAATTTTTGTATAAGGTGTAAGGAAGGGATCCAGTCTCAGCTTTCTACATATGCCTAGCCTGTTTTCCTAGCACCATTTATTAAATAGGAAATCCTTTCCCCATTGCTTGTTTTTGTCAGGTTTGTCAAAGATCAGATGGTTGTAGATGTGTGGTGTTATTTCTGAGGCCTCTGTTCTGTTCCATTGGTCTATATCTCTGTTTTGGTACCAGTACCAAGCTGTTTTGGTTACTGTAGCCTTGTAGTATAGTTTGAAGTCAGGTAGCATGATGCCTTCAGCTTTGTTCTTTTGGCTTAGGACTGTCTTGGCAATGTGGGCTCTTTTTTGGTTCCATATGAACTATAAGGTAGTTTTTTCCAGTTCTGTGAAGAAAGTCATTGGTAGCTTGATGGGGTTGGCATTGAATCTATAAATTACCTTGGGCATAAATATATAATATACCTAGGAATCTATAAAATACCTTGGATTCCTAGATATTTTATTCTCTTTGTAGCAGTTGTGAATGGGAGTTCACTCATGCTTTGGTTCTCTGTTTGTCTGTTATTGGTGTATAGGAATACTTGTGATTTTTGCACATTGATTTTGTATCCTGAGACTTTGCTGAAGTTGCTTATCAGCTTAAGGAGATTTTGGGCTGAGACGATGGGGTTTTCTAAGTACACAATCATGTCATCTGCAAACAGGGACAATTTGACTTCCTCTTTTCCTAATTGAATACCTTTTATTTCTTTATCTTGCCTGATTGCGCTGGCCAGAACTTCCAACACTGTGTTGAATAGGAGTGGTGAGAGAGGTCATCCTTGTCTTGTGCTGTTTTTCAAAGGGAAGCTTCCAGTTTTTGCCCATTTGGTATGATACTGGCTGTGGGTTTGTCAAAAATAGCTCTTATTATTTTGAGATATGTTCCATCAACACCTAGTTCATTGAGAGTTTTTAGCATGAAGGGCTGTTGAATTTTGTCGAAGGTCTTTTCTGCAGCTATTGAGATAATCATGTGGTTTTTGTTGTTGGTTCTGTTTAGGTGATGGATTACGTTTATTGATTTACATATGTTGAGCCAAATAAACTAGAAAATCTAGAAGAAATGGATAAGTTCCTGGACACATACACCCTCCCAAGACTAAACCACGAAGAAATTGAATCTCTGAATAGACCAATAACAGGCTCTGAAATTGAGGCAATAATTAATAGCCTACCAACCAAAAACAGTCCAGGACCAGGTGGATTCACAGCCAAATTCTATCAGAGGTACAAAGAGGAGCTTGTACCATTCCTTTTGAAACTATTCCAATCAATAGAAAAAGAGAGAATCCTTCCTAACTCATTTTATGAGGCCAGCATTATTCTGATGTCTTAACTACTTTTAATTATATAGTTTAGCAGTGTTAAGTATGTTGATATTGTTGTGCAACACATCTATAGAACTTTTTCATCTTACAAAACTGAAACTCTATACCCATGTAATAGTAATTCTTCCTCCTTGTTTCTATTATTTTAAGTTGAAATAATTCCAAACTCACATAGGAAAGCTGCAACTATAGTTCTAAAATCTTTCCCTCCTTTAAAGTATTTGTAGGTAAATTGCAGTGTATTTTCTATAAACAAGGACGTTTTCCAGCATAACCCCAGCTTTGCCACTCAAGTGAAGAAATTAACATTGAAATGTTAGCACTATCAAATCCACAGACCATGTTCAAGTTTCTCCAATTCTACTAATGTCTTTTATAGTCATAAGATCCAGTTGCATATCACATGTTGCATTTCTCATATTGCTTTCATTTCCCTCAGTTTGAAATAGTTCTTCAATATTTCTTTGATGTTTAATAGCTTGGCTTTTACAAAGATGGTTATAGACCAGTTATTTCTCAGAATTTCCCTCAAATTTCTGTCTATCTGTTATTTCTTCAATGTATTAGTTTGTTTTCACACTGCTGATAAAGACATACCCAAGACTTGGAAGAAAAAGAGGTTTAATGGACTTATAGCTCCACATGGCTGGGGAGGCCTCACAATCATGGCAGAAGGCAAGGAGGAGTAAGTCACATCTTACATGGATGGCAGCAGGCAAAAAAAGAGAGTTTGTGCAGGGAAACTCTCATTTTTAAAACCATCAGATCTCATGACACTTATTCACTATCATAAGAAGAGCATGGGAAAGACCTGCCCCATGATTCAGTTATCTCCCACCGGGTCCTTCCCACAACATGTGGGAATTATGGAAGCTACAAAATGAGATTTGGACGGGAACACAGAGTCAAACCATATCACTCAACTTAGAATTAGGTTATACACTGCAAGAAAACTGTAGAAGTGATGCTACATTCTTCTTGATGAATCCTGTCCAATGGTACATAATGTCAATTTGTCCAACTATTGGTGATATTAACTTTGATCACAAAATTAAGGTGGCATTTGCTATCTTCATCCACTCTAGAGGTACACTTCATTTTTTACTTTGTAATTAATATTTTCTAGGAAGATATTTTGAGATTATACATATATGTCATTTTCCTCAATCTTTTACACACTACTTTTTACCATCCATTGATATTTGTTGGCTAAAATTAATATGACTATGGGTTGACAAATGGTGATTTTATAACTTTGTATTTAATTGTACTTAAACGAGTTTCAACTCTACTATAAAGGAACAATTTCTCTCTTTTCCATTTGTTTATTTATATCATTGTGGATTCATGAATTCCTGTTTTATTCAATGGCTTACAATCTTCTAGTTTAATTATTTATTTTAATATTATAAATTGTCCCAATTTGGCAGCAAGAAACTTCTTCAAACTGGCTTCTGAATCCTTGTGACATATCACATTAGTTTTGAGTTCTTCATTCCAATTTACACAAGGATACACTCCAGAATAATTCTAATTTCCTGCCCTGGCCTTGTAATAAGCAATTTTTATAGGAAGCCCTGTACTTTTTTAATGAAGAACATATTCGGAAATGAAGATCTAAGCTTTGAGAAAGTAGTGGGTCACTGCTTCAGGCCATCTCAGTGGACACCTATTTATACCTATATTTCATTTATGTTTCTTCATATACATGTTGAAAATCAAGTGTTTTTACCCATATTTCCAAGTAAAATCTACCACTGTAGTATTTATTCTAGTTTTCTTCCATCTCTAAATGTAGTTCTCCTTTTTTGAACAGTAATAAACTTCTCTTAACTGATATACTTTTTACATATACCCATAACTCATCTTTTGTTATCAGTGCTGCCTCCACCACTCCCACGTTGTCAGCTCTCCTTGAACTCCAATACCCTTAGCTTCACCCCTACTCTTTCTTCACCACATTAATTTCCACCTTGTTTGGCTCACTATAATGGCTTTTGGACTAAACTTTTCTAGAAGGAAAGGAAGGAAGAAACAAAGAAGAGAGTTAAAAAAAAAAGGAAGGTAAAAAGGAGGGATAGAAGGAAGAAAAGAAATTAAAAGATAGCCTGTTTATTTTTATTTTTTTGAGATGGAGTCTCACTCTGTCACCCAGGCTGGAGTGCAGTGGCACGACCTCGGCTAACTGCAACCTCCACCTCCCAGGTTCAAGTGATTCTCCTGTCTCATCCTCCTGAGTAGCTTGGATTACAGGTGCCACCACCATGCCTGGCTAATTTTTATATTTTTAGTAGAGATGGGGTTTCACCATGTTGGCCAGGCTGGTCTTGAACTCCTGACATGAGGTGATCTGCCCGCCTTGGCCTCCTGAAGTGCTGGGACCACAGGCGAGAACCATAGCACCTGGCCAAAGATAGACATTTTAGGAGTAAGATTTATTTTTTAATACACACCATGTCTAACACAGTGATTTGAAAGTA
Organism: Pongo pygmaeus; assembly: GCF_028885625.2. Taxonomy (NCBI): domain Eukaryota; kingdom Metazoa; phylum Chordata; class Mammalia; order Primates; family Hominidae; genus Pongo; species Pongo pygmaeus. The sequence goes on from NC_072384.2 coordinate 92,388,083, forward strand.
CTAGTTCATCAATAATATCAAGTGAATGCCAAAAGAATGAAGAAATGAATAAAAAGTTTCATTGAATCCTGAAAATCTTTTTACTAATATTAATATTGTCCAAAATGTGGTGACAACTTGAAATTTAAGACAAATTATTTATTTACACTACTAAGTCAGAAACTTGCCAGTAACAATTAGAATTTAAAATTTGATAATGGAGGCAAGTTTGCTGAAAGAAAGAAGACAACTGATGGTAAGTATAAAGTTACATAAATGTCTTTAATCATGTACTTATTTGACAGGAGATTTTCTGAGTCCATCCTTTTTTCTCTTTTTTTCCCTTACCATTTGGCTGAACTGAATAATAATAACCTGGTTCTCACAGTATACTTTTGGAGATAAATAGGTCAGATGTTTGAGTTTTGTTCTTTACTTAGGGATTATATGAGGTTGTATTATTTTAATATTTATTTATTCACCTGCAAAAAAGTATTTTTTTTTTACTTTTTGTGGAAATTAATGAGAAGTAGTTTAGTATTTTGAAGTGCTTCCAAGTACAAAATGTTTCACTCTAGAGTTCAATGATCTTTATATCAAGCCATTAAAATGATCAATTATTATTATTATTTGGTTTGTTAGAGTCTTTAGTCACTTTTTAAGTGTACAGACTTAGTGTGTTAGATTTAGTGGGCAGTTTTCAGCATTTTTACCAATTGCGTTTCTATTCAGTTGTACCTTTACTCCAACGACTTCTTATTTGACCCAAGAAAGTGAAATCACTTTCATGAGTTTATTTGCCACCAAATTCCTCAAAATGATTTTTGAGGCCTACATCTCTTGCTTACATTTTACTTTGGAGGTTGCAAGATTAACATAATCTGAGTTTGGAAAATATTTAACAAAATTCAAAAGAGGAAAAAAAATCACTTCTATTGAAATGTACCTGAATAAGAGGTATAGAAAACACAAATGTGGTAATGTTGAAGGAAAGAAGGCACACATGGGAGCTCATGCTGTATAATTCCATTTATACAATGTGTCAACACAGGTAAAGCTCACTGTGCTATACAGGATTGTACAGGCAATGACTAGAGAGGAGCAAGAGGATGCTTTGGAGGTTGCTAGTATTCTTCTGTTGTATTTTTAAACTCCAACTGCTAATTACAAGGATGTGTTCATTTGGAGAAAATTTAATAAACCACATATACAATGCCTACACTTGTGTTTGTATATGTTATCCTTCTAAAGAAAGTTTTAGAAAAAACCATGTCCATGTCCCATAGTACAGAGGCAAGCCTTCACTTAGTTATGTTCACCTGTTTATCAAACTTCTATTTCTACTAAGGTGCAAAAAGTACAATTAGCTGCTACATCTCTGAGAAGAAAGAATTTTGCTGACGATCTAACAGAACTTGTGAGTCATCCATCAGGAGATGTTTTAATGGTGGCAAGAACTCAGTAAAGTCTGTGATGGATTTGGCAAGGTCATTTGTCATTTTCACATCAGCATGGTTTTGGCACCTGTTTCTCAGTAAAGAATTCCACTGTTGGAAACTCACTTTTGACAAAGATGGTCTGCTTCTGACCAAATGGTTTATGCTACAGCACAGAAGGTGAGTAAAGCTGTCCCTGGCCATATTAATAATCAATACAGGTGGCTGATTCAGTACTTTCATGATTGACATGACTCGTGGATTTTATAGTTTATGAAGACAGACTATGCCAAGTAATATTGTCTGGTCACTTTATCCTAGAGGAGTGCATCTTGTAAAGGTGTTCACATTCAGCTTAGACCTACAATGCAGATATTCTGCATTTTTATTTTTAAGTGAACTACGCATCTCCCTTTAACCTGATTTTTGTTTTTCTTGGTGGTGGTGACAATTTTGTTTTTGTTTTGCTTCTCCTTTTTTACAGTACATTTTTTCAGAAATTATGGATAACATTCTCATGGACTTAATCATCTTTCATATTAGCTCTCAATACAAAATGACATGCTTAACAGTTACAGTGATTTCATCCAGTTTTCTCTGGAACAATTTGTGACTGAACTGGTGAATATGTTATGCCCTAAGGCAATGCTAAATTTGGTTAATGATGAACTTTCTCTCATCTCTCTTTCTCTCTTGTGCACATATGTAAAATGAAACTGCATACAAAAACTGGGCAGCAGAATAGTTGTTCATAAAAATAATCAAGGTAGGCATCTGGTTAAGACATGTGCTCAATTGTTTCTTTCAGCTTATTTAGAGCTCAGCATTTTCAACATTTCTGTAAGTAATTCTCTAGTCTTTGTAAAGCAAATCCCAGTCTGGATTGTTTATCCCTCCAAAAATAACTCATTAGTATAATTTTAAAGGTGAATATTTTCTATTTAATGTGTTTAGTGAATTGATCTACTTCTTATTAAGGTAAAAAGTTGAAATTATTCCCATATTTAACCCTAGTTTTCTTAGATCTGATAATATACCCAGTTGAATTAGTAGGGTTTTTTCAATGGATGATTTAAATTTAACTATTGACAGCCATAGCATTGAAAGTGGTTATTAGAGTGAATGCATAAGTTGTTAGTATTTTGCTAGTAAATACATCAACCGTTATGACTGTCTTCCAAACCAATATCTTTTGGCCAATGATAAGATAAAAATTCGTTAAATGTCTTACATGCTTGTGCACCAAGCCTGAGTCTGAGAGGTGTCTAGTAATTTTACTTCTAAACTTAGATAAATCCTGAGATTTTTTTTAGAGCATCATCTTTTTTTGAAACACATTTTCGTACAAGACAGCTGAGAAATAACACTAACAGCATCATCTGTCATTTGGCCAGTACTACATCATTATAGAAAGATCTAGACTTGAGCAAAACTAAACACAAATTTAATAGAAGAAAAATTTAAATAACCTAGAGAGGGACAGGGTTGATGCTTGTCCAGGTGGGATTCTAATGATTGAATGAACAATAGGGGCATGCTAGGATAGGGAAATCAGGACTGTAACCAGTGGAGGCAGAATCCGTTAGGTCAACTACAGTCTTAGAATATAGCAGGAATTATTTTTAAGTATTATCTTTTAAAGGCAATTATCATTGTGCGTTCTTGATGTCTTTGTCAAAATAAATTGGCTCTAAACGTGGATTTATTGCTGGGCTCTCTACTCTGTTCAATTGGTGTATATGTCTGTTTTTATGTCAGTACAATGTTGTTTGGGTTACTATAGCTTTGTAATCTATTTTGAAGTCAAGTACTGTGATACTCACTGTGATTCTTTTTGCCAAAGATTGTCTTGGCTATTTGGGTTATTTCGTGGTTCCATGTGAATCTTAGGATTGTATTTTCTATTTCTGTGAAGAATGTTATAAGTATTTTGTTGAGTCTATAGATTGCTTTGAGTATTAGCAGAATTTTAAAATATTAATTATTTCAATCCATACAGATGGTATCCTTCAATTTATTTGTATTTTCAATTTATTTAATCAACATTTTATAATTTTCAGTGGAAAGACCTTTAACATCCTTATAATTACATTTATTCCTAGGTATTTTATTTTTGTAGAAATTGTAAATGGGATTGTTTTCTTGACATCTTTTTCAAGCAGTTCATTGTTAGTGTATAGAAACACTACTGATTTTGGTATCTTGATTTTGTGTCCTACCATGCTTCTCAGTTTGTTTATTAGTTCTAACAGTTGTATGTGAGTTTTTAACTGAGTTTTGTGTTTTTAACTTTAAATAGTCAGAACTATTTTTATCATTCTAAAACTTACCATTGCATTCATTGTAATGTTTATTGATATATAACTTTTATTCATGTATTTTAATTGCTATGAATATACCAAAGTCACTTTTCCTGTTGATGAACTTATATCCAGAGAGATATTTATTTGCTTATGTCTAGAACATATGTTCATTGAAAACATCAACTTTATTTTGTTCATTAATATATTGGCAGTGCTTAGAAGTGTATTTGGCATTCAATAATCGTTTTACTCAAGAAGTAAATGAATACTTGAATAAACATTTAAATTTTACTCAATATTTTATTATTAAAAACTTTGCCTAAATTCTGGCAAGAAACAGATGGTATGCTCAAACTCGATCATTTGAGAAAGACTTTGATAAAAGGATTATTTACAAAGAAATGGTCAGGATGTAGAAAAACCTTAAGGGCTATTTCAAAATTTTATGCCTAATTATCAAACTTAATCTGAGGGAGAAAGAGAAGGAAGTAGTAACTAGAAACAAAGTAGAAAGAGCTCATGGATAGGGCGGCCTTAGCTGTGACCTTAAGTAGAGGAGGCAACTTAGCAAGAAGGAAATGGGGCAGATGTGGGAGGTAGACACCCTGATACTTCTCTCTTGGCCCCCTCAGATCCCTTGGCTGTGCTCCTCTTTAGACAAACACAACCACAAGCCAGAGGCAAAGATCCCACTGGTACCTTCTATAGAGTTTAGCCTCCAGGGACATGGCAGGCTGAAGGCAATGGAAAGTAGAAATGAAGGGTCAGAGGATATGTAGTTCCAGCATAGGATTTCAATGAACTTGCTTCCACATATTTTCTTATGCTATTGTCTAGAATTTCTTTAAGGCAAATATCAAGAATATTGAACTCGTTTAGGTAACAGAATTTGTACATATTCAACAATGCCAAATAATGAAAAATGGCTATTCACACCTAAAACCTGCGATCAAACTTAGTATCACTAGAATTGGGATAAACAGATATTATGTTCCTTATGATGTAAGGCAATAGTAGGACGCCATACCATCTCTGAAGTATTCATGCCTAAAATGTTGAAACTGAACTGAAACAAGCTGCAAGATCTATTAGTGCATAAGAATGCTGGGAGGCAGGGGAACAAGTTAAGTCATCATAAGAAAGCCTTCAGCCATATCAAAATGTGGGACATTCTGTATATAGGACAAATGCCCAGTTTTTCCAACGTATCAAATAAAAAGAGATAAAAAAGATGAAAAAGAGAAATCAGTTTTAAAGCTCTAGGAGACATATGCACTGAATGAAATATTTAGACTTTGGATTTAATTTAAACAAACCTACAACAACAACATTGTCAAATTTTTAAAAATATGGCCTTGGAACTATATAATAGTAACAAATGGCTATTCATTTTTGAGTGGGTCATAATGTCAGGGGAATGTGTAAAAATATCCATGTAAGTAAGACATGTATAGAAAAGAATTTCAGATAAAATAACAAAATGTGTTTGATTGTCTTTAAAATAATCCAGCAAACAAACAAACAAAAACTGAGGGGGGTGCATCGGAAGAGCAGTAGAAGTGGGTAGATGATATGATTTGGCAAAATGTTGGTAACTGTTGAAGTTGAGTAATGTGTACATGGAGGTTAATTACATTATTCTAATTTTGTGCATATGAAAATGCCCATAATAAACATGCTGAAAGAAAAAATTATTTTGAATGGCTTCTGACAATAACAAAGACAACTGGTTTTTACATTAGCAGAATATAAGGTTTCTCATTTTCCCACATCCACTCCATACTTACTATCTGAAATTATATTTATTTTGGACAATAGGTATATGTTTAATATTGACTTATTTTTCTTAAAACTTTACTTTCTCTGGATAATGTTTCGACATTATTTATTTGCTGACACTGGATTTTCCTATATGTGAATTGTTTATATATTACAATTCATTTTCTATTTGGTTAACGTTTTCTTAATATCTAACTGCTTTGTGTATGTTTTGTGTATTGAATTCTCAGTTATATTCATCGAAAATATCTTCTCTCAGACTGGTACTTGCCTTGCTACATTATTAATGCTGTCATTCATGTTCCATTTTTAAAAACAATTATACATCGAATATTTTCTAAGAAAAAATATATTTTATATTCTTTTTCAAATGATTTACAGTTTTGTTTTTTGGGATTTTATTTTACATAAAAATTGAAGTGGAAATTATATTTTTTGTTCTCAAATGAATAACTCATCATTAGTTCTACAGAAGCATCCATAAGTTCCCTACTGATATGTAATACGACTTCTTCCATGTATAGATTTTCAGATCATGTGTGGGTCTGCTTTTAGACACTCTTCCATTGAAATATTTGTACATCTCTGCCATGTGAATATGTGTTGAATTACTGTCATTTTATCATAAACCTTAATGTCTGCTTGTGCACATCCCAAGATAATTTTCTTCAAAATTGTTTTGTATCTTTTTCTCTTATATTTCCTAAGAGCATTTGATGAAATTGTCATGTTCCATAAAACAACTACTGGCAATTTGATTGACTTATATTAAATTTACAGAATGATTTGGAAAAATTTTGCATTGGTATTATATTGAGTCTTTCAGTCTACACACAGGCAGACATATCTCTAAATATTCAAGCTTCTACTAGGACCTTAAGTAAATATTTATAATCTTCTCCATGAAGACTTTTGCATTCTTCTATATTTGTTTCAAGTATACTTCATATTTTAATGCTCTTACAAATATTTTAATATAACATTTTACTTGTTTGTTGTACCTGTGTAAGAATAGTATTAATTTTGTAGCCTCATTATGTTGCCATCAATTTCATCAAACTCTTTATTAGCTGTAGTTTTTTGCTACATATTTTCTTGGATTTTCTTAGCAAAAATTCAAAAGCAGATTATAATATACTAACAGTTTTATTTCTTCCAATTTTTATACTTCCACATTGGTTTTTTTTCTTATCTTGCTGTACCGGTAGAACTTCCAAAACAATATGAAAAAAAGGGAGATGATAGTGAATATCTCATTTTTTTTGCCAACTGAAATGTCAATGCCCCTGAAGTTTCAACAGTAAATTCATGTCTAATTTAGTTTACATTGTTGTTATTTTTGGTTTTTGTAATATGCTTAACAGCTCAAGAAAATAACTTTCTATTTCAAATTTTCTAGCAGTCTATATTAAGAATAAGTGTGAAATTTTGTCAAATATGTTTTTAGGATCTATTGAAATGATTATCAAATTTTTGTTTTTCTTCAAGCCATTTACATGGTGTTTTTACATTAATTAGTTTTCTTAGCTGAATCATCATTAAGACAAACAACAAAAACAAACATTTGTTAAATTTGATATGCTGATATTTTACATAGGGTTCTTGAATATTTACATGTTATCTATTTTTTCCTGTCTATATTTTTGTTTCTTTTCTTTCATCTCTCCTTTTTCTTTCCATTCTTCCTTATTTCTTCTGTCTGTATTTTTCTTCTTATTCATTCCTTCCTCCTTTATTCCTTTGTACTATCATTGTCATACATATTACATCCACGTATGTTACAAATCCAACAACACCATGTTATAATCATTGCTTTATGCAGTCACATCTTGTAAAGAAGAAAAGAAATGAGAATATATAGTATTTTAATATATTTTTAACCACCTATTTCTTTTTACAGTGTCCGTCATTTCTTCTTGTAGATTTGAATTAGCATCTGATATCATTTCTTCCCAGCCTGATGATTTCTGTTAGAACTTTCTATAAGGCTCTTCTGGTAAGAACACATTCTCTTGGCCTTTCTAAAGAAAAGTTTCTATTTGACTTCCATTTTTGAATGTTTACCATAAGTTTACCATCATTCTTTGTAGACAATCTTGTTTTTATATCTGTTTTCAGCACTTGAAATTGTCATTCCACTGTCTCTGAGCTCCCTAGTTTCTGACAGAAGTTATCCTGTATATCTTGAGACTTTTTCTTCTGCTATTTTCAAAATTTTCATTTGGTCTTAATCTCTCAATAGTTTACCTATGTGTCTAGTTGTGAATATGCCGTTATTCAACTTATAATTTGTTGAAGTGTTTGCATTTATTGTTAAATAAATTTCTGGTTTCAAATCAATTTTGGGACATTTTCAGCTATTACTTCTTCAAATATTTTTCTATACATTTCAACATTTCCTTTCCTCCCAGAACTCGTATTACTCATTTCTTGATACATTTGATATTTTCCCACAGGTTTTTTGTTGACTTTTTTTTTTTTTTTTTTTTTTGAGATGGAGTCTCGCACTGTTGCCCAGGCTGGAGTGTAGTGGCACGATCTCGGCTCACTGCAAGCTCTGCTTCCCGGGTTCACACCATTCTCCTGACTCAGCCTCCCGAGTAGCTGGGACTACAGGCGCCCACCACCATGCCCAGCTAATTTTTTGTATTTTGAGTAGAGACGGGGTTTCACCGTGTTAGCCAGGATGGTCTCAATCTCCTGACCTCGTGATTCGCCAGCCTCAGCCTCCCAAAGTGCTGGGATTACAGGCGTCAGCCACTGCCCCTGGCCTCTTGACTTTCCTTAATTTTTTTTTCTCTGCTCTTCAGGTTGGATAATTTCTATTGCTCTAATTTCAAGTTCATTTATTCTTTCTTCTGCCTTCTCAAATCTTCTTTTGAGCCCCTCACATGAGTTTTGTATTTCATTTACCGTACTTTTCAACTCCAGAATTTTTGCTTGATCCTTTTAAATAAAACCTTATTTTTGAGATTATCTATTTATTACATCCCCATTACCATATTATCTTTTCCTTAAGCTTGGTTTTTAATGTGATTTCAACCTATTTATAATAGCTATTCTAAAGTCTTTGCCTAATCTAACATCTGGGGACAATCAGAAGTTTCTATTTACTGCTTTTTCCTTTGAATTTGGATAGTATTTTCTTGTATCTTTCCATGTCTCCTAATTTTTGATAATATATCAGCAACTCTGAATTTGGCTCTTAACAACCTTCAATCTGATTTATTGTTTGTTTATAAATTTGCCTAGACTACATCTGTGTAATTGAGGCAAGTTTATAATGTAATCCAATAATGCATGGCTGCTGATTTCTGCTCAATTTTTTTGTTTGATTTTGTTTTTAAGCCTTGGTTCCTGTGTTGGCATAGCTTAGAGGTCATCCAAAGATGGATCAGTTCTTTTTCTCAAATACTTAAAGCCAGTAAAGCTTCAACCCTCTGTCAATGGATTTATGTGTGGGCTGAAGAGTATATTCAAACTTTAAGTTATTTTCAAATCGGCCACACCTTTTCCATTCTGCCAGGCTGTCTTGTGACTCTTTTGAGAGTTCATCTCTTCCCACCAGTCCCATGGAGCAGTTTTAAATGGATAGTGTGTGTGCATTCTGGTGACTCTACACATGCACAAAGTATGTAGTGAGCTTACTGAGCCCTCTATAACTGTCTCACCCCCTGGAACTCTGTTAAAGCCCCAGCTAGTCTGCTGACCCTTTCTGTTTGCTTGGTGCTGAAATAGATGCTTAGGCTAACAACACAACAAATGAAGTGAGTCTCCACCACCAGCAGCAACAAAGAAACTAGTTTTCACAGCTTGCCACGCCTTGGTGGAAGTACCATGATGACAGAGTTCAGGATGTGGGTTGAGGGAAAAGGAAGCAGTCCTGGACAGGAATGCCATGGACCTTTATTTTTCTTACACAAAGTTTAGTGATGTTTTATGAATAAAAACTTTGTTGCATACGCTTGGTAAAATTCCAGAGTACAAAATAGTTGCTTTGAACATTTCTTCCAGCTTTATACTTAATTTTTTAGAAGTGATTTCTTTTTTTTACATCCTCATTCCATCATGGTAGAAGTCAGGTCTCTATTACAACTTTTGTATACTTTATGATGTATTGGATGATCTCATTTGTCAAGTGATTATGCCCTTTGTGTTCATTTATAACTGTTCCAACACCTTCAAGGTCTGAAAACTTCCCCTTTCTTGTGATTCCCTGAAACAGGAGGGATGTTTGTGTCCCTTAAATTGTGTTTCCAATTTCAATTTAACCTAGATTTATTCTTTCTTGGCCAAGTTGAAGTCTTTAAGTAAATCAAATTTTGTTTATCAATTTATCAGCTTTCAGTTGATGTGGCTCAGAAAAACACTTTTTCTTAAATTTTTTTCACCATGTTAATAAATTCATAATTACCAGCTGTCAGCTCTACCTCTGCCACAGCTGCCCTGCATGTTTAATTGGTTCTTTCTTTTAATACTCAACTTTGTAGTGAACAAATATGGACTTAGCTGTTGGTTACACATATTTATTGGGCCTCTTGTAATAACTCCCCTTTTTTAAATTTTTTTGGATTTCTATCTTGATATTAACACATAATTTACTATTCTTTTAGTCTCTGCTTCTGCATTACAATTGCTTTTCTTTTCATGAACAAATGGTATCTATATAAAATTTCAGGTAATAATATCTTCACAAGAGAGAACCTCAGGTGATTATTCACTAATAAGTGACAAGGAAAATGATTCTGAGGTTCCTGGGTGATAATAAATATCAGTTACTACCTCGCCCTCATGGCTAGTTTCAATGTTCTGGAGGAATAATGGGAGGAGAGTAATAGCTATTACTATTGAACTGCTTACTGTATACTGGATGCTAAGGTTTATCTGCATTACCTAAATTATTTTGTGTAGTTCTCACCAAAAAAAAAGCCCACACACAAACTATGAAGTGGGTATTGTTAATATTCATATTTTTAAAGTTAAGAAATTGACAAGAGATGGGTTTGAAATCTTGATATTGAGGAGACCAGTATGATGTGGTTATTAATCAGAACAGATGCTAGCTTCACACAACAGGGTGGCTTTACTGGTGCTTCAAGCACCAGTGCTGCTGAGGGGAAATGTGAAAAAAGAGTAAAGCAGTATTGCATTTATGTTCAAATGTCAGAAATGTCAAATAATATCAGCTTAATAATTAAGCTGGTTGTTAGGTGCAGCAAACCACCATGGCACATGTTTACCTATGTAACAAAACTGCACGTCCTGCATATGTAGCCAGGAACTTAAAAGAAAATAAAATTTTTTAAAAAGTAAGCTAATATTATTTGTTACATATATAAATATTGTTATTTCATACAGCAACAATCAAGAATTTGACTGGCCCTGGATTGCATATGCCTTCACAGAGTTATATTGTATCTGGGACATTTTTAGCATCTTCTTTGGAAGATTTTGTCCTTACAGGAGAAGGATGCCAAAACTTCAGATATCAGGCCAGCATTCCCAAAAGAAAGAAAGAAGGAAGAATGGTGAAAGGCAAAGGATCAAAGAAATAGGCTTGTAACTTTATTAAGAGCTTTCCTTGATCCCATCTCTGGAATACAATGACTAGGGATACCACCAGACATTAGGTGCCTCCTGATGTGATACAGCATCAAGTATTCATACAGAATTATATATCATTTTGTTAAGTATTCTTGCCAAGAAGTTGAACTTGAATCTAATCAGTGAAAAGTTAAGCTAACATCCAATTTACAATAAATACAGACTAAAGAAACAGAAAAATTGATAAGAATAAGCAATCATTTATAATAATATTTAGAATATAGGCCATTTTATAAAACAAGCAATAAATTTGAATCAACAATTCAAAGATACGAAGAAAAATGAAAGAAAAATTATAGGTAAAACTGTTCTTGATTGAAAGAGACTAAAATCAAATACAATTAGTAATCTTTGTTTGAATTCTAATTCCAAAGGGCAATTTTTAAAAAGAGAATTCAAAAATCTTGAATTGGCCCGAATGTTATATAATATTAATAAAGTATGTTGATTTATGGGTGTGCACATGGTACAGTATGATTCTGTAAATAAAATTTTCATACTTTTGAAAAATGCATGTGGACATAGATTTAAAACGATGTGGTTGTATATTTGCAGCAAGAATAATAACAACAATCAGTAGAAGACAGGATTAAAGGAAGTGTGTATAGAGAGGGCAGAGCACATAGAGCCAATCCACTGAATCTGCGCTGGTACACTTCAATGCGTGATATGAAACTGAAAAAAGGAAAATGAAAAATAACACACATGAAAAGGGTTAAACTAGGTAAACATAGCCCAAAGAGTTAGACTCCTTTCTACTTTCTTTCTTCTTCTTTTTTTTTTTTTTTTTTTCCAGTTTCTTTTCCCAGTTATCCTTGTGCTATTCTGCAAATTCTCTGATATCTTGCCTTTGGAGACTATCCTCTTTTTTTTTTTTTTTTTTTCTGCTCTTCCACTCAGGTGTGGCAGTCAGTCATTTTCCCATTTTCACCAATAGCCACTCATGAACATTTGATCTGGAGCCTACTTTACTGATATTTGGGGACATAGCAGATGTTCATATAGAAGAAATGCAGACAACTTAAAATTAGGTTCAGGCTTTGGACTTCCCCCATGTTTGTTTATCCTCTCTCACTCTTCTTTTTGTTCTTTCTCACATTTTCCAGAAATTTCCTCATGTATTACTATATGGAACAATATAGCTTTCTGCTCTCCTTCATATTTCTAGAGCCTCAATGAATCTGATAAATAATTCACTATCTAGTCTGAGTTTCACCCTTTCTCATCTCATACCAGTCTGTAAGATATAGCAAGATTTACACAGAGAATATATCAATATGTGTTCCCTATGACCACATCCCCTTTACCCTTGCCAGAAAGCAAAACTAATGACAGTAATTTTAGTTTTAAATATTTTTATTTCTATTTCAATTATATTTATATAATTGAAATCATAGTTTATATACTATTTTTATTTTAATTTTATGTTTTTCTCATGTCCTTAAGTGTTATTGGCAATTTTATCATTCTTGTCTTTTGTCAATTTCCAAAAAGGAAAAATATTATATTTCCTTTGTTATTGTCACCCACTGTGGGAGATAGACTAGCTATATTCTTCTCTGTCTTCACAATCATGTTATTTCAGATTGCTTTGATACAAAGATTTTTCCTGACTTTGATTGCTGGAGCAACACATTGTCATAGCTGTGACAATAATATTAAAGTGTGATGTTGAGCAAGCAGTTGTGGGCTTCAGTTTTTTTCTATCTATAAAACAAAGGATTTAAGATAAATTATCACTAATGACCCCTGCAATGTTGGTTTTATTAAAACTGTATATTTTCCTTCATTTTACAAATGTGAGGGAATTTAGCATAGGAAGATCAACTAACATCCCAAAGGCAATATTAGAAGACCTGATAAGTTTTTATTTCTATCTTCTTAATATATTTGTCTAAAAAGATAAAATTCCTGATATTTACTCTTCCAAGTCACAGTACAATACAGACATTATGGACTAGTGTGCTCCATAGATGTCACACACACCATCCAAGCTTTTGGATCCACACACAGAGGTGGAAAGAGAGGGTCACTTTTCCTTTAGAGAGAAATGACTTTAAAGGGATATGTCACTGGAGAGTACAGTAAAAGTCTATTAAGTGGTTGTAATGTCAAACCTCTTAAAACAACTTTAAAAGTGAAATATCTGTAGACTTTGAATCAATCTACTTGGGCAGCATCACCTATGAGCTCTAACAAATACAGTAGTCCCCGCTTATCTGCAGGAGATATGTTCCAAGACCCCCAGTGTCTACAACCATGGGTAGTACTAAAGTATGTGTGTGTATATATACACTATGTATATATATATAGTTTAGTACTCCCCATGGTTTCATATATGTATATATACACTATGTGTATATATATATATGTATATACTACGTGTTTTCCTATCATACATGCCTATAATAAAGTTTAGTTTATAAATTAGGAACAGAAAGAGATGAACAATAACCAATAATAAAATGGAACAATTATAACAATATGTCATAATAAAAGTTATGTGAATGTGGTCCTCCCTCCCCCTCAAAATATTTTCAGTCAAAACAGTTGACTGTGGGTAACTGAAACTATAGAAAATGAAACCGTGGATAAGTGGGGCTACTGTATGTATAAACAGAGGACAAGATTCCCATCAATAGTGTCTTTGCCAGCACTGAGGAAATGTTTAATGAAACACTGCTGGGCTGGAGATTTATAAGGAGCAGATGGCAAGAGAGAGGAGCTTTTGAAACGCAATTGAACTGGATAAGTTCAAGCAGGGAGGACAGTAGAAATGCTTTAAAGATGAACAAAATCACAGTTTCAAGTAATGCACCCTGAATGTGGATTGCTGGGAAACCGTGAAAAACAGGGTCATTCTTTTTGATCAATGCTTCAGGTTGACTGAGTCTAAATTGTAGACCTAATTGTAGACTTAAATTGTAAACCTAACAGCAAGCTAGAACTGCGTGAATTTAGACACATATTATAGAATACATGAATAATTTAAATAGTGCTGATCTGACATCTTCTGAATTACCTGTGGATAAAAACTCCGTGCTTAATCAATTGCAAGGTAAACACTTGAATTCCTACGACTATACAACTTTTCATTATAATAAGAATCACCAGTTTTAAACAAACACATGTAAAGAATTCTTTTACATTTATTAGATTAGGTTTCTCAATGTTTTTCATCAAGAAACTCCTTTTTAACTGACTTACTTTATAACCTTGTATCAATTTAATAATACTTTTATTCCTTAGATTTCTAGTTAATTCAGAACACATTCATATTTCTATAAAACTTGCCTTAATTTGCTGTAATTTATTTATTTTGAAAATGTAAACTAAGACTTACTATGAGCTGACGATGAACCCCACACTGGACTAAGGATGTCATATGTATTTTTTTCACTTAATATAAAAATCATCTTATTAAATATGTTCTGTACGCACTCTCACTTTGTAACTCAGGAAACTGAGAGTAAGTGAATATAAGTAACTTTATCAAGCTCACACTACTGGTGAATGGTAAAGCTAGGACTAAACCCTACATCTTTTGTCTCCCAGAATAGTCATCTAATATCTCATGTAACACATAAAGTCACCCAAATCATGATTTACCAATCCCAGGAGCTTGAAAACTCTTAGTTGATTCTTTTCTACTTTATAAATTTGCAATGCAAACAGACTTTTTTAAATCATTGATCAATCAACATGAAATTATTGTTGCAACTGATTTTAGCACCTTTAATAGACATTGTGGTTGAGTCCACAATATCGATTTTATTCCAGTTGATAATTTGAACAAGTCATGGCAATCTTAAACTTCTTGCTTGGTCATTGAAGAGAGACAGGGATCTTGGCCATTTCAGGGAAAGATGAATACAGAAGCATGAGGCCATCCTACTCTCTTATGAGCAACTAGGCTTAGGGTGAGGCCAGCATTGTGGATGAGAGAAAGAACTGAGGTCATTTATTATACTGTGGGTCTCTGGATATACTATGGGTATATCTGTGGGTCTCTGGATATACTTATTCTAAGTACGTCCCTACCTATACTCCTTTGTGAGTTTATACATTTAATAATTTTAAGACAGCTTGAGTAGAATTTCTTGCTATTTGCATACAAAAAGTCGGGGTAGTAAGAAATCAGGGTTGACAGTTCTCCTAAGATCACATTAGAATGAGCTTGAAAGGTAAAAGTTTCTAACTGATGCTGTAGAAAATAAAGAACCATTCTTAGTTTTAAAAGAAATGATAGCATGATGTAAGATTTCATTAATACCCCTGTCCTGGAAGTGTTTTGCAACATACATTCTTTGATGGAGTGTGATAAGACCCTTGCCTAATATTAAAGACATAATGAGAATAGAGCTTGTATTAAAGAGAGTACAGGAGATAAGCCAAATGTGTGGTAAAAAATTAATATGATTTTTATTCGCTTATGCTAGGGGATTGGTTAGATTCTTGGGATAAAGAAGAAGGAAATGATGAACATGAGTAAGAGTTCCCTTGGTTATATAATAGTAAGAATAAAAAACAGCATTAATACAGAGCTTTACTATGTGCTTATCATTGTTCAAGGTCCTATAGATATATTGACTAATTTAATTATCCAATGGTCTCATGTGATAATTATTACCATTTTTTTACAGATGAGAAAACAGACTGACTTGTCCAAGGCCACATAGCTAGTGAATGGCAGAGCTAGGATTAAAATTCATGTAGATAAATTGCAAGTATGGAGCATTTGGGGAAAGAAACTGGCCTTAAGAAAATAAAGATTTTTAATATATGGGGCTCGAGGTGATGATGAGGCTCCTGAATACCTAGGATCAGAGCTTAGGTGCATGAATGGTTGGTGAAGTGAGTCGTAGAAGTGGTAACCTAATTATATCACATAAATTTGAAAAATATCTTTTCAAGACTATTTTTAGCATGAATTTCAATGTTACTGAATCAATATGTCTTTAATTTACAAAAGAAATATAAAGGGTACAAATAAAATAACAACAACAAAAACCAGAATTTGGCAGTAAGTTTGCTCTTACTATGGTGTTTGTAAAAAGGTGTGTTTCAAACAGAAATGAGGTTATTGTTTGATTAACTTTTGCCAGTCTATCTCACTATTATTCTATTTTTTTCTATCTAACTTGGTAGAAATACTAAATATTATGATATGACCACATCATAATTCTGATAAAACAGCCCTTATTCTTCTTTCCGTTATTTAGTAGTTAAAGAATCACTCTGCAAATGATTCTTCTTTCTTCAAAGATCAATCTATTTTAACGAAGTTCCCTAAGATACATAATCACCTGAAAAAGTGGGGAAGAGTTTACTTGCATGATAAATTATGCTTCTTCTGTGTATTGTATTCCCAGGTTTACTTGATAAATGGTAGAAAGGAGAAGTGCCTGCAGCCTTATGGATTAAGTAAAATGCCTAGATTTATGCCAGGCAAAAGCATCATTTCATACTCTATCAACTGGAGATCTTTATGGTCTTCATCTGGGATAATTACTTAAGTTACCAGTCTATCATTAATTCAAATATGAGTTTTGACTGATTTAATCAGACCATCAAATGTAACTGGAGGCTTTGCTTGAGTGTGCAGATAAAGGAAAGAAAGAAAAACATAAAGAATAAGGGATTAAATTTTATGCTGTTGTGGAACAATATTTTATTCTTGCCATACCACAACTACCATTTTCATTTTAGGACCTACTTTTCTTATTTGGATATATACAAATAATGCAAAATAGTGAGCTTTATCAAATGAAGTGTATATACTACACATTAAAATGTATATATAACCTATAAGGAATATATGATCTTAAAACTAAAGTTCTATCTAGACAAAGTGGTTTCGAGATGTCCTCTTCAGACTATGTCTTCTTAGCATCAAGTCATCAGGAAAATGTACAGCTATTGACCTTAAATTTAACCATCTAAAATATTTAAACCATTTCAAGCTTATCTTAAAAAATTGACAAATTAACATCCTCAAACAATATTTAATGTAAAATTATACGCATGCAAAAATTTAAGAAAGTATTCATTTCATATGAACTTTTCCCAGGTTTTTAAAAATACTTATTGCCTGGCACCTACTATGTGCTAGGCAATGTGCCAGAAATCAGGATAAAATCATACACCTGGCACACAGCACTGATGTCACCCACAAGGCATTCACTGATATTCTAGTAACAAACACAGATGACATTGAAATAAAACATTCTACTTCCAATTTTAAGAATAAATGTGGGCATTTCTTATTAATAAACTTTTACCTTATCATGTGCCTTTGAATTTTGAAGTTATTGCAAAATAGTCTTAGCTTTTCAAACCCTCAGGGAAAATTCCCAATTATAAAATTTCAGCTTCATCTAAAAACATATGTATTTTCTACTTCTATTGATTTTCCTAAAATAAAGTTTTCCCTAAATAACATAAATGCAAATAATTTATTATTATTGCAAACATATACTTCATGTAAACCATGTAAGTACTTTTACATCATTGCATTGTTCTATTTCTGATTTTGATTAGTTTCAAATAAATAACTACATGAGATGAAGTGGGAGAAATGTTAAAAATTTTGCAGAGAAAATATTATATACCAAATTGTATTACCCTCCTTCCCTTCATTTTTTTTCTTTTCCCAAAATAAAGTGAGATATTCTCCTGTTACCTGGAACTAAGATGAAAAAAACTCCAACCGCTTATTGGAATCATAAATGAATTGCAAATTGACAGTTGTATATTTATTTGAAGAGTATGAATAATAAGCATTGTACCTTCTATAAAAATTAATACAAAAGATTATTTTTATCTGAGCATAAAAAGTATGCAAGAGATAATGTTTGTGACAAATATATACCGTTTGTCTAAAGTTTGATTGCAAAGAACAAGTTGAAAAGTCTAAGATTTGTTTAGTAGTTTTTAAAGTATGTTTAAATAGAAGGCAGAAGCATAATTATGTTCTCTTGTAATGCTTTTCTGAATTTTATGCTCTTTATTCTGCAGCATTCTGCAAACATATTTTATGTTTAAAAAGGGGCGCTAATAAATGTGTGTGGAGAAAATGAATAAAAATAGTTTTATTGGAGAGAATATGACTTAGGTCATGTTTCTTTTCCTCCTATCCCACTCTCTGAAATGTGGCCAAAGGCAATTCAATTTGTGTTTTATCTGAGGTGATGCCCTGCTATACATCCACTCCGGGTGGTGAGAGAGCCTCAAAGGGGGTTACTGAGGCAGAATTAGATTAATCAAGTTTCCGCTCCATTCTGCCTTAAGGGAAAGATGACACCTGCTTGTGCAGCTTCAAAGTGTTGAAATCCTTTCTGCTTTCATGTGGTTATTACGCATATTCTCTGGTGGCTTGAATGAGGGGAATGCATTATAGTTTTAAACTTTGATGCCCCATTAAGATGAATATGCAACCGATGAGCTAAGAAATTACCGCTGCTACTTCCATCCGCCCCTCCTCCACTATCATGGGGAACCAGCTAATCAAGTTGGGAGAGAGTCTTCTGAGTTCTTAAACCATTGGCTATGAAATTTGGCCAAGGACCATATTCAAACACATGTTCAGTATATTAACAATATAAGCAATAAGTAATGCTTCAACTAATAAAGAAGAAAGAACAGTTTGTCTTTTAATAATGAATGCAGTCATATTATGAAATTTGAATATAAACAGGCACAAAACCCAGTGAACATTATTCATAAGTTAAATGTACTTAGTACTATCAGTGTTTTGTAGTTCAGGTCACTACCTTCACATATATGTCTCACCAAAACATATAGAATATTTTGTAAAACAAGCAGTTTTTGTCACCTCACTAACACTTGAGGTCTATTTTTTTAAAGCTGTAATGCAGCAATTTAAGGCAGTCTGAATTTAAAATATGTCTTTGCTGCTTAGATCAGGCGATATAGGAATGAAGCAATTTCAGGGGACAACACTGGGAGCTGAAGCCAATTATATTTCTGTGTTATTCACGGATATTCCTACCTGCCAAGTGGAGTGAGGCAAGTTGTATTCAGACTGTGATCTATGAGCATGGATATGAAACTCAATTTTCTCTTAAGGGAAATCTTCCAACAAACAGTTGACAGGGCAAAAACGCTGTTAGAAAGGAACAAATAAAAAAATTTAATAAAGATGATGCAGCCGGGCGCGGTGGCTCACGCCTGTAATCCCAGCGCTTTGGGAGGCCGAGGCGGGCGGATCACGAGGTCAGGAGATCGAGCCCATCCTGGTTAACACGGTGAAACCCCCGTCTCTACTAAAAATACAAAAAATTAGCTGGGTGTGGTGGCGGGCGCCTGTAGTCCCAGCTACTCCGGAGACTGAGGCAGGAGAATGGCGTGAACCCGGGAGGCGAAGCTTTCAGTGAGCCGAGATCAAGCCACTGGACTCCAGCCTGGGAGACAGAGCCAGACTCCGTCTCAAAAAAAAAGATGCAAAATTTTTAAACAGGGTATTTTATAATTCAGCTTTTATGTAAAGAAATCATTGAGGGAAACATGATGTTAGCACTAATCCTCATAAGAGGTAAGAGTTCTCTTACCTTGAGTCGAAGTTTCATTTTTTCCCATTTCTTGACTTTTTGCACAGTTTTTTTAAAACTGCAATATATTTAGTTGGATATTACGCTGTTAGCTAGAATAATGTGTATATTAAAATACATAATAAATACTGAAATAATTTTTTATCCATAATCATACATTTAATTCTATTCAAGAAATACTATTCATTGATCTCAAAGAAAATTAAAGGATATTTGTTTAAAAAATAGTATTTAGCTTCCATGAAATATCAAAGTTACAAGTAAATTCTTAATTTAAAAGTAAGAGCTCATACTCCTTTTAGAGATAACTCACAAAAAATGGTATTGCTTATAGGTAGGGGAAAATTTGACATGTTAAGTTACAAACATGAAAAAATATTGTATTCATGAAATTTTAGGGTATATATTTTCCAGGGATTTTGGGTAATGCATAAAGGTCAGGGTTTCACAGCATAATTATAATAAAAATGTAGATGAGACCAAATCATGTCTTTCCAGTTAGAATTAATAAATGAGTAAGAATTTGTTTCCTAAATCCAAATTTTCATGATGATGTTTGCCAAACTTAAGCACTTGAAATCATCAAAAATTAATTTAGGTGTTTATTTAACCTAAATTCAGTATTTTCTAGATTTCTAAGTTTAAAATAAAAATGAATACAGAGCTTCAAATCAAATATATTTCCTATTTTTATAACTTGGAACATTTTTTAATAAACTATTTAGAATAATGTCTCTGGAATTATGCACATTTCTATATTTAAGCTTAATATAATTGTCCAGTTACACAATAACCTGATGCTTCACTGGTTAATACAATTTTCCTCCTGTATTGCTTCCTGAACGTTTTATTTTTTTATTTTTAAACACTGCATTCTAGAAACATTGTGATTAAAATGCAGAGCAAAATTTTCTTCTTACTGATAATCATAAATATTTAACATTTTAGACACTCCCATACTTGTTAGGAAATTCAAAAATAAATAGATCACAATGTGATTAAGTATACATTTTAGTCACTTAAAACATTTTTAAAAGAGGTATTTTTTTTTCTTTGAGATTTGCCTTTCATTTGTCCTTGGTTGTAATGAACTTTTTATAATAAGCTGGTGTCTTTAAACCAGTAACCATTCTATTTCATACGAAATGAAGTATATTTGAAAATTAGAACATATGGTTTACTTTTAAAAAACCTAGAAGTAACATTTAACTTTGTTTTTATGTCCAATATGCAACACATTTTGAGTATTTATCTGTAAATGATCTTTGTTTTTAAGTTATCTTTTGTAATCATACACTTTGTCTATATTTGACAGAAGACACGGATATCAGTAGACGTGAAGGACATGCTGATTGAAATATTAGTATGTTCAAAAGATTTTTGACAATTCATGAATCACGGATGAATACTGAGTTATTAAGAGACAACTATGTATGTTTTAGAAAGCAATGACCCTCTTCTAAACAAGATTTTTCACTGTGTATGAATGTAGTTATTTATATTTATTTGTAAATGCCAGAGAAGATTTTCTCAATTATGAGTATTCATACCTTTGGTCACTAGTTGGAACAAATAGTACTCATATTATTACCATATATTCCTTGTTGTAGTAATACGAGTATTATTGTTATTTTTGTTCTATATAAATACAGAATTTTATTCTATATAAAATAACTAGTTGTCATTTTAAATTCCTGTTCCTGTTTATAAAAAATATGTTAACCTATATGTCATATTTGAAGAGTTCAGCACTCCTATTTTGATTCAGGAATTCCACTCCAGTCTTGGCATATCCATTTTGTAATACATTTGTTAAAGCCATTAAGTTACATTACATAGAAGATTTTATAAAGCATAACCGTATACCTGCATGCCTGCACATGTCAGAGTGGTACTTAATTTTTCTAAACATTATTGATTTAGGATGTACATAAAATTATATACCATTATAATATGTCATATTTCAGTAATTTTTTCCTTTCATTTAAATATCACAGGATACAAGATAGACATTGCCTTTCCTATACTGTCTCTTTGACCAAATATTAGGAAAACATCAACCATAACCTGAAAGCAATTTATGCTCTAAGCATGGAAACATTTAACTAAATTATATTTTATACAAATATATGGAAAAACCACTGTAGTCTTCAGTGCTTTGTTGTGAAAACAGGTATAAAAAGATGTTATAGATTAATGTCTTGCTTGTTTCATATCAGAGGAAAAATTTTAAAACAACAGAATGGAAAAAATTGATCTCATATAACTGAGATGATCTCTTTCACCTTTGAATTTGATTCATGCCTTCTTTAGTGTGTGTGTGTATTTGTGTGTTTGTGCGTTACATATAAATACATACAGGATATCTAAAATATATACATGAAAATCATTTTATTATGTGCAGAGGCAAATGAAAACAGGGAACATCAGCCATTAATATAAAAAGTTCATTATTGTTTGTGTAACAATGCAGTTGTATGTTTTTTGATATAATGGGGGGACCTGCTACGGATTATTATGTTATTTTAATACCACAAGTGGTACTTGTTCTGTATGTATTGTCATTCAAGAAAAAAAATTATGTCCAACAAGAATTTGAAATCAGAATCTTCTAATCCTGCCTTAAAATTGTGTTCAATTTCAGGCAGTAGCCCACATATCCAAGTTAATTTGTAATGATTCTACTAAGTGCTGACATGAAAGAAGACTTCAATGACCACCAGTGCTCTTGTTTCCCCAGTGGCTCTCTACAAATCATCTCATATACCACAGCACAAGGCTAGAAGCTACAAAAATGAACACAGCAGTAATTTCTTTTCGACAATGATTTGACACCCAGCTGATGGGAGTAGCTAGCTGTATGACCTCCAGACTGTTAGCTCTGCTAAAAGAGATTCACTTGAAACACCCATGGGGTTATGGATTCCTGCTAATAGCAGCAATAGAAAGGATGATAAAATTATAGCAGGGTAGAAATGCTTTCTCAATTAATTTCCCATCATGTTAAGGCCATTATCATTGGATGTCATCTAGCAAAATGGGGTGATACTCTCTAGGACCTATGAAAGTTTCTCTTACTTAGAACAAAGTATGGTAGGAGATAATAGCAAACCAGACTCTTAGAACTGTTTGCCTTCAAATAAATCTTTTATAATATTGATCAACAAGCATTGACAACTGAACTTGGGTTAAAAGTTATGCATGTGGGAAGGGGTAGAAATATGCATTTGAGGATGGGGTATAGATATGCCTTCAATGAGGAGATTTTAAAAATTCAAATGATAAATTGTTTCTGGCTAAAGCAGTAACAGAGAAGACATATACATATAAGGCAGTAGTGTACTTGCTTATGGGTTTAGGAGGGTTCCTATTTAGGCTGCTGGCTTCTGACGAATAAATGTACACAGAGAAGGAGTAGCCTTTAACATTAGGTCATCTCCATTGAAGATAAACTGCTTATGCAAGCAGTACTGTTCAGTTTAATACTTAAGTTCCCCAACTGTATTAAATTGCCCCCAAAATGTAGTGTAAATTGAAGGAGTTTTCTCAGTTGTAACTGGGAAAATGAGAGGTCTTATAGACAAAGTGAGGTGTGATTTTATGTGTGTGTGTGTGTGTGTATGTGTGATATATATATGTAAAAAAGGAAGCTGATTCAGAAGCTAAGGTTAAAAGTTTAGGTTACATTGCCAGGCACGGTGGCTCACGCCTGTAATCCCAGGCACTTTGGGAGGCTGAGGCGGGCGGATCACGAGATCAGGAGATCGAGATCTTCCTGGCTAACACGGTGAAATCCTATCTTTATCAAAAACACACACACACACAAAAAGTAGCCAGGCGTGGTGCCGGGCGCCTGTAGTCCCAGCTACTTGAGAGGTTGAGGCAGGAGAATGGCACGAACCCGGGAGGCGGAGCTTGCAGGGAGCAGAGATCGCACCACTGCACTCCAGCCTGGGTGACAGAGCGAGACTCCGTCTGAAAAATTAAAAAAATTAAAGTAAAAAAATTAAAAATAAAAGTTTAGGTTACCTTACATTTTCCCAAAGTGGTATTTTTTTTTTTATCTAACAAAAATGAAGTTCATTAAAATCTACATCATAGTTTATTTCAACATCTTCAGCATCACTTTTTATCACTATTCCTTCCTTCCATATTAACGTGAGCATTTGAATACTAAACAAAATTACATTTGTTGGTCTACATTAAGTGGTCAAATAGAACAAAGTATACCCAATCAATAAAAAATTTAAATTTCTTTATATGGGTCAAGGTTTCATTTGAGATTCAAGAAATACTTATGCCTAAAACAGACTTTAAAAAGAAGAGTCATACAAGCAGAGTCATAAATAAAGCTCTAAAATGATTTTGAAATTATTAAAAAAAGGTAGCATTATTTGCAAATAATTTAATTCGCCTCTTATCTACTTGATCTACTTCAAATCTTGATCCACTTTTGATTCTTTTCTTTCTCTCTTACTATATATGTTTAGAATTCTTTCACATCCCTGAAGAGATTATTATGAAATCTGATAGCCCTCCCAAGAGATACCAATCACGATGCTACTTTGTACTTCCCCTTCTTATTCACGTCGGTATGTATACATGATGGCAATGGGGCCCATTTGGAGCAGTTGTTCTGGGGACATCAGCTGCAGCGGAGGAGGTGCAGCTGGTGCTGCATACTCCGCTGAGCTGATAAGAGCTGGGAACAGGCGGGAGTCCCAACCACCACTGAATTAGTGGGATGGGAGTCCCAGGTTCCTGGGTGCAGCTGCAGACATCTAGCCGGCTCCGGACCCAGGCATCCTTGTGTTCTCTGGGGCCCGGGAAGCTCCCCTGCCGCTGCAGGCTCGGAAATGCCTGCTTCTGCTCCCTTGCCTCTCCCTGCTCCCAGCGCCAGCCAGCTTCTGGGCATAGCAAAGTTGTGGCTGCGCCCAGCCACTGTCATAACCCAGTTGGGTGTGCACGTGCTCAGAGCAGTATAGACATGCCAGCCCACCATCGCTGCTGCCTCGGCCCACCCCAATGCTTTGGGCACTGAAAAGCACAGGAGGGAGGCCAGGGGATGGTGCTGAGGGTGGCCTGGCATGCGCCTGCTGGTGCCCTTCGGCATGAACAGCCTGTGCGCCATGGACAGCAGGGGAGGCAGACAAATTCCTGAGTGGAAATGGATGGGTGCCTAGTAAAACTCCACCTTTAAGCCAGGGACAGTCTGAGGCCTGATGGCGGGCTGCGAATTTTGGGTGGAGTCTGCAGCCCAGAAAGAGAACTTATGGTGCTTTTTGTGGGCCTGCCCATGGCCACCCATGGCCCAATCAGCACCCACTGAGTCACCCACTTTGGGTCTCCCTGAGGGCTGTTCTGTTGCTCAATGAAGCTCCTCTCTGCCTTGCTCACCCTCCAGTTGTCTGTGTACTTCAGTCTTCCTGGACGTGGGACAAGAACTCAGGACCTGCCAAATGGCAGGACTGAAAGAGCTGTAGCACAAACAGGGTTGAAACATGCCCCCCACTCACTGCCTTATGGGCAATGAGAAGAGAAGAGCTGTAGCCCTTTGGGGAGCCCAGACCTAGGAACTTCCCGATCCAGGGCCGTGGTGCCCTCTTTGGGGCTTATGGTTCCTGGTTTCTCCAGACTTCCGGGAGCCACTGCATTCCTCTCATCCAGAAACAGGTGCCTGCTGCAGAAGCCACATGTGGTACATCTGATCCAGCTGCAGCCTCACACAGAGCCAGCACCTGTGCCGGCGCCTGAAGCTGCCCGCCTTGTCGCAGCAGCGGATGTGCCTGGCTGTGCACAGTGACCAGACCCCACGCTTGCTCACCCACACACCCCTCACCGCTCGGCGCTTGGCTCACCCTTGGCAGGTGTGGGATCAGGGCCAGTAGCGTGAGCTGAGTGCAGCCTGACGGGTCAAGTGGTCGAAACAAGTCCAGCGGGCCTGAGCAAAACTCTGGCAAAGGTCGCAACGGCCTCAGAGGTTTTGGGCTGGAAAAGCGACACCCTAAGGATCGTGTGACATACACACGTTTCACTCAACTCTAGTATTTGTCATAAATATGCACGTCGGCCTGCTTTATGCATATGCATATCACTGAATTCTAGTCCGTATTGTTATTTTAATAATTTTCCCCACTTGTTTTTAATAACAGATTAGGGACTAAATCCTTGATACCTTGTTCAGTGCTGTTTCAGTGAAACTATTGAACCCTCCCTATAGTGTTGAAAACAACATGAGATATGTTAGTTCCTATCTATAGCTAAAATCTGTTGTTTGTATGTTTTTACATTAAATTATATCACTATATCCCATAATTTGATTCCTATTTTTATATAGTTAATGCGTTTATTGTTTTTGTTTTCATTTGTTTTCCCAATATTTATCATCCTCATGTTAACTCCTTGCAGTAAATAGTTAAATTTCGTCTATATGTGATCTTAGGATACAAGGTCCAAAAGGATAGTTTTCTTTAAAAATGTGGGTATCAAAGATCTTACTGTAATTTCAGGCTCACAACATTTAGGACAATATTCTTTTGCAGGGAATTCAAAAATAGTAATAACACACAATAGTAAATCTGTATTGGTTATAATTTAAATTATAGCATAAGTAGTGGTTCAGAGACCGTACAAGGAACTTAACATGTTATTGACTCTGGAAAGAGCAATGAAAACTTACCATTTAATAAAAATCTAAAGAATATTAGTGTACATGTGTGGGATGTATATGTGTGTGTGTATAATTCTGTGTATGCATGTGCTTATTGTGCTGTGATACCCACATAATCAAAAGAGCAAAATGACACAATAATTAAGACTGTATGGACTGGAATCAGACAACAGTGTGTTTGAATCCTATCTCTGTTATTTGTTAACTGTGAAACATTAAGCAAGCTACTTATTCTCTCCTAATTTTGGTGTAGATTGTCTGTGAAAGTGAAATAATAGTTCTTAATGTGATAGATTCTACTATTATTCATTGAATTGCCCTTTCCTTCTCTGCCTAGTGGTGAAATATGCTTCCCTGATCCAGTGACTCTGGGCTTGTTGAGGCCATGGAGTGTGACAAGACATAATTCATGGAGGCTTCAAATGTGGTTTGCATGAGTAGGATTCCTCGCATATGCTGCCAAGATCCACTTCAAGAAGAACATATCACACGTGTCATTGGACCAATGAGAACAGAAAAGCACTTGGAGTGGATCTAAACAATGTTGGTGAGGAAGTTCAGGAGATTTAAAAAAATGAAGGCAAGTAAGAGAAGAAATAGGGTCTATAGCCCAGTGAGGTCTTAATTAGTATTTTTAATTCTTTCATTTGAAGGCATAAATTTGAGTATTATTTTCTGTTCCCATGTTACCTTACATTTTATATTAACTAACTACCCCAACTTCTTTCTTTCATTCCTCCTTGACTTACTTTTCTCATTCATGGGTCCTTGAAAATTGACCAAAAAAAAAAAAAAAAAAAAAATCTGTTTTGAGTTTGTTTTTTTCTCTGAGGGATTTAGGTGTTTTTCTTCTAAGAGGAATCACATTCTCTCCTGACCATATTGACAATTACGGTAGTTTCTTTCCAAACTTTTTTTGATATTTTCTTTCTGAAACCCATATCAATTTTATTTAGTTTTCTCTTATTCTAATTAATGTGTGTTTATGTTCAGTGAAGCACAACTATCATATGCAGTAAACAATTGTCATTTTCTTCCTGTTGCTTATTTCCAAGGAGCAATTAATATACTGTAGCTCTGACACATAAAGAATATTTTGGTTTAAAAATCAATTAAAATCCTTTTATAGAAAAATTAACTTTTAAATATTGTTATGTAGCCATTGTGGTCAAATATCAACAGGAAGAAGGCAACACATTTATATATGCATAACTGAACAAAAGCTAGAATGGCAATGTTATTCTCTAAATGCTAACATATCATTATTTTATTTTACTTCATTTTACATAAGACCTTAATGTCAGATTTCTAATTCCATATTTTTTAATCATAAAGTTGAGAACACCAGAAAGAAAGGAAACATTAGATGTTTGTTTAGCATCGCATAGAACTAATACTGTCAAGCATTTGATTATAGAATTATTTTACTATTATAAAATCATGACATTAGATACTAAAAAGTTCCCAGTAAAATATATACACACATTTTCATTTATTTTTCATAATATTTATGATAGTTAATTTTATGTGTCAACTTGATTAGCCATAAGGTGTCCAGATTAAACGTTATTTCTGGGTATATCTGTGGAAATTTTTCCAAATAAGGTTGGCATCTGAATTGGTAAAATTCAGTAAAGTAGATTGGCCTCCCCCATGTGTAGGTGGGCACCAGCCAATTCTTTGAGAGCCTATATAGAACAAAAAGGCAGAAGAAGGCTGAATTCACTCCTCTTGCTTCCTGTCTGCTTGCTTGAGCTGGAACATCTCATCTCACATTCTCAACACTTCAGGCTAGGATTTGCACCATAAGCTCCCCTGATTCTTTGGCTTTGGGACTCAGATTGAATTAAACCACCAGATTTCCTGAATATTCAGCTTGCAGGCTATAGGTTGTGGTAGTTCTCAGCCTCCATAATTGCATGAGCCAATCTTTCATAAAAATAGATTTGTTTATATCTATCTATCTTATCTATCTATCTATCTATCTATCTATCTATCTATCTATCTACCTACCTACCTACCTATTAGCCATCCATCCACCCATCCATCCATCCATCCATACATACATCCTTCTGGCTCTGTTCCTCTGAAGAACACAAATATAATATTTTAATAAATTTTAATTTATTTCAACAATGTTTTCTGCTTGAACCTATGTCCCCTACCGGGAAAAAGGAAAGCCAAATGTATATTTTAGGTGCCCTAAAACATCATGATACCCTGAATAACCACCCATATGAATTGACATAATTGCTAGCCCACGTTTAGGGAAGTAGCCCATCTCTACCTTCATTGTCAATACTTGTACAATGAAATTCATGAAAGAAGTTAATGTAGTTAGAGTGGATCTTATTGGGTAGGCATCTAGAATAATATAAAAACAAGCAAACAAATAAATAAATCACACCTGCTTATGAAGCCACTCTGTTTCCTTGATTAATGAATATATAATGTAGCTTCTTCATGAGAAGAATAAAAAAAGGTCCTGATGAGTGATTCAGTTTAAAATACAGAAAATATACCAACTAATTTTTTTAAAGACTTGTCAAGGGGCGTAGTGAGAGAAAATGTACCAACTTTAATTCATCACAACTGTATTTAGTCTTAAAGTTTTATTTGAAGCAGTTTTATTGTCATTTGGTACCAAATGACATTTTCAAACTTTTAAAATTTCTCAAAGAATTAAGAATGCATAGCTGTATATGGGCAAATATAAGTCCTCTGGTTTCTGTAGCATACTATTCAAAAAAGAAAAGCCACACAGTCTGAGACCTCTTACTGTGGGAATCCACGGCAATATTGTATATATTTTAATGAAAGTCTATAGCATTCATTTTTATTTTGCATTTTTTTTCTGATTTTGTGTATGTTTGACATGTCACTCTCACATTAGCCTCTGAAATCCTCAGAGGCAAATCATCCTTAGAGTATGTCACTGTGCTTGCATAGGCTAGGAATTCAAGGAAGGTTGGTTGAACAGCAAAATGAAACAGAATTTTGCTTGGGTTCAGTTCATACCTATTCTCTCACATGCACTCACAAACTTTACTAGTGCCATAATGAGGAATTTAGAAACTGGATTGAAGGGGTATAGAACTAAATAAATTTTAAATAGTTTTTTTTTTTTTTTTTTGTCTTACCTAACTGGTTTGAAATTTAGGCTATCTTTTATTTAAAAAAAAAAAAAGTTTAAATCAGATGATCTGAAGGTAAATGAAAAAGAAAAAACAAAAAACAAAAGAAAAAAATGAAAGAAAAAAGGAGATTTCAAATTATATGAGTGAATTGTTTGAGTTTTTTTAGTTGAGTGGACAATTCAGTTAATTTTTTTTTTTTTAGTTGTCATAGAAAGAATTTAGGATTCTGCACATCTTAGACTTGTATATAGAGATATATAGGTGAGGCGGGATAAAGAATGAGGCAAGAATCCAAAAGGGAATGACACCAAATTTTACAGCTAAAGTCAGTCTTATGCCGGGTGGATAATTAGGTTTAAGAGCTGAACATGAAGGATTATTGATTTGTAGAGTAGAGGAGTTTTGATTTCTCTGACTTTCATATCTTCATACATTATTGAAAAAGGTCAAAGGTGTGTATGCTTAGGACCATTACATCAGCTTTACAGTTCTCTAGGGAACATAGTGAAGTTTGCTATTCAGCTACTACCATTCTCTACTCAGGCATTTGTTGGAGGAGAAAATAGGCATGTGCAGGGAGCAGAGGTCACTGCCATGTTCTTGTATAAGGTCATCCAGGTGGCCACAGCAGAACACTAGGATCAACATCTTTGCAGTGAGCCTTAGAAGGAGAAAAATGTTTGCCTAAGCCATGATTTTATCACACCAAACTACAGTCTATTTTTTTAAATAAGGGGATTATTCAGTGATAATGAATATAGTCAACAATGCATGAGAACTTTTTACTATTCTTATAATTCAGGCTGGTCAATTTATGCATTCTCAACAACTATTAAATCTATATCCTTTCTCTTTTTTCTCTTTCTTCCCTAACTTTGTTTCTTTTGGCCCAGTGTTTGACATGGTTTGCTTCATGTTTGCAAATTATATATAATTTTACATCCAGATGTTGGACATGAACTCTGTGATCCTCTCTTGGGCTTCTATTGATATTACTCTAGTGAATAATTAATCAAACAGATCTTAGAAAGAAACTGTTCTGGCTTTCCTTGAAGCGTTTCTCCTTTCAGAATATGTATAAATTACTCCCATATTAGTAAGTATATTTTCAGGATAGAATATAAATTAAATTCACATTAGTAATTTGTGACTTCCTTAAAGATGGGAAGCAGAATGATTCTCATCTTTTTGAGCACACATTTAAATAAATTAATTAGATTTACTTTTATGTTAATTGGAATAGTTGATATAACTGAGTCACTAGCAGGCAAAGACTAAATAACGGTTTTCTGCTCGTAAAAATTAAATATCATCTGCTCTGTAGAATTGTGTCCATTTTATTGTTTAGTTTCTATACATGTTGATCTTCATAAGATGCTGCAGAAAATTATTACTTGATATGAAGCATCATCCATATGTTTCCAAAAGCACAAAGTTATTTATCCTGTAAAAATTAAATTTTTAAAGGCTTTGCTTTTTTTTTTTTGTTTTGTTTCAGCAAGAAGTAGGGTGTTAGAGCAATAATAAAAATTAAAATTAATGGGAAACAAGAAGCTATCAAGTAAATACAGTCTTAGCATATTGTTTTTACCTTCAATTTTTTATGATCTGGGGTTTGAAATATTTTCTAGTGATATGGTTTGTCTTTGTGTCCCCACCCAAATCTCATCTAGAATTGTAATCCCTCCGTGTTGAGGGAGGAACCTGATGGGTGGGGACTGATCATAGGGGAAGTTTCCCCCGTGTTGTTCTCATGAGAGTGAGTGAGTTCTCATGAGGTCTGATGGTTTTATAAGGGGCTATTGCATCCTCACTCTGTCTTGCCTGCTGCCACTTAAGATTTGCCTGCTTCTGCTTCTGCCATGATTGGAAGTTTCCTGAGTCCTCCCCAGTCATGTAAAACTGTGAGTCAATTAAACATTTTTCCTTTATAAATTACCCAGTCTAAGGTATTTCTTTATAGGAGTGTGAAAGCAAACTAATACAACTAGTTACTTCAAGTTGACAAATGGAGCAAAATACTGAGTTTGCGAAGATAACATTTATATCATAATCCTCTAAGCGGATATTTACTTGCACGAACAAATTACTTAGCTTGGGGAACATTGCTGAGAAAATAAAAACAGAACAGGCCTGGCGCGGTGGCTCACGCCTGTAATCCCAGCACTTTGGGAGGCCAAGACAGGCAGATCACGAAGTCAGGAGATCAAGACCATCCTGGCTAATATGGTGAAACCCTGTCTCTACTAAAAATACAAAAAAAATTAGCCAGACATGGTGGTGGGCGACTGTAGTCCCAGATACTCGGAGGCTGAGGCAAGAGAATGGCCTGAACCCGGGAGGCGGAGCTTGCAGTGAGCCGAGATCGCGCCACCGCGCTCTAGCCTGGGCGACAGAGCGAGACTCCGTCACAAAAAAAGAATAAAATAAAATAAATAACAGAACAAAACAGAGCTTCAGTTTTCTCATCTGCATAACGGAAATGATAAAATTTATCCCTCACAAATTTTAAATGAGAATGCTTTTTTACTTTTTTTTACTAACATAAAAGTAAATCTAATCGATTTATTTAAATGTGTGCTCAACAAGATGAGAATCATCTGCTTTCCATCTTTAAGGAAGTCACAAATTACTAATGTGAATATAATTTATATGTTATATATTATATACTTAGTATACACTTCCTTCTTGTTGCTTTCTCCTTCTGCTGAATGCTTAAATAAATAAACAAATAATAAAATTAGATTCACAAGTGTTTAATCTCAGTTTCTCTGCAAACTCAATAAATGCTAGACATTTAGAAGTATAATTTCCCACCGTTCACAGAATAATATGATGTCTCAAAGCGAAAACAGAAATAGATCCTCGTCTTAACTTCCTCTTATACTATCTATGTCACAATGCCAGGGAACGATTTCTCATCTTGAAGAGCACTCTACGTGTCTTGAAACTTGTTTGACACAGTGGAAGGTAATGCAGGGTGTCCTTTTGGGAAACTCTCTGCAGCTGAAAATATGCCAGTAAGCCTGAAAGTTTTCCTCGGATAACCTGTGAGAAATGGCAGCCAAATTGTTCAATTTCTCCATTTCTAGAAGATAGGAGGTGTGATAATTGGTCTTCTTCTATGTCAGTCATCACACAGACCATTTCCCACTCATTATAAACAGCTTAGGGGAGTTCTGTTTCTCCTCTAATCTAATCAGAAAAGTTGAGTAGAAGCTTAGGATTTCAAGTATAATTTTATTAAAAGAAAAAACTGATGGCACTTTATAACTTAAAATTTAGATTATGATATTTCTTTTTTTCAAAAATCTAAGCATTAAGACTTGTTATGTATTTGTTTTATATTGTTTCTTTTATGTTTTGTTTTGGGGTTTTATGCCAGGAAAATAAAGTATCTACATTTGGTTTGGATTAGTGTATTGTTGAGGATGAATTTTTGTTCCAGGGAATTAATAGATGTAGAGAATATAATCTCACATGGAGTTAAAATATATCAGTTAAGTAATAGATCTAATTTTGACTAATTTTTATACAGAACAAACTGGCTCATAATAAACTTTGTCAAAAACCAAGGATCATTTTTAAAAAAATTAAAAATGAATATAGCATATCAATCTATGGAGTGTAGTTCAACAAATCATTCTGTACATATTAGTTTTACAATGATTTTTCATTGTTACCATTTCAAATTGATTTAGGTATTTTGTAAACTGAGGGTATTTTGTGAAATACTTTTGCCAGCCATAGAAATATAACTGTGTATGACTGTTAAAATTAATATCAAAATTTTATTAATGTATTTTATCAGCTTTGTAATCTTTATAAGTACACTTTTTCTTTAAGTAAATATATATTAAAATAGTATAATGATCAAATATCTGATTCACAAATAATACTGTCATTTAAAAGATAATGGTGGAATAGTAGATTGTGGCTTATAAAATAATCACCTTCATATGCTCTTTTTTGAAAGTAGCTTCGTAAGAGTTGTGAATGTGCTGAAATTTGTTTATGGATTTTGGTGTTTTTTTGTAACAGCAAGGAAAAGTATGCACATTTAAATCTTCCTTCCTTATCGCTCAGTTATTTTATTACAAGAAGGCAGGTTAATGACTGCAAACAGCTT
This sequence comes from Pongo pygmaeus, assembly GCF_028885625.2. NCBI lineage: Eukaryota > Metazoa > Chordata > Mammalia > Primates > Hominidae > Pongo > Pongo pygmaeus. The sequence continues at coordinate 92,421,690 of NC_072384.2, forward strand.
TACAGCCTGACACAGTTTCTCTACTATTACTCAAAGTACAAAACTCAGAATTAATTTTCAAGTAATACTTGAAAATCTACTGTTTGAGGGTAAAAAATGCTTCTTCTATGTTTATATTTCCATGACACTCTACCAAATTCAGATCATTGGAGCCAGATATATTGGTCCTGAACTCATAAATGTTGAATAATTTAATAGACTAAGCGAAAAATCTAATTAACAGAAGAAGTTGAAAAAACACAATAAAATATGAAACAAACATCTGTATTCAAACTTCAAAAGTTTCAACTAACATTATGTCTCTCAAAGTTTCAAGTCTAACTTGTGCCAAACGCCTCAGTGAGTCTTTGTCTACAATCCAATTTAGTTTCTCCAAAGGGGGAAATTACCATTAATCTTTAATTTACCTTTCTGTGCATTTTAAAATGGAACATTTTAAAGTTTTCTTTATGAAGAAAATTTTCATGTTAATCCACATTCTCAATGCGTTCGGACTGGAAAAAGTATAAAATAAGGATCAGAAAGTTAGTTATGAAAGTGGCTTATGTAATTCAGATTTTGTTTACTGAACCACGGATCAAATATATTTATTACACTAAAATACATTTTCCACTTCTTTAATTTTATGCTAATATTATATAATTATAAAATCATTACCACTTATATATAAGTATTGTATTAGAAAAAAGTAGCACAAGAAATTTTAGAATGAAACATAAAATTGCTATGTTTGGTGAAGAAAAATTATCAAATAGCTGCAATTGATATATATGCATAATTTAACCTAATACAAAAAATTCTGCCAAGTATATACTTCTTTCTAGCTTAAAAAATACTTTCTCCAAGGCAATTTCTCATTTGTTAAAGATAATACTTTTGGATTCTTAGCCAGTCCAAAATCCTCGCCATGCATTAAACATTGAATCCACACAAAAAAAGCCTGTGACTGGGAACAGTTATCAGCTCCATTTTACAGGTGAGAAGCCTGACACTTAGATCCTACATAATGTGCCCAGGATCACACAGAAAAGAGGTGAGGAAGGGGTCAGAATCTAGTCGGTCTGACTGTAAGACCTGCTTTCTCATCTACCACAATAAAGACAGGTCAGGTAGTATTATGGTCAGTTTTACTATAACGCTTGTTTTGAAAATGTGAATTTGTTTCAGTGTAATCAATAGATTAGGCAACAATTTGAGCACACTGAAAATTTTATTTGTTTATACGTTATTTTGACAGAACAACACTAGATGAGCACAGAACACTGAGCCCAGCTGAACCAAGCCAGGTAGGCATACACAAATCGCACACACTCACTCACTTCGAGCTTCTATCAGATACCGTCCAATTTCACATAACCCTCCTTCCTCCACCACTTCACAATAACTGAAAAGTTGTAACCCCTCCAACAACCACGAGCAAGCCTTAAATCTTTTTCAAGGTAAAGTGCCAAATGTGTTATGGCTTATATGCATTTCTTAATTATTGAACTATAAAATTGTGCTTCAATTTTTATGATCTTATGTGTCTATGTTTTTTCTTTCTTTCTTACTGGTGACATTTTTGAATGTTGTGTCCCTAACCCCACTTTCCCCATAAACCTTGTTATTTTTACTTGTCAATTTTTATCATGCAGTGATTTTTAGGAACACATATGTCCTATTACAACAGAACTGACTCTATCCTATTTCTTTTCTTTCTTTCTTTTTTTTTTTTTTTTCTTGTTTTAGAGACAGGGTCTTGTTCTGCCATCCAGGCTGGAGTGCAGTGGTATGTTCATAGCCGACTGTAACCTCAAATTCGTTGGATCAAGGGATACTTCTACCTCAGCATCTAGATTATCTGGGACTATAGGAATAAGCCCTATGCTTGGCTAATTTTTTAATTATTTGTAGAAATGGGGTCTTGCTATATTGACCAGGCTGGTCTTGAACTCCTGGCCTCAAGTGATCCTCCCACTTTTGCCTCTCAAAGTGCTGGGATTATAGGCATGCGCCACCATGCCAAAGACAGTATCCTATTTCATACTAGGATTATTTTTTTTTTACTTGTCTGTTAAGCATGGAACAAGGCCTTAAAATTGGTTCTTGTAATTCCAAATACAGGATTGTTTATACCACATCCTCCTGATATTTATACCTAAGAAGTAATGGAGCTAAATAAACATCATTATATCAGAGTTGCTGCATTCTTTTTTGAAGTCACACTTACAGCACCCTCCAGTACCTTCTTAAATTGTCTATACATTAGTATTTTTATCTTGTTAAATTCTGGAAGCATATACTTAACCCTAGGAACCAGGGCTGGTAAACATAAAATATTTATAGATATTAATGTACCAGGGTTTTCAGAATAACCCCAAATTCCCATTTGAATTAAACTGTTAATATATTTCATTTGTTGTAATATAGATAATCACTGGGTTTAGAAATCAGGTGTCACATATTTGATCAGTATCTTGAGAAGATGGCATATGTAATAAAGAGTATAGCTCCATTTTTTGATGTTTGGCTGTTAACAGCTTTCAATCCCTACATCTCCCTAGTCCTGGGCAAGCCAATAAGAAAGCTCAGGAGCTCCCTCCTTTGACACAAATGGAGAGTTCAAACTACACAAGCCCCAGTCCACGTATAGGAACTCTCACCCCAATACCACCTTCTATCCAGAATAGAAGTCGAAGCCAATCTCCTCTTTCTCCTCTTTGGTGTTTTTTTTTTTTTGTTTTGTTTTTCAGTATTTATTTATTTATTTATTTTTATTTTTTTCTTGAGATGGAGTCTCCCTCTGTCGCCCAGGCTGGAGTGCAGTGGCGCGATGTCGGCTCACTGCAAGCTCCACCTCCCGGGTTCACGCCATTCTCCTGACTCAGCCTCCCAAGTAGCTGGGACTACAGGCGCCTGCCACCTTGCTGTTGTACTTTTAGTAGAGACGTGGTTTCGCCGTGTTAGCCAGGATGGTCTTGATCTCCTGACCTCGTGATCCACCCGGCTCGGCCTCCCAAAGTGCTGGGATTATAGGCTTTGGCTGGCTTTTTAAAGCCATTTTCTGACTTGCATTGGAGCTTGCCCTTGTCTTCCCAGAGAGTCTCATTATGTGAGTGGTAAATCTCTTCATACTCTCTCGGTGCATTGGTGGGACCATCAGCCTCCACATCCAAGCAAGTCTGATGTGGAGGGACCCCACCCCAGTTCTGTAGGGTGACCACAAAAGCATAAAACCATTCTAACAGTATTCTAACATTGGACTTCCTTTTAGTCAAATAAAAAATAACATGTCTTATCTCTTTAAAATGCTTTTCAAAACCATTTCACTGCCAATTACAGAAGCATGGCCTGAAGATCATATACTGTATTTCGGTATAATGGAGAGAAGGGAGATTTTCATCAGATATGGGAAGGAAATTTATAGAAGGAAGAAAAACTGTCACTGGATGGCAAAATCATACCCTAAGCTAATTTATGTGACTTAAAAAATAAAATAACTGAATACATGTAAATTATTTATTATATTTTATAGCTCCTATAAAATAAAAGTTTAAATTAGGACATTGAGAAAATATATCTTCAATTGGTTTTTGTGTCTGCTAGATAATAATAACCCATAAAGCAGAAAAGAAACCAGATCCCTCACAACGACTAAAAATGTATAGGCATGTTAAACTGACTAGGGGAAATATTTATGTGTGATTGTATACGTGACTAGCCAGAGAGGAGCATCCCTCAAAATGGCAGGAGCATGCATGGTACAATGGTACACTGTATATATCTAGAGTTATATGAAAACTCTGATTCACAGAGGACATCTGCATTTCAAAAAGAGTGAAAGGAGAGAAATAAAGCAAGTCTTTTAGGAATGTAGGATGAGCTAATTGAAAACAGAGTACCAGTTTAGAAACATGGGCAAGTGGGGCCGGGCGCGGTGGCTCACGCCTGTGGTCCCAGCACTTTGGGAGGCCGAGGCGGGCGGATCGCGAGGTCAGGAGATCAAGACCATCCTGGCTAACATAGTGAAACCCCATCTCTACTAAAAATACAAAAAATTAGCTGGGCGTAGTGGCGGGCGCCTGTAGTCCCAGCTACTTGGGAGGCTGAGTCAGGAGAATGGCGTGAACCCGGGAGGCGGAGCTTGCAGTGAGCGGAGATCGAGCCACTGTACTCCAGCCTGGGCGACAGAGTGAGACTCCGTCTCAAAAAAAAAAAAAAGAAAAGAAAAAGAAAAAAAGAAACATTGGCAAGTGCACATCAAAAAACAGCTTGCAATTTGGACAGGATAATCGTGCAGTTACAGTCATTAGGAAGTCCACTGAGGCACCTGTCAGGTTGTGGGCAAGAAATTATTGCGAATTTAAATGAATACATGGAAATTTGTACCCACAGAATGAAAAAGGACAACCTATATAAATTAAATTGTAAATTATATAAATTATATTGAATTACAAATTTCTGTATAATTTAAATTAATACATGGAAACGTATACCCACAGAATAATAAAAGACAACCCTGTTAGAGATTAAGTCTGGTTTACAGATTATATATATATATCTGTAATATATTAAAGTGAAAGAAAAAGTGAGGAAAGCGAAACAACAAAGCTGGCACATATCAACATTCAATAGCTTCAAGATAAGTGATCAGGTCAAGCCTGTGCACCTAACTTATATGTAATTTATTCAATCGGAGTCCATCCCAATGCAGCATAAATGGTGATTCATTTAAAATGATAAAATATGAGTTAAATTGAGTAGTGAAGGCTATGAGAAGGAAGAGAATGGAGAAAGCTGGCAAAAAGAAGAAATATATGACAAGTGACAACTTTTCTGATAGTACTACTTTGGAAATGAAGTTATGAATGTCAGCTACTAGATTCAAGTGTAAAAATCACGATAAAAGTGTTCCGGATAATCAAAGCTGGGAAATAAATGTTACCGAGACTAGTTAACATTTGTTTTAAAAATAACTTTTCATACACTGTGTCTCAGACTGTTTCTGGTGCTATGACAAAACACCATAGACTGAGTAATTTATAAACAAGGAAATGTATTTCTCACAGTTCTGAATGCTGGAAAGTCCAAGATCAAGGCACCAACAGATTCTGTGTGTGGTGCATACAAGTGTAACATGGTTCCAAGATGGTGCTTTGTTGCTCTGTCCTCCGGAGGGGTAAATGATGTGTGTTCATACAGCAGAAGTGACTGAAGAGCAAAAGGGTCAAAATCTGTTCCTCAAATCCTTTTATAAGGGCACTAATCCCACCATGAGGGCTGAGCTTTCATAACCTAATTATACCTCAAAGACCCCAGGCGTAATATCATCACCTTGGGGATAAGTTCCAACATATCAGTTTTAGAGGGACACAAACAGACAAACCACAGCAGGTGGCTTCTTAGAAATACATTTCAGGATTAGATTCGTTCATCATTCTTTAGAACTGAATACCAACTGAATTGAATAAAATCTAGTTCAATACATTTATGACTAAATCCATGGCCCATACGTAAGGCTATTAATCACTATCATTATGCAGCAGGCATGCTGCAATTATTAGTACCATTATTTTGGAAATGGGAAAGTAAAGACAAAGCCACTCGACCATTTTGGAAATGCTCTCTAGGACTTAATATTTGAACAGAACATCAAGGTGCTTGTTAACTTTTGGTGCCAGTACTACGTTGAATTTGATTCCTTTAGAATGATATGGCTTGGCAGCTGTCAGGATGTATGAGGGTGAGGTGTACGGAAGTGACATTGACACCTCTGAACAGTTTTCAACACTCTTTCTATTCCAAGAAAACCTGTGTGTTAGGAAGATAACACCATGTATCTCAAAGGTTAATGTATTTGATAAAATCCCTTCAGGCCATAATGTAGAAAAAAAGTTATAGCGTTTAAAATAAAGAAAAAACAAACACATGCTATGTTCAGCATTTGAGATCATCTAAATGTGAGCAACTTCCAACACAAATCAAATAATACAAGTCACCCCTTCAAATTTTTCCTTCAGAGTCTCCCTTTTCTGAAATGCATTCCAATTGATGAATATTTCTCACAACAATATTTTTTTCACTTTGTTTCATTTCAGAGTAAATTATTCAGAAAGATGCATGTTTCATCTTTTGAAAGATATTTGAACCAGGCTTCTGTTGGGCCTGGAAAAGCAAAGCAAAGCAAAACAAAACAAAACAAAAAAACAAAAAACAAACAAAAAAGAATGAATGAATGGCATAATTTTACTTTTGTTCATTTTTTATATCAAGAATAATTTATTCTTTGTTTTGCATAGTAGAAAGATCACTTAAGTGGTCCCTCTTTTAAAAATAAAAATATCAGGAATAAGTGCTTTACCAATTGGTTGAGATTAGAATTTAAAAAAAGCCCTTTTTTATATTTTGCTTTTTATTTTAAGTAATTTGACTCACTTCTTAGTATGGAGATGTATATGATAGAAGTGGCCTCAAACCTAGATTATTTACTTGGGTATATACCCAGTAATGGGATGGCTGGGTCAAATGGTATTTCTAGTTCTAGATCCCTGAGGAATCGCCACACTGACTTCCACAATGGTTGAACTAGTTTACAGTCCCACTAACAGTGTAAAAGCGTTCCTGTTTCTCCACATCCTCTCCAGCACCTGTTGTTTCCTGACTTTTTAATGATCGCCACTCTAACTGGTGTGAGATGGTATCTCATTGTGGTTTTGATTTGCATTTCTCTGATGGCCAGTGATGATGAGCATTTTTTCATGTGTTTTTTGGCTGCATAAATGTCTTCTTTTGAGAAGTGTCTGTTCATATCCTTTGCCCACTTCTTGATGGGGTTGTTTGTTTTTTTCTTGTAAATTTGTTTGAGTTCATTGTAGATTCTGGATATTAGCCCTTTGTCAGATGAGTAGCTTGCAAAAATTTTCTCCCATTTTGTAGGTTGCCTGTTAACTCTGATGGTGGTTTCTTTTGCTGTGCAGAAGCTCTTGAATTTAATTAGATCCCATTTGTCAATTTTGGCTTTTGTTGCCATTGCTTTTGGTGTTTTAGACATGAAGTCCTTGCCCATGCCTATGTCCTGAATGGTATTGCCTAGGTTTTCTTCCAGGGTTTTTATGGTTTTAGGTCTAACATGCAAGTCTTTAATCCATCTTGAATTAATTTTTGTATAAGGTGTAAGGAAGGGATCCAGTTTCAGCTTTCTACATATGGCTAGCCAGTTTTCCCAGCACCGTTTATTAAATAGGGAATCCTTTCCCCATTGCTTGTTTTCATCAGGTTTGTCAAAGATCAGGCAGTTGTAGACATGCAGCATTATTTCTGAGGGCTCTGTTCTGTTCCATTGGTCTATATCTCTGTTTTGGTATCAGTACCATGCTGTTTTGGTTACTGTAGCCTTGTAGTATAGTTTGAAGTCAGGTAGCGTGATGCCTCCAGCTTTGTTCTTTTGGCTTAGGATTGACTTGGCAATGCGGGCTCTTTTTTGGTTCCATATGAACTTTAAAGTAGTTTTTTCCAATTCTGTGAAGAAAGTCATTGGTAGCTTGATGGGGATGGCATTGAATCTATAAATTACCTTGGGCAGTATGGCCATTTTCATGATATTGATTCTTCCTATCCATGAGCATGGAATGTTCTTCCATTTGTTTGTATCCTCTTTTATTTCATTGAGCATGGTTTGTAGTTCTCCTTGAAGAGGTCCTTCACATCCCTTGTAAGTTGGATTCCTAGGTATTTTATTCTCTTTGAAGCAATTGTGAATGGGAGTTCACTCATGATTTGGTTCTCTGTTATTGGTGTATAAGAATGCTTGTGATTTTTGCACATTGATTTTATATCCTGAGACTTTGCTGAAGTGACATGCAAATGAGTTTTGCCTCAAGTACAATTGACTTCCTTTCTCCCCTTAGGAGGTGGATGTTTTGCATCTTCTAAGCAACTTCATTTCACCCTTCCTAAATGCACTATGTATGTCTCTCTTTGGGATGCTCCTTTGTACTAGTTGTAATATTTTACTTGTCCCCTCATTAATTAGTGTGTGTTAAACAGACTCTTTGGCATTTGTTCATTTCATATCTGTATGAGAGTTGTGATTTTTTTTACCTTTTAAAAATATTATTTAACACTACATATTTAGATCAAGTCTGGACCTTGTCCTCTTCTAGTCCTTTTTATCTCAGAAGTACCACCATCCATTATTTTATCAACATATGTATTCAGGAAAGTTAGGGTCATCTTCAGCTTCTTTTCTCCCTTCTCTCCTCTCTTCAGTTCATATCAAATCTACTCCCAAGGTTTCCCTTAGCTGGTTATCCTATTTAAATACAAGAGCTCCTAATGGACAGTGAGTCTAGGCTTAGTGTGTTTAACATTTATGTCATTTATATATTCTTTGAAAAATGTTAAAATACTTTTCAATGAGCAGTATTCCAAATAGACATCTTCATATTCAATCAATTTCCTGGCTCTATATATTTTACTTTCTAAGTATCTCTTCAAATCATCTGCTTTATTCTGTCTCCACAATTACCCTAGCTGCAGTATGGACAAGATGCTGGAGTTGAGAATCACTGGAAGGAAGACTCAGTTAAAAGAAAAAAAGAAATCATTGTTACATTTAAGAAGATGGACATGGCATGATTCGATACAGATTGGCATGATGTAAGTTTATGCATGTGGCAGGACGGCTGTCTATTTGTACTTGTATTTGTGCAGACATACTTGTAGGACAAGAGAAAAGAGAGCCAATAGGTCATTTAGCACTTGCTGGAAGAGAGTAATTTACTAATCCATCATTTCATGGGGCTCATAGAGTATCAGAACAAAAGCCAAATTTTGGCTGAATGTACCTAGCTGTATACTGCAAAGAAATATCATTTATTTGATTACTTTGACAGAAGCCAGTCTAAATAGCATACAGAAAAGAGAAAATTGCTTTCTACATTTGACTGTGTCCTGGAAGAGTAACTGAGTGCAATATCTTGTGAGAAATACAAATAAAGACGTGTAGTTACCCTATTGCTTAAAACATGCATGAAACTGTACGGTGTATCTTTTAAAAATGGAAAAAAATCATTTTTAAAAGACTGAATTAATTTTGTTTTGTTTTGTTTGGTTTTTTTTTGAGACAGGGTCTTACTCTGTCATCCAGGCAGGAGTGCAGTGGGAATATCATGTCTCACTGCAGCCTCGACCTCCCTGGTTCAAGCAATCCTCCCACCCCAGCCTCCAAAGCAGATGGGACCACAGGCATGCGCCACCACATGTGGATAACATTTAAAATTTTTTTTATAGTGACAGGGTCTCCCTATGTTGCCCAGACTTGTCTTGAATTATTGGGCTCAAACAATCCTCCCACCTCGGCTCCCCCAAAATACTGGGATTACAAGTGTGAATGACAGTTCCAGACCAATTTTGTTCTTAATGCCAATCCACATTTTAATTACTCAGTATATTGTTCAAAATTAGTTGTCACCTGATCTCTGCTACTAAGGTGCAAGAATATTCAGTAGCAAATACATCAGAATTTTCAAGCTTATATTTTTAATCTATTGAAAGTGAGATGAAGGAAGAAAGACTGGAAACTAAGGTGTTACACATTGATAACTTGTCATATATTTGAGTGTCCCTTTTGGTTAATGTATGTGGTCATAAAGATATTATTCCTCGGTATTTTTTTAAAATAGCTTCAAGAAATGTGTTTATGAGGGTTCCTTGTTTTGCTTTGTATTTACTTGTTTTCGGAGAAACAAACAAACAAAAAATTCCTTCCTTACATAAATTTAGAAAGAGCTGAGAGGTTCCTAAGATGGCTACATTTGTAAAGTGCACAATAATTCAGTAAATCTTATCAGAAGGCAGGTACCAACCCTGTAAGGAGGAGGGAGTTTAATGAATCAAGAGAGGGCCATGAAAATATTTTCTTTTTGTTAGACATGCACTGGATTTTACACTTTCATGGATGAGGTAGCTCATGGTTATGATGGATATTTTTTTCCCAATTATTCTCTCCATGTTTTGTTTCTTTTTTTGAATAAGAAATCTAGCAAAAGTTTCACATGGAGAAGAATTGCATGATTACAGTTTTCTTGGCTGATTGAGAATGGTAAGGTAGCAAATTAACAGCTTTTGTCTCTTTCATTACAGTAAACATTTTAAAGCAGGGCTATCACTTATGAGTGTCCAAGCAAGTGGATGAGTGACAATTAAAATCCAGGCCATGTTGTGCTTGCAAAGACAGGCATCTTGGTGAATAATTCCAACTGAGCAATGCATAATTTTTTCTTTAATTCGCACAGTCTGTCAGTGGCCCTGTCGAAGGCTTAGAGCTATGCTTTAACATACTTTTCGGGTTTTAAAAAATAGTTCCAATTTAGTGTATACATCCCCAGAAGACAACTCTAAAAAAAAAGATTCAAAAGAGAAGTTTAGATTTTTTAGTGTCTGATTAGTTTCATTATGTTTAGATTCAATTAAGCTATTTACAATTAAATTTTTGCATGGCATAGATTTTTAACTTTGTATAAAATTTGTGATTCTTTAAATCCTGTTTTCAGTTTTACAGTGTTTATTTATACTTAATAATTAATAAGTTGTTGGTAATCATGTTTAATTTGGGTCAAAAATTACATAGAAACGCATGAACAGCTGCACTCTCTTTTTATAATGTCCATGTAATTCAAAATTCAAATCTATGCTAAGATAACATCACAAATCTATAAAATATCATAAGCTCTAAAAATTATTTTCTTTGCTTGAGAAAACTAATAAGTTCAAGTCTTAGAAATTAGAATATAAATGTAAACATTTTGCTTATAACAATGCAAAGGAGAAAAAATATTGCAAAATATTACAAAATTAAAAACATTTTGTGTGAATTTGTGCTTTGGCTGATTAACAAGACTGTTTCTATTCAAGTTTAGAATCATAGGTTTTTTACAGGGTATATTTTAACGACTTTATCTTCTGGAGATTGCAGTTAGTTGAAGCAAACATATTAAGTAGCACAAATTTTCTTTTCTCCTGTTGACTATGCCTTCTTGACTCTGGAATTTGGAATATCAGCCTTATATCCCAACAATTCACATACAGTAAGCAAAGACATTGCCACATCATTTTTGTACATTGGAGAAAATGTTAGAATGTTCACAGACATTGTGAACGAAGAGAGTGTAGCTGTGCACACTATTTTCCATGTAATTTTTGACCCAAATTAAATCATGATTACCTAACAATTTATTAATTACTAATTATAAATAAACAATGTACAAATGAAAGCAGGATTTAAAAATCACAAATACTATAGAAAGTTAAAAATCTGTATCATGTTAAAATTTAATTCAAAATAGCCTAATTGAATTTAAACATAATGATCCCAATCCAACGCTAAAAATCTAAACTGATCTTTTGAATCTTTTTTTCAGAGTCAAGTCTTCTGGGGATATTTACATTAAACAGGAACTATTTTCCACAAATATGCCTTCTTAATTCCAAAAGTGCTTTGCTTCATAGTTGTCAAAATTTATTGCACATTATTTCTTATGGCACAAGAGTATTGTTTAAGTTAATTATTGAGCTGACTTTATACAAGGAAACCTGGAGCAAGGAAAGCTCAAACACATTCCTGGCTGTTAGTGGAAATGCAAATTTGGGAGAACTTTTTTTTCCTTGGCATTCTCCTGTCTCAATGTCTGTTCTTTCTTTCTCTTCCTTTCCTTCCTTCCTTCCTTCTTTCCTTCCTTCCTTTCTTCCCTTTCTTTCCTTCCTTTCTTTCTTCTTTCTTTTCTGTCTCTCTCCTCCCTCTGTCTCTCTCTTTCTCTCTCTCTCCCTCTCTCTCTCTCTGCCAGCCCTCACGACCAGGCGATTCATCATCTAAGAAGTTACTAGTCCTCCAAATGTTCCCATCCAGCACTGCTAATGTCATGCTGCCCTTCACAGATAGAAGTCTGCCTGACAATTGTCTGTAAGACCTAAGATAGCTATTTCCTAAAGTGATAAACTAATTTCCACTAGTGTCTATCAAAAAAAAGCCCATGATAACAACATGCACTTTAATATTTCTTTATATAAAAAATACTCTATTTCTTTCATTAATTAATTACTCTAATGTTGGGGTTTTCATGTGTAGGGGAGAAATTTTTTTAGCTTCTAGGATCAGATAGCATAGTTGACCAATTACAAAACTATAGAGTTGATCTTAGAAGTAAATCACTCATCTGGAGTCAAAAAGACTTAGCTTCTGGTCCTAGCTCCAACACTATATAACTGTGAGATCTTGGCAAGACATTGAACCTCACTGATTCTCAATATCCTCATTTCTAAACTACTAAGAAACTTGGATGTGGTGATTTTTCAAAACTTTTTTTCTGTAGCAATTAAGATGTGGTTTTTTTTTAAGTCTATAAAAGTATTAATCCATCTCCATAAAAGAGGGATTGAATATGTACTGTATAGTCATTTCATTCCAATCAGCTCAATTCAAGGACCAAAAGGTCATATGTTCAAATTCTATTATTTAGGCAATCAGAGTATTACAAAATGCATATTAAAAGAAAATAAATATGCTCAGAAATGCTTAAATAGCTTTCAAAACTGCATGGCTAGTGAATTTGAATGGTAAAAAAACTTGAGGTTTCTGATTTCTAATTCAACCAAGGTTAAAGTGAAAAAGTTATATTCTAAGGCAGATTTCCAGAGATGATTGCCGAGTCTCCACAAGAATTGACACATGTGCCTGCTTAATGATTTGTTAATGCCAAATCCTTCCACTATAAAGAAAGTCTAGCAGTGCTTGCTATAATGTAAGCAGTTGGCTATTGTGCTTGTGAAGTGCATTGTGACTGCTCTTACCAGCATGTCCTGGCACTCTGACTTTTTTTTAATAGATTCAGTATTTGCCTGCATTAATTACAAAGGATTTTATGCCCACAGAAAATTCTTTATACAATTGTTGAGGCCAAAATTGGGGTTCAGGAGGGGAGATTTCAGGTAAATAGTTGAGGAAAATGAACTTCATGGAAGAATGAACAGTAGTTAGAAATCCAAATGGAGCCTAATCACTTCACAGTGGAAATGGATAACAGCATTACAAAATCTTTCTCCATATCTATCCAAATGGAAAACTGCTTCTTTACTAACCCTATGAAAACCTGTGAAAGTCGGAGATTCCACACAAGGGTCAAGAAAATGGAGGCAATATTTTTTGTGTCAGTAGATGGGACCTGGACGCACCTGGTTTAATTAATCATATTTCTCATGCACTGTGCGTGATTTTCATTGTCTTAGACAAGGATTTTGTCTTGAATACTTCATATATTGATACAATTTTCTGTTCCCTTTATTACCAATCTCTACAGCCATTCCCTTTCCACCTCATAGGCAACCATTCCAATATAGATACTGTATATTTATTGCTGCTTTGTGATTTTGAAAAATGTGTACTCTTTTGTTTCACTATATAATTAACATACATGAGTGGTATTGTGTTACATATTGTTCTAATTATTATGTATTATTTTATAATTTTACACAAAACCATATTTTTATTTGGTCTATATTTTGTTGTATGTATACCTGGGACATTATCATTTCACTGTGGCATGGCATGCATCTACTACATATTGTTTACCCACTCCTCCAGAAATGGATACTCAGATTGTTTCTATTTTTGTACCACCATGAACAGCACTGTCATGAACATCTTCATGTATGTCCCTTATAGACCTGTGTAGTAATTTTAGGGACACATGAAGCTGGAGCAGAATTGCTACCTAAGAGCATATGCATCTCTTTGGCTATGCCAATTTATAATCCCATGGTTTATGGTTGTGAGGATTCTTAAGCCTGTGTCTCCATTCAACACTTGACATCATCCAGCTTTCTAATTATAGCTAGCATAAAAGGTTTAAACTGATATGTCCTTGTCCTAATTTGCATTCATCTGATTTCTAACAAATTTCAGCATATGCTTAATTTAATTTATTTTATTTTATTTTATTTGAGATGGTCTAACTCTGTTTCCAAGGCTGGAGTGCAGTGGTGCAATAATAGCTCACTGTAATCTCGAACTCTTGGGCTCAAGCAATCCTCCTACCTCAGCCTCTCCAGTAGCTAGGACTATAGGCACTCAGCACTACACAAGGCCAATTAAAAAAATATATGTAGAAACAGGATCTCACTATGTTGCTCAGTCTGGTCTCAAACTCCTTGTCTCAAGTGATCCTCCCACCTTGGCTTCCCAAAGTTCTGGGATTATAGGTATGAGCCACTGTGTCCAGCCTGAGCATTTCTTCATATGCTTGTATGTCTTTCATATTTCATGTTTTATAATTTAACTTGTTGATTTGCAACTGTGGTGCATTTTTTTCCAGACATAGGTCCCTTGTTGGTTTTAGGCATTCCACATATCTTCTTCCAGTATATCATCTTTTAAATTCACCAGTGCTATTTTCCCCGTTCCCCTAATATATCTATTAATACATGAAGGCTACACTGTTAGAAAGAAGTGGGATAATTTATATTTCCACAACATGTCTCATGGAAGGAATTGAGAGAGATGCTGACTTTTTGTGTTACAGGTCATAAGTTTGTAAAACATATCAGATATCTGAAGTAGCCTACATAAAATCTCTCCTGCCTACTAAAGAGAGTAATTGGAAATGCTTACTTCTTGGATATAATTAAATTCATCAAGTTGTTCCTGATTACTTTTGAGTTCTTTCATACTCCTACATTTTTGTACATTAGCTTTATCATTTTGCCTGCATGATTAAATCAGAATCCAATGTTGAATGTGATATTGAATAGAAATCTACTTTTACATTTCTCTAAAGAGTTAACTGGTTTCAGTGACACCATCCATTAACCATTCCATTATTTCTCATTGATTTGTCTTGTCCCCTCTAATATATATAAAGCTATGGAAGTGAGCTTTTTATTTCATCTGAACTTTTTTTTCCCTCCTATTGGCCTTCTACATGTTTGTACTCACAGAACCTGATAGGGCATTCTGCAAGTATGTATGCAATTTGCTAATAAAATTCAAAGAATGCAGGGTATTTGAACAAAAGCACCTCTGTGTAGTTTTATGCTACAAACTGAGGGAGTCCGATTAGGTCTTAGCGCCTCCTAAACATTGGCATTATTCATCTAAACTTAAAATTACTTGTTGTCAGAAGATATCTTATTCACTAGACACCTTCTTAACAAAGCCTCTGCTAGATGGAAATTACTCAGGCAACTTCAGTTCTAAGTTGTTTTTACAGTCATGTATAAGGAAAATAAATACGTTGAATTATCCAAGAGAACAACAGAAAGAGAAAGTGATTTATTTTCTTCCAAAAAAAAATAAAGTGTGTTGAAGATCATCTCAGTGTCAAGGGAATTAAGAGGACAAATAACAGGGGGAGAGGATTATCTCATTCTCCTTTCTAACTGGGCTGGGTTCACCTTATCAGCCCAGCATCAGTGGCAGCAGGACAGGTTTTATAGGCTGTTTCTCTTCACTATTTATAGAGGTGTGGTGCCTGGAGCATTTCATGATCATTTTTATTTGCACCAGTCAGCCCTCATTAGCCTACTTTCCTAGGACAATAGAATTATAAAATCACTATGTCAGTCTGCCCTATCCTTTCCCACTAATAACTTCTGATCCCAGAGGCTAATTTCAACCAGACCTGGCAGAGTGGCAAAGGGCTTATCATTTCTGTAAAAACAAAGGCTCTCACAGGAAACTACGGCAGCCCTCATACCCCGACCCACCCATAGACCTAATACCAAAATAGGCTGAGCTAAAAGCCTAAAGTGTGCAAATCAATTGGATACAAATTTGCTGAATGAACTTGAAAATAACCTAATTTCAGAAAAAGGTGTTCAATTGAAATAGTCAAAAGTATATTTAATAAAACCGAGGTCTGAGAGCCTGCTCACATAATCCAGCAAAATTATTTTTTATTAGTTAATAAATATAAAAATCTTTTAAAGCCCATTTTGTAAGCTATCTCAGTTTTCTCATTAACCAGAATCATATATTGCAAGTTTTAAAAAATTATCATTACAATATAAAAAAGAAGGAATATATGAAAATTACAATTAATTTATTGCTATTTTTAACTATTTTTGAAACTACTAATTTTGAAACTTGACTATGAATATTAATTCCCCTAACTACTTTTTCATATGTCCTAACTCCCTTTTCTACTGTATTTTCCTAAAATATTTATTTTTTGTGATCATGAGTCTATAATGAGTCTTTTAAACAAATTTTTATAATATTTTCTTGTTTTTCTGATATTTATGGTGATGAGACACCCTCAACTAACCCTGGATTTTTTTGTACTTCTAAATATCTGATATTTCTGTGTCTTATGTTGTTTTGCTGAGCTATTTTTGAATTATATTTTCATACCCAATAGTCATGTATCATCAACCAATAATTTTCCATATAAAGCAATGATATTTTAGCTATACTTATTGTCTCTTAAACAAAAACACTAATTTTAATAATCTGTGTTTGTAAGAACAGTGTTGTCTTTCTTATTTGGTTTATATTTGACTTCATAAATATACTTGATCTTAATTATACTTTCTGTTTACATAACAGAAGGTTTTGACTGAATCAGGGTCATCGGGAAACATCTCCATTTCTCTAATGCATATATTAAAATATTATGAAGATTGATACATTATTAGGAAGAATTTGGGCTAACCTACATATGATACATATGGGGAGCAAGAGCTTCTTTGGAGAAAATCGATGGAAATGCTGACCAGTTGTGTGAGAGTTTCAAAGTTATTAAAACATGTCAGATGGCTGAAACAGCCTCTATCAGGGCTGTTGCCAAGAAAAGGTCACAGAACTGGTAAAATAGAATTCACCAAGAGAGCAGGAGAGATGACTTCTCCACTGTGGACTGGGGTGGAAATGGAATTGTAGTTCTGAGACTGCAGGATCTCTGAGACCCAAAGTCTTTCTGACCTAAGCTTCCTGACATTCCAGGCATGTCTTTTGGGAATGTCTGTGTTGTAATACTGAAATTAATTTTATAAATAAGTATACTGAGAGAAATATCATTTCTTGCTCATAAAAAGCCACTGTGGTCTCCATTAAGGTTTCAATGTCAGGAGTGATGGCAGCATCAGAATGAGAGGCATAGCCTGAACCATAGAGGTTTGATCTTCAGGATTCCACCAGGTAGTATCACTGTGTTATGCTACCACCAGCAGCAAGGGGAAAGGAGCATGTCTTAGAAAGGGCCAGAATTTGTAGTTAGTTTGTTTTCATTTTTTCTATTTTCATTTTCAGCAATAACAGTAAAGAAATAGGAACAGTAACAGAAAATAGAAACAGTAACAGAAAATAGAAAAAAATTTTCTATTTTCAGCAATAACAGTAAAGTTCCAACTTGAAAAACAATGAGCAGCCAGGGGAGAAGTAACAGGATTCTTCAACTTTCATTGGCTAGGCAAGAATAACTAAGAATGCTCTTTGGATATATGTAGGCATTATTTAGAATTGTTTTTTCTCCTCCCTCCCTCCTTCCCTTCCTTCCTTCTTTCCTTCCTTCCATCCATCCCCATCCTTCTGATTGGCATTTTCTTTATCATAAAAAAATCCCCACAGAGATTGTTTAAATTAGCTTGCAATATTTTCACAATTTTTCAATTGTTTTCTATATTTATTTTGATTCTTCAACTATATAACACTCTTTGTCTTTAAAAGTTTAAATAATGAATTAACATTTTACCAATGCTTTATCAACAAACTTGTTATAGTCAATGTTATGCTTTTCTCACATTCTACAAAGTTGTTATAATGTATATTTTTTGTTCATTTTAATTGGCAAATACATGATTTTAGAAAATGATCCTTTTTGGCCAACTTTACTACTTAGCCACAATTAAGTGATTATATTTTCTTTTTGCTAAAATATAGGAGTGGAATTGCTTTGCAAAGGGTATGTGAATCTTTACCTTTCAAAGTGTTGTTAAATTGTTTTTTTAAGTGACCTTAATAATTTAGAATTTTTTTTAGTATTGTTAAACTTTAGATATCCTCCTCTTTTAGTACAGAGAGCTAGCCATCTTTTCCAGTGTTCATTGAACTTTCAGTTTCCTCTTCCAGGTTATCTGTTTATATTCTTTGCTTTCTTTTTAAAATCAAATTTTGACTTTAAAAATTTATTTGTTATGTGTAAAATATATATTATGTATCATAGTGTATCATTATATATTACATAGTGATATATGATATATAATGATATAATATATATCTTAGTATGTATTATATATATGTTTATGAGTGTGCATGTGTGATATTCAAATGGCCCCTAAAATGATCCATATCTCTCAATAGGCACACTTTTTTGTATTCTTTTTCTATATTGAGTAATTAAATTAAGGCTACTTTTCTGAAACCAGTAATGATGTTGTGTAAATTTTAAGTGTTTGTCATAAAAGGTTTTCAATATCCATCTTAGTCTCTTAGAACATGCCTCTTGGATTTCTGAGCTACTGTGCTGAAAGCAGCATGCAGTGAAGTGACAGGGAGAGGGTCTGAAATTACACCAGAAAGATGCTCAGGGAACACTGAGCAGAAATGTCATCTCTGCCAAGTATTGTCCAAAGTACAAGTCAGTGAGAAAAATGAGTGATTTTTGTTGCTTTATCTTACTTTGCTTTGGTTTGGTTTATTGAATAGCAATATATAAATAAAACTATGTATGTCTATGCATCTGTGTACATCTATCTATCTATCTATCTATCTATCATCTATGTAGCTAACTAGCTATATAAATATGTAAACACATTCATGTTCTGCATATTAAACTTTTATTATTTATGTAGAATGCAAATTTGCTCTACTATGTTATGTCAATTTTTTTTCACCCTTTTATGGTTTTTTCAAGCCTCATGTAATGTTTTCATTTCAGAAAATAATTGTTATTCTTTTCCTTTGTGGCTTTTGCTTTTTTCTCTGTGTTTTTAAATAAATTCTTTCCTACTCAAATGTAATAGAAATATTTGCCTTGTTTAAGTTTGGTGGGTGTTTTTTCTTTAGTCATTAATCCATCTGTGAATCATTTTTGTGTATCATGTGATGTAGGGATGTAATTTATTTTTATTTATGTCGATAGTAAATTTTCCCAGTATTAATCCATATTCTTCCATGATTTGTAAGGTCACCTTTTGTCTTGTTATTTACATTACACATCAGATTGTTTTGGGCTCTTAATTTTATTTTACTGGTTGCCAAAACCACACTGTTGTAAATGTCATTAGTGTTCTATTAACAAAATCCTTACATTCTTTATATCTAGTAGTTATTTTTCTTAGTTTTTAGTTCTATTAGTTATCTTCTTGCATCTTCTTTAGTTCTATTAGTTATCTTCTTAATTGTTTCCTTTCATATCATGAAATTGACAATTTCTGTGAAAAATTGTTAGGAATATTTTATTAGAATTCCATTAAAATTATGCATTGATAATGGAAATGAATCACGTACAATGCTATGTTTTCCAATTTATGAAGATTCTTTGTTTATATGGATCTTCACAATGTGAATATGTGACGATATCAAGGGTGGGGAGGACTTTATTTTATTTTATTGCAGTGGAGGGTTGGCTGATAAACCCGTATGATCATCATAGAAGACATACCAGCACCAGGTGGAAGGCTGGACTACAAAAGCCCCAAAGTCCTTTCTGATTTTAAAGTGCTAGGTAGTAAAACAAGTTATACAGGCTCATTTCGAATGCCATTTCTGACCCTTTCTAACTCAAACTTTGCAAACATTGTTGATCTTTCTGAACTTTTTTTATTATATGTAAATTAGAGCTGATTATATAGACTTCAAAGCACCAACCACCCAACACAGCATGCCTGTTCCTCAGCCACTCTGTGTATTTAGCTCCCTTTTCCATCTCTGTAATAATTAGCTAATTAGCAGTGTTCTCGGAGACAAACTCCTTACTATAACCTTCAAGACTTCCCAATGTCCTTAGAGAACAGGGTGCTCTTTAAAAGTATTAATGATCATAATGATTTGATGAGAACCTTAGATTAACGTGATTAACCATCAGAATCACCTCCCACATTTTACATTAAAATACATAAGGTTTCTGAATTCTGAAGACTAGATTAATTCAAATTACTTCACAGGTCTGCTTTTGGGGGGTTGAGGGACTGTATTTCTAAGAAGTCCACGTCAAATCGATCTTGTACAGATCTTGCTAGTAGCTTCAATTTTGTAAACTGTATGGGTTCAAAGTATGAGCTAAGGTAAAATTTCAGGAGAGAATTTTCATCTTTCTATATTCAGAGTAAGTTTCTATTAATATATTTGCAAAATGAAACAACTTTATAATGAGAATAATGAGTATTAAGAAACTACTCTTTCAAATTATGTGCAGTTTGTGATTATGCAGTCAATACATCATATATATTCAAGGTGGAAAAGACATTATAGATTATTTAGCTCAATTCTATGATGTGAAAGTTACATAACATTTGGAGCAGAACCTGGATGGCCAAATTGTATGATTTCTAGTACAGTAATCTACCTATTGTAGGTGGACTCCTCCCTAGAATAAAAAAAAGTGTTATGGTGGGAAATATATCCTCAAAACAATTTTATAAATGTAAGATTAAAAATTAGGACACTAAGTTGTCCATGTAACAATAAAATTCCCATAATTCAGCTATATAAGTCCCAGGGCCTTCTAAATATTTTATCTATATTCTGAAATGACCTTTGCAAATGTCATAAGGTCAGTGTGATCTATCTTCAGTGTATTAAGCTTGTCACCATTGCCAGAGCTATTTTCTTCACCCCTTTTCTCACATTCTTTACCCACATTTATGTATTTAAGGAAAAATGAAACAGTGTTATATTTACACAAAAATTTAAAACATATTTTTCAACCATTACCTAAAATTCAGGTTATTTTATTACACCATGTATGCATTAATAAACTAATTCTTACTGGCCCACAAAATCCTGCATAAGATGGTATATCTTTTTGAAATAATTTCCTTTTCATTCTTAAGCCCTCTCCTCTTCCTAATTCCATTTCCTGCTAACCAGTTTATTTTTTCCTGCTAAAAGTTGTATTCTATCTATCCCGAAATTCATTATTTCTCTCTGTTCAGAGACAGAAAAATATATATGCAAGAATGACATAAGTCCTGATTATAGTTATGTGGGATTTACAGGAAAAACAAATCAAACTTGGCTTTTATACAGATGAGCTCACACTCTTCCATTTTTCCCATTGGAAACCAAAAGAAAAACTCAGGGAAGAAATCCAAATCCAAATCTTTATCCCAATGCCAATAATTGTATTCCAACTTTTCTATCTCTACAAACAATGTCTTTCTCCAAACTTCTCACCCTTGCTTTCTACTCAGAAAACAAAAATACACAGAACAAGAAACTCAAGAAGAAATAATAAATCTAGATAGTTCAAGCCTTTGACGAATGTCTACCAAAATATTAAATTTTATATTAAGTTTACAAGTCTCATTACAAGCCTTTTTTAGTGTAAATAAAATAGAGTAGGAGTCACACAACTTCTTGACGTAAAAACTGTATATAAACTGTGCCAAAAGCTCCCCAGGACTTTTCATTAAACCTAGAATGGAACCAACCTCTGCACTAGGAAGTGCAAAGCCCTCCAGGTTGTAACTGGACATTTTTTTGTAATCTTTCCATTAATTCTCCCACTTCCGGAACAAAGGCCCCTTTTATTTGAACATATTTTGCATGGTGCCTGCCTCAAGGCCACCTGCTACCATTTCTATCTAGAACATAGCAACCCTAGGTCTTTACAAGACTGGCTCCCACATTGCAGCCCCTAAAATGTCCTCCTCATCTAAAAATTTACCCCATTGCAGACACTGTCACGTGATTCCTCTTATTTTCTTTATATTATTTATCATCATCTGAAAGAATATATTCAATTTTTACTTGCTGTTTTCTATTTAACTCAGTAGAATTTAAGTGCCATGAGAGCAGGACGCTTATTGGTTTAGTCTCTTTAGACACAATATCTAGGTGAGTTCTGGCATTGTATAGAGTCTTTATAAGTGTTTTTGAATACAAGATTTAATAAACACTCATTTTTATTACAAATGTAGTATTTTTAAATACATTATTGTTAAATGAAATTAATAAGTTAAATTTTTCATAGTTAAGTTACCTACTTCTTCCTCATACAAAAGTTTACTTTATAAGATATTTACTTCATTTCTTCCACAAATTCTGTATTTATCCTTCCAAAAATTTGGTGAAAATGAAAGAAGTTACATGATTACCTTGTTAATATGTTTTATTGAGTAGGATTATAATTTAATTCTTATTTCCTTCTTTACAGTTTTCTGTCGAATATCTATTGATAAGATTTATGAAGAAGAATCCTGGTATTAAAACAATAAAAATATAACCCAGAGGAAAAGAGAAAAAGAAAAGCTAGAGAAAATAGAAATATGAAGTGATGATGATGAGGTTATAAGAAAGTTCCTTCTACACATCTTAACTAATGGATGTTCATTCCAGCTCCTGGTATATTATTCAAAAGCTGCTTCCATGTTCAGTATTCACATTATCAAGTTAATGCTTTTCTAAGGCATGACTCAGAGGCCAGTGGTTCCTATTGCCATCTTGATATGAAAAGATTAACCTTCCCTCTTCCCATTGGAAGGGGGGCTTTTAAGGTATTAATCATTTAATTTGATGAACAAATCCATACTAATTTGCTTATAAGAGAGGCTTAAAGCAAAACATTTTTTCCCCAGGATCCTTCCACTGAGGTGTACATTTTGAAAAGTGACATTCAGCAGCAGTGTACTGCTTTGACTTATAAATAGATGAATGTCTTGAATGGTGGGAATATAGAAAGCAAGAACTGTGTATTCTTTCTTGCATCCTAGATGGAGTGGGGTGTTGGAGTATACTGAGACTTGTGAAGCTTTACGGTTTTCCTTTCAATGATCTACTATAGGCTGCTCATTTATTCATCTATCGAATATTTGCTATCATGAGTTTTCTCAGTCTTTCTATGTGCTGTGTAAAAAAGAGTATGAACTCACTAAACTATGAACAAAATCACTCTTGGCTTTAGGGAAAAAACCCCTCAAATCCATAAATAATGTTTAAAACACTTCTTGATTCTTTTTCCTCATTTGCTTTTGGCTTTCCATTAGTCACAGATCAGTTGCTACTTGATTGTCTTAAATCTCCATAACACATTGATATGGTTTGGCTCTGTGTCCCCACCCAAATCTCATCTTGAATTGTAATCTGAATTGCGATCGCCAGGTGTATATGGAGGGTCCTGGTGGGAGGTAGTGGGATCACGGGGGCGGTTTTCCCTATGCTTTTCTCATGAATAATGAGTAAATCTCATGAGGTCTGATAGTTTTATAAAGAGCAATTTCCCCTGCGCTCACACTTCTCTCTCTCTTGCCACCTTGTGAAGAATTTGCCTGCTTCCCCCTTGCCTTTCACCATGATTGTAAGTTTCCTGAGGCCTCTCCAGCCATGCAGAATTGAGTGAATTATACCTCTTTCTTTATAAATTACCCAGTCTCAGGTATTCTTTATAGCAATGTGAGAATGGACTAGTACATATACTTTCGAATGGGTGAATCTAAGCAAGTAATATTAGCTCAATTATATCTGATTTTATTAACAATATAAAGTTCTTTTTGGTTCTCAAAGAATGCTGACTGTATTCTAAGTCCCCTTTTAGATCAACATCTTTGGTATGGTCTGATTTCTAGAAAACACTAGCATACACAAAAATTGTACATATTACATACAACCTTATTTTGATGATGTGACAGTAGGGCAATTGTAAGTTTATTAACATTTATAGTGTCAAGTACTGATTTAAAATTCTCTTTTATCATTAAGAGAGAAATTTTCTTATTCAATTATTTATAATATATACTGCATGCAAATATGTGATTATAGATTGGTTACATGTATGAAGAGGTAGTAATAGAAATGACTAGTCACTGGGCACAGTGGCTCACGCCTGTAATCCCAGCACTTTGGGAGGCCAAGGCGGATGGATCACCTGAGGTCGGGAGGTCGAGACCAGCCTGACCAACATGGAGAAACCCTGTCTCTACTAAAAATACAAAATTAGCCCGGCGTGGTGGTGCATGCCTGTAATCCCAGCTACTCGGGAGGCTGAGGCAGGAGAATTGCTTGAATCTGGGAAGTGGAGGTTGCGGTGAGCTGAGATCGCACCATCGCACTCCAGCCTGGGCAGCAAGAGCGAAACTCCATCTCAAAAAAAAAAAAAAAAAAAGAAATGACTAGTCAAAGAGTATTTCTGGTCCTTGAAGTTCTTTTTTAAGAAGAGATTGTTTCATTGAAGTTTTTAATTGACAAATACTAATTGTACATACTCATGGAGTGCATAGTGAAGTTTCAATACATATGTTACAGCTATGAAATCGGAATAATTAGCATATCCATCATCTCAAACATTTGTGTGTGTGTGTGTGTGTGTGTGTGTGTGTATGTGTGTATGTTGGGGATTTTCAATATCCTCCTTCTAGCTAGTTAAAACTACATAATATACTATTGTTAACTATAGTCACCCCATAGTGGTATAGAACATTAGAACTTATTCCTTCTATCTAGGTGTAATTTTAAAGAGAGAGTTCAAAGAGATCTTTGAGACTTGTGAAGCATCTTGGTAGGAACACCAGCTAAAAGAAAGGGCGAGTGAGTCAGGAAATGGGCAAGTAAATTAGCCATAGAAAAGGAGAAGAGCAGGTAAAACAATGGTAAAGGGGAGGAGCTAGGAACAGATACATAAAACTGATGTATATCCTTGAAAACTAGTGTTTGAATAAAATACACGTCATTTGTCCTGCCTAAGGGAGAAAAAGGCACATAACTTGAAACAGATCATTTGGCTAACAGCACTCTAGAGACAGCCCAAGTCAACTTTCTGAGTGCCAAGCACACAAAGCTAATTAAAAATATATCATTTAGTAACAAGTGGGCTTGCAACAACCAACACAAAAGAAACCAAGTTATGCATAATTGAATATGTAGTTTTATCTACCGTGCTGCATCTTCCTAAAAAGTTGATGTAGTTACATGCAAGACACAGTGAAAATACTGAACATAAATCGGTATTAAATATTGATGCCCCGGTATTATGTAGAGGTTAGCTTATCTTCCCCTACAACAAGGAAGAATGTCAGTGCATCTCAAATGTAGCCCAGCTTACTTTCCCCAGACAACTGCAGCCCTGAGTACTTCAAGGTGCTTGATGTCTAGCTCATCGATACTAATTATTTCTCTTCCCCACTCAGGGTTAAATATACCTTAATGGATCTTAAATCTGCCTGACAGAGAGGCTGACTTAGAGACTCATCTTACCCATGACATACAATTATTAATTAATGAGGGTCAGCTGCATAAGAGGATTGCAGCTGATACGTGTAATAAAGGAAATCATTGCAGACTGAATTATGCACTGTAGAACAGGAAAGAGTACATTTTATTAGAATCATCAAAATTTCCTGTTTCCAAACTAATTAAGTTAACTGTTTCTGTAGTTTAAGCAAATTGCATTTATATCTTTTCAGTCGCTGCAATTTCCTTCTAGCAAATAAAATGCCTGTGTCTTTTCATTAAGGGTAGTACGCTTCCTTCCCACAATAGTTAAATTCTGTTCTGACATTTTCGTTTCTCCTTGTCGCTTTTGGGTGGGGGTCAAGTAGAGTGTACATTGTTAATCTTTAGAGCTTGAGCCAGTGTTGGCAGCCCAATGTAAGTGAGAAACGAACATAGAGAAATCTCTATAGGCCCCCAATGCTGTTTCCCAACCGAAGAAAAATGCTTTACGACAGAGTGACAATTAACTTAAACCCACGTTTTCCCTTTTGGCACATTCTTTCCACCTGAGCACACTCTGGTTATCTAATATTATCTAAGATTTTGATTTAGGAATGTTCATCTCATGAGAGTATTCTTTTGAAGTTTGAGATCTTATTAAAACAAAGGATGTCTGATGACCTTAGCTTCAACCAAGTGAACTATATCACAGGCCAGATGTGCAGAGACTCTTGTAGAAAAATCTGTTTGAAAAAATATATATATCAAAATAAAACAGAATCACAATGCTTCAAGTTTAATATACTGACTTATTTCCATTGGGGATATTACAATTGTCGGAATGCATTCTTAATGTTAATATACAACAGAGGACTCTTTGCCCAACTATTGGGCTAGCCAGATATGGTGATTAAGATTCTTACACTTGCTTTTTGTTTAGAGGTAAGTAACTAGAATGATGTGTACTGTATTTCTTCAGCCTTTCCTGAATCCTGTGTTTGGGTTTCAGCCAATGGGGACTACAGGCAGGGACAGTCTTACAGATACAAGCATTCATTGACTTTCACCCTATGTTTTTTTTGTTAATTTATTGCCCATTAAAATGTAAGATCATCGAGGCCAGAGAATGTCTGCCTAATTTGCTTTGCATGGCAGCTTCTTTATATGCCGTGTATATTAGAATTTTAAAATTACTTGTTGATAATTTTGATAAGATAAAATGGAATAGTCTATGCAAATTTCTGCCCAAAGAAATATGTCCTTATATGTTAGAATACATTATACTACATTGTTAAATAACACAGTTTAATAGCTTTTAAAACATAGGATAATTGTCTTTGTTGGCTTCTAGAATTTACTATTTTTTTGTCTAACTACTGGAAAATCACATCAGTGGCTGTTCTTTTTTCCTCTCCTTTGCCCCTTTAGTCTTCTGTGTTTATCTCTGAGGACTGCTGCCCTGTCGTTGTTTCCACTTGTCCACTCTAACAATCTGTACGTCTATGCTCTGCCACTCAGGCAGACGCAATCCCAGAATGTCAAATGTCCATATTGCTTAGCCAACCATGTTCTAAATTCTGTCTATTTCTCCTCTCCTGTCTCCCCACTCCATCTTCCTTTTTAACAAAGGAACCAAGATGTCTGATTTTTTTAAGGTACAGCATAAATGGGTGTGACTTGTAGTTGAGCTGGAGAACTGTTCAAACTTAGAATTCTGTCATTTAACATCCTGAAATCAGCTTTTATAAGTTTATGGTAATAGACACCAAGTCGCAAATTTTGAATTGGCTAATAGGCATCTGGAAAGTACAATATTCTTTTTCTCTAAGCACACATTTTATTCATATAATAAAAAGCTCAGGCAAAACTATTCACACAAATAAAATCATTAGAAATGTCGAATATGAAAATTGTAAGATCATTTTATAAAGCTTGGTCTAGTTAATCTCTAAAAGTCTGGGGCTGCTAAGTATAAGATATACAGTCTCCTTCAAAGTCTCTTCTTTCCCCTTTCTCTTCTTCCAAACAGCTTGATGTTAAGAACCAAAGTTCACCGGGTGTGGTGGCTCATGCCTGTAATCCCAGCACTTTCGGAGGTCGAGGCGGGCGGGTGGATCATGAGGTCAGGAGATGAAGACCATCCTGGCCAACATGGTGAAACCCCGTCTCTACTAAAAATACAAAAAATTAGCCGGTCATGGTGGCGGGTGCCTATAGTCCCAACTACTTGGGAGGCTGAGGCAGGAGAATGGTGTGAACCTGGGGGACGGAGGTTGCAGTGAGCCAAGATCGTGCCACTGCACTCCAGCCTGGGCGACAGAGCAAGACTCTGTTTCAAAAAAAAAAAAAAAAAAAATCGAAGTTCACCTGCTTTGCTGATTCAGCATGAAAGTTTCAGGATTCTTTGGTTGTAACTTTCGCACAAGTTAACCTTATTGCAGTTCAGTGGATTAGAGTAAATGTCAAAATGCAAATTAATGCTTTTTGTCTCCCTACTAAATTAAATGCTAAGTAGGTGTTAATTCTTTAGAAAACTAATTCTGCCAGACTTCCCCACAACTTATTGGTGAATAAAATTAACTATGATTTTAACTTCTCTTCATGTTCTTTTATGGTTTAATCTCATCATAACCCCTGAATTGGATCCATGGGGCTCTCAAGTCATTCCCTGGATGAAAAAGATCCTTCTCTGGGCATAAAGTCTTGGCTTATTCAGGACAGGCTGCACTGTCTCTCTTTGTATAACTTTAGTTACATCTCAACATGTATGTATTTGAAGACCTATTTTTAGAAACTAACATACGTAGTGTTAAAACAAACAAGCAAACTAAACCTCTCCATTTTTAAATGCTAGACAGGGCATGCAACTTTTAGGACAAAATTTAAGAGTAGTTTCTATTGCAACACCAGTGTTTTAATTTGGACTAACTTGAGATTGTCTTGTTTCATAATCAGTCAATCCTTAGAATTCTTTCCTTTCCCCCATAGGACATTGTGTAATTTCACTTTTTCCCCAAATAAATGATATTCTGTCTTAGAATAACATACACATTCTGCCCCAGTACTTTGTCCATAGTAGGCATATGAATAACATTTAATTATTTTTGTTGTTATCAATGAATAGTAATGATGGCGTGTTAACTTTCTCAGAAAACATATGTCTATTCCAAAAGGGGCTTGTCTTATTTAACCATAAATGAAAGGCCTTGATAAATATTCCAGACAGCCTGCAGGTTTCCTGAACAAATATTATTAGACAGAGAATGATTTTGTACATCTGAAATCACAACATAGAGAGTGACTGTTTTGAAAATTAAATATGATTATAAGGCATGTTTAAATAAATTGGGATTTAAACTTAGGGTTACTTGTACTGGTACTGTAACAGGTAAAGAACTGTACATATAACCCAGTATTTGTATCAATCTAGACAGATTATTTGAATAATTAATCTCAACAATTGCTTTACTCCTAGTATGAGGGATTATATTATTCTCTATTCTCTCCTTACTTTTGCTTTTATAAACACCAGGCCTTTACTCAATAAGCCCCTCAATATTATTGAAATTACTTGGAAAAAATTCTAGACTCATTGCTTTATTATTCCTGTCCTGATTGTGGTAGGTATAAAGATAGTATATAAGCAAGCAGGATACGTTTACATGCTAATGTGCTGACATTAAAAATGCCGCTATCATTGCCCATATTAATTAAACATGTTGATTGAATCAACTGAGGCAACATACTAGAAATAACTTTTCTTAAAAGTTTGTTCATCTTCTTTTTCTCTTTGTCCAAAAATGACAAAAGTAGTTTAGCTACAGTAAACATTTTATTGAAGATTTTTAAATACATTATCTGATGCATGAATAAATACAGTTAGGGGCTTAACCATTTTAAGCAATAGGTTTATCATTTCTATAAGAATATATTGAATACTACTAATAATTAAACATTTCTATTGTTGCATAATAATTCTCTAGCAATTGATCCTAACCCAAATGAAATTTTCTAAATGCCAGATAAAGCATTCAAAATATTGATTTTAAAGAAGCTCAATGAAATCCAAGAGAAACCTGAAAACTAATACAAAGAAATCCTAAAATTAATTTAGGAAATGAATAAGAAACTTGCCAAGGAAGTAGATACCAAACAAACAAACTGAGGAACCTGATTCAAGATGCTTGACTAGACACAGCCAGGAGGAACATATGAACCAAAAACCTGGGGCGTTGGGGAGACTGGCACTCTCTGAGCAGATCTTTTGAGGGAAGGCATTGAGAGTGGACGAAGGGAGGACACAGAAGCAGAGCTGAAGAGGGAGGAAGCTGTGTACTCTGCACAGGACTGCTGTGCACGAGATTTGTTCCTGACCCCAATGCCTCCTGGGGAAGGGGTGAGTCAAACAGGGGAGGAGCAACCAACTCTTGCCATGGACCTCTGAAATCCTTGGAGCAAGAGATTCTACAACCCCCAAGCACACTGGAGCTGGCAAGGAAAGCTGCTTAGAGAGGTAGTAGAGGCAGGACTCCAGCCTGTGCAGAGCCCAGACAGTTTTGTGTGGGAACATCTGCAGTGGAGCATGGCCAGGGATACCTATCCTCCAGTGCTCACCAAGCTCCCCTAGGAGACTTTATCAATAGGGGTACTCTTGGACCTGGACAGAGCAGGGTGGTTTTGCCCATGAGAAGTGACCAGTTCAATCTGAGCACCCCCTTGTCTCCTAGCTTCTCCGGGGGTGCTACTTGCTGCCTCTGCTTGCAGTGCAGCCTCAGATGCCCAACCAGGATGCTTCTCAGGAGCTTTCATCATAGTTTCTTCTCTAGCAGACTGTGCCTGACCATCAAAGAGCTCCAGGAGAGCAGACCCAGATGATGTGCACCAGCCCACCTGCACCCTCCCCTCCCTGCAGTCTTCTCCACAACACCTTGCTGGCACAAAATCACCCATGGTCACTCCCTAACACTGCTTTGCTAGCATGCATGGGGATGGGCCTTGCTTTCCCTCCTCAACTGGCATTCATGTGTGCACACACCCCGCCATGACACTGCAGCCAGTGTGAGCACACCCTACCCCTCCACAGCCTGCTTGTGGGGCCATTGCTAGACCAAACATGCACAGGAACACTGACAGCCCTGGCTCCACAAACAAGCAGCAACTGCTCCTGTTGTTAAAGCACACACAGAGGCCAGCAACTCCAACTCCAAACTAAGCTTCATAAAGGAAGGAGAAATAAGATCCTATTCAGACAAGCAAATGCTAGGGAATTTCTTTACCACCAGAGCTGTCTTAGAGGTCATTAGAGAAATACAAATTAGCACCACAATGAAATACCATCTCATGTCAGTTAGAATGGCAATCATCAAAAATTCAAGAAACAACAGATGCTGGAGAGGATGTGGAGAAATAGGAACACTTTTACACTGTTGGTGGGAGTGTAAATTAGTTTAACCATTATGGAAGACAGTGTGGCAATTCCTCAAGGATCTAGAACCAGAAATACCATTTGACCCAGCCGTCCCATTACTGGATATATACCTAAAGGTTTAAAAATCATCTACTATAAAGACACATGCACACGTATGTTTATTGCAGCACTGTTCACAATAGCAAAGACTTGGAACCAACCCAAATGCCCATCAATGATAGATTAGATAAAGAAAATGTGGCATATATACACAGTGAAATACTATGCATCCATAAAAAAGGATGTGAGTTCATGTCCTTTGCAGGGACATGGATGAAGCTGGAAACCATCATTCTCAGCAAACTAAAACAAAAACAGAAAAGCCAACACCTCATGTTCTCACTCATAAGTGGGAGTCAAACAATGAGAACACATGGACACAGGGAGGGAAACATCACACACCAGGGCCTGTTGGGGAGTTGGGGGACAGGGGAAGGATAGCATTAGGAGAAATATCTAATGTAGATGACAGGTTGGTGGGTGCAGCAAACCACCATGGCACGTGTATACCTACATAACAAACCTGCACATTCTGCCCATGTATCCCAAAACTTAAAGGATATATATATATAAAAGAGTTCCTGAAGGGAGTGCTAAACATGGAGAGATGAAGAGGAGAGATTTACTGGCCACCACGAAAACGCACTTAAGTACATAGACCAGTTACACTATAAAGTAATCACACAAACAAGTCTGCATAATAACCAGCTAACAACACGATAATAGGAACAAATCTACAAATATCATACTAACTTTGAATGTAAACAGACTAAATGTCCAATTAAAAGGCACAGAGAAGTGAGTTGGATTGGATAAAGAAGCAAGAGACAATTATATGCTGTATTCAAGAGATGCCTACCACAGGCAAGACTACACATAGGCAAAAAGCAAAGGAATGGAGAAAAATCTACCAAGCAAACAGAAAACATGTCTTCTTTTATGCATGTCTGATTAACGCACTAACCATTTCCTGGATCTAAAAAACATTAATCAGTTCATATTCTCCTCTTCCCTCACTACACACACACACACAACACACACACACAACACACATGCACACACACACACACTATCTTTTCTTAAGACACCTAATTTGGAGTTTCACTCAAATATCTAATTTTTAGCTATTTTTAATTTTTTAATTTTAATTATTGTATGTACATGGTATGTGTATATATTTATGGGGCACATGAGATATTTTGGTATAGTCAAGCAATGTGAAATAAGCACATCATTTGAAAACAGCTTCATCTCTATTCCTTTAACAATACTTCCTTTCAAAAGTCTGTAAGTTATCATCTAGAGAACCAAGGCAATTTTTATCATAATTCCAATGGAAGTTTTTTACAGAAAAAGAAAAAAAGCAATCCTAAAATTCTTATGGAACCACAAAAGACTCCAAATAGTCAAAGCAATCTTGAGAAAGAAATGAAAGTTGGGGTCATCATGTTTCCTGTTTTCAAATTATATCACAAATCTATAGTAATCAAAAGAGTAGAATACTGTCATGAAAACAGATACATAGATGAATGGGACAGAATATATAGCACAGAAATAAACCCATGTACATACAGTCAAACTTCATATGTATATTTGTATATATATGTGTATATAAATATGAATAATAGAATATATGTGTGTATATATATATAACAGAATATACAGCACAGAAATAAACCCATGTATATACAAACTTCATATATATATGTGTATATATATGTGTGTATATATATATGAAATAATAGTCTCTTAAATAATAAAGAATCCTGGGAAAACTGGATATCCACATGCAAAAAATGAAATTTGACCTTTATCTTATACAACACAGAAAAGTTAACTGAAAATGTATTAAAGAGTTAAAGTAAGGCCTAAAACCATAAAACTTCTAGAAAAAAAATTAGACAACAAACATTTTGACATTGGTCTTGGAAATGATACCATGGATATGACACCAAAAGTACAGGCAACAAATGCAAAAATAAACAAGTGAGACTACATTAAACTAAAAAGCTTTGTTACAACAAAATAAATAATCAACAAATAGAAAAGGCAACCTACTGAATGGGAGAAAATATTTGTAAACCATGTATATGATAAAGGGTTAATATTCAAATTATATAAGAAACGCATACAGTAGCAAAATAAATACATAAATAAAAACATGGGCAAATGACTTGAATACGCATTTCTCCAAAGAAGATATACAGATGGCCAATAGAGATATGTAAATATGCTCAACGTCACTAATCATCAGGGAAATGAAAATCAAAACCACAAGAAGATGTAAGTTTTTACTCATTAGGATGTCTATCATAAAAAAAAATAAAAGATAATATATATTGATGAGGATTTGGAGAAAAGGGAACCCTTGCACACTGTTGGTGGAAGTAAATTGCTGCAGTTGTTACGGAAAACAGTAAGACGTTTCCTCAAATAATTTAAAATAGAGCTACCATATGATCCAGCAATCCCTCTTCTGGGTATATATTAAATGAAAATAAAATCAGTATCTAGAAGAGATAGCTGCAGTCATGTACATTGCAGCATTATTCACAATAGGAAATGCCTTTGTGTTCACTGACAGAAAAATGTATTAAATAATGTGATGTACATATACAATGGACTACTTTTCAGACTCAAAAAGAAGGAAATCCTGCCATTTGTGACAACATAGATGAACTCAGAGGACATTATGCTAAGTGAAATAAGCGAGACACAGAAAGAAAAATACTGCATGATCACACCTGTATATTGAATCTAAAAAAGTCGTATTCATAGAATCAGAGTGTAGAATGGTAGTTACTGGGGACAGAGGATGGGAGAAAAATGGGAGATGTTGATCAAGAGGACAAAGTTTCAGTTATATGGAATGAATGAGTTTTAGAGATCTAATGTACATGATGGAGACTGTGGGTAATAATACTCTATTGTACACTTGAAATTTGCTGAGCGAATAGATCTTAAGTATTTTCTCCACACGCAAAAAATGGTAACATTTAATGGATAATATGAAAAAAGACATATGAAATCAAAAGGAAAAGTAACAAGCATTTTCAAATTTCTTGAGAGAAGGCTTTTAAAATTAGGTGATAGAAGAAGATAAAAAAGATAATTTTTAAATTTCTGTATATCAAAAAGCATACATAATAAATGTATACAATTTTTGACAACAAAGTTAAAGAAAAAAATTAAAGTTATAAATGTAGAGTGATTGGAGCAATAAAAAGAAAATTTAATTTTCTATATATCAAAATTTATCAAAAATGAATAGAATATTTGAACAGTTGAAAAATCAGAAAATATTTTAAAACATATGATATATATGTATATCTGCACATATATATGAATATGTATATATATCCACATATATATGCACAAACACAATTAGCTTGGGAATCAATAAGAAAAATACAAACATCACAAAGAAAAAGCAAAAAATTCATGTGAGTATATCAGTCACAGTAAAATAATCATAACTGGTTTATAAATATGCAACTTTCTGTTTCATAAGTAATTAAGTCTAACATTTCCTTTAATAACAAGACATCATTTTGCCTGCTAGATTAGCAAAGATTTTTAAAATGAATATATTCATTTTCTAGTGAGTCTGATGAGATAGATATTTTCTTAGAGTACATATTGCTAGATCTTTATAGACAGCAATTTAGATGTGTGAGACTTAAATATACTCATATATTTTGATTGTTTAATAAGAAATAGGGACAAAAATGATATGTAGAAATGGTTATCACAGCATACTTTATGATGATGAAAGAATGCTAATGGCTTTATTTTCATTATCAAGGAACTGTTTAATCCCACCTTGAGATACATACAAATGATGGGAAACCATGCAGTCATTAAAAGGTATGTTTTATGAATAATTTTGTATGCAGGGAAATGTAGTAAAAATAAACTATAATAAAATTTGTATAAACAACACATTTTAACGATGATAGTAAAATATATTCCTGGAAAGAAAATTATTAAGAAGTTATCAGAATTCTAACAGTTGTTATCTCTCATTGTGCTTTTGAGATGATTTTTATTACAATAAATTTTTGCTATGTTATCATTTCTTCAGTGAACGTGTGTTGTTTTTATTATGTGAAAATATGTTTGGTAACCAGTAACCTTTTCTAATTTTTGGAAAAAGGTATAACATTGTGTCAAATGCTTCATTAATTACCAAGTGATGGAAGATACAAAGTATGACAAATTAATTAGTTTGTTATGTGATATCTGTAAAAACTAAGTCAATAAACTGTTCCAATAAATTTCTAAGTAAAGAATACAAAGATTTTTTTTTAACCTTTGCTTCTTTTGGTCTTATTTTATTTTATTTTTTTACTTTTTTAAGAACGAAGCCTTGAATATATTTCCAGGCTATGTTAAAGGAGCCAACATATTAGCAGAGATTTAAGATATTTTGTGAAGTAAGATCATGGAGAAGGCAGAAATGTAGTCCAGAGAAAATGCACAAATAAAAATTGAATGCTTCTTTCTTCAATAAAATGAGAGCAAAAGATGAGGATGATTGAAGATGGAGATGGCATTTTAATTGGAAAGTAAGGATTAATATATTGTGTGAGGTATGTTCCCTCTCCCCACTCCTCAATTTCATGTTAAAGCCTCCAACCTTATGATTTCAGCCCATCATCAGAAAGACCATCATCTTACCATATTCAGAAGGTGAGATAAGATGAGGACCTATGGAGGGTACAATATTTCAACAGCTGCTACTGGGATTGGAATGAAAGCTGCCCACTGACTCAAGAAAATGTTAGTGCACAGTTCTAAAGGCCTAACTGATGCTGGAATTACTTAATTACTTTGTCTTGAAATCAGTTTTTCTTTAACACTCTGGTTATAAAAATGGTTCAAATGTATGATGATAGTATTTTTAGGGTTAAAATATTTTTAAAGTGATTTGTTAAAATCTTCAGTGCTAATAAATTTGAGGGAGTTGATGAGAATGTATTTAAAATATACATTTGGCCAACATCTCCAAAACTTCCTTCCACCCAGATCCTGGAAATCACCATTAAAGTCTGCCTCTATAAGCTCAACTTTTTTGGATTCCACCTATAAGTTAAATTATGTGGCATTTGCCTTTCTGTTTCTGGCTTCTTTCATTTAACATAATATCCTTCAGGTTCATCCATGTTGTTGCAAATGACAGGATTACCTTCTTTTTTAAGGCTGATACGTATTACATTGTGTATATATTCCATATATACACACACATACACACACACACCATATATATATATATACACCACATATATACCATATATAACCACATATATCATATATATTACCATACATATACATCATATATGGTATATATATATATACTATATATATATGGTGTGTGTATATATATAGTATATATATGGTGTGTGTATATATAGTATATATGGTATATATATGCTGTATATATGTGTATGTGTGTGTGTGTGTGTGTGTGTATATATATATATATATATATATAGCGAGAGAGAGAGAGAGAGAGACAAAGTTTTGCTCTTGTCACCCAGGCTGGAGTGCAGTGGCTCAATCTTGGCTCACTGGAACCTCCGCCTCCTGGGTTCAAGCAATTCTCCTGCCTCAGCCTCCCAAGTAGCTGGGATTACAGGTGCCCCCACCATGACCAGCTAATTTTTTAGTAGAGATGGGGTTTCACCATGTTGGTCAGGCTGGTCTTGAACTCCTGACCTCAGGTGATCCACCCGCCTTGGCCTCCCAAAGTGTTGGGATTACAGGCTTGAGCCACTGCACCCAGCCTATACTATATATTTTTTAGCCCTTCATTTTTTGATGGACATTTGGATTGACTCAATATCTTGGTTTTTGTGAATAATGTTGCAATCAACATGAATACTAGGGAAGAGAGGGCTGGGGAGATGCTGGCCAAAACATGCACAATTTCAGTCAAATCATAGGAATATTTTCAAGTGATCTATTGTGCAATATGGTGATAACAATGAACCATATAGTCAATAACAATGGACTACGGTTTTTTGAGATGTGATCTTGCTGTGTTGCCCAGGTGGTAGTGCAATGACTGTTCACAGGCATGATCATAGCATACTAAAGCCTCGAACTCCTGGGCTTAAATGATATCCCTATCTCAGTCTCTCCCGAAACTGGGACTGCATTTGTAACTGTATTCTTGAAAATCACTAAGAGAGTAGATTTCATGTGTTCTCACTATAAAATATAAGTGTATGAGGTAATGCATATGATAAATAGGTAGATTTAGTCATTCCACAATGCATATATATTCCAAAACATCGTAGTGTATATTATAAACATATACAATTTTTGTCTTAAATCTTTAAGAAATATTTTTAAAAATTAATTAATTTAATAGTGTACATTTGAGATAATAAATAAATCTAGAAAATAAATCTAGAATGAATTCAATAATCTGAATAGTAGAAAAGGAAGCCAAGGGTTATGTGCCTCTAAACAAATGAAAATATATTGTAAGAGAGTGAGATAGGTGCAAGATCAAAGAATGGGGACTTACACTTCTGTATTAGAGGGAAAGAACTAGTAGGATAGATGTATATATAAAGGGGAGTTTGTTAAGGAGTATTAACTCACACGATCACAAGGTCCCACAATAGGTCGTCTGCAAGCTAAGGAGCAAGGAAGCTAGTTTTAGTCCCAAAACTGAAGAATCTGGAGTCTAGTGTTAGATGGCAGGAAGCATCCAGCACAGGAGAAAGATGTATTCTGGGAGGCTAAGCCAGTTTAGTCTCCCTACGTTCTTCTGACTGCTTTTACTGTGGCTGCACTGGCAGCTGATGAGATGGTGCCCACCCAGATTGAGGGTGGATCTGCCTCTCCCAGTCCACTGACTCATATTTTAATCTCCTTTGGCAACACCCTCACAGACACACCCAGGAACAATACTTTGCATCCTTCCATCTAATCAAGTTGACATTCAGTATTAACCATCACAACTTCTTCTTCATTGGTTGACTAAGGAAACAAAACCACAACTTGCTGTCTTTCTGATACTAGCTATATCCTCAAGGCTGACACATAGCCACTTCCTGAATAATGATTTACACAAACCCCAATGAGGTATATATTTAAGAATTTTTTAAAGTTCCCCATTTTAATTTTACCAACCCTTTCACTATCTTAGGTAAAATTTTTATTTTTCCAAATCTTTCAGCCTAGTTTTCAGTAAATATTTTTCTTAGCTAATATGAAATTTAAAAATACCTACAACTATTAGAAAGTGGGGAGTGTGCCTGTAGAACTATTCTATTTACACTGTCATTTATAATTCCAATGCCTTTAGTATTTCTTGTATTAAATGATATAGTAGTATTTTACAACTGGGTAGAATTCTTAAATAGAGAACTCATTTATACAAAGTCATTTCTTGCAGTTGTCATTCACTACTTCAATTCTCTGCAATCAGTGAAATCATTTTGCGACCTGTAGAAATTTACTGGTGAAAAACAAACAAACAAAAAAAACAAATTGTGAGTACAATTTAGGAGAATAAAGAAAAAAAATGTTTGTTAAAATGAACGTATCAAGTTTTGCAGAGCAAATGATTTTTGAAAATCATGGAAATTAATGTACATTTTTAAGGTCAAAAGTTCTTTCACAGATCTTAGTGATTATACATATTCCTTTAGCATCCCCTTAATGAGGTAATCTCTGGGAATCTGAATGGTTT
Organism: Pongo pygmaeus; assembly: GCF_028885625.2. NCBI lineage: Eukaryota > Metazoa > Chordata > Mammalia > Primates > Hominidae > Pongo > Pongo pygmaeus. Next base: position 92,460,201 of record NC_072384.2, read on the forward strand.
TTAAAATATTTAAAAATGTAATTCATTATGGCTGAAATCCCATTGGGGTATAGATGCCAAATTTGGATATGTAGGGAAGAGCTATTCACAAATGAGGTAATTAAATACTATTCAAAGTTGTATTTCAACAATCAAGGATTTATTAATGAAAGCTATAAGCCTTGTGTAAAATGAGAAGATATTGCTTGAGGCTGGGCTGGGCCTTGGTTAAGGAATTTAAGACTTTGCAATCCTGACACTTCCAAAATTTATGCAAATAATTTCTTTCAAATCTCTACTGCAATGAATAATTCTAAAAAGGAAGTCACAATTGACCCTTATCAACACTATTCTTATAGGAATGTTGAATATAATTCTAATTAGTCAATATGCAAATTTAGCACACTTATTATGATAAATCTAAATTAAGACGTCTAGGCTGGTGTAGGTTTGTATGTGTTTGTGTAGGTGTGCATTTCTTCTATATAGATTTTATTGATGTTTGTTTAAAAATATATTCACTGTAACCTTCAAACCAGTATTTCCTGAGCAACATGGACTTCATTGCTAAAGCAAATTCCATTTCACTTAAAAAAATCTCAAGCTGCATATAACTGGGTTATTGAAAATAATAGTAATACTCATTTGTATATAATCTTTACAACTTGGAAATAATTTTTACATTTATTTCCTATGTGACAATCCTTCAAGTGACATAAACCAACTTAAAAATCTAAGAACTTGCCTGGTCAACTGTCGCACAGAATCGTATGTAACGAATCACAGTAAAGACAAAAAGTAATTTTAAAACTGTTTTTGCAAGTTTTACTTTTATCTCTATGAGAACTTGGGAGATAATTTATTTCATAGACCATAATATTTCTTAATAAAAATGTTATTTCTGTTTTTCTTGTTACCCAGTCTCCTACTTTTAGAGTCTCTGTCTTTGTTTCCCAGATCTTTATAGTGAAGGTTTCCTTCTCTGTTTATCCTTCCCCTTAGTTTTGCTTGCTCTGTCTCCAGTCTTTTGATTCCAAATCATAAGATATACACTGATGACTGATGACATTTCCTTTGCTTTGGGGTAAGAGGGGGAAAAAAAGGACAGAATCTGAGTTGGCAAAAGTAAAAAACAAAATGAGGTATGAATAGACTAGGAAATCAGAAACACTTGTGACATTAGGCATTGCAATTCCCATTTTTCAGAGTTGAAATCCAAAGGTCAGAGAAATTAAATTAATGAGCTAAGGTAAAATAAGAAATAGGTGAGGTCATTAATATTCTACTTTTTAATGTAAATTTTAGTGTTTTTCTCTCCTTATCACATATATCTTGGCTTCTCCTATTTGTAGAAATAATTTAAAAATAAGAAGGAAAATTATTTTCAATAATCATTCTCAAAAATTTCTTCCATCATCAAATCTTATTATACACAAATATACAAAGTCGCACATGCACACATATGTACACACACAACCTGTGATGGTTAATATTGAGTGTCAACTTGATTGCATTGAAGGATGCAAAGTATTGTTGCTGGGTGTGCCTGTGAGGGTGTTGCCAAAGGAGATTAACATTTGAGTCAGTGGACTGGGAGAGGCAGATCCGCCCTCAATCTTGGGGGGCACAATTTAATCAGCTGCCAGTGTGGCCAGAATAAAAGCAGGCAGAAGAAAGTGGAAAGACGAGACCGGCTTAGTCTTCCAGCCTACATCTTTCTCCTGTGCTGGACACTTCCTGCCCTGGAACATTGGACTCCAAGTTCTTCAGCTTTTGGACTCTTGGACCTTTGACCATAGAATGAAGGCTGCACTGTCAGCTTCCCTACTTTAGAGGCTTCGGGACACGGACTGGTTTCCTTGTTCCTCAGCTTGCAGACAGCCTATTGTGGGACCTCACCTTGTGAGTGTGTAAGTCAATACTCCTTAATAAACTCCACTTTATATATATATTTATCCTATTAGTTCTGTCCCTCTAGAGAACCCTAATACACAACCCCTTCCACTGAAAATGCCAAGTAATTCCTTTGCTTTTTACCACTCTAATAACTGAAAGTGGAAAGAAATCTATTCTTAAACATGCTTCTATGACTTACTTACTGGATTATTACCCAACCCCTGACTATTTCAGAGACAGACAGAATAAAAGTAGAACAGCCAGAAAAAGTCATCTTGTAAATTGATTTTTGGCAGACTGCTAATGATCACTCACATCTGATTGCTTCTCTTGGATGCATATACAACTAGGCTACAGGTTCTAGTGTCCCTTGTCATCAGATATGACTCTGTGCTGAATTCTAACTAATGAATTGTCAGTGGAAGTCATATACAGTATACCACTACAGGATTGTCTTTAAAATCCTCCCATTGCCAATGTCAAATTTTTTCACCATGTTTTGGCTGAATGGATGGCACTTCAAGGATCTGGAAGGCAATGAAGCTATGAGGCAAAAGGATCTTGGGCCCCTGAATAAGCTCATGGAAGGGTATTAATGAAAATCAATCACTTATTTCAATAAACCACAGATAGTTGTGGATCTGTATAAACTGAGTATCTAAAACAGGTATTCAAAGGACAGTGCTAACATAAAAATACACAATAATATTTAAGAAGAATATTCAAGAGAAAAGGTAGGAAAGAAAACTTTTTATTGTTTTTGTCACTATTTTGTTTCTTCCACTATTTTCATGGTGTTTTCTTTAATGCCACAAATTCACTCTTGGTTCTCCTCTCCACATTGTGGAAATGACTACAAAGTCAGTGCAGTCTCTACCTTCTATTTTTTGCATTATCTCTTAGTATTTCTGATTTCTCAGAAATAAACAAAACAAAACAAAATTTAAAAGATCTTGTTCTTTCGCTGCAATTTCAGTATGTATTTGTAGGGTTATTAGACAGAATTTGATAAAAAGTTGGTTGACCGAAATATATCGATACATAGATAAGAAAGGCTTGATTCAAGTTAAGGGCCCAAGAATCTGCCCTACAACACATGCAAGCCCTGGAGGACTTCAAAAATGTGAAGAAGGAGTAGAATCCAAGAACCCAAAGAATGTACTATAATACAGGCATCTATCTTCAAGATAAAGGTTACAGAATTTGGGAAGCTGACAACAAGTGAGCAGTGTGTTTCTATGTTCACCAGAAGTGAAAATATGTCAGAAAATGAAATATATTTTCTATAAATACCATTGTAACTAAAAATTTTAAAAGTGAAACTACAACTACACCACAAATTGCAAGACACATTCAAACTACAGAACTTTTATATTCTAAGCATCAGCCTAAGAGTTAGATTGCAGACTACATACACTTATCTTCTATGTACACTCATACACTGGATAGAGATATAATGATTGGGACAATCAAATAGGACCATCTCTAAAAAAACAGAATCTGAAAACATGACCTGCCTGCTTTGAGTCTACACTCCTTTACCACTTGCATTCTTTTGTAACAATAATAATAGCCAACATTTATTTAGTGTCTACCATGAGCCCAGCATGGTAAACCATTCACAGCTAGTCTTCCAGAGTCAAAAAAAAAAAATTAAATATGCTTGCTGGGTAGGAATTAATAAGTATATATTGTATCCAACAAAATGAGATGAGGTATTTGTAGGTAAAACAACAAAAATATACAATTATCTTTGAAAACCGGAGGTTTACAGAAACATTTGACTTGGCCAATGGACTGAGGAATAGAAAAACTATAGCAGATACCAACTGGAGTAAACTGAAGTCTCATTTGTAGTTTCACACCTGCTTAGGGACACAGCTTTGTGTATGGTTTGAATTCAAAACATCTCCACGTAAAGCAGTCGAGTACCCCACAGACCATTCAGACTATTCCTCACAGGGTCTGTGCAGGCCTAGGGAGAGATTCATGCAGAAAGTGTTGGCATCACAAAATGTTACTAGGCCAACATGAGGACTGGGCTTCCAGCCCAGGTACACTAAATACCAGGAGGCAGAAAAGAGGAACAGCTGGCGACTGTTATGGCCACATGTGTCAACCTTCTTCTACCCTCCTTCACTCTTGAAGGATGAAAACAGTCTTCTTACTTCTGGGACAGGAGTTGCCATCATAGCTCATGTAGCCCCGTCAGGGGGCTATATGTGGTAGAACAGAAATATCAGCAGGGGTTTTCTTCCAAAGCTCAGAGCTGTCAGGTAAAAATTGAAGGGGAGCACAGAAATGTTCAAGGGAATCAACCAAGCATGTTTTTGGTGTATATCCATTTTCTTTATCAGACACAGTGAAGTTGGAGAAACTCCTGTTCCACCATAAGATCTGGTCATAAACATTGTAGGTAAAAAACTTGATTCTGATGGAAATTTTTTATTCCTTTAGTTTTCCAACCTTAATATGGTACTTAATCTGAAGAAATAGCTCATTTTAAAGACATTTATTTGGATATCATTATGCATAAATATGCTAATATGAGTCATTATACATGTAATTATTTTCATATGACAAATTAGGATATGGAAAAGACAGGTAATTTTATGACCTCTGAAAAGTGAGGATACACTTAATTACATTAGCGTTGATGTAGTAACATAAATTATATATGCTATAAGGCTTTAGCCCAGTCCTGAAAATAATAATGACTAAGTAAATGATATATATTTAATTCACTGATATTTTCATTATTCTGATAGATTTTAATTTATGTTAGTATGATTTTTTATATTCTTTGCTTCTATTTTTTCTTTTAAATAAATATTGATCCATGGTACTTATGCACAAAATACTAGAACAGTTTCTCTGGTTATAGGTTCAAAAACTCTGCATTTAAAAGAATGTTCATAGTATTTCTTATACTTAGGAGCTAAACATTTACCATTAGTATTTCATGACCTCTTAACTTTGTTATCCACTTTTTGTTCTTTTTGTTTCTATATTACTATAGCAAGTCGATGTATTCTCATTTAAATAAAAGGACCATAAACTTCTTAGTCATTCAGGATCAAAACTTTGAAGAAGGAGTAGAATCCATTACAGTCCACTCAATCCCATCCCTGTAAGGCAATGGCAAAATCCAATAGATTCCATTTCTATCATCGCCTGTGAATGCTCTGTAGGTTACAAAGCATATATACCCATTAGAATAGTCTTAATTATAAATAATAAAAAGCAGTCAAAATTGGGTTAAAAATGAAAATGATTTATTGGCTTATATAGCTCCAACTTCCAGTGGTAGGGAAAATATCAAGTGTAGTTCGACCAAGTTTCCCTCCCCATCTCTCTATGATTCTCTTTGTTATTCCTTCTGTAGATTGCTTTTGGAAATATGGATATTTTAGCAATATTGATTATTCCAATACATAAACATGGGATTTTTTTTCCATTTGTTTGTGTCATCTATGATTTCTTTCAGCAGGTTTTGTAGTAAGATTTTGTTTTCTGTTTTTTTTGTGTGTTCTTTTTACTCATTCTGGCTTTTCACATGGCAGAAGAATAACTGTTGCAATTCAAGGGTCATATACACAAATATCAATACCCAGAAGGTGAGAGGAATCAAGTTTTCATGGTGGTCACATCAACATACTGTTCTTCATTCTGATTAGACTGGTTCACATCATACATCAATGTTTGAACAAGTCACTGCAACTACAGAAATGCCATATGATGATTGGCTGAGAACTTAATTATGTGTCCCTCCCATTCAATTTAAATTTGTCAGTGTTTGACCTATCCCAGACAGAGTTTCAATTATTTATATGTGCATGAAAAAATTTCATCCATCTCTACAGCTACTGTACAAGTGGCTAAAAGGTGTTTTGATGCCCACCAACCAAAAACCACGAAGAATACACATGTGATCAAACTTACTGAAATAAGGAAGATTGTTCACCATTAAGAACATAGTAAAAGAGTATTGGGAGGAAAATGTTATGGAATGTGGGCTTGTGTTTGGTGAATTTGGTAGGAGTTCAAGGAAGTGGAGGTTGTTTCTGGATTGAGTATTGTCACAAAAGAGGAGCATTTCAATGAATGGCATTTCAACATTTTGTATCTAGTAGGGTGTGGGGAATAAGATTGTTTTTAATCTTTCTCAAGTGAAATGAACTCTGGGAAGGTGATAACAAAGTTTGCTATATTCTGTAAATCGCTTAAGGATATGAACCACATTTTAATGATTTTCTAAATCACCTCTATACCATGTATACAGATTAATAGTAGATATTCCTTCCATATATATTGACTTGCCCTAAAAGTTATTCTTCAGATGAATCAGTGGGCCTATGAAATTTTGTGAGATTTACTCAAGATTTAGCTTGATGGTTGAAAACACCTATTGTTTATAAAATGTTAATTTTGACAGAAAGAATTGTAGGGACATTTAAACTGTTATGACATTTAGTACCAAAACAAAACTAATATATCTGTTTTGTTATTTACATTTTGTGAATGAGAAAAAAAGGGCTGAATGAAATTTAATAATTTAGCCAATGTTATGCAGATAGTATATGATAATATAAGTGTTTTCCCACTATAAACCACTATTTCTTTAGAGAATTATGGACTTACACTTTCTGAATTTCTAGAAATCTGGTTTTGCAAGTTTTAGCTGCAGCAAGACCCATAGCATATGATTTTTTTGTGTGTGACTTTTTTTGTTGTTGTTTTGAGACAGGATCTCACTCTGCTGCCCAGGCTGCAGTGCAGTGGTGTGATCATAGCTCACTGCAGCTTCCAACCCTCTTGCCTTAGCCTTCCAAGTACCTGGGACTACAGGCTTGAGCCACTGTTTCCAGCTAGCATATGGTTTTCTAACCAATATTTAACTTCAGTCTAATGTTGTAAACCATACTAAATTCAGAGTATTCTTAATGCAATGGGAAATATTAATCTACTAATCAATACCCAGCTTCCCTGCCATTGATGGATTATAATGGAGATCAACTTTACTTCGTTTTAATTGAGAAAGTAAGTATGCAGAACAAATGAAATATCTTCTTTGGTTACCCAATATCATAAGCTACTGCATTTTTGTTAGCTTTGGTTTTAATATCAACCTTTGTTAATATTAAAGAGGTTTAATATTTTACTGTGTTTAGTTTGCTATGCTTCTTCCCGTGATTAAATCCATTTTTACTATGTTTAGTTTACTATGCTTGTTCCTGTGATTAAATCCATTTCGTACAATGTAAATGTCATGCTTCAGCACTGATCTTGCCTTAACTTATAATTTTTTTTCAACGGTTTTAATCTTGGGAATGTAGACGCTTTAAAGTGTAGAGACTGTAAATAGGAAGGTTCAGTTTTTAATTAAGTCTTAAAATCATTGAGAAATGTTTAATTTGCCAGAGATCGAGAATTGTTGGAAAGACACAACTGCAAAATGCAGAGAATAATGATTACCAATGACTTTAAAAATTTTTAATAGATACAGACTTTTTTCTTGCTACATGATGTTTCTTGTTGGTGTTTAGAGAAAGCATACTGCTTCTTTTGCTTCTTATGACAAAGAAATGAACTATGGTTGCAGAGTGTGTAATTTAAAAAAAAAAACTTTGTTACTTTCTAGGAAGAAATTGCCCAAGAACAGAAAAATCTTACCTCTCCTACCTCTTCTACCTTTTGAGAAACTCCTTTTCATAGTTCAAACTTCCTTTCTAAAGACCTAATTTCAAATGCTACCACTTTAATCTTCAGTGGCTTTTTGTGTTATTTCAGAGAACAATGAATGTATATGTAACATTTAAACTATCAGTAATTCATTGTGTAAGAGCAGTTCAATGGAAACACCAGGCTGAAACTATTAAGATGTGAAATTTCCAAAATGATACAGAAAAACTTCAACTTTTTTGTACTTCCAGAGGAATTTGTATGAGCACAATTATTAAGTAGAGTAGCCAGATAGAACCTGATTAGCTATTAACACTTTAATTTTTAAAATACACATTCCAGAAGAAAATTACTCTGAAATTTCTTTATTCCAGTAGGAGGAAAATTAAGACTTTTTTTATACTCTTCAGTCGAAATAAACAATTATACAGGTATATGAACATTGGCATATAGTATGTTCTACTTGTCCATTAAAAAATCCCACATAAGCTTAACTCTCAAAATAATTGAGTTTCCTTTAATATATGTGACAGAAGAGGTAATAATATATGATTTTAATTATAACATTGTAAAAATAAGTTTTCTTTTGGCATTAACAGCTGCTAAAAAAATACAATGGCGAGCAAGGGTGTTTCATCCATTACCGACAAGGAAAAGGATGTTTATATAAACATTTTAATCATTTAAATTGTTGATGTAGTTTGATGGCAGACTGTCTTTCCAAAACATATGTTTTGCATTGTCATAATCATATTTTTTCAATCTCAGCAGCGAATTAACTTGAGCTGATACTACTATAATAACAGCAAGATTTACTGATATTCATTTCTCAATAAACAGATGTTGATTTGTATTAGTAAAAGGTATCTGAAAGATAAATTTGCAAGTAATCTCTGCTAACAATTCAGATATTAAACCATGGATATAATTCAGAGTAATTATTGTATTAGAAAAAAATTATTCTTTCCCCTTTTTTATATATAGAATAAATTGTGCCAACTCCCTTTTTGGACTGTAACCATCATATATATCTAATATTTAATTCACTGGATTGCTTTAAAAATTATGTTAAATATACAATGTTATCAACTGAAACTTATTCCCAAGAACTTAGGCATGGCCATTTAAAATTTACTGTAAAATAAGAAAATTCCTTTGCTTGAACTTTATTCCCAATGCAAAGTTTATTGTGAAAATGGCACACATGCTTGGCATTGCCTGAAACAAAGTTTACATCCTTTCATCATCAAAAGCATTTACAAAGAGTCTTCATGTGCGTAACTCTTGGCAAACTACTGTACAAAATGTTTCAACAGAGAAGCTGCTCTTGGCTAGAAGTACACTATCTATAAATTAGTGTCACCTCTGAGCTACGCTGATCATCAAACAGAAACCAATTATGAAGTATGAAGTCTCACCACTAAAACAGTGTTCATGAGAAGTGATCCAATTTCTACTGAACGGTCAAGTTGAATACATGCAGCAAAGATCACAATGGTAGGGAAAGCAGTACTTATCTCAAATTATGAAATGCAATGATTGATTATTGGAAAGTGTGAATAGAGTAGAATCCCCTACTTGCAAATGTTCTGAAAGAATACATCTTTTAAGTCAAAGAATGTTTATATATTCTAATGAATATTCATGTGAAAACATGGATGAAGAAGTGCAGTAGTCAGAATATTCCAGATAGTTTTAACAGAGTAAAAATATTATTAGGAAGAGATATGCTTGATGTTTGCAAAGAATAATTTAAAGAATGATCTGAAAGCACATGTAAAGATTAAAAAGTATTAAACAGGTAGGGGAGGCAAGATGATGATGGTGGAAAGCTAGACAGAGAATGTAGAACATTAATTCACAGTTCTTGGAGAGATTTGCCGACATTTTAAATTTAACATGCCTAAAACTTAACTTTTCAATCTTTGTCCCATCTAATAGGAGGAACCCTTGCTCAGGTCAAAAACTTGGGAGTCATTCTTGAAGCTCATTCCACCTCCAATCCACTAAGTAATTACCCTTATCCTCTTAATTAAGCTTCGAAAATGTGTCTTTACATGTTTCCCCTTTCCTAATGCTGAGACTCAAGTCTAAGCCAGAAGCGTTTCTCAGGTGACCTCTACAATAACCTTCCAATCAACCTGGAAAACTTGGTCTCTTTTCAATCCTTTTATTCTTTCTCTATACAGAGCAAGTGAAATCAAAATTTTATATAAATGTATATAAATATGTATATGTGTATACAGTTCAACTTTTAACAACATGGTTTAAACTGAGTGGGCCAACTTATACGCCTATTTTCTTCTCCCTTTGCCATGCTTGTGACAGCAAGACCAAGACCTCCTCTTCTTCCTCCTCCTCAGCCTAGTCTACTTGAAGATGTTGAGGATGAAGACCTTTTTAATAACCCACTTCCACATAATAAATAGTAAATGTATTTTCTCTTCCTTATGATTTTCTCAATAAGTTTTTCTTTAGCTTACTATATTATAAAAATACAGTTTATAATACATATAAGATACAAAGTTATGGGTTAATCAATGGCTTATGTTATTGGTAAGACTTTTGATCAACAGTAGGCTATTAGTAGTTTTTAGTGAGTCAAAAGTTACAGGCAGGGGAAGAAGCAGAGCAAGGTAATGGAATAGAAGCCTCCAGCACTCACTCACCTGAAGGAATACCAAATTGAACAACTATCCACACGAAAAAGCACCTACATAAGAACAAAAAATCAGGTAACAGTACCTGGTTTTAACATCATATTAAGGAAGGAGACACTGAAGAGGGTAGGAAAGACAGTCTTGAATTGCAAACACCACCCTTCTCCTGTAGTCTGGCAATGGCCACTTGGCACAGAGAGAGAATCTCTGTTCTTAGGGTAGGGAAAGCACAGCGATTTGGAGACCTTTCGTTGGAATTCAGTGCATTCCTGTTATAGCAGCATAGGGTAGAACTTAGCTGGTGCCTACAGAGGGAGTTTTTGGCCAGCCCTAGCTAGAGGCAAATTACCCATCCCAGCAGTTGGAACATAAATTCTGGCAAGTGCTGCCAGCATGGACTAAAATGCTCTGGAGTTCTAAATAAGTTTGAAAGTCAATTGAGGCCACAAGATTACAATTCCTGGGCAAGTCCTGGTGCTGTGCTGGGCTCAGAGCCAGTTTACTTGCAGCACATGCAGCCTATTGAGACACCAGCTGGGACAACCAAGAGAGTGCTTGTGTCACCCCTACCTCAACTGCAGGCAGCACAGTTTGCAGCTCTGGGAGGGACTCCTTTTCTCTTCTTCAGGAGAGGAGAGAGGAGAGTAAAGAGCACTTTTCTTGTACCTTGGATATCAGCTCAGACAAAGTAGAATAAGACAACAGGCAGAGTCCCAAGGCCCCATTCCAGGCCCCAGCTCCCAGAAAACATTTCTAAACACACCCTGGGCCAGTAGGAAACCACTGCCTTGAAGGGAAGGACCCAGTCCTGACAGAATTTATTACCTGCTGACTAAAGAGACATTGGGACATGAATAATCAGAAGTGGTAGCCAGGCAGTACTCACTGTGGCCTTAAGTGAGACTCAGAGCAGTGCTGGTTTCAGGTGAGATCTAGTGCATTCACAGCTTGAATGGCTATGGGGAAAGACTCCTTCTGCTTGAGGAAAGGAGAGAGAAGAGTAGAGGAAACTTTGTCTTTTAGCTTAGGTACCAGCTTGACCACAGAGGGGTAGACCACAAAGAAGACTCCTGGTATCCTTGATTCTAGGCCTTGGCTCCTAGATGGTAAGTCTGAACCTTCTCTGGGGTAGAAGGAAGCCCACTGCCCTGTAGGAAGAGGCTTGGTACTGGCAGTATTCACCGTAAGGTGACTGAAGAGTCCTCGGGCTTTCAGTGAACATCAGCAATAGCCAGGCAGTGCTGGGTGTGGGCATGGGGCACTGGCGCCCATGAGGAGAAACTCCTCTGCTTAAGGTAAGGGGAGGGAAGAGGGGAAGAACTTGGTATTGCAGTTTGTGTGGCAGCGCAGCTTCAGTAGAATAGACCATCTGGTAGATTCCTAAGGTTCCTGACTCAAGGCTCTGGCTTCTGGGTGGCATCTCCAGATGAGCCCAAGACCTGTGAAAACTCACCAGCCAGAAGGGAAGGATACAAGTCTGATTGGATTCATTACTGGCTAATTCTAGAGCCCTTGGGCAATGAATGAACATAGTTGGTACACAGGCAGTGATCACTGTGGGCCTTGGAAAAGACTCAGTGATGTTCTGGCTTGGGATTTGATCCAGAGCAGTCCCAATGGTGGGGGCCCCAGGGCTGCTTGTGTCACCCTTCATCCAGTTCCAGGCAGCTAAGAGCAGAGAAAAGGGTTCTGTTTGTTTGGGGGGAAAGTTAAAGGAAGAGAACAAGAGTGTTTGCTTGGTTATCCAGAAAATTGCCCCCAGGTCTTATCCAAGACCACCAAGGTGGCACTCTTATGAGTCTGCAAGTACCACAGCATTATTAATGCTCCCTAAAGCAGCTATACCTGCAGATAACAAACAGATCATTACAACCAAGTCCCTTTGAATATCTGGAAAGCTTTCCCAAGAAGGACAAGTAGAAACAAGCCCAGACTGTGAAGACTGCAATAAATATCTCATTTTTAAATGCCCAGACTTGATGGACATTCATGAGCATCAAGACCATGAAGGAAAACTACCTCACCAAATGAACTAAATAAGGCACGAATGACCAATCCCAGAGAGATAGAAATATATGAACTTTAAAACAGAGAATTCAAATAGCTGTTTTGAGGAAGCTCAACAAAATCCAAGATAATGTGGTGAAGGAATTCAGAATCCTATCAGATAAATTTAACAAATAAGTTGAAATAATTGAAAACAATTAAGCAGAAATTATGGAGCTGAAAAATGCAATTGATATACTAAAAAATGCATCAGAGTCTCTTACTGGTGGAATTGAACAAACAGAAGAAAGAATTAGTGAACCTAAAGACAGCCTATTTGACAATACACATAGGAAACAAAAGAAAAAATAATTTAAAAAGGAAGCATGCCTACAAGATCTAGAAAATAGCCTCAAAAGGACAAACCAAGTAGCTTCAAAAAGACAAATCTAAGAGGTATTGGCCTTGAAGAGATGGTAGGGAGAGAGTATAAGGTAGAAAACTTATTCAAAAGGATAATAAGAGAGAACTTCCTAAACCCAAAGGAAGATATCAATCTTCAAGTACAACAAGGGTATAGAACACTGAGGAGATTTAATACACATAAGACTCCCTTAAGACATTTAATAATCAAACTCCTAAAGTTCAAAGATGAAAAACAGATTCTAGAAGCAATAAGAAAAAAAAAAAAAAAGGAGCACCAATACTTCCGGCAGCAGACTTAGTGCAAATATTACAGGCCAGGAGAGAATGGCATATTTAAAGGATTTAAGGGAAAAAAAGTTTATCCTAGAAGAGTAGATTCAGCAAAAATATTTTTAAACTTGAAGGATAAATAAAAACTTTCTCCAAAAAACAAAAGCTTAAGGATTTCATAAACACCAGACCTGTCCTACAAGAAATGCTACAGCAAGTTCTTCAATCTGAAAGAACAGAAAATTAATAAGCAACAAGAAGTCATCTGAAGATACAAAACTCACTGTTAATAGTAAGTATGCAGAAACACACAGAGTATAATACAACGTTCATTGCAGTATATACACTAATCATATCTTGAGTAGAAAGACTGAAAAATTTTACTATCAAAAATAATAACTACTGCTAGGCATGGTGGCTCATGTCTGTAATCCCAGCACTTTGGGACGCCGAGATGGGTGGATCACCTGAGGTCAGGAGTTAAAGATCAGCCTTGCCAATAATGTGAAACCCTGTCTCTACTAAAAATGCAAAAAATTAGCCAGGCGTGGTGGCAGGCACCTGTAATCCCAGCTACTGGGGAGGGTGAGGCAGGAGAATTGCTCAAACCCAGGAGGTGAAGGTTGCAGTGAGCCTAGATCACACCACTGCACTCCAGCCTGGGCAACAAGAGCAAAACTCCAACTCAGAAACAAATAATAATAATCATACTACAACAACTTTTGAAGACATAGACAGTATATTAAGATTTAAATAGAAATAACAAAAAAATTTAGAAATGGGGAGTGAAGTTAAAGTGTAGTTTTTATTAATATTATCTTTGCTTTTTTGTCTATGGGAGCAGTGTTGTCATCAATTTAAAATAATGGGTTATAATATGTTATTTGCAAGTCTCATGATAACCTCAAATCAAAAATCCTACAAAAGATATCCCACAAATAAAAAGCAAGAAATTAAAATATAATATCAGAGAAAATCAGCTTCCCAAAAAAAAAAAAAATGGAACAAAGAAATGTAAAAAGAGAAGATGACGAAACAACCAGAAACAAATAGAATAGCAGGAGGAAGTCTTACTTATAAATGATAATATTGAATATGAAGGGACTAAACTCTCCAATTAAAAGACATAGAGTGGCTTGCTGGATGGATTAAAAAAACAGGACCCAATAGTCTGTCACCCATAAGAAACACACTTCACCTATAAATATACAAACAGTCTGAAAATAAATGATGGGAAAAAGATATTCCATGCAACTGGAAACCAAAAAAGAGCAGGAATAGCTATATATATATACATAGCCTGAGAATTCTGAGTCAAACCTCTTTTTAAACAAATAGACTTTAAGATAAAAACTGTAAAAAGAGACCAAGAAGGTCATGATATAATAATGAAGGAGTCAATTCAGTAAGAAGATATAACAATTGTAACTGTATACACACTCAACATTGGAGAACCCAGATGTATGAAGCAAACATTACTTAGAGATAAAGAGTGAGATAAGCCACATTTCAATACTACCTGGAGACTTCAATACCTCACTTTCAGCATTGGACACATTATCAAGACATGAAGTCAACAAGGAAACAGTGGATCTAATCTGCCTCATAGATCTCAAAGATCAAATCAACCAAATGGATAATTACAAAATATTTCATCCAGTGGCTGCAGAATACACATTTTTTTCTCCTCATTACATGGATCATCCTGGATCCTAAAATTCTAAAATTTGTAGAGAACCACAAAAGACCCAGAATAGCCAAAGCTATCTTGAACAAAAAGAACAAAACTGAAGGAATCATATTACTTGACTTCACATTATATTACAGAGCTATAGTAAGATAAACAGCATGGCATTATCATAAAAACAAATACATAGACCAATGGAACAGAATACAGACGCCAGAAACAAATCCATAAATCTGCAATTAACTCATTTTTAACAAAGGTGCTGCATTAGTCAGGGTTCTCCAGAGGGATGGGCCTATTATGATAGATGTATATATGAAAGGGAGTTTATTAAAGAGTATTGATTCACACAATCACAAGGTGAGGTCCTACAATAGCCCATCTGCAAATTGAGGAAGTAATCCATTCAATTCCCCAAACCTCAAAAGTAGGGAAGCAAGAGTGCAGCCTTCAGTCTGTGGCTAAAGGCCCAAGAACCCCTGGAAAACCACTGGTGTAGGTCCAAGAGTCCAAAGCTGAAGAACCTGGAGTGCAACGTTCAAGGGCAGGAAGCATCCAGCATGGGGGAAAGATGGAGTCCAGAAGACTTAGCAGTCTAGTCCTTCCACGTACCTCTGTCTGCTTTTATTCTAGCTGTGCTAGCAGTGGATTAGATGGGCTCACCTAGATTGAGGGTGGATCTGCCTCTCTTAGTCCACTGACTCAAATGTTAGTCTGTTTTGGCAACACCCTCACAGACACACCCAGGAACAATACTTTGCGTTCTTCAATCCAAACAAGTTGACATTCAATATTAACCATTGCAAGGGCTAAGAACATGCACTGGGGAAAGGACAGTCTCTTTAATAAATAGTGCTGAGAAAATTAGGTATCTATATGCAAAAGAATGAAACTAGATCCCTATATTTTACCATAGAGAAAAGTCAAATCAAAATGTATTAAAGAGTAAAATCTAAGATCTAAAACTGAAACTACTAAGAAAAAACTTTGGGGAAACTCTGCAGGACATTGGACTCGGCAAAGATTTTTTGAGTAATACACCATCAGCACAGGCATCTAAAGCAAAGATGGACAACTGGAATTATATAAAGTTAGAAAGCCTCTTCACAACAAAGGAAACAATCAACAAAGTGAAGACGCAACTCAAAGACTCTTAGAAAATATTTGCCTGCTCCTGCTTTGCCTTCTGCAATGAATCATAGCTCCGAGACCTCCCCAGAAGCAGATGCTGCCATGTTTCCTATACAGCCTGCGGAATTCTGAGTCAATTAAACCTCTTTTTAAACCAATTATTAGGCTTTACATATTTATTTATGTATAAGAATGGATAATGCAGAAAATTGGTACTGAGAAGTGAGACACTGCTATAAAGACAGCTGAAAATGTGGAAGCAGCATTGGAATTGGGTAACAGGCAGAGTTTGGATGAGTGTGGAGTGCTCAGAAGAGGATAGAAACATGAGGGAATGCTTGGAACTTCTTAGAGACTGGTTAAAGTGTTGTGACCAAAATGTCAATAGTTATATGGACACCAAAGTCCAGGCTTATGTGGTCTCAGATGAAAATGAGGAATTTGTTGGAAACTGGAGCAAATGTCGTGCATATTATGCCTTAGCAAAAAAATTGGCTGCATAATATTTATGCTCTAGGAATCTATGGAAGTTTCAACTTGAGAGTGATGATATAGGGTATTTGGCAGAAGAAATTTCTAAGCAGCAAAGCATGCAAGATGTAGTACAGCTGCTTTTAACAGCCTATGCTCAGATGTGGGAGTAAAAGAATGACTTCAGGCTGGAACTTGGCCAGGCACAATGGCTCACGCCTGTAATCCCAGCACTTTGGGAGGCTGAGGTTGGTGGATCATGTAAGGTCAGGAGTTCGAGACCAGCCTGGTCAACCTGGTGAAACCCCATCTCTACCAAAAATACAACAAAATTAGTTGGTGTGGTGGTGGGCACCTGCAGTCACAGCTACTTGGGAGCCTGAGGCAGGAGAATCACGTGAACTTGGGAGGCGGAGGTTGCAGTAAGCCGAGATCATGCCACTGCACTCCAGCCTGGGCAACAGAGCAAAATTCCATCCCCCGCACCAACCCCCCCAACTCTAAAAAACTGAAACTTATATTTAAAGGGAAGCAGAGCATAAAGGATTGAAAATTTTGCAGACTAGCCATATGGCAGAGAAAGAAAAAGCTTTTTTGAGAGAGGATTTCAAGCAGACTGTGGAACAATCACTTATTAGAGAGATTTACATAACTACATAGAAGCCAAATGCTGATAGCCAAGACAATTGGGAAAGGGCCTCAAAGACATCCAGGTCCAGAGGCCTAAAAGGAAAGATGGTTTCATGAGACAAGCCCAGAGCCCTATTGGCCTGTGTAGACTCAGTATACTGCTCAATACATTTTGGTTGCTCCAGCTCCAGCCATGGCTGAAAGGAATCTGGGAATAGCTTGGTCCACTTCTTCAGAGGTTGCAAGCCATAATTCTTGTTGGCTTCCATGTGGTGTTAAGCCTGCCAGGACAGACTGCAAGAGTTAAGGCTTGGGAGCCTCCACCTGGATTTCAGAGGATGAATAAAAAATCTTTGGCATCCGGCAGAAGCCTACTGCAGTGACAAAGCACTTACGAAGAACCTCTACTGGGGCCATGCAGAGGAGAAATGTGAGGTTGAAGCACTCACACAGAATCCCCACTGGAACACTGCCCAGTGGACCTATGAGAAAAGGGTCACTGTCCTCCAGGCTCCGGAATAGTAGATCCACTGACTGCTTGCCCCCTACACCTGGAAAACCTGCAGGCACCCATTGCCGGCCCATGAAGGCAGCTGCAGGGGCTGAATTCTGCCAAGCCCCAGGTCAGAGCTGCACAGGGCCTTGGGAGTCCACTCCTCACATCAGTGTGCATAGGATGTGGGACATGGAATGAAAGGAGATTATTTTGGAGGCTTAAGGTTTAATGATTGCACTGCTGGGTTTTGGACTCACATGGGGCCTGTAGCCCCTTTCCTTTGTCTGATCTGATTTCTTCCTTTTGGAACAGGAGTATTTACCCAATGCTGTATCCCCATTGTACCTTGGGAGTAACTAACTTGTTTTTGATTTTACAGGCTCATAGGTGAAAGAGACTTCCTTTGTCTATGATCAGCCTTTGTACTTTATACTATTGAATTCATGCTGGAATGAGTTAAGATGTTGTGGGACTATTGGGAAGGAATGATTGTATTTTGAAATGTAAGAAGGACATGAGATTTGGGAGGGGCCAGGGGCAGAATGATCTCGTTTAAGTATGTGTCCCCACACACATCTCATGTTTAATTGTAATCCCCAGTGTTGAAGGTGGTGACTGGTGGAAGGTGATTGTAGCACAATAGTGGATTTTTCATGAATGGTTTAGAATCATTCTCTTGGTGCTGTTCCTGTGATAGTGAGTAAGTTCTCACTAGATGTAGTTGTTTAAAAGTGTGTGGTACCTCCACTCTCTCTGTCTTGCTTCTGCTTTTGCCATGTGAACTACCTGCTCCCACTTTGCCTTCTGCAATGAGTAAAAGCTCCCTGAGGCCTTCCCAGAAGCAGATGCCGCCATGCTTCCTATACAGCCTCAGAACTGTGAGCCAATTAAACTTCTTTTCTTAAAAATTACTCAGTTTAATGTATTTCTTTATTGCAATGCAAGAACAGACTAATTCATATCCATCTGACAGAAGATTAACAATCAGAATATATAAGAAGCTCCAACAACTCTATAGAAAAAATCAATTCAATTTAAAAATGAATAATTTTAAAAATAATTCAATTTAAAAAATGGACAAAAGAAGACACATGGATGACAAACACATATATGAAAAAGGTACTCAACATCATTGATCATCAGAGAAATACAAATCAAAACTACAATGAGTTGTCATCTCAGTCCAGTTAAAATGCTTTTAACCCAAAAGCCAGGCAATAATGAATGCTGGTGAGGATGTGGATAAGAAGGAACCCTCCTACATTACTGATGGTAATGTAAATTAGTAAACCACTATAGAGAACAGTTTGGCAGTTGCCAAAACAAACAACAACAACAACAAAACTAAAAACAGAGCTACCATATGATCCAACAATTCCTCTGCTAGGTATATACCCAAAAGAGAGAAAATCAGTATATCGAAGTGATATCTGCCTTCTCATGTTTACTGCAGCACTGTTCACAATAGCTAAGATTTGGAAGCAACCTATGTGTCCATCATCAGATGAATTAATTTTAAAAATGTGATAATATACACCATGGAGTATTATTCAGTCACAAAAATGAGTCAGATCCTGTCATTTGCAACAACATGGATGAAACTGGAAGTCATTATATTAAGTAAAATAAGCTGCAAACACAAAGACAAACTTTGTATGTTCTCATTTATTTGTGGGTGCTAAAAATTTAAAACAATTGAAGTCATGGATATAGAAAGTAGAATGATGTTCACCAGAGGCTGTGAAGGGTATTGGTGGGAGACAAGTAGGAATGAATAAGATCTAATACTTGATAACACAACAGGGTGACTACAGTCAATAATAGTTTATTGTACACTTAAAAATAACTAAACTGATATAATTGGATTGTGTGTAACACAAAGAAAGGATGACTGCTTGAGGTGATAGATACCACATTTACCCTGATGTTGTTATTACACATTGAAGCTTGTATCAAAATATGTCATGTGCACCATAAATACATACACCTAATGCACACCTATAAACATTTAAAATTTCTTTTGAGTTATAGAAAAATATTTCAGTATACCAGGTGTTAGCGCCCTTAACCCTCATGTTGCTGAAGAGTCAACTGCATGTGTGTGGATACAGACACACACACACACACATATGTGTGTCCTTACATCATATGACCAAATTGGTTTAGAACCGATTTCTGTGTGTGTAACCATCTCTCTGTGTGTGTGTGTGTGTGTGTGTGTAAATTTGAACATGTTAAAACTCTTCAGTGGATCTTACCTTTTCAGAATAAAATTCAAACTGCTTACCATAGCCTACAGTTTCCTGCATAATCTTATCCTGCCAACTTCGTGAATCTCACTTTTTTTTACTTGTTCTCTCACTGAAAGAGAACAAGACATCTTGGTCTTTGTTCAGTTTCAGGTTTGTTTTTCAGGACCATTTACATGCTGTCATGCTGTTTACTTTGCTTGGTGTCTGCTTTCCTTTCTTTGTCTGGTTGATTTCTTCTCATTCTTCTATCCCAAGTGAAAATTTAATGATTCAGAAAAGCAATTGTCATTCACTTACCTAAAATTGTTTCTATTCATACTGTTATTCTACTCCATATCTCCTATTTCACTTTGAATTGAATTTCACATATTTGAGTGCTTATTTAATTAATATGATTCTTTTCCCAATATACTTTAAATCTGTTGTGGGCAAGGGACACATTTATTTTGTTCACAACTACATACTTATCCCTCAGTTTATTATATGAAGAGATCAGGCTTTCAAGATGTAGTGAGCCAATAAATATGGCTGGCCTTAGAGTTCTCATTTTTCCAGTGAAAGGAATGACATTAATAATGACATTAATAATATAAAAGCATATAACAAGTTAGAGCTAGAAACAAAATGAATCCAGATTCCCTAGGTTCCAACCAGGTATGGATTTTTTTTTATTTTTCTATACTTGTTTCCTTTAACTATACTTGTTTATTGTTTTATTTGGAGTTTTCTAGAGTCAGGGAGAGACATATTGATACAATTTCAACATACCTTCTCTTATATAACAAGGAATAAGAGAGGAAAGAAAACAAAGACATTTGCTTAATATGTTCATACAGACACAAATGTATTTTTAACATGTGATCTGTAACTGGTCATGTGTTCCTAGCTTCCAATCACCTTCTTCTACCAGTCTGTCCTTTTGCCTGCAGCAAGCGTCTATGCTAGCTGTGGATTTTTACCTGTTGGAATGACCCAAATTTTCATGTGTGAGGGCTCTGAGCCATGCATACTTTGAAACTCAGTGGTTCAAACAAAGATTCAAATCAAATTGCTTTTGGTTGCTATATATTTTTCCTGAAATGTTCTGCCTCTTTGTTTCCCCTCATTAACATGGTGAGAAGATTAAACTAGATGCTTGTAGAATGCCTCACATGCTGCGTTTGTCTTAGTGTTTCTTTGTGATGTTTTTCAAGCAGTTCTGTATCCTCTGAGTATCTCATACACAGCAAATTCTATATATTTATTAGATTTAAGTTGAGTATTATTTATTAGAAAGCCACATAAGTGATGCTTTTATATTTCATGTTGCATCAGATAAGAAGGCGTATAAATTCTGGTTGTCCTACTATTTGTGGTATTCACTTTAATTACTCAATTAAGGTGATAGCAACCAGATATCCCTATTTTAAAATATATTTATTTAAATAGATATAAATATATGTTTAAAATATATATATTTATACACATATCTGTATCAATATGTGTATATTTCAAAAGTTGAAATATTTGAAATTATAAATTATATTTGAAATTATAATTCATACGGTGGTATTTAGACTTTATGTGAAAACTGCATTTCCCAACAACATTTTACTTTTTGAGTCTAGCATCCACTGATAATCTTTTGCTCAATTAATTATCTTTATTGGAGATGGCAAAATATTCATTTTACATTTATTAGCCAAAGTTTTTCTTTAATGAAGGGCACTTCCTGAGTGACAATAGGTGAATAACAATTTCACCTAAAAATACAGCATAAATATTTAATTTGCTACTCTATTACCAATTTTTAGAGTAAGGAGTCGATGTAAGAGCCACTTCCAATGTTTGTAATTTAGTGTGTTTTCCCTGCTTTCTTAATATCTCTAAAAACCCATGGATATTTATCTATTCAGTGTGTTACAATCCATTGTAATCATTATTCTTTTCAATGTTCAAATGCTGACAAATATGGAGAATGGAATTACTAAGTTGGCTCCTGCATCTTGACATTCTTTGTGTTAGCTTTTTAATATTTATGTGCCTTTCCAAAAAAATTCTATGTGTCTGTGACATTTCTAAAAATACAAAATATCCCTGTTATTTTCTCTGCTCTGGACCTAGTCTAGAATCAGCCATTCCTCAAAGGAAGCTTGATTCATTTTGGTCTCAAATAATGTTTAGAAATAAACACCTGGAGATTAAGCATGATTTCTGTCACTGGCATGCCATTGCTTTTAGGACTTTTCTGAGGACAAAGCTAGATATTAAATTATGCATTCACATTGCTATTTCAAAAATCAAAATTAGCTTAGCTTTTCTCTCAACTTTTATGATTTATATTCTTATCTCTCTTTTCTTTTATAGTAATAATGATGATAATACAACTACTTTTTGATTTACCCTATAATATGCATAAAGTAGTCTTAAAACTATAATACTTGGCCACGCGCGGTGGCTCGCACCTGTAATCCCAGCATTTTGGGAGGCTGAGGCGGGCAGATCACGAGGTCAGAAGATCGAGACCATCCTGGCTAACACGGTGAAACCCCGTCTCTACTAAAAATACAAAAAATTAGCCGGGCGGGGCGGCAGGCTGCTGTAGTCCCAGCTACTCGGGAGGTCGAGGCAGGAGAACGGCATGAATGTGGGAGGCGGAGCTTGCAGTAAGCCGAGATCATACCACTGCACTCCAGCCTGGGTGACAGAGCAAGACTCCATCTCAAAAAAACAAAAACAAAAACAAAACCCAATAATACTTATTCCACAAAAAATAAAACTATTAGGTGATATTAGTATTTATTATTAGTTACCTTTTAGAATGATTTTAGTGCTTCCAGTAGGAACTACTACATGCATATATACATACATTGTTTTCCTTATTTCTTATAAAAATGTAACATAATTTAATGTATAGTTTTTGTTTTATCAAAAAATCTTGCAGCTTCATCAACATGAACACATAGAAATATTTCACACACTTTTTATAGGATGCCTTTTGTGGGTATGCCATATTTAATCTATCTTCTATTTGATATGGTTTGTCTCTGTGTCTGCACCCAAATCTCATCTTGAATTGTATTCCCATAATTCCCATGTGTTGTGAGAGGGACCCAGTGGAAGATAATTTGAATCATGGGGTTGGTTGCCCCCATACTATTCTCGTGGTAGTGAATAAGTCTTATGAGATTTCTTGGTTTTATCAGGGGTTTCTGCTTTTGCATCTTCCTCATTTTCTTTCGCCACCAGCATGTAAGAAAGCGCCTTTTACTTCCCACCACCATTCTGAGGTCTCCCCAGCCATGTGGAACTGTAAGTCCAATTAAACCTCTTTTTCTTCTGTCTCAGGTATGTCTTTATCAGCAGCATAAAACTGGACTAATACTGTAAGTTGGTACTGGTAGAGTGGGATGTTGCTGAAAAGATACCCAAAAATGTGGAAGCAGTTTGGAACTTGGTAGCAGGCAGAGGCTGGAATGGTTTGGAATGCTTGGAAGAGGATAGAAAAATGTGGGAATGTTTGGAACTTCCTAGAGACTTGATGAATGGCTTTGACAAAAATACTGATATCAGTACCACCAGGCTGAGGTGGTCTCAGATGGAGATGAGAAACTTGTTTGGAAATGGAGCAAAGGTGACTCTTGTTATGTTTTAGCAAAGAGATTAGAGGCATTTTGCTCCAGCCCAGAGATTTGCCAAACTTTGAACTTGAGAGAGATGATTTAGGGTATCTGATAGAAGAAATTTCTAAGCAGCAGTGCATTCAAGAGGTCATTTGGGTGCTTTTAAATGTATTCAGTTTTAAAAGGTAAGGGGAGCATAAAAGTTCAGAAAATTTGCAGCCTGATAATGTGATAGAAAAGAAAACCCCATTTCCTGAGGAGAAATTCAAGTTGGCTGCAGATATTTGCATAATTAACAAGGAGCTAAATGTTAATCCACAAGTCAATGGGGGAAATGTCTCCAGGGTATGTCAGAAACCTTTGCAGCAGCCTCTCCCATCACAAACCCAGAGATCTAGAAGGAAAAAAATGGTTTCATGGGTAGGGCCCAGAGTCCCTGTGCCATGTGCAGTGTAGGGATTTGGTGCCCTGCATCCCAGCTGCTCTAGCAGTGGTTCAAAAGGGTCAACATAGAGCTCAGGCCATGGCTTCAGAGGATTCAAGCACTATACCTTGGCAGCTTCCATGTAGTATTGAGATTGTGGCTGCACAGAAGTCAAGAACTGGGGTTTGGGAACCTCCTCCTAAATTTCGGAAGATGTATGGAAATGCCTGGATTCCCAGGTAGAAGTTTGCTGGAGGGGCAGGACTCTCATGCAGAACTTCTGCTAGGGCAGTGTGGAAGGGAAATGTGGGATCAGACCTCCACACAGAGTCCCTACTGGGGAACCACCTAGTGGAGCTGTGAGAAAAGGCCATTATCCTCCAGACCCAGAATGGTAGATCCATCAACAGCTTGCACCTGGAAAAGCCACAGACATTCATCACCAGCCTGTGAAAGCAGCCAGGAGGGGGGCCTATACACTGCAAAGCCACAGGGGCAAAGCTGCCCAAGATCACGAAAACCCACCTCTTGAATCAGTGTGACCTAGATGTGAGACCTGGAGTCAAGGAGATCATTTTGGAGCTTTAAAATTTGACTGTCCTGCTGGATTTTGGACTTGCTTGGGCCCTGTAACCCCACTGTTTTGGCCAATCCCTGTAACCCCTTTGTTTTGGCCAGTTTCTCCCATTTGGAAAAGCTGTATTTACCCAATACCTGTACCCACATTGTATCTAGGAAGTAACTAGTTTGCTTTTGATTTTACAGGCTCATAAGTGGAAGGCACTTGCCTTGTCTCAGATGAGGCTATTGGGTTAATGCTGAAATGAGTTAAGTAAGACTTTAGGAGACTGTTGGGAAGGCATGATTGGTGTTGAAATGTGAGGACATGAGATTTGGAGGGGCCAGGGGTGGAATATATGGTTTGGCTCTGTGTCCCTACCCAAATCTCACCTTGAATTCTACTCCCGTAATTCCCACATATTGTGGGAGGTGGAAGATAATATGATTCATGGGGGTGGTTTTTCCCATGCTGTTCTCGTGGTAGTGAATAAGTCTCACAAGATCTGATGGTTTTATCAGGGGTGTCTGCTTTTGCATCTTCCTCATTTTCTCTCACCACCACTATGTAAGAAGTGCCTTTCACCTATGGCCATCATTCTGAGGCCTTCCCAGCCATGTGGAACTATAAGTCCAATTAACTTTATTTTCCTCCCAGTCTCGGGTATGTCTTTACCAGCAGCATGAAAACGGACTAATACACTATTAAAGGGCAATGAATTATTTTAGATACTTGTCAGTCACATAGATTTATTGATTTATTTTGTTTCAAATGTTTTTATTATTTAGTATTGTGTCATTTTAATATTAATTGATTAATTTTATGTTCTCAACTTAAGGGTTAAATAAATATGGAAATTAGCTATAAGAAAATGAGAGTCTAAATGTATTATCCCAAAGGGGTTCTGTTCAGTTATTGCTTAAGTTGGTTATTCTCAAACTTTATGTTTAAGTTCTATCCTACAGTACCTCAGAATGATTGTAATTGATGATAGAGTCTTAAAGTGCTTAGAACAATCTACAGATTCAATGCAATTACTATCTAAATTCTATTGATATTATTTACACAAATATAAAAACATTCTAAAATTTATATTAAATGACAGAATTATATAAAATTTTATATAAAATTACCCTGAAGGGTCAAACAATATTGAAAAAAATAACAAAGTTGGAGGCATCACAATTTCTGATTTCAATACGTATCTCAAAGCTATAGTGCTTTAAAAGGTATGGTACTAGATAAAGGCAAATAGATACACCAATGAAACAGAATAGATAGCCCAGAAATAAGTCTATGTATATATTGTCTACTGATTTTCAACAAGGGCACCAAGATTACACAATGGGAAAACTTCAATAAATGACGTTGGTAAAACTAAATATCCCCAGGCAAAATAATAAAATTGGACCCTTACACCATACACAAAAATCAACTCAAAGGAATTAAAAAGGTACATATAAGATCTGAAACTTTAAAACTGCTAGAAAAAAATAGGGAAAATGCTTCATGGCTTCAGACTTGGAAATGATTTCATGAATATTATTCTAATATGACTTAGCTGTGTCCTAACCCAAATCTCATCTTGAATTGTAGGTCTCATAATCCCCAAGTGTTGTGGGAAGGACCCAGTGGGAAGTGATTGAATCATGGGGGCAGTTACTGCCATGCTGTTCTCATAATAGTGAGTTAGTTCTCAAGAGATCTGACGGTTTTATTAGGGCTCCTGGTTGGAAAGAGAGTTTCAGAGGTGCCCGTTGAGTTGGTCTCCCCTGTGTGAGACACCCGTGGGAAGCCATGGGCAGCCTCTGAGGAGAAAAGTCTCCTTATTGCCTTCCTGTCTTTATGCCCCGAGAGCATAACCGCTCCACGGCATTCTACACGTTGCTCAGGACGATAACACTCCCTTGAAGAAGTGGAGTATAATCAAACATCTTGGCTCCTCCTGAAACCTGCTCCCACCTGTTTCAGTCTCGATAAGTTAAAGTTCTTAAGTAGTTTAGACACACGCCTTTGCTCAAGGAAATTCACAGAAACCACCACTGCTATACATCTTATCGAATGACTCACTAGCTCTCCTTCATGGATTAATCATTTTCCTCATCCCTTCCAAAGAGCTTGTAAACCAGTAAATTGGGTGGAACCCAAGAGCTCTGGGCCGTGAGCAAGCCTCTGATGCTCCAGTCCCCTGGACCTGCCTTTTAAATGCTTACTCTGTCTCTTTCTCTTTTGTCTACACCAGACTCGGGGTACCTGCTGGGTGGTGCGGGGCTGGTTTCCCCAACACTCCCCCCTCCATAACTTTGCTTATTCTTATTCTTCCTGCCATGATGTGAAGGACGTGTTTGCTTTCCCTTCTGTGTATGTTTCCTGAGACCTCTGCAGCCACATGGAACTTTGAGTCAAGTAAACCTCTTTCCTTTTAAATTACCCAGCTTTGGGTATGTCTTTATTAGCAGCATGAGAACAGACAGTTAATTGGTACTGGAGAAAGTGAGGAGCTGTTGTAAAAATATGAGAAAATGTGAAAGTGACTTTGAAACAGGGTAACAGGCAGAGGTTGGAACAATTTGGAGGGCTCAGAATAAACATAGGAAAATGTGGTAAAGCCTGGAACTTCCTCAAGAGTTTAAAGTCCAGGCTAAGACTCCTTGGTGAGACTAACTTGCTTTTGATTTTACAGGCTCATAAGAGGAAGAAACTTGCCTTGTCTCAGATGAGACTTTGGACATGGACTTCATAATATGGAGTTTATTAGGGAGTATTAACTTACACAGTCACAAGGTCCCACAACAGGCCATCTGCAAGCTGAGGAACAAGGAAACCAGTCTGAGTCACAAATATGAAAAACTTGGAGTCCTATGTTTGAGGGTAGGAAGCATCCAGCACAGGAAAAAGATGTAGGCTGAGAGGCTAAGCCAGTCTAATCTTTTCATGTTTTCCTGCCTGCTTTATATCGTGGTCCCACTGGCAGCTGATTAGATAGTGCCCACTGAGATTATGGGGGGATCTGCCTTTCCCAGCCCACTGACTCAAATGTTAATCTCCTTTGGCAACACCCTCTCAGACACACCCAGGATGAATACTTTGCATCCTTCAATCCAATCAAGTTGACACTCAATATTAACCATCACAAGTCTACCCTTTGTCAACTTAAACCCATACACATCTCCTGAGATCATACATAATCTTCAAATAAAGACAATAATAAGGTCATAATTATGCCTAACATGATACAACTATCCTTCATACAACTGGAAATGAACCAATCCCCAGCCAAAATACTATTACATAAAGTTAGCAATACTTCAATGCTGATATGAAGTCACTAAATCTTATGTTACATGACAAAGGAAAAAGGAAATAAAATTAAGATATTTTCTTAGTACAAGTGTATACCTGCACAGACATCTTTTTAACAAAAGAAGGAGGAAGTATTCATGACAATAACAATCCTTGTTTCTGCAACTGGTCATGTGGTCCTAGCTGGTATTGATGACTACTTTTGTATTCCCTTTACCTTCAGTAAGCACCTCAGAAGGTCTTGGTATTTTTTTTTTATTTTTTTTCTGGTGGAGTGACCCAAATCTTCATTCCTGAAGGGTCTGGGCCATTTGTAGTCCTGCCTGGATTGGGTTGTTATAGTTTCCTATTGACCTTAATCATACGGCATGGTAATACTAAAAGACACCCTGATGGATCGCCTGTACTCCATGCTTACTCTTCCTTACCTCCGTTGTGGAGTAGTAGCCTGATTTCATCTTGATAGTCCGGATCAATTACCCCGGCCAACACTGTACCTCCCTTCTTAGCCTGTTGACTTCACGGTAGAAGGAACCCAGAGTGTCCAGGTGCCAATCTTAACTTCCAGTTTAGTGGAATTGTTGTTTCATCTCCTCTGGGCAGCGTTCCTCCTTCTGCAACTAAGACCTCTAGGCAAGCAGAATGTAATCTTGCAGGAACAGGAAGCAAAAATTTTGCTAGTGGATCACTACGGGTGATGGTGAGTGGTGCCACTTCCACTTGCACCCCTTGATTTCTGGCTATGTCAGAAACAGTACCATATGCTGGATGCTGATTCAGAGCATCTGGAGAACTTTGCCTCAGCCCTGCAAAGTATTGTCACCTAGTTGGCATTATAATTGTGACTTCAAAAGGCCATTCCATCATTCTATCTATCCAGCTGCTTCAGGATAATGGGGAACATGGTAAAACTAGTGAATGGCATGAGCATCAATTCAGCTGCTTCAGGATGATGGGGAACATGGTAAGACTGGCAAATTCCATGAGCATGAGCCCACTGCCACACTTCTTTAGCTGTAAAGTGAGTGCCTTGGTCAGAGGCAATGCTGTCTGGAATACCATGATGGTGGATAAGTCCACAAAGGGTAGTCTTGGCAGAAGCATTGCATGCAGGATAGGCAAACCCATACCCAGAGTAAGTGTCTATTCCAGTGAGGACAAATCTCTGCCCTTTCCATGATGGAAGAGGTCCAGTATAATCAATCTGCCACAAGGTAGCTGGCTGATCACCCCGAGAAATGGTGCCATATCAAGAGCTCAGTGTTGGTCTCTGCTGCTAGCAAATTGGGGCCATAGGCAGATCAGTCTTGATGAGTGGAAGTCCATGTTGCTGAGCCCATGAATAACCTCCCTCCCTGCCACCATGGCCACTTTGTTCATGAGCCCATTGGGCGATGACAGGGGTGGCTGGGGAAACAGGCTGAGTGGTGTCAACAGAAAGGGTCATCCTGTTCACCAGATTATTAAAATCCTCCTCTGCTGAGGTCATCCATTGGTGAGTACTCACATGGGATACAAATATCTTCACAGTTTTTGACCACTCAGAGAAGTCCATCCACATACCTCTTCCCCAAATTTCTTTGTCACCAATTTTCCAATCATACTTCTTCCAATTTCCTGACCATCCAGCCAAACCATTGGCTATAGCCCATGAATCACTATACAATCGCATATCTGGCCATTTCTCCTTCCATGCAAATAATAATGATAAAAACAAATCTTGACAGGGCTGCAGGAAAAAGGGAATGCCTATAGACTGCTGGTGGGAATGTAAATTAGTTTAGCCACTGCAGAAAGCAGTTTGGGGATTTCTCAAGGAACTAAAAATAGAACTACCATTCAAAACAGCAAATCTTATTACTGAGTATATACCCAAAGGGAAGTAAATCATTCTATCAAAAAGACCCACATGTATCCATATGTTCATCACAGTACTATTTGCAATAGCAAGGACATAGAATCAACCTAGGTGCTGATCAATGGTGGATTCAATAAAGAAAATGTAGTAATATGTAACAAGGAATACTATGCAACCATGAAAAAGAATGATATCATGTCTAGTGCAGCAACATGGATGGAGCTGGAGGCCATTATTCTAAGCAAACTAACAAAGAAACAGAAAACCAAATACCACATGTTCTCGCCTGTAAGCAGGAGCTAATCACTGGGTACACATGGACATAAAGATGGGAACAATAGACACTGGGGACTCCAGGAGGAGGCAGGGGAACTGTTGAAAAAATACCTATTGTATGCTATTCTTACTACCTAGGTGATGGGTTTAATTGTATCCCGAACTTCAACATCACACAATATACCATTGTAACAAACCTGCACATGTAATCCCTTAATCTAAAAAAAAAACAAAAAAAGTTGAAAGAAATATTTAACTTGGATATTAAAGGATGAAAGAATTATATAATGGTAATTGTGATGGTTAATACTGAGTGTCAACTTGATTGGATTGAAGGATGCAAAGTATTGATTCTGGGTGTGTCTGTGAGGGTGTGGCCAAAGGAGATTAACATTTGAGTCAGTGAGCTGGGAGAGACAGATCCACCCTTAATCTGGGTGGGCACCATCTTTTCAGCTGCCAGTGGGACCAGAATATAAAGCAGGCAGAGAAATGTGAAAAGACTAGACTGGCTTAGCCTCTCAGCCTACATCTTTTTTCCGTACTGGATGCTTCCTGTCCTCAAATATAGGACTACAAGTTCCTCAGCTTTGTGACTCAGACTGGCTTCCTTGCTCCTCAGCTTGCAGATGGCCTCTTGTGGAACCTTGTGATCATGTGAGTTAATACCTGTGATCATGTGAGTTAATAAACTCTCTCTCTCTCTCTCTCTATATATATATATATGTATCTTGTTAGTTCTGTTTCTCTAGAGAACCCTGAATAATACAGATTTTGGTACCAGGAGTGGCTTTAGAGGAACAGAATATTAAGGATGGAGTTCTTTTGTTGGTTTGGGGGTTTCTGGAGTTGACTGCTTAATGTGATTAGACCCCAAAATGCAAAGGACTCTACTTCTAATAGTATAAAGAACACTAATAGTCCTTGGCATGACCTGTTTAAAGAGTTATGCAAAATAAGTGAATTTAACACTCCTGTTTCACTGCTCTTTTTTTCTTTATTTTTGTCTCACTGGGTTGATTCAAAGGAATGGTCTTTGAGATCTGAAATTCTTTCCTCAGGTTGGACTAGTGTGTTGTTACTGCTTACAACTGTATTTTTAATTTCCTGTAGTAAATTTTTCAATTCCAGGCATTCAGTGTTTTCGTTTCTTAAAATGGCCGTGTCATCATTCAACTCTTAGATCATTTTACTGGCTTCTCTGCATTGGGCTTCAATTTTCTCTTAAATATCATTGATCTTCCTTGCCATCCATATTCTGAATCCTATGTTTATAATTTTGGCAATTGCAATCTGGTTAGAATTCATTCTTGCAGAGTTAATGCAATCCTTCAAAATAAGGAAACACTCTGACTGCTTGTATTGCCAGAGTTCTTCCACTGATTCCCCCTTATCTGAAAAGTCTGGTGTTTCTTTATCTATTTGAATTTGCTGTTGTTTGGATGGGCCTTTTTGTGTTTGTGTTTGTATTTATACATATATATCACTATATATATATATATATATATAATTTTTTTCCCTTGAGAGTTTGACTGTGGTATATGTTGTGTATTGTCACTTAGCTTTATTTTTTGGCACCTGCTGAGGGCAAGGCCCTGTGTGTGTTCCTTAGTTGTGGCTAGTTTCCAGCACTGGGTTTCAAGGGCAGGCAATGCTTGCTGAAGGAATTTTTTCTTTGGTAGTGTAATTCAGGCAACGATCCAGTAGATGGTGCTTAAGAGTAAAGGATGGCAGATGCACTCTTAGCTTTGTGGCTCTTTTATTTCAGTGCATTTGCAGCAGTACTCTAGAGGGAGTAGCCAGGGGAGTGAGAGATGACTCCCTCACCAAGTCCATTCCAGGGACTTGGGTAGGAAGCCCCCTGAAATCATAGGCACTGTGCCCGTGTTTCCTTAATTCCAGGTAGGGCCTTGGCAAGCTGCATTCTCCTCCTTTAGGGTGGTCCTGGCCAAGGGTTCGGTCACCAGGAGACCTGCAACTCCCTAGGGACCCCCTCATCCTCTGAGTTTGGCAGAATCAACGTGAATTGTGAGGTATGTCTGCGGGTAGTCTGGTGGTGCAGAAGATCAAGGGCAGAGATTCCCCCAGAAGGGCAGTTGTGCTGTTGGTGTCCACATGGTGTGGTACCCGGGGCCTGGAATTTTTGCCCAGCTGATGACTGTGAGCATCACCTAGACTGTGCTTCTGTGACCAGGTCTCCCTCTGGTATCTGCTCTAGGAGTAGGCCTAACCAGGTTTTTTGTCCTAATTCTCTGCCTATGTTGCTGGGTTGTTCCAGGTATTACTGGTCATGGGGCTCCCTTGGGCAGAAGTTATGGCTGGCCAACAGGCCACATTCGTCCTGGACTGGTCTTGCCAAAGGAGGGATTCCCAGCTGTTGTGCTGGCACACTAACCCATGTCTCATTCTTCTCAGTGCTCTGAGAGGAAGGGCGCCTCCTTCACTTGAACTCAGGCTGGAGATCTCAGTCCAATACCATCAGGTGGTGTGCTCAAACCCTGGGTGCTTGGGACAAGGCCTATGGCCTTGTTTTTCCCTTCCCATTGGGCTTGATCCCTAGCTGCTCTGGGGGAGCCAAACAACTCCCAGGCTGCTGGCAAAACACTCAGGCAGAAGAGTGGAGGTTGTGCTGTATGCACCCTCCTGTTGGAGTAGCCAGGTAGGGGCCTTGGGAAGGGCTGATGAAAAAGGCACCAAGCAGATTAGATGTACCCCAGGCCTGTGGGAAAGGCAGTCCTACTCTCTCTCAGCCTGGCAGTCAGCAGGGGCTAGAGTTACTCAGAGCAAAACAGAAAACCTTGGGGGATAGACACATGTGGTCATGTTTTGCTGTAGCTCTCCTGCAGGTAAAATCTTCTGGCCCCCATGCAGGTTCAAACTCTGCCTCTGCCTATTCTCTGTGCAGTTCCCAGTAAGTTCAAATGTCTGTGGAGGCTGTGGGATCTCTTGCAGCTAGGATCCCAGAGGTCTGCAGCAGGAGTGTGGTGCCCCACTGGAATTCTTTCATTTACCTCTTCCTTAGGACCTGATCAGGACTGGGAGCTAGTTCTGGTGCTCTTTGACTCTGTGCCAATTTCCCAGTTTCTTCCCTCTCCAACCTTGTTGTTTGCATCATATCTTTATTGACTTTCAGTGTTTCCTTTCCAAAGATCTGTTTAAGGTGTGATGGTTTACTTGCATTTTGGTTTCTCTTGCTGGGAGAGGCATTTCCTGGTTGTGTCTCATAGGCCATCTTGTCCCTCACCTCCTTTAAAAAATTTATTTCAACAAAGTTTTTCAATTTTCTTCTTATGGATACACACACAGACACACACACACACACACACACACACACACCATATATATATATATATGTAGTCTGACATATATGTAGTTACATGTTTCAGGAATATGTTGTTATCCCTCTCACTCTGTATATACACACACTCATATATATTTATACACACATACATATACATTTTGAGTAATAATAACATTCCTGAAATATATAACTACCACAGTGAAAAAATTTAATACTACCAGTAATTTTAAAGTTCTGCCTTCTCCATTGCAGACAACCACTCTGACTAAATCCTCTTTCTTGCCCCATGTGAGTTTTGTGTTAATCAATTCATTGATTTGTAAAAATCACACACACATATGTATGGAGACGCATATACAATTTTTAAATTTTCCCAGTTCTAAAAATTTTGTGTGTTTATTTTATAGTTGTACAGGTGTTGGGTGAAGTGTTTTGTATATAGCTCATAAATAAAATTTGCTAATTATGTTTTTAAACCTCCAGTATCTTTGTAATTTTGGGGGTCTGCTTGATCTACCAATTATTAAAAGGGTGAATTACAATCTCCCACTTTTTTGGTGAATAACTTTTCTTTACTTGCCTCTGTCAATGGTCCTAGAAATATTGTGAAATTATATTATTAGATACCTACTATTTAAAACATATCTTCTTTAAAAATATATTTTAGTCACTTCTAGTTATATTAATGTACTACTTCATTTAAATTCTGGTTAGAGTATTATTGAGATGTCTTTACCTCGCAATTTACTTTTACTTATTCTGTGTATTTATACACCTCTTCTAAATAACTTATAAAAAGATTTTCTTTTTTTATTCTGAAATGACAATTTAAAATTTTTTAAAGGGTTAGTAAATTTACATTGTAATTACTATTATCTGTGAATTAATTTCTATTTTCCTGTTTTTATAAGTTTTTTTTTCCTCTGTTGACCTTTAAATTAACTAATTGTGCTCTTTTTCTCATGCCACATTATTATTCTCTCCACTGAATTGGATTTAAGCCATCTATTTCTATCCTTCCTGGATAGAATTCTATCCTAGAATTGTTTTACATTAATTTGTGTATGTAATGTTTACTCTAACATTACAAAAACAATAGTAAAATTTTCTTCCCATCTCACCATTCCTCATGTATATGCTATTTTATCTGTATAGATAACCTCACAAAACATATATTATTATTGTTGCTTTATACAGTTAAATTTTATTTAGCATTACACAAACCTATGTATACAAGTCTATTTTTTCTCATCATTTTAATTATTGAAATAGAAGTATTCCTCATTTGTTTTCTCAATTTAGATGTTTCTTCTGTTATCATTTTTCTTCTATACATGTATGTATATGTGTGTGTAAATCTACATATAAGTTAAAGTCTCTTAAAGAGAGTTTTTTCTGGCTTCCAATCATTATTACTGAGAAGTCAGCTATAAATTATTTATATCTTAATTCTTCAGCATTTTCAGGTTTAATATGATGTATCTTATTGTGAGTGATTTTATTGAGCTTTATGAATCCTAAGATGTGTATCCTTTCTTAACATGGAAAAATTTAAGTGATTTTCTCTTCTAATATTCCTTTGCCAAAATTTTCTCTCCCTCCCCTCCTAGGAATCAAATTAGAATCCTCATTCTACTGTCTTTGTCTCTTAAATTTACTTTTATTTTTAAATATTTGTTCATTCGTAGTGCATTCTAGATTGTTCTATTAAAAGTATCTTACAGTGTACTAATTCCCCTTTCAACCTTGCCTAAATGCCTTATAAATCCACTAATTATGACATATTTTATTTTTGGTAATTCTTTTTGTTTCTTTTTATAATCAGTCTGATCAATCTTGATAATCTATCTTTTCTTTATTGTGTTCTCACTTTTTATTTCATTTTTTCAAATATACTATACGTGCTTCTTTTCCAAACTGTACCTGATAAATTCAATAAGGATTTTCTGTTAATTTTATTCTTTAGTTTGTAATTTCTGCTAATTATCATTCATCATATGTTCTGCAGTTTTTTAAAAATTGTAATATCCTGTACCTTGAGAATTTGTCTGAGGAAGGTTATGTGACCTCATTTTCAAGTACGTCTTTAGGAAAGGTTTTTAAAATTTTTTCCTGGCAGAGAATTGGAAATAATTCATAACTATTATAGACTTCGAGATAGACTTATAATTATTAAGTGACGTAAGTACTAAGAATTCTAGCTGTAATCTTTTGTGAGTAGGCAATTACAGAATATAAACCTCAGGAGATATCTCTTTTATTTCTTTTTTACTGTGCTTGTCCCTTCTACCTAGAGCCAAGACCAACCCAGGTGTGTATCCTTCTGCATGGTGTTGGTGGCTTTGTTGTTTTTGTTGTGTTTA
Organism: Pongo pygmaeus; assembly: GCF_028885625.2. Classification (NCBI taxonomy): domain Eukaryota; kingdom Metazoa; phylum Chordata; class Mammalia; order Primates; family Hominidae; genus Pongo; species Pongo pygmaeus. The sequence goes on from NC_072384.2 coordinate 92,495,453, forward strand.
GTTTTATTGTCGTTAATGATCATCCGCTAAAGACAGCACCCTTCAAAAGCTTGGCTTTATACAGTGATCTTCAGTCTGACTTCCTATCCTGCTCAGTTTTGACTTCTGTCCAGTTCATTGTGTGGCTTATTGAAATCTGAAGTCTTATTTAAATCTTGTTATTTCTGGCCCCCTTCTTTCTATTACTTGACTGAAGTAATTCTTTCTTATCTCCTCACCATGTTTCGTTTGTCCATCCTTACCTGTCTCTTGCTGATAAGTATAAAATACAACCTTCTTCCTAAATCTTTACTTCATTACTGGAAATATTTACTAGAAATTTTTTTGTTCTCTGATTTACTGTAAATAACGTTAATATAGTTTGATTTGAATTTATAAACATCTAACAAATTCAAATATATGTGTATGTGTCTGATATTTCCTTTTAGACAATAGGTTACTGGTGGATAGAAAGGTAATTTATTTGATCCTTCATTGTATTTGTTGAAGCTCTAAGCACTGAGTCCCACTTTATTTATTTATTTTTTTGGAAGACAGAGTCTTGCTCTGTCGCCCAGGCTGGAATGCAGTGGCGCAATCTTGGTTCACTGCAACTTCTGCCTCCTGGGTTCAAACGATTCTCCTGCCTCAGCTTCCCGAGTAGCTGGGACTACAGGCGCCAGCTGCCACACCCAGCTAATTTTATTTATCTATTTATTTTTTAAAATTTTAGTAGAGACGGGGTTTCACCGTGTTGCCCAGGCTGGTCTCAAACTCCTGAGCTCAGGCAATCTGCCCTCCTCGGCCTCCCAAAGTGTTAGGGTTACAGGCGTGACCCACCGCATCTGGCCGAGCCCCATTTTTTGAGTCAACAAAATCATATTTCTTGCATCTGTTGGTGTTAAAACAGAATTATAGATTGTACATTAAAACACAATTACAATTCATTCCAGTTTTATTATATTTAGAAAGTAACTTAATACTTAGTGTAAATTATCTTCTACAGATTTTTTAAATTGGATAAAATATGACTTCAAATAAATTCAACTGCCATGTGGTATTCAGCAGAGAAACAAAGACAATAGTTAGAAAAGCAATAAAAAATCCTTAACACAAAGGGTGTTCAAAATTTCAATCTATTAATATAAATCTTTCAGTGGCTAGCCCAATGTTAGACTTTTTAAAAAATAAGTGCTGCCTGGCCCAGCGCGGTGGCTCACGTCTGTGATTCCAGCACTTTGGGAGGCTGAGGCAGGTGGATCACCTGAGGTCAAGAGTTCGAGACCAGCCTGGCCAACATGGTGAAACCCTGTCTCTACTAAAAATACAAAAAGTAGCTGGGCGTGGTGGTGGGCCTGTAATTCCAGCTACTCAGGAGGGTGAGGCAGGATAACTGCTTGAACCCGGAGGTGGAGGTTGCAGTGAGCCAAGATTGTGCCGTTGTAATACAGCCTAGGTGACAAGAATGAGACTCTGTCTCAAAAAAAAAAAAAAAAACAGTACTGCCTAATGAAGCTACTATATGAATTTACAATCAAAAGAAAAAACATATTTCTTTCAAAATATTTGCAGCATATTTTGGATTGCATTTGAATATTTCCATGCTATACTATCCAACCATATTTTAAAAGCAACACTGAATTTGGGTCCATGGTTCCTATGGGAAACAATAAAAGGTCACACAAAATGTTTTTTATGTTAGAGGTGAGAAACTAAAACAGGCAATATTTTAGCTTTCTACCACATAGCCTCATTTTATTGTGGAACAATTTCCTAGAAGATTTCAAGGAGTTTCAAAGAAAGAGACACAAAGGTACAAAGAATTTATCATCATATAGAGGTCACTGAAACAACATAATGTATGTTTGTAGCTCTGGGCTTCTTACCAGTTCAAATTTACTTACTAGGAAAAATAATTGTTCTTAAAAATACTTCCAACTGAAACTATAAAAATTTGCCATTAACCATATATTTTAATCTATATGAAAATGTACTTTCCTAATCTATTTGTTCATATGCCAATTGATTTTAATCACTAAGGAGATGTTCTGTACATTAATAAGTCAGAGGGCTAACCGCTAGTGTAAATTAACTATGAAAATTATTAGGCACAATTTCAATACTAAGTGTATTGATGCCAATAGAACTGTCATCATATATTGATTGGCAAGGATGATATTGTTTAGTGGCTCTTTAAATAAATATTTTCAGTTCCAACTGAGAGAATCATATTATAGTAATTGACTCTCTCATTCTTTTTTTCCTCCATGTTCAAATTTTATGTGTCAAAAATCAATTAAAATTCCATTGCCAATATATGGTAGTGAAGATTTTTAAACTATATTGCTTATAGTCATAACTTTATTTATTTTTAATTGACAAATAATAATTGTATATATTTATGAGTTACAATATAATATTTTGATTTATGTATACATTATAGATAGATTTGATCAAGCTAATTAACATAGCCTCCTCACCAATTTATATTCATAAGTTTTATATGAATGTGTCATATTGTTTTTATAAAAGGGGACAATATTTTCCTTTTTTAAATTCCTTTCCCCTTCTAGATGGAAATGAGGAATTTCATTTACATTCAAATAATTAAATATAATGTTCACATGAGTGTTTTAAATCTCATTTCAAATCACATTATAGCAAATGAAAAATAAGGTAATGGTTAAAATAAATGATTGGTAAACATAGAAATCAAAGTTGTAAAATAGAAACTTCTTAAATATGGTAACTTCATAATCCTCTTCCTATTCTCATATCATGATATACAAAACCCAATACGCCCTCAATTAATATTGAGGGTGTAAATAAAAGCAAAATTCAATCTGATTCATACAGTGTCTGAAATCTAAGAACTTTGCTCCTGTCTTCCTTTGTTTCTGAAGCTTCTGATAAGCAACAGGAACAAAAACAAACAAACACACAACAACATTGGATAATCTTTGCTTTGAATTCCATATTGAAAGAAGTCACCTTCTTGTGCATAAAAAGTTCCTCCTTTCCTTCTCCCCAGAATGAAGGGTTATAAAGTTAAAGTGAAATCTAGGGCTTTTAATGGCACTCCCTCCTATTGGGGGAGCCCCCCCCGGAACCTATCTACCAAGGCACTCTGACCTGAATCAATCCTCTGACCTACACTGTGCCAAATCTTCTTGCAGGTAGGATTCACTTTTGAGACTGAGCAGTTTTTGATACAATTCTTTTGATTTTACTCAGTTCAAATTTTTCAAAGATTGGACATCAAAAAACATCACCTTAGCTTTGCTACCCACATCTTCTATTCCCACCTCTCTTAAATGCATTTTTCTTTTTTTTTTGCTCCACAATAAGAGTGCTATGTACTGAAAGTTTATGTTCCTTCAAAATTCATATGTTGACCTAAACCCCAATGTAATAGTATTAGTAGGTGGGGTATTTGGGAGGTGATTAGGTCATGAGGATTCTGCCTTCATAAATGGGATTAATAACCTTAAAAAAGGAGACCTGTGAGAGCTTTCTTGGCCCTTCTACCATATGAGGACACAGAGAGAAGGCCACCATCTATAACTCAGAAAGTGGGTTCTCACCAGGCACTGGATCTACTGGTGCTTTGATCTTGGACTTCCCAGGTCCCAGAAATGTGAGAAATAAATTTCTGTTGTTTATACGCTACCTAATCTATGATATTTTGTTATAGCAACCTGAACTGACTAAGGCAAAGAGAATACAAATATTTAAAATCCTTTCCTGGGTAATTATTTATTCAAACATTGGCTGCATCTGCCCTTTATATTTTCTATCACTTAAAGGAAATGAAAATGTTATGTTTTATGATTTAAAGCATCATCATACTTAGTAGTTTTCTGGTAATGATTATTAGGCATACTGAATATTAGATATGTTTTTGATAAACACTGATCTGTCACTTTTTTGAACCAACATTTCCATGAGTGTTACATGAAGCAATAATATAAGCAATATTGCCAAATTGCATACATCTTTTGAATAAACATATGCGATTCTTTGGAATTAGTTTTACTCACAAGCAGAGGGAGGCTCTAAGGTCCTATTAGCATTCGACATATTTAAAACACAAATTAAACCAACTTATGTTTTCCAGTAATGTTTTGGGAAAAGGTTTTCAGAATTTCTGAATGTCTTCCAAACTACCCAATATGACATGATTCAGAGTATTTGGAAAAAACAAACAAACAAAAAAACCCTCATAGCTACCTCAAGTTGCAAATTGATTAAAGCATTTCTATTTATCCCTACAGTAAGAAACATGGTTTGATATAACAGTTTAGTTATGTTCTCCCCAGACTTTTCTTTCAAATTTTGTTATTGAAGCATTCCTACCAAAACTGAAGACATTTGGATTGATTGAAGGTTTAAGACATTAAACCTTCTTAATGTTAAAATAAACATAATTTATAGTTTCTCCTCTGAACATATTAAGAGTTCAAAATAGATGTGTAAAACAGTTTGATAATGATCACTCTTATCTTATATACATCTCAGATTAGAAAATCGCTAAGCTGTATCTTTGGGAAATGTACAGAAGAGCAATTGAACTTCTTATTCAGTATAGCCTTAGAGAACAGTGATTTGAACTTCTAGTCAATAGAGACTTCTCCCGCCCTTGAGTGTGGGAAACTGAATATAAACTCAAAATTTTCAATGATGTTGGAGTTACTAGGTTCACTTATACACAACTTTAAGTGGATGCACATAACACATTTGTACAGAAAAACTCTGGATAGTTTAGGAACCAACTCTAAGAGTTCAGCAGAATAGAAGACTGTGAACACAATGAGAGTCCCAGAAATTGGATTTGTACTTCTTTAAAGAAACTTGACTGAATCTTTCAATATATTCTTTCTTTCCTCACTCCGTAGCTCTATTAGTATTGTTCAATCTTTTCTTTGTGTCTTAATTCTATACTAGCACCTAAACATAATTCTTTCTTTGTTAAAAATATTTTTTTCAATTGACACATGTAACTACATTACATGAAGGTACAGTATATCTTTGTAACATATGTGTGGGTTACAATTAATACATATCTATACTGTATTAGGTTGCTGTAATGGCAAAAACTGTAATTTATCATAGTCTGTGCTGGAATTTAGCAAAATTCTTCAAATTAGCAAATTCACAGAAAGCTTACTACTTATATAAAAATAAAAATAAGTTTTTAAGGTTTCCAACTCATCATTTCTAAAGGGCTAGGAAAATGTTATTCAGCATTTATAAAACTATATTTCTGGAAAGCTGTTAACTTGCATAACAGACAGGTGGTCTTAGCATGTTTTATAGAGTAGAAAGAGTGTGCATATTTTGATGAATTGTAAATCTTTCCACCGCTCTCTTCCTTGTCAGCACATGTCTGCCTCCATCTTGTCTTGTCATATTGCTATTGTTACTTGTACTTCGTGTCAACTAAGTAAAGGTGGAGATGTTAATTTACTAGAGCAAACATGAGGCACTATCAATATTAAAACAAAAGGAACACTGTATGTTTGTAACATTTCTTTCTCTCTCTCTGTCTCTCACACACACATAGACACCCACACACACACGTCATGTGTTTGTTAGAACAAAGAGGAAATAATAAAGATTAATGATTCAATGATATTGAGTCTAGGAGACAGAAGGCATATATTATAGGTATCAAAAGGATAATTAATATGGAAGGTGTTTATTTCTTCTTGTTTTCATCCCCAAAAAGAGACAACAAGTAGTATACTATCATTTTCAAACACTTTTGTCCCTTAAATCATCCTTCATCCTTCCTTATCTATCCACCATGGATTCATTTCTTCAGAACTAATTAAGGCAATTATATTGGACATGTCTTCTGTCTTTTTTGCTCTGATCCCATTTAATGTTGCCCCTATCTTTTACTGAATTAAAGATTCACATCCATCCCTAGATTTTTAAACATGGTGTTTTTATCTGGTTTCCCAGTCTTTCACTCATAGCCTTTCCTAAAGAATTTGTTTTAGCTCATCCTTCTTACTTGTCTTGTTTCAGATTGTTTAGAGCTGAGGTCAGTTAACCATTTCTGTAAAAAAGCCAGATAACAAATATTTTAGGCCTTGCAGGGTAATAGTTTTTAACACAGCTCCACAGCTCTGCAGTTATGAGGTAAAAGCACCCATTGACAATACAGAAATCAATTGCACGTGTGCACGTGCACACACACACGCACACACACACAATACAGGAAGAATGTATTATGTGTTAGTGAGACGGCCAGGTTGAAACGGCTCCCTGGCAAAACTCCAGCTGGGCTTTGCACTGGGAAGAATGCACACTGGGGTGGAGCCACAGTAGTTCACACCTTTTGCAATGGGGAGGAGCTTGGCCCCTCCTCTTCCTGTGTGGAACCTGGGATTCAAACTGCAAAGCGGGAAGCACACGAGCAAGGACTCTGGCTTTGTGAGGGTCCCTGGTTCCTGTTTTTTCCCTTTTCACCCAATAAAACCGTGCCTTACTCACTATTCAAATCATCTATGAGCCTAATTTTTTGTGGCCGTGTGATAAGGACCCACGTCTTTAGCTGAAATAAGGAAAAAGTCCCACAACACTAGGAACTTGTTAGATGCTAGAATACACGCATGGATAAGCAGAAATGGCACTTGCCCATCTAGATATTGCAGTAGTAAAGGGAAAATAGAAAATAAAAGGACAATTATAACTTGGTTATTATAACTTGGAGGAAATAACTTGATATGATGGAATTGGGCTATCAGGAAAGCCTTCTCTGAGGTAAGGTGTTACTTCAGGGATTTAAAGGCTAAAAGTGGATAAACTGGTTAGTTAACTTCTTTTATGGAATGGTGTCTTGAAACTAGTTTTTTTTTTTTAAATAAATGTACTACCTTTAATAAATGTACTACCTTTTATACAATTCCACATATTTATGGTCAGCCACTAATTGCCTTTCTTATCACTCTTTTTGGGGGGAGGGTGGTATCAAATATGGGACATAAATCAGAATAATCCAGGTTATGCTGCAAGAACAAAACCACAATTGTTACAAAGTGTTTATGTTTTTTACTCACACTACACAATCATGAGTCATCAGGGAAATCTGCTTATGGTAATCACACAGAACAACCGGCTTATGGAGCAGCCCCCATCTCAAACATTCCCAGTTGCCATGTGAGTGATAAAAGAGGGAGCTCTGAAGGCAGCATGTAAATGTCTTTCCTAATAATGACACATATGACTGTGCACAAATCTCCTTGGCCAGAATCATTTGCATAGTTCCACCCAACCCCAGGGAGCTTAAAAGTAAAATCTTATCATATACTTGGAAAATGGAGTCCCAAATATACTCTGTGAGAAGTACTATTGACTAACACAGTATCTGTTTTTTGTTTTGTTTTGCTTTGCTTTCTCTTTTGAAATCCTCTTCTTAGCAAAATCACATTTTTTATACCTTTTGGATCATGCCTCAATTGAATGTTTCAAACATTATCAAAAATAATTTTTGAGTAATTATATTTTTGAAGACTATTGCCAAACTAAATAACAACAACAACAACAACAACAAAAAAAAAACAAGAGAAGCTCTAACAGGCAGTAGATCAGCTTGTGGCATAGAATTGAATTGATAGGCACAGGAGGCAGAGAAATTGTAGGCAGAGAAGGATGGGTTCCCTGGCGAAACCACACCCTCAGACTGAAAAGCCTGAAACCACGGCCCAAATTCAGAACTTCTATCCCTGTTTTCCTGCTTGAATGTTGCTTTTTCCTAAACTACCCATGGCCCACCCCATCCCACCCCACCACCCTGGGCCTATAAAGACCCCAGACTCAGTCAGCAGAGAGGAGAAGCAGCTGGATAATGGAGACTATGGCTGGACATCAGAGAGAAGCAGCTTGACTTCAGAGGGACAGCTTGATGACATAACTTCGGACAAAAATTCGCCTGGAGACCACTGGACTTCAGGGGAAGATTACCTTCCTACCCCATCTCCTTTTCTGCTCCCCTTCCCACTGAGAGCCACTTTCATCAGGAATACAATCTCCCACATTTATTATTCTTCAATTAGTTCATAGGACCTCATTTCTCCTGGATGCTAGACAAGAGCTTGGGACCCACCAGTGCAGATACAAAAGGTCCCATGTGAGCTGTTAACACATAAGCCATTCATGGATGGCAGAGCTAAAAGAATGCTGTAACATGCCCTCTGGGGCTTCAAGGGCTGTGGGCATCCGCTGCACACCCCATAAGGGGTGGAGCACAGAGGGTCTGAGTGAGTGGAGTTCACTCCTGCCAGTGCTGAAGCAGCTGGCTGGTTCCAGTGTTCATGCACTCTGGTTCCTGCCTCATTCTCTCACACACTCCCTCCCACGCATGAGGTGTTGAAAGCTGTGGGCTGGGTAAATGAGGCACCCTTGTCATGAGTTATGTGAAGGGGTCAGGGAAATATCCTGCTTCAAAGTAAATAAAAATCATAAGATCATAGGATTTTATAGTCATTATTTGTGTAATAGTTTAATATTTTCCTCAAGGTCATTAAATAAATATCCCATAAACATAACTAAAATTGTAAAACAAAATTTCTTCATGTGAATAATATCAGTATTTGGTTTATTGCAAAAGATGTATCACCAGTTAAATAGAACTTTTGGATAGTGGAGCACATACACAAATAATAAGATTTGTATGAGATTTTTTATACTTTTAAACACCATGCAGATGCTAGTCTGTAAAATATATGTAAACTGTATCAAATAAAAATATGATTCATGCCCTTATACCTAAATATGAGCATCATTAATAGTTTGGCAATTTACTTAGTTTTTGTTTTCTCCATTTACATGAGTTGTGTGTTTTTAAAAATTTTTCATTTGAATTAAAGTTAGATCACAAACTATTGCTATATGACCAATATTCATATCATTTTGGAGGCAGGCAATAAGCATTTACTTTGTTCATGCCTGCACATTTAATTTGTTTACAGTGCTTCTGCTTTAAGTTACCATGGCTGGGGAATCCTGTCCCATGCTGTTTATTCCCAGGACCATAGTTGAGGCAGCGTTGTCCTTTCTAGGACGTCTCATGGTAATGGCAGCTGCACAAAAGAACAAATCTCAACATCAAGGTATAATTCAAGCCTTAGCTATTTTCTTGTCTGCTACCATTTCATTGGCTAATCAAGTCATATGAATTAGCCCCAAATCAAAAGACAGGAAGCATATAACTCCCATGAAGTTGGGGAGATAGGGAAGAATAAATAGTTTTCAACAATAATCTAGTCTTAACACGTTTCATAAATATTCATGTTCCTTCAATGTAAAAAACATGCTACCTCCATCCTAAGATTCCCCAAAGTCTCAGCCAGTGATGTCATCTGACTCAAATTCTAGAATCTTACGGTTTATAGGAATTCCAAATGTGGCCCTTTTTGGTTCTGGAGTACTTTGAACCCCAAATCAAGTTATTTGTCCTTATTTGTTTTCCCATATACTCAACATAAAATGGTGAAACATGGATAGAATTAGAGAAAAAAATCAGAAAATCAGAAAAAGAGAAAAGCAGGAGGTATAAGGAAGAGAATCGTCCATACCAATTCTGAAATCTCATTAACCGTGTATTATTAGGTCTTTCTACCCTGGTTCTGCTCTATGGGAGTAACCCAGTAGTAGATTATTCTCCGTGACTCTTGGCTTTGCTCTCTGAAAGCTTTTTCATTTTTCATATTCATCCTTGGCTACTCCTGAAGAGGGCATTATAAAATTTACTTTTTAGTGTGATGTTGAGCAGCTTTCCAAGCCCACTTGCCCGTTGAAAGTTGCCCATATAAAGTTGTAGGCCAAGATGTCTTTTCTTCTGTTAAATACATGTCGGTCTAACTCAGTACAGGCTGTCCAAACTTTTTCTGATGAAGCTTTCTCAGTGCTATGTGGCTCTTCAGTCTGTTTTGTTTCATCAAGTCAATGTGCCATAAGCTATGTTTCCAATTGTTATTTAGGCATCCCACATGCTTTTCTCTTTTATTGATATTTTTTAATAAGAGTCCTTTTGTATGGCTAAAAGGGTGTACCAGAAACCAACTGTTTTACTTTTAGATCTTCATAAGAAGTGCCATATTCACATTTAAAAAAATTGTTCTTAACTCTTAAGACTGTATTTACTGGATAGCATCATGGAAATGGTCTCTGTCCTCCAGGTTTGTCCCCTTGCCTTTGGTTTGAAAATCCATTTTTGGAGATGAGAAACTACTTTATTTCCAATTTCAAAAATCCTGGAATATCTGGACTTACTATATTCACACTTAATTCAGCTTGTCTTTTGGAAAGTACATTATCAAATTACACATAACAAGATCCAGTACACACTTTTAATAACCTTTCTGTAAACCATCTTGTCCAAGTCTACAAGTTCAAAAGGCACATTTCGTGCCTCACAAGATACAGCAGTGTTTAGTCTGTCAAATGCTTTATCAATATACTACAATTCAGGTAACAATTTTTTTTAACAGCTCTCTTGTCATTTTCTCCTGCTTCCTATAGGAATGCCCTCTTTACTCATTGGTCAATCACAAACCAATGCTACATATTTTATTTTTGTTACAGCTGTGCCACACATCTTTTTTCCAATTTGATAACAAATATTTTAAAAATCTTAGTGACACAAAATGTGTGTTTGTTTTATACCAAAAACTGTAGATCTGCTTCAAGTTGTGATGTTAAGTTGGCAATGCTTCACACTGCAGGATGCATTTCCATCTGGGGTGTACATGAGGTATTAGCAACTATCTATGGGATCATCTCCTTATGGATATTGCAGAAATACAAGAGACTAAGTTTACCATAAAAACATATTTCAAGATCTTGCTTAGTACATAGCTTCCAACATCCACTTGGTCCAGGAAAGTCACACTGTTAAACCCAAAGTCGAAAAATGGGGAAATACATACATACTGGAGATGAGGGAGGAAGAAGGACATCTGTGAAAAATTATCTAATCTACTTCATATATTTCATTTTTTAATTTCTAATTATCCTAATTTTAGAAATTGGTAAAAATGTAATTTGTATTAAAGGTTTACTATTTATAAATTAATATCAAAGGTAATGAATTCACCATATCCATTTGCTGTGCTACTAATTCAGAGCCTCTGACTATAGCTGGTTGACTCGAGTCCTGAGATGGCAGAAATGTCACCATTTTTTTGTATTAAGTTAAAATTATTCATTCTGAAGAATGCATTACAATGAAAATGGATTTCAGGGGAGAAAAGCAACTCACAAAACTCTTCATGGAGAGAGAAATCTATGTTAGTAAATTTGTAAAGTTATTAATGCTGCAACTGGTACAATCAATCTGAAAATGAATTCTGTGTTTGTATTCTAAATGAGATTGGAGTGTAAGATTGCCTCCACTCTTTCCTTTTGAAAACTAATTCAAATCATTCTGATTTAGCATTCATCTCTTCACTGGACAATCCCATTAATATAATCATATGCAGAAATTAAAACTTGGCTCTTAAAATTACAAGCTTTGTAAATCCAGAGAAATTGCAATTAGCCCTTTGAAAAAGTCATCACTTATCTATGAACCAGTTATAAATCATCCGTCAGTAAAAAGGAGACATACAATTAGAAATGTATTGTATATAAATTGTTAGTTCAAATAATATTTTAAACAGATTTTAATTAGAAAATCAAACAACATAGAAGTGTTTAGGGATAACAGCAACAAGAATTTTAGCAAAATTTCATGGAACTTGTAAATAGATGAAAATGTGACCTGCCATAGTTGACAAGTGAAAGCTGATACTTAAGCCTATAGGAAGGAAAGTCAAAGTGATGCAAATGGACTCAGTGCAGAAACTCCCAGAGGCTCATGACTTGGATCAAAATCACCAAAGTTGGGGGTTTAGGTTGGAGCCGAAAACAAAGTTTGTTTCAAAATTTGATTGAAGAATATTTGGCCCCTGGATCCTTTTGAATGTAAGCTATATTAGGTTAGAGATATTGTCTGTTACCTTTACTGTTTTATCTCAATTACCTATAACAGTGTTTGGCATATAATCAGAATCAAGTAAATATGTGTTAAGTGACTGAATCTCTTTTCAAACCTAACATAGCAGAACATTGCTGATCCCTTAATAGAAGCTAGAAAGTTTATTTTTTGAAAACGTTTGCATAACTGAGAAAACTTGTGAGGTGTGTAAACACAGATTCAGAATGTGAAAGTGTACATATTCATCAATGAGACTCCCTCTGCGCCCCAGTAGGTCCCATAAAGCTGACATGGAGATTCTTCCCTGCCTCGCCTACGATGCTGGAGATTATAGTATCCCTCTGTGGGGATATTAAGTCAGTTGCTCAGTGAAAATTCTAGTTCACTGTCTTATCAATTTGCTTTGAAGCCTAACCTTCAACATACTCCATCCAAGAACTGAGAGATTTCAATTAGCTCCTTCTTAAATGTAAATACAAATTTAAAAAATAAGACCACAAGATATTTAAGAAAAACTTCAATCAAATATATTGACTAAAACAATGAAAAAAGTTATCACAGATAAAATATAAACAATTCAGAGATCAGAAGAAAAATCTCAAAACAACTATAACTATAATCAATATCCCCTAGGAAATAGGAGAAGGCAATGCATTCATGTATTTCTAGTACTATAAAAAACACCCAAGTGTAATAATTCTCTTGGAAATCTAAAATATGACATTATAAATAAAAAGTCCTTTGCAAGGTTAGATGATAAATTTGAGAAAACTCCCAAAAAATAAAAAGTTAAAAATTGGCTCACAGCAGAAAAAAATGAAGAAATAAAAATGGAATCTTGGGGATGAATAATATTAGTTTACAAGACAGAATAGAAGAAAATTATGTAAAAGCTATTAAAACTATTTTTTAAAATGAAAGCATCTAATGCATACCTTACACAATTATTCTAAAAAGACTTATCCACACAAAGATACATTATGAAATTGTAGCCACTAGAAATAAAGATTCCAAAGTCTTCCACAAAGAAAAACAAATAAGCACATCTAGAGGATTAAGTATCTAAATGGCATTAACTTCTTAACAATAACAGCAGGTGTTAGAAGAAAATAAGACATGCCTTTCCAATTCTGAAACACATAATTTCCAAACTAGTATTCTATACTTGGTTATCACTCAAATATAAGGATAGATGACATTTATAGAAATGTCATGGTTGCTCCTTATAGTTAAACATCGTTAATGTGGCTGGATAATTATTCTACAGTGTTTGGGGATGAACTAGTGATAAGCACATAGAAAATCAAGCCACAATGAGTGTGATGGTTAATTTTAGGTTTCAACTTTATTGGGCTACAGATAGGTGTGTGTATTATATACATAATCTTATATAAATATAAGATTATAATTGTCAGGCCTCTGAGCCTAAGCTAAACCATCATATCCCCTGTGACCTGCACGTACACATCCAGATGGCCGGTTCTTGCCTTAACTGATGACATTTCGCCACAAAAGAAGTGAAAATGGCCTGTTCCTGCCTTAACTGATGACATTGGCTTGTGAAATTCCTTCTCCTGGCTCATCCTGGCTCAAAAGCTCCCCTACTGAGTACCTTGTGACCCCTCACTCTGCCTGCCAGAGAACAACCCCCCTTTGACTGTAATTTTCCTTTATCTACCCAAATCCTATAAAACAGCCACACCCTTATCTCCCTTCGCTGACTCTCTTTTTGGACTCAGCCCACCTGCACCCAGGTGAAATAAACAGCCATGTTGCTCACACAAAGCCTGTTTGGTGGTCTCTTCACATGGACATGCATGAAATTTGGTGCCGTGACTCGGATTGGGGGACCTCCCTTGGGAGATCCATCCCCTGTCCTCCTGCTCTTTGCTCTGTGAAAAAGATCCATCTACGACCTCAGGTCCTCAGACCCACCAGCCCAAGGAACATCTCACCAATTTTAAATCAGGTAAGCGGCCTTTTCTTACTCTCTTCTCCAACCTCTCTCACTATCCCTCAACCACTTTCTCCTTTCCACTCTTCAACCTCTCCCTTCTCTTAATTTCAATTCCTTTCATTTTCTGGTAGAGACAAAGGAGACACGTTTCATCCCTGGACCCAAAACTCTGGCACCAGTCACAGACTGGGAAGGCAGCCTTCCCCTGGTGTTTAATCATTGCAGGGATGCCTCTCTGATTATTCACCCACGATTCAGAGGTGTCAGACCACGCAGGGACGCCTGCCTTAGACCTTCACCCTTAGCGGTAAGTCTCACTTTTCTGGGGGAGGGGCAAGTACCCCAAACTCTTCTCTCCATGTCTCTACCCCTTCTCCACATTTCTGGGGGGCAAGAAGCCCCCAACCCCTTCTCCTTCACCCCTAGTGGCAAGTCCCGCTTTTCTGTGGAAGGGGCAAGTACCCCAACCTCGTATCTCTGTGCCCCAATCCCTTATTTCCGTGCCCCCACCTCTTATATCTCTGTGCCCCAATCCCTTATTTCCACACTCCCTCTTATATCTCTGTGCCCTGATCCCTTATTTCCATGCCCCGACCTCATATCTCTGTGCCCCGACCTCTTTCCCACTTTTCTGGAGGGTAAGAACCCCCGAACTGCTTCCCTCTGTGTCTCTACTCTCCCTTTTCTTTAAACTTGCCTCCTTCACTATAGGCAAACTTCCACCCTCCATTCCTCCTTCTGCTCCCTTAGCCTGTGTTCTTAAAACATAAAACCTCTTCAACTCTCACCTGACCTAAAACCTAAATGCCTTATTTTCTTCTACAATGCCACTTGACCCCAATACAAACTCGACAGCGGTTCCAAATGGCCAGAAAATGGCACTTTCGATTTCTCCATCCTACAAGACCTAAATAATTTTTGTCGAAAAATAGGCAAATGGTCTGAGGTGCCTGACGTCCAGGCACTCTTTTACACATCAGTCGCTCCCTAGTCTCTGTTTCCAATGCAACTAGTCCCAAATCTTCCTTCTTTCCCTCCTGCCTGTCCCCTCAGTCCCAACCCCAAGCATCGCTGAGTCTTTCTAATCTTCCTTTTCTACAGACCCATCTGACATCTCCCCTCCTTGCCAGGTCAAGCTAGGTCCCAATTCTTCCTCAGCCTTCGCTTCTCCACCCCATAATTCTTTTATCACCTCCCCTCCTCACACCTGGTCCAGTTTACAGTTTCGTTCCATGACAAGCCCTCCCCAACCTGCCCAGCAATTTCCTCTTAAAAAGGTGGCTGGAGCTAAAGGCACAGTCAAGGTTAATGGTCCTTTTTCTTTATCCGACCTCTCCCAAATCACTTAGCGTTTAGACTCTTTTTCATCAAATATAAAAAACCCAGCCCAGTTCATGGCTCATTCGGCAGCAACCCTGAGACGCTTTACAGCCCTAGACCCTAAAAGGTCAAAAGGCCGTCTTATTCTCAATATACATTTTATTACCCAATCTGCTCCCAACATTAAATAAAACTCCAAAAATTAAATTCCGGCCCTCAAACCCCACAACAGGACTTAATTAACCTCATCTTCAAGGTGTACAATAATAGAGTAGAGGCAGCCAAGTAGCAACATATTTCTGAGTTGCAATTCTTTGCCTCCACTGTGAGACAAACCCCAGGCACATCTCCGGCACACAAGAACTCCAAACGCCTGAACCGCAGCTGCCAAGGGTTCCTCCAGAACCTCCTCCCCCAGGAGCTTGCTACATATGCCGGAAATCTGGCCACTAGGCCAAGGAATGCCCACAGCCCAGGATTCCTCCTAAGCCATGTCCCATCTGTGCAGGACCCCACTGAAAATTGCACTGTTCAACTCACCTGGCAGCCACTTCCAGAGCCCCTGGAACTCTGGCCAAAAGCTCTCTAACTGACTCCTTCCCAGATCTTCTCAGCTTAGCAGCTGAAGACTGACACTGCCCGATTGCCTCAGAAGCCTATAGGACCATCACAGACACCCTAGGTAACTCTCACAGTGGAAAGTAAGTCCATCCCCTTCTTAATACAGAGGCTACTCACTCCACATTACCTTATTTTCAAAGGCCTGTTTCCCTTGCTTCCATAACTGTTGTGCGTATTGACGGCCAGGCTTCTAAACCTCTTAAAACTCCCCAACTCTGGAGCCAACTTAGGCAATACTCTTTTAAGCACTCCTTTTTAGTTATCCCCACCTGCCCAGTTCCCTTATTAGGCCGAGACACTTTAACTAAATTATCTGCTTCCCTGACTATTCCTAGGCTACAGCCACACCTCATTGCCACCTTTTCCCCCAGTTCAAAGCCTCCTTCACATCCTCCCCTTGTATCTCCCCACCTAAAACCACAAGTATAAGACACCTCTACTCCCTCCTTAGCAACCGATCATGTACCCCTTACCATCCCATTAAAACCTAATCACTCTTACCCTGCTCAATGCCAATATCCCATCCCACAGCATGCTTTGAAAAGATTAAAGCCTGTTATCACTCGCCTGTTACAGCATGGCCTTTTAAAGCCTATAAACTCTTCTTACCATTCCCCCATTTTACCTGTCCTAAAACCAGACAAGGCTTACAGGATAGTTCAGAATCTGCACCTTATCAACCAAATTGTTTTGCCTATCTACCCCATGGTACCAAACCCATATACTCTCCTATCCTCAATACCTCCCTCCACAATCCATTATTCTGTTCTGGATCTCAAACATGCTTTCTTTACTATTCCTTTGCACCCTTCATCTCAGCCTCTCTTTGCTTTCACTTAGACTGACCCTGACACCCATCAGGCTCAGCAAATTACCTGGGCTCTACTGCCGCAAGGCTTCACAGACAGCCCCCATTACTTCAATCAAGCCCAAATTTCATCCTCGTCTGTTACCTATCTCGGCATAATTCTCATAAAAACACAAGTGCTCTCCCTGCTGATCATGTCCGATTAATCTCCCAAACCTCAATCCCTTACAAAACAACTCCTTTCCTTCCTAGGCATGGTTAGTGTGGTCAGAATTCTTACACAAGAGCCAGGACCACAGCCTGTAGCCTTTCTGTCCAAACAACTTGACCTTACTGTTTTAGCCTAGCTGTCATGTCTCCGTGGAGTGGCTGCTGCTGCCCCTAATACTTTTAAAGGCCCTCAAAATCACAAACTATGCTCAACTCACTCTCTACATTTCTCATAACTTCCAAAATCTATTTTCTTCCTCATACCTGACACATATACATTCTGCTCCCCGGCTCCTTCAGCTGTACTCACTCTTTGTTAAGTCCCACAATTACCACTGTTCCTGGCCCGGACTTCAATCCGGCCTCCCACATTATTCCTGATACCACACCTGACCTCCATGATGGTATCTCTCTGATCCACCTGACATTCACCCCATTTCCCCATATTTCCTTCTTTCCTGTTCCTCACCCTGATCACACTTAGTTTATTGATGGCAGTTCCACCAGGCCTAATCACCACACACCAGCAAAGGCAGGCCGTGCTATAGTATAAGCCACTGGCCCGCCTCTGAAAACCTCTCATTTCCTTTCCATCATGGAAATCTATCCTCAAGGAAATAACTTCTCAGTGTTCCATCTGCTATTCTACTACTTCTCAAGGATTATTCAGGCCCCCTCCCTTCCCTACACATCAAGCTTGAGGATTTGCACCCACCCAGGACTGGCAAATTAGCTTTACTCAACATGCCCTGAGACAGATAACTAAAATACCTCTTAGTCTAGGTAGACACTTTCACTAGATAAGTAGAGGCCTTTCCTACAAGGTCTGAGAAGGCCACCGCAGTCATTTCTTCCCTTCTGTCAGACATAATTCCTCAGTTTAGCCTTCCCACCTCTATACAGTCTGATAACAGACCAGCCTTTATTAGTCAAATCAGCCAAGCATTTTTTCAGGCTCTTAGTATTCAGGGAAAACTTTATATCCCTTATAGTCCTCAGTCTTCAGGAAAAGTAGAACAGACTAATAGTCTATTAAAAACACACCTCACCAAGCTCAGCCACCAACTTAAAAAAGACTAGACAATACTTTTACCACTTTCATGTCTCAGAATTCAGGCCTGTCCTCGGAATGCTACAAAGTACAGCCCATTTAAGCTCCTGTATAGACGCTCCTTTTTATTAGGCCCAAGTCTCATTCCAGACACCAGACCAACTTAGACTGTGCCCCAAAAAACTTGTCATCTCTACTATCTTCTGTCTATTCATACTCCTATTCACCATTCTCAACTACTCATACATGGCCTGCTCTTGTTTACACTGCCAGTTTACACTGTTTCTCCAAGCCATCACAGCTGATATCTCCTGGTGCTATCCCCAAACCACCACTCTTAACTCTTAAAGTAAATAAATAATCTTTACTGGCAAGGCTATGCTGAACCTCCTTAGGCACTCTCTAATTAGATGTCCTAGGTCCTCCCAATTCTTAGTCCTTTAATACCTGTTTTTCTCCTTCTCTTATTCTGTTTCGTTTTTCAATTCATACAAAAGTGTATCCAGGCCATCACCAATAATTCTACACGACAAATGTTTCTTCTAACAACCCCACAATATCACCCCTTACCACAAAATCTTCCTTCAGCTTAATCTCTCCCACTCTAAGTTCCCACACCGCCCCTAATCCTGCTTGAAGCAGCCCTGAGAAACATCGCCCATTATCTCTCCATACCACCCACAAAAATTTTCACTGTCCCAACACTTTACCACTATTTCATTTTATTTTTCTTATTAATATAAGAAGACAGGAATGTCAGGCCTCTGAGCCCAAGCTAAGCCATCTTATCCCCTGTGACCTGCATGTACACATCCGGATGGCCGGTTCCTGCCTTAACTGATGACATTGTCTTGTGAAATTCTTTCTCCTGGCTCATCCTGACTCAAAAGCTCCTCTACTGAGCACCTTGTGACCCCCACTCTGCCCACCAGAGAACAACCCCCCTTTGACTGTAATTTTCCTTTACCTACCCAAATCCTATAAAACAGCCCTACACTTATCTTCCTTCGCTGACTCTCTTTTCGGACTCAGCCCGCCTACACCCAGGTGAAATAAACAGCCATGTTGCTCACACAAAGCCTATTTGGTGGTGTCTTCACAGGGACATGCATGAAAATAATATAAGAATAATGTAGTATAATATATAATTAATATAATAATACTATAATCATATCTATTATAAGACTACTAAAGAGTAATATATTCTATGTTTTCAAATATATATATATATATGGTTCTACCAGTTCTTTTTCTCTGGAGGACCCTGACTTATTCAATAACAACACATAAAAAAATCAAGCAAATGCAGATGTAATTTTATCATTCTATATAGCTTAAGTGTACATTTCTATATTCAATATTGTATAAGCAATACATATTGAAATAACCAAAACTGTATATAACTTTATTGGTGAGTTACGGGGAGGTAAGTTTTTAAAATGACACAAAAATACTGTTACAGATTGAGTACTTTAGGAGCAGACAGACAGATGATGTTTGGGTGGTAAGATGTGAACAAAAAGAGGAGCCATTAAGCCTGGGAAGGAGAAGTCACACTCTAATGCAGTCCCACAAAACCTCATTCAACTGAGTGAGTTGATCTGAAGTGTGTATTCTTTGTCAGAGTTGTCCCACAAATGGTGCAAATGGTGATCCCTTCATATTTCCACTTCTCTCAGCCACTGGAAGTGGCCTTCAAGGAAAGGGTGTGTTTTCTAACAAGGCAGCTCTCTGCAGCTGATTCACATTCTGAAGCAATTGACAAGCGGAGGCTGTCTGAGGACGAAACTCCCCACAGCTGGGAAGAAAATACTTCCTAAGCAGCTATATATTATAAATAATATAGCTTACATTATTTATATTTCAAATTGAAAATAATAAATATTGAAATGATAAAGTTATTATTTTAAAATAATGTTTGATTTTGAAATATTTTAATAGTCATATGTAGTTGCAGAGATAGTATAGAGGTACAATCTACTCTTTACCCAGCTTCCAATGATAATATTATAGGAAATCATAACCCAATATTAAACCCGGGAAATTGACAGTGGTACAATACTATCAAATGCAGACTGCTATTGTTTGAATGATGGTGTCCGGTCCAAATTCATGTTGAAAGTTAATCCCCTATGGAACAGTATTAAGACGTATAGTTTTTAGGAGCTGATTAAGTCATAAGGGCTTCATTTTCATTAATGGCATCTGATGCCCTTATAAAAGGGCTTGGCAGAGGAAGTTCACCCCCTTTTTGTTTCTTCTGTCCATTTCACCGTGTGAGGAAAGTGTTCTTCCCCTCTGGAGGCAAGATGTCTTCTTGGAGGTAGACAGCAGCCCCATCAAACGATAAACCTGCTGGCACCTCGATCTTGGACTTTCCAACCTCCACAAATATAATAAATTAATTTCTATTGTTTACAAATTATCCAGTGTTGATATTTTGTTATAGCAGCACAAAAAGAGTAAGACATAGGCTTAATTCAGATTTCACCAGTGTACACCTGTACTTTGTGTGCGTGTATGTGTGTATGCATGTGTTTAGTTTCAGAAAATTCTTATCACATGTACAGATCTAAGTAACCATCAATATAATTAGAATATAGAACCATTCTAGCATCACAAGGAAACTCTGTCATATTATTTCATAATAATCACCCACTCTTCCCCCAACCCTGATTCCCAGCAACAACAAATATTTTCTCCATCCCTCCATCCCCATCAGTTTAGGGATTGTGGAATTCTACCTTATGTAACTCCTTAAGATTGCCTTGTCCCTTACTCTCCTCTTTGAGAGTCATCCAAATTATGGCATTAACAATTGTATTGATAATTTCTTTTGTTGCTGAGTAGTATTATATCAGAAAGATGTATCAACTTGAAGGAAATTTGGGTTGTTTCCAGTTTTCAGCTATTATAAATAAGGTTATTATGAACATTCATGTACAAGAGTTTGTAGGAAAATAAGTTTTCATAATTATCTCAAAATGAAAATAACCAATATTCATTGATTGATAAATGGATAAACAAATTGTTTCATATCCATACAATGGAACACTACTTAGTAATAAGAATAAAAGGACTCCTGATACCTGCAAAACTTTAAATAAATTTTAAGCATTTTATGTTAAGAGAAAAGGGCTACAAATAGAAGCTACAGTATATGAATTCTATTTCAGGTAGGGAACTATATTTTAAAGGAAAGACTAGATTAGTTTCAGCTCTATCATAGATTGATAAAGTCCACTTTGAGCTATGATCCAGTGGCAGATAATATTGTCAGAGTTCTTAATGGGCATCTCTAATAAATCTGAATGAGGTACAGAAAGTTTTATAACTGAGGTAAGACAATCATAATATTCCTCTCCTTCTGGTAGGGGCAGGAAAGGGACAGGATTCAGGGTGTTGTGTTGATGAATACAAATGTTAGAGAGAGTAACTGCATCCTATAAAAGGGTGATCAGCTGGCTGAAAAGCGTTGTGCATTCTCAGTCACTAGCAATATTTCCACTGCATGAGAAACCATGAGGTCAAGTGGGGAGCCTAGAAAAAATTTAGCAGAAGCTATTTTTGATTCAGAATTTTATTTGGAGGCCTCTGCATACATACTGCAGAAAATGCTGCCCATTGGGCCTGGCAAATTATTTCCTTTCTTTTCTAAAGATTCTCTAGAATGAGCAATTTTGTTCAAATCAAGTATTCCCCAGAGTTGCTAGTGTAGGCCCAAATCATCCTTGGTAGAATTATGCCATTTAGAAAGAGAAGCACAAAATTTAGGATTGTAATGAATGTCCAAATAAGAGCAGGCCTTTTTTTTTTTTCTGGAAGAGGAAAAGATTTAGATGTAGACAACGCCATAAGAGCTGGCAATGGTCAATAGGAATGTAAGGCTTATGCACTTTGTGTCTCAGGCCCCCAACCCAACAATTTGTACCCACCGCCAGCAGGTAGAAACCTCTCTGCCGATGAAAACTGACCTCTCAGGACACAAATTGTGGATGAAGGAGAACCTCATCCAGTTTCATTGATGACTCATACAAAAATTTGTCAAGTGAATGCCAGTCCAAATGTAGCCATCTGTGAAGCTAGCTTGAACAATGAGCTGATACATACTTTCTGCCCTATAATATTCCCTATTATGACAAACACATGATTGGATACCCCAACACAAAACGATAATACAAAAGATAGCAAATGAGGTATAAAGGAGTAGCCTGATTCTACCAAAGATGCCAAACAAATGGCAGCCAATAACAAAACCCAGGTTCTAAACTTAAAATAAATAGTCAAGTATATCAATACAAAGAAAGCAGAGTTCAGACCCAGTGCTGAGTTACAATATCAGGGCAGACTCCAGCAGAAAGACACAAGGGGCCTTGGAGAGTATGCACCTGATTGAAGGCTGGGCTCTGCTACCATGCTGTCTCCATCGGACCTCCAGGAAAACACTTGAAATAAATGGAGATGACCCAAAGGAAAATGTAAAAGCCCATTTATTCAGATTTCACCATAGCAAGAGAGTCAGCCATCATCACTTGATTTTGGCAGAGACTGAAAGGCAGACAGGGGAACACAGGGAAGCCTTCAGGTAATCCCTGATTGGAGGTTTTGGGCATGTAGAAATTGGAGATGGGGTAACTAGAAGTGGGTATCCTATATGATTGGTTAAGGGAGCATATTTGGCTCTGTCTGCTCCTACCTTTACAGTGGAGATGGGAATTAGAGAAAAATGATTGTTATTAATCTAGTTCTGTGTGTTTTGGGCCAATTGCTACAGAGTTTGTGGTTTACCTTTCTGGACTGTTTGCTACAGACTGTGGGTCAGAGTTCTATTTTTATATATGGTATTTTTATGTATGGTTTGACTATTGTCCCTTAGTATAGTCAATATTTCAGGCACTTGCTAAGAACTTTGAGGTGGGGGAAAATGATAAGTTGAAAAGAGCAGGAGGGAAATATGTTAATTGTAGCTCAATATACCTGATTTTAACAAATAAAATTATATATGTTAGTTTTATGATTGTCTCCAGAAAATTTCAGCAGTTTTTATGTGAGAATTGAACTGCATACAAATTTTCATTCAGTGCCAGTAAAATGGAAGGAGAGAGAGTTGAAGAAGTCAAAAGAAATTGCAAAGTGTGGGTGTCCTATACCATAGAATCAAGGCTGATCTAAGAGGAAAGTTAATCTGAGGAAGGAATTGATAGGTGGTATAAAAATGGTGGGGTCAAGGACCTCAATGAGAAAAAAGAATTTCATCAATGAAACTCATCAAGCCAGTGAGCCTGAAGGAAGTCAGTGATGGTCAGGTGGATGTTTGAAAATTATGATTTCCCAGATGGTGCAGTTTCTACTAGTGAGAAATTCTAGGTCTGGCTGTAGAGTAGTTTAAAAATTAGTGAAAATAAAAAGTCCAAACAACTGATCAGTCATGGTGAAGGACGGATCAAACATGTAGATGGTAGGGGCAACGTGAATGACACAGAAGTTTCAGTGGAGTGGAAGAATGAAATGCATTTGCTAAAATTATTAATAAGTAATGGGGAGTATCACTAGGTTGGTGATGAACAGGAACAGGAAGTGGGAGAGGCTAATGGGGTCAAATTGCACAAGCTTAAAAGGAAAATAATTTTGTGCTTCATTTTAAAAAGTGAGATAGATAGAAGTTTGAAATGGAAGTTACATCGATTAGTGCACAGGAAACCCATCAACTTACTACCCAATCCTGGCATATCAAGAGTGTTTGAGAATCAGAAGCTTCTAATGAAAAAGGCTGTGCTAGGGATGTAGTGTCTCAGGAGATGGTCAAATTTTAGTTCCAGCAAAAATTTGTGATTGGAAAGAGGTTGAGGGTATATGGGAGCTATTGAAAAGAACTGGAAGACTCATGTGAGTGTCAACTACCTCCCCGTATTATTCTTGGTGCTGGTACCAACATTCCTTATGGTGCTTTGCTTTCTGCCTGTCTAGCATCTGTCCTCCTTATTGGTCATCTCTGGCTTCCTTGGCTATTTGCCAGTTCATCTTAATCTAATGTACTCAACTCATCCCCCCCTTCTTCTGCCACCAGAGGCATGTATCTAACCATTTCATGGGAGGAAAGAAAGACAAGAAGGAAGAGAAGGAGGAAGCAATGAAGAAAACAATGAGCAGTATTTTCTCCCTCATTTTAGGTTACCAGTCTTTTCCCCACTTCTCTTCTAGATCACTCCTGTTCTGTGCTTTTGACCAGGCAGTGGAACTATTGCTTTGTTCTTTCCTTATGTCATTCATGCATCTTAGATGTTCTGTTAGTTACATAACATATGCAAAAATCTACCAATAAGACACTATAAGATATTCAAACATGTTGCTTAAATGTTTATTACTATTATAAAAATGGTAAAAGCATTGACATAAAAGTTGCATTTTTTCCTAATAAAAATCACAAATTGTCCTGAAATAATTTTTTTCTCTTTCTAAATATATTTTGGAGATTTAGGCTTCTCTGTCAAATAACTGAAATACTTTTAAACCATTATTTGTATCATCTTCCCTTTCCCCCAAATCCCAGAATGTTAATGCAAAAGTAAATTTTGATAGGCAAAACAAGGATTAGAAAATATGAACAGAAGTTATATCTGGCTACTTAGCTGGCTGGGGATATAATAGCAATTTGAGGCTTACATACTTATTGTACACACATGACCTTTACAATGCTATGGTAAACTCAATATCACAGTTGCTTATTAGTACACTAGTACTAGAAATCTTCTAATATGAACGAATGTGTATATTTTCAATATTCAGGGTATTAGGAGAGCTTTTATTCTAGTCTCTGGAAATACAGCTTTCCATATCTTAAGTAAATTTTATTTCTAACTCTACCAGGAGCAAGTATAATTTTTATAAAACAAACTAAACAAACTGAAGTTGCTTTAACTCAACCCAGGCAGCCTGGCCACTCACACACACACACACACACACAAAATCAAACTCAGATACTTTCTCTACTACTTTCAGTGGATCTGGAACCACAATTGATTTCCGCAAAAACTATTGTTTTAATGCTGTACTACTCGTTTTATTACTGATTATTACACTGAAAAGAAAGAAAGCAAGAAATAAAAGAAGAAAAGAAAAAGGGAAGGAAGAAAGAAAGAAAGGAAACAGCTGATGATGTGTAAACAAGCACATTCAGTCTCTTTCTTATAATATTTATTTTTTAAGCTTATCTGTAATTAACTGCTTGTGGAACATAACTGAATTGAATGTTTACTAGTTAATCCAAAACCATTTAATCTATATTGGAAATATTAAAATGCAATGGATAATTGCAGGTTATCACAGCCGAAACAAACAAATATCAGCCCCATTGATTCCTTTTTTTTTTTGCTAATGTGAATAAAAACAGAAACACCAGCATGAGCATGTATATACATATAACCTCATATATATCTCTGCAAGAAATTTATTTGGGGCCATGAACAGTGGTTCACTGTAATCCCAGCACTTTGGGAGGCTGAGGCATGAACAGGAGGATCACTTGAGCCCACCAGTTAGAGACCAGCCTGTACAACACAATGGGACCCTATCTCTATGAGACAGAGAGAGAGAGAAATGTATTTGGTGCTATCATGTTGCCCATTCTTAGATGCATCCCAAAGATGACTAACCAGCTAACTAAAGTGCACTTTATTATTTACACTAAAGAAAAATTAAAAACACAAGATGATTTAAAAAATCCCTTTGGGATTATACCCTTGCTCCATACCAACAGTTCATTCTGACTATAAAGTGCAGAAAAGTTATCTGGGATTATAGGTTTTTAGTTATTTATTGTAACAGCTTAAAAGGTTGAGGTAATTCTTAACTAGATATTTAAATTCTCATGAAAAAAATAACTTAGTTATTTAGTATTCCTATTTTTCAGTGACTAAAAACTTCAGTCAAAGAATAACATCTAATAAGTTGCCTAGTCTGGGAAGCAAAACCTAAAAAATAAAATAATTTCAGAAGCTATGCTTATATCATAAAAGTCACATGTTCATAAAAATCACAAAACTATATATAATAATAAATGAGTGTCATCCCATTAAACTTCCATTCATGAATTACATAATACATTATTTTATTTTGAGATGTAACCCCTTCATAAGCAGTTTAGTCAGTTGGTTTCCCACTGTAACATCTTGTCAGTGCATGACTGATGCTCAGTGCCAGCCCTTAAAAATATTAATACCCCTTTAATTGAATGAGTTTAGATATGTACAATTTCTAAATTACCTTGGGTTTGTCCTGCCTACATTATTATGTCATTTACAGAAGCTATCATTTCTCTACTAAAATCTAATAGTATACACTTTCCGTAATCTTGCTCAGATTACTCACCCAGGGCTGACAAATTGAGTGGCATCTAATGTTAATGTATTTCTTCAAGAGAAATGATAACCAAAATATTATTTGAGACTACTGTCTTCTATGCACTGCTGTCTCTCAATTTCCTCTCACTCTCCTGTTTGCCTCTCAGTTCTCTATTCCACTACCCCAGGATTCTCCCACAAAAAGAGCAATCTCACTTTTAACTGTGCTTTGGATTCTCTTATTTAATTTATGGAGCCATCACTCCTCACAGAACTTTTTCCCACTTATGCTAATCTCCATTCTAAACTCACTCCATTGCATTTTTAGTACTCACAGTGAATTACATAAGCAGAGAATGATTCCTTTACCTTCTTGCCTTGATTCCTAGAAACCTGGCCAAAAGAAGTAAGACACTGTCCTTTAAATCTCACACACTCCTTGCCAGAAGTGGCTTAATTCTGGTTCCACTTCATTACTTCTCTTTTCAGCTTCTCCTCTGTGGAAACTGTTAAATATGGTTTTGACATTCTCTTTGCATTTCTGTGTTTTATTAATCCATATTCACTGCCTATTTTAGTGCCTGGCTTCCAGTTTCCTCAAATTACTTTGTACAGTATGGGCACGTCAACAATCATATTGATGACAAACCTAACCCACTAATTTAAAAGATTTTTTAAACCTTTCTTACTCTAGAACAAGGGTAGGAAAACAACACATATTTAGGATTATATTTCTTCTGTCAATTTTCTGAAACAATTCAGCCTCCCTGATTATTTACTATTTTCCCAGCATGCCATGGAACTTCACACCTCTGTGCCTTTGTTTATGCTGTTTTCTTGATCTGAAATATACTTCCTGTGATATAACCACTTAATTCAAATGTGACTATAGTTCTTTCTGTTGTTGCTGTTGAGACAGTGTCTCACTTTGTTGCCCAGGCTGGAGCACAGTGGTGCGATCTTGGCTCACTGCAACCTCTCCCTCTGAGGTTCAAGTGATTCTCCTGCCTCAGCCTCCCAAGTAGCTGGGATTACAGGCTTGTGCCACCAAGCCTGGCTAATTTTTTTGTATTTTTAGTAGAAATGGGGTTTTGTCACATTGGCCAGGCTGGTCTTGAACTCCTGGTCTCAAGTGATTCACTTGCCTTGGTCTCCCAAAGTGGTGAGATGACAGGTGTGAGCCACCGTGCCCAGCCCAAATGTGACTATAAGTCTTTATCTTACCTTGTTGGCAATGCTGAGGTAGTGAGAGGTTTTTTTAAGAGTAGTGATAAAATAATGTTTTAGCTTTGAATCCCCAAATCAGTGCCTAGAAAGTCATAATCCCTCAATTAATGTTTACTGAATTGAATGTGTTTGAACTAACTTGAGTTAAATACATAAGGAAACATTCTAAGTAAAACAAGATCATAGATCAGAACTTCCGTTTTCATTTCTCCATGCTTGGATCTCCCTGAAATCCCAAGAAAGGAGATTCAATATAATTTCATCATAAAATATAAGAAATTCCAAATATTATTACAAATCAAAAGTTAATCAATCAGTAGGCAGCCTTATATTGCTCTAACTGGATCCCAGTCTTAATGTCATTACACATCCTTTATGTATACAATTTTATGGATAAAATTATTTCGATAGTGAGTGATTTTACTGCTTTTGTTATGTTCAGTGGCTATCAGATTGAAAACTATATTTTGGGGATCTGGTTTTCTTATCAACTGGCAATGATAAATAAATAGACTTTTTTTTTTTTCTGCTTCAAAATTCAAGTCTGCAGTTGAATACCAAAAAAAAAAAAAAAAAAAAAAAAAAAAAAAAATCCCAATTTTCTTTCAGAGAATTTCAAATCCTTTACATGTAGTGGATGATCCCATCAGTCTTTGCCAGAGTGAGAAGTTCTCACTCTGTGAGATAACTGTGAAAAACTGGGAAGTAATATTAGAAAATAGATATGGTATTCTGGCCATTTTGTAGAAATGTTTTAGAAAGATTTTTATGACTAAGAAATCATAACGATCAGAGTAATACTTTCTTCAGTTGTCAAAGTTATCATCAGATCAAAGAAGTCCAAAAATTTATTCAGGGAGCAGAGGGATTTAATTCCATTCAGGAATGATATAACACTAAGATTTATCATTGTAAAAGTAATACAAATCATGTATAGAAAGAGAAAAATATGTAGTGACTATACATAACAACTCATTAATGTGCAATCCTTTTATGTTTTTCCCTTTCTATTTCTCCTGAAGTGCTGATTGATTTCCTTAAACCCATTTCTTGTTTTGTCCCTATAATTGCCAATGGCACATATATGAGGCAATTGGCCAAAATTAAAGGCAGTACAAAGTCACAGAAAACATGAGAACTAATTGACAATGATGAACACAGAGAATTTAACTGCATATAATTTGCATGAGACTGTGATACAGTATTATTATGTGATAAGAATTTTTCTAAAATATTATCTAAAAGCACATAATTATTTGATGTTGTAATCAGAACTAGTACTTATATTTTTACTATTATTCTTTCATCTTGTTCTATTCAACAGAGTACCAACAAAATTAAATTAAGTATTGTACCAAGTAAACTACTATAGTATTTTGTGTAAAAAATTTTCAAGGATTTCTACAATTAAGAATTTCTATAATAATTAGATACCACATATGTTGTAGCAATAAAATTTTTAGCAATAAGTTCAACGGTTATATGTATTAAAAACTTTAGTGGAAAAATGTCCAAGTTATTTCCATGGAAAGATATTTTCCTCAATTATCAGTAAGTTATTTTTTTATTTTGTATTCTCATTCTTTTATCTTAATTAATTTGATTACTTCAAGTTGTACCATTAAAAAAGAGGGAAAATTGGTCTGTTTGCAAATGCCAGTTGACAAACCACTAAGTACCAGTCTTCTAAATATGGTATTAAATGAATCATGATTATTGAAACTGAGTTTTGCTTGTCATTGCTAAATGTCAGGGAAAAAGATTTTCACCATCTCATTTGTCCAATGTCCCTTGCCAATGATTATTTAACCTTTGAATGCACTAGATTGTAATACCAAGAAAAATTTAATAATATTTAGAATGAAAAATGTATTTGCTGTGGTAACTCCCAAATTAAAAACTCAATTGTAGATTATATGGTCACCTGTAAATACTGTGTCATGACTGGAACCATTAATACATGAATCATTCAGAAATAGTGTTATAAATAATAGTTCATCTCAGTTTTTCAAAATTCGTATTTCATCCCTAAGTAATATGGAACAATAAACTAAAATACTTATATGCATTTAAGAGAAATTAAAGTATAAATGTTAATTGGCTGTGATTTTTTGCCTGAGTGAAAGCAAGCTTCATCATAGAAAAATGGAAAATTAGATGGATACTCCCTGGAGCTTCTATACATGGATATTTGCAAGAGCTGTAGAGGTTTATGTCATCTGTTTTAATGTGTATAGTTTAATTACCAAACATATATCTTTTGCTTTTTCTTCTTGAACATGTTTCACTTTTTATTTGTAAAGTAATTAGTGATGGCTTAATACAATGAAGTAAGTAAATATAAATAAAATTAATCAAGGAAATAAAAGGAATGATAGAATCAAATAAAAAACAGGGATAAAAAACAATATTATAGAGAAGGAAGTAGTTTACATTTATCTACAAGCAACTGGGCAAGAATTAGAAAAGAGGAAAAATGGAAGCCATTTAAAAGTATCTTGCAGATGGGGTGGCTTGCAAGATGGCCAAATAGGAACATCTTAGTCTACAGCTTTCAGTGAGATCAATGCAGAGGGCAGGTGATTTCTGCATTTCCAACTGAGGTACATGGCTCATCTCATTGGGACTGGTTAGACAGTGGGTGCAGCCCATGGAAGGTGAACCAAACCAGGGTGGTGTGTCACCTCTATGGGGAAGCACAAGGGGTCAGGGAACTCCCTCCCCTAGCCAAGGGAAGCCTTAAGGGACTGTGCCATGAGGAACGGTGCACTCCAGCCCAGATACTGTGCTTTTCCCAAGGTCTTCTCTGTCCTCAGACCAGGGGATTCCCTCGGGTGCCTATGCCACCAGGGTCCTGGGTTTTAAGCACAAAACTGGGTGGCTGTTTGGGCAGACACCAAGCCAACTGCAGGAGTTTTTTTTTTGTTTTCATACCCCAGTGGCGCCTGGAACCCCAGTGAGACAGAACCGTTCACTCCCCTGGAAAGGCGGCTGAAGCCAGGGAGCCAAATGATCTAGCTCAGTGGATCCCAGCCCCACAGAGCCCAGCAAGCTACAATCCACTAGCTTGAAATTCTCGCTGCCAGCACAGCAGGCTGAAATGGACCTGGAAGCTGGAGCTTGGTGTGGGGAGGGGCGTCCACCATTACTGAGGCTTGAGTAAGCTGTTTTCCCTTCACAGTGTAAACAAAGCCCCCAGGAAGTTTGAACTGAGCGGAGCCCACCACAGCTCTGCAAAGCCATTGTAGCCAGACTGCCTCTCTAGATTCCTCCTCTCTGGGCAGGGCATCTCTGAAAGAAAGGCAGCTGCCCTAGTCAGGGGCTTAAAGAGAAAACTCCCATCTCCCTGAGACAGAGCACCTGGGGGAAGGGGCGGCTGTATGTGCTGCTTCAGCAGACTTAAATGCTACCTCCTGCCAGCTCTGAAGAGAGCAGCAGATATCCCAGCACAGTGCTCTAGCTCTGCTAAGGGACAGACTGCCTCCTCAAATGGGTTCCTGACCCCTGTGCCTCCTGAGGGGAGACACCTCCCAGCAGGGGTTGACAGACACCTCATACAGGAGAGCTCTGGCCGGCATCTGGCGGGTACCCCTCTGGGATGAAGCTTCCAGAGGAAGGAACAGAAAGCAATCTTTGCTGTTCTGCAGCCTCCGCTGGTGGTACCCAGGCAAACAGGGTCTGGAGTGGACCTCCAGCAAACTCCAGGAGACCTGCAGCAGAGGGGGCTGACTGTTAGAAGGAAAACTAACAAACAGAAAAGAATAGCATCAACATCAACAAAAAGGACATCCATACAGAAACCCCATCCAAAGGTCACCAATATCAAAGACCAAAGGTACATAAATCCACAAAGATGAGGAAAAACCAGTGCAAAAAGGTTGAAAATTCCAAAATCCAAAATACCACTTCTCCTCCAAAGTATCACAATTCCTCACCAGCAAGGGAACAAAACTGGACGGAGAATGAGTTTGATGAATTGACAGAAGTAGGCTTCAGAAGGTGGGTAATAATGAACTCCTCCGAGCTAAAGGAGCATGTTCTAACCCAATGCTAGGAAGCTAAGAACCTTGAAAAAAAGGTTAAAGGAATTGCTAACTAGATAACCAGTTTAGAGAAGAACATAGATGACCTGATGGAGCTGAAAAACACAGTATGAGAACTTTTTGAAGCATACACAAGTATCAAAAGCTGAATTGACCAAGCAGAAGAAAGGATATCAGAGATTGAAGGTCAACTTACTGAAATAAGGTATGAAGACAAGATTAGAGAAAAAAGAATGAAAAGGAATGAGCAAAGCCTCCAAGAAATATGGAACTATGTGAAAAGACCAAACCTACGATTGATTGGTGTACCTGAAAGTGATGGGGAGAATGGAACCAAGTTGGAAAACACACTTCAAGATATTATTCAGGAGAACTTCCCCAACCTAACAAGACTGGCCAACATTCAAATTCAGGAAGTACAGAGAACATCAAGATACTCCTTAAGAAGAGCAACCCCAATACACATAATCATCAGATATTCCAAGGTGGAAACAGGGAAAAATGTTAAGGGCAGCCAGAAAGAAATGTCAGGTTAACTACCATGAGAAGCCCATTAGACTAAAAGCAGATCTCTCTGCAAAAACCCTATAAGCTAGAAGAGAGTGGGGGCCAATATTCACCATTCCTAAAGAAAATAATTTTCAACCCAGAATTTCATATCCAGCCAAACTAAGCTTCATAAGAGAAGGAGAAATAAAATCCTTTCCAGACAAGCAAACACTGAGGGATTTTGTTACCACCAGGTCTGCCTTACAAGAGCTCCTGAAGGCAGCATTAAATATAGATAGGAAAAACCGATACCAGCCACTGCAAAAGCACACCAAAATATAAGGACCAATGATACTATGAAGAAATTGCTTCAACTAATGTGCAAAACAATGAGCTAACATCATGATGACAGGATCAAATTCACATATAACAATATTAACCTTAAATGTAAATGGGCTAAATGCCCCAATTAAAATACACAGATTGCAAATTGGATAAAGAGTCAAGACCCATCGGTGTGCTGTATTCAGGAGACCCATCTCACATGCAAAGACAAACATAGGCTCAAAATAAAGGAATGGAGGAATATTTACCAACCAAATGACAGCAAAAAAAAAGCAGGGGTTGAAATCCTAGTCTCTGATAAAACAGACTTTAAACCAACAAAGATCAAAAGAGACAAAGAAGACCATTACATAATGGTAAAGGGATCAATTCAACAAGAAGAGCTAACTATCCTAAATATATATGCATCCAATACAGGAGCACCCATATTCATCAAGCAAATTCTTAGAGACCTACAAAGAGACTTAGACTACCACACAATAATAGTGGGAGACTTTAATGCCTCACTGTCAATATTAGACAGATCAACAAAACAGAAAATTAACAAGGATATTCAGGACTCAAACTCAGCTTTGGACCAAGTGGAACTAATAGACATCTACAGAACTCTCCGCCCCAAATCAACAGAATATAGATTCTTCTCAGCCCACATCACACTTATTCTAAAATTGACCACATAACTGGAAGTAAAACACTCCTTGGCAAATGCAAAATAACAGAAATCATAACAAACATTCTCTCAGACCAAACTGCAATCAAATTAAAACTCAGGATTAAGAAACTCCTTCAAAACTGCACAACTACATGGAAACTGAACAACCTGCTCCTGAATGACTACTGGGTAAATAATAAAATTAAGCCAGGAATAAATAAGTTCCTTGAAACCAATGAGAACAAAGACACAATGTACCAGAGTCTCTGGGACACAGCTAAAGCAGTGTTTAGAGGGAAATTTAAAGCACTAAATGTCCACAGGAGAAAGTGGGAAAGATCTAAACGATCTAAGATGAAAATGGCCATACAGCCCAAAGTAACATCACAATTAGAAGAACTAGAGAAACAAGCAAACAAATTCAAAAGCTAGCAGAAGACAAGAAATAACTAAGATCAGAGCACAACTGAAGGAGACAGAGGCACAAAAATTGCTTCAAAAAATCAGTGAATCCAGGAGCTGGGGTTTTTTAAAAAGATTAACAAAATAGATTGCTAGCCAGACTAATAAAGAAGAAAAGATGGAAGAATCAGATAGACACAATAAAAAATGATAAAGGGGATATCACCACTGGTTCCTCAGAAATATAAACTACCATCAGAGAATACTATAAACACCTCTATGCAAATAAACTGGAAAATCTAGAAGAAATGGATAAATTCCTGGACACATATACCCTCCCAAGACTAAACCAGGAAGAAGCCAAATCCCTGAATAGACCAATAACAAATTCTGAATTTCAGGCAGTAATTAATAGCCTAGCAACCAAAAAATGCCCAGGACCAGATGGATTCACAGCCGAATTCTACCAGAGGTACAAAGAGGAGCTGGTACCATTCCTTCTGAAACTATTCCAAAAAATATAAAAAGAGGGACTCCTACCTAACTCATTTTATGAGACCAGCATTATCCTGATAGCAAAACCTGGCAGAGACACAACAAAAAAAGAAAATTTCAGGCCAATATCTCCAATGAACATCGATGTGAAAATCCTCAATAAAATACTGGCAAACTGAATCCAGCAGCACATCAAAAAGCTTATCCACCATGATCAAGTTGGCTTTATCCCTGTGATTCAAGGCTGATTCAAGATACACAAAACAATAAACATAATCCATCACATAAACAGAACCAATGACAAAAACCACATGATTATCTCAATGCATGCAGAAAAGCCCTTCGACAAAATTTAACACCACTTCATGGTAAAAACTCTCAAGAAACTAGGTATTGATGGAATGTATCCCAAAATAATAAGAGCTATTTATGAAAAACCCACAGCCAATATCATACTGAATGGACAAAAGCTGGAAGCATTCCCTTTGAAAACCAACACAAGACAAGGATGCCATCTCTCACCACTCCTATTCAACATAGTATTGGAAGTTCTGGCCAGGGCAAGCGGGCAAGAGAAAGAAATAAAGCGTTTTCAAATAGGAAGAGAGGAAGTCAAACTGTCTCTGTTTGCAGATGACATGATAGTATACTTAGAAAATCCCATTGTCTCAGCCCAAAATCTCCTTAAGCTGATAAGCAACTTCAGCAAAGTCTCAGGATACAAAATCAATGTGCAGAAATTACAAGCATTCCTATACACCAATAATAGACAAACAGAGAGCCAAATCATGAGTGAACTCCCATTCACCATTGCCACAAAGGGAATAAAATACCTAGGAATCCAACTTAGAAGGGATGTGAAGGACCTCTTCTAGGAGAACTACAAGCCACTGCTCAAGGAAATAAGAGAGGACACAAACAAATGAAAAAACATTCCATTCTGATGGATAGGAGGAATCAATATCATGAAAATGGCCATACTGCCCAAGGTAATTTATAGATTCAGTGCTATCCCCATCAAGCTACCATTGACTTTCTTCACAGAATTAGAAAAAAATCCTTTAAATTTCGTATGGAACCAAAAAAGAGCCTGTATAGCCAAGACAATCCTAAGCAAAAAGAACAAAGCTGGAGGCATCATGCTACTTGACTTCAAACTATACTAAAAGGCTACAGTAACCAAAACAGCATGGCACTATACCAAAACAGATATACAGACCAATGGAACAGAACAGAGGCCTCAGAAATAATGCTACACATCTACAACCATTTGATCTTTGACAAACCTGACAAAAACAAGCAATGGGGAAAGGATTCCCTATTTAATAAATGGTGTTGGGAAAACTGGCTAGCCATATGCAGAAAACTGAAACAGAACCCCTTCCTTACACCTTATACAAAAATTAACTCAAGATTGATTAAAGACTTACATGTAAAACCTAAAGCCATAAAACCTCTAGAAGAAAACCTAGGCAATACTATTCAGGACATAGGCATGGGCAAAGACTTCATGACTAAAACTCCAAAAGCAATGGCAACAAAAGCCAAAATTGACAAATTGGATCTCATTAAACCAAAGAGCTTCTGCACAGCAGAAGAAACTATCATCAGAGTGATCAGGCAACCTACAGAATGGGAGAAAACTTTTACAATCTATCCATCTGACAAAGGGCTAATATCCAGAATCTACAAGGAACTTAAACAAATTTACAAGGAAAAAACAAACAACCCCATCAAAAACTGGGCAAGGTATATGAGTAGACACTTCTCAAAAGAAGACATTTATGGAGCCAACAAACATGAAAAAAAGGTCATCATCACTGGTCATTAGGGAAATGCAAATCAAAACCACAATGAGATAGCATCTCATGTCAGTTAGAATGGCGATCATTAAAAAATCAGAAAACAACAGATGCTGGAGAGGATGTGGAGAAACAGGAACACTTTTACACTGTTGGTGGGAGTGTAGATTAGTTAAACCATTGTGAAAGACAGTATGGCAATTCCTCACGAATCTAGAACTAGAAATACCATTTGACCCAGCAATCTTATTACTGGGTATATACCCAAAGGATTATAAATCATTCTACTATAAAGACCCATGCACACATATAGTTATTGCAGCACTGTTCACAATAGCAAAGACTTGAAACCAACCCAAATGCCTATCAATGATAAACTGGATAAATAATATGTGGCACCTATACACCATGGAATACTATGCAGGCATAAAAAGGATGATTTCATGTCCTTGGCAGGGACATGGATGAAGCTGGAAATCGTCATTCTCAGCAAACTAACACAGGAACAGAAAACCAAACACTGCATGTTCTCACTCGTAAGTGGGAGTTGAACAGTGAGAACACATGGACACAGGGAGGGGAACATCATACACTGGGGCCTGTTGGGGAGTCCAGGACTGGGGAGGGTTAACATTAGGAGAAATATCTAATGTAGATGATGGGTTGATAGGTGCAGCGAACCACCATGGCATGTGTATAACTGTGTCCGGAATTGGTGGGTTCCTGGTCTCACTGACTTCAAGAATGAAGCCGCGGACCCTCGCGGTGAGTGTTACAGCTCTTAAGGTGGCGCGTCTGCAAGTTGTTCCTTCTGATGTTCGCATGTGTTCGGAGTTTCTTCCTTCTAGTGAGTTCGTAGTCTCGCTGGCTCAGGAGTGAAGCTGCAGACCTTCATGGTGAGTGTTACAGCTCTTAAGGCAGCGCGTCTGGAGTTGTCGGTTCCTCCTGGTGGGCTCGTGGTCTCGCTGGGTTCAGGAGTGAAGCTGCAGATCTTCGCGGTGAGTGTTACAGCTCATAAAAGCAGCGTGGACCCAAAGAGTGAGCAGTAGCAAGATTTATTGCAAAGAGCGAAAGAACAAAGCTTCCACAGTGTGGAAGGGGACCCAAGCGGGTTGCCACTGCTGGCTCGGGCAGCCTGCTTTTATTCTCTTATCTGGCCCCACCCACATCCTGCTGATTGGTAGAGCCAAGTGGCCTGTTTTGACAGGGCGCTGATTGGTGTGTTTACAATCCCTGAGCTAGATACAAAGGTTCTCCATGTCCCCATCAGATTAGTTAGATACAGAGTTTCCACAGACAGTTTCTCTAAGGCCCCACCAGAGCAGCTAGATACAGAGTATCGATTGGTGCACTCACAAACCTTGAGCTAAACACAGGGTGCTGATTGGTGTGTTTATAAACCTTGAGCTAGATACAGAGTGCCGATTGGTGTGGTTACAATCCCTGAGCTAGATATAAAGACTCTCCACGTAGACTCAGGAGCCCAACTGGCTTCACCTAGTGGATCCCGCACCAGGGCTGCAGGTGGAGCTGCCTGCCAGTCCCGCGCCATGCGCTCGCACTCCTCAGCCCTTGGGTGGTCCATGGGACTGGGTGCCATGGAGCAGGGGGCGGTGCTCGTCGTGGAGGCTCGGGCTGCACAGGAACCCACGGAGGTGGGGGAAGGCTTAGGCATGGCAGGCTGCCACACGGGAAGGCAGCTAAGGCCCGGTGAGAAATCGAGTGCAGCGCGGGTGGGCTGGTACTGCTGGGGGACCCAGTATACCCTCCGCAGCCGCTGGCCCGGGTGCTAAGTCCCTCATTGCCCGGGGCTGGCAGGGCCGGCTGGCTGCTCCCAGTGCGGGGCCCGCCAAGCTCACACCCACCGGAACTCCAGCTGGCCCGCAAGTGCCGCATGCAATCCCGGTTCCCGCTCGCGCCTCTCCCTCCACGCTTTTCTGCAAGCTGAGGGAGTGGGCTCCGGCCTTGGCCAGCCCAGAAAGGGGCTCCCACAGTGCCCCGGTGGGCTGAAGGGCTCCTCAAGTGCTGCCAAAGTGGTAGCCCAGGCAGAGGAGGCACCAAGAGCGAGCGAGGGCTGTGAAGACTGCCAGCATGCTGTCACCTCTCATAACCATGTAACAAACCTGCACATTCTGCACATGTATCTCAGAACTTAAAGTATTAAAAAAAATTTTTCTGACACATTGTAAAGGTGATTGCTATTGGTAGAACTAACCAATAGTTAGTTCTTAATGCATAAAACTTAATGCATAAAACAATAGACTCTGGCGATATGGTGGTTGTATATCTTCATTATGGAAAATGTCTTTAAGACTGACCCTACACTGAGATGTAAAACAATGTATTAGTCATACTTGTGATCTTTTCTAGCGCATTGTACAAAAGAAGTAGAAGAAATGTGCTGCCGGTTATGAAAAATTAGTCTAAATGATTCCTACTCTTTTTTTTCAAAAAGGAAACAATATTAACTGTACAATTTATTATATTGTCCTTCTATATGCAGGACATTGCTCATGATAATAGGATAAAAGAGAATATTAAAGTCATCATTGTCTTTAAGAATTATCAGGGATTTTAGGTAAAATATAAATATGATTCAGTGCTACAGGCAGATAGCAAACATGCCCTCTGTATTCCTGTACTTTGCGGTGGTAGGTGCAGGTCCACCCATCAAGAAATGGAGTTTATTTTTCTCTCTTTGGAAGTTTGGCTGAGTTTGTGAATAGCCTATTCTCTTGAGACCTTTCTCAGCTCCATTTAAACATCAAGTCAAGGTTAGTTGGTTGCAGGTTGAGATATTTTTATGGAGGAAAGCAGAGTAAGCATTTTGTCTCAGCCAAGCCTTAGAGATGCGAGAGCCCAGCCAAAATCAGCAACCTGATTCACAGTTGAAAACATATTCATGAGCAATTCTATTTGAAACCAGCTGAGCTTGGACCATAACATAACTGTCCAGTTGACCCACAACATCATGAGCTGGTTGTGATGAATGTAATGAAAGGCTGGTTTTCTAAGCTGCTAAGTTTTGGCAGTGATTTTTAATGCAGCAAATGATAACAGATAAAATGATAGGGAGGGTGTTTAGGACTTACCAGATTCCTTCTCTAAAAAGGTTTTGCTTAACTGAGTTTAATTTTAAACTAAAGCCAGGTGCGGTGGCTCACACCTGTAATCCAGCACTTTGGGAAGCCGAGCCAAGCAGATCACTTGAGCTCAGCAGTTTGAGACCAGACTGGGCAGCATAGTGAGAACCTGTTTCTACAAAAAAAATTAAAAAAAAATTTGTCAAGTGTGGTGGGGTGTGCCTGTAGTCCCAGCTACCTGGGGGGCTGAAGCAGGAAAACTGCTTGTATCTGGGACGTGGAAGTTGCAGTGAAGTGAGCCGAGATCATGCCACTGCGCTTCAGCCTGGGTGACAGAGTGAGTGAAAAAAAATAAATAAATAAACTAAGCTTTTTGCGGTCAAAATTGTGTTTACAGAATGAAAATAATTTTCCATTCTTAACTTAAAAAACTAGCAAAAACAAATATTTCATATATTAGTGTTTTGCCTTGTTCTTGTTTGAGCCTTTGGTAAAATAAAATATGATAGTGTTTTGCCTTGTACTTGTTTCAGCCTTTAGTAAAATAAAATATGATAGGTTATCAGATCAGGGAATAAGCATGGTTTCAGAAGACAATCCTTCTTTTTATTATATGACTTCTAAAAGATTTCAGCCAATAGCTATAAGAACTCAGGAGAATCAAAACAAACAAAACAAAATTAATATTAAACTCTGCACTCTGATGCACATAGCATTCTTTGCTAATTACTTAGCATAATCTTTCACAAGTAAGGATACACATTTTAAAGATTAAGTCTCCAAATCATACAAGAAGGCTTAAAAATACCAGGTGAGTCCATTTTAGCAGATGCAGAAATCAAATGATCATTTTTGTTTTATTCACTTTCTGGCCCTGGAGAATTCCCAGTGTTTTCTGAAATAAATGATGCCAGCTACTGTACAATATGGGAGTACAACCGCTCCTTACCTCCTGTCTTGGTCATTATGACAACAGCTCTGTGACATTCACTTTATGCCTTGCTTCGTATCAAAGGCCTCAAAGAAGATTGTAGGTCAGGAGGACAGAAAGTTTTATTGTTGACTTCTCACAAACTTCTAAGGAAAATGGTTACTGCCATATTTTGTAACTTTTAAAATACATCTATTTTATTGGTTAAATATGAGTTAAATTAAGTAAATAACAACATTTTATATAATAGAAGGTCATGGTATTAAAACTGTATTTTGAATAATTTTAATGAAATGAAATTAGAATTATTTTGGAAAGTGAGAAAGATACTGAATTGGCCGGGCGCGGTGGCTCACGCCTGTAATCCCAGCACTTTGGGAGGCCGAGGAGGGCAGATCACGAGGTCAGGAGATAGAGACCATCCTGACTAACACGGTGAAACCCCATCTCTACTAAAACTACAAAAAATTAACCGGGTGTGGTGGCGGGCACCTGTAGACCCAGCTACTCGGGAGGCTGAGGCAGGAGAATGGCACGAACCCAGCAGGTGGAGCTTGCAGTGGGCTGAGATCACGCCACTGCACTCCAGCCTGGGCGGCAGAGCGAGACTCCGTCTCAAAAAAAAAAAAAAAGAAAAAAGAAAGATACTGAATTATACATAGTATCGTTATGTATAGTATAATTCAATATGGGTAAAATACCTCTCTGTATACATTTATAGGTATATCCAGGGATACCCTTGTAAAGTGAACATATTCCTCACAAAAAACTGAAAATATTTCAAAATGTTGATAGACATTATTTTTTCATGTTGGGGTCATAGATGATCAAAAAATACTTTCACCTATACTCTTAAATTTTTATAGTTTCCTTAAACTCAACTGAAACGAAAGCTGCCCCTTATTAAAAACATTAGAGTTGGGTAAAACATAACTTTATATTCCTCTGACAGTCTGTCCTCTTTCCTTAAGCTTGCATATGAGTAAATTGTTTGCTCTCTCCATTAATATATATTACTGACCTGCCTTTGTTCCTTCTCTTTTCTTTACTTAGATCATGTTTTCTGTACTTTATCCTTCCAAATTCCACTTCTCTTTCAAGATTCATTCTAGTCACCGTTTTTGTTTCCTTGTATTTATTTGTTGTTAGTCTGCTTGTCCTTCTTCTAGGTGGAACTAAGTATATCCAGGAACCCATATCGAGTGGTTTATAATACTCATCAAATTGTACTGAAAATGCTTGCTAATGTTTCTGTCCCTACCAATAAACTGTAAGCATCTCAAAGGAAGCGATCAGGTGAGTCACATTTACATAATCAAAACCTAGCATAATGCCATGGTCATAATATCTATTCAAATAATAATAATAATAGTATTATTCATTCTTTCATGTATTCATCTACTCAACAAGTTTTATTTGAATTACGTAGTACTCTGTATCAATACCAGAGCTAGATAATGGTGATATAAAAAAATTAGGGAATTTCTATACAACTCCTGCTGTAACACAGATGTTGGAGGTGGAAACGAAAGGAATTTGAAAAAAATATAATTGGAAATGACGGTGGCTTTCTTGGGAATGATACTTCTGAATCAACATAGAAACTTAACAGAGGTTTTGATATCTTCCAGAAAAAAATTCACTATATGTTATGTGAAGTTTATATTTACACCCTATTATACAGGGTGAATTCTAACCTTTTGGATGATGTAAAGCTGGAGCATTCAGCGCTGAATTGCCAAGGTTTTGCCTGGAGCTAAAGATTTTGGGGATAAGAACACAGTTGGGAAATATCTAGACCTAATCTTAGAAGTTTGTCCACCATAAAAATAAATATATATAGTCATAGATTTTTTTTGTGAAATTTTTGACTCATGCTGAAAAAATTGCCTGTCACTGCTTGGCAGTCCTGTTCTGTAAGTGAACAATAGTCGTTAAGGAAAAGCGGCATTTTGAGTTAAACACAATTCCTATACCCGAGGACAAGCCCTCAGTGTCCAGAAGCATTGATAAGTGATAGAATCAATAACTTCTTGATATCCTGGAAATTTTTCTCATGTGTGCAAATCCAATTTTCTGGAATGTATTTGTTGGTGATGGGGAGCAAACAAAACAAAACAACAATATGGAGAAATCTCAGGAAGGTATACATCTCCTGAATTGCAGCTATGCAGGAGATTGCATGTACCATATCCAGAGTGCAACAATCACATGATAATGTCTGATGAAGTAAATGATACTCTCTATACTTCTGCAATTGCATTGAATCTATCAGCCTTGTCAATTTCTCTCTTTTTCTGCCGTTTTCTCTCTGTACTGTTGCCAAACAGGTGTTTTTTTGTTTGTTTGTTTGTTTGTTTGTTTTCAGTTCTTGGAGTGAGCTGTGCTCCTTCTCTACCACAATGTCTTTGCATATGCCCTTTCCTGTGTTTAGAATGTTTATCTCCTCTGAATTTTCATCAAGTTAGTTTTTATTCATCCATCAGGTGTTGATTAAAATAATATTTCCTAAAGAATAATTTCGTCAAGGCTATGTGTAACTGTAACCACCTTTCCATGGTTTCTATGAGATCAACTTTTTTAGATTCCTCATACAAGTGAGATCATACAATATTTGTCTTTCTTTACCTGGCTTATTTCACTTAGCATAATGTCCTCTAATACCATTCATGTCGCAAATGACAGAATTTTATTCTTTTTTAAGTCTGATAGTATCCCATTATGCATATGTATGACATTTTCTTTATCCATTCATTCATTGATGGACACTTAATTTGCCTTCTTATCTTGGTGATTGTGAATAAATATTTTCTATTTCAAAATTACTAAAATAATACATTTTTATTGTTTTCATCACAAAAAAGGTAAATTCATGAGTTGACTAATATGTTAATAAGCCTGTCTTTTCACAATGTATACATAGATCAAAACATCACATTATGTCCCATAAATATATAATTATTGTCAATTAAAAATAAAGTTTTAAAAATGTTCATTGAAGCTATCAACAAATGATTGCAGTTACTCCATGGATGTAAGGATTGAAGGCTTTCTTACGAGTGCATCCTATGTTTCTAATTCAGATCATAAGGAATGTCTTTAAAGTAAGGCATCACTCATGGACTTGTAGAATACCCAGAGCTACATGAACCATTGTTGTTGGTTAAGGGAGAAAGAAGTTTGAATGAACTGGAGAGTAGCCTGTATGTGTCTAAGCTAACTGTAGCAGTATTATAATCAAGTATAGCTAAATTAGTAAGGTCACATTTAACAAAACATTAGCATCCCAGTAAGAAAAAATGAATTGATTAGCTTCAGTCATGATTAGAGTTACTATTTTAGTAATTTATAATGTATTTGCCATCATTAAGGTCATACTTTGGTGGTAAACATATTTCTTCCAGTTTTTCTTCTAGTTCAAGTTGTGCATTTTCACACTCAAATGTGAAGTTGATGAATCCAGGGACAGAGATACTTTTCATCTACTAGAAGTTTGAAAAAATAAATCAATAGCTCTGGTAGTGGAATGCTTCTGATGTAATGCATGCTTTGGACATCCATTTCCAATTCTGTAAATCTGTTTCTTTCCCTGAGGCTCCTGGTCCCTTTCCTTGCAGTAATAACTAGAGTCTTATTTATAAAAAATCCACAGTGTATACTTATAAAACTCATCCAGCAGTTTCAACTCTGTGATTAGTGCACCACAAATATGCAGTTCTGGAGTATCAAATAGTCAAACGTAAGCATGTATTTAGGGCATCATCATAGCAGCTGATAATTTACATGTGACAAGCATCAGGTTTATTATCAAAACTTTTTGGACATGTTTAGACTTATTCTAAGGTTATTATTTTCTTTCATGTATGTTTAATGGGAGACAATTTAATATGTTTAATGCTTACGACTTTGAATTCCTTTTTATAGACTTGCAAATATGCCAAGTAATGTTATCTTCCCTGTACTCATTCTCACATTATTTCTTCTTTGAATAATGCCTTTCCTCACATATGCTCTCACTGAAATCTAATAATCTTTAAAGATTAAGTTAATTCCTTACTCCAGCAATTTCTAAGTCATACTTAATAGGTAAGAAGTTCTGTATGCCAAAAGCCTTTTATTGTTTAAATATTTATTTTGAGAATTAAAACTTAAAATCATAAATTTTATTTTGTGTAATAATGATTAGTACATATGTCTAAACACCTTTATAAGATTACAAAAACAAAATTTCTGTTTCAAAATCAACCATACACTTTTATGAGAGAGAGCTTAGAACTCACATTCTATATCTGATTAAGTTCAGGTTTACATAATTTAACTGTTAGGACATCAACAGCCAAAAAGCTGGTGGAGTCAGAAATAGCAATTATTTTTCCTGTCTTTTGATTTTGTATTCTTTACCAAATTGTCTTGCACAGTAATTAGCATATGGTTAATATTCAATACATTATTATTGAATTTAAATATTTAACAATTTTGCATAACTCAAGACAATTCATAAATAATCTTGAGAAAATATATTCAAATGCAGTTTTATTTTCTATCAATATGCACACATCCAGTTAGCATTGGGTTATGCTGTATTCTGCTGACTCAATTTTTCACTCAGGTTCATGTCTTTGTTCCACTTGCACATATCTGAACATACACAACCTGGTG
Source organism: Pongo pygmaeus (assembly GCF_028885625.2). Classification (NCBI taxonomy): domain Eukaryota; kingdom Metazoa; phylum Chordata; class Mammalia; order Primates; family Hominidae; genus Pongo; species Pongo pygmaeus. The sequence continues at coordinate 92,539,852 of NC_072384.2, forward strand.
GACACTCTATGCTGGGTAGACACTACTACAATGAAACATGAATAAAACATATACTCTGTCCCGTTGGCAAGAGCTTTCTATCCTCTTGTGTGAGTAGCACAGACATTAAAAACTATATTTTAATTCCTGCTAAATATAGTACTGCAATCTCACTAGTTAGTGTTATTTTAATTCTATTATGAGGTATCATTGAGGTTTCATCACAACAGGATCCTATAATTCTCTCAGGAAATAGGATCTCTGCTTTGGTGGAGCTTTAATTTTAGTGAATACCATGTAACATGTGACCCAACCCTTTGTGCAAATGTCTTCATTCAAATATTGACTTGGCATAGGACAAACCTCTGAATAATGACTTACAGTGGAATTCCAATTATGTAAGTTTAATACGTTATAAAGAACATAGTGGACTTTTTCTTAAGAAATTTAATTTTGTTATTTTCAAATAGAATAAGTGTTCTAGAATGTTAATCCCAAGACAGAAAAAGATAGCATCATCAACTTGTCTTCAGTCATTTGTTTTAAATGCAATTTTGCCCTGTTTTATGAGAACAGGTATTACTGTATTGCTTAGTGACATTTCCCAGGAATTGCAATGTCGTATCTATCGTTGCCTATCTTTGAGAGAAAAAAGAACTAGAATCTTATGTATATCAACATAATTAATCAGATAAACACTTAAGAGAAATATGTATCATTTCAATACTGATTTCTCTCTCTTCTCTAGACACAAACATACACACACAAAGTCACTAACTAAACTTATTTTGGAAAATCCAAAAGAGCCAACATTTCTACTTGAATTGAACCAAAACATCTTCTCATAGCCAAAGAGTTGAGTAACTTTCAGATAATATGTTATACAAAATTTATCAGAATAAATTCTTGGAAATCTCATGGTAACCCATGTAATCCTTCCCCAGACCACTTTTAGTGTGTAAACCAAAAGTTAAGAACTGTCCATCTTAAGGTATGTTTCATATTGATATACACAGTAAACTTTATTCACATTGAAAATCAAAATATTCAACATGAAAATCCATATTGCAAAATTCCATTGGCAAATCAGAAAACATAACTACAATGGATGCATGTTTTTGCAATGTAACAACTGCTTCCCTTGAGAAAAGAAGTTATTTTTCCAGTTTCTTCCCACAACTATCTATTGTGTTGATTCCGAGGCCAAGAGACAAATACCATGGTTCTCTCTTATATCTGGATGGATTCATTCATTTATGTCTTTTCTTTGGCCCTTTAGGCATTTGAGGTATGGCCATTATCTTGGAAACTTTTAGGATGTCACTAAAGACTTTAGAAAATAGAACATCTTCCCATCACAGTTTTCCCATATTCTACTGCTTTTTTCTTTTTAGACAAAGTGTCTACCACTTTTCTTCTTGAAATTTTCTAGGATTACTTATATTATTACCATTTTCTGAACTTCTATTTTTATTCTGTAGACAAGATTCCAAAAATTATCGTGGATTTTTTCCAATGTCTTATGATTTCACATGTAGCTTTAAGAATATCAGAAACTTAGGTTCCTAAGCATTTTCTTTTACTGCCAAGAGTTCCATATTTTAAATATATTTCTCTGATTTCATTCTTATTTTCTCTAAATATAATGAATTGAAAATCATGTTTCTGAAGGTATTGAGATTTAGTTACTGTTTTGCCAAAGGGTTTTGATGATGAACAAGATTATTTAAGTAACATATTACTGTGAAAGTCAGAGCAAGAACAAAATTTGCTAAATAAAGGTTTTCACTCTGTTTTGCCTCCAGGGTTGTGTTGCACAGCATATAATATGTTGATACATTATCTGATAAAATAGCTGCTTGCAATGATACAAATTAATAGAAGAGATTTATCATTTTTATCAAGTAATAGAAACAAGTACCCTCCTAGGAAATAGGACTTATCTCTGAATTAAAGCAATTAAAATCATGCCACTGAACCTCACAACCTTAGTCTTGTGAGGTTATTTAAAATTGCTTCTGGTCATATGAAATACATTTTTAATGAGTAACATAGAGGGATGGGAGTACTGAAGGATATAAAGACTCCATGGTAAGCATCATTTTGAATCCCTTGTAAAGTATATGTCACATCAAACTTAATCCTATTATACACTTTTGATACAAGAGTTATACTTCCACTGTTGTGATTTTATGAAGTTGGGGTTTTTGGTATTCCAAGAATAATGGGAAATTTCTTTTGTTTCATGGTTTACTATTGATATATAGTTCTCTTTTAAATGCATGGGTGCATTTTAATATGTAAGGTGTATATACAGGTTGCCTTTACATACTTAGAATGTATAATTATACGTATTTTTAGAAGCACATTATCGACACATTTCACAAAAAAATTTACAACTTGTCCAGTGACTAAGGACGTTATGCAATTATTCCAGTTATCCTGTTGGCATTCTGAACTGTAAACATATTGTTCAAAATATTTAGATTAGGAAATAGGGTTTAAAACAGCATGAAGATGGGCATTTTTGGTTCAATTTTTCATAAAAATATTAGAATCATATATTCACTAAATTATAGAGATAAAAGTAACATGAAAGTCACAATATAATTTTAACATAAACATTTTACACCCATAGTAGTACAAAATTTTTTCATATCATTGGGCAAATGTCATTGGTCTCAATTAACCAGACACAGTTGACCCATGAACAATAGCAGTTTCAACTGTGCTGGTCCACTTACACAGCCGTGATTTTTTAGCCAAAAGCCATCCAAAAATATAGTATTTGCGGAATGCAAACCTGCATGTACAGAGGGCCATCTTTCCTCCATGCAGGCTTCCAAGGCTGATGCAGAATTTGAGTATGTGCAGACTTAGGTATATATGGGGGATGAGTATATGTGCGCAGATTTGGGTATGTGTGGGGGATCTTTGAAACAACCCCAAGTGTATACCAATAGATAACTATAATACTATTTATACTCTTTATTTGTATTGTCATGACCAACTATTTTGGAGAAAGAACTTGCATTATATAATATTGGAAATAGGTTTTTTTTGGAACTCAGACCAGCATAAAACTGGAAAACATGTTAAATGAATAATTGTATAGCATATCCCACTCCTTGGATTCCTACCAGGAGGTCTTTGAAAAGGTGAGGTAAATACGGCCAAGAGGTAAAGTTAGAAACACGTTTTTAAAATCAGTTTCTTGATTTGATATTAAATGGTAGAGAATTTAAACTTCAGGCAATAAAAGAATATGAATGATCTTTCAAAACATTATTTCAATAGTTGTCATCATTGTCTATAGTGTGTAGGTTATTTTCTCTATATATTTTAAACACCTTTAGAGAAACCTGTTGTGTATTTGTTGTAACAAGTCAAAGAGACAATTTTCACTTTTCTCTAGATAATTAAAATTGTCGCAGCCTAGGTCTAATAATGCTTTCACTATTTATCTTTAGTTTTTTTCTTATATGTTTGTTTAAATTAGATTTAAAACGTATGATAAAAGCATTCCACATAGTCACTTCTCTAAGAAAAAAACTACATTTAAAACAAATTTCAAGGCCAGGCACAGTGGCTCATGCCTGTAATCCCAGCACTTTGGGAGGCTGAGGTGGGTGGATTACAAGGTCAGGCATTCGAGATCAGCCTGGCCAATGTAGTGAAACCCCTGCCTCTACTAAAAATACACAAAATTAGCCAGGCGTGGCGGCAGGCACCTCTAATCCCAGTTACTCAGGAGGCTGAGGCAGGAGAATCGCTTGAACCCAGGAGGCAGAGGTTGCAGTGAGCCGAGATCACACCACTGCACTCCAGCCTGGGTGACAGAATGAGACTCCGTCTTAAAAAAAAAAAAAAATCAAAACCACATTATTATTTCAGGTGAACAAATTTAGATGTTTGATTTTCTCTAGACTATCTGCTTCTGTGCAACGCTTCCCCACCCCATGTTCTTACCCCACACCTTGCCTTAAGTGCACATTCAGTTTATAATTTAAATATTTGACGGTACCTTCCAAGACATAAAATATTGCTCTCTTTTCCCTGCTCTGGATTTTCATATACCATAATTGTCAATGATCTCAATTAACCAGACGTATAGGAATAATATCACAACTGTGAAAGTTAAAAGTACATGAAATTCTAAACAGCTGTTTTAATCATGTCTGATTACAGAACTTTTGAAATAAATTTTGAGTTATAACTTAAAACCCAGAGAAAATTTATATTATGATTAAAAGTTATTACAAATCACACCATAATTTATTTCAAAGCATGTGAATTCTAGATATTCATGTTAGAATTTCATTTGTATTGTCAAGGAAAATGACATGCACTTGCAGAAAAAAAAAAAAAACAACGTTGACAACAGAGATCATGATAACCTAGGCTCACCTGAAATGTTCCATTACAATAAGAAATTATTAATCTGAAAACTCCCACATATTGGCATATTGAAAGCTATCGCTATTTTTGTTTATTTGAATAATTTCCAATTTTTATTTCTTGTATAATGGTATTTTACTATTTTCTTTTTGGTTACATCCATAAGTTTAGAAAATTATGTTCTCTCTGAGATATAGAATTTTCATTTTGTATAAAATATCAAGAAAAATGATCTACTTTAACATAAACTCTAATGTAAGGAGTTAAAAATTATATCCATTGGCTTCTGAAAAGACCATGAGCTACCTTTCTTGATCTAGATAATCATTTCTTTTCAAGTAGTTGCACACGTTTTGTAAGAAGGGAAAAAAGAGATAAAACTAGCATATTCGAAGAGTTAAGAACAGAAATTCTAGCTTCATTTGTGTTTGGTCTCTAAGAAAGATGGCATGTGTGAAGAGGTGGGTTGCCCCTCCACACCTGTGGGTTTTTCTCGTTAGGTGGAACGAGAGACTTGCAAAAGAAAGATACACAGAGACAAAGTATAGAGAAAGAAAAAGGGGGCCCAGGGGACCGGTGTTCAGCATACAGAGGATCTTGCTGGCCTCTGAGTTCCTTTAGTATTTATTGATCATTATTGGGTGTTTCTCGGAGAGGGGGATGTGGCAGGGTCATAGGATAATACTGGAGAGAAGGTCAGCAGGTAAACACGTGAACAAAGGTCTCTGCATCATAAACAAGGTAAAGAATTAAGTGCTGTGCTTTAGATATGCATACACATAAACATCTCAATGCCTTAAAGAGCAGTATTGCTGCCCGCATGTCCCACCTCCAGCCCTAAGGCGGTTTTCCCCTATCTCAGTAGATGGAATATACACTCCGGTTTTACACCAAGACATTCCATTGCCCAGGGACGGGCAGGAGACAGACGCCTTCCTTCTTCTTGTCTCAACTGCAAAGAGGTGTTCCTTCCTCTTTTACTGATCCTCCTCAGCACAGACCCTTTACGGGTGTTGGGCTGGGGGATGGTCAGGTCTTTCCCTTCCCACGAGGCCATATTTCAGACTATCACATGGGGAGAAACCTTGGACAATACCTGGCTTTCCTAGGCAGAGGTCCCTGCGGCCTTCCGCAGTGTTTTGTGTCCCTGGGTACTTGAGACTAGGGAGTGGTGATGAGTCTTAATGAGCATGCTGCCTTCAAGCACATCTTGCACAGCCCTTAATCCATTTAACCCAGAGTTGACACAGCACATGTTTCAGGGAGCATAGGGTTGGGGGTAAGGTTACAGATTAACAGCAACTCAATGCAGAAGAATTTTTCTTAGTACAGAACAAAATGGAGTCTCCTATATCTACTTCTTTCTACACAGACACAGTAACAATCTGATCTCTCTTTTCCCCACACATGTGCTTATAAAAAATAGCAAGAGAATTGCACTCATGCTAAGTATATTCTATCCTTTATGTACTTTGCTTACTCACTATTTCTCTAACACATATTTATATATGTATTGTATGCTACATTTGACTTTTTCTTAAAAATAAAGTAAATTAATTTAGAGCAACCAATTTCATAAAGTTAGCTGTTATTTCATGTTCACCTTAAATCAAAAAATAATTATATATGAACATTCAGAGGAAAATAATATACGGCCAACTTTTCCTACATCAGTTACAAATGGGGTCAATAAAAAAATCACAATTTTCAACACGAAGGTATTATTACCTGTAATTTATCATAAATATATCATATATATTATATTCAACATATATATGAAAAGTGTATATATTCAACAAAAGATATGCATATATTTGTTGAATCTTCTCATTCACATATTGCCAAATTTGGAATTTTAGAAAGATAAAAGAAATAAAACGCTTTGCTTTATTGTTGTTCAATTGTGCGCGAAGGTATACCTCATGTACAATTATGACATAAAGATACTAGATCAATCATTTCCAAATATAAATCAGTTATTAAGTCACTGACATGGATTACTAAACATACATTTTGAACATTTAGCATATAAACAGTAGTTTCTTTTTTCAATTCACCTCAACATGTTTCCTGTGGATGGAAGAGGTTCCTATCATAAATCACTTATCTAATAACTTAATTGACTTTACACTGTTGTGTTTGGGGCTAAAAAAATCAGACATATTGTAAGGGCTAATGACACTTTGTAAGCTTTCTAATTGTGATAGCATGATAATTAGAAAGAACCTGATGCTGTTTCTTTCAATATTTGTTACTGATTGAATCTCCTACCAAAAAACAACCTCCACATACACAGGTACTGTTCCTTCCATATTCATCCCCCTGGCCTGAACAATTTCTTGAACACAGTAGATAATCAATAAATGTCTTCTAAATTGAATCAATTAAAATAATTTTAAAGGCAGTCACAATATCTTTTTAAAATGTAAGTAGGAAATTTTCTAGTATGCAGTTTTGTGTTACATAAAATTCCCATTCACAAAACTGATACATGTCAATAAAAACATTTCAATGATAAAAATTATTATGCATTTTATTCTTTTTGTGATGAAAATAGAAAGCAGTGCTCTGACTTGGTAATCCTATAGGGATGACATGATTAAATATATTATCCTATAGGTATAACATGAATTAAATATATTTATAACATTGCCAGGGCTATAATTTCAAACAATTTTTGCATACTGAATTACTAAAGAAAGGTACCACCCTCTAAATTGATGGTGACTAATAAAGAGAAGGTAAAAAAAAAAAGAGGCGAAGACAATTTAATAAATTATTATTTACTATTCATTAGGATTTAGCTCTCTGTAACATGACTTTTTCACTCTTCCCAGCAGGAAGTAGAGTTTAGCTCCCCATCTCAAATCTTGACTATGTAACTTGTTTTGGCTTATATAATAAGAGATTTCTAAATGTGACAGGAAGAGGCTTGGGCAGTGATTGCTCATTGGTAGATGTCCTTTCTCATTGCTTTTGGATACTCATGGCTCAGTTTCCTGAATGCCCAAGCCATCTGCTAGCTTATCAGGGAAGTTCCAAGCAGAGTGGCACTGCACAAGTGAGCCAAGGCAACAGCAGCAAAGCAATGTCCAGCAGATCCCAGGACAAATTTCCAACCCACATCATTACCTAAGAATTCTTTATTGTTTTTAGCCACTGGTTTTGCAGTAGTTTCTTATGCAGTTAAACCTAAATGATAGAGATGGAGATAGTCAGGGTCTTTATTTTTCTCTTATCTGATTTGAATTAAACAGTAAGATCAGGAAGACAGTACAGTCATCTAAAAGTCAGCCAGTATTTTGACTTGCATGCAGGAATTCCTTCACTCACAGCCACGCCTGGACAAGTTTGAAACATGTTTCTTGGCAATGTAACTTAGAGAATCCTAGAAAAAAAATAGCATGCGATATCAGTAATGCTGAGAAAAAAATATTTTTCAATTGATTAAAAAAGTAATTTGTATAGGATTTTAAAAGTTGTCTTCCACTTTAGAAGGAGAGAGTAGGAGAAATAATCAGAGCAAAAATATGCAATACTACTAAACTAAGAAATAGGTAGATAACAGTATAAATATATAAAGTGCAGTTAAAATGATTAGTCTTAAGGCTGAAATAAAAACCATCTTTATGGAAGCAAAGATAGGCAGTAAATGGAAATACCTGATAAGTAAAAATATCGAAAGAAACCTAACTAACCAGAGTGGACAGTATTTTGGAGAGACTTTTCAAAGGCAATGATTAAAACCAATCCAATAAATGAAAAACTTTTCCTGGGTTTGTGATATAAGAAATTTGTTATACTTGATTTTGATGTTGATTGCAAATGCAGATTCAGGAACAGACAAATTTGAGGGAATTATGAAAAGATTCTAAATATGATTAAGGAATAGAGGTACAAATTCACTACAAAAGATTAAAGAATATAAATACAGAGAGCTTGGCTAAATGTAAGTGGCTGAAGATAGGACAGCAGGCTCCAAATCCATGATATACATAGAAATAATTTTTAAAAATGTTTTCAGATTCATTTTAGCACTCAGAGCTCTTTGAAATTTGAACCTATATTATATTTAAAATTAAGAAATTGTTACCCATATACAAAAACGTACATTACATATAAAGGAAAATTTAACGAAACATAGTAACTGTTCTTTAATAATGGACAGAAAGATTATATGTTTAGAATTCTAAACTTGTGGAAGGCAGTGATGATAACAATTGCCTAATATTTATTCCAGATTATAGCAGCAAAAAGTTGTGTAAACAATGCTATTGGATTTATTTCTTCCATTTATTTTCCAAAAGATTCATAATTGCATTCTATAACACACATATAAATGAAAAACAAATAAGTATGAAATACTGTATCAAAACATGATGCATCGAACATTTTAGTTAATATAATTACTGTGATTAAGTGTTAAATTTACCTTTGAATTTCCTGTGATACTCCCGTGCCAAAAAAACAAAAATTTTAAAAATGCCAGGTTATATATTACTTTGCATTCGGATGAAGCAAGCCTATTTATCAGAAGTAATAAATAACATAATGATGAAGTCATAAAATCCAGTAAGTTCCTCATGCATCCTCTACATTTCTGTTTCTGATATTATTGAAGTTTTATTCTAACACCTTAAGAAAACTGCTTAATATACTGTGTCTCAATTTTAAGTGGCCTGGACAATGACATTTATTGGAATTATTCTATTCAGTCAGATATTTTGGGGTAGTTATTTGATACTGTGGCTTGAACTCCAGTGAGAAACTGGTTTAATCCAAGTTAATAAAATATCCTTGTTTGCAGTGTGTCCTACAATCGTTTTTATTATTTATTTTCCACAGTTACAGCATAGAGCATTCTTAAGCTCAAACACCACTGTGATAAATATTAAACCATGTAAGTCTACTGGGGCGGAAGTAAAAATAGTAGATTTTGAAAGGAATAAGTAAAAATTCAGCTATAATTTGGAATGGAGATGATAAGTTAAATTTCATCTAAACAGCTGAATTTAGGCAATTCAAATTCTCTGAAAATGTAACTTGTGTACTTTGATATCAAAAGGATTAATTTAGAAAAAAATCTTTGAACAATTAAAGTCTTATTATTTTAATTTGCTCTTAACGACCACTTCTTATGATAATTTATGATTGGTTTGTGTTTTGACTTGACATTGGAAAATATAACTTACAGAAATGACAAGAGCTTCCTCAGGGTTTATGTTGCCCAATCAGGGAAATGACATCATTCCTATACCTTGTCCAAGATTGCCTGCCAGTTTCCTTGCCATCTTTTCATTGTCATGATCACCATTATGAGTTATAAGCCTCTTACCAATAATTTAAATGACCTCAATTTTCCTCCACATTCTTCTTTAGTGCATGATATGTTCATTTTACTTTTTAACATCTTTCACGTTTTAGCAAAGTAGTTATTTAAAATGCATGTAGAGCTAGAAAATAAATTACTAGGGTAAAGTGCGTTTCAAGATGATGGAAAATGTGCCTCATGAGCTGTTGCCTTTTCTATTTCACAGAGTTACTGAAATAAGGTATTAGAAATGAGACTTCACAGGTAAATATAAAGCTACTGTATATATTTTCTATTTCAAAGTACATTTCTTTAATGTTTTCACATCATTATCCTCATTATAGTGAAATCTGAAATAAACAATGCAGTCTATGACATACAGTTGCAGGGTTTAATACCTTGACACATTCAAAATACTCAGGCATTTAATTGAAGTTTTATACTGAAGATTTCACTGAAAATGTGTAGATCATTTTTACGGTTTGCTGATATATTTTAATTTGTGTTTACAGACGGTAACTAATTTTACCTACATTTTTTATATGTTACCTGAACATCTATATTTTCTAGAACTATTTGGAACAACTAGCACTTTTGTTGGAATGAGACAAATAAGAATGTACATTTTGAAAAGCAACCTTTGTATTGGCAGAGCCAGTGAGCATAATAGTTGGCTACAGTTACAATGGTGTAAAATTTATAAATTACTATATATTTCAATACTTTTATATTGTTTCCTCTCATTTTCTTCTTTGAAAATCTTGTTCTGCAAACCTAATGCAATATGTTAAACATTTTTATTCTCTTTATTTTCTCCTAGGTTATGATTTTTGCAAACCATATCTTTTTCTCATTTCTTAAAGCATCCATTTTGAATGTTGTCAATGGATAGGTCAAAAAGTAATTTTAACTTGATAAAACTGTCCAAAAATTAAAATATTTCATAAGTTATTTTTATAAATATTTTATGCTTTATTTTTCTAAACATATCTCTGAAACAGATTTTTGAAAAAATGGGTCACATAGAGAAACACATAGAAAGAAAAAATGCTGCAAAAAATATGGAAAAAAAAAGAGTTCCAAGGATAAACTAAAATTTATGCTGTTTAGCTCTGGTCCGATGTTATAGGTGTCACAGGTGTGATTGCTGCAGTTTTATCAGGATTATATTTTGACTTCAAGGCACATAATAAAGAGTATTATGTGGCTGGATTCCAGAGTCCAGAGGAGAAAATCTACATCATATTAACGTGTCTAAAATGGGCTGTATTTAAAATTGTAACTAATTTTTAAAACTTTGCTTTTTACTAGATTTAATACAATTTCTGATTGCTATAGAAGACCCAGGCAAATGTACTACCATCTATTAACACAAAGTCTCAGATGGCCACATCATACTTTAATGTGAAGAAAAGAGAACAACGTGGTTCTCCACAAAATTTTATAAAATTCCTGGGCAGTACCTTACACTAGTAATAACATTGCCTTCACAATGATATGCCAGATAGTTTTATGCAAGTTAATTAAAGTAAAATAATGTACAGATCAACCTAGAAGGACTATGTCCATTAAAAACCTATCATATGGTTATTTTGTCTTGACTCTCACTAAATTAAAGCAGATTATAGGAATCTTAGCAACTGAGGTTTTATGAATCCAAATATTTTCTCTCCTACAAAAGGTCCTAGAAGTTCTGGCACATTAACTCCTCTATTATACATCAACAGAAATATCACAAAGTGCAGATTGCAATGAATTTAGCTTTATACAGTCACGACATTCTGTCTTCAGGGAATTGGGCTTGTTCATCGTCCCTGATGAAGGTAGAAACACACCTTCATCTCATTTAAATAAAACAAGAACTTTTTAACCTAGAGTTTATTAATATGTGAAGATCCCTAAAGTTTCATGCAAATGGATGCATAAGCCAAATTGAATTTTTCAGAGGAGAGAATCAAAATGGGTGCATGACTCTTAAAAGAATTACAATGACTATATAAAATTGTATAGATACGAAAATATAATTTTTTCACTTATTCCTTTAATCAGCAGTTTTCCTGTTGTTTTTTCTCATTGGTTTGTATTAATTTTTGACTTTTCATATATAACAAATAGTAGACAGTATTCCAGATCCCACCAACTATTAATTTTTTAATTTAATTTTTGAAAACTTTGTTTGTGATACCTCCTCCAGAGATTAAATAAATAAATGGCTGGTTTTATTCAATTAAGAAATAGATTTGTTTTCTAATGATGAAATGGCATTTACCAGTCCAACATTCATTGCTCCTTAAATATAATCTGAAATTTTATGGAGTAGATTATTCTTTGGTGCTGAGGGAGAGATAAAAGAGACAGGCCAGTGAAATTTTCACATAGCAACTTCTTATCTTCTTCTATTTTTCCAGAAACTCTGCCTTTGTAAAGTTATGAAAGTTTTAAAGTTTTTAAATTATGACTTTTTAAAGTCATAATTTAAAGTCATAAAGACTGGAGTGCAGTGGCGCAATATCGGCTCACTGCAACCTCCGCCTCCTGGGTTCAAGCGATTCTCCTGCCTCAGCCTCCTGAGTAGCTGGGACTACAGATGTGCCATCACACCCAGCTAATTTTTTTATTTTTAGTAAATACGGGGTTTCACCATGTTGGCCAGGATGGTCTGGATCTCTTGACCTCAGGAGATCCACCTGCCTCAGCCTCCTAAAGTGCTGGGAGTACAGGTGTGAGCCACCATGCCTGTCCTGGGCCTTTTATTCTCTAATCTTTATCCTGATTGGTGGCAATTGCCCTTATAGTTTACAACTTATAGAATTACAATTGAGTGTAAAATTAATCTCTTTGTTGAGATTCAATGTTTTCCTTAAACAATTACTTTGCAAGAAGCAACATTTGAAATAAAATTTTTCTGGGCCTGCTCATCTTAGCTGTCATGTGCCCCAATTTTAATTTTCCTAGTCTTTTTACATCCCTAACTCAGTTGACGCTCTTACAAACAATTCCACCTCCTCCAAAATGACAAGTAGGGAATATGAAGAGCAGATTAGAGTAATAAGTATTTTCCATTTTGTATTTTAAGGAATGTTTTAGTCTAATAACTTATCAGTTGAGACAGTGAGAATTATAATTGAAGTTAAATAACATGATTTGGTACAACTTCCAATTTCCTAATTACCATTTCAAATAGCTAAATGAACCTCATAATGTCATATTCTAAAATCCACCAAACTCAGAACATTTAAAATGTCAACAAAGGAGATAAGAAAAAAAATTTTTCTTACTCCTATCCATCTCTTCTATTTGACAGCACAAAAAGCATTTAAATATATTTTAAAATATACAGAGCCTGGGCTTTGAAATAATACAAGCCATGTCATCACATACAAATGTAAGCTATGTCGTAGTTTAGCACAGAAAGTGGTTGAATAAACCTCCTATTGGATTGACAGTGTCATTCTTTCCTGGAGCCAAAAAGTTCAAACAAGATTTGGCCAAATTATTCTTTGAACTTTCAAGGAACTGTTCTGTTAGAATTTTCCGTACTGGGTAAGATGGAAATAACAAACTATTCATGCAACCTTTTTTAATATTTTTTAGGAAAGAAGAAGAAAATGAAAAAAATCTAGAAATGTATAGGCAGATTGTGTTTGGAAATGGTTTGGAGAAATAGAAAAAATTAAGGATATGTAAAAAATATTCTTAATACACTATGTGTTTCAACTTTCTTTTACTTATACAGAAAATTTGAAGAAACAATTACTGTCTTTTGTTTTTAAATTAGTTTCTGAGGGCTTTTCTGGTTAGTGTTGTTTTTGTTAATAAGAGTCCTCAGGGAAGAAATACTTTGTATTAATGGATAAATATAATAATGTATACTAATACAAGCTTATTATGAGACAAATATTAGTCTTGTGGCTTATATATTTAACTTGTTTAATGTACACTGTGATCTATGAATTAGGTACTATTATTGATCTTGATTTTACAGAAAGAAAATCGAGGTCAAGGGGCATCAGCTACTAAACTCTGAAAGTGGCTTAGAAACCAGGCGATCTAGCTTGAGACACTGGATTCTTAGCCATTAGTCTATACTGCCTCTTAACATGTAACTATTTAAATATAATATGTGGATTTGTGAGTTTTTCACTTAAAATGACTTTTACTAGAAACATATTCATGAATTAATATATAGAAATTATTTAGATGTCTGCTGAACGATATTATAGCTACACACACAAAAAGAATCCTTAATTTTTTTTTTTTTTTGAGATGGAGTTTTGATCCTGTTGCCCAGGCTGGAGTGCAATGGTGTGATCTCGGCTCACTGCAACCTCTGCCTCCTGGGTTCAAACGATTCTTCTGCCTCAGCCTCCTGAGTAGCTGGGGTTACGGGCATGCACCACCGCCCCTGGCTAATTTTGTATCTTTAGTAGAGATGGGGTTTCTCCATGTTGGTCAGGCTGGTCTTGAACTCCTGACCTCAGGTGATCCACCTGCCTCTGCCTGCCAAAGTGCTGGGATTACAGGTGTGAGCTACCGTGCCCGGCCTGCATGTCAAGATAAAAATATTTTAGAAATATTTGGTTAATAAAATATATTATTATTTCTACAAATTCTGAAGGAATTTTTGTAGAATTGGCATTTTTTTCTTTTGATATTTGGAAGAATTCACCAGAGAAGCCATCGGGCTTGGAGTTTTCTTTGTAGAAAGAAATCTGAAATTAAAGCATTAAAAATTCAATTTGGATTGTTCAGGTAATCTATTAGGTATGGATATTTTTATTCAATCAACATTTCTCTGACTTTTAATTGGTATTTTTAGATCATTTACATTTAATGAGATTATTGATAGGGTTGGGTGGAAATGTATTATTCTGCTATTTGTTTTCCTTATACCTGATTTTTGTTTGTTTGTTTTCACTTTCTTCTTTTTCTGCCTTCTTTTGAGTACTTTTCATTATCTGATCATTTGATCTCCTTTATTGGCTTATTGGCTATAACTCTTAATTTTTTTCTGTTGCTTAGTGATTATGTTAGTGACACGGGAGGAGGTTTCCTTTATCTCCCTTGCAGGGTGTGCGACAGGGATGTGGCTCACTTCTTTCCTGCCCAGCTGCTCAAACCCCTAGGGGGAGCATGCAGATGGGCTGGTTGTGGGGAGCATCTTTGGGCTCCAAGCCACCACAGCGTATAGGGTTGAGCTTTTACAACTCTGGAAGCCCCAGTGCAGGTGTGTTACAGTGTGCTCTTCCAGTTTTGTGTCTGCAGGCGGCTTGTATTAATCAGCTCAATTAGACCCTCTGCCTGTTCACAAGGACATAGAACTTTCTGTATCGCAGGGTTCTTGTCTTGGTGTACTGGAAATACTGGATCACAGGTGGGCTTGGAGAATGTGTGCAAGGTTTTATTGAGTGGTGGAAGTAGCTCTCAGCAGATTGATGGGGAGCCAGAAGAGGGATGGAGTGGAAAGGTGGTCTTCCCCTAAAGTTGGACAACTCAGCAGCCAGGCTGTCTTCCAGCCAGCCTCAGTGGAATTCCTCTCAGTGTCCATGTCTTTTTTTTTTTTTTTGAGATAGAGTCGGTCACTCTGTCACCCAGGCTGGAGTACAGTGGCACAATCTCGGCTCACTGCAACCTCTGCCTTCCAAGTTCAAGCGATTCTCCTGCCTCAGCCTCCCGAGTAGCTGGGATTACAGGCGTGTGTCACCACGCCCGGCTAATTTTTGTATTTTTTTAGTAGACATGGGGTTTCACCATGTTGGCCAGGCTGGTCTTGAACTCCTGACCTCAGATGACCTGCACGCCTCAGCCTCCCAAAGTTGGGGTCCACGTCATTCTATGTCATTCTGCCCTCAATGGCTTGCAGGCATCTGTAGCTGTGTTCTGCCGGTGTGTTCCTCTCGATGTTCAGCGTTTGTGTGTGTGCCCACCAGGGTCTTGGGATTTTTATAGGCACAGGATGGGGTGCATGGTGGGCTAGAGTGGTGCGGGAAAATTCAACATTTGGGCGTGAAAACAGGAGTGTCTGTCCTCACTTAGGTCTGTGGGCACAGACCCAAGGGTGGAGCCCTCACCAGGTACCCTGCTCTTCTCTACCCAGCACTCACCTGCCCCACCCTGAATCATTAGGGCTTATTTTGTATGCATTTGTCTTATTACCATATACATTAAACTAATATGCCATTCTTGTATTTTGTAACAGCCTTATAAGAGTATACTTTGATTTCCTCTTGCTAGACTTGGTGAAGTTTTGATAACATTTTACATTTTCACGTTATGAAACTCAGACTACATTGTTTCTGTTTTAAACAATTTTCTTTAAGAGATCTGAATACTGTCTTTTATATTTACCCCAATAGTTAAGTCTCATTTTCTTTATTCATTTGTATAGATCCTGATTTTGATCTGGTATTGCTTCCACCTGGAGAACTTCTTTTTACAGTTTTTATAGGGCAAGTTTTCAGTAATGTAGGTCTGAAAAAATTTTCTCTCTGTGTGTGTGTGTGTGTGTGTGTGTGTGTGTGTGTTTCCTGTAGCTACTTTTAAAATTGTCTTTTCTTCACTGGGCTTAAGTAATTAGTTATAATGTCCCTTGGTGTAGTTTTCTTTATATTTCTTGTTTTTGGAGTTTGTTCTTTCTCTTGGAAATGTGACTATAGTTTTCGCCAAAATTACAAAATTTGGAGCATTATTTCTTCAAAATTTTTTTCTGTCACCTCTTTCCTTCATTCAAGGAGCCAAGTGTATATATATTAGGTTACTTAAAGCTGTTTATGGCCCCCACAGGCTTTGTTCTTTTTTTTCAGTCTTTTTTTTTTCTTTTGTATTTAATTTTGAATTGTTTCTATGGTTATATCTTTAAGTTCACTAATCATTTTTTCCTGTAAATCTTAATTTCCTGTTATTCTCATCCACTGTTAATATATTATCTCAAACATCTAAAACATATACCATCACTCTTCATTTGTTTTTCTTTTTATTATTGTTCATATTTTTCTGCCTCTTTGTATGATGGACAATTTTTATTATATGGCAAATATTTTGAATTTTAGACTGTTGATTGGTAGACAGTTTTATATTCCTATGCATGTTCTTGAGTTCTGTTCTTATATTTTTATTTTATCTTGTTTTAGGCCAGTAGTTTAAATTCATGTACGTAAAGTACAGGTTTCTGCTAAAATGCATGAGTATGTGTATATGTGTGTGTGTAAGAGAGAGAGAGAATAGGAGAAGAAAGAACTGCACAGAATGTGTGGGTGAATTATGTAAAGCTACTACATTTTTCCTTGTTATTTGTTGTTTCAGAAGCTCATATTATCTTCTATTTAATTGTATGAAAGTGTATGAAAAACACAAGAGGATATATAGAAAGAGGAATGGGAGGAGAATGGAAGGAGAGGAGAGAGGGAGAGAGAGATAAAAAATGGAGAAGAAGAAGGAGGAGAAGGAGTAACAGGAAGAGAAGAAGAAGAGGAAGAAAGGAGATGAGGAAACAGCATAGGTAAAGAAGTTAAGAGATAAAATAAGACATCAGAGAAGAAAGAAAGAATAATATAATCAGGCTGATTACAGCAGAAATAGAACTGAGTTTGTATTCTTGCATCTCTCTAAGACACTGAGAACGTAATGTGTATATAGGTAAGGGGTTACCTGTATACACAGTTTGAAGTAAAAGAGGGTAACAGCAATCACAACTAATCTGCAATATGGTGAAATTGTGAGATTTAATGAAAGAAACATTTTTACTTATAAGTTTTCTTTGCCATATTAAGTGATATACGTAAAATTTTTAGTTGACATGAAGGGTATTAAAATGCTAAGATGAAAATCACAGTGGAATCCATATTTTTAGTGTATAGCTATATATAATATTGGCCTTTTTGTTAATTGTGTTTTCAACACAGACAGTCCCCAAGTTACAATGGTATCACTTATGATTTTTTGACTTTATGATGTTGCAAAAATGATATGCATTCAGTAGTACATGTGTTAGACTTGAGACTTCTAGTTATAAGCGGTAGAAATCTGTGTTAGTCTTGAGGCATCCAGTTGTGAGCAGCAGAAATCTGTTTTAAACTTGCTTAGGCAAAGTGGAGACTTCAATATAATCATGGCTACCAAAAACTGTGGTCTCACATTCCTTACCAACTCGCCTACCCCTGGTCTGTGCTCCAGTTTTGAAAATTCGAGAAGGTAATTATGTGACTTGGCTTGGGTTATACATGAAACTTCAACCTCATAGAAGCAAGAAGGTGAGGAATTAAGGTTGGCAAATTGTGAGTCACTTGTCCACTGATCATCACTGTTAAAGAAAATGTGGTTAAGCAAAGGGAGCTCTAATTAATTCACACTTTCAACCAGATGCTGTTACCAGAAATGAAAGGAAACAACATAAAATAATGATCTCCCCGTACTGTTTACCATTCACTTGCTGTTAAACAAGAATGGCTTCATTTCTTTCTACCTCTGACCAGAGAATTAAATAATTAATTATACTTTTACAACTTAGCATACATTGTTTTCTGTAAAAAGAAATAAGAGCTCCAATTTCTATCATAAAAGCAAAAAAAAAAAAGATCAAATGAATTTAAAAAAATATATTGTGAGCAATTTAAAGGTAGTGCAACATGGGGGGGGAAAATAAACCAGTGTGGCACATTAAAGGAAACCGTTCCCTTGCTTGGTCCTGTGGAGGATTTGATCTCACCCTCTAAATTCTGAGCTCTCTTTAATCACGGCTTAAGCGTCCATTGTTCATAGCATCTACAGTGAGAAAATATAGTTTATTTACACTACTTTCTCCTTTTAAAATCTGTTTTCTAGGGAGAAAAGGGATTCTTTTGTTGAATAAGAACATCTATCATAGTTTAAACATAATTCCAGAAATGACAGGTACCTTATTTAGATAAGGTGACACATTACAGCTTCCTTTCCAAACCCTCCTTTTTCTTATACAGTGAGATCTATATGGAGACAAAATTACTCTATCAGACCAACTAAGTATCAAAGTCAGGCCTCATCTTCTGAGTTTTACGTTTTGTATCCCCTTGAATTCATCTTCTAGCTATTTGAAGGACATTTGAAGTGGATTTCTGGTTTCTGTTGGTTACATTGAGTGATAATGCTGACTGAAATTATTTTTCGTAGAAAGGTTATTGGCAGGAATTGTAGTGCTTCTGAAATGCTGCTACAGGCTGTTAAGAATTGGATTAAAAAGGAATGAAATAGCCCTGAATGTCAGTGCTCACTATTTAAAGTATATTTTAAATCCTTCTTAAGTTCTAATTCATAATGAATTTTATTGATGTCATGGATAAGTTCCATTCCTGATGTTTTATACCCTGTATTGTGCCCTTATTTGCAGCAAAACCTCCAACATTTAATTAATTAATAAAACAGGATGTTCATGAGCGTTTCTTTTCTTTGAATTCAATTGTTTGACTTGATGTGACCATAAGAATTGAAAATAGTTGTTAGATAAATATATCACCATTTTAAGGTATAAAATAAAAACAAAACTGATTCCTGGAAACACTGTAAAGGAAGAAAATATATAAATACTTATCACAGAAGATTGCTTTATTTCCTACTGAAAATTGTGCACATGTATCACATTAGAGATAAACCCCATCTTTATGTTTAGATGTAGTAGTTGCATATGTGATCTGATGTAGGGTTACAAGCAGATATGCCGGGTCTCAGAGGACAGTCTCACTGGACTGCCTCACTGCCACTGAATAAAGTCATTTCCTAATTCCTTTTAAAATCTATATATCTTATATGGAAAGTGGGTATGGATTTTAATATAAAATACTTGAGATTTGCAAGGAACAGAGTATTGAAAGAATAGAAAACACACTACTGTTCAGTTTTTCTTTTAAACCATTGTATTATCATTATTCATAACAAATATATATGCCTGCAGATATATAAATTTATGGAAAAAGTAAAGAAAAAAATAATCATCCGTCTCCACTAGACAGGCTTAGCCATCGTCAATATATTTGAATATCTTTGCCTTCAATCTTTATATTTTAACAAAAGCCCTTTGTGTAAAAAATGACACACTCAATGCAGTTTTCACATAACTCAAAAAATTATATAAAAAATACAAATCCTGCCATTCATAGGTAAGCATCGTTAATATTGGCTAAGAAGGTTTGCAGAAATATTTATCTTCATAGATAGAATACATACATTATAGAATGCATGGAGGAATAGGAAGATGGAGACATGAATAAATAAACTGCATGTAAAACATACAGATAACATTGAAATGGAGTAAATAGCTTGAGAAATAATCAAGAAATTCCAACTATGAAATCTGAGAGCTTTAATTACGACCTATAACTTTTTCCTCAATTATTCACTTATATAGGTTATTATTTATGCACTGTTTTTAACATTTGTTTTCTGTCCTCTATGATTCTTACAGGTGGCTATTACTAATTCTATTTTTTTAATGAGTTAGTGTTCACTACTGGCCTATTAGCACGGCTTTCCCATTCCTCAATTTTTTATTTTTAGTAATCAGATAATTGCATAGATTTTGAAATTAATACCTACAAAACATCTCATTTTTTTATTCCACCAGTTCATTCGTGTTTTGGAATGTCTACCTGTCGTCTTTTTATTTGTCAAAAACTGTAGCTTGTTGTAGTGTACGTGGTTCAGGGTTTCACTGAAAACTTTATAGATTGTTCTGCCATCTTCTGGCATTACACCTTGCTGTAGGTAATTTGGGGGTCAGTCTTACTTATTTTTTTCCTAATAAAGCAATGCCCTTTCTGTCCTGATGATTGAAGAATTGTTTTTGTAATTAGAAAGTCCAATAAATTAATGGAGTTACATAACTCTTTTGAACACTTTTAAAATAAAAATTTTCTATAAAATCAGTCTTGCGTGAGATTCAATTATTTTTGCAGCTAGGAAAAAATATAGAATTACAGCATTGACTTTACATATTTTCAATGTTACGAATTGATTTTTTATTATTCTCACATTTAGAGGCATACATTATATGGCTTTTTATTTTACGTGTTTCAGTCTCTTTCTAATTGCTTTTAACACAACTTTATTCAGCATGTTATGATTAAGTCATCTTTTTTTTTTGGTAATAACTTGATTTTTAGTGGTGCCTATTTAGTTCATTCCTGTTTTAATTTGTTTATTAATTCAAAATAACTTTTTGTCTATTTCATTATTAGGTCTTTAATTTCTTCTTTTATTTTCTATAACTCTTGTTATATTAAATTTAATATTTATTAATATATTCTAAGATATAAAAATTATGACAAATTTCCTTTTATTCCATAAGATATATTTTTTCTAGGTTTTGAAATTTGCCTTTGACACATTGGTTGCATGTATTTAAGTAGTTACTCATTCTTTTAACTTTGTACATGCTTTGATGGCCTTGTGTTGACAGTATATTTACTCTGATGTAATATGGCAATTTGATATTATTTTCATTGAAAATAGTTTTTCTTTCCTGTTCAATGTAGAGATGAAGGCTAAATTTATATACATTGTCTTCACTTTTTTGTAACCTGATCTAATGATAAATATGGAAGTGAATGGAGGACTTGGGGAGAGAAAGGAACAAAATTCAGTCATTAATATATACAATATTTTAAATAAAATTTAGTTTGTTTGCTCTCCTTTGAGGTGTTGCATATCCCTTAACTGGATTCAGATCATCAAGTTTGTGTATAAATAGAATTCCCTAAGTGGGATGTCCTTGAGTTTTGAACCACCTCTATAGTTCAATGTGTAGAAACAGAGGCTTCAATTTTTTTTTCCAATAGGTGAGTAAATCCTATTGTAGGTTCTTCTTTTCAGCTGTTTCTGCTTTGTGGCAATTTTTTTTACTACCACTAGATATGAAAAGGAAAAATAAATAAAAGGGTATTTAATCATATTTGTAGGTGATGCCAAAAGGTGTTCCAAAGAGATTACATGAATTTCTACTCACACTAACACTCCATGAAAATTTATGTAGCCCCATATCAAGCCACTCTCAGCATTTTCAGAGCTTTTATTTTGCAAATCTAATAGTTGTGCAGTGATACTATGTTGCAGTTTTCAAGTGTGCTTTTCTGGTTACTAATGAATTTAACAATATTTCATATGTTTATAGGCCATTTGCAATTCCTCCTCTGTCAGGAATCTATTCCTAAGTTTAACATGTTATTATATTTAGTTGCTTATAATTTTCTTATTTATGTGATATACTTCACTATGTATTATGGACATAGACTCCATTTTTTTTCACTTTTCATAGTATTCTTTAATAAACAAAACTTTTAATTATAATATACTCAAATTTATCAAGATTGTTTATATATTTTTCCTTATGAATATTATTTAGTAAATTCTTTCATATTCTGATATTTTAAATATATTATCTTACAATATAACTCATGTTTATACTCTCTTTTTTGCACTTAGGTAACTAATCAACCTGAAATACAGGGTGAAATGAAAAATAATTTGGTTTTCTATGTTGGTATTATACTGTGTGGAATTTTGGCTCCCCAAAAAAGGTATGTGCAAATCCTAATCCCTAGAACTTGTGAATATGACTTTATTGGAAAAGAAGGTATTTACACATGTAATTAAGGATCAAGAATAAATTCAATAGCAAGTATCGTTATAAGAAAAGAGAAGGGGAGAGGACACACAGAGGGGAATGTTATGTGAAGACGGAGGCAGAAATTAGAGTTATGCTACCTGACCCAGACAACACCTGGAGCCATCAGAAACTAGAAGAGGCACAGAAGTATTCTCCCATAGACCCTTTGTCAGAGGTGTTTGAGCCAGACTGAATTCATCCTGAATAAGAGCTGGGTAAAGTAAAGCTGAGACTAACTGGGCTGCATTCCCAGGATGTTAGGCATTCTCAGTCACAGGATGAGATAGGAGGTTGGCATAAGATGCAGGTCATAAAGTCTGCTGATAAAACAGGATGTGGTAAAGAAGCCAGCCAAAACCTATAAAAATCAAGATGGTGATGAAAGTGACCTCTGGCTGTCTTCACTGCTCATTATACGCTAATTATAATACATTGGCATGCTGAAAGACACTCCCACCAGCACCATGGCAGTTTACAAATGCCATGGCAAGTTCTAGAAGTTACCTTATATGGTCTAAAGGAGAGAGGAACCCTTAGTTCAGGTAAATCCCCACTCCTTTCCCGGAACACTCATGAATAAGCCACACCTTGCTAAGCATATAATCAAGAAATAACTATAAGTGTATTCAGTTAAGCAGCCCATGTTACCGCTCTGGCTATGGAGTAGCCCCTCTATTTTTTCCTTTATTTTCTTAATAAACTTGCTTTCACTTTACTCTATGGACTCATCCTGAACTCTTTCTTGTACGAGATCCAAGAATCCTGTCTTGGGGTGTGGATCAGACCCCTTTCCAGTAACACCTTTGGAGGGAGTATGGCCGTGCTAGCACGTTCCATCCTCCAGAATGAGAGAGAATAAATTTCTATTGTTTCAAGTGAACAAATTTATGTTTATTTCTTACTGCAGCTATAGGAAGCTAATAGCTAAAAAGCACCCAACACAATTGTTGAAAACTTCACACTTTATTTATGTTTATCTACGTCTATCAAATATCTGGTGTCCTTGTAAGCACAAATCTGTCTTTGTTCTGTCCAGCACTCCCTAGACTGCCTGTCTCATCTAAGGATGATAAAAGGTAAGAAACTATTATATGGGTCATAACCCAGGGTCATAAGTCCATGTAAAGACTGAGATTTTCCTACCCGACACTTTAACACTACCTTAACAGGATCTCAGCATAATTACAGAGGATTTCAAGAGAAAGAGCTACAAGCAGACTTATGTGGGAGTTATTAGAGAAAACTCAAAAAGCAGGGGAAACAAAAACAGTGATACATGAGGAAATTGAAGCCTCTCTGCATATAGCAAACATTAAATACAGCCTAACTCTTAGCCAAGTTAATGTAAAACTTTATAGTGCAAGTCTATTCCCTTTATTTTCCCATTACTCAATACACAGCGCTCAGGTTTTAACAAAAATTTTCAAGGCATGCAAAAGGCAAGATATAGTTTGAAGAGAAAATTCAATGATCAGAAGCAGACACATATATGACAGAAATGTTGGACTTAGAGAGAAACTTAAAATAACTATGATTTAACATGGTAAGGGTTCTAATGGAAAGGCAAAATGCAACAACATGGGTAAGGTAAATTGAGAGATGATAAGTCTGAGAGAATTCAAAAAGAACTTCTAGAAATCAAAAACACTGTAAAAGAGACAAGGACATAAACTATTGAAAACAGTATTGATGGGCCATTATTAGACTGAACAAAGCCAATGAAAAAATTAGTGAACTTGCCAAACTGAAATGCAAAGATAAAACAAACAAACAAACAAAATATATTAAAACCCAGAGGCCAGGCACAGTGGCTCATGAGTGTAATCCCAGCACTTTGGGAGGCTGAGGTGGGCAGATCACAAGGTCAGGAGTTGGAGACCAGCCTGACCAACATGGTGAAACCCCATCACTACTAAAAATACAAAAATGAGCTGGGCATGGTGGTACATGCCTGTAATCCTAGCTACTCAGGCGGCTGAGGCAGGAGAATCGCTTGAACCCGGGAAGCGGGGGTTGCAGTGAGCCGAGATCGTGCCACTGCACTTCAGCCTTGGTGACAGAGTAAGACTCTGTCTCAAAAAAAAAAAAAAAAAAAAATTCCAGAAAGAACATCCAAGATGTGTGGGACAAGTTCAAGAGGTTTATCATAGTAAGTAAAAATGGCTGGGAATTATTCAAAATTAACATCAGAGACGAGAACAAAGAATCAGGAATTTTATAGAAATTCATGCAGGATACATTTTAAGAACATCCTACACCTGTTCATATGTCTTAATCTTCTCAGGCTACTACAACAAAATCCCATAGAGTTGGTGGTTTAAAGAACAGAAATTTGTTTCTCACAGTTTGAGAGGTTGGAAGTCCAAGTTCAGGGTTCCAGTGAGGTGAGATTCTGGTGAGGGCTGTCTTCCTGGCTGGCAGAATTTGGTTATCTTCTTGCTGTGTTTTCCCATGGTAGAGTGAAACGCAAGTTTTCTGTTGTTTTTTCTAGGAAGGGCAATAATCCCATCGTAAGGGTCCTGCCTTCATGAGCTCATTTAACCTAATTATCTCTCAAAAGTTCCATCTCCAAATACCATCACACTGAGACTTAGGGATTCAACGTATAAATTTTAGAGGGATGCAATTCAGTCTGTAGCAGCAGACCATTTTCAAACCACAGAAAACCAAAGACAAGGAAAAAATCTTCAACGGATTCGAGGTTGGGGGTGTGAGACACCATACCTAATGAATAAAAAGGTAAAAATTACAGTAGACTTTTTCTGAGAAGTCATGCTATCAAGAAGAAAGTGGAGTACAATATTTAAAGCCTTGAAAGAAAAAATAATAACAACATTGGGAATTTTATATCTAATGAAGTTACTCTTCAAAATGAAAGAAATAAAACTGTTCTCAAATAGACAAAAACTGAGACAACTCATTCTCATTAGACCTGCCACGCAATAAATATTTAAAGCCCTCTGGTAGAATAAAAATGATGTAGGTGAGAAATTTGGATCTAAATAAAGAAAGACTGTAAGTGAAGACATGAAGAAAAATAAAGTTTTTTTCCTTATTTTTAATTCTACTTGGAAACTGTTTAAAATTATTCTATTAACAGTGTATCAGTGCCAAAACACATGGGTAAGTAAAATGAATGGCAGTAATATCATAAGGAATAGGAGTGAGGAATTTGGAATACTCTTATAAGTTATCTGTACTACATGTGAAATGTCAGAGTGTTATATGAAGACAGGTTTAGATTAGTTAAAAATGTGTGTTACAAACTCTAGTACGAACATTTAAACATAAAAAGTATGCTTTAAATGCTAAGAAATGAAATGATAAAGAAGTATATAAAATGTTCAATTAAAATAAGATAATGATGAAAAAGAGAAAAATTTTTTAAGTGCAATGAGTAAAAACAGTTATATGTGTCATGGATATTATCCAACTATGCCTATAGTTGTTTAATATGTGAAAGGTCTGAATATATCAAGTACAAAACAGAGATTGTCAGAGTGAATGTATGTTAAGGTAACTATATGTTTTCTACAAAATCTCATTTTAAGTATAGAGACCTAGATAGCTTAAATAAAATGCATCTGGAAAGATATACCACATTTAAACTAGACAAAGCAGCTATACTAATTTCCAATAAAGCAGAATTCAAAACAAGGAAAATTATCAAGGATAAAGAGGGGCATTGTAAAACGGTATAGTTGTCAGTACTCTAAGATGGCTTAATAATCCTTAATGTATTTGCACCAAATAATCAAATATCAAAATATGTGAAGCAAAAACTGATAAAACTGTGAAAAGAAACATAGGATTCCATTATAGGTGGAGACTTCAACGACCCTCTTTCATTAATTGATAAATTAAGCAGGTAGAAAATCAGTAAGAATATAGCTCATCTTAACAGCACTGTCAACCAACTTGATCTAACTGACATTTTATAGAATACTTAAAACAACAGCAGAATAAACCATTTTCTCAAAGCTCTCATGGAACATTCACCAAGACAGACTGCAGTCTGGGCTATAGAGCACACCTTAACAAATTTAACATAACAGATAGCATACAAAGTATGTTCTTCAACACAGTGGAATTACACTAGAGGTCAGTAACATAAAGATGGATGGATATCCTAACATATTTTTAAATAGCATATAAATCAAAGGAGTCTTAAGATAAATTTTTAAAAAATTAGAACTAAACGAAAATTAAAAATTCAACTTTTCGAAGTGTTTGGATACAGCGAAAATAGTGCTTGGTGGGAAATTTATAACCTAAAAAGCACATATTATTAGAGAAGAAAGATGTGTTTATTTAGTCAACTTTTATTTTAGATTCAGTGGGTACATGTGCAGGTATGTTACCTGCATAAATTGTGTGAAGTTGAGGTTTTGAGTATGAATAATTCTGTCACCCAGGTCTTGATCATAGTACTCTATATAGTTAGTTTTTCATCCCTTGTCCCTATCCTCCCCTCCCCCCTCTATATTTAATAACAATAACCTAAACTTCCATGTTAGGAGACTAGAAAAAGAAGGGCGATTTAAGCAGAAGAAAAGAAATAAAAAAATGGAATGGAAATTAATAAAATTGAGACCAAAATTAGAGAAAATCAATAAAACCCAAAACAGGTTCTTGTAAAGATTAATACAATTGATATACTTCAAGCCAGATTAACTAAGAAAAAAGAGAGGATATATAAATTACCAATATCAGAAATAAAAGAGTTATCATCATTAGTAATTCCATAGATACTAGGATAATAAAAGAATAAAATGGATGCCTTCGTTTCTACAAAATTGAAAACAGGTTAAATGGGTGAATTCCATGAAAGACACAAAGTATCAAAACTTAAAAAGGAGATAATCCAATAGCTCTGAATTTGCTAAAGATAAAAAATAAGTGATAATAATGATTACTTTTCTAATCCTGCTGTAATGTTTCCAGAAACTTAGTGGCATAAAGCAACATAAATTTGTTCCCTTACCATTGTAGATGTCAGAAGTTTAAAATGATTCTTCAAAGCTGCCTTCCTTCTTGAGTTTAGAGGGGACACCACAGGGGAGATCCTGTTTTTTTGCCTTTTTCAATTTTCAAAAGCAGCCTGCGTTCCTTGGCTTACGGCCACTCCCTTCATCTTCAAAGCTAGCATGGTAGCAGAGTTTTCTCCTCTCCTGCAAATTTGTAATACAAGGGAACTCCCTTAATTTGATAAAGAACAGCCACACAAAAAAACCTACAGCTAATATCATACTTACTAGTACGAAACTGTATACTTTCCAACTAAGATTTGAACATGGTAGGATATTCTCTCTAGCTGCTTTTGTTCCACATTGTCTTGTTATTACTGGCTAGTACAGTAGATAATAAAAAAGCATACAGGTTGGTAAGCAAAAAATAAAACTATTTTTCACAGATAACATGATATCTATATATAAAATCCCAAAGGATTGACGAGAGCAAAACTCTTCTACAAGCTACAAGGGAATAGAACAAGGTCACAGGATACAAGATTTGATAGACATAATAATGGTTGCCCAGTGATGCCTATGTCCTAATCCCTAAAACCTGTTATGCTATCTTACATGACAAAAGGGACATTGAACATGTTATGCATTTAACAATTTTGAGACGGGAAAATTATACTTGTTTATCTGAATGGGAGCAATGCAGTCACAAAGGTCCATATGAGGAGGCAGGAGGTTCAGTTCGAGATGGCAACATGATGATAGAAGCAGAAATTACAGAGCAGGAGAGAAATTTGAATGTTTCACTGCTGGCTTTAAACACAGTGGATGGGGCCACACAACAGCAATAAACAACTGCATTTTGAAAATTTTTATATGCCATGTATAATACACACACACACACATGAAATCTAATAAAATATGTCCACAGTGTATATGTTGGAAACTTGAGAACTCTAGTAAAAGAACCAAAGTGGTTCTCAATAAATGGAGATACATTCCATATTCATGGAATAGAATAGCCAATATTGCTAAGATGTCAATTCTTCCAAACTTGACCAATAGACTTAACACAATCCTCCTCAAAATCCTAGCAAACTGTTGTGTAAATATTAGCAAAATATTTATAAAGTCTATATGGAAAGGCAAAAGATCAAGAATTGACAAAAACTTTGAGAAGCTGGACTTTATTAAAGCTGGACTTTATGAGATACTGATGAAAAAATCGAGACAAACCACAAAGAGGTATAAAATATTTCAAAACATATATCTGATAAAGGATTCATATCCCAAATTAAAAAATAACTATTAAAACTCAGGAATAAGAAGACAAATCTCAAATTTATAAAATTGTATGGAAGACCAGAACTGGCAGTTTACCTTGGAGGAGATGCAAATGGCAAATAGCATGTGAAAGAATGCTGAATATTGTACATCATTAAAGAAATACATGTTAAATCAACAATGAGATACTATTACACACCTATTAGAATGATTTTAATTCAAATCTGTTACAATATATCCTGCTGGCGAAGATGTAGCGCAAGAAAATATCACTCAGTGGTGGTCGGAATGCAAAATTATACAGTCATTTTGGAAGATAGTTCTGGCAGTTTCATACAACAACAAAGGTATAATTATATGATCCACAAATCATGTTCCTAAATGTTTACCCAACTGATTTGATGATTTATGTCCACACAAAAACCTGCACACAAACATTTATAAGAGCTTTATTTATAATAACCAAAACCTAGAAAAAAAACAAGTTATCTTTCAATAGGTGATTGGGTCAATGGATATATTGTATGATATAACCGCACAATAGACTCTGATACAGTGATAGAAAGAAATTATGTACAAGCCCTAGAAAGACCTGGATGAGCTAAATACATAATGCTAAGTGAAAGCCAGTTTCTAAAGGCTACATATTCAATGAATAAAAATACTTGTTATTGACAATCTTAATAAAGGCACACTGCATAGACAATGAAAATATTAGTTATTGTCAGAACTTCAGCAGAAGGGAAAAAAAGGTTGAATAGGTGAAGCAGAAGGGAAATTTGAGGATGGTGAAACAATCTCTTAATATCCTACAATAGTAGATACATGACATCTCACATTTGTCAGAACCTGTTGAACTTTATAACACAGTGAAACATAATGTATGCCTATATTTACAACAATCATTTAAGGAGTTAATGGAATCCAAGGATGAAACTCAGAATACAGAAAACAATCTGATAGTACTACGAATGTCTAAACCACCTCACCAAACAAACAAAAAAAAAATGTGGTTGGAGAAAAGTGCTAACTTAAGTAACTTTAGAAATGAGTGGCGTTTGTAGAACTAAAGATCAAAGAAACTGTACATAACACTATACTCTAATTGATAAAGTTACATCCCACAGGGGTATGAATTAACAATTCCGGTAATTGTATACATTTATTCTGGAAATGAACAATAAGTTAAACAGTTTGCAGATGGTGGGAACCAGTTTTCTTACTCTTTTGAGTGGGAGTTGCAGATAAGCAAGTGGAGGAAGCAAAAATGATCTATGTGATAATGGATTGTAGTTGGAGATGTTACTATGAACTCATTTTAACCTAATGTAGATGCAGATGGTTTTATAGAGAAATGTTCATAGGTGTGTCTATATATAAGTTAGTATACATGGATATATTTCATTTTTCAGTCAGCTGAAAGGGCCTAGAAACACCACCACAACAGCAATGAAAACATTTAATTTCCAGACATTCGTGTCTAATGCTATTTGCAATAAAAGGAATCAGCTTTTATTAAAAATGGCTGATTGCAAGATTGGGGCAGAAAATATACAGGATAAGTCTGGAGGATCTTTAAGTAAGATAAATACAAGAAAATAAATACTCAAAAAAAAACAAACAAAACCAGAAAAACACAATGATGGGGAAGTATCAAAGGGATATAGGAGTCAAATGAAAAAGCTCATAATAACCGAAGCTGAAATAATTTGTGCAACAAAATATAGTATTTTATATTATTGTATTTCTTAATATTACATAAAATATTAAATAAATATTCAAGAGTTCTTATAATATACATACATTATTGAATGAAAGTAGAGAAGGATTAGCAGATTTTCTGTGAAGAATAAAATTAATTTCTATAGATACCCATCCTCAAATAGGCAGAACATAATTCCTTCTTCATTAAATCTGACTTCGTTCCAAAATGGACAACATTGAAAAGAGTAACTTTACTGCATAGAAACATGAGAACACTAACTCAGTGAGGGAATCAGGTCAACATCAATAGTGATAAAGAATGTTTATACTATATATCCTTGATATGATTTGAAGGAAATGGTATCTCATATCTGTAGTCTTCCTTCCCCAAACCTATAACTCCTGTGTAATCATGGAAAATAAAGCCATGTAAATCTCAACATAAGGATGTTCTGCAAAATATCTAAACAATACTCCTCAAAACTGTCAAGGTAATTAAAGACAAGATAAGTTTGAGAGACTGTCACAGCCAGAAAGGGCCTAAGGAGACATGATGACTGAATGGAATGTAATAGCCTGGATGTAATCTGATAATAGAAAAAAGACATTAAGCTAAAAACTAAGGAAATCTGATAAGGTATTGACTTTAGTAATGATAATGTATTGATATCTGTTTATTAATTGTGAAAAATATGTTATTAATCCTAGTGTAAGATGGTAATAATAGGGGAAGAGAGTGCGACATATGTGGAAATTATACCTGTTATCCAGCATTCTGGTTCAGTAATTGTCTCTGTGTCAATTAGCCAATTAATCTTGATTTTTTTTCATCTGTTAAATAAGAAAAAAACATCCAGAAATCTAGAATCATTACATTTTTCCTTTAGGTTCTTTATTTTTTCATTAATACAACAGATAATTATTTAATGTCACCTGCTTGCAAAACATTATTCCTGACATTATTTCATAGCAGTAAACTGAGCAGATAATGGTACTTTCTCAGTGAAGTTAGAGTTTATTGAGAAATAGATATTAAATAATTAGCTACAAATGTGGTTATTTGACAACAATTTTAAGCACTAAGAAAGAGGTATAAATTGTGTACATGTGACTAGATAAGTTAAATGTAATTCGATTGATGTTCTGGAATGAGGTGGAAGTAGATTAAAAGACATTGGGCTATATCATGCTAGGTTGTAAAAGTATGCCAAGGAAGGTGGCCACTTCCTTAAAAGCAATAAGAAACTATGTAAATATTTAATGGTAGGAAGAGTTGACATGACAGATTTGCATTTTTGTAAGATGACAGGAATGAACGTAGAAAGACAACTTTGGAGAAGATGGTACCAATACAGATATAAAATCACGATTTTTATTACAACAAAACATTGGTGATTGTGACTAGGGTGTTTGCCTTAAATCAGACTACCTACTCTTCTACCTACGTTATCTCTTCTGATGTGGAGCAATTTGATGATATGTCTTGCCCCATGTTTAGCAATCTTATAGAGAAAATACGAAGAGTTTCTGGGACTTAACTTCTCATGAAATGATGGAATAATCCATTATGTTTTAAATGGATATTTTAAAATAAGTCACATAGAAAAGATTAGTTGATTTAAGAAAACTCAACATTTTTGGTAGCATTCAGAAGATATTCATGGATTCAAATTTTAATAAGAGCTTATTCAACAACTCAAAAAAGAGGGGTAGATATATTTGGAAGATGTGAAAGAAATCAAAGTAAGGGAACATAAAAGGACTGCTGCAGAACTAACATATTCCCTTATATGCCCATTTTTTTAATGCCCACTTAAAAGTTAGGCAAACTGCTCACGCATGTCCATCGCTGTGCTTCTTGCCTGACTTTTTTTTTTTAAGACTATTTTTAGAGGAGTTTTAGGTTCACAGCAAAATTGAGTGGAAGGTACAGATATTTCCCATATAGCTTTGTCCCGTTCACATGCACAGCCTCCCCCAATATCAACGTTCTCCACCAGGGTGGTACAATTGATGAACTTACAATGACACGTCATTATCCAAAGTTTACAGTACACATCAGGTTTCACTCTTGTTGTTGTACATGCTATAGGTTTGAACAAACTTATAATGACATGTATCCACTACTATACTATCATATAGAATAGTTTCACTGCCCTATAAATCCTCTTTGCTCTGTCTGTTATCCCTCCCCCCCATAACCCCTGACAACTACTGATCTTTTTATTGTTTCCATAGCTTTGCTTTTTTTCAGAATGTCACAAAGTTGGAATCATACAATACGTACAATATGACACATTTTCAGATTGGTTTCTGTCATTAGTAATTAATATACATTTGTTTTATCTAGTTTTTTTATGGCTTGATAGTTCATTTCTTTCAATTGCTGAATAATATTCCATTGATTTGATGTCTCATAGTTATTTATCGCATTCACTTACTGAGGGACGTCTTGGTTGCCTCTAAGTTTTAGCAATTATTTTAAAGCCTCTATAACATCCATGTGCAGGTTTTGTATGCACACAAGTTTTTAACTTCCTTGTGTAAATACCAAGAGGCATGATTACTAGATGATATGGCAGGAATAGGTTTTGTTTTAAAAGAAATTGCCACACTGTATTGCAAAGTAGCTATAACATCTTGCCTGGCTTTTTCAAAAGCTAACAGAACAAAATTTCAGGGAAAATATCACTAATTTTCAGTAAAAAAGATGAAGTTAACAATAAAGTAATGAAAAAATTAAAACAATTTAAAATATTAACAGAAATGTGATAATTTTAAATTATTAACAAGAAAAGCAAAATATGAAAACAAAAAGAAAGTGCCATAAAAGAGAAATGAAACAAAAGAAGGTAAGAACAATTAAAATATAACTTTCAGTTAAAACCAACAACTAAGAGCATACAAATGAAACATGGAAACATTATTAAAATGAAATGAAATGTAAACTCCGATAGCAGCTTCTAAGCTGACTCTCGGTGTTCTCCATCTCCAGGGACTCATGCCCTTGTGCAATTTCTTCCTGTAGTGTGTGGACTAGACCTACTGACTTGCCTCTCATGAAAAACAAAAAAAATATGGCAGAAGGGATGGGATGTCACTTCAAAATCAAGCTATAAAAGACTGTGACATCTGTCCTGCTGGCACTCCTTCTTTCTCTCTCTCGCTGGCTCTTCTGGCTTCGTAACACTGAGGGAGCAAGTTCCAGTGTTGCGAGTTGTCCTATGGAGATATCCATGAGGCAAGAATGTGAGGGTAGCCTCCAGCCAAAAGCTAGTAAAGGACACCCAGTCCAAAGGCTTGAAGATACTGGATCCTGATGGCAGCCACATAAGCAAGTTGGGAAGTGGATTCTCCCCAAGAAAGCCTTGAAATTACCTCAGCACAGGACGACATCTTGTGAAAGATCCTGAGCAATAAGCCTTAACTAAACTGCACCCAGATTCCTGACCACAGAAACAGACATAATAAATAGTATTGTTTAAACAATTCCGTCTTGAGTCATTTTTTTTACCTCGCCATAGTAACTAATATGTAAATTAAAAAGGTAAGGCATTTATTTTTAAAATTCAAAAGACATTTTTTCTAAACTCAGTAGCTTAACACTATTAAGCAGTTAAAATCTGGCCTCTTAAAACTAAGCTATGTACAGTGACTTTCT
The DNA here is from genome assembly GCF_028885625.2 of Pongo pygmaeus. Lineage (NCBI taxonomy): Eukaryota > Metazoa > Chordata > Mammalia > Primates > Hominidae > Pongo > Pongo pygmaeus. The sequence continues at coordinate 92,573,784 of NC_072384.2, forward strand.
GAAACCCAAATCTTCACATATTTATCCTTTCACGGCTTTGATTTTCCATGGACTTTTTCAAGGAGTACATTCTAATAATGAATAATCTAAACACATGCAACCCTTGGCCTTGCCCCTTTAGCTCATAGCAGTTCTGTGTTTGACATTTTTCCTTTTGCAGGGGGCTGCACTGATTCTAGGCTCATTGATTCTGGGTGCCCTTGAAAATATTTAAACCAATAGAATATGGTTGAACTAAGATTTTATGACTTTCAAGGCCAATGTTACAAGGTCATGTAGCTTCTACCTGATTGATTCTCTTGTGATGTTCTTGCTAGGAAATGCTATTAACCATCTAAGAATGCCGACTACTATGAGATCACCAAGCTGGAAAGGCCATGTGTAGATGAACTGTTAAATAGCTCCAATTGAGTTCCCAGCTGTCATCTAGCCTCAGCTGCCAGCCACTTGAGTGGGCCATCTTGGAGGCCAGCCCACTTGGGCTTTCAGATTACTGTAGCCTCATCCAACATCTGAAACATGAAAGTCCAAGTAAGAACCACCCAGTCAATCCAATCCAGGATTCCTCACTCAACAAATAGTGAGCAAGATAAAATAGTTGTTTTCAGCTGCTAAATTTTGAGGTGATTTGTTTTGCCACAATAGTAATCTAAACAAGTGGCATGTTCTAACAGCTTTTATATCTCTGTGGATAAAATTTGTCTTTAACTCAAGCTGTTCCAGTTACTTTTTCTCCATGATTCTATTGTATAAGGTGATGCACTCAATAGAGAACCTTACTTTATAAGAAAATTAGCAGAATATTTCCTTTCTAAAATTGACAGAGCTCACTTTTGATAAAAACTTTCAACTGTCATCATGCTGAATCCATATTTAGATGAGGTGAATCAAAGCTTATTTTTTGGTTAGTGACACATAACTTCAGAAGTGTGTCTTATCTAATTAAAATTTTATCTTTATTCTCTACACATAGCTGCCCCACAATTAATTACAATTTTTCTCTGCATTATTATAATTTTGCTGTTTCTTGCCATACCAATATAAGCCCTTTTTCATATTTTAAAATACCCTCAAGCTTTAAAATGACAAAGACCCTGACAAGGTGTTCCTACATGGATGTTGAATGCACTATATTGTACAACTATAAATTTTCTTTAGGAGGTACAAAAGTAGATCAGGTTGACTGGAAACGGTCATGAGAGTTTTTTTTTTGACTGATATGGAAGTTCTATATCTTGATTAGGGTGGTGGTTCCACAGTTGTAAAAAATTTCAAAAACATTTTAACTGTACACTTAAGGTTGGTATAGTTTATTATACGTAAATTGTGCCCCAATAAAAAGCATATAACCTCCAGAAAAATTACAATAGTTTTGAATATAAATTATAATTATAATATAAAATTATAATAAGTTCTTGCTTTGGTGTATTTATCAATTTAATTTCTACCGAGGTTTCTCTGTGTATTGCTTCAGGAAGGTTGTAAACAAGTGGCACTTTGAAAAAAGATGATTAGATAATATAAAAAATATCTTATCTACAAATGTATGGATATAAATGTGTACAATTTCCAGAAATCTATACACATGGTTAAGAAAAGCAACAAGGCTAGTGATTCTTCCAACCTCACTACCAATCCTAGGGTTTAGCAATAGTTAAACATTTTAGCACCATTTAGGAAAAAAGGGTCAAAGAGATGGAGAGATTGAAAGGCTCACGCCTGTAATCCCAGCACTTTGGGAGGCCGAGGTGGACGGATCACGAGGTCAGAAGGTCGAGACCATCCGGGCTAACACGGTGAAACGCCGTCTCTAATAAAAATATAAAAAATTAGCCGGGCATGGTGGCGGGTGCCTGTGGTCCCAGCTACTCAGGAGGCTGAGGCGGGAGAATGGCGTGAACCCGGGAGGCGGAGCACGCAGTGGGCCGAGATCAAGCCACTGCACTCCAGCCTGAGCGACAGAGGGAGACTCCATCTCAAAAAAAAAAAAAAAAAAAAAAGAAAGACTCCAGGAAGACTTGTAGCTTAAGTAGAGGAGGTATCTAACTGGGGATATATCCATCCATTGTTAATAAAAGTCAGAAGGAAACAGACATTGGCAACCTGTGATCAAACGGATAATGATCACTTGAATAGTAAGATTTTATTCTCTTTTCAGGTTCCTAATCTTTGCTTTCCATTGATCACAGTCAACCAGAAGACAGAGCATGTGGTAGCCTGTCTTCATGATGAATGTCATTAAGCTGTTTACCTTTTTTCTTTTAATTACTCCATCAACAGGCGGAGTTTATCCCTGCCATTCTTTTGAATCTGCACTGGTGTTAGTGGCTTGTTTCACCAATAGAATGTCCTAGAAATAACTTCCTGAGACTTTTAAGGATAGATCATAAAAAATATTGCAGCCCTGTCTTGGTGTAATTTTTCTTTTTATTTGTTTGTTTATTGTAGAGTTGGGGTCCCCCTATGTTGCCCGGCTGGCCTCAAACTCCGGGGTTCAAGCAATCATCCTACCTTAACCTCCTGCGTAGCTGGGAACATAGGCATGTGCCACTGTCCCGAGCAATTTTTATTTTTGGGATAAAGGGGGAATTTGTTTTCTGTTATCTCCAACAGGGACATAAGATTATATAACTTTAAACTAATCGTTCAACACAGCCTTAAGAATCTAAAAGAGTTGCATTAGAATCTTAGCTCTTGAATTAATTGTGTGGTTAATGGGAAATTTATCTAAAATTTGGGGGTCTCATATTTCTTTCTGGTGAAATTAAGATGATAATGAGTATTTTGTAGGGTGATTCTGCAGATAAACCAAATTCCTTATGTAGAAAATGGACATTAAGGCTGGGGATGGTGGCCCACACCTGTAATCCCAGCACTTTGGGAGGCCGAGGTGGGCAGACCACTTGAGGTCAGGAGTTCGAGGCCAGCCTGGCCAACATGGTGAAACACTGTCTCTACTAAAAATATAAAAATTAGCTGGGCGTGATGACCCATGCCTGTAATCCCAGCTACTCAGAAACTGAGGCAGAAGAATTGCTTGAACCTGGGAGGCAGAGGTTGCTGGGAGCTGGGCATGCCACTGTACTCCAGTCTGGGTGTCAGAGCAAGACTCCATTAAAAAAGAAAAGAAAACAAAAATGAAAAGAAAAGAAAATGAAGGGAAGGGAGGGGAGGAGAGGGGAGGGAAGGGAGGGGAGGAGAGGCAGGGAAGGGGAAGGGGAAGGGGAAGGGGAAGGGAAGGGAAGGGAAGGAAAAGGAAGGGAAGGGAAGGACATTACTGAAAATTCACAAAATAGTTTCCTATGTGCTCATTTATGTTGCTAACAGAATTCATTTCCTTGTGGCCGTATAACTAGGAGCTCAGCTTCTTGGTGCCTGTTGCTTGGTGAACTCTCTCAGCTCCTAATATCAGCCTATAGTTCCTGAAAGCTGTTCATAGTTGCTTATTATTTTGGAAACTCCACATGACCACTTGCTTCATTAAGCCAGCAAGGGAGTCTCTAAAGTGATTATTCTAACAAGACAAAGCCTAATGTAAAATAACTATGACAGTGATATCATATCACCTTCATCTTATTCTATTATGTACAGGAAGTCATAGGTCTCACCCACATTCAAGGGAAGGAGGAAGAATTTTACAAGATCATGAAGACCAAACCTTGGAATCACGGAGGAGGGGCAACCTTAGGGTCCATCTATAATAGTTTTTAACCTTTTTGTCATTTTCATTCTGTTTGACTTTTGTCTGATTAATTGGTTTCTAAATCTACACGGACACATACAAGAGGTCATTTTATATCTTGAGAGGAAATTGTATGCAGAATATTGAGGGTGTTTCTCTAGAGTCTCTTTTCTCTATGACATTGGTACCTTCATTCTGGCTCCCTTGGTAGCCCAGAAATCAGATTTGTCTACCCAGCCAAAGATGGCGTTAGAGGTTGTAGGCTGCTCTATTCTGTTCATCCTCTATGCAACCAAGTGTGACTCTTCAGATTCTGACTGGTTTATGCTGCATAATGTCAAATGTCAAGACAGAAGGAGTGGTGTGTGCAGCCTCATCTCAAGCCACTTTTCTTCTGTGGTAGGCAGAATACTGGATCCCCAAAGATATCCATTCCTTAATTTCTGAAACCTGTGAATGTGTTTCTTTACATGGCAAAAAAAAATACTTGCAGATATGAATAAATGAAGGACCTTGAGATGGGGAGACTGCCCTTCTGGAAGGGTTCGATGTAATCACACGGGATCTCCTAAGAGGAAGGAAGAGGTGTCAAAGACTAAGAAGGAGAAGTGAAGGCAGAGGCAGAGTTTGAAGTGATGTGATTGCTAAAGGTGACACCTGGCCAAGGAATGTGGGAAGCCTCTAGAAGCTTGAAAAGGTAAGGAAATGAACTCTCCCCTAGAGCTTTCATAAATAAAGCAGCTCTGCCAACACTTTGATTTTAGCCTCTTAAGGCCCATTTTAGACTTCTGATACCCAGATCTGTAATGCAGTAACTTCGTGTTGTTTTAATCCCTTCATTTGTAGTAATTTTTTACAGCAGCACAAGAAAACAAACACACACTCTTTCCAGGATTCTGTCACCTCAGTTCTTGCTCTTCTTCCTCTCTCTCTCTCTCTTGCTCTCTCTCTCATGTTTCTGTATTCAGATATTTAGTTATAATCAGTGAAACGTTAGTAAAATACCAGCTACTCCGTCATACTGGAAGTAGAGGTTTGAAATAGACTTATAATTGTTACAAATTATGAATTCTATAATCTTTGCAATGTAAATCTCCTCACTTGATTCAGCTACAACATGAAGATAATAATAGATTCCTTAATAGGTGACTCTGTGGATTATATGGATTTGAGTATTGCATTAGCCAGGGTTTTCTCTAGAAAGAGAGAACAAATAAGAAATATGCAAAGGTATTCACTAGAAGAACTGGCTCATGAAATTATGGAGGCTGAGTAGTCCCATGACAGGCTGTCTGCTAGCTGGAGACTGTGGGATGCAGTTAGTGTAATTCAGTTCAAGTCTGAAGGCCTGAGAATCTATGGGGGCTACTGGTGTGAGTCCTGGAGCCCAAATGCCAGAGAATCTGGAGTTCTGATGCCCAGGGACCAAAAAAAAAAAAAAAAAAAAAGTGTAAATCAGCTCTAAGAGGGAGAGAGACCAGTTCCCTTTTGCTTTGTTTTTATTCTATCTCGACACCCAGCCAGTTAGATGTTGTTTGCCTGCATGGATGGTAGATCTTCCAGACTTAGTTCACTTGGACTCACATGCCAATCTCCTCCAGAAACGCCATCACAGGCATACCTACAAATAATACTTTATCACTTCTCTAGATATACTTTAATCCAGGCAAGTTGACATCTAAAATTAGCCATGACAAGTATTAAACTATAAGAACCATGTATTATAGAGATACAAATTTTGAGACATTCATTTTATGGTTGCATTCACCAGGAAAGTGACTCTCCTGTCTCAGAGTTTGAGAAATTAAAGCACATTCCTCAGCAAAATGAAAAATTTCTACCTAGTCGTTGATGTAAAAAAATTACTTGTAAGGAGGTGGAAACAAAACTGAGAAAAAACTATACAACACAAAGAATGTCATAAAATATAATGGATCTTTATAACATCAAAAACTGATAACACGATTTGACTCTGCAATATTGTAAAGGATGTCATTGTGATAAATCTCTTTGGATAATGAATATTTTTCTACATTGTATATACATATTTTCTTTGCAGTTTTCACTCTGTTTTGAATCATATTATGTAAAACCAAACATTATATGCTTCCTGAGGAAAAAGACAGTTATTTGAAACACACTAAATTATTGCTATATATATTCTAAGTTTTTGTATACATGATTAAATTAAGTGAAACTGTAATACTGTATGCATATAAAAAGTAGCAATTTCAGCATTGTAATGTCAACACTAAGGCAATTTTCATAGAACTGTACTTTGACATTAGTAATCCATGTAAGATGTATATTAGAACCAGAATATTTGAATAATGAGAACATAATGGTCCCAGCCAATCCAGATAACAGAGAACTGCTTGTAACAAAGAATAATAAGTTTATAAGTAAATGTGGAGTGAAGATGATTTCACTTAAAATTATGTGCACACGAAAAGATAAAATCCAAGATATAAATGAGGTGACATCTGAATAATATATTTGTAAAGTGCTTACATAAGCCAGACAATTTTGAAGATATAAGTACACAATAGTCATGGCAAATTGTTAAAAATTGTAGAAAACACTCATACGACTAGTGTGAGGTGTATTATTCCAATTATAGATCTCTCTACAATGTCATTGTCATATTTTTTAAATTAAAAATATACAAACTGATTTTTATTTATTATTATGACTATAGCTATTTTGCTTTTAATTCTACCTGAACAGGTGATAAAAATCTTGAGCCTCATTGTACTACCAACAAGGTTTAGTTTATGAACAAAAAATCTCTTCATATGAGCTGTTGTTGCCTGGCAACATCTGGAGAAAGCTATCTACAGAGCTAGTGAAAACACCAAGTACAGCATTGTCTGTTAAGGGCTCATTATATTTTATATTTTCTGGATAGGTTTGCAATGCAGCCTGTTTTCATAGCATAATTTCAAAATCTAGGCAACAAGATTTTAATTATTAAATTTCAATAGGATTTAACTTCTCCATAAAAGGTGCAGGGAGAGTATCCTCTGTAATTTTATTTAGCTCTCTTTAATTCTGTAAAATAATCTAAATACTAGTTTTTACAAATCCACTCTATGAAAATACCATTTGCATTGAAATTCAGAAAGCTTAAGAACCCAACTCAAGTTTTGTGCATTGTCACAATAGAAAATAAAATAGAGATACCTTTTCAAAAGCATTTAAATCATTAGAATTAGAAAATCATGGGGGACCTTGAGAGATTAATTAATTCATCCTTTTGCCATCTGGTATGAATACATATGCTGTTCTATACAGATGAGAATTCACCCTCTTTCCGTGAAGAGAACACATAATCCCGTTTTACAATCTACTTTAATAACATTCTTAACACAAAATTTTCATAGTAACATCTTATAATAACTAACCACAAATTTAGAAATGCAAATTTGTTTTTGTGCTTCCACATACTTATTGCATATCATATACGACATTTGCCTTGAAGGCAAATGAAGGGCTTCATAGAAAAGAAATGTGCTGCGGCAGAGAGTATTTAAAAGATATGTTTCTTCTTCTCCCTGGACACAGAGCCAGGTTATGTTGTTAGACTCTATTGAAGTCAACTGCAAATATGTGACTCAGTTGTAAGCAGGAATGAGAGCAAAAATGATATGTGCAGCACCAGGGCGAGGCCATAACCTCCCGCCACAGCTGCCCCATGTTCCTTTTCTCTTAACTGACTTGATGCAGATGAGCTTGGTAATCTTGTAAGTCATGAATTCAAAATGGCAGAACCACGTGATTGAAGGAGACTGGGTCCTTTAATTATCTTGCATAGGAGAGTTGCCTTACCATGCAGGGATACCTGTTTGAGGCTTCCCATGAGCAATAAATGAACTACTGTGTTAAGCAAGTGAAATTTCAGGAATTTATCTTGCACAATATTTACCTAAGTGTGATCTTATGTAATAGCTGCAGAGGGGACTTGGACAGAAGAAAACCTTAGTGGGGAAGGGAATTAGGACGAAATGGTATGTAGCACAGCATGAGAAAGAAGCAACAGCAAGAGAGCAAAAGACATATGTTATTTTGGAACGCTTCAAGGGTAAGCTGAAGACTTTGATTTAATTTTGGACATAATAAAAGGAAATAAGCTCATAAGCAAAAAAAAAAACAAAAAACCACAATTTGAATTGTAGTATAAGCCCATTAATTTAACGGCTAGGAAAAACGTGGTTTGGAAGCAGGGAGTAACAAAATCTTTGGAATAACACCTACAGAGTAGAGCCATCCATATAATGTGAATATACCAGGGAAAGAATAATGGCATTGCATAGTTGAGATTTATAAACTTGGCAGTTGATTAGATGTGATGGTACAGGAGAAGTAACAACAATGTCAATAATTCTATACTCTGATCCTCATTTTTTTTACTATAAATTAGGCACTATGCTAACCATTTTATGAGGGCTATCTCCCTTAATCTTTACAACACTGTAAAACAAGTACTATGATTTTCCCTATTTCCAAGAAAGAATATAATTTGAGATCTTTCATATATAAGCAAAGGCCATACTCCCTGTAATGGAACAACCAGGTTTGAAACCAAAAATGTAACGTTAGACCCTTGATTTTTAACAGCCATCATCTCAAATCCAGGTTTTGAGAAGGATAGTAAACAATTTAAAGATACATGAGAGAAAAGAGGGCAAATTAAATTGATATCTCTTTACTTCAGTACATTTTTAGATTGATATAATTTCAAACTTACAGAAAAGTTTCAATAGTACAAGGAACTCCAATATACCCTTTGCCCAAATTCACCAGTTTTTTATACACCCCCGACACACACTCCATAAAATGACTTTTAAAAATTTGTTAATAGTAGAGTGAAATGGCTCTACTATATTTACATATTGACTCCAGAAGCCAGTTGGAATTTTCAACTTGTGACTGACCTTTCAGAAAGAGTCAGGGCTGGATGTAATTGTATGGAATGAATTAGTACGGACAGAGATTGGTAAAATCAGTAAAATCAATCAGAGCCCTAAGTGAGAGGATGAAAAAGGAGACAATTCATTAGAAATGGGATAATCCTGTGTAATAGATGTCCAGAGAGGAGAAAATTTCAGAGGTATAGTTGTAAGATCAAAAATTTCAGAAAGATTAAGAAATCTGGAGAAAGGTTGGATTTAATATTTAGGTTTTCGGTGACCTTCAGTCCAACATTTGTGGGTAGCATACTGAAAAAGAAACCTAAATTCCAAAGGGTAAGGAGAACAATTAGTCAAGAAAATAGAAATAAATTTAAGAAAAAAATTGCTCATGTGTTAATAATTAACACGTTTTACTTTATCTTTGCTTTTTTGCTATTTATACACTTTGTTTAATTTACTATGCTTCTGAGTCAACAGTTTTAAAAAAATACAATGGTGTAGCCAAGCAGAAAGTTAGAGGATGGAGTGTAAAGTGGTAGCCTATCTAGTGATTGTTCATTCCATCTTCTCAGGGCCAGGTTGAAGGAAAGGGGGAAGCTGCTTTTTTCTGGAAGAACACAGAAATCTGTGATGCCCCAACGTACCCTGATGATGATGGTGCAAAAGCTGCCAATTGAGCAAATTGTACCATGAGTATGTTCACCCCTGCTGAATTAGGTAGAATGGGGTTTGGCTCAGATACTTTACTACTTAGATACTAAAATAAATAGTGGTACTTTAAATGTGAGATATTTTTGGGATATTTGAAAAACACATGTAAACATGTGTGGATATATGTCATAAATATATATGGATGGGTGTTCATACTTCACTTTGTATTGTGCATGACTCAGGTTTAGAGAAATATTGTGTTTTCTACATCTTTACTCAAAGTCAGTGAGCCTATTCTATGACTTAGATGAACAAATTCAATTTAATTGGAGGAATTTTAATAATTTCAGCGGGCAAGTTTAATTTCCCTTATAAACATATTTACCTGTGTTTTGATTACTACAAAGGTAGTGGAGGAAATATTTGTATGTAATTCCTAGCTTTGTCGTGAGGTTAAAGACATCACATTTTGGAACAGTGTCTTCTGTCACTCCCACTTCATGGAAATCTTGTTTCTTTTTGTTTGTTTGTTTGTTTTTGTTTTTGATTTTTTTGTTTTTAGCCTGTTTCACTTTGTCTCCCAGACTGGAGTGCAGTGGCGCGATGTCAGCTCACCACAACATCTGCCTCCCAGGCTCAAGCGATTCTCCTGCCTCAGCATCCCGAGTACCTGGGATTATAGGCATGCATCACTACTGCCCGGCTAATTTTCATATTTTTTTTAGTAGAGATTGAATTTCATCATGTTGGCCAGGCTGATCTTGAACTCCTGACTTCAAGTGGTCTGCTCGCCTCAGCCTCCCAGAGTGCTGGTATTACAGGCGTGAGCCACCGCACCTGGCGAAAACCTTGTTCCTTTCTATTTTACTTGATTTGAAACATATTTTAATTGAGAAGCATCATAAGCTCAAGAGTAAGTTATATGCTACTCATATTGCTGTCACCAGTGGTGCCTGACTTGCAAGCACATTCCTTGAAGGATAATTTGCTTTGCAAAGAGGAACCAGTTAAAACTTGAATTATATTTGTTCAAATTGACACACATCAATGTTTTCTCTACTGTGTGTTAATCTCCCTTTTCCCCCAATAACATGGAATCCATACAAATTATACAGTTATTATTTTTGTGTTTTTTGAGTGTTACAATCGTGATTTTGAAGGGATATCAAGATGTGTTACAATCGTGATTTTGAAGGGATATCAAGAAGTCGTTTAAATTAACACTATAGTAGGCTGGCTGGAACCATCCCATAAAACAATAGAATATGGAATGTCTCTCATGGATGCACGGAGAGGGAAAAGGCACCATACATACCCTTTAGCAGATTTTCCTCCATCGTAGCATAAATCTGGTGCTCTCCCATTAAGAAAGAAAGAATATTAATATTACCAATTACCAAACACAGTGTCTTGAGCATGGAAGGTAATCATTTGCCTTTGTAGAATCAGTATTTGTAATTGTGTCTGCTTCTTTGTTTGAAAATATGGCCAGGAAAAGAAAATGCCCCCTAGGGAATTGACTAGGTTTTTTTTTTTTTTTTTTCCCCCCAATTTTGTTTTTCTCCTCTCCTTTTTCCATTTCCCTCAGTCCCATTCTTCCTTCCTCAGTATTTCTCTTTACTTATGATATTTCCCCCCTTTTATATGAAATAGGTACCTTAGTATGAGGATGGATCAGTGAGCCTAAGCCACCTTTGTCCTATGCATTGAGGCATGGACCAATTTTTAGTCTTTTTTGTTGATTATGGTCCTGTACATTGAAGTTATGAGTATGACTACTGAATATTAAAACTTTAAGACATGAACTTTTATAGAAAAATCTCTATATCACTCTATTTTAAAAATGTATCTTAACAAATATCAAAACCAATTATAAACAATTGACAAGAATACAGAAAACATTATTAGTTAAAATTTTAAATATATTTTAAACCACATTTATTTGCAAATAAATTTTATTGTTTGATCAACTTGCAGATAAAAATAATGGTAAATAAAATGTTTTAATATAAAACATTACATCAATAATGCTATATATAATATTGTATTACATTTGACTGTAAATTGTGAAAACAGGTTAGGTGTTACTGACTCCATAATGCATAATGATTGATGTCAAATAATCAAACTATAGTTTGTTTAATAGTTTCCTATTGGTTTTAAACTCCCCAGGGTTAGAACATTTACAGAATATTTATTGCAAAGTGGCAAGTTACCTGATAATACCATGTTAAAATTCTGCTAACATCCCTTTCATGCAGAGACTCTTAATGGGATTAACATATGTCACAATTCAAAAACCTAAACAGAATTCTATTTAAACCTACTGGTTTTGAAAGAGACAGTGTTCTGGTGTTTATTTGTAGCACTTCTGGGAGTAATGCCAAACCCCAAGAACATTAGTATTCCTGAAACTTTACATTCTCTTCCTATAAATTGTTCTTCTGGAAAAGGTAAAATAGTATTATGTGATTAGACTACACATAGATATAACTGTAATGACTTATTCACAGATGAGAAAAAAAGTGAGTGAACTGTTAAAAAAACATTAAAAATAAAGGGGAAACATGACATTATTTTGTTTACTGCTTAGTATGTATATTTCAGCATGAATTTGCTGCCCCTATGGTTCAAATACCTAGATTAATATTAATAATAGCAGGAATAAGTAAAATATCACATCTTATATGTCAGATGTTTTTCACATACATAGCCTCTTTTATCTTCATGAAAACTAAGCAGTGTAAATATTATTAGTTCTGTTTTCAGATTGACAAAATGAATTTTAGTCAGGTTAAGTAATAAGTTCAAGGTAAGTAGTAAAACATCCTGCATTGCTTACCTGTATAACTTTACAACCTGAAATGTTTTGTTTATTATAAACTTTAAATAAGTATTCTTTAAATGACCATATAATGCCTGGAAAGTAAGTTAAACCTGTTGCAGCATGGTATAAATATTAACCATGTTGAACTACAAGGCTCACCCAGAAGGACAAGGAGGTTAAAATTTCTAATTTGAGTTTCTATAAAGTGGATGTCCAAAAGGAATAAAATAATTGGGGCTGAGATACATAAGTAGAAAAATAAATAGAGGTGGAAAAACTAGATATTTCAATGAGATTGAAGAGTGGGTGTTCTGGAAGGCTGAACATGAATGATTTTAGGTGCTAGAAAATTGATTGGATTGCATTGTGTGTACGTAACCAGCCATATTGGTGGGTAGAAAATTGAGGAGATAGATAAATTGAGGAGAGAGATAAGATGCCCATATATTTATATTATATTCTCCTTATAGGGTATTTAATTTTGCACATTTGGAATTTTTTTAAATATCCAAATTAAGTATCCAAATTAAGGATACTTTCTCAAAGGATATTTTTCTCATTAGACTCTAAACTGGTCATAATTTCTGACCCACTGTGCCTGTGTGTTTGTGCAAAGTTGTGTTTATGTATGCTCATGTTTAATTGAAGCAATGAGTTGTGTTATTCTTCTTTTTCATATTTTTTCCAATGCTTGAGACTTACTATTTGAAGTCTGATAGTATTTTGCAAAGTATGATTTTAATAAACCATAACCTAAAGGACGATTTCAATGGTTATAAAAGACACAGGGAGAAAGGGCAGACTTTTGTGCTTGGAGAGGGAAGTTACTATTTTTGAGAATCATACAGGTTGAGATATTTTGTTTGATAATAGATTATTTATCTGAAAATAGGGTATGTTTTTATTAGTGAGTAGTGGAAGCAGAAGAAATCCCATAATTAAGTTTCTAGATTCTCAAAAGGAGTAAGAATAGTGATGGCATTTAATAAGAATCTATTTTTAGATAGATGGTACTGCTTTGCACTTATTTAATTTACTTATCACATCAACTCTACAAATTAAGCATTAATAATCCCTTTTTACATATTTGCAGAAAAGGTTGATAAGGTTAAACAAATTTCCAAATACAACTTAACTGGTTTTTTATAAAGATAGAGTTTGAAGCATAGTTTTTTGCTTGATTACAGTGATGAGTAAATACATTCATTTTCTCTCTTTTTCTTAATATATAACAGAGTTTGGTTTTGAGCGTGAATATTCTTAAGTTGTGCAATTCAAAATCGAGACTTCAAAATTTGTGTTTCTAAAAATATTCTTTTTATTTTAATACGTAATCAAGAGTTTTCTAGGCATAGTAATAGATTGAGCATTGGTAAATTAAGCTAATAATTACTCAAGGTGGAAAAAAGTTTTTTAAACCCATATTACATTCAAGTTGACTTGTCATTTCATCTTCTTTCCTTGCACTTCAGTAAAGTCCTAATAATGCATTTTGGAAATGGATTTCCCTGAAGAGCTATTTTCATTCATTTGTCTGTATCACACACACAAAAAGGCAGACAATATTCAACTTAAAACATCTGCTTCATGCTGAAGATAAAATTCGGTCCAATAAATGTTGCTGTTTTGCACATCTGAGAATTTTTCTGAATGAATTCCAGAGAATTAAGGATACTTTCCCAACAGATATTTTTCTCATTAGATTCTGAACTGGTAATAATTTCTGACCCACTGTGCATGTGTGCGTGTGCAAAGGTGTGTGTATGTGTGTGTGTGTGCATACATAAATCTTTCACTAATGGGTTATTGAAGCTTTTTATATTGCAGATTATTTGATTTGTTGATATGTTTTTTACTTTGCTAGTAATCACTAAAGACTCTTAAACCATTGCAATAACAAAATAATTATTTCCTGACCTGCACTTGTGCTTTTAATCCTTTCAGACAATGGAGTTTTGTTGTTATTATGCTGCTCTAGTTTTTAACTTGTCTTGAAAGCAGGATGATTCATTTTCGTTTTTCACTAGCTTGTTTTTCTTTATTCTTCAAATACAGTTTTAAAATTCAGTCAAAGAATATTTCAAGCATCTTACAAAGGCACTCAAGTGACAATTAAATTTAAGAGGTTTAAAAAGGTTTAATCAGTGAAGTATCTAGAGAAATAAATCTTACGGGGTTCCAGAAGGTTGATGAACCATTGTGAAGGCATTAACACCTGTTTTCACTCTATGTGTAAAGTGTCCCTGCATTTGTTCTGTATTTGCTGAAGGCAAGAACACATATATATATGTATCCTTTTTACAAGGAAAAATAGCCTCAGGAATATTATGAAAATAAAATATTATCAAAAGCAAATTTAAGCCATGTGCAGTGGTGCATGCCTGTAAGCTCAGCTACTGGAAAGGCCGAGGTGAGAAGACTCTTTGAGCCCAGGAGTTTGAGGCCAGCCTGGGCAACATAGCAAGACCCTGTCTCAAAAAAAAAAAAAAAAAAGTGAGATTAGTACTCAGACGCAGTTTAGTTTTCCTTTCTATGAGGAGAATAACTCATAGGTATGTTATGTACAGTATCATTTCAGCTACTTTTCACCATATGGGCAATTAACTTTTTTCTTAGCATTTTTTCTGAATAATGTTCATTTTAAACATATTTTTCAGAATATGTCAATAAGCCCATGGTAACAGTTATGTATACCCATTGACATTAAAGCAAGGATTCTGCTTGATAAAGCAGTATTTTTCAGTTTAAAGAAAATTAAATGAAATAAATAAAAAATTTTAAACACAAAGGATTCATGTTTTGTTTCAGAAAATCCATAAATTCAGTTAAATAATTAATTTTATCCAGGGTACCTTAAAAATGACCATAAATAAATAATATTATTATAGCAAAAGTAGAACTTTTCCAAACCAACAATCTATCACAACACAGGCCAGGAATTGGTATAGAGGGAAAATAAGAACTTAATAATAAAATAAGTACCTAAATTATAGATGCTTTTCATAATTTTTAGTTAAGAACAAAAATTCTACATGGGCCCTGTCAAGTACTCACTACTTTTAATATTTGAGGAAGATTATGCAATATACATGTTAAATATATATTTTATGCCATCCAATTTTGCCATTGATTGTTAGAGGAACAGAAAGCAATGTATCAAGATTACATTCTCTAATATTGTGTATATTCACCACTTCATCTTGTTTCTCCCAATAATTGTTGTCTTGAGTTACAAGTAAATAATTATAATTAAGAAATTAAAATTATTTCTTGAGAATAAAATTGACTTTTAGTGAAAATATATATAACAAAAACTGTAAAAATTCAGAATACAGAGATACGAATGCCAGCTAAGAAGATGGGGGCATACTATTTTAAATAAGATAACATTTGAGCTGGGCTTTAAAGGATAGATGGAAATTAAGCAAATACATATTTAAGACAGGGTATTCTAGATGAAGAGAATGGTACAAACCATATAATAGAGAAAATACAGCTTGTTCTCTGTGAATGGTATATGTCTAATTTGGTTCTAATATGAGATAATAAAAGCTTATGGAAGAAAACAAACTGAAAAGCCAATTTGGGATTAGACAAAAAAAGTCCAAGTGATTTTTTTATTTTGGAAACAAGAAAAATTCTTTGAAAATGTAATCAGTGAAGTCACACTATTCAAATGCTGATATTTAATCTAGGATCACTTTCTATGATTAATTGAAGAGTAGAGAAAGAGAAACTAGTCATGGAACTATTGCAAATTTGAGGTATGATTGTCTGAATAAGATGGTTGCTGTGTAAACGCAAATGAGAAAACAAAGAGAAAAATATTATAAAAAGAGAAAAAGAACTTTGATAGTGAAGAGAAAAAGAAAAGAAATGAAGACTAAAAGAAAAAACATGTATCAAAAGTTGTTCTGGTTAGGTAATTTCACTTCAGAAAGTATGGACTAAAAATCCACAATTCAGTGTAAAACATTCACCGTATTATTTATATTGTGAAATATTAAAAACCAACGTAAATGGCCAAAATAGAAATGGCTACATAAAATATACGCTGGACGATAACAAAGACGTAAAAATGCACATGAAACATAGAAAATAGTAAACTTGATTGGATTTATGTGATGGGCCATAGTTATTTTTATTTGTTTTCTCTTTGTCCAGGAAGTCTCAAAATTGTTTACATTGAGCTTATATTGTTTTTTATCATAAACATATTAATGAAATTTGTACTTAAAAAGCATTTGAGGAGAGTTCCAGTTTCAGGTCCATTGTGTAAAGAGTATGGAAGTTGTCTCTCCTGTCCTTACAACAAGAGAAAGCAGAATAAACTAAAAATCAGTGGCTTTTCTTTGATCCATCAGAGAATGAAGTAGTAGGGCAATTTGCCAACTGAAGCCTGGAGAGGTAGGTGTGTACGTAGACTCATAGCCGATATCTACCTAAGTGGAAAGAAGTTCCTGGAGCCACAGACTGTTCTTACTACTGGAAAAAAAAAAAAAAAAAAAAAAAAGATAAATAAAAAAGCAAGAAAATGCTGTCTTAAGAAACAAAACAATCATCAGAACCAGGCTCAGATATAGCACAGATATAGAAATGATCAAAAGTAGAATTTAAAATAAAGATGATTAATATGTTAAGGATTTTAATGGAAAAAGTAGATATGTGCATTACACATATGAGTAATGTAAGCAGAGACATGGAAACGTAAAGATAGAATCAAAAGGAAATGCTAGATATCAAAAAAGTTGTAATGAAAATTAAGCTTATCTTTCTTGAGCTTATCAGTAGACCAGACACAGCCATGGAAACAATCAGTGATCCTGAAAATAGATCAATATACACATCTCAAACTAAAATGCAAAGAAAGAAAAGGGGTGGGGGAAAGAACACTTTAGAACGTGGGGTAATTTCAAAAGGTGTAACATAGGTGTAATTGGATTCCCTGAAAAAGAAAATGAGGAAAGAGCAGAAAAATATTTGTAGTAATAATTGCTGATACCTTTCCAAAGCTGATGAGAGACATCAATCCATATATCCAGTAAGCTCAGGAAACATCAGCAAAATAAATATTTTGAAACAATAATCACCACAACGACAAACTAAGGCATATAATAATCAAACAGCAAAACTGAAGACAAGAAGAAAATCTTGAAAGAAACCAGAAGAAAAATCATTTAACCTATAGAGAAACAAGAGTAAGAATTACAGTAGACTTCTCTTCATATACCACTTAAGCAAAAAGAGAGTAAAGTGAAATATGTAAAGTGCTAAAAGAAAAAATAAACATTATTCTGGAATTTTATATTCAGTAATTTATACTGCAAAAGTAAATGTAAATAAAAGTATAAAGATTGTAGCAAACAAAATCTCATGAAATTGAGCACCAGTAGGCATGTCATGCAAGAAATCTTAAAATATGTTTTCAGAAACATGAAATACAATATAGTCAGAGTTCAAATCTATATGTAAAAAGAAAGCATGTTGGATAGGGAATAAATGAAGTAAAATAAAAGATTTGATTGCTCTAAAAACAGTGTTTGTTTGGAGTAACAACACTAACATTCTATTCAGTGGTTATAGCATATACATACATGAAGTAAATAATAGCAATACTTTAAGAGATGGAAGGAAGTAGTGGAGAAGTTTGTTATAAGGTATTTGCACTACACTGGAAGTGTTATACTGTCATAGAAGGTGAACTATACTAGTTTAAAAATATTAAAAAGAAAACACTCAAGTTTTTTTAAAGACATAAAACAAGGAAATATATAAAATGCAGTAAAAGATGCTCAACTAAAAGGTGAAAGAATGAGAAGAAAAGAACAAACGCAACAAATAGAAAGTGGTTACAAATATAGTCGATGTTAACACAACTATATCCATAACCACATAAATGTGAATTGTCTACGTATACAAACTAAAAGACAGATAATAGAGTGGATAAAAAATAACGCAACAACCATACGATCTTTACGGCATGCTTACATTAAACATAAATACTCAGATAGGTTAAAAGGGATGAGAAAGATATATCATGCTTACATGAACAAATCCTAAATGCATATTGCCAAGTGAAAGAAGACACTCTGAAAAACCTATCTACTGTATGATTCCAATTATAAAGTATTCTGGAAAAGGGGAAACTATAGAGGGGGTAAACAGATCAGTAGTTGCTAGAGGTTCAGGATGGGCTAGAGGGTTGAACAGGCAAAGTGCAGGGACATTTTTAGGGTGGGAAAAATATTCTCTTTATGGTACTGCAATGGTAACTACTTGACAACATGTGCTTATCAAAATCCATAGAATTTCACAATGCAAAGAGTGGATCTTAACTTATACAAATTTAAAAATAGGAGGCCAAGAATCCCAGGATAGAAAACAGAATATGATGAAACATTAACTATATTGCAAATATATGAAAGACTGCACGAAAGTGGTGGGAAAATATAGCGTGGACCTAACTGTGGAAGTGAGTGCACTCTGTAAGACTGAAGGCAATAGGACTGTACAGGTATGCTCTGTGATCTACCTGATAAAGCTATTTTTAGTGACAGTATGGGTTATTTCTCAGACTACTATTCATAAATACTGGACTTGAAAAATTAAGTAAACAGATGGCCAATGGTGGCAGCCAGATTTCTTCCTTTTTTGGAAGAGGAATTTGCAAATAAATAAACTAGGGAGGCTAAAATAATCTATATGGTAATGGATTGGACTTAGAAAGCGAAATATGAACTTATGTTTAATTTAAAATAGATACAGAACATTACATATAGAAAAATTTATAGATATGTTGATATATATGGGCTAATATTTGCATGTATTATTCCTTGCTTTGTTCTCTAAGAGGGCCTAGAACCAACAACATCTCAGTAGCGACTATACCAACTCCTACGCCAATTAGATATTGATTTCTAATACTATATTCCAATAAAAGAAACTAGGCCTCTTTGAGAAATGGCTAATTCTAAGACTGGGGCAGGAAATACTGAAAAAATGAATCTAGAGCACCTTAGTGAGAGCAAGTAAGAAAGTGCTCAGAAAACACCACAATGACAGAGAATGCAATTATATGTCAGAAGAACACAGGAGCCAATTGAAAACACCTTCAATGACCCAAAATGGTCCAATTTGAGCATCAGAATAAATAAAATATTATTTTATTATAACCTAATGATATCGTTTGGCTGTGTCCCCACCCAAATCTCATCTTGAATTTCCACATGTTGTGGGAAGGACCCGGTGGGAGGTAATTGAATCTTGGGGGCAGGTCTTTCCCATGCTGATCCCGTGATAGTGAATAAGTCTCATGAGGTCCGATGTTTCTATAAGGGGGAGTTTCCCTGCACAAGTTCTCTCTTTGCCTGTCACCATCCATGTTAGACTTGACTTGCTCCTCCTTGCCCTCTGTCATGATTGTGAGGCCTCCCTGGCCATGTGGAACTGTAAGTCCATTAAACCTTTTTTTCTTCCCAGTCTCAGATATGTCTTTATTAGCAGTGTGAAAACCGACTAATACACCTAATATATACAAATAAGTATCTGTGGTTTCATATTTACATAAATAAATAAAAATAGAGAAGAAAAGCAAAATAAAAGAATAGAAAAACCTGCCTTGCAGGAAAATTCCAAATAATTTATGTAGATGCTCTTTAAGACAGCACAGTGCACACTGACTTTCTTCCATATAGTATGTATAGAAAGAGGGAGGGGGAAATACCATCACAGTGAGGAAATCTGACAAACACTACTTTAGCTGGTGAGCAGGGTTTACATTAACCTTTATACTGAAATACTGAAACATTAACCTTTATACGTACCATTCACATGAGTGATAAGGCTCTGTGGTTTTCCTTGCCAAAACCCTTAACCCCACTATAATCATAAGAAAATCACCAGACAAATCATAACAGTCGGCAAAAATCAATATTTCTCAAAATTGTCAAGGTCATCAGAAACACAAAGAGTTTATGGAGCTGTTGCTGTCAAGAGGAGACACAACAACAAAATCTAATGTGGTGTCTTTTGATAAGAGCCTGGATTAGAGAAAGAATAGTAGGTGAAAACTAAGGAAATCTGAGTGTCATGATCAATGTTACATGCTAACTTGACTGGGCCATGGAATGCCCAGACATTTGGCTAAACATTATTCTGGGTGTGCCTGAGAGGGTATTTCTGGAAGAACAAATTTTGAATCTGTATACTGCATAAAGTTAATGTATGTGGGCTTCATTTAATTAATTAAAGACATAAAAAAACAAAAAAAGCCAATTTAGAGGAGATTCCTGTTGCCTCACTCCCTTGAGCTAAGACATTGGTCTTTTCCTGCCCTCATTCAAACTAGAACATCAATTCTTCTAGCATCTCAAGATGACAGGCTTTTAGACTGGAACTTATACCATTGCCTCTCCTCTTTTCAGGCCTTCCTACTTGGAGTAGAAATATAGGACTACTTCATCAGAACTTCTGCGTCCCCATTTTGCTGAATATAGATCTTGGAACTTCTGGGACTTCTTAGCTTCCATAATTATATGAGCCAGTTCCTTATAATAAGTCTCTCCCTCCTCTCTCTCTCTCTCTGTCTCCCCCCCCCCACAACACACACACACAGTTATATGTATACGTGTGTGTGTAGCTTCATATGCATATATGTGTGTGCATGTGTATATACACATAACTGATTGGTTTTGTTTCTTGAAGAACCCTAATACAACAAGCAAACAAGCATGTATCTATCCATAATGGTTTATTAGCTGATAAATGTACCAGAGCAATGTAAAACATTAGTAATTGAAAATCTAGGTGTTAGGCATTTGGGAACTCTCTGTACTCCATGTAAATAAATAGCCTTGCAGTTATTTCTGTCTATATAAAACTACTCTAAAACACAAATTTTATTTTAAAAATAAGTTGATACTAGCTTTTGAGCCTGAGTAAATGAATGTTTGTGACATCTGCAGAAATTGAGGAGTTGGTATTTTTTAAAAGAATTAGAGTATACACAATATATATTTCTCTATATTCTCTGTATTGTGTCTTTGCTTCAGTTTTATGTACTTAACTCATTTTAGGTAACATACCACATAAATATTTTCTTTTGGCTTCACATACATATTTAAGATTTTATATTTTAATGTTCAATTTCATTTAATGTATAATTTAAAAATCTGCCTCTAATTATTTTGAAGCAACTAGGATATCTGATAAAAATAAATAATATTGATTAACAAAAGGAAATTGGGCCCATGTCAGTTTTGATTCATCTGAATGCCAAAATAGCACTGATCTTCCCTATTGACAGCAACTTTGCTGCAAGGACATATTTAATATAAGATGAGGTGATAAAACACTTATTTTTAAATATTTCCTGCCCCAATCTTAGAATTTAGAGGCATGCAAAATAGTTTATGTATTGAGCTGATAGGGTTTAAAGTATCTTTATTTCTTTTTACTTGCGCAATGCATTACAAACAAAATAATTTGAAAATTTATATATAACAGTTAAATCTTGTGTACTTCAGCAGTTTAAGCATTTAAAAACAAAGCGAATTTAAAAGAAAAAAGACTCTAGCTCTGCTCATCCTGCTTAAGTGAGTGGATGTGATTATAACCTCTGACATAGACCTGTGAGGTAGTCAAACCTGGGAAATATTTTGAGGTACTTTTACTCCAGTTCCTCGACTCATTACAGCACTGAGAATCCAAGCTCCGCAAGCACACTCTGATTGGTCCTTGGTGGTCCAGACGCTCTTAGCGGCAGTTGGTACTCTGATCTGAAACTTTGTTTTATTCCGCTATTCAATCAGCCGCTGCTGCTCAAGCTCATACTTTCTTCTGTCAGCTCTGCAGGCCAGTGAGTCACTGGTACGTCACCATTCCTGCAACCAAGGAGAAAGGAAATGACGTTCCTTTATGCGGTTGTTATACAACCAATTTGGGACAAGTTTGAGGGAGTGAGTGCAAACATTAAACAGTTACAACGTTATTTTTTGGTCAAATCACTAGGACCTGCCAGAAACTACTTAGTGACCTGGGAACTTCATGGTCTTCTACCTCAAGATAAATTCCTTGTCTTTTTAAAATTTTTTTTATTTTTTATTTTTTTTGATTTTGATTTTGATTTTTTTTTTTTTTTTTTTGAGATGGAGTCTTGCTCTGTTGCCCAGGCTGGAGTGCAGTGGTGCGATCTAGGTTCATCGCAACCTCCGCCTCCAGGGTTCAAGCGATTCTTCTGCCTCAGCCTCCCGAGTAGCTGGGACTACAGGTATCCGCCACCACGCCCGGCTAAGTCTTTATGTTTTTGGTAGAGACGGGTTTCACCGTGTTAGCCAGGGTGGTGTCGACCTCCTGACCTTGTGATCCATCCTTCTCAGCCTCCCAAAGTGCTGGGATTATAGGAATGAGCCACCACACCCGGCCAATTCCCTGTCATTCTGAGATATTTTCCAGAGAATTTTGGTACTACCTCAAGGGACTGCTTATCATTTTTTCCTAGAAAACAGTGTCACAATTTGAACTTTTTATCTTGCTGTCTTTCAAAAAGTCACTCTGATTCAGAGGTGAGTAGGCTGATTTCTTCCTCTCATTTTAAACCTCCCATGATGAATCAAAGACTAAGAATCAAATAACCGTATCATTGATATTTTCAATTATCTTTAGTATGAGCTTTAAAAACTTTATGTTGTCCTTCTTTATTTACAAATGTCCTAGTCATCACAAGAAGAAGGAAGTAGCCTGGATGGCCTAATTACCACTTAAAAGAGAGCTCCCCTGATGATATGATGTCAAATAATGGACTTTGTGTAAGGGAACATTGCGCATATTTCTGCATGTCTTGTGACAGCTTTTTCACTATTCTGTCTTTTCAAGGATGTTTGTATAGCTAACAGCCTTGGAAGATATATTTCTCTTTTGAGCAGAAGGCAAATTTTGTTTTCTGACCAGTACGATAAAGATAATATCTGCCACTAAAGCGACAATATTTTAGCTGGGGTTGACAGCCTCCCTTAACAGATGGGGGCCTTGCTAAGCTTGGGGCTCCTCAGCTGTGACAGGAAAGCATTGTGGGCACAGCATCCACTCCGTCAGCTCCACATGGCCCCTCCAGTGGTTGTGTAGCAGGGAGCACCCATGTGAACCTGAAGCTCATGCTGCCTGCTGAACTGTGAGCACTAATGTCTTCTGTCTATGACACAGGGAATATTTGTCCATCAGTAAGACCATGACATCCTCACTGGTTAGTTTGCAAGTACAGTAAAATCTCAGATCCCTAGCAATTTTTGACAATGTCTATAGGTTAAGCTACTGATGTATCAGTCTTTGCTTATTTCTTCAGTATAGACTAATCTGTCGTCATAAATATTTCCAGGGATCTTAACTTTAATATGTCCAGAATTGAACTCATATTTATTTGGTACCCCAAACCATTTTCCCTTCAAGTGCTCCCATTTCAGTAAATTTTACTGTGAATTACATAGAGAAGAAACTTTAGAATGGTCAACCTGCACTTCTAATCAACTACTAAGTCTCATTCCTGCCACTACATACCAGGCAAGATCACTATCATTCCTTGCTTCCTGTATTAATCTCCTCTAATCTACTCGCAGACCACAGACAAATGTCAAAAGATCTAAGTATGTCACTTCCCAATTTAAAAGCTTTCAGTGGATTCCTGGTGGCATTAGGTAAAATAACAATACTTAAACTTGGCTTCCAATGTTGCAGTTTCCCCACCTAGTCTTGTGTCCTACCCTACCTTTTGTTCTCTCCTTCATGGACTCTAATCTCCAATTGTAACAAACTTCTGTGAATGAATCCAGTGTCTTTAATTTGACCCCACATCACCTGGTCATTCTGTTCCCTTGGCATGAAACTTTTTGTTTTCTATACTTTATCTGCCTAAAAATGATGTAGAACATACAAAACACTGAAAAACCTCCCTGCCAACCAAGGAATGTATTAGATAATGTCAATAAGACATAATTATTTAATGTTTCTGGAATTAATGCATTTTGAAATTTGCTTCATAAATTCATAGAAATTACTTTTCTCAAAACAAGCATCAATTTGTGGTACCTAAAAACTACCCCCCTCACACACACATGCACACTAAGCCAGTGACATGAACATTTGTATATCTGTATGAGTTGTGCATATTATGAATTCCTAGCAGTAAGAATGCAATTAATTTTGAAGGGTAAATAGAATTATGATTTGTTAATACACCTGCAATGGTAAGCAATGCTAAATTAAGATACAACTAATTTTGATTAGCTATATTAAAACTTGAGGTATTATGGAAATTAATGATAGCCATATTTCATTTGACATTTAGTTTAAATCAGGTACTGGACCAAGTTCTTTATACATGTTACCTCATTTAATCCTCATGACATTCACATGGGTGGATACCATTATTAATTAATTTTACAGATGGTGGAACTGAAGTTTAAAGGCAGGCAAGAGAGAGCACTTGTGAGTACAGGAAAAACTGCCATCATCTATAAAACCATCAGATCTCCTGGGAATTCACTCAGTATCATGAGAACAACATAGAACTGCCCCCACAATCAAATCACTTCCCTCCCTTGACACCGGTGCCTCCCTCGGTAAGTGGGGATTACGATTTGAGATGAGATTTGGTTGGGAAACACAGTGCCAAACCATGTCACTTTCCCTTTCAAAATATTTTAAGCATGAAATTAATCCTCTGTAACTGACTCGGCCTAGATGTCTATCTGTGTTGTGTCTTGGTTTCTTCTATTGTATCTACTGACTTAATAGCTTTTTCACACTTCATGAACATAAGAAAGAAGTATTTTAATCACTGTTGGTGGGAAATAGAGTGCTGTGATATTTTGGAGGCACGACTGCAAATACTTATCAAAAGCTTTTTGAGTGCATATACTCTTTAGCTTAGGAAATCCACTTTCGATTTACAAAACAAAGGACACATTGTTTACAATAATAAAATTTTTTAAAAGCTTAATTATTCTGTAAAGGGGAACCAGATAAGTAAATTAAGGTATACGATATGACTGAATAATCTGGAATCCTTAAAAATGATGTGGTAGAAGAAGTATATATAACAATGTATATTCTCATTATATTACTTAGTAAAAAATAGCTGCTTATAAAAATAAATGACTAATAGTTAAGCCCTAATAGTGGAAGTTTTTATCTAATGAGACAATGTATTCTGTCTTTGGGAGATTCTACTTCTAGAATTTTTTTCTAATTATTAAATTTAGGTCTGTCCTATTAATCACCTCCAATATTATAGAGACCAGATCCAATTGTTCTTCCATTTGGTAGGCAATTTTCTTTTCAAGTCTTGTCTTTAATCTTCTTGTTGGAGAATAAGTTTAAAATTCTTATTTATTTTACTTGTATTTCATATAACAAGGTCTTACGTTTAATTTTTGAACAGGCTGAACTTTTTCCTATTTTGTTTTTAAAACCTTATATAGAAACATAAATCTAATATTAAAATACTTGGCTGTGATGTAGTGACTAATGCCTGTAATTCTAACACTTTGGGAGGCCGAGGAAGGTGGATTGCTTGAGCCAGGAGTTTGAGAACAGTTCGGGCAACATAGGGAGACCCTGTCTCTACAAATAATTAGAAAATTAGCTGGGCATGTTGGCAAGTACTTGTGGTTCCAGCTACTCTGGAGGCTGAAGTGGAAGGATCACCTGAGCCTGGGAGGTAGAGGCTAGAGTGAGCCATGATGTAGCCACTACAATCCAGCCTGGGCAACAGAGTGTGACCCTGTCTCAAAATATATATAAGTGACCAGTCGAGATGCATGCCGCCCTATTACCTACATCATTAATTCATCTCTATACGGTGTTCGATTTTTCTCTTACTTTTTATTTCCTCTTTCCTTCTGTTTATTTCTTATTTCCATTTTCATTTTTTCTGGAGTCACATGACACTACTGATGTTGACTAAATTTCTAACTTCCACCCAACACCCATGGTGTTTCTAAGCTCCAACTGTTCTACTTTGAATTTGTTAATTCAAACATATAGCAAAGCATTACTTTTACCCCAGTTAAAAGTTTGTATGTTCATGTACTTTATTATTTCAAAAATATTTTTTGTTTTTTCTCTCCAAACTATGCTGTCCATTTCTCATAGCTTCTAGTCATCCACATATTTTTTCAGCTTGCTTCTTCATTTTTTGTCAAAAGCATTGATGAACCATTTTCCGCTCAATACTATTAATAGCTTCATAGGCAATAATTAACACCTGGTCATGTACATAACAACCATTGGACGCCAACTTGAAACCACTAATAAATTCTGTAAGTCTATGAATCTCTCTTCTTCAGAGCTTGGCTTTAACTACTGTTTCTTTGTTGAACAACTCTTTGAATTTTTGATTTAAGCCAGATTATCTTAGCTCTTATTTTTCTGACACACAGTGAAAGTATATGCATGTATCCTTATTTTTAAAATTTACCTTTCCATAGGTAGATTAAAAAATCCATAGGAGCAGAGGCAATTAGTGCTTTGATCACCAATGTATTTTCAGATTTTAGTGGAAGGCTTGAGGCATATTAAGCATTCAATAATTTTTTAAATTAAATAGTGAATTCCATAGGATCCATATCATGACAGAGTTATATTTAAGGGATATATATGCATATATATGTATATGTGTACACATTATACATGTATAAATATATATACATATCTATCTATCTATATCTATCTATCTATCTATCTATCTATCTATCTTAGAGAGAGACCCTTTTCCATAAGTGGTAATAGTTCTTCAGTTAAAAAAGATGTAGCCTCAAATCTATTTTTTAAAAAATTTCCACATTGACACCTTTACTGCACGGACATAGAATTGGAAAGGGTGATTTCTGAGGAACCTTCTTGGGTTACCTCAGTAAGTCTTTCCGATGTGTAAAAGACGTGAGTAAAAGACATGTGTAAAAGACACTCTTGATCCTGAGTACCTGCAATTAATCCTAATAGGTTCCACGTAGCAGGTCCTATTAAGGTGAATCGCTGGGACTAAAAAAGAACAAACCATTTTTGCCTCACTGCAATAGCACTGCAGTGATAGTAACACAGTCTTTTGTTACACTCTTCTCTAGCTACGCTTGGTACTATATTCAATGCCAGGTGGAAAGAATTCCAAGATTATCTTCATACCTTTGTCAAACTTTCTGTTGAATACTATTTTTTAATGAAAGAATATAAATATCTGAAACTTTATGTTGTACATTTCTGCTTTTGAGGGTTTGTGTCTATGAATTTGTGTGTCACTATATATGGCTTTGTTCTTTCTTTGCTGAATTTCTTCCACCTCTATTTAATCCATGAAAATGCAAGCTAGAGACATTTATAAATATTATGAAAGTTGCTAAATTCATTTTCAGAAATAAAACTCTCTGGTTTACCAATCAGCTTATTCTTTCTTTACATAAATTTCTCATTGTGGCAAGCTTTGTCCTCTACTAAGCCAAGCAAATATAGCTCTTTTTCTCTCATCAGATGTGCCAGACTCTTCTAATCTGTCATGTTATTTCTTTTTAAGCATGGCCAGAAAGAAGAAAATGTATTTTATTTCAAATAAATTGTTTTATCTTTAATGCTGGATGCTCTTATTGGTGAGTGCAATTGTGTGTATGGGTGTGTTTGATCTCTGAAATCACATGTCTTTTCTGGATCAGGAGTCTGCAAACATTTCCACAAAGCATAAGGTAGTAACTATTTTATACTTTCGGATATAGTTGCAACTGCTTGATTCTACCTTTCTAGTGGGAAAAGAGCCATAAAAAGGCATAAATAAATGCACATCCAGTGTTCCAGTAAGATTTCACTTCTAGCCTGTGATTGTAGTTTCCTAACCCGTGCTCTAGTTTACTGAGAAAATTAATATTTTCTATTTTTGTTTTATTTCATGCTTTCTAACTTTTGACAACAAATATATTCATAGTGTTCAGAAATGACATCTTTAAAATTTTAAAAATATTTTTTCTAATATTTAATAAATAAAATACATGTGTAGACTTAGACATTAACTGTATTTATGCATTTTTGCTATACATAGACTTCCCTCCTTTAATTATTAGGGGAAATTATATTGGACAGTATATACTATTATTTTGGTTTCTACATTATATTTATATCTAATTTCAGGATTTGGAAACACTGTAAGGAAGAAAAACCTTAAATAATTTATTTTCTTAATAGTTTTGTAGAGCCTCACATTTGATTTCGTGGAAATTTTATCTTTATATGTCCACAACCTATAAGGCTATTGGTGTGAAGACCAGTTTACTTCTTTGATTTCTGTTATATATCTTTTGAAGTACGCTAATGTAATGGAATCACCAATACACATGCAATGTGCTTTATCTGGTTTCATTAAAGGTGATAACAGAAAAAGGAAAAATAACAAACTATTGTCATCATGTAGTGTTGTAATGATGACTGAAGTTTTCAAAGCATCAACTTTTTAATCAGATAAATAAATTAACTTCAGAGTCAGCATATTGAAGGCTGCTGGCTGACAGAAATAAATAGATAGGAGAAAAAATTGCAATGCAACTTCAGTAGAATAATATTAAGGTTAAACAATAATTCAACATGTTGTGGTTCCATATGTGTATCCATACACAATTCCACATATGTTTGTTTCTGTACATGATTGTGTTCTTATATATTATGCAGTTAGACAATAAATTTTTAATATTCTGGAAGCAGAAATAACACCATTTTCACATAGATCCATCTAACTATTCAATAAAACTTATCAAACTCGTAGAAACATATTTATAACAACCTATGCTGGCTTAATACATTTTAGTAAAAGAACAATTTCAGCTTATTACCTAATTTAATATGACATTCACAACCTTCTAACAAAGTCAGGTAAGTAAATTTATCCCCTCTTTATTAATGAAGACACTGAGTTTACAGTGATTACTCACCTTGCTCATGTTTTTATAATACATAAATTTCATTTTTAGGATTAGAGAACATGAATTATGATGCCTGGTATACATTCCCCACTCCCCTGTCTATAATAATTTCCTTTCCCTTGAATGGCCATTTAAAAATAATCAAATTTTGACTCAAATATACAATATATGTATAAGACATAACTCAAACTATTTTGCCCTGTCATGCCATAAATAAAATTTGTTTTAAAATCACTTTTTATTAATGTTATATTCTTATGGAATAGGCAAGACAGGTATCATTACTCCCCTTTTTTCTGACAAAGCTAAAGAACAAAAGTTGTTAAGTGAGTTTATTGTTATACTCCTAGTACCACACAAGCATTGTAAGCTCCAGCTTGGTTTCTGGGGCAGGAACAGGAAAAATTCATCAAATAGTAACAATGATAATAATGATAGAACAAAAAAACTTAATAACTAGTACTCATAGGTCATGTAATGTGTCAGGTGTTTTCCTAAATGCTTTACATATGAACACCTTTCTAGAGATGAGGAAAGTAAAGACAAAAACTAATAAAGACAAAAGCCAGTAAAGACAAAAGCTAGTAAATGATGGACTGTGGACTCATTCAGACAATCTCACCACACATTCTGTGCACTTGAGCAGAGCACTCTGCCACCTCTTTTACTAAATTAAGCTCCATCGTGTCCAACAAAATAAATATTAGTGAGCAGTCAATGGTACAAATAGTTACAAAGTTAAGTAAGGTGATAGTTTAACAGTCACAAAATAGGTATATAAATATGTACAAAACAATAAAACTATGCATTTGAACAGTAATTTACATATTAATGATTGTTTCAGAATAATTTCACGTACATTGTTATTAGTCATAACATATCCAAAATTGCAGCAGCTAAAAAATGTCAGTACATAATTTTTATTTATTTTTCTTGATGAATTACAATTTTAAACACTATATGTAAATTTTAATTCTTTATCCATCAGTTTAAGATGTTAAGTTTGACCTATTACCTATGACATATGGTATTAGTGCTCCACATTAATCTCCAAACCTTTTCCTATTTCTGCAATTAGGTCTTCCTCATGTTATCTAAGTTGTTAATTCTGTATACTTAAAATCTAATAAACAGATGGTATAATTTTATCCTTATACAAATATTATTCACCGAAGAGCCATGTATTATAATTACATCTGTGGAGAAAATAAACAATTGAAATAAATTATTTTAAATACCAAGTTCAAGTGAATTTTAATCTCTTGGCATTCCATTAAGCTTTACAAAATCGTACTACCAAGGACCATGTTTATCTCCAACAAAACAAAACTATTTCCCCTGAATTTTAATGGGCCTTTTTTCTTTGAGAAAAATATGTCAGATGATTGACTTCTGCTGCCTATCATTTAATTATGCAGTTGTTAAATATCCTAACTTGACTCAGTTGTTTTGTAGGCACATACATGCATTCCATGATTTTTAAAAATTATTTTGTTGTACACCCCTATTTTGAATATGTACTTTCTTAGATTCCTTGTCTTTCTCCTTTTTGTATTTCTAACTTTTTTTATTATAAATGAATGAAAATAACATAGAACTGGAAACTCTAATGAAGAATCAAGTGAAAATTTTAAAACTAAACAATTACAATAGCAAAAATTAAACAAACAAAGGGTAGACAGGAGAATACACAAAGATGAGAGGAAGATTAGAGAGCAGCACATTGGCAAAAAAAATACTCACATTGAAGCTGTGTGGGTCCTCCAGGGAGACCCTGAGACACAGCTTAGCATTCAGAATGTTTATTTCAGAGTTCCCATGAGATTCACACTTTGAATGAGGAGGAAGCACCGTAAGGGAAAGGAGGAAGATGTATGGGTTATTTTGGAAACCTTCCACATCCAAGTTTCTGTTCACTGCTGCTAGGATGCTGGTCAAGAGAGTGTTTTTATATTTAATCTTCATTATCTAAGGATATCCTGGTCACATGTTTGAGTTAATGAAATCACCTTTGAGGAAAGTTGTATGACATAAACATTATTTTTGACGAGAATTTCAGTTGAAGGAAGAGTAGAACTGTCATCAAGAAATAACAAAATTTTGCAGTCGTTATTCCATCCAGCTTTTCTGCAGTGAGGATGAGCCACTGATACAAAATGTTTCTGAAACCAATCAGAAAAGATTTCTGGTGCCCTGGTGATCCGTGTTTCTTTGTTAGCATAATAGTGGAAGAGTAAAAAATTCACTCCTTGAAAACAGCAAGCAGGCAGGCTTTTGCCTATCACAACAAATCTATACTTAACGTGTGTCTACTGCATTATTACATCCCACCATAGTTATTCTGTGCTTGGCATTTTAAATTTCTGTAGGGGTTGTCTCATCAGCTGTAGTTAGTGTCTTTCTTGGGCAATAATGC
The DNA here is from genome assembly GCF_028885625.2 of Pongo pygmaeus. Taxonomy (NCBI): domain Eukaryota; kingdom Metazoa; phylum Chordata; class Mammalia; order Primates; family Hominidae; genus Pongo; species Pongo pygmaeus. The sequence continues at coordinate 92,605,222 of NC_072384.2, forward strand.
CAAAGCAGTGATATTTTGTTAGCATTATAGACTTGTTCTAGCATCAGATTTTCATCAGTGATACTTTAGCAAACTCATCAATGAATTTCTCTGGGAAGGATCACTGCAGGCCTTTAAAAATTTAAGGCTGTATCTTTTCTTAAATTACTCCAACATACCTGTTGAATATTCACAGTACTCTCCAATTTTCAGTTCATTGCGATAAATCTTTGCTTGTTTCATGATCAACATACTATTACGTGGCATGTATTCACTGCAATGCTCACAGCTGTAATCTCAATGCACAATAAAGATCTTCATTTTTAAGCTCTATTCAGTGTTTTTCTATTTATCATTAACTGCTCTTCATCACTTTCAACATAAAATTCAAAAGTTTATACTTTTGTTTCTTCAAGATATAGTATGGTGGTTATTTCAGCACCATAATTTTCTGTAAAATACTTCACATTTACAACTTTGTCCAGTTTCTCCAACGGTTTGACTTTCTATGTTATTGATAAACTTAAATACTTTCTGATGTTTTGTCACTGTTATCCATAGGATTATCTTCAAGAGCTGACATTTTCAACAATATCTTTACACCACACAGCAAAAGATAAGCAAAAACAACACAGTGAGCAATGCACATAGGTCTTGCCCCGTCTAGGGCATCGTCAGGAACCTGCTGTTGGTGCATCCAACCTGCATGCATGCCATTTTATTACTCTTTGTAAGTGTGCTTGACTGAGGGAAGCTGGGCATGAAGAAAAAAATATAATGCAGCTGAAGGGTGTTAGGGTCGTTTTTCCCTCAGGGATGCTGAAGAAACTGTGTATTGTACACCGGAGTTTTGATTGTGACCTGTCACATGGGGTCAGGTGTGAAATTTTCTACTCGTGGCTTCATGTCAGAACTAAATAAGTTTTGGATTTTGGAGCATTTTGTATTTTGAATTTCCAGGTTAGGAATAATATATATCTATATCTGTATCTCCAATTATATTCTCTTGTCTCTTGACATACATACATGCTGCTGCTTGTAGTTACCCAAAGGTTCACCATTAATCTGTTTATTCTCCTCTTCCTCCTCCTTCTTTGTCTTCCCCTTCTTTTTCTTTCATTTGTTTGTTTGTTTTGGGTAGTTTATATTGCTATGTTTTTAAATTCATTAATATTTTTTCTGAAATATTTAATGTGACATTAATCACTTCCAGCATAGTCTATATTAAACTTCTTAGTTTCTATCTCAAGAAGGTTTATTTAGATTTGAACATGTATCTAAAATGTCTCTACAAACACATCCAATCTTTCTTCTAGCATTTAAATGTCTGAAATGCAAGTATAAGTATAACTGTTATTTCAATAGCCTTATCTATGAATTCTAACCTCTATATAAATTCTGGGTTGCTTTCAATTGATCGATTTTTCTCATTATTGTTAGTCATACTTTCTTCATTCTTCGCATACCTATTTTTTAATAAATGCCAGAAATTGTGATTTTACTATTTTGGAAACGAAATATGTAGGTACTCTTATAAATGTTCTTGAGATTTGCTCTTGGATGCAGTTAAGTTACCTGGAAACTGGTTTATTCTTTCAACTCCTGCTTTTTCTATTCATGGGGTGAGATCAGATTAGCATTTAAGCTAGACTTAATTTTTCCTCACTACTGGGTCAAAGCCTTTTTACATATTCTGTTCAACGAGCCATAAGTATAGATATTACCCCCAATCTGACTAGTGGGAATAGAAAAACTTAAGAAACTTGCCAATCTAATTCTTATCCAATAGATGTGCATAGCATAAGAAATGCAATAATATACAGTAAGAATAATACGTGATAATCAAATTGAATTTATTTCAGAAATACAAGGTTAGTTTTCCTAAAAAAAACCCAGATGAGGCTTTTCATCATTGTAATAGAACTAAATAATAAATTTACATGATCATCTCCATAGATGCAAAAACAGTATTTAAAAAATTAACACCGAAATAGAATTTTCAGACTTGGCTATTATAAATTTATAACCTGCTACCCTAAAAATTATAAAAGCAAGACAAAACACGTTAAAAATTCATTTACAATATTGGAAAGCAATCAAATAAGGGAAATACTAATCTCTCATTTAGTTCAGCTTTCACCTTAAAAGCACTCTTCAAACTGCGTTTCTGATAAAGAAAACACTTGCAGAAAATGGTAGTTTTACTAGATAGAGGAAATAGATTTCAGAATTCAAGGCTCCCAAAGCCACTGGGATATGTTGGAGGCAAGTTACCTGAAGAGATCCCCAACAGTCTGTGTAAAAAGTCTCCTAAGTATATGTATGAATAAACTTTTGAGAGTTTCTGGGAAGCTAGAGTTGAGCAGTTGAGCAGAGATTTCAGAGGCTACACATTGCATATTCCATCAGTAAATGCAAAATTAAAATAGGTAAAGTCTGCAGCCAAGCATTAACAACATCAAGATAATACTGTTAAATTAACTGCTTGCCAGGAAAAAAAAAAAAAAAAAAGATAACATTCTTTAGAGGAAGATAACATAAACTAGAGTCTCTACATTTATTACCTACAAATTATATAAAATTTTACATTTCTGGATATGTAAGGAAGTAGGAAAAGTGACTGATAATCAAGAGAGAAAAATAATCAATGAAACCCTACCTGGAAACAGTCCACATATATTGCTGATAGCAGAAGAGAACTCAAAGTAACTATCTTTAATATGGTAATTAAGATAAGAAAAAATATGGGATAGATCATTTCAAATAGGAATTCAAATCTATAAAATAACTACAAAACCTATAAAATCTTTAAAAATAACCAAATAGAAATATTAAAATTAAAATATTCAATATCAACATTAAAAGCTTTTTTGATGCATATAGTAAGATTGAGAAGAGTAGAAGATTAATTGAACTACAGATCAATACAAAGTATCCAAGTTGAAAAATAGGTAAAAATTTAAATAACAGAAATGAAAATGAGAAATATTTGTGTTATATGCTGAACACATCTCATACATATGTAATTTAAGTCCCAGAAGGACAGAAAAGAGAATGGATCAGAAGAAATATTTGAAGGACAAACAAAACAAATAAATGGTCAAGAATATTTCCATGTGATGAAAGGGCAATCTTCAGATTCAATAATCTAAATAAATCTCAAGCATAATAAATAGAAATAAAACTAAAACCATGTTATACTCAAATTTCTGAAATTTCTCAAAGACAAAGAGAAAAACTTAAAAACAGCAAAGGTAAAACCATATTACCTTCAAAGGAGCAAATTAAGCCTACTTGATGATGTTACAAAGGAAGGACAAAGCTAGATGGTAATGGAAGCAGATACTTAAACTGTGTAAATCAAAGACTGTCAATCTAGAATCGTGTCGTCAATGGATATATTCTTCAAAATAAAAGCAAGACAAAGATCTTTTCAGACAGAAGACAAGAAATGGGCCAGTCACTGTGACTCACGCCTGTAATCCCAGCACTTTGGGAGGCCTAGTGGGCGGATCACGAGGTCAAGAGATCCAGACCATCCTGTCCAACATGGTGAAACCCCATCTCTGCTGAAAATAAAAAAATTAGCTGGGCATGGCGGCGCCCACCTATAGTCCCAGCTACTCCAGAGGCTGAGGCTGGAGAGTTGCTTGAACCCAGGGGGTGGAGGTTGCAGTGAGTCGAGATCGGGCCACTGTACTCCAGCCTGGCGACAGGGCAAGACTCCATCTAAAAAAAACCAAACAAACAAACAAACAAAAAAACGGAAAAAATACATATTTTCAGCAAACTTGCACTACTAAAAAAGAAAAGTAATTCTCTAGATTGAAACGAAATTATTCAAGGGAAAAATAAAAAAATTAAGACTGTGTTAAGAAATGAGGACTATCAGAAAGGGTAAATACTTTTATAAATGTATATTGACTATTTGAAAGAGCAATAATAATGTTTTATGAGTTCTATAACATTGGTGAAAGTAAAATACATGATGCTACTGGCACAAAGTGTGAGAGGGGCTCAATGGGGATGAACATTTAGAAGATCTTCGTGTTATTTCAAAAGTGAAAGGCATCAAATGCGAGTATTATTTAAATAAGTAAAGAACACATGTTGTAATTGTTAGGCTAATCACTAAAATAATTAAAACAGAACATACATCTAAATAGCTGATATTGTAAAGCAAGAAATGGTTTTATAAAATTATTAAATCCAGAAAACAAACGAAAAACAGAAGGTGAGGAGATAAAGTAAAATGATAGCAATGTGGCAGATATAAAACCAATTATATCAGTGATTATGCAAAATGTAAAAGGTATAAACACTTCAAGTCACAGATAATAAAACAATTTTAAAGCTCCAATTATATTCTCTTGTCTCTTGAAAATTTGTAAATTAAAAAAAGAGCACACTTTAAATAACTCAGGTGTCAGTGGTAAAATCACAGTGTCAGTGAGAATCTATGTGATGCCCATAATAAAAACATATATTATCAAAATTTGCAGGATATAGCTGACATAATGCTTAGAGAGAAATTTAGAGCTTTAAGTTACTATATCAGAAAAAGAAAAACTGAAAATTAATTATATAAAGCATGCATCTCATTAAGCTGAAGAAAAATAGTGAATTAAATATAAACAATCTTACCCTTTTAATTCCTTTGTAGTATTTCATAGTGGGTGGTTTCCAAACTTTACTAAATGTCAAGATCAACCTTCCATTACATTTAAAACTAGCTTTCTGATTAAGATGTTAGATATGGGTTATTGTTTAGCTCTAAAATCTGTCGAAAGATGAGTTTGAAACATACAGCTTATAAAATGAAGACTAAAAAGATGTATCTATTAACATTAAAAATTTGAGAGAAGGGCATATTATGATTGTAAAATAAAAGCCACTTTAAAAGACAAAAATATAAGAGAAACAATTGAATATACTTATTTGTGTATTCAGCCTACTTTTTTATCCATCTAGATAACTGGTTGTACATACTATAAGTACAGATAATTTGAATATATATCCAAAATATTAACCACAGTTATTGTTGGGTTACATGATAACTAGTTTTGTTAATTTTTACATATTTTCAATATTCTTACAAGGAACATTATTATGTAATAAGAGTTTTTAAAGAAGCACTAATATATCCTACTAATTAAGGACTTTTTTTTTTTACTAATTACTTACATATGTTTTCCTAATTCTCATAAGAACCATAAACAGAGATATTGTTTGTACCTCCTATGATAAATTAAAGTCAGAGATTTCTACAGAAATTTCAAGGAATGTTGATTCAATTATTTAATCAAATTCATCCTTCATCAATTAGATTTACATTTAGAGATGAGTTAAAAGGCGATAGATGTAATTCCATCAGTAAAAATCTACAAGATTATTAAAACTTTTGTCTTCTCATAATTTCATTTTAGAGAAACATTTTAAATATTATCCTTTAAATAAGGTAGGCTCCATTCAAGTTTCCCAATGGTCATGAAACAAGAGGGAGATATATTAAAAGATGTCAGGAATAAAAAGTCAATATATTTGTTATCAAATAGTTAATATTAAAATGTAAGAAGGCCTTTGAAATAAATGTGATTTTGAATCAAATCACAAAGAAGATATTAAAATATATAAACCGTTTTACTTATAAGTCAATAGTGCACCTACATAAGCAGACCAAATATATTTGCTTAGGAATGCATTTGTCAGTGTATGTGTGATATAATATATTTGATTTTTAGTGTCCTATATTTTATCTTTAAGTAATTTTAATTATACCATAGACTATATGATTGGTACTATAATTTATTTAAAAAGTAGATATGTATAATTTAAAAAGCAAAATTACTCCTTAATATTGTCCCATCCTATATTCGACAGAATTTTTAATAATATTATACATATTCTTTTTCATACAATGGTACTTCACAGTAAAAAAAAAAAAAAAAAAGAATTTAGCAGCATAGCATTGAACATTATTGTAATTTGGAACTACACAGTTTTTTTTTTTTTAACTTCAAAGTTGGACTCTGAACACTTGAACAATTTGGAAAGCCCTGTGACCATTACATCTTTTTTGTGTAGTTCAACCTCATTAAAAATACTTGCTAATGAATTTGGAACCAAGAGCCTGCAATCACAAAGTGCAAATTAAGACTTCTGTTATCATTAATGTAAGTAAACACCCACAAACAAGACAAAATGGATCCCTATATTCTAAACTTTGAAGTTTTTATGAGAAATAAATTAACCATAAAATTAGAGTGCAGGCAGTTTTCTGAACAAAAAAATCTTAAAGGTACTCTAAAATACTTAAAAGGCAATACTTCCTTTACAGATTTAGGCAGAGACACATAAGTTGAACAAGGCAATTTGAAAATTGGGCAAGATTTAGATTCCCATTAAAATTGGCCTTTGCTTAAGTTTTCTGAAAGTGAATTAGACTCACTGTAAGCGGCTGCTACACAATAGTTTAAAAAACCAAAAACAACGCTGATGAAGTGCTCTTACCACCTTAGACTCCTCAAACCTAGATACGCAGGGAAGTCTCTCCAAAATGATGACTACTTCCAAGATCGCTATTTCAGAGCAGAATAAATAAATGTTTTTGAAGAGCATGAGAAAAATATATAAAAGAAACATTAAAAATGCAGACAAATGTGTATGTTTAAGTGTTTTATTAATGAGAACGAATTTGTATTTTTTAACATGTAATTTTAAATTTTCAATTTAGAGATAAATGTATATAAGAATATATACAATTTAGATACTGTGCATCCACAAATAATTATAAAAGTAAGATCATTTAAAAGGATAAGATCTAAAGAATACTTGAACACTAATCGTTTTTAGTGTGACAATGTAAAAATAGAAATCTTATAAATATGAGCCATGAAGCATTCTCATCAGGATTTCATTGCAAAACATGAGACCAAGTCCTGAAAGGCTGATTATATTAAATATCTCGACATATGTTGTTTAAGTCATGTTAACTTAAGCTTCTATCACTATTAAAAGTTACAAAAATACTTTAAGACCTTATTATAATTTCTTTCATATATCGTTTGAATTTGATGAAAGAAACTAAGGCATATTTCATGTTTCAAAACATATATGTTCAGGATTTGCTAGATCAGATTTGAACCACTCAGCTTAACAATGTACCCTTCTAAAAGCATTGCTTTTATCATTACAACTTCAATTTTAACACTTAGACAAGATTTTGAAGGATCAAAGATAGGTGTCCTTTATTTAGATGAAGTCAATCAAGGAGGATTTAGTTAAAACTTTAATGTTAAAATTTAAAAATTTCCAGAACCTTGTTACTATAGCAATACTTATTTTTAAGTCAAAATGGTTAGCATTCAGAATTCAGTTTAGAATAATTTTAAATAACCTTTGTTCTCTAGTCCCTAGTTCCTAACATGTTTGCCTCAGAAATCTCATTGAAATGAAAATATATAGAGAGAGAAATACGATTAAAATTAACATATATATTCATTTCAATGAGGTATCTGTGTATACACACAGACACACACACACACCTATTTTGAGAGTGAGCGAGCGAGAGAGTGAGTTATCAGCAATTTCTATTGGTTCATAATTTCACATTGTTTCTTTATTTTAGACATTTACATTATTAAAGATTGACCATCATGGATATAATGTTCTGTTTTTTGGTGAATTTTAAAAGGACATTGTATTTAAATATTTCAGATCTATTTTTATGTGTAAGATATAACCAAAATCTGTTTACCTGTCGCCCAAATCAAGTGCAGTTAAACCTATTTCTATCTTCCACCTCTTTCCCTTGGGAATTTTATCTTATTCATTTTTCTACCTTTATAGACAGATTCCTAAACTATTGATAATATGTTTTCATATTTTAAATTTTGACTGAAGTACTTTTATATTGTTTGTATTTTTCTACAATTATAGTATTCTTTGCTATCTTAGTTGTGTTACTATTTTTTAATAAGTTTTCAGATTAGGAGGTCTGTTTATTGCGGTTATATAGAAAATATTACAATGGTTATGTTCATATTATATTCAGTAAACTTACTTGTTTTATTTAAATGATTTGCTTACAGATTCTCATGTTTTGTTATCAAATGTTTTGAAAATAATGACAGTTTGTTCATTGCCAAATTTAATATTTTTCATTTTTTTCTTTGTGTCCTCTTATTCTGTTAGCTTAGACCTTGAACACATTGTTGCACAAAAAATAGCGAGTACCAGGAATCTTGTATTCTTTACAATATTAAAAAAAAAATGCATCTTGAACTTTGAAATTTATGATGTTTTCTGTAGTTTTTTGGTAGATAAGCTTTATTGGGAAAGAGTTAACTTTCTATTCATAATTTCATTTTAGAAAATAATATTCTCCTGTAGGAATAAAATGTATTTGTAAGTAATTTTTAATAAAATTTAATATATATTAAATCTCACATGTGAAAAACATATAGCCTCTGATAATTAAAAAAAAACTGAAAAATAAAACTAAACTAAAAACCAAGATATTTCTCAATTGTAAACATAGATAATCCAAATGTTAGTGTACAGCAGTACACACAATCCAGAAATATATTAGTTGAATCATGCTTCTCAAAAATATTTATTTCAAAAATGTTAGAATGGCAGGTTATTACCATGGAATTGAAAATCCTAAGGAAGATTTTTTACAGACATAAATCCTGGTTCTTTCCCTTAATACTGTGTCCTTGAGCACACTATTTACTCTCATTAATACTTTCTTCAGGGTTAATTTAATTCATGTTATCAATAATTTAATAATACCCCAGACTTTATATTTTAAAGATTTGTGAAATAAGTTTTTTAAATAGCATATATGGATACAAAGGAAACATTCATTATTGTTGAAAATCTTAGCTATTGGATCAATGCCATCATTTTTGTTTCAAATAAATAAATAAGACAGTAAACTAATTACTCAAAGAGAATACAAACTATTATCGCTTTCTGGTTACAGGATTTCTTTGAATATGTTTATATTTCAGATATAAGTAACATTTTAAGCTACATTAATTGAATGTGAAAAGATAAATAGAATAAAATGAACATAAACTAAGTGAGGTCCCCTAAATTAGTGAAATATTATGGCAATTTCTATAATTAGCGTTCAGAAACCTGGCCACTTAAAGAGTCAAATATATATGAATGGTTATGTCAATAGCAATTTTTGGTTGATTTGTTTTCTTTATGAAATTTTTTGTCTTGTAAATTTTACCCAAAGGATACATGAGTTTTATAACACTAAAACGAACGATATTTTTATAATAAATAGTGGACTAAAAGTTTCCCCATTGTGTTTGAATTTTTTTTTGTAGATTTCAGAATCAGAACTGAAAACAAGAGATATGGAATACTTCATTTCTTAAGGACAGTCACTGACAACTAGGGCTGCACACTTTTCCCTCAGAGCCAAACCTAATTGCCACATGTTCTTACTTACAAGTGGGAGCTAAACATTAGGTGCAAATGGACATTAAGGAAACAATAGACACTGGGGACTATTAAAGTGGGGAGGGAGGCAAGAGTTAAAAAACGACTTCTTGGTTACTATGCTCACTTTCTGGGTGATCGAATCGTTTGTACTCCGGATCTCAGCATCATGCGATATACCCGTTAACAAATCTGCACACGTACCCCTGAATTGAAATAAAAGTTAGAGAAAGAAAGGTGGCTTCAGATTCACAGGATGACCAAATGGAAGAGAGATTAATAGAAAATACACGAATGAAAATGCACAAAGAACCAAAAAGAGAATAGAAAAAAAGAGAGTAGAAGAGACATAGAACACGGAAAATTTCTACCAAACATACAGTTACAGTCCAGAGAGCAGTCATGAGAATGGGGGCACAATTAGTATTTGATAATATAATTCCAAAATATTGTCAAAACTGTTGAAAGACACCAACTCAAAGAATCAAGAACATCTGAGAACCCCCAAAATATAAATAAAATGTGTACCATAGTACAATTTTTCTCAATGTTTGGCCACAGGAATGCCATCATCACCACTTGGGAATTGGTTAGAAATACAAATTCTTAGGCTCCACTTCAGGCCAACTAAATCTGAAACTCTGCCTACAGGGCCCAGAGATCTGTATTTCAACAGGCCCTCCAAATGAATGCTTTAGAATTACTAAGTAAACTGATAGGAAAAAAATAAACAAATTTGAGTAACTGCAGAAGAAAGTAAGACAAATAGAATCATATTGTTGTAAACCAATATACAGACCCAAAATATAGCAATTTCAATGTCTATTATCTTTTCTAGTATCTAAGCATGCAAGTGATCCAGCGAATGACAATGTAGATCTAGCAAGTGCATCAATGTTGTTAGCAAGAGTTTATACCAGGTAGGGCGTGGTGGCTTACGCCTGTAATCCCAGCACTTTGGGGGGCTGAGGCAGGTGGATCACGAGGTCAGGAGTTCGATACCAGCGTGGCCAACATGGTGAAACCCCATCTCTACTAAAAATACAAAAATTAGCTGAGTGTGGTAGCGGGCACCTGTAATCCCAGCTTCTCAGGATGCTCAGGCAGGAGAATTACTTGAACCTGGGAGGCGGAGGTTGCAGTGAGCTGAGATCATGCCACTGTACTCCAGCCTGGGTGACAGAGCAAGACTCCATCTTGGAAAAAAAAAAGAGTTTATACTAATTTAATATTGTATTTATAACAAGTGTTATCTCTGATTTTACAGGGCCATTTTTTACTTCAGTGAATGGTACGTTTTGACTTGGATGTGCAGCCTTCTCTAAACTATTTTGTAAAATGTTTCTTTGACTAGAAAAAGTATGTAAAAAGTTTTGGGGAGAGCTTGCCATTAAAACTATTTTCTTTAAATTGTTATATGAGAAACTTTATTTCTGTGAAAATATTTGAATGAACATTGATCCTAATCTTCCTCCACCCTGAACCATTGGATGTTGCACTTTTGAACTTCAGCTTCTATATTAACAGAAATCTTGGAGCGTTTGCACACTTAGTATCAGAGATTAACCTAAAACATAAGCAAATATGTGCATTGTATCATGACAATATGAAGACACACTATTGAAATTTCTATTTTGTCATTTACAAACAGCAAAATTATTGTTTAGGCTAAGAATAATTTTCTAATATGGCTTTAAGATAAAAATAGATACAAATAAGACATTCAAAAATCCCTTTCAGGGGAAAATTTATTAGGCACAAATAATTCTTATTTTACACAAGCTACTTATTTGTAAGTGGAAATTTTGAGCCCTCTGAAGCATTATTTGAGTTGTCAACATTAAGAGAAGTGTGATTACCTATTGCTTTTGTTGTGAAGGTGAAGAAAGCCAGTTGTGTCTTGCTTTAACATGACCTTCACAGGGAGTATCAAGGGCAGTTTACCTTTTGCTAATTTCATATATTGCATGCTGTGGGTAAGAGTTGACCAGCAAAGTAAAATTGATTTTGATGGCATTTAATTTACCTAAATTCAATAATATTGTCCTTTAAAATAGACCATTTTGTTCAAAGAAATATTTTGAAAGTTACTGAATCTTTAAAATAGTATTTTTGTGTGTATGTCAATGTGTTTGGCACGGTTGTGAAAAGGCCAAAGGGAAAGAGAAAAATGTAAAAGTCTGTTCACTAGATATGTTTAATATCCCACATTTTGGATGAAGGCAGGAGGACTAAGCAGCATCCCTAAATCTAGTAGAAGAGGAATATAGGTATCTATATATTAGGGAGATTATGAATAAAATTGTGACTTGTGTTTTAGAACAAGAATTTTACATGAATAGCACTTGTTGCTGTTGATAATTATGTTTAAATACATAATCATTCTAAGTCATATTACACAGTGTAATATCATTTAGAAATTAGAGGTGTTGAGGTATATTAGGCCATCTAATGCCATTTATTTCACTGAATAGAAAAATAGAGTATGGAGGATTTAAGTGAATATCTTTAAATGTTTCACTTGAATCCAATGTGAAATGTTAGATTTTATTGTTAATATATGATTACCATTGCAATTATTGAGCAGATAGTTGAGGCAGACTTTAAAAGTTTAAAACATGTTCTCAAATTCTTTGATTCTCTTTTCATCAAGAGTTGGGTGTCTGTATAACTTCCCTTTGAATCTGAGAGACTTCTCAGTATGGGAGTGAAGTCCAGCAATCTATGTATCAACAGGCTTTCCAACTGAATGCTGGAGAAATACTACAATCATACTTTAGTGTCTATTATGTAGGATAAAGTAACACCCTGTAGCTTCTAAGGCGATGTCATACAAATTATTACATAGTCTACTGTAATGTCTTAGAATGTTTTCTGTTTGGACAATTTCTTTGGGATTTTTCTTTTGGAATCCAGCCACCCTGCTGTAAGACCCTGATATATTCTGGGGTTACAGATAGGTGCTCCAGGAGCGAATCCTTGCTAAATTTAGCCTTTGAGTCTTCCTAGCTCATGCTCCAGACATGAAGAAGGCTTTAGATATTCCATTACCTAACTGTCCAAGTCATCACCAGCTGTTCAACTCTTCCCAGCTGAAGCCCTAGACATTATTAAGCAGAAATTAGACATCCCTGCTATGGAAATCTCCAAATTCCTATTTCAAAGAGTATTTGATAATATCAACCTAGTTTTTCTTTTATAACACTTATTTTGGGATGGTTTGTTTTATAGTGATGAATCTATGAAACATTAGACAAAGAAATAATCATATTAATAATTATAGCTTATAATTCTTGAGCATTAATTATGTATCATGACCTTAATAAAAATTATTTCACTTGGTCTATCATCACATTAAAAAAGATAACAGAAAGTCATAAATATTTAAATAAAACATCTGTGTCTCAAAAAATTCACTATTTTTTTTCCTTTTAAATGTGTACAGCAACCACTCAGATTTGTGGTCCAATTACTGAGAGAGATAAATGAGAAAAACATGTATATAGATGCTTCCAGCTTAAGGAGAAAAATTAATGACTTCATGGAGCTATAGAACTAAGAAAAATAAAAATTTACTTAGTAGAAAAACATGCTTAGTAGACAATGTTAAAAGAGGTGGTGCGTTAGGCCATTCTTGCATTGCTATAAATACCTGAGGCTGGGTAATTTATAGAGAAAAGAGGTTGAATTGGCTCACAGGTCTTCAGGCTTTATAGAAATCATGGTGCTGACATCTTCTTGGCTTCAGGTAGGGGCCTCAGGAAGGTTTCAATCATGGCACAAGGTGACAAAGGAGCCAACATGTCACATGGCAAGAGCAGGAGCCAGAGAGGCAGCGAGAAAAAGAGAAGGTGGCGGGTGTGGTCCCAGTGTTTTAAACAACCAGATCGTGTATAATTAACTAAGTATGACCTCACTTCTCACCAAGGCGATGGGAATAAACCAGTCATGAGGGATCTGTTCCATGATGCAATCAGGCCTTACTGGGCTCCACCTTTTAGTAACTTTGGTAGTGAGAAATAAAATTTGGAAAAACAACAACAACAACAATGTTTTTAGAAGAGAAAAAAAAAAAAAAAACAGAAGGGATGCCAGACTCACATTTATGAAGAAATAGAAGAAGCCACATAAGGAGATAAATAAACATTGAACAAAAATATTTCAATAAAATAAAGTCAAAATATATTTCCTATGAAATATATATAAGCAAAAATACTAGGATAATTTAAGTCATCTAGATTAATTTAGATTTAGTATAGGAATCACTGAGAAATGTTTTTTTCAACTTCCCTATTCAATATCTAAGGCACCAAACTGGTAAAAGTCATCTGAAAGCATGGAATATCATTTCATACAATGAAACTAAGTGCCAGTTTTACTAACTTTGGGGCCACTGGAACCGGACTGGGAAAAAAAATCTAAGTTCTCCCAAACCAAACCCCTTGAAAACTTGTAAACACTGAAAATGAATCGTCAACTTATAGGTTCAATTTAGATTAAAAATGGATACATTCTCCCTTACTCTGAATAACACAGAATTAAAAGTAAAAACAATATTGTATAATAATGCAAAAAGATACTGTAGCTTAAGATTTCCATGAGTGGACTTAGAAAAAAAGAGTGCTTGGATCACAAGCCTTTGAGTAATGAACATCTTCCTCCATGAACTAGGATATATGATGGTACCTGTGTTTATATAATTTTTTTAATTATAAAATGAGATAAAGTATGTGAAGCACTTAGCACACTATCAGACATGCATCAATACTCAGCAAATGACAGTCATTATTACTAGTTACATGGATTGAGCAGGTACACTATCTTTCACCCCAAGGCTTTTTTCCATGCATTCCTTCATCCTAAAGTTTTGTGATAAATGCATTATTTTTATGTCCACTTGACTGACAATTACATTTGTGTGTAGTGAACTTAAATATATATCTATTGACAAGAAAAGTTAAGTTTAGTAAAATTAGATATGTATTTACTGACAAAGAAACTAAAGTATTTAGTAAACTTAAATATACACCTCAAAGTTATACAGCTGGTATTGATATTTTTCCCACTAAGAGGGAAATATTTAGAAATTTGTCTGAAAGGTAAGAAAATTAATTTCTTCCCATTTAGTTGAGAAGCTAAAAAAAAAAAAACTTTGTGATTTCATCTGTGCTAATTTTAGCACATACTGAAGATTAATACTATTACACTTTTTTTAAAGTGTAAAAATTTTAAATCATTAAAATCATTTAACAAAATAATGGATATTTATTGATGTATGTATCAATAAAGATAACTGTATTATTGTTTGAAACCATTTAGGTTTCCATTACTGATAATTGTAATTCATTATTAACAGCTTACTATGTTGCATTGTAATAGCATGTTGTTCTTATTTTAAATATTAATAGAAAAAGCAGATTTTATTGACTTTGAATGGATTTTCATATTCTTAATAAAATGAAGCTTGTTTTACTTTCAAAGGTTTTTTTCAGTTCTTAAAATTTTTTTATCATTGTGAGATATTTCATTTACTTATTGTAAGTAAGCCAAAATTCATGGTGTATTCATTAAAAACAATTATATCATTTAAAATATTTATTTTATGACATTAACTTATTTTCAATGTATTGCCTAATTTTAGTATTGTTTTTAGTATACTTTAAAGAGAGTTTATGTACCACATTTTTTTGGATATAAAATAAATTTTAAAAAAAGAATGCTATGGCTACCTTTGCCTGGTGTGAAAAAAATACTATTATAATGGTTTTCTTATTGGATCTTCCCAATGATAAGGCTTAATTTGAATATTCTAGCTCCATTGATAAACATTAGATGTGTTCTCATTAAATTTTCTTCTGCGTTGACAGTTTTTTTTTCTGAAAGTGATTGCAGAAATATCAGTATTAGAAAGAAGAGGATAAACTGACTTTGCTTGCTTTATGAAACATTAATACACAAAGCAGAGTGGGGAGTGGGAGATGTTGACCAAATACACAAAATTCCAGTTAAACAGCAGTAAGTTCATGAGATTTAATGTTCATCGTAGTAACTGTGTTTAATAACAATATATTGTGTATTTGAAAATAGCCAATGGAGTAGATTTTAAGTGTTTTCACCACAAGAAAATAACAAGTGTGTGAAACAATGCATATATTAAATAGCTTGATTTAAATAGTCAACAATATATACATGTATAAAAAATCATTTTGTACACCATAAATATTTACAATTTTAATTCTTAATTAAAATATCTCAACATACAAAATGCTCAAAATAGTTAACAAAACATTTATTCATAAGGATCACATTAAAATTATTTGTTATTAATTGTGGTAAAATGTATTTAACATAAAATTGATCATTTAACTATTTTTAAATATATAGGTCAGTGGCATCAAGTACATTCACATTATTGTGCAACCATCACTGCTATTCATTTCCAAAATATTTTTCCTCTTAAAAAACTGAAACTTGTATCCATTAAGTAGTAACTTCCTATTCTTCTCTCCTCTAAACTTCTGACAATTACCATTCTTTCTTTTGTATTTATGATTTTGACCACTCTAAGTACCTCACATGAGTAGAATCATCCAAATTTTGTCCTTTTGTGACAAAGCTGGTTTAATTCAACTAGAATAATTTAAGATTCATCTATTTTGTAGCGTATGCTAGAAAATCCTTCCTTTTTAATCCTAAATAACATTCCATTGTATGTATACACCAAATTTTCTTCATACATTAATCTTTCAATGAGCATTTGTACTGCTTCCATCTTTTGACTATCATGAATATTGCTGCTATGAACATGCTTGTAAATATGTACATTTGTCACAGGCTTCACTTCTTTCACATATACACTCAAAAGTGGATAGCTTGATAATATGGTAATTATATTTTTAATTTTTTGAGGAAGTGCCATATTGTTTTTTATTGTGGCTATAATAGTCTACAGTCCCACCAACAGTGCACAATAAATCCAATTTCTCCACATCTGTCCTGGAAAATGTTGCATGTGCATTTGAGAAGAATGTGTATTCTGATTTTGTTGAATGAAAAGCTCTGTGTATGTCTGATAAATCTAGTTGCTTTATTTTGTTATTCAAGTTTTCTATTTATTTGCTTATCTGATGTTTATTATGTGTAAATGCCTGAAATTGTCATATTTTCTTGCTGCATTAAACATTTTTGTAGGCCGGGCACGGTGGCTCACGCCTGTAATCCCAGCACTTTGGAAGGCCGAGGTGGGCAGATCATGAGGTAAGGAGATCGAGACCATCCTGACTAACACGGTGAAACCCCGTCTCTACTAAAAAATAGAAAAAATTAGCCGGGTGTGGTGGCAGGAGCCTGTAGTCCTAGCTACTTGGGAGGCTGAGGCAGGAGAACGGCGTGAACCTGGGAGGCGGAGCTTTCAGTGAGCCAAGATCGTGCCACTGCACTCCAGCCTGGGTAACAGAGCGAGACTCTGCCTAAAAAAAAAAAAAATTGTAAATATGTAATCACTGATTTATCTTTTGTGTTTTTTTCTGCAGTACAGTGAACCCATATTTTAAGCAAATCATGGAAATAAAATCAGAATGCATTATTTCAAGCATGAGAAACATTTTACCAACATTTATATTTGCTATATCAACAGTTTCTATTGGTAAGTATGAATTTGTCAGTCTCATTTGAATCACTCGTAATCTTTTCTGACTTAAAGTCAATTTTGTCTGATATTAGTATAGCCACCCCTGCTGTCTTTTGGTTACTGCTATAGCTTCAATGTGTCCCCAAAAGTTCACGTGTTGGAAATTTAATCCCCAATGCAACAGTGTTGAGAAGCAGAAGCTGGACCTTTAAGAGGTGGTTAGGTCATAAAGGTTCTGCCCTTGTAAATGAATTAATGCTATTAATGTGGGAGTAGATTTGTTATCTTGAGAGGGGGTTACTGATGAAAAGGATGAGTTTGGACCCTCTCACCCTTTCTTTGCCCCTCTACCATGGGATGGCACAGCACAAAGATTCTTACCAGGTGAGGGCTCCTTGACTTTGAACTTCACCACTTCCAAAACTGTAAGAAATATATTTCTTTTCTTTATTAATTACCCAGTCTGTGGTGTTCTGTATAGAAACAAAAAATTGACTAAGGCAGTTAATATTCACATAGAATATCTATTTCCATACTTTCATTTTCAACCTTATGTCTTTGCATCTAAAATGAGCCTCCCAATTTAGTATATCATTGAATCTTTATTGATTTTTATCCATTCTGCTAACCTGCCTTTTTACTGACAAGTTTAACCCATTTATATTTAAAGTAATTACTTATAAGAAGAGACTTCTGTCATTTTGCTACTTGTATATCTGTATCCCTTCTAGATTTTTGCCTCTCAATTTCTGCATTATTGTGTTCTTTTGTGTTTAATTACATTTTGGCAGTGAAATGTTTTAATTCTTATTTCCTTCCATGTATAGTCTATAGCTATTTTTTTGTGGTTGCCATTGGGATTACATTTAACTTTTTAAATATATTTGAATTTAAATTATTGACAGCTTAAATTTAATAACATACGAAATTTTTGCTTCTAAACAGGTCATATTAACCACCTTCCAGTTAATGATTTCATGAATTATGTATTTATGCATTGTGTATCCCCAAACATAAAGTGATATTTTTATGCATTATTCTCTTAAATCATGTAGAAAAGTGTAGTTATAAATAAAAGGTACATATGATACCCTTTATAATTATCTATATATTTACCTTTACTACAGATCTGTATTTCTTCATATGGTTTCAGGTTACTGTTTATTGTTTTTTCTTTTCTTTCAACCTGAAGGACTCCCTTAACAGTTCTTGCAGGACAGATCTAGTGGTAATAAATTTCCTCAGCTTTTATTTATCTGAGAATGTCTGAATTTCTCCCTCATTTTTGAAGAAAATTTTGCCAGGCATAGGATTCTTGGTTGACAGGGTTTAATTTTTTTTGTTGCTTTTGCTTTATTTTTCCTGAATATATTGATCCAATGTTTCCTGAATCCAAGGTTTTTGATGAGAAATCTGCTAATAACCTTGCTGAGGATTCCTTGTGTGTGTATGATGACTTGTTTCTGTTTTATTGATTTCAAGATACTCTCTTTGCCTTTGGCTTTTGACAGTTGGATTATCACATGTCTCAATGTGGGTCTCTTTGAGCTTCTCTTGCTTGGAATCATTAAGCTTCTTGGATGTTTTTATTCTTGTCTTTTATCAGATTTGGAGACTCTGGGTCAATTATTATTCAAATAATTTCTCTGCCCCTTCTTCTCTCTCTCCTCCTTTGGAGTCTTCCACAATACACTTGTTGGTTTATTTTATGGTCTCCCACAGGATACTTAGGTTTCATTCATTTTCCTTATAACCTTTTTTATTTTTCCCAGGCTACATCATTTTAATTTTTCTGTCTTCAAGTTCACTTACTCTCTCTTCTGCCTGCTGAAATCTGCCTTTGAATCTCTCAAGTGATTTTTAAATTTCATTTATTGTACTTTTTATCTCTTGAATGTGTTTTTGGTAATTTTGAAGATATTCTATCTCTTTATTATATTTTCATTTGGTTCATAAATTTTTTTTCTGACTTTATCCACATCTTCTTTTAGCTCTTTGAACATCTTTAAGACAGATATTTTGAAGTCTTTGTCCAGGTAGTTCACTATCTGGTTTTTCTCAGGAATAGGGTCTATTGATTTGTTTATTTCCTACTGAATGGGCCCTACTGGCCTGTTTCTTAGTATGCTTTGTAATTTCTTTTTTTGTTAAAAACTGGACATTTGAATCTTAAAAGGTGGTAACTCTGGAGATCAAATTCTCTCCCTTTCCCAGGGTTTAATGTTTTTCCATTTGGTTATTAAAATTACATTTTTAATGTCTCTCTGTGCCAGGAACCAGTCGACAGTGAAAACTCACAGTCTTCTGAGATCTTTTCTGAGCTTGCGTTTCTCTGGGCATACATAATGGCTTTTAAAATACCTCAGTATATATCATTTCTTTTGAATGTTCTAGTTTTTAAATGGCTACACTACCAAAAAGGAAAAAGAAAAACAAGGTGGTGGAAAAGGACTTGACCTATCAAATCGCCTGAAAGTCACTTAAGCCACAGAGAAAGGAGCTTGCTACAATGGTGGTCTGCCTCAGTGCCTGCACCTCCAATATCAAAAGGAGCAATCAGAGATCAGAGCACAGATCCCTGATATGTGTAGGACAGGGTCCTCATTGCCCACCCCAGCTGTCACAATTTGCATGCAAACTGCTCCAGAAGTGTGAATAGATCTGCCTGCCGTTAAGCTACTGCATAGGGGATGAGTAGTTGTGAGCATGCCATGAGCTGAAGGATTGAAATTCCAAAATAGTTACATCAGAGTTTCTGCTAGTGCAATTATTGTCTAGGGGGGAAGAAAAAATTCGTGGTAACTACTGCTTTACCATCTTCCCTCTAGCTCATTGTAAATAGTGCATTTTAGTGAATAAAGATTAGCATTTAGAAACAATAATATCAGACAAGATCTCTCAGAACAAATGACATGAAATCCAGGACTAAAATCTGGTGTTTTGGAATTGAACAGACAGATAATGTGGAAAACACTCAACTGGGAAGAAATCAGCGTGCAAAATGATGGATGTGGAAGAAAGCATGGCAGGAATTAAAACCTGAAAAAGTACAGAACAGCCGGGCTTAGACTATGAATAGAGGGAGGTGTTCTAAGTGATCTTCAACTAGTTGAACCTTAGTATGAAGATTTTAAGAAAAAGTTATGTGTGACAAAATCAAATCTTTGTTTTCATATTGACAGGTGGAGAGAAAAACTCTATGTCCAGTTAAGATCACAGGAGAGAAATGGCAGGTGGTTGCTGTGAATATTCAGAAAAGTAGATTATTCAAGATATATTTGTTCTTGATGAGTGTTTAAAAGAAATGCAGACAAGTTAGTAGACAAGCTTAACTTACAGGTTTCTGGCTTGTGGAAATAGATATGGCTTTAAATAAATAACACTTTAGAGGAAAATGGCAGTCCAGATTTGAACATGTTGAATTTGAAACGTTTCTAAAACATCCAAAAGGAGAGGAAAAGTAGTCAGCCAAACATGTGGGACTATTATGGAGATAAAGGTGTGTGCATTCACAGCTCATAGCTGAGAATTAAAGCCATTATAGCATATTGATTTGCCAGATTTAATGTATAATGTGAGGGGAGACAAGAGTTTAGAATAAATAACAAGAGACATTACTATTTTTGCAGAGTTGATATAAGAAAAACATGTAAAGAAGACTGAAGACCAGACAGAGTGGTCCTAGGAAAACCAGGAAAGTGAGGAATATTTGAACAATATAAATAATGGGCTCAAATAACATCCAAAATGTTGCCAAGAATCAAATGACAGAGTCTGTTAATGCCAAAAGCTAAGGCCATGTAGGAGAAGATAAATAAATCAGTGGGTAGTGATCTGGAAGTAGGAGAGTAACTGTCAGAGAGAGAATGGCTAAAAAAGAGTTGGATGGTAAGAGGAGAAATTGAGAGAAATATTTTATTAATTTATAAATATAAAATAGAAATTCAGATTTCTGATTAGTGGGGATAAGAGTGAATGATAGGGTTGAGAACTCAAGAGTGAATTTTAGCAGGCAGAGATATAACAGGCACTGGCAACTTTTGGCAATTCTTGCTACATTATTTTTGGCATAACACAATGTGATGCATATGCAATTACTGCATTGTCTTTCCTATTTCTAGCAAAAGAAAACCTTGTAAATTTTAGTGTCATGTTTATCAAGTGTCATTATGAACTAGCAGAGTGGTTATTGTTATTTTTGTTGTTCTTATTTTTATTTTGGAGAGGGTCTCTTAAGCTTGAACAGTTTCATGATACAAGTGTAAAAAATAACTTTAGTCTTGTGAATGTTCTTAAAAGATCATATTCACTACCATGAGCTGGAGGAAATTTGTTTTGGTCAAATTTACTTAACATTTTGAGTAAAGTATCGAAGATGTTATAATACACTTTCAAATATTCTTTATTTCTCTGGGACATTTCAAAGACAAGGGACTTTGGTTTGGAATTATAATTGTCATTGAACCTTTTCATGGTTCTTCTATTGTCAAGGATTTACAATAGAGTATTACATTTTATAATGTTCTGATGAAAAAGTAAGACAAACTTAATTAAGAGAAGAGGCTAAACAAACTTTTAAGTAACTTTAGATAACAAATGTCACAGATACTGCGTGAGGTGGGAAAAGAAAGAACCCTGTAATATAAGTTTAAATAACACCTCTCAGGGTACTTCGTTGATGTCTCTCTTATTCACTTAAATCAAGATTTGTAAAATTGTTTATGCACTTACTTTCAAAATAAAAGGCATGCCGCTTTCTATTGTCATAGAAGAATTCAATTTACACTGTAGATCTTAACAAAACAAAACAACTTTAACAAAAGAGAGCCCCTCTAGAGTGGCTGACCACTATAACAGTTTTTTGAAAGTTGTTCTTTGTGGTTATGCTTTCTGGGACATGAATTCCCTGCAAAATATTAAATTCTTACTTCCAAACTTGTCTATTTTTATAAACAATAACCACTGTCTAATCTCTGATATTTTACCATGTAATGTTGAAATTCCCCCAAAAATAGAGGGCATTGAGTATTTGCCACTCAAGAACATCTTTAGAGAAGAACTGAGCCACATTCTCAAAGACGTTCTGTTTGTTATCATGTGTTAAGAAGTTAGAAAACTATCTCTATTTCAATGTTTTTGTAGTGCACATAAGAAATTTTGAAAGCTCTTTTGTAAAAAAAAAGTACATGTGTATTCATAATTATACAGTGAGTATACAAATTTGAATTCTTTGTTCGAAACTTTAGAAAACATAAAAAAGTCACACCAAGTGGTGCTTATTCCACTATTATCTCCAATCACTGATATATAACTTTCACTGAAACTTTTCAATACACAATATGAACTCATTAGTCCAATCAGATTGCATTTTTAATTGCTTTTGATTTCAGAATGGCCCAGGTCTAATAATAAAGAAGGAAAAGCAAATAATGAAAAAATTGGCTCATAAATGAATCTAGATAATGATAAAATCAACCAGTTTTCTTTCAGGGAAATTTTTAGATATTTCACAAGAGATATTTCATAAGATGAGACTAATGTCTCTGAAAAAAATTTGAAATTACTCACTTAAAATCCAAGCTTCGAGTGAAATCTAATGACCAAGATAATGGTGTCCTTAAGAACTGTAAGATGTATTGCATTATCCAGCAAACTACTCATTATACTCTTCCAACAAACATACTTTTCTAGGGATTGTGATTCACATTTTTTTCGGTAAGAACTAATCACATTTTTAACGTATTTGCTTTTTAAATTGATAAACAAAATTTGTATATATTTACGGCACAAAACATGATATTTTAATATTTCTCAACATTGTGGAATGGCTAAATCCAGCTAGTTTACAAATTCACTACTTCACACACTTATTTTTTATGATAAGAATGTTTAAATCTACTCTTTTAATAATTTTCAAATATACAACATATTGTTATTAACTATGGGTTACATGATATATTTTAGATTTCTTGAAATTATTTCTCCTACCTAAGTGAAATTTTGTCTCCTTTGACCAACATATTTCCAGTCTCCCCACCCCCTGGCTTGTGGTGACTACCATTTCACTGTCTACTTTTATAAGCTGTAAACTCTTTTTTTTTAATGAGAATTTCCATATAAATGAAGTCATTCAGCATTTATGTGTTTGGTTTATTTCAATTAATACGATGTCCTCCGTGTTCATCCATGTTGTCAAAAATAACAGAATTTTCTATTTTAAGTCTGAATAGTGCTACATTGTGTATATATACCACATTTTCTTTATCTATTTATACATTAATGGACACTTAGGTGGATTCCATATCTTGACTATTGTGAAGAATGTTGCAATGAATGTAAGAGTGCAGTTATCTCTTCAACATACTGATGTATGGTTCAAAAATATATTCCATTCATAGGTAGTGTCTTAACTCTTTGGATTATTTCCTTTGCTGTGCAGAAGCTTTTTCATTTGATGTAATCTCATTTGTTTACTTTTGTTTTTGATACCTATGCCGTTGGGGTAATATGCAAGAAATCATCTCCCAGAACAATGTCATAGAGTGTTTCCCCTATGTTTTATTCTAGTAGCTTTACATTTTCACATCTTACATTTCAATCTTCAATTTTATTTTTATTTTTGGCAGAGTCTCCCTCTTGTTGCCCAGGCTGGAGTGCAATGGTGCATCTCAGCTCATTGCAACCTCTGCCTCCTGCCTCAGCCTCCCAAGTAGCTGGGATTACAGGTGCCTGCCACCATGCAGGGCTAATTTTTTTGTATTTTTAATAGAGACAGCATTTCACCATGTAGGCCAGGCTGGTCTTAAACTCCTGATCTCAGGTGATCCACCCTCCTTGGTCTCCCAAAGTGCTGGGCTTACAGGTGAGCCACTGCACCTGGCCTGATCTTTGTATACTATACGAGATGAGGTTCTATTCCAATCTTCCGTGTAGGAATATCCAGTTTTCCCCACACCACTGATTGAAGAGACTGTCATTTTTCCATTGTGTATTTGGGGTACCTTTGTCAAAAATCAATTGACTGGAGGCAGAGCAAGATGACTGACTAGAAGCATCCACTGATCACCTTTTTCATGGGAACACCAAATTAAACAACTATCCACACAAAAAAAGCTCTTTTACAATAGCCTAAAATTAAGTCAGAGATCACAGTGCCTGGTTTTAACTTCATATCACTGACAGGGGCATTGAACAGGGTAAAAAAGACAGTTTTGAATTGCCAAGGCCAATCCCCCCCATCCTTTAGCAGTGGCCATATGGTGATGAGAGAGAATCTGTGTACTGGAGGAGGGAGAGTACAGTGATTCTGGAACTTTGCATTGGGACTCAATGCTGCCCTGTCACAGTGGAAATCAACACCAGGAAGAACTTAGCCAGTGCCCACAGTGGAAGTGTATAGACCAGCCCTAGCCAAGAGGAAACAGCTATCCCAGTGGTCAGAGCTTGAGTTCCAGCAAGCCTCACCATCATTGGCTAAAGAGTTTTAGGATTCTAAATAAACTTGAAAGGCAGTCTTGGCCACAAGGACTGCAGTTCCTGGACAAGTCCTGGTGCTGTTCTGGGCTTGGAGCCAGCAGACCTGGGTGGGGCACATGACCTAGAGAGACACCAGCTGGGGTGGCCAAGGGAGTGCCTTCATCAGCCCTCCCCAACCTCAAGGAGTACAACTTGCAGCTACAAAAGAGACTCCTTCCTTCTGCTTGAGGAGAGGAGAGGCAAGAGTAAAGAAGCCTTTGTCTTCCAACTTGGATACCAGTTCAGCCACAGGAGAATGGGGCACCAGACTGAGCCCTGGGGCCCTATTCCAGGTCACAGCTCCCAGATGACATTTCTGGACATACTCAGGTCCTAAAGGGAAACCTGTGTCTTGAAGGGAAGGACCAAGTCCTGGAAAAATTGGTCACCTGCTGACTAAAAAGCCCCTGGGCCCTGAATAATCAGCAGTGGTAGCCAGGCAATACTCACCATGAACCTTGGGTCAAACTCAGAGATGTATTGGCTTCAGGTGTGACCCAGAACATTTCCACTTCCAATGGCTACAGGGAGAAACTGTTTCCTCTTGAGTAAAGAAGAGGGAAGAGTAAAGGGGACTCTGTCTTGCAGTTTAGATACCAGCTCAACCACAGAAGGATAGATCAGTAAGAATGGAGAGGGAAGAGTAAAGGTGACTTTGTCTTGTAGTTTAGATACCAGCTCAACCACAGAAGGGTAGATCAGTAAGCAAGCTCTTGGGATCCCTGATTCCAGGATTTGGCTCTTGGATGGCATTTCTAGATCTGCCCTGGGCCAGAGGGGAGCTCATTGACCTAAAGAGAGAGTCCCAAGCCTGGAAGCATTCACCAAAAGCTGACTGAACTGCCCTTGGGCCTTTAGTAAATATCACGGGTAGCCAGCAATACTTGCCATGGGCCTGTTGTGGTGGAGGCCATGGGGAGAGGCTCCTCTGCTTGTGAAAAGGGGAGGAAAGAGTGGAAGAGACCTTGTCTTTAGACTTGGGTGCCAGGTGAGCTGCAGTAGAAATAGACCACCAAGTAGACTCCTGAGGTTTCAGACTCCAGGCACTGGCTCCGGGATGGCATCTCAGCGTTGGGGGTAAATTGCTGCTCTGAAGGGAAGGACACTAGCTAAGCTGGCTTCACCTTCTTCTGATTGTAGTGCCCTAGAGCCTTGAGAAAACACAGGCAGTGGCCAGCCAGTGATTACTGTGGGCCTTGAGAGAGACCCAGTGTTGTGCTGGCTGCAGGTCTGTCTCAGAAGTCCCAGTGCTAGTGGCCTCAAGGGTGCTTGTTTACCCCTCCTCCAGCACCAAACAGCTCAGAACAGAGACACATTCCATTTGTTTCAGAGAAAGTAAGGAAAGCGAATGAGAGTTATCCGCATGGAAAACCAGATAATTCTTGCAGATCTTATCCAAGACCACCAAGGCAGTACCACTACAAGTCTGAAAGAGCCACAGAGTTACTGGGCCTAAGAAGCTCCCTATTATAGAGATAGCTGCAGTGACCAAAAACTTAGGTCATAGCACCCACTTCTTTTTAAATACCTGCAAAGCCTTCCCCAGAGGGACAACAAGCCCAAACTGTAAGGACTACAATAAATACCTAACTCTTCAATGCTCAGATGCCAGTGAACATCTACATGCATCAAGGCATCCAGGAAAACATGAACTTAACAATTGAAATAAATAAGGTACTAGTGATCAATCCTAGAGAGACAGAAATAAGTGACCTTTCAGAGAGAGAATGCAAAATTGTTGTTTTAAGAAAACTCAGTGAAATTCAAGATAACAAAGAGAAGGAATTCACGATCCTATCAGAAACATTTAAGAAAGAGATTGAAATAAATAAAAAGAATCAAGCAGAAATTCTGGAGTTGAAAAGTGCAATTGACATACTAAAGAATGCATCAGAGTCTCTTATAAGAAAAATTGATAGAGCAGAAGAAAGAATTATTGAGCATGAAGACAGGCCATTTGAAAATACACAGTCACAAAGAACAAAAAATTATGGACTATGAAAGAATAAAGCATGCCTACAAGATCTAGAAAATAACCTCAAAAGGGCAAATCTAACAGTTATTGGACTTAAAGAGGAGATAGAGGGAGAGAGAAAGATAGAAAGTTTAATTAAAGGGATAATAACAGAGAACTTTGAAACCTAGAAAAAGATATCAATATCCAAGAACAAGAAGGTTACAGAAAACTAAGAAGATTAACCCAAATAAGAATATCTCAAGATGTAGTCAAACACCCAAAGGTCAAGGATAAAGAAAGAATTGTATAAGCAGCAAGAGAAAATGAACAAATAACATACGATGGAACTCCAATTATGTCTGGCAGCAGACTTTCAGTGTAAACCCTATAGGCTGTCAGAGTGGCATGACATATTTGAAGGCTGAAGGAAAAAAAAAAACATTTATTCTAGAATAATGTGTCTGGCAAAAAAATGTCCTTCAAACTTGATGGAGAAATAAAGACTTTCTCAGACAAACAACAGCTGAGGGATTTTATCAGCACTAGACCTATCCTACAAGAAATGGTAAAGGTACTTCTTCAGTTTGAAATAGGAAGATGTTAATGAGCAATAAGAAATCATCTGAAGGTACAAACTCACTGGTGATAGTGAGTAGACAGAAAAATAGAATATTTTAATACTATGATTACCATGTAATCTACTTATATTTTGAGTATGAAGACTAAAAGATGAGCATATCAAAAATAATAACTACAACAACATTAAAAGTCAGAGACAGTACATAAGATACAAATAGAGACAATAAAAAATTTAAAAGCAGGGGGATAAATTGTAGGGTTTTGGTAAGCATACTCCTTGCATGTTTGTTGGTTTGTTTGTATATGCAGTGTTAAACTGTTATCAGTTTGAAATAATGGGTTATAAGGTATTATTTGTAAGCCTTATGCTTTTCTCAAGTAAAAAAAATACAAGAGATTACACACACAAAAAAAGCAAGAAATTAAAACAAAGCACTAAAGAAAATTACTTTCACTAAAAGAAAGACAGGAAGGAAGGAAAGAAGTAAGAGAAGATCACAAAACAACCAGAAATCAAACAACAAAATGGAAAGAGTAAGTCTCATTAATACTGGCATTGAATGTAAACGGACTATACTCTTCAATCAAAAGATACAGAATGGCTGATTGGAGAAAAAAAAAATAATAATTACATGATTCAAGGATCTGTTGCCTACAAGAAGCAAATGTTACCTATAAAGTTCTGCATAGGCTGAAAATAATGGGATGGTAAAAGGTATTTTGTGCAAAGAAAACCAAAAGGAGCAGGAGCATCTATATTCATATAAGACAAAATAGATTTCAAAATTAGAACTATAAAAAGGGATAAAGAAGACCATTATATAATGATAAGGGGGAAAATTCAGCAAGAGTTTATGACAATTGTAAATATGTATGCTCCCCAACACTGGAACACACAGATATATTAAACAAATATTACTAGAGCTAAAGAGAGAGGTAGACTCCAGTACAATAATGACTGGAGACATCAACACCCCACTTTCAGCATTGGATAGATTATCCAGATAGAAAATTCAGAAAGAAACAGGAGTTTTCTTCTGCACTATTGACCAAATGGACTTAATAGATATTTACAGAATATTTCATTCAACTGCTGCAGAAAACACATTTTACTCCTTAGCACTTGAATCATTCTCAAAGATTGACCATATATTAGGCCACAAAACATGTCTTAAAACATTTAAAAAACTGAAGTAATATCAAACATCTTTGACCACAATGAAGTAAACAGATCAATATCAAGATAAATTTGGAAAACTATACAAACACATAGAAATTAAACAATATGCTATGAATGATCAGTGGATTTATGAAGGAAATTTTGAAATGTCTTAAAACAAATGATAAAGAAAAAAAAAAACTACCCAAAACTATGGAATACAGTGAAAGCAATACTAACAGGACAGTTTATTGCTTTAACACCTATTTCAAAAAACTAGAAAAACTTCAAATAAACAACCTAATGATGCATCTTATAGAATTAGTAAAGCAAAAGGAAACAAAATCCAAAATTAGTAAAAGAAAAGAAGTAATAAAGATTAAAGCAGAAATAAATAAAATTAAAATGAAGAAAACAATACAAAAGATCAATGAAAGTAAAAGATAAAAAATAGACAAAACTTTGGTCAGAATATCTAAGAAAAAAGAGAGAAGACCCAAATAAATAAAATCAGAGATGAAAAAGGAGACATTACAGTTAATGGTGCAGAAATTAAAAGGATCATTAGTGGCTACTTTGAGCAACTATATTCTATAAATTGGAAAACGTAGAAGAAATGGATAAATTTCTAGATACATACAACCTACCAAAGTTGAACCATGAAGAAATCCAAAACCTGAACAGGCCAATAGTAAGTAACTAGATTGAATCTGTAATAAAATGTCTCCTAGCATAGAAAAACCTGGACCTGCTGGCTTGACCATTGAATTTTACTAAACATTTAATTAAAAACCAATACCATTTCTACCCAAACTATTCCAAAAATAGAAGAGAGAATACTTCCAAACCCACTCTATGAGGCTAGTGTTATACTGATACCCAAACTAAACCAGAAAAAGGCACATCAAAAAATCCACAAAACTACAGGAAATTAAATATTATTGATGAACATTGATGCAAAAACCCTCAACAAAATACAGTAGTGGAAACCAAATTCAACAACACATAAAAAGGTAATTCATCATGAGATTTATCCTGGGGATGCAAGAATGCTTCAACATCTGCAAATCAATCAATGCTATACATCATATGAACAGAATGAAGGACAAAAATTATACGATCATTTTAATTGATGCTGGAAAAGCATTTGATAAAATTCAGAATTTCCTCATGATAAAAACCTTAAAAAAGCTTAGTATAGAAGGAACATAGCTCAACGCAAGGAAATCCTGTATGACAAACCCATAGTTAGTTTCATACTGAATGAGGAAAAACTGAAAGGCTTTCCTCTAAGATCTGGAGCATGGCAAGGATGCCCCCTTTCACAACTGTTATTCAGCATATTACTGGAAGTCCTACCTAAAACAATCAGACAAGAGACAGAAATAAAGGACATCCAATTGGAAAAGAAGTCAAACTATCTTTCGCAGATGATCTTATCTCATCTTTGGAAAAAGCTAAAGACTCCACCAAAAAACTATTAGAACTGATAAACAAATTCAGTAAAGTAGCAGGATACAAAATCAACTTACAAAAATTAGTAGCATTTCTATATGCCAACAGTAAAAAATCTGAAAAAGAAATTTAAAAATAATCCAATTTATAATAGCTACAAGTAAAACTCAACACCAAGGAATTAACCAAAGAAGTGAAAAGTCTCTGCAATGAAAACCATAAATATTGTTGCAAGTAATTGAAGAGGACACAAAAAATGAAAAGATATTCTACGTTCATGGGTTGGAAGAATTAATATTGGTAAAATGTTTATGCTACCAAAGCAATCTACAGATTCGATGCAATCTCTATCAAAACATCAGTGACATTCATCCCAGAAATAGAAAAAAAATTCTAAACTTTATATGTCACCATGAAAGGATAGACAAACTATCCTGAGCAAACGAACAAAACTGGAGGAATCACATTACCTTACTTCAAATTATACTACAGAGCTATAGTAACTGAAACATCACATAGTAGTGGCATAAAAACGTACACATCAACAAATGGAACAGAGTAGAGAACCCAGAATCGAATTCATGCATCTACAACAAACTCATTTTTACAATGGTGCCAAAAAACGTATATCAGGGAAAGGATAGTCTCTTCAATAAATGGTGCTGGGGAAACTGGAAATCCATGTCCAGAAGAATGAAACTAGACCTCTACTAATTGCCATATACAAAAATCAAATCAAAATGAATGAAATATTTAAATACAAGACCTCAAACTATGAAACTACTAAGAGGAAAACATCAGGGAAATTGTCCAGGAAATGGAACTGGTCAAAGATTTCTTGAGTGATAAGCAACAAGCATACTGGACAAATGGGATCATATCAATTTAAAAAGCTTCTGGGCTGGGTCCAGTGGCTCACGCCTGTAATCCCAACACTTTGGGAGGCCAGGGCAGGTGGATCACCTGAGTCAGGAGTTCGAGACCAGCCTGGCCAACATGATGAAACCCTGTCTCTACCTAAGAAAGAAAAAAAATACAAAAATTAGTCAGGCATTGTGGTGGTCACCTGTAATCCCAGCTACTCAGGAGGCTGAGGCAGGAGAATCACTTGAACCCAGGAGGCAGAGGTTGCAGTGAACCAAGATCGCACCATTGAACTCCAGCCTGGGCTACAAGAGTGAAATTCGTCTCAAAAAAAACACAAAACTTCTGTACAGCAAAGGAAACAATCAGCTAAGTGAAGAGACAACCCACAGAATGAGAGAAAAGTTTGCAAAGTAAATATTACCAGTAAAAAATTATAATTATGCATTCTCTCACACATTGTGAATAACATCCAATTACAAAACATGCACAAAAATATATTTTGTTCTGTTTAAATGTATTTGTTAACATACTAAATAAAATACATGAACAAAATATATTTAAATATATATTTACTAATAACATAGAGATACTTAAATGATTTTATATCTAGTGAAAATAAATTTGAGTTTTTTAATTTAATTAAACTAGTATTGGTTTCTTTGATTATAGAAACAACTTATGTCTTTCATAAAGATTCAATTTAACAAAATCTATGAGTAATAATTAAAATTATTTTTGTAAGCTACTAATTGCCTAATTCTTAATGAGTATTCTTATACATATCTTTCCTTGCACACACATACACACATATGCATATGTAAAAATCCTTGCAATTTTGTTTACAATGGGATTTTAATATGAACATTTTACATTTTTTTCACCTGCTGTCAATACGATGTGAAAATTGTATCATGTTGATATGTTCAGATAAAAACTATTATTTTTAACAATTGTCTTGTTTCCTATTATTTTAATGCTAGTGTTTACATATAAGACAATCTATTTAAGCAGTCTACAACTGCTGGACTTATGGATTTTCCACATCTTTTCACTATTATTAGAACAAGAAAAATAAATATTCTAACTCTGATTTCTTTTCTGATAACTATTTTAGAATATACAGCTATAAAACAAGGTATATAAACTTATAGTTCTGATTCATTACTAAGCGTAAGTTTTTATATAAAGCTTTATGTTTTATTTTATAATTTTATATTACAGGTGCTCATTATTCCAGGAGTAATTCAGTAGATTGTATGCTGGCTTTGAAGTTATTGTATCTTTGACAATTATTTGTTGTCAATTTCTAATTTTATTATGAGATCATAACCATTTCATTGCCAAATAACAGACTGACTTTTGTAAATTTTCATGGATATAAGAACTGTGTATGTTCTTTAATTACAATACAAAAAATATATAAACTTTTCTTTAAATAAATTTGTTGATTATTTAAATCCTCTGTTTCTTTGCTCATGTACTACATTATCGCTTAATCCAATAATTACTAAAATAGTAAACACACAGATAAATATTTTGATGTTTGATGTTGTATATTATGGGGGAAAAGCTAAAACTGAATTGTGATATATACTATGCAAATTTATGAAGGCAAATTTTAAAGGTGTTTGTACTATATGATCCTATTTTTAATTCATATCCAAAAGTGAATAAGACAGAAAACTTACAGGCTGACAACCTGGAATATATGGAAAATATCAACTTTCCCCTGCTCCTGAGTACATAATGATTTAGCAGAGTATTGATGAGCACATGCATGTAAGGAAACCTGCTGAGGCTGAGAAAAGACCATCTGAAAACATTAGAGAGAATGGTACTCAGTGTTCACACAGGACTGGAAATAGTGTCTGTTTTTACCAATTAGACTGACAAACCTCGTAATTCAAGCAGTAGTAGACAGAGATTTCAGATGGGTCTCGCCTTAATTGTGGAGAATAATGAGCCCTTTGGTTCCACCAAACACAAGACCCTAAATGA
This sequence comes from Pongo pygmaeus, assembly GCF_028885625.2. Classification (NCBI taxonomy): domain Eukaryota; kingdom Metazoa; phylum Chordata; class Mammalia; order Primates; family Hominidae; genus Pongo; species Pongo pygmaeus. The sequence continues at coordinate 92,637,823 of NC_072384.2, forward strand.
TCACATTTTCCAAGTTACTTAATGCATCCAGAATAAAGATCATGAAAAAGAAAATCACCAACCAAAAAACTGAAATTTGCAATATCTGGAATTCCATGAAAGATTACCAGGCATGCAAAGAAGGAGGAAATATGACCTTAAGAAAAATAGAAATCAATTTAATGAATCCAGCCCAGAGCTGATATGGATGTTACAATTAGTACACAAAAAATTCCACGTATCTTGTTATCTTTTGAACAGAAGAAATACAGAACTTCCAGGTATCTCTTTATCTTTTAAACAGAAGAAATACAGTTGTTATAACTATAACTATATAATTATGTAATTTATTCTGTTCAAAAGATAAAGAGATACATGGAAGTTTTTTTTTAAGACCAAACCCAGACTACTATAGTATGAAAACTACAGTTACTAAGCTGAAAATATACTAGATGTGATAGTAGCAGATTAGGCAGCAGACAAAAGGATTATTGAACTTGGTAAGTGAACCAATAATTTCCATCTAGGTTTACACCTCTCCTTTTAATATGTTCACTAAAAGACATATACATACATATATGCTCCAAGAAGCTGTATTTATATCTCAAAAATGGACAAAACCCAATGTCCCTAAATATTAAAGTGAATCAATAAATCATGGTACATTTATACAATGGAGTAATATGCATAAATGAAAGTTAACAAAAATATCCATCTATCAAAAGAATCCAGGTCCAAAACAATACATACCGTATGATTCCATTTACATGACATTTAAAACAGGTATGGTGGTAGAAATCAGGGTAATGTGTACCTTTGGGTGGAGAGTTGCTTAGAGAGGGCATACATGAGCATCTGGTGTGCTGGATAAACTATATTTCTTGATAAAATCGGTGGTTGCAAGAGTGTGATCACTGTGATAATTCATGGAGCTGTATGTTAATGCTGTTAGTACCTCTGTGTGCCTGTGTTATAATTCAATAAAATAAATAGACTGGAAAAATCAAAGGCAGACCAGACATACATACACATACACACAAAAGATGAGCAAAACAAAAGACACATGATATCGAGACAATTGAGATTATAACATGGTTGGGCAATGATAAAAATTCTGATGAAGCTGGATTCCAGGATATTTTTGGAGGTAGAAGAGAGGTAGAAAAGCCTGTGTATTAGCTAAAAGTGAGAAGTAAAAGAGTATGCTAGCAGCAGGAATTGCAGGACCTCTTTAATTTCTCATTGATCTTTTGTTTGGATTATCTAGAGGACACTCAACAGGTAGTTCTAGATTTTTTAATATCATTTAAAATTTTTCTCATCCTGTAGAAATAGAAAAAACTTACTCCTAGGTTAAGCATATTGAAACAATCTATGACAATCAACTTAGTGACATTTCTCTAAAGTTTTTATTTCACCAGTCATATTTTTATTTTTGAATCATGTTTTCATATTATGCATCATTCATGTCTTTCTATGCATTCATATTTTACATAAAAATTAAATACCATGCTTCATATCAACATTCCTATGGAAGTGTCAGTGTTATTTAAAGCCATTCAGTGTCATATTTAATTTGCTAGATTAAGAAAGATGATCGTTAACTTTTGACAGGCCAGAATTTTTGGAAAGAAATTGTCTGGCTTTAAGCAACTAATTAAATTAACAACTACATCATTCTACATACATTTTAGGAACATATCTGCTGTCAGCAGTTTTCCTTGCATTGCATTTGCCCAATTTATTATAGTTTCCAATGTAATGTAAATTGACTGACAACTCTATTCTCTTTCTAAGGCTCTAATACCAATGCTTGACCCTAAAGTTTCCAACATTTCAGGCTCTTTGTTTGTATCTTCAGAACCTTTCTAGTGAGTCTTCTGCTAGCCTTTCCTCTGTGAAAGAAGAAATTTTGTGTCATTTTCCTTGAACAATTATGAGAAGTTACACTTTTCTTTTTTTGCCCCAAAACAGAAATTAATGTTAATGATGTTGATGACATTGAATTGATTAATCTAATTCCTCCAAAGGCTGCTTGCCATTATTTTTCAATCCATTATTAGTGAGCAAATGTCACCAAAAATTGTTACTTTTTTTTATTTTATTTTATTTTTATTTATTTATTTTTTTCTTTTATTATTATTATTATTATTATCATTATTATACTTTAGGTTTTATGGTACATGTGCGCAATGTGCACGTAAGTTACATATGTATACATGTGCCATGCTGGTGTGCTGCACCCACCAACTTGTCATCTAGCATTAGGTATATCTCCCAATGCTATCCCTCCCCCCTCCCTCCACCCCACAACAGTCCCCGAAGTGTGATGTTCCCCTTCCTGTGTCCGTGTGTTCTCATTGTTCAATTCCCACCTATGAGTGAGAATATGCGGTGTTTGGTTTTTTGTTCTTGTGATAGTTTACTGAGAATGATGATTTCCAGTTTCATCCATGTCCCTACAAAGGACGTGAACTCATCATTTTTTATGGCTGCATAGTATTCCATGGTGTATATGTGCCACATTTTCTTAATCCAGTCTATCATTGTTGGACATTTGGGTTGGTTCCAAGTCTTTGCTATTGTGAATAATGCGGCAATAAACATACGTGTGCATGTGTCTTTATAGCAGCATGATTTATAGTCCTTTGGGTATATACCCAGTAATGGGATGGCTGGGTCGAATGGAATTTCTAGTTCTAGATCCCTGAGGAATCGCCACACTGACTTCCACAAGGGTTGAACTAGTTTACAGTCCCACCAACAGTGTAAAAGTGTTCCTATTTCTCCACATCCTCTCCAGCACCTGTTGTTTCCTGACTTTTTAATGATTGCCATTCTAACTGGTGTGAGATGGTATCTCATTGTGGTTTTGATTTGCATTTCTCTGATGGCCAGTGATGGTGAGCATTTTTTCATGTGTTTTTTGGCTGCATAAATGTCTTCTTTTGAGAAGTGTCTGTTCATGTCCTTTGCCCACTTTTTGATGGGGTTGTTTGTTTTTTTCTTGTAAATTTGTTGGAGTTCATTGTAGATTCTGGATATTAGCCCTTTGTCAGATGAGTAGGTTGCAAAAATGTTCTCCCATTTTGTAGGTTGCCTGTTCACTCTGATGGTAGTTTCCTTTGCTGTGCAGAAGCTCTTTAGTTTAATTAGATCCCATTTGTCAATTTTGGCTTTTGTTGCCATTGCTTTTGGTGTTTTAGACATGAAGTCCTTGCCCATGCCTATGTCCTGAATGGTAATGCCTAGGTTTTCTTCTAGGGTTTTTATGGTTTTAGGTCTAACATTTAAGTCTTTAATCCATCTTGAATTAATTTTTATATAAGGTGTAAGGAAGGGATCCAGTTTCAGCTTGGATTGACTTGGCGACGCGGGCTCTTTTTTGGTTCCATATGAACTTTAAAGTAGTTTTTTCCAATTCTGTGAAGAAAGTCATTGGTAGCTTGATGGGGATGGCATTGAATCTGTAAATTACCTTGGGAAGGATGGCCATTTTCATGATATTGATTCTTCCTACCCATGAGCATGGAATGTTCTTCCATTGGTTTGTATCCTCTTTTATTTCCTTGAGCAGTGGTTTGTAGTTCTCCTTGAAGAGGTCTTTCACATCCCTTGTAAGTTGGATTCCTAGGTATTTTATTCTCTTTGAAGCAATTGTGAATGGGAGTTCACTCATGATTTGGCTCTCTGTTTGTCTGTTATTGATGTGTAAGAATGCTTGTGATTTTTGCACATTGATTTTGTATCCTGAGACTTTGCTGAAGTTGCTTATCAGCTTAAGGAGATTTTGGGCTGAGACAATGGGGTTTTCTAGATATACAATCATGTCATCTGCAAACAAGGACAATTTGGCTTCCTCTTTTCCTAATTGAATACCCTTGATTTCCTTCTCCTGCCTAATTGCCCTGGCCAGAACTTCCAACACTATGTTGAATAGAAGTGGCGAGAGAGGGCATCCCTGTCTTGTGCCAGTTTTCAAAGGGAATGCTTCCAGTTTTTGCCCATTCAGTACGATATTGGCTGTGGGTTTGTCATAAATAGCTCTTATTATTTTGAGATACGTCCCATCAATTCCTAATTTATTGAGAGTTTTTAGCATGAAGGGTTGTTGAATTTTGTCAAAGGCCTTTTCTGCATCTATTGAGATAACCATGTGGTTTTTGTCTTTGGTTCTGTTTATATGCTGGATTACATTTATTGATTTGCGTATATTGAACCAGCCTTGCATCCCAGGGATGAAGCCCACTTGATCATGGTTGATAAGCTTTTTGATGTGCTGCTGGATTCGGTTTGCCAGTATCTTATTGAGGATTTTTGCATCAATGTTCATCAAGGATATTGGTCTAAAATTCTCTTTTTTTGTTGTGTCTCTGCTAGGCTTTGGTATCAGGATGATGCTGGCCTCATAAAATGAGTTAGGGAGGATTCCCTCTTTTTCTATTGATTGGAATAGTTTCAGAAGGAATGGTACCAGCTCCTCCTTGTACCTCTGGTAGAATTCGGCTGTGAACCCATCTGGTCCTGGACTTTTTTTGGTTGGTAAGCTATTGATTATTGCCACAATCTTAGGTCCTGTTATTGGTCTATTCAGAGATTCAACTTCTTCCTGGTTTAGTCTTGGGAGGGTGTATGTGTTGAGGAATTTATCCATTTCTTCTAGATTTTCTAGTTTATTTGCATAGAGGTGTTTGTAATATTCTCTGATGGTAGTTTGTATTTCTGTGGGATCGGTGGTGATATCCCCTTTATAATTTTTTATTGCATCTATTTGATTCTTCTCTCTTTTTTTCTTTATTAGTCTTGCTTGCGGTCTATCAATTTTGTTGATCCTTTCAAAAAACCAGCTCCTGGATTCATTTATTTTTTGAAGGGTTTTTTGTGTCTCTATTTCCTGCAGTTCTGCTCTGATTTTAGTTATTTCTTGCCTTCTGCTAGCTTTTGAATGTGTTTGCTCTTGCTTTTCTAGTTCTTTTAATTGTGATGTTAGGGTGTCAATTTTGGATCTTTCCTGCTTTCTCTTGTGGGCATTTAGTGCTATAAATTTCCCTCTACACACTGCTTTGAATGCATCCCAGAGATTCTGGTATGTTGTGTCTTGGTTCTCGTTGGTTTCAAAGAACATCTTTATTTCTGCCTTCATTTCGTTATGTACCCAGTAGTCATTCAGGAGCAGGTTGTTCAGTTTCCACGTAGTTGAGCGGTTTTGAGTGAGATTCTTAATCCTGAGTTCTAGCTTGATTGCACTGTGATCTGAGAGACAGTTTGTTACAATTTCTGTTCTTTTACATTTATTGAGGAGAGCTTCCAAGTATATGGTCAATTTTGGAATAGGTGTGGTGTGGTGCTGAAAAAAATGTATATTCTGTTGATTTGGGGTGGAGAGTTCTGTAGATGTCTATTAGGTCTGCTTGGTGCAGAGCTGAGTTCAATTCCTGGGTATCCTTGTTGACTTTCTGTCTCGTTGATCTGTCTAATGTTGACAGTGGGGTGTTAAAGTCTCCCATTATTAATGTGTGGGAGTCTAAGCCTCTTCGTAGGTCACTCAGGACTTGCTTTATGAATCTGGGTGCTCTTGTATTGGGTGCATATATATTTAGGATAGTTAGCTCTTCTTGTTGAATTAATCCCTTTACCATTATGTAATAGCCTTCTTTGTCTCTTTTGATCTTTGTTGGTTTAAAGTCTGTTTTATCAGAGACTAGGATTGCAACCCCTGCCTTTTTTTGTTTTCCATTTGCTTGGTAGATCTTCCTCCATCCTTTTATTTTGAGCCTATGTGTGTCTCTGCACGTGAGATGGGTTTCCTGAATACAGCACACTGATGGGTCTTGAGTCTTTATCCAGTTTGCCAGTCTGTGTCTTTTAATTGGAGCATTTAGTCCATTTACATTTAAAGTTAATATTGTTATGTGTGAATCTGATCCTGTCATTATGATGTTAGCTGGATATTTTTCTCGTTAGTTGATGCAGTCTCTTCCTAGTCTCGATGGTCTTTACATTTTGGTATGATTTTGCAGTGGCTGGTACCGGTTGTGCCTTTCCATGTTTAGCGCTTCCCTCAGGAGCTCTTTTAGGGCAGGCCTGGTGGTGACAAAATCTCTCAGCATTTGCTTGTCTGTAAAGTATTTTATTTCTCCTTCACTTATGAAGCTTAGTTTGGCAGGATATGAAATTCTGGGTTGAAAATTCTTTTCTTTAAGAATGTTGAATATTGGCCCCCACTCTCTTCTGGCTTGTAGGGTTTCTGCCAAGAGATCCGCTGTTAGTCTGATGGGCTTCCCTTTGATGGTAACCCGATCTTTCTCTCTGGCTGCCCTTAACATTTTTTCCTTCATTTCAACTTTGGTGAATCTGACAATTATGTGTCTTGGAGTTGCTCTTCTCGAGGAGTATCTTTGTGGCGTTCTCTGTATTTCCTGAATCTGAATGTTGGCCTGCCTTGCTAGATTGGGGAAGTTCTCCTGGATAATATCCTGCAGAGTGTTTTCCAACTTGTTTCCATTCTCCCCGTCACTTTCAGGTACAACAATCAGACGTAGATTTGGTCTTTTCACATAGTCCCACATTTCTTGGACGCTTTGCTAGTTTCTTTTTATTCTTTTTTCTCTAAACTTCCCTTCTCGCTTCATTTCATTCATTTCATCTTCCAGGGCTGATACCCTTTCTTCCATTTGATCGCATCGGCTCCTGAGGCTTCTGCATTCTTCACGTAGTTCTCGAGCCTTGGTTTTCAGCTCCATCAGCTCCTTCAAGCACTTCTCTGTATTGGTTATTCTAGTTATACATTCTTCTAAATTTTTTTCAAAGTTTTCAACTTCTTTGCCTTTGGTTTGAATATCCTCCCGTAGCTCGGAGTAATTTGATCGTCTGAAGCCTTCTTCTCTCAGCTCGTCGAAGTCATTCTCCATCCAGCTTTGTTCCGTTGCTGGTGAGGAACTGCGTTCCTTTGGAGGAGGAGAGGCACTCTGGTTTTTAGAGTTTCCAGTTTTTCTGCTCTGTTTTTTCCCCATCTTTGTGGTTTTATCTACTTTTGGTCTTTGATGATGGTGATGTACAGATGGGTTTTTGGTGTGGATGTCCTTTCTGTTAGTTTTCCTTCTAACAGACAGAACCCTCAGCTGCAGGTCTGTTGGAGTACCTGGCCGGCTGTGTGAGGTGTCAGTCTGCCCCTGCTGGGGGGTGCCTCCCAGTTAGGCTGCTCGGGGGTCAGGGTTGAGGAACCCACTTGAGGAGGCAGTCAGCCGGTTCTCAGATCTCCAGCTGCGTGCTGGGAGAAACACTGCTCTTCTCACAGCTGTCAGACAGGGACATTTAAGTCTGCAGAGGTTACTGCTGTCTTTTTGTTTGTCTGTGCCCTGCCCCCAGAGGTGGAGCCTACAGAGGCAGGCAGGCCTCCTTGAGCTGTGGTGGGCTCCACCCAGTTCAAGCTTCCAGACTGCTTTCTTTACCTAAGCGAGCCTGGGCAATGGCGGGCGCCCCTCCCCCAGCCTCGCTGCCGACTTGCTGTTTGATCTCAGACTGCTGTGCTAGCAATCAGCGAGACTCCATGGGCGTAGGACCCTCTGAGCCAGGTGCGGGCTATACTCTCCTGGGGCACCGGTTCCTAAGCCCGTCGGAAAAGCACAGTATTCGGGTGGGAGTGGCCCGATTTTCCAGGTGCCGTCTGTCACCCCTGGAAGGGGAACTCCCTGACCCCTTGCGCTTCCCGAGTGAGGCAATGCCTCGCCCCTGCTTCGGCTGGCGCACGGTGCACTCACCCACTGACCTGCGCCCACTCTCTGGCACTCCCTAGTGAGATGAACACGGTACCTCAGATGGAAATGCGGAAATCACCCGTCTTCTGCGTCGCTCGCGCTGGGAGCTGTAGACCGGAGCTGTTCCTACTCGGCCATCTTGGCTCCTCCCCCCCACAAATTGTTATTAAAGAATGTATTTACAACATATTATTATACATTTATCACTTACCACCACAACACTGGCAAACACAGTCACAAACATACATACACACTCACACACACACATAATTTTTAATAGCACCAGTTTAAATCTACACAAGAATATTCTAAAACATTCTCCATTAGCATGAAATATACCTTTATATTTTGTTTAAAGGAATATTTTTGGAGAGCATAATTGTACCTTCTGTTTAGATAACTACACAAAATTTTTAATGCCCAAGGTATTATTTTGATACTTTGTACTGGGAATAAATAATGAAAACATAAAAGGAACTGAATTTTTATATATAACTAATAAACAGCATTTATTGAATGTTCTTTGTGTTATATATAACTAATGATTAGTTTCTATTGAATGTCCTTTATGTTATGTATTTCATGTTACTTAGGGTGGCACTTCTAGGAATTTTGATACTGACAGCAGCTTCAAACATGACAAAGATGTGACTGAGGTACAGGTACGTCCTGTGGAATTACCATCTGAGCTGGTGTTGCTATCAAACCTGCATTGTTTACCGCGGTGATATCTCTCTTCTAAAAAAGAAAAGAGAGAAACAGATGAATTCCCCAGAAACTTCTTTTTAGCTGTAGACTAATCACCTGCTTGATCCCAAAATATGAGACGAGTTCCATTTCCCATCCCTTGTCCTGCTTCCCTCCATTAAAAATAGTAGGTATTTGAGCTAACTTCTCTCAGCACATCATTTTCACAACTTCTCTGTAAAATGGGAATGATTTTCCTGGTGACTTTGTAAATTATGTTTTATTGTTTATTTCTGTTTATGTCAAAGAAAGATAATGTGAAAGTGTCAAAACTTGCTAAATGTAATATACAGATAAATGTTGGTAATTAACTAGAGTCTGCATTTCAAAAATATCAAATAAGTCATTTTGGAATATTCCTTATATAACAGCATTATATTGTTTGTGGAAATCAGATAAGAGCACTATTAGATGTAAGTCTTCTGTTTTGTAAACCCATATTTAGTGGGGTGGACAGGTACTCTCCTTCAAAGGAAAAAATATTAGAAACCCATTAGAGAGTCACAAAATACATAGAATTCTGATAATATTTATACACTTTTTGCAGTGAGTATCTTTTAGCACCACAGTCTCTGATGTTTCTGATGTGGCAATCCTTTGCTGCTCTGTTTTACATCTGCCACACTTCTTCCTCACTCCTCTCCTTCCCAGAGTGGTGGGTTGGTGGAAGCCACACACTCAGAGGCATTCTACCTAGTTTTCTCTAGAGTCACATTGAAACTATTGGTGACTTTGCCTTTTAGTTCTTTTTCTGAGTGCTTTTTTTTTTTTAAGTATCTCCTTAGGATAAATTATATATATTATTAAACAAAGAAATCTTTCTCTACCTAAAAGAAGAAAAGAAGTAAAGAAGGAGTTGAAGGAGAAAGTGAGCAGAATACTCTTGTTGGTCAAATGTCTGATTTATTTAGGCTTCCTGGTAACCTCTAAATCTCAACCAGCACTGCACTAAGACAACTAATCAGCAGGAAACACATTCTGCACTGTTTCTCCTATTTGTCAGACACTCATGGGCCACTTTCTCTGAATTATTTGTGTGGAACACCACAAATCAACCCTTAAGATTGAGTCATTTGTCTTTAGAGGATTATAAGCAGAGCAAATAGTCAAATAAGAAAGTGAAATTCACTGCTTTAACTGGCAGATACTTTGTTTGAGGATTATACTTCTAGTCTCTAAAACAGAACTTTTTATGCATTCATATTTGTTTCTAAATTCTCTACTTGGCCATCCAAACTTTCTTTCATGGAGGCATAGACAAGAGAGGATTCTGAGGAAGATGTGTCCAAAATGAGGACTAAATCCTGCAGAGGCATAATTCTCGTATGATGTTTTAAAATGCGTATTGTACTTGCTATTGTATTCCCCGAAAACAAATCATGTTAATATTTGCATGCTATAAAGTTCACTTTTCATAGCTGTCAGACCATTGGCAAAACATTTACTTTTGTCTTAGAAAATAACATTTTTTTCTAGGAAACTTTCTTACCCTACAGCTTTTTATAAAATTCTGCAACAAAGAATTGCAGGGGTGGGGTGGGAAAAGATGAGTTACAGAAGTTTAGATTTAAACCCTCAAAAGTGCAGCTTAAAGTACCAGTTTAGACAAAGAAGTTTGTTTACTCCTCCAATTATTAGTTGTAGAAACTTGGGCAACTTCCTTATCTTCTCTGTCTTTACACTCTCATCTATAACATGATCACTCTACAAATGCTCAGAGGAAATTATGAAAATTGTATTATTTATTATTTAAAAGGTGCTTAAAAGAGCATAGGTAAAACATATATGAGTTTGTGTGTGTGTGTGTAAGTCAATCTTTTATTATACAAGTCAGTGTAATTCTAAATCAACTGGCTTAGGGTGATTGTCTCAAACAGAAAAATATGGTGCTCAAAAAGCATCATATACATTTGTGTTTATTAATCTTAGAGTTTATCTTAGAGTGTCTTATAACCTAGGTAAATATTACATTTATCTTAGAACATTTGTTGAAGTTTATTACAAACGCATAGAAAACATTTCAACAGGAAAATACTTTTGAAAGCAATAATACATAATGAAGGAGTGCTGTGTCCTTTTTGGGGGAAAGAGTTCTATAGTGAATCGGGATAACCCATTTTTAAATCCTAATTACCTGTGAAAAAAATCAGTAAATTACTTTTTTGCATTTGACTTCTATTACTTCTACTGCGTTTTTATGTATAATAAGGATTTGATTAGATTATCTTTAAAGTTACCTTTCCTTCAAAAGTTTCTGAGTCTCTAATGTAAGTGTACACTGACTAATAATTCAAAAATACTGTGACACCACTCTACAGAATATTTTGATAACTGTATATATTTTAACCAGATGGTTATATGTTATGTTTAGTCTTATTGTAGAATATAGTCTATATAACTCTTAACCAATTATTTTATTGTGTTAAAAAATTATCTCTCATTTAAAAATATAAAGGAAATTTGGATAAAAAAGAAGGAATGCCGAGAAGAGAGAATCCTATACCATATGTCACATTCTGAATTAAAACTGTATAATAAATGCATTTTCTCACCCTCTATAACAAGTAAATGAGGTAAATAGTATGCATGAAGCCTCGTTGTCTGGGCCTGTTGACATTCCGTACATATTCAATGAATTAAGTGGAAAAGAAGTAAAAACAACGCACCATTATATACAATTTCAACACAAAAACTGTATTCATTGATTTCCAAATGCAGGACTCACGTTATTCAATACAAGCTTGTTGAAACTCTGCTATATGCTAGAGACAGTGTACTTTCCTGACTAAATTTTACCACCACCAACAAATAAATACATGAATGTGCCTATTTTTGAAAATGCTCTGAGAATTATAAAATTCATATAAAATACGGCACTATTATTGCAACGGTGAATATTTTCCTTATTGACATTTTCATCACATTGCTATTAATTATGATGTCTCTCATTTTGAAATTATGCAATTTTAAAAACCCAGTAATTAATTACAGACTATATTTTCAAATAATATATACATTTTTTCATAGTTCTGCCCTGTTTTCTTAAATATAGGGTAGATTCTTAGGGAAGAAAATGTGCCTGCTCATGACACTATATACTCCAAAATATTTAGCATGGCATGTACCTTGTACATTTAATACATGATTTTTTATTTTAATTTTTATTTGTTTTTTGGAGGGGTAGGGTAAAGATGAGATCTCATTATATTGCCCAGGCTAATCTTGAACTCCCGGCCTCAAGCAGTCTTCCTTCCTTGGCCTCTCATTTAATACATGCTTATTACATTTCCCTTTTATTTGCATCCTAAAGTTTCTCATATATTATTTTATCTGAACTGTATTTCTACTACCTCCAACACACACGTGTGCATGCATGCGCACCGACACATATACATTTTTCAAAATGAAGTTAGCATTAGTAATTTATATAGTAAATTTGTAATTAATGCTGTTGAATGAGGATGGTATGGAAAGAGATTATAAAAACTAAATTTATCACATTCCAGATTCTGACTCTCATATTCTTTATCATCTTTTATTATAGTTTAAAGGAGATTATTTATTATATGGGAAAGGCAGTTAAGAGAATGTATTCAACAACAGTTTGGTGTATCTGTGTAAAAAATCTGTCAGCGAGAGCCGGGCGCAGTGGCTCACGCCTGTAATCCCAGCACTTTGCGAGGCTGAGGCAGGTGGATCACGAGGTCAGGAGATGGAGACCATCCCGGCTAACACGGTGAAACCCCGTCTCTACTAAAAAATACAAAAAAATTAGCCGGGCGTGGTGGCGGGCGCCTGTAGTCCCAGATACTCAGGAGGCTGAGGCAGGAGAATGGCGTGAACCCGGGAGGCGGAGCTTGCAGTGAGCAGAGATCGCGCCACCGCACTCCAGCCTGGGCGACAGAGCGAGACTCCATCTCAAAACAAACAAACAAAAACTGTCAACAAGAAATTAAAACTATTTGTTTTCCTTCCATCATTTATAAATGGGGATAGAACCTACCTCTTTGTATAGTTTAAGGTTATTAAAAGAGTTAATATTTGGAAAGCATTGAGAACTGAGCCTGGAACTTAGCAGGTACTTTGTAATCTGCTTTATATAAAAGTTAGTAAATTAAAAAGCATATATTTTGAACTGAGATATAAAGGCATTTAAGTCTGTTTTGTTCACTTAGATACATATATATTACCTAAGAATGATAAATTACTTTTTGATCCTTACGTTTCTCATCTGTCAAAAGAAGATAGTATTTCTAAGTCTTAAGATTTCTGAAAATATTAAACGAAGACTTCTGTATTGTATAATTTTGAACTAAATAATTCGGACCTTCCCATGAATTGTGAGAAACAACAACAAAAAAATCTGGGTAACACATCAAACATTTACTTTAAGACATCAGAAAATCAACAAGAAATTAAGTAAGTAGCAGGCCATAAGTTGAAGGAAAATATAGACCCAGGGAAGCGAGCTTAGTATTTACGGTTATTTTTTACCTGCAGAAATATGAAAATCTCAGAACAGATAATTTAGAATTTGAAATAAAGATTAGAACTTTCGGCTGCCTCTCTGGTAGAACAGTATTGATTAAAGCCTAAGACCCACCAAAGGAGAGATCTATCCCTTTGTGCTGAGATCCAAAATGAACTCCCATAAGACGGGTAACCTGAAGCAGAATGTCTGCTGTAGAAATTGCATACCAGCTTCCAATTATATTGGCCTATGAAATTATGTTTCTCCTCTATGGAGGAAAATAACATCATTCTTGTTCCAAAATTATTTCTACATATATTAAAAAATATATATGTGTGTGTATATATATATATATATATATATATATATCAATGGATTAAAACCAGAAAGAAAGAAAATTAAATCAGAGCAATTGGAGAACTATATATTTAAGTAACCAAATAGCACATTTAAAATAAATATGTTTAATCTGTACAAGGTGATAGACTGATTTTCTCAGGGTTTCGAAACTATCTTTCAATTCTGGTACAAGTCTCTGCCTCTATTTTTTTTTCTTTTTATTATTTTAAAAACATTAAAGGCAGAAGACTTTTCTCAAATTATGGTTTTAATATTATCTTGTTCTATGGTTATAGATTTATTCCTCATGAACTCCTATTATATCTATGTATATCTATATCACAAGGAATTTCTTAAAGCTTAATTTTTGATTAATTGATCTTTTATTTTTTAACTTTTAGTCCTTTACATGCTTACTGTTTTAGAAATCATTTTCAGGCAGGTACTATCAGCTTTATGCTCCTTCTCATTTATTCCTTATTATGGAAAATCAATCTAGAATAACCAACACTCTTTCTTGGCTTTAAAGGAAAATTAAAATCCTTTGAGTATTTTGGGATGGAGGAGGAGCTTAAGGTATTTATAATGACAACAAAATTAGATTATTAGACTTTGTAATAGTAATACTTTATACCAGAAATCAAGGGCATAGTGTAATTAAGATATACAAAGAGAGAAAACTTAGCTGAGGGTTTTATATCCACTAAAGTGACCTTCAAGTATAAATGTCTCAATCAAATTCTTATGAACATGCAAGGTCTTATGAAATATTGATTCATTATCCTTCTCACAGAATCTAGAGAACAAACTTAATATGATCAAAGTGGCTGAAATGGCAACAACATGAGGATTAATAGTGAGCATTAAATATAGATTTACATATAGAATTAAGGCCAGATAACAGTTATGAGTAAGAAAGTACAGTATTTAATTTCACATACTCTACTTAGATGCATTTCAACTATCAAATATGCAGCAGGATGTGTTTAAAATTATGAAAAAATAAGTAACAAATATAACAAAAAAATGGAGAGTAATCTTGCTCTTAGCTTTATATGTACTAATTGGAAGTAAATTTTTTTCCAAATTAGATGCTAAAGAAGGGATACAGGAAGAAAGAAGAGCTCACTAGCTCATCTGATATTGTTTCTAAAGCAAAATCTAAAGATAAAGTCAATTAAATAGGGAAAATGTATAATGTACAGGTAATAACATAAATATCATTAGAACCAAAATATAAACCTCCTAAATACTAAAAGGCAAGATGACAAAGAGAGATAGCAAATACATTATAGTACATAGTAAAATATTCATATATCTATATATGGCCAGGCACGGTGGCTGACTCCTGTCATCCCAACACTTTGGGGAGGCCAAGGCGGGTGAATTACCTGAGGTCAGGAGTTTGAGAGCAGCCTGGCCAACGTGGAGAAACCCTGTCTCTACTAAAAACACAAAAATTAGCCGGGTGTGGTGGCGTGTGCCTGTAATCTTAGTTACTTGGGAGGCTGAGGCAGGAGAATCGCTTGAAACCGGGTGGTGGAGGTTGCAGTGAACCGAGATCACACCATTGCACTCCAGCCTGGGCAACAAGAGTGAAACTCTATCTCAAAAAAAAAAAAAATCATATATCTATATAAAAGCTTTACGGTATTTAAAAATATGGACAAAAATATGAGGTTTATTAAACAAATTATTACCTATTGGAGAAAAAGAAGAAAATAGAGGACTCAGGAGTAGCTTTCTATAAATAGCTCATGTCTTCTGGAATTTACTTTCAAACTGGAAAATACATAATAGTTTACAAAATACAAAAAATAATTTACATAACATGAAAAATAAATAATTTTTGTTACTACAAAAAATTTAGAAAAAAAACTCAGAAGTGAAATGAGAAAAATGAGCCTCTGTATCCAGTTAGTGATGTTATTAGCACAGTGTGAAACACATAATTCAGTTTTACATACTTGACCAGAAATAAGAACAAAAAGAATAATCGAAAACATTTTAAGCTCTCTTCAGTAGTCACAATGTATCATTTTCAGGGTATTGGGATGATAATTTGGCATAAACCAGTGCATAATTATTTTGGTGTCATTGAAAAAGTTTAAATGGCTTTTCATCAGGAAAGAATGGCTTTATCTATCTAGCATCATCTACCTATCTATTTATCCAGTCTCTGAGAATTAATAATTCTGTGGTTACATGCAATTTTTCCTAATTCTTCCCATTGAAAATAATTAGGAACAATGGCCAACTCAGTAGCAACGAGCATCGCTAATAACCTAATATGGGGCTTGGCACAGTGGTGCATGCCTGTAGGCCCAGCTACTCTGGAGGCTGATGTCGTAGGATCACTTGAGTCCAGGAGGTTGAGGGTACGGTGAGCCATGATCATGCCACTGCACCCTATACTGGGTGACAGAGCAACACCCTGTCTCAAAAGTTAAATAAAATAATCCAATATGGTCTCTAATACCATATCATATCCTCTTGAATGAATCCTGGGTTTTTTAGAGAGATGGCTGATTGCAGCTAATAGTCAAAGAACGTGCAAGATGAATGTCACACCAGAAAGTAAGACACTATCAATTACTTCTAGGGTTATGTCAAACAGTGGGAACTTCATAGAATCAAATGCTTACATTAAAAAAGAAGTTACTCTAATTATTAATCTAAGGTTCTTAGGAAAGAAATTAGGAAACCAGGAAAAACAAGAGAAAGAAATTAAGTAAACAAAAAAGGAACTTATACCTAATACAAAAACAGGAAATAAAATATGAGAGATAAGAACAGAAATTATATAATGATAATGAAAAATGAGGAACAAGTAATAAAAGCAAATTTTTTTGAAAAAAAATCAATAAAATTGACAAATTTCAAATGAGATTGATCCAGAAAAATGTGAGAAGATACAAATCACCAATATTGATCATGAAAGAGAGGACAACACTGAAGATGGAATGATGGAATCATTCTGTATGGAACCATGATTCTAGATACATCATACATAGAACTATGATTTTAGGTACAATTGTCAAAATTTATAGAACTGCACACCACAAAGTGTACATCACTGTAAGTAAATTTTAAAAATCAACTAGAATGTGGGAAAGGGGAAAGACCCAAGTGAAATGCACATATGAAAAGTAGAATCAAATTGTACTGTAAATGAAATATATACACTTAACAGGGACGAGAAAGAGAGAAGTTGATGCAAGTTGCTTTGAGGGGGAATAAAATGCTTTGAAATGATGCGATGAGACGAAAGAACACAAATAACTTTACACATACATTGTACTATAGTTGGTAAGCTTGGTCTACACAAGGCTGTGAAATACAAATGGCATGTATGCGTAGTTAATATACACAGGTTTACCACCTCTGTACCCTAAGAGAGTATAGACACATTTATTATTATATTTTCACATTTCACCTGTGAAATGTAAAAAAGTAAAAAAGAATTTCTCAAAAAAACTTATAATGAATACATATTTGAAGGTGTTATTTCAATATAGGGAAGCATGATTCTAAATAGAAGTTCAGAAATGTAGAAAGAAATAATGAATAATGAAAATTGTATGCATATATGTATGTTTAAATTATATTTCACTATATTTACGATGTAATCAAGAAAATTTTTGTTTTATTTTGCTTTTGAGATAAGATCCCACTCTGTCACCCAGGCTGGCACCATTTCGGCTCACTTCAACCTCTGCCTACGAGGCTCAGGCGTTCCTCCTGCTTCAGCCTCCAGAGTAGCTGGCAGTACAGGCACACACTACCACAACTGGCTAATTTTTTTGTATTGTTTTTGTAGAGACAGAGTCTCACTATGTTGCCCAGACTGATCTCAAATTCCTGAGCTCAAGCAATCCGCCTGCCTTGGCCTCCCAATATGCTGGGATTATAGGCATAAGCCTCCATCCCTGGTCACGAAAATTAAATAAATCAAATTCCTTGAGACTTCCAGGCATCCAAAAACAGATAAAAAATGCCAATTAATGTTAGAGTTTGATAAACAGGTTGCTGGTTGTAATTTCTAAAGTAATCATCTAAAGAATATCAAAACTGTATGGTACAAACTGCCAATAAAGAATGAAATTGAAAAATCAGATTCACAATTTAAATAAAAACAAAGAAAAAAAAACATTGAGCAGAAGGGAAAAATGTACTGAATAAAAGTATGCATAGAAAAGTCCTAATTATAGGTGAAAGGACTAATAAATACAGGTGCATTGAAACTACGGAATTTTGTTTACCAAAAGACACGCCCATGGTTAAGTAATTTGCCTAAATCACTTTAGACAAGACGGAAGAGGAGAAATGCTTGGGGTAGAGGGACCTAAAATGTAGATGTTCTGGTTTGGGAGCTTTCTTGATGTATTTAAAGAAATATCAAAAGGCTGGCTGAGGCAGATTTAAGGAGAATACTAGGAGTAATAAAAAATGAGGTTAGAAATTAACAGAGAGCTAGACCAAGAAAGCCAATTTTTTTGTATGGATTTTGCCTTTCATTCTGAAATATGAAAACTGAGACTTCACCATTGATTTTAGCACCCTGTAGTCCATTGAAACATAACAGATGTTACAGCACAATGTTGGTGGTGGTGTGTAGGTGGGTGGGTGAGGAGAAGGAGTAGTAAGAATATTACAAAAGCCTGACTGGAGATTTAGAAAGGAATAAAGTAAACTGAAGACAGTGAGTACTGATGACTCTTCTAAGAGCTTTTGATATAAAAGAAGTGGAGAATTAGGGTCCTGGCTCCAGTGTAATTGTTTTTTCCTTTTACTGAGAGAAATAGATATAGGAGTTAAGAAGGAATTACTTAGGCAGATAGCAAGGGTATTGGAGTCCTCGGTAAGGCTTTTCTTTTTAATGAAAAGCAGCCCCAAATAATTTTCCAACAAAGAGCAGCCTGCAAACTGGGAGCTTGCATGAGCGAATGCCAGCAGGAACTAAGGACTAGACATTTTCAAGATGGCGGCTCCATCTTCCCTTCTCTGCTAGGTGTGTGCTCTAAGGAGTAGACAAGATGGGCCTATCAACTGGAAAGCCCATTTGCATAAGATTAGGTTGGGGCCACAAGTCTTCCCTGTCCACGATGTAAACGTCATACATTATCGAACCAATCTATGAGCCCTGTGTAAATCAGACACCCCCTGCTCAAATTGGACTATAAAATTTGGGGTATTTGCAGCCAGATGGTCCTTTCGGATCAGAGACTTCTTGCTCTATAGAAGAAGCTGTTTCTCTTTCTCTTGTCTTCTACCTATTAAACCTCTGCACCTACACTCCTCGTGTACGTCCTTATTTTAAATTTTCCTGGTGCATGACAATGAACCTAGGGTAGATACCCCAGACAACGTAGCCACTTCAAAATAACAGATTAATCAGCATGGTTATGTTTTTCTTTGTCAACATTCAGCTGCAAGGGTAAGTACACTGAGAAAGTGGCAGACTTAACAAGGCTTGTTTTTTAGCTAAACATTTAAAACGAAGGTGCAAGTATTTTAGGGTATACATAAATGAAGTGAGGACATAAGGCTTTAAGAGACACTGAAAAAGTGGAACACCTCAATGAATTATGGGTCCTTGTAGGGTCATATTTTTCTTGGTGTGGAGTTAATGGTTGTTATTGTTGCAGAACTTTCTCCTTTGTTCAGCTAAAACCAGGTTCTTTTCACACGACCAGGAAAGATTAGACTCACAGACACATAGAAAGGTGAGTAGCAGAATTTACTGGGCAAAAAGGAAAAAGGAAAAAAAAAAAAAAAGCAAAGTGAGATGGAGTCCTGCTAACCGCCCTCCACCTCACAGATTGATTCCCAGGTCACCACAGGAGCTGAGGAGAGCAGGCTCCTCCCCTGCATAAGGCAGGCATTCCCCTTGGCTCCACCCATTTCCCCCAGTGCACACGTTGGGCCCCAGTGCACTATGGGCATGCCCAGAAAAGCCCTGGGCAGGTTCCCTAATCTGCACAAAAGTATCTGATGTAAACTGTGGGGCAGGTGGGAGACTCTCTGGGGACCCCTTTTTATCTGCCTAGCCATTTGGCTGTCTCATTATCAGCTGAAAAGATAAGTGATAGTTGGAGGTACTTGAAATTGAGATTTTACTGGTGGCACAGTTATTGGTAATGAAAAAATATTTTTTATGACAACAAGAAATACACATATATGTGTGAAGACAAGATCATTGCAAGAGAGGTACAATTATCCTGCATCCTTGCATATTAAGGTCATAATGAGGTCATCTATGAGGATACTGAAGTCACTGAAACTGATGACATAGGGCTGAGTTCGTAACAGTGAGTTGGGGCAAAAATCTTCCAGGAAAAGAAGGGAGTGGGCTGAGACTGCAAATATTGTTGCAAATATGTGGAATAAGGAGAATGAATTATAATGTTGGTGTTTATCAATAATAGTATATCACTATTTTGGAAAAGCCTTGAGAAAATAGAAAATCAGATATAAATTTTTACAAGAAAGTTTTTGACTAGGCAGTAAGGCACCAATATTTAATTATTAGTCAGTGGACATTCATACAACTATAAAGTATGACAAGCATTTAGTAAACTTTGCTTTTCCCTATCAGGGCATACAACACATTGCCATCTATGAAGGTGACCACTAGATTCATAACTAGATAGCAAAGAGCTGTTTCATTATATCAATAAGAATTGAAAGAACCAAAGTAGAGCTGAGTCCATAAAAGGGAAGTAGGAAAGCATTTAGAAAAAAAATCTTAATTATACATATTTTTCCATATGGTTGTTTGGTTAAAGCTGTTAGTCGTTAGTGCCTCAATATGGGGAAATAAATTAGTGATTTCTAAAGGACTTCAGCCTTGTATTAAGTGATAACTTTACTAAATACTCAACCTTTATTATTTTTAACCTAATAAATGCATCTATTTTATGATAGCTTCTCCTTATTATTTCATATACACTTTTGCTTTTACCACATTCAACAGTATCCAATTCTCTTTCAGAAGTACAACTTTACAGGTAAAATTAAAAAGCTGGGAATGGCTGCTATTTACTATCTCTATCTTATGCAAATTAAGCCATAAAGGAATAGTAAAACAAATGGCAGTTTTACATTGAATAAACCTTGAAGCTAAAGAAAGCTGGGAATAAGAACCATGGAATTTGCTTAGGTGGTTAAAGCGATTAAGGTTAACGCCCTCTGTATTGCATTACAGACTCTGTCTAGTCATCTGTGTTTGAGTACAGAGTAATCTAATGAATCAATCAGATCCTACATTTCAGCTCAGCTGGTGGAGGGATAACAATAAAACTTGTGGGACAGAATTGTTCTATTGATCCCGCCTTAATCTAATCTCCCCTGCGGTATCTACTGATCACTGGGTGTCCACCCCTGCAGGACTCTTGTCCTAAAGTAATGACAGCTGAGGTTGTTATTAGGTCAACAATGCTTGCTAGCTCTCTCATTAAGTCCTGTCATCCATTATCAGAATACAGCCAGCAAAAACATGACAGCAAGCACTTCTCATGAGTTTGAACCATTCTATAAGAAAAACAGAACTGAATACACACACACACACACACAAACAAACACACATGCGCACATTTTCTAGTCTAGGTTTATTGATAGGAAAAGAGCTTGGTGCCAAATCATGTAAGAAAAAAATATCTAATTCCTTCTTTCCCATCGATCAAATTAGAATTGCAGGAGTCAGAAGTTGAAAACGTAGGTGCCTTCTTACTTTCTATTTTTTAAAAATCGCTTTATTCAAGACATTGATTATCATTTTTAAAAGGAAATAGAAGCTCATTTCAGTGACAGTATGACCTTCAATAATGCCAGACTCCTGCTGCCTCTAAAATGGCTTTTATATTTCAAGGAAATTTTTTTTTTCTTTCTTCAACTAAGATTTAAAACTATAGTTGTGAGATCAGATGTCTTGTAGAAAGAGATTCAGGGAAGATAGATCCAAAAACAAATACTGTAATACTTCTAGTTAATAATTTTGAGGATAAAAAACTAAGCAAATTATTGGCATGTTTATTCAGTGTGTAAATATAATTTCTGCATTATTTTTAATAAAGGGAACTACTAAACTAAATCAGTGGAGAGTAAAGCTATTATTTAATTATAAAGTATAATCAATATGTATAAATGTTAAAATTGTGGTGTATTCCCCATTGAGGATTACGTATCATTTTAATGAGGCTTGGAAAAATCCACTATTTTGAGTAGAAGTCTTCAATGTAATACAAAAACCTTAAAAATGGTATTATTATTCTTAAAATCTTTGAAAATTTAAAAACATTTTAAAACATTGCCTTCTTCATTTGTGTCTAGTTACAAAAAGTGTAATAAATATGTTGAAAGGGGGCTAATGACACCTAGGCATTTAACATTCTCATTTTAAGACTTTTATGAACTATAATTAGATAATTACTGCTAATTGGTATGCTAGGATAACGGAACTATTAGTGTATAAGAGAGTTAGCAATATGTTGAATGTATGGCATTCATCCAAGGATCAGTGGCGCTGATGTTTTCTTTGCTCTTTTATGTTAACATTGAATAAAGAATCACTCTAGCTCTTCATTAGCTCCAAAAGTGATTTTGCTTACAATTTTCACTAGTTTATGTTTTACACTATTCATGTTTATGTCTTTGATATACTGCTTTTTTCCACAGTTGAAGGGAGTTAAACAATTTATTCACTGAGAGCTAAAACCTAAAGCCAACCTTGCAAACTAAACTGTGAGGACTTTCTGTATTTTGAAAGTTCTTTCTCTCCTCTAAAATTGTGGAACTATTTTTGAATACATTTTTATAACAAAATCATGCTTAAAATCACGAATGCTTTCTCGGGATATGACCATCATGTTAATACTGTCATTATCTCAAATGTAAAGGCAGCCTGAATTATGTGTAAAAGATAGGATGAAGATAACCAGGTGTATTCAAATATAGCAATGGACACAATATAGAGAAAGATCTGTACCAGTAATATTAAACTGTTAAAAAGGAGATTAAAATATCTAGTGGTCTCTTCTATATTCTTCTTAATATATAATGTTATTTAGACCATTTAGAAAGAGTTCATTAATATAAATGAATACATTCCTGTTGGCTCTGATTTACAGTTACAGGGCTAGAAAACTGTCTTAAGAACAAGAAACAACTATGAACACATCTATTGTAAGATATTCAAAGATATTGACTTCCTCATGGACAAACCAAATGAAGCAAGTTAGTCCCTAAAGGCAGTAATAAGAATTGCTAGATACTATCTATCATCTGAGCTACAATATTCAACATTACAATTTCTCTAGAAAAGTCTGCTTCATTTAATTTTGGTTTCCCCTACACACACACACACACACACACTTTTCAGAATGAATAGTGTAGGATTCTGAGATATAATTTTGCACATAACTCAATACCCAAGAGCTCTTCTTTATTCCAATGTTAAAAGACTCATTTTAGGCCAACATTAACATTGCTGCTTTATGCTCTAAAATGTCAAGCATGTTCTGCTTTAGAGTCATCTTAATAGACCCGTCTTCCTGGCTAGTTATTCATGGCTTCTAACATCAATAGAAATGCAATGCCTAGAAGCATAATGACACGCCTTAAGAAAATATTACTTGTGCCATCATTCATTAATTCACTCAATGATTGATGCACCCATTTATGATGAATTTCACCATAGGTCACTAAGGCAGCTATAATTTCTTTGAAAACATTATTTTCTCCACTAATCCAAATCTGCCATATAATTATTACATTCAAATTATTCCTTTTTCTGGATCTGTGTCCATTTGTCTAAATGAGCAGTGGTTTTCCCCCACCCCTGACCATGCATCACCTGTGTAGCACTTTTTTTTTTATTATACTTTAAGTTCTAGGGTACATGTGCACTTTTTTAAAGATGGTTGTTAGAAACCCATTTCATTAAATAAAGACCACCCTGGACTGAGGCCTAGATTTTGGTGTGGTTTTTAAAATCCAGAGGTGTTTGTCTTCTCTTTTAATCCACAAAGTCTTATTTTATTCTTTTTTTGAATTATAGTTTCTTTTTATTACAAACATGGAAAACAAGAAAGGGAGAAAATGTTAAATATCTCACCAAAATTTTTTCCAGTCTTCAGCTACAAAGATTACAACTCTAAACAATGTGTCATGCATCTTTCTGGGCTATTTCTATATATTCTACAAAGAGAAGAAAGAATTTTACAGCTGGGCTGCTGGGTGTGACATCACATATCAGCAGGTTCTGTGATGCCCACCTGAGCTGCAAAACCAGCAAGTTTTTATTAGGGATTTTAGATGGGGGGTGGTGTACAAACAGGGAGTAAGTCACAAAGATCATATGCTTCAAAGGGCAATAAAAGATCACAAGGCAGAGGCAAAAATTAGAATTACTGATGAGGGTCTGTGTCCCACTCTGCATGCACTGTCTTGATAAACATCTTAACAGGAAACAGGGTTTGAGAGCAGACAACCAGTCCGACTAGAATTTACCAGGCTGGAATTTCCCAATCCTAGTAAGCCTGAGGGCACTGCAGGAGAAGAGGGCATATTTCAGTCCTATCTCAACCGCATAAGACAGACACTCTCAGAGCAGCCATCTGTAGACCTACCCCCAGGAATGCATTCCTTCCCCAGAGTTACTCCATGCTGGGAAAAGAATTCAGCGATATTTCTCCTACTCACACATCCATGTATAGGCTTTCTGTGAGAAGAAAATATGGCTCTATTCTGCCCAACCCCGCAGGCAGTCAAACCTTATGGTTATCTTCCTTTTATCCCTGAAAATTGCTGTTATTCTGTTCTTCAGGGTGCACTGATTTCATATTGTTCAAACACCCATGTTTTACAATCAGATTTCATATTGTTCAAACACACATTTTACAAATAATTTGTACAGTTAACACAATCATCACAGGGTCCTGAGGTGACATACATCCTCAGCTTAGGAAGATAATGTGATAAAGAGATTAAAGACAGGCATAAGAAATTATAAGATTATGAATTGAGGAAGTGATAAATGTCCATGAAATCTTCACAATTTATGTTCAGAGATTGCAGTAAAGACAGGCATAAGAAATTATAAAAGTATTAATTTTGGGAACTGATAAATGTCCATGAAATCTTTACAATTTATTTTCTTCTGCCACCGCTTCAGATGGTCCCTCCATTCGGGGTCCCTGACTTCCCTCAACAAATGAGTAAGTTAGTTGCCTGATCTCAAGGATATTTTAATGTTGTGTGTGTGTGTGTGTGTGTGTGTCTGTGTTGCACAGAAATAGTACAAGGTTATGAAATAGAATGGCCATAAACTAAGTAGATGAGAGATATATTTAAAATAAGATTTGAGCTTTCAGAAAAAATAAGAAGCCTCTTCTAACTGTGTCTAACTATGTACAAAAGTAACATTGAGTTGGATTATGAAATATGGCATCGTGGAAGAAATAAATATGAAGATAGTCTTAAAAGCTTGAGGAGTACAGTTTGACGGGGGAATAGGGATAGAGATGGGAGAAATTCAAGTTATCACCGATAGGGCAGTTTAGATCACAGAGAGGCTTATGAATGTCAAGCACCAGAATTTGAATTTTATTTTAGCATATGGTAGTTATTTTAGCATACGGTAGTCAAACAAAGGTACTACATTTAAGAACTTTGTTATGCATTTTTTAATGTAAACTGAAGGAGACTATCAAAAATAAATACCTATTCCATTTATTAAATATTTAAACATTATTCTTATTAGGTAGAATTGTTTAAAAGAGGGAGAGATTAAGTAAAACATAGTAAAATGTATATCTTCTAAAGGCATTGGTTTAGTCATTCTGCCTTTCCCTTTATTTATTTGACAAAGGTATATGAAATAAAATTTGGAAATTTCAAATGCATTAGGAAAACAAATGGAGGTGTCAGCTCTCTGCACACACCATTACATGCTCACCTAGAGTGGACAATGAACAAACTGTCATCCATCACGTTTGTTTGCCTTGTGAGATACACTCAAAGTGTCCAGACACAGTGGTTTCTTTGCTGTAAATGCTGTTTAATAAAATTGTTTCTTCACTTGCTACACCTGCTATGTTCTGACAGTAAATAGTGCTATCTACCTAGTAAAATCAGTGACATTAGGAAGCTAAGCAGATGTTTTAGGGCACAGAAACAAATCTTATCATGAGTGACTTAAAAAATGAATTTTAACACCAACTTGTCATTTTGCTCATTTTTTTTTCTTCTTGATCTGTCTTGTAATTAAAGGGACAGACCACAATGGTTTGAATATGGAGAGACTTCTAAAATATGACACCTTGGTAGGGGCATTTTGTAGACTGTCTGATTCACAGATGCACTTTCTTGTACTTTAGCTTGAGAAAATTTGTAATTCAAAAAGCCTCAAGAAAGAGTTCTTGCACTGATATATTTTGATACAGATTATCTCCATAAAAATGTCACCACATGAGACTTTGGAGTGTCCGGAGTAATAATTAAACATAGCACTTTGCATTTCAGCAACAACTGATAGATTCTTCCATCATCCTTTAGAGCAGGAAGCTAGAATTTGTTATTTATTTGATACAGAAAAAAGTCTTTCAAGTGTGACAGATTATTCTATTACATCCTTAATATAATTCTATAACCACACTGGACACGTGGAATTTATCATTTCACCTATTTGAGAAATAGAAAAATAAAGGCATGCTGATTAAATACATGAAATTATTATTACATAAAATACGTCGGAAGAAGAGTATGGGATTCCATATTAGAAAATCAGTACTCAATTCCGGTTCTGCCATTTACTAGTTAGGTTATCTCAGTGGATAGTCAAATGTCTGGATCTTTTCCTCATGTATAAAAAATTCATAGAATGCTCTCAGAATGAAATGAGTAGTACACAGCATTTGGCTTAACTTACTCTTCCTAAACAGGTAATTCAAAAGTTTTGTGTTTAGGAGATAATTGATCACATTCACTTAATATTTTAGGTTACTTATAATCTTGAGGAATTTAACAAAAATTGTATATTGTATTGATTTGACCAATATTTATTGTGTTTCTATTTTGTGTTATGTACTTTTCTTGGCACTAAGGATAAGGCAGCAAATAAAATAGGTTATCACCTTTTGTAGAGCTCCTGTTCTAATAAATGCAGAGCCACAGCAAGGTAAACTAACAAAATACAATATTTGAGGTGATGATAAGTTTTATGAAAAAAAGGTTAAGCAGGTTAAGGGAGGAGAGAGTGACATAAACTAGAGGTAAATATAAATTTAGAATAAACCTGTTAAGAAAAGAAACTCAGATTAGAAAAACAATTGAGCAAAGACCCAAATGAAGCAAGTATTGTAAATATTAGAGGTCATTCTTAAGCAAAGCAAATGAGCATAAACTGGGCCTTAGGTGAAAAAGGCCCTGGCATGTTTATCTCCCTGGTATTCTATTAGGTACTACATTGCTTGACCCAACAGGTCTTAAAGGTATTAATTAAAAAGCAAGCAGATTGAAGTCAGAAAAACCTTCATGATGCAATCATGTCAAAAGTTCTAGGTACCAGACTAAAGCACAGGATGAAAAGTCCATACACGTCTCACATACAGAATATTTAAGTTCAATGAATAAATTTCATTAGACTATACCACTTAAGGATTTAAATGTTGGAGCACTAAAGAATCTTAGAAATTATAGTGAAGGAATTATTAACCCCCAAACTGTAATTACTTTGTGTATATGTATTTAAAATTAATCTTTTTTGATTTCTTCAACTTTTTCATATATCATTTTCCTCTAGTATATTTAGCTTTTGTTTTGTTTGTGTTTTGCATGTTTGTTTTTTATTTTGGTTATTGTTTTTGTTTTAAGTAATAGAGACATAACGACCTACAAGATGAAATCTGAGAAATGCATGCATGCATATAGGTATACAATTTGTTAGGTAGCGATAAAGTCATACCTTCCTAGACTCTAAAATTTTAAAAGCTCTGATACTGTCTTTCTTCTTGAAGAGTCTATTTTGTAGATGATGTTGTTTCTGGCCACATTTTGCCTTAATTTATGGATTTTGGTGTGATATATATAATACACTAGAAATCAGCTCTACTCAATATGTAGCATTATGTCTAATGTCCTTTTCTTTCTTCTATCACCTATATTTTTACTTTCAGGTACAAGATTTCTACCTGGTATGGATAACAAACAAATCACATTTTTTCACTCTGTAGGAATTAGGCTGATGGAAAAGAGCTTGCATTTCTGTGTTTTCAAATTCCGTTTTATGGTAACCTCATAATATAATGCAGGAGAGACAGTAAAGTCTGTGGAAACGGCTGTTCTTAAAGCCAGGAACTTGAGTATCCTTATGTTTGCTGCTGACTAACTTGAGCAAGTCATAACTTTCTGAGCTTCAGTTTTCTCATCTAGGATATGAGGTCCTTTGAGTGTTTCTACATTTTATCCCTCTATGATTCCGTAACATTTAAGAGGACTCATAGTTATTCTGTTGTGTTAACTATTACATGTTTCAAATAATTTCAGAAACCCAAATATAACATTGAACACCACTTATACCTTGACATTCTCAACTTCATATCTAGAATTGACTATTAGAAAGTGTGAATATGATTTAACATTTTCAACTTATCTACTCACAAATGGGGGTAGGTGCCGTACACTCCTATTTTATTTACCTTTGTACCAACCTAATATGACCTGTTTTATTAGTTTGAACTATTTTTACCCTTAGTTATTACATTTTTCTATACATCTACTTTGTCTTCATTATGAGATTGTAAACTTTATGAAGATAATGAATATAACTTTTTGTTATATCCTATGATTTTCAGCACAATGTGCAAAGCAGTCACATACAAATAAGTACATGGATGGATGCTTATTTAATGAAGGACACTGAATAACAAAAATTATTTTTAAGCTGGTCTTACTAGGACATTCATTTACTATGGTTGTCAGGTAAAAGGGCCATATACAGAAATCCAACCACAAATCTAGTGATACATTTCCTTAGACATCTTATATTCAAAATTAATTTGTGTCTTATTAAATTAAGGGGAAATAAGTCAGGTAATGTCATGTCATGTAAATACCCGAGCTTACCAATATTTCTATAGAAACTTGATTTAATGTAAATATCATTGTACAACAAAGCTAGCTTAAAGCAAATAAAAATGGGATAGGAGGGGAAAAAAGGATTTTATCTAAAACTACTATTCTATCAGTCTCTTCTTTCATATTTTCTCCAGAACAAAATCACTATTTCAAAGGCAATATGGCATAAGAATACACATCCTTTGCTAGCATAAGATTACATTTACTCATTTATTTGTTTATTTTTTCTGATAAATTCCACTTATAGGCTAGGGTAAGAGTAAACAAAGTTCTTTGCTCTTCTAATATATTTCTTCTTAGAAATTCTGTCCTAGAAACAGAAAGCTGAGCTTATGTTAATCTTGATTTGTTTGCATTTTTAAAAATTTCAGTAAACAAATGCATAAGAATTATAAAAACTATGTAATAAGCAATTCTATTCACTTTTTAATGCCCATAGAAGTTTGGTAGTTGAAATTCATTTTAAATATAATTGTGTTGCAGACTGCCATTTCAGTTACATTTTTAGAGTACTTTCAGATAAACTTTTGACCACTTTCTCTTTATGAAAAATAGAAAAAACTGCTAGTGGTCATTCACACCACCAGACATAACTTATTGTTAACAACAAGAACAAAAAGTCTCAGTTTAATCATTCTTTTTTATACAAATGGATTTTTAAAAAATCATTGTTAGGATCCTACTAGCTGGATGTCCTCTTGTGGCTTAAGCAGGTACCAGATATTTGAATTTAATTATCTTCCTGGTACCTACAATTTATTCTCTGTGGGGTTTAAGCCTATACAAATTAATCACTTTTTGAACTAGTTACATGTTTTCATAACCAAACACAAAGATACATGCTTGTTGATCATTTAATTTGAAGAATTGTATGAAAGTTAACTGAGTTAGAATATATTTGTAACATGATAGATGATCATTTAATATATGTGAAAATATTCTTCTCTTCTTTCCAGATTACTTCAACTTCCTACTTCTTTTTACTACCATAGTTTATTAATGACAAGGAGGAAACAATGAACTAACGATAGAGTGAAAAAATTGAGAGATGTAAAATATGTTATTTCCTGAATAATAGTTGGATTATTTGGGGAATATGATCACTCATTCCATTAAGATTTTATCCCCAGAATCATCCTCAAAATATGGGTTGTCTGTGTATTATATTCTCCTTTATCAACATAGTGATATGAATACTTTCTCACAGGGTAATTTTAAGTGTCAGATGATTCTAAATATAATACTCAGTAAATAATGTTATTAGATATTGATACTATATTATCATTATCATTAATATTACTGGGCTTATTATATGGCAAATTCGGTTATTTACATGAGAATAACTATTTTGGCGATTTCGGAACAATGATTTAAGTAAACTTCTGGCTGAAAGAAAAGAGATGGCTCTGACCATCAAATGGTACAATTTCCTGTGGTTTATAACGTGTATACATACCAGTATTGGGTTGTGTTTTCCTCTTCATTTTAACATATGCCTTTTAGCTTTCTTTGTTTTATGAAATAATTTCTCACTCAAGTATTTTTTTTGACATTCATATTTTTTCATCTGTATAAGAAAAGAGTTATGTGAGTCAAGGAAATACGCATTTCTCTTGTTCTTACCTCTATGGATGACCTTAGCCTCCCCACACCTCAAGTGGGGCAATTCCTGTATGCTCAAGTTTCTAACCAATTACATGACATCTTTGTATTGATTTCCTCTCCATTCTGGTACTTTGTAAATTGAAACTTGCTTTTATTCTTCTGGGAATATTTTCCCTAACGTTAACAGTAACTTATGTTTCCCAAACTAGTTTACTATGATTACCTAGGTAAATCCTTTCAGTTCTTCCTGAAAAAGGCTGTCACTACAATCTGCATTTTATATGTGTGTGTGTGTGTGTGTGTGTGTGTGTATATATGCACTTCAATAATATATACATATTTACTCATCATCACTGTTAGAGGACATATATATAAAACAACATATATAAATATAATAATCTATAATAGGTATGCATAACAACATTTAGAATATCTACTTATTGATTGTTAGTTCTAATTTGTTTATACATATTAACTCATTTATAATTATAATTAGTCCACAAATAACATTCTACTATCATCTTCATTTTATAGGAAAATTGAGTCAGAGTGGCTAAGTGAATTCCTGGTGACAAAAGAGGGGCAAAGTTGGAAAAATAACACAATCTAAATTCACTCACTAAAAGTATATGATTACGTGATTGTCAAAAAGCTGACTATGACCTAGATTGCTATATGTATATGCTATACTCTTTATGGCATATATTTTGTAGCACTCCCTTTAATATCTTGAAATATTATATAATCATAGTATAAACAATTTATGTATCTAGTTTAAATAAAATTGATATATTATTCAATCTTTAAAGGAAAACTTGAGGGAAAATAATTTATAATATACATTATTTTAAGTTTTAAATGCTTGTACTCAAATACAGGAAAAGATTTAAATAAGTATATCTGATTCTTGTATGTACACATGCTATACAATCAACATGAGTGGGTCAGGCATATTGTATTGCAGAGTGATACAAGTGTGTTCTGTTGGTGGTATGATTTTTCAAAGTGATGAACAACTCTTGGTAAAACTCTGATTAAAATAAAGTACAACTCCTCTAGTGATTTACACAGTAATTACACTAATGAAAATTCAGCATGTATAACTGAGCAAAATGCCCTTTGTGTTGACATCAAAAATTAATTTGTTTCTATGTTTAGATAATTACATAAATGTTTCTTATTTCATGAATGAATGCCTGGTGGGATATTTAGAAGATGTGAGAGATACAGAGTAACACTTCTTTGGGGGTTACTGACCCATGGATTTTATAAAATGTAGTATCTTTGGTCTCATTTCATAAAATGCCAACTGCCCTTCCCCAAATGACTCCTAGACATTTCTAGGACATCACTTCTAGAGCATGATATCACACATGCCAAGAGCATCCAAATCGGTTACCTTTGTCAATAGAACTCAAAACTATGTACATTTTTATAAGACACATCTCATGTTTTCTTTTCCATGTGAATTTAGAAAGTATATTAATAAAGCACATACACACTCTCAGGTCAAAAGTTCATCCCTTTTATACAATATTGGGTTATTAGAAAATGAATTCTTCTTATATCTTTAAAAGCAGAACAGTTACCGAAGGGAGAAGGAGTAGTCAATAATTTATTGTGCATTTATTTGAAGCCATGCTTTCAAATGCTAAAGTTGAGCACTGTTCATTTTAAATGCTTTTTGATCTTTTTACTTGCTGTCTTCACCTTTGCTTATAAAGTAAAATCTAAAGGAGAAGACATGTAACTAGTTTGCTCTTAGTTTGGTAGCAATGTGATAGTAATAAGAAAACAATAATCATCATAATAATTTAACAATTAGTACCCAAATTCCTTTTATGAGATAAAATTGTCATTGTTTATGAAAATAACTTCTGGAGTCACCCCAGAGAAGGACTCAGCAAAAGACAATAAAATGAAAAAAGAGAAAATGTTATACAAAAAAGTTACCCAGTGTGACGGTTAATTTTACGTGTCAAATTGACTGGATTAAGGAATACCCAGATAGCTGGTAAAGTATTAGTTCTGGATATGTCTGTGAAGATGTTTTCAGAAGAGATTGGACAAAGTCAAGAAGATCCACCTCCACCCAATGAGGAGGGGAATCATCCAATCAGCTGAGGGCCTGGAATCGAGCAAAAAGGCAGAGGACTGGCAATTTCATTTTCTTTGCTGGAGCTGGGACACCCATCTTCTTCTGCCCTTGGACATCAGAACTCCAAGTTCTCTGGCCTTAAAACTCAGGGACTTGCACCAGCAGCACTCGAGCTTTCCAGGCCTTCAGCCGCAGACTATGAGTTACACCATTGACTCACCTGGTTCTCAGGCCTTTGGACTACAACTGATTAATGAAATAGCTCCCCTAGTTCTCCAGCTTTCAGACTTTCAGACAGCCTATCGTGGGACCCCTCAGTCCTTGTGACTGCATGAGTCAATTCCCCTTATAAATCCCCTTTCATGTAATAGGTATAGATATGTAGCCTAGAAGTTTTGTTTTTCTGAAGAACCCTGAATAAGACATCCAGGAAATCAGTGGATGCGTGGACAGAAAGACTAAGGTGAGAGTTATGGGGACACAGCTGTCACCAGTAAAGGGTCGTGTCTGCAAGTTGTCCAGGTTCTTGGTGTTTTGAACAAAGGATTGGACAAAACGCCCAGCAAAGCAAAGAAAGAATGAAGCAACAAAAGAATGAAAGCAGGGATACTTTGAAAATGAAAGTACACTCCATAGTGTGGGAGCCGGCCGAGCAGCAGCTGAAGGGCCCACATAAAGAATCTTCTTGGGTCCAAATACCTCCTAGAAGTTTCCCATTGGCCACTTCATGCTCACCTCATGTAAATGAAGGGGTAGCTCACAATCAGTTTGATTGGTTGCAGAAAACAGCTAACCAGTGGCTGAAGTGGAATTACAAAGGTCACAATACTGTGCAAACATCTGATTGGTTGCAAAAAGCAACAAATCAGAAGCGGGGGTGAAGCTACAAAGTTATAAGTCTATGCAAATGAAGACTCGGCCTATAATCAGTCTGACTGGTTGTGAACAGCAACCATTCTGAGGCTGGAGTGAAGTTACAAAGTTGCAAACGAAGACTCAACTAGCAATCAGTCTGATCTGTTGCGGGACTCTGAATTTCCCATCTGCCAGCACAGAAAAGGTGGTGGGTTTGCAAAAAGAGTAGCCTCTGGTCCTTTTGCTACCTAGGAATGAAAAGTTGGGGTTTTCCTTTCAATTTAGTTCTAGGAAGTCGGAGTGAAACAGCCTTAGGTTCCCTGCCTTCAGACCCTATTCTCCTGCCTCACAGTAGTAGAGAATGTGCAGGAACTGAGAAACCAGGTGTTCAGTGAATAGTTTCTGGTGGCCTTCGCATTGTTCTTTTTAAAATGAAATAGTAATAGACATAATTTTTAATAACAAAGATTAATGACTTTGTAAAGTAAGTCTATAGCAATTATAGCATTGTGTTTAAACTTAAGTACTTAATCGTTCCTTTTCATTTTGAGAATTAGTAGTTAAAATAAAGTGCTTTAAAATAATTTTTTTCATATTTTTCAGCTATTTATATAAAATGTAATCAAAGAAGTTTTTTATTTATCATGTATTTTCTTTTGTCTGACAGAATATTGAATCAGATTCCATTTCTCAATCGCATATACAGTTGGATCTATCTCTGGAGTCTATGTGGTTCTTAACCTCTTTTCTCGCTAGCACATACAGAGTAATGTCATTGACTTTGGATCTGCAAAGTAGGCATAAAAAACAGATTCTCTGGGCTGAGGGAAGTGGATGTATGTTTCTTGGTTTGGAAACTCTTTTCCCACCCCCAGCAATGCAAGCTTTCTAGAATGAGAATCACCTAATCTAAATAATTAAATCATTAATTATATTCTTGATCTTGGCTTACACGGTTCAAAATTGCTGTCTTATAAATGTTTGAAAAGGTGTTCTGGTATTTGTGTCCTGGTATGTTTATATCAAATCATGTATTACATTTTAGTGTTTCCTAAAGGATTGTAACAATATCAATCAGTTATTTCAACTTTATTCTAATTTTAAATGTACTAGGTGATTGCAGCTATTCCTTTCATCTGGTGATTTCTCCACTCACTTTTTTTCAACTTAATAGTAAACATTTCAGAAACTCAGAAAGCTGAGAGACTAGCACAACAAATAACTTTTTTTTAGACTCTATAACTGATATTATTTTTCCATCTTTGCTTTGTCTCTCCCAGGAAAATTTAGTTTTTCAGAACTGTTTGAAAGTAAGTTGCATGTATTATGGCAATTCACCCTTAAATACCTCAATATGCATCTCCAAATAAACACAATACCTGTAGCACACCGAAGAAGATTAAATGTTCTGTAATACCATTGAAATCAGTCTATGGTCAAAATGCTTCAATTTTTTTCCATAATATATGATATAACTTTCTAACTTTTTTTGGAACCAGGATTGAATTAGGTTTCCAACACTAAATTTGATTTTGCATCTCTTGAATATCGTTTATGTTAAAGTGTCTCTCCACCTTTTTATTTAGACTAACTTTAGAAGTGTCCTAGTCAGTTACTTTGTAGATTGGTGCTGCTAAAATTTTAGTGTGCTCATGAATTAACTAAGAGTCAGCTGAAAAGCAGATTCCTATTGAGTAAGTCTAGCTTGGGGTATGAAAGTGTACAATTCTAACAAGCTTCCAGGTGATATTATAGGTCTGAGGACCAAGCTTAAGTTTGTAGAAGGTCCTACATTCCTAATTTATTTCTCCATTTCTATTTCCTCCTAATAGGTGTTGTTTTTATTATTTTTTACTAGGAACTCTACTTTTAGTTTAATGCAAACTGGAAAATAAGATTATGCTTGATTGGATTCATGTTAAATATTTTTGGCCATAATACATAATAAAAGGTATTATATTCTTCATATTGCATCATTTGAGGAGTTACTTGTTATGATATTCCCAAGTCAGTGATGCTAGTTTTATCACTTAATGAAGGTGATGATTGACAGATCTCTCCATTGTTAAGTTATGTTCTTTCCCTTTTGCAATTGGCCTGTTATCTGTGGGGTGCTATTTTAGCTCATGCAGATATCTTGATTTCCAACGGTCTTCCCTCCATGTTTGTTTTAATGTGATTACTTTTATTTTCATGATGGTTTAAATTTGTACTAAAACACTATATTTAAATACCACCACCAATAATAATAAATCCACTACATTGTAAACTTATATATAAAATATTGAGTGGTAGGCTTAAAAGGAAACAATTCATTCAAGACTTTGGATCTGCATTTTGTTTAAGAACATTGTAAACACTCAAACCTTATCATGCCAAAGTAAAACTTAAAGAGCTATTAAAAACAAATACATTGTTATTTTGGTTATAATTCCTCCCAGAAGAAGTCTACCACATGCATGCACAGCTACCAGGGGAGTGAACATAGCAGCCTTCAGAAGGTGTCATGAAAGCATAGACCCTCATTTTTCCATCCTCAGCCTCCAGCAGGACAATAGGGGGCCTCTTGATGACCATGAGCTTCCCTTGGTTCCTTGTGCTGGCACTTGCTTGGTTTTGCAGTTTAAAACCACCATTAAGAAAGGACTGTTTGACTGTTTAAACAGTGAACTGCCATGAACTGTCCTTCAGCTCACTTCAGTTGGATGTGAAACAGCAAGATGACCAGGCAGGCCTGTGGCTTCTCCTGAAGTTCAAAGCCCTGTGAGAGAGGTGCAGGAGCCATGCCTGCATGGAGATTGGAAACCTGCAGCTGGGGGCAGCAGCTGAGGGGCTGTCTTAGAAGGCCAAATGCTGGACCCTGTAAACTGGACACCGGAACCCAGGTTTGGGACATTGGCAGTCGTGCTGCTGGACTCCATCCATGGCCATTCTGATAGGCTGCAAACTCCAGCACCATCCTGCTGTACTTTGGTGCAGGAACGCTTCTCCCTTCCTATACAGAGTCTGGGAAAGAGTGGCCAAAGTTGCTGTACCTGTTTTTCAACCAACAGCTCATCCTTGCCAAGGCCAACGGGGCATTTCTGCCAGTCCACCTGAGACTTGTCAGAAGACCTGAACTAGAGGGTGCTCCTGGTTGCTTGAATACATTCGAGATGAGCAACTCCACCGAAGACCTCAAAGATCTGGCGTTACACTATGGGGTTATTACAGTGGTGAAGATTTCTTGGCCTTTATCACCAAGGGTGGAGAGAGAGGCTAAGGAGAGAAGAGGACCAGACTCTTGGAGGTAACTGTCAAAATCTCTTCAAACCCATTAAAGCCATTACTTTGTTAACTGTCTCCTTAGGTCATTATTGTGTGGGACCTGCTTTTTTAGAGACAACTCAATCTCCATTTTACCATAGGAGGTGTTGAAAGTTAAAACATACTTTTCTGGAGAACCTCAAGATCCAGGCATAGTTTGGGTCTCAGATGCTTATTTTTTGCTTTCTATATGCTGTGTGATTGTGACTCATTTTGATTATATATGCCCACAAAATGCTTCTAAATTCTTTTGCCTTTACCCACTGAATCTCTCTCCAAGGTTTCACTAGTCTGTTTGAGTGATTTATTCTTAATCTTACATGTTTTGAAAACCAGTTGAGTCCCCATTCATGACTCTCCTCTTTAGTCTAAATTTCTCAGTCATAACCTACTGATACTTGAGCTCCAAGATATCAGTTACCTGCTCTAGACCTGGATTTTAGGTGTGTTCTTTAAGTCAGCTCTTCCATTTCTTCAAGTCGGTTTTTGGTTTTCCCACTACGAAGTCTTCCTAACACCACATCCTATGTGTTCAATATGTTTATACCATTATTTTCACCACAAGACACATAACTTCCATACCGCCTTGTGATTGGGCTGCAGTTTTGTAGGAGCCAGAGTCTTCAGGCTTCTCCTGATGAAGGCCCTAACTTGCTCTGATGGAGGCAGCCATTCTTGTGCAACATTGACAGAGGTCCTTTGCTCATGTGGACACTAGACTATTGCAGACATAGATTCTGCAACTCCATTAATTTGCCTCTGGGACCCTCGATGAATTGAATATTAAAAAGAGTACCCTTGCTTCCCATAAAACCCACATGAAATTCAGAAGTTGCCTTTCCTCCTGAAGTAACTGATATCACACTATCTGCTTTTGGTTGGTACATTCCCCTTGTAGATACATCATTTTCCTTTCTTTAACCTTTTGAGTACATCTTTCATTCAGTTTTGTGGATGCTTTTAGTAGGCATTCCAAACGTGTGTGTGTGTGTGCCCACGTGCATCTGTTTTCTGCTAAAGTATTTTCTCACTTCCATGGCAAGACTAATCTGGGCAGTTTGCAGCATCTGAGAGCCTCTTCACTGGAGTTATTGACTGGCTACTAGGACGGGCCTTGTAATGGAGCAGAAGTTGTTAGTGTTAAATAGCCCTTGCTGACTGCCCTTAGCTGTTGAACTCTCTGCTCTCATTTTTGAAGAAGATTCATGGGCTGGAGACACAAATCAATGTTGCTAGGGTAGATGAGGCTAGAAAAATGGATTCAGCCTGGGGGAGTCTGATGCTGCACCTTCCACTCTGGTGTCCCTGAGGGGTCTCATCTTTTCTTGGTACTGATGAATACCATTGGTACCATTTTCCAGGACAAAGGGACCTGTTTGTATTATGGAAAATGAGCAGCAGTGCTGAGCCCAGGAGAGGGAACAGATAGGGGTGCTACTCCTGTGGTTTGACCCAGATCAGCTGTAACCACCAGATGAGTCTTATCTTGTCATGCCCTGTTGATAACAGAACGTCCAGTTATTTTGCAGGCACAGAGCTAAGAACCTGTAAAATCATGTCCCACATGGTTAAAGAAACAAGTGACTATCAGGAATTACTGAGTTTATGGATGGCAGATGAGGAAAAGAGACAGATTGCTGAAACTTTCTCTACTTGTAAGATAACAAAACTAGTTGAAATTCATTGGAACTAATATGACCAAATCACGAGTGCACAGAATGAACTTGCTGATGTCACACTCTGAATATCCATCGCATATAGCATACTAATTCCCCCCAGAGGTACACATGAAGAGGTATTAAGAGACAACTGCACATGCCAGGAGACTTTTCAGACCTCCCCTTTTTACCAGTCATCTGCTAATCCCAGAACTCACCCCCTAAACCTTTACTAATAAATGTACTGTTTTAAAGCCAACATAGAGAGACAGATTTGAGCTTCACCTCCTGTCTCTTTGCCAGTCAACTTCACAATAAAGCCTTTATTTTCCCCAAACCTGTGCCATAGTATTGGCTTCTACGTGAATCAGATGGGAAGCCCTTTTGCTTGGTAACACAGTAACTTCTGTTGGCTGGCTCCCAAGCTCACTCTGAAATGGGCTGACAGCTAATTGCCCAGGCTTCCCAGTTGTAGATATACGATGCCTACACTTAACATCTTTGGCTGTATTGATGAATCACTATTGAATCAGTTATCAAATCTGGGCTCACAAAATAATGATTTCTTAATTGATAATTGCCATTTAACTAGAAAAAAGAGCTTTCTATTTCTCCTTTAAGTTGGTATTGCTATGAGTTCTTTACTTATTTTTAATTATTTAACAGTTTTGACTTATTTGAAGTTTTTTTTTTCCCTCATTGTCACAAATTAGCCATTTAGTCAGAGGGGACTCCTTCAAGCTGGCTTCTAGGTTCTTTTCATGTAACCATAGGTTATTGTTCTTCATGTTTTAGTACTTCCTCACTTTCTGGAACTACTACATCTAACATGCTTAACTTGTATTTTCCCTACTTCCGATCAGCCATACTCCCAAGGATCTCTGATCCTTTTAACGGGGAGCAATATTTAGAAAACAAGACGTGGTCACTAGGTGAGCTCATTGCCAGTGGGGTTTCATTGCTTCTAGGTTGTTCTAGTGGATCATTTATTTATTTTTATCAGATCTTATTTGTCTCATATGAGTCATGTTATGTTTGGCTAGATTACAACTCCAGATAAAAATTTTGAAGAACATATGAATAGCACATTATTCAGGCTGTGATAATGTCATGAACCAGAGCATAACAGAAAATATTTTTCTGTCGCCTTGGCGCATGGTTAAATGTCATCGGATATAGAACCCAAGCACCACATCTTTTTCTCTAGCTCAGTGATGTTGGATGTTCTACTTTCTTCTGTTTCTATATTTGATGAGGAGTCTGAAGTGAGCCCCTATTGTGGTTGATTGGTTGTTGGTTATTTTTCAAAAATAATGTCTACCCAGATAATATAATTCCTTGAAATCAAATGTATTCATGAGGATTTTTTTTTTTTTTTTTTTTTGAGGTAGGTTCTTGCTATTGCCGACTCTGGAGTGCAATGGCACAATCACAGTTCACTGCAACCTCAACTTCCCAGGCTAGAGTGATCCACCCACTTCCGCTTCTGGAATAGCAGGGACCACAAACACATGCCACCATGCCTGGATAATTATCTTTTGTAGAGACCAGGTCTCCCCAGATTGGTAAGGTGGTCTTGAACTCTTAGGCTAAAGCAATCTTCTTGCCTCAGCTTCCCAAATTGCTGGGATTACAGGTGTGAACCACTGTGACCAGCTCATAAAGAACTTTTGAATTTAAATGGGTTCATTTTCATATTAATGTGATTATACCTTTAATACCCTCTCTAGTAACTTGGAGGAACATTTATAATTTCACTCTAGCACTCGAGCCAGAGAGCCACATTTATTTAAGTTTGGGGTAGGGAAGAAAATAGGATCGTAGGCAGCATTAGCTTGTAAAATTTTCTCTGTGATTTCCCTCTCAACTTATTAAGTATTAATACCTGTTATCACCTTTGAGAGGTAGCCCTTTTGTTTCATCCCACTGCATTCATAGGAGCCAGCTACATTATTGGTAAATTAGATAAGACTGACTCCCTGAAGCATAGTGACATGTTTATTTTTTACTTTGCCATGCATTTTCATCTCATCATTACTGCTATTTCATAGCTGCAAATTTGACTTCCTTAAAGTTCCTATCTTTCCTGGTTTAGAAAGTTGTGGTTCAGGCATAGAGAAAGGGAGAAGAGGAGACAACGTAGCCAAATATTTTCTG
Organism: Pongo pygmaeus; assembly: GCF_028885625.2. NCBI lineage: Eukaryota > Metazoa > Chordata > Mammalia > Primates > Hominidae > Pongo > Pongo pygmaeus. Next base: position 92,677,930 of record NC_072384.2, read on the forward strand.
AAACTATTTCCCCTAACATCTTATTTTCTGTTGTGATAAAGGAAGGGCCCAAAGTGGTAAAGAGTTTTCAACCTGCTTCCTGCTAATTAGAAGATCATTTTACTAGCTTCCTTCAGATTTCTCTCCGGATTAACCCACAATACTATGTCGTGCTTATTTGGGGCTGAATGAGTGTTTGCTACTGGTTAGTCCTTTCAGTTTGTTTTTATATTTTTTTTCCAGATTGTATATTTTTCTGGCCAACATATTTTGAACTTTGTGTTCTTATTAGTTTGAGGCTTTCTCCACTTTGGGTATAGGACATTTTATTTTGTGGGGGTTTATTTCAGAGGTTACCATGGAAAAGGAACAGGTTTTAAATGTTTATTTTGTTGCCTCTATCTTCAAAGCCGGAGAAACTTAAAGCTTAATGATTTTATCACTCTTGAAATCAGAATCACTTCAGTATAATCCCAGATGCATTCTGATTTGCCCTTCAATACCATAAAGTTCAAAATCCAAGAGCAGTTGGGATGCAAAAGAAAATTGTGCCTTCCTCTACTTTTTCCCAGTTTAGAAATCACAACACACAGTACCACTTTAAAGAGCCTTGTTATAGGTAGTGAAATCTATCATATACTAGAGATTTTAAAATTTCCTTTTCAAAACACATGACTATGAACATCAAAGGTAAGCAAATCAAATCATTGTTTGAATGCTCCACGTGAGTCAGACTTAAGAAAAGAAATATGTTTTTTTCACATTGTGAAACAATTTCTCAATCCAGAAGTTGGAGTCAGGTATTTCTCCTATTGATACATACCAGTCCATCCTGAATGTTCCATTGCAGTCAAGTTCTAATCTAGAACTTTATGTAACTGAAACAATGTATCCCCTTGTGTCTGGCTTTTTTTATTCTGCATAGTGATTTCAGATCCATTGTGTGTATGTGTGTGTGTATGTGTGTGTCTGTGTGTGTGTGTGTGTGTAAGCAGACCTCTCCTTTTTATCCATGAGCAGAATTCCAGTGGATCAATATGTCACAGTGTATCCAATCTCCTAATGGTGGACATCTGGAGTGCTCCAGCTTTTTGCCATTATGAATAAAGCAGCTCTGAACAGTTGTGTATATCTTTTAATATGTCCTCATTTCCACTGGATAAACTTTTAGAAATGACATTGCTCAGTCACCAGATAGGTAGGGTATGTTTGTTTTAATAAGATACTGTCAGTTTTTTAAGGGCTTGTGCCATTTTACATTTAGCAAAGTATATATGTGAACTTTGATCCATATCTTTCTAATATCTGGTATTGTCAGGTTATTTGTCTTTCACAAAACTGACAGTTGAATATGACATCACAAAACAAGCCTAATGTAATTTGTAATTACAAGAGTTTAGTTATTTATGCAGTAAAATGTTATTTATACTTTTTAAAGGATAATTTCCAACAAATAGGTAAAATATCAAGACCAATATATAAACATAGAATTTTATTTGATTACTGAGAGAATCAGTAAGATGTTACAACCAATTCAAAGGAAAATTTTAAAAATCCTGGACCTATATGGGCCAAAAATTTATAAATAAATGCAAAACTGGATTTTTTTCATGAGGGTAGGGTAGCAGGAATCCATTGTTTTCCCACTGAACAAAAGTTATTTCTTTGACTATAAATGAAAATTACTTGGATTGCTGTTATCTATAACTTACAGAGTAGTAAACAAATAGCTTGAAAACAATTATATAGAGGCATAAAATCAGATAACCTTTAAGCGTGTATTCCAACCAATGCATGTTTTTCTTGTGGTTGTTGAAGACATTCGGTAATTTTTTGTTTCATTACAAAAACTTCCACAATTTTTTCTACATCCTATACTTAGTATTAAAATGATCTGTTTGCAATTCCAAGAGATAAAAATACCTAATTGCCAGTTCCATATGTGTGTGTCTGTGTGTGTGAGAGAGAGAGCGAGCGAGAGAGAGAGAGCATGCGCAAGAGAACACATTATTAGGAAGCATCCCTACTATTCTTTTTGAAATGAGGTCTGATATGGTTTAGTTCTGTGTCCCCACCCAAATCTCATGTCGAATTATTATCCCCATGTGTGTAGTGGCCCGGTGGGAGGTGATTGAGTCTTGGGGGCAGGCTTCCCCCTTGCTGTTATTGTGACAGAGTTCTCATGAGATCTGGTTGTTTGATAAGTGTCTGGCACTTCCTCCTCTCTCATTGTCTCCTACTGCCATGTAAGACTTGTCTTGCTTCCTCTTTGCCTTCTGCCATGATTGTAATTTTCCTGAGGCCTTCCCAGTCATGGAGATCTGTACATCAATTAAACCTCTTTTGTTTATAAATTACCCAGTCTCCGTAGTTCTTTATAGCAGTGTGAAAATGGACAAATACACTGTCATATTAATTCCTGTAGAAGTTAGGCACCATATCAGGTAGTACATATACATTTTTTCTGACATTTTGTTAATATTAGGAAAATACAAATAAAATTGTATGTCATACACACAGAGAAAGACACACATATTCTCTTACAGAATCAGAACTATTGTTAGGGAATTTTAGCAAAATGCAATAACTATAATTTGACTATTTAGAAAAGTGATTAATTACCTGCATGGCCAGTTCTCTGTCATCCTCATCCGGGAACAGTTATGCAACATCAAGTAGACAGCTATTACTGGCTAGATCAGCTTCATGTTGGAAGAATTTTTTTTTTTCTTTAAAGATAACATACGTACTGGAGAGACTATATCACTATTCTCTGAGTTATCCATATAGATTTAGCCTCCAAATAACATGATATGATAAGTCTTTTAAATGCATACCATCGGTGTAGAGAAGAAGAGGAGTTATAATAAATCAACTAATGAACACTTCAGGCTACCAAATGAGGGTTAGTTTGGAGAAGAAAGACACATACTATTAAGTTAGATAATTATTTTTTGTTTTACCCCTAATTAATTCATCAATGTAATCATTTACTGCTGGTTTTAATATTGATAACCTATAATTTATTAAATCATTCAGTATAATTGTATTGTGATTCTCCTAAAAGCTAGCTGTAGTTTTAGGTATTGGGGGTATGAAAAATATAGTGTTCTTAAAAACAGCCTGTCAGAGGAGATGGACAAGTTTAAAATTTTTGCTAAAATGTAATATGGGTTAAAATAAAAATTATTTTCTTAAATAGTGATGTCAGTTTTAAATGAAGTATAAATTATGTGCTAAATTCTCTTTGAAAAACAGGTGGTTTAACTTTGAAAGAAAACACTAAGTTTAAATTTCAGTAAATTAATCCATTTAAGCAATACCTTTTTTGGCATACTAGAATAGACTGAAGTTACGATTCAACTTTTTAAAAAATGAAATTTTAAATAAAATACTTTGTCACAATGTGGATACAGATGTATTTGTAAAAAAAAAATACAAGAGATTCTGTGCCTTGCCTAGTTTCTCTCAGTGATATCATCTTGAAACATGTAGTACAATAGGGCAATCAGGATATTGACACTGATATAGTCAAGGTACTGAAAAGTCGACCATCACAAGGATACTTACTGTTGCTCTTTTAAAGGCATACCCACCTCCCAAATCCCTATCTCTGACCCCTGGCAACCACTAATCTGTTCTCTACGTCTATAATTGTACCATTTCAAGAATGTTTTATAAATGGAATCATACAGTATTTGAGCATTTGGAAGTGGCTGTTTTCACTCCACACTATTATCTGGAAATTGATCCAATTTGTTGTGTTTATTAATAGTACATTTGTTATTATTGCTGGGTAGTATTCCATGGTATGTATTGTGTAAGCTTTCACCTGTTGAAGGGCATCTGTGTTGTTTCCAATTTGGGGTTATTATGAATGATGCTGCTATGAATATTCACGTGCAGAATTTTTGTGTGTAGAAATATATTTTTATTTCTCTATAACAGCACACAAGAGTACATTTTGCTGGATTGTATGGAGGTTGCATGCTTTGTTTTATAAGAAACTTTCAAGTTGTTTCTAGAGTTCCCTTATTATTTTACATTCCTCTCACCAATGTTTGAGTATTCCAATTTCTCCACATCTCAACAACATTTGGTGGTGTTATTATATTTTATTTTAGCTATTTTGATGGGAGTGTAGTGATAGTTCATTGTGATTTTTATTTCCATTGCCCTAATAGTTAATGATATTGAATATCTTTTCATGCACTGATTTGCCATCTATATATCTTCTTTGGAAAAAAAAAGTCTGTTCATGTTTTTTGCCTATTTTCTAATTTGATTTTTTTTACTGTTAACTTTTGAGAGTTCTTTATATATTCTTGATATGAGTCCTTTCTCAGATAATATGGTTTGCAAATATTTTCTCTCAGTCTGTAGATTGCCATTTCATCCTTCAGAATGAAGTTTCTCAGAATAATTTTAAACAATTTTAATGAGGGCCAACTTACTAATTTTTATGTATATGGACTGTAATTTTGGAGTCAAGTCTAAGAAATCTTTGCCTAGCACTAGATCCAGAAGATTTTCTCTAGGCATAAATGATTCAGGAAAAGCTATTACTCTGGGATCTGTGTCATGTCTGTCTAATTTTGTAAGGTGCCTAGCAAAGTTAACAGTAGTTAGTATTTAAGGTAAATTATGGGGCACCAAAAGCCTACTCTACCCTTTGTTTTTCTGACATTGTTATTTTACCTTAAATACATATATATGTATATATATGTATATACATATTCATATATATACACGTATATACATATTCATATATATATATATACACACATATATATGGAGAGAGAGAGAGAATCATTGCTGAAAATCAAACATTCTATAGGCAATTCAACACGCCTAAGGCACTAATAGATAAATTGAATTAGTTAAGCAAACTTCTGACAAAATGGACCAAAATCAAATATGTCTGACAATTTGATAAAATGGAAGCAGATAGGTGGGAGACTCATCACTAAAGATATGGACCATTCCATTGATAATACATGCATGTTTTAATTCTTATTAATATAAGGCAGACAAGTTAACTTTAAAACATTTTATATCCCGCAGATCAAGTAAATCTATTAAATTTTCTCCTTAATTTTATTAGTACATCAATATACTAAATTAAATTTCACTATAAGTATCATTTTCCTGCTTTTAATGAGAATGTCTCTCATGTTTAATCATTAAACATTATGCTCATCTTTGATCTGAGATGGACAATTTGTATGCTGTTCATAGTATAATGGCATGACTTAAAACTCAAGAATGGATACATAATTTTATTGAATATCTCTTTGGAATATACAAAGCTGTTTTCTTCATATATGATTTCATATAGTATAGCATTTCCTAAAACCGTGATGACTTTGTAATCATCCTAAAAGTATCCTCTGAGATGAATATAATTATTTTAACACAGTGCTTCAGTTTATTTGCTGGTATTTGTTTCATGATTGTTACTTCTATACGTGTAAGATTAGTCTGAAGTTTCTTTTTCCTCTGTGGTTTTTTTATAGTTTCTGCTGACAGTTTTATTGTAGCTTCATAAAATTAATATAAAATGTCTTTATTAAAATACTTTAGAAGGATGAAATTTTTGTTTTTTTGTTTAAACTCATCAAGGCCCAAATGTAACTTACTCATGAAACTACTCTGGAGATTTACTATCTTGATATAAGAGTTATAACATATTCTAATTTTTCTTTATAACTGATTTATTCAAGTATATTAACAATTCTATGTTAAATTTTGTTAGTGTTTGACTTTGTGAATTTAAACATTTAAGCACCAAATTTTACATTTTACATATTTTATTTTATTAACGTATCCTCATAAAACTCTAAATGTAATTTTATCATCATTCTAGCTATTATAATTTTTCAAGTGGACTTCACATTTAGCATTTTATTATCAAAATATAGCTTACTGCATTATAGAAAAAATTGCCATTGTCATTTATGATATATTGAGGTTTTGATTTGCCCAGTGCATAATTTCTTTTTAAAGTGATTTTTAATGATCTATAATAAATGAAATGTCCTGTTTACAAAGCCCCAAATTTAGTGCAATTTAATTAATAGAACAATCTTATGTATTTAATTTTTAGCTACATTTTTAGTCTTCTATTGACTATAAATAATACCAATTCTTGTCTGTTTTATAACTCTTATGTTCTCTTTGATTACAGAGATCATACCTTTGTTTTTTAATATTTTCAACTTTAATTATATCTTTAATTTTGACTAACATGTCAATGGCTTCCATAATTTTTTAAAAGTATTTTTCTCTAAGAATACTACATGAATGATGTGGCAGACATTCTTGGTTGCTTATAAATATCTGTATATCTTTTCTTCCATCTAAGTAAAGAAAATATTTAGTAGGTAGGCATACTTGGTACTTTGTCCAATCTCCTCTTTTTCTCTGAATTTTGGATGTGATGTCTGAAAGTAGAATAGCCATGTTGCAACCAGAAAGCCATGATAGTTTCTATGGATCATGAATCTGGGGCATGACTTAGCTGTGTGCCTATGTTCAAAGTTTCTCATAAGATTGTGGTCACAGAGTTAACCTGGACTGTGTTCTCACCCAGAGGCTCAGATGAGGGAGGATCCACTTCTGCGTTTACTCATGTTGTTGAACTAAAGGCTTTAGTTTCTGACTCTTCCTCATCATGTGTGCTTCTCCATCAGAAAACTCTCAACATGACAGCTGGCTCAGTTCAGAGTGAATGAGAGAAAATTCCCAGATGGAAGCCAGTCTTTTCGTAATCTTATTTCAGAAGTGATATCACATCATCTCAGTGACATTCCATTCATCGTAAGTCAGTAAGCCTGACCCACACTCAAGGGGAGGAGATGAAACAAAGATACAAATTCTAGGAAGCCACCTTAGAAGGTGTTTCCAAAAAATTGATACCTCAAGCTTAGAATGACAAAGTGTCATTCCTCTACTCATAAGGGAAAAACATTTAAAATTACCAATGATCTATATCATTAGGTTCTCTCATAATTGCCATCAATAAGTTTATAGATTCATGCTACATAGATCACTTTACATTGGTCTCTTTGGATCTTTGAGAATGTTTGAAGGATCATTAACTTAGTCCCTGATGGTATCACTGAGCAGCTGCATCAGTTCTGACATTCTACTTCTGGAATTATTGTTATGTGATCCCTACTCCTATATTCCTCTGGCCTCCCCAAAAAGGGAAACATAATTTAATAGGCTTGTTGAACCTCTGTAGTCAGCCCAAATGCAATGCTGAAGTGATGCAGGTGGCATATTCTCTGTGTTTTTCTATGACTGAAAGTATGATACATCACACTAGATGTGCTTCTTTCTTCCTCTTTTCCTCCCTTTCTCTCCTCTCTTTTCTGCTTACTCTGTTTTTCATAAGTCTTATTTATCATTTTGTATAAAGCCTGTGAGAATTGCTTAAACAGATTTTTTAGTACCTTGAGTTGGTTTTCTGCAGTATTAAAACTACTGTTTAATATCTCTGCAAATAGTTTGGCAGAATGTGTTTGTGTTTTTATCTCTGCAAGTGCTTCTACCGAAGTATTCATTCTGAAATTATTCCTTTTTTTTTTTTTTTTTTTTACAAATGTGATGTATTTTCAAATTATATGAAGAGTAAAAATAAAAACGTTAATATCTTTTTCCTCATTTGGGGGTGTACTATCTTTCTTAGGGCTCAAATTGTTTGATTTTTAAGAAGAAGAGACTTGTGATATATTAATTGATTGGCTTTTTTTTAAAAAAAAAAAGATAGAGGTTTATATTTATTCCTATTCGGGATCAAAATTGATTCTTTTAGACACTATGGATGTTTTAGATACATAAATTGAGGATACTATTGCATATCAGGGAGATTCACTGCTTTTGCAACAGTTTCTTTTTTCAGTGAGGGCTTTCAGGTGCTCTTGCACATTGTATTATTTTCCTATGGCTGCTGCAACAAATTACCACAAACTTGGTGCCTTAAAAACAGAAATTGATTCTTTCACAGTTCTAGAGGCCAGAAACTGTCTGAAGTCATTGTCACTGGGCTGAAATCAAGGTGTCAGCAAGGGCTGCACTTTCTCCAGAGGCTTTAGAGCAGAAACTCTTCATTGCTTCTTTCACCTTCTGGTGCTTGCTGGCATTCCTTGGTTTGTGAGCATATTTCCCCAATCCCTGCCTCTAAGGTCACATTGCCTTCTCCTCTTGTGTGTGTTAATTCTCCTTCTGTCACCCTCTTTTAAGGACTTGTGATTGCACATAAGCCCACCGATAATCTAGGAATATTTTAATAGCTCAAGATACTTAATTTAATCACATCTGCAGTCTTTACCATATAAGGTGACATTCACAGGTTCCAGGAATTAGGACATGGGCGTAACCTTGGGAGACATTATTTAGCCTACTACAGACACTGCAGCCTTTTCCTTAATATGCTCATTAGTACTCTGCTTTATTTACCATGTCGTTTCTATTCAAAATAGTTCCCAATTGCAACCACTGGTGGGCTCCTGAAGTTATATAATTCTCCTGCAACCTCCTTTTACTACTGCCTCATAGCCTTTCTTTACTTACAACAAATGCTGTTTTGAGCTTAGAGGCTCAGATTATTTTTCTGGGAAACCTCATCTGTTTATTTCCCAGTGCAGCTTTCCTTCACTGGTTTAAATTTCAAATTGGATGATCATTTATTCTTTAAAAAAATGCACATTGACATTATCAGAATTATGCTTGTTCTAGATCCTACTCATATTCTATTTTACAAAAATTTCTCAAGGTTTGTGCCTACTAATTAAAGCCCCCCATGATTTGCACTGATGGAGGGTATACAAAAAAGGCTTACCTCTATTTGAATTATTTTTTCGTCATTTTACTGTTATGGATAAAGAGAAGGAAGCTGAATGCAAAACTGTATGTCATCATCCAGCATATAAAATATGAGACTAAGCCCACAATAGTGACCTGAGAATTTTTGCTTAAGGGAACTATTTTAATGTTTACATGTATTTTTAAGTTACATTTCTATTTTGAGTAATTTTAGATTTACAGAATAGTTACAAAGATAGTACATAAAGTTTTCATATACCCTTTACCCAATTTCCCCTTGTTGCTAACATCTTACATTTCCATGGTACATTTATCAAATTAAGAAACCAGTACTGATATATTATCATTAGCTAAACTTTGGACTTTTTTGGATTTCATAACTTTTTCATGAGTGTCCTCTTTCCATTCCAGGGTCCAGTTCAGGTTGCTGTATTGCATTTGGTTGCCATGTCTACTTCAACTTCTCTGGTATGGGACAGCTTCTTGTCTTGCATTATTTTGTATAACCTTAATAGTCTTCAGGAGTACTCTGATGCCTAGGCTGGAGTGGTGCCATCTCAGCTCACTGCACTTCCACCTCCCGAATCCAAGTGATTCTCTTGCCTCAGCCTCCCGAGTAGTTGAGACTACAGGCACGCACCACCATGCCCTGTTATTTTTTATTTTTTTATTTTTGTGTTTCTGTATTTTTAGTAGAGATGGGTTTCACCATGTTGGCCAGGCTGGTCTCAAACTCCTGACCTCAGGTGATCCTGACTCAGCCTCCCCAAATGCTGGGATTACAGGTGTGAGCCACCACACTCAACCTGTTTTTGTTTGTTTTTAATTATTAGACTGGGTTTATTGTTTTTTCTTAGAATATGATCAAGGTAAAAATCCCTTCACGTTACATTATATCAGACATTCTATAATGTCCACATGAAATCTCAGGTAATGTTAATCTCCTTCACTAGGTGAAATTGTCGGCCAGATTTCTCTACTGTAAAGTTACCTTATCCCCTTTTTTTACTAGTTCTTCAGAAGTAGTAAGTGTCTAACCCTGGCCCACATATGGAGAGAGTTAAGCTCTACTTCCTAGCATGGAAGAATATCTACAGATGTTATTTAAAATTATTCAGTAAGAAAGACTTTTCTGCCACTAAATTTATGAATTTATTCAATTATTTATTTATATCATCCTGAACTCATGCTTATTTATCTTTTACTTTGGGTTATATTTTGTCTATATTTAGAATATATTTTAATATGTGTTTTTAAAACATTTTTATCACATTATTTCCGTTTTGGACATTAGTAGCTCTTTCATGTTAGTTTCTGTTCCCACTTGACATTCACTTGACATTTCTGTATCCTTTTGCTTTTGAAGAACTTTCTTACTTTTTGGTACTAAAAAGTATTCTAGACACATCTTGCATATTTTTTCTACTGTAATATGTTTTGGGCCTGTCCCCACCCAAATCTTGTCTGGAATTCCCACATGTTGGAGAGACCTGGTGGGAGGTAATCGAATCACGGGGGGTCAGGTCTTTCCCATGCTATTCTCCTGATAGTGAATGAGTCACATGAGATCTGATGGTTTTAAAAAGAGGAGTTTCCCTGCACAAGCTGTCTTCTCTGCTGCCATGAGAGATGTGCCTTTCACCTTCTGCCAAGATTGTGAGGCCTCTCCAGCCTCATGGAACTGTAAGTCCAATAAACCTCTCTTTTTTTTGTAAATTGCACAGTTTTGAGTATGTTTTTATCAGCAGAGTGAAAATGGATTAATACATACTGCATGCCTAGAATCAACTGCATCTCTAATGAGCCATGGTTTCCTTTACTGAAGAATGACATTTAGAGATAAAGATATAGGCACTGTGCTCATTGCTTCTGGGGCATCAATGCTAACCATGTATACTAATTTGTTAGGGATGCCATGACAAAGCACTGCAGACTGATGGCTTAAAAACAAAAATATATTTTCTCACACTTTTGAGAAAATAAAACTAAGGCTAAATGGCCAACATCAAAGTGTCGGCAGGTTTGGTTTCTCCTGAGAGCTCTCTCCTTGGCTTGCAGATGATCACTTTCTTTGCTGTTCCCTCCCATGGTTTCCCCTCTGCATGCACATCCCTGTGGTCCAAATTTCCTCTTCTTATGATACAATTCAATGGACTAGACCTGCTCTGATGGCTTCAGTAAGGCAGTGGGAGTTAGAACTTCAACATGTGAACTTCAGGGGGACATAATTCAGCCCATAACACTATTTGCACACATGTATCTATAATTAAATTTGTATCTGTTCATTACTGTGCATATGTATATATGATCTGAACCACCCAGATGTCTTCCTGAGCCCTCCCTTCCCTCATGTAAACTCACATATGTGAGCTAAAAGTAGGAGTGCTAAGTAAGTGTCATAAGTTATAATCCATGCTATAGAGTACCTTAAATTTAGTAAGTAAAGTGATTAAAAGCTTAATGAATAATGTTTACTGTCAGTGTTTTTGTGATGCAGGGAATTTGGGAACCATCTTTTTAAAAGTTACACTTCTTTTTACAAATTTTGTATTGATTATGTATGACTTACTTATAAGTGTTGAGGACTTGAAATACTTATATTAATGTTCCAAAGAGATTTACATAAATATCAAGGTAATTCTATAAACCTCCTGGAGGCATTCATTAAAAAACCTAAAGAAATACAGAAATGGTGCCTTAAAATTTTCCCTGCATATATACTGAAAGTAGTCATTATTAAGCTAATACTTTATGGAGTTTGGATAAATATTGTAATCATTATTATTCTAGGCTATAGAAATAATTATTTAAAAAATAATTTAACTAAATAAGTTTTATATTTTCCAGAGATAAGGATTATGTTTTTAGGAAAAAAATACATTGTCTCAATACTTTTCTTTTTAGCTCATGAATAAAAAATGTTTAGTTTAAATTAATTCCCTTTTTTGACACAGATTATAGCTACATACAAAATCAGGAAGCAGGCCAACATTTGGTGTTTCCATTTTATTTCTGCATCTGCCTCCTTTTTTCCCCTTTCAGACTCCCCATCTCCTCTGGTAACCAGTGAATTTATATTTGTTCATCTCCACTTGAGAAACATTTCCTAAAGAAATATCTTGATAAAAAATTAATGCTTAAGACCGAGGAGTACAAGAACAGCATGTTATTCCCACCGCATTAAAAAACTATGGTTTAAACTAAAAAATATTGGAAAGAAGTAGGTTTTCTTTTTTTTTTCTTTCTATAGCAGAAGTTGGTGAATAGATAGAGAAATATATGTACTAATTCAGCTTAAGACTGAGGAGTACTAGGAACAGCATATTATTCCCACTGCATTAGAAAACTATGGATTAAACCAAAAAAAGTTAGAAAGAAGTAGGTTTTCACTTTTTTTTCTTTCTATGGTAGAAGTTGGTGAATAGAGAACTATTCACCACTAATATATATATTAGTATATATATATATATATATACACTAATTTAGCATATACTCTGGTTAGTCACAATACTAGGGATTTTTCATATTCTTTTACATGGCCATGGTGAGTTGAACAGTGCCCCCTACAAATTCATGTCTATCCAAAGCCTATTAATGTGACTTTACTTAGAAATAGGGTTTTTTTGCATATATAATCAAATTAAGATGAGTTCATATTGGAGTAAGGAGGGCCCTAAATTCAATATGAATGGTGGCCTTCTAAAATGAAGGAAATTTAGACAAAGAGAAATGGGTATGCAGAGAGAAGAATGCCATACAATTATGGAGGCAGAAACTGGAGTTAAACTGGTACGAGCCAAGAAACACCAAAAATTGCTAACAATTTCCAAAAGCCAGAGGAGGCATTTTGGTTATGACAGCTCTACGAAACCAATACAATGGCTGTTTCACCATTCTGACCAAAGAGGATTCAGAGACAGAAAACTGAGTTTTGAGAGATTAAATAATATGTTCTGAATTATATAATTTTGTAAGAAGTGAGACTATAACTTAAATTGAAACTTAGTTTCAGAAAAATATTCATTCTACTACTATTATCCAAGCTAGTGGATCTTTTTAAGAATATATGAGATATAGAGAGAGCTAAATTTATTCCTAGAATTTCTCTGAATTTGCAGTTCACCCAGCATACACGTTCATATATATACATACACTCTCAAACATGTCACTTTATATTTAATAGATATAAATATTTAATTAGCCTTACTAAAAGACCAGCATTTATAATCACAAAGCAAATCATTAAGATAACCAAGAATATAAGAATACTAACAATATATGACATATGTAATAGATTTTTGGATGGAATAAACAGTTGGTATAAAAAGAAGCTATGGTTACTGTCAAATGAAGTCATAAACACAGGGAAGTGGAGCTAATGTGTCTGATTCATGTTACTATATAATTGATTTCAGTGTATAGTGGATCAGATGGTATTTCTGACCTTTTTAAGCAAGAACTTTCTCGGTAAGAGAAAGAATAAAGAAAGATAAAATATCTAAGCCAAAATTAAAGAGGTGACAAGCACTCTCAGCAAAATCTTGTTATAATCTGACAATGATCTCTGAACAGTGCTTTTTATATGTTAGGTACTCAGTAAGACAGTGTTTGATAAATTAATGACCGAAGGTCATAGTTCTTATGGAGTATCCAACTCTAAATTAAAAGAAGACTTTACTGTTTTATTGTTGGAAATTAATCCATGTATGAGACTTCTACAAATATTTGCCTCCTGGTATGTTGTCTGGTCTTTTTCTGCTCCAATTCCCTCATGGTGTTTCTATGTAAAAACAGCTGATCTGAAAGATCCATAGGGTTAACACCATTCAGGCATCACTAAAAGAAATGGGACACTGTTATTCTCTTGTTTATTTCATAATTGATCAGACAACAGTCAACAAGAAACAGTCTCTACTGTATATTGAATTTTCAGATATATTGCAAGTGAAGAATGACATAAAATAAGTTACATAAAATAAGTTACAGCTACTAAACAGATAAGAGATTGCAGAGCATTTCTTACCAGGACAGGTTCCTCCTCTACTCCTGTCCTTTCTTTCTTTTTTTTTTTTCTTCAGGTTCCCTTGTACTTTAATAAAAGAATGAGTGACAAATAATTTTCCAGAACTAAAATAGCACAATCTCGGGCGAAGGATATGAACAGATCTTCTGTTCATGTCTTCTCAAAAGAAGACATTTATACAGCCAAAAGACACATGAAAAAATGCTCATCATCACTGGCCATCAGAGAAATGCAAATCAAAACCACAATGAGATACCATCTTACACCAGTTAGAACGGTGATCATTAAAAAGTCAGGAAACAACAGGTGCTGGAGAGGATGTGGAGAAATAGGAACAATTTTACACTGTTGGTGGGACTGTAAACTAGTTCAACCATTGTGGAAGTCAGTGTGGCGATTCCTCAAGGATCTAGAACTAGAAATACCATTTGACCCAGCCATCCCATTACTGGGTATATACCCAAAGGATTATAAAACATGCTGCTATAAAGACACATGCACACGTATGTTTATTGTGTCACTACTCACAATAGCAAAGACTTGGAACCAACCCAAATGTCCAACAATGATAGACTGGATTAAGAAAATGTGGCATATATACACCATGGAATACTATGCAGCCATAAAAAATGATGAGTTCATGTCCTTTGTAGGGACATGGATGAAGCTGGAAACCATCATTCTCAGCAAACTATCACAAGGACAAAAAACCAAACACCGCATGTTCTCACTCATAGGTGGGAATTGAACAATGAGACCACATGGACACATGAAGGGGAACATCACACACCAGGGCCTGTTGTGGGGTGGGGGGAGGGTGGAGGGATAGCATTAGGAGATATATCTAATGTTAAATGATGAGTTAATGGGTGCAGCACACCAACATGGCACATGTATACATATGTAACAAACCTGCACGTTGTGCACATGTACCCTAAAACTTAAAGTATAATTTAAAAAAATTAGTACTCCTGTCCTTTCTTCATGTATTCTGGGCCAGCTCCTGCTTGCCTCTCAGCTTTCCTGAGCGTCTCCTTGCCCTAGGGTGCAGTACCTGCCCAAAGCCCAAGAGTTGGTTGATTATTTTTTACTCCATTATGAGATTCTATTATGAGACATGTCATTTGTGTCTTTTTTTAAGGCTGCTCGTTAACATGATTGTCACTATAGAAAACATTATAGCAGAGTGATTAAGAATTTAGTCTCTGGAGTCAAACAGGCTGGATTTAAAGACATGCTCTAAAAATTACTGGTTGTTTGCCTTTTCCTTATGTACCCCTTTATACTCTACATTTCATTTTCCTTATCTATATTCTATAATGATATATTCATGATGACTAAATTTGATATATTTCATCAAGTGCTTAGTTTAGACATGTAGTAAGTATGCAAAAATCTTAGTTTGTTTATTCTTTTTCTTTAAAAAAGTCTCCACATTCTCATACACATACTCTCTACTACCTATGCAATAAGACATTCATGCAATAAAGTGACAAAACATTGCTCCATGTTTGGGCTGTACAGTTTAAAATAACATCATAGTGTTTCATCACTATGACCATTGGATCTGCACAAATATTAGCTCATTTTCTTTTGAGATTCACTCATCAAGTGGCTAAAAATCATGGAATACAGCATCTGAGAAAATGAGTTATAGTTGCTTCAGAAAATAAAACATAAACCCTATAAGATGAGAAGTAAAATGATCACGATTTACTAGAATAAAGTGACTGATGACCATAAATATATAAGCGGTTGCTCGTGGAAGTGTATAAGGTGACTGGCAAGAAATTGATGCACACAGGTATGTGGAGAAAAAGAAAATTAATATTGAATGGTCAGCTATTACTTACATGATGTTTTCACAAATAGTATTTCATATAAATAATATAAATATTACAATAATCTTGTAAATTAGCAAATATAATTTTTCCATGGTAGAGAAAAGGAAATAGGCTTAGAAAAGTTGTGCATACCACATAGATAATAAAGAAAGGATTGTAATTTAAGCATAGGTCTCTGTGTCACCAAAACACATGCTGGGAATTAAAAGGGGGAAAAATATTGCTATAAATAAGGGAGTAAAACGACTCAGTGGCTGAGGCTTCTAGAAAGACAAAGTTTTTCCATATTATGTGGAATTCATGGCTTAAGAACATAAAATCCCATGGACAGTAATTGCTGAAGATTCCTGTCAATAACATTGGGGGATCTGTCAGAAAAGAGATAAGGACATTTAGAAGGGGCAAGCATCAATATAATTGTTTTTTGGGGAGAGGTGGGCATAAAAGGATAAATATTTAAGGGATTCTGAGGAAAGAACCAAAGAAAAAGTGTTAATGAGTATTGTGGGTTTGTTTTGGGATGGCAAAAAGGAAGTCTCAAAGATAAGTTACAGAAACACTCTCAGTGAAAAGAATAGTATGTGAAAAGCATGTAATTGTGGAGTGGCATGATATATTCACAGAACTATAAGAATTTTCCTATTACTAAAACAGAAAAGTGTGAACAAAAAAACACTATGAGGTTGGGGATAACTTTTAAAGACATGTTAATCCTGAATGTAAAAATATATTTGTTATGTGTTTAAAATGATAATTTGATTGGGAAATATCAGCGATTCATCCTTAAATCTATCTAGAGAATTAGTCATCTCTTTCTTACTTTTTTGTTTATAAGCAAACAGTAGTTGCTACAGAATCCTGAATGACTCTTTGGGTCATGCTTAAAACAAATAAGCTAGAAATTTAGCAATCAGGTTAGGTAGACAGTTTTATTTCTTTAAGGGAAACTTTTTTTAATCCAAAGAAAGATTAACTATTGTAACAAGAAAAGCTTCATGTTTGATGGTGTAGAATTAAGAATACCTGAACTTTTACTTATAGTGTCAGAGCGATTTGACTGAAAGATGAAATTGGAGACAATGTGATGTTATAGGGCACACATCTAAGATACATGCAAAATCTCTCACCAGTTAAGTCCTCCCCTCCCTGTGCCCTGTTTCTTGTTCAAAGAGAACAGTAAATTAGCCAGCAAGAACCTTTCCAGTCCCTTTTTGTGGCAGTAGCAGATGAAGCAGAGGGCTGGTTTTCATCAAGACCAATACCTTTCTACAGTGATGAGAGTGGAATAATAAATTAGGATTGGTCCACTAATATTAGGAGCAGTAGGGAAGTTACCTTTTAGATCTAAAAATACACACAAAAAATCAAGTTGATCAGAATGTGAGTTCTCTATATACCAATAATCTAGTGAGACTAAGTAGTAAATATAAACAGTTTTTGGCACAAAAAAAAAAAAAAAAAAACCAATGCAATCTGCTTTTCTTGCTTACAATGGCAAAGCGTTGCAAACTCACTACAATGGTGGAGGTGGACAGCTTGCTTCTTTACCCAGACACAGAGTTGTGTTTTAAAACACATTCATAATGACAAGTATGACAAATCATTTAAAAATATATTTTTGTTTTGTACAGTTCTATTAGATGTTGTTAAATTAAAATAATCAATATGTCCTTCATAAGAAGGACAAATATATGAAAAACCACTGGAATAAAAACTTCACATTATGCTAGGCTATTAATTCTGTTTTATTATTACATAGAATAATAGCTTTAGAAAAATATTAAAGACATTGTATTACCACGTGTGGTTCAAACTGAATTTTGTGATTCATACTAGATTTTGTTTTAAATTTAAAATCAATAAAAACTACAAATGTTTAAATAAAAGGATAGATGAGAGAGACACTTGAATAGACTTAATTCTAGAATAACCTTGGTTAAAAATTATAAAGTGGTTATGTCACATTAGTACTAATTATATACTTAAAATATAATGTTAATTTAAATAGTTAATGGTGATTGGAAGAGTTTTATTTTTAAGCAACATGACTAGATTGGGTTTTATAATGAAGATTTGACCGTAGAAATATGTAGAGATAGTTAGACTGGAGAACAGGGTCACCAGTCGGATAGCTTCAGAAATTATGCCATGATATGAAAATTAATTGAGTTGTACCTTAGCTATTTGTCTGTTTGTACTATTTATAAGCTATGGATATTTCATCGCATAAGCCAGAGACCTCCTTGAGGTCTGGGATTTTACTTGCTTTTATCATTAAGGGCGTAAATGGCACAAAGTAGGTATGAGTACATCTGTTAGTTTTTCACTTTCCCTCTCTATTCATCTTTTACTTTGAAAATCATAGCTCAGATTACCTGTGGGTATTTATGTTCTTCTCTCTCATGTTTCTAATAAATTAGCTTGATCCCTAAGCCTGAAGACATGAAGGAGCAAGTATGGGTACACAGATTTGGGAAAATCAGAATATAACCACAACAACTTGTTATGTAATCAGAGCCAAGGAGTGCATTGAGATATTGTGACTTCTAGGAGACATAATTACACTATTTTCCTCTAGAATTAAAATGGAAACTGAGAGTATATATGTATATAATATACGTAATATAAAAAGCTATCTTTTACTGTGCTAAAAGTGTTTACACAAAAATGGAGTCTACCTAAAAGAAAAGAGTTTCATATGTAAAGAGAAATAATTCTGGTAACATCATTAGATGTCTTGGATCTGATTTTGCCTACAGTCTGCCCTACTGATCTTCAGTTACACTTTCTTAAGTGAATCTGAATTGGATTTTCTGTTATTAGCATCTTAGCTGATATAAAGTTAGGCAATTCACTTGTGTTCAGTGAGTGCTGAATTAATAAAAAAAATTGCTTTGGAGGCTGGAGAGTTGTATTCTTAAATTATTAAGTTATAGGACAGAAATATTTAACTTAGTGTTGATGGGTCTGCATATACTTCTAATAGTTTACTACATGCTCTCCCCCTTCAATTATATGCAAAATTTTGAGATTGCATGCTTATTTGCATTTCTCTGGGGTGAGGGAACAACATTTTCATCAGGCTCAAAGAATTATCTTGTAACTTTGAAAGGAAAATGAAATGCAGAAAACTATAAATAAGAAATTATCAGCATTTGCATGATATGTATTTATAACCTAAACGACTGTTAAAAAAACAATTTTCAAACATTGCTTAAATTTGATTGCTAGAAGATGTATTAAATACCATCTTACATATTTAGCCTAAATTCAAAGTAAGACCCTTTAAAATATGTTGATTTTTATTTTGAGATATAAGACATTCGGAATAAATTGACTTTAGATTATTACAAAATCAATTATCCCTTAGATTAGATAGCACTGACACTTATAGTTGTGGTGACATATTGACCACCAGCTTTCCACAGATATAGATACACTTTTTGAAATAGCAACAAATTAAAGATCAAACTGAAAAATTTGATATATAGTAATAAGTTTCAGTAACACATTTAAGCTTAATCTAAAAATATTTTGCATAGTTATAAAATGTTTCTCACTATCACTGTGACTCTGTCTTATTTTCTACCTAAATAATTTTTGCCACAGTAATTTTCACATAATAGATACGCCACCTGTTTATCTTAATATGTTAGTTTGCATAGGACTCCTTTGGATATGGATTTTTGTCATTAACTTGATTTTGGTTAATACAAACTGCCATTGGAATGTTTATATTAGGATTTTTCTTCATTGCTATTTCACAATATCTGTTTTCAGTTCCAAGACAAAGACTTTTTGTATTAGTTTGTTTTCCATGATGCTGATAAAGACATACCAGAGACTTGGTAATTTATATAGGAAAAAGGGTTTAATTGTGAGGCCTCACAATCATGGTGGAAGGCAAGGAGGAGTGGGTCACGTCTTACATCGATGGCAGCAGGCAAAGACAGAGCTTGTGCACGGAAACTCCTGTTTTTAAAAGCATCAGATCTCATGAGACTCATTCACTATCACAAAAACAGCACAGGAAAGACCCACCCCCATAATTCAGTTACCTCCCACCAGGTCCCTCCCACAACATAACATGTGGAATTCAAGATGAGATTTGGGTGGGGACACAGCCAAATCGTATCACTTCTTGGATATATATATAACCAAAGAATTTATATAGCTGGAGAAATGCAATTTGAAGGAGGAAAACACAACTAACAATAAAATATGCAATTTGAAGGAGGAAAAAAATTCTCAGTAATCATTTTGTCCTTTAGTGGAAAACAGATTGTATTACAAATTCTACTCAGATTTAAATAACAAATCATTAAGCAATTCCTTTTTGTTTAAATATATTTTTAGAGTATACTTTTTCAGAGAACATAGTTAAACCTATAACATGGTATTTTTAATGTGATACAAGAGATAGTTATCCAAGGTTTATTCTGTTGTGTAAGTAGTGTTGACTGAAGATCTCTTTTCCTATTCCCCAATTTGTAACAGCTAAAAAATTACTTAAGGTTGGTGGGAGCTAATAAATGAAAATGCCAAGAAAGCCTTTAGAGTATATTAGTTAAATGCTTGACTAGTACAATGGACACTTTCCAGGGGGTCTTGATAGATTTCAGGGGTGATGCAAACCAAGTAGAGAAGTATATGCTTAGAGAAGAAAATAGAAGATTTTAAGTAAATGCATAAAAACTGATTAGTTCACTTTCATAAACTTTATGAAAATTTACCCAGGTAACAGTATTACATGGTTAAATTTAACTCTTGGAAAGTGTGGGATTGGCTGTGGCTCTGGGAACCCGAACTCTCCTCTCACAGGATCCTGGGCCAGTTGATCCTGTGATCAACTGGGCCAGTTAATAATTTTTTCACATCTCATTATGATTCTAAGGAATTTCTTGCAAATACATCCTTGCTAGGGGATTCCAACATACTGACTACAGCTTAATGGACCAGAAAAGATCACATAGCCCACGCGAGTACAATCACAAATGTGTGTAACAAGAGGAATGCTATTAATTTACTGATCCATTTAGATTCTCTCTCAGGAGCTTGAACGAGATAAACACAAAACTGACCAGTGGTCTCGAAATGGAAAATGAGGGAAGAAAAAAAGAGAAAGACCATGGGCATATCTGAGTTATGCTAAAAGTAGATTACTAGAACAGGGACAAGAGCATTTACATTGCTAAGTGGTCAATGAAATAACTCAGGAGTTAGAGATGAGAGTCCATTTTTCTAAATCATATTCCAGTTTCCATAAGCATTGTTTGTCATGGATTTCCATTATGTCTAAACTTCCATTTACAGAATAGGCAATATATCACCAGTTTCATAGGTATTCTGATCATCACCATCCCTTGAAATTTAATAAAACCAAATACCATTCATGGCGACATTCCACTACCCATTGTGGTTGTGGAATGACAGCAATGAAGTTTTCCAGAAAGCTGTAATCTCCTTGAGGGAAAGTACTGCACTATCTTCTTTTTCAGTACTTAATACATAATGCCCAATGCATATTTGTAAAATAAATGTGAGAAATAACTGTGTTCTGGATATGGAAGTTGAAATAGAAAAAAATTATGAAGCCAAAGAAATGAAAACTTGATATTCATGATAATCAAATATGTCAGAGCAATTTTGAATAAGACACATGCATTGAACATTTTCCTTTAACCAATATCTATAGATCTCTGGTTGTGTTACATAATGAAAGAAAATTCAGTATTAAATTGAAAATATTGTTTAGAACTTCCTCAAGGCCTGTGTATTGAGTATCCTGGAATTAAAGAACAGAACTGTAAAGTTCATGTTTCCTTTCCCTCTGTTGATTTGTTTTCCTCAGTTGCTTTTTTGTTGTCTATGAGTGAATGAAAAAGACATGTTTAATGGATCTTTGTCCTTGCTTGTGGTTTGGTGTTTGCTTGTGGTTGAAGAATCTGGTATTTTCTTTCTAGCTTCTAGAATTATGAGAAATAAATTTCTGTTTTTCAAGCCACCCAATCTATTGCATTCTTGTTATAGTAGTCCAAATTTACCCCATTCACCCCATGAGTAAAATTTATTTTAATAAATAAAACATTATACTCACTTTGATTTTGAAATTGTGAAATATGGAGACTATTAGGAAAGTCTGGAAAAATGACCATATTTTATTTAAGATAAACACATCAATATTCTTCCAGATGTTTTTAATATAGCACAAGTACAAAGAATATATTTATTCTTGAAATTTGAGTATTTTAAACTAAATTTATTTCTTGTTATAAGTCTAGCTGTGTACACACATTTGAAAGCTATTTATTTTTCATGACTATTTTTGGTAATATTAGACAATCTTCTTCCTACCACCACTAGCAGTGATATTTTAAACTACTAATAATGTTGATAGGGTTTGTTCCTGTGAGTAGGCTGAAAATTTATCTTCAGCCAAAAGATGATATTCCTAGACTCTTAATTATTATTATTTTTCTTTTTCTTTGTCTTTGAGAATTCAGGCATAAAAATCTGTATTGGAATTAATACCTCCCTATGTATTTCGTTTATAATTGTTATATGTATGCAAATTGCTTGCTGTTAGCATCCATTATTTTATTTTCTTTAATTTGTGAAACTAAATTAAATGCTCTTCTTTATTGAATGCATAGATCACAGACTCAGATAGTGCAAATGACCTCCAAAGTTTACAACAAGTGAATGTTATGGCTTCAAGCCACTACTACAACTTTACATTTCTTTCTCTCTTTAATCTTCAAAAATAATTGCTATCATATATAGACATATGATTAAATATTACGAAGCTATCATTTATTCTTTTTATATATGCTTGTAATGTATTAAAAAGTATGACTAATCTTTATTCCAAGTTATGTCATATATATTGCACAACTTCTAGGTACAATGATTCAGGTTTCAGGGTCAACTGCCATGAATCTACTAGTCTTATTCAGAACAATAGATAATAGTGTTACAAAGGGGAACAATTCTAGATAGCACTGATACACATTGAGAACTGTACAAATACTTTTACCTTGATTTAAGTGAGATATGTAGTTGAATTCAAGTTCAAGGTGACAGTTTGAGAATATTTGCCTGTCCTCTAATCATCCTATACCACCTGTCAGGATCCTGTTCATATAATTGCAAATTATACTTAAATAAGCTAAAGATTCCTGGGTGGAAAAAAAGATGTATCATAAGACTAAATGTTTGGATGATTTCTTTTGGGGGATAAAGCAAACAAAATTACATAGGCTGAGATCTCCATAGGAAACAAACATTAACTCTAAAACTAATTGGTTCTTTTCCAGGCAGCTCTTGAAAAGATCCAGTTTACAGCCAATAAATACAAAGTGTAAGAATAAGTCATCAGAACAGCATCATTGCCATTAATTTAACACTACAATGAAAACAGGTGGACCAGTTAATTCCCTACATTCTTATTGTATTTAGCTCCATTACTAGCAACAGCTTCCCCTCTTTATTATAATAGCACTTAAACTTCTCTCTAAAATAAGTAAATAGTCTACCTGGGCGTTTGCCCTTTCAGTGGGATCTGAAAGGCAATTTAAGCACATTTAGAGGTAATGCTGTATCCTCCCAATAGAAAGGGAGGGGAGAAAAGGGAAGAAAAGGCAACTTTATTCAAGATGGAAAGATACTAAGCAACTTGAATCCCAAATTAAGGAGCTTTTCACCCTGAATATTACACAGGTATTCAAACTGTCCAACGGTTTTCTGTCTACATGCCCCAGAGTAAAAATGAACATCAATCCTCCATTCAACAGTTGTTTCAGAACAGATCTGCTGAACTATGGAAAAAAAGACAAGTCAGCTGTTATCATTAAAAGCTAATATGTAAATGGATGATCAGGATCACTAATATGAAACAGGACAAGATAAAGTAACAGAAGTCTCCACAGAGGAAATACGAATAATTCAATAAAGAAGAGAAAACTTAAAATAAAACTTTAATATTCTTATTATTTGAGAGGCTATTTTAATCTAGAGTAGGAAAGCACTGCAAACCAAAAGGAACAATTAAAGAAAAAGTGTCATTGAAAATTAAAATTATTTGCTAAATATAATTATGTGGAGGGACCAAAAAATATAGTTAAGCTGGAAGTCCAGAAAATAAAGTCAAAGGAATAAAGGAATTCTGAGTGAAGACTAAAGATCTCAACACACACACACACACACACACACACACACACACACACACACGGAGTAGCCCCCTCTTATCTACAGGGATATGTTTAAAGACTCAGTGGATGCCTGAAAATGAAGAGAGTATTGAACTCTGTACATACTGTGTTTTTTTGCCTATACATGCATACCTGTACCTATAAAGTTTAAGTAACAAGTTAGGTGTAGTAAGAGATTAATGAGAATTAATAATAAAATAAGACAATTATAACAAAATTCCAGCATCACTACTTTTATGCTTTGAGTTCATTATGAAGTAAAATCAGGGTTAATTGAATGCAAGCATGGCATTATGGGTCTCATAACCAAGACAGCAACAAAGTGACTAATGAGCCAGTAGCTGGTATACAGCTAACCCCTGAGCAATTCAAAAGTTAGGAGTATCAACCCACCGCACAGTCATAAATTTACATATAGGTTTTGACTCTCCAAAAACATGCCTATTATTAGCCTACAATTGTTGATCATAAGCCTTACGGGTAACGTGAACTGTCTATTAACACATACGTTTAATGTTATATGTATTATGTACTGTCTTCTTTCAATAACATAAGCTAGAGAATAGAAAGTGTTATTAGGAAAGTCATAAGGAAGAGAAAATATATTTACTATTCATTAAGTAGAAGTGGATCATGATAAACTTCTTCATCCCATCGTGAGTGGATGGCCGGGGTGATGCGAGATTTCCTTATGCTACTCACAAAGACATGCCATTTAAAACGTATAGATTGGTAAATTCTGGAATTTTCAATTTAATATTTTTGGACCATGGTTGACTTCAGCTGATCAAAACCATGGAAAACAAAACCACAGATAAGAAGGGACCTACTGTGTATATATGGCATAGATTCAGGAGCTCAATCTCTAGACAATAGTAATTTCAGAGTAGAAGAATAAACAATAAAGAGAAAAATAACAAATATTTTTAAGTATAGGGTTGAAATTCTTGACATATTGTGATGTAAAGAACATCCTAAAATCTTCCAGAGAAACAGTTAACATCAACAGCATCAGAATCATAATTGAAGCAACCTGTCATGAGCAGCACTGAATGCTAGAGGTCAAAAGCAATGCCCTCAAAATTTCATGTGGAAAGTTCTTATGAACATGTTATTATTATCTTATTAATCAAGAGTGATGGTAAATAAATACACTTTTAGACATTCACATAATTAGGACATTTACCAGTGCCCCCACTCTACCTCATGAAAATTGTACAAGGCTGTTTGATAAAGCATAGAGAAAAAAATAACCTAAGAATTAGAAAACATGGCGTCATAGGAGGAATGGAAGCTTGGATTGGCCCCCAAAGGAACAGAAAAAGCTAAGAGATAATGAAAGCTAAGCAAGCTAACCTTGATACGAGCCATACAAATATATATATATATATAAAAAATATGAATATATGTATATATTCATCACCTTAAAGAATGTATCTAAATGTAAAAGAATCTATCTAGTATATTTATCTAAGTATATATTTTAGATTTAGATTGTATAAATATATATATTTAGATAAATAATATACACTTATATTTATATATTAGATAAATAAATATGTATTTAGATAGTTTATTATAGGTAAGCATTTATATGCTCTATACACATTTATATAGATAAATATATATTTAGTTAGATTCTTTAAGATGAATATATATATATGCATGTTATATATATATATTTAGATAGATTCTTCAAGGTGATGAAGCTAGGGCTTGAGTTCATTATTGAAAATTATAAAATTAATCATAAGAGAAAATTTAAAAATAAATTGTTAATAGTTTTCTTTTCTTCAGCATCATACAGAGATTCAGGATGATAGATTTAACTTTTTCTTTAATATTGTGTTACATAGGATTTTTGAAATCTATTAATATCATGAATATCAGTAATAAAGATTCAAAAGGACTAAAAATTTATGTTTGCTGTTTATTACATTTACTCAATACATATTTACTGAGTGCCTAACTCAGGTCAAGCATGCTGCTAGATGCTAAGCAGTGAACATATACATTTCTTAGCACTCAAAATAGCAGCATGGTGGTTAAGAATGCAAACTTTAAACTCAAACTGCTTGTGTTTTTATTTCTAATAACTAGTCCTTTTGTAGCATTTTGCGTTTTTATTTCTATTCTAATAACTACTTATTGTGTGGCATTAGAGTTGAATAATCTGTTTGTTTCTCAGTTTCTTACTCTGGAAAAGAGTAACGATGGCACCTACTTTCTTAGGGTCGTTGTATTACATTAGTTCATGTATAAAAAGCATTTAGAAGCATGCTTGTCACATGACAACTGTTACAAAAATGCAAACTATTATTTTTATCATTACTGTCTAATGGGAACAATGTACAATTCTGAAAATATCTACAATAGTGGGATGAGCCTATTAATTTGATATGTTTTTTCATGAGAACACATATCAGTGTAATGAAATATGTGTCTTTATTTTTAAAGTATTGTTTGTAAGGGAGAAAAAATAGCTCCTCTTTTAAAAACTAAACACTGAATTGATGAAGAATGCTGTAGAAATACACTTATCCTGATAGCTCAGAAACCTAGACTCCAGGCACCAAACATGTTCTGTGCAGTCATTTACATGAACCATCTGGAATCTGGCATCTGCATTCCAGATTTATGATTTAGAGCCTTAGAAACTTTTTAAAAAGCTCTAAACCTTCACTTTTTTTTTTCACTAAAGTCAACTTATTTTAGGGTGCTGTCTTCTGCAATACAATTATACAGTTGACCCTCCATATCTGTGGGTTCTGTATCTATAGAGTCAACCAATTGTGGATGGAAAATATTTGGGGAAAAATGTCTGTACTTAAAACATACAGACATTTTTCTTGTCACTATTTTCTAAGAAATATATCATAACAACTATTTATATAGAGTTTACATTGAATTTACAATTCAATTTACAAATTACATAGAATTTACAATAGAAATTTACTATTGTAAATTCTATTTCCATTGTAAATTCTGTGTGAAGGTATAAGTAATCTAGGTATACAGGAGGATGTGCATAGTTTACATTCCTCGTTTTATATAAGAAACTTGACCATCCATGAATTTTGATATCTACAAGGAGTCCTGAAACCAAACTCCCACAGAAGGATGTCTTTATATCTTTATTTTTAGGGTTTTTTCCCTGGGTAAATTAAATATTTTCTTTTTTAATTACATAATTATATTTAATGATTGACTTTTGTGCTATACCATCTCACAAACATTAAGAATTATAGTGAGTCTTTTATAATTTGTATTTGATAATTCAGTAGATAGGGTCTTTTCTGTGATAACTTCTGTATTAACTCGGGGCCAGAGAACTGAATTCTTTTTTCAAGTCCCTCAATTCAGCAGTTTCGAGTTGGCTTGAACCAGATGACTTCATTGTTGTTTTTGAGACAGGGTCGGTCACTCAGGCTAAAGTACAGTGGTGTGATCTAGGCTCACTGCAACTTCCCCATCCTGGGTTCAAGCAATCCTTCTACCTCAGCCTCTAGAGTAGCTGAGACTACAGGCATGCACCACTACGGCCAGCTAATTTTTGCTTTTTTTTTTTTTTTTGGTAGAGATGGATTTCACCATGTTGTCCAGGCTGGTCTCCAACTCTTGAGCTCCAGCAATTCACCTGCCTTGGCCTCCCAAATTGCTGGGATTATAGGGATAAGCCACCGCACCAGGCCAGGGTTCAATTTTAAAACAGTGAATTCTAAATATATAGCAAAGCAAATGTCGAGTTAATGGATTCTGAGGCTCCATACAGGACAAAAGATGCCCATCTTATCCAGGTATTTCCTTACCTTATTCTTCAATAACTTGCTTTCAATCTCTCCTAAACTGATCTTCATACTGCTGCTAGATTAATATTGATTATACATTACTTTCATTGCATCACTTTCATGCTGAAGGACAAACAATTTTATCTCAAGAGGAAGCCCAATGTACTCTGCCTCTTAATTTGTTTATGACTAATGTATGCAACTATATCCCACTATTGATTAGCAACATTCTACAGTATGTATTACAGAAGTCCAGTTGCCTTCCTGTCTCCACCATTATGCTCATTTTTTTATTTCTGAACTTTGGTTTTTCCTCATATTCTTTGCTGGAATGTTCTCCATTCTGCCTGTCATGTAACCAACTAATATATATCACTTCAACTCTTAGCTCCTCAATATTCCGGGAAAACTTCTTTAACTCTTCTCAACTCTTTTATATATATATGTTATGTTATATAACATATACATCCTTGTATATGTATATGTTATATAATAATAGAACATTTTATTTCCCAACCTAAGTTTACATGCATTGAAACCAAATACTTTGCTCTCATGTGTTTCTTGATAACCCTTCAGAGCA
The DNA here is from genome assembly GCF_028885625.2 of Pongo pygmaeus. Taxonomy (NCBI): domain Eukaryota; kingdom Metazoa; phylum Chordata; class Mammalia; order Primates; family Hominidae; genus Pongo; species Pongo pygmaeus. The sequence continues at coordinate 92,706,186 of NC_072384.2, forward strand.
TGGTAAACATATACCATATACTTGTTAACTATCAATTAATTTTTGAGGATGTAGTAAGTTATATAAGTAGGTTATTAAGCTGCCACACTGAGGAGAAAATCTTTTTACTGTTTACTCTGTGGAAAATAAGTCAGTGCAGTTTATATTTTCAATACGATAAGAGCAGGAGAAAAAGTTGTGCATATAGAAAACATACTTTAATATAAGTTGTAGTAATAAGTGTTATCTCAGCTGTATTTGCAAATGTAGAATGAAATCTGACTGGAGGTGGGGACTTCTTGGAAGGCAAAAAGGGTTACTTTTGGCACTACCCATGGTAACCAGGACACAAAAATGGACTCAGAGTGGCTAAAGTTCACACAAAATAGAAATAGATAACAGAGGACAAATTAATTAACACATAATGAGTAATATCACTGTCACATGGATGAATATCAGTAAGTTTTGTATGATTAGTGAATTTCCTCCTTTTGTCTCTTTACTTGAGAACGCCAATCATAAGCAGAAGTTACAAGATGATTTTTCTATGAAAATGTATTACCACATTAACTAGATACGTTTAAGTCTATATTAAGAGACATGTTTAAAGTCTATACTAGTAGCATAATTTATCTATACAGTTGCACCTTTATGGGAGGCAAAAGTTATGTAGTGAGCATGGAATTAGAACTAGGGTAGCTAGATGAATCAATCATTCAATGGAATAAAATATTTACGGTTGTTGATTCTAATTGCTAGATTCATCTCCATATTAGGGATTGCCTTTACATTAAAATTTTCAATATTGGCAGATGAATGGATAAGATTCTCTATCCCATGGCAGCGCTTAGATATAAACTGATTTTATTTGCCTTTTTATGTTTCTACGACCAAGCAACATCTTTGTTCACAAACAGCATTTTATTTCATGTTTTACTGTAATGGCCAAACCTCACCATAATACTGACCAGTAAGAATAATAATGGGCAACTTTTTATTCTTACTTTAATGTTTCCCAAATTTACTATTAATGTAATACTGTTACTTCTTTTGTTTTGGCTCTGCCCTTAGAAGTCATTGAGACATACTGCTGGGCCTAGCACTAAGAAGATGGGAGTCCTCTGCCTGAATCCTGACTAAAGGGAGCATTGTGACATATTTCTTGACCCATTACAATGCTTTTAAAACACATATCGGCAATATTGCTTTTTTATATATTCAAACTGTCTTTGAATTGAAAGTATAATTCTCTTGTATGTAACATTGCTTAGTATACTTGTTAAATGTAGATTTTTATAGTTTAAACTAAATGGCTCTCCACTAATTTTTATTTGAACAAAGTGCAGAATCACTGTAGAAAAAGATAAAGGTAGGATTGCTAATATAGGAAAAAACCAAATACCATCAAGTATAAGGATACTGTACTAAAATCAGGTGTATTAAGTGAGAATGAATGAGAATGTATGTCTAAGTCTTGATATTCCTCATCATTTTTCCCTTTGGGTTTACAGAATGTTGGCAGCTAGAGTTACACTCTCCAGGCAGGAAAGTGGAAGAGACCTCTGTGGAATTCTTGTTTTTTTTCTTAGATGGAGTCTCACTAGATCACCCAGGCTGGAGTGCAGTAGCACGATCTCAGCTTACTGCATCATCCACCTCCCAGGTTGAAGCAATTATCGTTCCTCAGTCTCCCGAGTAGCTGGGATTACAGGCAGGCACCACCACACCCAGCTAATTTTTGTATTTTTAGTAGAGATGAGGTTTCACCATGTTGGCCAAGCTGGTCTCGAACTGCTAACCTCAGGTGATCCACCCACCTCGGCCTCCCAAAGTGCTGGGATTACAGGCATGAGCCACCGCGCCCAGCCCTCTCTGGAAATTTGAATAGCATAATGAGAAATACCTAAAAATAATGAGATGTTCATGTCCCCAGTGACAAAGCTCAGCCAGGTTACCCCCATGATAAACCCCATAGTTGACAAGGTTTACTTATGGATGCAGAATAGAATCTATAAATAATTGTGTTGGCATTTTGATCTCTCTCTTTTTTTTTACAGGAATATAACATAGTTAATATTTAAATATCTAAGATCTTGTCATTTAGAAAACCGCATATTCTCACTCATAGGTGGGAATTGAACAATGAGAACACATGGACACAGGAAGGGGAACATCACACTTCGGGGACTGTTGTGGGTTGGGGGGAGGGAGGAGGGATAGCATTGGGAGATATACCTAATGCTAGATGACGAGTTGGTGGGTGCAGCGCACCAGCATGGCACATGTATACATATGTAACTTACCTGCACATTGGGCACATGTACCATAAAACCTAAAGTATAATAATAATAATAATAATAATAATAATAATAATAAAAGAAAAAAAAGAAAAATGTCGTCCCAAAACTTTGGTATACATTTTGCTGATTTATAAACTCTATATATTACATGACATGGATAACAGGATCCCAGGATTTAACAGTTACTTCTCAATTATTTTTATAAAACTTAGTAGTATCGATATTTCTGGAAGCCTGTTCTACCAAGAAACATGAAAATAAATGAACATTTAGTAAATGTTAAAGAATACATTTTTCTCAAATATTTTCTCCCTCAATTCTCAAGACACTATTTTTGGACAATATAGTTTATTTAATTCTATATTATCTATTATATATATACATTCACTTTTATATTTTTATATCTCATGCTTCAAAAGATTAGTAGAGTGAAAAATATTAAAAATGCCACTTTGATCTTGATAGAAAATATGTGTTGTTCAAGAAAATAGCAAGTTTTCCCATTATAAAACAATGCAACAATTTTATAAAAAAGAAAAGCAAATGAAACAGTTTTAAATATTCAATGATTTATTCAGTGATGGTAACATATAAAAGACCCGCTTCCCACAAAATTGCATTTTTTTTCCATATTAAATGTAATATCCTACAGGGTCTTAATTTTAATTGATCATGCCATGTTTGTGTGATGAGTTTTCACAATCTTATTTTTATTTTATAGAAGTCTTGACATATGTATATTAGGCTTATTAAGTTTACCTAAATTATTCTTGGATGCCCAGTTTTTAATTTGGAATATACACGGAGTGAGTATTAATATAGCTAGACTTATACAAAAGAAACAAAATATCACTTTTGTATATAATCATGTCTATTTTTTTCAGTTAATGCCCACATGTTCACCAAAAATCTTAGGAATTCTCTGCATAATATTTGTTTCGCTAAACATATTTTTATTCACTCCTGGATATTAGAAGAACCAGCTTAAATACTTTACCTATTAATTTATATTTATTGTTTCAGAAAATGATTTAATGTGAGAACATATACTTCTAAGGATTTAGATCTAGATAACCTCGATAACCTCTACCAGTTCCTTACAGCTGCAGTTTCCCCACACATCTACTCCTCAGGAGAGAGGAATTTATTCTCTTCTTAAACTGTTATGGGAAAGCCACATCTGAACCATGAATATTTTTCTACTTAGTATTTCATATGTTCTTTTTTAAAATGCCTGATAAAATGAAAGGTGAGTAAGGCTAGATTATTCTCTCTCCAAAGAAAATTAGGAAATGATACATGTTCTTCATTCAAATTTTAACTCTCCTCAATTCTGAGGTCTCTGAGAGCAATTAATCTTGTATTTCACATTCATAAAATTATTGTTATGTCTTGTATAAATTTCACAGTCTACTTGACTCCTTCTCTTCTCCCCATGAGAAAAGAATGCCACATTTAAATCTTTAAGTTAATAATTGTTAATATAAAAATATATCTAATTTTCTGCTAATGTAGGAACAGCTCACATCTCACTCTGGAGCAACATATATGCTAACTTTGAGAAGGGGTAATATACAGCAAAATGGGTAATGCATAGCTTTTTAAAACCTCTCCTATGTGAATTAATTTTTTTACTATAAAAAGTCTACTCATGGTTGTACTGAAAAATATATCAATGCAAATTTATAATCACTTGTTATAAGGAAGTGTTTGAAATATGTAAAATTTTTAGTAGAAAAAATACAAAACTGAAAAAGCTTTTGTTAAAATGTTAGCTAAGTGTGTTTCTATGTCCTATAATGCTATAACTAACATTATATTTTCCTATTGTGTCCAACATTAAAAACTAAACTATTTTTATTCCCATTTTATAAATGAGGATGCTAAAGCCCATAGATCATCAATTAATTGCAAAAATGTCACCCAATTGTAACATATTCAATATAGTACTGGAAAGATTAATTTTCCATTCCAGAATTCAGTTGCAATTTCCTTTTCTTGAAAAATAAATTCACTTCTCTCTCTCACTGTGACAATCCTTAACTTGTTAGTCAGAGTGCTTATTGTCTATATTTAAAGGGAGAGAGATAGAAAAGCAAACATAAATATGCACATGTTATAACTAGGAATTCATATAAACTCAGTAATCTTTAATTTTAGAAAAAAGGACTACAGACGCAATCATTGTTATTTAATGGTAATAATTGAATTTTAATATAGATTAAGACATAGAAAAACATCATTTTAAAATAGAAAAATATAATTTTTTTTCTACCTTTGGGATTTTGCAGTTCATTCTGTTTCCCGCATCCACTTTCTAAAATAAATGTACCATGCTATTTGAAGGTGAGAAACCTTGACCCTGCCCTCTAAAAGCTCATAATTCCTGATGAGAGGGAAGGGAAATAGCCTAACTATGTCCTCAAATATGCCCTTTCTACCATCTAATTATCTTGAACATTCATGCATTTTTTTCCCCATCTCTCATTAATAATGTTTTCCTGTAAAACAAACACAGTATTTTAATATTGTTTACTCTCTTTTTATTGTTTATTAACACAGAAAAACTATTATATATATTATGCTAGGTTATACAAAATGAAATCATTTTAATGAAAAGGCTCAAATATTTCTAGTCCTTAACTTATAAACCTTAGTGGTTACTAGATAAACAGATTTAGGGTGGGATCTTAGTGCTTAGGAAATCTACAGATAAAATTAAGTTGTCTTTCTCCACAGCACCTCAGCACCATATAAAACCCAAAATATCCTTCACTGATGGCATATTTTGAATGCCAGCCATTAATCTAAGCAAAACAATGTCATTTTGATTAGTGCAATATGAAGTCGGAATATATTTCCAGGCAAGTGAATTCATTATATTATCAAAGGCCAACAAATAAGTATTCTAAGAAAGCTTAATTGAAGTCACCCAACACATGAAAATAAAAACACAATTAAGATACAGATAGTGCAGAAAAACTCATGATGAAAAATTGTGGAGGTGAATGCTATAAAACATAGGGATTTTCAAGGGCCTAATGCTAAATACTGTTAGTTTACATAGTCAAAATTGTTTTGGTGGTACCACCAAAATAATTTTGGTGGTAGTATATTTTCTAACACTATCTTTCTAACTATCTGTCTATCTATCTATCTATCTATCTATCTATCTATCTATCTATCTATCTATCTTCTATATCTATCTATCTATCTCAATCATCTATCATTTATCTACTTATCATCTCTCTCAAACTGAAAACGATGGAGAAATATATCTATGCATTTTATCCAGAAGAACTCCATGTCATAAATTTATTCTTCATGCTCGTGATCTTATGGTTCTAAAGAGTATCAAAATTTTGCATAACTAGGTAATGGTAAATGGCAGAAATTGGTGTTCTACAGGCAAAATCACTAGCAAAGAACTTATAGTAGAACAATGTTGGGTTTTTGACTCCTTACAAGGTGTTATGCCTGCTATGGGCACACATAAAATGACTTGGTAAGAATATTCTAGGGATGGGGCTTGTGTATTCTGATTCTAGGCACAATTCAAGGAAGCAGGGTTTTGCGTTGCATTGGATGGCATTAAGTGGCAAGGGTAGTTCTATGATTATCTTCACTCTTGTCTAGAAAGTGATGGTAATCGAGTGAAGCTAAAACGGCAGTTGTTAATCAAGAAACAGTCACGCATTTCAGGCAAGACAGAAGATTGTTCAGACATGCTTGTGGTTTGGACAATGAATTGTTTGTCTGTGTAGTCTTCTTTTTTTGTCTTGTTCCATCGTGGTCAGAGAATAACCTTGTCTGGTGGCGTTTTGTGAAATTGTTTCTATTCAACAGGATAAGATCTTTGTCTAGTTGGGAGGAGAGCTTGCAGCACAAATGGAGCCCTAGCTATTCATCAGCTTGTGGCTATCAGAGTCTGGTTTTCTATTCATCAGCTTGTGGCTATCAGAGTCTGGTTTTCTTTTCTCTTTCTCGCAGATTTTCTCAAATTTTATTCAAATCTCACTCTGCCATTGTCTTGCTCAAAACTTCACACAATAAATGGCATTAAATTGCTGATATCAAATCTACACACTGATGAGTCATTAATCTTTCTCAGAAGGAGTGCTCTTCTGAGGAGATTGTGACAAGCTTCTGAAAAGAAAAGATGGAAACATAACAATAACTATATCTTGTTTTAAACCATTAAACCTGTAATAGTTTGTTATGGCAGCAAAAGATAACTGATGCCATGGGCTTTGTACAGCACTTCAGAATTGCTTAACATTTTCATGTGATATGAGTGGTTGTTTGTTTTCTGTCAGGAGGAATATGGCTATGCAAAATGTGTTGGTCACTTCTTTTAAAATAGTTTGTGTATTTTTGGAGAACAAAAGCCATATTATACATATAACCTAAAACAAGGTATTCAACTTGGAAGAAACTCAGTTCATATTAATCAAGTGAATGAAAACAGAGAGGAATAAGATTAGTGGATATAGCCTATGTCTATTGTCTTTAAGACAACAGAAAGTGAAAAGATGTTTTGGGACTTCATTTTGGGGAACAGTAAAATTTGTTTGATGCATTCCTACTCTGAGTTCTTGGCTGGATCAACATAGTGAACCAGAAAAATTTAATGTCTAAATTTTGGTGACACTTATGTATGTATTATAAGTTGTTATAAGAAATGCAATATTGAAAATGTGTTTTCCTACTAATTTTAGCATAATTTACTGTAAGTGCCAACATTGACTAAGTATGTATATGTAGATGTATAGAGTGAAAGGAATTAGATATGTCTAAAATTCATAATGAATAAGTTAGTTAATGTTTAAGAAGAAACATTCAGTTTTATTGACAGAAAATATTTTAAGATGAGAAGAAAATCAAAGTGTACTGAGAATGACGAGAGACTGTGGTCAATGTTTTTTGATTAACACTGCAAAGAAAATTAGAGTCAAACATAAGATAATGCGCAGTGAAAAGATTCCTTGTTGCAAAATTCCAGATGGTCTGACAATTTAAAAAATATATACTAGTTTTGAGACACTTCTCCCTTTCTTCCTTTTGTATTCATTTCTAATGTGGAAAGAGCTACTTACTGCTCAAGGATTATGGGTAGCAACTATTGTTTTATTCTAACAACAGATATTATCTAATAAAATTCAGATTCAGTTCAAGAAATTACATTTTGAAATTCAATCTTTTCTCTATATTAGTACTATTGAAATAAGTTTTTTAAAAAACATTATTAGTCCATAAAATATATGCTGGTTTTATTGTTTTTTCTAACTCAAGGAACTAGACTATTCACTATCTAGGTTAATTTACATTGCGAACCTTCAAGTCCGTGTAATTATTCCACTCTTCAAAATTATATAAGCGCACATCTGATGTCTCTATAGGAACTGGCAATGTAGGTGTTGCCTTGATACTTTTATTTTCTTAGTGATATTTCCTCTAACACGTGGAAATGTTGTATAAGATGAAGGAATAACTTTGCTTTGCCCATTTCTCAAGGATAAATGGAAGACAATGCTAACACATGGGTTGGCATTTGAAATATACGTCAATTACCATAAAATTATTGTGTAATTTATAACATCCTTTCCAATAATGATCGAATAAGATAAAGCAGAATAATGATTAGGTAGGAATAAACTTAGTTTCAGTGTAGCCAAATGATTTTTTTCTTACAAAAATACATATGTGTTAATTTTTTCAAGAGCACTTGGGTTGACACCAGCCAAGTGTATTCTAGGTAAATTATTTTTTTTTGATTATATGGAAAATAAAAATATTTCATGAGGATGATCTACTTAATACCACTCTAGAACATGGGGTTAAAGTTATTTTTAGGTAGAGAGACTACAAAAGGTACTGGATCTCTAGTTAACCTGATCAATAGAAAGTTAATTCCTAGTACTTTCTGGTTCATTTTGTAAGTAGTTTTCACTACAGCTTCTAAAAGTATTTACTTACTTTGCTGTTCTATGTCAAAACCCAGTCTTTCTTCCCCATGAAATCTTAATAATAGAAGGAACTTTTCCATGAGACAGAGTTGGGCTTGACAAACAGCTCTGCATGACTAATTGTGAGAGCCTGGTAAATATCTTGTAAGTTTTATTTTGCTAGTTAGAATCTCAAAGTCATTGGCTAGCTAAATGTAGAATGAGAAATATACGTTAAGTGTTTAGCCAAGTATGTCTTTCATAGTAAGCACTTGATCAATGAAAGAGGCCACAGTTACTAGTACTGTGTCAGAATCAATTTCTTGGTTCACGATCAAGATAATCTGAATTTTTTTACATAGGTTCTTCTAAGGTGGTATTATCCTGAATTTCAACTCATGATCAATTTTTTGAGAAACCATTGATGTCACTTGCCTGCCATGCTTTGACAGTTTATTGAGTGTCTGCCATGTGCTAGATTGATTCAGATGAATTAATAAAGTATTATCCTTGTAAAATTGAAAAAAGACAGTTCCATTTGACAATATATTGTATTGTGTAATCAATAGTCTAAGATAAATTTATGGAATTAGAACATGCAATCAGTAACTAATAATAGCCTCTCTGATACCTCCAGCCTTCCTTCCCATAACTGTTCTGTTTCTCTGGTGCCTGGAAACCTTTGACTCTCTATCTCTTTGGTTCGTTATTTCTAGTTCCAAATATAAAAGTCTTACGGTCTACCACAAATTCCTAGTTATTAAATCCATCATAAAATAAGTATATTTCCATTTATCCTATTAATGCTCAGGGTATTTATACCTTATATAATTTTTATTTTAAAAAAGCAGTTTAGGCCGGTGGTGCAGTGACTTATGCCTGTAATCCTTGCACTTTGGAAGGCCAAGGTGGGAGGATGGCTTGAGCCCAGGAGTTTGAGACAAACCAGGGCAACATAGTGAGACCCTGTCCTTACAGAAGTGCCTCCCACATAGTAAGCTCTCACACATGTTAGCTGTTATTCAAAGATGACTTATTTGTAGGTTGGCTGTTTTTTCATTACTATAAGAGTGTCAGGTACAATATAAAGTTAAAGATAAGGTTATTAGTAAAACTGATAATTTTCTAAACAAAAGGCAAAAATCATGAAAAAATATTGGGTCAAATTAGGGCCTTTTAAACTGAGAAGATTCTGACAAGTACATGATGTACTGAACTTTTAGAGCAAGTTTTTCTAAGTAATAATGGTTTTCAACAAACTCTCCACTTATTGATGGTATCTATACAACTTTTGCAAGAAAAATGAAGTTAGATTTTTATGACATCATTTTGAGGTCAGATAGAGAATGGGAAGGTAGAAAATGTAATATGTGCTATTTGTGATATTTCACTAAAGAAGAATTATGGTTGACAGATGATGCTATGCCAAGGAACAAAAATGTAAGACAATTAAGGTAAACACATAAGTGTTATGTCTTAGCTGGAGGTTAAGTGGAGGTTAAGATTGGCTTAGAAAAGAATAGCTTTAGGTACAGTAGGAATTTGGGAACCAATCAAAAGTCATCATTTATGGCATTAGAAAATAAATAGCATGACAAATGAGTAAATCAAATAATAAAATACTAGAATATGCAAGAAGATATATATTTCTATATCTTCTAGTTTTATTCTTTTAAACTTAAATATATATTAAAAATTCCACACACTGTGGGGAAAAACAAAAACTAATGTATTCATTTGAACTAAAGATTTAAGGTGGCTATTTTATGTAGTTAAATCAAAATAAATCAATAAACCATTATTTTTATACAACCCCAACCCTCTTTGAATACCACTATTAATCTTGAATTAATTTTCTCTTACAATTGTTATAACAAGTAACAACATTATTGGTTTTTATATCCCAAATCCTATTTTTAAAAAATATAAAGGGCAATGAGAAATATATTCTCTACAAATCAATATTAAGGAAAGAGATTAAAGCCATATTTCATTTATACAACCAAATAACAAGATTGACTATTCCCTATGAGAGTGCAAACAAATCTTCTATAAAGAGTAACATAAAAATAGTAATTTTTGCTTCCTTGCATTCTATGGCCATAACTCCTTTTATTATATGTTTAATCACTAGTTTTTATTACTAAAAATTTCATACACACACTGTAAAGTCCAAATGCAATAGGACTATTAGCCTACAATGTATTCTGGACAATAAATGCATTTACCTAAGACTTCACCATTGCATAATATTCATCCTTCTCTCACCTCCTAAATATGCACTAGGTCCTATCTGCTATAAACTTATTTCTTTTGTGACTTTACCTTGACTTATTTCACTTATTAGTTTTGTGCCAGTAGACCTCAGTTACAGGCTCCAAGCCTTTATCTCCAGTCCAGTGAGAGAGCTAGAGGTTATTTCACTAGAAAATGTTATTGTAAGTTCATATTACATCTGTTCAAAATGAAGCTTATATTCTTCCTTCTACTGTAGCAGTCACACTTAGTTGAGACTACATTCAAGTTAAACGCCTTACTATATACATAGTACATTGCATTTTTTGGTTGTTTCCTGCTACTGTAGAAATATTTAAGGTACTTACTTTTGGAATATCAAGATTTTGTTCAGCTTCAGAGTCTTTTTCGGGGGGAGGGATTGGGGATAGAGTTTATGTCTTGCTTTTGATCACTTACTACTTTCCACTGCCTGATATTCATTTTCATCAGAAATGAGTCAATAGATGGTGTATTAGTCCGTTCTCATGCTGCTAATAAAGACATACTGGAGACTGGGTAATTTATAAAGGAAAAAGGTTTAATAGACTCACAATTCCATGTGGCTGGGGAGGCCTCACAGTCATGGCGGGAGACAAAGAATGAACAAAGTGATGTCTGACGTGGCGGCAGGCAAGAGAGCTTGTGCAAGGGAACTCCCACTTATAAAACCATCAGATCTCATGAGACTTATTCGCTACCACGAGAAGAGTATGGAGGAAACTGCCTTCATGATTCAATTATCTCCACCTGACCTTACCCTTGACATGTGGGGATTATTACAATTCAAGGTTTCAAGGTGAGATTTCGCTGGGCGGGGGGAGGTGGGGAGGGAAACAGCCAAATCATATCAGATGGGTGAGGTAGAGTAAGAAATATTGGAGTACAATACTGGTAAGCAGTTCAGGCAGATAATGCTTAGACTGGAATTTTTTTTTTTTTTTTTAAAGACTTAAAAGGGCATTTATTGTTTTTTTTTTTTTTTTTAAATGGAAATTATATTTATTATTTTCATTAATATTTTATCATAAAATTTGAAATAGCACAGCCTTAAGAGGTGACCTTTGGGACTATGCTTTTTTTTTTTTTTTTTCTTTTATTATTATTATTATTATTATCATTATTATACTTTAGGTTTTACGGTACATATGACTGGAATTTTTAATTACAAGCGTTAGAAGAGGACATGGTTATTTAGAAGATAGAAAAAGAGATTCACAGTACAGATACAAATTCATGGGAAGAAGAAAATGGAAGAGAGTAAGAAATATTAAGGAAAGTTCTAAATGTGTTCTAATAAGTAACACACATTAAAAATATTGGACCTGAAATTTAAACCTAGGTTTTCTTGAGTTCTAAATCCTTACCTTATCTATTTTAAAGCACTACCTCTCATCAACACAAGTGTGTCCAATGAATTAGGTAACAAATTCCCATAAGTTAAGACAAATTTAAAATTAGAATTCTAAAAGAGTTACATATAACCTGAACTTTGTTTATGCTTAAAGCCTTATTGCCATATCGCCAAATACAATGAGTTCTGAATCTTTCCATGTCCATATTATGAGTAAAATAAAATATTCAAAAGTATCAAATTTTATGCAAGCGAACATAAATATTAAATATTACCATATTTTAATTTGCTAAATCATCTGAAGTTCTCACATGTTCTATTACCATTTTTTGTAGTTATTATTCCTTATCTACTATTTGTTGAAAACTACTTTCTACAAACAAGAAAAGACAGTTCTTATGACAAAGATCATGAATCATCAAATTTTAAAGTGTTGACTTTTATTGCCATAGGATCCTAAGGGATAAATTATTCAGTACTAGATAGTTGCTAGTTTTAAATCACTCTATTATCTTCTCCTTGTAAAGAGGACTGAACCAATCCATCTTTTCATCTCAAAAGAATTTTGTGGCCCTTTTTACATAATGAAAGGCAACGCAAATTAATTATATTGGCCTCTTTTTCATAGCTTCATATGCTTATTACAGTACTCTGTACTGTACTTAATGCAGTACTTCAACAGTGTTAAGGTTAAAAAGGCCAAAATATGTCTCTCTCCACCAATGCATGCACAAAGTTTCATCAAAAGGGAGGAAGGAATCTGTTTTTCATTTTACGTAGATCTTTTTGTAATTCAATTAATCTGTGCAAGGATGTGAGAGAGGGTTCTACTTGAGGGAGACAGTCTCCAGACCCATCCAATAGGTAGATTTCCAGGAAAAGGCAAAAAGAAGGGCTTCTGGGGAGCTCTCAGAGAAAATGTTCAAAGCAAACTAGGATAATTGAGCTGTTCTATTTATAATCCCCTTAATTTTGCCTCTAAAAGCTACCTCATCTAGCATGGAAACCCACTTATGTATTTGGCATTGACTTATATCGGCATTCCTGAAGCTTGGGAGTCCTATAAAATATGAATTTCAATGAAAGAAATTAAACTCGAGCTCCACACAAAGGATAGATCATGTAATAATTAACGCATATTGCTGGCGAGGTTATGGTTGAAAAAATAATTCTAGGTGATTAGATGTTATTTATCTCTTTCATATGCCTCTTCTTTTGATTATGTGAAGACTCTTTTATATAGTTTAATAATATTAGCTGTTTTCATACCATTTTCATGAAAAAACTTTAATATTTGTAGGCATCCAGAAATAAATTTTGGCCTATTTTAGATCCTTGGCAATTAAATAAATTGTATGATAATTTTTTTCTTCTAGAATCTGAATTTCCTTTATGTTTCAATTGTTCTTCAAATTGTTTTCCTTTTAATATCATTAGACATTCGCCAATAGTATTTGAATCAAATTAACATTCAATACTTAGCCCTCAGTGAATACATACTTTTCATTTTCCAACCTTAACTCATATTACTAATATCAAAATATTCAGATGTTTCCCTGAATTCTCAATAATCACCTTATGTTTTAAATAGTCTTCTGAGATTGGAGACCATATAATTTACTTTCCTAGAAAGAGGCATGGCAAATGAGAAATGAAACAAGACAGTAATTAAGACAGACTTTCATTTTACTGTCATTGGCAGTTAAACGTGAGTTACAGTAGTACTTCATAACAAGCTGTTCCCTAGACAGTGAGATTGACATTTGTAAATAGCTTAAAGATAGTGAGTAGAGATTTTATGATTGGATGACTGATAAAATAGCAGTAAAACTTATCCTAATGATACCCTTATGCCCTCAATGTTATGCACTGTGGCACTACTTCTAATCCTGACTGTAAAAGGCCAGTGAAGTTTGTGTCATACTGAAAATGATTCAATGATACAGCACCTGAGTATACATACTGTAGTCTTCAGAACCACTTTATTTGTTCTTATTGTCCTATAAGTATCCAAGAATAAAAGGAGGCTCAACTATTATAATTATTTGCCTAAGCCTATTCTTTCTTGGCCTGGGGATTATTAGACAGAGAGGAGGGCAGAAGTAGAAGAGAGAGGGCCAGAATTCATAATTATGCACAACAAGGAGAAGGAACAAAAATGCCAGAGAATTTACCATAAGGGATAAAGTTATTTGAAGGGACAATTTAACTCACGAAATTGAAACAAGTTGCAGATTGATCCATTTAAAAAATACATATTGAGAGCCCACTGTGTGTCAGGTACTGTTTAGGTGCTGAAGGTACAGAACTAGTTGAACAAACTCTGCCTTCATGGTGTCTATCATCTAGTGCAGGAAGACAAGCACAGGCTTTATTGTCTACCCTACTTTGTTTTGTTATGAATTTTATTATTCATTGTTTTTGATTGAAAATCAGGTTTTTTTTTTCTCTAATTCCAAAGATACTGTTGTTTAAAAAATTTGTAAAAGACAATTAAATATAAAAGAGGAAATTGAAAGTACCTGTAAGGCATCACCTAGATTTAAATGCTATTAGTATCTCAATGTATTTTTTCAAATATTTGTGTAAGGAGGATATATCCAGTAGGTTAAAGTAAAATCAAATTCCATGTACAGTTGTTTTATCTTTTCCCTGTTTTTATTGAATATTATCTGATTCGTATTTTCTTATGTCACATACCTGCTAGAACCTAAAACTCTGTGAGGGCAAGTAAATTTGCTTATATTTTCATTGATGAACTCTTTGATCATCAATAGTATCGAGTACACATTGCACATTTAAAACATATTTGCCCAATAGGTAAAATACCTAAACTTTTTGAAAGCATAATTTTAATGACCATTGTTAAAGATTATATCAAGTTTTCACTCTCCAACAAAATTTGTTCTCTTGAAAAACAGGAAGATTTTCATACAAAAAAAAATCTTTTAAGGAGTATTCTGAAATAATCTAGCCCCTTCAAACTCAATGCAAGTTAAGCTTATCATTTTTAGGGGGTAATCTAAATTTCCAATTCTCTGACCATTATTGTCTCTCTTGGTGACAGTATTTCTCTAACAGGTAATAATATTTCTTAACAATTAAAATTAATTTTGGGGATAGAAATCAAACCAGTTTGTAGTGTATTATTAGGTTAGTATTAAAAAATGTCACCTCCAGTTCTACTCCTTAATTCCTAGACTCATGAAATCATATGATGAGAAGTGACAGTTATATAGAGTGATAGTTATATATGTGTCAAATAACAATAGGAAACTCTTTTCAAGGCTACAGTAAGAGTTGAAACAAGATTAGCAATTTGGCAAAAGATGGCACATGGCTAGGGTGAAAAACTGGTTCATGCAACACAACTGTGCATTCCAGACCTAATCGGGCCACAAATGAAATTTAATATTATACTAGAGTTTGGGCTTTTGAGAATATACAATGATACAATGAAGTGGATGAGATAGACCAGTAATGGAGGTGAAACGCAGGTTGTGTGGTTATTTGAGTTTCTACTGATAGTCATGTTATCTTCACTAGAGCCTAGCAGCAAAGTGATACCAACTTCTTAAAGGAAGAATAGTTATTTACTGGACTGAGATGTCTTTTAGCTTTGCATCAAAATCCAGAGACCTCTCATCCTAGTCTCCTGTTGAAATTTGCCTCTATAAAGTCCTTATATCTGCTGCAGAAATTTTAAATTCCATTGGCTTCTCTTGGTCATAATAGCCACTGTCAGAGACACTTAAATCATGAACTGTACCAGCTGAAGACTCTTCTATTTTGTGTCCCATGAAAATATAGCTGCTATTAGAGTTACCTTGGAAATATCATGGATGAGAATATTTAAGTGTATAAAGTGTGACTCCCAAATTTGAAGCAGCCTGCCAAATAATTTTCCTTCTTAATGGCGGGGGATGCAGGGGACAGAAAAGCATCTATTATTACCAAGTCATATTTTTCCTCCTGGAATACTGTACACCTCAATGAATTTTATTTTATACCATCCTCTGCCATACATCTCTGTTATTAAGTCATGTAAAGGTAAATGTTGCTTTCTTCTCTCCAGGTGTTCTCAGCAAAATGTCGTCAATACAAGCATACCTTGGAGATATTTCAGGTTTTGTTTCAGACTATCATAATAAAGCAAATATTGCCATAAAGTGAGATACACAAAATTTTTGGTTTCCCACTGCATATAAAAATTATGTTTACACTATACTGTAGTTTATAAAGTGTGTAGTAGCATTATGCCTAAAAATGTACACACCTTAATTTAAAATACTTTATTGCTAAGAAATGCTAATGATCATTTGAGCCATTACTGTGTCACAATTGTTTTGCTGGTGGAGGGTCTTACCTTCATGTTGATGACTGCTGACTGATGAGAGTGGTGGTTGCTGAAGGTTGGAGAAATCGTGGCAATTTCTTAAAATAAGACAACGGAAGTTTGCCACATCAATTGCCTCTTCATTTCACAAATAATTTCTCTGTAGCATGTGAAACTGTTTGATAGCATTTACCCACAGTACAACCTCTTTCAAAACTGGGAGTCAATCTTCTTAAACCCTGGTGATGTTTTATCAACTAAGTTTATTCTAAATCCTTTGTTGTCATTTTAACAATGTTCACAGCATCTTCACAAAGAGTAAATTCCATCTCAAGAAACCACTTTGCTCATCTATAAGAAGCAATTCCTCACCCACCAAAGTTTTATTATGTGTCCTAGTCTGTTTTCTGTTGCTTATAACAGAATACCTGAAACTGGGAAATTTATAAAGAAAAGGAATTTATTTCTTACAGTTATGGAGAACGAGAAGTACAAGTTTAAGAGGCCACCTCTGGGGAGGGCCTTCTTCCTGGTGGGGACTCTGCAGAGTCCTGAGGTAGCACAGAACATCACATGGTAAGGGGGATGACAGTGCTAGCTTAGGTCTGTCTTCCTCTTTTCATAAAGCCACCAGTTCTATACCCATTAATCCATTAAATCACAGGTATGTTAATTCATTCGTGATGGCAGAGCCCTCATAACCCAATCACCTTGGAAAGGTGCCACATCTGGGAATAAATTTCAACATGAGATTAGGAGAGGACAAATATTCCAGTCATAGTATGTGGCTCCATACCCCCGTAATTCATGCCTTTTCACATACAAATACATTCATTTCAACTCCAATGGCCCCAGAGTTTTAATTCATTACAGCACCAACTCAAAAGTCCAAAGTTCAAAGTCTCATCTGTGAGCCTGTGAAATCAAAGCAAGTTATATACTTTCAAGACACAATGGTAGTTCAGGCATATGACAGATATTTCCATTCTAAAAGGAAGGAATAGCCAAAAATATATTAAGAGCCACAGGATGTTCAGAGTGGTAAATGAGCATTGGCTTCAATTTAGTCTCCAACTGCAATATCCCCTAGCAAGAGAGTCTGCCTGTCCTTGGAAGCTTTGAAACCAGACATTGACTTCTCTTTTCTAGCAGTGAAAGTCCTAGGTGGGCCAGGCACAGTGGCTCATGCCTGTAATCCCAGCACTTTGGGAGGCTGAGGTGGGGTGGATCACCTGAGGTCAGTAGTTCAAGATCAGCCGGTCCAAGATGGCAAAATCCCATCTCTATTAAAAATACAAAAATTAACTAGGTGTGGTGGCCGACACCTTTAATTCCAGCCACTTGGGAGGCTGAGACAGGATAATCACTTGAACCTGGGAGGCAGAGGTTGCAGTGAGCAGAGATTTGGGAGGCTGAGACAGGAGAATCACTTGAACCTCAGAGGCGGAGTTTGCAGTGAGCAGAGACGCAGTGAGCAGAGATTGTGCCATTGCACTCCAGTCTGGGCAACAGAGACTCTGTCCCCCCCAAAAAAAAAAAAAAAGTCCTAGGTGACATCTATTTCCAACAGAAGGCTGTTTCACCTACACTGAAACTCTGTTGTTCGGTGTAGCCACCTTCATTATCTTAGCGAGGTCTTCTAGATAATGTTCTTCAGCTTCTACGTCAGCACTTGCTACTTCACCTTGCACTTTTATGTTACGGAGATGGCTTCTTTCCTTTAACCTCGTGAACTAACCTCTGCTAGTTTCAAATTTTTCTTCTGCAGCTTCCCCAATTCTCTCAGCATTCACAGGATTGAAGAGAGTTAGGGCCTTGCTTGGATTAGGCTTTGGCTTAAGGGAATGTTGCTGCTGGTTTGATCTTTTATCCAGACCACTAAAACTTTCTCCGTATCAGCGAAAAGACTATTTTGCTTTCTTATTATTCAGGTGTTCACTGCAGTAGCACTTTTAATTTTCTTCAAGAACTTGTCCTTTGCATTCAGAACTTGACTAACTGTGAAGCAACCGGCCTAACTCTTGGCCTATCTTGGCTTTTAACGTGCCTTCCTCACTAAGCTTAATCATTTCTAGCTTTTGAGAAAGTGAGAATCAACTTGTGACTCTTCCTCCAACTTGAATGTGTAGAGGCCCCTGTAGGTTATTAGTTGTCCTAATCTCAGTGTTGACATGTCTTAGGAAATAGGGAGAAATGAGAGAAAGAGACAGGAAACGGGCCTTTTGGTGAAGCAGTCAGAACACACACATTTATTGATTATGTTTACAGCTTTATATGGGTGTGGTTTGTGGTGCTTCAAAACAATTACAGTAGTAGCATCAAAGATCATTGATCATAGATCACAATAGCAAACATAATAAAAATGAAAATGTCTGAAATACTGCTAGAATTACAAAATGTGACACAGATATGCAAATTAAGCACATTCTGTTGGAAAAAAATGATGCCAATAGATTTGCTCAAATCTTTATTTTGTAAAAAACACAGTATCTGCAAAGCACAAAAAAAGAAAGTGCAATACAATAAAGTCTGCCTGTATAGTCGCCTAGTATGACGTCCTTTGAGGCAATCAAAGTTGCTGTGGCATGGAGTCAGAGTTGAGATATTCCAAAACAGATGGCAAGAATTTGTTTTTTTCACCAGGCAAAAGGAACTACTTCTGCTAGTCCTTATATATCAGATGCTAGAAAAATGCATTTGAAAGGTAAAATGCATTGCAGATATTATTAACTGTAAACTTTTTTACAGCAAGGACACTAAAACTGCCACAGAAAGTTCCTATCAGAGTCTCTACTTGATTAAATTTAAGTCAACACTTGTAATATCTACAAGTCTTATAATTGTTAAGATGGAAAATTGAACCGAAATTTAATGAAGTATATCATACAGAAGTATGCTAAGTTTTTGATGCTAGCATTAATCTCTGTAGTTTCTCCAAGAAGGTAGTGCATTTCATTTTCCAATTTGGTAGTAATTAAGATTTACAGCATTTCTAACTTACTGTAATCACCCTAGTTCCTTAAATATGGAATGAAATAGGATTAAAGAAGGAAAGTATTCCTGGAAACTCAGGGGAAATAATGAACATTTTGTCTCTGTTTCTAGTGTGAAATAATTCACCTTCGACAAACTCTTCTCACTCTGAGCATGTCCTTTTCAATTTTCAAATTCCCAAAAGAAGATAATCCCATTGATCCAGGTTTGGTCAGTTTTCTCTGCTTGGATCGATTAGCCACAGCCGAGGGGCAAGAGGAATAGGAATGATAAATATCAGATAAGGGTCATTGTGAGTCCTCAGCCAACCAAATTTAAATTTAAAATTGTAGTTAACTCACTACACTAAAGAAAATAAAGGCTTTCAGCCTCTAGGTGCATTTTAGCTAAGAAAGTTAAAGCTCTTTCTGAAACAGGGCATTGCATTTTACATGAATGGAAAAGTAGTACACACAAAAAACACAATTATCCTTTCCATTAAAATTCACCAGATTTTAGACACCATGGCAAAGTTTTTGAAAATTTGTATTCCAGACTTAGGTCACTTTTTTGATCTGGTTCCTAAACCTACCAGCACTCTTCCCTTTCCCTACGTGACATCACTTAGCCTTCCGTACACCAGGTTCTCAACTAAAAATAAAAATAATAATAGCATCTACCTCCCAGAGTTGTGAAGAATAAAATCAGTTAATTTTGGAATGTGTTTATGTATTTTGACTGACTCATAGTAAGCACTACATAAATGTTTATTCAGTAGATACATGAAGCCACACTTACTATAAGAAAAGTGAAATATTCAGCTAAATGACTTGAAAGGAATCATGTAAGATCTCCATTCACCAAAACCATATGTGCATATAGAGACATTCTTTTAATGCCCTAACACTTTAGAGTATGGATCGAAAAAACTAAAAAGCTACAATCAAAATATAATGTAAGTAAAAAGTTCAAAAGAAAATATGAAAACAGTTGAATAAATTGCTAAATGGCAAGATAGGCTCCTTTAAGCAAAGACTATTGTATGTTTAATTAATTGACATGCAAAAATAATAACTGAGGAAGGATTTAGGGGGTCTTAAATAAATGGCAGTATTTTGCTAAGGAGACTGCACAACTTACCTTGTCCCCCAATCTCTCTTCACGATCTTTCCACTTGTAAAGAGCACAGGTATTTTTCTGCTCTCTGCCATGCAGGAACAAGTGCCTCTGATCTTTCATAGGTGGGGAAATATATCTGATCCATCTTGTCTATGTTTACATTGATTCTGACATCAAGCTGGGGAAAGGTGTGTTGTTTATTTCTCACACATAAAAACAAGAGGGAAAAGATCTTTCCTCCTCCCCGACAAGATAAATGACCAAACAAAACCACTCTGCCCATGCTCATGCAATCCCAGGTTCACTCCTGAGACGCTGCCCTCAGCAAGTGATGCAGCAATACTGCTAAAGAAGAGTAGAAACATGGCAGTGGTGGTGACCACCCAGTATGGGGTGTGTCTGAAAGCTGGTAAAAGTGTCCGCTGCTTGCAGTGATGCAGTTTTGAGGGTAGCCAGCCGCCTAGCCCATTTGGGTTCATGTCCTTCTGGATTTGACTGCTCAGCTTTGACATGTTCTCATTCTTTTGTTTTCAGTCTCTCCTTGCAGTGATGTTGAGTTTTAAATCACTTTCTGCTCACACAATAAGGCTAAACCCAACTGGTTTATGAAGAAAATAGGGTAATTTCAAAAAATGTAACTATAGTGTATGGTAGGCAGTATAATAGAGGATATTTACCAATTGGTAATTATTTGTGAAATTTCTATTAAAGCAGTTAATCACAGAGAACAAAAGAAATTTAGAAATTAGTGGGAATTTTGACCTAATTATCTCTACACTGAAATTAATCTCAAGAAAGCAATAAAACTAGATAAGTAAATTCAATAAAAGTACCCTTTAACCAAATTTACTTCTATATATTTTAATGAATTTAGTCATAGAAGTTGGTGACAATTGCTACACTTGTACCTACAGGCCCTTTATTTATAACAATTTAACTGGGAAAAATATAAAAGGAAATATATCAGGAAAGTATAATTTTACATTGTTTAACTTAATACGCAGTTAGCATTTTGACAATTGAGAAGAATATTATTTAGTGTCTGAATGATATGGCTCTGTTCAATGTCACCTTCAGTATTTGTGAATAAATACCTTATAATACATCTAGAACTTGTTATTTTCACTTATTTTCCACATTTGTACCTTGTTAGATTTCTATCACCCTCAACTAATGCAACAGAATATCAGGAAGAGGCATTTCCAAACTCACAATAAATTTTTCAAACGAAATTGAAATGGTTGCTTGTTTAATTCATAACTATGAAATATGAGGTGAAGTTTCAAAGGCAGTGGTAAACTTAATGCAAGGAAAATATGAGGACTCCTCCAAGTTTTGACTTTGAAAATGTTTAAGTAATGCAAAATATTAAATGATTCACAAACAGTACCTTAACTTTCTTGTACCACTCATCAGTAGTGCTATTTAGGGCATGCTGTATTTATTAAAAATACATATATACTGAAGTTTAGCATTTCATTAGTTTTCTATCCAATGAATATATACCGAATTTAAACTAGAGTATTTTAAACATTGGATAATAAAGAAATGACCATTTATTAATACAGATAAAACATGTAATTGTAGTATGTACAAAACTTCCATATGTAAGAAAAGTCAAAATTGTAATCAGAGATAAGACAAATAGCATATCCAGAACCTTTCTCTCCCCCAGAAGAATGGAAGGAAGGAAGGAAAGAAGGAAGGAAGGAAGGGAGGAAGGAAGGAAGGAAGGGAGGAAGGAAGGAAGGAAGGAAAGAAGGAAAGAAGGAAGAAAGGAAGAAAGAGCAAAAAGCTTAGACAGTTTCTGACAATATTCACTTCAGTCTGAGAGAACAAATAACCTCCTCTCCCCAGTGTACCCATTTAGAGATACAGATGGCAAGTAATACTCCAGATATGCTTTCCTCTTGATTTTGCCTTCCACAATCAATCTGATCAGTGGTGACGGGTACATTGGGGCAGGTTGTACTCCAAACAAAGGTGCCTAACTAGCTTGACGGAATAATTGAAATCCACACTGTATTCTACTTGCCAAGTCAGGAACCCTAACTGTGGGCTGTGTTAGTGTGGAGAGGTGGGCTTTCTGGAATCATACCTTTCTAGAATAACACCAGAGCAGTGGTGCTCCTGCGCTTTTCCACAGGCACACTGACCAGCAGTTTTGATATTGTCCATTGGATTATTATAAAGGAAAGAATAAATGTGTAGCTCAATCATTTATCCCAGGCTAATTCATTAGTTAGGAATGTACTTTTTGAGCAATTGAGTCACAAATAAGTAGAAGTTCTGCTGTGCATAGGCAAGCAGAAAATATGGGTACTTTGATGGGTTCAATTTTTCATTCCTCTACCTCCAGAAATTCATGCTAATGTTCTGGGGTAATATCTAATAAGACTACAGTAAGTATACTGCTTGGTACAATTTTGTTCTGTGCACCTCAAACCTGACTTAGCCATATCAAGTCCCCTCCCTTAAGTTTCATATCCTCCTCTGTACAATACCATTAGTCCTCACAGCCATATGGGAAAAGAGAGAGGCATGATCCTTTGTTCTGAAAACCTTCTAATCCTGTCTTATAAGAGCTGCTCCTGTAAATCACTAACCAAAGCGCCTTTCATGGAGCATTTGGTCTTTTCTTCCCACAAATGGAACTTCTCGTTACCCTCCTTCCCTCCCCCAAAATACCTGCAGAGCGAATGCCCCCTGGTCCAAGATCAGCTTCTCAGGAAGGCCTTTCTTGAACATCCTTTCTAAAATTCCATTGCCTCAAAAACTCCCTATCCCACCCTGCTGCTTATTTTTCTTCTTACCACTTATCTTCTAAGGAACAAAATCATGTATTTGTTTACCTTTTTTATTCTCTGTGTCTCCCACTAGACTTGTTTACTACTGAAGCCTGAGGCATGGAAAAGTGCCTGGTATGAGAGGCACTCTAAGTATTTGCTAAATAAATAAATAAATAAATAAATAAATTGTGAACTCTCAACATTTGATGATCCTCAGAATTCATTCACATGCATTAAAAGAAACTGAGTTTTCCTAGATAATTTAGGCTGCATGCTAAAATACTACTTCTTTTTACAGCTTTGTTTAAATTAGCACTATTAATAAGTAGAAGCATGAAGGCATATTTAACAAAAGTATTTCAATTACCCAGGAAGAAAAGGAAAACACAGCTGGACATACAGAACTAGCCTACCTTTAGAGCTAGCAAATGATAGTGTGTAGTATGGCTTGCTTGTTTTCAGGCCTTAGTATGGCTTGCCTGTTTTCAGGCCTTATCATTAAAAAAAAAAGTATCCCCATGTGTCAGGACAGGTGTGGTGACTCATGCTGCTAATCCCAGCACTTTAGGAGGCCACAGAGGGAAGATTTTTCGAGGTCAGGAGTTCAAGACCAGCCTGGGTAACATAGATCCTGTCTCAACCAAAAAATTAAAAATTAGCCGGACATGGTGTCATGTGCCTATAGTTCCACCTACTCAAGAGGCTGAGATGGGAGGATTGCTTGAGCCCAAAAGTTTGAGGTTATGGTGAGCTATAGTTGCACCACTGCACTCCAGCCTAGGTGGCAGAGCAAGACCATATCTCAATCAATCAATTGTGTGTATCATAAATTTTAAGTTAGCACTGATAATATTAGTGCTGTTGATACTAGAATTATTTTTTCTCAATCAATTATTTTATGAATTCTATTAGACCAACTTCTGGATGTGCTTCATTGTGATGTGGAAAAATTTGTTTATAAATCCCTCTACCCTGTTAAATTGAGTGCTTTGAGGTAAGTGTTAATGGTGTATACTCACCTGCCTAGCTCTATACCCTTTAGCAAGGCTCTATGTTTGTTAGAGTGTAATATGATGAGCATAGTTTTAGTAAGAAAGAAGTATGCATATGTATCTCTAAGTTCTTCTTACCTACATACTCTATATATCTATGTATCTATGTATCTATGTATCTATCTATCTATCTATAGCTGTAATTTTATCTATCTATAGATAGCTGTATTTTTTTTATATTAACATACAAAAGTGGAAAAATATGTCCCCATTTCTCACTTTAGGACGCGTAAAAAGAGAAGGAGTGATTATTAACTTTATATACCTTAAAATTGCTTGACATACTTCTGATGAGATTATTTTTACCGAAAAATTATGTCTCCTGAGTTGAGAGATTAGAAGCATCTTTTAAACTGATTACTGCTTAGATAAATTTAGGTTAGAGTTTACAATTTTCACAGAGGAGAGAAAGCAGTTCTGTGTTAATCTTTTCAGAGCACAGAAATCTTTGAAGATTCAGCCAATATTTTAACCACTAACACGCCAAACATTATCTGAAGTATAATAAGGCTAGAAACTTTGGATGCTCTTCAGCCAAGAGTCTATTATGTCTATATCTTGTAATAGTTGTTACTTGTGTATTCATAGACTTCTATAACTACATATACATATCTATATTTATCTGTCACTAAAATGCCTTTATTAATGATTGTTAGTAACTTTCAAGGTAGAAATAGCCAAATGACCAGAAACTAAAACATATTTTTTTTCTCGAATACACTCCATGACCCTTGAAAGGCTGTTACTCAAGCAATGTGCTACCATCAACTCTAGACCATGGCACTGACCTTATAAATCTTTAGCTGAAAAACATATCTCTCATGTGAGAGTGCTAGGATGTAAGGTCTGCTATTATTTTTATCTAGTTATACATAGCCTGTCACATCTTCATTGCATTTTAGGCGTTCTTAATGCATATATTCATTTGCAACTATAAAGTTTAGAAGAAAAGACTGGCAATTCTCTTCTACCTCAACCCATTGTAAGAATGAAAATCTAGGAAGTTTAACAAACTGATGCTATCATCCCTGTGTTCCTGGGGGCAATTGCAGCTCACACATGTAATTGTGTAGGATAGGCAATGAGAGCTAGCTACTAGAAATTGAGGTTCTGTTTTGTGATTTTTCTAGTTGAAATTATATGATCTTTAAGGATGGGAAAGTTTGAAAAAATGGCCCATATATTCCTGGTGAAATTAATCAATACCTAATTATTTAGAAGCTGTAAATGCTATCTTTGGCTGACATGCTGACAAAAGGTGTTTTCTTCTGTCAATAAAGGCCAACAAATCAGAAATCTACCGTAAAGGAGGTTATTACAGGGCACAAAAGTCTTAGCCTCATTCTCGGACTTAGCTATTTCATCAATTTAATAGTATTCCTGTCCCTTTAATAAGAAAAAAAAAAAGAGCTTGACCCTTACAAATATAACTGGAAAACAGTGATACCTGAAACCACAGAAAATACAATACCCTAAAAATAACTTCAGTATTCAGTACATTAGCAAATCACCTCCTGAGATATCGAAAAAATAAATATCACCTATTACCCCTAAGAATATATTTAAAATGTCATGCATTGGTCTGCTTTGATATTTAAGTGTTTGTTTTTAATCTGAAAATCAGCTTTCATTGCTTATAGTGGATACTGATGAATCTCCTTCACACCCGAGGTGTAGTTCTTCAGTTGGCTGCTGATGGCTCAGAGCTGAATCTTTCAGACTAAGAAAACCATCTCACTCAATGCTAAATTCTCTCTCTAAGAATAGTTCCTCCAATGGCTGTTTGCTACAAGGATATATAGGTTTTTCCCATCCCCTTTGCCTTACGGACAGCGCTGAAGGGCCATTTGGGTTCCAGAACTCACTGTGGAATCACCCGCTGTGGAATCCTTTGTTGTGAGTGCATCAGAGATTCACAGATGAACTCCTCCCTCTACCGAATCCTATTGTCTTTATTTCTCTTTATTTTATTGTTATTATTTTTTGAGACAGAGTCTCGCTCTGTCACCCAGACTGGAGTGCGATGGTGCGATCTTGTCTCACTGCAACCTCCACTTCCTGGGTTCAAGCGATTCTCCTGCCTCAGCCTCCTGAGTAGCTAGGATTATAGGTGCCCAGTACCACGCCTGGCTAATTTTTGTATTTATTTCCCTTTAAGTTTTAATTTTAGGGTTCTTACCAATTAACCTCTTCCATGAAAGTGTTTTATTCAGAGCTTTTCTATGACATCAGATCTAAGATACTGAGGAAGCAAAAACCATGTACTTAGATTTTAAATTATATCCTACAGTTTTTTTGTGATAAAATTACAGCACTGAATAGCACTCTTCCTCATACTTATCTTCCTCACCATTTTCTTTTGTTATGCCTTAAACCATACACACTTTTATACTTAAATGTAAACTTAGACACTTTGCCTTAAATTTAGATTTCTTCATAATAGTGAAGAACAAACCATTAATAATTAGCCTGTCATAAACGTTTACTGCTTCTAAAGTCACTGAGTTTGTATTTTTTACCATGACTAGGAATTAATCTTTAGAGACTTAGTTGAATTCAAGTTCTACTTGGAAAGATCTCTGGTAAATATAGGCTCACATTTTATCTATATAGTGACCAACTGTCCAACTATCTTTCTATTTTTATACATCTGAGCATTAAATAAATATTTGTGTTGAGTTGCTTTTATAATAAAACTGTTGTGAAGACACCATTATACCATATATTACTTCAAATCTTTTCTTTCTTATATCTTTTATAATACTTTTCATACTCCACTAGTTTTTATACTCCAAACAAACAAAATTACATTTATACCACTAGAAATTATATGGAAGCTTGCAAGTACAATTAAACATTGTTTACATATCTCACAGTAAAACTAGTTCATTAAACTCCTAAATTATAAACGTTGTCAGCCTATGAATAACCAGATAAAAGAATATAATTCTAACATCATCTTTAAAACATCTTTCATGGCAAACAGAATACACAAGCTGAAAAAAATGCATAAAACATAAACACATTGTAACAAACAACTATAAAGAAAATACCTGGCCGGGCACAGTGGCTCACGCCTGTAATCCCAGCACTTTGGGAGGCCGAGGGCAGATCATGAGGCCAGGAGTTTGAGACCAGCCTGGCCAACATGGTGAAACCCCATCTCTACTAAAAATCCAAAAAAAAAAAAAAAAAAAATAGCTGAGCGTGGTGGCGTGTGTCTGTAGTTCCAGCTACTGGGAAGGCTGAGGCAGAAGAATCACTTGAACACGGGAGGTGGAGGTTGCAGTGAGCCGTGATTGCATGACTGCACTCCAGCCTGGGTGACAGAGTGAGCATCTCAAAAAAAAAAAAAAAAAAAGAAAAGAAAAGGAAAAAGAAAATACCTGCCTAAGCTACAATGTCAAGAAGTAGAACAATCTGAGAGTCTCAGAAGCACCTGTTGGTGTCCCTATCTGATTTTGCAACCCTCCCTTCATCCTAAAAGAGACCAGTATCTTTTCTTTCCTATTTAATTTTACTTCTACAAAGATGATTGGTTAATAATGTCTTATATACCTCCCAAACCACCATGTTGTTTAATTTAATTACCTTGAAGATTCTGATTTTTTTAAATTCAACTGTTCATTGGACATTGGCATTTTGATGACCTCCTGAAACTAAAACTCAGTATGGTCCAACATAAGCTTTTACATTCTACCCAGTAAAGACCACCCTCTTATATTTTATTGATACATCTTGTCTTTTCATTGATAGCATCAACTCCCACATTTCAAATTCTGAAGCCTGAATTTCTCCCTCTCCCTGATATATCTCTGTATAAGTTAAAGTTAAATCCTATTCTGCTTTCTTCTAAAATATTTTTAATAGTCTGTCTTTTTTTGTGTGTGTGCATAGGACTACCTGATAAAGGACTTCCTTATGTCTACTGGACTGTTGCATTTGCCACTCACTTCCTCTCCCTGCTCTAACCCAAGCACTTTAGTCTCTTCCATTCCTGGACTTAACAGTCATTCTATGAATCACAATTCTAATAATGTTTTCTCTCTTTAAATCTTTACTGCCTCCCTTTCACTTGATAGATAATGTCCCAGACTTTCATTTTTCGTACAAATCAACTCATCGGCTTGCCCAGTCTGGCCTCTCTCTCCTCATTTCCTGACATTCCCCTCCCCCCGACTTTACACTATAACATTACCAATGGTATTACACTGTATTTCTTTGGGCAAACCATAGTGTTTGCTGACAACACTTACCTTTTCTCTTCACTCTCCCATACTCCCTTCCCACACATAGTCACATTTCTAGAAACTTTATTATTCACCAGGAAAGACTATCTCCCCATGGGACAGCCTTCATCCTGGAAGACTCCCCTCCATGCTATCTTTGTATCTTGGATACATACTTCTATTTTTGCATGTATCACAGTGTCATAACATATTGTAATGCATTTCAGTGACATGTTTGTCACTCCTAACAGCTGTGAACTTGAAATTAGGAGAAAATGTTATGTATCTCTATATTTTCAGAGGTAACCATAATTCCTGGTGCACAGAAGATGCTCTTTCAATTCTTGTTCAATTGAATCTTTTCTTAAACTCTGTTTTCATGTCCTATTAATTCACATTTTATAACACAGCATGAGTGTTTTCCTGAGCTTCATTTCTGCATTCTTTCACTGTTTTATTGAAAATCCTGAAGGGGGCCTTTACAAGGTTGCAAGTGCTCAGGACTAACAGCTCAAACAACTACTAAATGACCTATAGTCAAACCATGTACTTTTATATGACTAGAAGGATTTAGGCCTATATTTATAAACACACTTTATTTTCATATTGTCTATTATACATAAGCCATTATGGAAACAACGGTTCTTTTTATCAGCTTTAAAATGTGTCTGGAGAATATTAACCACAGGTTTTCTCTAAGAGGTAAATATATATGGTCTATACAGATCATTAACATTTGCAAAATTGAGACGGTAAAGTCACATTTCCTTTGAACTTTCTCTGTTTTTTTGTCTAATTTATTTCCACAAATTACTCTTAGAAATGAGATATTTTAAACAGAAAATTTGAGACACGATTTTCTTTGTATCTTAATTCTATCTTTTTTTCCTGAAGTGAAAGAAAAACAAAACCTCTTATTTTTCTATATGCTGAAGAAAGATAAGGAGTAATGTTTATTTGTGTTTCTGCACTAAATTATTCTGACATGGAGATCTTTTCTTCTTCAAGGTGAGTATTTTTCTTTTTTGTGAACTGTCATGCATACTGCGGCTTTCTACTTAACTCCTTTCTTTAGATTTGATTGCATAAAACCACTATTTTATTGTGGATATTATGATCAAGCCTTGCTAATTGGTAAATTGTTTTTACTAGTTTAGTAAAATTATGAAAATAATAAACCTCATGGGAAGAGAATAAAACAGACTTTCAAAATCTTTTCTTGGTGTTCCGTTTTTCTTTAAAATACAGCATTAATATTGTATGGCAGTAAACTGTGTTATTCTAGTGCTGGTTTACTGCTGTAGTATTGGTAAGTATGTAAGAATTTCATATTCAATAGTGTTAAAAAGATTTCAATTTGTAGCTCGTCTTTGGCTTATATTTAATGGTACTCTATGTTGTAAAGGGAGGAGACACAGAGTAATAAATAGGCTCCTTACCACATTTCGTGAATTCGTATTTACCTAGGGGGAGAATTTAGGCAAATATGTAGGACAAACAACAATACCTTTGCTCATGTTTAAGACGATGCATGAATGTTATGGGAGCTGAAGTTGTGAGAGAACAGTAGCCTTTTCTTCACTTTTGTTTCTTTCATCATATTTTATAGCAGTTTATATATTTAGATTACAGTGTTGGAATATATGTAGCTGTTTCTTGGTGTCAATTTTGTAAAATTGACTGTCTATATCCCTCCCTCTCTCCCTTCCTCCATTTAACCTTTTCTTCCCTCCCTTATATTTATTGATTAATTATATTTATTTTTCCTAGAAAATATGGCTAAATATCTATAAATTCAGAGATAGCTGAATATATGTTTATAACTTGAGATATTCTCAAACTATAAAACAGAAATGCTTACCAAAGATGTGGATAACAAGCATGCCATTCTTTTTTACTGTATTTCTGTAAATATATGGTTGCTGAATAATTTCTTATGGCATACCACATTATTAAGTGTATTCACAATGTTGTACAACCATTATGACTATCCATTTCTAGAACTTTTTTATCATCCCAAACAGAAACTCCATACCCATTAAATTATAACTATTTTCCCTTCACCTTAGCCCTTATCCACCACCATTTCACTTATGTCCCTATTAGTCTATTTTATATATCTCATAAGTGGAATCACACAATATTTGTCCTTTTTTGTTTTGCTAACTTCAATTAATATAATTTTCTCTAAGTTCATCCATGTTGTAGTATGTGTTAGAATGTCCTTTCTTTCTAGGGCTGGTAATATTATATTTTATGTATAGAGCACATTTTGTTTACTGATTCATCTGTTGATGGACATTTGGTTTGTTTCCACCTTTTCCAGAGTCTCACCCAAGCTTTTTTTCCATGCTTTGGATAGTCTATTTTTGTCTCCACGTGGAATCTCTTGCCCAAGGGTCTTAAGTTTTTAATCCCCTTATATCTTTAACAAGCAGTTTCTTCCTGATTTTCCTCCTGCATTTTGAGTTATGTGAGCCAAAGATGAGCAAGTCAGTCCTTCAGGTGACTCTCAGGAGAGTTATAGCAGATACACACAATAATTTGCAAAGTCAGCTCTGTTCCCTCCAGTTTGAGGGAGAGAACCGGGGATCCTCGGCTACTGTCATTCAAGACCAAGACCAACATGTAACTAGAATGAAGGCAAGTAAAATACCACAACACTTTTCTACCATTTTAAAGATTTTTGTTTTTCTTGAGGTATTCTCGTGGTTGCTATGAACCTTTGATTGTTTTCCAGAGCTCTGACAATGTTGGCTCAGACAGCCTGTGACATTTTTATTGTTGTGTCTTTCTGTAGTCGAGTAAGACCTTAAACTTCCTATTCTGCCATTTTGTTCCATGCTTCATATTTTTTCAGCATTGTAACTTATCTGGAAACGGCTTCTCCATTCCACACACTTCCCAAAGCTGCATATAAAAATCAGGACTTTTCTCCCTGAACATATAATAGTTCCATTTTTCAATAATTTTTGATTTCCCCAATTCTTTCAACTATTAGTGACCCTTCATCTAGAATGTTTCTCAAATCGAATGTTGTTTTTTAAAAAGTAAGTCCTTCAATATTTTACCATTTTGCATTATCATAAATTACTCTCATATTTTCATTTTAAATATAGTTAATATTTGCAAACAAAAAATTAAATTATATTTCCTTAGTGGAGTAAGCATACAAGTATTATATTTCAAACATAAATAAAATAGATAAAAGAAGCTATGAAAATGACAAGCAGATACTAAATTTTATATTGACATGAAAGAGTCTTGGAATTTCTAAAGAAGTCTTGAAAAAAATGTTTGGAGTACTTAAACCTATCCAATTTTAAAACTTACTACTTACAGCTACAGTGATGGTGTGGTGGTGGTATTAGGATAGGCTTATAGATCAATAGAATACATTTGAAGTTTCAGAAATATACTCATCTAGTTATGGTGAATTTTTTTTTCTTTTTAGATAGAGTTTCATTCTTATTGCCCAGGTGGGAGTGCAATGGTGCGATCTTGGCTCACTGCAACCTCCACCTCCTGGGCTCAAGTGATTCTCCTGCCTCAGCCTCCTGAGTAGCTGGGATTACAGGCACCTGCCACCATGCCCAGCTAATTTTTTTTTGTATTTTTAGTAGAGATGGGTTTTCACTATGTTGGCCAGGCTGGTCTCGAACTCCTGACTTCAGGTGATCTGCCTGCCTCAGCCTCCCAAAGTGCTGGGATTACAGGCGTTGAGCCACCGCGCCCAGCCAGTTATGGTGAATTTTTTTAAACAAGATTGCTGCCACAATTCAATGGGGAAAAAACTTTTTATATCAAATGATGCTCAGATAACTGAATAGCCACGTGCCAAAGCATGAAATTGGAACCTTCCCTTACACCGTCTATATACATTTGCTCAAAATGGATTATAAGCCTAAATTTAAGAGCTAAAGCTATGGAACACTCAGAAGAAAATACAAGAGCAACTCTTTGTGACCTTAGGTTAGGCAATAGTTTCTTAGATATGATACCAAAAGCACAAGTGACAAAAGAAAAAAAAATGAATTGAACTATGTCAAAATTAAAAACTTTTGTGCTTTAAGTGATATCATCAAGCAAATAAAAGGACAACCAACAGAATGGGAATAAATATTTGCAAATCATATGTTAGATAAAGCTGTCCAGACACACAAAAACACTCTTAGAGCTCAATGGTAAATAGAGAAATAACCCAATTAAAAAGTGGACGAAGAATTTGAATAGACATTTCTCTGAAGTGCTTACACAAATGACCTACGATTACAGGAAAATATGCTCAAAATAATTATTCACAGGGAAATGCAAATAAAGCCACAATGAAATACTACTTCACACTAACAGTTTGGCACTCTGTAAAATTGTGAAACTTAGAGTTGCCATATGACCCAGCAATTCCACTCCTAAGTATATATTCCAGAGAAATGATAACATATGTTCACACACACAAAACAAACACAAACGTGGTTAAGGGTGGCTACTTTAGATAGGGTAAAAAGATTTCTCTGGGGAGCTAATATTTAAGCTGAAGGCATAGTACAGTGAGAAAGCTCAGCATGTCATGTTCTGAAGGTAGAGTTTTACAGACTAAACGCAGTAAAATTATGTAACTCATGAGTGCATAGCATCTAAAATCATTTATTTAATGATTGGAAAAAATGTAATCTACATATAAGACAATGAACATATACTATTATTATCCCAGTTTTCTATTTTTATATAAGGATACTGAATTACACAGGATTAAATACCATTTTCCAAAATTATATAGGTTTTAGATTATGTATTCACAAAGTGCACCATAGCAAAAGAGAGTATGCTACTGGGACTGTAACTGAATATTGTCATCCTCTGAATAGCTACTGACCAGCAAAATAAATAAAATATCAAAAAAGGGGAGTCTGATCACTTCTAACACCTCCAACAACTGCAAATTTTCCAAGGGAATATTATTGTTCACCTGTATGAGACAATTTTGCAAACCTTATATTTAGTTTACCTAAACATAGCAATGTGTCTATTTTGCAAAAATATCTCAATGGAAATACTGTGCAGATGTTTTTATAAGCTGATTTTAAAAAGTTCATTAGGGAAGCAATTGTATAATAACATCCCTTTAAAGAAACAAATGGCATTGTACATACTGTCAAAGGGCTGAAGCATGAACACTGATATAAAAAAGTTTTATTCTCAGAAGCTGGGTGAAAAACATTACTCTTAACATTTTTTCAGGAAGCTGTTAAGGTAATGAGCTCTTAAGAAGGGAGCAGAATATGTAGAAGTGGAACTACAAATGGGCAGTTCCAGTTTCTAAATAACAAACTTATACCCTTAAATATTGTAAACATACATACTAGTTTCAAGGCGAATTAAAATTGTAAAAGGGTAGACTTCTGGCATTTTCTGACAGCATGCCCCACATAAATAAGGAGTGTGGAAAGGGCAAGTAATGAACAAGAATTAGTTATTGAGAGTAATCAAATTGATTTGTAATCATGGGAGTTTCAACAAAACGTCAATGACAGATGGAAAAAAAACACAAAATACAAGTTTGTTCTCCGTTAAAAACAATCAGGCAAAATATTGAAAAAAAGTTTTGTCTTAAAACAAAAATATCAATACAAGGGGTAATGCTTACTATTACATTCAAAACAATGGTGAAAGTGAGTTTTTATTATACATATTAATTTGGAATTTAATTAAATATCTACCATTAACAGAGTGTAATTTAACTCCATACCATGTTTTAGTTTCCAATGGGTAAATTAAATCTAAATAATTTTTAAAAAGAAAACAAAATTAAAAAGTACTTCCTCTATATATGGTTTTGGTACTTGAAAATGAATCTCATTCCATAAATTAAGGCGTGTATAAAAATTTAAATAAACTTAAATCTATCTTTCTATCCCACCATGTTTCAGGAAATTTTACCTTATTTATTATTAGGGCTTCTGCTTGAGGTCTGCAAAGTTCTGATGGCTTAACTTGCATGAAAGGCCCTAGATGGCCCCTACCATTCATTCATATTGATGTCCATGCTGGTTATCGGTGAAATCCCCATCGCCCCTTCAGGCTGAATTGTCCTCCTGTCTCTAAATCACCCTCAAAGTTGTCAGAATCTTGAAAGAGACTTGTCTTTGGTTTATAGCTCCATAAGTCATTCTACACTCATTGTATGAGTCCCTGCTATCTCCCTGGGGCACTGCCACTGAGTTTTGCTTAAGTTTCTACAACCTGTGCTACAAACACTCTGAAACTTTTTCCAGCTTGGGAGAAAAAGATGACCTCCTATATGTGCCTATTGGCTCCCTCCTCTGGACACCTAATGTAAGCTCTAAATAGAGTTTAGCTTTTTTTTTTTTTTTTTTTTTTCTTCCCCCTAGAAGAGGCTTTTGTTCCCAGACATTACTATTTCAATTGGTCACATATACAAAAGTGATTCTTGAAATGTCTAAAGTATCATGCAGGGAGAGACTATTATAAGGTTCTTCTGAAACATTTTAGAAATTAATGGTTATATGGATACTGAAATATGACTAAAGACTTTAAATTGAGTTTGTATAACGAAATGAATAATTCTGTTATACACACATACACACACACACAAATCAAACCTGAATTTAGAATATAGAGAAACAAACATATATTTGCCATCAAAGAATAAGCTTCATTTTGCTTCATTTATAGGAGACAAATTGGTTTTATGAGAAAATAAATAAATAAAATGATTTGGTAAAGCCTCAAGAGTCTCAGATATGTGCTCACTATTTAAACTCCTTTTCATTTTAAAATAAAAGATAAAATATTTTATGTCTATGAATATATTTGAAAATCGGAAATAAAAAAATTTAAGATAAATATTGCACAAGAAAAAAATTTTAAATGTTTTAATGTTTCAAATATACATATTTATATAAATTGAATTGAAAGATGATCTTTAAACATAAATATATATGTATATTAATGATAATACTGTTAAGAAAATTACTTTTTTTTGGTACTTAAGTATTATAATAGAGAAAAACAGAAAATTTATAAAATGATAAAAATGCAATGTAACTAATTTGAAAGAAAATATTCAAGGTAACTCTTGCATTTTAATTAAGCAAACAAGTTTTAGATGAATTTAAAAGATGATATTTTAAAATAATACAACTTTTATGACTAAAACTGTTAAAAATATTTTATTACTTTTTAAATTAATTAATGTTACCTACATAAATACAGTACTGAAAATTCTGCAGGGCTCATTAGTTCTTTCTGTTTTCTTAAGATATAATATTGGAATTTAGAACTTAAAATCTGAGATATTTCTTGTTATCTAATATGAGCATTTAATTCTATAATATTTTAAAACTTTCATAAATTAAAATTATACAAACATTGCTTTAGCTACATCCTACAAATTCTACTGTCTTCTCGATTCATTTCTAACATCTTCTATAGGTAATCAATTTCATTGTTTTCTTGTTTCTTATAGATATACTTTTTTTCATAAAAATAACCCCCCCAAAATTATATTCTTTTTCTTGTTATGGAAGAATATAACATGCTATGCAGTCTCTATTTCTCCTCTTTTTAAAAAAATTTAAGGGTGTATCCTGGAAATCACTCTATATCAGTTTATATATATTTCCTTCTTCTAGTTTTATATTACCCAGCACTACATTGTGTGAATGTATCATATTTTAATTACTTTCCCAAATATGGGCAATGACATTGTTACCAATATTTTGTAATTGTGAACAAGACTGTAAGGAATAACCTTCTGCTTATGAAATTGTTTATTGTTGGAGGTGCGCCTTCACGATAGACTTCTATTTAATGAGATTTCTGGGTTAAAAGGCAAGTTCATTTGAGGTTTGTTAGGTCCTCTGGAAATGTTTTGCCACTGCATTTTCACCAGGATTGTGTAAAAGTTGTTTATTTTATTTTTCTGTCTAATTGCATTTGCTAAAACCTCTAGTAAAATGTTAAATTGTGGCAGAAATAGTAGTCAGACTTTCCTGGATTGACTAAAAAATGTCTCTAATGTTTGTTATGCATTTAAGATACTGACTTTAGCACTAAAGTATTTCTCAATTATGTTTTTAGATGACTTAAAAATTAAGAAATGGTTGTTAAAATTTATTGAAATTATTTGTAGCATGTATGGGAATAAGCATATGTTTTTCTCCTCAGAACTATTGATACATTATATAATATTAGTGCATTTTCTAATATCAAACCAACCTTGAATTACTGGATTTAATTTCACTTAGTCCTTAGTCATTTCATATTATTTGTTATCTTATGCTCTCTTTTATGATATTATATTTAATATTTTTACATGAATATTTTTTCATAACATTGGTCTAAACTTATTTATATTTTCTTTATCAGATTTAAGAGACAATATTTTCCTTATTGTATAAAAGATATTAGGATTGTTTTATTTTAGAAATGTTTGGGAATAATTTATAGTGTATCAGTGCTGTCTGCTCTTCGAAAGTTTGGCTAAATATCTTAACACAATCATATAAAGAAAAAAAACTTCATACGACAACCAAAACATATTTATTGGAGCAAAATGTTCATTTAGATACATACAATCCAAATAATCTATGAGCTTTGATTTCCCCAATAAATGATAAAATTAGCTAATCACAAAGATCATTTTAAAAGGGAGGTAATAGGTCAGGAAAGAGAAAATATGCTACCCTGCTAGCTTTGAAGATTGAGGATGGGCGCATGAGCCAAGAAGTGTAGGTGGCCTATAGAAATGGAAAAAGGAAAGGACAAATTAATAGATATCTGCTAAAGTCTCCAGAAGAAACACATCCCTAAAACTTCTGACTTCTCAACCTATAACAATAAATATGACTGGTTTCAAATCATTAAATTGCGGTAATTCATTTTAACAGTCGTAGGAAACAAATACAAATTTCCTGAATGGAGACCAACTAGATTCCCTATACATTTACCATTAGCTTCAAAAACTCTGTTGTGTAGTTAGGAAAACTGAAGGACTTGGTTTAGAAAGTGAGTGAATATATGCTATAAAAAATGATGTAATATTTTGTATAACTGGTTTTCTCCAAATTAGCCAGAAACATAAAAAGATTCATCTAAGATTTTCTTTAACTCTACTGAGGAAAGAATCATGGAGCTTACAGATCCTAGGACTTTGCAAGACAACACTGAAGGATTGTAGTTACAGTAAGCTTAAACAGGTGAAATTCTGAGTTTGGTCCTCATTTGTTGCCAAGAAAACAGATAAAATCTTTTGTACATTCATACTGTTGTTGCTGTTTTTTAATATTGCTTTTGCAACTGCACCTATAATTTTTAACATCCAGAATCTCAGAACTTAAGGTTTTATGTTTTTTGGAAATCAAACCACCTAAAAAGGCTAAATTAGATAGAAAAACATTGTTCACAAAGCAGCTCTTCAGTCATTATTTCGTTAAAGCTGATTTACACATTTCTCAGAATTTTAAAGAGTTAATGAAAAATTAATAGTTATTTAAGCTCAATTTACAAGAAAAATAATTAAACTTTTTAAAAATTAGATTTCTATGAGCAATGTGATTATGTTTGGATAGACTCATAAAAGTGCTACATTTATTATAATTTAGAAAACTGGTGGCATTTATATATCTAGGTATCACACATACAAATATTTCCCAAGTCCTTTCTTTTGACAAAACTTCAAAGCAAATGCAGAACCAACTTTAAAGATTCCCTAGTGGCACAATTAACACTTCTAGATCTTCTTCTAATTAATCACTGGGGACACTTGACTAATGTGGATTTAACTCCTAATTCAAAAGTTTTCTTTAAACTATAGTACAACTTTAATTTTTTAAATAGTCACTAGTTAGAATTGCATAGCTCAATACTAATAACTTTATTTTTGAAGAAGTGAATTCATGTTAACATTTTACCAAGTGAAATGTCAACACCCCTTAGAGCTATTGTGTACATCAATGTCTACTATCTCTGGAGTCATTTTTTAAAAATCAGAGTTAAAATTAGTATTAATCATGCATTTTTCAAAGATGTAAAAGAACATATCAATTCACAGTTGATTAGTTTTTCCTTCAGAATTAATAAAAGCGTCACCAAAGAGATAGTGCTACTTAAAATACATGTTTAAAAATTTGTGTTAATTTATTTGTAACTTGGTTAAAAAAATCCACATAGAATCATATTTCTAAAGTAGAATTAAAGTAATTATAAAATATGACTTATTTTGTACTTTCTATCATTGTACATGTCTGAATATTAGATCAATATTTTTGTACTTAATGACTTTTAATCTACTATTCAAAGTAAGTTTATATGAGTAAACAGGAGATTGGTCCCTTATATCAATGACTTTCACACTTTTGAATATTCATCGATTCTATTTAGACTTTTATTTCAATTTTATATCCTTACACTGGTATATTCTGAGTCTTGAGGTTTAAGGTTACTCATAAGCAGAGGCAGGCATAAGTTTGCAGCAATAGGATTGTCAGTAACTTGAGAGCAAATCTAAATCCATCAATTCAAGGAATACAGAGCACCGACTATGTGGTGCTTACAAATCCTAAATCCTAGGACTTTGTGACTGTGTGAAAGGCACTTTTCTAGGATTCGGAGAAACAATGGTTAAAACACACACACACACACACACACACACACACAAAACATAGAGCTCCTGCTTTTATGAATCTTATATTCTAGTGACTCTGAGTGAGCAAAAGGACTCTCAGTAACAGGTTTGAAGAGAGCTACTGACCTCTGCATTTTTTCATGGATTAGGGCTTGTGTGGGCAATTCTTGCTCAAACCACACATAGATGATTATGGAATACTACTGTAATTCATAACATTAATTTACATTTCAAAATGAGTTGTAAGATAATTTATACTAAAACAATTGCAGAAACAATCACCTGTGTGAAGTACTTCAAGAAAAGAATAAAACAATGTAATTACTGTGAACCAGAACATAACTACTAGTATCTAAACATTACTGCAAATATTAAAATAGAAGGCTATTTATGGTTGAAACCTGCATTATTCATTGAACCTTTTACCGTTTTACTATTTTATGGAGATTTAAAACTTCTTCTGGATAAAGAATGGAATCATATGTTGCAAGCCCTATTTTATAAGACAATAATCAAACAATACATAGACATTTATTTATAAATGTCTAATGTCACAGATTGTGTTATTACTTACAAAGTAATTTTTAACCTTAGATTTAGATAGCATCTCAGTATTAGGTGAAATGAACTGAAAATTAATTATAATCATTCTGGGGATAAAATTATGTTTTTTATAATATCCTCAGTTTATACCCACAATAACATAAATTATTTGGAAAAATCCCATTAAAGACCCATGTTATTCAACAAAAGTGCCTTACCAGTTGTTCTGCTAACAACAGTTATTTAGCAGGTTACAAGTGTAAATAAAACACCTGAGTAAATTTTAGATCATAATGTGAAGGAATAATCCAAACAATGATGTCTAGTATTTTGTTGTATCAGTTGGCTCTCCTGCAATGATTCAACTAAGAACATTCTGTACTTATTATCCAGTAAAGAAATGACAGAAGAAATTTGAGGGCAAAGGGAAACTACATTATGAGTAAAAGTAAAGCTTCACCCATGATAGAA
Source organism: Pongo pygmaeus (assembly GCF_028885625.2). Lineage (NCBI taxonomy): Eukaryota > Metazoa > Chordata > Mammalia > Primates > Hominidae > Pongo > Pongo pygmaeus. Next base: position 92,746,195 of record NC_072384.2, read on the forward strand.
AGAATTCCTAGGGCTTGGAAGAAGGATGAAAAATAAAGTAATGAAGCTGATAGGGTGTGAAAAGAGAGAGCTAACCCCAGTGGGACCTTGCCTTACGTGAGTTAACATTCAGAGAGACTGCCCAACTAAAATTTTAGCAAGCACCACCCATCTCTTAGTCTGTGAATTGCATGAGTGTCAAGCTAGAAAACACACACCATTTAGTCTTTTTATAAGCATCACACAGTACCTTTACCAAAGTATTAGCGGAGTTAATTGGCTTTTCTTTTAGCATCTCTTCTTTCATGAACATTGAGAATAACTTGCATTGACCATTCAAAAGGGGTGATACTTAGGCACGTCTTGAGACTTTGCTGTATTCATGATAAAGTTATCCCATGAGGACACCCCTCATTTCTGCTAAACTGCCACTAATACTTTTAAAGTTTCAGGTTGTTGGCAAGTATCTGAGATAAAGAGAGAGCCTATGTGCTTAGTCCACCAGTGATGGCAGAAAGGAATGGCTCATGAACCTGTCTACATGTGGAGCTAAATGGAACCAACTCAGCATCATTCCCCCTCCCACTTGCCACACTAAAAATAAATAAATAAATAAAAGACTTATATTTCTGAGTCATGTTCAAAATTAATTAAAATGATGTTTGTATGAGTCCATTATGGCATTAAACCATTTCCACAAAGTAGTCTAGGGAAAACCTCATGTTATCAGATCCCTCTTGCATTCTGCCATTTCTGAAAAAAAGATGTTCATTGCAAAGTGATATGAGCACTGGAAAGGTACTAATTTCAATTTGATTCTAATTGCATGAGTGACATGGGTAAGTGATTCTAAGCATTTGTTTTTTTTTCAGTAGTATGGAATTTAATTAGTTCTCAGTATGTTAGTGAAGATTGAATGAAAACATGCATATGTTTCCATGTATTATAAATATTTTAAAATGCAAAAAATTATTCTAATGAATATATAAATATAAAGCATAACAATAACAATACAATACCACCCATAAAGTCATCATCTAATTTAAAAACTAAAACATTAACACTTGAATCTCCCCCATTGCAACATCCTTCCCGACTTGTGTGTTTTTTTCTTTTGCTTTTAAAATTTTTGTTTTATCATATGTCTGCATAAGATTATATAGCTTTCCTTGTTTTAAGCTTTTTAAATAATATATTGTAGTTATATTATTTGTGCTTTGCTTTTTTTACTTAACATTATGGTTCTAAAATTCAGTAATGTGTTGGGCAGGTATAATTTGTTTATTTTTAATCTCTTTGACATTCGACTGTATAAATTTCAGTTTGTTTATTGACTCCTTTGTCTATAGATATTCTACTATTTCTGTTTTTGCTGTTACAAAAATAATGCTGTTTTAAATTTCATTTTGTATACTTTTTTGAGGCATGTATGTGAGTTATTCTAAGGTAAAAAAATAAGAAAAAATTGCTGGGTTATAAGATTGTCACATGCTCGAATTTACAAGATAATGCCAAATAATTTTTCAAAGTAATTGTACCTATTTATACTACCGGTATGAGTATATTGGGGCCCACATAGTTGCTTATCCTGCCAAAGTTTGGTATGATCGAACAATAATTTTTGCCCATCAAATGGCATAAAATAAAATCTCAGTGTGCTTTTAATTTGCATTTTCTATGTTTAAGAATTGTTTCTTTTTTAACCATTTATAATTTACTTTTGCTGAAATGCTTGCTTATTATTTTTGCTCCCCATTTTTTCCTATTGGATTGCTTTTCTCATTAATTTATAAGAATTTTATATGGTTTAGATACTAATTATTATATTACTGAAAATATCTTTATCAGTTTATTGTGTATTTTCTACTTTATGTCTTGTGATGGATAAAAGTTTTAAACTGTATTGTGTTGAAGTTAACATTTTTAAATTTTATAATCAGCATCTTTAATAATCTCTTTATAAAATTTTCCTTTACATAGATGTCATAAAGATGCATCTCTATAATTTCTTATATTTTTTTGGCATACGTACATTAAGTCATTTTATCATTTTTTAGTAATAAATTGCAGTTATTTACGAAAAATTTTTAAAATTATATATGCTTTCTTTAAAAATTGATCTTAGCATGCTTCACTATGAAGCTTGAGGCTTCACTGCACATTGTACTGAAATTATGTATAAAACAGTGGTTCTCAAAATCTCTGAGTTCATGACACCTTTAGTGTCTCAGGTTTTTTTTTTTTTTTTTTTTTTTCACAAAACACCTAAGTTAAATAAAAACAAAGCACAAAGCTATCAGCTTCATGTATTAAGTAGTAAGCTCCCATGTTAACAGTTGTAACTTGCCTGGTGCCCAATAGATGTCACTCTGTTTTCCTAGAAACTTTAAAATATCCCTCAGTGCTCCTGTTAATTCATGGTAGTGTCCCAAGGCACTTTGGCACCTAGTTTTGGAACTGCAGTTTTAAAAGTCATAAATTGAATGAAAATGATAGCAAAGGTGGAGGTTTTTAAAGAGCTATTTATAGGTCCCTGGACAGCATCTTTTTTCAATTAGGCAGCAACCTTTTTGCCCTATGCCATAACCTGTGTCTGCAACTTCCTCTAATTGGGGTGAGTAAGAGATTTTGTTATGTATATAATCGCTAAGAATATAGTAATAATGGCTTAAATCATGGTTATTTTTAAACTACTAACATTTAGAAGACAAAATAAAAATGCTTTGAAAAGTATAGAGGTTTTAGTGTAATTGGCAGGGAATAATGAAATGATTTGATAGGGCCACTAAGTTTTGTATAACTTTGGTGTTTTCAGTCTGAATGCAGAGCATGGATGTTGTAATCCAGGCTTTATATGTTTTCCCTGAAGAAGATTTGATTTATTTGGCCTTTTGAGAAACACATTTGGCATTGTAATATGTTTTGCTTCCAGGTTCTATCTCCAAGGATAACTTGACAAAATCACACACAAATTTATTTTCAGGGCACACAATTTCCCTTTTAGGGAACTCACAGAGGTAGAGAGTAATACAATAATCACATTTGAATATTCAGTAAGTGAGGTCCTCATAGATCTTATGTGTATGTCACCATGTATATAATTTTGTTAATCACTAGATGTATGAGACAAGAAATTTGAGGAACCTTAACTAGAGATTAAAATAGGGATTTATGTCAAAGAAACATTTAAATGCCTCCTTTACCATTTAAATACCTGCATGGTGAATCATTGAAAAAAAATAAAAAGCATACAATTTGGGAATATTCTAAACCAAGAAGAATTTGTTATTCTGGTTGATTTTTTTTTCAGGCTCCCACAGGCAACTTACCTTTATCTCTTTGTGATTTTTATTTCTTGTTAAAATATACAGAAATAGTTAAGCAGATTCATAGAGCTGAATGATAAAATTGTATTACGAGACGCACTGGGACTCAATGTGACCTTATCAAGTGAGGTGAGCCATTCATTAATTCAGATAATGGAACTTATTATCATAATCTTTTGCTTATGCTATTGTTGAGCTTAACTACTTATTCATATTTGCATAGGCATATTGAGATAATATCATTTCATTAATTTCAGTACTGAACACTAATCCTCCTAAGAGTAATTGTGAAAGTTTCAGATTGCACTATTTTTAACTATATATTTGTATGTTATCTTCATATATGCTTGAATAACTTATAAGCAATTGAAACTTTCAATTACAGTATACTATTGAAGCAAATCAACTAATATATACACATATCCATTAGCAATAGTAGATAATTTTTGTAAATGTCCAGCACAGTTCTTCATATGTAGAGGATGTTCAAATTGGCTAAGTTCCTTTTCTGTCTTAATTATTAGTATTTTTCCTACTGCTGTTTGTATAATTATTCCTTCCTCTTTAGCTCCAATCCTTACAATCTATTCTTAACACAGCAACTAGAAGAATGTTTTTAAACATAAACCAGATGATGTCACTCCACCCCACAAAACTTCCACTATTCTCTGTCACACATAGAAAATAAGAAAAAGAATATTGAAAACCTACAAAGACTTGCTATGATCTGGTCCAGGCTCTCCCTAAAATTTCATGTAATTTCCAGCCACTAGGCCTTTCTGGCTCTCCTTCAATCTCTTTAGCCTTTTCACTACTATAAGTTAGACTGGGTTTTGGCTGAGGTATTTCTTTTTTTCATATTTTGCCTTTGCCTAGATTGTTCTTCCAATAGATATTCACAATTCCATCATCATTTCTACATACGTGCTAAAAGGTTTCCTTGTCCAAAATAGCTTCAGTGACCACCTGATCTAGAATAGTCTCGATCAAAAGTTTCTTTTCCTTTTCCTCACCACTTGATATTTATATCAAACATTTATTTGTGTAATTTACATGTTTGTTTGTTTTCTATACTAGCATTATGATGACCATACTATTTGATACCCCCCAAAAAATACTTTTGGGAGTGACAGGGAAAGCTAAAATAATTATATAATTTTGACATAGGCACTATTGACAAAAAACAATTGGTGTTATGATAGTGTTAAATCTATGAAATAGTACTATTCAAAAGGTATTTTCTAAAACTAAAAGCAGCATATGTACATGAAACACCAAAAAACTTCCTTATATTTATCATTGGAAGATTTAAAATAGTATAAGTAGTAACTTATTTAATATATTTTTGATTATTTAATTAATTTTATAGTATCCAACTCTAATATAATGCCAGTGGTATTTGTTCAAAATATTTTAATGTTGTCTATTTATTTTTAATTTGCCTAAAAATTATCTTAAATGAAAATTTTTGGTTAATAAATTTGAAAATACTGAAACCCTCATCTCAGTCTCTGTGGATCCTAAAGTTTTTAATTGAGAAAATAATTTTTCTCTAGAGAATGAAGTAGCTTGTAAGCTTGGAGAAATTTCTGCTAAATAAATGATATTATCAACTCTATTTTCTTCAATATGAAATATATAAATATTTCAGCTCATATATTTTTGCAGGTGCTATGCTTTTGCCTCCAATTATAATTTTTGACAAATATTTTGGAAGTCAAAACTTGTCTTCTATTTTGTTACTTAAAATTATATAGACTACTTTTGTAAACCTTTATACTATCAAATCATAGACAATTTCAGTTTGATTTCATTCTGGTGCAGAATATAAGTTTATCCAAGTAAAACTGGAGTCACTTCAAAAGATTCTTCCCACTGACTGAGATACTCCAAAGCCAACTTTGCAAAATTTCAGAATTAAACATTATACTTCTTTGTACCCTTATTTTATTTGTTCAATTTTTCTTTGTGTTTGTAGAAAATTTTAATATTTTTCTGTTTTCAAGTTTCGGTTTTAATTTACTAATTTATAATTTTTAAAGGTAAGTTTTGTGAGGCTATATTCATTACATGTTTTGAATAAAGACATACAATTAATTTTGAGAACTGCAATAAAAATTATAAGACTATTAAAAATGCAGTAAGTGCACTACACTTAGACTGCTAAAAATGCAGTATCAGTAGACTACATTTAGGCTGCTTAAAGTTAGTTCTTCTAAGTACCATATACTTTAAAATTTTAGCTAATGATGGAGAACAAAGAAAGACTGTGTTACCATATTCTAGTTGGCCATTTTGTTTTGTTTTGAGAGACGTCACATCAGCCTTGTCATAAAAATTATTTGGTTTTATCATTTTGACTGTGAGCAAAATATACAGCATAATATACAAAATAAAATATTTGTACATTTTCACAACTTCTTGTTTAGGATGATATTACATATATATATTTTTATTATTATACTTTAAGTTCTAGGGTACATGTGCACCACGTGCAGGTTTGTTACATATGTATACATGTGCCACGTTGGTGTGCTGCACCCATTAACTCATCATTTACATTAGGTGTATCTCCTAATGCTATCCCTCCCCTCTCCCCCCATCCCACAACAGGCCCTGGTGTGTGATGTTCCCCTTCCTGTGTCCATGTGTTCTCATTGTTCAATTCCCACCTATGAGTGAGAACATGTAGTGTTTGTTTTTTTGTCCTTGCAATAGTTTGCTGAGAATGATGGTTTCCAGCTTCATCCATGTCCCTACAAAGGACATGAACTCATCATTTTTTATGGCTGCATAGTATTCCATGGTGTATATGTGCCACATTTTCTTAATCCAGTCTATCATTGTTATTGGACATTTTGGTTGCAATTTTGAGTTACATGTATAGCACAACCAATTAAGATTTCTTTCTTTTTTTTTTTTTTGAGATGGAGTCTTGCCCTGTCTCCCAGGCTGGAGCCCAATGGCATGATCTTGGCTCACTGCAACCTCCACCTCCCAGGTTCAAACGTTTCTCCTGCCTCAGCCTCCCAAGTAACTGGGATTACAGGCGCCCACCACCATGCCCAGCTAATTTTTTGTATTTTTAGTAGAGATGGGGTTTCACCATGGTGGCCAGGCTTAGTCTCGAACTCCTGGCCTCATGTCTGCCTGCCTCGGCCTCCCAAAGTGCTGAAATTACAGGTGTGAGCCACTGTGCCCGGCCAACATTTCTTAACCTAGTAATTTAGTTTTTATAGTTTTATTACCACAGTGAATGCTACCCCAAAAATTTCATTTGAATTATTAACATAAAAAGAAATAATTTTGTGTTAAACTTTTAAACTGAATTTTCAATAGCATTCACAATCATATTAAATGTTTCACCTTTTACAGAATAAACTTCCATGAGCTTTATTTGTTAACATTTGTTGATACACACAATTAATAAAGCATGTAAGTAATAAACTGAAATTACTTAACTGGTTGAGAAATTTTTTTTTTTGCTAGGAGAACCAACACATTAACAGCAGTATCTTCAATTTTCATACATGAACAAGAAAACTTCGAAGCAAAAATGAATACATTTAATTTAGAACAATGATTTTTATTTGAAAAGTCATGTTGCACAAAGAGATATATAAATGAATTTTCTGAAGATATATGTGTTAAATCAGGGCTTTCAGGCACAGTCTGCTTAAAACTTTGGAAACAGACACTTTTTTTTTTTCAGTACATTTGTATCTTCTAATTTTCTCATAGTAATATCACAGGGTCCTCATAGGTGATGCTGAAGATGGACAACTGTTTTTTTTTTTTTTACCTGTTGTCTTAGTGTTCCCTAAAACAGGGGTCACCAAATCCCAGGCCACGGAGCGGTTCTGGTCTGTGGCCTGTTAGGAACGAGGTCACACAGCAGGAGGTGAACGGCAGGTGAGCAAGAATTACCACCTGAGCTCCACCTCCTGTCAGATCAGTGGTGACATCAGATTTTCATGAGTGTGAACCCTACTGTGAACTGTGCATGTGAGAGATCTAAGTTACACTTTCCTTATGAGAATCTAATGCCTGATGATCTGAGGTGGAAGAGTTTCATCCTGAAACCATCCACCTGCCCTGTCCATGGAAAAATCATTTTCCACAAAACCGGTTCCTTGTGCCAAAAAGGTTGGGGACTGTTGCCCTAAAACACAAACCCTAGGCAAATTTTTTACAGTAACTACTTTATTGATTGTGCAAACCAAGAAATTCTTGAGGTTGGGAAGAGGATGAGAAGTTAGTAGGGGAAGAAGGGAAAACAAATATAAGGAGTGGCATTGTTAAACAGGTCAGAACTTTGAGACGATTGCTCTGTCTACTGAACCATCTTCAAAGGGGTTGCTTCTCTGACTGTTTACCTTGGGAGAAGCAGGGAGAAAAAAAATATCTAAATAGCTTGTATCATGCCTTCAGTGTTCACCCCATAGAGCATTAATTACTGCAGCATCTTATACTTCAGCAGTAATCAGGAACCCAGGGAAAGAAAAGGAAGGACTTCCAATGTAGGTTGAAAGTGAGGCACCCATAGGGCATATCCAGCAAGGTTTTCAGTCTGTTGAAATGAGAGTGGGCACAGGATGGGAATATTACCAGCCATTGAGTGCCACCCAATTTAGAAAGCAAAGCAAGTGTGCAGAGATGGGTAATGCATAATCTGAATTTGGTACAATCCATTCATAGTGCAGGTCAGATCTGCTCACACTGTACTACGATATTCAATCCTCACTTTCGATTCTTCCCCGAGAAGAAGCATAAAAATTCAGTCTTTAAGTATTATTGTTAACTGCTGCATCCTTAAACAAACAGCACACAGACAACTTTGTATGATGTTATCCAATGAAGTTACAGCTGGCCACCTTCAGCTATAATTTTGGGTCTTGCTGAATGGGGTGATCCAGACCTTGGATTTAGGGGTTATTATTCCTAAGTTACTTTGAGCTTCTGGACATTTGTTCTATGCAGTTAACATTTTTTATTATCACTGGATACAAAAGCACCAAGACATATCCCAGTGAATCTACTGGGTTCCAGACATATTTCTTTTTGCCCTCACTGTGTAGTAGCAACTATAGCTTCTCATGATTATCAAGATTGATGACTCCCACTAGTACATTCCAGCTGTACCAGGATTAGGAGCTCAAGGTAGTTCATACATTTCTTCTCCACTTGGAAAATAACATCTCTAAACTAGTAAAGTCTAAGGTGGGATTGAAAGCACTGTATTTTGAGCATGGGAATATGTTAAAAATAACTGGGAATAATGGCAAGCAGGGGATCCCACTTCTACTCCTTACCTCTCAGACCTATGCTTCAGTGCATATAATGTACACTAGAAGACAACACCCTGGGATTTTCTCTCTGAGCTGGCTTCTTAACTGAGTCTTCATTCTATCAGTGTAATAGAATACAAGTAGTAAGCCCTACGAATCTTGTGATTATCTATTCATCATCATACCTCTTTTGTGATAAAGTAGGCTCCTTGTTCTAAAGCAATCCCACATGAAATGCTCTGTTGAGATATCAGGCATTTTTAAAGCCCTTAAATGACGAAGTTGATTGAAAAACTGTGCAAAAAAAGGCAAACTCACGTCCAGAATGTGCATTTGTTCTGATAAGGACAATCCTTATCCCCTTTCTGGTGGAAGGGGTTTTATTTCATAGACCTGTCACCGAGTGGCTGCTTAAACTCCCGAAAAGTAGTGTCACACAGAGGACTCTGCAATGGATATGCACTGCTCTCAGGCTGGACTTGCAGCAATGGTAGCAATGTATCAGCCTTGGTGAAGATGAATACATGTAATTAGCCTCATGCATAGCCTTAATCCTTCTGCTATGACCATCCTGGTCATGTGCTCATTGTGCAAGCATTGCAATAGTCATCCTGTCTACCTTGTTGAAGAGATGCTCCCTGGAGATGGGTTCTGTCTGGTAGAAACTAATATTAGTTACACATATCTGCATGCATTGTGCCCACTCCTATAGGATCTTCCATATACTTCCTTCCCAGAGTTCTTTAGCCCCGACTTATTAGTCTTTTTCATTTGAGGACTCTGACCATTGAGACTGGCCACTGCTACAACCCAGGAATCAACATATTATCTGTACATTTTGTCATCTCTCATTTCATGCAAAATGAATGACTGAGTTGACTGCTTAAAGCTCTGCTCACGAGGAGAAGTTACCTTTGTTGCTGTCTCTAAGGCCAACCCTGAGTGGGGCTGAAATGTGGTAGTGGTCTACTTCAAGTTTGCACCAACATTTTGGGCTGTCTCTTCTGTTAATCAGATCAATTTCTTCCCTTCTTTGATGTTGCACACGAGGAACTTCCTGTTGCAAATTTTGCCTTCTGTGATTGTATGTCATTTGCTTATTTATAATATTTATTGCTTTTCCCTTTAAAATATAATGTAAGCTCTATGAGGGCTACTTTTTCAATTTTTTATTAACTGATAGGTCTTGCTTGCCTAAAAGGACCTGGCATATAGTGCTGTATGCATTCAATAATTGTTTGGTAACAGAAAGAATAAATGAACTCTCTCTATCTCCTTTCCCTGATTCAATTTTGTTCATAGTATGATTCACTATGCAACATTATACATTATAATATAATGTGGATTTTTTTCAGTCTTTCCTTCCTCCACTAAAATATAAAACACACAAGAGGTTGTCTGCTTTGTTTAAAGCATTATCCCCAACACCTATAGAAGAGCCTGCTTTGACAAATATTTGTTGCATTAATTAGCAAATAGACAGTGTTTTTCTCATTCCCTGTCACCAGGTAACACCTAGTGCCCTGTAGGTTATATAACAGGTGCTCAGTGAAAAAGTTGTGATACAAAATAAATGCATCAAAATTCTTGCCTCTGGCCCAGAGGTGGCCTCTGTCAATACTACTCTGATCTTTCAGAAGTAGAATTGACAAGAACTAACAAGATAACTTTGCCTCCTTAAACTTGTTCCTCAGGAAGTTTCAAAGGAAAATTCAAATAATTTATCAACCAAAAAAGACTAGAAATTCTCATTTTTTTTACACACATAGCTTTTATTTCGAATCCTGTCAATTTATAGTGTAAGGTTTCCGTGATTCCTATTACCTTATTTCATTGGGAAAACAAAACAAAACAAAACAAAGAAAAAACCAGAAGCCAATATCTTCTGAAGTGATGTGGGAAGCTAGGAGGCTCCTTTGTTACCTTTACTTTACCTCATAAATATAAAGAGTTACATTCTTAAAGGACATCACATTTTTTAAAACACTATTGTATTTTATTGTATGCATATCTGGAATAGAAAATCTGACAAGAGGGCAGCCCTGGACAATTTTCCCTATCATTACGTAGAAGATGAATATGGAGTTAATTTTCACTTTTGACACATTATATTGAGATTTTAAAATTCATTCTCTGTAAGTTGGGTTTGGAAGAAGTCTAATCTCACAGTTTCATTTGAGGACAGCTCTATGAATATTTGTGAAAAATGAATATTTTATTTGCCTTGAAAATTATGATTCAATTTGATGAAATGAAAAAAATTTATGGATAATGTTTAATCACCACTGTCATGTAAGAGCTAAGCTGTCAGCAGGATGCTATGACACCTAGCGTTAGTTACTTCCAGCTGAGAGAGGATCCACACAGCCTCTAATAGCTTAGGAAGCTGTGACTTGATATTCTGGCTCATTTAATAGATTCATTGTGCTTCATGTTCTATATGAAATTCTGTTTGAAACCAGCTTAAATGTGTTTTAATGTTTAATGTCATTATATTCTTTATACATCTACTTTTTAAAATGAATGCAGAAATATTTTTCCAAAATCTAAAAAGGCGTTAATTGACATGAACATCATTTTGACCATAAAGCTTAAAGAGATGGTTTGTTAAGTTAATCAACATGTGATCACTATGATAATGTTATATACCCAGTCTTTTGCTGGGAACTATAGAGTTACCAACAATATATGGTTCATGGCCTCTACTCCTGAGGAATTCCTAAGTGGAGAGAGAAAAACTATGTAACTCTACAGTGTAATGTATGGAACATACTTACTTGTGAATGTATGTGGCAAAGACTAGGAACGGTAGCACTGATTTTAAGTACAATAATTAAATAAAAGTGATTATTTTGCTTTTTTTCCTCCTTATTGTCTAGGAACTTTTGGTATTCTTCCCTTCCATTTATTAAGCTACATGCTCATTATTTCCTTGTTTCTTAGCAATAGCCAGACTTTAATCCAATTGGTCATTTATTACTTTCAATTCAATGTGATTCTTTTACTCTTCTCCTACTCAATATTTTTCAATATTTTGACAAAAATTTAGACAATATGCCTATTAACTTTGTAGATGCTACAAAACACAGTAATTTTTACATTTTATAACAAAATTCAAATTTAAAAATGAACAAGCAGTTTGCAGAGATTTAAATAGCAAATGCACATTTAACAAGTATAAGAGTGTTTGGTACTTGGTTACAAAATACCAATTTCACATGTAAATAAAGGATTTTTTAACAATAGCATTGTGAAAAAGAATTGAACCTGAGACCTCATATTCAGTTTAAGACTATGTGATATTTTGTCCAAGAAAAAAATATATATGTTATGCAAATGGAAACTGAGTGTTTAGAATACCGAGGAAGATAATTCTGTTCTACTATAGACTGCATATGTTATACCTGAAGTCTTATGTTTGGATATGGACTCCCTACTTTCAAAACACAGGAATATAGTATTATTCATTTAGAGGCTCAATATTATTATTATAAAATGCATGGTTGAAGAAAATATAAGTGTACAGGTTGAAAAAGAAAATTAGAAAGCACTCTAAGCACTGAACTACAATTTTAGACCTGAATAAGGAAAACATTTTTCAAGAGCCAGAAATATTCAAAAGCTGAGTTGACTACTGGAAGAAAATACTAATGTAGTGGCCTTGGGGTTTTCAAACATGGACCAGAAAACCAAATACTAGTTCTGTATTGTAGAAGAGACTTGGGCAATGTTTAGTTAGTTGAAATAAATGTCCTTAAGTATGAAATTCAGTGAGTCTATCATATCTTTTATACATACACATATATATATTTTAATTGCCCCTAACCAACAATAAATATGTCAGTTCTCATATCAAAACTGCAATCACTTCTTTATCTATTTGCTTTTTATTATTTTTGCATAACATTGTTAAACTGTGTTTTTCAAAACTGTAGTTACAGGGTAGAACACTAATACACTTCTCTCTTCCAAAACCCCCTTTGTAATTTATTATGTGAAGTTTGTTTTCTTTATAATACACAGTCTTTGAAACTTAGTTTCCACACTTTATTTATTTATATTAATACTTGAGTCATGCTAACTCTCTAATCACTGGTATTCAAACCCAAAATTTAAATTGTTGCTTTTCTTAGCCTATTTCACCTCCCCAAGCCCTCTGTCTCTATATTCAACCACCCTTCAAGACCTATCTTCAACAGTATAATTTCCAGAAAAACTTCGGGGATACTGACACTAAATTTTTTTCTCATTTTTGAACCTCTACCATGCTTAATAAAACATTATGACTACCCTATTTACTTTCATGTGCAGATCCTTGAATAAAACATTATCCCTGAACTTCATGTCCAGAGACCTGGGTTCTACTTATGACTCTACTTCCATTTAGCTGTGTAGCCTCTAAAGCATTGAAACTTTCTCTATGACAGGAACTTTATCCATACAATGAAGATATATTTCAATTATAATAAATAAATATTGAATGAATCTTTTTGCCTCAGGATTATTCTTATATTGTTGACTTGTTTAATTATTATAATATAAATTCCTCATGAGAAGAGTGGTCTTCCATTGCCTTGTTTCCCCATAATACTTACCATTTAACTATAGACAAAATTTCTACTTGCGTACTTTCAATAAGTACGAGGTCGAATAAATTTAAAACTAACAAGTATTTTATAGTTTCATTCACTCTTTGTATTTGCTGACACTTTGACATATTTTCATTCCTCAAAATAATTTCAGTATCTTGACTTCTAAATATTTTTTCAGGATATTAATGAGATGTCTCAATCTTAAATATTGTTTTCCTTATAAATGTTGTGTAAAGAATATATTTTATGCATCTTAAAATTATCCTTACAGTATAAACAAAGGTTTATTTCCCTAAACTTATCTTATGACCAAACTGAGCAAATAAGAGAAATGCAATGTACTATTTTACTCATTGATCACATGAATTGCCTCCAGCTTTAAATCTCTGACCTCGTTTATTTTTTATGTTTACTTATTTACTTTTGATACAGGGTCTCTGGGTCTTGCTGTCACCCAGGATGGAGTGCAGTGGCACAATCATAGCTCACTGCAGCCTCAAATTCCTGGGTTCAAGTGATCCTCCTGCCTTGGCCTCAGAGTAGCTGGCACATGGGACCACAGACACACACCACCACTCCCTGCTGATTTTTTTTATTTGTTTGATTTTTAGTAAGAGACAAGTTCTCACTATTTTGATCAGGCTGATCTCAAACCCCGTAGCTGAAGTGAACCTCCTGCCTCAGCCTCCAGGTGCTGGGATTACAGGCATGAGCCACTGCACTCAGCCTGGCCTTACTTTTTAATTCAGAAATTAAATATGCCACTTTGAAACAAGATAATGTATCAACCTCTAGTAACAGATTTCTTCTGAAAAGGTGGTCCTAACAAAACCTGGAAATGACCATACCCTGGCACCTGCTGAGGGGCTCTGCCTGTCAATGGCATGGCTTTAACTGGAACTCAATGATAATAGATACGTCATTATCCCTATGTGATATCCAGGATCTAACCCTGTCCATTCTAGTTGGTTCTGATGTTCCACTTTAGAATAATTGAATCCTAATGGATAATGACCAATTTCTCTTCACTCATTAGTGTGAGAAGTGGTGTCCTCACTTACATGAAATGGAGAGCTTGCATGCTTATGTTCAATAAACTAACAGGCATGGCTACCAGTCACCACTACTAAGGAGGAGTCTTTGTCAAATTAGAAGTACTATTTCAGGGATTTGTGCATGTAGATTCACTGTTGAAAGAAAATGATCTATTGTCATTCCAGACATCCCATCTTGCTTCTGCATAATATTTTCAGTCTACAGAAAAGAATAAAGAGAAGATAGATCTCTTTAGTGTGTTGTTCTTTTATAGCTGCCCAATGCTAAAGCAGATTTCAAAAGTTGCAGGCCATCCTTTTTTTTTTCAAGCATAATTAGAGCACTTAGCCAAACATGTATGCATATTGTAGCTGTCGACTATTGCCAAAAACCCAAAATTTCAGAGGCACAAAATTTCATTGGCATACAAAATAAACATTTGCTTTTTATCCATCCATGGTCAACTGGGACAGCTCATTCAAATCCCACTCTTGGAAAGGTTCCACAATTCCACTGGATGGCTCTGCTTTCAGGTCTGAGTCCACCTGAGCTTGGTTAGGGAGGCTTGGCTTCACGTAAGTTTATTATTCCTGAAGGGATAGCAGCTACCCCAGAGTATCTTTTCTCACAACGATAACAGAGCAAGAGGGAAGGATGAGATGTCTTTGAAGGCTTAGACTAAAAACTGGTTCACTTTCACTTCCAGCAATATTTTTTGTTTAAAAAGAAATCAAATCAAACAGCAGTGAAGTAAAGGGACAGGAACATGTACTCCAACTTTAGTGGGAGAAAGTTAAAGTGTGTGCATATGGTGTTTCTTAAAGTTTAAAGATCCTTTTGATAAAAACAACAAATCATAAAAACACTCTAGTAGATGAAAGACAGAATTCTTTTACTTACAACTCCAAATTTTCCAGGCAGGGCCACCTAGGGAGTTGCATCCAGAGAAAGGGTAACAGCAAGCTGAAGCTATGGCGGAGCAATTTATATAACAAGTATAGTGGACTCAACTAGCTTCCCAGGATCCCTGTGCATTGGCTAACTTGAACAATTTCTCAGGCTCCATGGCTTAGGGAGTGTGTCTAGTTGCCTGATACCTGGCCCTGGGGCAATTGAGGAGCCTACATAGTGCCCAAGAGTTTGAAAGCTCAATAAGGGGAGTGACTGGCTTGGGGAGTGGACTTAATCAGCTTCCAAGAAGGGAAACTGAGTACCCTCTAGCCTGGGCCTCAAAACTGGGTCCAGACAGTGATTAAACAACAGCAAAAACTGTTACAATCTACCGCTTAAAGTCTTGACATCAGTTTTGAGCTTATTTGGCTTATTTCAATGGCCAAATAGTAGCAAAGACTTTCACAGAGTAGAGTATAAATTGTCCAAAAGAGCATAGAAGACATTTTATTATGGGAGTAAATAGGAGAAAAACACGTAGAAGAATAAAGAGTCCTTGTAGGTCAGTCCATCACCAAGATCTCCATTTTATGGCATTACTAAGAAAACAGAGCTGGAATTTCTGGGGTCCCTAACAATATCTTAGTGGAGCTGTAAAATGTTTTAAAAGTATCAATTATGTGGTTTTATGATAATAACATCTTGATGTATCCTTGGGTCAAGGTGGTAGTTCCAGTAGTTACATTGTAGAGGGTATACACTTAGTAAAGCATATGTAAAGGTTAGTGATATTTGTTTGAAACCAAGGGAAGAGGTGGTTGTGGTCATGTTCACAAATGCAGAGTGGGAGGTCATGCTGGCGAGTTGAAGTGGGAAGAGCAGGAGAAGGCACTGGGAAATGGGAAGTTCACTCCCCAAGGGAGTCAATGGGTGGACTGATATGAGGTAGTTTCCTTTTTGGGGAAAGTAATAATCTTCTTTAATGTTTAGAAAGGCACAGATGGTAGTAACTGCTACAAGTTCTTCCTTAAGGCATAGGAATTTAGGAGTGTATGTTTTTACAGAGCGCCATGAGTACACACAGAGGTCATATGTACCTAACTTTCAAAATAGCCAAGGGAATTGGGAACAATATTTAAAATTAGTGTTACATATGTTGGGCCTTGAATTAAAAAATTAAATTATGGGGCAAGATACAGATGCATTTAGGAATTCATTTGTCATTTTGTAACTTATATAGTTCTTTGATAGGCCCATTTAGGTCTCCCAATTAAATTAGCTGTCTGGGACCTATCTCAGAGAGAAAAGTTCCATTGAATGCCTTTTGTAAGAGCCCACTATTGTGTATTCTGGAATGTGAAATGTGTGGCTTAGTCACTATCAGTAATGTCTGACACTTCAAAGGGAATAAGTATTATCCCAGGAAGACTCTGTATTGTGGTCTTAGTATAAATAGCAACATGTGTAACCTTGATTTATATTTTGGATACTTCTGAAGCAAGAGATTCTCAAAGTTCTTTACTCTGAAGTGGACAACTCTCAGGCAATGGTTCAAAAGTTTGCAAAAATGTGGAGATGGAGCCATTTGCTGACCATGATATCTAGTGTTAAGATGACTACCTAGTTTGGCCAAGCAACCTGACCCTTGGGTTTAATTCTTTATCTGGAACATTCTGGGTAAAAAATGGAAAGCAGCAATATTTCCCTGTGCTCCATCATGTATGACAGTGACAATGCCATTGTACACTCTACAAACTCCCACTGCTCTTCACTCAGTTAATCATAAGTGGCTCCCAGATATCCAAAGGCTTGGAAGAGGGGTAAACTTCTCCAACACCATGGCATCTGGCAAGTGACTGAGGACATTGGAGGCCATCCCCTCTTGCAAGTGGAATATGCCAGAGGGCTGAGATTTACTCCATTTTACATCAAGAAGTCCTTTGTAGCTGTGCCCAGCTTGTCTGGTTCTGCTTCTGCAACTCAAAACATAATTGGCAGCTTGATATGAAGTGCCACAGACTTAAGGTCTATAAAAGCCTCTATTTCCAGAAGATACCAGTATGTGGCCAGCGTGTTCCTCTCTAATGGAGACTAGCACAAGAATGAGTAAGATTGGCCAATTTGCATAATTTCATTGGCTCAGGGACATAAAGGCTGTCACTAATTGTCTGATAGCTGGCCCTAGAGTGATTTAGGCAGGTGCTTACTGGTCCCAAGTGTGAAAATACAGTAAGGCAAATACTTAGCTCTTTGAAAGGGGGAACTGACCAGCCTCTAGTCAAAACCACAATACTGGGTCAAGATAGCATTTCAAATAAACTACATAGGGGTATGAGTGAACATTTGGAGCCAAAAACTCAATCTGTTATACACAGGCACTACTACAAAGATTCTTCAGTGTCCAAATTATTATAATTTAAGCTGAAGAGTGTGTTGGGGATGGTGGTAGAATAAACTCACCAAATAACTAACAACTAATGGCTACTAGGTAACAGAAACTATGTGAAACACTGAGCTGAAAATGACTGCTGCTTAACAATGAGATCTTTCCTGTTTTTCATAGCCCCTTTGAAAATATTTTATTGTTAAATCTTATATACTATACCGAAAATTAACAGGCTTTGAATACACATAATTATAGCCACTTTTAAAGTAATAGCTTAATTGACAGCAGTAAGATGCTTCCAAAATCTATCTAAACTATACTTTCTTGGCCTTTTTTTTTTTCTATTTTGACTTTTTAAAACTTCTGTATTCAGTCCCTCAGTCTAAACAACTATTACCTCAGTAGACTTGCAACCAGGTCTTTATGTTCTTGTAATTTGAAACTTTTAAATTTTAACAACTATTTGGAAAATCATCATCTCCTTTATTTGTTTACCATGAGTTACTTAATATAAATTTGTTTATATTTTATCATAATCAAATATCAAAATGACTTTATTATCCTTTTCACTTAATAATGTTTATTTCATTTTTTTCTTTACTAAATTAATTGAAAATTCTAGGCTTTTATTTACTGAGCATAGTTTGATGATTATATCATTACATGTACCCATGTTGATTTGTATTATGAAAAATTACATGAAGTCTGTAGCATTTGTTTACTTTTGAAGTAGGAAGTATGGGAAATGACAAGTCTTTGCTTGCTTTATAACATGTTATATTACCATGTGTCTAAAGACATATCTTCCTTTCATTCTATCAGAGACAGATCTTTCTTTAATTCTACAGGCTTAGTCAATCAAATGTCATAATTTCCAGTAATTCTGGTAAGTATTCCAACCTATCTACCAGTTCTCGAAATTTCACCCAATTTTCTATTTTTAAATAAAATAATGAGTTAAATATATTTCCAAACAAATAAAGCATTTATATATTTCAGTTTAAACAAAGCATTTATTCGTGGTGAAAAAGAAAGATGATGATGTATCTGGAATTCTAGCTATTCTTAACGACGTGGGACGAAGGAAACTTTCAGTACATGGGTTTAATTGTAGATACAAAGATGGGCTGCTCAGTCCTTCAAGGAAGGACTTACAAACCAGCTTGAAACTCCTGCAGGGTCTGCCTAAACCACAGACAACCTATTAGAGGTCACAGATGTGTCAGGGCAGCTCCTTCTGGTGAATGAATGAGACAGAGTACAAAGGCCTTTGCCATTTTTACCTTAAGAGTGTCACTTCCGAAGGCAATACTCCATAACTCGTTGCTAGCTTTTCTGATGTTTTGTCAAATCTGCATTTTGGTTTGACTTCTTCCTTAGCCTGATACTGATTTCTGACATCTCTCTTCATATGTAGTGAGTCCTAATAAACATCCTATACCCCATACTTTGCTTCTATTTCCAGAGAGCACAATTGGTGACATATCAAAGTAGGAACATTCTAGAGTCTATGATTATAGTCCTAATTCATATCTTGAATTTCAAGCATTAGCAACTTCAGGAAACTCAAGTGGTTCAGCATAATTTCACTATAAATCAAATATGCAAAGTTTATGTACAATCATTGGACCTTGTTGGAATTATTTAGAAAGTCCAAAGTCTCTTAGAAACCAGAAAATGTATCTATGGATTTCTGTTTATTAATGCATTCATTTAAATATCTGAACATTATTCATTCACTCACTCACTCATTCTTTCAAACAAATTTTATTCCCAGCTCTATGCTGGCTGTCTTGTTAAGTGCAGGGATACAGAGATAAATACATGATCTCTGTCATTAAGGCACCTAATGATGACAGAGATAGATATAATACATAATTTTGAAAGCCCATGTATTAGAATTAGTTTTAGTGTTTTATCCATTTTTGTTTTTGTTTTTGTTTTTGTTTGGCTGCCGTAACAAATTACCACAAGAATAGTGGCTTAAG
The DNA here is from genome assembly GCF_028885625.2 of Pongo pygmaeus. Lineage (NCBI taxonomy): Eukaryota > Metazoa > Chordata > Mammalia > Primates > Hominidae > Pongo > Pongo pygmaeus. The sequence continues at coordinate 92,765,680 of NC_072384.2, forward strand.
ACAACACAAATTTATTGCTTGCAATTCTGGAGGGATGGAAGTCCAAATTCATTCTCACCCGGCTAAAGTTAACAATTTTATGGAGCTGGTTCTTTCTAGAGGCCTTGAGAGAATCTGTTTTCTTGTCTTTTCCAATATTCGGTAGCTGTCTTCATTCATTGGTCAATAGCCTCTTCCTCTTATTCCTCCAGTCTTTCTTTCACTTCACGTCTCATTACTTACCCTGACCCTCTTGCCTTCTGCTCATATGGACTCTTGTGACTACATTGGCCTACCTAGATAACCAGGATGATCTCCGAAACCCAAGATCCTTAATTTAAGCACAGCTGCAATGTCCCCTTTGCCATGAAAGGCAAAATTTATAGATTCTGAGGATTAGAACATTAACCTTGGGGGCCATTATTCAGCCTACCACACTACTTAACTATGTGGGTAGAGACAAGAGCAGGTACGAAGTCAGAATACTGCTGCTAAGAGCATCCTAAGGTATTGAGGAAGGTGCTGAATAGTAGGTCAGTAAACTTTGCCAAAACACAGCTTTTAAGTAGAGTGTTGAAAGATAACTAAATGTTTGTTAGTGAAGGGCACAGCAGAGGTGAAGTGTACCTTCTAGGATGACAGAGTAGCTTCTCCCAAGGCATGGAAATGACAGGAAATATAAGTATTCATAGAATTCTAGCTGTCAGCCATAAGACACATACTTTTCTTACACTTTATTTCTGAAAAATAGCATTTCTTACAATTAATGAGTATATTTAATATAGTCATTAATTATTCCTAAATATTTTATATTTTCTATTAAAATATGAATATAATGTAATTTAATAAACTTGGTTTATAAGATGCTAAGAAAAATATTGAGAGATGAGACCAAAGAACAAAACATGTGTCAAACTCATTACAGGTTGTAACCATGATAAGGAACTTTTAAACCATACTGGTGATCACACAAAGTTTTTGATTTCCTTGAATAAGTTATTTCACATAGTTTGATTTTAGTTTTAGAGAAATCACATTGACTGCATGGAAGAAAAGTATGGGAGAGGAGCAATAGTATAGACAGAGAAAAGAGATGTTTGCCATAATCTGGCAAATATTGAATCCTGAAGGAAGAAGGTGGTAGGCTGTTGATTGAGAGGTGGTGAGACATAGAAACGACCAATTTTGGTAAATGATTTGTTGTAGGTAGTGGGAAGATAAGAAAAGGTACAGTAATTTCAACGGCTCCCTGATTTGGGCAATTAGGAGAATGATTGTACTTTTTTTTGAGAAAAGAATTGAGGGACTGATGTTTTTTCAGAGAGGAACGGGTGAATAACAATATGTACGCATTGTATTTAGTTTTTGAGGCATGTGTGAAATATATAAGTTTAAATATTCATCAGTATTTGTATATAAGTGTATGAAGCCCAGGAATGGGTTTGTAGATGAAGATACAGATTGAGCAATCATTCAGTGGTAAGTCAAATCTAAAATGAAAAGCAAACAAAAACTCTTCTATGTACTGTCAACATTTTGACACCAAATATGTGGGTTTTCCAACCAAGCAATTATGACATTGGCTGCTTAGAGTTAACACAGATCCCATAGGTTAGGGGCTCAGACCCCCAAGACTGCCAACTCCCCCATACACAATTCAGATGCCAACTGAAATTTCAGGGTGTCGTCTGTGCTTCTGACCAACTATCTGTAAATCAAGCATTCCCATGACCTCCTCCTTGGGTTGAATAATTTCATAAAACAACTCACAGAAATCAGGATAAAAGCTTACTTGCTAGCTTATCAGTTTATTACAAAAGAATACAACTCAGGAGTAGTCAGATGGAAGAAAATCATACGGCAAGGTGTCCAGGAGAGGTGTGGAGCTTCCATGCCTTCTCCCAGCACCTCCACAGGTTTGCCAACCCGGAAGCTCTCTAAATTCTCTGAACCCTGTGCTTTTGGGTTTTTTACAGAGCCTTAATTCTTAGGCAATATTGACTAAAACCATTGACCTTTGGTGAATAGGCTCCCATAGTCCCTCTTCCCTCCCAGAAGGTCAGGGGTTGGGGCTAAAATTTCCAACCCTTTAATCACAAGATTGGTTCTCCTGGCAACCAGTCACCATCCTGAGGCTATCCTGGAACCCTCAGCTACTAGTCATCTCATTAGCATACAGTAAAACGCTTATTATTTTGGAAAGTCCAAGGATTTTAGGTATTTTGTGTCAGATAATGGAGACAAAGACCAAATATATATACTTCTTAATATATCACAAAATCACAAAACCTTAAGCAGTGACGACACAATATGAAAGAATGGCATGAACATTTCACTTTGCGTATTTGGGCTGTTCTGGGGTCAGCTTTCTCTCATTTTGGAGGACTGTCCAATTTTGTGTATTAATATGAGATGCAGTGTTCTGCTTCTCACCATGGTAGTATAAGTTGGACTAACTTTTAGTTCTCTGCCCACTGATGATCAAAGTTTTGGGAATGTGACTTGGGCTCAGCTAATCAGTTGCTCTCAAACAAAACTTTAATCTGGAGTTAGAGGCACGAAGAAGAAGGGTTAGGGCTCATTTATAACAAATTTGTTGTGTTCAGTGAGAGCAGCACCAGGACCGTAGTGTGAGATTTCTACTGTGGTAGGGTCAGAGTGCTAACCAGACTGTTTAATACTTATTTCCTGACCTACTTTTAATTTTTTACCTCTTTTCAAAGTCTGATCCTATAGTTTGTCATTAATTCTCAAATTCTTAACATTATTCTCATAAAAACCCTTTGCTGCCTCATCTAGCTATAGTTGACTTTTCTTACAATCATGATTCATAAAGAAGATGTATAGAATGAAAAAAGAAATAGGAGGAGAAATTAGAAAAAAAAACATTTGGTGATTACAGATAATATGAAGAACCTCATATTTGATGGTTACTATCGGTCTGAGCCTTTTACATTTTCCAGTAAGAATCTTTTACTTTTAACATAACAACAGTGAATTGCTGTACTTCCTTCAGACAAAACAGCTTCACATGCAAAGAAACAAGCAATGATAGTCTTGGAATTTTCCAAGCTGGTTTGATGAAAAAGTATAACTGGCACTACGGATTTTATTGCTTAGGAATGGATTAATCTCTTTATAAGTTTGCTTTCACTACCCATGCATATATTGACAAAAGTGGGTGTTTTATTCAGTTTAATACAGAATTTTATATGTGCTTGTGTGTGTATATAAGTACAAAAAGGCTTACTTAATGTATTTATATTTTTCCAATTCTGAAAGACCTTTATGGACTATAAATATTGATTAAAGTGATATTTTTTCTCAGAAAAAAATTGCTTAACTATACCCATAAAATGGCAATTTGATGGAGTGTATGGATCTTCTGCAAATATTGCTACACAGGATTAATTTTAAAACATAATCCAACTCATATATCATTAAAACTTTTTCTTCAATAGTAAAAAGGTCCCATTTTCACATTACAAAGATCAAAACACATAATTTTCATATTGTTTTAAATAGAGATGAAAGATTTCCTAGATAAAATATAAAGAATACAGAATTGGAATATGAATTATTTCATGTTTATGAAAGCATCAAAACACAATATGAATTTTCTAGTTTAGTAGATCATGTTGAGATTTTTGCCCACAAATAAACTTTTGGGTTATTTAATACAGGTATATGAACATCTAATCATTCCTTTATTCACTTCTGCCAGTTTTATTTTGTGCCTTCCATGTGGCAGTAACTGCATTAAGTATAGAATTATACATATCTGTAGAAATTGATTCAGTTATAAATAGGTATAAGGCAAAATAGAGAATGAATGTATAGTCAGAAAATTTTTAAAAATAGAGTAAGAAACTGTAATATAAAACTTAAATGGTTAAATGGATTTTATTAGTCCATAAAGTCAAGAATTTGTCTATTTAGAAAAGGAGCAGGCTATACCATTTGTCAATATTTTCCTACTTTTATTTCAAAATAATTCACATTTATTAGAGTGGATATAATATATTCGCACAAAGGAAACTTAACATGAGGAGAACTCCTTAAGAATTATAAAGTAATGGTGAGCATTTTTTCACCATCACTGGCTATCAGAGAAATGCAAATCAAAACCACAATGAGATACCATCTCACACCAGTTAGAATGGCAATCATTAAAAAGTCAGGAAACAACAGGTGCTGGAGAGGATGTGGAGAAATAGGAACACTTTTACACTGTTGGTGGGACTGTAAACTAGTTCAACCCTTGTGGAAGTCAGTGTGGCGATTCCTCAGGGATCTAGAACTAGAAATTCCATTCGACCCAGCCATCCCATTACTGGGTATATACCCAAAGGACTATAAATCATGCTGCTATAAAGACACATGCACACGTATGTTTATTGCGGCATTATTCACAATAGCAAAGACTTGGAACCAACCCAAATGTCCAACAATGATAGACTGGATTAAGAAAATGTGGCACATATACACCATGGAATACTATGCAGCCATAAAAAATGATGAGTTCACGTCCTTTGTAGGGACATGGATGAAATTGGAAATCATCATTCTCAGTAAACTATCGCAAGAACAAAAAACCAAACACCGCATATTCTCACTCATAGGTGGGAATTGAACAATGAGAACACATGGACACAGGAAGGGGAACATCACACTCTGGGGACTGTTGTGGGGTGGGGGGAGGGGGGAGGGATAGCATTGGGAGATATACCTAATGCTAGATGACGAGTTGGTGGGTGCAGCGCACCAGCATGGCACATGTATACATATGTAACTTACCTGCACATTGTGCACATGTACCATAAAACCTAAAGTATAATAATAATAATAATAATAATAAAATAAAATAAAAAAAAAAAAAAAAAAAAAAAAAAAAGAATTATAAAGTATTATTCAATCACAAACCTAAATGACCTAAAAGGTAAAGTGCAGAGAAAGCAAAAGGCAGGTGACCTAGAAGGTAATAATACTTAAGGGAAATATTCTGTCAGTTTCTAGGTGCCCTTGAATGCTCACACTCTTATGTTTTTGCCGTGAGCAATAAGCTGGAGACTCTATTTTTTGTTCTTTCTATCAAAACAAGGCTGATTTTCTAAGTTATAATTCCCATTGCCTTAGAATTTCATTACTTGAGTCATAGTAGTTAAGCAAGTCTTTTAATTATAGCATAAAATGCTCTAGTTACAATAGTTTAGGGAATATATTAATTACTCACTGACATTTACATATTTAAATGTCTTGTGCTCCACACACAATTCTAAAAAGAGAAAAGAGGTTTTTTAACATTTCTTAACTGAGTTACTTTAAATACGGTGATTTTAAGAGCCGTATCTGTTTATATCAAGCATCAAAACATATTGGTGGTGACAAGTTATATGAATGTATTTAGAATAAAGGTTAAATGCCATTTCATTTTTCAGATTTAATAAGTAGATTTCAAGAATAAAAAATTATTATTGAATAAAGCCACATATTTTAAAAGTCTACTTAATATCTCCACTGAGAGCCTATATTTAAGTGGAGAACTAAATACTTAGATTTCATAATAAATAAACAATGCTTTACATTTGATTCTTAATTCTAATATAGTTAAAATTAAATGTAATATAAAAGCTGTGTAAATATTTTTAAGTTTACATAATGAGGCAAATGAAATTGAGTACTGTGTATGCATGTAAATGTACACGTGTGTTTTGGTTGCTGTTTATTTTTTTTCTTCAAAATCAATAGACAAATATCAAAGCTTTCAGATTCATTGATGTGATAACATTTGATATTTCACTTCAACGTGTAAATAATTTGACTGCAAATTTATAAGTGTGTTTTATTCAAGGGTTTTCTGATTTTTAAAAAAATCTTGCTGGGCCACAAATATTGCCAGGCTTTGTCACAATTTTTTGTTTGTTTGTTTTGTTTTTTGTTTTTGAGACGGAGTCTCGCTCTGCTGCCAGACTGAAGTGCGGTGGCGTGATCTTGGCTTACTGTAACCCCCGCCTCCCGGGTTCAAGAGATTCTCCTGCCTCAGCCACCCGAGTAGCTGGGACTATAGGTGTGCACCACCATGCCCAGCTAATTTTTGTATTTTTAGTAGAGACGAGGTTTCACCATGGTGGTCAGGATGGTCTCAATTTCTTGACCTCATGATTCACCCGTCTTGGCCTCCCAAAGTGCTGGGATTACAGGTGTGAACCACCAAGCCCGGCTTGTCACAAGTTTTTAGTGTTCTATTTTAATACAGAAATTAGATAAATCCCAAGAGAAAGACATTTCATATGTGGTAGAGTTGTCAGAAGAAATGAGAGTCTTATAAATAACTTTAAAAATTGTGAAGAAATAAAGACAAAATAGTCCTATGCAGTTTGATTTAAATATATATTCTTAATAATAGCTACTTTTGTGAAAACCAGAATATTGAAACATGTAGATATGGATTTTCATTAGTGACTGACATAATATACTGTTATTGTTACTATTTTATTGTATCAGCCAACTGATATTGAGTGCTTTGTGTATCCTAAGCACTATGCTAAACACTGTACCAGTATTACCTGATATAATCATATTAATATTTATTATTTCACTTTTCATATGAAAAAATTGAAGCACAGATTAAGACACTCCAAAATCATACCTCCATTGATTATCAGTACCAGGATTTGAATTGAGGCACTCTGATCCAGAGAAGCTTTTGTTTCCATGAAGCTTATGTTGGGGAAAAATAATCAAATTGCCTGTACTCAGTTGTATAAATATAGGTTAGTTGTAGATGATTCTGGCTGATTCAACAGAAAAGAAATTTATTCAAAGGATATCACACAGTTTTCATAACAGGTAAGAATACAGAGGAAACAGGGCACCAGGGTAAGTACAGACCAAAGTCCAAAACCACTGCCAAAGTTGCAGCAAGGAGAACAGCACAAATTTGCTTGCTGTCACCCACCACTAGATGCTTGTGTTTAGAGCCTTGAACTTGACTTACACTGCCACTGACATCAGCACCAGTGCTCTCTGTGTACTAGGAAGTGGACCTTGTGACCGTTGCTGAACTCAAAAGTCAGATGTCTCTGCTGTGAAATAGATACCTAATACAGAATCTGCTTCCTCATTCATTCGCTTCCAAATCATATGCTTGTAGTGTGGCTAGAGTTTCTGTTTCTCCTTTGTCCAGGCAGAATTTATGAAGCTTGCTATTTATCGCCTTAAAGATTAGAAGAATATTCATAAGGTATTAGATTGCCATAAGGTTGAACAAATCAACATTCAACTTCAAGGATTCAACATTGTTTTGTTTTCTTTTGGGATACCTCTGCAACAGTTCAAATCTTATTTCTGCCCTTGGACGACCAGGTTTATAAATATTGCAGATTCTCCACTGACTGCTTTGATCCTATCTTCTATATTTATGTATACTACTTAGCATATAATAAAAGATTATGTTACAGAATCTGAAAATTAGTAATTATGAATTGAGATGGTGTTATACAGTACACTAACATCTAGTGACTTGATTATTCCAAGGAAAATATTTAGATATATTAAATGATATTTCTATCCTTTACACATATACATTTTTTAGCTTACAGCCTGCTTTAGGCAAGCAACAGACTCTCAGGATCTGCTCCTACCAGGGTCTGAACATTTCCTCCCAGTTTTTAAAGAAACAAATTCAAATAACATTGTAGCCTCCAGAGGAAAGTTCAAGCTCTTTTACAGTACTGTTTAAATAGCACAGCTGAGGAAACTAAAGACAGAGAAGTTAAATGCCTTGGCACTGAGTCAAGATTTACAATAAACTCCTCTCTACTTAGGACCCACTAACAGGGGCTGCATTTACACCAAAACCATGAAGGTGGCCCAAGTCATCACTGAGAAGTAGTACAAGCACCAAGGGAACGACTTCAACAGGAACAAGAAAGCGTGGAAGGAGATCCTAGCAGGAAGCTCCACAAAAAGATAGCGTGCTACGTCTTGCATTGGATGAAGCAGGTTCAGAGAGACCTAGTGACAGCTATCTCCATCAATGTGCAGAAGGAGAGATCATTGAAGTAGATTTTCATGCAAAAAAAAAAAAATGTTGAAGTCTTTGGACTTCAGCAGTCTGTCCAAACTGCAGGTCACTCAGCCTACAGTTGGGATGAATTTCAAAACACCAGTTGGAGCCAGTTGAATCTTTCTGCTATGCTGTAATATTTTCAGTAAACCTGGAACAACAACAACAAAAACAGAATGGAGGAGAAGCAGCCAAGTCTCTTAGTTTACAGAGTAGCTCCTAATACCCCTTGCTGTCTGTCTCAGTGCCCAATGGGAGGATAGTCAAAACAATATTCACATCTGTTATTCATCTCTCTACATGCAGTGTGTGTGAATCTTTATATACTGCATATTAAGGATCTGTCTTTACAGATAAAAACTAAAGCATTGAAGGAACTCCTTGTTTTGACTTATCAAAGTCCTTAAGAAAATACTAGAAAATCATAGCCATTGTTTCAAATTTTAGCTTTATATTATCACTTGAAATGTGATGAAATCTGGCTGATAGATAACAATTCACTGATACCCTACAGACAATTCCCATCTTAAAATGGACCACTGGATTGAAGAATTAAATAAAATTGAGGGTTTTCCTTACATGTTTTGTCTAAAGAGCAAAGTAGAAACAACTGTTCATAGATCTTCACTGAGGATTCGCATGTGAAGTAAGTACTCCTAAACATAAACATAATCAACCAGTTCCATAAATCATGAACAAAATATTTGTCCCAGAGAGACTATTTTTCCACCACATCTCTTGTAATAAACACAGAGCCAGTTCAGTTAAAATAGTTTAAGGGTGGATGGTTCAGGGCTTGCTGAGTGGCACTCAGTAAGAAAACCCAGCAGAACATTTACTTCTCTCTTTATTCCAGAGCATCAATGGCCAAGGCTGGCAGATCCCAGAACACTGAACAGACATTTGGTCTCCTATGGCCTGCCAGTTTTCACAGTGGGTTCCAACGCTTTGAGTCAAACCAAAATAGACCTGTTAGAAAAATGTCGGTTGGAATACGCTAACAATAAGACAGAATAAATGTGATTATTTGGCCTCATTTTTCTAGGACTTGAGTAATTTTATTATAACATTCTTGAGGGCTGGAAAATCTGAATGTTAGGACACCAAATATCTCCAGAAAACAAGTTTTATATTTCTAATCCTGCATAATAAGCCTGGGGCCACTGCAGGCCTCATTAATAAAAACCTAATGGTATAACAATAATGAGGAGGAAATGCCAATGCCGCACAAATCTGTTGAGACTAAAATATTTCTCACCCCAGCAGGCTTGGTGAATTTGACACTTCATGAAATCAGCTAAAGTGGAACTAAAAACAGCTCCTGGAAGAGGACTATGACATCATCAGGTTGGGAGTCTCCAGGGACAGCGGACCCTTTGGAAAAGGACTGGAAAGTGCAAAATCTATCAGTCTTCGATATGAAATTCTCTGTCTCCGTAAAAGCATTTCATATTTACAAGACACAGGCCTACTCCTAGGGCAGCAAAAAGTGGCAACAGGCAAGCAGAGGGAAAAGAGATCATGAGGCACTTCAGACTGCACTCTTTTCATATATTTCTCAATACCGTATGTTTGGTTTTATTTTGGCCAAGCATAACAATCTGCTCAAAAAAAAAAAAAAAATCTGGAGAAAACAAAGGTGGCTTTGCCAATATTATGTTTCTTTTTGACAAGCCCTGAGATTTCTGAGGGGAATTCACATAAATGGGATCAGGTCATTCATTTATGTTGTGTGCAAATATAATTTAAAGATACAACCTTTGCAGAGAGCATGCTTTCCTAAGGGTAGGCACATGGAGGACTAAGGATAAAGCATTCTTCAAGATCAGTTAATCAAGAAAGGTGCTCTTTGCATTCTGAAATGCCCTTGTAGCAAATATTGGTTGTATTGATTAAATTTACACTTAATGGAAACAACCTTTAACTTACAGATGAACAAACCCCACAAAAGCAAAAAATCAAAAGCCCTACCTATGATTTCATATTTTCTGTGTAACTGGACTAAAGGATTCCTGCTTGCTTTTGGGCATAAACAATTATGGAATATTTCCAAGTATTATTTAAAATGAGGGCCCATCTACAAATTCTTAGCAATACTTTGGATAATTCTAAAATTCAGTTGGACATTGTCTAATTGTTTTTTATATACATCTTTGCTAGAATTTCAAATTTTAAGTATGTGAATTTAGTTAATTAGCTGTGCTGATCAATTCAAAAACATTACTTTCCTAAATTTTAGACTATGAAGGTCATAAATTCAACAAATATATCTACACATACAATTATAGATTGTTTTTCATTATAATGAATTCACCTTAACAGAATTGTCTTTGTGATTGTTTTTAGAAAACTGAGAGTTTTAATTCATAATTACTCGATAAAAAAATTGTGGGAACAATTCAGCATTAATTGTATGTGATCATTTTTATGTACATAAGGAGTCTTAAGCTTGGCCTCTTGAAATCTTTTGTACTTAGTCCCATGTCCAGAATTACTATTTTATATCTAAAGCATTTATATTTTTCTATTCAATTTATATGATGCTAATTATGGCAATTATAACAAATATTAAAGATTTTGAACTAGAATATGTGACTTGTTCACATACATAGAAATGAAAAGTTCATTTCATAAAACAGGATGCTGGGTGAAAGAGTGCTTTTGATTGAAAGATCACTAGATTAGTAGAGGGCAAGACTTCTAGTCCCTAATCTACCCTTAATAGCCATGTGGTCACGTGTAAGTCAGTGAACCCATCTCATTCTCCTCATACTTTTTTCATCTCTAAAATGAGGGTATAATTTAAGCTTTTCATTTTTATTTTTTTTTTGAGACAGAGTTTTGCTCTTGTCACCCAGGCTGGAGTGCAATGGCACGATCTCGGCTCACTGCAACCTCCACTTCCTGGGTTCAAGTGATTCTCCTGCTTCAGCCTCCCGAATAGCCAGGATTACAGGTGCCCGCCACCACATCTGGCTAATTTTTTGTATTTTCACCATGTTGGCCAGGCTGGTCTCGAACTCCTGACCTCAGGTGATCCACCCGCCTTGGCCTCTCAAAGTGCTGGGATTACAGGTGTGAGCCACCACGCCCAGCCCAATATCAGTTTTTCTTTTTTAACACAAGGCTAACACAATTAAAATACTAGCTAGGGAAGAAAAAAAGTTAGGCACTGTTTATGTGTTACAGGCTCTTGTAATCACGGAGCAGACAATAAACAATAAGAATTAATCCTTTTCATATATCCTTTTTGCAGAATACATAAAATGCCACAAATGGCTATCTTCCTTTTTATGGTATTTGGAGAATTGCAGCTAAGTGACAGATATTTTGCTTGGCTGTATAGACCACAAAGGACTGTGTTTGATGATGGTTTGCATAAAATTATACCTTAGTTTTTACTTTGTATGTTACCTGTTAGATTTGAGTATGAAAATTAGTAGGGAGGATTATTAACAAAGAACAGGGCAAGAGTAGTAGAATTAAACCTCTTCTAATACCTGTGCACAAGTAGCCTTTTCAGAAACTCTACAACCCTACATAAACCTGATAGTTAGAAAAGCACACTCCCAAGGAAGGCGGTTATGCATTGCAGTTTAAATCAGAAGAATAGAGCTATAACAATCTTCATTCTATGGTAAGATTAAAGAGCCTGGTGTATATTATAGCAGAGTCATTAAGATTTAAAAACTTACACCTTGCCATTCTTCTTACTCACAGATTTTCAAGAGGTAATGTAATGATCCATGAGGTGAGAATCACTGCCTTTCATAATTTTGTTAAACTGCATGAACAAAGTTTCCAACAAATAACAGTAATAAAAAGAAACATGTATTAGCACTTAATAAGCCAGGTGCTGTACAACGTGTGTTACATGCTTTTAATCCATGAACTGGTAAACTGGTACTAGTATCTCTATTGGACATGTGAGGAAACCAAATGGAGTTGATAAACAGTAGAGTCAAAAATTATCCTTCATATATTATATTGCCTCAATCTCACAGACACCTCTGCTACCAAAAGCTATCATATCTAGATATGTGGCATAAGAATGACCTTGGGGCACACTAGAATTCTGTGAGAGAATTCTGGCAGAGAAAACAAATATTTATTCCTACAATAAACCCAGCATTTTACAGGTTTTATTTTTAACTATGAAGTATTGTTATCTGTATCTTTCATATAAGTGTGCCCGGAATTTATTTCTTCTGATGGATTCTTGGTCTCGCTGAATCCAAGAATGAAACCGCAGACCCTCGCGATGAGTGTCACAGTTCTTAAACATGGTGTGTTCAGAGTTTGTTCCTTCAGATGTTCAGACGTGTCCGGAGTTTCTTCCTTAAGGTGAGTTCGTGGTCTCGCTCACTTCAAAAATGAAGCCGCAGACCTTCACAGTGAGTGCGACAGCTCTTAAAGGCAGCGCGTCCAGAGTTGTTTGTTCCTCCTGGTGGGTTCGTGGTCTCGCTGATGTCAGGAATGAAGCTGCAGACGCTCGCAGTGGGTGTTACAGCTCATAAAGGTAGTGCGGACCCAAACAGTGAGCAGCAGCAACATTTACTATGAAGAGCAAAAGAACAAAGCTTCCCCAGTATGGAAAGGGACCAGAGTCGGTTGCGGCTGTTGTGGTGGCCAACTTTTATTCACTTATTTGGCCCCACCCACATCCTGCTGACTGGTCCATTTTACAGAATGCTGATTGGTCCATTTTACAGAGTGCTGATTGGTGCGTTTTTACAGTGCTGATTGGTGCATTTACAATCCTTTAGCTAGACACAGAGTGCCGATTGGTGCCTTTATAATCCTTTAGCTAGACACAAAAGTTCTTCAAGTCCCCACCCAACCCAGAAGCTCAGCTGGCTTCACCTCTGGTAAGGAAATTGAGATTCAAACAAGTTTCAAAGTGCTAAAATTACAGTTTCTCATTCTCTGCAACTGGATTTCCACTCATGTGTTTGAATCCCAGTTTCTAAGACTTAACTTGCCATTCTGTGACTTTATGTTCCTGCAATTTATGCAAAGTCACTATCTGTCACATCTCTGGTGTTAACTTCAGACTAAACTTCTTTTTGATTCACAATGACCACACACTTTTTGGTTGAGGTTTTGCTATCAGTTTATTGTACTGGTTAATAGAGAGCTTCTTCCAGAAATTTGAGTAGATGGAAGAGGAAGTAGCACATTCCTAAAAATGTACCATGCCTTTCAAGTCACAAGCATGCCTTTCAAGTCACATGGCTGGCAAGGGTGGCTCAGAATACGTAGAGTTAAGAATTTAAAGTAAATTGGTGTAAGCGATGAAAGCTTCAACTAAAAGCTTGTATTACATCAACTGAAATGTAAAATAATTGGAACATTTTCCAGGCATCCCTGTTATTTATTAGTCTCTCTTTCCTTCCTTGTCTACTTCAAAAGTCATATGGCATGGTGACTAGAATTGTGCTGCCAAAGAGTTTGTCAATATAAGATTCCTTTCTTTGTAAACATTCTACTTTGGGGCTTCATTTATAATCAAAAGGAGTACTGTAACCTGTCAAAAAAAAGCTACTTATGACAATATATTATGTGATGGTAACCTGCAGTAACGTGATGGCAATAAATAAATAAATAATCACAGAATGAAACCGAGCAGAACTGTCAGAGAAATGGTCAGAATTCACACTCTGAAGAATATGGCTATACAGTAATAATCATAATAAATAGCCACTCAATCCAAAACATCACTGGGTGACTTACTTGTCACATATATAATCAGTGGAGATGTGATTGAAGCACAAGGCTTAAGTGAATGTCTAGAGAGCCAATTGGTTGATTTTTATGGAAATTTTACTTATTTTAAATGTCATCCCTGACCATCTTGAATTTTTACTTGAAGATTTATTTTTTTTTTAAAAAATCACTGTTTATTAGATTTGGGTATTCTGGTCTTTGTTTTTCTTTTTTATCTATGTATGATTTTTATTTTTTTATCCGGTGTCCTTAAGCTTCATCAATGAGAAGAAATGTATTAAAATCCATTCATTTATTCCTACCCTAATTCTTATAAGATTAATTTTTGTAAGATGAAGTCACTCTTATGACTCATTCTCTATTATTTTTAAACAAACAATACTTTTCCTCAAAATGTAATGCCATTATTTGATCTGTTATTGGCAATATTACTGTGCCTTGATCATTTTGGTAAGATAATCAATCATTAGTTTATGGAAATAATACAAGTGAAACATATATCATTAATATTTTTACTACAGCAAAACTTTTCCTGTGTGTAGCTACAGTTGTTCTGTTCAAAAAAATTTAATAGTCATTTTCCCTCCTTCTAGATGTGTCTTGATTTCACTATATATGTCTAAACTTGACTTATGTTTATTTTAGCATACTATTATTATACACAAACTATAATGAGTCTTAAAATTATCAGGTGAGTTAAGTATCCTGTGTTTAAATATTTTCTAGGAAATTAACCCAGGGAATTGAGGTGGACAATGAATTTAATGATGTTATCTAGGAAAACAGAAATGATACCTTAGAAGAAGAAACTACTCCATATCGTGCATATACGTATATAGCACAAAAGCAGTAATTCATTTAAAAAGGATATTGTGACATTTAAAACTACATATGGTACTTTATAAAGTTATTAATTTTTATTTTAGAAGATATGAAAATGCATAGTTCTAAATGGTGTGTGCAGCTAATTTAAAAATGGTCAAAGTTATCAAGATTATATATAAATATGTAGCTTTACAAATAGCATAATTCATTGAAACATGTTGAAATTCCATGTACTGTCAATACATTAAATAAAAATTGTAAAAGATGTTACAATATTAAACAAATAAGAATAAGCTAAAGAGTCACTCACCTCCAATTTGCATGTACAGCTTTATTTCTTCTCCTTTGATTAACTGAACTTTCTCAAAGATTAGTTCCTCATTTACTGTCTTGACTTCTGTTGTTTTCCTTCTATTAGAAAAAACCTATGCTTGTGTTTTTCTATGACATGAATTAGTCTACATGGACAATTTTGAGAACAATGTTGAAAAGTGTAAAGAAAAAGGACTAAATAAAAGGCCTTTTATGATTATGACATGAATTAGTCTACATGGACAATTTTGAGAACAATGTTGAAAAGTGTAAAGAAAAAGGACCAATTAAAAGGCCACCCATCCCACTATATCCAGTGTTAATGACAATAGGATATGTAACAGATATTATCAAATATATTAATAGAAATCCAACTTCTTGCTGGATATTTCTCATTTGATTTTTGGCCATTTCTCAAAGTAAAATATCTGATTCTGAACTCATTATTAGTTCTGTCCAAATTACAATTCATAAAAGATGAACTTTTTATTCATTTTGCAACCCATCATCTTCAAGTCAGAAACCTGCATTTCACTACTTTCTTTACATTTCCTGCTGTAAAATCAATACCTCCTTTCACTTTCTGCTGCTACTGCATTCGTTCTAGACTTACCATTTCTTGCATAAACTTTTTAATTAGTTCCAAACAATCATTATTACTCTTCTGGACAGTATTTCCAGATTTTTCCCAGTGAAAATTAGTTCTGCCCTAGTATATGTTACATGTTTTATAAAACTTACATTGTGGTAAATATGTATGCTATAATTTTATTGCACACTAGAATGTGAGGTCTACATTAGAAAAAGGGAAAATGCCTTTTACATTATCCAAAATCATAGCTCAGTGTCTGGGACATACATATTAGGTGAGTAATAGATTTATGTTGAATGAATTAAAACATTGATGGGAAGGTGAATAGTTTGGAATTCATATGAGGTCATGTAAAGAAAATAATGCATTGGAATAAAAAAGAAGAGGTTTAACAGAGCAGATGTTAGATGTATGAACTAAGATGACAATAGTAAATTCAGGTTGGTGGGCAGAAATACTAAAATTGACACAGAGGTAAGTAATCTGAAAAGCAACATACCCTACTAAAAAGGAAAATTGTAAATTCACATATTCATTAATTCAATCCATTTTTCTTGTGTATTTATTGAGTGCCAAACAATATTCTAAGTGTTGAGAATGACTTAAAATAAAAGTCTGCCATGCATGGAAGTTATTAATACATTCCAATTAGAGTAAAACTGAAAATTAACCAACAAATGAATATGTATTATGCGCCATGACATAATGCTGTGGAGGAAAATAAAGTGCTATGGAGAAAAATAAAAATAAACAATTTGCACTAAATACAGAATGATCAGGAAGAGTCTTTCTGATAGGTGACATTTGAACAGAATATTGAAGGATGTGAGAGAATGAGCTTTGACAAAACATTGAAAACATTGTTCTGTGGGGAACAGCAAATTGCAATGTCCTGAATGAAGAGTCATTTGGGATCTTCATGGAAAACTGCAGGGGTCTGTTGTGGCTGGAGCTGGAGATAGAGAATGAGTGTAGAAGACTGGTGGAGAACCACAATCTTATACAGCCCTAAAGGTAATTGTAAGGTTTTTGGAGTCTGAATGAAAAACAGTTCTCTCATTTGAGGGCAGTGAAGTGGCAGGTTTTGACTTTCCCTTTAAGAGGCTGACCCTAGGAGCTCTGTGGAGAATACATTTTAGGATACTGAGTTTGGAAACAGGGAGAGTAATTGGAAGGTATCCTAACAAATCACGAAGTAGATGGTGTTTCAAACAAGTGGTAGCAAGGAGGTGCAAAGAAACTATTAGATTTGGGATATACTGTAAAAGTAGAGCTGCCAGAGTTTGCTGGTCAATTGTATGTGGAATGGAGAAAAAGGAGGGCAAAAAGATAGCTCTAGTATTTTTAACCTGCACAGCTGGAAAAATACTGTTTCCATGTATTCCCAGTTTAGAAGGAGCAGATTCGGGTAAGGATGATCAAGTTGTTGGTTTTGGATTCCCATGAGATACCAAAATAGAGATGTTGAAAGTACTGTTAGTGGCTGGGCATGGTGGCTCATGCCTGCAATCCCAGCACTTAGGGAGGCCAAGGCAAGAGGATCACTGGAGCTCACAAATTTAAGGCCAGCCTAGGCAACATGGAGAAACCTCATCTCTACAAAAAGTACAAAAATTAGCAGGGCATGGTGGTATGTGCCTGTAGTCCCAGCTACTCGGGAGGCTAAGGTGGAAGGATTGCTTGAGCCTGAGAAGTGGAGGTTGCAGTGAGCTGAAATCACGTGACTGCACTCCAACCTGGACAATAGAGTCAGACTTTGTCTCAAAAGAAAAGAGAAAAAAATGCAGTTAGAAATACAAGCCTGGTTACAGGAGAGACATTGGGGCTAAAGACCGTTGACAGATTTCAGCATATACTTGAATAAATAAAAGCAGAAGAAAGTAAAGGAAAAGCTAAAAATAAACTAGAGTAGACAGGAATGTACAAGGTCTAGGACAGGTGTTGGCAAACCATAGGTTGAAAGCAAAATCCGCTACCTGTTTTTGTAAATAAAGTTCTACTGGAACGCAACCATGTTAATTTGTTTCCATATTGTCTATGGCTGATTTCACCCTAGAATTGCAAAGTTAAATAGTTGCAACAGAGATTTTATGGCCCACCAAGCATAAACCATTTGTTATCTTGTCATTTATGGAAAAAGTTTACTGACCCCTGACCCAGGGGAAGGTAGTTAACATAATAAAAGTTGGATTAATTTTTACCATGGTTTTTCCCAGTACAGCCCTGGTTTATACCTACTATCCCAGCTTTTGGAACAAATAAATGACTTCCTCTCTCCTTCCTTCCTTCCTCCCTTCCTCCCTCCCTCTCTCTCTCTCTTTCTTTCTTTTTCTTATTTTCTTTCTTTCTTCTTTTTTTCTTTCTTTTATTTAGATAGAGTCCCACTCTGTCACCCAGACTGGAGTGCAATGGTGTGACCTCAGCTCACTGCGAGCTCCACCTCTCTGGTTCAAGTGATTCTCCTGCCTCAGCACCCTGAGTAGCTGGGATTACAGGTGCACGCCACCACACCCAGAAAATTTTTGGATTTTTAGTAGAAATGGGGTTTCACCATTTTGGCCAGGCTGGTCTCGAACTCCTAAACTCAGGTGATCTGCCCACCTCAGCTTCCCAAAATGCTGGGATTACAGGGCTGAGCCACTGTGCTGGGCCTAGACTTTTTCAATTTCCAATGGGTTTTTGGGCAACATACTATATAATCACCCAAATTAAGATTAAAATAAGAAAAATTACACCTAGAACACAACACTTAGTACTATACCAATATATTTTATCTTGGCTAAATGGCAAAAAAATGTAAAATCATATGTAATAATAATTTTATTAGACTGAATTAACCAATAATTTTATTAAGTTTAGTCAAGTGTTGACAGTGTCTGTGTGCTATATCATAATAGAAAAGAAGGAAAAGCACTATAAATGAAGTCACACAATAAGGAAAATTAATAAGCCTAAGGTTTTTACCCTGGAAAGCTCCTATCATTTTGGTACTACGATGTAGCAACAGAGAATAAAATCAAGAAGATTGTAAATATATTAGATAGACCCAATTATTCGGTTACAACTTAGAGTAACTTGAACTATATGAATTAGCCTTCATTTTATTAAAATTCAAAATCGCAGTCTACATTTCAAATTATTCTTGTTATATTATGTAGGACAAATTGAGAATTCTGTGTGTGTTATTGGGTTTCATTTATGAATTTCCCTTCAAATTGCTACCCCAGAAAATAATTTCTACTTCCAATGTGAACATATTTATATTAATTTTGTATTATATTTTAAGACACAAATGGGAGGTAAGCTAAGCAAAATTTAAAGTTTTAAAATATGTAATAATTTCATATTTTTATCCATATATATTTTAAAACTTTGGGGTATAGGTTGTGTTAGGTAAATAGAGGTTAGCAACTGGGAGAGGTAAGAAAAGAGAGAAGAAAGGCTATCACTAACATAGTCCCTGGCACACCTAAGTTCAGCATTAGAACTGCCCTAACTCCACCCTAAGGACGTCTGTGGTAAAGTCTGTAGCCAGCACATCCCGAAGGTGGAGAATCTAGGACACAGGTAGAAAGCTCCTAAAATGGCGCGTGCGCAGTAACACAAAATCATGCCCCCAGGTCACCCCAAGTTCATAATACCATCATTATAATAGAATTTACATGTGGTTTTTCTCCCCACACCCCATCATCCTGCAGGTTTTTTCTTAAAGAATTATGGATAAGAACATGCTCAGTTTTAGTTATATAACCATAAACAGCCGATCAAATGATATCATCTTGTCATTCAGACACAGCCCAAACCTCAACTCCTTTCCCCAGAACCCCATAAAAGCCCCCTGAGTTTGGTAAAGCGGGGCTGATTTCCCTTCACAGGAATCAGTCTGCACTCCTCCTGAGAGTTTATTACTGTGCTTCAATAAACTTTGCTTTGAGCTTGCACTTTGATGTTAGTTTGCAATTCTTTGCTCACTATCACAAGAACCGAGATTGCTGCTCCAGAGCTCCGACTCTGTTGATCTCCTTGGTTGAAGAATCTGCCCAATGCAGAATTCCTGGTAACAGTTTGAATAAAAAATATGTTAAATAAATATGGCCATATTTGTTTAAAAGTTTTGAAGGAAAAAGAGCAATGTTTTTTAGAAAATCATAAATAGTTTCAAATGTCATGAACCAAATAATATGAAATTTTACTCAGTCCATCAAAGGCAATCGAATCTATAGCAAACTAATTGACCTTAAGCTATGATTTCCCAAAAGATATTTACAAAGCAGTTCACAGTATGAACTGGCATAGACACTAATAAATGTTAGTTTTCAAAAACTTATGTTGAAGACTATTTTATTCAAAATGAATTGTGAAAGTTCTATAAGTCAAGCAAATCAGATCAATTCTGCAGCATCATTATATGCAGTATTGCCTGCTGGGCCCGTGGTGTAGGAGCTGTACAGAAGAGCTAGAGGATAAGCTGTTTAATGTTATGATATCATGAGTTTAGATTACTTGAATTATTTGGCAAGAAGCAGAAAGGGAAAATGATAGTGTTGGTCCAAAAAGACAACTAAAATAAAGAGAGTGATGGTCCATGGAACACTTTATGAGATATGTTTAGCAATTTTAAAGTAATTAAATATTATAAGACAAAAATTATCAAACAGCAATTACATTTCCCTGTGTTGTACAATTTTTCATATTAAATAATTTACATTTGAATTCAATAAGATAGAACAAGACTTTTGAAAACATTAAGGTTAGCTTTTAAAATTTATATGAATCTGCAGTTTGGCAGCATTATACTTTTGTGTATTTCTATTAAATTTTTTAAAGTCATATATTAAACCCTTGTATATGTATAATTGAGTTTTTTTCTTAGTGAAAAATATTTCTTGTCTTAATGAAGGTGAAATAAGGCTTTTTAAGTAAAACTCACAGAACATTTCTATTTTTGTTCTGCTTTGTTTTCTCAAAGAGAGTATGTTTTTAGTTATATTCACTGTCTAATTTTCATTTGCTGTACACTTCCTTGTTGATATATTTAGTTTCAATTTTGATGATGGGCATCTTTCAATATAAAAAGGTAAACTGGAATTGGATGTGTGAGTTAGTAAAGAATGTAGAAGTAAATTAAATATGTAAAATTCATGTTTACATATAATATAAATAACCATATGGAGCACATAATAGAAAAAATATATTAAGGTAGCATAAATAACCATAAAGAATGATACAAAATACATGTGTAGAAATACTGATTATTTGAAAAATTATCCAGGTATATAAAAATATTTTTAGTAGTGTATAAAATGATATAACATGATTTGCTGTAAATTGTCTTAAAGGCTTCCTGAGAGGTTAATTTTTAATTTGGTTGTAAATTTTACTTGTTAAAAACTGATAAGATTTTTTTTAGAAAGAAGTATAATGAGGCGAAAACTTTGCACATTGATTATTAAAATTATTTATAAAAATTACAATAAACAAACACAAATTCTACTAATGAAAAAAGAGGAAATTAGTAACAGATAATTGATAGTTCTGAAAGAGTACTATCAATTGGTACATGTGAAAATTTAATATATATATGAATATGTTTCATAGGTTAATAGCAAATGGTTTGGGAACAAATCATTTCCTAATTATTATAGAAGAAGTAGTTTACATTCTTACTAAAAAGACATTTTAAATAACTTCATATTAATGTAGGAAAAAAACCATCATTATCACGAAAAAACATACAGAGCGCCTGGACCAGTGTGAACATGTAAAGAGCTGAAAAGAAATCAAGCTTGCCCTTACAACAAGAAAGAACAACGCAAGCTGAAAATCAATGACTTTGCTTCGAGAGAACTGAAATCACAAGCCACTATGGCAAAATTTGAAAAGACAGGCACCTACCTTAAAACACAAGACCTGAGCATTTGCTTACCTGGGGCAGAAGGCACCCAAAGCCCTATAAACAAGTAGTACATTAAAGGAGCACATTTGACAAGTTGCTGGAGGTTGAGTGTGGGCTGGTGTGAGTGAGAAGGCCTCCTGGGGGCCACGCTCACTGACAGTCCTCACACTTTCATACTTTTCCTCCAGGAATCCCTCCAGGTTCTTACAGGCAGATAGAAAGAATCCAGAGAAAACTTCTCCAAGGTTCAGGACAGGGAAGAGAATAGCAACCACCATGAAATCCACCACAACTCCTCTCCTGGAACAAAAGCTTTACTTTGCAGGGAAAGGACATCACAGAAAGGTACAGGTAAAATACTGCGGCTAGGAGATGGGAACTTCACCTAACCCTAGCCTCCCTTTCTCAACTAAGGAGGAGAGAGAATCTTAATTTCTTTTATTTCTGAGAACAGAATAGGAAAAGTGGAAGATATCTGCTGAGACTAAGTAAGGTATTGGGAGGAATGGAAAGCAAGCTCCACCTCTGCAAGAGGGGCAGAAACTTTATTTAAAATTTCTGTGGAAAATGACATTGCTATTTTAATCAGAATAGCATAGAATCTGTAAATGGCTTTGGGCGGTATGGTCATTTTAACAACATTCTTCCAATCCATGAGGGTGTAATATTTTTCCATTTATTTCTTTCAGCAGTGTTTGGTAGTTCTCCTTGTAGATATCTTTCACCTCATTGGTTAGATGTAATCCTAGGTATTTTATATTTTTTGTGGTATTGTGTTCTTGTTTTGGCTCTTAACTAAAATGTTACTGGTATATAGAAATGCTACTGATTTTTGTACATAGATTTGGTATCCTAAAACTTTACTGAAATAGTTCACCAGTTCTAGGAACTTTTTGGCAGTCATTAGAATTTTCTAGGGTAGAATCATGTTTTCAGTGAAGAAAGATAGTTTTGAGGTATGTTCCTTTAATACCTAGCAGCACATCAAAAAGTTAATTCACCACACTGGAGTAGGCTTTATTACTGGGATGCAAGTTTGGTTCAACATACACAATCAATAAATGTGATTCAACAGAATCAAAAAGAAAAAGATAATGATCTCCTTAATAGACACAAAGCCTTTGATAAAATTCAACATCCATTCAAAATAAAAACCAATTACTTTAAAAATAATTATTAGAAAATTATTTGTCTCAAATCATTTACCATTAACCTATGAAACATATTTGTATATTCCCTGAATTCTTGCGTGTACTAAGTTCTTTTTCTGAATTACCAGTTATGTTTGTTGTTGGGAAGTGGCCATTTCATGGCCTCCATCAGTGGATAAGTGATGGTATTTCAGCAGCCTAACATGAGTGATACTGAGTTGGTTGGCAGAGTCATGGCTCCTTAAAATATTCACATCTTAATCTCCATAACTGATGGATCTCTTAGGTTACATTGCAAAGATGAAATTAACATTACAGATGGGTAAATTACCAGATGGCCTTAAATTAAAGAGATTACTCTGGAATAAGTTGGTGGGGCCAATTTAACTACAAGAGTTCTTAAACAGGGATAAAGAAGGCAGAAGAGTCAGAACCAGAAAGAAGACATCTTGAGAAAGACTTGGCTGACCACTGCTGTCTTTGAAATGGGCTAGGGCCAGGAGCCAAGGTATGCAGGCAGCCCGTATAAGCTGGAAATAGTGAGAAAACTAATTTTACTCTAGAATCTCCAGAAAAGAATACAGCCCTGCTGACACTAATTTTACCCTAGTGAGACACATTTTGGACTTCTGACTTGCAGAAGTTTAAGATAATAAATCTGTGTTATTTTAAACCACAGAGTTTGTGGTAACTTGGTACACTACCAGTAAGAAATTAATTTACTGATTTATTTCACTTTGAAAACAAAGAAAACAGATTTAGAAATGGATGTCCTTTCTCTAGTATCTCTTCCTCTTGCTTGATGACCTTGGAATTCATGTGTTGATGATTTGGTACCTGAAGGCATTCTTAACATCCTCTTGGACTTGGTATGAATGGGAAATACACATCTATTTTGTTAGGCCACTAAGATTAATAAATTGCCTCAATTGATGAAATCTCCACTAGAGTCATAGCTTTGCTAATATCAATTAGGAAAATCATACTGTAAAATGAATAAGTTCAAAATAGAAAACATCCCAGTCAAATATCTTTAATAAGTAAAACAATAACATCTTATATATGAAATAGTTATCAAGTTATTAAGTTTGTGAGCCCAAAACATTTTAAGTAAACATAAAAGTATTTTATGTAGAAGTCACATGAGAGAGGAAAGTAAAGATCTCAGTAAAGTTAAAACCAATAAGAAATATAAGTGATTGATTATAAAAGTATGATACATACTCCTAAAGTACTAATAATTTAATATTAGAAATTTATAGAGACTGTGTTGCTTATATGTTATCTTTAACAATTGATTTGTTAACTTTACCCAGATTACTAAAGTTTAAGGTTAAGATTATTTTAATGACACATTTCCTAGAACCAAACATTATTATTATTACACATTAGTCTTCAAATTATAAGCTGGTCCTCAGACAGTATTAAATAATCAAATCTGTACTATCATAAATAATGCAGAATCTTCTCTTATATTCAAAATTATTTTAAGCTTAACAGGCACTATAAGTTGTTTTGGGAAAGGTTTTGTTTCTAATAATTTTGATATTTAAATATGAATAGTTTATATCCCATTCCTTATTGTTCATCAATGTGTAAAATAAACATTCACGTTTTCACTGTGCTGTCATTTCCAAGTAGAAGAGAATAGTTTTAGGCAACATATGACCAAGTCAATGGAAAAGCTTTAACTTACCATTTGATATAGAATGATACTATACCAATATTAAAACTACAGATATCACTACATCATTGAAAGCTGTCTCAAATAAGTAAAACCAAAATTTGCAATACTTTTTTTTTCCATTATAACTCCCAGGCCATAAATAGTCATTTCACAGAACCAGCTAACAGAAATATTAATAAATCTAGTAAACTGGAGAGTATCTTCTTTTTCCCAGTTTTAACAGGCAGCAGAATATATTTCAGAGATACATGTGAGCATCTTTTGATGCTTGGGTAGGAGAGAGTAAAATAAAGTATGACAGAGGGAGAAAAAATAGGGTTGCAAAGAGATCACACAGCCAAGCATCATGCTCTGGGGTCACTATTACAGGACTACCAAATTCACATCTGTATGGAAATGTGTCACTTGTAAACAGCAGACATAGGGAAGCAATGTCTGCAAAGCAATATTGCCAGAGGGCCCTTCAGTTTTAACTTAGGTACATAGAAAGCTTAAAGCTACCTGCTAGAAAACACCTAAAACTAGCTAGATTAGACGAAAGAGTTTACGGGGTTAAACTAAAAGGTCTGATATTATAAAGAAAAATGTTCAAATTCACTGTGAAGATTTTATAAATGTAACAAACAGACAAAATATGCCATAGTTCTTTCATCTCTAATCGTTTAATTGTAGAGTAAATTATGTTGTTCTGTTTTCAGCATTTAATTTTTAAATTAGCTCTTGGCTGCAATGTCCTTGATTACAGAACTTAATTAGCTGAGCCTGTTGAAAGGAATTATGCTATATACAGGGTACATGATCACATGACAAAGCTTAATACAAGCAATCAGAGTCATAGGGAAGCCTTGTTGACTGGTTCTAAAAGGTGAAAGAACAGTTGCAAAACAGTCTGGATTTAAAAACAGAAGATTCAAGGGAGAAAGAGCAACAATAAAATTAGATAAGTCTGTATTCAATTTAGGCAAATATTATGACTGAATGTAAGAATAGAGTTATAGAAAAAATGACTTATTATTTATGTTTTTTGTATTAGTTCACCAGTATAAAGAGTAAACAACATGAATATTCCTTGATGACAAAATTGAACAAAAACATTCTGATTTTTAAAAAATTTTCTAATCTACTAGCTTCTTAAAAAAATACCATTTTACCCACATTGTATAAACTTCTTTGTGTTTCCACTAGTCAGTAATGCTAGCTTCTGATCTTTTGTAATGGAAATTATATACATATATACAAATTTTCTATAGTAAATTACATCTAAGCCAGAAATGGCATTTTAACAATATCCTTTAAAGTGGATGAGTTCACAGAGCAAATTACATCTAAGAATTTTTTTTTCTCTCCCACAACTTTATGGAAACTTTTTGAGATCTTAGCTAAATGTATATATTCAACACAATTTCCAAAAGAATATCATAAATTTAAGGCAATCAAGAAATTGTGTAATGTTAAAATGTTTATTTTGGATAGCTTGGGGGAAATAAAAGAATAGTTACTATAGAAAAAACAGATTTGAGCACTATGAGAGGGTAGAGTTGGTACACTGGCAGTTATTTCTCCAAATTAGTTTTTAAGTTTGTTATTTATGTAACATGGGGTAGTCACCTATTCCTGCAAAAGTAAACAACCTCTTTTTCTATTCGGCGAAGAAAAAAGACATGCATTTGTTGCTCACATCACATGAAGGCTGTAGGCCACCTGTTGGGCAGGTCAACTGAACTCAGCAATGCTCAACTGGGTTCTGTTGGGTTGGACTTAATTGTACGCTAAAACTCATTGTTTACAAACACAGCCACTATCTGGGAAACACAGGAATAATAGCCACTATCTGGGAAACATATTTTCACGGTGAAGGAAAGGAAAAAAAGAGGGAGAGTCTAATATGCAATTTCATTTAATTCTTCTACTGGGAGGTAGCAAACTTTAATCTTGCTAACATACCATTGGCCAAAGCATGTCACTTGACCAAATCAAAGTTTAAGGAAGTGGGAGAAAGTAATTTTTCCAAAGAACGCACAGACAATTCCCATGAATATAGTCATGGATGTATTATTTTTTAATGAAGACAGAGTAAAGAGTTGGGAAAAATAATCCAATATGCCACAAGGATCGGCATTATAGTGTCTTAGAAATAAAAGATAATATGCTTCTATTAATCATAATTATATCAGGAAGCCACACAGAAAGTCACATCTTGATTGATTGGTTGTCTTGCCATACTTATTGGCTGTCTAATTTCCTTTGACTAGAATGTGAGCACAATGAAGGCAACTCTTTCCTCTGTTTTGTTTCCCTTTGTATAACCTGGCATGTCATAGGCACTCAATAAACCTTGACTGACTTAAGAGACATGTAGAGCACATTTAGAGAGAAATGTTACTGGAGAAAAAATTATGGCAGAATCTAAAGCAAGAAGCCAAAACATGTCTAGAGAGGATGTCTCTTTTTTTATATACTTTTTACATGTTATAAAAATTTCCAAATGAGAGGGTAGGGTAAAATAATAGCAAAGCCTATTGAAGTATAAAATAGCGAATAAGTGCTTGTATGGTCCGGATTTCTAGAAGATAGTTTACAAATAACACTTTATGTAATCACACATTTGTAGGAGAATTAAGATGTTATAATAGAATGACCTTCATCTTTCTAGTAAACTATTAGAAGTCTCCTTAGATTCGGCTAAATTTAAAAGTATACAGTAAATATAGAATAGTGCATAAATTATAGGAGTACATTTTAATCAGCTTCCCAAAGAGAACAACTCCATGTAAACATCCCACCACATCAAGAAAGAGAACTTTAGGAGAATGTTAGAAACCTTATCATGATCCCTCTATACCACTATTTTTTTCTGATAAACATTATCCTGACTTCTCAGTCACTAGGTGAGTTTTGATTATTTTTGAACTTTGTATAAATACGGAACAAATTATATAGTGTCTGACCCTCTCACTTGAAATAGTGTGTAAGTGGCATATATTGTGTTTTAAGTGGCAGTAGTTCATTCATTTTTCTTGCTGTACAGTACTACAATACAGTAATATACCATTTATTATGAATATTTTGCTTGTTGATCTGAACATTTGGATGCATGTTATTTGATGAACATATGTACATTTCAGGGGTCTAATTTTAAGAGTGATATTGTTTGGTTATACAAGTGTGCATGTGCATATACAAATTTAGAGTATATGAATATCTACATTTTTAGTAGAAAATGTCCAAACATATTCCAAAGTGCTTCTACCAATTTATATTGCTAGCAACAGTGAATGAGAGGTACTGTTTTTTATATCTTAAAATTGGACTATTTAAAAAACTAGCTTGATGAGTATTTAATATTAGTTAGCTCTTAATACATAGAAAGCTACCCCAACATTTATTGGCCTTAAACTACAACGAATTATTTGACTACAAACTATGAGTCTCATCAGGTCAGTCTTATTGATTCTGGTCTCAGCTAGGCTCACTAATGCTTTTGCAGCTAGCTGTCAGTTTGAGCTGGTTGATCTGGGATCCCCTCAGCTGCGACAGTCACAGACCAAATTCAAGTCTGGGGAAATGAACTCTAGTTTTTGATGGGGGGCTTTAAAAAATATCATTGTAAAGTAGCACGAATATAAAAATGAAAATAGTTACAACTAACTTTACAAACAGCCTACAATAGTACCTTTATCTAACTAGCTTTACTTTGCGTTTCCCTTGTGCATAACAGTTGAACAACTTTTCATATTTTTATAGGCCTCTGAATAATCCCTTTATGAAATGCCTGTTCAAATCTCTTAACCATTTTGAATCAGATTACCTGTCTTTTCTTTGACGTATAAAAATTTCCTTTATTTTCAGATAATAATATGAATCTATTATTCTCTAATTTTGACATATATATTTTTTTCTTTCTAGTAGTGCTAAATTTTAACATTAAAATGTACCAATATTTTCATTTTGAGGTAGAATTTTTTCTCTTTCTATTTAAATAAAAAATTTCTTATCATAGGCCCAAGTTTTATCTTCAATTCAACAATAAAATATAAAATTCACCCAGAAGTAATTCTATACATGATGTAAAATAGTGGTATAGTTTGCTTAAAAATTTTTTATAGTGATATTGCAATTGACTCAATATTTTAATGAAAATACCTCTGTTTGGCTTTATTTAGACACCGCTATGAAAGTCAATATTTGTCATAAATCAAATGTTGATATTACATAGGCCCCTTTTGGATTATTTATGGAGTTCCATTGATATCTATGTCTTTTCTATGGCAAGACTACACTGTCTCCATTACTTTAACATAGCAATATATTTGTTACCCAAAGTAGCAAGTCCTCCCTCATTTTTTCATTCTCTTTATTTGCCTTATATTATTTCTTCAACAATTTTTGTTATTCTTGTATTTTGCTTTCATGCATAAATTTTAGACTTGGCTTTTTTAATTGCCAGAAAAATAGTTTCTTGAAATTTTAATTCAGATTGCATCCAAACTAGAGAACAATTTCAAAACAATGTTTTTTCTTAGTTTTTCCAGACTTTCTTCTACAAATTTAGTCTATTTACTTAGCTTTTTACAAAAACTTTTTGTTTTTTCATTTTTTATTATTTTTAATTATTTTTATTTTTTTATTTTCTTATTATTATACTTTAAGTTTTAGGGTACATGTGCACAACGTGCAGGTTAGTTACATATGTATACATGTGCTATGCTGGTGTGCTGCACCCATTAACTCCTCATTTAGCATTAGGTATATCTCCTAATGCTACCCTCCCCCCTCCCCCCACCCCACAACAGTCCCCAGAGTGTGATGTTTCCCTTCCTGTGTCCATGTGTTCTCATTGTTTAATTCCCATCTATGAGTGAGAACATGCGCTGTTTGGTTTTTTGTCCTTATGATAATTCACTGAGAATGATGATTTCCAATATCATCCATGTCCCTACAAAGGACATGAACTCATCATTTTTTATGGCTGCATAGTATTCCATGGTGTATATTTGCCACATTTTCTTAATCCATTCTATCATTGCTGGACATTTGGGTTGGTTCCAAGTCTTTGCTATTGTGAATAGTGCTGCAATAAACATACGTGTGCATGTGTCTTTATAGCAGCATGATTTATAGTCCTTTGGGTATACACCCAGTAATGGGATGGCTGGGTCAAATGGTATTTCTAGTTCTAGATCCCTGAGGAATCGCCACACTGACTTCCACAATGGTTGAACTAGTTTACAGTCCCACCAACAGTGTAAAAGTGTTTCTATTTCTCCACATCCTCTCCAGCACCTATTGTTTCCTGACTTTTTAATGATTGCCATTCTAACTGGTGTGAGATGGTATCTCATTGTGGTTTTGATTTGCATTTCTCTGATGGCCAGTGATGGTGAGCATTTTTTCATGTGTTTTTTGGCTGCATAAATGTCTTCTTTTGAGAAGTGTCTGTTCATGTCCTTTGCCCACTTTTTGATGGGGTTGTTTGTTTTTTTCTTGTAAATTTGTTGGAGTTCATTGTAGATTCTGGATATTAGCCCTTTGTCAGATGAGTAGATTGCGAAAATTTTCTCCCATTTTGTAGGTTGCCTTTTAACTCTGATGGTAGTTTCTTTTGCTATGCAGAAGCTCTTTAGTTTAATTAGATCCCATTTGTCAATTTTGGCTTTTGTTGCCATTGCTTTTGGTGTTTTAGCCATGAAGTCCTTGCCCATGCCTATGTCCTGAATGGTAATGCCTAGGTTTTCTTCTAGGGTTTTTATGGTTTTCGGTCTAATGTTTAAGTCTTTAATCCATCTTGAATTAATTTTTGTATAAGGTGTAAGGAAGGGATCCAGTTTCAGCTTTCCACATATGGCTAGCCAGTTTTCCCAGCACCATTTATTAAATAGGGAATCCTTTCCCCATTGCTTGTTTTTCTCAGGTTTGTCAAAGATCAGATAGTTGTAGATATGTGGCGTTATTTCTGAGGGCTCTGTTCTGTTCCATTGATCTATATCTCTGTTTTGGTTCCAGTACCATGCTCTTTTGGTTACTGTAGGCTTGTAGTATAGTTTGAAGTCAGGTAGCGTGATGCCTCCAGCTTTGTTCTTTTGGCTTAGGATTGACTTGGCAATGCGGGCTCCTTTTGGGTTCCATATGAACTTTAAAGTAGTTTTTTCCAATTCTGTGAAGAAGGTCATTGGTAGCTTGATGGGGATGGCATTGAATCTATAAATTACCTTGGGCAGTATGGCCATTTTCACGATATCGATTCTTCCTACCCATGAGCATGGAATGTTCTTCCATTTGTTTGTATCCTCTTTTATTTCATTGAGCAGTGGTTTGTAGTTCTCCTTGAAGAGGTCCTTCATGTCTCTTGTAAGTTGGATTCCTAGGTATTTTATTCTCTTTGAAGCAATTGTGAATGGGAGTTCACTCATGGTTTGGCTCTCTGTTTGTCTGTTATTGGTGAGATTTTTGTACATTGATTTTGTATCCTGAGACTTTGCTGAAATTGCTTATCTGCTTAAGGAGATTTTGGGTTGAGACAGTGGGGTTTTCTAGATATACAATCATGTCATCTGCACACAGGGACAATTTGACTTCCTCTTTTCCTAATTGAATACCCTTTATTTCCTTCTCCTGCCTAATTGCCCTGGCCAGAACTTCCAACACTATGTTGAATAGGAGTGGTGAGAGAGGGCATCCCTGTCTTGTGCCAGTTTTCAAAGGGAATGCTTCCAGTTTTTGCCCATTCAGTATGATATTGGCTGTGGGTTTGTCATAGATAGCTCTTATTATTTTGAGACACATACCATCAATACCTAATTTATTGAGAGTTTTTAGCATGAAGCGTTGTTGAATTTTGTCAAAGGCCTTTTCTGCATCTATTGAGATAATCATGTGGTTTTTGTCTTTGGTTCTGTTTATATGCTGGATTACATTTATTGATTTGCGTATATTGAACCAGCCTTGCATCCCAGGGATGAAGCCCACTTGATCATGGTGGATAAGCTTTTTGATGTGCTGCTGGATTCTGTTTGCCAGTATTTTATTGAGGATTTTTGCATCAATGTTCATCAAGGATATTGGTCTAAAATTCTCTTTTTTGGTTGTGTCTCGGCTTTGGTATGAGGATGATGCTGACCTCATAAAATGAGTTAGGGAGGATGCCCTCTTTTTCTATTGATTGGAATAGTTTCAGAAGGAATGGTACCAGTTCCTCCTTGTACCTCTGGTAGAATTCAGCTGTGAATCCATCTGGTCCTGGACTCTTTTTGGTTGGTAAGCTATTGATTATTGCCACAATTTCAGAGCCTGTTATTGGTCTGTTCAGAGATTCAACTTCTTCCTGGTTTAGTCTTGGGAGGGTGTATGTGTCGAGGAATTTATCCATTTCTTCTAGATTTTCTAGTTTATTTGCACAGAGGTGTTTGTAGTATTCTGTGATGGTATTTTGTATTTCTGTGGGATCAGTGGTGATATCCCCTTTATCATTTTTTATTGTGTCTATTTGATTCTTCTCTCTTTTTTTCTTTGTTAGTCTTGCTAGCGGTCTGTCAATTTTGTTGATCCTTTCAAAAAACCAGCTCCTGGATTCATTAATTTTTTGAAGGATTTTTTGTGTCTCTATTTCCTTCAGTTCTGCTCTGATTTTAGTTATTTCTTGCCTTCTGCTAGCTTTTGAATGTGTTTGCTCTTGCTTTTCTAGTTCTTTTAATTGTGATGTTAGGGTGTCAATTTTGGATCTTTCCTGCTTTCTCTTGTGGGCATTTAGTGCTATAAATTTCCTTCTACACACTGCTTTGAATGCATCCCAGAGATTCTGGTATGTTGTGTCTTTGTTCTCATTGGTTTCAAAGAACATCTTTATTTCTGCCTTCATTTCGTTATGTACCCAGTAGTCATTCAGGAGCAGGTTGTTCAGTTTCCATGTAGTTGAGCGGTTTTGAGGGAGTTTCTTAATCCTGAGTTCTAGTTTGATTGCACTGTAGTCTGAGAGACAGTTTGTTATAATTTCTGTTCTTTTACATTTGCTGAGGAGGGCTTTACTTCCAACTATGTGGTCAATTTTGGAATAGGTGTGGTGTGGTGCTGAAAAAAATGTGTATTCTGTTGATTTGGGGTGGAGAGTTCTGTAGATGTCTATTAGGTCCGCTTGGTGCAGAGATGAGTTCAATTCCTGGGTATCCTTGTTAACTTTCTGTCTTGTTGATCTGTCTAATGTTGACAGTGGGGTGTTAAAGTCTCCCATTATTATTGTGTGGGAGTCTAAGTCTCTTTGTAGGTCACTCAGGACTTGCTTTATGAATCTGGGTGCTCGTGTATTGGGTGCATACATATTTAGGATAGTTAGCTCTTCTTGTTGAATTGATCCCTTTACCATTATGTAATGGCCTTCTTTGTCTCTTTTGATCTTTGTTGGTTTAAAGTCTGTTTTATCAGAGACTAGGATTGCAACCCCTGCCTTTTTTTGTTTTCCATTTGCTTGGTAGATCTTCCTCCATCCTTTTATTTTGAGCCTATGTGTGTCTCTGCACATGAGATGGGTTTCCAGAATACAGCACACTGATGGGTCTTGACTCTTTATCCAATTTGCCAGTCTGTGTCTTTTAATTGGAGCATTTAGTCCATTTACATTTAAAGTTAATATTGTTATGTGTGAATTTGATCCTGTCATTATCATGTTAGCCGGTTATTTTGCTTGTTAGTTGATGCAGTTTCTTCCTAGCCTCGATGGTCTTTATAATTTGGCATGATTTTGCAGCGGCTGGTATCAGTTGTTCCTTTCCATGTTTAGCGCTTCCTTCAGGAGCTCTTTTAGGGCAGGCCTGGTGGTGACAAAATCTCTCAGCATTTGCTTGTCTGTAAAGTATTTTATTTCTCTTTCACTTATGAAGCTTAGTTTGGCTGGATATGAAATTCTGGGTTGAAAATTCTTTTCTTTAAGAATGTTGAATATTGGCCCCCACTCTCTTCTGGCTTGTAGAGTTTCTGCCGAGAGATCCGCTGTTAGTCTGATGGGCTTCCCTTTGTGGGTAACCCGACCTTTCTCTCTGGCTGCCCTTAACATTTTTTCCTTCATTTCAACTTTGGTGAATCTGAAATTATGTGTCTTGGAGTTGCTCTTCTCGAGGAGTATCTTTGTGGCGTTCTCTGTATTTCCTGAATCTGAATGTTGGCCTGCCTTGCTAGATTGGGGGAAGTTCTCCTGGATAATATCCTGCAGAGTGTTTTCCAACTTGGTTCCATTCTCCCCATCACTTTCAGGTACACCAATCAGACGTAGATTTGGTTTTTTCACATAGTCCCGTATTTCTTGGAGGCTTTGTTCATTTCTTTTTGTTCTTTTTTCTCTAAACTTCCCTTCTTGCTTCATTTCATTAATTTCATCTTCCATCACTGATACCCTTTCTTCCAGTTGATCGCATCGGCTCCTGAGGCTTCTGCATTCTTCACATAGTTCTCGAGCCTTGGCTTTCAGCTCCATCAGCTCCTTTAAGCACTTCTCTGTATTGGTTATTCTAGTTATACATTCGTCTAAAGTTTTTTCAAAGTTTTCAACTCCTTTGCCTTTGGTTTGAATTTCCTCCTGTAGCTTGGAGTACTTTGATCGTCTGAAGCCTTCTTCTGTCAACTTGTCAAAGTCATTCTCTGTCCAGCTTTGTTCTGTTGCTGGTGAGGAACTGCATTCCTTTGGAGGAGGAGAGGCGTTCTGCTTTTTAGAGTTTCCAGTTTTTCTGCTCTGTTTTTTCCCCATCTTTGTGCTTTTATCTACTTTTGGTCTTTGATGATAGTGATGTACAGATGGGTTTTGGGTGTGGTTGTCCTTTCTGTTTGTTAGTTTTCCTTCTAACAGACAGGACTGTCAGCTGCAGGTCTGTTGGAGTTTGCTAGAGATCCACTCCAGACCCTGTTTGCCTGGGTATCAGCAGCGGTGGCTGCAGAACAGCGGATTTTCGTGAACTACGAATGCTGCTGTCTGATCGTTCCTCTGGAACTTTTGTCTCAGAGGAGTACCTGGCTGTGTGAGGTGTCAGTCTGCCCCTACTGGGGGGTGCCTCCCAGTTAGGCTGCTCGGGGGTCAGGGGGCAGGGACCCACTTGAGGAGGCAGTCTGCCCCTTCTCAGATCTCCAGCTGTGTGCTGGGAGAACCACTGCTCTCTTCGAAGCTGTCAGACAGGGACATTTAAGTCTGCAGAGGTTACTGCTGTCTTTTTGTTTGTCTGTGCCCTGCCCCCAGAGGTGGAGCCTACAGAGGCAGGCAGGCCTCCTTGAGCTGTGGTGGGGCTCCACCCAGTTCGAGCTTCCTGGCTGCTTTGTTTACCTAAGCAAGCCTGGGCAATGGCAGGCTCCCCTCCCCCAGACTCGCTGCTGCCTTGCAGTTTGATCTCAGACTGCTGTGCTAGCAATCAGTGAGACTCCGTGGGCGTAGGACCCTCCGAGCCAGGTGCGGGAAATAATCTCCTGGTGCGCTGTTTTTTAAGCCCGTTGGAAACACGCAGTATTAGGGTGGGAGTGACCTGATTTTCCAGGTGCCATCTGTCACCCCTTTCTTTAACTAAGAAAGGGAACTCCCTGACCCCTTGTGCTTCCCGAGTGAGGCAATGCCTCGCCCTGCTTTGGTTCGCGCATGGTGCGCTGCACCCACTGTCCTGTGCCCACTGTCTGGCACTCCCTAGTGAGATGAACCCAGTACCTCAGATGGAAATGCAGAAATCACCCATCTTCTGTGTCGCTCACGCTGGGAGCTGTAGACCCGAGCTTTTCCTATTCGGCCATCTTGGCTGCCCCAAAAACTTTTCTTAATAATGTTAGTTTTCTGTAAGTCGTTGTGTCTTCTTTAGTATTTTATGTTTTTGGTTGACACTTGAATGGTATATACTTTTTCACTATATATTTCCTGTAGGATATAGAACTGCACTTGATTTTGAATATATTGAATTTATTCAGCTAGCTTGATAAATTTACTTTTGAATTTTACTGTCTTTGTGGATATTATTTTCAACTTTTGACATATATAATTCTCACCTGCAGATGTGGAGAGTCATTTCATTTTTTCAATTCATTAACTCCCTTTTGTGCTGCTTTTAAATGTATCCATTCAGCTCTAAAATCACCAGATTTTAAAATATATTTTTGTTTCCTGAAAATACATATTGCCAATCATTTTTTACGATGTTTATTATTTGATAGTGTAAAAAACATAGCTATCTTAAAGTTCAATTATGATAACTCCTTTTAAGTCTCTTGTGTTCCTGATTCTGCTTCTATTAACCTATTTTCGTGAAGTTGTTTTAGGTTGTGTTGTCTTATTTTTGCATGACTAACTATGTTTTAAAATTTTATTCCATATATTTTATATGAAAAACTGCTGTGGTAAATAAAATTTATTTTATAATTTTTTGATGAGAGATCATTTATTTTAATCCCTGCAAATTTGCCAGGCTAGAACCATCTGCAATCTAAAATCACCTTTAAATAAATTGGAATGATTCTAGAAATGGGCTTTAGCCCCTTATTAGCTTATATTATTTCCAGCTTATTCTCACTACTACAGTGTAAATTTTTCAGGTTCCAATTCAAAACCTGGTGGATTATTGGTCCTGAATCCTCTTCCAGCCTTGAGCTCCAAAATGTATCCTTTGGAACTTGTGAGTTTATTGTGAAAGAATGTTCTAAACTCTCATCTCTGATATTGAAAGAGGCAAATATCTTTAGGCATAAGCAACCTCTGAGTCTTACTTCTCTCTCTGAGATACTGCCCTCTCCCAGATCTTGGTCCCACAGTTCTTCACTGCTTTAATATTTCTCTAATTCCTTGAAATGTACCCGTGTGTGCATGTGTCTGTGTATTCTTGGGCATTTCTGGTTGTTCTTTGGGATGGTTGTTCAAACACCACTCAAACTACCACTTAATTATCAAAACTATGTTTGTATGAGGTATTAACGTTTATTCCAGATATTGAAGTACATTCAGAGAAGTTTTGGAACTTGTCCAAAATTATGTAGTGAATAAAAAATGGGTCCCAGATTTGAACTCAAATATATTAGGTTGTAAAACTCATATACTAAGTAAGCATTCTGGAGAATCTCTGGTTTATAGCCCACCACAACAGGGTAGATTATAAATACATTAATTTTAAATACTTTTATTTACTGCTTTATCTATAAGCATTAAAATTAACCCATATTTCATGCAAATGTACAAATATATTGCACTCTAGTTTAGATGGAAATCAGCTACTGTAAGATAATAAATATTTCTGGAATAAATTCATATTCTCATAATTTCATTTGAATTTCTACTATAAAGGAATATTATATGTATTTGTTTGGGGATATGGTATACTTTTCTCATTAGGCCATGTGCGTGTCTTTTGTATTTGACAAGGCAGTCCCAGATAAAAGTCTCTATTAAGTAGCATTATGACTTCCCATCTTATTTACTTTTCTAATAAGATATGTGTATGTTTGCATGTCAACATTTATCTTATGTCTGTATAAATATATATTTTATATATACATATATATTATTTCAAGACTTTTGAATTACATAATGAGTCTTATTCTTTGACTTATCATGCCTATTTTATGAAGTGCAAAGCACATTTATTGTCAATTTGATCTTCATTTGTCTACCTATAATCCTATAATATAGGGGAAGACACCATAAATACTTGGCCTATTGTAAAACTACTTCACCAGTAGTTTTCAGAATTTAGGGTTATTCCTAGTTTATCTACATTAGAGACAAAATCAATTATTCTAGATATATAATCAATCTTTATTGCACAGAAAATGCAGAATTGCATTTTCATAGGAGAATTTTGTGGTCTGTAGAACAACAGAGACGGTTTTAATGAAAATGTAGATTCCAGGCAACAGATGTATAAATATCGTACCATCATAGAGAGGGAAATTATGAGTATTGTAATGAAAACCTGCTATATACAAGCTTTATTTTTCTTAGTAGATTACAATAACTAGTTCAGTAACACCTTTTATTTGCAGGTAAAGTGACTACTTTCTACAAATGTAGTAATGTATTTGGACCATTTCTAATAGAGCCGCCACTTTCAGACAGAATGATGAAATGGTTTCATATCACTTCATAGAAAAAATAGGTAGAATGCATTAAACATTGCATTAGATATAGTTTTCTTCACAAATAACTGTAAGTTAATGAGCTCCTGGAGGTCAAAGGCCATAATTTATTTATACATTATTATGTCAAATTATAATTAGTAATATTTCATGTTAATTAATATGAATTATTAATTAATAAACATTTATTAAGTATATCTTATCTGCCAGGTTCTGTCCTAGATATTTTAAAGAGCATGTTCATATTGAACTTTACTCACAAAACAATTTAAGTATGTATCAGTTTCTTCATTCTACAGCCTAGAAAGATAAACTGATATACTAGTCACAGTGACTTTGGAAAAATTAAAGTTTTGGTCTAAGTTTCAGATATAAAATCAATTTCTGTTTTACTAATAATCACTTAGAAAAATTTAACTGGTTTTTATTGCCATATGATATTATAAGAAATAATATTTCTAAGTATATCTTGTTTTCAGAAAATATTTATAGCCTTACCATATAGCTAATAACATTGGAGCACAGGCTATCCCAGAAATATAAGAATATCAGATATTTGTTTACTCCTAAGAAAAACCACACACTGTTTACATTCTTATTTACAAAGTTATATATATATATATATATAAGTAAGCCTCAAATATGAGGCTTACTTTATTTTCCAGTTTAAGTTATAATCTTGATATGAATTGTCTACCTGTTTGTGACTCAGTTGGTCAAGATATAATTATTTCTCAACACTAAGTTTTATAGCTAATATGGCAACTGATTTAGCATTGGCTTTTAAGGCTCTTACCAGTTTTTAGTATTTTATTAAACAGAAGGTAATGGTTGTGTGAGTGTTTGTGATATCTATAGACTGAAGGGTGCTGTATCAATAATATTATTGCTAATACTTTTAACTAAACTGAAATCTTACAACCCGAATAAGGCCACCACCAAAACTCCATTAGGAGAAAACTCTCTTGCAGCTTATCTACTATTCCTGTTAGCGGTGTTTATGTTTTTTTTTGTTGTTGTTGTTATTGTTGTGGTGGTGGTGGTGGTTGTTGTTTTCCTGGCCCTTTTGCTCAACATTCTTCAAACACTATAAACCTGAGAATTATAAAATATGTCTAAATCATGCACCAGTTCTGATCAGAGGACTGTACAATCAAGCATAATAATAGTGTGCCTAAACATACAGCAATTAGATATTGGCAAGCTTAAGAGAAACCACCCAGCATTTAAAAGTCAAGTTATTATCAGAACCCACACGCTTTTCATCAACACATGCAAAGCACACCTGTGGTTTGTTAGTAATTTTCTTAGACAAGAAGATTCAGCACAAAATGATGCTATTTTTCACAAATACATGGCCTGCATATCCTCCTGTGCTTATTCAGTACATTTTTAAAAGACTGAGATGGATTTAAAATAAATATTATTTTTTCATTTTAAATATAGTTACTTTATAAATGTAAGACATCATTACTGCAAAAACTGTTACAGAGTTTATTTTTAAATTTTTGAATTATTTTATTAAAACCTAGAAAAACTGATATTAATTACTTTATCTACAAAAGATACATTTCACTGAGTGACACTTGAAATATAAGATTAACAAATATCAACACATGAACAGTTTAAAAATTATCGATATTTTAATATTTATTATTACTATGGAAGGTAAGTGTATGAGTTTTCAAGATTTTTAAAACATTTACAATAGAGCCAATAAACTAGTAAGAAATTAATATATTTTTAGAAAGTTTATAAACACTCAGAATAGTAAGTTTTTATAAAGTTGCATAGACATTATGCTTGTATTTCAAATTTACTTTCTTTCCCCCCAGAATATTCCTAAAATTATCAAGTCTAACATTCATTTCATTAGGCTGTAGGCAAAGATTTCTATGCTTACTCAGGCCACAGGAGACCTAGAATTCATTATGTTCTTTGCAAGATAATGTAAAATGTTAATTGATAAAAATGACTAAATATAAAATTTAATAATACTTACATTTAATGTTTTACTAGATTCTAGATCACAAATAGCAATATAGGGTGAAGCAGGGAGAGATAAAATATTAAACTTCACTTTTAAAAGTCCTTTGCACTTCTGTATTTAGCCATGACAGAGTGACAAAGACCACACCTGACCTCCTACCATAAACAACTACAAAGCTGAATAAAACATACAAAATGCTTTCAGAGTTTGGATTCAGTCAGTGTATAACTGATCCCTTGGAGAAGGTAGACAAATGAAGTGAGTTTTATAATCACATCACCTTTGCTTCCTGAGGAAATTTTGGGATTACTTTGCAGACAGAAAAAAAAAAAAAAAAAAAAAACTCTATTCTTCCAGGACATTTAATAGAGAGTGGAGAGGAAAGGCACACCTTAGTGAACTAGATTGAAAACTTCTTTAGATCCAGAAAAGCAAAGCTTTCAAATAGGCCTCGCAGTGATCAAACTAATAATAATTTAATTGCACGACAGACAAACATAAGCCAATTATTAAAAAACAACAAATTTCAAACATTCAACAAAGTAACAATAAAAATCAGTAAGCATGGCAAGAAGCATAAACATAGTTCCATAACCAACATAAAAAGGAGTTAATGGACACAGAGTAAAAATGATAGAGAGGATGTAACTAGAAGAAAACAAAATTTTAGTGTTGTAGCACTCATATCTTGGCTTAGACATGTACAGAGATGAGACTATAATCACATATACCTATAAAAAAAGATAGATTTCATGTTAATGACTTTATTTTGAACTAATCAGAGAAATGAAATTTAGGGCAAACAACTAACCTGAAATCTAGAGAAAAACAAAACCATGCAGAAATAAGCAAGACTCAAGCATTGGCTCTCATGGAACAAATATTGCTGAATGCTATATAAGCCAGGAAGACTAAACCATACATTTTTAACAATCTGCCGGAGGCCACATGTGGATTAGAAAGAGATTTTGAAGCTGATGTGGCTACAGACATTGAGATATTTCCAGTTTCTTGCAGAATTTCCTGTAGAACCCCACCAGCTACCTAGGGAGAAAAAAACTCCCTGAAAAATCTCCCCATGGTGCTAGCCATGATTCCTTTCCTCTCTCCCATGGGAAAAATGACTTAATTTTCAGGGGCAAGGGTAGCAAAGGTGTATATTGAGAATGCCATTAGAAACCATTGCAGGAGAGTGGGGGCTCAGGGGTGGACTCTACACATAGAAAAGGGGCAGGAATATGTGCTAATATACTAGGCCTAGCATCACCACTCAAAGAAGCGAATAAACACTTTTGAAGACCATGCGCCTGAGATCCAAATGAACTGTGCCTGCTTACGACTGAGGTTCAAACATGGCACCAGAGAACTATCCTTAACCATGCTACCAGATCTCAAATTGAGCAGTAGAATATAGCTCTGAGACAAGTTAAGAGTTGGGTTTTTTCTAGGGAATAGGAAAATGGTAAGGCCAAAATCCAACTGGGGAGAAATAAACAAAGTTTCACTAGAATTTGAAATCTCTAGTTACAATAAAGATAGCTGCAACAACAGCAGGCTTCAGTCGTAGCCCGATTTCTGATGAGGTTAGTACAAACCTTTACACCCAAGATGTAGAAAGAAAGATGTGCTTTTTTTCTAACATAAAACATCCTTACCTCAGCATCTACTCTCCTACCATAACAACTTTCATCAAAGAAACAAGACAGGAAAAGAGGCAAAACAAATGTGGCTTAAAGAAATAAAGTGGTCATTAGAATCAGACTCAGATATGAAACAGATGTTGGAATTATCAGACAGAGAACATGACATAATTGTGATTAATATGTTATCAACTATAACGTAAAAGGTAAAACAAATGCAAGATCAAATAGGTAATTTCAACAGAGAGATGGACACTGAAGGTAAAGGTAAAATGGAAATACTAGAACTCAAAAGCACATTAACAAAAATGAGGATGTCTCACCAGGCTTATCTGCAGTCTTGACACACCCAAGAAAAGAACCAGTGAACTTAAAGAAAGATCAATAAAAATTGCCAAAATATAAAC
Source organism: Pongo pygmaeus (assembly GCF_028885625.2). Lineage (NCBI taxonomy): Eukaryota > Metazoa > Chordata > Mammalia > Primates > Hominidae > Pongo > Pongo pygmaeus. The sequence goes on from NC_072384.2 coordinate 92,807,031, forward strand.
ACAAATAGAAAAATAAAGAATAAAAACAAAAACAGAAAACAGAGTCAAGCATCCAATTTACTAAGATAATTAAAAAAGGGCATAATGTGCATAATTAGAGTTCCAGAAGGATAAGAAAGAATGGCATGAAATATTTAACAATAGTGAAGAATTTTCCAAAATTAGAGGCAGATGATGTGTTCAAGAAAATCAAAGACCACCAAGCAGGATCCATGAAAAAAACAAGCCACATTTTGCCATATTATTCAGTCTGCTGAAAAACAAAGATGAGGATAAAGAACTTGAGGATAGATGCAGGGAAGAGGTATACATTATATTCAGAGGAACAAGTATAAACAGTACCTAAGAAGCCTTATAAAAACCAACTAATCAAGAGGACAACATAATGATATATTTCAAGTACCAAAAGAAAAAAAATAGTATCAACCTATAATTCAATACCAAGTGAAATATTCTTCAAGAGTGAGGAAAAATAAGCAATTTCTTAGACAACCAATACTGGGGAACTTACTGCCAGCAGATCTAGGCTACAAGAATTAAAGCAAATTTTTAAGCAGAAAGTATTTGAAATATCTGAAATCTACTCAAAGATATTAAGAGCATCATGCATGAAATAGAGGGTTAAAAAAATAATTTGTGTCTTCATTGGCCAGAACTGCAGTAATAAACCACCATAGATTGGCGGCTTAAACATCATTAATTTATTGTCCCATAGTTCTGGAAGCTAGAAGTTCTAGATTGGGGTGCTAGGAAGGTTGATTTCTGGTGAGGTCTCTCTTCCTGGCTTGTAGACAGTCCCCTTCTTGCTATGTCACGACATGCATGGAATTTCTTTTTGCGTACGAAGTGGGGGAAGATAAAGCGCTCTCTGGGTCTCTGCTATTCTTTCTTATAAGCACATTAATCTGCTTAGGTTAGGGCCCTACCCTTATGACCACATTTAACCTTAAATTACTTCCTTAAAAGCCCTGTCCCCGAATATAGCCATACCAGGGGTTAGGGCTTCATCATATTAATTTTGGGGGTGGGGCATATTCAGTCCATAATATTACCTTTTCTTATTTTCAAAGGCTCTAAAAACTGAATTTTTGAAGCAATAATAGCAAAAAGTACTGTGTATTTACAGTATATGTAAAAGTGAAATGTATGACAATCACGCAAGGAGAAAAATTAAGACTAAAAGGTTATAAGGTGTGTATGGTAAACACATAGTGGTACAAATTATTTTGAAGGTAATCTCAGATTTTTTAAAGATTTATATTGTAAATCATATGTCAAACACTAATATGGGTTTTAAAGAGTGTAAATAACAAGTTAATAGAAGAGATTAATAGAAGAGATAAAATGGAATATGTTAAAACTATAAAGCAGATAAAGATGAAAATAAAAACATAACTAATAGAAATAGCTAGTAATATGCTGTTTTACTTCAAATATATGAATTACTGTAAATGTGAATTGTATAAATATACCAGTAAAAATTCAAGAATTTTCACTTTAAATAAAAAAAAGACTGAGCTATATATTCGCTATAAGAAACTCACCTTAAACATACAGATATGTTAAAAGAATACAGATATGTTAAAAGTAAAACATACAGATATGTTAAAAGTAAAAGTAAAAGATATGTAAAAAGTAAAAGAAACATACAGATATGTTAAAAGTAAAAGAATAACATACAGATATGTTAAAAGTAAAAGTAAAACATACAGATATGTTAAAAGTAAATGAAGAAAAGTAAAAGAACATAAAAGTAAAAAGATATGTTGAAAGTAAAAGTAAAAGAAAAGAAACATACAGATATGTTAAAACTAAAAGATTGAAGGTCATACAATCCAAGTACTAAACAAAAGAGCCTTGGTCTAGCTGATTAATTTGAGACTTCAGAACAAACAGGATTGTTTGAAACAAGAAGGTATTAACTAATAATGAGGTAGCCGATTTTTAAGGAAGACCTAGGCTAGATGTACATGCAACGTAGAAAGTAAAACAGTAACTGATAGAACAAGCAACCACAGAAATAGTAAGAATACAGATGACCTGAACAGCAATTGTCTCAAGGACAGAACATCCTACCCAACAACAGAATACACATTATATTAAGTACACATGAAACATTTACTATGATGAACCATATCCTAGGCCATTAGAAAGAAAAAAAAAACACCCTCATATTATTTAAAGTATTTTTGTTCACAGTAATAGATTCAAATTATAAATCAATAAAACCAAAATATGAAGTACTTATACATAAATCTAACAATATATCCAAGGTATTTATGCAGAAAACTAAAAAAAGTTTATTAAAGAAATCACAGATTTAAATAAATGGTGATATATACCATGCCCATAGATTTGAAAAATCAATGTGGTTAAGGTGTCATTTCTCTCTCTATTAACTATTGACTCATAATAATCCTAATCAAAACCTCAGGAAGCTTATTCTTTCTTTTGGTAGACATTGGAAATTTAACTTTAAAATTTACACAGAAAGGTAAAGGATCTAAAATGGCTTAAAGAACTCTACGGAAAAATAACAAAGTTGAAATTCGCATTATACAATTTCAAGACTTATTTTAAAGAAACGGTATAAACTTATACATAAAAACAGTGATATTGAAACAGAATAGAGCACCCAGAGTCACGCACATAGAGTCAACTAATTTTTTTAATGTGGCAATGACAACTTAAGGTGAAAAACTAGTATTTTCAAAACATGTTGTGAGAACAAAATTGGAATTCCATATGAAAAAAAAATTGAACCACGTCACATATCTCAGGTTCTACAAAAAAATTAACTCAAATGAATTAGACTGTAAATGCAAAATATAAATATAATTCTTAATATAAATGTAAATTTCATTCAAAATTTTAAAAATCTGAAAGAAATTATAAAAGAAAATCTACATGACCTAAGGTTTGATTATGAATTTTTTAATGTAACACAAAACACATGATGCATGAGATGAGAGGAAAAAATGGTTAAGTTAGACTTTATTAAAATTGTTTAAATTTGTTATGTTAAAGACACTGTTATGAGAATGAAAAGCAAGCAACAGACTGAGGGAATATATTGCTAATCACATATCTGATAAAAAGACTTGTATCCAAACTATAGAAAGAATACTTAAATCTCAATAACAAGAAAATGAACAACCCAAGTTAAAAAATGGGTCAAATATCTTGACAAAGAAGACATCAAAGGAGATATATAAATGGCAGACACATGAAAAAATGCTCGTTTTCATTTGTCAGGAGGGAAATGCAAATTATAGCCAAATGAGATTCCATAAGATACTCACAGAAAGGCAAAATCCACAAGACAGACAATGTCAAATGCTGGCCAAGTTATGAAGCAATTATAGTTATCATTCATTGTTAATGGAAATGCAAAATGATGCATAAAGTTAAACACATGACCCAACCCCTACAATCCTAGATATTTAAGTGACTTGAAAACTATTTACACAAATACTTGTACGCAAATGTTTATAGGAGATTTATTTGTAATCACTAAAGCTAGAAACAACTAAAATTTTCTTCAACAGGGAATCAATAAACAGTGGCACAACCATACAATTGAATCCTAGTCAGTGATACAAGGGATAGGATATTGACTTATTCATTAATGTAGAGGAGTCGTAAATGTATCTTACTAAGAACCTACATCAAAAGGTGTTATATTGGATGATTATTTTCATATGACGTTCTGGAAAATGCACGATTATAGAGAAGAAAAACAGGTCAGTGTTTGCCAGGGATTACTGGTGACTGGTGGTGTTTGACTACAAAGGAAACACAAAGTAAAGTTTTTAGTATGTTGGAACTGTTCTGTATGATGCTGGGGTACTGGATACATGATTCTACGCATTTACCAAAACCTATAAAATTGTACATCATAAAAAAGTGAACTTTGATGATTGAACTAAAAAGTATAATACCTTTTGATATTCACGGCAATAATATGTAAGGGTGGAAAAAGTAAAGGGACATAAACAGAAGTAAGGTTTCTCTCTCCAATCAAAATGATTAAATGTTGATAACAGTGATATATAAATTGTTTATGTGTGTTGTAATTCTCAAAACAACTTATATGAAAACTATACAAAAAGATGCACACAAAAAAACACAAAAAGTCAATATAAGATGCTGAAAAAGAAACCCACAAGAAAAGAGAAACAAAGTAAGAACTAGAAACAGGACAAGAGGTAAACCTATCAACAATTACCTTAAATATAAATGGACTAAATCCACAAATCAAAAGCTTAGCAGAGAGGAAAACATAACATTGCCCAACCATATGCTGTTTAAAAGAAATTCACCTGAAATTATTCAAGTTAGTTGGTAAAATGATGTAAAGATATACTATGAAAGTATTAATGATAATTTCGAGTAAAAGTAGCTCTACTAATATCGGATGAAGTAGACTTAAAACAAAAGAAAATTATTACAGATAAAGAGGTACATTACATAATGAGAAAAGGGTCAATCCACTAAGAAGACATGAGCATCCTTAAAGTTGTATACACCAAAATACAGAGCCTCAGAATAACTTGAAGGAAAAACTGATAAGCTGAAAGATGAAATAGACACATTCAAAATTATAGCTTGGACATTAACTTTAAAAATCAATAAATTTCACACTTCAAATGAAATTGACTAATTTATTACTAGACACAAATTACCAAAACTGATGTAAGAAGTGTTAGAAAATCTGAATACCCCTATAGTCATTAAAGAATATGAAATCTTAATTAAAATTCTGCATTCAAAGAAAATCCCAGGCCCAGTTGCCTTCAATGAGTTCTAACAAAGATTTAATGAAAAAATAATATAGATCTCTACTACATTCTTTCAGAAAATAAAGTAGAACATGAACACCCTTAAAAAAGAACTCTGCCAAATATTAGCCAATTGAATCAAGCGGTATTTTTAAAAATAATATACAATAAAATTGTGATTTATCTGAAGTGTGTAAGCTTGGTGTAACATTCAAAAATTAATAAAAATGAATGTACATAAGGACGGATAATAAAGGAATACCCAAATAATCAACTCAATAGATCCAAAAGAAAAAAATGTACAGAATTCAACACTCATTCACAATACACAAATTGATTGCAGATACATTGAAAATGACTGATTCTGTGTATGCTGAGGTTCCATACTAACATTTATAATGACAAACAATTATATAGCACATGCTGTATGTCAGACTCTGTTGTACATGCTAGTATTTAAGTCATTTAATGCTCACAAAATTGCCATGAAATAGGCACTATTATCTTCAATGTATAAATGGGGAAACTGAGGCACACGGAAGTTGAATTAGTTCCTCAGGATTAAAAAGTTGACAAGTGGTTGAGCCAGCATTATGTAACCCAAATTGATTTTCTTAATCATTTAGCATGCTATCTTTAAAATATCGACCTTGGTTTTTGCTCATGTTACCTAATTACCATTTTGTGATCTTACCTCTCCAATACTGGGCATAGGGTTTGGGGGAGAGGAGTTTAAGAAGACAAAAAAAAAACATTGTTGCTGAATATGTTTCACTGTTTAGTCAAATTAGATTTCTCAGAATTTCAGTGATTTAAGTTGTTGAAGTTAGAAACACACACTCTGGATTCTTTTTATTCTTTTTTATTCCAACTTAAAAATTTATATTTAGTGTTCTCTAATGCAAAAAAGAGTAAGCAACACTGTTTAACAATAAAACACAATATTAAAACCATTATTTTGGGTTCTGCTACACAATATAGGAAAATGAATATGACCAGTGCCATTGAATAGTTTTTATGTCCTTCATGGATTTTATTGAATCAAAAGGTAATCAATATAAGCAATTTGAGTGAAACCAAATGATATACATATTTTAAATAGACATATATATGGTAAACTTTTATATAGAATTTGTGACAACTTTGGTGATTTAAATGATATAATGTAGTACTGTATCATATACAATATATTGGGATTTGAACAAAACAATAACTGTTTTATGTATTTTCAAGCATGTATGTCAAAGCTCTAAAATTTTTTTTAATAAATATGTCAATTTACTCATTCTCTTGTTAATGAACAGGGTTTGTTTACGTAATAATGCTGATAATAGTATATTTGTAGATGTAGTTAGTTACATATTTGATAAAATTTGCCTGGGAGGTGACAAGATAATTTCAAATTGTTTTCAAGATTGGCTATATCAACATTTTTGCCTGCAATGTAAAAGAATGAGTTTGCTTCTTTTCTTTGCAATATTTAATATTCTCAGAGTTTTAAATTATTACCCATCTGCACGGTGTTTGACTTTTATTTCCTTGCAATTAAGCTCATTTTCATAAGTTTATTATTTTTTTTTTTCTGTGAAATGTTTATTCAAGACTCCTGAGTAGCTGGGATTACAGGCACGTGCCACTACATCTGGCTAATTTTTTGTATTTTTAGTAGAGATGGGGTTTCACCATGTTGGTCAGGCTGGTCTCAAACTCCTGACCTCGTGATCCACCACCTTCGGCCTCCCAAAGTGTTGGGATTACAGGCATGAGCCATCATGCCCAGCCTAGAGTTGGATTTATTAAGCGACAGAAAAGCTCTCAGCAAGGAGACGGGATCAAAAGAGGGTTGCTGGCTATGAAGCTGAGTTCAAGGTTTTTATGGACTGGGAAGGAGGAGTGCATTGACTGGTCTGCAGGTCATCTTGGAGAAAGTATTACTCAGAAAGAGGTATGACAGTGTAAAGAACCAACTGGAGACAGAGGGAAGGTTTGGCCCGGGACCAATCAGGGCTGAAGTGAAGGCTTGACCCACAACCAATCAGAGGATGTAGTGACATTACACTTCACGTAAATGAAGATTCAGCCTGTGGCCAATCACAGAAAGATAGGGATATATAAAATAGGTAAAAAGTAAGGACCGGTTGGGAAGAAGTGTGTGAAATAGACAAAGGCAAGGAGAGAGAATATGTCCAAAAAAGGAGTGGACTTTGTTCACCTGTGTTCAGAGTAGGCTTTTCCATTCAAGGACGCGGGCTCTTCCTTATCTGGGGCCTGCAGCTTGATTTTCTGGCTGTTCTTGGTGTGAAGGAGTTTTGCTGAGGACTCACCCTAACTACCTGTCTGAATGATATCTTCCTAGCTCCTCTCTCATTAGCTCATAAACTATACAAAAACAGGTGACAAGGTAGTTTAGTTCCACTGACCAGTTTCCTGATTCTCCTATTCTAAACGACTAGTTGCTTCTTTGAATTATCCTTTTATTTCCTGAAGATATGGCCCATATACGCAGTTAAGTAGCTTTCTCAGCCTGATTTTCATCTGTAGAAATGTGAGTCCAAAGGCTTCCTTTTATTTTATGGCTACATTCTTTACTCCTAGTTGTAAAAGTCTTCCAAAATGTTTTGAGTTTCCTATTCATCAATGCATAATCTACTCTAACAGACAAGAACTTTAATCATACTTTTGTCCCAAACAGGCCCATCCCTACCTTGGACTATCTGTGAGTATGTTGGAGAACAATACCTTTAACAGTTTTAAAAGCCTTCTTGTTGAAGGTAGAAGAAGATCTATGCTATTCAGATTAAGAGACTTGGAAGTATTATCAGGCATGGCCTTATCTTTCTTCGAGATCATAATAACGAGTTTTGTAGCCACAGACTCAAAACCTTTAATCAGAAACCAAGTTTTTTAATCTTTAATCAGAAACCAAGTTTTAGTGATCCAGTTGGATGTTTCTGTTGAGGCCATTTTTGATTTTGAAAAATATATTCTCCAGGAGAGTGAGATAGAGTTTATTTTCAAATATAATAAATACTTATTCCGTTATATTTTCTCTAAACTGTGTTCAATGGTTGAAAGTCACTTCCCTAATTCATTTCTCTCATCATATTTTTTCAAACACTTCTAAAAGAATAAGTTGGCACTCTCAACAACATTCTTCCGGGGGTCTCCTTAACCAGATTCATGAAGTTCTTAAATATCTATTCCTCATGTTATCACAATTATAATGCTATCTTACGGAGTGTCCATACATAAATATGTATTTTTATCTCCAGACTCCAATAACAATTTTCTCACTGTCCTTCAAGCTTTCACCTATAGTCTCCTCAAGGATGATCCATCTTCTCCCCACAGTACATTCCCACATTTTCATGTGGCAATATCCCAATCCTAGTTCTATATTCTGTTTTGCCTATTATTGCACAACAAATTATCTCAAATGTGGTGATCTAAAACAACTATTTTATTTTGTCCACAATTTTTCAGGTCAGGAATTAGGGAAGAGCTTACTTGGACACATTTTATGATTCACTTGCCATCAGCTGGAGAAACTTGTGCCTAGGGAATCCACTTTCAAAATGGCTTCTTCAGAAATAGGAGTTTGAAAAGAAAATGGTATCAGTGCAAGGGAAGGTAAACCTGAAGTAAAAAGTAAACTGTTACAGAATGATACATATAGTATAATACTGCTTATGTAATGTTTAACCCCACATCAAAATACTATATTTTGTTTATAAAAACAGACACATTTAGGAAAATGTGAAAACATGGGCAGAAATTTTATCTACAAGCTTCTGAATAATGACAACCACAGGAGAGAGAGCAAGGAGAATGAAACTGAGAGGAACACATAAGACTTCAACTGTATCTCTAACATGTATAATTCTTATTATCTGAGCTCTTGCTATTTTTTTCTCCTGAAACTGAATAGATTCTAGTGATTGATTGATTGATTGATTGATTTCTCTCTTTTTCTCTTTCTTTCTTTCTTTTCTTTTTCCTTCCTTCCTTCCATTCCTTTCTTCCTTCCTTCTTCCTTTTTCTTTGAAAGAGGATTGTTTGGAGGAAATGATATCTCTTCACTGTCTGAAATCTTACTATCTGAAAATCAGGACCTACACAGATTCAGATAAAATGGTATGCATTGCTCTCTAAACTTGCTGTCTGAGTTGTCACTATCCAAACTCACTAACTGGGTAGAATCAGATAGCACAGGGCACAGTTTTTTGTTGCTTTAAACATATAAAATATCTAAAGCAAAATACTACATTTATAATAACTCATTAAATCTGAAAAAAAAAGTCTCTTCACTTAAATATCTTTCAGCTCAATGCTCCTTGGTTTCTTTGCTTTTTCATATATTCATCCTCATGGCTTGGATTTCCCACAGTGTTTGTCTCAGAGTAGTTGCTCTTCTTCTACAGCAGGTATGCAAAAGGACAAAAAATAGAAACTCCAAACCATTTAATGGCTATGCCTGGAACAGACACAGTGTCAGTATTGCTTTATTTTATTAGTAAAAGAAGTTACAGGGCCTACCCAAATTCAAAGAGTTAAAGAAATAGATTCTACCTCTTACTGGAGGGGTAGCAAAGTCGTATTGCTGAAGAGTGTTTGGAATAAAAAATATTGTGGCCTTCTGTGGGAAAAAAGTCACATTACATGTAAGAACTAAGATAATGTATTTGAAGTGTCCACTACAGCAGCTAGCATATGACCATTATGATAAAAAGGATAATTTTAATGTCTGTATAGTGTTTGCTATACTTTAAGTACCTTTAGGGATAGAGACAGATGCATTGAATCCACCCAGCAAAACTATATGCTAGTGACATTATCATTATTAAATTACACATGAGATAAATGAATTATAGCATTAAGTAATTTGCCCAAATCAAACAGATATCCAGAAGTAGAGCTGGAATTCAAATCTGTTTAACTAAATGTCATACCCTATAAAACAGTCACTAATACAAAAAGAAAATAATATGATGCCACTCAAAACTAACTCCTGCTGCTACCTTTCCAGAAGCTGTAGAATACACTGTGGCTCACTTATACAATGACTGCAATCATTTTTGTGTGTATGAGTGTGTAGGCAGTGATTTAATTCCTTCTTATAGTCAAACTTCTAATAAATGTATAAACAAGTTAAGCATGCTAGTATAATTCATACTCTTAACTTTTACAATAGCAATAAAATATATTTTCCTTAAATCTGTTTATTTCTATGATATTTAATTATTATTTTCATAAACAAGAGTAAATATCAAAATAAATATTTAGAATTCCATATTTTATAAAGTTTTTTCTTCCATTTTCCCTATAGACTCTATAAGCATTCTCACTGCTTAGTTTCCTATGTCTATGGTTTGATTCTCTAACTTCATGAGACTTTATTAACATTAATCATTTGCAAGTCATTTACTTTAAAAATGTGAATTCTTGAAATAATTGTAGAAATCTGTTTACTAATGTGATTATAGATTATTAGAATATATTCATGTGTATGTGTGATTTTTATTAGTCTGAAATGATAGAAATGTGAATATTCATGTTTTAATGTTTAATTCAGGCATGAAATAAAATTACTGAAAAGTGCATCCATCTTAAAATAGTAAGTAAAATTTTTTCTTTTTATTTTTTCTTTCCTTCTAGCATAAATAATACAACAGGTAAATATTCATAATAATTTTACGCTTGAAGTGTTAATCAAGAGAATCATTCATTAGCCATAATTAAATACATCTATTACTTCTTACCATGGAGCATATACTAAAGGGACTGAATCTGACATTTCAATGGACTTTGAAAGTGCTTCATGGTAGGACTGTTTTTCTACATGTATCAGAAATTAAAGAAATAACTTCTAATAAAAATATGCCTCAACTGCATGAGTAAGGAACTCTTTTGAAACAATTCTGTGATTTCCTAGCAGTATTGCTGTTTACCTACACAATTTGCAGGTAGTACTTTACATGCATCTCTGCTTTAATAAATGTTAAAATACTTTTTTAGTAAATGTTTCATAAAAAATTAATTTTCCAGTGGAATATTTTAAGAGAAAATAATTTTTTTAATATTGCACATTAGCTCTGAATTTATAAGGTGTAAAATATAATAAAGTGTTTTTAAAAAATACCACTCATACCTCAAAAATCAATTCACTTTCAACTAAAATAACTTTCAAATTTACTTTGATAATTGATTCTATTTTTACAATTTTTAAAATAATAATTAGTATAATATGAAAGAAAATTTGCAAAATGATGAATTGACTCAATAGTTTTTTCTCAAATTTAAGGACACAAAATACAAATATCTCCTAAGAAAAGGCCACCATCAGGGAAAATCTTATTCAAAAGCTTTAGAATAAATTCCAGAAACTGTTTAGTAGTAAACAGAATGCAGACACAAGTGGTTTTAATGATTTTAAAGGAAAGGAAGGCTACTTGTTATATCTTTTTCAGAGGACCCTTGAAATAATAGATACTACATTACTGAAAACAATTATCACCAATTAGCTCAAAATACTCTCTTTAATTCATTATATATCTTCTAAGAATCTACTTTTGCAGCATATATCCTAGGTGTGTCAATGTTAATTTACTAAATGAATGCATAAAGGAGTAGTTATCCTCTCAAGAGGCTTAAATCTATTGGGAAAACAAATACTTAAAACCAACTATGGTTATTAGGAAGAATAACATATTTAAGTAATGAAATAATAAATTTTACATGTGACATACATGTAATTACTATCGTGGCAACCATATGAATAATATGTCTTACCTGCTCAGCTTAGCACATAAGCACCTATCATACAAAAAGATGATTTTTAAAATCCAGAATTCTAAGCAGCAGTCTATTGGAAAATATGGCTCTTCAGAGCCAGTATAGAATGAGACGAAGAGAAGATAGAGTGTAGGGGAACACAAACAACCAACCAAAACAGAAAATAATGTCCCCTTTCATCCTCTCCTTAATGATACAATCTACATAGAAGTTCTCCCAAAAATCCAGATGCCATTTGCTGAGTTAGGAGCAGGGTGATTGGAGGTAGGGAAGTAAAAGAGCTAAGACTTTATCTGAAATAGACTGGAACGCTCAAAAAGATGTTTAAAATGAGAACGATGAAGATATCATTAATTAAAAATCAACCTGCTTCACAGCCTAGATCAAAGAGTAGAGATTCAAGCAAAAGATAAAAACAGTTATAGAAAGTTAAAAAGCACATGTATTTTCCTACAGTTATAGAAAGTTAAAAAGCACATGTATTTTCCTGAATATCTGAGAAGTAAAATATTTATTATGATGCTAAACTTTTTTAAAATTAATAGACTTTATATTTTAGAGAAATTTTAGGTTTAAAGAAAAATTGAGCATACAAAATGCAGAAAGTTATCATATTCCCCTTCATCACCATCCTGAACAAAGTTTTTCCTGTTATTGACATCTGACTTAATGTGGTAGATTTGTTGCAGTTGATAAACCAATATTGACACATTATTGTAAACTTCATGGTTTACAGTATTACTCACTCTGTACATTATATGAGTTTTAGAAAATGCATAACATGTATCCACCACTACAACATCATATAGAATAGTTTACTACCCTTGACATTTCCTGTGCTCTACTTTTTCATCCCTCTCTTCCCCTCTCCTCCCCATGAGCCCCGGAAACCACTGATCTTTTTCCTGTCTCCACAGTTTTGCCTTTTTCAGAATGTCATATAGTTGGAATCATACAGTATTTAGCTTATTCAGATTGGCTTATTTCATTTAACAGTATGCACTAAATTTTCCTTAATGGCTCTTCATGGCTAGATAATTCATTTCTCTTTATCATTGAATAATATTCCATTGAATGATACACCACAGTTTATTCATTCACCTACTGAAGTATATTTAGGTTGTTTCTAGGTTTGGGCAATTGTGATAAAAGCTGGTATAAACATCCATGTGCTTGGTGTGTATGTATGTGTGTGTATGTGTATGTGTGTATAAAAGTAAGCTTTCAACTAATTTGGTAAATATAAAGGAACACAGTTGCTGAATCATATGGTAAGTTTGTGTTTAGTTTTGCAAGAAACTACTAAACGGTCTTCCATTGTGGCTATAATGTTTTGACTTCCACCAATGGTGAAGGAGCGTTCCTGTTAGCCCACATTTTCTCCAGGATTTGGTGTTTTTGGTGCTGTGGATTTTAGCCATTCTAATAGATATGTAGTGGCGAATCCAATGAAAACTCCAGTAAGAGATTACTTTTCACTGAATTGAACAAATTTTAGATTTTTAAAAAAATAAATATTAAAGCATAATCAGTGAAGGCATGGGGAAGATCTCCTTATCAGCAATAAAGCCAGAATATAAATCAGAAGTAATTAAAACAGTATGATAAGAATAGATAAATAGGAAAGCATATCAGAATAGAGATCCCAAATACAAATCCCTACATACGAGGAAATTTTGTATGTGATAAAAGTAATCTTTGAAATAGAAAAAGAGAGATTTTATTTCCACCTAGGTTGTAAAAAACCACAGGAGAACATCACTTGTTTCATAACAATGGACACAAGCTGGGCAATCTATTCAAGCCTAACTTTCACTTGAGTCTGCCAGGTGGTTGAGATTATGCAACTAGGTGAACTGAATTCCAATGGTGACAATTCCTTGTAAGAGGGATGGAATGCACAAACTGTTTCTTTTTTGACAGAACAAGGGAGAAGAGACAGTGATTGAAAAACTAAGGGGAAATCAGTTAAAAATCTTAGAGAAATTTTAAAGGTTAAGTGCAGGTTTACACAATTGCTTAGAACTTCTGGGATCCTCAAACCACAAGGCGAATCCATACTCATCCACAACCTGTTTTCTGAGACTATCACCTGGGTGCTTAATAGTAAGATAGACCTGTGAGAGACCTGCTTTGGACAGAGGAACAGACTATTACCCACTTTTCACACCCTACACAAATATGAAGTAAAAATCTTAAGCCACCATGGACAGTCTGGAAATCTTCCTGTTCCCAGGGCGTAAACAAAGATCCATTGCCTTCTGGGGAAGATAAGCCAACTCCCAAGGGCAAGAGGACCCTTCTACTCCTTATTGCAGGCAAAGGTAATAGCCACTAAGGAAAGAGTCCAACCAAAGTTGCCTGCCTCTATGAGAGGGAAATGAAACCCACTCGTGACAGAAACTAACACTAATACAAAGCAGAGATCTGTTAATACTGGGGGTGCAAAAGGCAATTTTATCCCATTAAAATAATACTGGTAAAAAGGCAGCAAAATTTCTTACAGCAGGAAAGAGGTACTGGAACCTTGAGAAAGCCCCAATGCTGCCTAAGAGGGAAGTTGAAATAAAAACAAAGAATCCACCCCTGGCCACAACTGAAGCGTAACAGTGTAACAAATAGCAGCAGTGTATCACTAAGAGAGTGACTGGCCAAGAAAAAAGAAAGAAAGGATAACTTCTTTGTGGTACAAGCATGCAGAGCCTATTGAAAGTATTCAATGGAGCAGCAACACTGAGAAAAACTCCTTAGGGATCCAAGAGTTTCAGTAAGATCACGATTACAAGCAGCCCTCTGCTGAAAAATTTGAAATCTGTGGTGAGTTAAAGGTATAGATACAACAAAACCCCAAAAACAGCTCAATTACTGCTTAAATTGACTTCAAAATGCATTACAATAACCTGAACAAAGAAGAGGTATACTCATTTATTTGAGAAAACACTATTTAGCCTCGTCTGTGGGTTCTCTATGTTGCCTTGCATAAAATAAATAAAATGTATAAGACCCCACAGACATTAAGTATAAGCAGTTAATTGCCAGGGAGATATCAATCAACAGAGCCACAACCAAAAGTTGCCCAGATAGTAAGACTATTAGTTAAGTCCTTTAAAATATGTACTATAAAATACTTTAACAAATGTAGTGGAAAAAGCAGGCAACATGTATAAACCCATTAACAACTTTAGCAAATAAATGGGATGTAACAAAAATCAAAGGGAATTTATAGAAATTTAAATGAGAACATTAAACATAATTTCTAGGCTGAACATCAGCAGAATGGACACAGTAGAAGTGTCACAAACTTCCAGATAGGTTGAATAATATAAATTATCTTAAATGAAATATAAAAAGCAAAAGAAAAGAGAAAAAAAGAGTTAATGAGAGTAGAGGATCCATGTGCTAGGAGACAAACATACAGATAATAATTGTCTAATACACATGAAATTGAGTCCTGGAGCGGGAGAGAAAATGGATGAAAGAAAAGAAATATTGGAAAAGATAATGGTCAAGATGTTTCCAAAATTAAGGAAAGATAACAAAGCAAAGATCCAAGCACCTCAGCTACCCGCAATAATAAAAATAGACAAACTAACAAAAACACTAAAATTAAACAAGCAGCCCATGGTGGGCAGTAGGGAGAGGGGGTAGGTAAGAAACACTGGTTAAAAAACAAAGATATAAGAAAAACCAGACTTCTTATTGGAAACTATGCAAGCCAGAAAACTATGGAGTGACATTATTAGAGTCCTAAAAGGGGGGAAATGTTAACCTAGAAACTTGTATCTAGCAAAGATATATTTTAAAAATTAATAATAAAATGAAAGTATCTGCAAATGAAGCTGACAGAATTCATTGACAGTAGACCAACAATGACTCAAAGACAATGACTTTACAATAAATAATAAAAACAGTTCAATAGCCCTAAAGTCATGCCAAATGGAAATTCAAATCTAAACAAAGAAATAAGAGAAGACGTGGTAAGATTTATAGTAAGTAAAATACATTTTCTTATTTTCTGTTTCTTTTAAAGACAATTATCCTAAGGCAAAATTGTAATAATATATTGTGGGGTTTATTAGTAAGTTGTATGAAACAATTGTATAAATGATAAGAGGAAGGGAACTATAGTATTGTAAAGATTTTTCTGAGACATGAAGTGACATGTTATTATTTAATGGTACACTATGATGAGCTGAAGATTTATATTGTATGCCCAGAAAAACACTAAATAATAAGAAGTAGTGTAATTAACAAAGCAACAGCAGAGATGAAAATTTGAGGAAAATCCTCAATTATCACCTAAAAAAGTAAAAAAAAAAAGAAAACAGAGAAACAAAGGAATTGCAAATTAAAAAATGGTAGATTGGAAATCAACTATACCAGTAATTTTATTAAATCTAAATAGAAAAAGCTATACCATTGAAAGGCAGAGATTATCAAAATGAATAAAAAAGCCACAATGATTACATACACTTTAAAAAACCGCTTTCAAATATAAAGATATAGATCATTCAAACCTAGCATAGAAATAGACATATCATGTAAACAGTAAGCATAAGCGAGCTTGAAAAAATATTTCACTATCAGACAAAATTATTTTAGCCCAAAGAAGTTTTACTAGGGATATAAGTAGAACTTTTATAATGTTTGTAGGGAGGAAAATATATTAAAATATATAACTTCCCTAAATTTTTGGCAGTGAACAATAGAGATTTATAATAAATAAAGCCAAAACCAATATATCTTAAAGGAGAAGTAGAAAAAATACACAAATATATTGGGATACTTCATCATTCTTCTTGCAGTTGTTGATAGAAGAAAACACAAAGCGTCAGAAAGGTGTAGAACACTTGAAGAATAATGTCAACCAAATGAGCATAATTGATGTTTTATGGAAAACTTTACTGTCAAACTTCAAGTTTATTTAACCATTTCCTTTGAGGATTTTTTTCTCTTATACACAGTGTAACAATTACCATTCTTGCGCATTCTTTTACATGAATCTTTGGAGTTATATATAACTTACATATGATTCAAATATGGTATTTTATATATTACAAATATATACACATATAAATGTATGTATGTATGTATGTATGTGTGTGTGTGTGTGTATAGATAGGTAGATAGATAGATAACTTTAGATGAGGGATTGCCAAAGGTAAAATCTATTACCAGATTGTAGCATTCAAACATGAAATTCTAGTTTTCACTTTATCTAAAGCATACTTGCTAGGAATTGCTAAAACATTTCTCAGCTTATTTTCCTATTTCTGACTTTCTCTTTATTGAATATATGCCATTTTTGTTCACAAGCAAACTTGTAGTGGCACATCCACTTCTGTCTTTAAACAAAATGAAAATAATTTTACCTTTTTTGTGGGGTTGCACAAAACTGAAATATTTAGCTGAGTCCTTGGCTCAACCATTTTTCTAGGCATTCATCAAAACGTTCAACTTCAGACTCCAGTTCCAAAATGGTGGCATAGAAGCAAGATGGCTTCACTTCTCCCTCCTTGTACCGGAAAACCAAAAACAAATATACAGCACCAAAACTATTACCAGCAATGTTCTGGAACTCAAATATGAGAAAGAGACAGTTTCCAGGGCCACAGAAATAAAAATAATTAAAATAAAAAATAAACCCAGAACAGAGAGTAAAAGAACTGGACCTCTGCAACACCCCTCCCACAAATATACCCTGCACCAAGCACAGGAAAAATTTTTCTTCTGCTCACAATTTCCAGACTGGCAAAACATGAGGTCAAGGACTACCAGCTTCACTATCACCTCAGGCTCCCTAACAAGAGACCTGCCTCTGCCTCAACCCACAAGAAGCATTGGTGGTTGCAAAGGTACAAAAATTCCCGAGGACGGCCAGATACAAGTTGGGGAGGCAGAACTAGCGTCCCCAGCTCTGGAAACGCTGCTCTATGACTCGGCCAGAGAAGACACCAAGTCAGAGTGTCTTTTTAGCAGCATCACACTGTAAGAGGCATGTTCCATAGGTCCTCTGGACACAAACCCTTAGCTCACCTTCCCACACTGCCAGATATCCTCCTTGAGGCCTCTGCCATTTCAGATAAGCAGACCATTAATCCTTTACTAAAGTTGAGGCCAACCTGGGCTTAATATACCGTCTAGTAATGAAAAGGAGGCAGTGACTTAGTAGAAAAAAATAAAATAAAAAACCACAAAGAATCTCTGAGCAAATATATCCCATAGAAAACAAAACAAGCCAGATAGATAAGACTGGGATAAATAACTAGTTATTCAATGCAAACATATGACTGCACACACACAAAAAGGGAACCATGACCCAAATGGACAAGGCAAGAAACCAGTAACTGACCCTAATGAGATAGCAATATGTGAGCTCTCTGACCAAGAATTAAAAATAGCACTTCTGAGAAAAATCAGTGATCTTTAAGATAACAGAAAAAAAGCAATTCATAAATTTATCAGGTAAATTTAACTAAGACATTGAAATAACTTAAAAAATGCAACAGAAATTATGAAACTGAGAAATATACACTTGCTGAACTGAAGAAATTACTAAAGTCTCCTAAAAGCAGGACAGATCAAGTAGAGGAAAAAAATCATTGCACTCTAAAATGGACTATTTGAAATTACACCGTCAGAGGAGATAAAAATAGGAAAAAATGAAAATAATAAAAATAATCTACAAGATATAGAAAGTTGCCTCAAACTGATCGAACCTAAGAATTATAGGTGTTCAGCAGGCCGAGGTGAGCAGATCACCTGAGGTCAGGAGTTCAAGACCAGCCTGGTCAACATGGTGAAACACCGTCTCTACTAAAAATACAAAAATTAGCCAGACGTGGTGACACATGCCTGTAATCCCAGCTACTTGGGAGGCTGAGGCAGGAGAATTGCTTGAACCTGGGAGGCGGAGGTTGCAGTGAGCCAAGATTGCGCCACTGCACTCCAGCCTGGGTGACAGAGCAAGACTCTGTCTCAAAAAAAAAAAAAAAAAAAAAAAAAAAAAGAATTATAGGTGTTCAAAAAAGTAGTTGAACAAGAGCAAGGAGTAGAAAGCTTATTCAAAGAATAAGTGACAGAAAAATTTCCAAAATTTGAAAAAGATATAAATATTCAGGTACAGGAAGGGCAGAGCAACACCTAACAGATTTGACTCAAATAAGACTATCCCAAGGCATATAATTATTAAGCAGTCAAAGGTCAAGGACAAAGAGAAAATTTGAAAAGCAGCAAGAGATAAAAAGCAAATACCATGTAAAAGAGCTCTAACTCATTTGGCAACAGACTTCTTAAAGGAAACCACGTAAGCCAGGAGAAAATGAGAGGACATTTTCAAAGAGCTAAAAGACAAATATCTGCCATTCAAGAATACTGTATCCAGCAAAGCTATCCTTCAAACACGAAGGAGAGATAAAGTATTTACCAGACCAAAAAAGAAAAGAAAAACAAAATGCTGAAAGAATTTACCACCATCAGATTCATCTTACAAAAATAGCTAAAGGAATTCTTCAATCTGAAAGAACAAAACACTAATGTGCAAAAAGCAAACGTTTGAAAATATAAAACCTATTGGTAAAATTAAGTACACAGAAAACCCCAGCATACTCTAATACTGCAGCTGTGGTGTACAATCTTCTTATAACACTAGTATGAAGCTTAAAAGACCAATCTATGAAAAACAACAATAGCTACAGCAATATGTTAAGAGATAGGCAATATAAAAATGTGTAAATTGAGACAACAAGAAGCCAAAATGTGGGGGATGGAGTTAAGGCATACAGTATTTTTAATGTTTTCTTCATATCTATTCTTTTTTGATGATCTAAGATAAGTTGTCATCTCCTTAAAATAATTTGTAATATCTATAAGATGAATCTTGTAAGCCTCATGTTAACCACAATGAAGAAACCTATAGCAAACACACTAAAAGTAAAAAGCAACAAATTAAAAATATTATCAGGAAAAAATCATTTAACGTCAAAGGGAAGCAGTAAGAAAAAGAATACAAGAATACAGGAGTTACCAAAATATGGTAATAGTAAGTCTTTACTTATCAATAATAACATTGAATGTAAATAGGCTCAATTCTCTAAATAAAAGGAACAGAGTCTCTGAATAGATGAAGAAACAAGACCCAAATACAGGCTGCTTGTAAGAAACCTGCTTCACCTATAAAGACACAATAGGCTGGACGGGAGGAGTGGGGAAAGATATTCCATACAAGTGGAAACAAAAAGAGAAGAGCAGGAGTAACTATACTTATATGAGATAAAATAGACTAAAAATCAAAGACTATAAAAAGTGACAAAGAAGGTCATTATATAATAAGAATGTGGTCAACTCAGCAAGAGGATATTATAATTACAAGCATCTACGCATCCAACACTGACACTCTCAAGTACATAAAGCAAACATTAATAGATCTAAAGGGAGAGATAGACTGCAATACGATAATAGTAGGGGACTTCAACTATCTACTCTCAGTAATGGACATATTATCCAGACAGAAAATCAGCAAAGAAATATTGGAGTTAAGTTATACAGTAGACCAAATCAAACTAACAATTACAGAACATTTCACTTGATATAGTTCAGATATTTTTCCCCTGCAAATCTCATGTTGAAATTTGATCCACAATATTGGAGGTGCAACCTAGTAGGAAGTGTTTGGGTCATGGGGGCGGATCCCTCATAAATATCTTGGTGCCATTCTGACAGTAATGAGTGAGTTCTTGCTCGATGACTTCCCACAAGAACCAAGCCTTAAAAACATCCTGGCACCTCCCTCATCCTCTCTCTCTTGCTCCTTCTCATCATAAGAAGTCTGTTCTCTTTTGCCTTTTGCCATTAGTGGAAGTCCCCTGAAGCCCTCACCAGATGTAGATGCTGACACCATTCTTTTTATACAGTATGCAAGACAGTGAGGAAGATAAGCTTATTTTCTTCATAAATTATCCAGCCTCAGGTATTCCTTTATGGTAACACAGACTAAGACATCATCCAACTACTACAGAATAAACATTCTATCATCAGCACATGAAACATACCCTAGAATATATCATATCTTGGGTCACAAAACAAGTCTCAACAAGTTCAAAAAGGAAGAAATAACATTTGACTAAAATAGAAATCAGTAACAAGAGAAACCTCAGAAACTACACAAACACTTGGGAATTAATCAACATTCTCCTGAATGACAAATATGGTAACAAAGAAATTAAGAAAAAAAAATTAAAACAATTTTAAAAACAAATGAAAATGGAAATACAACACATCATAATCAATAGGATACAGCAAAAGCATTATTATGAAGAAAGTTTACAGCAATAAAGACCTACATCAAAAACTAAAAAGACTTCAAGTAAAAAACCTAACATTCCATCTTAAGGAATTAATAGAGCAAGAATAAAACCACAAATTATTAGAAAACAATAATAAAAATCAGAGCATAAATAAATAAAATTGAGACTAATAAACAATACAGACAATCAAAAGGTTGGTTTTTGAAAAGATAAACAAAATTGACAAAAGTTTAGCTAGATTTAAAAACACAGAGAAGACCCAAATAAATCAAATCAGAAATTAAACAGGAGACATATCAACTGACAGCAGAGGAATACGAAGAATCATTAAGACTATTATGAGTAAGTACATCAAAAAACTGGAAAGTCTGGAAGAAAATAATAAATTTCCATATACATGCAAACTATCAAGATTGAACCATGAAGAAATAAAAAATGTGACCAAACCTATAATGGGAAATGAGATCTAAGGCCATACTAAAAGGTCTTCCATTTAAAGAAAAGCCCAGGACCTGATGGCTTCACTGCTGAATTCAGCCAAATATTTAAAGAGGAACTAATACCAATTCTACTCAAACCCTCCAAAAATTGAAGCAATAGTAAAACTTTCAAGCTCATTCTATGAGGCTAACATTGTTCTGATACCAAAACCAGATAAAGACACAACAAAAAACTGTAGGTCAATATCACTGGTGAACATAGATGCAAAAATTCTCAACAGAATACTAGCAAACTAAATTCAACATCACATTAAATAGATTATTTAATACGATCCAGTGGGATTCATTCTAGGGATGCAAGAATGTTTTAACATATTTAAATCCATAAATGTGACACATTACATTAACAGAACCAAGAAAAATATCTTATGATCAGTTCAATAGATGCTGAAAAACTATTCAATAGCATTTAACATCGCTTTATGATAAGAACCCTCAACAAACTGGGTATAAAACAAACATATTTCAAAATAATGAAAGCCATATGTGACCAACCAACAGATAACATTGTACTGAATTAGGAAAAGTAGAAAGCCTTTCTTCTATAAAATCTGGAAAACAACAAGGATGTCCACTTTCACCATTTTTATTTAATATAATACTGGAAGTCATGGCCATAACAGGCAACAGAAATAAATAAAGGGCATCTAAATAAGTAAAGGCCATCCAAATAGATAAAGTAGTCAAATTAGACTTGTTCACAGAAAACATGATCTTGTACTTAGAAAAATCTAAAGACTCCACCAAAAAAATACTAGAACTGATAAATTCCATAAAGTTGAAGGATATAAACTCAACATACAAAACTCAGTAGTATTTACAATCACTACCAACAAATAATATGGAAAAGAAATAGAGGAATCCCATTTACAATAGCTATAAAGAATATAAAATAAAGAAGAATCAATTTAGCCAAAGTCGTGGATGATCTATTTAAGGAAAACTATAAAGTAATGATGAAATAAATGAAAGAGGGCCAGGTGTGGTGGCTCACGCTTGTAATCCCAGCACTTTGGGAGGCAGAGGCAGGCGGATCACCTGAGGTCAGGAGTTCAATACCAGTCTAGCCAACATGGTGAAACCCCGTCTCTACAAAAATTAGCTGGGCATGATGGCGGATGCCTGTAATCCCAGCTACTCCAGAGGCTGAGGTGGGAGAATCACTTGAACCCAGGAGGCAGAGGTTGCAGTGAGCCAAGATCATGCCATTGCACTCCAGACTGGGTAACAGAGCAAGATAAAAAAAAA
This sequence comes from Pongo pygmaeus, assembly GCF_028885625.2. Classification (NCBI taxonomy): domain Eukaryota; kingdom Metazoa; phylum Chordata; class Mammalia; order Primates; family Hominidae; genus Pongo; species Pongo pygmaeus. The sequence continues at coordinate 92,829,657 of NC_072384.2, forward strand.
GAATGAAAGGAAGGAAGGAATGAAGGAAGAAAGAAAGAAACAAAGAAAGAAAGAAAGAAGGAAAGAAAGAAAGAGGGAAGGAAGGAAGGAAAAAGAAAAAAGAAAAGAAAAGAAGAAATGAAAAAATGAAAGGGGACAAAAAACATGGAAAGATATTTCATGTTTATGGATTGGAAGAATTAACATTGTTAAAATAACAATATGGATTCAATGCAATCTCTATCAAAACATCAATGACATTCCTCACAGAAATAGAGGAAACAACACTAAAATTTATATGGAACCACAGAAGACCCTAAATGGCCGAAGCAATCCTGAGCAAAAGGAACAAAACTGGAGGCAGCGCACTAGCTGACGTCAAGACATATTACAAATCTATAGTAACCAAATCAGCACGGTACTAGTATAAAAACAGACATATAGACCATTGAAACAAAACAGCAAACTCAGATATAAATCCACATATTTACAACCAACTCCTTTTTGACAAAGGGGTCAAGAATGCACTGAAGTGAAAGGGCAGTCTCTTCAATTAATCGTGCTGAGAACCTGTAGAACCACAGGCATAAGAATTAAAATAGATCCAAATCTCTCATTATGTACAAAAATAAAATCCGAATGGATTAAAGACTTAAATTTAAGACTTGAAACAATAAAACTCCTAGGAGAAAACATTGGAGAAACACTCCAGGATATTGGTCTGGGCATAGATATATTATGTGTAAGACCTCAAAAGCACAGGCAACCAAAACAAAATTAGACAAATATCATTACGTCAATCTAAAAAGCTTCTGCACAGAATAGAAAACAACAAAGTGGAGAGACAACTCACAGAATGGGAGCAAATATTTGTAAACTACCTGTCTGACAAAGGTTTAATAACCACAGTACATAAGAAGCTCAAGCAACTCAGTAGAAAAAAAAATCCAATTAGAAAATAGGCAAAGACCCGAATAGACATTTCTCAAAAGAAGACATACAAATGATCAACAGGCATGTGAAAAAATGATCAATATCACTAATCATCAGAAAAATGCAAACCAAAACCACAATGAGGTATTCTATCACCTTAGTTGAGAGGTATTTTATCAAAGAGAGGGAGTAACAGATGCTGGCAAGGATCAGAGGAAGGGGAAACCTCATATACTGTTGGTGGAAATGTTGGTACATTCATTATGGAAAATAGTATGGAGGTTCCTTAAAAAAACTAAAAGAAATACTACTATTATATGATACAGCAGTTGCACTACTGGGTATATGTCTGAAAGAAAGGAAATCCATATTTCAAAGAGATATCTACACTTTCACGTTTATTGCAGCAATCTTCACAATAGCCAAAATATAGACTCAACTTAAGTGCTCATCAATGAATAAATAGACAAAGAAAATGTGGTATATATGCACAGTGGTACATTATTCAGCCATAAAAAGTAATACAATTCTGATATTTGCAGCAACATGATGGCCTGGAGATCATTACGTTAAGTGAAATAAGCTAAGCACAGAAATACAGATATTTCATGTTCTCACTCATATATGGAAGCTAAAAAAATAAGTGGATCTCATGAAGATAAAGAGTAAATTGGTGGTTGGCAGAGGCTGAGAAGTGTGGAAGAAGGAGGATTGAAGAGAAGTTGATTAATACCTACCATATACAGTTTGATAGAAGCAGTAAAACCTATGTTTGATAGATCAGTGGGGAGAATCAGTCTATTATATATTTCAAAATAGCTGGAAGAGAATAATTAAAATAACCTAGCATAAAGAATATAAATATTTAGCATGATGGTTATCCCAATTACCCTACCTTGATCCATACATTTTATATTAGTGTACCAAATTATCATATGTACCCTGAAAATACACATATTATGAATCAATAAAAAATAATACTTAAACATGAATAAAACATTGTTGAAAAATCTTTTAAAAGCAATGTGAATTCAGGGTTATGTTAATTGATTATTTGCATGTTTTCAAAATTGTTGATGGTGGCAATAAATCTTTCTTTGAATTTTCTGTTTTTATTATCCTACTCTAGCTCTCTCTGTCTTTCTACTCACTGCCATCTTTCAGAGCCATCAATAGTTGTGTTGAGTGCAAAAATACTTCAACAAATTCTGAGTATGTCTAGCGTGGACAAAATTTCTTCAAATGGCACTTCTCACATAGGGCCTTTATAAATAAAGTTATCTTTTTGTTTTTAGGCTAACAGATTATCAGCACAATAAAAGTCATTCATGTGTGTGGAATATAATTTTTTATTTACCGAGTATCTATTTCTTATTGTACTCCTACACCACTTGAACCCCAGACCAAAAAGGAGCCCAAAGCACTGCTTAAAATAGTTAAATTAATGCTTCATTCTATAAAGAACAAGATAAAAATGAGTGATATTTACAATTATGACGTAATATGCAGTGCAGTAGAGTGATTTGTGATATATCTGTGCCCACAAAAATGCTGGACTTCAGATACTTTTATTATATTACAATGGCTTTTTTTCATGTCTCTGCGGTCTTGAGCTATGTGTCTTAATGGTATTCACTAGCTTCTACATCTTTGTTTTGCACAATCCTTTCTCTGGACTTCTCAAATAGTACTTCACTTGGTAGAAGGAGCTTTCATGTTATTAAAGAACTTACTGTAAGATGATTAAATTACTTTCCTAGCTTCAGCATGCTGAGATTTTTATATTTGGCCATTTTAAGTTCACAATTCTTTTTTATTCAATCAATATTTATTGATGTATCCATTCCCTCAATATTTTTAGACAGCTATTATGACATGACTATTGCTTTAGAATGTACTTGACCTCGTGGAGCTTATGCTTAAGAGGGGGTTCATGTTATAACATAGTATTTTACTAATAGGTACTAAATACTCATTGAATAGACATGAAATTATCTTTTGACATTATAAGAGTAGAAATACAATTTGGGAATAAATACATCTGCTTTCTTCATGTTTAGGTATTCAGAAATAATGTTTAATGTAAAAAATATAAAAACATTATTCTAAATGTTATAGGATGATGACATGGGTAGGGGCCCTTGAACAAAATAAAGAAGAATGTGTCTTGTTTCAATTAGATCCCAATTCTTTTCTCAGTCTACTTGTAGTCTATTAAAGTTTTTCTTCCCCTAATTGCTCTACTTGTGAATAATAAGGCTACTGTAGTGAGTTTAAAAAATGCTAAAAATTAATGCCTTAGCTCTCCCATTAAGATTGATACTTAGCCTTTATAACTTCACTTACTGCAAGTTAAATCTTTATCAAGATGAATCATGCGTTTGACATTTATGTTTTCAGAAATGTTAGCAGAAAATTGATATAATACTGATAATAATTATGACATTAAATCATATTTATATGCTTTGTTCATCCTAAATCTTTAAACATTTTATAAAATTAGAAACTTTTTTCATTAAACTGGATAAAGATAGTGCATTTTCAGATTATATAATGCAAAGTATTACCAAAAGAACACTTGTAAATTTCTGGAGGTAATGAGTTTAGAAGGAACCGTTTTTCATATTCTATCACAATTAACCTTCACAGAGTTAAGTACAATGAGACTCTGCCCTCATGGAGTTTGCTCAGAAACTCTAGGAGGCAGGGATTAATGGTATTTCTTTGGCGATAAGGGAATTGAGAGACAGAGATTTTATCTTTCCCAATATTATACAGTTAACAACAGAGTTTGGATTCAAACTCAGTCCTCAGCCTTTCTCATTAAAACAATTATTTAGTAATCTTCAAAATACCATGCTACTCCAAACTCTCTCAGTCACAGAAGAGTTGAAACATTTGCTGTATAATTTTAAATAGGCAAAATAAGCCTCTCGTTGTCCCCATTTCCTATGATCCATTTTCCTGACTTATCTGTAAATTTCCTCTAATAACTAGAGACAAAGCCAGTACATTGGTGATGGCAGTGGCTGACTGTCTGGAGAGCGGCTGCGAAAATGCGGGCTGCAGCAGGGGAGGTGTGGCTGGGGCTGAGCCCTCCTGGGAGCCGGTGGGAGCTGGGAACAGGAGGAAGCCCCGCCACCTTCCAAGTTGGAGTGGTAGGAGCCCGCTCTCCCGGGCACAGCTGCAGCCGCCTAGCCATGGCTGCAGACCCAGGTATCTTTGCACTATCGGGGGCGGGAACCCCCCAACGCCCACAGGCTTGAAAGTGCCTGGTCCTGCTGGTTGGCCTCTCCCCACTCCCAGTGCCCACACCAATTTTGGAGCAAAGTTGTGGCCAAGCCCAGGGTGCTTTCACAACCTAACCAGATGTGGAGGTGTTTGGGGCAGCACTGACATGCCAGCCCCCTGCTGCCTCGGCCTCCTTTAGACATTGGGTGCTGATGAGCACAGGAGGGAGGCCAAGAGGGGGCTAAGGGCAGCTTAGCTTGTGTCTGCAGGTGCCTCTTGGCATGAACAGCCTAGGCGCCATGGGCATAGTGGACAGCAGGTAATGGCAGCAGGAGGCAGACATGCTCCCTGGTGGAAAAGGGCAGGTCCAGGGTGAAACCCCACCTTCAGGCCAGGAACTGCCTGAGGCCTGGGGGCTGGGTTGCCAGTTCGTCAGACCAGAGTGAGAACTTACGGTGCTTTTTCCAGGGCCACCCATGGCCACCCATGGCCCAATCAGCATGCACTTCCTCCCCTCTGAACCCCATAAAAACCCGGACTCAGCCAGACTCAGGCAGATGATGGGACGACCTGCCTGCAGAGAGGAGCTACCCACTGTGGGTCTTCTCTCTTCTGAGAGCTACGCTCTCGTCAGGACAACTTGCCTGCGGAGAGGAGCTACCCGCTGCCGATCTCTCTGAGCTGTCCTGCAGCTCAATAAAGCATCTCTTCACCTTGATCACCCTCCAATTGTCCATGTACCTCATTCTTTCTGGAAGCAGAACAAGAATTCAGGATCCCCTTAATTGGGGGGCTGAAAGAGCTGTAACACAAGCAAGGCTGAAACATGGCCCTTACTAGCCTCATTGCAGGAGATGAGAGGAAGAGAAAAGAGAAAGGGAGAAGAACTGTGGCCCTTCAGAAGCCCAGATCTAGGAGTTCCCCAAGCCAGGACTGTGACACCCTCTTTGGGGCTCTGCGGTTCCTGGCGTCTCTAAGCTTCCAGGCACCACTGCATTCCCTGGTGCCAGCTGTGGAAGCTGCTTGTGGTATGCCTGGTCCACCCACAGCCTTGCAGGGAGCCACAGCCCATGCCGGCTCCTGGATCTGCCAGCCCCGCTGTAGCCAGCATGCCTGGCTCTATGCCAAGGCCGGACCCCATGCTTGCTCACTCATGCACCCCTCACTGCTTTGCTCCTGGTTCGCCCTTGGTAGACGTGGGACCCAGGCCAGTAGCGTGAACAATGCACAGCCTGCCAGTCCTAGTGGGCAGAATGAGCCCAGTGGGCGTGATCAAAACTCAAGCAGGGATGCCGGGATGCCAATGGCCACAAAGGTTTCCGGCTGGCGAAATGACACCCCCAAGGATCCTGTAACATTGGCACTTATGTTGCTGCCTTTATCACATTTATATACAGTATGTGGATTTCAAAAACTTTCTCAAAAATTGTGTGGAAATGTAATTATAAAATTGCACAATTGTATAATATAATTATAAAATGTTTTCTACATGTGTTTTCCTGCATTGAGTATTCTACAAGATTGAAGCAATCATCAATATTGAATGAATTAGTTATATTGGTAAAAGTTTTATTTAGTTTCTGAATGCTGACACTTAGACATAGTTAGACTTGTAGAGACTATATTCTAATAGGATGGATACTCCACTGGCGAATGTAATGGTAGTACACATAGTACAGAATTTTCAGAAGTTTAGTGAATTGACAATTAAAACATACTTTAAAAAATCTGTATGTTGATATATATAGAATGTACTCTCCATCATATGTTCACCAGTGTAACCTGAATCTACTTTTAGTCCCACTCTTTTAGGAGTATGGGGGTAGGGTTTATATGTGTGATTCCTTTTCTGAGATGAATTTGTTTTCTCAAAGAAAAAATTTACTGAACTAGATGTAAGATGTCTTACATTCAGTTCTTACTCTATTCTGTTACTAAGTGTATGTGCAACTGTAGAAAACACACTAATTCTCTTTAAGATTAGTTTCTAATTTTGGACAACGGAAAGACAGAACTATGTGATCTCCAAAGCTGTAAGTCTAATTAATCTATTTTGCTTGTGCCATTCTATGTTCCTTTTAATTATTACTTTTATGAATTCCGTATGAATAGATATTTGCTGTGAAAGAAACGTAAACAAATAACTCAAGTAGAAACAAAAGCCGAAAACCATTTGAAATATTTATCCATATTTTAAAATTTCAATATATGTATCTATATTCATATCTATACTTATACATGTATAACTTCTGCATTTTTTCAGCATAAATTAACTATATGATGTCTTTTATTCTTTGACCTACTTATTCACTTATCAATTTTTCTAGGATAATTTATTTGTAAATATGCAAAAATACAGATTATTTTTGCCATATACAAGTTATTTTATTGTATGATACATCCTTGTTCTCATTTCACTTCTCTATGTTTTATGTCTATCTTTTTAGTGATGACTTGAAATTTGTATGACATTTAATATTAAATTGAATACCCTACAAAAGCAATGAAAAATAACTGCTTAGTCTGATCAGACTTCTCTTACCTAAAATGTTCTTTTTCCCATATAATGTATTTAACCATACGTTATATCTTCCAAATAAGTCATTGTTTAGATATTTTTAGTACATCTAATGCTTGTTTAAATTTAACTACATATTTACTATTGCTCTCATTATTTAACTATTGTATCTCAGTCACTCCCTTATTTGGTTGTTTAAGTAAAAATTTATTAGTGGTAAAGTCCCTCAGTTGTTTCCTCAAAATAATTTTAATTTATCCTTGTCCTTTACTGATATTAAAAGCACTTATAATTCTGGGTTAATAGTGGTTTCTCTCAGCATTCTAATAATACACTGTGCTGTATTCATTTTTGCTTCAGATAAGTTTGCATTCTATTTAATTGTCACTCTACTTTTTCTCTGGTTGTTTATAACAATTATTTTTCTCTAGTGTAATGCACATTTAGGATAATGTATTTCTTTAAGTGTGAATTTACATTTTTCTTCTTCTCATTGTGCTTGCACAATTTAAGAATGTGTTTTACACATTTTGAAAAATAACTTGTTCTTATTTCTTTGAACATTGCTTCTTTCCTTCTATCGTTATTGTTTCATTCTGAAACTGTTTGAGATAAAGTTTGACCTATCATTTTCTATGAAGTTTTTTCTTTCTTTGTATTTTCCCTCTCTACATGTCCCATCCACTTCCAAAGCATAATTAAAATAAATAAAATTTTATTTTACATTTTTAACAAAATTTCAAAACTATACATCACATATATATTCATGAGTGATTTCACTTGATTTTTAAAAAATCTACATTAAAAGATAAATTTCAGTAAATTATCAGAGTTGTTTAGTATCTTTATTTCCTTATATGATATTTACATAATACTCTATTCAGGTTATAAATACTATAAAATCCCTGGCTTGATCACTATACAAGTAACGAAATTGCACTTGTATCTCATACATTTGCATACATAAAAAAGACGTGCAAAAAATAAAAATATAAAATAGTTATGAGGTGCAAGAAAGGTTTGATTCTTTATTATGTTTAATTTTATTCTATTTCATTCCAAAATATTTTGATTATTGGCATTAAGTTGCAAAAGCTGTATTAGCAACAATTACTAAGGTTTAATTGTAACTTTGACTCTCCTTTCTTAAATTCCTTCTTCCTTGAGTTGGAATATATCCTCAAGTCATATCCATAGTATGGGACAAAACATTTGCAACCAGTATAACTTTAAAGGAATTGTATCTAAAATATTTAAAGAAGAGTTGCAATCAATTAAGACAGGAAATACAAAAAGAAAGTGCACAGCCTGGGCAACAGAGCGAGACTCCATTTAAAAGAAAAGAAAAAAGAAAAAGTCCAACTCTGCCTCACTTACTCTCTGGTGTCTGCATGGCTTATTATTCTACCTTATGGGACAAGAACCCGGCACTCACTGGCGGTGAGAGTAAAAGAGCTGTAACACTCCCTCCTGCTTGCTGAACAACAGGAGTGAAAAAGCTGCAACACTAAGAATGAATTCCGCATTGTGAAAAAGTTGAAAAAAAAAAGAGTAAAATAAAATGTTATGACATATCCAATTACATAAAATTGAAGTTTCAGTGTCTATATAGGTTTTATTGAAACCCAGCCACCCCCCTTTGATTGCATTTGTTTATGCCTGTTTCAGTGTTATAATGGAATAATTGAGTAGTTGTGAAAGAGAATACATGGCCTGAAAATCTAAAATATTTCTCTTCTAGCCCTTTGCAGAAGATGCGTGTTAGTCCCTAGTTCTGATGATGGGCCTAAGAGCCAAGGTCACCTGGTCACGTGCAGTGAGAAGTCTAAGCCTTGAGGAGAAAAATTAGACCCTAATTAATACCGATTTTTTTCTCGAATGCAAGGAAAACGTGTGACCATACTAGTTGGATTTGAAAATTGCTACCTGCCAATCATTGTTATGCATCTCCTGTTTCCTCCCTTTGTAAAAAGGAGTGTTTACTCCTGGTATCTCCCCATTTTATTTTGACTGATGAGAGACAGACAACTTTTCACTTTAATTTAGAGACCATCAGTGTTATGGAATCCATATTCAAGGTACCTTATCCACACTTGATACTAATGTAGTTATTGAGATCATGGACTTTGAGGTGATGTGTAATGGAATAAGACATCATATCCAAGATCTCAAGGCAAGACTGAGTGCAACTTACATGAGCTGCTTATGTAAATCATCGTGGCCAGAGTTTCTCCACAACATCTGCCATTCTGTATGCTCTGACTTTGTCACACCTCCTGGAAGGTCTCTATTTGCTCTCTCAAAAATCTGAATGAGCCCAGTGATAGATCTGCTCATTAGAATACAGAAAAAAGTGATACTCAGGCTTTTATTTCCTACCTTTTTGAAAACCAACTTCCAACTAAGAAAAACTACTACTCTAAACCTGCCATGCTGTGAAAATTCCAAGCAAGGATAGGCACCAAGAGACCAATGAGCACGAAAGCAATATAAAGAGGCCATCTTCCAAGTGCATGGCCTTCCATTCACATTTGGCCAAGATGATGACACAAGGTTCAGATTTAAGCTGATGCCACAGTGGTTCATGATTCCACTGAACACTTCCCAAGTTCCTGATGCACAAAATCTTGAATAGAATAAAAACATTAGACTACTAAGTTTTGAGTAGTTGGTTATGGAGCAATAGACATTGCAAGCGTCTATTATTCATGATTTCTGGGTCTGTTTTCAAAGTTTATATGCAAACTTGAGCATCAGAGTGGTTCTCTAAATATGAAGTAAATCAACTGGAATTTCAAACCAGGTCTGATTAACTTTAAACTTTGTGATCCTCTCACAGTGATTCCATATTTTCAGTCCACATATAAAAAATGAGAGTAATAGGAGCACCCACAGACCTTTTAGGATTTTTAGTTTGTCAGCTTAGGGGATTTTCAGCTCATTTTTTTCATACATTTATTTATTTGTTCCATAAATAAAAAATGCCAGGCACTGGTCTAGATACTACATATTTAATGTGGACTGAAATAGATATAACCTAGTCCTAACAGAACATATACTTTAGTAAGAGAGATTGATATCAATAAAATAATTACCCAAATAATCAATGTGATTAATTAAAATTATTATAATTAAAATTGAGAAATGAAATGAAATTCAATCATTTATCAACCACCGTTATAAAAATTATTATTTAAGACTTACTGTCTGCCCAATTTTATTTAAATGGTGAGTATAAAATAATGACAAATGAGATTCAGTCTTTTTGGTCAAAAAATCATTTTACTGCAGTGGAAAAACATAAATATGTAAGAAAAGCATAACATTATAATATCGGCTGAAAATATTGTATAGAGACTTAGTCTGTTTAATAGCTTGGTTGGGAAAGTAATTCTTGAGGAAGTGAACTTGAGTTCATAAATGAAGTTAGGTAGGAATAAACCAGGGTGAGTTGCTATCCCCAGGCATCCCCAAGTTTGCCCAGGGGCTAAAAGTGTTCCCAGAACATGATACTTTCACTGCTGAAAAAGCAAAAGTACTGGGAAAACCAGAGAAAGCTAGTCACTTCAAAATAAACTAAATATAAATATGGAAATATATATTCCTAATAAACAGCACATAAAAAGCCTTGAGGTTGAAAGGGAAAAAGACGTTCTAGAAGGAGAAACAGGGGCTTCAAAATCAGTTTCTTCAAATAACCACTTATGCTAAAATTGTTTCTTAAATAACGATTCTTTCTCACTGATTTCAAATGCCATATTTATTGTATAATAAATATTTTTGTTGAACAGGTTTTTTTTTGTAATTTGCGGGTGATGTATTCATCTATTCCTGTGTCAGTACTAATCATTTGTAAATATTGTAGAAATAACTATAGGTAAAAATTCATATGCAAATCTATAATTGTTATGTAAGTAAAAGTATCAAAATAGATAAAGTATTATAGCTTTTCTTTGAAAATGCTGTTAGAGTTTTCTAGCATTGGGGAAAAAATCAAAATTAAGTTATTTTAAGTATGCTTTGGTTTAAATATGCCACTAAATCATCATGATTTGTACATATCTATTTAATTTTTGACCTCCTTTTTTTCTAACTAGGTCATAAAAGGATTCAAACCAATAAGAGATAAGCCCTCAGATCTTATATAAAAATATTGGAAGATAGAAACCATTTAGAAACATATTTGCTTCAGATAAACATGAATAGAAAGGATGAATTCTCCAGGAGAGCTGGAAATCATCAGAGAGAAGGAATAAGGCTTCTGCCAAGAACATTTGCTAGCTTGTAAGACTCTAAACTTCAACATTTTCTGATGATTTGATTTCTAAAAAACAACCTTGGAATCGAAGTTTAGGGTTGAGCATTACCAAATTATACATAGTATGTGTGTGAGATAATGCCTTAGGGCTGAATTTAACTGAGATTGTATGATTTTACACTATATAGAAACAAAAAATTCAAAGAATATTAGTATACTGTTAGTTTTAGGACATTCTGAATATTTCATATAACAGTTTTCCTGCTGAAATGAGTAAATGATAAATTTAGTGAAAATGATAAGTTAACAGCAACAAGAGACATTTACCCTTCAAATTCTTTCAGTAAATTCATTTTACTTTCTGATCATAATTTAAACTGGCTGAAACTTGATTTAGCTTTGGTCAAGGTTGAATCTTTACACACTCCTGAAAGAATGTGGTTTATTGTAGCACTTGATCTTTCCTTCCTGCTTAGAATGTATTTTTTTCTGATTTAAAGAGGAAAATTTTTAGCCACTGGGGATCATGAGGCTGATCATTATATCAAAGTATTTCAGAGTTGCTGGATAAGTGATTTCCTGGTGTTAGAAGATACTTTAACACATTGTCAGAAACCAACCATTTTATAATGACTTGTTTAAAAATTGCTGTTCTTGAGTGTTTGACATTTGACAAGTATTTATTTCAGGAAAATTAGCAGGAAACATACCTCAAAAGCACATGGTATGTTTTTCTGTTTGCAATGATTTTTTTTTTCTCAGACAATCTTCAGATATTTTTCAATTCCTACAAAAACCCAGTAGTTTATTGTAAACATTACTTTTACTTGCATTGGAATAATAAGAGTTGAATAGTGTGTTATCTCAAACAATGTATCAAACAAAATATGTGATACACAAAGATACTGTTTTGACTGTTTCTTAGTTTTCCTTGTTGTGGTTGCATTGACGTCATTTTTCCTTCATAAAAATTTTTCATAAAAGTCTTCTTTTTTTAGTGTTAATAGTAAAATTGAGAGGAAGAGAGATTTCCAATATATCTTTTGTCTCAACACATGCATAGCCTCATCCATTATCAATATCCCTCACTAGAGTGACAGATTTGTTACAATTGATTAGTCTAGAGTGACACATCATAACTACCCCAAATCCATAGTTTACATCTTGGTGTTGTACATTTTATGAGTTTAGACAAATGTATAACACATATGTCCACCATGATAATACCATTCAAAGTATTTTCACTGCCCTAAAAATCCTCCGTACCCTGCCTATTCATCCCCCCTCCCATTCCTGGCAATCACTGATCACAAATTACCAATATTAAAAATGAAACAAAGATTATCACTACAGATCTTACACAAATAAATTAATAACAAGGCAATATTACGAGAATTTTATGTCAACTGATTTCAAAATGTAACAAAATAGAGAAATTTCTATAAAAATATAATTTAAATAAACCCTATAGCAGAGCACAATATAAAAGAGAAAATCAGAAGAGTCCTGTATCCATTTAGGGATTTGATTTTTTTTTAAAAAAAGCTTCTTCACAAATAAAACCGTAGGTTTAGATAATTTTACTGGTGATTTCAGGCTAGCTTTAACAATGTAATTAATCATACTTACAGAATAAAGATGAGAGACAATATGATTTTTGTATGAGTTGCAGAGAAAGCATTTGACAAAATTCAGCGCTTATTCATGACAAAACTCATCAAACTTTTAACTTTCCTAATTTTACAAAAGGTTTCCTAATTTTACAAAAGATTTCCTAATTTTACAAAAGGTTTCTATAATAACCTACATTTATCATCATGCTTGGTAAAATATGAACCGCTTTCGTACTAAGATCAGGAAAAAGGCAGATGTATACTCTTACCACTGTTATTAAGCATTGTATTGTGCATATTAATGACTACAATGGAGGCAAGAAAAAGAAACAAAAATTCTATTGATAAAGAAAAAGAATAAACTGTCCCTTTTTTGAAGATGTCATAACTGTTTGTATAGATAATTTTACAATTTCTACAAAACAAATATTAAAACTAATTGGTGAATTTATCAAGGTTTCAGGAAACAATATGAATATAATATAATCAATTTTATTTCTATATATGAGCAGTAAACAACTGGAGTTTTAAACTAACAAAATCCATTTAATATGGCATAAAAACATAGAATACAAAGCCTAGATTAAGTAAAGATATTCAAAACTTGTAAATTGAAGGCAATAAGTAAACTATTTTCTAAACCAACAAAAATATAGTTCACCCTAGATAGCAAAATGAGACCTTAATAAATTATTCATTGGTTCTACCTGGAGCTAGATCTTTTTCTGTGCTACATGTTACTACCTAGAACAAGAATTGAATTTTTGAAGAGCCTATGTAATTTTTAAGTTTAATTTGTTTAAATTTAGTAAAATGTCCAGAACTATATATAAAAATTTAAATTATTCTATTACTATAGTTGTCTTTTAGCCATTATGATTTCATATGTTGTCATCACTGAAAATTTTTGAAAGTATTGACGTGGAAGGATTGGAGAGGCTTCAAAGATGACATTTGCAGCTGTCAGTTACCAACACTGTACAGATTGGAGGACTAATTTTTCTCCTTGATCTCCTTGAGATGCTCTTCAGATAACACAATTTTCACAATATGAAATTATTTCAAAATATTGATTTATCACAAAATATAAAATTAAGCTAAAAATATATTCATGACAATCATTCTAACCCTCTGCTTTCTTCGAAAATAAGTGACTTTAATTATAGTGTCAATAATGAAAAAACAGTTCACAACTGGAAATATATAATAGTCTGATGTGAATGTGAAAGAAAGAATATCATTTTTACATGTTTATCATAGCATGAAACAGCATTAAAACAATAGTGCAGATGTTTGCATTTGAGATTTTACAATAAAGGCAGGCATAATTTGATGATAATTTAATGTGGTAATTAGATGAAACTAAATATATTAGATGCAAAAATGTAATTGTATAACATTATGTAATAAATAAAAGTGTGAATATTTAAACTAAATTATTGTACATGTGCAACATTTGTATTCTTTGTATTCAGAAACCTCATTAAAAGGTACATGCATTAATCTAATAATCTCAAAATTAATAGAATTTTCTGGAGAACAGAGGCTATATGATTTTCGTTTGTGTAGCCCCCTCAGCACCACGCAGAGTTCTAATGTAATTTTTGTTATAGACAATAATAAAATATCTTATTATAGACAATAAATACATGTGCACAGAGCAAAGTATAAAATATATTTATAATTTATAACCCTAAAGTTTTAAAAAGATATATAAAAAGTAGGAGGTTTTTAAAATAAAGGCATTATGCTTACTTGAAAAATCATTGTTTATAGAAAAAGGTGATATAATTATAGTGATAGCCCCATGCCCTAATTGTTTATTCCTGTCTTCCATTAAAATAACTAGCCTTGATGATTTAATGTATCATTCGTTAACAGAAAAAGAAAGGAATAATCTCTGGAAGCACAGTGGATGGAGATAGGGCAGTGTATTGGAAAACTTTACTTAATAGGAAAAACTGTCTGCTAGGGACATAATAAGCCAGAAAGAGCATTGTTTCCATCCTCTCAACAACAGCAACCAGGACAATCTGCACATCCACAGGCATTCTTGAATCAATCAGAGCAATTAACTAACCCAAAACCAAAGGAAAAACAAAGACCTTCAAGAAGAAATAAACATGGGCACTTGTTTACCTGAAACAGATGCAGTCAGACATTGGTAAAAACTCAACTAACATTATTAAGATATTGGAAAACGCTCAGTGTAGGCTTGTGAGAGAATACGGAATTCCTGGGGTCATGGATGTTAAGAAAATTTTATACCCATGTGTTGAGTTGAAATGGGCATGGTGGGAATATCTCACTATGGAAAAGGGTGGATTTATTTTTCTGTTGTTCAGACTTAAGAAAAAATGACAGATAAAATGTTGATAATGTAGATTGAACTTAAAAGTATATTGTGTCAGTAGCCATTACTTTATGACTAACACAAAACTGAGAAAATATACTTTCACTGTTTATAAAAACACTGTCAAATTCAGTAATTAAATCAACCAGGTCATTGATAAGTGAAGTTTTAACATAGCATTGTGGTTTCACTTTTGATTGACTTGTTAGTGTAAATGAAAACATCAACTTACATTCATGTTGGAACTAAACTTATTCAAACCAAAGTGTTCATACTGATGAAAGACTGTGGTAAAAACTGATGCAAGTGTTCTGTGAGACTCAGTTGGCTATATGAAAATTATAATAAAGATTATATATTTTATTATCAATTGTGATTGATATATATCCTCTATATCAGTAAAATGTATAATAAAGTTCTATGCACATACATATAAATATATTTATTTGGGTGGTGTGTTAGTTCGTTTCCATGCTGCTGATAAAGACATACCTGAGACTAGGTAATTTATAAAGAAAAAGAGGTTTAATGGACTCACAGTTCCATGTGGCTGGGGAGGCCTCAAAATCATGGCAGAAGACAAAAGGCATGTCTTACATGGTGGCAGATGATAGAGAAAACGAGAGCTCAGGAAAAGGGGAAACTCCTTATAAAATCATCAGATCTCATGAGACTTAATCACTACCTTGAGAACAGTATGGGGGAACTGCCCCATGATACAATTGTCTCCCAATGGGTCCTCCCATAATACATGGGAATTATGGGAACTACAGATCAAGATGAGATTTGGGTGGGGACACAACCAAACCATACCAGGTGAGATAGGAGTATAGGAGTGGCTGTTAATCATGTATGAGTAACACTATTGGCTATATACCATAATTTACATATCCATTCTGTTGTCAGTGAATATTTGGGTTGTTACAATTTTTTTTTGCCATTTATCAGGGATCTAAAATATTGCACATGCTCCTGTTGTCAAACTTTTCAGTAAAGGTAAAGATAGTAAATATTTTAGCTTTGCTGGCCATATGGTTTCTGTCACTGCTATTCAAGTCTATGATTGTGTGAGAAAAAGCCATAGACAATGGATCAATGAGGGGGAGCTGAATCTGGCCCATTAGCATCAATGTACCAACTCCTGATCTTGGGTAACTTGGAAAAAATTGCTGGGTATGTGTATTCGCTTGTTCAGCTACTGTAACAAAGTACCACAAAATACGTGGCTTAAATAATAGAAATTTGTTGTCATACAGCTCTGGAGACTAGAAGTCCAATATGAAGGTAGAGATAGGATTGGTTCCTTCTGAGGACTGTGAGGAAAGCATCTGCTCCAGGCCTTTCTCCTTGGCTTGTAGATAGTTATCTTCTCCCCATCTCTTTACATCATCATCCCTCTATCCATGGCTGTGCCCAAATTTCCCCTTCTTACAAGAGCCCCTGTGATATGAATTAGAGTCTTACCCAAATGACTTTGTTTTATTTTAATTACCACTATAAAGACCACATCTCCAAATACGGTTACACTCTGAGGTAATTTGGCATAGGATTTCAACATAAGGATTTTAGAGGACACAATTCAACCCATAACAGTATTAAAATATTCAAATATACAAGAAAACAAAAATTGTTTTAAAAGTGACAAGCAATATTTATACTTCTAAAAGGAATAATTCTTTGCCAGAACTTAATGTTTTCAGACCTCTTAAGTTTTTTCATAGTCGTGGATAAAAACGGAAACTTATCAAAGTTTTAATTCACACTTCCCCAAGTACTAACAACAATGAACATAGTTGATTAGCTTTTACATATGTATGTATTCAGTCTTCTGTTTTTCTGAAGTTTCCGCTACTGACTTTGATGGAAGGTTTATGTTAACAAAAGAAACAAATATTTGTTGGCATTAAATGTTATCCTTACTTTTCTTCTCAACTTAAAAATTGAAATTTTTACTCTACCTTTGAATTCGTTAGTGATATCCTCCTGACTCCTTACATTCAAAATAAAACAAAAAAGTATTTCTTTCTAAATAACTATTAATAACAAATATTCCCTTCTACAAAGATGTTATATTTCCCCTTTTTTATTCCTTGATACCAATAAAAGGTATTAGAGATATTTTCCTTTTCTAAATTCCACAACTGCTTGTCTTCCAATTTTTGGATTTTGACTAGTTTATATATTTAATACCAAGCTATTACTAGATTTTTCTAATAAAATTTCAAAATTTATATTTAACTACTATACTAATATATTCTCTATTATATTATCATCCAACATAACATATAATATCACTTTTATTGTATGTTCAATTGCTTGTATGAATGTACTACATCTGTACACCTAGTCTATGAAAACCACCTGCACTTTTCATATCACCTATACTGAAATATTTGTTAAAATTAGCTATTGTAATTTTAAAAAGTAAGAGTATGGGCCAAACAGCTAGGAGTAAGTCTGACAGCGAGTTTATAAATTTTAAAAATAAACATTACTAGTATCTAATGGAAGGTGATGTTGTTGGGATTAAATAAATTACAATATGAAGAAATGTGTTTAATAGATAGTAAACACCAGCAACATTTATTATTGTCATTAACTGTTTTTGCTTTCTTCAAATAGAAACCATTGAATTTAAATTTTCTTCAGTCCTTCAATATCCTTTTTTTATTATGTCAGATGAATGAAATCTTGCGTGAGTTTAGTATATGAGTGACTGTTTCTTTTCCTGTGCTCTACGTGTTCTTCCAGGAGTGCATTGGAGTATATAATAAGTATAATGTTGATCTCAGTCTTTTTTTTTTCTTCAACTTATGCTGTGTCTGCTCCACAGTCTAAGTTTTAAGTTTGATTCATCTTCTTAAGTTTAGTTACTTTAAACAGTGATTATTCATTGCTGTACTTATTTGCTTAAGAAAAATTACTTAATTGCTTGATTAAATTGTCTCACCTGTACAGCTTTTGAGACCTCTCTAGACACTTAAAAATTCACAGGTTGTGGGAAAAACAAATCAAACAAACAAACAGAATCTTAGGTTTTGTTTCAGTGGACTTGGTGTGAAGTCCTACCTGCTCCCAGTCCTCTCTAGAATCTGTCAGGGCAGAGATTGCCCCCTCAACCATAAACATAGATCATAAAAATTTAAGTCATTTTATAATGCCAACTGTTTTACTCAGTTCAGGTTGCGTGTGCCATAAAGTATGTAATGTTTAAAGAACAGAAATTTCTTTCTCACAGTTTGAGAGTTCTTATGAGCAGGGGGTTCAGCATGGATGGGTTCTAGTGAAATCCCTCTTTCAGATTGCAGACTGTTAACTTTTTCCTGTATCCTCATATGTCAGAGAACAGAGAGAAAAAACAGCAAACTCTCTGGTGGTTTTTTTTGTAATGGCCCTAATTCCATTTATGATGGCTCTACCCTGATGACCTAAACAACTTCTAAAGGCCCCACCTCCTAATATCATCACAATGGTGATTAGGATTTCAACATATGAATTTTGCTAGGACACAGATTATAGCATCATTCAATAACCATGCATCACAATCAATTAGACAAAGTCTTTATCAAAGCCTCAGAAGGTTTCATATTCTGCGATTGAGTGTCATATTGTTGTTATAAATTGTTTTTCTTCCTATGATTCTAATATCCTTTAGATAATAAATCTTGAATGTTTCAAGGACCAGATGAGTAATTTGTACTTAATTATTATTGACTTACAAAACATAAGAAAACGAATGATTGAAATATTAGAATGCAATTTAACCCAAGGCGGTGGGCATTTGTTTATGAAAAATATTCTGTAAAAGCTAAGATAATATCATCCTTCATCTTAACAAGACTGCAAGTAGTAATTAACAACTTTTATTTATGAAATTAAAATAATGCATCATGATTTTATATCAGTATTAATTTATAAATCTTATATATAATAGCTACAATATGGAAATTTGCTGAGTGAGAAGTAATGCTACTGAGCATAGGGGTTATTTGTGAATAAAAAGAATATTGCTTGCTTGCACTTTGAAGATATTAACATAGTGTATATAAAGAAAGAACATTGTCAAAGATGGATAGTTCATCTAGTCTCATAGAATGTCTTTTACAGAAGACTCAAAATATATTTGTTTGTTTAATTTTGTACAACAAAAGTAGTTGTCATCTTGGCTATGGATGCCAAGAGTTTAGGACCAGAGGTGATATATTTACATGCTCACTGAGAATGGTAGGTGGGTACTAAGGCTGCTGGCCTGCAAGTACTCCCTTTACTGATGCATTTATTCCCTTGATTTGGGGTCCCTTCCAAAGAAAGAAGACAAGACAGGTGACCCATCTAATCTCTGGGTAAATTAACAATGCTGTTTTTGAGGGGAAGAGGGCTTGTCTGTTGAATGTACTGAATAGGAATGAACCCAGCTAGGGATTCCTTGTAGCAAAGAAAACCTGAATCTATGAGCCATAGCTTTGTGGTGAATGTCATAAAAGCTATTGCAAATAGTTTATCTAAACAGCAAAATTTTAAGATGCTGTTTGGATAAACTATTTGTAATGGCTTCTATGAAGTTTCCCAAAACCACCCTCAGATTCAATAATTCACTAGGAAGACTTACAGAACTCACCAAAAGCTGGTATACTCATAGTTAAAATTTATAAAAAACAAACAAACAAACAAAAAAACCCTCAACCAAAGAAAGAGACACAAAAGAAAGAATCCAGAAGAGCTCCAAACATGGAGCTTCCAGTTGTCTTCTGTTAATGGAGTCATAGACAGTATTAACTCCTCTTGGCCATACCATATGACAGTACGCATGGAGTGTCCTCAGCTAGGGAAGTTTGCTGGAGCCTTTAGTGTTCAGAGTAATCGGGATTCAATCATAAACCTCTGTGTGGCTGTCCTTTTATTTTCAGTCTCTCCTGTAAGTCAGGTTGATATGTTTGGTCTCCTGTTCCTCCAGAAATCAGAAATGATACTGCATGGTCCAAAACCCTCAGCATAAATCACATTGTTAGACTAATCAGTGGCCAAATTTCTAAGCAAAGAGCAGGACACGACATTCCAAGGACCTAAAGATCATCTCAGAGCCAAGTAAAAAAGCCAAGTCTATTTAAGTGCAAGGTATTTCTTCATTACCCAGCTATGTAACTTCTAGATATTAAAATGAAGATGTTGGAAATTCAAATGATTTTTCACTGTGTGCACTAGTACCACCAGCCTCATTAAAGACACCATCTACTATTCTGGGTCTGAAGTGCATATCCAATATGAGAAGGACAAGCTTGGGGAACCACTGTCAATAAATCAGACATCTTTTTTCTTTGAGCTTTGGATTGCCTATATTCTTGAAATTAATAATAATGCTATATACTTTGTGAAAACATCTGATTCATTTGGTTTGGGTTTTACAATCATTGTATGTATTGGGTCTCTGAAATTATATCTAACTTGAAAATGATTAGGTCCAAACAGAAAGGAAGAGTTAAGAAAGCAAGAATATAAAAATAGAGACTACACAAGATATATAAATGCCTGGTTAGGGCAGGGCCAATTAAGATGCAGTTTTTAGTAAAGTCTGACTTAAGTGACTCGGGTGTGCATGTTGGTAAGGTTTGGATGTTTATCCCCTCCAAATTTCATGTTGAAATGTAATCCTCAGTGTTGGAGGTGGGGCCTGGTGGGAGGTGATTGGCTTATAGTGACAGATCCCTGGTGAATGGTTTAGCACCATCCCCTTGGTAATCACCCTTTGGTGATCAGTTCACCAAGTTCTCAATCAGTTAATTTCCCTGAGATCTGTTTGTTTAAGAGTCCGGGAACTCCTCCTTCTCACTCTTTCTCCCGCTTTCACCATGTGACACAACTACTCCCCTTTGCCTTCTGCCATGATTATAAACTTCATGAGATTCTTGTCAGGAGCAGATCCCAGCACCACGTTTCCTATACAGCCTGTAAAATTGTCAGCCAATCAAACCTCTTTTTTAAAAATAAATTACTGAGCCTCAGGTATTTCTTTATAGCAATACAAAAGGCCTAACACATATCTTATACCCCAAATTGAGAACTATTACAATAAATATTCCTTATGCACAGTTTTATTCCTGTCTCTATATCTCCATATCTCTATATCTCCATATCTCCATATCTTTGTATCTCTTATCTATCTATCTCTATTACCTAATCTATTTAACAATGTTATCGTGAAGGATATACAGACACTCTTCGAACCATTCTTACAGCTTCTGTGTAAGTCTGAAATCTTTCAAAAAACAAGCTTAAAATATCATTGCTTATACCACCTTTTCCCAAATGCTCTTGTTGGTTTAAATAATGTTATTATCAAATAGTATTAGTCCTGTGTTCTATTAAAACTTCTGACATATTTATAATAAATAATTTTTTAATATTTTGTTTAAATGTAATTTTGGGTATTTAGTATTGAAATTTTTTTATGAAATGAAGAAAATCTTTGATTTACATACATACATACAAAACTAATACAAAGTAATAAAATAATAACAACTACAGGCCTACCTCATTTTATTGTGCTTCACATATATTGCACTTTTTACAAATTGAAAGTTTATGGCAACCTTGCACTGCACAAGTCTATTGGCACCATTTTTCCAAAGCGTATTCTCACTTCATGTCTGTGTGTCCCATTTTGGTAATCTCTCCCAATATTTCACATATTTTCATTATTATTACATCTGTTACGAAATCTATGATCAGTGAGCTTTCATGGCACTATTGTAATTGCATTGGGGCACCACAAACTGCACCCATAGAAAATGGCAAACCTAACTGATAAATGTGTGTGTTGACTGACCAGTTGTTCTCTTTTCTCTCTACCTCTTCTTAGGCGTCTCTATTTCCTAAGACACAACAATATTAAAATTAAGCTAATTAATAACCATACAATAGGCTCTAAGTGTTTCAAGTGAAATATTGCATATCTTTCACTTTAAATCAAAAACTAGAAATGGTTAGGCTTAGTGAGGAAGGAATGTCAAAAACCGAGATATATCAACAGCTAGGCCTCTTGTGCCAAACAGTTAGCCAAGTTGTGAATGCAAAGGAAAATTTCTTGAAGGTAATTAAATGTGCTACTCCTCCAGTGAACACATAAATGGCAAGAAAATGAAGCAACCTTATTGTTGGTATGGAGAAAGTTTGAGTGGTCTAGGTGGAAGATCCAATGAGCCTAACATTCCCTTAAATCCAAACTGAACCCAGAGCAAGACCCTAGCTCTCTTCAATTCTATGAAGGCTAGGATAGGCAAGAAAGCTACAGAGCAAAATTTAAAGCTAGCAGAAGTTGGTTCATGAGATCAAAGAAATGAAACCACCTCCATAACATAAAACTACAAGATGAAGCAGCAAGTGCTGATGTAGAAGTTGCTGCAAGTTATCCACATCTAGCTAAGTTAATTGATGAAGCTGGCTACAGTAAACAACAGATTTTCAATGCATATGAGATAACCTTCTATTGGAAGAAGATGCCATTTGGACTTTCATAGCTAGGGAATTTGGACTTTCATAGCTAGGGACAATAAGTTAATGCCTGGCTTCAAAGTTTCCAAGGACAGGCTGCCTCTAGTTAGGGGGTAACATAGCTGATGACTTTAAGTTAAAGCCAATGCTCAATTTACCATTCTGTAAATTCCAGAGCTCTTAGGAATTATGCTAGATCTATTCTGCCTGTGATCCAAAATGGAAAAACAAAGCCTGGATGACAGCCCATCTGTTTACGGCATTGTTTACTGAATATTTTAAGCCTACTGTTAAAAATTACCTCTCAGAAAAAAAAAAAAAGATTCCTTTCAAAATATTACTGCACCTTGACAACACATGTAGTCATCCAAGAGCTCTGATGGAGATATACAAGAAGATTAATGTTGCTTTTCATCACTGCTATCACAACAATCATTCTGCAGCTCATGGGTCAAGGAGTTATTTTGACTTTCTAGTCCTACTATTTAAGAAATACATTTTGTAAGACCATAGCTGCCATAGATAGTGATTCCTCTAATGGATCTGTGCAAAGTAAATTGAAAATCTTCTGGAAAAGATTCACCATTCTAGATGCCATTAACAACATTTGAAATTAATGGGATGAAGTCAAAATTCCAGAATAAACAGGAGTTTGGAAGAAGTTGATTCCAACTCTAGTGGATGACTTTGAGGAGTTCAAGTCTTCCCTCAATGGAGGAGGTAACTGTAGAAGTGGTGGAAATAGCAAAAAATTAGAATTACAAGTGGAGCCTGAAGATATGAATGAATTGCTGTAATCATATGATAAAACTTTAATGAAAGAGGAGTTGCTTTTTACGGATGAGCAAATAAAGTGGTGTCTTGAGATGGAATCTACTCCTAGTAAAGACGTTGTGAACACCGCTGAAATGACAATAAAGGATTTAGAATATTTCGAATGTTCTACTTTGGGCAAATTATTATCAAACAGCATCAGATGCTAGAGAAATCTTTCATTAAAAAGCCAATGTGCAAAACTTTATCGTTATTTTATTTTAAGAAATTTGCCACAGCCACCCCAACCTTCAACAACCACCATCCTGATCAGTCAGCAGGTATCAACATCGAAGCAAGAACTTCCACCAGAAAAAAAGATTATGACTCTCTGAAGACTCATATGATCATTAGCATTGTTTAGCAATAAAGTATTTCTTAATTAAGTTATGAATATTGTTTTTTAAAACAGTGCTACTGCATACTTAACAAACTACAGTATAATGTAACCATAACTTTTACATACATTGGGAAACAAAAAAATTAAGTAAGTTGCTTTAATGAAATATTTGCTTTATTGCAGTAGTCTGTAACTGAACCCATGGTATCTGTGAGGTATGCCTGTATATTTACACCAAACCAATCTGTCTAGTCTGATTATTTTTGCTCAAAATTTAGGAATTTATAAGGAATTCTATAATTATGTTATCATAAAAAAATTAGGTAAAGCAGGATACATATAAAGGAACAAAAATAGATTTGAACATGATATCTGTGATAATTAATCAGTAATATGAATCTTGGGATAAAGTAATTGTTATTTCAATATTCATGTTTTGCCAAGCAGCTACAAAAATGTATCTGAAGACAACAACTCTTATCTTTTCTGATAGATGTTTAAAATTTGAATTGGAGATATTTAGTGTTATGACAGTATAGAATATTAAAACAGTTTAAACATATATTTATTTTAAATAGTTTGCATATTATAAATTAAATAGTAAAACAAGTTATAAATCTATAGACCTAAAAGCTTGCAATATTGACAAGGTCTAGAATTCCATATTCAAAGAGCAAAAATTTTTCATGTTAATTTGGCAAAATATTTGAGTATAAAAGATTTACTATGGTATTTTCAATGTATTTTTTAAAAAGTTATATTTATTACTTATTATATGAAAAACAAATGTGATAAATATAAAAAAGTTAATTACACTTATTAATGAATTATTATATTTGTAAAGCTAAGATTCTAACATTTTGGCAAAATAAAATAGTATAATACACTGCCAGCAATAGAAAAATGTAGGGTTGAAATTACATGAAAATATTAAAAATAGGCAAAAATAAAATATACAGTAGT
This sequence comes from Pongo pygmaeus, assembly GCF_028885625.2. Classification (NCBI taxonomy): domain Eukaryota; kingdom Metazoa; phylum Chordata; class Mammalia; order Primates; family Hominidae; genus Pongo; species Pongo pygmaeus. The sequence goes on from NC_072384.2 coordinate 92,854,146, forward strand.
CACCCCTTATCTGTGGTTTCACATTTCTTGGTTTCAGTTACCTGCAGTCCACCATGGTCTGAAAATATTAAAAGGAAAATTCCAGAAATAAACAATTTATAGGTTTTAAATTATACACCATTCTGAGTAGCATGATTAAATCTTGTGCCATTCTGCTCTGTTCTGCCCAGGAAATAAATCTGCCCTGTGTCCAGCATCTCCACACCGTAGACTCTCCCTTCCAGTCAGTCCCTTATCTGGGCTCCCAGCTCAAGTTCTGTTACTGCAGTGCTTGGGTTCAAGTAACCCTTATTTTAGTTAGTAATGGCCCCAAAGCACAAGAGTACTGATGCTGGGAATTTGGATAAGCCAAATAGAAGCCATGAAGTGGTTCCTTTAAGTAAAAAACAAACAAACAAAAAAAAACCCACAAAAAAATGAAAGTTCTCGACTTAATAAGAAAAAAGTAATTATATCTTAAGGTTGTTAAGATCTATGGCAAGAACAAGTCTTCTATCTGTGAAATTGTGAAGACGGAAAAAAATGTTGTGCATAGTTTCTATAGGATTTGTACTGTCTGCCGTGTCAGGCATCCACTGGGGTTCTTGGAAGATATATCCCACAGATAAGGGGAGACTACTGTATAGAAGTTCCAAGACAAAAAATACTATCAATTCAGAAGAAAAAAGAGATTTCCACATCACATTCCATAATAAAACCAATGTAATTTGGTATCTAAGACATAACTGAAGCAATCAGTACTTCAAAATGATAGAAAAAAAGATAGGAAAAAAGATTCCCCCTTCTCAGGCAACCCACAGCAACCAAACTAGATTTCTTGGAATTTCTAGAACACAACAGGACTGCTTTTGTATTGATGACTCCTTGCACTTATATTGCCTCCTTCAGGAACTCTACCCTCCTAATTTCTTCCTTCATGGTTTCTTTGCTTTGTTTCTTTGCCTTTTCAAATATTTGCTCAAAAGTCCTCTTCTCCTTTTGGACTTCTCTGAACATCCTCACAGCCTCCCACTCCTGAACTCTATATTCCTTCACTGCTGTTTAATATTTCTTCATAGAACATTTAAGAATCTAACATGCTACATGTCTCTGTCCATTAGAATTAAGCCCCAAGGGACAAGGTTTTTGTTTTGTTTTAATTCCAACTTTTATTTTAGATACAGGGGGTACATGTACAGGTTTGATACATGGGAATATTGTGTTATGATGAAGCTTTGGGTACAGATCGTGTCACCCAGGGAGTGAGCACGGTACCAATTAGGTAGTTTTCCAACCCATTCTCTCTTTTCTCCCTCCTCCTTCTAGTAGTCTGCAGTGTCTACTGTTCCATATTTATGTCCATGTGTGCTCAGTGTTTAGCTTCCACTTATAAGTGAGAACATGCAGTATTTGGTTTTCTGTTCCTTTGTTAATTTGCTTAGGATTATGGCCTCCAACTGAATCCATGTTGCTAGGTGCTTGGATCAGTGCTGCAACAACAACAAAAATATGAAATTTTGTCTGCTTTATTTGCTGCACTGACCCTAGCACCTAGAATATCAGCACAGAGTTAGCGCCCCATCTTTATTTGATAAACAGATGGAAAAAAATTTTGCAACACAAAAAACTGAGATATAATTTGTATTCAGAACATATAAAGAATTCCTATAAAGCAATTTAAAAACACAATTCAATAGAAGAATAGGCAATGGACAAGAATAGGGAATATAAATGGCCAATAAATATAAGAAAGTATGTTCAATTGCATTAATCAGGAAAATGCAAATTAAAACAAAATGAGGTTTCCAATGAGGATGGAACATAACCTGTAACCTCAGATGTCTGATCTAATGGCTAATACTGAATCTTTGAGATAAAGACATCTCCCTATTCCTTACCTTATGCTTCAAAATAAAAGGAAACTGCATGGCTTATAGATTGTGCTGCTAGCTACCATGAGAAACAGGCATTCCTTCTGAGTATGGGGAGTCCTTGAGTAGCAGATGCGATTAACTCAAAGAGAAGGCAATTAACTAGATTGTCAAAGCCTCCTGCCTACCTGGCAAGAATGCCAATAGTTATGAGCAACCATCCTGTTGCTTCTTGTTGCGATCTAATTTGTGCTTCCAGAAGTATTTATCATTTAGTGTGGTATTTTCAAGAGTTATGTAATGCAATTAAGAAACATTTTGTGATATTAAATATTTCCAGGGTAGGAGAAAAGAAGATATTTTATTTAGTAGTTTGTTAGCTTGATTTGTAACTTGAAAATATTTAAGACATATGGTATGTTGGCTTTTATCTTCACTCTGGCCCCAGGCCCTTCAAATGTTAGGGACTGGCCTGTTCCTAATTATTTATATAGAGAAACTTTTGCATATGCATATATATATATATATATATATATGTACACACCCCCCACACACATACACATACACATACATATACACATACACATACACACAGAGACTTGTCTAGGCAGGTCAAAAATTCCAGGACAGAATTTTAATTTGCATCAAGAGTTGACTGTGTTAAAAAAAATTCTGCATTGTATTCTTACAGTTACATATCTAAACATCATCTAAAAATAAAGTTAATTAAATAATAAACATATTATATTACATATGTATATGGAGATGTTATGTGTGCATACACACATACACGCAATAGAAGCAAAAATTTCAAGTCCCAAGTAGGATACATATAGTGTGCTTTCACTCAGGACTGGCTGCATGGAAATGTACTGTTGTAGACACACATGGCCCTACATGGATGTGTACTGGTATAGACACACATGATAAGATATTCATTATCATATCAGTGATGCAAATTTAAACAACGGGATTTCATTTTGCTTATTTAATGAGAAATGTTATGTTAAATACCCAGTATTTGTAATGGTATAAGAGATGGACATCTTAATATAAACACTGTTAGAATAAACATTTACACTTTTTGTAGGACAATATAGCAAAACACATAAAAATTCTTAAAATGCAATTAACATTTGATTATATTCAGAAATACATTTTAAAGAAAGAATCACAGGTAAACATAAATATTTTTGAAAATGAAGCTTCATATTTCTTTAAAATTAGCAAAGATGTCATACTCTTGATTTCAGACCCTACTTGTCAACATCTTAGAATTCTTAGTGACAATTTTCATTGTCACTGGGCTCTAAAAATTACGTAGCCTGTCCTAGTTCCACTTATGTATATTTTAAAGTCAGGCAGTATATTATTTAAGAAAACATTCTTATGTAGAATATCTGTAGAGAAAATGAAATAATGATTAAAACTAAATTCAGGATAGTGTTTATACCTGTGGAGGATGGATGAAGATGTAATTGGGAAAGGATACACACTGAGTTTCAAAACTATTAATAATATTTTACTCATCAAGGTGAGTAAAATAATTGTTTTTTGCTAGTATTATCATTATAAAATGTATGATATATATGTATATACATATCTATTTTATAGAAAACAGCATACAACTATACATAGATAAACTATAAACAGATATAATAGATATGATTACAGGATTACAGAAATAATAAAAAGACTACATGATAAAATACAAAAGAAAAATTGAGAGAAAATCATTACAACACACATACAAAAGTGGGATTATTTATTTTACTGTATTACCAAATCATATAAATATGTAAGAGAAAAAAACCCTCCAAAATGAAATAAGAAGGCAGGATATAAGCAGGTCATTTCAAGAAGAGAACTATAATAGGACCATGTACAGATATTTATTATGATATCAGTGATGCAAATTTAAACAACGGGATTTTATTTCCTTATTTAATGAGAAATGTTATGTTAGCTACCCAGTGTTTGTAATAGTATAAGAGATGGACATCTTAATATAAACACTGTTAGAATAAACATTTACACTTTTTGTAGGACAATATAGCAAAACACATCAAAATTCTTAAAATGCAATTAACATTTGATTATATTCAGAAATATATTTTTAAGAAAGAATCACAGGTAAACATAAATATTTTTGAAAATGAAGCTTCATATTTCTTTAAAATTAGCAAAACAATGGATATAACTTAATTGTCTAATAGAACACGGGCTAAATAAATTGATGAGATATTATTTGTATGGAATAGTAAGCAGCTCGTAGAAGTGACATTAAAGAGACAAACGATAAATTGAGAATGCATAAAATTGCCAGTGGCTGAATTCTGTGGATGAAAGCTAGGTAAAGATATTTGGTTTTAATCTAATGTTTGGTGTTCATATAATGTTTAAATTTTCAACAACAAGTAGGTGTTGCTCTTAAAGAAAATACATCTCTTCGTAGATTCTGGATATTAGCCCTTTGTCAGATGAGTAGGTTGCGAAAATTTTCTCTCATTTTGTAGGTCGCCTGTTCACTCTGATGGTAGTTTCTTTTGCTGTGCAGAAGCTCTTTAGTTTAATTAGATCCCATTTGTCAATTTTGGCTTTTGTTGCCATTGCTTTTGGTGTTTTAGACATGAAGTCCTTGCCCATGCCTATGTCCTGAATGGTAATGCCTAGGTTTTCTTCTAGGGTTTTTATGGTTTTCGGTCTAACGTTTAAGTCTTTAATCCATCTTGAATTAATTTTTGTATAAGGTGTAAGGAAGGGATCCAGTTTCAGCTTTCTACATATGGCTAGCCAGTTTTCTCACAAATTTACAAGAAAAAAAAAACAACCCCATCAAAAAGTGGGCAAAGGATATGAGCAGACACTTCTCAAAAGAAGACATTTATGCAGCCAAAAGACACATGAAAAAATGCTCATCATCACTGGCCATCGGAGAAATGCAAATCAAAACCAAAATGAGATACCATCTCACACCCGTTAGAATGGCAATCATTAAAAAGTCAGGAAACAACAGGTGCTGGAGAGGATGTGGAGAAATAGGAACACTTTTACACTGTTGGTGGGACTGTAAACTAGTTCAACCATTGTGGAAGTCAGTGTGGCGATTCCTCAAGGATCTAGAACTAGAAATACCATTTGACCCAGCCATCCCATTACTGGGTATATACCCAAAGGACTATAAATCATGCTGCTATAAAGACACATGCACATGTATGTTTACTGCGGCACCATTCACAATAGCAAAGACTTGGAACCAACCCAAATGTCCAACAATGATAGAATGGATTAAGAAAATGTGGCACATATACACCATGGAATACCATGCAGCCATAAAAAATGATGAGTTCATGTCCTTTGTAGGGACATGGATGAAATTGGAAATCATCATTCTCAGTAAACTATCGCAAGGACAAAAAACCAAACACCGCATGTTCTCACTCATAGATGGGAATTGAACAATGAGAACACATGGACACAGGAAGGGGAACATCACACTCTGGGGACTGTTGTGTGGTGGGGGGAGGGGGGAGGATTAGCATTAGGAGATACACCTAATGCTAAATGAGGAGTTAATGGGTGCAGCACACCAGCATGGCACACGTATACGTATGTAACTAACCTGCACATTGTGCACATGTACCCTAAAACTTAAAGTATAATTTAAAAAAAAAGAAAAAGAAAATACATCTCTTCAAAATAATATGTTGTGAATTTTTTTCTTGCCTTTTTCCCCTTTAAGTCTTTATTTTTATGCTTATTATAAAACAAATATTTCAGAAACCTTTTCAACAACTTCCAAATGTTTGCAGTTTTCTCATCTCATGGTTAACCAAAGGCTCACACACATTGAAGGATTTCTTCTTCTGCCTTGTTAGATGAAGCATCTTCTTTGCTATTCTATAAATCACTGATAAGAAAACATTGAGAGCAGCCGTCCATCCTTCCACATAACCCAGGAAACGTAAAATCCACATGATTAGAGAATACATAAACTCATCAGCTTACATGGCCATTACATCTTTTTAAATTATTCTTTCCTCAAAATTATATTTAATTTGACATTATTCTCTTCGGTGGGTGGCACTCTGAATCATGTGTGAAAAGAGAAAAAAATATTTTTTTAACTCACCAGCAATAGCATTAAGTTAATATAAATATGACCCTGTTTTTTCTCTACAATTATTTGTTGAGGCCAAATCTCTTGTAATTGATGAAGATTCAGAACTCTGAAGGTTGTTTAGAGGTGTTAGCATCTAAAAAAAAAAAATTGTGCTCTTCTCTCTCCCTGTCTCTCTTCCTCTCCTTCTCTCTCTACCCCTTCAGCAAAATTAGAATTTGTGGAATCCTTCATTCACATCCATAGTTGGTAGGAAGGTACATAAATAGACAGATAGATGTTAATAGATAGAATATGTAACACACAAATATCATATAAATCATATGTATATTTACCTAAATCTCTTATTTGTAGATGTTTATCCACATATTATGTCTCTACATTGCTTTATTGGTTCATGTCTACACCCTGGAATTTATTTCAGCAGCTTTATCTACAAATAGGCGTTATCATAGTATTTTTTTAAAAAGGCTGGGCATGGTGGCTCACTCCTGTAATCCCAGATCACAAGGTCAAGAGATCAAAACCATCCTGACCAACATGGTGAAACCCTGTCTCTACTAAAAATGCAAAAATTAGTTGGATGTGGTGGCGCATGCCTGTAGTCCCAGCTACTCGGGAGGCTGAGGCAGGAGAATCGCTTGAACCTGGGAGGTGGAGGTTGCAGTGAGTCAAGATGGTGCCACTGCAGTCCAGCCTGGCGACAGGGCTAGACTCCATGTCAGAAAGGAAAAAAGGAAGGAAGAAAAGGAAGGAAGGAGGGAAGGAGGGAAGGAGGGAAGGAGGGAGGGAGGGAGGGAAGGAAGGAAGGGAGAGAGAGAGAGAAAGAAAGAAAGAGAAAGAAAGAAAGAAAAAGAAAGAAAGAAGAAAGAAAGAGAAAGATATAAGGAAGGAGGGAGGGAGGGAAGACAGAAAGAAAGAAAGAAAGAAAGAAAGAAAGAAAGAAAGAAAGAAAGAAAGAAAGAAAGAAAGAAAGAAAGAAAGAAAGCAAAGCAAAGCAAAGCAAAGCTGGGCATGGTGGCTGGTTCCTGTAAACCCAGCACTCTCAGCACTTTGGGAGGCTAAGGTGGGAGGACTGTTTGAGTCCAGGAGTTCAAAACCAACCTGGGCAACATAATGAGACCTCCTTTCTCCAAAAACAAACAAACAAAAAAAAAAAACAAAAAAACAATGGCATGGTGGCAAGTGTCTTTTGTCGTCCCATCCCAGCTATTCAGGAGGCTGTGGTGAGAGGATCACTTGAGCCTGGGAGGTTGATGCTTCAGTGAGCTGGGATCACACCACTGCACTCCAGCCTGGGCAACAGAGTGATACCTTGTCTTAATAAAATAAAATAAAATAAAAAGCATTTAAAGCACCATTCCTTAACAACTGAAATGGAGAAAATTAAAACATATTTAGATGGATTGAGTATGGAAAATATTGAGCCCTATTCTTAGAAGGGAACACGCAGTAAATCTTTCATGAGCCCTGGCCCAGTAGTCCTTTTCTATAGAATACCAATACTGAAAAGTTGACATTCTGTAAAGCTGTAATCAGTGCAGTTCCAGTTTTTATACTGCTTTAATAGGTATACTGTATTTGAACAAATTGACAGTTTGAGTTAAAAAGGCTTAAAAGTTTGATTAACAATTAACTGTGTTTTATTCAGTCAGAGCTTGTTAGAGAAAATAAAAAAAATGCCACAATTCAAAAGCAATCTATTTTCACCCTTAATGTCCTATCAAGAGGTTTGTGCACCTAAAGTACTTCTGAGTTTTCAATATCCCATTTGAATCTTCTTGGTTTGACTTATTTTTTCATGTGTCAGTTATATTCAACTGATTAACATGCCTGATGAATATACCTTTTTAAAAAGTTCTTATCCAATGGGCTTTGAATTAAATCTGTATACGGCAATGATTTTCTAACATTTTAGAAAATTGAAAATAGGTTTTCTATTATTTTCCTAATCAGGCAATACTGTATTCAAGAACTCAGAACAAGGTTTTAAAACTTTGAGAGATAAAATATGGCAGTTAATGCATACACTTATTTTATTTCATATTTTATGTCTGAAATGTATTCATATATATTTTAAGTATGTTTAAGGTATGTAATAGATAAATTCACAGCAACTGGAGCAAATCCTCATGAGGTTAGAATACCTCTAAAGATAGTCTCATGTGTTAAATAAACGTCATTCCCAAGCCAGAATTTATTGTTATTGACTTTGGCCGGTCTTTCGGCATTAAGGTGACTATAACTTTTATTCTCTTAAATCCCCTGCATCCTTGTTTAATCCACTGTGCAGTTCATACTAGGATTAGTTTGTATAATGAACTCTGAAAATGCCTAACATATTTTTTTGTTTTAGATTTGTTAATAAATGTTGTTGGCGGTGGACACAAAATGAAAATATATTTAAGTAACTTTATATCCTTATCCATGATGTTGATTTGATTTTTGTGTTCCTCTTCTTAAATATTAATCAGACTAGGTGTTAAATTGTGTCTTTCTTTGGGCAACCTATACGGGCCTTTCTAGATAAGGAGTTTTTTAAATGAACGAGCATATCTTGTAAATTGAGACACATATTCCATATATGCAGTTGTAGTTTGATAGCAGCTAATGGGAAACTGTCAAAGATAAACAGATTAAATGGAGATAAATCAATTTGGAGGAAGCCAATTACAGTACACAAATTAATTCATTTAAGGTACTCACCCCCTCTTCATCTATGAGGATACTAGACTTCTAAATATGCTTGGTAGATGCACTGACCCTGTGTCAAGATTTACCTGGGGCAGTCCTGCATTTTGCCTACTGTCTCTTCGTAATTATTCATTGTACTCTCTTTTACTTTCAAAAGTTTCCATGTTTGAATGATAAATTATGTGGTCACCCTAGCTACATGCAATAGGGACTTACAGAAGATAAGTTAAATGGCAGCCAAAATATAGCAGAGAGACTAGAAAGCAGAAAGGTCAAGGGCATGTCTGGGAAGAGAGCAGACAGTGACTTTCACAGCTTTCATTAGAACATTATTTTCCAATGTTTTATGTATCAGTCCAGATATTCTCCATGGAAACAAAGTTATTTGATGAAATAACATTGGCTGACATGTCATGTTAAATTAATCTTTGAAAAAAATCACAACATACATTATCATAGCAAAGTCTCTGAAAACCTGTAGAAAATAAAAAATGTATTATTCAAATGTCTTTAACTCAACATTCCTTGAGTGTTCATAATCATCAACTCTCTTTTTTTATGAAGTAACTATCAACATCTAAAAGAAATAATATTCTATAAATACGGTTATTATAAACTTGATTTCTCAAACCAATATTCCTGAAAGTGAGAGGGGACTGTAACATTATTAACAATTAAACTGGAGAAAAATGTAAATAGGAATTGTCCTGGCTAAGCCAGGACAGTTTTAAGTGACCTACACATTGTTCCATACATCTCAGTTCATTGAGTCTGCTCTATATTACTGTACATATTGAAAGTAATACCCAAAACAATACATCAACTCATCTGTAGTAGTTAAGCTGCATGTACTTGGTTTCCACTTAAATAGACTGGGTTGATCATTCCTGTCTCAGGGAGATGTACAAATGGAAGAGAAGTGCCAAGTCACTAGTTTTTTGTAAGCAATCAGTTAGCCTGGGCAGTGTCAGGTGGGGAAGATATGACAGAATTTTAATAGAACACTTAGTTGTCAGAAAGACCTTTTGTCATATAAAAAAGACTGTCATATAAAATATGAGCAGTCAATGAAGTAGAAAGGGAGGCTTTAGATATCAAGATAAATTAATTCAGTAATGTGAAAGTTAACATGTTACTTATCCTTAAATAGAATTAAATTTCACATTCTGAATGTGAATGCATACCACGTGTATGCTTATACATGTAATCAGCAGCATTTCTTGGATCTAAGTAAATAATAATTTTACTACATAAAGCTTTACAAAACACATATATATCATAAAATCTTAACTTGCCTAAAACACTCATGGAGGGATTTGAAGGTAAAGGGATAAAAAAAAATTATTAAAATTCAGAGCTTTTTAAGCGTATATATCTTCATTAACTCACTGTCCTAAATTAATCCAATTAAATTTGGCAATGAAATTTAAACTATTCTGAAAACTACTTTTCTAACTTCATACCTGGTTATTTTAATCCAGGCCAGTTAATTTAAAAAATCAGAAAACAGATAACCATTACTGTTCATATGTTTTGTCAAATGTTTGAGGTCACATTATATGAGAAACTCTGAGGGAATAGGGTGAAAAAGCAAACCACAACCACACACATATGCATGTGTATGCACACCCACACACACAGAAGAAAATAAAATAAAATAGCATCCTATATATAAGGAGATTATAGAATGTTGGAATTAAAAATCATTTTCCTTGGTTCATTTGATCAAGGATGTGATGAGTTTCAAACGAAGACTGACTTGTCATTGTAAGTTATCTTCCATTGGTCCCTCCAGTCCTACTCATCTCCATCTGGCTCTCTAGGTCACAGAATGTACATGTAATATTAGCGGGCTGTCTTGTACCCCTAGCTTCCCATTGGATTCTTCCAATGAGGAACTCCTGCCTGACATCAGAGGAAAGTAAAAGAGTAAGGTTAGTCTTTATTCTCCTACCAACATCTATGTGCTGTTACCTTGGGCTGCATCCCCTGAGCATATCATTTGCCTCTCAAAATAGCCTTCTTTCCTGCTTTATTTTGGTAATCATGCTGTCCCCATTCCTCTGGGCATAATGGTGAGAATAGCTCTGGATTTAGTAGCCACATTATCTTGTAGCTCTTGGACATCCACTTGTACTTGTTTAAATAGCCCCTTTATTAAACATTTCTCGAATTATCTCAATTTTAGTATGCCATATGTTTCATATTTGGACCTTGTATAATTCTAGAACAAAAATAAAACAAGCATACAATAGGACTATATTTCTGTAGTTGACCTATTATGTTTATCTTGGGAGAATCTGTTTATTTAATATTATCCTTTTCTTCATTTGTAAGGTTTTGCTTTTTGACAGGTGAGATAAGTAGGCATGATCAAATCTTAGCAATCATGTTGTATACACCTTTGACATAAGTAAATCTATCTTAGAAAAATACTTAATCTTGTATTTCAAAAGGCACCATGCCGACAGGGTCCAGATGTTTGCCTAATTAATAGAGACAACATTCAACTGGATAAGGGCATCACTTTTTACTAAAATCCTCATCAGAGGACTCAAGGGCTATAAAAAGAGCAGTTCTTCACCAGCTAGACATCGTCACCTCAATAGACACTGTCTTGCTGTTACTTGCGGTCAGCACCCGGCATCTGCTGCAGAAATCTCTGCCCAAATCAAGGACTCTTCCTTGTACGATGTTTGCAACCATCTAGATCAGCCTGAGACACTCTGCTCATGTGCCTCACTCTCCTTGGACTGATTCATTCATCTCTTTTTTTCCTATCATTTTTTCTTTTGATGTCAAATGTTGCTTTGTTTTATGGGAAAATTTTAATCAATAATATTTAGATACTGATTAAGTATACTACTATGTATGGCTTGCAGTATTGACTGACTTGTGTACTAGCTTGAGCCTGTGTTCCCATGGCTCTGATTACCAAATGAGTAGTAAGTACTAAGGAGAATTGCCTCCCTCTGTACTCCATGAGGCTGGCGGCTCTTATGATTGAATAAGCATCAATAAAACTTTGACCTCATGAGAAGACACAAACATCAGTGGACTTGGTTATGTCTGACCTTACACTGCTAACAACAGTCATATTTTCCAACAGAAAACTTTTGCCAGATTTGTTCAAGAAGTGATGTATGTATATGAAAACATCCAGTTGTTGTTATTCTGGGTATTTGGAGTTTGTCTATGTTTAACTGTCTAGGTTTACTGTTATGTTTTTGTGTTTTATGTAAAATCTGGCTTTTCCAAACAGATAATATGTGCTTCTCTTTTGGTCTCTGTTATAGAAAAAAAAACAACAAGAAAACTGTCTTTGGTGAGCCATAATGGCATGTTGAGTATTCAAACTCTTCTATTAATTATTAATATATTAATATAAGAATGTTTTTAATGTCAGCTAATAAACATGGGCATCTATCTTTACATTTAACTCTTCCTAATGTCTAAGGCATTTCTATGGAACACTTCTGAAAAATGTCCATGAGAATTTTTTCTTAGAAAGCTTAATGAAATGAAGCAATTCCAGAAGATACTGCATAACATATCCCATGACACCAGAGAAAAGTAAAAGAGTTTAAGGTTAGTCTTTATTTCCCTAACAACATCTATGTGCTGTTACCTTGGGCTGCATTCCGTGAGCACATCATTTGCCTCTCAAAATAGACAGATTAACAATATACGTTAAAGGCTCTGAGAAGTACTGTATTAAAGAAACATAAACACCTATTTCGATCCAGAATTATTTGACATTTTATGTAAAACTTAACACGTAAATTATTTTTCTAAATAATCTATTTTAAGTAAAGTTGACTATAGAGGTAATAATGGTGGTAATTGGCAAATTTTATGATTTCTTTTAAAATGTTTTATTCGCTTCTCATAAGATTTCTTCCTAAAGAGTAACAAAATTTATGATCATTGTCTGTCATCATCCCCAAAGTCTTTGAAAAATATCAAGACAGGATAGTAAATAAATTGGCCCTACTACTAGAACTTCAATGAAGTTTTAAATTTTCTGTGGGATAATCCAGAAATACTGAAATGAGAGAGTTAGCTGCTCTTTTGATTCCAGGGCATGCAGTACTCCAGCTACTTGAAGAGGATGATGTAGGAAAACAGAGAAGTTTGGTAGAAGACTTGATGTAAACTGAGATGATTTGCCTGAGACTCTAAACTGGCAATTTGCCACTTCTCACTGCACCCCTATCTGAGAAACAAGGCATACACAAACATAACAGTAACTCACCATGAAAGGTTTTTTCAATCATAGGGCACATATCCCTGAGTGTGTCTCTTAGAGTATTCCTGAGTATGGAGCCAGGACAAGGGATTAAAGAATGTGCATAGTTAAGAGAATGTCACCCCAATGTAATTCATTCAACTTTAACTTGAATGTATTGGTGGAAATAACTATGTTGACAGATCAGGAGCTATGTAGCTGCAATGCAACTTCAGCTATTAATTCAGTCAATGTTTTCCTATGCTCCTGCATAACCCAAGAGAGAGGTATATTCTAGGAGGTGCTTATCCTCCTCATTATATTCCTGTAACTACCGTTGTCATTTGCATATCTTTGAAAGGAAGACTATTTGTTTCCATAAAATTGTGTTAGAAAAGAATCTATATATAATTGGGAAAATTATGCATGTCAACAATTTTTCTGTAATTCTGTTGCTCAAAGAGCAGCGATGTGTGATTAGATTTTTGTAGAGCAGAAAATCCTACATCTCACAGACGTCTCTGTATACATAGAAAACTTCTAGAATGAGCTAATCTACTTTACTGAACATTTGAAGTATAGCATACATATATAAAAGGGCATAAATGAGTGTAGAATTTGATGAAGTTTTACTCAATTGAACGAATTTATAATCAGCAAACAAACCAAGTATTAGATAATTTCAACACCCTAAAAGTCTCCCTTAATCCCTTCTTTCAACTACTATCAATAAAAGGTAACCACTAAGCTGACTTCCAACACCTTAGGTTAATGTTAACTATTTTTGAAACTTATATAAGTTTAACTTTACTTATATAGGTTGTTTTTGCTCAGTGCTATATTTCTTAAAGTTATCTATATTGCTGTGTGTAATTGTACTTTATTCATTCTCATTGTTGTGTGATATTCTATTGTTTGAATTAACCACAATTTATCTTTGTATTTTTTCTATTGATGAGGACTTGAATATTCTTCAAATTAGGTCCATTGCAAGTAATGCTGTTATAAGCATAATTAAACATTAATTTCCATCAATATATCCAAGCACTTCTTCTGGGTATACTCCTTTGAGGAAAATTGCCAGGTTACAGAATATTCTGTATTAGTGGGCACTGACAATTGTTCAATGTATAACACCTACCGTCCCACCAGGATTGACCTTTATCCTCACCAACTTTAGTATTTTATCTTTTTAAAATATTAGCCAGACTATTAGGTATATGGCAATATGTTACTTTATTTTTAAGTTTGTGTCCTAACTGGCTCATAAATTTAAAGTTAATTTTTAATTGTAACTAAAAAAATTAAAGAAAATTTAAAATTAAATTTAGTCAAGGACACAAATGGATCACCATCTATATATTCACTATAAATCTTTCTGTGAAGCATCTATGATATTTATCATAATTTTATATTAGATAGTTCTGTTTGCATATTGATATACAGACATTATATATTTTGGATATGAATGTATGTGTGAGTGTGCAAGCACATATACACAAACATGCATATATATGGGTGTTTATGTGTATACATACATATATTAATAAATGCAACCCAATAATCTGTGGATTGCCTTTTGATTATCTCAACAGTGCTTTGATAATAACATTGAATTATAACATAGCTTAATTTATCATTTTTCTTTATGGTTACCATTTTTTTTCTGTCTAGGTAATTTTTGCCCACTCCACAGTAATAGGATGTTCTCATATGTTTTCTTCTAGAAACTTTTTTTTATACTTTATATTTAGAGGTGTAACATACATGTCAAAAATTAGGCTTTTTTAAAAAATGATGTACTGTCTGGTCTAAGCATTATGTTTCCTTTAAGACGTATGAAAAAGCATTATCCAGATAATTAACAAAAAGAGCAATGGCTGTTTTTATGGACATTATACTTGTACCTACTACTCTCAACAATTCAACTAATTGGAATTTTTATACTCATTTTCTAAAAGGGGAAACTTAAATACACAGAGATTCTAAGTGACTTGTACAATGCTAATATAGTGAGTGGCAAAAGTGTGACCAAGATTCCTAATACCCGTATGAAAACTGAAAAAGCATAATTGGCTGAACTATCGCTTTAATATTTTAGTGATGCTGCTATTTTGCATGTACAGAGGCACATCTGGTAAAAATTCACAATACATCTCTTGAAATCAAAATTATTCCATTGAGATTAGTTTATGTGTGAGAATATAAATATATGTATACTGAATACTCAAACATTTAAACTATAAAATATACATATTTTCTTTTCTATAGTTTAATTATGCTTGCAAATGAAAACACTCACTATGAGCTGTCGGTGTACATAAATAAAAATATATTCAATCTCAGAATTATTCTAATATATTATGACTGCTGAAATCATGGAAATAAATTATTATAGATATAAATGGCAGCAAAGTGTTCCCACATCCCTATTTTGTAAGTTTAATATATATGTGCATTAATATTATACATTACAATATTAAATCAGTTTTGTCTGATAATTTCCAATATGAAATATTGTAATGGTTTCTTGATTTTAACATATGAAAAAGCTCAGGTTTACAAGAGTGATATGGCATGCCTACGTTCAGTAATTGCAAGTATTAAATCATCTCACTAATACAACAATTCTGTTTCCCAAGTTGATTAGGTAAAAACCCAGTGTCACCCTTCACTTGTCTGTTTCACTTACATGCCACGTTCAAACCATTAGTAAATCTTCTTGGCTATACATTCAAAATATAACAAAAATCAGGCTAGTTCTTAAAACCCACAGGAATATGTTCTTCATGCCGTGGTCTTCTTTCACCTAGAATATACCAATAATGTCCTAAATGAATTGCATGTTTCTAAACTCACACGAGTACCCAGGTCAGGCTGTTGGGTGTTCAGAGTTGAAAAACACTGATGAAAAGCAAACAAACACCACTTCTACACAGAATCCTTTAGTAATTTTCTATCTCCTTCAGAGTAAAACCTAGGGTTCTTCACCATCTGTATTCTAATTTCTTCCTGGTCTCTCCCATTCATTCAGCTCTAGCCTAAGCACACTTGTCCTCAATGCTGCTTCTGCATGTAGCCTGCTCCTTTCATACATCTGCATAACACACTGTCTCATTTCATTCAAACTATTATTCAAATGTCATCCTAACAGATTTCTTCCACAACTCTTTTAATTAAATGGCAACATTTAGCCACCAGGAAAATTATTCCCTATTATTTGGCTTTAGGGTGCTTATCGCCAACTGATATCTCTTATATCATTTGCTCATTGCTTTATTTTACTCCTAGAAATGTACGTTATGTGGGAACAGAAACTTTATTTCATTTATTAATGGCTGTATCAACAGTATCTAGAAGAGTGTCTACCATACAGCAAATGCTTAACAAGTAAGGGTTGAATAAATAAATGCTAGAAAGTAAACTTAACATAACCAAAATTAGGAACACACTATAATTCAGACATGGTAAGAAGGTATAGCCCTTAATTTCAAATAGCTGGGGCAATAAAAAAAAACTCGTTATAATATAGTATTATATTATCCATTGGGTGAAAAGAAACAAAAGTATCATGTTCTAGGCATGAAGAGGAATTATCACTGACAGATTAGAAAGTCTAAATGTTACAGATACTGGGCTTCAACCAAGATTTTTGATTTGTATTATAGGCTCTTTGAAATATATAAATTGCATAAGGGAGTGATTTTGTAATGTTATTATAATATGCATATGTTTTGATCCAGCCTGAAATCTCTGTCTTTAAATAATTTAGTCTATTTACATAAAATTTAATTGTTAACGTATTAGAGTTTGGTATTTATAATCTTTGAGAATAAAGTTGTAATTTCATTTTTATTTCTGGATTCCATCATTTATGCTGAGAAGGCATTTGCCAACATTATAATTATTTCTTTGAAGATGTAATATATCTTTGTTCCCTGGTTGTTTTTTGATAATTTTTATCCTTTTATTATTGCAGTACTTGATATGCCTAGGTGTTATTTCTTTGTATTTATGCTAACAAAATTATTTAATATGTGATTACTTTTTTTCAGTTTTGTAAGAAGTGTCAACTTTTTTCTCTTAACATATCACTTGTAGCCCATTCATTCTTTATGGGAATCCAATTATGCATATGTTAGATATTTGCATGATAACCCATACATTTCTCATTTTCTTTATTTTTTATATTTATGTTTTAATTTACATATAATCTGTTTACTCATCTTGCACTGCATTAATTTTTCTTCAGTTCTAGAATTTCAGTATGATTCTTTTTATAGTGTCCATTTTTTTGAAAATTCCAACATGTTCAATTATTGCAAGCATATTTTTCTATTGATCCTTGAGCCAAGTTATACAATATGGTTCAAAAGCTTTGCCTTTAATTTACAACATCTGGGTCATCTCAGAATTGTTTTTCTTATGTTGCTCTTTCCTGAGTATATTTGATGTTTTTCTTCATTTATTCTTTTCTTTAGTAATGTCTGAGTTGTATGTTAAATATCTTGAATGATACTTTTCCTCCAAAGCATATTTGTTTTTATTGTTATCTTTCATAGTCATTTGCCTTGGCTGGGCTCAATTCAAATTCTACCTCCCTTGTCATGCAAGGAAATTTCAGCCCTTAACTGGGCTGCTTAGAGTTTATCCTCCACACACGTAATTCAGGGATAAGCCAGCGATTTATGACCAATTTAAATGAAGAAATTGGAGTTAAGTGGGAGATTTCAGCACAGTTTCTATGCAGAATTTATACCTCAAATTTGCTGCTTATCTGTCCTGTCTTGTATTTCCATCTTAATTCCTAGCTGCTATATTCATCCCAAATTCTGCTCTGTTTGTTCAAACCAGTGAGTGTGATTGTGTTTTTTCAGAATTTGGCTGCCCCACATAGTGCTAATGGATGCCAGTTTTCAGGCAAGAATTTAAAAATATAAATGTACACAGTCCCTTCTTTTTTCTTTTTTCCAAATGCTGTCTGACATTTCCAATCTAGCTTTTTTTGGCCATTCAATAATTGCCTTCAGGTACTTGGTTTTACATTTTATCTAGTTTTAAGTGGTTATCTATTAGGGAGTTTTTGGTCTGATAGAAATTACTCCACATTGCATGTAGCCTCCAATTTTGTCTTCAGCTGCATTTATTCCATTTGGTAGTTGGTTTTAGTTATTGATAAAAGTCATTCAGTTAAGAACAAGTTATTGAATGGAGATATACATTTTAACCAAATCTTTTCACTTTGTAAATGTTCTTACAGGACCTGCTTGCTTTGACCATCTTATTTTCACACAATTATTTTGGTTTTTTGAATACACTTCACCTGGGGCAACTATTATGAGTATCATATTTTCTTTCTTTGTTACATAATTCACTAAATTTTAGTTTAAGATTTGAATTTACATTAATTTTTCCTCTTCCACCATCTGCTTTGCCTGACTTTCCTATTCCCTGTACCAAGTTCTTGCTTTCTTTTAATTATGTTTAACAGTTTTGATATAGGGAAATTTAAACTCTATTGCAGATTTTAATATAATACTTTTACAATTAAGAGAGATTTAAAGTGTAGATTTATGAATGTCTACACTCATTCACATTTCTGTTCATTCGACAAAAATTAAATGAAACCTCTCATGTGCCAGACAACCTATTAGTTACTGTGAACACAGTGATAAATAAGAACCCAATCCTGATGCTCATGAAGATCATACACATTTTAACTGGTGCAGTGCAACACACATAAATAACCAAAATAATATAATCAATATACTAGCAAGAACAGATGAATAAAATTTCCTACAGCCCCATTCAAATTTCATTTTATAGAAAATAATTCGTTGTGCTTGTCTTTAACATTGTAGAGTCAAACATGAAGGCTTTAAGAGAGCCTCAGTATTTCCTATGGAAGCTCTCTTTTCCCTTTTAAAAGAATCCTTGAGGATGACTCTCATTTATTACATTTTTGCAAGGATTTTGCACATCACATAAGGTTTATTCCCATTGTCAGACTTCAACCCAATTCCATTTTCATACTCAAAAATTCACCTTGTGCTGTTCTCACATAATGCCGAAATGATTGAAATGTTGGCAGTTCATTTATTATGATTTTAATGCTTTGAAAGAAAGGATTTATAAAATGTGTTAGAAGCTCTAGAATGTTAACACTCAAATCTCACTCTGTTTCTAACTAAGCTAATATGTGTATGCACTTCTACAAGGTCAATGGACGGTATATCTACTCACTGAGAAATTGAAAGCCTTCTCAGAGACACCGAAAACAGAACAATACCTCAAGGCCACTATTTCAAATAGAAACAAGTGTCAGCTAGTTCCAAGGAATTCATTCATCATTGCTTTCAGCAAAGAAATCAGGTCTTCCTCTACGGGAACAAACTTTGTCTCCTCTGAGTAGGTAGACTGGGCCCTTCTGTGGGCAGCTCATTGCCAATAGTGAAAGGGAAGAGAAAAGTCCTCAAATACACATGCTAAGTTACTTTCTAAATATCAGTCCATCAAGTGAATGAGGAGAGAGGACATGGTGTTAATAAAACAAGATATACTTCCACACTGAAGGCAATATCAGGGTTGAAATAAACCCCTTCCCTAGTAGATATATGTTTTGGAATCATCATTAAAATTTAATTGAAATGGCAACATGGTAAAGATATGAGTGAATAGAAGAAAGAATAAAGAATGGCCAATGGCAGGGCTCTGAAGAACACTGACATTTAGAATGCTGGAAGCAGATGATTTGGCCAAGGGTATTGAGGACTGCCAGATGCTTAGGATGGACCCCAAAGAAAATAAATATAGAGAGGAGAAAAGTTTAGGAAGAAGGAGTAAGTAGTCAAGAGCTAACATGGATTTTGGTCAAAGGCATGAAAGTACGTACTGAAAACCAGAAGTGATTAGCTGATTACAACTTTCCTTCGAACTGTACTGTAATGGTAAATGGCAAATGAGAGAAAATAGACTGTAGAAAAAAATTACTTGTTTTACCTAAGTAAATATTCTATTTTTTTAAGACAGGAAAACTTTGAGATGTTTATCTTCAGTAAGGAAAGACTAAATATGGAGAAAGTGAATCTACAGAAGAACAAAGAGATTGACCATGTCCGTTGAGAAAACAGGAGGATATCAGATTCAGAATAAGTAAAATATAAAGCCATGGGTAAGTGAAAAATAGACAAATAGACCAAATAAATAATATAGTGACCCCAAAAATAGACCTAGATAAATATAGCTACTGACGTTTGACAAAGGAGAAAAGACAATGTAATGGAGAAAATACAGTCTTTTCAACAAATAATGCTGGAACAACTGGACATCCACATGCAAAAAAAAAAAAAAAAAAGATATAACCCTTACATTGTTCACAAAAAGTAACTCAAATAATAGATCCAACTGTAAATTGCATAACTACCCAACTTTTAGAAAATTACATAGTAGAAAACCTAGATAACCTTGGGTTTGGCACTTACTTTTAGACAGGACATCAAAGTCACAATTCATGAAAGAAAGAATTGATATGCTGGATTTCGTTAAAATTTAAAACTACTCTAGAATGAAAATGCCCAGAGAATGATAAGACAAGCCGCAGACTGAGAGAAAATATTTGCGAAGAACATATTTGTTAAAAGACTATTACCCAAAATATACAAAGAACCATTAAAACACAATTAAAGAATGAACAATCCATTTAAGAAAAAATGAGTTAGAGCTACGAACACACACTTCACCCAAGATGATATACAGATAACAAAGAAACATACAAAAAGATGCTCCACATCATAGGCCATTAGGCAAATGCAAATTAATAAAACAATGAGATACCATTGCATACCTATTAGAGCGGCCAAAATCCAGAACACTGGCAAAATCAAACGTTGGTGAAGAAGGGATACAACAAGAACTCCATTTGGTAGTTGGTTTTAGTTACTGATAAAAGTCATTCAGTTAAGAACAAGTTACTGAATGGAGATACACATTTTAACCAAATCTTTTCACTTTGTAAATGTTCTTATAGGACCTGCTTGCTTTGACCATCTTATTTTCACACAATTATTTTGGTTTTTTGAATATACTTCACCTGGGGCAATTATTATGAGTATCATATTTTCTTTCTTTGTTACATAATTCTCACTCACTGAGGAGAATCACAATGGTACAGCCACTTTAGAAGACTATTTCTTACAAAACTAAACGTGATCATATCATGTAATCTAGTAATGATACTCTTTGGTATTTATACAAAGTAATTATAAGCTATTTCTGTGGAAAAACCTGCACATGAATGTTTATAGCAGCTGTATTCATAATTGTCAAAACTTGGAAGGAATCATAATGTCCTTCAGAAAGGGAATGGATAAACTTTGGTACATCCAGACAATGAAATATTATTCAACATTAAAAAGAAATGAGATATCAAGTCATGAAAATACACAGAAGAAACGTCAGTGCCTATTACTAAGTGAAAGAAGCTGATCTGAAAGGGCTACATACTATGTGATTTCAAATATATATATTCTGGAAAAGGCAGAACTTTGGAGACAGTAAAAAGATCAGCGGTTGCCAGGGACTAGGAAATGGGAGGGATTTATGGGCAAAATACAAAGGACTTTTAGGACAGTGAAACTATTCTGAATGGTACCATAATGGTGGATACATGTCACTATGTAGTTTTTCAAATCCATACAAAGTATAACAGCAAGAGTGAACTTTAATGTAAACTGTGGTTTTTGAGCGATGATGATGTATCAGTGTAGGTTGGTCAGTTGTAATAAATATATCACTCTAGTGGGGAAAGTTGATAGTGGGGGAGGCTTTGTGTGCTGGGAGGGCAGGGAGTATATAGGAAATCTCTGTGTCTTCAGCTGAGTTTTACTGTGAACTGCAAACTGGATTAAAGATAAAGTCAATTTAAAAGAAATAAGCCCTGCACATGGATTGGGGATTGCTTGTTAAACGTATTCTGAGGCTTTGGTTAAAAGGAAATAAATGTGGATATAGATATGTTTCTAGGTGGTAGGATAGAAATTAAGAGTGTTTTTTGCAGAAAACCTCCTTTTTATAAATTAGGTAAAAATAAAAGTGAGGCAGCATTGAAAAAAGTAGTAAATGTTAGGAACATCTTTATAGCAAATAAAATAGAATAACTATTGTATAGACTATAGGTTCTTATTGGTACCTATCAGCTTTGCTATATCTTTTTTCTTCCTTGTACTTGTCAGCTGCATAGATTTAAGAAAAGCAGAATAGTATTTTGATTTATACACAGCTGGAGATTTGCCAAGTAAGATCGTTAAAAGACAAAAAGGCAAGGGAATTAAAGACGGCGAGAAAGGAGCTACATAACTCATCAGTTACAAGGAAAAGCAGAACAGAGAATGCCTAGTGAGATGCTTAATTTTATTAATAGTCACAGGATGAAACAGAAGTCCTAATATATCGCACTTTTATCATTTTTTTGTTTTCATTTTATGAGAAGGAAGAAACAATAAAAATATGGTGCCAGTGTAAAATATATTTAAATATAATGTCTCATAAAAAATTTGGTATTGCTGATATTAATTGATGAAATCAGAAGCCTCCTATTTTGATCGACTTTCCTATGGTATTTTGCAATAACAACCAGTAAATAGGTCAATCTTTCATTCAGCTTTATGTAATAGATATTTATTTCTGTTCCTGTCACACATCTAAATAAATTGAAATGGAGTATTGGTTTTCTTAGTGCATGTATTACAGCAAATGGAAATGAGAATCTATTTTGAGCTCCTCTTCTGACTTGTAATTACTCAAATATTTAAATGAGGTAAATTTAGGGAGTCCTGTGAAGAATATTTTTTTCTTTGAGTATGCCTGTTAAGGTCATACAGAAATAAGCTTTAGGATTTTTTTATCCATATGCTCAAGAATAATATTATGGAAGATAGACTTGCATATTATGAAATATAATGATAGAGCACTAAACAGTACTGGTAATAAGTTCAAACTAAAGCCAGTGAGTTGTTTGATAATACTCTTTGGGGAACATATAAGCAACAATACGATATTCCAACATGATGTGGTTAAGGTCTCAGAGCCCATTATAAAAAATTAAAATTTATATAAATCATAAAATATATCAACCCCAGATATAATTTCAGATAGTAGGTTTTTAAAATTCCTTTCTTTGTTCTGCTTCTTATAACTCTGTAACTACAGCTGTATGGGACACATATTGTCTTCTCAACTTAACAATGGCTTGTCTTCACTTAATGGCACCATTGGTTCCAAGTATTTGTTTCATAGCTGAGTTACATATTCAAATAAAATGTATAAAGCTTAAAGAGTTTCTAAAAACATTATTATATATTTTAGAATTTTGTTATATTTCAAAATGTACTTTTTGCTTAAGAATTACATAAAACTTAGACATTTAAGTGTGGGCCAATCAAAAAATAAAGATAATTTGCATTTTTCACACATTTTAAAATATGCAGTCCTATAGTTTTGAAATATTTTACATTTATGTCAACTTCATTCACTTGCAGATTAAATAAGTGTTTCCAAATGATAAGATTTTTTACCTACATTAATAAGCTTGTTCCAATTTAACAGATATTGCATTTTTTGACTTCTTGACTAATTTATTACAAAAGCTTTATAAGTTTTTTGGACATTATTATGCTCACCAATTTATCCTAAATTGATTGTAGTCCTTATTGATATTCATTCAAGGAGCTAGAAGGAATCAATCATAACTCCCTACATCCAGGACAAAAAACTGACCTATATATTATTTGCATTTATCAGTAAGTGTTTATGAGGTCATGATTTATTTTATTGAAACATGTACTATATTCCCTATAAGTTTACACTCTCATAGAGGTTATATGACATGAACATAAATTACCATTATATAAGACATCTTGCAATAATTGGTATAAAATCTGTACAAAAAGTCATGGAAGCAGCATTAAAAGTATTTTGAGCTAAATCCCAGAAGATGCCATGAAGGAAAGAGCATTTGGATGGGCTTCTGAAATAAATGTAGATCAATCCATTCCATTTTCAATGTCCATTAACAGTGAATTTTAAATTCAATAAGTTGTTATTTGTATTCGGACACCACTCAGGTTCTATAGATCATTTTCATTCTATTTCCACTTTGAATTGTACTCTATTTTTTGCTTTGAAATCCTTATTCCTTTCATCTACTATTGTAATTTTCTCTTTTGGCTATGGGATATTTAACAGAGTGAGGTAAGCACGATACTTGCCTGGAGGTAGCACATAAAACCCAGAATAGTCAACAGTGGTTGCTTCACCTGTTTTCCCAGGAAATTGGCAATGGCACCTCAGGTGACTTAACTCTTTATTTCTTCTTCTTGTTTCAATTTTTTAAAGTATATAAACACACACATGCATGCACACACAGTATGTACCAGGCTACTATGATCTTCACATTTTGCTTCCAAAATTTGAATTAAAAAAAATTAAATTGTCAAATGTACATGTTAAATGTGAGGAGAGTTTGACAAAGCCCAACACCTTGCTCCAAACTTTTCCTGTCCTCTAATTTTGATTCATTTGAGAATCAGAATAAGTAAAGCCAATACATATTTAAACCTCCCCTTTATTAATGAGAGGTCAGCTTTTAGGGAATGAATGTAGTTTCTATTACGAACTCCATGACACGAACTCCAGGGTTAGGCAGTGCAGGGCCTGAGCAGATCTTTCACGACAGGAACAAACTTTTTTCTCTCTCAGTAGGTAAAACAGGGCACTGTCTGCTGGGCAGCTCACTTCCAATAGGGAAAAAAGAGAGGAAGGGCCCTGAACACACATGCTAATTTTCTCCCTTTTTAATTCTTCAGTCAGACAAGTGAGTAAGGAGAGAGGAAGAAGTGTGTATGTGTGTGTGTGTGTGTGTGTGTGTGTGTGTGTGTGTGTAGATCTCTCTATATATGTTTTGTAAAAGATAGAATTGAATATATTTGATTTTACTATGCTGTTGCATTTTAAAACCACCATCATGATATAAATCTTTTTCATCATCCTTTGTAGTGAGGCCCCTCTTTCCATCTCCATTACCAGGTAACACATAATCTGTTCCCTGTCACTGTAGTTTTGCTTTTTTAGTATTTCAGATGAATGGAATCATGCAGTATGTGGCCTTTTGTGTGTGTCTTCTTTCACTGAGAATAATAATTTTGAGATTCATCAAAGTTGTTGCATGTCTCAATATTTGTCCTTTTTTATTGCTATTATTCTTTGTATGGATAGAACAACAATTTTTTACATATACACTGTAATTTAAATTGGTTTATATCCAGTTTTTTGACTGCTATGGATAATACAGATACGAACATTTGAGTAGAAGTCTTCACATCGACATACATTTTTCATATAATTTTTGCAAATACCTAGAAGTGGTATTGCTGGTTTGTGCAGTAGTTGTATGTTTAATTTCATAAGAAATTATTAAACTCTTCTCCAAAGTAACTGCACTATTTTGGATCCTGCCAGCAATAGACACAGATTTGACTTGTTCCACATCCTCAAGTCCCTAAGACTATCTAGCCCTTCATATAATACAGATTTTTATTTTCAACCCTGTTTGTTAATGATACCAAGTGCATGTCTGTGTAAACTGCATAGCATTACACCATTTTCCCAAGCTGACCAATTTTGTCTTTCATTAAGGAACTTCAGCCAATGTAGTATAGAATAACACACTCAAACACTGAGTTATTCCTTCAGTTTATATTATGTTTAACTGAATTTTTACTTTACATTATTTCATTCTTTTTTTTATCCTTTCTTGTCTGGTTTAGTGAAGTTTTTTTCTCTTTTTTCCTCTTTTTTCTAATAGTTATTTTCCAATTGTGGGTAATGGTCATTAAACACATATTTCTCTTCTTTAATGTCAAGTTCCCTTGTTTGTCCAGTGCTCCCTCAAAATAGTATGACTAAAAATAGAGAATGTTTTTGCTTCCAAAAGTCACCTCCCATGAACACATTCGTTATTTAAAATTCTTAATATAATTCATAAATATCTCTCATTTATAATTTTAAATTTTCCTTCTCACTGACAATTTGAAAACTTTAAAATTTGAAATAGTTTGTTAGGTACAATCTTAAATTATTATATACTTCTTTATATCAGGTGTTCTTAAGCTCATAGTCCATAAATAGAATTCAAGGTGTCTGTGAACTTGAATTGTGCAATATGGCCATAAATACTTTAACGTTTCTTCCATTGAGACTCAGGGCTTAATTCTCCTTTTCTCAATCTGTTTAAGATTTAGTGATTAGCTTGACCAATAGATTGTGGTGTAAGTGACATTGAGTCTCCTGAGGCTAGATTACAACGTGACTTGCAGCTTTTGCCTGGGTCGCTGAAGCTGCTCTTGAAAGGCTCCCTCTTGGAATGCAGCCAACATGAGAGAAGTAAAGCTGAATAATAGCCAAATCGATTGACTACTCCTACTTAGCCCTGATAGAGCCTTCAGGAAACCACACCCCCATCTGACATCTGATTAAATAAGAGATGTCAAGTGAAGATTTGCTCAGTCTAGTCAACTAAACAACTATGAGAGATGAAATGTAAAACATTTTTTAAGCCACTAAGTTTTGAAGTGTTTTGATACATGTAGGTAAATAAGTAGAACAAATAAAAATATACATTTATATTTGCTAAAGTCCATTTAAAAATTGCATTTCATTCAGGTATATGTTTAAACAAAACCACAGTAGTATTTACAACACTTTTCTTTTGTCAACAATAGAAAAAATAGGTATTTTTATATGACATACAGTTGAAGTACATATTTTAAAATATTGTTTACCAAAATTACTACTTTCAAATTATAAGGTTATTATTCATGAAATAGATGTACTCATTTAGTGTGTTTATTAAAGACACACATCATATTAGACATTTGTTTTTAAAATTTTGGAACTATATTTCAGTATAATCAATTGTCTTTAAAATCCTCTGAATTTAATTGTAAGCATTTAAAAAAACATTATTCCAAAAGAGAGTCTTTAAGGCTTCGAAAGTCCCCAAAAGGGGTGCATGACACAAATATTGTTAAGAAACGTCTTTTTCAGTAGGTCTCTTTTTCCAAGAATCTCTGCTTAGTATTTCTATTACAAATGTCCATTCATTTAGTTTTAACAATACGGTTAAGAAATGGAGGAACAATATGTTAAGGTACATTGTTAGACTGAAAATGGAGTCTATAAATACATGTATCTGTATCTTTGAATTTATGTCTTGTAGAAGTTACCAAATTCTAATATTGTATTTAGAGCATGTACACCCAAGGGTAACTTTTTATTTTAAATTCCAGTAATAGCTAAAGTGACCACCACTCTGAACTTCTAATTTTCTAATTCCCTGTTCAGAAGTTTTAAAGCGAAGTTTATGTCACAAGAACATAGAAAACAAAAGGGATGAAATTTTTAAACCACTAGATAGGTCATCTAGAGAGATCATCTACAACTACAGAGAATAGCAGAATGCATATTTCTTTAACATTCTTTCCAACAATAAATATTTTTATAACTTTACGAAATTCTATAAAATATCCATAAATCAAGACAGACAGTTAAGCTGTCATGAGAACCTCAGAACTCAGTGGATTAAAACAAGTGTATTTATTGCGTGTATAAAGACAGTTACTCTTCCATGGGACAGTCTACGGTAGCTATCTGCCATGGAATGATGCCACTTCACTTTTATATCAATGAAGGTTTTCTTTGAGGCTGCAGCAGGAGAATGCTGGACATGATTCTACCAGAATGAAATGCTTGTATCCAGGGTGACACATGTTATAGTATCTCACTGTAATGGAGTTAAAGCCGAGCAAATGCCACATATGCCTGGAATGGGGAGAACTGGATATCTGGCTGAATAGCATTGTTAATCTACTATAAACAGTTTACACATTTTAAAGTTAATATATGTCTTAGAATTAAAGTCTCATACAGAAATATTTATCGTATAGTCAAACTGTAGTGAGAGAAATTGACAAACAGCATCTTTATGACATATTGATCACCAAGAAGACAAAACAGATCTGTAGCTTCTGGTAAGTGATAGAGCATAGGAAATGTAATCTTCATTAGATCTTTACCCAAATGTCTTAGTCATTTAGCAAGGCAATTTATCTTAGTTCACACTATTATAAATATTCTATATTGTTCATCATTCTTATTCTCACAAAGAGAGGCAAATAACTACATACTATTTGAATAAATAAAGCATTTTAGGCTCATATTTTATGTACAAACTTCTTAATCTATATCATAATTGAGACAATTCATAAAGATTGAATGGCAAGAAACATAGATTATTTCATTCTTAATATTTTTTTTTTTGCAAAAAAAGTGCCCTAAACTTC
This sequence comes from Pongo pygmaeus, assembly GCF_028885625.2. Classification (NCBI taxonomy): domain Eukaryota; kingdom Metazoa; phylum Chordata; class Mammalia; order Primates; family Hominidae; genus Pongo; species Pongo pygmaeus. Next base: position 92,882,433 of record NC_072384.2, read on the forward strand.
TGATTCCATGATCCATCTTTCTTTCCACTCCTCTTCTCTCTCTCTCTCTCCCCCAGTCACACACACACATCCGCAGCAAAACAAAGACACAGGAAGGCAAAGGAAAAGGAAGAAAGAAGCATGTAGACAACAACAATTACAGACTAAGAATGCAAATGAATTAAAGTTCAAAAGGATTGGTTTTCCAAATTTAAAATATTTTAAAAACTGAAGTATAAAAAAAGAAAAAAGAAAAATTGCCAGGCTTACCGGGACTGTTCATCCTCAGTTACTTTGTCCTGCTTGACGTATTCTGCACTTGTCTTCAGCTGCATCGCTGCACCTAGGTTATTCAGAAGTGAATTGTTCTGTATTATTATTTTCAAACATTTGGCATTCGTTCAGTGTTTCTGGATGTTGATTTGCCATTATACTCTTTCACATAATAAAGTTGGGTCTTTATCTTGTTCTTTGGTGTCTCTGCAGTGCCACATTACCATCTGGTATACCATAGGTACTCAATCAATATTTTTGTGAATGACAAAATTAATAGATTAGACTGAACTTGTTAATCATTGTTATTAAGTTGCCCAAAATACTACTTCTTGTCTGATTTCTCTGAGATAAATCATATTAAAATTTCTCACTATGGGTATGAGTTTGTGTTTTAGTTTTCTTCATAGTTTTATCACATTTGATTTTTATTTTAATATGTTGTATTTGATTGTATTGAAATTATAGTTTTATGTACTGTTGCCTTGTCTTTACATCAGCGTTAAATGTATAGATGATTTCCTTTATTCTATTTTGTCTTCTATGAACATTTGTCAATTGCTGTCATTCTTCTTGGCATTGCCCATCAGATGGGCATTGCTAATGCCTGCAACAGGGTCTCCTTTGAGAGTTACCAGGCCTCAGGAAAAGTCAGCTGATACAAGCACCATCCTGCCTTTCCCAGCAATCTTCTGTCTGCTGCCTCTCAGCCTCTACTGCTATCAGTTCCTGCCACCCCAGAAGGGGAGCTCTGGCTATACTGTACCCATCTTGGGCAGTGGTTTCTTTCATGGGCTTTGATTCTCATCCTCAAAGCTATCTCACTCTACCCTGCCTACTTTCAGCTCCTCTGAAGTTCCATACTATGCTTGGACTCCTAAGAATCCTCCTGGTTTGGAAGTGAATGGATGCTTGGACCAAACACATTTTCATTGACTTCTGTGTTTGTCCCAATGGACAGGGGCTGCAGCCTGTGCCCATGGAGCCACCTTGAAACCTGGAGCTTAGCATGGCACTTGAAATGGGACCCACTCTTTTCTCTCTGGATATTTCTATTAGTTATTAATTCAATTTAAGCCAAATAATTTAGTTAGTCACTTGTTACTAAACCATGTTCCTTTCTGTTCCATTCTGTTATTTAATCTCACAAGATTCTTATGAACTATATGTTGAATTTAACATATTTTAGTAAGGGGCACTATTCTTTGTGGCAATCAGACACGAAATATCACTTCTATCATGTCAATTGTGGAAAATGAGACATAAATAAGGAATTTTATTACAATATGTGTGAAAAACTTCAGATATTGACTTGGATTGTTAGAATATTGACATGTGTATTATTATACTTTTTATTGTTTCTATTTTATTTCATATCTAAAATTTATATTTTTCAGAAATAATTCAAATATTCTTCAACAAGGTAAATTAAGGATTTTTACATATTATTACAGTATATTTAAAGGGACTATGTATTTTATTCTTTTATAATGAGTATGACATATTACATACCACATTTCAAAAAAAAGAAGAAATGATTGAATTGTGACTTCCTTTCATCCTTCTTTTAATAACTAGGGTTTCAAAAATAGACTTGTAAGTTGATTGCTTTTTAAATGAGTTTTAGTCAACCATCTCCAATTTGGTCTTTTAACTAATATAAGTATTAACTTGCTTCTTCTGAATTAGCAGTCAGTAAGTAATTCAAATAAGCATTTAAGGATCCTGTCTCCTGGGTCCATCAAAGAATCCCAAATCCTTTTGATGGTAACGTCTTTTAGCCCATACCTTATCACGGAGATTTGCCATGGGTACTAAGTAGGACATCATAATGTCAAATGTGTTAGCCCAATGCGACTGTCTTAATCAATTTACTGTCTTGGCTTAAGGCTACCTCTGGATTCTCCTGCCAAGGATAAATTTTGCACAATTTGTGATGTGGAAACATTTTACTTTAGCTGTTTATATAACTCTGACTTTTTCCTTGGAGACTTACTGTACAAGTTTTCTATCCTTCCCTTCCTCTTTGATCTAAAGCTGTCAGAAATTCATTTACATTTCAGACTCTCTGGTTAAATACATATCCTTTGGGTTATGAAGAATTGCGAGATGACAGAATTGGACATAAATGTATAAATTTCATGATCTACTGAAGTATTGGTTACTCCATTTCATCCACTTCTTTTAAGAGTTTGTCTATTACATGTTTTTGCATATGTGTGTGCATATATATAGATGTAAAATTATATACTTGTGTGCACATATGCACACACATTTAAAAATATATACATAAAATTCGGATGCCTTATTTTAAAAATACCCATATGGTGTAATTCCTTATTAATGTCAATTATTGAAAGAGTGTTTTAACTTTGCTTCTGCAATTATTCTGACTGCAAACCTAAGTATATTTGTTGCCACAGTTTTGATATTTCTTCTTAGAAGCATTTGTTATACTAGAATTGTATTTTTAAAATCACCCTCCCTTACATCTTTATTTTACCCAATAACTTTTTTTAAATAATGGCTTTTCAGAGATTATACCTAAAATGCTATTTATTGTGATTTGCTTTCCTTTTGAGAGCACATAAGAGTTGATTTAAATATACTTTTTCTTCCTTTAATAATAATAAAAACTGTTGGTAATATATTTCCTATTTCAAGTTGCTATGGTCTCAAACAATTAGTAACCATTGTTTTTAAACACTCTGACCATGTAAGTAAAATTTTTTAAAAAAATTAATTTTTTTTTTTTGCAAAAACAACCTAATAAAAGCTAGTGTGATTGTAGCTTTGGAGTTTAATTGAAAGCAATCTCAGGTTTAATATTAAATATGTTAGATATAAAAAGTATTAAATATATTGGTTAGACTTGTATCCTAGTCTGTTTTCTGCTGCTATAACACAGTACCGCGGACTGGGTAATTAGAGAATATGACTGGGTGTGATGGCTCACATATGTAATCCCAGGACTTTGGGAAGACAAAGTGGGAAGACTGCTTGAGCTCAGATGTTTGAGACCAGACTGGGCAACATAGAGAAACTCTGTCTGTACTAAAAATAAAATTTAAAAAAATAGCCAGGAGTGGTGATGCACACCTTTAGTCCCACATGCTTGGGAGTCTGGGCTGACAGGATTGCTTGAGCCCAAGAGATTGAAGCTGCAGTGAGCTATAATTGACTGCACTCCAGCTGGGGAGACAGAATGAGACTCTGTCTCGAAAAAAGGATATAACTTTAAATGGCTCATGGTTTTCGAGGATGGGAAGTCCAAGAACGTGGAATCTGGCAAGAGAAATCTCATGGCAGAAGGACAGAAGGGCAAGTGCATGTGAAAAATAGAAGTACAAGAGGCCAGGCTTCGTTTAATAACATAATGCTCTTGCAATAACTAACCAACTCCCATGATAATGACATTAATCTACTTATGAGGCAGAGTTCTCATGACTTAAAAACTTCTTATTAGGTCCCACCTCCCAATACTGTTGCACTGGGAATTAAGTTTCTAAAATATGAATTTGGGGACACATTCAAACCATAGCAGCCTGACTGTGAAAAATATAAACTCTGTATTTTAAACAGAGGCAGCAATATCATTTCTTTGTAAAGTTTGTTAAAATTCATTAATTTATAACTTTTAAAATATAATTTCATATTAGTTTATTATATAAAGTATTAATTTAATTATGCATAATCTGTTTGCTGTTTATAAAGCCCTACTCTCAACCTACATCTTGCAAAGGCTACAAAATGAACACTAAAATTCTGTCAATAGGCTTAAATACCATGTGTGAAACTTTGTGGGTTTTTCTTGAATTTAGTGAAGAAAATGGTTAACACATATAAAGAAAATAGACAACAGGAAATATAATAAAATTCTACTCATAAAACATTGAAAAAGTAACACCACAGTCTACAGTAAAAAGCAGTAGAAGAACTAAGAAATAAGCCAATCTAGATAATGAAGTAGGAATCGAAAAAATATTCTACTGTAAAGGGCGACTTTAAATTATCAACATTTTTTCTGTTTTAAGTATTTGTAAGCATTAATAATTTTAACATGTTTAGCAGGATTAATAACAAAAATGACTTTTTAATACCTTACTATCTTGTAACCCTCATCAGTTTATTAAAATATAGCTTTTTAAATTCTTGTCTAAAACAAGCAAAACAAAATAAATACTAACAAAAGCAAACTAAAAGTGCATACAGTGAGAGACATCACTTTTCATGCTTTTCAACATTTCATCTCTCAGTTTATGCTGCAATACTTTCCCTTTCCTTTCAGCATGTATAGAGAGAACAGTGATACCTGGGGAGAGTACTGTAAACACATTGAATTGCCTCTGTTCTATAGCGTTGGGGACCTCACCGAGGTTGCTCAATCATGAATCATATTTATTTATCAAGCAGTTGGCACGTGACACAAACCAGGTCAACTAGAATTTTTCTTTAGGGCTAGTTACTTGCCTTTGACATAGAGGTTTTTTTCCCCCTTTCTGATCTCCAGCTGAAAGGACAAGGACTAATTTTAACTGAAATTACATTTCTATTCCGCATAACTTAAAAAAGCCCTAAAGAAATGATTGTTTGATAAAAGAGTTACAGATTTTGTTTTGCCTTTTTAACATGGAGAATAGTGAAGAGTGAGGAATTTTTATCTTCCATGTGGCACAAATTAACATAATTGTCAGAATTTTCTTATTTAACTTTTGTCTTCCTCCAACAATCTAAGGGTTTCCCATTAAAATATTTTAAATGAAATAAAATAAGTTACTTTCTAATCCTGTTTATTTTATATGTTAAACATCTACATAAGTATGATCATAAATTCAGATGATATGTATTATTAACCTTATAGAAAACCCTTAACTTTCCTGCATCATTCAAATTATTTAATCATGCAGATGTGTTTTTCATCTTTTTTTGATATAAGAATTAGGCGAATTTTTTTCCAAAGATAATGATTTAATGAGGTATCTGCCTGTGTATGCATGTTTCTCTTCCAAGTTACCTATTCTTTGTCCTCATCCTCCAAAATGAGCTTGAAGTTTTTTTATGTGGAAATTCTAAGATGCTCTTTATATAAGTCCTTAAAATAATATAAGTAGAAGAATTTACTACATTTCAGCAGTGCTGCTTCCTGGTTTTGGAGAAAAAGGATATTTTATAGACATCTCATACACGACCCTTGGCTTTTTCCTGATTTTGGATTTGTGAGTTTCCTGATGGCTTTCTTTTATGCAGTGTGCCCTCTTATGATTCCATATACATAATGAGCTGCAAGAAGAGAACTGAACTCCATTGGGAAAAGTTAGAGTGTGCTTATCAGCCAGGCTACATATTGACTGCAGTTGGTCTTGAGATTCTGCTCTGCATCTCTCTAACATACTCAGATTGACAGAGCAATTGCTTTCGTAAACATTGGCACCAGGGCACAGCAAAAGAAACCGAGAATGAATTGCACTAGCAAATTTTCTATTCATTGAACAGATATGGTCACATGACTCATACAAGATGAAAATACATGAAGGTGGAAATATATAAATAATGTCTATTATAATGGAATCATTTCATATGACTACTTGTAATAAGCTCCTCATTACAGTTTTGTGTTTTAATTTTAATTCAGAAAGGTATTATTCGTTTTTATTACTCATAGGCCCAAAGATTTAAGATGACTGACTAAGAAATTCAGCAAATAGAAAATACCCTCTTGATCTGAGGTAACAATGTTTAAGTTTTAAAATAAAATAATTAATAATTGTCAGGAGTGGGTTTAATTAGTAGACTTTTAAGCTATAGCCATTTTGTATCAAAGCAGAAAAAAAAACAAGAAACAAAAATATAATAAGACATTGCCCCAAAATCCAGAGCAAAAACTAATTTACAGTATCAAGAGAAAAGTCATCCCACTGGCAGGGAGTAAGCCAATTATTCTTCTAGTCCCATACAACTGGCTATTTATGAAACATTAAAACCAAATCACTTCAGGCAAGTACTTTGTAATGGATTAACTTGTCCATGATGTAATCAAGCTTTAGAATAATATTACAAATGCCAAACAAGACTTTCAAACAGCAACATTGAGACACTTTGCCAGCTGAATCCATTACTGTAGAAAGAAATCCTTCAGGCAATGTTAGGTCACTGATTATAGCAATTTATTTCTCATTAGTTTATAACTACCTGACCTCTTCATCTGTTTCTGGTCTATGTAATTGCACTTCAGAATTTACACATATGAACTCATAAGGAATCATTTTATTTCTTTCACTCAAAGAATGTGAGTATAATTTAATGCAAGTGATTATTCTCCAGAATTCTAGTCAGGAATGCTGACTGGTTGGTTCTTAGAAGTTGATGTTTCACAAGAGATTGATATATAACAAAGGAAAATCAGAGTCAGACATATAGAGGTGCATGATTGTGACATTCATTATAGTATATTCAGAGAGTTCATATTGGTAGAAAAAATTACAAATTTAACATCCTTTATTCAATAAAATTCTAAAGGTATAGTGCAAACTTCAAGCTATAGAAAATCCCTAAATTATTAAAAAGCAAACCATTTCAAAAGTACAAAAAGCAATGAGAGGCATTCTAAATTATCCAAATTTAGCATAATTCTGCTACTAAAGCTAAATAAGTGTATTAATATATGTATATTGCTCTTGTTCCCTATGGCTGCTGTAACAAAATTACCACAAACTTGTTGACCTAAAACACAAAATGCTTCTCTTAAATTTCCGAAGGCCAGAATTCTGAAATCAGTTTCCCTGGGCTAAAGTCAAGGTCTTAGGGCAGTTGCACTCCCTCTGAGGCACTAGAGGAGGAAAATCCATTTCTTTGACAGTTCCTGCTTCAAGAGATGAATTCCTTGCATTCATTGGATCATACATGCACCTCTTTCATTGATAAGTCATCAGTGGTAGAGTGAAAGCTTTCTCTCTGTCCACTAAAGATCATTGAAATTACTGAGAGTAGACAGATGAATACAAGAAAAAATGTAACAAATTTTAAACATGAATATGGATACGCGAGTGCCTCAAATATGAAATTCAAAGTGGGGCCAGATAGTTGAGGTTTAAATACCTTCTTCATAGGGCAGGAGGAAATGGGAGGGGTATGAAATTGTGAGGGGTAGTAAATTATTTTCAGAGGAAATAAATGAGCTCAAACAAACAAACAAACAAACAACAACAACAAAAAACAATGACCTAGGGCAAAGTTCCTCAGAGCTCTGGGGGAGGTGGTGGGAAAGTGAGGGGTAGAACTTTATTGTGAGCAAAGATTGTTGTCTCATGCAGATAACGTCGCCTAGGTAATCTCTCAGCTTCCTCCAGAATAGTTGAAACGTTTGTCTGATTTATTACTCAAATCAGTCTCTGTGAACATTTCAGAATCTGAGTTTTTAAAGATAATTTGGTGGGTAAGGGGTTGGGAAGTGGGGAGTGCTGACTGGTCAGTTTGGAGATGGAATTATAGAAGTTGAAGTGAGGTTATCTTGCTGTCCTCTGTTGGATGGGATGGCAGATCTGGTTGGGCCAGATTAACAGTCTGGGTGGTGTCAGCTTATCCATCAAGTACAGGGTCTGCAAAATATCTCAAGCACTAACCTTAAGTTTTACAATAGTGATGTTACCCCCAGGAGCAATTTGGGGAGGTTCAGACTCTTCAAGCTAGAGGCTGCATGACTGTCCCTAAACCATAATTTCTAATTTTGTAGCTAATTTGTTAGTCCTGCAAAGGCAGACTGGTCCCCAGTCAAGAAGGAGGTGTTTTGGGGAAAGGGCTATTATCAATTTTGTTTCAGAGTCAAACCATGAGCTGAATTCCTTCCCAAGGTTAGTTCAGCCTACTCCCAGGAATGAACAATGACAGCTTAAATGTTAGAAGCAAGATGGAGTTGGTTAGGTCTGCTCTCTTTTACTGTCATCATTTTCTCAGTTATAATTTTTGCAAAGGCTGTTTCATGATAATTTTTAGTCTCTTTTCTTCTCCTATGGTTAATCTTTTCTAGTTATTTCATGAGATCCCTAGTGAGGCTATCTTAAGATAATTTCATTTCTTTTGGAAAAACAATTAATTAAAAAATTTCAGAAAGTTACTCCATGAACTCAGCGAAACAAAGAGGATCAGCGAGACTAAGGATAGAGACATCAGAAAGAAACCTTGGATCTGAGGCTTGTTTATGAGGCCTTCTTATTTCAGCTCAAAGTGTTCAGCATGCCAAAGTACCAAACTTTCAGAGTATCATTTTCCCAGCCCCAACATCATCATAGTATATTCATTCACTTATAACCTTGCTGCATTCTTCACTCTGTCTCTGTCTTGTTCTCTTTCTCTCTTCCCCTCCCTTGGGGGAGTTTCTCTAAGCATTAGAGGAGTGAGGAACACTGGACTAGAAATATAAGACATTTAAAAGATTACTTAAAAAGGAAGCATTCCCTGAATATGGTTTTAAAATCCCGACCAGGCGCAGTGGCTCACGTTTGTAATCCCAGCACTTTGGGAGGCCAAGGTGGGTGGATCACCTGAGGTCAGGAGTTTAAGACCAGCCCAGCCAACATGGTGAAACCCCATCTCTACTAAAAACACAAAAGATTAGCGGGCATGGTGGCGCACGCCTGTAATCCCAGCTACTTGAGAGGCTGAGGCAGGAGAATCACTTGAACACAGTAGGCGGAGGTTGCAGTGAGCTGAGACTGAGCCATTGCACTCCAGCCTGGGCTACAGAGCAAGACTCAATTAAAAAAAAAAAAAAAGAAAAAACACAAGAAAATATTCTGGTAGTCTCTTCTTGTATTAGACACCTAACATTCTGACCAAATTCTGTTGGCAAGAAGATTTTTCAAAAATATTTGGCCATATGTCCATACTATATTGGGCAGTAAGGTACTATATTTGACAGTCCTATCAGAAATATGTAGACTAGGGGTTCACATAAAAAAGTGGAATTGTTATTAAGAGAATAAGAAATACTCAGTACAAAGCTAGTTCTAAACTGGTGAACAAACAAAGCTTAAGTCTCTTTATGATAGTTGATTTGGTAAATTTCTGCAACATTGTGTTGGTTTCAAGAATATCAAGAGGGAAATTCAAAAACAGACTTTACCACTCAACAAAAATTCCCATGTTTTTAATGTAAGACTGTTCAGCATCAGCTGTCAGTATTACATATCTTGTGCCTAATAATCATGACTAATAAGAGTGTCTAAAGTTGTATCTAAAAATGATCAGGGCTCTTGACCTATGAATAGATACATCAGTCAAGCCTAGGGGTTCCATTCCCTCTATCTCCTCCTCTGACACTCTAAAGTGTCATTTCTCACACTGGATAACTATAACAACATTTTATGTGAACTGTTTCATATTATGATCTATCTACACAACCTATGTTCCATATCTAATCAAGCATACATATTAATATTTCTTATTTTTTTCATAAAAAGAGGTAGTCACTAAGTTATATTTTTTCACTTTGGAAAAATCAAAGGCATTCAGCATTATTAAGATATGGGAGTTTATTGTAAGATAAAAGTGGAAATTAGGAAAGAGTGGTACATAATCTAAACATATTTGATGAACACAGAAAATAAGATGCACTGCAGCTTTGGTGACATATCATCATGTTGTCTCCTCAGAAATAACACTTTTGCCATTTTTCACTATTTTGACCGTCATATTTGATAATAATCTTTGGATCAGGTAGTCATTCTCTTCTTGACGATAATATTCATGAGGACAAGGATTCAGTCTTGTACAGCACTCTATATCTAATAGCTAGATAGTCACATGCCCAGTTTTACACTAGAAAAGAGGGATTATAGACAGATATAGAGGAAAATAAATAAGTAGATTATTTTATATAGCTCAGCCTATTCATGAGAAAAAACAACCAGAGGAAAGGGTGGAAAGAAGAGCAACAATCAAATTTAAAACTGTTGATCATGCTTATCTGGTCCGTAGTAGATGGCAAATCCCCACACAATATCTGTATTACAGTGGACTTCACTGGGAGCTTTAAATGACAAAGGAGATTCAGCTAAATATATTAAAATTACTGGCTCTGAAAAGAGAATAGGGCAAATAAAAAAACTGGGTAAAATTTTGGGTAAATTATTAGGTAAATTTTTACCCAAATAAGTTGTGATTCTTTTATAAACCAAAAGACGTTCTGGAATATGCAGGCTTTCACCTCACTGAGTGATGGTTAATAAATTTGAAAAGACATCAAGTTATATTTTAAGCTAATATATTTTTGAAAGGAGTAAAGAGGCAAGAAAAACAAATAACAGAAGCAGGAAATTTAGCAGATTAATGTTATCAGAGAAAAGATGGAAAACATTGTTGCCAAACATTGCTCATGAATTTAAAAAAAATAATTTAGAGTATCACATCTAGTGTTTCTTTTTCCTAGGACTGCAGTAACAAATTACCACAGACCTAGTGGCTTAAAACAATAGGAATGTATTCACCCACACTTATGGAGGACAGAAGTCTGAAATCAAGATAGTAGCAGAGCTACATTCTCCTTGAAGGCTGCAAAATTCCTCTTTGCCTTTTTATACCTTCTAGTGGCTCCCAACTATCCTGAGTTGTAGTTGCATCACTCCATTATCCGCCTCATCTGCCCACTTCTGACAAGGACACCTGTCAGCCTCATGATGCTCATGCTAAACTGACCTGATACCATCTTAATGACATCTGCAAAGACCTTATTTCTGAATAATGTCGCATTCTGAAGTTCTAGGTAGGCATGAATTTGGGGAGCAGGAAGGTGTGGGGGGATATTGAACACACTACATCTAGTACACAATTGTTCATCAAATTACCACAGCCAAGGGAAAATGAGACAAGAGGAGATGAAATATGGATTGTCAGAATTTGTTTTTAAATCCCAGAAAGTAAGGCTTTTTGCAAGAAGCATAAATAAGCATAACAGACACTGCTGGGAAACATAGAAATGGATGTAAAATAACAAATTATACCAATAAAATAACAAAGAACACTAAAAATTACTGAAGTTTTAAAAACTAACAGAGCAAAATGTGATAGAAAGAGTTAACTGGGAGATCCAATGTGTACACATATCAATCAGTCACCCCTTAGATACAGCTAGTATAACAGAAAAAGACAGTCAAAGATAAAATTTCAGGCAGATTCTTAAAATAAAATATTTAAAACTTGAAATTATCAGTACTCAGAAATTCAGAGAGGAAAAAACCTGTATGTAAGATAACCAATATAAAGAGCTATCCTAACATAAAATCTGACTTAAAAAAAGAAAAGTACAAGTCACCTAAAAGGGAAAAACACAATACCAGTTTCATACTTTTTTACAGGTACATTAGACTCTAGGAGGCAGTAGTACTGAGTGAAAATATGTATGACTAGAATTCTTCCATACTGCCAGATATTTCTGACATAAAAGAACTTTGAAAATTTGTTTGCTATGAGTCCTGAGTCTTTTTTTGAGTCTTTTTTTTTTTTTTTAAGAAACTACAATTAGGTCAACTCTTGTTAACTAGGAGGTAAGTAGAGAAACTTACAGAATGAAGGGGAATGAAGAAAGTGGACCACTCAGTCTGAGGAAGAGTAGTTATCAGGTAGTAAGAGTACTCAAGTGTTTTTGTGGAGAGACTCAGGGGAAGAGGAACTAGAGCCTCTAACAATGTGCAGTACTAACTTGGCCAAACATCTGTGTGAGCTACCTTGAAAGCCACCTTGAAAGGAGATCCTCCAGCCCCAGTAAAGCCTTCAAAACACTCAGCCCTGGCTGGCTTGTAAGCACAATCTCAAAAAACCCTAGCCAGAAATATCCATTCAAGCTTGTCATGAATTCCTGACATACAGTAACTGTTGGTGTTGTGGGTCTCAGACTAAAACACTTACAGTAGTTCTGGTTTGGAAATAGAACGTCAATGTTGTTTATTAACATGTAAACATTATATAATTATACAGATAATATTAGTAAATAGTGAGTAGACATAAAATTCCAGCTATGTGTTAGATATTTCTCTATTAAGGAGAAAGACTTATTCTTCTGGGGAAGGAGCAAGAACCCCATGGTCATCAATGACTCAGTCAAAGATCGACTGTTTCTTAGACATAGGTAGAAGTAAAAGGTATCTTTCTTTGAGAGAGGAGCAAGAAGCATTTGTGGACACAGTGTCTGGTAGTGATATGCATGAGAGGTGTGCTAACACTGGAAGTGAAAAAGGATCTAATCATTTTCCCAGGACTTTTTAAAGATGTAAGTCACATTTTTTGCTTACATGTGGGAGGATTCACTGAGAACGCCTCATCCCTGAGGCCTAGGCACAAAGTGGTATCTAAGACTGAAACAGGACTAAGAGACTGAACTCTTCCTCCACTCAGTGTTACAAATAATGAGGGACTCTGACATATCTGAGAAATAATAATAATACAATTATTATTATTTACAAAACAATAACAATTACACAGTCTTTCCAGAATTTTTCTACACAGTAAAACAGGCCACCAAAAAAACCTATATAAATAAAAAACATTGCAAATGACATACATTAGCATTTGCTGATCCAATTGCAGAAACCTGGCCTGTAAAGTTTCAGCAATGAATGAGCAATTGAAAGTTGAAATTCAAATTACAATACCATTTATTTTATCACCCCCTAACATTAAATATTTAAGTAGAAATCTAACAAAATCTGTACAAGGTCTATATAAGGAAAACTACAGACTTTGATGAAAGAAGTAAAGAAGACTGAATAACTGAAGAGGTACTCCATGTTCATAGATATAAAGGCTAAACATTAAGAAGTCAACTCTTCTAACTTGTTCTAGATGTTAAATGCAATACCAACTGACATCTCAGCAAGTTATTTTGCAGATATTCATAACTGATTCTAAAGTTTATACGAAAAGACGAAAGTCACAGATTAGTCAAAACAAAACTGAGGACAAACTCAGAGGATTTACATCACTTAACTTCAAGATATATTATAAAATTGTAGACTTCAGTAATCAAGCTAGTATATTGATGAAAAAGTAGACAAATTGACCAAGTGAACACAATAGATAACTCAGAAAGAGCCTCACGCAAATATAGTTAACTAATACATGATGAGGAGGGAGCAAAGGCATTTCAACAGAGAATTCATAATCTGTCTAGCAAATGCTTCTGGAACAATTGGATATCCATATGCAAAAAGAAAAAATATTCAAACACAGACCTTACACCTCTGACAAAAATTAACTCAAAATTACCTAAACACAAAGTGCAAAACTATAAAATATCTTCAGATCTTTAAAAAAGAGCATACCTAAGTGATCTTGGGTTTGGCAATGAGTTTTTAGATTTCACATTAAAGATAAGATTAATAAAAGGAGAAAATGGAAATTTAGACTTTATAAAATCACAAGTTTCTATGCAAAACATTGTTAAAAGAATAAGGAAGGAAGTCATGGACTTGGAGAACAATGTTTACAAAAATATATTTGATAAATAATTTGTATCTAAAATATAAAAAGAACCTAATAATAGGAAAGCAAACAACATAATTTTTTAAATGGGCAAAATACCTAAACAAACACCTCGTCAAACAGGATAAACAGTGGTGAACAAGCATATGAGAATATGCTGTACTACATTTGTCATTGGCAATTGCAAATTAAAACAATAATGCACACCTATTAGAATGGTTAAAATCCAAAAAAATGCTGACAATACCAAATGCTGATGAGCATGAGGAGAAACATGAATTTATTGCTAATGGAAGAGAAAATGGTACAGCCACTTTGGAAGACAGTTTACCAATTTACTACAAATGTACCATACCAATGCAAGATGGTAATAATAAAAGAAACTATATGTGCAAGGGATAAGGAGTGAGTATATGAAAGTCCATACTATCTGTTCAATTTTTATGTAAAACATCTCTCATAAAAATTAAAACCATGAATTTAAAAAAGTAAAAAATTAACTTTGAAAATAATACATTAAATGGTATAATTAAAAATAATTTTAAGTTATCTTTTATGACAAAAGGTGAAAGAGATAAACTATGAATTATATATATCAAGAAATGAAGGAAGTGCAAATGTACAAAATAAGTAATGATATGACGTAAATGATCATACAGATGTTTTGTGGAAGATTTCATAAGAACTATGAGTATCCCCTATATTCAGCTCTACTAAAGTGTTTGAAAACTTGAATGGACAAATTATTTGGAAAAAAAAAAGTAAACTATGTTTAAACACAAAATACACAGAAATCTATGAAGAAAAAGCCATAAAATGAATGAAGAAACATTTAAAAGAATTATCTCCACCCACCGGGAGCGGTGTCTCACGCCTATAATCCCAGCACGTTCGGAGGCTGAGGCGGGCGGATCACGAGGTCAGGAGATCGAGACCATCCTGGCTAACACGGTGAAACCCCATCTCTACTAAAAATACAAAAAATTAGCCGGGCGTGGTGGCGGGCGCCTGTAGTCCCAGCTACTCGGAAGGCTGAGGCAGGAGAATGGCGCGAACCCGGGAGGCGGAGCTTGCAGTGAGCCGAGATCCCGCCATTGCACTTCTGTCTGGGCGACAGAGCGAGACTCCATCTCAAAAAAAAAAAAAAAGAAAAAGAAAAAGAAAAAATTAAAATAAATTAAAAAAATAAAAATCTCCAACAAAATATTCATCTCATATAAATTCAAAGTTATGCCATCATATATTTTAGGAAGAGGTAAATCCAGTGCTATTCAAATAACAGCAGCAGAGAGAAAAGAAGGATGAATTCCAATTCAATCCACTAAGCAAGCAGAACCCTCAACTTTTTAAATCTCTTTCTCTCACAAACACAAATATGAAAAAATAGAATTTGTAGGGAAATATCAGTTATGATAAAAGATGCAAATTCCTAAATCAAATGTTCACAGGCATAATCCAACAGTATATTCAAATATATTTTCATGTATGTAAGTATGTGTGTGAGTGTGTGTGTGTGTGTGTCTATTATCAATATATTTATCTTTTAATGAACTTATTTACTTACCCGTCTACCCATATCTTTATCCGTCTAGATCTGCTCAAAAGCCAGTATTGTGCTTAATTGTAGCACATATGGTACATCAAATTAATATTAGGAAGAAAAAAATCTGTATCATTTTACAATTATCTAATATTATTTGAGGAAGTAGCTGGTATAATCAAAGAGAAAAACAGATTTCTGCTAATTAGACAGGAGAAAGTAAATATTACCAATGTTTCACATACTTTTGGGTGGGACACCACATCAATATCCTTCCAAAATAAAGAATCAGATAAAGAATAAAATGGCAAAAAGCATCCCATTTATTATTGGAAGGAATATATAACACTAGCACTAAATACAAGAAATATTCAATATATCTTTATAAAGAAATGTTTAAAATAGTACTGAAAATATACTTAAATAAATAGAAAATAGAGCATGACACCTACCTCATGGTTTATTCAAAAATTAATTTCTCATTGATTTAAAATTCAAATTTAAAATAGAATCCTAAAAAAATGCAAAAGAAAACTTTGTGGGTATCATTTATAATGTCTTTATGAGGAATGACATTCTAAACATAAATAAATAAATAAATAAACAGGAAGCCTTAAAATAAATTTATGACTTAAAAGCCAACAAGATAAAATTAAATAATAAATGACAAAGTTGGAAAAATATTTGCATACCATATTTTAGACAAAGATATAATTTATGTCAATAATCTTCAGATCAAGCAGAAACATTAAAAAAAAAAACCAGTATATCATTAAACCTACAATAAGATGTCATTTTCTGCCAATCAGATTGAAAAAGTTTTAAACATTTTGATAAGTCATTATTCATGGAGGTTAATGAATATAAGGCCTCAGATAATAGACTAGCCACTCTCTGA
The DNA here is from genome assembly GCF_028885625.2 of Pongo pygmaeus. Lineage (NCBI taxonomy): Eukaryota > Metazoa > Chordata > Mammalia > Primates > Hominidae > Pongo > Pongo pygmaeus. The sequence goes on from NC_072384.2 coordinate 92,898,593, forward strand.
AACATTATCAGTTGCTTTGTTAGAGAGAAAAGAGATCTCTAGAGTGGTTCACCTTTGTAAGCTCCAATCACCTTAACTTAGTGATGAGAAATAATATACTGCCCTGTCTAGTCACAGAAGGTCCAAGAAATTAAATCCTATGAGTTGTTCAGAAAAGGGCGAGGTGAAAACACAGACTGTTTCTCCTCCACTGTCACCCCACAATCAACATAAAAGACTTCTGTCACCAAATGTGTGTGATTTTTTTCTCCACACACAAAGCAAGCATTGAATTCTGCAGCTGGGGGTCCTCTACCTCAATTCCAGCACTATCTAACTGGAGATAGCATCAGAACTCACAGGTTGAAGGCTCACTCCTGCAAGACTCCCCCACCACCCCCGCCTTTCAATGCCAATTGAAAGCCCGGGGTTGTTTCATCTGTGGTTTTGACTAGCTATAAATTGGGATTCCTGTCATGCCCTCCTTGGGTTCAATTAATTTGCTAGAGTGGCTCGCAGAACTCAGGGAGACACTTAAGTTAGTAAATTATTTATTTTAGTAAATAGTTTATTGTCTCTAGTTTATTTAGAAAGAAAATGGTCTATTATAAAGGACAGTACAAAGAATACAGAGGAAGAGATGAATAGTGCAAGGTACAGGGGAAGAGGCTTGGGAGCTCTCATAACCTTCCCAGGTGTGCCAGCCCCGGGAACCTCCATGTGTTCCACTATCTGGAAGATCTCTAAACCCAATCCTTTGGGGTTTTATGAGGCTTCATTATGTAGGCGTGACTGAGTAAACCATTGGCCATTGGTTATCAACGTAACTTCAGTCCCTCTCCCCTCCCATCCACGTTGGTGGCTGGGCTGAAAGTCTCAAACCTCTAATCCTACTTTGGTCTTTCCAGTGACCAGTTCTCAAACCTCTAATCCTGCTTTAGTCTTTCCAGTAACCAGCCACCCCTACCATCCTGAAGCTATCTAGGGGTCATCAACCATTAATCACTGTGGAGATTCCAAGGATTTTAAGAACTGTATGCCAGAAAACGGGAAAGGACAAGACCAAATATGTATTTCCCAGTATCACAGGAGTAAATCACGGAAACATGTGGAAAACAGCACCAATAATTACCACATACTGTCTTTAGTCATTAAATATTCAATAAACATTCTTTCTTCCACATAAGATACCCTCCAACACCTCCTCAAACACAGTTTTTTAAACTTCCTTTAGACACAATATTAAAGTGGTGAAATAAAATTTTTACTTAAGTACTGTATGAATCTAACAAATAGAGCAGATATGTAGAAAGCAAACAGGTTCAGTAGCCTCTATAAGATGTAAATGGTTAATAACCCCAATCAAGAGTTTTAATGTTTAGAGTGCAGCTTTTGAGGATTGCATATTTGTGAGATATAGCATTTGATTCACTCTAATATGCACATGTTCATATTGCTGGCCAATTATTCTTCGAGATAAAAAAAAACTTGCCGTTAACGAACATATTAAAAATATTAATACAATATTTCTGTGTAATTAATTAAGTAAATTATTTAATGTCAGGCAGATTAATACTTTTTCAAACCATGTCTGAGATCTTTATGTTATTTCTTTGATGAAATAGTTAACATTTTAGAAACATCTTTACCTAACTGGGAAAGAACAACCCCAATAGTGTACATCCATGACAAAGGATCTAAAAGCGAAAAAAAATCCAGAGAGAAATTTTGCATTTAACTGATTGTTCAGCTGTTATTTTTAGGTCATTATAAATGTCTTCTTAGTGTTGCAAACTTTCACAATGAAATTTCAGTTATTTTCTGTATTTGAAAAGTTATTTATATCCTCTGTGATATCATGCATATAAAAAAGTCATTGTTGACATACATATATAAAATGTGTTATATGTAACATTACATAATATATGTACGTATAATATATAATGTATGTCATATACATTTATAATATATAATATTTATATATAATATACAATGTTTATGTTTTATATATAAATATTGTATATATAATGTTTTATATATATTATATGTTATATGTAATTTACATATTATATGTTATATATAATTTACATAATATATGTCATATATAATTTACATATTATATATGTCATATATAATACATGTATTTATACGTCATATATAATACATGTATTATATATGTCATATATAATACATGTATTATATGTATAACATATAATACATGTATATGTATAACATATACATGTATTACATGTATTATATGTAATATACGTTATATGTCATATATAATACATATATTATATATGTCATATATAATACATGTATTATATATGTCATATATAATACATGTATTATATATGTCATATATAATACATATATTATGTTATATAATACATGTATTATATATGTTATATATAATACATATATATGTTACATATAATATATGTAATATATGTTATATATAATACATATATATGTTACATATAATATATGTAATATATGTTATATATAATACATATATTATATATGTTACATATAATATATGTAATATATGTTATATATAATATATATATTTTATATGTTATATAATGTTTTATATATAAATATCATAAATATAAAATATATGTGATGTTTATATATGTGTGTGTGCATGTGTAGACATACACATGCACACATATTTGTTGGTCATTAACATTTAGCAATGCTGCATTTTTCACTCAGTAGTACTCTAAAATTAAACATACCACTATTATGTTGTTTATACCTTGTTTTTTGTACACTAATTTCTTCTACAAGTGAATTTAAAACACGGCTGATATATAAGTATAAAAATAAGCTTTTCAGGTGTTGTATTTTAAATTGTTTCTGCTCACAAGTTTTAAGACTACACATACTTCACCATTAATGTAAACATTCTGTCACTAAGTCATGAGCTGATTTGTTTTGTCTCTCTATTCACATTCAAATGAAATGTGTTTTGAAGGATGGAATCTAACATAATGAAACTATCCAAGGTAAAATTACTGAAGTAGCAAAAAAAAAAATGCATAGAATATACCAAATAGCTCAAAGTTCTAGAATGTGAAATTAATGCTGACGATATACTGTGCAATGTGCTTATAGAATCTTTATTATTGTTATCTGTATTCTAGAGGTTCTCTTGGGATTATCTTTTCTTGCTCATGGAATTTTGTTGACACATTAGATGTCAGCTTCTAAAAAATTTATGGATGGAACAGAAGGGAGTTTCTTCTTAAAGTTTTATATGCCCAAATTTTCTTCTCCTGATGTGGCATCTGGGATTATCCTTGGATCACACACCAGGATTTTTGCGAGAATACATTTAAAGAGAAAATGAAGAAAGGACGGGAAATAAGAAAGTTTGACATGGTTGGCAAATCTTTAAGTTTTTTAAAATTAACAATGGTTTTATTAGAGAAGTCTAAGTAATTTTATGATTTTAGCATAAGCACATATTGATATTTTACATATTTAATTTGATACATTTAATTTTACATAATTAACATACATATTGGGGTATTTTGTATTTCTCAATTCAACTATGACCATGATAATGCTTTGCATATAGTGATTTAAAGCTAATTCAATGTATTTGAGCCACAGTATTGGGGAGAACATTTCTTATGCTCACCATATGTCAATGATTCAGCCTACCCAGGGGACAGAAATAGTCCAACTGTCTCCCTATTCTCACTCTTCTCTGTCTTCACCCTCCCCCTTTTTTGTTTAAATCTCTCACTTGTGAGTCATGATTAAGTTAGTAGAACCAAGTTCAAAATTCACCATGCCACATTTCACTAGATGGCAGGGTCATTGTATGCACTGTTGATGTTTTTGACATTTTCTGTTTTACAACTAGATGATGAGGTCCTTAAATGCTTGTGCACAGGCCTGGGTCAGCATGATGAACATAATGTATACGTACAGACACAGTATTTCTGATAGGGGAAAGGATCATTAATGGAGAGTAGAAAGCCCTGTTTAGAATTTCAGAGAGAAATTTTTTAAGTGTGGGAAAAATTCACCGTATGTATTAAATATTTTACTCACTAACTATGTAAATGAAAGAATAACTTCTTCAAATTATCCAGGAATAAATTATCTTTACATTAGCAAGAATCGCTAGTAGGGAAAAATAGATTCCACATTAGTTCAACAGAGGCCTACATGAAACTTAATAGCTCTGCAATGAAAATGTGTCTAGTGTTTCTGCCTATCAACTGACATTGTAGCTTAATTTAAAAGTCAGTAAGAAATGAAAAGGAAAATATAATACCTTTTCAAGGAGAATGCTGCGTTTGCTCAAGAATAAGTTATTGTACCCGCATTGTTGACACAGTCACTGCACAAGTCTATGGGCTTATTTAAAACATTCTTTAGAAAGGGGGCATATGATGCTCTGAATCATCAGAAACTAGTACCACATTTAAATCTTTAATTTACCTAATTTACCATGAGTTAATTTTTGTATATATGAATAGTCAGGATCTAGTTTGATTCTTTTACTTATGACTAGTTAGTTACCTGAGCACCGTTTGTTGAATAGGGAGGGCTTTCCTCATTGCTTGCTTTAGTCAGCCTTGTCAAAGGTCAGAGAGCTGTAGGTGTGCAGCTTTATTTCTGAGTTTTTTATTCTTTTCCATTGGTCTACGTGTCTGTTTTATACCAGTATCATGCTGTTTTGGTTACTCTACCTTATAGTATAGTTTGAAGTTGGATAGTGTGATGCTTCCAGTTTTGTTGTTTTTGCGTAGGATTGCTTTGGCTATTTGGGCTCTTTTTTGGTTTTATATGAATTTTAGAATAGATTTTTCTAATTTGGCTAAGAATGGCATTGGTAGTTTGATAGGAATAAAGTAGAATCTGTAAATTGCTTTGGGCCATATAGCTATTTTAATGATATTGATTCTTCCAATCCATGAGCATGGAATGTCTTTTCATTTATTTGTGTTTTCTCTGATTTATTTCAGTGTATATCCTCAGGATAGTTAAGGCTTCTGTTGAATTGTACCCTTTATTAGTATGTAATGCTCTTCATTGTCCTTCTTAATTTTTATTGCTTTATAGTTTGTTTTATCTGATGTAAGAATAGTAATTGTTGTTCTTTTTTCTGTTTGCATGGTAGATATTTCTTCATCATTTTACTTTGAGCCTGTGGGTGTTGTTACATGTGAGATGGGTCTTGAAGACAACAGATGGTTGGGTCTTGTCTTTAGATCCAGGCTTCCACTCTATGTCTTTTAAGTAGCAGGTTTAGCCCATTTGCATTCAAAGTTACTATTGATATGTGTGATTTTCATCCTGTCATCAGGTTGTTAGCTGGCTATTATGTAGGCTTGATTGAATAGTTGCTTTAAGTGCCTGTGGGCTGTGTACATAAGTATGTTTTTGTGGCAACAGGTGTCATTCTTTTGACCCTGTATTTAGCACTTCTTTAAAGGCCTCTTATAAAGGTGATTTTTAAAGCCATTTGACAATTTTGTGAGGGTTAGTTGGATTACAATTAGTAACAATAATCATTAAATGTACTTTCCCAGACACAGATATATGAAATATTACAATGCTCTGTAGGCAAATGGAAAAGTGAGGATACTTCACATTGTGGAATATGCATGCAGGGCCCCCTGTGACTTGTGACATGTGATGAGTGGTCACCTAAAGCAAATGAGGGCACTGGTGGCAGATCATATATAAAATATTAGTACAACTCAATCTTTGGTTAATTTTCAGCGATATTTACATAAATAGGAGTTCTAATATTTTTCCCAGAACTCAAAGAATTATTTCATGCATACACAGAAGTCCATGAAGCTGAGGGCTGCTGCAGGTACAGCCCAGTTCAGGACAGCAGTATAAAGTAGATCTTATATAGGTGATTTACAGACCTCTTATACAGGTGTATTACCACAGCTTTTACCTGTCTGAGAAGGATTTTATTTCTCCTTCACTTATAAAGCTCAAACTATAAGAATCCTACCAAAAAAAAAAAAAGCTAGAAAGTATCATTATTGACACCATCAGCATAGCAAAGAATTTATGGCCAAGTCCTAAGCAAAAACTGAGTACTAATTAAACAAGAGCTTCTCCACAGCAATAGAAACCATCAACAGAGTAAACAGACAACCTATAGAATGGGAAAAATTATTTACAAACTATGCATCTGACAGAGGTCTAATACCCAGAATCTACAAGGAACTTGAACAACAGGCAAAAAAGAAAAACAAAAACAAAACCCATTAATAAGTGGGCAAAAGACATGAACAGACACTTTGAAAAGACGACACACAAGCAGCCAACAAAGATATGAAAAAAAAATGCTCATCATCATTAATCATCAGATAAATGCAAATCAAAACTACAATGAGTTATCTCACACCAATCAGAGTGGCAATAATTAAAAAGAAAAAAAAAAATAACAGACGCTAGTGAGGCTGCAGAGAAATAGGAATGTTTATACACTAGTGGTGGGAATGTCTATTAGTTCAGCCACTACAGGAACAGATTGGAGATTTCTAAAAGAACTTAACACAGAGCTACCATTTGACCCAGTAGTCACATTACTGGGTATATATCCAAAGAAATACAGATTGTTATACCAAAATGACACCTACACTCATATGCTCATCACAACACTATTCACAATAGCAAAAACATGGAATCCACCTGGGTACCAGTCAATAGTTATGAATTGGATTTAAAAAAATGTGGTAAATGTACACCATGGAATACTACGCAGCCATAGAAAAGCATAAAATCATGTCCTTTGCAGTCAAATGGGTGGAGCTGGAGGCCTTAATCTTAAGCAAATTGTTTCAGAAACAAAAAAATCAAATCCTGTGTGTTTTTATTTAAAAGTGGGAACTAAACATTGAGCACACATGGACATAAACTTGGGAACAATAGACACTGTGCACAACTAGTAGGGGAAGGAGGAAAATGTGAGTTGAAAAACTTCCTATTGGGTACTATGCTTACTAACTGGTTCCAATATAACCATGTGAGAAATCTATGCCTATACTCCCTGTATCTAAAATAAATCTGAAATTTGAAAAAAAAATTATAATAAACTCAATTAAATGAAAGAAATTAGTCCTAATTTTGAGACTTCTTCTATAAGAGACAGATAATTTAGAAAAAAGTGTACTGTGTGTGATCTATAAAATTTCAGAAAAAGATTGATAACCTAAAGCAAATATTAAAAATGAGAGACAAAGACAAAAAAAGAAGTGAATTGAAAAGCAGAGAAAATTTAAAGGAAAAGTTGTAGGACGACTGAAATGAATGACTGATATCAACGCCTACAAGAATATTGACACTGGAGAAGAATTTACCAGTGATATAAACAACTATTTTCCAAACCTATTTCTAAATGAAGAATGACAAAATAATGAAAGGCGAAGAGATTTTACACATTATCTGGGCTCCCAGCTCACATTCAGAGTGAGATGAAAGAAGGCAATAACTAGTAAGGATGGAAGAAAATGTTCTTGGGAGTAATAAAGACATTCTAAATGTATAGATATTAGAGATAAAATAATTTTTTATAAAACGTCCATTTTTATGGTGTATATGTGCCACATTTTCTTTATCCAGTCTATCATTGATGGGCATTTAGGTTGGTTCCAAGTCTTTGCTATTGTGAGTAGTGTAGCAATAAACATAGGGGTACATGTATCTTTATAGTAGAAGGATTTATAATCCTTCGGGTATATATCCAGTAATGGGATTGCTGGGTCAAATTGTATTTCTGGTTCTGGATCCTTGAGGAATTGTTACACTGTCTTCCACAATGGTTGAACTAATTTACACTCCCACCAACAGTGTAAAAGCGTTCCTATTTCTCGCCAGCATCTGTTGTTTCCTGACTTTTTAATAATTGCCATTCTGATTGGCATGAGATGGTATCTCATTGTGGTTTTGATTTACATATCTCTAATGACCAGTGATGTTGAGCTTTTTTTCATATGTTTGTTGGCCGCATAAATGTCTTCTTTTGAGAAGTGTCTGTTAATATCCTTTGCCCACTTTTTGATGGGGTTGTTTGTTTTTTTCTTGTAAATTTGTTTAAGTTCCTTTGCACTTTCTATTATATGTAGTTCTTTTAAAAAGCTGTTTTTTTTTTCTCAGTCATTGTCAGAACTTCCTTTTTGCTTTGAAGGGACAGTTTAGGCTTATATTTTTACTTTTATATATTCTAGATAGTAGTCTACTGATAACCACTAAATATTAGTAACTCGAAAATTTCAGAAAATTTGAAAAACTTCTTTATATAAAATGAAAATGAGGAGTATCCTTATGTTTAACCACTCTTTTAAGTATTTTTCTTCTTTGAAATATTCAGTATATCTTTACATGATACAAGTGTCATTGATAGTCCTTTATCATTGTTACATTTCTGTAAATATTTTACTATGTTTGAATATCTTGATTTTAACAAGTCAACCACATTGAGGACATTCTGAAGTTTTCTTTAGCTCCTTATTAGAATAGTCTCTGTGAAGAATGCTGTGCTTTCATTCAGACTAGAAGATAATTCATAATTGAAATGATCTTTACCATTTCAGAATAGTTTAAAAATTATAGGTGTAGCAGTTTAAATCATTAATGTACTTTGCTACTGTAATGTAGCTGTTGGAAAGCATGTACTAGGGTAAGGATAGATAGTAGATTAGTTGATTCATTTTTGTTTTCTGTAATCTTTTTTTTAAAAAAAGAATTTTTAAAGCCATTTGACCATTTTGTGAGAGTTAGTTGGATTACAATTAGTAAAAATAATTCTTAAATGTATTTCCCTAGGCACAGATATATGGGATATTACAATGCTCCATAGGCAAATGGAAAAGTGAGGATGCTTCACATTGTGGAACATGCATGCAGGGACCCCTGTGAATTGTGATATGTGATGATTGGCCACCTAAAGCAAATGAGGGCACTGGTGGTAGGTCATATATAAAATATTAGTAAGACTCAATTTTTGGTTAATTTTCTTACATAAGTAGGCGTTCTAATATGTTTTCCCAGAACTCAAGGAACTATTTCATGCATACACAGAAGTCCATGAGACTGAGGGCTGCTGCAGGTACAGCCCAGTTTAGGACAGCTGTATAAAGTAGAGGTTCCAATCTCCACATACAATTGCTTAGACTCTAATCCTGGCTCAACAAATATTGACTGTACCTTTATTTCCTCAATTTAAAATGTGTCTATTTGGTAAAACCTAACATACTCATTAAATTTGTAAGAAGTATTACCTCCTTTCACGGAAGAGGAAACACAGGCCCCAAGATGCTACATAATTGCACAAGATCACACAGCTAGCAAGCATCAGGCATGGAATTTGAGTCAAATCAATGTGGTTTCACAAAGTTGCCTCTCAAAATTCAGATCATACAAATATTTATCTCACAGGTATATTGTGAGAATCCAATGACACGTGAAGCATTTAGAACAGAGTTTGGCTCACACTCAGCACTCATTGCACGTTAGTTATTATAACAGACATCTTATTACCATGTGGTTGTGACTACCTGTGGTGCAGGAGATGAGAAGTAAGAAGTGGAACAAGAGACTGAGGAAAAACTTGAAAGTACACAAAAGGTATTAGCTATCTTATTTCTAAGCACTCTTGGGGTCTGGCTGCTTCCCTGCCTTTTCTGTGGTTTGTGTCTTCATTCTTAGTAAAGGCTATTCTTAGATTAGAAGCATGACAGTTTTAAATCTGTATCTCATTTGCCATTCTTTACATTTTCTATAATGACCCTCTGTTACTAATTTTATATGGTGAAATGCTTAAAGAGTGAAAGAGAAAAACAAGAGAAGTAAAAAGAAATGGAAGAATAGGAGGCTGGGCGCGGTGGCTCACGCCTGTAATCCCAGCACTTTGGGAGGCCAATGTGGGCGGATCACAAGGTCAGGAAATCGAGACCATCCTGGCTAACACGGTGAAACCCCGTCTTTACTAAAAATACAAAAAATTAGCTGGGGCGTGGTGGCAGACGCCTGTAGTTTCAGCTACTCGGGAGGCTGAGGCAGGAGAATGGCATGAACCCGGGAGGTGGGGCTTGCAGTGAGCTGAGATCGCGCCACTGCACTCCATCCTGGGCGACAGAGCATGGAGGTGGAGCTTGCAGTGAGCTGAGATCGCGCCACTGCACTCCAACCTGGGTGACAGACCGAGACTCCGTTTTGAAAAAGTAAAAAATAAAAATAAAAAAAATTAAAAAGGAGAAAAGGGAAGAAAGGAAGGAAGCAAGTTCAATTCACTTCTAATTACAATGTGAAATTTTGCAGGATGTAAACAAGCCATAATTATTTAGCATGAAAAGCATTAGGATATAAAATTTAAAAGGGCAATTTTTCTAATGCCACATATCGAGACATTTTTATTTACTCAAATATTTGGAAACATAGAAATATTATATGAAAGACTGCTGCCAAATACCAGCCAAAACATTTGGATCTTTCATTATGTGTGTATACATATGTGAGTATGTGTTTGGCAGTGTTTCACTTTTCAAAGGTTTTGACATTTTGTACCTACATTTTGAAAGATTAAAAGTAGGATCTTCATCCCATAATGGAAACAACCATAACTGTATCACATGGAAAATCCCCACGCAGCTCACCTACTTGCTCAGGACATCTGTCACTTCATAAATTAGATAAATCATTAGCATAAGCATTCCTGAAGGCAAATCAAAGCAGATTGTAAAAGATTGTTCTAGTTCATACTCCTTCACTTTACCTACAGACATTTGACTTAAGGTATCCATAGTAAAAACCAGTCTCACTATTCTCAAATACCAACACTTAGAAAAAAGACGGTTGGTAACAGGCAAAATAACTTGACATCAATTCCAATGTGAGTGATACTGGTTGGCTTTATACCAGTGGGAAACCCTTACATATTGGCATTTAATCTTTTTTTCCTAATGCTGAATATTTTCCAAATGGTTGAAAAGAAATATAATTTAAGGGGACAGTCTCTCAGAAAATGGCTAAGGAGAAACCACTGTTAATATATGTTCACTCTTCATTGGTGCAGAAAAATGACAATATTTGGATGAAGAATCAAGTTATAAGGAATTTTTCTGTTATTTCAAAATTAAATAATTCTTTGTTTGTTTGTTCTTGAGACGGAGTCTGGCTCTGTCACCCAGGCGGAAGTGCAGTGGCTGGATCTCTCAGCTCACTGCAACTTCTGCCTCCCAGGTTCAAGTGATTCTCCTGCCTCAGCCACCATACCTGGCTAATTTTTGTATTTTTAGTAGAGACGGGGTTTCACCACATTGGCCAGACTGGTCTCTAACTCCTGACCTCAAGTTGGCCACCTACCTTGGCCTCCCAAAGTGCTGTGAGCCACCAGGCCTGGCCTCAATGATTCATTAATTTTGATATTTCATGCAGTTTAGTCCCTGAAAATTTTTGTTATCTGATTATGAATATTTAGCATTAAAGAAAAATAGAAATATCTACCGTTAGATTTTGGGGGGAGGATAAAGTAAAATATGCATGAAACATCTAAACAATGCCTTGTACATAGTAGGCTCTTAATAAATTATATCAAGAGCATTAATAATACTATCCTCACTACTATTAATTTTATAGCACATCTAGCACTATCATTCATTTTCTAGCAACCTACACCAAAATCAAAAGTAATGACTTCTAATCATTCTAATTTGCATTATCTTACAACATCAGCAAACCAATATGGCATAACATGGTATGCCAACAACTAATTTTTTGAAACCAAACAACAGCTTTGGCAGTATAAAGCTACAGGGTGAGATAGAAAGAAAATTTTTGTGTGTGCGTCATCTGGATTTATATTTATATTGTCCCTTTTCAGATAGTGGTAGAATTTGATACATTGAAGATATTAAATATCATTTCTTAAAATATGGTGACAGATACATTCTGAACTCAGTTATAGGTATCTTTGCTACTTAAGTTACTTCATTACAGCAGTGACAGATTAGCTCATAAGGCAATTTATTGAAAACTTTAAACAGTCTTGCCCATCACATTTAATGATACCAAAAGAATCTGGTATGATTAGTAGTGATATAATGAATATCACATGAATTAATAATATTTGGCCACTTCTTGAAGTTTTAATGGCTCCATCTGTCTCTTAGTTCATTTGAAATAATTAATACTGTCTTGCTTTTCCTGTGACAGTAATTCACACACTCTAGCCTCCAATGGTTGTATGCATCCCTGAACATGGTACCAACTATATGAATTAAGAGAGGTTGTAGAGATTGAATCCTACATTTTTAACTACCATAGAAAGAGACAGTCCCACATATGCCAGGTAGATTCTTATTTACAAAATTCAGCTTCAGGGTGGCAGGAAGGCAGAGAGAAGGAAATAAATGCAGTACGTGTGACAATCATGTAACTATTACTTCAGCAAAGAAAACAAAGTCAAATAAATTCTTTTCATGTGTTATTTGCATTTCAAGTTCTCAAAATATTTTGCAGACTGGCAAATATTTACAGAATGCAATGGTTAGTCAATTGTCTACTATCTGACGTTTTCTTTTTTGTCTTTGTATTTTGTTTTACTTGTTTACGGTTACCTAAAGCACAACGCTTACTTGAAAACTTACTATAAATGTGAGTCCCAAACTAAAGAGAACATTCTAAGAAAATATTTTTAAAATATACATTAATAGAAAAACTGTTAGGAAAGTTAAAAGAAGAATTATAAAATCTGAAGCTCAACTTTGTTTCAATTGGCACTACAACAACTACACAGGATATTACAATATAAATTAGGAAAAATATTTAGAACCCAAGAGAAGTTATAACTGCATAACTGCACTGTACAGAGCCTTAGCAGCCTGTTCCAGATGTCAAAGCAGATATTGCAGAAAGTTGCTGACCTGATATCTGAAATACAGACTTTATTGATTGCAAAGAATGTGAGATGTCTGGCATGTTTGTTTTTCATATCAACGGATTCATACTAACAGAGCTGTCATTTTCAGAAAAACTTCTAATTGAGACACCATCAATAATTGACTTTTTAATGCACATTAAAATGTTTAATAAATATTAATTTAACATGACAAATTTTATAATTAGATCTTAAGTTGAAACAAAATAATATTTGAGGGCATATACAGATAGAGAATTTTGAATATTTATTACTGGTCAATCGTGCAGGTGAAAATATAACACACAGAGAATAATTTTTTCTTTCCTAATACCTTTAATGAAAAGGCAAATAATTTTGCTTGAAATATATATTTTTAAAATGCAGACATGTTCACAAACTGAATAAATAGAATCACGAAAAGATTATTAAAGTTTACTTGAATTATAAAATACTACATAATTGACTAATAAATCTTATGACTAGTTGAAAAATTTGGTAGGAGCACAATTAAAAGTATATGCAGTCAGCACTTCATATCTGCTCTTTGCACAACCATAGATTGAACAAACTATGGATTAAAATATTCAGAAAAAAACTGAAAGGTTGTGTCTGTACTGAGCAGGTACAGACTTTTTTCTTGTTATTCCCTAAATAATACGTTATAAGAACTATTTACATAGCATTTACATTGTGTTAAGTATTTCAGATAATCTAGAGACGATTTAAAGTATGTGGGGGCATATACCTCAGTTGTATGCAAATTTTATTTCAAGGACTTGAGCATTTGAGGATTTTGGTATCCAGGGGAGGGCTTACAACCAAGCCCCATGAACAACAAGAAAGGACTTTATAACTGATCAAATTTCAAATGTTAAAAAAAACTGGTTGCTAAATAACAATAATGGTCAGTACATACCAGACACACCACTTGTAAAGACTATAATGTAGAATTAACATTAATTTTATATTAGTGAATTATTTAATTTGTTCACAGGCATATGAAGTATTTATTGTGTGTAAAATTTATACACAGGCTATGGTAAGATTATAGGATCATCTCTTTCCTTAAAAAAACCCAGTTCTTGTCTTAGTTGTTTCTGAGTTTACATTTTTAAAAAGCAAACTGTTTAAATCAAATTGTCACCTTTGAAGACACACTGGCATGAATAATAACGCTATTGTTATTATTATTATTATTTTACTCTCTAAAATTATTTTAAAAGAAATTATTCTCAATTATTTTTCCATGTAATGAGGTATAATGAATTTGAGAGTAATTCGATTTGTACAGTGGTCATTGTTAAAGAAGAAGGAAGCAAACTGTAAGGAGGAATGTAAATTTTATAAATTACATGTGTCAAAAATTTGTCATACAATGTCCAAATGGCAAATAAAAAAGATTAGCGTGATTTTTTTTTCTTTTTTTTGAAATTTACAAAATCTATGAAAAGCATTCTAGAAAGTGGTCAGGTTTCAAGACATGAATAATTAATCTATGAAAAGCAGACATTTTTGAAGTCAGCAGGAAAAAGGATATGTAAGAAAATATATGCTAATAAAAATCTTTAAAAAATAAACCTATTTCTGGCAGTCCCTAGGGACTGTGGCCACAGGGGTGCTTGTGTCACTTTAACCTAGCTCCATGTGGCTCAGAACAAAGAGAGAGACTCCATCTGTTTGGGATAAGTTAAGGAAAGAGAACAAAAGTCACTGTCTGGTAATCCAAAGAATTCTTCCTACTCTTGTCCAAGGCCATCAAAGTAGCACATCTATGAATCTACAGGAACCACATTATTGTTGGGCTTGGGGTCCCCTCTGAAACAGTTACAGCTTAGGTGACAGTACCCAAGTTCTTTTGAATATCTGAAAAGCCTTCCCAAGAAGGACAGGTCCAAACAAACCTGACTGCAGAGATTACAAAATGATTAGACACAGACAGACATCAACAAGTGTCAAGACAATCCAAGAAAACATGAACAAAAATGGACAAATGGGATTATATCAAGTTGTTAAAGAGCTTCTACACAGGAAAGAAAACAATCAAATAAGTGAAGAGACAACCTAAAGAATGGGAGAAATTATTTGCAAACTACATATCTGACAAGAGGTTAATAACCAGAATATAAAGGTGCTCAAACAACTTTATAGGAAAAAATCTAATAATCCAAATTAAAAATGAACAAAAGATTTGAATAGACATTTCTCAAAGGAAAACATACACATGGTAAACAGACAAATGAAAAGGTGCCCAACATCATTTATCATCAGAGAAATGCAAATTAAAATATCAATGAGATATCATCTCACCAAAATTAAAATGGCTTATACCCAAAAGACAGACAATAGCAAATGCTGGTGAGGACGTGGAGAAAAGGATACCCTTGTTCCCTGTTGATGGAAATGTTACTTAGTACAATCACTGTGGAGAAGAGTGTGGAGGTTCCTCAAATACTAAAATAAAACTACCATATAATCCAGCAATCCTACTGCTAAGTTTACATCCAGAAGAAAGGAAATCAAATACTGCAGTTCAATATTTATTGCAGCTCTGTTCATGATAGCCAAGATTTGGATGCAACCTATATGTCCATCATTCTTAAACGTATTAGTCCGTTTCATGCTGCTGATAAAGACATACCCAAGACTGAGAAATTGACAAAAGAAAGAGGTTTAATGGACTCACACTTCCATGTGGCTGGGGAGGCCTCACAAGGTGAAAGGCATGTGTGACATGGTGGCAGACAAGAGAAAAGAGCTTGTGCAGGGAAACTCCCTTTTATAAAGCCATGAGATCTCCTGAGACTTATTCACTATCACGAGAACAGCACAGGAAAGATCTGCCTCCATGATTCAATTGCCTCTGACCAGGTCCCTCCCACAACACATGGGAATTCAGGATGAGATTTGAGTGGACACACAGCCAAACCATACCATTAAATGTGTTCTTTATGTGTTACGTGTACACAATGGAGTACTATTCAGCCATAAAAAAGAATAAGATTTTGTCATTTGCAACAACATGGATGGAACTGGAGGTCATCATGTAAAGTGAAATAAGCCAGGCACACAAAGACTAACATCACATATTCTCACTTATTTGTGGGATTTAAAAATCAAAACAATTGAACTCATAGGGATAGAGAGTAGAAGTATGGTTATCACAGGCTGGGAAGGGTAGTTGGGAATGAAGGGGAAATAGCGATGGTTCACTGGTACAAAAGATAGTTAAAATTAATGAATAAGGCCTAGTATTTGACAACACAACAAAGTAACTGTAGTCAATAACAATTTAATTGTGCATTGGAAAATAAGTGAATCAGCAAAATTGGATTATTTATAACACAAAAAATAAATGCTTGAGGGGATAGATATATCATTTTCCATGCTGAGATTACTATGCCTTGCATGCTTGCATCAAAACGTCTCAAGTACCCCATAAATATAAATACCTACTATGTACCCACAACATTAAAAAATAAAAAAATTATAAAATCAACCTATTTCTACTGTAGAAATAGGTTTTTATTGTTATAAGATTTTTGAAGTGATAATTCCTGCTACTATGATTAATTTATGGATACAGTTTATATAATTTTTTATTCCTTAATCTTTGTTTTTATACAAAAGAAAATTCAGACACAATAGTTGTATTGATTATGTAACTGACCTACTAGTTGATTCTCATACCTTTTTGGTATTTTTTCTACATGACTTTTCTTTTTTAACAATTTTAAGTCTGAAATTCTAGGACCTCATTTTATTTTTTATACAACAAATGGTCTTTTAAATATATTTTTGACATTGCCAACTTTCTTAGTGTTATAAAGTTTCGGTGCCGCAAAAGGAATAGCACTCAAATATGAAATTTTCTTTTTAATTCTTAGCAAGGCAAGTTACTTCTATAGAAGGGTGCACCCTTACAGATGGAGCAATGGTGAGTGCACACCTGGACAAGGGAGGGGAAGGGGTTCTTATCCCTGATACACATGGCCTCTGCTACTGTGTAGTTCCCCTATTGGGTAGGGTTAGACCGCACAGGCTAAACTAATTCCGATTGCCTAATTTAAAGAGAATGAAAGGATAAGTGCTTTGGCAGGAGTCAGGGAAGAGCAGGTAGCAGGTAATGGGAATGAGTTAGGGTGGAGCAGGTGATTGGAATAAGTCGGGTGGATTAGGTAATCGGAATGAGTCAGGGTGGAGTAGGTAATCAAAAAAGGTTGCTTTATGAGGAAGTTAAGTTTAAAAGTAGAAGGCAAATAATTGAACATACTGACATATTAAGTCTTTGAAAAAAAATTTAGAACTCATATCTAACATTAGGAATTAATAATTATATTATGAAGTGATAAACTAAAGTAATAAAATTGTTAGAGAACAATGAAAGAGAAAGGAGCACATGAAAATGAATATTGCTAGATTTGCAATGTATTAAAACATTTACTCGCACTAACGTTTTCTTTGGAATCTATTAGTGTCAGGCCTCTGAGCTCAGGCTAAGCCATCATATCCCCTGAGACCTGCATGTATACATCCAGATGGCCTGAAACAACTGAAGAGCCACAAAAGAACTGAAAATAGCCTTAACGGATGACATTCCACAACTGTGATTTGTTCCTGCCCCACCCTAACTGATACGATACAGTCCCCCCTGCCCTTAAGAAGGTACTTTGTATGCCTATCCCAAACCTATAAGAACTAATGATAATTCCACCACCCTTTGCTGACTCTTTTCAGACTCAGCCCACCTGCACCTAGGTGAAATAAACAGCCTTGTTGCTCACACAAAGCCTGTTTGGTGGTTTCTTCACAGGCACGCACATGACAATTAGACTTTGTGCTCTACTAAATGAGGGAGTAAATCAAGAAAGAAGACATGGATCACTGGACTCAACATAAGAAAGGGTTGAAGGAAAACCCCATAATGATGGTGAAAGGTAACAGCTTTGCAGAAATAAAGTCCAAGTTTGTGATTCAGAGACTAGAGCCTGTCAGAAAGAGGATGACCAGATTGGAGCCTTTCAGAAAGCTCCAGCAAAGATTGTTTTCAGGAAAGTAAAATTGAGGGTGTTGGGAGAAGAGAGGAGAAATTGTTATACTGTTTTGGGTTGAGTTAATAAGAATGCAACCACTGTATCATTAATTTCAATAAAATAAAGAGTAGTGTTTGAAATAAAAAGAAAGTATTCGCACTATAATTCTGTAGTTCTCAACAATTTGCAGACATCAGAGTCTCCTAGAGGGCTTATAAAAACACAGATTGTTGGGTCCCATCTTCAAAGTTTCTAACAAATCTGGTGTGATACCCAAGAATTTGCAGCTGTCTCAAATTCTAAGGTAATGCTGACTTTGCTTGTCCAGGGCTGACAAACTGGGAACCATTGGTATAGTATGTGGCTCAGATGTGAAAGTATTTGTGCAGTCATGATAACATAATGATGAATATGGATTTAAGAGTTGGTTGTATAAGATGATAGATGTGAAAGTATTTGTGCAGTCATGATAACATAATGATGAATATGGATTTAAGAGATGGTTGTATAAGATGATAGAGTCAGTATGTACACATGTGTAAAGGGGTGGGGAAAAGGGGAGAATAAACAGCTAAATCTCCATTTTTCTATAAGGGCGAAAGATATCTAAACCTGAAAAACAAAAACTTAGAAATATAAGTATTCTATTTATTTATTTAATTTTTTGAGATGGAGTTTTGCTCTTGTTGCCCAGGCTGGAGTGCAATGGCACAATCTCGGCTCACTGCAACCTCCACCTCCCACGTTCCAGCAAATCTCCTGCCTCAGCCTTCTGAGTAGCTGGAATTACCAGGCATGTGCCACTGCGTCTGGCTAATTTTTGTATTTTTAGTAGAGACAGGGTTTCTCCATGTTGGTCAGGCTGGTCTCGAACTCCCGACCTCAGGTGATCTGCCCACCTCAGCCTCCCAAAGTGCTAGGATTACAGGAGTGAGCCACCATGCCTGGACAAGTATTCTATTTAAAGGTGTGGAGATAAACATCAAATATATCAGTTAAAAGAAGTTTAAATATTTTTCTGTGGTGAGAAGGAAATGGTAGACAGGAACACGGGCTGTTTCAAAGGCTCCCTGCTTATCAAAGGGTGAAATCACCATGAAAAAGCACAAAAATGTGAACTATGCATTTCTAAACAGGCCATTTGTTTAGAGTATAGGAGCTGAAACAAGAAGGGAGGATGTCCCTTATTCCACCTTGGCTGGGAGCTTGTGAGTCAGGAGATTCAACTTTATTTTGCTGCTCTGCCTGTGATGAGGAAAGTAATACCAGGTATTGATTTGGGGGTTAGAAAGAAAGTGTACCCAGTAGGCAAATTTGCAAATACAGAATCCACAGTCAGGCCTCTGAACCCAAGCTAAGCCATCATATCCCCTGTGACCTGCACGTACACATCCAGATGGCTGTACACATCCAGATGGCTGGTTCCTGCCTTAACTGATGACATTCCACCACAAAAGAAGTGAAAATGGCCTGTTCCTGCCCTAACTGATGACATTACCTGTGAAATTCCTTCTCCTGACTCATCTTGACTCAAAAGCTCCCCTGCTAAGCACCTTGTGACCCCCCACCTCTGCCCACCAGAGAACAACCCCCCTTTTTTCCTTTACCTACCCAAATCTTATAAAACGGCCCACCCCATCTCCCTTTGCTGACTCTCTTTTTGGACTCAGCCTGCCTGCACCCAGGTGATTAAAAGCTTTATTGCTCACACAAAGCCTGTTTGGTGGTCTCTTCACATGGATGTGAGTGAAATTTGGTGCTGTGACTTGGATCGGGGTACCTCCCTTGGGAGATCAATCCCCTGTCCTCCTGCTCTTCGCTCCATGAAAAAGATTCACCTATGACCTCGGGTCCTCAGACCCACCAACCCAAGGAACATCTTACCAATTTTAACTTGGGTAAGCGGCCTCTTCTTACTCTCTTCTCCAACCTCTCTCACTATCCCTCAACCACTTTCTCTTTCCAATCTTGGTGCCACCCTTCAATCTCTCCCTTCTCTTAATTTCAATTCCTTTCCTTTTCTGGTAGAGACAAAGGAGACACATTTTATTCATGGACCCAAAACTCCAGCACTGGTCACAGACTTGGGAAGGCAGCTTTCCCTTGGTGTTTAATCATTGCAGGGATGCCTCTCTGATTATTCACCCACGTTTCAGAGGTGTCTGACCACGTCGGGATGCCTGCCTTCATCCTTCACTCTTAGTGGCAAGTACCAATTTTCTGGGGGGCAAGAACCCCCCAACCCCTTCTGTGTCTCTACCTCATCTCCACTTTCCTGGGGGGCAAGCACCCCTCAACCCTTCTCTCCATGTCTCTACCCTCTCTTTTCTCTGGACTTGCCTCCTTCACTATAGGCAATCTTCCACCCTCCATTCCTTCTTCTCCCTTAGCCTGTGTTCTTAAAAACCTAAAACCTCTTCAACTCACACCTGACCTAAAACCTAAATGCCTTATTTTCTTCTGCAATGCCACTTGACCCCAATACAAACTTGACAGTGGTTCCAAATAGCCAGAAAATGGCATTTTCAATTTTTCCATCCTACAAGATCTAAATAATTATTGTCAGAAAATGGGCAGTCTGAGGTGCCTGACATCCAGGCATTCTTTTACACATTGGTCCCTCCCTAGTCTCAGTTCCCAATGCAGCTCATCCCCAATCTTCCTTCTTTCCTTCCCACCTGTCCCCTCAGTCCCAACCCCAAGCATCGCTAAGTCTTTCTAATCTTCCTTTTCTACAGACCCATCTGACCTCTCCCTTCCTCACCAGGCTGAGCTAGGTCCCAATTCTTCCTCAGCCTGTGCTCCTCCACCCTATAATCCTTTTATCACCTCCCCTCCTCACACCCGGTCTGGCTTACAGTTTCATTCCGCCACCTGTCCAGCAATTTCCTCTTAAAAAGGTGGCTGGAGCTAAAGGCATAGTCAAGGTTAATACTCCTTTTTCTTTATCCAGCCTCTCCCAAGTCAGTTAGCATTTAGGCTCTTTTTCATCAAATATGAAAAACCCAGCCCAGTTCATAGCCTATTTAGCAGCAACCCTGAGACATTTTACAGCCCTAGACCCTGAAAGGTCTAAAGGTCATCTTATTCTCAATATACATTTTATTACCCAATCTGCTCCCGACATTAAATAAAGCTCCAAAAATTAAATTCCAGCCCTCAAACCCCACAACAGGACTTAATTAACCTCATCTTTAAGCTGTACAATAATAAAGTAGAGGCAGCCAAGTAGCAATGTATTTCTGAGTTGCAATTCTTTGCCTCCACCATGAGACAAACCCCAGCCATATCTCCAGCACACAAGAACTCCAAACACCTGAACTGCAGCTGCCAGGGGTTCCTCCAGAACCTCCTCCCCAAGGAGCTTGCTACAAGTGCCGGAAATCTGGCCACTGGGCCAAGGAATGCCCACAGCCTGGGATTCCTCCTAAGCCATGTCCCATCTGTGCAGGACCCCTCTGAAAATCGGACTATTCAACTCACCTGGCAGCCACTTCCAGCGCCCCTGGAACTCTGGCCCAAGTCTCTCTGACTGACTCCTTCCTGGATCTTCTCGGCTTAGCAGCTGAAGACTGACACTGCCTGATTGCCTGGGAAGCCTACAGGACCATCACAGATGCTCTGGGTAACTCTCACAGTGGAAAGTAAGTCCGTCCCCTTCTTAATCAATACAGAGGCTACCTACTCCGCATTACCTTCTTTTCAAGGGCCTGTTTCTCTTGCCTCCGTAACTGTTGTGGGTATTGACAGCCAGGCTTCTACACCTCTTAAAACTCCCCAACTCTGGTGCCAACTTAGACAATACTCCTTTAAGCACTCCTTTTTAGTTATCCCCACCTGCCAAGTTCCCTTATTGGGCTGAGACACTTTAACTAAATTATCTGCTTCCCTGACTATTCCTAGGCTACAGCCACACCTCATTGCCGCCTTTTACCCCAGTTCAAAGCCTCCTTCACATCCTCCCCTTGTAACTCCTCACCTTAACCCACAAGTGTAAGACACCTCTACTCCATCCTTAGTGACTGATCATGCACCCCTTACCATCCCATTAAAACCTAATCACCCTTACCCCGCTCAGTGCCAATATCCCACCCCACAGCATGCTTTAAAAGGATTAAAGTCTATTATCACTTGCCTGCTACAGCATGGCCTTTTAAAGCCTATAAACTCCCCTTATAATTCCCCCATTTTGTCTGTCCTAAAACTAGACAAGTCTTACAGGTTAGTTCAGGATCTGCGCCTTATCAACCAAATTGTTTTGCCTATCCACCCTGTGGTGCCAAACCCATATACTCTCTTATCCTCAACACCTCCCTCCACAACCCATTACTCTGTTCTGGATCTCAAACATGCTTTCTTTACTATTCCTTTGCATTCTTCATCCCAGCCTCTCTTTGCTTTCACTTGGACTGACCCTGACACCCATCAGGCTCAGCAGATTACCTGGGCTGTACTGCTGCAAGCCTTCATAGACAGCCCCCATTACTTCAGTCAAGCCCAAATTTCTTCCTCATCTGTTACCTATCTCGGCATAATTCTCATAAAAACACACATGCTCTCCCTGCCGATCGTGTCCGACTGATCTCTCAAACCCCAACACCTTCTACAAAACAACAACTCCTTTCCTTCCTAGGCATGGTTGGATACTTTTGACTTTAGATACCTTGTTTGCCATCCTAACAAAACCATTATATAAGCTCACAAAAGGAAACCTAGCTGACCCCATAGATCCTAAATCCTTTCCCCACTACTCTTTCCATTCCTTGAAGACAGCTTTAAAGAATGCCCCCACCCTAGCTCTCTGTGACTCATCCCAGCCCTTTTCATTACCCACAGCTGAAGTGCAGGGCTGTGCAGTAGGAATTCTTACACAGGAACCAGGACCGCGCCCTGTAGCCTTTTTATCCAAACAACTTGACCTTACTGTTTTAGCCCTCAAGTCTGCATGCGGTGGCCACCGCCACCCTAATACTTTTAGAGGCCCTTAAAATCACAAACTATGCTCAACTCACTCTCTACAGTTCTCATAACTTCCAAAATCTATTTTCTTCCTCCCTCACACCTGACACATATACTTTCTGCTCCCTGGCTCCTTCAGCTGTACTCACTCTTTGTTGAGTCTCCCACAATTACCATTGTTCTTGGCCTGGACTTCAATCTGGCCTCCCACGTTATTCCTGTTACCACACCTGACCCCCATGACTGTATCTCTCTGATCCACCTGACATTCACCCCATTTCCCCATATTTCCTTCTTTCCTGTTCCTCACCCTGATCACACTTGGTTTATTGATGGCAGTTCCACCAGGCCTAATCACCACACACCAGCAAAGGCAGACTATGCTATAGTAGAAGCCACTAGCCCACCTCTTAGAACCTCCCATTTCCTTTCCATTGTGGAAATCTATGTTCAAGGAAATAACTTCTCAGTGTTCCATCTGCTATTCTACTACTCCTCAGGGATTATTCAGGCCCCTTCCTTCCCTACACATCAAGCTCATGGATTTGCCCCCGCCCAGGACTGGCAACTCTTAACTCCCTGTTAGAGTGGATAGATGATCTTAGCTGGCAGGGGACCCTCCAATACTTTCACCCTGAGGAAGTTCTATTCTTTACTTTTATACTCACTCTTATTCTCATTCCCATTCTTATGCCACCCTCTCCTCTCCCCAGCTATCTCCACCACACTGTCAACCTTACTCATTCTCTCCTAGCCATTTCTAATCCCTCCTTAGCAAACAACCACTGGCTTTTCATTTCCCTTTCTTCCAGCACCTACACAGCTGTCCCCCCACCTTACATGCAGACTAGGCAACATCTCCTGTCTCCCTACACCTCTGAACTTCCTTTAACAGCCCTCAGCTTTACCCTCCTGAAGAACTCATTTACTTTCTAGACAGGTCCAGCAAGACCTCCCCAGACATTTCAGCAGGCTGCCACCCTCCTCTGCACTTATTTAAAAAACCTTTCTCCTTATATCAATTCTACTTCCCCCACATTTAGACCTCTCACAACACAAACTACTATTCCTGTGGCTGCTCCTTTATGTATCTCTCAGCAAAGACCCACTGGAATTCCCCTAAGTAACCTTTTACCTTCTCGATGTTCCTTCATTCTTCATCTCCAAAGCCCAACTACACACATCACTGAAATAATTGGAGACTTCCAGCTCCATATTACAGACAAGCCCTCTATCAATACTGGCAAACTTAAAAACATTAGCAGTAATTATTGCTTAGGAAGACACCCTGTATTTTACTCCGTCCTTGGCTACCTTCCCCTTGCTCATCAGACTCTCCTCCCAGGCCCTCTTCTTTTTTACTTATACCCAGCCCTGAAAATAACAGTGAAAGTTTGCTCATAGACACTCGACAATTTTCTCCTACACCATGAAAATCGAACCTCCCCCTCTACCCAGTTACCTCATCAGTCCCCATTCCAACCTCTGATGGCTGCCGCCCTAGCTGGATCCCTAGGAGTCTGGGTACAAGACACCCCTTTCCTTCTCATCTCAGGACTCCTTCTCATCTTTTTACTTTGCATTTCCAGTTTTGCCTCGCACAAGATCTCTTCTTCCTCTGTGGATCCTCTACCTACATGTGTCTACCTACTAATTGGACAGGCACATGCACACTAGTTTTCCTTAGTCCCAAAATTCAATTTGCATATAGGACCGAAAAGCTCCCTGTTCCCCTCATGACACCAACACAACAAAAAAGAGTTATTCCACTAATTCCCTGGCTTGTCAGTTTAGGACATTCTGCTTCCACTATTGCTCTCGGTACTGGAATAGCAGGCATTTCAACCTGTGTCACGACATTCCGTAGCCTCTCTAATGATTTCTCTGCTAGCATCACAGACATATCACAAACTTTATCAGTCCTCCAAGCCCAAGTTGTCCTCCAAAACCGCTGAGGCCTTGACTTACTCACTGCTGAAAAAGGACAACTCTGTATATTCTTAAATGAAGAGTGTTGTTTTTACCTAAATCAATCTGGCCTGGTATATGACAACATAAGAAAACACAAGGATAGAGCCCAAAAACTTGCCAACCAAGCAAGTAATTATGCTGAACCCCCTTGGACACTCTGTAATTGGATGTCCTGGGTCCTCCCAATTCTTAGTCCTTTAATACCTGTTTTTGTCCTTCTCCTATTCCGTTTAGTTTTTCAATTCATAAAAAACCATATCTAGGCCATCACCAATAATTCTACATGACAAATGTTTCTTCTAACAACCCCACAATATCATCCCTTACCACAAAATCTTCCTTCAGCTTAATCTCTCCCACTCTAGGTTCCTACACTGCCCCACCCCGCTCGAAGCAGCCCTGAGAAACATTGCCCATTATCTCTCCATACCACCCCCAAAAATTTTCACCACCCCAACACTTTACCACTATTTCATTTTATTTTTCATATTAATATAAGAAGACAGGAATGTCAGGCCTCTGAGCCCAAGCTAAGCCGTCATATCCCCTGTGACCTGCACGTACACATCCAGATGGCCGGTTCTTGCCTTAACTGATGACATTCCACAACAAAAGAAGTGAAAATGGCCTGTTCCTGCTTTAACTGATGACATTACCTTGTGAAATTCCTTATCCTGGCTCATCCTAGCTCAAAAGCTCCCCTGCTGAGCACCTTGTAACCCCCCCCACCTCTGCCCACCAGAGAACAACCCCCCCCACCTCTGCCCACCAGAGAACAACCCCCCCCACCTCTGCCCACCAGAGAACAACCCCCCTTTTTTCCTTTACCTACCCAAATCTTATAAAATGGCCCCACCCCTATCTCCCTTCACTGACTCTTTTATCAGCCTCAGCCCACCTGCACCTAGGTGATTAAAAGCTTTATTGCTCACAAAAAGCCTGTTTGGTGGTCTCTTCACACGGACGTGAGTGAAACACACAAAATGAAAATTGGCTGTACTTTTATTCTTAAATTACCATCAGTATGCCAGCAACTACAAAACAGATAGGATTCTGCTCAAATCTTCCTGGTCTGTCTGTATCCTAACTGTGACATCCACCTGCCTCCTTGCAAGTTCTATTTAAATATCTTAAAGGAATAAAAATTCCAGTTCACCCCAAACTGAATTATTCTCTGCCCAGAAAAATCTGCCAATTTTCTGTATTCTGAATAATATTTTTTAGCTTAAAATTCTTATCATATGACTCCCAGTTTGAAGATGTGTCTGCAGGTTTATTACAAGTCAATATCTTCAGTTCAAACTTCTTTTTTTTTTAATTATGCTTTAAGTTCTAGGGCACATGTGCACAACTTGCAGGTTCGATACATAGGTATACATGTGCCATGTTGGTTTGCTGCACCCATCGAATCATCATTTACATTAGGTATTTCTCCTAATGCTATCCCTCCCCTAGCCCCCCCACCCCCTGACAGGCCTCAGTGTGTGATATTCCCCATCCTGTGTCCAAGTGATCTCATTGTTCAATTCCCACCTATGAGTGAGAACATGCAGTGTTTGGTTTTCTGTCTTTGTGATAGTGTGCTGAGAATGAGGGTTTCCAGCATCATCCATGTCCCTGCAAAGGACATGAACTCATCCTTTTTCATGGCTGCATAGTATTCCATGGTATATATATGCCACATTTTCTTAATCCAGTCTATCATTGAGGGACATTTGGGTTGGTTCCAAGTCTTTGCTATTGTAAATACTGCCACAATAAACATATGTGTTCATGTGTCTTTATAATAGCATGATTTATAATCCTTTGGGTATATACCCAGTAATGGGATTGCTGGGTCAAATGGTAATTCTAGTTCTAGATACTTGAGGAATCGCCACACTGTCTTTCACAATGGTTGAACTAATTTACATTCCCACCAACAGTGTAAAAGCGTTCCTATTTCTCCACATCTTCTCCAGCATCTGTTGTTTCCTGACTTTTTAATGATTGCCATTCTAACTGGCATGAGACAGTATCTTATTGTGGTTTTGATTTGCATTTCTCTGATGACCAGTGATAATGAGCATTTTTTCATATGTCTGTTGGCTGCTTAGGTGTCTTCTTTTGAGAAGTGTCTGTTCATATTCTTTGCCCACTTTTTGATGGGATTGTTTGTTTTTTTCTTGTAAATTTGTTGGAGTTCTTTGTAGATTCTAGATATTAGCCCTTTGTCAGATGAGTAGATTGCAAAAATTTTCTCCCATTCTGTAGGTTGCCTGTTCACTCTAATGGTACTTTCTTTTGCTGTGGAGAAGCTCTTTAGTTTAATTAGATCCCATTTGTCAATTTTGGCTTTTGTTGCCATTGCTTTTTGTGTTTTAGTGATGAAGTCCTTGCCCATTTCTATATCCTGAATGGTATTGCCTAGATTTTCTTCTAGGGTTTTTATGGTTTTAGGTCTAACTTTTAAGTCTTTAATCCATCTTGAATTAATTTTTGTATAAAGTGTAAGGGAGTGATCCAGTTTCAGCTTTCCACATATGGTTAGCCAGTTTTTCCAGCACCATTTATTAAATAGGGAATCCTTCCCCATTTCTTGATTTTGTCAGGTTTGTCAAAGATCAGATGGTTGTAGATGTGTGGTGTTATTTCTGAGGCCTCTGTTCTGTTCCATTGGTCTATAAATCTGTTTTGGTACCAATACCATGCTGTTTTGGTTACTGTAGCCTTGTAGTATAGTTTGAAGTCAGGTAGCATGATGCCTCCAGCTTTGTTTTTTGGCTTAGGATTGACTTGGATATACGGGCTGTTTTTTGGTTCCATATGAACTTTAAAGTAGTTTTTTCCAATTCTGTGAAGAAAGTCATTGGTAGCTTCATGGGGATGGCATTGAATTTATAAATTACTTCAGGCAGTATGGCCATTTTCACGATACTGATTCTTCCTATTAATGTGAATGGAATATTCTTCCATTTGTTTGTGTCCTCTTTTATTTCCTTGAGCAGTGGTTTGTAGTTCTCCTTGAAGAGATCCTTCACATCCCTTGTAAGTTGGATTCCTAGGTATTTTATTCTCTTTGAAGCAATTGTGAATGGGAGTTCACTCATGATTTGGCTCTTGGTTTGTCTATTAATGGCATATAGGAATGCTTGTGATTTTTGCCATTGATTTTGTATCCTGAGACTTTGCTGAAGTTGCTTATCAGCTTAAGGAGATTTTGGGCAGAGACGATGGGGTTGTCTAAATATACAATTATGTCATCTGCAAACAGGGACAATTTGACTTCCTCATTTCCTAATTGAATACTCTTTATTTCTTTCTCTTGCCTGATTGCCTTGACCAGAATTTCCAACACTATGTTGAATAGGAGTGGTGAGAGAGTGCATCCCTGTCTTGTGCCAGTTTTCAAAGGGAATGCTTCCAGTTTTTGCCCATTCAGTATGATATTGGCTGTGGGTTTGTCATAGATAGCTCTTATTATTTTGAGACACATCCCATGAATACCTAATTTATTGAGAGTTTTTAGCATGAAGGGTTGTTGAATTTTGTCAAAGGCCTTTTCTGCATCTATTGAGATAATCATGTGGTTTTTGTCTTTGGTTCTGTTTATATGCTGGATTACATTTATTGATTTGCATATATTGAACCAGCCTTGCATCCCAGGGATGAAGCCCACTTGATCATGGTGGATAAGCTTTTTGATGTGCTGCTGGATTCTGTTTGCCAGTATTTTATTGAGGATTTTTGCATCAATGTTCATCAAGGATATTGGTCTAAAATTCTTTTTATTGCATCCCTGTCAGGCTTTGGTATCAGAACGATGCTGGCCTCATAAAATGAGTTCAGGAAGATTCCCTCTTTTTCTATTGATTGGAATCGTTTTAGAAGGAATGGTACCAGCTCCTCTTTGTACCTTTGGTAGAATTTGGCTGTGAATCCATCTGGTCCTGGACTTTTTTTGGTTGACAGGCTATTAATTATTGCCTCAATTTCAGAGCCTGTTATTGGTCTTTTTAGAGATTCAACTTTTTCCTGGTTTAGTATGGGAGGGTGTTTGTGTCCAGGAATTTATCCATTTCTTCTAGATTTTCTAGTTTACTTGTGTAGAGGTGTTTATAGTAGTCTCTGATGGTGGTTTATGTTTCTGTGGGATCAGTGGTGATATTCCCTTTATCATTTTTTATTGCATGTATTTGATTCTTCTCTCTTTCCTTCTTTATTAGTCTTGCTAGCAGTCCATCAATTTTGTTGATCTTTTCAAAAAACCAGCTCCTGGATTCATGGATTTTTTTGAAGGGCTTTTTGTGTCTCTACCTCTTTCAGTTCTGCTCTGATCTTAGTTATTTCTTGCCTTCTGCTAGCTTTTGAATTTGTTTGCTCTTGCTTCTCTATTTCTTTTAATTGTGATGTTAGGAGGTCGATTTTAGATCTTTCCTGCTTTCTTCTGTGGGCATTTAGTGCTATAAATTTCCCTTTACACACTGCTTTAAGTGTGTTCCAGAGATTCTGGTGTGTTGTGTCTTTGTTCTCATTGGTTTCAAAAAACATCTTTATTTCTGCCTTCATTTCGTTATTTACCCAGTAGTCATTCAGGAGCAAGTTGTTCAGTTGCCATGTAGTTTTGTGGTTTTCAGTGAGTTTCCTAATCCTGAGTTTTAATTTGATTGCACTGTGGTCTGATAAGCAGTTTGTTGTGGTTTCTGTTCTTTTGCATTTGCTGAGCAGCACTTTACTTCTAATTATGTGGTCAATTTTAGAATAAGTGTGATGTGGTGCTGAGAAGAAAGTATATTCTGTTGATTTTTGGTGGAGAGTCCCATAGATGTCTATTAGGTCTGCTTGTTGCAGAGCTGAGTTCAGGTCCTGGATATCCTTGTTAGCCTTCTGTCTCACTGGTCTGTCTAATATTGACAGTGTGGTGTTAAAGTCTCCCATTATTATTGTGTGGGAGTCTAAGTCTCTTTGTAGGTCTCTAACAGCTTGCTTTATGAGTTTAGGTGCTCCTGTTTTGGGTGCATATATATTTAGGATAGTTAGCTCTTCTTGTTGAATTGATCCCTTTACCATTATGTAATGGCCTTCTTTGTCTCTTTTGATCTTTGTTGATTTAAAGTCTGTTTTATCAGAGACTAGGTTTGCAACCCCTGCTTTTTTTTTTTTTTTTTTTTTTTTTTTTTTGCTTTCCACTTGCTTGGTAGATCTTACTCCATCCCTTTATTTTGAGCCAATGTGCATCTTGGCATGCGAGAGGGGTCTCCTGAATACAGCACACTGATAGGTCTTGACTCTTTATCCAATTCGCCTGTCTCTGTCTTTTAATTGGGGCATTTAGCCCATTTACATTTAAAGTTAATACTATTATGTGTAAATTTGATCCTGTCGTTATGATGTTCACTGGTTATTTTGCCCATTAATTGACACAGTTTCTTCATAGCATTGATGGTCTTTACAATATGGCCTGTTTTTGCAGTGGCTGGTACCAGTTGTTTCTTTCCATGTTTATTGCTTCCTTCAGGAGCTCTTGTAAGGCAGGCCTGGTGATGACAAAATCTCTCAGCATTTGCTTGTCTGTAAAGGATTTTATTTCTCCTTCACATATGAAGCTTAGTTTGGCTGGATATGAAATTCTGGGTTGAAAATTATTTTCTTTAAGAATGTTAAGTATTGTCCCCCACTCTGTTCTGGGTTGTAGGGTTTCTGCTGAGAGATCCGCTATTGGTCTGATGAGCTTCCCTTTGTCAGTAACTTGACCTTTCTCTCTGGCTGCCCTTAACATTTTTTCCTTCATTTCAACCATGGTGAATCTGACTAGTATGTGTCTTGGGGTTGCTCTTCTCGAGGAGTATCTTTGTGGTGTTGTCTGTATTTCCTGAATTTAAATGTTGGCCTGTCTTGCTATGTTGGGGAGGTTCTCCTGGATAATATCCTGGAGAGTGTTTTCCAACTTGGTTCCATTCTCCCCATCACTTTCAGGTACACCAGTCAAATGTAGATTTGGTCTTTTCACATAGTCCCATATTTCTTGGAGGATTTCTTCATTTCTTTTCAGTCTTTTTTCTCTAAACTTGTCTTCTTGCTTTATTTCATTAATTTGATCTTCAATTACTGATACCCTTTCTTCCACTTGATTGAATCAGCTATTGAAGCTTGTGCATGAATCACAAAGTTCTCGTGCCATGGTTTTCAGCTCCATCAGGTCATTTAAGGTCTTATCTACACTGTTTATTCTAGTTAGCCATTCATCTAATCTTTTTTCAAGGTTTTTTAGCTTCCTTGAGATGGGTTCAAGCATTCTCCTTTGTTATTACTGACCTTCTGAAGCCTACTTCTGTCAACTGGTCAAAGTCATTCTCCATCCAGCTTTGTTCCATTGCTGGCCAGGAGCTGTGATCCTTTGGAGGAGAAGAGGTGCTCTGATTTTTAGAATTTTGAGCTTTTCTGCCCTCATTTCTCCCCATCTTTATGGTTTTATCTACCTTTGGACTTTAATGTTGGTGACCTACAGATGGGGTTTTGGTGTACATGATCTTTTTGTTGATGTTGATGCTATTCCTTTCTGTTTGTTAGTTTTCCTTCTAACAGTCAGGTCCCTCAGCTGCAGGTCTGTTGGAGTTTGCTGGAGTTCCACTCCAGAACTTTTTTCCCTGGGTATTACCAGCAGAGGCTCCAGAACAACAAATATTGCAGAACAGCAAATATTGCTGCCTGATCCTTCCTCTGGTAGCTTTGTCCCAGAGGGGCAGCTGCCTATATGAGGTGTCTGTTGGCCCCTACTGGGAGATGTCTCCCAGTTAGGCTACACAGGGGTCAGGGACCCACTTGAGGAGGCAGTCTGTCCATTCTCAGAGTTCAAATGCTGTGCTGGGAGTACCACTGCTCTCTTCAGAGCTGTCAGACAGGCATGTTTAAGTCTGCAGAAGTTTCTGCTGCCTTTTGTTCAGCTATGCTCTGCCCACAGAGATGGAGTCTAGAGGCAGTAGGCCTTGTTGAGCTGCAGTGGGCTCCACTCAGTTCGAGCTTCCTGGCCGCTTTGTTTACCTACTCAAGCCTCAGCAATGGTGGACGCCCCTCCCCCAGCCAGGCTGACATCTCACAGATCGATCTCAGACTGCTGCTCTAGCAGTGAGCAAGGCTCTGTGGGCATGGGAGCCACTGAGCCAGGCAAAGGAGAGAATCACCTTGTCTGCCAGTTGCTAAGACCTTGGGAAAAGCACAGTATTTAGGCAGGAGTGTCCTGTTTTTCCAGGTACCATCTGTCACAGCTTCCCTTGGCTAGGAAAGGGAAATCCCATGACCCCTAGTGTTTCCTGGGTAAGGTGATGCCCCGCCCTGCCTTGGCTTGCCCTCCATGGGCTACACCCACTGTCCAACCGGTTCCAGTGAGATGAACAGGTACCTCAGTTGGAAATGCAGAAATCACCCATCTTCTTCATCGATCACACTGGGAGCTGCAGACCAGAGCTGTTCCTATTTGGCCATCTTCTTCAGTTCAAACTTCTAAGATCAGCTCTAATATTTTGTCCTCTCTCCTCATTCTTTTAACTCCAACCATTAAGACACATTTTATTTCCTGAATATGTAATGTTCTCTCTTATTTCTGAGCCATTAAACAACTTGTTGTTCCCCATATTTGAAACACCTTTCTCCCTGAACCCCTCTACCTGGATAATTATGAGTCTTCCTTTAGGATTCATTTTAAACATCACTTATTCAGAGAGATCCTTCTTGACTCTACAGATTACTTAAGTCTCTCTTGTTGCACTCTAAACTTTGATTTTGGCTATACTAGTTATACCTGTAACTAATTATGTAGCAAATTTAATTTTCATTGTTACAGACTCAGAGATTTTTAAAAATCTGTATTTACTGATATATTTTATCTAATATATTCTGCGTTTTGACTACAAATCTGATGGCACTAAATTTATTCGTGTTACTTACAACATGACCAGCCACTATAAGATTTTTATTGTTTGTATGAATTAAATTTAGTATACTGTATGAGATCTCAAAATACAAAGGCTTTAATAATATAGCTGTAAATTTTCTCTCCAATAAGAGTACCAAAGCCTAGGCTCACTGTACAGCTCTCCTGAAAGAAGTAATGCTGGGCAGGACCCAGGTCCTTTCTATTCGCTAGCTCTAACATCTCTAAATTCATCATCATGAACCATATAACTGAGTCTAGGTTACATCCATGTTTAAATTACAGCCTGCGAAAGGAGAAAAAGTTAAATTCTAGAAAAAAGAGCTTAGAGATGCCTAGAGTTATAATTTGTACTATGCCAGGTTGGATTCTTGTTCACAACTATTCTCTCCTTTCTTTAATTAAGTTATATATCCACACCTTTTGCCAAATGACTTCATAGTACCTTACCAGTAGATAAACTGGAGAAGATATTTCTGCTCCATCAGTGACTTGGTCATTGCTATTTTACTGTTGGAATGTGTATGGAAATGATGATGTGTTTGTTCCAATCAGAAGCTTTGAGAGACTGTGTATTCTTCTAGTCTGTCATCAGTTTCCAACCTTCTATAAGAGAAAAGGCTGCACCAGACAGTGGTTTCTCCTTGTGGTTTCCAAGAATAAAAAGATACTGTAGTCACATTTTGTTTATCAGTTTCTCAGTTGATGGCTCATTTCTATCTTTTCCCTATTATGAATAATACTACTATGAATATTTGTGTAGAAACTTTTGTGTAAACATATGTTTTTATTTCTCTTGGGTATATATCTAGTGCCAACATTACTGGGCCATCTGGTAACTCTATGTTCAATTGTTTCATGAACTGTCAGTTTATTCCAAAGCTGCTGAATCATTTTATATTCCCAAAAGCGCATATATGTGTTTAGAATTTTCCAAATCCTTACTGACACTTCCTAATGTCTGATTTTTTTATTCTAGTGGATGTGAAGTAGTATCTTATTGTGGTTTTGATTTGGATTTTCCTAGTAAATAATGATGTCAGACATCTTTTTATTTTATTTTATTTTATTTTGCTTTTTAGCTGTTAGTATATCTTTCTTGAAACAGTATCAGTTCAGGTCTTTTTCTCATTGTTTAATCAGGTTATTTGTCATTTTATTATTGAGCTGTGAGAACTTTATTCTGGATACAAGTCCTTTATTAGATATATTCTTTTCATATATTTTCTGCATTCTGTGTGTTGTTTAGTTTTGTTTTTACTTTTTAAATGGTGGAATAGAAGCACTAAAGTTTAAAATTTTAAATTTTTTATGAAGTTAAATTGACATATATTTTCTTCGGTTGCCCATCCTTTGGATGTCATATAAAAGAATCCTTTGCTGAATTCAAGATCATGAAGATTTATCCCAGTCATTAATCTTTTCTCATAATATTTTGTATTTTACCACTTACATCTAGGTCTTTTAAAAAATGTTTTATTTTTAATGTTTGTGTGTAAATAGTAGGTGTATATATTTATGGGGAACATGAAATATTTTGACACACACATACAATATCTAATAATCATATCAGGATAAATGGAGTCTTCATCTACTCAAGCCTTTATCTTTTTTTGTGTTACTGACAATACAATGCTAATATTTTATTTATTTTTAAATATACAATAAATTATTGTTGACTCTAGTCACCCTGTTCTGCTATCAATTAATAGATCTTATTCATTCTATTATTTTTGGATCCATTAACCACCTACACTCCACCTCCCATTACCCTTGCTTGCTTCTGATAACCATCATTATACTTGAAATCTCTGTGAGTTCAGTTGTTTTTATTTTAGCACCCACAAATCAGTGAAAACATGTGAAGTGTGTCTTTCTGTGCTTATTTACTTCACTTAATATAAGAACCTCCAGTTCCATCCATGTTGTGGCAAATCACAGGACATCATTTTTTTTATGGCTGAATAATACCCCATTGGGTATATCATGATTTCTTTATCCACTAGTCTGTTGGTGAACATTTAGATTGCTTCCAAATCTTGGCTATTGCAAATAGTGTTATAATAAATATGGGAGTGCAGATATCTCTTTGATATATTGAATTTCTTTCTTTGGGTATATACTTAGCAGTGGGATTGCTGGATCATATGGTAGCTTTATTTTTAGAATTTGAGGAACCTCCAAACCAGTGGTTGTACTAATTTCCATTCCAACCAACAATGTACTAGGTTTCCCTTTTCTCTGTATCTTGGCAGCATTTGTTATTACCTGTCCTTTGAACATAAGCCATTTTAATTGGAATGAGATGACATCTCATTGTAGTTTTGATTTGAATTCTTTGATGATCAAGGATGTTGAACACGTTTTCATATATCTGCTTGCCATTTGTATGTCTTCTTTTAAAAAATGCCCATATTTTTAAGTTGGATCATTAGAGGTTTTTTTTTTCTACGAAGATTTTTGAGCTCCTTAAATATTCTGGTTATTAATCTCTTGTCAGATGAGTAGTTTGCAAATAGTTTCTTCCATTGTGTGGTTTGTCTCTTTACTTTGTTGATTGTTTCTTTTTTGTACGGAAGCTTCTTAACTTGATGTGATCTCATGTATCCATTTTTGCTTTGGTTGCCTGTTTGTAGGGTATTGCTCAAAAATCTTTGCCCAGTCCAACATCCTGGAGAGTTTCAGCAATGTTTTCTTTTAGTAGTTTCATAGTCTGAAGTCTTATAATTGTATCTTTAATTCATTTTGATTTGATTCTTATATATAGTGAGATAAGTGTTTAGCTTCTTTCTTCTGCTTGAGGATATTTATGTTTCCCAGCACAATTTATTCATGAGACTGTTTCCCCAATGTATGTTCTAGCACCTTTGTCAAAAGTGAGTTCACTGTAGATATGTATATTCATTTCTGTGTTTTTATTCTGTTCCATTTGTCTATGTGTCTGTCTTTATGCTAGTACCATGCTGTTTGAATTACCATAGCTCTGTAGTATAATTTGAAGGCAGGTAAAGTGATTCTTCCAGTTTTGTGCTTTGTGTTCAGGATAGCTTTGGTTATTCTGGGTCTTCTGTAGTTCCATTTAAATTTTAGGATTGCTTTTCTGTTTCTGAGAAGAATGTCATTGGTATTTTGATAGAAACTTCATTGCATCTGTAGACTGCTTTGAGTAGTACAGACATTTTAACAATATTGATTCTTCCAATACATGAACATGGTATATCTTGCTTTTTTTCTCTTCAAATTCTTTCACTAATATTGTATAGTTTTATTGTAGAGATTTTTCACTACTTTGGCTACATTAACTACTAATTATTTTATTTTATTTGTAGCTATTATAAATGGAATTCATTTTTTATTTCTTTTTCAGATTGTTCACTGTTAGACAAAAATGCTACTGTTTTTTGTATGCAGATTTGTATTCTGCAACTTTTAATTTGTCAGTTGTAATATTTTTTAGTGGAGTCTTAAGATTTTTCCAAAAGTAAGAGCATATCATCTGAAAGCAAGAATAATTTCACTTATTTCTTTCTTTCTCTTGTATGAATTATTTAGCTCAGACTTCCAGTACTATGTTGAATAACAGTGGTGAAAGTAGGCATCCTTGTTGCATTCCTGATGTTAAAGAAAAGGGTTTCAGAATGTGTATTCAGCATCTGTAGAATGAAATGTACTATAAATATCTATTATGTCCATTTGTATTGTAGTGTAGATAAAGTCTGATGTTTCTTTGTTGATTTTCTGTCTAAATTATCTGTCCAAAGGTGAAAGTGAGGTGTTGAAGTCTTCAGCTATTATCGTACTGGAGCCTCTCTCTCTCTCTTTTACTCTAATAAAATTGGTTTTGTATATCTGGGTGCTGTAGTGTTGTATGCATACATGTTTATGATTGTTATATCCTCTTGCTGATTTTACCCCTTTATCATTATATAATGCCCTTCTTTATCTCTTTGTATAGCTGTTGTTTTGAAATCTATTTTGTCTAATATGAGTACAGCTACTTCTGCTCTTTTTTGATTTCCATTTGCAAGGAATATTTTTTTCATCCCTCTATTTTCAGTTTATGTGTGTCTTTATAAGTTAAGTGTGTTTCTTGTAGGCAATAGATTATGAGACTTTTTTTTTTAATTCATTTGACTCCTCTGTGTCTTTTGACTGGAGAGTTTAATTCATTTACATTCAATATTATTATTAATACATAAGAAATTATTCCTAATATTTTGTCATTTCTTTCTAGTTATTTTGTGGTCTTCTGTTCCTGTTCTCTTGCTAGTAAAGATAATTTTCTCTAGTGATATGTTTAATTTTTTTTCTTTAATTCTTGTTTATCTATTGTATCTTTTTAGATTTAAGTCTAACAAAAGCTTGCAGATAATATCTTGTATCTTATTTTAAACTGAGGACAACACTGATAGCATAATAAACAAAATAAGCAGAAGGAAAATTAATAAAAGACTCTATAGTTTACCTTTATTCCTCTACCTTTTAACTTTTTTGTTTGTATTTCTATCTTTATGTAATGTCCATGTCTCGAAAAGTTGTTGTAGTTATTATTTTTTATTGGTTTATCTTTTCATTTTTCTACTTAAGATACAAGTAATTTGCATGCCACAATTATAGTGTTATAATATTCTATGTTTTTGTGTATCTACTATTACCAGTGAGTTTTATACCTTCAGTTGATTTGTTGTTGCTCATTAACAACACTTTCTTTTAGGTTGAAAAACTCCCTTTAGCATTTCTTGTAGTATAGATTTGGTGTTGATAAAATTCCTCATCTTGTGTTCACCTGGGAAAGTCTTTATTTTTCCTTCATGTTAGAAAGATATTATTGGTTTATTCTAGAATAAGTTTTTTCTTTCAGCACTTTAAATATCTCATGCCTCTTTCACATGGCCTGTAAGGTTACCACTGAAAATTCTGCTGCCAGATGTATTGGAACTGTGTTGTATGTTATTTATCTTAAGTACTTTTTTACCCTTGGCCTTTGGGAGTTTGA
Organism: Pongo pygmaeus; assembly: GCF_028885625.2. Taxonomy (NCBI): domain Eukaryota; kingdom Metazoa; phylum Chordata; class Mammalia; order Primates; family Hominidae; genus Pongo; species Pongo pygmaeus. The sequence goes on from NC_072384.2 coordinate 92,936,344, forward strand.
TTATTAAATGGCTTGAGGTAGTCTTACCTAGGTTAAATTTGCTTGGTGTTTTATAGCCTTCTTGTACTTGCATATTGATATATTTCTCTAGGTTTGGGAAGTTCTCTGTTATTATCACTTTGAATAAGCTTTCTACCCCTATCTCTCTCTCTATTCCTTTTGTAAGGCCAATAACTCTTAGATTTGCCCTTTAAGGCTATTTTCTAGATCTTAAAGGTGTGTGTCTTTCTTTTTAATTCTTCTTTCTTTTTTCTCCTCTGACTGTGTATTGTCATATAACTACCTTCAAGCTCCCTAATTCTTTCTTCTGCTTGATCAATTCTGTTATTGAGAGATTCTGATGCATTCTTCAGTATGTTAATTGCATTTTTCAACTCCAGAATTTCTACTAGAATCTCTTTGATCATTTCAATCTCATTTGTTAAACTTATCTGATAGGATTCCAAATTCCTTATCTGTGTTATCTTGAATTTATTTGAGTTTTCTCAAAACAGCCATTTTGAGTTCTCTGCCTGATATGTCACATATAACTGAGTCTCTGGGATTGGCTCGTTGTGTCTTATTTAGTTCATTTGGTGAGGTCATTGGATGGTATTGATGTCTATGGATATTTCAGTGTCTGGGCATTGCATTCAAGAGTTAGCTATTTATTGTGGTCTTCACAGTCTAGGCTTGTTCATACCTTTTCTTCTTTGGAAGGTTTTCCAGACATTCAAAGGGATTTAGGTGTTGCATCATAAGTTTTTAGTCACTGCAAACATATCTGCATTAGGTGGTGCCTTAAGCTTAGTAATGTTGTGGTTCTTGCAGCACCATAAAGATATCACCTTGATGGTCTTGAATAACATCTGGAAGAATTTTCTAGATTACCAGGCAGAGATTCTTGTTCCCTTAATTTCTTCCAAACAAATACTTGCTCTCTCTCTCTCTCTTTCTCTCTCTTTGTTGAGTTACCTTGTGCTGGGGTAGGGGTGACACAAGCACTCAAACTCACTACCACTGGGACTGTGCTGGGTCAGACATGAACCCAGCACTGCACTGGTCTTACCCAAGGCCCACTGTAACCATGACCTGGCTACCACCTATGTTTACTCAAGGCCCTAAGCTGTACAATCAGCAGGTAACCTAACTTGGGTCTTTCCCTTCAGAGTGGCAAGATCCCCTGGGTCATGGGGGCGCAGGGTTCTCTATTCTACGGCAGCTAAGCTGGCACTGAAACCACAAAATAAAAATCCTTGCTCTCATTTCTTCTCTTTTTCCAAGTCAGAAGAGCCACTCCCCATGTCCACCACTACCAAAAGCACACAGGGAGTACTGTCTGGCTGCTGCTGATGTTCACTTAAGACCTAAGTGCTTTTAGTCAGCTTGTGGTGAATGCATTCAGGCCTGAGACTTTCCTTTCAGGGCAGTGGGCTCCCCTCTCACCAAGGGCAGGTTCAGACATGCCATGCAAGATGAAGTTCTGGAATGAGGTACCCCAAGAGCCAGCTTTGTGTGCTCTTATCCACTGTGGCTGAGCTGGTAGCTAAGCTGCAAGACAAAGTCTCCTCTATTCTTTTTTCTCCTTTTCTCAAGCAGAAGTGATCTCTCTCCATAACCACCACATTTGTGAATATGCTGGGACACAGCTATAGCCAGTATGTCTCAGGGTCTCAATCAAGGTCAAGAGCATGAGCTACCTGGTTACCTATGCTGATTATTCAGGGCCCAAAGGCACTTTAGTCAGTAGGTGATAAATCCTGCTGGGTGTTGGTGGCACTGAATTTCAACAGAAAGTCCTTCAGTCACTGCACTCTCCCTTCTCCAAGTGCACAGAAGATTCTTTCTTCATGCCATATAGCTGCTAACAGTGTATGGGAGAGGGGTGGTGTCAGGAAATCAACACTGTCATTTCTACCTTCTTCAGTGCTTCTTTCATTGATATAAAGTTAAAACTAGGTATTGTGGTCTCACACCTGATGTTTGGTTCTTATGAAGATGCCTTTTTTTATTGTACTTGGTTTTTAGATTTGGTGTTCCTGCAGAGAGAAGAACCTTTGAAGGCTTCTATGTAGACTTCTTGTTCTGCTTCCTTCTCTTTAAGACGTTTTGTATAAGAATCATGTCATCTGAGAATAGTGTCATTTTTCCTCCTTCTTTTCCAATCTGAATGCCTCTTATTTCATTTTGTTAACTAAACGCCCAGACTAAATCCTCTAATATAATATAAATGTAAGTGGTAGGAGTAAACAGTCTTATCTCATTCCTGACCTTAAGGGAGGAAGAATCCTATCTTTTATTATTAGTATGTTAACTGCGGGCTTTTGTGGATGTCTCTGATTTTATTTGGGAGATTCCTTTCTATGCTTAGTTTGTTGAATATCACATGATTATTAAATGCTTTTTCTGCACCTATGGAGATTATCATGTAATTTTTTTCCCATTGAGGTGATAAATTACATTAATCAGTTCTCAGATGTAGAACCAGCCTTGAATTCCTGGAATAAATCCCACTTGCTAATGTTACATAATTACTTTTGTTGTTGGATTCATTGTGCTAGTATTTTGTGGCATTTTTTGTAAAAAGTAAAAAGAGACAATGTTCTATACTTTTCTTATGATGTGTTTGCTTTTGGTGTCAGGATAATAGTAACTTCATGGAATGAGTTGGAAAGTGTTTCAACTTTTGTTTTTGGAAAATTTTTTAAAGAATTGGCTATTAATTCATCAAATGCTTGGGAGAACTCAGTAGTGAAGTCAAGTGGGTTTCATCAGTGAAGCTGTCTGAGTTGAGGCTTTTCTTTGTGGGTAATTTTTTTCAGTACTACTTAAATTTCTTCACTTGTTATAATTAACTTTGGATTATCTTACTTCTTGGGTCAGTTTTGGTAGCTTGTGTTTCCAGAAAATTGTCCATTTCATATGTTATCTAAAGTGTTGGTATAAAATTGTTCATAGTATTCTTTCATAATTTTTTTTTAAATTTCTGTAGGAAAGCAGGAATGTTCTATTCTTCATTTTTGATTCTAGTAATTTGAGTTATTTCTTTTGTGCTTGATCAATCTAGTAAAGATTTGTCAATTTTATTGATCTTTTAAATAAATCAATTTTGATCTCATTGAATTCTTTCCTGTTCTTTAATTTATTAATTTCCATGTGATTCCTTATTATTTCCTTCCTTATGTTTCTATGAGTTTAGTTTCCTATTTTTTTTCCCCAGGGCTTATGGTAGAAGGTTAGGATATTGATTGACTTTATTCTTTCTTAATATAGGTAGTTATAGCTGTATGTTTCACACTTAATAATTCTTTAGCTAAATCCCAGAAGTTTTGATATGTCTATACATTAATTTATCCAAAAGTAATCGTATGTTCCTTTCAATTTATTCTTTAACTCATTGATTGTTTAGAAATGTTTTTTAAATTTCTACATATTTGTGAGCATCTCAAATTTTTCCTAATGATGTCTGATTTTATTTCATTATGATCAGATAACATATTTTGTATTGTTTCTATTATTTTCTGTTTATTTAAGTTTATTTCATAATTTTTAATATGTTCCATTCTGGAAAACATTTCATGCACACTTGAGAAGAGTGTATATTCTACTATCGTTGGATGGAGAGTTCTATGTGTTACCCAAGAGAGTAGATAGTCCAGTTCTTGTTGAACCTGGGAGAAAGATTTCAGTGAGATAACAGATAACAGAGATCTTTAGTGAAAGGAAATAGGGAGTAGAGTGTTTATTTACAGAAACAGCACTCTCTACAAAGATGAAGCACAGTGGGCTGCTGAAGGAAGTGAGCCAGCAGCAGATTAATACTTCTGCCTTGGCTTTTTATTATGTTGGACTATTTTGGGAAGTTCCTGCTTCTGTCTCAAGTCTCTGCCTCTTTTCTTTGTCAAGTTATTCCATTCCTTCCTTAGGTATCCATCTTGTCCCTGCCTCGTTCCCACCCCAGGTTGGTGAGACTTTCACTTACTATTAATTAAGATGCATATGCAGGCCAGTGATCAATAGGAATTCTGCCTAATGGCAGCATTGCTCATTCCTGCCACCCCAGGAAGGTCATATAGTGCTTAAATCTGTACCTGTTATGCCTGTGTATCTCCTTGCCATTTCTGTCTATGTTCTGATTTGTATTTTGATGCCTGATTTCTCTGAGGACTTTCTTATTTTCCCTCTTATCAGCACGTACCTAGCTATATTCTGAGGGGTTAACTGCAGAATGAATGATTACTAGGCATCTTAATGGACGTTTCATTTTGCCTGAGTACCTCCTCTCTTACCTGCTTATACCTAGCATGCCTATTTTAGGTGTTCCCTGGTGTGTAAAATATTTCAGATCTTCCTTTGCTTAAAGGGTCTCTTCTCCTGCTTATGTCTGGCTACCTGCCTACTCTAACATATGGATATCTCTTATATCTAGTTGGTGTATACATCGTTAAAATGTTGCATTACTTTGTTGATCTATTTTTTTCTGTCCATTGTTGAGGGGAGATATTGAATTCCCCAATAATTATTGTAAAACTGTTTCTCCCTTCATTTCTGTCAGTTTTTGCTTCATGTATTTTGGTGTTCTTATATTAGGTGCATATAGGTGTATAATTGTAATATTCTTCTAATGGATTGAATCTTTTATCATTGCAAACTTTCCCTCTTTATATCTAATATCATTTTATTTTTGTTTTAAAATTTATTTTCCTTGATACTAGTAAAGAAAGCCTCTCCAGCTTTCTTTTGGTTGCCGTTTGCATGGTTTTTAACTTTCAACTTGTTTGTATTTTTTAAATCTAAAGTAAATTTATAGGTAGAATATAGGTGGATCATGTATTTTATCTAGTCTGACAATTTCTGCATTTGATTGGAGTATTTAATCCATTCACACTTAATATGGTTTGATTTATGTTTGCCATTTTAATTTTCAAAATTTTTATAGGTCTCATGTCTTGTTTATTCCTTCCATTTCTTTTTTTACTGTTTTCTTTTGCAACAAATGAATATTTTCTAATGTAATATTTTAATTTGTTTATTGATTCTGCTTATTATAAGTTATATTTTTATTAGTTGCTCTAGGGTTCACCATATACTTCTTAACTTACTAAATCAGTTTCCAATTTGTAATAGCTTAATTCTACTGATAAATAGAAATGTTACTTCTATGTAGCTCTATCTCTTTTATCTTTTTTGTTATTATTTTCATATATATTACATATATTAATGTTATAAAGCCAGCAAATATATTATAATTATTTAATCTATAATCATTTCCTTAGCCCAAATGCAGCACTATTTCCACTCACCTCCTGTGTGCTACTGTTGACAAACATGTTACATATAGATTACATTTTTATATTTCATAGGCCCAATAATATATTATATCCACATATTATATTATATCCACATTATTTTATCTAACAGCTTTAAATTGGAGGAGACAATAAAAAATGCTTTTCTACTATCTTTAAAATATGTAATTACCTTTACCAGTGCCTTTTTTTTTAAAAAAAAAAAAAAGGATTCAATTCAAATTGCTATATGGAATCATTTTCTTTCAGCCTAAAAAATTTCTTTAGTATTTTTTGTGAGTCTGATTGCAACCTACTTTATCAGTTTTATTACTTCTGGGATTTGTTTGTTTCTTTGTTTAGGAGTTTGTTTATTTTCTTTTTTAATCTGAAAAAGTGTATATTTGTCTTTATTTTTAAAAGAGAGCTTTGCTGCGTATTAAATTCTTAACTCTTGTTTGGCAGTTTTATTCTTTGTACCATTGAATATTTTATCCCAGTTCTTTCTGCTTCCATTATTTCTGTTAAGAAGTCAACTGTTAATCTTATTGAGGTTGTTTTGAAAGTTAAGAGTCATTTATATTTTTGCTGCCTTTATGATTTTTTCTTGTCTTTGACTTTCAGCATTTCTAGTGTGCTGTGTCTGTTTTAAATCTCTGTGTGTTTATTCTCCTTGGAGTTTACTAAGTTCATTAGATGTGTATATTAATATTTTTGTTTTTAAAATCATAGTGAGGTGGTTTTCAGCCATTATATTTTCTGATATTTTTTCTTCTCTTTTTTCCCCCACTTTTCTTTCTGGTTCCTTCATTACATGTATGTTACAGCGTTTAATATCATCCCACATTTCTCTGTGGCTCTCTTTATTTTTCCTTATTCTTTCTTGGTTTTCTGCTTATATGATTTCTATCAATCTATGTTTGTTAGCTTATTCTTCTGCTATTTCACATATACTATTGAGCCATTCTTGTGATTTTTATTTTTACTTTCAATAAATTAACTTTTCAATGCCATAATTTTCATTTGATTCTTCTTTATAACTTCTGTCTCTTTACTGATAGTCTCTATTTGGTATGCTGTCATATTATTATTTACTTCTTTAATCATGGTTTCTTTATAATTCTAAAGGTTAATTTAAGTCTTCTTCTGATAGATCTGACATCTGATCTCTCTCATAGACAGATTTTGTTTCATCTGTGTTTCTCCTCTGGTGTTTGAGTAATATTTTCTTGTTCCTTTGAATGCCTAATATTTTTTAATTGATCATTTTAGATAGTATATTGTACTAACACTACATACTGGTCTTCCTTCCCTTTTGTGTTTACAAGTATTATTTTATTGTTTATATGTGAAATGACTGAGTTTGTGGAGTATTTTAGTGAGGTCTCTCTCCAGCACAACTGCTCTACACACATGTAGTTTGAGTCTTAGATGTTGTCAATGGGAAGGGCAGTGTAGTCATCTGGACTAAGATGACAGTATTTTTAGTAAGGCTCGCTCCCTTGTTCACACCTAGCTCTTAGATTGCACTTGTTGACCCTTTTATTATTTTTAACAATTCCCTGGAGTGTAAATTACTCTACAGATGAATCCAATCAAATTCTCATTACTTTTAAGGAATAATTGAAGTCACTATTTTATTTTTATTCTGATCCAGGAGCACTCTTCCCAGCTGTCTTATTCCAGGTCTCCTCTGCAAACTAATTGGCCTGTACTTTGGTCTGCATCTTGGGTCACTCTTAAATTCCTTTCATTACAGCCTCACTGTTCTTGAGAACAACTTCAGATTTGAAATTCTTTACTCTCTGCTGCAAATGAGGTCAACTACCTTCAGAAGAAAATAGGAGCTATCTCTTTTATGTGGTGGAGGTGGTGGTGGTGGTGGTGGTGGTGATGGTGGTGGTGGTGGTTTTTGTTTTTTTTTTTTCTCCCTCCCTCATTTAACCAAGGAAAATCTCTGAGCTAGGGATTTGGAACTAAGGGTGAGGACTATGGCAAGCTTCCCTCTGAGGGGCACCCCACTTTAGAATGTGGGTACTTGTAGGGTGGACAGTAGCCTGTAGTCCTCTCAACTTACTTCTCTTGGCATGGAACTAGTATCTCAGGAGCTGGAGCAAGAGTGATTAGGGCTCCTGTATTCTCAGCACACAGTGTCCAAAGTAAAGGACCAATTTCATAAGTGAGGACTGGGAGTGAGAGGGATCCCACATCTCTTAACCGTACTCTCTAGGGCTTTGCCTCAATACCAGAAAGCTTACATCCTGCAACTCCACAGAAGAAAGCCCTCTGTTTGGGTGAAGGGTTAGGAGGAAGTCCAGTGTTCTTGTATTCAGCAGTACACAGTAGAGTCTTTGTTTACCTGAGCTTGGAGCAGAAAGATAGAATAGCCTTGGTCCAAATACCACAGGCTTTCACCTTTTTTTTTTTACTATTTTTTATAGATTTCTTAAATAAATGTTTTCTCATTTGTCATTCCTTTTTAGGACTCTTTATAGAGGCTTTAATATTATGTAATTGTCATCAGTTTTACTGGGCACAGCTCAGCAGAGCAGTCTGCACTAAAATACTGGAAGTCAATCTATTGAACTGAGATGTTTAAAAGTGAAGTCTTGTCTTAACTGCTTAATCTAGGCCTCTGGAGCCCCATTTAACACAATTATTCTGTTTTCAGTTATTTACTCCTTACATTATTGTATGTTTAATGTATTGCTTTTAAAGTATAAGAACATAAAGCTTCTTTCCAAATTATTCATGTGTTATTTATAAAGAACTCTATAATACTGACTTGTTTTTAAATGGAAGAATGGTTTTAACTTCATTTAACAGGATTTAGAAGAACATACAAATGATAAGGGTAGACTAGGAAAAACAACTGGAACAAATATAATAATTCTTTCCCATATTTATTATGTTGAAGTTGACATGATACATTACATATGCGTGGCTTGTATATGTAAATAATGTCAGATGATGTACTATGCTGTGAGACAGTCTAAATTAAAACAATGAGAGATCCCCTTAGATAAGCATTATGCAAATATCAGACATAAAACACAAAGACCATGGTAAGCCCACTCCTTTCATTACTCTTGAACATATGGAAATTGACTTTAGTATTGATGAAATATTACAAAATCCTAAACCTGTGTCTATGTACTGTTAATTCATAGATAGATTTTTAGGAATGACTAAGATTTATTGCAAAATATAAGATGAATAAAAAGTAAATTAAAATAGCTTGAGTCAATTTACACGCCACTTTAGAAACACATTAGTTTTATTTTACATCTTTCCGAAAGACAGATGGTTATTAGCTATGCTTTAAAATGAAACTTGTATACTATCCAAGTAACAAGCAAAATGCCCAAGACTACATTGGCATAATTTAACGACTTCAATTATTGGGCAAGGCAGTCTGTGAAATTGATAGTCTCTGTACGCAGAGCTTCTAAACATATACTACAGTGCTTGGCAGAGGTGTGTTAATATTTAATTCACAATAGTATCTAATAGACTCAGTCCCCCAGTTACTAACAGAATCCTTTATTCAAAATGAGGGTATTACTTCAAGAGTTAATAAAGTCACTACATACCTCATTTTCTACAAGTAGGTTTGTAATCATAGGAAGAATTAAACTTGTGACATAATGGATATGCTAGTTTTTTTGCGTCAAAGTTCAATACTTACCAAAATGTAGTTAATTTTTAATTGTTGTTAAGTCATATAAGTGTTACACTGGTGTCGACTTTAGAAAATGTTTCAATCAGAAACTGAAATAGGATAAATTCACAAGTATTAGTTATATAATTTTTAAAGTAATTTTTTTGCACATTAGCACTGCTTTGTAATGGCAAAATTTAAAAAAAAATTATAAGATGAAATAAAGCTAGTTGTCATTTATAAAGTTGTATTTTTCAACTAACTTTGAAATGCTTTACAAACACAATTTCTTAAATCCCAACCTCATATTTCTCATGCAACCTGTTATAGAAACTGTTTTATTTGGAAAAGATAATATCTGTATTTCAATTTTAGTAGATTACCTTAATATCATAGAAGTCAGTATCCAAGTGAAAATCTTGTTTGTTGTAACTAATGAGTGCCCTCTGGAAGCAGATGGCAGGTCATTACCATTATTCAAATTTATATGATCAGCCTATCCTATCTAGACTCATTTTCAGTGATAGATAGATTAATAAGACTTTCTGTATTTGTGTTCTTTTTAAAGCAAAATAGCAGTGCTTTGTACTATATTCTGAATATTTGAAGGAATCGCCCTATCATTCATTTGACTGATTCTGAAATGACAACCTCATTCTTAGCTTCCACCCAGAATGTCAGCATCTTCAGTGTGAAAAAACAGAATATAACTTCAAAGTCAAATTAGATTTGTTGGGGAAATAAATAAGTAGATATATACAAATAGTTTAAAGCAACAGAGGAAAAGAAACTAAAACACGAACTTTGAAATTTGTTAATAATCATAAAGAAATTATTAAACATAATTTTAAATCTATAATTATTAGCAGATTAGGTAAACTATCTAATGTTTAAAATGAACATTAACTTGTTATTTATTCAAAGGTGTCTTTGGGCTATTTTAGGGCTGTTGTGAGGATGAAGTGATATAATTCATGAATATACTTGGCATGATGCCTGGCATGTAGTATCTTTTGATTAAGATGGTCTCTTACTATAAGTGTAACTATTAATGGAGGAGGCAATAGAGGAGAACATCATGGGATTAGCTCCGCATACTTATCCCAATGGATATTTCTGTCCCATGAAAAGAAAAATATATTAACAGAAAGTTAAAGAATAATATAATAGCAAAGTAGAAAATATTAATGGAGAAAAAGGGAATCAAGAAAAAGGACACAACAGGTTATTTGAACAGTGAGTTTAAATGTTATGGAAAAATAATTACAGTCCAAGCCTGAAAGTAACTTAAATCAATTCTACCTTTATTTCATTGGCTACAGGTGCATGACATCATTCCAACTAAGAGCAAAGGGAGAAAGCATATGGACTCAGCCAATAATTTCCAGACACTCATTGACAAAAAACAAAAGATATTCATGGTTATCACAAATACAAATATTTACTAAGCTCCTAAAGATGTTCACTAGCAATCCAATAAAACAAATTGTAACAGGAAATATATTGAAGAAGCTACTGTCATTCACTCTTAGTAAATGTGTGAAATTCATTTTAAGAAATCAACTTTTGGCATTTTGATTCAAGAGTCTTAAAATTTTTAAACAATATAATCTAGCAATTTTATTCAGAAAATAATAAGAAATGTGTTCAAATATTTACAAATAAATATATCATTATAACATAGTTGAAAGCTGTGATTAGATTGATTTTTAGTAATGTTAGACCTAGATGTGTGATAACTTTTTTCTTTTTTGTACATTTTTACATTTTGCCTATTCAATTATATCAGGTTATGTTATTTTGACATATTTTTAAGACAAGAAACACAAAGCAATTGCATCAATAAAGATTAGGTTCCACTTTAAATAAAAACAACCACAAAATAAAAATGGCTTCAACATAGCAGAAATTGTGTTTTATGATAAAAGTTAGAGGGTAAGTAGCCAGGACTGTAGCTCAGTTTCATGAGAATCTCAGAGATGCAACCTCATTTGATCATATTATTTTACCATGTTCAGATGCTTCAAATGTGAACTTCATCTAAAACATGTCATCTTATTCATATTTGAGAAGTTGTCTTTGGTGATAATTCTCTATGGTCTGGCATTTCTGCACATGCTCTGATCACAGAAGCCAATTTAGGAATGGTTTTACAAGCAAGCATCCTTGGAAAGGCAAAACAGTCGTTACATCCAGAGAAATTCAGAGACATGTCTCCTAGCCAAAGACATTATACCTCCTCAGAGACATTCCAGGATAGGAATGTAGTTTTCCTATTTGGAAAAGAGTTTGGCTTACAGTCAGGATAATAAAGTAATGTCTTTCTCTGGGGAAAATTATAAGATTAAGAGTTCCCACTAGTAGAGTGCTCCTTAGCAGTGAAACAGACTTGTGTGCATAGCATCTTCCCAGATCTGCTCTGCATTGCCCTGATAGAGTTGGGAGTAGGGCAAGTAGCACCGACATTAACCTGAAGTTAATGCTGCTTTCTGTGCACTGAATATAACCCATTTGTCTAAATGCATTTGTACTCATTGTTTTCTTGCCAACTTCCATAAAAATTGTGGTAAATTAGCCCAGGGGCTATGCTGCTGCTTGGCAATTGCTTGACCACTTGACTTACATAAAAAAAGAAGTAAAAAGGGAATGCAGACATAAGAGCTGTTCTTTTAGGAGGATTCTCAGAACTTAACCGTGGTGTACATAGTAAGAGTTATTGAGGAGTCAAGCAAAACTCTAAAAGTGACCGGGAGTTATAGTTTTAATTGTAGTTATGTTACTAGCACAGTTATCAGCAGTTCTACTATAGAAGAAGGAAAGCTGACATCATTGGAAAACTAGCTGTTGTCCTATTGAAGTACTTATGCTCAAGAAAAGAAATAAGAGACAATTGGCAAGAAAACAATGTGGAGTGAAATTAAACTTTTATGAATGTATGTACTATGTGTGTTCACACAGAAGCAAATACCAAGTGATCTGATGAATGTTAATCAGTCTATTGGCCAAAATGGGCAATTAATAATAGATACTAAGTCAAATGTTTAAAGTACAGTCATGCATTTTTTAATGACAGGGATACATTCTGAGAAATGCATCGTTAGGTGATTTGGTTGTTGTGCAAACCTCATAGTGTATATTTACACAAACATGGATGGTATAGGTTGCTACACACTTAGGCTATACTGTATAGCTTACGGTTCCTAGGCTACAAACCTGTACCGCATGTTACTATATTGAATACTATAGGCAATTTTAACACAATAGTAAATATTTGTGTATCTAAACACATCTAGATATAGAAAAGGTACAATAAAAGTGTCATATTATAATCTTAATGGGACCACCATCATGTATGTGTTCTGTTGACAGAAATGTCATTGTGTGGTACACAACTGTAATATATTTTAAACTTCAGCTAGATTTTAGGACAAATTTTGAAATAAAGAGTGAGAACAAATGCTGACAAATATGTTTATAGTAGACAAAAGAAGCTGAACATTCAGCTAGTGTGTCTTTAGGGAAATACTCAGTTGACAATTGGGACAAAGGGCATTGTTAGAATATACAGGAATGACATATAAGAAAGCAAATGTGTTAAGAATGTGAAGATATTAAGGCACTACCTAAGAACTTTATCACTAATTTTGGTATAAATTGATCTTATTTAAATGAATACTAATAAAACATAAAATCAGATATTTGGATAGTAAGAAATAATTCAGGATTTCATGGAATGACTTTTTTCCCCTCTGAGGCTACTGTAATTATAAATCTGTAATACAGGAAAGGGAGAGAGAAAGTATTGTAGCCCCGTAAAAGATACATTTAAATACTTTAAGCAATTTCTCAGTCCATTTTGAAGAGGAAGTAAAATAAGTCCTAAAACTGTCAAGCATCAGATTTAGACGTTTGGTGGTAGTGATTTTGTTTTATTTTCTGTAATTAAACCTGTTTACTCATTTTCTAAAATTTTGCAGCAGGTATAAAGGCAGATTAAGAAAACCTAATTGTATTGAATAAATTTAGAAGGATGTAATCTTGTTATTAATTGTCATTCGTTTTATTTGCATATCATGATGGCCTTATCTATTTTCCAATTAGTTTCCCCTGTTTTTAGTTTAGCAAGTGATTCCAACAGAAAAATCTCAGTGTATTTTATTATGGGTTTGGTAAAAGTGCCCGATCTAGCAGATAATTACACTTTCCAAGACACTTTTATAGGCTTTTATTTCATAGCCCATGAAGCTCAATATTTCGTGAATTTTATAGTCCATGAAATAAAGAGCTGGTGTAGCAATAAGCTACACCATTTAGGTTTCAAAAATGTATGTTAATTCTGAGATGCATTATGCTATAGGCCAATTGTCTAATGAGTTTGAGAGTAATTTTATTTTTATATATTTGGAGCAGACTCTTTATCATATAAACACATTTTTTTTTTTTTTTTACTCAAGAAAAAGTCCAAGATGAAAGAAGTCAGGCAAAATGAGGAATAGATTTCTATCTCTGATTTCAATCATAATGAAGATAGACACATCTCTGTACTCTCTAGGGTTCATTTCAGGGCTATATAACCTGAAGTGAGGTTTGAAGAGAACCTTGAACTACTATCAAATACAGACAAATGCAGGGCATATCAAGAGTAAAGGTAATAAAAATGCATCAATTTCAGTCTATAAAATCATAGAGTATTTATTCTTAGAGTTGATCTTATTTTGAATGGAAGCTAAATAGCTCTTACACTTGTGTGAAAAGAATGAGCTTTTGCGGAAAACGCACATTTATTTGAACATGGACACAGGTACTGCAATGCTTCCCATAGCTTAAGTTGAGTGTTTCTCAATGTGGGTTCCATGGAACATGAGAGAATAAAAAGAATTCTGTGAAAGATAATTCTGTGGTTTAAAAAAAAGAGAGAAAAATATTAAGCCAATGTAAACATTTCTTGAGGCAGGATTTCTAAGAGATCTACAGATGGAACATTCAAGGAAAGGCTCCAACAAGGTGGCAGGCATTGTACCATTTTCTAAACTCATTTCACAGTGAGACTCAGTTTTTACAGAGCTTCACCTGAGTGTAGTTTTCCATAGAACACATTTAGTTTAAAGGTGACTTAATAATTCTATAAATTCACTCATTTTCTAAGTGTTCAGACAAGAATTCCTCACAAACAAAAGTTATTCTCTCATAGCCGAGTAAGTAGAATTTAGGTTTGAAGGAACAGTGTTGGGAACATGTTAAAGAAGGTGATTTCTCTGCTATTTGTGTCCCATAGCATCCAAACATCCAATCAGTCAATTATTTTAAAAATATTTTATTGTGAGCTGTTATACACATAGAAGTGTACTGAGTACTCAAAGAGAAATAAATGCAACTTATGGCATGATATCAATTTTTCTGAGACTATGTCTTCTACCAATGTTCTGGTATATCTGATATCACCCATTGGAACCACTCCAAGGCAAGTAGCAATGTCAGGCTAAGCCCTGAGCACCTCTTGAATCAGCTTTACATACATTTAAAGCTCCCGGTGGTGATAAAAGGTAGCTCTTCTAACTGCCCTGTTTGAAGTTGAGGGAGCAAGATCATGGAAATCACAGAATAAGAAAGTGGTCAAGCCTAGTTTCAAACCCAGGTTTCTGATGCTAGAGCTCTGTCTCTTTACCACCGTATTCCCAATTTGCTGATTGTTCTCTCAACTGGTAGCTTTAGTCAGGCGCTGGAACTGAAGCCAATAATTTAGGTTTCAAAAACTGTTCTTCCATTTAATAACTGTGTAACTGTGTGCATATCACCTAACTTCTTTGAGTTCAGGTTATTCATCTATATAATTATGTTAATTATACCTCATTATATGTCTATCTCATAAGATAGTAGATTTTAAACTTTTCTAAATAGCAAGACCTTTTTTTTAAACAAATGAAATGTTATTCAGAAATCCAATTAATAAACGCAATTCATTCTGGATGAAAAGGGGATGGCAGGCAGCATTGAAAAAGAGGCTGGTTCAACTTCAAGTTTCCCTTCCTTCCTCATGGCCCTTCCCACCACAGACTATCTTAATAACAACTTTGCATATCAATAGGGCTTAAAGTACTCTTTGAAATACTTTGCCATTTAAATATTCTCATCTATAAATTGCCTAACATAATAAAGTATTAAATAAATTAGTGGCATTATGTTGCTAAATTAGTGAGGCAAATCTGTTCCCTAAACATTTTCTGGAACAGAGCACCTTCCAAACATTTTTTTGATAAAATCTAATGCGTAGGGCAAACACATTCACTCTTTTTAATTACATTCTTAAAATGCATGGCTTTAATCATGCATGAGAATTATTTTCAGAACCCTAACCTGTCCTAAATACAGTTGTTTTTTAATATTTGCATATTTACTGAAAATTTGAAACTATATATGTTTATATGTGTGTGTGTGTGTGTGTGTGTGTGTATGTATATGTATGCGTGTGTGTATATATATAAATCGCGGCTCACTGCAGCCTCCACCTCCGGGGTTCAAGCGATTCTCCTGACTCAGGCTGGTCTTGATTCCTGACCTCAAGTGATCCGCTCGTCTTGGCCTCCCAAAGTGCTGGGATTACAGGTGTAGCCCACCGCACCCAGCCTGAAACAATATGAAATGTTCAGTTTTGATTTCTAAGAGTATAGAGATTTATTAATGCATAATCTTATTTTTTTCTACCAATGAGTACAGATAGAAAAAAATGTTCCTAACAGGAATTTCTACTAAGGTATTGTCAGTCAAAATTTAATCTAAACTTAAATTTTCTATATATTCATCACAAACTAAACAAATTCCAAAAACAAATAAAATGTTATTTGGAAAATAAAATCAGGATGTATTATATCTCTTGTTCATATTTGAAGAGGCTGAGTGGAGTTCACAGTTTTGTCAGAATCAATATACAGAAGGCAATGTAAATTTTTTGTACATTACTAAGTTTTTAAAGAATATGCATGTAAAAGCAAATCCATTTTCAAGAAGAGTGAACTATGTATATTACCTAAAAGTAAGATATGAATGTGTTCAAATTATATGTATACGGTTGACCTTCAATAATACAGTTTGAATTGTGCTGGTCCACTTATACATGAGTTTTTTTTCAATAATATATTGGAATTTTTTTTGTAAATTTGTGACAATTTGAAAAATCTTGCCTAGCCTAGAAATATTTAAAAACATTCAGAAAAAGTTAGGTGTGTCATGAAGGTATCAAATATATATAGCTACTGGACTGTTTATGTCTTTATTGGCTGTTATGTTATTGGTAAGGCTTCCAGTCAACAGTAGGCTGTTAGGTTATCAGTAAGGCTTCCAGTCAACATTAGTTAAATTTTTTTGGGAGTCAAACATTATACATATAATCTTGACTGTGTGTGAGGTCAGTCCCTGTAATTCTTGTACAATTCAAGGGACAACTGTAATTTATATTATTCTCTATGAGGATTTCATTGAATAGTCCGCATGTATATCTCCCTTCTTTCAATGCTATGTATAAATAAGTTTATAGGAACTAATTTAATATATGAGATGCTATGAAAGTGTAATTCTTTTAATCTAAAAGACATGACCACTTTTCCTTCCCTGGAGACCTGTTCTTCTCTACTGGAATGTTCTCCCCTTCATTCTAATATCCAGCTTCTGGTGATGTAAAAACAATTGCAAGCCACAGGTACGTACATATTATATATATTTATACAGTCTGTCTCATACACACACAAATATATATATGAGATAGAGTATATAAATATATACATATAATGTAAAATATACATTAGAAAAAGATTAAGTCATTTTCAAATATCAATATAAATGTCCTAATACAATTTTTCAGTTTAAAAAATAAAAACGTTAGTGGCCCTACAAAACTGTGAAAGTCCTGCTCACTTGTGCAAGGTGGGCTTAGTTATCAGAACCCATGAAAAGAATTTAAATATTGTTTATTTTCACCCACTCCTGTCTTAGGGGAGGGCAAATGTTACGTCTTTTTCCTCTGTGTACTTTGTATGGATTGGTTATTTAGTACACCCTTTGTTTGCTATAGATGTTGAGATAAATCCAAAGATAGATAAAAGAAATTTTATCATATTGGAATCCCAGTGAGAATTTTTACTTCTTCCTCCCCATGATATACTTTCAAGAGTCCAGAGCTCTCAGACATGTGGCTGCTGGGCTTTTGCTTAGTGGCAGTTAGTATGATGACCTGTGGATTTCTTAGTTTGTGCAAATTTGCCAATAAGGACAGCAGAACTGTCTACAATAGAACGAACTATCCACACATCTGACCAGGCCCTTATCTGTACTCCTAGGGTTGCAAATATGAAATAGTGCTAGTTTTGGCATATGATGTAAACACTCTCCCAGATACTACCTTAGGCTTACAAGGAGAAATAGAGGACTAATTAACAACTCAATTTGCAGAAAAACAATGCTTAAATTACTCATAAACAGAGGACAAAAATAAAAAATGACATGTACCAGACCTTATTTTTCTTTGATATAGCAAACATATACATGTTTCCAGCTAAAACCAATCATTTATAAAAATAATCATAAAAACTTAGCTATATGGAAGCTCTTCCTTTAGTCTACTGCATTTTACATGAGTTATGTGGATTAATAAGCTAGCATACTACAGTTTTATTTTTCAACTCAATCCTACTACAACAGCTGTTCATTAATTTATCTGGTTATGTGTATCTCATATAATTTTGAGATTACTGCCTCTAAAGCCAATTTAAAAACTTTATAACCTATTCCTGGAAAGAGAACAGTCTTTATTTTAAAATGCCATATTCACAACTCTTAACACACATCTAGAGATTTTTCCAAGGTATATCCCCAGGTAACTGTGGACCTATTGAATTAGAATTTCCACGGGTAGGCCTCAAGAACTTTTATTTTTTGTAATTAGGTAGTATACTGGCACTGATGTTGAAATTCGGGCAATATTTATCTAGATAAGTATTTTAGAAAAATGCATAAGCAAAAGAGGACATAAACAATTTGTTTTATTTACTATAGTGTCACCAGTGTGTATCACAAAATCTGGCATGTAGCAGATATTCTGATGAAAAAAGGTTTTCAGATTATTTAAAAACAAAGGATTTAAAAGAAATATAACCAATTTTAAAAACGAGACAGAGAAATTGTTGGTGAGCCTTTTAGAAATGTTTTTGATACTTTATTATTCTTCTTTCCTCTTTAGTTAACTATATAAAATTCTGTAATTTTTGGATTGTTAGCTTTTCCTTTAATAAACGCACTTGCTTACAGTCAGCCAGATAAAGCCTTGGCTAGATCTGTTAAAATAGCTCACTGATCTAACATCTTGAATCCTTCATAAGATAGCATATGCCATGAAATATCATGTTTTAGAAATACAATCATTTTTACTAGACTTTTTATGCATTCAAATTTCCTGAATTGTGCAGGTCACAGTTAGGTGGCTGGTTCCATTCCAGTAACAATTAGGAAACTCTTTTTATAATCCAATCTGATTGATTAAGAAAAAGAAGTTAAGACAAAAATGTTAGGTTCCCAAATACAAATACACCAATGGAAGTCAAGAACTATAACTGAAACCCACATCTGCATGGCTCCAAATTCGTATTCTTAAGCAGTGTGTTATGTTATTATCTTTATTATTATATTTTCTTGTTTGTCAAATCAGGAAAAGTCCATATGATTACCTTACTTCAGTGTTCTGATTGATTTTCCATAGGCTCTATTAATTCTTTTATTTTAAACAGCTTTATTAAGGTTTTAATTGAATACATAAACTTCAGATATTTAAAGTGTTTAATTTATGTACTGCCGTAGCTATATAGCTATACACCTACAAACCATCTCAACAATTGAGGTAGTGAACATGTCCAACACCCTTAAATATTGCTTCTTCTTTTTTTTTTTTTTTGAGACGGGAGTCTAGTTCTGATCACCCAGGCTGGAGTGCAGTGGCACAATCTCAGCTCACTGCAACCTCTACCTCCCGGGTTCAAACTATTCTCCTGCCTCAGCCTCCCAAGTAGCTGGGATTACAGGCATGTGCCACCATGCCCGGCTAATTTTGTATTTTTAGTAGAGATGGAGTTTCTCCATGTTGGTCAGACTGGTCTCAAACTCCTGACCTCAGGTGATCTGCCCGGCTCAGCCTCCCAAACTGCTGGGATTACAGGTGTGAGCCACCGCGCCCGACTGGCCCGCAAACATTTCTGTGTGCCCTTTATAATCTTTCCATTAAGCCTTGCTCCAATCTCCTTCCTCCCTCACTCTCCCACAACAACCCTTGAACTGCCGTCTGACCATATATGTTAGTTTACATTCCTAAACTTTTACGAAGAATTATACAGAATATATTATTTTCAATTTTAATTATTTTTCTCAGCATAATTGTTCAAAAATTCAAACATTTTATTAGCAGTATCAATAGTTTTTTTCTTCATATTACTTATAGTATTCCATTGTATGGATATACCAGTTTATCGGTTAATGAACATTTGTTTTGTTTTGTTTTGTATAGTATTTTTGGCTATTGCAAGTATAGCAGCTATAAAATTTGTAAACACGTCTTTGTATGGACTTACTCTTTCTTATTTCATTTTGGGAAATATTTAAGAGTAGAATGGCTGAATCATATCACAGGTGTATGTTTATCTCTGAGAAACTGCAAAACCATTTTACAAGGTGATTATGTCAATTTATACTGCCTCAAGCAGTATATGAGTTACACACCCTCCGCAGTCATTTTTTTTAATAGCCATTTTCACAGATGTGCAGTATGTCTTTCTGTGGTTTTAATGTACATTTTCCTAATGGCTAACATGTATAATATATTTTCATGTACCTATTTATCATCTATATATCCCCTTTGTTGGACTGCTTATTGAAATCCTTTTCTATATTTTTTTTTTTTTTTTTTGAGATGGAGTCTCACTCTGTCGCCCAGGCTGGAGTGCAGTGGCACGTTCTTGGCTCACTGTAAACTCCACCTCCCAGGTTCACGCCATTCTCCTGCCTCAGCCTCCCAAGTAGCTGGGACTACAGGCACCAGCCGCCATGCCTGGCTAATTTTTTTGTATTTTTTAGTAGAGACGGGGTTTCACTGTGTTAGCCAGAATGGTCTCGATCTCCTGAACTCATGATCCACCCACCTCGGCCTCCCAAAGTTCTGGGATTACAGGCATGAGCCGCACCCAGCCATCCTTTGCTAATATTTTTATTGGATTTGTTGTATCTTATTAAATTTTGAGATTCTTTTATATTCTTTGGACAAAATTCTTTTGTCAAGTATATGATTTGTAAGTATATTCACCTAGTCTGTGGCTTGTATCTTCACTCGGTTAACACTGTCTTTTGAAGAGCAGAAGTTCTTAATTTCAATTGAGTATAATTTTTCAGTCACTTTCATAGATCATATTTTTAGTGTGTATCTAGAATTTTTTTCATAACCAGGGTTAGCAAAAATTTTTGTTATATTTTTATTCTAGATATTTTATATTTTACATTTTCATTTAGATCTATGAGTTATTTTATCATATAAGTCATTGACTTATATGATGCAAATTATGGATCAAATATCTTATAATTTTTGCATATGGATATTCAATCATTAAAACGTGTTGAAAAGACTATCGTTTTTTTCTACTTAATTGTTTTGCACTTTTGTAAAAAATCAGTTACCATATGTATATGGGTCTATTTCTGAATATTCTGTTAAGTTCTATATTTCTGTTTTGAAACTATCACTTATTTAATATAAATTTACATTATATCTTTCAATATTATTTTAGTTACTTTAGGTCTGCTGAGTAATCATGTAACTTTTAGAATCAGATTTCAAATTTTTATTTTAAAAAGCCTGCTAGGGTTTTTAATGGAAGTGTAGTGGATCTATAGTTTAATTTGGAAGGAATTATCATCTTTTGATTCTTCTGACTGGTGGATATGGTGTCTTCCAATTCATGAATATAGCATATTTCTCCATTTATTTAGTTTTTTTAAAATTTTTCTCTCATAATGTTGAGATCTTTTACAGCCTTTTAAAGATTTCTAATTTCTTTTATATATTTAAAGTTTTTTTACATAATAATGTTGAAATTTTAATTATTCAATTGTTTTTTCTGGTACATAGAAATGGTTTGATTTTTACAAGCTTCTGGCTTTTCATGGCTACCACTCCATGGAGATGGAAATATAGTTAATAGTTGTAGCTCTAAGTTAATAGATCCTGCTGCTCTTATAGGCTTAAGAAAAGTTTCTTCGATGAATATGTTTAGTTTGTTCTGTGCCTTTAATTAATTTTTAGGGGTCCTGAAATGGCTGAGTTTGATATATTTGCCTTTTTCCTTTTTTTTTTTTTTGCTTTTGTTTTGAGGAGCAAACTCACTGAACTTCTGTGCATCCTAATTCCACAAACCCACATTTATTAAGCAATTTTATTACATATTTTCTTAAAAAATTATATATGTCCAAACAAGTTCTGGTTTCTTTTTCTTTGTTTAGGGCTTCAGATTATTTAAAGCGGATTTATCCACACTTGTCTGTTGATATTATTACTCACTACTTAGTGCCTAGAGACATAAATCATACAGGTTTTTGAGGCAATATTCCTAAGAGGTGCCCTGGCATGAAGCTGCACTGGAAGGTAGGTAGAATGAAGATGAACTTTATGTTCACCAGAAGCTCACAGTAAAAGCATTCAGTTAAGAGCTGGTTCTGGGCCGGGCGCAGTAGCTCACGCTTCTAATCCCAGCACTTTGGGAGGCCGAGGTGGGCGGATCCCGAGGTCAGGAGATCCAGACTATCCTGGCTAACATGGTGAAACCCCGTCTCTACTAAAAAAATACAAAAAATTAGCCAGGCGTGGTGGCGGGCACCTGTAGTCCCAGCTACTGGGGAGGCTGAGGCAGGAGAATAGTGTGAACCTGGGAGGCGGAGCTTGTAGTGAGCCGAGATCGCACCACTGCACTCCAGCCTGTGCAACAGAGCAAGACTCTGTCTCAAAAAACAAAAAAACAAAACAAAAACAAACAAAAAAAGAGCTGGTTCTGAAGGATCATTCACATTAGTTTAATATGTTGAGGGGAGTTTAATGTTACTGATACTTTTGTAAACTTTTGTGAAGTTTGACTCTTGATTTTTTTAGGAAGTTCAACACTATTGACATTTGTTGCTATGAGGCTGATTATTTAGAAAGCTTATTCACAGTTTTTGTTTGTATCAGAATTTAGAAACGCATCCAATGGGAAGATGATAGCATCATAAAATTCAAGGAGACTTTCCAATGTTTGATGTGATATGATGAGTACTTCTGCATCCAGAATTCATTCCTTGCGGTGGGTTCTTGGTTTCTCTGTCTTCAAGAATGAAGCCGCAGACCCTCACGGTGAATGTTACAGTTCTTAAAGATGGTGTGTCCTGAGTTTGTTCTTTCAGATGTGTCAGGAGTTTCTTCCTTCTGGTGGGTTCGTGGTCTTGCTGACTTTAGGAGTGAAGCCGCATACCTTCGCAGTGGATGTTAGGGCTCTTAAATGTGGCCTGTCCGGAGTTGTTCGTTCCTCCTGGTGGGTTCGTGGTCTTGCTGACTTCAGGAGTGAGGCTGCAGATCTTTGTAGTGAGTGTTACAGCTCATAAAGGTAGTGCAGACCCCAAGAGTGAGCAGCAACAAGGTTTATTGTGAAGACTGAAAGAACAAAGCGTCCACACTGTGGAAGGGGACCCCAGTGGGTTGCCCCCTGTGGCTGGAGTGGCCAGCTTTTATTCCCATATTTGGCCCTGCCCACATCCTGCTGATTGGTCCATTTTACAGAGCGCTGATTGGCCCATTTTACAGAGTGCTGATTGGTTTGCTTTTACAGAGTACTGATTGGTGCATTTATAAACCTTTAGTTAGACACAGAGTGCTGATTGGTGAGTTTTTACAGAGTGCTGATTCGTGCATTTACAAACCTTTAGCTAGATGCAGAGCGCTGATTGGTGTGTTTACAATCCCTTAGCTAGACAGAAAAGTTCTCCAAGTCCCCACCCGACTGAGGAGCCCAGCTGGCTTCACCTCTCACTTTGACCTTTCTATTAGACCCGAGAAATAATCACTGCTTTGGTTTGAGTGTTTGTAACTTTCAAAAATTCATATTTAAACTGAATCCTTATTGTGGTTACATTAAGATGTGGGGTCTTTGGGAAGTGATTAAATCATGAGGGATCCACCCTCATGAATGAAATTAATGATCTTATACAGGAGGCTTAGGAAAGCTTCCTGGTCCTGCCGTTTCTTCAGCCATGTGAGAACTGAATATTCATTTTTTCCCCTTTTTGCCCTTCTTCCATGTGACGATACAGGAACAAGATACCACCTTGAAGGTAGACAGCTGGGATGATGGAAAAGTGAGCATGCCAAAGGATATGAAATATAATATCAATAAATGAGAAAAAAAGACTGGATTAGTTAAGTCTATCAATAAAACATGAGGTGTCAGGGAGATCATTAGTGCCATACTCGTATAAAGAAGCAAGCAAAACAGGCAGCATCTCAAAAGAGAAGTAAGCATTTAGACATTTACACTAGGTTGTCCACATGAGGTTGGAAATTCCAAAATAGGGAATTCAGCTTAATCTGGGTGATATAAATGATTTTAGATTCTAAGCTCCAGTTGCAAAAACACTTGTATTGATTTTTATTTTCTTTTCACTTGTAATTAACTTCACTTTTTCTTCAACTTCACCCACTTCATTGTACAATATTAACAATAGTATCAGTAAAACAAATAAGGCTAATCAATGACCTATAATTTCTGTTTTCTTAAAATAGAGATGGGATCTTACTATGTTTCTCAGGCTGGGTTTGAACTGCAGGGCTTAAATAATTGTCCCACCTCAACCTCCTGAGTAGCTGGAACTACCACCAAGGCATGCACCACCAAGCCTGGCCCAATGACCTATTATTTCTAACACGAAAATCACTTATTAGCTAAACAAGCCAGAGTGATCACCTCATAATAACATTACATATTAATTTAAAAATTATCAAATTAAAAGCCCTATAAATGATAAAGTATTTAGTAATTCAAACAATTATTTGTAAGACTAAAAATAAACTCAACATTTAATTAAAAAGATGCTGTCCATTACTTCAGACAGGTCTTTCTTCATCAAGCCATTCATAAATGATGTTAATTAGAAGGTAAATGACCATATTAATTGCATAATTTATCTAAACATATATTTTATAATGTCAAAGATAAATACATAAAAGCTTTCTACATTTTAAAAATAATGTTTAATATATGCCACTAGAGAAAATTATTTGATTATCAGATATTTTTATGTCAAATGTTAAGGACAATTTTAATCAAGTTTAATGAAAGTAATTATTAATTAAAAATCATATTTTGAAGACAGCAAAATCAACATATTTTACATGTAAAAACAAAAATTAACAGATTATCAAAAAAATTATATACGTAATTATGCCAATTAAAATGATAAATTCTGTTACAAAAAGGAAAGGAAGGTAAGACGCTATTTTTTCATTAAATGCTTGAACAGATTGTCACCATAGTAACTAACGGACACATCAGGAGAAAATCATTCATTTATATATTCTTGCAGGTGACTCTCACTCTCCCAATCTTTCTTGTAGCTGCCTCCATAACTTTTTATTAGAACCAAAACAAATATTAGTGGAAAAACAGACTTTCACCTGAAAAGCGTTGCTTTTCAAGTAGAATTAGCTTGTAAATTGCGCATAGCCAAAGTGGTCAATATGCATTTGGTCTTTAGTCTGCAGTATCAGTTCCTGCCTAATTAATTGGTACGAAAATATTTCTTGTTTAGCACATCTTCCTTTATATGAGAAGGAGATTTTTTTTTCTGGCCTTACTTTCTAATAGATAGAGAATCATATAGGATGAGTGTGAGAAAGTTCTTAGAGAAGTAGATGCAGAAGACTAAGTGTTGATAGATGCATCATCTTAACTAATGGATAAAGAATGAAATATTTCAATAAGGAGCAATTTACAATAGCCTAATAATATCAATTGATGTCATTTATTATAACTTATACTATGTAACAAAATCATACTGAAGTCAAGAGCTTTCTGAGTTAGACATTTTATTCGTATTTCCTGGATGAGCATATAGCGACTCAGAAACATATAGTAACTTGACAACTATTTACAGCTAGTAATCAGTGGGACTAGAATGCCAAACTATGCCTGTCTATTTATAAAACTAAAGACTTTTCACTACAATGTACTGTCACGTTCTTATTACACATAGAAGCCAGATGGCAAATTGGAAATACATCAGTCAGAGAAGCTACGGTAGAGATGGTAATTTTACTCCAATAACCATCCCCTTCCTCCATATAGAAATATAAATATCACCTCACTCAATTTTAGCTTGACACATGGCTTGCCTTTACCATTTATCAGCTTTTCTTGTAGCTATGACTTGTCATGTGATTAAATTTAGGGCATGAGGAATAAGCAGAAATGACGTGTGGGATTTCTGAGACTTCTCCTTACAGAAGATAATACTTTCCCATGGCTTTCTATTTTTTCTTCTTCCTGCTAGCTCACATACAGATATGGAGGAAAACCAGTTTCAATTATGCAGGATTGCAACCAAAGAAATAGTAGTTCCACAAGATGTCAGGTAACCAGGTGCCTGAATGTCCTTGTGATGTGAAGCAACCTGCCAGTTTTGGATTGTTCACATCTGGTCTCCCCAGAGTGAGAGAAATTAATTTCTTTCTCATTTTAGTTACTGTATTCTGGGGTCTCCTTGCTAAAGAACCTTGAGTTGTAACTTAAATAGTGGAGATATTCATTCACAGCCTGTTCTAGTTTGGTCTTTCCTAGTTATCTTACACCTAGAACAATTTTATTCACATGATAAACTTTTAACAAATGATTACTGATTTAACTTATTCTTATATCCTGTTTAATAATAGAAAGAAAATACATGAAAAATATAATTGGTAGGGTTATCCTCATGGTCATCAAAATACAAAGGATAAGAGAAGCAACTGTAACTGAAAGCAAATCCAGAGTTTCATAACAACCAAAGCTGAAAGTTTAACCATACAGATTCCTTATCTTTCATTGTTGAATAAAATAAAACATAGTAGTGCATCAGAAATGACAAGCTGTTTCCAAGCTATAAATTCTGAAAAAATATTGCACAATTGTCTCTAGAAAAACAATATTGTTTATTCCAGAGACAATTAAAAATAGAATTAATGGTTCCCTGAATGGCATTTTTAAAAAATGCAGGGGTATTGGATGTATGACCATTTCCGTTTTTGACTTTGGTGGGCAAAATACTAAGATGCACTTGGGAAAAGCCATTTTTACAGTGTCCTCTAAAATTGTTCACTCTATAGAGGATAGACTTATTTTCATGTGTTTGTAGTCTTATTAAACCAAATTAATTAGCTTCTTGTAATGTATTACTTTTGCTACATATGTAAATTGTTTTATATTTACATTCCCTACCCTCTTAATTGTTTAAAAATCAGTAATGTCTGTAGATTCAAATATATTACAAAACAGGCAACATTATAGTGTAAATACAGCACATGCATTAAAGAAATCATCAGATAAGCAAATATCTTACTATAGATTACTTAATGTTAAGATACATAATTTAACAATTACATACTTCAAAAAAAATTTATTTGAGCAGTAAGGTGAAAATTGGTGGTGATACAGGACAGGTGAGCCCCAAGTTGGGACTTAGCCTGCAAAGGTTCTTGGCTTTGGCCAGGAAAGAATTCAAGGATGAGCTGGTGGTTGGGTAGAAGAAAACAGCTTTACTGAGGTGGCAATGTTACAGCTCCATGACTGATGTTATAGAGCATGGCTACCCCATAGGCAATGTGCTGAAAGTAGCAGCTCAGGGCAGTTTTGCAGTCACATTTATACCTAATTTTAATTATATGTAGATTAAGGGGGTGAATGCAGAAATTTTTAGGGAAGGGGAAGTAACTCCTGGGTCATCAGGTGATTGCCATAGAAAGGGGCAGTAATGTCTGTGCGTTGCCATGGCTATGGTAAACTGACATGACACCCTGGTGGGCATGTCTTACGGAAAGCTGCTTCCACCCAGTCCCTGTTTTAGTTAGTCCTTGATTGTGTCCAGTGTCTGCACCCTGCCTCCAGAGTAAAGTCACACCTCTTACTACAGTGGTAATTAGAGTTAAACATAACATTCATTATCTTCAATCAAGAAAAACCAACTGACTGCATAATTCAACCAAATGCCTCTTGCAATTTTTAGCCTCTGTGTTTCTTCTAGAATAATTCTGTTTTATTTTAGTTTGACAATAATCAGGAAGAAATAGTGGATTAGAATAACAATGGTATACCTTCTTTGGAGCACTATTATAAGAACTTTCAGAAATTGGTAACTGTGGTCAAGTTCTCAAGGCTTATTGGTATTTTCATAACTTTCATATAAGTATGTAAAATTACTATATTGAGTAAGGCCTATTTTTCATTTAATATATCTTCACATTTCTTTCATACTAATGGATGTATTTGGCAACAAGTATATTCTCTTCTAAAACTCATGAATTATCAATAAAATAAGCTATTCAAATACCTTTTTAATTTTCACTAATAAGGTGGTGTTAACATAAATAAGTAACTTACTCTATATTAAATTTATTTTTGCTTTTGTTTGTGCATAAATTCACTTTATATAATCTTCAATAAAATCCTTTTTCTGTTATTCCAGAGATAAGATATCTGAATTCTATCTAAGACCTTCGTGACTCTATAGATTGCAAGCATACTTGTTTTTATTCTGATTCTCCCAGATTTTCTAATGTTTTCCCTTCATTTTATCTTCATTTCTTTTCTTCTATTTCTCTATCTAAATCATTTTTTCTTTAATTCTATCTTTAATTACACATTTTCTTCAGAGAATATTGAGTGTATCTTGGCTTGTTCCCAAAAGTAAGTTAATATTTTGTTTTGAGACCTTGACCATTTTTACTAAATAATTCATTAACCTTTTAATATTTATAGCAGCACAAATGAAGGTGACTACTTGACTTTCAAATCTCTTTCTATGGATCATAACAGATAGTGTGAAGTCAATCAGCCTACATATAAAATTTGGGTTACTTTTTATCTAAATGCATTTCCTTGCCATCACCTACGTGGAAATTTATTTGTCAATGAATGTCTATTTCTATTCTTCCGTTCCTCCTGGACAACATATCCCTTACCAATGTTGAGGAATAAATGGCTGATTTTATATTCTCCTTCCATAATTTACTCCTTGGAGAACTGTTGTGATTGTCACCAGGAATCATCAGTTTTTCAGCGCCTATTTAAGGATTCCTTAAGAGAAACTGAAGAATGGGACCTGCTTTTCCTATTTTTGTGAATGAAAGTGCATTCAAGCACTAGCTAGACCATCCAACTGAGACATA
Source organism: Pongo pygmaeus (assembly GCF_028885625.2). Lineage (NCBI taxonomy): Eukaryota > Metazoa > Chordata > Mammalia > Primates > Hominidae > Pongo > Pongo pygmaeus. The sequence continues at coordinate 92,964,737 of NC_072384.2, forward strand.
TTCTACACTTCAGTGGTCCAAATTCTGTTCCTTTTCTTAGATAATCACTATATATATATATTTTTTCCATTAATATGGAGATAGTACAAGAGTCAAAATTATAGACTTGCTCACATCAGTCATTTTTGTTAAATTGCTATACATCAACATAATTTGAAATTTATTGTAAATGTTACTCTGTGTATATATTTTCTTTCTTTTTTTTTTTTTTTTTTTTTTTGAGACAGAGTCTCCCACTCTCGCCTGGGCTGGAGTGCAGTGGCGCAATCTCGGCTCACTGCAAGCTCCGCCTCCTGGGTTCACGCCATTCTCCTGCCTCAGCCTCCCGAATAGCTGGGACTACAGGCACCCGCCACCACGCCAAGCTAATTTTTTTGTATTTTTAGTAGAGACGGGGTTTCACCGTGTTAGCCAGGATGGTCTCGATCTCCTGACCTCGTCATCCACCCGCCTCAGCCTCCCAAAGTGCTGGGATTACAGGCGTGAGCCAGGACGCTTGGCTGTGTATATATTTTCATAGTGCATTATCCACCTTTCAGTATGCAAAATACATGCAGGTACACTGCAGTTATGAAGAGTCAGCAGAATAAGGTAGAAAGTGCAAAGAATTTGATTCTATATCCAAGTTTAATTCTTAATGCCAAAACTTATTAGTTCTTGTTAGTTTTAGCAAATTACTTGTATCCCTGGAGCCTTGATTTCCTCATATATATGATGTGCCATTATATTTCCACTGTTATGAGGATTAAGATTAACCAAACATCTGCTCGTAGGTGCTATTATTACAACTGCCCAGTGTAAATGTAGCAAAACAATGAATGTAATGCTACATCTACTAGTCTCTTGAGAACATGAGTCAGGATTAGGTTCTAAGCATTTTAAAATGACAATGCTTGTTAGAACTAAAGGAGACTGCATGGTGACATAAGTATTTTCTAGCACTTACAAAAATAAAGAATAAAATGTGTTCTTATCATCTTCACTATCCAGATGAATAGTGAAAATTATAGATATTATAATATAGATCAGTGGAAATGTAGTTCATCAAACACTAGCAATTAAGCTGTTAATGGCTTCCATTTAAATACATTAACAAAAATTTCATATTCATATAAATTTTGGAAATACATTATACTCCTCTATCCACCTTGGAGACTGAATTTATTTATTAACACAGGAATATTTTACTGTCTGAAATAAATTATCAAGAATTGTAACTAGGCTTAAAAAATTATTAAAACTTGTCTTCCACATAACACCTAATTACTCATGATAGCACTATTTTTAGATATGGCCTGGGAAGTTAATAATGCTAATTAGAAAACTATTATTACACATATAAGTCTAATACTTTTCATGATATTCCTGGTACTTGGTAGTGATTAAGAAATATTTTTGAGTGGCTAAATGAATAGTTGGTACTTTACGTATCTAAAACATTTCTCCATCTACCTATTTATCTAGGTTCTATTATTTTAGAATTCACTAGGCAAACCATATGCCACACTCACAAAAATAAAAAAAAAACAGGGAAACAGAGGTTTTTCTGATTCCAGCACTTCATGAAATATATGAGTAAAAATTGTAGCATATAACTTTTCTTAGTTTGCATTATTTTGACATTTTTCTGAAGTCACTATTTTATGATACATAGATTATGCCTGGGCATATATTATGTTGCATTTATTATACTTTTAATTTTTTATAAAAATACTACTCAAAACCAATTGCCGTATCTTGATGAACTTCTTTAGGTTTTAGTGAGTATGTCCACTGCAATTTGCATTCCAGTTTCAGCAAAGGAGAAAAGGCAAGATGTAGTTTTACACAACATTTAACAGGACTGTGTTTCATTACAGAAGCGGAGGAACTGACCTCTGGTGTTAGGTTCTCTGAGGAATACTAAAAGTCAGAGAAGCACATTAATATTAAAGACATTTATACAATTTTCACACAGCCACAAAAGGTCTAAATACCTTTTTCTTTCTATGGTGAAGGAGCCGGACAGTAGATTTGTGACCTTCACTATTTACAAGACGAAGATTCTGTCTTCTGCAATCTACTAAATTCACCATAAGGTTATGAACTTGTACTAACTGCTACAAGCCCTTTTAAAGTTAATTAATTAATCCTAATACTGTATAATAAATAGCAAATGTAACATAGGGTATTTCACTCAGAAGAAATAGTCCCTCATGTAGAAGAAAATTTTAGGTAGAGTATAATAGAAGTGAATGCCATTCAGAGCTCTTTTTTCTTTTTCTACCTATATTCAGCGTATTTTTCAAAATTTATATTCTCGATTGATGTACCAAGTTATATTTTAGAAATATCTTGGGCAATAGAATGAATAAATTTGAGATAGGAGGCATACTCATGAGATTTAAAAGTCTTCTTTTCTCCAACAAAGGAAATATATGTGTACTATTTAATAAACACTGGTCGTTCTCAACTTGCAGTGAAATGTTTCTGGGACAATGGGGCAACCTAATTTGCTTTTAGATGTAGCACTTTGGCTTTTACAAAACCAAGGTGCATATCCAGAGAATGATGTAATAGTCTGGAAGTGTTTCTTTAATAAGGGATTTAGGCTCTGGCAGGACATACTAATGAGATAGTCTTAGACATAATTGATTCACCCACTGATTATGCTTCCCTGTGCATCAGTGTGCGTGTGTGTGTGTGTGTTCTATGTATTTTATGTATCATTTTTCTAAAATTTTGCATTATTTCTAAAATTTCTATAATGTCTGCATTTGTTTCTTTAGTCTTCAGTATCATAGATAGACAGAACAGATACTATACATTTTCTTTTGTGTAAAAAAAAAAACTCAAAGGAAGCTGTTTTGAGAAGATTAATTTTAAGTAACATATGGATTCAGGAATTATACACTTTAAGAATGTGGTGATACTTTAATATCCCCAAAGTATTAAGCATAAAAAACACATTATCATTTCAATGTGTTTATTTATAATTTGATCAACTGCATCCCCCCAATTGAAAAGTCCTATTGAGTATTTGAACATGCTAATTAATATGTAATTGTATAAAATAAGTGCTCATTATTTTAAAAAGGTGTGATAATCAAATGTCTGAGAAAGGAAAAAACATATAATTTTAATAGAATGTATAGCAAATAAACACTTTATGTCTTCAAAATTTATAAACCAAAAGAAGCATTTTATTTCTAGCTATAGAACAAACTTTACAAAGGAACTCATCATTTAATCAGAGACTCAATTTAACAATGATATATTTGTCAATTAAGACACTAAAAGAAAAACTATTATCATATTCTGTAAAATTTGCAAGGATTTTTGGGAGAAAGGTCAACTTGTATGGAGACGGTGCCTAAAATACCCAAAATAAAATTGTCTAGAAAGATGAATCTGCTTTGTAATAACCAAAAAAGAATGGTAAGCATGATGATGGTTCCAGAAAAAAAGCAAAAGAAACAAAAGACCCAGTATGTGTACTGAGTCTTTAGGGAACAAAAGTAGTAGACTGGCAGCCACAGCATATTCTTGAGTGAAGAATGAGTCAACCAGAATATTTCCATAAGCCATAATTCCCTAAAACAAAAGGCTGGATTAATCAAGTCAAATAGTTGCACATCATCTATTTCTAATCATGAGACTCTTTTTTTCGTTTTGCTGCTTAGTTGCCTCTCACACTGCAACTTTCCCTGGTGATTTTAAGCCATTGATTCACCAGTCCTCTACATTAAATGGATCTACCCAGACCTCATCGGCTGAGAGATTCCCAATGATACAAAACTCTTCTTACATTCACCCTGTCCTCATCAAGAGACTGTGTATGTGTTCCATTCTACTATTGCCCAATTACCTGTATCCCCCAACTCAAACTCCTAGCTCAATGTGTTAATTCTAATAACATAGTTGCATTAACAAGCAATTTAAAAAAACTTCCTGGAAATGCAGTATTTTAAATGAAAATAAACATGAAAAATATTGTGGAAATTGTTGGCAATTTGATCATAAGTGGGAATGAAGAGGTCCTTTAAAGCCTTTCTCTAGGTTCCAAACCTACCCTCAAATGTTCAAGTAAATGAAATTTCTTGTGATTTTCAGCACTATAATCTACACCTCAACCATGAAGAGAAGAGTCTTCAGCAGAACACTCTTCTGAATGTTTTAGTGAATAGTCTTTAAAAGCACTTCTTTAGGATTTTTTTTTTTTGATTATTGATCCAGGCTTACATTTTATTGGGATTCATAAACTCTATACACTGACAGTGATCTCCACTGCTGAATAATAGCCTCTCTATGTATTAATCCCGACTTTAGAGTTTATAATATAAGAATTATTAATTTTGTTTTTCTATTGGAGGGGATAATTAGATTGTAAGCCAAAGAATACCTAACTCTAAAATGGTGAATAAATATCAAAGTATATACTGATGATGATAATATGTTAACAAAGACATTTTGAATTTCGTGAATGTATTGATTTTTATCTGCTAACATAATAAGTTCTGCTAAATATTTAAAAGCCCCTTTATTTCCCCTAAAAAAAAAAAAAACTGTGTGAGGAGACAATACTACACTCACCATATTTCAGCAGCATGTTCAGAAAAAAATGTGCAATTTACTTTCAAAGTTAATTTATTTTTGTTTTATAACTGAGGGAATCAAAATGATCTTTCCTTTGTGATATCCACTAGGGACAGGCAAAATGTTCTTAGTTTATCATAATTATTCTGCAAGAAATTTAGCTTTCCCTTAAGAAATCTGTTAAGAAGAGGCACTTAGCTCAAAGTGGCTGAGTCATATGTCTCAGGAGGATATCCCAGGGAGTGTGAAAGAAGCAGATGTTTCCCATCTTCACCCACTCCTGAAGTGCTATCATTAACACCCTTACCAATCACGTGCTGTAAATTGCAAGCATGCTCCATTTAGTTCATTTTCTTGGATAGGTATTTTAATTTGAAAAAGTGATATTCCACATGGTCTTTAATTTTACTTCAGCTTCCTGGGAGCACTTTCCTTCGCATGTGTGTGACTATTTTCCATGAAAATAAATGAAATATAGCCATGAATATCAATAAGAAATGAAATACAGCAATAGATATAAATGAATAGAAACACATTATTTGCCAAAGTATTTTTATAGTGCATATTGGAAAGAACATTATTCACTATACACAGTTATTTTTCCTTTAAGGTAATTTGACCAACAATGGAATTATAATTAAAATATTTCTTAAATTTTGGTCTTTTTTATGATCTTAGAGCTTAATCTCTCTGAATGCAAAGTATTACATATTTGTAAGAAATATATATATATATATGATTACAGTTAAACTTCTCTGGCTTGCTCGTGGTTACAAATGAAGAGTAGCATTTTACACTTACATATGTTTATTTGATGTAGAATGTTTTTGAGAGCTTTTTAATATGCTGTGTATATAGTCACATTAATTCTTCAATATCTTGCCTAAGGGCAAATAACCAAAATTTTATTTTATTCTCCCTAAAAAGAGAAAGGAATAATTATAATCAGGCTGTGAACTGATTAGAACTCTTAAATGACAATGCAGCATAGGACTTTATAGTTCTACTTTATGAAGAAGTTTTGATTACTAATGGAAGAGAGAAAGAAATGAGAGAGAGACAGAGAGAGTTTGCAAATAAAAGAAAGCACAATTTTAAATAATAGGTATATAATTATAATTTCTAAAAAAGTAGATATTCACATATATGATTTCCTTAAAATTTGTCTTTATTTAAGAATAATGCAGAAAAGTCAAGCGGAAGGATACAATTTAGGATATAAAAATTTCAAATACTCCAGACAATTAAATGTGTTGTAGAGTCTTAAAGAAAATGGCACAGACAAATCAGAGTAACTTATAATTGCCCAGTGTAATTCTACTAGTAAAGTTCTGGGAAATAGGATATCCTTTATGATAATATTAATATTTTACTTTGAAAATATGTATAATTTTATGTCACTAAATGAATCCCAAAAAAATATAGTGCAGAAGTCTAATCTTCATGTATGTCACACACTTTTAACTCAACATTGTCCATTGTCTCTTGATACTGCTACTTAATTTAAAATAATGCTCTTCTAATTTTCTGAGCCTTTGGCTTACCTAAGCAACTTATTGACCTAATCTAAATAGGATGTTAATAATAATCATGTCCACTTATTTTGTCTATACATTTAAAAGTAATGGTCTTAAATTGCTAACACTTACTCACAAGTTAGAAAAGTGATTATTGTCTTAAAATATTCCCTGTGATGTGTTGTCTTAAAACATTTCATGCGGAACCCAGATGTATTTAGACTGCATCTATGCATAGTCAGTTTCTTATCTATTATGCTGTCTGTTCTTTCTCTTTTCATCTTCATAAATTATCTAGCAGGGATAGTAGAGGTAATTGTGTAACCGGGGACCTGGAACTGATGAAAAGCAACAGTGATATTTTTTAAAAAGTTGAATGCTCCTGTATTTCAAAAACAACTATATTTTGGAAATTCAAAATAATTCTTAATAATAGAATTAATCATGGTGTGTTTCTCCTATTTCATTTTTTCCATTAACTGTAATAACTGAAGAATAAATGTGAAAATTAAATGACAATAATTTGTTTCTGATATAGACCTATAACTTGTTTCATCATTTTCTCTCTGGTGTAAAATTTCTGTTTTATTTGAATATTTCTTGTATAATTTGCTTCCCTACATTTGGTAAGCTAATATTTAAAAACTTCAAGAAGCTCCTTTTTATTTTCTTGGTTTTATATGTTTACATAAAAATGATAAATAGCCTCATTTTTCAAACAAAGAAGACCACATTGTACACATAACATAAATAAAAAATGGACAGAAAAGCCTGTCTTGTGATCAGTAATGCAAATTAATTATATCACATTTCATATAAGGAGACAAAAATGTTATAATAATACCAGGATTAATAATAGATCTGTTGACATGAGAGGAGTTTACATTGATTAATAGTCTTCTGAGTATAATTTTAAAATATGTATAAAAGCCTTAAAAATATCATATTCTTAAGTCAGGGATGTCTGTCAGCCAGATCTGAGCATTTCCATTCATTGATTTGAATAATTATCAGCTTTCTTTGGAGATATAAAAAGTAGTAGGTAGGAAGATGAAATTAGTGAGTAGAAAGATGAAACTGCTTGTTTAAATCACAAAGCTGTAATCAGAGTTAAGATCTTCTGATTCTTGGCCAGGACTTTTTAAATTTAGTTAGAATAAGAGAACAAACATATGATGGGAAGAACAATGCCAAAAAATTAAATTAAAAAAATGTTTAAAATAAGAAGGTAGCAATCAACATGAAAAATGTAACAAGATAATTGCTGAAAAATAGTTAACAGAAACAGATGCCTTTTGATGATTTGAAATATTAATGCATGATTATTTTAGATTCAGGCATTAATTAGGATGTCTAGAACAAGATTTAAATTTTGTGATAGTAACTTATTAGGTTAAGGGTTAGTGACTTGGTAGTAATTTGAATTTCTCATTACTGTTGAAGCCTTAGAATGAAGTCTTTCTATTTGTTGTCTTCCTGTTTCTTAGTTTGTCTTCCTCAAATACTTTTTTGAGACAGATCTTTATTTGTATATAGAATGTAGATCGTGGTGGGAAGCATAGAACTCCATTCTCCAGCCACGACAATGAACAATGATGCCAAGCATAGTGTTACATCCCCATCACTACAGTCATTTCTCCAGGGATATGCTCATGATTTAAGCCAGTTAATCAGTGATGTATTTCTGCTTACAGAAGTGTCATGAGGTAAGACTGAAGATGTCCATTTCCAGGGCTTCAGTCTTTGGGGAAGGTAGTCAGAGAGAATGATGCTGACAATTTTGAGAGTATTTGGAATGAAAGCAAGAGAGTGATAGTATATATGTCATTGCTTCTGTTTAAGTGCAGTTCTACCTACTTCACAAAATTTGCATTTTCACCCTCTTGATTTTTACTTATCTTTCTTTCACTCAAATACAAAATATCCTAATTGACTGCATGACTCTCGACTAACTCTGGCAAAGGAGGAAAGAATGTATATTACATGAATATTCATTGTTTCTGAACTTAGTTTTTTGTTTGTTTTAGTTTTAGTCAGGAATATCTAGACTATCAGAGCTATCTATAGGCAAAAGTAACAGAAAGTTGGTGGGGTTTTTTGTTTTGGATTGTTTTTTGTTGTTTTGGAGAATCTCCCCTATCCTTCAAGCATCCTTCTCTCGGTTTTGTATGCTCTCTCAATGACCTCAGTTTGCTGATTTGCCCACTCAAGGACCTCATGTATGAGAAACATTAAAATTTTACAAATATGCTATGGCTGCATTCCCTACAATTATATAATTTATATATTATTTGTTTCATGCCATGTTTACCTACTTCAAGCAGGTATATTAGAATTAAATTTAAATGTTAATTAATATTAAATACTCTTGACTACTAATGAGACTGACATATTACCTGATTATCATTCCAATCAAAATTAATCTTTCTCTCTCTTTTTCTTCTCCACCTGCCCTTTCTCATGGTGTTTCTTCTAGTTGTTATGATGGTCATAGTCCCTGGAATTTAGACATCTAACCTGAAGGAAGTCAGAAAACCTGATAATATTAAAATCAAAGATGACAGGCTAAAATTATTTCTCGGTGGAATTTGTATTTTAAGAGCCAACTTAACATCCAAACTCTAAGTACTGTATTATAAAGGTGGCATTTCTGACACTATTGTAACTGGGTGGATAAGATATTTTGAGTGCTACAATGAAATTTTTTTTTTCTCCCTTCACCAGGACAAAATGAGTTTGAACCTTTTGGATATATCTCAGATAAAATTTAAACAGATTCCAAGAGTCTTAGAGCTAAAAGAATTGTAGAATTTGTATGTCCTATGACTTTATCACAAAGATAACAACTCTGACAAGTAGAGAAGATATTTAACAAAGTTTCATAAGGGTCTTGCAATCCAGCTTGGGACTTCTCCCTTTCAATACGCTGCCAGTTGTGAAGTAAATGGAAACAGATTTGGACTGGCATTGTGCTAGCAAGGGGTATATGTTGTTGAATACTTACATGGGAACCTAGCCCAGAATGTCCTCATACTCACATGCGTTTGGGAAACCACTATCTATTTATGCTACATCAACAAGCATTTTCACTCTCTTGTATAACGGTATAAGTATAAACTGCTTATAATTATATTGGCATTATCATTGATTTGCATTTTGTTGTAATCATGAGTAGTGATTTTATTTTAATGTTTTAGGTATTGTTAAAGCAAACTAAATTATATCCTGAAAAGGACTCCTGTATGTCTATATCTGAGTCCCTGTGGATGAACTGTAACATAGCTTAATAGTCAGACAAAATTGAAAACCTAACTTAATAGTATACAACTGTAACAATAGCTGAGGGTTGGCCAATCCTAGCAGCCATACATCGACCACTCATAGACTGCTGAATGTTCAAACTGTGTTCAAATAGGGCAAATGCCGAGCTGTAACCAATCTCGCTGTTTCTCTACCTCATTTTCAATTCCTGTATGTCACTTTACCTTTTTAGTCTATAAATTTGTTCTGACCATGAGGCACCCCTGGATTCTCTGTGAATCTGCTGTGATTCTGGTTGCTGCCCGATTCGTGGATCATTCGTTGCTCAATTGAACTCTTTTAAATTTAATTCAACTGAAGTTTTTCTTTTATTAGTATCTAGGTCAACAGTTCATACTGAGTATCTTCCAATATGCATTTTATTTGGCAAAAATGATGGACAAGTGATATGGTTTGGATTTGTGTCCCTGCCCAAATCTCATGTCAAATTGGAGGAGGGGCCTGGTGGGAGGTGACTGGATCATGGGGCAGATTTTCCCCTTGCTCTTCTTGTGATAGTGAATGAGTTCTCATGAGATCTGATGGTTTAAGTGTGTGGCACTTCCCCCTTAGCTCTCTCTCTCCTGCCGCCATGAGAAGAAGGTGTTTGCTTCCCCTTCCCTTTCTGCCACAATTATAAGTTTACTGAGGTCTTCCAGACATGCTCTTGCACAGCCTGTGGCACGGTGAGTCAATTAAGCCTCTTTTCTTCATAAATTACCTAGTCTCGAGTAGTTCTTTATAGCAGTGTGTAAACAGACTAATACAACAAGAATTCTTATATTCTGAGTAGCTCTATGCTTCTATTTCATTTTTAAATCAAAATTTCTATCTTAACTAATTTATGTAAAGGATTTAATTTTACGACTACAATCTCGAACATAGTACAAGGAGGTAAGTACCTCAAAGACAAAGGTCAGTTGGCTGAGAAAAGAAATAAAGATTAGAAATATCTTGAATGATGAAGTGTTTCCTGAATAATGTATACCATCCCTGAGCAGAAAATAAACTGATAATTCAATTTTAAATGATGCATATACAAAATCAATGTACAAAAATCACAAGCATTCTTATACACCAATAACAGACAAACAGAGAGCCAAATCATGAGTGAACTCCCATTCACAATTGCTTCAAAGAGAATAAAATACTGTACCTTCACCTTCAAAAGCATGTGCTAGGAAGATGCAGATCAATGATGTTGTGAGCAGCACACGGGTGCAGTCATGAGTGTCAAGACTGGTGGAATGTCAGAATGCTTTTTTACTTTCTTTGACTCTCTCTGGTACTCACACTCACCTACCCCCTAAGCCACTGGGTCAGTAGGTTGCAGAGGCCTCAGCACTGTTGTTTATAGGGGCAAGTCAACAAAAGGGTAAAAAAAAAAAATCATACAGTGAAGGCAGAGTCCAAGATCAACCAAAGGGGGGGCGGGGGGAGGGAAGCAATCATAAGAAAATAGAGCTTATACTTAATATAAATTGAAAAACAAAAGGTCAGTGAATGTTTCTGATGAATATCATATAAACACATAGTATTAGTTTGAAAGCATCATGGTTGTAGAAAAGCAGAGCAATAGAAACTTCCTTATTGCTTTAGTCATGGTTCTTAAGAGAAACAGAACCAACAGGATATATAGCTCTAGATAACTAAGAGGATAATTACTATAGTAATAGTCTTATGTGATTATAGATTATGGCAGAGAAGTCCTATGATATGCCATTTGGAAGCTGGAGAACCAGGAAAGCCAGTGGTATAATTCAGTCCAAGGACAAAGGCCTGAGAACTGGGGGCAGATGGTTTAAGTTCTGGAGTCCAAAGCCTCAAGAATCAAGAACTTTGATGTATGAGGGCAAAAGATGACTGTTCAAACTAAAGAAGAAAAAGAAAATTCATCCTTTTCTTCCTTTTTGTCATATTCCAGCCCTAGATGGATTGAATGATGCTGGCCCACAGTGATGAGGGCAGATCTTCCCTACTCAGTCTTTGACTCAAATTCTAATCTCTGCCAGAGACAACCTCAGATGCACCCAGAAATAATATTTCGGCTATCTAGGTATTCTTTAGCCAAGTCAAGCTGACACGTAAAATTAGCTATCATAGTAATAATATATTTGAGCTGCTGAATTAAGAAATGTGAGGCCTGCCATACCTCTGGATTCCCAAGTGACATAATAAATACTTTTACTTTAAAATTAGTTTGATTCAATTTTCTTTTAAATTGAGAGACATTTACTGGATCAGTGACATAATTATACGTTTTTATATTCTAACATTTCTGACTCAAACCTCTTTACTGCATAAACTGCTTAACAGTTTTGTTATTTCTTCAAGGACCTCTTCAGTTTTCTCCTTTGGTCTGCATTTCTGGGATCCCCTAAAGCAGAAGATGCTTTTTCTTACTAACTCTTCAGGATGGTCCTCCATTTGACCCCCCTTCAGTGTATTGCATTTACTCAGAGGTAAACGCTGCCTCTGTTTACTAGATTGTGAGATCCCAAGGGGCCAGGTCACTTCTTTGTCATTACCACACTGATTTTCAGCAGAGTGCTTGGATCGACATTGCCTCAATAACTAGTTAAGTGAATAAATTGTGCAGTTACAATTAGTTTTGAGCCATCACCCAAATTTAATATTTCAGCATAGAGTTGGAGGCTTTGAATATTGTAACATGCTAGCTATTTGATGTGAAATATAATTGTGCACACTGGTGTTCAATAGGATCATGTCACAAGAGACTTTCTAAAAACTACCAAAGAACTCAGGAAGAAAATACTATTTCCTAACAGTTATATTTTTTCTTTTTCTAGATCATCAAGTAGTCCTAGAGTTTATCATCAACGTCTGACTGACCTCTGGCGTCACTTCTTTGCTATCCCCAATGCAGAGCAGGGGCATCGCAGGTGAAAGATAGCATATATCCCTTATTAATTTATTCAATAACATATTGGCAATTAAATTCCACTTACCAAATATCTATCACTCTCCCTATATACTGGATTCCTTGCTAGGTGTTGAAGAATGTAGTGTAACAAGAACGTGGTAACTTTTACTTTAAAATGCTTAAAATTTTGCAAGTAAATAAATACATAAAAATAAAAATAAGTTAGGCAAGTCTTAAAATAAATTGAATTTAAAACTATGAATTATTTGCTGCATGTCATGCATTTTACATATGTTGAATAAAGAACAGCTTCTGGCTGATGGTGTGGGGCTCAGGGTGGTAGCTCAGAAAAAAAGCCTGTATAAAAAATACATTTAAGAAGGCAGAGAAATGGATATGAACAGATGTATGGAAGTAGTAACATCTATAATATGTTCAGAAAACATTAAATTATTTACTTTGAGCAAAGTGTTGTACAAGGAAGAGATGCCAGATAAAGTTAGACAGATAGACACAAGCCATACTGAGGAGGCTATCAGTGAAAATCTTTAGGCTGGGCGCGGTGGCTCACGCCTGTAATCCCAGCACTTTGGGAGGCTGAGGAGGCCAGATCACCTGAGGTCAGGAGTTCGAGACCAGCATGGCCAACAGGGTGAAATCCCGTCTCTACTAGAAAATATAAAAATTATCCAGGCATGGTGGTACGTGCATGTAATCCCAGCTACTCAGGAGGCTGAGGCACAAGAATTGTTTGAATCCAGGAGGCAGAGGTTGCAACGAGCCAAGATCGCACCACTGCGGTCCACCCTGGGCAACAGAACAAGATTCTGTTTCAAAAAACAAACCAAAAACAAAGATTTTTAATTCTTTAACACCATATGAAACAGGAGGCACTACAATTTTTTGAGTAGGATTGGGATTTGGGAAGTATAATGTGAAAACTCTTTGCAGAATAAATTGGAGTAGGGAAGGAAAGGAGTTAGAAAACTGTGTAAAGCTTTCATAACCACAGTCTAGGGAAGATTTAGCAGGAGCAATAGCAGAGAAAAGGAAGCAACAGAGAACACAAATTCTTAGGGCTTTAAAAGTCTTGTTGATTTTTTTTTCTGAAATTATACATATGTTTCTGTTCTCTGCATAAAAAAATGATGGCTGATTATTTCTTTTTGGTTCTAGAGAGACGATGAAAATGGATATCCTAGCAGCTGTCTTTTCTACATTGAATACACATGTTGCCTGGTGTCTGGCAATCATTCAATTATCATCATGTCAGGAAGAAATAAATTATACGTCAAAAATGAGTCTCAGGCTGTGCTGTAGATATTATCACATGGGCTTTCCCCTCACCATATAAGACTTCTTTTCCCACTGGAGTAATTTAAGATCAACCCAGCACAAGACCAATTTATTGCAAAAAGAATGATTGCCTCATGATCCATGGTGCTATGCCCCACCTGGGACTTGTCAGCTCTTTACTGCACACAGCTGCCTAAGCATCTGCCTTAGCATCGCTAGTATTTGCTGTCCCTTGTGCTTCTCAACTATCTTCAGAAAGGAACGCAATATGAAATCAAAAGTTCTTGCAACATTCCCAATTTAGATAAACTGAAGGTTTATAGTTCAGTGCCAAAACTCTTTTGGGCTGTTCTGGCCAAGAACTTTTAATATAAGAATAAATCTAACCCTTGGACCAATGATGTTGATGCAAATAATTGTTGGGTTAGGTGTATTTTAAGGACTTATTTTATATTTTTGATTCTTAATAGTATTTTATAGTAAGAAGATTTTTGTCTTAGCCCCATGAAATTCTCTTTTTGAATTAATAAATGACCAAATCATTTTCTTTATTTTGTCTCCAAACTTCCAGACTTCTCATAGTTCTTTTCACCTCTCTATATTGTCTCTCCCACACCTCTGGCCTGATATTCTATAATGTTCTTTATTTGTGATTTCTTTTCACTATCCTAGCCTTTATGAACAAATAATCAATTTGATGACTTTGAAGAACTCAGTTAATAACTCAAATACAATACATCTTATTAATTAAATTACAATTGGGCACGCATCATTCTTAAATCTAAGAAGATGAGTAATTGAATTAAATGCAATTTTGATAATTTTTAAAAGTGAAGCCACCAGTTACAAAATGGTGATAATCTTTTGGAGCCACATAGCAGTAAATATGTGACTATAAACACGTTCTAGATGACTAAAAAGCTCCTGACTCTGTCAATGTGGGAGGACATAAAAAGCAATATTCTGCAATGAGTGCCACTCACTCTAATCCAATGTTTCCCAAACTATTTTTTTCCATTATCACTGTGTGAGGAAAATTTTGAGATTTTTCACCTGATCAACCACCCCAGAAATTTTAATCCTATAGATATATTGCACTGTATATGTACTGTATGCATATCTGCACCTTCTAAATAAAAAAACTAAAATTATTTCTACTCCTAAAAGCCAATTCAGCCCCTTTGGTGGTATCTTCTTTACTTAGAATTTATGCACTCATGTAAACTTAGGATATGCTAGGACATAAAGTTCTATCTCCAAATCCAGAGATGATAGGGTCAAAGATTTTTTGTTATACTGTGTGTAATTGGGCTGTGAGAAATGTAGCAATTACACAGGTGACAGAGGCAGATGGTACTGTAAGAACTATCAGGCCATGGCACTAACCTTGTGAAGTATAGGAAAACAATTACAAAGATCAACAAAATTAACCCCAATATAAATCCTCCTGGACTACAAGACATGTGAGTAGTTTCATATCAAAACATCTGATCTGGCTATTGTTTGATTTTGTATGTATATATAAAGGAAAATTCCAAGACATCTCTGAATGTTCTATCAAATTATTTATTTTAGCAACCAGAAGACAATAGTCTATGAGAATTAATAAACACAGAAACTATAGACATGATTTCTTCACATTTTATTGTTCAAGGGATAGATAAGTGGAGATGAGATTCCAGCACAGTGTAATTTCAGTGTCCTGAATGACTGGGAAATATTGCCTTAGAGGCTGGAAAGCCAACTTGGCCAGCATCTACTGATATTCACCTGTTTTGTCTTTACCTTTTGTCAGCAGGGACTTCATCTGGGTAATGCTTACACAGTCAGAGTCGGCCAACATCTAGTGAGCTACTATCTCAAACCTAGATATTCACTGAAAGAGAGACAGGAAAGGCAATTCTACTTTCAGAAAAAAGCAATATGGAGTTAAAAGAACATCATGCAAGAAAATCAGAAAGAAGCCTTTTTCCATAGTGAAAAATGCTTTTCAGCTAAAAGAAAATTCTTAGAATTTTTGAAGTCTGTTTTAATTATTGTATTTCTTCTAAGTTAGATAATGGCAATGTGTCCTTGTTAATCAAAAGTCATTGAACAGCTAGATATTAGCTGTTTCCTATTAAGAAAATCCTATTAAGAAATCCTATTAAGAAAAAAATTAAGATGTTAGTTCAGAGGCTGCTCATACATAGCCATCAGGGAATTAAATTGTTTTCGTGTATAATTAAAAGGTGTGTTCTTCCATCAAGAAGAAAACTACAGCCTGCATGCCAGTAAGTACTTAACTGGAAAGAAAATGGACCAAATAGAACAATTCTACTATGAGAAAGAAAAGTTGTGAGTACTACATATGCAATAAATAAATATATTAATTACTCTCCAATTACTTTGAGTGTCTGTATATTAAGAATCCAGGCCAGATGTGGTGGCTCACGCCTGTAATCCCAGCACTTTGGGAGGACAAGGTGGAGGAATCACCTGAGGTCAGGAGTTCGAGGCCAGCCAGACCAACATGGTGAAACCCCATCTCTACTAAAAGTATAAAATTAGCCGGGCGTGGTGGCACATGCCTGAAATCCCAGCTACTAGGGAGGGTGAGGCAGGAGAATCGCTTGAACCCAGGTGGCAGAGGTTACAGTGAGCCGAGATCGTGCCATTGCACTCCAGCCTGGGCAACAAGAGTGAAACTCTGTCTCAACAACAAAAAAAAACAAAAACAAAAAAAAAAAAACCAGTAAAAACAACTAACTTACTTTTCACAATCTTTCGGGGCTATTTTTAAAAATCACATGTTTAATCGTTCATCTATCTCATTTTTTTCTGACAACTACTTGCAGCATGTACTTTAATTCAATTGGTATTTCTCTGTATATCTTATTCAAAATTAAAGTCATAAATGGGCTGAGGCATTCAAAACAGTGAGTTGCTACAGAAATAAAATATAAATATAAAGGAAACTATGATTAAATGTAATCCGTTAATATAAAATCAGCTTTAAACTTTTTACCACATTAAAAATGATTAAAATTAGACAATGAAGAATATTTCATACTTCTTTTAAAGCTATAACTCACTTAGATTTCTTTTTTTCTTCTTTCTTTCTTTCTTTCTTTGTTCCTCCCCTCCCCTCCCCTTCCCTTCCCTTTCTCTTTCTTTCAACAGAGTCTTGCTCTGTTGCCACTCTGGAGTGCAGTGGCGCGATCTCGGCTCACTGCAATCTCCGCCTCCTGGGTTCAAGCGATTCTCCTGCCTCAGCCACCCTAGTAGCTGGGATTACAGGCATGTGCCACCACACCCAGCTAAGTTTTGTATTTTTAGTAGAGACAGGGCTTCACCATGTTGTCCAGGATGGTCTTGATCTATTGACCTTGTGATCCGCCCGCTTCAGCCTCTCAAAGTGCTGAGATTACAGATGTGAGCTACAGCACCCTGCCCACTTCGGTTTCTTTACAATCTTATATATAATCTTCTACATACCATAACATTTTGCAGAATTGATTATCAAGGTTTAGTTTAATATATAAGATGGTCAAGAAAATGTTTTAGCAATTAATTCAATATGCAGAGTATTTTATGACAAAAACATGTCAAATATATATATGTGTTTTATATATTCTCGTATTTATTGTAATGTACATATAACATCTAAATAAAAGAGTAGACATTTGACAGTTTACTTAATTCAATTTGCATCCAGAGAGAGAGAAATTAAGCTACTATTCATAGAAGTTTAATTCTAGAAACATTTACCAATCTCTGAACTTTGTATGGACCACCGTGCACTGGATAAATTCAGGTGACCAGATTGAAAAAAAATATGTCTGGATGGATTAAAAGATAGATAGGTTATAGATGGGTAGAAAGAAGATAGATAAGATTTATAGAAAATGCAGAAGTTAAAAAAAATTTAACTTCTAACTAAATATATTTAAAAATTTTTATTGTTCTCTGAAGACTTTTACATGCTTTTTCCTCACTAGGGATGCTAATCTATTCACCACAACCTCTTATCTATTTCTGGCAGTTTAACCCAATAGTTCATTTCAGATTCTTAGCTCATATTTCTCCCTAACCTCCTCATTCTCGTTTACATTTTTTAAAATATAAAAATAAATTTGCTCATTCATGTTTAGCAAGAAATCTACCAATGACATTTCTGATTATGTTGTACGGCTAAGTCATAACTTTTCCTAGGAACAAAGAGGTTCGTACTCATAAAGAGAAGTCTTTGGTTGTTCTGACAGTCATAAGGTAATTAAAGGCTAAGAAAAATACAAATTTCTAGTTTGATTCAATAAGGATGAGGAACATCAGTATTTTGAGAAAAATCTTTATTGAAGAATTGCCAGCTATATAAATGTCAATTGCACTGGACCTAAATTATGTTCTTTTAACTATATGCAGATTGCTTAAATTCAATAGTCAAATGTGTAATTGTGATTCTGAATTGAGAAAAATTAAGGTTTTAAAAATGTCTTTTGAAATGCAATTTGCTATGTAGAGACTTGGAACTGATGTTTAAAATAGTGACAAAATGAACAAAATATAATAAAAGCTATATAATACAAGATAAAATTGGTGACTTTAGGGGTAACAAAATTTTTTACAAAGTTAAATATAACATCAAAAATTACCAAATAATTTAGAATGTACCACACTCACATTTGCAGTCTTGTAGTCAAGCAAGTGGAGCTTCTCAGTAAGAAATTCATTAAATCTATATGATCCCTAGCTATAATATTCTATTTTTCTTCTCTTTGTCATTTAAATTATACCCTGTTGTTTAGTGCAATTGTACATAAAATGTGCACAGTAACTTTTAGACCATCTGTTATTGGTATCTGTTTTGTTTCTTTCTTTGAAATTATAATAACTGTCATGAATTCTGAAACGGAGTATTCTTCTGGTCTTCTGGTTAAGATCATTCCTACATCTGCTCCCAAGAAAATTGAAGTGAATATGGCATTGAATGAGCTCTGTGATCAACTATGGCTCATTTATTTCTAACTGTTATGACTAGAGGTGTGTCTGAAATCTTGGTGCTATAAAAATGCTCTAAAGATAGACCTTCATAGAATTGCAATATTAATAACACTCCTCTTTACACATGATTGACCAGAAAAAATTGATTTGTTTCTTTGTTCCTCCCCACAATCTTAAATCATTAATACCTGTGGTATTTTTGCCTCCAGGAACACTGTCCATCAATTATACATACTAAGAAAAGTATCTTAATTATCACTATTCTTTAAAGACTAAGTACCTTCTTTGAAATAAGTTACTTTTCTTGGGAACTTTAAAGAGTATGTCTCTTTTGGCTTAGTAAAAAGAGAACAGGCTTTAAGGACCCAGGATCTGAATGATAATACTGCTTGTTTCTTATTAAAAACTTACATCATCCTCAGCGAACTAACACTAGAACAGAAAACCAAACACCGCATGTTCTCACTCAGGCAGATGAACAATGAGAATACATGGACACAGGGAGGGAAACATCACACACACTGTTGGGGGATGGGGGCTTGGGGAGGTATAGCATTAGGAGAAATACCTAAAGTAGAGGATGGGCTGATGGGTGTAGCAAACCACCATGGCACATGTATACCTATGTAACAAAACTGCACGTTCTGCACATGTACCCCAGAACTTAAAGTATAATAAAAAATAAACAAATAAATAAGCAAACATTTATCATTCTAATAAATGTATCTCATTAACTTTTGATGGCTTCAGTACATGTTTTGTAAGAAATTTGATCTGGCATAGTGCTAAATTTCTGGATTTGGAAGTGAATAACATGACAAAATGGTCTGACTTTGTCAAGGTCCCAAGCCATGGTCACTAGAATTGTTCAGACTAGAAATAAGTTATAGTTTCATTGTGGAAGTGTTTAGCATAATTTGGGCACATAGAAAGTTGACTATTTCCAATTCCTTGATTTTCACCCTTCAGACATACTCTGTAAGCTGGAGATATTGGGCTTGATGTTGCTTATTAATTAAACCAAGATAATACTGCTGCATGTACTCCCATTGTTTGGTAGTAGATTGCAGTTTCACAGTTCAACAGCGTGGGATATATATGAAATATAGTATGATCTTAGTTTTGAAATATACATGCCACTTTCCATACCCAAAATAATCATGTCAGGAATTGAGATTCCTCAATATATTTACCTACCAAACACACTTCACCTTCAACTTAGCCAATTTATTCAGCTGTCACTGTCATAATCAAACATCTCCCCTGCCCCTACAGAAATTCACATTTCCAAATGGCATTTTTTTCATCACTCATCCTGAAAACAGAAACAAGTATAAAATAACTACATAGAGAAACAGTCTATTTTTATACTAGTCTAGTCATTACTAGATGATATAAAACAATTTGTACACAATGCAACTTACACATTGTAAACGTGATTTATTTCATCTGATTACCTCTTTAAGGAAAATAATTTTGACATATTCTGGTACTAGATGAATGTCTTCAGACAACATCTTTGGATTACAGTTTTATTGTCTGTCTTGCTGAGTATATTAATTGAAAATTTTAAAGTGAATGCCTATATTAAAAATTAAAGTACTACAGCATATTAATCCTGATTCTCACATCTCTTCTCAAATTTTTCCTAAAATTTTTCCAATGTATTGGATGTATGATTTACATATTAAGTGAACATAATACTTGCATATAGGGTTCAAGTTTTGACCAATGTTAACTCAGATGCATATCAAGGCAGAGAACTTTTCCTTCATCTCATGAAGTTTCCTCGCAAACTTTTGCTGTCAAATTTTGCTTCAACTCCATTCCAGGCAAGTACTGATCTGATTTCCAGCACTATAGATTAATTTTTGCTGCTGCCAGAATTCTATGCATTATACACTATGTGCATTTTGTTTCCATCATGGAAACTGTTTTGCATAAAGTTTTTGAAAACACTTATGCTGTCTGTATAAGTAGTTTGTTGATTTTATTGCTGAATGTATTCCATTGTTTTATTTTCTATTTCCTTGATGATGAATAATGTTGATACAGTTTTCATATGTGTTTGGTTATTTCTACTTAACTGTTGTGAGATATCTGTTATAGGTTTCCACTGGTTTTATTGGATTGTTTGTCCTCTTAATATTGAGTTTTTAGAGCTCTTTCATAAATGATGAAAACTTAGATGATCTGAGGAGAAAGCAGAATATAAGAGTTCTTTTTATATTTGGGATACAAGTATTTGATCAATATTTTTATTGCAAATATGTTTCTCTAGCTGTGTGTTGTTTCATTGTCTTCCTGTTATATTTTGGAGAACATAACTTTTCATTTGCATTAAGTGCAGTTCATCAGTATTACCTTTTATAGATGAGTGTATTTTGTGTATATGTATGTGCACTGTACAAAAATACTTGCTGTGTTGTGAAGATAATCTTGAAGACATTCCCTGTGGTTTTTTTAGAAATTTTAGAATTGTAGATTTGACATTTATATTTATAAACAACTATTGGTATATGACATGAGGTAGGGACAATATGTTTAATATTGATATTCAGTTTGGTGAAAAATAATTTCTCTAATTACTGTACCGTCTCAGAAAAATTAAATAATATTGTAGGTATGTGTGTATTTTCTATTTCTGGGCTCTATACATTTCCATTGATTTATTTGTCATTTTTTTAAATGCCTATTTCCTTGATTAATAGTCTCGAAATCCGGTAGTTTATGTTCTTCGAATTAATTTATTTCCTCTCTCTCTCTCTCTCTTTTCAAGATCATTTGTGTTACTATGTAAGTTTGTTCCAAGGTGAGCAGGTTTATGCAAACCTATCCCCAAAGACTGAGGAAAGTGAGAGGTCAATGAAGAGACTGACAAATTTAGTTTATCAGAAACATTTTAACAGGAAATTACAAACAAAATCCATATCTTGGGCAGCCGATAGATGAGATGGCAGATCCCCCTCACCATTGTCCCCCAGACTCAGCGATTATAGGTCATAAGGAAAGGGAGTGAGTGGTTTTGAAGGAATTCGTAAGACAACTTTTGTATGAAGTGATTTGCTTAAGGGTAGGATTTATGGTAAGCACCTATGTCAATGGTAAGTGTATGTGGCAGATTAGCATCCAAGATGGAGTTGCTTTAGTCTCCACACAGTTTTAGAATCATCTCATCACTTACTACCAAAATATGCTGGGCTTTTGGATTAGGGTTGTGGTGATTCTGTAGACAAATTTGAAGAACATCTTAAAAATATACCTTTTTCCAATCTATTAGCATTGTAGTTCTCCACATTTCTTTCTTTAGATTTTCTTTGTTTCTCAGCATACTTTGAAACGTTTGATGCTGTAGTAAATATTATTATAAAGTATTCTTGCACAGTTTTGTTACTACTTTATTGACATCTTAAAGTCTTTTTGTATTAAGTCATTAATTTTAGTAGTTTTTTTGTAGAATCTGTAATTTTTCCAGGCAAAAAAATAATAATCTCTGCAAATAAAGACATTTTTACACCATTCTTTTTAGGTTTTATGCCCTTTATTGTTTTTATAACCATATTATTGGCTAGGAATTCAGTACACTATTGAATAAAAGTGGTGAGAACAATCATTTTTGAATTGTTGCCAATTTTAGAAACTATTGAGTCTTTGGCTATTAACTATAATGTTACTTGTAGGTTTTCAGAAGTCCATTATAAGTTTGAGGAAGTTTACATTTCTAGTTTTCTGAAAGTTATTTTCATGAATGCATAGCATATTTATTCAAATGTAAAATAAATTGGAAAATGTTCCCTTTACTGAAAGAGTTTATCTAACATTGGTATGATTACTTCCTCAGAAAATTTTCATAGAATACATCAGCGTAACCATTTGGGCCTAAAATTTTATTTTGCCAGATGTATTTTGATTATGAATTCAATTAATTGAATTAAATGAAATGGAATTGAAGAGTTAAATAGCTCTTCAATGCTTTCTGTTTCTATTTGAGTCATTTTTGATGAATTGTTTCAAACTAACATCCATGTTATCAACTTTATTGGCAGGAAGTTGTTGATAATATTCTGTTATTATGTGTAATTTCTGATTGATTTGCAGTAATACACAGTGTTGGTTCCTGATATTTGTAATATATGTATTGTCTCTCTCTTTTTTCTTTCCCAACAGTCTAGGATGGTTTCTTAATTTTATTAATGTCCTTAAAAATAAACTTTTGTCTTTCGTAAATCTCTCAATTGTCTTTTTTCAATTTCTTTGATTTATATTTTGATCTTTTTTCTTACTTCCTCTTCAAGAAACACTACTGTTGATCTCATTTATGTGCTATCTCTTTTTCTGTGGATCTTTCAATATTTTCTCCTTATATTTACATGTGCCTAGATATGTGTTTGTGTTTGTGCGTGTGTGTGTGCACACGTGCATTTAAATTTATCCAGCTTAGAGTGAATTTTTACTTGTGTGTGAGTGTGTGTGTTTACTGTTTTGTTTCATTGTTTTTAAAATGTATTAAGTTCAGGCTTTCTCAGCTTCTTACATCCATAAGTCAATGTTTTTCATAAAATTTGAAAAAATTTTCTTTTCATATTTTCAAATAATGTTTTCTCTCATTGTCAATCTTTTTTATTCAAATATTTTTCTTTCTATTCTTCATATTACATATTTTTAATTAATTTGTTATCAAGGTTATTGACTCTCTTCTGCCATTTTCAATTCACTGTTAAGTCAACTAGTGAAGTTTTCATTTTAGTTATGGTAGTTTTTAATTCTAGAATTTAACTTATTTTCTTATTGTTTTACTGTCTTCTTAGAGTTCCTAAATATTTATTCATTATGACCATTTTATTCTTTAATTATTTGAATATCAATTATTTTTTCTCTTCCTTGGCTATGAATCCCATTTTTCTGTTCTTTGCCTGCTTGGTAATTTTTTTGCACTGGATATTTTTCATTATATGTTAGCAAGATTAGGAATTTTTATTTTCTTTTCAAAAATAGGGATTTTTGTTCTTAGTAAGTACTTCAATGACTACTTGAACTTTTGAAGGCTTGGTTTTATAAATTAGGTTATGGCGTATCCAAGATGCTTCCCAAACATCTCAACTCTAAACTTGATCTCTCAGTTTTAAGATTCGTTAAGGTGATTCTAAAGTAAGACTTACTAACGTGTCCTTACTATAATGTAAGGCATTTCTAGTGTTTTGACTGGTTTCTCGGGGTGTTAATGATATGTTAATTTTATGTCTATATTCTGGATGGACTGGAGTTCCCACTCTTTCCTATACTGCTTGATCTCTAGTATTCCTGTCCTGCTTTCAAACCTGTAGTAACCACTCTCTTGTAAGCTATGTATACTCGCCCATGCTTGTATACTGTGCAGTCCTCAATCAAGAGCACATAGTGAACTTCAACACAGAGCTATGGGTCTCTGCTCCATGCAGTTCCTTCTCCAGTTCTATGTTCCCTACATTCCAACTGATTTACCTACTCTAAGTTGAGATATATGCCACCTCCACTTCATAATATTGCCACACTCAGATTGGACATTAGCCACCTAAACCACAAATGTGCCAGGACCATCTGATGCTCACTTTATCAGTTTTTGTCCTCTCATCATTGCAGAATTTCTCCACTTGTTTCACAGTGCCTAAAAACAATTGTCTTATATTTTTTGTCCACTTTGAAGACTTTCCAAGGCAAGAAGGCGAGTTCGGTATCAGTCACTCTATTACAGCTGCAGCAGAAATCTCATGTCATGTAAATTCTCTGTTTCCATAAAATTACCTCATTCCCTGTCTCCTACAATTCATATCCCAAAATGTATTTTTTTAATTCCAACAGTTTTTATTAAGTCCCTATGAATAGGCCAGTAAAATAAAAGTTTACATTTTTCTCTTTGGAATATTCCTCTTTGTCATGTGAAAAGGGATTGAAAGTAAATGAACTTTTCTTTTTATTATTATTATTATTATACTTTAAATTTTAGGGTACATGTGCACAACGTGCAGGTTAGTTACATATGTATACATGTGCCATGTTGGTGTGCTGCACCCAGTAACTCGTCATTTAACATTAGGTATATCTCCTAATGCTATCCCTTCCCCCTCCCCACAGCAGGCCCCACTGTGTAATGTTCCCCTTCCTGTGTCCATGTGTTCTCATTGTTCAATTCCCACCTATAAGTGCGAACATGCGGTGTTTGGTTTTTGTTTTTTTTTTTTTTTTTTGTCCTTGCGATAGTTTGCTGAGAATGATGGTTTCCAGCTTCATCCATGTCCCTACAAAGGACATGAACTCATCCTTTTTTATGGCTACATAGTATTGCATGGTGTATATGTGCCACATTTTCTTAATCCAGTCTATCATTGTTGGACATTTGGGTTGGTTCCAAGTCTTTGCTATTGTGAATAGTGCCACAATAAACATATGTGTGCATGTGTCTTTATAGCAGCATGATTTATAATCCTTTGGGTATATACCCAGTAATGGGATGACTGGGTCAAATGCTATTTCTAGTTCTAGATCCCTGAGGAATTGCCACACTGACTTCCACAAGGGTTGAACTAGTTTACAGTCCCACCAACAGTGTCAAAGTGTTCCTATTTCTCCACATCCTCTCCAGCACCTGTTGTTTCCTGACTTTTTAATGATCGCCATTCTAACTGGTGTGAGATGGTATCCCATTGTGGTTTTGATTTGCATTTCTCTGATGGCCAGTGATGATGAGCATTTTTTCATGTGTCTTTTGGCTGCATAAATGTCTTCTTTTGAGAAGTGTCTGTTCATATCCTTTGCCCACTTTTTGTTGGGGTTGTTTGTTTTTTTCTTGTAAATTTGTTGGAGTTCATTGTAGATTCTGGATATTAGCCCTTTGTCAGATGAATAGATTGCAAAAATTTTCTCCCATTCTGTAGGTTCCTGTTCACTCTGATGGTAGTTTCTTTTGCTGTGCAGAAGCTCTTTAATTAGATCCCATTTGTCAATTTTGGCTTTTGTTGCCATTGCTTTTGGTGTTTTAGACATGAAGTCCTTGCCCATGCCTATGTCCTGAATGGTATTGCCTAGGTTTTTTTCTAGGGTTTTTATGGTTTTAGGTCTGACATTTAAGTCTTTAATCCATCTTGAATTAATTTTTGTATAAGGTGTAAGGAATGGATCCAGTTTCAGCTTTCTACATATGGCTAGCCAGTTTTCCCAGCACCATTTATTAAATAGGGAATCCTTTCCCCATTTCTTGTTTTTGTCAGGTTTGTCGAAGATCAGATGGTTGTAGGTGTGTGGTATTATTTCTGAGGGCTCTGTTCTGTTCCATTGATCTATATCTCTGTTTTGGTACCAGTACCATGCTCTTTTGGTTGCTGTAGCCTTGTAAGACTTGTTTCTCATCTGTAGATTGAGGCTCAGAATTCTTACATTACAGTTTCTGTCTGTAAATTAAATTATGCGTACATGATACATATTCTGATATTAAAATATAAAACAATAAGGTACCGGACACATATTAGGGATTCCATTAAATTAACTCTTTAGCAACAGAGTGCTGGGCCATGGGATCTTTTGAGATTTGTTCTATTCCCCAGAATAATCGTCCTTAATGATAATTTTATAATGTTTACAGTTTACTAAGTATAATAAATACTGCCACAACATTTATAAAACAAGTTTATGGCATAAGTATTGTTTTACTCACTTTAAAAATAATAGAATGAATGTTCAAAGCTTGCAAAATTTTCCAAAAATTTCATACCAAATAAATAGTTGCATAATACCCAAACTAATTTCCCTAGTTTTCTACCCCTTCATCAGACATGAAATGCAATAAAAGAAAGGTAAAATTGTTAAACATTTTCAAACACAAAATACCTGGTTTACTTTCAGGTAGAATTATAAACATAAATATTTTTATGACCATAATGTGACATTTTTTCTTACTTTAGAGTAGAATAAAAAATACAACCTTCCCCAGCTGGACTAGTGAAGTTAAATGCATGTCAATACTGTCCTCCTAGCTGAAACAAACAAACAAACAAAAATCAGAAAATGAGAAGAAAAAAAATACAGAAGAAGAAGGCCTGCTATTCAATGACTGTAGGATTCCTGAAAATAAATTTTAAATAATTCAGAATAAACATGATAAGCATTTTACTCTATAGTGTCACTAAGTCCAGATCATTTTAGCAACACTGGAACCTAAAAAAGCTGTATCATTTATATATATATATATATATGAGGAGAACTTCCTCAAGTATGTAATCACATTGTGACAATGGAGTGACTAAGGCCACCTGAGTTTGCTTTTGAAAACCAACTCAAATTGTCCAATTATGCAGTACAAAGTTTGGAGTCAAGGTGTTCACACATTATAATTTTACCTAAATTCTGATTCAGCTTCCTACTGTTTAATACAAACTGTAATATAAATTTCCTAAGTGGTTAACATGTAAAATAGACATAAAAGACTTATCAACTAATTGGGTAGTGTTAAAGTACTCATTTAATTTTGAGCAAACTGCTCGAAATTTTATAACAGAATTTGATAAACCTGAGCACTTACTGGAAATAGGTAGGAATTAAGGAGCTATTGCAAAATTTTAGATGCTATATTATTAGGGCTATATTTTTAAGGCATTTTAATTTTATTGATATACATACTGAAACACTTAGAAATAAAATTATATGATGTCGAGAATTTGCTTCAATATAAGTAGTGGCAGGGATAGGGAGTGAGGGTGGTGAAGATGAAACGTGAACTGATAATTTTTGAAGTTGAATTATTGATCCAGAGCTGTTTATTGCAGTATTTTTTCTTTTTGCAAG
Organism: Pongo pygmaeus; assembly: GCF_028885625.2. NCBI lineage: Eukaryota > Metazoa > Chordata > Mammalia > Primates > Hominidae > Pongo > Pongo pygmaeus. The sequence continues at coordinate 92,992,106 of NC_072384.2, forward strand.
TTTGATATTTTCAGTAATAAAAAGTTATAAAATTATAAATGACAGTTTATATCTTCTCTATAGGTACTTTCCCTAAAAACTTAGAGATATACTCTTATTGTGAAATGAATACGAAGTATAAAGTAAGATGTATCTAAGAATATATAGGATAGGTAGTAACAAAAGCATAATTAAAACCATGCACATCAGGAACATTCATATATCTAAGGCAAAAGAAAGATAAAATGGAACAAACACAATTTTAAATAGCTGGATAAAAGGAGAAAATTAAACTAAAATAGATATAAGCAAGCATACTAATGGTTTGGAGTAGAATACAGAAGAATATTATTCTGTTAAACTCCCACTGAGGCCATTTGGTTGCATCTCAAAATCATGAAATCCAAACTGATGAGATCATTTACTCATTGAGGCAGGTTGCAGGTGGCAGGTCAGGCAGGGCTAGTTTACCCATAATAGGCTCATTTTTGGACAAGGTAGGTGGTAAAAATCAAGCTTCCTGTTGGAGCGAGCTTTTATCCATTTTCTGACAATCACTATTACAATGCTTCTCTTTCTTTCTTTTAATCTCTCATGTACCATTATTCCATGTACCTTTGGCATTCATGTTTCCAGATATCTTCCACCCATTGAATGTTGATATTTTGATTATTTCTTGTTTCTATGTATTTTGCCAAACATTGACTTTAATTATCTTTGCTGAATCTAATTTTCTTAAAGTGCTTATTTTTAACTACATGAGATGATTACATATTATTTATCTGTCTTTGCTAGTTTTCACATCTTCCTGTTTCCTGTATTTATATTGTTATATTATATAACTTTGCCCTTCAGAAAATAAAAATGTACTTGGTAATGCTTTTATTTTCATAAATTGTTGCCAAATCCCATTGGGTTTGAGGTTGGCTTGTTCAAAGGAATAAGTAATAATGTGGAAAATTATTCCTCATTGTGTCAGACAAATAGTGCTTTTTATCAATCATTTCACAAAACATAATTAGTATTAAATAAATCTGACAGTTGTGGTTCTCTAGATAATTTTCCAGTCTGAATTACACAACGTAAACATTCACTGACACCATTGACTGTGCTTTAATTTGTAGACTTTGTGAAAAAAAAATATATGAAGTCTTTGTAACTGTTTTTTAAAGACTGGAGTTTCAGATATTTTAATAGTAATATATTCCTATGTAAAATTTTAGCATGCACTCAAAAAGCCATGAGTATTTTTAAGCTAAGCCGATTTAAAATATTAAAGTATCAGATTTATCTCAAAGTGCTCATATTTACTCAATTTTTTTAACTGACAGAGGTGGACTTTAGGCTCCCTGAACCCTAAATATTGGATCTGAAAAAATACACATGCCTCAACAAGTAAACAAAACCATATGAGAATTGATACTGAATGTAAAAACTTTGAAAATTCAACTACATTTAATATTAGTGACCTGTTTCACACTTTATTTACTTGAAATTAATGTCAGACATAGAATGCAATATGTAGCTCAACAGAATTCTATCATAACCAGGAAAGAATGAGCACAAAATCTGACTCAAGAACATTTGTTTTTCCTTGTCTGCATACTCTTGGTTTTATAATGTATAAGATTAAATTTGAGTAAAACCATCAGAGATAGCCCACGATTGAGAGATCAGGCATTGGAGACAAATTAGAGTCTGTATATTCTTTTTTTCAGTATAATAATGGGTGACTTTGAACTATTTTCTCAATTTCTCTAAAATTCAGTGTTCACATATTTAATATACAAATAATAATAATGCATAACAGATATAAATTTTTGAGGAATTGTAAATCAAAATCTATCAAAATAGTGTATGATTACATGTGAACATGTAATACTTGCTAGTAATTGTTATCATTATCATGTATACTAATACCCTAAAGAACCTTAAGTTATTAGTTAAAATTCCATGTGTGGCTATGTTGATGCTATAGCCATATATTAGAGACAGTGTTTTCTTAAGCTCCCAATAAAATTATTTTGTTGCACCTTATGAAACATTCATACCACACATTCACAGTCCAAGGAAGTTCTACTAGGAAAAAATTTTAAAGAATTATATAATAAGAGAGTTTTAAAAGCTATTCAAGTCTATTTTGGTATTCTCACTTGTGAAGGTCTCCTCTGTTCCCAGAGTGGAAAACTCTTGGAGAAGTGACAACACAGGAAAATGTATCCTTTCCACTGCACTTAAAATATAATTCTCTGAGATGTGCAAAAAGACCAAAAAAGATTAGATGACTGGAAATATTCACTACCTCCTGGTGATAAAATTTTTTTTTATTAATTAATAAAAGAAATACACATTAGTCTGGTGATGAGCTGCAAATATCTTCAAATTCTGGGAATAATTTCCCATTAGAACCTTAAGATGAAGAAAGTCTCAAAAGTACTCTGGTATTAATGAAATGCAGCAGTAAGTGCAAAGCTTTTATATTATTTTATTAACTTTCCTTTTGTTTCAATCTTTACCCTTCTTCTGTAAATATAAGTTGTTTCACTAGCTCATTGAGTATTCTTATTTGCCATTAGTAGGGGTGGAATGGAGCACATTATCATCTTTCCAAATTTGCTGAAGAAAACATTGTAAATAAAAGAAAAAAACATGAAGAAATATTTTCTAGAATGGGTATAAGACAAGATAACTTGACATTAGGTAAATACTAGTAAATATTTTTGTTTGATGAGAACAAAAACAAAAACAAAAATCTATAAAATATAATAAAACTCTATTTATAAAATATTCCAGCAGGGTGTCTATTGATTGTGTATTTTATCCTTTGTTAGATCAAACAAAAGGATTCAGATTAAAAGAAAAAAACAATTTGGATATTTTAGTTAGTCATTATAATGTATTTCTCAGCCTGCTATGTGGAGGTTGCATAACCGAATGAGAAGTAAGTATGGATAGTTATTTATAATTTTTATTTATTTATTTATGTATTTATTTATTTATTTTGAGACTCACTCTTTTGCCCAGGCTGGAGTGCAGGGGCGCTATCGCAGCTCACTGCAAGCTCCGCCTCCCGGGTTCACGCCATTTTCCTGCCTCAGCCTCCTGAGTAGCTGGAACTACAGGCGCCCGCCACCACACCAGGATAAATTTTTTTTTTTTTTTGAATTTTTTAGTAGAGACGGGGATTCACCATGTTAGCTAGGATGGTCTCGATCTCCTGAACTTTTGATCCGCCCTCCTCGGCCTCCCAAAGTGCTGGGATTACAGGCGTGAGCCACTGTTTATTATTTGATAGGGATATTTATGATATGTAAATTAAAGGCAGCAAAAAACTCCTAATGGGGAAATTTCTCTATTTGATAAGAGGAAAAGTAACTTGAGGCAGGATAGTCTGATACGATAACGTATCTGATTTTTTGGTGAGTGAAAAAGAAGAAAAGATTAAAAACAGAGTACATTCATGAAGGTAATGTTTGCTATGTGCCCACATGATATGGCAGTCTAATCGAGTGATGATAATTGTAAAAAGTATTTAAATATCCTAAACATTGAAGAAAACATTTGGAGCATAACTGAAGAATCAATGTTTTACATATGCATTTGTGAGTTTTACGTGTATAATTTATGATTACAAGTTTCTTTGTACAATAAGAAATAAAACATATCCTGAGATTACAGCTTCAACAGATGGAAAGTGTACAAACAGCCCCTGAGGGTGTTTCTATACAGATAGAGGTGAGGTATCCTCTAATTACCTATTTCAGTTACTTCCAAAGCACACTTGGCCAGAAACTTTCACACATTAGAATTTTACAGATAATTTTTCTTTAAAATGAAAAATTCTCACCATATAGTACACCTATATAATTGAATTGTAAAGAACAAATAAATATTGTTTCTTGTACTTCAAAACTTTATTAAAACATATTAAAGGGAAATACACAGTTAAGATATAATTATCTTGGCTTTTTGCAGTATCCTGTTGAGAATCAGATGATAAATATACATAGTCATTTCTCTATCACTGCAAAATATCATCTGTTACCAACATTAACCATTCATTCGTTAGTCATAATAGCAGTCCTCTCATTTGAAGTGATCAATTGCTAATGATTTAAAAATTCAGAAACTCTGGGCTTCTTCTAATTATTAAGAAAATTATTGCATTCTGATGAAATGTAATGCACAGGTGTAAACTTAGAACATCATTCCATAGAAATTATGTTTCTAAAGTAACTTACTATTTAAATACTAATCATATGATAAGAAAAGATTTAAATATTGTCATATAAGTGTTGTTTTTCCATAAATGTGTACTGACAAATATTATAAAGAAATTTTAATTTAGGAAATTTAATAAATCATATGCTTATGATTAATGCATAAATGATAATGATAATCAATGATGATTAATGTATAAATGATAAGCATAAAAATATCAAAGCATGAAACAAATTTGGTTAAGATGGTCATTTTTATTACCTTAGTAATAGTAGAATTTGTAAATTTTTATATCACCTTCAGAATACTTTTTGCCACAACACATTACTTTTGCAAAAATGCTTTTCTTTTACATTACTCTTTTCTATCAAATACCTGGGAAATAGCTCTGTAAGTTTATTTAGAACAGAGTATATTTTGTTCATCTTTGTCCACTCAAAGCACCATAGATAAGATATTACAAACAAATGTTAAGTGATCCTTGTGTAATTGAATACATTTTCATTCAGTAAACATTTCTTTGGTGACCATACATAGCAGACACTGAAGATACAGAGATAAAAGATAGCCATATCTCTCTAGAGCTGACAGTTAACTAATGATTAGAATTTCAGATATTCATTTTAATGAAATATAATTTTAAGTCATATAGATTTGTAGGCCATGTCATTTCTTAGCCCGGGGTTACCTTTTCAATATTTTCTATCAATTATCTGATCTTTTTTCTCATTCTAAATTCTTAGACAATTTACTGGAATTCTTGATTTCAGCCTCCATCTGTTTAAAGATAACTCTCCACTCTTACAAATTTTACATCCTCTAAAATTAGGTAATATGTATAATGAAATACGCACAGTGCTGGAGATACATCTTGTTAGTTCTTTCTTCCTATGTCTTCACCAAGGGCCTAACTAGCTAAAATTTTGCATTTGTCTAATTCTTCAATGCTAATATCTTATATTTCACCCACTTAAGATTGCTCTGCATTTCAACACTGGGTACAATAATTGAGATGGCCACAAATCTATCTTCTCTCCAAGGAGAATCTATAAAAATTCTCTTAGCTTAAACTTTGGTATACACACCAGCTGACAAAGGTGAGGTAAAACTGTTCTTAATGTCTCTGAAGAATATCCACTAATAATATTGTTGCTGAACTCTTAGGAAATAAAACTTCTGTAAAAAAAAGATTAATGCATCTTTATAAAGAACTGGCCAATTATCAGAGATTTAGTGTTACTTTTAGGTAATGCATTTAAGAATTTCTGGACAAACCTTAATGTACCATTATCAAGTGTCAAACTAGGTATTAACTAATAAATCGTTGTTAAACCAGAGTTGAACACTGAGCTTTCCTAGTAATATGATAAAGAAAATTTTGTAGTATTAAAAATGATTTAGGTAATTTTGCCAAAAAGCAGTCATGTGGTAATTTACAACTTAAACTTGAAGCATACATAGTGATGTAGCTAGTAAAGAAAATGGACAACAGAGAAATGTTCTTGATTTGTCCTTTACAGATGCTGTGCTAATACATTCTCACAGGGATTTCATGAGTTAAATATTATTCAGGATTCACAGGTGAAGAAAATAAGTGTCATAAAGGGTAAGTAATTTCTCCAAATCACACAGCTAGTAAAAGTTATAACCTGAATGAAAACCAAGGCCTGCCTGATTCTATAAGAAACAGTGGTAAGAAGAGAGGTGAAGGCCTTACTATTTTTTTTTCTTATGTTATGTGATGTCTTATTAAGGGGAACTCTTTCAGCAGGGCTACAATAAGCACCATAGTCTAATGATATATATTCATGGGAATGATATCAGAAAAAGGTGGAAAGATAGAGCAAGTAGATATGCTGTGACGATAACTTCACCTGTTTCAAAGATGCCATTGTTGTGTTGACTTTATCAAAACAAATGAAGACTCAGAGATTTTTTATAGAGCGCTGCTCTTCCCACCCTTCCAAAGCGGTTGTCAGAACTTTTTTCTCAAGGCTTATTTGAGGAGATTATTCAGAAAATAGCTTACGTTGGACAAAGAGGTTGCTTTGCTTTAAGATTTATAGAGGTTGTAATACTAAATAAATCCTGAATTTATAAAATAAAAATCAAGTAAAACATTTTCTATTTGCATACTATAATTAGAAAAAAATTAGCATATTTTAACATTCTTACTGTGAGAGATGTTGTTTACATGTTTCTGGGTTTTTAAAAAATTAATCTCATATTACACACAATTTGTTTCAAATTAAATTCCTGCAATTGTAATTTGCTGCTCTGAGGACTTAGTTACTTGGTGCATGATATTGAAGCTAAGGCTGAACGTTTGATTCCTGACATGAGTCACTTGATGTTACAGAGAACATATGCTTGACCAGAGACAGCACTTCTCATTTTGCTTGATGGGTAGCCTAAAGGAGGATTAGATTAAGCCAGCATTTGATGAAGCTCCATCTACTCTGGGGAAGACAACTCAAAATACAAGTTACAGCGATGGTGAATGAGTAGCAAAATATTCATAAAAAGATGTTTATTTTAACATTACACAAAACGGGATTTTCAATGATAGCTATAATGAAATATATTTTTTGACTCCCTCACAATAATTCCCGAGGGAAAATGAAAGAGTATTTAATGGTGTTCAGTGATTAAGGTATATAATTCTATAAATCCCAAAGAGTAAGACATAATCTTGTTTTTCACCTGTCAGTTTGAATATAATAGGAGGCTTCAACTAGGCAATTCTTTCCAACTAAAATTTTAAAATACTTTTAAGAGAAAGCTTCTATGGTAATCACAGTATGTTATAGCCCAGCAGTCCCCAACCTTTTGGGCAACAGGGACTGGTTTTGTGGAAGAAGATATTTCCATGGATGGAACGGTCCCACCTCGGATCATTAAGCATTAGATTCTCATAAGGAGCACGCAACCTGTATCCCTTGCACGCCCAGTACAGCAGGATTCATACTCCTATGACAATCTAATGCTGCCACTCATCTGATAGGAGGTGAAATTCAGGTAGCAATGCTTGCTTGCCTACTACTCGCTTCCTGCTGTGTGACTTGGTTCCTAACAGGCCAGAGACCAGTACTGGTCCCCAGGCCCCATTGGCTGGGCACCCCGATACAGACTTTTTCACATAAATAACATTTCCAATTTAAAATATTTTCTTAATTAAATAGAGACTGTCCCAAATGCATCAGTAAATTCTTGCAATCCTGCACTTTTAAATTAGGTTTCTTTTGGCTCCAATTTTTTTTTTGTATATTCAAATAGTTTCGGTTATTTCCACAGTTGCACTTCCCCAATATAGTGTAATTTGCTAAAGTGTATATGGGAAACTACTAACATTTCTAATCTCACTTTACCCTTAAACTGTCATTAAAAATTCCTACCACAATTAGTTGTTTTCCAAATTAAGCAGATACTATATGTAAATTCATTTACCTTAATACTCAGAAATTAGTGGGCACATAATAAATATTAATTATCTGTTTATTTTATATAATATTAACACTTCACAAAATTAAATAAATTTAAAAACACCATTTTTATATGTAATGTCAGAACGTTGATAATTATAAGACAAAAGAATATTCTCAAAATATGGTGGCAATATATTTTACCACAAAATATTTTATTTAATAGTAAAATGTATGAATGAATAAATGAGTATGATCATATTCGTTCATCTATGTTTCATCATTTGAAGAAGTTGAATAATCTATTTTTCAACTAATCTATTTTTCAGTGTCTAAGAAATAGCCTAACATTTACTACAGTCACTCTTCACTTTATTGATTGGGAAAGATAATAATTATACTTTCTACTTTACTTTGCATACATCTTTCCCTAAATTTAGAGAAGTGCTAAGTTTGGTAATCATTTCCTTGATGAGATGTAAAAAGTTAGAATGGTGACCAGTGTTTTCTAACTCTAAATTTAAGGAGACTTAACTTGCGACATTAAAACTCAAGAAACAGTAAATATTCTTATTGAAGCTGATAAGAATCAATAAAAGTGTTACTTGAACACAATATGCTTCCAAAATAATTAAAATATTTAATAAGAAATACTGTTTGATAAAAATGCTTACAGGAAAAGTTTAAAAACATAAGGCACTGTGTCTACCTAGCTCACTAGATAGCTATTTATAAATGACAAAATGATTATTTATCATGTCCCCCTTTTACCCTTGCGTTCACTAAATTGGGCATATCTGATAAATTATTATGTATTATTTACTACTATATTATATATATTACATTTTAATATTGCATATAAATCATTACTTATTTATAGGAATTCTTAACATATCTTTTGCAAGAATCCAAAGGCAACTTAAGTTCTTTTTAAGTAATCAAACTGAGCAAATAGGTAAAAGAAACACCTTTGCAATAAATAGTTAGAACATATTTGAGAATTCAAGTAATAGATCCAGATTCTGAGTATCTTTGTGGATAATCTGTCAGTTGTAATTATGTCTCCTCATTACTTTTTTTCTATTGTAGTATTTAAAATGTTTAGCTATTAATGTAAATTTTCTTAATACTATTGCAAAAAATAAATTTCTTAGAGAGACACATTTATTTCTTTGTACGCTCTGTACCTGCTAAGTATCCCACACTTAACAAATGTTGAATGAACAAGTGAATCGAATGAATAAATTAGAACTTGGCTGACAATGTTACATGTTACTTCCTTGGAATGCTATAACACTCTTCTATTTTATTTTATTTATTTATTTTTTTTGAGACAGAGTCTCGCTCTGTCACCCAGGCTGGAGTGCAGTGGTGTGATCTCGGCTCACTACAAGCTCTGCCTCCCGGGTTCATGCCGTTCTCCTGCCTCAACCTCCCGAGTTGCTGGGACTACGAGCGCCTGCCACCACGCCCGGCTAATTTTTTGTATTTTTAGTAGAGATGTAGTTTCACCATGAACACTCATTAAAAAAAAAAAAAAAAAAGAAAGAAAGAAAGACAGAAAGCCTCCCATGGGTTTTTTGTAGTGTTTTCTGCTGATTTAACATGGAATTTTCATCTAAGTTTAATGCCCTGACTTTAGATAACTTTTTTGATGAATTCCCTGCAAATCTATGTTTTTTTGCTTTTTTTTCTTTGTTTTGTAATCAAGGAGATTATTCTAGAAAAATCGCCAATGCAAGAAAACTTTATAATTCAGTTCAAAAACATGTCATATGTATATTCCTATTTGTGCTTGCAATATCAATAGCTTCGTTATCTATTGCTTTATTTCTTAGAGGAACAAGCATCAAATACTTATAATGAAGTAAGCAATTGGTCCCTAGAAGATGACAAATAGGGTAGAACATCTATATCATGGAAATACCTTTAGGTTAAAAAGTGGAAATCTACCTCTATGGAATAAGTTTAGCACATAAATGTCTTGTTCACATTCACCAGAATAGAAACTGGATTAAGTTAAAGGAGTTGACATTTCACAGGATGATTGCAAAATCACGCATGTAGGTCCAAAAAATATAGCTACAAAATTACTTGATGGGAGAAAAAAGACAAAGAATCCCAAGTGAGAGAATGATTTTAGTAAGTTCAATAAAAATTAAAAATAAAACAGTAGGCAGTTAATACAATTATAGAAAGCATTGATGTAGGTATGAAATATGAAATAATGTATGTTTTTATTATTGTCCATGTAGTATGTTTCAGTTCTTGAATAATTAGAATATTCTAGTTACTGAAAAACTATGATTTGAAATCATATTTTATATGATGCATACATATTTATAATATATATCTATAAATTCATATTCAAACATACAAATGTTATGATATTCTGACACAGTTCATTATTTTCCTTTTCAGTAATATGATATAGTGGCTTTTATGTGTTCTTTTAATTTTGCAGAAATAAATCCCTTTAAGTTAATCAGCGACAAACTTTTTTGTCTAGCTATTAAAATTGTTACATATACATAATAAACTTATGAGTGTAATTTTGTGTGTTTTCAAGAGTGTATGTTTCATCATAGTCAAAAATTACTTTCTTTGTTATTTCCTTTGGTTTTTGAAACAAATTATTTGTTAATTTAATTTAACTTGATTTAGCATTTAGTCATCAAATATAATTCTCACTGTAGAACCTAGATAAAATCAATTAATGAAATAATTATAGATATGGAGACCTTAGAGAGGGATCTCCAAATCTTTTGAACTTATTACTTTGTATATTTAAAAAATTATAATACATAGAAAACATAATTGATGCTATGTTATTTTGTAAGTTATTATAAATCTATGTATACTTCAAAATTTTAACATGAAATTTGCATTTTTATGAATGTTTTTTCAGAATAAGTTTAAAATTTTACAGTTCTTTAAACTTTGCAAAGTGAATGTGTTCTTCTTAATGCTAAACACATGTGATGTTTTAAATAGAAAATGTTAATGCTCAATCATTTTAAATCATTGAATGATATTCAATGACAATCATTTAAAACATCCAAAGATTAAAAACAACTCTACTTTACATATATATGTGTATATACTTTACATATATACATAGTTATCTTACATATATGTACTTTACATATATTTGTTTTATATGTTATATATATTTAAAAATCTATGTTTAAGTTCTCCATAATACCGTGACAAAACAATTTCAAGAGTAAAACTTGCTTGAAATGTCAATAACAGAATACTTGCTTAAAAATTTCTAAAATAAATTTACATAAAGGATTACTTCTTCTAAACTCTGCATCAGTAAGCAGTTTAGCAAGATAATTTTATAAGCATGGGGAGGAAGTTGTGCTCTTCTAAATATTCTCTATGATGTTGTCTTAGCCAAACAGCCAGATTATTCCCAAGCCAGTTGGAAGCCATGGCAACCTTGGTAATGTAGCTATTGGCATAATGCAGTTACCTGCTTCTGAAGAGTTCCCAGGATGTTCAAATCACAGTGTGGTGAGTTCTGCCAGATTCACTAGATGGTGTAGGGGAGGACGAGCAGCTAAGAAAGAGGAAACAACATTAACACAAACCACGACCACCACGACAACCACTGAGTTCAATCAATTTTTTAAAAATTTCCATTGAGACTTTTTTTGAGATGGAGTCTCACTCGGTCAACCAGGTTGGAGTGCAGTGGCATGATCTCGGCTCAGTGCAACCTCCGCCTCTCAGGTTCAAGTGATTCTCCTAACTCAGCCCCCTGAATAGCTGGGACTACAGGCCTGTGCCACCATGCCCAGTTAATTTTTGTATTTTTAGTAGAGACGGGTTTCGCCATGTTGGACAGGTTGGTCTTGAACTCCTGACGTCAGGTGATCCACACATCTCGGCCTCCCAAAGTGCTGGGATTACAGGTGTAAGCCACCATCCTCGGCCAGAAGTGGGTTCTTTGGTTTTTAAATGTTTAGAAATGTGTCTTTTAATGTTTTGTTATTGACTTCTAGTTTGAACTGTGGTCAAAAGCAGTGTGTATTATTTCAATTATTTTATATTTTTGAGGTTTGTTTGTGGCTCAGAGTATGGCATATCTTGGTATATGTGCTGGGGACACTTGAAAATCATATCTATTCCATTCTTGCTTTGTGGAGTGTTCTATAAATGCCAATTAGCATCTTTTGATGAATGTTATTGTTGAATTCTATGTCCTTAAATACTTGGGTTTTTGTCTTTTGCCAATTTGGCGATATGTTCGGCTATTACTTCATTAAATAACTTTGGCCAGACCTGCTGTCTTTCTCTCTCTCTCTCTCTCTTTTTTTTTTTCTGGAACTCAGATAACATAAATATTACATCTTTTATTATAATCTCTCAGATCCCAAGACTCTGTTCATTTTAATTTTTTTCATGTACTTTCAAATTGAGTAACTTGTATTTTTCTGTTTTTAGTTCATTAATTATTTCCTTTGTCCTTCAACTTTTATGTTTATGCACTGAAAAGGTGACCACTCATTCTTACCTTGATATATATTTCAGCAATAAATATTAAAATTTTAAATACTAGGGGGTCAAACCTATAGTAGATTATGTTGGTGACAGCTTGCATAGAATCACTGAGGAACACTGGAATGAAGCTCATCAGCCTCATCAAGTTCCCTCTTCCGATCACTTTCATGCTCCTATGCCCCATTAACCTTGCATAAGACATGGCCTCATTCCTTTTATCACAGTAAAAACAGTGTATTTTCAGGCTTGAAGGAAAAATTAGTGCCACTGAGGTCTGATATTTTAGCTCTTAATTCATTATAAATATAATGTCACTAAAGTTAGACTTCATTTGGCATGGATTAACTAAAAAATACAATTAGATAAAGATGATATTAATGATATTTATACAAAAATTTGGTATCCAGAAGACTGAAACAGAAATACATGTACATACACACATTATAGGGATGATTAAAGACAAATGCGCCCCTTGACAATTTTGTTTTAAGACTATAGTAATGATTAAATATTACATTTAAATTTAGTAATCACTTCATGGTAATTACCATAAATTCAGTAAATAATTTGTCAGTAGATCAAATATTAGATTAAATATCACCAATATATGTATATTCACCACAGCAATTCTTCTTTTTAAGCTCTATTATGGCTACATTATCTAAAACAGTTAATACTCTTCTAAATAAGTCCAACTTTATTTTATTATTATTATTATTGTTATTATTATTAATTTTACTTTAAGTTCTGGGATACATGTGCAGAATGTGCAGGTTGGTTACATAGGTTTACATGTGCCATGGTAGTTAACTACACCTATGAACCTATCATCTAGGTTTTAAGCCCTGCATGCATTAGGTATTTCTCCTAATGCTCTCCCTCCCCTTGCCACCCACCCGCCAACAGGCCTTGGTGTGTGTTGTTCCCCTCCCTGTGTCCATGTATCCTCATTGTTCAATTCCCATTTATGAGTGAGAACATGCGGTGTTTGATTATCTGTTCCTGTGTTAGTTTGCTGAGAATGACGGCTTCCAGCTTCACTCATGTCCCTGCAAAGGACATGATCTCATTCATTTTTTCTGGCTGCATAGTATTCCATGGTGTATATGTGCCACATTTTCTTTATCCAATCTATCATTGATGGGCATTTGGGTTGGTTCCATGTCTTTGCTATTGTAAATAGTGCTGCATTAAACATACATGTGCATGTGTCTTTATAATAGAATAATTTATAATCCTTTGGGTGTATACTCAGTAATGAGATTGCTGGGTCGAATAGTATTTCTGGTTCTAGATCTTTCAAGAATCGCCACACTGTCTTCCACAATGGTTGAACTAATTTACACTCCCACAAACAGTGTAGAAACGTTCATATTTCTCCAGAGCCTCACCAACATCTATTGTTTCCTGAATTTTTAATAATTGCCATTCTGACTGGCATGAGATGGTATCTCAATGTGTTCTTTTGAGAAGTGTCTACTCATATCCTTCACCCACTTTTTGATGGGTTTGTTTTTTTCTCATAAATTTGTTTAAGTTCCTTGTAGATTCTGGATATTAGATCTTTGTCAGATGGGTAGATTGCAAAAATTTTCTCCCATTCTGTAAGTTGCCTGTTCACTCTGACAATAGCTTCTTTTGCTGTGCAGAAGATCTTTAGTTTAATTAGATCCCATTTGTCAGTTTTGGCTTTTGTTGCAATTACTTTTGGTGTTTCAGTCATGAAGTCTTTGCCCATGCCTTTGTCCTGAATGGTATCGACTAAGTTTTCTTCCAGGGTTTTTATGGTTTTGGGTTTTACATTTAAGTCTTTAATTCATCTGGAGTTAATTTTTCTATAAAGTGTAAGGAAGGCATCCAGTTTCAGTTTTCTGCATATGGCTAGCCTGTTTTCCCAGCACCATTTATTAAATAGGGAATCCTTTTCCCATTACGCATTGGGTTGTCGAAGATCAGATGGTTGTAGATGTGCGGTGTTATTTCTGAGGTCTCTGTTCTTTGCCATTGGTGTATATATCTATTTTGGTACAAGTACCATGTTGTTTTGGTTACTGTAGACTTGTTGTTTAGTTTGAAGTCAGGTAGCATGATGCCTCCAGCTCTGTTCTTTTTGCCTAGGATTGTCTTGGCTATGCAGGCTCTTTTTTGGTTCCATATGAAATTTAAAGTAGTTTTTTTTCTAATTTTGTGAAGAAAGTCAATGGTTGCTTGATGGGAATAGCATTTAATCTATAAATTTCTTCTGGCAGTATGGCCATTTTCACAATATTGATTCTTCCTACCCATGAGCATGGAATGTTTTTCCATTTGTTTGTGTCCTCTCTTATTTCCTTGAGTAGTGATTTGTAGTTCTCCTTGAAGAAGTCCTTCACTTCCCTTGTAAGTTGTATTCCTAGGTATTTTATTCCATTTGTGGCAATTGTGAATGGGAGTTCATTCATGATTTGACTCTCTGCTTGTCTATTGTTGGTTTATAGGAATGCTTGTGATTTTTGCACATTGATTTTGTATCCCGAGAATAAGTCCAGCCTTAAATGACACAATAGTTTAAACATTTAGGGAAATATTTTTATTAGTTTTTATTTGGCTTGACTGGAATATATGACAAAAAATACCTGAATCCAAACTTTCTAAACATTTCTTCTAAAAATCTGGCATTTCAATTCCATTTACACCATTTTTAAAACTTTAAATTTTTATAGCATGCAATTATTTGATATGTTTAATCAAAAGGTTTATGTTCATATCATAGAACTATGTATTTTAGAAAAATCTTACAAAAGAACCAGAAAAATATAAAAAAGCTGCTGTATTAGTTTGTTTCCACACTGTTGATAAAGACATACACCTCTTTATGTCTTTATAAAAGAGGTTTAATTGGACTTACAGTTCCACATGGCTGGGGAAGCCTCGGAATCATGGTGGGAGGTGAAAGGCACTTCTTACATGGTGGCGGCAAGAGAAAAAATGAGGACGAAGCAAAAGTGGAAACCTCTGATAAATCCATCAGACCTTGTGAGATTTATTCACTATCACAAGAATAGCACAGGGAAGGCCGGCCCCCATGATTCAATTACTTCTTCCCATGTCCCTCCACAACATGTGAGAATTCTGGGAGATACAATTCAAGTTGAGATTTGGGTGGGGGCACAGCCAAATCATATCATTCTGCCCCTGGCCCCTCCAAATCTCATGTCCTCATATTTCAAAACCAATCATGCATTCCCAACAGTCACCCAAAGTCTTAACTCATTTCAGCATTAACCCAAAAGTCCACGATCCAAAGTCTCACCTGAGACAAGGCAAGACCCTTCCACCTATGGGCCTGTAAAATGAAAAGCAAGCTAATTACTTCCTAGATACAACGAGGATACAGGTATTGGGTAAATACAATCATTTCAAATGGGAGAAATTGGCCAAAACAAAAGGGTTACAGGGCCCATGCAAGCCCAACATTCAGTGGGGCAGTCAAATTTTAAAGCTTCAAATTATCTCCTTTGACTCCAGGTCTCACATCCAGGTCATGCTGATGCACAACATGTGTTCCCATGGTCTTGGGCAGCTCTGGCCCTGCGGCTTTACAGGGTACAGCCTCCCTCCTGGCTGCTTTCACAAGCTGGTATGAGTGTCTGCAGCTTTTCCAGGTGCACAGTGCAAGCTGTTAGTGGATCTACCATTCCATGCTCTGGAGGACAGTGGCTCTCTTCTCACAGCTCCACTAGGCATTGTCCCAGTAGGGACACTGTGTGGGGACTCCGACCTCACATTTCCCTTCCACACTGCCCTAGCAGAGTTTCTCCATGAGGGCCCCCAATGCAGCAAACTTTTGCCTGGGCATCCAGGCGTGTCCATACATCTTCTGAAATCTAGGTAGAGGCCCCCCAACCTCAATTCTTGACTTCTGTACACCCACAGCTCAACACCACATGGAAGCTGCCAAGGCTTGGGGCTTCCACCCTCTGAAGCCACATTCCGAGCTCTATGTTGTCACCTTTCAGCCATGGCTGGAGTGGCTGGGACACAGGGCATCGAGTCCCTAGGCTGCGCACAGCACAGAGACCCTGGGCCTGGCCCATGAAACCACATTTTCTTCACTGGCCTCTGGGCCTGTGATGGGAGGGGCTGCCATGAAGGTCTCTGACACGGCCTGGAGACATTTTCCCCATGGTCTTGGGGATTAACATTAGGCTTCTTGCTACTTACACAAATTTCTGCAGCTGGCTTGAATTTCTCCTCAAAAAATGAGTTTTATTTTTTTTCTACTGCATCATCAGGCTGCAAATTTTCTGAACTTTTATGCTGTTTACCTTTTAAAATGGAATGCTTTTAATAGCACCCAAGTCACCTTTGAACGCTTTGCTGCTTAGAAATTTCTTCCACCAGATAGCCTAAATCATCTCTCTCAAGTTCAAAGTTCCACAAATCTCTAGGGCAGGGGCAAAATGCTGCCAATCTCTTTGCTAAAACGTAACAAGGGATACTTTTGTTCCAGTTCCCAACAAGTTCCTTATCACTATCTGAGAACAGCTCGGCCTGGACCTTATTGTTCATATCACTATCATCATTTTTGTCAAAGCCATTCAATAAGCCTTTAGGAGGTTCCAAATTTTCCCACATTTTCCTGTCTTTTTCTGAGCCCTCCAAACTGTTCCAACTTCTGCCTGTTACCCAGTTGCAAAGTCATTTCCATGTTTTCGGGTAGCTTTTCAGCAACACCCCACTTCCAAGACCCATTTACTGCATTAGTTTGTTTTCACACTGCTGATAAAGACATACCCAAGACTGGGAAGAAAAGGAGGTTTAAATGGACTTACAGTTCCACATGGTTGGGGAGGCCTCAGAATCATGGCACGAGGCAAAAGGCACTTCTTACATAGCAGCGGCAAGAGAAAAACTGAGGAAGAAGTAAAAGCAGAAACCCCTGATAAACCCATCAGATCTCATTAGATTTATTCACTATCATTAGAATAGCACAGGAAAGACCAGCCTCCATGATTCAATTACCTCCCCCTGGATCCCTCTAATGACACGTTGGAATTGTGGGAGATACAATTCAAGTTGAGATTTGGGTGGGGCACAGCCAAACCATATCAGCTAGAAATCAGTTTTTAGATGTAACATACTGATGATGTGACTGTGTACATGTTAGCTACCTGTAAGTAGCAAAGCCGATTTTCTATTTGCATAATGTCTTACTATTAAAAGCCTATAATGCCTTGTATCTCATAAAAATTATCTACATAGTATTTTTAATCAGATGTTGAATTCCAGAAATTAAAAATATTACTTTGATTTTTTTTTTTTTTTTAATATGCTACATTAGTTGAACTCAGATGACAATGGATGATTTTTAAGAGGGAAGCGTTATCCTCATTCTATTTCACACAATGAAAAGTCAATTTTCTTAAACAATATGGTCAATTTCTAATTCTCTTCAGTCATCAGATCATGCCATTGCTCATTTGTATTAAATTGTCAATATGCAGATAGATTACCAGTCACCTGAGTTTGAATTTATTTTTAGAGACAAATTTCTTGCTTGCATTATATTATCATCTCACACTGCACTATAAACAATTATCAGCCTGTGCTAGAGATGATTCAGTTGTTCTGTCTCTTTTCTCTTTTTCAAAAATCAGCTTCCCAAAGTCATGGATTTTAGAAAACATTCTCTGGAGATATTTTATATTAATGATTGTAATTCTTCCATATGATGATTTAATAACAAAACTTACATATTTATTTCCAGTGGCCATACTTCAAATGGTTGAAGACTAATAATATGGTAATAGGCAATAATAACAATTCTATAATTTGAGATGTGTGACCCTTTCTTTATTAAATATTTGTAATGAAAGTAAAATTTTCTGCTAATAATTAGTTAAGACTAAAGCAGTAAAGAAGAGCAAGGGCTTTTAAAATTATGATATGATTTGTTTATATAAAAAATATTCAGATAAGCACTCTAAACCTTGCCCCATTGCAACTCTAACTCAAAGCACTTTAATCTTACTTATCCAGGGGAAAAAAAATCACATTAATATAGAAAGTAATTCTAATTCTCAATTTGTTTCTTTATAAACATTTTCCCAAATTTTGAAATAAGTTTACTCTGAGTCTTTTTTTGTGTTCAGGGTATTTCTGATGTCATTAAACATGCCCAGAAAATAATTACTTAACACAATACCAAAAAAAGCTCTCTAATGATATTAAAATGCAAATTAAGTTTGGAAAGCTAATTCCCAATGGATCACAATTGCATAAATCACAAGAGATTATGATACTGGATTTCTAAAAGTATAAATCTATGTCATATATATTTAAAATAGAGAGTTGTAAATTACCCTTATTATAAACCTTGCTTTTCTTATTATTTTTAATTGCCATATAATAATTGTACATATTAATAGAGTACAGCATATTTTGATACATGTATACAATGTGTAATGATCAAATTTGAATAATTTGCATATCCATTATCTCATTTATCATTGATAAATTTAACAAATTTATTTTCTAAATTATCCCTTAATAGAAAAAGTCTATTTTTCCTTTTTGAAAAATAATACCCAAACCATTTGCACATATCAGTTATCAAATACCTCTACTAATATTGCCATTATCAGTTTTGAACATTATTTCTCATGGCAGGAGACAATAGCGAAAAACAATATTCTATTGAAAACTATAATAAACATAATACATATCCAAACACTTTTGACTAAATGACCTCAATCTATAGAAATGTCATTCTTTCATCAAATATTACTTTTTATTTTATTTCATTATTTATTTTTCTTTTATCCAAGATATATATTTTTATAATTTTTCATAGGCCAAATGCCCTTTTAATATCTATAATTTAAAAACAAACTTTAATATTAAATATATTTTCTAGGATGGCGGAATAGAAGAGGCTTTGTTAACATTCCTCACCTACTTGGAAATGGCAAAAAGATGTATGGAGATTCACATTGTGAAGTTTTATCCAAGAAGAAACATGGGAGTTAAACATAAAGGCAAAATTTGAATACTGGGGAAAAAGCAGCAGGCAGCATCCCATGCAGCAGGGTCTGGTGGAAAATTGTGAGTGAATTCCCAGTGCATTAAAGGCCTGGTGAGTGTCTCCAGGATACACGTTTCCATTGGGGAACTAGAGAGTCTAGCCCAGCGGGGAGCTTATAGACCCTATCAAGCCCTAGATCTGACTTGGGGACCAGTCAGGAATCTATGAGAAGAAATGGCACTGGCAATTATCCCAGGCATGCTCTCAGACCTGTGTGCCAACAGAAGAAAGTCCTTCATGATCCCATCTCATAGACGACTGAATAGAAACTTGCCAGCCAGCCCAGGGCAGCAGTCACTGGTTTGGAGAGTCCCAGGAAGGGAAGTTGTGATCTGGTCTCATGCAATGAAGAAGCCCTAATGACCAGAGCTGAGAGGCAAGCATGGCCTAAACTCCAGTCATGCACATGAGAACTGGGCATGCACCTTTTGCAGGACAGAACTGGGAGGGGTTAGTTAAAGAGGCATGGTTCTGACACCTGTGGCAAGTTTTGCAGCCTGGGACATTTTTATGATATGAAAGTAAACTGCACTTGCTTTGGCTAACTGTCCTGACATGCTTCCAGCATCAGCCTATGGGAGGAAGCTTCACCAGGTCAGGAGTATAAGAGCAAAGTGGGTCCCTCTACTGCTTGCTGG
Organism: Pongo pygmaeus; assembly: GCF_028885625.2. Lineage (NCBI taxonomy): Eukaryota > Metazoa > Chordata > Mammalia > Primates > Hominidae > Pongo > Pongo pygmaeus. Next base: position 93,011,944 of record NC_072384.2, read on the forward strand.
CTGTGTAGCCTGAGCTGCCCCTCTTTCCCCATGCTGGGTTGCTGATATGGCAGTGGTTGCTCCACTTCTCACTGGGGCATCTCACCAGGGGCCTTGGGCTGCCACCACTGGGGGCTTGTGTGCAGGTTTACCTGGCCCAGCCCTCCCAGGTTGTGCCCCTAACTCCTCCCTGGAAGGCAGAGCATGAATCCAGGATCACTAAGCATTTCATTGCCCAACCCATCACCAGGGATGCTCAAATACTTCAACGGGTCAATTATAAACCTACTGCCACCACTGCAACTGGCTCCGATTAGCAAGCACCATCTACTGGTCTGGAGGTTGACCTTCACAGCTCATTACAATATCTGATGGCACAACTGCACAGCACTTGAGAATGAGGCAAGCTATGTGTGACTTCTGTTACTACCATCACCCACACCACCTTTGCTGCTCAGGAAGCCTTGAACCCACTGACCTACCAGGCATATTGCTTCTACAACTGGCATTTGAGAAAGCCACTACAGTAAGGCTGTTTATAGCCAAGGCAATCATACAGAGTCTACACCGCTGAGTGTACCCAGAAGCAAAGCCAAATATCCCAACTCTACATACATGATATTCACATCCTCAAGAAGAAAAATGTCTGGTCCCAACAAAAGTAAATTTAAAAATAAGAAGTGATGATTTCTCCAGATGCAAAGAAATCAGCATAATAATATTGGAATTAGAAAAGACAAGGTCCTGTGACACCACCAAAGCAACATAGTAACTCTCTAATAATTGAATTTTAGCAAAATGAAATTTTCAAAATTCCAGATACAGAGTTTAAAATATTGCTTTTAAAGAAGTTCAATGAGATCCATGAGAAATCTGAAAATCAATACAAATAAATCAGAAAATAAATTAAGGATATGAATTAGAATTTTACCAAGGAGATAGATATCTTTAAAAGAAAAACAACAACCATTACTCAGAGTAATAAAAAAAAATCATTGAAAGAATTACAACATTAATTGAAAGGTCAATAATAGACCAGACCAAGCAGAATAGAGAATCTCAGAACATGAAGACAGGTCTTCTGAAGTAATCCAGTCAGAAAATAAATACAAAAGGGATTTAAAAGAATAAGCAAAGCTTTAGAGAAGTATGGGACTACATAAAGTGTTCAAACTTACAAGCCACCAGGAAGTGTGAAAAACCTATTTAAGGAAATACTTGATGAAAACATCTCTACTCTTGCAAGAGATTTAGACATTCAGATACAAGAGACCAGATGAGTGCCAAGATGTACGTTGCAAGATGGACTTCCCAATGACTTATAGTGATTAGGCTGTCTTCAGTGAACGTGAAGGAAAAAAAAATCCTGAAATTAGCTATAGAAATGCATCTAGTCACCTATAAAGGAAACCCTATCAGACAAATCAGGAAAGATTGGTAGACTATTTTCATAGTTTCTAAATACAAAAACTCTCCACCACCAGTTTAACATCCTACCAGAATAAGCTTCATAAATGAAGGAGAAATAAAGTCTCTCCCAGGCAAATAAACTCTGAGAGAATTAACCACCACTAGACTGCCTCTACAAGAAATGCTAAAAGGAATTCTAAGCAAGAAAACAAAAGGTTTCTATTACCCACCTCATCTTGGCTACTCAGGAACCCTTGAGCCCACTGATCCACCAGGCACATTGTTACTATAACCAAAAAAATACACAAAGGAATAAAAGTCACAGGTTTTATAAAGCAATTACACAAAGAAGAAGGATAAAGAAATTAAATGACAACATGACAGAACTCCACCAAACTACAAATAAAATAGGAAAATAAACAAATAATTTACAAAATAACTAGATAATTAACATTATGACAGGAACAAAACCTCATGTATCAATATTAACCTTGAAGGTAAATAGATTAAATGCTCCATTTAAAAAAAAAAGATATAAATTGGCAGAAGGGATTTTAAAAAAATTGATCAAACAGTATGCTGCTTACAAGAAACTCACCTTACTGGGAAAGACACTTATAGACTGAAGGTAAAGAAATGGAAAAATATATTTCACCCAAACAGAAATCAGAAGTGAGCAAAAGTAGCTATACTTACGTCAGATGAACAGACTTTAAATAAAAAATAGTAAAAAAAAGAAGGTTATTATATAATGATAAAGGGATCAATTCAATAGAGGCTGTAACAATCCTAAATATATAGGTACCCAACACTGGACCACCAAGATTTATAAAACAAATATTACAAGACCTACAGAAGGAGATTATAATAAAATGACAGTTGAGGACTTCAACACTCTACTCACAGCACTAGACAGATCATCAAAATAGAAAATCAACAAAGAAACACTGAAATTATATTGAACTTTAGATGAAATAGATGTAACAGATACAGAACATTCTATTTAACAACTGCAGAATATACACCCTTCTCATCAATACATGGAGCATTATCCAAGACAGATCTTATGTTAGGCCATAAAATAAGTCTTAATACATTTTTAAAATTGAAATCATATCAAATATCTTGTCTTACCACAACAAATAAAACTAGAATCAATCTCAAGAGAAACTCTCAAAACTATACAAACACATGGAAATTGAACAACATGTTCCTGAAGAATCTTTGAGTTAATGATGATATTAAGATGGAAATTTAAGAAACGCTTAAAACACATCAAAAGGAAGACACACACAAAAAAAACCTCTTGGGTATAGCAAAATCTGGACTGAAAAGTAATTTTATAGTGTTAACTGCCTACATCAAAAACAGATAAAGATTACAAATTAACAACCTAATGTGATACTTCAAGGAATTAGGATAAGAAGAACAAATCAAACCCAAAGTTAGCAGAAGAAAAAAAAAATAACAAAGATCAAAGCAGAACTAAATGTGATTGAGACAAAAAAATACAAAGAATTGGCAAAATGAAAAATTGGTTCCCTGAAAAAATAAACAAATTGATAAACCACTAGCTAAACTGACCAAGAAAAAGGGAGGGATGAAAATAAACGTTATCAGAAATGAAAAAGAAGGTATTAAATCTGATACCACAAAAATGAAAAGATTGTCAGATACTAATATGAAAATCTATGTGCTCACAAACTGGAAAACCTAGAGGAAATGGATAAATTTCTGGAAAAATAGAATATCTTGAGATTTAACCAGGAAGAAATTAAAATTCTGAACAGACAGTAACAAGTAGTGTGATTGGATCATTAGTAAAAACAATCTCCCTGAAACAACAAAAAAGCCAAGCCTAGGATCAGGTGAATTCACTGTCACATTCCACAAAACTTACAAAGAAGAACTGGTACCAATCCTCCTGAAACTCTTCCAAAAAATCAAGGGTGAGGGAATGTTTTCTAAGTCATTCTATGAAGCCAGTATCAGCTTGATAGCAGAGCCAAGACAGAATAACAGTAAAAAATATTTCAGACCAATATTCCTGATAAACATAGATGCAAACATTCTCAACAAAATACTAGCAAATGGAATCCAATAGCATATCAAAAGGATAATAGGCCATGATCAAGTGGGTTTTATTGTATGGATGCAAGGATGGTTCAAAATATAAAATCAATAAATGTGATTCATCACATAAAAAGAATTAGGTTCAAAACCATATTATTGTCTATTTCAATAGATGCAGAACAAGTTTTTTATAATATCCAGCATCTCTTCATGATAAAAACCCTCAACAAACTAGGCATAGAAATTTATAGTGTAGTTTATACTGTTAAATGCCTACATCAGAAATATATAAGGACCACAAATTAATAACCTAATGTGATACCTCAAGGAACTAGAATAACAAGAACAAACCAAACCCAAAGCCAGCAGAAGAAAAAAAAGACAAAAGGAGAACTAAATTAGACACCCCAAAAATAAAGGCTATATATGACAAACCCATAGCCAGCATCATACGCAATGGGGAAAGAAAGAGATTCCCGTAAGAATTGAAACAAGACAATGGTGCCTAATTTTAACACTCTATTCAAAATAGTCCTGGAAGTCCTAGCCAGAACAATCAGGCAAGAGAAATAAATAAAAGGCATCCACATTGGAAAATAGGAAGTCAAATTATGTGTGTTTTTTCATGATATAATCTTATTCCTAGAAAATCCAAGACTGCCAAAAATCTCTCAGACTTGATAAATACAATTAAGAAGGTTGCAGGATACCAAACCAATCAACAAAAATCAGTAGCATTTTTATACACCTATAAATCTAGGTTTTATATACCTATACAACTATGAAGCTCAGAACCAAATCAAGAAGTCAATTCCATTTACAACAATTTCTTAAAAATCTGTAAATATATTTAATGAAGAGATATAAAGTTCACTGCAAAGAAAACTATGTAAATCTGATGAAAGAAATTGTGGATAATACAAATAAAGAGGACAACATCCCATACTCATGGAGTGGAAGAATCAATATCATTCAAATGGCTATACTGCGCAAAGCAATCTATGTATTTATTGCAATCCCTATTAAAATACGAATATCGTTAATCACAGAATTAGAAAAATAATTCCTAATGTTCATATGGAACCAAAAAAGAGTCTGAATGGCCAAAGCAACCTGAAACAAAAAGAAGAAAGCCAAAGGCATCACATCACCTGACCTCAAATTATGCTACAAGCCTATAGCAACCAAAACAGCATGATATTCATATAAAAATAGACACATAGAATCAATGAAACACAATAGAGAACTCAGAAACAAGGTCATATATCTACAGCCAAGTGATCTTTGACAAAGTGGACAAAAACATGCACTGGGGAAAGGACACCCTATTCTATAAATAATGCTGAGGAAATTGATTCGCCACAAGCAAAAAGAATGACACTATACCCTTATCTCTCATACATACAAAAATCAACTCAAGAAGTATCAAAGACATAAATGCAAGACCTGAAGCTGTTAAAATACCAAAAGAAAACCTATGGAAAACTTTTACAGACATTGGTCTGGGCAAAGAATACATGACTCAGGCCTCAAAAGATCAAATAACAAGACCAAAAATAGACAACAACAAAACAAATATCCCCATTAAAAAGTGGGAAGGGGGCATGAATAACCATTTTTGAAGAAAACATACAAATGGCCAAGAAGAATATGAAAAAAAGTTCAACATCACTAATTATCAGAGAATTGCAAATTAAAACCACAATATCATCTTATACCGGAGAGAATGGGTATTATTAAAACATTTAAAAATATCAGGTGTTGGCACAGATGCAGAGAAAAAGGAATGCTAATACACTGTTGGTTGGAATGTATATTAGTACAACTTCTATGGAAGATAGCACAGAGATTTGTCAAGGAACCAAAAATAAAACTGCCATTGTATCCAGCAATCCAAGTACTTGATAGCTACCCAAAATAAAGGAAATTATTATTTAAAAAGATACCTGCACTTGTATGTTCAATGCAGCACTATTTACAATAGCAAAGATTTGGAATGAATCTAAGTATCACTCAACAGATGAATGGATTTTTAAAATGTGGTATATATATGAAAAGAAATAATATTCAGCCTTAAAAAAGGAATGAAAGTATGTCTTTATCAGCAACATGGATGGAGCTGGAGGTCATTATCTTAAGTGAGGCAATTCAGAAACAGAAAATCACACTCTGCTTGTTCTCACCTATAAGAGGGAGCTAAATAATGTGTATACATTGACATAGAGAGTGGAATAATAGACACTGGAGACTTGGAAGTGTGGAAGGGGGATGAGGGATAAGAAATTATGTAATGAGTACAATGTACTTTATTTGGTTGATGTTTACACTACAAGGCCAAACTTCACCACTATGCAATATATCCATGTAACAAACTTGCACTTTTAATCCTTAAAATTATACGATTTTTAAAAAATGAAACAATCAGGCAAGACTTTACCTACTTACCTTCTTATTAACCACACTTCGATGAATCTCATTCTCCAAGCATGGCCGAATTCTGATTTCAGTGTTTTATAATGAGCTATTTATAATGCAAAAGCAAAAGGTTTAATCAAGTAACCCTGACTTGTTATCTGCCCTTCCAAGGCATTACCAATCAAATGCTTTTTAAAAAGTCGTCAGAATATGGGAGTGTCAAACATGCTATTCTTTTTCAATTCTCCAACTAACGTGTTAAATTTTATATATCCATAATGTGTCACAATCTTATAGAAAGATGCTGAATATATGTGCCCAAACTGTTGAGAAATAAATTCTTGGCCCTGCTAAATACACTTGATACTGACAAAAAAAAAAAAAGAAATTTTTCAATGCAATTTGGTAGCTACAGAGACAGCTATGCTCATGAAGCAAAGAATCCCTTTATCTACTTTTGTAACACCTTTATTGAGACGTAATTTACATACCATAAAAATCACCATGTGTACAACAAAATGGTTTTTACCATATCGCAGAGTTGTGCAACCCTCACCACATCAGTATTAGAATATTCTACTCTCCCCAAAAAGAAACAACATATTAATTTAGCCATTATACCCAATCTCCAATTCTCCTAGCCCTAGGCAACAATTAATCCTATTTCCAGTTGTATGGATATTCCTCTTCTGGGCATTTCATATAATTAGAATCATATAATATGCAGTCATTTCTCCTAGCCTAATGTTTTCAAGATTCATACTTCTTGTAGTGTGTCTCAGTACTTCATTTTATGACTGACTAGTACTCCATTGACTGGACATATTGCATTTTGTTTATCCATTCATCAATTGATGGACATTTGGGTGGTATCCAGCTCCTGGGTATTATAAATAATGTTGCTATGAATATTCAAGTACAAGTTTTTGTGTGGACATATGTTTTTATTTCTCTTGAGTATATATTTAGGAGTGAAAGTGCTACGTCAAATGGTAACTGTGCTAAACATTTTGAGTTACTTCCAGACTGTTTTCCAAAGTGTCTGAATCATTTTACATTCTGTCTAAAGTATATAGGGTTCCAATTTCTCTACATCCTTGCTAACACTATTTTCTATCATTTTGATAATAGCAATCTAGTAAGTATGAAGTAGTATCTTATTGTGGTTTGATTTGCATTTCTCTCATGACTAATGATATTGAACATCTTTTCATGTGCTTAGTGCCATTTGTACCTCTCTTTGTAGCAGTATTCATTCTTTTGTAGAAACGACCATTTTTAAATTGGGCTTTGTGTCATCTTCTCATTGAGTTGTAAAGGTTTTTTATGTAGGCTAGATACAGGTCTCTTGTCAGCTGTTATTTGCAAATATTTTCTCCCACTTTGTGTGTTGTCTTTCCACTTTTTTGATGGTGTCTTTTCATTCACGAAATATTTTCATTTTGATGAAATACAATTTATTTTTTCTTTTGTTGCTTGTGCTTTTGATGTCATATCTAAGAAAACATTGCTCAATCCAAAATTACAAAGATTTGCTCTTATGTTTACTTTAAATTTTACAGGTTTAGTTCTTATATTTAAGTCTTTGATTCACTTTGATTTAATTTTCTTATATGTTGTAAGATAGACATCTAACTTCATTGCATGCTACAGAGAAATCTTTTGTGAAAGGAAGAGTCAATCAATGTGACAAACTTTATTGTTGTGTTATTTTAAGAAATTGCCACAGCCATGACAACGTTCAGCAACCACCATGCTGATCAGTCTGTAACCGTCAGCACTGAAGCATCACCCTCCACCAGGGTCTTTAGAAAGATGATGACTCTCTGAAGTCTCAGATGATCATTAGCATTTTTTAGTAATAAAGTATTTTTAAATTAAGATATGTACATTGGCTTTTTACACATAATGCTATTCCATACTTTAATAGACTGCAATATAGTGTAACTATAACTTTTATATGCACTTGAATATCAAAAATATGTAGGATTTGCTTTATTATGATATTCACTTTATTGTGATTTTCAATTTATTGTGATCATTTATAAATGAACCAGCAATATATCTGAGGTATGTCGGTGCAAGATCAGAAGGAACATAATGCCCCATGGACACTTTTGCAAATGAAAGATTTCCTTGGTGAAGAACTAGATGGCTGAGGAAATAATTTCATAAATGATCAAAACCTTAGTAATTTGACATAATTTCCAGAAATTTCCTATTGTGAACTTACACATTCTTAATACATTGGGCAAGCTTTTAGAAAGATGCTCTTCATTGACAGCTGGTCTCGTGAAATTATACTTAATAAAAATAAATAACAATACAGTTACAGGAAAATAAAATTATAGACCAATATATCTAATAAAAATTTTTTGAGCTTTAGAGTCAAATTTATCTGAGAGAGAATTTTAATAGAACATAGGAGTCACTAGCACAATGCTGAGCACAGCAGGAGTTGAACAAATACCTATTTGACTGAATATATTTGACCCAGGTTATGAATGCTGAAGAAGAGTTTCATTCTTTCTTTATTTCTGTGAAAATCTGCAAAGAGTTGGTGGTTTGATATTCTCAAAATATGTTGATTGCCCTAGAAAACCTACAAGGTAGTCAAGGGTTAGCAAGGTGACAATCTTCACTTTAGTATAAAAACTAGGACAAGCCCCAGTTGGGAGATTTTAATTAAAGCAATCTGTATCAGGATAATTAATATTTTTTTTGCTTTCTTATATACACAAAAATAAGTTCAAATATTTCAAAGGTACTATTCAAATTATTATACAAAATTTTAATATCCTGAAGGTATTTATTTAATAATTTTTATAATCACCTAATAAACTACATCTTTCCGTTACTTCCAAACATCAGGAATGAACAAAAAACTTTCTATGCTTTCGGCCGGGCGTGGTGGCTCACGCCTGTAATCCCAGCACTTTGGCAGGCCGAGGCCGGCGGATCACGAGGTCAGGAGACGGAGACCATCCTGGCTAAGACGGTGAAACCCCGTCTCTACCAAAAATACAAAAAATTAGCCGGTCGTGGTGGCGGGCGCCTGTATTCCCAGCTACTCGGGAGGCTGAGGCAGGAGAATGGCGTGAACCTGGGAGGCGGAGCTTACAGTGAGCCGAGATCACGCCGCTGCACTTCAGCCTGGGCGACAGAGTGAGACTCCGTCTCAAAAAACAAAAACAAAAACAAAAAACTTTCTATGCTTTCTAGACATAAACAATACATTTTTAATATTTTGTATTAAAAGTATCTGATGAAATATGAACACCTATTTAAAAATATTTAATTTAAACTTGCATATAAAAACACATTTTGTTTTGCCACATATGCACACAAATGAGTTCCTTTATAAAGAACGACCACAGAATTGAAAAGAAAACAAAGAGGTTAAAGAGCATTGCTATGGTCTGAATGTGTCCCCTAAAATTCACATTTTGGAAATTTAATTCCCAGTGTAACAGTGTTGGAAAGTGGGGCCTTTTGAGAGATGTTTAAGTCATGAGGGCTCCAGCCTGCCCAATGAATTAATGCCATTATAAAACGACTTGATGGAGTTTACTCCTATTTGCTCTGTTCTCCCTTCATTCATGTCAGGATAGAGTTCTTCCACTACAGAAGAGGCAGCACCTTGTTGCCTCTTGGTGCCTTGGGAACAGAGAGCAGCCCTAACCAGACAGATGAACTTGATAGCATCTTAATCTTAGCTTTCCTAACCTTCAGAACTGTGAAAAATAAATAAATTTATGTTTTTTATAAATTACTCAGTCTCAGATATTCTGTTAAAGCAACCCAAATGGCCTAAGACAAACATATACATCTAAATCCCAGCTAGAAAACATAAACATTAAAAAATTATACATTAATTTTCAACTTATTGAGCAATCTTCCTTGCCTCTAAATTGTCACAGAGCTATACAGAATTAAGTATACTTAGAATCATTTTTCTCCTTTGGATGATCCATAAATAGAAGAAAAATATATGAGTGTTCAGGACAGGTATATAAGCCCAGCATTGTGTTTATTAGAGAAGTGAAGTTAAAGAACTTTAGCAGCGTGTATCTTAAAAGAGACTCCCCTCTTTAAAAGTAGTTATAATAGCTTCTGTAATATCATTTTAGACTTATCATCTGCACCTAGTTGGTACCATAGTAGATCAGGTTTTAAAAATTGTTCATGTTGTGTGTTTTTGTTGTTGTTATTAACATGTATAGTAATTTAAAATTATATACCAAACTATGTGCAGGTTAAATTTTGGATAATATTTAAAAATATTGGATAATATTAAAAAATAAAATAACTGTTATTTTTTAATCTAATACACGTTTATGCTATTGTAAGCAGGCAATTCTCTTGCTGGTAATTGAAATACAACTCTGCTTCTTGAGTGTAAGTTATCACAAATCAGATATTTTTTTCCCCAGTGAGTTGAATTGAGATCCCTCTTTTTGCACTTTCAACTCTAGAATTGCCATACTTTCTTCAATGGGCATACATGGCCTATCTTTAGTTTCCTAGATCTCCCAGGCAGAGAGATTATTTTATCAACCAATATTTCTATTGCTATCACTGCTACTGCTACCTTCCCTGACAATCCAAAAAAAAAAAAATCCAAAAAAAAAAAATCTACAATGATTGAGAACTTATTCACCCACCCCATATTTTCCCTCCCCTACCTATGACATCCATTTATCTCCAGAGTTCTAGTGCTCTGTTTACTCTCTCTGGTTTGTCAGTCTGCCGCATTTTGTACTCTGTTCAGACTTTATGGTTATTTTCTGCAAGTGGTCAACCTGTAGTGTCTAAATTTTTGATTACCATAATCTATAAGTGCAAATATGTGCCAAAAAAATTTGATAGAATGAAATTTTCCCCAAACTTGCAGGTTATCACTCATGAACTCCTCAACCACAGATAGCAATCTGTTAGGTCTATCAATCAATTTTTCAACTTATCCATTCATTATTTTAATAAAATTTAACAGAGACTTTCATATATCATTATCATCACAACATGCTCATAGAATATTAGAAAAGGAAGTCACTTCAGCAGTCATATATTATTGGTAATATATTTTTTATCAGTTCCGTCCTACTGTACAGTAAGGTAATTTCAAATTTGCTAACCCATGCCCCTATGAGAAACAAATTAAGTAGTTACAGTTCATATTTATTTACAGTTTCTTTTCTCTTTAACTAAGGATAGTCCTTTACCTCCCCACTCCCTCCAGTGTGGTTGTTGTTCATTTGTAATACAGTTGGGTTAATCTGTTACAGTTCCTATTTCATTATGGGTTATCCCCAAGGTAACACTTGCGTCTCTAGTTCTTTTTAATTTTATGTAAGACCAAATCTATTCCATGTGATGTAAAGTTTTACAAGTATCGGCACATGCATAAAGTCATTTATTTGCCACCACAGACTGATATTAACAGTGTCACCGGGACAAGTTACAGTCATGATTCTCATTTGTAGTTAAGTCTTTCCTCAACACTCCTAGCCCCTGGAAACCACTGGTCAGTTTCCTGTCTTTATACTTTTGTTTTTCAGAATGACCTAAAAATTAAATCATACAGTATGCAGTCTTTGGCACCTGACTCCTTTCACTTTATAAGGTGCATTTACATTTCAACTATTTGGTTGCATGAATCAACAGTCCACTCATTTTTATCATTTGGTGATACTCTATTGTGTATATATACCGAAGTTGAAGGGCATCTAAGTTGTTTCCAGTTTGGGGTGATAATAAATAAAATGGCTATACATATTTACATATATGTTTTTGAGGTTAAAAAAAAAACTTTCATTTATCTTTCATGAATATCTAGGAGTTGGATTGCTACATTATAAGTGAATATTAAACCTTATAAGAAAACACCAAAATTTTTTTCCAGTTTTATCAGCAATGTTCAAGTGTTTCTGATGTTCTGAATCTTTGTCAGTAATTGGAATTATTTTTGACATTTTAATAAGTGTGCAATGGTGTCTTTGTGTTTTAATTTGTATTTCCCTAAAGAATAATAATACTGAACATATTTTATCTGATTATTTACTATATGTCTATCTTCCTTGGTGAAGTGTCCTGTCAGATCTTTAGCTATGTTTTTTTTAGGGGGGTAGATTTTCTTTAGAACAGTTTAAGGTTTGAAACAAAGTTGAGCAGAAAGTAGAATCTTCACATGCCCCTTTTCCACACATAGACACATCTTTCCACACATAGTCACATCTTCCTTCACCATCAACAACCTGCATCAGAGTGTTACGATAATTACAATACAAAAACCAACACTGACACATTATTAGCAACCAAAGTCTAGAGTTTACATCAGGATTCATTCTTATTGTTGTATTTCTATGGGTTTGGTATATGTTTGTGTGATATGTATTCACCATCATAGTATCATATAGAATAGTTTCCCTGCCCTAACAATCCACTATGCTTCAGTTATTTATTCCTCCCACTTCCATAACCCTGAAACCATATGTCATTTCACTGTCTCTATAGTTTTTCTTTTCCAGAATATCATATCTTTGGAAAAATATAGTATGTAGCCCTTTTAGATTTAGTTTTTAATTGAATTTTTTAAAAAAATTATACATTCAGGGGGTACATGTGTAGGTTTGTTATATTGATAAATTGTGTAATGGTGAGGTTTAGGCTTCTAGCATGTTTTGCACCCAAATGTTAAATATTGTACCCACAAGATAATTTTTCAACTCCCACCCTTGCACCCTCCCAACTTGTGGATTCCTCAGTTTCTACAGTATCCATCTTTATGTCCATGAGTACCCATGTTTAGCTCTCACTTACAAGTGAGAATATGTGATATTTGATTTCTGAGTTATTTCACTTAGGGTAGACTAGAGATAAAATAATGGGTTGTAAGATTGTATTTGAAGCCTCATGGTAACTTCAAATAAAACAAAACATACAATGAGAAACACAAAAAATTAAAAGCAAGAAACTAAATTGTATCAACAGAGACAATCACCTTCACTAGAGGAAAACAGAAAGGAAAGAAACAAAGAAGAGAAGACCACAAAACAACCAAAAAAACAAATAATAAAATGGCAGGAGTAAGTACCTACTTATGAATAATAACATTAAATATAAATGGACTAAACTCTCCAATCAAAAGTTATAGAGTGAATGGATTAAAAAACCAAGACCTTGTGGTCTATTACCTATAAGAAACACACACTTCACCTATAAAGATACACATAGACTGAAAACAAAGAAATGGAAAAAGGATTTGGTTTCCATGTCAACGGAAACAGAAAAGGAGCAGAAGTAGCTACATTTGTTGTGGGAAGTCAGGGACACTGAACAGAGGGACCGGCTGAAGCTGTGGAAGAAAAACATAAATAGTGAAGGTTTCATGGACATTTATTAGTTCCCCAAATTAGTGCTTGTATAATTTCCTACGCCTGTCTTTACTGCAGTCTTTGAATATAAATTGTGAAGGTTTCATGGACATTTATCACTACCCCAATCAATACTGTTATAATTTCCTATGCATCTTTACTTTAATCTCTTAATCCTGTCATCTTTGTAAGCTGAGGATATATGTCGCCTCATGACCCTGTGATGACTGTGCAAACTGCACAAATTGTTTGTAAAACATGTGTGTTTGAACAATATGAAATCTGGGCATCCTAAAAAGGAACAGGATAACAGCGATGTTCAGGGAACAAGGGAGATAACCCTAAGGTCTGACTGCCTGCGGGGCCGGGCCGAACAGAGTCATATTTCTCTTCTTGCAGAAAGTGAATAGGAGAAATATCGCTGAATTCTTTTTCCAGCAAAGAATAACCCTGGGAAAGGAATGCATTCCCAGGGGGAGGTCTCTAAATGGCTCCTCTGAGAGTGTCTGTCCTATGCAGTTGAAGATAAGGGATGAAATAGGCCCTGGTCTCCTGCAGTGCCCTCAGGCTTGCTAGGATTAGGAAATTCCAGCCTGGCAAATTTTAGTCAGACTGGTTGTCTGCTCTCAAACCCTGTTTCCTGTTAACATGTTTATCAATGACAATGCGTACCCAGCAGGACATGAAACCTCATCAATAATTCTAATTTCACCCTGGCCTTATGATCTTGCTTTGCCTCTCTGCCCTTGTGATCTTTTATTGCCCTTTCAAGCATGTGATCTTTGTGACTTACTCCCTGTTTGTACTGCCCTCCCCTTTCGAAATTCCTAATAAAAACTTGCTGGTTTTGTGGCTCACGGGGCACAACAGAACCTGCCAATATGTGATGTCACCCACGGAGGCCCAGCTGTAAAATTTCTCTCTTTGTACTCTTTCTCTTTATTTCTCAGACCAGCTGACACTTAGGGAAAATAGAAAAGAACCTACATTGAAATGTTGGGGGCTGGTTCCCCCGATATACATTTGTATCAGACAAAATAAATTTCAGGACAAAAACTGTAAGAGGGGACAAAGAAGGTCATTATATAATGATAAAGGTGTAAATCTAGCAACAGTATATAAAAATTATAAATATATATGCACCCAACACTGGAGCACACAGATAAATGTGTCAAATATGATTAGAGCTAAAGAGAGAAATAGACCTCAATTCAGTAATAGCTGAAGACTCCACACCCCACTTACAACATTGGAAAGATCTCCCAGATAGAATCTCAACAAAGAAAAATTGGAGTTTAATCTGCACTGTAGAACAAATATACCTAATAGGTATTTACAGAATATTTTATTCAAAGGTTGCAGAATGCACATTCTTCTCCTCATAATGTGGATCATCAAGGGTAGACCCTATGTTCCATCACAAAACAAGCCTTGAAACATTAAAATAATGGAAATAATAGTAAGCATCTTCTCTTATCATAATCAAATCATAATCAAAACTGGAAATCAACAAGAAGAATTTTGGAAACTATATGAACACATGGAAATTAAACAATATGCTTCTAAATAACCAGTGGGTCAATGAAAAACTTCAGAAGACAATTGAAAAATTCCCTGAAACAAATGATAATGAAAACACAACATACCAAAACCTATGGAATACAGTAAAAACTTTACTAAGAGAAACATTTATAGCTATAGTTTTCTTACATCAAAAAAGAACAAAAACTTAAAATGGATAACATAATGATGCATCTTAAATAATGAATAAAGCAGAGAAAACGAAACCTAAACTTATTAGAAGAAAATAAAAATCAGAGCAGGAATAAATGAATTCAAAATGAAGAAAACAATACAAAAGATCAATGAAACAAAAAGTTGGTTTTCTGAAAAGATAAACTTTGACAAATCTTTATCCAGAATAACAAATTTAAAAAGAGAGAATACCCAAATAAACAAAATTTAAGAGAAAAAGCAGACATTAAAACTGATCCCACAGAAATTCAAGGGATCATTAGGGGATACTGTAAGTAACACTACATGCCAATAAATTGGAAAATGTAGAGGAAAGCAATAAAATCCTAGACACATACAACCTACCAAGACTGAACCACGAAGAAATTCAAAACCTGAAGGGACCAATAACAAGTAACAAGATTGAAGCCATAATAATAAAAAAAAGGATCCTAGTATAAAAAGTCTGGGACCCAATGGCTTCACCACTGAGTTCTTCCAAGCATTAAAAGAAGAACTAATACCAATCCTACTCAAACTATGCTGAAAAAAATAAGAGAAAAAATGTTTCCAAGCTGATTCTATTTAAGTGGCAACATTCATCTGGGGTAATACCCAAGATTCCTTATCTCACACAAAGGAAATCAAGGATGTGGACACACAAGGAGTGAGGTTAAGAGTGGAGGTTTAACAAGCAAAAGAAAGAGAAAAGCTCTCTCCTGTTGAAAGCGGAGTCCCAATCGGGTCTTCCAGTCCACGGTAAAGTGCAGGAGGTTTTATAGTTGAGCTTGTGGAGGTGGTGTTTTATTTACATAGGGCATGAAAGATTGATTGGACCAGGTGTGCCATTTGCACAGCACGTGAAAATTTGGCCACCCCAACTGTAATCTTTTATTATGCAAATGAGTTCTCTACTGGCCGGTGCCATGTTGCCTGTTCCTTTACTGTACATGTGGTGACAAAGAAAAGGGAAGATGGGACTCCATATTGAACATACCTTGCTTCCAGGTAGCGCTTTTCTATTGGCACAGCTGCCAGCATTCACCTGTGCAAGCTTCTAACTTGCTTATCTATGTCTGCAGCTCAATTTTCCAGGCTGCTTTTCGTTAGAGAAGAAATTTGGGGAGTGCTTTTTGTTAAAAGAGAAATTTCACTGAGGACTCCATTGCCCTTACTATCTGCCTAAATAATTTCTTTCTATTTCCTCTATCACTATGAAGTCAGTATTACCCTGATAACAAAACCGAAAATACATCACTAAAGAAAACTACAGGCTAATATCTATGATAAATATTGATGCAGAAATTCTCAACAAATACTAGCAAACTGAATTCAATAAACATTAAAAAGATCACTAATTATGATCAGATTAGATTTATCCCAGGAATACAAGAAAGGTTCAACAAACACCAGTCAATTTATTTGATACATCATAAAAACCAAATGAAGAACAAAAACCATATGATCATCTGAATTGATTCTGAAAAAGCATTTGATAAAATTCAACATCCATTCTTGATAAAAAAAATCTTCAAGAAACTGGTTATGGATCAGATATACCCCAACATAATAAAAGCCATATATGGCAGGTTTACAGCTAGTATCACACTGAATGGAGAAAAACTGAAAGCCTCTTCTCTAAGATCCAGAACATGACAAGGCTGCCGACTTTTACCACTGTTATTCAAGATAGTACTGGAAGTCCTAGCCAGAGCAGTCAGATGAAAGAAACAAATAAAATACATTCAAATTGGAAAGGGAGGAGTCAAATTATCCTTGTTTACAGATATTGTCTTACATTGGAAAAAAAACAAAAGACTGAACCAAAAATCTATTAGAACTGATAAACAAAGTCAGTAAAGTTGCAGGATACAAGTTCAACATACAAAAATCAATAATCTTTCTATATGCCAATATAGAACAATCTGAAAAAGAAATTTTAAAAAGTAATTCCATTTACAATAGCCACAAATAAAATTAAATACCTAGGAATTAACCAAACAAGTGAAAAAAAATCTCTGTAATAAAAACCATAAAACACTGATAAAAAAATTAAATATGACACAAATATTGAAAAGATATTATAGATTCATTGATTAGATGAATCAAAATTGCTAAAATGTCCGCATTACACAAAGAAATCTACAGATGCAATTGCAATCTCTATCAAAATGCCAATGGCGTTCTTCACAGAAATAGAAAAATAATCACAAATTCATAGGGAACCACAAAAGACTCATGGCCAAACTGAAGGAACCATATTATCTGACTTCAAATTACACTGCAGAGCTATAGTAACCAAAACAGCATAGTACTGGCATAAAAACAGACACATAGATCAATGGAACAGAATAGAGAACCCAGAAACAAATCCATAAACTCACAGTGAACTCATTGTTGACAAATATACCAAGAGCATACACTGGAGACAGGACAGTCTCTAATAAATGGTGCTCAGATAACTGAATATGTTATATGCAGAGGAATAAAACTTGATTCCTATCACTTGCCACATAAAATAATAAAATCAAAATGGATTAAGGACTTAAACCGAAGACCTTGAACTATGAAACAACTACAAGAATACGTTGGAGAAACTCTCCAGGAAATTGGTCTGGACACAAATTCCTTGACTGATATTCACATGATCACAGGTGACCAAAACAAAAGTGGAAAAAATGGTATCTCATCAAGTTAAAAGGCTTCTATTCAGCGAAGGAAGCAATCAACAAAGTGAAGAGACAACCCATAGGATGGTAGACAATATTTACAAACTGCCCATCTGACAAGGGATTAATAACCAGGATGCATAAGCAGCTCAAACAACTCCACAGGTATATATATTTTTAAAAGTCTAATAATCTGATTTAAAAATGGGCAAAAGATTTGAACAGATGTTTCTCAAAAGAAGACATATAAATGGCAGACATATGAAAAGGTACTCAACATCATTGATTGTCAGATGAATGCAAATCAAAACTAAAATGAGATATCATCCCACCCCAGTTAAAATGATTTTTATACAAAAGACAGGTAATACCAAATGCTGGAGAAGATGTGAATAAAAAGGAACTATTGTACACTGTTGGTGAGAAAGTGAACTAGTACAACCACTATGAAGAACAGTTTGGATGTTCATCAGAAAAACTAAAAATAGAGCTGCCATATGATCTAGGAATCCCACTGCTGAGTATATAGCCCAAAGAAGGGAAATTAATACGTCATAAAATAGTAAACACTTCGATGTTTGTTGCAGCACTGTTTACAGTAGTCAACATTTGGAAGCAACCTAAGTGTCCATCAACACATGAATAGATAAAGCAAAGAACACATGAATAGATAAATAGATACACACACTGGAGTACTATCCAACCATAAAAAGAATGAAATCCTGTCATTTGCAACAGCATGGATGGAAGCGGAAGTCATTATGTTATGTGAAATAAGCCAGACACAGAAAGACAATTATTGCCTGTTCTCACTTATTTGTAGAATGCAAAAATCAACATAATTGAACACATAGAGATAGAGGTAGAAATATGGTCATCAGAGACTAGGAAGGATAGTGGAGGTTGGGAGAGGTGGTGATGGCTAACGGATACAAAACAATAGTTAGAAAGTATAATACCTAGTATTTGAAAGAACTGCAGGGTAACTACAGTGAAAATTATTTAACCTTGCATTTTAAAATATCTAAAAGGATATAACTGGATTGTATGTAATATAAAGGATAAATGCTTGAGGGGATGGATACCTCATTTGCCATGATGTGGTTATTACATACTGCATGCCTGTATCAAAATATGTCATGTACCCCACATATAATATTTATTATTTATATATATTTATTTATATAAATATATGTATATTTGCTATGTATCCACAAAAATTAAAAAAAACACAGTAAACAAAAGGAAGTAGACTTCCAAGAGAAAGTCTCAAAACTACACATTGCATTGAAACCCAACAACTTGCTCATAAATGATGTTTGTTTAAAGAATGAAATTACGGCAGAAATTTAAAAAAATTGAAATGAATAAACATAGAGACAACACATATCACAACTTGTGGGATACAGCAAAAGCAGTGCTAAGACAGAAGCTTATCACATCAAATGTCCACATCAAAAGAACAGAAGGATATCAAATTAACCACCTAACATCACAGCTGAAGGAACTAGAATAACAAGAGCAAAGAAAATCCAAAGCTAACGGAAGAAAAGAAATAACTGTCAAGAAAAGATCAGAGCAGAAGTAAATGAGATTGAGACCAAAATTTATATAAAGGATCAATAAAACCAAGTTTTTTATTTGAAAGAATAAGCAAAATTGTTAGGCTGCTAGTTTGATTAACCAGTAAAAAAAGATAGAAGATTTAAATAAGCACAATCAGAAATGATAAAAGTTACATTACAACTGATACCACATAAATTAATTTGATATTGGTCCTTTAATTGTTGAGATTTGAAAATTATTTGTATATTCTGGACACAAGTTCTTTTTCAGAAATGTGATTAACATTATATTTACTTCAAATTTGTGGCTTGCTTATATTTTTATTCTGTTAACACTCTTTCACAGAACGAATATTTTAATTTTGATTGTGTAATTTATTTTTCTATAATAGGTCATACTTATAGCACCCTATGTATAAACTGCCTAATCCAAGATCACAAAGATTTTATCTTATGTTTTCTTCCATATAATTTATAATTTTATGTTTTACCTTCAGGTCTG
The DNA here is from genome assembly GCF_028885625.2 of Pongo pygmaeus. Taxonomy (NCBI): domain Eukaryota; kingdom Metazoa; phylum Chordata; class Mammalia; order Primates; family Hominidae; genus Pongo; species Pongo pygmaeus. The sequence continues at coordinate 93,031,664 of NC_072384.2, forward strand.
TGGTTCATGTGGGGCTAACTTTTTGTATAAAGGGTAATGCCTGGATAGAAATGAACTTTTGGTTCATGGTTGTCCAATTCTTCCACATGCTTTGTTGACAGGAGAACACATTTTCCATTGAATTAATTAGGATATTTCCTCAAAACTCGGTGAAATAATATTTCTGTGAGTCTACTTTTGGACTTTTTATCATGTTCCATTGATTTATCTGTCTGTTCTTTTGCCAAGAACACATAGTCTTGATTACCTTTGCTTTCTTGCCTCATTGCGCTGGCTAGGAATTCCAATGTAATAGTGGATAGGTGTGATGAGAGAGCCTTCTTTCTGAATATAGCAGTGCAACATTTAGTCTTTCATTATTTATTACTGCCACTCTTGTAGATCTTGGAATTCTTGTACAGTTCCAAAAATATTTCTGGTGGGAATATTCTGCAATATGAGAATTTCATTGTTTGTACCATATGCCATTGTAATTTGTGGTACTGTTTTACTGGACTTGGTGTACTTTTTGAGAGCAGGGGAAAAGCCCAAATTGTAATATGGAAAGCACATCATTAGGCCATGTAAGTGTTTGTTGAAATGGAATCAATAATCATGTTATTATTACTGTCACATTAAGTTTTAATAATTTGGAGTTATTTTAGAAGATAAGAATTAAACAATATTAAGGTGACACATAAGATTATTTTATCAACTAAAACGCTTAATGCATGTATCATTCTGATTGCTTTCAATAAAAAAAAGGCTGAATGAAAAGTCTATTTTTCAAATATTGCTCATGAATTTTTTCTATAATTAATTCACTCTTTATTCCACATCCTGGATAGTTTAATGTAATAAAGAAAATATACCTTTCTTGAAGAATAAGCATGTTTACAGTGCTTTGGGTTGCTATTGTGAATGTAAACAATCATTTTATGTCACTGTAACTTTAACTGTAGAAGGATAACAGTGATGTCTTTAGTATAAGGTGGAGCACAATGCATTTTTTAGAACAATTATTAGGCCCACAGAATCTCACCTTTAACATGAAGTATTTCTACAGACTACCTTCTAATCAGTGGAATATAAACAGTACACAAGACTTCAGAAATGTTTTCAGGCTGAGTATATGGTTTTACCTGTTTACAACCTAAATGAATAACCTCTTGATAGAATTCTTCTCCATTGCAGAAACCTCTACCAAACAACTTTTCTGGCTTTCCCTTAAGGTTGAAATAGTTAGACTATGAATTGGTTAGTACTGTCTGTTTACTTCATTTGTATACGCTTTTTCTCAGAACAATATTATTCACCTAATGTGAGCTCAGCCTATGCTATAAGGTCTGCACACTTCAGCCTCAGCCAGCTGTCTTTTCCTGGGGTGCTGCCTTCTGGGGTTGCCTCTCATACAGTCATAAGACTTAAAAACTGCAGATTTCCTCTCAATATGTTACATATTTCACCCAATGCCTTGTATGAAGTAATTTGCTTAACATATTTTAGTTTTAATTATAAACGTCTTCAATAAAATAAAATTTCCATCTGAGCAATATTGCCAAAGAGAAAACATACTATTTTTCAGATTATATATTTAATTTATACTTCTGGTGTTCAGCAATTCACTACTTTCCTTTATACTTCAGTTTACTTACTCATGAAGTAGAAGTTTGAGTAAGACTATTTTAAGGGTGGTGTTAATCAAAACTGAGGATGTGTTCATGACTCTTCACATAGATAGATATGTGGAGTTAAAACTCCCATGATTAATATTTCCCGTTAGAAATTTTCATGGATTAGCTATTACTACAACTGTTTGACATGTTGAATTTGCATATTTATGTTTCCAACATTTGCTTACCAACAAATTTAATTATTATAATGTATTGAAGAGCCAAAGCAACAGAAACTCATGCAACACAAAACATGGATTAAGGTATACCCAAAGGACACTACAGATAACTAAACTCTGAAAGAATTATTCAAAATAGATTTAATATATTTAATATGCAGTGGTTTTAGTAATATCATAAACATTGTATAATCTATAAGAGAAAAGATATTACCTTGAGCAGCATGTTATTCTCAAAGGCAGATTGTTATATACTAAGAAGAAAACATTGTTATGTGTCTCTATTTGAAGTGTCACAATAAACATTTGAAGAAATGTAGTACTGTACTCATTTTTTTTTCTGAAACCTATGAATGCTTTCATATATCAAGGAAATGCAATCTATTTAAGAATGTCATTAGGACAAATATGCAGAAAATGGAATCACACAGTAAATCTGAAATTGCTTATTTTAACAATATTGCAAATATTTAATCTAATTAATATGTGGGCTGAAATGTCCAACGATGATAGACTGGATTAAGAAAATGTGGCACATATACACCATTAAATACTATGCAGCCATAAAAAATGATGAGTTCATGTCCTTTGTAGGGACATGCATGAAGCTGGAAACCATCATTCTCAGCAAACTATCGCCAGGACAAAAAACCAAACACCGCATGTTCTCACTCATAGATAAGAATTGAACAATGAGAACACATGGACACAGGAAGGGGAACATCACACACCGGGGACTGTTGTGGGGTGGGGGGAGCGGGGAGGGATAGCATTAGGAGATATACCTAATGTTAAATGACGAGTTAATGGGTGCAGCACACCAACATGGCACATGTATACATACATAACAAACCTGCACGTTGTGCACATGTACCCTGAAACTTAAAGTATAATAAAAAAATTTATATATATGTATGTAGGCTAATCAGCTGAGGCACTGACTAGAACAACAATCCAGTGGGTCTCTATTATATATCGCTATTCACCTACAGAAAGTCTGTATCAATTGTTAGCTTGTGAAGCCATTTAATTAGAATTTCCTCAAATATTTGTTTGGAATGTATTGAGGAGATTTTCTAATTTAATTTAATGTTATAGTTAATACTGAATATTAGTAATATATCTTATAATGAAATAATTTTTTGTTTACCAGAATTACTATTTTTAATGGATAACTGTTTCTAATTCAATGCATTTTACCTTTTACTTGTATTCTAAAGCCTCTTGATTCCTTTTGGTCTCTGTTTTCATGAGTATTTGAGTGTCCACTTACTATCTAGTGTGCTTATGACAGTTTTCCATTTTAGGATTTAAAGGCAGAATTAAGCTGGACTAAGAGAAATGATTGAGGAGTTCATCTTTTCAATTATTGAAAAATTAATGTAGCACAATTATTATCTGCATTATTTGTCTACTTTAAGATATATCTGACACCTGACTTCATCTTAGTTCTGAAGTTTCTTCCAGTCATGTTTAAAATTGTTTACTTTATTTGTTTCTCTATTCACCCGGACCATGAGTTCTTGTCTACCAAATCAGTAGAATTTGAGATGGTGATAGTTACAGAAGAAAATACATTTAACCGTACAAAGGGAATATGAAGACATAACTTTCCTTATTAGCTCATAACCACGCAAATTAACCTGAAATAAATGAGACTATTTTTATTAACAACCCCAATCGAAATATTATCAAGCCAAATCCTTTTCTAAAGTTCAATGTTAGTTACATTTAAAAATCAACTCCCAGTTTTAACAACAACAATAACAAAATATTTTATTTACATAGACTGTTGCATTTTTAACTCATGGGCCAAACATTACTTATTACGACTTGCTATAGTTTGAATGTGTCCCCCAAAAAGTATGTGTGGGAAGCATGATCCCCAATCCAACAGTGTTTGTAGCTGGGGCCTAATGGTAGATGTTTAGGTTATAAGAGCTTTTCCAATCAGGTTTCAGCTGTGTGTAGTTTGCTAAAGCTATTATAAAAACTCCCACAAACTGGGTATTGCAAAAAAAAAAAAAAGAGCATTGTATCGTGTTCAGATAGATACCTGAATATATATATACATATGTAGACATGTATATATATATGAATGTACATATCTATCTGTATATATATATATGAATGTACATATCTATCTCTCATGTTTATATGGTGCGCATTCTGTATGTGTGTCTGTTTCCAAACCTCCCCTTATTATAAAGATAAGTCATATTTGATTAGAGCCTAATCTAATGAACTTATTTTAACTTATCTCTGTAAAGACATTATTCTAAAATAGGATGACAATCTGAGATCTGAGATACTGGGTGTTAGGATAGCACCGTAAGAGATTTGGGGGGACACAATTTAACCTATAATAATCAATCTTTTAAAGACGTACTCTATTTTATCTTTATTTTTATTTTAATATGTAATCCTTTTATTTTTGTTTTAATGTGTAATCCTTGAGTAACAACTGAAATTTATTTGGTTTATTAAACCCCTTCAACCTTGTTTAACTATGGACTTCAAGTTTTATCTGCTTCATCACTGAGATGATCAGATCAGCTTAGCTCTTAATCATTTGACAGGCCTTTTCCTCTTGACTTCTCTGCCAACTGGCATAAATTGATAAGAATCAGCAAACGTGCCTCAAGGAGAAAATTGCCCAAAATATTGGTTTACTTCTCTATGATTATCTTCAGGAACTTTTGGCCCCTTATATTCTAGATGCCTTAGTATTATTGAATTACCATTTTGTCTTAACAGCCATGTGACACAGTTGATAGCACTTTTCATATTCTCTGACTTGTACCAATCACTTTGTCAACATCTCCAAGTCATCGAAGATGCTTATAAACTGGCAAATCTTGGAGTAAAGAAAGTAGAATGATCTATTGGCTCATCACAATGACTTCCTTTTCTTCAGGTGTGTGACCTCTCATGTTAGGGCTGCCTTGAGAGGTTGAACTGATTTTTTTTTTCATTTTATCCAATTTTTCTCATTGTCTCAGAGAGGAGTAGGCTGAACCAAGCCATTCCATAGGCAAAAGCAGAAATTGACCTTTCATTTTTAGTTTTCCTCTGCTTCCTGTATAAAATGACATCCATTCCTCACTGAACTTATTCCAATTTATTTTATTTATTTCTGTTTGCACCTTAAAAGTCAATTTTCTATTTTAAGCCATAAATTAGCTCTGTTAGAAGTAGTATATTGCCACAATTAAGATAATAGTTTTTTAGAGCCAGAGAGTCTCTGTCTTTGTGAACTTTGAGTTATTTAACCTATCTATGCTTTCAGATATTTTGTCAATCTTGTCAACTAGAGGTAATAACTGCATCAACCACCTGTCTTGTCATGAATATTAAATAATCGAACATATGCAAATTTGTGTGGCACTTTGTAAGTGTTAAATATATTTTAGATACTATGTATATATTTCATGAACTTTTACATTCATTCTAACAAATAATAGTTCACATGGGATATGAATAATGTTATATTTCTCAATTGTACACTCTGAATAATAATTTTGAAATGTGAAAACTTCTGGCAGAACTGTATTATAAAGACTATGGTCAGTCATTTTTATTATATTTTATGCTTAAAAAAGAAGCATATTGTCCTAGTACCTTCAGGAGTCTGCGCAAAAGAGAGTATTATCTCTTTTCTTTCTAGCTATTATAGTACCTATCGTTCTTTGCAAATATCGAAAGGGAAAATAGTTCATATCTTTGTAATGGAAGTCTCTTGAAGGATGCACAACTTTTCTATACCGCAATCAAATTAGCTATGATCTTTGAAATTAGCTTAGTTCTATAAAATTGCAGTAATCATTAAAGACAACATAGAAAACATAAACTTGCTTAAAGTTTATACTCATAAAATCTGTAGAAAATGTTTTCTTTCTTTTCCTCTTTCTTTCTCTCTACCGCTCCTCTAAGATGATAAAGGTTGTGATTATGGAAGTTTTTCTTTTAACAAGATACCTTTTTTCTTTCTATGGCCAATAAATATATATCTAATATATAATTTTATATATGGTGATATGTGATATAGATATATAAAATAGATATATATCTGTGTTTAGTCTGTATATTAGTACATTTTCTGGTGCTTATAACAGAATACCTGAAACCTGGTAACTTATTTTAAAAAAGAGAAATTGATTCCTTACAATTATGGAAGCTAAGAAGTCTAAAGTCTGTGGCAAGACTTTTTTTCTTTTTTCAGAGATGGGATCTTGCTATGTTACCTAGGCTGGTCTTGAACTCCTGGGCAATCCTCCCACCTTAGCCTCCCAAAGTGCTGGGATTACAGGTGTGAGCCACTGTGTCCCCCTGCGAGAGACTTCTTGATGGTGGCAATTTCTTGATAGTGAGTCCTGAGGTGGTGCAGAGTTTTGTATGCTGAGGGGGCTGAGCAAGTTAACATGCTTTATCAGGTCTCTTTTTCTTTTTTTATAAAGCCACCAGTTTCCTTCTCATGATAACCCATTAACCCATCAATGAAGGAATGCGTTGATGAGAACTCTGTACTCATGGCCAAATCACCTCTGAAGGGCACACCAGTCTGTTTCCTTCTATAGTTCTTATTATTTTTGTGATTATTGTTTTAAAAGGAGCTCTGAAGTCATCAAATCGCACGTTTTTCAAATTTGTGAAATTATTTACATAGTATATATTCCCACCAATGGAAAGTTGAATTAAAAGGTACATACACTTTAAGGGCTCTAACCACAAGTGATCAAATTGCTATCTAGAATGGCTATAAAATTAACTTTCTCTCAATAGTTCATGTGTGACTACTTCCTGACACCCCTCCAAGACTGATAATTATTTTCTCTTTAACTTCCTCTCTCCTGATAGATAAAACGTGATACTGTTTTAATAAAGACAAGTTAATTTATAAAAGTTTTCGTTAATTTTTTAATTTGTTACTTATTCCTTATTTTGGATTTACTTGCTTATTCATGTTCTGTATCTATTTTTCTTTATTTGTTACTAAATGTCCTTTTACATGAAATAATTACATTACTCTAAAGAGAATGCACAGATAGCCAACAAGCACATGAAAAGATGCTCAATGTCATCATATTTAGAAAAATACAAATCAAAACCACTTTGACATGCCATTCCACACATACTAGGATGGCTATAAACAAAAAGTCCAACCATAACGAACAGCAAGTGTCATCAAGAAGGTGGAGAAATAATCCTCATACATTGCTGGTAGAAATGTAATATTGTTCAGCAATTGTAGAAAACACTGAGATATTCACAAAGTTGCACATAGAATTACCATTCCACGGCCGTGCTCAGTGACTCACACCTGTAATCTCAGCATTTTGGGAGGCCAAGGTGGGTGGATCATAAGGTCAGGAATTCAAGATGAGCCTGACCAATATGGTGAAACCCCGTCTCTACTAAAAATACAAAAAATTAGCCAGGAGTACTGGTGGGCGTCTGTAATCCCAGCTACTTGGGAGGCTGAGGCAGGAGAATCGCTTGAACCCGGGAGGCAGAGGTTGCAGCGAGCCAAGATCGCGCCGCTGCACCCCAGCCCAGGAGACAGTGCAAGACTCTGTCTCAAAAAAAAAAAAATTACCATTTCATGTTCAGCAATTTCTAAGTCTAGCAATTTCACTCACACAGGTATTCAAACAAATACTTGTACATGAATGTTCATCACAGTACTATTTATAATAGCCAAAAGCTGAAACAACCTGAATGTCCATCAGTAGACGAATAGACAAATTATAGTAGAAACATACAGGGAATATCATAAAACCACAAAGTTAGTAATACATGACACAATTGCCAAATTCAGGTAATTTAATAAGAACTTCTTCATCTTATTGTTAATGGAATTTACAGACAATTATTTTGGCTATAAATTCAGAGCATATGAAAGTCATGTACCCTCAAACTCTCTTATTACTTCCAATACTCCTTTTGTATGCCTCCAAATTCTCCTGTTGTAACCAGTTTTTATGCCCTGACATTTTTTTTTTCTCTCTAGAATATCCTAGGATTTTTCCTTCTTCTAAACTCCATCTCGGTAACTCTCAACTCCCATGTCCACATGTCCACACTAGAGTGTTTTCCCTGTTCCCTGATTCTTATTCATCTCTCTCAAATCATCTGAATCAACGTTTTCTGTCCATCCATGCCTCTATTTTTGGGAGATTCAGCCAACACTCTGATACATTATGATTCTCATCTTTTCCCAATGAGAATATTCCCCTTTTCTGCACCAAAAAAGAAAAACCTGTGAAGAAAAACTAAAATTTCACTGACATCTTCAAAATTCTTTTAAAAATTAAATCCAATGCAAACTTAAATTGCCAAAGACCATATAGATTAAATTAGGTGTTTTGCTTTTTAGTAGATACTTAAATTAGACGAGGTAATCATTTGGCAAAATTAATCATTCATCAAAGTAGTCTTCAGCCAAACTTTTTAGCCTGCTTTTCAGAAATATCAAATTGCCTGGAAGCATGTTATCCTTAAGGGACATGTAGAAGAGAAACTAGAGAAACTATGGTTGGCAAGCAGCTCAACATCTGTTGATTATGGCCACTGAAAAGAACAAGATCTAAATAAGAGACACAAACACACAAAAATCCATGAAAGGTTGAATTAATAAGCGATGAAAGAGGAATTATTGAGGTGAAAGTAGAAATGATAAACACATTCCAGAGATGGTTCATTTGAAAACAATAATAAATAACAAAAATATTTAACAGATACTGTCAAAAAAAGAGAAAAATAAGCAAGGTGACACAAAATTATAGGTGAGAATAAAGACACAACCATAAATATAGAGTAAATAAAATAATTTTATGCAATTAATTTTCTCAACTGTACGGAAATTAATTTACAATCTTTGCCTAAATGTTGTAGCAAACTATAAATTGTCAAATGAATACCAGGATAGAAAACAATTTAAAAGTCAAGTTGTCAAAAATATAAAATTATTGAATTGTTTTCTAATTAAAGCACTAGTCACAACTATTTTCACAGATGTATTCAATGATATATTTGAGAAAGTAGTAATTCCAATGGTGTTTAAACTCTTCCAGAGGATATAAAAGTGAGGAATGATTCCAGATAATTTTGGCATAATCAGGATAACAGTGATAAGAAATCTTTACGAAAACAACACAAAACTGCAGACCACACTGACTTTTGAATCGATACAAAATATCTGAAAGAAAATTAAGTTAATAAGAAACTTAATTTTTTAAAAATTGACTGTGTATCTCAAGATGGATAAGTTATCGAAAATTAGGAAATATTTTAATATAATTCATCAAATTAATGAATCATATGGGAAATGTGATGTTCTATATAGATTTTTAAAATTATGAAATCCAATAACTATTTCATGTATTTTTTAATGTCTTATAAAAATAAAGCAGAAACTGCAAGATGCTTTACTTACGAAAAAAAGAAAGGGTAAGAAAACTCATCAACTATGTGCTCCATAAACTATATTGATTTTTTTCTGCTATTTTCCAACTCTTTAGTCTCAAGCAAAATTATAAGCATCAATATAGTATTACTGATATATAAAACTATGAAATCCCCAATTGGTAAATCTGTCTTTTCCATCTTTATTTTCTATCAGTATTTCTCTGTTGGCTTTGACTGAAAAATACTATCTTCTTAAGTGATTCTGAAGAGTTGAGAGGCAGCTAGTTCTAAGAAATCCCATTAAATGATGATAACTCACTTTTATTTTCCTATTTTAAACACTGATTATTACGATGTGAAATATAAATAGACGACTATTTTTATTTGACATATGAACACGTAAAACAATATAAAGCATTAGTTGCATTCATTTGATTCATACCTATTTAGTATCTGCAGAACAGTTCTGGCCTTCTTGCAGCGTTTATTCTAGTAGGAAGTGGTGGAGAGCTACATGAAGTGTTAATTTAGATAAGATGATCTGAAAATGCTTCACTAATGGAACTTTGAAATTTGGAAGAGAAAAAAGACTGCACCTATATTGAAGGAAAGGGTTATCTGGCTATCTGGTAGGGGAGAAGAACATTTGGGAAAGAGGGAAGACAAGGCAGAATTGTGCTTTGCAATTTTAACAAATAGCAAGAAAGCTAATGTAGCTTGAGGACATTAGAAAGAGAGAGAGCTTAGATAAAATAAAGTCAGATACATATTCAGGGGTCAATTGATGTTGGACTCATTAAACCACGGTTAAATGTATTTGAATTTATTCCAAATGAGCTGAGGCCAAACTTATTGGAGGTGTCTGAACGGATACACGACATAATCTGATTTTTATTCGCAAAGGATAGCTCTGGATGCAGTGTGGACAGTTGACTTAGAGTGTCAAAACTAGAACCATGTGAATCAGGTAAACCATGTGAAACAGGTAAATCCAGTGATAGAGAACAACGGCTGAACTACAGTGGTGATGTACGTCATGTGAAGTGGTTAGACGTGAGTTTTATCTTGAGGTTAAAAAACTAACGGATGTGTTTGTAAGATGGATGTGTGGTGAGAAAGTCGTTTGAGTCCAAGAATAAGACCAAACAACTGCACAAATGTTGATGCTACTTACTTAAATGGGGAAAACAACAAAAAAAGACACTTCTGCAGGAAATTAAAAATTGGGTGTGGGGCATATTCACTTTGAGATGCCTTATGAGCAGATGTGAAAAAGGCAAGTTAATAAAAGAGCCTAGGCTTCAGGGTAACTGAATTCTGGTGATATTAGAACAATAATTAAGCCCTATTGAGAAAAGATTTCTAAATTATATTTCAATATCTAGAATTCATACATTTGAATCGGAACAAAAGCAAAATAATACAGTTAGCAATGAAGACTAAAGTAGATAGTACTATGTATGATGATTTAGTTTGGGATATGGCTGAGCATATATGGGAAAAATAACAACTTTCTTTTATTTAGCTTATGTTAAGAGATCAAGAAAGTTAAAACTTTTCAAACCACAAGCTTTTAAAAAAATATTTAAAAGGTAAATCACTTTGAAAAATTGAAACATCACTAGTATAAGAAAATATATAACAAGGACAGAACTTGCATTAATAACATGAGGTTCATTTCCCTACTTACTCACATAATTTTGGCAAGTGACATAGTAATTGATATTTTATTCTTTTGGCTGTTTTTGTTGTTGTTGTTAGAAGTCACATACAGTTATTATTATGTGCAAAGCTACTTAATCCTAATCACACCATTTTACAGACAAAGGTCTTGGGGCATAAAAAGGTAAATGAGTTTTCCAGAATCACACAATAGGTTACTAATAAAGCCAGGATTTAAACTGGCTCCATTTCATGCTCTAATCTCTATATGGTAATTGTACTGTGTTTTATGTATTTTTTATATAAATTCATTATTTAAAAAAAAAACCCTACATCGTTTTATACTGAATTATGTTTTTCCCCATTATACCAGGAATTAGTTTAACCATGTTTTATTCACTCATGTAATCCTAGTCTTGGACCAGCATCCAGAGAAGAGTAAGTGAAGAATAGTTAAAAAAACTTTTATATTCCATAAAGACATTTTGAGAATCGAGTGATGCAAATATAATGAGTGATTGAATTTTGAAATTTATGGAAAATTATAATCTCAGTAATAAGAAAGTGAAAAAGTTTTCAACTTGGGAAACAATGAATACAACAAAACTGTAAGTTTATATTTTTAAAATCTAGTTTCTACTTTTATGCTGATAAACCAAAATATAACTAAGTGTAAGTTAAGGGAGTTTTACAAATCTCTGTTTATGCTAAACATTTTACTTTTCAAAGTACCTTTGATAATATATCATATGCATAGCATTAATGGACATCATAGTATCTTCAATTTGATATGGTTTCAAGAGTTAGAAAACTTCTAGATTTTGCTTTAAAAATGCAGGAATAATGTATGTTATTTTTGCTAATGGATTTCCCCTTCTCTTTTCATTCTTACTCAGAATATTAAAAAATGCTTTCTTAAATATAGTTTTGAAAATCACCTTAGTCACATATTTTCTTTTCTTAGTCACACATATTTTATTTTCTTTTTAATTTTATCAAGAATTAAAAATTTTAACCTCTGTCCATTCAATTCCTTGCCCCTGTCTTATCCTGCTGACAAAAAAAGAAAAACACTTCTTTCTAAGGTGGTCAAAGATACTTTAAATATTTAATGTGGGCATTTTCCTTGTAGGAGTATGGGTTAAGCCTTATTTCTAGAGCATATGAATAATTTTTTCTCATCTATTTCTTGTAATAGTTTTCTGATTCTCCATTGATGGGTGAAACATAATCTATTTAATCATTTTATAACAATCACATTTGAGACTGGCCAAAAGTTTTATCTCAAGTTACTTAGCCAAAATTTTTATCTAAAATTATATTTATATTTATATTCTTACCTGTATCTATGCATGAAACTACAACCATATTTATATCATTGATATCCACATTTTTATGTCTTTTGGTGCCTATGCTATTTCTGCAGAACAGTTTCCTATAAGTGAGAATATTAGGTAAGTAGCCACATTTATTTTAATATGTAAATGTTATTAAAATTGTTATGAGAAATTATTTTATCACCAAAAGCATTTGAGATTTCTTCTTTCTCCATGGACTCAATACATGCTGTATTATTATTATCATGACTATTATTATTTTATGATAGTCTTATAAATGAAAAATGGTATTTCATGAATTAGTATCTATTTATTTATTCAGAAGCCTGTGTCTATTTGAACATATTCTATCTTTTGTAAGTTCTGTGTCCATATTACTGACTCATTTTATATAGTTTATTTTTAATAGTTAATGTTAGGAAATAATATATATAAAGGATATATGAATCTTTGGTTATATGTGTCACATTTTCTTCTAGACTTTTAGATTTTTGTGTATTTAAGAGTTCATTCATTTTATAAAATCTAAATTTTTAATTAAATTTGTTTTAGAAGTTTGGTGCAAAACAAGGAGACATGAAATAAAATAAGCAATAGAATTATTTTAAAGAAGGAAGAAATACACTTATACTATTTGAAGAATTAGAAAACTTTAAAGAGCACTTAGGCTTAACATCCATTTTACTTTAATGGATTCTGTAATAAAACATCATAAGGTATGAATTTTAGTCAAGCAATTTACTAGGCATAAGACTTTGGATAAGTTATTTTACCTCTGAGCTTTTGTTTCTTCATCTTCATCCTGGTGATGATTGTAGCCTCAGTCTCAAAGGATTCCTGTAAGAGCAAATAAAATAGTAAATATCCAAAATGCTAAAGATATTTATTCAATAAAGATAAAAATTAAGAGTTTAAATATTTTGCTTAATAGCTATGAACAGGTAGAAAATGCAGTAAGTCTTCACTTAATGTCACTGATAGGTCTTTGGAAACTGTAACTTTAAGAGAAAAAACATATCATGGAACCAATGTTACCACTGGGTAGTTGATATAAACAATAGTTAATTTCTACAGCATAGTTCTGGTCAGAAAAATATCACCAAACTTTTAAACAAACACCATAAATACTTCTAACATTAAACATTGAAATAAATGTGAACTATACACACATTTAAGAAAGATGAATAAAAACAAGTGAGATAATTATTTACCAAATTATGCCAGTTTAGGATCACATCTCCCAGCAGCTCAGGACACAAGGTGAAAACCAGCCCTAGACAGGATGCCATTCCATTGCAGGGTGCACTCACACATACACATCCATGTTCACTCTCGCTGGGACCATTTAGACACACAAATTTACTTCATGTGCACATCTTTAGGATGTGGAAAGAAATAGGAACACCTCGAGTAAACACACGTAGACATGGGGAAAATGTGCAAATTCCACACAAACAGTGGCACCAGCAAGGAATCAATTTTTTTTTTGGTCAAATGTATGCAATGTTGAACAAAATGATTTTTTTTGTCAGCAACTAAAAACAGAACTCTGTATGATCCAGCAATTCTGCTGCTAGCTATATATCCAAAAGAAAGGAAATCTATATATTAAAGAGATATTTACACCCCCATGTTTATTGCAGCACTATTCACAATAGCCAAGATATGGACTCAACCTAAGTGTATATCAATGGATTAATAAAGAAAACGTGGTATATATATAAACAATGGGATATTATCCAGCCATAAAAAAGAATAAAATTCTGTCATTTGCAAAACGTGGATGAAACAAGAAGACATTTTGTTAAGTGAAATAAGCCAGGCACAAGAGGACAAACATCACATGTTCTCACTCATATGTGGAATATGTGGAAGCTTATGAATAGAAGGGTGGTTACTAGAGGATGGGTAGGGTATTGGGAAAAGGCAGATGAACAGGGTTGGTTAATTGGTATAAAACATACAGTTAAATAGGAGGAATAAGTTCTAGTGTTTGATAGCACAATAGAGTGACTAGCTGACAATAATTTATTGCACATTTCAAAGTACTTAGATAAAAAGATTTGAACTATTCCCAACACAAATAAATTATTCATCTTGGAGGTAATGGATATTCTAATTACCCAGATTTGATCATTACACATTTTATGCTTGTATCAAAACATCACATGTATCCCATAAATATGTGTAACTGTTATGTATCCATAAACTGTGTAAAAAGATTATTAATTGGGGACCTGTTGCACAATAAAATAAAAACATTTGTGTTAAAAAATAACATACATACATAAAGTTATCCATAAGTGTAGTCAATACGAAAGGTCTATCATTTGTTAGGTGGTAAAATACGAATAAATGAACATATACTAAAAATAAACATATATCATGCTCCTTATTAGAAAGATTGGTATTACTTAGAAAAATTTAACAACTTCAATTAAATTAAAACCAAAATATCAATTAAAATTAAAAATGCTTAGAAATTTAAGAAATATTTTTATATTTCTTGTGGGAGAACAACTAGAAAAGGAAACCCCAAAATAAAATATTGCAATTGGAGGAAATACGAAGGTATATAGATTGGGTGAGTTTGTCTGTACCTAATAACCATTCAAAAATAAAAAAGGAGAAAGTTATTGTTCATTTGCCCCCAATATGTCCTAGAAAATAGAAGGAAAAATACAGCATATATTAGAAAAATCATCATAATTAGAGTACACTGACATTTTTAGAAATTTTTTTAAAAAAGAAACTATGGATGAATGTGACAGAAGAAATAATATATTGTCACAGGCCAAATATGCTAGGGAGAAAGGTAAATATCAGCAAGACTCTTCAAGATCAGGACAAGTAACATTACCTTTAAAATGAGAGAACCTATATTGTCATGAATTTTAAATAACATACTGCTAATTCATGTCATATCATTTAATTATGTATAATTTACATAGGTAATTAGCTCTTGCTTCTTTTGCCACTATCCCTAGTCTGGCTAGTCAATTTTCCTTTCTTCTGAATTATTTGGGAACATTAGTCAAATTAGTTGCATTTTACTTCCATTTAGTTTCACTGCATGTAAGTCCGTATTCACAACAGAGGAGTGAGCAATAGTCAGGGGAGAAAAGCAATTGAGAGAAACAAAGATGTTCTGGATGGAGCAATTTAAAAGACTCTGCCTTCAAGTTTCATTTAGCTTAATTGGGAGACTTACCAGAGAATCAAAGCCACCTGCTTGGTATAGAAGTACCTCAAATTATAATATGTAATGCTCAAAAAATAAGACAGTTGTATTGATGTCAAATGTTTTTCTTAGATGTAACACAATTTTTTTTACCTACTTCTGAATTATGTAAAATTATGTCTCACATTTTCTTTACAAATATTTATTTTACAACCGAATGTTTTATTTTGCTATTAAGACTTGCAGAGTAGTTCAAAACACATGACACCATTTACATATATGTTATATTTATGGTTCAAAAAAACCTAAGTCAGAACAGTAATATTTCACGGGCTGCCACAGCTTGAATTTTCTTCTAAGAAAACTGGTCTGCTGCCAATTTAAGTTGTTCAGTTAAAAAACGTCAGCAAGAAAACAAAAAGGAGTTTAAGACATTTTGCTATAAATATAGTACCCACTGTGAAAATTACTCACTCTGTCATTTGGTTTTAATTTGTTAAAAGATGTCTTCATTTAAAAAAAATTAACAACAATGAAATTAACAAATACAGATAATAACCATGTACTTATTGAGATGACCTGTATTAGTCTTAGGTTGTTTACAACCAAAATGAACTGGGGCTAGGCAGCATCATAATTTCTTACTAGCCTAGCTCTCTATGAGTCTCAGAGAAAAATATAAATAAGTAGTTGACATTTTAAAATTAGGCACATATTTTTCTTCTCAATTTATACAATAATATATAATTATTCCAAAAAGCTTTTTATTTTGATCACTCCAACATGGCATTTCTGAAAAACTGTAAGAGTCTCTAATGTTGTAATACTTTCTATGAGAAAGAGATTCAAAAAGCCTGAAAAATAGAGTTATAATACCTGTTAGCATTTTATAGGCTTAGATAAATTCTGCAATACAAAAAAGACTGATTTATTTCATTTATTATTGGCTAAATGTCTTGGAAAGCGGCATAAGCCCTGTGCTACAGATTTAACTTGGGACAAATACTATGGGACAAATACTATGACTTGCAATTATATTCCCAGAACCTCATTAGCTTATATAAGTCTCTCAGCGATTATGTGTACTTTTCAAGACACTCAATATCCTATTTGTCCCATTATAGTTTCTTATACAGGCTTAAAAATAACAATGGTGATTTAAAAAATGATTCACAAAATAGAAGAAAAATGATATCCTAAGATCAATATCAGTAGTACAGATTAATATGCCCATTGCTAAATTTTAGCCAGAGTCCTATTTATAGCTCTAAATCGGTTGAAAATCTAGATACATACAATATTTCAGATAATGTGTGACATTTCACAAGAGTAATAATTCTGACTTATGGTTCATGCAATGTTGTTTTGAATTCAGTAAAATTATCAAAATTTTACAATTGTTGAAAAATATCACATTTCTAAATTCTTGTAATCTTTAAAAACATACCATTATGCTGAAAACATGATCTTTTTTGATGATCTCTTCTAAGACACTTTTGCACATGCAATTAGTTACATAAATAAATATTAATCACAAGTATAACTAATTTTTTTCTAAACGATTTATCACTTCATTTTTACAAATTTGAAGAAATAATTTTTCTGCTTATTCCCATGGCAGAGTGGTGTCTGACACCAAGCAGGCATTTAATAAATATTTGATAAGTAAATCCATGTTCTCGATTAGACAATTTATTCCTACAAGTGCCTGTTTATAGATTGCCAAGGAATGAATAGATCCTACTACTTGATTCAGTTTCCTCCCATCTGTAATTATTTAAATTAAGATCTAGGTTAATGTCAGATAAACTTCTCTCTCCAGGTAGTCTCACCAAAAAAATTAAAACTCCCTCTACTATATATTGATCGGCATTGTTGTTTTTCATAAATAGTGAGGCAATGTCAACAGGATATTCCTCATGATTCCAAATTTTCCAAAGACATAAAAACGGAAACGAGAAAAGGGTATTAGAGCTTTTTATTTAGCCTAACAACAACAACAGAAACTTCTTTACTTCCTATTATATATTTGAAGAAAGAAGGATCAATAGGGTACAAAATATAAATGAATCTATTTTTCTTTCTTAGTGTGGGTAGAAAACAAGAAATAAATTACAATTTATCCAAGGAGTTAAAAAGTTTTGTTTCAAAACAAATATTGCTTCTTTTTCAAGCTAGGAGTGGGACTTTAAAAACAAATATTTTAGTTTATACATAGATCTAGCAAGAACTTTGCTAAACCAATATAAAAGTAAGTTTAACTTAAACAGACAGCAGAAAGTGTACTAATTTCTCGTTTGAACTGTCATTTGCAATATTTAAAGGAACTTGACATTTGATGGAAAAAGTAAAACACTACCATTCAGTAAGAGGGCCATGTAACTCCTGGTTGCAAAAATGGCATTCATATTATCATTATCATTATTATTATTACAAAAAAATGGACCTTATCCACTTCCTAGGAATTCTAACATGGATGCTGTCCAGCTTGTAAGAATTGTACTACACATTTTTTTAAATGAGTAAATAAATGGATGAGGAAATAGCTCTGTTGTTTTATTACCTTGGAATCAGGGACTATAAAGAGACCTGAATTATACCACGTAAAATTATTGGAGAATAAAATGGCACAATGTGCAGTAATTTACAATCCATTTAGTAAGTGTCAAGTCATAAATCTGTTCTTCAAATAGATTTCTCACTATTGGAATGAGTGTTTAATTTTAATGCTTATGATTTTCCCCTGTGCTGGTCCTGTAGGAGTTGTTTTAATAAAATTTCACTGTGCTCAAATGTATTTTTGAACTGGTCAAACCATAGCATTTTATGTATGTGGAAAAACATCACAACTTGTCAATATATTCAAACTGAGATTTTCAAAACCTGGTGTCTAAAAGGTGTACATAAATTGCACATTTGAGTTCCCTTGTTGACACTTAGCTAAGCAAAAACCCTTTTTTGTGCTTAAATGCCTACTGATGTGAAATAATGATGTATTTAGGTGCCAAATTCAGTATCTGAGTTGATATAGTGGGCCTGTCTTCTGGAGAAGATTAAATATTCCTGTAATAGTCTTCAATATTTGCAAGGTTACTTGAAGAATGGAAACAAGTCACCATTAAACTAAAGTATTTATTTTGTTATTCTAGAAAGCTAGCTAGAATACAGTATAGTTTGATGTCTTTTACATGGTGCTGTAACATATATTTTTAACATGATGTGTCTCCTCAGAGTATGTTAAGTTTCACATTGTTTTTTAGACTGTTAATGTTTTTCTTCACCAAGGATATTCCAGAAATAATTGAAGCATTTTAAAGCAATGTGCTGAACAGAATCCACATAATTATGTATTTATGGTAGGTAGAGGAGAACAACACAGACTGTGAAATGTTCTACCTCCACTGCAAAGAATATTCACTCTAGGTGGATAGTGGATAAATTGAGCAAAAAAGTATTTCTGCCTGACACTGTGAAAAGCTCCACAGGGACATTTTAAAGAGGGAAAAGCAAGTGAAAGTATGATTTGCTCCAGGGAAGGATTTAGTTGCCTGCAAACGAGGTAGTACGTGAAGTATATATATTTTTTAACTTATTTTGACTAGATAGAATGAATATTTTCATTGAGCATAGCATTACGAGATCCTTTGCATAGAAATTTCCCAATTCTGTATCCAACAATTTGAAACCTATAAGGAAAATTTTGAGACGGCAAAGTAGAGTCTAAAAAAAGCACCTCAGTTTTAAAAAGTGGAAAGAAGTTTACAGAAAAGAAGGGTAAAGTAATTATGTGTGCGTTTCTGTGTGTGTGTGTATAACTGTGTAAACAGACTGACATGAATGCCCATTTGCTGGTCCACTCCTCTGCGTGTGCGTGTGCATGTGTGTGTGTGTTCTAATGATCCTTTTCCAGGGTGAAATGAACATTTTATTCTTGATTTATTCTTTAATATATAAGAAGTTTTTGTGAGAAGACAAGTATCATTATTTGTACTTTAATGTCCAATATATAAATTATTAAACAATACATTGATCTCTTAATCACATGCTATTCAAACAACTAATAAAATTCGTGAATTTGACAATTGGATTTCACCAAATCTGAAAAATGTTGATTTACTTAATCAAAAAAATACCTCTGAATGTTTGATTGTAATTTATATTCTATAATATTAGACATTTTACTGTTTTGAAAACCTTAATTAACAACATTAAGTAACACAATGATTATAGTTTAGTTAATATATTTACATGAAAACCAGTTACAAAATTGTTAATGCCAAGCATTAAAAAATGTTTTTCTTATCTCCTTTTAAATTTTTATTCCTACTTATATAATTACATTTCAAATTCTTACTTTATTTTTTACTACATTTTCTTTTTGCTCTTAAACTTTTATTTCTGGTTTATTTGAGATAGTTATAACTAAGATTACCTAATTTACGAAATTGGAGAGATTGTTGAAAATTTGTGGCCAAAGCCAGAGAACAGGTAAAGCTTTACCAATTCTTCTACCCAAGTCAATTATCTCAAAAATAATATATTTTCCTGGTAGTTAGACATCATCCATTACATGTAAAAATGTGATATTATTTATTAAAGTTTTAAAAACTATATTTAATGCATTTCTCTTTAACAAGTTTTGGATTGACAAAAAGTTACAAAGATAATATAGAGCATTCAAATATATCTCACATCCAATATCCCCAATATCAACATCGCATATTTTGTAGTACTTTCTCACAACTAATGAACTAATATTGATAGATTATTAGTAACTAAATTCCAGACTTTGTATTTCATTTGTTTTACCTAATGTCCTTTTTCTCTTTCAACATCCCATCCAAAATACTGTATTTCATTTAGTTATAATGTTTCTTAAATGACCTGACATTTTTCTCGGATTTTCATTGTTTTTCGTGAAGAGCTACTCAGATATGTTGTAATATGCGTATCAACTAGGGTTCCTGTGGTCTTTTTAAAAATCTTTGTGCCAGGCACAGTGGCTCATGTCTGTAATCCCAGCATTTTGGGAGGGCAAGGCAGGTGGATCACCTGAGGTCAGGCGTTCGAGATCAGCCTGGCCAACATGGTGAAACCCTGTCTCTACTAAACAAACAAAAATTAGCCAGGCGTGGTGGTGGGCACCTGTAATCCCAGCTACTCAGTAGGCTGAGGCAGGAAAATCGCTTGAACCCGGGAGGCAGAAGTTGCAGTGAGCAGAGATCAGGCCACTGCACTCCAGCCTTGGCGACAGAGCAAGACTTCATCTCAAAAGGAAAAAAAATAATAATCTTTTTAGAATTTTTAATTTTTTTATAATTTTAACTTTTATTTTAGATTGTGGTGGGGAGAGGGTACATGTGCAGGTTTGTCACATGGGTATAGTGCATTATGCTGAGGTTTGAAATGTGCATGATCCTGTCACCCAGCTAGTGAGAATAGTACCCAATAGGTATTTTTTCAGTCCTTTACCCTCTTTTCCCCTCCTAGCAGTCCCCAGCATGTATTGTTCCTATCTTTATGTCCATGTGTACCCAATGTTTAGTTCCCACTTATATGTAAGAGCATCCTGTGTTTGATTTTCTTCTCCTGCATTAAGTTGCTTAGGATAATGACCTCTAATTGCATCCATGTTGCTGCAAAGACATGATTTTTTTTTTCTTGGCTGTATAGCATGGTATATATATACCACTTTATTTTTTAAATCCAATCCACCATTTATGGGCCCCTAGGTTTATTCCATGTCTTTGCTAGTGGGAATAGTGCTATGGTAAACATATGAGTACATATGTCTTTTTCAGCAGTATTATTTATTTCTTTGGGTAGATACCTTGTAATAGGATTACTGGGTCAAATGATAGCTCTGTTTTAAGTTACTTGAGAAATTTCCAAACTGCTTTCTACAGTGGCTGAACTAATTTACATTCCCACCAACAGCATATAAGTGTTCCTTATTTTGCTGATTTTGATGAGATTTCATTGAATTGTAAGATCACTTTAGATTATGAACTTTTTAGCAATTTATTAATTCTTCTAATCCATTAATACAAGATCTCTTTCTTCCCTTTTAAAACTACTTTGGCTGTATCCATCCAATAAGTTTGGGTATGTTATGTTTCCATTTTTATTTGTTTTAAGATTTAAAAGTAATTTCCTTTAATTTCTTATTTTAACACAATCATAGTTCTGAAGCATAAGGTTTATTTTCCATTTATTTATTACTATTTCTTTATTTCTCTTGTTACTGATTTCTAGTTTCATATAATCATGGGCAGAGAGACACATGATATAATTTCAATTTTCTTTTAATTTTGTAACACTTTTATTTGTGACCTAATATATGGACTATCCTGGAGATAGTTCTGTGTGCAGTTGAGAATAATGCACATCCTGCTGCTATTGGATGGTATGTTCTGTATATGCCTGTCAAAACTATTTGGTCTACAGTGTAGTTCAAATCCGGTGTATTCTTATTCATTTTATTTGAATGATCTGTCTCCTGTTGAATGAATTCTATTATTGTGTTGTAGTCTACGTCTCTCTTCAGATCTATTAATGTTTGCTTTAGATATTTAGGTGCTTTAATGTTGGGGCTATACATATTTCCAGTTGTTATACTCTTTCAATAAATTGACCCCTTTATCACAATATGATGACCTCATTTATCTCTTTTTACAGTTTTTGCCCTAAAGTCTATTTTGTGTGAGCTACTCCTACTTTCTTTGGTTTCCATTAGCATGGTATATATTTTTATCCCTTTACTTTTCAGTATAAACATCCTTTCAGGTGAGGTAAGTCTCTTTGAGGCAGCATATTGTTGGATCTTTTTTCCTTTAATTCATTCAGCCTGTCTATGCCTTTTGATTGAATAATTAAATTTATTTGCATTCAAAGTAATTGTTGATAAGTTAGGACTTACTAGTGTCCTTTTGCTAATGCTTTGCAGGTTGTTTTACTTACCTGTTTTTTCTTACCCACTTGCTTTTCTCCTTTGTGGTTTGAAGACATTCTGTGGTAAAATGCTTTCAATATTTTATTTTTGTCTTTTGTGTATGAATTATAAGCTTTTGCTTTGTGATTATTCTGAAGCTTACATATAATATCTTATAAAAGGCTATTTTAAGTTAATAACAACTCAATTTTGATACATACACAAACTTTACATACTATGGTTTTGACACACCCTCTAAAAATTGTGTTGAAACTTAAACCACGATGCAACAGTGTTGAAAGGTGGGAACTTTTTAACAGTGACTAGATCATGAGGGCTCTGCCTTCATGAATGGATTAATTTCATCATCAAAAAAGTAGGTTAGTTATCCCAAAAGTTGCCTTTGGATAAACACGTTGAGTTTAGCTCAATTTTCTCTTTCTCTATCTTGTGTGTTTTCTTCTGGTCTTTCACTTTCCATAATGGGATGACTCTCACAAGATGTTAGTGTCATAATTTTGAATTTCTGAGCTTCAAAACTGTGAAAAATAAGTTTCTTTTCTTTATAAATTATCCATTGTCAAGCAGTCTGTTACAGCAGCACAAAATAGAGTAAGAACATTGGTATCAAGAAGTGGAGCTGTTGCTATAACAAGTATTTAAAAATGAGGAAGTGGCTTTGAAACTAGGCAGTGTGTGGAGAGTGGAAGAATTTGGAGGAGTGGACTAGAAAAAGCCTTTATTTCTCTGAATTGAGTGTTAAAATTTATTTTTGTGGGGGCTCAGAAAAAGGGAAAGGCTGTAGGGAAAATATAGAACATCTTAAAGATCACTTAAGCGGTTGTAATCAGAATATTGATAGAAATATGAACAGTAAAGGACATTCTGATGAGGTCTTAAATATAAATGAGGAACAAGGTATTGGAAACCTGAGGAAATGCCATCCCTGTTACAAAGTAATAAAGACCTTGGCTGAATTGTATTCCTCCTCAAGGGCTTTATGGAATGCATAACTTAAGAGCAATGAACTAGGCTATCTGGTGGGAAAAAAATATATCTAAGCAGCAAAGCATTCAGGCTGCTAGGTGGTGACATTTTATTATATCTGCTGAGATGTGAAAGAGAGAAAAAAGACTGAAAAGGAAATTTATAATTAAAAAAGAAGCAGGATGGAAAGGTCACACACCGGCTGCATCGAGTGAAAAGGCTTATTTAAGAGAGCAAACTAAGTGTGTGGACCAGTGACTGTTTGCTAAAAAGATAAACACGCATTGAAGAAATCCAAGTGCTATTCATCAAGGCAATGGGAGAAAAACCTCAAAGGCATGTCAGAAAACTTCAAGCCTTCCCCTCCCATAACACAACTAGAGCTCTAGAAAAGCAGTATTGTTTCAGGGGATGGTGATGGACCTAGTGCCCTTTGTGGACTTGCTGTCCATTGCTGTCTCACAATTCTATTCCCCACATTCCAACATAACACTCTTGGCTAGCCATGGCTCAAGTGGACCCAGTGCAACTTAAGCCACTACTCCAAAGGGCATAAGCAAGAGGCTTTTGTGGCATCCACAAGGTGTTAAGTATGCATACTCACAGAATGCAAAAATTGTGGGGGCATATCTACCTTGACCTGGATTTCTAAGGATATCTCAGATAGCCTGGTGGCTGAGGCAGAAGCCTATGGCAGTGTTGGAGTTACCACAGAGATTCTGTTTTAGGACAATGGCTGATAGAACCATAGGAGTGAGGCTGCCTCCGTGATCTCAGAACGGTAGAGCCCAGTATGCATTTCCAACTGGTGAGAGCTGGAGGCATGAAACTCTAACCTGAGAGGTGCTGGGTAGACTGAGCCCAATAAAGCCAGAGTGGCAGAAATTCCTAAGGACTTGGGTAACCAACCCACTCTCCAATGCGCCCAGGATACAGGACATGGAGTCAAAGGAGATTACTCTCCAACTTTAAGACTTAACGTTATTCACCGTGTTGGGTTTTGGACTTGCTCGGGACCACTTACTCCTCTCTTCTTGCCCATATGCCCATTTTGAAATGAGAATGTGTGTCTTAAGCCTATCCCATCATTGTATTTTGAAAGTAGATAACTTATTTTTATTTCACAGGCTCACATCTTGAGGGAATATAACTAAGAATGAATTATGCCATGATACTCACAATATATAACTCTGTACTTTGGACTTTTGAGTTGATGCTGAGCAAGTTAACAGTGTTTAATCTATTAAGATGAAATTAATATATTTTGTATGGAAGAAATACATGACTTTTGGAAAGCCAGGGCTGAATGCTGTTGTTTAAATGCCCCCCACCACACCAAACTTACGTTAGCCTGAGCCACATAATGAGACCCTGTCTCTATATACTTTTCTTCGATTAGCCAAAGTACAGTGGTACACATCTGTAGCCCCAGCTACTCAGGATTCTGAGGTGGGAGAATTTCTTGAGCCCGGGAGGTCAAGGCTGCAGTGAGCTGTGATTGCACCACTACACTCCAGCCTGGGTGACAAAGTGAGGCCATATGCCTAAAAAGAAAAAAAATTACAAATTTTGCATTATTGGCTTGTCAGCAGGAGAAGAGAGAAAGAATCATAGAGCATATTCAAATGAATAATGGCAGATATATTCCCAAGTTTGGGGAAGGAAGTAGAAATCCAGATCCAGGAAGCCTGAAATACACCAAATAAGATGAATTCGCAGAGACACAGATCAAGACACACAATCAAATTGTCAAAAGCTAGACAAAGAATCAATGTTGAAAGTCCAATAAGGGAAGTCGAGGGTGCAGCAAGGGAAAAGCAAATAGTCACATACAAGGGAATCTGCAAAACTATTAGCATATTTCTCAGCAGGAACCTTGAGGGTCAGAAAGAAGTGAGATGATATATTCAAAACCCTGATAAACAAGCCGATTGAAAATACTATACCCAGCAATCTTATATTTATAAAATAAGGTGCTATAAGAAATGTATCAGGAAAATAAAAATTGTATGAGTTTATCATCACTAGAACTATCTTGAAAGAAATAATAATGGGAATACTTCAAGCTGAAGTAAAGACATTAATTAGTAACAGTGAAACATGAAAGTGTAAAACTCACTGGAAAAAGTAAGTACGTTATAAGATTTAAAACACTCTAATGGTACCAATTTTATCTTTAGTATTAAAGTTAATAGACAAAACTATTACAAACAGCTAAAACTATATTTGTCGAGCAATTAAATTATAAAAAGATATTAAAGTGTGATATCAAAAATTAAACGTGTGAGGAGGGGGAATAAAAGTGTAGTGTCTTAATTCATTTTCTGCTGCTATCACAGAACATCTAAGATTAGGTAATATATAAATACAAAACATTATTTCCCAAAGAGTGCAGTGGCACATTCATGTTTTACTGCAGTCTCTAACTCTGGGTCTCAAGTGATCCTCCTGCCTCAGTCTCCTGAGTAGCTAGGTCTATGGGTATGCACCACCATGACTAGCTAAATTTTTTTTGATAGATGTTGTCTCTCTAAGTTGCCCAGGGTGGTCGCAAACTCCTCACCTCAAGCAATGCTCCCAACCCAGCCGCCCAAAGTGCTAGGATTATAGGCAGGAACCACTATGACCACCTTGTTTTTGCTTTCTAAAATAAAATGATATTTATTTAGGAATAGGACATTGTGATAGCAATATGTGTGCCATAGTAAAAGATGTATTAAGGAAGGTAAAGGAAGACAACGGTTTTTAAAGAGAAATGAAGATGATTACAATTGTTTTGAGAAAATTATCTTTGGCTACAAAGATCAATAATAAGTGTGATGTCAATCCAACTTAGGATAGGCAGTTGCTAGGCAGATGTTCTTGCAGAAGTATTTTTTTGTGTAAAGTTGTGATGAGCTTTTTGCAAGGTTATGCTTTTATTGTGATAGTTTGTGTGTTTGCAATTTTTTAAACTAAACGATAATTTGTTTTATGTGTACATAATGTGTAGTGATCAAATCAGGGTGTGTAGGGTGCCCATCACATACATATCTGTTAAATATAGTCACCTTACCCTCCTACCAAATATTGGATTTTATTTTTTTACCTTTCTGTATATTCGTACCCATTAAGGAAGATCTCTTCATCCTCCATGTACTCATCCTTTCCATTCTCTATCATCTATCTTTCCACTCTCTACCTCCAAGTGATCAACTTTTCTAGCTCCCACATATAATTGAGAACATGTGACATTTGTTTCTTTGTAGCTGATTTATTTCACTTAGATATTGACCTCCAGTTTCATCCATGTTACTGCAAAAGATGAAATTTCATTATTTTCTATGATGATAGTATTCCACTATGTATACCATATTCTCTTATCCATTCATCTGTTGATGAACACCTAGGTCAATTCCATATTTTTGCTATTGTGAATATTGTTGCGATAAACATGCAAGTGTAGATCTCCCTTTGATATATTGATTTATTTTCCTGTGGGTAGATACACAGTAGTAGTATTGCTGGGTTGAAAGGAAACTCTATTTTTGTTTTTTGGAAAAATCCCCATATTGTTTTTTATAGTGTCTGTAATAGTTCACATTCCCACTAAGAATGTATAAGAATTCATTTTTCCTGGCATCCTCACCAACATCTGTTATTTTTTGTCTTTTTAATAAGAGCCATTCTGACTAATGTGAGGTGATATCTCATTGTGCTTTTGATTTGCATTTTATTGGTGATGTGCATTTTTTCATAGTTTGTCCAATACTTGTACATCCTTTTTTGAAAAATGTATGTTCATGTCTTTGCTCACTTTTTAATACAGTTATTTGGTTTTTTTGCCCATTGACTTGTTGAATTTCTTATATATTCTACACAGGAATCTTCTGTCACATAAACATTTTGTTAATATTTTCCCCAATTCAACAAGTTGTCTCTTCACTCTGCTGATTGTTTCATTTGCTGTGCAGAAGTTTTTTAGCTTAATATAGTCCCATTTGTCTATTTTCATCTTGGTTGCCTGTGCTTTTGAGATCTTAGCCATAAATTCTTTATCTAGCCCAATGTCCAGTAGAGTTTTCCCTAGATGTTTTTCTAGGATATTTATAATTTTAGGTCTTATGTTTCAGTTGTTAATCCAGTTTTAGTTGATATTTTTCTTAAGTTGAGAGATAGAAGTCAAATCTTATTATTTTGCATATAGCTATCCATTTTTCCAGCACCATTTATTGAAGAGGATGTACTCTCCCCAGTGTAAGTTCTTGTTCACTTTATCAAGGATCAGTTGGCTGTAAATAGATAACTTTATTTCTGGGATAACTGTCCCATTTCATTGGTCAACTTGCCTGTTTTTATGCCAATACTATGCCGTTTTTGTTACTATAGCCTTGTGATATTCTTTCAAGTCAGGTAATGTAATGCTTCCAGCTTTCTTATTTTTTCTTTAAAAATTGATTTGGCTGTTCAAGCACTTTTTTGGTTCCATATGAATTTTAGAATTTTTTTCTCTAATTTTATGATGAGTAATATTGCTATTTTAATCTGGATTGCATTTAATCTGTAGATTGCTTTGGGCAGTATGACCATTTTAAGGATATTAATCCCCCTGATCCATAGCATGAAATGTTTTATTATATCATTTATTATATATTATATATATTAAATATATTATGTGTTTGTGTCTTCAATTCATTTCATCAGTATTTTGTTGTTTCTCTTGTAGAAATTTGTCACCTCCTTGATTAAGTTTATTCATAGTTTTTGGTTGTTGTTGTTGCTATTGTAAATGAGATCACCTTTTTGATTTCCTTTTCCACTAGATCATTATGGATATAAAGAAATGCTACTGATTTTTGTACATTGATTTTATATCTTGAAACTTTACTGAATTCATTTGTCAAATCTAAGTATTTATTGGCAGAGTCTCTAGGTATTTTTAGATATAAGATCCTATTATCAGCAAAGAAGGATAATTTAACTTCATCTTTTTCAATGTGGATGCCTTTTATTTCTTTCTCTTTCTTGATTTGCTTGGCTAGGACTTCCAGTACTGTTGAATGGGAGTGCTGAAAGTGAGCATCCTTGTGTTGTTCCAGGTCTTAGAGAAAAGGCTTTTAAGTTTTCCCCATTCAGTATGATGTTCACTGTGGGTTTGTTGGGTATGGCCTTTATTGTTTTGAGGTATGTTATTTCTACTCCCAGTCTGTTGAGAGCTATTATTATGAAGGGATGTTAAATTTACCAAATACTCTTCCTTCGTTTGTTGTGATGATCATATGGTTTTTGTCTTTCATTCCGTTGATGTGATGATTTATATATGTTGAACCCACTTTACGTCCTGGGTACAAATCCTACTTGATCATGGTGCATTATCTTTTGATGTGCTGTTACATTTGGTTTGCTAGTATTATGTTGAGAATTTTTGCATTTGTGTTCATCAGGAATATGGGCCTGTGGTTTTCATTTTTTGCTCTGTTCTTGTCTGGTTTTGATATGAGGATAATGCTGGTCTCTCAAATGAGATAAGGAGAATTTCCTCTTAAATTTTTTTGAAATAGTTTGAGAAGGATTGGTATTAATTCTTTATAATTTTAGTACAAATTAGCAGTAAATATATCCAGTCTTGGGCTTTTCTTTGTTGGATTACTTTTTATTACAAATTCTGTCTCACTACTCATTGTTGGTCTATTCAGGCTTTCTATTTCTTTCCTGAATCAATCTTGGTGGGTTGTATTGTTTCTGGCAATTTATCTATTTTCTCTAGGTTTTTCAATTTGTCAATGTACAGTTTGTTCATAATACTCTCTGACGATCATTCATATTTCTTTGGTAATAGTTGTAATATCTTCTTTTTCATTTCTGATTTTTATTTATTTTGCTGTTCTCTCTTTCTTGCTTCCTCTAGCCAATAGGTTATCAATTTTGTTTATCTTTTCAAAGAACCTAGAGTTTGTTAGTTCTTTGCATTACTTTATTAGTCTGGATTTAATTTAGTTATGCTCTAATTTTTATTTTTTTTTCTTCTGCTAATTTGGGGTTTGGTTTTTTTTCTTGCTCTTCTAGTTTCTTGAGGTGCACTGTTAGGTTGTTAATTTGTATTTTTTCTACCTTTTAGTGGAGACATTTATTGCTACAAACTCTCCTCTTAGCACTGTTTTTGCTGTATTCCACAGGTTTTAGTATGTTGTATTTCCATTGTTATTTTCTTTTTTTTTCAGTTTTATCTTCATTTCATCATTGACTCAATAGTCAATCAGGTGCATATTGTTTAACTTTGATGTGTTGTTATAGTTTATAAATTTCTTCTTGGTATTGACTTATACCTTTTTTTTCCTTTGTGATATAAGAGGATACTTAATATAATTTCCATTTTTAAATATTTATTGAGACTTGTTTTGTGGACTAACATATGGTCTATACTGGAGAATGTTCCATGTGCAGAAAAAAATAATATACATTTTGCAGTTGTTGGATACAGTGCTCTGTAAATGGCTGTTAGTTTCATTTGGCTTAAAATTTAGTTTAAATCCAATGTTCCTGGTAAATTTTCTGCCTAGATCATTTGTCTAATTCCGAGAGTGGTAAATTAAAGTCTCCCACTATTATTGTATTGCAGTCCATTGCTCTCTTTACATCTATTAAGATTTGCTTTATGGATGTGATTTATTATTTATTTCTGCTTTATGAATCATTTGCTCTGTGAATATTTAGATTTGTTACATACTCTGGCTGATTAATCTTTTTATTATTATATAAAAACCTGCTTTGTCTTTTTTTACTGTTCTTGACTTAAAGTACATTTTATCTAATGTAAGTATAGCTACTCCTGCTCAATTTTGGTTTACATGTGCGTGGAATGTCTTTTTTCATTCCTTAACTTTCGGTCTGTATGCGTCTTTACTAGGAAGATGAATTTCTGGTAAACAGCATAGCTTTGGATCATGGTTTTTATATTTTTTTTATTCATTCAGCCAACCTATATTTTTTAAGTGGAAAATTTAGTCTGTTTACTTTCAAGGTTATTATTGACATATGAAGTTTTGTTCATGTTGCGTTGCTAACTGTGTTCTGGTTTTTTGATATGTATTCTTTGTATCTGTGTTTTTCTCCTTGTTAAATTTCTCTTTCATATCCTGAATTGTTTTTCTGATTTTTTATAGTTTTTCATAATTCTCTTATATTTCACTGAACTTCTTTAAAATCAGTATTTTGTATTATTATGACATTTCAAAAATTTCTTTTCAATTAGGATCTAGACATAGTTTGGCTATTTGTTCTTTAAGCAGCAAAGCATTCAAGAAGTAACCTGGTTGCTTTTAACATCTTATGCTGAAATGCAAGAGCAAAAGAATGACTTAAAGTTGGAACTTATATTTAAAACGGAAGCAGAGTATAAAAATTAGGAAAATTTGCAGCCTGGTCATGGGTAGTGAAAGAAAAAGCTTTCTCAGTAGAGGAATTCAAGAAGGCTGTGAAGAAACCACTTGCTAGAGATATTTGTGTAACTAAAAGGGAGTCAACTGGTAATATTCAAGACAATGGGAAAAGGGCCTGGAAGGTATTTTGGAGACCTTCACAGCAATCCCTGCCATTACAGTCCAAGAGGTCTAGAAGGAAAGAATGGCTTTGGGGGCCAAGCCCAGGGCCCCACTGCCCTGTACAGCCTCGGGATACTACTCCTTGCATCCTAGCCACTCCAGTTCCAGCCTCTGTTCAGAGGGTTCCAGATAAAGCTTGGGCTACTGCTTCAGAAGTTTCGAGCTATAAGCCTTGGTGGCTTCCACATGGTGTTAAGCCTGCAGACACACAGAATGCAAAAGTGAAGGAGTCTGAGGAACCTTTCCCTAGATTTCAGAGGATGTATGGAAAAGCCAGGTGTCCAGGCAGATCCCTGCTGCAGGGGTGGAGCCCTCACAGAGAACCTCTACTAGGGCAGTGTGGAGTGGAAATGTAGGGCTGGGGGCCTCACACAGAGTCCCCACTGGGGCACTGCCTAGTGGAGCTGTGAGAAGGGGGCCACTGTCTTCCAGACTCGAGAATGGTATATCCTAGCAGCTTGCACATTGCATCTGGAAAAGTCAAAAGCATTCAACTCCAGCCCCTCAGAGAAGCCTCAGGGGCTGAACCCTGAAAAGCCACAAGAGTTTGCGCCAGTGTGCCTGGGATGTGGGACATGGTGTAAAAGGAGATTATTTTGGAGCTTTACAATTTAATAACTACCCTACTGGTTTCACAATTGCATGGGGCCTATAGTCCCTTTCTATTGGCCAATTTCTCCCTCTTGAAATGGAAATATTCACCCAGTGTCTATACCCCCATTGCATCTTAGAAGTAACCAGTTCGTTTGTGATTTTAGAGACTCATAGGCATAAAGAAATTTCCCTGTCTCTCTCAGATAAAACCTTGGACTTTTGAGTTAATGCTGAATTGAGTTAAGACTTATAGGGGAATGTTGGGAAGGCAAGATTGTATTTTGCAATGTGAAAAGGACATGACATTTGGGAGGGGTCAAGAGTAGAATGACATAGTTTGAATATTTATCCTACCCAAATCTTATGTTGAATTGTAATTCCCAACATTGGAGGTGGGGCTTGGTGAAAGATGTTTGGGTCTTGGGGGTGGATCCCTCATGGTTTGGTGCTTTCTTTGTGATAGTGGATTCTCACAATGTCTGGTCATTTTAAAGCATGTAGCACCTCCCCTTGCCTATTCTCCCTCTCTTACTCCTGCTTTTTCTATGTGATGCCCCTCTTCTCCCTTTCCCTTCTGCTGTGATTGTACACTTCCTGATGCCTCCCTAGAAGCCAATCAGATGCCAGCACCATGCTTCTTGTAAAGCCTGCAGAACTACAAGTCAACTACATCTTTTTTCTCTGTAAATTACCGCATCTTGGGTATTTCTTTATAGCAATGCAAGAATGACTTAATACACATCTGTTGTTGAAAAATTATAGTGTTCCTTTGGAAGTACACTATTTTCTTGCTTGTTAATGCTCTCTGTGTCTTTATGTTGACATCTGTGCATATGGTGTAAGAGTTGCTTCTTCCTATTTTTCAATTTATTTTAATCAGGGAGGACTTTTTCTTCGTGAAGGAAATGTATCCATGGAGATGTATCCATGGTGTTTTTTGGGTAGGGTACTTTGGCTTTGATTCTCTGCATATGCAGTACTGTGGTCTCTGTATTATTTCTTTGGCTGTAAACAGTGTAAGTGGTGTAAGTGATTTCCTTGGTAGGTTACAGGGCAGTTATTAGTGGAGGCTGTGGTAAGGTTGTACTGGGGACTGGGAAGCCAGGTGGCTCAGTTTTCAGGCCCCAGTAGTGGCAGCAAAGGGCTAATTGTGCCTACCTTTGTGCCTCAAGGCAGTGTACACTGGTACCTCTGTTGGGAGTTACCAGTGGGCCGATCTTTGGTCTAGCAGGGGAGTTACTTGGGTGCTGGTAGTGGCAACAGAGCACTAGGTGGATAAGCAAATTCTTGCATCCCTGGGTAGCTGGTGTGGCATGTGCAGTTGCAATAGCAGTGGCAGAACAATTCTTAGGGGCCCAAGCATTTTGTGTTGTCGACAATGGTTGCAATGGGCTAGTCAAGTCAGCCTCCAGGACCACAGGTGGTGCTTGGTGATTGATGCCAGCTGAGGTGGTAGCGGCTAGGAGTTTATGCCTACCCTTAAGAGTAGTGCTCAGATGCTGGAGCCCCCAGGAGGAGTGCTGAGGCACTGAAGGTGGTGGATTGGGTTGGACAATGAGGGGGTGAAGCTGGGCTGGGCAGGCTTGTGCTCAGCCATCCCAGTGGTGAGAGCAGGTATCTGCCATGGTGGGTGGGGTCCGGGGGGACAATCCTCAGGCTGCAGGCAGAATGCTGAGGTGAGGAGCAGTAGAAGCTGTTCTGGAGCTCTGCCACAAAAGAGTCGGGGGCTATCTTCAGTAGCCAAAGCCTGGGCCAGTGGGTGGGAACTGTTCATTCCTCTCATGTCCCAGTCCTGTCAGGGCTTCCCTCTAGCCCTTCAGTGGTGGCCAACACTTAACTTGTTAAGTGGTGGCCAACACTTAACACCCTGGCTATAGGAGCCCCACCAGCTAGAGGCCAAGTCTCAGTGGCAATTCGCACTCTACTTGCATCCCAGTCTCCATCCCAGTGGCACTTATATCCTGGCACCAGCTATTGAAGCCCAGCCCTTCTTGCTTTTTTGCCCCAGCTGTGGGGGCACTCCCAGCTGACAGCATAAGTTTCCCTGAGACCTCAGACCTGATGCCACTGGGCCCCGAGACAGTGTGTATTCTGCCAGAAGCTAAGTTTAAAACTGGTGCCTTGCAGTAACTTCTTAGTTCTCAGAAAGGTTGTGGGACTAAGTGCAAGCTCTTTCTCTGGAGCAATTTCATCCCATGGTGTCTTAGCATCTCCCTAAGTTAATTTCAGAAATTGGGAGAGCCAAAGGGTTTTCTTGTGGCCAAAGCCGCACAATTCCACAGTGGAGATGTCAGCCACTTGAAGTCTTTCACTTATCTTTTCCCCATATTGGAAAGTCACTCCTAGCTCCCAGCCCATCCCACCCAGATATCTTTCCCTACTTTTGGTGTTTCCTGTCACTTTTCTGTTGTTCTCACTTGGATAATGTATTTGAAATGTGACCGTCTATACACTATTTTGGTCCAAGTGGAGGAGGTTGGCATTAAATGCTTCTAGTCAGCCACCTTGAAGCCCCTTTCCCTGCTTTTGTATATCATTTGATTTGTTTACTATTTTTCCATAAGTCTCTTATGTTATTATATTTTTTCTTTTTGCTCTTCAAATTGGCTGCTTTTCAGTAATGTGCCTCTCAAATCTGTGTTTGTTCAGACTGCTGTCTCTGTTTTTGGTAGTCCCTTGGAGATTAGGATGTTCCACATTCTGTCAGTACCCTTCAATCAGTGAAGTAGAAGGTAGACTCTCTAGATGTAGATGAAAAGATTAAAGTGTTTAATATTTGTTCCTGTCCCTTCTATTTTCATGTCGAAGCCGAGTTTGAGTGTTATTCTCCCATTTTCTCTAAACTAGGCTGGGGAGAGATTCTGTGCCAAATGCCTGTGCTAGCTTTCAGGATGCACCCTCTGGTCCTGGGGAGAGAGCTGCTGGGAAGGACCCCATTGTATGTCTACCTCTTTGTATTCTGTGGTTGAGAGAGAATCAGGAATGTAGTTGTGACACTCAGCATATCTACAAACTACTCCCAGAAAGAATGAGTAGACTTGGATTTATCAGTGGGGTGAGCCAGAGGAAAGACTTAGTATGTACCAAGTTTCTGCTCAGGCTGTATGAGAGCTACTGCTTTTCTGCCCTGTTAGATCCCTGATGCAATTTAGAGTCCAGTTTATCAAGAATCTACTGGGAGGTAATGCAGCAAAACCCTTCTGGAGATAAAATGGAAGCTTCATGTTCCAGCCCCCTTTCTGCACTGCTCTCAGGGAGTCTAGACCCTGGAGGTGTTTGCACACCTATTTAAAATCACCTTCTTGTTCAGTAGTCTAGGGAGACTCACATATGACTAGACCCTTCTACTCCCAGAGCTAGACAGTTTGGGATGCAGTCTCTTGGGTAAATGCTGTAACTGTTGGGGCATTCTGTATGGTCAAATTCCTCCAGGAGGAATTGGTAGACATGAAGTTATTGTTGAAGTGAAATGGCTCAGGAAGTGATGAGCTGCCAGTGGGCTACTTTTTGACTGTCGCTTGAAGTCCTTGATGCAAGTTAGTTAGAAGCCAGGCTGTGAAGTAGCTACTGGAAGAATGCCGTGGTAAACCCCTTCTGGAAAGAAACAGGGAGAGTCACTTTTAAAATATTTTATCTGCATTTCTTCCAGGGAATGTAGCCGCTAAAAGTACTTGCACATTTGTTTAAAACCACCTCTTTGTTCTGTGATATATGGAGACTGCACATGGCTAGTCCCTTCTTCTTCCAGGGTTAGGAAGTTTAGGTTTAGGTTTAGGTTTAGGATGCAGTCCCTTGGGCTGAAGTTGTAAAGATTGTAGTAGTCAGCGTATGAACAAACTCTTATGTACTCTAATGGGATCCTAACTTATACAGCTAATAACATATTAGGGTAATATGGCTTTAGCCATGACAGCCCTGCTAAGCCTTGAGATGGGCATCTAGTAAGTCAAATTCTATTAACATTACAGGACACATAGGACTAAAGATCCCTCTAAGAAAATTTTAGATACTTATGCTTGAGGAATAGTAGTACATACTGAATAGGAGAAAAAAAAAACCCAATTGTTAAAGAAATTGTATTATATTACTTTTTTTTCAAAAGGAGAATCTCAATTTCCCTTTGTATACATTGCTTAATTTAGAATAATTAAAGGGCTATGAATGTAGAAATAGGCAAGTACAGATTGGAGAAGAGACAAATGTATTAGTCAATATCACAATATTGTAAACTGTAGAGATGTTTATTTTTTTTAAAAAAGGGGGTCAGCTTTTTTCTTGTTTCAAAGACAACTGGAAATAGCTTTTTATGTAATGTAACATGATTACTGATGACTTATTTCTTAAGTTAATAAGAATGCACTCTCCTGGCAGCTTCAAATTGTTGTCATATATAAAAGTTTTTAGCTCTTTCCTTTCATGCCGTTATGTTTATGCACCTTCAGCAGACTGTGGTACTTTGTGCTTATTTAGTTTTCTTAAGTGGCCCTTAATTAACAAATGGTTTGACGTTTCTTCTGTAAAGTGAGATTTAAGCTAATATTTTTAATGAATTTGTGCTTGAAAATAGCACTTCAGAGAGGAATATTGTAAAGCTGTTATTATTTAATACCATGATTGGTGATCTCTAAATAGACCTTTGAATGTTACCAATGCATATTTTTATTGGTAAGTAAAATAAAAAGCATAGTAATAGAAAACTCTAAGAAGCAGAGTATTTGGAATAAAAAAAGATGAGATAATGTGATGTTCAAAAGAGATCCTGTCTTGCTCAAAAATTGAATTAAAATGTTTTCTCTAAATAAATTAATACCAGCTATATTTTTGAGGAAGAGATTCATATAGTAAATAATTATTATATAGATCCTCCCTTTCTTGCTTGGAGAAAAATAAACAAACTACTGCATAGAAAAAGTTTTTTAGAGGAGACCATCTTTTTGCCCTGTCAGAATCTTTTATAGTAGTTATACCAATCTTTTATTACTCAGTAACAATAGGCTTCAGAAACAAGTTAGTTCAATCTCCTGGTCCTTTAAACAGAGTGACTATTTATCTGAAATTTTAAGAATTGAAGCCTAGAAAACAGCTGACTTTTGGAATTGTGGGAACAAAATATCTGGATGGTGGGGTGAATATTTCAATTCAATCACAGATCTTAGGGACCTTAGTGCCATGGATACTGGAGTGAAATTCAGAGATAAGGATGTGTTCAGTATTTTTCTTTCTATATGCAAGGTAAGAAAGCAATAAACAAATAAACAATGACAACCAGTACACCATACAGTAATTCATCATCAATGAAGAGCTGCAGTGTTCACATGAGATTTATTTATTACACTAGTAAACCTGGTGACTAGCATTTAGGGTTATTATTTTAATAGATTAATTAATTAATTAATTAATTAATTAGTCATTTCTTTAGCCAAAGTGTAGCAGTACCTCCCCTTTACCAGCAAACAAGTATTCATTTAGTTTGCTTTGTACTCTTTCTTCAAAAAGCCATCAAATAAAACCTACAAAGTCCTTTACATTTGAAGATAGAGATGTAAACTTTATATAAAGTTTTATTACTATGATTATCAGGTTTTCTACAGATTTATGTGTCTGTGGTCTTGCTCATATTCTTAGTCTATCTGCATCCTAACTGGGTTCATATTATGCTCTACAATAGGTATAACTAAAAGGGATGAGATTTGTTTTTAACTCAAGTAGTTGGGGAAAAAATGTCCTTGGTTTTTTTTAACATTTCAAAATTTTACAGCTAAGTAACTTTTATAGTTGACATTAATTAAGTTTTTTCCCCATTTTTTTCTGACTCATCAAAGACAATGCAGGTTTTGGCATGCTTCTCACTAGTGGTGATTTGTGTAGTCATTTATATATGTACCTAAAGATTTTTTTGTACCTGTCTGAATTTTATGATTCAGAGTGTCCTTGAAGATGGTTCCTTAATTAAATAATGCTAATTTATGATTTTATAACTTTAACTTATCCATAACTTTAACTTATCTACCATTTATTATATACATATTTCATATGGTTAACTATTATAAAATGAAATGAAATAACAAAAGTCTTTGCAAACACATAGCTCCAGGTCTTTTCCTGAAAATTTTACCATTTGACAGTGTTTCCACAGCATTAAAAATCAGTTCACCATTTGCTCAACTATGTAACAGAAGACTACATTCAACTAGGTACCCTTAAATGTACATTACACACCTATGTTACATGAAAGAGGAGAACTGCTATGCATCATTACTATGCTTATTATCTTTTCAAATCATTAGTCATAGTAAAGGAATATTTATCAGAGTATAACCAGAATAATAATGTAATTTATTACTTAGGCTATAGATATCTAAGGAGCTATTTTTTAGTTTCATGTATATTTATAAACCTAATTGTAATTCACAGAGAAATATCTGCAGTAACGTTTTGAAGTATGTTAATGGAAATGTTTACTTCTAAAACTGGATTCATTTTAGTATCTCAAAATTGGATTGTGTAATGGGTTTTTGAGTTCTGTTATTTCCTTACTTTCCTGCCACTTTAATGCATGAGCCCTAGGTTGAGGATTGTATCTTGGTGTTTAAATGCTTTGAGATTGGTAATAATAGAGGTGGTTTGTGTACACTTCTTAAAAAGAGAAAAACTTGTCATAGGTAGTATACTTACTTGATGTGCCTCCATTGATTATTTTTTGTGAATATTCACATAAAATATGGTATGCACTTCATGTCTTGCATATTAATCAGATTAGCCTTATAGAAAACAGATATGCATAAAGTTTTAAGTTAGTCTTTAATATTCATCACAGAAGAGAAGCAATAAAATCCAAAGTTTGAAACTTTAAGAATATTTTGTTAGTCTATAAATGCAAATTTTCGTATTTTAAATATATCTAATTTTCTTTGCTTAAGTCCTCATATTTCTTGAACTCTTATCTTTAAAAGAGTTGTATTAATCCTTACATAGTTTTAAAACTTATTACAGGACCAGTTAAACAAGATACCAGACAGATTTTTTAATTAATTTTATTAAAGAGGCTAGATAAATTGCCATCATATAAACAGAGCCTGAGGCTAAATCTACAAATAAAGTAACATTTACATCATTATTAAATGTCACGTGGAGAAGGCCTTTGTCAAAAAATATGCTTCTACTTGCCCTGATAGTCTCCAAAATTCATCATGAAAAAGTGATACCAATTTAGAATAATTATAAAATCAAAATATTTTACTTAATGCTATATAATGGTTGGTAATAATTCTATATGACTTTCTAGTACTTACCTTGTTTTTTGAATAAGTCTAATAAGCTAGAGCCATAAACCGTATTAAACATAGAGGCATATCATGGATAACATTATAAAATGTTAAAATATTATTTCTGAAGTCTCACAGAAAGAAATTCACAAAACAGCAAGTTTTTCAGGTCTGATATTATATTTTAGCCTCTTTACAAGTTAATAAGTTATCCTGTTAGTATCATAGATGCTGGAAGAAGACAAAAGGCTCCAAGTTCAGAGACAAATGATTATAAATATTCACAGCATAGGCAGTACCAGGTAAATGAGCATGTTTGTAACAGTTTGGTTCCCTGAAAGTCCCACAGGGAGAAAGCAATATGGATTCAAATAAACACTTCATCTGCACTGAGTTTGTATTACAGCTGAAGAGTACTGAGCTTCGGGAATTCATCACTTTTATAGTTAGGAGGAAGCAAGCTTGCTCTTTGTCCCAGAGGGAGATGTTACCTTATTCCTCAAGGTTACTCACTGGGAATTCAGACCTGAGAAATGAACCAGGTAAAGAGTTGTCTGGGCCTTGCATTCCAGGCACATACAGTAAGATATGCAGAAGCATGAAAGATCTATGAATAAATATCTCATTTTGGTCAACAATAAATTGCATATATAATGGTGGTCCTACGAGATTATAATATTGTATTTTTAGTATAAATTTTCTGTGTTTAGATATGTTTGCAAACATAAATACTACCATTGTATTACAATTGTCTATGATATTCAGCACAGTAACATGCTGTACAGGTGTGTAGCCTAGGAGTAATAGGCCATAGTTCAGTCATGAAGTGACACATGACTATCATATATATGATAGTTTCAAGAAATCAATCACATACATTTAGTAAATAATTATAATTTTCTTCTATGTGGAGAGAGATCCTACTATATGGACAATGTAAAACTAATTTATCATCATGTCTTCACTGATCTATGCTCCCTAATAGGGGTAACAAAAAGGGATGATGTTGATTCCATCATTCTGGCAGTTGGTGAGAAATAATTTGCTAACCTTTTAAATATTGAACATTTTTACAGGTAAAACATCAACTAGGTTTTTCCCTATTTTTTTCCAAATGATCTTTTGAAATTGCTTTTAGAATCAAATATAAGCTACACACACACAAATAATATTTATTGATTTTTGTCAGCATATATTATTTTTAATTAGACAACCTCTGTATGCTGATTATCTGCATTATTTACCAATTATGTCTTGGAATCTCTCCAGAAAAAGTCCCAAGAAAAAAACCACTTTATGC
Source organism: Pongo pygmaeus (assembly GCF_028885625.2). Taxonomy (NCBI): domain Eukaryota; kingdom Metazoa; phylum Chordata; class Mammalia; order Primates; family Hominidae; genus Pongo; species Pongo pygmaeus. Next base: position 93,071,739 of record NC_072384.2, read on the forward strand.
CACTACTAAAATGTGTTTTTAAAACAATTTAAAAATTGAATTTCAAGAATATTTGGAGGAGGCATCATTAACTCAAGAGCATATATTTCAATGAGTCTATAGGTAGAAGAGTAGCCAAGAATATGTACAGAATCTTTAATGTTTTAAAAATAACATACATATTGTATTTAAACATTAAAAAGATTTAAAAATTAACATGACATTTATGATGCAAACTAGGTATTTGATATGCTAATTATTTCAGAACATAATATTGATCTAGATATATTAAAACCTTTGGTCAGTTCTAACCCAAAATTATGCCTTTGACTCACACAATTTTAGATCTAAACGGAGTTATGAAAACACAGTTTATATTCACATATTATAAGAACAAACTAAAGTTGTTAAAATGGCTTATTTATGGTAAAGTAGTAAATTAAAGGCAAAACTGGAAACTGTTTTTTTTTAAATATTGCAGTCTGGACCTTTACCTGGGCATGACATTTGCTTGATTTGTAAAAAGATATCAAAATCTCAACTAGAAAGAACAGGGAAAATATTGATTTAATAAGATTAAGTTAATTGAAATAATTATACTACTGATAATATTGACAAGTATTTATGAAGAGCTTACTATATGATAAACAGTATTCTAAACAATTTATATTTAAAACTGATTTAATTTGTACAGCAATTAATGTACTTATTAGCACATTTTTCATGTGAGTAATGGGAAATCAAACAGATTGAACTAATTTTTCCAAAAGTATCCATGCAGTAAATGATTGAGTCACAATTTTATGCAAATAGCTTGACTTCAGAACAAGTATTCTCATCCATTAAAGCATGCGTTAATAGGCAAGCTAAGGCACAAGCAAAATGTCAGAAAATTAATTTTTCACTTTCTATGCATGTTGTGTCTTATCCACCCTAACACAAGAAGTGAAGATGGACAGAAATTGAGTCCTACAAATTTTTCCCACTTTCAAAACTCCTAAACACTGCAATTGTTCCTAGACCTGGTCACATGAATTAGGAGGGATGACTATAGAAAAATATTGTGATAGATCCAAAATAATATGCTCAAATTGTATCATCTGTCTTTGAAAGTCTTAAGAACATTATTGGGAACCATAATGTGATGGGAAATAGGTAAGCAGAAAGCTAGGATCATAAAATAGGATGATATTAATCCTAAATTAATTTATGTTTTGTTATGTATCCAAGCCTAGGTGATTATAAATGTCCCTGCAGCCAGCATCAGAAGACATTGTTATGTAATCCTGCCTGTGAAAAATACAGCTCATTTCTAGCATGTACTTTAAAATAATTTTTCTTCTCTAGATAAGCTCTTGTGCCTACTTTCCCCAATTCCTAACTTTGTTTATTGATCATAGAGCAGAGGCATGATGAAATGTTACTGAGAAATGATGCATCATTTTTAATGACCAGGTCAAGTGTGTCTTTGGACTTTTTCCCACCTCCAATGCCTGGCCCTTCTCCTTGGCCTCCATCAGTAATCCCTTGTGTACGTTATTTTGGAAAACACATCTAAATCATGTCAAAGACATAAAATGCTTCCAACTTGGCCTTATGCTGACTTACAGTGCTGGCAGAGGAAAACCACTTACCCATTTTCTTTTAGTTGTGTAAAAAGGGATAAAAACTTAAGTTATTGAGTGTAATGATTAGTTAGTGCCTCTCAAGCGCTAAAGAAGTTCTAAAATGTACTTAATGATGGAAGACTAGAAATTTGTGGACACAGCAGTTCAATTCTCCACCAGCACTTTAAGCAATAAATACAGTATTTAGAGATTTCATTCCTTTCTAGCATTTGGCATTCCCAGGAGATAATGCTTTACTTACACAAAAGCTATTAAGACTAAGTCATGCATTTACACTTTTGTCAATAGTTTTATTGGAAGATTCTTTATACTATATTTGCATTTGGGGTATAGTAGAAGTTTTGATTTTGCTATAGAGTTATATAGTAATTATATCTATATTATCTTTGTAGAACAGTGTTTTATGAGAAAAGATAGCAAAAATGAGAAAAACTGCACACTGTTATGAGATTGTCTACTTTTATTATCATTGTAGAAGGGATGTGTAAAATTTCTAAAATGCAATTTCTTTAAAATTTGTCCTACAAAACTTATATCAATTGCTTAATACATAAAGAAAGCATTTTTAATTCAGATCTCTTAGTTGAGTAGCAAGTGAATACTAGCCAATGGGGATGCAAGTTTATTACACACTAGAACATTGGAGTGCTTTATTTAAAAAGTATTATTCATTTGATTGCACTTAACACTTTCAGAATGTGGTCACTTTTTAGATTGCTGAGAATAAAGTATTTTTGTATTTTACCCTGAAGAGTTATAAACATTATGAGGTACACTGTATTGCAGCATATTCTGTAATTCGTTGTTATGCGAAACTGCTGAATTTTTTAAAGGAAGTAAATTACTTTTTAAATACCACTTACTTTACATTCTTACTGATAGATAACACAGCATATGTTGACTATTCTGGGTTAATTTCTTTTCTTATTTCACTAGTTGGTCTTAGACATTTTTCCCCTTAATACATTTCCTGAATTATCCTGGTTTTCACAGAGAATACATGGCAAAAATGGCTGTTAAGTTGTTTAAATCAAATGTTACTCTTTCTTCATAGAATTATCCACTTTCTTTCTGTATGTATATGTTCTTCTTTCTTTTTGTTTGTATACACTATAATCCCATTGAATAATTTTGATTACATATTCACCATTGCAGAATCTTCACCACTCAAGAGACATTCTATTGATCTAAAATGATTCATGTATGATAGTGATCTTAGAATTACTTAACCCCTTTATTAATGATAAACTTGCTAAGATTTTTCACACTATATTCTAAAAGAATGCATATGTATTTGCATTATGTCTTTTATGATTTTATCATCACATTTTGTGAAACCAAGAACCACATATAGAAATTAACATGGAAGAGTATATTAAAGAAAATAAAGATCACCTGCAATAATACTTCTTAAAATCTAATATTTTCATTTTGATATATGCTTCTATGTTAAATTATATGTATCTGTATATATATACAGATACAAGAAAAATACCTTATTATTAAATAAAAAGCATATGTTTTATATGCTTAATTTTCACTTGTTTTTTAATTTAAATATGTCTTATATATGTATATCATAACAATAAATGTTATCATTTAAAAAATCTTTTAAAAACTGCTTATTTCATAATTGCTACACATATATGATAATGAGTTTAAGAAATCCACGATTTTAATTATTAAGGTTGTTTACTTTTTATTATTTTTTTATCAGAATATACTTGTTTTGTATATATCGACACACGTGATTATTTTAGAATTAATTTGTAAGCGTAAAATTGATGTGTCAAATAATTTTCTCACTTGAAATTTGGCACACAGGACTGAAGCAATTTTAAAATGTGTAGAAATGCTCATACATGACCAATATGAACAATGCAGTACATTACCCATCTTGTAAGCAATTTCTAATACATTTGTCAATATATTCAGTTATCCTACTAAAACATAATTGCCTGCTATTTTTTTCAATTACACTACCTTGATAAGCAATAAGAAATATCATATTTTTATATTATTGGTTCTTGGAATTCCTCATCTGGTGACACTTTCGCAAGTTGTTTGTCCATTTCTCTATTGAGATGCTCATCATTTTCTTGTTATGCACATAAATTACCTGTTATGAAATTATTCTAAAGCAGAAATGAAATAATTTACATAGATGACCAAGGACACCATATACTCATTAGAATCAAAGTAATCATGTTTAGTCATGTTTGCTAATAAAGGTAAGAATACTTCTGCATTCCTCTCCAATCTATTTTACTGTCTCCATCTACAGAGATGAATAATTTTTAAAATTTAGTCTGTATTACCTCTACCATGATTTTAACATCTATTACATATATATATCACATATATACATATATATATTACATATATAGTATTTTCCAAGAATGTTTCCTCCTATAACAAGTACTGACTAAAGATTACTACTTTCAAACATCAAAATTTTGTTCTCACCTACATTACAGCCCAATGTACATTGCTGAGGAACTCTGCTCAATAGGCGGGAACACAGGTTCCTTTTAGTTAACAGTTCTGCCATCTCTAAGGACACCAAAATCCTCCATCAATCCCTTTACGTTGGACAGAGGAAAGAGAAAAAAACAACCGTAGTAAGTCTCTTCATGGGCAGTGTTAATGACCAGCCTGGAAGTTGTGTACATCATTTTGGCCCACATTTAAATGTCAGAACTCAATTGTTTGATGCCACCTTGATGCAAAATGATTCAGAAAGGCTAAGGTGCAGGCAAAAGGACAAAAAAAAAAGGATTTGGTGAATATTAAGCTAGTTTCTCACATTTACATTCACTATTAAACAAATTTGAATTGCATTTTTAAAAAGCAATGAATGAATGTGTCCTGTAAGAGACTTCTACTTTTGAACTAGGAACCCGGAGCACTATAGAGACAAAAGATACAAGTAGGGCATGATTATTTTTGATGGAAGATAAAGAGAAAAAAAGTTTTTTAACCAAATTTTCTCATCTCTTTAATTTTGCCCAGGATCAATTATTTCTCCATTTTGATACATTTCCATCATCTAAATGTGTGTGTGTGTATGTGTGTGTGTGTTTATTTCAGGGGAGATATTGAAAGAATGGCAAAAAGAAAGAGTGGAAGGCTCCTGTGGAACTAAGGTTATTGTTTTGTCTATTCTTACTGCTTTTCCCGGCTGTTATTGACTTGCACTACTTAGGGCCCCTCTAGCTCTTCATGTACCCCTTATCATTAAGTCAGCTGCCGTCTTTCTCTGTTACTTTCCTATCTAATGGCCTCATTAGCTATTAAATTTCAGTTATGTTTTAGTTTCGTAAAGAAGCTTTTGACACCTTTGACTAGATAAAGCTTATTTGCTATTCCCATGGTACTTTAAAAAAATTTCCTCATATTCAACGCACTTCTCATTACTGGTAAAAGAATGATTTATCCACTTATACATCTCATGAGAGCAAAGACCATGTGAGTCCCTTTTATCACTATATCACTAATGACCACATAATAGGCAGAACATTAATAAATATTCAATTGAATTAAAATTCTATTAAAATTGATTGTATTAAAACAACTATGTTATATGTAAACAAAAAATGCTGTGATGGTATTTTAAAATAAAGTTATAAACAGATACTCTACAAGCCACTCATATAAAGAAAAATTGCTGTTCTTTCAGATCATACCTGCTAGCTGCTAATGATTATTTTTCAATCGTGTTCATGGAAAACGAGGATAAAGCAAATTATAGAAATAAGTAGAAAATGAAAATGATAGAAATATCATTTTCTATAGAAATATAGAAAATTATTCTTCAGAATATTATTACAACTGAAAAGAGAAGATAATAAAGAGATATAAAAGATAGGAATAAAAAAAGAAAAATAAAAAGAAAAAGAAAAATGAATTTTTTTTATTTTTCTTTTCTCTTGGATCCAATTTGTAAGGTGATCTACATGCAGCAGTGTGGACCTAGCTTTTATTAGCTCACAAAACCTGATAGTTAAATTTGCAGAAATATTGTGAGCAAGTTATTAAACACACAGCCATTACAAAAATAAAATCACATAAATTTACAATTAATGTTAAGGCTAAAAGAGATTTTAGCTTAATTAATATAATTTGTAGAATTTAATAATAGTGGAATGACAAATCATGTATCAGTTTAATGACAATAAACTTATTAGGAGTATTAATTTATTGGGAGGCATCTCCACTGGTCAAATAACAGTTTTATTGCAACCATAGTTTGGTTGTGGATACGGTTTGGCAAAATTTAACAAAAATTTATTTTCACTCTGTGGAAAGAGAAATTGTTAATCAAAAAAATTAAAATGAACAATATCTGATACTTGTAACACTGTGTATCTGTTAATATGCATGACTTACGTAATCAATTTATGACTTTGTTAACAGTTGCAATTACAAGTTTGTAAATCATATAAGCAGTGCATATTGACAGAGATGGAATATGGTAGCTTCTTATTAGCAATTTGTATGTTCACCTATGCATTTGTTTTGAAGAATATAGACAAATATTGAATGGCACTGCATTTCACATTAGTGGGAAAATTACTAGCAAAACATAATAACAATTAAAATGAAGACTGCCAGAAAAGTATTAAAATATTGAATAAGTTATTGAATTGTAGAACACTTGATTATAAGCATAAGACCTTAAAAAATATTGAGTTTATACTAAATAAAACACAAAAATTCTTTTAGTAGCTTCTCTTAAAACATGTTAAGGGTATTTCTTCAGGTGAACATAAAATAAAATAAAATAAGATGGACATTCAGATGTTCAGAAAGAAATGAAGAGCAGAAATGATGTTAAATATGTGGGCAAAATAAAACTGTTTTCATTTCTATAAAATATATATGACTAAGAATAAAATGAATATTGTACTGTGAGAAATATACTGTACACATATTTAGTACATACAATAACTCTAGAATAAAAGATGAGAAACAGATTAATAGGCCTATAGAATACAAAAGGTTTTAAACTTTACATAAACTGGAACAATATTAACTATAGATTAATTATAAAAATCTAGAATGTTTACTTTAATCCCTAAATTAGCCATTAAGATATTAGTACAAAGATACATACAGATGAATCCCAATAGATAGTTAAAAATTTGATTTTGAAAACTACAGAGAAGGGTAGAAAATGAAAAACAAAGAAACACAAATTAGAGGAAATAAACAGAAAATAAACAATAAAATAATAGATCTAAATCCAAGCACATCAAAAGTTATATTATGTGTTAATGAATTAAACATGCAAATGAAACATCGAAAGACAGACATTTAGTAATTTTTTAAAAGGAAAGCAAGATATGGATCTATTCTGTCTGAAGAAAGGAACTTAAAATATACATAAAAAAGAAAAATAGGCTGAAATTAAAGGGAATGCCAAACGTATACCATGCAAAGAGGAAGTATAAAAGCAGAATCTCATATATAATTATAATTTTAATTACATTTTGAATTCTAATTCAAAACAAAACAAACTGCCAGAGATAAATGTATTTTATAATTATAAAAGTTCAGCTTATCAGAAAGACATAATCATTTTTGGGTACAAACAAACAGCAGATTTTAAAAATAAGCAAGGTATACTGAAAGGAAAATAGACCATTAAGTAAACATAGTGGCAGATTTTGACACTTCTCTATCAGTAATTTATAGAACTGCCAAATAAAATTTAAATACTTTAAAAATCTGACAAAGAATATTCAGCCATCTTTACTGAACTTAAATATATGAAAAACTATTCAACAAAAGCAAACATGACCTCTTTTCAAGTGTACATGGTAAATTCAACAAAGTAGACCTCATGTAAAACAAGTCCAGTTAATTTAAAATAATTGCTACTATAAAGATTATAGTCTATATTTAAATAGAAGTTACTTAAAGATTAATAACAAAAGCTACCCATATTATCCTGAGTATTTGAGAATTAGGCAGCACACTAGTAAATAACCCCAGTAAAAATTATTGTAAAAGACATAAGAAGATATTTCAGAATTCATGGAAAATAAAACAAAACATTTCAAAAGGAACAACATAGCAAAAGCAGTACATAGACATTTGTAGCATTAAATGTTAAAAAGAATGGTTTAAAATTAATGACCTTCTGTTCTGCCTTTAAAAAGTGATAAAAAAAGAGCAAAAATATCAAGATATGTAGAATGGAACAAATAATAAAAATAAAGGTAAGAGTAGAAATTAATAAATTAGAAAACATAAAAGCAATAAAAAATTAACAAAGTTGTACGTTGGTCCTTTGAAGAAGTGAATAAATATATTTCTTTAAAATTCTAGTTAAAAATTATCATTAAAAAAGAAGAAACAAATAATGTTGGTGTTTATCACTACAGGTCATATAAAAATGAAACACTTGATCAGGATTTATTATAGGTAACTTTAGGCCAACAAATTATACCATGTAGATGAAAAAGGCAATTCCTTAAAATGTAAACTTACCAGAGCTGGAATAACATAAGATAGAAAATGTGAGTAACCTTATCTTTACTAAAGACAAAACATGCTGTCAAATACATTTGCACAAAGAAAAATACAAGACTGTTTTTACTAATGCATTCTAGTATTTATAAAATAAAGGACACCAACCTTTCAAAAACTTGTTCAGACAAAAGAGGCAAGTATCTTGTCTCTATTGTCCCCATTAGCTAAATTAATTTTAAAAATTCCAGCTATATACTGTCTACAAGAAACTTACTTTAGAAACAAAAACACAAATACATAGAAAGTGAAAGTGAAAATATATTCTACACAAATATTGACCTAAAGTAAGCTAGGACAGATATACTAATATAAAACCAAATAGATTTTAAGTCAAAATTTGTTATAAAACACAAAGAAGGATATTATATATTGACAAAAAAGTTAATCTATGAAGAAGATGTAAACATTATAAACATTTACATATTTATAAATAGAGCCACACAATGTATGAATCAAAGATTGACAGAATTTAAGGGAGAGAAAAGGCCATTGTAAAATAATAGTTGGAGACTTCAGTATCCTACTTTCAATAATGGATAGAATAACTACACTGAAGATCAAGAACAAAATACAGAATTTGAACAACACTATAAATCAACTAGTCTACCAGACATACATTTAAAACATAACACTCTATACCCAATAGCAGTATGTACTAAATTGACTGGGATAAGGGGTATTCAGATAGCTTCTAAAACATTATTTTTTAGTGTGTCAGTTAGGATGTTCCCAAAAGAAATTTGCATTTAAAACAGTAGACTGAGTAAAGAAAATGGCTCTCACAATGTTCATAGGCATCATCTGATCCATTGCAGGTCCACATAGAACAAAAAGACAGAGAAAGGTCAAATTCTCTTTCTCCTTAAGCTGGGACATCCATCTTCTCTTGCCCTCAGACATTGGGGTCCTGGTTCTGCAGGACTCCAGGACTCAAACCAAGAAGGAACACTGAAAAAAACTCACAAATGTAGAAATTAAACAACACATTTTATAACAACCAATGTGTTAAAGCAGAATGCAAAAAGTAGGTTAGAAATTTCTATGAAACGATCAAAAACAAGAACACACCAAATCTTATTGGATGTAGAGAAAACAGTGCTCAGAGAGAAATTAATAGCTGTCAATACTTCCTTCAGAATGTAAATTTCTCCCACATGAGACAGCTTTGCCGAGTCATTTCAAAATATGTCAAAGAAATATATTTTGGGATAAAATAATTTGATTTTTATTCAGAGCCTGCTATCTGTCATGTGATGCTGTACCAGAGTCAGGTTGAAATTTAGTATTCCATTACTACAAAGAGTCTCTGTTTTAATGTTAGTGCTGCTCTGTTGTGTCTAAACATCCAAGGGACGTGGGTATAATGAGACATGTCTGACACAACCCCCTTCTTGTCATGGCCTTAACTAGTTTTTCAGTTTTGGGGGCAGATTTTCTTGGCCAAGAATGGGGTTCATTCAGTCAGTTAGGGAGCTTAGAATGGTGTTTTTGATTTATAAGCGAATACTGTTAATAATTATAATTATACACCAACAAATCAGATAACTTGGATGAAATGTAAAACTATATAGAAATACATAAAATACCAGGAATGACTCATGAAGAAATAATAAATATGAAAATACCTATACCATGTAAAATGATTGAATTGGTCATCAAAATTCCAGGTAAAGGAAAATCCAGAAGGAGATGACGTCATTGGTCAATTTTATCAATGTTTAAAGAGGAATTAACACCAACATTTCTCACCACTACCCTTCTAAAAAATAGAATAAGAGTGAATATTTCATCATGCATTCTATAAGGCCAGTATTACTGTGATACCAAGGCCAGACAGACATCACGGTAAAACATAATTAAAGATTATTATCCCTTATTAATATCGATGCACAATTAATACTAGAAAACTTAATTTAGAGGCATGTTAATAGATATATACAGTATGACCAAGTGGTATTTATCCCAAGAATACAGGAGGTGGTTCAATGTAAGGAAACCAATCAATGTAATAGACCACACTAATAAAATGAAAGGAAAAACAAAACACATTGTTACCTCTGTTGATGCAAAAGTAAAAAGCATGACAACATCTTACATCTTTTCAAGAGAAAAACACTCAACAAACTGAAAATAGAAGGAAACATTCTTAACATGATAGAGAACATATAGAGAAAGTCCACAGCTAACATACTTTAAAATAAAAGTCATAGAGCTTTCTTCATTTTGTGAGTTGCCTTACATTACTGGAAAAGACATGATGATGACCTCACCACTAGCACCTGTGAATGTGACCTTATTTGGAAAGATACAAGGAAAATGTCTAAGAAGGGCCCTTGATCTAATATGACTGGTGTGTCCATATAGAAAGGGGAGAAGAGACAAAGAGACAGATATACACAGAAAGGATAATGCCATGTGAAGACATAGACAAAGGGAAGACACTTAACGTGATAAGCAAGGTGGAGATGAGACTGGGGCTAATAAGCAGCAGGCTAAAGGATGCCAAAGTTTGCTAGTAAACTTTTGGAGGTAGGACACAGTGCATGCTGATACCTTGATTTTAGGCTCCTAGCCTCCCAAACTGTGTGGGAGTAAACTTTTGTTGTTTTAATTCTGTAGTTTGTTGTAGCAGTCCTAGGAAAGTAATATACCTTCCAAGATCAGGAACAAGACAATAATGCCCACTTTTAACACTTCTATTCAACACAGTGCTAGAAATTCTTGCTAAAGTAATTAGACAAAATCATAAATAAAATCCATCCAAATTGGAAATGAATGAGTAAAACTTCGAAATGATCTTATAGCTAGAAATTTCTAAACAATCCACCAAAAAACCACATTAGAGGTAATAAATTAATTCATCAAGTTAGTTGAATGCAAATCTGAAAATAAAATTAATAAAACAATTCAATTTATAATATATTTTTTAAAGAATAAAATACTTAGAAATAGGTTTAGCCAAGGTGCTCTAAAACTTTTACACTGAAAATGAAAATAAATTCTTTAAAGACACTTAAGACTAATACATAAAAGGACATATCATGTTTTTGGATTACAGGACTTAATATTTTAAGGTGGTAATATCCCTCAAGGCACCTATAGATTTAATTCAATAACTATCAACATCCTTATAGCCATTTATTCAGAAATGGAAAAGCTGATCCTTGCAAATTCATAAAATTACAGGTGACTCTTAGGTTTAAAAATCTTCAACATTTTAGAAAAATCTTGGAAAAAGGAGGAAAGTTGGAGAATTCACACATCCTGATTACAAAAGTCACTATAAACTTACAGTAATTGAAATAATCTAGTACTGGCATAAGAATAGAAGTTGAGAATAATGGAATTGCATGTAGATTTCTGAAGTAAATTAATACATCTACAGTCAATTGATTTTCAAAAAGGGAGTGAAGATTATTCAATGGGAAAATAATAGTCTCTTCAACAAATGATGCTAGTACAACTAGATTTCCACATGCAAAAGAATGAAAATAACTTGTCTCACAGCATGCACAAAAATAATAACAACTGAAATGTAAGAGATAAAACTAAACCTCTTAGAACAAAAATATAAGGCTAAGTGTATGTGACTTTGGATTTGGTAATGGAGGTTTAGATATGACACTAAAGTACAACCAAAGAGAAAACCTCTAAATTGGACAACATCTAAAATAAAAATGTTTGTGAATCAAATAACTCTATCAATAGAGAAGATGACTCAGAAAATGAGAGAAAATATTTGCAAATCATAAAGCCGATCGGGTTCTATCTAGAATACATGAAGAATGCCTGCAACTCAACAACAAAAAGATGAACAACCTAATCGGTAAATGGTCGAAGGACTTTGAATTTCTACAAGAAAAAAAAATGCAACTGTCTAACAAGCATATGAAGATGGGCAACATCATTAATAATTAAGGAAATGCATTTAAAACCACAATGAGATAGCATGTCACATCCACTAGGATGACTGTAATTGAAAAAAAAATTAAAACAACAACAACAACAAACAGAAAATAAGAAATGTTGGCAGAGAGAATGTGGAGTAATTGGAATCTTTATACATTGTTGTGAAAATCTAAAATGGTGCAGGCACTCCAAAAACAGTTTGGTGGCTCTTCAAGAAATGGAACATAGAATTACCATATAACCCCACAATTCTTCTACAAGTTTACCTTAAAAAAATGCAAACTTTTGGGTTTCTACTTTTACAATAATTGTCTTAGTTGCACTTTTGCACAATAGCCAAAATGTATTAATAACCCTACTATCCATCAACTGATAAATGAATAAACAAAATGTAACATATCTCTATTCATATTCAGCAATAAAATGGAGTGAAGAATTACTACCTGCTATAACATGATGGACCTTGAAAATGTTATGCTAAGTTAAAACACCTAAAACTCTAAGGTCACATATTGTATCCTCTCGTTGATATGAAATATTCAGAATAGGTACATTCATAGAGACAAAGAAACAATAGATTATTAGTTACCAGAGCATCAAGGTAGAGGCAAATAGAGAGTGACTGCTTAGTAGGTAAGTTTTTCTATTTGGCATGATAAAAATGTTCTGGAACTAGAACCTATAGTAATTTCACAATATTCCTCTGAAGAAAAAAATATGGTTAAGAGTTTTTCTCATTGTCATAATCCAATTTTTCTTTTATCAAAATTGCTATATTTAAAGTGCATTTTCCTTGTCACACAGACCATCTTATTTTTAACATTTTAAAATGAATAATTTGATCTTCTATCACCTTGTCACTTAGCTTTTTATTGTTAATCTACTAGGAGAATTACTAACTACATTTATTCAGCTCTTATTTAATTTAACTTTAAATTACTTTCTTTGTGAACCTATGATATGTGTAATTTTCTTTCTTAAATATAATTCATGAATTCTCATCATAATTTTTCATGCATAGAAATATATTTAAAAAGGGGTTCTTTAGATAAACTCTAAGTTTTAAAAACTAGATAATGTTATTTGTCAGTTTTAAAACTCTGAATTGTAAAACAGCCCTAATTAATATTCTATTTCATAGACACACAGAGGGATAAATGACAAAAAAGACACTTTGTTTTATGAAGTCTAAATATATTACTTATGTGGATAAAAACATATTCAAGGAAACAACCACAGATGCAGACTAGAATAAATATTCTTTAATATTAACATGCCATGCTGCATTTCTCTGAGAATGTATTCACTTACCATATCAATTAATGTGTTTGCTGCCTTGAAACATATGTAAACATATAGCACTATCAACCTGACAGAGCACTAAGTAAACAACTTAATCTACCTTTGCAGATTACCATATTATGAAAGTGTACAATATAATTTACTGTAATTTCTATAAAGCATTGTTTTATTATGTATTGCTTAGTTAAGAAATAACAACTTATACCAGAAGTGAAAAGTGATACTGTACTACTATGCAGTGGTATTTTTCTCTTCCCTGAATAATTATGTGCTTTAGGTGGCTAAGAAAGCATACTGTTTTCATTAGCACAACAGCTCTATGATCTGCATAGACTCATGGAAAATAGAAAAGTTCACGTATATCAGTATTTGTTTAATTTTCAATGTTTCAAAATAAAACTTAGAGTTGTTAAATGTGTGATGTAGTATAGGCAATTGCTTCTTTTTTCACCCCAATCTAATGGAAATAATATTTATATAAATACCTATAACTCATTCTACATCGAGTAAGTACTTGGCTATTTAAGCTAGTATTTTAAGATTGGTGGTCTAATAATCATTGAACCAATTGTTTTTCTAAATACGTGCTGATATGAATTGGAAGACTAGAGATAACAAATTACACTTCCACCTGGTTGGTATACATTCGAACATAAATACTTGGCAAAATTATGTCTCCTATAGTTCCTGAATGTCTAACCCAAATAAACTTATGTTAAAAATAATCAATAAAATTCAAATATGATTTATTTTTAATATACTATGAGAGAATAAGGGATACCATTGTTTTCAAGTAAAACTGAATCCAAAGCTTAAATGTGGTTGTCAAAACTATCTGCTATTTTCTATTCCATCTCCTTTCCTTTTTCTTTTTTTAACTTGGCCTCATCATTTACAACTCCAGCAATTTCCTGTAAGATAAAAACAACCAGACCAATGAACAGAAATCAGATTCATGTTCATTAAGTAATTTGACCCCAGAGTCCTGAGGGTTTTTATATTTATCTTAGCAAAAAAATTATTTTGTGAGGAGTTGTTTGCCATCTTTTGTTTCATTACTCCCTGTGTTAGTTGGTAGTAGTTGCTGAGAGAAAGCTGGTGAGCTGAGATCCAATATTGGCAAAAGAAGTAAAGGTAAAAATTTCCCAAAGCATAAGCAAAACATAAACAGGCCTGCAGGAAAAAATATATTATATGTAATCCATGTAAAATGTAGGTTAGATCTGTATTGTCTCTCACTTACATGAAAAGTTAGTTTATACTCAAATGTTTCTAAAAGAATTGTGTCTATAAGCCATACTTTCACATATAATGAATTTGTACATTCCCTATGAAAAACTACACACTTTTAATCAGGCTCAAGAATCATTTTTAATAATTATTTCTTGGTGTGGGACTGGAGAAACCAATCAGAATATTAGCCTATAGAGCAGCCTTTTAATACATTCTTTAAAATCAGAGAATTTGGAACTAGAAATGAATTTAGATCATGTAGCCACAAATATTTCACTTACAGGTAAGAAAACTAACTTGGGAGTAGGGTAAATAACTTTTCCAAAGTCACTTATGAGTTGATAAGCAGTGACAACTAAAATATTCTTAATTTCCTTATTTTCGAAGCTCCCATCAAGACTTAAAAGTATAGTAGTTGCAGGATTTATCCAGTCAAGGAAACAATGCTGGCTTAAGAAGTCAGGTACAGTCCTTATCTAAATGTATACATTTCTGGTGTGAACGAACACAGCTTGTTGCTTTGCCAGCTGTTGTCTCCTGTCCATAACAGGCTCCTTTGAGGTCCACTCTTCTGCTGAGGAGATGTGATAAAGAGAATCCCGATTGTTAAAAGGTGAGAAAAAAATTATCCAACAGAACAAAAGTCAGGATGAGGAAATCAGAAATATTACAGGCAATAAGACCAAGGACAGATGAAGAGCTGAAGAGAATTGATGTAATTCACAGAGGTACAGAATGACATCTCAAATAACAAGCTTTCTAAGAATAATCTTCTAATTGACCAAAAAAGGAAACTACTTAATTTTTCACTTACTGATACAGTATGTGTTTCTTATTCTAACCTCAGCCATGTAAACTTTTAGAATTCTGACAAAAAGGGAAGATAGTATTTATCTCAACTAGATAAATGGAAACAAGAAATAAAGCACAATTTCAGTCATTTTAACCTATATTCCTATCAGTTTTACCAATATATTTACCTATATTTCTAAAATAATTGTCTTACTTTTAAAAGTAGTGTTTTCACCTCTTGTACTGTCACTTTTGTCATTACTTTAATGTAATCATTAATCAGAGATACATGTATAGCCTAAATAGCTCATTAATGAGAACATATTAATCATAAATGGAAATCATATAATCTCAAAGAAATATTTATATTACTCAAATCATAGCATTGATTACATGTTTACTAAAACTGAGATAGTGTATTAAGTGACTCACAGAGATTATTTCATTCAATCATTACCATGTCTTTTGAAGATTATGTAATAGTTAACAGGCAAAAAACAGTATTTGAACAGGATTGTTTAATTTGAGAACTCAAATTACTAGCTATTACACTTCTATAAAAATAAGTTGTACAGAGTAAAAAAATCACTAACATTCTAAAGAAACAAAATGATAGAAAAGAGGAGTATGTAAAATTTAAAATGACAAATATCTAAGTAGGGGATTTATGGTATACTACATTCTAAGTAATAGCATGGATGCAAATATATTAATTCAAACATATTTGAATAAAGTATGTATTATAAAGTTATAGTATGTCAGATCTTTGGCGTCAAAAGGAACATGAGAAATAAGGAAGGGTAGTTACAGCGGGGTATGTTGGCTCACGCCTTGTAATCCCAACACTTTGGGAGGCTGGGGCGGGTGGATCACTTGAGGTCAGGAGTTCGAGACAAGCTTGGACAACATGATGAAACCCTGTCTCTACTAAAAATACAAAAAATTAGGCAGGCATGATGGTGCACACCTAGAATTCCAGATACTTGGGAGGCTGAGGCATGAGAATCTGTTGAACCCAGGAGGCGATGCTGCAGTGAGCCAAGATCATGCTACTACACTCTAGCCTGGCGACAGAGCGAGACTCCATCTCAAAAAAAAAGGAAGGGTAGTTACAAGATTAGGTTTAATGATTTATTTGAATAGAATTAAAAATTCTTAGAGACAAAGTTGATAAAATTCACAATACCATAAAACATTATTATTTTGTTCAATTTAATTTTGATAAAAAGCAATATATAATTTAAAGAAATTTTGTTATTAGCAATTAAGGAAGATGTAATAACTTACCACGAACCCTGAAAATAATGAGTCTGTCATTGATATGGTTTCAGTAAAGATAAATATAATAATTCAACATAATTGAAAAGCCAAATACTTAGTGATTATATAATATAGTGCATAAATTTATTCATATTAAGTTAGTGTCATTTTAAAATCACATTGTAATATTTTGGTAAGTTTCCGTGTAATGTTAATACAATGTATGTGTCTCCTTAAGAATATATTAATTTATATTTTTAAAGTTATTTTAAATTACATTGAGTAATTTAAAACTCAATGTAAATTGAGTAATTACATTGTAATTTAGTAAATTGAGTAAATTACAATGAGTAATTACATTGGTACTTTTAAATTACATTGAGTAAAACTTCAGTGTCAGATACATAAGAATTGAATTTTATTAAAGTAAAAATAATTACATGTTAATTTAGTGACCCTAATATATTTATTCACAAACTACAAAATATTAAGTGATGTTTTTAATTTTGAAAAAGTGCTATTTTCTTCATTTCCTGTAATAATTTTATCAGTTCGCAATTACTATCATTATTTTCTATGTATTTTGAATATATTTATGATCCTTATGCAAATATGCAATATTCAGTTGATTATTTTTTAACTAACATAAATGTAACCTATGTTTCATAAACTCTATGTCAAAACATGCGTTGGTGTTTTTCTCATTATAATGCAAAACTATATAAAAACATTATGATCAGAATTTTCTTAGGTATAATATAGTCTCTACTATTCCTAATAGAGATAATTTTATAAGTTTTTATATATCATTATGTATAATTATGACTAACTTTGAGAGGATTAGGAAAGAATTCATATTTTAAGATAAGAAACATTCAGAACTTTTTACCCATACTTAATAATAAAATATCTTTAGAAATTTTAGAAACTATAGTTTTACTTTGATTTTTCTGTTGAAAATGCCTATTACTGATTTGTCTGACACAAAGAAAAAATATGAGGATAAAAAAACACTTATTTACAAATCTTAAAATGTATTTTTTAATTGACAGGAAGAATTGTATATATTTATTATGTATAATATAGTTTTGAGAAATAAATACATTGTGGAGTAGCTAACTCAAACTAATTAATATATGCATTACCTCACATACTCAACATTTTTTGTGGTAAGAAAACTTAAAACCTACTCTCTTGGATATCTTCAAGAATGCAACATCTTGCCATGAATTATACTCACTATGTTGTACAATAGATCTCTTAAACTTAGTCTTCCTAACTGAAGTCATTTGTCCTTTGAGTAGCTTATCTCCAACCTCCTCCACCCTTCCGGCCCTAGTAATCACCATCTACTCTCTGCTCCTATATGTTCAATGTTTTTAGATTCGACCTATAAATGAGATCATGTGATATTTGTCTTTCTGTGCCTCGCTTATTTCACTTACCAGAATGTCCTCTAGGTCTATCTATGCTGTCACAAACGGCAGGATTTTCTTTTTCTTATTTTTTCTGGTTGGATAGTATTCGTGTGTCTGTGCGTGTGTGTGTGCATGCATGCACACGTGTGCATTTATCACATTAACACACTTTATCCGTTCATTGATGAACACTTAGGTTGATTCCATATCTTGGCTATTGTGAATAATATTGCAATAGACATAGGAGGGCAGATATCTCTTTGACGTGCTGATTTCATATTCTTCAGATACATACTCAGTAGTACTAGTGCTGAATTACATGGTAGTATTTTTTTGAGGTACCTCCATATTGTTTTCCATAATGGCTATACTAATTTACATTCTAACAGTTACAAGAGTTGCCTTTTCTCCATGTCCTCACCAATACTTATTATCTATCCTCTTTATGATAATGGCTTTATGATAATAGCCATTCTAAGACATATGAGGTGATATCTCATTCTGGTTTTGACTTGAATTATCCTGATTTTTACTGATGTTGAGCATTAGTTCATATATCTGTTGGCTCTTTGTATGTCTTCTTTTGGGAAATGTCTACTCATGTCCTTTCACCATTATTTATATTGTTTTCTTGCTATTAAGTTCCTCACATTTTTGGAAATTATTTTTTTGTATGATGTATTGTTTTCAAATATTTTCTTATATTTCTTAGGTTGTCTCTTTACTCTGTTTTTTGTTTGTTTGTTTCCTTTGTTCTGTAGAAGATTTTTAGTTTGATGTAATCTCATTTGTCTATTTTCGTTTTTGTTACTTGTGATTTTAGGGTCATATCCAAAAAAAAATAATTGCCTAGGCCAATGTCATGGAGCATTTTACTGAGTAGCTTTATAGTATAAGGTCTCACCTTTAAGTCTTTAATTCATTTTGAGTTACTTTTTGTATATGATATTAGATGAGTTTAATTGCAGATTTCTGCATGTGGATGTGCAGTTTTCTCAGTACCATTTATTGCAAAAATTATTCCTCACCCATTGTTTATTCTTGGCACCTCTGTCAAAAAACAAT
Source organism: Pongo pygmaeus (assembly GCF_028885625.2). Lineage (NCBI taxonomy): Eukaryota > Metazoa > Chordata > Mammalia > Primates > Hominidae > Pongo > Pongo pygmaeus. The sequence continues at coordinate 93,090,862 of NC_072384.2, forward strand.
TAAGCATAAATACATAAATTTTTTTCTGGACTCTTTATTCTGTTCCGTTGATCTAGGTTTCTGTTTTTATGCCAGTACCATGCTATTTTTATTACTATAGCTTTGTAATAGATTTTGAAGTCAGGTAGTGTGATGTTTCCAGTTTTATTCTTCGTAATCAAAATTACTTTCAGTATTCTACATCTTATGTGGTTCTAGACAAATTTTGAGATATTTTCCTGTTTCTGTGAAAAGTATCATTCGAATTTTGATACAGATTAGATTGAATCTGTAGATCACTTTCAGTAGTGTGTTCACTTTAACATGAATTCTTCCAACCCATGAACATAGGCTATCTTTCCATTTGTTTGTGTCGTCTTCAATTTCTTTCATCAATGTTTTAGAGTTTGTAGTATATATGTTTTTCACCTCCATAGTTAAATTAATTAAGTATTTTATTTTTTTAAACGATTGTAAGTGGAACTTTTTCTCTTGAAATTTTTTTCACAGAGTTGGTTCCTTTCTAGAAGTGCTACTTATTTTTGTAAGCTGGTTTTGCAATGTGCAACTTTACTATATTTCTTTATTATTTGTAAAAGTTTTCTAATGGAGTCTTCAGGGATTTTTATATATAAGATCATGTCATCTGCAAACAAAGATAATTTAACTTTTTGAGCACCTTTTATTTCTTCTTGCTTAATTGTTCTGCCTAGGACTACCAGCACTTCATTAAAGAGAAGTGAAAAGAGTAGACATGATTGTCTTGCTCCTGATTCTAGAGGAAAAGATTTCAGCTATTTTGAGTATAATATTAGCAGTAAAATTTTATATATGGCTTTTATTTTATCAAAGTACATTCCTTCTATATTTAAATTTTAAGAGGTTTATCAAAAAAGCATGTTGAACTTTGGCAAATACTTTTTTCTGTGATATTTTGAGGTGAGTATGTATTTTTATCCTTCATTTTGTTAATGTAGTGTATCACATTTATTGATTTTTGAATACTGAACTATCTTTGCATCCCAAAGATAAATCTTACTTGATCTTGGTGAATAATTCTTTTAATATAATGTTGCTAACAGTTTGTTGAGGATTTTTGCACCTTTAATACCATCAGGCATATTGGCTCACGTAATAAAATGGGATTCATGTTATTATTGATTCAATTATTTACAGTGTTGTCCAGATTTTCTATTTCTTTATAGTTCAGTCTTGGTAGGTTTTGTCTGTCTAGGAATTCATCTGTTTATTCTATGTTATCCAATTTACTGGCATATATTGCTCATAGTAATCTGTTTAATCCTTTCTATCTTTCTGGTTTCAGCTATAATGTCTCCTCTCTCATTTCTGATTTTACAGTATTTGAGTCTTCTTTCTTTTTTCCTTAGTCTAGCAAAATATTTGTTATTTTTTCTTTTCAAAAACCAACTATTAGTTTCACTAGTCTTTTCTATTGTTTTTCTGGTCTTTGTTTTATTTATTTCTGATTTGATGTTTGTTTCTTTTTACATCTACTGTATTTGGGCTCAGTTTATTCACTTCTTTTTAGTTCCTTGAAGTGTAATCATAGGTTATTTATTTGAATTTTTTCTCTATTTTTGATACAGGAATTTATTGTTATAAACATTTCTTTTAAAACTGCTTTATCTATATTCTATAAGTTTCTGTATCTTGCATTTTCTTTTAATTTGTCTCCACATAGTTTTAAATTTCCCTTTTAATTTCTTCTGACCATTGGTTGTACAGAAGCAAGTTTTTAATTTCTAGATATTTTTGAATTTTCAGACAGTCCTCTAGTTATTCATTACCAGATACATACCATTGTTGTCACAAAAGAAAATTGCTCTAATCTCAATCTTCTGAGATTTACTGACTTGTTCTTTTGCCTAATTTTTTCAAATATTATAACTGTTTTGTATTTTCTTTTTTCTTTCATCCTCTCTTGCTGTCTGCCTTTGTGATCAGATGATTTTCTTTAGTGGTGTGCTTTAATTGCTTACTATTTTTCTTCTGTGTACTACTATAGCTCTTTGCTTAATGGTTACCATGAGACTGACATAAACATTAGAGTTATAACAGGCTTTATAAAGTTGACTTCAATTTAACTTTGCATTAAAAAAAACTCTACACATTTTTCCTATTTCCTCCACCCTTTTTATTTTTGATGTAACAACTTACATCTTCTTATATCGTATATGTCCTTTTTTTTTTTTTTGAGATGGAGTCTCGCTATGTCATCAGGCTGGAGTTCAGTGGCACCATCTCGGCTCACTGCAACTTCTGACTCCTTAGTTCAAGCTATTCTCCTGACTCAGCCTCCTGAGTAGCTGAAATTACAGGCCACTATGCCCTGATAATTTTTGTATTTTTAGTAGAGACGGGGTTTCACCATGTTGGCCAGGATGGTTTCGCTCTCCTGACTTTGTGATCCACCCGCCTCGGCCTCCCAAAGCGCTAGTATTACAGGTGTGAGCCACAGCACCTGGCCTATATTATGTGTATCTTAATACATTATTGTAGTTATTATTATTAACAATAAGAGTGTGTAAGGGCCAACCAGACACTGGGATTGACCTGGCACCTGGTTCCACTAGGATGGGTCTGGAATGCCCATGGGGCTGACCTGGTGCTGGTCACCTGGTGCTGGAAGCCATTGGGCTGGGCCTGGATGCTGAGTGTATAAGGAATGGCATAGAGTCTGGGTATGGAGAAGTGGTCCTAGAACCTGAGTACATAAAGATCAGCTTGACACCAGGGTCTTAGAATGGGCATGTACTCAGGGTCTACTAGAGTAGACCTGAACCTTGGGTCTATGGGAACCTGGGGCCATAGGGACCAGCCTGGAGTGGGGGGCCATCTTGAGATTGGGGCAGGTGTAAAGCTTAGGCCTGTGGGGTCCAGTTTAGAGCCTAGGATTGTGGGTAATGGCATGGTGTCTACAGCCATGTACCACATACATACAGCCATGGGGGCTGACTTGATGCCTGGGGCCATGAGAATGGGCCTGAAGCATGGGTCTATCAGGGCCTTCTTGGAGGCTGGGCATGCAGGTGCTGGCCTAGAGGCTTGGTCCGGGAGGAGTGGCTTGGGTCCTATGGCCATAGGGGCTGTCCCATAACTTATTTCCACGGGGACTACCCTAGAACTGGGGTCTGCTAGAATGGGCCTGGACCATGGATCTGCTGGAGTATAAGGCTGCAGGAGCCAGCCTGGAGAGTGGGGCTGCAGATAGTTGCCAGGCACTGAGCAGGCCTAGGGCCTGTGTTCACAGGTAAAGGCTTGTTGTGTTAGGGTAAGGGTGTCAGATTAAAGCTGGGGCAAGCCTGAAGCCTGGGGTTGTGTGGCTAACCTGATTCTGGGGTGGTCTGGAATCTGGGACTGGCCTCAAACCTGGGGATAAGGGGCCTTCCTGGAGGCTGAATCTATGGGTATTATCCATATGACTAGGACTGCTAGCAAAGTGCTGAATTTGGCCTGAAGCCTGAGGTCTTGGCAGCTAGTCCAGTATTGGCAAAATAATTATTATTGAAATGCAACTTAGACTGTATTCTGTGAAAATACATCCATTGTTAAAATATATTATATTTATGGAAGAACTTTTAAATGTATAATAAGCAATCCTCATCCTTGTGTTTTTACCACTAAAAAGTGGAACTTTAAATAGATGCTAGAAAATATCCAAGAAACATATATAAAATATAATAAGCATGTAAAATTACAGACATATTGAAATGTTTACATTTAATAATTCCAATTTTTATGACCCTGGCAATCAAGTAGAAAATGTGATTATGACTACCAAGAGTTTATAAAATGAACAAGCACAAACAAACGAGAACCTAGAAACTCTTTTAATGTAAAGGTCAGCAGGACAATTTTAGTGAAATCAAAAGTAAACACAACTTTACTTACACAAGAATTTTTTAATTTCTAGGAGAAATAACTTAGAGATATCTCACAGACACATTTCTTAGGCTCAAACAGAAGATAGTGCAAACTATAGGAAAATTAAGAGATCTAAAGTTCAAACAATGTTTCATTTGCTCACTCCTCTATTAGCATTCTGACTCATGAAAAATTTAGTAACCAGAAGTAGTGAGTCATTCTATTACTGTAGGAGTGGATGCTATCCTATTCTCTATTAGTTGTGTACATCAAAACTCAAAAACTAATTAAAATTTGTTTGAAGTATACAATGCAGCATTCCAAGTGAAGATAAATATAACTTGACACTAATTATTATAATAATTGGTGTTAGAGACAATTATCACATGAAAATATGGCATTAAGTATTGTTAAATAAATCTTTAATTAATTGGAGTTAACAATCTGATTAATTTTTTTTTTTCTTTTATTATTATTATTATTATTATTATTATACTTTAGGTTTTATGGTACATGTGCGCAATGTGCAGGTAAGTTACATATGTATACCGCAATCTGATTAATTTTATTTGATTTTACTCAAGGAGTTTCTACAGTTTGAAAGCAAAGAAATAGAAAGCAAAGATTTCAGAATTATTTAGGGGGCAGTAAGTCATGTATACGATTTATTCTAAAATTCGATCGCTATTATTTTCAACACAGCTATCTTGCTTCTGCATTTCTCAGTCTGTAATATGTTTATTGTAGTTTTATGTTTTCAATCATCTCACTCTTATGGCAAGTTTCTAAGTGTCTTTCCTTTACAATCCAGTCTCATCCTTGTGATTTGAGTCATAAATTATACCTACATTTTCACGTGACCCTTTTTAAACTTGAAAGCTAGAAGTCAGCTTTAGTTTTTATTTGTCTCTGAGTCTCCAAACTCCACTGTTAACAAAATCTCAGTCCATCTATGCATTGCCTCTAAAACCAAAAGCTTTCCTTTTATTTCTGTTCTCCTACAGTCCTATTAACTCTTGCTTAAACACCTAAAATGGCATGCCATGTAGCATGCTTGCTTTTAGTTTCCATCATTGTATGCAGCAAAGGTGATCAATTTTCGTTTGATCAGTTCTGTTAATATTATTATCTACTAACCAAGCTCCGGTTTCCAGATCTTCCTTTATACAATCATTGGTATAAATTTAGCATTCCCTGCAATCTCATAAAAACTCACTTTTCCAAATGTTTTCTTCTTATATCCTGCACAAATAGTCTGTATTTCAAATACTCATAATTTCTTGAATTTACCTTGAACTTTTCTATAACCATGCCCAAGCTGTTTTCTCCACATGAAGTTGTCATTGGGATTCCATAGCTTGTAGTTATAGATTAAATATTAACTCAGTCATGATGTCTTTCAAAATCTTATATCAGAATCAAGCTCTCTTACCATACAATGGTTACTTATTTGTACCACATACATAAAGTATTTATAAGATATCTGCTTCTCCATTCTATCATGAATAACTTGAAGACAAAAGGTCTTTTGCTCATTGTTCTTTGAACTGCTATTTTTTTCTGGTTTGGTAAAGTGCGCCTGAAATGTATTAAATAAATCAGCATTGGATGAGTTAACATTAACATTAATTAGCACCAGTAATTCAGTACTGATGTCACCAACTCAAAATAGATGATAAATAATTTCTATTAACTTTTATCAAAGTTTATTTTTCATAAACTATTACTAAGCTATTAATTATAATGATTTATAGAGTTAATATTTTCAAAGTCTTCTATTTCTCTTTTTCTAAAAATTATTAGTTGTTTTCTTATAAGAAAATACTAAACATGGATTGTAAAAAAATAGAAAATACATATTGGTAAAAAAAAAAAAAAAGACCTAATTTCTATTATTTTACCATTACTAATTAATTACAATTTGTACTTTTGCACTTTTAAAAAGACTCTCTAGGCCTTTCATTGTATATGTACACATGTATTAAAAAAATAGTTTAGCCTATATTTTAATCTCATATTTTAATCTATTTTAGTGGCTACTTTGTATTCCCTAAAAAAGTTATTAAAATTTTTAAAACTAAGTTTCTCCATTTGGGCATTAAACTGATTTGCATTTTTAAAAATCTTATTATAAATTCGGTAGCTATGGATATTAAAGTACACATTGAGAAAGTTTTGAAAATAAAAGTGCATATTCACTTAAATAAAATAATAATGAATAGCATTACAAACTTATTCTTGAAGTCAATTACAGTTTTTTTAATGGTGACTTCCTAGAATTTGAATTACTGTATCAGATTATAAATATTTTTAAATTCATCAAATACCCTCAACATCTTTAGATGATCAAATTGATTGATTCTTTATTTTATATATGTATATATTTGTCTATAAAGCCAACATAAATTTTCAATCAGATTAGAATGACTCATTTTTAAAGAATATTGGTTGATTTACCTTATAACTTGTTCATTTTTTTATATAAGAAAATGAGCCAGGAAGTCATCTGCCTTCTTACAAACAAGAATAGAAAATAAAATGTCAATTTCATGAATATGAGTACTAAGCTGTTGCCTAAAGGACAATTGAATTATTATCAGTAATTATTTTTAGATAGTGTGAAATTCATAGATTATCCTTCGACCTAATGAACTTAAAATTTTAACCTGAACAAATTAAGTTTAGTTAGTGATAGGAATATCTTTGGGGATGCATTCAAATTGGATATAAACATATCAATTTTAATTTCTCATCACATTAGCACTGACTAAACTCTAAAATTTACTCATATCTTGTTGTAATGGACAGTAAAACCAAACTTGGCATCCTAGGCTATAGCTTTACTTAATCAGAGAATTCAAACATGACTCTCTGACTTGATTAAACATAGTTGACACAATTATATTAAGTACACATATCACTTCTGGGACATATTACAGTAAATCTTTTATTAATCTTCCTATGTCAACATAGTACCACATTATCTGCTATAAATTCAGTAACATAAAGATTAATTTGTTATTTATTCTATATATTTTCCATGAAGCATTTAGAAAATACTACATTTTCTCTATGTGTCTCTCTTTAAACTTTCTGGCATAACCTATAAATCTATTTAGAGAAGCTTTCTCTTATCCTCAGCATATATTTCACAATACAATACACTTAATTATCTTTCTACCAAAATTTAGAATAAGCGTAATCAAATGAACTTACAGATCATCTGTTCATTAATCAGCTACTTGAATATTGTATATAATATTAAGATTTTAAATTGAACCAAAGTTTTCTTGTAATATAGGAAAGAATAAAAATATGCATTATAAATTTGATTCATACAATCTGAAACTGCAATACACTAAAAGAAAACCTGGAGGGATAGCTCTATGACATCGGTCTGGGCAAAAATGAAATGTTTAAAATGACCTCAAAAGCACAGGCAACAAAAGCAAAAATAGATAAATTGGATTATTCAAACTAAAATGCGGTGCACAGCAAAGGAAATAATCAGCAGAATGAAGAGACAACTGTACGAATCTGTTACTTTAAAAATAATTTTGATAAATTTTGATAGATAATATATTTGAGATGACTTAATTATAAAAATCAAATATTATTTGGTATTCAAAATGTTGAGACATATACCTGTAATATTAATCTTCTGATCATTGGAAGTTCATCCTCTTTGGAATACGAGTTCTAAATTTTAAATAAGGAACAAAACCAGCTAGAATAATAGTGACCTTAGCTTACATTCCAGATTGTTATATTTTGCCCATGGTTTTGTTCTCTAATACATGAAATTTATTCATCCATTCATTCATTTATTGCATTGTATTGACAGACTAATATGACCCTGGCTTTTTTCAAGTACTGGGGTTACAACCATGGACTAAACAAAAAGACAATCTTTGCTACCATGGAATTATTTTGCACAGTGATAATATGATAAATCATAGTAAGAAAGAATAAATAAATAAAACTCAATTACACTGTGAGCCACACAAGAAAAGCAAAAATCAAGCTGGACCTCAATTAGTTGAAGGTTTTCTGCTAATAAATGGCAGAAACATTAATGACAAGAATAATAAGAAATTTTGTTTAGATCATTTGCCTATTTTTCTCACACTTTCCGGATATCACTCTAAGTAAGAAGGCGGCTGATCTCTGCAGATTCCATCTGAGATCAGCAAAAAGAATGCATTGGTTGGACATTGGCAGGTGGAGAAGTGGATGAAAGGAAAATCAAGAGTATTAATTCTGTCTTTCATCTCTCTGGCATCTACAGCGGTGACTCTATCTTCTATGTTTCTGGATTCCAATGGAAAACATTTTCCTACTCAGTTCCAACCTCTTATTTGGATATAGTCCTAGGCCTAAAAGGTCCAGGTTTCTTTGGTTAGGTTCCATCTCCTACTCCCATTGACTCTTCAGCCCTTTAATTGGCAGCTGTCTCCTTGTTGCTGATATAGGGGCATCCTAACCATTCTCTATGTGTCTTGCCACCTCTTTCATCCCGCCTTACCAATTTATTTTACTGATACTCTTATTTTAAAATATCTAGGGTAGTTTACGTTTTCTCCGTTTAGATTTATATTAGTTAAAAGATCGATCTCTACGAAAACCTAGAGAGTAAAAGTGATTATTAACTTTGCCCAAAATTATCATAAGAAGTTAATAATTGTTAATAGTTATATACTTTTAAGACTTTCAGAAGTCTAATTGTCTCATAGTATGCATAAATATATTTCCACTAATTTTCACAAGAAAACTGATGCCAAAATCTATCTATAGAAAGCAAATCTTAAGCAATGCTTGTGTTAGAGAATCAATATCTTGCTTTACTTTGTTTCGAAAGTATAAGAACAATTTTTAATTTCTTTTGAAATGTATTTGATTATACATTTTTTGAAAAGTAAAAAGTACTGGGCTTGACACCGCAGCATACTACCTGCATTAAAACCATCTTTTGTAAATGAGTTAGTAAAATTGTCATCAAATGTGATCATATGGTAAAATCCCAAACATCCCCCCCAGAGACACAATTTTATAATTTTAAAAGTATAATGAAAAACTTAACATAAAGCATGAAAACATTATACATTGAAAGATTCAAATTATAATTATGTAGGTTTTCTATGGTACAAATCCTGTCTGGATCCTGGTAGTTTTTATGTATATACTTTCAGCATCTGGAATATCATTTTCTCTGTTACAAAAAGCACAAAGGAATACATAAGTGGGGTAGTAGACAAGTAACTACAAAATAAATGGAATTATAGGTATTCTATTATAATAAAACACTGGTATGAATACTCTTTATTTTGTTTAGTTTTCCCAGCTACTTTTTCCTTTTTAGAACTAAACTGATTTTCTATTTTAACATTGATTTTAATCGTATATTTTTAGTAATTATCTGAAATTTGAAATATCAAATAATGAGAATATTGAAATATGAAAATAAATGTTATATTCAACAAAGTATGATGAGAAATAAAATGAATTCATCTGGATAAATAATATTTTTAATTAAGTGATGAATCACTTATGTTTTAAAGAAAGTTATAGCATTCAAACTTTGGTGGGAATTTGATTGGAAGGAATGTAGAATGAAGAGTATTTTGGCAATATCTAGAAAATTACAGTTACTTTTTTGCTTTAGTAAACTCACTTCTAAAAATCAATTCCAAAAATATCTTGTTAAAATATCATCAGCTATTTAATTGCAGTGCTATTAGTAATAACAGAAGAAGGAAAGCAAATGTTCCCCAAAAAAGACAATGCTACATTCCCATGAACAAGTACTATGGTGCTGTAAAAATAAATGAAAAATATTTCTATATATTACTGTGGCAGTGATGATATGGTTAGACTTTTTGTCTCTACTCAAATCTCATCTTGAATTGTCATCCCCGTAATCCCCACACATCAAGGGAGAGTCCAGGTGGAAATAATTGAATCATGGGGACGGTTTCCCTCATGCTGTTCTCGTGATAGTGAATGGGCTCTCAAGAGATCTGATGGTGTTATAAGGGGCTCTTACCCCTTTGCTGGGCACTTCTCCTTCCTGCCACCTTGTGAAGGAGGTGCCTTGCTTCCCCTTCGCCTTCCACCATGATTGTAAGTTTCCTGAGGACTTTACAACCATGTGGAACTGTGAGTCAATTAAACCTCTTTCTTTTATAAATTACCCAGTCTCAGGGAGTTCTTTACTGCAGTATAAAAATAGACTAATAGAAGTGATATTTAATTCTGATTTTGATCACCCCCAGAGATCTGTCTGGGGGACTTTTAATTGTTACAACTAGTGAGTCCTACTGACATCTAGATTACAGAAGGCGGGAATATTGTTAATCTTCCTATAATATACCGAACAGCCCCCTAACAAAACAGAGTTATCCAGTTCAGAATGTCAAATTTGAGGAACCCTTTACTAGGGTAATGAAGGATTTCAGGACATCCACCTTAAACTATGCTGCTTGGGCATATTTATCTTGTCTAACCATATCATCACTGTCACAGTAATATGTAGAAATATTTTTCATTACTACAAGTACCATAGTACTTGTTCGTTGGAATGTACCATTGTCTTTTGTTGGTGAACATTTGCTTTCCTTCTTCTGTTATTACTAATAGCACTGCAATTAAATAGCTGATGATATTTTAACATTAGGTACCAGAAGGGCACTCTGATCTTCTCTTTTCATCCTAAAAGCAAATCATGAAATTCCAACGTAAAAAACATCCTCCCTATAAAAGAAAAAAAGAAATGTTCTTATCACCAGAGATGAGTCAAGGTGGAAAGAAATCTGTACAAACTTTGTCAAACTAACCCTTATCTTCCTAGTTATGTTTCTACAATTGCCATTTTGTTCAATTTGGTATATAAGCAGTTAGTCTTAGCCACTTCTTGGGTTTACATATTCCTGTGAAGACTCCCATGTACATATAACATTTTATTAAATAAAATCTGTATGTTTTTCTCCTGTTAATCTGTCTTATGTTAGTTTAAGTCTTAGACCAACCAAAAAACTTACGAAGTTAGAGGAATAATTTTTCTCCTCTACCTACATTTTCAACAATAGGTTAAAACTTTTAAAGTAAAAACATCAAGGTGGAGAATATTGTGCATAGTATCCTATGCACAATATATTCACATATACACAATATTAACTTTTTAAAATGAAAGATAATTGATGCGTTTTAAAAATTATAAAGCTTGGATTGGAGGGATAAATAGAAGGAAATACAGATAAACGCTAAAATCTCCTGAATAGTCTATTTGGTTTAAGTTAAAAACAAAAACTCATAAAATTAAAATAAAAATTCAAAATCAAATGGTTTTATAATATGGTTAATATTGCTTATCATAAATAATTTAATTACAAATAATGTGGATAGATTGGGAGAAAGTGGAGAAACCACTGGGTACCACAATCAAGGAGATGGCATCATTTTGTGCTCTTACTGCCTTTATAAAGATTGAATCCAAACGAAGGAGTTAAAAAGACAAAGACTAATGCTACAATGGAGAATGAGGATACTTGAAAGAGCTAAGATTTAGAGAATTAAGGAGGAAATAGCATAAAGAAAGCTGGTAATTTTGGAAAGAAATAAAAGGAAGCATACTTCTTTTTGGTGTTACAGACACAAAATGAATGAAGATGCAGGGGTATTTTTGAGGTGGAGAGCCTGAGATTGAGTAATTATCCTTGTCAAACAAATCTGATTTTTAAAGATAATTTATTGAATGTGAGAATGCTGGGCTTACATTGTGAATTTAAGGAATGTACAATGTATGGAAACTGTGGATTCAGAAATATTTTCAAAGTTATTTAGAGCAAGAAGTAAAAAAGAAATCCCATGTTGTGAATAATTGTTGAATAAACCATAAGGAAATCTGAACAGTTTAACTATATGTATCTCTGCCAGTCAATTTAGAACATCTTCTTGAACTGCATAAAGGAAAAAAAAAAGTAAGAAGACATTACATTGCCTTATTTTCTGCAGTATTCCTTCTAATTATATTTTGAAGTATCAACCCCCTTTCTTTAGATACATTTTCTTTTAAAAAATTAATCATTTTTAATTGGCAGATATTTTATGCATTTACCAAAACATGACGTTTGAAGTATATATATACATTGCAGAATGACTAATCTAGCTAATTAGCATATGCATTACATAGTTAACATTTTTGTAGTGAGAGATTTTACATCCACTATCACAGCAGTTTTAGGAATATAATATATTGTTATAGTCACCATATTGTACAGTAGATCTCTAGAATGCATTTCTCCTTAAAAATATATATATATTTTCAATATATAATACAGTTTATCCAATACATATTTACATGGAAGAAAAACCCATGATTATATATGCATATTAAATATGTACTACAATTTATAGCATTTATTATGTAATTGTTTCTATTACATATCTATTACAATTCCATAAAAATCATGAAATAATATATACTTACAAGTGAAAAAAATGAATATGTATTGTAGCATTTAGACAGGTATTTCTCATAAATAGCAGAGTTACGATAATTCAAAAAGGTCCTCTCCCCCTTTTTTCTAAGGTACAACTTAACAGAAATAATTAAATACTTGAACTTTTTCCAGAAAGTTGTTTTACCGAAGATAAATGTTGAATTCAAACTTAAGAAGCATTTTTTTTATTATTATTGTTCTTGTTCATAATAGTCTGATGATGATTCTTGCAGAAAAATGCAGAATTTAAAGTTGTAATTTAGCCACTAAATCACTAGATGGTATACAGTTCCTTTAAGGAAATATGCATCAGGAAATATGTGTAACAATGACTTTGTTTTCCAGTAGTTTTGTCAACTCTATTTATTTAATTATATTCATTTTTGCCAAAATTTATATGTTACTACTACAGAATACTTTTTTATAAAGACTCTAAAAACTTCTTTCTAATGATATATAATAAAACAATGATTATCCAGATATTTAAAGATTAAAAATATATTAATTTTTCAATGTATAGTCTATTACCAGGTCTTTCTTGGTATGTAATGAATAACAATTATAACTTTAAAGATATTTGTAAAAGTATAAAGTTTATATTTACCAGTTCTTCAAATACCACAGAATATTAGTAGATTAATAGTAAAAACTGATGTTTAACCTAGTAATATTATACTTTCAGTAATAGGCAATCTCTATGGTAAATACTTTCAAATTATATTAAAAGTCCTAGGCTATTCAAAACTTATTTACTAAACTGCATTCATTAATATTTTAAGCCTAATAAGATACTAGAGAAACTGGACAATCAGTAATGTCTGGGACAATTGGAAATCAAAAAGACACTTAATTGCTTAACTGGTCATTGTTAAATTTTTGAAATATATTTCAAATTATAAACAATAAATTATCTCGACTACATTTTTAAGCAAGTTTCAAAAATTGTTTTGTAGATAGATGTAGATCATGCTATTCTTCTTTAATACCTACAGTCCAGATGTCTGTCATTTTCATAGATTTCTTTAAATTTGTAGAAAATGCCTTCCACATGCAGAAAACAAATGATTTATGGTTTAATATAGACAGAAAACATGTTACAATTTAAATGTCTAATATTGACTTGGAAGTAAATTAATTTTAAAACACAACCTGAAGTTGGTTTTAAGCATTAAAATAGATATTGTTTTTATTTGTTTCTTATTAATTAACAAAATCATATGGACTTCTGATTGCAGCCAAGATAGAGTGGCCTGATTTCTGTCTGTTCCTCAACATTATAACTAAAAAAAGGATAAATGCCTTGGGCATAACACAACAAGGAAGAATAGAATGACTCTAATGAGTAGAAAAGAAATATTAGGCAATCTTGGGGCCTTGTAATTTGAAGAATGACACCAGATTGAGTGCCCTTGATTTACTATGACTTCCATATATACTTAACAGGAGTCCTGTAAAAGTTTATAATCTAGGTCTTCCAAAGGTATATACATAAAGAGATGCAAGAAAAAACCTGTTTCTATTAGCCAAAGGGCTGAGAAAAGTGTATCCTAACACCAAGACTTTTTGGCAGCATGCATTCTACTTCAGCCAAATAACTTCCTCCCACTCTGTTGTTTAAATGAGACTAAATAAAGGAGAGATCTTTTTGCACAAACCAATGGCAAAGGAAAGCATATGTACTTACTCCTATTCCCTCATTATGTGGTACTGGTAGGACCACACAGAGAGCTACTCTGCTATTTTCTGCCTATCTGGCAGGGGCAGAAAGCACTCTAATCCCTTTGTTAAGCCAGCATCAGTAGAGCTGGAAACACAGCTGATCTTCCAATTCTTGCCTATCAGAAGCAGGCAGTTCCTTTCTTCCCTCATCAGGATAGTGTCAGTGGGATCCAGTGAAAAGTTGAGCCTCTTCCCCCTCCTATTAGAAACAAGATTTAATAACCCAGGATGATGTAGAAGTAGGCGCCACTCTACTTCACCGCTTCCCTCCTTGTGCCAGGGGGCCAACTGAGATGCTGAACTTCCACCTTCATTTGGGATCAGCGAGAAACAAAGTAGTGGAAGGTGGGGATTTTTGGAACTGCAATTAATTTTTTTCCTTCCCCTCATGTGAGAGGAGCTCAGTAGGACCCAGTGAAGAGCTGAGCTACTATGAATACCTCATAGCAATAAAGCAATGTGAGTTTTTCCTCTGCTTAACCCTCCCTAGAGCATGCAGAACATAGAAGGGAGATGATCTTATACCCTTCACATGGAAGAAACAAGGCTGTGTGTGCACTGTTTTTATTGTTTTGAAGTTAACAGAAGGATGGAGAGAAGTAAATGTTCACCCTACCTATTGCAAAAGGCAGTATCATTTGGAACTTTACTTTTGCTGGGAAAGTATCAGTGGGCTCCAGGGGAAGCTGAACCTGTGTACAGATTCAGACATCCCACCACACCTCAAAAGGAGAACTGCCAGCTAAAAAGATTAAATAGAGTCCAGAGTCTTATCTAATATTCAAATTGCCCAGGACACAATCATAAATTACTTATTATAAGAGAAATAGAGAAGTCACAACAGCAATAAGAAAAAAATAATAAATTGACAACAGCTATGTTGAATCAGGTTGAAATAAGCTAACAAGGATTTTTCATCTACCATCATAAAAATGCTTTACCAAGTAGTAATAAATTCTCTTGAAACAAATTTTAAAAATAAAAGAAAGTCTCAACAAAATAATATGTTATAAAAAAGACTCATGTGGAAAATAGAGAACTAAAAAATACAATAACTAAAATGAAAAAAAAACTCACTATATGGGTTTAATAATTGAGTAAAAATTACAGAGAGTAAAATCAGCAAACTTGAGAGATCAATGTAATTTATCCTGTCTGAACAACATGGAGATAATATGCGAAAACACATCTTTATTCAATTTCTGAAACTTCCTAAAGATGGAAAAAGAAAACACCTTGAAGATAATCTCAGGGAAATTAGACATTATTTACAAGAAAAAAAAAAAAAAAAAAACAGTAGAAATGGCTTTAGCTTTTTCACCTGAAATGATGGAGGCCAGAAAGAATGGACCCAATGTTGTTTAGAAACGAAGAATAACTAAAAGCATATTCACGCATATTCACAAAAAGGAAAACTAAGAAAAATCATCACTAGAAAGCTTACCCTCAATAAATGACTAAAAGAATGTCTTCAAAAATAACAAAAATAATAAAATAAAAAAATTGAAAGCATTTGGTAAAAGGAAATCAGATATACTAGTAATGTGGGGAAATATACACATTATATATGTGTAGATATACTGTGTATTCTCTTGTTTATATCTTTTCCTCAGATTTCTATCAAGATGTGTACTTTTAAGAAATAATATAGAAATATACATATACGCTGTTAAACAAGACATTATAAGGCAATAATTCACCAATTCTTAATATGTTCCACTTTTGAAATTTATTTTGCATCACTTTAAGCTGCTTTTCCTACATCATTGCCTAAGTGCACTTTAAATGTCAAGTACTTTGTTGGCAGTGGTGGGGGATGCTGGGCTGGGAGCTGAGGGGTCTTAGATGCTGGCATGGATCACTCACCAGTACCTTTAGATAAATAAATAAATAAAGGTTAAGTACTTTATATGTGAACTAGATGAATATTATGTTTCAATTCCTAAACAACCTGATGAACTGTTATTTTATTGTCATTTTATAAATGAGAAAACTGAAAATTGGATGAGTATACCAATTGCCAAAGATCTCATAATTAATACAGCTGGGTAGTTCTAAGTAAAACCTCCAATGTAAATGCAATGTCATGTTGCTTCATCTTATATTAGCAAATTTTATGAGAGTCAAAAATACTTTCAATAATAAAGTTTATTTAAAACTATTATAATAACTAATAAGATCTTATATACGTATTTTTTGGTTTTATTTTTTAAAAGCCTATGTGTTTGTTTCTCATATAAAAAAGCCAATGTTTTACTTTATTAATTTTGTTCTTTAATTTATTATATATATATTTTCTGAGACACAACATTTTAAAGTTTGATATTAGATTAAAGTGGTAGATTGTGCAAACACATCCATATTCTACTTATTCAAAGATTATACCTGAATATAGACCAGATGCATAAAAATAATAAGGATGAAGGAAAATAATTAGAATTAGCAATTATCAAGCAATTGCAAGTAAAATGCTGGGATACTGGAAACAGTTTTAGTCACGTAGAAATGAATACAATTACCATATATTCCAACTATTCCAGTTCTGGTTATGTACCCAAAATAATTGAAAGCAGAGTCTCAATAGCTACTTATATACTCATGTTCATAGCAGCATTATTCACAATAGCCAAAATGTGGAAACAATCCAAGTGTCCTTAAACAGATATGTGGATAAACAAAATATGGTATATAAATATATTGGAATATTATCCACTCATAGAAAAAATAAAGTTCTGACACACGCTATAGCATGGATGAACCTTAAAAATATCATGCCTAAATGAAATAAGCCATACAGAAATGACAGATATTGCATAATCCCAGTTATAGAAAATATTAGAATAGGTAAACTCATACAGACAGAAGGCAGATTGGAGGTTGCCACGGGCTGAATTGGGAAAATGTAGAGTTACTATTTAATGGATACAGTTTCAGTTTTGCAAGAAGAAAAAGTTTTGCAAGATGACAGATGATGGTGATGGTTGCATAGCAATATGAATGTAGTTTATGAATTGAACACTTAAAAATGGTTAAGATGGTTAAATTTGTTATGTGTATTTTACAATGAATTTTTCTAAAAAATGAGTGTAGAAAGACAATCAACTTACTGGAATTACAGAGTTTCTGGGTCAAGCAATTTTTTATGTGCAGTGAGGAGACAGGGTCTCGCTCTGTCACCCAGGCCAGCATACAGTGGTGTAACCATAACTTACTGTAACTTGACTTCCTGGACTCAAGCAATCCTCTCACTTCAGAATCCCAAAGTTTTGGGAAGACAGGCATGAGCCACCACACTCGGCTCAAGTAGTCTTCAACAGAGAGCAGGAACAAGAAGTAGGGTTGCAGCAATGCTTGTCAGCTTCATTATTTTTCCTTTAGTCTTCACAGAAGAACAGTTGACTGGTATGTAAACCAATTTTAAAAATTAAAGAAAGAGAGCACCTATGAAATAACCATCTCGGGGAAATAACAGCTTCTCAGGTATTTCTTATGTTTTATGTTTATGTTTTCAACATTTATGTTTCATGGTAAAGCCCTACTCATTCTCTAACTTGAAAGTCTTGTGGCCTGATAGCAGCTTCAGTCAACTCACTTTAAGTGAAAATGTGCTCTCCAGTAACCAGGTATCCCAGTCCGGTGAGAAATTTCACTCACAGAGGAATACTTGGTAAGCAGACATGTACAGAGCAGGTAAAGAAACTCATTTAAGCATCTTACTCCTCTGTTAAACATGGATGACTAGGACATGTGAATATTATCATCAGGATAAAAGGAGAATGCCAAGAAAAAAAGTAAACCATAAAATGACCCTGAGGGAATAATAGATTGTCAATTAAAATAATTTCCCCAGAATATAGAACTAAAAGGAAGAGAGAAATATCTAAACCTGTGAACTAAATGTAATCCCAGAAATAGAACAAAGAGGAGAGAAAACTATAGGGAAAGTAAATTTCAGAGTTGAAGAATAGCAATAGTCTTTAATCTGAGAAAGAACGCTCATATTTAATTAGAATGAACAAATAATTCCACAACTAGACACATGGTAGTCATATTCCAAAACATCAAAAATAGAGTTCGTAAGTAACACTTTTTTACCAAATGCTATCTTCAAAGGAAGGAGCGTCAATTTTGTATCAGATTTAAAAACGAATGGTAGAATACAATGAATCTGTGTTTTCAAATTCTGTGGGAATGAAAATATTGAACTCAGAATTCCAAACCCATCAGGTTAATTTCATATCACATATGATATTTTCATATCACATATTACATATCACATATCAATATGTCACCATTTAAGAGATGCAAGGGCTTAGATATTTTGACCATGTCCTCTTGGGTTCTGATAAAATTGTTTGTGGATGTACCCCACGAAGGGCTTGATATTAAATCAAGAAAGTCATGAAAAGCAAACTGGCAGATAAAAGAATGAATGTAATATAGTAAAGAACAATGAACCTTTACTGTAATGTAATAAAAAAATTACACAGATGACAATGGTGTAGCAGGCCATGAGAAAAACTAGTTCACATAGGAATAAGAAGTTAGAAGGCTTTTGGAGGATGCCTTAGGGAGCAAGCCAAAAGTACTTGCCATGACTGAGAAGCCGAGTATGCTGAAGAAACATTTTGTAATTAGAAAAAATCAAAGCCAATTACAAATTAGGAAAAATAAATGTGTAAGAAATACCAAGGTCATTTACTAACACACATGTATATGTATATCTCACAATTATGGTATATATTTTCTTAAATATATAGCATAATTTTTTATGTTTCCTTGAAGTCACTCTGCTGCTGCTACTAGGTAGTAAAACTGTCAAATCATTGGAATCAGAGGAAAATAAATGTGATATTCTTTTCTTTTTTTTGAGACGGAGTCTCACTCTCTCACCAAGGCTAGAATGCAGTGGTGCGATCTCGGCTCACTGCAACCTCTGCCTTCCAGTTTCAAGTGATTCTCCTGCCTCAGCCTCCTGAGTAGCTGGGATTACAGGCACCTGCCACAACGCCTGGCTAATTTTTTTATTTTTAGCAGAGACGGGGCTTCACCATGTTGGCCAGGCTGGTCTTGAACTCCTGACCTTGTGATCTGCCCACCTCGGCCTCCCAAAGTGCTGGGATTGTAGGCATGAGCCACCGCACCCGGCGAAATGTGATATTCTTACTACATTTTTCACTTCCAAAATTACAATAGTAATAATAACGGCATGATATATAGATTCTAAACTTTAATTTCAATAAATGGAAAACCAAGAAGATTTTATCACTTTATAAGTGATGTTAATCTTTACAATGTAAAAGGAATGTATAACTAACAGAAAGTGGAAACAACATAAAATGTGGAAGAGTGGTTGGAAAAAAGGTAAGAATGCTGACACACCCTGAGGCTGCCTGAACTTGTCTGAACAAGAATGCTTACAAGGAATTGATACTAAAACTAATGTCATAATATGTAAAACAGACTTGGAGTGAGGGAAAGGAATAAAGGAGGCATTATGTGTTAATTACCTGTCTTCCACAGCAGGGGACTAGTAAACATTGTCTAAAGTTAATATAGCTAAAGAAAATTGTGCGTATTATTTAGACTTATGAAAGTATTCCCCCCAAAAAATCTAGAAACAAACGCTATGCAAAGTTGTCTTTGAAGTGGATCTGCAAGTGTGGAGTAATCAGGTAGAATTTAAAAATAGGATAGATTCTTAATTCAACATACAACAAAATGGAAGATGACTTACAGGCTCTGCTAATTTTCTAAGACTGCCATAAGAAAGCCCACATTGAGTGGCTTAAAATAACGTGAATTTATTGTCTCATAGTGCTGGAGGCTAAAAGTCTAAAATTAAGATGCTGGTAGGATTTGTTCCTTCTGAGGGTTGCGAGGGAGAATCAGTTCAGTGCTGGTGGTTTTCCAGCAATCTTTGGCATTCCTTGGCTTAGATGCATCACTCAGTGCTCTGCCATCACATGGCATTCTCTCTGTGTCTTTTCAATTAGTCTTCTTCTGCCTATGTCTGCCTCTGTGTCCAAATTCCCCCTCTCTATAAGAATATCAGGCATATTGGATTCGGGTCCATCCCAATGATTTCACTGTAATCTGTAAAGACCTTCTTTGCAAATAAGATCACTTATGAAGTACTAGGGGGTAAGACTTCATATATCTTTTTCGGGGGACATACAATTTCAATCAATAAAACAGATGTCGAATTTTAAGCAAAGTATTTAACATAGTGATTTTTCTTATCCAATCTCCTAAATGTCTCTTTTTCACTCCTGAGATTTCACTCTTTTTCCTTATCCTATTATATTCAGATTCCCAAAGGGCCATGTTCTCCTTTGTTCTCCAAGAAATTGTAGCTTTGCACAGAAAGAAAAAGTTTTTTGGAAGAAGTGCTACCCACTTGTGTTTCCCCTCCCTTCAGTTATTATTGGCTCTCATCAACCATTGAAGACTCTGAGGAAAGTCTGATAAGAAGTTATAACTTAAATTCTAGTTCTGACCTGAGAACTACAGTTGATTTTTTTCCATCTGTTACTTGAAATCCAATGTTTTCTCCAGATAAGAATCTAAACCTGTATTTGGAAAAGATGTACCTTGCTGAGAATGCATTTGATTTTGCCTATTTAAAAAAAGTAAAAGTAACTCCTGTTCATTATTCTTACTAACTACAAATCTTTCTTTGTCATTCAGAATTTGTGGTGTTATGTTCATTTACATACTTGACTATGTAAAATATTTCTCGTGTTGAAAAGGAAAAAGAAAATTTAAGTCTGCCATACCATGAAATTTAAATCCAGCATGTTTTTTATATACACATGTATAGAAAGCATGAAAAAGGAATACCTTGCGAAAAGAACTACATCAGAAAGGAATCAGTCCAGTCCTGATCTAAAAGACAGAGCATGCCCAGAAAGAGGTTTTGGAGTGAGACAGGCAAGGGAAATATGGTCACAATGGTTGAAATCCAAAACATTTCCTCTTATGGTTAATTATGTGGAATATTATGTTAAAATGTGTCTTACTTCTAAGTGTTAGGGAAGAATTTAGTATTAAACTAAGCAAACTTTAAAGTGATATAACTTAATTTCAAGAAAAAATGGTATATCAGAAAGAAAACATAATTTTTAATTCACTAAGTGGTTAACAGTGAACATTTACATAGTTACAATGTTGAAAATACAGAATATAAAAATATTCAAATAATATTTGAATGTTTTTTAATTTGGTTAATTTAGCACTTTCAACTTCAGTTTTATTACTGCTCCTTTTCTCAATCATTGAGGACTTTCAGGAGAATCTAATATAAGGCTAGAAGTGGTTCCAAGTCTAGTTTGAATCGGACAGACCTGGAGTTGATTTCTTTCTTAGTTCTCCTTGGAAACTAAAAAATGTATCCATATGTCATGGTCTTTAAAGGAGAGGAAATCGGATGATAAAATCCCATCTCTCCTGAGTGTGTGGTGTAAGATGCTAAATTCAGAAATCTTTGGTGAAGGAAACAGCAAAGAAATGTAGAGTTGGCTGCCACTAAGAAGTAAGTATAGAGGAGGGTAAGGCAAGGTATGATATCTCTATTTAAAAAGGAAAAAGATCAAAGAGTTTAGCATGAGCATAGGTAAAGAGATCCAATATATTATTCAAGGAACTGTAATGTGGCAAAAGCTGACTGAGGAACAAGTATGGAGAAATGGCAGGAAATTAAGCTTGATAACTATATCTACAATGGGTTCTTCAAGCCTACTTGGTGTTTGTGCAGCGTACCAAGAATCATGGGGCATTCCTGAAGGATTTTCATTATGGGAAATTGTCAATCACACTTTCACCTTTGAGTGGGATTTTTGTGTGAATATGAATACTGTACATATGAATACTTTTGTTTTCCATAAGACAGCATAAGAGATAAGTTTTACCAGAATGTCCGGTGAGGTAAAGAAAAATGGGAACATATGAGATCTATTTAGGATGTTGATGTTTTAGAACTGTTTTATTTTATTGAATATTAATTTTGGAGTTTGAAGGAATGGAAAGCACACTATCTGCCTTGATTTTTAATTTATTTCAGAAATTCAATTGCAGTCAGACAGTAGATATTTGGTTATAAAAGAACTAGAGCCCAGAATATAGGTATATAAGAGCCTTTAGTTCTAGCATGCAAATGGAAGTTGAAGCTGTATAATTTGGATGAAATCATCTAGGGCCATTGAAGTACAGAGAACAGAGGATCAAAGACAGCCCTTGGGAATCACTGACAGTATGAAGAAAAGACGGGGTACCCACAAGGGAGACAGAAAAGGTAAGGCTGTAAAGTTTCCTAGGTGCTCTGTGGTTTGATTGAGGGGATCTGTGAGTCACACCCTTAATCCCTTCAAAGAGCCTTTTGTGTGACTGAATACCTTGATATTTTGATTTTTCTGAGATATTAGTAAAATTTAATATAATGCAATCTTGGCTTTTTCTCTGGAGCATGCATTCCTGTCAGTAAATCTCTTAATTTTAACATGTTTTATAATTTGGATGGGCTGATAATTTCCCAGACATCTAGCTTTATTTCCTTTTTGTTTAACAACACTTTTTTTTTAACAAGTTAACTATTTTTTCTTTATATTTTACTCTAAACAGAAAGAAGAAACCAGACCACACCTTCAATAGTTTCTTCAGAAATTTTCTTAGCTAAGTATGGAAGTTTGTCTTTGATAGTTTCTGCTATCCACATAATACAAGATACAATTCTGCTAAGCTTTCTACCACTGTCAAGCAAGTCTCTCCTTCCATTTTCCAAAAACATGATTCTCATTTCCTTCTGACCCTCATCAGCAACGTTCTTAAGAGTTCAGGCTTTTTCGATGGCCTGTTCATGATGATTTATCCATACTCTAAGGTAATTTAGCCTTTCTCTGCTAAGCTCACCTCTAAGACTTTAAGAACAGAGACTTTACAAACCATAATTCTGCTAACTGTTCAAGAAAATCTAGTTTTTCTTTTTCTTTATACTCTACAAATTATTCTAAATTTTTGTAATGTCTGACTGCAAAACCATTCACACATTTTTTTTTTTTGGCAATTGTTACAGCAGCACCTCACTCTTAGTATAAAAATATGTAATCATTTTCTATTACAGTTGTAACAAATTACCACACCCTTGGTGGCATACACAACACAAATTGAGTATTCTACTGTTCTATAGGTAAGAAGTACTGACAGGTCTCACCAGGCTAAAGTCAAGATGTCCTCATGACTGTATTTCTTTTTGGAAGCTGATATAGTTTGGATCTTGTTTCTTTTAAATCTCATGCTGAATTGTTATCCCAAGTGTGGGAGGTGGGTCCTGGTAAGAGGTAATTGGATCATGGGGGTGGATTTCTCATGAATGGTTTAGTGTCATCCTCCTGGTGCTTTCCTCATGATAGTGAATGAGTTCTTGAGAGATCTGGCTGTTTAAAAGTATGTGGTATCTTCTTCCTGTCTCTCTTGCTCCCCTTCTTGCCATGTGAGACACCTGCTCCCCTTCCACCCTTCTCAATCATTGTAAGCTTCCTGAGGCCTGCCCAGAAGCCGAGCAGATGCCAGAACGCTGCTCCCTTTAAAGCCTGCCAAACTGTGAGCTGTGACCCAAACCTGTGACCCCAAAAATACCTCTTTTATCTATGAATTACCCAGCCTCAGGTGTTTCTTTATAGCAATGCAAGAATAGTCTAACACAAAGGTTTTAGGGGAGAATCGTTTCCTTTGACTTTTCTAGCTCCTGGAGGCAACCCACATTATCTTGCTTGTGGCTCTTTCTTCCATCTTCAAAGCCAGCAACATTTATCTGACTCTTCTAACCTCACATCACTCTTTGACCAAGCTGGGAAAGGTACTTCATATTTTAAGGACTCATGTGATTATCTTGGGCTCACTTGGACAATTCAGGATACTGTCCCCACCTCAAAGGTCCTTAACATTAATCACATCTGCAAAGTGTCTTTTGACATGTAAAGTATTCTCAGATTCTGGGAATTAGGGTATAGACATCTTTAGGGGGAAGGAGGCATTATTTTGCCTACCAAAAGATATCACAAGTATGATTTCACAGGGAAGATGTCATAAAAAGAAATACTATACTATACTATAACCACCGTACTAGATTTTTTATATCACATATTAGACTACAATGTTATAATACATTATGTATGAATTATCTGTTAATTAAAAATTAATTATTGAGCACATGATGTTTTTTCCCCCATCTTAAAGAGAGAAACCACAATATACACAGTTGCCTAGTCATTAAGTATTCGCTTTTCCATATTTTATTCCTTTTTTTTTTTTTTTTTTTGAGACTGAGTCTTGCTCCGTCACCGAGGCTGGAGTACAGTGGCTTGACCTTGGCTTACTGCAATTTCTGCCTTCCGGGTTCAAGTGATTCTCCTGCCTCAGCATCCTGAGTAGCTAGGACTACAGGCACACACCACCACACCAGCTAATTTTTGTATTTTTAGTAGAGATGGGGTTTCACCATGTTGATCAGGCTGGTCTCAAACTCCTGACCTCAAGTGATTCACCCACCTCAGCCTCCCAAAGTGCTGGAATTACAGGCGTGAGCCACCGCACCTGGCCACACTTCGAACTGATTTTTGCATCTTTTCTTTTCCATCATGAGCATTACTCTGACTACTTATATTATTCTTTTTGTTATTTGCCTACATAAGGCCCTAATCAATTTTCAGCTGTCCTATTATAAGTGATTCAGTTCCTTTCAATACTATCCCATTGCTATCAGTTCTTTACACTGCAATCATAGTAAGTAGCGTAATATCTAAATCTAACTCTATTGCTGCTTAAAACTTTTCAGAATCTCCCCATTAACTTAATTTTTTTTCAGGACTTCTTGCGATGTTGTCCAGGCTGGTCTGGAACTCCTGGGCTCAAGTGATCCTCCTGCCTTGGCCTTCAAAACTGCAAAGCTTACAGATATGAGCTACCATGCTCAGCCCCCATTGACTTGTTAGCATGTTATGGACAGTCCTCCGTAATTTGGTTTCTGATATGTTTATAATTTTCATTCTACCTTCCAATATCTGACCTTGCCCTGTCACATTCTGGTAGATAGCTGTACTGTTCTCTCTCCCTTCTATTGCTTTGCACAAATTACTTTCTTTGTCTAAATTGCTCTCTTATTGATGGTTAATTGCTTTTAGTTTCCTTTTTGCTAAGTACATTCTGGATTCAGGACTTGACCCGTGCACTCTCATTATTGCCCTGTCTACAACCCTCCAAACATGTTTGAATATTGTTCAATAGTATCTGTACCCCTTGAGGTCACAGACCGTTGTTGTATTTGTCTTGATGGTGTCCAATGCATACTTTCATATTAAGCAAGTATTAGATACTCCATAAATATATTTAAAGAATGAATGAATGAACATTAAATAATAATAGAAATAATCTTTTTCAACAAATTTTAACTGTGTTGTATCGACAAAAACTGGATATATTTAAATTTTTAGAAATAACTTTACAAAGCGTTATCATTTTGACCTCAGTTATTATGTTACTGCAGAGGGAGACTGGTCAATGATTGTATTCATTGATAAGACCTTAGTACAATTTTTGGAGATTGCATAAAAGCATATCTTGACTTCGTTTTTAATCTATAAAATATAATGCAAAATTCAATTGTATAATGTCAGCCTATGAGGTATTTACATATGAATTTCAGGCAGACAAAATGCTATATAATCTACCTGATCTCCCAAATAAAGGCATGATAGTTTACCCAAACAATGGCATAGGCTTTAAAGTTAATCTCAAAATAAAAAATGATCTTACTGGGCTCATACCAATTCTGATTACAGAGTATTCCCAGATTACAGGATTGCATGCGATATCTATGTATTAGTCCCCTCAGGCTGCCATAACAAAATACCACAGGTTGGGTGGCTTAAAGAATAAAAATTTGTTTCTCACAGTTCTGGAACATGAGAAGTCCAAGATCTAGGTGCCGGCCATTCAATACTTGGTAAGGGCCCTTTTCCTATCTTTCAGATGATTGCCTTCTTGCCGCGTGCTTAGGTGCCCTGGAGCACGGGGAGAGACAAGTTTATAAGGTGCCTCTTATTAAAAGGGCAGCAGCCCTATCAATTAAAGCTCCACACTTATGACCTCACTTAAATTTTGTCATATCCTCACAGATTCTATCTCTACATTCAGTCATAACAACCTATACATTTATTAAAAATGGGAAAACATCAGAAAATTAGGACAATTTTTTTCAGTAATTTCATCTAGATGTGTGAAGTAACTCTTCTAAACTAAAAATAGAGTTTGGTTCCTTTTCTATGCTATGAGTTATGGGTGTGTGTGGGAGCGAATGGATTGACCCTTGATTGCAAAATAAAAGCCCAATTTCCAGGTATATATATAGATTAGAAAGCAATAGATGGTCAGAAGTGTTGACCCAAGAGGGCAATCAAAGAGCAAGAACAGGATCAAAGAGAAGAATCAGCAAGCGAAAGAGAAAAAATAGGATTGAGCAGTAGAAATAGGAGCAAGTGCCTAGAAAGATTTTCAACAGCAACTGGACACAGGCAGTGAGAGGCTTTTGTAAATCTGTCAAGTCAGAAGACTGAGGGGAGAAGGCTAGAACAACACTGTCGAGCAGGAATTACCAAGTCTCACTGGTAATTAAAATTTTCTGGGGAATTAAAAAATATCTAGAGTAAATCTTAGATCCAAAAACCATTGTGGAGACTGCAAAGAAGTAATTGCCACTAAGAAATTAAAAAAAAAAATACAATTAGTTGTAATGATCAGGCAAATTTCTAGAACTTCTGCCTTTGCCCATTTGCAATTCTATGTTTGATTAAATTATCTTAAATGCATATTAAGAAAAGGTAATTTCATTAACTAATTTTCCCATTATTTCTTTAGGTGTGCATACCTTTAAAAAACATTATCCTTGATCACAGTTTTATAGATAAAGAAAATAATGTAATATAGTAAAAAGTATTTCAAAATTAAAATAATTTACTGCCTTCTTAAAAAAAATAAGTATTTGGAGCAGTTATTCTGAATCAATTTCAACAGTTAAAATAAATGGCTCTTAAAATTATTAAATTCAAACAATTTTCTGATTTTGAAAGCTTCTATTTAAAATCAATGGAAGTATACAAAATTAAAAGTAAAAATTAATAACGAGCAATGTGAATCTTTTAAAGCTATTCTTATACATATTAAATCAATATTTGCAACATAGTTCCTGATATTAGCTGAAAAACAGTGACATGATGGGGAATAAGTGATATAAAATAAAAAGTAAGTATATGAGTAATCTATATATATATAGATAGATAGATAGATCTGATTTCATGCAAAACTAGAAGGATGAACATCAAATGTTTAATCTTTAATCTGTGTATAAAGGGGCTGTATACAATTCCCTCCAGGGTGTGTATGTGTGCATTTACAATCTTCTTTTCTTCCAGTTATGGTTTCATTTTGCTCTCGGTTAAGACATGAAGAGAACTATGAAAAAAAAAAACACAAAACTTTATGCTTGCAGATCAATGCACAGGAGAAAGGCCTGAGGAATGTTACAGAATTAAAAGAAAATAAACATGGAAGAAAAGGAGAGAGTAAGGAGAAAACAAAAGGAAAAGGAAAAATTATGAGCAGCTCTTGTAGAAAACGTCTTTTGTTGGAATGCTAAGAAGTGAGCACTTAATAGACCTCATGTGTGTTTAGGTACAATGTCCTCTTCACTACCTCATTAAGACATCATCCAAAAAGGCATACTATTTTTAAAGGGTCGAGGTCATTTATTTTATTCTTTGCATGTGATTCAAAATAGCCCTCTTTTTGTTTTCAGCATTTAAATAAGTTCAGGGACCTTACAACTATTCTGCCTCGGAATCACATTTAACAACCCTTTGAAACTCTTGAACACACTATTGTTGCTCTGCTAAGAAAAATCAGGTGCCCTGAATTGATTAGAGATCCTTTTTAGAGGTGCCTTTCAGACACATTAGTTACACATCAAAGACAATGCTTTACCTATTCAAAAAGTGAAGTATCTTTATGAAGCCATTCAAGCTCCAAAATTCTTAGTATACGAAAGGCTGTGAGAGTCTTACTGAGAACCATATGCCAGTAACTCTAATTGCCTGAAAAATTAGGTGTCTGACTTGGATTAATTTTGTACAAGGTCAGAATAGTATTTTTTCTATAAAATATTACAATCTAAGACAGATATCTGAGTGACCTACCATGTAAACAAGCTGAGAAGACATGAACCAGGATAATTTCATGATTAGTAAACACGAAGGAACTATCTTCTTGTTTGATAGAGTGAGGTATTCATCTAGAGAGGGCGGAGCTGTGTAATCAGAAATTGGAGGCTAGTAATGGAGGTCAGAAAGGTTTTCCACTTTGAAGTGAGAACCAGAATGGATTTCCACTTTTGAAGATAGAAAAGTTTTTTAGGAATAGATTTCAGAAGATGAACAGAGCCTTAAATACAGCTGAGGTCATAGAAAAAGAGGATATGTAGAAAATATTCTTCCACAAGTGACACAATATTCTAAGGATGGTAATTATAAATGATAGATTTGACTCATGACAGAATATTAATAAATATCATATTTACATTAATTTTTTGTTACTGTGATTAATATGAGAGAAAAAGTCATTTAATACCAGTTTAATACTAAAACAAATTATTGAAATTCCTAAATAATATAATATTAGCTACTTCTTTAACTCCTGAGGCTTTAAAGTCAACACATTGAAACATTTAATAACTCCAGTGTTTGTATTCTATCATACCTCTGAGAAGCTGACAACTACCTGAAGCCCTCTGCATACTTTGAAATGTCAGACCACTATGCCTGATGGTTCATCATTTTTATTCATTTACTTTTTCCTGCTAAATGCCAGCATTTCTCTTGGAATCTTGCTAGGCGAGAAGCAAACTCTCTGTATCTTTAGGGTTCTCTCTGAAATCATCCCCAAACTGGCTAACTGCTTCATGAAACACTGGCTGCCAGTATCTGAAACCCCCTCACTCTTCAATCTCCTGCACCCCAGCAATTTACACCTATGTCAGGGATGTCGTTACTCATTGCAGGGGATGTGGGTCGCTTGAAAACTCTCAGCCTCTTTCAAAATAGTCTCTCGGCATTTGGGGTTTTACCATCCAAAGGTAGAAGCCAAAAAAAAAAAAAAAAAAATCCCTTTACCAGGCTACCCTCCATCTAAGAAGGTCAGGTTTAGCCAATCAGGCAGAGTATCCAAGACTCAGACTCAGGAAAAAACAAAGCGAGGAGCAAGCCACATGCAGGGGCATCAGTCTTCTGGCCATTGCAGCACCAGAACAGAGACGTGTGTTTCTTCAGGGCAGCACTGGAAGAGGTTCTGGTATCTTCTGCCAAACAGTAGCATTTGGTTAGAGCAGTCCCTGAGGCGTGGTTGGTTACTGTTTCCGCAGAAACAGCTTCAGGGCCTGATTCTCTTGCCCTTTAGAATGGTAGTTAATATCCCCCAATAAATTACTTTTCTGTATCTATTCTGATTTTAATAAATAATAAACGTGACAGAAAAGTTGCCAAAAATCTTATTTCTCTCTCCCTCTGATATGGTTTGACTCTGTGTCCCCACCCACATCTCATCTCAAATTGTAATCCCCACATGTCAAGGGAGGAAGCTGGCGGGAAGTGATTGGTTCCTGGGGGCGGTTTACCCCATGCTGTTCTCCTGATAGTGAGGGAGTTCTCATGAGAAGCATGAGAAGTGATAGTTTTAAAAGTGTGGCACTCCTCCTGTCTAGCTCTCTTTTTCCTGTCGCCTTGTGAAGAAGGTGCCTGCTCCCCCTTTGCCTTCCACCATGATTGTAAGTTTCCTGAGGTCTCCACAGCCACGTGGAACAGTGAGTCAATTAAATCTCTTTTGTTTGTAAATTGCCTAGCTGCATGTAGTATCTTAATAGCAATGTGAAGATGAACTAATACACCCTCATTACATGAATATTGTATAGAATTAAACTATTCTTTACATACACACATCCATGTACATATTTGACACATTTTATTCAAATATAAAATAATATGTTTTCTTATAGGTATCTTTTATTAACACAAAATAATGAAATCATTTATTCCATGGGCTTGTGATTTTTATTTTAAATATGTTTCCCTTTTGTAGGTTTGCACCTCTTAAAAATGACTTAATCCCTAATATAGAGAATTATATATACTTTTTTTTAGTAGGCAAGAGAAATGAGATATTATTATAACATGATTTTATGAAGTAATTGTTATTGTCTCACAAGAGTTAGAGGACAGTGTAAAATAGTGGAAGACTCATTAGATTTGGTACTGAATTAATATAAGAACTTCAGGTTTTTTCACTTACTGGGTACATTATGTAAATAATATCTTCCTAATTGGTAAAATTCTGGAAGCTTCTTCCTTTATTACCTAAATTTCGTGGCTATTGTAATGATTCAGTAAAGAATATACATAGGAAATATGCTGTGCAAATTGTAAACTGCTTCAAAAATCGATATTATTAATGTAAAAATGTACATTGATTAGCTGATACTGTCTTATCAGTTACACTGAAAATATTCTATTTTAAATTTCTTGTTGGGGGTGTCTGGTTTGTCTGTTATCAAATGGATACTACCACTTCCTATTACAGATTCTCTCTATATTACTTAGAAAATGTAGAAGCTACATTTTCCAAAATTGCCTTACTTGCATGACCCTGGCTTAGAAGTCCAGTGAGAGAAAATGTGTACAATTATGGAAGGTAAAGAAAGAAATGCTGGGTTTTTCCCTAGAGGCATTTACAGTCTAGGTGTAGGCAGATGTGAAATGAACAGTTGCTTCCTAATGATCTCCTGAGAATTAGTCATTTCACTGGTGCAAATTGAAGCAGTTGGTGGTTGCTTTTCAAAGACTCTTCAAAATTGTAGCAAACAGCTTTGCCAGTGATAACACTGGTATGATGTACTGACAAGAGTACAACACTGCTTCTGTGGCATTCTGGCCAACCATGCATTACCTGAGTATAATCATGAGTAAAAATCAGGCAATCATAAATTAAGAGACATTCTGCCACTGCTTTTTAAAACTGCCAATGACTCAAAGACAAAGGAAAAAGAATCTGAAGATATGTAATGAGTAGAGGAGACTGAGGAGACATGGCAACACTAATGTGATGTGGAAACTTGGAATAGACTCTGGATTAGAAAATAAAAAGCATTAGTGAGAAACTGGTAAAATTTGCGTAAAATCTATAGATTAGTAGTACGTATCAGTGTTAATTTCCTTGTTTTAATAATTATATAAGGGTTATGCAAAATGTTAACATTAGTGGAAGCTGTGAGAAGGAATTCTCTAGGTATTATTTTTATAACTTTTCTGTAAGTCTAAACTTATTCCAAAATAAAATGATAAAAAAATGGCAGTGACTTTCCGGCTTTTGAAAATTATCTATTTCAGTGTTTTAAACTGAGGACATCAGTGTTGGATTCTCTGATTTTTCTCCTTCAGGTCTGCCAAGTCTTATAAATTCGTAATTACATATGTAAAATCTTTGTTATTTTTAATATTTAGAGCAGATTGAGTAATACAGTCTGGATATCAAAAGTGGTTTCAAGAAAAAAAAGATACTATATGAGAGAAGGCAATCTAGAATTGTTTTCCTGATCTAATTTGAATACTTGAAGTCACATGAATATCTTTAAAGATTAAAAGAAAACACAATAATTTTTCTATGATTAGAACCCTAGAATAGAGAGAGATTGAGATGATGCTAAAATAGGTGAAAAATGGCAAGTCTCTAATGAAATCAATGTAATCAATCATCTAATCACTAATCTCTAATGTCTTGTAGCATGTGTTTGCTGCTGCTGTAATTTACAAAACTATAATTAAGTATTAATATTAATTTTAAACCATAATTACTGGAGAATGCAGTGTATAACTGTTTCTGAAAAAGCTTTATTCAAAGTGACACATTAAAATATTGTTCCTCTAGAGATAATTGGCAATGAAACTCATTTAAATTCTCATTAACTATGTAAATATAATTGTAAAAAGTCCTTGGTAATTCTCTTATTTACACAAATGTGTATATCAATTTAAGCAGCCAATAAGTATTGGAGCTGTAGCATTCTTACTTTAAGCCAGTAAAATTCCATGTAACATGAAATGAATCCACCAGCATTAATTACATTGTTCATTAAATGAGTTAGAAAACAAATATACATACAGGATCTTGAGAAATTATTATGCATATATCTTCACAATTCCTTGTTCAGGATATCATATGGAACATTTACACCAGATAAATCAGCAAACACAATGCATTAGGGATTTTAAATTTATTTTTTATGATTTTGGAAAGTCAGTTGATAAACATTTATCAGCACAGGACAAACTGAGGGCCATCTTTAGAAACTAGTCATTATAAACACCTACTATTTTATGCAAGTATTCTTTAAAATAAAAGAAGAGCTTATGAGTTTTCCAAATACATATTACGTACTAACACGATTAAAATATTACTTTTGAAAAATTTGATACACTTACTGACGGAAGTTGAAATTGGGATATGTTTATCTGGCATTCAAAAATAGGACATAATAGGCTGGGCACAGTGGCTCACATCTGTAATCCCAGTACTTTGGGAGGCCTGGGGGGTGGTGGATGACGAGGTCAGGAGTTCAAGACCAGCCTGGCCAAAATAATGAAACCCTGTCTCTCCTGAAAATACAAAAAAATTAGCCAAGCATGGTGGCAGGTACCTGTAATCCCAGCTACTCAGGAGGCTGAGGCAGGAGAATCGCTTGAACCCAGGAGGCAGGCAGAGGTTGCAGTGAGAGGAGATGGTGCCATTGCACTCCAGCCCAGGTGACAGTGGGAGACTCTGACAAGAAAAAAAAAAAAAAAGAAAAGAAAAGAAAATAGGACATCATATATAACTAATAGTTTACCTTGTTACTTGCTGATATTTGGTGCTACATTTTCATATATGTTAAAGGTATTTCACACTTTTCCAAAAATCAGATTTTCTTTAATAATAGCCAAGCTATTCTAATCTGAGGAGTATGTTACTCTTCAGCAGACATAGGAACAATAACCAAAGGGTGACCAAAATTTCAGCTTAGTAAACTTAATACGCAACAATTATTTGAGAAAAAAAAAAAACAAGTATTTTTTGTAACAGAATTTCCAAGTAACAGAAATGTATAAACCAAGGCTTTCTCTTTGATTTTCTATATTCCATTGAGATTAAGCTCCTGATTATAATCATATTGATAGATTAAATATTATGGAGACAAATTCCTAATAACAATTTTGTTTTTAATCTATAAGTTTCTGCACTTTTTCCTATTGGAAATCTGGAAAATGGCTTCCAAATACGAATGACTTCCAGATAACATATAATTAAACAATTGCATATAGATAATGTATTATTTTTATAAGCAATATATACTAGTAACATAGAAAGTAGACATTTTAGCATGACTTTACCAGTGGGATCTGCTTCAAGACTCTGTGTAAATTGATTTTCTATTTGATCTGAACAAAGGGTAACTGTATTTGTTTTCTCTGAACAGGGTTATTAGCATTTGGTCTGACTTTAATACTTTCCAGTCCATGTAACTTGGCAAAGAGTTTCTAAGCACAACGTAGTGAATGAAAGTCTGAATAAAACAAGATCAAAATATTATTTAAAGTGGCTTCAGTTTTCTTTAGATTTTCTTCCTGTAATGTATGCTAAAGAAAATAAATGACATAGGAAAAGTTAGAATTAAAACAGAAAAAGGAGAATTGATACTATGATGACACAAAACCTGTTGAATATGGAAAACATGGGGGTAGAATATGGAAGACCATGTCAGAAAAATACCATAGTAAAATACACAGAAGATGAAACAAAATTGTTGAAGGCCCACGTTCTTGGGCTCTTTACAAAGCTTGACTCAATAAATTATCACAACACTCATTATCATTATATATATTTTAAAGCAAAGGCATACAAGGCATGAGAAAGTAATACAATGTAACAAAATTACACAATTGGTAGGTAAAAGTGTTTGAATTTGGCTCCAGATTTTTCTAATTTTATAAGCCTTGAATATTTTAAAATACTGTTTTCAATGTAAAATATGCATTCATTGACAATGGTATGACATAGAGGGAATATGCTCTGGTTTCAATCACAAGAAAGTTGTTTTTTTTTGAGTAGCCTTAATTTTCTTCTACATTAAGCATCTGAATTTCCAAATATAACTATCTGTGGTAATTATGGGCAGATTTAATATGCTTATGCCTCATATTAGTACATATAAACAGGAGAAGAACCGAATGACATTTCTGCATTACTTCTATGCATAAACTTCCTTACTTAGTTATATCAACTTATTCATCTTTTTAAAAAGTGACTGGAATTATTATTCTTCCTTGAAAATCCATTTACTCCAAGCATGTAAAGCATATACTACATAATTATAATCATTTTGTCCAGTGAATAACATTGAAGCTCAAACACATAAGAAATTTAAGTAATATGAAAAATATTTGACTTTAAAAATATAGAGATGGAATTTCTGAGGGACAATATCTGGAGTTTTAAATTTTAATTTTAGGGAGAGTGCTTGGATTCATTGTAATAATTGTCAAATGACAGGACTAATTTCTTATTAGATAGAAGGTTGACAGTTAATCATATCACTTTGGGCTTGGGAAATGGAGGCTTCAATAATTATTCTTTATGCAAAATGTCATTTGTTAAAGAAATCTGCATATACACAAATCATGATTAAAGCATAATTTAGGATGTGTGCGTGTGTGTGTGTGTGTATCAAGTTGAAGATCACATAAAACATTTAGGCCAGAATATTCATGGCAATTAAATGAACTAGGTAACAATTTTAATCTCTAGAATTCTGAACTTTTGGCAATTTGTATGAATATTACATTCCTTTAAAACATATTAAAATTTGTGTGACTTTGGGAAATTCTATTATATTTTTGGCTTCAGTTTTCTTATCTGTATAATAAGCATAATAGAGTGACCATGATGGTTAAGTGAGAAAAACAATGAAAAACTTTCATGAATATTAGCAGGTTCTTAATAGTTTTGTAAAGGAACATATTTATTGACTTAAATGTTATCTTTTTTCCTTTGATCTTTTATTTGAATTAAAAGTAGAGTCTCTAACTTTTTCTAGTAGATGAGGTATACAATAATAAATGCCTTTAAAGAAAGGGGTTCTCCACCTTCCCACAACATATGTATTCAGAAACATACATAATCAAAAATGCTTTTTATAGCTTAGAGGCCAATCTCTTAAGCTCTAGTTTATATGACTAAACAAAAATAGACACTGCCATATTCAAAGCATTTTTGTGTATTTTTTTAAACAGAAATATCAAGCAAACATCCTAATTATAGGTGAAATATAAAGATTATTTTTATAAAGTACAAGAAAATTAAAAGAATCTGCAAAAATCAGTGGTATTCAACATTGTACTGGAGGTCCTAGATAATGGTAGAAAAAAATAGTTTGCTTTTGAAGTGAAAGGATTGACTTTTGTTATACCAACTTATGGATAATAATTTTGGATCTCAAAAATAAAAGCACTTTATATATTATGTATATATACATATACACATATACATATATGGCTCTGAAGATGTATAATATTAAATAAAACATTTATAAAACAAAAATATCGTGGAAACGTGACTCCAGATTTGTATATGATTTGTAAAGGCAGCATCTGCCTTGACCAGTGTTTTTTGTTTCTCTAATATTGTTTGGTAACATGGATGGCAGAAATCAAAACTTTGGGAAATTCTGTGTTACACCTTCAGAAACATAACAGGTGGGCAAAAAATTTCACCCTGCACATGAACTCAAACAATGACAATGGCATGAGAAAATCAGCCACCATAAAAAAAAACTACAATGAGAGAAATTGTCAAAGCAAATTTGGGTCATCAAAGATTTTAGATATTTGAAGTTTTAGACAAAAACATAAAATAGGGATGTCAAAAACATTTTAAAACATGACTTTCAGGGTAAAATATTTAAAAATTTATTGAAATTAATAACTCAATGCATGAACTTTAAAGAGAACTTGACAAATCTGGAGAATTAGTCAACTAAAAGAAAATGCTAAATAAATTATCCAAAATACAGTACTAAGACACAAGAGATAGGAAATATGCAGTATAACTTAAAATATACAAATAATTAAAAAGAATGTCTAGCATATTTCGGTAACAGTGAGACAATGCTTGAAAAGAAAAACTGTTAAGAACCTGCTAATATTCATGAAGTTTTTTCATTGTTTTGGCTTACTTAACCGTCATGATCACTCTATTATGCTTATTATACAGATAAGAAAACTGAAGGTACAAATATAATAAAATTTTCCAAAGTCACAAATTTTAAAGAATATATCTGAGATATAGGCTCAAGTCATCTAGGTCCAAAAGTCCAGTTGTTTCCACTATATTCTGAGTGACAGTTTTAAGCTTAGTTTAATCTTTGTTAGATAAATAGACACACACCACTCACATACAGACATATTATACTAAATGTCCTCTGTTCCGTGTGGTTCTCATGCAAGTTTGATGGAAATAACAAGCAAAAACCAGTTTTTCACACAGCAAGCTCTCAAACATGTGGATTTCCTAACATTTTTTAAAAAATTTTAAGTATCAAGAACTGGAGATGTAATGTACTGCATGGTAAATATAATTAGTAATACTGTGTTTTGTACAAGCATATCTTGTTCTATTGTGCTTTGCTTTATTGTATTTTGCAGATATTTTGTTTTTTACAAATTGAAAGTTTGTGGCAACCTTGTGTTGAACAAGACTGTTGGTGTCATTTTTCCTATAGCATATACTCTCTTCTCTCTGTGTCACATTTTGGTAATTCTCACAGTATTTCAAACTTTTTCTTTATTATTATATATGTTATGGTGAGGTGTAATCAATTATCTTGGATGTTATTATTGTAATAGTTTTGAGGCATCACAAACTGCACTCATACGAGATGGCAAACTTAATTGGTTAATGTTGTACTTGTTCTGACTTCTTCACTGACCAGCCATTTCCCCATCTCTCTCCCTCTCCTCAGGCCTCCCTATTTCCAGAGGAAAAAAAAATATTGAAATTAGGTTAATTAGTAACCCTACAATGGCTTCAAGTGTTAATTGAAAGGAAAAGTAACATATCTCCCATGTTAAATAAAAAGCTATTCATAATTAAGTTTACTGAAGGAAACATGCTGAAAGCCAAAATAGGCAGAAAACTAAACCTCTTGGTCAGTTAGCCAAGTTGTGAATGCAAAGGAAAAGTGCTTGAAGTAAATGAAAAGTGCTACTCCAGTGAACATACAAATAAGAAAGCAAAACAGCCTTATTACTGATGGGGCAAAAATGTGAGTGGTGTGGATAGAAGATCAAACCAGCCACAACGTTCCCTTAAGCCAGTGGTCTCCAACCTTTTTGGCACCAGAAACTAGTTTCATGGAAGACAGTTTTTCAGCAGATAGGGGTTGATAAAATGGTTTCCAGATGAAACTGTTCCACCTCAGATAATCAGGTATTAGATTCTTATTAGCAGCATGCAACCTAGATTCTTTGCATGCACAGTTCACAATAGAGTTTGCACTCCTATGAGAATCTAACACCACTGCTGATCTGACAGGAGTCTGAGCTCAGCAGTAATGCTTGCTTGCTGTTCACCTCCTTCTGTGGGGCCCTCTTCCTAAAGGCCCAGTACTGGTGCATGGCTCGGGGTTGGGTACTCCTGCATTAAACCAAAGACTAATCCAGAGCAAAGCCCTAACTTTCTTCAACTCTATAAATGCTGAAAGGTGAAGACATTCCAGAAAAATGTTTGAAGCTATTAGAGGTTGAGGTTAAAGGATACAAGCCATTTCCAGAAGATAAATGTGCAAAGTGAAGCAACAAGTGCTGATATAGAAGCTGCAGCAAGTTGTTCAGAAGGTCTAACTAAGGTAATTCATGAAGGCAACTACACAAAATAACAAATTTTCAATCTAGATGAAACAGCTTTCTATTGGAAGAAGGTGCCATCAAGGACTTTCATATCTAGGGAACTCAAAGTTTGGCTTCAAAGCTTCGGAAGACAAGCTGAATCTCTTGTTAGGAGCAAATGCAGCTGGTGACTTTAAGGTGAAGCTTGTATTTATTTACCATTCTGCAAATCCTACGGCCCTTACAATTTATATTAAATCCACTCTGCCTGTGCTCTATAAACAGAATACAAAAGCCTTGAAGATGGCACATGTGTTTACAGCATGATTTCCTGAATATTTTAAGCCCACTGTTGAGAACTACTGCTCAGAAAATCAGTTGCTTCTTTCAACATATTACTGCTCATTGATAATGCATATTGTCAGCAAAGACTTCTGCTGGAGATATACAAGATTAATGTTTTTCTGCCTGCTAACACAGTATTCATTCTGCAGCCCATGGATCAAAGACTAATTCTGACTTTAGGTTTTATTATTTGAGAAATACACTGTGTAAGACTAGAATAGGCAGGGATTCCTTTGATCTAGACAAAGTAAATTAGAAACCTTTTGGAAAAGATTCATCATTCTCAATGTCAACAACAACATTTTTTATTCATTAACAGAAGTTTAGAAGAAATTGATTCCAACCCTCATGGAGGATGACCTTGAAACCATCAAGACTTCAGTGGAGGATGTAACTACAGATATGCTAGAAATAGCAAGAGAACTAGAACTAGAAGTGGAGCCTGAAGATGTCACTAAGTTTTCACAATCTCATAATAAAACTTGAACAGATGAGAACTTGCATCTTTAGGATGAGCAAAGAAAGTGGTTTCTTGAGATGGAATTTACTCCTGGAAAGGATGATGTAAACATTATCAATATGACGACAAAAAATTTAGAGTATTACATAAACTTATTTGGTAAAAACAGGAGCAAGTTTCAAGAGGACTGACTACAATTTTGAAAGAAGTTCTACTGTGGATAAAATGTTATCAAACAAACAACATCACATATTTGTTGTTTTTATTTTAAATCAAAGTATGTTTATTGTTTTCTTAACCATAATGCTATTTTACACTTAATCAACTACAGTATAGTGTAAACATAACTTTTTATATTCGGGGAAAAGCAAAGAAAAAAATAAAATGACTTTCCTTATTGTGATACTTACTTTATTATGGTGATCTGGAATCAAACTTGCCATATCTCCATGTTATGCCTTTACTTGAAAGTTTCCAAGAGTGTAGATCTGAAATATCTTTACCACACACAAACTAATAGTATCTATGTGAAGTGATGGATGTTAATTAGCTTGATTGTGGTAACTATTTCAAAATATGTATGTATATTATAACATTACATTGTAAATCTTAAATATACATAATTTTGTCAATTATACCTTAATCTTAATAAGGCTCAGAAAAATAAAATGATAGTATTTATTGAAAGAATAAATAAATATCAAAGATTTACAGTTTTATAGCTATAAGTTTCAGTTTTATGAATACAATACTATATCTCAAATTATGCTTTGCTTTCCTTTCTAAGAGTTAGTTTATTATTTTCTCATTTTATTTTTAAATTTTTCATTCTTTTATGAGGTGGATAAATGGAAATCATTCATTTCATTAATATTAGAAAATAGAAAATCATCTTTGTTACATTCTTTGTACATATTTCTGAGACTGTTTTACATATATTTTTATTGTTTTACCTATAGTCTACAGTTGCTTTTGCACAACCGTGGATCAAGAATGATCAGAAAAAACAAAAACAAAAAGCAAAACAACAATAAAAATCATTCAAATTTTAAAAACTACAGTATAACAATTATTTACATGGCATTTACATTGTATTAGGTATTATAAGTAATATAGAGGCAATTTAAAGTGCAAGGAAGGAAGTACAGAAGTCATATGTGATGCTATGCCATTTTATTTAAGGAAATTGAGCACCTGCTGATTTTGGTATTTGTGGGAAGTTCTGGAGGAAATCCCTCATGGATACCAAGAGATGATTGTATATAATTTAAAATCCACGAGGCCTGTATTGTTTGTTTGTAGGGTCAATTTTCAGTTAGTATTGTTTTATATATACCAAACACCTTTTTAAAATTGTCTCTGCACTCCTCAGTGCAATTTTGTTTTTCCCTCTGCTTTTGGTTTTGTATTTTGTTTTTTTGCTTGTTTTTCATTATTACTCTTTCAAGTACTGGTTATAGTAAAGCTGGTTCATAGGTGATGAACAATCTCAGTTTTGTTTGTCTAAATAGATCCTCAGTATTTTTTTTCCAGTTTTGAAGCATATTTACACTAAATTTATAAATTTTATTTGGCTCTTACTTTAAACACTTTAAATATAGCATTTAATTGTTTACTGGGTTTCACAATACTTTATAGCTATCAGGGAAGTGTCTTATTCTTGCTTTCATAAAAACAATGTCTATGTTTTTGGGGTTAGTATTTTTTTGAGGCGGGGGAGGGACGGAATTATCTCACTGTCTCCCAGGCTAGAGTGCAATGGTGCGATCTCGGCTCACTGCAACCTCCGCCACAGTTTTGTAAACCAACAACAAATATTTATTTTAAAGAAGTGATTTTTTGGCCATAGTTTTAATAGAGCTTTTTGTAATATGTGGGAAGAAAGCCAGTAGATGTTCAGTTTATTATATGAGATTATATATCTTTAA
Source organism: Pongo pygmaeus (assembly GCF_028885625.2). Lineage (NCBI taxonomy): Eukaryota > Metazoa > Chordata > Mammalia > Primates > Hominidae > Pongo > Pongo pygmaeus. The sequence continues at coordinate 93,131,684 of NC_072384.2, forward strand.
AAATTACTATGCATTAAACTCCATGGGTTTTCTTAAAATTATTTTTAAATCGTAGTTTTGCCATTAAAGATATCAGTTGAGAGATGTTTAAGAGAACTAAATTACTTTTGATTTTATATTATTCAAGGATATAACTTACAAAAGCTATTGTTTCATAGGATTCTATGTATATAAAGATAATACTGCATTATCACTGTAAAATAGAGAGACATAATACTTTCTAATCTATAAATATGGAAATTATAATAAACAGTTATTCAAAGTTCATAGGATAACGAATGGAGAGGTAGGAGCTTAAACACAGAGTTTCTCATCAGGGCACTACTGACAATTTGAGTGCAACAATTCTTTGAAAAGGACTGATACGAATGCCACGGAATGTTTGGTATCCTTGATTCCTTTCACCACATTTCATAAATAACTCTCCCCAGTCCTCCCAATTATGATGTTCTACCAACTGCATGTGAGTACAGTACCTGTCCTTGGCTTGAGGACAACTGAATTCATGGCAAAGAATCTCAGGATTTTACTAAAATGTTTCCACATAATGTTGCCACTATAGACCATTTTGCTATTTTTGCCATTCTGCCTATCAGCAATTATAATTATTTCATAATTATAAGTTTTACAATATTTATTGCATGTTTTTGTTCCATGATATTTGTTGTTCATTTATTGACAGCATCTCTAAGTCTCACTTGTCAGGATGAGCAAAGACTTACAAAAGAAGGCACAGAATGACACACAAATTATTAGTTACTTCCAAGAGATGCATTGCACTAGTTGACAAAAATGAATTTGGTAAGTTACATGATGCTATGTATCAAATAACCAAAAACAGCATTGCAGGCCTTATAGCTTTTCATTTGTTCATATATTTCTTAATTTTTTTCATGGAACACAATTGGGGAAGCTACTACAAGTTTATGTGGCAGGGATCATTTCTACTTATTAGGTCGATTTGAAAGGCTTAATGTTCAGCTCTGCAGATTATGTTCACTAGACTTAATCCCATGAATCCTAGGTCCAAACTTCACTTAATTTTATTCATTTGATAAAGTTAAAATGTCAAGCTAAACAAATCATGAATAGAAAACTCCCTAATGCGCTATATTCCTTCATCTTACCAGACTACACTCATTTGAGGTTTTCAAATTCAACCTTTTTCAAATATTTCTGTTTATAAACTTCATGATTATTTCTATAATTCACAATAATTGTAATATAATTTTACTCTTCATTTGTTAAATTTAAAAAGTGCTTATTTATCCTCCACAAAATATTTACTATTTTCACAATAAATAATAATATTTAACACATAACCACATCTCCCATCTCTTTTTTACTACATGTTTTAGACGTATTTTTTACTTGCATTTACATGTATGCATGTATTTGTGTGTGTATACATACATATGCATATCTTGCATTTTATGTAGACCACATAATTTATCATTCTCCAGTACAAAACTGAAGTTCAAGCATTCTCAAATTACTCATTTTATTTTCATGATAAAGAAGTATGCTTTACAGGCAAATGTCCTCACTAACTTATTCTTATTGTCAGAAAGAGGCGGTGGAGACAATTTCTAGTTTTTAAATATTATGCAAATTAACTAGGCTTGTTGTTCCAATCTTCCTTATTTCAGTTAATCCACCCAATTTTAATAAGTAATTTATTGTACATGCATACTGAGAAGAAGCATTTCCAAAACTTATGTATTCTATGGTTGCTACACTAAGGTTTTCATTATTGTAAAAATAGGTGTTTATCATACAAATAAATAAAACATTATTATATATGTTTTTATATATACAATATATGCTCAGTTACTTTTTACCCTCATTTCTAAATTTTCATTCTTTTTGTTTGCCCCTTTCCTAGGATTCATAGGTATGTTTGACATGTGACTATTTATACACTGATAAACGTATTATTTTATTAAATTCTATTGTACTAAAATTGTAAATTACTTTCTGCTTTTACATTTCCACATTATACTTTTAAGACAATGATTTTGTGTTTATTATTTCTAAATAATGTCTAGCAATGCATTTTTATAGAAGTTCCCATGCTATTTCTCCATCTTCCCGTGTACATCTTGTATCAACTAACTGCCTACACAAAACAAAAGCGATAACTAAGACAAGAAAACATAAAAATAATAAAAAATGGTTCTGTGAGTGATCCTTTGTGGTTATCTAAAATGTCTCTGGAATATATATTTTGAAGTGCGATAATAAAGAGTGAAGTTCCTTTTTTTCCTTTCTTCCTCCTGTAAATATGTAGGCATTGTTAAGAATATGTTCATCACTTTGCTATGGAATTATGTGACTGAAATATCTTTCTAGCATTATTATAAGGAAATCATTCTTCATCAGAGTAATTAATAATATTCAACATTTAAGGAATTGTGTTTTTCTTGTCTTTTTACTAGATCTGTCAGATTTAAATTTGTTATTTACCCTTTGCAAGTATATGGTTTACAAAAATGCATTTTAATTAGCTTCAAATCTATCTTATTTTTAGTGTCTTGCTCTTGCTTGTTCCCTCTTTGTATGTATTACTTTTTTACACTACACTTTAGCTTGCTCTATTTTCTGATTTTATCTCAGCAACCTTGTTTTATTTAAAGGTGGTATATAAATATATATGTCCTACATATATTTATAAAGAAAATAAATTATACAACAAAAAATGAGGCATTCTACACATATTTTTCTATTTACATTTGGCTGAAAAATGGGATGTAGCAATACCTTAGTGAAACATTTTTTACTATTTCAGTAAATTGCACTACTTTGAAGTAGAATGCTCGCTGTTTGCCAATGTTATTCTATTACTGTCTTTTATTCTATGGTAAATAAAATCTATTCCATATATTTGATTTAATACATTGAAATATACTATATCACATGTAGCATTTAAGCACATATTATTCTGAATGTAACACACAAAATGTTTATAAAATAAAACAAATTTGATTTGATTCTTACTATTGAATTATGGATGAGTGAATTTACTTAATTGTTTTTGTCATCCAATTGTTTATATTTAAATAAACATGTTTAATAATATTATTGAAGAGTTTAAAAGACCTTTTAAGTTTAAAAACCATGCATTTATTTTGAAAAAGACATGGCATATTTCTTAAATCAAATTACTTGCTTGATAGTACAAGGAACATTCAATAATTTGTAATTGACTCTTTCATATCATGGAAAATATGGCTATGTTGTAACCAAAAATTAGAGAAAGTTAAATCATTGTGATATAAAAAACAAAAATGATTTATTAAGAATGTTCAAGCAACTTTGTGCCTTATATTATTCCTATAGATTCCAAAAGCTAAATTACTTTTAATTTAAGTATTTTAAATTATTCAATGTATTTCTTTCACCTCTCTGAACATATATGGCTTAAAAATACTATTCAAACAATCCTATCCCAACATGTGTCTCTTTTTTTCCTTTCTAGGCAATTTACATGATTAGTAGTTCTCCATGTCAATATATTTCAAATAAAATTTGATTGTTACCAACTTTACCACACTTAATTTCAAGTTAATTAATTTCAGATAATCTTCTAGGCAAATTTTATAAATATTTGCATAATGTTTTTCTTTCAGAAGATCCCAGCTTTTATTGGAAAGGTAGAAGATTTTATACTTACAAACAGTTTTTGTTTTGGAACTCTAATAGGAAAAAATGTAATAATCCTTACGTTTCTTAGTTTTCAATTTTACTCAGTAGAGATGGTGCAATAGTCCATCATTACTAACAGTTTTTTCAAACTCTGTGTTCTTGTTCCTATTTCCTTTTCTACTGACTGCACTATGGCAATAATGGACTTTTTCCATTTTCATTTTCTTTTTCCATCTGCCTCCCAAATTTATTCTAAAAAGTATATTGTTTTTCTATTTATTCTCCATGGCCTTATTTTTTCTTCTTCATTTTATTATTACTTTGGCATTATTGCTTACTATTTATTTCTAATTACCATCTACCCTTGAAATATGATTTTTGTTTTCCCCATACCTCAGAATATAAATGAGCTATCCTAAGTATCATCACAATTCCCTAATCCATGCTTAAACACTTTGATTACAACAGCCTTGCTTTTAATATTCTCATCAATTTTTTTCAGATTTTTTCTGAGATTATTTATTAGCAAATTTTAATTTATCTGTGTGGGTGACTCAATATATCTAATTCAATTTAAAAACCCTTGGAATTATTCTTAGAATTATCGTTGATATAAATGCCTCATGAAATCAACAGGTCAAAGATAAAAAAGTTATACTTCAAGCTAAAACATGATCCTTCACTGGAATGCAGTCTCTACAAAAAGATCTTTAGATGATAGTCTCAAGTGCATATTTCAGTGCCTAAATTTTTAAAAATAACAGTATTTTTGAATTAAAAAATAATATCCTTAAAGAGAAGTACTGAAATCTGCATTCAAACATAATACATAAGAATAGATACTCAAATTTATAAAAAAGCAAAATATAAAAGATCAACAGTTTAAATTCTCACAAAGTTATAAGAAAATAATGCATCCATGTACAATTTTCTAAAATTAAAATTAATTTAATACGTAGCCTACATAGCAGAAATGACATAGTTTAAAATTCCCTTGACAGGAAGATTGAGAAATATTCCTAGAATGCAGCATTATTTTTGTGGGGGAAATGAAACAAAAAAACAATTAAAAGACATGGGACATGGTCTAAAGGGATCAACTCCGTGAAGAATTCCAGATATCAAAAACAATGGAGGAAAAATAATTTAAGGAATATCAGAAACAATTTTTTTGCACAAAAGTAAAATGAGAGTTTTCAGCCTAAACAAGGGTCCTATGATTGATTAGCACAGTGCATAGTAAATAACCAAAAAGTAGGATATATTCATGAACAGAAAAAATAAAAATATTAAAAAAAGAAAACCTATGTAATTCTCCAAAAAAGAAAAAACAAACAATTATGAAGGGATGAAAATTAGATTGATCTTAGATTCTCCTTGACAGTGCTGAATAGGATAGGGAGGTTACCTTCATTCAGATTGTGAGGAAAAGTATTTTAACCCAAATCTGTATATGGTTTCTGGGTGTTAGAGAAATATCATGTCATTTATCAGTTAAATACTGAAAATATTTCATATATACAGAAACTCTGGAAAGAATTAGTTAAGGACATATGTTAGAAAATAGTGTAAAATACATGGGTGCTATTCATGAGTTTCTATGATTTAACAATGAAATCAGATATAATACTCAAACATTTCACACAAAATCTTCATAGGTATTCTTTTCAATTAGTCTTCTAATAGGATAGTGCTGTTTTAGAAGTGCCTGTGAAAGAGATGGAAACTTGGACTTACTAAGTGGCTTATTATGGGGTTGGGGTGGAGTACCACCATATTCTGATGCCCTTACTCCCCGACCCTGAATTCCTAAGGGGAACCAGCACAACTCAAGGAAGTTAATTTTAAGTGGGTTTTAAAACTCTTCTGAAGGTAAAATTCAGAGTTCACATGAAAAATATGTACTGTTTACATTCATACAGAACACACAAAATTTTGCTAAATTTAAATAACTTAAAAATATTTTATAGTGTCATAACACATGATTAACCCTTTTGAAGAGGATTAGTTTGGTCTCTACGATGACTTTGTGATATTATGCTCTGACAAAATGTAAGGTACATTATTATATTGTAAGTGAAGGTGCAAGAGTAATAACTCCTTTCTGGTTTTACCCTCCAGTATTCGATTTCCAAAATTTAATGATCTGTTATTTACTACAGGTGTTGGGGAAGAAGAGTTCAGGAGTAAAAGGTGACAGAAATGAAAGAAAAGTGACTTTCACTTTATTATGTTTTAAAAATCATTAATAATATCTAGTGGCTCCACAAATAAGAACCAGAACAGGACAGCCTCATCAGTTACACTACGATTTGGATATCTTGATGCATTGTCCCAAACACAGTTCATGGACGCATTTAACGACAAACTTCCCTCCTGAAATGTGATGGTATTTACCTCTTTATACAAAGTTTTACTTTGAGAACAGGAAATTGATTACTTCTAGCTGAGTAGTGGCATATTAAATATGTGCTGACATCCCAAGTAAATTGAGAATACAATAGATAAAATAGCCGCTAATAATTTTGTTTAATGGGCACCCTTTCATTTTCTAAAATAAGTATCACAAATAAGAAGTGTATTCTATAGTTAACAAATAATGAATATTTGACTTCAAGCTTAAAAATAATCATTCAGAATGCAGGCCTGTGTTTTCAAATTTGGGGTGTGCATATCCTAGTTTAATTTTTTGGAAACAGCTAATTGGCATGGTACATCATAGTATTATCTATGTTGTATTCTGTAAAAACCAATAGGTGGTCAGTGAATCTTTGAGTTTACATTAATATTAAAATTGTTTGATGTTATAACTTTTACTTAAACAGTGAATTTATCTACTTGTACGTAATTTTGTTTTCCTTGTAATTGACAGTTACTAATTATTGTCTAAAAATTTGTTCAAACCAACAAGACACTGTAGAAAGCTATCAGATCACACCATTTATTTTTGCTTAACTTTTTAAAAACATTTTTCACTATAAGTGAAATCAATTTAAAATTGACATTAAAATCCATTACAAGAAGGAAAAAAACAGAAACTGGCAAACTAAAGCTGAAGGATAGTTGAGTTGTAAGTAGTTTCAAGAGTCAGAAATAACACCTTAATTTCACATTATTTATCATCTAGACACTTATTTGGAGCACTGTCAGAATAAATAGATTTGGACTTTCTAAGTACTTCAATTATCATTCAATGCATAAAAATAGAGTATTAAAAATCTATGTAACCTTTTCTTTTAATTTTTTTAATTGGCTCATGCCTCTTTGCAATTCTTCAATTTGGTAGATACAATAACTCATCATTTCTTTCCACAATTTTCCTCAAGGCAGTCAATATCCCAATTAAAAGCAAATAAATAAATAAATAAAAATCCCTCAGTTTAAAAGTATACTGTGCTTCGTAGATCCATCCTTTATTTTCTCTCCTGGTTAAGTAATTATATTTCAAGTTTTTTAAAGCTGCCATAACTTTTTAACCTTTCCCTTATTCTCCTTCATATAAAAAATGAAAACACATTATACACTCCCAGGGCATATAGATTTTTTTTCCTTATTTTATTATTGTTGAAAAAGGCTAATGTATCAATTCAAAACCAAAACATTTCCAGAGCAGCAATCCCTTTGCAGATTCTGGGGAGTGGCAGAGTTTTCATTTGCTTTAATTTACTTAGAAAATTATTAGGATGAATGCTGTCATAATTAGAGTAAAAATTCATTCTGTTGTAATGAACTACACCAAATTAAGTAGGAGTTGGGACTTGACTCCAGCGACAGAGACTTTATGTTGGACCAGACTGAAGATTACTAGAAACAGGGAAGAGGCAAAAGCCCCTCTCCATAAGACATAATCACCAGTACCATGTCAGTTACCATTGCCATGGCAACACCAAAAAGCTACCACCCCTTTCCATGGCAATGATGAAAAAGTACCACTGTTTTCTATAACATTCTAAATAATTCACCCCTTAATTTGCATGTGATTAAAGGTGGTTGTAAATGTAACTGCAGAACTGCCTCTGAGCGCTGTTCTGGGCACACTATGGGGTAGCCTTGCTCAGCAAAGAGCAGTGTGCACTCTTTGCCCCAGTACATTGCCCCTCCAATAAATGTTGCTAACACTACCATCTTACCCTTGAACTATTTCCTAGGTGAAGCCAAGAACCCTCCAAGTTAAGCTCTAATTTTGGGGCTCACCTGCCCTGCAGCAAAATCTCTGTGTATTAATTCCGAAACAACTTAGTTCTTGTTCATACAAAGTCAAATGTAAACATTTCCTGTAGGCAAGATTTCTACCAGAAATGATTCAGAGATACTGGTTTCCTTCCATTATAGCTCTAATATCTTTACTGGAGACCAATAAAGTATCTGCAAAATGAAAAAGAGATAAAAAATGCAAATGAGAGGTTTTTATGCGACTATTAAGGAAGCATATTACATCACTTAAATTTTTCACTGACTAGAACTAGTCATTTGAATGTAGCTATCTGAGAATGACTAGAAAATGTAGTCTTAATCTTACGCCTTATAGGCCCATAAAAGAGCCTGATAAAGTTGTATATATTCATATATAAATTCTTATATATACATATGAATGTGTAGAAGCAATTGGATATAATTTGAAAATAATGTAAAACCTTTATTTAGAACAATGACTTTTGCTTTCCTGTCTCATTCTTTTTTTCATATATTTTGTTTTTAATTCACATATAATTGTAGATATTTCGCTACGTGTCCACGTTGTATAAAGATCAAATCAGGATCAGCAGCAAATCCATCACCTTAACCATTTGTCATTTTTTCGTGATGAAAACATTAAAAATTCTCCTTTCCAGCTATTTTGAAATATACAGTAAATTACTGCCAACTAGTTACCCTACTGTGCAAATGAGCACCAGAACTATATCTCCTATTTAACTGTATTTTGTAACAATTGATCAACCTCACTCTGTCCCCCATCCCCTCTCATTCTTAGAAGTGAAATTGTTTGGTTTTTCTATTGAACTGCCAGTTGTTGGTGTTCCAATTTCTGAACTACATGTAACTAAAATATATCAAGTAATGTTTTTGTGTCACTTTTTACAAATACATTCAAATACATGCATGTGCATGTGTGGGTACATATTTATATACATATATGTGTTTATATGTATCATATATGTGTGTTTATGTATGTATACATACACACGCACATTTTTGAACTAAAGTACTGTGTGATTGATGCAGGCTAACCTCAAAATTGGGGCTCTGCCTGGGAGGGTTCTTGGCTTTGCTCAGGAAAGAATTCAAGAGCAAGCCAACTGTGAAAGAAAGCAAGTTTAGTAGAGCAACAATGTGCAGCAAAATGGCTACTCCATAGACAGAACAGGGCTATCCCACAGGAAGAGTGGCCCAGAGTAGCAATCGTGGAGTGCTGGCTAATTATATTTATACCCACTCTTAATTATATGCTAATTAAGGGATGAATTATTCACAAACTTACCAGAAAAGGGACAGGGATTTCCCAGAACCATATAAGGTAACTTCCCTGCATTGCCATGGTGCATTGTCATGGCATGGTGCTGGTGGAGTGTCTTTAATAGTGAGCAATGAGTGCAACTAGAGGGTGTTTTTGTTGGTGTCTACTAGTTTCTGCTGGTTTCTTTCCTGCATCCCGTTTTGACCAAATCCTATTTGAATTGCTCAGGGTCATACTGGAAAATAAGTCATGCTGTTTTACCTCATGATGATAGGTATATTTATCTATTTAAAAGAAGAGCTCCACTTAGAAGTAAGTAGCTCTCAACAAGGAAAATTAATTTAAACACATTAAGATTTTTCTCACACGTAATTTTCGCTAACTTTCCCTTATGTAAATGTCATCTTTTTTATATGCTGTCCATGTCTTTCACTGTACTATGGCTATTTTCTAGTAGATTATGAGCATATTGAAGATAGTATCTTTGGCTTCCTAAAACAAAACAAAACACTTAACATTTCTTTCGTGTAAGTAATTGGTTTTAGTAAAAGATTTCTGCAGACCAGTGCCTGATAATATTGATCCTGAATTTGTGGTATCTTTATACTAGGATTTTGTGTAGGAAACAGAAAACAATTCAGATATTTCAGTTTGTAAGGAATTTAATATGGAGAATTAGGTACTTAAAATCCTGGACAAACCAAAACTAACAAACATACTAGTATACAGTCTAAGCATTTGAATTATAAGATGTATTATGAATAAAATGTATTTTATTACACATAGCAAGACCCCACTACTAAATTTACTAATCAAGATCTATATAAAACAGGGATGCAGAGGCTATAATAGCCAAAAGTAAACTCATGTATTTCATTGATATTCTTGTAGGCACTAGCTTCAGAACTTCAAGTTTTGTCAAAGATATAAGCCATCTCAAAAGCTTCAGGCTGTCTCCTTTTTTTCTCGATTGCGATTTCTCACAATTCATTTGGGAACCACCTTCCTGTCACCATGAAAATGTATATTGTATTTTCACAATGTAAAACAGTGAGAGAAATAAGCCCAACTTCGGGCACTACAAATTTAGCTGCAAATTTCCAGTTGCATCTATCATTTCAATAATCAGGGCACGCAGTAGATGATTTCAATTTCTTGGTGAACTTCACCAAATCTAGCATCCCAAGATCAATTACCATATTGATTGGTTAAAAAAAATCAGCCGCTTGGGTGGTGGATAGGTAAAAAGAAATTAGCAACTAAGTATCACCTTCATCACAAAACAGGCTTACAAAGTGAAATGAGCGACTCCTTGTGGAGTAGATTACACATGTGATAAACTACTTTTCCCTAATTTATGTTTTAATGTAAGGAAAGCATGCCAAAGAAGACATCTAGCAGGATATCTTAATAGGTAAAAAACACTGAGCCATGGAACATTGCTCTTAAAAAGAGGAGTGTAAGAATATATTCTTCTAAATTCTTTTTCCTGGATATATCATTATAGGTTAGACTTAATTACAAACATGGTGTATATTATAGCCTTAAATGACTCAGAAATATGTTTCTAAAAAGGTCTGTATTCAACCACATTTGTTTCTCTTTAAGACAATCTTAAGGCAGTGCTTTGGAATGTTTTGTCTAATCTCTATGTGTATTAGACTCATTTTGGCCCCAAATCAGACCTCTCAATGTGTCTCTAAAGTTACCTGTATGCCTATTACATTGCATACAAGAAATACCTAAATGCACTTATAATTTGTAAAATTATTTTTCATTATGAAATTACACATGAAGCTACTTTTAGTAAAAATTTCACACAAACCTTTGTTCTCAATGTTATGTCTAAACTGTACAAAATCTCATTTCACAATCAGGTCTTCTCAAAATTGAATGTTACTTTATTTGCCTATATCTTAAGTGTTACCTCTTGATAGTGATATTATTCCAATTGTTTGCAAACATTTAATCTAATCAATCCTAGATATACTCAGTTTTCAGTTTTTAGCCAAAGTCAGAATTTCCTTAACTCCCTCCTGCCTTTTGTGATGGATCTAAGTTCTGAGGACATCAATAGGCATGAATACCTGGTTCTTGGTCATTGTCTGACAAAACTGCACCAGCTGAGTCTTTTGTTTAGCTCTCAATCTTGACCATATCCTTAATTTTGTTTACTGAGATGTCAACAATTCTTCTTAATGTGAATCATATCCCAAGTGGAATCCACTCCCACCCACAGTGGAATCTATCCAGCCAACTAAGAAGCTTCTTCAGGTGTGTTGTTCATGCTATCTTGATTAGACGCCCCCAACCTCCTCAGAAAACAGTAAATTAATGTTTTTCTGTACAGTTCAGTGATGGCAGAAGTTAGAAAGGACTGTGATAGGCCCTCCTGCTTCAAGACCACTATAAAAAATATCTAGTTTACTATTCATATGATCTGATGCAAAAAGAGAGTACTCTGAGCCTGCCAAAGGCTAAGGCTATGGAAGGAAAGTGACACTCGGTGCCTGCTCCAAATCACATCTCAAAACTTAGCTGAAGATTTCATTGACTGCCCCCATAACTCTGGATGCAGCAAAAAGGATGCAGACACCCTTCTCAGAGACCCACAGAAGAACCCAACTCTACTGCTTTATGCTATGAATCTCCTTAACTTCCTTTAGTCTGAAGGATTTAACTTACGTGGCAATAAGCATTTTACTATTTTTTTTTCTATTTTTATGGGGCCAACTTAATTATTCAGGACTTAAGATCTTGGAGACTAAAAACTATAAAACACATATTTTTAATATTAAAACACCATCTTCATTAAAGCTCTTGGCCTTTTCCAGTGGCATAAAAACATGTTAAGAATTTTAAAATGTAAATTCCTTAAGAACAAGACAGAGCTAGATGTCTCATCTTTATTCTCCTTGTTCTTTCTTTTGCAATAAACATCCTCTGAAACAACAAAAAATGACTATAATAATTTGTGAATGTGTTCACTATTTTGAAGGTAATTCCTAAACATAAATCTAGAGAGGTAAAATAATTATAAGAAAAAGTCTAATAATCCTCAAATTATTACTCTGACACACATACGAAAATTTGACAATGGACTATTGTATTCTGTAAACAAGAGTTTCTCTCATCAAAGGTGTATTTTTGTATAAGGAGGGTGTATGTTGCAATTCTTTAGGAGTGCTTAATTTGATCAGGACATTGTGTTAAGGGTCGTCTAAGATGTTGACCTTATATATGTATCTCTAAAAGATAAAAAGATCATTTCATTCAAGGTAATTGTTTTCACATTCTTGATCCAATAAAATGCACTTGTGATACAATTACAATTTAATTTTAACATAATCACTATTTAAATATTTTTTCTTGACAAGTATTTGTCAGTAAGTTTAGCTCCTTACTGAGACCATACCTAGAATTTGGTGATAGGAACATATAAAAGCCATAACAAACGTTGTCATCTGATTTACTGTGGAAATTTGAGAGTATGGCTTTAAATATTGAATTGTATACTCATTATGTAACCTTGAGAAAGTTTCACAGATGTCTGTGCCTAAGATTGTTCATCAAAAAATGGTGATATTATTCTCATTCAGAGGATTAGTTTGAGGATTGCATAAGTTAATATCCAAAGGAAACCCTAATAAATGAAAAAGCAAAAATCTAATTCTCCTGAGAAGAGGGATATAGAATTCAGCACTGTTTTTTGATCATTAGAATCAAATTTTTTCTGCTAGATAATTATTAATACTAATAGCTAAAAATATGGTTTATGATGGTCTTGAAAAGTTTTGAGTATATTAATTGATTTATTCATTGAATAAATATATCAAAATTGGGCTTACACTTTGATAATAAATTCTAAGATATTAAAATTTTCTATTTATAAGTTTGGAGTGATTTGTACTTTGCAGAAATTCTAAAGGATCTTTAAAAACCTATTAAAAAAAAACAACAAATGGCAGTATTTAAGCCCTGAGAATAAAAAGTCTTACCTATTAGTCCAATCTGATAATTTTTGCCTTTTAATTGAGTTGTTTAGAGTATCATCTACTATAGATAGATAGATAGATAGATAGATAGATAAATAGTTAGAGAGATAAATGTGGTTGAGTTTAAAAGTGTCATCCAGCACCTTCCTTTTTTTTTTTTTTTAACTGATCTCAGCTGTTGTTCACTTTTTTTTCTCTTTACTGGACTTCTTTTGATTAAGTACTTCATATTATTTTATCTCCACTCTTAACTCCTTAGCTATAAATCTGTTATCATATTATATTTGCCACATTGTAGTACACAGCACATGTGCATATCACTGTCTCTCCTCAGGTGATATTTACTACTTCACATAGCATATGAAACCTTACTTTCATTCTCATTCTTTGGTCTTCCTGGTATTGTGATCATACATTTTATTTTCACATGTTTAATAACCACAATACAAATATTGTTACCTGTTTAATAGTCAATCCTGTTTTAATGCAATTTAAACAAGGAAACTATCACATACTTACCTATATAGGTACTGTTTCTGGTGCATTTTATTTTTCTTATTGTTGTTAAGATTCATATTTCCATCTGTCATTATTTTGTTTCTGGCTAAACAATATTCTTTAACATTTCTTGAAGTGATTCTGCTTATGATAAATTCTTTTAGATGTGTTTTCCTGAACATTATTTTACCTTCACTTTTGGAAGATATTTCTGAGGAGAAATTCACATTCATTTTATTTTTCTTCTTTTGTGACATTTTATAAAATTTGGGTTTGTTAATTATTTTTTCTTTTCACTGCTTTTGCAATTTGTGGTATCATATTCTTTGTGTTTCTTGTGTTTGGAGTTTCTTGAGCTTCTTAAAACTGTGGACTTCTTTTCATAAAATTTCTAAAAATTTTGGCCATTATTTCTTTAATATTTTTGTTCTTTTTCTCTCTCCTCTTCATTAAGCAGAATTATGCATATATTCTACCACTTAAACTTTTCACTCAGCTTACTGATAAACGTTCCTTTCTTTTAGACTTCCTTTCTTTTATTTTTACCTCTGTGTTTCATTTGGATAGTTTCTATTCTTATGTCTTCAAGTTAACAATTTGTTTTTCTTCTGCAATGTTCATCATGAAGCTCATTTAGTGTATTTTATCTTAGATATTGTAATTTTTATTTTTATGTCTTTTTTATATATCAAGTCTCTACTTCACATTTTGTACATACAAAATGCCAAATACTATTTCACTGTCCTTTTCTGCTAATTTTAAACATCAGCATCATTTGTGTCAGTTGCAATTCATAGATTATTCTTCTCATTATAGGTTGTGTTCTCTACTTTTTTGGATACCTGGACATTTTTTATTGAATCCCAGACACGTGAATTTTAACTTTCTGGGTTACAAAATGTTTTTTGAAATAATTTCCTGGCTAAGCGTTTTAGTTCACCTTACTGCTTCTTAGGACATGATCCTATTACCTCATCTTGTTGCAATTCCAAATGTTATTACATTTAACAGGGCAGACATATTTTATGGTTATTTACAAAGTAACCTTTTTTTTTTGTAAAACTGTAAGTTCACGTTTGTATAGTTTCTGATCTGCTCAAACCGTGATGATTCTTGGTTTTGCATTGATTTCAGTAGCAAAATTCTCAAACATCTGGTGATTTTGCCAAAGGTTCTGAATATACTGTGGCTATTGTGATTCAGTAACTTGTTTGTGGAATTTGAGAATTAATGTACTTCCTAGGTGTTCCAGGTATCTGCCTTCCCCACACTACTTCACTGACCATCATACTCGCATATACTTTATGACAGCCAGGATTAATCACCATTTTGGCTGCTATAAGGAGAAGTTGGAATGACAAGGTAGATATTTACAAAAAGCCCAAATATTCCAAAAGCCACCCACCAAATTTTGAATCTTTATTCTGATCTCTGGACAGTCTAGATTATGTCTATCAACAGAAAAATACTATTATGCTAGTGCATTAGAAGACAGTTCTTTATTCCATTGATTTTCCGTCAGAGAGATATCATTTATGCTAAAGAAATTTCTCAAAATATTTGGTCTGCTGATGAAATGTAATGTAATCGAAGGTTTATTTCATTTGACTGCAGATGATCTGATCTAAACCTATGCTATTTTAAATTACTTTCTATAAGCATGAATCATCATTTGCTCTATCTTAGTTGAGGATTATTAGTAAATGCCTAATTTGGAAGATATTATTTTAATAATGACAACATTTCTTAGCTAAAGGAACACATATACAATTCAGTAGGCAATATAAAAAGTATTGTGTTAAATCAAATAAAAACAAGGCATATTATATAGTGAAACAATATATTTATAGTAGTTTTAAGTGATTTTAAGCATTTTCTAATTTATTGCAGAAAATGCAATACTAATTAGAAAGATTTCTAATTTTTTTTTTTTTTTTTTTTGACACAGAGTCTGGCTCTGTCATCCATGCTATAGTGCAGTGGTATGATCTCTGCTCACTGCAACCTCTGTCTCCTGGGTTCAAGCAATTCTCTTGACTCAGCCTCCCAAGTAGCTGGGACTACAGCCAAGTGCCACTATGCCCAGCTAATTTTTGTTATTTTGTAGAGATGGCATTTCACATTGTTGCCCAGGCTGGTCTTGAACTCCTGATCTCAGGTGATCCACCTGTCTCAGCCTCCCAAAGTGCTGGGATTAGAGCCATGAACCACCACATCCAGCCTCTAATTCTTACTGACATTAATTTTAATTATGAAAAAAACACAGCTTCATCATCTTATCCAAATAAACATATCAAAATTTTGCCATTTCTACAGCTTTTATTACACTTATATATAAGGTTATCTGATGTGAAAAAATAATGCAAACCATATGCATAGAAGATAATAGCAGTAACAATTGTCTAAATGTGTGGAAGGATTTCACAGCATTGCTTCTACGACCAACTTCTTTAGCAGCAATTCAGAGGAAGAGAATGATCACTGATGTTGTTCAAGGATTTGGATCACTAACTATAAGTTAATTTATGGTGCATCAGTAAAAATTGCTGGTCCGAAAAATACATAAAACTTGTAAATGTCAATAAAAGTGACAAGATATTATGTGATTTTATTCCTTAATATGACCTTCTGTATTTTCAGCAGTGTATTTAATCAAAGAAGATATCAAAACAAACTGTCAACTCCCATGAGAGAAAGCAGAGAGTGTGTAACATGGAGAAAGAAGCATATTTTAATAGTATAAATCATACAAATATTGACCTTCATGTCTATAAAAATGCAGGTAGAATTTATTGAAGGCACAAGAAACACCTCTGACAAAATAAGCTTAATGAAAGCAGCTACTATAAAAAGTTTTTACGGAGAACATATTTAAATGAAAAATAGAAAAAATAAATAAGCTGCAGACTCAAGTACATTATTTCATTAAATAGTTGTAACATTCTCAACATTTATATAAAATTATATATAGACACAACTTGTAAATGTATCATGTCCTACAGAGCCTAAGTACATCTACTTTATATAGTGAGGAACACTCGCTCCCAATACACGTTCACAACATTTATTATGGATATCCTCAAAAATGATAATTTAATTCTGGACTGATTTTTCAGAAGACTATGTAATATTTAAATGGAGCACTTATCTATAGCAAGTCGGATAAATATATAAAATGTACATGTAATTATTCATTCATTTACAGATCTTTGTTGAGAGCATATTTCACCATTTAAAGTGAAAACAGCAAAAAAATTAGACTTAATCCTTAATTTCATTAATATTTAATTTAGGGCTACTAATTCAGGGCTACTAATTGCCTTGTGGGCAAAAAAAGTTGGCAATTAGATATCTCAAGTAACATATGTCTAAAAACGTAATAGAAATTTTGACTTGTGATTATACTATCAAAATGAATTATAATCTGTTTTACATTGTTAGACAACTATGGCTTTAAAATTATGCTTTTAATAATAATTTAAATAATAATATATAACATAATATGTAAGCTAAAAATTAATATATAGTTAAATATACAGTGCATTTAGCAATATATAACATATGACAATATATAATAGTATATATTGATGTCATAATGCAGATATATTATTATTATAAATTTCTTCATCACATTTTAATAAGTTTCAGAAAGGAATAGTATGGATCTTATTGTTTCATGGAAATGTGTATGTGTATTTAATTTGTGTGTCTTATGACCAAATGTAAAAGCAGGAATGATATCAGGAGTAAGATAACATATTAATGAAATGAGAGCATGTCAACAGTATTTTTGATCAATTATTTATATTTTATTTTACTTTTACCTATACCTTACTGACAAGTTAAATCATTTATCTAACTTCATTAAAATAAAATGTGCTCTGCTTCATGGAAAATTCCAGAAATTTTCCCAAATATTTTTGTAAAAATCCTAATTTAATGAAAGAAAATTATAATAATGGGTACCCCTCATGGCATATGCCAAACAGGATGCAAGTCTCTAATTAGCAAATTTACCTGTTACTATTACTGTATTGGACATTATTCTACATGGCATTTCAAATTATCCTTTTTGCCTATAAAATTTATCTATACACCGGAAAAAGCAGCATACCTTTGATCTTGCTTACTCAAGAGTTAATTTCCCTTCAATTATCTAATTTAATTTATACTTAAATTTAATAAATATTTTTATATTTAAATAATACATATTATAAATACATCATTTTATAAATATATATTTAAATTTAATAGATATTCATAGTGTTCTATAATTTATCAGGTATTGAGCTGAGCACCAAGATAACAGAGTTGAAGAAAACATCTATACTTCAAAAGGTTATGATTTGACGTAAAATAGTACCTAAATTTCAGACTGTTCTCAAAGTACAGGTAAACTACAACTTGGTCTACTCCTAATTATATGTGAAATCATTTTATTGAAGGAAAACTAACTTACACATACAAAAAATCACTTATTATAAAGGTAAAGTTCAGTAAATATTAGCAAACATATAATTTTGCTACCATAACTACATTCAAGTAATACAATTAAATCAACATCAAAAATGTCCTTTGTACTAATTTGCATTCAATCCTCATTCCCATCCCTTGACCTAGGCAACCACCAATCTCTATGAATTCACATTTTAGGAATCATAAAATATGTAGTCTGTTGAGTCTGGCTTCTTTCACCTAGGATAATGTCTCTGAAATTTATTCATTCTGCAGACTTGTGTTTGCATATTTATTTCTTTTTATTGTTGAGTAGTATACCATTGCATGGACACACCATTTGGTGTTTATCCATTAAAGTAGTCAATGGGCACTTAGATTGTTCCCAGGTTTTGGATTTTATGAATAGTGCTGCTATGAACTTTCACATAGAGGTCTTTGTGTGAACATAGCTTTTTACTTTTCTTTGATAAACAGCTAAAAGCTAAGGGAAGATTGATGAATCATGTGGTAAGTGTATGTTTAACCTTGTAAGCAATTGACAAACTGTTTTCCAAATTGTTTTTACCATTTTACATTCCCACTAGCAATATATGAAAGTTCAGGTTTTTTTAAATTATTGACAACACTCATTATTACCAGTATTTTGTATTCCTACCATTCTAGTGGGTATTAGTGGTGTTTCATGGTGCTTTAATTTACATTTCCCTAGTGACTAAATATGCAGAACTTCTGTGAGGTGCTTAATAGATATTTACATATCTTCATTGAGGAAAAGTTAAATTGAAATACTTTGCCCATTTTTTATTTGGCTTGTTTGTGCTCTTATTGTTGAGTTGTAATCTTTCTTTATATACTGTGTATATATGGACTTTATCAGATATATTATTTGCAAATATGTTCAGATAATCTAGACTGGGCTTGGTTCTATATTCAGAGTCTTAGAAGGCCAAAATCAAAGTGTCAGCCAGGCTAGGCTTTTATCTGGGGACTCTGGGTAAAAGGTTGCTTTCAGCTTATTCATATTGGTGGTGGAATCTAAATCTCTGCAGCTGTAGTCTGAGGTTCCTGTTTCCAGAAATTAATAATGTCTACCATTTATATTATCTATATATTTGTTTCCCACCTTGTTATTTGGCATTTGGTTTTACCTATGTTTTTTAGGGTAGATTTAAAGAACAAAGTCCAGTTTGTTCTGTTATAAGGTCTTTATACTGTAAAGAGATAGAAATTTTTGATAATACGTTTATATTTTAGAATTAATGGAACCATTTTAATTTCAGCCAACATACTGATATTTTTTAATTGTTTCTTTGTGTCTTGAAAAGAATATGCAAATATTTGTATTCTGGGTATAAAGTTCAATACATACATTTCTAACATATATATATATTTACAGGTATAAACACAAAAATAAATATTAGATATTCTTCATTTGTTAAATGTCTTAAGGTCATAAAAATCATGACTTATTTTTAATTATTTGATTTATCACAGACCGAGGAAGATGAGTTAAATAGTCAACTACAGATGTAATTCTTTCTGAATTTTTCTTCCATTTTGTATAGAAATTGTTTTATGAATTGTGTTAATATTTATTTTATTGCTGAAAAGTATTTATGTCTAAGCTTTCCAATTGGACATGCCTAATTTATTATAAATTCTTCTTGTCTTCTGTAATGCTATATACTTTTTGTTTAAATATGTATAACCATTTTAATAGTTTAACTTCATCTGCTCTCTTAAATTGTATTTACTCTTTTAAATTTTCTAAATTTTTTAGATTCTCTAGTTACATGAAATATATGGTAGATTCTCTAGTTACATGAAATATATGGCAGACTGTTTGATTCATAATCAGATTTTTTATTTTTTCTTAATAAGTTTATCTCATTTTCATTTTTGATATAAAATGCATTATTTTATCATGTTTTTGAATGTTATGCTTTGTTTTCTTACTTAATTCTATTTATTCTTGACTACATATTCTGTCATTTTTGTTTGTTTCTAAAAATGTTCTTTGCATATTTATTTTGCCTTCCAGTTATTTATAGGTTTTCTGTTTTATTGGCTATGTTATTTTTACATTACCAACTTTGATAATACTTATTGATTCTAGCTCACTAGATTTGTAAAAATATGTTAAACTTATTTTAAGAATTTACTCTAAAATACAATTTTCAGTTTTGGTTTTCTTATCATTTTTCTTATTTATAAAGTTTATCCTACTCTTAATGAGCTGAATATTTTTTATACATTATCTTTAAATAGTATCAGTTAAGCCCATCTATGAAAGACAGGGCTATCTACGTTTCCCTGCCAGTCTTTTCACTGTCTCCCCCTCATTGTCCTTGTCTATTACATTGTTAGTTTTATATTATAATAGCTTATAATATGTACTTCAAGTGTTGGAATATTAGTTCTAGTATTAAATGAATTCATTGTTTACTACTAAGCTTTTAATTTTGTTTTCTTCTTTAATTTCTAGGCTGGTGAAGCTGATTCTATGTTAATTTTTTACATTTATGACAGAGTTATGATTATTATGTCTTCTGTAAGTACTGGCATGTTTGAAAATATTTGCTTATTTCCTTTTATAAATGAATGACAGTTTAGCTACTTTGTACAACACTTGTATCCCACTTCTTCTCTTGAAAGATTTGAAGACACCAAACTATCCATATGTCAAATATTTTTGTAGTAGTTTGAAACCAATTGAATTGTTTTACTCCTCATAGTTTTTTATTTTTTTGTAAGAAGGAGTAGGAGTTCTAGAGTAGGAGTTCTAGAAACGTTTATAATTGTTGACTTTTAAACTGTTTGGTAACACATCAGTATTAACGGATCCCTGTCAGTTTTTATGTAATAAATTCTTCCTTTAAATTCTAGGCTCAAGTTTCTTTTAATATTAATGTAATTTACTTAAACTACATTTTGGAAAACATTTCTCTTTTATTTATTCTATTGTTTATGACATTTATTAAAGTATTCCATTTTTTCTTTCTGTACATTTTATTTCTCACTAATTATTTTTGTTTTATGTTCTACATGATTTCTATGAAAAATGTGCAAGCCAAAGATTTTAAATTTCATATAATTCTTTTAAAATTGTCATCCACACTTTTTATTTTAAAAATATTTTGATTACATTTTCTCTTTGACTACTATGTTTTCATTGTGATATTATATATTTTGTTTCTCATGTAGTTTGCTTGTTTTTTCTGCTTTATTTTGCATAAGCAACATGTTTTGCCCTTTTCAGTATATTCACCCTTGAAATTGAGAGAGTTTTTCTTCATAGCGTATTCATTTGATGATGGATATTATGAGACAGTGACCAAAGGGATGTATATTAGTTGTAGTAACTTAAGATTTAGTCTAGTATCACACTTGGAATTATTTAAAGACTCTATTTTTTTCATGTAAAATAAATTTAGTGGATGAGTACTAGAAAGATTAAAACTATTAGATACTCCCACTTATAAAGTGAAAAAATAAAGTATTTCATTTTATGTTTCCATGTTTGTTTGCTAAAGATAATGCCCTCTAGCTCCATCCATGTCCCTGCAAAAGACATGATCTTGTTCCTTTTTGTGGCTGCATTGTATTCCATGGTATATATATATGTATTACATTTTCTTTATAATCTATCATTGATGGGCATTTAGGTTGATTCCATGACTTTGCCATTGTGAATAGTGCTGAAATGAACATATACATGCATGGGTCTTTAGAACAGAATGATTTATAGTTCCTTGGTTATATAATCAATAATGGGATTGCTGGGTTGAATAGTATTTCTGTCTTTAGGTATTTGAAGAATCGCCACACTGTCTTCCACAATGGTTGAACTAATTTACACTCCCACCAATAGTATATAAGCATTCCTTTTTCTCCACAACCTCACCAGCATCTGTTGTTGTTGTTCTTTTTAATAAGTGAGATCTAAATAATAAGAACACATGGACATATAAAGGGGAACAGCATACACTGGGGCCTATCGAAGGGTGGAGGGTGGGAAGAGGGAGAAGATAAGAAAAAAAATAACTAATGGGAACAAGGGTTAATACCTGGGTGACAAAATAATCTGTACAACAAACCCCCATGACACAAGTTTACCTATATAACAAACCTGCACACATGCCCCTGAACTTAAAATAAAAGTTAAAATAAACTATAAGATACATTATTTAGAAGACAAAGTTTTTAATTAAGAGTTACTGATAGCTTCAACAACAGCAGTGCCTACCATGATGGAAAGAATAGACAAAATACAAAACATATTTTGTTAGTCACTTTTAAGATGGGCTATTTTAGACTATTCTTGAAAGATAATAAAAAATACTTATTAGAAAAGATAACCTGGAAGTTGTAGAAGAGTGACTGGTACAGAGTAGAAGATGAGGAAATCAGATGCAGCAACGTTTGTACTTAGTTTTCCAATATGCAAGTCAAACTTTTTGGACAAATCAAATCAAATCAAAACAAAATAAGGACGGTTTTACAAATAAGACATTTATACATCTTGTTGTTCCTTAAACTTCATTATAAATGTTCCAGTAAAGTAAATGTGTGTAGGTAAAGTAAAATTTTTAATGAACAATAGAAAATCAACATTTAAAACATTCCTGAACCATATCAATACTGAGAAGTAAAATTATCTATGCAAATTTATATACAAACTTGTGCTTGCATTTTAGGAAATGCTAAATAATTTTAAACAAGAATTCAGTAATTATTCAAATACATATACATAATGTGTATATATATATATAAAATATATGTATAAATTCTGTACAGACAGCAATGCCTAGAATAATTGGTGAGGATAGTCTACCAAATAATTGGCATATTAAAAGTTTCTAATCCAAATTTGATTTTACATTTATTTAGAATCAATGCATTAATTGAAACAAAAGGAACATGCAAATTGTAAACAGCGAAATTATTTTAAAAATTTTAAAACAAATATCTTCCTGGATTGATCAGAAAAGTCTATGAGATGGACACAGGGAACTTTTGTTTTTCTGGGATGTGCACAAAAAAATTATCAATATAAAATAAATTTAAATTTGACTGGTAAGATATATTGCATGACAGAATCCTTTTCTATATAAGCATCGAAAGAAAAGCTGAAAAGTAAAACTGTACTGGGGATTCCTTTGCTTTTGGGTGTAAAACTACTTACAGTTACATTGTTCCAAACTTATTGTGTAGTCAGAGTAAAACTGCTTATTGAAATGTATTAATTTGTTATTGATTAGTATCGTATATCTTGTGATTCCTTTGTCCTCGAAATGTACTACTAGAAAATGAATAATTTTTTTTCTCTGTTGGATTTTCTTCTAACAGTTTCAAAAATACAGCATATTTTGGCTAAACACATGGACCTCCTCCCACAGTCTCCAATACAATGAATATGAAACATGACAGTTTGTTAATTTGCACACTTTGTACCGTGTGATAGCTGTTATTAATATGATAAATTTCTAAATGGTTTCTTTCACTGAAATTACTCTAAGGGTTTCCATAACCTTTGTGAACTCAGAATTGGAAACAGAAAATTTATAAAGCTATGCTACGACACATTTTCTATCTGAGTAAAGCATTAGAAAATATTATCATTGTAAATCAGTTTATGTTTACTACATGATTTTAGATATTTAGACAATCGCTATGATTAATTCTAAATTCTAAAATCATCAATGATATTATGCAAATTATCTTGTGTGTACAAACATCACATCCTACATTCCCTTACTATAGTTCCTAATGTAAGTTAAACAAAAAGGAAGAAATAAACTTCTGAAGCATTTGGTAGCCATAATCATATGGAGAATGTATAGAAACAAAGAGTCTCTCATTTGGATGCACAAAAAAATGTACTGTGGTTTATTTATATCAAAAACATGAAAACCTATTTCTATATAGAGGTTTGAGGAAATACTGAATAAAATGTAAAGTGATGGAATTCAATCCTTAATATAAATCTTATGTTATAGCAAACATATCTACCTACCTTCATCTATTTCCCTGTTTTTAAAAAGATAAAACTGAGAGTTATCGACTAATAATTTAATCAATTTTTTTCATGTCTTTGATTATAAACATTTGCTCAGAAAATGCGGGTTTTTCTGTAACATAGATATGACATTTAATAATGAAAATTTGGGAGCGTTAGCCTTAAATAACCCTGGAAATGATCTCCAGGATTTTGGTGGCTTTGGCAAACTCTCAAAAATCCACTGAAGAGTACCAGGATATTCTCCATACCGAAGAGACATAACTTAGAGAAATATATCTATGAGGAAAAAAATGCATATGCCTTTTGTGAAAGGCATAAGTATTGTTGGGACTCATTGTGGATCCTCATAAATATGGTTAGTATAGCCTCACAATTTTAAGGCAGTAGAGATAGATTAGAAACTAGGAATTTACCCACAAAGAGCCTCTATTTGGAAGCTTTTAGGTTTTTGTGATTTTCTCTAATTTTCCTTAATCCCAAAGTGAAAATAAGTTATGTACAGTATTTAGCCTTCTGAAGTAATATTATTGAGAGCAGAGAAAGGAAGAAAACAACCAGGCAGGCAGTTAGAGTGAATCCTCGGTACAACTCCTTCAAATCAAGAACAGCCTGCAAATCAGTCTGCAGGCCCCAGATAGGAAAGATCCAACATCAGCAAAACTCCTTCAAACTAAGAACAGCCTAAAAATCTAGCTGCAGCCTCCAGATAAGAAAAAGCCAGTATCCTTGAATAGAAATGTCTACTCTGTGAATCTAGATAACAAATTTCCCTCCTTTTTGGGCACATTTCTCTTTCCTTGGTGTGACTTTCTCTCATTTCACAAGCTTCTTCCTGATCGATCCTTAACTTTCACCTATTTTACATATACCTATCTTTCTGTAATTAGTCCCAGGCCAAGATCCCGTGTCAAGCTTCTACTTCAGGCCCTGATTGGTCCCGGGCCAAGGTTCCAGGCCAAGGTCTCAGGCCAAGCTTTCACTTCAGCCCCTGATTGGTCCTTTACACTATTTTTCCTCTTTCTGAATGGTACTTTTTTCATGACCATCCATAAACTAATCAGCACTCACTTTCTCATTTCAAGTCCATAAAAAACCCTAGACTCAGCCTCATAGATGTCAATGCTATTTTGGGTCCCCTCTTCCTGTTGAGAGCTTTTCTATCACTTAATAAATATGACTCTGCCTTACTCACTCTCTGACGTCTGTGTGCCTTATTTTTCTTGGTCAGGGGACAAGAACCCAGAGCTTGCTGGTGGTTGGAGTAAAAGAGCTCTAATGCTGCCTCCCACTCACCAAACAACAGGAGTGAAAAAGCTGCAACACTATGGTGACCTGGTGGTCAGAGTATCATTCACACCACTGGCATGAACATAAAACAACTATGCCATGTGGAGGAGTTCCTGATGGGATAAAGGGAGCACCATTCTTTGGCATAGCTGGAAGTGACAGAGATGGGCACAACTAAGCCATGGAGCAAGTTAAGTGGAAGTCCCAGGAAACCAGATGATTAAAATTTATCTGTTTCTAAGAAAAAGTTGACCTTATAAAGAACTTGGGTAAGGGACATAGGGTGAAAGCCAATGATTCTAAGTAACATTAATAAAGAAAGATATCTTGAGAGCCTATGTTGTGGAGATCTTTAAATGTAATTAGATACTATAATGGAGAGAATACAGAAGAAAAAAGAGACTTAGTTTATCTCACATTTTATTAACATGAGACTATTAGTTGTTATTTTCTTGTTTTACCAGCATAATATAATTAATATTTATGTTCACATCTTGGAATCATTACAATATCATGAAGTGGTTTTGGCATAATGCAAGAGAAATTAAATAATCTTCAGCATCATTCTACTGTATAATCAATTTCTATTGTTTTGCAGAAAGTAATTAATAAATGCATATTATTATCATTTGTTACTCAGAATTTTTAAGTTGATTACAGTATATTCTAATTATGTGTTGTTTATAATCAAGGTTTTGTAAACAAGAGTTCGAACACATAAAATTTGCGCACATTATGTAAATCATACTAACCATAATTATCATTGCGGAGTTTTCTGCAGAAGAGCCAATTTGGTGAAAAATTAGATAAAGAAAGTAATTATTTTTAATTACCTATTTAATGAGCCCAGTATTTTACTGTGAGGGCACAGAAAGAAGGCAACTGTCTGCAAACCAAGAAAAGAGCCCTCAACACGCACAGAATCTTCTAGAATCATGATCTTGGACTTCCCAGACTCCAGAACTGTGAAAAATAAGTGATATGTGTATATTGGTAAGTGACTCAGTCTGTGATATTTTGTTATAGCAGCTTGAACAGAGTAATACATCCATCATTGATTTTTGCCCCATTTCAGATATCAACACGTAAAAAAAGTCAAATAACATAATAATTGTTTTGAAAATTGTTTTATCCTCTACATCCACTGAAAGCATCTGAGAGAGTTTTGGGAGTCCAGAATTTACTCACAAATGAGTACTTGTGTATAATGGGAAGAATAACAAAATAGTTAATTGTGTTTTCTAAGTTATCCGATCAAGCAAATGTAACACTCACATGTGTTCACTGTATATTTGGTGGTATTCTGAAGAGATGATTTAAAAATTAGTGTCCATAAATTAAAGAGTGATATATAGTATTTCACATTTTCAAGTGTAGAGAGAAAAAAGCCAGTTCTTACTTGATGCAGTATAGTCATCATCATTAAAATTGAAAGGCTGTTTTTGCCAATGAAATATTTCTTTGCACTTACTGAAATTCACATTTATTTTTACTCAGTGCCATGAAGGTTGGAGTTGAAATATATCTTTCCTTTGTACCTAAAACATAATGAAAAAGGTGACATTATAAGAAAAAAGTGAATAATGATAGCCACTCCTAACAGCTTGATCCCATAATTTACTTATTGATGGCAGCATAGTCACCATAACCTGCTGACTGTTTCTAAAGTGTCAGGAGATGCTGTCAGGGGAAATATGTTGTCCAACACACATAAAGATGATGCCACTGATCCATTGTGTTAGTTATTCAGTGTTGGTGATGGATTTACTCTCATCTCCATTGAGATACTTTTTTCTACTTACCCTTCTTCTACCCTTTTCACCACTGAAACTAATTTTTTAAAGAAGCTGTGAGGATGGAAAGAGCAGTATGTGGAAATGACTACAGATGTCCTACTATAAGAAGATTGGGCTTCTTGCTTTTCTTCACTTTTTTTTCCCATTGTTTGCAGACTGTGTAAGAAGAATTTACCCAAAACTAACATCCTGCCATGATTTTGCATGTCCATTTATTTATCAATGTGTCTTATTTTCTGTATAAAACTAGATAAATATAAATATAGCCATAGGGTGGATAGGTAACACATGAATGTTGTGTTAATGAATAAATGACAAACTGTTTTAAGGACCAGTTAAGAGTAGCAGCTGTTAGGGAAGAAGAACAAAACAGCTTGTATGGAATTTACATGAGAATAGTATTACAGAATTGTTTGTCCCCTTGCCTGATTAAGAATATTTAGGGGGTTTTGATTGAAGCAGAAAAGAATAAAGGGCATATACCCATCTTGGTTAAACAGTTAAGTAAACCGTAACACCTTATGAGACTTTGAATAAAATAATTGTTATAATAAGTATCAAATACTAGAATAATTGAATATTTTAATTGATCAACATATAGCACACATCCAAACTTACAAAAGGAGGAATAAACGTCATAGATTAGGTAATCCAAAATAACAGCACTAAGGTTCAGACAAGGAAATAAAAACATGTATCAAGAATAGCCAGGTAACTGGTGTTACACCTAGATGTTTCCCATATCTAATAATATTATTGAAAGAGAATGATGGTAGAGTGTGTCTGGTTAAGATACTCATGGAGAAAAAATAAAGATATTTTTATTTGGACCATGGAGTCAGATAAAACATTAACAGGTAAAGAATAAGAAGGAATTTGAGATAATGTGGAGGGGGGAGAAAAAGCCTATTGTCATATTTTTAACTATTAGAAATCGAAATTTTATAATTTTACAATTTTACTAAGGGATTTTAAAGGCAGAGGGACTTTTGTATATTTGTATTTGTTATCCTAAGGGAATATGATCAAAGACTTTTTTTGGAAAAATTAATCACACATACACATAGTTTTTAGGAGAGATTGAGAGAAACTGAGGAAAAAAGAAGCATATCTGAGGATTTATTTTTGATATCAAAGATACAAATGTTTTGCAACTCATCCTAAGCATTCATAATGTAATGAAAAATAAGGACTATAGACCAGAGAACCTGGAAAGAATTGGGAGGGTTGTTTGCTAGCATGTGGAAAGGAAGAGTATAGTAAGCTGTCATATCAAGAAGAATCTGTATTAGTAAAAACATCAACCCGAGTGCTGGAGTCTCCAAATAATTGTGGGATTCACTGCCTTTATTATAAAGATGCCATCTATTTCAGGAATTTTCTTTACATCTCATGTCACATTCTTTTGATTATCTTCAATAATGGCCAATATCTTCATTCTTTTGATAGTAATACATAATTGAAAAATGCTTCAAACTCATTCAGATTCTCACGTAACAATTAAGGTCTGTGATCTCTGTTGAAATTTTTCATGTGATTTAAAAAAAATTAGATTGTATTATTTCAGAAAGAATACCAAGAGATGTATCAGTCTATACCAATGTTAATCAGTATTTATGGATCTCTGAAATGCACTGTTTTGAATGCCAACATTAGTTTGGATATGTTAAATTTACTAGGATAGGTGAAAAACAGGGCCCTATATTTATTAAATTTTATTGGGAATCAAAATGCACACAAGTCTGTTGTGTAATTTCACTGAGTTACACTAGTAGTTACAAAACT
This sequence comes from Pongo pygmaeus, assembly GCF_028885625.2. Taxonomy (NCBI): domain Eukaryota; kingdom Metazoa; phylum Chordata; class Mammalia; order Primates; family Hominidae; genus Pongo; species Pongo pygmaeus. Next base: position 93,160,625 of record NC_072384.2, read on the forward strand.
GAGTGATTTGCCTGTTTGATCTAACCCAATCAACATAAGCCATTTCATTGAATCTATAACATATAACCTTTTCTCCATATGTTAGAAAACATTTATTATATGCCTTCAACATAAACATATTTTTCTTCAGAAAGAACTACCTGGTCTCCAGATTTGGTAAAGAAGCCTAATAAGTAAAGTCATAACATACCCTAATTCTCTTTAATAGAAATTATGACAACTTACTGTAGCTGATTCTTTAAATTATCTGCATCCCTACAGTGCCTGGTGTGGTGCCTCATCTTGATCCCCCTTCAGGTCTCAGGAGCTAAGCCCCCAGTTGCTGGGAATGTTGAGTATTGGTGACCTATGCTTGCATGCTTGCATCGATGGTAGCTGCCCCACACATTTTCAGCTGGTCAGTGAGGAACTACAAAACTTGTCTCCCTGTCTCTACCTTGAACATTTTTAAAGGCCCATTGTAGCTTCACATCTTTCTGTGCAACTAATGGGAGCTATTGCTGCATCTGCATCACCATTCAGCTTCTCTCTGACCAATTCTGCTTCAATTGCTCTCTCTCAAAAGTCTTATTCCTGAGAGGCTTTCCCATTAAAATATCCTGAATTCAAGTCTCAGAGTCCATTTTTTAAAAACACAGACATAAGACCTTTCATTCTATTAGGTCCTAGGAAACAAACACTAATATGCAATTGTCAATTGCACCACCCACCACCAGCGGGCAATGAGGCCCACATCACTGGTAGTATGTTGAATATGAATAGCTCTTGGCATATGTGGCAGTGTGATTGTTAAAGTTCATGAATAACAAAGTGATACACCAAAATGGGCTACTAGTGAATGTTAATTCACTAATGAGTGCAACCCATCAGGCTTTTGAGGGTTATGTGAAAAGTAGAAATTATAATAAGAAAGATGACTTTTGATGGTTGTTGTAGGGGATAATCCATACACTGGAGAAAGACTATGAAGTTGAGTGTTATTAATCACCAATTTAGGTGAAATACAAGAGCCAGCAGGCCTCCTTTCTTATTTCAGCTAAAGTGTACTAAAAGCTGTGGATTATGTCCTGGATTAAGTCCTGGATTAACCCCAGGACTTAAGTAGAAAAGAAGCAGAGATCCAAAAATAGTTGATTTTTATTAAAAGTCTTCTATGCCAATGTCAAGAGATTGATTGGGAGGAATTGTAAACTTGAGATATGCATTGGTGTGATGGTTAATATTGAGTCATCTTGATTGGATTAAAGGATACAAAGTATTGTTCCTGGGTGTGTCTCTGTGAAGGTGTTGCCCAAGGAGATTAACATTAAGTCAGTGGACTGGGAAAGGCAGACCCACCCTCAATCTGGGTAGGCACAGTCTAATAAACTACCAGCCCAACCAGAATATAAGCAGGTAGAAGAACGTGGAAAGACTAGACTGGCTTAGTCTTCTGGCACGCATGCTTCTCCTGTGCTAGATGCTGCCTGCCCTCAAACATCGGACTCCAAGCTCTTCAGCTTTGGGACTCAGACTGGCTTCCTTGCTCCTTAGCTTGCAGATGGCCTATTGTGGGACCTTGTGATCATGTGACTCAATACTTCTTAACAAACTCTCCTTTATATATATACATCTATCCTATTCGTTCTGTCCCTCTAGAGAACCCTAATACAAATGTCTGAATTGAAGCACTTGGGAATCTTGAATCACAGATTCTCCAGGCAATCACTGCAGCTGAAGACTTACTCTGTCAGAAGACAACTTAAAAATTTCTTCTTTACCAAAAAATATAAACACTCATCAGAGTCTACCCCTATCTTTTTTCATAGCTACAAAACCATTAAACCATTTAATATACACCATTAAAAGGGCCTATACCCCATAGGAGCTGTAAAAGTCTGACAAGTTTGTATGGTAATAGAGACAAGGTTCCTGGATCAAGAGTGGCATGTAACATCAAGCTTGATTACGGATTGATTATTATTATAAGAGCACTGTCTTTTAATACAGGATTTAAAACTTTGTAAAGGATCTAGAGGTGGTAGCAGAACCGAGGGAGACATCCATGTTCACACAACTATTTTGGTTCTTGAAAGCTTGGAAATAGTAATAGCCTACACTAACTGAAATGAAAATGCCAGAATTTCCATGGAAGCCACTATAAAAAAATAGAACAAAAGGCTCAGAGAAGTAGGCCATATATCTCAGAAGGGTGAAAAACATACAAGCTAATTATGTTCTATGTGATGGCCCAGAAATCACTCCATTTACCAAAGTGAAAATAAATGTGCTGGTAAGGGGAGTACAAGTATCTCTGAGAAATTCAATGGTCTCTTTCTTTAGTGGGCAACAGAACATTTTTAAAGTGCCAAAAAGGTATAGACAAACAAAAACTGCTCAATCTAAACTTTTATACACTCAGATGTGTTTTAAACTTAAGACAAATTTTTAAAAGTCCTGAAATATTCATTCTCAGGAGACTTGCATTGCAGGAAATTGGAAAGGTAGTTCTTAAGGTAAAAAGGAAAGAACAAGAAATGAAAGGAAAAAGCAGCTTTACATAGAAAGAATGGAGAGGCCAGAAATGGTAAATTGTGACTAAATACATTTTCTATTTTAAATCTCATTAAACAATAGCTTTCAAAGCAAAAATAACAATGCAACAATGCACTACTGAGTATATAAGATGTGTAGAAGAGGGGATGGAACCAGTCTATTTTCTGACAGTATAGGTTACTATACTATATGGGGGAGTAATACATTATTTGAAGATAGATTATGATAAACTAAGCATATTTATTGTAAATTCTAGACTAAAGGTCAGTAAACTATGGCCTAAGTAGGTAGGTCTTACTTACAGTAAGTCTGGCCCAGTACCAGATGTGCGAAATGTTGTTTACAGTTGTTAAAGTATATTAAAAAAAAAAAAGGAAGATTAAGTAGGAATAGAGGCGAGAAGAAAAGGAGGAAGAGATGAGGAGGAGGAGAAAAAAAAAAAGAAGATCACCATATGCAGTTCCGCAGTCTGGCAAATCTTTTTCTGAAGGAAAAAAAGATATAGAAAATATTTTAGGGTTTGTGTGGCTTCCATTCATTAGCTTTCTATAATCTTTCCTCCTGAAGTAATGTGTTCAATGATGACACTGAAATATTTCCTATTGGATAATAGAAACAATCACATTTAACATATCAAATTTTATTAAAGTAAATCTTCCATCTTTTGGAAAAAAATGAATTAGTTTTAAAACTTTGTTAAAAGTATTCATAAATCAGCCAGGCATGGTGGCTCATGCCTGTAATCCCAGCACTTTGGGAGGCCGAGGCAGGCGGATCACAAGGTCAGGAGATTGAGACCATCCTGGCTAACACGGTGAAACCCCATCTCTACTAAAAATACAATTAGCTGGGCATGGCGGCGGGCGCCTGTAGTCCCAGCTACTCGGAAGGCTGAGGTAGGAGAATGGTGTGAACCCGGGAGCGGGAGCTTGCAGTGAGCCGAGATCGCCCCACTGCACTCCAGCCTGGGCAACAGAGTGAGACTCTGTCTCAAAAAAAAAAATAAATAAAAAATAAGTATTCATAAATCAAATACAATAAAAAACAAGTGTTTATTGTCTGAATATAATCAACTACTAAATTTACAAAATCACTAGAAATATAAAAGATTAAATTTCAACAAAAAGCAATTCCTAATAATTATGACTTTTTATAAATGTCACTCTACAAATCACTTTAAATATTTATTTTCTAGTAGCTCATTTAATGTTTATAACCTTTTATTAGTGGGACAATTGTTGTACCAATGTTAAGGAAAATAAGGAGAAATAAATTCTCTTTCAATATGTGCAGTTATGACTGATGAGCTTTTTTTAGTTTTTATTTGAAGTATTTCTAAATAGCACAGAATTTATTGAGCTTATTAGATTAATGGAGAACAAATATATGTAATAAACAGCACAAATTAATAGTTTGCTAATACTGATTTGAATAAATTAAAATCATCAAACTGTACACAGCATATGTTGAATAAAATATTGTGCTGCACATTATAGTAATGTTTCTATTAATAGGCTGCTCATTTATAGTAACATATGGCAGGTTTGGTGACAGCCAGGGAACTACTAATTCAGATAGGGTGAGAAATAAAAGGCCTCTCATGAAGTGATGAGTTTTCAATAAGTCATTAAACAAAGTGTTATTAAATTCCTACTATGTGTCACTGTTATAGGTAAAAGAGATACAGCACTAAAAGCAAGGGAGGTAAGACTCCTGCCTTCATGGATCTTGAAAGAAAGAGACAGAGAGATGGGAAAACAAGTTAATCTTAAATATTAAGTGCTATTAACCCACAACAGGATTTTTTGTAAGCAACTGGTAGGGATGAGAGGAAGTCACTGTTGTTTTTAAGAGTCTAGAGTCTCTTTTAAAGGTTCAGTGCTTAACCTGAGACACTAATGTGGGGATCTATGAAAACAGTGCTCAGAAAAAGAGATGAGCAGGGACAAAGACTTAGAAAGAAAGAAAAAGTCAGGTGGAGACACAGGAGACCTAACTCTTCAAATACACAACACTAAATTTGAGCAAGTCATTTGATAACTGTACCTCTACTTCCTAATCCATAGTGAGTTGGATTAGATGTCCACGGAAAATGTTTTAGTTAACAATCTTTTTGTCTTGCTCTGTCGTCTGGGTTGGGGTGCAGTGGTGTGATCATAGTAGACTAGCAGCCTCACTGCAGCCTCAAACTCTGGGCTCAAAGGATTCTCCTGCATCAGCCTCCTCAGTAGCTGGGACTACAGACATGCGCCACCAGGCCCAGCTATGTTTTTAATTTTTTCGTAGGGATGGGGTCTCACTTTGTTACCCAGGCTGGTCTAAAAACTTCTAAAATCAAGCAGTCCTCCTGCCTCAGCCTCCCGAAGTGTCAACAACTTTTTAAAATATTTTTAATACTCTTATATTATACCTAAAATAACTAGTCCTGCAGTTCCGCCCTATATTCCCAGGCAAGCACTCAATAATAAACCTGCATATTCTATTTGGACAGACGAATAAAACATAGTGAGCTTCGACTTTAGGTGTTAATTCTTACTCCCTAGTTTATCTGTAAGACTATATTATATCGACACATTAGCAAATTTTTGTTATGTTGGTTCATCTATTTTATGGTAGATTTTATTAATTTTTAAACAAACTTACTTTGTGTACTTTGATATATTGCTTATAGATAATATACATGATTATGTGTATTTTTCCTCACTTGAATGTTAGTCTACTTTACAATGTTACATTCACCTTATTACTCCACTCTGATTATGCTGTACATATTTTTTAAAAATAAGTTACTTATAAAATAACATTCCTAAAAGCCAATTAATTGATAGCAGAATTCTTTTTTAATATTAAAGTTTATTTCTAAGAGAAGGTACTCTAGTTTGCATTAAGATGTCATTTAATACTGAAAATTAGTAAATAAAATTTTAACTATAATTTATCTATAACAGTAATATTATATGTAGCCTTAAATCATGTTTTTACACATTGTTAATTTATACATGTTTTTACTAAGCTAACCATATTTGTTACTATTTTTGTGCAGATCAAGTTGTAGTTCACTTGAAACAAAGGGATTGTGATCTTTGTACACAGGACATATTTGAACATATTTCTTCAACAGAGATTAACCTCAGACCTACTGTGTGACATAAGTTATTGAAAATGCTGGATTACAAGGCGGGCAGATCACGAGGTCAAGAGATCAAGACCATCCTGGCCAACATGATGAAACCCTGTCTCTACTAAAATTAGCAAGGCATGGTGGCGTGCACCTGTAGTCCCAGCTACTCAGGGGGCTGAGGCAGGAGAATCACTTGACCCCAAGAGGCAGAGGTTGCAGTGAGCCCATTTTGCACCACTGTACTCCAGCCTGATGACAGAGCGAGACTCCATCTCAAAGAAAAAGAAAAAAAAAAAGAAAGAAAGAAAATGCTGGATTAATGTTCGAGGAGTTACTGGCTGAAGTCACACACAAAAAGCATCTCTTTGTGTACGATCCATTAATTTAATGACTTATCTATCATACCTTTTTCTTTTCAAGAAACTGAGTATATGCAGACGTGGTCATAGAACAACTTCTTCAAATACAATGACACATGTTTAAATCCTGCATTGATATTTTATTTCTTTTTTTTAAGTAGGTGTTCTTCCTTTTTCTTTTTATTTTATTTTTTTTTTATTTTACTTTAAGTACTGGGATATATATACAGAAGCGTGCAGGTCTGTTACATAGGTACACATGTGCCATGGTGGTTTGCTGCACCTATCAACCCATCATCTAGGTTTTAACACCCGCATGCATTAGGTATTTGTCCTAATGCCCTCCCTCCCCTTGCCCCCTACCCCCCAACAGGCCCCGGTGTGTGAAGTTCCCCTCCCTGTGTCCATGTGTTCTTATTGTTCAACTCCTACTTATGAGTGAGAACATGCACTGTTTGGTTTTCTGTTCCTGTGTTAGTTTGCTGAGGATGATGTTTTCTGGCTTCATCCATGTCCTGCAATGGATATGAACTCATTCTTTTTTTATGGCTGCATAGTATTCCACAGTGTATATGTGCCACATTTTCTTTATCCAGTCTATCATTGATAGGCATTTGGGTTGGTTCCAAGTCTTTGCTATTGTGAATAGTGCTGCAATAAACATATGTGTGCATGTGTCTGTATAGTAGAATAATTTATAACCCTTTGGGTATATACCCAGTAATGGAACTGCTGGGTCAAATGGAATTTCTGGTTCTAGATCCTTGAGGAATCACCACACTATCTTCAACAATGGTTGAACTAACTTACACTCCTGCCAACAATGTAAAAGAATTCCTATTTCTCCATATCCTCACCAGCATCTGTTGTGCCTGACTTTTTAATAATTGCCATTCTAACTGGTGTGAGATGGTATCTCATTGTAGTTTTGATTTGCATTTCTCTAATGACCAGTGATGATGAGCTTTTCTTCATATGTTTTTTGGCCACATAAATGTCTTCTTTTGAGAAGTGTCTATTCATATCCTTCACCCACTTGTTGATGTGGTTGTTTGTTTTTTCTTGTAAATTTGTTTAAGTTTCTTGTAGATTCTGGATATTAGCCCTTTGTCAGATGGATAGATTGCAAAAATTTTCTCCCATTCTGTAGGTTTCCTGTTCACTCTGATGACAGTTTATTTTGCTGTGCAGAAGCTCTTTAGCTTAATTAGATCCCATTTGTCAATTTTGGCTTTTGTTGCAATTGCTTTTAGTGTTTTAATCTTGAAGTCTTTGCCCATGCCTATGTCCTGAATGATATTGTCTAGGTTTTCTTCTAGGGATTTTATGGTATTATGTTTAAGTCTTTAATCCATCTTGAGTTAATTTTTATGTAAAGTGTAAGGAAGGAGTCCAGTTTCAGTTGTCTGCATATGGCTAGCCAGTTTTCCCAGCACCATTTATTAAATAGGGAATCCTTTCCCCATTGCTTGTTTTTGTCAGGTTTGTCAAAGATCAGATGGTTGTAGATGTGTGGTGTTATTTCTTAGGCCTCTGTTCTGTTCCATTGGTCTATATATCTGTTTTCATATGAGTACCATGCCGTTTTGGTTACTGTAGCCTTGTAGTATAGTTTGAAGTCAGCTAGGGTGATGCCTCCTGCTTTGTTCTTTTTCCTTAGGATTGTCATGGCTACATGAGCTCTTTTTTGGTTCCATAGTGAAATCTAAAGTAGATTTTCTAGTTCTGTGAAGAAAGTCAATGGTAGCTTGATGGGAAAAACATTGAATTTATAAATTACTTTGAGCATTGTGGCCATTTTCTTGATATTAATTCTTCCTATCCATGACCATGAAATTTTTCTCTATTTGTTTGTGTCCTCTCTTATTTCCTTGAGCAGTGATTTGTAGTTCTCCTTGAAAAGGTCCTTCATATCACTTGTTAGCTGTATTCTTATCTATTTCCTATCAACTTCTGCACTGATATTTCATTCTTATAAAACAAGAATCCTGGTTTGCATGGATTCTGTTTCATTCAGGGGGATTCCCTGACTTCCCAAATTCTAAAACAAAACTCATATAGTGCTTGTAACAATCATGACACTAGTTAATACGGATTGGGAAGATACTGAGTTAGTGAAGGTGGCAAAAACTAATTATTCAGCCTGTCCTATTAGAATCAAATACCTATTAATTAGGCAATTTCACATTATTTCAATTTATGAAATTTAGTTCTTACAATAACTCTGAAAATTACTGAATTGCTTAGAATTATTTTGTCTTACAGAACAGAAATCCCTTTTGGCTAACTAATTTTAAATAGAGAATTAAGTAAATAAATAGTTATAACTTTTTTAAAAAGCAGAGATAAAAGATCAAAGAAAAGCTAAATACCCACTTCTTATGAAGGATAGGAACACGCACAGCTGTAGAAATTTAAATTAGGAACACATGAATTATGTGTTTGGGATGTTGATTTTAGCCTTACCTTAATGTGACATTGCATTCAAACTTCAATTTACCAGGGCGAAAAGCCTGATAGCCTTGATTGGATGATTTGCTCATTGCCTGATAGCAGGTAATAGGACATAGAGAATGAAGTTTCAATAAGCAGAATTTCTTCTAGAACCATATGGAATGAAGTGTGAAGATTACCCTTAGGAAATGTAGAATGACTTTACCCAAAGAAGGGGAAAGGGAGGCTGTATAGAAGAATAAAGAAACTGTCTACAATATAGCTCTTATTGGTATCAGAGTGATGAGGTACATTAATTTTGGCCAAGGAAATCAGCTTGTAATTTTCCAAACTTCACTCTTTCTTTTCACAATGCTTATAAGGCAAAGGCTAGCACATAGATATCAGTTTAACATTTTAGCTACCAGAAAATGCCAGATAGATGTTCAAAATTTGGTGAATTATTTACACATGCCCATGTGATTGCAAGGAGGCATATTCATATGTACACTTAAATCAGAATGACAGAAATATTTTATAAGTCAATTTGTATATTTTAAAGAGTTGTACTTCTGATTCTTTTCTATTCTGGTGTTTAATTTCAAAGTGAAAATCTCTACTGTAGATTTTAGTCTACTTGGTTAACCAAATATTTTTTAAAAACCTGAAAAATGAAAACTTATCTGCTCAATGCTTTAGTTATAAGCACAAGGCATAAATTTAAAATTATAGCCTGAAACAGATGCTCAACATATGCCACAGGTACAGAGATGATTTTCATCATTATCAATTAAGCACTCACTGGCTGGATATAATAGGTATTGTAAGAAGAATGTCAGAAGCTGTAAATCTTGAAGCACAGTAAATAGGGCAAAGTAAAAATTTAAGTTGTAATGTGGAATAGCATGTTTTCTTGGTATTTTAATTTATATAAAAATGGAAAGCTTTAGTATTACAGCTTTATGTCAAGATTATTAAAGTGCAATCTCAATTGCTACAGAATATTTCAGCATTCTAATATCAGAGAAATAAAACCTTAATTTGCACCTAGCTGTCAAATTGAGCCATATGTGTTATATATAGCTATAGATCGATAAATAGATATACATAGTCTTCAAATTATATATATACATATATATACACACATATATACATATATATACACACATATATACATATATATATTTATATATATATCTCCAAACATATTTTTATTGGGAAACCTCTTATTTTATAGAAATTTTAATCAACCACTTACAAAAATAAAATAATTGTAATGACAGAAATACAATTGGTAAAAATAAAATTCATGACATTATGCAATTATCTTTTATATCCCCATAGGAATAAAGGATAATGAAGATCTCGAAAGAGTAGTCTTTATTCAGTGAAGAAAATTGGCTGCTTTATCATAATGGAAATGCTGTTAGATAACTTTTACATTAAACATGAATCTGTCAGGCATTATGTTACGTTTTACATTCATTTTTTAAATAAGAAAATATTATTACTATGAAGTTTATATTATTAACATTTGAAACACATTAAATAATGAGTCATTTCTCTCAAATGTGTTAAATTCTTACTCTGTGTTATGAGTGCAGACTGGAAGTTGATCACATACCTCTAAGTCTTCTATAAGGATTTCATCAGATGCTATGTGGAAAAAAAATTGTACAGTTACATTTTTGGTAAACATTTTGAGTAACGTTAAGCAAATTTTTCACAGATGAAATACAAAATCTCAAAAGAAGATGTAACAGTGTTTCTGACAGGTCTTTAGCTACTCAAATATCCTTCTCAAAGGGAAATTGTGAAGAAAACACTTAAGGAGTCCTTAGAATATAAACTGGTAAGTGGTAGGAGAACACACAGGAGAATAGTCTTATTTAACTTAAGGATTCAGATATGGCTTTCCAGGAAAGTTCAATTTGAAATGGGTTATTTACTATAAGTAGGAGTTAACCAAATGACGGTTGATGCAAAAAGAAGAAATTCCAAATGTGAAAGTCCCGAGGTAGCAATGCACATAGCTAGAGTGTCTGTGCATATGACGCTGACAGTGAGAAGAACTAGAGATACGTGTGTCAAGAGAGGGCAGTTAAAGTTTAAATATATAATCTAGAGGAGGTGGCTATGAGGAGATATTCAAGTAGAAAAATACTATGGGCAACAGAATAAACTTATCTGGAGTTTTTGAGAATTCCAGAATCATTTATAAAAGTTTTTAAATCATTGGGAAAAAATCACTTGTTGAAAATCTACACAGTATATTAAGAATCGAAGTATCTGCATTAAAAGAGACTGTTCTCTGACCCAATAGATGTTACTGTCTATTGGGCAGTACAAATAATGCATATAGAAAGAGAACATATAATTTGGGAAAGACAAGAGCTAAAAGATTAGCCTTCAGGAATACTTAAGACATTATCAAAACAATACACATACATAAACAAGACTTTTAAAATATAACCAATATGCAAAAGTAAAACACAAAGAACAAATAACCACAGCAATTAGAAAAGTGAGAATTTTAAGAAAACACAATGATCAATTCTTTGTAATACTTCAGAAAGTTTACCAGTTATTTCTCCATTTCTTTTCGCTGAAGGAGGCCATTTCAGGATGAGAGTGAAATGTAATTACTTGAGAGGTAAATGGTATGTGGGAATTAGAGGTTATAAACAAAAACAGAAAAGGTAGCTAAGTAGATAGAAATACAACATTCAATTATTTCATTTTTTCATTTGAGAGAGATGAATAGGAAATAAATGAATAAAGAGAGTGAAAAAAAGTTAACCACATTTTCACTAAGATAAGGATTTCTAAGAATGTAGGAGTATGCAAATTGAAATACACTGACAGGAGACATGGAGCTAAATAAGAAAATGTCTTGTCAGATGGTCTTAATTTTCACAGTGAAGGACATAACATATTTATGAAAATAATGGATTAAAGTGTTTTAAATGCTAAACTAAGTAAAGTTTGGTGTAATTACTGAGAAAAGGGGGAAAAGAAATGACTAGAGTTCTATGGAGATTGCTAGGTATATAACAGTCAAGAGATTATTTAACTGAGTTGCAAAACCATGTGTCTGTTTTCCCTCTATGGTATCTAGTTTCATTTTTGTTGTTTTATTGTTTCTTTTCTTTTTTTTGTTTGATGGAATCTTGCTCTGTAGCCAAGGCTGGAGTACAGTGACACATTCTCTGCTCACTGCAACCTTCACCTCCCGAGTTCAAGCAATTCTTCTGCCTCAGCTTCCCTAGTAGCTGGCTGGGAAGCACGTGTCACAACCCCCGGCCAATTTTTGCACTTTTAGTAGAGACGAGATTTCAGCATATTGGCCAGGCTGTTCTTGAACTCCTGACCTCTTGATCCTCCCACCTCGGCCTCCCAAAATTCTGGGATTACAGGCATGAGCCACCACACCCAGGCTTTTTTGTTATTTATATTATCCTTCAGATTAATTATTTGAACCAATTTTCTTCCATTTGAATTATTTTATTGATTTAAACTTATTTTTTGGTAGAGTTAGCTTGGAATGAAAAGGGAACAAATGATAAGAATTACATTATGGAAACCATCATTCTCATCAAACTAACACAAGAACAGAAAACCAAACACCACATGTTCTCACTTATAAGTGGGAGTTGAACAATGAGAACACATGGACACAGGGAGGGGAATATCACACACTGAGGACCGTCAGCAGTTGGGGGGCTATGGCAGGGACAGCATTAGGAGAAATACCTAATATAGGTGACGGGTTGATAGGTGCAGCAAACCACCATGGCACGTGTATACCTATGTAACTAAACTGCACATTTGGCCCATGTGCCCCAGAACTTAAAGTATAATAATAATTAAAAAAAAGAATTACATTATGGAATGGTGGATGGATATAGACACAAGTGAAGTAATAAACTTGTTGCTCCTACTAGATCTGAAGGTTTCAATATTTGAAGAACAAAAAAGTAAAAATAAAATAAAATAATAAAAAAGATTGTGACCATAAAACAGAGTAAGATTATGACACAATTTGGCATGTAACGTTGGATGAAAGTTAAAAAAGAGAAGTGAGGTGAATTCTTCTTCACATTAGTGGAGATAATTTTACTAGTTTTATAAAATTATTGTAAGAATGAAAAGACAATTTATGTAAAGAGCTAAAAATAGTGACTGACATGTAATATGTGTGCAATAAATATTGAAATTTTGAAGATATCAATATTATTTTTTAAGGTTCTTATTACCATCTATTTGGAATAGTCTTGATGGTATCTGGCCTCTACAGAAGTAGCTCTGGGTCACATATAGCAAAGCTAGAGGCAATTTGTAATATAAGACTGTTCACTCAGTCTTCTGGAAAGAGGAAAATTATGGAAGAGAAACATGCCTCTATAAAACTTATTCCCAGAAGGAGACGATGGCAAGGTTGTAGCTGAGTCAGCAGAAAGGCTACTAATATGCAAAGTCACAGAAGAAAGATTTTCAAAGAAAATAATAAATGTAGCATCTTTTAGACTGTGATGAATATTATAAACAAATTCTTCCAAACTATACCTTCAAAATATTTATTGAGCATGCTATGCAAATTACTATCCAAGTACCCAGTAGGTACTCAATTCACTGTAGAAAGAGAGAAAAGAAGAGAGGGAGAATGACTTATTAGCTCATTAATGAAATAGGTGAACAAATAAAAAAATCAAAGAACACATGAATGAAAAACAGAAACACAAAGATTTATTCTACAGTTTTAAGCTGACAGAATACTTACAGTCTTTAAAGAAACACCTTGAAATTTTTCCTTTGCTATGACAGTTAATAAGGTTCATTACTTAATATAATTATATTCAAGAAAATGTATCTAATTTTTAAAATCCAAACATATATACTATACACAGTTTGTTGAACTATGCGTACAAACACACAGATTTTTTACTCTCTTACATGATTTTTGAAACTCACTACTTAATTACTTAATTCCTAATCTCGAATGAAGGAGGTGGTGTTTCTCATTACTCTAACTTTGAATAATGAACTTTAAATTTCTTTGCAATTCATCTGTGATGAACTTGAGCATAATAAATGTAGAAAGCTTACATAAATTCTTTTAATTTTGAGCTTATTATTGCAAAATTCTAGTCATTATGATAAGCAGAATGAATAAACTATAAATATATTTTTCTATGAAAAATGTATAGCTCCTTTCAACAAAAGGCTTTTAGGTGTCATGTTCTTGCGATTTAACACTTTGTAGAATTTATTGTGTGATTAGCCAGAGAGCATATTGATTGTCAGTACAACATAACGCAACTGAGTTTTTTAATGAAAAATCATTATGAGGTGTACTAACAATTAATAATACTTTGTAGAAGCAAGTTATACCACATGGTCACTCTCTTTAACATGGAAAAATGGGCATAGAAATAAACATCTCAATAAATAAAGAAAACCACCAGTAAAACAAAACTATGCTAGTTATGGAAATGCAAATACACACAAAGACACAGACACACACATTCAGTATACTTTTTAAAGTAGCATGGATTGATAATTGGTTTAAATATCTCTGCCTCTACATGTTTAGTGTCTCTAAAAAAATCCTTTCTTATTTGATTGGCTTATCACCCTACATAATGGCTCCGTAATGTATATTTCATGGCAACTTTATTAAGATATGATTCATACATCATAAAATTAACCAATAAAGTATACAATTTAATGTTTTTATTCTATTCACAGTTGTGCGATCAACGCTATAATCTAAATGCAGAATATTTCATTAACGAACAAGAAGCTCTGTACTCATAAGCTGTTATTCTCCATAGCCCTCGCTCCCAATCTGCCCTATGAAATCACTAATATGTTTTCTGTCTTTACAGATTTTGCCTATTCTGTGCACTTCTATAAAGGGAATCTTACAATGTATCTTTTGTCACTGGTTTCTTTCACTTAGCACAATGTGTTCAAGGTTCACCCATATTGTAGCAAGTGGTAGAATTTCATTCTCTTTATTACTATATAATATTCAATTGTATGGATATACCATATTTTTTTATCCACTTGAAAGTTAATCAACATTTAATTCATTTCCATTTTCTGACTTTTATGAGTAATGTTGATATGCACAAGTATTTGAGTGAGCATATATTTTATTCCTTTTGGGTTTATACCTAGGAGTGGAATTGTTGGGTCATATAGTACGTCTATATTTAATATGTAGAGGGGGTTGAGGCTTCTTTCCAAAGTTTCTGACCAGCTTACATTTGCACCAGCAGTGTGTGAGGTTCTAATTTCTCCATATACTTAACGATATTGTTGTTGTCTGGTATTATTATTATACCTATCCTAATAAGTGTGAAATAATGTTTCAGTTTGGTTTAGATTTGCTTTTTCCCTAATAATTATTTGTGTTGAACATGTTTTCATGTACTTAGTGGCCACTTTATATCTTCTTTGGAGAAAAGTTGGTTCAGATCTCATTTACTCATTTTGAATGAGATGATATTTTTTATTTATTATTTAACAATTCTCTATGTATTCTATATGCAAGTAGTTTATTAGATAAATGATTTACAGATATTTCATTTGCAAATATTTTTCTCTCATTCTGTGGTTTTTCTTTTCGCTTTCTTGGTGGTATTGTTTATG
The DNA here is from genome assembly GCF_028885625.2 of Pongo pygmaeus. Classification (NCBI taxonomy): domain Eukaryota; kingdom Metazoa; phylum Chordata; class Mammalia; order Primates; family Hominidae; genus Pongo; species Pongo pygmaeus. Next base: position 93,175,730 of record NC_072384.2, read on the forward strand.
GCAAAAAGGTTTTTGATTTTGATGAATTGAATTTATCTATTGTTTTCTTTGTCACTTCTGGTCTCAGTGTCTTATCTAAGAAAGAATTGCCTAAAGAAGTTGAGAAATAGTATCTCTGTTTTCTTCTAAGAGTTTTATTATTTAGGCTCTTACATTTAGGTTTGTGACACATTTTAAGTTAATTTTTATATATGGTATGAGATAGATGTTTAACTTTATTCTTTTGCATTTGGATATCCAGTTGTCCCAACACCATTTGCTGAAAATACTAATTTTCACCATTGAATTGTCTTGTCAATCTTATCAAAAATCAGCTGACAATTAATGTGAGAACTTATATTTAGATTATCAAATTCTATTTCACTGACTGATAGGTACATCCTTATGTCAAAACCACACTCTCTTTATTGTTACTTTGTAGTAAATTTGAAATCAGAAAGTGTGAATCCTCCAATTTTGTTGTGCTTTGTATTAGTCAGGGTTCTCTAGAGGGACAGAACTAATAAGACAGATGAACATATGAAGGCGAGTTTATTAGGGGAATTGACTCACACAATCACAAGGTAAAGTCCCACAGTCAGCTATCTGCAAGCTGAGGAGCAAGGAAGTCAGTCCGAGTCCCAAAACCTCAAAAGTAGGGAAGCCGACAGTGCAGCCATCAGTCTGCGGTGGAAGGCCCAAGACCCCCTGGCAAACCATTGGTGTAGGTCCAAAAGTCCAAAAGCTGGAGAACTTAGAGTCCAATGTTTGAGGGCAGGAAGCATCCAGCACTGGAGAAAAATGGGGTCCAGAAGACTCAGCCAGTCTAGTTCTTCCACATTCCTCTGTCTGCTTTTATTCTAGCTGCGCTGGCAGCTGAACAGATGGTGCCCACCCAGACTGAGGGTAGTTCGCCCCCCGCCAATCCACCAACTCAAATATTAACCTTCTTTCACAATGCCCTCACAGACACACCCAGGAACAATACCTTGCATCCTTCAATTCAATGAAGTTGACACTCAATATTAACCATCACATGTTTTTTAAATATTTCAATATTGTTTTGGCTTTCTAGGAATTGGTCTATTTCATCTAGGGTATCTAATTCGTTGGCAAACAATTGTTTATAATATTCCTTTATAAGCCTTTCTTAAGATTTCTGTTAGGTCAATACTGTGCTAATGTCCTCTATTTCATTTCTGATTTTAGAAATTTTACTTCCCCCTTTTTCTTTGTCTGTCTAAAGGTTGGTCAATGTTGTTGATCTTTTACAAAAGTTAATTTTTGGTTTCATTGATTTTTTTTATCCATTCTCCATTTCTTTAATTCCCACTCAAATTTTAACTTTTTTTCTATTTGCCTTTTCTGTAGTTTACTATTTTTTTCCAGTATCTTATTGTGGACAGTTAAATTATTAATTTGGAATGTTTCTTCTTTGTTAATATAAATATATACAGTTAGGAAGCTCTGTGTAAGCACTGTTAGCTGTGTCCTGACATTTGCTATGTTCTGTGTCGATATTCTTTAAAGTATTTTGTATTTCCCTTGTGATATCTTTTATAACACATTCACTGTTTAGGGGTGTATTGTTTATGCCCATATATTTGCAAATTTCCAAAATTCCTTTCTGCTGTTATTTTTCTAATTCCATTTCATTATTGTGGGAGAACATACTTGCATAATTTATTTTAAATATGGTGGTAATTGTTTTATGTCTTCTTCTATCATCTATCCTGGATAATGTTTCACTTGAATGTAATGTGTATTCTACAATTGTTAGAGTGTTCTGTAGATGTTTTTGTTTTTGCATTAGTAGTTATTCTAGAGTTTATATAATCTATATTAATTTGTAAAAAGAGCTTCAGATTTATACTTAATTTTGGGGAGATACAGAAATGTTACTTTTATATTCTATTCATTTTGACCACTTTTTGTGAAATTATTATACATATTACATGTAGCCATGAATTTTTAACCTCGTCTACATTATAATATTAATTTATATTACTTTATGTTTTTAAATAACTAAAGTATACATTTATAGTTTTATTTGTTTATATTGTCTTTTGTAATTACATTATTCCCTTTACCACTGATATGTTGTCATATGGATTAGATTTATTGTCTGGGATTACTTACTTTCAGCCTTCAGAACTTCCCACAGTCATTCTTGTATGGCAAGTCTGTTAGCAAGATATTCTTCAGCTTATATTTATCTAAGAACATCTCTATTTTGCTTTAATTTGTTAATGCTAGCTTTGATGGATATAGTATTCTTGCTTGAAGATTTGTGTGTTATAAACACTTTGTTATCCCACTGCCTTCTGGTTCTATTGCTTCTAAGAAGTCATCTGTTACTCTTATTGAGGTTTTACTTTTATGTTTTTAAGTAATAAGTCATTCTTCCCTTGCAGTTTTCAAGATTTTCTCATTGTCTTAGCTTATCTTGCTTGGAGTTGTTGAGCTTCCTACATGAGTAAGTTGATGTTTTTCTCTAAATTTATGATGTTTTGAGACATTATGTTCTCCAATATTCTTTTCTGTACTTTTCACTCATGCACTTTTTTTTTCATAATACCTATTTGGTGCACTTAATGCTGTTTCACATTTCACTGACACTTCGATGATTTTTTTTCATTCATTGTTCTCTCTGGCCTTTGGCTTGCATAATCCTTATTGATCTATCTTCAAGTTTGCTAATTCTTTCTTCTATCAGTTCAAACCTACTATTAATATACTCTGATAAATTTTTTATTTTAGTAATCACACTTTTGAACTACAGAATTTTCAATTGGTTAGCTTTTATAATTTCTATCTTTTTAGTGATACTCTCTATTTGATGTGGTTTTTTTTCATGCCTTCCTTTATTCCTTTAATCATAATTTCATTTAGTTCTTTGAAAATATTCATAATGCCTACTTTAAAGTCTTTCTTAAATCTGGCCACTCTCACAGGCAGTTTTTAGTTGCCTGCTTTTTTTGTGTTGTATGGGTCATTGTAATGTTGCAAAATATATATTTGGTCTTCAACCCCAGTCTGGCATACAAATCCTAAAACCCTTCGAATCTCCAAAATGTTGAATTTTTATATGCTAATGATTGACTCACAGCTGGCAGCTCCTAGACAGATTCAGGTTGGGGGCTGGCCACCTGAAAGACCAAGGCATGATTAGAGAATTGGGACTTTCAGCCCCACCCAAAACCTTTAGGGAGACGGGGTTAAGTTGATCACCAAATGGCTAATGGATTAACTAATCATTCCTATATAAGTCTCCATAACAGGCCCAAAGGTTATAGTTCAAAAAGCTTCTGGATAGCTGATAATCTGGAAGTTCCTGAAGAGTAATACACCTGAAGAGAGCAAAGTAGAAATTCTGCACCCCTTCTCCCATGCCTTGCCTTATGCATCTCTTTATCTGTATCCTTTTAATAAACCAGTAAATATATGTGTTTCCCTGAGTTCTGTGAGCCACCCCAGCAAAATAATTGAACCCAAAGAGGAGGGCTTGGGAATCCCAACTTGAAACAGGTTGGTCAGAAGTTCCAGAGGCTTGGACTTCAACTGGTCTAAAAGGGGGGCAGTCTTGTGGGACTGAGCCCTCAATCTGTGGGATATGATGCTCTCTGCAGGTAGATAGCATCGGAATTGAATTGAAGGACACCAAGCTGATGTGTACTGCAAAATTACTTGCTTACTTAGTGTCTGGGGAAGAAAACAAAACAAAACATACATTTGGTCACAGAAGTCTGTGTTGATGAGTGTTGTTGTGGTGTGAGAGCAGAGGAAAAACATAGTTTGAGTTTTTCTGAAAAATCATCTTTTTAAAAATAATCTGTGGATCTCTTCCCATTTCTTTCACTATAACTTCTACTTTTGAGCTCCATTGGGCTTGTTCTTCTTCACACTTTGTTACAAATAAAGTCAGTTCCTTTGGGTAGGGATTTGGAGTTCTCTTTAGTAATTTCTCTACCCTGGGAAAAGTTTCTGAACCACGGCTCTTTTACAGGTATGGGAAAATGGTGTTCTTCTCTCTAAGTGACAGTCTTACTTTAGAAGCTTTGGTGTGTAAGGGGACAACAGCTCCAGGTCTCCTCAGTTTGCCTCTGGAATGGAACCCTAATTCCACGAGCTGAGGTAAATGTGATTGGAGCTCAAGAATTCTCAGCAATGTGGCACCCTAGTAGAGTCTCTACTCCATGAGTGGCAAAAGTGATGGAATAAGGGAGCTTCCACTTGTCAGCCACTCAGCAAAACTTAGACTTATTGACAGGTAGCTAGGGTAAGATTACAAATACTGATGATCGGCCACTCCTGAGAAGCTAGCCTTCCGAATGGGAGCTCAGGGAAGAAAAAGGTGTGTGTTCTTAGCTGTAGAAGACTTGAATGGAGTTTCTACCTCAGTAAGCTGGGAGAAGGGAGAGAATAAAAAATAACCTAGTCAAATACTGCAAACTCTCAAAGTTCGTATTTCATTTTAGTAGATTTTCAGGGATAAATATTTCATCATTAGTCATAGGTTGCTAAGTACAATTCTGGAATTTTTTTATTTTTATTTTATGATTTTTACAAGTTTCACTGAGGAGTGGGTCTTCAGAGCTTCTCACGTTGCCTGCTGGAAGTCTTCAGTTCAGTTAATTATTGAACTTGTTTCTTGCAACCTTGCTGAACACATCTATTATTTGTAATATTTTTGATTCTTAGGATTACGAGTATGTGCACACATACATGTATATGTGTGTGTCTGTGTGTGTGTGTGTGTGTGTTATAATGTCATCTAAAATATAGGTTTAGTTCTGTTCCAACATAGACGCTTTCTTCCTTCCCATAGCCCCTATTTTCCCTGATTAGAAGCCCCAGAACATATTGAATGGAAGTGGAAAAAGTGAATTTCCTTGATTTCTGAACTTAAGGGAAAAACATTAAATTATTTGCCATTAAATATGAAGTTAGTTGTGAGTTTTGTTGCTGGCATTCTTGATTAGGTTGAGTACATTCCTTTCCCTCATTTGTTTTTTGTTACCATGGAATGGATATTGGACTCTGTCAAATGCTTTTTCTGTGTCTATGAAGTTAATGATATATGTCTTTTATTCTATTAATATGATGCAATCCTTATGTCAATTTTGCATGTTAAACCATCCTTACATCACTGAGATAAATCCCACTCAGTAACGATGCATAATCTTTTATATATATATTTTTCACTTTGCTAATATACTGCTGAGGATTTTTCATTACTATTTATAAGAAACATTGTCTGCAATTTTACTTCCTAGTGATATCTTTATCTGGTTTTGGCATCAATGTAATGAACTCATTTGAGAGGTATGGTAGATAATATCTTATTAAAATTTTAAAATATTTAAATATACAAAACATAGAAAATAATATAATTACATCTACATGCCTATAATCATTTAAATAATAATACATTTTAACAAATTGAATAATAAATGCCAAAATTTTATTCTATTTTAACAATGTCAGACATTCAGCAATGATGTCCAATATGATGCTATACATTGCTTTATCTTTAAAGAACTGCGAGTTACTATTAAAACCTCACTACTGCCATGAATGGTTTTGTAGTTTTCTTTATATAAGTATGTATAATGTGTTAAATATTAAAATAGTTATATTTTTATTGGCCAACCCTTTAAAAAATCTTCATTTTAGTCTTTTATTATATTGATGAAAATTTATTTGTGCTTTTTTACCTTTTAACAGATTAGAAGATTTACATTCTACTCTACTTTTTAGTGAATACTTTTATGTTTTTTCTATGTATGCTTGTCTTAAAGCTTTAACTAAATCAATACTTTGATAAATTACCTAAACAAGAAAATTAAGCCATTTATAATTGGATCACTCTTTCCTTCATTATATATTGCATTTTGGATACATTTTTTAAAAATTATTCTGCTATTTTATCTTTTCAGTTAGTTCCAATGAATGTATTTTTAGTTTTAGAGATTTTATATTCTTTTCTAAAATATTACTCTTCTTTTTATGGGAACCTACTTTTTTGTTTCTGATTAAGCAGTTTTATTTTTTATATTATAATTCAATTTTCTAGGTCTTTTTTGATATAATTTAGCTGTTTGTTGTAATTTATCTTTTGTATTTTAATTATGACATTATATTCATTATCGCTTCTTTTTATGTAAGGAGACCTTGAGGTTTGGCTGTGGAAGTGCCTTTCTAGATCAATTTTGCATTAGTTTCTGCTAGACACCCGAGGTATACCATAGAACTTGGATCAATTTTTAATACAATATTCAAAACTTGAGGCTTCCCTGAATAATTGAGTAGTATAAATTTAAATCCCAATCTTCATGAATCCAAAGTCTGTGGCTTCAACTTCTCAGGAGAGATATTTTTCCTTTCTTCCAGAGCTCATACATAATCGAACATGTTTTTATATTATCATCAGCCTTTGCTGTTAGGTGTCTTTAAAACTCTACTCCATCATTACCTTGAGAATCCCAATTTTCTGTCAAAAAGTTTGTTCCAATCTTCTACTTTATAAGAAGCTGAGGTCTTGACTCCTATTGCAACGGGGGATTATAAAAGTCTTGCCACTATGTTACATCTTTTATCCAAACTCTACTTCATTCCCACTCCTGGGGAAAGTAACTATTCATGTATTCACCCCTGTGAAAGGTCTCATTTCTTTGCAATTTCATCTTTGGAGTATCTGAAATCTTCCCTTCTCTCCTGGACACTCAGCTATTCCTTTTTTTTTCTTTTGTAATGCAGAATTTCAGATTTTGTAAAAAAGATTTTTAAATTGCTTACTTCATATGTTAGAAAAGAAAAACTGTACTTACTTTTCTTACATTTCTGTTCTTTAGAAAAATAAGTCTAGGTTTCAGGCAGTCATGTGGTATCGGGCAGGCACATGTTCACCGGGCTCAGGTGATGTGGTTTTTGGGAAGGCTCTAGTAGGAAGCAGATGGCAGAGTGCACAGGACTGTGCTCGTGAGCCATGCGGGGTGGTGGCAAGGCTCTAAGTGAAGATTGAAAGTAATTATTATATTGACCTTTCCAATCAGATGTCATTTTATATATTTTCTTTTAGCATTATTATTTTACACATATATCCCTTCATCTGTTTGTGACACATAAAAGCTGGACAGTGACAACTGTTAAAATAAGCAGTTTATAAGTATAAGGTTGGCTTAAGAAAACTACATTAAGAAAAGGAAAGATCTCAAAGAAACAACCTAACTTTACACTCCAAGTAACTAAAAACAAAGAGAGAATGAACCAAGCACAAAGTTAGCAAAATAATGAAAATAATAATATTAAAGGATAATATATGAAATACAGAGTAGAAAAAGGCAATAGAAAAGACCAACAAAGCTAAATTAGCTTTTTGAAAAAATATTGACGAAGAAATAAGAACACAGACTCAAATAAATAAATGTATAAAAGAAAGAGGAAACATTGCAACTGATACCACAGAAATACAAAGGATTATCAGACAACATTATAAACAATTTTAGACCAAAAAATTAGATAACCTAGAATAAATGAATAAATTCCTAAAAACATACAACCTACTGAGATTGAATCATGAAGAAATAGAACATCTGAACAGAACAACAAAGAGTACGAAGATTGAATCCAAAATCAAAAACCTCCCCCAAAAATAAGGCCAGGGCCAGATGGCTTCACTGGCAAATTCTACTAAACATTTAACAAATAAATGTTTCTCAAATACTTCAAAATATTAAGTGGAATGGAACATTTTCAAACTTATTTTATGAAGCCAGAATTACCTTGATACCTAAGCCAGATAAGGACACTACAAGAAAAGAAAAATCACAAACCACAATCTTTCATGAACATAGATATAAAAATCCTCAACAAATATTGGCAGATAAAATTCAACAGTACATTAAAAGGATCATTTTCCACGATCAAGTGGAATTTATTCTTGGGATACCAGGAGGGTTCAACAAACACAAATTAATAAATGGGATATGTCACAAGAGCACAATGAAAGACATAAATGATGTGATTATTTTAACAAATACAGAGAAAATATTTGACAATATTTGACATCTTTTCTTAGTAAAAACACTCAAAACATTGGTATAGAAGGAATATACCTCAATGTGATGAATAGAATAGAATAGATCCTAAAATGCACATGGATCCACAAAGACCCTTAATAGTCAAAGCAATATTGAGTAAGAAAAAACCTTGAAGTATCAAACTTACTGACTTCAAATTAAATCACAAAGGGATACCAATACAAATGTATGATATTAGCTTAAAAACAGACAAACAGACTAACGGAACAAAGTAGAGAGCCCAGAAATAATCTCACATAAATATGGCCAAATAATTTTCAACAAGAGTTCCAAAAGTACACGATGGGTAAAAGATAGCCTCTTCAATAAATGGTGTTATAAAAGCTGGATAGTCACATGCAAAATAATAAAAGTGGACCCTTATCTTATACCATATAAAGATCAACTCAAAAGGGATTAATGACTTAAATATGAGGCCCAAAGCTGTAAAACTCTTAGGAGAAAACATCGGAGTTAAACTCCTTAACACTGATCTTGGCAATGATATTATTTGGACATGACACCAACAGCACAGGCAATTAAAGCAAATACAGATGAATTATATTACATCAAACAAGAAAGCTTCTGCACAGCCATGGAAATAGTCAACAAAATGAAAAGGTAACCTACCGAATGGGGTGAAATATTTGCAAACTATATACCTAATTAAGGTTAATATTCAAATTATGTAAGAAGCACACACAACTCAGTGACAAAAACAAAACAAAACATGATTTTTTTAAATGAGCAAAGGAATTGAATAGACATTTCTCAAGAGAAATACAAATGGCCAAAATGTATATGAAAAGGTGCTCCACAACACTCATCATTGGAGAAATACAAATCAAAACCACAAAGAATTATCACGTCATACCTATTAGGATGGCTGTTATAAAAAGATGATAAATATTAGTGAGGATATAAAGAAAAGGAAAACCTTATACACTGTTGTTGGAAATGTAAATTGCTACAGCAGTTATAGAAAACAGAGTAGAAATTACAAACAATAAAAAAATAAAAAACTACCATATAATCCAGAAATCTCACTTCTGAGTATATTGAAATTAGACATTGAAATCAGAATCTCAAAGATATAATCCAGAAATCTCACTTCTGGGTATATTGAAATTAGACATTGAAATCAGAATCTCAAAGATATATTTGTATGCCCATATTCATTGCAAAATTCTTCACAATAGCCAATATGTTGAAGCAAACTAAATGCCTATTGACAAATGGATGGATAAAGAAAATGAGATACACACACACACATAAATATACACACACGCATACATATGTGTATGCAAACTTATATATGCAATGGAATATGATTCCGCCTTAAAAAACAGACGGCAATTCAGGCCGGGCACGGTGGCTCATGTCTGTAATCCCAGCACTTTGAGAGGCCGAGGCGGGCGGATCACGAGGTCAAGAAATCGAGACCATCCTGGTCAACATGGCGAAGCTCCATCTCTACTAAAAATACAAAAATTAGTTGGGTGTGTGGCACGTGCCTGTAGTCTCAGCCACTTGGGAGGCTGAGGCAGGAGAATCGCTTGAACCCAGGAGGTGGAGATTACAGTGAGCCAAGATCGTGCCACTGCACTCCAGCCTGGCGACAGAGTGAGACTCCGTCTCAAAAAAAAAAGGCAGTTCTACCACTCGCAACATGGATGGACCTGGAGGCCATTATGCTAAGTGAAATAATCTAGGCGCAGTAAAACAAATATTGTATGATCTCGCTTACATGTGGAATCTAAAATAGTCAAACTCATAGAAACGGAGAATAAAATGGTGGTTGCTGGAGATAGGGAAGAGGAGGAAATAGGAAGACGATTGTAAAAGTGTACAAAATTTCGGTTACTCAAGATAAATAATTTCTGAAGATATAATATACAATATAATGCCTAGAACTAACATATTGTATACTTAAATTTTTCTAAAGATAAATCTTATGCTAAATGTTCTTCCACAGAAAAAAATAACAAAATAATAATAATAAAGGAGATGGGAGGAAACGTTGGGAAGTGATGGATATATTTATGGCATGGATAGAAGTGATAGTTTCACAAGTATGTATTTATCCTCAAACTCATCAAGATGTATGTATTAAATATGTACAGCTTTTTAATATCTTAATCATACCTAACAAAAGTTAAAAAATAAATTATAGCAACAAATGCCTTTTAAAAAGTTTAATAAAAAGGAAAGAACATGGCTCACACTTGGGGCTGTTCATATTAAGAATATCTAAATGGAAGTAAAATTTATGTAAAATCAGACTTTATCAAAAATAGAAATCTGACTTTTAGAGCCATATGACATTTAAATAACTGAGCATAGCTTGAATATGGCCACATGGGCAGAGCAACCTTATCTGTTTCATCTCTACTTTCTTAGGATTCATGTATTATGAAGTCAAGCCCTTTTTAAATTTTAGAAAACTCTGAACCTCAACTAGGACTGATGAGTGTTTTTATTTAATCCTATCTTGTTCTTCCAACTGAGTATCAGCACTGCATTGAACAGAGACTGCTTTAGTGTTTTAGACTATAAAAACCAGTCCTGAGATACAGCCCTCTGTTTATTATTTACTTCGGAGTTAGGTCGTGAAGCAAATACCTGATTTTATTATAACATTTGGCACAACAACCTTATCCCAAGATTGTTTTTTAGCAGATTCTATAATAGTCAATTAGTTGGTGCCTGCCATTAAAAAGATTTAAAATTATTACCATAAAATGACTAATTTACACTCCTTTATAGGAAATAAACAATTACAATATGGATAATATTAATATTTGAATCTTTAGTTTTCAGCTAATATTACTGACATAATATGTTGATATAAATATTAGAAAAGGAGAGGAAACCCCACAGAGGCCCAATTAGATAATACGTTCTAGTTGTCTGAGAAGCCTCCAATCTTATCATGTAGAATTTATGGACCCTGTATTTGGCATAGAGATTTGAAATTCAAAAGATTTGTAAACAGCACTGTCTTAAATAGTACACAGCAAAAATATTTGTAGAGTTATAAAAACTAAAACACTAGAACACATTTTATTTGTGGCGTTTGAAACACTAAATGCATCGTTCAGATTTTTTCTTAAAGTAACTACATACACCATGCAAGAGTATGTTTACCATTATCCTGCTTTATGTATTTTTAATAAAGCATCTATTTGAAATTACAATGTAAAATAAAAGAAGAATATGAAAAATAATTTGATGACTAGAATTTATCAGACAACTATTTTTTTTCAAGTGACATATTGGGGAAATGAGAATACAGGTTAATAACTAAAATGGTTGTAATCAATAAAAGAGCAAGGCAGAGAAATGTGTTTAATTATAATTTTGTGTGATTGATGTCTTAAGCACATAAAATTCTGATTGAGATTTTGTAGATAAAATGCACTAAATTTATTCCAATAAAGATTGTGTTATTTGAAATTATATTCTAAACACTACATTACAAAAAAACAGTATTTAATATTGGCATTTCTCAACAGCAAAAACACATAATTACTAATTTCAAAAATTATATAGTAAAATGATTGCAGAAAATATTAGCCTAGCAGAGAAAGTTGACTTTCTCTGATTAATACAGAATTATTCAATTAAATAATCTTTTGACTCTGATAAGCCAGATGTTTGCAACATTTAAATTGTATGTAATTTTAATAATGCAATTATTCCTCTCTTGCTTAACCATTTATTATTAGAGACTTATATCTTGTCAATGAAATGCATTCTGAAGAAATAGAGTTTTCAAAATTTACTTTTATTATGAAAGTATCAAAATCTCGATTTTCAAAGTACAAATAAAATATACATAGAAACTATTATGCTCATTATATGAAAGTATAATCCTCAATGTTGTGGGAAGCAATACATACTAAGATAGACTTTTATTTAAATAAAAATTATAAATATTGAGTAGTTCTCTGAACTAAATTAGAGAAAGGAAATTGCTAGAACATAAAATAACTTTTAGTTCTATAGCATTCATTAAATTTAAAATAAAAACCAAATTAGATTGTCAACTTCTGGGACAGATTCTAAAGGGAATCATGATTACTGTTCTTCAAAAACTTGCAATCCTGTAAGAGATGAAAAGTCATGTACATTTTAAACAATAATGCAATTATTATCTAATTTAGGTATTTACTAAACACTTATGAAACTGTACATGTATTACATATGTAATGCACTTGGTGTTTTAATAAATGTTATTTTCTTTATCCTCCAAGGAATTCTTGAAATCTCATTTTCCCTATATTACAAAAGAGAAAATTGGAGCTCAAGGAGATGAGACAATATGCAAAAGTCATATTATCACAGGATTCGACTAGAGGGCCATCTAATTCTATAGTCATTGCAATTCCCAATGGACAGAGTTGTTATAAATTATTAAGCATACCTACTATATGGTATACATACTATGACAGCACAGGATGCAATAAAAAGGATGAATGGTGTCACATTGTGAAACATTCAATAAAATAGGTAAGAATGAAACATTATGAAAATGGATATAATATCCAGAAAAAAGACTATCATTTCATGTACACTTAATTTCTTTTATGCAGACACTTATGAGACCACACTCATATTCGTATTGCTAAATCCTCTTGTCATTGCATGATGAAAATAATGAGTGAGTATTAATGGTTTCCTATAACAATTACACCATTATGCAACTCTAACAATGACAATGATAATAATGGCCAATACGAACCTTTAAAAGGAAATGATAAATATCCTCAAAGCAAAGCCTACAGAAAATATCACAATTTCAATATTACACATGACTAAATAAAAACATCTTTACATTTTTATCTCAGAGAGTATTTCTTCTTTTAATTCACTAAAAAGGAACCACACAAAGAAATGATAATGGTTTGAGTTTATGTCTATGCTAATTATCTGAATTTTATTCCTACACATTACGTATAACAAAGTACCACCGTATACCTCATGAATATGTGCAATTACTGTTTATCAATTTGAAAAATTAAATTTAAAAAGGACAGAAAAAGTGCGATTATTTGACAAACATCTGTTTTATTTGTTAGTAGTAAACACTCAAAATGTTGTAATCTAACCAACCTATAGTGAATCAAATTCTATGTGAATTAAATTTACTCTAGTGACAATAACATCCATATAACTTAAATAAGATTGCTTCTGTGTTAAGTATAATCAACACATAACAATGAACATACAGTATTATCAGACTAAATTATTTTTTAATTTATTTTCCATTTTGTATTTGAGTAATGAATACATTCCAGGAATGAGACATGTAGTTCTTCCTTCTTGATATTATAATGTAATATTAAGTGTTATGAAACACAACATATAAAATAATCAAATATACATCTTATTTGTTATGTATTTCTATTTCTGAACTTTCTTCTTTCTTTGTGTGTATGCATGTGTGTGTGCAGCTACTTATCATAGTTCTTTATTTTAAATATCTATATATATATGGCATATGGAATAGTAAATTTTGTTGACAACTCTTCTTTCACTTTTTATTGGCTTTGTAAAACTAAATGACCCTTAATATGGACACTAAAATTACCATAAAACAGATTTCAAAATACTGGAAACATGAATTGTCAAATAAAGAGTCTATAAAACTTGAAAATAACTTAAACATCCAACCATTTTCTAATCTCTGGGTAAAAACCGTGATTTGAAATATTAATTATCTTCATAGAATTTTTTAAACCAATAAATAGAAGCTTCAACACTAAATTATCTTAAAATCCATACCAATATTAAAGTTCATGCCACTTTAATAACAAATTACAGATGATTCTTGGGTTACATCCTGATAAATCCATTGTAAGTTGAAAATATTGTAAGTCAAAATGCATTTAATACAGTTAACCTACCAAACATCTTAGCTCAGCCTAGTCTATCTTAAATGTGTGCAAAATAATTATACCAGCCTAGAGTTAAACAAAATCATCTAACACAAAGATTATTTCGAAATAAAGTGTTGAATATCTCATGTAATTTATTGAATTATGTACTAAAAGCAAAAAACAGAATGATTGTATGGTACTTGAAGCCCAATTTTTAATGATAGATAACCATACGGACTTTTTCTGGAATTGTATCAATATTACATGTTTTGGCCCATATTTAATTAAATGACAGGAAAAATGTATAGACTACTCATTATTTTTGTGTGTCTTCTATGTGATTAAGATATCTGAATGATTTTAGGTGCATGTCATACGTGTGTGTGTGTGTGTGTGTGTGCTCATGTGTGTCACTGTTAATGATTTTAGAGTAAGAGAGCATAGTTTGGCTATACATATATAAAGACACGTATATATGTTATATCATATATTTATTTAAAATACTTTCAAGTTTGCAGGAAAATTATGAGAATAGTATTTCCACATACCTCACACCATATTTCTCTGATTATTAATGTCTTACACTATTACTGTGGTACATTTGTCCAAACTATGAACTAATATTGATATAATTTTACTAACTAAAGTCTATTCTTTGTATTTCCTTTCTGCATTCCAGGGTCCCATCCAGTATAGTGCATTACATTTAGTTGTCATGTCTCCCTCGGCCCCTCTAGACTCTAACAGTTTCTCAGACTTTATTTATTCTGGATGATCTTGATGATTTTGAGGAGTACTGATCAGGTATTTTATAAACTGTTTTATAATTTCAATTGTCTAATGTTTTCCTCAGGGTTAGACAGGGGTTATATGTTTTGGGGAGGAAAATAACGAAGAAAAGTTTTGTTCTCATCGTATCACATCAACAGTAGATAATTTGATCACCTGAATAAGGCACTGTTTGTCAGTTTTCTCTACTGCAAAATTTTATTCTCCTCACCCCACCAGCCTTGGACTACCATACTCTGTAAAGAAGTCATTCTGCACAGCTCAAATTTAAAGGTCAGGGACTTATACTCCACCTTCTTGGATGGTAAGCATCTACGTAAAACATTCGTAATTATTCTTGAGAGAATTGTCTATTGTCCCTCATTGATCTGTTCAATCATTTTTTTATATCAGTATAACTCAGAAATACTTATTCTGAACTTTCTTCTTATTCTAGTATGTTACATTTTACAATGTTTTAATTAATTAATGGACATTCTCTCCTGTTTCATTAATTCTTTTTTATCCTTCGTATATTTCAATTTTTGAAGCTCCTATTGATCTACCCTCAATTTCAGTGATTATTTATTTCAACACGTGGAGCCTATTGATGAAAGCTTAGAAGACTTTCTTTATTTCTCTTTTGGTGTTTCTTATTTATACCATTTTCTTTTTATTTTCAGGGCTTTTGTCTTGGCTTACATAACCCATCTTTTATTGCATGGCATCTACTTTGCCATTGGAGTACTTAACATATTAACCTAATAAGTATAGTTATCTTGAATTCACCGTCAATAGTTCTAACATCTGTGTTATATTTGAATCTAGTCCTGAAAATTTGTCTCTTCAGATTGTGTCTTCTTTTGCCATTGACATACTTTGTAAATTTTAATTGAAGGCAAGACATGTTGTATTGAGGAATAGAAATTGAAGCAAATAAGACTTGAGTGGGAGGGTTCATGATAATTTGGCTAGAAGTCAAGCTATGTTTAATGATGTTTGTTGAAGCTACCGAAAATGGGAATTCAAATTCCTTTAGCGGCCCCTCTTGGTATTGGGAATTCACTATGTGTTCTCATTGAAGACAGACTTTCTTATGTTTTATTTTTTTCAGTTTTAAACACTTATTTTTTAAAGCTGGAGTCTTGTTAGTATGGTATTGGCATATGAGAGTGTTAGGCGTGTTTTATAATCTGATTAACTCTCATTTTAGGGTAGGAGTGTTTTATAATCTGATTAACTCTCATTTTATGGTGAGCCTGTTTGGAATATTTGGCCTTCCATAGATGTTTCTGCCTCTCCTCCACAGGTATAGCTTTTTTTCTCCCTTGCTCCATGCTCCTGTCTCTGGCTAAAAATTCCCAATATATTTGTTTAAAACTCTGCCCCCTATTGGCTATGTTTTATAGTGAAACAGGAAGAATAGCAGGTGCTGCAGTGTGAAGAATTCTCTTCATCCAGCTGGGATAAAATTTCAGAGTTGGCTACAGTGAAGTGCTATCCTCTATTAAATAGTTTTTTGTGTGTTTGTTTTGTTTGTGTGTTAGTAGAGAAAGTTTTAATCATGTTTCATATGGTTACTCTTCCCCTCCCTCCCCTGGGACCATGGGAGTTATTTCTCAGATTCACATTTTGAGAATATGATGAGATACTTAGAAGTAAAACCAATTAAAGAACACCCTACATTGGCAAACTGTAGCTTCTGGAGTTTCTCACTCTTATGTTCATCCATACTCAGTTTCAGAAGTTCATCAGAATTACAACTTGTTTTCCAACCATTTTATGGCTTCAGTGGCTTCTGCCCCAAGTCAACAGATTTGAGTTGCAATATCTCTCCGGAAGTACCCGTCTCTTCAGATTTTAGTATGGCGGTGTGTCCTCCAACCTCACTTGTCTGATAAGTCTGAGAAAAGTAATTGACTCTCAGCATTTACTGAGAAAAGTAAATTCTTCAAAAGAATTTCTTCTTTTAAATTCAAGTGTGCAAACTTCCAAGGTATTTTTATGTCAGACCTACAAGCAGAAGCTTTTTCATGCTGGGTTTGGACTAATTGTACTAATTGAGTTTTTAATCTTAGCTAAAATACTGACTTGTGTTTTTTTCTCATATATGTGTGCGTGTATATATATACACACACATATATATACATGCACACATATGCAAATATACATATGCACATATAAATATACATATGCAAAAATATATACATGTATGATATATATTATGTGTGTGTATATAATATATATATTTCTAATATATAAATATAATATATATATTTCTAATATATAAATATATATATTTCTAATATATAAATATATATATGTTTCTAATATATAAATATATATATTTCTAATATATATATTTCTAATATATAAATATATATATTTCTAATATATATATTTCTAATATATAAATATAATATATATATTTCTAATATATAAATATAATATATATATTTCTAATATATAAATATAATATATATATTTCTAATATATAAATATAATATATATATTTCTAATATATAAATATAAGATGTATATTCATAATATATAAATATAAGATATATTCATAATATATAAATATAAGATATATTCATAATATATAAATATAAGATATATTCATAATATATAAATATAATATATAAATATAATATATATTTCTAATATATAAATATAATATATATTTATAATATATAAATATAATATACATTTATAATATATAAATATAATATATATTTATAATATATAAATATAATATATATTTATAATATATAAATATAATATACATTTATAATATATAAATATAATATACATTTATAATATATAAATATAATATACATTTATAATATATAAATATAATATACATTTATAATATATAAATATAATATACATTTATAATATATAAATATAATATACATTTATAATATATAAATATAATATACATTTATAATATATAAATATAATATACATTTATAATATATAAATATAATATACATTTATATTATATAAATATAATATACATTTATATTATATAAATATAATATATATTTATATTATATAAATATAATATATATTTATATTATATAAATATAATATATATTTATATTATATAAATATAATATATATTTATAATATATAAATATAATATATATTTATAATATATAAATATAATATATATATTTATAATATATAAATATAATATATATATTTATAATATATAAATATAATATATATATATTTCTGGGATAAGTGGCTTGATCTATTTACTCCTGCATTTCCTAATTTTAAAATAGGAGTAATATTATCTATCACATAGAATTGCTGAAAGGATTAAATTTTAAGTGATAAGTTGATCAAATATTTTGATCACGATTCTTGCTAACTAGAAAATATTTAATTAAGGAGAGTTATTATACTACTTTTTCCTTAAATATCCTGTCCTTTTAAATACCAGCAGACAAATAGAAGGACTCTAGTTCCACAAGATGACATTGGCAAACTTAAGTATTTGATGTACCACATTTCTATGTACCTCTTAGAAATATGGATAGGGCAATTAGAACTGACATGTGGTAATTTTTCTTGGCTAAGGCAGAAATTTCTTCTATGTATTAGACAGCTGCCCTAGCAAATAAACAAACAAAATCCAGAAAGAAGACAAAGAGGATTTTCTTTCTTTTTTTAAATCCAATTATAAGTTACATGGTTGAAAACTCACAAAATTAGAAAATAACTGTACTTCAAATTTTACATACTTTAGGCATTGAATATTAATCATGTTTTCAATCAACTTTTTTTTATCACCAAAGTTGCACTGCAAGGCAGAATTTGTTTTCCATCCATCCAGTAGATATTCCTTACTGTGCTAAAATTAAAGAGAAATCTTGCTTATTTGATTATGTTATCGTAAGAGCCACAATTTGATATTTAATGAAATCTGTTATATCTAATTTCCAACCTTAAAAAGAAAATGTAAGGCATATGGCTTCACCTTGAATTTGCTTTAAATTAAAATACAATAAGCACTGTTTCAGAGATGGAAGATAATCACTTAAATGGAAATTTGCAGAAGCTGTTAATCAATATCAGAATACTTTGTATCTCTTCTCCTGCCTGATTTATGATTCATTTAGTCATAAGTGAAGCTATGAGAAGAAATTAATGACACAGTGGGAAGATGTAGTGATTATCTCTATACTTACAAAACAGATTAGCTAAAGGTTATCCAGGTTATCCATGCCTCCAAACCTTTTCAGTAATTTTTACAGTACTTTAAGCTATAGGTTGAGCTGTGTCCCTTAAATATTCTATTTTGAAGTCCTAACCCCCAGTAACTTAGAAAGTGACTATATTTGGACATACAGTCTTTGAAGAGGTAATAAAGTTAAAATGAAATCATAATCAAATATAACTAGAGTCCCTATGAGAAGAGAAAATGAGTACACGGACATATACAAAGGGGAGACCACCTGAAGCACAGAGAAAGCACTTATCTGCAAGCAAAAGAAAGAGGCCTCTGAAGATACAAACTCTGCCAACACCTTGATCAATAACTTCTAGCCTCCAAATCTGTGAGAAAACTAATTTTCTGAGTTAAGTCACTTTTTCTGTGGTGCTTTGTTATGGTATCCCTAAGAATACCATAACAAAGCACCTATAATAAACCTAATAAGAAAGAATAGAAAATGTATGAATGATAATACTGTGATAGGCCAGGCTTGGTGGCTTGCCTGCAATCCCAGCGCTTTGGGAGGCCGAGGGAGACGAATCACATGAGATCAGGAGCCTGGCCAACATGGTGAAACCGCATCTCTACTAAAAATACAAAAATTAGCCAGGCATGGTGGTGCACACCTGTAATCCCAGCTACTCGGGAGGCTGAGGCAGGAGAATCGCTTAAACCCGGGATGTGAAGGTTGCAGTGAGCAGACATCGTGCCACTGCACTCCAGACTGGGAGACAAAGCAAGACTCCATCTCAAAAACAAACAAACAACAACAACAACAACAAAAATAATTTAAAAATAAAAAGAAAGAAAGAAAGAAAAAAACCTAAAGGGGCAAAAGCATTTGAAAACATATTCAAATTTGAATTCATTAGTATTCAGGGCAATGCATATCAATGCAAATATGAGATACCACTTTACAACTATTAGTTTGACAAAAATTTAGAAGATGAATCACAGCAAGTGTTGCCAAAATTTTGGGAAGATAAAAATCCTTGTGCACAATTAGTGAGAGTGTAAACTGCCACAGGAACTCAGGAAAACAACAAATGCTATTTAATTAAATTATCTGCTTGCCTTCTTTATGAAATTCTGCTTGTCAATCTATCCCAAAGAAATATTTGAAAAGGTAAAATAAATATATATATATATATGATACATATAGTAGATAATATAGAAACCTGAATGCTCACAAAAACATAATACTTAGTGAAAAGGTAAGAAACATAATATGATATATGGTACAATATCATTGCATGTATTTAAAAATATATGCCCACTAAACAAAAAATGAATATATTTAAATAAAAATGAGATGAATATTTTATACATAGTAGAATTATTCATTATGAAGACCAGAAGAAGGAGACTGGCTTTCATAACTATAAAAAGGAATACACATTTAAAACTAAAATAGAATATAAGAAATACATAAGGAAAGGATACACTTTGTATCACTTTTTTTTTTAAAGATAAGGAGAGACATAGATTGGTGTTTGTATTATTTATTTATGTGCCTGGAAAACTAGGGTTCAATAAATATTTATTAATTGAATAATTAATGAATAAAAAATAAGTAGATAGATAAAAATGAGAGGATATATGAGTGATGATTATAATAATTTTTATATGATATTTAAGATGTACTATTGGATTCTGCTAGTTTCTTTCCATATGTCAAATTATTTAATCCTAATAATGTTTCTATGAAGTAGCTACTATAAATAATCCTGTCTTACAGATTAAGGAACTGAGGCAAAGAGGTTATATAATTTGGCTAAATCCAGAAAATGACAAAATGAGCACGTTAGAGACATATTTTAAAACACACACACAAGCACACACACGCATGTACCACATATATGCACTCTCCATGACAAGTTATTTAAGAATGCATGAGATATAAATTTGGAAACAAGATATGGGTTATAGCTGTCAATATGGAAATATTTAAAATTAAGGTAAATTGCTATTTTGATACAACATTAAAATATTATGTAGATAATGAATGGAAAAATCTTAAGGAAATAAAAATTACTAAATAAAAATCAAATGATCAACACTCCTAGATAATCTAAGCTAATTTTTTCTGCCTATTTGAATAGGAAGATTTGAAGATTGCTTTTTTTGAATACAATAACCCAAACATATGGAGAAATTTTATAAAAACAATAGTAATATAAATTGGCTTCTATTAATATACGATACTATTTTTACTTGTTTGTCTTAATCTGAAAGATAAGCATTTTTATGCTTGAATTTAATTACTGTCAGACCTGACAATTCTAGGTTATTCTTTTTTTTAATTTTTTTATTACATTTTAAGTTCTGGGGTACATGTGCAGAATGTGCAGGTTTGTTACATAGGGATATATGGGCCATGGTGGTTTGCTGCATCCAACAACCTGTCATCTGCATTAGGTATTTCTCCTAATGCTATACCTCCCCCAGGCCCCCAACCCCCAACAGGCCCCAGTGTGTGCTGCTCCACCCCTCTGTGTCCATGTGCTCTCATTGTTCAAGTCCCACTTATGAGTGAAAACATGTGGTGTTTTGTTTTCTGTTCTTGTGTTAGTTTGCTGAGAATTATGGTTTCCAGCTTCATCCATGTCCCCACAAAGGACATGAACTCGTCTGTCTTTATGCCTGCATAGCATTCCATGATGTATATTTGCCACATTTTCTTTACCCAGTCTATCATTGATGGACACTTGGGCGGGTTCCAACTGTGAACCGTGCTGCAATAAACATACATGTGCATGTGTTTTTATAGTAGAATAATTTATAATCCTTTGGGTATATACCCAGTAATGGGATTGCTGGGTCAAATGGTATTTCTAGTTCTAGATCCTTGAGGAATCGCCACACTGTCTTCCACAATGGTTGAACTAATTTACACTCCCACCAACAGTGTAAAAGCGTTCCTATTTCTCCACATCCTCTCCAGCATCTGTTGTTTCCTAACTTTTTAATGATGGCCATTCTAACGGTGTGAGATGTTATCTCATTGCAGTTTTGATTTGCATTTCTCTAATGACCAGTGATGATGAGCTTTTTTTCATATGTTTATTGGCTGAGTAAATGTCTTCTTTCGATAAGTGTCCGTTCATATCCTTCGCCCACTTTACTGTATTGGTTTGCTAGAAATGCCTTAAAAAAAATCACAAAATGGGTGGCTTAAACAACAAAAAAGTATCCTCCAACAGTTCTGGAGGTTAAATGTGTGACATCAAGGTGTATGTCTGACATCAAGATATATATCTGACATCAAGGTATTGTCAGATTTGCTTTATTCTGAGGAATTGTGAGGGACAGATTTGTTTCTAGCCCTTTCTTCTTGACTTTGAAGATGGCCATATTCTCCTATGTGTCTTCTCATTATCTTCCTTCTCTTTCTATCTCTGTGTTTATATTTTCCCCTTGTGTAAAATACCCATAATACTGGATTAAAGCCCACTGTGATGACCTCATCTAACTTTATTACCTCTATAAATACCTTATCTCCAAATAAGGTCACATTCTGAAAATAAAAACGGTGGGTGGCGGGGGTGGGTTTGAAGAGGTTAAGATTCCAATATATTTTTGTGGGGCAGGGAATAATTCAACCCATAACAAATAACTATAATTTTAATTATAGTTACTTTCTTTGATGGGGACATGAAACTTCATATACTGAAAAATAGAGGATCCATACTTGGGATATTTATGTTTGAAAACAATTCAATGTTTTGTACCTAATATTTGATCCATTTACCTAGAAATACCTTGACTCATGCTTTCAGTCATTTTTCAAGAGGAGTTTTCTGGGGCAGGATAAGTTATTCTTTCCAATAGTACCTTAGAGTTGACTATTAATGTTATTAGTTTATACTTTAAATTTTGCAAATATAGAATTGCTTGTAAAATATGTTAGAGTCAGAATTAATTCTCTTGACAGTCCCAGAATTAAAGACTATTTCCATGTAATAGTTCTTCAGTTTTGCTTTGAAATGATTCTTACCTGCTTATTATAAAATCTAGCACTATTGTGAAACATTCACAGATGTATACAGCCAAAATTGAAATCAATTAGTAACTATTTATTATAATTATTAGAATCATTCTTAATTTGTTTGTCATTCACTTATGAAAATTATTTTAAGGATTTATTTATATCAATCCAAATGAAATATACTTAATATGCCAAAGTCCATTAATGAAAAGTGAGACAAGATAAGAAAATAACCCAGAGAAACTCAATATTAGAAGGTACTATTTTTTCACTAGCTTTGCCAAAAGTCTTTGGCTCTCAAAAACAATGATTAGAACAAAACAGCTGGTTTTGTTTTGCTTTATCTCGATTTTGCATATGGGAATTGGAAGAAGTAAACTTACAGAGTTATCTCTGTGCCAGGAATTTATATCTTTTCAATATTTCTCTTTGATAGGGTCCAAAATCCCTGAACAGAAGGTGATTCCTATTCCTAGGGATAAGGAAATAATACAGAAACTAGACAATGTAGGTACTACTAACTACATCTTACGAGCTTTTGAATGTGGCTTGTTGAAAGATCCTATAAGCCAATTCTATAGACCAAAAACAAAAGTAATTTATAACAACCTGAAAGAAATGATTAATTATACAAAAATCAAAACATTGGAAGCATTCAGACTAGGTAAAAACTTATTTGGGTTCATGTCAAAGAAAATTAGACTGTAAATTTTGGCCACAATCAAAGCTAATATATTTTTTTAACTTATATGTTTGTATTGCATTATTGGAGATCCTCTGCACAAATTATATTTCATTCAACTGTTAACTAGATCTTCTTGCTCAGTAACTGGTCCTAAATTTCAGGCTATGCTGTATCAAGATCTATGCCCTATATAAGATTGCAAAATATTCTCAAGATACCTAGCATCTCATGCTCTTCTATGACTTTGAGTGCCTGCTTGAACTGAGTTAGTGTGAGTTTTGAATCATTTCACATTTTCTACATCCTGCTTGTTTTCTTCACTCTTCACCTTGAGTTCAGAAAATATCTTTAATCTCCTCACTACTACACCCATCCCCAGACACACACACAGACACATACACACACTCAATTTAGAAAATACATTTGTACTCATTATATGTGTGAAGGAAGAGGGAAAAGATTTGCTTTGCTAGAATCTGAGATAATTAAAATTTAAAAATGGACACAATTTTTAAAGAATTGCTTTATATTCTTTTGCCATACTACTTCCTATTTTATCTTATCTCTTCTGTGCCCACAAATTTCTATAAATTTCCATTATAAAATTTTTTCACTTATGGTGTTACCAATCTTTTGATGTTCTATGACAATGTGGTTCTAACCATTAGCCTAAAAAGGTTGTTGATGTAATTTTATACAAAAATTTTTGTTTTGAATATAATTGTTTTTTCAGGTGATCCTTCCACCTCAGCCTCTTGAGTATCTGGGACCAAAAGCAGGCACCACCATGCCCAGCTAATTTTTTTTATTATACTTCAAGTTCTGGGGTACATGTGCAGAATGTGCAGTTTTGTTACGTAGGTATACACGTGACATGGTGGTTTGCTTTAAGTTCTGGGGTATATGTGCAGAACGCGCAGGTTTGTTACATAGGTACACACATGCCACGGTGGTTTGCTGCACCCATCAACCCATCATCTACATTAGGTATCTCTCCTAATGCTATCCCTCCTCTTGCCCCCCGCCCTACAGCAGGCCCCGGTGTGTGATCTTCCCCTCCCTGTGTCCATGTGTTCCCATTGTTCAACTCCCACTTATGAGTGAGAATATGTGGTTTTTGGTTTTCTGTTCTTGTGATAGTTTGCTGAGAATTATGATTTCCAGCTTCATCCGTGTCTCTGCAAAGAACATGGTCTCTTCTTTCTTATGGCTGCATAGTATCCCATGGCGTATATGTGCCACATTTTCTTCATCCAGTCTAACATTGATGGGCATTTGGGTTGGTTCCAAGTATCTGAATAGTGCTGCAATAAACATACATGTGCATGTGTCTTTATAGTAGAATAATTTATAATCCTTTGGGTATATATCCAGTAAAGGGATTGCTGGGTCAAATGGTATTTCTGGTTCTTGATCCTTGAGGAATCGCCATACTATCTTCCACAATGGTTGAACTAATTTACACTCCCACCGGGAGTGTAAAAGCGTTCCTATTTATTCACATTCTATATCAAAATATTAAAATTCCATCTATCCATCCCCGCACACAAAGAAAAACCCAGATTATTTTAAAATTGTTTCCCAACTACAATAATATTTTAAATTCCATAAAACACGAATTAGGTGAAAAGTGGGAATTCATGGAGTAGAGAGCTCTAGGAATCAGTTTCTCCAACAAAGTATCTATGTATCTAACAAGATCTGTCAAAATCAACTACTCTGGAAATCCGTTAATAAATATACTTGCAACCAGGGGAGAACTTGATGAAGAAAGCAGCTGGTACATTTTGTTATGTTTTGGTGTTTTGCATAGCAACTACCAACCTCAACTCCAGTAGCAGGCAGTGGTAAGACAGGAGCCTGTGTTGCATGTGGCTTTGTTCTGGCTTGCTGATACCAAGGTGGGCAATAAGAACCTTGACCTCAAAAAATTAAAGTTGGATTTTTGATCTTCCTAGTGGTTCACTGATGGACTGATGTAGAGACAAGCCAATGTTTCATCCCCGTGAAGTCAAAATGGATTCTCAGGCAGCATCTGTTGAAATAATTTAAAAAGACAGAGCACATTTTTGTTTGTTTCTGTTTTTTTTTTCAAAACCAAGAATTCAAGAAAATCTTTATGAGATCCCTGCATGATTACAGAGATAACTGACAAAAGATTTTAGTCACTACACATTATGAAAAATATAGTCTTTGAAAAAATAATTTTAACTCACTAAACAAACAGCTGAATCCCTTAGCAAGTAACAAAAGCAATCCTGGGTGGGGAGAACATCTAATTTTCAGGTTTACCAGTTATATGCTACTTAAGGTCTAATGCCCAGCAAGAAAATGTATGAAGCATACAAAGAAACAGAAAAGTATGGGCCATTTACTGAAAGAAATAAATGGAAAGTATCAACATGACTTAGTGGGATTTATCACAGGAATGAAAGAGTAGTTCAGCATATAAGAGCCAATTAATGTGATATACCATATGAACAGACTAAAGAAAATAATGATCATAAAAATAGACAAAGAAAAAGCATTTAACAAAATATGACATGACACACTTTTATTATTAAATACCCTCAGCAATCTAGGAATAGAAGGGGGATTCCTAAACATAAATGACATGTATTTAAAAACCCACACCCTAACTCTCTACATAGGCAAAAATTAACTCAAAATGGATCAGCAGCCTAAATATAAAAGCTAATATTATAAAATAACAGAAGAAAACATGTAGAAAATATATCATTACAATATATTTTTAGTTGTGATACCCAAAACATGATCAACATAAGAACAAAAGATAACATAGCTGCACTACCATATTTATTGCAACATTATTCACAATAGCTAAGATATGGAGGCAACATAAATGTCTACTGACAGAAGACTGGATAGACAGGATGTGTTATGTACACATAATGGAATAGTATTCAGCTTAAGAAGAAATGGATACCGCCATGTACAGCAATATAAATGAACCTGGGGAACGTTGTGCTATGTAAGATAAACCAGTCACAGAAGAACAGATGCCATATGATTCCACTTTTATGAGGTATCTAAAATAGTAAACTCATAAAAGTAGACAGTAGAGCAGTAGTTGTCAGGCTGGG
The DNA here is from genome assembly GCF_028885625.2 of Pongo pygmaeus. Lineage (NCBI taxonomy): Eukaryota > Metazoa > Chordata > Mammalia > Primates > Hominidae > Pongo > Pongo pygmaeus. The sequence goes on from NC_072384.2 coordinate 93,202,445, forward strand.
GAAAAGGGGAAATGTGGAGTGGAGTTATTATTAAATGGGCATAGGCTTTCAGTTATGCAAAATGAGTACGTTCTAAGGAACTGTACAACATAGTGCCTACGTACACGTATTGTGCACTTAAAATGTGTTAAAAAGTGGATCTCATGTTGTGTGCTTACCATAATAAAATAATAATAAAAATAAATTAGATGCTATAACATTTTAAAAAGCACTTTTGTGCATCAAAGGACATTATTAAATAAGTAAGAAGAAAACCTACAGCATGGGAAAAGTATTTACCATAAATCTAATAAGAGTTTAGAATCCAGAATATATAAAGAACTCTTACAACTGAACAACACAAAAGCAAACAACTTAATTTTAAAATCGGCAAAAGAAACAGACAACAAAAGAAAACAAAATGAGTGAATAGAATTACATAAAACTAAAAAGCTTCTGTACAGCAAAGGAAACAATAAGCAAAATGAAGAGAAAACCTAAAGAATAACAGAATGTATATTCACACCATGCATCTGATAAGAACTTAACATTGATATTATATAACAAATACAAACAACTTAATAGTAAGGAAAAAAATGGCTTGATTAAAAACTGGGCAATTGACCTGTATAGACATTTCTCAAAAGACATACAAATGGCCAAAAAGTATATGAAAAGGTGCTCAGCAGTACTAAACATCAAGGAGGTGCAAATTAAAACAATGAGCTATCACGTCACACCTTTTAGAATGGCTATTATCAAAAAGAACAAGTGTGGGTGAGGATGTGAAGAAAAGGGAACACTTGCACATTTTTTATGGGAATGTAAAATAATCCAGCCATTATTGAAAGCTATACGGAGGTTCCTCAAAAAAGTAAAAATAAAACTACCATATGATTCAGAAATAATACTTACTGGGTATGTCCAAAGGATACGATGTAAATATGTCAAAGTGATATCTACTCTCTCATATTCATTGCACTATTATTCACAATAGCTAAGATATTAGTCGACCTAAGTTTTGATGAGTAGATAAACAAGGAAATATAGTGTAAAAAGTAGTTAAAAATAGAATTTTCATTTACTCCAACAATTCCACTCCTAGGTATATACCCAAGAGGAATGAAAACACACGCTCACATAGTTATTGGTACATGAGTGTTTATAGGAGCATCATTCATAATAATCAAAAGGTAGAAACAACCTAAATATTCATCAATGTTTAAATGAAAAGACAAATTTTGGTACATAATCAATACATTTGCTATATAATAGAATATTATTCCAACATAAAACAGAAGGAATTACTGGTACACGTTACAACTTGGATGGACTTTGAAAGCATTACACTAAGTGAAAGAAACCAGACACAAAATGTCACATTAAATTATGATTGCTTTTATGCAAAACATCCAGAATAAGCAAAACCCTAGAGTCAGAAAGTTGATTAATGGTTGCCAGGCTGTGGGGGTAGTGGGAAATGGAAAGTGATTCTTGATGGGTATGGAATGTTCTGAGGTGATGAAAACATGTTGAAACTAGAGAGAGAGAGAGATGATGGTTACATAACATTGCAAATGCCCTAAACGCCACTGAATCATACACTTTAAAATGGTTAGTTGTAAGTTATGTAAACTTCATCTTCATAAAAAATATAAAACACACAAATGTGAATTAAACACTTTCTCAGTGCTTCAATTTGAAGTTTTAGCCATCTTCTGGGGAAAAAAATGTGTTTTGAAAAATATGCTTACTTTTCTGAAATTATGAATTGAATGTGTAAATTTAATCCAGCTCTTATTTTGGGGTTTATAAAAGTAAATCTGGCCGGGCACGATGGCTCACGCCTGTAATCCCAGTACTTTGGGGGGCCGAGGCGGGTGGATCACCTGAGGTCGGGAGTTCAAGACCAGCCTGACCAACATGGAGAAACCCCGTCTCTACTAAAAATACAAAATTAGCTGGGTGTGGTGGTGCATGCCTGTAATCCCAGCTACTCGGGAGCCTGAGGCAGAAAAATTGCTTGAATCCAGGAGGCGGAGGTTGTGGTAAACTGAGATTGCACCATTGCACTCCAGCCTGGGCAACAAGAGTGAAACTCCATCTCAAAAAAAAAAGTAAATCTACATCCAAGTTCATGATATAGGCATGATATAGGCGAGTATTTCCTGAAAGTTTTCTCAACTAAGAGTTTATTATATTGATGGAATTTGAGAAATATGTAGTAAGAAATAACCTCATTTAAAATTCCTGGGACTGGTTAGTAAAATCTTTCCTAACTTTCATATTCAAATACTCAGAATATTCATGACTTCCTTAGATACCAAAAGCCAAGTACTTCCTTTGTATCTTATGTTAATTTTTCTATGATCAATTATTGAAATTGATGCAGCCTTAAAGATGACTCTCATTCACTGACTTACATCTATTTGAGGGTTAATGTAAGTGATCTGTTTAATGCTATTTTCTGAAATGTCTTCATGTGCAGTCTCAGGCTTCTTCTCAGATATGCTATGGCCCTTTAGGGAGTTACTAGATCTATGCAAAATGAGCATGAAGCTATTGCTCTGTCTTGTTGGCCTGCAGGGAGTTTAAGAATGAATACCAGGTGCATCCTGTGCTAAGTTTTTGAGTGCTGCCTCTCTTTCTTTGCAACAATATGACAAACTTGAAATGTACTAAGCATTTTATGACAGATACTGACAGAAATCAAGGATTCTTTCTGAAGAAAAATAGAGTGAAAAGAAAGAATTTACAATGAATAGCTGAGCTGCATTGGGGAAGAGAATGATAAGCTTGACCTTGATTATTTTTTTTCCATAGAATTTCCCACACCTAAGTACCTTTTCCTCAAGGTTGTTTCAGGAGAGTCTAGTATTTGTGACATAACACATGTCAGGGCAAGGTCACACATAGCAGGATGTTTCAAGAACCACCAATGAACTGGGGAATATAGATTTTAATTTCAACAGGTTCAAGGTGCTGACAGATTGGACATACTTGCTAAGACATCTGATCCCACAGGAAAAATGTGTTTCAGAAATTGATAGCTGATCTGACTGTTGTAGTGTATTGGGAAAAAGAAAGGAAAAGAATGTGTTAAGCCTGAATAAACTTGCAGTTTTCTGATTAAATTTTGTGATTCTGCTAGATTTTAACGGATCAAAAATAGACTGAAAACTAAAACAAAAAAGCAAAATATTTTCATGGAAACTTGTTTCATTTTTGCAGGGAAGCTGCTGACATGGAAATAGAACTACACAAATGTATTAGTTGAGATTTGGTTCTATGAAAAATAAAACAAATCTAGTTAGATATGTTAAAAACAGATATAACAGAAAAACTGATATTTCCACCATTATGTCCAACAATGGTGTCAGTGTCACCATAACAAAGAAAAGACAGTGACAAAATATATTAATGATTGTTCTCTTTAGTGTAGTAAAATTCTTAAATCAGATAATATGTGCCTCTTACTAGATTTTCCAGCATACCTGAGGATGTTTCTAATAGAAAGAAAGACTGCATCCAAACCAGCAAAGATGAGAGCTTGTCTGTCACTGGGAATTAGTGCTAATACCAGGTTTCAAGTGAGGGATTGATTAACTCACAAGAGAAAGGAAGCTACTTTTAGAACATATGACAAGATATTTTAGAATTTTCTTTGTGTCTTTCTGTTCAAAAGCTAAATATATTTCTTTTTCTTCTTTCTCCAGAACTTGCAAAAATCCACAAATAAAAACACATTATAGTAACAACTTATGAATAGGGTTTTAACAAAGTTGAATTACAAAGTATTAGACATTTTTTTCAAGCACTATACAATTTGCCCTTTTGCCTTTTATAAATGTAGATATGTGTGCATATATATATACATATAAATACACACACACATAAATATAAATTTAAATATATGATAAATTTTATTTAGAATGAATAAAATGAAAACATTTTAAACTAAAATATATGATTTCATCATATCTTGGTTTCAGGACAAAATGTTTCAAGGTATGATTTTAAACTTCATAGAAGATTTCAATAGCAAAATAAATATATAAAATAAAAATCTTTGAACATTGTTGGTATGTGATCAAGTATTATATTTATTAAATCAATCATCTTAGCAAAGTGCATGATTCAAAGATACTATTGCCTGGGCAATTCTGCTGTGCTTGTTAAAAAATTAAAAGAAACCTTAATATTTGCGTTTAGCTTACTGATTTTGGTTTTAAGTTATATATAGAAAAGGTCATCATTTTTATTTAACTCACTAGAATTTTATAAGGACAAATATCGCCTTAACTTCCATACAAATACTTATTTCCAAAGTGTGCTTGCCCAGTCCCAACCTTATTCCAATTGTTTGCATCCCTCCACGCTTGAACCCAGAATTGTTACAAGAAATATGCAGTGTGAAAACGTCTGTATACTGATAGTTAATATAGACACTGTCTGCCTAATTACCCTCAAGGTAGCACAAACACATTTGGGGAAAAATATGGAATAGTGATCTTAACAAATTTGGATATTTACAGACTTTTCTCCACTATTTTTGGGAATGAGCAAACCATAACAACAATAACCATTTACCTCTATTCCTCTATTGTAGCTATCAACTATTTTACATATATATATATATAAATTTTTTTTTTTTTTTTTTTTTGAGACAGAGTCCCACTCTGTCACCCAGGCTGCAGTGCAGTGGTGTGATCTTGGCTCACCACAACCTCTGCCTCCCGGGTTCAAGCCATTCTCCTGTCTCAGCCTCCCGAGTAGCTGAGATTACAGGCACACACCATTGTGCCTGGCTAATTTTTATATTTTTAGTAGAGATGGTGTTTCACCATGTTGGCCAGGCTGGTCTCAAATTCCTGACCTCAATTGCTCCAACCATGTAGGTCTCTCAACTATTCTACTTATAACTCGTGTTATTTAAAAAATATGTTACATGAAACTACAGAGAAGTGACCATTTTCAACTTCAAAATAATGAGTGCAAAACAAACTATTTCCTTTTTTAACCTATAGGCAGATATGCAACATCACTTTGGAGCTACATATAAAGGCTTTATTTTAAAATATTGGAAAACATTTTCACAAAGTTTTTAAAAAGATGTTTTATTTCTACATTTCTTTCCTCTTTGCATTGTCCTTTGCTCTTCCTTGTTTGCCTTGATGTTACTTTCCTATTTCATTTGTTTTTCTGTCTCTCCAGAAAAACATTTTACTTTGGAAGAGAGAACTTAAAATAATTTTATTTAGTAAGTGCTATGAACTGCATGATTGTAGCCCCAAAATTCAAATGTTGAAGCCCTAACCCCCACTTCAGTGAGATGATATTAAGAAGTGGGACCTTTGGGAGGCAATTAAGTTTAGACAAGTTTATGAGGGTTGGGCTCCCATGGTGGGACTTGTGTCCCAGACTAGTGCTCTCTCTTCTCCCCTTGAAGATACAGGGAGAAGGCAGCCATCTGTTAGCCAGAAGTAGGGCTATTACCAAGAACCCAACCATGCTGGCACCCAAATGTTGGACTTGCAGCCTCTAGAATTGTAGGAAATAAATCATCGTTTAAGCCACCTAGTTTATGGTATTCTGTTATAGCAGCTGAAAATGACTAAGAGAACAAGATACAAGGGTCCATATGTGTGGTTTAAATATATATTGAATACAGCCTTATGTAAAGTTTATGAATACATCTAGAAAAAATGTGTTTATAAAACCAGTAGCTGGGCTTTATATCTTCAATAATAAAAATACATGTTCAGAGCTGTTTGGCCCCAGGTTTTCCTGCCCTGGAGGTTGTGTCTTCACATGGTTCAAAAAGCAGTGGCTCTGCATCACCCCTAGACAAAGACAGTAGCAGCCCCAGACCTACAGAAAATTCACAGGTATTATAAGGTTTGTGCAAAAGTAATTGTGGTTTTTGCCACTGAAAGCAATGACAATTACTTTTCCACCAACCTAATACATTATTATTCCTGTTCTTTATGTTTTGGACTTATTCAGTGTTCATCATGGGCTACTCTGTGGTGGTGGAGCTGCAGGAATGCTCCTCCAGCTACGGCACGTTTGGCAAAGTGTACAGCAACACCCTCCCTCAGTGGAAAGGGCCACTCTTGAAGAACATAACACCTTGAAGAAGCAGGTGTTCCTTATGAACTTGTCCATTCTGGAAATCAAAGATGTGAGTGTCAGTTTCACTGTCTTCCGTGTATCCAGCTGTCTTAAGAACAGCTTGCCATCCTGGAAGAGGTCCAGTTCTTTGCAAATGGCAGTGCAAGTCTTTTCCTTTTTCTAGTCGATGCCTTCCTCAAATACCTGAGTGCTATTCTCTGTTTGCATTTAATTTGATAAATGATGTTGACACCCTCCATTGAATTCTAAGTGGAATAATATCAGGAAGAGACACAAGTCTTGTATTATGTATTCTCAAATTAGACTGGGAATGTCTTCAAATGACCTAAATAGGATGCTTTGATTCCCAGATACTGGTATACTGACCATCTATACCAATATATTCAGCCTTGCCTTTGGTCAGGATGTTCACCTTCTGATTCATCACCACTCTCTGCCTCACATTTTAATTGCACTGGTTACTTAAGGATTGTTGTTTGTAATATCTTATTATGACAGTATCATGACTCTACCAGTAGCCTCAGCACTGAACACAGAAATGGAAATATAAAGTATTTGCTGGGGTTTGCTATTGTATCTACAATTACCAGTCAGTTCTACTTGTCTTGATTTTTTTTCCTCAGAAAGAGAATAAAATGGCAGGCAATAATAAATTATTTAAAAGTCTAAAATGAAAGTCAGCCAAATGGAATACATATGTCTTTCAGACATTCTATATACGTGGTGATACCATTTAATCGGCCTCATGTAAACTAGCTTATTCCTTCTTTTGTGCCAGTAAATAGCTGTAACTGGGGCAATGGCTACTTGCTACTTCAACAAAAATTAAAAAGCCCTCCTGATCATCCAATTCTTTCATCTCTCTTAATTATTTTTTCTACTACTGTTGTAAAAGGGTAATTTCTAATCACTGGGGTGAGAATTCCAAGCATCATTTTCACATATAACACTCTGAGAGAGAAGCACAGGGTGCTTGTATGTTTAGAGGCTGCTTCTGCTGAATTCTATGTGTTAACAAATGCTTGCCCCATTTCAACCAGAATACATAGCTAACAACTGCCATTAATGAGACAGGCATTTGTACATTAACAAAAGATGCACTCAAAATCTTATCCAAGAATTCAAGTCATTTCACACCTGTCAACTGCATTGGAGTCTTCATAATTTTTCTAAGAAAGATGTTAATGGTAGGTGTCACTGTTTTGGGATGACTAATGACATTTAACTATAACTGTGTGCTCCAGCTATGGGCAATCCCTTTGTGGTAGGTAGTTTTTTGTTGCTGTTGTTGTTGTTGTTGCTGTTGTTTGCCTACTTAAGTAGCCCATCTTTTTTTTTTTTATCTGTATTTATATCTGTGCTGGGTGCACTTTTCCTGTGTTTTGCTGTTGATCAGAAAACAAATGATGGATCCTCAGTAAAGTTCTACTTCAAGGACTGAGAGTTGTTGAATTTTGTAAAAAGGAGCAACAAATATAATGATTCTAGACAACAGAGAGACAAGAGCCCCTTAAGGAAAGAAAAGGGAATAGAAGTGTGGCACATTGTGAGATAGATATCTACTTGATGTTTGTGCCAGGAAGAAAGTTTTCTTCTTCTAAGAGCCATTTACAAAATAATGATAAAACCAGTTGGAGGAAGGAAGGAAGGAAGGGAGGAAGGAAGGAAAGATGGAAGGAAGGAGAGAGAGAGAAAGAAAAAAGGAACTAACAAATGTATTTCTCTATTTCTTAACCTACTGTCTCTCTGCTTCCTAAATAGTAACCAGAAATAATGGTAAATCAACATATCAAAATAGCCTTATTGCTAATGCTGACTTCCAAAACTGTGAAGTCTCTTAGCACCTTTCTCCCATGTTTTTCAATTTACTAATATATTCATCTGACCCTTTTTTCCTGTATTTCTGAACTTTTATTAACATCTCTTAATTGGCTTTTATTCTATCCAATTCTCTTGGAGGAAAGAGAAAGAAGACACAAATCAGAAGACTGACCCAGTCATATTTAACTAACTGTCCTTAGACTGGCACCTAAATACCTAATAGTCTTAAGAAAACTTTTTATGTTTTGTGGCAAATGTCCATAGGTAGTTGTTGAATGAAATAATCCAATATTAGAGCAACAAAAGTATTTACTATTTACTAAATAAACTATTTAGTTTATTTTACTTGTTTATATATAATGTATTTTTATTTTGAATGCAAAACAAGAAGTGCAGTACTTCATTTTATCTAAATTTAGAAACTCCAAAAATATGTCTCATAAAAAGCCAGAAGTGCCATAAATATTTTGTTAATTGGAATAAAATAATTTTTAATATTTCTGTGAACCTATTAATCAGAAATATATAAATTAACTTTTTAAAAAAATCAGCATATTTTTAAAATTTTAAATTTTTAATTAGTTGGACATAGCCATTAAAAAAAAAAAAAAAACCAAACATATTTTTGCAGCAACATGGATGGAGCTGAGGCCATTTTCCTAAGTGAAATAACTCAAAAACATAAAATCAAATAGCACAATTTTTTTACTTACAAGTAGGAGCTAAACAATGGGTACACATGGATTTACAGATGGGAATAACAGACACTGGGAGTCCAAAAGGAGGACGGTGGAAAGAAGGTGAGAGCTGAAAAATGACCTATTGGGTACAATGTTTACTTTTCAGGTGATGAGTACACTAGAAACCCAAAGCCCACCACTATACCAAAAACTCTATGTAAAAACCTGCACATTTACCCTCTGAAATGTACCCTATTAAAATATATATTGTTAGTTGAAAATAATGATAATTTTTATAACAAAAGAGTTATAGTTTTAGACAAAGAACATTTATTGTGATATTTGTTCATTATTTCCGCCTAAAGATTACTTACATTCCTTCATAGTTACATTAAAGAAAGCATCCTTAAATAGTAACAGATCATCTGAAATTTCAAGATAGATAGATAGATAGATAGATAGATATAGATACAGATACAGATACAGATACAGATACAGATATAGATATAGATATAGATATAGATATAGATATATTTTTTTGAGGCAGAGACTTGCTCTGTCACCCAGGCTGGACTGCAGTGGTGCAATCTCGGCTCACTTCAACCTCCACCTCCCAAATTCAAGCTATTCTCCTGCCTCAGCCTCTTGAGTAGCTGGGATTACAGTCATGCACCACCACGCCCAACTAATTTTTGGATTTTTAGTCGAAACAAGGTTTCACCATGTTGGCAGGTTGGTCTGGAACTCCTGATCTCGTGATCCACCCGCCTCAGCCTCCCAAAGTGCTGGGATTACAGGCATGAGCCACCAGGCCTGGTCTATTTTTACCCGTGTAGTTATTGCACCTCTAGTTCATAAAAAATAAGTAAATACAATAAATAAATAATTGCAACAAATATCTTCTTAACCCTAAAGATAGATATACTCACTTTTATGTTGGTAGCTATTAAAACTTATACATTAATCTTTTATTTCAGAAACGAATTTGAGAAACATTATATATAAATTCTAAATTTAAATATATATGTAGATTTCTAAAAAATAAGCAATATTAAACCATCCTTATGTTTAAAAAATCTTTCAAAAGATTATTTTGTTTCCTGTGACTCATTATAGAGCATTCCTGACCCATCAAGTGCAGCATCTTCTAAATAAAGGCCTTGCTCTATTTATATATTAGACAGATATTTGGCACAAACAGACTGAGATTGTAGATGTTGACAGCACCTGCCATGAAAAATGTTATGTATCACTAGACTAATTTCTTTATATTACATCCTTTTCTAAATGCTAGGGCTTAAGAGATATGGGGAATATAAAAGCCTCTAAAGAATACCACAAATATAAATGCAGAGTTGAGGCATTTATTTTTATTTTAAATAACAAACTACTTATTGGACTTCTAAAATGTTATGAAAATAATCCACGGAAAATGGAATTATTCCACCTGGAGAGTTCATTAAGGGCTTTTGTTGTTAATGTATCTCCTTGGCAAGCTCACATGCAAGCCTCAGAATTCGTAAAAAAAAAAAAAAAAAATCATTAATACTATCACATTTGTATTCTATGAGACAGTAAAGCAGTAAAGCTTTACTTTAGCTTTTTGAAAGAAAAATATTGTTTATTAAAACAAAAAGAAGAAACATGAAACTATGTTTTACACCAAAAGAAAATGTATATATAAATACTGAGAAACTTGTGTTAGTTCAAGTGCAGCATATTGAAATTACATTCTGGCCCATCAGCATGGTTCATTGGTCTTTCTCCTAAGACAAAGTCTAATTTGCTGTTTTAAAAAGTATTTTTCTATTTATGCATCTCTTTGTTATAGAGTCCAAACAATATTTACAGGACAGTTTTCACTTGTCTCAATTTTAAAAGCAGCTTTTAAATCTCTGGTCATGCATTTTCAAAGTAATGATTAAAGAAGCACATAAGTGGTGCCACAATTTATTAATGCAATTAATGGAATCTAAATATCAGAATCAATGGAAATATAAGACAGCTAAAGACCAATGAACCACACAAGCATGTAGAGCTTGTTGGAGGATAGTTTTCTCCACATACGTTGCTTAGCAGCAACTCGTTCCTGAGGCTGATGTTAACTCTAGGAAGCAATTAACATTGAAGCCCCTGAAAAAATGAAAGAGAAGGCAATGCATCATGTCTGGAAAAAATGCCCATTTCTTAAAGGTGCCTAGTGGGATTCACAGTTTACTCTAGAGGTGGAGGAATTTTAAAACAACCATTGGTCCTATAAACAGAAGTTTCCACATACTTACAAGACGCTTCAAAAATGATTTTTAAAATGCACAGCAGCATGCATCATTATTTTAATTCTTATTCTATTTCATGTATTTATTTTTTAACTCTTTTTTTTAGGTTCAAGGGTACACGTGCAGGTTTGTCCTATAGGTAAACTGTGTGTCACAGAGGTTTGGTGTAGAAAAAATTTCATCACCCGGGTAATAAATATAGTACCCAATCGGTATTTTTCTTCTGATCCTCTCCCTCTTCTCACCCTTCACCCTCAAGTAGGCTCCAGTGACAGTTGTCCCCCTCCTAGCATTCATGTGTTCTTGCTGTTTAACTCCCACTTACAAGTGAAGACATGGCGCTGGAGACCATTAACGTAAGCAAACACCAGAACAGAAAAGCATTCTTTACAAAATTTTAGTAAGGCTATAACTTTGAAACCATCTATGACAAAGTAGAGTTACTTTAAACTAAAAACTTTGTTTCAAAATACAATCATGAGTAAATCGCTTTTTTACAGTAGCACTGTGCTTTTTAAATTAGTAATTCAGAAGCTTTTCTGAAAATTTAGTTAATACTGCATAACTACTTCAGTTATAGAAACATAAACATAATAGTAAAAATGGCAATGTTATTAAGCTTTTCTTTTCTAATAAAAGGAAAATGATGGATTTTAGCATAAGTGTAAAAGGAATTTATGGATTCTCCAGTTCATTGTAAAAATGCCCAAAGACAATAACTTTAGGCAGTCATATTTTCTGAGAAACACGAACTGAGCTTCATAGAGTGATTAAGACATTAGAATTGCTCAATGTTGGTATGAGTAAATATTAAAGAGCAAACCAATCTAAATTATTTTCTAATAATTTCATTTCAAAAATACTAAAATTTTTCTTCCTACATGAAAAATATTTAAACAGCTCAATGCATTTTAATAATAATTTTATAAATCCTATGGAAATAGACCTGCAATAGGCATCTACAATCTAAAAGGCATCTCATTAGATTAGGAAGTACTTTTAAGTTACATGCTGCAATGCAGAGGGGATGTTCTATCGAGATTACTTTGAACCACCTTTGGATGGACAGAGGAAAATGAGGGCTAGAGGGGTGGATTGATTTATCAACCAAGAGCTCCAGTTCAACCTATTTCAGATACGGGGCATGTAGGTAAAGTTTCATTTAAACAAAAAGTTTCACTGCTGAAAAACAATCACTCTATTAAGTTATCAGGTTATCAGGCCATCAGTTTCTATGACAAATTGCAAAGCAAGTCTAAGGAGATATAGCATCTGTTACTAGCATCAACAGCCAAGATAATCAGTTTGGGGAATATCTATAATTTTGGAATATTGTGAAATATAGGTCAGAAAGTCATGACAAAACTAATTAGAAATTTAATCAATATTTTGAAATAACATGTAACAAACATTTAGGTAAGTAAATTTACATTAAAACAAGTTGCTATATTACTATAATGAATTTTGGAATGGCCACCACATCCATATGGCTGAAAAGATGAAGCCACTGCCTTACTGTATTTTTTGAGGTCTCAGTTATGGTTTTAAATGCAATCATTTCAATCCTTGTGTTTTTATAGTTGCACATTACATGTTGTTATTTTACAACGAGAAGTATTAACTTCGACAATTCCTTTGTCTCTGAACAATATGATTGGAAGACCGTCACTATCTTCTTATAATTTATTACTATCTGAAAAAAATTGTTCTAATCATTCATTGTTACTTTTTCTCCATTTAACTAGAATTTAAACTCTGAAAGACTAGAGCCCTTGTTTATCTTATTCACTGATTTACCTTTAGCACCCAGAAGAATGTCTAGCACATAATTAGGCAGTCAATAAATTGTGTTGGATAGACAAACCATTGTTTCTTATGGTCTAAAATTTAATCTCTCTATATTTTAGCTCCACAATCTGTAAAATGGGGCTGGTAATGAAGAAAAGTGAATTAGGTTTTGTTTGTATCTCACAGAACACTAAACTTTAAATATTAGGTTGGTGAAAAAGTTATTGTGGTTTTTACCTTTACTGTCAATGACAAAACCTGCAATAACTTTTGCACCAATTTAGTAATTTGACAATGAAAAATATCTGGAAAACTTGAGAGTAGTTAAATGAGGTGGCTAAAAAACTAGTAGTAAATAGCAAATGTCAATATGCAAGAAATCAAGGGGAAATATTATTGCAGGTAATGAGGAATGTTATTTTCATTGTGAAAGCCTGTTTATGAATACATGGTGGTGGACAAATTGCAGGCATGCCAGGTTGCATATGAATAATCATTAGCTCCACTCTTCTCACTATGCACGTGTAGCATTGATAAAATCAACATAAATATACAATGACAAATGTATATAAAAATATAAATACATTAGAGAAATAAATGAGATTTAATCAAGACCTTAATTGTTAGTGTTCTGTTTTAATAAAACTATATCCATTCAAGCTATTAAGCTCCAAGCTATCAAGTTAGCCCTTTGCTAAGTGCCATGAATAAAAAATATAAATAAATGAATGTCCTTTTATCACACAGCCAACCATTTTTGGTGGACAAAATTACAACTCGTGAAAAAAAATAAAAACAGAAAATTTTTCACTTTCTCTCACAGATATTTTAGATTTGGGATTTGTGGCCCCATCAATAATTTACTTTCTGAAAGTGCTTATGCTGTATACAGTTTAATAATGTTATGACTAGAAGTAGATTATTTATTATTGTTTATGTAATTGGGATTAATTAATTCACTTATAAATATTTTATTTCAAATGGTCTAACTTAAAGTGTTTTTATTGTAAGTAAAATGAACATTACTGTTGAACATTAAATAAAATTCATTGAGTCCATTCAAGTCAAACTCTTTATTTTAAAAAATTATTTTAAGACATTGATTTTAAAATATGTTATGGGTTTCACTTTGAAAGACTTTCTCCAATATAATTACTGAATGTTCATGTATAAATTTTAGTTGGGTAACTCTACAAAATCTCTTTAAAGATATAATGTAAGTACAAGATAATGTTTATTTTAGTGCTTTATCTGTGAAAATTTAAGTCCATATTATCACTTTCTATAGTACTGATAATGCAATTCACTCTCCCAGATTTTCACCTTGTAAATTTTTCCTCTATACCCCCAAAAGTTATTATTAACATGATGTATAACATATAGTATATGATAAAACCTATACAATATGTAATAAAATATAATTTTATTAATATGAAGACTAAGCCCCACTTATTAAGTACTTATGGCCAAAGGAAAAGCATTCTTAACTACTAAAACATCTAGCATAACTGTAAGTTTAAGATTATAAGGGGACTAGAGGAATGTTAAATGAATTCAGGAATTAACCAAACCTTGAAAGTAAGAAGATCTGTAAGACAAATGTCTTAATTGGTGTTCCCCAGAAGGAGATCCTTAAACAATGACTATTGTATATGGACCATGGATGGGGAGTGGTAAAGTGGGAGGAGAAGGAAGACAGCCATAAAGCCTACGTATGAACCAGCTACCACTAGGGAGAAAAGCCTAATCCTATCACACCAGGAAACACTAGGAAAAAGGGTACACAGTATTCTTCAGAGATATTCCATCCAAAGAGCCAGGGAACTGAGGTATTTCTGCACCACCAGCTGTCATTCCTTGGTTTATACCTCAATCATAGGCATGTTAATTCCAGTTTGTCATCCAGGATTAGACTACCTTTTATAAAGCTTTGAAGGAAACCCCAGGCAAAGAAATAGACACTGGCTACATTTTTAAAGTGAAGTCCAAATATATGGGCACTGACAGCCAGTGTTTACTGCAGCAGACTGGATGTCTTTAACAAATACGTGACAAGTATCCCTTAACAGGTATGTGATGGGGGATGGGAGGAGAGATAAATGGTTATAGAAAAAAAGATATTTCATCTCAATTGATTAGAAAGACCTGGACATATTCATTTCCTTGATTGTGATGGCTTTATGGATGTGGATGTATGCCAAATCTCATGAAAATTATATAATTTGAATATGTACAGTTTCTTATACTGTTGGTTGTACTTCAATAAAACAGTTTTAAACAACAGTGGGATTAAAAATAATTTTAAAAGTCATGTCAATGAAGATAAGACAATTATTTGGGTCTTGATTAAAGCAAAGCAATGTTATAAAGAATGCATTTGTATGACAATTAAAACTTTCAACTGAGAGAGACTACAGACTGGCATTATTAGATAATATTAAGGAATTTTAATTTTTTGACTATGATGTTGGTTTTACAAATATGTTGAAGTATTGTCTATCACATATGATGTCTGGGATTTGTTTTTTACTTACTTATTTTTATATGTTTTTTATAAAGCCAGGTCCCTCTCTGCTGCCCAGGCTGGAATGCAATGGCATGATCATGGCTCACTGCAGCTTCAACATCTTGGGCTTAAGTGATCCTTCCACCTTAGCCTCCCAAGTAGCTGGGACTACAGGCACACAACATCATGCTCAGCTAATTAATTAATTCATTCATTTATTTGTAGAGACAGGGTCTCGCTATGTTGCCCAGGTTGGTCTCGAACTCCTGGACTCAAGTAATCCCCTCCACTTTGACCTCCCAAAGTGCTGGGATTACAGGTGTGAGCCATCCTGCCTGGTTGGATTTGTGTTTAAATGAACTTGTGAAAAGAAAGAAAGCAAGAATAGGCCATGATGGTTGATTTTACCATTTTCTGTAGTTTTGTGTACATCTGAAAATATCTATAATAAAAGAAGTCAAAAATGAGAATCAAAACTAAAACAAAGTAAGAAAAAACACTATTTGCCATTTTTGAGAGTGAGTAAATATATACTTAATTACTATTACTTTCAACACAACACAGCTTTTGTTTTGGTTTTAATTGATGTCTATGTTTTAAAACTCTACCATGTACCATGATTTATAAAATGTTGACTTTATTGCTAATGTATTGCAAATCATTGAAGTGATTGAAGACATAATCTTGTATACCAAATTTATTTATTTATTCATTTTTAATTTTTCAAATGGCCTCCATAGTTAATAAATTTTAACTAATTAAATATACTTTTTATAAGATGAGATAAAACTAATGAGTCATTTAAAGTTATGTTTAGCTATTGGTGTACCATGCATATTTGCTATCTGAGTGTGTAACTACATTAATTTCTTTGGATACATTTAGTTTGGCCTTCTGTCTTCACTGTACTTCCTTTAACTACTTGCTGAGTATAAAGTCAACCTTATCAGTTTCTTCATAATACATTTTCATTAGTACGTACTTTGTTTCAAAGAAGAATTTGATTAGTTATTTATTTACTTTTAAAGCTTTGTCACCAGGGCTGGGATGCAGTGGTGCAATCATAGCTCACTGTAAACTCGAACTCTTGGGTTTAAGGGATCCTTGCCTCAGCCTCTGGAGTAGCTGGCCAGAGGGGCACTCCACCAAGCCTGGTTAACTTTCAAATCTTTTGTAGAGATTGGGGGCTCTCGTTATGTTGCCAAGGCTTGTCTCAAACCCATGGCCTCAAGCCAATCTCCGTATTTGTTCACATAAAAATAAAGATATATAATTCTTGAAATGTAATAATTTAATAATCATATTCACTGAGTCCAGTTTCTCGTTTAATATAACCTATAATAAGGTAGAACTTCTAAAATGCAAATAGAATAAAACATATTCTAAGTACTTTCTAAAGTTGAAAACAAAAAAAATAGGATGAGGAAAAAGAGAGGAAAACTCAATTTAATATGCAGTGAGTTCAATGTAGTGTGTTGAAAATCCAATCAGACATTGGCATTTTCTGTAAGAAATGTACTTTTAACAGAACCTAATAAGTAGAGAGGAAGACAGTCTGCTAAAAGAATAATTTCATTTTTTTACTCAAGATAACTGCTACATCATAATGATAAAAGATTTCTTGTATGTGTAAGACAAAGTTGAGCTATAATGAGGTTATTCATTTTTTTTTTCTTTCTAGTCCAGCAAATAAATGAACTATAAGTAATGGGGCCCAATTTGGAGTTCTTTTTTCATGCTGAAAATAAGGACTTTGCAAAACTCTGATATATTTTTGAGTGCTGCTGCACGCTCTTCAGTCATTAGAAATGAATTTATAAAGGTTGAGAGGAAAGGGAGACTGCAGTTCTATTTATATCCTATAATATAGTAGCAGTGTCATGAAACCCTGAGGCTAAACTTTCTAAGGAAAATAAAGAACGTCTACAATGAATTAACTAGAAAAGAAACTAATTTTTAAAAGCCCTAATTGACATTAAACCAAATAAAGCAACTTTTTAAAAGAAAGACTGTTGTAAGGAGATTTCTTTAATGCAATAGAAAACACAGTAAAAACACAAAGAAAATCTGAATGAGTTACCAGCTAGTTATTCTAAGGGATGAAAAATATTAAATTGTGCCATCTATATCCTTTGTGGTCATTGTGGGGTCTTCAGGCATACATTTTCAATGCCTGGAATTTATTTCTATTATCTTTAGTTCAGATGATATTTATGCTCTCTAATTCAGTTGGCTAACATGGTCTTATAAGTAAATACATGTTTGAAAGAAAATTTGAAAGTGGGAGTGGTTTAACAATATATTATGGAAGAGCAATTTAGAGATATTAAAATAAAATGTTAACTATTCAAATTCTTGTTAGAATTTGTGGGCATTTGTATAAAAATTTACTCGAGATAAATGTTGGGAAATACTGTAGGGAGGCTTTCTAAATGACACACTGACACACTGATTACTTTCCTTTCTTTTTCCTTTTCTTTTTCTTTTTTTTTTTTGAGATGAAGTCTCGCTCTGTCTACAACCTCTTCCTCTCAGGTTCAAGCAATTCTCCTGCCTCAGCCTCCCAAGTAGCTGGGATTACTACCCCCAGCGGCACCTGCCACCACGACCTGCTAATTTTTGTATTTTTAGTAGAGACGGGGTTTCCACTAAACCCCGTCTCTACTAAGGTGGCTTGTGTCTCTACTGAGGTGGCTCTCACGCCTGTAATCCCAGCACTTTGGGAGGCCGAGGCGGGTGGATCATGAAGTCAGGAGATCGAGACCAGCTTGGCCAACATGGTGAAACCCCATCTCTACTAAAAATTCAAAAATTAGCCAGGATGGTGGCAGGCGCCTGTAGTCCCAGCTATCCGGGAGGCTGAGGCAGGAGAATCACTTGAACTCGGGAGGCAGAGCTTGCAGTCAGCCGAGATCGCGCCACTGCACTCCAGCCTGGGCGACAAAGAGAGACTCCACCTCAAAAAAAAAAAAGTTTATGAAATGAAGTCCATATTTCTGAGAAACATTATAATGTGCAGACAGGAAAAGTTAACACTATTTGTGAGTTTTCAAAAATAAAATGTTAAAGTGGTATTATTATTTTTTTACTTTCAACCTGAATATTTTTCTAAGAATTCAAGAAACTAAGACTAAGCTCAACTTCATATCTCTGCTTCGGTTTATTTATTACATGCTAGTCAATAGAAATTGGAAAAAATCATGCTAAACAAAATATTCTTTATTGTAAACCATCAATGATAGAAAATGACCCTCACTTTTCTTTCTCTGCACATATATATATATATATATATATATATCCTTAGTTGCTTTTGTTTCTATATTGAGTAAGCTTGTATTATTTTATATTTATATTATTTTAAAGTTTACCTATATGTGTTTTTTTGCATTGCCAGAATGAATTATGTATTTTTTTCTGATCAGTTTAGTCAACTTTTTCAACAAAAATACCGTCTGCATAATTCAAATTTGTTCAATAAAAGTTTATTGAGTACTTACTCTGTTTTAGGTATTATACCTTGTGCTAATAATAAAAAGATTAATGTAGATTTGTAACAATTACAATGCAATATAGGATAGGAAAATATGCATTAACAGAAATATAAAAATAAAAATGACATTATGCTGCACATCCAAAGATTAATTCTATCAAAATGTGATGTTGGAGGGAGGAGAGGAAAATGAATGCATATTTTCATGCAGGAAAGAACATTTTCACAGTATGGAAGAAGGAGGTACAATGCAAGACAAGTGTGAGACAGGCCTGGCTTTTCTGTAGAATTCAGTGATTTCTAGCCTACGCTGTAAAGGGAATGGTAAAGTTTAATTGATAAAACTCAGCCTCTCTCGAAAAAGTCAGCATATAAAATTCTGGTTTTCACACTTAGTAATGATGTGACACTGTGTTCTGTTTTTTTTATTTTTAAAATGGAAATAAAAATGACACCTACCTAGTCAGGTTGCTGTTTTATTGGGCCTGGCAAATAGTATATACCCAGTTAACTCTTCTAGCTTTTATAACTAATTCTAACATTTTCCCTATGTAGCTACTTCACGTCTGGAGCCCTTTTTGCTGTCTCTCGAGAAGCCATGCTCCCATCTCTGCTGTATTAATCATTTGTTTGTTTTTGGCCTGTGGCTTCTTCCATTCTCTTTCTGCGCAATCAAGGCAGAGTGTTTCACTTCCCATCTTTCAGAGAATCTCTAAACCATTGACTTACTGATAATGAAGACCTTTTTTTCTGAATCGCTATGTTATTTTTTCATACCTATTGTATTAGACCATTCTCACATTGCTATGAAGAAATGCCTGCAATTGGGTAATTTATAAAAAAAGAAGTTTAATTGACTCACAGTTCTGCAGACTGTACAGGAAGCGTGGCACCAACATGTGCTCCACTTCCGTAGAGGACTTAGGAAGCTTTTACTCATGGCAAAAAGCAAAGCAGGAGCGGCACATCACACAGTGAGAGCAGGAGAAAGGGAGAAAGGAGGAAGATGCCACATACGTTTAAATAGCCAGATCTCCCAAGAACTCTCTCACTATCATAATGACAGCACCAAGCCATGAGGGGTCTTCACCTATGACCCAAACATCTCCTACCAGGCCCCTCTTTCAACATCAGAAATTACAATGAGATTTAGAGGTGACAACATCCAAATTATATCATTTCACCACAGCCCTTCACGTCTCATGTTTTTCTTGCATTGCAAATACAATCATCCCCTGTCAATAGTACCCTAAAAGTCTTAACTTGTTTCAACATCATTCAAAATTCTAAAGTCCAGATTCTCATCTGAGACAAGGCAAGTCCCTTCCACCTAGTAATCTATAAAATCAAAACCAAGCTATTTATTTACAAGATACAATGAGGATATAGGAATTGGGTAAATATCACTCTAAAAGGGAGAAATTATCCAAAAGGAAAAAGAAGCAACAAGCTCCAAGTAAGTCCAAAACATAGCAGGGTTGCCATTAAATCTTAAAGCTCCAAAATAATTTCCTTTGACTAAATGTTTCACATCCAGGTCAGACTGGTGTGAGAAGCGGACTCCGAAGGCCTAGTACAGCTCGGCCCTTGTGGCTTTGCAGGGTACAGCCCCCATGGCTCTTCTAACAGGTTGGATTTGAGTGCTTGCAGCTTTTCCAGGTTCAGGGTTCAAGCTGCCATTCTGAAATATAGAGGATGGTTGTCACCTTCCCATAAATCCACTAGGCAGTGCTCCAGTGGGGACTTTGTCTGGGGCCTCTAATCCCATATTTGCCCTCCATACTGCTCTAGTAGAGGTTCTCTGTGAGGGCTATGCCCCTGCAGCAGGCTTCTGCCTGGGCACCCAGGCTTTCTCATCCATTCTTTGAAATATGGACAGAGGCTGACAAGACTCTTTTAGTCTTGCACTATGTATGCAACAGGGTTAACACCACATGGAAGCCATCAAAGCTTATGGCTCACATCCTTGAGAGTTGCAACTTGAGATATATTTGGGACCTTTGAGCATAAGCTGAAACCAGAGTGTCCAGAATGTTAAGAATACCCTCCTGGAATGGCACAATATGGTGATACCCTGTGCCTGATCCATGAAACCATTAAGTCCCCCTGTGCCTGTGGGCCTGTGATGAGAGAGGCTGCCTTGAAGGTCTCTGAAATGCCTTTAAGGCCCTTTTCATATTGTCTTGGCTATTGTCACTTAGCTCCTTTTTAGTCATGCTAATATCTCTAGCAAGTGATTGCTTCACAGCCCTCTGAATTTCTCTCCTGATAATGCCTTTAATTTCTCTGCCACATAGCCAGGCTGCAAATTGCTCAAACTTTTATACTCTGCTTCCTCTTTAAATGTAACTTCCAAATTTAAGTTATTTATTTGCCCCTACATCTGAGTGTAGGCCACATCTTGAGCACTTTGCTGCTAAGAAATTTCTTCTGCCAGATATTCTGGGTCATCACTCTCAATTTCAAACTTCCACAGATCCCCAAGGCATGAACAAAATGCAGCTGAGTCTTTTTGCTGAGGCATAACACGCAAGACCCTTACTCCAGTTCCCAGCAAGTTCCTCATTTCCATCTGTTACTTTGTCAGCCTGGACTTCACTGTCCATGTCACTATCAGCATTTTGGTCATAACCATTTAACAAGTCTCTAAGAAGTTCCAAACTTTCCCTCATCTTCCTGTCTTCTTTTGAGCCTTCCAAACTCTTCCAACCTCTGCCCATTACCCAGTTCCAAAGTTGCTTCCACATTTTAATGTATCTCTATAGCAAAACTCACTCCTGGTACCAACTGTCTGTATTAGGCAATTCTTGTGGTGTGTCACTATAAAGAAATATCTGAGATTGGGTAATTTACAAAGAGAAGAAATTTAATTGGCTCATGATTTTGCAGACTGTACAGGAAGCATGATGCTGACATCTGCTCGGCTTCTAGGGAGGTCTCAGGAAGCTTTTACTCATGGTGGAAGGTAGAGTGGCACATCACATGACAAGACTAAGAGCAAGAGAGAGATGGGAGAAATGCCACACACCTTTAAATACCTAGATCTTTCAAGAACTTACTCACTGCCATGAGGACAGGGCCAAGCCATGAAGGATCTTCCTTTATGACACAACACCTCCCACCAGGCCTCGCCTCCATCACTGGGGATCACAATTCAACATGACACTTTAAGAGGATAACATCCAAACTATGACACCTATTTACTAAAATTTAAATGATATTTTAGAAGGAAGTGAGACAGGTACATTTGTTCAGTTCATCAATCTAACCAAATACCTGAATATGCCATTTTTCTTTTTCTTTTTTGACAAATTATTTTTAAAAAATAGTAACAGCAAGCTGGAACAGCAACAACACAGCAATAAAAAGACAGAGAGAAATCCCAGTTGGGAAGTTTATTTTGTTTTCTAAAACCATATTTTTTGTTTGTTTCACTGAGTTTTAGTGTTTGCTTTATTGTAATGTATTTACTTCTTCAAAATGTTGGTTATATTAGCTCTTGACAATATTTCAAAATAAGCCAAATTGCAAACTTTATAGTACAAGATATTCTCATCTTATCATCAAACAATAAAAGTTTCATGGGATCTGTTTGTAGGCCTTTTTAAGACTGAGTAAAGAACCTTGACACGTACTGTTAGACAGCATTGTTGGTGTCTTAACTAATAGAAAACGTTAAGGAGACAAAAAATTTAAAAATATACCTACAAGTATGAGTTGAGGGTTACAAATTATTTTTAACTTAAGAAAAACTGAATGAATTATTTCTAACTGAGGAGATACTTAAGTACAGTATGCAAAATTCTTTGCAAAGAATTCCCCACTCACCAAACAGTTACCCTCTATCAATGGCCTGTCATCTGAAAGTTTTCTATATGATTTGATCTGATTCTTTCAGTGATGCTAAAAATCAGAGTCTTGTAATGACTTTATGTTAATATTTACATTCTTATTTCTGATATGGTAAAGTGTCCTCTGTTTAATTTTTTAAAATAAACATTTTTAATTCATTTCTTAAAATATATATTATCATATATATTTTTATCATTTTTTTCTTGACATATTTTTGTCTTTATATCTAAATGAAAATGTGCTTAAGGCTTTCAGAATTACTCATGGAATCTTTCTCTGTTAGCATAACACAAAGCCGTAATCTGATAGCTTGATGATCATATTTTGCTGTATTGCAATCAAGTAAACTATCCTTATTTCATGGGAATGATTTTGGTTTAATATTGAAATGAAGTCATTCTAAAACTTCAGAGCACTGACACAAAACGGATGGCATATTCAACTTGAATGATTTTAGGGAAGTTTAACAAAGAAACTAGTTGCAAGGTGCGGACAGAGTTAATAGACAGCACTAAGGAATGGTCCATTACTCTGGTGTTAGTACGAGTAGGGAGCCCTCATCACTTACTTTTATCAAATTTGGTGTGTCTGAATTTTTCAATGTACACACATATCTGTATCTTCTAAATTTTCTTAAACATATATGACATTATACTTATCAAAATATTCTCTAATTTTTCATATGTGTGCTTCACATCCAATATTGGGAATTCTAACTGCCATATATTATTTCTTGGTATGTATTTACCAAAATTTAAAACAATAAAAAATAAAAGTTTGGGAGGCCGAGGCGGGTGGATCACTAGGTCAGGAGATCGAGACCATCCTGGCTAACACGGTGAAACCCCGTCTCTACTAAAAATACAAAAAATTAGCTGGGCGTGGTGGCGGGTGCCTGTAGTCCTACCTACTAGGGAGGTTGAGGCAGGAGAATGGCATGAACCTGGGAGGTGGAGCTTGCAGTGAGCCAAGACTGCGCCATTGCACTCCAGCCTGGGCGACACAGCGAGACTCCGTCTCAAAAAAATAAATAAATAAACGGTAAAGAAATGTGAAATAAAAATACATAAGAAGAAAGAAAGAACTAAATAAGTAAAATTAATGAATAAGTAAATAGTAAATAAAAAGAAAATGCTTTAAAGCTGTAAAAAAAAAAGTTCATTATACTAAGTGGATCTGTTTCCAAATGACTGCATTAAAAAGTAACCCATTTGTAGGAATAAAAACACTACATACTTTTGTTATATAAGGTGATTGATGATGTAATATTTTGAGTACTTATTAAACATTAGGAAATTTTATTGCTGATTTTTACAGACGAAGTCTACATTTCTCCAAATAAATAAGGGGATACTTCTCAATTTTTCTTTCATTCATCCCAAGCAAGCACAGTTCAAAATATTGCTAGTTTCATAAGAACATCTGATTGGTGATTTGACTAAGTCGTCACCTAGAAACTCAAGTCTGGAAGCTTTCCAATGAATGAAACTTGTTTCTGATTCTCATCAGTGCTTAGTGTAATGAGTTTATGTTCTTCTCCTAGATTATTTCTATTGATTGCTCTATATATTTGTCTGAGCTAAAGAAACATCATATCTTGTTTGTTTATATGTCCCTGCCTATTTCTTGTTTAATTTTATTAATTTTTTTCGATGTGATCCAAATATGTCTAGGGTGAGACTGCTTTGCAGGTAGTGGGAAGGGAACCCTGGCTGGGCCAGGGTAGCAGGCAACTCATGTCAGTTATTGGGTTCTGGGAGAATGAAAATGTAATGGAATTATCCAGCTCTCCCTCCACACCCTCTACCACTATTTCAGTAACAGAGAGTAAGAAAGACTAGACAAATTCTTTTATTACATGTTTATTGGGAACATAATGATTTTACCGAATATGTTCAAATAGCTCAGGTGAAGCCCAATAAACGTCAACTCTGAGAAGCCTGAATTTGAAATCATGAATACGAATTTTGAACTAAGAGTAGTTGAGGAAGCACAAGACATAGCAAAACAAAGGACAAATAACAAAATAAATTTAAGAACCACTCATCTGCCATAATTAAATTTATCAGTATGTGAATATAATCTGCTTAGGCTTGTTGGGTAAACTTATAAATCCTAAAGAAGGTTGCAATCTCAGTTAGTATTCCTGCCCATAACTGAAAACCTAGTATAGCAATTTTGTGAGGAATTTCTAGTATTTAAAGTATACTTGGAATAATATGTTTGCATTTAGAACTAAGCCACTTGCTTGTGAAGACAGGAATTTGATCATAAATTATCTGTAAGGTTTATGTAAGTGTCCATACTTTATGAATGAGAAGACCAAATCAAAATGATGTGGCAGTCTGGGTTTATTTAGTTATGGTTTTATCACTTGACTTTTTTACATCAATGCAGTTCATTGACGACTTAGTTTTCTCCTCAGATGACTAAAAATGACTTAAAGTATCCCTAATAATCATTTGTGTCAGTTGTCAGTTTATTATTTCTCGGCTCTGAATTCACATTTCAACGTATGCTCTAAAACAGAATATTTTAAATAATTTTTCCTTTGATAAGAGCAGTAGAAGGTGCTTAAGGAATAGCGCAGTAGAAAGAGACTTCTTGTGTGAGCTGAGTGTCAGCAGGACTGGGGTGAGGATAGCTAGTAGAGCCTGCCCCAGTCACCTGCCCAGCCTTTGTCCCTCTGTGACATTGCAGCCTCTGTCTGGTGAAAATCTTTCCACAGCACTCTCTGGAAACCGGAGCCCCCACAGACTGTCCACTCTAAAGATCTCCGGCCCCACCAATTGCCGGGAATCCCTTGGATACACTTACTTAGAGTTGTTGATCCCCTACACCCTGGAGGTGGCCTTTCACTTGCCAAGGAACTCAGATCAGCTCTGGTCTGGCCAAAATTGAGAACTTTCCTGGTATCCAGTGAACTGACCCACATTTTCTCCAGTAAAGTCTGAACACCTTCCAAGTTTGTCCTTGAGTACTTTCCATCAGCCCTAAGATACCATACAGAGTTTCCTTACATCTTATCATTCCTTCTTTTTTTTCTTAAAAACAAACAAACAAACAAAAGTTTATTGGTGACGTTAAAGAAAAAGGCTGCGGGCGGGTGGCTGGAGCCAGCGTTACGTGGGCTGCCCCTCTCGGTCTTGCCAGTGCATCTCTGAGATCAGCCATTGTAGCTCGGCTGCACAGCGCATGTGCATCATGATGACGCTCTCGTATTCCCTCACCGACAGCACTGAGCCCTTTGACAGTGCTGGGTGGCTGGGGCCCACGGTGCTCTGGGGCTGTCCCTCCAACCAGGAAATCTTCAGAGGGTTATCCACCAGGCCAACTTCATTCTGGACAGCCAGCTCCGCAGCCTTGGCAGTCGCAAACTCCACCACAGCAGTGCCTACCTTCTTACTGGAAAGCACCAGGTTGAGAACCTCACCATACTTTTGCAAAAGCCATAGGAGGACGTCTCTGGAGTGGCCAGTTTTTGACTCCCCCCGAGCCTTCTTGCACTTCCATTTTAGCTTTAGTTTGGAGGTTCCTTGGCCTTTAGTATTTTGTCTTTCCTCTCAACCTCTGGTCACGCTCCTGGTGTATCTGCTCCCGGATCAGCCTCTGCTCTTCCTCCAGCTGCCGGGAATCCTCTTCACTCAGGCGTTTGATCTCTCGCCCTAGTGTCCTGGTGCTCAGGCTCTCCTCCATCTCCTCCTCCTCTTCCTCCTCCTCCTCCCTCCTCCCCCTCCTCCTCCCCCTCCCCCCTCCCTCCCCCTCCGCCTGGTGCTGCCGCTCCCGCTTCAGGGCCTCCAGATCAAGCTTCACTTTCTTCCTTTTCTCATCTAGTTTCTGAGTCCTCTCTGCTGCCTGCTTCTTGGCTTTCCTGACCTTGTCATACGCAGCCCCGGCTGCAGCATCGGTCAGCACCTCCAAGGCCTGAGAATGCTGGTGGAAGACTTCAGCTGCCAGTGGAAGAGTTCAGGGTAGCAGGAGGGGGCCTTCTGCCTATGTGCCTTCTCCACCTCTTTGTCTGCCACCTTCTCCTCAATGTCTAGCTGTCTAGCAGCATGTATAGGTCCATTTGTAAGAGCTCCTTGGTCACTGCCATGGTTCTAACCTGACGGATTCGTACTCCATTTTTCTTTATTTTCTTTCTTTTTTTTTTTTTTTAACCATACTTAATAGTGCTTTGTATCAAACATCCCTGATAATCTACTGTGTGATGTTTATCTCCCAAATGAACCCAGACTGCCACATTATTTTGATTTGGTCTTCTCATTCATAAAGTATGGAGATTTACATATTTCCTAAAGATAATTTATGAACAAATTCCTGTGTTCATAAGCAAGGCAAGTCATGAAAATGCATTGCAATATTTTAAAACAGCATTATTTACTTTTAGTTATGGATGACTTTAATAGCATACAGAATGAATGTGCATTTTCAGGAAAGAAGCATTCTAGTTAAAATATTGCAGATGGGTTCCTGAAATAGGAGATAATGTCTAACTTAATGGGGTTTTTTGAATATCTGTTCCATATCACGTGTTTGTGAATTTAAAATTTCTATTAATTTCCTGACGATTTTGACATTATCCTATATTTAAAATTGGTGGGTGGGTGCAATTATACCTGACAGAAAAAAATGGGAGAAAAAAATACGTTTAAGAAAATCATTAAAAATATGTACATTTTATTGATACAGTGTAAAATAGAAACCTTATTTAACATTTTAATATTTTTCTCTCATCTTTACAAATACATTCAACAAGTCGAAAATAAGTTTCTAAGAATTGGTCTGTAATGGCCAGGCACGGTGGCTGAAGCCTGTAATCCCAACACTTTGGAAGGTGGAGGCAGGCAGATCACCTGAAATCAGGAGTTCAAGACCAGCTTTACCAACATGGTGAAACCCCATCTCTACTAAAAATACAAAAATTAGCCAGATGTGGTGGCAGTCACCTGTAATCCCAGCTACTCAGGATGCTGAGGCAGGAGAATCACTTGAACCTGGGAGGCTAGGTTGCAGTGAGTCGAGATCGAGCCATTGCACTCCAGCCTGGGAGACAGAGTGAGATTGTGTTTCAAAAAAAAAAAAAAAAAGGATTGGTCTGTACTGCATTTACACATTTTAAAAATTGAGTATAGAAAGTTTGGAATCATGTGTATTATTCAGATTACATCAGAAGTACTAAAGATTCAAGCAAAAAATGCGCTCATTCAGGAAAACCCAATTTATAGATGCTTGAGCTGAGAAATTCCAAGACAAATATTATAAGGCTATTAATTATATTTGAGGCCTGCAAAGTTTGGTTCTACTTGTGTTTAATGATGTGTCTTAGTAATATAATATATTAGAAAACAGCCCTAAATATAATCTCTATATAGGGTAATCATTTTGCATCCTTTCACTTTGTGAAAACAGATGAAAGATTTTTGGATTTGAGGTTATTTTAATTTTACTTATTTAGGAGCACACTTTACCATTGCTCTATTAAACTTCAATTTGAGGAAAATGAATTTAACCAGTCTTGTCAGAAAAAATAGGATTTGCTAGTTTTGTGAAGGGACTGTTCACTATAGAGACCAAAAATAACTGGCACTGTGGATCTACCCCAGTGATGTTTTAGTGATCATTGCAGATTGATTTGATTTATGGCCTGTTTTTCTATTTTGGCTCAGCCTAGAAAAGCTGGTATCCAGTGAATAATATAAATGTTATTTAAAATGTACACTCATAATATCCCTAGTACCCTTAGGTTTACAAGGGGCATGCACATATATCATTTCAATTAATCCTTACAAAATAAACCATTAAGTCAATAAAAACAGACACTTTCACAGTATAAAATTTTCAGAGACAGGGAAGTTAACATTTATCTTCCCTTGGACACATTTGGATGCATTATTAAAATACAAATTTTGCATGAAATGTATCAGTTAATTTTTCCAGCTCACATGATGTTACTTAGAATCTGAATATTGCAAGCCCAAAACTTAAAAAGATGAAAAACTTTCTGTAGATGCAGAAAATATGTACATAGCTTAACCAGGGTCCAATTCAGCCCTACCTACATCTAAGATTCATGTATTTCCACTGTACCTTAATAGCTCTTCTTCCTTCCTTCCTTCCAACAATGATTTATTTGACATAAAATAAATGAAAGTGATGTACTTTGTGCTGTCCATACACCCAAGTGTAAGATTTAGTTCTTGTACTGAGAGACATGTTTCACAGATTTCAAATAAATAATTATTATGCAAACTCAGGCCTTTTCAAATTAATCCAGTTATTTCCCCTTTTATTTTGTTATAGCCTCTCAATTTTGAGTATTGATTTGCTCACATAAGTGAACAAATTCCATCCCAATAAAGATGGAGAGCAGAAAATTTTACCTTTAGAAAACAAACTTCTAACTCCCAAACTCTCATTTTAAAACTTGTTTTATATCTTTTGTTAGTTTGATGTTGTTACTATTATTGTTATTTTGCTGCTCAGAGAACTCATGGTTAAAATTTTCCTATACTAGGGGCTTATAGTGTGTCAAATATGTCCTAATAAACTAGCAGTTAAGGAGAGTTAAAGGACTTTATGATAACAAAGCATTGTTACATTTTTAAAATTGAAATATAAAATATGTACACAAATTACAAGTGTATAACTTGATCAATTTATACAAAATTAGCAATCCTATAGAATCTTCTGTAGTTTAAGATGCAAAACATTAGAAGCATCCTAAAAACCCCAGGAGAAAGGAGGTAATCATTAAGATATAGCATGAGATAGGATTCTGGTTAGTTTAAGTTATTCTATTTCCTGATTTTTCTATAAATTACATGAGTTCATATTTTGATAATTCATTGAGGTTTATATTTTAACTAAGTGTAATTAATTATCCTTATGTGCTACATTTCACACTAAACACATCTTTAAAAAGAACAAACCAATGTATAGTGTTAAATATTTTCATTATGTAAAGCTTTTTTTTGAGAAAATGTGCTTTGATATGAATTTTTGTTATTTGTCAAGAATCTTGATTTTATGCATCAAAATTTGCTAAGATATGTACTCTGCTTACTTCTTGATATCATGTAGCATTGTCAGACATCATCTTTTGTCTACAAATCTACACATGCATAAAAATTTTTCACTCCATCTTATTCAGTACATATTCTTATATGTACTTATTCAAGTATATATATATATATATAAAATCTCACTTTTCTGTAAATCATGGTTTAGAAATTCTATATTTTATTTGCCAAATTTTTTGTCTATTTTAAAAAGAAAAAATATATAGCTTTTTCTTTTACCACAATATTTCCTCTATTTTGCTTTATTTACATTGCATGAATTACAAATAAAAGTGTCTGCAATGACAAACATCTCCACAGCTAGACATTTCAACACAAGCTTTTTCCTTTGGTTATAACTGCAGATAGAAAACTAAATGAATGCTACCTTCCACAGCTAGACATTTCAACACAAGCTTTTTCCTTTGGTTATAGCTGCAGATAGAAAATTAAATGAATGCTACCTTCCTCAAGTCTTCCGTGAAAAAATAATATTTTAGTTAGTATATAACTCTTACTATTTGGAATAACATGCACAACGCTAACTCATGTATATAAATTTCCTCTCCACCATCCTTATGTGATTTCACCTCTTTCTATGCCTTTATGTTCTTTTCTACTGATCCACTGTGCATTCTTTTCTCACTTTCTAAATTTTTTGACTTTATTGGAGAGGTGGGAAGAGTTCGATGGATATTATTAATTTATATAAACTTATTTTTCTTGAATTAATTTGATATTATGAAACATCTGGATTAGTGACTATTATTTTTATACTCATCTAAACAACTGATATGTTAAAGACAAAAGTCATTCTTACATATATAGAGAGAATAGGATACCAAGAACTCCAGACAGACCATTCAAATTTGCTTTCAATGCTAATGAATTCTATATGCTTTCCAACAGCAAAATCTTCCCTTTACACAAGTAATTTTTAAAATCACCTTTATATGGGTTGTGCAGATATGCCAATAGACATAGAAACAAAAAATATTATTTATCCTAATAATCTTGAATTAACCATAAATTTTCTCATATGACTTTAGATATATTCAAAAATATGATAAATGTGAAAGACATAAAAATTTAAGTTTAAGGCCTGTAAATGGTGAGAATGTTGTGTCAATGAACATTATGTGTTCTTTCCCCCAACTTCAAAAAAAAAATCTTTCTGAGACAGGGTCTTTCTTGCCTAGGCTGGAGTGCAGTGGCACAGTGATAACTTACTGCAGCCTTGAACTCCTGGGCTCTAGCAATCCTCTCACCTAAGCCTCTTTAGTATCTAGTACTATAGGTGCACACCAAAACACCCAGCTATTTGTTCATTTATTTATTTATTTTGAGATGGAGTCTCACTCTGTCACCCAGGCTGAAGTGCAGTGGCATGATCTTGGCTCATTGCAACCTCCATCTCCTGGGTTCAAGCAATTCTCTTGCCTCACCCTCCCGAGCAGCTGGGATTACAGGTCCCCACCACCACCCCCAGCTGACTTTTTGTATTTTTAGTAGAGATGGGGTTTCACCATATTGGCCAGGCTGGTCTTGAACTCCTGACCTCAAATGATCCACCCACCTCAGCCTCCCAAAGTGCTGAGATTACAGGCATGAGCCACCACGCTGGGCACACCCAGCTAATTTCTAAAATATTTTTGGTAGCGACCAGTTCTCACTGTTCCCCAGGTTGGCCTCAAACTCCTGGGCTCAAGCCATCTTCTGGCCTCAGCCTCTCAAAGTGCTTGTATTACAGGCATGGGCCACTGCACCACCCGCCTATGTTTTACACCTCCCTGTTTCCATGCTCTTTGCCACTTCACTTGGATTTGCCCATTGCTTGACTCTGGGTTTGGTCATGTGATTTGCTTTGACCAATTGAATGTTAGCCAATATCATGCAAACAGGAGTTTGAAATGTGCCTATATGATTGGGTTCTTCTCCTCTCTCATTCTTCTATTAATATCACAATGGCATACCCAGACTAGTCTACTGGAGGGTAAGAAATGTGAAGTATATCTGAGTTGTTCTAGTCATCCCAGGTGTGCACAGCCTAGATAAGCAAATAGGCTAGTTAATCCCCAGACACATAAGTGGGCCTAGCCAAGAACAACGAAGTCACCAACTGACCCAAAGACAACTGGTGAAATGATTGAAATTGAGCATTGCTTATTTGTATCATGCTTTTTCTAGAGTTATTTAAATTTTAAGGTATGTTTTTGTGAAATCTTAATACAAATAATGATTTAATTTAAATTTGAGATTTTGAAAATGTTTTTACAAAACTGCAACTGTTCTAATTAATATGCTTGCAAATTAAAAATAAATTTAAATAAAAGGCAATTTTATCACCATTGGGTAATTTAAAAATTTATATTTAATATGAACACTTCCATGTAAATTTTAACCGCAGTGTGCACTTCATGATAGCAGCAGCTGCTTACTGATGGGTTTTTAGTCCTCAGCTATTTTGAGGGCTAAACCCCAGTGGGGACTTTGTTGGTATCAATACCTATTAATAATTGCTGACAAATAACCAACACCCCAAGAGCAAGTTTCGTGTTGATAACTTGTGAAAAACAAATATATGGTAACTTTGACATTATCTTAATTTTTTTACAACGTATATTTCATTGGATATCAAAAAAAGGTATCGTCTATTTCAGTAAAGTACATGTGATTTTGGCAGAGAGTATGAAGAATTTTTCTTAATGTACTTTTTTGTGGTTGTTGTTTAAATATGGCCTTTTGAGGTGAAGAAAGTGCATCTGGAAAACACTAGATAAGCTCAAGTGTGACACCAAAGTAAAGAGATTCTATTAGCAAAATAGGCTTTTTGTAGAACTTTAAAAAAATGGTATCTTCGAGTGTGCGTGTTTATTCATAGCATTTTCCTCTCCTGTTTCTTTATCAAAAGTAGTGATGCCTAAAGTAGCAATGTGAATGATCAGAATAGAAGCCTCTAGGAGACTAAACATAAAAGGACTTTTTCTACTGCTTCCCCACTCTTCACAAGATACCAGCCATAATACAGTATGGCCAAGATAGTAAATCACTTTTAAAACCCAAAAACTTCTCTTTGGAATGGTACATCCTTATGAAATCACAGAGGAGGGTTCCATGTAGACACAGGCTTATTAGAATAAATGAGATTAGTTTTCTTATGAAGGGTGGTCATAACTCATAGATTTTTATTCTCTCAAGAAAATTGTATATTGTTATATTTTGGATAGTAAAATAAAAGTTGAATTCTTTCTCCACTTAGAATATAAAAAGTTGCCATTGACCGTCACTTTCACTCAAAAAAAATGTATGTAAGCAAAAAAAGTATATGTGTGCATAAATATATATACACATATGTACTTTTTTTAGAGAGCGAGAGAGAGACTTAAATTTACCCATATCAATAAGCAATATGCTATGAGGATATTAACGACAGAAAGTAGACCTTAAGACATCTAGGAAAACAAAGAAAAATGTATTGACAAAATAAGCTATTAATCAGATAGCATAGCAATCTTACATGTGCATACTTTTAAAAGAAGAATTTTATAATATATGAAGAAAACACAGAGAATTGAAGAGAGACAAACTCATGACCATAATTGAGGACTTTAATATCTGTTTCTCAGTAATTTTTAAAACAATTAGATAAAAACTGACAACTAATCTACTTGACCTTATTAACATTTATAGAACACTCTATCTAGTAACAATACATATTTATTTGAAATATATGGGACATTACATATATACTAAATAATGGATCTGGTCTCTCCCTCTCTCTCTATATATATACATTTTTTTAAATTAAATTTGTCGTCAATATTTTTGTTACTATGGCTCTGTAAATATTTTTTTCCACTACTGAACTACCTAGTACCACGATAACTTTTTTATTTTTTATTTTATTATATTTTTCCATAAGTTATTGGGGTACAGGTGGTATTTGGTTACATGAGTACATGAGTAAGTTCTTTAGTGGTGATTTGTGAGATTTTGATGCACTCATCACCCCAGCAGTATACACTGCACCATATTTGTAGTCTTTTATCTCTTGCCCCACTTGCATCCTTCCCCAAAGTCCATTGTATTATTCTTATGCCTTTGCGTCCTCCTAGCTTAGCTCCACATATCAGTGAGAACATATGATGTTTGGTTTTCCATTCTTGAGTTACTTCGCTTAAAATAATAGTCTCCAGTCTCATCTAGGTCACAGCAAATGCTGTTAATTCATTCCTTTTAATGGCTGCATAGTATTCCATCATACATATACATATATATATATACACATGTATATATACATACATGTATACATATATATGTATGATGGAATACTATGCAGCCATTATATATATATATATATATATATATATATATATATACACACATACACACACCACAGTTTCTTTATCCACTCGATGATTGATGGGCATTTGGGTTGGTTCCACAATTTTGCAATTGTGAATCATGTTGCTGTAAACATGCATGTTCAAGTATCTTTTTCTAATATTGACTTCTTTTCCTCTGGGTGGATACTGAGTAGTGGGATTGCTAGATCAAATGGTAGATCTACTTTTAGTTCTTTAAGAAATCTCCACGCTGTTTTCCATTGTGGCTGTACTAGTTTGCATTCCCACCAGCAGTGTAGAACTGTTCCCTGTTAGCCACATCCACCACAACATCTACTGTTTTTTGATTTTTTTAATATGACCATTCTTGCAGGAGTAAGGTGGTACCCCATTGTGGTTTTGATTTGCATTTCCCTGATCATTAGTGATGTTGAGCATCTTTTCATATGTTTGTTGACCATTTGTATATCTTCTTTTGACAATTGTCTATTCATGTCCTTAGCCCACTTTTTGATGGGATTATTTTTTTCTTACTTATTTGTTTCAGTTCGTTATAGATTCTGGATATTAGTCCTCTGTCAGATGTATAGATTGTGAAGATTTTCTTCCACTCTGTGAGTTGTCTGTTCACTCTGCTGACTGTTCCTTTTGCAGTGCAAAAGCTCTTTAGTTTAATTAGGTCCCAGCTATTTATCTTTATTTTTATTGAATTTGCTTATGGGTCGTTGGTCATGAAATCCTTGAATATGCCAATGTCTAAAAGGATTTTTCCAAAGTTATCTTCTAGAACTTGTACAGTTTTAGGTCTTAGGTTTAAGTCCTTAATTCATCTTGAGTTGATTTTTGTATAAGGTGAAAGATGAGGATCCAGTTTCATTCTCCTACATGTGGCTAGCCAATTATTACAGCACCATTTGTTTAAAAGGGTGTCCTTTCCACACTTTATATTTTTCTCTGCTTTGTCAAAGATCAGTTGTCTGTAAGTATTCGGGTTTATTTCTGGGTTTTCCATTCTGTTCCATTGGTCTATGTGCCTATTTTTATACCAGTACCATGCTGTTTTGGTCACTGTGGCCTTATAGTATAGTTTGAAATCAGGTAGTGTGATGCTTCCAGATTTTTTCTTTTTGCTTAGTCTTGCTTTGGCTATGTGGGCTCTTTTTTGATTCCATATGAATTTTAGAATTGTTTTTTCTAATTCTGTGAGGAATGATGGTGGTATTCTGATGGGGATTGCACCAAATTTGTAGATTACTTTTGGCAGTATGATTATTTTCACAAAATTGATTCTACCCATCCATGAGCATGGGATGTGTTCCCATTTGTATATGTTGTCTATGATTTCTTTCAGCAATGTTTTGTAGTTTTCCTTGTAGAGGTCTTTTGACTCCTTTGTTAGGTATATTCCTAAATATTTTTTTTTTTTGTCAGCTATTGTAAAATGGGTTGAGTTCTTGATTTTATTATCTGCTTGGTCACTGTTGGTGTATAGAAGAGCTATTGATTTATGTACATTGTATCAGGAAACTTTGCCGAATTCTTTTATCAGTTCTAGGAGCTTTCTGCAGGAGTCCTTATGGTTTTCAAGGTAAATGATCATATCATCAGCAAACAGTGACAGTTTGACTTCCTCTTTACTGACTTGGATGCCCTTTCTTTCTTTCTCTTGCCTGATTGCTCTGGCTAGGACTTCCAGTATTATGTTGAAGAAGAGTGGTGAAAGTGGGCATCCTTGTCTTGTCCAGCTCTCAGAGGGAATGCTTTCAACTTTTCCTCATTCAGTATTATTTTGGCTGTGGGTTTGTCATATATGGCTTTTATTACATTAAGGTGTGTCCCTTGTATGCCGATTTTGTTGAAAATTTTAATCATAAAGTATTGCTGGATTTTGTCTAATGCTTTTTCTGCATATATTGACATGATTATGTGATTTTTGTTTTAAATTCTGTTTACGTGGTATATCACAGTTATTGAGCTGCATATGTTAAACCATCCCTGCACTCCTGGTATGAACCACACTTGATCATGGTGGATTATCTTTTTGCTATGTTGCTTGATTCGGTTAGCTAGTATTTTGT
This sequence comes from Pongo pygmaeus, assembly GCF_028885625.2. NCBI lineage: Eukaryota > Metazoa > Chordata > Mammalia > Primates > Hominidae > Pongo > Pongo pygmaeus. The sequence goes on from NC_072384.2 coordinate 93,238,457, forward strand.
TAAGGATTTTAGCATCTATGTTCATCAAGGATATTGGTCTGTAGTGGTTTTTTTTGGTTATGTCCTTTCTTGGTTTTGGTAATAGGGTGATGCTGGCTTCATAGAATGAATTAGGGAGTGTTCCTTCTTTCTCTAACTTGTGCAATAGTGTTAAAAGGATTGATGCCAATTCTTTGAATGTCAGGTAGAATTCTGCTGTGAATCCATCTAGTCCTGGACTTTTTTGTGCTGGTAATTTTTAAATGAGCATTTCAATCTCAGTGCTTGTTATTGGTCTGTTCTGGGTATCTAATGCTTCCTGATTTAAGCTAGGAGGATTGTATTTTTCCAGAAATTTATCTATCTCTTCTAGGTTTTCTAGTTTATGTGTGTAAAGGTGTTCATAGTAGCCTTGAGTGATCTTTTGTATTTCAATGGTGTCAGTTGTAATATCTCCTGTTTCATTTCTTAGTGAGGTGATTTGGATTTTCACACTTCTTTTCTTGGTTAATCTTACTAATGGTCTATCAATTTTATTTATCTTTTGAAAGAACTAGCTTTTTGTTTCATTTATCTTTTGTATTGTTTTTGTTGTTGTTGTTTCAATTTCATTTAGTTCTGCTTGATCTTGGTTACTTCCTTTCTTCTGCTGGGTTTGGGTTTGGTTTGTTCTTCTTTCTCTAGTTCTTTGAGGTGTGATCTTAGATTGTCTATTTGCAATCTTTCAGACTTTTTGGTGTAGGCATTTAGGTCTATGAACTTTCCTGTTAGCACTGCCTTTGCTGAATCCCAGAGGTCATTATTGTCGTTATTGTCATTCAGTTCAAATAATTTTTTTAATTCCATCTTCATTTTGTTTTTGACCCAATGCTCATTCAGGAGCAGGTTATTTAATTTCCATGCATTTGCATGGTTTTGAAGGTTCCCTCTAGAGTTGATTTCCAGTTTTATTCCACTGTGGTCTGAGAGAGTGCTTGATATAATTGTAATTTTCTTAAATTTATTGAGGCTTGTTTTATGGCCTATCATATGGTCTATCTTTGAGAAAGTTTCATTCACTGTTGAATAGAATGTGTATTCTGTGGTTGTTGGATTAAATGTTCTGTATGTATTGTCAAGTCCATTTGTCCCAAGGAATAGTTTAAATCCATTGTTTCTTTTTTGAATTTCTTGATGACCTGTCTAGTGCTGTCAGTGGAGTATTGAAGTCCCCCACTATCATTATGTTGCTGTCCATCTCATTTCTCAGATTTGTTAGTAATTGTTTTATAAATTTGGGAGCGGCAGTGTTAGGTGAATATATGTTTAGGACTGTGATATTTTCCTGTTGGATAAGGCCTTTTACCATTATATAATGTCTCTCTTTGTCTCTTTTAACTGATGTTGCTTTAAAGTCTGTTTTGCCTGATATAAGAATAGCTACCCCTGCTCACTTTTGGTGTCCATTTGCATGAAGAGTCTCTTTCCACCCCTTTACTTTAAGTTTATGTGCATCCTTACGTGTTAGGTGAGTTTCTTGAAGGCAGCAGATAGTTGGTTGTTGAGTTCTTATCCATTCTGCAGTTCTGTATCTTTTAAGTGGAGCATTTAGGCCATTTACACTCAATGTTAGTATTGAAATGTGAGGTACCATTGCTTTCATCTTACCCTTTGTTGCCTGTTTATTTTGTGTTTTGTTTTGTTTTGTTTTTTGTTTTTGTTTTTTAACTTGTATTTTTGTTTTATATGTCCTGTGTGATATATGCTTTAAAGAAGTTCTGTTTTCATATGTTTCCAGGATTCATTTCAAGATTTAGAGCTCCTTTTAGCAGTTCTTACAGTGGTGGCTTGGTAATTGTGAATTCTCTCAGCCTTTGCTTGTCTGAAAATGACTGTATCATTTCATCATACTTGATGCTTAGTTTTCCTGGATACAAAATTATTGGCTGATAAGTATTTTATTTGAGGAGGCTGAAGATAGGTCCCTAGTCCCTTCTAGTTTGTAGGGTTTGTGCTGAGAAATCTGCTGTTAATCTGATAGGTTTTCCTTTATAGGTTACCTGGTGCTTCTGTCTCACAGCTCTTAAGATTCTTTCCTTCATCTTAACTTTGGATAACCTGATGACAATGTACCTAGGAGAAGATCTTTTTGCAAAGAATTCCCAGGTGTTTTTTGTGCTTCATGGATGTCTAGGTCTTTCACAAGGCCGGGGAAATTTTCCTCAATTATTCCCCCAGATATATTTTCCAGGATTTTGGAATTCTCTTCTTCCTCAGGTACACCAATTATTTTTAAGTTTGGCTGTTTAGCATAATCCCAGACTTCTTGGAGGATTTGTTAATATTTTCTTATTCTTTTTTCTTTGTCTTTGTTGGATTGGGTTAATTTGAAGACCTTGTCTTCGGGCTCTGAATTTCTTTTTTCTACTTGTTCAATTCTGTTGCTGAGACTTTCCAGAGCATTTCGCATTGCTAAAAGTGTGTCCAAAGTTTTCTGAATTTTTTGTTGTTTTTTCTTTAAGCTATCTATTTCCTTGAATATTTCTCCCTTCACTTCTTGTATCATTTCTTGAATTTTCTTGCATTGGATTTCACCTTTCTCTGGCCCCTCCCTCATTAGCTTAATAACTAAACTCGTGAATTCTTTTTCAGGTAAATCAGGGATTTCTTCTTGGTTTGGATCTGTTGCTGATAAACTAGTATGATTTGGGGGGGTTGTTGAAGAGCCTTGTTTTGTCATATTACCAGGGTTGGTTTTCTGGTTCCTTCTCATTTGGGTAGTCTCTGTCAGAGGGAAGGTCTAGGTCTGAAGGCTGTTGTTCAGACCCTTTTCTCCCACGGTGTGTTCCCTTGATGTAGTACTCTTCCCCTATTCCTATATACCCTTTGTCTTCTGCTACCAGGGTGGGTAGGGATGGACCATCAGGTGGGGGCGGGGCTAGGCATGCCTGAGCTCAGAATCTCCTTGGGCAGGTCTTGCTGGGGCTGCTGTGGGGGATGGTGGTGAGAGTCCCAGGTCACTGGAGTTGTGTACTTGGGAGGATTATGGCTGCCTCTGCTGAGTCATGAAGGTTTTCAGGCAAGTGGGGGAAAGCCGGCAGTCACAGACCACACTCAGCTCCCACGCATACTGAAGGGATGGTCTCATTCCCACCGTGCCTCCCCAAGAGCCCGGAGTCCATTTCCAGGCTGAGGGCAAGACTGGCTTGAAAACTTGCCTAGGGCTATCCACCTCCCAGCTGCTAAATAAAAGGGCTTTAGTTCTTCCCCCCCTCCTTGAAGTCTGCCCAGCCCTCAGTTCTGGCCAGGAGGGTTCTCGCCCCATTCAAGTTGTTACAAAGTTCAGCTAGAGAATTCCTTCTCCCTGTGGAGTTTTACCTCCTGCTCCTCTGGCCACCCTCTCGGTGGATCCCTGTAGTGCCAGGTAGGAATAGGCTGCTTGGGGACCGAGCGAGCTCTCAGGGCCTTTCTGCTGCTTCCTTTACCGTTATATTTCGCTTGGCTCTCTGACTTGACTCAGCTCCAGGTAAAGTCAGAAATGTCTCCCACAAACAGACCTTCAACCTCTCCAGAGGGGGTGTGTGTTCCTTTCTGGAGAGGAAGATCTGCCTTTCCCACTTCCACAGTTGGGATACTTACAATATTTGCGGTGTCTTCCGGGTCCTGCAGGAGCAGTCTGCTTCCTTCAGTTGGTCTGTAGGTCCTCTCAGAGTTGCTGGTTTGCTCTTGCAGTTGATTTGAGCTAAAATTCACAATGCAAGCCTCCACATTCTGCTCTGTCCAGAGCTGCAATCTAGTCCTGCCTTCCATCTGCCATAATCCCCTTTTTCTTTTCAATATATATTAAAGGACTAAAATAAAACAGCATATTCTCTGATCATAATTAAGACATCAATACATGTACAAAATTTTTTAAAAAGTAAGAAATTAAGCAAAATAATTATGAATATCCTATATGTCAAAGAATAAATCACAAGAGGGATTATAGGATATTATTAATTCCATAATAATCAAACCACATCCTACAAAAACCTACAAAATTCAACAAAGCAGTAATTCGAGTGAAATTAACAGTTTATACTATACAAAAATAAAAGGTCTAAAATCAATGATAGAAGCTTTTAACTTAAGAAGAACAAAATAAACCCAAAATAAGTAGAGGAAATAAAATTTTAAAAAAAGGACTAAATAATTGAACCATAAAATTAACAATGAAGGAAAATTTTAAAGCCTAAAGTTGGTTCTTCAAAAAGATTAGTAAAATTGGTGAAGCTTTAGCAAGATTGATCATGAAAAAGATAAAGGTAAAAATAAATTACCAACACTAGCTATAAAATAAGAATTGATATAGTTCATAAAAGGATAATGATGGGATAATATGAGCAACTACTAATTAAACACAACAGTAAAATAAAGTTTAAAAATCGTATCAAAACTAATGCTGAAAGAACAAAACTAAATATCTAAATAGCTGTATAGCTATTAAATATATTGAATAGATGATGTAAAAAAAAATCCTTATTACAAAGAAAAACCCAGAATCGTATTGATTCATTGGTAAAGTCTATAAAATACTTGAGGAAAAATAATACCAAAATTACACAAATCTTCCAAAACATGGAAGAGGATGATACACTTCTTATGCTGTTTTGTGAGGCCAGCATAACCTCAATACCAAAAGGTTAGCCATTTTAAACTATAAAAGAAAAACAATACAGGCCAATATCTCTTTTGAATTTAGACACAAATACTGTCAATAAAATATAATCAAATTCTATACAGCAATATACAAAGAAGATAATATATCATGGTGCTCATGTAGGGTTTTCCTAGGAATAAATATTTTAAAAATCAAAGTCAATAGTGGTAATTTGCCACATTAAGAGAAATAAAGAGAAAAATCATTATTATGTCAACAGTCGCAGCAAAAAAAAAAGGTTTTAAAAATATACATCCATTCCTGATTGGAAAATTATATATATAAAAATATGTATATATTTATATCTATATCTATCTATATCTATCTATATATCTGTGCATATATCTATATATATATCTGTAACCCAATAATACAAGGAAGCTTTCCCAATATGATATTGGACATTCATGACAGACCTACAAGAAAAATTCTAAACAATATAGGAATGTAAATTATCTCCATTTCCATGTATGATTATACCGCAAGTGCTAGCCTATACAATAAGGGAAAAAAATTAAAATATGTAGGTTAAAAATATGTAAAAGTCCATTACTTAAAATAGACATTATTGTGTATAAGAAAACCTTAGATCAGCCGGGCGCTATGGCTCACGCCTGAAATCCCAGCACTTTGGGAGGCTGAGGTGGGCAGATCACCTGAGGTTGGGAGTTTGAGACCAGCCTGGCCAACATGGAGAAACCCCATATCTACTAAAAATACAAAATTAGCCTGTTGTGGTGGCACATGCCTGTAATCCCAGCTACTTGGGAGGCTGAGGCAGGAGAATTGCTTGAACCTGGGAAGCAGAGGTTGCAGTGAGCCAAGATGGCACCACTGCACTCCAGCCTGGGCAACAAGAGCAAAACTCCATCTCAAAAAAAAAAGAAAGAAAGAAAAGAAAAGAAAACCTTATGGTTCAACGAGAAAAAAAAAATCTCTACCAGAATTAATAAATGTATTTAGCAAATTTGCCATGTCCAGGTTATTATATAAAAACAATGAATTCTCTAGCAATAAATCAATATAAATAAAGCAATATAAATTACCTGATATTAAATATAATGACAAATTTCTAAGATCTTTTCACCAAAACTACAAAACATTACTGATAAAAATTAAAGAGCTAAAGAATTAAAAAGCTAAATAATATATATCTCATGATATTGTTATGATGTTTATTCTCATCAGCTTAACCTTTTTTTGTGGAAATTGGTATGCTGATTCTAAAACTATGTGAAAATGTAATGGCTATAGATTAGCCAAAATAACCTTGTAAAAAAGAAACAACACAGTGGACTTTTACTATCTGACTTCAAGAATACAAGCTTTGTTACTATAGTCAATATTGGTATATGGATTAAAAAAGAAGGGAACAAAAAGATAATCCAAAAATGATGTGTGCATTTATAATCAATTAAATGTTGACCTAGTCAATGTGAAGGAGAAGATATATCTTTTCAATAAATGGTTCTGGAACAACTGGATATATTAGTCAAAACTATTTTTAAGAAACTTTTTATTATTTTTATATAAACTTTTATATCACAGCTCAAAAAAATCAGTTTGAGTTTTAGACCTAACTATAAGCACTACCCATAAAACTTCTAGAAGAACAAAGATTACCATTATGGCTAAGGTTAAGCAGAAATGCATTCGAAAAAAAGAAAACTATAAAAGAAAAAAATGATAATTTGACTTAATATAAAATAAATATTTGTTGTCATCTGAATATAAAATCAAAAGAAAAGCCACAGACTACAGGAGGGAAAACACTTAAAAAGCATATATATGGCAATTCACTAATATCAGGGATACATAAAATGTACACAAGTCAATAGTAAAAATATAAATAAGCCAATTAAAATTGGCACAAACTTTAAAAAGCAACTTTAAGTAGGAATAAATTTAAAAAGCATGTGAAAATGCATGATGTCAATTTGAGTTGAGAAAATGCAAGTTAAAACATTATTGATATACATTCTTTTCCCACTAGAATGACTACAGGCAAACTGAAAAATTCTGACAAAGGTGTGGAGCCACAGGGAGTTTCATACATTGCTGGTTAAAATAGAAAAATGCATAACCACGTTGCAGGACTGTTGGAGTGTTTCTTGAATAGGTAAGTATTTCACTACTAGGAATCTACCTGAAATGAATAAAAACATATGAACTCAGAAAGACATACAAAAATGTTCATAACAGCCTTATTTATAATAATTATGTAAACAAAGCAGCTGTCCATTAAGAGGAGAATGAATAAACACACTGTTACATTCGTACAATTGAAGACTCAAAAATAAAGAGGAAGTAATTACTGATAGACCTAGTGACATGAATGGATTTTAAAACATTATGAGCAAGAAGAGCCGTACACACTTACAAAATGCGTTGTACTAATTCATGTATAATGCTTCTAAGAATAATCAGGCAAAAGTGGTCTATGGTGAGCGTGTCCATCCACAAACAAGCACAAATCTACTAGAATTTTTTTAAAGTACAATATTTGTGAAGTCTTTATGCTTATATGAGAGTACAAACATTTCTTAGTTTTCTACCAAAACTCATTTTTATGGACGATTGATAAATACTTTCAGGTCATGAAAGAGGACTTCTGCTGACAGTGTTCTGAAATCCGGTCTTTGTGCACATTGTTTTGCTGCATATTTTAATGTTTTACAGTGAGATGTATGAAATAATAATCTAAATATTCTCTCCCTCTATTCTCTACAGTGCTGCCACAGACAGGGTTATATGTCACACTCAAGGGGTGTTGTTAGGTAACAACAGATGTAGTTCAACACTTTTATCCATTTGAGAAGATTACCATTGCTGTACTGGAGGCATATAATGTTTTTATAAAGTTAACTAGTTGAAAAATGTGTCATCTTTATTTCAAGGTGACCATTCATTATGTTCTTCCAAAGCTTTAAGGAAGGCTAGATATAAACTTCAGCTGTGACTAACACCAAACAGAATTCTTTGACATCTGTGCCAGCTGTTCCTCCATTTGAACAATGTTTAGTTTCTGAACTGATGAAAAAATTTTATCTTTAAATGAAGCAATGACTTTGTATTTGACTATCTCTTTTTTTTTAATTAAGGCAGTGCATAGTGGCAGCTTATTTATTTATTTATTTTTAATATACATTAAGTTCTGGGATACATGTGCAGAATAGGCAGGTTTGTTACATAGGTATACATGTGCCATGGTGGTTTGCTGCACCTATCAACCCATCATTGACATTAGGTATTTCTCCTAATGCTATCCCTCCCCTTGCCCCCCACCACCCGCAGGCCCCAGTATGTAATGTTCCCTTACCTGTGCCAATATCTTCTCATTGCTCAACTCCCACTTATGAGTGAGAACATGCAGTGTTTGGTTTTCTGTTCCTGTGTTATTTTGCTGAGAATGATGGTTTCCAGCTTCATCCATGTCCCTGCAAAGGACATGAACTCATTCTTTTTTGATAGCTACATAGTATTCCATGGTGTATATGTGACACATTTTCTTTATCCAGTCTGACATTGATGGGCTTTTGGGTTGGTTTCAAGTCTTTGATATTGTGAATAATGTTGCAATAACATTATGTGTGCATGTGTCTTTATAGTAGAATGATTTATAATCTTTTGGGTATATACCCAGTAATGGGATTGCTGGATCAAATGGTATTTCTGGTTCTAGGTCCTTAAGGAATCGCCACAGTCTCTTCCACAATGGCTGAACTAATTTACACCCCACCAACAATGTAAAATCATTCCTATTTCGCCACATTCTCTCCAGCATCTGTTGTTTCCTGATTTTTTTAATGATCGCCATTCTAACTGGCATGAGATGGTATCTCACTGTGGTTTTGATTTGCATTTCTCTAATGACTAGTGATGATGAACTTTTTTTCATATATTTGTTGGCTGCATAAATGTCTTCTTTTGAAAAGTGTCTGTTCATATCCCTCACGTACTTTTTGATGAGGTGGTTTTTTCTTGTAAATTTGTTTAAGTTCATTGTAGATTCTGGATATTAGCCCTTTCTCAGATGGATAGATTTGAAAAATTATTCTTTAGGAGAAAAACTAACAAACAGAAAACAATAGCATCAACATCAATAAAAAAGACGACCACACAAAAACTCCTTCCAAAGGTCACCAACAGCAAAGACCAAAGGTAGGTAAAACATGGAGATGAGAAAAAAAACAGAGCAAAAAGGCTGAAAATTCCAAAAACCTGAATGCCTCTTCTTCTCCAAAGGATCACAACTCCCCGCCAGCAAGGGAACAAAACTAGATGAAGAATGAGTTTGATGAATTGATAGAAGTAGGCTTCAGAAGGTGGGTAATAACAAACTCCTCTGAGCTAAAGGAGCATGTTCTCACCTAATGCAGGGAACCTAAGAACCTTGATAAAAGGTTTGAGGAATTGCTACCTAGAATAACGAGTTTAGAGAAGAACATAAATGACCTGATGGAGCTGAAAAACACAGCACAAGAACTTCATGAAACATACACAAGTATCAATAGCCGAATCAATCAAGTAGAAGAAAGGATGTCAGAGATTGAAGATCAACTCAATGAAATAAAGTATGAAGACAAGATTAGAGAAAAAAGAATGAAAAGGAATAAACAAAGCCTCCAAGAAATATGGGAATATGTGAAAAAGACCAAACCTACATTTGATTGGTGTACCTGAAAGTGATGGGGAGAATGGAACCAAGTTGGAAAACACTCTTCAGGATATTATCCAGGAGAACTTCAACCTAGCAAAGCAGGCCAACATTCAAATTCAGGAAATACAGAGACCACCACAAAGATACTCCTTGATAAGAGCAACCCCAAGACACATAATCATTAGATTCACCAAGATTGAAATGAAGGGAAAAATGTTAAGGACAGCCAGAGAGAAAGGTTAGGTTACCCACAAAGGGAAGCCCTTCAGACTAATAGCAGATCTCTTGGCAGAAACCCTACAAGCCAGAAGAGAGTGGGGGCCAATATTCAACATTCTTAAAGAAAAGAATTTTCAATTCAGAATTTCATATCCAGCCAAACTAAGTTTCATAAGTGAAGGAGAAATAAAATCCTTTACAGACAAGCAAATGCTGAGGGATTTTATCACCACCAGGCCTGTCTTACAAGAGCTCCTGAAGGAAGCAGTAAATATGGAAAGGAAAAACCGGTACCAGCCACTGCAAAAACAAACCCAAATGTAAAGACCATCGACACCATGAAGAAACCGCATCAACTAATGGGCAAAATAACCAGCTAGCATCATAATGACAGGATCAAATTCACACATAACAATATTAACCTTAAATGTAAACAGGCTAAATGCCCCAATTAAAAGGCACAGACGGGTAAATTGGATGGAGTCAAGACCCGTCAGTGTTCTGTATTCAGGAGACCCATCTCACATGCAAAGACACACATAGGCCCAAAATAAAGGGATGGAGGAAGATTTACCAAGCAAATGGAAAGCAAAAAAAAAAAAAGCTGGGGTTGCAATTCTAGTCTCTGTTAAAACAGACTTTAAACCAACAAAGATCAAAAAATTCAAAGAAGGGCATTATGTAATGGTAAAGGGATCAATGCAACAAGAAGAGCTAACTATCCTAAATATATGCGCACCCAATAAATACAGGAGCACCCAGATTCATAAAGCAAGTTCTTAGAGACCTATAAAGAGACTTAGACTCCCACTCAATGATAGTGGGAGACCTTAACAATCCACTGTCAGTATTAGACAGATCAACAAGACAGAAAATTAACAAGAATATTCAGGACTTGAACTCAGCTCTGGACCATGCAGACCTAATAGACATCTACAGAACTCTCCACCCCAAATCAACAGAATATACATTCTTCTCAGCACCCCATAGCACTTGACTATCTCTTTTAAACTAGACTATATGTATTTCATTTCTGTGTATTGAGAAAATAAATAATATTAATTGATACACTGATAACTAGCAGTGTTTTTAGAACAATAAAAGTAAAATCTTACAAATTATATCTCATTAGCTTAGTGGCTGTGATTACATACTTGGCAGTCAATTTCATAAATTGAAATGTGTTCTCTCTCAGCATATGATAGTCTCTCACATTTTGAAATGGTTGAGTTTTTAGCATTCCTGCTAATATTTGGCATTTTGTGTGATTTTCTTGCAGGTGTTGCAATACAGCTTTAATTTTTAACTTAGAGTGACAGAAAATAATTTTTATGTAAGAGTGCCATTGCGGGCAAAATTTCTGAAATTCATGTTTTAAAAATTTGTGCTTTTTTAGTTCTAATATTTCAATGTTCATGTCTAATTTAATATCTATATTGTTAAATTGCATCAGTATATTACTGAATTAAGAAATCATTTTTGTCTGTTTATTATCAATAAGGACATCTATAGTGATTTGGGGAAGACAATGTCCTAATTATTTGTAAAAGTAATTTGAAACAAAAGGTATAGAAAAACACATAGAATGCATTGTTAGGAAGCTTGGCTCTAACTGAGACTTTCAAGGATGTTCATACAATAGTCTGATGTTTTAAAATTGGAAGTCTTTTATTTTGTAAATATTTTTTAAATTTTTATGGGTACTTAGTAAGTGTTTGTATTAAGTCTTTTCAATATAATGAGACAAAAAGCGTAAAAAGGTTTCAGAAAATGTGGAAAACATCAACCTCAGGCCAACCTATTCTCAATGTTGTTTTTCAAATAAACATAATGGTAATTCCATTAACATGGAAGGTAGGTACTTGGTCACAGGAAAGACAATGCTACCCATACAGTATTAAATTTGATGTAATGAAAATGATACAAATATTCCTTCAAGGAGATGGAAAATACATGAATAAGCTTTAAAAAGCTCAAATTTGAAGAAAATATAATTGAAGAATAAATTGTAGAATTCTGCATGATTTCCAAAGCTATGGAAGCCTGCAATTTAAAATCAAGACAAGAAAATAATCACAATTACTTCTTTTTTCTAGTTATATTGAATGACTTTCATTCAACTGTAAATGCTACCCTCACAACCTGCAGCATCTATATTATGCAGCTGTTTTAATGGGTGCCTCATGGATTTTCATTAATATATTCAGCCAATTAACAGATGCCTTGTAAATTATCTTTCCGTTTTATTCTACTTCTCTTCTTTCCCCATGAAATTATTTGCTGTGGCATCCCTCCATAGGAAATAATGATTTGTCGCCAGGGCTCCACAGTGGTCTTGAGTTGTGCAGAATAATTAAGGCACTGAGACTGCCTTTAGTTTCATTCATAAGTATGTAGAATATCTCCCTTATCCTCAGCCACCTGTATTTGACACAATCATGGACAACAAAAGAGGAGGGCTACTGACCTACTACTACAGAGATACTGTAAATGAAAACAGTAAAAGCAGTAGCTTCTATTGCTCCGTGTTTTGTTTGTTTGTTTGTTTGTTTGTTTGTTTGTTTGTTTTTGAGAAGGAGTTTTGCTCTTGTTGCCCGGGCTGGAGTGCAATGGCACGATCTTGGCTCAACCCAACCTGTCTGGGTCCAAGCAATTCTCCTGCCTCAGCCTCCTGAGTGGTTGGGATTACAGGCATGCACCACCACGCTCAACTAATTTTGTATTTTTAGTAGAGACGGGGTTTCTCCATGTTGTTCAAGCTGGTCTCAAACTCCTGACCTCAGGTGATCCACCCACCTTGGCCTCCCAAAGTGCTGGGATTATAGGTGTGAGCCACCTCACCCAGCCTGCTCTCTTTTACTCTTGATCTCACTCTTCCATTTTATCTTCTTTTCTAATCACTAATTGAGAGAACTGAGCAGTGCAGGGCTTGGAAGCTAACCTCAAGCTGTCTTCTCAGTCTTCTGTAATCCTATACCCTACATTTTTTTTTCACCAAAATCTTATTGGTTTTGGTGAAAAACCAAATAAGAAGATCCAATGTATTGAATCTTCTCTTAAAAAATTACTTTTTCCAAAATTGTATTTCACTTTTCCTATGTTGTGGAAATCTTTATATTTGAAAAGCTATCATGAATCAAATAATCAATTACTTATTGTGTCTTCACAATATATTTATCACTCTGTAGTGGATTTTGAAAATGTAAGAGAAGCACAATGTCCCTGTTGACAAATAGCTTACAATGCACACTGAGAAAGAAGTGGAAAATAGGCATAACTATTAAAATCACATAGAATTCAAAGTCTGCAGTTTATAGAAAAAGTAATCACTATAAATGAGATGTAAATTGTCAATTATAAACCATAACTTTCATAATATTGAAACTATTATACATGAGTGACAAATTTTAAATCATAATTTAAAAAACTATCACAAATAAAAATATAATGATTGAAAGTATGAAAGATGGTTTTGCAAAATAAATAACACTTAATTTTAATATGATGGCTTAATAGAATATAGATGGTTTCTATTTAGAGACAGAAGAAGCATAGAATAATTCAGAAACTTCCAAGAATATGTATGTCATTAGTACATAAATAATTCACTGAGTTTTGGCAAAAAATAAAAAAAAAAAGAAGCATTGATTCTTAGTGAGTCAATCAATATATTCTATGGGGAAAAAAACACCCGTGATAGCCTTCTTTCTTCAGGAGGATAAGGGAAAAAATATTTGCCAACCGCTTTGAAGAAACAGGACAATTTACCATGTTTGCCTTGAGAAACCAGCTAATGACTTCCATAAGTGTCCTTTGTGTGAAAGGAAGACTTTAATATGACATGACAAGGCTCCAAAAAAAATACTAACGTATTAACTGTGCCAATTTAATTATACTAGAAGGACAAGTTTGGTACAGTCCTAGACTACTATCTTAGAAAGCTGAAGTTAGAATGTCTTAATCTGTTCACAGAGGTACAGCAAGAGTGGTTTTTACTTTGGGTTAACATTGAGGGTCCCAGCTTTAATAGCATATTATTTTCTATCAATTATTTTGTATATCATATACAGTTAATGTACTAGAGTAAAGAAAAATTCATTTTTGTAAAGTTAATTTGAAAATACACTCTTTCATTTTGAATGGTTTACTCTCTTTAAAATATATTTTAAATGGTAAAATTGCTCTTTCTGTGAAAATAAAATTGTGAAAGTAAGTTCTACATAGAGACTAAAATTCTTAGTATTTTTAAAGTTATGCTATCAGTAGGTATAATTAAAACACATAAGATCTAAGGATTATGTAGTCATAAGTATGCATAAGTGTACATCTTATAGCTTTAATCTCATGTTAACATTTACAATAATCATTGTTGTTTTTAAATTTTAAGTAATTGAGTAACCTGATAACCTATTGTTTCATTTCCTTCAGAAATTCTTACTATAGTACTTTAGGGAGCAAAATCCACATCAGAAATTTATATAATACCAAAATGGATGACTTCCAGCAGTAAGAGAATACTCTATTTCCAGGTAAATATTAAAGCTTTTATTCTTTCAAGCAGAGCTTCTCAACCTTGACATTATGAACCCTTTCAGCAGAGAAGAGAATTCTCCATTGTTGGATGTCCCGTGCAATGTAGGCTTTTTAGCAGCATCCTTGGCCTCCATCCATTGGGTGCCAGTGGCAGTGTTCACTTGCAACAGTCAAAAATGTCTCCAGATGCTGTCAAACATCCATTGATGTGGAAATGCTCCCCTAATTAAAGAGAACCATAAAAACGTTACTGAAAGTGTACCTAGTATTTGGGACAAATTTCTCAGTAACTTTATCTTTTGAATATTTTATTGTCCAAAAAGGGAACAACATCATCTATGAATGTCATTTCCTTCAATGTGACCTTAACAAGCCTACCTTAGAGTTGGGGTCAGTGTTTCATCTTGTGTGTATGGGTAGATTTGTGACTATAGTGGAAGTGAAGCTCTGTGACTTTCAAAGCTATTTTATAAGAGACAATACATCTTCTTCTTAATTCTCTTGAAATGCTTGACTTTGGAACCCAGCCATCATCCTTTGAAGAAACTCAGGCAGCCTACAGACAAGCATGTGGAGAGGAAGCAAAACCCCCAGTTTCCAGTCCCAGCGGAAGTGCCTGGTGACCTTCAGCCCTATTTGACAGCCATATGATTGAGCCATCTCAAAAGTAGATGTTCCGGGCCTCAGTTGAATGACAGCAGCTGATGCCACCTGCATCAGGGATTTTCTGTCCCTACCAAGCTCTTTCCAATTGCATTTTTGTGAGCAAAATAACTCATTTTTATGAGTTTAAAGTGCAAAATTTTGAGGTGCATTGTTATGTAGTGATAGATAACAAGATCATTATCCCAGCATCCTAAAATACTCAATAAAAAGAGAGGAGCTTTCGAGGAAGACTTCTCAAATATCTGATTTGATTTTCTCCTTTCTTGCTAGCTTTCTTGCTCCTTCCCTTCCTCCTTTTCTTCCTCCCTTTCTTTTTTCCTTTGCTACTTTCTTTTTCTTTCAAGCTTTACAGGTTTATCTTATACATTGTTGAATACTGATTAGATTTACTTGTATATTTACAAGTGGCTTATAATACAGATGACAGTGTTTGCTTTTATGCAACTACAATAAAGTTGTTCAATCAGCTGTAACGCATCCCACTTAATGGAATACTCTGCATCATAGTCCTCCTAACATCTTCCACTCATCCTTCAAAACACAAAACAAGTGAAGTCCTTTCTGGGACATCCAATTATAGTTGATTACTCTAATTTTGTACTGCTAAGACATAAATATTACATTATTTGCTGCCTTTTGTTCTCTTTTTCTTGTACATAGACATAGAACTTGAGAATGGAGAGTTCATTGCATTATGTCTTTACATTCTGGGTTCAATACAATGTCAGATCTGTAATAAATATTGAATAATTGAGCCTGTGATTTGCCAAGTTGAACATTTGAGAACTGTTCATAAAAATTGTGTGTGGTATGAATGTGAATGAGTAAAATAATAACTTAATGTAAGTCGAAGTCATATAATTGGAAAGGTTGTGATTACCAAGGTCGTAGGAAAATAGAATGAATGAATGACAAACTGCACAGAGTTTACCCAGTAAGAAATTTTGCATTTCCAGATCATTACTCATGTGATGAATAGCAAGGATAAACATAAAACTGCAATTATGCAATTATGCTTGAAATAAAATCATGTGTGTATATTAAGCTACATAGTATCAACTAAAGCAAATGTTGCTATTCAAAATATTGTGAAAATTTTGAGACAAAGTGAATTTAGAAAACACTAGAAGTAAATAAATCCAGGTGCTAAAATAAATAGTATGAATTAACAAAACCTAGAGAAATAAGATTTTAGGAAAATGTCTATTTCTAAAAAAAGATACATGTCTATGCATTTATTTGCCTGTGATTATATATAGTTTGAGTCTAAAATCTAAGAATAACTTTTTTTCCTGGGATGTGCATGAAAACATACAAAAATCCAATCATTCAGTGATCAATATAATATGTATATTTATAATTATCTCAAGACTTGGACTTGGGATATTGCGTTATTTAAAAAGTCTCTTGGTCTCTTCCTTTCTGGCTTCTAATTTAATTTTTTGATAATCAAATACTTAAGAATTTTAGAAACACTATATTACATTGAGACTTAATAAAATTACAAGTGAAAAACTAAACAAAAAGTTTAATTAAACATATACATTTTGTCTCTAGGAAAACAAGTGGTCTTTGAAAAATGTCAAATTAAGTTGTTATGTTGATTTGTGATGTTATGATGACCTAAATGGCCTCTTACAATACATAATTTCCAGAGTAAAGCAAAAATATATAATTTATAAATTTTATCACATTAAATTTCACATTTTCATAAAGAATTCACTGTATGATTTTAATTTGTTATATAAAATAATACATAAACATTATTTTTAGAAGCAAATTACAGAGTTCAACAATGCCAAATTATTTCCGCCTTGTGATAATGCCCATTAACTAATTTTAAGTTATTGACTAGCTGTCTGATTTAAAGTGTATGACTTTAAAAGACACTTCTGAAATCTGTACCCCCACCCAAATTAGCATTTGTTACATGCTTGTGCTCTTACAATTTCTTTGTTTGGTAAACTGCATCCTATTTAGAAGACCTCATGCTTGACATAGTATTGAATATATATTTTGTTGATTTTCAAAGGCTCACAGCTGGGATGCTATTCATAAGTAAGCTGGAAGAAAATACTGCTACTCAACATCATGCAGCATTTTTCAGATTCACAATAGTATGTAAATTTTAAGTAACTATTACTCATAACAATCATAAAAATGCTATTTTCTCTTTCCAGATGGACAAATAATCTTAGACCATAAATTGGAGAAATAACTTGAAATGAATCACTTAATGTATTTTTGTTTATTACTACTTTTTTAAAACCTCTCTCATTATCTATTCTTACTTTATCAGGAAATCAACCACACACCTGATTTCTTAAACAATGAAATGAAATATCTGAATCTTTAAAGTATAAGCTTTTTATTGTTCTTATTACCACCATTTTCATCTTTTTAAAGAAAGGCATCAACTTAAATATATTATAATAGCACTGAATTGATCCAATTAATTATAACATGGAATGATGAAAAAAAAATCATGTTCTAATTCTGTTGTTTTGTTAGATCCTTTAGAGATCTGAAGATATACTCTCACCCTACAACCCACCATATGCTTATGGATTTTTTTCTTTTTTTAGTTTCTGGTTTAGGAAATAAGAGGAAAATAATTGCAATTACTGTTATTTCTCAAATATACTGCACTCATCTCTGTATGGACATTATTAATTTATTTCAATGGAATTCAAACATCATTTTTTTCCAGTAGATGTAATATGAAATGCTTGCAATTCTGTTTTAAATGTTTTCTTAAGCTTTCTGTTTAATGTTATATTAAATAAGTCTGTGTATTGAAGGCTTTTCTAATGAGATATTAAAATTATGATTGATTGTTAACACTTCCAATCTAATGTACTCCAGGAGAAGTTGATTGAAAGAAACAGAACTCCTTGCTTTGAAGTAGATAACTCGTGTGGGAAAAACAGTGCGTGTCTATACTGAGTAAACTACATACTCCACCATAAAAATGAAAAGGAATCTATATCTGAAATATTTATGAAAAATGCAACAAAAATATCACAGTATCATAATAATATTGTATAATATTATTTTGTATAGCGAATACTGAGGATTCATTTGCCTCTTTTGGACTAGTCCCTATGTGTCATGGTGTTCTGAAACTTAAGCCTCATTGCTTATTAAAAAGATAATACTATACCAGCACTACAAGGGGATTCATTCCTCGTATGCAAAAGCACCTAGATGTTTGCTCAAGAAAGATAAGTCCCATCTGCCATCTACAATCCATATAACAACATATAAAGCTCAAAAATTAACTGGAGAGCTGACCCAGCCTTCTCCAGATTGCCTATTGATCCTATAATCTACCATTTCTTTAGATTCTAAGCAGCTTGCTATGCTTCTTGGACATATCTTTTCAGCTATGTTATAATGAGTAAGATTAAAGGCTGATCACTTTAACTGCCAGTATATAGAAGTCACTAACTAAAATGGTTTTAAAGACTAGGCACTTGCTTTGATGTACCAGAAACAAAGGGTGGGAATCATCATATCTTAAGAAGTTAAAATTTTGCCACTGAATATTGACACTTTTTTATTCGGTGTTACTATTGTTCATCCTAATACCTTGGTACAAGAATTATAATAGGAGTGTTTACTAAAGGAATTAACATATTTTAGGCAAGAGCAAATAAGAAATACTTTTTAAAATTAGTTCTCAAAGTATATTTTCTTTGGTTCTGAGGGTTTTTCATCTCAATATATGTATCTTTTAATATGGTTTACTGTAAAAAATATTTAAAATTGGTTTAATTTTTCTGTTTTATGACTTGTTTAGTTTGTTACTTTGAATCAATTACTTACATATTCTATTATTCACCACTATACCTCAATGGGGGAAAAACTGAACTCACCAAAAAGAAAACACTAGATTTCAATAATCAAAAAAGATGTATTTCTGTATTTGTGTATATGTGTTTATATGTATGTATGTGCAGCTACAGAGAGATAGTTTATAAGTATGTGAGTGGAAGGATAAGTGGGTATGTATGTGTTTGCTTATGGTAATTATTCTAGAGTTCCTTCTTTTAGACTAAGGAAATCCCTAGGTGATTCATTTGCAATAGGACAGCATTTCCTGAAAGTTACACTAAAGAATACTAGTTCCAGGGGATATATATATATATATATATATATATATATCCAAATCATTTGTGACTTAATCACAATTTGGGAACAAAAGAAAATATTTTACTAGACACTTCATATCACATATAATGAATTTGGATCATTTGTCATTTAAATAAAAAATAAGGAATATTTCAATAGGAAAAATGTTATCTATGTTTCCAGTGATGACAGATAAGAACAGGAGATATTAGCAAATAATAATTATGTATAGAGGCAGGGTACTGTAGCACATACCTGTAATCACAGCCCTTTGGGAAGCTGAGGTGGGCGGATCACTGGAGCCCAACCTAGGCAACATAGCAAGACCCTATCTCTACAAAAAAAATAAATAAAAATTAGCCATGTGTGGTGGTGCGTGCCTATAGTCTCAGCTACATAGGAGACACGCAGAATAATTGCTTGATCCCAGAGGTAGAAGCTGCAGTGGGCAATAATGGTGCCACTGCACTCACCTGTGAGTGACAGAGCAACAGCCTGTTATAAAAAAAAAAATATATATATATATATATATTTTTTTTTAACCACACACTCTTTCAAACCTGCTTGCCCACATAAGAATAGATGTTGGACCTGGAATAGCTGCTTACCAAGAGATAAGGAGCCTACACAGCCTGTGCTAGACTTATCATATTTTGTGAAGATATCTCTCCCAATACAGATTTTAAAAATGTATTTAAAATATATTTAAAAATATATACATACATATATATAGTGATTTTTATTTTCTAAAGGTGTAAAAGAGTAAGGACAAAAAAAAAAAGGTAAGAATGGGCTGGGTACGGTGGCTGACACTTGTAATTTCGCCAACTCAGGAGTGCAAGGAGGTTGGCTTCAGACCAGGAGTTCAAGACCAGCCTGTGCAACAGAGCTGAGACTGTCTCAAAAAATAAAAAAGAATGTGCTTGAAATGAATGGTACAGACAGGATTTTAAAGGTGGTATAATACTATAACACATTGAGATTACTTTCAGGCATACAAATTGTTTATTAGCCTAAAACAAAGAATTATGAACAAGGAATATTTTGTATATTATTTTCCAAATTTAAATGCATAGTCATTAATATCACTTTTTCAAAGTTTTTTTAAAAAATAACGTTACTTAGATATTCAATATAGTTTTCATAGATAATAAAAGGCAAATGCTGGAAAGGAATGGATTTTAGTGCTCCAGTAGCGGAGTAATAAAACATCAGTCTTTGTGCATATTTTCATTTTTTATTTTAAAGACATTCCTCTATGTTATGAGTTTTTAAATGGCCAATCATTTTTATGTGTAATGTCACAATATTTTTTATCCAGGAAATATATATAACTTTTCTTGGCTATTTAAATACGTTCCAAGCAGTTCATAAAAGTACTTCAAGAAAAATTATAATTTTGTTTCAATATGTATTAGGTTGTCATTCATGGTTCCAGAAAAGGAGTTATGCTCACTCTCACTCTATAAAGTATATAGACATTCATCTTAGCTTATAGAAGCAATAAGAATAGAAAGACCTCCAAGTTTACCAAACTCTACATAATCAGAAAGTAGTTATCTAAAAATTGTCTGCAAATAACTAAAAAATGTTGATAAAGAAAATCATATTGACTAATCTGATGTTTAGCCCATATTAGGACAATTTTTATTTTTTTTAATTTTTTATTTTATTTCTTTTTTGCATAAACAGAAATCCTAATGTTGTAATAGCAACACTTCAAATAGCACTTAAGCTCTGCCCCTGGAGGAAGTGCGGGAATACGTAAACGCAGCACTATAGCTGGAGGAGGGTAAAAACCACATCTCGAGGACCCTGGTTCCCAGAGCAAGCCGGTCTAGGATTTGACTTAATCAGGACATATGTGAATGCTCCTCTACCACACCCCATCACAATGCTAACAAACCTACAGTAAAACTAAACATAAAATATGTTGAGAAGGGCATCTCATATGCACACTCTTTCAATACCTGCTTGCCCACATAAGAATAGATGTTGGGCCTGGAATAGTTGCTTACCAAGAGATAAAGAGCCTGCACAGCCTGGGTTAGACTTCTCATATTTTGTGAAGATATCTTTCCCAATACAGACTTAAATGAATATTACTTTGACACACATGGCCAAGCGTGTATGTCAGTGGCCCTCAGATATGCCCCCAACTTTTAGTATTTCAGACTCTACGGGGGCAGGGAGAAAGGAAAAGGGGTCCTTCTGCTGCAGCAAGAGACGTGTATGCATAGGCCAACTGCTGATCTGGCTCTGTCTCTTCTCTGTGTGAAGCATTGTCAATCCAGTGCTTGATTGACTGCCTTGTATTGTCCTTGGTGACTTTAATACCAAGATGTTAGTATAGTATAGTGACTTTAATAACAAGATAGTAGGCATAAGTGTTTAGATTTCTATTTCTGATAGTTTGCTTAGTGATAATTGTTGCTATCTTCCATATAGTTGGAGTTCTTCTCTGGCATTGGTAATCACTGCTTGCTGTTCTGATCCACAAAATAAAGCAGGGATGTCCATAAGAAATAGATTATCTGTATCTATATTTGTATTTGTATCTAATGTATTTAATTCGATTTCTATGCTCCTACTCTCTTAAACAACATGTTTGCTTTTCAACAAAAAATATACATGCCACACAAGACACAGTCTGTGTCTGCAAGACAAACACAGTCAAAAGATGTAAATCAATTTCAAATACATTATACATATGGGTGTTTTCAAACAGAGAATTTTAATAAATATCACTGAAATGTTAAAGACTTTCAGGGAACAGTTGTTAGACAATTGCAAAATCACATAGGCAATTTAAGTGGAGGAATAACAGTGTAGTTAAGAATCAAATGGAAATACTAGAAATTAAAAATGCAGAAAAAGAAATAAAAAATGTCTTTAATGGGCTTGTCATTAGACTCAACACTGCTGAGCAAAGAATTAGTGAACTAGGCTGGGTGCAGTGGCTCAAGCCAGTAATCCCAGCACTTTGGGAGGCCAAGGCAGGCCAACATGGTGAAACCCCGTCTCTACTAAAAAATTAGTTGGGTGTGGTGGCAGGTGCCTGTAATCCCAGCTACCTGGGAGGCTGAGGCAGGAGAATCGCTTGAACCCAGGAGGCAGAGGTTGCAGTGAGCCGAGATCGTTCCACTGCACTCCAGCCTGGGCGACGGAGCGAGACTCCATCTCAAAAAAAAAAAAAAAAAAAAAAAACAAGTTAGTGAACTGAAGGAAAGGTGAAGACAAATTACTTATATAGAAATACGAAGAGGCCTGTAATCCCAGCACTTTGGGAGGCCGAGGCAGGCAGATCACAAGGTCAAGAGATTGAGACCATCCTGGCCAGCATGGTGAAACCCCATTTCTACTAAAAAAAAAAAATTAGCTTGGTGTGGTGGCACATGCCTGTAGTCCCAGCTACTTGGGAGGCTGAGGCAGGAGAATCGCTTGAACCTGGGACGTGGAGGTTGCAGTAAGCTGAGATCATGCTACTGCACTCCAGCCTGGTGACAGAGTGAGACTCCATTTCAAAAAAAAAGAAAAAGAAATACAAAGAGAACAAAACATAGGTTTAAAGAGTTGTGGGACAATGTCAGGCACTATAGGACATACGTAATTGAAATCTCAGAAGACAAGAAGGAAGCAGAAAAAATGTTTGAAAAAATTAATCTAAAACTTTTTCCAAAGTTAGTGGTGAACATCAAAATACAGTTATGAGAAACAGGGTACAATGACAGAGGACAATGAACAGGGTAAAGACCACCAAAAACACCATACATACTTACATACATCCCATTCAAATTGCTGAAAGGCAAAGATAAAATCTTAAAAGCAGCCAGATAAAAATACACATGTCTACAGTGTAGGACAGATAAGAATTATAGCAGACTTCTCTCCAGAAAACTTGCAAGCGAGAATATTAAGGCAAAAACTCTTTAAAATGCTAAAAGGAACAAAAAAAAAGGTCAATCCAGAAATTTAAACCCATTAAAGTGTCCTTTAAAATGAAGGAGAAATAAAGACTTCATCAGAACAACCAAAAAAGGGAATTCTTTGATCGTATAACCACCGAAGGGTCCAGTTGCTCGCCGCTTGTAGAAAGAAGCCAGAATAACAAGAGTGAGATGTGATAAACAGAAAGCAATATTTTATTATGCATGCTAAAAAGGGGGAGGAGTGGGTGAAACGCTTCCCCAAAATTTCCACTCTTCAATTTGTGGAGGGAACACAGAGGTTGTAAAAGAGAAGGTTTGGAGTGCAGCAGAGGCAGGGGGCTGGGAAGTGTCAGGTGTCGTGACCCATTCCAGTGGCTTGTCTTGAATTATTGTTCCATCTGGTGAAGGGGCCAGTGCTGTTGTGGCCAGAGGTGTTTGGTTCATATTAGAATCTGGCCCTCGAAGCTCCTAAGGAAATGTACGACCCAATAAGTGAGTATGGTGTGTGCTTAACAAGTATCCAGGTAAATAACTGTGCATAAGGCATGGGAGCATAGAATGGTAAATAAAACGGAGTGGAGGTTCACAGTGCATTCCCAGGCTGTATTTCAAGATGAAAGGATACACATACGTAGTTTTTCTCAAAGTTAAATCTTGAGATTGGGGAGAGAGGAGGAAAGAAAACAAAGCTTTAAAACGTCATTTGAAGCCAAGCTGCTCGGTTACACTTGCAAACCTACTCTAAAAGAAGGGTCAAAAAATGAACTTAGAAGGAATATAGATCTAGGGTAGAAATTTGGATCTACAAAAAAAAAAAATCACTGGAAATAAAAAAATGAATTCAAAATAAATTTCGTCTGTTTCCTTCTTTTTAACTGCTCTAAAAGACTGTTTGAATCAAAAATAGCAATCTATTTAGTCCTTTTAGAATATATAAAGGTAAAAACATGAAAATACCACAAAAGATGGGAAAGAAAACTAGGAATACATATACTCTTACAATGTTCTTATATTGTATATGAAGCGGTACAATATTTATTATATAATGGTAGACTCAGATTATTTAAAACATAGGTTGTGTACCCAAGAGCAAACCCTACAAATATTTTTAAAAAGTATGAATAATAAGTCAATAAAGGCAACAATATGGAATCATAGCACATGCTCTGTTAAACAGAGAAGACCAAAAAGGAGCAAAAAAGAACCAATGGAATAAACAGAAAATGACTCAGCAAGATGATACATTTTAATTCAGCCGTTTCAACGATCACTTTAGCTATGATTAGTCTAAATATACCAGTTAAAGTGTATTTTTCTGATATCTGAGATTATCAGATAAAAAACCGAGATGAACTTAATGCTGTGTATAAGAAATTGTGTTAAATATAAATATAAGAGAAAAGTGATTGCCGGTTTGCTGTGGTGCCCCAAAGGGGAATTTTTAAGGTGATAAACTTTCTGTATGATACTGAAGTAGTGGATTCATGACTATGCAAATCCCGTAGAATGTATACCACAACAATGATCTTTTTTGTATGCACATTAAAGAATGTCAAGCAGGATGTTGTGGGATCCCAGAACAGAATATGCAAAGTGACAAATTAATTTAAATCTATTACATCCTATAGAAAGCAAGATCAGGCATTGAAAATTCATTTTCATTCTCAGTGAAACAGAACTTCTGAACAAGATAAATAAATATGTCAATTAAAAATAATATAAAGTAGAGCCTTTACATACACTGAAAACCATCACAAAAAATTTTCTGGGGACTGCAGACCAAAAAACACGATTTTTTCCTATCAAATAATTCAGTAGAACAATCAAAGCAGAAAATGGTAGTGCTTGCAACCCAAAGAAGAACCTGGAAAACCAAATGGAAGAAATAATTCAATCTCATAAAAAATTAAAAAATAATTTAGGTCAAACAAATATTGTTAAACAAAACCCACAAAAAGTTAAAAATCATGATGGAAAAGCTATTTCAAGGATTGATTCAGGATGGTAGCCTATAAAATACAAATTCCTAAAGGAAGAAACGGAGGATATGAAGGTGAGGCAAAAATTAAGTGAAAAATAGTAGAAAAAGAAACCCTCTCTATTGGAAGTATGTGGGCATTAATAAAACTAAAAGCTGGTACAAAAACAGAGAAAAATCAAAACGTTAGAAAGGATAAAGTTAAAGCTTGAAACTAGGAAAAGCCCTAGAGACCTTATTAGAAAATAAAAGGAGAATAATAAATGGACAACCTTGGTAATAATAATTACATCGCATAATGACAGATAAAGGAGAGAGTAAAGTATTTCCAGTAACTTTATGACAACTGAGTTGACAAGCAAAAGGATATAAATAATTTCCTAACAATATGTACAATTCCAAAAATAATGTCTCACAATTTTGTTCTTTTTTACAAGGCTTTGACACCTTCTTATTCTACCTCCAAATCTTTTTTCCATCCTTCTTAGTTGATAACCTTGCTTCCTACTTCATTTAAAAAAGGGAAACCTCAGAAGATAGCTATCACAAACTCCCATTGTCCTCCTTTTCTGCCTATTCCTCTTCTACATGACCTCTTGGAGACAGGTTGACTCAGGAATACACAACCATAAAATCTAGTTGAATAATGATCACATATTAACACCACTTAAATAAATAAATGTATTAGGATTTTCTAGATCACAAAATACGTTTGAATAAAAATGGTAAGATTCAGAAAAATAATTACGTTTATCTTAGAATTACTAGCAACCAGTTTGAAACTGTCATAAATGAAATAATAGCTACAACTTACTTGTAGTATACGGTTGTAACATAAATATGTTCTTGACAACCATACAGTACTAAAAATAGTACTGAAACTACTTCTATTCTGCTTATCTCCTAGATCTCTTTTATCTCTTAGATTATCTAAAAGATAAACAGGAAAAAAGCAGTTTTACTACTAAGAGATACACAGAAAAAAAGAAAAAAGTAGTTTTAGGAATAAGACATAAACAAAATAGTTTTGAAAATGTTTTTGTAAATTGATTTAAAAGATGCTTCAAAAAAGCATATGTAAGTATATATCATTTTACATAAATGCCTATAATTGATCATATCTTCTACATTTTAGGTTAGTCTTTTACTCCTTTATTTTCTTGTTTCTACCTGATCTCTCCTTTTCCATTTTTTATCCATATCTGTTTTTTTATTACTAATTACCACATTTTCAACCTGATTTTTATCCTCCATATTTTCTCCATACACATAATCATAAATTCAAACATAGACACAAACAATAATAGGAAATAATTTATGCTAATTGTACCAGATTCTGTTCTACATATTTTACAAATATTACCTCCTTTTATGTTTAGGATAAATCTATATCCTGCTACCTTCCAGATGGAGAAACTAAGGTATAAAGAGGTGAAGTAACTTACCTACTTACCACACAGCTGGTAAACTAGATTTAATATTCAAATCGAAGTCATCTGTGTCCAGAATCCATGTTCTTCCATACCATTCTGTAATGGTATAACTACCTTTCATGACCTCCTAACCCAGCGGAAACCTGAAGTATTCAACCTTCTACCGTAATACATTCAAAATATGTTGTCATTGTTCTTATGCTAATGTGTAAAAAATAACTAGGGAAATTCTTTAATCAAATTGTACATTTTGTTAGGTTAATTAAATGTACTTTAAGAGGAAAAGGAGGTATTATTTTTAGTAGAAGGGAAAATCACTAATGAGATAAATAAAATATTTATAGAGTTTTTATTAAACTGTCTTATTTAATTGTCTTCACTGACTTGACTAATTTTGTCTCTGCAACATTACACTCTAAATTGTTGTTATTTTTAGTGACTCTTAAATAAGGCATTCCGATGAGTGAAATTTGGCAACCAGCAAGAATAAATAAGCACAAGTATCTTTATATATTTAAACCACATTGATGGGTTTCTGATATATAAATTTAGCTTTACACTTTGGGTAAATAACACAGAGTAAATTTGCTGTTAATCTGAAAGTATATACACAGACACACATAGTATATGCTATCAGGTCAAGAGAAATTTGGGGAATAGTAAGATAATTTAATTATTTTAAATTAGATTTTTTAGCAACTATGCCGCAGACACTCTGATTTGAAATGGGCAATATAGGACATTCTAATGTACCTAGGTTTTTCTATTTGCAAACTAATGTAGTATTATTTGGAAATTTCAAGATGTTCTGGTAAGCTAATTAATTTCCTTGTAATCGCACATTTTTATGAAAAAAAATTTCAATCCAGTCACATTTTCATGACACTTCTTTCTAAAAAACAACTTCAAATATTAAGACTATAACTATAAACTGCTATAACTATAAACTGAAGATTTTAAACAATATAAATTTTACTTAAATGCAACATTTTATAAGTAGAAACTAACTGTATTAATATAGTCCTTAAATTTTTGGCTTGGATTTTGGTTAAGAACACTCCTTTTGTCTTAGTCAAGAACATTTTAGATTCAAGAACTAAAAATTAATCCAAGTTACCCTAAAAGGAGAAGCAAAATAAGATGCACACGCCCACACAACAGAGTGAAGTGGAGGAGGAAGTGTATAAAGAAGTGAGGCCACCTGAGATACTACAGGTAGAAAGACATTGAGACTTGGCATCTAAATTCTCAGACATTCTCTGTGAGATATCTCATCTCTTCTATATCACTATCTTGATAAGCTGGGTTTCTCTTCTTAGTCTCATCAGAATATTTCTGCTCCAATATCATAAACAATTGCATCTTTTCTCAAGAATAATACCATTAGGTATTGACTACATTCTCAATCAACAAATCAAATTCCAGGAGAGAACATCTGACTGGCCAAGTTGGTTCATTTATCCACTCAGCTCTTAGCTGTTACCACAGAGTGTCTCATTCATATGATTAAAACATAACTACAGAACCTTCTCCCCACTAAGGATGGTGACAGAAACCACATATGGGCTCTTTCTTAACTATGGCACATATTTAAAATACTTTGAGTTAAAACGCTTTGCAGTATACAGTGTGATATATAAGAGGGAAACTAAGTAAGTCAAGAATAAATTTACATCAAATTTTAGAATACATAGAGGAAGAACAATTATCTGTTAGAGAATAATTTAAAATTTTCAGTGAAAGCTTTTTAGAGAAGTCAGAACAAAAGTGAAATTTGAATACCAGTTAACCATGGCAAAGAGGAAGTAGGCGCTAGTTAATAACTCACTTTATTATACATTAAAGATATTCAATAAATACATTTTGAGGCATAGAAATTTTATGAGATTTTATTGCTTAGGAATTTGTAGGCTTCTATATTCTCATTCCAATAGGAAACAATTAAAGTGAGCTTAAAGACATGAGAAAGTGACCACTAATTCGCCCTAATCTTCTTCGTTGTACTTTTGGCAACACATCAAACATAAGTCAGGTAAATAAAATATCTACTCTTATCTATTTAGTAAAATATAAGAAAGATTTCTGTTTTATATTTTGATTATTTTTTATTTAGGTTTAAATTTATTATTATTAAATTATTACTTACTTAGAGTTAGATTTATTTAGATTGAAAATGAATCCTCAATTTTATGCTGAAACTTATAAAATACAATTTTTATAAGATAAGATTCATAAAATTTATTTATATATTTTATTTTATATATATTTCATTTTATTCATTTACTTACAAATTTATAAATTTCAGCATAAAATTGAGAATACATTTTAAATCTAGAAAATTAAATTATAAAAATTCAGTAATGAAAACATCTTCTCAGTGAATGAAAATTGTGAATTGGCTCCATCTTGTTCACACCTCACAAGGTTTTAATGAATATTTAATTTTATATCTCCCCCAAATTTTATTTAACATTCTTCCTTTAGTGTTAATTGTATTAGTTCATCTCACACTACTATAAATATATTACCTGAGACTGGGTAATTTATATGGAAAAGAGGTTTAATTGACTCACAGTTCCACATGGGTGGAGAGGCCTCAGGAAACATGCAATCATGGTTGAAGGTGAAGGGGAAGCAAGGCACCTCTTACATGGTGGCAGGAGAGACAGAGCTCAAAGGGAAAACTGCTACTTTTAAACTGTCAGATCTCTTGAAACTCCCTCACTATCAGGAGAACCGCGTGGGGGATACCATCCCAATGATCCAATCAGCTCCAACCAGGTCCCTCCCTAAAAAAATGGGGATGATAATTTCAAGACAACATTTGGGTGGGAACACAGAACCAAACATGTCAGTTAAAAATTACTCCTTCTTATAAGGAGATAATTACTTCAAATCTGTACTTTTCCCCCAAAAGCTTTGTTTTAAAAATGTTAGACCAGGCTCGCTGGCTCCCACCTGTAATCCCAGCACTTTGGGAGGCCAAGGTGGGCGGATCACAAGGTCAGGAGTTCGAGACCAGCCTGACCAACATGGTGAAACCCCGTCTCTACTAAAAATACAAAAAAAAAAAGAAAATTAGCCGGGCATGGTAGTGCACACCTATAATCCCAGCTACTCAGGAGGCTGAGGCAGGAGAACTGCTTGAACCTGGGATGCAGAGGTTGCAGTGAGCCAAGATCATGCCACTGCACTCCAGCCTGGGCAACAGAGCAAGACTCCATTTCAAAATAAATAAATAAATAATAAATAAATAAATAAATAAATAAATAAATAAATAAATAAATAAGTTAAAGCATTTTCCTGGAAAGGGAAAAAATGAATATTCAAAACATAATTAATAGTGGATTTGAAATTGTGCTGGAGAATTGTCATGCAGATACAGGCCTATATATACTATTTGAGTTCAAATTGTCTTCCAAATGACCTTTATGTACAACTGGAATATAATATATGTTAACTCAAGCACATATGCACCTGCCCACTCCCATACACAGAGTCAATTTTTGTTTCAAACATGTAAACCACATTTCAAAAAATAGGAACTATTTCCCTGTAAGTATTTTTGTTTTGTTTTGTTTGCAAATTTGTTAAAAGCAAATAGAATCTTCCATTTATTCAATCATGATGATAAAATTTTTGATCAGAGGATTTATCAATTTGAGTCATGCGATTCATTTCATATATATCCTATCAAAATATTATTCCTATCACTCATCCTGTAAAAATCAAGTCTGAATGAAAAAGTTTTAATCTGTCATGTAGAAATAAGTGTGTGTGTGTTTTTAGTTTCTTTTCAAATAACACACTATATAAATAAAAAATAGTGGTAACTTCTATGATATTTACCTGCTACATCTAAACCTTCCCATTATACTTAATTCAGTAGGAGTTGAGTACTTTTGTAAATTGTTGTCAGGTTATTTGATCTCTTTATTTCTCTTAAAATATAGTCTGCATTCTTTTACATTTAACACAATTGTATTGGTTCTGTAATTTAGCTACATAATAATGCCATTGCTGAGCTTTAAGAAATACTAATTATTGTTTCACACTCCCAAAATTTCTCTTCCATTTATGTTGCATGTTGGCTAACATTAGAGTTCAAAAAATTTCATTAGATGATTCTTGTATGCAGAAAAGTATGAGAATTATTTCACTATGTGGTTCACCATTGAGTAAAATGCATTCATTATAAATATGAACTGTTAATATTTAATATTTTTAGAACAATTACTCCAATTTTCCAATTAGTGATATCTTTCATGTGTGAAGCAAAGAGAAACATTTTCATTATGTGTTTTTTAATAAGAGCTTCATTTGATATAATTCACATGCCATAAAATTCATCCCTTCAAAGCATAAAATTCAGTGTTTTTTTTTAATTCATAGAGGTAGGCAACCATCACCACTAACTTCAGCATAGTTTCATCACCTCACAAAGAAACCACATGCCCAGTAGCAGTCTGAATTCCTTCCCCAGCCACCATCCTCTGGCAAACACTAATATACTTTCTGTTTCTATGGATTTGCCTATTCAAAATATTTTGTATAAATTATATCATATAACATGTAGCCTTTGCGTTTAGGTTTTTCTTTTAATTAGCATAAGGTTTTAAGATTTATCAGTCTTTTAGTATTTGTCAGTACTTCACTTATTTTTATTAATAAATATTTCATTGTATGGATATGCCACTTTTGTTTGCCCATTTATTGGTTCACGGACATTTGGGTTGTTTCAGTTTTGACCTGATGAATAAGGTCACTATGAACATTAATGTACAGGTTTTTGTATGCGCATCTGTTTGTTATTTTGTTCTTTTGATTATACAGCTAAGATTGTAATTGCTCAGTCATATGGTAAACTCTCTGATTTTTTTTTCTTTTTTTGGAAGCTCCAAGTTGTTTTCTACCACAGCTAAACCATTTCACATTTCTGCAAGCAATGTGTGAAGGTTCCAATATCTCCACTTGCTCTTTAACACTTGTTCTTGCATGCCACTTTTACTTTAGCCATTCTAGTAATCTCTAATTATATATTTGTTTTGCATTTCCTTAATGTCTAATGATGTTGATCAACTTCTTTTGTTTGTTTGTTTGTTTGTTTTTTTGAGACAGAATGTCGCCCGGTCACCCAGGCTGAAGTGCAATGGCGTGATCTCGGCTCACTGCAACCTCTGCCTCCCAGGTGCAAGTGATTCTTCTGCCTCAGCCTCCTGAGTAGCTGGGACTACAGGTGCGCGCCACCATGCCCGGCTAAATTTTTGTATGTTTAGTAGAGATGGGGTTTCACCATGTTAACCAGGATGGTGTCGAGAGCAAATTTTCGTGTGCTTATTAGTTACTTTTTTTAAGGAATGTCTATTCAAATTCTTTGCCCATTTGTAAAATTGGATTATTTGTGTTTCCGTTTTGAGTGTAAGAGTTTTTTTCTCTTTCTTGATAAAATCCTTATCAGATGTATTATTTGCAAACATTTTATTGTATTCCACAAGTGGTCATTTCTCTTTTTTAATAATATCATTTCAATTACAAACATTTTTAGTTTTGATGATGTTTAACTTACCTCTATGTTTTTGTCATTTGTACTTTTTGTGTTACATCTAAGAATGCATTGCCCAATCCAAGGTAATACACACACACAAACACACACATGCACACACACACAGCTGTTGCTCTGTGTTTGTGGGTTCTGCATCCATGGATTCAACCAACCATGAATTGAAAATACTTGAAAAAAATTGCATCTGTACTGAACATGTACAGACTATTTTTTCTTGTCATTATTCTCTAAACAATATAACAAATAATTATATACCATTTACATTGTATCCAGTATTATAAGAAATATAGTAGATAATTTAAAGTATACAGGAGGATGTGCATGGGTTATATGCAAACACTTCCTTCCCCATTTTATGTTAGGGACTTGAGCATCCAAGATTTTGGTACCCACAGGAGGTCGTGGAACCAATCCCTTATGGATACCAATGGGTGACTCTCTGTATATTTCACAGTTTCTTCATTTATAAATTGATGAACATTTAAATTATTTCCATATCTTGGCTATTTTGAACTGGATATGCCACTATCTTAACTGAGTGATCAGATTATCATCAGAGATCAGTCATGCCAATATATACACATTGCCTCTGTAGTAATTTTTAACACATTCTACATCTTTAACATATTCATGAAGAAATAAAAAAGACAAACCAAAGTTGAGGGACAGTCTACAAAATACCTGACTGGATACCTCAAAAGTATCAGGGTCATAAAAGACAAGGGAAGACTAAAGAAACTGTCACAG
Organism: Pongo pygmaeus; assembly: GCF_028885625.2. Lineage (NCBI taxonomy): Eukaryota > Metazoa > Chordata > Mammalia > Primates > Hominidae > Pongo > Pongo pygmaeus. The sequence goes on from NC_072384.2 coordinate 93,270,976, forward strand.
ATTGGAGGAGACCAAGGAAGCAAGATAACTGAATGCAACGTGGCATATTGGTTTAAATCCTGAACCAGAAAAAAGACATTATTGGAAAAACTGGTGAAATATGAAGAAAGTTGGTAGTTAATAGTAGCGTACTGATATGATTTGGATGCATCCCCACCCAAATTTTATGTTGAAATGTAATCCCCGATACTAGAGGTGGGGCCTGGTGGAGGTGGTTGGATCATGGGGATGGTTTCTCATGATTTAACAACATCCCCCCTTGGTACTTTGCTTGCCGTAGTAAGTTCTAATGAGATCTGGTTGTTTAAAAGTGTGTGTCATCTCTCCTCCTACCCACTGCTTGGTCCTGCTTCTGCCATGTAAGATGCCTCCTTCTGCTTTGCCTTCCACCATGAGTAAAAGCTCCCTGAGTCCTCCCCAAAAGCAGATGCTGCCATGCTTCCTGCACAGCCTGCAGGAATTAAACCTCTTTTCTTTATAAATTACCCACTCTCGGGTATTTCTTTATAGTAATGTGAGAATAGGCTAACACACATACCAATGTGAAGTTTTTAGTTTTGAGGAATATAACCTATATTATATTATGTAATATTTATGTTCTTATGTTAATAATAGAGAAAGCTGAATGAAAAGGGAACACTCTAAATTGTCTTTGTAGTTCTTTGGTAAGTATAAAGTGATTTAAACAAAAACATGAGTAATATATACAGGAATGTATACTCTCAGAATTGTAAAGATTTAATGTGTTCCCAAATATCTTGCAAGTATAAGAATTTTAATCCAAAAAACACATCATATAATAGGATTTTTAGTCAAATTTGATAGATTAGTGGCAAAAATTATATGGAAAAGTAAACCCCAAGGCTGTGTTGAACAAAGAATAAATGATAGATTGGGTATATAGACAAGTAGATAGATATAGCTACATATATATCATATATGTATATATATTCTATAATAATTGAAACTAGAGTATTATTACAGGAGGAGATAATTGTGTATGATTTGGCCACCCTGACCAATACAACTTTAGCTTGTGCCATTGTCTTCTTTATTTCCTACTCTGTTGACACACTGATCTTAAAATTAGTCAGTGGTATTTCTATCGACCATGTTTTGTCTTCCTGGAGTAATCTCCACTTCATCTTTTTAAATCCAACTCTTCTGGCTCAAAATAAAAAACTATTGGGATTTTCTTTGACATCTGGCTAGATAAAAACTGACCATCTGTTTTGTAAACTCTATACTTCTTCTTTGTAATACTTACTAAAATGAAAATCTTGTACTTATAAAAATACATATTCTAATGATATGACTCCCTGTATTAGTTTGCTGGGGCTGCTATAACCACAGACTGGGTGACTTAACCACCAGAAATTTATTTTCTGGAAGCTAGAAGAGCAGTTCTCACAGTTTTGGAGGCTAGAAGCCTAAAGACAAGGTGTCTGCATGTTACATTTCTCTTGAGGCCTCTCTCTTCCACTTGTAGATAGTCTCCTTCTAGCTGTGCCCTCACCTGGCCTTTTCTCTGTGTGTACATTCCTAGTGTTTCTTTGTATATCCAAATTCCCTTTTTTTTTTTTTTTTTTGACACAGAGTCTTGCTCTGTAGCCCAGGCTGGAGTGCATTGGCGTGATTTCTGCTCACTGCAAGCTGCGTCTCCCGGATTCACGCCACTCTCCTGCCTCAGCCTCCCGAGTAGCTGGGACTACAGGCACCCGCCACCATGCCCGGCTAATTTTTTGTATTTTTAGTAGAGACGGGGTTTCACCGTGTTAGCCAGGATGGTTTCAATCTCCTGACCTCGTGATCTGCCCGCCTCGGCCTCCCAAAGTGCTGGGATTACACGTGTGAGCCACCGCACCTGGCCAAATTCCCATTTTTTATAAGGACACCAGTCATATTGGATTAGAGCATCACCCTAATGGATCCATTTATTTGTATTCTGAGGCCCTGAGGTTGGAACTTCAATGTATTAATTGGGGAGGAGATAGCATAATTGTGTCCATAGCACTCTCCATTAGATTGGGCTTTATGAAAAGGTAGCACGACTGTCTTTTTTTCATACTTTTATATAGTTGCTGAATGAATGAATAAAAAATGTATAAATGAACATTGCTTCATATGTGGAAGCAATTTGTGACTTTACTTTTACTTACAATATGGTCTAAATAAAGCTGACTTCCTCAATCTATTAGTGATTGAACAGCTTAAATCAAGTAGGAATATATTCACAATCTAAGAGAATAATAGTCATTTTGAAGTTGACTATAATATTAATTCACAGTTTTCTCTGTCATTTTCCATTTCATCTACATATGGATTTTAAAAAGGAATGTCTTAAAAACAGAAAAATTCAATGTGATTATATTATGCCAACCCATATGTTCTTGAGCTAGGTTTCTGAAGTTGGTGCCTTCAAAGACTAGGTTTACACTCTTCCTGAGCTGTTTCCTTGTTAACAGGCAATCATTTTCCTGACTGAATTTTACATAACAGCTCTTACATAAAAATTGGCTCCTTAAAACTTTTTATATTTGTTTTTAGTTTAAAAAATATAGAAAAGAAAATTGTATTTTAACTGCACACGGGCATGCATTTAAAATAATTTCAAAGCATAATGTAATTAAGGAATATATAAATTACATGAATATTGATCTCTGCATGTATTTTCAGTATACTTTTTATTAAAGTATAATATTCACACACTAAAGCATACAAATAATAAGTTCACAGATCAATGCATTTTTGTCAAATAAAATTGCCAATATAACTGGCACCCAAACAAGAAATAAAACCACCTCCCCCTAACCCCTCCACAGGGCAATAACCCCCTCCCAAGGTAACACCAATTTTGACTTCTATCTCCACAGACTTTATTCTCTAGAGATTTCAATTTTATACAAGTTATATTATACATTATGGTACTTTTGAGTCTGGCTTTATTTGCAAGCATCCTCTTAGAAAAAGGCTTGTGAATCTATCCACGTTATTGTATGGGCAATAATTTGTATAGTGTTCCACTGAGTAGCTGTACTTCCATTCTACTGTTGATGAATATTTGGGTTGTTTCCAGTGTTTATTTTTCCTTATTTGTAATAACTGCTACTATTAGAATTATTGTATATATGTTCTGGTATAAATATATTTCTGTATTGGATTTACCTTGTTACTAGAATTTCTGGGTCATAACGTATGTATATGTTGATAGTAAATTCTGCCAATAGTTTTCCAAAGTGGTTTCAGAAGTTTTCATCTCTGTCTTCTCTCTCTCTCTCTCTGTCTTCCTCTCTCTCAAGATACTCTACTTTGAAACCCAGCCACTATACTTTGAGAAAGTTAAGAAGTGACGATGTCAGATAGTCTCACCTGACAGCATGCATTGACTACTCAATATGAGTGAGAAAACCCTCACATGAATCTCACTTCCAACCTTCATGCCACCCCAGTTCGTGCCAAGCAGAGAAGTCCCCACCAAGACCTACTCCAATTAAAGATTGGTAAGCAAAAATAAATATTGCCATTGTTTTGCTCTACTAAGTATTGAGGTGATTTGTTAGGCAAATGATAATCAGAAAGAGGAAAATCTCATTGACTATCCAGATAGCTTTTAGATGATGATAATAAAATTGTGAAAGATTTACAATATGTTTATCATTTGGAATGTATCCCCTTTATCAATCAATCATTTTTTTTTCCAGAAAATTGATGAGGACTATAAAATCTATTTTTCATGTTATAAATTAAGAAGACATAATAAAAAGTGAGCATTTATATGTTTTACATTTTTTAATGTTTTGAAAGCAGAAATTAATTCTGCTACATATTCATACAAAAAAATTAGCAATTGTGTTAGTGAAACATTTTATTTCTAAATGTATTCTTCCTTTTGTGAAGTAAGAAATCTTTGTATTTCTAAAACATACCTTAATTTTAAATTTGTATAATATGTGATTGGTTGAACAGTCTATAGTGTATCTCATAGAATAAAAAAAATGAATTATTTTCAAAACAAATTATACAAATATATCTTTTATGAGGTTGTATTCTAAGAAGGCCTAAACTTTAGCTAAAAATGAACTCTGTCTCTCAAAGGCAGTAAATCAAAAAGAAAAAAAAATCTAGTTTAAAAGAAACTTTATTTATTTATTTATTTATTTATTGAGATGGAGTCTTGCTCTTGTTGCCCAGGCTAGAATGCAGGGGCACAATACCAGTTCACTGCAACCTCTGCCTCCTGGGTTCAAGCGATTCTCCTGCTTCAGCCTCCCGAGTAGCTGGGGTCACAGGCATATGCCACCACGCCAGGCTAATTTTGTATTTTTAGTAGAGACTGGTGGTCTCCTTGTTGGTCAGTGAGGTGCAATTCAAACAATAAAGTGCACCCATTTTAAATGCCCATACTGATGCATTTTGGCAAATGCGTATGTTTATGTAACCAGTACCACAATTAAAACACAGAAGGCTTCCATAACAATGACAACATTTCTTGTGACACTTTCTCATCATTTTACCTCTATACACACCTGGACCCAGTAACCACTGAACTGCTTTCTGTCACTGTAGATTAGATTTGTCTTGCCTAGAATTATAGATAATTAGAATGTATAGTATGGACTCTTGTGGGTTTGGTTTTTTTGCTCTCTATAAACTTGTTCAGATTTATTCGTAATGTCTTCCAGATTCATATATTTAGGAGTATAAATGTTGAATCATACATTAAAGCCGTATCAAACTTGAGAACAAACTCCTGTAGTGTTTTCCCAAAGTGAATTTAACCTTTTGCATTCTGGCCAGGATCATTTCCCCAAGTGTACATCTTGGCCAACACTTGGTACTGCCAGTCACTTTAATTTACCTATTATAATATGATGTAGTTTGTAGTCTGTAGTCTTACCTCTTTGTAGTTTTAATTAACATTTGCTTGATGAATAATGTTGTTGAGCCTATTTTCATGTCCTTGTTGGTAACCTGCATATTTTATAAAACATCTATTCAGATTGGGTTGCCTTTTCGTTATGAAATTGTAGAGTTTCATGGATTTGGATACTAGTAGTTTGTTGAGATACATATATAATTAATGATTTCACATATTATGTGACTTATATTTTTATTTCCTTAATTTGTCTTCTTCATTGCAAAACGTTTTAGTATTTATGAACTACAATCTTTATATTTCTTCTCACACTGTTTGGAATTTTTTTTGCTGTCTTTAATGTTATTTCTTTTTTGGCTTACCCCGACATCATCAATATTTGTTCCCTATGTTGCCTTCTAGAAATATAGTAGTTTTAGAGTTTATCCTTAGTTTTATCCTAGTTTTGTGTTCCATTTTGACTATTTGGGGCGAGAGAGAAAAAAAGAGAAAGGGAGAGACAGAGAGTGTGTGTGTGTGTATGCATAGTGAGAGATAAAGTTTAAGTTAAAGTCCTTTGTCATTGGAATATCTCGAAATTTCAGCACTATTTGTTGAAAAGACTAATTTTGACCATTGACTTAACTGCACCCTTTTGTCATGTATACGTGGGCCTATTTTAGAGTCTATTTTGTTTTATCAATCTGTTTCTAACCTTAATTCAACACCAAACTGTCTTGATTACTATAGGAAAATAATAAATCTTGAAATCAGAAATGTTTTGACTGTGCAATATTTTTTGGATTTTCATATAAATTTTATTATTGATTTATTTTTATATTAAAGCCTCATGTGATTAATATTGATTGGGATTGCCTTTAACATATACTTCAATTTGGGAAGAATCATCATCTTATATATCAAATTTTTTATACATTTATTTATGTCTTTGTTAATTTTTCTCAGCAATGTTTTATAGTTTTCAGGTTTGAATCTTGCACATCTTTGTTAAATTTTTGTGTTTTATTTTTTATGTTATGAGTGCTACCTTTAAAATCTCTCTTTTTGATTGTTTGTTGCTACTTTATAAAATTATAATTGATATTTTATATTCCCCTGTATCCCGTGACCTTTCCTGCTGATTAACTCACTGACTAAATGCTCTGATTAATTTTAGTAAGTTTTTATTGTTTTGTAATTTTCTTAGGAGTTTCGACATACACATTTATGCCTCTTGGCATGTCTAGAAACAGAATTTTTAATGTCAAAAATGGTACATATTATGCTTTTAAATGTTTGAATATTATTTTTTTCATCATAAAAGAAAATTTGTGGCTTTTATTGTTAAAGCAGTTAAATTACTTTCAAATCAGTTATCTGCTTGTAAACATTGCTAACACAGGACAGAAATACATGCTAACATGGGTATATCATCTCACACTGAGTGTGCCCATTAAGTTGAATACCCCAGTTGATGCCTAACAATTCTCCACCTTGGCTGGTCAAAACTTGAAAGTCAATCCAACCTGGGTGAACTCTGGGAATAGTTCAGTTTACAAATTTCCGTTGTTTTTTAAGGGGAGGCATCTATAAATGTGCAGTCCAATATACAGCAAAGGTTCTTTGCATATCTCTGAGATTATTTTTCTACATATCTCCTTCCTGAAACTCTGCCCTCTGACTTCAAGCTTCCTTAGACTTTCTAAATGCCAATTATCTTTTTTAACTCAGTGAAACTGCCAGGCTCATATTGAATACCTTATCCACGTCCTTGAATTTCTGAAATTGCCTTCAAGTATAAAGCCATAGTGAATGAACTCTCAACTTTCTTTGTTTCCATTTGTTAGGGATCACAGTCTGGTGCTTCCTCTTGTCCAAAATCTGCTAACAATTGTTTCATGTAGTTTTCTAACTGTTTATGTTGCAAGTTCAAGTTGTGAATGTCTTATTCTAGCATGGTCAGCAAGGTAAGTAACAAAATATAGTTTATTTTAAAAATCACATCAATAAAAGAAAGCAAAATATGCAGTCTTTCCAATTAATTGAATTATATCAAACTAATAAATATGAATGAATTTCCCAGTTTAGAATATTATCACTTTAAATGAATAACAGTATATCTCCAGAATCTAAAATGATTGACTGTATGTGTATATATACAAGTGTATGTGTGTGTATGTTTATAATAATTAATATATTGTTTTATAATTAATTGATTATAAAATTCACATATTGTTATATATCACACACACATATATATGTGTATCCTTGTAGTAGAAGGAGAATCTGTATAAAATTCAATATTTTCTAATTTTATACAAATATTATATTAAAGAAATGCTTAACATCCTGATGAAAACAAATACATTTTGAAACAATATCATGATCATAAAAATATAAAACAAAGGAATAATAATTTATATTGCACATAGAGAAGAGTTTAGAAATTCCTACAGTGTCTTAGTGATGGTGAAATAAATCATGATAAATGCAGTCTTATTTTTTACGAAAAATAGCATGTTTCCTTAGTGGCACATGTTCCACAAAATCATTTGCTGTTTTTTTTTCATTAACTTTTTGTAACTATCCTAATCTATACTTTTATAATCAATTAATTCTTAGCTTCCTTATTTCAAACCAAGAACATGTATTAGTTAGTCTATAAGTTGGAGTGAGGCTGTATAAATTAGAAAAAACTGGGGCACGTAGGCTATTTTCTAATTGTATAAAATAATACAAAATATTTTTACCTAAATCAATACATATGAATTGAACAAACCAATATGAGGAGAGCAATCTTTGTCTATTCAGAATAAAATTGAAAAATTTTTCCTTTGTTTGTAAAAGTATTGCTTTGTTTGTAAAAATATTCCTTTGTTTGTACAATATTCAGTGGCAGAAATGGTCTCTAAACTAAACCTCTCCTTCCCACAGATTTCACACCTCTTTATCAAACAGAGCTATCTCTTTTCAATAATCTTTTTTGTTATAGTGCCAGGGAATATTATTTATTGCACTCACAATAGCAGTCAAGCCAGCACACTGAAACAAAACAATTTATATTTTAGTAGTTAGATATGGTGACAAAGTGTAATATTGGAGATTTGATCTGACACTAAACATTTAAGTGCACTTTATGGTTTAGCTGCTGTATTGATAGAATTACAGGCAACTGATTTGATTAAGTTTGTGACAGGTATAAGAAACAAATGATAAATAATGATATAAAAAACATTAATAGTTTTAACAACTATAATTTTATTCATGGTGAATCATATTTCAGTTTTCTGACCCATATGCCACATCTTAATTCATTTTTATCATTCCATGATGTAACCAAAATAGTAATATGAAGAATTTAGGGGAAGTTGGATATCATATATTAAGGGATATGTGTGTGTGTGTGCATGCACAATATTAATACAATACATAAAATATATTATTGTAAGTAAAAATAATCTAATGACGTTACTCATTCTGAAAACTCTTTTATGAAACCATTTGGAATATTTCCCCAAATATGTTAGATTGTCCTTCAAAAAGACATTCTAATAATGTTCATATTTTTATTGCAAAGAGCAACAATTTAGATAGATATATAATGTGCACATGTAAGTTGTTGTAGACCAAATTGTGTCCTCCCAAAATTCATATGTGAAGCTTTAACCCACAAGTGACTATTTTGGAGACAGGGCCTTTAGGCAGGTTACTAAGGTTAAAGGAAGTCATAAGGGTGAATCCTAATCCAATAGGACATGCATCCTTATAAAAAAAGAGAGAGACATCAGAGCTCTCTTTCTTCACCTGTGCACAGAGGAAAGGCCACATGAGGACACAGCAAGAAGGCAGTTGTCTGTCTGCCAGGAAGAAACCTCACCAGAAACTAACCATGCTAGTACCTTGATCTTGGACTTCTAGCCTCTGGAACTCAGAGAGAATAAATTGGTGTGGTTTCCCCTACTCAATCTGTGGTATTATATAATAGCAATCCAAGCAGACTGAGACAGATTTTGGTACTAGGAGTGGGATGCTGCTGTAACAAGCACCTAAAAATGTGGCTTTGGGTTTGGATGGGTGATGGGTATAGATTGGAAAATTTTGAAGTGCATTCTAAAATAAGGTTAGATTCCCTTGAAGAGATTATTGGTAGAAATGTGAATGTTAGAGGTGATTCTGATGAGATTTCAAAAGGAAATAAGAGACGTGCTATGAGAAACTGAGGGAAAGATGACCCGTGTTATAAAGAACTTGGCTGAACTACGTTCTAGTGTTTTGTGGAAAGTAGAACTTAAAAGCAAAGAGGTTATATATTTAGCTAAGGAAATTTCTAAGCAAAGAGTTAAAGATATCACCTGATTTCTCTTTATTGCTTATAGTAAAGTACAGGATAAGAAAAATAAATTAAATAAATTGTTAACCATAAGGAAACCAGGACTAAAAGATTTGGAAAAATCTCAGTTATCCATACTGCAAAAAAATAAAACATGTGTTTTAAAGAAAACTCCAAAGATGTGGCTAGATAACCACTCCCTAAGGTGGCCATCCATGGAGTTAATCAGCCATTTCAACAGAGGCAAGAAGAGTGATGGGATGATATAAGCACAGTCACTGTCAGTTTCCCAATGGGAAACTAGTATCATGAGATACTCGGCCACCAATTATTATGGTTCCTATAGGTGTTCAATTACTTTAAAAGCTTTTTATTAAATATAAATGAATTACATTAGTATGCATGGTGGAGAGTTGGTAGTTAACTACATTCTGCCATAGCTTTGTTAGGAATCAGCTTGGATTGTGAATTAGTGGGAATGTAAATTAGTTCAACCATTGTGCAAGACCGTGTGGCAATTCCTCAAAGAGCTAAAGACATAAATACCATTTGACACAGCAATCCCATTACTAAATATATACCCAAAGGAATATAAATTGTTGTATTATATAGACACATGTGTGCATAAGTTCTTTGCAGCACTATTCACAAAAGCAAATACATGAAATCAACCTCAATGTCCATTAGTGATAGACTAGAAAAAAAAATGTAGTACATATACATGGTAGAATACTAGGCAGCCATAAAAAAGAAGGATATCATGTTCTATGCAGGGACATGGATGAGCTGGAGACCATTATCTTTAGCAAACCAACACAGGAACAGAAAACCAAATACCGCGTGTTCTCACTAAGCGGGAGCTAAATGATAAAAACACATGCATGCATAGAGGGGAATAACACACACTGGGGACTATTGGAGAGTGGAGGGTGGGAGGAGGGGGAGGATAAGGAAAAATAACTAATTGGTACTAGGCTTAATACTTGGGTGATGAAATAATCTGTACAACAACCCCCCATGACACAAGTTTACCTATGTAACAAACCTGCACTTTTACCCCTGAACTTAAAATAAAAGTTTAAAAAAATGAAAAGGAAAACATACACACACATGTACACACACACATTCACACACACACATGAATCAGAAGTATTAAAATAAATGTGCTTATTTAAAAATACAGTAAGAAATTTCACTTGCTGTGCTTTGTAAATGTTAGCATGTTTAATATTTTGAAATAACTTTATTGGATGCTGATAATTTCTCCTAAGAAAGACCCTCAAAATTGTCATATTGTGCTAAAGTATGTCATTTGCCCAAAAAAAAAAAAACCATGAAAATCACACATGACATACTTTGCATAAAACGTTATCTCGAAATAATTTTTTTTTTTTTTTTTTTTTTGAGATGGAGTTTCACTCTTGTTGCCCAGGCTGGAATGCAATGGTGCGATCTTGGCTCACTGCAACCTCCACCTCCGAGGTTCCAGCAATTCTCCTGTCTCAGCCTCCCGAGTAGCTGGGATTACAGGCATGCACCACCACGCCCAGTTAATTTTGTATTTTTAGTAGACATGGGGTTTCTCTATATTGAGACTGGTCTTGAACTCCTGACCTCAGGTGATCTGCCCGCCTCAGCCTCCCAAAGTGCTGGGATTACAGGTGTGAGCCACTGCGCCCGGCCCCAAAAAAATTTTTAAAGCTGCTTTATGATTAATCTGGAGTAAAACTTGCCAGTTCTACTGACTACCATAGGTATTCAAGATCCCACGGCACTCTTTGAAAAACCAAAGGTATTAACCCTGCAGTTCTGGCCTTACTCCAAATCTATTAATTAAATTCTTCCTACCTTATATTCCCCACATATTTCCAATTAGAAAAATTATTTTTTCATTTCTTTTTGATATTGCTTTTGGGAAGTAGTTCTGGCACAAATTTCCTGTATATGTTCTCCCTTGGAATTTCACTTTTCAACACAGTTTGAAATTTGGAATCGATGACATCTTTATATTTAAGGTGTGCCACCATCTAACAAACTGTGGCAACGTGCACTATTGGACATTGCATAGAAAATTTCGTTCAGCCAAAATGTGGTATCTTGCTTATATTTTTTCATTTCTTAATCATAAAACATCATGAGAGAAGAAGAAATGGCAACTTGCAAGATATTTTGATCTACAGAGAGGGATTTCCTGACAAGAAAGCAGAAGTTTATGCTAATCAAAACAGAGCTATGAATTGCCAAGCTTTCGTTCTTTCCTTTTTTTTTTTTTTTTAACTTATAAACCTCACAGCTGGCTATGTGGTGAGACTAACAGATGGGATGAATTATATATTTAAAGAGCCTTTGACATCACATCAAAAACCTTTTGTTCTGTAAATGGAACTTTACTATTTTTCCACTTATTGCAGTCATAACATTCTTGCATTTCATTAAAATGTATAGATAAACCATAAAATATCTATTAAAGAGTTTAAGTTGTCCATTACAAATGACAAAGCAATATCAAAGAGAATGCTAAAAATTATATTTTAAACACCAATTTATTTTTTACTCTGTGAAAAATATGTTATTCTTTTGCACTAGTTAAAAATTATCTTTTTTTTTTCATTTTCTGACACTAAGAATATTTCTAAGTCAATGTTTATTTCAGGAATCGAATCACTGTCAAAGAAGCATGGTACAGAAGCCGATGCCAGCAGAAGCTTCCTGGCTTTTTGACAGACTTTTTATTTGCAAGTGGAGTTTGATCATGTAAAGACAGAACTTCAGATGGATTAATCCATTAATTCATGAAATATTATCTGAGTACCTATTATGTAATATACATGGACCTAAAAGTAAAATAGTCCTTAACCTCAAGAAGTTTGCATTTTATTGGGTAAGAAAGACAATAAACACCTAAGCAAATAAATAAATAAGATCAAGTGGTTATAAGAACTGGGGGAAAAAGGGTAGAATAAAGAGATTATTGAAGAAATAATATTATTTATCTAAGGTGGTCAGGGATGCTCTCTCTGAAAAGGTGCTGTTTGAACAGAACCATTAAAGAGTACAGGAGTGAACAATGTAGAACGTATAGAGAAATTTTTTTCTAAATGGTACAACCGTAATTGCGTGTTACTTATTAAAGAAGGATGCTTGCTGTGTTTGAGAAACTTGGAGGGAACCATATCTGCATTAAAATAAACAAAGGAAAGAAGAGATGCTTGTGTGGGAATAGAACATTATATAGGATAATGTGAAGACATTGGCTTTTTTCTGAGTGTTTTTAAGGGTAAAGTTCAAAGGAAAAGTACATGGGGCTTATTATGGAGTCACTTTAAATAACCCAAGTTTGAAATGATGGTAACTTACACCAGTGTTAAGCAATGGTGATTAGCAGTTGTTGAATTCTGGAGGTAGTTTTGAAGCTAAAAACTGTAAAAGATCTGATGGATCAAATGTGCATAGAAGAGAAAGAAAAGCGTGAAGAATCACCATGAGGATTGTGTCCTCTTACAAGAATAAAGTTGTAATTTAGTGAAATGAGTAATAGAGGATGTGGTGGATTACCTAGTATCTTCCCCCAAATTCCTATCTACACAGAATCTCAGAATGTGATCTTATTTGGAATCAGGGTATTTCTAGATCCTTAAAATAAAGATGTAGATGAGATGATACTGGATTAGGGCAGGTCCCAAATTCAATGAGGATGTCCTTATAAGAGACAGGAAAGGACACAGAGACACAAAGAGAAGAAGGCAATGCAAAGATAGAGGCAGAGATTGAAGTAAAGTCTCTAGAAGCCAAGGAGCACCAAAGATTACTGGTGATCAGCAGAAGCTAGGAGAAAGGCATGAAGTAGATTCATTTTCATCACCTCTGGAATAAACCAATTTTGACAACATCTTATTTCAAGGTGTTGAACCGAGAGAATAAATTTCTGTTGTATTAAGCCACCAAGTTTGTGGTAATTTGTGATGGCAGCCTAAAAACAGACACAGATGGGACATGAGAAATCTGGTGTTGGTGGGAATCAGTAGTTTGAATCTGTACTATATAATTTTGAGATATTTAGTACACATCTAAGAAAAAATGACAAGTTGGCAAATTTGGTCATAAAAGTCTGGAGTTCAGAGGTCTAGTTAAGCAAAGTATAATTATTGTGAATCATTAGGGAATTGTTGATATTTAAAGTTGTCAGTGAATGACACCACCTGTGGAATGAGTGTAACTGTGTAAAAATTGATAGGAGTAATTGTCATTGGCTATGCCAACATTTACCATTTAATGAACGAGAAACCACCAAAGCAGATTGAGAAGGAATAAAAGCCAGTGGAGAACTGCAAGCAGAAGATCCTTTGCCAAGTATTAACAAGTTAGGTAAGATGAATAATAGGAATTGAATATTGAGTTTAATAACACGAAGATCACTGTTGACATTTTTAACAGTTACTTTCATGGAGTGTAAGCAAGTAAGTACTTAATTGGCTTGGGTTTCAAAGGAAATGAACAACATTTAATTTGAAGTTCAAGTTTTGATGTTTGGAAAGTTTGGGAGTTTGGAAATAGGAACAGAAAAATGGGACAGACGCTTGAGGCAGATATAGGTTCCAAACATAGAAGGCTTGACTTTCCTAGTTCACAATAATAGAAATAAATATCTGCTCTACTAAAATGTTGAAGTCATTCCAGTATTCTCAGTGGACCACAGATTTCTTGAGAAATTTACATGTTGACATAATTGCAACACATTTGACTATGAATAAATAACAGTATAATTATGTATTTTGATATTTTGTCCCAGTGCATAAGTACATAAATACATAAAAATTGTATGTAAAAATGGAAAATATGAGGGGACTAATATTAAAATGTCTTCTACTCTGGCTCTAAACAACAAAAAAGCTCAACTATCCAAAATTTGATATAAAATTATGTGACAGTTAATTTCTATAATACTGACCCTACAGAATTTTAAACACTGTTGACATCATCACATAAATGTTAATATTGTCAATTGTAACAACTTTTTCATTATTTTATTAAAATCATTCGAAATATGGAAGATGTTTTCCTCATTCAGTTGTGTCATAATTAGAAACAGATTATATAATTTATATAATGATAATAACAGACTTAATATTGGCATGTACTCTAAGCACTGATAATGTGTGATTAATTTGTTATGCCTCTGACTGACTCCCTCTGTATACATTTTTATTATCCTTTTATGTTTTATCTTTTTTATTAAAATTTTTTATCTTTTTTATTAAAATTACTTGAAACCATGTTTGTGGGAAAATTAAGTTGCATGTATTTTACTAAAATCCTCATAGAACTAATTTACTTTTGGTATTTTTATAGCACATTAATATTTTTCTTTTATTGAAATTGTCCTGATTTACTGACATTACACTGTTTTCATTGAGATAAGAAAATTTTGAATAAAATGTTCTACAATGATTTTACTCATCATTCATTATTTGATCATTGAAATATTATTGACTATATGCATTGCCATTGCCAACTTAATATTTGTTGCTATTGCATCTACCATGTCAAAAGGTCCTCTGCCCACACTTTTAGCTCTAAATTTGTCTAGAATGCTTATTTTCATGTCAATTTTACACAGGATTGCTTTTTATCATATTCACTCATTCATTACTTGATTTTACTTTGCGTTCTTTCCAGAAAGCATAAAATTCCTCAGTTCACTTTACTTCACTTTTTACCATCAGTAAAAATATGTTAACATTTTATTCTTCTATTTATGAACATTACTCTGTATAGTTTTAGCCAATATCAATTGCATATTTATGCCAATTTTGTGATAAGAAGTATGTATGCAATGAAAAGCTAGGAGATTTATGTGTAGAAAATACATTAGATAATTACGGCATATCTTCTGAGATATTTTCAGTATCTCACTTTTACTCAGAACTATATTGCTAATACAATTCTTTCATATATTTAGTACCATTTTATTAATATGTATTGTGTACTTTCTGTGTGCCTCGACAGATTAAAGAATAAATAATAGACAATAAATGATGAGTTAAAAATTGTTAGATATAAATGGTGAATTAACCAGGTGCAGTGGCTCACATCTGTAATCCCAGTACTTTGAGGGGCCAAGGCAGGAGCATCACTTGAGCCCAGGAGTTCGAGGTTGCAGTGAGCTATAGTCACACCACTGCACTGCGATCTGTACAACAGAGCATAACCCCGTCAATTAAAAAAAAAAAAAAAAAGAGAATGAGAGAGAGAAAATTAAAGGAGAAAATGAACTAGTATCATTTTTATTTTGGTAAGGTAGACTTTGTTAAATTCTATAAAATTATAATGTACGAGAATTTGAAGCACTGGTATAGCATATGTACTGTTGTTTAACATTTTATTTGAATCTCTAATTAAAAAACATTTTATGAGAGAAATAATTTACATTCCTGGCAAAAAGAATAACTTCTTCCATTTTTGATTAAGAGTTTAGCATTGAAATTCATGTGTTACTTCTAGCTGAAGGAATTATATTTACCATCATTCACTGTAAATAAGCAAAAGGAAACACAGCATTTAACTCCATACAGGGGACAGGCAAAATTTTTGTTGACCTAGGTCCCTTCTTTCTAATAATATGCGTTACATGTTTTATCAGCTAAACGTCTGGTATTTATCTCCATATCCATGATATTCCTTTACTGTACTTGGGTTCCGCCCTCTCTGCCATCGTTCAAAAGCGCCTCCAGGAAAGTAGTGCAGTGCTGTTGTAGGACTCACTCTTTTCTCAGGGATTATGATTCTGTATTGACTTTTGTCCCATTTTCATAGTTGTTTAGGCAAAAAGGGCAAATATAATAACAATTATTCCATCATAATGGAAACAAATTCTGTAGTTTATTTTGGGTAGTTTCTATTGCTACAATCATTTTACCAATCTTTTATTCTGCACTTCCTAAAAACCTGTTAAATTGATCCAATGATATTTTCACTTTAGATATGGTATTTTTCATCTCTACATATTCTGTTGATTTCCCCTTTTATATCATCCACATGTTTTCATTTAAATTCTTGAACATATTCATAACACATCTTTTGAAGTCCATGTCTGCTAAGTTCATCATCTCTCACTTTTTGGTTCTATTTCTATTGATTGATTTTTCTCCTGAGAGGAATGGGATTTTCATGTCTTTTCATATGGAGAGTTATATTTTAAAAGATGCTGGCAACTGTAATTGTTATATTTTAAGTCTCTGAGTCTGTCTTTTAAAGAATATTGAGTATTTTGGGTTTGTTTATTTGCTTGCTTTGGTTAAGCAGTTACATGAAAATATATTTGATCATTTCAAGGATACATACTATTTCCATGAAACAACTGTTGGCGTTAACCTGGATCACTGGCAGAGGTAATGTTTGTCAGTTTTGTCCACTGAAAAGTTACTCTTGTTTTCTTTTTTCCATACTGTGCTCATTAGAAGCAAGTCACTATAAGTAGTCCATACTTAAAGGGTGGAGAGTTATGTGGCCCCCCCACTGAGAGCAGATTATCTGCATAAATTATTCTGAATACATCTTTGTTGGAGAATCTGTCTCTTTTCCAGCATTAATTTAGTTCTTTAAACATTTATTTATATCAATATGGACTCATGATTATTTATTTTAAACTATTGGTTATTATTCAGTACTATATTATGTATTGTCGTGCTCAAATATTTCCATCTTAGGCCATTGGAAGCTCTTTCAGCATTGGTTCCAATTTCCCTTTGACTTAATCTTATACTTGTGTTTGCGTGCTTGTTTGTTTGTTTTGTTTTCATTTCGTTTTTTGAGCAATTCTTCACATTTTGGCATCACAACATGCTTCAAGATAATATTGTACATTTCTAGTCCTAGTCCTAGAATGAATTATTTTACTGGCTTATTTTATTGGTGAATGGCATTACAAATCATGATCTAGATGCTAGGATTATCACATTAACTTTTTGCAGAAAAAAATATAAAAAATTATTATCTAATTCATAGCATTTCTTTTTAGTATCTGTGTGCTAATTCTAACATCTGGGTCATCTGTGTGTCTTTCCAGATTGCATTTTTCCTCTTTTTTTCCTACTTTATCTTTTATTATTTTTTTCATAAGATGAACCAATAGAGGTGATGAATTATATGGATTCTAAATACTGTTCTGTTCCTTTGATGAATGATACATTTTTACAACTTGCAAATTACTGGACAGTCAGCTTGATTTTGATGTTTGAATACAGAAATTGTTAGGAAAGTTCTATTTTGGTGTTGATCTTAGTTCAAGAGTATACATCTTTACCTGTGAAGTGATGCATACTCCTATGATACGTCTCTTCTGGGATTTAATTGAAACGTCTATTTTGTTAGCCAAACCTCTATAATAATCATGTTTCAAACCCCAAATTCTGCCTTTCAAGTAATATGTAGTGACTGAAATTTCTGCATAAATTCTTTGGCTTGTGTCTATCTTTTTTCTATCATTTTTCTTCAAGTCTCATCCTTTGTATGAACATTTAAGAATCTGCAAAGGTCTTGAGAGAAATCTGAATGCAGAATTTCTGGCTACCTGCTTCTTGGATCTGTCTTTAAGAGATATACACCTTTAAGAGATGTACACCCTGTATTTAAGCCCTTATGTCATTTCCAAACCTTTACCTCTAACTTTTAGCCTAGTAGGACTGAATAAAGAGATAAGAGAGCAGGGGAGACATTATGTTAAAATATGAGGAATTAGCATAACATTCAATTAATTTTCAAATACTGGGCTATTTTTCTTTCACATCATTTTTCTTTATATTTAACATTAAGAAGCAAGTATATAATGATAAAATATTTCCATACATGTATTTAGATAATTGTTTTCACATAAAAATAAAATTTATAGTTTTGAATATGTTGTCAAAAAAATTCTTAACATATTTGTTCTCATACATAAAATGTTATTAATAGAAAATATGTTAATTACAGATGAGTTATAATAGAATGAGTTTTTAATTAAATTGTGAAAAACACCTGTGTATATACGTATATACATATACATATACGTATATACATATACATATACGTATATACATATATACGTATATGTATCCATATATACATATATACAAATACATTATATAATAATTATAATAAATAACAAGTAGCATACTAAAATAATGTTATACATAAAATAATATGAGATATATCAATGATGTGATAAAGCCTATTTTAGCCTTCTAAAACATATCTTCCCTATCTTTGAATCTGTACATTTCCCTCCATTCCCTCATATGCATATTTGTGCTGAATTTTAGAATAATAACATTAATACCCATTAGTAGACCTTGTGAAAATATTAGATAGATATATTATGATATATGAATTATAATAAATGTGGATACAAACAGAAGAGTTCTACTTCAACTGTTGAATAGCCAATTAACTAAATTGTGGGTGTCATTCTAAATTGTTGGCTTATTATTTACCTAAAATTTAACATGTTCTCACTGTCTCCCTCATCAAAACCAGGAATCCTTGTTAGTGATCTTAGTATGAGATTTGAACTTTCAAATAAGTATTAGTGTTATTAATTCTAATTAATTATATTTTCTTGTTAAAAATA
The DNA here is from genome assembly GCF_028885625.2 of Pongo pygmaeus. Classification (NCBI taxonomy): domain Eukaryota; kingdom Metazoa; phylum Chordata; class Mammalia; order Primates; family Hominidae; genus Pongo; species Pongo pygmaeus. Next base: position 93,289,768 of record NC_072384.2, read on the forward strand.
AATGAGAAAATTTTCTCATCTAACTATTATAATAATGTAAAGAACAAAATTTCTTTAAAAATTGCTTACCAAATGACCTAGTAAAAATTATCTGTATTGGCTTATTATTATTATTATTTGAGATGGAGTCTCACTCTGTTGCTCAGGCTGGAGTGCAGTGGCGTGGTCTCAGCTGACTGCAACCTCCACCTCCCGGGTTCAAGCAGTTCTCCTCCTCAGCCTCCCGAGTAGCTGGGATTACAGGCATCCGCCACCATGCCTGGCTAATTTTTGTATTTTTAGTAGAGATTGTGTCTTATCATGTTGACCAGGCTGGTCTTGAACTCTTGACCTCATGATCCATCCGCCTCGGCCTCCCAAAGTTCTGGGATTACACGCGTGAGCCACCGCGGCTGGCCTATATGGGCTTATTATCTATGAACAACAAAAATATTAGTTTTGTAACATAGGCATCAATATCCATAAGGAAAAAATGAAATGAGCCTAAAAGCAGCAGTCAAATATTCACAACAAATTTAAACAAAGAAAAAATGAACAAAATGCAGAATGAATGCAGCAGTGTGAAGAACTAACATTGCAAAAATGGAACATTGAAACATAGGAGAAACATGACAAAGTTTCTTTTTACTAAAATTCAACAAATTAGAGAATCAATATTGACTATGTTAGAAAGATAGCAATTATTACTGCTACTGAAAATAGTAGACAATAATTTAGATAGATAAATTATAAAGATACGTTATATTAAATAAAAATAGAACTAAACAGTACCAAAAAGAAAAATGGAAAAAATGAAACATTTAATTATATTTCAGGCGAAGAGCCATTAAAAGACCTTCATGCAGATACTTGCATATATTTGAGTTATAGGAATACATTTTTTAAAACGCCACAATTATTCAAACTATAAAGCATTCAGAATAAGAAATAATCTCTTCTGAAATATTCAATTAAAAAATTAATAAACATCTACGGAGATTTGAGAAGGAAAGTTTTTTATTCAATAACTTCTGTTTATTTAGATTCCAGTGCATGTGAAAGATATTTTGAGGTCTGCAATGTTTGGGAAGGTTAAAGAGAATATATTTCCCTCAGATCATTTGTTGAAAATATAATTGATATATTGCAATTTACTAAGAAACAGATAAAAATGAAAATAAGGAAGACAATTTACACAAAATCCTGGTGAATGCCAAGGGAAATAACATCTGTTAGGTGGATCAGTATTAGTCCAACACACTTATTTTTAATCCTTGATATGCCAATTTTTATTGATTTAAGCAAGTTACCTAGACCCTCCACCACTATTTTCTTCCTGTTACCAATGATGATAATGGTTGTTTTCAGAATTAAGCAAGATTTTTTCTGGTAAATCTGTAGTCTAATGTCTGGACATAGACTGTCTGCCATTAGAATGATGACAATGGTAATGATGATAACAGATGATGACATAGCAGTCAAATGGGATATTTCAAGTTATGCTTTTCAAGATTTTATAACAAAGTAAAGCATTCTTATATGTGAATAAATTAAAGGAATATACATAATTACATATGCAGTAAGATTCCAATTAATCTTAAAGAGACAAACAAAACATAATTATACAAAAACTGAAAAAAGTAATAGTGTAGTATTTGTAACGTTTGTTCTTGAATAGAGGGACAGAGATTATTTTTGTTTTTGTTTCTGTTTTGAGACAGAGTTTCATTCTTGTCGCTCAGTCTAGAATGCAATGGCGCTGTCTCAGCTCACTGCAATCCCCGCCTCCCAGCTTCAGGCGATTCTCCTGCCTCAGCTTCCCAAGTAGCTGGAATTACAGCCACCTGCCACCACTCCCAGCAAATTTCACCATGTTGGTTTCAGCATGTTGGCAGAGATTATTTTCTTTAATTGCCTGTAGGTTACAAAATTCAAAAATAAACTTGTATTTTATTAAAATAAAAAGCAAATGTTATTTTTTAAAAAATATGGTCAAAATATCCAAACAACAGGATCTCTACATTGAGTTATCTTCCCTATCTTCGAATCTGTACATTTCTCTCCATTCCCTCCTTCATTCTCTATTATATATGTATCTAGGTCCATATATGTCTATAATGTAAGAAAACACCATCGTTAAAAAAATCCTTAATCCTGGATGAAATAGCTAATTATTTTAACTTCTTTAGTTATCTTGCAATTTTTTATTCGGGATTTTTTCAGATAGTTGTGTGTGTGTGTGTGTGTGTGTGTGTGTGTGTAGGAGTAACTTTATATACTTTATTTTAATATAATTTGCACATTTATTTGTTTAACTGTGATAGAATAACTATAACATAGTTTATACATAATCATCTCTATGCTTACCAATCCCCCCCCAATAAAACAGAGAAAGAATAAAGACCTCGTGAAAAATAATATTTAATTAATAAATAAGTGAAGAGCAGGAAAAGGAATTGGATACAACTACACTTAAAAACAATTCCTAAAGAAGTAACACATTTATTTCTGTTTATTTTTCTGTATTTACTTTATAATATCTTTTCCTGAAAAGCTATACCCCCTCACATAAATCAATTTAAATCCTGCACTTCCTTTTACAGGGACCTTTATTTCTTCCCCTCCATGAGCAGTTTCTGACATCCTCAGTTACTGTGAGCTTCCTTTCCTGGAGGCCTATAGATCCTGAAATTGTACCAATCAATCTAGCATCTGATTTCATGTTACCTTGTCTTGTCCTTTAGTTTCTTGTATTGATTTCAAGTTGTTCCTTAGATGTCTCCTGCTTAAATTCTAAGTGCCTTCAATTGTCAGATACACAGCACGTGCTTAAAAAAATTCTTGGTGATTCCAGAAGGACAAAACAAGTAGAAGAGCTAAAGAATGCTTTCAATTGACTAAAATTTTGCTGAACAGACAACAATCAATTTATTGTATGATGATAACATTTTTGAGTCAAAATTATATCCTGAGTATCAAACATAGGTAAGACCGTTTAAGGAAGCAAAATATTTTGTCTTTGGCTATATATGACCATTCTCCCATTATTCCCTCAGCTATGCAGAATTTTATTGAAGGCTGCCTTTCCTGAAGTGTCTTTATATTAAACTGTAGCTAATTCTTCCTTTTCAAACCATCAAAACTGAATTCCCTCACTAGAAACAGATTATTTTAGTTTCAAAGACAAAGTTGTCAAATTAATTTAGATGTGAGTAGTTGTTAAGATGGATCAATTCCAGCCATACATTCACCTTAGAAGTGATATTTGCAATGGTGCCATATCACAATATAGCCATCCCAGTTGATTGCATTTGCACAGTGCACTATGGTCTATCCTGAATACTCTTCCCCTTCATTTATTTTTAAATGTTTTTGATCAAACGAATGCACTCTCTCTTGGCCTGTTTCTTTATATATAAAATGACAAGTTTCTGTCTGATGAGGTTTAAGATCCTTTTTTGTTCTAAAATTTTGAAATAAACTAGCTACATTACATTTAATGCTTGACATATTCCAGAAATTATGCTAAGTATTTATTATATAAGGTAGGTATTGTGACATCTGTCCATTGAGGAACATGAAATTCAGAAAATAAAAGAAAATGATGTAATTGCAAATATCCTATGGTTTGTTCATTAGATTACATTGAATTCTCTCAACTTTCAGTCAGTTCAGATCTCTCTCTCTCTCTCTGTGTGTGTGTGTGTGTGTGTTTGTGTGTGTGTGTGTGTGTATAGACAGTGGTTTACAAAAAATTAAAGCCAGATTGGACTACAGCTAGTTCTACTTTCCAGAAAAGTGGCATAAGTCTCTAAGGGACAACCAAAAATCCCCATAGTGCTTTTCCTGTTGAAACTAGAGAAGTGAAAGAATAACTGAAATCTTAAAGTCATTCAAAGTCATGGTAAATTACTGCCAATTCCTTCTTTTTGGTATATGAGGAAAGTCTGTGTCTTGCCCTTATTTTTGTGTGTTTGGTTGTTTTGCATAGCTGTACAAGTTCAATCAGGACTTAATAACCAAAGATAGAACTCAAGTGGTGGGAAGCATAAATGGAATTAATTTGCTCTACATAATATTAATAAACATAACAAAATACAAAATCAAATCTCCAGGCATCCTGAGGATAAGAAGGAGAATGAAAAAAGTAATAAGCAAGTAAGGACACAAAACAACATTAGAAGCTGGAACTTGTAATCAAACCCAGTAGGAAGGTAAATAAATAAATTTAAGAGCAGAAATATATACTGTTCCCATGAGTATATACAGAATTTTGGGTTTAGGTTATCTAACACCCCAGTCAGTGAAACACAGTACACAAGTGTCTGGGATCCTGAAATAAACATTCATAGGCATGTAAGTTCTTGACTGCTGTGTATTTGGCAGATGTTTTCTATTTGATCCCTGCCAATTATTAATATTATTTTTGGCTGGGATAAGGTTAAATAAATAAAAAACAAAATAAAATATATTATTTTATTATATATGAATATTATATATTTATATAAATGTATATATGGACAGAAAAATAGAGCTAATGATTTCTAATTTTAGTATATCTAATATTCATCTTGAAAGCTAGTAAAACATTCATATTCCAAGGGCCCACCATTTAGAAATTCTGATTTAATAGATGTGAGGTTGTGTTCAGGAATCTGTGCTACAACAATGAACAGGTTATAAGAAGACATATTTTTAAAAATCACTTTTTTAAAAAATTAGAGACAAAGGTTTAACTAGAGTCAAACTTCCATTTAAAAAAATTAACTACGTATTTTTCTTTAACTTAATAAATTGATTCTTTCTGCAATATGTAATTATGTTATTAACAAGTAATTATGTTGACTCATGCTTTTCAGTTTCTTGGGCTCTGGTGAGTTAGTAAGTTTGATTCTGAGAGTTAAATTTATTTATATTATTTAGAATAATACTTCGTTGGAAATTTTTTGTAACCCACAGAGACTGAGTTTTAAGATGCTTCCGAATATAGTATTTTTTATTATCATTAGTAATATGAAAATGTTTATAATTTATTTAGTACACATTTTACTAAGTACTGTGCTTGGAACATTATATGTTATTTTTACTTTCTGCCCAAATCTTTTCTAGAAATCAGAATTCTAACACTATTGACTCCCAATTCATGCTTCTTCATTTTTACAGTTTTTTAAACATTTTTACATATGTGCCAACCAGTTAGATGATATTCCCACTTATTCATTAATTTCTTCCATTAGATTATCTAATAAGTAATGTAATTATTACAAAAGGTGATAAAATATCAATAGAATCATTAAAATGTACTTATACATGTTAGGTTGATTTTTTAAGTGCTCAAAGTCCATTCCGTGGAGATAAGTTGAATTATTTTGTTTTACATTGATAATTCTTTACTTGGAATCACTTGGTAAAGCAGATTTTTTCTCCTTATTTATTTTATTTATATTTAAGGTTTATATTAGACAATTATTAAATAAATCTAAGACTCAAAACATTATAATAATTAACACTTAAATTACATACTGCATAATAAGTAACACTTTAACTATATTCTACAATGTTTCCAAAAAAATTTTTTTAAAGAAAGATTATAAAGATATCAAGTGTTACAAGCATTGTCTAAAGCAGCTAATGTCAGTTGCTTCAAAATCATGAAAAGCTAGCCATGTATATATTTTAAATCAATTTTAAAACATTCATACACATTTTAGTTTATTTGTGCGCAGCATCTAACTGGTGATCTCTGTTCTACATTGATAGGCTGCAGTGTATCTATGGTGTCTGCTAGCTTTAAAGATATAAGTTGCAGTAAAAAACATCTTAAATACGTCAATAGGATATACTATTGATCTGTGCGGTCTCTAGCAAATTATTAAAGAGATCTCAAATATGCAAGTGATTTTTAACAGCTTTATTGAGGTATAATTGACATATCTCAAAAACTGTATACTTTTATTGTATGTAATTTTATGAATTTGGACCTATGCATGTGATGGTGATACCATCATCACTATTAAGTAATAAACATTTCCATTGCCTCAAAAGTTTCCTGTCTCTATGTGTTTTTGTTTTGTTTTTGGATGTGTGTGCATGTGTGTGATTTTGTTTTGTTTGTTTTTTGGTGGAAAGAACACTTAACATGAGTTCTACTGTCCTAACAAATTTGTAAGTAAATAGTAGCATATTGTTAACTAAAGGCACTTGGTTGTACAACAGATCTCTAGAACTTTTTCATCTTGTAGAACTGAAATTTTATATCCAATAAACAACGACTCACTGTTTTCCCCCTCTCCAGCACCTGGCAACCACCATTCTATTTTCTGCTTCTATATTTTATATACCTCATGTAAGTGTCATTTTACAGTGTTGGTCCATCTATCACTGACTTATTCCAGCCAGCGTAATATCCTCCAGGTTCATCCATGCTGTTGCTTTATGTCTGTGGAATGGCCGGACACAGAGTTAATATTTTTAACTTTATATTATTTGAAAAGTTGTTTTAAAAACAAATTTCAGTGTAGATGAGAATAAGTACTCATATAATAAATTGATTGCAATGCCAGATTAATAGGTCTTGACATGATGGCCTTATAAGCAATAATATTAAATTTGGCTCATAAGGGAAAGCAAAGGAATATTCAAAAACAGGTGGAAATTAAGTAACTAAATGTCACATATAGGATGGGTTGAGGTACTCAGGTAAAGCAACAGTACTGTTTTAAATGTGTCATAAGTGACACATTAATACCCTTAAGTAATATATTGCTAGATCTGGGACTCATTCTCTAATCTCCAAAGTGCCTTAAATACATATAATTAGATAATGCCATTGAAAATGACTCTTTTAATATTTGGATGATTTTCCCCCCACCAAATTTAGTATTTCTGTAATAATTAACCCACATATAACTCATATATGTATATATAGTTTATCTAAAATAAAGCCCATACCCTTTGCATTTAAGATAACAGGAAAGTTCATGTTTTGTTTGTTACACAAATTAATTAATTCTAAATAATTTAAGAAATGGAGATGCTTCAATAAAAAAGTGGAAAAGTTTGTCCACAAGTCTTAGAACTTCTGCATAAAACTATGCTCCCCTATGTCAGTGACATGCCTATATCTCTTCCTGCCAAAAAACTAATATTTTATGTCATTCAGAATCGAGAGCTGATAGAAAGCATTTCTGAGGTGACATAAAATCATGGCAACACTTCCCATATTACTTGTTATACCTACCGTTAAAAAGACATTTTGGGAGACTATCTGAAAATACTTTAAAGATTTGAGAAATGAGATTTGAAGTAAATTCTGATGTCAAATATATATATATATATATATATATGTTTGAAATAAAATAGGTATAATGTTATTGGAATCACATTTACAAATAAAAAAAATTATATGGCACCTATAAATTAAACCTGCATATAAGTAAGTCATATTGGAAAGCTCTAGTAAAGAGTTTAAAATTTACATATGCTCTGTGCCTATCTATGTTAAGGTTTTTTTCCCTCAATATTTGCAAATCAACCCTTCATATAAATTTAAAAAGGAAAAATCAATCGACTCAAAGGTATTTTTTTAAATAATTCAATCAGCATATAGAAATGCTCAGGATTCTTTGGCAAATGACATAATTATATCCCATTATCTCGCCAGGATTAAATTCCTTGAGGCCCGGTTCCTTTCACCACTCTATCTCCAGTGCCCACACGTTGTCTGATACACATGGCATACATTCAAACATGAATAAGACACCATTCTAGAAATGAAGAAGCTCAAAGGTGAGCAAAAGAAGCATATATAAACAAATCATTTCAATAAAGTATGGTAAGGGCTGAGTAAATATCCAAACAGAGTACAGTGTGGGATAAAAGAGGTAGCCATGTATTTCAGTTACAGGAAAAGGTTCCCGATCCAGACTGCAAGGGAGGATTCTTGAATCTCGCTCAAGAAAGAATTCAGGGCTAGTCCATAGTGCAAAGTGAAAGCGAGTTTATTAGAAAGTAAAAGAATAAAAGAATGGTGGCCAGGCGCGGTGGCTTACGCCTGTAATCCCAGCACTTTGGGAGGCCAAGGCGGGCAGATCTCGACCATCCTGGCTAAAACAGTGAAACCCCGCCTCTACTAAAAACACACAAAAAAATTAGCCAGGCGTGGTGGCTGGCGCCTGTAGTCCCAGCTACTCGGGAGGCTGAGGCAGGGGAATCGGGTGAACCTGGGAGGCGGAGCTTGCAGTGAGCCGAGATCGTGCCACTGCACTCCAGCCTGGGCGACAGAGAGAGACTAGCCTCAAAAAAAAAAAAAAAAAAAAAAAAAAAAAAGGCTACTCCAAAGACAGAGTAGACTCAAGCACTTGATGATACGCTAAACAAGGGGTGGATTATTCATGCCTCCCTTTTTAGACCATATAGGATAACTTCCTGACATTGCCATGGCACTTGTAAACTGTCAGGGCACTGACGGGAGTGTAGCAGTGAGGTCGACCAGAGGTCACTTTCGTGGCCATCTTGGTTTTGGCAGGTTTTAGCCGGTTTCTTTACCGCAAACTGTTTTATCAGCAAGGTCTTTATTACCTGTATTTTGTGCTGACCTCCTATCTCATCCTGTAACTTAGAATGCCTTAACCATCTGGGAATGCAGCCCAGTAGGTTTCAGCTTCATTTTACCCAGCTCCTACTTAAGATGGAGTTGCTCTGCTTCACACACCTCTGACATTTCCAATTAAAAAAAAATCTCAGAACATAGAACAGAGTGATGGTTTTTGTCTCCTTGGATTCCATGGAGTTATTTTTTGCTTGCATCTCAAGAGATAGTTAATTGGATGTATGGTAAATAGGACACATTTGGATTATACATTTGGATTCAGGGATAACAGAGAGGTAAGAGTGGTTTCTCTGTAACTTATAGTGGGAAGAAAGCAAAGGAACTTTTTACTGGAATCTCTACTTTTTTTATTTTTTAATCATATAATATTATTGAAATGAATTTCAGTACTGTTCCACAGAGGCTGCAGCTCATGGAGGGTGTAGTGGGCTGGCTTTTTGTAGTCCCCTTTTCTCTCATGGAGCCATTTAGAAGTTTTCCTTAGTGCTGTTCTGATATTTAGGAAGAGAAAGATATAAAGATGCTGCCTAGGATGAAAATAAACTGAACAGGTTTCCTGCAGTCTCACCTGGACCTCTCCTGCAATCCAAAACCACAACAGCCTTCACACAGAGTAATACAAATGCAAATTATGATGAGCTCCTCTCTTTTCAGCAAAACATTTTATAGCAACAGAAGATGAGAAGAATGGTTAGCTGGACTGAAGAAACCCTTTCGAAGTTACTGACTTCTTTTTTTTCATTTCAATTCAATTCAATTCTCTATTTTTCCTGGCAGGTACTTACTATCTCTCTTTCAGAGAAAAGTATTTTCCTTCTCCTTCTTCAATCTGACTTTTAATATATTTGAAAGCAGTCTGCTTTTGGGAAGAACAATATATGTGTGTATATATATGTGTGTGTGTATGTATATAAATATGTATGTATATATAGAGAGAGACAGACAGAGACAAAGAGAGATCCTGAGAGTTTAAGGGAAAAAGGTCTGACACTTTCAGCTAGTAACCGCAGCAACAGCTTTGCTTTTTTTAATGTTATGGTATTTGAAATTATATACAATTTATTTCTGTAAACAAAAAAACAAAAACAAAACAGATTTAAAAATTTTCTTAAAATGCTATTATGTATATAAACAATTTCTAAAAAAATATTGGCCTGGCACAGTGGCTCATGCCTGTAACTCCAACACTTTGGGAGGCTGAGGCAGGCGGATCAAGAGGTCTGGAGATTGAGACGATCCTGGCCAACATGGTGAAACATCGTCTCTACTAAAAATACAAAAATTAGCTGGGCATGGTGGCACATGCATGTAATCTCAGCTACTTGGGAGGCTGAGGCAGGTGAATCGCTTGAACCAAGGAGGCAGAGGTTGCAGTGAGCCGAGATCGTGCCACTGCATTCCAGCTTGGGTGACATAGCAAGACTCCATCTCAAAAAAAAAAAAAAAAAATTATGTGTAAAGTTTGAACACAAATTGTGTTTATCAATTGAATATATTTTCATTGTATAAATAGATTCTTCAAGCAGTGAAGTCCTTCTCAATATGATTCCTCTGAATAGTGAATTTTCCAGTCCATGTAAAATATCTTTAAAAAATTTATGTATCTATATATATCAGAAAAAATTGGATGTAATGATGTATAAGTGTATCAACATTTGCCAAATAGAGTAAACTAGAGCATATTATTATTATGTTTAATCATCGATGCCAGTTCCCATGATATGCAATCAGCATAGAGAGGTGAATAAAATAACCCTCAGTTTTAAGGGGTTTATAATCTGATGCAAGAAGAATCACATATACATATCACTTCAACACAGCATGATGCAAATATGAATCCAGGAAATAAATTAAGCCAGAAAGAGATTGTTTCCAGCAGTAGTTAAATCATTGAGTTGAATCTAAGCTAAGTATTAAAAGGCTATGGTATATGGAGAATATGACTGTGCAACTGTTCTAGTTACAAATGAATGTCATAACCTGTAATTGTTTTTTATGTTTCATACTACGTTATACTGACTATATTCTGCCATTGGCTAGTTTAAGCTGCTAGTAGTTCTTAGTAGACCATTTTTAAATAACACAAGGAAATGGAAATAATGAGAAATAACTAGCTAATGAGGTCAGTTTGTCAGAGTGCATTCTGAGATCATGGACCAGGACTTCCACCACTTTCATTTCTAGTACAAAAAGTCGCAAGACAAATTTTCTCTGGCTTAAGAATAAGAAAAGTCATATTACCTACAAAAATCATGCTTTTAAGCCTATCAGAGAACTAAACATTCCAAAGTGATGAGGCACCCTTGGAAGCAAAGAGCCCTCCGGCTGCTTTTGTCCATGGCACAATAGCCGGAGTAAAGAAAGCTGCTATAGATGAAGGAAGGAAGATAGAACATTTTCAAAATTTTTAAAGGCCAAGTGTGAGTTGGCATAATGGTTTATAATACCGAGGAACCCAGACACAAAGAGAGTCAACACCCACCCATCAATTCTTTCTAAGCCTTTTCCTGAGTGCTCACAAGATCAGGGCAGGGGAACTGAGAGAAGCCCTTTGGGGCCATCAAGAATGTCATGAAACAGTGGTCTCTCATAGCCAGGGGAGGGCAAGAAAACTTCAAAGTGTGAGAGAGGTGTCAAAAAACAAAGAAACCCTCTGGGCCTATCACTGAGCTTGGGACAGGAACCATTTAACCTGAGGAAGGGCATCAGAGAAGACAGATGCAGGGTCTTACAATGATCATGAAGCAGAATCAGCCTGTGGCTGAGACTGGAGACAAACTGCTAAGAGAAACCTCACCCCCAGCTCAAGGCACAATTTGCAAAAGGCTGCTCAAACGCCAGGGTGTGGTGGAAAAATGAAGGAGAATAACCTTCAAGAACTGACTTGTTGTGACCAGGATAGTCATAAAAGCAGAGTGAAATCTTCCAGAGGCACTGGTATATAGGATCTATAGAGGTTAAAAGCAGGGCAGGAGAAAGGGGCAAACCTGTAGATACTCAGTTCTCAAACCTTGTTAAAAGATAGTTTCTAGTTTCACAGTTAAATTATTTGAAGCCTGTAATAAACTGCATCTAACTAGAGTAACAGCACAGTGAAAACCCAACTCATCTACAGACTATCTTGACATTAGTGGCCTGACAACAAAAAGGACATGACTCTCTTCTGGAAAAAAATACCACTTTTTCTTTCTCCAATATTCCTTTATACATAATATCTGATGTTCAATTATAAATCGTGAGACACTTATAGAAACAAAACAGTGAGACTCATTTTCCAGATGAAATTAGTTAATACAAGATGCGGCTGAGATATTGGAATTATTATTACTGAAATAAGAGCTGCAGCAGCTATTTAAAAGGTTAAGGGATCTAATAAAAAATGTACAACATGGCACATGAACTGACCAGAAATCACATTAGAAAGATGGCAAGTTTCAAAAGAGATAAATCTTAGTGCTGGAATTAAAATACAAATGGAGGTTTCTTGTGATAGGTTTATTAACAAGTAGATCCAGTGAAGGAACAAATTAATGAACATAAAGACAGATCAATTAAAAATATTGATACAATAAAGAGTAAAACAAAACAAACCAGCAAACAAAAAGATTGAGATTTGTGGAACAGTAGCAAATGGCCTAACATGACATGTGCATATTTGGTATCTGAGGAGAAGAGAAAGAGAATAAAGCCAAAATGAATATATGAACATATAATTCCCAATAATTTTCCAAAACTGATGGAAGACATCAAATCACAGTTGCAAAAACTTGGCAATTATCCAGCAGAAAGGCAAAGGAGAAAGCGGTATCTAGAAAAATCATAGTCAAATTGGTGAAAGCCGACAATGAAGAAAAGGTCATGAAATCAGTCAGAAAAAAAAAAAAAAAAAAAAAAAAAAAAAAGGTGGTTGATCTCACATTAGAAAGAATAAAGACTAGAATAAAATGGAATAATATATTTAAAGTGCTTAATAGAAAGACAATTCTTTGATAGCCAGCAAAATAGTTTCCTACCCACCCCCCCAAAAAAAAATAGTGAAATAAAGACATTTTAAAAGTTTGTCTCCAGCAGACCTTTAAAATGAAAAATGCTAAAAGAAAACTTTTAGGTTTAAGAAAATAAAAATAAGAATGAAACCCCATTTGGGAGCAAAGGGATGATAAACACTTGAAGGGGTGCAAATGTAAGTAAATTTGTACCTAGATTTGGCCTTTTAAATTTTTTTTAACACACACACACACTACAAACACACACATGCACACACATATATGCATATTCATGTGTGTATAGCTTATATATTTATTTAAAAGACTAGTGACTACTTAAATACAAGATGGAAATAATGTGTTGTGGGGTATCAGGGTTTATCAAGAAAATATTTGACAATAAAAGCAAAAAATAGTGGAATAGTAGTTAAAAATTTACTATTGTAAAATTCCTAATTCTTCAAGAAATAATAGAATATGTCAAAGTTATAAATATCCATACTGATATATCTGTAACAAGTACTAAAATACACACACAAATACACATAAAGACACAAAAAGGCATAACTAAAATAATAATATAAGGATGGAAAATAGGAAACTAAAAATATACTCAGTTCATCTAAAGGAGGCAGAAACGGAAACATGGAGAAAAAAAACAGATATAACAAATTTAAAACAAACAAAAATATGTGAACTTACATATTGCCAAAATTCGATTAAATATAAATGATCTGAAAACAACAATTATAAGAATCAGATTGCAATTAACCCCGCAAAACGTAATCCAACTACATCCAATTTACACACACACACACAAACACACACACACACACAAAGTCTTTAAAAATAAGACATTTTGGCTGAGTGTGGTGGCTCAGGCCTGTAATCCAGCACTTTTGGAGGCTAAGGTGGGTGGATCACATGATCAGGAGTCTGAGACCAGCCTGGTCTCAAACTCCATCTCTACTAAAAATACAAAAATTAGCCAGGTGTGGTGGCGCATACCTGTAATCCCAGCCACTCAGGAGGCTGAGGCAGGAGAATTGCTTGAACCCATGAGGCGGAGGCTGCAGTGAGCCGAGATTGCACCACTACACTCTAGCCTGGGTGACAGAGCAAGACTCCGTCTCAATAAATAAATAAATACATAAATAGACTCTTTCTTTTTTTTTGTTTTGCTTTTTATCTTGAGACAGTGTCTCACTCTGTCACTCAGGCTGAAGTTCAGAGTCCAGCGGTGTGATTATAGCTCACTTTAGCCTTGAACTCCTGGCCTCAAGTCATCCTCCTCCTATTTCAGCCTCCCAAAGTGCTGAAAGTACGGGCATTAGCCACCCTGCCCAACTAGGCAGTTTAAAAACAAATAGATACACAATAATATATCATGTAAATACTAACCATGAGAAGATGGTGGCAATTTTAATATCAAACACAATAGACTGAGAGGAAGATAAGCACTAGAGATAAAGAAGGATTTTTTTAACAACAAAAGTCAATTCACCAGGAATACATTTCAATCCTAAATGTATATCCTCATAATAAAAAAGCAAGAATTAATGAAATTAAAGGGAGAAACACAAACATACATAATAATAATTGGAAATTATAATGCCTCTCTCTCAGTAATTCATAGCCCATCCATGAATAGTGGCATACAGATTCTGCTCATATTCATATACAACATTCACCAAGTTAGACCACCTGATAAGGCACAGAATTTTTCTCAATAAATTTTTAAAATTTTAGATTATGAATCAAAGACAAAATAAAGTTGTAATACACTTTACTCATGATATCCACCTGTGACAGACAATATAGGAAATTTTACTCATATAAATTGCTATAGGTGAATCTAAGTTGCCACTATCTTTTAGAAAAACATGTACATTATTTTTATGTTAAAGTGCTAATGTTATTTGATCCTATAATCAGTGCAAAATAAAAATGCTATTATCAAAATGAATCAAACATTTTAAGTTGAAAAAAACTGCAGTGTACATCAACATAGACATGACTATAGTGTTATTATATTTATACTATGAATTAATTGTGTGCTTTACAAAGGAATTGAGAAGTTCTATATGCTTTCAAGGAAAATTTTTTATACTATGTTATTATCATTGCAGAGCTGATTGGGTGCATCTCTGCCCAACACTGAAGCTTGAAGTCGGTATATTACACACGTAGTAAAGTTATATTCTTGCTTTTAAAAATAAGATCATATTATTTATCTTTGCTTAAATAACAAAGAAAGAATGAAGGAGGCAGTCGAGTATTATCACTGGTAACATCAGATGTGGTTTTGGAAAATATTGGACAAATATACTCTTTAGGTAAATTATTTAAATAGATAATCTTTATTGTTTAATTAATAACAGTGGACATATTATTTTATAAAATGAGTAATAATTTTAAAAATTATTTATGATATTTATTTGAATATTTCAAAAGGATATGTAATTTTATGATATATAATTATGTAAGATATACAAATATATATAATTTGAACATATACATATTTAGACTTGTATAATTTAAGCAAATATTTACGTAGGTGTGTTTAGTAAAATGAGCATATGGGACCCACTAGACATTATCAATAATTTGCATCTTCCTATGTACCCACTGTCTAGAGTTTTGTATTGTTTATTATTACTTTACTTAATTTTTTATTACTTATAATATATAAAACATGTTAATGTGTCCAAACAACGTGCTATTTTCTTAGATTTTGAATAAAAATGGTTTCATACTATAGTGTTCTTATATGCCTTACCTACTATATGCCATATATATTCTTATACAATATATATATACTCACATACTATATACTTATGCTATTATACATGTATACTATATATGCTTCTTTACCATATATATTTTTATATATATCAGATACCATATATACACACACACACACACACACACACTTATACATTATAGAGTTCCTTATATACACCCATGCTTTCGCATGCAGCTGCAGTTTATTTTAACACACATATGTGAATTAATACCTATTAGTTTGTTGATTTGAAATGATGAACACTGGGGTTGTTTCCAATGTTTGGCTCTTGCAAATATTGGTGCTACAGTGCATTATGGGGAGCGAAAGTCAAGTGACAATATTTCTGCAAAAGGGCTATGTAAATACTTGAATTTACAGTAGTATTATTAAAATGGTTGCACCAATTTTGTAAATCAATATGCAGGAGCTCCAGGGAATGAAAATCCTCTCACTAACTTTCTATTATCAAACTATGTGATTTTTGGAAATCTATTGAGCATAATTTATATGTTTTTGTTTTTCTGGTTATTAATAATGCATCCATTCGGCATAATTTATACATGTTTATTCTTCTGATTATTAATAAATCTTTTTAAAAGCATATTGGTTGGTTATACATATTTGCTCCATTGTAAAATGTCTGCATTAATTTTATTGGTTTTAATTTTTTTCTTTTCTAAATGATATATAGTAGTTCTTTATATATTTTATACTAAACCTTTGTCAACTCTCTTGTGACTTTCATCTCTAATTTGTAAAAATTAACAGTTCTTAATTTTAAGGTAGTAAAATGTATCCATATTTTTTGTAAAGTCTGCATTTTTTACATTATGTGAGAAATTCTCTACTACAAAGTTAGAAGCTATCCTCATATTCACCTATATATTCTTCTAGAACTTTTCAAGTTTCACTTTTTCAAATTTAAGTTCTTAATCCATCTGGAATTGATTTGTATATTTGAGCCATTTTAGGGAACTAATTTGTTTTACTATTTTTTAAATGTATTATATATGTAAGGTATTGTCCCAGGATCATTTGGCAAATAATCCCTAGTTTCTCTACAAATTTGCCTTAGTCAAACAATGCCATACAATCATATCCTAGTTTCATATTTTCTCTACACCTAGTTGGTTAACTTGTTCATCTCAGTTTCAGTACAACACTCTTTGATTTACTATAGCTTCATATACAGAATTCTCAAAAAAAATGTATTTTTGCTTTTCTAGAAACTTCTCTTCCATATAAATTTGAAAATCCATTTACCAAAGTTTTGTTAAAAATTCTATTAAATCTTTCTTAAAATTATGTTGAATCCTTTAATCAATTTGAAAAGAACTAATACATTTACAATACTAAAATCCTATTTTCTAAGAATATGAGCTAAACTTCCCAGTTTTAGAACTTTGTAAATATCTTTGCTGTTTAATATTTTACTTGTTATGTTTACTTTTATATTTATTCATATCTGTCAAATAATATCTATAGATTTTTTTAAAAAGGTACATTTTAAAATTCACACCTTGTTCTTGCAATATGAAATTGCAACTGATTTTTATGTAATACTTCTTATAACTAATCACATTGATAAATTCTCATTATTAAAATAATGAGTCTATACATCTTTTGAATTTTCCAGTTAGAATGTTAGTTTTATTTCTCTCCCTATGATTATTTGCTTTTGATTTATTTTCTTTCTTATACTCCTTTGGCTGGAACTTGAGTACGATGTAGACTAGAACCTGTAATAATGTCAACTGTGTTATATTCCATGTTTTCAAATAAATTCTTTTCAAAGATTCTCAATTATGTTTGCTATTAATTTTTAAAATATATTATTTATTACATTTAAGCCTTGCTGTATTGTTATGAAATATATTGAATTTTAGAAAATCTTTTTTTTGTAACTATGAGATGATTGTATAAGTTTTCTCTTAGGCTATTAATGTGGTAGTGGCATTTATAACTTTCAAATGTTACAATACTCTTGCATTCCTTTTATAATCTCAATTTTGTCATGGTGTATTAAATATTTTTAAATATTTAAAATTTTATTTTAAAAACACTGCTACATTCCAGTTGCTAATTGTTTGTAAGGATTATGGCATCTGTATTTATTATTATGAGTGAGATAGGATTTCAGTTTTCCCTTAACAAAACTCTACAAAGATATAGTAAGTTACAACCATTTATTCTATGAGGTTAAAATTCACTTCATATGATGAGTTTGACTATATGTACCCTCTTTACCAGTTGCCTAAAGGAGTTTGTATAACAATAGTCCATTCCTTGAGATTTTAGTAAGATGTGCCTATTGATCAACACCCAGTGTTCTATTTATTAGAATTTGTTAACTATTGTTTCTTTAATTTTCTTTTGAATCAATTTTATATTTTATTCGTTCTAGACATTTGAATATTTAATCCATGGTTTCATATGCATTTGCATATACTTTTCTACGTTCTTGCATGGTTTTATCACTTCTCTTTTTGTAAATGTTTTCATTTGTATTTACTTCTTCCTTCCCTAGTTATCTTAATCAATCTTGCTAGAAATTTGGGATTTTATTAGCATTTTTTGGAGACACAAGTTTTAGCTCTGTTTATCCTCTCTATTGTATCTGTTTTCTTGATTGCTGTTATTCATGCTAGTTGTCCGTCTATGACCTCTTAACTCCAAATCTAGTCTTCATTGTCCTTCTTGTGATACTGCCAGATCTCTCTCTTCTCAGCAGTCTCAAAGCCCTATGAACAGAGGGCACAGGAGAGATGCTTCAGATGAAAGAGGCATTATCTTGCAGATTCTGGTGTGCTTTCTAGCTTCCAGTTCTAAAGGTGTTTGGTTGATGTGTGGGACACCCAGTGACTCTCACCCTCAGCATGTTTAGCAGTACCCATGTAGGCAGCTTCACTATAAGTTCCATGGGTGCCCTCGCTAGCTTCCCAATATTGAGTTCAGCAGTCCTCCTCCTACCCTACCCCACCCCACCCCACTTCACCTGGCCACATTACACAGGTGACTTCCTAACAAGTTTGAAAGACTCCTTCCTTATGAGTTTCATTAACCCCTTGGAGAGGAGCCCCAGCCCCTGGCTCCCTGACCAACAGTATAAGCCCGCAGACTGTAGGGCAACCCAGGCCTGGGGCAACATGACAAACTTCTCTGATCTCCAGAGTTGGCTCCAAGCGCACCCTCTCCAATAGATCCTGAATTCCAGCCTTAGGAGGGAGACCCTCTACCATGATTCTTCCCTCCTTGGGTTCATTCCCATAGCCCTAAAATATTCTCATAGTTCTCTTTTTACTCCCTAGTAGTAATTAATTCCTTGTAAATAGTTAATGATTCTTTATAACTTACAACACTTGTGTGGTTTCTGTCTCATAAAACATTGTTTTTATTATCTACTTACTGCTTTCTTTTAGTTTTTAAAATTAGGTTTTTTAGCATCTAACTTTGAAAAATGAGCTTACTATTTTTTAGCCTTTTTGTCTTTTGTAAGCATTTCAGATTACAAGAATCCTTCTGAGTACTGTTTACTGCCTCACATATATTTTGAAATAAATATTTTGAAATTTTCTAAAATGATGTATTGATTTTCCCATTAATAGTTTTGTCTTTGATACCCAAGTTTTTATTAGTATGTGTTTTTTTAAATTCCTATAGTCAGTTTTAATTTTAATTGCACCAATATCATGATAATTTTAGAAATGTCCTGATATTTGGAGAAAAATATTTTTTAAAACTGGATAATATGACTTCATGATACACACACCCCATGTGTGATATACCTAGAGTGGTATATGGGTTTGTGTGCATCTGGTGTAAACAAGTAAACTAGATTGTGTAAATGCTGATAAGTTCTCTGATGAAATTAAAATTATGGAATAGAATAAAAAGTTACAGGAAGAAATGGTTTATCTTAGGTTGAATGGGCAAAGATGGTCTCTCTTATAAGGTTACATTTGAACTGGACAGGGATATCTTGACTTTTGACTCCAGCAATTGTGGAAGAAGAGTCGGACTTGTTGCTGGGTGTGATGATCCGTTTAATCAGCTGAAAGGAAGATCCTTTAACGTATCTTTTCTCTTCTTGGAGCACTCTTCCTCTCCATCTTCACTTGTTTACTTTCCTGTTGTGTTGATATTCATTCCTTCCTCCTTGGTTATAGTCAGTAGGTTATCTTCTCTATGATTCAAGTGCCCCACTTGGAGGAGAGAAAGGTGTGTCTGCTCTGTGTCAACCAAATGGAAAAGATATGACAAATAAAAATAAATGTGATACCTCAACAAATTCTCCAAAGTCTCCCCTCAGGAATCAACATATATTACCCGGCCAGGCAAGTTGACTCATGCCAGTAATCTCAACATTTTGGGAGGCCAAGGCAGCAAGATTCCTTGAGGCCAGGAGCTCGAGACCAGCCTGGGAAACATAGTGAGACCCCATCTCTACAAAAATTAAAAAGATATATGGCTTGGCATGTTTGTGTGCAACTGTAGCCCTAGCTACTCGAGAGGCTCAGGAGGGAGGATCACTTGAGCCTGGAAATTTAAAGCTGCATTGAGCCATGATTGGGCCACTGCACTTCAGCTTGGGTGACAAAGCAAAACTCTGACTCTAAAAAATATGCATATAAAACAATAATACCTACCTACCTCTATAGCCCTAGAATCACACCTATTTTTTTCTTAATCTTCAGTTCATGTCAGCACACTTTAGGCTCTGAATTATTCTTAAATACAATCTCCTTCAACTGCCATCTTTCATGGAATCACCATAGTTTTCATTCAAGCAGGATTAGATTAAAAACAATAATTCTGTCTGGACATGGTGCCTCACTCCTGTAATCCCAGCACTTTGGGAGGCCAAGGCAGGCAGATTGCTTGAGCTCAGGAGTTTGAAACCAGCCTGGGCAACATGGTGAAACCTCGTCTCTACAAGAAACAGAAAAATTAGCCAGGCATGGTGGTATGTGCCTGTGGCCCCAGCTGCTTGGGAAGCTGAGGTTAGGAGGATCACTTGAACCCAGAAGGTCAAAGCCACAGTAAGCCATGACGGCACCACTGCACTCCAGCCTGGGTGACAGAATGAGACTCTGTCTCAAAAAAAAAAAAAAAAAAAAAAAAAAATTCTTCTGCATTTAAACAGAAGGGAAAGACAGCCACGTGTGCTTAGTGTGCCTTCCCTGTTTCATTAGTTCTTTGCTTAAATCTACATGTAAATCTTCTAAAATACAGTACTTTAATGTATTTTCTCATCAAAAGAAGATGTGTAAAGAGAGTACTTAATAACAAACAAGTCTTATTTTACTTTGAATTGCATTACTAACTTTATTCAGAAATTTGGGTCCTTTAATAACTATAGTAGACTTTTACAGACTTATGTTGATATTTTTTTCTTTTATAATATCAAAGAAACAACAGCTGTTGTTGAATTAAGTATGGTGTTCCTTCACCATCAGTAATAGCCTTCACCATTTTAGTCACATGTTTTATATATATATTTATAAAGGACACTTTGAATACTAATGTGTTTTTTTTTTTTTTTGGTTCAATGATCACTTTTTTTTAATTTTTTTTATTTATTATTATTATACTTTAGGTTTTAGGGTACATGTGTGCAATGTGCAGGTTAGTTACATATGTATACATGTGCCATGCTGGTGTGCTGCACCCACTAACTCGTCATCTAGCATTAGGTATATCTCCCAATGCTATCCCTCCCCCCTCCCCCCACCCCACAACAGTCCCCAGAGTGTGATGTTACCCTTCCTGTGTCCATGTGTTCTCATTGTTCAATTCCCACCTATGAGTGAGAATATGCGGTGTTTGGTTTTTTGTTCTTGCAATAGTTTACTGAGAACGATGATTTCCAATTTCATCCATGTCCCTACAAAGGACATGAACTCATCATTTTTCATGGCTGCATAGTATTCCATGGTGTATATGTGCCACATTTTCTTAATCCAGTCTATCATTGTTGGACATTTGGGTTGGTTCCAAGTCTTTGCTATTGTGAATAGTGCCGCAATAAACATACGTCTGCATGTGTCTTCATAGCAGCATGATTTATAGTCCTTTGGGTATATACCCAGTAATGGGATGGCTGGGTCAAATGGAATTTCTAGTTCTAGATCCCTGAGGAATCGCCACACTGACTTCCACAATGGTTGAACTAGTTTACAGTCCCACCAACAGTGTCAAAGTGTTCCTATTTCTCCACTTCCTCTCCAGAACCTGTTGTTTCCTGAGTTTTTAATGATTGCCATTCTAACTGCTGTGAGATGGTATCTCATTGTGGTTTTGATTTGCATTTCTCTGATGGCCAGTGATGGTGAGCATTTTTTCATGTGTTTTTTGGCTGCATATATATCTTCTTTTGAGAAGTGTCTGTTCATGTCCTTCGCCCACTTCTTGATGGGGTTGTTTGTTTTTTTCTTGTAAATTTGTTTGAGTTCATTGTAGATTCTGGATATTAGCCCTTTGTCAGATGAGTAGGTTGTGAAAATTTTCTCCCATTTTGTAGGTTGCCTGTTCACTCTGATGGTAGTTTCTTTTGCTGTGCAGAAGCTCTTTAGTTTAATTAGATTCCATTTGTCAATTTTGGCTTTTGTTACCATTGCTTTTGGTGTTTTAGACATGAAGTCCTTGCCCATGCCTATATCCTGAATGGTAATGCCTAGGTTTTCTTCTAGGGTTTTTATGGTTTTAGGTCTAACGTTTAAATCTTTAATCCATCTTGAATTGATTTTTGTATAAGGTGTAAGGAAGGGATCCAGTTTCAGCTTTCTACATATGGCTAGCCAGTTTTCCCAGCACCATTTATTAAATAGCGAATCCTTTCCCCATTGCTTGTTTTTCTCAGGTTTGTCAAAGATCAGATGGTTGTAGATATGCGGCATTATTTCTGAGGGCTCCGTTCTGTTCCATTGGTCTATATCTCTGTTTTGGTACCGGTACCATGCTGTTTTGGTTACTGTAGCCTTGTAGTATAGTTTGAAGTCAGGTAGTGTGATGCCTCCAGCTTTGTTCTTTTGGCTTAGGATTGACTTGGCGATGTGGGCTCTTTTTTGGTTCCATATGAACTTTAAAGTAGTTTTTTCCAATTCTGTGAAGAAAGTCATTGGTAGCTTGATGGGGATGGCATTGAATCTGTAAATTACCTTGGGAAGTATGGCCATTTTCACGATATTGATTCTTCCTACCCATGAGCATGGAATGTTCTTCCATTTGTTTGTATCCTCTTTTATTTCATTAAGCAGTGGTTTGTAGTTCTCCTTGAAGAGGTCCTTCACATCCCTTGTAAGTTGGATTCCTAGGTATTTTATTCTCTTTGAAGCAATTATGAATGGGAGTTCACTCATGATTTGGCTCTCTGTTTGTCTGTTATTGGTGTATAAGAATGCTTGTGATTTTTGTACATTGATTTTGTATCCTGAGACTTTGCTGCAGTTGCTTATCAGCTTAAGGAGATTTTGGGCTGAGACAGTGGAGTTTTCTAGATATACAATCCTGTCGTCTGCAAACAGGGACAATTTGACTTCCTCTTTTCCTAATTGAATAACCTTTATATCCTTCTCCTGCCTAATTGCCCTGGCCAGAACTTCCAACACTATGTTGAATAGGAGTGGTGAGAGAGGGCATCCCTGTCTTGTGCCAGTTTTTGAAGGGAATGCTTCCAGTTTTTGCCCATTCAGTATGATATTGGCTGTGGGTTTGTCATAGATAGCTCTTATTATTTTGAGATACGTTCCATCGATACCTAATTTATTGAGAGTTTTTAGCATGAAGGGTTGTTGAATTTTGTCAAAGGCCTTTTCTGCATCTATTGAGATAATCATGCGGTTTTTGTTTTTGGTTCTGTTTATATGCTGGATTACATTCATTGATTTGCGTATATTGAACCAGCCTTGCATCCCAGGGATGAAGCCCACTTGATCATGTTGGATAAGTTTTTGATGTGCTGCTGGATTCGGTTTGCCAGTATTTTATTGAGGATTTTTGCATCAATGTTCATCAAGGATATTGGTCTAAAATTCTCTTTTTTGGCTGTGTCTCTGCCTGGCTTTGGTATCAGGATGATGCTGGCCTCATAAAATGAGTTAGGGAGGATTCCCTCTTTTTCTGTTGATTGGAATAGTTTCAGAAGGAATGGTACCAGTTCCTCCTTGTACCTCTGGTAGAATTCGGCTGTGAATCCATCTGGTCCTGGACTCTTTTTGGTTGGTAAGCTATTGATTATTGCCACAATTTCAGAGCCTGTTATTGGTCTATTCAGAGATTCAACTTCTTCCTGGTTTAGTCTTGGGAGAGTGTATGTATCGAGGAATTTATCCATTTCTTCTAGATTTTCTAGTTTATTTGCGTAGAGGTGTTTATAGTATTCTCTGATGGTAGTTTGTATTTCTGTGGGATCGGTGGTGATATCCCCTTTATCATTTTTTATTGCATCTATTTGATTCTTCTCTCTTTTTTTCTTTATTAGTCTTGCTAGTGGTCTATCAATTTTGTTGATCCTTTCAAAAAACCAGCTCCTGGATTCATTAATTTTTTGAAGGGTTTTTTATGTCTCTATTTCCTTCACTTCTGCTCTGATTTTAGTTATTTCTTGCCTTCTGCTAGCTTTTGAATGTGTTTGCTCTTGCTTTTCTAGTTCTTTTAATTGTGATGTTAGGGTGTCAATTTTGGATCTTTCCTGCTTTGTCTTGTGGGCATTTAGTGTTATAAATTTCCCTCTACACACTGCTTTGAATGCATCCCAGAGATTCTGGTATGTTGTGTCTTGGTTCTCATTGGTTTCAAAGAACATCTTTATTTCTGCCTTCATTTTGTTATGTACCCAGTAGTCATTCAGGAGCAGGTTGCTCAGTTTCCATGTAGATGAGCAGTTTTCAGTGAGATTCTTAATCCTGAGTTCTAGCTTGATTACACTGTGATCTGAGAGATAGTTTGTTATAATTTCTGTTCTTTTACATTTACTGAGAAGAGCTTTACTTCCAAGAATGTGGTCAATTTTGGAATAGGTGTGGTGTGGTGCTGAAAAAAATGTATATTCTGTTGATTTGGGGTAGAGAGTTCTGTAGATGTCTGTTAGGTCTGCTTGGTGCAGAGCTGAGTTCAATTCCTGGGTGTCCTTGTTGGCTTTCTGTCTCGTTGATCTGTCTAATGTTGACAGTGGGGTGTTAACGTCTCCCATTATTAATGTGTGGGAGTCTAAGTCTCTTTGTAGGTCACTCAGGACTTGCTTTATGAATCTGGGTGCTCCTGTATTGGGTGCATATATATTTAGGATAGTTAGCTCTTCTTGTTGAATTAATCCCTTTACCATTATGCAATGGCCTACTTTGTCTCTTTTGATCTTTGTTGGTTTAAAGTCTGTTTTATCAGAGACTAGGATTGTAACCCCTGCCTTTTTTTGTTTTCTGTTTGCTTGGTAGATCTTCCTCCATCCTTTTATTTTGAGCCTATGTGTGTCTCTGCACGTGAGATGGGTTTCCTGAATACAGCACACTGATGGGTCTGACTCTTCATCCAATTTGCCAGTCTGTGTCTTTTAATTGGAGCATTTAGTCCATTTACATTTAAAGTTAATATTGTTATGTGTGAATTTGATCCTGTCATTATGATGTTAGCTGGTTATTTTGCTCGTTAGTTGATGCAGTCTCTTCCTAGTCTCAATGGTCTTTACATTTGGGCATGATTTTGTAGCAGCTGGTACCGGTTGTGCCTTTCCATGTTTAGCGCTTCCTTCATGAGCTCTTTTAGGGCAGGCCTGGTGGTGACAAAATCTCTCAGCATTTGCTTGTCTCTAAAGGATTTTATTTCTCCTTCACTTATGAAGCTTAGTTTGGCTGGATATGAAATTCTGGGTTGAAAATTCTTTCCTTTAAGAATGTTGAATATTGGCCCCCACTCTCTTCTGGCTTGTAGAGTTTCTGCTGAGTGATCCGCTGTTACTCTGATGGGCTTCCCTTTGACGGTAACCCGACCTTTCTGTCTGGCTGCCCTTAACATTTTTTCCTTCATTTCAACTTTGGTGAATCTGACAATTATGTGTCTTGGAGTTGCTCTTCTCGAGGAGTATCTTTGTGGCGTTCTCTGTATTTCCTGAATCTGAATGTTGGCCTGCCTTGCTAGATTGGGGAAGTTCTCCTGGATAATATCCTGCAGTGTTTTCCAACTTGGCTCCATTCTCCCTGTCACTTTCAGGTACCCCAATCAGACATAGATTTGGTCTTTTCACATAGTCCCATATTTCTTGGAGGCCTTGCTCGTTACTTTTTATTCTTTTTTCTCTGAACTTCCCTTCTCCCTTCATTTCATTCATTTCATCTTCCATCACTGATACCCTTTCTTCCATTTGATCGCATCGGCTCCTGAGGCTTCTGCATTCTTCACGTAGTTCTCGAGCCTTGGCTTTCATCTCCATCAGCTCTTTTAAGCACTTCTCTGTATTGGTTATTCTAGTTATACATTCCTCTAAATTTTTTTCAAAGTTTTCAACTTCTTTGCCTTTGATTTGAATATCCTCCCATAGCTTGGAGTAATTTGATCTTCTGAAGCCTTCTTCTCTCAGCTCGTCAAAGTCATTCTCCATCCAGCTTTGTTCCATTGCTGGTGAGGAACTGCGTTCCTTTGGAGGAGGAGAGGCACTCTGCTTTTTAGAGTTTCCAGTTTTTCTGCTCTGTTTTTTCCCCATCTTTGTGCTTTTATCTACTTTTGGTCTTTGATGATGGTGATGTACAGATGGGTCTTTGGTCTGGATGTCCTTTCTGTTTGTTAGTTTTCCTTCTAACAGACAGGACCCTCAGCTGCAGGTCCGTTGGAGTATCTGGCCGGCCATGTGAGGTGTCAGTCTTCCCCTGCTGGGGGTTGCCTCCCACTTAGGCTGCTCGGGGGTCAGGGGTCAGGGACCCACTTGAGGAGGCAGTCTGCCCATTCTCAGATCTCCAGCTGCGTGCTGGGAGAACCACTGCTCTATTCAAAGCTGTCAGACAGGGACATTTAAGTCTGCAGAGGTTACTGCTGTCTTTTTGTTTGTCTGTGCCCTGCCCCCAGAGGTGGAGCCTACAGAGGCAGGCAGGCTTCCTTGAGCTGTGATGGGCTCCACCCAGTTCGAGCTTCCCAGCTGATTTGTTTACCTAAGCAAGCCTGGGCAATGGTGGGCACCCCTCCCCCAGCCTCGCTGCTGCCTTGCAGTTTGATCTCAGACTGCTGTGATAGCAATCAGAGAGACTCCGTGGGCATAGAACCCTCTGAGCCAGGTGCGGGATATAATCTCCTGGTGCGCCGTTTTTTAAGCCCGCCGGAAAAGCGCAGTATTCAGGTGGGAGTGACCTGATTTTCCAGGTGCCGTCTGTCACCCCTTTCTTTGACTAGGAAAGGGAACTCCCTGACCCCTTGCGCTTCCTGAGTGAGGCAATGCCTCACCCTTCTTCGGCTCGCACACGGTGCATGCACCCACTGACCTGCGCCCACTGTCTGGCACTGCCTAGTGAGATGAACCCGGTACCTCAGATGGAAATGCAGAAATCACCAGTCTTCTGTGTCGCTCACACTGGGAGCTGTAGACCGGAGCTGTTCCTATTCGGCCATCTTGGCTCCTCCCCCCTAATGTGTTTTTTTATCCAAGGTGAAACATAGCCTAATGTGGCATGATTTACAACCAAAATTTTTGTTCTTTCCAGTCCATCATTCCGGACATTGATGAAAGCATTAAACTCTAAGTTTAAGATTAATCCTATAGGACACGAGTTACATTCCCTGCCTCCCATCTGAGCCCTGTTTATTGCTTTCTGATTATAATTTGCTGACATAATAGCTACGTAATGTAAACTGTATTTTCTGAGTACATTGATAAGAATATTAAGCTTAAATATACTATGGACTCGGGACTCAAAAACCTTGCTAATGTTATATTAATGTTAGTACATCACAGTGGTATTTATGAATACCCCAAATCCCTTGGAATTTTACTTGGCAGTAACTCAAGGTAAAATATTAAGGAAGTTACCAACCATCTGTCAGTACATCTGGATGAGAGTAAAAAGTTCATAACAATGAGAAAACAAATTCAAAGCAATGGGTGATCACTGGTGACATTTCAAGAAAGGCTTTGGCTATAGGATACCATTAAAAAAAAATCTAAACTCTTGCTTCATGATACTCACAAATATCTATTTTCCTCTATTGCTGGTTAAATATTTCAGTAAATAATCCAAGAATATTATTACTACAGTGGTGAAATGTTTTTCTATGCTTAGCTTTCAAGAGCAGAAGGGCAATTTTAATATTCAATAGGCATTCTTGCTATCTCACAAGTATTGATAAGTAAATAATTTCCTCACAGGTATAAATAGAGTAATATCTTAAAACCTTGTATAAAATTACTTACCTGGTTATCCATTAAAAAAATTGATACAGACTAAAATGATTAACAAAAAGACAGTTACAAAGTAAGCAGTAAATTTTCCCAAATACCAGTAGAACTTCCATACCTCTATACCATTCAAACAGCTTAAATAATTTGCAACCCTTTATTCTACATATGTTAGACATGTCTTTAGTCCTATTTGTATCAGAATGAATTGCAGGAAACAGAAAATACTAGCAGAAAAAGATGTAATGAAAATAAGCTGGTTCTTACAAATCATCAGATTGACCAAAGGAACTGAAGTTATCACTGAATATGAATTTCAAGATCTCACTACTACAACAACAAGTTAAATATCAGGAATCTGAGTCTACTGTGTCCACTTTACCACAAATGGTTCTCACTTTCACAGAGATTGTATTAAACTTATTTTGGAATTTTTTTATTGGTTTGCTACATATTTTATATAGAATATGTTTATGAGACAAGTGTATATTAGTTTCTATAAGAGAGTTTCTTGAAGGTAGCATCTTTTTAATAGCAGGATAATTGAAATGTAAGGAACAAATAAACTCACTAAAAAAAGCTAGAAGTGAAGACAATGGTTAGGACTTAGAGTTGAACTGTGATTTTAGCATATGCCATTTTCTATCCTCTTGACTACCTTTGTGAGCCATGGAACAAAGTGTGGCTCAGAAAATAAGCGAGTCATTGCAGTTACCAGAGATGAAAAATTCATGGAACAAAGAGTGTAGGAGAAAGTATACAGTAAGTTGATGATTTATTACTTATTCCACATGCATCATATCTTCCTGAATTTTTGCATATCTTATAATTTTAATTGTCTATTTGACATTCTGAGTGATGCATTTGAGAGAGCAGAGATTTTGGTTTTTTTTTTTAACTTTAAAAATTGAGTTTTGTAATAGCAGGATTTAAAAGTACTAAAATTCATCTTGATTTTTCTCTGACTCAGTTTAACGCTTTTATTTTCTTTTTATTTCATTGTCTTTCTCTCATGAGTATTAGGAAATTGTAGTCTAGGGCTTAATCTTTATTTTAATGTCTCACCTTTCAGAACTCTCATCTAGAAGTCTTGAAGTCCTCAGCAAGATCTTGTCAATCTGGTTTGGGAGAAACACCAACATATACCAGCACAACAAAATCCCAGTACTTTTGATCATCCCAATGGCTGCATCAAGTATTCCCTGTGAGACCTGTAAGGCCTTGTCCTTGACATGCACAGCTGAGTCGTTACCAAAGACCCAAGGAGAATCCCGAAGCACTCTTCTGGAGATACCTCCTAATAATGCCCCCTTTCTCTTATATGCAACACCACACATATTCTAACTACTTCAGCAAGATTGCATGTTATCTCTGCCTCTTCAGCTCAGCAAGACTGCAGCTGGCTGCATGAGTTCCATCTTCCTAAGCCACAGTCTGGAAAAATGTTCCTAAGAAGGTTGCCAGGGTGAGAGTGCTGCTCACTTCATTCGCTTCTTTGAGTTCCAGGATCACAGTCCTGTTTTGTTGTCTAATAGCTTTTTAAAAAGAGGGCTTATGTTCATACATTTGGTTCAGTTTTAAAATTCTTTACAATGGGAAAGTAAGTTTCAAGAGAGTTTATTTGCAAGTGAATTTAGTAAGGGTAGCCACATGGACAAAAACTGTGCAATGTTAGAGAATTTCCTAAAGAAAATTGTTTTAAATACACTTTTGTTTGGAAAACCAAAAAAGCCCAAACTTATTTTAATGTTGTATTTTTTATTCTTTACCTTTTTGACAAGAAAAAGATTTGAATAATTTCATGACTTATACTACATTCCCATTCTTCATTACATTCATATGTAGTTTATTATTATATTGGAACACATTGTTAGAAAATTCAAATACTCAACCCTATTGTGAATAAGTTAGACTAAAATCACATTTTCTCTGATAAAAATGAAATTAAAGATACAATACTTATCTTTCTGTAACCACCACTTAATATTATTTTTGTACTTTTGAGATATTAGTAAGATTATATCATACACTGAAATAAAATATTTTATTTAAATGACAATAGAAATATATTAAAAACTTTATAAGTGGTTACAAATTCCCTTTGTTTCATGTCTTTTCATCTGTTCATATAAAATTTCTAGCAAAATACCTGCAGCCCACCTACACCAGTAAGAGTTTCTCCAGATCGCTAAAGATGTCTCAGTAGTCCTCAGAAACAAATCCATTTCCACAGTATGCCTACTATACCACTATATGTCACCAGTATGCTATGTGGATCTACCTGGCTTAGATGTCCCAGACTATCATAATCCCCACTGCTTTCCCATGTTAGGTGCTAAAGCTGCTCTACTTGGTGCAAATTCAAATAACCTAAGTTCTACTCAGAATTACTCCTCTCTCAGACAACTAAAATATTTCTCATGGGTCAAGCTTAACACTACTAGACCCCTTTCCACTAAAATGGGTTCTAACCAAAAACATTCTTTAACATCTTTTCTAACAAAACACACACATATACACATCCCTTAGTTCTTCTTTTCTGTTTTCCGGGCATGTCAGTGGAGAATTATATTAAAACGTCACTGCTATACACAAGTTAAGTAAATTTCTAGGATGAATCTTGACCCCTATACAAATAGTCTTCTAAGGCTGATGAATCCACCTTGTTGAATCACTTTGGTTTTGTTAAATTCTGCAGAAGAGTGACTGAAAAACTACGGCTCAAACTGACACTGTGCTGCACTAATAATAGTTATTTTTAATAGCATTTACAAAATGAATCTGATGTATTTACATTTATCGAGGCTAATATATGAAATTGACAGAGCAATATATCATGATATTTAAGAGTACAGTATTTGACTTGAGATAAATTAAACTTTGATTCCTGGTTTATTCATCTACTACTGTGTGATAATTTTGCAAATTATTTTCTTTTCTAAATACTGATTCTTTCACCTGTAAAATAATACCTTATAGAGTTGATATCAGCAATATATGAACAATGTCTTAAAGCACCTCAAGCATACCTAGAATAACGTAGTGACTCAGTGGATAATAGCTATTGGAGGTCGTGGTAAAGGTAATAGTAGTACAATTAATAATAGTTGGAGATAGTACTGGTGACGGTAGTACAGTAATAATAAAAGCAGTAATCGATGTATTTTCTAGACATCACAAGTACAGAGAATGGTTTTCAATTCAGTACCAAAAGCTAAGAAATTAGATGTGTCCTTTTATAATATGATATATGCATTCTGTAAACTCTGACATGAACTATAAAGAGATTATGAGAAAATAAAATTGGGGCAATTAATTCAAAACAAATGCAGCTTTGTAACTAAATCCCTATCAAAAACATAGCTTGAAAGTTTTAAGTTGCTAATAAGTCATTAAGAATATACAAAAACAGAGAATTTTATTTTAAAATAATAGAAAGATGAAGATAGAGTAATAGAGTGTAAGGAAGAATTGTGGTTACTAAGTAATGGAAACAAAAGCAAGACTCGCAAGTCTAGGTAGCCAACAGGAAGAACATGGAGAGTATGGTGTTATGCACAGCACTCTAGCTCTTTGTCTCCTGCTGCCTCCTATTTTGCTAATATGTTTTGCATTTAGCTTCTACTACTTAGTGGCACACCAGAGTGACATGTTAGAAAAAGTCATGTATAAACCAGTAAAACACCAGTAAGATGTATTTCTCTATTTACCAATCACAAATGAACTAAATATGCATTGTAACACAATAGATTATATTAAGTGCTTTAAAATTGGTTATGGTAAAAAAAAAAAAAACTGTTGGCTTACAGCAGTACAGAACAAATAGTGAAGTGAGTTGCTGCTGAAAAGCTACTAATAAATTTTTGTATTTTTTTTCTGCTATATGTAGAAAAGGGTTTGCTAAGCCTAAAACTTAGCAGTTTTTAATATAAGGACTATGAAAAATATTGACTGGTCTCTGGTATAAAATTTGCATAAGATTAAAAAATTAATGAGTTAACATATAAAATTAATTTTGACTTGAATATATACCACAATAATTTGGATTTATTGGATAAACAATTCAGTAGTAAGATATAGGGTTGAACATTTTTCTTGAACTTCGATTTTGTGTGTGTGTGTGTGTGTGTGTGTGTGTGTGTGTTTCTTACACTGAGGACATTACCAGCATTGGATTTTTACACATAATATAATACTATGAAATTTCCTTAATAATAGAGTATCAAATATATTTCATAAGTTTTCTTTCATATAATTTCATATAGAGAAACCAATTTATCAGAGAATTATGAAGTTATTCATTAGGTAATTTAACTATTATTTAGCAGAAACTCTGAAAACACTTCTCCAGAGACAGCATTCTGAGAAATAGGATATAAAAATTAATATTTTATCTCATAATTATATTTAATCATTAATAACATAATATAAAATAGAGAAGTAGTAATGATCACACTCTGTAATTGTTATTATTTTATAACTTAGAATAACAGGAATGTAGAAATGGATATCATATTTATTTATGTCCTTTCTTACTGAATAAAGTACTTGAGATGGCATAAATTACAAAATGTGAGTATTCAGTGATCAGAAAATAAGGTGACAAATGAAGGGAAAGCCTATAGTTGCTACAAAAGTAAACTGCTTTGTTCTGAGTTCTGTTACATTCAATACAGAATAAAAAAGAGAGATTGAAACATAATGGCTTACATATCTCTAATTAGCTCATAAAATCATAAAATGGCAACATACCTTTATAAAACATTAATGTTTATTAATGTTTTCCTATCATACTATTTGCAACTTTTGGTCACAAGCATCAAATAATTGCTTGTTTTGTTAGTTAAGATAAAATAGGTGTGTATTGTAAATAACAAGGCCAGTTTGAAGAGTCAAAGGACAGGAAAAGATTTGGGCTTTTGAAATAGAGGCATAGAATGGCAAGTTCTAGGAAACACAGAAAATTTTCTCTTGACCTTTCTTCTCTGGTCCACTGTTTATCTACATTACTATCTTTCCTCCAGAAAAAGGAGTGATGAGGGGAATGTTTAGAGGTAATAATGTAATCCAGTATCAGTAAGACAATGTAAACTACTATAACAAACATTCCTTGAAATATATAATGGCTCGAACATACTATAAACTTTTTTCTTATTCTTGTAAAGTCAAAAATGAGATGTTATTCAAGAACCCAACATCTCTTTATCTTGCCACTCTGTTGTATTCCAAATTAGTTTTTCATTAACATGATACTCTCCTACAACTAGATGGTAGAAGGCAAGAGAACAGAAGCATGGGAAGCATGCATAAGTAAATCCTGCAAGTGATGCAAACAACTTCCACTCCTGGTCCATTGCTAGGACTCATCACATGGCCACATTTAAATGCAAGGGATTGGGGGTTTTATTCAGACATATGGCCCAGAACAAAGTGGAACACGTTTCATGAATATCTAAGAAGACTCTATCAGAAAACCTAATACAGAAGGGAGTCAAGAAACTCCACCTAAAATTTAAAAAGTAATAATTGAGGTTTCATTGTGTTACTTGAAAACATTGTAAAAACCAAGATAAATTAAAATTGAAAAAGGGGAAGAGTAATGTAGTATAGCATAATTGAGCAAAACTCCTATTTTTTTGTATGTGTCTATAACAAATGTCAATCTGAATTACCCTCCCTCCTCTAAAAAAGTTGTTCTTCATGTAAAGGGGAGAAATAAAAACAGAAAAATGTCAAGGAGTTTCTCTTTGGGAGTTGGGACCTGATAATGTGGGCATGTACTGGGAAGGTGGGGTTTGGAATGTTTTGTTTGTTTGCTTGTTTTTAAATAAATCTTTCTATATTATTTATTTTATACTATGTGTATGATAAAAATGAAAATAAAATATTAAAATATGCGTTAGTTTTCTGTTGCTGCTGTAAGAATTTCCAAAACTCAATTACTTGAAACAACAAAAATTTATTATTTTACATTTCTGTAGTATATAAGTGCAACGCAGGTCTCCACAGAGGTTGCCATTTCCATGTTGGCTGACAAATGAAGGCTGTTCCCATCTTCTGGGCACAACCCTTACCCCCTGGCTCATGTTTCCCTTCCTCCTTCTTAAAAGCTAGCAAGGGCAGGTTGAGTCCTTTCCATATTTGAATCTTTTTCTCTTTTCTTCTCTCTGATCCACGCTTCTGCTTTCCTCATCACTTTCAGGGAGTCACATGATTGGGTTGTACCCACCTGGATAGTCCAAATATCTCAAAATCCATATCTTATTATATCTGCAAAGTCCCTTTTGCCATAGAGTAACTTATTCACAGTTTCGGGGGATTCGAGCGTGTTATCTTTGGGAGAGTATTATGCAGCCCATTACAGAGAAATACATCTTTCTATTCTTTGGAAGTTCACTCATTAAAGACATTTATTTTTAAAAGATAAACTGTAATCAAAGTAAATGAGAAGTTTTATTCTAATTTAAAAGAAAATATAACAATAAAATATAAAATATGTGAAATTAAACAAATTAAGTGCTTAAGAGAAATTAGGAAATTAAGAATAAGAGAATTAAAACTCACAACAGAATATAAAAATTTTCAAAAATCATAAAATTAATAAGTAACAAAAAACTAATTGAAATTTTAATGCTAAATAAGATAAGAATATTAAACAATACAAATCATAAATTGAATAGAATATTTAAACCAATGAAAATCTACATAAAGGTAAATATTTTTTTCCAACTTTTCTTTTATTTCTCACTCCCCTCCCACCCCTTCCTCCTGATAGCCCAAAATTCATTGTGCAAAGTCTTATGACTTTGTATCCTGATAGCTTAGCTCCCACTAATGAGTGAGAACACACAATGTGTGGTTTTCCATTCCTGAATTACTTTCCTTAAAATAATAGTCTCCAATCCCATCCAGGTTGCTGTGAATGCCATTATTTTCTTCCTTTTTATGGCTGAGTAGTATTCCATCATATATATCTCACAGAGAAAGTTAAACATTGTTTTCCTACTAAAAATCACACAAAAAAGAAATTAAAACAAGTTTTATAAAATAAGCATGGAATATTAATTCTGAAAGATCAGAAAAATGTAAATTACTATATTCACAAACACTAAAATGTCTCAATGACCAATTTGTAACAAATAACAATACAAGCTTTACCTTCTTATACTCATCAAAGCTGCTGCTCTGAAAAGAGAAACAAATGTCTTTTTTGAGGCATTTTTTTCTGCCGGTTAAAAAAGGAGACGAATCAAAGAAGTCTGACAAGCTTGTTCATAGTCCTGCAAAATGGAAAGCTATTTTAAAGCCTGAAGAGTCAGTGTAGCCAGATAATCAGGAACATATTAGCTCCATTGCTGAAAATTTGCCAGAGCAATTAATGAGCTCTAGAAAATGGATGAATCATTTTAGCAATAAAGGGTCTCCTTGTTATTTTATCTTGAACAGATTAATAAACAATGGAGATTGCAATGTGATGATAAAATTGTATTATTGATTTAAATGATTCTGCTTAACTTCTTCATCAATATAACATTTAGTTTATCTAAAAGTCATCAGGATGTTTAAATATCTTTTTAAAAGGGGAAGAACATTTCAAAATGTATTTTTCCCTATATTATTTAATTTTACTGTTAATATTACAGTTATATTAATAAAGGTTTTAGAGGAGTTTTGACTATTAGGACAGATGTATAGCAACACTTACATTTTATCATATGAGTATTTAATATCTAAGGGAGTTTTTGTGAGTTTTAATCAATAGTTTTTTAAGATTACGAGCATCAAGAAAGATTATGAATATAATAACCCATTTTCCTTTGTAACTTTAAATGCCTGCCATAAATCTAGTGAATTTTCCTATAATCTTGTATGTTTTCAAAATTAATAGTACTCAGTTCCTTTTGTTCTTTGACTGATATTCAATTAACTTATGTTTGAAAGATTAAATTCCACTGAACAATTAATACCATTTGCAAACTTAGTTAATTAAATTTCCTTAAAACATTTTAAACTGCTAAGTTAAATTCTAAAATAGCTGAGTCTCTAAGGCATTTCAAAGATCTTAAAATATAGACCAACTGTACTCAGATTTAAAAGAAAAATAACATTTGCTTATATAATTGAGTACCCTACTTACATGTAATCCCAAACAAAACTTTTGAATGATTTTAGCTTTATCATTATTATGCTTATACTATTATATATTAGCAAATCATTGTATCAGTTATGGTCTGGTTGTGAAAAAAAAAATCTGGTATATTTAAAATACAGAGATTTTAATTAAAGGACTACTTACAGAGATAAGAACAGGGTGAAATGGAGAGAAAATGAAAACTGCAGTACCCAGAGATTTAGACAGCTGTAAGCCCACACTACCCTTAGGGCTGAAGAAGCAAGGGAAGGAAACAGTAATAATAAGTAGTCCTGTGACAGCTGGGAGGTATTAAGAATGGGCTTCACCGTGAGAGCTACAGTTGAGAGTAAGCAAAGTTTGAGATCTAGACACCAGTGCTCTATATTAGATTGATCCTCATGACTACTGGTATATACAGAGTAACAGACTTCTAGAAAGCTTTAGTGAGGTAGCTGGAAATGATATTTTTATTAAGTCAAGTGTTTTCATTAACATTTCCTTCACATTCTGGAGATATATTTTTTGCATATATGTCCACAAAAATGTTTATAGATAATATTATTTCAACTTTTAAAATATTAAATTTGATATATAATTGGATGAGTACCTATTTAGATTTGAACTCTTCTCTTAGGTCTTCAATTATGTCCCTCCATCTTTTTGTTTGAGATAGGGTCTTGCTCTGTTGTCAGGCTGGAGTACAGTGGTGTTATCATTGCTCATGCTTGACCTCTCTTGTCTCAAGCAATCCTCCCATCTTAGCCTCTAGAGTAGCTGGAACTACAGCTGCATGCCACCACATCTGGCTAATTTTTTTGTATTTTGTAGAGAAGAGGTTTCACCTTGTTGCCCAGGCTGGTTTTGAACTACTGGGTTCAGGTGATCCACCCACCTAGGCCTCCCAAAGTGCTAAGGCTACAGACATGAGCAATCATGCCCAGCCTCCCCCTAGTCTTTTGTAACCCATGCATTGCATTAATCACAATTCTATTTTCATTCTCAGAGACCACATAACTCTTCTGGGACTCTTTATATATATTGAGCCTTCACCATAGAATTTGAACTCTTTTATATTTTTCTTTGTAAATTTTTATAGTTTTGCTCTCAGGGTTTGGAGAAATTAACTTTGGGATTAAGCATTGGCCACTGACCCCCTGACTTTGAGCTAAAAGCATCTCAGTGATTCTTTAGCTGAGATTCTTTAAGAGCAGGTGGATCTAATTGTTAAACCATTCATCACCCTGCACTGGGTTGAATGGTGACTTCCAGAAGATATGCTCACTTACTCAATACAGAACCTGTGGATGTGACTGTGTTTGGAAAAAAAATTTGCAGATGTAATTAGTTAAGAATTTCTAGACGAGATTATCCTGCATTATCTGAGTGGTCCCTAAATCCAAAGACAAGCGTACTTTTAAGAGACCCAACAATGATTTCATTGAACCAGAATTTAAGATTCCCACTCAGCCGCTTTGGGCTACTTGTGCCTTGAATTAAAGACAGAAGAGGAAGTGACTCAACGAGAAGGCCATAGGAAAACCAGAGCAAAAATCGGAGTAATACACCCACAAGGAATAGTGACAGCCATTAGAAGCTGGGAGATGCAAGAAAGGATTCCAGAAAAAGTGTGGCCATGCATAAACCTTGATTTCAGACTTCTGGCTGCCAGAATTGTGGAGAATAAATTTCTGCTGTATTAAGCCACACAGTTGTGGTAATTTGTTGTGGCCACCCTAGGGAATGGGTACATATTTTCTTTAAATTTTGCATTCAGAAACCAATCCGGTCTCCCTAAATTATAGTCATCATTATACTCAGCAAGCTCAAATCTTTTAGATTCAATTTTGCTTACTAAACTAAAGACAAATTCTTCATCTGGTTGTATGAGCATTCTTAATAGATCCAAACCTTTTTTTTATTCAACACACAGATCATTCACTGTTCCTTGAAAATACCCCATGGTTTCCTGAGAATGTGAGGTTTTTTCTATGGAAAATGCTCATTTGTTTAATTCCATCTCTGAATATTGATATCTCACCTGTTTTTTTGTAATCCTAAGAGCCATCTGTCATGGCTTAAGTCAGAAGCAGAATCTGAAATAAGGATATATGTGCTTGTGATTTATTAAGAAAATGCTCCCAAGAGAAAAAAGTAAAGAAATGAAAGAAGCAAGTCAGGGAAGGAGAAGACTTCAAAGAGTGTGACTTTATACCAAATTCCTACAGAGGAAAAGCTTCAGATAGGGGAACACTAGTGTGTAAGTTACTTTCAGCATTGTCCTGCGGGGGCAGGAGAGCGGGGCTCACCTATTCTAACATGTGTCAATTACTTCTGGTTTTCAATAGCAGCAGGCAAAGTGGGGTCACTGGCCCTTCCAAAGGCGGAGGGAGTCCTGTGAAGAATTGCAGGTGCCGGCCAGTGGAAGCAACTGTTCATCAAAGCAGAACACCCGTGTCATCCTCTACACAGTATTGCATGCTTGGAGGCTTTTCTGATCTCAGCTCTCTTCTAAACCTGCTCTGAACTTCACCCTACCAACTGATAAAAGTTTGCATATGACTCTGAGGATTGTAAAAGGCTTCTAGACTTAGCAACAGAGAAATTTGGGCTCTAATTCCAGGTAAATTTTCCAAGTTCATTCACAGAAGATTTTATTTTCTCTTCATTATGCTTCATATAAATCTTTCCAGTTGTACATCTTTTCCTCTACTGAAGGATATTTATATATGTGTCTTACCTCCTTCATGTTCATGCTAAATTAAGACTCTGATATGAAGGAGAGTATTTAAATACCTTGTTCATGCTAAATTAAGACTCTGATATGAAGGAGAGTATTTAAATACCTTATCTTTACATACTTTCAAGAAACTAAGAGTTCCTTGTATAATAGAATCTCAAGCATATTAATGATGTTTTAATTAATTAAATCAAAATTTTGTACTTTCTAGCATATAGCCTCATATAATTTTCAGTTTTGCTATTTTTAGCAAAATTGTTGATTTTATTCATAAAATAGTTATTTTTCTTGGCAATTGTACCAATTTTATTCCACTTGTTATAAGATAATTAACAGAATTTTTGATAACTAGTACATGTCAGATTTTTCTGGGCTCACATTATAAGAGGTTATATTATAAAATATTGATAGAAAGAAGTATATGATCCAGCAATGATTGACTCATGAAAAACGATATTGTCGGGCAAAAAATGAGACTCTTGGTATAGCATAGTTTATTGGAATTGTATTCAACACTCTACCTATTGTCATTCTTAGATTTACTTAATAAATGTTAACTGGCTTTTTGTTCACTTGCCAAATTTTAAAAATGATAATCACTATAATTGACCTATCATACATTGTTGGTACAATATATAATATCTATTAACATCTCTACATTATGGGGGAAAAATAATAAAATGGATTTATGTACACATCATCCTCAAACTTATTAACTGTATGTCCTTGGACATAACATCCCTTTGCTTTAGTTTCCTACTTGTAAAATAGATTGCAAAATGTCTTTCCCATAAGACTGTGTTATAATTAAGTGTATATTTTTAGATAAAGCACTTAGGAAAGACTCTGACATGTAATTCCTAGCAAAGATAGGCCATTTTTACTTCTTATGTTAAGATAATAATAGAGAGAAAGGTCATTTTCATTGTCCAGATAGAGAAGACACTGCTTAATGAATATACTACTTTGTGTCTGTATTGACTTTACACATACAAAATTGGGTGAAAGAACTTTTTTCTCTATTGCTGGGTCATATTTTTTTTTAATTAAACTTCCTTTTTAAGATAATTGTAGAATCACAACTAGGATACTGACATTGATACAGCCAAGATAGAGGGAGACAATTTCCATCACCATGAGGATCCCTCGTGTTGCCCTTTGATAGTCTCCCAACTTCCCTCCCACTCCACCTTCCTTCCTTAATACCTGGAAACCATTAATCTGTTCTACATTTATATAATTTTGTCATCAAAATCTATGTAAATAAATCACAGCATGTAATATTTGAGATTCCCTTTTCTTTTTAATGGAGCATCATTCTCTGGAGATTCATTCAGGTGTTTGCATATATCAATCAATAATGTGCTCCTATTCACTGCTAAGCAAGACCTCATGGTACAGATGTACCACAATTTGTTTAACTATTCACTCAAGACAGCTGGGTTGTTTTCACTTTTGATTTACCACTAAAACATTTGTATATGGATTTAAGTGTAAGTATATTTTCATTTATCTGCTTTGACTGACCAAGAACGTAGTTGCTGGGTAGTTGTATGATTTTTGTTTTCTTTTCTTATCTGCCAATTTGTTTTCTAGAGTGGCTGTACCATTTTACGTTCTTATCAGCAATGAGTAATCCAGTTTATCTGCATAATCACCAGCATTTGGTGTTGATCCCACTTTTTTACTTTAGTCCTTCTGATAGCTGTGAAGTAATTACATTTTGAGGTTAATTTACAATTCTCTAATGGCTAATGACATTGAACATCTCTTCATATGTTTATTTGCGATGTGATATTATCTTCATTGAAATGTCTCAATCTCATTTGATCATTTTCTAATTCAATTTTTATTTGCATTTTGAGAATTATTATGTATTCTAAATACTAATCATTTGTTAGATATGTAGTTTGCATACATTTTCTCCAAGTCTGTAGATGACTTTTTATCCTCTTAACAACTTATTTTAAAGAGAAAAAGTTTTAAATTTGATGAAGTCCAATTTATCCATTTTTCCTTTTATATTTTGAGCTTTTGCTGTCAAGTTTAAGAACTCCATATCATAATTGTTCTCCCCTATTTTTTCCTACAAGTTTGATAAGTTTTACACTTAAGTCTATGACTCATTTTAAATTAATTTTCGTATAATAAAAGTGTGAGACTTAGGTCAAGGTTCATATTTTTTCTTAAGGATGTCTACTTTCTCCAACATCATTTGTTGAAAAGGCTACCTTTATTCAATTTAAATCCTGTGCACCTATATCAAAAAATAATTGGGCAAATTTTGTCTCTTTCTGGATTCCCTCTTGATTCCTGTGGATCTCTGTATCTCTGCCAATACTTCAGTCTTGATAATGGTAGCTATGTAATAAATCATGAGATTGGATAGAGAGATTTCTCCCACTTTATTTTTCCTTTTCAAAATTGTCTTAGCTTTTCTAGTTCCTTTGACTTTCTTCATACATTTTAGAATATTATTACTATCTACAAAACTTGTTACTGGGACATAGATAAAATTTAGTTAAACTAGTACATCAATTTGGGGAATACTGACATCTACAATATGTTGACTCTTCTAATACATAAGCATGGTATGTGTCTCCATTTACTTATGAATTCATTTATTTCTTTCATCAGCATTTGTAGTTTTCAGAATACAAGTCCTGAACATAGTTTTGGATTTGAATCTGAATATTTTATTTATTTTGAACAAATATAAGCGGTATCATATTTTTAATTTTGCTTTATTGCTAGTACAGAAATACTATTTTTTGTATGTTTACCTTATACCATCTGACATTCCTGAACTCACTTATTAGGTGTAAGAGTTTTAGGATATGTTTTATAGATGCCTTGGGATTTTCTAGGTAAACAATCATATTTGTAAAGAAGGATAGTTGCATTTCTTACTTTACAATCTGTATGCTATTTATTCCCTTTATTAACTACTGCATGGGCTAGAGCTTCCAGCATTATGTTGATTAAGAGTGGTGAGAACAGATGTACTTGACTTTTTTCTGAACGTAGAATAAAATAATTTATGTTTCACCGTTAATATTATGTTAGCTGTAAGATTCTGCAAATTTTTTTTCTGTTAATCTAGTGAGGAATTCCCTCTCTATTCCTATTTTCCTGAGATACTTTATCATGAATAAATACTGGATTTTGTTAAAATGCGTTTTCAGCATTGATTGCTATGATCATGTGTGGTGTTTCTTGTTTTTCTTTTTTTCTGTTAATGTAGTAGGTTACATTGATTGATTTTCAACTATTGAACAATCTTACATTCCTGGAATAAAACTCACTTGTTCATAGTTTGTAAATCTTCATAAACATTGCTGAATGTTATTTGCTAATATTTTGTTAATAATTTTTTGCCCCTATATTCAAGAGGAATGTTGATCTGCAGTTTCCTTTTTTCATATTTTCATGGTCTAGTTTACATATCAGAGTAGTACTCGTTTTATGAAATGAAATGGAAAATATTACTTATACTTTGGAAGATAATTTGAAGGTTGATATTAGTTATCCTTTAAACATTTGGAAGAATTCTCCAGTGAAACCACTTGGAGACGCCACATTTCTGTTTTTGGAGTATTTAAATACAAATTCAATTTTCTTAATAGTTAAAGGGCATTTAAAACTATTTTACCTTGGGTGAGTTGTCCATTTCATGTAAGTGGTTAAATTTATGTTGTTCGTAAGATTTCTTTTCTTTTTTTTTTTCTTTGAACAGAGTCTTGCTCTGTCGCCAGGCTGGAGCGTAGTGGCGCGATCTCGGCTCACTGCAACCTCTGCCTCCTGGGTTCAAGCAATTCTCCTGCCTCAGCCTTCCTAGTAGCTGGGATTACAGGCGCGTGGCACCATGCGCGGCTAATTTTTGTATTTTTTAGTAGAGACATAGAGTTTCGCCATGTTGTCCAGGATGGTCTGGATCTCTTAACCTCGTGATCCGCCCACCTCCGCCTCCCAAAGTTCTGGGATTACAGGCGTGAGCCACTTCGCCCGACCTGTAAGAGTTATTTAATATCCTTTTGATATCTGTAAGATCTATATTACTAGATGTTTGTGTCTTCTCCTCTTTTTACACTGTCACTCTTGCAAAGTTTGGTCAATTTTATTGATGTTTTCCAAAAAAATTTATTGTTTCTTTCGTTTTTTCTTTCCTTTGTTTTTCTCTTCTTTCATTGACGTATACTCTTATTTTTATTATTTCCTTTCTTCTGCTTGCTTTTTGGGCCTCTTTTTCCACATTATTGAGGTGGGGACTTAGTCAAAATAGTAAAAAATGACTATTTGAGTCATTTTCTCATTTTCATAGCACCAAATGTAAGCATTTAGGGCTATAAATTTACCTTTCAGCACTGTTAACTGTGTCCCACACATTTAGATATGGATTATATTCATTTTCATTCAGTGGAAGGCACTTTTAAATTTTCCTTGATAGCTCCTCAGTGACCAGTGGATTTATTTAGATGTGTTGTATACAAGTCTTAAGAGATTATCCTGTTCTATTATTGATTTCTAGTTCAAGCCACACATTGTATGATATCAATTGTTTTAAAATTGTTAAGACTTGTTATATGGCCCAGGATGTGGCCTATCTTGGTATATGTTCTGTGCACTTGAAAAAGAGTGCTAATCCTGCTGTTTTGAGGTGAATTTTTCTGTAAATATCAATTAAATAATGTTGCTGTGATCGTCTGTATACTTGCTGAATCTATAGCTTTTTTATCAATTGTTGAGTGACGAGCATTGATATCTCCCAGTAAATTGTGAATTTGTCTATTTCTTCTTTTAAATCTGTAAGTTTTTCTTCACATATTTTGTAGTTCCGCTGTTTGGTGTCATGTTTCTTGGAAGACTGACTCTTTTAACATTATATAATATACCCTACTCTGATAATATTCTTTTCTCTGAAGTCCACTTTATCTGATATTAATGAATACAGGGCACCTGCTTTTTCTGATTTTTTGCATGGTATAGTTTTTTCCACACTTTTCCTTTCAACTTGTCTCTATTGTTATGTTTGAAATAATGTTCTTGTTGAAAGGATATAGTTGGGTAATATTTTTAATCCACTTTGCCAATTTTTGTCTTTTAATTGGTATTCAGACCATTTATATTTTACTTAAGTATTTTTTTATTTTTATTTATTTTTATTTTTTTTCTTTATTATTATTATTATCATTATCATTATTATTATACTTTAGGTTTTATGGTACATGTGCGCAATGTGCAGGTAAGTTACATATGTATACATGTGCCATGCTGGTGCGCTGCACCCACTAACTTGTCATCTAGCATTAGGTATATCTTCCAATGCTATCCCTCCCACCTCCCCCCACCCCACAACAGTCCCCGAAGTGTGATGATCTCCTTCCTGTGTCCATGTGTTCTCATTGTTCAATTCCCACCTATGAGTGAGAATATGCGGTGTTTGGTTTTTTGTTCTTAAGTATTTTTATATCATGGTTAAGTCTGCCATTTGTACCTTCTGTTTTTTTCTTTCTGTTTTTCATTTACTTTTTCACCATCTTTCTAAGTGTTACTTACATTTTTCTTTCTACATTTGCTTTTTGATTAATCTATAGTGCTT
Organism: Pongo pygmaeus; assembly: GCF_028885625.2. Lineage (NCBI taxonomy): Eukaryota > Metazoa > Chordata > Mammalia > Primates > Hominidae > Pongo > Pongo pygmaeus. Next base: position 93,333,975 of record NC_072384.2, read on the forward strand.
TTGGGTGTATCCCTTTGTATAGTATTTTTAGTGGCATCTTAGGTATTATATTATATATACATTAAGTATAACAATGCACTGTTGTCACTATTTTACCATTTTGAGTGAAGTATAGAAAGAAATCTTACCTCTCTTTATATATCTTTACTCTCCTCCTTTATTTTATGCTTATTTTAATTGCTTCCTCGATATATACATTTAGAACTACCATATTCAGACATTTTTATATTGCTAAATTTGGGGAGCTTTCAATGATTATTTATTTGATTATTGCTACATCCTTGCCTGCTTTTTTCTCTTCCAGAAATCCAGTGTCATAAATATGAGAACTTTTGTTATAGTCCCACAGGCCCATCAGGCTCTATTCATTTTTTTCAGCCTATTTTCTCCTTGCTGTTTAGATTGAGTAATTTCTATTGTATCTTCCAGTTCAGTGATCCTGTTTTTCCTGTTCCCTCCGTTCTGCTATTAAACCTATCCATTAAGTTTCTTTCCTAGTTATTGTATTTTTCAGTTCTAAAATTTTCAGTTGGTCCTTCTTTATATCTTCTGTTTCTTTGGTGAGACTTTCTGTGTTTTCATCATTTTTCAAGCATGTTTCTAACTGTTCATTGAAAATTTTCTATAATCAGTGCTTTCAAATTTTTGCTGGATACTTCCGATATATCTTTCATCTCAATGTTGGTGTCTGTTGATTACCTTTTATCATTCAGCTTGAAACCTTTCCAGTTCCTGGTATGATAAGTAGCTTAATTGAAACATGTATTACAGTATAAGACTGGATTTTATTTGAATTTTCTGTTTTCCTAGGTATTTTAAACATGGCTTACCACCATGAGGGAATAAAAATTGAGATTTTCCACTTGGCCTTTGTTGACACCTAAGGTTTGCAGGTGGACTCTTTGTTACTGCTGTATTGAGGTGAATATTTGAAAGTTTGAGCTCCATAGTAGACTTCCAGTGATACCTCTTTGATTGTGGGTGGTAAGAGTGACTCATTACTGCTCCCCACATGATTTCTACTGACACTGCCTGGAGGGGAGTAGTCTCATTACCCCTAAATGGTAGTGAATGTTATGGTTCACCAGTTAGCTTCTAAGAAGATGAAATACATGTACTTTTTCCTGCTCCCCCAACTAAGTACAACTAAAAATCCTGGACATTAAATATAAGACATAAATAAGACTGTAAGACAATAAGTGGAATACTGCTTATGGACCTTGGGACATGAGAAATGACAAGGTAGTGAGTTCCCTGAATTTTCTTTTTGCCTCATATCTTCCAAATTTGGAACTAGAGAAGTTGACAACTTGGAAACACCAATGGTGGCAGGCCAAAAAAGTCCCAACAAAGGCCTTTGCTGTAGCCAAAAGACCAGGAGAGGGCTAGCCTAGCAAGGCAGAGAGATTTTAGACAATGACTGCTCTGCTACAGAAAACCAACATGTATAAAAAATAATGGCCTCAACCCATCTGTGCCAGTAAATTTCAACAAGGGAGCCTAGGCCTTCACCTTCAGAAGATGTAAGGATGAAAGGTTACCCATTCCTGTTCACATTTCTATCCCCCATAATCCTCAACTTTAGCCCCTTCCATGATGTCAGTGAGGACCTCCTCCATCCAGAAGTAAGGGGAGACCTCTCTCTCCACATTGGAAAATAATCTTATTTTATTTTTTAAAAGTATATAGAGCATTTAAATTAAAAGCATATATTCTTAGGACATTTAAATCATGAATTGAATACCAAATTTCCTGAGATATAAGTGGAAAAATGATAAATAGCCATCTCAGAAAATACAGCTGCTCTTCAGGAAAAAAAAATTCGGTTCATGTTTCTCTGCATAAGAGACTATTTCATTATTTGTGTTGTTAAATATTACTCTAATAGTACCATCACTGTTTATAACAAAAGGAATGTGCATTATTTAAATAAATATAGGAAAATCAAATGTATTTAGCAACAGTAATATCTTGATCAAAAATACCAAACCTTTCTCTGCTATTTTTCTGACTTACTTATATTTCTAAGAATCAAGAGATAAAAGTTGGAAAAGCCAGATTTTTGAAATAATTTGCATATTTCTCTATGATCTTGGATTCATCATATGCAGATGTATTAGCTGTCCATCATTCTCCAAAGATCTGCACACATTTAAGTCAGTGCACTTTTAATTTTACTACTGTGAATTCAGAATATCCTTTTGAATGCTACTCATGTCTATAGGTTGCATTCTTAGCAAAAAAAGGAGGTATTTAAAAATTAAATGATATATTCATCATAACATATGATAAATATATTGTTTAATATAATATTATATATAATAATTTCTACTAAATATAATAAATTTATATTTGTTATATTTCTACTAAATATAATAAAGTCTCTTTGGAATGTCTGTAAAAATAGACTGAAATTACTTGAACTGTAGACATAACTATAGACATATTCATGTGTTCCTCCATACAGGAAACTATTAATAACTCCATGCAAGACATGTTAATATTTTAATTGTAGTATGAAAATAACTTTTTAAAATGTCAGAATATTGTTATATAAAATATTTAATTTTCTCATTTCTTAATATTATTGAAAGTTGCTGAAATAAGATGTTAAATTAAAATTTTATAGAATTAAGATTTCCACTTTTTAAATATTTAGATTATTTTTCATTCTATACAGTTTGTCAGTTTTGAAAAATCATGGCCTTTCTTTCAATCGTTTCCTAGCACCTAATAAACAAGTGGAACAAAAATTTATTAAATATACTATTTTTTAAGATAATTCAATTTCCTATTTTAGAACTTTAAGTAATTGAGTCATGAAAAACATATTTAAACTATCAGAAATTTAAGATGTTCTATTCAAGAATTAAGCCTAGAGTGATTTCTTTTAAAGGTATGGAACTAGTGTAAACATCTCAAACAAAGGCTTTTATTTTCTAGACACTTTCTAGATATACAAATGTTAATGGGGGAGATTTTAAGCATGTATGATAGGTATGTTTTTAATATAAATGTTATGAAAGAAGAAGTATGGAGAAGAACCAATTCATACGCAGATAAACTTTTTTTTCTAACAGCAAAAATATAATTTTGATATGAATCCATCATAGTGGAATCAAAAAAGTTTTTATCAGTGAGCAAAAATGAGCAATGAATCCCCAGTATATAAGGATCATATTGAAAAAATGTATATATGTAATTTTGGATGCCACCGACCTCTAGGGCAACAATAAGACAGAGACCCATCATTGACTTATAGATATATTATAAGGTACCTATGCATTGAGCTAATACATTGCTGTTGTCACAAATACAAGAAAAGACAATAGCAATAATAATTTTAAAGATCATTCTTCATAGAAAGGTAAGAAACTGTTAAACCCACTAGTCATTAAGGTTACACAGAAGACTAAAGAAGTAAATTAGTTTGAGAAGGACAACATATTTTCATCACTAATAATACTCATACTAACCTACTGAAGTAAGCTAATATGAGTTTACCAAAACAAAAGTAGTTCTCTCTCTCTCTCTCTTCAGGCTTTTAATTAAGTTCGCCCCAAGAAATGTCATTTGAAATTTGTTTTAAAAAATTAGAATAAATTTGGCTGATTTCTGATCACAAAATACATATCTTTAAAAGGTTGACTACCATAGATATGAGTGCTTGACAACAAATGTTGTGTATGTGTGTTTGTGTGTACTCACATATATCTGAAGTGATTCTTTTTTAATTTTTGAGGCAGAGTCTCACATAGTCACCCAGGCTAGAATACAGTGGCATTATCATAGTTTACTGCAACCTCGATCTCCCGAGGTCAGGTGATTCTCCCACCTCAGCCTCCGAGGTAGCTGGTTCCACAGGCACGTGTCACCATGCCTGGCTAATTTTTGTATGTTTTGTAGAGACAGGGTTTCGCCATGTTGCCCAGGCTGGTCTCAAATTCCTGGGCTCAGGTAATCTGCCTGTCTCGGCTTCCCAAAGTGCTGGGATTATAGGTGTAAGGCACCATGTTTGGCCTACTTGAAGTGATTTTTAAATTAGATGTTTCAAAAATAAATGAAAAGTTGAATTCTTTAAGCCACAATATGCAACTTAATACACTATTTTCATTTTTAGTTTACTTATTTAATTATTTGCTTGTTGAATTTAATAAATAAATACTGATATAGTTCTAAAATACGCCCAGTACCATTCACATGCTTTACGAAAGTTAGCTCACTTCATCATCACAACAACTCTGTGAGGAATCATAATTATTTCCACTTGGAAAAGGGAGAAATTGAGGAATTAAGTAACTTAAGATTACGCAGCTAATATGAGATCCAGGATTTAGCCTAAGACTTCTGTATCTGGGGGCCATGTTTCATCACAACAATCTGATGCTGCCTTAATATGATAAACATCATGACTTTTTATGTTCAATCTGATAATATGCTTACGTATGTAGATTTTTATTTAACATAATTAGATACAAATACAACAAGCCTATTACTTATGATGGCTAAGATAGCTGTCCTAAAAGAAATTTTATTGATTGAATTAGAGCAAAAGATCTCTTAGTGTAGTAGAAATATATTTTGCATATGAGAGGATTAAGAGATCAGGACATAGATGGGAAGAGAGAAGTTATAGGAGACCATTAAAGGCAGTAAAACTGAGTCTGCACTATCAAACATCACCACTAGCAATGGAAATTTCCGAGCCTGTGTAATAAGGACTGTCTCTTTCTTTGATTATCAAATACTAATCTAAGCTCCTTATGTCTTTTCACTTTCCTATTTATTCACTCCAAGTCATATCCAAGTCATTCATTCATCGTATATTCCTCCATGGGCATTTCATGTATCCTGCTTCCTTGGTGAGAAACCATGCCTCTAATTTAACTCACGTGGAAGGGAAGGATAACTATCTGAAATGATGAGAGGCTCTCCACACTTTTAAATTGTCCATCTATGAATATTTACACACTTTGTTGCAGAAATGGTAATATATTTTGTTAGAAAACCCATTACAGTAGCCTGAAACACATCTAATCTGGTTTCACATAAGCCATTGATGACCTATACATGTTTAAGTGAATAATTTATAATCATTTTTTAGTTCTATCACCTACTAACTGACACGGTTGCTTGTACCTTTATTCACCATCCACCCAACAACGCAGTCTCTTTCCCAAAACAGCAACAAAGTTATCTTTTTAAAAATATTATAGAAGTCAGATCATTTTATTTTTTGGTAGGCACGCCCATATAACAAGAAGGTCCCCACCAGTTTGTGATGTCTGATTGACAACTGTCTGACATAAGACCCATTTGACCCTTGGATGGCCTGCTGAGATATTCCTGCTTGCCTCTCTCCAGTTCTCCCCCTCCTTAATCAAACCCCAGATACCTATATGTGTTAGGTAGCTGTGATAAATTTAGAAAAATTAGTTCTGTTTTGGCCAGCACCTGAAAATGCTGGTTAGGGTTAAGCACCGGGATAAGAGGGAGAACACAGACCATTTGTGGTTTGCTAGCTTTACCCAGAGGAAAAGCAAAGTTTCTCTGGTATCTTTATGAGGGGTTGTTTTACTACCTGGGGCAAGGAGCTCACAGAAGTTAGGCTCCTATCCTTCCAAGGAAACTGGGAGATAGCAGTACTATCTTCCTTGATGTGTAGATTTCAAAGCCATGGCCCCAAGCCCTGGAGGAAGACATTCCCAGGTCATAAAATTTTCAAGAAGCTTTTAGATAGATTTACATCGCAAAGGAACAGCGATTACAAGTTTTCTAAGGTAAGTGCTTTAAGGAAGAGAAGATCAGAGGCCTGAAGTCAAGAAGAAAACTGCCTAAAGTTCAGTCAAGCTGAGAGGAGCTTAAAGGCTGTCTTGGTCAGTATCAATAAGTTTTGATCTCTTAAGTTCGGTGTTGATCTTAGCCATGGAATTTTTTATAATCGTTGTGCCAAGAAAGGCAAGTTTGACTATAAGGATTGTTATGCTATATGTGCTTTTAGTAATATCACAAAATAAATACTCATGGCTAGTATTTACCTTGGTCTGATTGTTTTGAACTATAATAATGCACATGTTCATATTCCAGTCTATCCACAAACTCTAAAATTATGACTTCAGAAACTTGGTATGTATATAATATTAGCATCTAGAATATGGTTTTGATGTTCTTATTTTAGGAAATTAGGAAAAAAAAGTTGAGAAATTTGTGACCTGAACTATGATGCACTAGTGTTGATACTTGAGTACTAATTACAAAAACTAGATATTTATATGCCATGGAAATTAAAAATATATATGTGTTTGCTTAATTTGAGAAAGAAAAATTATTATAAAATTCCAAAAGAATATTGAGAGGTGAAGCCAGCTGGACTTCCTGGGTCCAGTGGAGACTTGGAGAACTTTTCTGTCTTACAAGGGGATTGTAAAATGCACCAATCAGTACTCTGCAAAATGGACCAATCAGTGATCTGTAAAATGGACCAATCAGCACTCTGTAAAATGGACCAATTAGCAGGATCCTAAAAGTAGCCAATCACAGGGAGGATTGAAGAAAGTTCACTCTGATAGGACAAAAACAGAACATGAGGGGGACAAAAATGGGAAGAAACGCTGGCCACCCCAGCCAGCAGTGGCAACCTGCTGTGGTCTCTTTCCATGCTGTGGAAGCTTTGTTCTTTTGCTCTTCACAAAAAAATCCTGCTGCTGCTCACTCTTTGTGTCCATGCTATCTTTTAGAGCTGTAACACTCACTGGGAAGGTCCGCAGCTCCATTCTTGAAGTCAACGAGACCACAAAGCCACCGGAAGGAAACAACTCTGGGCACAGTATTATTACAAATTGCTTTAATTTCATTTTCTTCTCAATTGTTATTAGCTGAGACATGTCTTGTAATAAGTTTATGCTGTAAGAAAATATAGTTAATGCTTTTAGTTGTCATTTGTAATAGATTGCTTTGTATGTGTATATATACATCTATCTGTGTGCTTTGTATATTTTGTGTATGTTTTCTTTAACTGAAAGCTGTATTAAAGCAAAAGAAATAGAATATTTCCTTAGCTTAAAAGAAGAGGTTAATTGAAAACTATCAAAAATTTGGTTACTGTTTTTTGAACAGGTTCATGTTACAAATGCAAATTTAAAATTGAAGGCAGACCCATAAAAGAGGTACCAATCAGAAAATAAAAACATTTCTGATAGTAGCCTTTTCTAAAATAATGTAGTGGGAGTTGCTTTTTTCACTTTTCTTTGATAAAATTACATTATTCTACCTAGTAATTATAGATGCATGTTTTTATTATTGATGCTATAGGATTTATTTATTTTTCAGAAATAGAATAGATGTGGCTTAGTACCATAATACTATAGCATGCAGTACTATGGACAATTTGGAGAGTTCTTTAGTTGGTTAAGCCAAGAGACTCCAATGAGTATTCTCAATTCAGTTTTCTTCATATAAAACATGGCATTGGAACAATGAATGCTCAAAAAGTAATTTTGTAATGGTATTATCCACTTTCTTAAAGATAACAAGTTGGTCTAAAAGTCATTAAGAAAACATTGAATCCCCATTTATCTCAGATTAGTAACGACAAGAATACCTATTTTATAAGCAAGAAAATATTATTACAAACTGCCAGAGACTCATAATGTATTTACTAAAAATCTACTTTTATATCAGCAAACCCCCAAATGCTAGATTCTAATCTTCACCGCATTAACTCAGATTCTCATTTTCTTGTTCCTCAGGTATTAGGAAACTTTTCTGACTGAATTTACTCTTCTCTGTCAAGCCAATCATGCCTGTTGTTCACCCTGTTACTGAGTTATTTCAAACATTCCATGGGTCTCATTACCTACATATTTAAATACATATTCCTCAATATGCCATTGAAAGTATTCTATGACCTGGCCCTTACTTCAGTGCCATCTTTCAAAGTGCTTGACTTAAAATACTCAAACTAGGTACACCAATGTTTTTGTTTCTTAATACTGTCATTGTTTTTTGTAAACCAAGTTGCCTTATTACATGTCTTCTTCCCGCATAGTCCTCCTTTCATCTTTCAATTGTAATTTTACCTTTATTTGTGTAATTATTTGACTATTGCCAATCTTTCCCAATGGACTGCAAACCTGGAGGCAAGAACATCTATCTGTATGGTTTGTATATTTTCTCTTTAGTGCAGTGCATGTCAAGTTAATAAAATAGATAATCATTCAATAAATGAATACTGTAACAATATATGCTACACATAGTGCTTTGAAATTGAATTTAGTAATTATTCTGTATTTTCAAATAGCAATTCTGTAGGGTACTAAACAGTTTTAAAATATTCTAACAAAGTCATTGCTTTAAATGTCATATTAATTTTTAAGGTGGTAATAAGTGTGGAATGAGTGATTTAGTCATCTTTATTAAAGACTGTATGCCCATATGCATAACATTTTGTTAGAAAACCAGGATGAGAACATAGCGCATTTTCTTGCAGAGGTGGGAGTGGGCAGTGTCTAAAAAAATAACATTATGAACAAAACCTGTTCACTTTAGATGTGATTAACCTCCCAGTGCCATCTGCATTATTAATGTGATGGGATTATTGTACTATCCTAATGTATTTGAATTTCTATTAATGTTTTCTCCATTAAATAAACAAATAAAAGTGGTTGAGAAAGAGATGACATTTGCTTTAACTGTTCATTGTGGAATTTTTTTTCTAAAGCAGTGGTGGTTTGTTAAATACAAACTATTAAATGAATGATATTTCATGAGAGGTTTTGAACCTAATTAGAACAAATGTCATCATTTTCTTCATTAAAAGGATTTGAAAAATTTCTCAGCAGAAAAAAATTGATACCTAAATCCTTATGATATTTAAATCATTCGATTAATTTAAAAATTATAAGTTGGATTGACAGTACACTTAATTTAAATTTATAATCAAATTGAGTTTTTAATTGAATAACTTGAAGTCCTATGGGACATACTCCTGTGTATCATTTTGTAAATCGTCTTGTTGAAAGAAATGGTTATGAAAAGTAGTATCAGTTAAATTAGAATGAAGATATTGTGAGTGTGACACAATGGCTAATGTCAAACTTTAACAAAAGATCCTTCTTAAAAATAGTTGTTCTGCAATGAGAACACATGGAAACAGGGAGGGGAACATCATACTCCAGGGCATGTTGGGGAGTCTGGGGAAAGGGGAGGGAGAACATTAGGCCAAATACCTAATGCATGTGGAGCTTAAAACCTAGATGATGGGTTGATAGGCACAGCAAACCACCATGGTACATGTATACCTATGTAACAAACCATGTTCTGCACATGTATCCCAGAACTTAAAGTAAAATTTAAAATAAAAAATAAAATAAAACAAAGCGAGAGAAGAAAAGAAGACACAAGTACAAAAGAGAAGTCCACGTGAGGGGAGTGTGGCCCTGCTGACATCTTGATTTCAGACTTCAGCCCTTCAGAACTACAATAAACTTCTATAAGCCAAAGGAAAACAAAACAAAACAAAAAACGTTGTTTTGCTATTTTGAAATTTCACAGATAATAATTTTTACATTTATAAGGCTTTGCAATGATTTTCTTAAAGGGTGATACAAATATGATGTTATTTTAAATGTGAAAATAAATGATAAAATCCATTTCAATCATATTCTCATTTCACATATTCTTTGTTAAATGTTCATTTATTATTATGTTTGGTTGAGAAATAATGTAGTTTGGCTTCCATTATAGTATTTCTAAGATTACTATCAGAATTAATGTTCCCATATTCCCAGTATTAGAAATTATATATTCAATATTTTCATGAGCTACAAAATTATTCTCTGTGTGTCTGGCTTTTCTCTGCCTCTCTGTCTCTCTCTGTCTTTAGCTTATAAAATTTATGCACTTTTAATATTATTATATTCTCTGGTTTCAGTCTTAATAGGACCATTAATCCAATTATTTTTGCAGTATAATTTCAAGCACAATTTTTTGAATATATTTTAATACTTTATTGAAAATATATTGAATCAAGAACATGTGGGTTAGATGACAAATGAAAAAGAGATGCCACCACAAGGTAGAGACCTGTATCTCTGAAGTATACAATTGATATCTTACAAGGAATTAATAGAATTGACTTTTTTTAAAAAATATTATGGGCATTAATCCCATATCCAGACCCCATTAAAGAAACCCATAAATAGAGGAATGTTTAAACTTTGAAGTCTCTTGACTTGGCTCTTGGCTAGTAATTCAAGTTACTTTTTTCCTCCACCAAAAATAGTGAAATTTAGATCCTAACATCACTCTAAAATTCAGTCAAAACAAATGAAATGTAACTTGTGCTCTTCTGAGGGCAGAAACATACAATTTATGATATATTAATACAACAGAACTTTTGCAAATGAAGATATTTGCTCCATTTTATGAAAATTGTCTACACATTGCTACATAGACACATACAGTATGCATTGCATGTCTAATGAGATTGGGATTATGTGTTGAATCTTACAGGTTTAAGAAAATAATCTATTTGAAGAATCCTTATATTAATAGATTTGTTTTCCTTGAAAGAAACACAAAATCTCAACTAAAGTATTCATGTACTTATTCTCGCATTTTAACTATGGACATATTCAGCTCTCTAGCTGGTTCTTGCTTTTAATTTGGCTTTAGGACTTCAATAAAGAAAAGTGTAGGATTAGTTAGAAAAAATAGTACTTAACATTTCAAGCTTTTCTGTCTTTTATTAAGACTGACTTATGCTTGCTATGCATGCTATCAGCCAATATAAATGAGTTTCTTGCATTTAGATAACACTTTCTGGGCAGTCTGTTACTCAAATTTGTGGTTTGGTCTCTTATTCAGAGTTTACCCTTTGGATACAATTGCCAATTATAGCTTCTGTTTTTCTTAAACACTAGTCATAATTACTCCTTTCCCATTTATTCTTCTTGATCTTGAAAGTCATTAATTTAAAACATAGGTTATAGATAATGTTTTGTAACTCAGAAATAATAATTATCTCTTCACATAATTTAAAAATGAGTTATTAAAAGACAAAACCATAGCTTGAGTTTATTTTAAAAATATGGTACAAACATGAGATCTGTGAATAATGAAGGTCAGCTGCATTTCAATGTTCTTTTGTTGATATTAACTATTTTTGTTTATGGCAGTCTTGAAAGTGAAACTCAGATATTATTGATTCACTTTTATTCTAGGTAACACAATTCCATCCCTTTATATCTAAAATATTAGTCTCCTAACAATATACCACATTTAAGGATATCTGAATTCAACTTATTAGTAGTCTTCAGAATAGAAATCCTGTCCAGTCTATCAATGATACATTTCAACAATAATAAATAATAAAATAACAGATATTTTCACACCCTCATTTTCAGGCTAGTGTTTGAAAATGACTGAAACTATTGCTTTTCTTTTGTAAAATTGGACATAATAAAAATATTGATATTGAGCTTTTCACAATCTGAAGTGTTAATTAATGTTTACTTTTTACTTGGATTTTAACATTAATGATTGGTTTGTTGAAAACCAAACAAAACCAAACAAAACAATACAGCTGTCTGATTACTGAAAGCCTATAAGGAGGACATCAGGGTGAGCATGAAAGTACAGGGCCACAATCTGTTAATTTATGATCCTTAAGGGACATCAGCCAGTTGAAGTATTTTAGCTGTAAAATTCTTGGCAATTACTATTGCAGTGGATATAAGAATAACGAAGTGAAGTCTAGTGATAATTATAACTCTTCCAGTGCATTACAGAACAATGTCATATGGCTCCTGAAGAAATTACAACCAAGAATTTTTTAATGTATTTGCTTTTATCTGATGATGAAACCTTTACTCATTCAGTTTGATGAATCTTATATATATAGAAGCAATTATGTACATAAATTGAAGTTTAAAATAAACTAGACATAGTTTAGTGATGGTGGTAGTAATGGAATGATCTCAATAACAAGATCTAAAATTCATTATCTTTCAATCTTCATGATTATTTTTTAAAGTTATAATTTTCATATATTTTCCATGATTATATAGGCAATTAAATTTGATTACTTTTCATATGTACCTGCATGCTCAATGCAGTTAATTCTCATATGACATCTGATTCATTGGCTTATGTATATCTGGTAAGTCATATACTATGAGATGTGGAGAATATAAAAGGAATAAAAATTACACTTTTGTTGGAACCAAGTCATATTTTTGCATATGTATATATACTAGTGTTTATGCAAAAAACAAAAAAATTAGTGCAAAATGTACTGTAGACTACTTACATGTTCTGAAAAATAAAATTATACATTAGTCTTAAAAATTGAATATGATGTAAATCTGTTAAAAATGGGATGTACAAATACATGTCACTTAATTTTTTCTAAGTAACATAATGTAGCATTTAAATAATACATTAAAAGTTAAAAAAAGAAGTGAATATGCTACTTGCACAAAACATGTAATCTTTATTACCATCAATAAATTCTCAATTTCCAAAGGTGTTAATGAACTCCTCACAGTACCTAGAGCATACCCCAAAATACTTTGTGGGTTCATTATTTGGTGATCATCATGATCATGATCTAGCGTACTAATGTTATTACTCTATAACACCTCAATGCCATAAGATAATAAAAATCAGAATAATTCTTATTAACACATTGACACATTGCCAAAGTACCGAACTTACACCCAGGAGTAGTTTACAAATGATGAGCATCTGGATGGTTATGTATTAAGCTCCCTCAGGTGAATGATTCAGTGCTTCCCATTATTCAGAAACACTTTTAAAGACATGACACCTGCTCCATAACAGTTTCAACACTAAAGACCAACTTAGCAATTGACATAATCTGCGTTATAATGAAGCATAAAGACATTAGAAAATCTGGCAATTTCAAAATAGGAAATGAAGACATCACAGAATAGCAATTACTTTTTATTGTCACTGTAGTTATTAAGATATACACATCTGAACATGGTTTACTATAATTTTTTGAAGAAGTAATCATCCTGTTCATTGCCAGACAGGATAATTGAGTAAAGGAAGAGGTGTGACACCTGCAAACGAGCACTTCCTGTCCTCTGGAGAGATTACCTTTTTCCTTGTGGACTTTATGTTTGTTTGACAAAACGATAAACCTCATGCCTGTAATATAATGAGATTATCCAATTTCTCAAGCTAATGGGCATTATTCCCTGTGTCCTGTAGGCCTCTCAAAATAGCTATCAAGAGTGCTCATTAGGATATTCCCCAATTTTTCTCTTCCAACATATGCATTTATGCAGTGTTGTACCTATTTATAATTTACATACAGTTCTCCAATTCAGGAAGTCATAATCTACTTCTTTCTTTTCTTTCCCCCCTTCAAATCTAGTTGATTCCCAAATGCTTCTCACATCTCTCCTTTACTCATCACTGACCACTGCTTAATTCAGGACTTCACTGTATCTCACCACAAGAACAATATCTTTTTAAATATAGTTTCAACTTTTAGTTTAAAGGAGATACATGTGCAGATTTGTTTCATGGGTATATAGCATGATGCTGAGGTTTGGGGTATGGATCCTGCCACCCAGGTAGTGAGCATAATGTCCAACAAATAGTTTTACAACCCATTTTCCCACTTTCTTTCTCCTGCCGCTAGTAGTTCACAGTGTCTATTGTTCCCATCTTTATGTCCATGAGTACTGAAAGTTTAGCTCCCATTTATAAGTGAGAATATTTGGTAATAGGTTTTCTGTTCCTGCATTAATTCACTTAGGATAATGGCCTCCATTTGCATCCACGTTGCTGCAAAGAATGTGATTTTGTTCTTTTTTATGGCTGCATAGTATTCCATGGTGTACACGTACCACATTTTCTTTGTTAGGTCTACCATTGATGGGTATCTAGGTTGATTTCATGCTTTTGCTATTGTGAATAGCATTGTGATAAATATACGAATGCATGTATCTTTTTGGTAGAATGATGTATTTTCCTTTGGGTATATACTGGATAATGTAATTGTTGGTCGAATGGTAGCTCTGCTTTACATTCTTTGAGAAATCTCCAAATTGCTTTCCACAGTGGCTGAACTAATTACAATGTATCAACAGTGTACAAGTGTTCCCTCTTCTCTACAGCCTCACCAGCGTCTGTTACTTGACTTTTTAATAATAGCCACTCTGACTGGTGTAAGATGGTATCTTATTGTGATTTTAATTTGCATTTTTCTGATGATTAGGGATGATGAGCATTTTATCTTATGTTGGTTAGCTCCTTGTTTGTCATTTGAGAAGTGTTTGGTCATGCCCTTTGCCTATTTTTCAGTAGAGTTATTTGTTTTTTGCTTGTTGATTTAAGTTTCTTACAGTTTTACAGTTTATGGATATTATACCTTTGTCTGATGTATAGTTTGTGAGTATTTTCTCTCATTCTGTAGGTTGTCTGTTTACTCTGTTGATAGATTATTTTGCTGTGCAGAAGCTCTTTAATTATGTCCTTCTTGTTAATTTTGTTTTTGTTGCAATTGCTTTTGGGGACTTAGCCAAAAATTTTTTACCAAGGCCTAGGTCAAGAAAGGTATTTCCCAGGTTTTCTTCTAGGATTTTTATAGCTTGAGGACTGACATTTTAATCTTTAATCTATCTTGAGTTAATTTTTATATATGGTGAAGCTCGGATCTAGTTTTATTCTTTCGTATAACAATATCTTTTTTTTAAACATTTTTTCCTGACTCAAATCTTTCTCATTCTCTCTTTTTCTCATTCACCATTTATATAATTTCAACATCCTTGTTAATCATAAGATATTAACAAATTATGTCTTTTTATAAAAATCTTTATTATATGACTCTTGCAAACCTTTCCAGATTCGTTGCAATGTCATTTCACTCTCCTGCACTGTAGGCCACTTGTGATTCCCTGAATTTGCCCTTTTTTTCCCTTGCCTTTGCAGATTGCTGTTCTTTGCAGAAGCTTATGGTCATTTTAGTCTGTCAAATTCTTGTTCATGGTATAGCCTATGTTTTTTTCTAGGGTTTCTATGGTTTTGGGTTTTGCATTTAAGTCTTTAATGTATCTTGAGTTATTTTTTTTATAAAGTGTAAGGAAGAAGTCCAGTTATAGTTTTCTGCATATGGCTACCCAGTTTTCCCAGCACCATTTACTGAGCAGGTATGTCGAAGATCAGATGGTTGTAGATGTGTGGTGTCATTTCCGAGATCTCTGCTCTGTTCCATTGGTCTATATGTCTGTTTTGGGACCAGCACTGTGCTGTTTTGGTCATTGTAGCTTTGTGGTATAGTTTGAAGTCAGATAATGTGATGCCTCCAGCTTTGTTCTTTATGCTTAGGATTGTCTTGGCTATACGGGTTCTTCTTTGATTCCATATGAAATTTGAAATAGTTTTTTTTTTTTCTAATTCTGTGAAGAATATCAGTGGTAGTTTGATGGAAATAGCATTGAATCTATAAATTACTTCTGGCGGTATAGCCATTTTCATGATACTGATTCTTCCTATCCATGAGGATGGAATGTTTTTTCCTTTGTTTGTGTCCTCTCTTATTTCCTTGAGCAATGGTTTGTAGTTCTTCTTGAAGAGGTCCTTCATATCCCTTGTTAGCTGTATTCCTAGGTATTTTATTCTCTTTGTAGCTATTGTGAATGGGAGTTTATTCATGATTTGGCTTTCTGCTTACCTGTTGTTGGTGTAAAGGGATGCTTGTGAATTTTGCACATTGATTTTGTATCCTGAGACTTTGCTGAAGTTGCTTATCAGTTCAAGAGGTTTTTGGGCTGAGATGATGTGGTTTTCTAAATATAAAATTATGTCATCTGCAAACAGAGACAATTTGACTTCCTCTTTACCTATTTGAATACTGTTTATTTCTTTCCCTTGTCTGTTTTGCCCTGGCCAGAACTTCCAATATGATGTTGAATAGGAATGGTGAGAGTAGGCATCCTTGTCTTGTACCAGTTTTAAAAAGGAATGCTTCCAGCTTTTGCCCATTCAATAAGATATTGGCTGTGGGTTTGTCATAAATAGCTCTTATTGTTTTGAGATATGTTCAACATCACTGATCATCAGTGAAATGCAAATCAAAACCACAATGAGATAGCATCTCATGCCAGTCAGAATGGTGATTATTAAAAAGTCAGGAAACAATAGATGCTGATGAGGCTTTGGAGAAATAGAAACACTTTTACACTATTGGTGGAAATGTAAATTAGTGCAACTATTGTGGAAGACAGTAGGACGATTCCTCAAGGACCTAGAACCATAAATACCATTTGACCCAGCAATCCCATTACTGAGTATATGCCCAAGGGAATATAAATCATTCTACTGTAAAGACACATGGACATGCATGTTGATTGCAGCACTTTTTGCAATAGCGAAGTCGTGGAACCAACCCAAATGCCCATCAGTGATAATCTGGATCAAGAAAATGTGGTACATATACAGCATGGAACACTATGCAGTCATAAAAAGGAATGAGATTATGTCCTTTGCAGGGACATGGATGAAGCTGGAAGCCATCATCCTCAGCAAGCTAACACAGGAACAGAAAACCAAACACTGCACGTTCTCACTCATAAGTGAGAGCTGAACATTGAGAACACAGGGGCATAGACAGGGGAATAACACACACCAGGGCCTGTTGGGGGGTCAGGGGCTAGGAGAGTGAACTTAGAGGACAGGTCAATAGGTGCAGCAAACCACCATGGCAAATGTATACCTATGTAAGAAAACTGCAAGTTCTGAACATGTATCTTTATTTTTAGAAGAAATAATAAATAAATAAACCATTAACAGAAAGAAGAAAAAAGGATCAATGATATAGAATGAGAGTAGATCAGGAAGGTCTACAATGGGCATTCTTTAGCAAGAACAAAATGTGTGTTACTTTTAAAAAGAGATATAACTCATATGTTATTATAATAGTATATCTAAGTAAGTAATGTGTTGTCAAAATATTTAATTGCAATATAACAATGATTTTAGATATTTCCGTCGTCTTATTCATAAAATAAATTTCAACTCTACTTTCCTGACAACCCTTCTGCTAATGCAGGTTATAATTTCAAAGCGCATCTAACTCACATCTCAAAAATTTTAACCTGGGTAAATATGCCAAAATTAAGAAGCTGTCACTATCAATAAAGATAGAATATTGCTAAAATCAATGTTCATTTTTATGATGAGAGAAAATAAAATCTAGATGGAAGTGATAGAATTAATGGGCCCATGAAGGTTATTTACAAAGGAAATAAATCCACCAAGAGGTGTTAAACACATGTTTTTAAAGAACATCTGAGATGTGAAAGTTTTGGAGGCAAGTATAAAGAAAAATAATCAAGACTCAGAATGAAGTCCACTGTAAGTTATGAACCCTGAACAGATGAAAGTATAATTGATATTACTGCATACGTACCCATAATTTATCTTTATACTAGATTTATTTCATAAAAAGATGATTTTTACTATCATAAATTACTTCAGGTCTGTAGCAGAGATGCATGTCCCTTTCTGGAATTTATTTATTTTATTTTTATGTGGAGATGAATTTAATTTTTAGAATTTGCAGCTTTTTGTCTAATAAAATTATATAACTGGAGACAACAACATATTTTATGTCACTCAGAAGAAAATGTCAGAAGATGAAGTATAGTTTTTCATGTTTTTAATTACAAAATGGAGATGTAACACCTTCTGTATTATTATAATATATTCATTAAATTCCATGTGATTTGAAAAATATAAAGCAATAATTTAAAAATATTTTCAAATAATTATAATTTAAACTATCTATTATTATCACTGCATTGCACTTAGTTACATTAAGTATACCTTTAGCGTAATATTTATTTTAGGTAAAAGAATCAATTTTACCCTTTTCTACTATTAAAAATATGTTAGCAATCATTTTGATGAATATAAATAAGAACAAACATTTGGAAAACATCTTGCAAACACCAGAAACAAGAATAAAGAGTAGCTCCTTATCTAGTAAAATATTTAAATAGTTTTTTGGGGCTTAATTTTTCTAAATAGTAAAAAATCCCCTATGCAATCCTTATTCCTAATTTGGTGATGGAACTCCGTTGTGGTGGTAGGCCAAAGTCATCTGTTATTAATATCTGAATCTACAGTTGTTGACTTGCTTGAATCTCTACTTTCTTCTTCCAGTGAGGCAGAATTTATGAATTTCAGTTTTCCAAGCACTATCAGAGGACAAAACAAATATAGAGATAAAATTACACTGAGTCTTAAAAAATAGATTATACATAGGTAGAAAAAGAAAAGAAAGGATAAAACAGGCAAGTGCAGTAGCAGGAACATAGGCAAAAGACAGAGATGTCCGTGGTGTATTCAGCAGTGAGTAAACAGCCTGGACTAGCATAAGGTGCACATAATATCAAATTTCAAAAGGCCTTGAATACTAGACAAGCAGCATTCACTTTTATCCTAAGGCTAGTACAGAATTATTAAATATTGGGATAAAGTGCTAAGAATATAAATGGTTTAAGTTTAATTTTTAAAAATTACTACTGTAAACTTAGGTACTACCTCTATCTAGATTGCCATTCTTCACTTTCTTCTGTCAACATTTGCATGAATTGCAGCAAGGTGACATTGGTAGTGCAGAGATTGATTTAAAAAGCAATTGCCCTAGTCTAGGTATGAGGTATTGAAGAACAAATTAGCAAGAATTGATACAGATAATTTGGAGGGAAAGAAGACTCTCTAGGAATGAGATAATTGGGACGTCTTTGACAGAAATGACTTCCTAGCTAAGGAAAGGAAGAATAACAGAAGGTAGTTAAGAGAAATGCGAATTGATTATAAAGTCGGGAAGAGAATAAGAACAATACTTATCAAAAACAGAAAGATATCTTTAGTTTAGAAACTGCTACCATAATTTATCCAATATGTAACTTTGATTTTAGTTAGATGTAAGGCTGAGTGACTATCTTGAACTGAAATGCTTTGCCTAAAAATGTAACAGGATTTGGGTGAGAATTGGTGTGGCAGGGGAACCTCCACTGAAGATGATATGAGAGGATTTCCTGTGGCAAGGATAGTCAAATGCTAGAACTGGTGATGTCTAATATTCAGGGCTATACTAGCTGTTATGTTGTCTTACATGGAAATACCCCTCTATACTCTCTACATAATTAGCATATACACTTCTCAGGAGAGTGCTCAACATTGTGAAATGGCATTTAAGGATAGAGTGGGAAGAGAGGCACGATATAAGAGAGCTAAGGCTAAAAAATTCATAGAAGCAAGACATTCTAAACTGAGATGATTTGGAGATACATAGACCATCAATAATTTTTAGAGACTCTAGAGAATGAGTATAAATTCAAAGATCTTTATTTAAATATGAATGTATTAGCTGATCTCCAGTACTCTGGAGGACACTGCAAATATTCTGACACTGGACTTTGAAGTAAAAGTGAACTATTAGTCCTAGACCAGACAGAATTGATGATGAATTAATAGTAAAAGGATAATAAATTGGGAATAATACAAAATGCACAAAGAAAGTCAAAGGCAAAAGGATCAAACAAAATTCTATAGGAGTTGAAAAAAGGAAAAGGAATAAATATCCTAAAACCCTGAGGTTTTAGTGGAAAAATGTGATGAACAGCAATATAGGCAACAATACTCTGAGATGGTAGGCCAGGATGGTAATAAGAGTAGGAAAGCAAAACTCTAGATGTATTTTATGATTTAGATTAAGCAAATATCTTCCTCCCCCATAGTATTGTTAGGTATTTATATACTGAAATAAATTTCTGATTGGTTTAAGACACCAAGATAATGAAGCTTTACAGACGTTTCAGTCTAAATCAGTAATTTGGACTTTGTTGATGAAGAAGAGATAGAATAATCTGACACAGCTATTTATTTTTTCTTATTTTGTGGCAGTGGTGATTTAATATGGAAATAGAAGAAAAAAACAGAAGAAATGGATAAATTCCTGGACACATAACCCTCCCAAGACTAAACCAGAAAGAAGTCGAATCCCTGAATAGATCAATAACAAATTCTGAAATTAAGGCAGTAATTCATAGCCTATCAACCAACAAAAGCCTAGGACCAGATGGATTTACAGTCAAATTCTACCAGAGGTACAAAAGGGAGCTGGTACTACTCCTTCTGAAGCTATTCCAAAGAATTGAAAAGAAGGGACTCCTCCCTAACTCATTTTATGAAGCCAGCGTCATCCTAACACTGAAACTTGGCAGAAACACAACAGTAACAACAACAAAACTTCAGGCCAATATCCGTGATGAAGATTGGTGCAAAAATCCTTAACAAAGTACTGGCAAATCAAATGCAGCAGCACGTCAAAAAACTTATCCACCACCATCAAGTCAGCTTCATCCCTGGGATGCAAGGCTGGTTCAACATACACAAATCGATAAGTGTAATTCATGGCATAAACAAAATCAAAGAAAAAAACCACATGATTATCTCAATAGATGCAGAAAATTCAACACCCCTTTACGTTAAAAACTCTCAATAAATTAGGTACTGATGGAACATATCTCAAAATAATAAGAGCTATTTATGACAAACCCACAGCCAATATCTTATTGAATGGCCAAAAGCTGGAAACATTCCCTTTGAAAACTGGTACAAGACAAAAATGCCCTCTCTCATCATTCCTATTCAACATCATATTGGAAGTTCTGGCCAGGGCAATCAGGCAAGATAAAGAAACAAAACATATTCGAATAGGAGGAGAAGAAGTTGGATTGTCTCTATTTGCAGATGACATGATTTTATATATAGAAAACCCCATCATCTCAGCTCCAAAACTCTTTTAGCTGATAAGCAACTTCAGCAAAGCCTCAGGATACAAAATCAATGTGCAAAATTCACAAGCATCCGTTTACATCAACAACAGGCAAGCAGAGAACCAAATCATGAATAAACTCCCATTCACAATTGCTACAAAGAGAATAAAATACCTAGGAATACAGCTAATAAGGAATATGAAGGACATTTTCAAGGAGAACTACAAACCACTGCTCAAGGAAATAAGAGAGGACACAAGAAAAGGAAAAAACATACCATCCGCATGGATAGGAAGAATCAATATCATGAAAATGGCCATACTGCCCAAAGTAATTTATAGATTCAATGCTATTCCCATCAAACTACCATTGAAATTCTTCACAGAATTAGAAAAACACTATTTAGAATTTTATATGGAATCAAAGAAGAACCCATATAGCCAAGACAATCCTAAGCAAAAAGAACAAAGCTGGAGGCAGCACACTACCTGACTTCAAACTATATTATAAGGCTACAGTGACCAAAACAGCATGGTACTGGTCCCAAAACAGACATATAGCCCAATGGAACAGAATGGGGACCTCAGAATGCCACACTACTACAATTGCCTGATCTTTGACAAACCTGACAAACAAGCAATGGGGAAAAGATCTCCTATTCAATAAATGGTCCTAGAGAAACTGACTAATCATATGTAGAAAACTGTAACTGGACCCCTTCCTTAGACCTTATACAAAAATTAACTCAAGATGGATTAAATACTTAAATGTAAAACCCCAAAGCATAAAAATCCTAGAAGAAAACCTAGGCAATACCATTCAGGACATAGTCATATGCAAAGACTTCATGACGAAAATGCCAAAAGCATTGCAACAAAAGCCAAAATTGACAAATGGGATCTAATTAAACTAAAGAGCTTCTGCATAGCAAAAGAAACTACCATCAGAGTGAACAGGCAACCTAGAGAATGGGAGAAAATTTTTGCAATCTACCCATCTGACAAAAGCCTAATATCCACAATTTACAAGGAACTTAAACAAATGTACAAGAAAAAAAAAAAAAAAAAAAAAAGAAGAAAAAAAAAACAGCTCCATCAAAAAGTGGTCAAAGGACATGAGCAGACACTTCTCAAAAGAAGAAATTTACATGGCCAGCAAATATATGAAAAGAAGCTCAACATCATTGATTATTAGAGAAATGCAAATCAAAACCACAATGAGATACCGTTGCATGCGAGTCAGAATTGGCAATTATTAAGCAGTCTAGAAACAGATGCTGGTGAGGCTGTGGAGAAATAGGAACCCTTTTACACTGTTGGAAAAGTAAATTGGTTCAACTATTATGGAAAAGAGTATGGCCATTCCTCAAGGATCTAGAACCAGAAATACCATTTGGCCCAGCAATCCCATTACTGGGTATATACCCAAAGGAATATAAATCATTCTACTATAAAGACACATTCACATGTATATTTATTGTAGCACCATTTGCAATCACAAAGTCATGGAACCAACCCAAATGCTCACCAGTGATAGACTGGATAAAGAAAATGTGGCATATATATACCATGGAACACTACACAGCCATAAAAAGGAATGAGATCATGTTCTTTGCAGCAACATGGATAAAGCTGGAAGCCATCATCCTCAGCAAACTAACACAGGAACAGAAAACCAAACACCCCATATCCTTACTCATAAGTGGGAGTTGAACAATGAGAACACATCAACACAGGGAGGGGAACAACACACACCAGGGCCTGTTTGGAGGTGGGAGGTGAGGGGAGGGAACTTAGAGGACAGGTCAATAGGTGCAGCAAACCACCATGGCACATGTACACCTATGTAACTAACTTGCACATTCTGCACATGTATCCCAGAACTTAAAGTAAAATTTTAAAAAGAGGAAAATTATTTTCAAAATGTATTTCTCAAAAAATACAAGGAGGATATAATATTATTATTTATTAATATATAATAGTTTACATATACATTATATATAATCATATATGTAATATATGATGGTATACATATAATAGTATATATGTTATATACTATAGTACACATATAGTATATATAATATACTACTATATAGTGTATATGTTATATATATTGTGTGTGTGTATATATAGTGTTTATGTGTGTGTGTGTATATATATATATATAAAGTGACTATATATTATTCTAGAAATTAGTTAAGGTTGTTATTTTTATATAATATATGTAATTCCTAACCCAATAAAGAATACATTGAGTTTTTGTTAAAGCAGACTTAAACACTAAAACACATTAGCTTTCATATATTTATATGCATTTTGCATATATTATAGAGCTTTTATAATGGATTGTGTAAAGTAGATTCACTATGCACCGGTTACCACTTCAGCCTGCTACATCTTAGTCTGCAATTTCTACTACTTGCGTGAGACCACTGAGACAGAACACTAAAACAAAAGGTTAACTGAAGCAATTTTATTACTCACTGAGCAGCAAGGAACAATGAAAGCCTAGGATTCATGATAAGCTGATTACTCAAGTCTTGGGAAAGCTGCTCAGGGCAGATGGAGTATCATCCTTGTGTGCCCTATTTGCACACCACAGCTGAAGGAGCCCAGAAAGCAGTCCACCATAGGTTTTTGTATCCTGCAAGTCACAAGAATCACCGGACTAAGGTGTTCTAGAACATCCTGTTCTAGGAGGGACTGGAACAAAGCCTGGACCATTCCAGCCAATACCTCTCAGGATTTTGTATTCACAGCATATTCTATAATTTTTTTTGAGAATAGAGGCATAAAGGGAAGAGAACTGGATCAATCTAAAGCCACCCAGTAACTATCCTGAAGATTGTATTAATAAGTTATTATATTTGTAGTTAATTGTAGTCACCTGGCAAGCAGCAAAAGAATAGCCAGATAGCATTTGTGAAAATACAAATTCCTGGCCACAATATCTAGAAATTAATATGCCTAGGTTCGGGTTCAGCCTCAGAACATTCACGGAATATCTAGGTGAGAAACCTAAAGCCAGAGAGGTTAATTTATTTCTTCAAGGTAGTGCAGCTAAATTGCATATCCTGATTCCCATGGCAAGTCACTAATCTGAAACCTGGATGGTGATATAAGTTTCAAGTAGAAGAGATACTCAAACAATAAAGTTGGTTTTGTTTTTATTTATTAATGCATTTTTAATTGACAAATAATCATTATGTATATTTATGGGGTACAATGTGATGTTTTGATCTATGTATGCATTCTAGAAAGATTCATTCAAGATAATGAACATATTAATCTCCTTACAAGCTTTTACATATATACATACATATATATAAATATATATACACACATATATACATACATATATATACATACACACATATATACGTACACACATATATACATACATACATATACACATACAAATATATACATATATACATATATATACATATATACGTATATACGTATATATGTATATATACATATATACACATTTATATACACACATATATACACATACATATATGTATATATGTATGATATATACACATATGTATATATGTATACCTGTATGTATAGATGTATGTATAGATGTATACATGTATGTATAGATGTATGTATAGATGTATACATGTATGTATAGATGTATACATGTATGTATACATGTATGTATAGATGTATACATGTATGTATACATGTATGTATAGATGTATACATGTATGTATAGATGTATGCATATGTATACATGTATGTATATATGTATGTATACATGTATGTATATATGTATGTATACATGTATGTATATATGTATGTATACATGTATGTATATATGTATATATGTATGTATATATGTATATATGTATGTATACATGTATATATGTATGTATATATGTATACATGTGTGTATACACGTATGTATGTATACATGTGTGTATACACGTATGTATGTATACATGTGTGTATACACGTATGTATGTATACATGTGTGTATACACGTATGTATGTATACATGTGTGTATACACGTATGTATGTATACATGTGTGTATACACGTATGTATGTATACATGTGTGTATATATGTGTATGTGTATATATATATATAGTGGTGAGGATGTTAAAAGTCTATTCTGGCAATTTTGAGGTATGCAACACATTTTTATTAACTGTGGTCACCATGAATTGCAATACGGCACTAAAACTTATTCCTCCAGTCTAACTAAAACTTTATGCACTCTTATCAACATCTTCTTTTTTCCCTTTTTCCCCTCCCCCTTAGAGAGTAACCACCTTTTTACTTTTTTTGAGATTGACTTTCTTAGATTCCACAAATAAGTGACATCATATAGCGCAAGTCTTTGTATGCTTTGCTTATTCACTTAGCATAATGTCCTCTAGTTCCATCCATGTTATTGTGTATGACCGAATTTTCTTCTTTATTAAGGCTGTATAGTATTCTATTGTGCATATTTAGCACATTTTCTTTAACCCTTCATCTTTGATGGACACTTAGGTTGCTTTCATACCTTGGCTATTGTGAATATGCTGAAATAAACATAGGAGGGAAGATATTTCTTCAATGTACCAATTATAATTCCTTTGAATATATATCCAGGAATGAGATTCCCTGGTCATATGGTAGTTCTATTTTTAGTTTTTTGAGGAAACACCATACTAATTTCCAAAATGATTGTACTAATTTACATTCCTGTCACAAGTGTACATGAGTTCCCTTTTCTCCACATTCTTCCCAACAGTTATTATTTATCGTTTTGATAATAGCCATTGAAACAAGTGTGAGGAGATAACTCATTGTTGCTTAATTTGCATTGCCTTGATAATTAAAGATGCTGGGCATTTTTAAATATACCTTCATGGCCATTTATAACTCTTCTTTTGAGAAATTTCTGTTCAGATTTTTGCCCATTTTTAAATTTGTTTATCTATTTTTTGCTGCTGAGTTATTTGAATTTCTTATATATTTTGAATATTAGTCCCTTATTTGATGGATGGTCTGCAAATATTTTCTCTCAATCTGTGGCTATCTCTTTGTGTCTGGAATTGGTTCCTTCCGGTGGGTTCTTAGTCTCACTGACTTCAAGAATGAAGCCCCGGACCCTAGTGGTGAGTGTTACAGTTCTTAAAGATGGTGTGTTCAAAGTTTGTTCTTTCAGATGTTCAGATGTGTCCGGAGTTTCTTCTTTCCGGTGGGTTCGTGGTCTTGCTGACTTCAGGAGTGAAGCCACAGACCTTTGCAGTGAGTGCTACAGCTCTTAAAGGTGGCACGTCAGGAGTTGTTCCTTCCTCCCAGTGGGTTTGCAGTCTTGCTGACTTCAGAAGTGAAGCTGCAGACCTTCACAGTGAGTGTTACAGCTCATAAAGATAGTGCAGACCCAAAGAGTGAGTAGCAGCTAGATTTATTTTGAAGAGAGAAAGAACAAAGCTTCCACAGTGTGGAGAGGGACCCGAGCAGGTTGCCACTGCTGGCTCAGGTGGCCAGCTTTTATTCCCTTATTTGGCCCCACCCACATCCTGCTGATTGGTCCATTTTACAGAGTGCTGATTGGTCCATTTTACAGAGTGCTGATGGGTGCATTTTTACAGAGTGCAGATTGGTGCACTTACAAACCTTTAGCTAGACACAGAGCACTGATTGGTGTGTTTTTACAGCATGCTGATTGGTTCATTTACAAACCTTTAGCTAGACACAGAGTGCTGATTGGTGCATTTTTACAGAGTGCTGATTGGTGTGTTTATAATCCTCTAGCTAGACAGAAAAGTTCTCCAAGTCCCCACCTGAGCCAGAAGTCCAGCTGGCTTCACCTCTCATCTTCACTCTGTTAATGGTTTCTTTTGCTTTGTGGAAGATATTTAATTTGATACAATTTTGTTTTTCCTTTTTTTGCTTTGGTTGTCAGTGCTTTTGAAGTTTTATCAAAGATATTCTCTCCCAGACTAATGTTGTGGAGTTTCTCCTCTATGTTTTCTTCTAGTATATTTCTAGTTTCGAATCTTATGTTTAAATCTTTTATCCATTTTGAGTTGACTTTTGTCTCTGATGTGAGATAAGTTTCCAATTTTATTCTTCTGCATGATATTATGTGTGAAATAAACAAGATGAAGGAAATTTCTGTGAACAATTAACATAAAGATTTTTGAAAATGTTGAAAACCTCAATCTCTTCAGTCTACACTAAATCTTTGTAATGTATGCAATGAAAAATGTAATAAATTACTTACTGAAGCTCTTCAATATAGATTCTTTAAACTTCTAAAATTTTCTAGAATAGAACAAGTTATGCATCAGAGCAAAAACACATTACCTCTGCCTATTGGGGGTACATAAAACACACTAATCAACAGATGTTATTAATAGGTCTTATATATTATCTGTTCAAACCTATGAGTAAAGAGGAAGTCTAAATCTATCCATTTATATCTTAATTTGAATGAATCAAGTATGTAATATAAAATTATAGATTTTTAGGGGGAATTGAGGATACACTGGTTAGACATGAAATAGTGCTAAGGAATTGGTCTTAATTTTCTTAAGTATAATAATGACATTGCCTTTATATAAGCATTTTTTTCATGGAATTCCAAAAAACAATTTTTCCTACATTGTTACAAATAGTATAAATATTTTAATATTTGAGAATTTGGTAGATATTTATATTTGTAATAAACATTTCAAACAAACTCATTTTTTAAATTTGCAGTTTATTTAAAACTTCCAGTAGGTGATCTTTTTACAAATCTAAGAAATAAATATATAACAGTATTTTCAGTAATAAAGGAGGTTGTAAAAAAAATGCACATATTTAAGTGTCTTATTCTAACTACTTTCCAATTTCTTGCTTAGATATGCATGCAGAATTGTGAATTGTTCTTTATTAAACATTATATAGGTTTAATGTGTTATATTAAACATTGTAGTGCTAAGTCAATGCTTATTCCTTTTAAGTGCCTATGTTTATGCTTTGCACAGGTAAACATAGGGTAAACTTGAGTGTTTTATCTCAGTGAAAGGATGCAGTTAGAAATCTACTTGATCTGAGTCTCTTTACTGTGACTGAACTGTTATCCAAAACGAAGGATATCTTGTCTTCACGGAGCCTAGTCAAGGAGCCTGAAACTGGAGATCCAGACAACCATTTTCAGACTTGTTGAGGCACACTGCTATCTTGAACCAAAGAATTATTTTGTAAAAAAAAAAAAAAAGTGGAAATATTGTTACATTTTTTCAAAGAATGTTAAATACCTTTGACTTCATTTTAAAGACACCCCAAAATAGTAGCTGGCCCTCCACCTAAGCTGAAAGCCAAACAGCCCCTCACATCTCCTGAAAGTTGACCACCCCAGTGCCCTGCTCCCAATAGAGCAGCATTTGAGCAGAGACAGAGGCAAACCAGCCCCATACCTCCCCAGAGCAAGGGATAGCCTAGCATCCCACCCCCAGGAAGCAGAGCAGAGTAGTTGGATTAGTCTTACAAACTTCTGCAGCCTAAGCTACTGAGGCATTGAAAGGCACAAGTGACACTGACTATAGTTGAAGAAACTGCATGGAAACTATACTACTGTACGCCCCCAGAACAAAGCCAACACACTTTACCCAACAGATGCCCTAGGACACATGTACAAGTGAAAGTCTTTTCTTACAAAAGCCTGGTGTATTAGTCTGTCTTTGTGCTGCTGACAAACACATACCCAAGATTGGGAAATTTACAAAGGAAAGAAGTTTAATTGGACTTACAGTACCATGTGGCTAGGGAAGCCTCATAATCATGGCAGAAGGCAAGGAGGAGAAAGTCATATCTTACACAAATGGCAACAGGCAAAGAGAGAGCTTGTGCAGGGAAATTTCACTGTATGAAGCCATCAGATTTTGTGAGAATTATTCAGTAACATGAGAACAGCTCAGGAAAGACCTGCCCCCCATAATTCAATCACCTCCCACCAGGTTCCTTTCACAACAGGTGGGAATTCAAGGCGAGATTTAGGTGGTGACATTGCCAAACCATATCAGCCCAGCACAAAATTGGAAGAAGAAACTGTTTTATCAGATGCACATATATCAATGAAGGGATGCAAGAAACAGGAAAAATTAAGGAAACGTGATACCTCTAAAGAAAAACACCAATTCTCCAGTAAATGAGCCCAAATAAATGGAAATTTATGAATCACCTAAAAAAGGATTCAAAGTAATAATCTTAAGAAGACCAGTGAGGTAAAAAAAGAATACAGTCAGGCAATGCAACATAATCAAGAAAACAATTCATGATGTGAATAATTTTTTAAAGACATTTTTATCATAAAAAAGAACCAGGCCCAGGCACGGATTCTCACACCTGTAATCCCAGCACTTTGGGAGGCCAAGGTGGATGGATCATGAGGTCAGGAGTTCAATGCCAGCCTGGCTTATATGGTGAAACCATGTCTCCACTAAAAATACAAAAATGAGCCAGGTGTGGTGGCACATGCCTGTGGTCACAACTAGTTGGTATGCTGAAGCAGGAGAATTGCTTGAAACTGGGAGGCAGAGGTTGCAGCAAGCAGAAATTGTACCATTGCACTCCAACCTGGGTGACAGAGTCAGAGTCCATCTAAAAAAAAAAAAAAGAACCAAATAGAAATCTTGAAACTGAAGACATCAATTAATAAAATAAGACATGCAAATGAGAGCTTTAATAGCATACTATGTCACGCAGAAGAAACAGTCTCTAAGTTTGAATAAAAGTTTTTTGAAATAACCCAGCTGAAGAAAAAAGAGAGGGAAAAGAGTACAAAAGAATAAAGAAAGCCTACAGGACTTATGAAACACCACTGAGTGAACAAATTTCACATTATAAAATATCTTGAAGGAGAAGAAATGGGAAAGGCATATGAAAACTATTTAATGCAATGATAGCTGAAAAACTAAGTCTTGAGAGAGATAGGAATATCCAGATTCAGGAAGCTTAAAAATTTCCAAATTGTTTCAATACAAAAAGTCTTCTTTTAGGCATAATATAGTCAAAGTGTCATAAGACAAAGAGAGGATTCTAAAAAGAGCAAGATAAATGTATCAAGATAAATATTAGAAAATCCCCATTAGACTAACAGTGGATTTCTCAACAGAAACCTTACAGGCCAGGAGGGAATAGGATGGTATATTCAAAGTGCTGAATGAAAAAAATTCTGATGGCTAAGAATACTATTGCTAGTAAAACTATACTTCAAAAATGGATGAGAAATGAAGTTATTCCCAAGCAAACAAAACTGAAAGAATTGATCACCAGTAGACTGGCCTTAAAAGAAATGCTTAAAAGAGCTCTACATCAGAAAAAAAAGGATAATAATTATCCTGAGAACATACAAAAGTATAAAACTTACTGGTAGAGCAGACATACAAATAAGAAAAAGAGAGGCGAGAGTAGTAAAACCAGCAAACTGCAAAGATAAACAATAAAAGAAAGAAACAAATGATCTATAAAACAACCAGAAATAACACAACAAAATGATAATAATAAGTCTTCATTCATCAATAATAATATTAAATGTGAATGGATTATATCCTTTATTTAAAATAGACTAGCTAAATGAATTAATAAAAATGAGACCAAACTACATGCTGCCTACAAGAAATTCCCTTCAACAGTAAAGACACACAAGTTGAAAGTGAAGCAATAGAAAAAGATATTCTATACAAACAGAAACCAAAAATGAGCAGGACTATCTATACTTAGATGAGATAGACTTTAAGTTAAAAACTATAAGTAAAGACAAAATAGGTCACTAGATAATAATAAAGGAATTGATTCAGAAAGAAGGTCTAACAACTATGAATATGTATCTACTCAATACCAGAGCACTCTGTCCTATAAAGCAAATATTATTAGATATCAAGAGAGATAGACCCTAATACAATAATAGTTGAAAATTTCAAGGCCCACTCTCAGGACTGCAGAGATCATCTAGGCAGAAAATCAACAAATGCTAGGTCACAAAACAAGACTCACGTATTTTTAAAAAATTAAAATCATATGTATTTTTTTATCACAGCTGAATGAAACTATGAATTATAAGATTAACAAGATTAGAAAATATACAAATACATGGAAATTAACCAATGGGTTAAGAAAGAAATTTAAAAATTCATAAAAACAGATAAAAATAGACATACAATGAATAAAAACCTATAAGATAAGTCAAAGGCAGTGCTGAGTGAATTTATGTCAATAAATACCTACATCATAAATGTAGAAAGATTTTATATAGACAATCAAATGACACACCTGAAGAAACTAGAAAATCAAGAACAAACCAAAACCAAAATTAGAAAAAATAATAAAGATCAGAGTAGAAATGAACAAAATAGAGACTTAAAAAATACAAAATTCAATAAAATGAAAAAGCATTAAAAAATAAACAAAATTAACAAGCCATTAGCTAGGCTAAGTATGAAAAAAGACCCAAATAAATCAAATAAGAAATATAAAAGGAGACATTTCTTCTGATACTACAGAAATATGAAGGATCATTACAAATTGTTATGAACAACTGTATGCCAAAAAATTAGAAAATCTAAGGAGATGGATAAATTCCTAGAAATATAGAAGCTACCAAGATTGAACAAAAAAGAATAGGAAATCTGAATAGATTAATGATGAGTAACAAGATTTAAGCTGTAAAATAATCTCCCAACAAATAAAAGCCCAGGAATGGATGGCCTTACTTTTAAATTTTACCAAATTTTTAAAAAGTTAGCACTAGTTTTTCTCAAACGATTCAAAAAAAAAAAAAAATCAAAGGGGAGGGATTCCTTCTTAACTTATTACAGGAGGTCACCATTCCTCTGATACAAAAATCAGACAAGAGCACAACAAAAAAAGAAAATTACTAGACAATATCCCTGATTAACATACATGCAAAAATTCTCAACACATTGCTCTATAAATTCAACATTATATTAAAACTATTATACACCATAATCAAGTGAGATGTATCACAGGAATGCAAGGATGGTTCAATATATTTCAACCAATAAACTTGATACATCATATCAATGGAATGAAGGACAAAAAACTGTATTGTCCTCTCAATAAAGGTAGAAAAAGCATTTGATAAAATTCAATGTCCCTTTATAATAAAAACTCTGAAAAAATAAGGTATAGAAAGAATGTACCTAAACACAAAAAGGCCATATATAACAAGCTCAAAGCCAACATTACATTGAATTAGAAAAAGCTGAAATTCTTACTCATATGAGCATAATTAAACCCCTACTTGACCACCAGTGTCTGCACATCACTGATCTGCTTTATGTCTCTCTAGTTCTTTTTTTCTTTTATTGGCAGAATCTCATATAAATAAAATTAAATTTGTGTACTCTTGTGTGCCTAGTTCTTTTTTTCTTTTATTGGCAGATTCTCATATAAATAAAATTAAATTTGTGTACTCTTGTGTGCCTAGTTTCTTTTATTTAGGATACGCTTTAGAGATTCATCCATGTTGTTGTATGTATCCGTAGTTAATTTCTTTTTATTACTGAGTGGTATTCCATTACATGGATAAACCAATATATATTTATATTGATGAATATTCATGTTGCTTCCCGTTTTCAGAGATAACATAGGAAGTCCGTAAGCATCAGCCCCACACTTTTTTTTGTAAGCATAGATTTTTATTTCCCTTTGAAGATACCTAGAGTGGGAATGCTGGACCATGTTATACATGATTGTTTAACCTTAGTAAACATTGTAAAACTCTTTCTCAAAGTTGATGTAATATCTTGCATTCTCATCAGAAATGTATAAAAGTTTTAATTGCTCTTATTTCCTGGCTGTTAGTTATTGCTTTTTCTTTTTTTTTCAATTTCAGCCTTTCAATTTAGTATGTGATCATATCACTGTGATTTTATTTTTTTAAGACATAGTCTTGCTCTGCCACCCAGGCTGGAGTGCAGTGGCATGATCTTGGATCACTGCAACTTCCACCTCCCGGATTCAAGCAATTCTCCTGCCTCAGCCTCCTGAGTAGTTGGGACTACAGGTGTGTTCCACCACACCTAGCTAAATTTTTGTATTTTTAGTAGAGACAGGGTTTCACTGTGTTAGCCAGGATGGTCTCGATCTCCTGACCTCATGATCCTCCCACCTCAGCCTCCCAAAGTGCTAGGATTACAGGCATGAGCCATCATGCCCAGCCCACTATGGTTTTTATTTGCATCATTTTATATATGCTTAATATCCAATCACATAACTCCTTTGGTGAAGTGTTTATTCAAATGCTGTGCCTATTTTTAGGAAAATCAGATTGTTTATCTTATTATTACTAAATTGCAATAGTACTTTGCATATTCTGAATAAGTTACCATCCAATATATATTTTGCAAATATTTTCTCACAACCCATGGCTTTCACATTTATTTTAATAGTGTTTTTGCAATTTTTTAAAAATAAAGTATAATTTACCATTATTAAGGGTACTCTTTCCTCTGTATTTAATATGTGTTTGCTGCTTTTAAGATTTTCTTTCTTTATAGAGTAATTGTCTTTGTATAGTAGTGTTTGATTTGATTATAATGAGCCTTGAGTTTTTTTATACCTTTTTTTCTTTTTGTGTATCATTTAGTTTCAAGCATAAATGGATTTGGTTTTCAAAAAATTTGGAAAATTTCTTTTTCTTTTTTTTTTTTTTTTTTTTGAGATAGAGTCTCTCTCTGTCACCAGGCTGGAGTATAATGGTGTGATCTCAGCTTATTGAAACCTCCACCTCCAGGGTTCAATCGATTCTCCTGCCTCAGCCTCCTGAGTAGCTGGGATTACAGGCATGTGCCACCACACCCAGGTAATTTTTGTATTTTTAGTAGAGACAGGGTTTCACCATGTTGGTCAGGCTGGTCTCGAACTCCTGACCTTGCGATCCACCTGTCTCGGCCTCCCAAAGTTATGGGATTACAGGTGTCAGACACTGCGCCCGGCCTTGTTCATCATTTCTTTAAATATTGTTACTTTTTCCTGCTTCTCATCTATTTTTCTGGGGTACTAATTACATGTAGTTTAAATTATGTAATATTTTCCCAAAGGCCACTGATGCTTTATTGTTTTTAAATCCTTTCATTTTCCTTTGCTTTATCTTGGTAAATTTTCATTTATCTATTTCAAATATACTATTCTTGTTTTCTGCACTAATTGCTGTTACAGATATTGAATTTTTATTCTTGATTTCTCATTTGTATCTTTTAATATCTTCCATTTATTTAACATGCTCATGTCCTCCTCTACCTTCTTCAACATAAGAGGCATATTTATAACAGCTATTTTAACATTATTGTTTAGTAGTTTATCATCTTGATCTATCATTTTTGGGCCCAGTTTTACTGACTGATTTTTCTCTTGGCTACTGGTCATATTTTCCTGTTTTCTTATATGCCTCATAATTTTTGTTCAGGTACCACATATTGTTAATTGTACATTTTTGTACATTTTTGAGTGCAGAATTTTGTATTGCTTAAGAAGCATTGAATTGTTATTTTTCTTGCTTGTAGTCAGGTTGCTGTGAATAAGCAAAAGAATAATAAAGTAATTCCACCTTCAGAATCTTAGGATTTTACCAAATGATCTTTGCTTTACAAGGCATTTACATTCTTACTGGATACATGGACATTCCCCAGCCTTGATTGAGATCCTAGTATTATTCTACCTATTCCTTTCCAAGGTTTCTTTCTCTAGGCTAGGGTAATTTCCATTCACATATGCACAAATCAATGCTGAGGAGACTGCTCTGCAGATCTCTGGAAACTTTTTTCTAGGCATCTTTCTTCTCTTACTTCAATGCTAGGTCTCCTGAACATGAATATATATACATATACACAATATATATATATATACACACACAATATAATCTATATACACATATATACATATATACACATATATACATATATACATATATACTATATATGTATCTATTAATATATGTATATATTCATATATACAATATATATGTATCTATTCATATATGTATATATTCATATATACATATATACACATATATATTCATATATACATATATACACATATACATATATACATATATACATACATATATACATATATACATACACACATACATATATACATATATACATATATATGTATATATATTCACATTTTCTATTGTCATTTCTCTTTATGTCTCTCACATCTTCTCACCAAGTACTTATAGTTGGTATGCTGTTGTCACCCTCAAATGCACACCACGTAGTTGTATCTCTTAAATTATAACATGTTATAATAATCAGTTAAAACTTCTCTAGTTTTATTTGCTTACTTTAATGACTCACATTATTTCAATATTTAATGTACTGCTAAGTGTTTTATGTGGCCTTTGAGGCTGTGCATAATTATTACTTGCCTATCTCTTGAGTCTCATTTTTTAAACCACTCTCCCAGGTTCATTCTCTACACTGGAGCCATATTAGCCTTTGACTAGTATCTCTTCAAAAAGATCATTTTACTTCTCTAATTCCTTGCCTTATTAAAATTTGCCCAACCTTAAATACTCGGTTTAAGCTACTTCTACTGCCCCAAGGAAAAATATCTCTCATCTCTCAACTCCAGGATAAGTAATTTTGTTTTGTATCTTTTAGTGTTATAACATTTTTCAGAGAAGTTGCATAAGTATTTAATCATTAATTTATTTTTGTAATTAGGTGTTTACTGTTAGGCTTCTCAGTTGGCCAAAAAGCTGCATAACAGCAGAGTCTATGTTTATTTATGCTCATCATTTTACTTATAAAAATTAGAAAAATGACAGGGACACAGTGAGGTTCAATTAATATTTTAAAATATTAATAAACTAAATGTAATGTTAGAGAGACATTTTCCTATATAAATAGCTGCTTTCAAAATTTCTTGGTTCTGAGGCTTCTAAAGGAGCCTAAAATTGTCAGACTTCTACAGAAAACTCAAAAAATACAAGAAAATCATCCTTAAGCTTATTAACAAGGAAAGTTGAAAGGAAGATGAGCCACCAATGTCTAAGAATTTCTCAACGGAACTTCTGGAACTACGTCTTTGTAATGTCAGCATTAGATGGTTAGGTGACTCAAAGAATATAATTTCATATTAAAATGCTTAGCAATATCTGCAATCTTTAAATAACTAAGATTGATGTATGTTTTAGACTACACAAGTCCTTACCAAGTTGTATTAAAACACAATTTAAGACTTTCAAAAATATTAAAAGATAAAATATCTGATAAAATGTTTTAGTATAGAACTTATTATAAATCATTTTTTAATTCATTATTGTCATGGTGAAGATACTCTGTATTAATCATGAATCTTTGGGTGGTATATACTTATAGGCCAAAGCTATTCAGAGATTGAATTCCATTGCCATGGGCCCAACTACCCCATTCTCATTTCTCTTATTTCCTTTATTTTTACTTTCTTCTCAAGCAGACTCTCCCATAAGGTGTCAAAATAATTGCTGAATGCCCCTGGTTATCCAGACACTGGACAAAGACCCACTTTCTTAAAGGTTCTAGGAAAAATTCTAAAGTGTATTTCCATTAGGCCATTAAATATCTAGTCATTCAAGACAGTGTAATGAGTTGCTCTCATTTTCCAAGTCTGGCTCATAAACTTATGCACAGAGAAAGAGTGGGGTTAGCCCTACTTGAACCATATGAGAGGAGTGGTAAAAAGGTCAATTCAATAAAAAAAAATGGAATTCCATTTGAAGAAGTGGGAATAGATGCTGGGAATTAAAAAATATACTAAATATTCACTAAACACAGTAGTAAGTATTATCCATTAGTTTTCAGGAGATTTCATCACATGTAGTAGAATGTTAAATATATCAATTTACACTACATCCCATGTTAAATATGAATGGTTCTATCTACAACATGAAAAATCTTCATTGGTGTCTATCCTTTACCCAGAAAATAAAATATTTATGCTGAATTTTATATAAGGTAATTCATAACCTGGCCTTCTCTACCTTTCTTTGCTTGTCTGCCATCACTCTTACAAGTTTGTACTCCTTAAGTACATTTTCTACTTATTATGTAATCACATCCTATCCATCTCTAAGGTTTCAGAAACTCCATACTAACCTGAGGGCCTCTTGAAGATATGGGCTTAATCTTCATAAAAAGAGGCTAATAAATAGATGACTGATATAATATGAATTCTTACATTTATATTGATATTTGAATTTATTCAAAGTCATTCTCTATGCCTATTTGCATGGCATAAAACAAAATATGTGCTTACCTGATTTAA
This sequence comes from Pongo pygmaeus, assembly GCF_028885625.2. Classification (NCBI taxonomy): domain Eukaryota; kingdom Metazoa; phylum Chordata; class Mammalia; order Primates; family Hominidae; genus Pongo; species Pongo pygmaeus. The sequence continues at coordinate 93,371,069 of NC_072384.2, forward strand.
GAAAACATTCTAGGAATGTTAGGTACATTTTGTATCTATTATACAGTGGGATAGTGGAGAAAAAAGGCAGAGAGGGAAAAATCAATTCGAAAAGCATCTTGGGCAGCAGGTTTGTCTGGTGTGAAGGCACGGAGGTGTTAAGAGGAGTTAGTAATTCTAACAATAAGTACTTTACAATGTTCAGTGTTTGGAAACTTCAGGGAGATGAGAGCAGGGGGGAAATGACCAGAACCCAAGAGGCACTGCATTTTATGTAGAATTTAGTGTTCATTCTGTAGGTATGTAATGCCTTTAACATTTATTCTATAAACACTATATTTCTTTTCAAATACTCTTTATTAAGAAAGTGTAAATACTACTACACAACTAAGGAGAGTGAATTAACATTATAAATATAAATATAGCAACTTCAAGTAATTCCTCGTTATAGGTATTATTTCCTAAACATAGATCTTCATTAATACCTTAGAAAGTAGGTTTCTACAAATGAATATTGAGAGAATATTTTCAACATATAGCTATAAACACATTATGTTTTATAATTATAGCTAGTTTTCATTTAATCCATGTTACTCAAATACAATTTTGTGAATCATATGCCACAATAATTCTATATTCATTCTTTGACAAGTCAAGTGTGTGCTGGTTGCATTCTGGAAAACTGGTCAAATATTTATAATTAAGAAGTTAATAAACTAAGAAAATGACGAGGCCAGGCACGGTGGCTCACGCCTGTAATCCCAGCACTTTGGGAGGCCCAGGCAGGTGGATCACGAGGTCAGGAGACGGAGACCATCCTGGCTAACACGGTGAAACCCCGTCTCTACTAAAAATACAAAAACAATTAGCCGGGCGTGGTGGTGGCGGGCGCCTGTAATCCCAGTTACTCGGGAGGTTGAGGCAGGAGAATGGCGTGAACCCAGGAGGCAGAGCTTGCAGTGAGCCGAGATCGCGCCACTGCGCTCCAGCCTGGGCGACAGAGCAAGACTCCGTCTCAGGAAAAAAAAAAAAAAAAAGGAAGAAAGAAAATGACAAAATGTCCAAAATTCAACCTATGATGTACCTACATTTCAGTGATTAGATAAACTTAAGCTCATCGCCTTAGAAACACATTGAACTCATGGGACATAATAGCTGAAATAATCTATGCTCATAAAATTTTAGTACAAAAAGGAGACTCAGCTTTAACTCTAAAAATAACTGAAGAAATATATAAATATCTAAAGTTAGACAATGGTAAGATTAGCTGGAAAATAATCTGTTATATATTATGGTTAATTTACAAAGTGGTGTTATTTAGGAGAAAATTTATCTTTCTCTAAGTGTTATTTTGCTTTATGATGTTTCAAGAATCAATTTTTTGATTGAAAGATGAGCACTAAATTACTATCATTTACACATAGCTTTTATTACTTGCTTGTAGCACTCAGCATAGTGCCCAACATATTCTAGGAACTCACTGAATATTTTTTTGATACAATTTTGTATTTTTTTTTTGAGACAGAGTCTTGCTCTGTCGCCCAGACTGGAGTGCAGTGGTGTGATCTCAGCTCACCGCAAGCTCTGCCTCCTGGGTTCAGGCCATTCTCCTGCCTCAGCCTCCCAAGTAGCTGGGACTACAGGCGCCCGCCACCATGCCCAGCTAATCTTTTGTATTTTTAGTAGAGACCAATTTTGTATTTTTTTAAAATTACTTTTTGTTAATCACAGTAATATATACATGTGTTTGAAAACTACAGGCACATAACTGGCCTAAATAGTATTTGATCCACTGATCATACTTGGTGAACATTATACAATTATATATTATACATTAAACAATTACAACATTCAATTGTGAAATTATACAATAGTGAAGTTATATAATTTTCCACATACATCTTCATCCCAGCAAAAATTCTTGGTTCTCTGGACTCAGAATGCTTGATTTAATCCAGGGTCTTCATCTCAGAGATAAAATGACGAGTCTAACAGTTGATAAAATGCTTGTATAATTAGTATTAAGATCTCCTAATTCTGGTTCATTGTCATTGTGTTACATCATGAGTCAATACTTTTATCTGGCAAATATTTAGAAGCATAACCTTTATTAAGCTTGATTACTAGAATTGAGTATCCCAGTTTGGATTTATCAATCAAAGGAAAAATTCATCAGTTTGAGTGTAAGTGTAGGGAAACATGGGAAACAAAGTTGCTGAATCAAGCTCAGGAGTTCAAGACCAGCCTGGGCAACATGTTGAGACCCCTGTCTTTACTAAAAACACAACAACAACAACAACAATAAAAAATAGCTGGGCATGATGATCACTTAAGCCTTGTGGGCTGCGTTGCAGTGAGCCAAGTTCGCACCAAAGCACTCCAGCCTGGGTGACAGAGCAAGACTCTGTCTCAAAAAAAGAAAGAAAAGAACAATGGTATTTTTCCAGTCATCCATTATCAAGTACTTACTATGTGTTAGGTACTGTTCCAGAGACTGTGAATATAGCTGTTAACGTAATCTCTGCCCTCAATAAGCTAGATAGGTAAGATGGACAATAAACACATATTAGTTTATCAGATGGTAATAAGTGCCACAGAAAAAATTAACGGTGAAAAGTGGGAAACTGATTATGATGATAGTATTCATACAATTTTAATTAGGTAGATCAGTAAGGACTTTTCTAAAACTTGATATTTAAATAAAGACTTGAGTTAGGTGGGAAAACAAGTCATAAGGCTATCTGGGGAAAGAGTATTCTAGAGAGAATATCAAGAGAAAATACCTTAAAGCAGAAAATGAAACAAAAGGGGCAATGTGGCCGTAGTAGACTAAGGAAAAAAGATATACGAGATGGGGTCAGAGGGTTAACATGTAACCAGACCCTTTGGCTACTACACCATCTTTTACTGTGATTTTACTCTGAAAAGGACAAGAAGACATTGGAGGGTTTTTAGCAGAGGGTTGACATAGTTTGATGGGCATTTTTAATGGAATTTCTGTTTGTGCTGTGCTGAAAATAGATTTAAGAGAGTAGGATAGGCTGGGCGCAGTAGCTCACGCCTGTAATCCCAGCACTTTGGAAGGCCGAGGCGGGTAGATCACCTGAGGTCAGGAGTTCGAGACAAGCCTGGCCAACATGGTGAAACCTCTTCTCTACTAAAAATACAAAAATTAGCCAGGCGTGGTGGTATGCTCCTGTAATCCCAGCTACTTGGGGGCTGAGGCAGGCCAATCGCTTGAACCTGGGAGGTGGAGATTGCAGTGAGCTGAGATCGCGCCACTGCACTCCAGCATGGGCCACAGAGCAAGATGTTGTCTCAAAAAAAAAAAAAAAGAGAGAGAGTAGGTTGGAAACAGGAGAACAGTTAATAGGCAGTGCTATAATCCTTCTTAAACAACTGCACAGTGAAGGACGATGGTAGTTCCTACAGGTAATCAGAGAAATAGGTAAGAAATGTTGGGATTGTCGGTGAGTGTTCTATAAATATTGTCATCATGCACTGCTTTCTGTACAAAAATATTTACGTTTTTTAAAACAATAATATCTGAGAATATAAACTGTCAAGGTGATTACTCATTATATTAAATGCAACAAATTTTAAAGATTTTCAATACAAATTTGAATGTGCTTACATTCATAGTGTAAATTAATTGCAAAGCAAAATGTCTCATACTATTACTTTATGTGTCTATAGATACCATATGAGTATATTTTCATATTAGTATCTTAGTAATTTATGCATATTTTTCTTAATTATTCAGAATTATTTCTGTCTCTGTCTTCTTGGTCATGTACACAGAGTAAGCCCTCCAGTTAGAATGAAAATGCAGGAAATTCTTTTATTATATTTCAATATTAGCATAAATTTATATGAAATGAGGACTATTAACTGAAACAGAACATTTTTATAACAAACAAAAATCACTTTGTTTTAATAAAATGATATTCTGAGAAATATTTAAGGAATACTACACATAAACATGTGTTTCATTGGTCCATTCATGACTCCATACCCACAATTTAGAAACCTAACTGCTTTGGGTAGAAGGGTGTTCTTGTACTACTGTGAGAATTAAAATAAGACCAGGTCTTTAGATCAAAGCAAGTTTCCCTAGCTCCTCAACCTAACAGCAGTCTAGACCTGCCTTCTCAGTGACAGAAACAACATATTTTCATCCCAGTGAAAATGGGATGAATTTACAGTTTTTATTATATTCAGTTAATGATTCTATCTCTGATTGTTGTATGCCAGACGGAGATTCTCATTAACTTACATCTGGTTCAGGATGCTCTGGTATTTTAAACACATCCAAAGCAATACAGAGACAGCATTTTACAGCCTAAAAGATTAGCATGTTCCTTGCTGTGGGAGGTTTTACTTCACCTGAATTCCAGAGAGTATAAAAGGATTTACCTGAAGAATCAGGCTTATCAGATACTAAATTATGTAATCAGAGAGTCAAGATCATGATCAGGCCAGTTGAAAATCCAGGATATTAGCTCTTCTTGGGTTTGTGGCCAATCGGAGTGGCCCAAGTATTCAATGGCCTGATTGGTGCAAAGAATGATGGACTAAAACATGTTTATGAGAGAGTCTTTGTGACTAAATAAATAAAAAAAACTCAGGAATGCAGAAAGACTGACACCATAACATTAGCTATATATTTACAAATTGATGGTGTTACATAAATAATTTATCCTCTCAAAAAGGCTAATTTTATCATAAAAAGTTTTCACTTATCACATCATAGTACTTAATGTTTGGACAAAATTATATGAATACATACTATTAGTCACAGACAATTTATTAGTAAAGATTTAATTATTGTATTTCTTTTAAGTGCTAAAATATCACCCAATAGATTTTATTCACCTCTTCACTTTCCTTTTATTCAAATATATCTATTAATAAAGATGTTTCTATGTATTCTATTTTTAAGTATTTATTTTCTTGGCATAACCAACCCTTTTTCAACCTGAAAATATATTTAATATGTAATTGAAATGAAGAAAACAGAAACTCATAAGATAATGTGCATCTATCTTGTTAGAAAAAGCTGACAGTTTTTGGAATAAAATGGTGTTTTAGTGAAAGTGAACATTTATATTGGTGTCAACTGCAGAAGGATTTCAAATAAAATTAATAAAGAAACAAGTATTTGGTGTCGGTTCATTTTAACCCTGTTTGATCTTAACAGGAAATGATAGCTATTAAAATGACGTTAGGTCACAGAATACACTGAAAGTAGAGATCAGTGGAGAGCAAACAATGCTACATTTTTAGATCAAGGTTCTAACACTAGGGAATGTCCCAAGATGCATTTCATTTTCAAATAAATTCCTTCTACTTGGAGCCAAAGGTCAGCAAGCTAGCATTAGTTAAAGAGATCTCAGCTGCATCAAAGTTAAATAACAACCAAAAGTCACCCACAGCAGAGCCTCTCTAATCCATAGATGTGTCCCCAAGGGCGGCAGGCCAAAGTAGAAAACAGAGATTTGTTCAAGGTGCCAACAATAATTGCTGTGATCAGCAGGCATCTTGGGCTGAGAGCTCAGGATAAGAAGCTTTTTTTTGTTTGCCTCACAGAAGAAAAAAATCTATTTAAGCACACTTACTTGTTGAACTAAATACATGTAGTTGAAATTGATTAATCTCTATAACACAACACAGCCAATTATAATAATGTTTAGAAATATGACATTTTATAGTAAACATAGGAAACTTTATATTCCTTTAAAATATCTCCTGTCATGATGTAATGATCAACCTAATGCATAGAGTACATTTTAGGTTTTTTTTTAAGTGAAGTCTTTCTGTGAAAAGCTTTTTCATCCTGTTGAAAATATCAATATTACAAGCCAGAGTTGTTTCTTTCAGATAAATAAATATTGACTTTCCTCCTCTATTTTTTACCAATGACAGGCAACTGCCTTCATTGCTCTGAATATTTTATTGTTTTAGAACTGACAAATTCCATTGGCATTGAATTTTTATTGTTTCATTGTTCCCACTTTTAAAAAAGGTGTTTGTGTTATTTTATGTGTGTGTGGTAGATAAGACAGAAAAGTGAGACTGAAATTAATGTAGCACTCACTCCCTATACCATAGTTTCCTTGTCAAATATGATTTATCTAAGTTTGACCTATCACTGACTTTGCAAGAATTTATTAAAAACTAAGCTGTTTCCAATTTCATTCTTTTTAGCAAATTAGACAACAAAGTTATGTACACTAATGCAACAATTAATTGGAACCAAGAGCTGCTCAAAATATTTCATGTGAATGAATTTAAACATATGTCACTTAATTCCTAGCAATTGTTCTGTGGTGCTCTGTGTAGGCAAGTGTTGTGACTGTACTTAATGTTAACCACCATTGGACAAATTAGCAAACACAGCCTGGTATGTGCATGCACATTGACTTGATATACTGGGCTTTATTTTCTTATTATCTTTGCATTCAAATCTGACTTATTATACCAGAATAAGTATTAAGACAATATTGATCTAATTCACCAAATTTCAATTCATTTGTATGTCAGATGGATGATTTTAGAAATTCAACCAACAGCAAAGTGACATAAGAAATTACCCAAATGCAGAAAAAAAATCAACACGTTGTTATAAAAGTATTTTTTAAATCTTGAGTTCAAAAAATTCTAAAAGAAAGACATAAAAAGAATTGATAAACATATTATACATTTACCTTGTTGTTTGTTGTTAACCTTCTCTAAACATTACTTTACGAACATGCCCCAAAATTCCTCCAATAAAAATGTGTTTCCAAAGACTCTATTGAAATATTTTAATAGTTAATAATGCTTGGATGATTTTTAAGGCTTCATACTAGATTTCACTCAAGAAGAAAGTAATGCAATACAAACATTTCATTATAATTTGCTTTAAAACTTCTTAAGTTATAAAATTTGCTATAAATACTCGATTGGGGATTTTTTTCAACTTGTATTACTTTGCCAAATTTTAGACTGTACAAGTAATGTAAAAATCAGCCAGCTTAAGATTTATGTAATCATTCTATTCTATAGCTTTAAAATTGGTCATGGTGTTCAAAATGGGCTTAATTATAATTCTGATTGAACACAGTAATGATCAACATAAATAATTAGACAAAATTGGATTTAGAGGGTAGAAATTCTTAACAATTCTGTGCAGCAGTTAACCTGTATGTACACTGGCGGAACAGGAGAAAGAAAAAAAATATTTTACAACTTTTTTTCTACAATATGTTGTTATGGAATAAATCCATATGGATATATGTGTAAACAGAATCTTTTCAAGGAAATTAAAACTTTAAGTAATTGCTGTGCTAATGCAGAATGAGAACATTTGCCTATGAATATTTCTTTATAATTATGCAATTTCAATAAAAATTACCAAATATGTATTCTGGAAAATTTTTAACTTATGATTATTTTATGAAACAATATGTAACAGTGAAAAGAAAAATATATTTGAAAATATGAACTATGCATAAACATCTTAATCTTTTTCTTATAAATATATTTCTACTGTGAATTCACCTACAAGGCAAATAATCAATGATGCTTCTAATCACTTATTAATTTTGACAGCAACATTATCTCTTCATTGGTTTCTTCACCAAATTATATTAATGATCGAATTTTCTAATCTAGAGACTTTCAAACATCCTTAAAGTAAAATATACCCTGTGATTCAGATTCTGAAAGAGTCAATCTACGCAAAACATCCAAAATATTAAATATTAAATGCCAGTTAAAAGAAAGGGGATATAGCTGTATGTATTTATGTTTCTGTGTGTATGCTTAAGATTAGATTAGATGGCTGGTCACGGTGGCTCACACCTGTAATCCTAGCATTTTGGGAGGCTGAGACAGGTGGATTGCCTGAGCTCAGGAGAGACCAGCCTGGGCAACATGGTGAAACCCCATCTCTACTAAAATACAAAAAAAAAAAAAAAATTAGCTAGGTGTGGCGGCATGTGCCTGTAGTCCCAGCTACTACTAAAATACAAAAAAAAAAAAAATTAGCTGGGTGTGATGGGATGTGTCTGTAGTCCCAGCTACTCAGGAGGCTGAGGCAGGAGAATTGCTAGAACCTGGGAGGTGGAGGTTGCATCGCGCCACTGTACTCCAGCCTGGGTTACAGAGTGAGACCCCATCTCTGAAAAAAGAAAAGATTATATGTTATATATATATATGAGTATTTATATATGTATATATTTTGAGTTTATATAAACACATATAAATCTTTTTAGGATTTTAGTTATGTAAAACTCTGTGATACACTAGCCACTCCTGTCCTATGACATCTTTTAATTAGTATTGAATTTTGTTTTTTTCTCATATATGTAAACATTCAAATTCAACACTTACATATTTCAGGTGGTTTGAAAGTAGATAACTATAATTTTAATCCAATTTTAATATAAATACACATTGATACTTTAATATTTATAGATTCAATAAAAATTTAAATCTATATTCCTACGGCAATCATAAAAATACCTATTAAACTGGTGAATGTACAACTTTTGCTTTTATTTTCCTAATCATTAAGGGTTCAAATGTTTGGAATGATATTAAGTAAATATTAGTATATTTCAAATATTATCTAGTTACTGTAATGTTTAGATTTCAGAGCACTTTTAACTAAAAAACATTAAAATGTACGTAAATTAAGTAGGGCATATTTTATTTTGTTTGCATTTTACTTATGTTTTAATGAATATTTTGATGTTTATTTGTTTGTTTATTTACTCTCTAAAGCACATCCTTCCAAAATATCTGCATAAGCAAGGAGTCTGGATTACAATTAGTAAACTATTTTATTAAAGCTTCTAAACAAAGTGAAACACTGAATGAAAAGCACATTCAGCAGAAATAGCTTGATAGAAATTTCTAAAATCATAGTTTAGAAAAGAAATATACCTATAAAAATGTTAATTGTGCTCCAAAAATAAAATTTGTATTTTTATTTTTAGCTATCACAACCCAAATTCAAATCAAATCTTAATCCAAGCAAGTAGTTTCTAGTATTCTAGCATGTTTTTAAAAATCTAATCATTATCTTTCAGCAAGTTATGGAAACATTAGGCAACTTTTGCTTACCAGGCCTGAAAAATCACATGATCATACTTAACAGCACTTTAATTCCTGGCCTTGTTTGACTTAGATTGTTGCTTTTATTCATATTTGTCTATTTTCTTTGTTTCATATTATTATCAATGAGCATACTGAATAAAACAGCAAAGGCAAATGATATAATAGGTAAACAGAATATACATCTCCCCCACCCCCAACACCCTCCTCCGCCGTCAAGCGATTCTCCTGCCTCAGACTCCGGAGTGGCTGGAACTACAGGCCAGTGCCACCACACCCCAGTAATTTTTGTATTTTTAGTAGAGATGGGGTTTCACCATGTTGGCCAGGCTGGTCTCAAACTCCTTACCGCAAGTGATCCACAGGCTCGGCCTCCCAAAGTGCTGGGATTACAGGCGTGAGCCACTGCACTCGGCCGACTGAGTTACACAAACGTAAATGCAAATAGATTCCCCACCCCTTGGAGGAAATAGCATGAGTGTGGATAACACAGGGAAAAATACTAATTAAATATAAAATGGGCTGTTAGAAGGAAGCTTTGAAAACAATTAGAAGAGTGTATTTAATTTGTAAAAAGTTTTGTTGCTACTAGAGGATTTGGAAGTGAAAGGTCATCCATTCAATATTATATTGTGATAGAAGCCCTCATTTTTTTTTCAGTAAACAGTGTATTATGGGAGAAGTACAAGGATTAAAGAAAAGTAATTTTAGTAACATAGTTCTGGAATTATACCTGTAGCTATTGGAATTGAGAGGAAATGTGGGATCATATAAATACCATCTGCAACTATCAAATCATTTTCTTTCTAATAAGAGATAGGTAAGGCATAAAATACACATTCCCATTCCTAAAGGGAGAAATCAGAAAAAAAAATAAAGGGGCATTCATTAATTGTGGATTGGATAAAGAAAATGTGGTACATATATACTTTGGAATTCTATGCAGCCGTATAAAAGAAGAAAATCATGTCCTTTCCAGAAACATGAATGTGTTTATGAATGCAGCTAGAGGCCATTATCCTAAGTGAATTAATGCAGGAACATGATACCAAATGCCAAATGTTCTCACTTATAAGTAGGAGCTAAACATTGGATAGATATGGATATAGAAATGGGAACAACAGACAATGGGGACTACAAAATGGGGAAGGGGGAAAGTGAGTAAGGACTGAAAAATTTTCTGTAGGATTCCATATTCACTATTTGGGTGACGAGTTCGGTTGAAGCCCAAACCTCAGCATCATGCAATATATCCATGTAACAAACCTGCACATGTAACCCCGAACCTAAAATTAAAAAATAAATAAATAAAAATGTAAAAAGGAAGAAAGAAGATTCAGAATATCCAACATTAAAAAAACTTGAATGTTCTTGACATAAAAATTTTAGTCTCTGTAGTAAATGGTAAATGAGATACACACACACACACACACACATGCACACACACACCTACATATATATATTTGTTCAGAAAATTAATAGGAGAGAAAATCATAATGAGAATTAATTTTCTTTGTAAGAGGCCTCTTGATGAAAACATTAACCTTAGTATGCTGTCAGGAAAGAATTCTGATGAAATCCTTAATCACTGAGTATATTTCATATGAAACACTGAGCCCTCAAGATGTCATTGAAAAGGAATAACACTTAGAATTGTAATTTAATCACCATCTTTTCAACGTTATTCCATCTCCATAACTTCTACTTTGGGAATCTTTATATAACTCATAAATAGAGATATACCTTGACCTTGCATTGTCAATATACTTCATGAATAGAGATTATAAGGTAATGTTATTTAAAATTATCAGAGCCAACATTCTTAGTTTAATATTATTCTGATCATAATTTCAAAAATCTAGTTTTAGCTTGATTTTTAAAATGCCATACACCTGTTTGCAATTAAATATCTTTTATAATAATTGTCATTAAATTCATTGTGACTCAAAGAGAAAGGATTTTAAAAACAAATATTTTTTACATTGCTTGGATTCATTGTTTCCAGTGATAACGCTAATAGTTTGTCATATAAAGCATCCTTGCTCCTCTTCAAGTAGTAGTAAAACATAATTGGCAAAATTGCTGTTATATTCAGAGTAAAATCAAGTACACTGTGGTTAGACATAATGGTCTTACTATCTGTTACTGGTTGAATTGTGGCCCCTCCACACAAAAAAAAATATGTTGGAGTCTTAACTTATTTGGAAATAGGATCACTGTAGATGTAAACAGCTAAGGTGAAGTCATATTGGAGCAGGGTGAGCACTCATCCAATATGATGATTGTCCTTAGGACAAGATGGCCATGTGAAGGAAAATACCATGGGATGATGAAGACAGAGATTGGAGTTATGCTGCTGCAAGCCAAGGAATGTTAAAGAATGCTTGAAAAACCACCAGCAACTAGGAATAGCTAGGATAAGAGTCTCCTGTGAGTTTCAGAGGGAACATGACCCTGTAGCACCTTGATTTCAGACCAGCTTCTAGGCTGTGGGACAATACATTTCTGTTGTTTTAAGCCACCCAATTGTGGTACTTTGTTATGTCAGCCGTAGGAAGCTACTATAGCATTATAGAGGGCACTAGAGATACTGTACCTAAAATCCAGCTAGAAATGACTCTTTTTAATTGTATAGAAAAGACAGTCTTTAAAGTGCCTTTTCCAATTGTCAGCTTTGAAATTAATAGCTGTAGAAGAGATGGATACAACCTTAGTTACCATGACAATGTTCACTAAAAATCAGAAGATAATATTGACAAAAACATGGGATTATATCATACCTTTTTATGGAATATTTTAATTTTTTTAAATTTTAGGATCTATTTCCAGCTTCTTACCATGACTTGTAAAATTGTTCAACTCTTGGACATTTTGGCTGTCTACTTTCTCTTTTTAATATCACCCCACCCCCGGTATTCTCTCCTGCTGAATTTACTGATTCTTTTTCACCTTCTAGCCTTTAAACATTGTGTTCTCTTTTCCCTCCCTAGTCACTTAGTTTGGACCTATGCATTTAACAACTCTCTATTTACATTTCTTTTCCTCAAGAAGGCTTTCTTAACCCCATCTTTCTCCACAATGAAACTAGATTTTGTTCTTTTGTTGTATGGCTCTCTTGTAACTCTGTTGTTCTTTTTAAATACTTCTCATCACACTTTCCATAACATATGCATTCCCAAGAAAAGAGAGGTTTTATTTTTATCTTACTCATAACTGCGAATCTAGTACCTTCAAAGTTCTGGGTGAATACAAGGACTCAGTAAATAATTGTCAATTTAATGAAAACAATGGCCCTAGTAAAAGAGTTTCTTCTAATATCTTTAGGCAAATGTAAAAATCTTTAAATATCGTTTAATAAAAAAAGAGAGACACATGCATGATAACATCAAGTCTGGTATCATAGCAGTATTAACATTTTTATCTATTAACACACTAGTTCATATAGAAAATTTAAAAAATTTATAATTATATTAAAATTATGTAAATGATATGAATACTAACTCCGTGCCATTATATTTCATTTAAATTTAAAAAACTGCCAGCATTAAAAAAGGAGGATAATTTTGTAAGCCCCTCTATACTAACGTATACATCAACATTATTTAACATAGGCCACACTATTCCTGGTATTAATAAATTTGAAAACCAGCCTTTAATAGGTATGAAACAAATGTTAATATGACTGTAGACACACTTATGATTTGGACAGTCTCTATGCATCGACTTCTGGAACAAATTGCTAAACATTTCAAAATTAACTCAAACGATTAATGAAGTAATTTTTAACATTGTCTATACTTTATAATTCTTTAAAATACATTTCAATTATTCTTTTAGTTTGAGAATCAATATTTGTTTGGAGGCTACTCAACATTTCATTAAATTTGATATGGGTTATAATATTCATTCATTTACTTTGAAGCATGTTATCTTACTGATTTTGTAATGCTAAAAGCTGAACCCAGCAAATCAACTAAATCTTGGAGTGCTATATCATTGTCAAAACTATCCCCTAACTCATCTTAAGAAAACAAAACTACCCCAAACATCAGATAAAAATACATATTTAAAAAAATTATCAAGAACCTTCTCTATTATTTTTTAAAAAGATAATGAAACTGCTGTTATTTTTTCTTAGGATATGGGTTTATGTAACTTTAGACGAAATCTAAAAATTGTCTCAAGAATTTTTGAAATTTAAATGATAACTGTTAATACTTAAAAGAACATTTACTTATATAATGCCATCTTATTATAGCATTCTCACAATATATTTAAATCAACAGCTTGGTGTTCAAGATATAATTAGATCTGGCTTTTGTGATGATGTAATCTTGAATGCCCAACATTCTGTCCTCTATAAATTCTTACTCTGTTTGTTATTCTGGACCTTTTTAACAGGCAAGGAAGCATACTCCTTTCAAAAAACAGTGATATGCATTTAAAATTGGTTCCACACATAAATGAAATACAGACATGGAGAATATATGAGAAAAATAAAGAAAGCTTTGATTTCCTTCATTTTTCAGTATTTGAAAGACCATAGTAAAACTGTATGGGTGAATATAAAACACACAGTCTTATACCAGAATTCAGAAAACTTTCTTTTCATTCTAATAATTGTCTAAAGCTATTGTAAATGTCCTTTAAAATTTCATAAACATTAAAGAACTCCAGTATATTTCTATGCATTTATAGAAGAACATATCCAAATTAAGAAGGACAAAATTCAAACCAAACATTTTTTAAATGTATCTAAAGATTTTTTTAGATGGAGTCTGGCTCAGCCTCCCAGGCTGGAGTGCAGTGGCATGATCTTGGCTTACTGCAACCTCCACCCCCCGGGTTCAAGTGATTCCCCTGCCTCAGCCTCCCAAGTAGCTGGGACTACAGGCGCACACCACCATGCCCAGCTAATTTTTGTATTTTTTTTTCATTTTTTTAGTAGAGACGGGTTTTCACCACGTTGGCCAGTATGGTCTTGATCTCTCGACCTCGTGATCCACCCGCCTCGGCCTCCCAAAGTGCTGGGATTACAGGCACGAACCACTGCGCCCAGCCTCCAAAGATTTTTTTACTCATTTTCCAATTTTTATTTTTAGTTATTTTATTGAAAGCATAAGGAATACATATCTGAGCAGTGAATTTTAGAAGAAAGACTAAAAACCTTTCAGTATTAAATTAAACCATCAGAACAAGCTAATATACAACAACTAAACTGACTTTCTGACATAATCTTTTCTTCTTATGAATAGAATAGGCATAATAGGGCTTGTAACTAACACCTAACAATGACGACAACTTTCAACACAATGGTATCAAGTTCTGGAGGTCCATGGATTACTTTCTTCTTTTCATCTGCAGCTCTTGATAAGACCATAAAAATATCCCCTATATTTTCTACAAATGTTAACACAAATACAATAAGGCAGAGGTGGGTGTTCTATTCTTACTGGAAATGAAACCCGTGCTTCCTCTCCAACATGCTGTAGTATGCTGGTTTATGATAAGCAGGTTCTTTAAAAAAGAAAATAAATCATTTTTATGGAAGTTGCCCTCATGCTTATTTCAGATGGCAAATTGCTGAGAAGAACCCTGTGTGCGGTAATACAGTGTGGTTACATGGCTGAAATTGAAGAAAATCTTCCCTCTGCTGGACGGTGAATCACTATAATATGCATTACCGTATGCTTCTCCCTATCGTATTTCAGTATCAGGAGATTTGTGCACTCAGTTTGGTGGGTTCATAAACTAAACTCTCACATTAACGGATCAGAGTTCAAATTATTTGTATATTTTATGTATAAAATAAGTAGATTATTGTTTTGTGCCGTTAAGTTGCCTCTTCATTCTCAGTTTCAGGGCACACCCAGTTCTTTAGATGGAGTTACCAACATTGAAGTATAACTAAAACTTACCAATTTGAAATTTTCTGTCACATTTGTGTATTTGGGAATTTATACTAATGATATTGAGAAAAATGAAGCTTGAAAATAAAAGAAGACTTTGTTTTAAAAGGAATTCTTGTGGTCATAAAATAGCTCTGGAAAATAGCATTTAAATAAGATACTTGAATACATGGGTGAGAAGTAAGTAGACTAAATTTTGTGTTAATTTAAGTTTAGAGATAAATGCTTAGGAAATGTTTGAGAATCTGTGTAACACAAGTTACTCAAGAATACCTTCCAACATTTGCTGATCATAAAATGTGGATGTTTCTGATACTATGATAAGATTGTATATGCATAAATATCCTTGAAAGTAACAAAAATATTACTTCAGTATGATGTCTTTTACACTCTTTCCAGGAGAAATTCATTGTTACATATTTCTTAATATAAAAAGAATACTTATGCTAGGGAGGATGAAATGAAGACAAGGAAAAAACATAGGTAATTTTCTTAAAAATAATATCTGATCTATAATAGTTATGATGTTGAATAGAGGAGACTGATAGTATTCAAAGCTAATGTCATGAATCCTAAAAATCTATGAAAATCAATTTTCTACATTCTGTCTACTATAAAAGATGCTTTCCACATTTCAGCAGTTATAATCTATGGTACTTTATTGGTGAAGAAAATGGATTATAAGGGATATAAATAAAAACAAACCATTTTCACAGAGTGGGCTACAGTGAGTTTATTTTTATTTTTCATACATGAACAAATATACTTAAAATTAACTTGTAAATACTTAGCAGGTTACTTTAAGAAAAGGCTAAAGAATACTTATGCAATTTCCAATTAATCTGAACATGAAAGACAAAGCATAAATAAAAATAGCAATTCAGGGTAATACATTATTAGGGTCAAGGAAATAATTGTGATAAGGGCAAAACTTTTTCAAAAAATGGCAAATCACTCTCGGCTAAACACTTGAAGATACAGAGAAATGATCAAAAATTGATACATACTTGACCCTGAAGACTAGAAAGCATTTGGATAAAAGGAAATATAAGAGAAGTAAGAATTACTTGAGCCTAGTTTACATTGAAATAGCTCAATAGGATTATTTTTAAGAGTTGAGATCAAATAATGAAGATGTAATCACTTAGCATTTGTGACAGGCTAAATAATTGCCCCAAAAGATGTCCAAAGGGCCATGAGCCAAAAATGCAGGTGGCGTCTAGAAACTAAAAAAAAAAAAAAAAAGAGAGAGAGAAAGTGGATTATTTCTTCAGAGCCACCAGAAGGAGCTAGCTCTAGTAACAACTTGATGTTAGTTGAGGCCAGCTTTAGAAAGCTGACTTCCAGAATTCGGAGATAAATTTGTGTTGTTTTAAGCTAGTCAGTTTGTAGTAATTTGTTGTAGCAGCAATAAGAAACTAATAGAGCATCATTCACTCCCACCCAGCCTGGATTCCTAGATGTTCTGGGCCATAAGCGTGAAATGAAAGCTTTGAGAAAAAAAGGAATTATATAAAGTGGCAAATGCTGATAGAAAGGACTGATAACGGAGAAGATAAAAAATACAATAAATCTCTTACCCCAAAATTAACTAAAATCAATTAATTAATTAATACATGATTTTGCATTGGAGTCTTTCATTTTGTAATATTTTAGTTCTGGCCACTTTTTACTCTGTAACATCTCTCATCTCTTTACACTCACACACACGTCTGCTTGCACACTTTTTATCTGTATTGTTTTCTTCTTTAAACTATGTACTTCTTCATTATATTAATTATCCTGAATCATATTTTGCGTTTTTGTTGTGTTTGTTTTGTACATAGAGATACTGAATTAAAGGATTCATATTTTATTCCATAGATCATAAAGTTGAGGTTTAGCTGCTTAGTAAAGAAGTGCATAGACCAAATAACCAGATTAGAATGAATTTGGCTAGATTGTTATATATCTCCACTGATCTAAAAGGAAGTCAGGAATCTGTGTAGAAAAAACTGCTACAACCTGTCTTAGACATGTGGCTATATCATTTAGGAAATCTTCCATTAGAGGTGTCAAAAAAAATCCAAACTGCCTTGAACAATATCAACAAATTATTGGTGTACATATCTGAACAGTATGGAAGAGTGTGGGTGGCAGGCAAGGATTCACTTGGTCACCCTCTTTCTCTCTATGCATCTCTTTACGTAGGGTGTATGCTTCATTTTAAGGCTACCTCTATTTTTTATTGGAAGTTAGGGTTAAATGTTAGGCCAGCATCTTTCTAGGGCTATATGCTTTATCTGTTTTTATTTAAACAGCTGTAAGAGATAAATTCTCTTTATGGATTTTCAGAGGCAGGCAGAGACAGAGATATTTCCTTCCAAGAAGCTTTCAGTCATTGTCTCCTTACATAGGATTAGACCCTCAATTAACACCATGACTAGTAACACCATGCTGTTTAACTTGAATAAAACTGGGGTCATACTGGAGCTAGAATTGGGGTAAACTTTCCTCTTAAGTAAATGGGCTGCATTTGGACATCCAATGGTGTGATGGAGGCAGCTCCTACTAGCTTGCAGGAGCTAAGCAGTCAGGAAATTTGCCAAACAGTTGAAATCAGCCACGTTGTGAACACTTACAACATGAAAATCAGCAAATATTATAAATCAGGTTATCCCCTGTATCCCTTCAGGAGACTTAGTTTACCAGGACATTGCTAGTTGAAGTCTACCAACATGTAAATAAAAGACATATTGTGGTGTACTTGTATACTGGAATATGACATTGTAGTAAAAAAGGAATTATCAATAAATTTAATGATATGGATAAATTTCAAAGTAAATATACCAAGTGAAAGAAACCTGACTCTCCTTTTGAAAAAATGTATAGACACTGTATGATTCCATTTATAAAAAATTGGAGAAAAATACAAAATTACCCACAGTGATACAAGCCAGATCAATACTTATCTTAGACTATAAGTTTTCTGCTAATTAACATGTACATCACCCCTAAAAGATTTATTGTAATTCCTTCACTGATGCTGCGGCCAGAGAGTGGGGGAATTACAATAAATCTTTAAGGGGCAATGCGCTTATTAATTATCTTGATTGTGGTGATAGTTTCATGGGTATTTACATATTCATAATGCATAGTCAAATTATGCATTATGAGTCTGAAAATTTTATTACATAACAAATATACCTCAATGGAGATGTGCTTTTAAAAAATAAATAAATAATAATTAAACAATAAAAGAAAAAGAACTCACTAAGAAAATGAAGCAGCAAGCCATAGACTGGAATAAAACAATTACAAATAATACTCTGGACTTGTATCCAGAATATATAAATAGATTTTTAAACTCAATGGTGGGACCAAAAAGTCTAATTTTAGAATAGTCTAAATATTTTAGTGCACATTTCACTAAAGAAATTATGAGTGGCTTGGCTAAGAAGCACATGAAAAGATTCTCAACATCATTAGTCATTAGGAGAATTAAAACTAAACAACAATGAGCTACCACTACAAACTGATTAAAATTGTTTAAATAAAAAAGGCCAGTTGTATTAATTTGTTAGGGCTGATGTAACAATGTGCCTACCAAAAACTGAATGGCTTAAATTATTGTCTAACAGTTTTGGAGACTGTAAGTCTGAAATCAAGGTGTCATCAGTGTTGGTTTGTTCTGAGAGCTGTGAAGAACAGATCTTTTCCAGGCCTTTCTGCATTTATCTTCACATGGCCATGGTATGCTGCCTTCTCATGTCTCCCGTGTGTTCAAATTTTCCCATTTTGTAAAGACCACAGTCATATTGGGTTAGGCTCACCCTAGTAATCATATTTTAACTTGGTTGTCTCTGTAAAGACGTGATTCTGTTTCCAGCTTCCTTCTTCCTTTCTCCCCCTTCCATCTTTGCCAAAAAAAAAAAAAAAAAAAAAGACTGTCTCTAAATACCATCACTTTCTGAGGCACTGGGTGTTAGTACTCCAACGTATCTTTTTTTGAGGAAGACATAATTTAACCTATAACACCAACAGTAATAAATTTTGGTGTGGATGTGGACAATCTTGAACACTAACATATTTTGGGTTAGAATGTAAATGGTACATTTGTTTGGAAAAATGTTTTGTAAATTTCTTGAAAATTTAAATATAATTTTGCTTTACTACCCAGCAATTTTATTCCTAGGAATCTACCCAAGACAAGTGAAAACCTATATCCACACAAAAACTGAACATGAATATTTATAGCAGTACTCTTCAAATGTACATGTATTTCCATAGCAGCCAAACTGGACACTATTCAAAAGTTCAACCACATGGGGTATTTCCATAGAGTGAAATATTATTCAGCAAAAAAAACCCCACAAAATAATATGGAGAAACAATGAAAATCACGTGAAATGAAATGTCAAACAGAAAATATGTAATTTCATCTATATTTAATTTCCAAACAAAAAATATGTAATTTCATCATCTATATTTAATTTCCAAAAGAAAAACAATTTTATAGAAACCAAAAGCAGACCAATGGTTTCCTGAGGCTGGGGTAGTAGTGGGAATTGACTTCAAACAGACAAAAGGAACCACCTGGGATGATGGAGATGTTTAAACCAGATTGTGATAATGGTTTCATATTTCCTAAAAAAATTAATAAACTATACAAGCAAGATGAGTGGATTTTACTTATATTTAAGAATAGCCACATAAAATTTCCAGAAACTAGTCTATTTTAGTACTCCAGACAAGAAAAAAAAAAATGAAAGTTGCTCGGACAAGAATATTAACAGGACGGATATAAAGAAGTGCATAGCTTTGAAATGCATTCTGGAGATAAAATAAGTAGAGCTTGCTGAAAGTAAACATTGGAGGGTAAGGACATAAGTGACATATAAGCTCCTGACTTGAGTAAATGGATGGATTGTGATCACTTTTCAGATATGAGAAATAATTATGAAGGAACAAATTTGGAAAAAAAAATTAAGAGTGCAGTGGCACGTCTAACTTTGATTAGATACCTGAGAGACAACTGAGTGAAGATGTGAAGTAGGCAGCTGTGTATATGTCTGGAACTGAGTTTAAATGTCGTGGCTGGAAATATATATTTGTGATACATCGGTATTTAGGTTGTATTTAAAGACATGGAAAAAGAAAAAAAAATACTTGAAGAGACAGTATAGAAACAAAAGAAAAAGGCACCCAGGAAAGATACTGAAGGAACTCTTAGTAGAAAAGGAGGAGATGGTAAAAGGAATCTGTGATGAGCATACTCAAATATCAAGTGCAGAAATATACAGAGAAAAAGACATAGAGTGAGAGACAAACACAGAGATTTAGAAACAAAGGAAGAGATAGAAACAGAGTACATGATAGAAATAATAATAGAGAAATGAGCAAGAACAAAATTTACCTGAGGGACTATGGGTAGGTAATTGTGTAAGAGCAAAGTGTTCATGCTGATAATTAGTGGTAAATATTTTAGGAAAAGCAATTTTTCAGTGGTATACCTTGAATGTTATGGAAATAATGTGAGCTTTTTCTCTGCAAAATTGAATTATTTAAGCATTTGTGAGTAAAGAAATTCTATGCTGAGAATGGTGATTTAAGAAAATAAATTCAGTAGAATAATTTAGGGGATTGAGCCTTTACAAAAATCTGTTACGTATTTAGTAAGATCAAATAACTCAGGAAGATTATTCAAACAAGTTTAACCATTGCACACAGAATTCACTTGATAAAATCCTTTTCTTCAAGCTTGGTATGGCACAGCAGCATTCTCCTTGTGTGTGACAAAATATAAAACCATATTTCTGCTGTGAGAAATATGCATTTTTTTATCTGTGGAAAATGTAGATATAAGTTTTAATGAAGTTACACTTCTATAGAGCCTCTACCATATCATATGGTAGAGACCAAGTGCATATATAGTCAATGCTTGAAATCCAATTATATGTAAATCATCACCACCAAATACTATCCATCTAATCTTGACAAGCCTTACAATTAGAAGGAAAAAGCTCTATCCATCTGTAGCTTACTTTTCGTTGAGAAGTATAAATAACTCTAAAGTGTCTTGGCCATGACAGCCACATATATAAAGCAACATTCCCTTCTTCCTGTAAGTCTTTGTTTCTGTGGATTAAAAAGTCCTATTTCCCTTAAGTATTTGTTATATCATAATCACTGTCCTCTTTGCTCCATTCTGAAAACTAAATAAACTTCATTTTTTAATTGATTCATGCCACTTACATTCTCAGTTTTCTCACAAACCAAATAAGTAAGCTGGATGGATTGGTGGTTTTAAAACTTTTTTCAACAGCTTTTCAACAAATATGGGATTTAAATATACCAATCATTTGAAAGTAATGCTGCTTTAAATGGGGTACAAGTCCCTCAATTACTCCCTATGGCATCTCTCAAGAATCTTGAGATTCCAATAACCATAGCTTGAAAATCACTTTGACTACATAATTACAAAGTTAATTTTGTCTCAATATTATGTTTTCAATAATTATCTTTATTTCACAATTATCGGACATTCTGAAACAGACGAATGCCATTCCTTGCCTTGTCCTTTGATTTTTAAAACATAAATGATTACTTGTGCCAATAGGAGGCAGAGAAGCAATGTGTTTGCAAAAGAAAGAATTTTTTGAGATCCCACCGACCTAGTTGTAGACAGGGTTGGATAGCACAGAAATAGGAAGAAATCAATGTCAAGAGGCTCAAGGGATTGCACTTAGGTAGCCACAAAAAGCAAACATTTGTGGTGAAGTTGAGTGTATCTAAGCAGAAAGAGCTAGAGATAATTGCCGATGTCTTAAAAAAATATCCTTCTGTTCCAGGAGTATCTTCTTGAGCACATATGCAATAATTTTCTACAGACTATGCATAGAAGCAGAATTACACAATAGTTGAGTATGTGAATTTTTTATTTTACAGGGTAAATTATTTTCCAAATTAGCTGATCTGGTTTATATTCTGATTAAAAAGGATACTAGCATTTTTTAACATACTTGCCAAATTTGTATAATTGTCATAATGTACAATTGACCCACAATTTATGCCACAAGTTGGTAGAATCAGTTCCTTGAGTGGTTTAAAATCTGTGTGTAATTTTTGACTCCATCAAAACTTAACTACTAATAGCCTACTATTGACCAAAAGCCTGACTGCTAAAATAGTCAATTAACACATATTTTGTATGTTATATATTATACATATTACATACTGTATTCTTACAATGAAATCAGCTAGAGAAAAGAAAATGTTATTATTAAAATAAAAATGGAATAAAAATGTATTTACTATTTATTAAGTGGCAGTGGATTATCAGAAAGGTCTTCATCCTTGTGGTCTTCATGTTGAGTAGGCTGAGGAGGAGGAAAAAGAAGAAAGGTTGGTCTTGTTGTCTCAGGGGTGGCAGAGGCAAAAGAAAATCCATATATAAATGGATCACACAGCTCAAGCCTGTGTTGTTCAAAGGCTTTAACTGTAATTTATTTTCAAATGTATGAGTGCAATATGGTAACATATGGTTGAAATTTTTTTTCTAGTTCTTCAACTCTGATTACTAATGAAACTCAAAATATTTAAATATGTTTATGGTCATACAAAGTTTTTTCCTATGATTTACCTATTCATTGGTTTTACCCACATTCTATTTAATTAGAATGTTTGTAACACAAAGATGCTTTAGATGATGGATACGTCATTTACCTTGTGATTATTATGCATTGCATGACTGTATCAAAATATTTCATGTACCCCATGAATATAATATCTACTATGTACCCATAAAAATTAAAAATTAAAAAGGTAATTTGTTTTATTTGTTATTGAAATACAAAGTTTTACTTTTGCCACTGGTATTAATTTTTTTCCTTTAAAATTTTATTTTATAGATTTAGGAGTTCAAGTACAGTTTTATTACTTGGATAAATTACTTAATGGTGAAGTCTGAACTTTTAGTGTAGCCATCACCCAAATAGTGTGTATTGTACCCATTAAGTAATTTCTCATCCCTCACCCCCTTTTCACCCTCACACTCCTCTGAGCCTCCAGTGTCTATTATTCCACTCCATATGTCCATGTGTACACATTATTTAGCTCCCACTTATAAGTGAGAACATACATTATTTACTTCCTGTTTCTAAGTTATTTCACTTACAATTATGGCCTCCATTTCCATTCATGTCTCTGCAAAAGACATGATTTAATTCTTTTTTATGGCTTAGCAGTAAATGTTGTATACATAAAATCACATTTTTTTGTCCAATCATCAACTTAGGTTGATTCCATACCTTTGCTACTGTGAATAGACCTATGATAAACATACAAGTGCAGGTATCTTTTTTGATATGATTTCTTTTCCTTTGGGTAGACACCTTGAGATTGCTAGATCAAATGGTAGTTCTATTTTTTGTTCTCTGAGAAATCTCCATACTGTTTTTCATAGATGTTGTCCTAATTAACATTCCCACCAATAGTGTATAAACATTCCTTTTTCTCTGCATCCTCACTGACATCTGTTACTTTTTGACTTTTTATTTATAGCCATTCTGACTGGCATAAGATGGTATCTCATTGATTTTTATTTATATTTCTCTGATGATTAGTGATGTTAAGCACTTCTTCATGTGCTTGTTGACCATTTGCATGTCTTCTGAAAAACATCTATTCATGTCCCTTGCACCCCTTTTAATGAGGCAACTTTTGTTGTTGTGTTTTTGTTGAGTTGTTTGAGTTCCTTGTAGATGCTGGATATTAGTCTTTTGTTGGATGCATAGTTTGCAAACATTTTCTCCCAATCTTTAGGTTGTCTGTTCACTCTGTTAATTATTTCTTTTTCTGTGCGGAAGCTTTTTAGTTTAAGTAAGTCTCATTTGTCTAATTTTGTTTTTGTTGTATTTCCTTTTGAGGTCTTAGTCATGAATTCTTTGCCTATGTCAACGTCATAGGCAAAGAGTTCCCTAAGTTTTCTTCTGGTGTTTGTGCAGTTTCAGATCTCACACTTAAGTCTTGAATTCATC
Source organism: Pongo pygmaeus (assembly GCF_028885625.2). NCBI lineage: Eukaryota > Metazoa > Chordata > Mammalia > Primates > Hominidae > Pongo > Pongo pygmaeus. The sequence goes on from NC_072384.2 coordinate 93,395,076, forward strand.
TTCAGCTAGTTTTTGTTTATGGTGAGAAGAGTCCAGTTTCATTCACCTGCATATGACAAACTGATTTTCTCAGCACCATTTATTGAATAGGGTGTCCTTTCCCCAGTATAGGTTTGCATTCTCTATTCTGTTCCTTCAATGTATGTATCATTTTTATGCCTGTACTATGCTGTTCCTGTTATTATAGACTTGTAATCTAACTTGAAGTTGGACAATGTGATGCCGAGACCAGCTTGGTCAGGGAGACCCTAACCCAGCGGCGCTAGAGGAATTAAAGACACACACACAGAAATATAGAGGAGTGAAGTGGGAAATCAAGGGTCTCACAGCCTTCAGAGCTGACAGCCTGGAACAGAGATTTACCCATGTATTTATTAACAGCAAGCCAGTGATAAGCGTTGTTTCTATAGATTATAGATTAATTAAAAGTATTCCTTATGGGAAACAAAGGGATGGGCCGAAATAAAGGGATGGGTTTGGCTTGTTATCTGCAGCAGGAGCATGTCCTTAAGGCACAGATTGCTCCTGCCATTGTTTGTGGTTTCAGAACGCCTTTAAGTGGTTTTCCTCGCTGGGTGGGCCAAGTGTTCCTTGCCTTCATTCCAGTAAACCCACAACCTTCCAGCATGGGTGTCATGGCCATCATGAACATGTCACAGTGCTGCAGAGATTTTGTTTATGGCCAGTTTTGGGGCCAGTCTATGGCCAGATTTTGGGGGGGCCTGTTCCCAACAATGTGATGCCTCAAGCTTTGTTCTTTTGGTGAGAATTGCTTTGGCTAATAAGGTTCCTTTTTGCTTTCATGTAAATTTTATGGTTGTTTTCACTAATTTTGTGAAAAAATAACATTAGTATTTTGATAGGAGTTACATTAAAACTGTAGATTGCTTTGGGCAGTATGGTCCTTTTAATGATATTGATATGAATATTATCTACAGTTTTGTGCCGTAATTATCTTCTCAAAATTTGTGGCTAGACTTTTCATTATATAATTTTTTTTAATTTTATAATAATCACATTTTAAAATAATATCCTTAATGGTTTATCTTTCTTGTTTTGTTTTAAAAATACATTCATACACTGAGGTCATAAGCATAGACCTTTATGCGTTCTAAAAATTTTAAAGGATTGTATTATTGCATCTAATACACACACAGTTTTACTATAAAATCCAGTTTGAATAAAAATATACTTTTCTTTTCTCCAGAAGGAAATAATGTCCTCGGTTAATTAATTTAAGAATGTATATATTCCCCAATGATTTGCTTTGGTATCTCTCTCATAAGTAATATATATATGTCTATATATATGTGTCATATATGTATATGTCTATATATGTCAAATATATATATATATTTGTGCATTTATCTTATCTCTCTTTCTTTTCCATATCTCTACTTACATATCCATGTATTAATACTATCAAAATTATAATTTATTCTACTTACAGTGATTCTGAATTACAAAATATCTGAAAATAAGTCTTATTCTCTAACTCAATTATAAGCTCAAGGAAGACAAACACTACATATAAATTACAGTATTTATAATTAACAAAATGAGATAACTTTAAAGAACAAAGAGATAAAAGAAGAAAAGAAAATGAAGGAAGAAATAAAGAAGGAAAGGAGAGAAGTAGTTAGAAATAGAGAAAATTTTACTTTTTTCTTATTTCAGCATTTTTCAAAGAAATGGAAAATTAAAAGCCAAGAAAAGTAACAACAGGGAATTTTATCCCCCAAGATGATAATCATCTCTAAATGAAGGTAAACTATTATGTATTCTGTTGCATACTTAGTATAATTATTTGAACGGGATAAATAATTCAATTTGCTTTGGAAATACACAAGTATGTCTCTACCACTTTCTAGCTATGCAAAATAAGCAATATATTTAACTTCTATGTTACTCAACTTTGTCTTCTATTAAAGGGATTCATATCAGCCTTATATGATAGTTAAGAAGATTTATGAAGATAATGAATGCAAAGTACCTAACACAATGTTTGGTATGGTTTATTAAATAAATATATTCTAGTATTATAATTACAAAATCAGTTAGAATTATGAAAGTATGAATATAAAATAAAGATGGGGATATTTAATAGGTACTATTTTTACCATTTAAACAAAAATGACAGCAGTTAAATAAATTACTTTTTGTAGTAATATGTGTGCTGGTAGTGTAAGGCATTAAAAAAAAGACATGTTGCATGTGTAAAAAAATCTACAGTAAGGATTTTCTTCTACAATTACATATTTCTTAAGCAAATATAAATTGACTCTGGCTCATTTATGCTGGGATACCAAGAACAATTTAAAATAATGAAATAAGTAGGTGAGCTTCAACATATAACAGAGCTGCATCAATACTCTAATCAGCTCTTTTCAAAGAAATAGCACCGAGAAAACATTTTTGCTTATCAGAAATAATGGTGTGGTATTGTATAAGTGATGGTCCAAAGAATGATATTTTTTCTCTTTGGTATGAAGGAATATTTTTACCCACTTCATGCCACTTGTGATAAACAGAGGTGCTTGTAAAAAAAATGAATTTTTTTCAATGTAATTGCTTTGGATTACTTTTATGATCAGTTTTTCTCTGGTTCCTCTCTCAGCTTAAGAAAGTTTTATAAAGCTATTATTGAAATGTATTTAATTTCAGTTTATATTACTTTTATCTACTCTGTTACTTTCTAATATTTTGCTATCAAATTGAATTATTACTTTAAAATATCCTAGTTTTTTTCTGTAATCCAAAGAATAATTTCTTCACTAGATAATTGCTAGGGCTAAAGTATTATCAAAAAGAGACCTTGGAAAGTTTAGCAACATTGTATGATCCATCATTAGTTTTACCAAACAATTTAGCAATTTTATTCTTATCTATTAAGCAAACTGATTTTAAAATTTATTTCAACACAAACATCTTCACACTCGCCAGGCATTGTGGCTTATTCCTGTAATCCCATCACTTGGTTAGGCTGAGGTGGGATAATCACTGGAAGCCAGGAGTTTGAGGCTAGTCTGGGCAACATAGAGAGATCCCCATCTCTACAAAAAAAAAAAAAAAAAAAAAATAGCTGGGCGTGGTTGTGTGCACCTGTAGTCTCAGCTACTGGGGAGGCTGAGTTGAGGGGATCACTTGAGCCCAGGAGGTCAAGGCTATAGTGAGACATGATCATAGCCACTACAACCTGGACAACAGAGTGAGGCCTGTCTCAAAAAAAAAAATCTGCACACAAATATTTTTATAGCTGCTTTATTTATAATTACCTAACCGTGGATCAAACAATATGTCCTCCAATATGTGAATGGAAAAACAAGCCTCAGTACATTTATATATAGGAATATTAAATATTATTCAGCAATAAAAAGAATAAACTGTTAGCTCACATAATAACTTGGGTGAATCTTACATGCATTGCGAAGTTAAAAAAAACAGTCTGAAAGGGCTACATACTGAATCATTCTATTTGTACGACATTCTGGAAAGAAAAACTAGGGAGACAAAAACAGATCAATGGTTGCAAGGTATTAATAAAGGAAGTGGGCATGAAATACATGAAGCACAGATTTTTTTTTTATGTAGGTGAAACTATTCTGTGTGACAATGTAGTGATACATATATGACACTGCATTTGTCAATATCCAAAAAGCCTTTCAACACACAGGAGGAACCATAATGTATACGAATGTCAAGAATCAATGAGGAAATTAGTGCACCACAGGAAGGAATGTAGACATCAATAAAAGATGTAACTGAATTATAAATGTTTGAAATAATCTCACTGAATAGAATGCAGGAGTGGGTTCTGAGAAAACGAGAGAGTAGAAGACTAAAGATCAAAAGAACTGTACATAAACACTCTACTCTAGTTGAAAAAGTTGTTTCCCATCATCAGGGTATGAGTTAATAGTTCTGAAACCATTACACATGTAAAATGAAAATGAAGAAAAGACTAAATGTATAGAGGATTGTGGGAGCCATGTTTCTCATTGTTGAAGTTGGAGGTTATAAATAAGCAAGGGGGAAGATTAGAATAAACCATAGGGTACCAAATTAGAACAGATAAATCAATAAGTTAGCTCGCTCTCTCTTTCTCTTTCTCTCTCTGTATCTATATCTATATACATATATTATATATCATAGAGAAATAATAATAGATATTGGTGTGTCTATGTGTGTAGATAGATAGATAGATAGATGGATAGATAGATTGTATACACATGTATCTCCTAGTTCTGTTAACTGAGAAGACTTAAAAGCAATGAAATCTCCATAGAAATAGGGACATACAATACCCAAATCCTGGTTTCTAATGCCACTTTCCAATGAAAGAAGTCAGGACTCATTGGATAAATGGCTAATTCTAGTGTTAAGGCAGGATGTAAAAAGATGAGCTGTAGTAACAGAGACTAAGGAGATGCTGGAAAAATAAAAGCAGTTGAAGATATGTCACCCTTGAGGAAGTAAATCACAATTCTCCACTCTTAAGGATAGGTGGCAAATAGTTATTTTCTTTGCAAGAGTTTAGCATGGAAAAAAAAGAAAAGAGTAACTTTATGGTGGAGAAACCTTACAAATGTTACCTCAAGTGATTAAGGTTACACAATAATAAGTCATGTTGATAATACATACCCTTGATGTAACATGATGAGAATGGCACTTTACTCATAAATCCATAACCCAAGTCTAATCATGAGACAGTATGAGACAATCTAAACTGATGTATAGTCTACAAAATAGCAAACTAGTATTCTTCAAGACTATCAGGGACACCAAGAATAAGGTCTGAAAAACCATCACAGTGTAGTGGAGCTTAATAGACATGACAACTAAATATAAGGTGGTATTCTGAATGGTGTCCTGGGACAGACAATGGTTATCAGGTAAAAACCAACATCTTTACTTAGTAATGACATGCAAATACCAGCTTGTTGGTTATGACAAAGGTACCATACCAATGAGAAATGTTATTAATAGGGGAAATTGGATGTGGGATATACAAGATACCCCAAAGATAGACATATTACATTTTCATGTTTCTGTTAATCTGAAAGTATTCTAAAATAAAAAAAGTTTATTTTTAAAAAGTCTCTGTGGATGAAGTAAGAAAAGCTAAATGGCTATGAAAGATGAATTATTTCCCTTATATGGCAGCAAAATGTAATTCTGCTCCAGAATACAAAAAATATGTATTTGTGATAACTGACTGAAGTTGATTTAAAAAAAAACATCAAAATTGTTTCAAAAATTTATAGTCTTTTAAGTTTTACTAACCCGTATACTTAGGCAGCTTATTTTGTTTCAGTTAAACTATAGAAGAAATATTAAAGTATTGGTTTTGTTTAAGCATTAAACATTTATTATTTGAAAATCTCTAAGAGTAAATAAACATTTGTTACAGGGTGTTTCCTGTTTACTGTAGGGGCATTTTTAGATTAAATTGAGTGAACAAATTAATTTAAAACATCTTACCTGTTATAAAATTTACTGAAAAGTCTTATTATATATCTCTGTAATCACAGTGATTCCTCTACAGTTTAAAATATGATTAAAGTAACAGGAAAGTTGATATCAACAGCGAAGTGATATTAATTGATATTGAATGCAAAATGATTATTGAAGGCTTCAAAGTGCATTGATCTGGAAGCCTTTACTATTATAACCTTCTGCTTTACTAATAAGCTACAAGTGCACTAGACAGAATAAGCAAAAATCAATTTAATAATTCAAAATGAGTCGAATATTCTAACCACAGTTCTTATAGTTACATTAATTGATTTTTTTTAATGGCAAAAATGCAAGCTTAAAGCATTAAACCAAAAGGATCTGAGGTCATTTCCAAGTCAATGTGATAAATGATTTCAGGTTTATCAGTACTTAGATTTGCAAATTGAGAGTATTGTTATGGCAAAATAAGAAATGCTAATGCTGGTCATATCTCATCTACATTTTTGAGTCTTTATTTAGTGCATAATTGTTTTTAATTTTTCTTTTTCCTAATGGATCAGTGACTCCTCATAATGCATAGAGTGATTCTTCAACTGTAATTCAAAGACCTTTGTTGGTTCATGGAACTGTTCTCAGAAGTTCAAGAATGAACAAAATTGTATTTAAACTTTATATTTGAAAAAAAAATTACATAACCTCCTCTCACACTTTATAACTAAGTAATGCCTCATAATTATCATGTCTAATTGCTTAAGTTCACATGCTTGTTTAAAAAACATATTGTCACCAAGTAGTATTTTTTAATTGGCAATGACTTTGAAAAATAAACAGGTATGAATTTAAATACATGAATGCCATATAGAACAAGTTATTACATTAGACTAAGTAGAAGCTAGTTTGACTAATACATAAGGAAAAGTGATATGGCAATTGAAGCATAATTATAAAATACAAAAATCTAAGCATACCAAAGGTAAAATAACTACATAAACAACTGGACATTCATATTGCAATGAAACATGTCATAGAGACAGTTTTTGTAAATATCAATTTGTGTTTATTAATTCAGTGACAAAATCACCAAAAAATTTTCTCACAATTATTTATTTAACATATGCTCTTTGGAATTGGCCATTAAAACAATGGTTTAGTTGTTAATAATTTCATCAGTGATAATAATAGTATGTCTAGTAATAATTAAGTTGATAGCAATAAGACAGACATATACATTTCTATTTTTAATCCAACGTCTATGACTTAGTTTCTATAAGTCAACATCCACTATTATATTAAATCTATGTTACTAAATCCCATTTCATTTGAAACATTTTTGTGTTTAATTGATGATATATGTTTAGTCAATAGTTACATAAGAACGATGTGTAAAAAAATTTGAATAAACTTAAGTGTGTATATATTTATGCAAAATTATCATACAGCATTATGGTAACATTAGAAAGTTTATGAGAAATACCTGACTACCTGTGGTTTCCTGCATAAAATATACCAGAGTTTCAAAATATGACATGTGGCCTATAATGGCCCTTGATCAGAAAATTAATAGAATGGAATATATGATATTACAGTGATTTACATGTAGAAAGAGTAAGGATTTTTTGGAAAAGTTTCAATTTTGTGCATGACTGCCAACAAATTATAGTCCAGACTTATGCTGCCCAAGATGATCTCTTAGAAGTCCCCTTAGCTAATCCTGACCTTAACCTATATACTGATGGAAGTTCATTTGCGGAGAATGGGATACAAAGGGCAGGTTATACCATAGTTAGTTATGTAATCACACTTGAAAGTAAGCCTCTTCCCCCAGGGACCAGCGTCCAGTTAGCAGAACTAGTGGCACTTACCCGAGCCTTAGAACTGAGAAAAGGAAGAATAAATGTGTATACACATAGCAAGTATGCTTACCTAATCCTACATGCCCATGCTGCAATATGGAAAGAAAGGGAGTTCCTAACCTCTGGGAGAACCCCCATTAAATATCACAAGGAAATCATGGAGTTATGGCACGCCGTGCAAAAACCCAAGAAGGTGGCAGTCTTACACTGGTGAAGCCATCAAAAGGGGAAGGAGAGGGGAGAACTGCAGCATAAGCAGCTGGCAGAGGCAGGGAAAGACCAGCAGAAAGGAGATGGAAAGAGACAGAAAGAGAAAGAGAGAGAAGAAGAGACAGAGACAAAGAGGGAGTCAGAGAGAGAGAAAGAGAGACACAAAAAGTCAAAGAGAGAGAGGAAGAGACAAAGAGGGAGTCAGAAAGAGGGAAAGGGAAAGACAAAGAAGTCAAAGAGAAAGAAAGAGAGTAGTAAAGAAAAAACAGTGTACCCTATTCCTTTAAAAGCCAGGGTAAATTTAAAACCTATAATTGATAATTGAAGGTCTTCTCTGTGACCCTATAACACTCCAATACCACCTTGTTGTCAGCCCAAAAGCACTGAGGCCACTAACAACACGCAGCCTTCCTGTCAAAAATCCTTAACACAGCAGGTTTACTAACAGGGGATATAAATTTTAATTAATTACGATACAAAGGTCCGACCAGACCTAGGAGGAACTCCCTTCAGGACAGGACAATAGATGGTTCCTCCCAAGTGATTAAGGGAATAAGACACAATGGGTGTTCAGTAAGCGATAAGAGAACTCTTCTAGAAGCAGAGTTAGGAAAATTGCCTAATAATTGGTCTGCTCAAACGTGCGAGTTGTTTGCACTCAGCCAAACCTTAAAGTACTTACAGAATCAGGAAGGAGCCATCTATACCAATTCTAAGTTAATATGGCCTGAATGAGGTTTTATTAATAGCAAAGAAAAATTAAAATCCTAAACTTACAAGGTTTTCAACAAAAGTAAAATTTGCTAAAAGTTAACAGTGTAACATGTATTATCCTAATTTCTAATCTTATGGAAATAAGACCCTATCTGTGCCCCTCAAAGCTCAAGTCCATCAGCACAGGGACATACAACTAATACCTCTACTATTTATAGGGTTAGAAAACTGCTATAAGAACCGGAATAGCAGGTTTATCTACTTCATTATCCTACTACCACACACTCTTAAAGGATTTCTCAGACAGTTTGCAAGAAATAACAAAATCTATCCAGTAAGGATAGTAACTACAATCCCAAATAGATTCTTTGGCAGCAGTGACTCTCCAAAACCACCGAGGCCTAGACCTCCTCACTGTTGAGAAAGGAGGACTCTACACCTTCTTAGGGGAAGAGTGTTGTTTTTACACTAACCAGTCAGTTATAGTACGAGATGCCACCTGGCGTTTACAGGAAAAGGCTTCTGAAATCAGACAATGCCTTTCAAACTCTTATACCAACCTCTGGAGTTGGGCAACATGACTTCTCCCCTTTCTAGGTACCATGGCAGCCATCTTGTTATTACTTGCCTTCAGGCCCTGTATTTTTAACCTCCTTGTCAAGTTTGTTTCCTCTAGGATTGAGGCCATCAAGCTACAGATGGTCTTACAAATGGAACTCCAAATGAGCTCAACTAACAACTTCTACCAAGGACACCTGGACCGACCTACTGATCCTTTCACTGGCCTAAAGAGTTCCGCTCTGGAGGGCACTACAACTGCAGGGCCTCGTCTTCACCCCTATCCAGCAGGAAGTAGCTAGAGCGGTCATTGCCCAATTCCCAACAGCAGTTGGGGTGTCCTGTTTAGAGTGGGGATTGAGAAGTGAAGCCAGTTGGGCTTCTGGGTCGGGTGGTGACTTGGAGAACTTTTCTGTCTAGCTAAAGGATGGTAAACACACTAATCAGCACTCCCTGTCTAGCTAAAGGTTTGTAAACACACCAATCAGCATTCTGTAAATACGTACCAATCGGCGCTCTGTGTCTAGCTAAAGGTTTGTAAACGCACCAATCAGCACTCTGTAAAACGGATGAATCGGCACTCTGTAAAATGGACCAATCAATAGGATGTGGGTGGGGCCAAATAAGGGAATAAAAGCTGGCCACCCGAGCCAGCAACAGCAACCCACTCGGGTCCCCTTCCACGTTGTGGAAGCTTTGTTTTTTCTCTCTTCACAATAAATCTTGCTGCTGCTTACTCTTTGGGTCCACGCTACCTTTATGAGCTGTAACACTCACTGTGGAGGTCTGCGGCTTCACTCCTGAAGTCAACAAGACCACGAACCTACCAGGAGGAACAAACAACTCCAGACACGCCACCTTTAAGAGCCGTAACACTCAACCACTAGTGTCTGCAGCTTCATTCTTGAAGTCAGCGAGACCAAGAACCCACCGGAAGAATAACTTCTGGACACAATATAACACACACACAACACACATATATATTTGAATTATCACATATTATATTAATGATTTCTATTTTGTGTCCATCTTTGAGAAATTGAAAGCTACTTGATGGAGATTTCATCTTACTCATCTTTGATACTAAAATGACTATTGTCTGACAAAATCTGTTAAATTGAATCAAACTACTCTAATAAAGCTATTTAAATACAAACAGCTATGGCAAATGAGAGAGTTTTAATTATGTGACTATTTGGACACCAGAAATGTGTATTTTAGTCATGTTTATCCTTTATTATATAAACAAGGGTGGGATAATATACAAAAGTGATATCATAGTTTATTATAAAACTAGTGTTTCTAATTAATGAAGATATTAGTACAAGAACTGTGCTGCTGCCGTAATGAAAGCTAAACTATGGGGCATTAACTTAGTGGTCATATGGAAGGCAATGAAGCATTATTTATTGAAGATTGGAAATAAGAAAAACTTATTTTGTAAAGTATCAAAACACAGGGAACAAACTGTTGACTACAATAACTTGAATTGCCTCTTGAGTCTAGAACCTCGAGGAAGATGGCTAGAAGGATAATATTAGCATATGCTGGTTATTCCTTCATAAGAAAGAGGTGAATTCAGACAAATACTGATTTGTTTTCAAGGGGAAATGAAGACGCATATAGAATGTTAGTTTCTGGGTGCATTGTGTAGTAGACAATCAAGCTACTTCTTAATTTTAAAAGAAGTAGAAAATAAGATTAATCAGGGTTTAGGGCAATAAGGCCCATTGAAACTTCTGAGTTTAATACAAACAAACAAAAGAATTCATTTTTCTAATCTCTGAATAAAGGTTCTCTTATCCAAATGTATTTTTTAAATTAGCTGCTACTAAAATATGAAAGAGTGTTTGAGTTGAACATAGAACAACAAAAATGAAGCAACCTTCTCATTTGAGAGGATTATACATGGAAAAAAAAGACTTAAAATTTCTGTGAATATGAAACAAGCTGCCAGGATGCAAGGAATAATGGGAACCTAGGACCCAAGGAGCCACAAAATAAAGGAAGCCTGGGACTCAGAATCACCTCATAAAAGGACTGCTGAAAGACAGTCTTAGCATGCCATGTGAGCAAAAAAGAAATTTCTGTAGTTTTTCAGCCATTTTATGTGTTTGGATTTTTTTGTTACAATAGCCCATAATTAGTAGCAATACTCTGAGGAGAAAAAATAAAATCTCAAAAATGATTTACTTCTAAGCTCTGAGTTCTAGCCCTGAAATTTACTTTATTATTTGGACAATCTAGATTATCTATTGGATTTCTTACTTGTATAAAGATAAAAACAAACATAAGCCAACTGTATAAACTAATGTCACAACACCTTCAGACACTAAATTATAACTCTAGGGATAAACTAAGGGCTGTAGAATAAGAATTTAGAACTCTCAGATAAACCCATATAGAAATGAATGATTTTTTAAATATTGCCTAGTATTTAAAATAATCTTATTCTAGAAATCACAATTTTAGAATTTGTCTTTACTGCTCTATCACTAAAGTTCCCTTTTAATCAGGTTATTGTCCTGCTGACAAACATTGAACATGGTCCTTTCTCAAACTTTTAAATCTCCTCCATAAATATCAAATCTATGCATACATAATTGCAGTATTTGTTTTTACCATTATATATGTATGTATGTATATATATGTATATGTGTGTGTATATATATATGTACTTACATTATTGTTAGTATGGTCAATCAATTATAATCAATTTGTTCCTATTGTATAATAAATCCATACTCATTTCTAAAACTCACTTACAGTGATTCCCTTACTTGGACATCAACCTGCTCCAATCTCCCCAGTGAAAATTCTAGAGAATCTTAAACTCTTACTTCCTTCATGAAGCTAATCCCATTTTCTCTGCAAGCCTGTAGAGAACTACATTCATCTTCACTGGTGAAAGTTATTATCTAATAACTTAATCTTGACTATTAAGGTCTTTCAAGGAAAGGAGAATGTTTTGTTTCTGTAACTACGATTTCATAACTATATAATATTTAATTGAGAAAGCAATTTTGTTTTTCATATAATATTTAAAGAATAGAGAATGCAATTTTGTTGTTCAAAATTGCAATGATACTAGTTTTAGTATAGACATAAAAAAGCCACCAGGCAAGAGTCACACAAAACTTTGTTCCTCAAACAGTAAAAAGAACAACAAAAAAAGAGAGATGCATTTATTTGTTTGTCTTATTGTCACCCTTGTCAAATAAAAATAAGTGTTGACCTAGGTAAAGACAAGCTTTAATTGAAAATATTGTTGTAATGGAAAAGGGGTCATTGCAATAGGGGAGGGGTTACTGCTACAACAGAGAGAGTGCTTGTCTATAAGATCTGCAGGGATCTCAAATGTCAGGCAGAGATGATTGTTCTCTCATAGACAGGGGTAAACATGCTGGAGAGAACTTGATACATGGAAATAATGAGCTGCTGGCATGCCTAGTTGACGAGGCAATACCTTTTCTTCAGGAAATTCTTGGGAAGAGAATCCTCAACTCAAGCTGATGGTGACTCAAAATTTAGGAGCCTTTGGGAAGGAAATAAATTTACCTAAAGTTATGTCAAGTGACATTAGTGGGTGTTTTGTTCAGACAGGGTAGTAGGTACAAACAGTTCAGCTAATCATTTATGAGGAAAAAAATAGGAATTTAAAAAGTCTATTTCTGTAAACAAAGGAGAGGACATCTCTGATTCTTCTGGAAGTCATATAGAGAAAATTATTTGTTTTGCATGAAGCCAGTGCCAGGAATACAAAAGAGTGGGGAGAATTCTTTTTTCAAATAGATTTTATTGTGTATAATTGAGGTTTACAACATGATGCCACGGAATACATATAGACAGTAAACTGGTTACTATAGTGAAACAAATTAACATATCTGTCATTTCCAATAGTTATCTTTTTAAGACAAGAGCAGCTAAAGTCTACTTATTTAACAAAAATCTCTCATAAATTACGTTTTTACTGACTATGGTCTTCACATTGTACATCAGATCTCTAAACTTGTTCATCTTATGTATCTGCTACTTTGCAACCTTTAACCTACATCTCCCCATTTCCTCCCCCATCTCCACCCATTCTTGGAGACCACTGTTTTATTTCATATATGCACACACCACATAGATAGATACATAGATAGATAAATAGATAGATAGATAGATTCCACATGTAAGTGAGATCATGTAATATTATTCTTTTGGTGTCTGGCTTCTTTCACTTACATAATGTCTACTGAGTCCACTCAGGTTGTAGCAAATGGCAGAATTTCCCTTTCTAAAGCTGAATAACATTCCACTTTCTCTATCCATTATTCCATCAATGGACACATAAGTTGTTTCTATGTATTGGCTATTGTGAATCTTAACAGTTTCTCTTTTCCAGGAGCATAGGGCTCAAGTAAAGTTTAACACTGTCACCTGTCTCTCACTCTTAGGTATGCCTCAATATGCAGTTGTCTTAGAGAAGCTCCTCCCTAAGGCCTGCCCAATGCCCTATGCTGTTATCATTTAACTTTATCATAAAATTCTGGTTGAATATGCACTCTATGTTAAGATAGTTGCAAATGTAATACAAACATTTTAATAATTTCAATAATTCATATAATTTTAATAATCTTCATTACATTGCATTTTTGAAACATTTCTGAAGTTTGAAAAAGTATACATTTCTACAATAAGATACTGCTTAAATGTCTTAGGAATGTAAATATATTCTGACTTCTGTGTTACTCACTGTGCTTGAGTGAATTTTATTTCAAGAATAAACAAATATATCTGTTCTCATTTCTACTTTGCCCAATGGTTGGCCAAAGAAATACTATCCAGTCTAAACATGACAAGAAACACAACTACAAACTTAAAGATTTCTGTTATTGCATATTGCCATTGCCATATGCTTTCCATCCAACACTCATCAGGAGTTTACTCTGTGAGCTCCAAAGAAGCAGGCAGAATAAATTAAGAGGTCTATTATATTGTTTGAAAGCACTATTTCACTCCCTTAATGATTTAAAAGGAGAATAGGGTAGTCCTCTTTTGAGATTTGTGCTTACTGCTGATAGTATTAACTTCTTCCATGGTAAAATTATCTAGAAAAGAAACCAGTGAATTCTAGCTCCACTTGCCTTTCAAGAAGTGGGTTTTTGTTGTTGTTGTTGTTGAGTCATCAAGTTTCTCAATTTTCATCTACCATTATTTTTTTAACAATCAGAATTTCATGATGAAAATAATTATTATAGTTTTCAGTTCAACCTTATTGGGAGCTAATATATTATTTTGAAAAATAATCTCTTGATTAGTCATATATGAAAAGAAGTATTATTTAGCTTGAAATCTAAGCTTCTGCTTCTGGCTAGAATAAACTCACCATTTTCTTTTCCACAAGAAACTTGTAAAATAGACAAAATATATAACAGATATCTTTAGACATTTGGTACTAGGCAGTACAAATATGTAATAAACGAAAGAAGGGTAACAACCAAGAAAACCCTTGAGATGACTTCAATTTTCTGCCTAGAGGCAATTTCAGCATTGTGATATACACACACAGCACAGGCAGTTTTGTCCAGTTGTGGAGACAGAGATTGAAGCGCCAGTTTCTTGATATAGCTAGAGTTTAAGAAACAAAAATTCTTGAAATGACATATTTTCAGAAAATATTTTGAAAAATTTGCCTGGGGTTTTCTTGAGTGTTTGGCTAAATATTAAATGAGTCATAGGGCAGAACTTCATATCTGTAAAAAGAATGACTAGGCATCTATAGGTGGAACACTGTAGACCTCTAACTAAGGAGTTAACATTAGAAGATGGTCAAATTCTAACCAATCAGAGAAGAGAATCGAGAGTATTCATTAAGAACCCCCAATTCTTAAACCTAAAAGGAAGGGTAGAATTGACCCTAGAGTGAAAGTATCTCTAAGTCCATTCTATAAAAGCTTAAAAACAAATCTTGAAAGGATCAAGCTAATCCAAATGCAGTTTATGCTGCCTGCCAGAACAAAGTCCACTATTTCTCTTTAAAAGAAAATAGTGAAATTGACCACACAACCAGGTAAAATTTGCAACATTCAGCATGCAATTTTTAAAAAAAATACTGCATATTAAAATAAGCAGGAGTGGGTGAACATTAACCTGGAGCAATGTCAGCCAATTAAAAAAAATAGAAATAATAGATGTAATAAAATTAACAGAGGGACTCTAAATATAGATTTAAGATAAATTTGCTAAAGAGTTTTTAGAATAACACGTATATAATGAAGAGATAAATGAAATATGTAAACAATCTAAATGGAAAGTAGTACGCTGAATATTGACCACAAAGATATGCCCATAATCTGATATTCTGAACCTGTGAACATTACCTAATATGGCAAGAAAATGTCATTAAGTTAATGACTGTGAGAGGAGGAGTTTATCCTGGATTATGTTGGTGGACCCTAAAGCATCCTCATAAGAGTGAGGTAGAGTGAGTTAAGATGCTGGGAGGAGAAGGGAGTGTGAATAAGACTGAGCAGAGAAAGCTGTAGTCAGAAGTAAAGAAATGCTAGACAGTCATTAGTAATTGGAGAAGGCCAGAAATGGATTTTCTTCTATGGCCTTCATATGGACTGTGACCCTGCCTACACTTTTGTCTCAGACTTTTGGCCTCCAGAGTTGTGAGAGATTACATTTCTGTGGTTTTAAGCCACAGTTTGTGGTAATTTGTTACGACAACCTTAGGAGACATTGGCACTGGGTAGGATTTTAAGAAACATCATAGAAAAATCCTAGATTGCCTTAAAGTAACTGCGGGTAGAAATACGGGTATGAAAGATAATTCTGGTAAAGGCTCATAAGAAAATGAGAAACACATTATTGGAAACTGGAGGAAAGGCTATCCTTGTCATATGGTGGCAGAAAATTTGGCTGAATTGTGTTCCACTGTTGGGTGCAAAGCAGAATTTGTAAGTAATGAATCTGGATATTTAAACAAGGAGATCTCCAAGCAACGTGTTGGAGGGGCAGCCTGGTTTCTTCTTGCTGCTGTAAAATGTGAGCAAAATGAGATAAACTGAGAAATGAACTGTTAAGCAAAAATGAACTAGCATTTGATGATTTGGGAAATCCTCAGCCTATCCAGATTGCAAAAGATGCTAAAATTAGGAGATTCAGTTTAGGGAAGATGTGCTCTGGAGAGAAGCCCAAGTGTGTGGCTGGGCAAATTTTTCTGAAAACATTAGGCATGTGACTCATGGATCAACTCAATTATCTCAGCAGAAAGCAAGAATAGACATAGGATTATCCAGGAAATATCTGTGGAGGACCGTCCTGTCTAATGGTCTGAATCCCTGTCAGGTGATGTAGAAAGTTTTTGAACATGGTATACAAACAGAAACAGTGAACTGAAAGCAATAGAGCCAGAATGACATTAGAGAAATCTGTCAGAGTCCCAAAGTTCTATAGGCAGGAAGCCGGCTGATAAAACCCTTTAGATGCATGTCTGTGCATCTGAAAAGGAAAAGTAGAAAAACGAAAAAACCCATAGGCAGAAAACCAGCTAATAAAACAACTCAGATGCACATTGTAGAATTATTTTTCTTTCTTCTATTTTTCCTCATGTTTGTGCATCTGAAGGGGAAAAGTTGAAAAAAGGAAAAATGATTTTAAGGGCTGAGTGTTGGGCCTAGAGGACAGCACTGTGAATCACAAATAATTATTTGCAGGCCTTGAAAACGAGTGATAATTTCTTTGCTAGATTTTGAACTTGCTTGGGAGCAGAAATCCATATATTATTTCAATTTTCTCCCTTTTAGAATGAGAATATTTATGACCGTTATTCCACGCCTGTTCCACCGTTGTATGTTGGAAACGGCTTATTTTCTAATTTCACAGGTGCATAGCTATAGAAGAATTTTGCTTCAAGGGCATACTAAGAGTCTCACACATACCTGATTTAAATGATGATATTTAGGACTGATGACATTTAGATGAAGTTTTGGTTACAAATAGATGTTGTATTGGACTGAGACATTGGGGAATGTTAGAATGCACAAGCGATTCTTTTGTATGTGGATGAGACATGACTCTTGGGAGGCCAGAAGTCAATAGTAGACTAAAAAAGGTCACTTCCTGCAAAGTTACATTCATTTTCTTTTTCTAGAATAACTGAATAGCCTGTTACTTGGCAAGAGTATAAACTACTTTATATGGCAAAGATGTAATTAAATTAAAAATCTTGAGTGAAGGAGCTTATTCTAGATTATTTGAGTTGACCCTTGATTCTGTCATGTGTACCCCTCTAAGAGAGGTACCTATGGAGCTGACACACATACACAGGAAAGCAAATGGTGTGAAGATGGAGGCAGATATCAGAGTGATGAAGCCACAAGCCAAGAAATGCCAGGCAGTGCCAAGCAGCTACCCAAAAGTTGGAAGAAAAGAAGAAAAGAACCTAGATACTCTGGATGAAATGTAATGCTGCTGAGACATTGATTTCAGATTTCTGGCTTTTATAACTTGGGAGAACACATTTCTGTGGGTTTTCTTCTTGTTGTTGCTTTTTGTTTGTTTGTTTGTTTGTTTCAGACAGAGACTTACTTTGTTACCCAGGCTGGAGTGCAGTGGCACGATCTCGGCTCACTGCAACCTCCGCCTCCTGGGTTGAAGCGATTGTTTTGCCTCAGCCTCCCAAGTAGCTGGGACTACGGGCACCTGCCACCACACTCGGCTAATTTCTGTATTTTTTGTAGAGACGGGGGTTTTATCATGTTGCCCAGCCTAGTCTCGAACTCCTAAGCTTAGGTTATCTGCCCTCCTCAGCCTCCTATAGTGCTGGGAATACAGGCGAGAGCCACAGCTTCCGGCCATTTCTGTGGTTTTAAGCCACCTGGTTTGTGGTAATCTG
Organism: Pongo pygmaeus; assembly: GCF_028885625.2. Taxonomy (NCBI): domain Eukaryota; kingdom Metazoa; phylum Chordata; class Mammalia; order Primates; family Hominidae; genus Pongo; species Pongo pygmaeus. The sequence continues at coordinate 93,412,755 of NC_072384.2, forward strand.
TGATAGCAGTCATAGTAAACTAATTTCTAGAGATGAAAAGAAAACATATGAAACAAAAATTTCACTGGATGAGATTAAAAGTATATCAGACACAACAGAATTTTACATTTGTAGACTTGAAAACACAGGAATAGAAACTGTTCAATCTGAGGCACCAAGAGGAAAAAGGCTGTACAAAAACAGACACAGCCTCAGGGATCTGTAGGACAGCATCTAGAAGTAAAACATATTGGAGTCTAAGAAAATGAGAGTTGGGGGGGGGGAGTTGAAGAAATTATGCAACAGTTTCACAAAGTAAAAGAAATAATTTTATAAATCCAGAGATTCCACTAGTTCAACAAACAGAAAACAGGTAAAACAAAAATAAAGCTACAACTATGAACCTTATAATCAAATGGCTGAAAAAATGTGGTAAAGAGTAAAATTTAAAAGCAGCCAGAGGGGAAAATAATTACATATATGGAACAATAAGAAAATTGTTACTAATGGCAAGTATGCAAGTTACTGGCAGTGAATCCATAAGGGCCTGTAGCAACAACAATCCTCAATTCTTGCCTCCTCAGAAGAAAGAATTCGACTGAGGGGCATAAGGCAGAGGGAGAGACTAAGGCAAGTTTTAGAGGAGGAGTAAAAGTTTATTAAAAACTCTAGAGCAGAAACAAAAGGAAGGGAAGTACACTTGGAAGAAGGTGAAGCCAGTGACTTAAAAGACAGGAGTACGGTTTGATCTTTTCACTTGGGGTTTTATATGTTGGCATACTTCTGGGGTCTTGTGTTCCATCTTCTCTGATTCCTCCCTTGGGGTCAGCTGTCCACATGCGCAATGGCCTGATAGCACTTGGGAGGGGAGCATGCACAGAGTGTTTACCAGAGTTGTACGCATGATCACTTGAGGTGTTCTTCCCTCACCAATCTAGCATTCCTGGAGGAAGATCATATACCAGTTAAATTTGGCCATTTTGCCTTTTAAGGGACATGCTTGAGTTCATTCACCCAGCGCCTGAAATTTTTATCAGGAAGCTACTGACCACTAGTTTCAGGTGTTTCCATTTATTGGGAAACTGCCTTTCCTTGGCTCTGGTTGCAACCAATTATTATTTTAGAGAGGCAGTGTGACAATGTCTGACCACCACCTTATGGAAGCCTGACATTCCTGGCAGGGTTGGGTGGCCAGGGCCCTCTAATGCCCTACTTATGCCTGACTAGCCACCTACTGTAACAGAATGACTACAGGTTTTTCATCTAGTATGATGAAGAATAAAAGACAATAAAGTGGCGTTTTAAAGTACTAAAAACATTTTAAGAATCAACCTATACCAGCTAAAAAGACTTCCAAAATGGAAGCTGAAATAAAGCATTTTCAGAAAAACAAGCTTAGAGCTTTGTCCCTAGCAAGCATGCACCACAAGAAATTATAAAGAAGTTTTTTAGGCACAAGAAAGTGATCCCAGGTGAAAATTTGGATTTTTATAAGGAAATAAGAAATCTGGTAGGCTATTTTTCTCATTTTGTAAAAAAAAAAAATTTAAGAGGTAATTGCCAGGTTAAAGTAAAATTAATGACACTAAATCGAGGGGTTAAAATAAATTCAGGAGATAATAATAGCAGATAAACTTTACAATTCAATTTTTGCATTTTTTTGAAGAAGAAAAAAAGTACATAGTTTCCTCTTATTTTGCAACTTTTGTTTAAGTTTTCATAAGTCAATGTAATTATATTGTAGAATATAGTGATTAAATAGCAAAACAAATATAACACATACAATTTTATTAAATATTTTCTGTTTGCCTACATGCTTTGGAGGAAAAAGATATATTTCCTCCTTTATTAGAGAAGTCCTCCTATAAGGTTACTGATAAAAGTGATTAATAAATAGAAAAAATGTATAATTTCATTGTCTGAAATTATGCTGCTTCTGGTATGGATCCCTTGTATCCAGTGTATATTGTTTAAATTTTATCTATTAAAAATATTAACCCCTATCTGAAGAAAAATTAACTAGAACAGTTAGTCAAAGTATTTTGCCAATGTTTTATTTTAAAAATTCTTTTCACAAAATATAACAAGTTTTTTTAGAAAACACATGTATGTGTAGGATGGTCAAAGTTTTTTCAATAACTTTCAAGCCTACTTATATGGAGACTTCTTTATGTCTCTCTGCCAGAAAAAAATAAACTGGTTGAATGGCAAACTAGTGAGATATACGTTTTACGACAATTCTAAGCTTATTAACTAAATGCATGAGCAAGGAAAAGTGTCAGAGTTTTAAATTTTTCCTTCATCAAACATATGGAAAATACTAATTACTCTAAATCTGCAAAGTTACAATAAAATTTTTTATATATTCTTCTAAATACAGCACAAACGTTGGAACCTTTTAGCAGTGGCTGAAAACACTCCTTTATTCCCCATTCTTTGTATTTCACTGAATAAATAATCTTTTTTTAGGTGTGTTTAGGTGTGGATTTACTGGGTGGAACTTACAAAGCAGATCAGTGATGAGATAAACAGTTTCTTCACTTCCTAACAAGACAGGGATGTTATGTGGGCTTGAATGTTCTCTGGCTTCCCTTTGATGGCTACAAAAAGTGTTGGCAAGTAGCTGGTGAAACTCACTGAACAGTCTGGGAACAGAAAGGTTAAACCAAGCACCATCCAAGACAACTTTCTGTGATGATGGAAATATTCTGTATCAGCCCAACAGTCACATGCTGCTATAATGCACCTGAAATGCAATGTGACTGAAGAACTAAATGTTTAATTTCATTTGATTTTAATTATTTTTTTAAACATTTTAAAACTATGCATGAATGGTGGTCATGTATTAGACAGCTGGAATCTAGACCACAGGTTATCAAACATTTGTTCCAAAAGGGCAGAAAGTAAACAGTTTTGATTTCTAGGTCAAAGGGTTTTGTTGCAACTATTTGACTCTGTACTTTGAGTGCAAAAACAGTGACCTCACATTGCATAAGTGAATGGGCATGGAGAGATTTGCCAGATGGCAAGCTGAATTTGGCCCTTTAATTTGCTTACACCTAGTCTAGAAAAATTTTCAATAAGTTTTGGGTGGGACATTATTTTTCACTAGCTTTCTTAACATGGACCTGAACAATTCAAAAACACACACATACAATTTTTAGGATGAAAACCATAGTATTTCAGATAAAAACTAAACAGATCAATAAGGCTCATAAAGAAAGATGCAGAAATTCTTAACAAAAAAATTTAATCGTATATTTAATAAAAGATTATCTGCCTTGACTAAGTAGAGTTTTCCCTAAGAATGCAATATATGTTTATCATTTCAAATGAAATCAATGTATGCTCCACATTAGTATATATCTTTTTAAAAAGATCATCCCAATAGAAGCAAAACAGTCATTTGACAAAAACTCAGTATTCATTTCTAATAAGAATTCTCAGGAAGTTAGGAATGGAGGGGGACTAATCAAAAATTTTTTTGAAAAACCTACAACTAATAACATATTTAATTATGAGAGTGTGAGTGCTTTTCTCCTAAATTCAGAAACAAAGCAAGGATATCCACTCTGACCAATTCTAGCCAATATTTTCCTGGAAGTTCTAGCGAGGGCAAGAAAAATAATAAAAATAAAAAGTATTCATATTGGCCAGGCATGGTGGCTCATGCCTGTAATCCCAGCACTTTGGGAGGCCAAGGCAGGCAGATCACGAGGTCAGGAGATTGAGACCATCCTGGCTAACACGGTGAAACCCCATTTCTATTAAAAATACAAAAAATTAACCGGGGATGGTGGCGGGCTTCTGCAGTCCCAGCTACTCAGGAGGCTGAGGCAGGAGAATGGCGTGAACCTGGGAGGTGGAGCTTGCAGTGAGCTGAGATTGGGCCACTGCACTCCAGCTTGGGTGACAGAGCATGACTCCGTCCCCCCCCAAAAAAATAAAAATAAAATGTACTCATATTGAAAGGAGGAGAAAACACTCTCTTAATACAGGGAAGATATGCTTATTTATGACAAAACCTTAAGGGTTCTATAGTAATACTCTTAAAACAATTAAGTGTGTTTGGCATGGTTGGAGAGATAAAAAATAATTGTATTTTCATATGGTAGCAACTAATGCTTGGAAATCAAATTTTAAAAAACAGTGCCACTTTCAAACTATCATTAAATATATGAAATATTTTAGTTAAATGTGAAAGGCCTGCAAGTTATCTTCACTAAAAACTACAAATCATTGCTGAAAGAAATTGAAACCTGAAATAAACTGAAAGATCTGATGTCAATGGATCAGAAAATTCAATATTCTAAGTGATGTTTAGTTTTTGGAAACTTTATCTCTGGATTCAAAGCAAGTCCAACCAAAACCGCAGCTAGTTTTTTTATCTAGAAATTTTCAGGTTGATTTTAAGAAACCTGACATAGCCAAACGCAATTTAGAGAAAAAAGTTAGAGGATTTATGAGAGAGGAGGCAATTATAGGCTGATTAGGCAGATAAAGAGGGAGGGTCTCAGGAATAGAAAAATACCCACAGGAACACACCTGCACCACCCCTGTAGCTAGTGGAATGAAATGTGGTTAAGAACTTCCTTTATGCCAGTATGTCTACTCAGAAGGGACTGTCCCAACTTAGGTGCAGGTATAATAATCAATCTAAATGTCCTTAACTTGACCCAACTCATTATAATGTCATTAGCTCGACATTAGCATTGTGGTTTTAGTCACACTCCCCATGAGTTTCACTTAGGCATTCATGGGTAATAACCAAGATGGAGTCACTATTGCTAATCCCAGGCCTGGGCAGATGCAACACTCCTAAGGGGGAATTTTATCCTAGAAGACTTCTTTGCTCTTGCCACATAAAAGACCCAGAACTCAGCCCCATTTCTGGCAACCTGCTTTCAGGGACCCTCTCTTTGCTGAGAGCTTTCCTTTTGCTAAAAAAAAAATCCCATTCTACTCACTCTCTGGTGTCCATGTGCCTTATTCTTCTTGGTTATGGGACAAGAACTAGGACCTAGCTAAACTAGGGACTATTTAGACTGCAACATTCTGGGGGCTCATCTAGGATCATCAGAAGGATAAGTAGGAGTGAACCTATAACTCTTTAATTTCATTTCCAAGGCTCTTTGTCCTAACTTTTTTTTCTCAAGATGAAATAAAACACCAGGTCTCTGTTGACCACTTAAGAGTGAATAGTGTGGCTGCCAGTCTTAAGACTCAGAGGACAGGCTTGCCGCAGAGAACTTCATTGGCTTGGGTGTTGGGAACATTTGCTCTGTTTCAGTGTGGTATCTCTTCACACAGGTCTAGCTGTCATGTGGGATTGGAAGGAGGTCCTAGGGAAACTGAAGGTATCTGGCTGAGGCTACACCTCAGTGTTACCCAAAGGCCCCTGGACTAACTCCTTAGTGCCTTAGTAATCAGGAATGCAACTCAAAGAATTGCTGTCTTTGTGATTTTCTAGAGAGAGCAGTTTCAAGATCTAGACCCGAAGGCCTCTTTGTCCCCTAATGATAGCACCCAATGGCATTGCATGGGGAGTTATTTCTCCCAGAGTAACTATCCTCCTCTCCATTTAAGCTGTTTCTTTTTTCCATGTGAGAACTTAGCATTGCCCAGTGAATTTGGATATCCCTTCTATGAGGCAAATTAATTTTATTCTCCTAAAAGACTTATCGTGGGGGCAGTCCACAAAGCCTCAGACCTCTCTTTCAAACCTACGTCTGAAAAGGATTTGGACACAAAGTTACAGGCTAACATTCCAAACCTTGTCAAGGCACCTGACAAGGCAAGGATTTGTTTCCATGGGAAGCCCTATCAGCCCTGTGTCCAGGGGAGCCCTAATTCCCCTGCAAAAATTGTGGGGAATGAGAGCCAAGCCAACTCCTACATTTCTTAAGACACCTATTCTGCTTCCAAGTATAAGGACTCCCGGGCAGGAGGAAGGGGCTATGTTTACAAGTCAACCACTCCCATTTCCTTGAATAAACACTATGATTTGGCTCTGTCCATTACCTATCAGCCAAGGGATTCCCTGAGAGATTTGAGTGTAAGAACTCCATTAGAGTTTCTTCCCCGAATTCAAATACTTCAATGTATTTCCCAAGCTTTGTGTTGGAAGCTCAAAAGAAGAAATAGATCTGGGGAACCCCAAAGGTAGTCAGCACACAGGGCGGGGGTGCAGCATGGGTAAATGCAACTATTTCTACCTGCCAATCCTCCTAGTCCATGGTTGGAAGTCACACTTGCATCCATGCGTGGCATCTATGAAGGTTGCTGGGACCCAGAGGACAGTGAGGGAAAGAGGAGACAGGGAATGCCTTTTCTCTCTCTCTGTCTATATATATATGTATGTATGTGTGTGTGTGTGTGTGTGTGTATGTATATATATATATATATATATATATATCTCCTAGGTGACCATAAAAGTGGGAAGGAGACTAAGGGACAACTTTTCTCCCCTCTTTTTCCAGATGGGTAACAAACAATCTTCAGCCTACACTCTCCTTGAGTGCAGCCTGGATCACTGGGTCTCCTTTAACCCTCAGACCCTAAAGTTTGCTCTGGGAAAGCCCCAGCTTCACTCATGTATAGAGGTCTTCCAGAATTTAATTTCAAATAGTGTCTAAATTCTCCTGGAAGGATAATATGTTACTTTTAAATCAAACCCTGACCACTGCTGAGAAACAGGCAGCCCTGCAAACAGCTAAGAAATTTGGAGATTAGCTTTGTATTTAATATAGTTTCAGAGAGGGGGAAGAGCTTTATCCCATTGGAAAGACAGTAGTAGCCATTGGAGGACCCTATATGGGACCCCAGTGATAACATGGGAGAATGGGGGAGAAAATACTTGTTGAGAACAAGCCCCCGAAAATCTGGCCATAAACTGGCCCCAAAATTGGCCATAAACAAAATCTCTGCAGCACTGTGACATGTTCATGATGGACATAATGCCCACGCTGGAAGGTTGTGGGTTTACTGGAATGAGGGCAAGAAACACCTGGCCTGCCCAGGGCAGAAAACCGCTTAAAGGCATTCTTAAGCCACAAACAATAGCATGAGCGATCTGTGCCTTAAGAACATGCTCCTGCTGCAGTTAACTAGCCCAACCTAGTCCTTTAATTTGGCCCATCCCTTCGTTTCCCATAAGGGATACTTTTAGTTAATTTAATATCTATAGAAACAATGCTAATGACTGGCTTGCTATTAATAAATACATGGGTAAATCTCTGTTCTGGGCTCTCAGCTCTGAAGGCTGTGAGACCCCTGATTTCCCACTTCACACCTCTATATTTCTGTGTGTGTGTCTTTAATTCCTCTAGCACCGCTGGGTTACGGTCTCTCCGACTGAGCTGGTCTCAGCAATACTTTAAAATGTACATAGTGGAGAACTTACAAAGGACTTGAATTAGGACCAGATGAGAATCTGTCCACCTTTCTAGAAAGGCTAAGAGAGACCTTGGTGAAGCACACCTCCCTATCTCCTGATTCAGCTGAGGAACAACTATTTCTGAAGGATAAGCTTATTACTCAGGCAGCCCCTACGAAGCTGCAAAAGCGGGCCATAGGACCAGATGGCACTTTAGAAAACCTTCTGAAGGTGGCCGCCTTGGTCTTTTACAATAGGGATCAGGATGGAGCCCAGGAAAAAGAGACGAGACACAAGAGAAAGGCAGAGGCTTTCGTGGCTGCTCTTCAGACCTATAAAACACAGAATCCCCAAGGTGCACCTGCCAACTGCTACAAGTGTGGCAAACTAGGGTACTTTAAGAAGGATTGCCACAGCAGCGAGAGGAAGCCACTTGACCCTGTCCAGCCTGTGGTGGGGACAACTGGAAGGCAGATTGTCCATGGAGGCATAGGTCAGCGGGTCCACAGCCAGTCTCACAAATGGGCCAATAGGACTGATGGATTGTAAGGCTCAACTCTCTGGCTCCAACAGCTCAGACTGCCATTACCATCCAGGAGCCCTGGGTGATTCTGGAGGTTGAATAGAGGAGGGTAGACTTTGTTCTGGCTCCAGAATCACCATTTCTGTTCTCCTCTTTAATCCTGGCCTCCTTTCCTCCCTTAACATGTCCCTGAGGGACAGTCAGGAAAGCATTTTACTCAATATATTTCCCCTTAGCTGTAACTAGGAAAACCTCTAGCTTAACTCATGCCTTCTTAATCATATATAAAAGCACAACTTCTCTGCTAGACAGGAATACTCTAGCTTGTATAACAACCATGGTTCCAGGACAGACCCTCTGCCTTTCTCTGTTGGAGACTGACACTGATAGAGAGGTTTAGAACTCAAGGCTCCCCACACCAAAAACTAGCCAACAGCCTAAAATCAGGCTAGGAAATAAGATGGCTACAAATATCTTACTAAGATCAATCCTGGAATACTGGAGGCCCTGTAATTGGAACGTGAAGCTCCCATCAGCCACTACAGCAGTAAACTTGTGGAAGACCTGAAATCCCTGTTTAAAAGACAGCCAAAAGGTAAGTAAATGACTACTAGCTTACCTTGGTAACTTTGTTACATAGTTACTGTAGACTATAGTAGCCATTTTTTATTTTTGCTGATTTCTAATCTAACTGATCCTTTGGGAGAAGTCAATTGCTATTTGGAATCAAATTTCCCAATGTCCAATTAAAAATTCCCATGGATACTCTCTTTGATATTCTTCTCATAATTTTGTCTATACTTTCTGCTCTTGCTTTCATTTTAATCCTCACTATAAAACAACTTTGCCAAGGACCTCTTAACCAGGAACACCCAGGGATTATCTCCTTCCCTAAGTAGTGTTCTCTCTTCTAGAATTTAGTGTCTTTCACAAGGGTGCAACAGTTATAGCCACAACACTGTTTTCAAAGGGATTAGCCTATTTTACTCTTATTCCTGTTATTTTTCTCTCTTTAGCTCTTCTTATAAGCACTTGTATTTGTTCCAAGCATATGTAACCTCCTTAGATAAGCAATTTTAAGTAATCTTTAACCTCTGCTTATATTATGAACTTTTTTTTTGAGACTGAATCTCGCTCTTGTTGCCCAGGCTGGAGTGCAATGGTGTGATCTTGGCTCACTGCAATCTCCACCTCCCTGGTTCAAGTGATTCTCCTGCCTCAGCCTCCCGAGTAGCTGGGGTTACAGGTGCCCACCAACACGCCCTGCTAATTTTTTATATTTTGATTAGAGACAGGGTTTCACCATGTTGGCCAGGCTGGTCTTGAACTCCTGACTTCAGGTGATTCTCCTGCCTCAGCCTCCAAAAGTGCTGGGATTACAGGCCTGAGCCACTGTGCCTGGCCATGAATTTCTTTTTATATTGGTCTTTTTTCTATTTATTTCTATTTATTAGGTCTACCACACTTTCTAGGCAGGCACCACAAATTCCAGGTTGGCCAGTGCTTCTGTGGTCCTTTTGTTTCAGCCCCTCCATTATATAACCTATAAGAAGTCCTCCACTGGGGATGGGGGCCGCCCTCCAACAATTTATAAACACTCCCTCCAGAATAACACAAATCATACATGTAGTAAAGAATTAAACTTAACTATTATGGCATTCGCCTCTGGGAGTACATTTTGCACTTCTGGCACATTTACCAGAAATAGTTTGATAAGCCAGATAAGTGAGATACCACTCACTTTCCTAAATGCTTCCAACCCTTTTCTTAAAATGCAGCAGTAGTCCCGGAAACCCACCTATTCAGGCTACTAGTCTGGTACAAAGATAGGGGGCCTCCATACCTCGATAAGAAATGGTTTCCTCTGTACTCCTCAATATCCTGTGTTTCCACCTGGAGACAAACAACAGGGAACACCATATGTCATGCAGCAGGACCTTTACTTCCAATCTTTATTCTCCCCAAGCTTTTGTTTATCAAATATTTAATGGGAATAGAGGTGTTAAAACTTGTCAGAACAAGAAAGTTTGGACAGTTAACGACTGCATTCAATATATGTGGGCAGATTCAATTGATGGCACCTTAACGAGTCACTCTGCCTTGCAAAAGGCAGGAGCATGGGCTGGTACTTCTTGGGATCCTTCAGGAACCGAATAATCTGTCCCAAATTGTTTACTCAGCCAGGACTTACAGAAATGAGTAAACTCACTTAATAACACCACTATCATCTGTGCACCTCAGGAACTACGGTTTGTCTGTAAAGACCAAAAACAAATAATGTGGGCCTTGAATTGCTTATATCACACAGTAGTGCAAAGAATGTGTTCACTGAGCTAGGTGTTGCCCCTGGGGGGCTCCCTACACATATACCAGGTTTCCCATAATCCCTTCCCATCAAGAACATACCAGACAGAAAGGAGAAGTAGGTCTTACAGCCTTGAGTGTAACAACAGCAGTTATATCCATAGGTGGCTTGGTAGGAGGAATAGTTTACAACGGATATACAATCCAGAATGCATCAAGTATAATTGAACAGAATGCTGAAAATGCTAGTCGAGGTCTTACGTTGTTCCAAACTTCATTAGATTCACTTGCCAATCAGGTGATGGATCATAAAATAGCCCTTGATTATCTTTTAGCAGAAAAAGGAGGGATATGAGCTATAGCAAATACTTCTTGTTGCTTTTATGTTAACTCCTCAGGAAAGGATGAGCTTAGGGCTAAGCAGCTACTTCATAGAGCTAAATGATTAAGAGGTGCTAAGACCCATTTGGCTGGAGATACATAGAATACTATTAAAGGGTATCTTCCCTCAATGGCATGGTTCCTACCCTTGTTAGAATGCCTGGTAATGGTTGTCTTAGCTCTGCTTTTTGGACCTGGCATATTAGGCTTTCTTCTAAAAGTTGTGTCTTCTTGCCTAGAAGTCATCAAAATTTAGCTGGTGATGCAGATGAAACCCCACATAAAAATTCCAGTTAGGGTCACCACTCCAGAGGGGGAAATGAGCGAGGAGGCAGTTAGAGGTTGGATAAGCAGATAGAGAGGGTCTTAGCAGTGGAAAAATATCTGTGGGACCACACCTGCACTGCCCCTATAGCTAGTGGAAAGAAATGTGGTTAAGAATTTCCTCTTATGCTAGGATGTCTCCTCAGAAGGGACAGTTCCAACTTAGGCACAGGCACAATAAATCAACCTGAATGTCCTTAACTTGATGCAACTCATTATAATGTCATTAACATGACATTTGCACTGTGGTTTTAGCCCCCCTTTAAACCCATGAGTGCTCAGGCACCCCAAGGGGGAAATTTACCCCTCCCATTTAGGCAGAACCCACAAAGACTTCCTTGCTCTTGCCACATAAAAGACCCAGAACTCAACCCCATTTCTGGCAACCTGCTTTCAGGGATCTTCTCTTTGCTGAGAGCTTTCTTTTTGCGTAATGAACCCTACTCTATTTATTCTCCAGTAGCTGCATGCCTTATTCTTCTTAGTCATCGGACAAGAACTCGGAACTAGCTGAACTAGGGACTATTTAGACTGTAACACTTACACCTTGTGACTTATACCTTCAAGACTTAAAAATAAATCTCCAATATTTAAGACAATATGGTATTGGTATAAATATCAGCAACAAATTAATCAAGGAACTAATTAGAGTCAAAAATAAAGCTATATATATATGTTCAATTGATTTTTCACAATGTTCATAAGCAATCTGGTAGAAAAAAATGTAGAATTTTCAACAAATAATGTTGGAAAATTTATTGTCCATACAGTATTGAATAAAAAGAACAACTGGGATTGATATATTATACCATATAAAAATAACTAAAAGTTCAGAAACCCCAAATTCCAAAACTTCAAAGAAAATAATTTTTAAAATATTTATCCTTGGATTAGGCAAATATTTCTTATATCTCATACCAAAAGGATGATTTGTTAAGGTGTAAATAGTTAAACTTCATCAAAATGAAGAACATCCAAAGGCACTGTTAAGAGAATAGAAACAAGCTACAAACTATGAGAAAACTATCTGAAAATCACACATTTGTTTAAGTACTGTATTCAGAATTTATAAGAACTCTTATTAACCTCAGTAATAAAAAACCAACAGACTTTTCATTGAAGAAGATGCGCAGATGGCAAATAGACACATAAAAATGCTCAGCATCATTATTCATTAGGGAAATAAAAATTAGAATCCAATGAGATACCACAACACACTTATCAAAATGTCTCAAATTGAAGACTGACTATACCAAGGGTTGAAGGAGGTTTGAAACAACCTGAATGTGCATTTCCTGCTGGTGGGAATGTAAAGGGGTAGATCCACTTGTAGAAAACAGTTTGGCAAGTTCTTAAAAAGTTGTTCTTACATCTACCATATGGCCCAACCATTCTACTCCTAGGTATTTACCTAGGGAAATGAAAGCAAATGTCCAAAATTCGAACCAACTCTAATGGCTACCAATATGTAAACAGAAATACATATCGTGCTATATAGTTACTCAGAAATGAAATGAAACAAACTCTTGACACACAATAACACACATCAGCAAGTTCCTGAATGGAGGACAGTCAGAATAAAAGAGTACATACTGTATGATTACCTTGATAAAATTGTCCAGAAAATACAAACACCTCTGTAGTGACACAAATTTAATCAGTGATTGCTTGAGGATGGAAAGATAACTGAGAAGAAACATAGAAAGAGGGAACCGAAACCTTTCCTTGTGATGGGTATGTTCATTATCTTAACTGTGGTTTTGGATACAGGTATGCTTACCTATATGAACATAATACACTTTAAATATGTGCAGTTATTTTACGTCAACTATACCCCATGATCAGTCAGCAGTTAAGTATCTCAGTAATCTTTGTCTATGAAGCAAGTGGAATGAAACTGGGATTGAGAATATTATTGGTAACAAAGCAGCAAGTCTCCCAGAAGGAAGTTTTATGGTTTTTAAAAGTTTTTATTTTCTTTTTAAAACATCTGTGGTAGAGCCTTATATAGAAACATTGTTTCCATGGCCTTGTGCAGGTCTCATTAGAAACATTTTTAATAGTCTTATAACTGGAGGGCTGATTTTCACTTCCCCAAAGGGTATTCTGATTCTTAATGGCAGGTATTTTTAGATAGACATTCCTCAAATGAGAATGCTAAATATGAAATTGTGAACAAATGGGAATAAAGTTGCAAGAATTGAACCTCCATTTGCTTTCAATATAAGTCATTTTTCCCTAGAAAAATTAGGCAAAACTTATTCTAGGTTGTTAGCTTAATATACTTGACTATTTTAATACACTGGGGCTTGGGGTTGGGGTGGGAGGACTCCCCCTAGTAGTTGCTTTGCTTTGTTTAATTATTTTCTTCATAGATCCTGAAAACATGAGCTCTGAGTGGGTGTTCAAATGCAAGGCTGGGTATTCTTGGATTCATATTAGTAAAAATTATCCTAGCCCTAATCCCAATTTCAGGAAGTTGAATAACTAGAAGATGCAAATAGAATTTGGTGCAAAATCCCCTCAAGAAAATGAAATGAGTTTTCCACATTATAAGATATTTGAAGCATTTTATGCCTTCAACAACATGCCTCCTGTTAGAGAAAGTATAACACTGAATCATACACTATGAGGATCAGGGAGGATTGTTTGGAACTTAAATTAATAATTCACAAAATCCTATATGATTCCATCTAAACCGAGTACAAACTAAAAAGAGAAATATTATATGGTATTTAGGGCTTTTGTTAAGTGCTATCAGGCAGCAGGTAATTGACTGACTGCCATTTTACTCTTCTTATCGTTCTTTTAATCTCTTCACTCGACTTCAACAAACTCTTAATTTGTTTCCAGAATAATCTTCATCTATGCTCCTAAATCCCTTTTCCATGTTTATATACAAAAATTTAAAGAATTAACAAACAGCTTTCTATCCAAATAAAACTCCATATTAATCATAATCATCAGTTTCTGAAGATACCCCCAAATAATTTTAAAATCTCAAGGAATAAAAGCATACTTTTAATGAACACCCAGCTTTAAAACAGATTTCTTAATCTTTTAACAAGCCAGTCATACCTAAGTACAGTTTACACAGGAAGTTTAGAGCTGCTAACTCTGAGGACTTATGTTATTTTTTCACAATATCTTAGAAATAATACTTTCCTGTGCTCTTAATTTTGACTAGTACATTTCATATATACTTAAATTTGAATCATGGTGGTAAATAATTCATGATAAAGTTAATAAATTATCCTATAGAGAACTAACACAGTTTATCAATGCACACACAAAAATACAAAAAAAAACCCAAAAACTGGCATCTGTCTTTACAATGAGTATACCATTGCTTGGTGTTGAGATGAAATATATTTTGTACATCTTTACAGTTCCAGGGACAAATAATAAAATTGGCAAAGTCCACCTTTGGGATATTTTGAATCTTATAATACAATTTATTTAGAGGTAAAAAAGAAAACAATAAGAAAGAAAAAGCATTATAATTTATGTAAGAGGAGAAAAATATTTTTGAAATTTTCTAAGACAGTCTCTGGAATTCAGGTGACTATAATATTAGTACAAAGACAGATTGATCATGCAATCAAATAAAAACTGTGGAAAAAATAAATAGAAAAGAAGACGAAGGTACTGAGAGCCATCCAACAGTAATTGTTGTGTATACACATAGAGGAAAAAAAGCATTCAACTTCTGAAGTATAATGTAGTTTTAATACCTAAGGTTATCTAGTTGAAAAGAATAGAGTAAAGGGATTGCTATCCTAAAGCAATGCTGATAAAAATTTAACATGCATATGAATCACCTGGCATCTTGTTAAAATGTTAATTTTGATTCAGACCCTGGCATTCTGTATTTCTAATAAGCTCCCAGAAGATGGGGATGCTGCTGCTTCCCAGATCACCCCTTTAGAAGCAAAACACCAGAAGGCATACAGGAAAAATGGTCAGAAATATAAATGTAAACAAATATTTTTCAAGGTCCTAAGACTACAAAAGGGAGAAAAGGTATGGGTTTAAGGATGTCTATCCAAGTGAGGACATACTAAACTTTAGTGAGCCCCAAAGAAGAGGCTGTTAATTCACTGACCAAGATAAGTACCAATCCTATGGATTTCTTGTTTTAAAACATAGTGCATTAGTTAAAACATTTGAAGTATAGTAAGGGCAATAAATCAGAAGACTATTGTCATTGAAAGGATAGTTGATCACTCACAGCTTAAGGGGAAGGGCTATGCCACGCCTTGGGGAGCCACTTAGGGAGGCATGAGGGTTAGGTACAAGGTAGAAGAAATGGGAGAACTGTGGGAAAGAGCCTTTATTGTAGTTTCTGCAGGAAACAACAAGTAGAGAAGGGTAAGATGACTTAGTATTGGTTAGTTTGAATAATTTAAATACGATCTAGGGCATAGAGGTTTTCCTTCATTTTGTGGTACCTGAACCTGGGGTGACTAGGGCAGGGACATAGCGGCCCAGTGAAGGAGGTGGTTGTGGTGTGGCTCTCCATTGGTTGCTTTGTTTTTGAAAAGCTTACAGACAGGCATATTTTATACTATTTCTGTGAACTGGATAACCCTGAGAGGGACAGTTCCTCAAGGGAGAGCAGGGGTGTGGATGTCAAAGTATCAGGATACAGAAAATAGAAGATATGATTAATACAACCTGAGCACAAAATAAGATGTGATTAAAAAGGAAGGCATGGTTTCTTCTGATTTGAGGAAATATTGGGAAAGGCTTACTTATAGGTGATTCCTAAAATCTATTGTAAAATGAATAGGATTTTTTTCAGGCTCACAGATGAGAAATTATGTCTTATGCAAAAAGATGAATTAAGCAAAGGCAAAAACATTTGTTTAGGGCATAGTAGAGATCCTGGAGGAAATGAGGTGTGGCTAGAAAATTAGTCTGTGATCGGAGAGATAAATTCATGGACAAGACCTAATGTGACTTTACAACCCCCCTTCATAGAAGACTTTGTAACTCTAGAGAAACAAGTTAGAAGAAATATGTGTCACACATCTGTCTTCAAATTTTCCAATCTCTCCTCCATCATCCTGACTAGTGACTTTCCTGAAGTATTACCTGATCCTGTAAAGAATAGCTTGTTTGGGCACACTAATAACATTAAACTACCCTACTTCCAACATTGATGCAATTTTCCCATACATCCTTCAAATGTTTAATGTAGTGACTCTCTCTCTCTCTCATGAATTAGGGAGAGCATGTGCAATTATCTCATGGTCACTTACCTGTATACTTACATGGGCATAGTTACATGTTGAAAATACTTACCGTGAAAGCAAATAATTAAACAGAGAAATGCTCCAAAGCAAGTACTTCACCAAAAAAAAATTAAAAGAAAGACATAACAAAATCAAAGATAAAAGAATAAGAGAATAACATTTAAAATTATTATGGGCTTGTTCTATCCTCATCACTTTACCAAGTTAATTTAGTTGTCATGACAAATCTGTAAGGAGATTTTATTCCTGAATCTAAAATAAGAACCCTGCATAATGATCACCTGAATGCTTGCAGATATGCACACTATATCTGATAACTTATCCTCAGGAATTCTGATCCCATAGGCCTGTAGTGAGGACAGAAACTTGTATTTTAAACATACAACGCAGATAATACCAATTCAGGTGATCTTGGCCCATATTTTGAGATAAACTGGATTAATTGACTTATCAATATCATCTAATAAGTAGTAGACTTCCATCTTAGTTTTGTATTTATCTTTTTTCAATTCATCATGATCCTAGAGAAGAAATATTTTCTCAGAATATTTCAAAGATGGTTTTATTTTTTATTTTTTGAAAGTTCAGATATTATTTATGAAACATGTTCCTTTATACAAAAGTGGACATGATAGAAGCTAAGATGGGGTCAGATGTTCTTTGTCACAAATGGGAAAATTTATCAAGGCTATTCTCAAATTAAAAACCTCTACCCCTATTTAAATGACTTAACTTCCCTGTTACAGATCTAGAGAAACAGATATCTTTTTTTCTACATTGGATGAGATATAGAAAAGCAGTATTATTCCATGTCAAAAAGATTATGAGCAGTTTTCTATAGGATATTTTTCTGACACATATAAAAAGCAGAAAAATTTGGTTGTTCTTACTGTTGTTTTTTAATCATTTCTCACAGAATTTAAGTTTTTCTCACGAAAATTAAAATGGAAGTTATAGATCCCTATAAAGCTAAACTTCACTAAAACTTGATAGTAAGCAAAAATTTAATTTTACTATCAGTGCAATATGTCATTTATAATGATGTATTTGTAAAGTGAAAAAAGTCATGAATTATATAAATTTATATATAAAATTTATAAATATATAAATATATAATATATAAATTATATATATATATTGCTCTACTAATAACATGCCTTTTGACCAGGGCCAAATTTATTCAGTTCCACTAAGCTACTATTTCTTATCTATAAAATGTTTTAAAAATAAATTTATTACTACTTTGAGGTAGAAAAAAAGAACAAAATGCTTCTTTGGAGAGGATATTGAACTACAGAATCTACCAGTTTCTGTCAATTTCCCCTACTTCTTGATCTATGACAATGGGGAAATGTAAATGATGTACCTAGAAGGGAAAATTGGGTTGAATACTGAAAGCAAAATTATGTTTAGTCAACTTAAGAGTGGAAGATTAAATGTTAAAACATTTTGACCCGTATGTGTAAAATCCATACAAATTTAAAAGCATTACGTACTTTATTACTCGTGGTAAATATCTTTTATTGATCAGATCAAATGTAAAGTTAAATGTATGCCAGAGAAAACTCAACAAGTTAAGTTTTGTTTTGTTTTGTTTTTCTCTAATGTCATTAAGTTGGATTGATATTCTTAGCAGTGGACTTTGGAAGACTCATTACAGATAAGCTTTCTTCTTTGAATCTCCAGTTAATAGGCATTTTGGCTTTATAATTTGGATAAAGTAAATTATGTGTTTGATTTTTTCAATCCATAAGCATAGATTTGAATATAATTTAAATATATAAAATTACTTCTCTTGAGGTTTTTCATTTGTTTCGTCTTATTGAATAAATCTCGGTACCCTCCTAAATCTCATTAAGTAGCTAATTAGAATTTTTAAGTCTTCTATATCTTATTCAACACATATTTTTAGTAAAACAGTTTGCAATGTACTAAATACAAAAATATGTTTAAATTTATTTGCTCTTACTAAATTTATCAAGACATTATATTTTAGAATGATGAGAATAATTATGTTATTTGAAATAATAAGCAAATAAACTCTATATAATGGAATCTGAGATGAAATACCCAATGTTAAAAAGTAAAAATGTAGCAACACCAGAATATTCACCAAGTTAGGTGAGCTGAATTTTTGTTTATTATCTTTGACCATTCTGATTCTGCTTATAGGAACTTATATGGAAATAATGCAAACTCTGGGGAAAGGCATATGCATGTTGATTATGCTCTTATTTAAACCAACAATATAGAAATTGCTATTTAGAAATATAGAAATGAATCCTATGACTGGGGTAGTTATCAATTAATGCAATAATTGTAATCCATGTGGTCATATAGATAAACACTTAAGAAATAGTAATTTTATAAAAGCAAGACTACATGTAAATAAGTATTATAACTATTTAAAATGCATGTATGTGAGTAAAAATTACAATAAATTAACCACAAAAAGAAAGAAAAGTGGTTTTCAGGGAAGGAGGATTAGAGATAATTCCTCACCATAGTTTTATACTTTTAGTATATTTATTGTATTGTTTTGATTATTTAGAGGAAGAGAGAGATCCCTATTTTTTTCAAAATAAAAAATTCTACATTTTATAAATAGTAAGAAAACAATTTATTGAAAGATACCTGAGAAAATGTATTTATTCTTAATCTCATATTATCTTTTCCAAATAAAAAAATGCACTGTAAGATTATTTGTAAGATTATCCATTGAAAAGATGAATGACCAGCCAATGCCCCCTCCCCGTACCCACACACTAAAGATTCAGTCTTTCTTATCTCAAAAGAATATGCAAAAAATCATTTTAAAAGGTACATCTTGAGCTCCATTTCCAGATATGAGTGAAGTATGGGGAAAATTGAATTAAAGTTCTTTTTATTGATTTTTGAACAAAGTGAACACACAAATGTGGCAGAATGCAAGGAAAAAGAGATACCAGCAGACAGCAGCTGAACATAATCACCCACTCGTATTCACACTTCCAATTATTCAACCAACACAAATTCACAGATCAGTGATAATTTAGTAAGACTGGAGGTGAAATAAAGTATTGATCAATATCTATTGAGTTTTTATTGAGTTCCTACTTGACAGAATAACACTTTTGGTTTTTCTAACACTCTTGACAGTCCAACATACTGGCTTTGTCCACTTATTTCTTCTGTTAATTATCTATTCAACAGATATTTAATGAGCACCAGCTATGTGTGAGGCACTGTTCTGAGTAATAGATATATTGCAGTGCAAAAGACAGGAATGATATCTGTCCTCAAAGAGTTTATATTTTAATTGGAGAAGAATGAAAATGAATACCTGGTAAGTAATTAAATAAAATATAGATGTTAGTTTGTACCATATAGGACAGAGCATGATGAAAAGATTGTAAGTGAAGTAGGTAGAGAGTCATCAGTTAACATTTCTCTAAGGAAATGGTAGTTGAGCTAAGACTGGAAGACTTTTCTGCAATTCTATAAAAAAAATTAATCAAATAAAGCCATCTGGTCTTATAAAAGCATTTGAAATCACACATATTAAATATATAAATAGTGAGTACTTCACTTAGAGGTTATTGCACAATATTGTCCAGGTCAGATAGGAATCTCACCTACAATTTTTACTGTGAAACGTCAGATAAGAATCATATAAAAGAAAAGTAGATTTTAAAAAAATCTATAGATAGTTATTTTCTGAATAAATAAAAAGCAAATTGAATTTAAATATAGATTTGAAATTTCAAAATCAGATACCTACCATCAGACAGAGTATGGTATTGCATTACTTGTCACTTTTGTCAGGTCTTAATTGATGGCCTTCTGGGGCCTACTCACATTTATGCCAGCAGGCCATGTATTAATAATAAAAGTCAACTGATCTTCTCTATTTCTGGAATCAGTTCGTGAATTTCAGATTTTAAAATCCTTTTAACAGTTGGGTGTCCTGGGGGTGAGATTAGGCTCCTCATAGAAGACTTGTCTTTAAATACTACCAAGAGACTCTATTATCCCTCTCTCACCCCATACACACATATCACTAATCTCTTACATGAAAGATGACTGGGGAATGACAGAAAGAAAGAAAATCCTTTGACTTGCAAATTATCAACATAATAGACAAAGTGGCATTTCTTTTTTCCCCACTAAAATCCAATTGAGGAGGGCTCCAAGTGTCTGTAACAATCTAGGGTATTTCACATTTTATTCTCTAGTATGATAGTTTTCTAAAAAGCAAATCTGTTGATCTGCTATGTGCTTACCCAAGCAAAGGAAAAGGTAGAGAGAGATAATGGGAAAATAGCTGGGAAGGTAGATGAATAGTCTCAACTCCCATAGTTTGGAGTAACAGGGACAAGTGAATTTCTTGAGGGTTAAGTGGATCAAAGGAGTCACAATGCAAGCATCGTTTATTTTAAGGCATTGTTATATGTCTCCCAAAGACAACAAGCCCATCTCCTTCAGAGACCCAGGTCCAGATCCAAACTGAACACATGAAACAAGCAAACCCAGAGTAAAGTCAGCTCCAGGCCTTGGGAGGTTTCATCCTTATCCCATAGTCCTTCCTTCAAAGTCCTCTACTCCCCTGCACCCCCAGTCAGGCCAACTCCTAGCCTCTGAGCTACCAGGGAGCTTTCTTTGTTGGGTAATTTATAAGGGTTCGAGTGTCACGTAAGGAAGATCCTCTGAACTCTACTGTTCCATAGAATACTGAAAATAACTCCCTCATTTATAATACTAATCAGCGATAACAGGTCTTCTTTTCTTCACCATAAATGCAGGTTTTGAAGTAGATTATCATCTCGGACAGCTACATACTCTAGTTTCCTTATGGGCTTCATTAAAAGCTACTGTCCTCACCTAGAAGAGTATTTAAGATAGCTAGGTGGAGCTTGCAGTGAGCTGAGATCATGCCACTGCACTCCAGCCTGGGCAACAGAGCAAGACTCCATCTCAAAAAAAAAAAAAAAAGATAGCTATACTTGAATAATGTTTCCATTCCCCAGCCTAGATTATTATCTGCCCAAAGAGTCTTCAATAGCAAGAAGCCACAGGGGATACTACTGAAAGAGTACTACTAAATGAAGGAGTTAAGGATGGTACTGTGTATCTCATCCTAAGACAGTGCAATCATAGCCCTTTGAAGAATCTACACAAGACAGTCATGAGAGAGCTGGTGTTTTGATGGTGCCATGCACAGACTTTGATGGCCAGGTGATAGACCAAGCAGCAACAATTGATAGATAAACAATGAAAGCACTAATTAAATGAGAGACATCTGTTTCATTTCTACTCCTGTCCCAGAGTAACCAGAAAATGAATCAGAGGAATGGTGATGAGATATCCCACTGGTCTTTTCAGTACTTCTTCTCATCTTTTGGTATCATGTTAGAGTGAGGTTTGGGAGGAGAATAAACACCCTATTACATCCCACTTCATTTCAGGGTCTTCAAGTCCCAAGCCAGTGTATAGATGGACAAGAGAAGGTGTAAAGATTATACATGAAAGTGACTGTTTAAGTCGACTTACTTACTTTATTTATTTATTTATTTATTTATTTCGAGATGGAGTCTCACTCCGTCTCCCAGGCTGGAGTGCAGTGGCGCTATCTCGGCTCGCTGCAACCTCCACCTCATAGGTTCAAGCGATTCTCCCACGTTAGCTACCTGAGTGGCTGGGATTACAGGCATCTGCCATCATACTTGGGTAATTTTTGTATTTTTAGTAGACACAGGATTTCACCATGTTGGCCAGGCTGGTCTTGAATTCCTGACTTCAGGTGACCCACCTGCTTCAGCTTCCCAAAGTGCTGGGATTACAGGCATGAGCCACCACACCCAGCATTCGACTTATTTTTTGTGTCAAATGATTCAAAACTATATATGACAGCTTTTATATTTTTAGAAAACACAGGAAGTATTTCGTTGAATGTTCCTCAATTGGTATCTAATTTTCCACATTTCTTTTTTCAAAAAAGTCTAACCAGCTCTGAAGCCAATCAGTTTCATGATATTCATAACAGACAAAATGTTTGGAAAGTGCCGAATGCCAAAAGAATTATTTTAATTCTACACTACATAAAGCAGATGCCTTTATTCGTTTGTTCTAAAGCAGAGTGTTAAAAAGGAATTCTAATAATTTTGTGAAGAAAATGTTATTGTTTTTATTTTTCATACCTGGAGTCTTGTTTTTTATAAGATTAATTTGTTTAAGTTATACTGTTGGAGAATTACCTTCAGGTAATCATTCATTAGATGTGGCACTGGATGTCACATTCCAACACTTTTCTCTGCCTGAAGTTTTCTCACTTTTCTACCTGTTGATTTACATTTCTAAACTCTTCCCATACCTCGGGGTCTGACTCAAAAGACACCTCATGCATAAAGCCCACTTCCCTCATCTCTAGAATTATTCAGTTCTGACTCTGAACATCTCTACATCATTATATTGTCATTGAAATAATTAAATTCATAATATCAGTGATGATTAGAATTACCATTTTGTGAGTGTCTACTGTGATCATGGAAAATGTATTTGATTTTCCTAAGTCCTAGTTTTCTTATTTGTAAAAAGAGGATGATAATATAACTACTTTATCTACTTCAAAAGTTGTTATAATAAATTATGACAATATAGGTAAAGCACTAAGCATGGGCCAAAAAAAAAAAAACAAGAATAGTAAACACAAAATAGATGTTAGCTACTATTATAATGCAATGCTATATATATAAAGCAATCAAACGCTTCCTTTTCCTTTTACTAAATAACTGGACATTGTGATGCATTTTCTGTTTTTGTAAATTCCTTTTAGATATGTCTTTTCCTAAAAACCTTTCTGGAATTCAAGGGTGGTTCAGCTACTAATATCTAATAACTTTCAACTTCCTCAAACGGAAAATTTGATGTTTCTGTTCTTTAACAAACAGAGATAGTAGATATGCATTAATTCTTTTTTAAAAGCTAAAATAAATATAATTAGGTACTGATTGGATGATGCATGAGCCCTCTTATTGATAAAGTACATAAGAATCAGTATAGATTTAGCATACAGTATCCTGGGGATAAAGTCCCCCGATCATCTTTCATGGAAAGAAAATGTGTTTATCTATCTCGAAAGACATTTGAAAATGTTATACAAAATAATATCTACACAGTTTATAATTCTCTTTCTAGAATATGTTATTTATTTGAAATATATTAGTTATTTTTAGAATCATTACTTGACAAAATATGGCAGCTATGTGTACATTTTTGTTTTGTTTTGTTTTGGCTGTAACAAAGGAAACACTTTGCATTACTCTTCTTCACAATAAGAAACCAAGTTTCAGGTTATCTTTGATTAGAAAAAGCTTTTTATTATAAGAGAGAATTTATCATTCCTGGAGGCCGGCACAGCAGGGTTACTGGATGCAAGGTATAGCCAGCAGGACAAGATCTGAGAAGTCTGAGGACGAAACCTCACTAAAAAGCAAAGGTCTTCATGGTCTTACAAGAAATTTGCAGTTCATATTTTGAAAAAGATATTGAAGAAACATCACTTACAGAAAATAGTCTATTTTTAAATAACTTTAAGTTCATAACTAAAACCAAGGACTTGCTGAAAATGTAGGGAAAGCCTTGAACAAGAAAGTGATAGCCCAACTCATATCTAAGAGTTTGGGGAAAATATTAATATGTGGCACTTAGATGAAGTTCAGCAAAAACTGAATAATAAAATAAAGTTTACTGTTGAGAACTTCAACCAGGTGAGAAAAGAAGTTATTATCTTAGCCACAAACACCAATAATTCATAAAAATAACTTAAGAACTAAAAATTTAATTCTAGAATATAAATAATAGAGCATCAAAATAAATTATTTTTAGTTTGTGTTAAAGTACTTAAGGTAATGGCATTAATGATTTTAATACTATATTCTTAGTATGCTATTCTATATGCTACAATACAATAATGTTAATTGTTATCATTGCCATTTGTTGATTTCCTACTTTGTCCAGAAACTGTATCAGCACTTTACTATGGGTATTATAACTACTTACAGATGATGGAATTAAGAGTA
This sequence comes from Pongo pygmaeus, assembly GCF_028885625.2. Lineage (NCBI taxonomy): Eukaryota > Metazoa > Chordata > Mammalia > Primates > Hominidae > Pongo > Pongo pygmaeus. Next base: position 93,436,956 of record NC_072384.2, read on the forward strand.
AGGGAATAATTTGCTGAAAGTCTCATTGATCTTAAATTGTCAGAGTAGGTAGCTAGTCAGGCATGAGCAGGGCAGGAGAGGGCTCTCCCCACCACCAGGAATGTCAGGTGACAATCAGGTGATGGTCAGGCAGTTGTCACACTGCCTCTCCAAAGTAACAGTTGGTCACAGCCAGAGCCAGGGAAAGGCAGTCTCCCAATAAACAGAAACATCTGAAACTGGTGATCAGCAGCTTCCTAATAAGATCCCAGGAGTTGGGCAAGTGGACTAAAGCATGATCATTAAGAGACAAAATGGCAGAGTTTAACTGGCCTATGGGCTTCTAGGAACATTTGGCTGGTAAGGAGAAAACGCCTCAAGTGAGCATGCGTACAACTCTAGTCAACACACTGTGCATGTGGACAGCCCAACCTAAGGGAAGAATCAGGGGAGAAGGGATGCAAGACCCCGGAAGTATGCCAACATATAAACACTTAAGTCAAAAGTCAAATGGGGCATTTGATCTCTCAAGTTGCATGCTTGGCCCTCTTCCAAGTGTCCTTTACTTCCTTTCATTCTTGCTCTAAACTTTTTAAATAAACTTCCACTCTTGCCCTAAAATTTGCCTTAGTCTCTCACTTTGCCTTACACCCCTCATTCAAATTCTTTCTTCTGAGGGGGTAAGAATTTAGGTTGCTGTAGACCCCACACAGATTCACTGCCAGTAACACAATGATATCTACTTGATCCATTCATAAAGCTTCACGTTTGAAAATAATTTTCAGAGAGATACATGGGCTGGATAAAATCAACATAACTCTTTTTTTTTTTCAGACGGAGCCTCGCTCTGTCGCCCAGTGCAGTGGCGCGATCTCGGCTCACTGCAAGCGCCGCCTCCCGGGTTCACGCCATTCTCCTGCCTCAGCCTCCCGAGTAGCTGAGACTACAGGCGCCCGCCCCCAAGCCTGGCTAATTGTTTGTATTTTTAGTAGAGACGGGGTTTCACCGTGTTAGCCAGGATGGTCTCTATCTCCTGACCTCGTAATCCCCCCGTCTCGGCCTCCCGAAGTGCTAGGATTACAGGCGTGAGCCACCGCGACCAGGCAAATCAACATAACTCTTATGAAAAATATTGATTATTCAAAATCAGCAAAACTGGAGAAGGCAAAGATTCTTACAAAATTCTATTTTCACAAAGTTTATATCTGTGCCGATTTTCTAAACATTTCACTTTGACTGGGGAGCATTTATTTTGACAAGTTTTCTTTACATCTTTAGTTCTTAATGAATATTTACTGCATAAATAAAGTGTTACTGAATTTTTGGAGATTTCTAGAAGAGTGTGTATGTCTATACCAATTCTATGTGAAATATATAACATCTACCACAAACATATTTATTAAAATTGAAGGCTCATATCTATTTGTGTGGTAATAATAACGCAGAGACTGATGGTAAAACAAGAAATTATTTTCTTACTTATAAATAAGTTCTCTAGTATTTAAACAAAAGGCATAATTTACTTTAATCACATATTTAATTAGGAGCTACTAAAATATGGGCTATTTCCTAGGGATATATATACAATTTTTTGGTCTAGAAATGTAAAAAGAAAAAAAAAAGCTTGGTTAATTAGCATAGTTTATTATTGTTCCTAATACAATGGCAGTAGAATAAAATTACCATTGAATAGATAATTTCCACCTCAGGCCATCTGCAGATGTGGCTCCATTAATACAAAATTTACAAGTGATAAATTATTGTTTTTCCAAAGGGAAGTTGAAGGTTAGATTATTACCTAGATATTAGTTTATCATTTTTGGTATTTTTAGACACTTGCTATTATGTCTATGCTAGATTAATAATAATGTAACTGTTCCTTAAAATATATTTCTACTAACATTAATATGTGTGAGAAAAATGTACACTGATAACATTTATCAATTTTTTTTTCTGGTAAACAAGCCTCAATTGTAGAATAAAAAATTGGTGCTTTAAATGTTAAAGTATAAAAAAATTTGTTCCTACCTCAAAATTGAATAAAGAATTTTACTTGGCATAATCTAATAAATTGATTGATTTAACTGATAATCATAGTTTTTTTAGTAGCTATTAAAACAAAGATTAGGAATGAACAAGATAAATTACTTGTTCATTCCTAATGAATGTGTGTACCTATTAAGTCAGTTTTTGCTAATGTATAAAATTCTGGTAGCCTGCTAAGGAAAATAAACCTTATTGAAGAAGACATCTTAAATGAGAATTGAGATCTGTAGCTTAGCATAAAGCTTTTTCTACCCAAAGAGACATTCACAGGTATTAATTTTTGCCATCATCTTGTCTATTAGGGCACAGATTTAACCAGACACACTAACTTTTTGCCCTTGTGAATATAATGCCAAAATTATCATAAATGTCCAATATAGATTATTTGATAAGGTTATGAGCTCCTATTAATACACACATAGGAGAAAGTAAAATGAATAAAAACAGTCAAATAAATGGACTCAATCAACACCATTTTAACTACAATAACTACATACACTAAAATTGTCAATTAACGGGAAAGAATCTTGTCTTTACAAGGGAAACCATATTTCAGGGTTACAAATAGGCTTAGTTGATGAATAAAAGTATTTCTTTATAAAATCATCCTAAATAATAAATATAAAAGTATAATAAAAGTAGAAGATCAATATTTTACAATCACTAATAAACTAGTAGGTTTAATAATGCCTGTCGATGGATGAATCCAATAAATGAAAGGTGAATGGAAAATCTTACAATTGGCAGAAATGGATGTCACCCTTTGAACTCACTGAGTAACTTAAACCTTACTAAAAGTGGGACAGCCAGACTTTGTATATTCTTGACGTAATTCAATATGAAGTATACAGTATCACTTATGAATTATTCTTGGCTAGAGGAACTTAAACCTAATTAGGCCTTTAAAACAAATGCCCACGCTTGTAGAAATGTATACTGTAATAAGTATCTAACAGTAAAATGACATGACATAATACTTGGTATTTGTTGCAAAACAATTCAGTAAGAAGGAAGTAAAGAGGAGGGTGAAGAGTTAAAATAGACGATGCAACAGTCTTATTGAATTTAGGTGACAGGCATTTTAGAGTTTATTGTATTAATACTCCCTAATTTACAGTATGTTTGAGATACTTTATCATTAAAAAAATCTCGTAAGAACACAGAATAAAGGAAGCCATTTAGTGGCACAAAGAACACGTGGAATACGAGGTTCCTTTTAGAAATAATGCCTGTGAGATTTCAGTAGAATACTTAGGTAATGACAAGTGAAAAAAATTTTAAAGTCCAACTGAAATTTATCGGTAAATTTCAATTCTGGTCAAAACTGAAGTTAAATAAAATAGAATGAAATAAACCCTTGTTGGTAGTAAGCATTGTGCTAAGTCTTGAAAATCCAATAAAATGACTATTACTTGGTTTCTACCCATGGAAAATGTATAATCTAAAAGTTTCCTTGGAATGCAGAGATAAAGATTTGAGAGCCTTTATCACAGAAGTTGTAGCTAAGAACTTTCTAGTCTTGTGTTGGTTTCTTTTTACATTTCACTGACTCTATGAGACAAATAATTATTTCAAAAATTACTTAGAATATTATTTTATGCATTTGCCTTATTAGGCACTTTATGTAATTATCCACTTTACAAAGTTATACCTTTCTAATTTAGTTTTCTTTTTTATTCAGTGGTCAAAGTATACTTAGCTATTATAATACTTCAATGATAATAATCTCATCTCTCACATCACTTAACTATGCAGGTATAAAATGAGCTCGTGGTTTTCAGAAACAGACTTCATAATTTTCTTATAAAACAGAATAAAAAGAAATTGTATAAGAGTCTAAAGTAATAAAGGATAATAAAAATCAATCTTCCACTTTTAAGAATGCATTGTATTACACTTTTAGATATGGAAAGCTGTCTGACACTTAGGTACCTAATCAAACTGCAAACTTCAGGATCTGCATTGGTAGCAAGATAAACTCGGCCATTGCATCACCATTATAATAATTGCAGAAAGTGGATTTCTGAGTGACACTTCATAAAGGACCACGACTAGATTGGAATGGAAGGCAGTAACCATAAAATGGTATTCATGACCAAATTTTAAGTGCTGAAGTCATCTCAGAGAAAATATCACGGAGAAAAGAGAATGAATAATTATTTTCATATGTATTGAGCTTTCTCCAAAATATCTAAATACAACTATTCAAAATATAAGCAAATCAATAATCATTAATTGCAGACAATAAAGACTCAAGAGACAGCAATTTTAAAGTAATAATCTATACTTCTACTTCAAAATATTCTGTAAGTTTAAGCAGCATTATACCGAATGACCTTTGTATCATGTGACATTATATGATACCTTTTTAACTCAAATTAAAGGCCAGACATGGTGGCTCAAGCCTGTTATTCCAGCACTTTGGGAGGCTAAGCCAGGTAGATTGCTTGGACCCGCGAATTTGAGACCAGCCTGGGCAACATGGCAAAACCCTGTTTATACAAAAAATACAAAAATTAGCTAGGTGTGGTGGCACCCTCCTGTAGTCCCAGCTATTTCAGAGGCTAAGACGAGAGAGTTGTTTGAGCCTGGGAAGTCAAGGCTTCAGTGACCCAAGATCACGCTATTGCACTCCAGCCTGGGTCACAGAGTGAGACTCTGTCACAAACAAACAAACAAACAAACAAACAAAACTTAAATAGAAGCACACACACACACACACTAAAATTTGTTATTAACATAAAAAGTGAACATTCCCACAGAAGTGTAAAATATACCATATGCACTTAGTAAGGGGGAACAGAAAATGCCATCCACTGAGTGACTATATTTTAAGTCATGTATTTTAAGCCATTCAAAACATTAGCAACATTTATAACTAACTTCAAAGTAAATTTTTCTGCCACAAAGTGCCCTGCATTTGAATTACATATGCACTCCAGGGTTGTTGTTTCTGTTGTTTTTAAATTCACGCTAAATGTTTTACCCAATTCTGTAGTAGAAATACTCAAGACTACTGTTACATGGTAATGGAGATTCTCGTAAGTTGTTAAGAGCATTGTGTGTGTTTATAAAACTGAATTTACAGAATTTTATTTCCCAAATTGATCTCTCTAGAACATTTTTCTGTGAAGTGTCACATAATAACTATTGTAGGCTTTGTGGCCATATAGTTTATGTAATAACTAGTTCTAGTTCTGTCACAACTCAACCCTGCCATTGTAGGGTATATAGAAACAGATACATGAATTAGAGTGCCCGTGCTACAATAAAATTTTATTTAGAATAAGCAGAAGCCTGGATTTGCCCAGCTGGTTGTAGGTTGCCAATTCTGCTCCAGAATAAAGAAGAGTGGTAGGATGAGGCCATGAATATGAAATACTTAAAGTTCTTCCCATGATGGAAGCTGCTTAAAACAATCAGTTTCAAAGAAGTGAAATCACAAGGATTTCACAATTGTTTACACATGCTTTGATCCACAGCATAAAAAACTTTTACTATATTTAGGAAATAGAGTATAAAACTTAAAATCAGACAGAACCATGTTTTTGTATACAGACTATGTTTGTATGTGTGTGTGTATGTGCTAAAACTCCTTTGGGCCATCATTATATTAGTGACATTTACATTTGTTTTTCAGGTGACCATATACCTGATTTAAATTCCAAGTTTATTTGGTCAAACATACGGTACCTAGTGGACGTCTGGTAGTTCCACAAGGCAAGAGCAGCTGTAGTATAACTGAATACTACTTTACCTTGACCCTGGGTTATCTGACTGGAATGATAGCTGCCAATGGCATCTCTCTTAAAAGTAGAGTCCTGCCAAGGTAGGAAAGAACAGCAAAGTCTCACCATAAATAATATCTCTTATGCATTAAGTGTCTGTTGCCATTACCCCAAAACTAATATCATTATCCATATACTTATTTTTAAGTAATTATTACTTATTTTTAAGTAATTATGTAAAAATGTTGGGGATCTCCTGGTTCTTGATGGAATTTCATAATCAGTAAGACATACATGTGAAAGGAAATTATTGTGGCACCCTGCTCTCACTAAAAAATTCATTTCTAGATTTTTCGTGGCTGGGAAAGCCTGTCAATTATTATTATTGTCATTTATTTTAAAATTGTACACGCATAGAGAAAATAAGTTTGAAAATAAAAATGCACAAGAAAGAAATGATCAAAAGAAAATCTTAGAAGGGAAAATGAAATAGTAAGAGATTATAATATAATATTTTCTCAACAAGTATTTACTGAACACCAAAAAAATTGCATAAAAGAACCTAGAAAACAAACTTCGGAGGTAATACTATCACCTTTCACTTAATTTGTACTATCTGTAGCCTTTCTGTAAGAGCTCCCACCTATATGCTCAGATTTGTCATAATTTCTGAGCCAATTCTTCTAAAACCAGGAAATATTTAGGCTCTCCTAATCCAATATGGGTTAGTATTAAATAAACCTCTGAGAAGAGGGCTTCCAGTGAGCAACAATGAGGTCTTGGGTTACATACAGTTTGTATGATCAAAGACATCCTATGTTCTGATAAGAGGGTTACTGCACCCAAATCCTTTGGTTTATTTTTTTCAATTTGTGACCATATATATATGGTATATATATACACTGACTCTTTTTGAACTCTCTTAGACATTGTGTCATTTTTGAAAAACTGACTCTTTTTTTTTTTTTCTTCAAACTCTTAATGCAGGAGAAATTCCTGAGTTAGGAGTCAGGTCAATGACAGCATTAACTCTTGTTCCACTTTCTCATGTCAAATTTACCAAAAGATTTTAGGTTGAATAGAGAAAGACAAAACTTGAAATGATGTCCTTTGGTGAGTTAAATTTATATATTTTTGTCTATCATTTCCTGAGTTAGGAATAATTTGATTGAAATCTTATGATTGCAACTGAAAAAAAACGACTTAGGCATAAGAGGAATTTATTGGAAGGTAATAGGAATTGCTCAAATAATTAAAATGAGAGCTTCAAAAATAAGAGGATTATGAGTGCTTGGATAAGTGTATAAGTAACTATTATTTCACATTACAGTTAGATCAATGACATAATAATGGTCTCGTGGATTGAAGTCAAGAGCAATTACGCTAACATGTAAGTGGAAGAAGAGATAATTTGTAGAAGTGATGGGCCTTAACAAATGGGTTTTTCATAGACGAAGACTATATATTCATAACAAACGTCTGTGTTTGGAAAGGTAAAGATACAAATAGTCATGTTTCTCTACATTGTTTATTATTTGAACAAGTGAAAGGAATACCTAGAAATATGGGTTGAATCTTATAGAAGACCTAATGAACCTGAACTGATAATTCTGTTTTAAATTTACTAATCAATGATGATCCATTGATTACTACTCAAGAGATATTTTTCATTATGAGAGATTATCTAACGAAGACGCTATTTCAGGCCACTGTAAATGTGATGGTTTGGAGTAGAGAGAGATAGATGACAGAACAACCAGCTGCAGAGTTACTGCAACACTTCAAGCAGGAATGGAGGCTAAACTTGGGCGTTGTCACTGGAATTTTTAAGATGCAAAGATAATTTGATGCCTGACTGAAAGTTGCTGAGTAAAGAAAAATGAAAAGAGGAAGATCAAAGATGATTCTAGATTGGGTAAATGAAGAAATTGTTCTATAAACAGGAAATCATGAATGATAAGCTGGTTCTATTAGATAAATTCGATGAGTTTTGGAGAGCCCATGTTGAGTGTCACTGGCAATTCGGTTGAAACTGGAAAGGACTATGAAGACTAGGTATAATATTATAAAACTTTGACATTGCATACAGCCAGGAGTTTGGGAGGAAGAGCATGGAAGAGCCATTATTTATCAATGGCCAATATTCTAATTTCCTCCACCAGCTACCACCTCTTAAGTCACAGAATATAGGCTACAGAAGAAATGCAAGAAAGAAAATAAAATAAGAAATAACAAAATTAAGGAAACAAGTAAATTCAGCAACAAAGTTTTGAACTTTACATATATAATGTAATTATACTCAATTAGATTTTAAAATACGCAATGAAAGGGGCAATATTTTATATAATTTCTATATTTCCTTATAATACCTAATGTATCTTTATACTAAATACGTACTTTGTAAGAATCTAATGAATTAAGGAAGCGCAATTACATGTACTTTTATTAATAAATACAGATAATAGTGACAAGTCAGCTTGTGATAGTGTAATAAAAAAGATAATTATTTCTAACATTATTGTGACAATAATATTTGTAAATACATTAGTGACTTTTCTAATACATCAACAATTTGAAGTTACTAATATAATAAAGCCTATAATATCCAAAGCAATTAGTATTCTCATTAATTAGCTACTGGTACAATAAAATTTCTAAGAAAGAAACATAATTAAATTGAAAGCATTCTATTATTTTAAAGGATTTTAAAACTAAAGTATCTTCGTAGCTTTACCAGACCAAACAGATGCTTTCTCACATTTAATTCAAAATTAAATCAGATTTACTTCTATTTGGCTAATTTAAGGTTTTGTTTTCAAAACAGCTACAATAATTATCCTATATCTTTATCACCTGGCATTGTGATTAGCATATCACAGATAATGCTAAAAAAATTCTATTGCAAAAATGAATGAGTAAAGCAATAGAGAAATCAATCAACTAATTTCTCAATATTAAAATTTATTATCTACTGTATTTTTACAATATGTCACACCTAGTGCTAAATAAAAGCTTTACTTAATTATCATTAATTTTCACATGATTCTGTGAAATAAAAATTTCTCAAATAATGAAGAAAAATTAGGGATGATTATGGAATTTTTTTGTAAGGTCTTACAAGTAACATGAGTGTGTGTGTGTGGTATGAGAACCCTGTTCATTTCTTCTCAAAACCCTTTGCTATAAAGTGCTACCTTATACCACCTTTCTCTTTCTCTCTCAAAGTATTTCTCCTCATTTACTTTTCACTTATTTTCTGAAGAATCATGCTTAGATGTCTAGATTTAAATTCTTAGTCTAATGTAAAAATTTATAATCATGTTTTTATTTTAGTATTTCCTCCTCATCAAGTCATCTGATCAGTTAATGTTAGATGGATCCTTGTCATTCAAAACAATGAGACTGAGCAAGTCAATCAAGCTTTCTGAGGCTGAACGTTTCCACTGGTAAATCTGAAGTATATTTGTTCAATCCATGTTCCCATGATCCCAGACTCAATTGTAATTCACCAGCATGAAAAAATACCAGAAAGGTGAAATATTGTTTAATAAAAACCCTTACTATGTTAATTTAATAGGTTTTACTATAAGCTCAAATACAATGATTAAATCATATTAACTATAAATAGAGACATACCTCATTTTATTGCACTCTGGTTTATTGTGCTTCACAGATACTGCATTTTTTACGAATTGAAGGTGTGTGGCAACCCTGCATCTAGCAAGTCTATCAGTGCTATTGTTTTAAATCAACATATGTTTACTTTATTTCTCTGTGCCACATGTTGCTGATTCTCATATTTCAAAAACTTTTTATTATTATTATATCTGTTATGATAATCTATGATCAGTGATCATTTATGTTACTATTATAATTGTTTTGAGATGCTGCAAACCATGCCCATACAAGACAGTAAGCTTACTCAACAAATGTCGTGTGTGTTCTGGCTGCTCCATCTACCAGACTTTCTTCCTTTTCTCTCCTTCTCCTCAGGCCTCCCTATTCCCTGAAACACAACAATATTTAAAAAGGCTTAGTGAGGAAGCCATATGGAAAGTTGAGATAGGCCGAAAGCTAAGATTTTTGCTCCAAACAGCCAAGTTGTGGATGCAAATAAAATGTTCATGAAATGATATTCCAGTGAACATACAAACTGTAAGAAAGCAAGACACCCTTATTGCTGATAAGGAGAAAGTTTTAGTGGCCTGGATAGAAGATCAAACCATCCAAAACATTTCCTTAAGTCAAAGACTAATCTAGAGCAAGGTCCCAACTCTCTTCAATTCTGTGAAGGCTGGTAGATGTGAGGATGCTGCAGAAGAAAAGTTTGAAGCTAGCAGAGGCTGCTTCATGAGGTTTAAGAAAAGAAGCCATCCCCATAACATAAAGTACAAGGTGAAGCACTAAGTGCTAGTGTAGAAGCTGCAGCAAGTTTTCTAGAACAGTGGTCCCCAACCTTTTTAGCACCAGGGACTGGTTTTGTAGAAGACAATTTTTCCACGAACAGGGTAGGTGGAGGGGGGATGTCTTCAGGATAAAACTGTTGCACCTCAGATCATCAGGCATTAATTAGATTCTCGTAAGGAGTGTGCACAACTAGATCCCTTGCATGTGCAGTTCACAATAGGGGTTGCACTCTTATGAGAATCTAATGCCGTTGCTGATCTGACGGGAGGCAGAACTCAGGTGATAATGCTCTCTTGCCTGCTGCTTAGCTCCTGCTGTGCTGACCAGTTCCTAAAAGGCCACGGACTGGTATTGGTCCAGGGTGCAGGGGTTGGGGACCCCTGGTCTAGAGGATCTAAGATAATTGACGAAGGTGGCTGCACTAAAAAACTTATTTTCAATGTAGACAAGATAGCCTTCTTTTGGGAGAAGATGACATCTAGGGCTTTCATAGCTAGAGAGGAGAAGTTGATACCTAGATTCAAAGTTTTAAAGAACAAAATGAGTCTTCTGTTCAGGGCTAAAGCAGCTGGTGAATTTAAGTTGAAACCAATGCTCATTCACCATTCCAAAAGTCTTATGGCCCTTAAGAATTATGCTAGGTGCACTCTACCTGTGCTCTATAAATGGAGCAACAAAATACGCTGATAGCACGTCTGTTTATAGCATGGTGTACTGAAGGTTTTAAGCCCACTGTTGAGACCTATTGCTTAGAAAAAAAATTATTTCAAAATATTACTGCTCATTGACAATGTACCTTGTTAACCAAAAACTCTGATACAAATGTACCAGGAAATTAATGTTGTTTTCATGTCTGTCAACACAACATCCATTCTGCAGCTACGGATCAAGTAAGTTGGATTTTCAAGTCTTATTTAAGAAATACCTTTCATAAGACTACAGTTATTGTAGGTAGTGATTTCTCTGATGGATCTGGGCAAAATAAATTGAAAACCTTCTGGAAAGTATTAATCATTCTAAAGTCCATTAAGAACATTTGTGATTGATGAGAGGAGATCAAAATAGCAACATTAACAAGAGTTTGAAAGTAGCTGATGTCAAGCCTCATGGATGACTTTGATGTGTTCAAGGCATCAGTGGAGGAAGGAACTGCAGAGGACGTGGGAACAGCAAGAGAACTAGAATTAGGAGTGAGGTCTGATGAGGTGACTGAATTATTGCAATCTTATGATAAAACTCAGACAGATGAGAAGTTCTTCTTATGGGTGAGCAAAGGAAGTAGTTTCTTGAGATGAAATCCATCCGTGGTGAAGATGCTGTGAACATTGTTGAAATAACAATTAAGGATTTATAATACATAAATTTGGTAAAGCAACAGCAGGATTTGAGAGAATTTTCTCCAATTTGAGAAAAGGTCTACTGTTGTTGCTGGACTTTTCCTTAGTTTAGCTAAAGATGGGGTCCTTGCCACATGGCCACAAAAATTCAGGCTCATAGATAATTTGAAGGGTGAGTAAGGCAGAGTTTTCTTTGGTTAAAAGGGAAAAAACAAACAAAACAAAAAATAACAGGGACCCTCCACAAAGACAGAGTCCCTGCTGGTGTGCTTCCCACTCTGCAGTTTGAATCCCAGGTACCACCCAGGAAGAGGAGGGGCCAGGCTCCTTCCTCCTGCAAATGGCATGAACTTCTGTGGCTCCACCCCAGTGTGCAGGCCATCAGAGGTTCAGCCAGGAAGCCCTTCCCACCTGGCTGTCTCACTTGTCCCTCTAAAGAAGTACATATAACTGCCATTAGAGTAAGGATAAGAATAAGAACAAAGACAAATCTTAACTGTTTCCTGCTGATAGAGGACACTGTTTTGGGGAAAGACAGTCAGAGTGTGCCCAGAATTGGTGGGTCCTTGATCTCACTGACTTCAAGAATGAAGCCGCAGACCCTCACGGTGAGTGTTACAGTTCTTAAACGTGGCGTGTCCGGAGTTTGCTTCTTCTGATGTTTGGATGTGTTCGGAGTTTCTTCCTTCTGGTGGGTTCATGGTCTTGCTGGCTCAGGAGTGAAGCTGCAGACCTTCGCAGTGAGTGTTACAGCTCTTAAGGCGGCATATCTGGAGTTGTTCGTTCCTCCCGGTGGGTTCATGGTCTCGCTGGCTTCAGGAGTGAAGCTGCAGACCTTCGTGGTGAGTGTTACAGCTCATAAAGGCAGTGTGGACCCAAAGAGCGAGCAGCAGCAAGATTTATTGCAAAGAGCGGAAGAACAAAGCTCCCACAGTGTGGAAGGGGACGCCAGCGGGTTGCCACTGCTGGCTCAGGCAGCCTGCTTTTATTCTCTTATCTGGCCCCACCCACATGCTGATGATTGGTCCATTTTACAGAGAGCCAATTGGTCTGTTTTGACAGGGTGCTGATTGGTGCATTTACAATCCCTGAGCTAGACACAAAAGTTCTCCACCTCCCCACTAGATTAGCTAGATGCAGGGTGTCCACACAAAAATTCTCCACATCCCCACTAGATTAGCTGAATGCAGGGTGCCCACACAAAAATTCTCCACATCCCCACCAGAGTAGCTAGATACAGAGTGTCAATTGGTGCATTCACAAACCCTGAGCTAGACACATGGTGCTGACTGGTGTGTTTACTAACCTTGAGCTAGATACAGAGTGCGGATTGGCGTATTTACAATTCCTTAGCTAGACATAAAGGTTCTCCAAGTCCCCACCAGAGTAGCTCGATACAGTGTCCATTGGTGTGTTTACATACCTTGAGCTAGATACAGAGGGCTGACTGGTGCATTTACAATCCCTTAGCTAGACATAAAGATTCTCCAAGTCCCCACCAGACTCAGAAGCCCAGTTGGCTTCATCCAGTGGATCCTGCACCCGGTCAGCAGGTGGAGCTGCCTGCCAGTCCGACGCCGTGTGCCTGCGCTCCTCACTCAGCCCTTGGGTGGTGGATGGGCCTGGGCGCCCTGGAGCAGGAGGCGGCTCTCCTCAGGGAGGCTCGTAGTGGGGGGGCGGGGAGGCTCAGGCATGGGGGGCTGCAGGTCCCGAGCCCTGTCCGGCGGGGAGGCAGCTAAGGCCCAGTGAGAAGTCGAGCACAGCAGCTGCTGGCCCAGGTTCTAAGCCCCTCACTGCCCGTGGCGGCGGGCCGGCTGGCCAATCCGAGTGCGGGGCCCGCCCCAGCCCACGCCCACCCGGAACTGGCGCTGGCCCACAAGGGCCTCGCGCAGCCCGGGTTCCCGCCCGTGCGTCTCCCGCCACACCTCCTCGCAAGCTGAGGGAGCCAGCTCCAGCCTCAGCCAGCCCAGGAAGAGGCTCCCACAGTGCAGCCGCGGGCTGAAGGGTTCCTCAAGTGCCGCCAAAGTGGGAGCCCAGGCAGAGGAGGCGCCGAGAGCGGGCAGGACTGCAAGGGCTGCCAGCATGCTGTCACCTCTCAAGAGTTCCCTCAGAGGCCTATGTAAGGTAAGATTTCTGGCAGAACAGGCCATTGTCTGAGGCTCCAGCTGCATGACCTTTTCGAATTTGATAGCCTGAGGGCAAGAAGAGACAAACCAGGTTATTAGAAAACATGTATCAAAATGAAACAAAGGGAGGGGTAAGGACAGCTCAGAAATCCCTAGGGCTTTTACCAGTTTGCACAGAGAGGCCAAAAGCCTGACTGGTAAAAAACTTTACCCTTTTGTTGGCAAGTTGGGCTTCTGGGTTCCCTTCCCCTGAGCCCAATCCTAAGCCAACAGTTTAAAGTTTGGGAAATTAACTATTTCCAGTTTGGAAGATGCATCTGAGGGGACTGTCCTGTAGTATGGAGATAACAATTACCTATCTGTGAAGAGAAGACAGAGGAGGAGAGAAGAAAAAAGAAGGCATTTTTCAAATTAGTCCCAGGAGTTCATGATGCATTCGAAAGGGGTACAGACTGAAGATGAATGGCTATCCATCTAGAAAGAGGGGAGCAGGCATCCCTGGTTCCCTTCTCTTACTAGTAGATACACAGGGTACGTGAGGGAGAAAGGGAAGAACATTCTCTTTCTCTCTTCCATCCTTGTATCCCTGAATCCCAGCAACCTTGGCAGGTGCCACCATGAGTGCCAAAGTGGCTTGTGCCCATGAAGCAGTAGGGCCTAGGAAGTGGTGCAAGGTGAAGCAGTAACTGCTAGTGTAGAACTGCAGCAATTATAGGGGGTGGGAATTATCCACTCTATCCATATATGCCCTATCTCCCCTGCTATCAGTAGCCTTGAATTTCCTAGACCTCATTTATGCCATGGATACTATCGTGGCCTTTATCCATGAAACGAGAAGCTTGGGCTTGGCTTAATCAATAGGAATCAGCCACGTTTACCTGTGCTGTGCCTTTTACCTTCCATTATCATTTGCTTCTGGATCCCTTAGGTTCAATTTTCTTCCTACGGCTTTGACCTGAAGCTTGGAATTGAATTTGGGACAAAAATGTGTCTCGTGGGGGGTTGTATGGACTCCTTACCATAAGCTGAATATTAAGGTGAAACTGTGAAACTGAGCCCCCTTCCAACAAGAGAGATAAAAGGATGTCTTGTGACACGCCCAGATAACTCATGGCTATAGTTATGCTTGCTATGATTTAAGCGCAGGGTGCTTGGCTTTTGTTAGCTTTCTTGGTCTTACTTTCCCAAAAGGAAACCTCTGAGTGATGGGGCATCCTACTTATTTCCATTACCTGGCAGGATTTGCAGGATTATTGCTCACAACTAGAATATTCACTTTACTGTAGTGGTCTGAAACCAAATCTGTAATATCTCTGAAGTAAGCTTATGGGTATATACACACACATGTGCACACACACACATGCACATACATGTATGTATATATACATACACATATACATATATGTATGTATATGTGCTTCATGTATTTTAACTTGCTTCTATAATTTCATAAATATGCTTGTTTATTCCTTCATATTTTTGTTTTTTGTTTAAAACATACGATTTGGTTTGCCAAACTTACAGATTCTTACTATGGCTTTCTCTTTAAAATCTCTGACATGTGTATCTTTGCTTCTCACATTTGTTGCTAAGAAAGTATGCCAACATTATCTTTTGAATGACCTAATAAGTACAAACATGCTGGTAAATATTGTCATTATCTGGCAATTCTGTCATGACTGATAAGGTATAAATCATAGCCTATATCAATGTGAGGGCAAAGCTCCATGATAGAAAATTCATTCTGATATGTGTATTGGGTTTCTGAATAACAGAACTAAATTACCTCAGCAAGGAGCTTCAATATAGTAGTGTATTTAGATTGGTCTGTGAGAGACGGTATCACCACCTTCATTATTAAATGGCTTAATAAGTCATATGAAGATAAAGGACAAAAAGAGAAACTTTTGCTTTTTTAAAAAATCTGGACCGAAACTCTATGTGGCTGAGACACACTGAAGTGTAGCAGAAAGGGCTGGGCATATCAATTGTATACCAGTCTTTTCAGTGAATTTGAGCACTTCAGTAGCTTGTCATGTGATTTTAATTGGGAAAAGCACACAGAACATTTAAAAGTATGTCCGAGGCCCTTCATCCTCAAACTATGAACACGTACGTTTTTGTTCCGTGTTCCAGTGAAATCCCTTTCTCACTGTATTACAGAGGAACAATTCTCAATACAAGTCCCTTTCTGAATTTGGTGCCCCAAGAACAACAGGGCCTCTTTAGACTAAATCTTTTTATTATTTTACATGTTTTTATTAAGTGACTTTACCATCAATGTCTTTCGTATAACATTTTTGGTAATACAACGATATTACCACCATCACATAACCATTTCATTTTAAAAATGCAGGATGTCAATGAATGCCATCAAAGCAATGAAGTTGACTAAAAATCTACTTTTCATTTCAATTAAAAGGACTCTGTGTTCGTGTGTGTGTGCATATTCATGTGCGCATGTGCGCGGGCGCATGTGTTTGTGTATGTGTTTCTGTGTGTTTGGCTCCTGTATGTTCTTTACCTCACAAAATTAAACAAAGAGAGAAATACTTTCAAATATAATACTTATCTGCTAAACATTTGAAGGTAAGTGACCTTGCCCTGTGGGCATAACCTCCTGTTGTCTACTGTTGTCTAGGGGCTACATAAATATAAAGCAACAATGTTAGTTTCAGGATATTTTGTTTTCACTTGGTTAGCTTTCTCCAAGAAAGCCCACAGAAGAGCAAACCAAATCACCTTAAGGGAACTTGCTTACTCATAAACATCCTTCCAGATGACCATTTCACTCTCCAAACACATAAGGTTCAAACATATAATGAAAGGGGAATATATAATGAAAGGGGAAGGTTTCGTTATCACCTTCACTGGGTGTGTGATGGGGGTGTGGCTCACTGCTTCCTGCCCCACTGCTCAAACCTCTGGGGGAGCATGCAGATGGGAGTTTGTGGGGCTCCAACCCCACCGTAGTGTCCAGGGGTGAATGTTTACAGCTCTTGAAGCTGTTATTACAAAGACAGGGGGATTTCTGTATCCTAGGGTTCTTGCCTTGGTGTACAAAAAGAATTGGATCACAGGTGGGCTTGAAGAATGAGTGCAAGGTTTTATTGAATGAAAGTAGCTCTCAGCAGATGGAGGAGCCAGAAGGGGGAGATGGTTTTCCCCTGGAGTTGGCTGCTCTGTGGCCCAGGCTCTCCTCCAACCACCCCAGCCAAACTCTGCGTTGTTGCGCTGGTCTCAGGTCTTTTGGCTGGCTGGTTCTGTCGGTGTACCCCTCCGCCGGCATGTTCCCCTCGCCGTCATCTGGATGTCCAGCTGCTTGTGTCTTCTTCTGCTGATGTGTTCCTCTGGACATCCAGCCACTTGTGTGTCTGCGTGCTAATGCTAAGATTTCAGGGTTTTCATAGGCATAGGATGGGGGTGTGGTGGGCCAGGGTGGGCTTGGGAAATGCAACATTTGGGCACGAAGGCAGGAGTGCCTGTTCTCACCTAGGTCTGTGGGTAAGACCTGGGTCCCTAGCAAGGGACCACACCCTCCTCTACCCAGCACTTCCCTGCACCCGTTCCTTATCAATAATAGTCAAACCCTTTAAATGCTTAGTGAAATGTGTATATTTACCAGGTGTTTCTCTGTGTTTGTGTGTATATGTCTTCAATTTGCTTATTTTTCATGACAAGTCAGTTACTAAAAGGAGACTTAATCTAGTTTGCTTTTACGTGTATTAATCTATTCTGTCATCATGACCAAGTTACACTCCTATTGCTAAAGAATAATCTCTTAGAACTACAGTTTTTCTCCAAAGCCTGTGGCTGTGTTTTAGGGGCCTGTTTATAAAAATGAGATATAATTTTAAGAGAAAACAATATTGAAAGTACTAGCCTAACTACTGTGCAACTTTCTGTAAGTCTTTAGTTATTTTAAACTAAAATGTTTTTTAAAAGGCTACCTTAATGAAATTACTACTTTAATTATTCCATTGTGATAATTTTTCACTTTAGTCAATCTATTCAATTATTTTATCTTTCTTTTTTCTTATGGAGCGTTGAAATGTATCTATAGCAGTTGTTAAACTGCAACTATTTCTTTTTGCTTTTTGAATTCCTGCCTCATTTCAAACACAAAAATAGTCACAATAATTAATATTTATATAGAACATTTACTGATGACATTGCTGTAATATACTTTTTTTTTTCATATGATTGTTTTAACAACTTACTGATCTATTTCACTGATGACAAAACTGAGACTAAGGTTCAAAAGGGTCATGTGCAAGGTCACATAACCAGTAAAATAAAGCAGCCAGGATTCAAATTTCTGTTTTCTAAATGTACATCCTTTCTCTTTTTCTCTGCATCATAATTGAAGGGTCTTTAGTGATCATTAAGGGCAAACAGCTCATTATAATGATGAAAAAAAAGAGGTTCAGAGAGGTCAAGTGGCTTGCCACCAGGAGGCTTGAGGCATAGCATGAACACCAACTAGTTGCCTTCAAACCATTAATTGGAATAATTACTGCACTTGCAGCTTAGTTGCTATGTCCTAGCTCCTTTGATCTGAAAATAAACATGAATTAGTATGATGACAGTGTAGCTATTTTTTTTTCTCCCCCTGCTGTTTCTTAGTCCATCTCCTTTCACATAACTTTAATTCTCTCCTTTATGGCTGAGAGTAAAGCCTCTTAGCTTAAAGTCTCAGGAGATGTCTGTGGGACCAAAAGTCAAGGGATGCGGACAATAAAAAAAAAAAGCAGCCAGAATTTATTATTTTAAGAAGAAAAGTAAAAAAAAAAAAAAATCCAGAAAGATTAAGAGAGAAACACACCGTAAGGTAAAAAGGATGAGGTTCTTGAATTTGGTAGTAATACAATCAGATTTAATCTTAGAAAAATTATTCTATCAGTGGAGTGTAGAAAAAAATTAAAATAACTGAAATGGGTAAAGAGTACCAGCTCCTCCACCTGTACTAACATCAAGGATGTAGTTGTCCCAATTAATATAGTAAAATGAAAATAAATAAGTATGCAACCTAGTAAACTGCAAATATATTTTGAGTAGTATTTACTAAGAACAGAGTTGGATGTCTTTCTGGTCCAAATCTGAAAAACATTTTAGTTGAATGCTTGATAATTATTCACACAAAGAACATTTATTTGAACTGAACTGTGCCCAGTAAAACTAAACACAGCAGTGAAAAGTAAAGGTTGAATTAATGTCAGTAACTTGAAAAATAATATGAACAGTAAGTCAGCAGCATATATTTCTTTTTTTATGTGAATATTCATTTCACACTGCTACCCTATATATAGCTCATTATCTCACTTTTATAATAGATGATTTTTATTGCAGGGTATTTTTCTAAATCTCCTGGAATACTGAGATATTTGGTAATTTTTACCATGCATTTAAATAAATTTCATGCTTATACATATTACTTGACTGAATCGGGGTCCTCAACCCCCAGGCCTCAGACCAGTATTGGTTCATGGCCTGTTAGGAACCGGGCCACATAGCAGGAGGTGAGTGGCAGGTGAGTGAGTGAAACTTCATCTGTATATACAGCCGCTCCCCAAGGCTCACATTACTTAATGCCTGAGTTCCACCTCCTGTCAGATCAGGGGCAGCATTAGATTTTCATAGGAGTGGGAACCTTATTGTTAACTGTGTGTCGAGGGATCTAGGTTGTGTGCTCCTTATGAGAATCTATTGCCTGATAATCTCTCACTGTCTCCAGTCACCCTCAGATGTGACTGTCTAGTTGTAGGAAAACAAGCTCAGGGCTCCCACTGATTCTACATTGTGGTGAGTTGTATAATTATTTCATTATACATTACAATGGAATAATAGCAGAAATGAAGTACACAATAAATATAATGTGCTTGAATCATCCCAAAACCATCCCCTGACCCTGGTCCGTGGAAAACTCTCTTCCCCGAAACCAGTCCCTGGTGTCAAAAAGGTTGGGGACTGCTGCTCTAGACAATGAATTAGGTGATTATTAAGAGCAATAAAAGTCACCAGTTACTTAGTACTACAGTAATACTGTGTAATAATACTGTATAACACAGTAACTGCCATAATTACTATATAATAATGTTATATAATATAATAATAATATTAAATGAATTACCCCCAAAATAAGTGGCTTAAAACAAAAGTATTTACATAGCACTTTTGGATAGTAGGTCAATCATTTAGGATGAACTCAGTGGGACAGCTGTTCTGATCTCAAATGGGCTCCCTCACACATTTAGTGTTTCACTATCTGTTTGGGTCTTTGTCATCTGGCTGTTGCCTGGGTTGTTATGGGTGACTAGGCCTCCTCCAGCATGCTAACCTGACAATCATCTTATGTTGAAGGAAGAATGATCAAGTAAACTAAAATATACAAAAACTTCTATTACTGAAGCTCAGAACCAGTGCACTGATCACTTCCAATACATCCTAGCAGCCAGTGTAAATTATAATGCCAGTACAGAGTGAAGGGATGGAAAAACAGATTCCACCTCTTTAGTGAGAAGTGGTGCAGGTTTTATAGTACAGGGAGGAGATTTAGTGCAATCTGTCATATACATATACATATACATACGCATAATATATTCCAAGAAAGTATTTCAGTAAAATTAATTTTGACCTAGTGAAATAATTTATGGATTTTAATACTGTCATAAGTTAATACCGTTAAGAAAGTTTAATTTACATTAAAATTGCTTCATTGTTTATAAAAATTCATAGAATTAAAGATAAAGAATCTCTTGTCATGCTAATTTATATTACCAACTTTAAAAAGCTATTCATGGACATTTATTAAACACTTACATGCACATTGTACTAGGTGTTGGGGGAAAAGCGACTAACAGAATCTACGTAGTTCCTGCTTATGATAATTAATTTTATGTGCCACACTAATACACCACCCTCATAGAAATTATAATATAGTGAATCTAATAGTGTCATTCAAAATCTTAAAAATTCAGGCTAAGGTGTTTATAGAATTAAAAATAAAGAATGAATAGGTTATGCTGACTCTTAATCAGTTGTCAGAATTTGAAATAAATTTAGAGTGGAGAGCAGGACATTCACAGCTGATCATACCATCAGGGAAAGGGCAGCATCGGCAAAATACCATACAGAATTTTAAAATTGTATACATGTAAAGGATGTGGTTCCTCAGAATGGATTTCTAGCATAATCCACGAGTTAAACCAGGAAGTCTGTTAAGTTATGTACTTTCTTTTCCTAGAGTATTTGTCAATCAATACCAATTGTATATCCTGGAACATTCATTATATAGTAATTTAAAATTTATAAATTATTTTTATACACATTTTCTTTTATGACCTTAACAGCTTTTTGAGACAGGCAAAACAATAATTATTAGACATTTTTAGATAAACTTAATTTAAAGGGATTATCTTATTTGCCCTTGTTTCTCAACTTGTGCATGTTAGAATAAAGACATAAGTTCCTGGCACCTAACAGCTCATGTTCTGTGTTTATGGTAGGCTAGCTTAGGTTTCCTTCTATAACAAATGGGGTTGCTAATCATATATGGCTTCCAGTCATGCCACTTTGAGAATTCTTGATAGTTCTTGTGATTAATAATGGATAACCTATGTTTTCTCTGGCATACATACACATGAATTACAAAGAGTATATTTTTGAGTTAAAGCCCAATTAAAATATTGTACAAGACATAGCTTCTTTCGAAACCCTGTGGAATTTAGGAAATCCCCATTTATATGCAAGAGGTTGTTCAAAAGCTTATTGTTCCAGGAAAATCACATAATTCTTTGAGATATCAATTTCTTACTAATATGCTCTCATGAGTACCATGAAGCCTCTCTGAAAACCATTCTTGTACAATACCAAAGTAAGGTCCTAAATTCTAGTGCAGATTCATAAAGGAAGTTTTTAGAAGCAGTTATCTGACTCTAGCACCATTCAGTTAAATCAAAAATACAAAAATATATATAAGGTAGATCGTATAGAGGTCAGAGGAGTCCATAAGGAGGGCTTCTTTGGAGGACGCTGTGCTTTGTATGGAAGTGTCTGCACCTTGCCTGAAGTCCAATGGAGACAAGAGAGTCTGCAACTGGATCATCTGGAGAGCCTAGAATGTGTTACTTGCGATTGGAGACACTCAGGACCTGTGTTTGATGTATACCTGAGAAAGCCAAAGCAGCTAATGGCAGGGCAAAAATAGAAGGAGCAGGATTCTTTATTTAAAAAGTAACTACACTCTCAACATCAGGGAAGGCCAGGAATGTGAGCTGGATGGGAGTGAAAGTTGGCAGTCATTTTAAATATTACTCAATAACGTAGCCAGGAAAAAAAATGGGACCCCAATAGGGAGGGACAGATAGAGCCCCACATATAATATAGTCACTTATACAATTTCCAATCATAGTGTAATTTTCTTTTATTTTGTTCTGTAAAATTCAACTGACATTGTTTTTTCTAATACTTCAGATTTTTACATTTCATATTGTAAGTGGATGCATATTATTGTATGTGATATTATATAGATGATTATTAACCTGTGCCTGGAAATTTAAGCTGGTTCCGATTGTTTTGGTTTAGATTCTTTTCTATTTATATATATTTTTTTATTTTGCTGCTGTAAATAATCCTGATATTAACATATTTATTTATATAACTATTTATTACCTTTAAATCTCTTTTTCTTAAACTTTGTGAAGTGTTTTCTATGTGTCAGTTCATATAATTGAATATTTTAAAGCATATACTTGGCTTATGACTAAAAGCTATGGTGTTGCAAAGATTTTTTTCATCCTTACATAATTGTAATGTGAGTGCTTTATGGTAGTGGCAAAACTTGTAACAATTTCTTATTGATTTTAATTATAATTAATTACTTTTTCATTAATGGTTTATATGTAGACAAAATCCTCACTCTACAGTTTAGTATTACATGCAGTCAGGCAAACCAAAACACATATTAGATTTATATTTCTAATACAAAAACAAAGATATATTTCAGATAATGCTATGTATCTAGAAAATATAGGAATGTTGACTACAAAAACTGTAGAAAGTTTATTAATTAAAATAAGTTATATAAGCTTTCTATGCATACAATATACTGTCATTCTTTTCTTTTTGACCATTTTAAAATTTCATTTGTATTTTCAAAATTAATGCCCATAATTTATATAAAATTCACGTACATGCATATAATTATACATATATTCAAACATACATGCAAATAAATATACATATGTTCAAACACATATGTATATATTGTTATGTAGGGAGCATGCAATTTATGATATTAAAATTCTTTTACATCATAAGAAACAGCATTTTTTGTCACCCTTTACCAACGAGATTTCATTGTTGTGTTTTTGTTTGTTTTGTTTTGTTTTGTTTTGAGATGGAGTCTAACCCTGTCACCCAGGCTAAAGTGTAATGGCACCATCTCAGCTCACTGCAACCACCGCCTCCCAGGTTCAAACCATTCCCCTGCCTCAGCCTCCTGAGTAGCTGGGATTACAGGCGCCCACCAACACACCCAGCTATTTTTTTTTTTCTTATTTTTAGTAGAGACAGGGTTTCACCATGTTGGCCAGGCTGGTCTCAAACTCCTGACCTCGTGGTCCGCCCGCCTCCGCCTCCCAAAGTGCAGGGATTACAGGCATGAGCCACCGCTCCTGGCCACCAACTAGATTTCTTTCACCAAAAGAAACTGGGCTTAAGGAGGAAAAAGAAGAAATTATAATGTATATTGGAATTCTTACTATCAACACCATATTTTATATAAATACATTCCTATTAATGAGCAATTAACCAGTCAAAGCCTAAGAAAGATGAACTATTCTCTATGTATTTTTTTTTCTGTTTTTGTAATGCTGTATAACAGATGGAATTTTATGTCATGATGCATTAGTATACTGTTAAATTTTAATTTCAATTAATGATCTTTATACTTTTCTTTTATGCACATGAGGGATATTTTAGGCATTCATTTCCCTTCTAATTAGCTTTTATTGCTGAATTCATTCTGAATCAGGAAGTCATTAAATGCTAAAACATTCACAGCTGAATTTACTTATCCCCTAATAAAATAAATTAGTCCTTTGAACAAAGAAATGTAAAATTTTTATTTAACCAACCTAGATTTAAATTGGGTACACACACACACTCACACTTAAAAACACACAAATGTATACACACACACATATACACACAATATTTCCCCGAACAGAATTCTGATCATATTGTCTGGCAATGGCAATATAGAATTCATTGGATACTCATTTTCTATTATTTCCTATTTTTTGCATGTTTCAAGAACATCTTAATATTCCCTGAAAATATACTGCACTGTCATAGCTTTGAGCCGTTGTTCTCCTGTGGGAGAAAGTATTTCTCTTCTTTTTTAATTTAACCAACTTCTAACCACACATCCAGATCCAGTTTTAACAATTTTTAGATGTGAAAACTTGACATCGAAACAAAACTATTATAAAAGAGATTTGATGATGTAACTCTCTTAAGCTTCTAAAATTTATTGCAAAGAGTAAAATACCAAAAGAGTCAGAGATAAGTTAAATCAAAAACAAGTTACTTAAAAATTAAATTTATGAAACAGTTTAAATGGAATAAGGTAGCATTCCTTTAAATAAAATAACCACTCTATGCTAGACGCAGTGGCTCATGCCTGTAATCTCAGCACTTTGGGAGGCCGAGGCGGGCAGATCACTTGAGGTCAGGAGTTTGAGACCAGCCTGGCCAACATGGTGAAACCCTATCTCTACTAAAAATACAAAAATTAGCCAGGCATGGTGGAGTGCATCTGTAGTCCCAGTTACTTGCGAGGCTGAGGCAAGAGAATCCCTTGAACCTGGGAGGTGGAGGTTGCAGTGAGCTGAGATCGGCCATTGCACTCCAGCCTAGGCAAGAAAGTGAGACTCAGTCTCAAAAACAAACAAAACAAAAACCGAAATCCAAAAACAAACAAACAAAAAACAAAAACAACAACAACAGTGAAAAAACACTCCGACTATACCAGTGAAATTTTCCTATATAGCATCTTGGGCCATTTTTTTTTCCAAAAAGCAGGTTCATAGTTCAAAATAGAAATAATAAGAAAAATTTGTTTTATTTGTTTTTAGTGACTTTTCAAAACTATATTTCTTGGGCCCAAATCATAAAATCTGAACGAAACTCTGCAATAATTTACATTTGAAAAGACCTTCCCAATTGATTTAAATGATCAGTCACATTTAGAAACCAGTTTTCCTAGATAAGATTTAATAAACAAATAATAAGTACATAGTCATTAAAAGCTAATCATCCCATAAATAAATTTCCAAAAAAGTGATCCTATATAGTTTAGATTACTTAAAGAGATTTAATTATTTGCTTTTCTAAACATTGTTCCAAATTGTATTGTATTTTACCTTCCTTTTTATTCTTTAAATATTCATTGAACATTTATATTTTAGTTCCAGGCTCTTAAGGTATTAAAATGAAATAAACACAAATGCACCTGGAATCTTATACTCTAGAATAAGTGTATAGAAGGCAAAGGTTATCAAAATAGCATTTAAAATGCTTTGCAAGATTCAAAATTACTAATTCAATGCTATTCAGCAGATATTTTTTGAGTTACTTCTTAACTGTCTCCCTGTACTGAGTGTTACGTAGATGGGAGATTCTAATTCAGTCGTTTGTTAGTTTTTCCATTGCTATAAAGAAATAACTGAAGCTGGGTAATTTACAAAGAAATGAGGTTGTAGTTTGGCTCATGTATCTTCAGCTATATAGGAAGCATGGTGCCAGCATTTTCTTCTGGTATGGGCCTCAGGAAGCTTCCAATCAGGGCAGAAAGCGATGGGGAGCTGGCACATCACATGGTGAGAGCCGGAACAAGAGAGAGAAAAGAGGTGCCATCCACTTTGAAGCAACCAGATCTTGAGTGAACTCAGAGCAAGAACTCACTAATCACTGAAGGGATGGCACTAAACCATGAAGGACCTGCCCTTATGATCCTATCACCTCCCACAAAGCCCCAAATTCAACATTGGGAATCACATGAGATTTGGATGGAACAAACAGCCTAAACTTACAGTCTTAAGGATCCTGTCCCCAGCAGTTTATAGCCACACAATAATTTCAATAAAGTGAGCTAAGAGTTTTGATAAGGGAATGTTTAAAGTCTCATTGTATAATAGCAATCAGGAAGGAAATTCAAATTTAGAAGATAGCTGTGGTTGTCAATTCTGGCTGCACACAGAATAACCCAAAATGCTTTCAGTAACCTCAATGACCAGTCTTCAACCCAGATCAATTAAATCACAATCTTTCCTTTTAAGATCCAGGTATTAGTATTTATTAAAGTTCCCAAGTGTTTTCAATGTGCAGCCAATCAGAAAATCTGTTGGTTAGAGATGACATTCTAGAAGATAGTATTTTTTGTTTGATTGTTCATATAAATAGTAATCAAACTAAGGGAAAAGGTGAAGTCAGGTGGGGGCAGAGGATCAGGATGTTCTCCAGGAAGAAGAAAAATTATTGCCTGACTTATGGATTTGAAAATTGAAGGATATCAATAAAGTTTAATGCAATAGAGATGATTCCTTGATAGAATAAAAGAAAAGAAACTATAGGATCTGGTAAATTACATTGACGTAAAATATTTAAATTTGTCTCAAAGGTAGAGAATCTCAAATATTTCTGTGCTTAAGAAACACTTAGGAATCTTTCCGAAAGCATAATTTTTTGGGTCCCCATGTCCCAGAGATTACGATTTCTTAGGTCTGCAGTGGAAAACAGAAATGTGTATTTTTAATAAATACTCCTACATTATTTTGACATAAGTTGTGTAACAACAATTTAGAGAAACAAGAAGGGGAATACAATTCAGATTTGCTATTTAGAAAGATTCTTAGGAGGCATAAAATGAATTTGAGAAGCTCAGTGCTCAATTCCCACCTATGAGTGAGAACATGCGGTGTTTGGTTTTTTGTCCTTGCGATGGTTTGCTGAGAACAATGAGAACACTTGGACGCAGGAAGGGGAACATCACACACCAGGGGCTGTCATGGGAAGGGGGGAGTGGGGAGGGATAGCATTAGGAGATATACCTAATGTAAATGACGAGTTAATGGGTGCAGCACACCTACGTGGCACATGTATATATATGTAACAAACCTGCAAGTTGTGCACATGTACCCTAGAACTTAAAGTATAATAAAAAAAAAAAAAAGGAGAGAGACGCTCAGTGCTAGACTCAGAGATACCAATGTGTCCCTAGGGGTCACATTGTTTTAATAGCTTGACCAAGAAGGGACTGAAGAGGGGATTTTGACTGGTGGCAATGGAGATGAAGAACATTTTACTTTTGTGGTGATTTTTTCAATCTTTTTTTATATTTTATGTTTTTTGTTTCTAATGTGAATCGACCTGTTTTTTTAAAAACTGAAGCAATGTAAGTACTAAAACAGTTTCCTTGGTATTATCTCTTATTTGTCATTTTTACCTTTATTATGAACTACATGTTCAATGCTTAGTTTTCTCTTAAGGACAACTATTTAATTACCTAAGGGCCAATTGTCTTGCTAATTGATTACCAGATCCTTTGCTGCTTATATGTCAGTAGTCCTCAGAATTTATAAAGTTGGCTAGACATGGAAGGAAAAATATATGAATTGTACATTAACAAGCTTAGCGTGTTTGCTCTCCCTTATACCTTAACCTTACGCATTAAATAGATAGAATGC
Organism: Pongo pygmaeus; assembly: GCF_028885625.2. Classification (NCBI taxonomy): domain Eukaryota; kingdom Metazoa; phylum Chordata; class Mammalia; order Primates; family Hominidae; genus Pongo; species Pongo pygmaeus. Next base: position 93,464,327 of record NC_072384.2, read on the forward strand.
TAAATGCTATTTATTGTTTTTGTTTAATTAAAATTAAAATGTTCATTATCACACACAGCATCTTACTTCTAAGAAGTAATTTTTAAGTAAGTTTTAATTTTATTCTCTACCTATATGTATTAGTTCATTTGCATGCTGCTGATAAAGACAGCAGATACTGGGTAAATTTATAAAGAAAAAGAGGTTTAATGGACTCACAGTTCCACGTGGCTGGGGAGGCCTCACAATCATGGTGGAAGGTGAAAGGCACATCTTATATGGTGGCAGGCAAGAGAGAACAAGAATCAAGCAAAAAGGGTTTCCCCTAAGATCTCATGAGACTTCCTACTACCATGAGAACAGTAGGGGGAAACTGCCCCCATGATTCAGTGATCTCCCACCGGGTTCCTCCCACAACACATGGGAATTATGGGAGCTACAATTCAAGAAGAGATTTGGGTGGGGACACAGCCGAACCATATCATTATCCGAGCACACATCTTAGTTTTGCATAAAGCATTTAATGTTCTAAAAATTAGTGCTTAAATTTACCACACATGATGTGAGCCCTCAGTTTCTTTGTAGAGCAAATGATGATAAATATGTTATTGAATACCTCCTTTGTAAGAGGTATTTTTCCTATACCTGAAAAAAGAAAAACAGCTCAGAGCAGTCTGTGTTCTGTGAGGTGTAAAAAATGCATGAGGTCCAGAGAGATAAGAGTATGGGACTTCAGCCACACCTCCCACACACAAGCCTGGGATTAACTGTTTAAAGACATTTTGTTCTTGTCTAGTTGCCTCACCCATTTTCTTCATAATCCTGGAATTTGTGATACCAAAAATATGTATAGTCAATCGTTAGCTTATGGTATTGTAATATAAATTCTTGGTAAATAACTTAGGAACTGCCTCTTCTTTTACTGTTAAAACCTACATTCAACTGCTGTAATTAGAGTGTATATTCAGGGCTACTTGAGTTTATGCTCCTGAGTTGCAATTGAGAAATAAAAATAAATTATAAGTCCCCCAACTAACTGGATGGAATGTCTCTTGGTCAAGGAGATCCCAGAAAAACCTTAAAAACAGAGTTCATGGCCATGACAGGATATATTGGTCATACTTCAGTATGCCCCTTTCTTAATAACCTTTAACCAGAGTTCTTTCTTAAGGAGTAAGCAGAAACCACCTTTGGAAAACAAGAAATGGATGACTCATTCCTTCGTCACTTTAAACCAATCATCTAAGGCTGAGACCAGATCCCCTCTCCTTCTTTGCAGTTTGGATGTGACAGCTCACCAGTTTCACAAGACATCCCTTCCTAAAAACTGACCACCATCTCAGGACTGGCTTTGGCTGGTTCAAAGAGCAAGTACAGTGAGAAATTTTGTGTCCTCTACATCACCTTTTGATGTCAGAGGGCTGAAAATTCCACCCTTGAATTCTGCTAATGCTGCCAGTTTTTGAACATGTAATCCTCGAAGAGGCATGAAGCTCAATTGCCAGCACATGTTTCCACTTTCATAAATATTCATGACTTCTTCTATAGCTTATTGAATATGTATACTTAGCCAACCCATTCAGCATAAATTCCTGTCTTTTCCTTCCCTCTCTTGAAGTGCTTGCTCTTGGTGTCTACCAGAGGCTGTGTTTCCCAGCCAGCTGGATGGCTAGCCTGCAGGCTTCAATCCTTTATGAGAAACAAAACTCTCTTTTCCAGATTTACGGTCCTCATCATTGTTCAGCTGACACAATCTTCAAGCTTGGTCCCAATAAATTCTTTATCGTATTACTTTTGCCTCAGCATTTTTTCTTTTCTTCTCTTTTTTTTTTTTTTTTTTTTTGAGACAGAGTTTTGCTCTTGTTGCCCAGGCCGGAGTGCAATGACACGATCTTGGTTCACTGCAACCTCCACCTCCCAGATTCAAGCAATTCTCCTGCCTCAGCCTCCCGAGTAGCTGGGATTACAGGCATGCACCACCACGCCCAGCTAATTTTGTATTTTTGGTAGAGACGGGTTTTCTCCATGTTGGTCAGGTTGGTCTTGAACTCCCAACTTCAGATCATCCTCCCACCTTGCCCTCCTAAAGTGCTGGGATTACAGGCATGAGCCACTGCACCCGGCCAGCTTTTTTTCTTTTAGGTCAACATATCTGATACTATATATAATAAAATTTTAGTAAAGAGAAAGGGTAAAACAACTAATAAAATGAGAATTTTAGCTTAGTTATTTATTTTATAATTGCAGGTCTTTTTTTTTTTTTTCTGAGACTAGGCGAGATCAAGTGAATTCAGGGTGGATGGTCATGGACCAGGTTTTTTTTTTTTTTTTTTTTTTCCATCACCATAGATGATAACCTCTCTCTCCATGTCTGATTGAACTTTTATTTATTTTCTTTTTAATAGTAAAGATTCTGTACTAGCTGCAACTAATTTTGACTTTGGTCCTCCTGATGCTGTCCACATATTCTTGAACTATATTATCTTTGAGATGTCCCCATAACTAATCTTCTTTAAAAAGTTCACACTTTATTCAAATAATCTACCAAGTGACTCTTTTATATTTTATTTCCATAGGTATAGTTTATGTCTTTGCCCTTATTATTACCTCTTAGAAACTGCCAGTTTCCAATTTTGCTATAGACTTCGTCAATGTGTTCTTTCTTACTACTTGTATGAGCTTGCTGATGCATAGGTTTTTAAAGTCCATTTTCTTGGTTTTTCATTCCCTTCCAAATCATGATCATTATCTCCTAAATTGCTTTCCACTATTACCTTTTCAGCATATGAAATATAGGTAATGAAAAGCAGAGCTATAGCATTTGGTCATCTAGTTTGAAATTTAGGGTCTTTAGAAAAGTTTTAAAAGTTGAAAGTAGTATTCTGTTTGTAATTTGACAATTTATTTTAAAACTGTTTCAAAATATGTTCAAATGATTTAAAGGTGATCCATTTATTTGGCAACATGTTTCTCTGGGTGCCTAAACTTGCTGAAATAATCACCTTATTTAAGAATTTTTAGGAAAACTGTTCAATCTAGGTTGGATATTTCAGTATGTTTAAAAAAATGTTTCCATCTATCTGTCCCCATCTATCTGTTTGTTTTGTGTCAATGTTCCTCTTCATTTTTGTTGTTTTCCTATTAGAAATCTTACTGTGTTTATCAATCAGTTATGTCATTTTTTAGTATTTAGATATAAATGTTATTCACTATAACCTCTATGCAGTTTACAGTGTAATAATACTCTAATAAAGTTAATATCGATCTGGATATTGATAATGACAAACTAACAGGTAACAGATGGTGCTCATTTGTGATGTTTTGAAAAGTGAAACCCGTTTTCTATGGGTTTGGATTTTAAACCCCCAAAATCTTTCACAAATCACCTACTTAAAAAAACCATCTGCTATACGTACGTTATTTCCTAAGTACTTATATTCTTTCTCATATCTAAAACATGCCTGCACATCAGCATACCTTTATACAGCCAATGACAGACTTTATTTTCAAAAACTGCCATATGTTTGTGAAAGCATTTTGAGTCAAAATACATAATTGCAACAAATTTAGTTTTAAAGAATCTTAATTGGCTTTTATTTGTGATTCCAGAATTGGGCAACATCTCACTTCATAAAATAGAACAAGTATTACAATGAGCTGAACAGAAGTTGGCTTTAGAGGCGGAAAATAGCTGAAAAAAAGAGAGACAGAGAACAAAATGCCAATTTGTCTGTTATTGTTACTTTTCTCTTAGCATTAAAACAATGGGGATTTCCTTATTACACTGACTCAGGTTGATTGGAATCTCTTGTTTTAAAAATTGATCCATTTCAAAGTTCAGTTTGATTACTTGGCATGTAGCACAAGTGATAGTCCTCAGGTTCAGTCTAGTCTACTGAAGCCTAGTGCGAGAAGCTAGTCTAAAACGATGGCCTCCCATAAACGTTCTTTAATATGAGGTTAAGAATAGGAATCTTGAAATATGCTTTTAATTATTGTTTTAAGTTAAAAAATAATATTTGTTATGAAAAATATTACTTTGGGTAATGTTGACATAATTACTTGGGTATTTTTGGTTTAAACAAATTATTGGAACTGTGACAATGTTAAACTTAACCCAAGCCATGTGTTTCTGGAAAGTAGCAATAGTTAAGAGAGAAAACTTCTCACCCAAAACTTTTTGTCTTCCATACAATGGCTTACCACAAAGAACCAGCTCTCTTCAAATGACTTAGATAGCATTTACTCATGTCCCTTTTTTATGTATGACAAGGCCGAACACACATCCTGGAAAATACCATTCTTTGTCTTACAAATAATTAGCTGATATGTTTATACCCCTTAACTCAATCTGGACAAAATATCTGTTAACTTGACTTTGACCAAATCTTACTTAGTCTTATCTCCCCCCAGGTCCCTGAACTTGACCACTCTTAATCTAAGCCAGCATCAGAATGTAAAACAACCCCTCCGTAAAGCCCCTCCTAAGAATTGGCTGACTACAAAGACATTTTCTGGTCAATAATTTGATCACACCCCCCACCCACTCCCACAGTAGCATTCTTTTTAGTCTGTTTTCTCTGTCTGAACTTTGAAACACTTACTAGTCTCACAGTTGGAGGTTGGGGGGTCCTATTGCAACAGTCCACCTCCCCTAATGCAATAGTTGCCATTCCCTTATTGCTGTAATCCTTTAGAATAAAGTCTCTCCTTACATAAGTCCAAAGTTCAGGTTTGTTTTTATTTGATAAATGTAACAACAAGAGGCATAAGAAATTCTCGCTTAAATGGACTCTGAATATGTTTGAGCCCAACATGTGGACATAGATATTTGTTAACTCTCTAAACTAATTTTGTGAGCTAGAGAGACGCTATGTGCATAAGTGTGTTTGGCGGGGGTGGGGCAAGGGGGCGTGTGTGTATGTGTGTGTGTGTGTGTGTGGAAAACAGGCAGTTTATTTCTAAATAAATGCTGGAAAAATACATTATATAACATACTGAAGAAAAATAGTTATATAATTACCTAAGATATTGGTTTCTGTTTATATTATTTGCTTAACTTAATTAAAATAATTATTTATGTGATTTGAAGAGAATTTGCAACTTAAGTACAAAGTAAAAAATGGTGAATATTCAATTAAGAAAGGGAAAGGAAAGAAAAAGAAAAGAAAAGCAAAAGATCCAGACTTTCAGAAGCCCATAGAATATTGGAAAGACAAATTAAATAAACAAGTGCTTATAATAACTTACAATTAAATGAGAATATATAATAATTTACTTTTCGTCCATTATAGAGTCAGAGGCTTTGATATTACATAACTCAAGGGAGAGTTAGGACAGGTGGCATTCATATATCAGAAAAGAAAACTAACAAAGTAAGAAAAGGGAAGGAGAGATTTCAGGAAAGGCATTCAAGGCTAACAGAAATCTTGTATAAGATGGCTGACACCTGTAATGCCAGCACTTTGGGAGGCTGAGGCGGGCGGATCATGAAGTCAAGAGTTTGAGACCAGCCTGACCAACATGGTGAAACCCCGTCTCTACTAAAAATACAAAAACTAGCTGGGTGTGACGGCACGCACTTGTAATCCCAACTACTCATGAAGCTGAGGTGGGAGAATTGCTTGAACCCAGGAGGCGGAGGTTGCAGGGAGCCACTGCACTCCAGCCTGGGTGACAGAGTGAGACACTGTCTCAAAAAAAGAAATATATATATAATATAGTATATATATATATATTATATAAACATAATATATAATATATAGTATAAATTATATAAATGATATATAGTATATATAACAATTATAATACATATTATATATCACACAAATATAAGATAATATATATTATAATATATCATATATAATAATATATGATATATCATATAACATATATAATAATAAATATTTATTATAATATATAATATATAAATTATAATATATATTATATATTATCGATAATATATAATATTATATATTATAGATAATCTATTTATAATATATTATCGATAATATATTATCGATAATATATTATAAATAGATTATCGATAATATATTATAAATATATTATAGATATAAATATATATAATTATATAATGTAAATATAAAGAATTATATATAAGTATATATTTACATCTATTTATATATAAATATAATATATATATAATTTATATATTATATATAATTGATATATAATTATATAAATTATATAATTCTATAAAAAATATATAAATTATAATATATATACTTTATAGATAATTATAGTAAATATATATAATTTATATAATATATAATTATATGTATATATTATATAAATTATATAAATTATCTATAATTATATATATAATTATATAAATATATATAATTATATATGTAATTATATATATAATTACATATATAATTATATATGTATAATTATATATTTCTATATATAATTATATATAAATATTAAATAATGTTATATAATATATATCTATAATATATTAATTATATATTACATATTTTATATAATTTTATATAATTTTATATAATATATAATATATTATATATTATACTAATATGTTATATTATATATAACATATTACATATAACATATATTATATATAACATATATTACATATATGTTATATTATATATAACATATATTACATATATGTTATATTATATATAACATATATTACATATATGTTATATTATATATAACATTACATATATGTTATATATAACATTTATTACATATATGTTATATTATATATTATATATAACATATATTATATGTTATATTATATATAACAAATATATAGTTGTGTGTGTGTGTGTGTGTGTATATATATATATATAATATATATATTTGTTTGAGGAAAGATAGAGAAGTTGTGCTCCTGTTATCTTCATTATAGTTTCTCTATTCAAGACTAAAATACACAGAAAGTAGTTTCAGCAATTCTAGTCCCTAGCACTATGAAAAGCACCTTTATTGTTTATAATTAAATATGTTTATAGATTACATTTTGTTTAGATAAAATTTACATTCTGTAAGATACCAAAATCTTGAAACATTCTATTTGATTAATTTACACAAATGCATACATCTGCACAGCGTGATTCCTATTAATATACAAAACATTCATAAAGTTCTGGAAAGCTTTCTCCTGCCCCTCCCCATTCAATTACCCCCTAGATATAGTATCTTTTTGGGAAATTTTGATCATACATTAGTTTTGTCAGTACTACAACTTCATATAAATGGAATTATACAGTATTACACAGCATGCCCCACTTCTTTTCCTCAATATGATGGTATAATACCTCTGATTTCCATCCATGCTTTTGCATATATCAGTAGTACTTTCTGTCTTCTTGTTGTTAAATAATATTTAACATAATATAGGATATTTAGTATTCTATAGAATGTTATATAATTAAATATGCTTACATATTTTCCTCCTCATGAATATTTGCTTTGTTCCAGTGTGAGGAAACTATGAATAAATTTGCTGTGATTATGGGTGTACAAGTCATTTTGTGGACATATTTTCTTGATGAATGTCTGGAAGTACAATTGCTAGGTCATATTGAGTCTTATTTAACATTATAGTATACTGCCAGGAGTTTTTCCTAAGTGATTGTACAATTTACACTTCCATTAGCAATGTATGTGAGTGCCAGCTTGTCAGCATTATTAGGAAAATTGGTGTAAACCTGTACAATTATAGCCATTCAAGTGGGTATGAAATTCAATGTTAATAAGTTTTAAATTTTCATTTCCTTGAGAACAGATGACATTGGGCTCTTTTTCTTGTGTTTTTTGGCTTTTCTTGCATTTTTCTTCGTGTAATATCTCCTTCACAATGTTGCCAACTTTTTATTAGTCATATATCTTTTAACTTTTAAGTTGTGATGGTTGTTTATATATTTGGGTACAAGTTCTTTATCAAATGCTTGAAACTATTTTCTCAGTTTGTTGATTGACTATTTTTTAACACTGATTTTCAAAGAGCTATTTTAAAAATTTTGATAAAGCTGAACTTTTTTTTAGATTATTGTTTTCTCTGTTTTAAGAGATCTTTGCTTATTTTGAAAGATCTCATACCACCACATTTTTAAAAAAGATTCTTTTTGAGTTAGGTTTGGCAGAATGTGTCTCTTTTCTATTTCCCTTGTTTAGTTCCTTAGTACGAAAGTAGCAATAGGTAATACGTGAACACAGAGTTATGGTTTATTTCAATAAATACTTTATTTACAAAGTATTTATTTTCCCTTACTGCTTCAAAGATTTTTCTGATAATCATTCATGTTAAAAATTTTGATTATGCATATGAAAAAAGCTCAACATCACTGATCATTAGAGAAATGCAAATCAAAACTACAATGAGATACCATCTCACAACAGAATGGCTATTATTTAAAAGTCAAAAAATAACAGATGCTGGCAAGGTTATGGAGAAGAAGAAACACCTATACACCGTTGGTGGGAGTGTAAATTAGTTTAGTCATTGTGGAAGACAGTGTTGTGATTGCTCGAAGATCTAAAAGCAGAAATATCATTTGACCTGGCAATCCTGTTACTGGATATATGCCTAGTGGGATATAAATCATTCTATGCCTTGAATGAGGATGTTCGTTGCAGCACTATTCGTAATAGCAAAGACATGGAATCAATCTAAATGCTCAACAATGATAGACTAGAAAAAGAAAATGTGGCACATATGCACCATTAAATACTATGCAGTCCCAAGAAAGAATGAGATCATGTCATCTGCAGCAAAATGGGTGGAGCTGGAGGCCATTATCCTTAGCAGACTAACACCAGAAGAGAGAACCAAATACCACATGTTCTCACCTATAAGTGGGAGCTAAATGATGGTAACACATGGACACAGGAGAATAACACATACTGGAGCCTTTTGGAGGGTGAAGGGTAGGAGGAGAGAGAGGATCAGGAAAAATAACTAATGGGTACTAGGCTTAATACCTGGGTGATAAGGTAACCTGTTCAACGAACCCCAATGATGCAAGTTTTCCTATGTAACAAACCTGCACTTGTGCCCCTGAACTTAATATAAGTAAAAAAAAAAAAAAGAAATCAATCCTGATTTCTCTAAAATAAATTGATTATGATGTACTCCTTATGAAAGAATTTAATCTTGCCCAAAAGAGGTCTGGTCTTCACCTTATAAGAATGTGGTTATTTCCCTGTGGGTCTTGGGTCACCAGACAGTTTAACAATATGATTTAGCATTGAATCTGGCCGCAGTGTATCTAGGAGTTGGGGAAATGATGGGGGAGGTTGGATGAGTGGGTAACCATTCCAGAAAGAACAACAATAACTTTAGAATAGGGACAATCAGTCATATTCTATCCATTGATCTAAAGAGTGGCTAGAAACTGAGAGCAACCACGTGGGCAATCAGTCACAACTATATAATGAAGCCCCGATGAAAACTTGAGACACTGAAATTTTGATGAGTTTTCCTGGTTGCCATAGTCCATGCATATTGCCACACCTTGATGCCAGGAAAGTAATGTGGTTTTGACGTTGTAAGGTGAGGAAAATTGGAAGCTCCACATTTAAAACTCTTCTGGACTCTTTTCTGTGTGCTTCTTTCCCTGGCTAATTTTAGTCTGCATTATTTCCTTTTAATAAGCTATAAACATGAGTATAGCAGCTTTTAGTGAGTTCTGTGATTCCTTCTAGCAGATTATTGAAACTCAGAGTGATTTTGAGAATCCTGCTTAACTTGAAATTGATGTCATAAATGAGGGTGGTCTATAGACTGTCCCCTCTAAGCTATGCAGTTGCTTAACTCTGTTGTATTTTTTTGTGAATTTTTTTTGTATTTCATGTTGTCTGTGTTTATCTTGTTTAGGTTTTGTTGAGTTTCCATGGTCTGTTGACTTAGAGATGTGTAGAGTGGCAACTTTAAATCTTTGCTAAGATAAATGTAACTACATATGTACATAAGAAGACTCCATGTTTATAGGAATTTGGCTCCCCCCAAATTTTTCTATAGATTTAGCACAATCCCATTAAAACTCAAACAAGCTTTCCTTAAGAATTGACAAGTTGATTCCACAAGTTATATGGAAATGCTAAGGACCTAGAAGATTTAAAACAATATTTAAAAATACAAACTTAAAAGCCAAATAGAGACACATTAATAATGAAAGAAAAACATGGAATAGGTGTAAAGTTATCTAGGATATCAACAAGTGTTTGCCAATATATGTAAAATGTCAAATACAATTAGTAAATTTGTACGAAAATAATTTGCCAAAATTTACTTAAGCACAAATTGAAAATATCAGTCAGCCCTGAAACCATTAACCTGTTTTATTAAGCATTTAAACAGTTGCACACCAAAAAAATGTAATTGTTTTAAGGGTGCTTACTACCAAAAATTCATGAAACAGATCATTGCAATTTTACAGAGTTATTCTAGAGAAAATAAAAAGAGAGATTATTATTATGCAACTCATTTTATAATTCTGGTACCAAAACTGACAAGGACAATAAGAGAAAAGAAAATTATATAACAATATTATTTATTAACACAGATAAAGATCTTAAAACATTAGCAAATCAAATTTAACCATGGATTAAATAATAAAGAAATGCATCATAACCATTTCTTCAACCCTTCCCTAACAGTGTTCACCTCTCACATCACAAGATATTGTCACCTGTAGAGAAGAACAAAGGTAGTTTTGAAACATTGATGAGTTTTCTGTTGTTGCGTTTATCAATGTAGTGTCTTAGTCATTTCAGTGGATTTTAAAGCTTGATAAAGTCCCTATTACACTAAGAATAGACTGTGAGTGGCACAGACACACATTTATAGATATGTGATAAGGGCAATTTTCTCTATTGCTATTTAAATCATGATCATACATTGAAAACAGTGGTGTTACAAGGTCAACTAGAATTTTTTCTTTTTTCCAGTTGATTGAATCCAGGTCGTCTGTCACAATGTGATCAAACTAATGACTAATGCCAGTGATGGCGAAAGTCTCTGGTTGTGTTTTTTACTTGCAAAGCATGAGTCTCTGGAACCTTTGTCTTAGGAGAGTAAAGCATAGAGCATGGTTTCCTGTGAGCAGTGGAAGAACAATAAACACGTGCTCCCCAGAATCTGCTGAATCTGCTATCTAGAGAAAATGAGATATTGCCTAACAATTAAGGTAAATTAAGCAGTTGTTTCTTTCTATATTGAGCTAATGGTGCTCTGAAATTGTAAATTGTTGATGGGAGATCAGAATGAGAAAGAAACAATATCATTTCCCATTTCTTTAGCAGTTCATTTTATGATTATCATAAGAAGCAAGTATTTTTGCAGCTGGTAGTGACTAGAAATAAAATATGACATTCCAAAAAAACTGCTTAAATGAATAAATAGTAAAAAGTAAAATTATTGGAACATGCCAGTTGATAATTCTTTACAGTTAAAACAAAAAGTCAACTCACCCAAAGCTCACATAGAACTATTGGAAGAGTTAAGTAATACTAATGTTGGGCATGTCTCCTTTCCATTTGAAAGTGAAAAATGTAAAAGAATAAGCTGGAAAATACACAATTCTTTTTAATATTATAGAGACTAATGAGTACTCCAAAAGTAAAAATAAAAATGCCTGAAGAACTCAAATTTTTTTTTAAGGTATGTCAGTTCTTTTTTATTTACCCTACCAAATTCCCCTTCCCTCAATTTTACTCTCATATATACATGTATATGATTAAACTGGCTTTAAATTAACACATTTTTATCACCTATGCTTTAGCAAAAATTGTATTCTACAAGTAAGTTAATTTGGAGAACTCTCAGCTACACCAATAGGCCTCCAACACTCATAGACTCAACTGCATGCATTCATTTTGAGAGTTCTTAACTGCTAGATTCATTCAGACTTACCTCCTTTGCCTAATTTTTAGAAATTAACAGTGTATTGGAGATTATTCCATATCATCCTTTTTTGTCATACAATATCACTATTTTTATTTTTTTTTAATACAAGTGCTCACATTGGTTTTAGATACTTATGCATGGTTAGAAGGAGTTGGCTTAGAGCTGATGCTTAAGAAATGGGTATACAATGGGCTGGGCATGGTAGCTCACACCTGTAATCCAAGCATTTTGGAAGGCTGAGGCGGGTGGATTGCTTGAGCTCAGGAGTTCGAGACCAGCCTGGGCAAAATAGTGAAACCCCTGTCTCTATTGAAAAAAAATTAAAAAAAGAAATGGGTATACAATGTAAAATGTCCCATACAGAAAAAAACAGATGCAATTCAGTATTATATTTTGAGTATTGTGCCGAATCTAAGGCTCAGGCTGTATGAAAGGTAGGAAAGGAAAGAAGCAATAAGATAAAAGGCCAACATCCTGTTTCTTGATCTGACTGGTGATTACATAGTGGTTACTTTGTGATGATTCCTTGACCTATGTACACTTTTGTGCAATTGTCTCATGCACAAAAAAAGTGATATGCCAGCATATTCTTATAAGAATGGTGCTATTTTGCACTGTCTTCTCTCTCTAGTTAGTCTTAAGGAAGTAGGAGGTGATAAGCAATGGGTGTGATGAAGGGGTCAAGGGAGTTTCAGTTTGAATTGGCCATAGTGGTTCTTATCCAGACTATCAATTTCATAGATTTGGAGAATCTCAGAACTAAAATAAATCTTTCTTTTTCTTTTTTTCTCTGATCCTTTTCCTCCCAATGCACACACATACACTAACTCAAGAACAAAACCAACAGTAAATTGAAGATGCTTCTTACAAAGAATGTATTTTTTCTTTTTTCTTTTTTTTTTTTTTTTTGAGACAGAGTCTTGCTCTGTCACCTAGGCTGGAGTGCAGCGGCATGATCTTGGCTCACTGCAACCTCCACCTCCCAAATTCAAGCAATTCTCCTGCCTCAGCCTCCCAAGTAGCTGGAATTACAGGATTACAGGTGCACGCCACCACGCCTGACAAATTTTTGTATTTTTAATAGGGACATGTTTTCACTATGTGGACCAGGCTGGTCTCAAACTCCTGACCTCAGGTGATCCACACCCCTCAGCTTCCCAAAGTACTGGGATTACAGGTGTGAGCTACCACACCTAGCCAGAGAATTATTTACATTGTGATTTTTTTCCTCTATTTTTATTTTTTATTTATGTATTTATTTATTTTTTATTATACTTTAAGTTCTAGGGTACATGTGCACAATGTGCAGGTTTATTACATAGGTATACATGTGCCATGTTGGTTTGCTGCACCCATCAACTTGTCATTTACATTAGGCATTTCTCCTAATGCTATCCCTCCCCCAGCCCCCTACCCCCCGACAGGCTCTGGTGCGTAACGTTCCCCACCCTGTGTCTAAGTGTTCTCATTGTTCCATTCCCACCTATGAGTGAGAACATGCGGTGTTTGGTTTTCTGTCCTTGTGGTAGTTTGCTTAGAATGATGGTTTCCAGCTTCATTCATTTCCCTGCAAAGGACATGAACTCATCCTTTTTTATGGCTGCATAGTATTCCATAGTATATGTGTGCCACATTTTCTTAATCCAGTCTATCATTGATGGATATTTGGGTTGGTTCCAAGTCTTTGCTATTGTGAATAGTGCCGCAGTAAACATATATGTGCATGTGTCTTTATAGTAGAATGATTTATAATCCTTTGGGTATATACCCAGTAATGCAATTGCTGGGTCAAATGGTATTTCTAGTTCTAGATCCTTGAGGAATCACCACACTGTCTTCCACAATCGTTGAACTAATTTACACTCCCACCAACAGTGTAAAAGCGCTCCTATTTGTCCATATCCTCTCCAGCACTTGTTTCCTGACTTTTTAGTGATCACTATTCTAACTGGTGTGAGATGGTATCTCATTGTGGTTTTGATTTGTATTTCTCTGATGACCAGCGATGATGAACATTTTTTCATGTGTTTGTTGGCTGCATAAATGGCTTCTTTTGAGAAGTATCTGTTCTTATCCTTTGCCCACTTTTTGATGGTTTTTTTTTTTTTCTTGTAAATTTGTTTAAGTTCTTTGTAGATTCTGGATATTAGCCCTTTGTCAGATGGGTAGATTGTTAAAAATTTTTTCCCATTCTGTAGGTTGCCTGTTCACTCTGATGGTAATTTCTTTTGCTGTGCAGAAGCTCTTTTAGTTTAATTAGATCCCATTTGTCTATTTTGGCTTTTGTTGCCATTGCTTTTGGTGTTTTAGTCATGAAGTCTTTGCCCATGCCTATGTCCTGAATGGTATTGCCTAGGTTTTCTTCTAGGGTTTTTATGGTTTTAGGTCTAACATTTAAGTCTTTAATCCATCTTGAATTAATTTTTGTATAAGGTGTAAGGAAGGGATCCAGCTTCAGTTTTCTGCCTATGGCTAGCCAGTTTTCCCAGCACCATTTATTAAATAGGGAATCCTTTCTCCATTTCTTGTTTTTGTTTGTCAAAGATCAGATGGTTGTAGATGTGTGGTGTTATTTCTGAGGACTGTGTTCTGTTCCATTGGTCTATATCTCTGTTTGGGTACCATTACCATGCTGTTTTGGTTACTGTAGCCTTGTAGTATTGTTTGAAGTCAGGTAGCATGATGCCTCCAGCTTTGTTATTTTTGATTAGGATTATCTTGGCTATGCAGGCTCTTTTTTGGTTCCATATGAACTTTAAAGTAGTTTTTTCCAATTCTGTGAAGAAAGTCATTGGTAGCTTGATGGGGATGGCATTGAACCTATAAATTACCTTGGGCAGTATGGCCAATACTTTAATTGAACAGATATTTTGTTATTACTCCATTAAGCTAGCTTGATTTTTTTTCACATTACTTAAATGCCTTTAGAGTTTCTGAAATATTTAAAAAGTTTAGAAATTAAGAGAACAAAAATGCCTTGTAGAAAACAAATGTGTTTTCTCACCATTGGCCTACCTCAAATGATCCCTATATCTTATACCTGTGCAATTTATCATTTTCTTTTTTTCTGCATTTTTAAAGAAACATATATAAACACGATGTAGACACAATAAAACAAAATTCCATGTTTTCGTTTATGTAAATACTCCTTTGAAAAATTTTTATTTGTGTTTAGGGATAGTAATGAAATTTTATTATACAACATGAATATTTCAGGCATATCATTTTCCACTGTATGGACAATCAATAAACACTAAGTAACAAATCCCATTCATAAAACTTATCACAGTCCATTTTGGAAATTTTTTTAAAACTTGGTAAGAATTTAAAAGTTTTGGTTTACTTTTACTGTCTTTCCTTTACTAAAGTTTTTAAGTGATATTATTTTAGGTGATCACACTTTATTGTGGTTCACACCATCATTCTTTTAAGGAAGTTCTGTGATATGAAGGTATCTGTGTGGTAAATGATACATTACCTTTGCAAAGGGGTATAATTAAGAAAGAAGAAGATGGAAAATTCTTTTTCTTTAGGTTGCAAGGTAACCCATGGACAGAACTCAATATAAATTCTCAAAACTTTGACTTTTATTTCTATGCTAGGCTGCATCCCGTATATTTACTAATTTGGTAGCAGTCATTTTATTTTATTTACTTAGTATTTGTCAAATGCCTTCTAGTCCTTTAGTTATTTTTCCTTTTAATGGATGATCCTTCTGATCTAAAGGTGATGGGTAAGAAAATTGAAACCGTGAAGTCTGGTTGAATGAATTTACCTGACTAAATAAATGTGTATCCATTCATTTTGATAAATGTATTCACAACATCAATAAAAACTCACCAACTTACTGTTTAACCTATTTCAAATTATTACAACCACAATCATTAATTTATAATTTATGGTATTACAGAGATTTTTTAGGAGGGTTTTGTTTTCATTATAGTGCAGCTTTTATTATTTGTATGGTTTTTTAGAACTTAAAACAATTTTAAAAGGCACTTTTGTACTTTAGTCTCACTTCAGTATCGCAGAGTGACATAACTAGTGTTAATAAAATTTGCCAGTTGACAGATTAGGAGAATTAAGCTTTGAAGGAGTGACTTAATTATGTTTCTCCAGAAGTAAAGTATATAGTTCAATTTTTATCAAGAGAGCTAAATGAGCTTACCTTTTTGGGTATGTTTAGTGCATACCAGAGCATAAAGAAGTACTGCAAATATACACAGAAAACACAAATCAAAAGGGCCTGGAGTTATTTAATTGGCAGTTGGTTTGATTAGAACTGTTAGGTAATGCTGGGTTAAGAAGCATCAGGGATGAAGAGGAAAAAGTAGAAGTCAGGAGTTAGCTCATGTATATTAGTTGGCAAAAGTTAAGAAACAGTTGGAAGACTTGAGAAGGGGCTATTTCTGTGTTCTTTAAAAATATCCTTTATCATTATTTTTTAAGTCAAATATTAACCGTGGTGATTGCAGAATATAGTTTACCTGGAAAACCCTACATACGAATATCAAATTATTAAAACAAACAAATTTAATACTAAGAAGTATCTAGTGTTTATCACATTTGTACTCCCAAATCATCAATTTTGGATAGAAAGGACAGATGTTATGAATTAAATTTAACACATGACAAAGATAGAACAGATGTTATACTTTGCCCCTTTCCTTTTTAGCAAAAATAGTCTTTATGAAATGTGAGGCACATCCTTTACCCATTGTGCTATAAATATTTTATTCCATTATTTTCAAGAAATACATGCCTCCTAAATTTGTGATTTTCTTGAGTATATAATTATGCCAATGTGTGCTAGATTCAGCTGATCTGATCTTACATGATTTTAGGAATGCCAGTGGGTTGGCTAGAGGCAGCTGTTGGGGTGAGGATGGCTTTATTTCAGACAGCTCTCTTTCCTCTGTATGTCTCTCATATCTTCCCATCAGGGTTGTCTGAACATGTTCTCATGATGGTGGCTCATTGTTCATGAGATGAAGTAGAAATACACAAACATTTTTTCAAGCCTCTTCTCACATCAGGTTTGCTCCTTTTCCATTGAACAAGGCAAGACACAAGACTTGCCACAAAGTGTGGAGAAACATACTTTCCCTTTTTGTTGAATCACAATGCAAAAACCTGACTTCAGAAGGCCTGAAAAATTCAACCCATATACTCAAATGATGTACACAATAATGTTTCTTCTGTAGATAACTATTAAAAATCTGTAGAGTCTCAGGTAAAGGTTATAGAAATGGTTCCTATGGTGCAAGGAAATGGAAGAGAATTTTAGGCTGCTATAGGCTGCAAGACAGAACAGAATAATATTCTGAAGAGTGTAGTCTTGGTTGATTAGGATTATGGAAGATTCTTGAAATTAAATTATATGAATAAATTTACGAGGAAAAAGGGTCTTGATGTTTTCACTCTAATGACAATGTAAAGATAATGTTTGATGTAAAGATAATAAGGTGGAAATTATAAGCTAAAATGTTATCTACTTTGGTGTTTGCCAAAGTTTAAAAGAGATGAACAGTGAGATACAGGAAAGACAACTTGATTTAAGATATTTCTCATTATGGTAATACTTTAACTTTCTATAGTTCAATATTTAGTCTCCTGTTTTAATTGTGCCAGATGTAAATTTACATTTTTTTTCCATTTTGGATTAGAACCAAAGAAATATGTTCAGATAAGGCAAACTTCTATCTATGGAACTGACTTACAAAAAACAGAATGTCACACAATAAAATTACTTATTTCCAGAGTTATAAAGGTTTTTAAATCTTTTCCAGGACACTTTTTCTTTATAGAATGGAGAAAACAAAGAAAAAAATATACATACACACACATATAATTTGAATGTATATAACCTCATCCATTAAATGTTGATTTCAGACACGGAAACACCATTTTGTCTCTCCTGGCTCTTGGTTACTAGCTAATAGCCAATCAGGATCATGTGATAAATATTTTGGTAGTGTAATTTTGGAGTAAAGCAAAGAAGAGTAAAAGTGTGCCTGAATTTTACTCACCCACATCTCACTCTGTGGGGCAGGCCAGCAAGAAAGGAAAAGCTAGAAAAATAAAATA
Source organism: Pongo pygmaeus (assembly GCF_028885625.2). Taxonomy (NCBI): domain Eukaryota; kingdom Metazoa; phylum Chordata; class Mammalia; order Primates; family Hominidae; genus Pongo; species Pongo pygmaeus. The sequence goes on from NC_072384.2 coordinate 93,482,292, forward strand.
TTATTGGACCCCAGAGAGTTCTTGTGGAAATGTAGACAATACAAATTGGTTTTATTTGGCTGCATTTTATTGGTCATTCTTGGGAGAAATAATGCTAAGAAGAAGAAATCCTGTGTGATTTTTTGTGTGTGCTTTTAAAAGCAAATTCAATTTTACTAAGGAACATTACCCTTTGCCCACACATGGAAGCCTCCTGCCCAGACCTCTCATAACAAGCGGTAATAGGAAGTCACCTAAAAACTTTATTTTCCAGTCTTTTTTTCTGATTCTTGTTCTGCCTCCACCTGATCCTTAAAATTCAACCCTGTTATAGTCCTCAAAACTTACTTACTCATAGAAGCAATTTAAGTGAGCAATGCAGACTTTACCAAAGATTCTAATGGGGGTAATCCATTATAGCATATGACTTTAAAAATGCACCTTCAATATTTTGATCTCACTCTCTATTTTTTTTTCTGTCAATGTCATACTGTTGGGTTTTCTTTCTGAAATTTTTCTCACAGAGTTTTCAGTTCACTCACTTTTTTGATCTCTCTTGGATTTCTCCCAACCTGGAAAATAAAAATTCCTCACAACTTTAATATACACTTTAATTTTTGTCTTTATTGCAGCTTCAGCCCTCAACCTTTTATCATATTCTGCTTTATCAGGATGGTCAGGTAAACTAACAGGTCTTTCAATTATTGAGACTCACACTTTTGAAATCCCTTGTCAGCAAACTAAAGCCCTCTCAGCCAAATCTGGCCCTTCATCTGTTTTTGTAAGTAAAGTTTTATTAGAATACAGGTATGGTCATCCATTTACATATAACTAATGGCTGCTTTCGTGTTACATGACAGATTTGAAGAGTAGCAACAGAGATCATACAGACTGCAGAGCTGAAAATATTTACTAACTTGTCCTTCACAAAAAGTGTTTACCAATATCCAAGTAAGAAGATTAAGATTGTAATTAATAATTATTTGTTGTTTTCAGTCAACACTGATACACTATGCAGTTCTGTCTTCAATGGACAATGAAAAATACACATACACACTTACATACACACCCTTCTCTCTCTCTCTTTCATATTTTGGTCTAAGAAGAGTTGATTAAGGTCACTAATGCAAAGGCCCTTCCTATCTATAATAATATAACTTAGTTATCAAACAGACGTACAAACCCAACTTTGAATATTAGTTTGTTTTAAATAACAAATATATTTTTTCAAAATGAAATTTTATAATAGAGTTTCAAAGTTTAGTACTGTAGGTACAATTCTAAGCATGATATATTAGTTTAATTCATAAAGAGTTCATTGCTTTATCTGTGTATTTTTGGAAGATTTTAATGCCAAACAGAAGTGCTATGGTCAAAATTAAAGTGCTAGCCTAAAATCAGATATCAGATACCAGAGAGGAATCTTTATTTCTATTTTAAGCAATTAGCTGAAATTTATAATTTTTATGTGAGTGAGCATTCATTTATCAGACAAAAACATTTAGCTTATTTAATTACACTTGGTTCTGTATTTTTAGAATAGCGAGGAATAATTTTCCTCTCATGGTTTATGGAAAAAATAATTTTAAAAAGCTAGAAAATGCAAAACTGCTGAACATCATTATTAACGACTCCTGAAATTTTATAATGAAGTGGTAATTGCCCTGATCATTGATTCTTTGATTCTACCTTGCATTGTTAGAGGAAAACTGATAAACATTGAATTAATTGAAACACAGCAGATTAGAATCATTAATGTGTTCACAACTAGACTATTACATGCAGGGACTTGGTATCCAAAAAATAAATACTTCATCATAGAGGCCAAAGAAACATTTTTTAATTAGAATGCTGTATTGTAGTTTAACCCTTTGAGAATTGCAATCTATATGTAAAGGATTTCTCCTTTGTATAAAATTTAAATATATATCAAATATACAAATAAGAGAGTAGGTTCATTAACATAGAACATAAAGAACCCACTAAATTTAAATCAGTGATTGGAAAGTTTTATTTTAATGACAACCACTTCATGGCTGCCATGATATACATTGTTAATCATTATTTTCATGAAACTATGGTATTTGTTAATAATACTATTAATATTGTGATTAATACTATTATCTATTGCATAACAATGTTACCACAAACTTCACACATTTAGACAAGACACAGTTATGATCTCAGTTTTTATGTGTTTTGGGGCTCCAGCATGGCTTCTCTCTCCTCGGAGCAGTTTCCAGTGACAGAAATGGCAAGGAAGATAAAGACAACCATTTCTGGAAATGAATAATAATAATTATTACAGTGCTCAACCCAAAATGGGATTTAGTAGAAGCCAAGTGATATTTTAAAAATATCACTGGCAGAGTTTTCCTCAAATGGTGACATGATATACAATTTTGGTTACAAAACATTTTTCAAAATCTTTGAGTCTTCAGAAATATTAGTTGGAGCTTGAAGTTTGCTTTTTCTTGGCTCACATTTATTAATGGCATTTTTCCTAATCTGAGAGCAGTTTCTTATTTGTTTAACAAGGTTTAGTGAATACAAGAAACAGTCGCAAGTATATCCCAATCGATTAAAATTCCTCCATTGATAGTGCAACAAGGAAATGCTCTGAACAGGATTTCCAGATTATTGATAATTTTGATCAATTTTATTCACAAACTGCGATTATCATTTAAATACCCAATCAAACATAGTACCAATGATTGAATAAGAATTACTACAATCATTATGTAGTGAGTTGTAATTGAAGAAAAGATAAATATTTACAGATAGGCTGGTGTGCTCCTTTCTGCCCATTTTTCTGTACTCTGATATTTGCCATGTGACCCCATTGGCTTGGTCACAGCTGATAGAACATAGCAGAACTTTACCCACAGTGGCCCAAATCCATTCATTTTCATGAATTAAGTTGCTAAGAATGCGAGTCACTATGACCAAGTTGTTGCCTAAAACAAAAATGGCAACTGATTTATTTCTGATAAGGCTGTCACAGTTACAGAGACTGAAATCTTATTCTCATAACTGGCAAATTCTCCTTCTCTGGTAAATATAGAAGGTAATCCAAATTATAAACACACTTGTGAAATCTGAGTCAGCATTAGTTAAGTAATTTAAAATATTTATTTTTTTAATTTTTATTTTTATTTGTATAAATTTATGGTGCGCATGTGAGATTTTGTTACACGTATATAATGTATAGTGAGCAAGTGAGGGATTTAGCGTGTCCATCACCCAACAAAAATACATTTTTTTGTAAGCATAGTCACCCTATTCTGCTATCAAACGTTGAATTTATTTCTTCTGTCTTACTGTGTTTTTACCCACTTTTCCTCATCTTCTCTTTTTCATCTCAACTCACCCTTCCCATTTTCTTTTATCTATTTTTCCTCTCTCAACTCTCCATATGTTCAGAGTTTTAGCTTCCAAATGTAAGTGAGAGCATGGAATATTCTTCTATTTGTGCCTGGCTTATTTCACATAAGATAATGACCTCCAGTTCCACCTATGTTGCTTCAAATGACATGATTTCATTTCTTTTTATTACTAAATAATATATAGCATTATATCACATTACTCTATCCATTAATCCATTGATGGACACTTGATTCACATCTTTGCTATTGTGAGTAATGCTGCAATAAACATGTTAGTGCAGGTATCCCTTTGATGTATTATTTTCTTTTCCTTTGGGAAGATAACCCAGTAGTGGGATTTCTAGATGAAATGGTAATTCTAATTTTAGTTTTCTGAGAAATCTCCACACTGTTTTCCGTAGCAGCTATACTAGTTTACATTCTCACCAATGGTGTTATTTAGAAAACCTTGAGACACCCTTCCTGGTTAAAGAAGATACAGATTTTTCAGTGGAGCCAAAATCCCCAAAGTGTCATTACTATTACTTGATTTTTAACATCGGTAGAAGAGTTGGACATTCATCTTGCCTTGCTGATGCTATTCCTATATCAACTGAAGAAAAGTGGAATTCCATAGTCCTTTTCATTAGTAAAAGAACTATTATTTTGGATGCAAATTTTTTTACCATTATTATTACCATTATTTTATAGCATAGAATCTGGGCATATTAGGTATTCAGAAATATTTATTAACATTATTAGCTACTTATAGAAATATAATTGTAGAAAGTTTCTTTTTTAATATTTGAATTTTGGAAGATTTTAGATATCTAGTAAGAAATATCTATTGTTATATTACAACTCTAATATCATAGTGTTTCAGTCAGATATAAATTGAGGTAAATGACATTGAGACCTTAAGGAGCAAAAAGGCAGGTAGAGACTGTAGGCAGGGCCAGAATAGAGAGTTTTCTTATGGAAGATAGATTACAAGACAAGTTAAACCTACTTCATGTAATGAATTGAAAGTTAACCTGCTTGAAGAACCAACCTGAAGTAATGTTTCTTTTCACTTTTGGGCCATGTTCAAAGGCACATGTACTTTTATTATTTAGACATTTTTAAGAGTGTGACCTAAGTGAGGAAAATCCCAATGAACAATTGTGGTAAAATGTCAGTGCTCAAATCGTGAAAAATATGTTAGTATTTTTCATTACATCATAGTAATAGTGCCTGAAAGAAGGCACTTCTGTCTTAGCAAAATTTTGAAATAAAGAATGATTTCAGCAGATAAACATGGCTTTTGGCAGAATACTTCTGAAGCAAGTGGATGTATGCTCTGGCAATGTAAATAGAGATCAAAAGGACATTTGAATTCAGAGAATTGAAAGCTACAGTTAAAGTCAAAATGAAACAAAGCTTAAAAAGCTTTTAAAAAGATGATATATTAAGTATACATGAGGCATATGTGGTGATGCATGAAACAAATTTAAACAGACTCCAAGGATGGTTGTATTCAAAAGTTATATACATTATTTAAATAAGCAATTAAAATTTAATTTTTATGTAATTTTTATTTGACTTTGTATGTTATATACTTTTTTTTTTTTTCTGAGATGGAGTCTTGGTCTGTCACCTAGGATGGAGTGCAGTGGCGCAATCTCGGCTCACTGCAACCTCCATCTCCTGGGTCCAAGTGATTCTCCTGCCTCAGCCTCCTAAGTAGCTGGGATTACAGGCATACACCACCACACCCAGCTAATTTTTGTGTTTTTAATAGAGACAGGGTTTTTGTATTTTTGATAAAGATGGGATTTCACCATGTTGGATAGGCTGGTCTCAAACTTGACCTCAGGTGGTGATCCACCTGCCTTCGCCTCCCACAGTGCTGGGATTTTAGGTGGGAGTTAGCCACCACTCCCGGCCTGTGTTGTTATACAATTTAAAGTATGTTTTAATAGAGATAGAAACATTCATAAAGAGTTGCTGAAATCATATTCAAAAAATATCTGATGAACAGAGAAGAAAAACATTTAATAGGTGAAGAAAAATAATGAGCTATGAGAAATTACTATTGGAATTCCACCAGATTAGAAATAATTATATAATTTTCCGTGTATATCTATATAAATTTTAAATTATGATAGAAATGTTCAATGCTTATATTATTTGTGTTGTGGTCTGGCATTTTTAGAAAAAGGCAGTGTGGAAAGGACACACCGACTTACATCTGCCTAAGGCCCTAGGAATGCCTCTTCTCACTACTATTCACATTTCATTGGCAAAGATCAATCTCATGGCCTCCCTAGATGTTGGGGATAAGAGACTGGGATTTGTAGTATATCCACATGTTTACCAAGAGTTGGAGAATAATTGTGAATAGTTGCAGTCTCTATCATGGAGTCTAACTCTCAGAGGCTGACTCATGACAACCAAACTCATGAGAGACATATAAAGAAGGACATTAATTAATTGGCACTAAAAATATATTGCCACAGGTACTGAATATATTTTCCCCATAATCACAATTTGAATATAGAATGAGACTATCTTTATCTTAGCCTGGTGAGACTTCATGATCTATCTCACACTGGAAATTATAACTACCCTCAATGCCTTAAGTTTTATGTTCTTAGGCAAAGACACAAGTGACTGACAAAGATATCTTTTGAATGAGAGTTTATTTCTCTTGATAGATTTGAACATTCACTCAGGTGGCAATGAAGTCTGGCTGACCTAATAACTATTCTGGATCTTAAGACAACTTTAATTTTTTTCTACTTTGATCAATTATGTTTTGATTTTAAAAACCCAAACATTTATTGTTTTGTTATTTTCACTTTCAAGGGATAGATGGTCTACTCTGAAGGCTGTCATAAAGAGTTTATTAAAATAGTTAGTGCTTAAAAACTCAGGACTATTTCTTCCTTCAGGTAATTACTTTCAGAACTATCATATTTTTCAGTTATACTATATAATAACTTTGAATAGTATTCTCACTTTGTAAAATAAAATATCAACAAGTGTAGTTTTCCATATAAAATTAACGATAGTATCTTCTTCAATTTTCGTTTAAATAGGATAATCAGACACATCTTTAACATTAGTATTATTCATTTAAAACCTCAAAAAGTTAAATTTCACTTCATATATAAATTTTGGTGCCAGTAAAATACACTAAGCATATATCTTTTTCAAAGCGAAGGCAAATATTACATTTTCTATTTCAATTTAGAATAACTCAAAAAGAAAATGAAATAGATTTCAAAGGATCAATGATATAAAATAATACATCAAATACTTTCCAGTTGGTTGATTTTAATAATTCACAGCTTTTTCCTAAGCTATCATTCAAGTAATATAGCACCACTTTCTATATAAAACTTTTTTACTGCCTATTCATAGTTACCATTTAATAATACTTTTAAAATTAATTTAAGCAGGTATATGTGAATAAACATAAAGTGCCCTCTCACTCTCCATGTATATATATATATATAAAGTTGCTTTTGGAGGGGATCATGGCAGACAGGAAGCAGGACTAGATTGCAGCTCCCATTCAGACAGAGCAGTGTGTAGAGACTCACATTATGAACTTTTGCTCCAGAACTACACAGGAATAAACTAAGTAAGCCAAGAGAACCCACTGACCCTCTGAAGGAAGCGAATTGCTCCTGCAGGACCTAAGAGACACCCCAAATACTGTGAGTGCCCAAGTTGTGGAAGTGGGAAAGAGATTGTCCACCCTGAACACACACCTTCACTGGGGGACCAGAAGGTCTAGATCATGGGAGAAAATTCTGACCTTACGTGGCACAGAGTCAATTTAGACAGCTGAGCGAAATACAGGGATAGAGGAAGGAGTGGGAAAAACTCCCTGGGCTTGCTGGGTCCCCTAGCAAGCCATTTCTGCTCTGCCTCACAGGAGCCCTTGGGGAGGATGGCCAGAGGCACTGGGAAGAGACCACAGGGAGAATGAAACCTCCAACTGAACGTTGTAACAATTCCAACCAAACGCAAAGTATTCTGGCCAGAAATCGAGAAAGGCATGAAACCAGTGTGCTGATTCCACAGGTGGGGATTCATGAAGGCCATCCTTACTTTTGCAGCTGGGAGGCTGGTAGCCTGAGGCAAGTTCTCAGCCCTGCTCACCCACTGCCTGGAAACAGGCTCAGTGCTATTGAGGGGGCTTGGTGGGAGTGAGACCAGCCTTTTGCATTACATGGGAGCTGGGTGAGGCCTGTGACTGCTGGCTTTCCTCCACTTCCCTGACAACCTGCATGACACATCACAGGCAGCCATAATCATTCTGGGAACATACTCCATTGACCTGGGAACCACACCCTATGCTGCACAGCAACCTCAGCAAGACTGAACCAAGGAAAGTCTGAGCTCAGATATGCCTAGCCCTGCCCCCACCTGATGGTTCTTCCCTACCCACCTTGGTAGCTGAAGACAAAGGGCATATCCTCTTGGGAGTTCTAGGGCCCTGCCTACCACCTGATCCTGCCTATACTACCACAGCTGTTGCTCTCTTGAAAAAGCCACCTCCTGGCAGGAGGCCAACCAGCATAAAAATAGTGCATTAAACAACCAAAACTAAGGATCCTCACAGAGTTCATTCATTTCACACCCCTTCCCACCTCCACTGGAGCAGGTGCTGTATACAAAGCTGAGAGACCTGCAGATGGTTCACATCACATCACAAGACTCTGTGCAGACACCCAATAGTACTAGCCCAGCACCTGGTAGACCTGCTGGGTGGCTAGATCCAGAAGAGGTAACAATCACCACAGCTCAGCTCTCAGGAAGCCACATCCCTAGGAAAAATAGGCGAGTACTATGTATAGGGAATACCCCTTGGGACAAAAGAATCTGAACAGCAGCCTTGAACCCTAGACCTTCCCTTTGACATAGCCTATCCAAATGAGAAGGAACCAGAAAAAACAGTTCTGGTAATATGAAAAAACAAGGTTCTTTAACATTCCCTCAAAAAAATCACACTAGCTCACCAGCAATGGATCCAAACCAAGAAGAAATTCCTGATTTACATGAAAAAGAATTCAAAAGGTCAGTTATTAAGCTAATCAAGGAAGTACCAGAGAAAGTTAAAGTCCAATTTAAGGAAATAAACAAAAAGTGATACTAGAATAAAAAGTCTTCAGTGAAAGACATAGCATAAATAAAAAAAAAATCAAAACTTCAGGAAATAATGGACACACTTAGAGAAATGCAAAATGCTCTGGAAAGTCTCAGCAATAGAATCAAATAAGCAGAAGAAAGAACTTCAGAGCTCAAAGACAAGGTTTTCGAATTAATCCAACAAAGACAAAGAAAAAAGAATTAGAAAAAATGAACAAAGCCTACAGGAAGTCTGGGATTATGTTAAACAACTAAACCTAAAAATAACTGGCGTTCCTGAGGAATAAGAGAAATCTGAAAGTTTGGAAAACATATTTGGGGAATAATCAAGGAAAACTTCCCTGGCTTTGCTAAAGACATAGACATCCAATTACAAGAAGATCAAAGAACACCTGGGAAATTCATCACAAAAAGATCATTGCCTATGCACATTGTCATCAGGTTATCTAAAATTAAGATGAAAGAAAGAATCTTAAGAGCTTTAAGGCAAAAGCACCAGATAAGCTATAAAGAAAGGAACTTCAGAGCTATCATATTAACAGCAGATTTCTCAGCAGAAACCATACAAGCTGAAGGGATTGGGGCACTATATTCAGCCTCCTTAAACAAAACAATTATCATCCAAGAATTGTGTATCCAGTGAAACTAAACTTCATAAATGAAGAAAAGATAGAGTCTTTTTCAGACAAACAAATGCTGAGAGAATTTGCCACTATCAACCCAGCTCTACAAGAAATGTTAAAGGAGTTCTAAATCTTGAAACAAATACTGGAAACACATCAAAACAGAACCTCTTTAGAGCATATATCTCACAGGACCTATAAAATAAAAATACAATTAAAAAAGAATATATACCGGCAACAAATAACATGATGAATGGAATAGTACCTCATATTTCAATACTAATGTTGAATGTAAATGGTTTAAATGCTCCACTTACAACATACAGAATTGCAGAATGGATGAGAATTCATCAACCAACTATCCTGCCTTCAATAGACCCACTTAACATAAGGACTCATATAAACTTAAGGTAAAGGGGTGGAAAAAGACATTCCATGCAAATCAACACCAAAAGCGAACAGGGGTAGCTATTCTTATATCAGACAAAACAAACCTTAAGGCAACAACAGTTAAAAACGACAAAGATGGACATTATATAATGATAAAAGGTCTTGTCCAACAGGAAAATATCACAATTCAAAATATATATGAACCTAACGCTGGAGCTCCCAAATGTATAAAACAATTAGTGTTAGACCTAAGAAATGAGATAGAGAGCTACACAATAATAGTGGGGGACTTCAAAACTCCACTGACAGTTTAGACAGGTCATCAAGACAGAAAGTCAAGAAAGAAACAACAGATTTAAACTACACTCTGGAACAAATGGACTTAACAGATATTTACAGAACATTCTACCCAACAACCACAGAATATACATTCTGTTCCACAGTGCATAGAACTTTCTCCAACTTAGACCATATGATAGGCCATAAAATAAGTCTCAATAAATTTAAGAAAATTGAAATTATACCAAGTACTGTCTCAGATCGAAGTGGAATAAAACTGGAAATAACTCCAAAAGGAACCTTCAAAACTATGCAAATACGTAGAAATTAAATAACCTGCTCCTGAATAATCACTGGGTCAACAATTAAATCAAGATGGAAATTTAAAAATTCTTCTAACTGAATGACAATAGTAACACAACCTATTAACACCTGTGAGATACATCAAAGGTGGTGCTAAGAGTAAAGTTCATAGCCCTAAATGCCTACATCAAAAAGTCTGAAAGAGCACAAATAGACAATCTATGGCCACACCTCAAGGAACTAGAGAAACAAGAACAAACCAAACCCAATCCCAGCAGAAGAAAGGAAATAACCAAGATCAGAGCAGAACTAAATGAAATTGAAACAACAACAACAACAACAACAAAACAATACAAAAGATAAATGAAACAAAGTCTGATTCTTTGAAAAGATAAATAAAATTGAGAGACCATTAGCAAGATTAACCAAGAAAAGAAGAGAGAAAATCCAAATAAGCTCAATGAGAAACAAAATGGGAAATATTACAACTGACACCACAGAAATACAAGATTATTCAAGGCTACTATGAACACCTTTACATGCATAAACTAGAAAACTAGAGAAGATGGACACATTCCTGGAAAGATAAAACCCTCCTAGCTTAAATCAGGAAGAATTAGATACCCTGAACAGACCAATAACAAGCAGTGAGATTGAAATGTTAATTAAAAAATTACCAACAACAAAAAAAGTACAGGACCAGATGGATTCACAGCTGAATTCTACCAGACATTCAATGAAGAATTGGTACCAATCCTATTGACACCACTCCACAAGATAGAGAAAGAGGGACTCATTCCTAAATAATTACATGAAGCCAGTATTACCCTAATACCGAAACCAGGAAAGGACATAACAAAAAAAGAAACCTACAGATGAATATCCCTGATGAACACTGATGCAAAAATCCTTAACAAAATACTAGCTAACCAAATGCAACAAGATATTGAAAAGATAATCCACCATGATCAAGTGCATTTCATACCAGGGATGAATAAAGTCAATAAATGTGATACACCACATAAACAGAATTAAAAACAAAAAAATCACGTGATCATCTCAACAGATGCATTTGACAAAATCCAGCATCCATTTTTGATGAAAAAACATTAGAGAAAATCTCGCATGCATTCTTGATGAAAACTCTCAGCAAAATCGGCATAAAAGGGCCATACCTCAATGTGATAAAAGCCATCTATGACAAACCCACAGCCAACATAATACTGAATGGGGAAAAGTTGAAATAATTCCCTCTAAGAATCAGCACAAGAGAAGGATACCCACTCTCACCTCTTCTATTTGACATAGTACTGGAAGTCCTAGCCAGAGCAATCAGACAAGAGAAAGAAATAAAGGGCATCCAAGTCAGTAAAGAGGAAGTCAAACTGTTGCTGCTTGCTTATGATATAATTGTATACCTAGAAAATCCTAAAGACTTCTCCAAAATGCTCCTAGAACTGATAAAATAATTCATCAAAATTTCCGGATACTAAATTAATGCACGCAAAGCAGTAGCTCTCCTATACAGCCACAGCAACCAAACTGAGAATTAAATAAAAAACTCGACTCCTTTTACAATAGCTGTCAAAAAAAAAAAAAAAACCCTTAGGGATATACCTTACTAAGGAGGTGAAAGAGATCCTCTACAAGAAAAACTACAAAGCACTGCTGAAAGAAATCATAGGTGACACAAACAAATGGAAACACATCCCATGCTCAGGGATGGATAGAATCAATATTGTGAAAATGACCATATTGCCAAAAGTAATCTACAAATTCAATGCAATTCTCATCAAAATACCATCATCATTCTTCACAGAACTAGAAAAAACATCCTAAAATTCATATGGAACCACCAAAGAGCCCACATAGCCAAAGCAAGACTAAGCAAAAAGTACTAATCTGGAGGTACAAACAGTTTTGGTGACTATGGCCTTATAGTATAGTTGGAAATCAGATAATGTAATTTGTACAAATTACAAATCACAATTACATGATTTCCAACTATACTATAAGGTCATACTCACCAAAACAGCATGGTACTGGTATAAAAATAGGCACATAGACCAATGGAACAGAATAGAGAACCCAGAAATAAACCTAAATATTTACAGTCAACTGCTCTTCAACAAGGTAAACAAAAACATAAAGTAGGGAAAGGACACCCTATTCAACAAATTCTGTTGGCATCATTGGCAAACCACATGAAGGAAAATGAATCTGGATTTTCCTCTCTCACCTTATACAAAAATCAGCTCAAGATGGATCAAGGACTTAAATATGCAGTGGGAAACTATAAAAATTCTGCAAGATAAAATTGAAAAAACTCTTCTGGACATTGGCTTAGGCAAAGATTTCATGACCAAGAACCCAAAAAACAGATGCAATAAAAGCAAAGATAAATAGCTGGGACTTAATTAAACTAAAAACCTTTTGCATGGCATAAGGAACAGTCAACAGAGTAAACAGAAAACCCACAGAGTGGGAGAAAATCTTCACCATCTATGCATCTGACAAAGGACTAATGTCTAGAATCTACAATGAACTCAAACAAATTAGCAAGGAAAAAAACAAACAATCCCATCAAAAGTGGGCTAAGGACATGAATAGACAATTCTCAAAAGAAGATATACAAATGGCCAACAAACATATGAAAAAATGCTCAACATCACTAATTATCAGGGAAATGCAAATCAAAACCACAATGCAATACAACCTTACTCCTGCAAGAATGGCCGTAATCGAAAAATAGATGTTAGCGTGGACGTGGTGAACAGGGAACACTTCTACACCGCTGGTGGGAATGTAAACTAGTACAACCACAAAGCAGTGTGGAGATTCATTAAGTAACTAAAAGTAGAACTAGTAATCCCACTGTTAGGTATCTACCCAGAGGAAAAGAAGTCATTATACAAAAAAGATATTTGCTGATACATGTTTATAGCAGCACAATTTGCAATTGCAAAAATGTGGAACCAGCCCTAATACCCATCAATCAACAAGTGGATAAAGAAACTGTAGTGTATATACACAATGAAATACTACTCAGCCCTAAAAAAGAATGAATTAATAGCATTCACAGCAGCTTGGATGGGATTGGAGACTATTATTCTAAGTGAAGTAACTCAGGAATGGAAAACCAAACATCGTATGTTCTCACTCATCAGTGGGAACTAAGCTATAAGGATGCAAAGGCATAAGAATGAAACAATGGGCCTTGGAGACTCAGGGGGAAAGGGTGAGAAAGAGGAGTGAGGGATAAAAGACTACAAATTTGGTTTCAGTGTATAATGCTTGGGAGATACATGCAGCAAAATCTCACAAATCACCACTAACTAAAGAACCCGCTCATGTAACCAAATCCCACTTGTTCCCCCAAAACCTGTGGAATAACAAAATTTTTAAAAGGTTGCTTTGAAAGACAAAACAATTTCCTATCGAAATAATATTGTTTAAATAGGAAATCCCTGAAATGTGGGATTTAGTATGTCAGTATTAACAAGCTGATAATCTTAAATGGTAACCTACATATCCTCCAAATTTATTACCCAATCCGAAATGATAGCCATTAAACAAGAAAATTATTTAAGATTAATAGACTAGATACTGTTTCTCAGGAGATATGTAGTATTTTCCTGTATGTTAACCTATCTCAAGTTCACAATTCTAATCAAGAAATAAAGATATTCCTCACCTCTGTGAGAAGCATCTATCTACCACGTGTTCACAAATTTAGTTTGTTCTCTATTAATGAATGAGAGTGTTCAGCTCAAAGCTCTAAATTTTGGGGGATTGTGTGTGTGTGAATTATATGTCATCATCATTTTTTCCTAGAAAAAATGATTTAGTAAGCAATATTATGTCTATGACATTTGTTAAAAATGCACCTTATATAGAAAATCAAAATTGATAATGCTTAGCAAAGTTTAAAGTTTAAAAAAAAAGAAAGTTTAGTGGGAAAGGTTGTGAAAACATTCCTAAGTACTAAAGTAATACACATAATTTTGCAATCATCTATCAATATATTTTTATCAATACCAAAAAAATTAATAGAAGCCAAAGAGCTTGCTCCCCAAGTCAATATATGGCCTATACTTATGTTTAAAATATGCAAATATTATTAGAAATCCATGTAAATGTAACCAATATTTCAGTTTCCCCCTAAATGCTTGTCATGTAAGTTAAAAGAATTTGGCACTGGAAAAAGAGCAAAAATATTCACTGTAATTAATACAATTACTTTATGAATTTTTCTCTTTCAGAGTATATAAAGTGTATTCAAATGGTACTGAAAGGACTTCAATAATTTTGCTGCATTCTTAATTTCAGAATACTTTTAGAAATTGCCAATCTAACAACTAACTACAAGGTATTTTCTAATCATTAATTTAATCTGTCCTACTTCAAATTCATGTAAAAATACATATCTCCCAAGGCTGGTACAAAGTTTCATGTCCTTATTTTAAAGTATTTTCATTATATTGTCTGTTAGGCTATTAAAGAAAAAAATAGGTGGTCTGTATCCTTTCTCACAATTAGCTCTAAGCTTTGATGGAGAGTAAAAGTATGACTCTTCCTAAAACTGATTTGCTTAATATACAGTTTCTAGTATATTGGAAATTAAGCATAGTTCAAAATTAAAATAGCACATCTTGTTTCAAGAGGTTGAAGAGGAATATCTTCTTTAAATCATATTTTTCAAGTTAAATCACAAGCATCTTACTTATAGAAGGCTTAACAACAATTTCATAATCTTCACTTCCTCTTGCATCATTATGCTTATGTCTTTTACCTCCATATCCTTCATACTAAAACTTTCTCATTCTTTAACACTTAGTACGCTATTATTTACATAATTGTTTTTCTTCTATCCCCCAGAAGAAATGAAATGTTCATATTTCATATTGTCAAAATGCTTTCAACATAATTCTACAAATCATCTTTTTAAATTTTTATTGTGTCTGTAGCAATGGAGGTTCAGTTTGAAACTAGGGAATACTGGCCAGGCACAGTGGCTCACGCCTGTAATCCCAGCACTTTTGGAGGCTAAGTGGTGGGTGGATCACCTGAGGTTAGGAGTTCGAGACCAGCCTGACCAACATGGTGAAACCTTATCTCTACTCAAAATACAAAAAATAGCCAGGTGTGGTGGCACATGCCTATAATCCAAGCTACTCTGGAGGCTGAGGCAGGAGAATTGTTTGACCCTGGGAAGTGGACATTGCAGTGAGCTGAGACTGTGCCATTGCACTCAGCCTGGGCAACAAGAGCAAAACTCTGGAAAGAAAGAAAGAAAGAGAGAGAGGGAGGGAGGGAGGGAGGGAGGGAGGGAAGGAGAGAGAGAGAGAGAGAGAGAAAGAAAGAAAACTAAGGAATGCCACATTATCCAAGGTCTTTGATGAAATGATTACCAAGAGAGAAAAGAAGAATATTAATACATAGAAATTAATTATACTTTTGTTAGCTTTAGGAAGATAAGACTAAGAAAAGAATTACAAGGATGAGAAAACTATGATTCTGTTACACAGCTGTGCATATTCACAAAAAGGAAGGTAATGCCAGTTTGATTTTCATTTCAGCTTCTCAGCTTCTCATTTTAAGGAAGTAAGCTAAAAATCTCAAATGAAAGTGTTTTGGAAAATTAGTGTTCTACATTCACTTGATTTGCACTGTTGTCCTTTTTATTTAAGAATTTCACTACCTACCCAAAACAGAAAAATAGAAATGTGAAAGGCAACATATGATTCATGATCATAAGAGGAAATCATGAGATGGGACTTCAGAACAGTGGAGTGATGATATCTGTAATTTTGCTGCTCCATAAGGGCAACAGAAACACTAGGAAAATTTTTCAAAGTCAGTGTTTATAGAACTTTGAAAACTAACCTAAGACTTGAAAAAATAAAGGAGTATTTATTCAATAAAAACTGCTGAACCTCCAAAATAATAGTAGAATTTGTCACACTACAACTAGTATTTTATCTTCCATTCCCACATCCAGCTTCATAGTGCCCTTGAAAACCAGTAGACTTGCAACCAAGGTAGTTGTAAAAAACACCTGTCTTCCAACTTGCACCGGGAGAAGACAGGGTTGGGATGTCCTCTACAGAACATTGTGACTTTTTGACATGTATTTCAGCTTCTATAAGAATCTTCATAAACAGAGCATTGCTTTTATTTGATCTGACTCTGAGCCCAATTCCCTTAGGACATTTGTTGAAAACAATTAATGGCAACTGCTTAACTTCACAGTTGCTTGAGATTGCAATATCAGTAGTGAAAAATACAGCCTTGTCAAAAATTTAAAAGAAAAATCTGGAGTACAGGATGTCCATAGTTGGCTTTAAAAAGCTCTAACATAATTCTTGAGATCCAGAAGGATTTGCACATGTACAGGCCTGTGTGAATGTCCAAGAAATTCATGAGGCGGCCCCAATCTCTAAACTCTGGCTGATTTTAAGGACCTGAGCAAATAGAAAATAAATGATAAGATAGATTTATAGACTGCTGGAGTGTTGAAGCTGTGTCCAAATACACAGTCCCACATCCCCCTATGAAGGATGGAAGACATGCTCGTTAAAGGTATTTAAGGAACTCTCTGGTAAGCATTAGCTGACCATTTCACTACCTGAGCAGAAACCCTCAGGATATATAGACCTTAGAAAATTAGAACAGGAAAGTTATTAAACAAACAGTGACACCACAAATTAATCCTTAAAACAGCAACACCAGCAAATCTTGAGGTGAAGCGTATATTTGTTTTATTTTTATGGTTGTTACAATATATTATCTAAAATATCCAATTTTTAACAGAAAATTACAAGACATAAAAATAAACAGAAAAATATGGCTTATATACAGGAAAAGGGTAGTCAATTGAAACTTTATTTTAGGAGCTTAGATGTTGGATTTATTACAGAAAGACTTTAAAATGGCTATTATAAATATGTTCCAAGACTAAAAGAAAAAATATCTAAAGAATTTAAAAACTGGATGACACCAATGTCTCACTGAAAAAGAATATTAAAGAATATTAATAAAGGGATAGAAATTATAAAAAAGAGCTAAATGGAAATTCTGAAGTTTAAAGGTATAAAAACTGAAATGAAAATTTCACTACATGGTCTCAAAAGTAGATTTGAACTGTCAGAGAAAATATCGGTTAGCTATTTTGCAATAGGTCAATTAAAATTATTCATTCTTAGGAACAGAAATTTTTTAAAAGAATAAAAAAATAACAGATTTTGATGTTCATTCTCTTCAGGGAATGGCAGGGCACCATTTAACATAACAACATACTCATAGTGCAATCCCAGAAGGAGAGAGAAGAGAGAGAAAATCACAAGGAACACTTGAAAAAATCATGACCAATACTTTCTAAATTTTGAGAAGTTAAAAAATTGTGGTGCACACACACACACATACCCACACACACAAACACTGTAATACTATTCAGCCATACAAAATAGTTAAATCTTGTCTTTTGCAGCAACATGGATGGAACTGTATTTTAAGTGAAACAACTTAGAATTAGAAAGTCAAATACCACATGTTCTCACTTTACAATGGGAGCCAAATAAAGTGGACACATGGATATAGAGTGCGGAATCATAGTATTAGAGACTGGGAAATGCAGGAGAGTGAGAGGGGGTGAGGGATGAGATATAACTTAATGGGTACAATATATACTATTCCACTGATGGTTATACTGAAAGCCTAGATTTCACCACCACAAAATGTATCCATGTAACAAAACTGCACTTGTACCTTCTAAATTTATACAAATAAAAACATTTAAAAATAAGCAAATAATTTGGATAAACATATCATCAGAGATGGTAAACAAATGGCCAATAATCACACGTAAATATGTTCAACATCTTTAGTCATTAAAGAAAGAAAAGCAACACCACAGAGCAATTCACCTGACACTCACTAAAATAGCCAAAATCAAAAAAAGATGGTAACTTTCACACATTGCCAGTGGAAATGTAATATAGTGCAATCTATTTCAAAAACTGTGTGGCAATCCTCAAAATGTTAAACATAGAGTTACCTTACAACCCAGCAATTCCACATACAGATATGTGCTCCCCCAAAATAAAGAAGATATATATCCACATAAATATTTGTTCAGAAATACTGTTAACAGCATTGTTGGTAGTAGCCAAAAATGGAAACAACACAAATTTGTATCAGCTAAATAAACAAAGATGAGTTGTATCACATATGAAATATTGGTTATCAAAATTAAAGTAATTATATGTCCCTCAAAATTGAAAATTGTATACGAAGTGAAATAATACAGTCACAAAAGAGTATATATTGTTTGATTATATTTATTTATTTGAAATGTGAAGACTTGGAAATCCCGTAGAGACATAAAGTAGATTGATATTTGCCTAGAATTGTGGTTGGGAATAATGAGTGTACTACTCATGGTTCCAGGGGTTTCACTTAGAGGTAATAAAAATGTTCTAAAATTAAATTGTGTTGATGGTTATGTAACTTTGTAAACACAATAAAGTCGGTGTATTGTAAACTTTGAAAGGTTAATTTTCTGTTATGTGAATTATATCTTAATAAAGCTATTTTTAAAAAGTATCAAGCTGGGGGCGGTGGTTCATGCTTGTAATCCCAACACTTTGGGAGGTCATGGCAGGAGGATTGCTTGAGGGCTGGAAAATATAGCGAGACCCCATCTCTACAAAAATTAAAAAAGATAATTATCCAGGTGTGGTGCTGCATGCCTGTATTGCAGCTACTTGGGAGGCTGAGGCGGAAGGATCACTTGAGCCCAGGAGTTGAATGCTGCAGTGAGCTATGATCACACTACTGCACTCCAGCCTGGGTGACAGAGTGAGACCCTGTCTTCCAAAAAAAAAAAAAAATGTCAAATGTACTTGGTAATTAAAATAGTTACATAATAATGGTTACACAAATAGTAATTATGGTTTTGAAGAAAAATAATTCTAGTTTATAAACTTTGATTTTTTTTTTTTTTTGAGACAGGATCTCTCTGTTACCCAGCCTTGAGTGCAGTGCCCTGATCACAGCTCAGCTCACTGCAGTCTCGATCTCCTGTGCTCAAATGATCCTTCCACCTCTGCCTCCTGAGTATCTGGGACCACAGGTGTGCGCCACCACATCCAGTTATTCTATTTTTTTATATTTTGTAGAGACGGGGTTTCACCATGTTGCCCAGGTTGGTCTTGAACTCCTGAGCTAAAGCAACCTGCCTGCCTCAGCCTCCCAAAATGCTGGAATTACAGGCATGAGCCACTGTGGCCTGCCTGAATTATCTTTTTTTACAAAACTTATTTTGGCATATACTCAAAATCTGGAAAAAATATATTATTTAGCAGACATATTTTAGAATTAGCTTATCCTCGAGCATTCATTGCTTTTTGCCAATATGTTGATGAGTACTCCCATTAGGGAATAAGAACCTTAGATCACATTAATGATTTATTTTCTAAAAAAATTAGTAAGAATTTTTTTGAAATATATATGCAATTTAAAACACTTATCAAATGTGCTTATATGCCATAATTTTTTTCTTAAGGGGCACCAATATTGATTATAGAGAAATGAAATTCTGACTGGTACTAAAATAGATTGATCATATGGTAAATTATAATTTTATAACTCTTATTGTTGATATATAATAATAATGTATAAATCCCACATCAATTTAGCACATGTTTATTATAGTAAATTTACATTTTTGAAGCTGTTTTTTATAAAAGCTTCTGGATAATATTTTACAAATGAAAATTAAATATTTAAAACATGTCAAAAAGCATTTTTGTGCCAATGATTTAATGTCATTATATTTTTGTCTGTCCATGAAATATATGATTTTAAACAAAATGTATGGCACTTTTTAACATCTAAGAAAACTTAATTTGGATTTTTATTTATAGAACATTTACTTTTTTTCAAAAACAAAGATGTGAGATAAGAAATATTTCTTATTCCAAATGCCTTTCTCATTTGACAATGTATCTATAGCAGAGATATCTAACTCATGTGAAGGTTTGTAAGTGTGTCCCTAAGATGGCATGTTCTCTGCCCTTTAGGTAAATGGTGGGACTGAGTGGGTGTTGAGTTTTTCATGGGGTTCCACCAAAAGCAACCCTCGGTTTTTATCCATTGAACTATTTAAATGTTATCATTTTTAATGAATGATATAGAAAATATTAGGATGGTGATACATTAAGATAGGCTATTAACATATAAATCATCATATCCGAAATATCAGGATATAATGATAACATATAAACACGCACAAACACACGCAATTTGCATTTTAAGACAAAACTCTTGGTCGTCTATGGTATACAATCTTTGTATTGAAACTGACATTCACATTTTTACTAAATATTTTATATTTTCTTGTGTGGTACATAAAAACTATATTCTATACATCTACTAGAAGTAAAAACATAAGGGTATATTTATAGAAAAATAAAGATCATATTTTTTAACAAAGGACTATATACAACATGCATTTGTACTATTATATATTTCAGAAATATATATTCATATCCAATTTATACACTGGGGTCACATTTCATAAATTATGATTATAATGCTTTTAAACATTAACAAAATATTTCAAAATATCAAATTATACTCAGTATTTGAAATAATGAAAAAACATTTTCTGAAGAATAGTTCATTTCAAAACTGTTAATCCAAATGAAATATAATCTATACTCATGTTCTTCACACATATATTTAAACTATAAAAAGAAATACCTGTTAGCCTTTGTTAGGGTTAATCTTGAATTGAACACATGTTGAACAATATGGTAGCAACAGGAAATGATCCTTTACAAAAAACAACATGATTTTCTTGAACAAGCTATATACAATTAGCAATAAGCAATGTGTGTATATATATATGTGTGTGTGTGTATACACTAACACATACACATATATGTATATATACTTATATATATACTTACATATATAAGTATATACATACACACATATACACATATATGTATAAGTATATATACATATATGTGTATGTGTTTGTGTATGTATATACACATATATACACACACATATATATATACACACATTGCTTATTGCTAATTGTACATAGCTTGTTCAAGAAAATCATGTTGCTTTTACATGATTTTCTATATATATATGTATATATACACGTTGTTCATATATATATATATTTTACCATTTTCCCTTAAATTCCCTTTTTTCTTACTCTTTTCCAGGCCCTACCTCCTTCCAAAAATACATTTCTTAAGTACTGTACTATGAAGCAAATACTACATGAAGACTAAACAACGGTTATATTAATATGATTCTGAAATCAGGGGAAGTAACGAACCAAGAATGAAATAAACCTACCAGAAATAAAAAATAGTGCAAAAAATCTTTTAAGAAATTTGGTTAAATAATATTATTTTAAATAAAACAGGCACAGTTGTAAAGCTTCAGCAATGTTTTAAAAAAGTGTTGACATTTCTTTATTGTCTCTTTATTATTTCTTCCACTGTTCGCCCCTCAACCTCCTTAAATGTAGCAATTCTATCTAGGCTTTAATTTGCTGTATACAGATAAATATATATATGATTAACAACAATATTATTGGGCTAGAATAACCCCTGTTTTCTTTTTAAATCTAAAAATCCACTGACTGACATGAACAATAGCAACAGAGAAAAATCAATTGGCCTATGAACCTTTGCAACCAGGATCTGCATTGTGAATGCTGTGTAGTGTGTGTCATTTCAAATGAAGTCTGTCTGATTAGATGATTCATGACCCCCATTTG
This sequence comes from Pongo pygmaeus, assembly GCF_028885625.2. Classification (NCBI taxonomy): domain Eukaryota; kingdom Metazoa; phylum Chordata; class Mammalia; order Primates; family Hominidae; genus Pongo; species Pongo pygmaeus. The sequence goes on from NC_072384.2 coordinate 93,504,179, forward strand.
CAAATCAGACTGCAGTGGCTGGAATATGTGAAAGGTTATTCTTGGTCTCTAATTTGTAGCTGTGTAAAGTGAAAGCCATTGTTTTATTTTTCTTCCAAGCAAAAGAGTTTATTAGAGAAAGTACAATTATTACAATGCCTATAATTAGGGGTATAAGTAATACACATATTAGAATGATTCACAATGCATTAGCTTTGTTTAATTCTGATTTTGTGGGAAGAAATTTTAAGTAGAACCCAACAAGTTGGAAAACTGACAGGTATGGGGGAGTTAGGAGCTGATTAGCTTTTAGATCATTGTGTCAGGAATATGATTCATATGGGAAAAATGGAAATTTGCTTTAGTTACATAGAGGAAGGCCAATGCAAAAATTTAGGTGAAATACATCATTTTATAAGATGTTGATCATTGATATACCACTCCAAAAAAAGTTTCATAAGTTTTGACATTGTTCATTTAAAAATACATATTTATTATATTTTATGTAACTGATATAATGTATAGCTCATGATAATATGACAAATTTTGTCTACATGTATCAAAAGATTAAATATAAATAATAAAATTTAGTCTTAGTATAATTAAATTGAATGTTATTTATGTGTATATATACACATAAACTCATATACTGCTATACCCATTTTGGTCTATGAATTATATATACATATATAATACATTATATATAATATATGCATTACATATTATATGTAATATATAGTATATATATACTGTGCTAAGCATGTGTTGAATGGTTTATATATATATATGTAATGGTTTATATATATATATATGTATATATACAGAGAGAGCTATTTATTTTTTCCAAGTTCCAAACAGGGATGCAAGGCTGGTTCAATATACGCAAATCAATAAATGTAATCCAGCATATAAACAGAACCAAAGACAAAAACCACATGATTATCTCAATGGATGCAGAAAAGGCCTTTGACAAAATTCAACAACGCTTCATGCTAAAACCTCTCAATAAATTAGGTATTGATGGGACGTATCTCAAAATAATAAGAGCTATCTATGACAAACCCACAGCCAATATCATACTGAATGGGCAAAAACTGGAAGCATTCCCTTTGAAAACTGGCACAAGACAGGGATGCCCTATCTCACCACTCCTATTCAAAATAGTGTTGGAAGTTCTGGCCAGAGCAATTGGGCAGGAGAAGGAAATAAAGGGTATTCAATTAGGAAAAGAGGAAGTCAAATTGTCCCTGTTTGCAGACGACATGATTGTATATCTAGAAAACCCCATTGTCTCAGCCCAAAATCTCCTTAAGCTGATAAGCAACTTCAGCAAAGTCTCAGGATACATAATCAATGTACAAAAATCACAAGCATTCTTATACACCAACAGCAGACAAACAGAGAGCCAAATCATGAGTGAACTCCCATTCACAATTGCTTCAAAGAGAATAAAATACCTAGGAATCCAACTTACAAGGGACATGAAGGACCTCTTCAAGGAGAGCTACAAACCACTGCTCAAGGAAATAAAAGAGGATACAAACAAATGGAAGAACATTCCATGCTCATGGGTAGGAAGAATCAATATCGTCAAAATGGCCATACTGCCCAAGGTAATTTATAGATTCAATGCCATCCCCATCAAGCTACCAATGACTTTCTTCACAGAATTGGAAAAAACTACTTTAAAGTTCATATGGAACCAAAAAACAGCCCGCATCGCCAAGTCAATCCTAAACCAAAAGAACAAAGCTGGAGGCATCACACTACCTGACTTCAAACTATACTACAAGGCTACAGTAACCAAAACAGCATGGTACTGGTACCAAAACAGAGATATAGATCAATGGAACAGAACAGAGCCCTCAGAAACAACGCCGCATATCTACAACTATGTGATCTTTGACAAACCTGAGAAAAACAAGCAATGGGGAAAGGATTCCCTATTTAATAAATAGTGCTGGGAAAACTGGCTAGCCATATGTAGAAAGCTGAAACTGGATCCCTTCCTTACACCTTATACAAAAATCAATTCAAGATGGATTAAAGACTTAAACGTTAGACCTAAAACCATAAAAACCCTAGAAGAAAACCTAGGCATTACCATTCAGGACATAGGCATGGGCAAGGACTTCATGTCTAAAACACCAAAAGCAATGGCAACAAAAGCCAAAATTGACAAATGGGATCTAATTAAACTAAAGAGCTTCTGCACAGCAAAAGAAACTACTATCAGAGTGAACAGGCAACCTACAAAATGGGAGAAAATTTTCGGAACCTGCTCATCTGACAAAGGGCTAATATCCAGAATCTACTATGAACTCAAACAAATTTACAAGAAAAAAACAAACAACTGCATCAAAAAGTGGGCAAAGGACATGAACAGACACTTCTCAAAAGAAGACATTTATGCAGCCAAAAAACACATGAAAAATGCTCACCATCACTGGCCATCAGAGAAATGCAAATCAAAACCACAATGAGATACCATCTCACACCAGTTAGAATGGCAATCATTAAAAAGTCAGGAAACAACAGGTGCTGGAGAGGATGTGGAGAAATAGGAACACTTTGACACTGTTGGTGGGACTGTAAACTAGTTCAACCATTGTGGAAGTCAGTGTGGTGATTCCTCAGGGATCTAGAACTAGAAATTCCATTTGACCCAGCCATCCCATTACTGTGTATATACCCAAAGGACTATAAATCATGCTGCTATAAAGACACATGCACACATATGTTTATTGTGGCATTATTCACAATAGCAAAGACTTGGAACCAACCCAAATGTCCAACAATGATAGACTGGATTAAGAAAATGTGGCACATATACACCATGGAATACTATGCAGCCATAAAAAATGATGAGTTCATGTCCTTTGTAGGGACATGGATGAAACTGGAAATCATCATTCTCAGTAAACTATTGCAAGAACAAAAAACCAAACACCGCATATTCTCACTCATAGGTGGGAATTGAACAATGAGAACACATGGACACAGGAAGGGGATCATCACACTCTGGGGACTGTTGTGGGGTGGGGGAGGGGGGAGGGATAGCACTGGGGATATACCTAATGCTAGATGACGAGTTAGTGGGTGCAGTGCACCAGCATGGCACATGTTTACATATGTAACTAACCTGCACATTGTGCACATGTACCCTAAAACCTAAAGTATAATAATAATAAATAAATAAATAAATAAATAAAAGAAAAAAAAAAGATTTGTTGGAAGACCAGATTGCGTTTGAGTAAGAAAGATAGAATTGAATACTAAGACCTAAAGAACTTCAAATAAAAACCATTAAATATTCTGTCTTAGTTTAGTTTGGAGGGCCAATAAGACATTGTGGATTAAGGAAAGTTTAATTTTGGAGTTAAATCTCCTCGAATATGAATTCGAATACCACACGTTGTATAACAATAGTAAAATTAACCTTTCTGAGTCTAAATTTATTCATCGATTAAGTGAATACTAGAATTACACTGTGATAAAGTTATTCTGAGGAATAAACAATAGAAAGTTTGTAAATGCATACCAAAGTTCAAGGTACTAAATAAATACTAAGCACTAATAAATATTTAAGCACTGCATAAATCTTTACTGCCATTATTATAAACTTTTATGTTTTTAATTTTCTAATTAGAGTTAAATCAAGCAAGTATGCAGTGATAAAGTGACCAAATACTTATCGGGCTAAAGTTATGAACTGTGCTAAGCATGTTTTGAATGGTTTAGAATTTTTTTCATATAAGTAAAGCATATTTCTAATAACATTTTAAGTGCAAGAGACAGATTAATTTATTTAACAAGATTTTTAGCATATTTTATATACTAGGCATAGTGTGAAATACTGAGGATAAAATAGTCATAAAAATAGTTCTTACCTTAATGGAGCTTATAATCTGGAATATCAGATATTAATCAAATAATTACAGAGTAAATGCAAATTTTTACATGATGGAAATGTACGTGATATTTTCTTAATGATTAAGAATTTGACCAAGTCAGAGAGGTCAGCTAGGTTTACAGGAAGATAATAATTACGTTGCCTTTTTTTTTACTTCTGGTTACAATAATTAATACTTAACATACGAAAAACTTTAAAATAAAGAATGTACAGAAAATTTCCCCTTAATAGGTGAGGCTATTTCAGTTTACTTTGAAAAGCAAAATAAACTGTAATTTGTAAATAAAAATTAATATATACAGATAAACAGTGTTGTAGGAAATATACTTGGATATGACTTTTAAATGACAAAAACTCAATTTTTCCTTCCGTATGTGACAGGTTTTTCTGTGACGAATTTTCAATAAGTTCATTTATCATACAATTTAATCATTTTTAAATTGAAGTATTGCTTGGGCGCTCCATGAAATAAACCTGAATGTTTATATTTTATCCAGATTTTTAAAGAAATGGTTGATATGAACATGATTTCATTTAAGGGAAGTGAGGTGATTATAAAAGTAACTTACATGAGAAATGTTACCTATGTAATTATTTGCCTTCCCAATATATAAATTTGTAGCTATATACTGGACTATAATGAAATAAATCATAAAACCAAATGGCATGCTGAGTTGCATACTACAGTGTATTGGTAGGCAGGGATGTGTTGTGTTTAAGTATTTCTGTCCAGTGAAGATAAGCAAGCACTTTCTCTATCTCTGAAAGCCAACTATTCTCTTTCTCTGCAGAGAGAGAGGGCATGGATTTTGAATTCAAGACTTAAAGGAATATGATGCATTATTTTCTTTCTAAATTTCCTTCATAAGTAAACTTTAAAAATTAATAATGCTTCCTAATCTTTTTTAATAACTTCACTGGATTTGTATTAAGGAAATTAACCCCGATAAATGCTTACATTCCTCATGAGTATGTGCAGCAAATATATATTTTAAAAGGACACATGTAAAGATGGGATAAAAACATAGTTATTATTATTCTCACTCCTTAAAGTCAAGGCTACCTAAAATGGGCAGTTTATGTGATTCGCCAGCATACAGCCTGAAAGAGAAAGTGTATTTTGTTACTTGGGATTGAGAGTCATTGGTCAAAATGATAAACGTTGAAATGTGATAATAAACGTTCTTTTCCTCCTGCCCAATCCTTGTGACCAACTGTGGCAACATCTGTATTCACTCTCAGTCAGTATGTAGCCAGTGAAAACATACGAATAAAACTGAACTAAATGAAAAAAATGGACTCCCTTATTTTTCTCCTTTATTAAAACTTCTTCTGGGGTGTTGGTGGAAGTAAAGGATAACATTTTTTTTTTCTCGGTAATTTGGAAGCACCTAAGAGTATTGTTTCAGCAAGATTTACAATTTAAATCCTCCTCAAACTTTATTAAAATGATGGACTCTAGTTCTGGGAGTTGAGGTGTAGACAGGTATGAAACAATAGAAATTGAATTCTTTAAAAAATATGCCTTCCCTATTTGTTTTCTGCTTTGGTTTGGATTTAAAGGAGCTAGTACCTGATGCCTCTATTTCACAGCAGAGTTTGGGATTAGGCAGATGAAAATGTATCACCATTTTATTGATAAACACCAGATTGGAGAATATGGTTTCAGGCTGTTAATGAAGTAGACTTGGGACAAGGCTACCAGGGAAGAAATTTTAGTTTCAGGGCAAATACAATGGGATATGTGCCTCAAAATTGTCCAAAGTGAGAAAAACAGAGACTAAATCCCTATTCTTAAATTAGATTCCATCAAGCTATAAATATGAATCAATGGTTATAATTCACCAATTGTGTTATTCAGTACTTTTATTCTGTGGAGGTGTGTGAGAAATGGGCAATAGAAAAAGAATGCTGACATCAAACGCATCCTTAAGGACACCAACCTAATGATACCTCTCTCCTTTTGTTACAGACCCTAACTAGTACTTCCACATCCACTCTTACTTTCTTTATGTGTAAATTTTTTTTTAATAAAAATTTAATCTAGGGATAATTTTAGATATACAGAAAAGTTGCAAAGAAAGTGCAGAGAGTTCCTGAAGACACTTTAGTCACATTTACCTATTATTAACAGTTTATAGAATGGTGTATTTGTCAAAGCAAGGAGATTAACACTGGCATCATACTATTAACTAAACAAATGTTAGTCAATTTTCACTGTTTTTCACTAACATCCTTGTGTTGTTCCAGCATCAAATACTTTTATATATTTGCTTAAAAAACAATTTTAAAATGTAGATTTGTTATTATTTAGGTATGATAAGGCCAACGTATCAGGAGACAATTGCCACTGAGAAGATAGTTCCTTACTCACACTTCCCAAGAGGAGTGTCCATTCCACAGCATGCAAGATCACAAGGAGAGGCACCAGGGTCAGTCAGGAAGCAGATGGAGCCAGGGAAAGCATTGCAAGATCCCTCATTGTTTAGAGGAAGAAATAAACAAGGCAGGATAAGCAGACTAAGCAGGTTTAGGTTAATTTGAATAATATCAGCAGGCTCTGGGGTGTGGAGTATCCCTCTAATTGTTTGGTACCTGGTCCTGGGGAATTAGGAAAATAAAATAGTGACCCAAATGTGAAAGCCCTGTAAGAGCCTGATAAGAGATGTTTGGGCTATGAGCTTCAGATTTGTTGGTTTGCATATGGAAGGTGAACTCCTGAGTGAGTAAGCTAACCACAGAAGGGCAGTCCCTCTGACGTCAACAAGGCCCCAAGATGTCAGAATAAAAAGCATCGGGATAAAAAGGCATTCTTAATACAAATACAGACACCACATTCTATTTAGCCCTCTTGTCTTTTTCACATTACAGCTAGAGTGCTATGAAACATAGTTTAAAAGGCATTCTTTGATCTATGTATACTCTGTCCCCTGCCTTCCTCGTGAAACTTACCTTGCACATTTCCCCATATGCTTTTATTTGGACTTCAGCCATGCTGGCTGTCTTTTCTTCCCTTGAAAATACTTGTTTTCTTTCTAATTTTGGATATTTATAAATAAGGTGATGTCTACTCCTGTGCACATGTACACAACACAATCTCGCTCTTTCATACACAAACACACACACAGACACACACCAAAGAACACACACATTGGGCTAACTTCTACACTCCTTCAGCTACTAGCTTAAATGTCGATTCTATGAAGAGACCTCCCCTGGTCACTTGAGAAAGCCTTACCCTCCATTCATGTTGCCTTCGCACTCTGCACATCTCCTATTGCCCTTACTGCAACTCTAATTGAAAAGACAAAGATGAATTTCAAGTTACCCCCATTCAATTTGCAAAAATTAAGAAGCCTGACAACAGCAAGTATCGGAGAGAATGTGGGTCAACCATTCCACCGTACATTGTTGGTGGGAGTGTAATTTGACAGAACCGTTCTGAAAAAAAAAAGTATTGTGTTGTAAAGTTGAATTTTCACATACTCTACAACCCAGAAATTTCACTTCAAAATATGTGTGTACGTGTGTGTGTGTGTGTGTGTATGTACAAAAAGACATGCACCAGGAGACATGTACAACAATATTTTCAGTAGTACTATTTGTAGTAGCAAAATAATGGCAACAACTCCAATGCTCATTGACAGGAAACTTGACAAATAAATTGTAATATATTTGCACAAAAGAATATTTTGTATATACCAGCAAAACTGAATGAACTGTAGCCTGTATAACAACTTGAACAAATCTTGGTAACATTTTGTTGAAAGAAAAAAAGCAAGCCTCAGAAGATTGTGTACAGCATGATACCCTTTGTCATAAATTTTAATAAAAACTAAAACTAAAAATATAAAAAAAAGAAAAAACAATATGTGTAATTAGTAGTCTACAGCATGTTTCTTCTAAGATATTGCAAACTATGTCAAGGGCTACCTGTCTGGTTCTGCACTTTGTTCTCAGTATGCTGCATGGCTGTGTACATAGAACAGACACATAACAATTTGTTCTTAAAGTGAATAAAGTTATATTAACATTAAAATTATTATCCTTACTAGGTTTCTTCTTAAATACAAATTTTCTTATATAATTTGTTGATGGTTGTGTTAAATATTCTTAGCAATCTGCCATCTGTCCTAAATTTATCTATATCTCGTGTGTGTGTGTGTGTGTGTGTGTGTGTGTGTGTGTGTGTATCTCAATGTATTTATTTAATTATTGTGGAACCAGGGGAAACTGAGTTGCAGATATCATGACATGCTCTCTCCCAATATACTGCTTACCATGTTTTTAACCAGATTCCAAATAACATTTATGCACTTGTTTGTTAAATTTCTGGATTCAATTTTCATCGAGAAGAAGCCCCTGTCTTAGCTTGGGCTCCCCCAGAAATAGAACAGAAGATGATTCAAGCATAAGTAATTACTAGGAAAGTGAAGAAAACATAGGTAGGGAGTGAGGAAGTGAGAGAGGGAAGAAAAAGACAGCCAATAAAGGGTAGATTGGCTTTGGGAGGCCGAGGTGGGTGGATCACCTGAGGTCAGGAGTTCAAGACCAGCCTGGCCAACATGGTGAAACCCAGTCTCTACTAAAAATACAAAAATTAGCTGGGCATAGTGGCGGGCTCCTGTAATCCCAGCTACTCGAAAGGCTGAGATAGGAAAATTCCTCGAACCTGGGATGCAGAGGTTGCAGTGAGCCAAGATTGCGCCACTGCACTCCAGCCTGGCAGCAAAGAGGGAGACTCCGTCTCAAAAACAAAGAAACAAACAAAAAACAACAACAAAAGGGGTACATTGGCATAACCCAGCCAGCTACTCTTTACTAAAAATTTACTCTTTAAATTTTTAAAGAGTAGTTTAAAGGCACTGTGCGTGTCTGAACCTAATCTTTCCAGGGAAACTCTGGAAGCCACAGAAGAGAAAGCAAACACCTCTGAGTATCCTCTGCCTATTACCCAGATGGTAAGTAGGAGAGAATATTTTAATCTATCTCTAGTCAATTGTAGTTTGAGGACTTCTTCCCCAAACATTATTTCCCTGATACATCTTGTCACTCTCATGAAAAACAGCAAGTTGTGCCTTGGTGGCAAGAAAAAACTCTCAGGGAGCCAAATTGATGCTCACAATTGGCATACTGTACAGACTGACACACACAAAAGGTGTAAAGGCAAGAGGGTAGAGAAGTACACGGACGACGGCTATTTCCCCCCACACCTTTTTACTTTCTAATGGTACTGTCTTTTGGAGGGGACTAGGCTAATTGTACTGAAACAAAATGTCACGTAGTATGAATTTGTCTAACTGTTGTCATATAACTTGTTCCTGTATTTCCTGTATTTCTAGTAAATTAGAAATTACTGCTAAAGGCTTGAAAATTCAGATTGAAATTTTTGCAAGGATCTTCCGTAGAGGATGGTGTAGTTCTTCATGTTGTATCATATTATATTGTACAGAAGATCAAATTATTTCCCATTTTATGATGTACTTTTTACTCACCCAGTTGTGGTTGTAACCACTGGATTTTTCCATTGCAAATGTAAAATTTTTCCTTCTTCATAATTAGCAAGTAAACTTTGATTTAATACTCTGAGACTATGCAATTAACCAGTTCTCATTAGCTCTTCAAATTCTAGTGTTCAGCATCCAATGACAATCTTGCTTGAATCAATTATTTCAGAGTTATGAGGGTGATTTATAACTATTGTTTCTTTTACAATTATTACCTGGCATTCTCTTGGTTTTGAAAGAAAAAGGAGAAGGAAAGGAAAACAAAAAAAGGACTTTTTTATCAAGTGAGAATGAATTGTAATTTCTTCTAACAAGGCAAGCCAAATGTTTATATGCATATCTATTTCCCTTTAGTTAAAAAATTTCACTGTAAGAATTTGGTATAATAATGATTTTCAGTAGTGGTGAGTTGATTCTCTCTTGCACACACACAAAACATTCATAGATTTTGTTTATTCAATATTTTGCATTCAATTATCATCAGTGTAACACTATTGCATATATTATCATAGTGTGTCAAATTTATCAGAAAATATATCCTTCTTTATAATGCCTACCTTTTGTCTCATAGTGGCTTATGAAATGTAAATAATGTATTTGTCAACATATATCTTTAATGTATTTGTAGTATTTGGAATAGCAAGTCCTTGGTTTATATGTTGTAACTTCTAAATTCATTTTCCCACAATAAGCTTTTTTAAAAGGGCATATTTTCTTTGTTACCTTAAGAAATAATGAGTCCATTCATTTTGTTCGTAGACCCATAAATAAAGATTAAATTTACTGATGATCTCTTACTTTTAAAGACTTATAACCTATGTGCAATTAAAAATTATTTTTAGCTCAAAGATTCATTCTAATCTTTAGGAACACAAGAACCATTCTTAATTTGATAACACTAAATTAGCATTAGTTTTGTATGTTGTAGCTTTGCAATTGAAGTGTATCAACATATAATTAAGTTTCTAATGTATGCTTTCTAAGTGATTGATTTTTAAAGAGTAATTTATGTACATATGGTCTTTTCTAGAAAACACAAAAGGTTTTTCCTTGAGGGTTGTAGAAGCAGAAAATATGGCAGTGTACAATTTTCACAAATGAACTTTTAATAAGAGTACCCTGCCAAATAACACCAATTTATATGCAATTGTAAAAGACAAATACTTAATGTGATTTTTAAGGCACTGACTTGCATTAAATCCGTCACCTCCGTGAGTCATAGGTGTTGATTTTTTAAAACATTATTGATTTGTTAAAGCAAAAGGTATCTTGGGTTCATAATTTTTCTCATTATGAAACACTAAGTAGCTGGATGCTTTTAAAGTAGTGATTCAGATAAGAGAATCTAATTTTAAAAGACTAGCTAGTTTTAAACTTCTCTTCTAGTGCATCTCTTAACAATTTCTAGGGCCATTTGGAATATAATTGAAAATAGGTTTTTTATTTAGTCAGCCTTTATTAAGTTCTTGTTATTTGATGATGGTTGGCAAAGATGCATTGTTCTGGACACTAAATGTGAACATATTAGTGCCACATAAAGTACATTTTTGTAGCCATAAATAAAGAACATTTAGTAAAATATGCTTCCTCATAAATGCTGCATTACCATCACATTGTGGCGTACTTTATTTCTTTCTCATTCACCATTGATTCTTACTGTTACTCTCTATGCCTTACCACTATTCCATCAATTACTTAATATTATTAAAAGCACTATAATCATCATAGCAAAAGCATGAAGACTTGTAACATTCGTGAATACAGGAGATCTGTGTCTATCACTGGTAATGTATGATCTCATTGTGATCCTTTATATTAAGATGCTGCAACAGATGGTTTGTTATGAGCTGAATTGTATTCTCCTTCTTCCCAGAATTCATATGTTGAATTTAACCGGAAGAACCTCAGAATGTGATCTTATTTTGAAATAGGGTCATTGCAGGTCTAATTAGTTAAGAAGAGGTCATACTGGAGTAGAGTGAAAACTTCATCCCATGTAACTAGTATCCTTATAAAAGGGGGTAATTTGGACACAGCCACATATCAGGGAAAATTCCATGTTAACATGGAAACAGCCATCTAAAAGCCAAGGAGAGAAACTTGGAACAGATCCTTCCCTCACAGCCCTCAGAAAAAACTGCCAAATTAAAGGGGAAAAAAATCAAGCTTTTAAATAATTAACATTAGTTTTTTTCAGAAGTCTTATTGAAGACTCTAGACCAAGGCCTACAGCCTGGGAGCAATCCTTCAGAGAGGTCTGATCTGACTGCTCCAATGCAGTGTTTCAGTTCACTTTATATACAGGTGGTGAAGATTTAGTATGTGCACAATTACATCTAAGCTTGGGTGCAGGAATACATCTGGTCATAGTTTACAGAAGCATAATCACTAACTCAGTCACATGTTATCTTATGTGTAGGAAAATACAAGGACTGGGGTTATTTATCTTTTAAGGAATATAGTGACTCAGGCAAGAGACATGGAGGGACTTGTTTTCTATCCTGTTTTGTCTTCAAAGCATCTTTCCAGAGAGCTGCATGTCATCACAGAGTCAAAGGTTTTGGGAAATTATGCTGGCAAGCAGAAATAACCAAACATGGCTTCTTACATTTGCTCATTTGTCTCAGGACCAAATCCTACCATTACCTTGATTTTGAACTTCTAGCTTCCAGAATTTTCAGATGACAAATTTCAGTTTATTAAGCCATCCAGATTGTGGCACCTTTTAATGGCATCCCTAGGAAACTAATACACAGTATGGCTGTATTCTTACAAGCGTGGCTTAAAACAGAATCCATATACTATAATAAATTTTAAAGAAGTATACAGGTAACTAATATATTATTATCTATTATATATCAGGGTTGAACATAATTAACTTGTTTGTAACACGATGACTCCAGTCTGGATTGGCGCTTGCTGGCATAACTTGTCTATTTTCATTTTATTATAGACTATATATTCACATCATTGAGTATGATTGTACATTAAAGTGCCTGAAGCTAAATTGGCTGACATTTTCCCAGGCTGAGAGAAAGTGTAAGAATTACGTCCAGAAAGCTCTCTCTGTGATGCTCAGGAGCATTACATGCAGATGAGATAGAGGACTGCCAACTCAATGGATCATCCCAGAAAAGCTTTCTTTTCCTTGTGTCCATGACTGTCCAAACAGCTTGAAAGATAGTGGATATTTATCTTCTTTAAGTAATTGGCCAGTGTAATTAAATAGATTTAATGACAGTTCCATTGTATTAGATAGAATGTTAAATCGATATTACACTGTCACTTCACTTTATTCTGAAACTGACAAAATAGTTAGTTTTACAAAACTTTTTGTGGTTTTGTTTCTTTTTGAACTACATAACTATATTAGAAGTGTATAACACACATTTTTATCCCAAATACTGAAACTTCACCTTATAAATACACTAGTAAAAGATGTTGGCTATATGCCAGTATCATATTTTGAAGTAAAATTGTAGATAACAATCTCACTACCCAAATTAAAAGTCTATATTTCAAACTGTGAGTTTTTATATTTCTATCAACAGAAGACGTGTAAAATAAAACAGTTATATTGCCAACATTTTAGGCTCTAATGTTTAGAGCTATTGTTGAAGAAGCACATAAATTATATTTGCTAATTTTTTAACTTTAATTTTAGTTTCAGGGGTACATGTGCAGGTTTGTTAAATAGGTAAACTTATGTCAGGAGGTTTGTTGGACAGATTATTTCATCGCTAAGTCTAGAACCCAATAGTTATTTTTTCTGCTCCTATCCTTCCTCCCACCCTCCACCCTCAAGTAGAACAGTGTCTGTTTTTCCCTTCCTTGTATTCATCAGTTCTCAACATTTAGCTCCCACTTACAAGTGAGAACACGCAGTATTTGGTTTTCTGCTCCTGCTTTAGTTTATTAAGGATGATGGCTCCAGCTCCATCCATGTTTCTGCTAAGGACATGATCTTATTCTTTCTTATGGCTGCATAGTATTCCATGGTATATATGTACCACATTTTCCTTATTCAATCTACCATTGATGGGCATTTAGGTTGATTTCAATGTCTTTGCTATTGTGAATAGTGCTGCAACAAACATTTGTGTGCATGGGTTTTTATGGCAGAATGATTTATATTCCTCTGGATTTGTATCCAGTAATGGGATTAATAGGTTGAATGCTAATTCTGTTTTTAGTTCTTTGACAAATTGCCACACTGCTTTCTACAATAGTTGACCTAATTTACAATCCCATCAACAGTGTATAAGTATTCCCTTTTTTTCTTCAACCTCGTCAGCACCTGTTATTTTTTGACTTTTTAGTAATAGCCATTCTGACTGATGCGAGATGGTATCTCATCATGGTTTTGCTTTGCATTTATCTAATGATCAATGATGTTGAGCTTTTAAAAATATGCTTGTTGGCTCTATATTTGTCTTCCTTTGAAAAGTATCAGTTCACATTCTTTGCCCATTTTTTAATAGGGTTTTTTCCTTGTAAATTTGATTAAGTTTCTTATAGATGCTGGAAATTAGACCTTTGTTAGGCGCATAGTTTGCAAATATTTTATCTCATTCTGTAGGTTGTCTATTTACTCCATTGATAGTTTCTCTTTCTGTGCAGAAGCTCTTTAGTTTAATTAGATTCCAATTGTTAATTTTTTTGATTGCAATTTCTTTGGCATCTTATGAAATCTTTGCCAGTTCCTACATCCAGATCAGTGTTGACTAGGTTGTCTTCCATGGTTTTTATGGTTTTATATTATGTCTTAACCATCTTGAGTTGATTTTTATATATGGTGTAAGGAAGGGGTCCAGTTTCAGTCTCTTGCATATGGCTAGCCAGTTATTACAGCACCATTTATTGAATAGGTAATCCTTTCCCCATTGCTCGTTTTTGTCAAGTTCGTTGAAGATCAGATGGTTTTGGGTGTGCAGCCTTATTTTTGGGCTCTCTGTTCAGTTTCATTGGTCTATGTGTCTTTTTGTGTACCAGTACCATGCTGTTTTAGTTACTATAGCCCTCTACAATAGTTTGAAGTCAGGTAATGTAATGCCTCCAGCTTTGTTCTTTCTGCATACGAATGCCTTGGCTATTTGGGTACTTTTTCATTTCTGTATGAATTTTAAAAAAGTTTTTTTTTTTAGGTCTGTGAGGAATGTCATTGGTACTTTTTCTTTTACCACTTAAATTTTATCTATTATTTTTATTTTATTATTATTATTATTATTATTATTATACTTTAGGTTTTATGGTACATGTGTGCAATGTGCAGGTAAGTTACATATGTATACATGTGGCATGCTGGTGCGCTGCACCCACTAACTCCTCATCTAGCATTAGGTATATCTCCCAATGCTATCCCTCCCCCCTCCCCCTACCCCACAACAGTCCCCGAAGTGTCATGTTCCCCTTCCTGTGTCCATGTGTTCTCATTGTTCAATTCCCACCTATGAGTGAGAATATGCGGTGTTTGGTTTTTTGTTCTTGCAATAGTTTACTGAGAATGATGATTTCCAATTTCATCCATGTCCCTACAAAGGACATGAACTCATCATTTTTTATGGCTGCATAGTATTCCATGGTGTATATGTGCCACATTTTCTTAATCCAGTCTATCATTGTTGGACATTTGGGTTGGTTCCAAGTCTTTGCTATTGTGAATAATGCCCCAATAAACATACGTGTGCATGTGTCTTTATAGCAGCATGATTTATAGTCCTTTGGGTATATACCCAGTAATGGGATGGCTGGGTCAAATGGAATTTCTAGTTCTAGATCCCTGAGGAATCGCCACACTGACTTCCACAAGGGTTGAACTAGTTTACAGTCCCACCAACAGTGTCAAAGTGTTCCTATTTCTCCACATCCACTCCAGCACCTGTTGTTTCCTGACTTTTTAATGATTGCCATTCTAACTGGTGTGAGATGGTATCTCATTGTGGTTTTGATTTGCATTTCTCTGATGGCCAGT
The DNA here is from genome assembly GCF_028885625.2 of Pongo pygmaeus. Lineage (NCBI taxonomy): Eukaryota > Metazoa > Chordata > Mammalia > Primates > Hominidae > Pongo > Pongo pygmaeus. Next base: position 93,519,549 of record NC_072384.2, read on the forward strand.
GATGGAGAGCATTTTTTCATGTGTTTTTTGGCTGCATAAATGTCTTCTTTTGAGAAGTGTCTGTTCATGTCCTTCGCCCACTTTTTGATGGGGTTGTTTTTTTCTTGTAAATTTGTTTGAGTTCATTGTAGATTCTGGATATTAGCCCTTTGTCAGATGAGTAGGTTGTGAAAATTTTCTCCCATTTTGTAGGTTGCCTGTTCACTCTGATGGTAGTTTCCTTTGCTGTGCAGAAGCTCTTTAGTTTAATTAGATCCCATTTGTCAATTTTGGCTTTTGTTGCCATTGCTTTTGGTGTTTTAGACATGAAGTCCTTGCCCATGCCTATGTCCTGAATGGTAATGCCTAGGTTTTCTTCTAGGGTTTTTGTGGTTTTAGGTCTAACATTTAAGTCTTTAATCCATCTTGAATTGATTTTTGTATAAGGTGTAAGGAAGGGATCCAGTTTCAGCTTTCTACATATGGCTAGCCAGTTTTCCCAGCACCATTTATTAAATAGGGAATCCTTTCCCCATTGCTTGTTTTTCTCAGGTTTGTGAAAGATCAGATAGTTGTAGATATGTGGTATTATTTCTGAGGGCTCTGTTCTGTTCCATTGGTCTATATCTCTGTTTTGGTACCAGTACCATGCTGTTTTGGTTACTGTAGCCTTGTAGTATAGTTTGAAGTCAGGTAGTGTGATGCCTCCAGCTTTGTTCTTTTGGCTTAGGATTGACTTGGCGATGCGGGCTCTTTTTTGGTTCCATATGAACTTTAAAGTAGTTTTTTCCAATTCTGTGAAAAAAGTCATTGGTAGCTTGATGGGGATGGCATTGAATCTGTAAATTACCTTGGGTAGTATGGCCATTTTGACGATATTGATTCTTCCTACCCATGAGCATGGAATGTTCTTCCATTTGTTTGTATCCTCTTTTATTTCCTTGAGCAGTGGTTTGTAGTTCTCCTTGAAGAGGTCCTTCACATCCCTTGTAATTTGGATTCCTAGGTATTTTATTCTCTTTGAAGCAATTGTGAATGGGAGTTCACTCATGATTTGGCTCTCTGTTTGTCTGTTATTGATGTATAAGAATGCTTGTGATTTTTGTACATTGATTTTGTATCCTGAGACTTTGCTGAAGTTGCTTATCAGCTTAAGGAGATTTTGGGCTGAGACAATGGGGTTTTCTAGATATACAATCATGTCATCTGCAAACAGGGACAATTTGACTTCCTCTTTTCCTAATTGAATACCCTTTATTTCCTTCTCCTGCCTAATTGCCCTGGCCAGAACTTCCAACACTGTGTTGAATAGAAGTGGTGAGAGAGGGCATCCCTGTCTTGTGCCAGTTTTCAAAGGGAATGCTTCCAGTTTTTGCCCATTCAGTATGATATTGGCTGTGGGTTTGTCATAGATAGCTCTTATTATTTTGAGATACGTCCCATCAATACCTAATTTACTGAGAGTTTTTAGCATGAAGGGTTGTTGAATTTTGTCAAAGGCCTTTTCTGCATCTATTGAGATAATCATGTGGTTTTTGTCTTTGGTTCTGTTTATATGCTGGATTACATTTATTGATTTGCGTATATTGAACCAGCCTTGCATCCCAGAGATGAAGCCCACTTGATCATGGTGGATAAGCTTTTTGATGTGCTGCTGGATTCGGTTTGCCAGTATTTTATTGAGGATTTTTGCATCAATGTTCATCAAGGATATTGGTCTAAAATTCTCTTTTTTTGTTGTGTCTCTGCCAGGCTTTGGTATCAGGATGATGCTGGCCTCATAAAATGAGTTAGGGAGGATTCCCTCTTTTTCTATTGATTGGAATAGTTTCAGAAGGAATGGTACCAGCTCCTCCTTGTATCTCTGGTAGAATTCGGCTGTGAACCCATCTGGTCCTGGACTTTTTTTGCTTGGTAAGCTATTGATTATTGCCACAATTTCACCTCCTGTTATTGGTCTATTCAGAGACTCAACTTCTTCCTGGTTTAGTCTTGGGAGGGTGTATGTGTTGAGGAATTTATCCATTTCTTCTAGATTTTCTAGTTTATTTGTGTAGAGGTGTTTGTAATATTCTCTGATGGTAGTTTGTATTTCTGTGGGATCGGTGGTGATATCCCCTTTATCATTTTTTATTGCATCTATTTGATTCTTCTCTCTTTTTTTCTTTATTAATCTTGCTAGCAGTCTATCAATTTTGTTGATCCTTTCAAAAAACCAGCTCCTGGATTCATTAATTTTTTGAAGGGTTTTTTGTGTCTCTATTTCCTTCAGTTCTGCTCTGATTTTAGTGATTTCTTGCCTTCTGCTAGCTTTTGAATGTGTTTGCTCTTGCTTTTCTAGTTCTTTTAATTGTGATGTTAGGGTGTCAATTTTGGATCTTTCCTGCTTTCTCTTGTGGGCATTTAGTGCTATAAATTTCCCTCTCCACACTGCTTTGAATGCATCCCAGAGATTCTGGTATGTTGTGTCTTGGTTCTCATTGGTTTCAAAGAACATCTTTATTTCTGCCTTCATTTCGTTATGTACCCAGTAGTCATTCAGGAGCAGGTTGTTCAGTTTCCATGTAGTTGAGCGGTTTTGAGTGAGTTTCTTAATCCTGAGTTCTAGTTTGATTGCACTGTAGTCTGAGAGACAGTTTGTTATAATTTCTGTTCTTTTACATTTGCTGAGGAGGGCTTTACTTCCAAGTATGTGGTCAATTTTGGAATAGGTGTGGTGTGGTGCTGAAAAAAATGTATATTCTGTTGATTTGGGGTAGAGAGTTCTGTAGATGTCTATTAGGTCCGTTTGGTGCAGAGCTGAGTTCAATTCCTGGGTGTCCTTGTTGACTTTCTGTCTCGTTGATCTGTCTAATGTTGACAGTGGGGTGTTAAAGTCTCCCATTATTAATGTGTGGGAGTCTAAGTCTCTTTGTAGGTCACTCAGGACTTGCTTTATGAATCTGGGTGCTCCTGTATTGGGTGCATATATATTTAGGATAGTTAGCTCTTCTTGTTGAATTAATCCCTTTACCATTATGTAATGGCCTTCTTTGTCTCTTTTGATCTTTGTTGGTTTAAAGTCTGTTTTATCAGAGACTAGGATTGCAACCCCTGCCTTTTTTTGTTTTCCATTTGCTTGGTAGATCTTCATCCATCCTTTTATTTTGAGCCTATGTGTGTCTCTGCACGTGAGATGGGTTTCCTGAATACAGCACACTGATGGGTCTTGAGTCTTTATCCAATTTGCCAGTCTGTGTCTTTTAATTGGAGCATTTAGTCCATTTACATTTAAAGTTAATATTGTTATGTGTGAATTTGATCCTGTGATTATGATGTTAGCTGGTTATTTTGCTCGTTAGTTGATGCAGTCTCTTCCTAGTCTCGATGGTCTTTACATTTTGGCATGATTTTGCAGCGGCTGGTACCGATTGTGCCTTTCCATGTTTAGCACTTCCTTCAGGAGCTCTTTTAGGGCAGGCCTGGTGGTGACAAAATCTCTCAGCATTTGCTTGTCTGTAAAGTATTTTATTTCTCCTTCACTTATGAAGCTTAGTTTGGTTGGATATGAAATTCTGGGTTGAAAATTCTTTTCTTTAAGAATGTTGAATATTGGCCCCCACTCTCTTCTGTCTTGTAGGGTTTCTGCTGGGATATCCGCTGTTAGTCTGATGGGCTTCCCTTTGACGGTAACCCGACATTTCTCTCTGGGTGCCCTTAACATTTTTTCCTTCATTTCAACTTTGGTGAATCTGACAATTATGTGTCTTGGAGTTGCTCTTCTCGAGGAATATCTTTGTGGCGTTCTCTGTATTTCCTGAATCTGAATGTTGGCCTGCCTTGCTAGATTGGGGAAGTTCTCCTGGATAATATCCTGCAGAGTGTTTTCCAACTTGGTTCCATTCTCCCCGTCACTTTCAGGTACACCAATCAGACGTAGATTTGGTCTTTTCACATAGTCCCACATTTCTTGGAGGCTTTGCTCGTTTCTTTTTATTCTTTTTTCTCTAAACTTCCCTTCTCGCTTCATTTCATTCATTTCATCTTCCAGGGCTGACACCCTTTCTTCCATTTGATCGCATCGGCTCCTGAGGCTTCTGCATTCTTCACATAGTTCTCGAGCCTTGGTTTTCAGCTCCATCAGCTCCTTTAAGCACTTCTCTGTATTGGTTATTCTAGTTATACATTCTTCTAAATTTTTTTCAAAGTTTTCAACTTCTTTACCTTTGGTTTGAATATCCTCTCGTAGCTCGGAGTAATTTGATTGTCTGAAGCCTTCTTCTCTCAGCTCGTCAAAGTCATTCTCCGTCCAGCTTTGTTCCGTTGCTGGTGAGGAACTGCGTTCCTTTGGAGGAGGAGAGGTACTCTGCTTTTTAGAGTTTCCAGTTTTTCTGCTCTGTTTTTTCCCCATCTTTGTGGTTTTATCTACTTTTGGTCTTTGATGATGGTGATGTACAGATGGGTTTTTGGTGTGGATGTCCTTTCTGTTAGTTTTCCTTCTAACAAACAGGACCTTCAGCTGCAGGTCTGTTGGAGTACCTGGCCGACCATGTGAGGTGTCAGTCTGCCCCTGCTGGGGGGGTGCCTCCCAGTTAGGCTGCTCGGGGGTCAGGGGTCAGGGACCCACTTGAGGAGGCAGTCTGCCCGTTCTCAGATCTCCAGCTGTGTGCTGGGAGAACCACTGCTCTCCTCAAAGCTGTCAGACAGGGACATTTAAGTCTGCAGAGGTTACTGCTGTCTTTTTGTTTGTCTGTGCCCTGCCCCCAGAGGTGGAGCCTACAGAGGCAGGCAGGCCTCCTTGAGCTGTGGTGGGCTCCACCCAGTTCAATCTTCCTGGCTGCTTTGTTTACCTAAGGGAGCCTGGGCAATGGCAGGCGCCCCTCCCCCCAGCCTCACTGCCGACTTGCTGTTTGATCTCAGACTGCTGTGCTAGCAATCAGTGAGATTCCGTGGGTGTAGGACCCTTTGAGCCAGGTGCGGGCTATAATCTCCTGGGGCACCGTTTCCTAAGCCCGTCGGAAAAGCACAGTATTCGGGTAGGAGTGGCCCAATTTTCCAGGTGCCATCTGTCACCCCTGGAAAGGGAACTCCCTGACCCCTTGTGCTTCCAGAGTGAGGCAATGCCTCGCCCCTGCTTCGGCTGGCGCACGGTGCACTCACCCACTGACCTGTGCCCACTGTCTGGCACTCCCTAGTGAGATGAACACGGTACCTCAGATGGAAATGCAGAAATCACCCATCTTCTGCGTCGCTCATGCTGGGAGCTGTAGACCAGAGCTGTTCCTATTCGGCCATCTTGGCTCCTCCCTCCTCATTGGTACTTTGATAGGGATAGCGTTGAATGTATAAATTATTTTGGCCATTATGGCCATTTTGATGATATTGATTGTTCTTATCCATAAGTATGAAATATGTTTTCATTTGTTTGTGTCCTCTCTGATTTATCTGAGCAGTGTTTTGTAATTCTTATTGTAGAAATCTTTCATCTCCCTGGTTAGCTGTATTCCTAGGTATTTTATTCTTTTTGTGGCAATTGTGAATGGGATTGTGTTCCTGATTTGTCTCTCAGCTTGGTTATTGTTGGTGTACAGGAATGCTAATTATTTTTGTACATTGATTTTGTACCCTGAAATTTTGCTAAAGATTTTTCTTTTTTCAGCTTAAGAAGCCTTTTGGTAGAAACTATGGGGCTTTCTAGATATAGGATCATATCATCTGCAAACAGGGATCGTTTGACTTCCTCTCTTCCTATTTGGATGCGCTTTAATTCTTTCTCTTGCCTGAATGCTCTGGCCAGGACTTCCAATACTATGTTGAATAGGAGCGGTGAGAGAGAGCATCCTTGTCCTTTGTCAGTTTTTAAGGAGAATGCTTTCAGCTTTTACCGATTCAGTATGATGTTGGCTGTGGATTTGTCATACATGGCTCTTATTATTTTGAGTTATGTTCCTTCAATGCCTAGTTTATTGAGAGTTTTTAACATGAAGGGATGTTAAATTTTATTGAAAGCCTTTTCTGCATCTATTGAGATAATCATGTGTTTTTTGCTTTAGTTCTATTTATGTGATAAATCACTTTTATTGGTTTGTCTATATTGAATCAATCTTGAATCCCAGGGATAAAGCCTACTTGATTGTCGTGAATTAGCTTTTTGATGTGCTGCTGGATTCAGTTTTCAAGTATTTTCTTGAGGATTTTTGCATCAATCCTTATCAAGGCTATTGGCCTCATGTCTTTGTTGTTGTTGTTGTGTCTGCCAGGTTTGGTATCAGGATGATGCTAGCCTCACAGAATGAGTTAGAAAGGAGTACCTATTCCTTGATTTTTTTGAAATATTTTCAGTAGGAATGGTACCAGCTCTTCTTTGTACATCTGGTAAAATTTGGCTGTGAATCTGTTTGGTCCTGGGCTTCTTTTTTGGTGGGTAGTCTATTTATTACTGATACAATTTTGGAGCCCATTTATTGGTCTTTTCAGGGAATCAATTTCTTTCTGTTTCAATCATGGGAGGTTGTATATGTCCAGAAATTTATCCATCTCTTCTAGGTTTTCTAGTTTGTGTGCATAGAGGTGTTCATAGTAGTCTCTGACGGTTATTTGTGTTTCTGTGGGGTCAGTGGAAAAATTTTCCTTTTTGTTTCTAATTGTGTTTATTTAGATCTTCTCTTTTCTTTTTTATTAGTCTAGATAGTGGCCATTCTTGCTCTCCATTAATCTTAATGTAGTCTCAAACTTATACAGTGTGTCTATTGATTATTTATACCATTTTCCTCTGTAATTTTCTTTCAGAAGGCAACTCTCAGCAACCTAAGACTATAGAATGAAAATCTCATCTCATCTAGGTTTTCTTTCTCAAGTATGTGGAAATAATGGATGTCAAAGGAAACAATATATGACCTTTCTGATTTTTTTCTCTACAAGTAAAATATAAAACATTTCTATTTGCCAAGTTCTATAAGTAGTTATTTTCATTAAAGTAAGTGATTTCCTCATTTAACTTTTCACAATGGAATTCCATCTTTCTTCCTTCTTATGCCTTTCTGTTTCTCAGGATCCTAGGTGTTTTTGAGCAGATGGGTGGTAAAATTAAAGCATGTTCATCAATATTATGTTTATCAGTCAGAAAGAAAAGAAAGGAAAAAGGGAAATATAATAAAAATTAAGGTAGCACACTAATAGTAAATGAAGGTAGCAGCTACACCCTGAGGACCAGGGCAAGGATCACCAAATTATGATCTGTGGTCCAAATCCAGTCAGTCACCTCTTTTTTAGGACAAACTAAGAAGAATGTAAACATTGATTAACTTTTATATAAGCTTCTACATGCTAATATTGATTTTGCTTCAGAATCTAAAATATTTACTATATGGGCTTTTAATAAAAATATTTTTGACCCCTGAATGAGAGGAATAAATGGAAGGGGTTGGGATTATAGTATCTAGAATCTAGGAGAACACATTCCTAGGAGCTGAGTTTCCCTCCCCTCTCTTAAAATCTCTGATAGATTTGCATTCAGGTTGCTTCTAGAAATGTCAAAAGGGGTTGAAGTCCAGAATCAGCTGTGGTTGCTGTGTTGCAGGGCCATTGAAGGGGGTCAACTAGGAGGAACAGCATGCAACCAGAAGCAGTAAGTCTTACTCCTTGCCTTCTGCTTTCAGTAGCCTTTTATTCCTCTCTGTCAGTAACTGTAGAGCCGCAGCCCTAGCTTGTGATGCTGAGAGCTATGAATATTTGGAGCTGAAAGACTACTGCTTTTTAACCAATGTGGGTGGTATTCCCAGTGGCTCTGGATTATCTAACAAGTAAAAGAGATGCTTTGAGTGTAGGTAATATAACTTTCAAGACAGAAGGGATAATAAAAACTAATAATAATGATAATAAATAAAACACTGAAAAAATACCTAAATCTATTAAGCGTGCTTTGCCTGCTCTCTATTCTCATTCCAGGGTGTGTATTTCCTCCCATGGACAATTTTTTGGCACCTTAAGTATTACTTGGATTCACTACAGTCACTTTCTTTTATTCAAAATAAGACAAATTAGGTTCCCACATGGCTTCTTTTCATAAGTACGTGGTTAATTCTAACCATAGCAGGCTTAGATAAGTGTTAACTGCCCCCATGGTAGGGACAAATTATCTTCATTCCCTCCTGCTCCAACTCATTCATGTGTGGTTCATTCAAATTAAGAATTGATTATTATTATAACCTAGGCTCTTATTTTCAGAAATGTAGTGTACAAATGTAAATTAATGGAACTGATAACTAATTCTTCCCTTATACGTATACTGCTGAGTCATAAATTAGCATTGTTTCCTGGCTTTGTCCTCTGTTTGTCATTGGATTCTTATTGAGTACAATGTTCTCTGAACTGAACTCATTAACACAATTTAAATTTTACATGCATTGTAATAATTCCTTGGCAAAGATCGGGGGGAACAGACATTATGTTAATGAGTCAATAATGTGAGGGTCAGATTGGTTGAAAAATATATACTCAAAAGGTCAAGAGGCACGTATTGGTTTGTTAGGGCTGCCATAACAAAATATCACAGAATGGGTGGTTTAAACAAACAGAAATTTATTTTCTCACAATTCTTGAGACCAGAAGTCCAAAATCAAGGGGAAAGTATAGCTGGTGTCTGGTAAAAGCTCTCTCCATGGATGGCAAATGAATATTATCTCCCTGTGTGTTCACATGACCTCTTCTTTATGCATAGAGGGAAAGTGAGCAAGCCCTGAGTTGTCTATTCTTATAAGAACACAAATCCTATGGGATCAGGGTTCCATTTGTATGACCACAGTTAACCTTCATTTTCCCCTTAAACTTTCTAACTTCATATATGGCCACACTGGAAGTTAAATCTTCAACATCTGCATTTTAGGACAACAAACATTCAGTCCATGACAAGGCAGGAAAGACACACTTTTCTTCATCTCTCTTACAATCAAAACAAGAGTTTGTTTGGTAATGGCTTTTATTTTCTTTTGTAGGTCTCTACCTAATACAAAAAATCTATTTTCAACTTTTTATTCTTTTGCAAGAATTGTAGATAGTAATTCAATTAAGTCTAAAATAATATCTTACTTAGTTCAGGCTGCCATAACAAAGTATGGTGAACTAGGTGGCTTATACACAACAGACGTTTATTCCTCTCAGTTCTGGGGGCTAGAAGTCTGATATCAGAGGACATGGCCAGCCTTATTGGGTTCTGGCAAGCACCCTCTTCCAGGTTGTCGGCTGCCAACTTCTCTTTACATTCTCACATGGGGGAAGGAGGGCTAGAGTGCTTTTTGCTGTCCCCTTTATACAGGTACTAATGCCCTCCATGAGTGCTGCACCTTCATGACCTAAGTACCTCACAAAGGCTACAACTCCTAATACCAACTCATGGGGTTTAGGATATCAAAATGTGAATCTGGGAAAGTCACAAGCATTCAGTTCATAACAAATAACATGATTACACCAGACCAGAAATGATCCACATTGGTAACAGAAACAAGAGCTGACTGAAAGAGAGCATTTTTACTTTGAGGAAAATATTGTTTGTCTTGTGTTTGCACTTGTGACATTCATCCTTGTACTAGACCAACAGGAAGGGCATTTTCTACATAAAGTATTTTTACATGTAACTTATGGAGTAATGTGTGTAAGGTTAGCAGTTTGGCAGTTGAATGTTGAAGAACACTAAAGGAAATATCCTTTAGTAAAATGCAACAATTAAAGAAACAGGTTCATTTGTATGTGAAGCAATTGCTGAGAAGTACAAGGTTATTTTGCTTAAAAAAATAGCAAAATACCGAAATATATCAAGGTAGTGTAAACTTTCTCTCTTTTTCACATTTACCCATGGTAACACACATGCAAAAATCCTGAACTTTTAAAAAGAAATCCCCTGTAAAGGTGTATTTAAAAATAGGTTATAGAATCACCAGGGATCTTACCGTAAATCTAAATTTGGTAAATAAGATATGAATATATAAGCCAGAATTATAACAATGAAATTACATAGGAGAGGATGAATATGAAATACATTTAGAAAACCCATTATAGGCATAAGATTCAATGACTACTTTATGTACTACTGAGCCAACCAGTTAAATGCTGTAAGTTTTAGTTTTCTTTACATATAGTTTTTTTAAAAAGCTCCCTCAAGTTTATAGTGAAGAATGAATGAGATAATGCATGCAACAATGCCTTCAACCATTGTAAAGTACACACATTTTTTATTTTTATTTATTTATTTTTTTTTTGAAAATGAGCCTTATAGAGCCACAAGGGAGGGAGATATTAAATGAATAACTTCATAATTATTTTATTATAGTTGTAATATGTGTCTCAAAGTAAAATGATATACTGTTGTAGCAGTTTATAAATAGGGTACTTGGTTTAGCTGAGGGAATTTATTCTTAAGTAGTTAATATAAACACAGAATTTTGCTACAATTATAATTAAAATAACTGGCAGTACAATTCATTTTTTCTTCTTGATTCTCCTTACAGCGTAAAGAGAATACAGGCATGTTTTCATGTTTCTCAAGATTTCTGGTGTAAAACTTTCCAAAACATCTTTATTGACAAAAATACAATCTTTTAAAGATAATATTCACATATAAAAATACCGTGGAGTAAAAGAGATTGTTTAATTTTGAGCTCCAATACTCCGATAAACCTCAATTTCTACCATATATTTAGTTATTAACCTCAATTTCTACCATATATTTAGTTATTTTACTTATTTTACCATGAGTTTTTATTATACAAATGATGAAAAAATGTGCATTTGTTTGCTTATTTGTGATATAGAAAAAAAGTCTGATGTATAGTCGCATCTCCAGATTCATTAAAAATTCAAGCTCCTCATTTCCCTCAGTGTAGGCTGCTTCTCATACAGAAGTCTGTAGTAGGGTGAAGAAGCATGATCACTTTTCTTCTGCACACCAGTGTTGCTTTTCTTCTAGGCCTCAGCTCACTCCTAGTACTTCAGCCTCATTTTCTTTTTCTCCCATGGTTGAAGTGTGGAGGAACAGAAAGGAGATAAATCAGGAAATGATTTATTTTATTGACATTAATATGTTTCTGTTTTTTTAATAGACAATGAAGATGTTTGGAGCTCAATTCTACTAGGGTTGAATTTGTGAGGTTTTTGGAGACTCTCCCTTAACATAGATAATTCGTCTGTAGATTTCTTAACACTTCTATTCTCCATCTGGGGTCTTAGCTCTTTGTTCTCAGTTTCTGGTTTGCAACAATAGACCCAACACAGATGCTCTCTTCTGGTGCCTCATCAGCTAACTGTCTTAGACAAAGTCCCTTTAAAATAGCTCCAGGTAAATTCTCTTTGCTACGTAGATCTAAAGGGAATATATTCTAACATTATTTGCCCAGAAATCTCTGAAGTGAAGCTTGTTTCCTAGATAGCTATCTCCCCTCAGTCAATCAGAGGGTTAGCCAATCATCTTCGCAGGCTTTCAGGTTTCTGAGCCATGAGTATGGCACCAGCCATTGTGCTCCCTTTCCCCTAAGATGTCAAAGAAAACAGTCCAAGATCCCTTTATGATCTTCTGAACCTTTTCTTACTGTGTTAAAAACAAGACTGAAGCATCATCCTCTGTTATGACTGCTAGGAAAAGGGTCAGACTCACACTGTACCAGCAATGTCTTCCAAAAAAAATCCTCCCCATCTTGATTTTTCAAAACTACTGCCTTTATACACTCAAAGGAGATAACCTAAATAATTGACAATTAATTTTTGACCACCTCTTTTCTCATCCCTTTCCAAGTCATCTGACAACTCATAGATGTTGGGGATCATAACATGAGACATCTGATATTGAGTCAGTAACAATCCCATTTGGTGTCCTCGTACAAAATACAAAAAATCATAAGCAAAATGACAGAGTACCTTAGACAATGCTGACAAAGTCTTTAAATCATTTGCAGTACTTTCTTAAATTAGCTCATTGTTAATTTCCTGCCAGGAAATCATTGCCCTAAACAATGTATATAATTCTGATATATGTCATTATTAACTCTATTTTGCTGACAGCTGAATGAATGGGTGATTTTTTTTCTTATTTCAGGACATAGGGAACTGTTTTAAACATTTATTTTGAAATAAAATGCACTGTATAATTATGTATAAAATACATCATTCATTTCAGAATTAGTTTATCTTTTCAAGAGTTTTCTTGGGCTGCACAATTGATCATACATTTTTCATACTATTTTAGATTTGTACATTTTTGAATTTTGGTATAATTTAGTTCCAACTGTGTTAGAAAATGAATACCAAATACTATCTGGAGGCAGACTGAGGGGAAAAGTGCTGTATCTGATAAACTGAAATGTTAGGTCATTAATCATATTCTTCCTCATCATGTATTTTATCCCCAAGACAGATTATTTGCATTCAAGTCATACAAGGAGGCTTATAAGTCACAGCCATATCTAAAGTGAGAAACCTGGGGATATTTAATATTCTTTAAGTCTTCATTCTAACCTTCTAGTTTTCTTTTATATATTCAAGAGGCTATAAAATTAGAAACAAACAAATAAACAAAATAACACTTTCTCAACTCCTTTGAAGCTAAGATTCTTCAGGTAGATGTACTCACATAAAACTTGCAGGCAGAAGAAAGAAATATGATCAAACGGATCAGTGAAGAAGTTTTGGTCTTTTGGCTCTTTCTCTTCTGAAACCTCTGATAGATGTTTTATACAGAATTATACAGTGCATTATATTTCAAAATGAATGTCCTAAATAGTTCTCTGTGTCCTGGAATAAGAAAAAAATTTCCATTCATTTAGCTGTCAGTGAAATAGAGTTAATAATGACTTATATACCATAATGACTTATCAGAGGTGACTACTTCCAGGTGGCTGCAAAACAAGTTTTATAACGATGGCATCAGTGTTTCTTCTGGCCATTTTCTGCCACACATAATCCAAGTCTTATTCTCTTGTCTATGTATTTTAGTAAATTATTATTTTCTTAAACTAGCAGGAATGTATTCTGTATTGTCCAGCTAAGATAGCAGGCAGCAATGACGACATTAGAGGCCTAGTACGATACAAATAAAGAAGTGATGGTTTCTGACTTGAATGGGCTTGAGGACTGTGCAATTCTAGTTAGAAGTTGAGGAAGAAAAATCATGTCAGAAGATTTGGTAACGATTTTTTTTTTTTATGTCAGCCGGGCACGGTGGCTCACGCCTGTAATCCCAGAACTTTGGGAAGCCTAGGCAGACGGATTGCTGAACTCAGGAGCTCGAGATCAGCCTGGGCAACACGGTGAAACCCCATCTCTACTAAAATACAAAAAATTACCCGGGTGTGACAGCATGCACCTGTAGTCCCAGCTGCTCGGGAGGCTGAGGCAGGAGAATTGCTTGAACCCGGGAGGCGGAAGTTGCAGTGAGACGAGATGCTGCCACTGCACTTCAGCCTGGGTGACAGAGTGAGACTCCGTCTCCAAAAAGAAAGGGAAAGAAAAAAATGTTGCCACATGCAACAACATGGAGCATTCTAGAGGACATTATGCTAAGTGAAATGAGCCAGACACAGAAGGACAAATACCACAATCTAAAATAGTGAAACTCAGAAACAGAGTGGAATGGTGATTGCCAGGGGATAGTGGGGGAATGTCAGAATGGAAAGTACTGGTCAAATGCTACATAGTTTCGGTTATGCAAGACGAACAAATTCTAAAGCTGTAATGTACAGCATAGTGCCTATAGTTTACAGTCCTGAATTCTATACCTAAAAATTTCTGAGAGGACAGATCTGATGCTATGTTCTTATCACAAAAAAAGAGTAACTTTTGCAGGCAATGGATATGTTTATGGCATTGATTGTGATGGTTTCATGGGTATATATTATCTGCAAACTAATCAAGTTATATACATTAAATATGCACAGCTTTTAAATGTCAATCATACCTATATGAAGCAATTTAATTAAAAAAATCAGAGAAGGTCATTTTCACAATTCCACTATGGAGTTTCCAGGACCACAACTATAAAAATATCTTGAATAGATGTGAAGAGGCCTGATCTTATCAATTTGAATTACCTCCACTTCATTTCCACCTTAGTTTATATTTATACTCAAGGGTAGTTTTCATTGTGTGAGGGTCGAGGGAAAGGAAAAAGAAAAAGAAAAATACACTCCTGAAGGGTTTCCATTTAAAGGAATGCCATTTCTCCTGATGACTCTCTTCTTTCTTCCTCCAGAGCTTCTAGATCAATGCTTAGCATCAGATTTCCACAGCTCCACTGCATCAATAACTTGAAAAACAAAGATCATAAAATAAAGAAATTCAACACTGCTAATTTAAAGCAATAAGACTCTGAGAAACGTCTATGAAACCCTATACTGTTTGTGTTAGATAAATACAGGGAGGTAATTTTAAATTATACTAAATATATTGATGTAAATGAACTGAAGAGAGATTTTTTTTCAGTCAATATGCTAGTTCAAGCAGCTATAAATGGTGTAACTGGGTTTTTTTTAGATTTATGTTTTGATTAGTGTGCCTATAACCTTCATTCAATAATGCCTATGGTAAATGAAGTTAAGATCTCAGAAATCCTTCAGTTTGATATAGCAAAATAATCTAAATATTTATGAAAATGGTGTAAAATTAAACAGGTTCCTTAGACCGGCTCAGTTACTATCTAAATGCATTCCAGAAGAACACATAGAACATGGCTTATTTATCCAAGGTATTTTGGAAAAAAAAGTCTTTTGAAGAGAGATTCAGCATATTTGAAAAATGCTATAGTGTTTTTCTCTCTGCGGTTTGAGAATGACAGCTGCCTTTGAAGTGAAATTATTGGTTTTCTTGGTGGTGTTGACACTCTAGTGTGACAAAAGCCAGGTAGCAACATGTCAACTGCAAAGGACAGTTGTCATTAAGGGTAAGGTAAGTAATGAGAGTGATGTGATCAGCAGGGATGTTTTTGTCATGACTAATTGAAACTGTGGGTTTTAAAAATCAAAAGCGATGAACAACCCATTAAGTCCTGTTCCGTCTATATAGCAGAAAAACAAACAAGAAAATCAACTATAAAACTGGTGAATGAAGGCCAGACATGAGACACAATGAGAGTCATGCTCTTTCACCTAATTCTAAGACTTGCTAGCATTAGACACGTAGACACTATGCCTCTATTGGCATCATGTTTACCTTGTGTAAGAATTCTCTGGGTAAAAAAAAAAAGTGGAAGCCATAAGATGTTTCTTCGAAAAGGGCGTCACATTGTCATAAGAATATAATTTCTAGAAAAAAATCAGATGCATTTAGGCATTCTCTGTTTTTCCATCTCCCGTTAAATTGGTTGTTGCCATTGCTGTCTTAATTTTCCTTCTCTCTACTACTCTACTGTGGATTTATAACACCTCCCTTGTTGGCTCCTGATATCTAGTAGCATCTATTTCATTTGCTTGCCAAATGTGACCCTAACTCTGTGGTCACAAACTGAATGTACCACCTATCCTCTGCCTTCTGGTAAAATGTCTGCTTGTTCCAAGTTTTCATATTTCTAAAATATATATGCACTTGTTTTATTCCCAGTGAAATTTTTGAAGGCTTTCATTACATGACTTGAGAAGTATTTTCATGGGAAATATTGTTTAAAATATTGATGAAAAATGTGGTATAGAAGACATTAAATATACACCTTTCATGTCACTTTGCTTGGAATTTGACATATATAAATATATCCAAAAACAGAGATACTTGTTTTTCTCTGTTGTTTCTCATGATCTTCTCTTTGTTCAAATTTATAAAATGTGTTTTTTTAACTGTAAAAGTCATATAAGTAAAATTTGGAAGATATGGAAAAGTACAAAGCCAAAATCTATATATATTTTAAAAGAGTATGGAAACTGTTTATTTCCCTAATGTAATTATTACATGCATATATAATATAAAGGTATATATATACATATATACAAATATATATATTATGTAAGCAAGTAAAAATTACACTTTACATGTAGTATTATATGTGTTATTGGCCTTTTAAACTTAATATTTTCATTTTATTATATATTCTTTGAAAACCAAATTATTAGTGAGCGCCTTGTTTCTCCCAAGACCTGGAGTGAACCTGGGGAGAAGCCAGGAGACAATGGAGGGAAAACACCCCAAGAAAATCTGCAGGATTTTTTCGCAAATGTGGGACTGAAGAAAGGATGCCATTTTCAATTCAGGCTCATGACAAAGTCAGTCAGTGTTTGACAACCCAGCTGTAGTGGTCACCGTAGATATTTTAATCTCTGCCCAGAAATTGGAGTGCTTGTTCTGTAGTGGGGGAAAAGCCCCCCACAGCCAGAACTGAGTGGCTGTTGCAGTGCACCCCCAGAGTAAGTGCTAAAATTGTGCTATCTCCTGTCACTGGACTGGAGTGGGAGGACAGTTGCTGAAGCCATGGTTTATCCTGGGCAGGGTGATTTGTGGCCAGGAGAAACAGCTTTGTGGCCTAGGGACCATCTGCATATGTCATTGCTGGATGCCCCAGCCTGTTATCCTAGTTAGTCTGAAGAGTGTTCACCACCAATACTGACGAGGGAGGGGGATCCCATTTGTGCTCACCTAGATTGGGAGCGTGAGCCACATCTTTATTCCCTTGCAAATAACTTAATCTAGTGTCACCCCTGCTGCTTGATGCCTGGGCATATTTCCAGGCATTCAGAGCACTTGCTTCCATGAAATAGGGGCCTGAGCTGCCCTTCCATTCCCCTGCAAAGACCTAGTTGTAGCAGCAGTTCCTCTGCTCTGCAGCAATTACTCTACTTCTTGCCTGGTGACATATTTCCAGGCAACTGGCATACCTGCTCACCTGGATCAGGTGCCTGAATTGCCCTTTCCTTCCTGCGAAGAGATCTTAGTGCAGTGGCACCCTGTCTGCTCTATGCCCCGGCATAATTCCAACCATTCAGTCCACTATCTTGGCTGGATTAGAAGCGTGTCATCCCTCTCTCCAGGTCAGAAATCTTGGTGCAGTGGCGCCCTCTTCCATCCACACTCAGGCATAATTCCAGGCATTCAGCAGAGACGCTTGCTTGGATTAGAATCTGAGTCTCTCCTCCCTTTCTGTGCATAGATTTTGGTGCTGCAGTACCATCTCTGCTCCACACCCAGGCATACTTCCAAGCATTTAATGTACTCACTTGCCTGGAGGAAAAGCCTGGGCTGACTCTCCCTTTTCATCTGGAGATCTGGATACATTGGAACCCCCTCTGCTTCGTGCCCAGACATATATCTGGGCATTTGGAACACTCACTCTTCTAGATTATGAATTCAGGTTGCCCCTCCCTTCCTGGAGAGCCAACTTGGGACAGTGGAGTTATCTCCACTCTACACCTTGGCACTTGTCTGGGCATTTGGCAGCTGCTCATCAGATACCCACCCCTTGGAGCTGGTGTTTACACCTGCCATTGGGTGACATGTAGGCGAGCCTGCTTGGCATAGCCCCATTCAGCTTGGTTCCCCACTCCAGGGCTAAGCTGGGAACTGAGACTACTATCCATTTCACAGGACACACCATTGGCTGAGGCAACAGTGAGCTTCTCAAGGTAAACAAAGATGATGCATAGGGAGATATGTGTTCGCTGCAGCCAGTTCCAACCCATATTGCCACCTACTGGTGTAGACATCAAGCTGCACAACCAAACAAAAAATCTGACACCAGTGCACAGCACTAGGGAATGAGATAAGCTTTCTGAGACCTCCCCATTCTGACTCCACAGGAGGCAGTGAGCACACTCACATGTCCAGCAAATTGCTATTACAACTAGCATTTAAGAAAGTCACCATACAAAAGATATCTATAACCAAGAAATTTATATAGTCTTTGCCACTAAAGCACCTGGAACCAAAGCCGAAAAACTCTACACAACGCATATTATAGCCACACCCTCAAGGGGGAAAATCTTATTCAAATGAAAGCAAATCCAAAAATGAGAAGAGGAGATAGCTAATCAGATAAGAAGGAACCAGAGAGATAATCCTGGAAGAATGAAAACACAGAGTGTTAAAACACCCCAACAGGATTACACTAACTGCCCAGCAATGGATCCTAATTAAAATGAAATCTTTGAAATACCAAATAAAGAATTCAAAATGTTGATTTTAAAGAAATTTAATGAGACCCAAAAGAAAATTGAAAGCCAATACAAATAAATCAAAACAATTCAGAATATGAAAGAAGAGAGATATATGGTTTATAAAACTTCTGAAAAAAAGATGTGTTGACAGAATTAGAAAATATAGCTGTAAGCTTTAACAATAGGCTAGTATAAGCAAAATAAACGATTTTAGAGCTAGATGGCAGGTCTTTCAAATTAACCTATTTGAACAAAAATTCAAAAGAGAATTTTAAAAAAACCTTTTGATAAATATTGGGTTATGTAAAGCCTTCAAAACTATGAGTAGTAAGTATTCCAGAGAGAAGAGAAAAATTGTAAAATAAAACATATGGAAAATATATTCTAGGGAACAATTGAGAAAAACTATTCTGGTCTTGTTAAAGTTCTAGACATCCAGATACAATATATTTAAAGAATTCTTGGGAGATACATTGCAAGAAGAAACTTATCAACGAATATAGTCGTCAGACTACACAAAGTCAACAAGATAGAAAAGAATTCTAAAATGGGCAAGAGAGAAACATCTAATCACCTATGAAGGAAATACCATCAGACTAACAGCAGACATATCAGCAGAAACATTACAAATGAGAAGACATTAGGGTCCCATTTACAGTCTTTTTAAAGAAGAAAAAGTGCAAGCCAAGAATTTTGTATCTTGCTAAACTAAGTTTCCTAAGTGAAGGAGAAATAAAGTTGCTCCGAGTCAAGAAAACACCAAGGGAATTTGTCACCACTAGATCAGTCCTAAAAGAAATGCTCAAACGAGTTAAACATGGAAATGGAAGAGGTATACTTATCATAAAAACTTGCAGGTCACATAAAGTAATTACACAATTGAGACTGCAAAGCAACTATGTAATAATTAACATTATGGCAATAAGAAAACCTCTCGTATCAATATTAACCTTTAAAGTAAAGGGACTATATGCTCCACTTAAAATATGTCAGTTGGCAGAATGGATAAAAATATAAAAACTTTCTAAACATAAGCTGCATACAAAAAAACCCACCTGATATGGTTTGGATTGGTACCCCCACCAAATCTCACATAGAATTGTAATCCTCAGTGTCAGAGCGGGGGCCTGGTGGGAGATGATTTGATCATAGGGGTGAGTTCTCATAAATGGTTTAGCACCACCCACTTGGTACTGTTCTCACGATAGTGCGTTCTTGTGAGATTTAGTTGTTTAAGAGTGTGGCAGCCAGGTGTGGTGGCTACGCCAGTAATACCAGCACTTTGGGAGGCCAAGGTGGGCGGATCACGACGTCAGGAGATTGAGACCATCCTGGCTAAGATGGTGAAACCCCATTTAGGATTGTTTTACATAATTCTCTGAAGAATCACCTTGGTAGTTTGATAGGAATTGCATCGAACCTGTAGATTGCTTTGGGCAGTACAATTTAAAGATAGTTATTCTTCTGATCCATGACCATGAGATACTTTTTCCACTAGTTTGTGTCATATATGATTTATTTAATCAATGTTTTGTAGTTCTCCTTGTAGAGATCTGTCATTTTCTTGGTTAACTATATTCCTAGGTATAATTTTTAGCAAATTTTAAATAGAGAGAGAGAAAGAGAGAAGGTGCTACACACTTTTAAACGACCAGATCTCATGATAACTCACTTACTATGGTGACCAAAGAAGATGGTGCTAAATGATTCATGAGAAACTACCCTCATGATCCAATCACCTCCCAACAGGCCCCACCTCCTGTTGGGGATTGGGGATTACATTTCAACATGAGATTTGGGTGGGGACACAGGATTCAAACCATATCAGTGATTTACCATATAAAAGAATTAAAAACAAAAACCACAGAATCATCTCAAAAGATTGAGAAAAAAACATTTAATAAAATTTGTCATTTTTTTTCATGACAAAAACCCTTGCCAAACTAGGAATAGAAAGAACATACCTTAAAATAATAAAAGTCATGTATAATAAACCCACAGCCAACATTAAACAGAATGGGGAAAAGGACTTCCCCTAAGAAATGGAACAAGACCAGGATGCCTACTTTCACCACTGCTATTCAACATAGTACTGGAAGTTCTAGCTACAGCAATCAAGCAAAAGGAAAAAATGAAAAACATTTAAATTGGAAAAGAGAAAGTCAAATTATCTCTGTCCGCTGTTGAAATACTCTTATACCTAGTAAACTCTAAAGACTTCTCCAAAAGACTTCTAGATCTGATAAATTACTTCAGTAAATTTTCAGGATATAAAATCGATATACAAAAATCCGTAGCATTTCTATATACCAATACCAATCAAGCTGAGAACCAAAACAAGAACCCAATCCCATTTAAAATTTGCTAAAAATTATACCTAGGAATATATTTAACCAAGAAAATGACAGATCTCTACACGGAGAACTACAAAATATTGATTAAATAAATCATATATGACACAAATTAATGGAAAAAGTATGTAATGCTCATGGATCAGAAGAATCAGTATCATTAAATTGTACTGCCGAAGCAACCTACAGGTTCAATGCAATTCCTATCAAACTACCAAGGTGATTCTTCAGATAATTATGTAAAACAATCCAAAAAATTCATCTGCAAAGAAAAAAAGCCCAAATAGTCAAAGTAATCTTAAGCAAAAGGAAAAAAGCTCTATGCATCACATTACCTGACTTCAAATAATATTATAAGGTTATAGTAACCAAAACAGCACAGTACTGGTATAAAAATAGACACATCAATCAATGGAACAGAATAGAGGACTAGAAATAAAGACACATATCTACAACCATGTGATTTTTGACAAAGTCCATGAAAATACGCACTAGTAAAAGAGCATGCTATAAAATAAATGGTGGTGGAAAAAACAGAGACTCACATGCTGAGGAATGAAGCTGGACCCCTATCTTACACCATATACAAACTAACTCAAGATGAATTAAAGTTTAAAGATAAAATTTCTAGTAGAAAACCTAGGAAAAACTATGGCCATTTCTCTAGGCAAACAATTTATGAATAAGTTCTCAGAAGGACACACAACCAAAACAAAAATAAACAATTGGGATTTAAATAAACTAAGCATGCAAAAGAAATAGTCAACAAAGTAAATAGACAACCTACACATGTGAGAAAATATTTGCAAACGGTACATCCAACAGAGCATTAATATCCAGAATTTACTAGGCACTGAAACTACTCAACAACAAAAAAAACAAAAACTTCATTAAAAAGTGGGCAAAGGACATGAACAGACATTTTACAAAGGAAGACATACAAGTGGCCAGCAAACATATTAAAAGATGCTTAACATCACTAATCATCTGAGAAATGCACTTTTTTTTTTTTGAGATGGAGTCTCACACTGTTGCCCAGGATGGAGTGCAGTGGCGTCCTGGGTTCACACCATTCTCTTGCCTCAGCCTCCCAAGTAGCTGGGACTACAGGTGCCCGCCACCACGCCTGGCTACTTTTTGTGTTTTTAGTAGAGACAGGGTTTCACCACATTAGCCAGGATCGTCTTGATCTCCTGACTTCGTGATCCACCTGCCTCGGCCTCCCAAAGTGCTGGGATTACAGGCGTGAGCCACTGCTCCCAGCCTAATAATTCTTAAATGTGTTCCTGTAGACGGGTGCTACCTTCTGAGTGGAGACTGATCAAGCTAATACCTCTCTTGAAATTATTAATAGGGTGGCTCCTGTATTATTGCCCATGCCAGAAGACATTATTTTTCTTGTTTTTCCTACATGACCTTTGTATCCATTCTTTATTCTTAAAGTTTAGTGAATTTTCAAAGTGTACCTTGGTTTTGTTATATATGTTACTTTTATTTCTTCTTTTGTCTTTTTTTCTCTTTTTGAGATTAAGCAAGCTATACCTTCCTTTGGTTCACATGTTCTGCCATTAAGTCAATCATTACAGATAAGCTTCCTTCAATCATTAAGTGATTGGCTTTCAATCTATATATAAAATCGTATCACTTTACTCAGAAGTGCTTAAATAACACATGTGTGGTTAATTGCTTGGCAGGAAAACCCCAAATCATTTGCTCTGATGGTTTCAGGGCAGGGATTTATGCCCATTTTCAAAAAGTACATGGGCTATTATGGTAGAACTATTGGAACATTCTAATACGTGGTTTTGTAATCTTGGAAACTGTGAGAATACCTTCAAAATGATTATCCCCTTTTTAAAGTACGGTGTTATATATGAAGGGAATAACATTAGAAATCAGTGCTGGAATATTAAAAAATAGTATTCTAGTCATTTTAAAGCTGAGTACCTTGCTAGTTTAAAATTTCAGTCAAATTTGTGCAACATAATCACAGACCTTTTACAAGAGTGTCATTTGAACTAATCTATTAGCCTTGTCCAAATTAGTCCAATTGTTTATAAGGTATTAAATGCACTACAAAGCCTAACATGTTTGCTATGCTCCATAATCATAGCACCTGTTAAACAGCCTACTGCAGCTGTACTTTTAGCAGATTACAGGCCATTAGGCCAGTTATACAGTACCTTCTTTTTATAACCTAACTTCTCTTCTTTTGCATAGTGACTTTCTGGATCATAAAATGAGAACTTTTTCCCAGCCTTTCACTAATTGAGATGAGGATAGTGGTTTTAAAATTATTAGGATGCCCAGATACAACTTGCAAATGCTGTGGTAAAATGCAGTAGTAAAATATTTCATTAACTTTTAATTCAATTTAATATTGTTTTCTTCCCCATGGGACTGGATGTCTTTAGATTTATCATGCTCTTTTTGGAATAGTTTCCTGAAGAAAAGTTAAAAGTAAAACTGTAGGGTAAGAAAACACAAAAGCCTATATTAAATTTTTTTTTTCAGGATCCAAACAGTTGCCAAATGGAAGAAACATCTGGCATCTATTTTATTCCCTCATTAATTTTTTAAGCATTTGCAGGTTGTCTAAATCATCAAAACTCTTCCGTGTATGCAGACACATACACACAAAATTATCTTTAGAGTAATAAAGAATGTAAAATAGGTAAGGCAATTTATTCACTTATTCCAGATGCAACAGGAACCCAGAGCTTTAGACATTCTGTTTGGTACTTGCAATAAAATGCTGAGAAAATCTAACTTAACTAATGTATGTTCCCTGTTCTCATGAAGCTTACAGTTTCCTGGGGATGACAAAATAAATAAATGAATAAGAAAAACAAATAGCAATGATGTTATATATATGCCCACTCTATAAATGCATATATATATATATAAAATATCAATATCATAGCATATCTACACATTATTTAACTGTGAAGCAGAAATGTTTGAATATGTACAAACACACCAGAAAAAAACAAAACAAAACAGGAAGGCCACAGTGTGCCATGGCTCATCATAAACCTAAAGAAGTAATATATTTATTGAAATTTATTGTTAAAGAGGTGACATAGGATTAGGGTATGTGGGGTAGGAAACATAGAATTTTTCTTGGGAGAAGAACCACAGATGCAGAATTTCTGTGGTAAAAGTTGCACAGGGAAGTTGGAAAATTGAGAGAAGATAAGTATAAATGGACCACAGAAACAAGTGGGTAGATTGCACTGGGTGATCCTACAGAGATTCTCTGACCAGTTCATTTAGCACTTTGTAATCAGAGTTGGTTTCAGTCTTTATCTCAGGTGCAACGGAAAACTGGAAGGTGCCTTTCAGCCAGGGTGTCAGATGATCAAATTTGCATTAAACATTAATTTGGCTGCTGACATGGTTTGGCTGCTGATATGGTTTGGCTGTGTTCCCACCCAAATCTCATCTTATCTTGAATTGTAGCTCCCATAATTCCTACATGTTGTGAGAGGGATCCAGTGGGAGATAATCGAATCATGGAGGCAGTTCACCCCATACTGTTCTTGTAGTAGTGAATAAGTCTCATGAGATCTGATGGTTTTTTAAGAGGTTTCCCTTTTCACTTGATTCTCATTCTCTCTTGTTTGCTGCTAAGACCTGCCTTTCACCTTCTGCCATGACTGTGAGGCCTCTTCAGCCACATGGAACTGTGAGTCCATTAAACCTCTTTTGGTTTCTAAATTGCCCAGTCTCAGGTATGTTTTTATCAGCAGCATGAAAACAGACTAATACAGCTGCTGTACGGAGAATGAAAATGGAGAAGGGAAAATGGTGTGTAATAAATACATATATAGTCATGGAACCAGGCCATGGAAGATTTCATTCAGCTACAAATTTTAATTAGGAAATTGATTTCTACCTCATCCTTTCTGGAGTTTTCATATGATTTTAAAGGTAGATTTATGTGGCCGGGCATGGTGGCTCATGCCTGTAATCCCAGCACTTTGGGAGGCCGAGGCGGGTGGATCATGAGGTCAGGAGATTGAGACCATCCTGGCTAACACAGTGAAACCCCGTCTCTACTAAAAATACAAAAAATTAGCCGGGTGTGGTAGCAGGCACCTGTAGTCCCAGCTACTCGGGAGGCTGAGGCCGGAGAATGGCGTGAACCCCAGAGGCGGAGCTTGTAGTGAGCCGAGATTGCGCCACTGCACTCCAGCCTGGGCAACAGTGTGAGACTCCGTCTCAAGAAAAAAAAAAAGGTAGATTTATGTGATCCTAACATAAAAAAAAAAAAAAAACCCATTGGAACAATGGCACTGTGGGAGTGAATAAGAATTTGAATAAGAAAAAATATGAGAGCAATTATGACACACTATGCCATTTATGATATTTAAGATGTCAGTAATTAATATCAGTATTTCTGGGTTTGAAACAATTGGAAGGTTGAGAAAGAAGAGTGGCAGAAAATAATCAAGTTAGCATCTTTACCAGTGGTAAAGCCATGGGGGAGGTCATGGTTTACCAGGCCAAATGGCTCAGGGAAATGGTACTCAAAAGTGAAAACCAAGATGTAGAGCAAGATGGCAAAAGAGAAGCCTACACCATTTGTCCCCCATGATGGAACACCAAATTTTAACCACTATCTGCATTTAGAAGACATTGTCACAAGAACCAAAAATGAGGTGAACAAGCACAGTAACTATTTTGAACTTCATATTGCTAAAAGAGGCATTGAGGAGGGCAGGAGAGACAAGTTTGAATCACTGATGCCACACTTCTCTCATCCCCCAGTAGCAGCCAAGTAACCCTGAGAAAGAAACTTCACACTTTGGGGAGGGAGAAGACCGTGACTGGGGGACTTTATTGAACTCAGAGCTGCACTGTCACAGTGAAGAATAAAGCCATGCAGGGCTCAGCTGGCACTCATGCATGGAGGGAGTATTTGGACCAGCTCTAGCCAGAGTGGAACCGCTTGTGCCAGCAGTCAGAACTTGAGTTTCTTGGCGAGCCTTGCCACCGTAGGCTCTGGGCTCCTAGGTAAACTTGAAAAGCAGTCTAACACACAAGGACTGTGGTACCTAGGCAACTCCTAATGCTAGGCTTGGCTTAAAGCCAGTGTAGTAGGATGGCACATGACCTAGGGAGACACCAGCTGGCACAGCTGTAAGAATGCTTGCACCATCCCTTTTCCAGTCTTAGGCAGTGAGTCTTGCAGCAATAAAAGTGACTCCTTCCTTTTGCCTAAGAAGATGAGAGGCTGGGCATGGTGGCTCATGCCTGTAATCCCAGCACTTTGGGAAGCCAAGGTGGGTGGATCACTTGAGGTCAGGAGTTCGAGACCAGCCTGGCCAATGTGGTGAAACCCCATCTTTACCAAAAATACAAAAAATAGCCAGGTGCAGTGGTGTGCATCTGTAGTCCCAGCTACTCAGGAGGCTGAGGCAGGAGAATTGCTTGAACTCGATAGGTGGAGGTTGCAGTGAGCCGAGATCATGCCACTGCACTCTAGCTGGGCAACTAGGTCGAAAGTCTATCTCAAAAAAAAAAAAAAAAAAAAAAAAAGAATGAGAATAAGTACATGATAGTGAAGAGTAAAGAGGAATTTGTCTTGCATCTTGGATACCAGCTCAGCAACAGTAAGATAGGGCAATAGAAAGAGTCATGAGGTCCCCATTCCATATCCCAGCTCCTGGACAACATTTCTAGACACACTGTGGGCCAAAAGGAAATCTTCTGCCTTGAAGTAAAAGATCCAGTCTTGGTTGTTGCTGACTAAAGAGAAATTGGACCCCAAATAACCAGCAGGGTTATGCAGGGAATGTGCTGTGGGCTCTTGTGGCTATAGTGAAAGACTCCTTATGTCTGAGAGAAACAAAGCGAAAAGTAAAGGAGACTTTGTTTTCCACATTAGGTACCATCTCAGCCACAGTAGGATAGAACAACAAGCAGGCTTTTGGGGTGCCTGAGTTCAGACCCAGGCTCCTGGATAGCATTTCTGGACCTGCCTTGGGCCAGAGAGGACTGCACAGCCATGAAGATGAATTCCAGGCCTGGCAGCTTTTAGCACAAGATGACAGAAGAGACCTTGGACTTCAATTGAACATCAGCAGTCATCTGGCAAAACTTCCATGGACCAGCACTGGTGGTGGACATAGGGATAAGCTCCTCTGCTTGTGGAAAGAGGAAGAAAGAGCAGGAAGGGCTCGTATTGTGGTATGAATATCAGCTTATCCACAGTAAAATAGAACATGTAAATTGCTAACTAACGTTTCTGACTCTAATCCCTGACTCCCAGCTAGCATCTCTGGATGTGCTTGGGGCCTGGGGGAGCTCATGGCCTTATAGGAAAGGGTTTTAGGCAAGACCCAGTACTGTGCTGGCTTCAAGTCTGACCCAGTGCAGTCTCAGTGGTAATGGCCACAGGGGTCCTTTCACAAGAAGACCCCCAGCTCCGGGTGTCTCAGCACAGAGTGAGATAGAGAGAGAGACACTTTGTTTGTTTGGAAGAAAATGAGAGAAAATAACTAGACTCCTTCTGATAATCCAGGTAATTCTTCTGGCATTTACCCAAGACCACCAAGGCAGTATCTCCATGAGTCTGCAAAAACCACGGCATTATTCGTACTCAAAGGGCCTAAGCCCCTTCAAATACTGGGAAAGCCTTCCTGAGAAGAACAGGCACAAACAAGCCCAGACTGTGAAAACTACAATAAATATCTCACTCTTCAATGCCTTGACACCGATGAAAATCGAGAAGCATCAACACCATCCAGGAAAACATGACCTCACCAAATGAATACAATAAAGCACCAGGAACTAGTTCTGGAGAAATAGAGGTGTATGACCTTTCAGACAGAGAATTCAAAATAGCTCTATTGTGGAAATTCAAATGAATTCAAGACAACGTAGAGAAAAAAGATCAGAATTCTATTAGATAAATTTAACAAAGAAATTGAAATAAGTAAAAGAGTCTAGCAGAAAAATCTGGAGTTAAAAATGCAACTGACACAATGAAGAATGCATCAGAGTTTATTAATTTTAGAATTGATTAAGCAGAAGAAAGAATTAGTGAGCTTAAAGGCAGGCTATTTGAAAATACATAGGCAGAGGAGATTAAAGAAAAGAGGAAAAAATAAAGCACACATACAAGATCTAGAAAAAATAGCCTCAAAAGGGTAAATCTAAGATTTGTTGGCTTAGAGAAAGAGGTTCGAGTAGAGCTGAAAGTTTACTGAAAGGGACAATATCAGAGGACTTCCCAAACCTAGAGAAAGATGTCAACATTGAAAAACAAAAACAACAACAACAACAACAAAAAAAACCAAGCAGATTTAACCCAAATAAGACTATCTCATGACATTTAATAACGAAACTCCTAAAGATCAAGGATGAAGAAAGGATCCTAAAAGCAGCAAGAGAAAAAACAAATAACATGTAATGGAGCTCCAATATGTCTGGCAACAGACTTTTCAGTGGAAAGGAGCAAGTATCGTGACATATTTAAGCTGCTGAATGAAAAAAAACAAAAAACTTTTACCCTACAATAGTATACCCGGTGAAAATATCCCTCAAACTTGAAGAAGAAATAAAGACCTTCCCAAACAAACAAAAGCCAAGAGATTTCATCAGCACCAGACCCACCCTACAAGTAATGTTGAAGGGAGTACTTCAGTCTGAACAAAAAGGATGTTAATGATCAAGAAGAAATGACCTGAAGGCACAAAACTCACTGGTAACAGTAAGCACACAGAAAAACGAAGAGCATTAGTCTGTTTTCACACTGCTGATAAACACACACTAGAGACTGGGCAATTTACAAAAGAAAGATGTTTAATTGGACTTACAGTTCCACGTGGCTGGGGAAGCCTCACAATTATGGTGGAAACCAAGGAGGAGCAAGTCACATCTTACATGGATGGCAACAGGCAAAGAGAGAATGAGGAAGGTGCAAAAGCAGAAACCCCTGATGAAATCATTGGATCTCATTTGACTTATTCACTACCATGAGAACATTATGGGGGAAACAGCCTTCATGATTCAATTATATCCCACTGAGTCTCTCTGACAACACATGGAAATTATGGGAGTACGATTCAAGATGAGATTTGGTTGGGAACCGAGCCAAACCATATCACAAAGAATAGTATAACACTGTAATTGTTGTGTGAAAACTACTCTTATCTTATGTAGAAAGACTAGATGATGAACCAATAAAAATAATAACTAAAACAGAATTTCAAGGGATAAAGAGAAACAACAAAAAATTTAAAAATGAAGAGAAAAGTTACAATGTAGAGTTTTTATTATTTGTGTGTGTGTCCGTTTGTGTGTTTGTGTTAGTGTTACGTTGTTAACAGGTTAAAATAATGGGTTTTAGGATAGTATTTGCAAGCCTCATTGTAATCTAAAATTGAAAAACATACAACAAATACATACACACACACACGCACACACACACACACACACACACACACATATAAAGTTAAAACACACCACCAGAGAAATTCACCTTTATGAAAATGAAGACAGGAAGGAAGAGAAGACTGCAAAGAAACCAGAAAACAAATAACAAAATGGCAGGAGTAAGTCCTTATTTATCAATAATAATATTAAATTTAAATGAGCTAAACTCTTCAATCAAAATACACAGACTGGCTGAATAAATGAAAAAACAAGACCCAATCATCTGTTGCCTACAAGAAACACACTTTGCTTATAAATATCCCTATACACAGAAAATGAAGGGATAAAAATGATATCTAATGCCACTAGAAACCAAAAAAGAGCAGGCATAGCTATACTTAGACAAAATAGATTTCAAGATAAAGACTGTAATATGAAACAAATAAGGTAATTATATAATAATAAAGGGTTCAATTCAGGAAGAGGATATGACTGTGAATATATGTGTACCCAACAGCAGAGTACCCAGATATATGAAGCAAATACTGTTAGAAATAAAAAGATAGACTCCAATACAGTAATAGCTGGAGATTTCAACACCCTACTTTCAATATTGAACTTATCTCCAAGACTGAAAATCAACAGAGAAATGACAGACTCAGTGTGCTCTATAAGTCAAATGAATCTAATAGATATTTGCAGAACATTTCATCCAATAGCTTCAGAATACACATTATTCTCCTCAGCACATGAATCATTCTCAAGGATAGGCAATGTGTTAGGTCAAAAACAACAAGTCTTAAAACACTAAAAAAAAAATAAAATCAAGCATCTCATCTGACCATGACAGAATAAAACAAGAAATCAAAAACAAGAGGAATTTTGGAAACTATACAAACACATGGAGATTAAACAATATGCTCCTGAATGATCTGTGGACAAATGAAGAAATTAAGAAGGAATTTGAAAAAGTTCTTGAAAGAAATGACAATGATAATGGACACAAAATACCAAAACGTGTGGGATACAGTGAAAGCAGTACTAAGAGGGGAATTTATATCTGTAAGTGACCACATCAGAAAAGAAGAAAAACTTTGGATAAATAACCCAATGATGCATTTTAAAAAACTAGAAAAGGAAGAACAAATCAAACCCAAATTAGAAGAAAAAATAGTAAGAATCAGAGCTAAAATAAATTATTTTGAAATGAAGAAAACAATACAAAACATCAATGAAACAAAAAGTAGGTTTTTTTTGGAAAAGATAAACAAAATTGTCAAACTTTTATCCAGACTAAGAAGAAAATGAGAGAGGACCCAAATAAATAAAATGAAAAATAAAAAGGAGATGTTACAACTGCCTCTGCAGAAATTCAGAGGATCATTAGTGGCTAATGTGAGCAACTATATGACAGTAAATTGGAAAATCTAGAAGAAATGAATAAATTCATAGACACAACCTATCAAGATTGAACCATGAAGAAGTTCAAAACCTTAACAAGACCAATAACAATTAATGAGATCAAAGCCATAATTGAAGGTCTTCCAGTAAAAAAAAAAAAAAAAAAAAAAGCATGGGGCCAGATATGGTGGCTCATGCCCGTAATCCCAGCACTTTGGGAGGCCGAGGTGGGCAGATCAGTTGAGGTCAGGAGTTCAAGATCAACCTAGTCAAACATAGTGAAACCTCATCTTTACTAAAAATACGAAAAATTAGCTGGGTATGGTGGCACATGCCTGTAATCCCAGCTACTCAGGAATCTGAGGCAGAAGATTTGCTTCAACTTGGGAGGCAGATGTTGCAGTGAGCCAAGACTGCACCACTGCACTTCAGCGTCGATGACAGAGTGAATCTCTGTCCCCAAGGAAAAACAAACAAACAAACAAACAGAAAAAAGAAAAGAAAAGAAAAAAGAAAAGCATGGGACCTGATATCTTCACTCCTGAATTATCTAACACTTAAAGAACTGGTACCAATCTTACTCAAACTCTTTCAAAAAATAGAGGAGGATATAATACTTTCAAACTCATTCCATGAGCCTAGTATTACCCTGATACTCGAACCAAAGACACATCCAAAAAAAAAGAAGAAGAAGAAGGAAAAAGAAGAAGAAGAAGAAGAAGAAGAAGAAGAAGAAGGAGAAAGAGGAGGAGGAGAAGGGGGAGGAGGGGGAGGAGGGGAGGAGGAGGAGGGGAGGGTGAGGAGGAGGAGGGAGGAGGAAGAGGAGGAAGAGGAAGAAGAGGAAGAGGAAGAAGAAGAGGAAGAAGAGGAAGAGGAAGAAGAAGAAGAGGAAGAAGAAGAAGGAAGAAGAAGACGAAGAAGGAAAGAAGAAGAAGAAGGAAGAAGAAGAAGAAGGAAGAAGAAGAAGAAGGAAGAAGAAGAAGAAAGAAGAAGAAGAAGAGGAAGAAGAAGAAGAGAAGAAGGAGGAGGAGGAGAAGGAGAAAAGTAGAAGAAGAGAAGGAGGAGGAGGAGGAGGAGGAGAATGAAGAAGAAGAAGAAGAAGAAAACTGCAGGCCAGTATCTCTGATGAATATTGATTCAAAATTTCTCAAAAAGTACTAGCAAACTGAATTCAACAATGCATTAGAAAGATCATTCATCATGACCAAGTGGTATTTGTCCCAGGGATGCCAGGATGGTTCAACATACACAAATCAATCAATGTGACACACTATATCAACAGAATAAAGTAAAAAGCCATAGAATTATTTTAGTTAATGCTGAAAAAGCATTTAATAAAGTTCAGTATCCCTTCATGAGAACCCTCAAAAAACTAGGGATAAAAATAACATACCTTAACATAATAAAAGCCATATATGACATACCCACAGCTAGTTTCACACTGAATGAGGAAAAACTGAGAGCCTCTTTCCTTAACTCTTGAAAATTACAAGGATGCCCACTTTCACCACTGTCATTAAACATAGCACTGGAGGTCCTAGCTAGAGCAATCAAACAAGGGAAAGATGTAAAGGGCATCCAAATTGGAAATGAAGAATTCAAATTATCCTTGATTGCAATGATACAATCTTATATTAGAAGAAAAAAACTCAAGACTCCACCAAAAATTTATTAAAGTATAAACAAATTCAGTAAATTTGCAGGCTACAAAATCAACATACATAAGTCAATAGCATTTTTATATGCCAACAGTGAACAATCTAAAATAATAAAAAAGATAATTCCATTCATTATAACCACAAATAAAATTAAATGCCTAGAAATTAACTTAACCAAAGACAATGAAAGATCTTTATAATAAAAACTATATAACACTGATGGAAGAAATTGAAAAGGACACCAAAAAAAAAAGGAAAAATATTTCATGTTTATGGATTGGAAGATTCAATATTGTTAAAGTGTCCACACTACCTAAAGAACTCTACAGATTGAATGCAATTCCAATCAAAATACCAATTACATTCTTCATAGAAATTGAAAAATGTCCTAAAATTTATGTGGAATCACAGAAATGCAGAATAGTCAAAGCTCTTCTGTGCAAAAGAACAAAATTTGAGGAATTATATTATCTGGCTTCAAATTATACTGCCCAGCTATATAACCAGAAAAGCATAGTACTTGTATAAAAACGGGCACATAGACAAATGGAACAGAATAGAGAACTCAAGAACAAATCCACACACCTTCAATAAACTCATTTTAGACAAAGGTGCCCAGAGCATACACTGGGGAAAAGAGAGTCTATTCGTTAATGGTGCTGGAAAAACTGAATATACATATGCAGAAGAATGAAACTAGACCTCTCTCTCTTTCCATACACAAAAAATAAAATCAAAGTGGATGAAAAAATGTAAATCTAATATCTCAAACTATGAAACAACTATAAGAAAACATTGGAGAAAATCTTCAGGCCATTGGTCTGGGTAAACATTTTTTGAGCAATACCCCACCAACACAGGCAACCAAAGCAGAAAGGTACAAATGGGATCACATCAAGTTAAAAAGGTTCTGCACAGCAAGGAAACAATAAACAAAGTGAAGAGACAAACCACAGAATGGAAGAGAGTATTTGCAAACTACTCATCTCACAAGGAATTAAAAACTAGAATATGTAAGGAGCTCAAACAACTCTGTAGGAAAAAAAATCTAATAATTTGACATAAAAATGGACAAAATACATGAATAGATGTTTCTCAAAAGACATACAAGTGGCAAACAGGCATACAAAAAGGTGCTCAACATCACTGATCATCAGAGAAATGCAAATCAAAACTACAATGAGATATTATTTCACCCCAGAGCCTTTTATCTAAAAGTTAGGCAATAACAAATGCTGTACAGGATGTGGAGAAAAGGGAACCCTCGTACACTGTTGGGTAGGAATTTAAATTTGCACAAGCACTACGGAGAATAGTTTCAAGGTTCCTCAAGAAATTAAAATAGAGCTACACCATGTGATCCAGCAATCCCACTGCTGAATATATACTCATATATACTCACAAGAAAGCATATCAGTATATCAAATAGATATCGATACTCTCATGTTTGTTGCAGCACTATTCACAATAGCCAAGATTTAGAAGCAATCTAAGCATCCTTCAAAAGGTGGATGGATAAAGAAAATGTGATGCTTCTACACAATGGAGTACTAGTCAGCCTTAAAAAATAATTAGATCCTGTCATTTGCAACAACATGGATGGAACTGGAGGTGATTATGTTAAGTGACATAAGATAGGCTCAGAAAGACAAATGGCACACAATTTTCACTTATTTGTGGGATCTAAAAATCAAAACAATTCAACTTACGGAGATAAAGAATAGAAGAATGGTTAGCATAGGCTGAGAATTATAATGTGGGTGTGGTGGGGTGGAAGGTGGGATGGTTAATGGGTACAAAAAACAATAGTTAGAAAGAATAAATAATGCCTGGTATTTGATACCACAAGAGGGTGACTATAGTCAACATAATTTAATTGTACATTTAAAAATAATTAAAATACTATAATTGGATCACTTTAACACAAAAAAATCAATGCTTGAGGGGATGGATATTCCATTCTCCATGATGTGATTATTATGCATTGCATTTCTGTACCAAATTTCACATATATATATTCATATATATAATATATAGTAAGTGTATATTTTATAGATCTATTTATAACCCATAAATATATACAACTACTATGTACCCATAAAACTTAAAAATTAAAAATTTTTTAAAAACTTAATAACCATATTTATTATGTTAAAGCAAGGCTGAATATTACTAAGGAAGGTGGAAAGTGGGCTGGACCTGTACAAGTTAAAATAGTGAAGTAGCAAAAACATGCTCCTCTCTAGTAATTGCATACCGAAACAGAAGAAAGAACAGGAAGGAGTTGAGCCATGATTTCTTTGTGTTTCTCTCTCAAACTTGCCTGCAGATGACACACTCCTCTGGAAAGTGGGCTGGACCTGTACAAGTTAAAATAGTAAAGTAGCAAAAACATGCTCCTCTCTAGTGATTGCATACCCAAACCGAAGAAAGAATAGGAAGGGGTTGAGCCATGCTTTCTTTGTGTTTCTCTCTCAAACTTGCCTGCAGATGACACACTCGTCTTCCTGTAAGAGTGAATTGGTGGAGAGAGGATTCCTATTCTAATAAAGGACTCTCAATATTGAAAAAAAAAAAAAAGGAAAATTGGGTTCTACTCAATATTTTGCCTTTTTTTTTGACCCACTGACTTAACTATTAACTGGAGTCTGGCTTGCTCTTTGTGAAGATCAGCAGTTTCTTAGGAAAATCCTTGCCCACTTTCCAAAGAACAACGAACCCTTCTTTGAACATGGGAGTATGTGTGGGCAGCATAAATTTTGCTTTCAGAGGCCAAGAAGTGTTTCTGAAGAGTAATTAATTAATTTATTTATTTAAAGGAACTTCAAAGCAAAAAGATGAAGTATTATGCATTCTGTTTCTTTGCTCAGATCATATCCTGTAATATTGTCCAGTATAGCTCATTAAAGAAATATAAAGATCCAATATAGAAGACAATATAAGGATCCAATAATAAGATGCCAATTATATGGTGATGACCAAAATCTGACTCTCTCCTTATAAATTTCTCTGAGGAAAACTAAAACTACATAGCCTCTCCTTATCTATGATGCGTATGTGCCAAGACCCCCAGTGGATGCTAAAACCTCCAATAGTACTGAACTCTATATACACACTGTATTATGTTTTCTCTGTACATACATACTTACAAAAAGTTTAATTTATAAACTAGCCACAGTAAGAGCTTAACAATAACTAATTACAAAATAGAACAATTATCATAGTATACTGTAATAAAAGTCATGTGAATGTGGTCTCTTTCTCTCTTGCTCTCTTTCTCTCTCCCTCTCAAGATGTCTTAAGGTTTTTGGACTGCAATTAACCAAAGGTAACTAAAACCTCAGAAAGCAAAATCAAGAATAAGAGAAGACTGCAATTCCTTGTAAATTAAAATCCAAGGATAAGAGATTATGTTAAAAATAAAATTATTTTACTGTGTTAAGTTAAAAGTACACATTACTAAATCGTATTTATTTTAAAATAAAATACAAAGAAGTTGAAGTTGTCCGTAATTTCTTAGTATGCTTAGTTTCAGCCAGAATAATGCCTGGGTGGAATTGAGTTTGTTTGTTTGTTTTTTGAGACGGAGTCTCACTCTGTCGCCCAGGCTGGAGTGCAGTGGCGCCATCTCGGCTCACTGCAAGCTCCGTCTCTTGGGTTCATGCCATTCTCCTGCCTCAGCCTCCGGAGTAGCTGGGACTACAGGCGCCCACCACCACGCCTGGCTAATTTTTTGTATTTTTAGTAAAGACGGGGTTTCACCGTGTTAGCCAGGATGGTCTGCATCTCCTGACTTCGTGATTTGCCTGCCTCAGCCTCCCAAAGTGCTGGGATTACAGGCGTGAGCCACTGCGCCCAGCCGGAATTGGCTTTGTTTTAATTAATGTGACCTAAATTCACTAATAAGAATCCTATAGTGTTTTTGTTTTTTTTCTTAGAGGCTCAAAATTTTAATTACTCCTTGTCAGTTTTGAGAATCTCCACGCTACAATGGTACAAAGAGTTAAAAGAACATGTATAATTATGAGAATAAACTAAGTTTATTTTTAAAATGCCACTTCTCAGCCTACAATTTACTTTTGCAAGGCAAAATTATTTCTCCAAAACATAGTATCTTTCTTTGTCAAAGCCCATACCAAAGTCTCAAAAGTCCTTATTTAGACAATGTCAATATAACAGATTTCATCCTCAATGGAATGCCCAATAACCATCTGAACAGTTGCTTCTGTTGATGTTCCCGAACTTTGTCACCCTAAGAACCAACTGCAGATGAATATTTTCCCATATGCTCTCTAACCCATTGCTGTTTTGAGCATTCTAGTTTTTCATTTTATTTTTTCCTGGAACTCATTTCTTAAATTAGGTTCTGCCTCCTCTCTTTTTAATGTGGTCTTGGATTATATGCTGGAATCACATGTTTAACTTCTGGTTCCCTTGCCTTTGCTTTTTGGCTGAGGCCATTTATTGTGTTTGTTTTTCTAATAGATACCTCTAGGCTTGGTCTGGTTGGTTTTCCATCATGAAAGATATGAAATCTTACAATCCTGCTCACATTCAATTCTTTAAGATAAGTAATCCAGCCTGGAAAGTATTCTGCTATTAATAGCATCTAATCTAGGTCTAAACTTCATGCACCATTTTCCTTCTCAGCTCCCCCTTATAAGCTTTATCTCTACTGTTCCTTTGTCAACACTTCCACTTCCCTTTATTTCTGAGTCCTGTTTCCTCAGACACAGTACTTCTGTGCTTACTCAAATAAATGTGACTTTTTAAAATTCCACCAAGTACTATATTAAATTTTTATGCTGGTCATCCTGAGTTTTCCTTTAAATTCCATCCAAAGTTTCTGCTATCACCTGGTATAACTGCAAATCCTCAAGAAATAGTTTTCTAACTGCCGTGATTAGTGATTATGAATTTTTTTCCCCTTACATCGTTTGACCATTTTAAAAATGAACTTAATTGAGTTATAAATTACCTATGCAGATATTTATAAAATACATTTAATGAACTGTAAAACATAGAATGTACTGAGGTGTTTTAGCAAAAGTATATTCTCATATACTATGTAACCACCATATCAATCAATATATAGAATATTTTTATTGTCTTAGAACCTTCCTTCAAGTTTCTTACCACAGGGAAATCACTTATCTGATATTGATTATCATAGATTATTTTGCTTATTCTTTTTTTATTATTATACTTTAAGTTTTAGGGTACATGTGCACAATGTGCAGGTTTGTTACATATGTACACATGTGCCATGTTGGTGTGCTGCACCCATTAACTCATCATTTAGCATTAGGTATACCTAATGTTATCCTCCCCCCTCCCCCCACCCCACAACGGTCCCCAGTGTGTGATGTTCCCCTTCCTGTGTCCATGTGTTCTCATTGTTCAATTCCCACCTATGAGTGAGAACATGCGGTGTTTGGTTTTTTGTCCTTGTGATAGTTTGCTGAGAATGATGGTTTCCAGCTTCATCCATGTCCCTATAAAGGACATGAACTCATCATTTTTTATGGCTGCATAGTATTCCATGGTGTATATGTGTCACATTTTCTTAATCCAGTCTATCATTGTTGGACATTTGGGATGGTTCCAAGTCTTTGCTGTTGTGAATAGTGCTGCAATAAACATACGTGTGCATGTGTCTTTATAGCAGCATGATTTATAATACTTTGGGTATATATCCAGTAATGGCATGGCTAGGTCAAATGGTATTTCTAGTTCTAGATCCCTGAGGAATCGCCACACTGTCTTCCACAAGGGTTGAACTAGTTTACAGTCCCACCAGCAGTGTAAAAGTGTTCCTATTTCTCCACATCCTCTCCAGCACCTGTTGTTTCCTGACTTTTTAATGATCGCCATTCTAACTGGTGTGAGATGGTATCTCATTGTGGTTTTGATTTGCATTTCTCTGATGGCCAGTGATGATGAGCACTTTTTCATGTGTTTTTTTTGGCTGCATATTCTAAAACTTTATTCAAACCAAACAATATAATAGGTCCTTTTTTGGGTTTGGAATAATTCCCTCAACATAATGTCTAGACATTAATCCATGCTTTTGAGTGTACCTGTAATTTATTTATTGCTATTGTTTGTTAGTATAGTATTTCATTATAAACATTATTAAAAATTAACCTGCTTGCTGATGGATGTTTGAACTGTTTCAATTATTTGGCTATTATGAATAAAAACCTCCTGTATTAGTCTGTTTTCATGCTGCTAATAAAGACACACCTGAGTCTGGGTAATTTATATATATTTCATTTTATTTTACTATCATTAATTTTTTTTGAGATGGAGTCTTACTTTGTCACCCAGGCTGGAGTGCAGTGGCATGATCTTGGCTCACTGTATCCTCTGCCTCCTGGGTTCAAGCAATTATCTTCCCTCAGCCTCCTGAGTATCTGGGATTATAGGCATGTGCCACCACACACAGCTAATTTTTGTATTTTTAGTAGAGATGGGGTTTCACCATGTTGGCCAGGCTGGTCTTGAACTCCTGACCTCAAGTGATCCAACCACTGCAGCCTCCCAAAGTGTTGGGATTACAGATGTGAGCCAATGTGCCTGACCTGGGACTGAGTAATTTATAAAGGGAAGAGGTTTAATTGACTCACCATTCAGCATGGCTGGGGAGGCCTCAGAAAACCTACAATTGTGGCAGAAGATGAAGCAAACACGTTCTTCTTCACATGTTGGCAGGAAGGAGAAGAATGAGAGAAGTGCAGAGTGAAGGGGAAAAACCTCCTCACAAAACAATCAGACCCTCTGAGAACTCACTCACTAACATGAGAACAGCATGAGAGAATCACTTTTATGATTCAATTACCTCCCACAAGTATGTGAGGTTTACAATTCAGATTACAATTCAAGATGAAATTTGTGTGGGACACAGAGCCAGAATATCACTTCTTATGAACAATTTTTTTAATTTCTGCATTTATATTTTTATTAATCTTTGATAAATATCTAAAAGCAGGATTACTGGATCTTTGGACAGAAGCATATTTAATTATATAATAAACTATTTTAAAAATCTATTTTACAAAGTAGTTTTATCATATTACATTCGAGTAATTAATAAGCTTTCTACTTGCTTTCTAGTTGAATAATACTTGGTGTTATTCATATTTTAAGTTGTGGCCATTCTTGCAAATATGTAACAGTTTTAATTTGCATTTCCCTGATTGCTATTTATGTGCTTACTGGTCTACATATTATTGATTATTTTTTTTCCTTTGTGATTGTACATATTCAAGCATTTTCCCATTTATAGAATTATT
Organism: Pongo pygmaeus; assembly: GCF_028885625.2. Taxonomy (NCBI): domain Eukaryota; kingdom Metazoa; phylum Chordata; class Mammalia; order Primates; family Hominidae; genus Pongo; species Pongo pygmaeus. The sequence continues at coordinate 93,558,710 of NC_072384.2, forward strand.
GTTATATTAATAATTGTACTCTTTGTTTATATATACTGTATTCAAGTCTTTTGTCAGGTATATGTGTTAGAAATATTTTCTCCTAATTTGTGGCTTGGCTCTTCAGTTTGTTAATGGTATTAACCTAAGAGAAGACAGTTTTTATTTGATGAAATACAACTTGTTGTTTTTATGATTTATTATATTTGTGCCCTAATAAACATTTGTCTAGCTCATGGTTGTAAAATATTCTGTGTTTTCTTCTAGAAGTTATTATATATTGGTGCAAAACTAATTGCTTTTAATGGCAAAAACTACAATTACTTTTGCACCAATCTGATATCTCATACTCCTGTTTTTTCTTTGTCTATTCAGTTTTCCTGAAGACTTGAATCTTTCATGAAGTGCTTGCAGATTCTCTCTTCCTCTCTCTCTTTTTCCTTGTCCAGTTATAGTAATGCCTACATTAAATATATCTTAGATCAAGTTCCCTCAACTTCTGAAATAGATTTCTGTACACAGAGGGTTTTACTGGGAAGTGCTGTTAGGCATAATGCTTGTATTAGTCCACTCTATCAGTATCAATTTACTGTATTAGTCTGTTTTCATGCTGCTAATAAAGACATACTTGAGACCGGGTAATTTATAAAGGAAAGAGGTTTAATGGAATCACAGTTCCACATGGCTGGGGAGGCCTCACAATGATGGTGGAAGGCAAGGAGGAGCAACTTAGATTTTACATGAATGGCGGCAGGCAAGGAGAGAGAGCTTGTGCAGGAGAACTCCTTTTTATAAGACCATCAGATATCATGGGGCTTATTCACTACCACGAGAACCATATGGGGGAAACCACCCCCATGATTCAATTATCTCCCACTGGGTCCTTCCCACAACAAATGGGAATTATGGGAGCTACAATTCAAGATGAGATTTGAGTGGGAACACAGCCAAACCATATCAATGCTTTTGAATAATTAAGAAATCTCTGGAACTGGATGACCTTTCATAGTTATCTCAAATTCCAAAAGAACTTGGCCTTTAAACACCAATATTCACCAGTGATATAAATAAAAGCTGCCCCCTAGAAAGAAACCTTGGCAGAACTGATCAAGAGCAATTTCCAGGGCGGAATTCGACTTTGAGCCTGAGCATGCCAGATTTGACCCATTGGTCTTAGTTTGCTGACCCCTGCTGTAGGGTATTCCAGGTGTAAGATCATATTGTTTGCAATTGTGATTACGTTGTTTACCATTCTGATGCCTCTCTTATCTTGCATTATGGCGTTGGCAACATACATAATCATGTTAAAATATATCCCTCAATTTAGATTTTCTTGAGTGTTTTTTATCAGAAATGGCTGTTAGGTTTTCTGAGATGTTTTTTCCCCTGCAGCATGGAGATAATGAAAATATTTTATTACTTTAATCTATTCATGTGGTACATTGATATTAATGAATTTCTTAGAATTGAAGTAATCTTGCATTTTGGAATAAATCCTGTTTGGTCATTGTGAAGTTGTTTTCAGCAAAATGATTTTTAAGAAGTTAGTAAATAATTTCAAGAAGAAGGATGTTTTTAGCGAATTTTCATAGAATAAAACAAATACAAAAAAGACTAAGCAAACACAAAAATGAAACAGCAATAATAATGCAGATAGAAGGATACTAATGTTTACTAAGGATTGTTTATGGTTTTAAACTATTTTTTTTGAGGTAGATCAAGTAGTTTTATGATAATTTTGTAAGTAAATTTGTGCTACATGTCTTGGAAAATATTTCCTCACCCTGCCTCTACCAACTATAGACAGAAAGTTGAGTATTTTTTACAGGAAAATTTAAATGTTAACTGATTTAGAAGCAGATAAAATTTAGTAAAATAAATTGTATTTTATATCTTTCAGTGTGTCTTAACATTCATAATTATTTTTGCTACATATGTGACTTTGAAGTAGGAAGAGTTTTTTAATTCTCTATTTAGCAAAATGGTGAACACAAGAAAACCAAACTATGCTGACCTGAAATCAAACATTTAAGCTTGACTTCTTCTCTTTTCTCTGTGACTTATTTTGTTGGGTATAATATGATGAAATTGAAGCAATATATTATGGCAATATTTTATATTTTCTTGCTTTCTAGTATTTGAGATGAAGATATTTTGGTGATTTTGATAATGCCATTTCATTTCCCTGGCCATAATGCTGACATTGGGAAAATTTAGGTGAAGAGAACATTATATAATACATTTCTTTGATTTACAGGTAAATTTGATTTTTTTAATTTATGAAATTTCAGCATGAATTTCAGTTTTGTTGTGCCTAAAATGCATAATTTGCAATATTTTTCCTCTTGCTTTAGGGATGGTCTTTCTTTTATGGAATAAACCATGAAATGTTTTAGGTTAGCATGATAGATGTGATAGCCATACATGTTTTAAAAAGTTTAGGGATAGATGAAGAGGGAGGTTAAAAAAAGAGGCAAAAAAGAAGAAAAAAAGAAGGAAGAAAAAATAATGAAATAAAAGAAGCAAGTAGGGAAATAAAGTTACATATGTAATGTTTTGCAGCCTAATTTCATTATGTTAGGGCAGATAATACAGCTTTATCTTTTAATTCTGTGGTATCCAGAATCATGCTTTGTTACGTCGTTATGAGCCCATAAATTTGTAGGAAGTAAAGAAAGAGGATAGGCAGGCATAAGGGCTTACTGACTGGTAGGTTTCTTTTATGTTAAACTTATATACGTTTCTACTATATTGTACTTTTGAATATGCTGTGTAACTGCTTCTAATATCATTTATTTATATTAACATAAATCTTACAATATATGGGGATATATTACAAAATATGGGGATTCTGGTGAGGAATTTATAGTTTATGATTTCCACTATGTTAAGATAATATGCATGGGAAATGACCTTTGAAAAAGCTATTTGAAGATCTTGGTTTCTAATGCCATTCTCTAATAAAATAAACTTTGAGAAATGACTACTTCTAGGCATTAAGGCAGGGAATACACAAGATGAGTCTGGAGCATCTTTAGTGCCAGAGAGTAAGTGCTCATAAAACAAAATATGTGTATTTGGCAAAGAGACATGGAAGCAAACTAAAAGAGCTGCCCATGGCCAACTTTAACAATTTGACTAATAAATCTAATTTGCTATTAGGTTATAAACCCAAGAATGAAATAAATATCCATGAATCAAAATTAATATAAATATATGATAAAAATAAATAAATGGAAGATAATAGAAACATTTTCCCTATGAAAGGATCTCAAATATTTGCATAGATAGGGATGCCTCAGTGAGGTGAAGCATAATTTCCTTCCAAAGAGTATAAAAAGAAGGGGGAAGTTTAGTTAGTTTTCACTGGAGAAACATAATAAAAATACATATGCCATGCAAACAAGGGCACCATTATTGATTAAATAATCATGTTGATAATAGGCACCATCCACAGACATAATGATGAGAATGGCACTTTACCTCTGTGGTCTTCCTCTCAAAACTCATAACCACTGTTGAATCTTATGAAAAACTTCAGACAATGCAGTATTGACAGAAATGTTACAAGATATCTGATCGGTAGTCCTTAAACTTTTCAAGGTCATCAAAAAATGAATGTCAGAAACTATCACTGTCTAGAGGAACCAAAGGACGCACGACTACTAAATGAGGTGTGAATTTTGGATGGGATAGCCTGGTGTAGAAAAAGTATGTTAGAGGCCGGGCGCGGTGGCTCACGCCTGTAATCCCAGCACTTTGGGAGGCCAAGTCAGGTGGATCACGAGGTCAGGAGATCAAGACCATCCTGGCAAACATGGTGAAATCCCGTCTCTACTAAAAAATGCAAAAAATTAGCTGGGCGTGGTGGCGGGCGCCTGTAGTCCCAGCTACTCCGGAGGCTGAGGCAGGAGAATGGCATGAACCCAGGAGACGGAGCTTGCAGTGAGCCGAGATGGCGCCACTGCACTCCAGCCTGCGCGACAGAGCGAGACTCCGTCTAAAAAAAATTAAAAAAAAAAGTATATTAGAAAAATAAATAAATAAATACCAACCAAACACACAAAACAAAATCCAAATTCAATATGCACTTTGGTTAATAAAAATGTACAAATATTGGTTTATTAGCTGGTAGAAATCTACCATATGCATAGAATATTTTAATAATATGAGAAATCGTGTGAAGTATAAAGGAACTTCCTACTATCTTTCCAACTTTTCTGTAAATCTGAAACTATTCTAATATAAATGTTTACAAAAAAATTCATAGTAATTTGAAATCTTTTGTTTTGTTTTGTTTTAAGCATATACCTTAAGGAATCCAGATAGTTTACATGGGTAAACTATAAGTGTAACACTAATGTAGCATAGTATTTCTGTGCTTATAATTGTCATATATTTACCTTTTAAAGAAGTTTATATAATTTCTTGAAGTATAAATAGATCTATTAGTCATTTTTGGATCTTGCAGTTTTTTTATTGCTGTTTTTCATGCAGAAGCTGATAAGGACAATATAAAAATAAACTATTAAAAATGTTAAAATGAGTTATCCTTTGTTTATTATTGCAATATTTAGATTGCTTTGGGCTATCTTTTTCTCTTTGGCAGTAAATCTAATACTCAGTACATAGAACTCTACTAGCTTCACAAATATCAAAATCTAATTGAAAAATGGACAGCATCATAAACCTGATTTTCCTTTATGCAATGGGTAGAATAAAATTAACAAAGAGAAGCATTTTCACAGACTTGGGGTAAATATCTCCTCTAAATTCCTTAAACATTTAAAGATACATCTCACATCTATTGTTCTCTAAATTAACATATATTATAGGTAATTTTTAAAACAGCTTTATTGAGGTATAATTTAAACCAATAAACTGCATATGTCTAAAGTGTACAATTGAATATGTTTCCATGTGTGTATGAAATCATCACCGCAATCAAGATAGTGAACACATTCATCATACTAAAAGTATCTTTCCTGTTAATCCTTGCCTATTCATCTTCATCTCTAAGTAACCACTTATCTTTCTGTCACTACAGATTCATCTACATTATCTAGGATTTTATAAAAATAGAATAATACAGCATATTGATTTGGGGTTGGCTTTTTCGTTCAGCATAATTAGTTTCTATAGAACTATAGAATCTATAGTTCATTTCACTGTTAAGTAGTATTTCATTATATGGATACACCAAATTTGTTTTTCCATTTATATTTTCCATTCTGTTGATGAATATTTGTTTTGTTTCCAATGTTTGGCTATTGCAAATAAGTTGGTGTAAACATTCCTTATGCCTTCACTTGGACACATATTTCTTACTCTCTTAAATAAACACATATAAATGAAATGGCTGGATTATAGGACAGGCATACATTTAACTTTTAAAAAACTGCCCAACTGTTTTATAAAATGGTTGTACCATTTTCATTCTTAACAGTAGTATTTGTTTCTTGAAAGTATGTAGGTTAGATAAAACCATAAGTAATAATAAAAATACATAGTAATGATAAAAAGTAGATGAACCAGGTTTCTGCTTACTGATTATATGCTTGAAATCAACATTTCTCAAAGGACATTTTTGATTTCTCATTGTAAGTAACTGCACAGTTTTCTAGCAGTAGTATAACAGCTTCAAGTAGTCAAATTAGCTTCTTAAAACTCTGTACTAAATTTATAGAAAATCTAGGCTATGGGTGGTTGGAGCTAATTGTATTATATTTTCAGCTATTTGTCAATTATACTATGAGAAGGGCCAACTATCTTGATTTCTGTGATTTATAAAAGTACTTCTGGGCTTGAAGATCACTTTTATATCTGATACTTCTTACATAACTGCATTACCACTCAATTTTCTGTTTCAGTCAAATTATCTGACATAGCAATTACTGGATATTATCTAATAAGGAAAAAGTCTATATACAGTTTTTTTCTCTTTTTCTCAATTACCTTCAGGTAAGTATAAGAGATAAATAATGTGTATGAACAGTTTCTAAGAAATATGACCTAATTCCTTCATATATGGGCTCACCAAATTAATAAAAACTTAGATTATATATTTTATATAATGCCGTGTTTGATTGTGTGAGTGTATTCATAGTGAGAGAAGCCCTGATTATCTTCCCAACATTTATATATTATTATACATTTTGTGGTTTAATCTGAACATTAAAAAATATATAAGCAGTGATTCAATTTTCAACAGGATTGTGAAACTGCACTTAGCATTGAGAAGGTTAAACTCCATTTTCACATAGCTATAATAGCAGCTGGAATATTATTCTAATGACAAGTACAACACAGCTCATACTATTAATGGGATAAAACTTAAAAAGTCACACTAACAATATAGATGTAAAACTCCTAGTATTTAAATTGAAATTACATCTTTCCTACATGTTGCATAAGTCCTTGCAACACACCATCTGTTTTTGTGTTGTTGTGTTTGCTTTTAGTCTTTTAATGAATAGTCAGTAACTTGACGAAATAGGGAGAGTGGTCTGAGAAATTTTTTGTAATTTTCTTGAATCAAGGGTGTCTTATTTTGCTGTTGAGTAAATATTTTCCTAAGCAACTGTAATAAAAATCAAAACATAAATATAAGTGAAAAATCATAAAATTTAAAGAGAACTTCCAAAAGGTCATGAAAAAATGAACTTAAAATATAAAAATAAAGAGAAACTTTATTTCTCAACATAAGATCCATTAAGTTTAAGACGTTCTTGTAAGCAATAGTAACAGCTATTTAGTTCATCCTTAAAGAACAGAGGGTCCTGGGAATTTAACCTTGTCTATGCAGTCTTTTTTAGACTATTAATTGAGGAAAAATTGATGTCTTTTAAAGATCTGTTTCAGATTGGGAAACAAAATAGTAAAAGAAAAAAAAATCAAATCAGGACTTTAAAGTGAATACCTAAGACTTCCCATTGAAACTCTCATTAAATTGTCCTTGTGTGAAAAGAGGAATAAGCAGGAACATTGTCTTTGTGAAGAAGGACTCTCTGTTGGGGCTTTCCTGGGCATTTTTCTGCTCAAGCTTTGGTGAACTTTTTCAAAACACTGTCAACTTAAACAGATATTGTCATTCTTTGGTTCCCCAGAAACTCAATAAGAAAAATGCCTTGAGCATCCCCAAAACCTCTTATAATGAACTCTGCTCTTGCCCGGTCTGTTTTTGCTTTGACTGAAGTTCTTTCACGTCTTGGTAGCCATTGCTTTGATTGGGCTTGTTCTTCAGGATTGTACTAGTAAAGCCACGTTTTATCTTCTGTTACAATTCTTTGAAGAAATGCTTTAGCATCTTGCACCTACTTGCCTAAAATTTCCATTGGAAGCTCTAGTCTTGTCTGCAGCTGATCTGGGTGCAATGGTTTTGGCATCCATCAAGTGAAAATTTTGCTCAAATTTAATGTTTCAGTCAGAATTGTACAAGTTCAATCAGCTTAGATGTCTATGGTGTTGGTAATTGTTTCTAATGTTAGTCCTTACTGTTTCAATTAGGGCACCAGCAGGATATATATTTTTCTACATATATTCATGTGGATGATCTGCCACTGTCAGTTGCATCTTCAACATTATCTCATCCCTTCTTAAAATGAGTTAATCATTTGTAATCTGCTGATTTCTTTAAGGAATTGTCCTTATAAAATTTTAATAAAGCATCAATGATTTCACCATTGTTTCACTCAAGCTTCAGCATAAAACAGATGTTTGTTCCTTCTTCAGTTTCAGCAGAATTCATGTTGATCTGATAAGAGCTCTTTTCAAGCTAATGTCTTACCCTGCTTAGTGCCCCAAACTAGATCCATTTCAGACACAGTATAACAAGTGAGTATGAATTTATTTTTATGCAAAACATTTTAATCCATGCATAGTTTTTTTCTTATAATATGCATTTTCTTTTTTAAATTTTATTTTATTATTATACTTTAAATTCTGGGGTATATATGCAGAATGTGCAGGTTTGTTACATAGATATACATGTGCCATGGTGGTTTGCTGCACCCATCAACCCGTCATCTACACCAGGTATCTCTCCTAATGCTATTCCTCCCCTAGCCCCCTACCCCCCAACAGGCCCCAGTGTGTGATGTTTCCCTCCCTATGTCCATGTGTTCTCATTGTTCAACTCCCACTTATGAGTGAGAACATGCGGTGTTTGATTTTGTGTTCTTGTGTTAGTTTGCTGAGAATAATGGTGGCCAGCTTCATCCTTGTCCCTGCAAAGGACATGAACTCATCCTTTTTTATGGCTGCATAGTATTCCATGGTGTATATGTGCCACATTTTCTTTATCCAGTCTGTCATTGATGGGCATTTGGGTTGGTTCCAAGTCTTTGCTCTTGTGAACAGTGCCTCAATAAATATCTGTGTGCATGTGTCTTTATAGTATATTATGTATTTTCCATGAGCCTTTCGAAGGTCACGCCTACTTGTTTCCAAGTTTTTTTAGGTCTAAATTATCCATTATTTCCTCTAGGGTTTGTGGCATAAAATTATATTGGCAAAACTGTCATGAGAGTAATAAATGTGTTGACATATAAGGAAGGAAGTGCAGTTTATATTTGAACACACAAATCATCCAGACAAACACAAGAATTTCTTTTGAAGTTTAATGTGTTCAAAATTTACACTGTGTTTTTCAACATGTATAAAAATGCTTAAGTTATTTTTGGTGGTAATTACACATTAGTGTCAACCAGGCTGTTTCCAATTTCCTGTTTATAAATTCTTAAATTTAAAGAGCTAGCTCAATACATCATGAAAATATTTCACTCTGACTACTCTCAACCTTGTTTAACATTATTTTTATGGGAAAATATCTTATTCTTCTTAAGAAAAAACATTCTGTCAGTTCCTGTCACATCTTTGTGGTCTTTCCAGTTTGATGAACTATAATGAAATAAAACACATATTATACTCTGGCCATTCCATTTTAATAATCCTCCTTTTAAACTTTTCCCTTTCTGGTGATCATAGCATTAGGTCTCCTGATTGATAAGTAAAATAAACATTTAAAGTATACCATCTTATAGAATGTTTTCTTTTCAAATAAGCTGTAGTATCGACCTATTTGTGTTAGTTTTTAGTCTCAATTATTTTATTAGGCATTATAGAGTTTCATCAATAAGAAATAACCATTACTATGTAGTCCAAGACAATATGAAATGTGACCTCCAACCAACACTTATTTCTGTTTGTCTGGGCCATTCACAATCCCTACACTCTCACCAGTCTTCTAAGCAATATCATGTTTTATTCTTATTGAATCCCTTCATCAACCCACTGCACTGTAGCACAGTAGTAATTACATTAAAGGGAAGATTATTGTCAGATTATGAAAATTTTGAAATATTGAGCTATTATTCATAAATTGTACCCCTCAAAAACCACTTTTTCTTTAAAGTTTATGCATTTTTACTAATAAAAATTCCATCAATAATTAAATGCATCATTTAAAAATGCTCCTCAGAAAGAAGGATACCACAAATGCCTACAAGCATTGCAGTAATTTTTTATTTATTACAGTGATGAATAAGTCTTCCTAGTTAAAAATGAAAACTACTATGAGGGTAACAGAAATTAAAAAAATGTATATATATAAAAAATAAAGATTAAATATAATCAACCCCAAACCATTCATTGATATAAAAAGTGATAAAATCTTTAAGATGTAGTGTTTAATCATCCTTTGTTTATGAAAGGCAGGATGTAAAATATTAGCCATTTTCAGAAATGAATTATCCATGAAGATGATAAACTTCAAAAACTAAATATAAAAAAAGGTGGTAGTCTTCCATTGCCAAAGATGCTAAAGATGGAAAGAAATTTCAAAGGGTTAGGAAGCTCTTTAAAAACCTAACACTGACTAAGAAATTACATGTAATATAAAATAAATGTAAAGGGCATTAAAGGAAGGACACAAACCTTTTTTGAGCTTTTATTGTGTATAATGTTTATTATATATTAGTTAATCTACTGTTTTTGGCAAATATTCATATTAGCAATTATTATTTTCACGAGGAATCAAGCTTAAAAGGTTTAATTAATTGTCTTGAGCCACTCAGTATTGATATACATATCAAAGCCAGAATAAGAAGCCAAGCTGGTCTGATTTAAAAACTATACTTTCATATTATATTTTCATTAAAACAATTTCTAAACACTGAAACGAATCAGTGTCTGCATAGTATCATGAATTTAAAGTGTTTGGAAGTTAAAAATGAAGACAGAATTTTAGTTTTAGGTCATTAAAAACAATGATACTGCAATTACCTCCTGGGGTGAATAAATAAACAACAGAACAAAATATTTGAAACTAATATTTTTAGATACTGGGCAATAGATAGGTAAAGAATATAATATCAGAGAATGTAAGCAAATGATGTGAGCCTTATGATTACCATGGCGTATCTCTGGGAATCACTTTCTGGCCATAGTGTATTTTAAGTAAGAAATTATCATGGGTCTGAGACTTTACCTTGCTTGGAAGCTAACAAGTTAGTTTGCCCTGAAACACACAAGCATACACCTCTGGATGAGCTAACAGACACTTTATTTACACACAGGGCATTCCGTGTTAGCTCCCCATTCTTGAATTCCATGTGAGATAACACAATAAGAGCTAGCTATCACCTCAGGAATTTGCACTACAGGAGAGATATTCTGAAATTATGAATCACTGAGGTTATATAAGAGCTGTTCACACACCGGCCTATCCTCCCTTTCAGAGATAGCAAAAAAGACCTTGCTCTTAAATGTAAACAATTTATTCTGGAGAAGGAAGGGAAAGCCTTTAGCTTTTCTTCAACACCATGGAACATAAGAAAACATCACTGGGTTTTATTATTTAGTCTATAAGCAAATGATTTCGATGGAAAAAATAATGTATTTAAATCTCGAGGCTAATAAATGATTTCTAACTTCCAAGACGTATGTATCTTTAAGTCATCATATAATTCAAGTGCTTCTTTTCTCAGAAAGCTCTGACTACGCAGAAACATGAAATATTTATTAAGTGTTATCTCCTACACTGTAGATAGGGGAAATTCAAAAAGAACATAACAGTCTCGTCAAATAGGAGAGAAAAATAATTTGAATTCAGGGAATGTAAAGCACCTTGAATTTGCAGAGCAGATGTCCATCGAAGTGGGAGCTACATGAATAAAAAGCTTAAACAATCTTCATCTCAGTACTGATGAATAGTAAGAAGTATGTGTATCAAGTAACACTCCATATAGTTGGGCAGGAATAATCAAGTTGTATGGTGAAGCTCATAAAGGGCTATGAGACATTTGATTTCTGACCTGCTAAAGAGTCCTCCTTAAAAACCTGAGGCATTCAGTAGAGGCTACAGAAGGGATAAACCATGTGGTAAGTCTAAAATAGCTAAGTATAAAGATTGCTCCAAACCCCTATTCTAAGAAACTTAAACAGGCTTCAAGAGGTAATCAACAAAGGTATTATAACTTCTTTCTAGAAGACAGAATAACATATTTTGAAAGATGATAACAAAAATAACCACACAAGATAAAACTTGCAATGTCAAGCATCCAATCAAAATTACTAGACATAAAAACAAGCAATAACACAAGAACCATAACCAGGATAAATATAAGAGAGTAGCAGTAGACACAGAAATTATAAGCATGACTGAATTATTAAACAGGGTCTTTAAAATAGCAATTGTAATTACGTTCGGATATAAAGAAAAATATAGTAAACATAATAAGAGGAAAGGGAAATATAAAAAGTAATACCATGTAACATCTAGCATTAAAAATGATAACCAGAAAATATGTTTATTGGATGCTACACAAGAGCAGAAGGAAAGGGCAATAAACTTAAAGACTGAATAAGATATAACATCAGAAGATCAGTATACTGAAAGATACAGCAATAGAAGCTATTCAAACTGAAAAATAAAAAATACTAGAAAAAATAACATATCATCAGTTTATGTGAGATAATACCAGTACATATGTATTTGGAGTCTCAAAAAAGGGTGTGTGAAAAATAATATAAGGACCGGCAATTTTCCATGTTTAATGATAATTATAAACTCAGAGATCCAAAATTATCAACGTAAACAATTCATAATCAACATAAAGAAAAGCACAACATTGGTATTATAATGAAATTTCTGTAAACCGTAGAAAACCAAAAAGCCTAAACTTAGCCAGAGGGTAAGATAATTATACTTTCAACAAAGTAAAGAAAAATTGCCTGCTTCTTGTCTTGTCAAGTCAGAAGTCAATGAAGATACATTTAAAAAATAATTTTAGAAACTTTCAACGCACAATTCTATGCCAAGAGAAAATATCCTTTAAAATTGAAGGTGAAATGAACATACTTTCAGGTTAAAAATTATGTCACTAACGGGCCTAAACTATTTTAAAAGTTGAAGAATTCTGTGGGCTGAAGGAAAATAAAAGATGCAATCTTGGATTAGCACAAAAAATGAAAAATGCTAGAAATGAATGTTAAAATATATTTTTCAATTGGCACAGATGTTTATGTTGAAAGTTTCTTTAATTTAAAGATTTCTCTTTTTTGGCTTCTGGGTTGGCAAGGCCAGAAGCATGCTATTATGATCAAGAAGGTTTTATATCAGAAATGCAAAATTATTTCAACATTAGAAAAGTAATAAATGTAGTTAAATCTTTTAAGAGAAAATTGATGAAAAAATCACCTAACCATCTTTATAAAAGCAGAAAAATATCTGACCTAATGTGACAATTTAAGGTAAAGAATCTCAGCAAACTAGTAACAGAAGGCAACTTTCTCAATTGGATCAATAATATCTACAAACAAGTATAAATACTTTCACATGGTATAAATCATACTTAAGTGAGCAAGACTGAAAACTACCATCATCCCAGAAAAAAATAACAGGAATAAACAAGAATGTCAACTCTCACTACTTGTATTTAATATTTTGTTAGAGGTACTAGTACTAGTTAGTGTAATAAAGAAAAGAAAAAGCATATATTTTGTAAAGGAAGAAATACAGTAACTTTATTTCTAGAGGATATGATTGAGTACTTAGAAAATCCAAGAAAATACACAAGAATGCTTCTAGAAATAATAAGTGCATTTGTAAAAATTGAGGGTATGAGTTCAATACATTTAAGCCAATTATATCTCCATACACTTAAAACATTTATAAATTAAAAGAATAAGATCATTATCATACTTACCAAAATTCCAAGTACATAGGAACAGATTTAAAATGTGTACACAACTTGAAATCTTTTAGAATAGAAATATAGATCAATAGGAAATATTAGAGTCCAGAAATAGACCCATCTGTATATGGTTGACTGAATTTTTTAGTGAAGTACCAAGGTAATTCAATGTAGAAATCATGCATAGAGTTTTCAAAAAACTGTGCTGAAAAAACTGGATATTCATATGGAAATATCAAACTAAACCATAGGCTTTGCTTTAGACACACCAAAAATATGAATAATAGACTTAAACATTAAAATTCATAATAGACTTAAACATTAAAATTCAATCTATAAAAAATAAGAAAAGATGGGAGAAAATCTAGACAGAGAAAAATTACTTTAGTAGAAAGTAGAAAGCGCTAAACATAAAGAAATAATGACATTTTATATGGTTTTGCTTTTATAAAGATACTTTAGAACAATGAGAAAGCAAGTCATAGGCTGAGATAATATGTTTGTAAAGCATATAAAGAACTCCTGCAATGCAATAAAAGTGGGCAATATTGAACACATGCTCTTCTTGTTTGCTTCACTTGAGGACCAAGCAACTGAAAAGTTACTCTTGGGAACATTGCAGGTTACAATTAGTGGCTGGCGATGGCATGTTGAGGGAGCAACATGGATAATTTAACACTAGCATCTAAATGCTCACTCGTATGTAAAAATTTACATACATCACTTTTGCTCACAAGTTATAAGCCAGAATTAGCAATGTAGCCACACCAAACCACCAATGAAGTAGAAAAAAAAAAAATCTTATTATAGTTGGAAGGGGAAAAACCTTGGAAAACAGTAACCACATTAATGAAGGAATCAAGCTGTTTTTGTTGTTGTTGTTGTTGTTGTTACTGTTGTTTGTTTTTTGTTTTTTTTGAGATGGAGTCTTACTCTGTCGCCCAGGCTGGAGTGCAGTGGCGTGATCTCGGCTCACTGCAAGCTCCGCCTCCCGGGTTCACGCCATTCTCCTGCCTCAGCTTCCCGAGTAGCTGGGACTACAGGCGCCCGCCCCCAAGCCTGGCTAATTTTTTTTTAATTTTTGTATTTTTAGTAGAGACGGCGTTTCACCGTGTTAGCCAGGATGGTCTTGATCTCCTGACTTCGTGACCCGCCCGCCTCGGCCTCCCAAAGTGCTGGGATTACAGGCGTGAACCACCGCGCCTGGCCAAGCTGTTTCTTAATAAATTATTCTATTAAGTTACATAGCTCAATGAATTTTTAAGAATCTACTTTAGGATTAGCACTCATAAAACGCTGTGACTTGGAAGATTTTGGAAGATGCCTTGGGTTACAGATATTGGCCAGGTTCTAAGTTGAACTGAGATTTATGGATGTGGTCAATGTAGTTGGATTTATTGTATAAACAGTTACACTCTTCTGAAGTTCAGGATAAAACTCTCACTGGCTCAACTCAAGAAGTCGTTTTTAAAGGCGTTATTAGAAGTTAGTTCCACACACATTTACATGTCTGAACAGAAGTGGTAAATTCTCATTATCTGTCTTAAACACCACCAAGTCTTTGCACTTGCTAATTTCTTATTTGGGGACATTTTTATCCACTCCTGCTGCCTGAGAATCTTCTCCTCCCAGGTTTCACTTTAACATCGTTTCTCATATACTGTTTTCCTCTGCCTCAGTTAACTCTATTTGCTCCTTTCTCTGTGTTGTCAGAGCCTTTGTATATAACTAGGGCATAGCACATCTGTCATTAAATTAAAACTGTATCCATGCTGATATTCTTTGTCGATATTATAACAATTGCCCTAAACTCTTCACAGTTGTACAAGATTCATGTGCATTTTATCTGTAGTTGTGCTACAACATCAAGCATGCTATTTGTTAAATAAATATTTGTTCTATAAATTAATTAGAAATGACTGCAAAACAGAATGAAGACATACATCAGTTGAAAAATATTTTTCATTTTAAGAAAAGTCACATGGCAAACCATCCCAATACTAATTCCAAGACACATCTCAATCATTTTTATAATATATTTAACAGTTTGACTTTAAACAAAGCCAAGCTTATTCTTACATGAAAGACATAAAATAACATTTAGAAACTCTATAGATAAACCATAATAAACATTTCCCTATTTCAGTGAAGGAGGCACAGATTAAAAAGTTGAGAAAATGGAGACTGATAATTAAGAGGAAACAAAAAGTAAAGTTAGTCTGCCAAAAATGCAGAATGATTCTGTTATCTACAAATCCCTGTAGGTGAGAGTGAACAGCAACTCTGCTATGCTAAATGTTTAGGTCAACTCAGAGCTTTTCCTGGAGAGTTTTGGAACTCTGGACTGAATATGAGAGATGTATAATGACTGAGAGAAGAGTGAGGGAAAGTGTTTCATGCTGTATGCATATATAGCTCTCAAAGCCCCACAGAGATTTTTAAAGCATTCACAAATGGTACACATAGTAATCAGTAAATCCTGACAAATACATGGTTAATAATAAATACAAATTTCTTTGGGTCAAATAAGGATATCCTAGGTCAAGACCAAGTTCTTCCAAGTTACTTGTGAAGGCAATTTTTTTTTATTTTACTTTAAGTTCTAGGTTACATGTGCACAAAGTGCAGGTTTGTTACATATGTATACATGTGCCATGTTCGTGTGCTGCACCCATTAAATCGTTATCTACATTAGGAATATCTCCTAATGCTATCCCTCCACCCTACCCCCACCCCACAACAGGCCCCGGTGTGTGATGTTCCCCTTCCTGTGTCCAAGTGTTCTCTTTGTTCAATTCCCACCTATGAGTGAGAACATGCGGTGTTTGGTTTTTTGTCCTGGCGATAGTTTGCTGAGAATGATGGTTTCCAGCTTCATCCATGTCCCTACAAAGGACATGAACTCATCCTTTTTTACGGCTGCATAGTATTCCATGGTGTATATGTGCCACATTTTCTTAATCCAGTCTATCATTGATGGACATTTGGGTTGGTTCCAAGTCTTTGCTATTGTGAATAGTGCCACAATAAACATACCTGTGCATGTGTCTTTATAGCAGCATGATTTATAAACCTTTGGGTATATACTCAGTAATGGGATGGCTAGGTCAAATGGTATTTCTAGTTCTAGATCCTTGAGGAATCGCCACACTGTCTTCCACAATGGTTGAACTAGTTTACAGTCCCACCAACAGTGTCAAAATGTTCCTATTTCTCCACATCCTCTCCAGCACCTGTTGTTTCCTGACTTTTTAATGATCGCCATTCTAACTGGTGTGAAATGGTGTCTCATTGTGGTTTTGATTTGCATTTCTCTGATGGCCAGTGATGATGAGCATTTTTCCATGTGTTTGTTGGCTGCATAAATGTCTTCTTTTGAGAAGTGTCTGTTCATATCCTTTGCCCACTTTTTGATGGGGTTGTTTATTTTTTTCTTGTAAATTTGTTTGAGTTCTTTGTAGATTCTGGATATCAGACCTTTGTCAGATGTGTAGATTGCAAAAATTTTCTCCCATTCTGTAGGTTGCCTGTTCACTCTGATGGTAGTTTCTTTTGCTGTGCAGAAGCTCTTTAGTTTAATTAGATCCCATTTGTCAATTTTGGCTTTTGTTGCCATTGCTTTTGGTGTTTTAGACATGAAGTCCTTGCCCATGCCTATGTCCTGAATTGCATTTCCTAGGTTTTTTTCTAGGGTTTTTATGGTTTTAGGTCTAACATTTAAGTCTAATCCATCTTGAATTAATTTTTGTATAAGGTGTAAGGAAGGCATCCAGTTTCAGCTTTCTACATATGGCTAGCCAGTTTTCCCAGCACCATTTATTAAATAGGGAATCCTTTCCCCAGTGCCTGCTTTTGTCAAGTTTGTCAAAGATCAGATGGTTGTAGATGTGTGGTATTATTTCTGAGGGCTCTGTTCTGTTCCATTGGTCTATATCTCTGTTTTGGTACCAGTACCATGCTGTTTTGGTTACTGTAGCCTTGTAGTATAGTTTGAAGTCAGGTGGCGTGATGCCCCCAGCTTTGTTCTTTTGGCTTAGGACTGTCTTGGGAATGCAGGCTCTTTTTGGTTCCATATGAACTTTAAAGTAGTTTTTTCCAATTCTGTGAAGAAAGTCATTGGTAGCTTGATGGGGATGGCATTGAATCTATAAATTACCTTGGGCAGTGTGACCATTTTAATGATATTGATTCTTCCTATCCATGAGCATGGAATGTTCTTCCATTTATTTGTGTCCTCTTTTTGAAATGCCTCAAAGAACAACCTTTGAAAAGTTATTTGCAGACAGAAAATGTAATATTTACCATAAATTATTCCTTTCTGGATGGTTACCTATCTTGCCAACAAAGTCTCATTCTTGTAACACTTAATTTTCTATGAAGTGAAAGAGATATTAAAGTACAATTTATATTTAATATGTCGCTTTTCTTGCAGTTATTATATATTTTCATAGAAGTTGTTGGCAACATAATTAAGGATTTAAAATTTAAAATTTCCTCCTAATGAAAAGTGTAGCAAAGATTAATTTTCTGCCTAAATGCTAAAATGTAGAAATATGCTTCTCTTTTGGGGAAAAGAGGAACATGAAAACTAGCACTTAATCTTTCTGCTGTATTTCATATTTAAGATATATTTTTTACTTGTATTATACCTTAGGAAATAGCTAAAAAATCTTTTAAAAGTATCTACTCTTAAAATTTATTAATACCATATGATTTTTCTTTACCTCTCTACTCATCTGTCAGAGGAAAAAAATTCTCTTTGTAAGCTAATGATTAATCTTGCCGAGGTGTTGGAAATTACCTAAATGCTTCTGTCTTTAATACTCTATGTGTAAATAATGGTTTAGATCCCATTGTGCTCATCAGACAATTCTATGTCATCAAATTAATAAAATAATTAATAATAGTATCTCTAACTATTATTTTACTATTGTAAGTGATGTGAAAATTTTGTTCAGTGAAAGTTCAAGTTATTTTTAAAAAGAAATAAATAGGCCAGGCGCAGTGGCTCACGCCTGTAATCCCAGCCCTGTGGGAGGCCGAGGTGGGCGGATCACGAGGTCAGGAGATCGAGACCATGGTGAAACCCCATCTCTACTAAAAATACAAAAAAAAAAAAAATTAGCTGGTCACGGTGGTGGGCACCTGTAGTCCCAGCTACTGTGGAGGCTGAGGCAGGAGAATGTGAACCTTGGAGGCGGAGCTTGCAGTGAGCCGAGATCGCGCCACTGCACTCCAGCCTGGGTGACAGAGCGAGACTCCGTCTCCAAAAAAAATAAAAATAAAAAAAGAACTAAATAAAATAGAAAATAATTCTTCTGAACTTAGTTTACCAAATAGGTTGGACAGAATTCTTAAATAATTCACCAGTGCATCATTAACCTAGCTAACTAACCTTTGGAGATCTGGCCTCTGCCCAACAATGTATAGTGCCTTTGGCATTTTCATTTCACTGTGATATGCATCTTTGGAAATGCTCTTTCTTTTTAACATTAGGAGAAAAGAAAAAAGTTTGACACACCAAGTCCAGCAGCTGACCTCAATGTCTTGAAGCATGTGTCCCTCTCACCCTTAAGTTGTATCTTTGACTCTCATACCTACTCTTTGTTTTGCCATAAATTAGGCACATATGCTTGAATGACTAAATTAAGTGTAATGGGCTTGTAATTTTTGCTTTCAGTCTGAAATAAAAATCTGAGGAAAATACTGAGAGGAATGAGCATGCATACTCATGAATTTTATTATTAATGAAGAACTGGAGCTCTATGTACACCTCTAGGTTAGTAGATATAACTTTAAAAATGAAAGTTTATACTCAGAGAAAAAAATATCATGTTTTCAAGTCTCTCTTTACATCCTCCCAAGAATGGTGTGCAGTTGGGATGATGCAGTAGGCATTCCTCATTACTTCCTAGTCCCCAAAGATAAGAGGGGAGTAAACTTGTATGAGGTGTCCATTAAATTTTCTATTGTCCCCAAAGTGTTTGACATATTTCATGCCACTAACTAAACACTCAAAAACCTATTAGGCATTAGAATTATTTTAAGCTTTCTATAAAAGGTAAAAAGCATGCTCTCTCTTCATGATGTGTTTAATAAAAATTGCTAAATATCTCTACTTGTTTTTAGGCCACTGAGAAATTGAGCTATAGCAGGCAGCTTTATGTAAAATTGGAAGGTGTTAGGTAGTTACAGTACATTCAATCAAAGAATAAATCTAAAGCTTGCTTTCTTTCTACTTGTTTTATTTAAGGTAAAAGTATCAAGGAAACTAGCATTCCTATCCTGCTTCTTCAGTTGTAGTTTAAAACATTACTGAAAGCTCTGATCAGGGGCACACAATCAGGCATTTGACAGATGCTTGCCTTTTCTAAGGTGAATAGCTTTTATTAAAACATATTGTGAATGGCATTTTACCCTTAAAGCCTGACATTTTAGAGGTCAAAGTAGTACTTCTCCTGCTAAAAATAATATTAGAAAGTGACTCTTACCAAATAATAAACACCTGCCATTGTACATATAGGAAAAGGAAGTGAAATACTTTTCATGTCAAAGATTCAATTCTCTATTTTCTGTTTTATGATCAAAACCGCTAAGCACCTTACATGTCCAATAAATGGAATAATACTTCATGGTCACGCTTCAGATTGCAAACTTTGTATCATCCTACTGCATATCATCCCAAGCAGTAGCTGTACACATCTTTAGTTTCCTTTCCCTAAAGGGACATTAGAAGATTTTTCATAATGAATTGTAGGCATATTTTGGAAGTATATTATCACTTAATAAAGATTTTAAAAATCACAAGCTTAGGCTAAGCAAAAGAAATACAAACACAATGCAAGAAAGAATTATAAAAGAAAAATAAAAGAGTTCATATCAGTGATTGAGCCTGAAAATATTATTCTTTTATAGTAAATTATTTGGTATCATATAAGTAATAATAATTCACTTTAGGAATATCTTTCCATATAAAGGAAATATATCTCTACATATGAAAAGTAAGAATAATCATTCTACAAAATCATTGTGTTCCCCACATGGAGGTACACAAAAACCTTTATTTTCATATATGTGTATATATATATATATGTACACACACAGACACACACATATATTATAAGCTTGCTTTGGTGACTTGTAGAGAGGGGGAAAGGGGAGAAGAAAATATAGTGAAAGAAGCATAAATATGGATTCTTTTACTTAGTCACAATTCACCCACTAATAAGATAAAAGTCAGTATCAGTATCAACACATGCTACTCAGTAAACCTGCAAGTAGTCACGTACATTTTAGTGGTCACATTCATTAATAAATTCCAGAAACATTTAACGAGCATTCACTACATGTAGGTTACTCCCCTTGATCCTGCCAACATAAATAAGTAAAAATTCATTCTTGACGTCAAATGTTTATGTTCAAAATAGGAAAAACAGAGCATCAATCACTTATATAAAATATGTTAGAGTCAGAACATAAAAGTGCACGTGGATGACAAATGGAAAATGGAAAAGATTCACTATCCCTTCACTACATAGAAGAAGGGAGGAGAATCTCATTAAGTACTAGTCCAGTATGGAGGCAATGAAGGAGTTGAGATTTTAAAGACTACATTTGCTAGACAAAGAATCTGATAATGTCCACCTAGGTGGAGATAAATATTATCCAGAGATAGAGAGGTACAACTTATTACTCTATTGCTGGTATATAGAGTGCAAAGCAATAAATGGTAAATGATTAATCTCACGTGAGCCAGAGAGAGGGCAGAACAAGGCAGAATAGAAAGCTCCACCAATGGTTCCCAATCCCTGCAAGGACACCAAGCTAACAACTATCTACACACACAAAAAAAAAATTTCATGAGAACTAAAAAGCAGGTGAGCACTCATAATACCTGGTTTTAACTTCACAGCACTGCAAGAGGAAATTAAGATTGAAAAAAACAGTCTTGAATCACCAATGCCCCACCCTTCCCCACCCCACAGCAGAGGCATGGTACAGGGAGCATCTTCGGGTGCTGGGAGAGAGAACACAGCAATTGTGAGGCAACCAACACAGTGCTTTCCTGTTAGAAAGAAAGGAAAATCAGACCAAACTCAGCTAAATGCCTGCACATGGAGGAAGCATTTAACCAAGCTCTAGCCACGAATCGCCGACCTCAGCAGTCGGAACCAGAGTGTCTGCAAACCTCACCACAGAGGGCTACAGCACTGTGTGTCTCCAAGTAAACTTGAAAGGCAGTTTAGACGATAAGGACTGCAACTCTTAGGAGAGTCCTAGGGCTGAATTAGGCCTAGAGACAGTAGACTATGAGTAGGGCACACAACTTACTGAGATACCAGCTGAGGCAGCCAAGGAAGTGTGGCATCACCCTTTTCCTAACCCCAGGATGCATAACTCAGGGCTTCAAAAGAGAGTGTTGCTTCCCCTTAAGGGGAGGAGAAGGAAGAGTGAGGAGGACTTTGCCTTGCATCTAGGATACCAGCTCAGCCATAGCAGATTAGGGCAGTAGTCAGAGTCATGAGGTCCTGACTCCCAGACAACATGTCTAGGCACACCTTGGACCAGAAGGGAACCTGATGCCTTGAAGGAAAGGACCCAGTCCTAGCAGCATTCATCACCTGCTAACTGAAGAGCACCTGTGCCCCGAATAACCAGCAGCGATATCCAGGTACTACATTGAGGGCCTTGGGTGAGCCTGTGAGATTTATTGGCTTTAGATGAGATTCAGCACATAACCAGCTGTGGAGGCTATGGGGAAAAAGTCCTCTGCTTGAGAAAAGCATCAGGAAAAGAAAAGAGGTCTTTGTCTTGCACCTCAGGTACCAGCATGGCCATGAGGGGTGGAGCACCAATTGGGATCATGGGATCCCCAATTCCAGGGCTTGACTCTAGGATGGTATTTCTAGACCTGTCCTGGGCCAGAGAAAAGCCCATACCCTGAAGGCTGAGTCCTAGGCCAGGCAGCATTCACAGCAAGCTGACTTAAGAGATGCTGGGACTTAGGGAAACATTGGCAGTAGTGTAGCAGTACTCCTTGTGGCTTGAGGTGGCAGTGGCTACAGGGGGAGGCTTCTCTGCCTTTGGATAAGAAAGGGTAGAGTGTGAAGGATTGAGTGCCAGCTCAGCTGCAATATGAGAGAAACTAGGTAAACTTATAAGGTTTTTGACTTGAATCCCTGACTTCCTGAAAGCAGTTTTGGGCCCATCTGGAGATAAGCAAACATTGGCGGTAACCAGGGAGTGGTTACAGCAGGCCTTGGGTGAGACCAAGCACTGTACTGGCTTGAAGTCTGACCCAGTGCAGTCATAGTGGTGGTAGCCATAGAGGTACTCGTGTCACTCCACTCCCAGATTTAGAAGGCTTAGAATATATAGAGAGACTCTATTTTGGGAGAAAATAAGGTAAGAGAACAAAAGATTCTGCCTGGTAATCCAGAGAATTCTCCATGACCTTTTCCAAGACCATCAGGGCAATATCTCTACAAGTCTGCAAAAACCACAGTGTTACTGGGCTTGGGGTGCTTCCTAAAGTAGAAAGAGCTTAAATCAGAACACTCAAGTCCTTTTAAGTATCTAGAAAGCTTTCTCAAGAAAGACGGCTACAAATATGCCTAGGCAGTGAAGACTACAATAAATATCTAACCTTTCAATGCCCATACACTGAGGAACATCTACTAGCATCAACACCATCCAAAAAAACATGATCTTACCAAATAAACTAAATAAAGCACCAGGGACCAATCCAGGAGAAAAAGAAATATGTCCTCTTTCAGAGAATTCAAAATAGCTGCTTTGAGAAAACTCAAAGAAATTCAAGACAACACAGGAAAGAAATTTAGAATTTCTTTATCAGATAAATTTATCAGATAAATTTAATAAAGAGACTGAAATAATGAAAAAGAATTGGCCAGGTACAGTGGCTCATGCTTTCCAGAGCCAAAATCCAAGAACTTTGGGAGATTGAGGTGGGTGGACTACTGTGCCCAGGGGTTTGAGACCAGCCAGGACAACATGGCAAAACCCTGTCTCTACAAAAATACACACACAAAAAAAATTAGCTGAGTGTGGCTGTGTGCATTTGTAGTCCCAGCTACTGGGAAGCTGAGGCAGGAGGATTGCTTGAGCTGGAGAGTTAGAGGTTTCAGTGAGTTGAGATCACACCACTGCACTCCAGTTCAGGTGGCAGAGTGAAACTGTCTAAAAAAAAAGAAAAAAAATAAAACAAGGAGAAATTCTGGAGCTAAAAAGTGCAACTGGCATACTGAAATATGTACCAGAGTTGTTTAATAGAAGAATTGATCAAGCAGAAGAAATAGTGAGTTTGAAGACAGGTTATTTGAAAATACACAGTCAGAAAAGACAACAAAAATAATAATAATTAAAAAATGAAGCATGCCTACAGGATCTAGAAAATAGCTTCAGAAGGGCAAATCTAAGGTTTATTGGGCAGGGTGCGATGGCTCACACCTGAAATCCCAACACTTTGGGAGGCTGAGACAGGCAGATCACTTGAGGTCAGGAGTTCGAGACCAGTCTGGCCAGGAGGGTGAAACCCCATCTCTACTAAAAATACAAAAATTAGCCAAGTATGGTGCGGGCACCTGTAATCCCAGACTCTCGGGAGCCTGAGGCAGGAGAATCACTTGAACCCAGGAGGCGGAAGTTGCATTGATTCGAGATCACACCACTGCACTCTAGTCTGGGTAACAGAGCTAGACTCTGTCTCAAACCCCAAAAAATGAAAAGTGTTATTGGTCTTCGAGATGAGGTAGAGATGGATATGAGTAGAAAGTGTTCAAAGGGATAATAACATGAACATCCCAAATCCAGAGAGAGAGATCCGTGTCCAAGGAAAAGAAGGTTATAGGATATCAAGCAGATTTAACCATAAGAAGACTAACTCGAGGAATTTAATAATCAAACTTTCGAAGTTCAAGGATAAAGAAAGGATCCTAAAAGCAGCAAGATAAATGAAACAAATAACATATAGTGGAGCTTCAATATGTCTGGCAGCAGACTTTTTATTGGAAACTTTATAGGATGGGAGAGAGTGTAATGACATATATAAAGAGCTGGAGGGTAAAAAAAACTTTTACTGTAGACTAGTGTATACGGTGAAAATATTCTTCAAACATGAAGGAGAAATAAAGACATTCTGAGACAAACAAAAGCTGAGAAATTTCATTAATACCAAGACCTTTCTACAAGACATGCTAAAAGGAGTACTTGAATCAGAAAGAAAAGTATATTATTAATAAATAATCACCTGAAGGTACGAAACTCACTAGTAATAGTAAGCACACAGAAAAACACAGAATATTATAACACTGTACTGTAGTGTATAAACTACTCTTATCCTAAGTAAAAAGACTAAATGATGAAAAAATTAAAAAAAAAATACAACTTTTCAAGTCATAGTCAACACAGTAAGATATAAATAGAAACAATAAAAGTTAAAAAGCAGGAACAAAGTTAAGGCATAGATTTTTTGTTAGTTTTCTTTTTGCTTGTTTATGTATTTGTTAATGCAAATAATATTGTTATTATCTGTTTAAAATGATCAGTTATAAGATAGTGTTTGCAAACTTCATGGTAACCTCAAATCAAAAATCCATACAATAAATACACAAAAAAATGGAAAGCAAGAAACTGTATCAACAGAGAAAAATTACCTTCACTAGAAGAAAGCAGAAAGGAAAGAAACAAAGAAAAGAAGACCACAAAACAACCAGAAAACAAGTGACAAAATGACAGGAATAAGTCCTTAGATATCAATAATAACATTAAAGGTAAATGAACCAAACT
The DNA here is from genome assembly GCF_028885625.2 of Pongo pygmaeus. Taxonomy (NCBI): domain Eukaryota; kingdom Metazoa; phylum Chordata; class Mammalia; order Primates; family Hominidae; genus Pongo; species Pongo pygmaeus. Next base: position 93,583,690 of record NC_072384.2, read on the forward strand.
TTGCAATCAAAAGTTATAGACTGGTTGTATGGATAAAAAAACAAGATCCGTTCGTCTGTTGCTTACAAGAAATGCATTTCACCTATAAAGGCACACATAGACTAAAAATAAAGGGACAGAAAAATATGCCATGCCAATGGAAACCAACAAAGAGCAAGAGTAGCTATACTTATATCAGACAAAATAGATTATAAGACAAAAACTATAAAAAGAGACAAAGAAGGTCATTATATATTGATAAAGGGGTAAATTAAGCAAGAGGACATAACAATTTTAAATATATATGCAACCAACACTGTAGCACCCGGATATATAAAGCAAATATTATTAGTGCTAAAGAGAGATAGACCCCAATACAATAATAGCTGTAGACTTCAAAAGCCTACTTTCAGTATTGGACAAATTTACAGACAGAAAATCAACAAAGAAACACTGGACTCAATCTATATTATAAATCAAATGGATCTATTATAATAGATATTTATGGAACAGTTCATCCAACAGCTGCAGAATAGAATACACATTCTGTTTCTCAGAATATGAATCATTCTCAAGGGCAGACCATATGTTAGGTCACAAAACAATTCCTAAAACATTCAAAAAATTAAAATAATATCAAGAATCTTATCTGGTAACAATAAAATAAAACTAGAAAATAATAACAAGAAATTTATGAAATAAAACCAGAAATTAATAATAAGAAATTAATAAAAACAAATTAATAAATCTTGGAAGCTATACATATACACAGAAATTTAAAAATATGCTCCTAAATCATCAGTGGTTCATTGAAGAAATTAAGAAGGGAATTAATACATTTTTTGAAACAAATGATAATAGAAAAACAACATACAAAAACCTATGGGATACAGCAAAAGCAGTACTCAGAGGCAAGTTTATAGCCATAAGTGCTACATTAAAAAAGGGAACAGGCTTCAAATAAACAATCTAACATTATATATTAAAGAACTAGAATACCAAGAGCAAACCAAACTCAAAACTAGTAGAAGAAAATAAATAATAAGGATCTGAAAAGAAATTAATGAAATTGAAATGAAAGGAAAAATACAAAAATAGATATAACAAAAAGTTGTTTTTTAAAAAAGATAAGCAAGATTGATGTACCTTTAGCCATACTAAGAGGAAAACAGAGAAGATCTCAGTAAATAAAATCAGAAATTAAAAAGGAGACCCTGCAATGCAAGTCTGGTTCAACATACACAAATCAATAAATGTAATCCAGCATATAAACAGAACCAAAGACAAAAACCACATGATTATCTCAATAGATGCAGAAAAGGCCTACAACAAAATTCAACAGCCCTTCATGCTAAAAACTCTCAATAAATTAGGTATTGATGGAACGTGTCTCAAAATAAGAAGAGCTATTTATGAAAAACCCACAGCCAATATCATACTGAATGGGCAAAAACTGGAAGCATTCCCTTTGAAAACCGGCACAAGACAGGGATGCCCACTCTCACCACTCCTATTCAACATAGTGTTGGAAGTTCTGGCCAGGGCAATCAGACAGGAGAAACGAATAAAGGGTATTCAATTAGAAAAAGAATAAATCAAATTGTCCCTGTTTGCAGATGACATGATTATATATTTAGAAAACCCCATCGTCTCAGCCCAAAATCTCCTTAAGCTGATAAGCAACTTCAGCAAAGTCTGAGGATACAAAATCATTGTGCAAAAATCACAAGCATTCTTATACACCAATAACAGACAAACAGAGAGCCAAATCATGAGTGAACTCCCATTCCCAGTTGCTTCAAAGAGAATAAAATACCTAGGAATCCAACTTACAAGGGATGTGAAGGACCTCTTCAAGGAGAACTGCAAACCACTGATCAACGAAATAAAAGAGGACACAAACAAATGGAAGAACATTCCATGCTCATAGATAGGAAGAATCAATATCATGAAAATGGTCATACTGCCCAAGGTAATTTAAAGATTCAATGTCATTCCCATCAAGCTACCAATGACTTTCTTCACAGAATTGGAAAAAACTACTTTAAAGTTCATATGGAACCAAAAAAGAGCCTGCATCGCCAAGACAGTCCTAAGCCAAAAGAACAAAGCTGGAGGCATCACGCTACCTGACTTCAAACTATACTACAAGGCTACAGTAACCAAAACAGCATGTTACTGGTACCAAAACAGAGATATAGACCAATGGAACAAAACAGAGCCCTCAGAAATAATACCACACATCTACAACCATCTGATCTTCGACAAACCTGACAAAAAACAAGCAATGGGGAAAGGATTCCCTAAATGGTGCTGGGAAAACTGGCTAGCCATATGTAGAAAGCTGAAACTGGATGTCTTCCTTACACCTTATACAAAAATTAATTCAAGATGGATTAAAGACTTAAATGTCAGACTTGAAACCATAAAAACCCTAGAAGAAAACCTAGGCAATACCATTCAGGACATAGGCATGTGCAAGGACTTCATGTCTAAAACCAAAAGCAATGGCAACAAAAGCCAAAATTGACAAATGGGAACTAATTAAACTAAAGAGCTTCTGCATAGCAAAAGAAACTACCATCAGAGTGAACAGGCAACCTACAGAATGAGAGAAAATTTTTGCAATCTACTCATCTTCCAAAGGGCTAATATCCAGAATCTACAAATAATTCAAACATATTTACAAGAAAAAAACAAACAACTGCATCAAAAAGTAGGCAAAGGATATGAACAGACACTTCTCAAAAGAAGACATTTATGCAGCCAACAGACACATGGAAAAATGCTCATCATCACTGGCCATCAGAGAAATGCAAATCAAAACCACAATGAAACACCATCTCACACCAGTTAGAATGGCGATCATTAAAAAGTCAGGAAACAACAGGTGCTGGAGAGGATGTGGAGAAATAGGAACATTTTGACACTGTTGGTGGGACTGTAAACTAGTTCAACCATTGTGGAAGACAGTGTGGCGATTCCTCAAGGATCTAGAACTAGAAATACCATTTGACCCAGCCATCCCATTACTGGGTATATACCCAAAGGTTTATAAATCATGCTGCTATAAAGACACATGCACATGTATGTTTATTGTGGCACTATTCACAACAGCAAAGACTTGGAACCAACCCAAATGTCCATCAATGATAGACTGGATTAAGAAAATGTGGCACATATACACCATGGAATACTATGCAGCCATAAAAAAGGATGAGTTCATGTCCTTTGTAGGGACATGGATGAAGCTGGAAACCATCATTCTCAGCAAACTATCGGAAGGACAAAAAACCAAACACTGCATGTTCTCACTCATAGGTGGGAATTGAACAAAGAGAACACTTGGACACAGGAAGGAGAACATCACACACTGGGGCCTGTTGTGGGGTGGGGGTAGGGTGGAAGGAAAGCATTAGGAGATATTCCTAATGTAAATGACGAGTTAATGGGTGCAGCACACCAGCATGGCACATGTATACATATGTAACAAACCTGCACTTTGTGCATATGTACCCTAGAACTTTAAGTATAATAAAAAAAAGAAATTAAAAAGAGGAAATTACAACTGGTACCGCAAATATTCCAGGGATCATTAGTGGCTACTATGAGCAACTATATGCCAATACATTGGAAAATCTAGAAAAAATTGAAAAACTTGTAGGTTCTATACAACCTATCAAGATTGAACTTAATTGAACAGACCAATAACAAATAAGACTGAAACTGTAATAAAAAGTCTGGCAGTGAAGAAAACCCCAGGACTTAATGGCTTCACACCTGAATTCTATCAAATATTTAAAGAATAAATAATACCATACCAATTGTACTCAAACTATTTCTAAAAATAGAGGAGAAAATATTTCTAAACTCATTGTATGAGGCCAGTATTACCCTGATACCAAAGCTAACAAAGACCCATCAATAAAATAATGCTACAGGCCAATATCTCTGATGAATATTAATGCAAACATTTTCAATAAAATACTAGCAAACTGAATTCACCAATACATCAGAAAGATCATTTATTTTGACCAAATGCGATTTATCCCTGGGATGCAAGAATGGTTCAACATACACAAATCAATCAACATGATATATCATGTCAATGGAATGAAGGATAAAAAGCATACAATCATTTCAATTGATGCTGAAAAGGCATTTCATAAAATTCAACATCTCTTAATGATAAAAATCATCAAAAAAAGAACTAGAAATAGAAAGAACATAGCTCAACATGATAAAAGCCATATATGACAGGCCCACAGGTAGTATCATATTGAATGGGGAGAAACTAAAAGCCTTTCCTCTAAGATCTGGAACATGACAAATATGGCCACTGTCACCACTTTTCTTCAACATAGTACTGGAATTCCTAGCTAGAACAATTACACAAGAGAAGATATAAAGGGCATCCAAATTGGAAAATAGGAAGTTAAATTATCCTTGTTGGCTGATGATATGATCCTACATTTGGAAAAACCTGAGGACTCCACAGGAAAATTATTTAGAACTGATTGACAAATTTAGCAAAGTTGTAGGATATAAAATCAACATACAAAAATCAATAGCATTTCTATATGTCAACAGAGAACAATGTGAAAAAGAAATAAAAAGATAATCGTGTATACAATAGCCGCAAATAAAATTAAACATGAAGGAATTAACCAAGGACATGAAAGATCTCTATAATGAAAACTATAAAACACCAATGAAGGTAATTGAAAGGCATGATAAAAAAAAAAGAAATTCTATGTACAGGGGTTGGAAGACTCAATATTGCTAAAATGCCCACACTACCCAAAGCCATCCACAGATTCAATGCAATTTCTATCAAAATATGAATTACATTTTTTACAGAAATAGAAAAAAATCTAAAATTTATATGGAACCGCAAAAGACCCAAAATAGCCAATGCTATCCTGAGCAAAAAGAACAAAAGTGGAGGAATCACCTTACCTGATTTCAAATTATATTACAGAGGTATAGTCATCAAAACAGCATGATACTGGCATGAAAACAGACACATAGACAAATGGAACAGGATAGATAACCCAGATGTGTAGAGCAAATCTACACATCTACAGTGAACTCAATTTTGACAAAGGTGCCAAGAACATACAGTGAGAAAAAGATAAATGGTCCTGGGAAAACTGGTTATCTGTATACAAAATAATGAAACTAGACCACTATCTTTTGTAATATACAAAAATCAAATCAAAATGGATTAAATATTTAAATCTAAGACTTCAGAATAAAACTACAAGACAACATGTTGTCTTTGATATTTGATAGAATTTCTATGACATTGGTCTGGGCAAAAATTCTTGAGCAATAATCCACAAGCACAGGCAACCAAAGCAAAAATGGAAAAATGGGATCACATTAAGTTAAAATGCTTCTATACAGCAAACGGTACAATGAACAAAGTGAAGAGACAACCCACAGAATGAGAGAAAATATTTGCAAATACCCATCTGGCAAAAGATTAACTATTAAGAATATATAAGGAGATAAACAACTGTATGGGAAAATCTAATAATTCAATCAAAAAATGGCAAAAGATGTGAATAGTCAGTTCTCAAAAGAAGACATACAAATGGCAAACAAGCATATGAAAAGGTGTTCAACATCTATGATCATCAGAGAATTGCAAATCAGAAGAACAATGAGCTATCATCTCACTCCAGTTAAAATGGCTTATATCTAAAAGGCAGGCAATAAAAAATGCTGGGGAAAATGTGGAGAAAAGGGAACCCTTGTACACTATTGGTGGGAATGTAAATTAGTACAACCAGTGTGGAGAACAGCTTGGAGGTTCCTCAAAAACTAAAAATAGAGCTACAATGCTATCCAGCAATCCCACTGCTGAGTATATACTCAAAATGAAGGAAATCAGTGTATCAGAGATATCTGCACTCCTATGTTTGTTGCAGCTCTGTTTACAATAGCTAAGATTTGGAAGCAATCGAAGTGTTCATCAACAGATTAATGGATAAAGAAAATGTGTTACATATATACAATGGAGCACTATTTAGCTATAAAAAATGAGCTCCAATCATTTGCAATGGCATGGATAGAACTGGAAATCACTGTGTTAAGTGAAATAAGCCATGCACAGAAAAACAATCATCATATTTTCTCATTTATTTATAGGATCTAAAAATCAAAACAATTGAACTCATGGACATAGTGAGTAGAAGGATGATTACTAGAGGCTGGGAAGAGTAGTGAGGGGCTGGGGGGAAGTGGGGATGGTTAATGAGTACAAAAAAAGAATGAATAAGACATTCAATTGATATCACAATTGGGTTACTATAGTTAATAATAACTTAGTTGTCCATTTTAAAGAATGTAATTGGGTTGTTTGTATCTCAAACGGTAAATGTTTGTGGGGATGGATACCCCATTTTGCAGGATGTGCTTATTTCACCTTTCATGCCTATGTCAAAACCTCTCATGTCCTCCATAAATATATACACCTACCATAGAGCCTAAAGTATAATAATAATAATAATAATAATAATAATAAAAAGAAAAAAAATCTTTTAGAAAAGAATATCAAAACATACGAGATTTTATTTTATCTTCAAAAGATAAAAAATATCAATGAAGTGAGCCAGAACATAGAAAGCCCCTGTCTGGAATGTGAGATATCCTGGGCCTCAGTCCTTGGCAGTCAGGAGTGTTTAGTTTGGAGAGCAGCATTGTACACAAAGACTATGTAGTTCAATGAGAAAACAGTTTGGTAGATAAGGCAGCTCTACGAGGAAAAGATCTTGTAGGGATATATTGATAAGTATAGGACTCGGTAAATGTTATTTACTGAATGTTGTTCTTGTATTTGATAAACCTCCAATTCCGATTCTAAAAATTACATTTCCATTTAGAATTTTCATAACAATAGTGAATTGCAACTCTTTCAGTCTTCCAAACAAATCCTTTTTATTATCTTTATTATTCAGTGAGAAGCAAAATTCAAATCTGTCATGCCAACTAACCTTTCTCAAGAGAAAGGTATAGCTGTTAATACACAAAGAGTTTTATTTTCTAATGAGAGTTTATCTGTACTCAAAAGAATAGTTTGTTTTGTTGTTGATTTAAATGTTATATAACTGGTTAACGTAAACTTTTTTTTAATGTTTCTGTAGCTTTAGGACAATGACTTTAGATGATTTCTTTTCCTGCATTTTAAAGATTCATGTCATATGTTTTAATTTAATACAACTTATACTTTTATTTTTTTCTCTATGTGTGCTTTTCTTTAAAAAGCATAAATGGTGTATATAATGTTTATATACATCAAGTAGTTAATCAAAATAGTAGTCAAAAGATAACTATTATCTTATTTATCTGTCACAACACTGTGCTAGGCATGGGGTAGCCAAGAGGCAAATTGTATAATATGCTGAAAGGAAACATATTATTTGTTTTATATAAAATATACTGGAAAATAATTATGTGTTACAGTACATGACCCTGTTAGAGCAACAATAATAGAGAAAAAAGCATAGAATGGATATCAACTGGAATCATTCAGCTTGAAAGGGGACTCAAAGAAGAGGTACTACTTACATAACAGAAAGATGGAGAGCAGGATGTTTTCGGTTTCATTCTAAAAATGATAAGTTAACAGCCTTCTAAAAAGTTAACAATTAGACTTTATGTCTCATACCAGTTGTGATCATTACTAGAGACTGCCAAATATGTGGAGTAGGATTCCACGGTCACATACATTTTCAGAAGGAAATCATTCCAGGTTGTGATGGAAAAGTATTCTAGAATATGGGAGAAAGGGATGAAAGCACATGTGGTATATATTTAATATCCCTGGAGAATATATGTAAGCAACTTCTAGTATAAAAGTAAAAGAGAAAAGAATCATGTGCAAAAATATGGAGGTGATCCTTAATGTACTGTGTTGGAAGGATACTCAATAAATTGACAGTTTTGATTTATAAAAATTTATGTTAGAAACTATAAGAAAATGATTTAATCTTTTTCTCTGTACCTCACTGTTTGTCAACCAGTATATTTATTGGTCAACCTTTGCCATTTACTATAATACTTTTACTGTTCCTAACGTCTTAGTTTCATTCACTCTATTTTACCAATGTATTTAAATCAAAGGCTGCATCATGAAATGGAAGTTATAATTAAAGAGAAGGAAGCATATCTACTCCTTGTGTTTGGGACTAGAGAGGGAACTGACAAGTGGGAGTGAGGAACTGGCCAAGTAGATTACAACTTACAGGAGCAAGTTGCTCACCGCTCCCCACTGCAACCTTGTTATAAAATTTCCCTGTTGCTCTTCCTTCCATATACACACACAGCTTGAACGTTCTAAACTGCTTGCGGTTTAAGAAGAGGTCCTTTTTACCTCTTTCCCATATTCAGCTTCTGCCTGTAATGATTCATTGCCTATCCCTACATTCCCAATCCCACCCTTCCTAAATCTGCACTGCTATTATGATTATTGAATAATTTAATTCAATTTAGGTTCTAATTTTTTGCACAGTTTCCATATCCTAAGCCAAATAAATCAGGTATCCATCTGATCTATTAATATACTGTGCATATAGATTTTTTAAAGCTCTTTTTTTTTACATCGTTTTGCCTCTCAATACATCTCTCTTCCCACTAATTGGTGAGCTCTTTTATAACAGGACATTCTCTTGTATTCGGAGTGTCTCAAACAGTGACTAAGAAGCATACAGTAGCTGTTGAGTAAATATTTGTTCAAAAGATAAAAGTAAATTTAAAATAAAACACTCTAATATCATTTATTGAAAGAATTGTGCTTTCATTGAACAGAAAAAGCTCACAAAGCATTTCTATTGCACTTGTTTCTGACTTAACTAGCTCTGTGATTATAACTTCCTTTATTGCTCTGTAAGTTCTTTGTTCAAGACACAAAGTTATAAAAAATAGCATTTGGGCTCTCTTCCCAAAATCTAATGAAACTTTGAGGAGAACACATTACGTTAATCAGTTTTCCTGTTAGTATGTACATGCAAAGTGTATTCCACTCTCCTAAGCAAATTATCAGTTTGATTAAACACTTTATATTAGAAATGATTGTAAAATTAATGAAAACTGTTGTTTTAAAGTAGAAATATATTAATTTTTAAATCAGAAAATGAATGAACATTGTCTATGAATATTACAGAAATAATCATAAGAAAAATGCAAAATATTTTAATAACATTCACATTTAAAAATATAAGTAACTATATTTTTCCAGGTTAATAAAGTTATAACAGAAAAATAAATATTGTATATATTTAAACTGTACAACATAATGATTTGTTATATATACACACACACACACAATGCATTTTGGAATGATTACCAAAACCAGGCTAATGATTACATCCATCACCTCACATAGATATGCTTTTTATAGTAGTGAGATCTCTTAAGATCTACTCTCTTAGTAAATTTCAAATAAACACTATCGTGTTACTAACTATAGTCACCATGCTGTATATTAAATGCCCAGAATTTAATTATGTTATAACTTAAGTGTACTCTTTGAATCAACATCCCTCGACCCCACCTGGCAATCAATATTTAACTCTCTAGCTATATGAGTTCAACTTTTTTGGATTTCACATAAAAGTGAAATCATATAGTATTTCTCTTTCTTTCTTTCTGTGTCTTGCATTTAGCATAATGTTCTCCAGCTTCATCCATTTTTTTCACAAATGTTAGGTTTTCCTTGCTTTTTATGTTTGAATAACATTCTGTTGTGTGTGTGTGTGTGTGTATCCAATTTTCCACAATCATATCAAATAATTACCAAAATTATACCCAATTTTGTTTAACCATTCATCTGTCAATGGACACTCAAGTTGTTTGTATAACTTGGCTATTGTGAATAATGCTGCAATGAACATAGGAATGCAGATATCTCTTTAGAGACTGATTTTTCTTTGTATATATGCCTAGAACTGGAATTGCTGGATAATAAGGAACTTCCATTTAAATTTTTTGAAGAATTTTCATAATTGCTCTACCAATTTATAATTTGCACTCACCAAGAATGTACAAGGGATCCATTTCTCTACACCCCAGTCAATACCTATCTCTTGTCTTTTGATTATAATCATTCTAAGAGGTGTGAGGTGACATCTCATGGTATTTATCTGCATTTCCATAATTAGTGATGTTGAGCACCTTTTCACGTAACTGTTAGACATTTGTATGTCTTCTTTGAAAAAATATTCATGTCCTTTGCCTATTTGTTGTTGTCACTTGCTATTGATTTCTATGAATTTATTTGTTCTGGATATGAACCCGTTAACATATATAATTTACATTTTTTTCTCATTGCAAAGGTTGCCTTTTCATTTTAATGATTATTTCTTGTGCTGCGAAGAAGCTTTTAGTTTAATAAGCCTCACTTGTTTATTTTTGCTTTCATTGCCAATACTTTGGTGTCACTTCCAAAAAATCATTGGCACCACCAAAGTCAAATTTATCCTTTTTTTCTAAGTATTTTATGGTTTCAGGTCTTATATTTAAGTCTTTAATTAATTTCAATATAATTTTTGTAAGGTAATTGTCTAACGTCATTCTTCTGGATGTGCACATCCAGGTTTTTCAACATCATTTAATGATGAGTATACGTTACTGTTTGTGTGTTCTCAGAGATTTTGCCAAAAATTAGTTGGACATATGCGCCTGGGTTAATTTCTGGGCTCTCTAATCTGTTTTATTTGTCTATGTGTCTCTTTTTATGCCAGGTCCATACTGTTTCGATTACTGTAGCTTTGCTATAGCTTTGTAATATGAAATTATGAGAGATGTAATGCCTCCAGTTTTGTTCATTTTAGTTGAGATTGCTTTTGCTATTTGAGGTCTTTTGTAGTTCCATACAATTTTACAATTGATTTTTTCTGTCTCTGTGAAAAATGACATGGGAATATTGGTAAGGACTGCATTGACTCTATAAATTACTATAAGGGTATAGACATTTTAACAATATTAATTTTTCGAATCTGAGACTACTGGGTATTATTTTTCATTTATTTGTGGTCTTCTTCAGTTTCTTTCATTAATGTCTTTTAGTTAATGCACAGATTAACTAATGAACCGATCTTTCTGTTCCTCGGCTAATTTATTACTAAGTATGTAATTTATTACTAAGTATGGAATTGTTTCTTATGATAAATGGAACTGTTTCCTCAATTTCCTTTTTAGGTAGTTTGTTGTTAGTATATGGAAAAGCAGCTAATATTTTTATGTTGATTTTGTGTCCTGTAACATCACTAAACTAGATTATTGGTTGTATTAGATTTTGGTACAGTCTTTAGGGTTTTCTATATGTGAGATCATGTCATCTGCAATCAGAAACAATTTAACTTCTTCCATTCTGCTTTGGATGCAATTTTTTTCTTGTATAATTGCTCTGTCTAGGACTTCCAGTGTTATGTTTAATAGACGTGGTAAGATTGGGCACCTTTGTCTAGTTCCTAATCTCGGGGAAAAAGTTTTCGTCTTTACACCATTGATTATGATGTTATTTGTATGCTTTTTATATATGGCTCTTATTTTGTTGAGGTCTATTCTTTTGATACCTAATCACCAAATGTTGTTGAATATTGTCAAATGGTTTTTTTTGCATGTATTGGGAAGATCATATGACACTCATTATTCTGATAAGGTGGCTTATTATGTTATTGATTTGCATATGTTGACACATATCATTTAATCATGGTGAATAGTCCTTCCAATGTGCTGTTTAATTTGGTTTACTATTATTTTGTTAAGGATATTTTATATATGTGTTTGTCAGGGATATTGGTCTGCAATTTAATTTTTTTGTAGTGTCCTTGTATAGCTTTGGTACAAGGCTAATGCTGGCCTTGTAAAATGAGTTTGGACGTATTCCATCCTCTTCAATTTATTGGAAGACTTTGAGAAGGATTGGTATTAATTCCTCTTTAAATTTTGATAAAATTCATCTATGAAATCTGGTCCTAGATTTAGCTTTATTGGGTTTTTTAAATTCTGTTTCAATCCCATTATTCCTTATTTGTCTATTCAGATATTCTATTACTTTATGGTTTAGTCTTGGTAGGCTGAATGTTTTTAGGAATTTATTCATTTCCTCTAGATTATTCAACTTGCTGGTGTATAATTGTTCATCTGTTGTCTCTTATTGTTCATCTCAGTCTCTTATAATTGTTCATCTGTTCATCTGTAGTCTCTTTGTATTTCTGTGGTATCAGTTGTAATGTTATTTACATTACAGTTTTACTATTTATGTCCTCTGGTGTTTTTTTTTGTTTGTTTAGCTAAAAGTTTGTCAATTTTGTTTATCTTTTCAAACCAACTCTTAGTTTTATTGATATTTTAAAATTGTCTTTCTAGTCTCTATTCCATTTATTTCTGATCTGATTCTCATTATTTTCTTTCTTAAGCTAACTTAGAGTTTAGTTTATTCCTCTTTTTCTAGTTTCTTGAAACATAAATTTAGATTTTTCATTTAATTTTTTCCTAATGTATTTATTGCTAAAAATTTCTCTTGTAGAACTAACTCTTTTTAATAATTTAAGCATGACTTTTGGCATGTTGTATTTCTGTTTTCATATTTCTCAAGATACTTTTTGATTCTCTTTTGATTGATCCGTTGGTTGTTCAGAATGTAGTATTTAATTTCCACATATTCAGAATTTTTCAATTTTCTTTCTGTTATTGATTTCCATTTATGTACCATTATAGTTGGAAAGGACACTTGATATTATATTATTCCAATCTTTTAAAATGTGTTGGAATTTTTTTTATCTAACACATGATCTATTTTGGAGAATATTCTGTGTGAGCTTGAGAATTTGTATTCTGCTACTGTTGATTGGGATGTTCTGTACAAGTCTGTTAGGTTCATTTGGTCAGTAGTGTTATTTAAGCCTGCTGTCTCCTTATTGATTTTATGTCTGGATGATTATGTACTGTTGAAAGTGGGGTTTTAAAGTCTACTATTATTATTGTATTGCTGTTTATTTCTTGGTTCAGTTCTTTTAATAATTGCTTTATATAGTTAGGTGTTCTCATGTTGGATGCATATATATTTGCAATTCTTATACCTTCTTGATGAATTAAGCACTTTATCATTATTTATGACATTCTCAGTCTCTTGTGACGGATTTTGACTGAAAGACCATTTTGTCAAATATAAGTATAGCCACACCTCAATTTTTGTTACCATTTGCTTGGAATATCTCTATTTCTTCACTTTCAGCTTAAGTGTGTCATTAAAGATGAAGGAAGTCTTTTCTAGGTAGCATATTGTTACACGTTGGCTTTCTATGCATTCAGACACTCTGTGTCTTTGACAGGATAATTTAAATTTACATTTAAAGAAATATTGATAGGTAAGAACCCATTATTGCCTTTTTGAGAATTCTTTTCAGTTTTGTTACTCATTTGTTCCTTTCTTCCTCCCTTGCTATCTTCCTGTGTAATTTATTGATTTATTTTAGTGGTAGGCTTTGATTTGTTCTCTATATCTTTTGTGTATTTGCTGGGGATTATTTCTTCGTGGTTGCCATGAACCTTAAATAAAATATCTTAGAGTTATAAGAGTCCATGTTCAATTGATAACAACCTAACTTCAGTTGCATGCAAAATTGCTACACTTTTACTTCCCTTATCACCACACAGTAAATTATTGATGTTACACTTTACATGCTTCTATGTTACATATGCATTTAAAATTATTGCAGCTATCATAATTTCAAAATACTTGTTTCTTTCAACTTTGATACTAGAGTTAAAAGTGATTTATGCATCACTATTCAGTATTAGAATACTCTGAATTTACTATATATTTACATTTACCAGTGAATTTTATACTTTCATGTGAATCTTTTTTTTTCTTCTCTGTGTCATTTCTTTGGAACTTGAAGAACTCCCTCTAGTATTTCTTGTAAAGCAGGTCTAGTAGTAATAAACTCTCAGCTTTTATCTGCTGAGAACTTTATATACAGCCTATGAACATACAGTTGTATATGACAATTCTCTTTTCTCTTGCTGCTTTCAAAATTATCTCTTTGACTTTGGCTTTTGACATTTGATTATAATGTGTCTCAGGACAATCTATTTTGCATTGATCTTGCTTGTGTGAACTTTTAAGCTTCCTGAATCTAGACGTCTACATCTTTCTCAAGATTGAGAACTTTTCAGCCATAATTTCTTTAAATAAGCTTCTCATTTTTTTCTCCCTCTCCATTCTCTGCTTGGGACTTCCACAATGTATATATATGATTTGTTGGATGATTCCCCATAGTCCCACATAGTTAATTCACTCTTATTTATTCCCTTTTTACTTTTTTTCTTAACTGGCTAATTTCTAATAATCGGATGTCAAGTTCACTGATTTGTTTCTTTCATCTGACCGATTCTGCTATTTAAGCTCGCAATTAAAATTTTTCAATTCTTTGTATTATTCAGCTCCATATTTTCTGTTCCATTATTTGTTATAGTCTGGATATCTTTAATAAGCTTCTCTTTCTTTATGTTTGTTTTTCTGATTTTGATTAGTTGTCTGTATGTCCTCTCTTGCATCCCTTTGAGCTCTGTAAGATAATTATGAATTTGTAGACCTTTATTTCTTTGTGGTGGCTACAGGAGCTTTAATAGTTTCCTTCGATGGTGTTGCATTTGCCTGCTTCTTCAAAATGCATCTAGACTTGTGTTGGTGTCCATATATTTGAAGGAGAAAATACCTTTTTTATCTTTACAGAATAGCTTCAACAGGTAAAAGCCTCCCCTTGTGGGCACCTGGGCTTATCAGATTGCCTCTGAAATTGCAGTTGTGCTCAGATGGAGCCAGGTTATATGATTGCTGCTGTGTCTGCAGTGGGGTCCATGTGGTAAGTCTGCCACCAGGGACTAAGGCAAATGTCACTTGCTTGGTCCCTGGTTGGACAAGACACCTTCAGAACCTTGGTTAGTCAGCTTAGTGCTAGACAAAAGTCTGCTTCAGAGACAGCAGTTCAGCCTGAAGATGGCAGGCTTATTACTAGGTACATGAAAGAATGTGGCTTTAATCAAGTCATTGGATGGATTCCTGGGAGAAAAGGCCTGGCCTGAGACCATGGCTAAGAGGGTCTGAAACCAGGTAACAGGGATTCTTCAATGTCCACAGCCATCACCAAGCCCTGCAGGCCTACCTCTGGGTATATGGAATATCTGGTTCATTGGAGGGCATAACTTCCTTCAGACTACGACTGAACGAGACTGGAGCCAGGTTATACAGCTGCTTCAGGTTCCATAGTTGAACCAAGATTAGTGGCCCTGCCTTTGGGAATGAGGAGGAGTTTGTTTCCCACTGGGTCTTTGGGTGGTGAAGACTGCTCTGGACCATGGCTGAGAAGGGGCTGGAGTCAAGTTACAAAGCCACTTCTGAGTCCACAGCCAGGACCAACGTAAGTGGGCCTGTTACCTGAGATACAGGTAGTCATTGCTCCTCCTTGGTCGCTTAGCTAATGGTGCTGGTGGTGGGGCAGAGGCCAAATGGGGTTGTGGCTGAGTGCACAGAAAGATGGACTGTTTCTACATCTGAAGTCAGGATTATGATTGGTGGACCTGCCCTCTGCGTAATGTCCTGTATTCTCAAAACATCCTTCCTCAGTTTTGGGTAGCACTAGGTTTTGCAACCCCCTACCTGGATCTCAAAGCTCCAACTAAAGCAATTTTGTTTGTAAATTGCTGACAAGTTACTATTGCTATGGAGAAATACAAGTGGGGGATGTGCTATTCTGTCATCTTACTCTACATTCACTGCATTTTATGTCATAGCCTCATAGAACAAGAGGGGTTTCAAATTTAATTTGTTCCATGTCTTTTATTTTACACCCTATAGATGAGGAAAACAAAGCTCTAAAAGTATGGAGGGATTTTACCAACATGAGATAATAATTTAGTAATAATATAATAGACCTCCTAATTACTAACCTAGTGGTCTTTCCAGTGTAGACAATGTTACTTCAAAGATTTCAGTGATGTGGCATTTTTTCTGCTTTACTGAGGACCTTCTCTGGATTTCCCTAATCTGACCAATAAACCAAAGGACATTTCTTCCTTTGAAGTAGTCAATGCTAAAGAGAAAATATTTCACCTAAATTACTAGTTTCAAGGGAAATAATTTTCATGGAAAACAAAAGAGGGATAGAGTGGGGGAGAAAAGAAATTTTGTACACAAGTCCACACTTAATATCATTAATAGGTTCTTGGAAACTGCAGCTTTAAGTAAAAACAAAGTATAGCAGGTTCTTGAATAACATCATTTCCTTAAACATTGTTTCATTATAAAATTGAGGATAAAAAATTGGTTTTGTTATATGTAGCTTCACATAAAGTCTCTCTTCATTTAACAAGATCTGGAGAGAGGGAGAATGGAATACAAGTTTAACAAAAGTGAGCATTTTCAGCAGTTGTTTGGACTCTTTGATCATTAAGCTCTCAGAATGAATGCAAGAAAAGAGTACAGGAAAGAAAAAAAAAAAGGAGTTTCCCTTATGAAGCTTGTGGACATTGATGAATAGGAAAAATAGGCATTTGGTTTCCCAACACTTTTTTTGGTGTAAGCATTTAGTAGATGCTACCTATGTCACCAGACTTGGGAAGAACAGTTCAAGTGGTGGTATGGTCAGCCTTTGCATACAAAGTACCCCTGCCATTCCTGCAGTACATATGTGATGGGGCAGATTTCCCCCAGGTATCCCATGATTTCAGCTTAGGGGATGTGTTGAGAATGGTGGTTAACAGGCTTGCCATAGTGTGTAGTATTGAATAAAGGGATGAACATTAGAGAAAGACCTTGTGATTGTCACCAGCTGGGGGGTGAAAAAAAGGAGCAGCTGAATTTCTCAGGAGTTCTCAATACTAAGGGAAATAAGTAGGAATAAACATGTGCCTAAAGCAGCCATCGTTTTAGACCAGGTCAGCCCTCAAAAGACATGAATATATTTAATTTCACTGATAGCCATTCTTCCTCACATTTCTACTTCCAGAGAATTGAAAGTATGACAGGGAAGCTGAAAAAAAAGAAAAAACAAAACTGAAAGACATTTAATATGCTTCAGTTAGGATATTTAGTGTGTACTTGATTTAGCATAATTAATAATGAATTTGGAAAAAAATCACTAGTTTCTACTAAATAGTCCTATAAAAAAAAGTCATGAGGAAATCACCCACTAAAAGAATATTCTTTCACCCTTGAAATACGTGTGTTTCTAAAAGTAGAACTCATTATTCAGTTATTCAAAGCATGGATTGTAGGATCTAGTGGATTAGTGAACTGAGTTAATTCACTAAACAATGTAAGAGGTTAAAACTGGGAGCTCAGCAAAGTCAAGCCTTGTAGTAAAAAATACCTTAGTCACTTCAAGACTGCAGATAGGCCACAACTTTCTGGCCTCATATGAAAAATCAATAGCTTTTCCATCACATTAAATATGTTAATAAAAATTTAGTAAAATTTCATGGAAGACAAATTTTAGATTAAAAATTCAAGTTACAAATTCAAAATTGTGAAAATCTGAACATGTATTAAAATGAGTTTTATTCTTTCCTAATTCCAATCTAAAGAGTTATGAGGCATTATGAGTAATTTCAAAAAATTATAAAATTATATTTTATAATTCACACATTTATTAAAATGATATTTATTTCTCTATATCTACATACATTCATTCTATTTATCTTTGGCAACTCAAAACTATCACTTAAAAATTCAATATATTTTTTACTGTATCACCTTGTTTCTTACCCATAGTATCTTTTCTTAGCTCTGTTAAAGGCATCTCCAGCCACCCAATGTTCGAAACTGAAAATTTTGTATTTGTCTCTGAGTCCTCACACTCTTACACTCCTGCTATTCAGCTGGCATTTCCATCTTACTGATTTTTAACTCAAAGTTATTGTTTTAATCCAGCTTTTCTTTTTCTGATTTAATGAAATTGCTTTCTCTCCTTTATCTCCCACTTGGGCTATTATATCTCTTCACTGGTTTCTGGCACTAGGCTCTCCCTACTCCAGTATATCTTCTATTGTCTTGTTTTCAGATTCCTCATTGTGCTTCTCTTACTTTCTAGCTAAAAACCCTTTGTATGGCTACAGAAAAAAATCCAAACTGGCTAAACAGACGTTAAAAAGACTAACAAATTTTAGCTCAAATTACCATTTTAGGTTCATCTTCAAGTTCCTCTTCAATTTTCATTATTAATTCACGCAACAGTTCCTTTTTAGGTCAAACACTTTCTTGACATTCTACCTGTTATCATTACTTGAAACGCACTTTCTACTCATTCTTTGGTCCCCAATTTAATGCAAATCTTTCCCTATTTCCCAAGAGAAGAAATGTAGAGATGGTTAATCTTCCTATCCACCATTCCCTATTTACAATATCATTTCACGCTGCACTTTTTATTGTAATATTAATTTAAAGCCTCTGTTTTTACTAGATTACTATGAGATCAATGTTCAGGCCAAATTTTCTAATTTTTTGTTTAGCACATAACAGAGATCCTGGAGATCAGTAGATGTTAAATAGATTGCTTTAATGAATAAAGGGTTTATTTAAATGAGACTATTAAATGAAGAAAAACTTTGATAATTATGCATGTTTAAAATATTTACCTTCAGAAGAATAAATAAAAGAAATGGCGAAAACATCAAAATATTGAATTAAAAATTATGTTTTTTGGAAAATATTTTATGTAACATTAGAAAATATATCATTTCAATAAAAATAACTCAGTTTATCTGAAATATAAATGACAAGAGTTTATCAAAAGTTGCTTTTGATACAGAAAATAAAGTGTAAAATAATTTTATACATGAGCAGCTTAAATGTGTAATATTAATGTTTACTTTATGTTATATAAATGTTCAGTTTGTTCAGTTCTTCAGGCTTACACATCTGTCTCGTTCTGATGGAACTGCTTAGATTCTTTTATTGATAGATATAAATAGCAGCAGCAAATGCTGAAATTCCCTATTATTTGTTGAAGATTTACTTTTTGTAGGAGATAGGACTTCTTTTATCCAAAGACACTATAATGAATAAATTATTTTATTAAGCAATATCCCTTTTTATTCTTTTTGTTAGATAAGACTTTGATTTCCTTGTGTTATTTACAACTTAATAGTTTTAAGGAGTAAATATTATAGTTTATTTCTAGCCTTTAGAAGACAACAGATTTCATATAAATGTAGAAACCCTTGAGAAGCACAGTGTTCAAAATGATTTATGTTATCTCAATAATCATTTATACACTATTTTTGAAGCACGTAATAATAAATAAAAAGTTTCTACATGCTTAAATTTTTCTTGGTACTTTGTTATCAGCAAGAAATATCACAACCCACACTTTAACAACATACATCAAGTTTCTTTCATATTTCATTCATCTGTTCAAGCCTGTAAATTTTTTCTGGGTTGTAACTCCACCCTCATGCCAACTACTAATTATCACATTAAAGGGTTGCTATGGCTGATTCCAGTTGTTCATGGTCTTAGCGTACAACCACTTGTCCCCATTTCTTTGTGTCACATTGATCATGCTCTCATATGTCTTTGGTTTCTTACATCCTTACTCATTCGCTTTCTTTTGGTCCAAGTCAATTTACATTAATTCAACAGAACTCAATCCAGAATCTTAATAATTCAGTAACTATCTGAATTAGATTAACAGTATCCTAACAAAACCACTCTTACATAGTAAGGTAAGCAATATGTACTTTCACAGAAAATATTTAAAACATTAAAGAGGTCAAATTGCCTTCAATCCCTCTCAGACCCTGGAAAATATCATTCACATTAAAACAAATTGAATTTTCTTTCATTTTATTGTTTTCAATAAGTGGGTCTTCTAAGCATCTTTATAAGGGGAAATTTATTTGACTTGTTAAAAATATATTTTATTTTTTAAAGTATTTTATAAGTCATCAGATGTTTAACAGTTATTCTAAGAGAATGATGTTTATTTAGACAAATTTGTAAATTCATTTTTATTAATTAACATTAA
The DNA here is from genome assembly GCF_028885625.2 of Pongo pygmaeus. Classification (NCBI taxonomy): domain Eukaryota; kingdom Metazoa; phylum Chordata; class Mammalia; order Primates; family Hominidae; genus Pongo; species Pongo pygmaeus. The sequence continues at coordinate 93,603,708 of NC_072384.2, forward strand.
TACCTTGAAATTATTCATCATTAATTTTGATTTTTCTTATTTTTGTTCAACAATTTTATAGTTTATAGGCACTTTTAATTGTTTATAATAAAAATTCTAGTAATGTTTTAAAATATATTTTGAACAATAATAGTACAGTGTCTTGTACCCAGGTGCTATGGGCTAAATTGTGTATGTTGAAGCCCTTCAAAATGTGTATGTTGAAGCCCTAAACCCCAGTATCTCAGTGTACTTGGAGATGGGCCTTTAACGAGGGGATTAAAATAAGGTCCTTAGAATGGGCTTAGATCCAATCTGACTGGCTTTCGTATATGAAGAGGAAGTTAGAACACACAAGGAGATACCAAAGATGAAGAAGAACAGGGTAATCTGCAAGCTAAGTAGAGAAGCCCCAAGAGAAACAAAACCTGGCAACACCCTGATTTGGATGTCTAGCCTCCAAACCTGTAAGGAATTAAATTTCTGTTGTTTAAGCCACCAGTCTGTGGTATGTTGTTAAGGCAGCCCTAGCAAACTGATGCAATAGATTTTTTGTGTGTGTGTATGAGGGTTATTACTCTTTTTCAGAATATTTGTTTTCATAGGAGATGGTATATGAAAGCATAGGCTTTGTTTACAAACAAATATAGGTAAAAATCTCAACACAGCTACTTAGTTGCCTGATTTACTAAGACTCACTGAACTTCAATGAGCCCATGTATACATAGGAATAATTGCAGCCATATAATAAGGGTATCTGAATATTAAATATGTTTCATATAGTAAGGTAATTGAAATCATTACTTCACTGTTCATTTTCATGCTGGAAGACTGTTTACTTTGGGAAAATTTCTGTTCTCCTTAACCAAAATATTTACCTGTCATTTAAAAGTTATTTTTAAGAGAGTAGCTTTTTTGTTTTATTTTCTCTTGCTGATCTTCTTGAATAGGTCTCATATATTAAAGGTTACCCTTTTAAAGCCCAGTACTCTAGATTAGCAATGATTACTAATATACTCTAAATGACACAATACACAGTTACAATAAATAACATCAATTACATTGGTAACTTATAGATATGTGTTGTTTGCTTTTCAAAACTGGTATAACTCACTGAAGTGCAAAATTATTAATCCGTTAATATTTCATCTGTGCTTTTCTACTTAAATTTAAATTAACAACATTAAATTAAAATTTTAGTTCCTTAGTCATGCTAGCCACTATTCTTTTACCCACTTGCCATATGTGGCTAGCAGCTAAAATATTGATTAGTGCAGATTTAGAACATGTCCATCATCTCAGAAAGGTTTATCAAATCGTGCTGTTAGTCGTTAATAACCACAATGAGCATACAAAACAAAGTTGAAATAACTTAATAAGGAAATCAAGAGATTTAAATTCCATTATTACTTGCACTCAATCCTCAAAATGAATTTAAACTATTCATAAAATAATATCCAGCTTAATTTTGAGAATATGAAATGTACACACTTCTCTGTATAAATAAGTATTACAAAGTAAAGATTACTTTTTTTATACTAAAATTAAAATATGTCATTAAACGACTTCATTTCCTTTTTGATAATCATTGAAATAGAGAATTAAATGATGTTTATTAAGACTCCCTCTGGCACTCAATACTTCAAAATGTGTTTAGCCTGATCGGATATCAAAGAAGAAAAAACAAATAGTTGAAAGAACATTCATATTAATTTATCTTATTAAGATGTGTATTCATGGATATCAATTTTTATTATATTCTGCATCCTACAGAATTACAACAAGGATATTATAGAAATAGCTCACATAGTTCAAAGTGAATGGGAATGGATACTCAGGATATTCATGAAGAGCCATTGCAGAAAAAAGAATGCATTGCAATGATATTTCATTTTTAAACAATGTAACACCTAAAAAGTAAAATAATATATCAAGACCAAACCATTATGATTTCTTCCTAGGACTATAATACTGGTACATTAAATGTCATTATAAAAAATGTTTAGGATATTTTATTAATTAGTAGTATTATAAAGTAGCATACTTGTATATTGTTTATGGTTTATCAGATTTTCAAAATTAATAGACTTTATTTATTGAGTAGTTTTAGGTTTGCAGAAAGTAGAAAATTTCTATATGTCGCCTCAATCCTCCATCCCAGTTTCTAATGCTTATTAACATTTTGCATTAGTGTGGTGAATTTGTTACAACTGATGAGCCAAAATTGATGCATGATTACCAGGCAAAGTCCATGGTTTATACCAAGCCTTGCCTTTTGTGTTCTACATTCTATGACATTTGGCAACTGTAGAATGACACATATTCATCACTAAAGCATTATACAGAATAGCTTGACTGCCCTAAAAAATCCCTCTTCTCCATCTACTTCCCTTTATTCCTCCACCTAAACTCCCTACAACCACTAATCTTTTTATTGTTTCCAGAGTTTTGCCTTTTCCTAAATGTAATATAGTTAGCATTTTATACTCTATACCTTTTTATATGGGCTTCTTTCATTTTGTAATATTTATTTGAGGTTCTTAACATGCCTTTACACAGCTGCATAGCACATTTCATTTTTAATTTAAATTTTTATTTTGTACAATCCATCAGGATTATTTTATACTTTGTATTTTGAGATATATTAAGAATAATCGCAAAGGTAGTACAAGAAAGTTACCATATGCTCTTCACTCAGCTTCTCCAATATTGATTCTAACCAGAATGCAATAGTCAAAATGACAGAATTAAGAAGGCAATATAATACTATTAAATATGTACTTTTTTCAGTTTTCTCACTAATGTCCTTTTTGGAATCATACACATGAACATCTTGCATCTGGCATGCATCCTGGGGTTCAATCAAGAAAAGGAATCACTGAATTTTGTTGTGGTAGTGAGAAAAATGTCAATCCAGTCTTATTCCCCAGATAATGCACCAAAACATTTTGGTATCTAATTTTAAAATGTCATGCTGAAATTTTTGACTGTTTTGTACTTATTAGGCACCAGTCTTAGACTATTATCAGTCGAATTTTGCAACACCTCTTTGGGCACCTTAAAGTAACATAAAAAGGATAAAGTGGTAATATCCATATTTCTCTCATTTGACTTATGTTCTTTGGGGAAATTTGCCACTGCTGATCCTGATTTTACCTTCCTTTCATTCTCATTGGCACACCATGCTCCCACTACTCTGATATCCTTATTGTGTTCTAATTCAACCAACTTAAGAGTTTGTTTTGCTTTAATTTGCCTTTATTCTCCAATTTTCTCTCATTTAAGTTTGGGGTGCTCTAGAAACTTGAACTACAATAGAAGAATTTGATAGCAGAAGGTCTTGGACTCTTTTCACCTTAAACATGGAAGTGTTTGGGAAAGCTTCTTCTAACACACATAAAAAGTTAAGGAGCTAGAGGTAAAAACCGATTTGGTAAGAAGCCTTGGAATTTTATTTTATTTATTTATTTATTTTTTTTTTTGAGACAGAGTCTTGTTCTGTCTCCCAGGCTGGAGTGTAATGGCTCTGTCTCAGCTCACTACAACCTCCACCTCCTGGGTTCAAGCGATTCTCCTGCTGAGTAGCTGGGTCTACAGGTGTACACCACCACACACAGCTAATTTTTGTATTTTTAGTAGAGACGGGGTTTCAGGCTGGTCTGGAACTTCTGACCTCAAGAGGTCTGTTCGCTTCGGCCTCCCAAAGTGCTGGGATTACAAGTGTGAACCACTGCGTCTAGCCAAGCCTTGGAAATTCTGTACTCAAACTGTTTTAATAGAGCGGTTGTGATAGGACAGGTCCTGAGCTTTTTAGGAATAAATTTTAAATGATAGTGTACAGAAACTGACCATAAAAAGTAGGCTTGATTTTATATGTTTTTTTAAAACTCAACTATTTACAAACATTGAGCACACACAATTGTTGTATGCAGTTATATTAAAAAATTGAAAATTTCAAAAGCATTAAAAACCAAAGAATTGCTCATTCTGTGTAGACCTAATTCTCATAGAGTAGAGATAGGAAAGATGAATTTTCACAATCACATTTCCAACCGTTGGAAAACCCACTAAAGCAATTCATAATGAAGGCATGTTTGCAAAAAGGAGATTTATATAAATATCTCAAACTCATTAAAGGTATTAAATCATATTCATCTCATTTTAAAGTTTTTAAGTAATATTTAATAAGGACATGAAAATTTTATATTTATTTAACAATGTTGAGAAATTATTTATTTCCCATCTAACACAATTTCTTCCCCAAGTTTTTGTTTGACAACAAATTAAATAATCATTGCCCAGTTGCTTAAGCCAGTAATAGAAGAGTTATTCTTTGTTCTCCTCAGTTGCTTAAACTAGTAATAGAGGAGTTATTCTTGGTTGTTGTTTTTTTTTTTTTCTCTCTCTCTCTGTTATTCACCTACTGGCATACAATAAATCACCAACTTCTGCTTGTGGAAACTATGTATTTAAGTTTTCTTCTCTCATTTTTTTTTCTGCATTGCCACCCTCACCCCAGTCTAAACTATCATTGTTCCTTACATGAACTAGTAAAATAACTTTCCTTCTTCTAATGTTGCTTATGTCTCCCTTCTAAGTTGAAGCTTCCAATAGTGATGTGTCCTGTTAAAACTATAATTGATCAAATTATTTATTTAATTAAGTATATTATAGAACCCTGATTAATACTGAATAAAGTTATTTCCTTTACATCACCTATAGTGACTACCTACATGTTCTCATCACTACTGGCCACACTCAAGTTTTCTTGCTCCTGATCATTCCTAGAACGCAGTATACTTTTTTCCAGCTCTGCCTAGAAGTGTATTTCTAAAAGTGGACTCTTGATATATATGTGTCCTTTCAAATAAATAACACCCAAAACAAAAATCTCTATTTCATAGTACACATAACATCCTTTCACTCAATGATATTTCTCATACAATAAAATTCAGCAATCATTGACAACAAAACTTATTTCACTTTAAGCCATTTCCTAATTTCTGCCTTCAGAGGAGTTTTTCAAAGAACTTTAGAGGTAAAATCTTGGAAGAAATGTTACATTTTACACATCAGCCAGCCAGTGATATTTTAGTCCTTCAATGAAGTAAAACTGCCTCATTTATTTCACTATAAATTTCAGATTTGAGTCTGAGCAAAAAATAATCATTTTCAATTCTAGACAAAGCACATAGAAAACTGACTAACGTGCCTTTATCTTTTTTCTCATCATGCATTTTCTCAAATGGTTTCAAGTTTTCAGCAGTTATGGACAAACTTCTGGAGTTGGTATAATTGTAAAAAAAAGTTTGTTTAGAAGTACTCTGCTTTTAAAAAATGCTATGCATACACATAAATGTTTTTGTCTAAGAAAAAGAAAAGATATCCTAATAATACTGACAAACATTGTCCCTATGCAGTGAATTATTGGATTTACATGCTTTCTAAATTACTTAAATCGCTCACAAGTAATATACATATTAAAAGTTTACCCAGAACTGGGTCCTGGATAGGAATATTATTGCTTCAATTGAAATATTTATTGTGGACATGAAAGTATTTAAATTATTTATTATTTTATCTATTATTAGTTGTTGATATAGTAATTAAACCTAATTAAACTTTTTTTTTTTTTTGAGACGGAGTCTCCCTCTATTGCCCAGGCTGGAGTGCAGTGGTGCAACCTTGGCTCACTGCAATCTCCACCTCCCAGGTTCAAGTGGTTCTCCTGCCTCAGCCTCCCAAGTAGCTGGGACTGCAGGCGCCTGCCACCACACCTGGCTAATTTTTTTTGTACTTTTAATAAAGACGGGGTTTCACCATATTGGCCAGACTAGTCTCAAGCTCCTGACTTCATGATCTGCCTGCCTTGGCCTCCCAAAGTGCTGGGATTACAGGCGTGAGCCACTGCACCCGGCCTTAAACTTTTTATTGAATAGTTTAAATTTGTAAAAAAAAAAAATGAGGCTAACAACCATAGCATAAATGTTATCGAGTTAAACTGAGAAGGCATGCTGTTGAAGTTAAAGTAGTTAATGTAAATATTAACCAGGGTGGGTAGAGAGAAGACACAACTAGGTCAATATATTTGTTTTAAATAAAAATGAGGAGTTTTAAAAATAAGTTCTGCATATTGAAATGTCCGTATGTGAGTAAAAATAATCAGATTGGAGATGACAATTCATAATTGTTAAACAGATTAAGAAAAACTAGAACAAATAGTGAGAATCAGGATTCTATTTAAGCAAATGAACTTTGGAGTCAGTTAGGCCTGGTTTGGAATCCTGGTTTGAGCCTATTTGCTATATGTCCTTGGGAAAACTATTTATCATTTTTAAGATTGGATTTAGTCATCTGAAAAATAGAGAAAACAATTCTATCTCACCAGATAATTCTGAAGATTAATGAAGCAAGTGCATGTAAAATGATTCATGTATTTAGTAAAATATATATGAACCTCTCAATAAATGGCAGATATTGTGTTGTGGTTAATAAATCAATATCATGCTTCTGGTGAATCTTCCTAAGGTAGATATGATATTTTGCCCTACATAGCAAAAAATGGTTCACGAAGCTGTAGTTTTACTATTGTGACATTTTTAAAGTCCTGAAAAAGCCGTAAAATATACTTTTAAATATTCGTTTATTTCAGCTTATTCCCACTGAAAGTAATACACTTTCACAGATAAATTAGAAGAATAAGAAATAACTTATAAAACACAACCACGGGTATCTAAAACTATATTATCTCACATACACTTTTATTTCTTCTACACATATTGAACCTAGAAGAAAATCCAGCCATAATACAATTATGAAGAAAGTAAGATGCTGATGACAAAAAAGGAAGAGAGTGGTACAAAGATTAAGAGAAAGAATTATAGTAACAAGAAAGCATTTTTTATTGCACAAAATTAATAAACTACAAAATGTGCAGATGTCTTATTGCTACTTATCAGAAAAACTAAGTTCAATTTGCTGAATCAAAATGTGTGACAATTTCTTTTTTGTAGTATTTGACGGCTATAAAAAACTTAAAGGATTTCACATGTTTGGGGTGGCAGGGCGGGTGCGGGGGTCGGGGAAAAAACGTTGGCAGGAGAAGATTGAATAACTTGCATAGACTAAATAAATGATGGCTTACAATAATATGACAAACTGACCCCTCGAACATTTATGCCAATTGTGAAAAAGTACTTACGTTGAGAATATTAAAAGTTATAAAGAAAATTCAACTTTAAAATATTTAAAACATTTGAACAAATTTTAAGCAAAACGGAACAAGGTGTAAAATTTTACATGTAATATTCAAGTAAATTTTGTTTTTTACTTTAATGAATTTTGGGGAAAATCAGTATGACCATGATGTCATTAGAAAAGATATTTTTCTCTATAAAATTGCAATTAATATTTCCAATAGTATTGTTTACAGTGCATTCAATTTTTAAAAGCTGAAAGACCTGGGCAACCCTCTTCTGGGTTCCCTCTCTGCAGTGGAGAGCTTTCTTCTTTGGTTTACTTAACTTGTATTCCAACCTCAAAGAAAAAAAAAAAAAGGAAAAAAACCATGTATAAAATATTAAACTGTGTATATTTCTTCCCTATTTAACTTTCAGGGAATATTTTAAATATTTATTTGAAACAGAAAGACTAAGGCAAGTGAGGTGTATCAAACATTGTTATACTCTATTTTGTTTATTACGAAAAAGACTATAACCTTGAATAATTCTGAACTTTATAAGAACACAGATTTTGTGGCTTAGTGGTAAACCTGTAGACTCTGGATTGAGACTTTTGATGTTATATCCTGATCACCACTCTCTGTGTGATTTTGGACAACAAGCTGATTAACTCATTTATGAAACAAGACTGTTAACAGAACCTACCTTATAGACTTGGTAAGATAATAAATGATTTAATATAGGCAAAGTATTTAGTATTGTAAATATTGAAAGTGCAAGAGAAATTAGCCATTACTTTGTTTTTATTATGTCAATGACATAATTTTAAAAAGTGTTTCAGACCTGTTTTGGCAGAAACATGGATTTCCTTCCACATGAGTATTAATATGATAATAGAGCAATAATGCATCTATTTAAGAGAATGCATTCAGAGACAATGGCATTCATACTCACAGAGACTAAATATTTTTGTTTTACTGCTTAAATACCTGAGGTTGAAGTGAGTTAAAATTGATTTTTGTTTGGAAGGATGTCCTGATCTCCACATGCATACAGATAATTGGTCGTGTGAACTGAAGGAACATATTTTGCTCAAGAGCTTTGAAATTGAGTTATTTTCATTTGCCTACTAAACATCTCATTGAAGCTTAATGAGGCAACAGATCTGCCAAAAATCTCTGAAACTGCAAATGAATTCAAAGATTACTGTTAGATTATTTGAATGTTGCTATTGTCATTCATCTAACAGTTGTGAAATACAAAAGTGCTACTGTTTCTAATTACCATGATTAGCTACAGGCCGTCTTACATTTACAATGGGATTACTCAGAATAGGGTAAAAAATATATACCTGGAAAAATGCAGGTGCAGACCACTGGACAATGAGTGCAATACCTCTGTTTTTAAAAATACTTGTATTCTTAATATAATAACAACTACCAATAGATTATGACAAAAAAGGATATAAATCCTCACTTTAATGAATGTCCTCCAAAATATATTTTTGAAAGCTAAAATTCCTTTATCTTCAAAGCAATTGTGATATAAACATGTCATATATTACAAACTGAGAACCTCCAAAAAGAAGAAAATTTGGTTTCATTTTATTTGTTTTGACCAAGATGTTCTTGATGTTCCCATCACCTTGATTAAATTTTAGACAGATTACTTCCTGACTATAGGCCACTGACCTCCCTATTATTATAGCACTCACTTAAGAAAGTGTCCAATTGTAAATTGTTGCTCTGCCTCTTTGAAATGTAAATCTTTTCGCAGCCTGGAAAGTGTTTCTTAAGGACCTGAAAACATCCCTTTGAAATATAAACATCATGAAAGATAGTGCCGTTTCTCACAGTCTCCATAGTTGCCTGACTTCAATAAGCAACAATTAGCAGACACAGATGGACTAATCACATTGACAATCTGATATCGTTTGTCTGTATCTCCACCCAAATCTCACCTTGAATTATCATAATTCCCACCTGTCAAGGGTGGGCGGGACCAGGTGGAGATAATTGAATCATGGGGGTGGTTTTCCCTGTACTGTTCTCCTGGTAGTGAATAAGCCTCTCATAGATCTGATGGTTTTATAAACGGGGGTTCTCCTGCACAAGGTCTCTTGCCTGCCACCATGAAAGACGTGACTTTGCTCCTCATTCACAATGTGTCATGATTGTGAGGCCACCCCAGCCATGTGGAACTGTGAGTCAATTAAACCTTTTTCCTTTATAAATTATCCAATCTCAGGTATGTCTTTATTAGCAGTGTGAGAACAGACTAATACACCACCCAGTCCTCCTAAGTCTTCCAATAATTTTCCACTAGCTTATCTAAGCACTTGAAAATTCTGCCACATTTTGTATCAGTATAGAAGAGTTCAATATCTCTCCCCTATGCAATAGTCTTTAATAAATGATTTCTTGCCCCTGTAACTTGTCCAGTGCAATTTTTCTTTGCCAGTTTGTGTGAAAATTTATTTAAAGTAGCATTTCACTGATGTCAAGAGTAATCAAATCCCAAAATAATGAACTAAAAGGATGTATCTTCATTGTACTTCATATCTTTTTCAATAAAAATGATAAAAGATGACAACCAAGTCAGATTCTTTAAAACGTATGCAGCATATAATATTGTCTTGCGCAGACTTTCTCCATGATCCAAATGAAAAATTTTACATTTTAACACATTCTCAATTAATTAAATATGGAACAATTTAAAGTTTATTTGGAAAACTAGACCTACTGAGAAAGGCCCCAATGTTTTAAGATTATGTGTATTATACTAGTTGGACTTCTGACAACTTTCTGGTATTTTCAAGTAAGACTATTTGATTTAAAGAACAAAAAAAAAAAAGAAAATTCTTAAAGCAAAGAAGTCACATGCACACACAAAAAGCAGAATCCCACACCTATTCCATTGTTGTAAATTGGCTTCTTATGTGTTACCTATCATTAGACAGGGGAGAAATATGCACACAGTTTCATTTTAGTCAGAGTCCATTCAGAAATATAGCCTGTCAAAGTGATAGATGTTTAAAAAAGATTGAAAACTAAGGAGCAATTAAGGATAATTGACACCTCATTGTCTCTGAAAAGCATCTTTTCTGAAGAGTTAAGGAGCACAATACCTTGAAATTTTTACTTGGCAAGAAGCCAAGACCTACATAGGGAATGTGCAACACTTGGCTACATTTCTAAATATTGCTAATTATGTTGAATAATTGCAAGAGGGAAAGAACAGTTGGAGTCTGTTTTAGAGAGCAGCCAGTTTAGAGAACAGCCTAAAGAAATTTTCCACAGAAATTTGGAACAGGGCAGTCAATATATTCATCTTAGCTTCCTGATACTGACTTTCTCTACTCTAGATTCATGCCATATTTAGCATAACTTATATATGTTTCATAGACATTGTTGCCTGTATATAAAGGAAGAGGTTTTTTTTTTCATTAATCTCTTGGATAGACATTAAAAAGAAAACTAATGGGAAATTAAGCTTTAATACGCATTAGTAAGATGGAATAGTATCATCAATTAGTTTCAACATTTGAGTCAAGCAGGATCTCAGTGGCAGGAACTCGGTGGCATGATTTATGGGTTTCACAAACCCTCAGTGTCCAAACACAGCTTTCTCCACTATATTACCACTTTGCTATCCCTGTCCATTTTTGCCTATTATACCCATCATTAGAACAAAGCTCTAAGGGAACAAATGAAAGTTGTTATTTAGTAAACACTAGTGTCAAAATCACATGGGTTCCTTGGTTAAAATACAAAAAACAGCCCCTGCTAAGAGCATTGATTAATCAAATACAATTGTCATTTTCTTGGAAGGAATAGAAGTAATGTTTGAGTATATATGCTAATAATATTTTATAATTGCAGAGGTTAGACTGTTTGGGAGCATGATTACACCTATTCCTAGCATTGATAGTGCTTTAGGGAATATAGGCCAAATAAAGTGAGTTGGGGGAAATCTTTTAATAGATGGAGAGAGAAGAGAGACTAGGGTTAGAAAGGTTTGGCTAACACAGCAAGACCAAATTCAGAGCAGAACAACTATTCCTGTTCATTCTGTTTTAACACTGGCACTTCTTTTTCTCTGATGTACCTTCATAACTCATTGTCTCCTCATTTGTTTTGGTTGCACCTTTTTTTTTCTGATTTGTAAATGATATAGAATCAAATAGAATTTATGCAGGATCATTTTTCAGTTCAGATAATTAAAATTAAATAATTGGAAATTATTTAGAATTCTACACTAGTTGGATATTAAGCAATAGACATTTGCTTCAACAAATCTGTACAAAATTCAATTATAAAATGTTTATTGTCTCGTAACTGTAAAAATGAATAATGTACTATCCACAGAATAAATCAGATATGCTCACTAATTCACAAATCTCATTTTTATTTATTTTTCCTTCTGTGCTCATCTTCTTTTCCTCAACTTACATTTTTAAAGATATACATGGAAAAGTAGGAGCAATGTCATCTATCATGGTAGTTGTCTAATGCCAGTACTCTGGAACAATGGGTGAAACAGAGCCAGAAGAGCAGTGAAGTAATAAATAACACAGTACTAAGTTGGCAAATCTTCAGGAAAAGCAAAGAAAGAAAAAGCTTTCATATGGATTTTTAAAACAGTCCTCTTCTGTAATCACACAATTAGATTTTCCTCCACACATGTTCAGTACTACTGACAAGATGGTGAGCTTTGAAGAAGTTGTAAAAGGAGAATTAGCACAATTTGGGGCAGGCAGTCAACTAAACCAATCTGTTCTTGAAAATCTTCAGCAGCTATTTTATCCAATTATTGAACAATTGACAGGTATTAACTCAAGGCTTTCAGTTGTCACTACTATAGTAAAAATGACTCTGAGGTTAGGACTCAATGACTTCAAGGAGGAATTTAAGTGATAGTAAAAGAAAGAAGTAAGTTTAGCAATAAAGTTTGATAACTGTAAAGTGATCTGGAAAAAAGTGCCTGTTTTTCATGGATTGAAAGACCAACTGGAGGACTTGCCTATGAAATTCAGAGGACAAATAAGAGAGTTATGTTAGCACATATTGTCACAAGAAATGAAGAGACTGTAATGATAGGTAATGCATTTAGAGTGCAGCAGCTTTTCATCAAAGTTTCTTAAAAAGACTTCATAGTAAATTTTTTATTATGAAAGTATCAAAGACAAAATAATAATTTTTAAAAAGACCTATATTGTTACAAATCAACATTTTATAATATTTCAGAGAATGCTTTTTTGATGTTCTTTAAGAGGAGGAAGACTTGTGCTTATGTGAATTGGATAGTTTTCTCACCAAGCTTATGGCCACCCTTCAAGTCCCTTTCTATGAGAATCTGCTCTCAATTCACAGCCCCCACTTGTGAAAGCATCTCTAGGAAATATGTTCTTGACTTATTACAGGTGATTAAATCAAGGCTTGCTATTTTACCTGTGGGTGACCAAGCCATAGCCTGCATTGTAGTTAATTATAATACTTAGAGTCGAAAAATATTTTTAATCAGTGGAATAGAGTCCTCCCGTCAATTTTATACTTTCAGGAATTAGAATTAGAAACTATTTACAGGGAATCATGGCATTTTGTTAATAGCAAGTAAAAACAGTTAAAATAATTTACGTAAATTAGCCATCTAATACCCTAGTTCATAAGATACCTGAATAAATGAATAAGAACTAGAAGTTACCAGGGACTTTAAGACAGTTAACATGTCTACTGAGCAGAACAGTTGTTTTCAATGTTGGCTCTTCATTGTAATTACCCTATGGAACTTTTAAAAACATATGATGCCTAATTCCCACTTTCAGAGAGGTTGGGTTTATTGACTTTTGATGTGACTTGGCGTCATGCTTTTTAAAATCTCTTAAAATAATTCAAATTGCAAGCAAAGCTGAAATGCCTGGATTAGAGAACAGGGATTGTAGTGATTACAGCAAGAGAAGTAAAAGTAGTAGTAGAAAGTAAATTTGGCCTGGCATGGTGGCTCATGCCTATAATCCCAGCACTTTTGGAGGCTGAGGAGGGCGGATCACTTCAGTTCAGGAGTTCGAGACTAGCCTGGCCAACATGGTGAATCCCAGTCTCTACTAAAAACCAATACAAAAATTAGCCGGGCATATTGGCACACACCTATAATCCCAGCTACTTGGGAGGCTAAGGTGGGAGAATCACTTGAACTTGGGAGGCAGAGGTGGCAATTGTGCCACTGCCGTGCCACTGCATTCCAGCCTGGGTGACAGAACAAGACTTTGTCTCAAAGGGAAAAAAAAGTCAATTTGGAGCTGCAGTGGATTTTTCCATCTCCAGTTTCTCTGAAGCATACTTGAGATTTGGGGGATACTCACATTTCTTACTAGCACTTTTGTATCCTCTTTGTATACCTCCATGGTATGAGATAAAGCACTTCTGTGTTCCATATACATAAAAGGTAGAAACTCATGTAAATATCTGATATATATTCTATGTACTCTGCATGAATTAGTCATTTAATTCAAAAAATGAAGTACAGGTTTGATCCTCATTTTAGAAAACAGGCGAAGAGGGGTAAAGTTATTTTCCCAAGTTCACACAGTTAATAAATAAGTGGTAAAGTTAGGATTCAAATTCCTGGACTCGGATTTTGGATTTGAGCTATATTAATTCTCACACAAATTTATTTAAATTAATAGAAATATTACTCCAAAATCTAAAAACTCACCTCAAAATAAGTGTCTGTTATGGAATGGCAAATACAATTCTAATTTATTTCATCCAATACATACATATTGAATGCTTACTATAAAACAATGATAGAATTAGGCACTGGGAATACAGAACAGGATAAGAACTTAATGTGTTCATGTTAAAAGAAACTTTTTCAGTCATTTTAAACATAGACTAAATTGAAAATATACAGCTACTATTGATGGGCCAGGCTCTCTAGAGAAAATGCTTTTCATACATTACCATGTTAAATAGCACATTTCAAGGCAGAGATAGGACTCTATAAGAATGATAAAATAATTTTATAGATAAAATATCTTACCCATTTTTGTGCAGATGATAGATCACTAGATTTAAACACATTCCTTATTCTTAAGCTTTTACTCTTTCTACTGTCTCCTGTACTTCATTGCTCCTAAGTTCAAAATAAAAACTACTAATTGGTAAACTATTTTAATTGAATTAATCTAATATTTATCAAATGCTTGTCATATGCCAAATGCTATATGTATTTTTTTCTTATCAATGCTATAGTAAACCACAAGCCTGGTGACTTGAAACAAAATTTGTTATCTTATATTTCTAGAGGTCAGAAGTCTAAAATGAGTCTTGTGGGGTTAAGTCCAGTCATTAGCAGAGCTGTATTCCTCCTTGAGGCTCTAGAAGATAATCTGTTCTTGCCTTTTTCAGCTTCCAGAGGTTGCCTACATTCCTTGGCTCATGGCCATACCAGTGCAGCCTCAGCTTCCTTCATCATATCTCCTTCTCTGACTCCTTCTCTGACTTTGACACTTTTGCTTTCTAATTATATTCTGCCCACTTTCATAATCCAGGATAATCTTCCCATCTAATCACTGTTTATCATGTATGCAATGATCCCTTTCCCACTTTAGGTAACATATTAACAGGTTTTGGGAAATAGGTTGTGAACATCTTTGTGGAGTCACTATTCTGCCTACAAACTGTATGAACATTTCAGTTAATTTTTACAACCTGATTCAGTAGGTGCTATATCATAACAGTGCTGAGGCTTAGAATGTGCTGGTGATTTCCCTAGTCCCCAGCAGAGCAGATTCATATCCAGAGTTCATATTAAGAATCTTTATGTTTATGTCTTTTGCCATCTCTGCCAATTGATATTCAATGCCCACAACAGATCTTAGTCTGCCATGATTTTATAAAATACATTTAGATAATGGACTATTAGCATTACATCCGCTTGGGTTTCTATTACCCAGAAAACACAAACCTTTGAAACTTAAACCAAAACAACTATTAATATTCTACAAAATTTGTGATTTGAACTGAGTAATACAGATTTGAATAAATTAATGTGTACATATAAGATTGAACTTATGTATATAAAACCAGCAAAGAACAGAGAGTGTATGTATATGTATATACACATTTATATTTATGTTTAAAATCATTTATCAGTAACTAGTAAAACCAAATGATTCATCTTTAAATTTTAATGCACTACAATTTTACATAAACACAGAAGACAAATACCATCAATTTTTTTTGTATTTCAGAAAACATTATTTTATTAAGGTAAGCAACTTTGAATCATCTATTAGACAAAATAATAATAATAAGCCCAGATAATGCCTGCTTATGAAGTCTGGCCTGTACTAGAACATTATATAATGTATACTATATATGTGGTATACATTCAAAATATTTTAACATTAAATGCTGATCATTTTTGCTGTTTTTCTTCATATGAAGTCTCACAAAACTATCATTGGTATGGAATCCTTAAAAATAACTTTAAAAAGAAATATATTAGTGTTTTCTCTGTCTTTGCCAGAAAATTCTAATAACAAGATTGGAATTATGCTATTGCTGTGAAATAAATGTAAGCCAATCTATAGAAAATTAAGAATAATACTGGGTTAGTTAAAGTTGAATGCTGTTAAAACTCATAATTATGTTCAAAGATACAGGGAGAATAGCTGAGTAAATTATTAACAAGACAATTTTCTGCTGAAAGTAGCAAGACATCAAGCCTAAACTGCCTCAGCAGAAGCCACTTACCGCAGCCCTCACCTTTCCAGTTTTACTGTCTGTGCTTTTAGTTACCATTGTCAACTGTGGTCTGAAAATAGTAAATGGAAAATTTAAGAAATAAACATTCATAAGTTTTAGATTGTTTGCTGTTCTGAATGGTGTGATGGAATCTCATGCTCTTCCACACCATCCTGCCCAGGACGTGAATCCAGATGTTCTCTGGCTGTTAGTTAGTAGCCATCTCAGTTGTCATCAGTTTGGCTGTGGATATCGCAATGCTTGTGTTCAAGTAAACCTTATGTTATTTAATAATGGCTCCAGAGCACAAAAGTAATGATTCTGGTAATTTGGATATGCCAAAGAGTAGTCATAAAGTGCCTCCTTTAAATGAAAAGGTGAAACTTTTTGACTTAATAAGGAAAGAAAAAAAAAGTATGCTGAGATTGCTAAAACTCTATGGTAAAAAATATTTTATCTGTGAAATTGTGAAATTTGTGCATATTATATACAGGATTTGGCACTTTCTGTGCTTCCAGACATCAATTGGGGGTCTTGAAATATCTCCCCTGCAGATAGTGGAGGACTACTGTATGTTCAAATTTAAAGATGTGAAAAGTTTTTCACATATTATGTTATTCCATACCCCTCAAATGTACTGCTGCCTTCTGAAACTGACAGACATAAAGATTAAAAGATACATGATAACATTAAGTTAAATAATATAAAGTAGGTCATATGTTTACAGACAAGAACACTACAAGAAAAGGAGTATTTACTGAAAATTGAATAGTGCTTTATAAGTAAAAAATTTCTACCTAATGAAATCTTGTTTTAAGCTGTAGCAAGAATCATACACACATACATAGGCGACCTGACTTTTGTTTAATACTTAACACAAGATACAGAGTCGCATAACTTATATCAGTAAAGATCAATCAAATGTTGTGATTAATGTATAATATAATGCAATATGTAAAGTGTGTTCCTTCAGGCTGTTTTCTAGGAACTCTTTGG
This sequence comes from Pongo pygmaeus, assembly GCF_028885625.2. Lineage (NCBI taxonomy): Eukaryota > Metazoa > Chordata > Mammalia > Primates > Hominidae > Pongo > Pongo pygmaeus. The sequence continues at coordinate 93,620,614 of NC_072384.2, forward strand.
AAAAAAACTTTCCTCTATTTGTTTGGGATTTATAAAATATACAATAGAAAACTATTATATATTATTTGATTTTGAAGTGTATTCCAGTTATCGACTGGTGCATGAGGAAATATTTCCAAACTGACTAGCTTAAAATAATATATTATTATTACCTATGCTTCTCCAGGTTGGCTTGGCCCAGCAAGGAATGTTCCTGCTCAAAATCTTTCATGGTGCTACAGTGAGTTGGTGGCTTGGGCTGAAGCTTTCTCAACTCTTCTTCACTCATATTTCTTTACCCTGAGCTGAAATGGCTGGAACAGCAGGAGTGTGGTTGCGCATGGAGACATGTACTCTTGTTTAAAAACCAGTATGTGATTTTTCAGGCTTTGTCAATTACAAAAGCTTTACCTAGAAGGCCTCAGTGGGGCAAGCTGCCCTCCCACACAACACTTGAGGCACAACCAGCGCAGGAGTTAAGATCTCAGACTCTTCTTCAGGCACCTCAGATCCTCTGCAGGCACCTCTGCTCGGTGTTTCTTGCAGCGGGGAGGAGTGAGAAAACTTGAAAGCACTTTTTCCTACTCTGACTAAGTCTACTTCTAGCCCTCTCTCCTCATTCTTCCCCCTACTTCATGCTCTATGAAACTGCTGGAGGTTTTTTCTTGTGGTCCCCTTAACAGTGAGATGACACCTATGTCGGTAATGTTCCACTGGACTCTTGACCAGTGCATTGTTTCACAGAGGAAATGAAACTGGAGAGACAATGCTTTCTTTGGTTTTAGCTTTTTGTCTTCTATCATTGCAGTAAGTGATTAAATAACTTCTTCATTTTTTACTTTCTGCTTTAATTGGCAACTTAAACATCTGGCAACTCAGCTTTCTTCCAGTTTATCTGATCTTCTGAGAAGCATTGCTCTTTTTCTATGTGTGTGTGTGTGTGTGTGTGTGTTTGTGTGCAGACAGACAATGTTTGTATATATACACACATATATACATATAGTCTGTCCACATACTTAGATTGGTAAGGCCAAGCTTACATTGTGGTCAGCTCAAAATGGTTGAAAGTCTTACATTTCTCAGGATCCCAACAGAGTGTGTTGCAACAGATAGGAAGAACTGACAGTCTCTTGAGACCTGGTCTTCAAAACAAAACAGGCACAGCATCACTTCTAACATGTTCTTTCTAATTGGTTGAGCATTGAAGAATTCACTCTGATTCAAAGAGAGGGATACTGACCTGTCTTTTGAGAAAAGAACTATCAGTGAGTTTGAGGCTGTCTTGAATCTGATATCCTTTGAAAGTTTGTTTTTCACTTTCCTTTGAATTATCAGTAGAACAGTCAGCTGCTGTTAGGAGGAATAATGCTAAAGAACAAGGCAGAAGAACCTATGACAGGCTTTTCATATTTCCAAAAAAGTGTTATAAAATTATATTTTAGAAATGTTCAAATGAGGTTAAAGTTAATCACTACAATGAATTATATACATGACCAGACACATCTCAACTCTCAAAATTTTATGTAAGTAAAATCGAAGTAATCAACATGCTTGTATAAATGTTTGAAATAAATGTTTTATATTTAAGTTTCCTTTTGATCACAAGGTATAAAGACATAGTCCATTCGGTTAATTTTATCCTACTTATTTAATGTATTCTAGCACTTATAACAGTTCCTGGCCCATGAGTATATGCTAAATAAATGTTTAGATGAATAAATACAGTATTACTTGAGACTATTATATTAAAGTCCTAGAATTTATTTATTAACATTTATACATTCTACCACTTGTACAAATAGTAAAATAGTGAAATAATAGTCTCTTTAAATAACTTAGAAAAAGCATAAAATATTTACATACAATCCACATATTAAAATATAAGAAACAAAAGATACTGCAAGAAGCATAGAATAAAACAAAATAACTTGGAATGTACTTTACAGCATAAATGGATACTGGGAACTACAACAAAACTATATGTAATTTTAAAAAGCCTTGTCAATGTCATGTACCACCCCATTGACAATAGATATATCATAAGCTTACAGGAATATTTAATGTAAAATAAAATGTCCCCATATTCATACATCTTTGAAGATGAGGAATTACTAAAAAGTAAAAATTTAGTATCTTCAGGACAAATAGTTTCAATCACCAAAACAAAGGCAATCTCCAACAATTGACTTTGTAACTAACTGGACACTTGCATTTTTATACTTACATAATAGATCATACTCATAATCAGATTTCTTCATATTTATTATTCCCTCATATTTATAGTTAAATGCTTTGGTAACTAACTAAATTAGTTACCAAAATTCTTATTACTTCATGGGCAGAAGTCCATTACTTTCTATAATGAAACTTCTGTATTTTCGCTCTATTCTTCCTTTTTTATCTCTAGCACTGACACTCTGCTTTCCTGCATAATATCTTATGGCTTGAGATTCTTCATGATTCCAAGTTCTTCATGATTTCAGCTTGCTGTCATAGATGTCTTTGTGTCTCTCAGCTTCAATGCACTCTAACTCGTATTGCCTTTTCTCTTCTTTCACACATTAAATCTTACTACTTATGACAGAACATCCCTCTTAGAGCATTTAACCCATGTTACCTTATAGTCTACCAGACAGGTTAGATAGAGATAGATGTTATTTGAATTATTGTAATCTGTGCAGCACAGTAACATGGCCATCTCCCATTAGATAGTTGCTCCAGGCATGTCAGGCATTCAATAAATTCTGCTCTAATATGTGGGCAGTACTATTTCCAGAAAATATAAGCCACAAGAAAAAGAGGCGTTGCAAATAAAGGAATGTGTGATTATAATCACAAATCTTAGGCATATATTATGTCAGATACTTTATAAATCATTAAAGTACAATAATAACAATAGCACAAAAAGGGGAAATAGAGGTAAATTATGTTATAAGTAAATACAAGAATGAAATTATCTGACTAATCAAGGACATATTGGACATAAATGAAAAGAATTAGTGAACTCAGATATAAGAGGACGAAAATGGCCACAGAACCATGCAGAGATAAAAACCAAGAAAAAGACGTAAAAGAACATAAGAAATAACAGGAATAGATTAAAATGTATCTAACAGTCTTATAATTTGGATCCCAGAAAAAGATGAATACAGAATATTATAGAAGCAACATTCAAAGAGAAAAAGGAAAGAATATTCAAATATCTGATTGAAGACAATAAATCATATGTCTAAAAACTATTATAAACACCAAGCAGGAATGAAAACTACATCTAGGCACAGAGTACAAAATTGCTGAAAACTGAAAACATAGAAAAATTCTTAAAATCATACAGTGTAAAAGGAAAGAGGATATTAAAAGAGTATATTCCAAGTTATTTTGTTTTATTCTATGCTTCTTGCAGTATCTTTTGTTTCTTATATTTTAATATGTGGCTTATATGTAAATATTTTATAATTTTTCTAATTTACTTAAAGTTATGTTATTTATCTTCTTTATTTTTGTTGATATATAATAGTTTTATATATTTTGAGAGTACATGTGATCATTTGATATATCCATATAATGTGTAAATGTCAAATCAGGCTTATTTAGGGGTACTTTAAATGTTTATCTTTTCTTTATGCAATGAACATTCAAATTCTTTTTTTCTAGCTAGTTGGAAATTTACAATACATGACTGTTAACTACAGTAACTCTATTGATCCATTGAACCCTAGGTCTTATTTGATCTACCTGACTCATTGTATCTATTACTTTCTATAAAGCAATGATACGACTGACAGATAGCTTTTCAAATAACAGAATTATATACTCAGGAAAAAAACTGGGAATCTAATTCCATACAGTGGAAAATCCATGTCGGAAAAAAGGTAAAATAATTTTTTGTTTTAGAAAAAATATGATTTGTTAGAAAATTCTCAGTAAAAATGTATATGTTTCTCAGGCCAAAAGAAAATACTACTAAATGGTATCTAGGAAAAACAAGAAGAAATAAATGACAATTAAAATGTTAACTAATTCAGTCAATTTAAATGAATATCAACTTGAAAACATTACATCTAGGGAGTATTTGAATATATACCTATATACATAATTAAAGTACATTCAAACAGCAGCAGAAAATATCTGAAGGATATAAAGTGAATGATCTAAAGTCCTGGAATTTTATGGGAAGTATTAAATGTAATATATTAAACTTTGGCAAAGCAAGAACTTTTGTTTTAAAGTTTCTCATAAGGAAAACTCTAGGCCCAAATAACTTCAGTGATTTCTATAAACATTTAATTTAAAGAATTATATTCATACAGAAAATATTGTAACAAATAAAAGCGTTTCTCAGTTAAAACAAGAGAAGGATTATACAAGGATAAAACAAGACAAAACATAGGAAGTTATAAGTTAATCTCTCTAAGAACATATCCATAAGACTGCCAAATTAGAGTATGCAAAATATTAGAGTATGCATAATTAGAGTATGCAAAATATTAGAGTATGTAAAATTTGAACCAAAATTAAGGGTAATTTATCACACCCAAGTTAAGTTTATACCAGAAATGTAAGATTTATTTAAAATTTACTTCAATTTGTGGCTACAACACACAGGAAATAGTAAAACTGTCAATTTAAATTGATGTGAAGCTCAGGAAAACAAAACACCTCTTAGTAAATGTGGAACAGAATCTGATAAAATAATTTTGAAGTGAACCTTTCATTTAACATTGAAACATTACATTTAATGGTGAAAGCTTTTCTTATATGAATAATAAGATAAAGATATCAGTTATCATTTTCTATATTTACTGAATATTTCAAAACACAAAAAGGCAAGAAAAATAAAAACACACAATTACATTTAAAAGAAAAAAGTAAAAGTGTCAATATTCCCAAACGGCAAAGATAAAAAAAGTGTTTAGATTTTAGTGAGGTGGCTTGATATAATAGTATCATACGAAGTAATTGCATTTCTCAGTGGGTTGACAGGTGCAGCATGGGTTGACAGGTGCAGCAAACCACCATGGCACATGTATACTTGTGTAACAAACCTGCACATTCAGCACATGTATCCTAGAACTTAAAGTAAAAAAAAAAAAAATTAGAAAATAAAAATTTTGAAGTACTATTTATCTATGGCATCAAAAATATCAAATACTGAGCCTAAATATTTTGAAAAATATGCAAGAACCATATACTGAAAATTTATATACCATGATTAAGAAAAATTAATGTATGTCTAAATAAATAAAAAATAGGTAACTTTCTTGGATTGGAACATCTAAGTTTAAAGATGCCAATTCTCCCCAAATTCATCTATAAATTCAATGCAATCTAAAAACAAGTCAGCAAGATTTTGTTTTCTGTTCTTAGCAATTGACACTTTGTAAATATGCAAAGGAGGAAGACATCCAACTCAATCTTAAGAAGAGCAAAATAGGACAAATTACCAAGTAATAAGACTTCTATGGCTCTGTAGCAACTAAGTGAGTGTGACATTGGTGCCAGTACAGAAAAGCAGATTAGGGAAACAGAAGAGGATAAGGAGGAAGAGGAAATAATTGAATTTTTCATCTTTTTTGAGGTATAGGATATAGATACTGATTAACTAATCAGCTTGATTAAAACTAAACAAAAACAAAAGCAACACAAAATCTTAAATATAAATTTGTAGGCTGAAGAATCAAGCTTTGAGCTTCATTCTAAAAATTGTTAAAGAACTTACCACATAATTTTACTGAAAATTTCAGAATAGATTTACAAAAGAAATAGACTGATCATTATGAAGTTTGTAACCTCTCTAACTTCTGTAGGCAAATGACCTTTTGTGGTGATTTGAAAGCCTGGCTGTGGTTTAAACATTATCCTAATTTTAGGTTTGTAGCTCAGTCAACAAAGATTTTAAAAGCTTTGCCAGTCCTCTGATCTCTACTTGAGATTGACTACTTTGTGTAATCATCTTAAGGAGTCGTGCATTTTTGCACGATGGGACAAATCCTGATTTTGTTTTCAGCTTCTTAAACCTCAAGATCATTAGTAGACAAAAATATAAATATTCTAGGACTATATTTTATGTATTTGAAATGCATTTAATATGTAAGATTGTATTGTGCTCAAAATTGTCATTTTATCCTGAGATAATTTTTACAAAATTTTCTTTATACATGGAGAAGACAGTGTATGAATTATATTTTATATCAAGAAAAATTTCACTTTTTTTCTTTAGAAGTCTAAATTACAGCTCTAGAGTGACAACTTGATCCCATGTGCAGTTTAAAGCCAGTGTCAGCCCAGTGTTACATCCAAAAAAAAAAAAATAAATAAAGTCTTAGTCCACAGGTATTGAAAAGTATTATAGGTCTTAGGAAGCTGATTAAGAGATTATTTTTTCATACAACATATAGCAAACTCCCTAAAATCCTCTTTACACATCTGTCCTCAAAAGCTATTTATCAGGGAAGTTGTTCATCATGTTTTTGCTTTCCCACATTTTAGAAAGGAAGCCAAGGTAGCCAAGACCACACACACACACACACACACACACACACACACACACACACACACAGAGACACACACACAGAGAGTTATCATTTGGTGTTGGACCCTGTGATTCACCACCCAGATCCCCTTCAACAAAGAACCTGCTGTCTCAGTTGCTGGGAATTCTGTCAGTAGACATCTTCAGCTGAGCTCCTGCAGCAGCTGACTAAGCTGCCTCTGGTCCAAGATTGTACTCTTTTTCAGGGTATTCCACTTCCAACAATTGATGAACTAAGGAAGTACGAAGGCCTGGCCATCTCTGCCACACTTAGGACACCTCTTCAGGGCCATTCCAGCTCCAGAGCTCCCCATGGAATTGGCCAAAACAGTTTTTGGGCTTCCATCACAGCTCAAATTCTCTCTGTGCTCCATCTTTTCTCTCCCACAGGACTCTAAATAAGAGCTTTATCTAGTATCTGCATAAAATTCATTTGTAGTAAATTTTAATATAACAGTTTATTAAAATTATATTTTAAGTACATAGGAGTTATGAAATTAAAACTGTTGCCTATTCTACCTCTATTTACATCAGTAAATAAAAAAATCCTAAAAACACAGGGAAAAGAATGATATGCAGTAGACTTATCTCAATCCTATTTTTTAAAATTATCGAGTCAATGATATTTTCTTTTTTTATCGTGTCATTTTACAATTTCAGATATTTAAGGTGGAAAGTGCATGTAGAATCTGAGGTATCATCACTTTACCCTTCAAGAAATCAGAGATAACAGCATCTTTCACTTGAAACGTAATGATATACTTAAATTTTAGAAAGCAACTTCAATGAGTATTGGATAAACTGTGTCCTATATTCGCTGCAGTATTAAAGAACCCATATTTTGAAAAGGTTAACCCATGGCTTATGCTTTAAAATTTATAATAATTCTAGCCTTAAAGCATATCTTACTCATAGAGTATTGTTAGATTATATAAAAATTCTATTAATTTTGAGGTCTTCTATGTATTAATATCTGTGATCAACTTAATACCCCCAAATTGATTTATCTATAAATGCTTTCACATAAATATATCATGTCATAACAGAAACTTAGGAGTTTGTCAAAATAATTTATGGATCCAAAAGTGCATTCAAAAATAAAATATTTTTAAATTAGTAAATTGAGAATTAGAAGGGTAGAATTGATGAAGACATACAATATAACATTTTTCAGAGGATACAGATTTCTAAAATTTCATTTTAGGTCAACTTTTCATAGAAAGATGTTCCACTGCAATTTCAAATGTGGTATTTCACTCAATTTATAGAATAAAAGGCTTTAAATTAAAATACTACCTCTTTAACTTCCAAGATCACTTATTGCAGGCTCTTCAGAATGTTCCTTAGAGAATACCTCTCTTGCTGCTAAATAGATTTTATTTAACTTGCCCTTCAATAGGATATAGACACAAGATGGTCCTTTTGCAATAACTGTATAGATCTTTACTGATTATTTATTTTTAATAAGGTGCTGTGAAATTTTGAGTGTTGTATATCAACACAGAAATGGTTAAATTACAGAAAAATGCTTAATATACACGTAAGAGATATGTCTCAAATTAGGGTATGTTTAACAATCAGGCCAAATGCAAACTTACAATAGGTAAATGTGCAGAGTCCACTTATTGCCTTGGGCCTCCAGCTTTTTGTGGTCTCTGGATGCTGTTGGGTTTCTGCCACATTATGGATAAATTACAGTTCTCACATAAGAAAATTCTCATTATTTTATAAGAAGCACAAAGCTTGGCAAACTTCTGGGGCAATATGAGTCCAGTTTTGAGAAGAGAAGAGTCATAACCAGTCAGAGTGTGACCCTAAAAAAGCAAAAGGATAGATATGGCACCCACCCAGAACAATCAGACGTGGGCAAACATTAGGAGGAACTCATTACAAATTTCAGGACCCTTAAAAAGAACTATCTCTGCTCTAAGGTCAATATTTAATATCTTCTTCATCCTTAATTGGATTTTGTGCAAGATTAGTAGATTTTGGGGGACTGGGTAGTTGATGAAAATAAGAATTCAGTTCAGGACTGTTTATATATGATGACAAGCAGTTTGGGAGGCCATAACTGGAGGATTTCTTGAGCCCAGAAGTTCCAGACCAGTGTCGGGAACATGAAACATGGTGAGACCTCATTTCTACATTTAAAAAAATCAGCAGGGTGTGGTGTGCACCTGTGGTGTCAGCTACTTAGGAGGCTGAGGTGAGGAGATTGCTTGGGCCCAGGAGGTTGAGGCTGCAGTAAGCTGTGTTCATACCAGTGCACTACAGCCTCGGTGACAGAGTGAGACCTTGTCTCAAAAAACAAACAAACAAACAAAAAACAAACAAACAAAAAAACAGTGACAGAGATGAACATGTGGGATGAGACTTCTGTAAACTTTAGGATTCTTAAATAAAATATATTCCCTCCTTGAGTTGTTGCTTATAGGTTATGTGGCTGGTCAGCTGGTGAGTTAGCAAATAAGACTATCATGTTAATATTAATTAAGGACTTGCAGCCAAACTGCCTAGATTAGAATCTTTAAGTGCTTAATAGCTTGGGCAAGGTATTTAACTTCCTGCGTTTGTTTGTGTGTTAATAACACTTCGTATATGCTGAATGTTTTTGTCCTTGCCAAATTCATATATTGATGCCCTGACTACCAAAGTGATGGTATTTTAAGTGGGGCCTTTGGGAGGTAACTCAGATGACCTCATGAGGGTAGGGCTCTGATAAAAAGAGACACCATAGAACTTGTTTCTTCTCTCTTCATCGTGTGAGGGGACATAGAGAAGGTAGCCAGCTACAAGCCAGGAAAAAGGCCCTCACTGGGAAACAGATATGCTGGCACCTTGATCTTGGACTTCCCATCCTCCCAAACAGTTAGAAATAAACTTCTGTTGTTTAAGTTTTTGTTACAGCAACTCAAGCTAAGACAATGCCTATAAGACAGATACTTGAATGCAAAAAGTTTACTGGGATCAATTCTCCCTTGGGGGAATGAAGAAAGTAGGCTTGGACATGGTGAGAAGTTAAATTGTGCAGTTGCATAGGTCTCAACCAAGGAATTCTGAATTTGCCTGTCCCACCAGTATTGTCACGGTTTGAAGCAAAATATTCAAGCCTTGTCTGCTCCTCACAAACTGGCATCACTGGATACAGGATAACAAGGACAGAAGAAAGGGTGGTGAACTTGGGCAGTGAAGTCAGCTCTCCAAACAGCTTAATAAATAAGAGCTTCCAATCTGGGAAGGGACCCCTCTGAGTAGCATACTAGAGCACCCACTGCAAGTATACAATGTTTATAAATATACTTATAAGAGTGCCTGGAACAAGTAAATGCATTGAAGTCCTTGTCAAAAAGAAGTTGGATTCTCAGAGATAAAGCTGCTTGTAGCAAGAGTTATCAATAAGTTTATTGAATCCCTTGGCATTTCGGAACAATTCATTTCTGGGGTACTGTTAGATGGAGAAACAGCATCAAATATGGAGGTGCAATATAGTAATGTGGGTAGAACAAGGGATCCCTTCCACTGCTTATTAGATTTGTACTTTTAGGCAAATCTCTTACAATCTCTGGGAGTTATCATGACATAATATTTCTCATTTTTGAATGTTTTAAATTCTTATATCAGAGTTTGTAATAATCCATGTCTTATAAACAATGCTTTATAAAATTGTAAATGTTAAATATAGATACATAGAAATAGATATAAATAGATATACATACTTACAGCAACTATTTGAAAGAACCAAAAGTATTTATTGCTGGACTTAAAAATAAAACCAAGGAGTCAGAAAATATTTAGTCAAACACAATTTTTATACTATTGCCTTGCTTTAAATTTCATAGCAATTTTCTCTTTTTGTAAATACAAGGTAAATGAAATATTTTAATCATGTTACTGTTTAATGTGTGTAATGCAGCAAATATGGAATATCCTTTGGGGTTTGGCCCATGTATCATGCATCTGAAATTCTCAAAGGCAGTGATCCAGGGGCTGGATCATCAGATTGTATCATAGTTTTCAATTATGTAAGTAAGGAAAGCTAATTTTAGCAATTACTGAAATTGAATCTACTTTTGAGGTATTTTGTCAAGTAAGGCAGTGGAAAAAGATGAGTATATAAAAAACAGTATAGTCATAGATTTACTTACAATGAGAAAAACAACTATCAAGCCACCTAAACATTCAGATCCATTGATCTTTTATTCTTAGGGTAGAATGATAAGGCAAACTAAAATTTAGTTAAAGAACTTCTTAGTATGTGCTCTTTCAGAACATATGGCGATATTTTGGTAATGTAAATGGTTAATTACATTAATGTTTTATACCAACATTGTTCTATTTCCATGATAGAATAGATGAGTTACAGTCATCACCAGACTTTTGAGGCCACATGTTAGGCACGGTTAACATGGTAAATGGCAAGGTTAACACAGACAACCTTTATCTCTAACTCTAGTAATAATTACCTATTTTCTGTTTTCTCTCTTTTTTTTTTCCTGTCATTATCAATAATTAGGTTAGAGTAACAGGTTTTTTCCCTCACATTGGGAACAATGTTTTTTTTTTCTTAAGGATGCTTTAAATACATCTCATCTATTACATATAAACTTCATGGTTTAAATTCTTCAGCCACCTTTATAATAAATATATTTTAAACATTGTTAGAATGTCACTGCTATTTAAAAATCTAATTGACAAGTATGCAACTCAGATTTTAGTAATAATGTTGTACAGCATTAAGGCCACTCTAACACTTTAGACATGAAATGTTAAAACTATTTGGGTATGGGCATGTTGACCACCTATTTGTAATCAATCTACCTCATTATGTTTCAATAGCTTGAGGCTATTGGAATGAAGAACCATTTCAACCTCTAATTTTCCCTCCAAGCAACTGGACATGAGTAGATATGCTGCCTTTTCTCTTACTTCCTTAGGTCAGTTTCCCTAAAAATAGAGCTGGAGTCTGGAATTCTCATGCAGATATTTATAGAGTGAGTACTCTCAGGATAAATCTGTAAGAAAGCAAGGGAAACGAGAAAGGAAGGTGAAAAGTTTAGAAAAGATATCGATTCAGCTGGTGTCTAGATTCAGATTCCCCAGGGAGCTCTCATGAGTGAATAGCAACCACAGTGTCATTCCACCTCAAAATGAGGGCAGTGGGCTATTGTAACTCTATGTATAAATCAGTCATCAGCTGGGGCTGGAGTAGGAGTTGTAATATCTTGGACATCTTTTGGAAAGGCAGCTCCAGTTGGGCACTGGCAATCATCTAAATAAATTAGAAGCTTTTATTAGCCAACACACAAGTGGAGTGATGGAATCAGCAGCTCAATAAAGGAGATTCTGGTGGATCTTCAAATTTTAAAGTTGTGTTTTTATTTCCATTTAGTTCAAAATATTTTAAAAATTTATCTTGAGATTTCATCTTTGAGCTATGTGGTTTTAGAAATGTGTTGTTTAATCTCCAAATATTTTGGGATTTCTCAGCTATTTCTGTTATTGATTTCTAGCTTAAATCCATTGTGGTCTAAGAGCAGACATTGTATGATTTTATTCTTTTAAATTTGTTAAAATGTGTTTTATGTCCCAGAATTTTGTCTGCCTTGGTGAATGTTCCACATGACCTTGAGAAGAATGTGTATCCTTTTGTTATTCATAAATTAGTCTATAGATGTCCATTATATGCAATTGATCTGTGGCGCTAAGTTCAACTCTGTGGTTACTGATTTTCTGCCTGCTGGATCTGTCCATTTACAACAGAGGGGTGTTAAAGTATTCAACTGTAAGAGTGAATTCATCTATTTCTCCATGCAGTTCTATCAGTTTTCGCCTCATGTTTTGACACCATGTTTTTAGGTGTATTCATATTAAGGATTTTTATGTCTTGTTGGATAATTGACCCCCTTATTATTATACAATGTCCTCTTTATCCCTGATAAATATCCTTGCTGTGAAGTCTGCTTGGTCTGAAACTAAGATTACTACTCATGCTTTCTTTCGATTAGTTTTAGCATAGTATATATTTCTCCATTTACTTCTAATCTAATGTGTGTTTTTAAATTACAGATTTAGGGAGTACAAGTGCAGCTTTGTTACATAGATATATTGCATATATGTAATACATCTTTTAATGTAGCCATAACCCCAAGTCTCCAATGATTATTATTCTACTCTCTATGTCCATGTGTATACATTATTTAATTCCCACTTATAAGTGAGAACATATATGTTTGACTTTCTGTTTCTGAGTTATTTTACTTAAGATAATGGCCTCTAGTTCCATTCATGTTGCTGCAAAGACAATATTTTATTCTTTTTTACGACTGAGTACTATTCCATTGTGTGTATGTACATATATATATATATATGACATATATATATATGCCACATTTCCTTTATCCAGTCATCCATTGATGGACATTTATGTTGATTCCATATCTTTGCTAATGTGAACAGTGACGCTGTAAACATTAGCACTGATATATTTTTGGTGTAATGATTTCAGTTCTTTGAGTAGATAGATACCCTGAAGTGAAATTGCTAAATCAAATGGTAGTTCTATTTTCAGTTCTTTGAGAAATCTCCATACTGTTTCCCATAGAGGTTATGCTAATTTACATTTCTACCAGAAGGGTATAAGTGTTCTCTTGTCTCTGCATCATTACCAATTATCTGGGTTTTTTTTCTTGTTGTTTTTTTCTTTTTTTGAATCGGAGTCTTGCACTGTTGCCCAGGCTGCAGTGCAGTGGTGGGATCTCCTCTCACTGCAAGCTCCTCCTCCCGGGCTCACGCCATTCTCCTGCCTCAACCTCCTGAGTAGCTGGGACTACAGGCGCCCGCCACCACACCCGGCTAATTTTTTGTATTTTTAGTAGATACAGGGTTTCATAATAGCCATTTTGACTGGTATAAAATGGTATCTCATCTGGTTTAAGTTTACGTTTCTTTGGTGATTGGTGATTTTTTTTTTCACGTGCTTGTTGACCACTTGTATGTCTTCTTTTGAAAAATATTAGCTCATGTCCTCTGCCCGTTTTTTCATGGTGTTATTTTGTTTGTTTGTTTTGATTTTTTAGAGATATTTGAGTTTCTTGGAGATTGTGGATATTAGTTTTTTAATCAAATGCATAGTTTCCAAATATTTTCTCCCATTCTGCAGGATGTCTGTTCATTTTGTTGAATATTTCTTTTTCCATGCAAAAACTCTTTAGTTTTAATTAAATCTCATTTGTCTACTTACATTTTTGTTGCATTTGCTTTTGAGGTCTTAGTCAAGAATGCTTTGCCAAGGCCAATGTCCAAAAGAGTTTTTCTAGGTCTTCTTACAGGGCTTTTCTGGTTTCACGTCTGAGATTTAAGTATTTAATGCATGTTAATTTTTGTATAGAGTGAGAAATAGGAGTCCAGTTTCATTCTTATGTATTTGGCAATCCAATTCTCTCAGCACCACTGTTGAATAGAGTGTCCTTTCCTCTGTGTATGTTTTTGTCAGCTTTGTCAAAGATAAGTTGGCTGTGGTCTGTGGCTTTATTTTTGGATTTTCCGTCCTGTTTCATTGATGTGTTTGACTATTTTTTTTTCAGTACAATGCTGTTTGGGTTTCCATAGCCTCACACAGTGTAATTTCAAATCCGATAATGTGATGCCTCCACCTTCTTTTTTTTTTTTTTAATTTTGCTTTGGATTTCTTTGGCTACTTGGGCGCCTTTTTGTTCCATATAAATTTTAGGATTGTTTTTTTCTAGTTCTGTGAAAAGTGCCTTTGTTTGAATAGGAATTGCATTGAATTTGTAGATTGCATTGGGCCGTGTGGTCATTTTAATGATACTGATTCTTATGATTTATGAGCACGGGATATTTTTCCATTTGTTTGTATTATCTATGATTTCTTTCATCAGTGTTTTTTAGTTCTCCTTGTAGAGACCTTTAACCTCCTTGTTGAAATGCCTTTCCAATTTTTTTTTTTTTCTGTTGTAAGTGGGAGTAAGTTCTTGATTTGGTTGTCAGCTTGATTAGTATTGATATATAGAAATATTCTTGGTTTTTGTACATTGATTTAATATCCTGATATTTTACTGATGTCACTTATCTATTCTAGGAGTCTCTTCGCAGAATGTTTAGGGTTTTCTAGGTATAAGATAATATCTTTAGAAAACAGATCACTTGACTCTGTCCTTTCCAATTTGCATGCCTTTTATCTCTTTGTATTTCCGGGTTGCTATGGTTGGAAATCCCAGTACTTCATTAAATAGGAAAGGTGAAAGTGGTCATCCTTGTTTGTTCTGGTTCTCAACAGGAATTCTTTGAACTTTTCCCCATTCAGGATGATGTTTACTGTCACATATTACTTTTGTTATTTTGAGGTATTTCTTCTATGCCTTGTGTGTTGAGGTTCTTTTTTTTTCTGTCATGAAGAGATGCTGAAGTTTATCAAATCTTTTTCTGTACTTATTGAGATGATAATATGGTTCGTGTTTTTAACTATGTTTATCTGATGAATCACATTTGCTGATTTCTGTATGTTGAATGACCCTCACATCTCTGAAAGAAACCCCACTCAATCGTTTGTATTATCGTTTGGATGTGTTGTTGGATTTGGTTTGCTAGTATTTTGATGAAGATTTTTGCATCTGTGTTCATCAGGGATATTAGTCTATGCTTTTCTCTTTTTATTGTATGCTTGTCTGAATTTGGTATCAGGGTGATACTGGCTTTGCAGATTGAGTTAGAAGGATTCTTTCCTCATCGATTTTTTGGGAACAATTTCAGTAGAATGGCTACCAGTTTTTCCTTGTATGTCTGATAGAATTTGGCTGTGAATCCATCTGTTCCTGTGTTTTTCTTGTTGTGACATTTTTTATTACTAATTCAGTTTCACTACATGTCACTGGTGATTTTTATATTTATAGTGGGTTTCCTCGAGATTACATATATTTGGTTATTTTTTTTTTTATCAAATCTCCTCTATCTCTTCCTTTGAACATTGAGACTTGTGACAATCTCTGTCTCTTCCTTGGAACTTTTAGACTATTGACATTCAAAGTGATTCCACATACAGTTGAATTGATATTGGCCATATTTGTTGCTATTTTTTATTTGTTGCCCTTTTTCTTTGTTCCTATTTTTGTCTTCCACTGTTTTTTTTTTCTTTTGTGGTTTTAACTGATTATTTTATGTGATTCTATTTTCTCTCCTTTCTTAGCATATAATGTATACTTTAGGTGCACCGGAAGTAACTACTTTTACATCCTTTATCTATTTATTGTAGTATAAATGTTTTATATTTGTATCCATGTTTTAAAATAATATGCTATACTATTATGCATGGTAAAAGAATTTAGACATTATCCATTTATACTCTTGTATGTTAAGTTAGTATTTCAGTTTCCTTAGGCAACCACTTCTGTCATTCTTGTAAGTTTCCATCACAACTATAGTTAATTCTTATAAATTGATTTTCTAAAAAAAATTACACACAAACATATACACACATACATATGCACAAGCGTTCACTGTTGAGCAAAATAATTTACTATAATTTTTTTTTTCTTAAACAACCTATCATTTTTCCTGGAGGAAATACTCATTTTTATTTTTCCTGTGTTTTATTATCTTTTAAATATAGTATTTCCACAACAGCTCTGTAAAATGCCTCACATTTACCTAAGGATAAAAAATAATTTTATATTTTCTTTCACTTGATACTTTGTTCCTGGAGGCCTTTATTCTTCTGTTAAAACCAGTATTGATCAATCTCTAAATTTGCAGGACAATTATGAGATGGGATTGTAGAAAAGAACAAGAGAGCAATCTGTGAACTTTTTTTTAAGGTTTTCTGTGTAATGCCTCAAGTTCTGTAATTTTCAACAATTTTCCTTTTTTGTAGTTATAAATGGTGTAATACATTGTTCTTTAACATTTTCTTTATTCTCACTCTAGTTCCTTTAATTAGATATTTAAATTTTCTACACAAGTATTAACTATACAGCCTCTGAAATGCTTGCAAAGTGTACATCAAGTCTTTCAAAGATGTGTACATTCATTTTCTATTATATATAAATGGAAAGAGCATTATGTTGTCATAGGTATGAATTTGTTCAGCTTCACTAGATTCTTGCAATAGTTTTTCAAGGTAGACATAAAAATTTGCCTCCTAACCAGCAGTATAGAAGAGTTCCACTTTCTTGTCCAAATATACTATAATATTTAATTTGTATCTTATAAAAATTATTTTATTTTAGGGAGCCAAACAAGACCCATAGATTGTTATTGCTTAGTGTTTTGTTTTATTATTTACTGTTTATTTAAATCCTGTTTTAAAATATAGAATTCCTTTGAACTCTTTTCTCTGTTATTCCTCATACAGTGCTTTTGTGGTTATTTCTGTGTTGAAAATAAAGCAAAACAAAACAAAATAAAAAAAAAAGAAAGAAAGAAACTGCATCATTTGTCCTGTAACGTTTTTGGTAGTCTGGCTTTGCTAATTGCATCTCATTATATCATTTAACGTATATACCTGTTTTTCCTGTTTCATTGTTACTTAGAGCTTTTTGATATGAGTAAATACATGTGTGCGTGTGATGTTTCTGATATTTCATAGGCAGATGGTAAAATATCAAATATATATTTCTCTAACTTGAATTTTTTGCTTAACAGTACAGCTTGATCAGTATTCCAGTGTAGGGTATAGAAGTGTTATTTCCTTTTAATACTATGTATGTTTCCATTTTGTGGACATAATATCAGTTACCATTAAGTCCTCTATGTTTTCCAATCTTTTACTATATAGACTGTGTTGTAATGTAGAATGTAATATGCCTTGCACATGTCTTTCTACATTTTACTGATTGTCTTTTGTATGGGCTCTTAGAATACATTTTCATGTAATTTTTCTAGGCATTGCCAAACATAGGTTTATAAATTAACTTTGTAAAAATTGAAATCTTTATTGTGTTAAATTTTCCTATCAAAGAACATGATATGCCTTTCCATTCCTAATGTTTAATCTTTTTATTATAAATTTCTAATCTAATGTAGTTGTTTTCAAAGAACATTGTCTGTGTCATATCAAATCTTTGACAGGTTCAAATTTTCTTTAAAGCCTCATATAGGGTCGGTTTTTGAAAGAATGGTATTTTTTTTGCCTGTTGTAAATAGGCATCTATATAAAGGCATTAATTCTAACTTTCAACATGTTGTTCAAATACTTTATTTTTTGGTCAGGTTGTTCTATTGATAATTGAGAGATCTCAATTAATATCACTTGCATAATGTTGGATTTATTAGTTTTCAGTTTTTCCCTGGAAGTCTATTAACTTTTGTCGAAATTATTTTGAAAATATTATATTAGGTAAATATATTTTGGATTGTAATCTTTCTGGTTATTTGAGTCTAGTATCACCATGTAAATATCTCTAACATTTTTATTTATTTGTCAACATCTTTTATTTTCTTATTTTATCTCATACAACCCTGAATTCTTGTTGTTAGTATATGTGTATTATATCTATCTATTCCAAAGTTCTAGCTTTTGATCATTTCAATTATTATGTTTTGGATATGTTTTCTCTAAAGAGCATTTTGTTGGAATATTTTTAAAATTTATGTTTTTTTTTTTTTTTTTTTGGACAGAGTCTCGCTCTGTCACCCAGGCTGGAGTGCAGTGGCGAAATCTTGGCACACTGCAAGCTCTGCCTCCCAGGTTTACGCCATTCTCCTGCCTCAGCTTCCCGAGGTAGCTGGGACTACAGGCGCCTGCCACCATGCTTGGCTAATTTTTTGTATTTTTAGTAGAGACCGGGTCTCACTGTGTGAGCCAGGATGGTCTCGATCTCCTGACCTTGTGATCCTCCCACCTCAGCCTCCCAAAGTTCTGGGATTACAGGCGTGAGTCACTGCAGCCGGCTAAAATTTATGTTTTAACATGAATGGTAATGTACAACAAATTTATTCTTGAATTTTGCTTTCTACAATAAATCTGCATATCTTAGCTGATGAAGCTTTTAGCCTTTTGTTGATTTTCCAAAATTTTATTATATGAAAGACAGTGTTCACAATTTTTTTCATTTGTTTTGTATTGATGTGCACATAGTTGTGTAAATGTACCTACGCACTAGTGTGTATGTCTGAGTGTTGTATGTGGTATTGCTGGTAAAACAAAGGCAGAATAGGTCCTGGTTAAGCACCTGGAATTGCTTGCATTGGACCTCAGCTCTATAATTTAAACAGCTCCTTTATTTAACTAGACTTTGAACAAATGATACAATCTTTTTGTACTTAGATTTTCTCTTGTATAAATTGTGAGAGCAGTAATGTATATCTCACAGATTTATTGTATTCCATGAGTTCATACATATAACTTTGTGTTTATGGAACAAAGTAGATATACTATAAGTATTTGGTATTCTTCTTATTGTCATTTTTTAAATCATTGATGTTCTCCACAGGCACTACTGTAATTTAAAAACAGAAATGATTTATCAAGAACTTCAAATCGTTTTCAAGAGCTTTATCAAGAACTTCAAATCTTTAGTCTCAAAGGATATTGGACAGATAACATGTGCGTAGACACCTGTGAAGTGCCGTATCGTAGGTGTCAGTGAGTCAACAAATTCATCTCAGGGCTTGTCTTTACGTACCTATGTTTGTTACTGTCCTCAATCCTCCAACCCCTACCCCTCGCCACAAGGTGCATGAGACATTCTGTGTCACTAAGGGTAAATATAATGAGATAATTGAATAATCATAAAGTAATATACAAGTAAAGCAAGGCAAAAACAAAACACAGCAAGCAACAACAACAGAAAACCCCACTGATGTTAGAATAGGTGACTTTAGCTCTGTTTTCTTGAGGTAAATAGGTGCATTGTGGTCACTTGGGATAAAGAGATACGTTATGCATGGCTGTGTCTACAATGTCTATGTTTCAGCTTGTTTTATATGAAACAAGAAAATAGTTATATGTTTAATATAGGGTTTTTACAAGGATTAAACACAATGATACAAGTAAAGCAAAAGAATATTTCCAGGTTAATCATAATCACTCAGTAAATGCTATATATATGAAGATTATTATTAAAATATAATATGATGCCTTATAATATATAAATATGTAATTCAATGTATATATGATATAAATACTCATTATAGTATATATTAATGATTACCATTGTTTTCACTTTATTTCAAAGACAATCAGAATCTTATAATTTAGAGTAGGAAGAAAATAATTACTGCCTGACTTATTCTTGTATACATTTTGACAAAAAAAGTAGAAAGATGCATAATAGAACTAAATAGCCACAGATTTTATTATATATCATAAAAGATGTTTTCAACCTCTTTATTAAATCATAATGAGTTTTACATTATTTTCTACCTGAAGCTTTTATCAGTACTAAATAAAAATTCTAGTAAATATTGAATTATATTATTCTTTCAGCAAAAAATAGTATTTTATTATCTCTACAAAATGTAGAGGGGAGTATTCTAGATAACTGAATGTTTCTTAGCCTAACTTCTTGCTTGAAGAAGGCCTTGAAACAAAGACTTGCATACAGATAGCTTATTTTAGCAAGTGATATCCTAAGGAACAGTAGCAAGAGACTTGGGAGTGTTAAACAGAAAAGATTAAAAGCCAATTTAAGAGTATGCTTTTGAGTTGCTTAATTATGTAGGCAACTGCACATAAATCTTATTGACTACTCTTGGGGTGCCTTGTAGAACGCACCTTCAACTTGAGCCCTTGAAACAAGGAAGGTGTGACAATATGCCTGCAGACTCTTTTTATAATTGGCGAAGAATTTTCTTAGGTTTTCTTAACCACTTGTGATTTCAGGTTTGTGATCAAACCAGAATGACTGAGCTGACTCCTGTTAGAGTCCTATGTTCTCAGAGAAATACTGGGGGAGAAATCAAGAGATAAGTAGTTCAGCCAAGGTGAAGTGGTACCAGATTGCACCTAAGGCAGCTCATTGCCACAACAATGAGTAAGAACTGGAATTAAGTGAAGGTAGAGGATATGTGACAGAGGACTAGACATGTCCACTATAGAATATAAATTTTTCTAGACTAAAATAATCTCTTTTTTTTTCTCAGCACAGTTATCAACACAAAAAATACCAAAGTTGTTCTTTTTTTTTTTTTTTTAAGCTACTATTAGAAGTTTCAGAGAGGCAATGCCTCTCTTTTCTTGCTTTTTATTCTCATGGTCTCTCTCTTCTCACTGGTTCATTTTTTTTTCTTTTTCCTCCCTCTTACTACTTCTGTCTCTTTCTCATTGAAACATAATGAGATAGAAATAATTTCTAATAGCTCATGTTGAGGAAATGATTCATGCAACATCTTAAAAATAAATATATACATTATATACATTTCCCAGGGCTGCCATAGGAAAGTACCACAAATTAGGTGGCTTAAAACGATAGAAATGTATCGTTTTAAAACGATAGAAATGTATCGTTTTAAAACGATAGAAACGATAGAAAAGCCCCTCACATTTCTGGGGGCTTTAAATCTCAAATCAAGGTGTCAGCTGGACCACGTTTCTCTGAAACCTGTAGAAGAGAGTTCTTTCTTGCATTTTAGCTTCTGATAATTGTCAACAGTTTTCACAGTCTTTGACATTCTTTGACTTGAAGATAGGTCACTTCAATCTCTGCCTCTGTTGTCACTTGACATTCTCCCTGTGTATATTTCTAATTTTCTTATAAGTATACCAATCATACTAAATTAAGGCCCACCCTACTCCAGTATGATCTCATCTTCACTAATTACATATGCAAAGATTCATTTTCTAAATAAGTCACATTCAGAGGTTCTGGGGTTAGGACTTGAAAATATCTTTTTGGGGGACATAACTCAAACACATACATTATTTGTGTAAATAATGTGAAAAATCTGCTCAATTATTTTCAAAATCTGATTAATTATTTTACATCATTATATGCCCAGACATATGCATCTGATTTTTCTCCTTGTTTTCAGTTCAAAATTTTGTGAGACATGCTCCATTTGTTTTTGCTTGTTGGTTCTATTTTTAGCAGATTTACCAACCATTGGGAATTTGAGATTTTCTTTAGATACAATAATAAAAAGATCATGGTGAATTTTGTGCTTGTAATTATTAAGAGAATCTGTTATATACTTGTAAATATTATGAGAATCTGTTACCTTAAACTCTGTCATTTCTACTTATTTCTTTATAGGAAAAACAGACATACCTATTTATGGTTTTTATGAGTTGGGATCCATTTAGCTAAAATTGTGAGTGGGGTAAAATTTCTCTGGTGTTGTATGCCTCCTATAGAAAATGACAAAATAATGTACATCCTTTAGATTAGGAACAATATTCAATTTCTCAGTAACCTGTACTATATTTTCTGGTTACTCCTTTCTCAGTGTTTTTTTTTTTTTTTTCTCTGTCAAAGCCTATCAAAACCTAATTTTTTTCTTTTTTTCTGACTACTCATTATTTTCTTAGTAAACTCTGCTTCCATGCTCTTCTCCGTGGTTTCTGACAGGGCCAATGATACGACAATTTACTTCATCTCAAGATGTACAATTCTTCGTATAGACCTTGCTCATGTTTTGTGATTGAGGTAAAACATTGATATTATTTGTGACTCATTATGGTACATTGTTCCATACAAGAGCCTCCTCATCTTCTCTCCTCTCTCTAGCTAATGGTTTTAATTCTGATCATATTTGACCTATACTTTTCAATTCAGACTATTGTTGATTGATTTCTCTATTTTATGTGTATAATAAACACAAACATCAGGTTTATAACTACCTTAAGTAGAAGGAAGTGTGATACTTTAAAACAAAGAAAGCACTAGTTATAACATGTGTAGTTCACCTGCCTGTCAGTAAAGATAAGCTCCAGCTGCCGGCTTAGTGCAGTATCAACATCCTCTGGGGCTTTCGGTGTCTCTTTGTTCATTTGTTTGTTGTTTAACACAATGGTAATCATAAGACCAGCTTTGTGCCTCAGTAATGCAGCAAACAAAGAAAATGAGAGGTTGCTTTTCTGTGGCTATAATAGAATATGCATCAATAGCCTCCCTCACTGGTGGATGTAGCCAGTTTCTTTGTTTTTCTCAATTGTATAGATTTCACAGAGGTAGGACAATACAGCGGTTTAGATCACGGACCACTTTGGTTCAAGCAGCACTTTCACTTTCTTGCTATATAACCATAGGTATGTTGTTGTATCTCTCTGTTCTTTTGCTTTCCATCTGTGGACAAAATTATTACCTATGTATAGAATTCTGGTGAGGAGAAGTAAATGAGATGGAGAAACATTCTTAAAAGAGGGTCATGCCAATAGTAAGTGTAGCATTAAGGGTCAGTAATCATTATTATGTGGAATGTGAAGGCTCCCTTTTAAATGTGGTCTCTTCTCAAATACTGAATTCTTCAGTGACCACTATGAGCCCATGATGAAAATTCAATCCATCTCCAAAAACTAGACAGAAGGAAGGAATCATAACCGTGGATCACAGTTGGCATGGGAACAAGGAGTAAAATTATCCGGAGCATCTGAAAATACAGGCATTGGGAAAATGATACATTACTGTCACTCTCTTTTGAGTAACTCCCCGAAGTCTTTTAAAAATAAAACTTCAGGTCCATTTCTTTGTCATAATCACTTCACTGAGAAAAAAGATGGAAGATATGTGCCCTGTTAAGCATAGATGAGAAGGAGTGAGGGAAGAAGGGAGGAAAAGGGAAAGGGAGACCGGCTCTAATCTCTTGTCTTTTATTTATATTTACTTCTAATTTCTTCTTACTCAAAATGTACCATTTAATTGTTTTTTATTATCAATTTTGAATATTTTTAGCTTTTAAGCCCTGGCTTTTCACGCTTGTCCGTTAGCAAATCAATGTTAATTCTCCTTGAAATATGTAAATTCTTGAGAGAATAAATTATGAATGAATAAACTAAAATTTCCAGTGGGACTTGGCATTTTAGAGGAGGGCGTCTTTATCTCTCAAAGTAGGATATACTGCAAAATAGACGTTCCAAGCTCAAGAGCAGGTCGGTGACACTAGGAGAAAGGTCTGGATAGAGGGCTTTTCACTGCATAGCTATTAGATTTTATCTCATGGTTGACTGATAGTTCAGCCTAACCTCAACTCTATTGGAAAATAGTCTTTCTTTGCTCAATAAATGCATGAAGAGGAGGCATGTGCTTTCCTGAGCTTAAATTCTCTGAGAAAAGTTGTAGTGAAGCTTCACTGTGCTAGCATGGAGGATAGAAGATGGTATTCTTACTCAATCAAAATGTAGCATGCACTCCTTGCTTCTGCTTTTTTTTGTAAATATTATTGATAGCTACAATATCTTATGAAATGTTAACAAAATATTTTAAAATTACTATACAAACATGTGTAACAACTGAAATTATACTGCAACTATATTTTTCTGGCTCTCACTGTAAGCTTGCTCAATTTTAGCAACATGGAAACAAAAATTTGATTGTTATGTCTCTTGTGCTTATTTTGGCTCAGAAGACTGTAAGTGTGGCGCTTGCCACCAGAGAGCACTCTTTAATGGTAACATCATATTGTAATGCCCACTGACTTTAGTGTACACTGTTCCCACACAGTCTGATTATGACTTATTGCAATCACTTTATACCAGATAATTCTCTTTATCTTTCACACAGGGATATAACTTAATTACTTTCAATTAATTTGTTCTATTATTATAAATAAATTATTGTTATATTTTAATTGTTACAGGCAATAAGTATTTCTAAATAAAATATAATTTGATACATTTTCAAGTTATTAACACATTCAGTTTTAATGTTAACAATTAGCTAAAGTTCTTGGTAGAATTCATAAAGAAATACCATTTTGTTTCTAAAAAGTGCTATCGCTACTAATTAATACTCTTTGACATGGGGATGGTAGTCTTTTCCATTTCAAGAATGAACAATGTATTTAGCAAAATATTTGAGAAACAATATATACTGTCCATTTTAGCTATTGAATTAAATGAACACAAATATTTCAATACTTTCTCATTTGCTATTTGATAATTATCTTTTCAAATTATAAGTAAAATTTATTCTCAAAAATTCTGAAGGAGGCAAAAAGGAAATATACATATACACTTGTAGTATATACACGTTACATTTGTATATACATGTGTGTATATCTATCTATATATTATATCATAAATATATAAAAGCCTGTAGGCCTGTATCAGTAGCCAAGTAGCCAGGGATTCATCAGGGAAACAGAACCAGCAGGAAAATTTAAAGAAAAAATATATGTATTTATATGTATATATGTTTATATATATTTATATGTATACATATATTTATATATATATATAGAGAGAGAGAAACATAGAGAGAAAAAACAGAGAGAGAGAGAGACTTATTGCAAGGAATTGACTTACATGAGTTGGAGACTGGCTAGGCAAGTCTGAAATTCATAGATCAGGCTGTGAGAAAGGACAGGCTGGAAACTCTGGTAGGAGCTGATGCTGCAGCCCACAGGAAGAATTTCTTCTGAGGGAAATCCTCAGTTCTGCACAGTTTAGGTTTCCTGAAGATAGATGCTTGGAAAGCAACTATTTTATGAATAAATGCAAATAAAAGCCCATAGTGGCTGTAGAAGTCCAAGACCTAAATAACTCACTTGAAACAAATATGCTTTATGATGAAACTTCTTAAATGTTTGGAGTGATGATCCTAACTCTAACCTTAAACTTTTTTGTTAATCCTTTCTAGAAAACTACTGCTAAGAAAGGAGTATGTAAATAATATATGTGAAGGGTTGATAACATTCAAATTATACTTTTTTAATGTAAAAAGAAGCTCTGGTATGCAAATCTTTGTCAGCTGATTCAAATTCTGATTTTTCAGTGATATTACTTACATGGAAAATCTAATAGTATTCTGATTACTACAGTCCTACTTGTTTGGAGCTTTATGGGAAGAAATTGAATTAGAATGCCTCTTTTGGAGCTTTTATGACCCTTTAAATGTGTTAGCTGATTGTGAACTAAAAGAAAATTATTTAAAATACTTTTTCATCAAATTAACTTATAGCAGGTTTGTACTGTACTTATGAGCTCAAAGAAGCACTTTTTACTACCTTAATTCAGTGACCTCTACATTTTTTCCATTGGGAATTCCTGTATTAGTGCACAAAGTTAGTTCACTTTTCTTCAAATTTAGTGAAACATCATCATATTATTTGATAAATAATCATTCCAACTTTCCTCATTGGTTTGTGATACTCCTTTTTCATGTATCTTATTATTATATATAGTATATATATATCTTATTATTATATAGTATATATCTTATTATTATACAGTATATATTATATATAGTATATATCTTATCATACAGTATATATTATATAGTATATATCTTATTATACAGTATATATTATTATATATAGTATATATCTCATTATATATACTAGAATTTATTTTATATATTGTTTTCCTAGAACCACCATATTTTATTATACCTATATAATATATATACATATATAAAATGTATATTTATATACATATATAAATATATATTATGTATTAAAATCAGGGATGGCAGATATTTTAATCATGCTTTAATATTTTGTTTCCATATTTAGAATGACCTATATAAAGTTCCCTACCCAGTGACTCATTGGCAACGCTGTGCTTCTCAGTCCCCCTGCTTTCTCTTCATTAGTCTGTCATTACACTGATGAAGAACTTGGTGTCATTTAATGGGTGCAAACTTCATAGCTGATATTCATCTTAAATGTTGTTATCTTCATTATAATACCCTCCATTTAATTTAATGATAGTAGCCTCCACTTAATTTCAATTTTAATTTACATAGCGTGTGACTATATATCTTCAGATAGACCATTTGAAATATTTGGTGCAACTATGATGCCTGATTTTTTATACAAAGTGGTGAATATGTATTCACTTAAAAATTACACCATTTTCAGTATTCAAGTATTATTGCTTCTCAACAAGAAACTCATGTCCAGGCACAAGCATTAAGGCACTCAAAGAGTTTCCTGATCTTACCATGTATCTCACCATGTGGAAGCAATTGGACTATAAAGCACTCAGTTCCAGGGCCGAGTTGGAAGCAACACTTTTCTAGGTTGGCGTGTGTTGTTTGTGATGTAGTTATTTTTTCTGGACCAGCAACATCTTAGGTGTTGATTTTTCCATGATGAGAATACATTCTTCTGGAATCCAAAGGGTGGGATTGGGGGTGGCATCTCTTAACATTTCACCTAGTAATTCACTCACAAAAGTTTGATCATCATCTATTCAACTGTGGTTCTGCTGGTTAAGAAGTTTGAGATCCCAAAGATAGAATTATTCCACCATTAGACACAACCATGTTCCTGTAGCTAAGAACTGCCTTTTGACCATTTCAAATTCCTTATGTCCCTGAATAAACAGTCAAAAAGGACATTACCACAGTGACTGGGAATATTAGACTGATTATAATGGGGAACTGGATTTCCTGTTAGATTATGCAGTTGATGGAAGGATATTTTTCCAACGCAGAAATCTTGTGAAGTGGCCTGTTATTGTGCCATATCAAGTGGTAAAAGTCAAAGGAAGACCAAAAGTCAAAGGAACCAATAAAATAAGGATCTCCCTAAGGTTCATACCCTTCCCAAATGAAGGTTTGAGTATCCCCTAAATAGAGACCCTCACCTGCTTGAGGGGGTGGCTGAAGGAAAAGGGAACATAGATGGCAGTGGAGTAAAAAGGATATAAATAATAAATACCAAGTAAACCTCAAAAAGTTATACCATTCTCTCTTACAACTCCTGCTTACTAATTTTATTCTGGGGTCAGAAAAAATGGATATCTTTTTCAAATGACTACAGCTAGAAATAATCCTCTAGGACAAATGTCAACATATTTAATATCTTCTGATATATATTTCCCTTGTAGGTACCCAGTACTGTCCTGCACTTTTTAGAGTTCCCTTCTTATGTTAAAACCTGATTTTAATTTCATTAAGATATCTCCTACTCTATCTGATTTTCTGTCACAAAGCATATATGATATAATGTTCTCTAGTAAATTCCTAAAGTTGAATGTTGTCTCAGCATTCATGTAAAATACAGGTTTAACTTTCGCATAACAGAAGCTGGGCTTAGTCACCCTTGACAATTTCTAGTTCCCCACCTCCTTCCAGTTTCTCAGTGTGGTCAATCCAACTATTTGCCTTATACAACCACCTCCTGGTGATCACCTTCCTGTGGAACTGCTAGCTATGATTTATCTATAATTTATTTGACTTGCCCCACTGATCCCTAGTCCTCTCATAGATTGCACATATATGTTGCTGTAACCACCTCTTAATTACAGCATAACTCTGTGGAACTCAATCTGCTGCTCAAAACCCACCAGGTAGAAACCCCTCACCAAACAAAACAAAACAACAACAACAACAAAGATCTGCTTGGATTAATTCTCTGGACCCCAATAAAGGCTTTGATGGCTAACAGATCCCTCTCTCTTTCTTTCTCTTTCTCTTACTCTTTCTCTTTCTCTCCACTTGCCCTTGCTTCTTGACCATGCCTGTGCCAGATGACTCCCCTTTTCCTGTTGGTCCTGTGAGGCATAAAGCCCTCTTCTTTTTAGAATATGTAGGTAAAAAACTGCTTCTGTTATTTCATTTTTTTATGCCTCCTCTGTGTCTCATCTGACCAGCACACCCAAGCCTAACTTCTCTTGCAGACAAGGCTCTTGTAGAGAGTGGTTATTCTGATAAAAGTAAACTGGACACAGATCAGACAAGAGAAACAAAGGTGACTGCCAGTATACACAAGTTTCCCATGAGAAGGACACCCGGACTTGGGTCAGATGCCTAGGCATTAAACTGCCCACCAGGATAAAAAAATGTATCTCCTGAAAATTGACCAAATCCCCCAGAGCCCCATCATGGCGGGGCTGAAGTTCATAGCCACTCTCCAGTGATACACTGTGAGACCAAACTAGAAAAAAAATACAAAGAGTTCATTTTCTTATGATTTTCTGAAAAAATAATTCCCACCAAATAAATGGATGATAATAATATAACACACAATTCCTTGGAGGGAACATTTAGTACCTAATTAAGGTCTTCTGGAGTGAGTATGATTAAGGTCTGGAATGACCAGGGTGAAACTAGGATTCTGGGACCAGTGGCTGATTTTGCCTCTGCAATGAGCGTGGCACAAAATTAAAGACTCTGGTGTCTAGGGGTTGAACAATTAAAACCTGGGCTGTCTTATTTTGAGAAATATGAGAAGGAGAATCAAATTGTAATGAGATATCAGTGAAACATATATTGGGATTTGAAAATATCAATTAAAATTGAGCATTTAGATTCAAGCAGATCTCAGCAATCCATGTGCACAGAAGTTTAATGAGTGCAATAAGAAGGATAGACTGAGTAGAATTGGAATTTCACTCTTATTAGTCATTCCTATGTTCATTCTTTTTCTAGCACTTATACAAACACCTCCTCTTAATTTGGGACACATATTCTTAAGACAGTTGTCAACAGAAGTGTTAGGAGGTACACATGTTTTCAAAATAATCATAGCACCTCATGCCCTGGGTTATTCGTGGTACTATATCCATACCATTCTATTACAGAATAACTTCCATGTAATTTTTGCTCTGAGTCCTTGTTCATATTCAGTTCTAAACTAGGAGCTGCATTTGAGGCATTTTAAAAGAGGACATTGTATTATTATTTTCCCAGGAGTTTCACATTTCAATTATTTCAGTTTTTTTTCCATTGGCTAGCATCTGAAAAAAATAAAATATATGTATGGTAGCTTTCAAACTATTGTTTTACGTTTCACTTAGATTCATGATAACTGACAATGTCCTGGGGGAAAAATGTATATGTAACACAGGTTTAACAATACCTACTTTTAAAACATTATGTCACATATGCTTGGCAAAACAAAGATTCAAAGCCTACTTAAATAATGAGATCACAGGATTATTTCTAAAATTATGCTTTGATAAAGTTCTAAATCTGTATAGAGAGGTTGAATGATTGAGAAAATATAGCTTTTGGAGACTATTAGCCATTAGGAGACTATGCACATCCACAGGAAACAATTTTGCAAGGAAGGAAATAGTGCTTTTCATTAGATTAGTAGCCAGCAAATTGATCATTCTGAAACATATGCATCCTCTATTACTATGAAGCTATTAATGTGTGTTGAAATTCATGTAAGAAAATAATTCAGCTAAGCTCATCTAATGATTTATCTGACAGGAAATAAATATATACATTTTAAAGTTAGACATAGAATGGTGATTCCTTTTTCTTTTTTCTATACTCATTTTTTACCCCAAAACTTACCTCATTAAAACATATATACAATATACATATTTGCAAAATATAGGTGTTGACATATTTTTCCAGAATATTCCGTGGCAACAAAACATCAGGAGTTTTTGGGTCATAGAGCCAAAGTAAGATAGCATATATAGGGCATACTTAGAGGTGAGCTTCTCAAAATCAGGCTAAAGAGATAGGTAAATTTTTGGACAGAATAACCAAGGTTAATAAATGCATGTATCTTTCTCTTTCACTTTAAGATACAGGACACAAACAAAGGATCTCTCAACCACTCTGTTTTACTCAGCCATCATGTAAAATGGTTTTGTTTGTTTTTTGGTTCTCTTTGATTATTTCACACGTTCTGTTGGTAAGGTTTTGTTTCCTTCCTTACTAACAAAACCTTAGTACTAGGTTTGGTTTCCTCCCTTCTGTGTTTCAGTCCTTGGCAGCTGGCTGGAGGGGTTTTTTTTCCCCCTCATCAGAATATCGAAATAGGTAATATATAATGTATATATTGGTATGAAATATAAGGAAGCCGATTTGTATGAAAAAAATATTTTCTACTTTTGTGACTAAAACGTTTACAAATAGAAATTTGCTCTGTCGTACATTTTGCTGAGAGATTAATTTTGTGATCTTAGTCTCTTGTTATGCTCCCCCAAAATTGTAAACAAGATTATATAGAAATGAAGTAATGGGTAGATATCATATTATTTGTTTTCTAAATAGGGATACTTTTGGTGATTTAAAGAGCCAAGTAATTGTCAGATGACAACTGATCTATAATAGGGCATAAAATCAAACTGCCTGGGGAGAATAGTGATGGAATGCCATGTAATGAGGTTTACAGAATTTTCTCGGAATCCCTCATATGTAACAAATATATTTCCTTACGTTGTACTTCCTTCAAGGCATTAAATAAACAACTGTAGAGCTATTTAAAATGACTGAAAAATAAAGGTGGTTTTATTTTATTTAGGAAATCAAAATCATGATGAACAAAAATCGTCGTCATATAAGTAGTCTACCCTACATTCATTTATCTCTGTCCTTAGATTAATTTATTAGATTGGAGAAATCACACCTTTGAAGGCACAAGAAGTCTGCTCTCAAGGAGAAGGGATAAATATAAGATGGTTCTACAGTGTTGGTGCATATTATCTTCAAATACAGGTAGAGATATAAAACCATACTAAGATGTTTAGAATTTCAGAGTTGGAAAGGGTATTGGAGATAACTTATTTAAAAGTGCTAATTTTGCAGATAAAGTCATTGAAAGTGAAAAAAGATCCAAGGTTAAATAGTTTTTAAAAATTTTCTTATTGTCTTCTCAAATAAAAAGTGCAGCTAAAAAGGAATTTACAGAATTATTCCTCATTCAATTATGAGATAATAGGAGTAGATTAGAAATGGTAACAGATATTAACAGGAAAGAACGTCCCTAAAGCATTTTTATAGCTGAATGAAAACGTGCAGATTTAGAAGAGTAAGACACTCATTGATTACTCGTCATTTAAATTGTTAGGACAAGAATTAACTAGTTTTATTATTTTTAGTATTTTAACATTCACTAGTAACAGAATTTAGTACCTAAAATATTCTTAAAAATTAAGTAGAGTTTTTTACAGCTTTGACCTTTCAAATATTTCACATTCAAATTTGTTGGCAATTCTTTCTATCCCCACAGGTTACTGAGGCCATAAAAAGAAAAGGGAATTGCATAACTAGTGAATTAGATGCATTATAGGAAAAGGCCAAAGAGAAGTCTGTGGCTCCATAATTCATGGAAAGCATAAGATATCCAAATGTCTGGATGACAAGATATGTACTATGAGGAGTAGTAAAAGGAATATTTTTCATCTTTATTATTAACAATAGATTTGCAAAACTCTTGGAGTTGCTCTAGAATTCAACCTCAAAACAGTGTTTTACATAATAATCTAGGATTAGAAACCAAGGTGTGCATGTTGCTCAGAGGTTGCTGATGCTGTTCCTACCCCTTTGGATGCTGAGTAGACAGCGCTGATGAATGTTGCCCTATAAAGATTGTTCAGTACCAGTGACAGAAGAAAACTTGAGGCGACATAAGGCAAGAGGGACTGTATTTGGCCATATTTTAAATGTGATCTATTCTGATAAGAGGCAGTAATTTTTGTTCTAACTTTCTCACATATCAGACTGAAAAAAAAAACAAAACACCTGTTACATTAATCATCTGCCATCTCATCAAAACCCCTGACTCACTGTGTGTTAGGGTGAAAAGACGGCGTGAGTGTGAAAAAAATTGCTTATATGGAATATTTTGCTAAATTCTTGGTAGATGACTTTATTATGAGATATTCACATTACTTAGGTATCTGAGTCATATGTTAGATGAAAGTTTTCGTAATAGTACAAAACAAATTGAATAAATATCAATACAATATCTAGCTGATAAAATTGATAGAGCTTTACATGTAACATAATTAGGACATTATATTGAGAACATTAATAAATTACTAACCAAATATATAATTACTGTTACAAAATAGACATTCTGTCTTAGATCATATATTCTAATAGGAGACACTACAATTACACAGTAATTTTACAACTAGATAAATAAATGTATTTATAAAATATTATCTAAAGGCAAGTAATAATTTGTCATGAGGGCAGAGTATGAAATGTGAATTTGCACAATAGTCATGCAATGGAATCCCTATACTAACAATCTACCTTTGAATGTTTGCTATTAAAAAAATTGGGGTATTATCTTAATATCAATGGGAAGGTATTCAAAATTTTATATTTTAACAAATATAATACAATAATTTATGGTGATATAAATCTTTATGTAATCTATATATATACATAAGTGAAATCACACATATAGTACACTTATTGCACTAAAGATAATCATTACTATTAAATATATCCTAAAGGATGTTGTGCTGATTATCATGTGTATATTAAATTTAAATATAAATTTAAAAGCTCTTATACAGTCAATTATATATGCTATCTATTGATTGTTCCTATGTGTATGATTGAATTAGATACTGAGGTAAGTATATGTTGATCAAGAAAAATCTTTATAATCTAAGCTATATTATGAAGTAAAAGAATAATATGAACAGTTATCTCTAAAATCTAAGACAATAGCATAGGATGCTTTTATAAATTCAGCCTTTAGGAGAAAAGCAGTAATTTAACTATTTGGGAGTGATTGTTTTTTATGATTAGGAAATTAGAATAGAAAATTATGAAAAATGAAATATATTACAATTTAGTGATTATATTATGATCTAGCAAAATTAGGGAAGAAGATTAAGTATAAAAGAGAAGAAAGTGTGGAGCCAGTTCACAGACAGAAAAACACACACACGTACACACACATGAAAACACACAATGTATTGTACACAGTGCAAGCGCTGGCTACAAAGATGAGTAAAATATTGGTCTGTCGTTTTACTCATTAAACAACTGTTATATGTAATACATCAACGAATATTATGATTTCTTAATTCTCTTGAAAAACAGTTTCAAATACAGTTTTAAAACCACGTTTTTATTTAGCTTGTTTGATATGTGGTTCACACACACACACACACACACACACATTTATTCTGGCTTCATTAAATTGGAATTCTCCAGTTACATGTAAGTATACTATGAACTTTTCAAAGGCAGTAACTATGTTTCTGGATGTCTAGCACCTAACACAGCTATCAGAGCACATATCAAGCCATAGGAAATTGATTGTGGTTTAGGGGATGAATTAATTACCAATTAACAGATAGATTTATGAAAAATAAATTCATGACAGAAAAGCTAAATTCTAAGCAATTTTGTTTACCTCTGACTGTTTGTGGAGCTTCTTTTCTCTTTGTTTCCTCAAGCCTCACTATCACAATTACAACTTTAAGAATCCTTTGATTCTTCATCTCTGAGGCATATGTTCTTTAAAAAATAACAATAATTTCCATTATAAAAACCTCAAATTAGACTTGATAACTTTAATTTAGAAAAATATCAAAACAATCTATGTTTCCTCAGTATACAAATTTGAATAAAGTTGCATTTAAATAAGTTCTCACATTCATACAGAATATCTTCAATTTGTGGATTTCAAATGCAAAATATAGACTTCACATTGCTTAGAAAATGGTCCTTTGGGATCTAAACTTATTATAATTGAAGTGCGAAGTCCTAATTGTGTTTCTTTGTGTAATGTATCTTCTATATAGATATTACTCAATGCCTGCAAATTCAAGAAGCGGGAAATGGAGTCAGTATAATGCAAGGGAGATTTATGCTAAGAAGATTCTGGGTTGTCACAATTAAAAATTTTCCACCCATTATATGAATCCTATTGATCATTGCAGGAAGCAGAAAAGTGTGCTGTTCATTGATTTTCTGTGGCTACTGAATGCATTAGGTCTGACACTTTTGATGGGTAGGCAGGTTTTCAAAGGAAGTTCAGTTAAGCTAATCTTAGTTCAGAGGAATATTCACAATGGAATAAGAAACCTTGTAATTGCAAGAGAAAATACAAGAGTCAGAGGACTATATTATGAGCCATATCAGCATAAAAATTCGACAAGAGACACTTTCCAGGAGACCATAATAAAACATATCAACGTTTTGATGCTGTTTTTCACAAATGTAGCAATTATTAGATAAATTGGGTTTTGGCTTTTTCACCCTTCAGCCAAGACAGTGAAGCAAAGCAATTACTTCTTTTGTCTTCTTAGCTAAGGAAAGTCATCAGAAGTCTGTCAAGTTCATAAAAATATAAGTGAATAAATTACATAATTGAATCACATAAGTGAAATTGATAGCAATAAATTCAATATTTTATTTCTAATTCTCTTCACTATTGTACTGGTTTCTTAAAATACAAATTTTCATCCATCAGTTGTATCAAAGACTACTAAAGTAGAGAGAGTGATAGAAAATTCAAATCATACAGACTTATTCTACCCTGGGAATTAATTCTCATTTTAAAATTAAAGCTAGAAAGTATGATCTTGTATCCCTGTTGGAATCTGTCTTAGTGACTTATTAATACAATGTCAGAGTACAATATTACTTATCAGTAGTACAAAATAGTGTCAAAGTGTTATGTGTATTTTTCCAGTACATTAAATACCAGGGCACTGTGTCTCTTTCAGGTGATGATTAATTAAATTAGCATAACCCAAGTGGTCTTTTATGCCCACAAACAAACATATACTTGGCAATCAGCCTTCTCATTTTTTTTCAATCATTTAGCATGTAAGCATACAACTTAAATTTATAAGAGTAAATGATGACTTATAGACTTTTGATATCATATTCCAATTTAATGAAATCCTCTCCCTGGGCACAGTAACATTTTTCCACACTGCTTTTAGAAAGTTGCCCTTCAATATAGAAAGCTACTGTAAATTATCAATCATATGTGGCGTATTTGAATTTAAAAATATTTTACTTTGTGATTATCAAAATGTTATGAGAATTAAGTAAAGTATTACAACAGCTATATTATTTCATTACTAGTATTTACTACATGGCTTTTTGGGCATGACATCTGCTCAGGACAAGCATTTCAAAATCTGGTCAAGAAAAGAGTTTAATACAAGGTTCTGAGGCTTTGAATTTGAGGAAGATGGGGTGAACGAGATTTCCTGTGTTTATTGGTGTTTTCTGAGAAAATTAATTACAATATCCGGATATGAATCTAGAACTTTATGCCATAAGTCTAATGTTCTTTTTTCATGTTCCAATTTTATCTGGTAGTCCTCCTCCCCCTTCCCCCTCCTCTTCCTCCTCCCCTTCCCCCTCCCCTTCCCCTTCCCCTTCTTGAATTAAATTAAAACCCCAAAAAGTAGGCCGGGAGCGGTGGCTCACGCCTGTAATCCCAGCACTTTGGGAGGCTGAGGCGGGCAGATCACGAGGCCAGGAGATCGAGACCATCCTGACTAACACAGTGAAACCCTGTCTCTACTAAAAATACAAAAAATTAGCCGGGCGTGGTGGCGGGCGCCTGTAGTCCCAGCTACTCGGGAGGCTGAGGCAGGAGAATGGGGTGAACCCGGGAGGCGGGGCTTGCAGCGAGCCGAGATTGCGCCACTGCACTCCAGCCTGGGTGACAGAGCAAGACTCCGTCTCAAAAAAAAAAAAAAAAAAAAAAGTAGTTCTAAGAAAGATCTGCTCTACTTGAGTACATGGCCCTTGGTTCTGTAACCCAATAGACTATTACAAAGGTATGTAATCTTACCTCTTTAAAATGATTTTGGCTCCTCTCCCCCCACCCTCTGCCTCTGAAGAACTAAATCCTATGACTTTTTTTTTTTTTCCATGCCCCTCATATCTTTTGCCTTAAAAAGCCAGGCTCTGTTTTCTTTATGGTACATTTGAAAATATTCATTTAAATTTTTTTCCAGAAATGATGACATCAGAAAAATACAATTGCTGTAAAGAAAGCTAAAAAATTATAATGATAGGATTTACTCTGGGAAATGCATATTTTGTAGGTGAGATTACATGATGCTGTACTGAACTTGACCAAAAACTTACCAAGAAAGTAGTATTACACGTAGAGTAATTTAGGTGAAGAAGGCTACGATAAAACTTCATATTGTATTCCAGTCTAGAAATTGTAAGGATTGAGGACAGTTTAGGGTTTTGTTGAGAGGATAAAGACCAAAGTGATGAGAGGCTTGAGTTTATGTCAAACGAATAACTGAGGAAAAACAGGGTGTTTAAGTTTAGTGAGAGATTAAGCCAGAGGCTTTGATAATTCTCTCCAAATATTTGAGAGGCTGTTTCATGAAAATGACTCTATTTTGGTCTTGTGTATTTCAGCAGAAATAATGAGTAAAAGTTGCAGAGACAAATGTGTGGTTCAATAAAAGGATAAACATATTATTTCAAGAGTTAGAGATTCACAAAGAGGGAATGATCTGACCCACCAACATTGGAGGCATCAAAGCATTTATGGACTTGATATATGATCTTTCCTAAAAAGGTAGTATTGTTTTCTTAGGCTTATAGTCTTAGAAAATAATAACTTTAGAAACTATTGAAGTTTTCATAATAGGTAGTCAATTTAATATAGAAAAAAATGATATCTAAAAGTTGAGGTTTTGTTGACATTTCACCCTACTCACTGTATTTTCATTTGAAGTCCCTACATATTTTAAGACAATTCAAAAAATAAAAATAAAAATCTCATACTGCCTCTGTCATGTCAACTTAAAATGGCACCTTTAGTAGAATTTATATCTGTATTACCACCCAGATATTTTCTATCGTTTTTTTCCCTATAGGTGTCAAAACGCATTACAAGGTACTTATGGTGATCAGTTCTGAGACAGAATGGTAGAAATGAGATAAAATGTAAATGAAGAAAAACGATTCTTAAGTAGCAAGGTATAATCTAAATTACCTTCTGTCAGGCTTTAAAAGACATATAGAAAGAGCTACATAACCTTTATGCTCCACAAATTTGTATGATAAGATTTATTTGTCTTAAATGTTGCTGACACCCCAAAGGCAAATCCCTGGAAATTATGAGTTATGGCTGCAGATTTTTGCCTCTGTAAAATATAAACAAATTTAGTGAGAGTGGCTGTTGAAAATATAAACCATGGTCTTTATTTTCAGTGATACAAAAAAATAAATAAAGCTATTTTTCTCTATTTCATCATGTTAGATGCTTTATCTTCCAGCAAACCAAACAGTCTGTTCATGGGTTTTGCCTTCACAACTCTCATCAGGAATATGTGACCCATGCTGCTAAAAAGAACTGCCTGAGACTGGGTAATTTATAAAGGAAAGGGGTTTAGTTGACTCACAGTTCCACATTGCTGGGCGATGAGTGGTGCCCAGGAAGCTTACAATCGTGGTGGAAGGGGAAGCAAACATGTTCTTCTTCACATGGTGGCAGGAGAGAGAAGTGCAGAACAAAGTGGGAAAGCCCCTTATAAAACCATCAGATACTGTGAGAACTCACTATCAAGAGAACTGCATGGAGGAACCACCTCCATGATCTAATTACCTCCCATGAGGTCCCTCCCCCAATACATGGTGATTACAATTTAGATTACAATTCAAGATGGGATTTTAGGTGGTGAGTCGGCGAAACCATATCAAGATAGTAATCACGTTTTTTTTTTAAATCATTCTGTTTGAATATATTATCACTTACTATTTATCTATTATAAAAGCCTTCTTTATTTAGATAAATCATCCTGTATATCTGAGATCTGTGGCCCATAGAAATAACAAGGTTAAAGTGTTAACAAGAAATTAATGAAGTCATATATGTTTGAGGTTTAAACAAATCATGAAATGAAGATCATGTTATTCATTCATGAGCATTATGTACTGTTATTTCACTGTTTTCCAACTGCAATTCAATGATACATATTTTAAGATGGAATTTTGTGAAAATTGTAGGAATTACTCTTTCCTCTTAAATAAGTTTTATGTGTTAAAATTAAGCGTCAGTGTTTCCTTTCAGGTTTTATATTTATCCCGAAAGGGAGAAGTAAAATCATCACACAGCAGACCAATGGGAGTAAATTGTAGAATTTATCTATCAGGAATATAAGGGATAGGATCATTTTTGAAAGATAACATTCTGAAATGTTTACACATTCTAAATCTCATAGATATACTGTTATCTGGAATCTGAAAAAAAGGAATAAAGAACAGTTTTACATTCCAAATGGTTCCCCAAGCAATAATGTAGATGAAAACAATTATAATTTCATTTTCTTACAACCAGAAAAAAATGCCTGTCAATTGGAATATCAGCCTATTGTCAATAAAAGTGATTCTCTGAACTTAATTTCAAAATACCTTACCAGTATTCCTTGAACATAGGAAAGTGCTAGCAGGAAGGACTCCAGAGTGTATGTGAAATAGGTTTAAAGGAAAAAAACTAATAAAAGTAAACAAACAAATATATACAATATATTACTATTGTTTTCTATTTTATTTTTTGAAAAACATTTTTAAATATACCATTTCACCCTTAATTTTAACACATGAAACTTTTTTTTCTTTTTTGTAAATCTGTCTCTATGAAAGAAAAGATTGGAGGTAGGCATTATGCAGTCTATCAGTGAAAGGGATGTGTGAATGTGCCCTTGAGTACCAGCCATTAGAATGACAGACCACTGCATTTTCTCTTCAGTTAGAAATTTTACTACCCCTGGAAATACTGATAACTTTTTGGAAGACTGTATCTATACAGTTTCATCTAGTCTTTATTGATATATGATTTTAAAATATTTTCTTGGCTGGTACAGACAGCACTAATGAGGCATGTAGCTTGCCAAAATAGACATTTTTGTTTATAAATGTTAGGAGAATTTTGTATAATCTTAGATACCACATACCTTACCTGGGGAAAGTGAAAATGAAATATCTCATTTTATTTTCATATTTGACTTTCCAAAATCGGATACCATAAATATGAGCTTTGAAATTTATTGAGCTCCGATGATGTTCTTTGCCAGATCAAATATTCTACTGCAATTTCAATTTACTAAATTTATGTGTGAAAATTAAAATTTAATCTTAAAAAGTTTAAATATCACTGGTATTATTATTCCCTAAAATAAGTTTTTATGTTTGTAAGTCTTAAAACTTTTGGAGTAACTGGGGTACAAATTAACAAAGCATAGTCCATTTATTTCATCAAAAATTCACAGCAGATTTCAACCTGCTTGAGAAATGCTTAATTTAAATAGAAATAAAATGTGCTTACATGAATAAAAATTAGTGATAACTTTCCATTTCCTGATATGCATATTGTGACATTAAAAATTATGTAACATTTTATTTAAGGTATATACAGAAAGTGTCATCAGTAAATTGTTGTTTCTTTTCCAGTAAAACATGCTTTTAGATATTCTATATTGCCAAATAACTCTTACTAATTTTTTTTTGTTTAGTTTTGTTTGTTGTACTTCTTCAAATAATGGCTATTCTCTGGAATTTTCAGCAACGTGGTGAACTAAGTTGATCTAAATGTACTCTGAATACTGAGAAATACTGGGGAAAATATGTGCAGAAAAACTGAATTATAAAAAAGGAAATAAAAATATCCATATTCCACAAATGAAGAAGTAAAATAATGTTGGTTTTGAGGGTGCCAGTCTAGGCAGCTCAGATAGTTCCAGAATTTTAGCACCAAGGTAACAAAAGGACATAAACTACAGTCCTTATGGATGAGAGGATGATATGTTGATACCTGTAAGAATCCAAATCATGGAAGTGATTCCTCTATGAGTTGAGAATAAGTAAAATTCACCTTGAAATGACAGTAATCAAAACAGTGTGGTACTGGTATAACGAGAGGCATGTAAACCAATGAGAAAGAGTATAATAGCTCAGAAATAAAACCTTCTATATAGGTTCACATTATTTTCAACACAAATGCCAAGGCCATGCAATGGGGAAAGATTACTCTTTAACAAATTATGTTGGGAAAACTGGATGACTACATACAAATGAATGAAATTGGACCCTTGCATTGTAACGTATACAAAAACCAACTGAAAATGAATTAAAGACCTAAACATAAGAGCTAAATGTCTACAGCTTTTAGAAGCAAACACAGCAGAAAAGATTCATGACCCTGGATTTGGCAATTATTTGTTGGATATAACATCAAAAACTCACAAAAGAAAAAAATGGGTAAATTGTACTTGATAAAAATTAAAAACATCTGTTTATCAAAGGACATTCTCAATAGATTAAAAATTTAAGGAATGAAAAAAATTGCAAATAATGTATCTAATATGAAATTAATTTCCAGATTATATAAAGAATTCCTATGACTCAACTACAAATAAAGTTGATTCAAAAATAAACAAAATACCTGAATATACATTTTTCTCCAAAGCAGATAAACAAATAGCCGATAAACACATGAAAAAAAGCACAGTATTTATAATCATCAGGTAAATGCCAATCAAAACCAAAGAGATAGCACTTTATACCTGTTAGGATGAGATGGCTATTACTAAAAACGACAACAACAAGAAGAACCACCAAGAAAATAATGTGTTGGCAAAGATGTGGAGAAAGTGGAAATCTTGTGCATTGATGGTGGGGATGTAAAATGGTGAATCTGCTGTGGAACACAGTAATCTATATAGCAGAAAATTAAAAATAGAATTACCATATGGTCCAGGAATTCTATTTCTGACTATATTTCCAAAAAGATAGAAAACAAGGACTTGAACAGATATTTGTGGACCCAAGTTCATAATTACATTACACACAGTAGTCAAAGCGAAGCAATCTAAGTGTCCATTGATAGATGTACTGATAAATAAAATGACGTAGATACATAGGATATTTTTCAGCCTTAAAAAGAAGAACATTCTGGCACTGGATGCAGCATAGATGAACTCTAAAGACATGATAAATGAAATAAGCTGGTCACAGAAGGAAAAATACTGTATAAATTCACTTATGTGAGATGCTTAGATTTGTCAAATTCATAGAAACAGAAAGTAACATGGTGGTTACCTGAGACTGGGGGGAGAATAAAAAAGAGTCATTGTTTAATGGGTACTGAATTTCAGATAGGGAAGATGAAGAGTTTTGGAGGAGGATGGTGGTGATGATTGTACAACACTGTGATTGTACTTCATGCCACTGAACTGTACACTTAAAAATGGCTAAAATGGATGGTAAATTTTGTGTTATATATTCTTTACCATAATTTTTTAAAAAAACAAAGCTCAGTTGGGTGGCAGAGAAACTTGTAACATAACTGTATTTTATGAGTTATGTTACACTCTCTTAAAAAGTCAATAAATTGACTTGAAAATATGGCTACCCAAGCTGGTATAACCTAACTCATTGTCAATCAGCTAGTCAGTTATCTAGCAAGTTAAAACTACCTGTGTCATTTATGTGTATATCCATTGTAAGAAAATGTGTGCTATAAAATTTAAAACATACATTTTCTAGTAATTTTTATACTTACGATACATGAATAGGCAAATGTAGTTATAAGAAAAACTTTTCTTATGTGTTGCTTTGGACACGTTATCTAGCAAGGACAATGTGTTTCTCCAAGGCTTTGGTAGCCATTTCCTATCTCCATTACTTTCCTTTCACTGTAATTTTGAAGAGGTAACAGATTTTATTCTTTTCATTCAAAATAAATTATTTAATTGCTGAGGGGAGGAAATAAAAGGCAAATATATAATTTAGATGTTATCTACCATATATTTTGTCTCATAACAGATATTGGCCACTAAGAAATATTTATTTGAACTGAATAAATGAGTTTCAATTGAAACTTTATTTCAGGTTGATTTTAAGCTTTCAACAGATATTTACACTTGTTCAAGAAATTAAAATCCAATATATTTTTATTTAAATAGTTATTTATTGGTTGTGAGTACTTATTGCTTTTAAATGTATAATTATAAAAATACTTTAGAATTAGTGAAAGAAAGACTTCAACAAATTAACCCCAATATACATTGCTCACATAACAATTTTAAATTGATGTATTACCTTGAACTGCACTGCAACCATATATTTTTAGCTTTCTTACTGAATTTAATAAAATATTCCTGTGAAGTCTTTATAGTTATAATCATTTTTGATGATATTTCATTTTGGATCAATGTTTCTTCCTCCTGGCAGGAAATATTTTATTTAAGTTGGTCTGCTGACTATAATATTTCTTCTAAATGTAGTGAGGAAAAAATAATTTAAATATTAAATTCATTTTAATTTGATTACTAAATACCCTTTAGGGACAACATTTTTCTGTCAAGATAATTAATAATTTTAAAATATGTTTTCAATATGTATTTGCCTGCAAGAAAATATATAATACAATATCTTGGGAGAACATCCATTGTATATTTCTAACTGTGATATTTTCTATGTAACTACTTGGAATGTGGCTACATTAATATCCAAAATTAAACATAAAAGATACACATTGTTTTTGCAAAGTCAGCCCCTGAGATAACAGCTTATTAATATCAAAAATAACTAAAATATTTCGCTTCTATCACCTTAACCAGTTTCTAATTTGTTTTCCTGAATTGTATCAAGATCCTTACTGATACAACTATTTCACTTTACAAGCTCTTTCTCTCATATCTACATTTCCAAAATACATATTGAGTGACT
Organism: Pongo pygmaeus; assembly: GCF_028885625.2. Taxonomy (NCBI): domain Eukaryota; kingdom Metazoa; phylum Chordata; class Mammalia; order Primates; family Hominidae; genus Pongo; species Pongo pygmaeus. The sequence continues at coordinate 93,663,619 of NC_072384.2, forward strand.
ATTATCTAAATGAAATTCTTTTAACCTTTGTTCAAAACAGTAATGTTTTGAAAGGAGAGGAACAAAACAATGCTAAGTGAAGTGCATACTGAGAAAACTCAAGCACTGAGCATAAGTTATTATTTTCATTTGCAAATGATAGCACAAGGCAGGTGGCATTATTTTTTTCTTTTTTAATTGTTTTGTTTTTTGAATCAAGTGGAGAAACATCTTTCATGACTTGGGAAAGAGTGCTATTTGTAAAAGTTTTATTCTCCGATGATTAAAATATTTATAGATATCAAAAGGTGGGTGAATGGTAGTGAATGTTGAGATGGGGTAGAGAAGAATGTGTTTAAGGGAGTCATTGATACCAAACCAGAATGCAGGCCTAGCTCATATGGAAAAACAAAACAAAGCGAAACAAAACAAAACATGGAAGTGTTTTAAACTTGATTTAGTGGGAGATAGAAATCAACCTTTGAATGAAAATCCAAAGCTAATATTAGAATAAAGCGGATTATCAAGGATAAACCTGTTCTATAAATACTGTGTTGAATAAATATGTTGAGAATCAATGTGGCATAGTGAAGAAAATAAAAAACTCTAATGTTAGATCTAACGGAATGTGAATCCTGATTTTGCCTCTTGAGGGGTTATTGAATTTACTAGAAGTATGTAAATAATCTGTACCCTCATTTCATATATAAAATATGAATAGTAAACTCTCTTTTGAGATGTTCTAAGAATTAAACAAGGTAAAATGTAAAGTTAAAGTAAATGAGCTGGACTATAGAAAGTACTGTTTATTGCTGTTGTTCTTAATTATTTATATTTCAATAATAGCATAATTACTTTGTTTTTGTAGGGAACTATCCTTCAATATGCAGACCTGTGTCTACTGCTAGATAACCTTTACATTTTAGCCATACAGTTATGAACAAAAGCTGGATGTAGGAAAAATAATAACGTAACCTTTATTGCTGTACTTATGAAATTAAAATTCTCTGAAGCCAAATTTTATAGTCCATTAATTTCATGTCCTTCTTTACAGAATGCCTGCAAGTTTAATGGCCAACAACATGTTTAGGTGCAATGTCCTTTGTACTTAAGTGTGATGCCTTAGAAAGAATTGAGAAATATTCTAACCAGTGGACCTAAACACTGGAGACTGTTATATTGATTTAGTTAAAGTGGGTCAGAAATTAACTCCTGCCACAAAGTGTTTTGTTTGGTTTTGCAAAATAAAAAAAAAATCAGGAATGTAGAGTGCTACAATGCCAATGCCAAGGAGAAGCAGTTAAAATAAGTTTATACGTTGATATCAGTCCTTGCTTCATTGATTTTCGTAACTTATCTTAGAAGAGGATGGCTTAGATGGAAATGCTGTAGCAGATCCTAGAAGGCTCTACAGTTTAACACTGTCAGTAAACCCCGTATTTCACAGCTGAAAGTCAAGTTCTTTCTTGAGAGAGGTATGAAGAGTGCACCTCCATAACTGCTACAAGTGGTGAATTGTGACAGAATGATGAATAGTTGTTAGACTCCTCATTCTTTCGAATAACTAATAATATCTGTACCTTAAGGTAGCAGTAAACAAAATGACTTCTTTGGTCATCATTATATTGCATCAACATGCATGACTAAATTTTATAATGAGGTTTGAATAATCAAAATTATGCATTTACATCCCCTGTACTCCATTAATAAATAATTTTTTTTCAGAAGTTTTACCAGGTCCTAGCCTGAAAACACCAATATCAAGGCTTATTAACCAGATTAAAATTTACAGAATTAAGTTGGCAACAAAGGATTATACCCCAAAATCTTTTTGAAATTACGTTCAAAATAGGTTACTCTGTATGAAAGATAATGTATATAAAACATAATATTTTTGTTCCATGCTGCATAATATTATCTAATACTTTGGAGGAAATTAGTGAATGACTATTTGCTGAAATAATGAACTGATTTATTAACTGCTTTCTTGTTGGTTATCCACGTGTAAGTTATTGAGAAATAAAGGACATATTTAAGTAAAACCAATTTTCACCCAGAGTACAACAGCACTGGAATAAACTGCATTTGGATTTTCCAGTAGTTGGTTAAAAATTTTATTAAAATACACAACAAGTTCTCTTCTAATTTATTTCTACACCTCATTGTTTGTTTCATCTTCTTTTATTTTTTTATTCCAACATATAAATTCCAAGCATTTATTAGTGCCTTACATACACTAATTACTCTTTTTTGAATAAATACATGCTGTTGGATAGAGTACAACACATGAGGGCAAAGAGAGGCTAGCTGTTTCTCTTTCACCAAAGTACTCACAGGAATTACTGGAACCTTTTCCTTATCTAAAAGACACTTGTAAACTCATGGTTTTCACTCTGTCTACGTTTTCAAGAGAGCCAAATATTCAACATTAAAACATGACTTTAAAGAAAATAGAGTTAAAATTAAAATGAAATGTTACGGATCTAGTAGTTTTCAAGAAAGATTGTGGGCTGGGCATGGTGGCTCATGTCTGTAATCCCAGCACTTTGGGAGGCCGAGGTGGGTGGATCACCTGAGGTCAGGAGTTCGCAACCAGCCTGGCCAACATAGTGAAACCCCATCTCTACTAAAAATACAAAAATTAGCCAAGTGCGGTGGTGGGCACCTGTAATCCCAGCCACCTGGGAGGCTGATGCAGGAGAATCATTTGAACCTGGGAGGCGGAGGTTGCAGTAAGCCAAGACTGCACCATTGTACTCTAGCCTGGGAAACAAGAGCAAAACCCCATCTAACAAACAAACAAACAAACAAAAAACAAAAACAGAATGATTGTGAAGCTGGGGGCATGGTGGCTTATGCCTGTAATCCCACCAATTTGGGGGGCTAAGGCAGGAGAATCACTTGAGGTCAGGAGTTTGAAACCAGCCTGGCCAACATGATAAAACTCCATCTCTACTAAAAATACAAAAATTAGCTGGGCATAGCGGCACCACCTATAATCCCAGCTACTCAGGAGGCTGAGCCACAAGAATCACTTGAATCTGGGAGGCGGAGGTCACCTGAGCTGGGATCACGCCACTATACTCCACCCTGGGTGACAGAGTGAGACTCTGTCTCAGAAAAAAAAAAACAACAACAAGCAAGCTGTGAATGAAGGCTTTTTCCAATCAGTTAGGACATTAAATGTCTGAGTACTTTATTGAACACTCATTTCAATACCAGTCCTCCAAAATAATGAGTTTACTCAAAAAGAATATAAGTGGGAGCTAAACACTGAGCACACATGGACATAAAATGGAAACAACAGACATTGCAGGCTATTAGATGAGGTAGGAAAGGCAGAGGCTGTGGGTTGAAAAACTACCTGTTGGGTACTATGCTCACTACATGGGAGCAAAATATCCATGTAGGAAACCTACAAATGTATCTCCATATCTATAATAAAAGTGGATCCTAGGGAAATAGTTACAGAAATTTGGAAAGACAGTTCCATAAGGATATTAATCACATTATTTGTTATTGCAAAACAATTGGAAACAACCCAAATTTTGTCAGTGAAGTTTTGGTAAAATAAATTATGATATATATGTAGGTATATATATACCTATATATAGATATAGATATATACATACACATATGTATGTATGTATATATACACATATATACATCTATACTTTTGCATACATACATATGATATATATGAGATATATATACACTTGTATATATAAAACAACCTTCATTATTTTTAAAATTTTTTTTCCTAAATAAAGACTTGCAGTGATTGAGAGAAAGATAAACTCTCAATATTTAACGCAATATTTTGAGGCTTTTTATTTACTATTTCATTGTCTTCTAGCTAAATTGCACATTCCATTAAAAATTTTAATAATCAAACAAATAAATTACTTGCCTAAAGGATTTTATGACCTGCGCAGTAAATTCTTTTATTCTATTTATTTTCCCAGGCAGTGGCAAATACCCAGACCCTAGGTCTGTACCTCAGGTATATGGTCTAATAGAAACTCTATTGCACAAAAATATGTTTTCCACAGTCTAAAAGGTCTCTGCGGGCAATTGTTCTTGGAAGAGCAACTCTCTGGATTTGCTTTGACTTTCAACGATGTTTCCTGCAGGCAGGCAAGACTCTAAACACAATTTCTCTCATCCAAGCGTCTGGTAAATTTTATAGACAGTAGTTTACTGATCATTCTGCCAGAGTAGATTATTACTGACTGGTATCTGACATTCTTTTATAATGCCCTCCTGTTGAGAAAATCTGGACATGTCAAAATTGAAGCATATTTAGATGTTAAGTGTGTCAGATAATATTAAACAAAAAATCAATAATACGAATTTAAATTGAGTTGCGCAAGAATTTGAAATCAAGCAGCAATGAAACACATAACTATTTCGGTGAAACTTTGAAGCTCATACACACGAGAGAGTTTAAAAATTCTCTACTGCTCATGTAAGAAATTACAACAAATTTAGTGACATAAACGAATGAATTCTCTCACAGTTCTGGAAATCAGAAGTTCTAAATCAGTTTCACTGAGTTAATGGCAAGGCTTATTCCTTGTAGAGGCTCTGAGGTGAAAATCCTTTTATTGGCCTTTCCTAGCTTCTAAAGTTTCTTTTCTTACATTTCTGGGCTTACCCCTTCTTCCACCTTCAAAGCCAGCAGTATAACATCTTTAAATCACTACCTCCGTATTAACATCTCTTCTGTCCTTCTAATTACTTCCCTCTTATAAGGACTCCTTTGATTAAATCAGAAACACCCACATAATCCAAGATAACCTTTCTGTCCCAAGGTCCTTAATCACATTGGCAGTCTCTTTTCCCATATAAATTAACACTAGTTTCTGTGGATTAGGGCAAGGATGTGGCATATTTATGGCCTACCATAAACCTTTAATATTAGAAATCATTATATATATTTTATGCATAATTTATACATAGTTTGGACTATGTACGAAAATATAATTGAAACTCTTTCTACTCAAATATTTGACTTTCACTCAAATCTTGATATTTACTTGGCACTTATTTTAATGATATCATATAACAATTATTAATACTATAATATTTCATCATATTGCATAGGTTCAGCCTTTTGGGAAATGTTTAAGGTGTTAAATACTTATATTTAGATGACTTAGATGACAGAGCAAAATTTTGTTTTTTTGTTTTTTTTTTTGTTTTTTTTTTTTTAAGACAGTCTCACTCTGTAGCCCAGGCTGGAGTGCACTGGTATGATCTCGGCTCACACAACCTCTGCCTCCTGGGTTCCAGTGATTCTCCTGTCTTCCTGCCTCAGCCTCCTGAATAGCTGGGATTATAGGCATGCACCACCACGCCTGGCTAATTTTTGTATTTTTAGTGGAGACAGGGTTTCATCACATTAGCCAGGCTGGTCTTGAGCTCCTGACCTCAAGTGATCCTCCTGCCTTGGCCTCCCAAAGTGCAGCGCAAGTTGGGCTGGGATAAGCTTGCGTGACTTGTTTCTAACCTACTTGGTTGTCAGTTGAGCTTGCACCTGTAGTCAGCTGGTAGTCTATGGTCATATCCATATATATAGTGGTCAGCTTGGTTCTTGAAAATCTTGATGGAAGTAACTGGGCTGCTCATCCTCAGAAATTTTGGGGGGGTTTTCACATGGAGGTGATCATCGAGTTTAATAGAGTAGCAAAAGATGGCATGTCCCACTACAGAGCACAGGTATGTTTCATGTCTCTGCTTGCATCATGAATACTATTGTACCATTTACCAAAGTAAATTATATGGCCAAATCCAGATTAAGGGCAATAAATTCAGAAATATAAAGCTCTTGATGGAACACAGCTCTTGATGGTTTCAAAGTCAAATGACAAAAAGTTGTTCATGCTGGAATTGTAGCCATTTCTGCAATCTACCACACTTAGGATGTTGATTCCTAAACCAATTATGTCAAAGGTAATTGCATTACCATTATCATCGCAGTCAAATACAAGGGTTATTCAAATACTGTAATAGAGTTGGAATTATTTTTTCAAGGTAAAAGTTTAAGGAGCTAGCAAAAGACTTGGGCTAGCAGAGGTACCTATTTTATTCATCCCTCCCTAAACATTTAAAGGGCATGTGATCTAATAATTTAGAAGCTCTTCCCGAGAACTTAATCTTAAGCATAGGAAACAAACATCATATTTAGATGTGGAAAATTCCTATGATATAGTTCTAAAAATGTTTTCAATTATCTCCTGTTACCTTGATTCCAGTCCTTCCTAATAATCTTCAAACTGCCTATAACTTACCAATAATTATCATTAATCCAATATTTGTTGTATTCCTTAATTTTTGAGACATTTCTTAATTGAAATATTTTATCTGTATTTTTCTCAATAGCTGACCTAAATTTTATAGCTCATTCTGTTGTAATCCAACATTGAATAAAAATTTGAAATATTTACAAATCCTGCATAGACTGATGTGATTTACAGGTGAAATCCTACTTATCGGATGTTTATTGGAGCTTCTTTAGTGTTAAGATCTATAAATATGTAAAAGGACATGTAGGGATCCCTGATTTTAGCCTGTTAAAAACAAGCATTAAGATCAATTTAATTTGTAAGATGATAAGACAAGACAAAACAAGGTAATATAATAAGACAAAAAAGAAAACACCTGTGTGTTTTCCTTTTGCACCTATTTTACATGATATTCAGTTGCTGATGTTTCAGCTAAAATCATGAACATGGAAGCTGTATGATCTTTAAATTTTGCCATTATGTTTATGAAACAGATCACTGTTTGAAAAATCCAGAACACTAGTCCAATCCCATTGAGCAGTGACTACTATCCTGACTAGATAATTGTAATGTATACAATAATTAAAATGTTCAGATTGGTTTTATTCTCTGTTAGATTGTAATAAAGCTTTATGGGTAGCTATAATTAACCTCTATTGATGTTAATTATGAGCTTTTAGGGATCTTGCAATTGTTTACCATGCAATTCTCTTAAAAGATGTCTGAAGCAGCATAGATTAAAGAGTATATACAGCAAGACTTGTAGCCATAGTCATTCAGTATGGAAAAATAAATAGTTGCTAACAGTGACATGCAGAGGTCATTTATTTTTTGTTCACTATGAATTATTTAATTTATTCCCCTATTAGGTATAGGAAGGTCATTTGTGGCATCAAACAATTTTCTCAGAATGAGCTCAGGCTCTCAGTGGAGCTCCCAGGCTAAACTATGAAAGGTGGAAGATATTATCAATTTTCTCTACATCCACCATACTATTATTGTCTCCAAGGTTAGCTGAAGAGATGTAGCGAAATTCTGCCCCAAATGAGAACATAATGGAGACTAGACCTTTGGGTCGTGTCATTATATTTCAAGTATCAGGGCTTCGCCTCTACTAGTTCCTTTGTTACATCTGTTCCTAGAGTGCTTTCTTTTTTGTGGTTCTTATAAGGTCCCTGATATTACCTTTGCCAACATCAAGGGCAGAATCACAATAGAAAGTATAGATGTGTAGCTCAACAGTGGAAAGTTACTTAAAATAGAACTATTATTTTAAAATTGACATAAGAACCACAGTTTCAATTTACTTTGGACGTGAACACTAAAGTCTTCTGCTTGTATTGCTTTCCCATATATATATATATATATATATATATATGAATTGTGATATGTATATCACAATTTATTTTGTCAATTCAAAGTATATCTAACCATAACCCCAATCCATCTTAAAGACATTTATACATTTATAATTTTTAAAATTGAGAAAATTTAATAACTGCAAGAGACTGAGGTAGAATTAGTGCCAAGTATTGGGGAATTTCTATTGTTATGGGTCAAAACCTCACATTTATTTCCAGAATTACTTCTTCCAGTAGTCTCTGCTCTGTTTCTATATACCAGGCACTTTATTTCAGGACCTAGAATTTTTCTTTCCTCAGGCAGCTCTTGCTACCAACTGTTAAATCAGAAATTATGCAGGATTTGAGATATTACCCTGTTAATATAACTGCCACAATTTTATAAACACACATATGTACACACACACACACACACACACATATACATATATATGTACATACACACATATATAGAGAGAGATTCCTGCATATATATGTACATATATGGTATATATGATGTGTATCTAAAATGTATAAATCTCTATATATGTGTGTGTGTATCTCTATCTCTGTTTTTATCAATCTGTATGTATTAATAGGAACACCATACTTCTGGATCAGAGAACAGACCTTTCATTTACTCATACCTAGAGCAATCTGAGAAGCAGTGGCTGCCCATGCACCAGTTCCCCACAGAGTGAAAAAATGGTAACAAAATGTACATGCTCTGTGTCCTGTACATGCAGGGCTTTCCACCAGACAAAATGCATCTGGGAATATAAAACCTGGAGCTTATTTAGGGAAGCTGGTACATTACACCATTCTCCCTCTGAAGAAGAGTGAGGGAGGCCTTTGTTCTGGAATGTAAACACATCCTCTCTGAGAAAGAGTGAAGGAAGGGGGCTGAGGAGAAGGTCTTTAACTCTCTTTTACTACTCTAAAATATAAACACATGACTTGGGATTCATTATCCTTAGAACGTAAGCAAAAGGATTCAAGGAAGAAGCGATTTTACTTTTCATTGGCAAGAAAAAAATATCTCTAACTTCAAAGGCATGCTTCCCATGCAACCTTCTTTAAACCAAGATACCAGTACTCTTCACTCTGAAAGCCCTAACCATGCAGAAACATGCAAATATTCATGAAGCCTTATTATCCAACACCACCATAATGTGTGTGATGGTTAATAATGAATGTCAACTTGATTGGATTGAAGGGTGCAAAATATTGTTCCTGGGTGTGTCTGTGAGGGTATTGCCAAAGGAAATTACCATTTGAGTAAGTGGACTGGGAGAGGCAGGCCCACCCTCAATCTGGGTGGGCACAATCTAATCAGTTGCCAGCGTGGCTAGAATAAAGCAGGCAGAAGAACATGGAAGGACTTGTCCTGGTGAATCTTCCAGCCTTCATCTTTCTCCCATGCTGGTGCTTCCTGCCCCAAACATAAGAACTCCAAGTTCTTCAGCTTTTGGACTCTTGGACTTATACAAGGGATTTGTCATGGCTTCTTGAGCCTTTAGCCACAGACTGAAGGGGGCACTTTTGGCTTCCCTACTTTTTCGGTTTTGGGGCTCGGACTGGGTTCCTTCCTCCTCAGCTTGCAGACGGCCTATTGTGGGACTTCACCTCGTGATCTTTTGAGTCAATTCTCCTAATAAATTCCCCTTCATATATACACATGGTCCTATTAGTTCTGTCTACTTAGAGAAGCCAGACCAATACAATGTTCTTCCTCTTATATTCACCAATCCTGGGCTTCTAAACTCCAAGAAATCCCTCTCTTCTTTTAAACTATGGTCCTCAAATTAATAGCACGTCTCTTCCTCTATCATCCTGGGCAGCTAACTAACAGTTTTCAATAATTTTAAACAATTCTCAAAAGATAACAAGAGCCAGTGCCTTCAAATGGTTGGTGATTTCTTCTTTATAAAAAACATCCTTAATGAGAGGAAAGTCAAAGTGTGAAAATAGTATGACACAAGACAAAACAAATATGGGATAAATAACAAATTCAGTAGCCCAACAATTTATGCTGCCAAAGGTTCCTTCATTTCAGCCTTGCCTGATAGTAGATCCTCCTCTTACACAATGACTTTTATTACTGAAAATGTAATTTTTCATTGTACAGCCTCCACAAATTCTGATATGGAAATCTTTAAATGTTGTTCTAAGTGTTTAAACAATGTTCTTTGTCTTCTTTCCTTTTTCTTTTCATGTTATTTTAATTTAGAAATAGAAAACATCTTGGAAGAAATAAAAAGGAAGAAACCACAAAATATTCAGCAAATTTTCACTCCATGAGCTTCTCAAACCCTCACTTGTTCACCCATCCCTAAGATGGAAAACAGTCTTCCAAAACATATTCAGCTACCAGCAATTATGTTATTAATAGGAATATGAACCAATTACACAGAAAATCCAATGAATCCCATTATAGCAAATCTTATTGCTGTTGCCATGGCAATCTTCTGCAATTCTTTTCTATCAGGTTCGGAGCATCTTTTAACCAACTGAACTGAGTCCTTTACAAACTGCCAACTTGGCTCAACAAACTGTATTACATGATCCATGATTGCCTGTACCAGCTAAGATGCCCAAACCATGTTCTTTCATTTGAGGAGACAATCAAATATTTTTGAATAGGGTTGTGTCCGTAATGGTAATTTATAGTAATTATTTCAGTGGCAATTGGGTCAAAATATTAATGTGGATAGATAGGAGACTGGGAAAACACAGCAGAGAATATTGCAATAATCTAGGTATAAGACCATACATACATAAATCATTCTATCAATGAAAATAATAAAAAAGATGACTTTGAAAGTAGGAGACATTTGAAAATAGTAACTTATACGTGGGTTTTCAAGTATGGAATAGTTAAAATTCAAAATCAGCAACACTTATGTAGTGAGAATAATGAAAAGATCCTTGATTACAAGTAAAGTAAAAACAGAATAGAGAACCCAGAAATAAATCCATGCATTTACAGTCAACCTGTTTTAGACAAAGTTGACAAAAATATACATTGTGGAAACATACATCTCTTCAATAAATGGTATTGTAAAAACAGGATATACATATGCAGAAGAATAAAATTAAACCCCAATTTCTTGCCATATAAAAATTAAATCAAAATAAATTAAAGACTTAAATCTAAGACTCGAAACTATAAAACTACCAGAAGAAAACACTGGGGAAATGCTTCAGGACATTTGAGCAAAGATGTCTTGAGTAAGACCTCAAAAGCACAGGCACTCAAAGCAAAAAATGGACAAATTAGATCCCATCAAGCTTACAAGCTTTTGCATAACACAGGAAATGATTAACAGAATGAAGGACAATCTACAGAATGGAAGGAAATATTTTAAAACTATTCAAATGGCAAGGAGTTGGCCAACAGGTATATGAAAACATGCTTGACATAACCAATCATCAGAGAAATATAAATCAAATGGGTTTTATCCAAAAGATAGAAAATAAAAAGCTAACAAAGATGTGAAGAAAAATGAATCTTTGTACACTGTTGGTAGGAATGTAAATTAGTAAAACCACTATCGAGACCAATATGGAGGTTCCCCTAAAAACTATAGATAGAACTACTTGATGATCCAGAAATCCCACTGCTGAATACATATTTGAAGAAAATACATCAATATATTAAAGAGATATCTGCATTCTCATTTTTATTGCAGCACTATTCACAATAGCCAAAATATTGAATGAAACTAAGTGCCCATCAACAGATAAAAAGATAAAGAAAATATCACATATATCCATAATAGAATATTATTCAGCCATAAAAATAATAAAATTTTGTCATTTGTAGCAGCATTGATGGAATTAGAGGTCAGTATGTTAAATAAAATAAGCCAGACACAGAAGGACAAATATCACATGTTCTTACCATATATGGGAGTTTAAAAAAGTGATCTAGGGAGGCCGAGGCAGGCGGATCATGAGGTCTGGAGATCGAGACCATCCTAGCTAACATGATGAAACCCCGTCTCTACTAAAAATACAAAAAAAAAAAAAAAAATTAGCCCAGTGTGGTGGCGGGCACCAGTAGTCCTAACTACCTGGGAGGCTGAGGCAGGAGAATGGCGTGAACCCGGGAGGCGGAGCTTTCAGTGAGCCGAGATCACGCCACTGCACTCCAGCCTGAGCAACAGAATGAGACTCTGTCTCAAAAAAAAAAAAAAAAAAAAAAAAAAAAAAAAAAAAAGTGATCTAATGAAAGTAAAGAGTAGACTGATGGTTATCAAGAGCTGAGAAAGGTATTGGAAAGGGTGGGTCAAGAGGAGCTGGTTAATAGGCACAAAAATACAGTTACTAGAAATTAGCGCCAGTGTTCAGTAGCACAATAGAGTGACTACATTTAGTAATAATTTATTGCATGTATATTTCAAGATAACTAGAGAGTAGATTTGAAATGTTTCTAACACAAAGAAATGAGAAGTGTTTGAGGTGATAGATATCTCAATACTCAGATTTAATCATTGTACATTGTATGCTTGTATCAAAATATCACATGTACCCCACAAATATATACAGGGAAAGGGGAGTTTATTTAAGGAATATTATGTTTTGAATTCTTGTTAGAATAGCTGTGTAGAATGGTACAATACTCTAGACTGTCACTATGAGAACACTAGGCTTAATTAATCTTGGGTATGGCAAATAAAATTATATTTATGTTTTCTCTATTGGAACCCCTAATTTGTCTCTTTTCTTCTTCACTTAATGAAGCCATATTTCTGGTGGTAACTTTGTCTCAAAGACAAGAATGACACACCTTTCTTATGAAGTTTTCACTACTGTGACATTGTTTTCAGGAACGTTAATTGTCAAAGGTGGCATCGAAACTTCACAGCTCTTCACTTAGCCTCTGAAATCTTTGTAATATATTTTGAGTATGTGCTCCAGAGTATATATCTTTTTGTCTTAAGAAACTAATTCCACGTAGTTTGACTTTATTCCATTAGAGATATTATATTATAAGCTCTGGCTAATTCAGTGAATTAGTAGTATATTCATGTTTAGTGAATCAATATAATTGCACATCTAATCATGGATTTTTTTCCTGTGCAATTTTAATGCATTTTACAGATGAATAGAAAACTGTACTTCTAATATTAATTAATGACTATTTGTTCTTTTTAAGTGTTGCTGCAAAAAATGCTTTTAGTAATCATTGTCTGCTTTGCTTTTCTGTAATACAGGGGTCACAATCTGATAAAAACATATACCTTTACATTTATTTCCTTTTATTTTCATAAAATTTATGTGAATTATAGGCATTAAATCTTAACGCTTTAAAATTCCCTAAGAAGGTATAACTAATATGATGTTATAATTGAAGAGCAAGCATATACACAACCTTGAGCTAATCTAATTTTCTAATTTATTTAAAAAGATTTAAAGCAATTAGACTCATGTTAATAAGTAAGCTTATCTTTAGAACTCCCCTGGTAATATAGTATGGTGCATATCTGCATGTGATATCTAGAAGCTTATAGCAATCTCAGGATCATAAGTCCTTATTTATTTTTCCAATGGCTGTGTTTGTTTGAACAGACAGATGTAACAGGGGTGAGCATATACATGACACGTAGGAAGTTTAACTTTTTATAGATAGTACTACAATGGTTAAACTGTCCAAATAGATAAACTTTCATATTTTTCAGACTATAGACCACTTAGACCAGGTAAAATGCATATGCCAAATGATTTAACCTGGGAATGCAGATGTTTTCCCATGAAGGGGAGGGGATAAACATAAGAACTTCATGTCCCTGGTTAAAATACTTAATATAGCTCTCTCTTTCCATGTCACACTCTCTTTTTGACTTTTGTAGATTTAACTGTGAAGTTGGGGGAAAAAACACACATTGTACTCTGTCTTGTGTTGACATGAGAATACGCAATAATCCTACTTGGGTTAGATTTTGAGAGATGCTAGATTTAAAGAGAAAACATTTTTATGACTAATAGTCTTGATGTTGTAAATCCATAGGGATACTACGTCATAAGGATGAATAAACTCATAGTAAAGTTATCACAAAATGAAATGCTGTCAATTTATATCTTTGAGATAGAAAAATAGTTTGTATAAATTAAGGCATATTTTTAGAAATATTTTATAATATTTTTCAACTGTGTGTAATTTCTTTACGAATATTAAACTAAATGAGCTAGGAGAGAATTAAAGATACATCTATTTGTAAGAATACTTCCTGCTTTTGAAATACTTTATTTGTGGAAATAACTTTAAGGGACAAATATGAAGAATGCCATGGAAGCAACCTTATGATAAGTCATTTGTTTTTCTGTAATCTGCCTTACTGTTTATCTTGTTAAGAAACTTGCTGAGCAATTCTGCTGCATCTACTGGCACCTGACAGGAGTACCATCAGTCATTGCAGAGGTTTTGGCCTACAAACTCTTTTACAGGATTCAGGAGGGATATGGATTTAAATTTTAAACTGGTTTCTGTCAGTGTGACAAATGAACACCAGAAAATTGTAGGACAATGGTAGAATGTCGAAATGCATGCCAAGGTAATGGGCCAATCTTCAAGTGGAATCAACAAAAATAGCCTTAAAATAGCTCCAGGTTACACTGTTATTTTCATTCTATGTCCGAGGCATAAGAACAGCATATTATTAATTTTTGTAATCACTGCATTATATTGAGGCTGAATAATTTATTCCTGAGTAATTCAATCCATAGAATAATAATTTTAACAAAACTGTTAATAGAGCATTAATTCTTAGCAAAATTTTTTGAAAAGTCCAAATAAGATATTAAGACAAGATATGTAAAACATTTTCTCTCAAGTTATTTTTTTCTGAGTTTATTTTGTTGGCAAACTGATTGTTGCTTTATTCCTTTATTGGCTTTTATAACACTGATAACAGTGGTATTCCAAAGTGTGCATTCTTGTCCTGATTTTTCAAATATGTTTCAGCTAGAAAGAGCTAGAAAAGATTATTGCATTTTGATGAAGTGCATTTTAATAGATCTGGGGACTCTTAACAAAATTAATTGAAGCAGTGACTGATATGATATGAACTGGAGCACAGTGCAGCCTGCCTCAGGCTTTAGATTCATACTCAGAAGTCAGAACTAGAAAAGTGCTTGGCTTCAAATGTTTCAATTCCCGTAAGTTTTTTTATTGTACTGTGCAAAACAGCTTTAGCTGCATAGTTGTTCTCTCGTAATGAAATCAACATAAATGGTTCAATGTTGGTATTTGAAGACAAGTCACTTTAAGATAGTTGAAATCACATTGTACGGAATTTTAATGAAATACTAATTGTTTATAATTTCGAAATTAAATACTTGTCAGAGTTATTGCAACACGATGGTGAAGAAATCTTAAAAGCTAATAAGTTTTCCTAAGTATGGTTTAAACATTAATATGTTAAAGATGTATTAAATACTTACCTCCATTGGAATCTTAAGTGTTTTATAAAAACATATTCTAATTGTTTAAGAAAAAGAATAAGTTATTTTGCTCTAAAAATGCTGCAGTTAAGTCTCTTGTGAATTTATTATTTTAGTAAATTTATATCCTATTTAAAATCTCAAAATTAATAATTTATAATTTCATAACATGACTCGTATCTGCTTTATTTCACAGATAATAAGAAAAAAATATATTACATTGGGGAGAAATATGTGTTTACTTTTATTAACACTTTTTTTTTTTTTTCAAGCTTTGAAAATAAATTATATTGTTTATGTAGGTAAAACACTTTTTAATCATTAAGGTAATAAGGACAGTAAGTAAAACCAAGTGTTCAGATAATAATAGCAGAATTTAATACTTTTCATATGTACTGTATGAAAATTTATTCCTTATCTAAATTTGTTCTGAATTAGAAATTATATTGGTCTAATATACAAAATTATTTAAGCATTTAAATGCTATTAAATGTGATTTTTGTTACCATACAGTATAGTATAATACTAAAAGATTGTTAAATAATTTATTATCATTACATTGATTTCATTAATATTCTTCAATATGTCAAAATGGAAATTGTACTCAACAATGAAGTAGACCTGGTAAACTGATTTTAGCAGCCTAGTACATCTCCAGCCAGTTCAAATCTGATTGATAGTCAACCTAATATTTTGAGGAGTGTGAGGAAATAAATTGATCCCCTTCAAAGCCATCATGGCACCTACAAAATTAGGTTATATTACAAAAATGCATTGATAAAATAGCATAGAGGTTGCAACATATAACATTTCTCAATTTTATGGGGAAATACTGACAAGAATAAAATTTTTAAAAAATACACACACTATAAAAATCTTTATTGGCACAACTATGCATTGATACACTGAACTAAATATCTTCAAAATATGTTTTTTTCTTCCCTTAGATTATGTCAGCATATGTAAATGTGAAATATACACATGCAAGTACAAAAGAAACATGTTTGGACAATTTTAAAGAAACTGGAATACAAAAAAAAGAATATAATATAACACAACATTGTGTAACATTCACCAGAAATATAGGCTCAAGTAAAACAAACTAATGAAGGTAATAAAGTGCAATAGAATATTGTATTTTATTCTTCTTTCAAGATATTGGAGTTCTGAGCAGAATTATAGCACCTAACACATGAATTGGTTTAGCAAATATTCATTATAATGAAATATAATGATGGTAGTTGCTATAAGCAAAGAGAAATTACTCTTCTTTTTAAATTCTGTGATGTTGGTAATTTTGGGAGAGTCAGCTTTATCATCAAAATTACTCTTGGTAATCAAATAACTAAGCAAAATTATTTTTTGGAACTCCTTAGTCTAAAATCCAATGTAGAAACCACCTAAAATCAAATTACTCTTGAAATTTCTAGAAAGCTGCCATGTTGAAGACTTACATGTTTTTCTTGTACACTTGATGTAACTCACCCAAGTTTCCCTTATTGTTGAAAGACATGGCCCTTTAGTTCTGTCTTGCAACAGCTGAAGTAGTTACATTTGCAGGTTCTCTGTGGTATCAAAAAAATTTTTTTAAAAAGTCATTAAATTTTAGAATCACATTCAGCATTATGAGAGAAATATCCAATTCTGTGTGCAAAGGTTCTGGGCCTGAGGAAATAAACCAACACAATTTCAAGCTCACATTTGGGTAAAAACTCAGTGATTACTCTGGAGAAATGCCCAGGTTATTTGCTATTTTCTATCCTTCAAGGTGTTCCACATGCCTCTTTTCTAAATCCTTATATATAAAGAAAAGAATATTAAATATAGTTAAATTCATTGCACTTGTGATGTGATTTCAAAAATAACACTCACAGAGAAGCAGCAAGATAATGGGATAGAAAGGTCCACCAATCATCTCCCCCAGCAAGGACACCAATTTAACAACTATCTACACACAAAAAGAACACCTTCATAAGAACAGAAAAGTAGTTGAGCTCCCCTAGTATCCGTTTTAACTTCTTTCTCTGAAAGAGGCACTGAAGAGATAGAAAAAACAGTCTTGAAGCTGGATGTCACCCTTTCCCCATCCTTGGGCAGTGGCAACATGGTGCTGAGTGTCTCTGGCACTGGAGGAAGGAGAATACAGCAATTGTGAGATACTGAACTCAGAGCATAAAGGAAACCTAGACCAAACTAAACTGGGGCCCACACACTAATGGAGCATGTAAACCCTCCATAGCCAGAGCAGAATCATAGATCCCAGCAGTCAGAACTTAAGTTCCCACAGACCTTGCCACCAAGGGCTGAAGTTCTCTGGGTCTCGAAGTAAACTTGAAAGGCAGTCTGGGTCATATGGATTGCAACTCTCAGGTGAGTCCTAGGCCTGAAATGGGCTCAGAGGCAGTGGACTTGGGGTCATGGGACCAACTGAGACACCAGCTGGGGTAGCTAAGAGAGTACTGACATCAACCCTTCCCTAATCTCAGACTGCACAGCTTGTGGTTCCAAAAAAGATCACTTCTTTCCACTTGATGAGAGCAGAGGAAAGAAAGTGTGAAGGACTTTATCCTGCATCTTGGATACAGCTTAGCCACAGAAGGATAAGGCACTGGACGAAATTGTGAGACTCCCATTCTAGGACCCAGCTCCTGGACAACATTTCTAGACACACCCTGGGGTAGAAGGAAACCTGGTACCTTGAAAGGAAAGACCATTCCTGACAGCATTCATCACCTGCTAACTGAAGAGCCCTTGGGCCCCCCAAAACCAGCAGCAATACCCAGGTACTATGCTGAGGGACTTTGGTAAGCCTTTGAGACTTATTGGTTTCAGGTAAGACTGAGCACATTCCAAACTGTGGTGGCTATGGGGCGAAAATCCCTCTGCTTGACAAAAGCAGAGGAAAAAGTAAAGGGGACTTTGTCTTGCACCTTAGGTACCAGCTCAGCCACAGGGAAGTAGATAACTAAGTGGGCTCTTGGGGTCCCCAGTTTCAGGTCAGGACTCATGGATGGCATTTGTGGATGTGCCCTGGACCAGAGGGGAGCTCACTGACATAAAAGGTGAGTCCCAGGCTAGGCAGCATTCATAAGCTGAATTAAGAGCCCTTGGTCCTTAAGGAAGCATTGGCAGTAGTCTGGCAGTACTCCCTGTGGCCTGTGGTGGTGGTGGATAAGGGGTGAGGCTACTCTGCCTTTGCGGAAAGAAAAGAGTGAGAAGGATTGTGTCTTGTGGTGTGCATGTCAGCTCAGCTGCAGTGCAATAGAACACTAGGTAGATTTCTAAGGCTTTTGACTCCAGTCCTTGACTCCCAGATGGCACCTCTGCACCCAAATGAGGCCTGGGGGAAATCGCCCCCTGAAGGGATGGACACAGGCCTGACTGGCTTTGCCATGTACTGATTGTAGAGCCCCAGGGCCTCGAGCAAACATAAGCCATAGGCATGGAGTGGTTACAGCAGGTCTTGGGTGAGACCCAGTGTTATGCTAGCTTCAGGTCTGACCCAGAAAAGGCATACTGGTGGTGACCACAGGGCTGCTGTGTCACTCCACCTTCAGCTTTAGGTGGCGCTGAACAGAGAGAGAAACTGTTTGAGAGAAAGTAAGGGAAGAGAACAAGAGTCTCTGCCTGGTAATCCAGATAATTCTCTTGGATCTTGTCTAAGACCGTCAAGGAAGTACCTCTATGAGCCTATAAGAACCACAGTGTTACTGGGCTTGGGCACTCTCTAAAGCAGATACAGCTTGGATCTCAACACTCAAGTCCTTTCAAATACTGGAAAGCCTTCCTAAGAAAGCCAGGTACAAACAAGCCCAGATGTTGAAGACTATAATAAGTACCTAACTTTTCAATGCCCAGACACCAGTGAGTATCCACAAGCATCAATACCATCCAGGAAAACATGACTTCTCCAAATGAAGTAAGTAAGTCACCAGGGACCGATTCTGGAAAAAAAAACAGAGATATGTGACATTTCAGGCAGAGAATTCAAAATAGCTGTGTAGAGTAAACTCAAAGAAATTTAAGATAACACAGGAAAGGAATTCAAAATTCTGTCAGATAAATTTAAATTTAACAAAGAGATTGAAATCATTAAAATCAAGCAGAAATTTTGGAACTGAAAAATGCAATTGACATACTAAATAATATATCAAAGTATTTTAATAACAGAATTGATCAAGTAGAGAAAATAGTGAGCTTAAAGAAAGGCTATTTTAAAATACACAGTCAAAGAAAGCAAAGAAAAAAGATTTAGAAACAATTAAGCACACCTATGGGATCTAGAAAGTAGCATCCAAAGGGCCAATGTAAGAATTATTGGCCTTAAAAAGAAGGTAAAGAAAGAGATAGGGCTACAAAGTTTATTCAAAGGAATAATAATAGCAGTGAACTTCCCAAATCTAGAGAAAGATATCAGTATCCAAGTAAAAGAAGGTTATGAACACCAAGCAGATTTAATCCAAAGAAGACTACATTAAGTCATTTAATAAACTTCCAAAGACCAAGGATAAAGGAAGGATTCTAAAAGCAAGAAGAGAAAAATCAAAAGCAAAAATAAAAGCAAATAACATACAATGGACCGCCAACATGTCTGGCAGCAGATTTTCCAGTTTTCCTGTAAGGAAAACTTACAGGCCAGGAGAAAGTGTCATAACATATTTAAAGTGCTGCAGTACAAAGAAACTTTTATGTTGGAATAGTGTAGCCAGTGAAAATATCCCTCAAATATGAAAGAGAAATAAAAAGCTTCCTAGACAAACAAAAGCTCAGGGGTTTCACCAACACCAGACCTATTCTGCAAGAAATGTGAAAGGGAGTACAACAATCAGAAAGAAAAGGATGTTAACTGAGCAATAAATAATCATCTGAAGGTACGAAACTCACTGGTAATAGTCAGTACACAGAGTTTTATAACATTGTAACTGTGGTGTGTAAACTACTCTTATACTAAGTAGAGAAACTAAACAATAAGCCAATCAAAAATAATAACTGCAATAATGTTTCATGACATAGAGAGTACAAGAAGATATACATAGAAACAAAAAAAGAGTTAAAAAGAAGCAGAGGGATTATGTTAAGGCATAGAGTTTTTATTATTTTTTTGCTTGTTTGTTTGTTCATGCAAAGAGTCTTTAATTGTTATTAGCTTAAAATAATAGGGTATAAGAGAGTATTTGCAAGCCTCATGGTAACCTCAAACCAAAAAAACATATAATGGAAAACAATAATTAGCAAGAAAATAAATCATAATCACCAGATAAAATTACCTTCACTAATAATACAAAAAGGAAAGAAAAAAGAAAGAGAAGACCATGAATGTCCAGAAAATAAATAACAAAATGACAGGAGTAAGTCTGTACTTATCAATAATAACATTGAATGTAAATGGACTAAATTCTCCAATAAAAAGACAAAGAATGGCCGAATGAATGAATAAACAGAGCCCATTGATTGATTACCTACAAAAACACAGATCATCAATAAAGACACACATAGACTGAAAATAAAGGGATGAAAAAAGATATTCCGAGTCCATAGAAACTGAAAAAGAGCAACAGTAGTTATACACATATAAGACAAAATAGATTATGAGACAAAAACTATAAGAAGAGACAAAGAATGTCACTATATATTGATAAAGGGGTCAATTCAGCAAAATGATATCACAATTTTAAATTTATGTATATATATATATATATATATATATATATATATATATGCAACCAACACTGTAGCACCTAGATATACAAAGCAAATATTATTAGAGGAAAAAGGAGAGATAAATGCTAATACAATAATAGCTGTGGATTTCAACAGCCTACTTTTAGAATTGGACAATGTTTCTTTGCTGATTCCCTGGAAAATCTGTCCAATTCTAAAAGTAGGCTGTTGAAATCACTGTAGACCAAATGTATCTAATAGATATGTACAGAAGTTTTTATTCAAGAGCTGCAGAATACACATTCTTTTCCTCAGCATATATAAATCATTCTCAAGGACAGACCCTATGTTAAGTCACAAAACATGTCTTAAAACATTCGAAAACTGAAATAATATCAAGCATTTGTTTCTGACCACAATAGAATAAAACTAGAGATTAATAACATGAAGAATTTTTGAAAGTATACAAATACATGGAAATTAGACAAAATACTCCTGAATAACCAATGTTTCAATGAACAACTTAAGAAAATTAAAAACAATTCTTGAAACAAATGATAAGGCATTTAACAGTTAAACTTCCAGAGACCAAGGATAAAAAAAAAAAAAAAAAGATTTCTAAAAGCAGCAAGAGGAACAAACAAACAAATATACAACGGAGCTCCATACAATGGATACATACTGTACAAAAACCTAGGGGTTACTGCAAAAGCAGTACTAAGAAGAAAGTTTATAGATGGCGGTGCCTAAAATAAAAAGGAAGAAAAACTTCAAATAAACAATGTAATGATACATCTTAAATAAATGGAAAAGTGAGAGCCACGACCAGTGGTAAGGTCCCTTCCTCTGCTGCCTCTAACTTGGACAGGGAAGATAAACACTGAGATCACCCCAGAGCTAAGACGGGCAGGCTGAGAGTGCTAAGCCACAATCTACAGCTAGCACTCAAGTGGGAGAGGAGCCCATAATTTTAGAGCATTGTGAGGGAGCATGATTGCAAATGCAAAAAAACATAGGGGAGCCACCATTAATTAAGAACCTACCTACTGACCACTACACCTAAGCACCAACTACTGGATCACACTCCAAAGCTTCAACAACACCAAAATAACCTTGCTAACACACCTCCTTGTGAAATCAAAGACAAGAAGTCAGCTACAAATAAAAACCCTTCACTAAGCCTCAGCTCTGTGAAAATATCCAGAAAAGAAGTCTACAAACTGTACTCAATCTACAGTGCAGTTAAAGGAACTCCCACACACAGAGATGACAAAGAACCAATGCAAGAACTCAGGCAACACAAACGGCCAGTGTCTTATGTTCTCCCAAATACCCCTTTAGGTTTTCAAAAAGTGTTCTTAAGAAGGCTAAGTTTGCTGAAATGACAGAAATGAAATTCCGATTAAGGATAGGAATGAAGATCATTGAGATTCAGGTGAATGACAATACCCAAATAAAGGAAACTAAGAATCACACACACACAAAAATACAGGAGCCGACTGATGAAATAGCCAATATAAAGAAAGAACCTAACTCACCTGATAGATCTGAAAAACACACTGCAAGTATTTCAGAATGCAATGGCAAGTATTAACAGCAGAATAGACCAAGCTGAGGAAAGAAAGTTGGAACTTAAAGACTCATTCTCTGAAATAAGACAGTCAGACAAAAATAAACATAAAAGAATGAAAAGAAATGAACAAAACCTCTGCAAAATATGGGATTATGTAGAGAGACCAAATCTACGAATCATTGGCATCTCTGAAAGAGACAGAGAGAAAGCAAACAAGTTGGAAAACGTATTTCAGGATATTGTTCATGAAAACTTCCCCAACCTCACTAGAGAGGCCAATAGTCAAATTCAGAAAATATGAAGAACCCCTGAAAGAATCTACACAAGAAGATAATCTCCAAGATGCATAATCATGAGATTCTCCAAAATCAAAATGAAGGAAAATATGTTAAAAGCGGCCAGAGAGAAAGATCAGGTCACCTACACAGTGAAGCCTGTTATGCTAACAGCAGGCTTCTCAGCAGAAACCCTATAATCCAGACACCATTACCAGACACTACAAAAACACAGTTAAGTACACAGACCAGTGAAACTATAAAACAACCACATAAACAGGTCTGCATAACAACCAGATAACATCATGATGACAGGATCAAATTTACACATATCAATACTAATCATAAATGTAAATGGGTTAAATGCCCATTTAAAAGGCACAGAGTGGCAAGCTGAGTAAATAACCAAGACCCAATGATATAATATCTTCAAGAGATCCATCTCACGTGAAAAGACACTCGCAGACTCAAAACAAAGAGATGGAGAAAAATCTACCAAGCAAAAGGAAAACAGAGAAAAAACAGGTGTTGAAATCCTAATTTCAGACAAGACAGATTTTAAACCAACAAAGATCAAAAAAGATAAAGAAGGGCATTACATAATAGTAAAGGGTTTAATTCAAAAAGAAGACCTAACTGCCCTAAATATATATTCAGCCAACACAGGAGCACCCAGAAACATAAAGCAACTACTTGGAGACCATCAAAGAGACTTAGACTCCCACACAATAATAGTGGGAGATGTCAACACCCCACTTTACAGTACTGGAAAGATCACCAAAGCAGAAAATTAATAAAGATATTCAGGTCTTGAACTCATCACTGGATCAAATGGACCTGGTAAACATCTACAGAACTCTCCACCCAAAAACAACAGAATATACCTTCTTTTCATTACCACATGGCACATACTCTAAAAGTGACCACATAATTGGACATCAATCAATCCTTAGCAAATGCAAAAGAACTGAAATAATCGCAGACACTCTCTTGGGCCATAGCACAATATAATTAGATATGAAGACTAAGAAAACTGCTCAAAATCATATAATTTTACAGAAATTAAACAACCTGCTACTGAATGACTTTTGAATAAGTAATAAAATTAAGGCAAAAAGCAAGAAATTCCTTGAAACTAAGAACAAAAATACAACTAAGACACAATAGAATCTCTGGGACACAGCTAAGGAAGTGTTAAAAAGGAAATTTACAGCACCAAATGCCCACATCAAAAAGTTAGAATGGTCTCAATTTACCAACCTCACATTACATCTAAAAGAACTAGAGAACCATGAGTAAATCAACCCCAAAACTAGCATCAGACAAGAAATAACCAAAATAAGAGCTGAACTAAAGGAGATCAAGACATAAAAAAATTCAAAAGATAAATGAATACAGGAGGTAGTTTTGTGAAAAAATTAATAAGATAGACCACTAGCTATATTTATAAAGAAGAAAAGAGAGATTATCCAAATAAGCACAATTATAAATGACAAAGGGAATATTACAATTGATCCCACAAAAATAGATAATATTATGAATACCTCTATGTACACAAACTAGAAAATCTAGAAGAAATGAATAAATTCCTGGACACATACACCCTTTCAAGACTGAACAAGGAAGAAATTAATTCCTTAAACACACCAATAACAAGCTTTCAAATTGAGTCAGTAATAAATAGCCTACCAACAAAATTAAAACCTCGAGAGCATATGGATTCAGAGCCAAATTCTGCTTTTAAAAAGAAGTTCTAGTACCATTCCTACTAAAACTATTCCAAAAAATTGAAGACAAGTGACTCCTAAACTCATTCTATGAGGTTAGCATCGTCATGATAGCAAAACCTGGAGCAGACACAACAAAAAAGAAAACTTCAGGCTAATATCCTTGATGAATATCAATCCAAAAATCCTCAACAACAACAAAATACTCAAAACTGAATCCACCATCACATCCAAAATCTTATCCATTATTATTAAATAGGCTTTAACCCTGGGATGCAAGTTTGGTTCAACATATGTAAATCAATAAATGTGATTCATCACATAAATAGAACTAAAAACAAACATCACATGATAGTTTTAGTCTTACCAGGTACAGAAAAGGCTTTTGATAAAATTCAATAAGTCCTTATTTTAAAAACTCTCAATAAACTAGGTATTAAAGGAACAGACCTCAAAATAATAAGATCCATCTATGACGAACCCACAGCCATAATCATAATAAATGGGCAAAAGATGGAAGCACTCCCTTTGAAAACAGACACAAAAATGCCCTCTCTCACTGTTCCTATTCAACATAGTATTAGAAGACCTGGCCAGAACAATTCGGCAAGTAAAAGAAATAAAGTGCATTCAAATAGAAATAGAGGAAGTCAGACTACTCCTGTTTACAAACGACATAATTCTTTATCCAGAAAATCCCATAATCTTGACCTCAAATCTCCTTAAGCTGATAAACAGCTTCAGCAAATTCTCAGGATACAAAATCAACGTACAAAATTGTCTAGCTTTCCTATACACCAATAATAAACAAGCTGAAATTCAAATCAGGAATGCAATCCCATTTACAACTGCCACAAAAATATTAAAATACCTAGAAATAGAGCTAACCAGGAAGGTGAAAGATCTATATAAGAAGAACTATAAAACACTGCTCAAAAAAATCAGAAATGACACAAACAAATGAAAAAATATTCCATGCTCAGAACAGAAAGAATGACTGTCATTAAAATGGCCATTACTTCCCAAAGCAGTTTATTTCAACTTCATACCTATCAAACTAATAATGGCATTCTTCACAAAACTAGAAAAAAACTGCTTTAAAATTTATATGGAACCAAAGGAACCCTAATAGCTAAGGCAATCCAAAGCAAGAATAACAAAGCTAGAGGCACGCTGCTACTGGACTTCAAACTACACTATATAGATTTTAAAGCAGTTTTTTTCTAGTTTGAAAAAAAAAATCAACCCCATTATATTGTGGGTAAAGGACATGAACAGACACTTTCCAAAAGAAGACATACAAGCAGACAACAAGCATATGAAGAAAAGCTCAGCATCACTATCATTAGAAAAATGCCAATAAAAACCACAATGAGATACCATCACACATCAGTTAGAATGGCTATTACTAAAAAGCCAAAAAAAAAAAAAACTGATACTGCAAGATCTTACAGAGAAAAATAAACACTTATACATTGTTTGTGAGAGTGCAAATTAGTTCAACAATTGTGGAAAGCAGTGTGGCAGTTCCTCGAAGAGCTAAAGACAGAACTACCATTCAACTCAGCAATCCCATTACTGGGTATATAACTAAAGGAATATAAATTATTTTATTATGAAGAGACATACATGAGTATGTTCATTGCAGCACTATTCACAGTAGCAAAGACATGAAATCAACCCAAATGCCTATCAATAGTAGACTGGATTAAAACAAAAATGTTGTATGTATACACCATGGAATTCTATACAGCCATAAAAAGAATGAGATCATGACCTCTGCAGGAACATAGATAGAGCTGGAGGCCATTATCCTTAGCAAACTAACATAGTAACAGAAAACCAAATACTGCATGTTCTCACTTATAAGTGGGAGCTGAATGATGAGAACACATGGACACATCGAGGGGAACAATACACACTGGGGCCTACCTGAGGATAAAGGGTGGGAGGATGGAGAGGATCAGAAAAATAACTAATGGATAGGAGGCTTAACACCTGAGTGAAAAAGTAATCTGTACAAAAAACCCTGTGACACAAACAAACCGCATACATACCCTTGAACTTAAAATAAAAGTTAAAAATTATAAAATGTGGTACACATATACAATGGAGTACTATTCAGCCATAAAAAGATGAAATTCTGTCATTTAAAACAGCATGTATGGAAATGGAGATCATTATATTAAGTGAAATAAGTGAGACACAGTAAGGTAAACATCACATGTTCTCCTTTATTTGTGGGATCTAAGAATCAAAGCGATTGAACTCATGTATATAGAGAATAGAAGGATGGTTATCAGAAGCTGGGAAGGAGAGTGGTTGGGTGGATAGGGGACATGAGGATAATTAATGAGTACAAAAGTAATAAAAATAAAGATATGACCTACTATTTGATAGTACAGTAGGGTGACTATAGTCAATAATAACTTAATTGCACATTTTAAAATAACTTAAAGAGCATAAGTGTCTTGTTTATAATACAAAGGATAAATGCTTTGAGCAGATGGATACCCCATTCTCCATGGCATAATTATAATTACTGCACGCCTGTATCAAAACATCTTATGTAGCCCATAAATATATGTATGCACCTACTATGTATCCACAAAAATTAAAAACCAAAAATTTATTAAAAAGCATGCCAATATTAAAACATCTCATGTACCCTATAAATATATATACTTACTATGTAGCCACAAAAATTAAAAAAAAAATTAAAAAGCGCTCACAATATTTTGCCATTACATTATTTTTTTATTTCCAAAAATGTTTGATTGTTCTCTTTCACAAAAATTTGAGTGTCTTTTCTCCCTAAATTGACTTTTATTATGGCTTTCAATAAGTTTCAAAGAAAGCAGTTTGTTTCCATCTTTGATATCCTAATAAATCATGACTTATTAAAGTGTTGGAGGAGATTAGAATGTTTCTCAAAGAGATTATTTTTTTTCTCGATTAAAGATGTGTAAAAATGATTTCACTTACACTTGGTATAATATAATTTATCTTCAAGATGTCACATTGCATATGGACTTATTCAAATTTGTTTATTTTAACAATATAGCATTGGATATGATCCTTTGTCTTCTGTACTAGAGGGATTTACAGTAGCACTTTCTACTTGCTTTGCACTTATAAAGTATTAAAATTCATCTTTTACTGTGTATCTTACATATTTTATATCTTATTCCATAAAAATTATTTTTGTATAAGAGATATACAGATAAAATCTGATCAAGTTTGAATTAAAGGTCACATAAAAATCCACTAATATTAAGGATAGAGACATGGTAGCTTTGAAACATTTTAAATTCTGGTACCACTTTTCAGAATTTGGTACTATTCACAGCTTGTGATCCTGATATATTCTTTTTTGATGAAAGCATTGGGTAAGGGACTATGACGCTCCTGCCATGCTTCTCCTCCTGGTAACCCTCCAACAATACTGCTGCTCCAAATGGTGTCTTGTTTTCCCTTAAAATGATTGTGGTATGGTGTTGAAGGCAAGGGGAGAAGGGTGAATTTTTCTTTGGATGAGGGGTCAGGAGCTAAAACTTGATAGAGGAGAAGGAATGAAGAGAGATGGGGAGAAAGCATCCTGATCTATGGAACCAGGACCAAAGAAGACAGTCTGTGTGCGGAACAGAAAAGCAAAGTGGTTAGAAAATAGCAATAATAGAGAAAGGTTGAAAATATGGAGAGTTTTGCAAGTCCTAATTTTATTAGATAGTTGGAAGGTTTTTTTTAAAGACTACCTTACTGGGGAGTTTCCTCATTTATAAATTGAGAATTATGCTATTCTCTATTTCACAAGTTACTGTAGTAATAGTTAATGGCTATATACTACTTGTGCCAGTTACTGTGTCAAAATGTGTTAACTTTCAAATACCTTTTTAATATAGATACTATCACCTCCATTTTATAGATAAGAATGTTGAAGCAGAGAAAGTTTAAGTAAATTATCCAAGTCATGCACTTTGGACATGCATGCACTCTTTAAATGCGTTTAACTAGACCAGAATTTAAACTTAGGCAATAACTCCAGTCTCTGTGCTCTTAACCACACATACGCTAGATTCTGTTACAGGAATTAAATGAGATTATGTATGTGATGAAGGAACCTCAGTACCCTAATTTTGTGTGTGTGTAGTCTGCTCTAAAGTAAATGCCCTCCATTCCAAGTCTTAAATATTTTGAGCCCTGAACAATAATCTTTTTTAACCTTGCTATAAATGCTATGCCTTTGTTTTCCTTTCCCTGCCTCTATTATCTCTAGCATTTCAGAAATGTACACAAAGTTGCCTTTTCCCCAAGCTAAGCACCCCACTCTTTTTCCCCATCATTAAAACATAAAATAAAATAAAATAATAGGACATTTATAAATATCCTTAGTGTCCTATCTGTTGGGATTAACAGTGTGTATCCCTACCTAACATAGGGTGAACAATTTCATAATCTAAGATCTTTTAAATAATTTTTATGTCTAGATTTTCTTGATCAATCATATTTATGCACTTATTGTGCAATCATTTTCTTATTCAATGACACTACAAGAGTTTATAAAGAGTGAAAAAAATGCATATCAGTTGACATCTACAGTGGAATAGAAGGTACATCATGAGTTACAGTATGTCAAGAATGTATGCATCTTCTTCAAATAATCTAAGAAGTTATAAATGTATGGTTGTGTGTTTACAAATAAGCTGCTAGAGCTTTTTTTAAAAAAAAACCTTTGAATCAGACTCTAAATTATCAACAAAGTGCAGTTGTTAAGAAGCGTTATTTCTTTAGATCTATTTCTATGAAAATTAAGCACAGGAGAAACTGGAATATTTTTTCTTGTTTAAATTTTGTTCTCTATCAACTGTTTATTGCTAAGAGTGTTAGTGATTCAGAAGTGTCTTCAGTTTTTTGGAATATAAAACTATTTTCCCTTTTGCTCACATTGTTTTAAAAATGTGTCTTGGTATGATAGTAACCGGAGTTTCAGTCAAACAGGTTGAATTTAAATTTAAAGAAAAGATAGATTATACAAGGGAATAAGCCATCCTGCTCAAAAGAGACATGGCTAGGTACTTGGAAATCTATTAAGTTTTGATTTTTTTTTTAAATAATATTTTTGCTTCCAACCTAGAATACATTGGAAAGAAGTTAATATTGTTACTTTGGCTCTAACCTAATTCCTGACTAAGACAAAAACACATGACCTGTTCTACTGCTGAAGTAATAAATCAAAAATACCCATGCTTTTTGTAACAACTGCCTATCATTCTACCAGTTGAATAAATCATTCATTTTACTTCATGTATATCTACAAACCATTTCACTTTCTGTAAATCTATAACTCCTGTCACTTATTTTTTGTCTCAATGTATGTTGCATGATCCAACAATTCTTGCCAGTAGCCTGGGATTTATCCTGGCCTGGCTTCATTGGTTTCTGCCTCTAAGCAATAGGACCCCAGTGTCTGCCTATTTATAATATTGTACAATAGGCTACCAGTATTCAACTAAAGATCCTTATACTCCATGACAATTCCCAGAGCTCAAGCATTTAAATGAGGCCTTGTGACTAATTCTTGCAAATAAAACGTAGAACTAATATATAACTTCCATGTTGAGGTTTTAACAGGGAATGGCCTTCTCCATTCTCCTTCCCTCCCACTTTCTAGTCCCCTGCTCATTGTCTTTTTCTTTCCTCAGCCCTTAATGAGGCTATGGGGTGGAAAGGACTCTGAGATGTTGGATTTACAATAAAGGAGTAACTGAGATTCCTGATTCATTTGGAGGAGAATATTGCAGTTGATTGTTACATAAAATGAGAAATAAATAGTATTTTCTTCTTCTTGGATGTAACTCAATAAGTCTTATTGAAGCTTTTGGAAAATTTAAAACACTTTCTTTGGCTGTATCTTACAACTTTCAAAATATAATATTTTCATTTTTGTTTAGTTCTAAATATGACGTAATGTATGTCATCATATGTAATGTAAATACGATTTCTTATTTGACATGTACATAAATTATTTGAAATAGCACATTTTAGTTTTCAAATGTGTTTTTAAAAATATATTTGTATTATTTATTTCTAGTTAAATAGGACCGTGGCTTGATAATATGGTTTATGATACTGTGACTTTAGAAAATGTTCTGTGTGTTGAAAATAATTATATATTATTGTCTTGCTATTAGCAGAGTTCTATATATCTATTTCTTTTTGTCAGTTTTGATATACTATGCAGTGAGAACAAACAAATAATCTTAGTCATTTATGACAGCAAATGTTTATTTAGTGGTCATGTTATACATGTCAAATACTTCTCTGCTCTGAGTGTTCTTCATGCCAGCATCCAGGCGACAGGAGCAACCCCTAAGACACAACACTGCCATTCTTTTGAAAGAGCGAAGATGGCAATGTTGGAACCATGCAAAGGCTCTTATTTTATGCATAGATATTGCTGACTACATTTATTTTCACAATTCTTTGACCAAAGCAAAGCACATCACCAAGTCAGATGTCCACGGGGAACAGAATTCTACTCTTACAGGGAATAAGAGTAAATAATTGGGGAAAATAATATAATCTACCAAAAATCTTATAAAGCTTTTTATTCACATTTTCTATATCTAATACTGTTTTGTCCTTTTGATCAATAGATTTCTTTTTCTCTTCTTCTTCTTTTTAATATTTTTAAAGTTTGTATACGTTTAAAGAGTACAGGGGCAGGTTTTTACGTGGTTATATTGACTAGTGGTGAAGTTGTGCTTTAATGTGGCTATCACCTGAATAGTATACACTATATCCAGTAGGTAATTCCTCATCCCTTGCTCAACTCCCAACCTCTCACCCTTCTGAGTTTTCATTATGTATTATTCCACACTCTATGTCCATGTGTACACATTATTTAGCTCCCACTTATGAGTGAGAACATGCACTCACTTTGATTTTGTTTCTGAGTTGTTTCATTTAAGATAAAGGCCTCCAGTTCCATCCATGCTGCTGCAAGAGACACAGTTTCATTCTTTTCTGTGACTTAATAGTAATCCATTGTGTGTGTGTGTGTATATATTTATGTATAAACAAATATGTGTGTATGTGTGTATATGTGTGTACATATGTGTATATATACATGTATGTCACATTTTCTTTATCCATTTATGGACACTTAGGTTCATTACATACATTTGCTATTTATTTTCTTCTGGACAGACATCAATGGATATTCAGTTATTCACTGATGAATACTAACGTTGATTATATACATTTGCAACTGTGAATATTGCTGCAATAAACATTCAAATACAGGTATATTTTTGATATAATGATTTATTTTCCTTTGGATAGATACCCAGTAATCCAGTGGGATTGCTGGATTGAATAATAACTCTAATCTTAGCTCTTTAAGAAATCTCCCTACTGTTTTCCATGGAGGTTGTACTAATTTACATTATCATCAACAATGTATAAAAGTTTCCTTTTCTTCACATCATCCCCCACATCTGTTATTTTTTTGACTTTTTAATAATAGCCATTCTGACTAGTATAAGATGGTAACTCCTTGTATTTTAATTTGCATTTCTCTGATGATTAGTGATGTTTAACAATTTTTTTTTTCACATTTGCTGGGCACTCGCACATCTTCTTTTGAAAAAAAAATGTCTATTCATTTCCTTTGCTCATTTTTAATGGCATTATTTATTAATTTATTTTGTTGAGTTCTTTGTAGATTCTGGATCTTATTTCACTGCAGAGTTTGGAAATATTTTCTTCCACTCTGAAGGTTGCCTGCTCACTCTGTTGATTATTTCTTTTTCTGTGTGAAAGATTTTTACTATGATGGAGTCCCATTTGCCTACTTTTGCTTTTGTTGCTTTCTGCTTTTAAGGTCTCAGTCATGAAGTCTTTACCTAGACCCAGTGCACAGAAGGGTATAGGGATGTTTTATAATAACCACTGTATTTGTGAATATGACAATATATTCTATTGATTCTATCATTTTTATTTATATTTCAGGACTATATTATTAGCTTTATTCCAGTTAATATTTGCTATATTTTCTAAGTAGAATTGTTTATTTTATCAGCATAGAGACCCTATAACCTCTAGGGAAGCTTTTGGCTGTAGAGTTTTTGGATAATGATATTAATATGAAATAATATGAATAATGATAGCCAATGTTTTAAAAATGTTGGTATTTACTTGGTTTCTTAGTTTAGGCTGCTACAGTGAAAATGCTATTGACTTGGTGGTTTAAACAATGAACATTTATTTCTCACAGTTCTGGAGGCTGGGATGTCCACGATCAAGGGCTGGCAGATCTGGTGACTCTTGAGGGTGTTCCTCCTTGCTTATAGGCAGCCACCTTCTCACTGTTTGCTCATGTCAGGGAGAAGGATCATCTCTATCCTGTTTCATACTGTAAGTGTACTAAAGAATCCAGCCTCAGGGCCTAATTACCTCCCAAAGGCCCCATTTCTAATACCTTCATATTGGGGATTAAGCTTCAACATGTGAATTTTGTTAAAACGCTTCCAGTCCATAGCACTTGATATGCATTTTCCATCTCTTTAATTTCAATTTCACTGAATGGCATTTAAAAGATAATGTCTTTTGCCAGGCATGCTGGCTCATGCCTGTAAGCCCAGCAATTTGGGAGGCTGAGGTGGGAGTATCACTTGCAGTTAGGTGTTCAAGACCAGTATGGACAACATGGTGAAATCTCCATCTCTACAAAAATTAGAAGAAAGGAAGAAGAAGAAAGAAGAAGAAGAGGAGGAGGAGGAGGAAGACGAAGAGGAAGAAGAAAAGAAGAAGCAGCAGCAGTCAGGTGTGATGATGCTTGTCCATAGTCTCAGCTACTGAGGGGGCTGAGGTAAGAGAGCTGCTTGATCCCAGGAGTCTGAGGCTGCAGTGAGGTATGATGGCATCATTATTGTACTCCAGCCTGGGTGACAGAGCAAGACCTATCTCAAAATACATAAGTAAATAAAAATAGTGTCTTTTATAAATAATGTGGAGATACATTATTTTATTCAGTTTGATACCTTTGAGGAGGCAATTTTCCATGGTGTTTCTATACATGTAAGTCTATTTTCTCAAGAACATTTGTACAGCCAGCAGCAAATGAAATTAGACTGTCTGTTTCCAGATCAAAGAACAAATTTATTTATCTTTAAGTATAATAATGTCTCCACAGTCTCCTCAGAGGAGATTGGCTGACATCATTGCGCAATAAAGACAATATCTACTTGGCAGCAAAGGATGGTCAGGTTTGCCAGCAGCCTCTTACAAGATTGAGGGCTTCCTAAGCCCAGGCTTTCTTAGCTGTGACATGGATGGACCTGGATCCAATCTTCAACTTCCCCCTCCCTCACTGTGGGACAGAGAGATCCGATGCCTACATAGAGCTCTTGCTGCTGGACTGCAACCCTTGCTGCTGCATTGTTGCTTAGAGATTGCTTGATTGTTTGACAATACATTTCCATTTATCATTTTTGTGGGAACATAGTTGTTATACATATTTATGGGGTACATGAGATATTTTGATATAGTCATACAATGTATAATAATCACATCAGGGTAAATGGAGTATTCACAACCTCAAGCATTTATCTTTTATTTTAATGTTACAAACATTCCAGTTATACTCTTGTTTATTTTTAAATGTAAAATAATTTATTGTTGACTGAAGTCACACTGTTGTGCTATCAAATGCTAGATTTTATTCATTCTATCTAACTATATTCTTGTACCTATTACTATCCCCATTCTCCCCTGCCTCCAATACCCTTCTAGTATCCGTCTCTATTAGTTTAATTGTTTTAATTTTTAGCTACCACAAATACATGAGAACATGTGAAGTATGTCTTTCTGTGCCTGCCTTATTTCACTTAACATAATGTCCTCCAGTTTCACCCATGTTACTGCTAATAAAATGATCTTATGCTTTTGTATGTGTGCGTGTGTATACGTATCACATTTTCATTTGTTTGGTGTATATGTACCACATGTTCTTTATCCATTCATCTGTTAGTGGACTCGTAGGTTGCTTCTAAATCTTGGCTAGTGTAAATAGTGCTGCAATAAATGTAGGAGTGCAGATGTCCTTTGATATACTGATTTCCTTTCTTTTGCATTTATATCTAGCAGTGGGATTGCTGGATCATACGGTAGCTCTATTTTTAGTTTCTTGAGGAACCTCTATACTGTTATCCATAGTAGCTGTACTAACTTATATTACAAGGTTTCATTTTTTTCTATATCCTTGCCAACATTTGTTATTGTCTGTCTTTTGAATAAAAACCACTTAAACTGGAGTGAGATGATATCTCATTGTAGTTTTTATTTGCATTTCTCTGATCTACAATATTGAGCAACTTTTCATATACCTATTTGTCATTCGTATGCCTTCTTTTGAGAATTGTCTATTCAGGTCCTTTGCTCGATTTAAATCAGATTATTAGATTTTTCCCTGTTGAGCAATTTGAGCTCTTTTCATATTCTGGTTATTAATCCCTTGCCAGATGAATAGTTTGAAAATACTTTTACCCATTTGTTGTCTCTTAACATTGTTGATTGTTTCCTCTACTGTGCAGAAGCTTTTTAACTTGATATGACACAATTTGTCCATTCTTGCTTTGGTTGTCTGTGCTTGTGGGGTATTACTCAAGATGTCATTGCTCAGACCAATGTCCTGGAGAGTTTTTCCGATATTTTCTTTTATTAGTTTCATAGTTAGTTGGAGGTCTTATATTTCATCATTTAATCTATTTGATTTGATTTTTGTATATGGTAACAGATGGATGTCTAATTTCACTCTTCTGCATATGACTATCCAGTTTACCTGGCATCATTTATTGAAGAGACAATGCTTTCCCCAATACTTCATTTTTTAATAGTTGATTTTAATATATTTACATATTCTGTGATCATTTACATATTTGAATTATTTCTTTCACTTCTTTAAATTTAAAATTTGCTGTGTTTTTCTCTGTTGAATTTAATACTGTCTTCTCCCAATATTTATTGGTTGAATTTTTTTTTCTTTTAAAAGCTTTTCATTTCTCTGACGTTTTGGAATTTCTGCATTGTACTTCTGCACCTTCAATGACCGTTAAACTTTAAAGAAACATTCATATAACTGTTATTTTCTTTAAAAAGTATAAATTATTAGTTATCTGTGTTATCCAGCTGACTTAGATTAAAAACATTAGCATGCTAAAATTAAAGGTCTGGAAAATTTGTTATCTCAGCAAAATAACTTTTGGTTCCATTGAGTTTCACTATTCTTCTCTATTTTCTATTTTTTTAAATAATGTCATTCAGTTTCCACTGTAATTTTTATCATTCTCTTGATTCTATTCATCTTTAGTTTATTTTGCTCTTTTTTACTTGTTTTTTTTTCAGGTAGAAAAAAGGTAATTGATATGAGATCTTTCTTCTAGTACAGGCATTTAAAGTAAATTTCCTTCTAAGCATTGCTAACAGCAACCCATACATTTTGATATGTATGTTTTTGTCTTTATTTGGTTCAATCTATTTTCTAATGCTTCTCATTATTTATTTTTGGAACCATTTAAAACATGTTGTTTAGTTTCCAGATATTCAGTTATATCTCAACTTATTTTAGTGGACAGAGTAAATGACTTGTATGTCTTCAAACATTTTAAATTTGTTTTACTGCATAGAATATGATCTATTCTAGAGAATGTTTCATCTGCACTTGAAAAGAATGTGTTTACCTCTGTTGTTGGTAAAATATTCTTATGTAAAGGCTAGTAATATTTAAATTTTTGAAAATGCTGTCAGCCTTCTAAATTGTACATAATTTTCTATTGAGTTTTTCTGTCAATTTTTAAGAATAAGCTATCAATGTCTTCAAATGTTGTCAAATTTTCTAATTCTATTTTTGATTCTATCACTTTTGCTCCATGTATATTGAATATCTGTTGTGAAGTGGGTATACATTTATAATTGTATAGTTTCCTGATAAGTTTACCTTTAGATGATATTTTTGAACCTAAGTCTCTATGTCTGGTGTTAAGGTAGCCACTCCAGCTCTCTTTTGGTAATGGTTTGTATACACACACACACACACACACACACACACACACACGCATGAACACACACACACACTTTGTTTCAATACACGCACCTTTTATCCTCCTTTTTTTGGCTATTAATTTTATATATTTATATATAAATGGTATGATACCAAAAATAGTACATTATCATATTACTGTTTTATGAAGCTGTGTGTCTTTAACAAATGATAAGAAAAGAAAAGAGGAAAGGTACATTTATATAGTCTGTTGTCTCTTTTTGTCCAATTTTCTATGGTTACCTTCAAGCTTTTTTATAATTATCTTCCAGCAATTTGACTGTGATGTGCCTCTGTGTTTTTTCCTTCTAGTTAGTTTACATGAGGGTTTCTAAATTTATAAATTCATTTTTGTTGTATTTTAGTAATTCTGGAAAATCCATGGTCATTTACTCTTCATAGATTTCTTCTATCCGGTCTCTTTCACTTCCCCCTCTTGGACTCCATTTACATGGATGTTAGACAGTTTGATATTATACCACATGCCTTGGATACTCTGTTGTTTGAATACCTTGCTTTATTGTTTTTATTTTTCCACGTTTCTTAGTTCATTTGCATTGATAAATGTTTTTTTTTAGTATGTATTATTTTTGTTAATATATAATAATTGCACATTTTTATGGGGTACATGTGGGAATTAGAGGTCACTTTAATAAGTGAAATAAGCTTAGCACATAGAGACAACTATCACCGAGTCACACTTACATTTTGGAGCCAAAAATGTTGATCTTGTGGAAGGTAGAGAGTAGGATTATAATTACCAGAGACTGAGAATTGGGTGGGGGTTGACAAAGAGATGTTGGTTAATGGGTGTACACATATGGTTAGATAAAAGGAATAAATTTTAGTATTCAGTAGCACTGTAGAGTGACTATAGTTAATGATAATTTATTGTATACTTCAATATAGCTGGAAAAGAAGATTTGCAATCTTTCCAACATAGATGATAAATGTTTGAGGTGATGGATATCCTAAATATCTTCATTTGATCATTACACACTGTATATATATATTCTCACTTTTTTTCCTGTTTGCATTTAAGTTTGGATTATTTCTACTGACCTAGCTTCAAGTTCACTGATTCTTCGGTTTTCTATATGTAGTCTTTCTGATAAACCCATCCACCAAAGATATTTTCATGTCTTGTACTATATATGTGTGTGTGTGTGTGTGTTAATTTCTAAAATTTCCATTTAATACACTTTCGTAGTTTCCAAACCTTTGCTTATGTATGTTGTTCATCTCTTCTACAAGATTGTATAACACATTAACCATAGTGATCTTAAAGTCTGTGTGTGATAATTCCAAAATTTGGCTTATCTCTTGGTGTAATTATGTTGGTTATTTTATCTATTGACAATGGGGTTGTTTCCATTTTTTTGGAATGCTTCATAGTTCTTAATAGAATGACAAATGTGTTTTAAAGTAAGTGGGAATGCCTCCTCTTTTTTTCAGGCCATTAGTGTTGAATATTGCATCAATCTGATCAGTTGTTGAGCTTGGGGTTAGGGAGCAAGATCAAATTTCTAGCCCTACTCCTAGTATTAGATAAATTCTTTCTAGTGTTTTGGCAGACTGGTAAGTAGGTTTCCTCTCCGTCTATCAGAAGTAGCTAACCAGTTACTGTGAATATGTGAGGAATGTGTCTCCTGATACTTTCTCAGCATTAGATGTTTTCTGCCTGTGTTAAAGCAGCATCAGGTCAGAGGAACAGGAATCCCCTATGCTAATTTCTGAGCTTCAACATTATGTCAGAGAAAACTTAGGGCATGCTTTATTTCAAGAATGATGAACCACACTTTGGAATTATACAATATCCATGTGTAGATGAGCTTTTTCAAGTATTCCTGCTCCATTCTCAAATTCTGGTGTAGGCTATGTATATTTTATCCACCAAAAACAACTCTGTCTCCTACTCTGTCTCCATATGTTTAGTGAATAGGCTGTGGAAAATAACTGGGTAGTGTTTGCAGACTCCCTTTGCATCTGGGGCTTCCAAAGGTTCTAAATGATCATATTATGTTATACTTAAAAATCTTTAATAATTTGTTAAAGCTTTGATATTTTGTTTTATCTTAACTATTTTATGATCCCCACCTTTTCTTCATATATTTAACCTAAGATGTCTACTAATTGTCCTGAAAGGGGCTTTGATTCTTTTGGATTTAGTCATCTCACTTGCCTTTCAAACTCCAGTTACCTGATGGAATCAAAAAAGTAATGATGTTATTCACCATTCACTTTTACTTGCCATTTAGGTAGGAAAAAGATTCTTTTGGTTTTCTGCATCTTGAAAAAACAATAAATCTGAGATTGGACTGGGTGCCTAACACTTGTAATTGCAGCACTTTGGGAGGTCGAGGTGGGCGGATCACTTGTGCTCAGGCATTCCAATCTGGGAAACATGGTGAAATCCCACCTTAAAAAAAAAAAAAAAAAAAAATATGTTGCTTATCAGCTTAAGGAGATTTTGGGCTGAGACAATGGGGTTTTCTAGATATACAATCATGTCGTCTGCAAACAGGGACAATTTGACTTCCTCTTTTCATAACTGAATACCCTTTATTTCCTTCTCTTGCCTAATTGCCGAGGCCAGAACTTCCAACACTATGTTGAATAGGAGTGGTGAGAGAGGGCATCCCTGTTTTGTGCCAGTTTTCAAAGGGAATGCTTCCAGTTTTTGCCCTTTCAGTATGATATTGGCTGTGGGTTTGTCATAGATAGCTCTTATTATTTTGAGATACGTCCCATCAATACCTAATTTATTGAGAGTTTTTAGCATGAAGATTTGTTGAATTTTGTCAAAGGCCTTTTCTGCATCTATTGAGATAATCGTGTGGTTTTTGTCTTTGGTTCTGTTTATATGCTGGATTACATTTATTGATTTGTGTATATTGAACCAGGCTTGCATCCCAGGGATGAAGCCCACTTGATCATGGTGGATAAGCTTTTTGATGTGCTGCTGAATTCGGTCTCCTTAAGCTGATAAGCAACTTCAGCAAAGTCTCAGGATACAAAATCAATGTACAAAAATCACAAGCATTCTTATACACCAATAACAGACAAACAGAGAGCCAAATCATGAGTGAACTCCTATTCACAATTGCTTCAAAGAGAATAAAATACTTAGGAATCCAACCTACAAGGGACGTGAAGGACTTCTTCAAGGAGAACTACAAACCACTGCTCAATGAAATAAAAGAGTATACAAACAAATGGAAGAACATTCCATGCTCATGGGTAGGAAGAATCAATATCGTGAAAATGGCCATACTGCCCAAGGTAATTTATAGATTCAATGCCATCCCCATCAAGCTA
This sequence comes from Pongo pygmaeus, assembly GCF_028885625.2. NCBI lineage: Eukaryota > Metazoa > Chordata > Mammalia > Primates > Hominidae > Pongo > Pongo pygmaeus. The sequence continues at coordinate 93,703,325 of NC_072384.2, forward strand.
CCAATGACTTTCTTCACAGAATTGGAAAAAACTACTTTAAAGTTCATATGGAACCAAAAAAGAGCCCGCATTGCCAAGTCAATCCTAAGCCAAAAGAACAAAGCTGGAGGCATCACGCTACCTGACTTCAAACTATACTACAAGGCTACAGTAACCAAAACAGCATGTTACTGGTACCAAAACAGAGATATAGATCAATGGAACCGAACAGAGCCCTCAGAAATAACACCGCATATCTACAACTGTCTGATCTTTGACAAACCTGAGAAAAACAAGAAATGGGGAAAGGATTCCCTGTTTAATAAATGGTGCTGGGAAAACTGGCTAGCCATATGGAGAAAGCTGAAACTGGATCCCTTTCTTACACCTTATACAAAAATTAATTCAAGATTGATTAAAGACTTAAACATTAGACCTAAAACCATAAAATCCCTAGAAGAAAACCTAGGCATTACCATTCAGGACATAGGCATGGGCAAGGACTTCGTGTCTAAAACACCAAAAGCAATGGCAACAAAAGCCAAAATTGACAAATGGGATCTAATTAAACTAAAGAGCTTCTGCACAGCAAAAGAAACTACCATCAGAGTGAACAGACAACCTACAAAATGGGAGAAAATTTTCGCAACCTACTCATCTGACAAAGGGCTAATATCCAGAATCTACAATGAACTCCAACAAATTTACAAGAAAAAAACAAACAACTGCATCAAAAAGTGGGCAAAGGATAGGAACAGACACTTCTCAAAAGAAGACATTTATGCAGCCAAAAGACACATGAAAAAATGCTCATCATCACTGGCCATCAGAGAAATGCAAATCAAAACCACAATGAGATACCATCTCACACCAGTTAGAATGGCAATCATTAAAAAGTCAGGAAACAACAGGTGCTGGAGAGGATGTGGAGAAATAGGAACATTTTGACACTGTTGGTGGGACTGTAAACTAGTTCAACCATTGTGGAAGTCAGTGTGGTGATTCCTCAGGGATCTAGAACTAGAAATACCATTTGGCCCAGCCATCCCATTACTGGGTATATACCCAAAGGACTATAAATCATGCTGCTATAAAGACACATGCACATGTATGTGTATTGCGGCACTAATCACAATAGCAAAGACTTGGAACCAACCCAAATGTCCAACAATGATAGACTGGATTAAGAAAATGTGGCACATATACACCATGGAATACTATGCAGCCATAAAAATTGATGAGTTCATGTCCTTTGTAGGGACATGGATGAAACTGGAAATCATCATTCTCAGTAAACTATCGCAAGGACAAAAAACCAAACACCGCATGTTCTCACTCATAGATGGGAATTGAACAATGAGAACACATGGACACAGGAAGGGGAACATCACACTCTGGGGACTGTTGTGGGGTGGGGGGAGGGGGGAAGGATAGCATTAGGAGATATACCTAATGCTAAATGACGAGTTAATAGGTGCAGCACACCAGCATGGCACATGTATACATACGTAACTAACCTGCACATTGTGCACATGTACCCTAATACTTAAAGTATAATAATAATAAAAAAAATGGGAAAAAAAATAGCTGTTGGTGGTAGTGTGTGCCTGTAGTCCCAGTTACTCAAGAGGCTCAGGTGGGAGGATCACTTGAGCCTGCGATAAGGTCGAGGTTGCAGCTGGAGGTTGAGGCTGCAGTGAGCCATGATTTTGACACTATATTCCAGCCTGGGCAACAGAGTGAGATCCTATCTGAAGAAAAATATATAATATATCCTTGTATATATCTAGATAAAATTTATTGTTTTAGTAATTCTTGTTATAAGAAAATATAACTGGATTTTAATAATTTAGCTTTAGCAACTTTGTGTTTTAATCTTTCAGTGTAAATCCTCCACATTAATTGGAAATACCAGTAAGTTACCCTCATTCTGCATCATTTTATGTTCTCAGTTTGCCAGGCAATCTTTCATTTTCTCATTTCCCCGTGTTTTATTCACCATTGGATTAGTCAGATTGTCTTCACATTTTTTCTTTAAAATAATTTACTTTTATGCTAAATTATTTGATTTATTGCTTAAATTTATTTTTCTACATGTCTATAGTTAATATGTCCTTTCATATCATTAACTTTTCTTCCCTTCAATTACATATTGAAAATAATGACATTTTACTTTGATATTAACTTTTAAATTAGTATTTTTAACAATACTTATTTAGGAAATAGTATTTTACTGTTTTTGTGAGCCACCACTATGGTAATTTTTTGCATATAACTAAATATTTTAAATTGAGTTTATATCCTCATAATTTTTTAATAAGGACTCTATAGGTAGGCCTGAAAAGATCTCTAGTTTGTGTCATCTTAAAATTAATTTTCTTGTATACCAAATTAAAAATTACTTTTCTTCATCCATTTTGCTATTTCTTTGATGCTGTATCCTTGATTTCTTACATCAAAAAATCATTTCATTTTGTTCTTTTCCTTTCCTTGAAACATGGTGAATATAAATGTAAATTTGTGATAGGACAGAGCTATAAATGATGATTATTCTCTATTGAACATATTTTGAATTATTATTAGATGTCATGTAACTTCCTGTTAGCTGAAAAACTGCTTGTAAAATATTTGTAATATTACCTGTGTGTTTCATTTTACTGAAATAAAAGTCAATCTACCATTTTCTTAATTTATTGAAACTTTTGATTTTAAGGTGGATCATTTTTAATTAATTGAGAGTGATCTTTATCTGTGGTTTTGAGATTGTGAAAGTGGGCGCATTAATATTTTGTTTTTCTTTTAGATATCTAGCATGTAAGCTTAGCCTCTGAAAACCATCTTCATATTAAATGTGAACTGGACAAGAAAAATCCTGAGACATATAGAATTGATGTTGTCTTGTAATAAGAAGACTTTTTCTTTTTTTTAAAAAAAAAGCTGACTGCATCTTAAATTTATTTTTATCGGGGTATTTTCAACAGTTTCTTTCTTGACTCATACATTATTTAAATTATATCCATAGTCATTTGTGTAAAACAATTTTCTAAAACTAAATTAGAACATCATATAGATCATAAGTGTTGGTTCTGTTTCTTACATATTTCAACTGTTTTGTTTTTAATATTTGTGACTACTTGGACAATAATATCTAGAAAAGTTTTTATGTGTACATATCTAAGTGGAGTGGAAATCTGTTTTCATTCACAATGAGGACTAAGAGTAAGTATTTTAGAATTGACATTAAAACGATGGAAATATTGCCTTTTAAAACTTTTTAGTTAATGTTCCTGAGATTGTATTAATATTTCAAATAACTACCCTCATCATCATATTTTTGTTTCCATATATATTTTTGAAATATTTCCAGAATTTTAAAATTCTTTATTATTTTAGGATGATATAATCAAGAAGTTCACTTTTTTATCTAAAACATATCTCAGTCTTTGAACTAAATATAGCTTCATGGCTGGAAAGGTTCTTTTTGTCAATCTCAGGCAACTGCTACTAGCATGCAGTTTGTCATCTGAGAAGTAAGTGGTGCATGGCTCAGGTGTGAAGTGAACTGATAAGAGAATTATGAATCAGTTAGCAAGAAAGAGAACTCCAAGGTTGGCTTGAAACATCAAGGAGACTTACACTCTCAAGAATCATGGCCAGGAATAAGTTCATATAAGGCATTAATGAGAACAGTTTCAAGAAATGACACAAAGCCATCATTCCAATTTAAGGCTAGTAGAATTAGCAAAGCATTAAAGAAATGTTAGAAGAGTAGAATAGATTATTTAAAAAGTAATTCCTTGGTCAGTAATTTACTCAAAACATATTGCGTGTGTACTAATTGCAAAGCAATATATTACATCCTGGTGATAAAAAATACTAAATAATACAAATGGGGTCTATGCTTTCATCAACTTAGTTTCAGAAATGCCAAGGTGAAGTGCATGGTCTTTTCTCTTGGGTCCTTATACTCTGCTCTCACTCTAACTCTACCCCATTTACAACCACAGTGGAAAAGTTAAATCAAAACAATTAAGGCTAAGGGAAAGTCTTAAATATCTGCACTGTAGCCAGAATTCACTTATCATGAAATTAAGACATGTTGTATGATGTAGCTTGGGTTACTTGCGTTATCAACATTGAATATTTTGATTAGAGAAGTCATAAGTGGTTTTTTTGGAAAAATATCATATAACAAGTAAAAGTATAAAGTGTAAAACCAAAATTTTTTGTCATCTACCTACCAGTGATTACTCTGTTACTATTTTTATATATATCTCTTCCGAGTATTATATTCGTATAATACAGATTTAGATATGCTGTTTGATTTTAATTCTTATATTCTTTTTTCCATTTCTTTCTCCCTCACTACCCAGATCTGATCAACCAATTACCATGTCTTATCCTACATATCATACCTTGTTCTTTGTTACTACCCTGTTGCTAGGCCACTTTCATCCCTAGCCTTCCCTGCATACTCTTATAACATAACTAGATTCCCTGAATCTGCTCTTGTCCCACTCCAATCCATTCATCTCTTCACCATTCAAAATATATATTTTTTTGGAAGAAAAATAATATCGCATCTCTTTCTATATCAAAAACTTTCAACTGCCATGATCTTTTATTTATAATCAATTCTAAAATCCTTAATATAGTCGAACAAGGCCTGCCTGGCTCCAATTTCTTCTTTAGCCTTTTTCCTGTATGGCTTTCCCTTTGTTAACTAGACAAGAATCTGGGCTATCTCCTTACAAAGCCCCAAGGATTAAGACAAGCAGTGGATTTGCTTGAAATGCTCTCTTTGCCACATGCCATATTTTCCTGATTGACTAATTCTTTCTTACCCTGTACATTTCATATTAATTTTAACTTTTCATGACTTTCTTAATCCCTCAGACAAGTTTGCACTCTGTAATTCTTGTCATAATCGATACATTTAATATAAATTATTTTAGGCTTTTCATTCTAACTTCTGAATTAAATTATGTATTGTATCTTTATTGCTTTCTGATATATTTTCACTCAAGCATTTGTTGTGAGTTAAATACATAAATTATATATTTTATATTAAACATATGTCTATGATCATTTTTAATAACTATAACATATTCCATTGAATGGATTCAGTGTACTTTATTAGGCAGTTTTTTTCTGGAACTCAGGGAAATTACCTGAATGTATTCTTACTCCACTGGAGTAACCTGTATTAAGATTATTCTCAATCTTGGTACGATTTTAAAGAACCCTGCAATGAGCAACGTTATACATGTACCTTATTTATTTATTAAGCATATATATTAGAAATAGAATTGTTGGGTAAAGTTTATATGTATTTCCAGCATTACAGATATACAAAATCTGTTGCCAGAATGGCCTAAAGGTGAACAATAATTATGCCAATTTATTTTCATATTCATAGTATAAAAAGGGCATTGAACATAAGCAAATGGCATTTGAGGCTAATATGAATTTTACTTTGTTACTTTATTAGTTTATTTTGAAGCAATTTTTAAATATTTCTTCACATAACATTTGAAATTTAACCTTTTGCTCAATAAACATTCAAGGCAACTTGTTTATGGTGACAACAATAACAATTATATCAATAATAACCGTAATCATAAGTACATGTAGTAGTGGTAGAAATTTAAGGAACAGAAGCAAGAGGTACAGAAATATTACTATTACTACCGACATTCTTTGGAATGTAATCAACTTCACCATTATCTATTTATTGTAAGCACATGGCAATCAGTGCTACCCTATTGCAGTAGGAACACTCTTAGTCATGTATAAACAAGTCCTGTCCCCGCATTAAAAATTTCTAGGTACAAACATGGTTTGCTGAACATCTATTTAAAGACAACCAATCAAAGAATAAGCAAATTTTTCAATGAAATAAAATCATATTCAAATAAATATGGACATAAAAATATTTTATGTCTCTACTAACCTTCTGCCCTATTTTGATTCAAAACTTTGACTGAACTATTCTGCACTTAAACAATATATATTACTTAATCATTATAAATATTTTAATGACCAAAATTTTGTTCCTAAGATTATCACCTTTCTTTTTTCTCTTCGATATACCTAAAATATTGTAATCATGAAATAAATAGTAACAATAATGCTTTAAAAATGGAAACTTCTTTTCTAGTGAAGAATGTATTACTAGATTCTGTCAACTTTATTTCTCTTGCAAGACCAACATTTCTGTTTCCAGCATTTATAGAATGTTTTTTTAAAATGTATGTAATTGCAACAAATCGTAATGGTAAGGTTTTGAATTTTAAATTTTGTTGAGAAATCAAATAATTCTGGGATACAAATAAAATGAGGGATATGTAGGGAAAGTAATACATGTATGTAGAATACATAAAATAGGTTCAATATCTACCAAACAGAATTCAGAATAGTTTACAGAATTTAAACAGCCAATAGTACCTATTAGTGGAACATGGGGTACTGAATAATTTAGATTTGATTTATTAGAATTTCTGTTTAGTCATGTTATATATGTTGAACTGTAACTAAAATGTTAAGAATGTAGTCAATTATTTTATTTATTTTTCCACTTTCACAAATATGTTTAGCACTTATATACTCTGTTAAATATTGATTACAAATAATAAACACATGGCCTTATCATATTATTATACACGTTTTCAACACTTTGAAATTCTCTGATGAAGTAAGGACTGAGGTTAATTTCATTTGGGTTCCTGTTACAGGTGCCTTATACTAAGATATTAACTTTGATTGTGAGCAGTTCTTCTGGCTGAATTGATTTATGATACACTCTGTTGCTATCCAGACAGTTTCCAGTGAAATGACAAAGAAGTTCTGCTTCCATACCCAACTAATCAATGGAAAGGAAAGCAAGACCAGACAAAACAAAACCTTTTATATAAAGTGACTGGATACTAAATGTCATGTTGTATACGCTATGTGTGAAAATAAAGAGCAGACATACGTATCTTGTTAATCAATATTGCAATTTGCTTTCCAAAGATAAATTTATGTCTAGTACAGAGACTATTAAAACTGTTGTTGCATTAAATGGTTTGTTTAAAAATAAATAAACGCCCATATATGTTATGTAAGTGTTAATATTTCTGCTTACAGCATTTGTATTTGTGAGAATATAGACATTCAAACATTTAAATTAGTAATTGACTAAATGAAGTTAATATTCTGGTAGAAAAATGCCTAATACAACAAATTCTTTTGACAAATTAAAGAAGACCATGGAACGCATTCAGACTTCTCAATTAGTTGAGAAATTACTGTTTCTTATAATATATTGCAGATTAAATAATACATTTTTACAAACTATTTTTTCACTCTATCTTAAAATTACATTCATATACTTCCAATTGCATTTGTTTTGAAGTACAATAAATATCACAATGCATGGAATATAACACAAGAAACGTATCATATATTATCTGTATATTCTTAAACACTTAGTAGTGTGGGGCATTGTGCTCAGAAAGTAAAACCTGTGGAAGTTGGAGACGTACAAGCCAAGGAGTTAACAGAAAGGTAGAATGAGGACAGATATTAATGGATCTTGCATGCCATAATAAGCCCTAAAGAAATATTGATTAATTTAAAAAGAAAATAAGTGACATATCTGTATTTGTTTAAGAAAGATGCCCAGGTACAGTGTGGAGACGGAAAAGGCTGTAGAAGAATAGAATATTATTCCTGTGATACAAGTAGTATAAGAAAAATCTCTGATAGGAGTGGTGACTGGACAGAGAATGAAAAGGGAATATATTTGTGAGGCATTTTGAATAGAATGTTATAACTTGGTTACTGATGGAACATGGGTGGCAAGATAGAGGAATGAGTTGAGAATGTTTCTCATATTTCCAGCTCACAGCTTTTCTAATGTGAGCATTAGATTTATTTAATCTTTGTATTAATATCAGTACAATGTACCTTGCTTATTATTAATTTTTAATTTATTTAATAACAATGTTGAATATGTTTTAATTTTATACACATTTGGCAAAACAAGCAATTAAAGGCATAAGTTCATGTCAACAATATTTCTTTAGAAAATGTTTTACAGCCATGAAATTAACAACCCATAAACAATTGGATCAAAATATTTGTATTGATTGTCTTTTTTGATGTACTTATATGAAATTCACATAAATGGGAATTTAATTTAAATGTAAACTCATTAAATGAAATATTCATATCTTGAAAATTTTACTCAGACTGCAATTATTAAAATGTATTAGATCATTTTCCAATTAGATGTAATTATTTATTGCCAAAAACTTCATCATTAGAAAAATAATCTCAATTCTGCATCTTATAACCTTGTTTTTCACTTTCTGTAATTAAGATACAAACTCCTATCTTTAGTAGAAACAAAGTAGTACGAAATATTGTGTGGTAAAATTCCATTTTTACTTTTTTTAAAGTGGACAATAGTTTTTTTTATTATACTTTAAGTTTTAGAGTACATGTGCACAATGTGGAGGTTTGTTCCATATGTATACATGTGCAATGTTGGTGTGCTGCACCCATTAACTCGTCATTTAACATTAGGTATATCTCCTAATGCTATCCCTCCCCCCTCCCCCCACCCCACAACAGTCTCCGGTGTGTGATGTTCCCCTTCCTGTGTCCGTGTATTCTCATTGTTCAATTCCCACCTATGAGTCAGAACATGAGGTGTTTGGTTTTTTGTCCTTGTGATAGTTTGCTGAGAATGATGGTTTGCAGCTGCACCCATGTCCCTACAAAGGACATGAACTCATCGTTTTTTATGGCTGCACAGTATTCCATGGTGTATATGTGCCACATTTTCTTAATCCAGTCTATCATTATTGGACATTTGGGTTGGTTCCAAGTCTTTGCTATTGTGAATAGTGCCGCAATAAACATATGTGTGCATGTGTCTTTATAGCAGCATGATTTATAATCCTTTGGGTATGTACCCAGTAATGGGATGGCTGGGTCAAATGGTATTTCTAGTTCTAGATCCCTGAGGAATCACCACACTCACTTCCACAATGGTTGAACTAGTTTACAGTCCCACCAACAGTGTAAAAGTGTTCCTATTTCTCCACATCCTCTCCAGCACCTGTTGTTTCCTGACTTTTTAATGACTGTCATTCTAACTGGTGTGAGATGGTATCTCATTGTGGTTTTGATTTGCATTTCTCTGATGGCCAGTGATGGTGAGCATTTTTTCATGCGTCTTTTGGCTGCATAAATGTCTTCTTTAGTGAAGTGTCTGTTCGTATCATTTGCCCACTTTTTGATGGGGTTGTTTGAGTTTTTTTCTTGTAAATTTGTTGGAGTTCATTGTAGATTCTGGATATTAGCCCTTTGTCAGATGAGTAGATTGCAAAAATTTTCTCCCATTCTGTAGGTTGCCTGTTCACTCTGATGGTAGCTTCTTTTGCTGTGCAGAAGCTGACTTCAAACTATACTACAAGGCTACAGTAACCAAAACAGCATGGTACTGGTACCAAAACAGAGATATAGACCAATGGAACAGAACAGAGCCCTCAGAAATAATGCCGCATATCTACAACCATCTGATCTTTGAAAAACCTGACAAAAACCAGAAATGGGGAAAGCATTCCCTATTTAATAAATGGTGCTGGGAAAACTGGCTAGCCATATGTAAAAAGCTAAAACTGGATCCCTTCCTTACACCTTATACAAAAATTAATTCAAGATGGATTAAAGACTTAAATGTTAGACCTAAAACCATAAAAACTCTAGAAGAAAACCTAGGCAATGCCATTCAGGACATAGGCATGGGCAAGGACTTGATGTCTAAAACACCAAAAGCAATGGCAACAAAAGCCAAAATTGACAAATGGGATCTAATTAAACTAAAGTGGAAAATAGTTTTAAGCATTAATTGGATATTCTGATGTTCCAAATCAAGAGTTACAATTCACTATAAAAGGTGCTGATTAATCAATCCTTTTTCTTTCGATTCTATAAATGAATGATATTTTAAAATGGATTATTTATATTTATGTAGTATATTCATTAAAATTATTTGCCAGTGTTGATGTATATTTTTAAATACATTATTACATTTTAATTTATATCTATGTATGAGTTTTTCACCTACATGATGTATGTAAGGACAAGGTATAATATGTACATTTTGTATAATGCTCAAAGAATTTCTGTACCTATCACTGTATTCCTGGAATGAAAAATGGTAATTTAAAATTGATTTACTAACATAAATTATATTTGAAATACCAGTTTTTGCTTTTAATATAAATATATAATGCCTAAAACATATAAATTGAACTATCACCATCTAAAAATGTATTAAAGTGAAACAAATTTTATCTTAGTGGAAATGCTGATAGAAAGCTGAACAAGCTGACACTTTTTTTTTACTACTCTTTAAAAATATATCAATATGATGGGATTTACTTCTATTTTATCATCTTTTAAACATCTTCCTGCTTATTTTCTCACCTTTTTTATTTTTTTATTTTCTTATTTTATAAAAATCTTCTTTGTTTAGTTGAATGCTTTTCATGATTCTATATTCTCTCATTTTATTGGCTTGGTAGATGTATCTACCTGTTTCCATGTATCTACCTATCTATCTGCTTACCTACCTACTTGATTTTTATTTATCTAGTAATTGCTCTAGGATTTACAAATTCTCATTGACTTATAAGTGACCTGAGGACAAATTCAAATGATTTTACACCCATCCACATACATTGTAAGGAGCTTACAGCAATATACTTCTGTTTCCCTTTTCTCAGCCTTTGTGTCTTTTTGTCATACATTTTTCTTCTACATGCTATAAAATCTAAAATGCACTATAATTATTTTTCAGCCAACTCAATCCACTTTTGAAGTGCTAAAAAAGAAGAAAAAATATTTTATACTTAATTGTTCATTTGCCGTTTTCTGATCTCAGTATTCATTTCCATAGACCCAGATTTCTCTAGAGTATCATTTGCTCCTTCGTGAAGAACCTCCCTTAACATGTTTGTGCTGTTAATCTGCTGGTAATGGATCCTCTCAGCTTTTTATCTCTAAAAGAAAGTCTTTATTCACCTTTTGTGAAAAAGATATTTTCTCGTGGTATAGAATCCAGATTATTTGCTATTTTCTGTAAAAAATACTTTTATCTTTCAATATTTTAAAGAGATATGCATATTTAATAAATAACTATGCTTATGAAACCATGTAGTATATTTAAACTGTGAAGCAACTCAAAAAAATATTTTGCTTAAGGTGTTGTGTAGGGGGATGGAGGAGGAAGACAATAAGCATAGAAACAAATAATGCTATAAAGGTAAGTAGGAATACATGCCAAAAAGAAAAAATGTTTCTGTAAATGTGTGGTATTAGTAGAGACGCAAGCTGAAAGATACAAAATTTATAAACATGTGCCCCAGAGTGGGACAACGTTTGTATTATTCTAGTGAATTTTTACAAATTGGCTATTTCAAGTTAAATTTTTAAGTTCATCTAAACAAAAATGTGGATTTATACATTGGAGCCAACTGTAAAGGGAATGTTTCAACCATGATAGTGTTCACTTGTTCTTTTCTAATGTTAACAAAGCCTAACTTTAAACCATAAAATATTGGGCTTTTTCTTGTCTTAATTATGTTTTCAATGTACAGTTAGATTATGAAAAAGTTCTAATTCAGCAGTTTTTTATTACAAATTATTAATCACGTCTTCTTGTTCAAAATGATCACAGATCATTTATCTTCAACATCTTTAAGATGTTTATTCCTATTTAAAAAAAACTACAAAAAATAAAACAAATTACATTTAATTTGACAAATTACTACTAATTGTCAGCAAGTATGTTATGTTGATGATTGGTCTGACTACATGATTAGGTCCTGGATGTGATTAGATGTTATACTGGAAGCTGGAAAGAGTCAACTGAAACATAGTTCAGAATTGTTTGCTTTCCATACCCACATTTCATTCCATATTCAGAAAATGGAAAGACTGTTTCCTCTTAAGGAGTAGGCCTCTGCATATTATTTGTTTTTTTAAAAATGATATTTCTTTCTTGCCAAGGACAAAATAACCAACTTTTTCAAAAAATATACAGATTTCATGACCATGACAATTTTTAAAATTTCAGGTTTTATTTTGAGATAAGAAACTGAAAAACTACCACCTACATGCTACCTTTAAAGAAAGTTAGACCACATAAGCCCTCTGTGAACTAAATGTTCATTCAAACCAATTAAATACACATACACACACATCCACATAGATATATAAAATATATATACTTATATTTATATAACATACAATGTGTATGTGGATATATATATATATATATATATATATCCCCATATATGCACGTATATGTCCAGGGCTTAGTTGCTGTTTTTTTTACTGTTCAAATATGACAACTCTTTTTTCCCATGTGTATACATACATTGCAGAATATCAATGACAGCAAATCATTTAATCTGAATGGATCCAAGGTCACCTCAAAAAAAAATCTGTAGACTAGTAAGGGTACAATTTCAAATATATTCCTTGGAAACAAGGCAAAAGTATATACATACTTCCCTAAATCCAGGTGTGCCATAGAGTCACTATCAGACTCTCCAACATACCCTCTGGAAAAGGAAAGAGGATGACTCAAATATCTTTTCTGCTATAGCCAGCTGTATTAATTTTATTGCTGTATAAAACAAAGCACTTGCTTTCAATTTCTATGAGTACATAGAACTCAAATGTTCAAAACAAACATATGTATAAGCTAATGCCAGAAAAATTTTAGATGAATGATGTTGATCAAGAATTATAACTAGTTTCTAACTAGATTTATAGTTAAAAACCTATACAGCCATTCAAATATAATAGTGGTGGTCACTTGGAGTATTATGTGGCACATAATATTGGCACATCTTTAACTGTGCCCTAAATAGGAAATATATAAATTTTTTTTACTATTTTAAGGAGACACTGGCTTTCTTACTGGAGATTGTTTTTTGAAGATATTTTGATATTTTCTATTTTTTCCCTCCTACTTGAAAAGGACAAGTGGAGGATATTCTAACATTTGGCATTGAAAGTGGAATATAAGTTTGTTTTAAAATGTGTAATAGGTAAGATGCAATTGCATGCTGGTTAATATGATATGGATAGAGCAATGTTGTGATATGCTGTATTGCAACATCCCATTTCTCTAAAGAAAATAAAGTCATCAAGCCAACATAAGAGAGAAAAAGAACATAGTTTGCAAACCTCACATATTAAATACAAGTCCCCAAACAGTTAATATCCAGGGACAATTAGTAAGGCTGTAGCTTTTATCTTGATATTTTGTCCTCAAGATGTCTAATTTTAATATTTTATATTTTTTCCTTATTAAAAAACACCTGTTAAATAAACAATGTCAAAAAGAAAAAACAATGTCAAAAAGAAAAAGCTTTGTACACGTAAAGAAGCATGACAAAAAAAAATCCTGGATAATTAAGATGTAAATATAAACTTTTTAAAGCTTATATGTTGGCCAGGCATAGTGGTTCACACCTGCAATCTCAGAAATTTGGGACACCAATGTGGGTGGATCACCTGAGGACAGGAGTTCAAGACCAACTTGGCCAACATGGTAAAAACCCATCTTTACTAAAAATAAAAAATTAGACAGCCATGGTGGCAGGTGCCTGTAATCCCAGCTATTCAGGAAGCTGAGGCAGAAGAATCGCTGGAACCTAGGAGGCAGAGGTCGCAGTGAGCCAAGATCATGCCACTGCACTCTAGCCTGGGCGACAGAGTAAGACTCCATCTCAAAAAAAAAAAAAAAAAAGGAAAAAATAAAGCTTATATGTGATGTGTATTTGTAGACAATAAAAATTTTAGATTTAGTTCATGTTTAGAGCATATAGTTCAAGGAAATTATATAAAATGATATTCACATGTTAATAAACTATCCTTTTATTAAAAAGCTGTAAGAAGTTAAAATAATAAGTAGTATAAAAATACATTTTGTTTTTAAAATATATGAGTTTCCCAGAGTCATAACAAATATGCCAAATAATTATTTATTAATATTTTAAAATTAACTGTCACTTTATATGCCTAATATCATTTATGTTCATATTACTTTGTGTATAAAATTTCACTTATTTTTTGAAAAATATAGCCAGATTTTTTGTGTAAAATCTAACATTTAATACATTTATTAGTTTTGCTATCATCTCTTTTGGCCCAATATCTTAAGTGAAATATCTTCATTTTCTGGCATTTTTCATATGCATTTATAATCAATTTTTTAGTTACTGATATTCTATATTATACATCCAGATTCATTAATTCAGTGAGGAAATAATAATGAATTTTCTCATCAACACAATTATATTTTTATCATTTCAGTATATTTTATTTTTTATTGTCTGTTATCTTCCCTCAGAGAACAAATAGAAGAGCTATGTACTACTTTCTATAAAATGCCTGTTTCTGAAAAATAACTTATTTAAGACTTTTTAGCTATAATAACACCACTTTTTGACAGTTCTAGGTTAACATAACCTTGGAGAGTTTGGCAGAACAGTTCAAATAAGAAACTTTCTTCTCTCCAATATTTGTTCCAAAATGAAACCTAAATAATTAAATTTATTTTCTCTCTAATGAGAACATTTTGCTAACTCCCTCTCCTCAGCCAGCAATTTCTTTCTAGTATTAATCTGAAAACTGCATGCTTTCCCTTACTTAAAGCTATTGGATACACTACTTCTTGCAAAAACAATGATTTACAAGTACTTTTTTCTTAGAACTAAAAATAGGCATTTCTAATGAACTTACATAAACATGAAAGAATATTTTTCCAGATTTATTTAGCTAATCATTTAAGAAAATTATAAATGACAGACGTATTTTAAGCATAAAGTAAGTGAACAAGTATCAGTAATGTAAACATATCTATCATATGTAATTATTTGTCTTTTCTTTTGAATTTTAATTATTGTCTATAGTTCAACAACACAAATAATAGCAAAGAGGGCTTGAGTCACCAGTCAAAATACTATTATTAAATTACAAAACTAACTCTACTAATTTGGGTGTCCTGAGAAGATCTTGAACATGGTAGGTAACTAAGATAATGTGTGCTGTGAATAAAAGGAAAGAAGGTGAAAATGGCATTGCAATTATATCCTCTATAGGAATTCCAGGCATCCCTTCTATTTCTGCAGCAACCCAAAGTGA
This sequence comes from Pongo pygmaeus, assembly GCF_028885625.2. Taxonomy (NCBI): domain Eukaryota; kingdom Metazoa; phylum Chordata; class Mammalia; order Primates; family Hominidae; genus Pongo; species Pongo pygmaeus. The sequence continues at coordinate 93,718,520 of NC_072384.2, forward strand.
AAAATTGACCACAGCTCTAGGTATTTGGGGTAGGGACAAATGCCTGAGGCAATCATATTTCCATTTTTTCCCACAATAACTGATTTAGAGCTTGAAACAAGACATTTTCTCTTGATAAGAAAACATTTACTCTTTAACGAGAAAGCAATAAGAAATGAATTAACTTTTTTTCTCTTTTGCATATGAAATGAATGATGAATCTTTATTTTTCTCTTGCTTTTGGCTGTCGTTCATTCAATAATCATATGAAGAATCAGTGATAGGATGTGGCCAACGCTGTTGATTTCATAGGAGAGACAAAAAAGTTTTTTGTCAAACTTTTGAACCAATCCTGAATTTCTGTTATTTGTAGCTAACACCATGCTATTTTAAAGGAAAGGAAATGTGGTAAAATGGAATGATAATATTATGACAGAACGGTAATGTTGAAACCATACATTAGCATACAATCCAATCATATAACGAAAAGAATAAGTATTAAATATCCTTAAAGAGATTATTTGGATAAAGACATGGAGCAGAATGAGGAGTATTCAAGGACAAAAATATTTTTGCCTTGCTTATTGGTTTAAAGAATTATTTATATTTTTAAAATTATTGTCCTTACAGTAGGAAGTATGTAGATTTTTATAATTATACTGAGGCCATTTTAATGGTTTAATTTGCTAATATTCTTAATCATAATAATAGTTATCAATGCATTGGCAGATTTTCTATCCTAATAATGATGAAGATAAAGAAGATATGATGGTAAGAAATTATTAATACATATAAATAATTATTAGTCAAATTTGTAAATAGTTCTGTTGGACATTATGGATTTCAAAAAACTATCCCTGCCTTTTAGGTAAAAAAAGTAAAACAGCTATAGAAAAAAAAATACTACTGAGCTTGAGCAAAATTATATACATGGAAAGATGACAGTATTATCCATATTACTAAACTAGAAATTCCATATGATGTGAAATAAGACAGAATTTAATGAGATGCTAATGATGCTGTACAACCAATCATTGCAAACTATAAAGAAGAGATTATGTGTATATATATGTATATATATATGTGTGTATATATATATGTGTGTGTATATATATGTATATATATATGTACATAAAAGACTCAGAATAGCCAAAACCACCCTGAGCAAAAAGAACAAAACTAGAGGAATCACATTACCTGACTTCAAATTATACTATTATGAACCTGTAGTAACCAAAACAGCATAATACTGGCATAAAAACAGACACATAGACCAAAGAAATAGAATAGAGAGCCTAGAATCAAATTCCTGTATCTCTCAACTTGTTTTTGACAAAGGTGCAAAGAATATACATTGGGTGAAAGAAGACTGTCCTCAGTAAATGGTACTGTGATAACTGGATATACATGTGAAGAAAAATAAAACCAGACCCCCATCTTAAATATAAGACCTGAAACTATGGAATTACTTGAAGAAAACATTGGGGACACACTCCATAACATTGTTCTGGGTAACAGTTTCTTGAATAATACCTCAAAAGCATAGGCAACTAAAGCAAAAATGGACAAATGGGATCACATCAAGCCTAAAAGTTTCTGTATGGCAAAGCCAACAATCAGCAAAATGAAGAGACAGCCCATGGAATGAGAGAAAATATTTGCCAATTACCCATCTCACAAGGGATTAGTACCAGAATATATAAAACATATTAAAGAGGTCAAACAGCTCAGGAATAAAACAAATAATCAGTTTTTAAAGTGGGCAAAATATCAGAATAGACATTTCTTAAAAGAAGACATACAGATGACGTACATGTATATGAAACATGCTTAACATCAATGATACTCAGAGAAATTCAAATCAAAACTACCATGAGATACCATCTCACTCAGTTAAAATGGCTTTTATCCAAAAGACAAGCAATAATGAATGCTGGCAAGGATGTGGAAAAAGGAGAACCCTCCTACACTGTTGGGGGATGTAAATTAGTTCAGCCGCTATGAAGAACATTATGGAGGTTCCTCAAAAAACTGAAAATAGAGCTACCATATGATCCACCAGTGCCACTGCTAGGTATATGCCCTAAAGAAAAAAAAATAGTATGTTCAACAGATATCTGTATTCTCACGTTTATTGCAGCACTATTCAAAATAGCCAACATTTGGAAGCAACCTAAGTATGCATCACAAGATAAATGGATAATGAAATGCAGTAGATATACACAAGGAAATTTTATTCAGCCAAAGAAATGTAATCCTGTCATTTGCATCAACATGGATGGAACTAGAGGCCATTATGTTAAGTGAAATAAACTAGGCATAGGAAGATTAAGTTCACATGTTCTCACTCACGCATGGGAGCTAAAAAAAATAATTTATGGAGATAGGCAGTAGAATGGTTGTTAACAAAGGCTGGGAACAGTAGAATGCATGGTTAATGGGTACAAAATAAGTTAGATAGAATAAATAAGATCTAGTATTCATTAACACAATAGAGTAATTATAGTTAAAAATAATCTATTGTATATTTTAAGATAACTAAAATAGGGGAATTGAAATGTTCCTAACACAAGGATATGATAAATACTTGAGGTGATGGGCACCCCAATTACCCTACTTTGGTCATTACACATTGTATGCTTATATCCTAACATCACTTGTACCCTATAAATATATACAACTGTTATGTACCCATAATAATTAAAAATAAAAAAATTAAACATACATCACAATTGACATCTAATCTTCTATTTCTAAAAGAAGATGGTCCCCAATCATGTCACCTATCTATCTATATATCTATCTTCTATCTGCGTGTGTGTGTGTATTTATATATATATATAATATACACACAAAATATATAGAAAATATAAAGTCATTTTAACTGGGTGAGATGATATCTCATGGTAGTTTTGATTTGCATTTCTCCGAGCATTATGAGGAAATTTATTGGGGACAAAGAAAGACATTGCATAACAATAAAGGGGTCAATTCTCCAAGAAGACATAACAATCCTTAATGTATATGTACCTAACAACAGAGCATATGTGAGACAAAATCTAATAGAACTATAAGGGGAGATAGGTTAATCTACTATTATATTTGGAGACTTCAATACCTTTATCATAAACAGACAGACTCATCAGGCAGAAAATCCGTAACAACATTGTTGAACTCAATAACACCATCAATCAACTCAATATTATTGACATATATAGATTACCCCATTCAACAGCAGCAGAATACATATGCTTCCATAAAATCCACACTAAGATAGATTACACTCTGGGCCATAAAACACACCCTAATAAATTTAAAAGGACAGGCATCGTACAATGTCTGCATTGGGACCACAGCGGAATTAAACTAGAAATTAATGACAAATAGGTAACTAGAAAATCTTAAAGTACATACAGGTTAAAGAAGACATTTCGAAATAATTCATGAGTCAAAAATTAAATCTGAAGAGAAACTTAAAAATATTTAAAATTAATCAAAATTTTATAAAAACATCTTTTCAAAATTGGAAATAGAGTGAAACCAGTGCTAGAAGAAAACATAGTAATAAATTCACGTGCTAGAAAAGAAGAAATATCTATAAGCAGTTATCCAAGCTTCAATCTTAAAAAACTTGAAAAACAAGAGCAAATAAAATCTAAATTGAGCAGAAGGAATGAAAGAGAGGATATCACCACAGATGTTATAAAGATTAAGAGGATAATAAGAGTATTACGTATAGCTCTATGCCCACAGATTTGATAAGCTAGATAATATGGATCAATTCCTTGAAAGACACAATCTGCCAAAATTTACACAAAAAGAAACAGACAACCTGGATATACCTATATCTATTCATTATATGTAATCAATGATTAATAACATTCCAAAAGCGAAAGCACCAGTGAATTCTACTGGACATTTAAAAAATAAATCATACCAATTCTCTAAAATATCTTTCAGAAGATAGAAATATGAAAAATACTTCCTTACTCATACTATGAGGCAAGCATCACACTAATATCAAAACCAGACAAAGACATTACAAGGAAATAAAACTACAAACAATATTTCTAATAGACATTTATGCAAAAATTCTCAGAAAATAGCAAATGGAATCCAACAATATATAAAAAGAATTATTCACCAGTTCCAAGTTGGATATATCTGAGGTATGCAAGGCTAGTTTAACATTAGAAAGCCAATTAATGTAATTAATCACATCAATAACTGAAGAAGATAAATTATATGGTCATATGAATAGATGGAGAAAAACCATTTGACAACATTTAACACCCATTTATGATAAAAAGAAAAACTCTCAGGAAACTAGGAATAGAATAAAACATCCTCAAGTTGATTTTTTTAAGTTATATTGAAAACCTACAGTTAAAATTATACTTAATTGTAAGAAACAAAAAACATTCCCAACACAGGAACAAGGCAAGGATGTTCCCTCTAAACACTCTTTTTCTTTTTTTTTTTCCAATTTAAATATTTTTATTTGTTTGCTTGATTTTCATCCTTCTTTTTTTAATTATTATTATACATTAAGTTTTAGGGTACATGTGCACAATGTGCAGGTTAGTTACGTATGTATACATGTGCCATGCTGGTGTGCTGCACCTATTAACTCGTCATTTAGCATTAGGTATATCTCCTAATGCTATCCCTCCCTGCTCCTCCCACCCCACAACAGTCCCCAGAGTATGATGTTCCCCTTCCTGTGTCCATGTGTTCTCATTGTTCAATTCCCATCTATGAGTGAGAACATGCGGTGTTTGTTTTTTTGTCCTTCCGATAGTTTACTGAGAATGATGATTTCCAATTTCATCCATGTCCCTACAAAGGACATGAACTCATCATTTTTTATGGCTGCATAGTATTCCAAGGTGTATATGTGCCACATTTTCTTAATCCAGTCTATCATTGCTGGACATGTGGGTTGGTTCCAAGTCTTTGCTATTGTGATTAGTGCCGCAACAAACATACGTGTGCATGTGTCTTTATAGCAGTATGATTTATAGTCCTTTGGGTATATACCCAGTAATGGGATGGCTGGGCCAAATGGTATTTCTAGTTCTAGATCCCTGAGGAATCACCACACTGACTTCCACAATGGTTGAACTAGTTTACAGTTCCACCAGCAGTGTCAAAGCGTTCCTATTTCTCCACATCCTCTCCAGCACCTGTTGTTTCCTGACTTTTTAATGATTGCCATTCTAACTGGTGTGAGATGGTATCTCATTGTGGTTTTGATTTGCATTTCTCTGATGGCCAGTGATGATGAACATTTTTTCATGTGTCTTTTGGCTGCATAAATGTCTTCTTTTGAGAAGTGTCTGTTCATATCCTTTGCCCACTTTTTGATGGGGTTGTTTGATTTTTTCTTGTAAATTTGTTGGAGTTCATTGTAGATTCTGGATATTAGCCCTTTGTCAGATAAGTAGGTTGCAAAAATTTTCTCCCATTCTGTAGGTTGCCTGTTCACTCTGATGGTAGTTTCTTTTGCTGTGCAGAAGCTCTTGAGTTTAATTAGATCCCATTTGTCAATTTTGGCTTTTGTTGCCATTGCTTTTGGTGTTTTAGACATGAAGTCCTTGCCTATGCCTATGTCCTGAATGGTAATGCCTAGGTTTTCTTCTAGGGTATTTATGGTTTGAGGTCTAACATTTAAGTGTTTAATCCATCTTGAATTAATTTTTGTATAAGGTGTAAGGAAGGGATCCAGTTTCAGCTTTCTCCATATGGCTAGCCAGTTTTCCCAGCACCATTTATTAAATAGGGAATCCTTTCCCCATTGCTTGTTTTTCTCAGGTTTGTCAAAGATCAGACAGTTGTAGATATGTGGCATTATTTCTGAGGGCTCTGTTCTGTGCCATTGATCTATATCTCTGTTTTGGTACCAGTACCATGCTGTTTTGGTTACTGTAGCCTTGTAGTATAGTTTGAAGTCAGGTAGCATGATGCCTCCGGCTTTGTTCTTTTGGCTTAGGATTGACTTGGCAACGTGGGCTCTTTTTTGGTTCCATATGAACTTTAAAGTAGTTTTTTCCAATTCTGTGAAGAAAGTCATTGGTAGCTTGATGGGGATGGCATTGAATCTATAAATTACCTTGGGCAGTATGGCCATTTTCACGATATTGATTCTTCCTACCCATGAGCATGGAATGTTCTTCCATTTGTTTGTATCCTCTTTTATTTCATTAAGCAGTGGTTTGTAGTTCTCCTTGAAGAGGTCCTTCACGTCCCTTGTAAGTTGGATTCCTAAGTATTTTATCCTCTTTGAAGCAATTGTGAATGGGAGTTCACTCAGTTTGGCTCTCTGTTTGTCTGTTATTGGTGTATAAAAATGCTTGTGATTTTTGTACATTGATTTTGTATCCTGAGACTTTGCTGAGGTTGCTTATCAGCTTAAGGAGATTTTGGGCTGAGACAATGGGGTTTTCTAGATATACAACCATGTCATCTGCAAACAGGGACAATTTGACTTCCTCTTTTCATAATTGAATACCCTTTATTTCCTTCTCCTGCCTAATTGCCCTGGCCAGAACTTCCAACACTATGTTGAATAGGAGTGGTGAGAGAGGGCATCCCTGTCTTGTGCCAGTTTTCAAAGAGAATGCTTCCAGTTTTTGCCCATTCAGTATGATATTGGCTGTGGGTTTGTCATACATAGCTCTTATTATTTTGAGATACGTCCCATCAATACCTAATTTATTGAGAGTTTTTAGCATGAAGCGTTGTTGAATTTTGTCAAAGGCTTTTTCTGCATCTATTGAGATAATCATGTGTTTTTTGTCTTTAGTTCTGTTTATATGCTGGATTACATTTATTGATTTGCATATATTGAACCAGCCTTGCATCTCAGGGATGAAGCCCACTTGATCATGGTGGATAAGCTTTTTGATGTGCTGCTGGATTCGATTTGCCAGTATTTTATTGAGGATTTTTGCATCAATGTTCATCACCCCACTGTCAACATCAGACAGATCAACGAGACAGAAAGTTAACAAGGATACCCAGGAATTGAACTCAGCTCTGCACCAAGCGGACCTAATAGACATCTACAGAACTCTCCACCCCAAATCAACAGAATATACATTTTTTTCAGCAACACACCACACCTATTCCAAAATTGACCACATAGTTGGAAGTAAAGCTGTCCTCAGCAAATGTAAACTGTCTCTCAGACCACAGTGCAATCAAACTAGAACTCAGGATTAAGAAAGTCACTCAAAACCGCTCAACTACATGGAAACTGAACAACCTGCTCCTGAATGACTACTGGGTACATAACGAAATGAAGGCAGAAATAAAGATGTTCTTTGAAACCAATGAGAACAAAGACACAACATACCAGAATCTCTGGGACACATTCAAAGCAGTGTGTAGAGGGAAATTTATGGCACTAAACGCCCAAAAGAGAAAGCAGGAAAGATCCAAAATTTACATCCTAACATCACAATTAAAAGAACTAGAAAAGCAAGAGCAAACACATTCAAAAGCTAGCAGAAGGCAAGAAATAACTAAAATCAGAGCAGAACTGAAGGAAATAGAAACACAAAAAACCCTTCAAAAAATTAATGAATCCAGGAGCTGGTTTTCTGAAAGGATCAACAAAATTGATAGACCACTAGCAAGACTAATAAAGAAAAAAAGAGAGAAGAATCAAATAGACACAATAAAAAATGATAAAGGGGATATCACCACCGATCCCACAGAAATACAAACTAGCATCAGAGAATACTACAAACACCTCTATGCAAATAAACTAGAAAATCTAGAAGAAATGGATAAATTCCTCAACACATACACTCTCGACCAAGACTAAACCAGGAAGAAGTTGAATCTCTGAATAGACCAATAACAGGCTCTGAAATTGTGGCAATAATCAATAGCTTACCAAACAAAAAGAGTCCAGGACCAGATGGATTCACAGCCGAATTCTACCAGAGGTACAAGGAGGAACTGGTACCATTCCTTCTGAAACTATTCCAATCAATAGAAAAAGAGGGAATCCTCCCTAACTCATTTTATGAGGCCAGTGTCATCCTGATACCAAAGCCGGGCAGAGACATAACCAAAAAAGAGAATTTTAAACACTCCTTTTCAACATTAAACTGGAACGTTCTACTAAATATCATGAGACAAAGAAAGGAAATAAAGGGGATGTTGATTTGTGAGGAAGAAATAAAACTGTTTTTTTCACATATTGCATAATTTTCTATATTGAAAACACAAAACAACTGGCAAAATCTTCTAATAAGCAACTATAGCATGTTTGCAGGCTACAAAGTTAATACACCAAAGTTAAAAGCTTTCCCACATACAGAATGAACAAGTGGAATTTAAAATTAAAAACAATACTATTTGCATTAGCACCCCTAAAATGAACATTTAGGTATAAATCTAACAAGATATGCAAAATATTTATATGGAGAAAAGTATAAATGTCAAAAGAAATAAAAAATTAACTAAATAAATGGAGATATATTCCATGTTCATAAGTAGGAAAAATCAACATTACTATTATATTGGTTCTTCCCAAACTGACATATAGATTCAATGCGATCCTAATCAAAATGCCAGTAAATTATTTTTAGATATCAACAAACTGATTCTAAAGTTTATATGGAGTGTCAGAAGATGCAGAATTGCCAAAACAACATTGAACGAAAAGAAAAATGTTGGAAGATTGACTCTTTCTGACTTCAAGACATGTAAAGCTTCAGTTTGAAAGACAGTGTGGGATTCATGAAATAATAGACAAACAAACCTGAAATAAAATAGCCCAGAAACAGTTAAAAATGTATATAGTCTATTGATCTTTGACAAAGAAGCAAAGGCAATACACAATGCAGCAAAGATAGCCTTTTCAACAAATAGTACTAGAACAACTGAATGTCCACATGCAAAAAAATAAATCTAGACACATACTACACACTTCACAAAAGTTAACTCAAAATGGATCATAGGCTTTGTAAAAGGCAAAACTATAAAACTTTGAGATGATAATATAGGAGAGAACTTAGATGATCATGTGTATGGCAATACATTTCTAGATACAACACAAAAGGCACTACCCATAAAAGAAATAATTCATGAGAAAACTTCACTGAAATTAAATATTTCTACTCTGTGAAAGATACTGTTATGAGAATAAAAAGACAATCCATAGACTGGGAGAAAATATTTGCAAAAGACATATCTGATAAAGGATTATTAACTAAAATATACAAAGAACACTTAAGACTCAAAAATAAGAAATGAATTAAATTAAAAATGGGTCAAAAACCTTAATAGACACATAAAAAATAATATATACAAATGGTAAACAAGCACTTGAAAAGTTGCTCCACATCAGAAGTCAATAGGAAAATGCTACTTAAAACAATGAGATACCAGTACCTACTTACTAGCATGGCCCAAATCCAGAATATGGATAATACCATATGCTGATGATAATGTGGAGCTACAGGAACTCTCACTCATTGTTGATGGAAGTGCAAAATTATACAGCCACTGTGAAAGACAGTTTGGTTGTTTCTTACAAAACTAAACATGTTGTTTTCATATTATTCAGCAAATATGCACCTTGATATTTACCCCAGAAAGCTGAAAACTTATGTTTACACAAAAACCTGAACACAGATGTTCATAGCAGCCTTATTAATAATTACCAAAACTTGGAAGCAACCAAGATGTCCTTTACTAGGTGAATCAACAAATAAACAGTGGTACATGCAGACAATAGAATATTATTCAGTGCAAGAAATACATGATCTATCAAGCCATGAAAAGACACAGAAGAAATTTAAATGCATATTAGCCAGTGAAATAAATTAATCTAAAAAGCTATATGACATTCTGGACAAGGCAGAACTATGGAAACAGTAAGAGTATCAGTGGTTGTAGAGGACTAGGGCATAGTGAGGGATGAATAGACGGAACACAGCATTTTTAGGGCAGTAAAACTGCTGTGTATGATAGTATAATGGTAGATACATGGCAGTATCCTTTTGTTCCAATCTAGAGAATGAACACCAGGTGTGAGACCTATTGTAAATACACTGTGGAGTTTGGGAAATACTAATGTGTCAATGTAGATTAATGTTTTGTAACACATATAAGACTGATAGGAAATGTTGATAATGATGGAGGCTATGAATGCCTCGGGAAATGTGTGGAAAATCTTTCTACTTTCCTCTCAATTTTGTTGTGAATCTAAAATCATTCTAAAGAAATAAAATCTTTTCAAAAGTGCATACAGCCTTGTCATCTGACCTAAGATGGACAAATAATTGCAGTGTTTGGTAGGTGATCATCTTTCTTTATCTGAGAAAACAAAACAAAAAACAAAAACAAAAAGAAACATTTGATTCTGTAAATATGAGCTGCTTCATCTTCCAAAAAGATTATAGTTTGTACTTAATGGACATAAATAATATAGTCAAATTATAGAAAAGTTTCTAATCTTTCATCAAATTAAGGATATGTATCAAAGCACCTTGCGAATGTTACTGTCTAATCTTAGGCAAATATGAACTTCAAATGATGTTAATTTTCAAATAATTTATGGGAGGGAATAGCATTTTGTAATGAGTGATGCTATATTTTTCTTTACCTTGACCAACATACATGGCAGATGAGGAGAAATAGAGTAAAAATAAATATATAAAATCAAGATTATCTCTATGAAAAACTTTTACCCTCAGAAGCAATAGACTTCAAAATGGAAGTTCTGCATCAGTATATGAAAGCAGGATTTTATATTTCTTTCTTGACTTATCTTTCTAACCTAACACTATAAAATTAGATTCCAATAAAATCAGAGCTTTAAAATTCTTCCAGTTTTCTTCTTTTCTCATTTTTGCTCTTTGTCTCTAAAACGACCTATAAAAGAATAAAGTCATACTTCAGTTGCTGTTTTCTTTAATCTATCAGCATTCAGGTGTATCTCTAATGACATTATCCACAGAGTCATGAGAAAAAAGACTTTAAAGTATTAAATCTGGTCTCCATTTTAATATGATAACATTTCAAAGGTGAAATAGGTCTTCCTTGAAACTAGCAAGTGATTTCATGCTGTAAGTTCCTTATTTTATTCAAATTCGATATTAAATGGAAGAGCACACAATTATACCAGATATAAACTGCCTAATTTTGTTAAAGTCAGGCATATTAGAGATCAGAAGACCTTTTTGCTCATTACTGATAGAAAGATGACAATGTGTCATAACATTTACTGTTTATTTTTATTGAACATTATTGTCTAACACACTATAATTTCTCAATAGGAATAAAATTGTAGTATGTTTAAAAACAGGTCTTAGATATGGAAAACTTCATTTTATAATTGATGGCAGTTTCTAATCAAATGATTTTAGGAAAACTAGTTCATACATCCCTTTTATTCTTTCTGACTTTTAAAATAAGTATATTAACATATTTTGTGGTAGTCTATGGGCTTTCAGTATGATAGTTATTTTTCGATAAGTGTAAACCATAAGATATTAAATACTTATAAGACATTTATGTAGATTCTATCATAAATATAGAAAGAATAATCCCAGAAAGCATGACTGTTAATCAAAGGAAAGCCTTTTTGAAAGATCAGCAATAATATTTTAAAAATCAATCTGATGATAAAAATATTTTTGACAGTTTGTTTTACAGAAAAATTTAACTTAGTTGAACAAGTCATAGAACAAACATAAGCATGTGCTGTCTTCTAGTCACATATCTCTTTACCTAAAATCAATTTTTCTAGTGGAATAATAAAAATAGCATATAATATTGGCACTGTGTTAAGACTTTTTAGAAACTAGAGGCAAATCTTGAACACAGCTGATTACATTTAAACAGTTTATAATTTAATTCAAAATAAAACCATGAAAACATGATTAATAACCTTATTGATTATTTGAAAATATTTTACTTTTCTTATGCATCTGAGGATGTAAAAAATGTGTATTGTGGAATATATAGTTTTAGCTAGATATTCAAAGCTCTGTAATTTTAACACAGTTAAAGAATGAAAAATTATATAAAAGAAATGTTTGGTACTAGAAATGTCCACTCGTCTCAACAATAGTCACTAAAGAAAACACACATGCACACACACACAGACATATACATACACACACACCTTTGAATACTAAGGAAATGACTAAAAGACCAAATAAAAGACCCTACTAAAATTGAAAAAGATGAGACTTCTGGAATGCCACAGTAAGAAGTTTGGGAGATCTTCTCCCTTAGTGAAACAACAATTTAACTGGTAAAAATTGTAAAAGTAACAGTAATTAAAATTTCTGGAAATTATCCCTAAAAACATACAGAAAATGGAGACACATTCATGCAAGAATAACTATTAAATCTTGATTAAGAACAGCTAGAGTCTATGGCATTTGACCCACAACCTACTCCATGGCCAGCCCTCCACAGCTCCATGCTATGGAAGGTCTACCCCAGTCATGGGGTCCTAAGACAAGGAGCTCTCTCCACTCTTAGCTCCCAGTCTGGTTTTATCATAGGAGGGGCTGACTTCTGTAGCTTCTCATTTCTCCTGGCTCCATGTTATAGAAGTTCTAGTCCAGGTAGGCATAGCCAAAATAACTAGGTTTCTCTTCTGTCATCCAGCCCCATTTACGGGGCAGTGGTTCTACCCCAGGCGTGGCAAGTTAAGAATATTGGGGACCTGATTGTCCTTGTTCCAGTTTATTCATAGAGTAAAGTTTCCCAGCTGGGAGAGGAAGGACAAAAAGATAATGAACTACTATGCCATTTCAAGTGCTCAGTCATAATACTGGGGTGTCCCTGTAGGAAAAGAGTATACCCACCACAAGCTCCAATGCAGTGGCACAAGTGTACTGAACAACAATAACAACAACAAAAATCAGCTATGACTCTGCAAAGTTGCTCATTTCTCTCTGAGGGGAACAGCTTAATTTGGATAAGAGACTGGAAAACTCCATGCTTAGAGTGATATCTAAAACAATAAAGACCTTGATGGACAACAATTAAGAGAAGCCTGGTAGCTATATGATATAAACAAAACGGCAAGAAAGCTAGAAGTTTACTGAAGAGAAAAAAGGAAGGAGATAGCCATAAGGCATTCTGAAACAACTGTCCGAATCTAAAAGTTGTGCAAATATGCTAGGCTGCACCCACTCAGAAAAATCAGAAAAGAATGCAAGGACAGACTTCAAAGTATTCCTTAAACCAGCAAAACAAAAAAAGAAAAAAGTCAACACAGAGGAGGAGCCTCATTTGTACAAGAGGCTTAAAACAACTTCTGATTAAATTCTCCATGACGATAAACCACTGTGTCCCAGGACCAACTCCTGGGAAGCCAGGCTTAAAAATAAAGTTCCACATAACCCTTGCAGTCTAGAAGATTGCTTAATTGACAAAGCTGGCAAATCACATGTTCATTCAATTTAACTATGTTTAATATTCTTGACTCTATATGCAAGGATTTAGTGAAAATACAGGTGGGATATCATTAAAAAAAGAAAATAATAATTTAAGTAATCTGAACAATTCTACTCATTAAGCTTTTAGCCAAAAGTGAGCTTGAAAATTGAAAATTGAAAAATTGAAATGAAAATTGAAAATTAACTTGTACCCTTATGCTAAGAACACTTAGGCCCAGATTTGACAGATGTTAGCTGGTTCTGAATGTGATTCTAGCATTGAAGGGCATTTTATTCTTTGCTATCACATAAAACACTCCAATGTAAGTAAACTATTTCAACTGTTGCAAAACCACAACCCAAAAAATGTGGTCTCATTCAGTGCTAGAGAAAAACTTGGACAAGTTACAGCTAAATGTATAAGAAAAGTATGTTGGTCTTCAACATGGCAACTTTCTAAGAAACTTTGAAGTATAATTTGACATTAGATTACTTCTGAATTCCTTTTTATACTAAGTATTTCCAAGGATAATTTTGCCTTAACTACTTGAAAGTCAAAGAGAATGATAAATAAACTGCCTATGGTTATATATCTGAGAAGCAATAAAACCAAGATTTAAATGCAGTTCAACATTATTAGTCAGAATAAAATGCAAATCAAAACCACAATAAAATGTCGCTTCACAGCCAACAGGAAAACAATCAGCATAATGAAAAGCAATAAAAAATAATCAAAATATTGCAGAAAATAGCAAGTGTTGGTGATGATGTAGAGAAACTGAAACCTGCATAAATTGTTAATGAGAATATAAAACGGAGCAGTTATTTTGAGAAACAGTTTGGCAGTTCTTCAATAATGTAAACCTGACAATATTAGCTAGTAATTCAATTCTTAACTATATACCCCCCAAAATGAAAACATATATTCACCAAAAACTTGTAACCAAATGGTCAGAAGAGCTAATCATATTGGCCAAAAAAATGGAAACAACCCAAATGCATACCAAATGATAAACAGATAAATAAAATATGAATATAATGTTGTACGTACATGCAATGGAATACTATTCAAGAATAAAAAGGAACAGAGTAGTAATACATGCTACAACATAGATGAAACTTGAAAACATATATTAACTCTATGATCAAATGATTTGAGGAACTGCCAAGCTGTTGTATTGGTTTTCTTTCAGTGAGCACAGAAATCTTCAATATTAGATTGTGTCTATGGTTTCACAACTCTATACACATAATAAAAAGCATTGGTTTTTACACTTTAAATGGGTAAATTCTGTGACATACCATTATATCTCAATACAACTGTTTTTTTTAAAAAAAAAAAAAGAAAAAAAAGAAAAAAACCTTGAGCATATGTTAAAATGAATGCCAAAATCTGCTGGGAGTTAACCATTAGAATTGACATGTCGACATAAGTAAAGCTGAAGTTGACATATCTTGCAGTTTCTGCCCACTCACATTCACAGCCCTTAAAACCACTTTTATAGCCAAAAGTCATACCAAAGAGGTGCCATGAGGGTATTTCTATTTGGTAATTCTGTTTCCTCGTGCCATTGTGTAGGCCAGTGATTGATACCTAATCTGGGAAAAGATCATCAATGGGCAAACAGCAGATTATAATTTTTGCAAACTTCATCTGAGAGACATGTAATTTTCAACTAGTAGTAGATTAAATAGTAAGTCCATGTTGAATTGGAGCTAGAAAAGACATATTTAAAGCCACGTTCAACATGATCAATCTGTAAAGAAGGCAGTTTTCCAAAAGAAAACAAAAACAAAAAGGTAAAAAAACACGATGATAGAGTAACAATGTAGAGAAAAGCAGAGATGAGAAAGTAAGTATTGGGATAGGCTAGAGAAAATGACAGAGAGAGAAAGAATCTGAATGAATCATTGTTTATGCTACTGATTACTAATTTCAACTTCTACTCGCACTGTCCTGAGTCTGCTTTTTTTCATGAGAGAACCCGCACACCAAAATGAAGATCTGACTGTGGAAGTACAATGGGTTGAGGGTAGTGCATCCTCTAGAATAAAATAAAATCTTTAATAAGATATGGCAATAAAGGCATTTAAAGCCTGCAAAGATTTTGGAACTCATGCCCTGTAATTATGAGATGCCCTGGACTTCGTACAAAAAGGTAAAAATATAAATATATTAGCATTAATACCCTGAGGCAAATTACAGAAAGGAAAATATAAACTCAGAAAAAAAAGTATACCTGTAGACAACATTAAAAAGTGACTGATTATGTAATTTGTTTAGGGAAGGCCTTTCTGGGAATAGTCATAGCTTCACATGGCACAAATAAAGATACAATGTAACATACCCTCAAGATACTTTAGTCTAGAACTACAAAGGGGCGTTGAACCTTGTAAATCACACAGTACCAGGTATAGTACTACAAAAAGGCAGTCTTTTAATAGTTTCTAAATAATAGGAACTTCTGTGTTTTGAAGTATTCGTTATGTGACTGGAAACTGATATTGTATTTCTCCGTGGTTAAATTTGGAAATGCATGTTACCAGTGAAGTGAATTTTGTGTAGACATATAAGGCAGAGTCATAAACTTGGAACTTGCTCAGATAAAAATAGAATTGTTTTGGATCAAGAAGACATTATTTCAAAATTCAGTGACAAGCTTTACTTTTTATGTATATTTGTAACAAAATATACTTTTTATATATGTATTTTGTATATTTATTTGTGAAACACTAGTGACATATTTCAAGATATTAATGTAAAGTTTGGTGTTGATTTTGATCTTCATTGAAAGCCCACTCTGAGTATTTTGTCACCTAATCCTTTAATATTTTGGATAAAGGCAAAGATAAACTTATTTTTGAGGACTCTAATAGGTTATAATTTTGGGACACTCATCTTCTTGAAAGTAAAATATATAACCTGCTTATAAATCTGTACAAATCTTTTCTTCTTGTGACATGATATCAGAGAGCACTGGACAAATGCTATAAAATGTAATAATATAAAATATTATTTAAAAGATGGAAAATACATGCTTGGAGCAGGAATTTACAGATTCTGTGCTATGTTAAGGAAAACTCCAAGAGCAATAAAAGTTGAAAACAAACAAACACTTTTGTAAAATAAAAATTCCTCATGAGATGCTATCATTAGGCAGATTATCACCAACACTTCTTTATTCTACTCTCTTCATATATCACTAAAATTAGCATTGACTGGGTTAATGTCTATACAATAAACATAAAATAAGAATTCATGGTAACAGCAGAAGCTACATAAAATGTGTTTGTGATGCTGAATATTATGTGTGGACTCTGGAGACCCATGAATGTTGGTATCTTCAGAATTCTTTTGTGCAAAAAGAGCAGTATTAAGATTGGCACATCTATTAATCTGTTCTCACACTGCTAATAAAGACATACTTGAGACTCAGTAATTTATAAAGGAAAGAAGTTTAATTAACTTAAAGTTTGCCATGGCTGGAAAGGCCTCAGGAAGCTTACAATCATGGTGGAAGGGGAAGAAAACATGTCTTTCTTCACATGGCAGCAGCAAAAAGAAGTGCCAAGCAGAAGGGGGAAAAGCCCCTTATTAAACCATCAGATCTCAGGAGAACTCATTCACTATCAGGAGAACAGCAGCATGAAAGTAATGGCCCCCATCATTCAGCTACCTCTCACCGGGTCCCTCCCATGACCCGTGGGGATTATGGGAACTACAGTTCAAGATGAGATTTGTGTGGGGACAAAGCCAAACCAAATCAGTGCACATAACAGTACATGCACAGAGTTTTCAACACATTTTATCTAGTGTGATGACAGTGTTCATCAACATTTCATCAGCTTCAGTGTTATATACATTTTTAACATATAAGAACATTTTACGGTTAAATTAATAATTAAAAATTTAAATAATTTTGGTTGAAACTGTCTTCTTAATAAACTTATACATATGCATATATGTGTACATGCTTATATATATCTTTATACATAATATTTATGACTAAATGCTGATATATATATCCATTTTTCAATTGTAAATAAGTTACTCTAAACATGTGAATTCATTGGTTCCAAGAAAACTCTGAAATTATATACAAAATTATATGTACATATGTAAATGTATATTTAAGTATGGTGTGGGCCTGAAACTTATGTTACAGTCTCAAAGTAGTCCTTAATTCAAACAAGTTGGAGAATCAGTACTCTAAAGGTTACTAAACATATAGGGCAAAGTGTGTAACTTAAGAAACTGCTTTTGAAACTTTATCGAGGCTGTAAAAGAGAGAGAGAGAGAGAAATTCCATATGTCTTTTCTGTCCAAATGTCACAGGTTTCAAATGTTAAATCTATGAGTGCAATTTATCATCGATGCTTTGACATTGTTGTACTGATGATGGCCTTTAAAAATATTTTGCTTAACTAAATTCATCCTGCTAGAGAAATGCTTAGTCAAATTATAATGTCCTTGAGCACTGAGAAGAGATAGCCATAAATTATGTCTACTAGAACAAACATTTCTCAGCAATCTTTCCATTTTAATTAATAATGAAGAAGAGAATCCCTCTTGGAAGAAAATATGGTAATTTTGTCTCTAGAGCGAAATATTCTTTTAAAAAATAAAAAGGCCATTTGGAATAAATTCATCCAATCATTCATCCAGCAACCCACTGCACTTTTATTTTTCTCGTGAATGTCATCCTCAGTGTATCTGTGTTTATTTATTGTAAAATAATTTGGGGCTCTTGTATTGTGACAGTATTGGGGGTCAAATGGTAAAAAAACATTCATGACCACTTGAAACTTACATTCTAATGAAAACAATAGATGTTAATCTAACAATTACAAAAATATGTAATAAATAATTTCATGAAATCTTTAAGAAAAAATACAGAGTGTTCTAGGAATGTAAATTAAGAAGACTTGACCTATTCTAGAGGCAGATTTTATAACAACAAAAAGGAGAATTCATTGACAAAACTTACAAAGAGAGAGACATGATCAAAAATTCAACGCTATACAAACTAATTTTTTTGTGTGTCACTTCTCTGCTTTCTGTACATTATATTTTTTCACACTTTGTTGTTTTAAAGCTTACAGGGTTACTTTTTTTTTTTTTTTCAAATCTAGGGTGGGATAGGGACAGTCATCTCTGTTTCCTGGCATTCTGAGCAATAAAAATCAGATTCATTCATATTGAACTGGCTTAGGTCACACATAACTTCTAAATCAATCACTCTGGACAGAGAAATTAAATGTACTATTTGAAAAATGTTTCATTCCCTCCATTTCAAAGACTTTTAGGATTCTTGTTTGTAAATAATAAATATTTCAATACATGCTGTCAATTTTCACTGACAAAAAAAATGCAAAGATAAAAGCAAAAGAACAAAGGAGACCTCATAGTAACACAATATTGTAGAATAAGGGGGTCACAAGCTTAGTTTTTGAAATTTTGAGGATAAGGAGCTAATGATACCTCTGAGTAAAGATTCTGAGTAGGCAGTTGCTTGTAAATACATGAAATTCAGTACAGCAGTATCAGCAAGAGATAGATATTCAGGGTTCACTAACTTTTTTGTTTGTTTTGTTTTGTTTTGTTTTGTTTTGTTTTTGAGATGGAGTCTCGCATTGTTGCCCGGGCTGTAGTGCAATGGCGCCATCTCGACTCATTGCAACCTCTGCCTCCCAGGTTCACGCAATTCTCCTGCCTCAGCCTCCCGAGTAGCTAAGATTACAGGCACACCCCACCACACCTGGCTATTTTTTTTTTTACTTTTAGTAGAGATGGGGTTTCACTATGTTGGCCAGACTGGTAATGAACAGAGTTCACTAACTTATACATAAAACTAGGAAATTTGGACATCAGATCCCCGTCATAAAAATTAGACCATGAAAGGCACACAGGACTGAGTCCTGAGTCCTAATTCCAATATACAGAAGCCAGGCACAAGTGATCAAGAGATTACAGGTATTGGAAATAGAGGTACTAACATTTTGGCAATCCACTCTACACTGAGTAAAATGGAAAAAAAAAAAAGAAAGAAGGGGTCATACATATGCAGAATGATTGAGATTAAACAATTGCAGCTCCTGGTTAGATTGAAAAATGGTCATGGTAAAAGTGGTTTGAGGGGAGTTAGGAGAAAGTAGCCAGAGTTAAGCATATTTGATATTAAGATATATCCATATGACTTTTTGTATGCAAATGCACATATACACAGAGGTGATTGTCAGAATATTTTAACAGCTGGTGCCACACCAGGGTAGAATAAGGTCTTGTAGGCCACTTGCTGTGAAGACAGTTATACTTTTTTTGCTGGATTAAAGCAATGTCTTAAGAGTAGGGGACAAGGCAGCTCCTTACTAATATGTGTAAAAATATTTAAATGTTTTAACACTAAATCCATAGCTGTGCAAAATAAAACAGTTCTAGATTTCAGCAACACGTAAAATTATACCAGTACACATAGATAAAATTTCTATAAAATCAGAACTATTTTGCTTATGATCATTATTAAAAACAACGTGAAAATGACTCTTGGATTCTTACCTATGATACTTCTGAATATATTAACAATGTCTACAATGTCATAATAATTTCTTTTTCAAAAATATATTATTCCAGCTTTACTTTTATCCTGAATAAGTATTCAACACATATTCAAGTTTTCAGGCCTAGCAGTATTTTACTACTTTATCATTTTCATTTATCAGCATCAATTACATTTTACATGAATTGGTGATTTTGGCACTGATGCAGGATTTTTGCTCCTTAGTTCAGCTAAATTGGGGTTCCTGTGTCACTACCAGGAAAAATTAGGCATGTGGACACATTGAAGGGTGAGGAGGGTAGAATTTATTGGGTGAAAAATGAAAAAAAACCTCTCAGCAAAGCAAGAGGGGATTCTGCCAATGGGCTCCCGCCTCACAAACTGAATACCAGGCCCCCACATACATGAGCTGAAAAGAGGCCAGACCCCTCCTCCCTGCATAGGCACAATTTCCTGGTAGTCCGACCCCATCCCCCCAGTGCACATGTGGGCATTATTCAGAAAGAATCAGTTGGGAAAGGGCGGGCAAACAGGCGCAGTTCTCCCGCTGGGTTGTGGGTTTTATCCTGAACCAGCAGTCCGGTTTTTCAGCCTTCAGGCTGTTTTAGGCTTGAAGGTGGGATTTTGCTGGGGACCCTTGGCTGTCTCCTGTCTCTAGCACCACATTTGGCACCAAATTCTCATTTCACATGTGTCCATTATTCTGAGTAAAGTCAATGTTCATAAAATAATTCTTTAATTCCAGTAATTGTATTAACTTTCCTTCCATTCAACTGAAGTAATTGTCATCTGTTATAGATATCCTTGAAATAATAGCTCAGACACTAGTCAACTTCTAAATTATTAATGGAATCTTATACTTTTTGACAAAAAAATACTTTTATTCCTTTCCTTTGAATACTTTCATTAAGCTTTTTCTCATACCTGTATTTATCTCCTGATCTTTATGCACCTCATTCTAATTTTCTGTTCTTAATTGCCCTAGAATTCTCATTTTGTAATTTTAAGGACTCTCTATCCACATTATCCTCTTCCGATTCCCTATCCTTAAGTCTTCTGCTAACTTGATGTACAAAACCCCAACTCTAAATTATACAGAAGGGCCATCTTGCTCACTTGTATACTTGTAATGTGGAGTTCTATGTGAAAGAAAAAAAAAAAAAAACTTGTAGATACTGATGTCACTACAAGGTCAAGGTCATAGTCTCTAAGTCTTTCATGTTCTGTGACATACTTGGAAATTCTTGGGTCAATTGCTATTTTAAAAAATATATTTTAATTTTTTACAGTAGATGAACATGTAGTATAGCAAAATATAGTAGATGAATGTGTAGCATAGCAAAAAATGGCAAAATTAAGCTCCACAAAGCTTAAGTAATTGAACATTACTGATGATCATAAAGATCCACTCATGTACCTCCTCAATCTTATTTCTTCTCTTTTCTAGAGGACAGAATTTCAAATTTTGTCTTAACATTAACTTGCTTTTATATTTAGTTTTGTCAGATACCTATATATTATTTAGTTTTGCATATTTTACTGTTTATGTAAATGAAATAATTATGTACATTTTCCTCTGCATCACATTATTCTCAATCACATTACATATTCAAATGTATCAACATGTGAAAATCTGTGAAGGGTCTGAGATTTTTACCCTACTTTCAAATTGTTGAGCTAGTCTGCTGCAATTCTGGCAGAATACATAGGACTCCCGGGTAGATACAAACAGCTGATTACTTCCAGCACAGCAGGCAGCATGACCTGCATGTCCTCATGGGTATACCTTGCTCTGCAATGCCACAGGGGTAATGTGGTGTCATGGCCAGGTAGGTGTGTACACACAATAAGCCTGTGCCACACTAAGGAACCCAGAGCTTAGGATCTCTGATCATTTAAAGGAGGCTTTTAGCAAACCTGTTTCTCTTTGTCCCATATGGAGACATTATCTTGATATTAAACAAATCTGCCCTCTGACCTAGAAGATGACATTCTATCTTCCAAAGTTGTTTGTTCTATAAACATTGTTGAAGAAAATAGTTCAGAAAAAAAAATACTTACCCAAGATGTGCAGAAATGCCATGGAGGATTGTTCCCCAACCTCACATGTATATAGGTACCATTTACTTAATTGTATGGTAAAGTAGTCTTTTGCATGTATACAGCATATTTATGTATTTATTGAGTCATTTTAAATTTACTTACATGATTAAAATACCAGCAAACAAATTTACTAGAAAGAACAGTACATTTGTCTTCAAATTTAAGAGATTATACTAAGTTAATTTCAAAATTGGTTACACCTTGGGAGGCCGAGGCAGGCACATCACGAGGTCAGGAGATCAAGACCATCCTGGCCAATGTGGTGAAACCCTGTCTCTACTGAAAATATAAAAAATTAGCTGAGTGTGATGGCACGCACCTATAGTTCCAGGTCCTCAAGAGGCTGAGACAGGAGAATCGCTTGAACCCGTGAGGCAGAGGTTTCAGTGAGCCGAGATCACGCCACTGCACTCCAGCCTGGCAACAGAGCGAGACTCCATCAAAAAAAAAAAAAAAAATTGGTTACACCAGTTCACATTTTCACAAACATTATATAAAGATTTCCATTAACTCACATCTTTACCAATTTTTTTATGGTGTTAAGTTTTAGAATTTTTTTTTGCAAAATAGTGTCAGTACAAGATCTAATTTTGACTTTGGTTTGCATTTCATTTGTTACTTTTTAAATATTAATTAGATATTTGTATTTTCTTTCTGCAAGTCACTTTTTGATATTGCTTGAAGATTTCCTTATGCTTTATATCTTTAATGTGTTGCACTGATTTTAAGGCAATGTTCATGTGTATACATATTCACATATATATGTACATGTATAGTCATATCTATATATATGATCATTATTTGCTTATATGTATCACAAATCTCCATCTTGAGAAGATATTAAATTTAGGGTAGTAGATTTATAAATCTGACTTATTTTTTGTTTAAGAAACTTTTTTCTAGCACAGGTTTCAAAACATTCTATTTTTTCTGTAAAATTTGGCCATTCATTTTTAAATTCTTAAACTACCTGTAACTGATTTGAGACGAGTCCTCCAATTTTATAATTTTTACATGAATATAAAATTGTCCTGCAACATTTTATTCCATGGTCCTTTCCCTGCTGAATTGCATTGTGTCTTTTATGATATATAATTTATGTTTAAATCTTCCATTACTCTGATGTTGACCAATATGTCTATCCATATCATTTTAATTATGATAGATTACAGTTGCAGTGTGCAGGCACTAATGTCTCAGTTAAACATTTGTGTGTGTGTGTGTGTGTGTGTGTGTGTGTGAGTGTGTGTGTATTCTTTTCCTGATTTTTAAGCCTGGTCTTCTTCCTCATAGTGGCCCTTGTGTCTAGGTAGCTTAGAAATCATCCAGTGATTGAACAGAGGTTGCACTTAAACACTAACAGCCAGTGAAGTCAACCACCTTCTGCAGGTGGATCTGTGGGAGTGTCAGGGAGCACATTTATACTTCATTGTTGATCAAGGCTTGACCCTCTCTGAGCTCTTCTTTTGGATTTGCATAGCCTCAGCTAGGAGTATGTTTGTTCGAACTAAGACCGTTATCTCAGGTAACTAGAACCAAGATCTTAGGACTCCCCTGCTCCCCAGCTTTACTTTCACAGTGGTGCTAACCATGGGCCTTGCCCAGTGCTTCAAGTAAAGAGAGCCTCCTTCTACTGTGGAAGAGAAGCTGCTGGCAGCCAGTCCTCAGTCTGTCCTAACTTGGAAGAACTTCAAGGTCAATAGAACTGAAGGGTAGGTATCAGGGTGAGCGCAGGCAAGATGGGAGCAGCCCCAGAGCAGAACACCACAGATTCTCACTATTCTTACCTGAAGCTCAGCAGTTTGTTTAAAGCTAAACCCTTCATAGGTTGTCATGTATTTGGTCAATTGTGGGTGATATTTTATTTATGTTCCTATGTCTATTAATTCCTTTATTATTATTATTTATTTTCTGAGACAAGGTCTGACTCTATCATCCAGGCTGGAGTGCAGTGGCGTGATCTCAGTTCACTGCAACCTCTGCCTTCTGGGTTCAGTGATGTTCCCACCTCAGCCTTTGGATTAGCTGGGACCACAAGCATGTGCTACCATGCCTGGCTAATTTTCGTATTTTTAGTAGAGACAGGGGTCTCAGTATGTTACCCAGGCTGGTCTGGAACTCCTGAGCTCGAGCGGTCTGCCCTCCTCAGCCTCCCAAACTTCTGGGAGTACAGGTGTGAGACTCTGTGCCCGGTCTTATTATTATTATTTTAAATAATGGTAATGGATTCACAATTTTGCTCAGCCTTACAATTGCCTTCTGGGGAAAAGATTTGCAGATCTCACTTGACCACAGACCACAGTCAGCTGCCTTGTCTCTTTCCTTGACTTATGCTTTGTGCTGCTAGGTAGGGAAAAAAATGAATTTATCCTAAAATGTGTTTTAAAAGTAGGTTTTTAACATTTCATTTTAGAAGCACTGCTAATATGGCAAATCTTATGTTAAGAACTTTAAAATTTTGGATTTTGTTTTAAAAAGAGTTTTATTCAGGTATAATTGATAATAAAGAACAGCACATATTTAGTGTGTTTAGACATATGTAAACACCTGTGATATTATTCTAATTATAAAAATGATGGTGATATTCATCTTTTGTAGGAAATGTTAAGTTCTCAGACAAACCTTCTCTACAGCCATAACCTTTTCTAAAAATGTTTTGCTGTAAAATGATCCATTAGTTTGGTACATACCCATCATTTTAAATGGAGATTTTTTTTAAAAATGCAACTTTTTGGGACAAACTTGTGGAAGTGTAATAGAATTTCCTGCCAATGCTGAAGAACCTTTCAGTTGCAGCAGCATTCTTCTTTTAAATTTCCCTAGTACTTGATTCAAGATCTAGTCAAGTTGCCACTGCACTCCAGCCTGGGCGACAGCGAGACTCCGTCTCAAAAAAAAAAAAGATCTAGTAAAGGATGTAGTTTTCTAATGATTATTATTGATTTAGTTATATATCTCTTGTCTTTCATTTAGATTCTTTAGCAATTATTCTTTCAATAATAGGGCTACAAGATGCATTGATGGGCATGGTCCTAAAATTAATTTGCTAGCTCTATAATATCTTGCATGTTGAGGCTCTGTTGACTAATGTGATGTATTTATATTACCTGTTTTGTTCTCTAATAATATGAACAAGAAATGTCTTTCTGGAAAATCAGTGTCTCTCTCTTTAGTTCTTATTACTTTACTAAATAAAGTTGAGATAAAATCATTCCGTTGCATGTAAGGCAGGATAAGATATTGATTATGAGCATTGTTTTCGTATTCAGACAGACCTAAATCCAAATTCAAATCTTCTCTTTGATCTCGACAAAATTAGAATCTCCCCAAAGTTTAGTTTCTTTTGTAAAATAGTGCTAATACTTTCTACTTGGCTTGCTGTAAGAGTTAAGTGAAATAATGCTTAGCACTGTTTATAGCAAAAGATAGAGTTTCAACATAATCAGCTTACGATTTCTACAACCAATTCTCTTCCTGAGGGCACTATCTATCCCAGAACACAATGTTCTACTCTCAATTTATCACAATCCCTCATCTGCTACTTTAAGAATTGAAATTCATGAATTGGGACCAATACTGGAGTGATTAAGAAATCTGATTTTTTTTAATTTTTATTTTAGGTTCAAGGGTACATGTGCAGTTTTCCTATATATATATATGTAAATTGCATGTTGAGGGGTCTGGTTTACAGATTATTTCATCATCCAGGTAATAAGCATACTACCCAATAGGTAGTTTTTAGATCTTCACCTAGTGGAAAGAATCCATTAGAATTTTCAATGGGTACGGTCTCTATATCCATGAATTAAGTATAGACAGTATAAGTCCTTAATTATTTCCTATGTGGTTTTGTAATTCTATTTCAGGTTAGAGTCTTATCAACACTGCAATGTGTAGAAACCTTTAACCTAGAATTTTAATTTTTTTCTGGGAGTGCTGTTGTAAACAATCTTATTTGTATTGAAAAGAGAACATAAGACCCTCAAAATGCTACATTAGCCAAAGTGGACATCTCTTGGACATTCCGAATTTGTTTCTGAAACTTGTGAAAAGATGCTGGAACAGAATCGGTTTGTCTTTGAAATCAGAAGCTACAAATGCAACATAAACCCAAACTGCTTATTGTCGTCTTTCTATTCAACACAGTAAGTTGAGGAATAGAAAGAAAACATACTAAAAATATCCTTATATCCTCGGTTAACGGTGGCTAAAGTTGGTATCCTCTTTTGTTTTTCAGTTACATGAATTCATTGTTTTTTGTCTTTTGTGCTTTTCCTTTTATTTAACAAAGTCTTAAATAAAAGAATACTGACTGAAACCTTAATATAACTGCCATTTATCTAACAAGCATTTGTCACTTTGCTAGAATTTGAGGACAGAAAAAAAATTGCACATTATTTTTCCTTAAGGAGCTTACATATTTATTCAACATAATGACCTTTGTGATTTTGCCAGGATTAGAAAAGTACAACAATTTTCTTTAAAAGGTGTTGATATTTGAGTTTCAGTTACGATGAGATTAGCAAACACAAGAAGCTGAAATACAGATGTATTGGTGAATAATCTCTCAAATATATAAATACCAATCAATTAAAAAATTAAGATATTAATAAAAGCAAATGAAACATAAATCAACTACCAATGGGAAATTGATTTATACTAACAAGTATGCACAATTATTTCTTGCTTCATGTTAGTAGGAAAATAATAATCAAAGGCAAAGCAATTATGAGAGATTAGCTGAGTGGGGAAAATTGTGTAGGGTTAGGACATATGAAATGAAATTCATTATATTGTTACTTCAGATGAATTAGTCTCTCTTCGCTTTTTGTAATCTTGTGCCTTTTTTCTTTCCTTTTCTATGATAAGGTTGTCAAACACATGGAAAAATTCTGGATCATAGTGCACCACAGAACACAAGCTGGGCAATAGGCCACAACTCCAAGGACAATTAGATGTTCTTTCCAGAGATCGAAATGAACACTGAGACACACACAGACAGAGTTGTGTTCTTTACACAGTGGCTTTGCATCATAAGCATGATGTAAGCTTAGGCTATTTAGAGTGTTAGGCAGGGGACAGAATTACCTCCGCATGAGGGAACTTGCTAGTTTATGGCAGAAAAAGCG
Source organism: Pongo pygmaeus (assembly GCF_028885625.2). NCBI lineage: Eukaryota > Metazoa > Chordata > Mammalia > Primates > Hominidae > Pongo > Pongo pygmaeus. The sequence goes on from NC_072384.2 coordinate 93,745,706, forward strand.
TAGGACCAGGAAAACAGAGAGACACATTCTTAGTATCATTTGATTGTCTGGATCCAAATATACCTTGAATTTTTCAACTACATGAGTCAATACATTCCCATGTTTGTTTGGACAGTTTAAATTGGGTTTATGCTACTTGAAACTCAAATACAGAAAATGAATGAATCATTTTTTTTTTCTCACAGAGCATGCAATATGTCCAGGAACAAGTTGAATGAAAGCATTCATTACAAAGGAATACCTTTTGACCTGGAATGTATTTGTATGTTGAATACTCTATAAACTTTTTTAACATGTGCCAGATTATTTAGGATATGTTACCAAAGGGTCCCCAATTCTAATTAGCTGATTAGAAGACTTTGTTAAGTTTTAGTTTTGATTTTGCAAAACAGTTTCCAGAAGGACTGTCTGATTGAGTCATATTTCTTTTAAAGGGTTTGAAAACACTATTAGATTAATCTCAATTCCATGTCACAAAAATCAATGTTTTGGCAGCTCTTTTGAGTCATAAATTGCTTTTCTACATATTATACTAAATAGCCCACATTGCCTTTCACATTTGGAGAATATACAGCCAAGAACTTTAACAAAATTATTTCATTACCATCACCCATTTGGGAAAAATGAAAAGATAGGCACAAAACCTAAACCTGACTGTTGGAAAAAGTGGACAACAAATTCATCATACAAGATTTTTATTGCTTACCATGTTATTCTGATTTATTGATGTGAGGAATTCCTGCTAAATTATAAATAAGGTAATATTTGAAATACTGTATACCTAAAAATGTTTGCATAAATTATAAAAACAATAAAAAGTATGTGAATGATGCTCAATCTTCATATGCTTTGTAAAATGCTTATTTTTGCCAGTAATAATAAATGAAGATAGATTCCTTCTAAATTATATTTTGAGGCCCCTGGACTTGGTCCACCATGTAGATGGACTGATCTTATTTGGCCATGTTGATCATCCTTGAAAGGCATCTCCCAGATGGCTCTAAGACAATAAAACCATTAGAACCAACTCCCCTAGAGCTGTCTGGTATTGATTTTTTCTGCTTCAACTGACACATGAATCAATAACACTTCTTTGACAATCATCAGGACTAAAATGGGGTCATTTTGTACTCCAACACTTCCTAGTACAAGTCCGAGATATCAATGTAAAAAGCTATCTCTTAACTCATCACAAGACTTATTTCAGTTAATAAGAAGGGCTTATATGTATGATGCAGCATATCTCTTTGGAGTATAGTTTTTGCTTAGTCAATAACTTTTGTCGAATGACTTCTAATACCTTTTGGATTTACTGCTACCCAGAAAAAAAAAAACAGTCATAGAATAATTAGTTCAAAAAATTAAGAGCTATCAAGGTGCACCAAAAATTCAGAGCAATCAAGGTGCACTAAATGTTATGTATATACAGAGAGCTATATTATATATAATAGATATATGCATAGATTTATGTATCTATATAGATATATTATGTATCTACATAGTATCTATACAATGCCTATATAAATAGGTTTATATTATATTTATATAATATCTATTATATATAGATGTATATTACATAATGCAATTTTATATATCTATATAAATCTATAAGTATACATCTTATATATCTATATAATGAACCCGTTTACAAAGATATATAAAATTTATATTTTATATATATTTATATATAGATTTATAAGATTATAGAGTATATATCTGAATATAGAAATAACATATCTATATATCTATATGTCTCTATTTAGAGATATATATGTAACATATATCAATATATGTTATATCTATAGATATGTTACATACAGATGTTATATCTATATATTATGTTATATGTTGTTCATATATTATATAGATATAACATATCTAGATATAACATACAGATATCTAATATAGACAGACATATAAAGATATACAGATATATCTACATATAGACACATATATAGATACATAGATAAGTTATATCTATATATGGATACATATATAGGTATATAAATGTTATACCTATATATGAACACATATATAGATACAAATATATGTTATATCTATATAGAGACACATATATTCTATGTAGAGGTATATACTCTACAGCAAGTACTCAATGAGTAGTATCTCTGTAGGTATTTGTTAATAAAATATCATATATGTTATATATCTATATATAGATACATATATCTGTATACATACATGTGTGTATATATAATGTACCTATCTATATAATGTGTATGTATACATAAACACATATGTATACATATCCTTATGTACATATGTACATAACTTTATATACTTAAGTATATATATCTAAATAAATAATGTATACATATATACCTGATTTATATCATATATTTTATGAATATATAGTATATATAATGTACATATAATGTATTATATGTATTTTTAATTTCACGAAAACAGACATGTATTTCTCTTATTAATAAACGAAAATAGCATCATAGTGATAATATTTTAGTGATCTAGGGAGTGATGAGTAAGAAGCAATGGCTAGACTCAAAACAAAGAACTCAACACAAAGGGTTTTGTGACTAATGAAATTGAGCCATTATGAATTTTGCCTATACTTGTAATTCTTAATATGATTAACAATTAAAACAATTCTTATTATATTAACATAATTATAATTATTAATATATTTGCCTTGGTAAGTAGCTCAATATATTTTATTACAACACCATACCTTAGTTCTGGTATAAATACAGTGATGATATCTTCCGTGAAGTATTAGAAATTGTTGTATTAGGAAAGGTACTTAATAATCAAAAAGTTATCAATTGCATTATACTTATTTGTTGTTGAAAAAATGCTTAATTTTCTAAAATTAGAGTTTTTATATGTGAAAAGTTATTTGTCCCCAGTCATTTGAAAGACATTAAATTAGAGCTAGGCAGCTTAAGTTTCTGTATTATTGATTAAAGTATAATATTACTAGAATAGATGGCATTGCCTTGACACAATTTATATATATATATACACACACACACACACACACACACACAAATATAATAAAACATAAATAAATAGAAATAACTAAATTTAAAATATTTAATTTTTGGTATTTTTAACCATATCTAATGAACTAAGGAGAAAATGAATTGCAAAGACACATACAAAGAAACACATATTTAAGTTATTATTTATGCCTAGTATATACCATATATTACTGGTGTATTTCCTTTTATTTTCCATGGGAGAGCTAAAAAATATTAGTGAAATAACAAGAAACAAGCACATGTGTATTTATATATGTACAGTGGTATTTTTTCAATTACCTTAAATTTAAATCAAATGAGTTAGTTTTTTAAAGCACCTCACCCTTCACATTTAAACTTGTAAAATGCCTTTTTAAAAGAGATGACAGCTTTTACTATTCTTTTGCAAGTGTCCATTAAAATGTATATTACAAACAGTAAAATATATTTAATGCCAAATCTGCAGAATATTAATATTCACATTTTATTATGTATGTATTCATTGAATTCATTGAAATAAGAATGTTAATGATATTTTATGTTTATATGTACACAAATACATATGTCTATTCCAAGTACATATGAGCCATTTGTACTTGCAATTTTATATTTTTATATTTTATATTTTATTTTAAATTCCATTTTCTCATTCTATCTTTTGTCTCTTAATAGGTGTAGATATTATATGACTGGTAAGATTGATTAAGTGAAAGGAATATTAGATACATGCAGGCATGCATAAAAAATACATTTGGAAATGATATAATTTATTTCAGGTTTAAAGCCTCTCCAGAACTGAAAATAGTCGTAATAGTACTGCTGATAGCTACCTTCCATTTATCTGATGTAATTTAAATCAAAAAGCACACAAAGAATTTTTTAAAAAACAGACCATAGGACAGAAACGTTATACACTAGGGTGTTCTCCATGAAGAAAAAAGGTGCTATTCTTTTACTTACAGTACATCTTTATTAGTTTAGCCTAAAAATAGCCATTGACTTGTTTTTTATTATGTTCAATGTCAAAGTGAACTTTCAATTTTGCAGGTGAAATGAATAGCTGCTTTGCTCAAAAATACTCTGGCAATCAGCCACACATTCTGCCAAACCAGCATGCTGACCACCTACTTGGCTTGTCAGATGGCTATTTGGAAAGCTTTTAGTAGTTATCGTTTTATGTGATATAGCTGCCCACTTTTCAGCATGACTCATTTATCATTTTATTCCAAAGAACTGAATTATCTTGTATTTTTTCTTATTATCTTTCTGGAGAGTCTGACAAGACTTTAATGTCAGTACATTTTTTACTAGAAAAGAGCATATGTGATATTTTGAAAACCGACTGAACTTGACAGCTTGAGAATTGACACGCAGAATATGTACATTTCTCACATTGCTTTGTAGGATATACGGGTGTTTACTTTTAGGGTCTGGAAACTTAAAGCTTTCTGTATAACACCTCCTGAGATCGTGTTTAAGACTTTTCAAATTAAAAAATACCTATCAGGGCCGGGCGCGGTGACTCATGCCTGTAATCCCAGCACTTTGGGAGGCCTAGACAGGTGGATCACGAAGTCAGGAGCTCAAGGCCACCCTGGCCAACATGGTGAAACCCCATCTCTACTAAAAATAGAAAAATTAGCCGGGCATGGTCTTGGCGCATGTAATGCCAGCTACTTGGGAAGCTGAGGCAGAAGAATTGGTTGAACCTGGGGAGGTGAAGATTTCAGTGAGCTGAGATCAGGCCACTGCACTCCAGCATGGGCTACAGAGCAAGACTCTGTCTCAAAAAAATATATATATATTTACACACACACACGTATATATATATATATATACACACACATATATACATATATATATACACACACACATATATATATATAAAGTCCATCTGGAGCGGTTGAATATAGAAAAACCTTGGTAAATATAGTTGCTATGGTAAATATAGTTACTATAAGTATTATATAGGCATTCATTTGCAATATATAAAATGTTAAATAAGCCCCAATAACTCGTTAATGTCTCATGGAAATTTGGAAACTGAAAATGCAGGTATTAACACTAAGGAAACTGTAGTAAGAAAAGGAATAGGGTAAAATTATGGAAAGGCACATAGTACCTAGGAGAAATGCCATGGTAATGTAAACTACTCATCAATAGATAACATCTCCCTTTCTGTTACTCTGTCTACTATACACTCACCCTATTTTTCCTCCAGCCATTTTACTACTTTACTACATCTTTCTCTCTGATCAAACTCTTGTTACTATGTTAATTTAATTAGAAAACAGGGGACCTGAGACCACACTCAAAGTCTTGTGCACTACTTCACCAGCACCTGGTACAGGGATCACACTGATGGCAGGCGGGGGGTAATATGGATGAAGAGAAATGACTAATAGATACTAGGAAAATATATTTACTGATTAAAGTAAAGCTAGAGTCAGGGAATCTTCTCCAAGAGATCTGGAGGGCAGAAATCAGAAAAGAATCAGTCTCAAGAACTATGTAAGTGAGGACATAGTGAGTATGCAGAAGCTCAGGCAGTTCTTCATCCAATTGCAGAATAAAAGTTATTTGAAGTCAACATTAGAAATATACCTTGATTTAGCCGGACGCGGTGGCTCAGGCCTCTAATCCCAGCACTTTGGGAGGCCGAGGCGAGCGGATCACGAGGTCAGGAGATGAGACCATCCTGGCTAACATGGTGAAACCCCGTCTCTACTAAAAATACAAAAATTAGCTGGGCGTGGCGGCGGGCGCCTGTAGTCCCAGCTACTGGGGAGGCTGAGGCAGGAGAATGACGTGAACCCGGGAGGCGGAGCTTCCAGTGAGCCGAGATGGCGCCACTGCACTCCAGCCCGGGCGACAGAGCGAGACTCCGTTCCAAAAAAGAAAAAAAAGAAAAGAAAAAGAAATATACCTTGATTTATTTAAAGCACTGAAACAAATGTCAATTTAATTATCCTTCCCACAACCACTATTGTGAAAGACATTCAACATCAAAGACTTGGCATTTTTATTGTGAAACCAGTAACGTATATTGGAAGAGAAAGCATATGAAATGGGCAGAAAGGGCCTGCCATTTTGGCTTTTAACCCTAACTTTCCTCCTTACTAGTCATATGACTTCGGATAAATGATTTAGCCTGAGTCTTAATTTAAGCTTTGATAACATGAAGATTGCAATGACTAACTCATAGGATGGATATGGTGTTGAGATAACATATATAAAGTGTTTCATATACTTCCTAGTCCATAACAAGTACTCAATGAGGGACTTCTATTTAGATATTTGTTAATAAAATCCCATCAACTTAATTAATAAAAATGTTAATATGAATCTTACATCTTCTTTATCTACTTGTTTTCTTGTTTTTGTCAATTGTATTCAAAATATTTTTTCCAAATATCTATATAAGGAAAGTTAGGAAAATGAAAAGTTCTACAAACTGATAATGATTGAGGTTTAGGCGAGGGATCAGAAATTACCTAATTGGTACAAAGTACACTATTCAGGTGATGGTTATACTAAAAGCCCAAACTACATTACTACAATAAATTCACGTAACAAATCTAAATATGTACCCCCTAAATCTATAAAAATTAAAAATGAATTGTAGTTTAACCCAATATTTAAGATCAAGAAATTTTAAATATCCATTTACTAATTTGGAGAATATTGAACTGGACAATTTTGTTAACTATAATCATTAATATAAAAATTATTTCCCTGCTATGATGAATCTTTGCTCCTTATAGCATGGCAATTGGTAGCAATTTGTTGTAAATGTAAGTCGATGATGGTGGTAGAAGTGATTAAAGGATATGTGTTATACATGCATATGAGTAAATAGTCTAAAATTAAGTAGCTAGAGCTTGTTTTAGGAATGTGTGTGATATCGTCATCAATGAGAGCTTTATCAGTGACAGGAGAGATAAATGTAAATGAGAAGAAAACAAAAAAACATAAATACTAGAGGCTCTCAAACATCACTACTTCTATACATATCAAACAGAACTTTGCAATGTACAGAATATCCAATTTAAGTCAAAATAAGTTTTCTTTAAGCTATTGTAACACTGATGAATTATGAACACTTACAGCATCACGTGACAGCTAAGATTAGGATTATAACAATATTCAAATGAGAAAGAAATGCGATTCCAAAAGGAATGGCATAAGTAAGCTAGAAAATGAAGTTATGATGTTGTGGACATTAGCAAGCCAGGTGTCTCTAGTTATCACTCCTCTTCATATGCTCAGTCCAGAAGTGACTGTTCTTTATGAGAGATTGGGGAAATCACAAACTGGATCTGTATCCTTAGAACTTCAGCTTCTAAATGTATATCTGCAAAATACACATGTGTGCACGTGCACACACATATAAATAAATAAATCAAGTCTGGGACCCACCATACTCTCTAATATGTGAACTTTGAGATAAAATTATAAAAGAAAAGTACATTTTATAAATTCAAGTGAAAAACAGTTTTGTCTTTTTGTTTCTACTCATAAACTACTTCTTGGCAACAACATAAATTGACGCAGATCTCAAAGGTCTTCCCTAATGTCTATATTAATTTCGATACAATGGAAACATTTTACAGAAGATTAAGAAATGCATTTTCAAATAATTTCTTCAATTACTCTATATTGTTCCTCCCTGCTGGTCAAGAAACAAACTTAGTGAAGACTGAATTTTCTAGAATGGCTTCCCATGAAGCCATTCTTATAACCATGGCATTGGCAAAGTAGCTTCTAGAAGCCATTAAACTTATATCATAAATTTGGTCATTGCAAATCTATATGGGAATTGATGGGACATAGAGAATGAATTATGTATCACAGAACTGCTGAATGGCAAAGAAAGAATTCTCACTCGGATGCACATTTTTATAGAGGAGAAATATATATTTTATGGTACCTATGTATTTTCAATGTTAAGTAACTGAAATTGTCACAGAATATGAATTATTGTATAATATTACCATTCAATCAATGCAAGAGAAGCATTAGAATTCATAATTGTAAATTTATCCACAATTTTTGCTTGAGGAAAAAAGATATGGCAATTTTATAGGTATATATTATGGAAAATACACAAAGTATGATAATATTTGTATTGAATAGAACTATTTAAGTGTTTATCATTGAATTATCAGAAATAAAGCTTGGCTTATAATTATAATCAGCTCAGATCTCAGCTAGTGAGTTTTAGTTAGAAAAAAATGTATATTTAATTGCAGAGGTAAATCCATACATTTAGATCAATATTAAAATTTTAATTAATAGTCTCATAATGCAAATGAGGCTAATGATTCTGTTTTAAAGGTTTGGAAAGTACATATTTCAGAAGAAATCTGTATCTACTTATTACATCAAATATCCTGAATTACAGTGCATATTTTATATTAAATGCTTATAAAGAATTTGAGATCGCGATAAATGAATTAGCCTGGTGAGCAAGTTTATCACTTCTAGAATGCCTTGAGACTCGTAAAATTAATCCCAATAATTCCATATATTTTAATTGTTTATCATTTATGAACATGCCAGGAGACCATTTAGAGAGGATTTATTCTGACAAATAGGAATGTTTGCCCCCAATATATTGTATGAGCACAGTAAGGAATTCCCAAGCATTCACAAAGAGAACATTTTTATTAGTAAATTGATATATCTTCAGATTGAGAAAGGGGAAAGTCATTATGAGTGAAATAATTCAGATTCTCAAGGTGCTGATGGGAAAGAAAACACAGTTATTTGACCATTAGAGCCTGAAAAATGAGAAAAGTGTTATTTAAAAGAAAAGTATGACTTAGGGCACATCCACATAACATATAGGAGGTGAATTTTAATTAAATTGAGCCGGTCTGTATTGCTGGGGAGACTAAAGGGGACAACTGGAAAAGTTCTTGTTCTGGAAGCATAGGTAATTTAGTAATATAATCAAAACCTACATTCATCAGATGCTTAAATTGGAGTTATGGCTAAATAATCAATATGTATAAATTGAGTTTCAAGGACGATATGATTCTGTAACACACATTACTGTGTGTAAAAATTTAGTCATTTCTTATGTAATCTTTAACCATTTTTAAAAGTAAAAAGTTTACGTAAAAACATAATCTATGATCTCTTTATTATGCTATAGATCGTCTTCTCTCCAAGAACTCTTTTACAAATTCAAATAAAAGTAGATCATGAAAGTGCTTGTGTAATTCCTTGTCTATACAATGAGCTTTAGAGCATAGACCTTCATGTGTCCCATGGGCTTTCTTTGTAAATTTGATCTGGTGGCATGTATTTTTAGCCATTGTGTTATAAAGAGGGAGAAAATTATTTTCTTCTTTTCTTTTTCTTTTACTGGAAATAGGTAATGTAAAAAACAAGAAGCAAATAAAAGGGTAAGAGGTATCTTAAAGGAAATAAATTTTAAAAATATGGATCTGATGGAAATAAATTAGACTGAAAGGGAAAGAGTCTATATGCAATGCCCCTGAGATAGAAGGAAGCTTTGATGTGCAATTTCAGATTGATGTGCAATTTCAGAGATCACGTGGACAGAGTGGTCACAGGACCTCACAGTAAACATCATTTTAGCACCTTTGCACTGTAGTATCCTTCACCTAGAGTCTTCTCTCTTGCCTAGAAAACATTATCTTCCCCTCAAGCAAATGCCAGTTGCTGTAAACTTACCAGTAACTGAAACACATTTTTCTCAGAAATAGTTTCCAGAAAAATTCATGCTGTGAATGGTACACAAATTTTCTAAAAGTAAAATTTTCATCATAGGTGATTAAATAACAACCTAGTGGCTGTCCGTGAATATTTTACAAAGCATTTATTTAATCTCCTAACACTACGTCAAGGTCTTGGAATAATGTTGGTTGATGGCACCCAGCTTGTAAAGTTATCTTCAACAAATCTTTAAAATATTATTTTAATTTTGGATTTTAAAGAGGTTACAACTATTATTTGCTGAAAATAATCTACGAATTGGAGTAGGCTGTAGCTTTATAAAAGTTAGCATAAACAATGATTAAATTACTTTTCACAACTTGGTTCCTGTTATTAACAAAATGCACAGTATCATTCAAGAGTGCAGTGCCTCTCACCGAAGGTTGTGGTCTGTTCTTATTTCCAGAAATATTTTAAAAATATTTACACACATACATGTACACACATCCCCCAATATATACATCTATATGTGTGTCTATATATTAACATATATATATATTTACACACACACGATACACCAATATACACACACATTATTTAATTTTATGGATTAGGTCATTCATTTTTATTTACATAAAATGAAATATATATTGTTATAATATAAAATCAAGATATATTATTTTCAGAAAAAACAATTTTCATATTAGCTTTCCTGAAACTTGGAATTAAGATATAATATTGAGAATCTAACATTTCCCTTTCCATGTGATCCAAAAATTACTCTGGGTTATTAAACACTTGTGAAAAGGAAAAGCAGACCAGAGCTTGCAAATTACAGGGATTTTGGAGACAAGAGGAACTTGATTAAAATCATCGTTTACCGCCTAATGTCAGGGTAGATATTATCCTCAGTTTCTTCAACTATACAATTGTAATATACAATAGAAATTGTAATATGTAATCACTTGTGTAAGGGAGCCAGAATACCATACACTTTTGTTGTCTTTCCTCAATTACCACTCTCTTATCTTCAGAAAAATTGTAACATTTATACCCAGAAGAAGCTAAAAAGTCCCGAGAATAGTCAATAACTCTTCTTTATCTGTTTTAGCTCTGTGTCCCTAATCAACTTTGCCCATTTCTGCTTCTCAGGCTGATTGCATTGTTTCTATGCTTATGGAAGAATGCTCTGTCTATAACTTCAATTGCCCAGGCTTCATGCTCTCTAGAAAGATATCCAGCACTAACATTCTTTTTCTTTACAATTGTTTGCTCAAATGTCTTCAGATATCCATGAATTCATTCTATTCTGCACTACTCCCTTGAAGAAAATTATAATTTTATGTGTCTCTAGAAGAGAAAAAAATATGTTCAGTTTAAGACTATCTTCTCTAATGTTTTTTCTCTACGATTGTTTTCTCTCTCACTATTAATATTCCCTCTTCAAAAGAATTATGCGCTAGTAGAGATAGGATTGACCAAATCCATAATTTTCTGCATGATTCACAAAGGTAATGAAAAATAGTGACACAAAATTTCCAAATAAATGCTTGCTTTATGTCACTCTAAAGGGAGAAAGTATATATACATATATATGTGTGTATATATATATGTGTGTGTGTATATATACACACATATATGCATACATACATATAAATACATATACACGCATATATGCATACATACATATAAATACACACACAATACATATAGTTTGTAACAAATATCTTGTGAAAGCCTAAGTGACAAGATTGATGTAATAAATTTAAATACATAGATGTATGGCAAGGTTCAAGCATCTTTATTTTACATTTTCATTACAATTACTTGAAAAAAGTTATTGGCAAAATGTTGCTAAATGTATCTTTAAATAGAGTATGAGTACATTTTTACTGAAACATTTGTGCTTCCTTTAATTTTCATAAGCCTCAAGTGTGAGAGGGACAGGCTGGGAAGCTCTGGTGGCAGGTTCTTTGCCACTTGTCTGACTGTAATATGTGGCTAGCAATAAAGCTAATGCTTTCCTCACTCACTGATCACTATTTTCAGAATGACTGAAGCTTTGGATGTGGTACAACATTTAAAGGATGGTATTTTAGATTCATAAATGCTTATTCTGAGAATCTAACAGTTTTTGAAATTACCACTTCTCAGTGCTTGTATAACAGAAAGGAGACACATTTCTCTGTGGGCTACAGCAAACATTTAAATATATGTGTTAAAATAATATATCCTATGCATTCATGACACACACACGTGCATGAACACATACTGCAATTGTCAGACACTATTCCAGGGGCCTGTAATATATTTGTGATTAATATGGTTAAATCATATATAGTGACTTAACTAGTTTTTAATTTTTAATAGTTGTTATTTTCATACTGACACAGGATCCCTGGGGTGTTGCTTCACCCGCCAGAATCCTCAGTCGCCAGTGGCACCTTCTGCCTGTGTACTGCTCACACCCGCTGGGCTTGTTCTGCCCACTAAGCCTGGCAGGCTGCACTCAGCTCATACTACCAGCCCAGATCCCACACTAGCCAAGGGTGAGCCAGACACAGAGTGGTGAGGGGTGTGTGGGCAAATGATTATGGGGTCTGGCTACTGTGCATAGCCAGGCACTGAAGCTGCTGTGGCGGAGTGGGAAGGTCCAGGTGCCCAGCACAGTTGCTGGCTTCATGTAAGACTGCAGCTGGACTAGATGTACCACACATGGCTTCTGCTACAGGCACTCATGTCTGAACGAGGAGAACATGGTGGTGCCTGGAAGCTTGGAGACACCAGGAACCCCAGGGCCCCAAAGAGGGTGCCACAGCCCTGGCTTGGGGAGCCCTTAGGTCTGGACTCCCAGAGGGGGCACAGCTCTTCTCTCCTTCTCATTGCCCAGAGTGTGGCAAGCAGCAGTGGGTTCATGTTTCAACCCTGCTCGTGTTATAGCTCTTTCAGTCCTGCCATTTGGCAGGTCCCAAGTTCTTGTCCCATGTCCAGGAAGAATGAGGTATGTGGACAATTGCAGGGTGAATAAGGCAGAAAGGAGCTTCATTGGCCATCAGAGCAGTTCTCAGGAGACCCACAGTAGATAGCTCCTTTCTGCAGGCATCTCATCCCAAAGAGTGTCCAGCTGTCAGAGGAGAGGAGACTAGAAGTGAGTACCTCCATCCTGCTACTGGTAGTCCTGATCTGTGTGAGTCTGGCTGGGTTTGGGGTTTTTATGGGCTCAAAAGGGAGGAAGTGCATGCTGATTGGTCCATAGGCAGCTATGAACAGGTCCAGAAAAAGCACCGTAAGTTCTCATTCCAGGCTGCAGACTTCCCCTGGAACAGACAGTACAGACCCCAGGCTTCAAGTCATCCCTGGCTTAAAGGTGGGGCTTCACTGGTGACCCACCCCTATCTGCTCAGGAGCCTATCTCCTGTCACCATCAGTCATGTCATACATGACACCTGGGCTATTCTTGCCAAGAGGCATCTGCAAGCCCACAGTGAGCCACCTTCAGCCCCATCTCAGGCTCTCTCCCATGCTAGGTGCCCAAAGTCCAGAGGGGACCAATATGGCAGGGTCCTGGCATGTCAGCACTGCCCAAGCATGCTCACACCTGGTTGTGTTGCAACAGCACCTGGGCTCGGCTCCAACTTTGCTCTGAAATTGGAGCAGAAGCTGCATGCAGGGAGAGGCCAGGCAGTGGGAGCAGGCACTTCTGAGCCTGCAGGGGTAGGGGACTTCCCAGACCCCTGAAAATGCAGAGATACCCAGGTCTGCAGCAGTGTCTAGGTGGCTGCAGTGGCACCAGGAGTGCAGGGCTTCTGCCCCATTGACTCAGAAAAGGGCGAGGCTAGAGCCTGTTCCAAGCTCCTGCAGGCTCCATAGAGTGCACAGCCCTGGCCGTGCTTCCCCCATGGCAGCTGTCATCTCTGCAGAGGCTGCTCCAGACTGGCTGCTGCTGCTGTCAATACTCAATTCAAAAATACTTATTATATATTTGAGGACACTAATGCACAAGGACAATAAGGAACTCGAGCCAGTTCAAATGTAAATGACATCTAAGATTCAGACACAGTTACATTTGACTCTGGAACCTAACAATTAACTGCTATATTATATCACAGACTATATATTTTGATGAATCAAACTAATCATTCGTTATTTAACCTTTCCTAAGTTTCCTTATGCATGCATTGAGTAAAAAAATGTATATTGCAGAATTGTTTTGAAAAATTGAAATTATATACAGGTAAGCTGGCACAATAGACTGTCCAATAAATATAAACCATTAATTTTTCTCTTTGAATTCTAAGCTGCCATCACAGAGGGCAAATAGATTTCATCCTGAATGTTAACCCCTGTCATTAGTAGTTGCTGGAATAACCAATCGAGCTTTCTTTATTGGAAAGAGTGTCTTCATAAAGAACTGATGCTTTCTATGATTAGAAATAAATAAAGTTATTTTCCATTCCTTTGATAAATACTAAGTTCCCAAAATGTAAAATTAATTTCTTATTGTGTCTTGAATTAACCACTCCCAGCTTTGTGACCTTAAGAAAATTAATGATTCCTCTGTGTCTCCTTTTCATTTCCCTTGTTGAAGGAGAATTAAAAAATTACCTATTTCTTCTGATGATTATGAAGTCTAAATGAGATTATGGACATAAAATCCCAGGTTGAACACATATATTTTATTTCACTATCTCCCAAACTTCAGTAAAATACAGCAAATTAGAACAAGTAGAAGGCAAAAAGAGAATATCAGAAAAGACCATAGCAAATTTTAGAAATTGAAAGGCCAAAGGGTAAATAGTCATTCATTCAAAATCTATGGCCAAGGTAGTTGAAAGCAAAAGGGAAAAAAAAAACACATGTACCCAATGAATTCTCTCCTACAAAAGCTTAGATATGAGGAGACTTCAAAAGTTCATGGATAAAATGGAATTAAAAGATAAAACTTTAAAAGAGAGATAAACTTTATTTCTCAACAGAGGAGTCATCAAGTTCAAGACAACTCTGTGAGCAATGACACCAGCCATTTAGTGCATCCCTATGGACCTAAGGGTCCCAGGAATTTAATAATGTCAATGTAGTGTTTTTTACATTATTAATTGAAGAAATAAATGAAACCCTTTACAGATTTTTTAGGACTAGAAAACAAACAGAAATCAGAAGGAGATAATTGCATTGTAAGGTGGATATCTAATGATCACCCATCAAAACTCTCACAAAATTGCCCTTGCTTGATGAGCCAAATGAGAAGGAGCATTGTCCATTGTCATGGTGGAGGACTCTCTAATGAAGTTTTCCTAGGCATTTTTCTGCTAATGCTATAGCTAAATATCTCTAAACACTATCATAATAAGCAATTGTTATTTTCCTTTGGCATTCCAGAAACTCAACAAGCAAAATGTATTGAGCATTTCAAAACACTATTGCCATTACCTTTGCTCTTGATCAGTCCCCTTTTGTTTTTGACTGGGCCACTTCTGTCTCTTGGTAGCCACTGCTTTGATTGTGCCTTGTCTTCAGGATCATACTGGTAAAGCCATGTTTCCTCTCCTGTTACAATTCTTTGAAGAAATGCTTCAAGTTCTTGATCCTACTGGTTTAAAATTTATATTCAAAGCTCTGCTCTTGTCTGCAGCTGATCTGGGTACAATGATTTTGGCACCCATTGAGTGGAAAGTTTGCTCAATTTTTTTCAGTCCCAATTGTGTAAGCTGAACCAGATGAGATGTCTATGGTATCAGCGATTGTCTTTTCTGTTAATTGTAGGCCCTCTTCAATTATGGCATGGATAAGACAATGTTTTTCTCACAAATTGATGTGAATGGTCTGCCACTGAGGAATTCATTTTCAGCTTTTTCTCATCCCACCTTAAAATGAGGTAATCATTTGTAAACTGTTGATTTATTTGGGGAATTGTGCCCATAAACTCATCATAAAGAAATAATTTTACCATCCTCACACCCAAGCTTCACCATGAATTTCATGTTTGTCCATGCTTCAATTTTAGCAGAATTCATGTTTCTCTGATAGGGGCTCTTTTTCAAACTGATGTATTATCCTTCTTAGTGGCTCAAACTAGATTCTGTTCAGATATGTTATAATAGGTAAGTACACATTATTTTGGCACAAAATGTAAAAATGCATGCACAGTTTTTTAAAAATAATACACACTTTCCATGACCCTTTTGAAGATTCCTCGTGTTTTCAGATAGTTCTGCTAGTGGGTGCGAATTGGAAGTAAAAAAATAAAGCTAGGGAAAATATATAAAATATTTTATTTATTAGCAAGTTTCAGATCTCTTCCTTCATTCGGTGCAACTTTAGAAGAGGAGATCACCATGGGAATTAAAACAGGGGATTGCTGAACTGTGGAGCACTGAGTTTAGTGGATGGCAGGAAAAATGTATGAAACATAGGTAGACTGTTTGAACTGGCATATAGTAAATGTTAAGACCTTCAACATTCTTTCCCTACTTGGCTCCCACATCGTGGCAGACAGAAATTTAGTCATCTGAAAGGAGACGACTCTAATGCATCTGATAATGGAATTTCCCCAGTGAAACAATGGAGCCAGGCCTTCCTCATTGAAGTGTATGAGAAATAATCTTACTCATAGTTTCCAGTTAGATGATTAATGATGAACTCTGACAAATAAGCAGAAAGCAAAGAATCATCAGACATTTGAGGAAAGTGTCTGTCAGGAAAAATATAGAGATACTGTCATGTGGAGGAAAGACACATTTTTGTGGGGAGAAGAAAAAATTCAGAACTATCATTAATATTATTTAAAAGAAAAATGCTACAGATGGAACAAAACTGAGTATTATAAAAGTGAATTATTCGAAGAACAAAATTGCTTTAGAATATTGAAGTATTTTTAAAACTGTGATGAAGCATATGAAAAGATAGATTTTCCACTTCCTCATATGTAACCAGCCAAATGCAAATTTTTTAAAAATGAGATACCACCACACACCTATTACAATAGCCAAAATACAGAACACCGGCAATCCCAAATAATGGAAAGGATTTGGAGCAATAGGAACTCTCATTTATTGCCAGTTTTTTATTATTTATTAAATAAAAAATTATACAGCAATTTTGGAAGATCATTTTGTGGTTTATTAGAACACAGAACATATCCCTATCATGTTATCCAGTAATTGTGTTCCTTGGTATTTACCCAAAGGAGTTAAAAGCATATCCACCTAAGATCCTGCACACTGCTATTCATAGTGGCTTTGTTCATAATTACCAAACTTGGAAGCCACCAAGATGTCTTTCAGTAGATGAGCGAATAAACAAACTGTGGTACATGCAGACTATGAAATATTATTCAGTGCTAAAAAGAAATGAGCAGCCAAGTCATGAAAAGACATGAAGAAACATCAAATGCATATTACTAAGTATAAAAAGTCAATCTGAAAAAGCTAAATATTGTATGAGTCCAGTGATGTGACACTCTGAACAATGCAAAACTATAGAGACAGTAAAAATATTAGGATTAGTGGTTTCCGGGGGGAGGATGTGAGTGGGATAAATACAATATACAGAATTTTTAGGGCAGTGGAAATTCTCTGTATGATAATATAATGTTCAATACATGTCATTTTGCATTGTCCAAACCCATAGAATATGCAGGAAGAGTGAACACTAATGTAAACTATAGAGTTTTGGTGGTAAGGATGTGCCAATTATAGGTTCATCAATTGTAACTAATACAACATTGGCAGGAGATGTTGATAATGGCGGGAGGTGCTACTCTAGTGTAGAGGGAAGGAGTATATGGTAAATCTCTCTAGCATCCTCCAATTTTGCTTTGAACCTTAAACTGCTCTAAAAAAGTTTTAAGAAAAAATCATAGGAAAAGAAAATAAGACAACAATGAAAACTATAAAGTTTAATAGTTGAGGAAATGTCCTATAAAATAGCGCAAACAAAACACAGAAGTTAAAGGAAATAAAATTAGAAGTCTAGGATGGAAGATATACCTGAATAATATTCCTTGCAAAAAGCAAAACCAGAAGCTGAGTGCTATAAACTATAAAATAATTCAAGAAAATTTCCCAAAATTAAAAATTAGAATATCCAGATTTAAAGGAGTAACTCAATACAAAATGTAGAATTCCTTGAATATCTTAATGACCTGAGCATATGGAGAAATTTAAACAATTCATGCCAAGTTTTCAATCAGAGTAGTAATGATTTTACAGAAAAGTGAGAAAAAATAAGTAGGTTTATTCCCAGTGAAAATAGTCTATATAAATCACCTATAAATAGCATTTACAAAGTCCTAAAAATATAACTATCTGACATTAATCTTTTAAATGACAATATAATAAAGTCAGGAATTTGATAGGATGGAAAAGATGATTATTTTGAAAGGATGATACAATACAGTGGTACTGACTGGGAGCGTTGGCTCACACCTGTAATCCCAGCATTTAGGGAGGCCAGCGCGGGTGGATCACGGGAGGTCAGGAGATCGAGACCAGCCTGGACAACATGGTGAAACCCCATCTTTACTAAAAATACAAAATTAGCCGGGCGTGGTGGCATATGCCTGTAATCCCAGCTACTTGGGAGGCTGAGGTAGGAGAATCACTTGAACCTGGGAGGCGGAGGTTGTGGTGAGCCAAGATTGTGCCATTGCACTCCAGCCTTGGCAAAAAGAGCAAAGCTCCATCTCAAATAATAGTAATAATACAGTGGTACATTTTCATATCCTAGTGTTAATTTCATAGCTAAAGCTAAATACTGAAAATCAAGAAGTAGTGATGTAAGTACAAGCATATAACTGTTTAAAAAAAGATAAGTACTTAGGAGAAGCTAAGGAGTTCAAAGTTGCTGCCCTGGGAATGAGGAAACATGGGAAAAATCAGAAGACCCACTAGAATTATGTGAAACTTTAAATTTTCTCCACATATACTTTTAATCAAGATAAAATCGAACATGCAACAGCATGAATAAATGAGTATATTGTACTAATTTGAAAAAGCCAGTCACAGAAGGACAATACTGCATAATTCTCCTAATATCAGGTATCTGAAATAATCAAAGTCTTAATTTGGTTGGTGCAAAAGTCATTGGGGTTTTTGCCGTTAAACGTAATGGCAGAAACTGCAATTAATTAGCAACAACTTAATGAAAACAAAACAAAACAACAACAACAAAAGAAGGGTGGTTGTCCAGGGCTGCTGGGGAAAAGGAGAAGTTGCAAATCAATAGGTATAAAATTTTATTTTGCATAATGAAAAATTTCAGAGATCTGCTGTACAACATTGCACTTATAGAGAACTATACCGTATCGCACACTTAAATTTCTATTAAAAGGGTAGATCTCATGTTAAGCATTCCTGCCACAATAAAATAACATAAATGTTTTAAAAGATAAAATTTATTAAGTGAAATAACAGATTTGAATGTCTCACACAAAAATTATCAGATGATTATATTATTAGCATTAATATCACCATTATCAGCCTCTATCAAAAGCATGAGTCAATATTCTTAAGTCAATATAGTATAAGAATAAAACTAGGGCTGTGTGCAGTGGATCACATCTGTAATCCCAACATTTTGGGCGGCCAAGATGAGAGGATCACTTGAGGCCAGGAACTCAAGACTAGCCTGGGCAATATAGCTAAAATTTTTGTTTAAAATTTGCTCTCTCCAAAAAATTTAAATAATTAGCTGTGTGTTGTGGCATGTGCCAGTAGTCCCAACTACTCTATAGGCTAAGGCGGGAGGATTGCCTGAGCCCAGAAGTTTCAAGCCGCAGTGACTATTACCACATCACTGAACTCTAGCCTGGGTTACAGAGTGAGACCGTGTTTCTAAAATAAAGAAAAGGATAAAACCATATGGGAAAAATACTGGATGCAACTACGGAGCATATAACTAAAGGTAGGGGTTTAGAATAAAGAAATGAAGGTTGAAAATGTAAAGGAGCTATTGCATGTAGAGGCAGAATTACTTATATAGAAGCTAGGGAGAATATGATCTACTCATGAAATTTTAAAAAATACAGTATGGCTACATTGCTAGACTCTACCTTCCTCTCTTCTGTTACTTCTTTCATTTCCTCATTTTATATTTTATAGTCTAGCCATAAAATGAGGAAATGAAAGAAGTAACAGAGGAGAGAAAGACAGAGTCAAATCTTGCAGAACTCTAAGCCACCTTTAAAAGTGTGGACATTGCCATCAGAAGTTGGGAAACCATTGTACCAAGGTATAAAAGAACAGTGACTTTCTTACACAGCCATTGTGAACATCTGGATGTGGTGTGACTAATAGATTAGAAGAAAGCAGTTGAGACAAATTAAAAGATTTTCTCAAAATTCCTAGTGAGAAATGACTAGTCTTACCTAGTGTAGTGATAGACAGTGGAGATAGTAATCACTTAATGGAAGAGGACTCAATAGTACATAGTATTTTATTTGACATGATTGGGCTTCAGAGGTGGAGGAAAGAGGGAGGGGGTTGGTTTCTGGGTTGCTGTCATAGACACTCAGGTGGGTTGTGATGTTATTCACAGAAGGGGAAACACCAAAGAAAAGGACCACATTGGGGCTGTGGGAGAGAGGAGGTGAAAATGAGGAATGTGATTTAATTGTATTAAGTTTGCAATGCTTCCAGGTAATGCAAGCAGAAATGGAAGCTGTTGAAGTTAACCACTCCATAATAAGTTGTTAAAGTTATAACAAGTATTTGAGAGTTATCAACATATAGCTTATGATCAAGCCTGTAGTTGATTTCCAAGGAGGATTTTATGGAGGGAGAAAAGAAGAGAACCTTGGACTGAATGCTGTGAAATAAAGTGTCATAGATATTGTGAAAAGGAGTCTAAAAGAGGTCAGTGGAAAACAAGGCACGAACAATTTCACAGAGGCCAAAGGAAGTGAGTGATCCAAAAAGCAAGATATTTTTACTTGGTATTTTGAAAGCAACCTTTTTCACTTTCTACTGTTCATCCAGTTGATTATACATTTTCTGATTTTCTGTTCTACTCTTCCTGTGTGTTATGACTGAAAGGAAAATAATTTATGTTTTAGTCACCTCTCTGCCCTCAGTGCCTAAAACAATGCAGAGTGACAGGAAGATGGAATTAATAAATTAACTGAAGGTTGCTGGGAGCAATGACTCACACCTATAATCCCAGCACTTTGGGAGGCTGAGGCAGGTGGATCACGAGGTCAGGAGTTCAAGACCAGCCTGGCTGAGATAGTGAAACCCCGTCTCTACTAAAAAGACAAAAATTAGCCTGGTGCAGTGGCAGATACCTGTAATCCCAGCTACTCGGGAGGCTGAGACAGGAGAATTGCTTGAACCCAGGAGGCGGAGGTTGCAGTAAGTCGAGATCTCACCACTGCACTCCAGCCTGGGTGACAGAGCGAGACTCTGTCTCAAAATAAATAAATAAAATAAAATAAAATAAATTAACTGAAGTTTAATCCTATTTTTAACATATTGTGTCTCCATAAATTTGTTAGAAAACCTATAATATGCACAATTGGTTTAATTGTTCAATACTATTAATATTATTCATTAAATATATTTAATATAATTAACTAAAGCTAATGTGGACTCAAGTACTAAGTGCCTTTTGGTTAAAGCTCTCTTCAAAATCTCATTCTTAAAAATGTCCTATAGTTCTACCATCAATTCACCCGTAATCAGCACTTTTACCTGTTTTCAAAGTACGTTTCTAATGATAAAATGGAAAAAGATACATAAAGTATTATAAAATATTTAACTTTCAGTTTCAATAAAGGAATCATTACATAAAACTCAAAAGCCCCCAGCTTCCCTATCCTTTGCAACCATTCATCTATTTTCTATCCCTATAATTTTGTCATGTTAAGAATGTTATTTAAGTGGAATAATATTATCTGTGATTTTTTGAGATTGACTTTTTTACTCAACATAATAGCCTTGAGATCAATCCAAATTTTTGTGTGTCAGTATCTCATTACTTTTTATTGCTGAGTAGTATTCCATGGTATAAATGCACCACAGTTTGTTTAACCATTCACCTATTAAGAGAAATTTTGGTTGTTTCCAGTTTTAGTCTATAATATGTAAAGCTTCTATGAGCAATAAAACTATCATGTAAAGGTCTTTGTGTGGACAAGAGTCATATTTCTCTGGCCTACAGGCCTAAGAGTGTGATTACTGGGCCATATTGCAAGTGCATGCTTAATTTAAAACTAATTTCCTGGGTCCATTCATTTTGATAAATTTTCTTTGAGCACTTGAAACACATGCTACTTTATTCTGTCCCCAAAGGTCTCAAATAAAAATTTCACTGTTACTTAAATTGTTTTTTTCCCCTACATGAAAGGTATAATTTCTCTCACTAATTTCAGGATTTGTCTTTGTCATTAGTTTCCAGAAGTTTGACTCTGATGTCTTTTGATTTGGGCTTATAGTCCTGCATTGTCTACCAATGGGGGCATATTCTGAGAAATGTGTCATTAGGTGATTTCATGATTGTATCAACATCATGGAGTGTACTAACACAAACCTAGACAGTATAGCCTACCATACATCTGGGGTATGTAATATAGTCCATTGCTCCTCAGCTACAAACTTGTACAACATGTTATTGTACTAAATGCTGTAGGCAACTGTAACACAATGGTAAGTATTTGTGTATGTAAACATAGAAAAGGCACAGCAAAAATTGATTTTTTAACCTTATGAGGTCATGATTGTATACGTGGTTCGTTGTTGACAAAAACATCTTTATGCATGACTGTATTTGAGTTTATTCGGCTTGGAATTCATTCAGCTTCTTGAATCTGTGGTTTTATGCTTCTCTGTCAAATTTCCAAAAAAAGTTATAAGTAATTACCTTTTACTCCATGAACTATGTTGACTCACAGATATAGTTTTTTTTTTAGTAACACAGTGATTGAGTTTCTTCTCATTTTTCTAATTTTTCTCTGTTGTGTATATAATCTTATTATATCTTCACATTTGTTAATTTTTGCCTTCGTTCTTTACAGTTGTGTTGAGCCCACACAATGAAGATTTTCTTCTTTTTCTTCTTTCAGTAATTATATTTTTCACTTCTAAAATTTCTATTTGGTTCCTTTTAACATATTTTTTTCTCTGCTGATACTCTTTGCTTCTTTGATGTGATTTATTTTCTTTCCATTTGTTGCAAGCACATTTATAATTGCTCATTGAAGCATTTTTATAATGGCTGCTTTAAAATCATTGTCAGATAATTCTAATATATGTGTCATCTTAGTGTTGGGAGATATTGTCTTCCCCATTCAAGGTGAGGTCTTTTTTCCTAATATGATGAGTGATTTTACAGTGTAACCTGAAATTTTGTGTGAATTATTTTATGATGCTGTAGATATTATTGCAATCTTGTGTTTTAAAAGATCTTTCCTAACACTACTCTATCTTTAGAAGGGGGTTGTTCTTTCCTTATTCGCAGGTGAGAGTTCAAGTCCAGGTTTTCCATTTGGCCTCCATTGACCCAAGTTCTGCATTTGGCCTCTACTTGATCTCCATTGACCTAGAGGAGCTTCTTATTAATGCTGGGTGGGATTCGGAATTTAGGTTTGCCCTCTTAGGTTTCCACTGATATTATTCTTGCTGTGAGTGAGAAGTGCTCCTTTTTCTTGCTTCCATGTGGCCTCCAATGACACCACAGAGGGGTGATGAATAGTGTTGAAGATGCTGAATCTCCACTAGCTACTCTGACACCATCCCACTAAGGAGTAGAAGGTGCATTTTGTTATCATTGGTGAAGATGGCAATGCCATGTACCCACCTGGTCTCCAATGATGTAAAGTGAAGGAGGTCTTTGTACAGAGTAACAAAGTAGCATGAAAATCCTACTCCAAACTTGGCATTCATTGGCATTACAGAAATGGCCTCTTAGAAACCTTAAGAGCAGAAGGCTCCGGGATCTTCACTCATCATTTGACAGGAAGAGTGGAAGTATGAAGAGCCACAGCTTTATCTGTGGAATTTGGATGGAAATAAATAATTATTATTGGAAAGCTTTCTGACTTGCTAGGCAGGCCCATTCCTGGTCCTTGGGCTAGTGAGAGTAAAATTTTCATAGAGCTTTGTTTTTGTGTGCTCATTGGTATTTTCAGATTGCCAGCTTCTCCAATTTTTACTTAGGCTGGGATATACAGGGCAAAAAGAAAACTCAGAAACCTTACCACTGAGTTGTTCTTTAGGTCCCAAGGTCTCCAAATATTTGCCTTCTTTTCTATAGCTTTCAAAGTCTTATTAAATTTGTTTTACATATAATGCACATGGTTTTAGGTGTATTTAGTAAAAGAAACAGAGAAATATACATCAGTTCTATATTTCCAGAAGTAGAAATCTCAAAAAGCTTTTGAATATAGCATTTTATTTTATTTTTTTTTAATTTCTACTCTAAGTTCTAGGGTACATGTGCACAATGTGCAGTTTGGCACATATGTATACATCTGCCACATTGGTGTGCTGCACCCATTAACTCATCATTTAGAGTAGGTATATCTCCTAATGCCATGCCTCCCCCCTCCCCCCACCCCATGACAGGCCCCAGTGTGTGACGTTCCCCATCGTGTGTCCAAGTGTTCTCATTGTTCAGTTCCCACCTATGAGTGAGAACATACAGTGTTTGGTTTTCTGTCCTTGCGATAGTTTGCTGAGAATGATGATCTCCAGCTTCATCCATCTCCCTACAAAGGACATAAACTCATCCTTTTTTATGGCTGCATAGTATTCCATGGTGTATATGTGTGAAAATGCCACATTTTCTTAATCCAGTTTATCATTGATGGACATTTGGGTTGGTTCCAAGTCTTTGCTATCGTGAATATTGCCACAATAAACATACGTGTGCATGTGTCTTTATAGCTGCATGATTTATAATCCTATGGATATATACCCAGTAATGGGATGGCTGGGTCAAATAGTATTTCTACTTCTAGATCCCTGAGAAATCTCCACACTGACTTCCACAATGGTTGAACTAGTTTACAGTCCCACCAACAGTGTAAAAGTGGTCCTATTTATCCACATCCTCTCCAGCACCTGTTATTTCCTGACTTTTTAATGATTGCCATTCTAACTGGTGTGAGATGGTATCTCATTGTGGTTTTGACTTGCATTTCTCTGATGGCCAGTGATGATGAGCATTTTTTCATGTATCTGTTGGCTGCATAAATGTCTTCTTTTGAGAAGTATCTGTTCATATCCTTTGCCCACTTTTTGATGGGGTTGTTTGATTTTTTTTCTGTAAATTTGTTTAAGTTCTTTGTAGATTCTGGATATTAGTCTTTTGTCAGATGGGTAGATTGCAAAAATGTTCTCCCATTCTGTAGGTTGCCCATTCACTCTGATGGTAGTTTCTTTTGCTGTGCAGAAGTTCTTTAGTTTAATTAGATCCCATTTGTCAATTTTGGCTTTTGTGGCCATAGCTTTTGGTGTTTCATACATGAAGTCCTTGCCCATGCCTATGTCCTGAATGGTATTGCCTAGGTTTTCTTCTAGGGTTTTTATGGTTTTAGGTCTAACATTTAAGCCTTTAATCCATCTTGAATTAATTTTTGTATAAGGTGTAAGGAAGTGATCCAGTTTCAGTTTCTACGTATAGCTAGCCAGTTTTCCCAGCACCATTTATTAAATAGGGAATCCTTTCCCCCTTGCTTGTTTTTGTCAGATTTGTTAAAGATCAGATGGTTGTAGATGTGTGGTATTATTTCTGAGGGCTCTGTTCTGTTCCATTGGTCTATATCTCTGTTTTGGTACCAGTACCATGCTGTTTTGGTTACTGTAGCCTTGTAGTATAGTTTGAAGTCAGGGAGCATGATGCCTCCAGCTTTGTTCTTTTGGCTTAGGATTGTCTTGGTGATGCAGGCTCTTTTTTGGATCCATATGAACTTTAAAGTAGTTTTTTCCAATTCTGTGAAGAAAGTCATTGGTAGCTTGATGGGGATGGCATTGAATCTATAAATTACCTTGGGCAGTATGACCATTTTCACGATATTGATTCTTCCTCTCCATAAGCATGGAATGTTCTTCCATTTTTTTGTGTCCTCTTTTATTTCTTTGAGCAGTGGTTTGTAGTTCTCCTTGAAGCAGTCCTTCATATCCCTTGTAAGTTGGATTCCTTGTTATTTTATTCTCTTTGAAGCAATTGTGAATGGGAGTTCCTCATGATTTGGCTCTCTGTTTGTCTGCTCTTGGTGTAGAGGAATGCTTGTGATTTTTGCACATTGATTTTGTATCCTGAGACTGCTGAAGTTACTTATCAGCTTAAGGAGATTTTGGGCTGAGATGTTGGGGTTTTCTAAATATACAATCTTGTCATCTGCAAACAGGGACAATTTGACTTCCTCTTTTCTTAATTGAATACGCTTTATTTGTTTCTCCTGCCTGATTGCCCTGGCCAGAACTTCCAACACTATGTTGGATAGGAGTGGTGAGAGAGAGCATCCCTGTCTTGTGTCAGTTTTCAAAGGGAATGCTTCCAGTTTTTGCCCATTCAGTATGATATTGGCTGTGGGTTTGTCATAAATAGCTCTTACTATTTTGAGATACGTCCCGTCAATACCGAATTTATTGAAAATTTTTAGCAAGAAGGGCTGTTGAATTTTGTCAAAGGCCTTTTCTGCATCTACTGAGATAATCATGTGGTTTTTGTCTTTGGTTCTCTTTATGTGCTGGATTACGTTTATTGATTTGTGTATGTTGAACCAGCCTTGCATCCCAGGGATGAAGCCCACTTGATCATGGTGGATAAGCTTTTTGATGTGCTGCTGGATTCGGTTTGCCAGTATTTTATTGAAGATTTTTGCATTGATGTTCATCAGGGATATTGGTCTAAAATTCTCTTTTTTTGTTGTGTCTCTGCCAGGCTTTGGTATCAGGATGATGCTGGCCTCATAAATTGAGTTAGGGAGGATTCCCTCTTTTTCTATTGATTGGAATAGTTTCAGAAGGAATGGTACCAGCTCCTCTTTGTGCCTCGGGTAGAATTCAGCTGTGAATCCATCTGGTCCTGGACTTTTTTTTGTGGGTAGGCTATTAATTATTGCCTCGATTTCAGAGCCTGTTATTGGTCTAGTCAGGGATTCAACTTCTTCCTGGTTTAGTCTTGGGAGGATGTATGTGTTGAGCAATTTATCCATTTCTTCTAGATTTTCTAGTTTATTTGAATAGAAGTGTTTATAGTATTCTCTGATGGTAGTTTGTATTTCTGTGGCATTGGTGGTGCTATACCCTTTATCATTTTTTATTGCATCTATTCGATTCTTCTCTCCTTCTTCTTTGTTACTCTTGCTGGCAGTCTATCAATTTTGTTGATCTTTTCAAAAAACCAGCTCCTGGATCCATTGACTTTTTGAAGGGTTTTTTGTGTCTCTATTTCCTTCAGTTCTGCTCTGATCTTAGTTAGTTCTTGCCTTCTGCTAGCTTTTGAATGTGTTTGCTCTTGCTTCTCTAGTTCCTTTAATTGTGATGTTAGGGTGTCAATTTTAGATCTTTCCTGCTTTCTCTTGTGGGCATTTAGTGCTAAAATTTCTGTCTACATACTGCTTTAAATGTGTCCCAGAGATTCTGGTACATTGTGTCTTTGTTCTCATTGGTTTCAAAGAACATCTTTATTTCTGCCTTCATTTCGTTATGTACCCAGTAGTCATTCAGGAGCAGGTCATTCAGTTTCCATGTAGTTGAGTGGTTTTGAGTTTCTTAATCCTGAGTTCTAGTTTGATTGCACTGTGGTCTGAGAGACAGTTTGTTATAATTTCTGTTCTTTTACATTTGCTGAGGAGTGCTTTACTTCTAATTATGTGGTCAATTTTGGAATAAATGTGATGTGGGGCTGAGAAGAATGTATATTCTGTTGATTTGGGGTGGAGAGTTCTGTAGACGTCTATTAGGTCCGCATGGTGCAGAGCTGAGTTCAATGCCTGGGTATCCTTGTTAACTTTCTGTCTCATTGATCTGTCTAATGTTGACAGTGGGGTATTAAAGTCTCCCATTATTATTGTGTGGGAGTCTAAGTCTCTTTGTAGGTCTCTAAGGATTTGCTTTATGACTCTGGGTGCTCCTGTATTGGGCTTATATATATTTAGGATAGTTAGTTCTTCTTATTGAATTGATCCCTTTACCATTATGTAATGGCCTTCTTTGTCTCTTCTGATCTTTGTTGGTTTAAAGGCTGTTTTATCAGAGACTAGAATTGCAACCCCTGCTTTTTTTGTTTTCCATTTGCTTGGTAGATCTCCTTCCATCCCTTTATTTTGAGTCTATGTGTGTCTCTGCATGTGAGATGGATCTCCTGAATACAGCACACTGATGGTCTTGACTCTTTATCCAATTTGCCAGTCTGTATCTTTTCATTGGAGCATTTAGCCCATTTACATTTAAGGTTAATATTGTTATGTGTGAATTTGATCTTGTCATTATGATGTTAGCTGGTTATTTTGCTCGTTAGTTGATGCAGTTTCTTCCTAGCATTGATGGTCTTTACAATTTGGTATGTTTTTGCAGTGGCTGGTACTGGTTGTTCCTTTCCATGTTTAGTACTTCCTTCAGGAGCTCTTGTAAGGCAGGCATGGTGGTGGCAAAATCTCTCAGCATTTGCTTGTCTATAAAGGATTTTATTTCTCCTTCACTTATGAAGCTTAGTTTGGCTGTATATGAAATTCTGGATTGAAAATTCTTTTCTTTAAGAATATTGAATAATGGCCCCCACTCTCTTCTGGCTTGTAGAGTTTCTGCCAAGAGATCCGCTGTTAGTCTGATGGGCTTCCCTTTGCAGGAAACCCGACTTTTCTCTCTGGCTGCCCTTAACATTTTTTCCTTCATTTCAACTTTGGTGAATCTGACAATTATGTGTCTTGGAGTTGCTCTTCTCAAGGAGTATCTTTGTGGCATTCTCTGTATTTCCTGAATTTGAATTTTGGCCTGCCTAAGTTGGGGAAGTTCTCCTGGATAATATCCTTCAGAGTGTTTTCCATCTTGGTTCCATTCTCCCCGTCACTTTCAGGTACACCAATGAGACGTAGATTTGGTCTTTTCACATAGTCCCATATTTCTTGGAGGCTTTGTTTGTTTCTTTTTACTCTTTTTTCTCTAAACTTCTCTTTTTGCTTCATTTCATTCATTTGATCTTCAATCACTGATACCCTTTCTTCCACTTGATCCAATCGGCTACTGAAGCTTGTGCATGAATCACATAGTCCTCGTGCCATGGTTTTCAGCTCCATCAGGTCATTTAATGTCTTCTCTATGTTGTTCATTCTAGTTAGCCATTCGTCTAATCTTTTTTCAAGGTTTGTAGCTTCTTTGCGATGGGTTCGAACATCCTTCTTTAGCTCGGAGAAATTTGTTTTTACCAATTGTCTGAAGCCTTCTTCTCTCAACTCGTCAAAGTCATTCTCCATCCAGCTTTGTTCTGTTGCTGGTGAGGAGCTGCGTTCCTTTGGAGGAGAAGAGGTGCTCTGATTTTTAGAATTTTCAGCTTTTCTGCTCTGGTTTCTCCCCATTTTGTGGTTTTTATCTACCTTTGGTCTTTGATGATGGTGACGTATAGATGGAGTTTTGGTATGGATGTCCTTTCTGTTTGTTAGTTTTCTTTCTAAGTTAGGACCTTCAGCTGCTGGTCTGTTGGAGTTTGCTGGAGGTCCACTCCAGATGCTGTTTGCCTGGGTATCCCCAGCAGAAGCTGCAGAACAGCAAATATTGCAGAACAGCAAATGTTCCTGCCTGATTGTTCCTCTGGAAGCTTTGTCTCAGAGGGGTACCTGGCTGTGTGAGGTTTCAGTCGGCCCCTGCTGGGAGGTGCCTCCCAGTTAGGCTACTCGGGGGTCAGGGACCCACCTGAGGAGGCAGTCTGTCTGTTTTCAGATCTCAAACTCCATGTTGGGAGTACCACTACTCTCTTCAAAGCTGTTGACAGGGACGTTTAAGTCTGCAGAAGTTTCTGCTGCCTTTTGTTTAGCTATGCCCTGCCCCCAGAGGTGGAGTCTACAGAGGCAGGCAGGCCTCCTTGAGCTGTGGTGGGCTCCACCCAGTTCGAGCTTCCGGGCTGCCTTGTTTACCTACTTAAGCCTCAGCAATGATGGGCACCCCTCCCTCAGCCTCGCTGCCGCCTTGCAGATGGATCTCAGATGGCTGTGCTAGCAATGAGTGAGGCTCTGTGGGCGTGGGACCCTCTGAGCCAGGCACGGGATGTAATCTCCTGGTGTGCCATTTGCTAAGACTGTTGGAAAAGTGCAGTGTTAGGGTGGGAGTGGCCCGATTTTCAAGATGCAGTCTGTTATGGCTTCCCTAGGCTAGGAAAGGGAATTCCCTGTCCGCTTGTGCTTCCCTGGTGAGGCAATGCCTCACCCTGCTTCGGCTCATGCTCCATGGGCTGCACCCACTGTCCTGCACCTGCTGTCCAATAAGCCCCAGTGAGATGAACCTGGTACCTCAGTTGGAAATGCAGAAATCACCTGTCTTCTGCGTCGCTCACGCTGGGAGCTGTAGACTGGAGCTGTTCCTTTCAGCCATCTTGGCAGCAACTTCGCATTTTTTTTATTTAAAGAATAAATGCCTAGTAATACATAATCTTAAAAACTGGACCTTTAAATGAGAGGGAAGACCTCAGTAAGTACCAGCATTATACACTTATAAAGCTTAAAATGCTGTCATGGAAAGCATAGATATATCAGTCTTCATTTTAACAGGGACTGTTGTGGGGTGGGGGGAGGGGGGAGGGATAGCATTGGGAGATATACCTAATGCTAGATGACGAGTTGGTGGGTGCAGCGCACCAGCATGGCACATGTATACATATGTAACTTACCTGCACATTGTGCACATGTACCATAAAACCTAAAGTATAATAATAATAATAATAATAAAAGAAAAAAAAAATGTAAAAAAACAACAACAAAAAAAAAAACAGAAAATTGCACTTAAATCAAGATCATTCATCTAATATAAGTGGAAAAGATTACTTTTTAAAAATATTTACAGTATTTCCCACTTGTCGAAAAGGTTAGTTTAATCCAAAAGGCATTTTTTAAATTAATAAGTAGTGTTCTGTTCACATTTGTTTTTATTCAATAGTAAAGGCTTTCAGTCTAAGAAACTATTCAAACATATGTTGAATTTAAGCATTTTTAATTGTATCATTCACAACACATTTTCTAAAAATGTAGCCCAAAAATATATACTAATTTATCATAAACATGCAAGCCTTAATCTTCTTAGCATATTGTAAAAGGCAGTCATCTCATGAGACACTGTTGTTTTTTCATCTCAATGTTTTTTCTAGTGATAAAGCAAAACTGTGAATTTTTATCTGGCACTGAACTAACAGTGTGAGTCACAGGAGAGGAAAAATTTTAGGTTTTTATGACAGGAAGAGACATGGAATGAATTTGATGACAGAAAATGTTGCAAGAAATACTCGTTAATAATGATTTTTCAAATTTATTTTTCAATTTTTTGATTTGATACTTATTCCCACATTTGAGATCCTTACCAAAGTATACAAACATACAAGCATCAATATAGCTGTGTAATATCAAAAATCTTTATTTCCTAATCAACTACATGATCAGGTTAAGAAAATTCATTTATCTAGCTAAGTCATCCCTAATTGCTTGAGGTTATTCGTATTAGATAATCAGGGGTAACTTACTGAAACTATGTGTTCACAATTTCATTTCATGGTTAATGATGATAAAAATATAAGTGAATCAATACTACATATTGAGTACTTACTTTCTGTCTGTCATATTCAAAGAAATTTACAAATGTTTTACTTTTCTGAACAATTGTATGATCTATGAGTACAACAATCCCATATTACAGATAGAGGAACTGAGATAACAGTAATTGCCTAACTTCTTATCTGGCAAAGAATAATCAATTTAATAGGTGATGTAGCCAGAAACTGAACCCAAATAGTCTGACTCAATATCCCAAGTCTTAACCTCTCTTCTCTAAAGCCTCTTTAAGAACAATGTATGGACAACTTTTGTATGGGCTCTAATAATTAAACTTTAAAAATATAAATAAAATAAACTTTCAGGCAATAACTAGAGAGTAGGTGACATAGGAAAATGAATGACTTGACTATTTCTTCATCTTGACAAACTATTACAATATGTTTGATGGCACTCTGTCTTATAATTATTAAAACTTTATTTCACCTCATATTCCTACTGGCTTTCTTTGTTTTGAAGTGTTTATATTTTAAAGTATGAAAGCTGAAGCAGCGTAAGTGATTCAGACCACAGAGAGTAATGTTTTTATTTTAGTCTTTAAAAGGTCACTAAAGCTGAACAGCACTAAATTACATTATTAAAATCACTGTGTCTGTCAACACAACATACTTTCACAGCTGGTTTTCTCAATCGGAGTTAGATTTGCATTTTGGAAATCATATTAAGGTAACGGTAAGGGGTAAATTGGGCTTCTTATTTTGATTGAAAATTTTGGAACACAGGAGTAGTGTTTTCTTTTAAGTATACTATCAAAAAATCCCTGTTATAATTATTATAATCTTCAAAATATTTATTGATTAAAAACAATATGACAAGTTTCAGGTAGTAAAATAATATTTATTTTTCTTATGATTTATAATAAAAATAGTAAATAACAAATAACTTTAAACTTTGATAACAAGTAAACCACAAAAAAGGTAAAACCATTTGATAGATTCTTACATGTTCTTTTCTGTAGCGGGAGAAAATATCTTCTGTGTTTCCTTCATTTGCTGATAATCTTTTGCTTAATTCTATACAGAGAGAGTGGCATCCCCATGGTATAACAAATTACAGACAGCCTTATAATTATACAGTGACAGCCATTGGCATTGGAGAAAACTGATTTGTTGCCAATAGAATGTCATAAAGACTTTACAGTTTTCTTTATTGGAACAACATATCGGCTTTCTTTGCTATTTCAAGTTTAAATACTTTCAATCCAATTCCACACTTTCAAAAAATTCTATCTGATTAGAGTTAAATGAGGAGTCCAGGAAATCCAAGAACTTATCTAGAACTACTTGATGTTGCTCTGCTCCAAGTCACAAACAGAAATCTAACAGAAGGATCCCATAAACAAGTGGAATTTGAAGTGATATTACTTACATGATATAACTTAAAGAGTGTCAGATACTCTAAATGTGTTATTAAGTGCCTGATCTTAGAGTCCAACATTTCCACAATTAGACTTGCTACCTGTGGTTCAAACATCTTTAAAAAGAAAGAAAGATCACTATAAGAATGTTAATATCACTGAGGTCAGGTGCGTCTTAATGGTATGATGGAAAGAACATCCTGAAGTGATGCTAATGAGCAGAGGCTCAGCCTGGGTGGCATTAGCCTCTGAGTGATGCACAAGAACACAATATATGATAGGGTTAAAGGTAAATTAGCTGGACATTCATTCACTTTTTTATAGTTGGCCTGAGATCGTTTTATAGAACAAGACGTCTTTCTTACACACTGACTCATTGTTTTGATAATCATAACCAATTGCCATGTTTCTCAAGAGATAAGTATTAGTTTTTAAATTGGCCAACAAAGCCATGTATTTATATGTTGTTTTTTGAAATGCAACTATTTGACTGGCTAGGCCATTGAGGAATGGAGAATGATTCTTCGATGTGTGACCTATTTCAGTTTCAAAGTTATACATTGAGTTTTAAAATTGGTAAGTTACATCTCCCCACAGATGTTTACCTGCCAATATTATGATAATAGATAATTTAGAAATAATGTCTAATCCTGTTGTTTTAGGGATCAGGGAGGAGGTACTCAAACTTCTTTATTTTATAAGAAATTTAAGTTGACCTATCATGACTATATCCTTCTTGAAACTCTTCTATTAGTATAACTGGCTGATAATGACATTGACATTAATATTTGAAAAGATTAAGTGCATCAATGCATTAATAATTACTATGTCAGGGACACAGTAAATGCTTAATAAATGTCAGTTGTTGTTATTAGACTCTTCAACATGTAAAGAATTAAAGTTAAATATCTCAAATCATGATAAAAAGTATGAAAATAAAAACGTTAGAACTATATTCAAAATCAAAGCTTAATATGAAGCATGAGGTATGAAAACCCTCATAAAGATAATATGCTCATTTAAATATTAAATTCATCTATTACTAAACAAATATTTGTGGAAAATTTACTTTGGGAATGGAAAAATTTAAAAAAAATCTTCATGTTTGTGGAAAAATTGTTTTTTTTCTAATACAAATAACAAATTAATTTAACCTGCTTTTATATAAGCAGATTTCTTGCTTATATATATCTAATTAATATAACTAAATTCTTTGAGTTGTAAACTACTAGAAAAAACCAGTGATGGAAATATTTATTCTGAAGATGAGAAAAAGTAGTGAAAATTTACATTCCAGCAACTGTTATATTTAAAAATAAAACTATATTTTACTAGAAAGTAACATCGGATAGAGAGTAAAACTTCTTTAAAAATGTTTGCACTTACATAAAGTTCTTGCATTAATATTTAACTAAGACTGTGTAATAGCTTCTTCACCATCAATGAAAGATAAGAACTTATAGTAATGCATTCATCATGTTTAATTTGATTTCTCTCTCATGCTTATGCAACATTGGCTATATTAAATATGTAAATATGTAACGTTAAGTCTTTATTTGCTATGAAATTTGCATAATGAGTGAAATTGACAAAGAGAGTAAATCCATCCATGCTCAAAATTCTTGAAATAAATATTTTGGTGAGAGAATAATGTCTATACAACAGCTTTATATAATTAAAGAGCAAATAATTTTGTTTTAAATCTGTTCTTCAACCTCTCAAAATTA
Organism: Pongo pygmaeus; assembly: GCF_028885625.2. Taxonomy (NCBI): domain Eukaryota; kingdom Metazoa; phylum Chordata; class Mammalia; order Primates; family Hominidae; genus Pongo; species Pongo pygmaeus. The sequence goes on from NC_072384.2 coordinate 93,780,227, forward strand.
CAGCCAATAACTAAAAGGAGTTGAAAATTTGAAGCTTATTGAATCTTTCTGTTGTCCCATGAGAATACTACTAGCTAAGTTTGAAAGTAAGAAAAGTCAAACTATAACACACACACACACACGCACACACACAGGAATAGCATTTAGGAAATTGTTGTGAGAATTAAGACACATAATAATATAAACATTTTGTGAGACAGGACAGTAAGCAAAGAGGTAGGAAAAAGCTTCATATTCTAAATGTCTGCCTCTACATGCTAAATATTCAAGCACACACACTTAGTTGGATCCTAAGTAACAAAAACAGACAAGAGAAAGAATCAACAAAGAAGCAAGTTATTAAAAGCTATAGAATTTTCTAACTGTGAACATATAGGCTAATTTGATAAAGAAAAAATGCATTTCTATTTTTCACTGTAGCTTCCCTTATCTCTTGCCAGAGCATTCACTAATGCCTAGCATATTCTCTACATGTTTGTGAATGCATACTTGTGTGTCCATATTAGTACGTGGCCCACAATACAATGTTGGCCTGATACATGACTCCAAATCTCAGCAAATCCTGTGACATTCTGAGATCTTGTTTTAAAAGCTAAAAAGATAACTAATGTCACTTTTTGACACACACAGTTGTTAGCATTTAACACATCTTTTTCTAAGTACTTGGAAGAAAGAAGGATCATGGCTTGTCTTTTTTAATGTTTAGAGCTGCAAATCATAAGTATAAGGAACATCTGAGGAAAGAAAATGCTCCTGAGGCTTTTTTACATTGTCAAAAAATGTGTTTATATCTCTGTTTCTAGTCAAGAAAGCTATCAGATATTTCTTTCTGTACTCTGTAACAAATAGCTCAGCAGCAGTTTAAAAATGCAGTGCATTTGCAAGTGGTGATTAACATGTACCCCTTTCCAGGAGGATTAAAAAAATCTCAGAAATGTAGTAGATTCTGTAATATTTGCATATTTCAACATTCCTCAGAATAAAAGTAGATTTTAAACTAAAGTAATGGAAGTTAACCAGAGTAAAAAAAAAAGAAAGCAAATCCTCAAACATTTACTTGAATTAAGTCAAATAAAAATAAACAGTAGAATTTTCTTCAAAAATGTTTTATGAAAGAAAGCATTTTTTTAAATTTGATGTTAAAATACATGTGATTCCGTTGTGCAGTGTGTTCCAAAGGCTAATTATAACACATGAGATTTTGCCAAATATAAGTATTCAAAATAATTGTTTAAAATAATATTCTCTTTACATTGTAATTAATTAATTTTATGCTTTTGAGCCTATAACATTTTAGTTAATTTATTGAAAATACTGATCTATGACTACTGCCATGTTAGTATATACATAACAGATCCTTACATTGTAAATAACAAATATATTTACATTATGTATGATTTCTCAGAATTATACCAGTCACTCAAAAGCACATACATTTCATGAGAAGTGACATAACTGGAACTATATACATAGTGCTTTATGTGAAAATGTAGGTTTGCGATGGATAAAATGTAAAACTGCAGAGCTGATCCAGAGCCAGAGAAAAATAGTTAATATTTTCACAGAGACCTATTTTTTCTTTCTGAACATTAAAATACTTTCCTGCTAGATCCCAATTATGGATTTGTTCCTTCAGAAAAAAGGGGTGCAGAATGAGGCCCTCTTCATATCAGAAAGGTGTGTGCATGTGTCTGTGTTTCCAGCAGTAGCCAGTAGAAGAACTATGGATTCAGTGAAGGAATCAGAGGCAGAGAAACTTCATGGACACAAAGTAGAAACTGCAGAATTATGCCAGTAAGGAGGAAAGCCATTTCTGGTTAATTACTAAGGAGGAGCAATAACATTAATTTTCAGAATGTATTTGAGGAAGCAATTTTCATTAGCAATGCATTAGATAAATACATTTCAATAAAGTAGGCTTCAATCAATGGAGGATTTTCTGTGGTCACTAATAAGAACACTGATAAAAGAAATAAATAACCTGGTGCACATAGGCAGTGAACCGGAGTCTGGCCCTCATAGAAGAGGCTCATCAGAAACTAACATTAGAAGCAAATAAAATGAGTATATATATATATATGAGTATATATATATGTGAGTGTATATATATATGAGTATATATATGAGTGTATATATGAGTATATATATATATGAGTGTATATATATATGAGTATATATATAGTCTGTATGAGTACATATATGAGTATATATATGAATATATATATATACTCGTACATATGAGTGTATATATATATGAGTATATATGAGTGTATATATATACACTCATATATACGAGTATATATATATATGAGTATATATACGAGTATATATATATGAGCATATATACGAGTATATATATATATGAGCATATATATGAGTATATATATATATGAGCATATATATGAGTATATATATATGAGCATATATATGAGTATATATATATGAGCATATATATATGAGTGTATATATATATGAGCATATATATGAGTGTATATATATATGAGCATATATATATGAGTGTATATATATATGAGCATATATATATGAGTGTATATGTATATGAGCATATATATGAGTATATATATATGAGCATATATATGAGCATATATATGAGTATATATATAAGAGCATATATATATATGAGTATATATATGAGCATATATATATGAGTATATATATGAGCATATATATATGAGTATATATATGAGCATATATATATGAGTATATATATGAGCATATATATATGAGTATATATATGAGCATATATATATGAGTATATATATGAGCATATATATGAGTATATATATATATAAGCATATATATATGAGTATATATATATGAGCATATATATATGAGTATATATATAAAATGATTTATTCAAAAAAAATCCAATACAGAGGGGTTTTGGAAATTGTTGCCCAGATAGTTGTGTGTGTGTGTTTTTTTTAAAGGTTTATAATACTCCATTATATTATATACTACAGTATATACTCCAGCTCCAGAATCTGGCTGGCGGATGGCCTAATTCCAAAGTGTACCACCAGTAACCAAGTGTCCCTCTCACAGGAAACTTGTTTATCCTGGAAGATATCTTTGTGGCTCTTGTCTGACCGAGGTCCAATATATTTCTACAAGAAAGCCATTCTCTAGGAGAGCTCTGACCAGGAGTAAAGATAGGTTTGGGTGTTACTCAAGTGACTGGCAGAGGACGCAGAAAGAAAAAAAAAAAAACACACGAAATAACAGAAGCAATTTTTAACTTACAGGTCCCAGAGGGAAGGCAGCATTCCCCACAAGGCCAATAGGAAGAGCGGGGGCCATCCTGGATATGCATGCTCAACCACCAGGTGGGGAGTGAGGGAGAGAAGAACTTCTGTGGTAAAACCTTTACAGGGGTCCAAGGTGAGATACAAGAAGTCTTCTCATGGTGAGTTCTAATTGGTGAGTCTAGAGCAAGCAGGCAGGAGTTCTATGAGAGTGCTCTGGGGCTGAGGCATCTGTGCAGTCCTAGATTGGTATAGGGATCAGTAGAGTGAGTGATGTCATTTGTATCTAGCTGACCCACAGCGAGATGTCACCAGGAGGTGATTATATAAGGTAGGTATCATGATCAACCACACTGAGGAAGTGGAAGGAGGCAGAGAACTGAAAACCGTGTCAAGACCAACTAAGCTCTGCTTCTGGCATGAGAAAGTTAATTCAGCCCTATATTCAAAATGAAAGCCAAAGCAACATGAAATTATGGATGCTTCTCGATTTATGATGGGATTATGTCCTGGTAAGTCCATCGTAACTTGAAAACATTCTAAGTCAAAGATGCACTCATTACACCTAAATTTCAAAATTCATTATGCAGTTTCTACTCAAGGTGTATCACTTTTCCACCACCATACATTTGCAAAAATTGTTAATCACACCATTGTATGCCAGGGACTGTACGCATAAGAATTTACTACAGGCTTTTATTGGGCTTTGTTATAATATCCACACATCATCTTTTTTCACCAGTAATAATTCAATATCAAATGATCTGAGAGTTGATTGATCCCTTAGAGCTATTTACACTGAAGTCTAGACCTGTTTCTTATTAAGTCTTGTTAGTATGATGCCATCGATTGAGTAGACTAGTGTGATGCTGTGTGTGATGAGCAGCTGAATCAGGTCTCTTTAAATTATGTCATGACAGAAGACAGGAGAAGTTATGTTATGGGATGAAACTGTGCAAGTATGTTGCTGTCCATTGCAAGTTATTGTGAAGTATTTCTTCTCTGTATTCTGATAAGCATATAAAATAATGCATTTGTCAACATCACTGACTGTGTATTATCTACTCAAGGCCATGTTAATCTATTATACAAAAGATATCAAATCTCAGACATCAGATGTAATTGGACCTACAATATAGTTGATTTTGCAGTAGTTATCTATTATCTCCCATGATCCTGCTGGGTTTTACAGACTAAACTGTTGAATTACATAAAAACATGATGAAGATCACCACCCTTTAGGAATTTAATGGTGGCACTACTTTTTACCATTTTATCAAGGAGGCAATATTGTATTTAATTTACTATTTTAACTTCAGAGAGGCTGTTTCAGAGGCTTCTATTTCCTTTATCCACTACTTTAGTTCTAACCCTGGTGACCTGAGTCAGTATGTAAGTAATTGGCCACAGATTCATTTTGATGAAGGATAGGGAAATTCTCATACAGACCAAGAATCTCCTTTGGTCAATTTTTTTCTGAGACCAAAAACTGGTTCAATCTGAAAACAGAGTAAGTAATCCAAACTTTTCCTGGAGGAAATTTCCCTAAGTTTCCTGATCAGCCATCCTTGACTTTTATTTTATTGACTGAGTGGTACTACTCTTTTTTTTAGCTGATCATATATTTTGTTCCTATGGGCCATGAGTTCTTACCCATCTTCACAACTATCTTTGTGTCAGGCTTCCTTGGATGTCACTCTGATCTTGCCTCTCATTACAAGAATTGTATCTACTTTGACTGTAATGTGTAAGTGCCACTATCTGCCTTCTATTATTTCAGAATTTTCTCATTCACACTGCTATGAGTGATTCCACTAATAGAACAGCATCTCATACATTCAGTCTTGGAATACTAGAGCAAAGCCTCCACTGAACTTGTGAGTGTTCCTTTCTCACCAGTACATTCTTTGGGATCACTTGTAAAACATAAAACTGGTAGGATTCTGCTTTATGTAGTATATTTACTCTAGAATGTCCAATTCTTTGAGCCTTTTAATCTTCCCTTCCCCTGTCTTTTATTACATTTCTATTCTATCGTATGTGCTTTATTTAGTATGTCTTCACTTTTTTCATGCTTCTTCCTAGAATCATCTTCAGACAATTTATTGGGGTCTTTGAAGGGACAGTCAATAATTTTTTGATGCCAAAATAATTCTTCCAAATTGATATCATTTCCCTTATCCAACTCTTTCTTCTATATCTCCCTGATCCATCTTCCTCACAATCTACTCCTATGTGTATTTTGCTGATTCATGTTAGCATACATCGTCTAGCTCTAGCTCTGCAGGTGCTTTAGGCTGTGGTGCCTTTTTCTCTTCTCAGGCTCTGTATGTCTTTCCAGTTTATTTGCTGAATAAATGAGTAAATAAATACTTTTTACTAGTATGATTTGGGGCAAAACTTATTCTTTCTAGCTAGAATAAAATACATGTTAAAAATCTCAATGCAACCTTTGCAATGTGTATGTGTCTGTGTATGTGGGGTGTATGTGTGTGTGTGTGTGTGCATCTACTTTCCTTAATGTTCTGGAATGTTGTATACAAGCTTACATTTGAAATATCCGTATCTCTCAACAGAAGTTCTAGGTACTTATCTTGATCTGACAATCAGACATGTTTGCTCATTCCACTTTAGTTTAAAAATGAATGTATTAGTTGCTGAAATTAAAGATATTGGAGATATCACAAACACACCTACATGTTTTCTCCTTGCAAAGTAGACAGTGTGGTAACACAATGGCCATACTTCTCCATGGCAACAATTGCTAAAGAAAGTTTTAACCTTTTCCTTTGCAACATTACCAGTCAACCCACTGCATTCATTTATTTCACTTGCCTTGTCTCTATTTTGTTTGTGGCTGTGGTTTCATCATGAAATTCATTTTTGTAATATTTCTTTCTTTATATTTGCTATGTCATGAATCCCAATCACTTTTATTTATCTAAAAGCATTTCTCTCCTTATGTTATTTTACTAGTTTGTTTAGAAACTTTCTAAATCAATTTTGTCTTATAATTAAAATGTTCAAAAATGAATATATATGCTCTTGTATTATCTATTAACTGCTTTCCAGTATTTAATTCTTCATATGAAAAATTTATTATTTTTTCCACATCTAGTGTATTTAAAATACAAACTTTTTCAGGGGTGACAGGGAGGTGGGAACATGGGTAGCAAAGTCTTAGAATCACCTTCTGTTTAAATTTGACTTTAAAACTATTAATAATACACATAATTCTGCAAAAAAAATAATTCATCTAAGATCAAGTAATAGTGGCAATTCTCCCCAGTAGGAGAATAATTTTTATTATAGAATAAGTATGATTTTGTTCACATAGATACAGTTATACTTAAACTATTTTTTAAAATAATGTTTAAATACACATCATTGGACATATTTCAAAGAACTGATCCTATAAATTAGGCTTTGATCCATACTAGCCCCCAAACAATATTTATAACTTCCAAATTAGAAAACAACAGTTAAAATATATTTTATAAATAAAATATCAAAAAGGATAACCTCATAATTAGTAACATAGATATCACGCCCAGCTTAATTAAAGATTTTAATATAATTGAAGTTATATGAAAATGAATGCTAGTTGGTTTGTTCAAATAAGGAAAACAACTGTTTTGGGAATTTCCAAGAAATCCCATGTTCAGTAATTCGCTAGAATGACTCACAGGACTCAGTATATTGTTGTACTCATGATGATGATTTATTACAGAAAAAGGATATGGAGCCAAATAAACAAAGGAAAAATGCACATGGGCAAAGTCAGAAGAAAACCAGGAGCAAGCTTCCAAGCGTCCTCTCCCCAAGGAGTCACACAAAATGTGCTTAATTTCATCAAGAATGGAATTGAGGCATTTCAGGGAGGCTTATTGCTCGGTGTCCAGGGATTTTACTGGGGGCTGGTCACGTAAATGCAGTCTGCATAGCACTTACCCAAATTCAAGACTCCCAAGAAGGAAAGCAAGTGTTCAGCATAAACCAAATTGCTTGCACAAACAGTTTGGGCACAGTGAGACACTCTTATCAGTTAGGAAATGGTGGGAACCCCACCAAAATCCAACTTCCCAGGCACCAAAGGCAACCTTGCAAGCATGACATTTTAAGAACAGCAGTCTCAGGCCTGCCACATAAATTATTTTATGCACAATAATCTTTTAGAACTGGCTTCTATAATCATTTAAATTGTTGTTTAAAATGTGGTGCTATCTGTGACAATTTGAGGTTCGTTTTCTTAAAAACCTTTACTATACATAAAACATTGATTGTAAGTCACCCATCAGAGAAGCAAGAATGTAAAGAGCATGTTTCTACAGCATTTAAATAATCGCTTAGTGTTGATTGCTTGGTATTTAACCTAAGGTTTCAAGAAATTAAATATTTCTTCTTTCTTGCAGCTTTCTTTTAAATTGCTAAACATGAACATTCTCCCTGTGGCATGAATAACGCATTTCTAATCTCAAATGTTATGGAAGTTTTTTTAGAGAAAAAAAAAGAACACTTGAATGATCTCTTATATCTGATAGGACTCAACAGTGCAGGTGTGGACAATAGACTAGTACATCTCTCATTGTGAGATAGCCTCTCCATTTTCTTACACAGTTGAAAACCTGTTTTTCATCATTCATGTGCATACCTCTGAAGCACAGGAGTCATTTCTCCTTTTCTGTGGAGATGAATATACTATTAACACCACACGCATCAGTAATAGCAACTTAACTGTTTTAATCATTACACGGAAATCAATACCTCTGCTCCTCAGGCTGTGGCTATGCTCCCGACAGATTATACATGAGAGATTTATTAAAAAGATGGTAACGATCGAGAGAATCAAAGAGAATGAAACTATTGCTTCTGTTGGAGGAAATCAGCATCATTGTGGAGCTATCATTAAGATTATTATTATTATTATTTTATTTAGGTCATCTATTTTGGCAGATATATTGCATGGCATGTGGATGTGAGTGTAGGTATAGTAAATCTTACTGGGATTCTTAAATTTTTATTGCTCCTTCTGAAGAGCCATTTTAATTGTTCTTTCCTGTATGTTTCTCATATATTTTAATGTAAACATTAAAAATGAATCATTGACAGGTAATATAATTTATGAGTATTTTAATATATTTATTTTTTATAACTGCATATATACAACTCTCTATAACAAATTATAATTATTTAGTATGTTGGCTTCCACTTGGTGAGTATATTTTTATATCAAATCAGAATGTAGTTCATTCAAGTATGATAATTTAATTATCCAGGAAAGAGCAATTAAAACAGAATCACACTGTTTGAAATGATCAAGCTTATTCTAAACTAATATACAGTCTGAAAAAGTTCATATCAGTTGAAGGCTTTTAGGACATAAAGAGAACAATAAATTGTGAAATCTGTTAAAGAATCTGTTTGGAAGAAAAACTAAAATAAAATAATGAAACTTACTCTTTGAAACTGTTATCTTTTGAGTGACATGAAAACCATACATAATAAAGATATTTTGCATTATCTTTAATCATATAAGAAAGTGGCAGATGAATTTAAATTTAAGAAAATATTCCATTTAGCAGACACTCAATCAAGTGGAAATCAAACTCCTGCATAATCAAATAGAGATTATACTTGATGAGTAACTAACAAATATTTACTACATTACCAAAAAATGCTAAATAGTTCATAAGATGGCCTTTTTTCCTATTCGGTAATTTAATTTGTGAAAGTTTTCATAGTACAATTTCTTACCCCCAAAAATAATTAAGGTAAAGTAATTAAACTATATTAAACCCTTTTTTGTCACTGTTATAATGTCTCTTACATTTTTATCCATCTGTCATTTTCAATAGGGTTTTTAAGTCCATTATCTCATTTGATCATCACCACTGTAAGGAACTCCAGGAAGACATTGTTATGCATATTTTAGAGCAAAAAAAAAAACTGAAGAGTTGATAGGCCAGAAGAAGTTTTGATAGGCTAAAAATCACATTTACCATTATAAGGCAAGAGGCAGTACCAAGAATAGAAGTCAAGTTTTTAGCCCTATAGATAAGAGTTATTTCCTTGAATCATTAGTTTCAAGTGGTGTTGATTTGGTCATGTTGGGGGTGTTTGTGTGTGTGTGTGTGTGTGTATACAGCACAGATTCAATTAATAGAAACTGTGTATATTTTTAAATTTTCAAATTTTCTTTGAAAAATTCTACACTGATTCTTTCCTCATGGCTTCTAAATAAAAAGTCACTTGTGCTCACTGACCTGTCAAGTTGGTGATAAAATATTGCTTATGTATTCTATACATATAAGTCATATATGTGCTACATACTTACATGTTTAACTAAATAATTTTGGTGACTTGATATAATTTTTTTCCTTTGTAAGGTGCTGTATTAGTCTGCTAGGCCTGCCATAACAAAATACTGCAGACTGGGTTGCTTAAAAAAAGACAATTGTTTCTCACATTTCCAGAGGTTGGAAGTCCAAGACCAAAGTGTTAGATTTGATTTCTCCTAAAGGCAGCTCCCATTGGCTTACAAAAGTCTGCCTTCTTGCAGTGTCTTCACATGGTCTTTCTTCTCTATGTGTGCATCCTGTGTGTCTCTTCCTTGTCTCATAAGGACAGCAGTCTTATTAGTTTAGGGATTCATCCTTATACCTCTATAAGCTCCATGTCCTAATACAATCACATTGACAATTAGGACTTCAGCATATGAATTTTTGGGGAGGACACAATTCAGTCCACAAGAGGTGTATGATCTGACAAATGGTTTCATTCCTGGCACTTATTTCCTAAAATAAAAGAGATTAAAGGTAGGCCGTGATTTGACTTTTTGTTTTCTAGAAATAAATAATTATATTTAGTAAATTAAGGATAATAAACAGAAATTATAGAAATGTGTTTTATTAGTCTTCATAAATTTAACTATTTCATAAGTTTATTGATTAACATGCATTTCAAGTCATTATTTCTCACTTCTATAAATACTAGTTCATATAATTGCATGAGGTAAACAAATATTAGAATTAGCTTCTGATTATTATTTTTAGTTTTCCTGGGCCATCATTCAACAAAACCTTTTTGTAATATCCTATCCTCCCTGGACCTGTTTCTCATGTATTTTGATGACTCCTAAAGAGTGGGCTAACCTGCTTTCTTTGCACGTTGGTCTCTCTGAGCACCGTATATGAGTAATATCTTATTTTCATGTAGTAATTCTCACAAAATTTGTCTCTGTACTTTGGTACTTCTCATATGGCAGAAAAATGAATTAGTTGCTTCACAAAGTTGCTGTATCCCATTGTCTCTTAATTTCTTAGAAGATTATACTAATTTATTATTCTCTGGCCTGTATCTTCAAAATCTAGTTACAGAATTACTCCTTTCTGCTAACACTGAAACATGCTCAATCTCTCTTGTATTGAAAATCAACAGCAAAGTAACCCCTGCCACCAACAAAACAAAATAATTCCAAAGTATTCTTATGTTAAAAGGGATAACTGAGGCAGAGAAAGATAGGTTTCCTGACCAAGTTACCACAGTTAGTAATCAACCAGGTAAACAGATTTCAGAGCTTTTGCTTTTGCTTTAATTACTAGCAATACTTTTGACTTTTCACCTGCATTGTTACTGCTATCCCACCTTCTGCAACCACTCCTGTCTTTTGGTATCTGAAGACACAGTGACATGATTGACTGTCTTTACTTTCTGTTTAATTCCCCCCATAATTTTCTGGAGGGACCCAACTAGGATCTAACATATGTCCACTAGTGTCTTCCTTTTCTATCTGATGCTCAATTGACCATAGCTGCTATCTGGGGTCAGGATTTCTTCTAGCAGTAGTGAGACTTTTTTGCATACCAGAACAAGATATCCTCCTTTAGGCAGTGCCAGCCCTCTGTGCAGACTCCCACACACTGGATTTTGGCCTCCAGTATCCCCCTTGGCTGGTAGTCTTCATACAGTGCTCAAAGTATACAACTCTATATGGCTTAAAAGTGTAAATAGTAGTACCACCCCAATGTTAATGACTTTTGAGAATTATACCATGCCAAATTCCTGGTAAAATCATAACATTCCATAATCTCCAGATCCAGATTTGGAGGTATAGAATTCAAAAGGGTTTGATGCAAGAAACGGAATGGCTTTTATCCTCTATGTTTTGGCAGGTGAAATTCAAAGATGGGACCATGCTACAAGTCTAAAATTGCTTGTAATAAGTATTTTTGTTACTTAGACATGTCTTATATCCAATAATGAGTTTAACCCAGGCCAATGCAATATGGACAATAAATACCAGTATAAAATTATTTCTTCTCCACTCGTTCTCAAGCCCTCTCCATTACCCCAAATTCTTCTTCCTCTCTGTAATATTATCATCAACTACACCTAGAATGCACTCTTGAAAATAAAAAAATCCATATTTTGTGCGCCTTGTTGTATTTTTGAAATGTTAACCCTTGTTGAGAGACATGCTCCAAAAGTGTATTCAAGCTTTCTATATGTTTTTGAGTAAAACTCTAGGTTATCTGGTAATATCTGTACAACAATTCTCTACCAGATCTTATTTTAATTCAAAGACCATGAATTATTTTTATGATGCCTTTACAACATGAACTTATAAATGTCTACCTATGAGTCATGATAACAAAGGACGTTCTATCCACGCTACTAAGCACAACTAGCTTGGATTAATTCAGATTTACAGGAGAGGAAACTGAATGTTTCTTTACATTCTTTTTAATATACTGAGCACCAATATTTCTTCAAGCTTCAGTACACAACCAATGAACATTTAGATGCCATTGAGAAAAACTTTTTAAAATGAGCTTGATTCAATGGGAATTTTCTTGCAAGTTGTTCTTAAAAGTCGTATCCTGGAGAGTAACTTGCCGTCTTAGGTAGAGAGAAAACTCTAAATGAGAAACCATCAAAAAATTGAGTCAATTATGTTATTCAATTTTATTCTTATATAACAAGTCTTTCCAGGGGATAAGTAACCTTTATTTGTCCTCACAGATTGAGCTATTAGTTTGAATAATGTACCTCTTCACATTTTCTTTCTTTCATGACTCTGTATGGCAGCCTCTTTGTTATTCTCATGAAGGTTTCTTGAAAAGCTTGATTAAAAAAAACAATGCAAATATTTGTGATATTAGAGCTACTGGTGGTTTGTTCTTTAGTCTAACATTTCAAAAAATACTTTTTAGAAAGTAAGACATTTTCATAGATAACTAAATTTTAAAATCCCTTGATGTGGTGTTTTTTTTTTCTGTTTATTTTTTTGTCCAATTTGTTTTGTGCGATGTCATTTTCATATCTAGTATAGGTTGTGAGGGCATAGATCTTAAAACCAGACTATACCTGACTATATAGGAGTTTATACAAGTAAGGTGCCCAGAAGAGTTTATGGCATATGATAAACACTAGTTAGGAATTAATCAATTACTAGTTGCATAGTAGTATTATTCTAACCAGAGCACATTAGTGTTTGAAGTCATAATTACACACGCGTGTTTCTGTGTGTGTGTTATATAAGCCATAGGATGTGAGAAATACCAAATAAAGCGTTCTTATTATTATCTTCATTAAATACTCAGTCACTTTATATAAGACTGATTATTTGCCTAAAAGTCACATAATTTTTTATTAAAAACATAATTTTTGTGCTTGATAAAAAGTGAAGATATATTTTTTAATGTGAGGCAATATATGATTATTTCTGTAAGTGGTTATTTCATCCATTTGCAAATCACTAAAATAAAGGTAAGATTAAAAATTCTCGGCAGCATTTCACTATAAAACAGAAATAGTGTTTACTTACCAACTGGGCTTGAGAGGTTAAGAAGGCCCAAGCCAACTCCTATATTAGGTGGCTATGTTTCCCATGATACCTGCCCCTACTGTTTTTCCACATTATTTTAAACAGTTCTTTTATTAAACTCTCCTCAATTATACTGATTTGTGTCATATTGATACATGTCTTGCCTGCACTCTGATCAGAAATGGTAATTTATTTTTTCTAGGACTACCCCTCAGAAACACACCTTTGCAGTTCTGGGTTTGGGTTGCTCATAGATTTGATAATCATTAAAATAATCCCTTTACTAGAGGAAAAGGGGCATGGGAATCTGAGGCCTGTGGTGATATCATCATAAAAATTATCAGATTGTAGGTATGGGAGTAATGCAGGTGGAGGGAAAGGCAGGGTGACAACCACCAGTTTGGGATTTGGTCACTATGGCAAATGTAGTGAATATAAGGATTGAAGAGTTCTGTATTATTCTTTGACACTCTTATGATAGTTTGGAAATTTACAAAAATTTTTCCCTGCCTATATTGACATAATTTGACATAGTCTTCAGTGTAACTTCACATCAACTGCTATTAAAAGATAGGATTCATTTTTCTTGACTTTGAAGTGGCACTTGCCTAATGAACATATTGAGTGTTCAACTCAAAGTGGGAAAATCAGAGGTTCTCAAAGAAAGGTTTGAAGGAGCCTGTCCTTTCTGTAGTTGAGGACAGATATGGCTAAGGATTGACTCAAGGACTTGATCATATGAGCTAAAGAGTTATAGAACCAATGAATTGATCCTTCCCACCAGGTATCTTATATTAGAATAAGGAAACTGATGCAAAAGCAGTGGTACCCTAAGGTTTGGAATGGGAACTCTGGGATGATACAGACAACAATGAGAAACATGCATCATCTTATCTCTTTCAACTTTGCTTGCCATGCATAGGCAACCTTTCCCATCTACAAAAAAAAAAAAGAAGGCTCAGGTTTTGTTGAGTAAAAACAGTTTCAATGATTAAAACAGAAACCATTGCCTCAAAAAACAATACTCCTTGCTTATGAGCCCTCATAAGGGTTAGATCCTAACATAAAAAATGATGGATAAATTTAAGGCTAGCACTGGAAGGAGACAGCCTATGCACTTAAAATAATTATAGAATTATGTTGAGTTGCATCAGGAGGAGTAGGTGAGACATAACATGGGAGTCAACCCTACTGGCATTACACTAAGGAAGAAGTAGAAGATTTCATTGGGCCAAATTCAATGATGACAGTCACTTGTGACTTAATGTGTTGCCTTGTGTTCCTATAGCTGTTTTAGATAGTGTGCTAGATTGGTTAATGGAAGCTTGTACTCGGTGGCACACTAAAGTGAATGAGGATTGATATGCTGGAAGAAAATTCTTTAACATCCTGAAAAAGAAAGGGTCCAAGAAGGATCTTTCAGTAAATGATGAAATAAATATGTTATATGCTCACTGCTCATGTGACCCTAACCATAATCAGTAGGGTCCCAGAAGGCATTCTCTCCTCCAGGAAATTAAGATATGCATAGGTAAGGTGGGTGAGTCTAGCATCTTTGCAAAGCAATGCTTTACTTTATAGTCTGGGTGATGATTAAAATGATAAAGTGCAATTTGTTTCTTTGCTCTCCGTGGGAATAGCGGATTCCCAGAAAGCTGGAAGACAAGTAAAATTACAACGTGACACAAAAATGGACTAGTAATCAAAGCACTATGACACCTTGGGTAATCTGCAGTGATGCTGATTTTGATTATAAGTCACCAGAATTGATACAAATGAGTAGGCTAATCCCAATATGCTTCATATATATAGGTGAAAAATTTCTAACTCTGATGAACAGAAACATAAATTCAATGATTAACGTGGAAATTCAAAACGTGTTACCAAACTGCTGGGCATTAGCCCTTTCTGATAAGTTGAACCTCTCTATTGAGTAGTAAAGATGCTGCAGTATGTACTTTGAATCTTCCCACAGAGGTATCTGTGGTCACTTACTGGGGAAACAATCAATGGGAAAAGGGAAATACACAGGCTTTCCCAGAATTACTAGATACCTTCAAAAGTGCTGCTATTCTCTGTAGGATGAAAATACCTCATGGGCCACAAATCACAGTGAAGCATGTGGTGATCAGATGACAGAAGGAACCTTGGCTTGAATTCACACTTATTTTCAAAGTTTGAGAAAATTAAGTAAATATGGAAAAATTTAGATGCTGACATAAACCCCACATTGTTTCTATGACACATAGAATGAGAAAAATTATGGTAGGGAAGGCCATATGAAAGTTCTTGTAATTGTTTGTATGCCTACCTTCTCATCAGCATGAAAGCCAAAATATTAATGTAAAATGATTAGTTGGAGAACATGCAAAGATCAGAAACTTACAAATATTAGGCACAAAAGTCAGGGAATACTGTAGAATAATTGCAGATATTCAACAATTTAATCATGTAGTATGTCCAATTAAAGCTGAGGTTTTGAAGAAGCAAAGAAGGTGGAGGTTGTAGTGAGCCGAGATTGTGCCGCCGCACTCCAACCTGGGTGACAGAGTGAGACTCCATCTCGAAAAAAAAAAAATCCTGTAAACACGTCAAAACAGAACTTCTTTAAATATAAATCTCAATGAGTGGATAAAGACATATGATATATATGTGATATATATATCTCATATATATAGATATATATATCATATGTATATAGTTATATATACATGATGGAATACTACTCAGCCATAAAAAGGAATGAATTAATAGCATTTGCAGTGACCTGAATGAGATTAGAGACTATTATTCTAAGTGAAGTAACTCAGGAATGGAAAACCAAACATCGTATGTTCTCACTCATAAGTGGAAACTAAGCTAGGAGGATGCAGAGGCATAAGAATGACACAATGGACTTTGGAGACTCAGGAGGAGAGCGTGGGAAGGGGGTGAGGGATAAAAGACTACAAATTGGGTGCAGTGTATACTGCTCCAAAATCTCACACATCACCACTAAAGAACTAACTCATGTAACCAAACACCACCTGTTCCCCAGTAACCTATGGGGGGAAAAAAATCTTATGACAAGCCCTGAAAATCATATGCGTACTCTTTCAGTTTTGCATATGTCCAAAACTTTTTTCCTTTTAGCAATATTTATGCAATTAAAAACAGTCTTTTTTCATCCTATAGTTTCTACTTGACTTATGACATCTGACCGTGGGACACCAAGTAACAGTGTAACCCAAAACATAAGTCATAAACTGAATGTTATCTGATACTAAATTATAAAGTAAGATGTGTTCATCAGTATTTTATTGTAAACAAGAAATGCCAAATGCAAGACCTACTCTGATCAGTTCTGAAAAGCATTCATATGTTGAGACTCCTGAGGTAATTGATCTTACTGCTTCACCATGTTTTGTTCTATCCACAATTATATCCTCAAGAGAAATTCCCGATAACCATTAATAGAGGAAGAAAACGCATAGTCTTGGTTTGCATCTGACAAGCATTCAACTTTTATGTTACCACTTGGTTGTAAGTTTCTTGAAGACAGGAAAATTTTCAAAATTAAAATCTACACAATGCCAAAATCATGAATATCTTATTGTTTATATTTTTAAACATGAGTTGAGTAGATGAAAAAATTTTACTCAGATATTACATGATACATTTATCTAGTAAATTTAAATTTTCAGTTATTTTTCTTTTTAGCTTTATAATTTCTATTTGGTTCCATTTTATAGTCAATATATATTTATTGATATTCTCTAATGGTTTATGTACAGTTGTGATTTTCTTTAGTCTTTTGTTCATGGTTTACATCAGCTTATTGAGCAAATATGAGACAGTTTTAAACTCTGTCTAGAAAATTTAATGTTTGTGCTTCCCCAGGGATGATTTATGTCAATTTCTTGCTTTTTTTTCCTCTGTGAATAGGCCATAGTTACATACTTCATTTAAGGTGTTTTGTAATTTTTTGTTGAGAACTCAATGTTTTGAACATTTTAATGTGGTAACTCTAGAAATTGGTGCCCCCAAACCAGAGATTGCTGTTGGTAAGGGGCCATCTATTATTATTGTTATTATCATTATTATTATTTGTTTTGTTTTGTTTTGAGACAGAGTCTTGCTCTGTTACCTAGGCTGGAGTGCAGTGGTGCTATCTTAGTTCACTGCAGCCTCTGCGTCCAGGGTTCAAGCCATTCCCCTGCCTCAGCCTCCCAAGTAGCTGGCATTACAGGTGCCCACCACCACACCCAGCTAAGTTGTGTGTTTTTACTTTTTTATGTATTTTTATTTTTATTTTTAGTAGAGATGGGGTGTCACCATATTGGACAGGCTGGTTTCAAACTCCTGACCTCAAGTGATCCAACTGTCTCAGCCTCCCAAAGTACTAGGATTACAGGCGTGAGCCACAGCACCTGGCCTGTAGCCAACTATTATTTAGTGACTTTTCCAAAACATTTTGGCAAAAGCAATATTCCCTGTTTGTCATTTCATTATCTCCATGGTTGGCAGGTGACCTGACAGAAATTTCCTTAAATACCTGGATCCAATAAGAAAAGGGGTGGGGGGAAAAGTGTTCTGTCTCTTTAAATCATCTTGATGGAGACTGCAGGGGAAGCCACTTAAGTCCTCGGGGTTGAAATGAATTATCAGTGTCTCTGTTTATGCCTAGTCCTCAGTGAACCACTAGGCAGATCAAAACACACAATCTCAATGTTTAGAGGACAAGTCTGCATTGCCCATCCTGGCTCTAGTAAGCCAGACCAGAAACACAGGCCACAATCCTTACAGTTGTCTGCGATGGGGCTGGGGTGGGTGCAGAATGTTCAAATTCACTGAAATTTACCAGCCTCCCTCTCCTTATAGCACTCTCCCAGAAAGGAGGAGTGTTCAACTAGACTACGCAGTTCTGAAATACTTGACTCTTAAAGTGCTTGCCCACTCAAAAGTGTTTTCAAGAGGGGACCAATTACTGGATCTTCCTACTCTACCATGTTCTAAGATGTCATTAAAATATTTTTTATCTTAGATTTTGTTCATAGTACTATATACTTAAAGTTTCTTTTGAACCAATAATCACTAAATTATTCTTTCAATAAAAACTTCATTTGAGCTTTCTATCAACATTCTTTAAAACCGTAATTTAAAAAAATCCAAATTCAGCAAAAAGAATGCAACACACTTTTAAAATATTTAAATAAACCCTGAACCATGGATACTTACAAGTAATAGCTGAATTGTTTGTTAAAATTTAAAAGTTTCATTATTATAAAAGTTTTCAAATCATGATAGTAAAATTTTTGACTTATACTTTGGAAAAAATTATATTATATAATTAAAATATCCATTTATTCCTATTGTTAAATTATTGCAGAAGATGTTAAGAAAATATCTCCTTCTAACCCATACAATGCTTGGATATAGATTATAATTAAATATACTTGCAAAACTTATTATTATAGCATATAATTTCTTACACTTAATTTAGCCAAATTAAGATGGTTAATACTTTAAATTATAAAATACATTGAAATATGTATGAATTATTAATTTCAACAGAAAATAACTTATAAGCCATTTTTGTGTGTTCTACAATTACTTGTATCTAAATTGGCTAATGAGTAATTGGAAGACAATTGTACACAATAATAATTTCAATAAGAATAAACATTAGTGATTAAAAAGCCAGCTTTTAAATTTGAGTACTTTTTGTTGGAATCCCAGTTTTTCCACTTAGGGGTTACTAAAACTCTTTATATTTTTGTTTGTTTGTTTGTTTGTTTTTGAGATGGAGTCTCACTTTGTTGCCCAAGCTGGAGTGCAGTGGCGCAGTCTTGGCTCACTGCGATCTCTGCCTCCCGGCTTCAAGCAATTCTCCTACCACAGCCTCCTCAGTAGCTGGAATTACAGGCACATGCCACCACTCTTAGCTAATTTTTGTATTTTTAGTAGAGATGGGGTTTCACCATGTTGGCCAGGCTGATCTCGAACTTCTGACCTCAAGTGATCCACCTGCCTCAGCCTCCCGAAGTGCTGGGATTACAGGCACTTACAGGCCACCCCATCTTGCCTCTATATTTCAGGTTCTTTTCTTGAAAAATACAGACAAAAATAATACCTGCTTCATAATTTTTTTTTAATTTTAATTTTTGTGGGTACATATTAGGTGTGTATATTTATGGGATACACAAAACATTGTGATACAGTCATACAATATATAATAATCATATGAGGGTAAATGGGGTCTCCTTCACCTCAGGGATTTATCGATTTTTCTGTGTGTTGCAAACAACCTAATTATATTATTTTAGCTATTTTAAAATATATTTTAAAATTACTATTGACTGTACTCACACTGTTGTACTGTTACTACTAGATCTTATTCATTCTATCTAACTATATAGTACAGTGGAGCAATCTCAGCTCACTGCAAGCTCCACCTCCTGGGTTCACTCCATTCTCCTGCCTCAGCCTCCCCAGTAGCTGGGACTGCAGACGCCCGCCACCACGCCCAGCTAATTTTTTGTATTTTTAGTAGAGACAGGGTTTCACCGTGTTAGCCAGGATGATCTCGATCTCCTGACCTCGTGATCTGCCTGCTTCGGCCTCCCAAAGTGCTGGAATTACAGGTGTGAGCCACCGCGCCCAGCCCTCTGCTATATTTTTTAAACCATTAACCATCTACACTTCCTTCCTCCCACCCAAACTAGCCTTCCCAGACTCTGGTAACCATCATCTACTCAAGGCAACATATTAAAGAAAACAGAAAAAATAGCTGATATCACTAACATATAATAAGTATATATAATAACAATATTGCATCTTTATTTTTAATGTTTTATTTAATAAAAATCTGAAGCACAGAAAAATGCAAAAAAGCATTGCGTAATAACCACTGCTACATTCCTATCTAGTGTGAACAGATGTTATCATTTTTTCATATTGAATTAGATATCTGGTTTTGCAAAATAACAAGAGTGTTAAACACAAAGCAAACTCTTGAAGTTAGTGCGTATATAATGACAATGTGCCTTGTATGCTTTTGAATTTATTTATGTATATCTAAAATTAATAGACTATTGTTTATGATTGTTAAACGTTTAAGCAAAATATAGAATAAAAATATGTATTCTTTTCCTTCTCAATTTAGTTTCTAAAAAAAAGAGTTTAGTTAAGAAAATAAAAAAAGCAGTACTTGCCTGAATTATCATATATTATGAAATAGAAGAAAACAAATTAATGAAGTTTTGTTTTAACTACATATTCTTTTATGCAATTTGTATTTCATAAACCTTATAAATGGACATAAATCACAAGGGAACATTATGAGAGCTTTTATTTTGACTCGTAATGAGAATTACTAAGTAAAGACTACATACTTATATTTAATATTCATTGAATTATGAAGTAAGGCTGTCTCTAAAATCTTAGAGGCACATAAAAACATGTTCAACATCATTAGACATTAGGGAAATGCAAATTAGAATCACAATGAGTTATTACTGTATTCATATTAGAGTTACTAAAATTTAAAAAATAATGATAATGCCAAATGCTGGCAAGAATGCAGAGAAACTATTTCTTACATTGCAGGTAGAATGTAAAATGGCACAGCTGCTGTGGGAAATAGTTTGGCAATATTTTATAAAATGAAATAAATACTTACCATATGACCAACAATAACATTCTTGGGCATTTATCTCAGAAAAATAAAACTTACATTTACATAAAACTTGATCATGAAGGTTCCTAACAGCTTTATTTTTAATAGTTCCAAATGAGAAACATCCCTAATGTCCTTCAATGGATGAATAAACAAACTCTGGTACATCCATATAATGAAATGCTACTCAGCAATAAACAGCAATCAACTAATGATATACCTGACAACTTGAGTATTTTTCATGAGTATTATACTTAGTTAAAAACAACATCCAATCTCAAAAATTTCATATTATGCAATTCCATTTACATAATGTTCTTGAAAGTATAAAACTATAGAAATGGAGAACAGATTAGCAATTTCCAAAGGACAAGGAAGGTGGTGAGTCAGGCGGGTACAACTACAAAATTGTAGGACATATAGTTCCCTTGTGGTGATAAAACATTTCTGTATTTTGACTGTGGTTGTCCCATAAATATATACATGGAATCAAATTAGACAGAACAATGTGCATACACATACACACACACACACACACACACACACACAAATGAATACATGTAAAAACTGAGGTAAATAATGCCTGCAGTCTAATAAATGATATTATATCCCTGTCAATTTTCTGGTTTTCATATTGAACCAGAACTGATACAATGTTACCATTAGGGGGAGCTGGATAAAGTGTTCACCAGACTCTATTTACTGTTTTTCAACTTCCAGTGGGTCTATTGCCATTTTTTAAAAGTTTAACAATGTAATAAAAAATAAAATATTAATTAGATATATCTCTGGAAAACTTAACAATGCCCCCCCCCAAGATAATGACACCCTAATCCCCTGAAGCTGTGATGTGTAATATGTCACCTTACATCGCAAAAGTGAGGTAACAGACTTTGTGATAGGGAGATTATCTTCGAATGTCTGGATGGGCAAAGTCTAATCATGAGTCATTAAAAGTGGGGAATTTTCTTATGTTGTAGTCAGAGATACATAAGAAGGCAAGAGAAGGAGAGAAAGATCAGGAAGATACATGACTGCTAGCTTTGAAAATAAATAAAGGAGGCCATAAGCCAAGGAATAAGGACAGCCTTTAGAAGCTGAAAAACTAAGGAAATGAATTTTTTTGAGAGCCCCTCCAAAAGGAAAAAAGCCCTGCCAGCAACTTGGTTTTAGCCTGGGAAGACCCATATCAAACTTCTGACCCACAGAACCATAATAATATACTTGTGTTGTTTTAAGCCATATTTCTCTGATTTTATTATAGCTGTCATGTTGGAACATGAATACATTATATTAGAAAACCACCATATTGTATAATTGTATTAGAAAATGTGTAGTAATGAATATTTTGTTTGGATGCTGATGCAAAGAGGTCAATAAAAAAAGGTATTTTGGAGTTAAGGGAGAAATAGTGGATATGGCATGGCTATCATATGTTATTAAAATTATTGTTAATTCTGCAGGTTGAGATAATGGTATTTTGGTTCATTTTAAAAAGAGGATCTATCTATTAGAGAATACTTACATGTGAAAATACATAATATTTGGATTTTATTTCAAGCATTCCAGAAAAAGAGAATACAGATGGGGATGAGAAGAGATGGAAAAAGTCTGGAACATATTGATAACTGTTAAATCTGAGAATGGATATATCAGTTATTAATTACATTATTCTTGTATTTGTGTGTTTGAAAATGTCCTGAATATAATTTTAATGCCCACTAATTTACATGGATAAATATTTGAGAATCTTTAGTTTAATATAATTCTATACTAACAAGCATATTGCTTTTTATTAAAAATATTTTAAAATGTATAAGAATTTTTTTTTATAATTTCTAAGCTTTGGCATATATTGAAGATTTATCTTTAATGATTAACTCTCAAGTTCTTCTACATATGTCAGAAGCTGATTGAGATCTTAGCTGTTTTGTCTTGTCAGTATTAAAGTAAGGAAAGTTATTTTAAGGTGCTGGAGCTGTATTTTTAAATTGGTCATAGGTGTTTTGACAGTAAGGCTGCAGGGAAATCAAAAGATAATTTTGGAAAGGGGATGTCATTTCATTAGAATATTTATTTTCTTGATAATATACCACTATAATTTGATTTTTTCCTAATGTGCTAGTCCCCTTTGGACACCTTACTCCTCAATCCTTCTAATTACATCTCAGTATTAGTCAGAATTGCAACCAACAGAAATCACTTTAGCTATTTTAAGCAGAAAGAGATGTAATGAAGGAAAATAACCACGTTGATGGGAGAGATGAAAGAGTAGCATCTAATTTGGATCTGTAAGAAATAAAACTAAGACGACACTACAGAATTTGTCTGTATGGGGACCTCCTACTTCTGCCAATATTAGGAAGCTAACAAATCAAGACAAAATGCAGGGACTGTTGACCAAAGGAACATATTTATTTACCTTTTATCTAGAGATTTTGAGTCTGTCACTGCTGCACCTGTTGGCTCTAGAAATATGCTACATCTGATTGATTTTTATTTCCCAAACCTGAATTACTCGCACCTGCCCCTCAAAACTCAAGTAGGGAACGACGATTAGACATTGTTGTAGAAAAAAACAAGTTCTCTCTATGACTATAATTTCTATTAGAAATACACCAGTAGTAAAATTATCATCTTTATTTCCTACTATATAATTAATTACAATATTTATTGATATTATAGTTATTTCTAAGACTTGTCACAAGAATTACAAAAATATAATTGGGATTTATAAATTTACTGTGTTAATTTATTTTTGCCCCCAACCAGTACCTCAGCTGGTTATGGTTATTCACTTGGTGTATTGACCTGACACATCACTCTTGAGAAGTCCTTTGTAACTGTGCCCTTTTGGGGTTTCCATAATATTACATTAATTTTTATCACTGCACATGGCATTTTGGTAGGCCATCTTTATTAAAATGCTTCCTAAAAGTTTCCCTTCCAGTATTTAGACCCAGTGTAATTTCCTCCTCTGATTATTGGCTGGATCTAGTGAATCATTTCTGGTAAATACAATATAGTAAAAGCTATAGCATGGTATATCAGAGATTAGGTAACCAAAAAACTGTGATGTCCAACTTGCTGGCTCTCTCCCTCATTCCTCCACTTGTTCTGTAGGAATTCGGTTGCCATATTGGTGGAGCCCTATGGAGAGGACAACAAGGTAAGGAAATTATGTCTCCAGTCAACATCCAGTGAGGTTGTGAGGTCAGCCAACAAACACATGAGGGGCCTTGGAAGTAGATCTAACCATAGTGAAGTTTGAGAAAACTGTAACCCCACATGGAAGCTTGATACAGTTCTGTGAGTGACTCTGAGCCAGATGACCCCTCTAAGCCACGCCTGGATGCCTGACTTATAAAAATTGTGAAATAATAACTGTTCTTCTTTTAAGTCATCAAGTTTGGGGGCAAATTGTTGCACAGTAATAAGCATCTAATATGGCACTATTAAAGGACTTTTTGGGTTTCATTAGAGTCACATTAACTTCAACAATACTATTTCCTCTTGATAAATAGTATCAATCATTGTACTTATAGTGGTAACTTACTTTTTGATCTGTCATTTAATGGAATAAGCCATAATGCAGTCTTAAATCCCCGTTCAATGGAATAATCACTGATCTTTGAAGGAAGCTTTCTGATATTAGACATTAAGATTTAAACCAAAAACTTGAAAAGCTGCCTTAATTTATAATTCTTTCTTCTTTATTTCCATCAGCTATTACATTTTTAAAGTGTTATCAATATGAATCATTCTCCACAATCTCAGGTATATAAGAAACGTAACTTTATTTTCCCATTTTCAAGTCTAATTCTAATAGAATGATGTAAAATTGACATAGTTTGGTACTTCAAATCATTCCCAGAACTTGTCTCCAAGTTTTCTGCATTAATTTAGTGTCAAAGCATTGGCCAGTGGAGGGACATGATTCTCTAATAATCTGTTTTGCCTAGGTATTAGTTGAACTATTCTCGGCCATTGGGTCCTAGACACTGGTTTTAACAAATTGCTATATCTCTCATTTTTAATCTCCTGACTACATTAGCTATTGAGACTTGGTGCAGTACTACATTTTGTTGCTGCCAGAAACTATCTTGTGTCTTTCTAATTTGCTGTGACTCCAGATGCTGATCAGATATAGAGCTTGTATAGAGCTATTACTCTTTGATGTAAACCCTCACTTTCACCATACCTCTCTACTTTACTCCATTTTACTGCACACCTATTTTCCCAATATGTTATAGACCAAAAAGTAGCTAGCAAGAAGTAGAAGATCATTCTCTATATGACAAATCTGTTTTCTTTTTTAAAAAAACTTTTATTGACATATAATCCATGTGCCATATTGTGTGCCCACTTAACATGCATGAATCAATAATTTTAATGTGTTCAGATATAACCTGCCATCACAGCAGTCAACTGTACAACATTTTCATCACCTCCAAAAGAAACCCATACCCTTTAGCCATTGCTCCCTTTTCTCTATATCCATTCCATCTTATGCAACCATTACTTTTCTCTCTCTAATAATTGAAAATATTTTCTTAGTTCTGTAAGTTATGGTTTCACTTTCCGAGTACTTTCCATTGAAGCACAGATATGCTTAATTTTGATGAAGTTCAATGTATTTATTTTTTGTTACACCATTTGGTGTCATATCTAAGAATACATTGACAAATCCAAATTCGTGGAGATTTACCCCTACCCCTATATTTTGGTATATAAGTTTTATAATTTTTATTTTACATTTAGATTTTGTACCATTTTAAGTTAAATTTTTAATACAGTGTGAGGTAATAGTCTCACTTCATTCTTTTGCATGTGGCTTTCCTATTGTCCCAATGTTATTTCTTAAAAAGACAATTTTTCCCTATTGAATGCTCTTGGCACCTTTGTCAAAAGTCGGTTGACACATAGTTTTATTTCCAGACTCTCAATTCTATTTTCTTAATCAATGTGTCTACCTAGCTTTTGTTCTTAATGTTGTTTCTCAGACCTATTCTCTAGCTTGTGTTGTTATTCTCTGAAGAATTTAAGATAATTTTCAGAAATTGACATACTTCTGGAAGAAAAGTAAGGGCTTCCTTTTTACTCTATAATTATTTGAAATAATTAAGAATGCACTACCTGCTCTATCTAGTGAGTCTGTGAACATGTGTGTGTGTACATCTTTGTATATCTGTGTCTGTGTGTGTTACATTGGGCAATGAGGAACTAGACAAAGGAAAAATACTAACTGAAACTATTTCAAAAACAATACCTTGCCACATTATCTGTATGTTTTTGTTTTATTTATTTCTTTATTTAGCTTAAGTGTTCTTTTCTTAAATGACAAGAGAAGCAAAGCAAAGTTTAATTTGTCCTCATATATGTTTTCAGCTCTTTTAGAAAATGTAAAAAAAAAATGTTGGCTGTTTCACTGGAAATGCACAAGGCTCAAGAGTGACATGCAGAAATACATGATTTTTCATCAATTACTTTTAAAGAAATGACTTTCAAATTGAGGTGATGATCCTGGATCTAAGTCATAAATTAAACGCTTAAAAATACTGCCACCTTATATGTTTAAGGTCACATTTTGTGTAGGACATTTGAGGACTCAGAACCTTAAGGAATTAAGATTTGGGTCAACTCACCTAAAAAAAAAAAAAAGAAAAAAGAAAGAAAAGAAAAGGTGAGGTTCTGTCTGAAGGACCTTCTTTCTGGTCTGAGGAAGAAAGATGTAACAGATAACAATTATAATCTTAAGACCAATTACAGAAAACAGGGCTCTAGAAACTTTATTTTCTCTTTTTTCTTATGTGTATATATATTTGTGCATATCATAAATATTTTCTTATCTCTGTTTTCTGTATTAGTTCGTTTTCCTGTAAAGAACTACCTGAGACTGAGTAATTTATAAATCAAAGAGGTTTAATTGACTCAGAGTTGTGCATGGCTGGGAAGGCCTCAGGAAACTTACAATTATGGTGGAAGGCAAAGAGGAAGCAGTAAGGTGCATCTTACATGGCAGCAGGAGGCGGGGAGTGCTATGCCTTGAGGGCATCAGATCTCGTGAGAACTCACTATTACAAGAACAGCATGGGGAAAACTGCCACCATGATTCAGTCACCTCTCACTGATGGCAGTGGCAGCCATCTGGAGTGGCCTCTGTGAAGACAACAGTTGCAGAAGGCAAGGCACTGCCGCGGCTGCTTGCTCTGTGCATCTGGCGAGAGTCTAGAAGAGGTGAGAGCCCGACCCCCTACCAAGTTGGCAGGTGGGAGCCCCACGTTCCTTCATGCAGCAGCAGGGACTTAGCTGTGGTCCCAGACCCTGGGTATCCCTGTGCTCTCAGGGACCTGGTAAGTGCCCCTACTCCTACAGGCTTGGAATTGCCTGCTCACACTCTAGTCTCTTCCTGCTCCCGGCCCTGGCTCTGGTGCAGAACAAAGTTGTGGCCAAGCCCAGGTGTTGACACGACCCAGCCAGGTGTGCGCACACTCAGGGTGGTGCTGACATGCCAGCCCCCCTCCATCTCAGCCTTCTCTGAACTTGGGAACCCACGAGCACATGAGGAAGGCTGGTGGGCACTAAGGGTAGATCAACACGGGCCTGTAGGTGCTCCTCTGCACAAACAGCCTGGGTGTCATGGATGGCATGTTCATGGCAGGAGGCAGACAGATTCCTGGGCAGAAAGGGGAGGGTCCCTGGTGAAACCCCACCTTCAAGCCAGGGACAGCCTGAAGCCTGAGAGGTGGGCTGCCAGTTCTAGGTGGAGTCTGTGGCCTGAAGTGAGAACTTATGGTGCGTTTTCCAGGCCCACCCATGGCTGCCCATAGACCAATCAGCATGCACTTTGTCCCTTCTGAGCCCATAACATCCACGAACTCAGCAAGACTCACCATCTGCAAGAAGAAGTTACCCACTTTGGGTCTCCTCAGTTCTTCCACATGAGTGTCCTGCAGAAGGGAGCTACCCACCGTGGGTCTCCTCACTGCAGAGACCTGGACACTTAACAGGATAACCTACCTGTGGAAAGGAGTTACCCACTTTGGGTCTCCTGAGAGTTGTTCTGTCCCTCACCAAAGCTCCTCTGTGCCTTGCTCACCCTCCAGTTGTCTGCGTACCTCATTCCTCCTTGATGTGGAACAAGAACTTGGGACAGGATGAATGGTGGGACTGAAAGAGTGGTAAACAAGCAGAGCTGAAACACCACCCTGCTTGCCATGTTGTGGATGACAAGAAGGAGAGAATAGCTGCATCCCTTCAGGAGGCCAGTCTCAAGGACTCCCCAGGCCAGGGCTGTGACACCCTCTTTGGGCTCTGCAGTTACTTGTGTCTCCAAGATTCTAGGTGCCACTATGTTCCCCTAGTCCAGATGTGAGTGACCACAGTGGAAGCCACATGCAGTACATCTGGTCCAGCCACAGCCTTGCACGGAGCTGACACCTGTGCTGGGGCCTGTAGCTGCCCGCCCCACCACAGCAACCAGTGTGCCTGGCTGTGCATAGTGGCTGGACCCGTGCTTACTCACACATACTTCCCTCACTACTCCATGCCTGACTCTCTGTTGGCAGATGTGGGATCTGAGCCAATAGTGTAAGCCAAGTGCAGCCTGCTGAGTCGAGTGGGCAGAAAAAGCCCAGTGAGCGTGAGCAATATTCAGGCAGAAGGCACTGCCAGCCACAGAGGTTTTTGGCTGGTGAAATAACACCCCAAGGAGCCCATAACATCACCAGGTCCCTCTCTCAATATGTGGAGATTACAATTTAAGATGAGATTTGGATGGAGACACAGAGCCAAACCATATCATTCCTATTATTATTTTATATTAAACTTTTGAAGCTTACTTTACTATTTAGGTAGCAATGCATTTGGTGAGACTGTTCAAATCATTTGATGATAATTGATAAAATATCTTTGGAATTGTGTGCCTTCTCATTTCCAGAAAATATTAGAAGTTTTTACTTGTACCATGGATAGCTGCATCTTGTTACATGGAAACGGAGTGGTTTCATTTTTGTTTGGAAGCTTTAATGTATAAAAATCTTTATATGAAAGTGGAGTAAGCAAACGGGTATATTGGTCTATCAATTTATTACTCGCAATACCAAATCTACTTCCCTTTGTCCTACTTTGTGAGATCAGAGCTAAACGCTTAATATTTTTCCTTTGCCACTTGGTACAAGTAGACTTTGTCAGTAGAGGAGGCTGGTGGGACACGGAAGCTCAAAGCAATGTATGCCCCTGGTTGCTTTATTTCCTCCTATGTCATGGGTGCCAGTAAATATGCAAGGTGGAGGACCAGTGGTGCTCAGGTCAGTGGGTCTACAGAATACTACTTCCTGTGAATCAGCTAGAGCACACTAGTACTTTCAAGTGATCTTCTTGGTCACATAGTGTACAGTTTTCATATACAAATATGGCACACCTGAATCTTTTAGCAAGTTTATTAGCCATACAGTAGCCACTCTTGCAAACTAGCTCCAATCTGCACCCTGTGAGAAGTTTTTTTGCTATAGGTATGCTGCTGGCTCAGGTGGCAGCCTCAGTGTCTCCAATAATGTCTGCTTCTCAGCCTGGGAAGAGTGTGCTGTTATATATTCTTAGTTTCTTCAATGTTTTCTCTTGCTCACCCCTAGAAATAAAAGAAAATTCCTGCATTTCTATTTCTTTGTTCCTTGGATGTCTCATTTCCCCTTTTTTAGTAGCTAATCATCTTTTACTAGTTAGTAATCATTTATAATAAAAACTTTTTTTTATCACTGATATGATTTCTGTCTCTTGACTAGACCCGAACTGATATACCTACATTGAAATAAGTTGTAGATTGCATAAAATTTATTGAACATTTCTGCTTCAACACAAATTAAGATGAGCACAGTTGAACACTTAATAATTATTATATAAAAGTATTACATCATTATCATAACAATTATAGAGGGACATTAAATATCCTGCAGAATCAAGTACTGACATAACATTTTATTTGTAGCTTTAAAAAAGGCAATATGCATGACACTTATTTGCTGAATGTTTATTCATGGTTAACATCTTTCTTGGTCAAAATTGAGGCACTGATTATTATTCTCTACCAAATAATTGTTTCATATAACTGTGATACAGATAACAAGACATGTTGACTTTTATCTCACATTCTCTGTTAATTATTATTTGCTTTTTTCCCGTTTTTGAGTAGTAAATACTGAGTAAAGTGAATAAAGAAAAAAATTGACTCCAGATTCAACACATAATATCAATACAAATAGCAAAGGTATTTGTAGGGTCACCCATTACCAAAATGACTCAGTCAAAGTTATATATTTACTATGTAGTCTAGTTAAGATTGAAATTAGAAAAGGAGTTATTATTTCTACACAAATACTTATTTTGTGATTTGACAAAAATTACCATATTCTTTGGATAACAAAACAGTGAACAGTGCAAAGGAATTGTTGTTGTTTTTTTGTCATAGCATTGAGATTTTTGATATGAGCATAAAGCTTCTCACACCAACATTATTCTCTTGAGTTATATACATTAGTATACATTTTGCTTGTGAGCAGTGATCATGTTTCTTTAGCCCTATTTATTTGCTGCTTTGCCATGTATATGCATATGGATGAGCAACATTTGTCATTGCCCCCCTTAAAATAGATTCTGTTTCAAAAGCTTTAACATGGACTACATTAAAGTCTGATCAAGGTGTGCTGAGACAAATCTGTAGATTTGGTTCTGTGTGGTATTGATGCTTGTTTTCCATGGCTGTTTATCTTCCAGTCAGTGTAG
Organism: Pongo pygmaeus; assembly: GCF_028885625.2. Taxonomy (NCBI): domain Eukaryota; kingdom Metazoa; phylum Chordata; class Mammalia; order Primates; family Hominidae; genus Pongo; species Pongo pygmaeus. Next base: position 93,810,756 of record NC_072384.2, read on the forward strand.
AAAGATTCCTAAGAGAATATATTCCAGATTGACTTTTTATGGGTCTTTAGTACAATCTAGAATGCTATTTCAGGAGATCTTGGGATTCATCTGCAGAAACATATCACCTAATTGAAGAGCCCCACTCCTTCTCCAATCATGGACATCTGCAAGTTTAAGATGGTGACCAAAGTTCTGCACAAAATCTTAAGTATGGTCCTAGAAACTCAGAACCTCTAAGCTTGCTAGGCTCTGAACCTAGAAATATCTATGATCAAGTTAACAGAAGATGGCACATTCTAGACAAAAATTTTGTGGAACTTTTAATAATATGATCATGCCTGCTAGTAACAAAAGTTAAAAAAAATTATCTACAATATAACACATTGTGTGATTTAAAACAGAAGTTAGATTAAAGCATACATTAAAATTCAAGCTATATTCCTTTCTCACCCTTATACTGTGGTGAGAATTGTGCAAATAGACTTCTACCTGTCCTTTGATACTGCAGAAAATTAAATAATACCACTTTCCCCCCAATAAAAGTTTTTGTTTTGTTTTGTTTTTTTGACGGAGTCTCTATCACCCAGGCTGGAGTGTAGTGGCATGATCTTTGCTCACTGCAACCTCCACCTCCCAGTTTTAAGCAATTCTCCTGCCTCAGCCTCCCGAGTAGCTGGGACTACAGGCGTACACCACCACACCGGCTAATTTTTTGTATTTTTATTAGAGACGGGGTTTCACCGTGTTAGGATTATCTCGATCTCCTGACCTCATGATCCGCCCACCTTGGCCTCCTAAAGTGCTGAGATTACAGGCATGAGGCACGGTGCCTCGTCCAAATAAAGCTTTTGAAAGAAAAGTTACAGCATTTACATGAGAGGGTTTTTTTTTTTTTTTGAAAAATTGTATGCCAAATTTAAGTTTTATTCCATGGTGTAATTTGTAGATAATCTATACAGTACTAACAATATAATTGTACTTTTTTTAACCATATTTCCTCTTTTGTTTTGTAAATTCATTATAAATTATTTATCAATTATACTGTCATCATTAAAGAATGAGAAAAAAACTATCAAGAGCATTTTTAATTACAATGATTTGATTAAACAAGAAGTGCTGTAAAGAAGGTAATGAATCAAGCCTAAACAGCAAAATGGAGTAACTCTTCCAGGATTTATATAAAAGTATTTATAGATATGTTATGGTATGCTTTGTAATTTATGAAAGTAAATTACAATAACACTTCAATCGATTTGTAAAAACATAAACAACAAAAGTAAAATATGTTTTCTCTTTTTTTCTTTTTTTTTTTTTTTTTTTTTGAGATGGAGTCTTGCTCTGTCCCCAGGCTAGAGTGCAGGGGCACGATCTCGGCTCACTGCAACCTCCACTTCCTGGGTTCAAGCGATTCCCCTGCCTCAGCCTCCTGAGTAGCTGGGACTACAGATGTGCACCATCACACCTGGCTAATTTTTTCTTGTATTTTAGTAGAGATAGGGTTTCATCATGTTGGCCAGGATGGTCTTGATCTCCTGACTTCGTGATCTGCCCACCTCAGCCTCCCAAAGTGCTGGGATTACAGGCAAGAACCACTGTGCCCGGCCATATGTTTTTTATTAATATAAATTCACATTTAATTGTTTTTAAACATTAATTGCACATTTGTTAGTGAATACATTTCACTTCACAGTAAAATGTCATCCAAATGCATTTATTTTACTTAATAAGGTTTACAGAGAAGTTGAACAGAATGTATAATTTCCACATACCCCCTAACTCTCCTCACGATTTTTCTAATAATAACATCTTGTATTAATTTGGTGCATTTGTTATGATTGATGAGCCAGTATCAATGCATTATTGACTAATGTCCATAGTTTACATTAGGGTTCATTCTTTGTGTAGACAAATGAAGAATGACAAGTATCCTCCATTAGAGTTTTATAGAGAATAGTTTGATCTAAACATGCATTGTGTTCCAACTGCCCATCCCTACCCTGGAACTCCTGACAACCAATGAATATTTTAGGATCTTCATACTTTTCCTTTTCCAGAATGTCATTTAGTTGGAAACATGCAATATATAGTCTTTTCAGACTGGCTTCTTTCACTAAGAAGTATGCATTTAATATTTCTCCTTTTTTTGTGGCTTAATAGCTTATTGTTTTTATTGAAGAAGAATATTCTATTCTATGGACATATCACAGTTTGCTTATCCACACATCTATTTTGGTTGTTTCTAAGTTTTGGCAATTATGAATAAAATTGCTATAAATATTTTTGTGCTGGTTTGGCCTATGTTTTCAACCCCTTTGGGTAGACACCAAAGATAAAAATTGTAATCTCGTATGGTGAGTATATGTTTAGTTTTGAAAAAATTGCCAGATTGTCTTCCAAAGTGGTTATGTAATTTTGCATTCCCACCAGTAATGAATGAAAATTCCTGTTGCTCCACCTCTCTCCAGTATTTGGTTTTGTTGATGTTTTGGATTTTAGCCATTCTCATGGGTGTATAGGTATCTAATTGTCTTAATTTGCAATTCCCTGCTGACGTCTGATATGGAGTATCTCATATGATTATTTGTTATTTCATGTCTTCTTTGGACAGATGTCTGCTCACATCTACTGCCCATTTTTAAATTGGGTTGTTTGCTATCTTTATGTTGACTTTTAAGACTTCTTTGTATATTTCAAATACCATTTTTGAGAAATATGTGCTTTATAAATATTTTCTCACAGTCTCTGGCTTGTCTTTTTAGTCTCCTAACAGTGCTTTTTGTAGAGCAGGTTTTTTAATTTTAATAAAGTTCAATTTATAAAATTATTCTGTAATAGATTATGCTTTTGATGTTGTATCTAAAATGTCATCATCAAACCCAAAGTTATCTAGATTTTCTCCTCTGTTATTTTCTAGAAGTTTTATAATTTTTCATTTTACATTTAGTTATATAATTGCAATTTAATTTTTGTGACTAGTATAAAGTCATGTAATGATTCATTTTTCTGCCTCTGAATTTCCAGTTGTTTCAGTACACTGTTTTGGAAAGACCATACTTAATTGAATTCCATTTGCTTCTTTTTAAAAAACCAGTTAATTGTATTTGTGTGGGTGTATTTCAGGGAATATACCTGTTTCTTGATATATTTGTCTATTTTCTTGCCAATACCACAGTCTTCATTACTGTAATTCAAAAGTCTCGAAGTTAGGTAGTATCAGTTCTCCATCTTTGTTCTTCCCTGCAATATTACTGTGGTCATTCTAAGTCTTTTGCTTTTCCACATAAATGTTGGAAACATTTTGTCAGTATACAAAAAATAACTTATTGTCATTTTCATTAAGATTTCAGTGAATCTAAAGATGGAGTTGGGAAAAACTGACATTTGATAATATTGAATCTTCCTATCCATGTACTAAAATATTTCTCTATTTATTTAGATCTTTGATTTCTTGTGTCAGACTTTCACAGTTCTCCTCATAACAATCTTGTACAAATTTGTTAGATTTATACCTACGTATTTCACTTTTGGGGGTGAAAATAGTTGTTAAGTGTTAAACAGCTTTAAGTTCTACAGTTTTCTCCATTGTAATAACTCATCTCATTTTCTGTACACAACTAGAGTTACGTATTACCTAATGTAAATGGGATTATGTTTCTAATTTCAAATGCTAAGTGTTCACTGAAGATACATAAAAACACAACTGACTTTTGTATATATATCTTGTATCCTACAACCTATGATACAAGATTTAATTACTTACTAGTTTTGGCAGGGGCTTTACTTCTCTTTAATCTTTTAAAATTTTTTATATATTCAAGCATGTCATCTGCAAATAAAGACAATATCTTCCTTTCCTATTTGTAGCTTTTATTTTATTTTCTCATTGCATTAACTAGAATTTCCAGTACAATGTTGAGTAAGAGTGAGGAGAACAGGCATTCTTGTTTTGTTATTTGTCTTAGCAGAGAAGTATCTAGTTTCTAATTATTAAGTATTACATTAGCTGTGGATTTTTATAGATTTTCATTATTGAGTTGACTAAGTTCTCCTCTATTTTTAGTTTGTTGACAGTTTTTCTTGTGAATTTGTTGGGTTTTTTTTCAAATGTTTTTTCTTACATTTATTGATATAATATTCTTGTAGAATTTGACCAGTTGATAGGATGTATTATATTAAATGATTTTGTAATATTAAACAAGCTTTATACACCTGAAATAAATCTTATTTTACCACAGTGTGTAATGCTTTTATATTTTATTGTATTTGGTTTGCTAATATTTTGTTGAGGATTTTTACATCTATGTTCATTAGATGTATTGGTTCTTTGTTTGCTTGTCTTGTAATGTTTATCTGGTTTTGGTATTCGAGTAATGGTTATCTCACAGTATGAGTTAGAAAGTATTATTCTACTTTTTTTTTCTGGAAAAGACTACAGACAATTGTAATTTCGTCCACAAATGTTTGCTGGAATTCACCAGTGAACTCATCTGAGTCTTGTACTTTCTGTTTTAGAGGGCCATTTTTTTAATGGTTCATTTTTTTTTAATGGAAAAGGCTTATTCATATCATGAATATTTATATTATCTAGGTTGGTGCAAAACTAATTGGGGTTTTGTACTATGAATTTTAAATTATTACTAGGCTCAAACATCTTTATTAGTTAAAACAGGAACCATTAAAATCAACATTTTTTTTTTCCAAGGAGAAATAAGTTTGTTTATTCTGTAGCTTAAAACTCCATTCTTTGGAATTCAATGAATTCTTGGAAAGCATTTTCTGCATCCTGCTGGTTCTGGAAATATTTTCCCTACAAAAAGTTGTTGAGGGCCGGGCATGGTGGCTCATGCCTGTAATCCCAGCACTTTGGGAGTCTGAGGCGGGTGGATCACCTGATGTCAGGAGTTCGAGACAAGCCTAGCCAACATGGTGAAACCGCGTCTCTACTAATAATACAAAAATTAGCCGGGCCATGGTAGTGCACACCTGTAATCCCAGCTACTCGGTTGGCTGAGGCAGGAGAATCGCTTGAACCTGGGAGGGGGAAGTTGCAGTGAGCCCAGAGTTGTCAAGTTGTCCAGATGCTCGAAGAAGTGGTAGTCAGTTGGCAAGATGTCAGGTGAATATGGTGGATGAGGAAAAGGATCAAACTGGCAGCCAACCAACAAGCAGTGTCCATGAACTTTGGTACAAGTTTGGCTTTGGGAAGTGTTGTGGAGCTTCTTCTAGATCCAGCCACAGGGCTAGTCATCGCCGGTTGTTGTATAAAATCTACTTTTCATTTCACATCACGATCTGATGGAGAAATGGTTCATTGTTGTGTAGAATATGAGAAAACACTTCAAAACGACAATTATTTTTATTTTCACTCAGCTCATGAGACACCCACCTAATGAGCTTTTTCACTTTTCCAACTTGCTTCAAATGCTGAATGACCATAGAATGGTCGACGTTGGGTACTTTGGCAACTTCTCCTGTAGTTAGTTGTAAAAGGATCAGCTTCAATGATTGCTCTCAATTGGTCATTGCTAACTTCCGATGGCCAGCCACTAAAGTCCTAATCTTCAAGATTCTCGTCTCCTTTGCAAAACTTCTTGAACCACCACTGAGCTGTACATTCGTTAGCAATTCCTGGGCCAAATGTGTTGTTAATATTGTGAGTTGTCTCCGCTGCCTTACCACCCATTTTGAACCTAAATAAGAAAATTGCTCGAAGTTGCTTTTTGTCTAACATCATTTCTATAATCTAAAATAAATATAAAATAAACAGCAAGTAATAAGTCTTTAAGAAAAAATGAGAAATGCACGTTAAAATTATGTATAACATAACCACATTTATTTAAGAATGTATTCCAATATCAGAAGACACATTTCAAAAATGCAAAAACCACAATTACTTTTGAACCAATCTGTTTCTCCTTTTGTGGGTTTCCATAGATTCCGTCTGAGAAATTGGTCCGTTTTATCTACCTTAGAAAATGTGTGGCGATCCAAATGATTTTTGTCCTTTAGTGTTTATACTTTTTAGTGCTTATTTTTTTCTTTCTTATTTTTTCTTTTTTCTTTTCTTTTTAAGTTCTTTTTTTTATTATTATTATACTTTAAGTACAACGTGCAGGTTAGTTACATATATATACATGTGCCATGCTGGTGTGCTGCACCCAGTAACTCATCATTTAACATTAGGTATATCTCCCAATGCTATCCCTCCCCACTCCCCCCACCCCACAACAGGCCCCAGTGTGTGATGTTCCCCTTCCTGTGTCCGTGTGTTCTTACTGTTCAATTCCCACCTATGAGTGAGAACATGCGGTGTTTGGTTTTTTCCTTGTGATAGTTTGCTGAGAGTGATGGTTTCCAGCTTCATCCATGTCCCTACAAAGGACATGAACTCATCCTTTTTTATGGCTGCATAGTATTCCATGGTGTATATGTGCCACATTTTCTTAATCCAGTCTATCATTGTTGGACATTTGGGTTGGTTCCAAGTCTTTGCTATTGTGAATAGTGCCACAATAAACATACGTGTGCATGTGTCTTTATAGCAGCATGATTTATAGTCCTTTGGGTATATATCCAGTAATGGGATGGCTGGGTCAAATAGTAGTTCTAGTTCTAGATCCCTGAGGAATCGCCACACTGATTTCCACAATGGTTGAACTAGTTTACAGTCCCACCAACAGTGTAAAAGTGTTCCTATTTCTCCACATCCTCTCCAGCACCTGTTGTTTCCTGACTTTTTAATGATTGCCATTCTAACTGGTGTGAGATGGTATCTCATTGTGGTTTTGACTTGCATTTCTCTGATGGCCAGTGATGATGAGCATTTTTTCATGTATCTGTTGGCTGCATAAATGTCTTCTTTTGAGAAGTGTCTGTTCATATCCTTCATCCACTTTTTGATGGGGTTGTTTGTTTTTTTCTTGTAAATTTGTTGGAGTTCATTGTAGATTCTGGGTATTAGCCCTTTGGCCGATGAGTAGATTGCAAAAATGTTCTCCCATTCTGTAGGTTGCCTGTTCACACTGATGGTAGTTTCTTTTGCTGTGCAGAAGCTCTTTAGTTTAATTAGATCCCATTTGTCAATTCTGGCTTTTGAGGCCATTGCTTTTGGTGTTTCAGACATGAAGTCCTTGCCCATGCCTATGTTCTGAATGGTAATGCCTAGGTTTTCTTCTAGGGTTTTTATGGTTTTAGGTCTAACATTTAAGTCTTTAATCCACCTTGAATTAATTTTTATATAAGGTGTAAGGAAGGGCTCCAGTTTCAGCTTTCTACATATGGCTAGCAGTTTTCCCAGCACCATTTATTAAATAGGGAATCCTTTCCCCATTGCTTGTTTTTCTCAGGTTTGTCAAAGATCAGATGTTTGTAGATATGCGGCATTATTTCTGAGGGCTCTGTTCTGTTCCATTGGTCTATATCTCTGTTTTGGTACCAGTACCATGCTGTTTTGGTTACTGTAGCCTTGTAGTATAGTTTGAAGTCAGGTAGCATGATGCCTCCAGCTTTGCTCTTTTGGCTTAGGATTGACTTGGCAATGCGTGCTCTTTTTTGGTTCCATATGAACTTTAAAGTAGTTTTTTTCCAATTCTGTGAAGAAAGTCATTGGTAGCTTGATGGGGATGGCATTGAATCTATAAATTAACTTGGGCAGTATGGACATTTTCACGATATTGATTCTTCTTATCCATGAGCATGGAATGTTCTTCCATTTGTTTGTATCCTCTTTTATTTCATTGAGCAGTGTTTTGTAGTTCTCCTTGAAGAGGTCCTTCACATCCCTTGTAAGTTGGATTCCTAGGTATTTTATTCTCTTTGAAGCAATTGTGAACAGGAGTTCACTCATGATTTGGCTCTCTGTTTGTCTGTTATTGGTGTATAAGAATGCTTGTGATTTTTGCACATTGATTTTGTATCCTGAGCTGCGCATGGTGGCTCACACCTGTAATGAGGATCAGGAGGATATTTTGAGCCCAGGAGTTTGAGACCAGCCTGGGCAACGTAGTGAAACCTCATCTCTACAAAAAAATTTTACAAAAAAAAAGTAGCTGAGCATGATAACACATACTTGTAGTCTCAGCTACTCAAGATGGTTAGGTGACAGAATAGCCTGAGCTGAAGTTTGAGCCCATAGTGAGATGTGATTGCACCACTGCACTCCAGTGTGGGTAATGGAGAAAGACCCCATTTCTAAAAATAAAAATATACAAGAATTGATTGTCTAGTTATTAACACATTGATGTCTCATTTGTTCTGAAATCAAGTGGAAAGCAATATTTTGGATAATTGAATATGCTCAATATCCAAAGCCTAACCCTTTAAACTATGAAATTGTATCATTCCAGTTATGTTTAATTGAATTATGATTTTAAAAAAATGTGTACACATCTTTGTTTCTTGAAAAACTATGTGGTAAACATGTGTTGACTTTTGCTTTATTATGGCAGCACTATCATGGTGAATTTGGAATGAACTATTTAATAAGGAATAATCTCTGGTCTTCACTCAAAGTTTTATTCTGTAGTTGGTGATTCTTTTACCTTGTCATGGTGACTTAACCTGTTCCCCAGGCCTCTCTACTGTGATTGATAGCTCATCTCAGATTGTATACACAACTAGAGTTACGTATTACCAGCCCTCACTAATTTTTTTGGTGGTAACAAAAATGTTTGGTATGGAAGCTGTCATTATGTCTTTCCAGAGAATAAATAACCTCTAGGTTTGAACTATGGTCAGTTTGGATTTTACAGTAAGAAAATTTCACTGAATTTTAGAGTAGTCCCCAAACCAGTAGAAATATTCATAGCTCTAAATGCCTTATTATTTTCAGCTTGCAAAATATTTAAATAAATATACAGACTGGAGGGTGTTTGAAGAAAAAATATCTACATTCTAATTACTTTTTAGTGTCTTTATGAGTAAGCACTACATTATAAAATTGAAGTTAGTTTCATTTATTATATTTCTTGTCATAGAAGTAAGATGAATGAAAATCAACCCATTATTTTCTTAAATGCTTTGAAATAGTCATCATCGGTAGAACTACCAAGTCCAACAGGCATAGCAAAGCATGATATGCTTAGATAGTTCACGTGGTTATTTGAAATGAAAATAAAACATTTTTGTCCTTGAAACTTAATGCGAATTTTAATATAATTATGGAAGAAGCTATACTAACCTTGATCAACTTATTTGCTTTAATAATGAAGTATAATTATAAGCCTTAATGGCTCACACATAATAAACCCAAATAACTGACATTATTAATTAGAAATTCCTCTTAAAATATCTGAAATGGATTTTTGGTAAAATAATTGATAGTGGCAATAATGTGAAATCACACAAACTTAAAATTTGATTTTACAGTGTTAGTTTATTACATTACAAATAATATAATTTTGCTGTAATATTACTTAACAGTGCTATGCATCTTGCTTATATGATAATTTTATATTAACCAAAGGATGCTATTATTTGGCCATGTTAGGTAAAAGAGTATTTATAGAATATTTTAGCAAATATTTGGGCTTATTCATTTGATTATAGTGTAAAGCTTTGTGAAGAAGAGCAACATGTAGAACACTTACGGGTGATATTGAGAGTGAAGATAGAGGGTCTGACATAAAATTTCTACCCATGCCACTTCTAGGTGTAGGGCCTTGATCAATTAATGCAACAGAAACCCAAGCTATATTGAGACTCCCTAAAAAATGAAGGGTCCTGTGAAGAGAAAGAGAGAACAAGCACCAAGCTGACAGATATGTGAGAAAAGGTGATATCTTGGAAGTGGATCTTAATCATTCCATCCCCAACCATTCCATATGGATTAGAGATGAGCACCCAGACAAGTACATCTCCAAAAATGAAACTCAAAATTGTGAGCAAATTAAAATTGTTGTTTTAAGCAACTTAGTATTTAGGTACTTCAAAAGGCAGTAATAGATAATTAGAACTACTCTCACCCCCATGAACATCCTTGATGTATGAAATGACTTCATTAGAAAGGCCTCTGTACTCAGACCATGAATCAAAAATACTAAAAATTAAGTTTTAAATATCATGATTCCAAAAATAATAAGAGTGTATACTAATCTTAATTATACAATTTACCTGAGTATTACCCAGCATCTTATTGATGGGAGACTTTATTTCTCGAATTGACTGACCATTGAAGTTAAGTTTTTGACCCTATGTACTTGGCTTTCTCTGAGATTAATTTCCTTCGTTTAAATGTTTGCCTTTTGTAATGGCAACTTATAAATCACCATGATTCTAAGTACAAGGAATTATTAGAAATTGAAATAACATTTCTATACTTGAAACTCAATGCAAGTTATTATGTAATTATGGAGGAAGCTATACCAACTTCCATCAAGTTAAATTATTTTCTTTAGTGATGAAATGTAATTATAACTCTTGATACACTCATACATAATAAACTTATTATTAATAGAAATTCTTATTAAGGATTTCTGAAATAAATATTTGGTAAAATAATTGATAGTCACAATAATGTTGGGAAACAACACAAAATTAAAATGACTTAAAGTATTTTTTAAGAGTGTGAATTTACAACATTGTAGAAAAACTACTCTTTGCAACAGTATATATTAGATATATTGAAACTGTTTATGCCAAGAAGTCACAACAAAAGGTTATGTGTTCATGATAAAGTAATTTATCACTTCAAGTAAGTATAAGGAAACTATCATTTGTAAAACTATTTCTAGAATGAAATGTAGGTTTACATTTTATTAATTTTGCTTCAGTCTATGCTGGTGATGCCCACCCCTAAAATTTCCTTTACAACTAACAGAAATCATAATTTACGAATCCTGTCAAAATGTATAAATTGAATTTATTTCTGAGGAAACAAGAAGCTAACTCAAATTGAGAAATATGCTCTTTTTTGGTTCCATATGAACTTTAAAGTAGTTTTTTCCAATTCTGTGAAGAAAGTCATTGGTAGCTTGATGGGGATGGCATTGAATCTATAAATTACCTTGGGCTGTATGGCCATTTTCACGATATTGATTCTTCCTACCCATGAGCATGGAATGTTCTTCCATTTGTTTGTATACTCTTTTATTTCATTGAGCAGTGGTTTGTAGTTCTCCTTGAAGAGGTCCTTCACGTCCCTTGTAAGTTCGATTCCTAGGTATTTTATTCTCTTTGAAGCAATTGAGAAATATGCTATAAAATACTAAAATATAATATATTTTATAGCATATTTCTCCATTATTATATGAGCAGGTATGCTTTTAACCCTACTATGGTTAAGAATATGTCTTAGTTCTTAAGAGAATGCACACAAATATTTAAGGATATTCTTAGAGAATACACACAAATATTTAAGGATAAAGTGATATAATGTCTAAATTTACTCTAAAGAATATTTCAGAAAAAATGAAGTAAATGCAGTAATATGTAAGCAATTCCTGAATCTGGATAAAAGGCATATGGGGTCATCCATACTACTTTTGCAACTTTTCTGTAGTTTAGATGTTACATCAAAATTAAAAATTAAAAAAAATTATGACAATCATAATAATTTTTCATTGTGTTGTTGCACCTATACAGAAAAGCCATGGCCATTAAAGAAAAAAGGTATAAAATCAAATCTATTGAAAATCACATTATGCACTCTTTGGTTTATGGATTAAATGTAGTTTTTGAACTTTGTAGCTTTATATGAACTATAGAAATGAGCAGTTTGCACAGATGACTAAGTAGAGTTGGTCCTCTGTATCTGTGGGTTCTTCATCGTGGATTCAATCAACTGAAGATTGAAAATATTAAAAAGAAATGCATCTGTGCTGAATATTTACAGATTTTTCTTGTAATTTTTCCCTAAGCAATATAGTGTAACAATGATTTACATCACATTTACATTGTATTAGGTAATAGAAGTAATCTAGAGATTATTTATAGTATACAGGAGAACATGCGTAGGTTACATGAAGATTTTGTGTCCTTTTATATTAGGGAGTTTAGCATCCATGGACTTTGATATCTGCAGGAGATATTGGAACTAATTTATTTCCTTTTTTTTTTTTTTTTTTTGACAAGAGTCCCGCTCAGTCACCCAGGCTGGAGTGCAGTGGTGAAATCTTGGCTCACTGTAAACTCTGCCTCCCGGGATCAAGACATACTCCTGCCTCAGCCTCCCGAGTAGCTGGGATTACAGGCACCCGCCACCATACCAGGATAATTTTTGTATTTGTTTTTTAGTAGAGATGGGGTTTTACCATGTTGCCCAGACTGCTCTTGAACTTCTGACCTCAAGCAATCTGCCTGCCTCGGCCTCCCAAAGTGCTGGGTTTACAAGCATGAGCCACCGTTCCCGTCCTGTAACTAATTTCTTATGGATGAAAAAAAAAATCTTTCTATTCCTTTAGCTACCTAGATATAAATATATTACTTTATTGAGACATAATTTACCTGGAGTAGGATACATTATCTTAAATACACAGCTTGATGAATTGTTTTATACATGTATATTTACCTGCTGAGCAGTCATACTAAAATATAGAATATTTTCAGACTTATATAAAGTTTCTTCTTTCCTTCTTTTAGCTACTTTAACTCTCATAGGATCATCTACCACCGTAAAGCAGTGTTGCCTCAAAATAAGACTGCATTGCAGAAGGTGTGGCTATGCACAACTGGAGGTCAATAAATACTTGCTGAAGTAAAGCACATATAGCCTGGCAAAAAATAAGCCACTAGTTTAGATACTGGGAAAACTTACCAGCGTTTTAGGACATTTGTTGTCATCACATTGTCATATTGGCCAAAGCAATCCTCATAGCCAAGCCTAAGGTCAGTGTGTTCTGGGACCACACAATAACACGGACACATTGAAGAATGCACAATTGGAAGTCGTTATTTCTTGCCACACAATCTACTGCATCATTCCATAGTAGATGAGCATGTGGATTGTTTCCAGTTTTTTTGTTTGTTTTCCATTATGAATAAATCTGCTATGAGCATTCCTGTATAAGATTTTGGTAGGCACAAACACTCACTTCTGTTCCATAGATACCAAGGAGTGGAACTTCTGGGTTATTAGGCACACATATATTTAGTTTTAATATAAAATCCCCAAAATATTTCCAAGTATTTCTAATAAATGTAGTTGCCCATCATTAGTAATGCGCGTTCCAGTTGCTCCACATTTTCACTAACACTTGTATTCTCAACTGTGTTAATTCCAGTTGTTTTGGTGTGAATGTAGTTGTATGTTATTATGGTGTAAATTTGTATTTGATGATAACAAAATATATTGACCCCCATTTTATTTCATCACTGTGAAATGCATTTGTGGTGTGCTTGATAAGTCTTTTGTCCACATTTTAATATTTTGTCTTTTTCTAGCAATTTATTATGTATTTTGGATACAAGTTTATATATATATATATATATTTGGATACAAGTTCATATGTATATAGTGCATATATATATTTATATGCATTGCAGATATAATATTCCCGCCTGAGCTGTCTTCTAACTCTTTATATGTGTCTTTTGATAAACAGAAGTTTTCATTTTAATAAATCCTTTTTTGCTACCTTTTTCATTTATTCTTAGTGCTTTTGTGTCTCTCTCTTTTTTTTTTTTTTCGAGACAGAGTCTCACTCTGTCACCCAGGCTGGAGTGCAGTGGCACAATCTCAGCTCACTGCAACCTCCGCCTCCCAAGTTCAAGCGATTCTCCTGCCTCAGCCTCCCGAATATCTGGGATTACAGGCACGTGCCACTACACCCGGCTAATTTTTGTATTATTAGTAGAGACGGGGTTTCACCATGTTAGCCAGGATGGCCTCGATCTCCTAACCTTATGATCCTCCCACCTCAGCCTCCCAAAAAGGGGTGGGATGACAGGCGTGAGTCACTGTGCCTGGACAGTTTTGTGTCTTTTTAGAGAAATTGTTGCTTATCCTAAATTCATAAGTATCATCTCATTTTTTGTTTACTCTAGAAGCTTCCTTGCTTTTATTTTCATAATTAGTTCTATAATTTATCTTTTTGGTATGGTGTATAATGCAAAATATAGGTGAAGGCTATTTTCATAGCTATCCAATTAACAACACTATTTCCTAAACAGACAATACAGTAGCTTAGCATTCTTTCACATGATCAGATGTGTCCTTGATTCCTTTCATGAATACTACTTACAGTTAGAAAAATCCTATTAAGGATACACAATCACTTAGGGATGTTGCAGTGGAACTCTGCTTTTTCTATGCCAGTTTCTCCCTTAAAAAATTGATGATTGAGAATCAAACTCTCCTCCTTCAGGTCAGATCTCATGTCTTACATTTTTATTTCATTCAACACATCTGCATATTCAAGGAGATAATATTGGATTATTAATAACTATTTTAAGGTGAACACTATAAGCTATGTTAGACAGAACTTTCAGTATCAGCCCCAGAACCATTTTGTCAGTTATACATGCCTTTACATAAAATACTTGACTTCCCAAATTATCTTTCAATATGATTTTATTTATGCAAATTATAAAAATAGCCCACATCATGATCAATCAATCTACTTTATAACGTGTTAAGCTTTTAATCTGAGTCCAGCATTATTTGTAATCATAGTTTTTAAGAAGGGGAAAGAAGGAGAAAATTGTTATCTTTAGTACTTTTATAATCAAGTTATGAAAAAAACATGAATGCGTTTTAAATAATAAAAACGGACATGTTTAAAGAATAATGTAATTTGATATTATACAATAGTAATTTATCTGGTGTAAATTAGGAGTTATGTGCTCAAATACAGTGGGTAGCTAGGAATAACTAAGGAAAGTTTTTAAAGAATCAATTTTACATTTATATTAGTCAGAGTTCTCTAGAGGGACAGAACTAACAAGATAGATAGATAGATGATAGATAGATAGATAGATAGATATAAAGGGAAGTTTATTAAGTAGTATTAACTCACGTGATTACAAAGTTCAATAGGCCATCTGAAAGCCAAGGAGCAGGGAAGCCAGTCTGAGTCCCAAAGCTGAAGAACTTGGAGTCCAATGTTCAAGGGCAGGAAGCATCCAGCATAGGAGAAAGATGTAGGCTGGGAGGCTAAGCCAGTCTAGCCTTTTCACATTTTTCTGCCTGCTTTGTGTTTCCTGGCAGCTGATTACACGGTTTCCACCAAAATTAAGGGTGGGTCTGCCTTTTCTAGCCTACTGACTCAAATGTTAATCTCCTTTGGCAACACCCTCAGAATAGGATCAATACTTTGCATCCTTCAATCCAATAAAGATGGTACTCAGTATTAATCATCACAACACTTATATTTTGGTTTTTAGAGAATTTTTTTGTTAGTAATCTTTTTTGACATTTTTTAAGTAAAATCTTTTTTAAATTGTTTTTATTTTTATATTTATTTATTTGTTTATCTATTTGAGACAGAGTCTCACTCTATCACCTAGGCTGGAGTGCAGTGATGTGATCTCGGCTCACTGCATACTCTGCCTCCCAGACTCAAGGATTCTCTGCCTCAACCTCCTAAGTAGCTGGGACTACAGGTTGGCACCACCATATCTGGCTAACTTTTTGTATTTTTGGTAGAGACACGATTTCATCATGTTGGCTAGGCTAGTCTTGAACTCCTGACCTCAGGTGATCAGTCAGCCTCATTCTCCCAAAGTTCTGGGATTACAGGCATGAGCCACTGTGCCCAGTCAAGTAAAATCTTGATTCATCATAATATGGTTTTGTTTTGCTACCTTAAATTTTTCCCTAAGGGTTACATCTGTGGTATAACAGAAGTATTCAGTTGCCAGTTGAACAGATATACCTCTTCACAAGTCACACCAAAGTGCCAACTAAATTAAGATAAAACCATTTTAAAAATTAATTAATGGTTAACATCTCTGATTTATTTATTACAGTATAAACCCCATTGCATGTGATTTATTAATATATCACCTGAACTTAATCATTAAATATTGGCCTGTTCCCCCTTCTGTGGCCTTCTATCTGTCTTATTCCACATATTCTTGGTAGCCCTATTGCCACTATTCAATTACATTTTATTTTCAAATAAATTATCACTAAAACTGTTGAGTAGCAATAGGTGTTTCATACTCTAAAAGTAACGTTAACAAGACTGTAAGAATCCTAACTTGAGACACCGATTAGGCCAGCAACACTTTTTTTTTTGTTTTTTATTTGTTTGTTTGTTTGAGATGGAGTCTCACTCTGTTGTCCAGGCTCTGGTGCAATGGTGTGATCTTGGTTCACTGCAACCTCCGCTGCCCGGGTTCAAGCAATTCTCCTGCCTCAGCCTACTGAGTAGCTGGAACTACAGGCATGTGCAACCACTTCCAGCTAATTTTTGTATTTTTAGTAGAGATGAGGTTTTACCATATTGGTCAGGCTGGTCATGATCCACCCACCTCGTCCCCCAAAAATGCTGGGATTACAGACATGAGCCACTGCACCCGGCCCACATTTTTTTATGCAGAAGTATAGCTGCTCTCATAAGCAGCATACCTCTTGAGAGCAGAATTCCTTAAAACATGATTATAATGATTGAATATATATTAGAAATACTGAACATCACTTTTATATCAATTCTTCAATTTAGTTTAATCAATTATCTTTATAGATATTCAAATACATTACTAAAACCTTCAGGAATAGAGGTTAATATTTGCTATATGGCAATTCCAGAGAAAAAATTAGGCAAAGAAATTTATATTTTCTTTTAAATTTGAGGAAGAAGGATATTGGGGAAGATTGATCATATTGGATGACATGGTATTATCCACATTTAAAAACTTTATATTGTTTCACCAATTTATCTTCTGGGGAAACTAAATTCTCAATCACATAATCTACTTGAAGTTATTGAGAAATA
Organism: Pongo pygmaeus; assembly: GCF_028885625.2. Classification (NCBI taxonomy): domain Eukaryota; kingdom Metazoa; phylum Chordata; class Mammalia; order Primates; family Hominidae; genus Pongo; species Pongo pygmaeus. Next base: position 93,827,612 of record NC_072384.2, read on the forward strand.
TAATTTAAAATATGTTTCAGTGTAGGCTATAGCTAAATTTTCTATTTAAATAATACAAATTGAGGTATGTAATGTAAAACACAATATAGTATAAAGTATAGACAACCTAAATTAAAATAATCTGAGGAGATTTTCAAAACTGCAAATTCCAGTAAACACAGAACTGAATCAGAAACAGTGAGACATGCCTAGGAGTCTGCATCTGTATTAAACTTCTGGGTAAATCTGATTCATGTTGATGTTTGTTAAGCCTGAGATAGTATTTTTGAATACATATCTTATATTTAAAACATAGTGCAAAATAAGCTTAATATTTGTTAAGTGACAGGATATTCATAGCAGGTATGCCACAAATGTTTGTAAGAGAATATAATTGAATAAACAAGTATTCTTATTTTAATGCCTAGTTACACAGTGCATAAATCCTTATTAAGATATAACACTGAATTTTTAATTTTAAGTGATAGGGTAATTTAATAGGCATTTAAAAATAATTTTCTTCAGTTTAGTTAAGAATGATGAAAGCAATTGATATTAATTTTTTAAAAAGAAATAATTTATAAAGTTTAAATTGAATATTCTGATCAGTATATCAAAGGCAACCTGCAGCTTCATTTTTATTGCAGCACTAGTCACAATAATGGAGACAAGGAATCAACCTAAGTGTTCATCAATGAATGAATGGATAAAGAAAATTTGATATATATGTACACAGTGAAATGCCATTCAGCTAAAAACAAATAAAATGAACTGCCATTTACAGCAACATGGATGAAACATTATTTTTTAAGTTAACTAAGACAGGCACAGAAAGACAAATATCACATGTTCTCACTCATATGTGAGGGCTAAACTTTATCTTATTGATGTAGGGAGTAGAATGATAATGAACAAAGGCTTGAAGAGGTGGGTGGGGTGGATAAATAGAAGTTGGATGATGGATACAAACATATAGTTAGATGGAAGGAGTACGTTCTAGTATTCCCTAGCACAGGGAATATATATATATGTATATATAAATATACATATATATATGTATCTCCTTTTCTTTGTATAGCTAGATTTGAAATATTCCCAACAAAATAAAATAATAAATGTTCAAGATGATGGATATTCTAAATACCCTGATTTGATCAATACACATTTTATGCATGTATCAACATATCCCATATACCCCATAAATATGTATAAATGTTATGTGTTAATAAAAATAATAAATAAAATAATGCATAAATTTAATACTCTGGAATTATTATAAATAATAAAAAATTATATGTGGGGATTCTGGTGCTGTTTAAGACAGACTAAACACAATCCATCCACCCTTTCTCTCTTATTGATTATGACTAAAAAACTCTGAATAATATGCATAAAGTAAATTCCAGAAACTCCTGAAAGATATTAAAAAAAAAGAGCAGACTGACCATGTAGGGAGCTCAAGACTCTTAAGAACAACCTAGAGATAAGTTTCCTATGGATATGTGTTCTGCATCCTAAGTATCATTGTTTAGGCTCTGGAAAACATCAAATCTAAAATTGCAAATTCCTGAAAATGGGAGAAACTTTAAGGGAAGACTGCTTTCTTTAGCCAAAGGTCTAAGAATAGGGCTATTGTGAAATATAGCCTATTTGAGTTGCAAGATCCAGGCACAAAAAGGCAAATGTCCCACGTATAAACAAGTCATAACCAAGTACTTCTAACTTTTAAGGACTTGCATAGAATGGCAAATTTCCTTCCTACTTGTGTGGCCAAGGCTTTCTGGAGATATCGTACTCCTGTGTGCTAACAAAGAAATGTCAGCCCCCAACTTCACACTGTTTTCAAAGGCAGTCCCAATGGAGTGGAGGAGGCCTTTTTTTAAATCCTTTTTGCTATTCATCAGGTAGAAGCAGTGGTGTTCATGCATGCTCCTTTCTTTTGTTGTTTCACCAGGAATCATTACCAGTCGCAGGAAGTATATAGGAAAATTAGGGACCTGACTTTTAGGTCAGAACACCAGGAAAGGGGACCCATAAAAATTTGAGAATGGGAGGAGAACAGCAGAAGGGATAGAAATGCAAAAAGAGAGCCTTAAAATTATGTTGCAACTCTTCTTCAAGCTACATGTGCATGATGATGGATAGAATCAAGTACCAAGTTTTTAGAACTGAACTACTATGGGCCAGGTGTGGTGGCTCACGCCTGTAATCCCAGCACTTTGGGAGGCTGAGGCGGGCAGATCTCGAGGTCAGGAGATCGAGACCATCCCAGTTAACGTGATGAAAACCCGACTCTACTAAAAAAATACAAAAAAAAAAAAAAAAAAAGCCAGGCATGATGGTGGGCGCCTGTAGTCCCAACTACTCGGGAGGCTGAGGTAGGAGAATGGAGTGAACCTGGGAGGTGGAGCTTTCAGTGAACTGAGATCACGCCACTGCACTGCAGCCTGGGCAACAGAGCAAGACTCCACCTCAAAAAAAAAAAAAAAAAAAGAACTGAATTACTATCTGAATTACTATGTATACCACTGCCTTGGTCCCCATATGGCTTTTGAAAAGTACATATATGTATTTGTCCATTCTCACACTGCTATAAAGATACTACCCAAGACTGGGTAATTTATAAATAAAAGAGGTTTACTGACTCACAGTTCAGCATGGCTGGGGAGGCCTCAGGAAACTTACAATTATGGTGGAAGGGGAAGAAGCACATCTTACATGGCAGCAGATGAGAGACAGCATACAAGAGCAGGGAAAACTGCCTTATAAAACCACCAAATCTTGTGAGAACTCACTATCACAAAAACAGCATGGAGGTAAAACAGCCCCATGATCCAATCACCTCCTACTGGGTCCCTCCCTCAACGTGTGGGGATTATGAGGATTACAATTCTTACAATTCTAGATGACATTTTAGTGGGGCCACAGCCAACCATATCAACATGTGTGCCCAACCAGGATAGCAATGCAAAGGATTTGAAAAACAACATTTGTGTGGGAACAATATCCTCCAGAATTCAGGTTAGAACTTGAGGTGGACTGCCTTCTAAAACAAATAAAAACATATCAATATTCTTAGGAAGATTTTTATAGGTTCCATAGTCTCATAATATAGTGTTCAAAGTTGCCATGATACAATCCAAGCTATATGACTGACAAAGAACAAGGGAAACCTCAACAACTTGTAAGGAAAAAGCAAATCAACAAACACCACCAACAAGATAGCCTGTTCAATTATCAGACATAAATTCTAAAGCAATTATTACTGTTGTATAACAAGTAAAGACTTTGGGGATGAGGCTGGGGGAAGAAACAGTAGATGTTCTTAGCAAAGAAATAAAAGTTATATAGAAGAATCAAATTAAAATTCTAGAACTGGAAAACAATAATGGGAACAAAAAATTAATTAGGACAGAGAGAGATGTCAGTAGAAAGATGGTGACGCTAGAGGAAAAAGTTGGTAAATCTGAAAATAGATCAATAGAAACTAAAATGAAAAACAGAGAAAGTAAAAATTAAGAATATAAAAGGAGTGACCTATAGACAATATCAAAGGTCAACATTTATGTTTTTGGAGTACCAGAAGGGGAGGGAAAAAATGGCTGCCGAAAAACATAAAGAAATAACAGTTGATACTCTCCAAATCTGATGAAAGACATAAATTCACAGATCCAAAAAGTTCAATGTACTCCAAACAAATAAATCAAAGAAAACTACATCCAGACCTGTTGTAATCAAATTACTTAAAACCAAAAAAAGAAAGGAAATGTCTGATAGCATATAAAAGAAAACAAAAACATAATACGTATAGATAAATAATTATTTAAATAAAGGTGAATTTCTCATCTGAAGCAATAGAGACCAGAAGAGAGTATCAAATTATATTTGAAGTTGAAAAAAAACCCTGCCAATCCCAAATCTTTTGTTCAGAAAAAATATTCTTTAACAATAAAATTTTAAAAGGTAGTTATTTTATGAAGTACAACTAAGAATATTTTTAATCATAAAATTTGCTTTTAAAAAAGTAAAAGAAAGATTTTAATGTGGAAAATAAATAATAGTAGAGGGAAACAAAATATGAGTAATGAAGAAAGAGCAACTTAAATGACATCTTTTTAAACATATTTGTATATATGTTTTCTAATATAAATACTATATAAGTATCTTTCTATAATTGAAAAACTACTTACAAATAACTTATGTTGACTTGAGTACCTGGTCAGGAACAGTAGAGAAGAAACCAGAATTATTGATTTCTTTTTCAAGAAAAATATAACTATCACAGTAATGTTATTTCTCTTCATTACAAGCGAGTAGTCCTTTAGTTGAAACAAAAAATGTAGGTAACATACCCACTTAATAAAACATTTTTATAATTGAGAGTATGGAACTTATACTTGTAGGAGGAAAATGTGACTATATATTTTCATACTTGTTTATTTGTTCTTAGCTGTTTTTTGGTTGCTTATATGAACAAAAACCAAAACATGAAGTAGAAAAATTGTTACTCATATAAGTGTACAGATTATTATTATCTAATTTAAGAAAAACATATTGCTGTAACAATCTATTTAAAACATTTGAATCTCAACAAAGGGAAGACTTCTACAGTTGTAAAATGTATAATGGGAGGTTAGAACCAGAAATGTACAGGAGATTCTGATTCAAAATAGGGACAGAGGGCAGAGCAAGATTATGAAATAGAAGCCTACACCATTCATCCCTCACACTGGACACCAAATTTTAACAACTATCTGCACACGGAAAAGCACTACCACAGGAACCAAAAATCAGGTGGGCAATCACAGTACCCGGTTTTAACTTCATATCATGAAAAGAGGCATTGAGAAGGGCAGGAAAGAAAGTCTTGGTCTCCAATGACACGCCTACCCTATTCTCTAGGAGTTGCCTGGTGGCATAAAGAGGGAATCTGTGCACTTTGAAGAGGGAGAATAAAGTGACTGGTGGATTTTACACTGAACTCAGTGCTGCCCTCAGCCAGTGAATACAACTGTGCTGGCCTCAGCCGTACTTGCACACAGAGGGAGCATTTGGACCAGCTCTAGCCAGAGGGAAATCAACCATCCCAGTGGTTGGAACTTGAGCTTCTCGGCAAGCCTCACCACTGTGGACTGAGGTGCTCTGGGGTTCTAGGTAAATTGAAGGACAGTCTAGGACACAAAGACTGCAATTTCTAGGCAACTTGTAGTGTAGGCTGGGCTTAGAGCCAGTGAATGAGGGTGATATGTGACCTAGGGAGACACCAGCTGGCACAGCTAAGGGAGTGTTTGTGCCATTCTTCCCCCAACCCCAGGCTGTGCAGCTCACAGCAACAAAGTGACTCCTTCCTTCTACTTAAAGAAAGGAGACCAAACAATACAAATAACATTATTTTATATCTTGGATACCAGCTCAGCCACAATAGGATAGGGCACCTGGCAGAGTTATGAGTCCCCCACTTCAGGATGTAGCTCCCTGGCAACATTTCTAGACACACTCTGAGCCAAAAGGGAATCTGCTACTTTGAAGGATAGGACTTAGTCCTGGCAGGATTCATCACCTGTTGACTAAATAGCTATTGGTCCCTGAATAACCAACCATGATACCCAGTGAGTATGCTGTGGGTCTTGGGCACTGAAATGTTCCAGCTTCAGGGGTGACCTAGCACATTCCAAACTGTGGTGGCTACAGTTAAATACTTCTTCTGTTTAATAAAAGCAGAGGGAAAAGTAAAGGAGACTTTATCTTGCTCTCCAGGTACCAGCTCAGCTATGTAGGCTCTTGGCATCCCCAAGTCCAGGTCAAGGCTCTTGAGCAGCATTTCTGGATCTACTCTGGGCCAGAGGAGAGCCCACTACCCTGAAGGGCAAGTGCCAGCTCAAGCAGAATTCACCGTAAGCTCACTGAAGAGCCCTTGTCTTTAAGTGAACATTGATGGTGGCCTGGCAGAAGCCCTCATAGACTAGGGGTAGTGGTGGCCACAGGGAGAGGCTCCTCTGCCTATTGAAAGTGGGGAAGGGAGAGCAGGGAAACTTTGTATTGTGATTTGAGTGCCAGCTTAGCCACAGCAGAAGATAATGTCAAATAAATTTCTCAGGTTTTTGACTCCAATTTCCTCACTCCCAAACCGTATCTCTGGAAATGCCTGGGGCCTGGGGGAACTCACTACCCTGAAGGAAAGGGCCTTGAAGAAGGCCCAGTGCTACCCTGGCTTCAAGCCTTACCCAGGACTGTCCCAGTGGTGGGGGCCACAAGGATGCTTTGTATCACCACCACCACTGCCCCCGCCCTCCCGGTTCCAGGTAGTTCAGTACAGAAAGACAGACTCCATTTGTTCAAAAGAAAGTAAGAGAAACGAACAAGAGTGTCTGTCTTGTAATCCAGAGAATTCTTATTCATGATCACCAAGGTGGTACCTTTAGGAGTCTCCCAAAACCACAGCATTATTGAGCTTGGGACTCAAGTCCCTTTGAATAACTGGAAAGCCTTTGCAAGAAGGACAGGCATAAACAATCTCAGACTGAAAACTACAATAATTACATGACTCTTCATTGCCCAGACACTGACAAACATCTACAAGCATCAACACCAATCCAGGAAAATATGACCCCATGAAATAAAATAAATAAGACACCAGGGACCACTCTTGGAGAAATACACACATGTTATCTTTCAGATTGAGAATTCAAAATAGGTCTTTTGAGGAAACTCAAAGAACCTCAAGATAACACATAGAAGAAATGTAGAATTCTATGAGATACATTTGACAAAGAAATTAAAATAATTAAAAAGAATGAAGCAGAAATTCTATAGTTGAAAAATGCAACCAAAATGCTGAGGAACACATCAGAGTCTCTTAATAACAGAATTGACTAAACAGAAGAAAGAATTACTGAACTTGAAGTTAAGCAATTTAAAAATACACAACCAGAGAAGACAACAGAAAAATAAATAAAAACCAAAGAAGCAAACCTACAAGACCAAGAAATCAGCCTTAAAATGCCAGATCTAAGAGTTTTGACCTTTAAGAGGAGGTAAAGAAAAATATAGGTGTAGTAATATTATTCAAAGGGATAATAACAGAACTTCCCCAATCTAGTAAAGTATATCAACATCCAAGTACAACAAGGTTATAAAACACCAAGCAGATTTAACCCAAAGAAGACTACCTCAAGACATTTAAAAATGAAATACCTAAAGGTCAAGAATAAAGAAAGAATCCTCAGAACAGCAAGAGAAAAGAAACAAATAACATACGAGGGAGCTCCATTACATCAGAGGCAGCAGAGTTTTCAGTGGAAACATTACAGGCCACGGGAGTGGCACGACGTATTTAAAGTGCTAAAGAAATAGTCTTTTACCCTAGAATAGTATAGCCAGAGAAAATAGCCTTTAAACATGAAGGAGAAATAAAGAACTTCACAGGCAAACAAAAGCTGAGGGATTTCATCAACACCAGAACTGTCCTGCAAGAAACGCTAAAGGGAGTTCTTCAATATGAAAGAATAGGATGTTAATGAGCAATAAGAAATATCTGAAGTTACAAAACTCACTGGTAAGAGTAAACACACAGAAAAACACAGAAGAATAATATAACAGTGTAATTATGTTATATAAACTTCTCTTGACTTAAGTAAAAACACTACATAATAAAACAATAAAAAATAACTACACCAAATTTTCAAGACATAGACAATACAATAAGACATAAAGAGAGAAAACAGTTAAAAAGTGGAGATGAAGTTAAAGTGTAAAGTTGTTATTAGTTTTTTTTCTCAATGTTTGTGTTTGTTTGAACAATCAATGGTAAGGTGTTGTCAATTAAAAATAATGTTATAAGATAGCATTTGCAAGCCTTATGATAATTTCAAATAAAAAAATATAATGTATACACAAGAAATCAAAAAAAAAAACTAAAGCATAACGCTGGAAAAAATTACCTTCACTAAAAGGAAAACAGGATGGAAGGAAAGAAGGAAGAGAAGATCACAACACAACCAGAAAATAACAAAATGACAGGAGTAAGTCTCTACTTATCAATCATAACATTGACTTTACATGAACCAAATTTTCCATTTAAAAGACACAGAGTGCCCTAATGAATGAGAAAACAAGACCCCATGATCTGTTGCCTACAAGACACACTTCGTCTATAAAGATACACATAGACTCAAAATAAACAGATGGAAAAAGACGTTCATGCCAATGGAAACCAAAAAAAAAAAAAAAAAAAAAGCAGGAGTAGCTATACTTACATAGAACGAAATAGATTTCATGACAAAAACAGTAAAGAGAAAAAAGGAAGGTCATTATATAATAATAAAGGGGGTAATTCAGCAATAATAATTTAATTATACATTTAAAAATATCTAAATATACTTGAATTGTTTGTAACACAAAGGATAAATGCTCGAGGGGATAGATACCCAATGTTTGATGCTGTGTGCCTGTACCAACATATTTCATGTACCCCATAAACATATATACCTAGTATGTACCCACAAAAATTAAAAATAAAAACAATTGAATAGGGACAAATATGAAAAAACATATCTCATGTACCCCATAAATTTATTCACCCACTATATACCCTACAATGTAACTACAAAAATTAAAAATAAAAAAATCAAATAGGACAAATTTGAAACAAACTGAGGTTTTTAGTATTGTCTGGCTCTTGTTGTGCCAATTGGTTTCATTTTTTTACCTTTCTCAATAAAAAATAAAGTAAAATAATATTTAGAAGAGGACTTTATAAACTAAATTTCTCTATGTCAAAATGTATTGTTATTACCATGCTCCTAAATTCAATTCAATTCTCTTCATTTGTTTTGTTCTTTGTTTTTTAAGTGGGAACTGCAGATGGGAAATAAAATTATTATATTGCTATATTGCAAAAGCATTTGGATTATAGCAACTAAGTTATAAAATAGTCACTAAAACTCTAGTATTTCCTTATGTGAAATAAAAATGCAAATTATATATAGCATTAGTGAATTCAGAATAAATAAGTGCCTCTTTTTATTCAGGGCTGTTTTTTTATTTTTTAAAAAATAAAATATTATTTTTAATTACAAGCCAGGATGTGTATTTGACTTGATTAGTAGGCAATATAAATATTTCTTGCTTCAAATTCTAACTGGAATATTTAGAATAAGGTCTGATAATAAATATGGATCTCTTATTAAGTTTGCCTTGTAATACCAATGCTCATAATTCCAGTTATTTTCTCATTTTAAAAATTCTGTAATTAACATATAATGTAAGTAATAGGTATTTAGTAAAAGTCTCATCATTTAAACAGGCTGACTCCTCATAGGCCTGTTTAATTAAACCAATTAAATATCATAAATAAATATCTTTTGGTTTTGTTGTTTTTAAGTAAATGAATTTATTAAAACTATTAGAAACTGAAATTAAATGCTATTAACTAATTATAAAAATAAAATTATTGGCAAAATTTATATAGTCATTATTAATATGTGAGCAATTCATGTTTGGCATCTTTATAAGTGCCAGATTATATTACTACGCTTCTTTTCAGAACAATTATAAAAGTTGTCTGTGGTGTTAAATCACTAAAGATTTCCAGCTCATAAGGAAAGTCGTGTTATTCAGAGAGATATCAAAGGTAGGATGAGGGGCAGGTTTGAAGGGAATATTTTTGGAATCGTGCCTCTGGGGTATTTGTGGGACCTACAGATGAAGATATAAATGGAACAGTTGGAATTTTTGGTTGAGAATTTAGTAAAGATATTGCTGAAAATCAAGGATGTGGAAATGTAAGTATTGAGCTCAAACCTAGGAAGTGTACAGCGGGAAAATAACCTGTATTTATCGCTCAGAGTGTAAGTTTTGACAAACCAATATTGCCGTAAGTCTATAAACTGTGATTTTCATACAAAAATTAATTCAAGATGGATTAAAGACTTAAACGTTAGACCTAAAACCATAAAAACCCTAGAAGAAAACCTAGGCATTACCATTCAGGACATAGGCATGGGCAAGGACTTCATGTCTAAAACACCAAAAGCAATGGCAACAAAAGCCAAAATTGACAAATGGGATCTCATTAAACTAAAGAACTTCTGCACAGCAAAGGAAACTACCATCAGAGTGAACAGGCAACCTACAAAATGGGAGAAACTTTTTGCAACCTACTCATCTGACAAAGGGCTAATATCCAGAATCTACAATGAACTCCAACAAATTTACAAGAAAAAAACAAACAACCCCATCAAAAAGTGGGCGAAGGACATGAACAGACACTTCTCAAAAGAAGACATTTATGCAGCCAAAAAACACATGAAAAAATGCTCACCATCACTGGCCATCAGAGAAATGCAAATCAAAACCACAATGAGATACCATCTCACACCAGTTAGAATGGCAATCATTAAAAAGTCAGGAAACAACAGATGCTGGAGAGGATGTGGAGAAATAGGAACACTTTTACACTGTTGGTGGGACTGTAAACTAGTTCAACCCTTGTGGAAGTCAGTGTGGCGATTCCTCAGGGATCTAGAACTAGAAATTCCATTTGACCCAGCCATCCCATTACTGGGTATATACCCAAAGGACTATAAATCATGCTGCTATAAAGACACATGCACACGTATGTTTATTGCAGCATTATTCACAATAGCAAAGACTTGGAACCAACCCAAATGTCCAACAATGATAGACTGGATTAAGAAAATGTGGCACATATACACCATGGAATACTATGCAGCCATAAAAAATGATGAGTTCATGTCCTTTGTAGGGACATGGATGAAATTGGAAATCATCATTCTCAGTAAACTATCGCAAGGACAAAAAACCAAACACCGCATATTCTCACTCATAGGTGGGAATTGAACAATGAGAACACATGGTCACAGGAAGGGGAACATCACACTTCGGGGACTGTTGTGGGATGGGGGGAGGGGGGAGGGATAGCATTGGGAGATATACCTAATGCTAGATGACGAGTTGGTGGGTGCAGCGCACCAGCATGGCACATGTATACATATGTAACTTACCTGCACGTTGCACACATGTACCATAGAGCCTAAAGTATAATAATAATAATAATAATAATAATAATAATTAAAAAAAAGAAAAAAAAAAGAAAGTTTTATTTTACAAGTACAATCAGCATTATGAAGTCAATAGAGAATGTTGAGGCATCATGAAAATAACAAGAGTGGAAAGTTCTTACAACACCTAGTTCTAAAAATTTAAGGGTTATAGGTGGTCCGATAGTATTAGGGGCATGAAATAGATGTACCAGAACAGCATTGTAGTGAGTAGAGGGAGGGAACACTGACAGGAAGGCTGGGTGATGCAGAGTGGGGGTCAACCCCAGGAAGCAGAAGGTAGGGTAGAGAAGGATATGAAGAGGTTTAGAGTGGGGAACAAACTAACACCTGCATAGGTTCAGAATGCACTCCTGCGGAACTCTAACTTTTCTTAAATGATAAACGATTAAAGAATGGCAATAAGCAATGGGGAAAAAAAACTCCCTGTTCGATAACTGGTACTGGGGTAACTGGCTAGCCATATGCAGAAGATTGAAATTGGACCTTTACCTATCATCCATCTAAAGTTAATATACAAAAATTAACTTAAGAAGGATACAAAGCCTAAAAGCGAGACCTCAAACAATAAAAATCCGAGACAAAAACCTAGGAAATACTCTTCTGGACATCAGCCTTGACAAGCATCTATGGCTAGATAGTTTTTTTTTTTTTTTCTTGCAACAAAAACAAAAATTGACAAGCAGGACCCAGTTAAGCTAAAGATTTTCTGCACAGCAAAAGAAACTATCAACAGAGTAAAAAAAACAACCTACACAATGAGAAAAGATATTCACAACCTATGCATCCAACAAAGATCTAATATCCAGAATATATAAAGAACTTAAATAAACAAGCAGAAAACAAATAACCCCATTACAATTGGCAAAGGACAGGAACTTACACTTCTCAAAAGAAGACATATATATGGTCAACAACCATGTGAAACAGTGCTCTTCATCTTTAATCATCAGAGAAACGCAAATCAAAACCACAATGAGATACCATCTCACACCAGTCAGAATGACTGCCATTAAATTAAGTCAAAAATAAGAGATGCGGTGGGGCTGCAGAGAAAAGAGAACAGTTATATACTGTTGGTGGGAATGTAAATGAGTACAGCCACTGTGGAAAGCAGTTTGGAGATTTCTCAAAGAACTAAAATCAGAACTACTATTTTACTCAGGAATTCCATTGCTGGGTATATACCCAAAGGAAAAATAAATATTCTACCAAGAAGGCTTGCACCCATATGTTCACTGCAGTACTATTCACAATAGCAAAAACTTGGCATCAATCTAGGTGCCCATCAACAGTGGATTGGATAAGGAACATGTTGTCCATTTACTCCATGGCATACTATTCAGTCACACACACCCAAATGAAATTATGTCCTTTGCAGCAACATGGATGAAGTTATAGTCCATTAGCCTAAGTGAGCTAATGGAGAAACAGAAAACCAAATACCACATTTTTCCATTCATACATGGAAGTTAAACATTGGGTACACATGGAAATAAAGATGGAAAAAATAAGAAAACTACAGGAAGGGGAAGGAAAGGAGCGGGTCAAGTGTTGAAAAACTACTTATTGGGTTCTATGCTCACTACCTGGGTGTAGGACCCAATCATACTTCAACCTTTATCATCACACAATATACCTTTGTAACACAGCTGTACACATACCCCCTGAATCTAAAATAAAAATAAAAAAATAAAAAGAAGCCACTTACTATGGAGGTGGGAGGAAAACTAAAACATATTTTTTTTTTGGTAATGAATAGAAAGAAACTGGTAAGCAGAAGGGAATCAGAAATAATATATGCTGAAGCAAGATCAATAACAATAAAAATTAGATGTTGCCTACAGGATTGAAAAACCATGAAAATAGTATATACTTCATTAAGAGTATTCATGGAGTAGTAAGGTTGAAACAGCTATGGTCGGAGGAGTGAATACAAGATGAGGAAATAGAAACAGTGGGTTTAGTCTCCTTTTTCATTAGTCTTAAGTGGGAAGATCAGGATAATGAGAAAGCAATGCATGAAAATAGAGAGGAGGAACTATGTTTACAATATGAGAGACCTGAATGTATTTATTCGTTGATAAGAAAGGACCAATGTAGAAGCAGTATATGCAATCTAAACATGGGGGTAATTATAAGTGGGGAGAGAATTATAAATGAGTGTTCCAAATACATTGAAACTTTATTGTGTAGAGACATAGTTTTGTAAGTTCAATTAAGTGATAATTTAATTCAGCTAGTCTTTCATTTTGTCCTTTTCGTTACTTTATATTTATTTTTAGAACCGAACTTCACAGTGTACAGTACAAAAATCAAGTGATATGTTCATGATGTTAACAATCTTGTAAGAATAGAAGATATAATGTTTCTGAATTTCATAGTGAAGAGTTTATATTTTACTTTTTAAATAATGAAAATGTATTAAAATTTTAAACACATAAATGAATATTTTACGTAAATCTGAGAGAATTTAAAAGGAAAGTGGAAAACATTGGTTTCTAGTATCTCATACAAAACTGATTGAAAAAAGTAGAAATATATGAACACCAACAGAAAAATATGGATAAGTCAAATGTTAGCTAGATGTCTCAGATTTTAGGTTTTTTTTTTCTTTTCTGGATACAAGATATCTTGAAAAATCTCTAGCTACTTGGTAGAACTCAGTGAAGGAATACTCTGAAAGGCAGCACAAGTCCATCTATTTATAATCCTAGAACCCCAGGTTTGAATTGGAGTTTTTGTATTGTTCTCCTCTTCCCTTTACCCCAAAGTATGTTGTACCATGATTGGAATTTTAAAAGACCAGCAGTCTGGCAGACGAGATGGTAATGCTCCCTTTGGACTATAGCCTGACTGTGTTATGTCTTCAAACTTTTAGTTTTCCAGGGAAAAGCTAAAAGTTCCATAACTGACTTTCTATCTTAGATATCAAAAACAATGGGATGCCATTAGTAAGGAGATAGGAAGATGTGTGGTTGATATGAGAGAAATTCTGTGTAGGTTATCACTATGGCTTAAGTAATCTATTAGTAAGATACAAGTATTTGTGTATAAAATATGCCAGGATTCTATCTTATAGAATGGTTAGAAGACAGAGTCCATTTAAATTATTTAAGTCATCTTAAGCCACTCACTTATCTCATCATATGACATGACTAAATCCAATTTGTGTTTTAGAAAGGAAAAAAAAATAAATGGATGAAGATGAAAATAATACTTGAAGCAATGTTGTAAATGCCAAGGGTATGAACTAGGCAAGGAGAATGAAAATTTAGAATGAATTTAAGACATGTTTCTTGGTTAAAATCTACAAGATTTGGTAACAATTTTGATATGCAAATTAAAAGAAAGCTGATCAAAAGTGGAGGATATCTATAAAAATTTTAGTTCAGAAATTATCCAAAACAAGAAACACTGAACACTATCATGTTTATGAGAGAAAATATAATTTTCTCATTTTTAAAAATATACATTATACTTACTGAATATGCAAAATGTCCACTGACATTGAAAAGGAAGCAAAGAACTTCCAGGTCTAGAAGACAGTAGAGAAGAGACCATGTCAATAATGGAGAGTAGGAAATCATTATTATATTCATCTATATTTGTATAATATAGCAACACATTTGAAATTTGCTGGACCTGCTGTAAAACACTATGAAAAAGAAATGCAATACCTGACATTCAGGAACTGATCTGGCAGTATCAGCTGAGCCTTTCTTCTCTCTTTTATTTATTTTTATTTTTTTGAGACAGGGTCTCCTCTGTCAGCCAGGCTGGAGTGCAGTTGTAGTTGTGTGACCATGGCTCACTTCAGCCTCAACTTCCTGAGCTCAGGTAATTCCTCTGCCTCTGTCTCCTAAGTAGCTTGGTGCACACCACAGGTGCACCCCACCATGCATGCCTGGCAATTTTTTTTTTTTATTTTTGTAGACACGGGGTTTCACCATCTTGCCCAGGCTGGGGGCCTTTCTATTCTTCTGTAGAACGTAAACTGTTTTACAGGACATTCATCAGATAAGATCACTTTGTGACCATGATGAATAGGACAAAAAGAAGACAACTTTATAGTTATATCTGAACACAGACCAGATACCATCATTGTCTAAACCACAAATTGCCCAAATTCCCCTTATCCTGACCAATCTGACTGATTTCTGCTTCTTTACCAGTTATACCTTTACCAGTTATAGCTTTAGCCTAGGTCTAGACTTTATTCATTTCATATAAGATTTGTTAAGGTACCCAATGATAGAATAATTCCTGCTTCCAGAGCAAAGTCCTACCTCCTTAAACCTTTCCCCAAATCACCTAACCTAAACCCAAATTTTATATAATTCCTTTCTAGCAACCTCTAACTGAAATGCCTTACAGTTCTTTATGGTGTGCATTCTCCTTTCAAGCAAAATGTACTAAATTCAATTTGTTCAACTGGTGTTCCCAGTGGTCTTTTTGGCTGAAGGAAATTGGGAAAACTGCAAAATCTTCCATGTCCTTCCATCCCTCATCCCTCCCACCATCCCACACAGAGTAAGAAAAAGCAAAAATTGCAGTATTCTGGAGGAACAAAGGTATGAAGAAAAGTTCAAACAAAATTTTGGTTTCATAACTTGAAAATTGAAATTACAACTTAAGATATTTTAAAAAATTATTCTAGTAATTCTTAACTCTTTTTCTTTCTTATGGCTGAGGCTGCAAATATTTATCAAATTCATAATATGTAGGTTGTTTAATCCTCAATATGTAGTAATATGTAGGTCCTTTAATCCTATGCTGGATCACTATTAAAATCTGTGTTCAGGGTATTTTGTTTCTGGAAATGTGATTAACTGCATTATTATAATCAAGTTATAGTTATAAATTATTATAAGCTCTTTCAGTTTTTACTCAATGGCCTAAAGAACTTTGTAATCAGTAAAATCCTCATAGAAAGTCTGATTGGGTTATTTCATCATATTATAATAGAAACATGATCCTCTCTTCTTTCTGTAGTTCTCAGCTTATTCTGCTATGACTCCTAGTTTGTCTTTCTTTGTAGTTTCCAACATGTGGCAGCTTAACATTTACATGTGAGAATGATGATGTTCGGCAGCTCTTGCTCTTTCATGTCTGGCTGGTTAGGGGGAGTGTTATGTGGATTGATTTGCACTGGTACTCAGCCAGTCTCTTGTTTCCCATTTGCCCACCGACAGGTTTTATGAAGGACACTAAGCGCACAGTTGCCACTTCCTTTATGAGTTCATTTGTAATGTTGTACCATGTGCCTTTCCCAGTTTGAGCTTGTTTACTGCTGTTTCTTTCTCTGCCAGCAAAGGTGAAGGTTATTTTATGGCTGTGCAGATGATTGCCTCACACTTGGTACTGTCTGTAAGGTCCCTTGGTACCTCATATAGCTTCTTGAAATATACTTCCCAGTGGTTTTATATGTCTTCCTGTGCTGTTAGCACTTTGCCATCTGCTGTCCTGATACCACTGCAGTCTTTCGGTAAAATTTAATGTTTGCAAATCCCTTTGTACTATTTACATCTACCCCTGGTTTCCAATATTTTTTACTACATTGATTGTTATCTTTTAATCTCTCACACTTGGGTTTTAATTTTTCCCATGCATTTTTCACTCTGTTATAGAAAATTAATAATTTTGTTAAATGCATCATGCTAACATAGATAGTCAATGCTTTAGTAGATGATGTTGAAATGTATCACAAATATTTATTAAAATAAAAGTGATCATAAATTAAATCTACTGGTGTTAAGAGTTCATCTGTCTGATAAAATTTTATAGTCACCTCATAAGTAAATTCTATGCATCTAAGATGTCACGGTTTAAAAAAATGTTTTCTTTATCAAATCTTGAGTTCATCTCAGGGTTATGACACCAATTTGATGTTTGTTGTTGTTTTTATTTGGAATGATTTTTATGAGCACATAATATTGAATTTCTCTAGATTTTTATGTCAATTATTACATTATTAAGAAACATAATTTTATACAAATCTTTGAACGTGATTATCACTTTATTTGCAGTTACTTGTTTCAAAATCTAACTACTGACAGCTCCCTGGAATGTATTTAGACATTCCTGCCACTTTCATAAAATGCAATCTATTGCTCTGAAATTGAAAAAAAAATTCTGCTTCTGACAAGATGAATTTATGTTCTAGCCTTCCCAACATTGGAATTACACAAAATAAATATCTTTATGGCTTTTATTACCATCACCTTACAAATTTTTCTTTTTTCACTAATAGGAACCAGTTGTAATGGGGAAAATTCAAGGTCATAAATAAAAGTGATGTAGTGACACAAGTTATCAAATATTGTAAAAGTGCTTCAGAGAACCCAAGGGAAATTTTCTAAAATACACTAAAAATTACAGTGATGACAAAACTGTATGGCTTAAAATGATCATACATTTCACTGTAAACTAATTTTATTGTTTTAAAAATGTATTAATTTATGAGAATCATTCTATTTACTTCACACTCTCCCATTTCTCCAAAATGAAGATTTTCTGTTCCTTTTGCTTACAGCAATGGTTACTGGACTATTCTCTCTTATTCAAATGTGTAAAACAAATAGGAATACAGAAATGAGATACACAAGTCATTCTGAGGTGCTGTACTTTGTATTAGTTTGGTTATCCTTTTCAAGGAACTCAAAAAAAAACAAACAAAACCAGAAATAACTAGGCATCAAAACAAGGGCTGACAAATTACCATCTCTTCTCTCTGTCTCCACACACCTACAACTTCAGTTATAGGTGAATAAAAGTTCAAATAATATACAAATATATCATGTTTTTGTTAAGTTTTATTTTATAATTGCCTTGATTAATATTAGTATCTTTAAATAAAAGAACTAGAAGTATGTATTATCATTTGAAAACTTATAAAGTGTAACAGGATCTCTTTAGGTGTCTAGAGCTCTAAGAATTCTCCAACAAAAACAAGCTAATAAACTCAGGACCTCATTCCTCAGTGAATCAAATAAACTTTTAGGTTCTGACTGTTTTTTCCCATTACTTTCTTCTCCCAAAGTATGGAGACTTGGGAGATTCATATGGAAAGCATATGACTCTCATATGCTTTCATAAACATTCCAGGGGTTATAAGTATAAAGATAGCAGTTCAAGCATAACTAAACAGTGACAGTCAAAGTAAAGCATCATTATAGAGTTTTAGATCAAATAATATCAGTAATATTGCCAGATAATTAAGCATATGCTGGGAACATAAGCATTGTATTAATTCTTGAATTTTAGTGAAGGACAGAAATAGCAGTCCTTGTGAGGTGAAAGTTTAAATGAAACAAAGTTTCCATTTAGACTGAAAAAAATGACTCTCTAGAGATTTAACAAAATAAGAAAGTAACCTTGTGTGTCTTTCTGATAAGATAATTAAAGTAATTAAAACTACTGGCTAGTAGCAAATATTTTATTGATTCTTTTTATAAGGAATATTTATGATGATTCATGTGCACCTGAAAAAGTCTCAGATTTAAGGGATGTTACAGAACAGACTGCAGACTACACCTCTGATTGGTTCCATAATAGTTAGGAGCAAATCACATAGCTTTTTAAATTAAGTGATGCTTCTTATTCACTCTTCTTTAAGAGATTAATTCTTTTTGTAACTGTTATTTATTTAAACTACTTCTTTATCCTGTATTGGCAATCATTTCCAAAGCCAAATGCAAGTGTCCATACTCCTGCTTAATCTCAAGGGTCTGATGTTCAAGTTGCCATTCATCGTGTTCTATTTGTTCTTCCTCCTGTCCTAACTGTGAATTTATGTTATTTCTCATACAGCATTTGATCTAGAAACGTGAAAGCTATTTGATGTGTTTTTCCCTCCATGGCTATCACAAATAATAATGTGTGGTTTTAAAAATTATATCTCCCAACTGCCTCAAAAGGCTAACTCTTCTTTATTTCCATAGCCATTGTCCCCCTTCTGATCACCTTGTTACATTTCCCCCAAGACCACAACCAACTTTTGTGATCACCCTGCTTCTTGGATTTGTCCAAACTGCAAATATGGTTATGCCACCTCTGCTGTGGACTGAATGTGTTCACCAAAATTCATATTTGAAACTTAATGGCCAAAGTGATGAAATTAAGAGGTGAGATCTTTAAAAGGTGATTCAATCATTAGGGTGGAGCCTGCATGGATAAGATTATGACTCTTAGAAATGAGCTTGAGGGAGTGGGCTTATTTTCTTCTGCTCTTCTACCATGTGAGGACTCAGCTTTCAATCCTCTTTTTCCTTCCCTCTCTTCCGCCATGTGAGGACAGAGCATTCATTTCTTCTGGAGGATGCAGCAAGAAGGCATCATCTTGGAAGCAGAGAATAGCCCTCATCAGACACCGAACTTGCTGGAGCCTTGATCTTGGACTTTGCATTCTCCAGAACTGTGAGCAATAAATTTTTAGTGTTTATAAACTACCCAGTCTCAGGCATTTTGTTATAGCAGCTCAGACTAAGACAGACTAAGACAATATACAATGCCTTAGTTTAATACTTTAATACTTTCAAGAATAACAATAGTAAATAAATGAATACAATTATTTAAATTATGAGATTATTCATTGTCTCATTGTCTAGTCCTTACCTGTATCTGTCTCTCTCCACATTCCTAAATCGACCTTGTGATTTTTGCATAATTGTGTTATACATAACTCTATACCCAGATGTCTCTCAATTTCATATATATGTTTACAAAATAGACATTTTATCTTGCTCTTCTCTTTCCTTTTTATTGGATACTTTTCTTATCTATTATTGGTTTAGATATTCCTAGTGGCCTAAAGATGTAATTTTATTGCAAACATCTGAACAACTCAATATATTCTTCACACTCCTTGCTTACTTTAAAGCTTTAGTATTTACACAGTTGGGGATATATCTATATAGAAATACTTATCAGTGAAGCAAACCTTTTTTCCCTGATGTTTCATCTTAACAGTAAAATCATCCTCCTGTTGCCATTACACTCTTCAACTTATGTATAAGCATTCTGTTAACTCTAAGCAGCATGTTTAAAGTAGGTTAGTTCAAAGTTGTGAAATGGTTGCACATTTTCAGTAGGTCTAAAAATTAAGTTCCACATTGAATTGTTTTAAAGCACTATGGCAAACATTAAAGTGTTTAATTCATTATTGAAACACTTTCATTACAGCAACAACAATTTAACATCCTGCAGTGGTAATTCTAAATGAAAAATTAAGTGTATATTTGGGTTAGCTTAGGTGGTTTATATATTCGATGATACAATCTTGTTATACAGGATATTGCTCTTCAGAGAGAGAGGCATATGCTTTCAAGTGATTCATTTAAATGCATCAAATCAATACAGAATATTTTTAGACTAATTTTGTTTAATTGATTGAAGATTTTTCAGAACTTTTTTTCCCATGGAACTTTAGTATAACTATGTCAGCATGAATCATGAAAAGAATGCATGAATACAGTAAAGAGTTCCTATTCATTTTAATTTTGAAAGATCTAAACTTCAGGGGAAAAATCCTTAAAACTACAATAAATAATCAATTAAATGTAGGTATACCAATAATACTAGAAATGAAATAGTATTCCCATTTTTGTTTTGTGTGTAATAAATTAAAGAAAAAATAAAGTTTGTGTGTGTCATTTTAATATATGAATTTTTAATGTGTAAGGGTTTTAAAAGTTAGTTTAAATTGAATACTCTGTCTCCTCTATTTATGCTTAAAATATTTCCAGGCTTTTTGATTTTTTAAAATCATGCAGTACATATAAAGCTAGTTGGAATTGTGAATTAAGAAATATTTTACTGGGACATGTAAAAAATCCTAAAAGTTATACCTGCTTATATCGATGTAACCTATGCTCATAGTCTGGTTGATTGTAGATTGCTAATAACTTATTCTTTCATAGCTCTCTACTTATTAGGTATTTTATGTATCTTGATTTAATTAATTTAAATTTGCAGGGAGGGAAATCTTTGTCTTGAACTGGGCCTAATCTAAACGTTATTCTTTAATGTCATCACTTGCCTTGGAGAATAGAATTAAGGATAGTGATATCCTTATCCATACTCTGTTTCTAACAATGGATTCATAGATTAGACTATGGGATAGTTCAGGAGAACTTTTTGATATTCAACTTGTGATCATCTAAACCTGCAATAGGAAAAGGAGATTAAGTTTGTTTATGAATGACATGTGCCATGACAAGCACAAAAATATCAACTTCATATTGCAGTTCTATTTTTTTCTTTCTTAGTGTAAAAAGCAGTTTCTCTGACTAAGATCAAGCAACCGAGCCACTACTGTATTGTTCCTACCACTAATGGCTGAGCTGTAATGCTAAATAGACAAGACAGTGGCCAGTGAAACACATTTCCTGCTTTTAATGCCAGGGACTCATATAGCAAAAATTGAAGACATGTTCCTCTAAGGAACTACTTTGATTATATATATATATTTTTTTTTTCCAAGAGATTTATTAAGGCATCCTTGTACCTGTTTAACTTTCCTTGGAACAAGAATTGTTGATTGTGATGTAGAGGTAACCTATCTAGCAGTGTAGGGGCTATTTATGTGTGCCTATTTTAATTTAAGTAAAATTTAATTCCGTTCCTTTATCTCACTAGCCACATTTCAAGTAATCACTAGCCACATGTGACTGGTGACTAGTGACACTTCTATTAGTACCAAAACTTGTAGCAGACCACCTTCTCCAGAGAAAGCATTAACATCTCATCCATTGAGGGAAACTACACCAATGACTTGGGGTATAACCAGTAATAATTAGGTCCTTATAGCTACTAATGAGTGTGTTTATGAGTCACATATGCCTTAAAATATATTTTGTACCTACAGTTGTTCATTTTTATTTATGATTTTAAATTTGCAGAGCACAAAACACATGCTCACTGTGAACAACAGGCACACAAAAAATCAAATGAAATAATGAAGAGTGGAGGAATGTAAAATGTGAAAGATCTCAGTCTCACCTACCAGATCTCCACTCCTCAGATGAAAGTTTTGCTAAAAGTTTGGCACTAATCATTTCAGACCTTCATTCATCTATCCAGCACGCATCTATCATATTATAAATAATTGAAGACCAAATAATATGTGCATTTTCTCCTATGTGGATTTGTCTGGGAAATCAAAAAATATTTCAGAAAATTTTTGACTTCAGAAAATGAGTTAGAAAAATCTCAGATTTTATGCTACCATTTAAAAATTTGTTTGTGCATTTGTCTATGCATCCCAAATAACAAGACTGAGTGGGACGGGCACAGTGGCTCATACCTGTAATCCCAGCACTTTGGGAGGCCAAGGCGGGTGGATCACCTGAGGTCAAGAGTTCAGCACCAGCCTGGCCAACATAGTGAAACCCCATCTCTACGAAAAATATAGCAATTAGCTGGGCGTGGGGGCCCACACCTGTGATCCCAGCTACTCAGCAGGCTGAGGCAGGAGAATCGCTTGAACCTGGGAGGCAGAGGTTGCAGTGAGTCGAGATCACCCCACTGCACTTCAGCCTGGACGACAGAGCAAGACTTTGTCTCAACAACAACAACAACAACAAAAACAACAACTACCAAAAAAAAAAAAAAAGACAGAGTGCCCCTACACTGAACACTGATTGGTAACGATTCCATAAGCCACTGGCAAAATTTTCCACTTTTTGCCCAGAATATGCAAATAATTGGACCAACTTGTCAAGCTATCAACTTAAAAGGGCATTAGTAAAAACAAACATATTTTCAAATTATAAAGAAACCATCTTATCATTTCCTTATCTATTATCAGGAAAGATATTTATTACTACCATATCCTTAAGCTTTAAACAAGGCCAATAGTGCGACAGTAAATTGTGCTTCAGATTGAGAACTACTGACTCTTCATGGAAGAGATTGTTTGTAGGATATATTTCATGTCAGCCTTTTGCCATTCAATAGCCATAAGGAAGGATATTATAAAAAATAAATAAATCTTGGGGTGGGGGCTGTTAGGGAAAAGTCTAAAGTAATTTCTTTCAAGCTGTAGTGTTCTTATATTCTCCATTACTTTCTAATTTTTTAATATCATATTTCATATGTAGATAGAGCCATAGATTATACAGGAAGCTGTTCAAATATCTATGTATGAAGCTATTCATCTAATAAAGAATTACATCTTCATATCTGCTTTCTTACATTTCAAAATTCCGTCTCTCGGAAGTATATCCTGAGTCTAATTAAATTGTAAATTTAGAATCCCCAATGAATTAAGAATCTTCCCAACCAAGCTGCAGATTTTATGAGTTTTGAAATGAACATATTTTCAATTAGAGTGGATAATATGTGTTATTTTTTCCTGCGGGCAAATAGCTAAAATATATGCATTTCTCACTATACATACATGACGCGTGGAGAAGAAAGCAAATTTAATGGAACTGATGCCTTTGTAATGGCTGTGCATGTCCCATAGGATACTCCTGCTGTGTAAGCAAATGGGTGAATGAATGACTAGGTGAGAATTTTGGGGTCACATGGCACTGCTCAATTTAGGACTGTTGATGTTTATAATTAAATAGGGAAATGTCTAAATCCATACACAAAATATTGAAGGGATAATAAGAAACCACTGATGATAAGGGTATGAGGAAATTAGCAAACACTCTTACACTTCTGATGGGAATTTCAACCGGTACTCTTAATTGGACCAAGGGTAAAATAATATAACAAAATGGCAAAAATAAATATCAGAAATACTCTTTAACTCAAAAATATCTCCTCCAGGAATATATTTGATAATATGCTAACACAAGTATAAAAAGAAACTATTGCAATATTTTCTGTAAGAGCAAAATCCCATAAGCAGTCTGACATCTACCACAGTGCACAGTTCTAGAAAATTAAAACCTAGGTGTGTGAAGTAGTTCTTAACTAGACCTTCACATCAGTATCAACCAATGTGAAAATGCTTTAATACATAGACCAAATGCTTACATTAATATGCCATATGAGCATTTTAAATGATGTCTATATTGTGCTTATTTTATGAGACCACCAAAATAGATTACTTTATAAAGAAAAAAGAAAGGTAAAGAATAGCATTTCCATTTTAATTAAAACGGTGCAGATACATTAAATATGTCTATGTGTAGGATACATATATATATGTATATATATATATATATATATATACTGTAAGTTTACTGTAGAAACGAATTCCTAGTTAACTATATAAGTGGGAGGGCAGTTTGTGGGTAGGACAAATAATATTTTTACTGTTTGATATTTTTATCATGTGCATTCATTATTTTATAATAAGATTAGGCCGGGCATGGTGGCTCAAGCCTGTAATCCCAGCACTTTGGGAGGCCGAGGCGGGCGGATCACGAGGTCAGGAGATCGCGACCATCCTGGCTAACACGGTGAAACCCCGTCTCTACTAAAAACACAAAAAAATTAGCCAGGCGTAGTGGCGGGCGCCTGTAGTCCCAGCTACTTAGGAGGCTGAGGCAGGAGAATGGCGTGAACCCAGCAGGCGGAGCTTTCAGTGAGCGGAGATCGCGCCACTGCACTCCAGCCTGGGCGACAGAGCGAGACTGTGTCTCAAAAAAAAAAAAAAAAAAAAAGAAATAAAGAAAACAAACTATTAGCCATGTGGAATAATTTATACCTTGGAGGTGGAGCCAAGATGGCCGAATAGGAACAGCTCCAGTCTACAGCTCCCAGCCTGAGCGAGGCAGAAGACGGGTGATTCCTACATTTCCAACTGAGGTACCGGGTTCATCTCACTGGGGAGTGTTGGCAAGTGGGTGCAGGACAGTGGGCGCAGCGCACGGAGCATGAGCTGAAGCAGGGCGAGGCCTCGCCTCACCCGGGAAGCGCAAGGGGTAATGGAATTCCCTTTCCTAGTCAAAGAAAGGGGTGACAGAAGGCACCTGAAAAATCGGGTCACTCCCACCCTAATACTGCGCTTTTCCAATGGTGTTAGCAAAGGGCACACCAGGAGATTATATCCCATCCGGCGCCTGGCTCAGAGGGTCCTACGCCCACGGAGCCTCCCTCATTGCTAGCACGGCAGTCTGAGATCAAACTGCAAGGTGGCAGCGAGGCTGGGGGAGGGACGCCCGCCATTGCCAGGCTTGAGTAGGTAAACAAAGCGGCTGGGAAGCTCGAACTGGGTGGAGCCCACTGCACCTCAAGGAGGCCTGCCTGCCTGCCTCTGTAGACTCCACCTCAGGGGGCAGGGCACAGCCAAACAAAAGGCAGCAGAATCCTCTGCAGACTTAAATGTCCCTGTCTGACAGCTTTAAAGAGAGTAGTGGTTCTCCCAGCATGCAGCTGGACATCTGAGAACGGACAGACTGCCTCCTCAAGTGGGTCCCTGACCTCCAGATTAGCCTAACTGGGAGGCACCCCCCAGTAGGGGCAGACTGACGCCTCACACGGTGGGGTACTCCTCTGAGACAAAACTTCCAGAGGAAGGATCAGGCAGCAGCATCTGCTGTTCACCAATATCCACTGTTCTGCAGCTTCCGCTGGTGATACCCAGGCAAACAGGGTCTGGAGTGGACCTCCAGCAAACTCCACAGACCTGCAGCTGAGGGTCCTGACTGTTAGAAGGAAAACTCACAAACAGAAAGGACATCCACACCAAAACCCCATCTGTACATCACCATCATCGAAGACCAAAGGTAGATAAAACCACAAAGATGGGGAAAAAACAGAGCAGAAAAACTGGAAACTCTAAAAATCAGAGCGCCTCTCCTCCTCCAAAGGAACGCAGCACCTCACCAGCAACGGAACAAAGCTGGATGGAGAAGGACTTTGACGAGTTGAGAGAAGACGGCTTCAGATGATCAAACTACTTCGAGCTAAAGGAGGAAGTTCGAACCCATGGCAAAGAATTAAAAACCTTGAAAAAAAATTAGACGAATGGCTAACTAGAATAACCAATGCAGAGAAGTTCTTAAAGGACCTGATGGAGATGAAAACCAAGGCATGAGAACTATGTGACGAATGCATAAGCCTCAGTAGCTGATTGGATCAACTGGAAGAAAGGGTATCAGTGATGGAAGATGAAATGAATGAAATGAAGTGAGAAGAGAAGTATAGAGAAAAAAGAATAAAAAGAAATGAACAAAGCCTCCAAGAAATATGGGACTATGTGAAAAGACCAAATCTATGTCTGATTGGTGTACCTGAAAGTGACGGGGAGAATGGAACCAAGTTGGAAAACACTCTGCAGGATATTATCCAGGAGAACTTCCCCAATCTAGCAAGGCAGGCCAACATTCAAATTCAGGAAATACAGAGAACGCCAGAATAATCAGCTTTCTCATTGGCTTTACTGATGCTCCAGACTATACAAACTAAGTATCCCATATCATAAAGTATTAGGACATGAGGGCAACTGATAACTTTCTCATTCCATATCCCTCACTTTTCCTCCTTGGCTTAGCACAATGACATTCTACTGAGCACTGGTACATGGGAGTAAGGTGGTTAATAAAAATCTTTGCTTAAAGGCCATAGTTACTGGAAAGTTAAGGCCAGATTCTACAGATTTGTATTTAATTATACATTCACATTAAAATCACCTGAAGAATATTTTAAAACTAGATATTTGTTGGCCTCATGTTTTGAAACTTGGATTCAGGATGCCTGGGTGAAGCTGAGGTATCTGTGTATTGAAGACCCATTGCTAACTCTAATATACAGTCTCAGTTTCCAGGGGGAGTAAAATAAAGCGTCAACATTTTTTAGACCATATGCATAAATGTTACTCTTTAATACATCCAAAAATGACAAAAGAGTAATTTAATCTCATCTTGTTTAAACACTTTACAGTCCAGAGAGAGAAAGAGATAAATTTGAAGGGATGCTGATACGTAGCAGCGCCAAAGGTTACAATTTTCTGTTTCTCTCTGTTTGCCACTCTTCTGATTCTGTTCTGGAAGCCACTCTGCTATGTGAGAGAAAAATCCCATTTTTCCCTAGCCATCAGTCATGCAAGATCCCCTGCCATATATTTCCGGGGAGGTAGCACCTTAAATGGTAGCAGGATCTCAGTTAAGCACGTAATATTCATACCAATACTTTTAGTATACAGACAATTCAATTTCTGTAATTTCCAACTTGTGCCTCAGAAATAATGCAACTTTTGAAAGTTTTACATTAGCCTGCATAAAAAATGCAAAGTATTTATAGTGAGATTTGCTTCTGGCTGTGAATTGGCCAATGATAGAAGATCATATAAGAGTAGAGGGAAGACGGGATGTGGAACATCTTCCAATTTGATGAAGGTACATCACTGATAAAAAGAAAGGCAGACATTTAGTGAGGTCACCTAAGAACTCTTATTGTCATGGGAAATGGTCCCAAATGGGCAGCAGACTCCATCCTGGTAGAATTTTTGAAGGAATTCCTCACTAATATAGGGTTAGGAGCATCCTAGATATTCCAGAATTCAGAAGTCTTTCTGCTTAGCAAGAGTATAAAGGCAACTTCTCTGCCTTTAAGCAGATGGTTATAAATGAATAAATGTTTTTAAAAAGCAAATGAGTCCAGGAACAAAGTACATAATTACAGAAGGGGATAACACTTTGTAGTGCATCATATTGAGCATTACCAAAACCTCTTAGTACAACAATTTCATTTCATTATGAATTTTTTTCCTCATTTGTATATAGCCCTCTAGGTCTATCTTGTGGTACGTTGTTTACTTAAGGAAAATAATATACAATAAAATGTATTTATTAGAAGGAACTTGGTAGTAGTGCCCCAAAGACTCTTTAGTTTAGCATTTTACTATTTAATTTAAAATATATTTAATTATAGTGTTATATTTTTGTGATTCTCAATATACCTAATATTTTCACATTTATTATTTAATTCTCAAAAGTACCTCTTGAACTAAGTATCCTTATTACTTCTGTTTTACAGATGAGTGCAGCTCAAGTAAGTTAGCTAACTTACTCAAAACCAAATAATAGCAATTGGCATAAACATCTTTTTTTCCAACACAGAACTTCTGCCTCCCATTGGTGATAATTAATAATAGTATTTGATTTTCTGGGATTCTATGAATAGAATGTAATTTTTATTGCTTGTAGAAGCTTTCTGGCCTTGGTACTTCATTCAATCAACGTTTAATAATGTGACCTCCTTGAGGTATACTGTTAGAAAATAAAATTAATTAGTAGGAGCCCAATGGTGCAGATAACATAACTACTGAAACATCTGGTTCTCCCTTAGGACATGGGCTCTACAAAGGGATAATTTTGAACCACAGATTTTTTTTTTTTGTATTGGGAAAATAATTCATATTATATTAATAGACCACTGCACAAGATATTTAACTTTAAATGTGTCCCTTAAAGGTTAAATTGATGTCAAGATGGTTTTCTAAACTAATACACCAGATGAATCTTCAAGACTGGGGACAGCTGTTTGTTCTTTTACATCACACTTCCAACAGTGCTATCTCTAAGATGTGCTGGCAAGAAACAGGAAGTTTGTTTCAGCCAAATTTCCACATTTCAGAGTCTTGCTGATGAGAATAGGAAAAAAAAGTCTCTCAACAAGTGTGGGTGGGTGATCAAGCCACATGTATATAGTACATCACATACTCACACTTCCCTAATTCCAGAGACGGACTATTTTTATGTCTACTTTTTGTGTTTTAGATAAATATCAACTCTTTCAGAAGCTAGTGCTTCAAGACAGAAACAAGTTTACTAAACAGTAAGTTATGATTTGAAAATTCAGCAGTCACATTAAAAACTTTTCTGAGCTCCTCTGGTTTTTAGAACTACAGGCAAATCAGAAAAAAAAATACATATGTTTTAATTTAAGGGCTTAAGCATTTTGTGCACATCAAACGTATGTTTCAGAATATTTTACAAGTTCTAAAATGTCTTAGTTCAACAATGAGCTCTAAAAATGATAATCATAATATACAGACAAAAATGTATCTTGCATATTTAATGTATCATTTAAATTTGATAGAATTACAAATGATTTAATTATATTGTACTTTATCATTAGCTTGTGTACTCTAAAGGAATATTAATATCTTTTCTCAGTTCAAATTTTGATAAACACAATGTGCACAATGTTTTTGCAAACTTAGGAAAAATTGTGAGATATTTTTACCTGTTATGGTTTCCTACAATATACTCCTTATCCCTGACAAAATTTGTTTTATTTATAACCATATGTTGTTTTTGCACATATTATTTGTTTGACAATGATTTATTTTTTAAATGATGGTTCAAGAAAGAAAAACACATTGCAGTCACAAGTCGTGTAACAATAGGGATATATTCTGAGAAATGCATGGCGGTTTTTGTCAGAGTGTAAACATCATAGAGTGTACTT
Organism: Pongo pygmaeus; assembly: GCF_028885625.2. Classification (NCBI taxonomy): domain Eukaryota; kingdom Metazoa; phylum Chordata; class Mammalia; order Primates; family Hominidae; genus Pongo; species Pongo pygmaeus. The sequence continues at coordinate 93,857,047 of NC_072384.2, forward strand.
AAAAAACTGAGATGGTATATAACCTTCTATGTACCTAGACTATATGGTAGACTCTATTGCTCCTAGGCTGCAAACCTGTACAGCATGTTACTGTACTGAATACATACCGTGTATGTAAACATATCTAAACATAGAGAAAGTAAAGTAAAATAAGGAGTATAAAATGGTATATAGAATACCTACTATAAATGGAGCTTGAAGGATTGGAAGTTGCTCTGGCTGAGGCAATGAGTGAGTGGTGAGTGAATGTGAAGACATAGGATTACCGTACACTACTGTAGACTTAATATACGCTATGCACTTAGGCTGCACTAAACTTATTAATACTGGCATATCTTGTTTCATTGTGCTTCACTTACTGTGCTTTGCAGATGTGTCTTTTAACAAATTAAATGTTTGTAGGCATCCCTTCATCGAGCAAGTCTATCACTGCCAATTTTCCAACAGCACGCACTCACTTCACGTCTTTCTGTCACATTTTGGTAATACTCATAACATTTCAAACATTTTCATTATTCTTAAATGTGTCATGGTGATCTGTGTTTAGTGATCTTTGATGTTACCATTTTAACTGTTTTGGGGTACCACAATCTTTGCCCATATAAAACAGTGAACTCAATTGATAAATGTGGTATGTGTTCTGACTGTTCCACCAACAGCCTGTTCCTTCATCTCTCTCCCTGTCCTCAGGCCACCCTAGTCCATGAAACACAACAATCTTGAATTTAGGTCAATTAATAACCCTACAATGGCCCTTAAAGTTTTCAAGTGAAAGGAAGAGTCACACATCTCCTATTTAAAATCAAAAGCTAAAAATGATTAAGCTTAGTGAGGAAGGCTCAATGAAAACTCAGATAAGCTGAAAGCTATTACTCTTGTGCCAATCAGTTAGCTTAGTTGGAATGAAAAAGAAAATTCTTGAAGAAAATTAAAAATTCTATTCCAATGAACACACAAATGATAAGACAGTGATCAGCATTATTGCTGAAATGAAGAAAGTTTTAGTAGTCTGGATACAGCAAACCCGCCACAACATTCCCTTAAGACAGAGCCTAATCCTGAACAAGGCCCTAACTCTTGGCGATTTTTTAAGGCTTAGAGGAGTGAGAAAGATGCAGAGGAAAAATTTGAAGCTAGTAGAGCTTGGATCATGAGGTCAAAGGAAAGAAGCTATTTCCATAACATAAATGTACCAAGTGAAACAGCAAGTTCTGATATAGAAGCTGCAGCAAGTTATTCAGAAGATCTAGCTAAGATCATTGATGAAAGTGGCTGCACTAAACAACCTATTTTCAATGTAGACAAAACAGACTTCTGTTAGGAAAAGGTGCAGTCTGTAATTTTCTTTTTTTTCTTTCTTATTTTATTTTATTTTATTTATTTTATTTTTTGAGACAGAGTCTTGATTTGTTGTCCAGGCTGGAGTGCAATGGTGTGATCTTGGCTCACTGCAACCTCCGCCTCCTGGATTCAAGCCATTCTCCTGCCTCAGCCTCCTGAGTAGCTGGGATTACAGGCGTGCACCACCATGCCCAGCTAATTTTCATATTTTTAGTAGAGAGGAGGTTTCACCATGTTGATCAGGCTGGTCTTGAACTCGTGACCTCAAGTGATCTACCCTCCTCAGCCTCCCAAAGTGCTGGGATTACAGGGTTGAGCCACCATGCCCAGCCGCCATCTAGGACATTGATAGCTAGAGAGGAGAAGTCAACACCCAGCTTTAAAAGGACAGGCTGACTTGTTAGGGACTAAACAATTGCTGTTGATAAGCCATTGTAATTTAACTTGTTCTTACAAACTTTTTTTTTCTTGTTTAGTTATTTTCTTGATGTTCCCTTTTGTTTTAATAATTTTCAGAAACCAGAGTACAATGTATTGGAATGTGTTTAAAATATACTTATTTTTCTTTATCTATCATACTCAAATCAGTTGAATTATTAATGCTTAAATTTCTTTGCAAAATGTACTTTATATTTGGCTTTTCTTCTCATTTTTTAAATCCACTATAGGTCTTCACTTGTGCTACTAATAATTAGAGCACATATTGACTGTAAGAGACTGTTTTAATTATAGCATATATTATATATGGGCAACACAACACTTAGACTGTAGACATCAAATCAATTTTTCACAAAATGTTAATAAAAAACAGTTATTGTGCAGATAAATGTTCCAAGATGCACCAGTCAGTACCAATGATATAAGCGCACATTTTTTTTTTTTTTTTTTTTTTTTTGAGACAGAGTCTCACTCTGTTGCCTGGGCTGGAGTGCAGTGGCATGATCTCAGTTCATTGCAACCTCCACCTCCCGAGTTCAAGCAATTCTTCTGCCTCAGCCTCCCGAGTAGCGGGGACTACAGGTGCATGCTGCCATGCCCTGCTAATTTTTTGTATTTTAGTAGAGACAGTTTCACTGTGCTGCCTAGGCTGGTCTTGAACCCCTGAGCTCAGGCAATCCACCCATCTTGGCCTCCCAACGTGCTAGGATTACAGGATTGAGCCACCGTGGCTGGCCCGCAGTTGTTTTTTATTCTGGAAAACAGAGACTACTATGTACATGTGTTAAACTACCTTCCATTTCACTCTACGTTAATTTAGTGATCCCTTGAATACTATTATTATTTTTTCTTCCTGTTTTTCATCAGGATGGTCATTCTGAGTGAAATATAACAGGAGATCCATGAGTACTTAGCATGAAAATTTCTACTATTGTAAAAATTTTGTAGAGGTATTTTTTTTTAATTTAATCTGTTCTATGTCCACTTATTTCCATCCCATTACACCAGTCACAGGACAGTCTTTAAAATGTAATTTTGGTGCCAGCAATCTGCAGGTATAAAATGTGTTTTCTTCCATCAACGTAGCTCTAGCCACAGTGGGAAGTCATAAAGAAAAATTACATTCAAAGGTAACCCAGAAATGTCAATTTAGCCAATCATCTTATATCACTTAATATGAAAGATACTAAGGAGCAAAATTGTCAAATTTAATTTTCACCTTCTGTTTCTTACCACCTTTTGGTGGAGCTGCTAAGAAGCAGTGAAAAGGATAAATGGCAGGCATATGTGGACAGAAGAAGGCAAAATGAAATATTTCACAGCTGTAATTATTAGCCTGTGAATAAGTGACTGAAATGGTGGCTGAAATTGCAATCAAGAATATGTTAATGACATCTGCATACAAGTGATCTGTGTTTGCATGAAATAATATTTTAACGTTTTTTCAGTGAGCAATTTATTGACCCTGATACTTTTTTCTCCCATATATCATTTTACACATACAGCACACCACTCATGGACACATACACATACATATGCACACACACAAAAATATACATATGGACATAGGGATCAGTAGCTTTTCTGACTCATGAGTATCCCTAATAAAATAATGTACAAAAATATATGAGAGGACAGTGATTATTCTCCATATAGGGTGAAAAATTTACGAGCATCATTCTCTTAGGTGCTAAGCTGTGACTTTTAAAAATTAATTCTTTATCTATTCTAGCTAGAATAATGAATAAAATATGACCTTTATAAGCCTAGAGAATGGGTTCAAACATATTTCTCTTATAATTAAGTAATAAGGTCATAGCTTATGAGATCTTTTCACTAGGTTCCATAAAACATTACAACAATTGCTCTGCTTCTGTGTAACAGTTGATTCTTCTGGGAGACTGATAAGAATAACAAGTGGCAGAGATCAATTAAAAATATAATCTCTACAACTACATATGTGCTAGTATTTTAAATGCATAGGAACAGGGTTGGTCCAAGAAAAAAATAAAGGGAAAGTAGGCAGTTTTGATTTCACCACCATTATAAGTCTCATTTTCTCCATATTTTCTATACTATAGTAGTTGTTTATCTATGTTTTATAAATTGAAAATGTATACATGTGCACACACACACACACACACATAAAAATAACTATTTTGACCATTATTTTGTAGACTTATTTTTAAGAAACTGTATATACCATGCACTCACTGTGTTTCCTCTTTCATACTTTCTTATTATGAAGTCTCATAATTCTATGCCCATATCTATTCCCAACAATGCCCTGTGTGCTTTATGAAAGCAGGGAATGTCTTATGCATCTTATCTTCAACTACTAACAAGATGTCTATTATATACCAATTAAATAGTATATGGTATTATACTAAATAAATAACCATACAAATACATTGCATAAAATTATAATAATAAACATAAACACGTAATAAACATAAAACAAAATTGAGTTCAACAAATAAAGACACATTGATTTTCTGATCTTTCACATTTAGTATAATCAGGTAAACACAGTCTGGTAATCAATATATTTTATTCCAGAATCATAGCTTATGAATTGGTTTCTATAAAAATAAAGTCAGCTTTGTGCTGTTTATCCACAATATATTCAAGTGAAACCCAATGTTATGTTTCTTTCTTTTCTTCTTTCTTTCTTTCTTTCTTTCTCTCTCTCTCTGTCTCTCCTTCCTTCCTTCCTTCCTTCTTTCCTTCTTTCTTTCTTTCCTTCTTCTGTTTTTATTGTGGTAACTAAGAACATTTCACTTGAGATCTACCCTCTCAACAAGTTTAAGTATAGGCAAAAATTTTAAGAATAATTCCTATAACTTAGTCATCCTTATATGAGTTAACTGAAATAGTCACCTCTGTGGACACAGAAAGTAAAATAGTTGTTGCCAGGGCTTGGGGGATAGAGGAATTGGATATTGCTGTTCATTGGGTAAAATTTTAGTTAGCAGTCTGTCTCTTATAACTCACATGCTTTCAGTGTGAGAGAGAATAGTTTCAAAATGGATGGGGAGCAGTAAAGAAGGAAGAAAATGACCTAAGACGCACACACACACACACACACACACGTGGATTTATCCATATATAATCATCTATATATATATATGGATTTCAGTAATAACAATAAATATGAGTAGATTAAACAAACTAATTAAAGACTAGGTTTGTCAGGATGGATTAAAGATCAAGATCCACCTGTGTAATCTTCAGGAGACACTCTCTAGATTGATTCAAAGATACAAATAGAGTGAAAGTTAAAAAAAATAGAATAAATTTAGCAAATAAATGCAATCTTTCTAAATTGAAAAACTACAAAATGATGTTGAAATAAATTAAATAAGACCTAAATAAATGGAAGGATATCCTATGTTCATGGATTGGAGGATTTAATATTGTCAAAATGGCAATACTCCCCAAATTAATCTATAGATTGAATGCAATCTGTGTCAAAGGTTATTTCCCAACTTTATGTGAAAATAAAGCAGACACAGAATAGCCAAGACAGTCTTGAAAAAACCCACCTAGTGAAGGCTCACACTTTCCAGTTTCAAAACTTACTGCAAATCTAAAGTATTCAAGATAGTGTGGTGTCGGCATAAGGATAGAATTATGTAAAACACTTAGAAGAAAATATTGCAGTAAATATTTGTGTATGGAGATTAAGCACTGCTTTCTTAAATACGGCATCAAAAGCACAAGTAAGGTAACAAAGTAGATAAATTGGATTTTATCAAAACTAACATTAGTGTGTGCAAATGGTATCAGGAAATGGGAGCATGCAAAATAGGAGAAAGTATTTGGAAATCATATATCTGATAAGGCACTTGTATCTAGACTATATAGAGTACCTACAATTTCCACTACATATGCTAATCAACTAAAATGGGTCAAATAATATGAATAGATATTTCTCTAAAGCACATGAAAAAATGACCAACTGTATTAGCCTCCACAAAAATGCAAATTAAGACGACAACAAGATATTATTTTACATCCACTAGGATTGCTCTAAACAAAAAGGCAGATGATAAGTGTTCACTAGGATAAAGAGAAATTGCATAACTCATACACTGGTAGTGGAAATGTAAAATGTTGCATTGCTTTTGAAAAGTTTGAAAGTTATTCTATAATTTGATCATACATCTTTCATATGTACTAGCAGTTCCTCTCCTAAGTATGTGTCTCAGAGAAATAAAAACACAAGAACACATGAAAGCTTTTTACATAAATGTTCATAGCAGAATTATTCATAATAGGCAAAAGCGTAAACCACCCAAATTTTTATCCACTGAGTTACAAATAAATAAAAAATGATACATCCACACAGTAAAATAATATTTGGCAAAAAAGAAATAAAATACTGATCCATGCTACAACATGGATTATGTTTAAAAACATGTTACTTAAAAGAAGTCTATCATAAAAGATTACATATTGTGTGATTTCATTTATATGAAATGCCCATATTAGGCGAATTTATAAAGACAGAAAGTACATTTGTGGTTTCCAGAGCTGTGGGAGTTTAGGAATTCTGAATGACTGCTAATGAGTATTGGGTTTCTTTTGAAGTAAAAAGTTTAAAATCAATTGTGGTGATAAGTGTAACTCAGAAAAAGTATTGAAAACCATTGAATTGTGCACTTTAAATTAATGAATTATATAGTATATAAAACATAGCTCAAGGAAACTGTAAAATTTGTGCATGAAGAGTTAAATATATAATGGTACATACAAAAAGTGAAAGCAATTATGGATGAAAAAGTATAGAATTGACCTGTGGTAAGCTATGTATTCTTAGATGTCTGTCTGTTAAATTAGTACTTTGAAATAAATATGTTACTCATTCAAGACAAGCTTTGGTGGATGCACACAGTAGAGCAGTACTATATATAGTAAGAAAAAGAAAGATCTACCAAGATGTGGGGGCAGGGGCAGTAGATCAAGGACTTTTCTTGAAAGTTTCTTAATTAAACCCATATCTTAACTCTTTTTTGTTGAATTTTTGTCCTTATTCCTCTTTGCTATTCTTCAAGGTAATCAATGTGAAAAATAGATGGCTTTTAGAATTTGCTTCCTTAAATTTCTTTTTGAAAAACTTTACTGACTATTGACAACTGGGAACTTTGATAAATGTAATAGAAACACAGAGCATAAACATGTAATTTTAAAAAATGTTTAAATATTTGTGATTTATGAATCTTCAACATTTAAAATCTTCACTCACATTATATATGATACATTCCTGGGAGCATTGTTGATGTCATACCTATAAAATTAGTTTCCAGCAATCTTTTAGTAATTGACTACAGATTTCATAGTGAATTTGTCATTCAGTTTGCAATCTGGTAAATACCAGTGTGTCTCACTGATATTTGTGTTTTGCTCTCTGGCAGGAAAGCTACTCTGTGGAAATTAAGCATTTATAAAACTTTTCTAGCAATAGGGTTTAATACAGTGAGCTGAAACAAATGTATTATATGGTAAACTTCAAGGACCTTGTACGTTTTGTTTAGAAATAAAATTCTTTATAAATAAAAGAATATTTAAAAGTACATGTGTACTTATCCAGGGAAAGTATAGTTCATTTTTTACTTATAGCTTATATCTCTGGTCTTCTATGAGTTTTTATGCTATACACACTTTTATAGTTCTTATCAACTCACCAAGATCTAACAATAAACTCATCATTAATAATCCCTGCATCTGCATATCTAGCCCCATAAAATTCAATAAAACAATTTGCTTTTACATAAATTTATTTGTAAGTTCTTTTCCTTTTCAGAATAAACCCATGCACAGTAAATGCTACTTTTATTTTTTCTTCCCATTTAAATCCTTTTCAGTTTTTCTATTTCTGTTTTTTTGTTGTTTTGTCCCTGTCGTTCTTTCTCTTTCTTTTCCTTCCTTCCTTTGTTCCCTCCTTCCTTCCTTCCTTTGTTCCCTCCTTCCTTCCTTCTTTCCTTCTTTCCTTCCTTCTCTTTTTCCTCTCTTTCTTCCTTTCCCGCTTTCTTTATTTTTTTCATTTTTATTTTATTATTATTATATTTTAAGTTTTAGGGTACATGTGCACAACGTGCAGGTTTGTTATATATGTATACATGTGCCATGTTGGTGTGCTACACCCATTAACTCATCATTTAGCATTAGGTATATCTCCTAAAGCTATCCCTCCCCCCTCCCCCCACCCCACAACAGTCCCCGGTGTATGATGTTCCCCTTCCTGTGTCCATGTGTTCTCATTGTTCAGTTCCCACCTATGAGGGAGAACACGTGGTGTTTGGTTTTTTGTCCTTGCACTAGTTTGCTTAGAATGATGGTTTCCAGCTTCATCCATGTCCCTACAAAGAACATGAACTCATCATTTTTATGGCTGCATAGTATTCCACAGTGTATATGTGCCACATTTTCTTAATCCAGTCTATCATTGTTGGACATTTGGGTTGGTTCCAAGTCTTTGCTATTGTGAATAGTGCCGCAATAAGCATACGTGTGCATGTGTCTTTATAGCAGCATGATTTATAATCCTTTGGGTATATACTCAGTAATGGGATGGCTGGGTCAAATGGTATTTTCAGTTCTAGATCCCTGAGGAATCGCCACACTGACTTCCGCAAAGGTTGAACTAGTTTACATCAGAGTGAACAGGCAACCTACAGAATGGGAGAAAATTTTTGCAATCTACTCATCTGACAAAGGGCTAATATCCAGAATCTACAAAGAACTCAAACAAATTTACAAGAAAAAAACAATCCCATCAAAAAGTGGGTGAAGGATATGAACAGACACTTCTCAAAAGAAGACATTTATGCAGCCAAAAAACACATGAAAAAATGCTCATCATCACTGGCCATCAGAGAAATGCAAATCAAAACCACAATGAGATACCATCTCACACCAGTTAGAATGGCGATCATTAAAAAGTCAGGAAACAACAGGTGCTGGAGAGGTTGTGGAGAAATAGGACCACTTTTACACTGTTGGTGGGACTGTAAACCTTTCCTCCTTTCTTTCTTCCTTCCTGTCCTGGATATCTGTGGGACTTTGAGCTTGAGAGAGATAATTTAGCATATCTCATAGAAGCAATTTCTAAGTGGCAAAGTGTTCAAGAGGAGCAGAGCATAAAAGTTTGGAAAATTTGCAGCCTGAACATGGGGTTGGAAGGAAAACCCCATTTTCTGGGAAGAAATTCAAGGTGGCTGCAGAAATCTGCATAAGTAATGAGGAGGTGAATGTTAATCACCAAGACAGTGAGGAAAATGTCTCCAGTGCATATCAGAGACCTTCACAGTAGGCCTTCCCATCACAGTTCTGGAGACCTAGGAGGGAAAAATGGTTTCATGGGCCAGGTTGCCCTGCTCTGTGCCTCCTTGGGACACGGTGCCCTGCATCCCAGCTTCTTAAGCCCCAGCTGTGGCTAAAAGATGCCAATGCACATCTCAGGCCTTGGCTCTAGAGGGTGCAAGCCCCAAGCCTTGGGCAGATTCCACGTGGTGTTGAGCCTGTGGGTGCACAAAAGTCAAGAATTGAGGTTTGAGAACTTCTGCCTAGATATCCAAGGATGTATGGAAATGCCTGGAAGTCCCGGCAGATGTTTTCTGTATGGAAATGCCTGGAAGTCCCGGCAGATGTTTTCTGTAGGGGCAGAGCCTCACGGAAAACCTCTGCTAGGGCAGTGCAGAAGGAAAATGTGGGGTTGGAGCCCCCACACAGAGTCCTCAATGGGACCCTGCCTAGTGGAGCTGTGAGAAGGGGGCCACCATCCTCCAGACCCCAGAATGGTAGATCCACTGATAGCTTGTACCATGTGACTGGAAAAGTTACTGACACTAAATGCCAGCCTGTGAAAGCAGCTTGGAGGGGGATTGTACCCTGCAAAGCCACAAGGGTGGAGCTGTCCAAGGCTGTGGGAGCCACCTCTTGAATCAACATGACCTGGATGTGAGACATGGAGTCAAAGGAGATCATTTTGAAACTTTAAGGTTTAATGACTCCCATATTAAATTTTGAATTTGCATGGGTCCTCTAGCTCCTTTGTTTTGGCCAATTTCTCCCATTTGGAATGGGTGTTTTTACCCAATGCCTGTAACCCCATTGTGTCTAGGAAGTAACTGACTTGCTTTTGATGTTACAGGCTCATAGGCAGAGGAGATTTGTCTTGTCTCAGATAAGACTTTGGACCAGGATATTTGAGTTAATACTGGAATGAGTTAAGATTTTAGGTGACTATTGGGAAGGCATTGATTGTGTTCTGAAATGTAAGGACAGAAGAGACCAAGGGTGATTTGGCTGTGTTCTCATCCAAAATGTTATCTTGAATTGTAATCTGAATTGTAATCCCCACGTGTTAGGTGATGGACCTTGGGGGAGGTGATTAGATCATGGGGCAGTTTCCCCATGCTGTTCATATTATACTGAGTGAATTCTCATAAGGTCTGATGGCTTTATAAGCATCTGGCATTTCCTCTGCTGGCACTCATTCTATCTCCTCCTGTCTTGTGAAGAGGTGAGTTTCCCCATGATTGTAACTTTCCTGAGGCCTCCCCAGCCATGCTGAACCATGAATCAATTAAACCTCTTTCTTTATAAATTACCCAGTCTCAGGCTGGGCGCAGTGGCTCATGCCTGTAATCCCAGCACTTTGGGAGGCCAAACCGGGTGGATCACCTGAGGTCAGGAGTTTGAGACCAGCCTGATTAACATGGAGAAACCCCATCTCTACTGAAAATACAAAATTAGCTGGGCATGGTGGCACATGCCTGTAATCCCAGCTACTTGGGAGGTGGAGGCAGGAGAATTGCTTGAACTGGGAAGGCAGAGGTTGTGGTGAGCTGAGATGGTGCCATTGCACTCCAGCCTGGGCAACAAGAGCGAAACTCCATCTCAATAAATAAATAAATAAATAAATAAATAAATAAATAAATAACCCAGTCTCGGGTGGATCTTTATTATCAGTTTTGTGGGAGGTACCTCATGAGAGGTGATTAGATCATGGGGGTGGTTCCCCCATGCTGTTCTCATGATAGAGAGTGAATTCTCTTGAGATCTAATGGTTTTATAAGAAACTTCCCCCACTTCACTCTGCACTTCTCCTTCCTGTTGCCTGTGACATAGGTGCCTTCATCCCCTTTGCTTTCATGATTGTAGGTTCTCTGAGGCCTTCCCAGCCATTTGGAACTGTGAGCCAATTAAACCTCTTTTCTTTATAAATTACCCAGTCTTGGGTATTTCTTCATAGCAGCATGAGAATGGAGTAATACACAACCCCATTAAAAAGTGGGCAAAAGGCATAAAAATGAACAGATACATCTCAAAAAGAGACATACATGTAGCCAACAATCATATGAAAAAATGCTCAACATCACTGATCATTAGAGAAATGCCAATTAGAAACACAATGAGATACCATCTCACACCAGTTAGAATGGCTATTATTAAAAAGTCAGTAAATAACAAGTGCTAGTGAGGCTGTGGCATAAAAGAAATATTTTAGACTGCTGGTGGGAGTGTAAATTAGTTCAACCATTGTGGAAGACAGTATGGCAATTCCTCAGTCACCTAAAGTCAGAAATATCATTCAACCCAGCAATCCCTCTACTAGGAATATACCCAAAACAACATAAATTGTTCTATTATAAAGACACATGCATGTGTATATTTATTGCAGCACTATTCACTATAGCAAAGATATAGAACCAATCCAAATGACAATCAATGATAGAACAGATAAAGACAATGTGGTTCATGTACACCATGAAATACTATGCAGCCCTAAAAATATAATGAGATCATGTTCTTTGCAGAGGCATGGATGGAGCAGGAAGCCATTATTCTTAGCAAACTAATGCAGTAACAGAGACAGGATACCACATGTTCTCACCTATAAGTCAGAGCTAAATGATGAGAACACATGGACACGTAGAGGAAAACAACACACACTGGGGCCTATTTGAGGGTGGAGGTTAGAAGGAGGGAGAGGATATGAAAAAACAAATGAATACTGGGATTAATACCTGGGTGATGAAATAACCTGTACAACAAACCCTCATGACACAGAATTACCTATGTAACAAACCTGCACATCCTGCACATGTACCCCTGAAACCCTGAACTTAAAATATCTATGACAAACCCACAGCCAATATCATACTGAATGGGCAAAAACTGGAAGCATTCTCTTTGAAAACTGGCACAAGACAGGGATGCCCTCTCTCACCACTTCTATTCAACATAGTGTTGGAAGTTCTGGCCAGGGCAATTAGGCAAGAGAAGGAAATCAAGTGTATTCAATTAGGAAAAGAGGAAGTCAAATTGTCCCTGTTTGCAGATGACATGATTGTATATCTAGAAAACCCCATTGTCTCAGCCCAAAATCTCCTTAAGCTGATGAGCAAATTCAGCAAAGTCTCAGGATACAAAATCAATGTACAAAAATCACAAGCATTCTTATACACCAATAACAGACAAACAGAGAGCCAAATCATGAGTGAACTCCCATTCACAATTGCTTCGAAGATAATAAAATACCTAGGAATCCAACTTACAAGGGATGTGAAGGACCTCTTTAAGGAGAACTACAAACAACTGCTCAATGAAATAAAAGAGGATACAAACAAATGGAAGAACATTCCATGCTCATGGGTAGGAAGAATCAATATCGTGAAGATGGCCATACTGCCCAAGGTAATTTATAGATTAAATGCCATCCCCATCAAGCTACCAATGACTTTCTTCAAAGAACTGGAAAAAACTAATTTGAAGTTCATATGGAACCAAAAAAGAGCCCGCATCACCAAGTCAATCCTAAGCCAAAAGAACAAAGCTGGAGGCATCACACTACCTGACTTAAAACTATACTACAAGGCTACAGTAACCAAAACAGCATGGTACTGGTACCAAAACAGAGATATAGACCAATGGAACAGAACAGAGTCCTCAGAAATAACGCTGCATATCTACAATGATCTGATCTTTGACAAACCTGAGAAAAACAAGCAATGGGGAAAAGATTCCCTATTTAATAAATGGTGCTGGGAAAACTGGCTAGCCCTATGTAGAAAGCTGAAACTGGATCCCTTCCTTACACCTTATACAAAAATTAACAAGATGGATTAAAGACTTAAACTTTAGACCTAAAACCATAAAAACCCTAGAAGAAACCTAGGTATTACCATTCAGGACATAGGCATGGGCAAGGACTTCATGTCTAAAACACCAAAAGCAATGGCCACAAAAGCCAAAATTGACAAATGGGATCTAATTAAACTAAAGAGCTTCTGCACAGCAAAAGAAACTACCATCAGAGTGAACAGGCAACCTACAAAATGGGAGAAAATTTTTGCAACCTACTCATCTGACAAATGGCTAATATCCAGAATCTACAAAGAACTCAAACAAATTTACAAGAGAAAAACAAACAACCCATCAAAAAGTGGGCAAAGGACATGAACAGACACTTCTCAAAATAAGGCATTTATGCAGCCAAAAAACACATGAAAAAATGCTCACCATCACTGGCTATCAGAGAAATGCAAATCAAAACCACAATGAGATACCATCTCACACCAGTTAGAATGGCAATCATTAAAAAGTCAGGAAACAACAGGTGCTGGAGAGGAAGTGGAGTAATAGGAACACTTTTACACTGTTGGTGGGACTGTAAACTAGTTCAACCATTGTGGAAGTCAGTGTGGCGATTCCTCAGGGATCTAGAACTAGAAATACCATTTGACCCAGCCATCCCATTACTGGGTATATACCCAAAGGTTTATAAATCATGCTGCTAGAAAGACACATGCACATGTATGTTTATTGCGGCACTATTCACAATAGCAAACACTTGGAACCAACCCAAATGTCCAACAATGATAGACTGGATTAAGAAAATGTGGCACATATACACCATGGAATACTATGCAGCCATAAAAAATGATGAGTTCATGTCCTTTGTAGGGACATGGATGAAATTGGAAATCATCATTCTCAGTACTATCGCTAGAACAAAAAACCAAACACCACATGTTCTCACTCATAGGTAGGAATTGAACAATGAGAACACATGGACACAGGAAGGGGAACATCAGACTCTAGGGACTGTTGTGAGGACGGGGAGTGGGAGGGATAGCTTTAGGAGATATACCTAATGCTAAATGACGAGTTAATGGGTGCAGCACAGCAGTATGGCACATGTATACATATGTAAGTAACCTGCACATTGTGCACATGTACCCTAAAACTTAAAGTCTTGAAGTATAATAATAATAAAATAAAATGAAAAAAAAAAAAGTAAAAAAAATGGTGATATAAAGATGCTGGTATCTGGCAAGGGCCTTCTTACTGCATTATAGCATGATGGGAGGCATCACATTGTAGAAGAGCAGAAGGGTAAAGAAAGACGGCAAAAGAGAACCAGCTCTTTTATAATGCCACCAATCCCTCCCATGAAGGTAAAGCTCTCATGGCCTAATCACGTCTTAAAAGTTGTACCTCTTAATATTATTACACTGGCAACCAGATTTTACATGAAGTTTGTAGGAGATGAACATTCAAACTGTAACACCTTTTAATTAACCTCTCTCTTTGCACTGCCTGCACAATTTCTCCTGAACACTGCCTACTAATTCTTCAACCATTATCATGTATCTTTGAAAAATATATTAATGGATACACATCCCAACAACATAAAGTTAAAATTATTTTTTAGCATTCACATTCTCCATACTTTCACATCTACTACTTGTCAGTCATATTCATCATTTATCCATAATAATAATCTTCTCTACCAGGTTTCTTTGAAAAGCTCACTATCTCATTTATGACTAAGAAATTAATGGCCTTTATTTAAAGCATTTGTTTAGTAAAGTGTTTCCTGGTATTCCCACATTTTTATGACAGTTAATATTAGATCTATCTCTATGAAAATGTACATGCTTATCTATATTTATTTTATTTATTTTTAACCACCAAATTTTCCAACTGTGTTGAAAATCCTTCAAAAATATGAATATTGCATATTGCCCTATATTCTCTAGAAAAGAGTACATGTATATTAGAGAACCTCAAACACATTGCTTGTCTAATAAATTATTCAAAATGATTTAACTTAGAATTTGCATACTACATGCACACTTTTATAGCAATTTTTATATAACTATTAAAAGAGTGCAAAATGGAGAACAGAGAGAAGCTTAGAAGCTAGATAAACCTGGATACAAATAACACTATTACCACCTATACTTATGTTGGAATAATTATTGACATCCTGGTTCTTCTTTTTCTTCATCTTAAAATGGAGATAATAATACAGGTTGAGCATCCTAAATCTGAAAATCGAAAATGTTCCAAAATTCAAAACTGCTTGAGTGCCAGCATGATGCACAAAGGGAATGCTCATTGGAGCATTTCATGTTTTAGATTTTTGGATTTGGCATGTTCAACAGGGGCAAATATTCCAAATATAATGCAATTATTCCAAAATTTGAAAAAAAGTTCTAAATCCAAAACATATCCGTTCCCAACCTATATCAACTTTTCCAAGACATTGTGAAGATAAAAGTAAGCAGAAAAATTAGATCATCCGTAAGAGTTTCTGAGTGCTCCCTTGAATGGTAAAATAAAAATAGGTTGTTACTATATTGAGATATATTTACAATGTAGAAATGACAAGCTTTTAATACAACAATATCAAATTTTACTTTAAAGAATACATTGCTAAAATTTTACATTTATAGAAAAATAAACTAATATGAAAAAAACTCATGACATTACTATACTTATTTAACTTGGTGGCTTTCAGTTTTGCAACAGATGAGACCTTGTTATTTAGATAAACTGAAATTCTAATTGCTCTGTAGCTTTGGAAAGCTCCTCTAAAATGAAGATTAACCCAGAATGACTAAAACTACACTTGTATAGAATTTGTTTCAATCAATTTTATATTTACTATATGTATGTAGCTTTTGAGCTATTGCACACATTGCACAAAAAGCAATAACTTGCATTGACAGTATCTACAGCATATATATCTTTATTCAATTACATTGCACCTCAAGCAATTTTGTTCCTACCCTGCATCGATTTGGTTGTTTTTAACCTTTCATCACTTCTTCCTTTCACTCCTCTCTAATTCCGAAAGGTACATCATGATATCTTTACTCATTGTTTTGTAACAAATTCTCTTAAAACCAAGGTGAATAGATGTTTGAGTTTATAAGAGAAAAATCCAGCATTAAACCAGGATGCCACAGCAACAATCCTTTACACATACCCAAAGCAGTCATGGTAAAATTTTAGATTCTTTATATTACTTGAAGATATTTTAATGCTGATGTGAATAAATTTTAAGTCACATTTTTCTGTTCCAAGAAGCAGGTTAACAGACAAAATTTTAAAAAATAATAATTCACAAATCAGTAGAACTTGATTTGAATCCTGACTCTGTCAGTTATTTGTTTTGTGATTTGGAACAGGCTGCTTAATTGGTTTACCCTAAGATTGAGCATCTATAAAAATATGCTAATTGCAGTAGCATTATGAGGAATTAAAAGGTTTATGTTTGATACCATTTCATGATTTAGAAATAATTCTCAAAAGCCATAGAATCTGCTGATGAAAGTAACTTTTTTAGAAATCAAAAGTAAAGCACAAATACTAAATTTGCCTGGGAAGATTATATATGAATGATACATATATAACATAAAATATTATTTATAACAACATTTTAATCAATTTGAATGTAATTTTGATATTTTTAATAAAAACTAGGTTTACAAAGTGAAGTAAATTATTGCTTATTGGAAAACACATATTAGTGACAAATATGCCAATTTAAAACCGAGAAAACTTTGTACAGTGTGAACAGTTTTTATTGTTATGTATACAGGATTTTAAATAAGCTTATTCTAAAAAATCTTCAGCATAGAGTTACAGTAATTAATGTGCACTAAACAAGCAATTTACTCTGGCCCATCATCCACATTTGACAAATGGTGATGGTTTGCAGTTAGACTAAGCGCAGTTGCTTTAAATTTATCACACATGAGCTTAATGGTTGCTTTATCCTCCTTAATTGGAAATCTATTGTAGCCTATACATAATGGATATAAAGTGTGTCCAGGAAATGTTTTCCAATCATAAGCTTTAAGAAACTGTACCCTAAGGATTTAAATATATTACCATGCAACATAAACTGAAGTTTAATCATTCCATGGAATAGGAAACTTCCAGAAACAGTATCTAACAAGACAGTAATGCTGAGGTAAAATAACAGACACTGTGGTAAATAAATATTTGGTTCTCAATATTCAATTCTAATTGTGTAAAAAGAAGTGATACATGTATTTATGTAAAACTACCTTCTCAGTTAAGTCATTTTTCACCAAACACAAGTTGCAAATAGAACTAGATAAAATGAACAGATATAGATATTTTGCTGAAGGTGTATATGTGAAAAAGGTAACATTGAAGCAATATTAATACAAACACCAAGATATATGCAGTGATATAATTTACAAAGCTGTATTTGAAGTAGAAAGGACAATAATAATAATAATGATTTTTTTTTGGAATTTTGGGCACTGTAATTATCAAATAGTTTCCTAAGCATCTAAATACTCAGAGTTATCTTCAACTAATTATGCTAATTGCAGTTGGAAGTTACCATACGATTATTTAGACCTTAGATATGTCTTATCCAAACATGTTTTCATGTTATTTTTAAGATTCAATTGTGAGTTTCGATTCTTCAAGTAATTGGAAAGATTATAGCTCTATAAATTAAGGATGTAGCCTATTATATTATTTCTCATCCATGCTGTCACATTCTGGCACATTTTAGTGTGTCTTTGGTGTTCCAACAAACTACAGTGAAATTTGTAGTGAAGAAATCCATTGTACTAAGAGCAATGGTAAAAGTGAATTTTATGTGCCAGAAAAATGCATTTCAGAAAATAACAAACAAATTCATATCTGGCAAATTGTCAATTTGTGAAGAGAAATGTTCAAGCAGAAAAGCTATTTCATGCAACTTAATTTTTTTTTCTTTTATTATTATTATTATTATTATTATACTTTAGGTTTTATGGTACATGTGCGCAATGTGCAGGTAAGTTACATATGTATACATGTGCCATGCTGGTGTGCTGCACCCACCAACTCGTCATCTAGCATTAGGTATATCTCCCAATGCTATCCAAATTTAAACATAAACAAAATTATTGATTATATTGAAGGACTGGCATGTAGAGGCTAATTAAAAAGCTACTTTGGGATTAGAAGTGTTTTTGGTGATTACACAAATCACAAGAAATTTCTGTATATAAACTTTTTTCCAAATGCTGAATCACCAGAGTGGCAGTTTTAGATTCCTAACTTTTAAGAGATCATATCAATGTCATAAACATATTTTGTGCTTTAATGTCTCACCTTTGTCAACCACGTATTTTCAGCAGTCTACGTTCTGTCTCTCTAGCCCATCTGTACCTCGTACTTTAGAATCAGAATTATAAAATTTTGAGAGTTCCACAAAATCTTGCTTTGTGCCTCCAAGCTTTTATTCATTCCAGGTGCTTATTTTTTAGTTTCTTCAGTCTACTGCATCATGGACACAAATTAAAGCCTGATTCAGATATTATTTCTATTACGTGATTCTTTCCCATCTTCTCTCAAATCATTGAAAACTTAAGTAAATTTGAAGTTGCACACATCTCTGTTACTGCTCCTATGTAATGACACTTTCAAATGAAGACCTGATCTCACACTCAAGTGTGAAATCTGTAGCATACTACAGAGTATTATTTATCTTTGTGTACCCAGTAATTGACAATTAGAAGGTTCTCATTTAATGTTTTGTTATTTTTAATTGATATATAATTATTGTAAATATTTCTGGCATATACATTATATTTTGATATATGTATGCAATGTGTAGCAATCAACTCAGGGTAATTGGGATGTTATCACCTCAGACATTTATAATTTCTAGTGCTGAGAACATTCCAAATCTTTCTTCTAGTTATTTTGAAATATACAATAAATTATTGATTAAACTTTTGAAACAAATTATTTCTTATATTATTCCACCCTTTTCTTCAATGACATTTTCCATTAATTTGTGGTTATTTTCTGTTTCTCTCATTACTTATCATATCTACCTTAATAATATGTAATCTTATTCATATAATCACATTTAATAATAAGTTAACACCATAGACAATTAGTGAATTTAGAATAACAGCAGTAAAGATAAATTTTTGAAATACATGATTACTGAAAATTCAAAAGGAGTTTTGTTTAAAATATTTTTATCACATGTAAAATATTAATACAGCATTATAAAAGTAGATTCTGTGAATATATATATTTTAGTGATCAAATAGTCTACTTCCACTACATATCTATTACCTAATAAATATGTAATTTCAGTAACTTTCAAAATACTTTGTTTTGTACAGAGTAAGCATTTACTTTATGGAAGTGATTTTTAACATTAAAAATATATATGTATAAATCTAAAATCAGCTAATCTCCTGTAATAATTATCTTAAGTTACAAATTCATACATCCATTTTAGTGGTATTTTGTTATTGGGCATGTATTACTTGTATGATGTCTGTGGGTATTGACTAAAGATTAATATAATTCTAAATCTATAAAATCATACAAGAATAAATCTTAGGCATAGGAAATTTAGGAGGTTGCATTAGGGCATGTATGTATGCCATGCAATGTCTTAATACTGCAGATAGAGTCCTGGCAATTCAGTTTTATTGACTTGGAGACTGGAAGAGAATAGATGATAGTAAAACCTGCGTGGAGAATTAGGGCAGAATAAAATCAGGCAGGGAAGAAAAATATGGTGTAGATAAATGCTGAAACAAAATATTGATTTATACCCATCAGCATCAACTCTGGGAAATGGCAGAAACAGACATATCATGCAGTCACATGGTCATCTCAAGTGGGCTGACTCCTTTGGAGCCCATGAATCATTCAGTCTGTGAGGCAAAGAAGCTGATTCTAAAGCAGCAATTGATGATTGAAATTGCAATGGTGGCCATACTGAGTACAGAATACATGTGTACACTGGGTGGAAGGAACTTCAGGTAACAAATCGGTCACATCAGACATGCACATAAATAGGATAGTTGCACTGGCAGTTCTTGTCATTGCATCTAGGTAAAAATGATATAAGAATGTATGTCTAAAATCCTCAAATGGGGTGATATTCAATTTTTATTCTATTCTCATGATCTCCCTGAAGGTTGTTTTGTTTATGTTTTTATAATCTAATATAAAATATCTAAGTATTTTATGTATTGGAGGAACAGAATAGCTTTTTTGGGTGGTTTTTGCTAGTAAACTTTCACAAAAATCAACAGTGTGACGAACAATGTTTTCTGAATAATAACTGGCTAACTTTTGTTCACAAAGTGGTGTATACAGTTAAAATGACGTTGATCTTATTCTTATATACATGTTCTTCAAGAGAACAAGTCCTTTAATGCCATTTTAACTGTACATACTACTTTATATTAGCAACTCTCTGAATCCCAGAGACCATAGTTGTGTAGTTTAATTATAGTGTTCCTGTAATCAATTTTAAGTTACAAGAGCAATTGTAAATGAGCTGTCAATGAGATCAAATGAATAATAATTGTTTCTCTGATGCATTTTCAAATTAGTCTCAGATTTAGGACATGGACACAGCATGTATTTGGAAAAATTTAGGAAGTATACAAAATGTTTATTAGAAAGTGATTATTTAGGCTTAGTATATAGTTACCACTTCATAAATGTAAATAAATTAAAATATTTGCAATCACATTTTTGTGGAGTTATCCATAATTAATATAACTACTTGTTAAATACTTGGAAGAGTATTTATAATACTTGGCAGAAAGCTTGAAGCAGAAAACTTTGCACTGAAATTTTAGCAGTTTTAGCCAATTAAGAAATAAAGATAAATGCATCTTTGGAATGATAAGCTTCCACACTAAGATTTTATTCAATTTACAAAAATTTATTCATATCTGCACTTTCTTCAGTGTATTGCATGCCAAGAGTGCCCCTGTGTTTCATATCAAGCAAGGGAGAAAAGGTACCTTCAACATTTAGTAAAAGTGTATTTAACATACATGTATCAAATGGAGTGAAATTCAAGGTATTTGATGGCCACAGTAGTGGATTCAGACAAGAACAAAAAAAATAGTTAATACTTTACAGAAGCTTACTATCTAGTAGTATCAGTAAAATATTCTACCTACATTACCATAATATAAAAATAGAGATATTATAACCAAACAAATTTTAAAAGATTTATAAAATCAAAGTATAGAAAAAAATACTCTTTTTGGAAGAACTTACAGAAATATGATAAAGAAGGAAGGGGAAATTTAATTATTTGTATAAAAATGGCATTTTAAGCTTCAAAACAGTTTGAGTCCAGGGAAGAGACATAGTTTTGGGGAAATACAGTTAGGTATAGTTGAAGCTGAAAGTCATGGGAAATAAATTTAATGAAAACTTTTGAAATATTTGATGCTATATTTTTTATCATTGGTAATCAAAAACTTGATTTTTCTGAGCATTGAAACTTAATGCTAATACTGGGCTTCGGAAAACTTTATCTGAAAGCAATATAATCTGAAGATGGAAAATGTGTAAACAGCATGTTCGATCAGAATTTTGTTACAAATATTTAGATGATAAAGTAAATAGAAAGTGACAGGCCTGAATAGGTAGTAGTAAATTATATAACTTGTTAATGAAAGGACTGAGGGAGGAGTATTCAAGGATGACTTGATATTTCACAATGAATAGTAAATGATTTAGGAGGAAGAGGATAGAATACAAGAATGAATGTAAAAATATATCTTGGTCTTTTAAAAGGTTTAAAAAGAGGATCAGAGCTCAGGAAGGATATAGATTTGTGTTTATCTACATAGAATAAAGAAAGAGGTAGATTTAATATTGGCATTTATGAAGTCAAAATGGGTGCCTGGGAAGGAAGAATAACTTCAGAAGCTTTGCCACCATTATTCAGTATTCTTGAAATATCTGTATTCTCATGGCTTACAGCAACACATTACCTCCAGGAATCTTTTCCACCACTCTGGAAGCTCCCCTCCTCCTTGTATGGAATTACCAGATAGACACTGCCCAAGGATTTTCTTTGTCTGATAAAAGGATGCTATCTGGAAAATGCCTAGAAGATAAGCCCTCCACCACCACCTTCCAACCTGTAAGTTTTTAAAACTCTGGTTTTGAAAACAACTCTGGCAATAGCTGGGCCTCTTCCTTGGCTTCCTTCCTGCCACCCACTTCACCCTTAGCTCCATCACAGCAGACCTGGCTTGGTTCCAATTTATCACAGATGGCCAGGTCCTGAGCGCCTGCCATAGTGTCCCTTCTGTTGCTTCTCCTGTCCTAGGACTGGTAGAGGTCCTATTGTTGCTGGTTTCTAGGTCACCACAAAGACTGCTGTTTGGCTCTCTCTTCAGCTGTATGACCAGTTTTTTTTTTTTGTTTGTTTGTTTTTTAATTAAATACCTTCTGTTAAGAATAAGTTGTGGGGTTTCTTAAAAGTCTCCAAAATGAATAAAACTATTTTCCTCAAGGGCTATGCCACCTGTTACGAGAAATATCATGTAATCCTTACAGAGAACTGATATAAATGTGATAGACTCTTTAGAATTGAAGGAGCTTGAACATTAGGCATAAAACCTACTTATTTTACAAATGATTAAGCTATAGTAATGAAAGCCCTATTGCAAGTATAGGACAATTCTTTGCCATCTGTCAGAGAGGAAATTTTTCTTCAATTGAAGTGTATGACTGAGCAGGAGAATCCAAGAACTTAGGAGGCCATTCCTCAAAAGGCAGCTTTATTTCTGAGTGAGGATGAAAAGGGGCTAATATTGTCAGAAGAAGTTGTTATTTAGAAATAGTTTCATTTTTATATAATATGTTAGGAAAAATTAAGATTTCAAGTTTAATGTTTTATTATGTAATTAGTTAAACAAAAAAAAAGGGAAAAAGGGATGGCTTAAGTTGCTGTAGTTTAAAATATACTATAGAAATTTATAATAATAGCTATACAAAGTTTCAATATCTGGAGATTTTATAAGCTCTCATTAAATTGATATTACAAAATGACGGCTGGAAGTAAAGACTAGCAGATGCTATTACAGTCATTTTTCGCTCACATAATTACATCCTATATAGAGTGGGCAGTTTATTCAGAGGGAGTGTATTGACTCTATAACCAAAAGTTCCATTGGAACCATTATAGGAAGTTGTAATTTTGTATTCAGAGGTTTTTTAATAGTGATTATTGACCCATGAAAATGTAGTCATTATAAAATACAAAGATTACTTTATTATTATAGTTCCAGTTTTTAAACAGGGAAAAATAATAGACAGGGAATCAGAAGGTGTGTTACTGACTATAGCGCTAAAAATTCACAGAGATAGCAGCATGGACAAGGCATTTAATTTCTCTATCACCATTTTATCTATGAATTGAGGCTAAGAAATATTCTGATAACATCATAGAGTTGATACAAATATAAATAAAAAGCATCTCTCTGTATTATGTACATATTCATACAGAAGCTATATATAGTTGCATATTTAACATATATACTATATAATAATGTAGATATAAATATTCAAGGATATTTAATGAATAGGTTTGACAACCATAAAGTTGAAATAAAAACCTTATTTAGCTAGTATTATAACTTCCCACACTTTACTTGAAGCTACTCCATGGAAGAACTTTGTTTGCCTTATTTTTATTTTTTATTAATGTTTGTAAACAAATAAAATTATAAAAATACAATCTAAAAGATGAATGGCCATCAAAATAGATGAATTATTTTCAAAATAATAAATCAGCACTAGCTTTATGAACACTTGACTGGATTGTATGCATAT
This sequence comes from Pongo pygmaeus, assembly GCF_028885625.2. Classification (NCBI taxonomy): domain Eukaryota; kingdom Metazoa; phylum Chordata; class Mammalia; order Primates; family Hominidae; genus Pongo; species Pongo pygmaeus. The sequence continues at coordinate 93,880,783 of NC_072384.2, forward strand.
ACTCATTGGTTTCATCCAAAACTGTTTTGTATAATTTGAGGAGTAAAATCATATTAGGCTATTATCTCAGAGTTACAAGTGATTTAGTATTTGGTTTCTCTTTCTTGAATGTGATATATAAAGTTTTATCAACTTTTATCACAGTGACGTATCTGAACCCTTATATTTAAAACTGGTTAGACAGCTATCATTATCCATTTTATAATAGTTTGCTACCAACGTCTTAAATATCACATATTCTGCTTACCCTCATTGTACTTTACTCATTGATTTAAATAACATAAAATTAAATAAAATATAATAAAACATTAAAATACATCCAATTCCTTTTCATATTTGAGCTAAAGTTTAGCTTGGAATTTCAAGGAAATTGTGCAATGAACATAGGGAAAATCATTTTTAATTTTTATCCAATGAAACTATAGTGTGGAAATCTAATAGATATTCAGAAAAGATCAGTCCATGGTATGTTCCCACATTATATGATCTAATAGTACGGCTTCATGAAAATATAGATGAATAAGTGTCTAATGTGATGACCAATAGAAAAGCAAAAAATTAGAACATATGTATCACTTGCGTGTTCTAGTTGTAAGAGTGCACAATGTTCCTTTTACTATTTCTGGGTTCACTACTTGACAACTTTTTTTAGAAGAAGGGAAAGAAAGAAGGGAGGGAGGAAGAAAGAGAATAAGGAACAAAAGGAGAAAAGGAGGAAGGGAGAAAGGGAAAAAGGAAGGGAGAAAGGAAGGAAGAGGAAAAGAAGGAAGGAGAAAGATATAAAGGCTGGCGTAATGAAAACTAAAATGCTTAGAAGATATTAACAAATATTGTTGCAGCTTCTGATATTTAAACTCTCTTGGCCAAATATACTGTAGATAAATTAGAAATATGTAAATATTTCCTCAAACACTTCAAAAGAAATTATTATCCTGATATGCTTACTTGGATCAATCTTAACTCTTCAGATGTGGAAGTGAATCTGTGCCTTACTGTCAACTATATACAACTGGAACACTGATTTATTAACTAGCAATAACAAATGTAAGTTTCCTGAGGACCTGGAAAGCCCTACTTGCATGAAGAACATGGCTGTGAGTGCTATATGTCTGTGGAAACCGGAAATGTTTGATGACCATAAAATTAGCACAAAATGAATAACTGATGTAACTTAACTTTTTCATGGTGTCAAGCTTTAAACCTGTATTTCCACAATAGTACGTATAATACTCAGGGCAATATTATTTAATTTGGTTCTACATCCAAACAAAACAATGAATCTGGTAAATTAAAAAACTGCAGTATCATATACAATTTCCATTTACTTAAGTGACTAGATTACATCTGTGAGAACATAAACATTAAAATATTTTAGTAAAAAAAAACGTAAAAAATCATCACTGGTTCAGCTAGGTAATTGGAAACATATATATTATTTTTCTGCTTCAATGGACACTAGCATTCCCCAGAAGAAAGGAAAGTTTATGTTTACAAGCTGATAATGAGATTAAATGACTAACCTGATTGATTTTAGAATGCTGATACAGATTTAGAAGTCACTAACATATAACCTGAAAGTAATTTATATACTTACAAACGAATAGGTGATCTCACAAATTTAATATAGCAAACCCAAACAAAGCTTTATGTTTCAGTATGTTACTCTTTCAGAACTTTGGACATTAACTGCTTGCCAAATTTGAGAGCAGAGTTGAAATTTAAACTGGCTGTGATTTTCCTTTTATAAACTTGAAATTATATTATTAATCATCTATATTATATGTTTAAAGAAAACATTTCATTTATTTACTTTGGTGAAAACTACCGATAGTCCTGAAGGCCTAAGAATTACATTTTGTTCAAAATTATTCAATTTCTTGGGCATACCTAAAAGTTTGAAAATGCAATAAAGACTTTTTGGTCATAACTTCAGGTATTATAACAGTGAATCTAAAAAACTACACAATATACCTTTTATAGTTTGCATTTTGTTTTAATTATTTTAAGTAAACAGACTATTAAATAATGTTGGCAATTTAGAAAATCTGTCTCCTGACGAAACAACAACGAATATACATACGTACATATATATATGTATATATATATATTTTTTTTGAGACAGAGTCTCGCTGTGTTGCCCAGGCTGGAGTGCAGTGGTGCAATATTGGTTCACTGCAACCTCTGCCTCCCGGGTTCAAGCAATTCTCCTGCCTCAGCCTCCCAAGTAGCTGGGACTACAGGCACACACCATCATACCTGGCTAATTTTTGTATTTTTAGTAGAGACGGGGTTTTACCATGTTGGCCAGGCTGGTCTTGAACTCCTGACCTTGTGATCCATCCACCTCAGCCTCTCAAAGTGATGTGATTACAGGCGTGAGCCACCATGCCTGGCCACGAATATATTTTATTGACTTGAATATATATATATATGTATATTCGTATATTATATTATATATATATACTATACATATATTATATATATGTATGTGTGTGTATATATATGTATCATGGAAATTGTGCAATGAACATAGGGAAAAATGTTTTTGATTTTTATCCAATGAAACTATGGTGTAGAAATTTAATAGATATTCAGAAAAAGGTTAGTTCATGGTATGTTCCACATTATATGATCTAATAGTATGGCTTCATGAAAATACAGATTAGCAAGTAAATATATTTATATTTTTATTTACTAAGTCAAGTTTATTAATTCATTATTTCTTCTTTACTTGATTCATTCCCTTAGCAAAAACATTAAGGTCTTAAGGGTTTATTCAGGCCTCACATTGTTCTTGGTAATAGAAACAAAAAAAAACACGCAACGTTGATCCCCTGTCCTTGTGGACAGCAAGTTTTCTTTCCAGGGACCAGGCAATAGGTAATGATACTTTGAAGAAAAGTAAAGTAGGGTAGAGAGAAAGAGATTGTAGGGGGTACTGTTTAGAGTGTTTAGATGTTGAAAGTTGAACAAATGAAGATGTGAGGACTTATCAAAATGAATCACAGCAGACAATTTTTATAATCGACCATAGAGGTAGTAAACAGATAACTTCAACAACCGTGATACAAGTGTATCAAGTTATCCAGAAAGTTTTTGATTAAAGAACTGATACCTGTGTTTGCACTCATTTTTAACATCTAATTTAACTATAAATATGGAAGAAGACTGTTTCAAATATCAGTTTCACAGAGTAAAACTGTTTGTTTATAAAATCTGGTATTTTGAGGAGGCTGAAGATATGTCCCCAATCCCTTCTAGTTTGTAGGGTTTGTGCTGAGAAATCTGCTGTTAATCTGATGGGTTTTCCTTTATAGGTTATCTGGTGCTTCTATCTTACAGTTCTTAAGATTCTTTCCCTCATCTTAATTTTGAATAACCTGATAACAATGTGCCTAGGAGAAGATCTTTTTGCAAAAAATTCCCCAGGTGTTTTTTGTGCTTCTTGGATGTCTAGGTCTCTCATAAGGCCAGGGAAGTTTTCCTTGATTATTCCCCCAAATATATTTTCCAGGCTTTTGGAATTCTCTTCTTCCTCAGGTACACTGATTATTCTTAAGTTTGGTCATTTAACATAAACCCAGACTTCTTGACGAATTTGTTCATATTTTCTTATTCTTTTTTCTTTGTCTTTGTTGGATTGGGTTAATTCAAAGACCTTGTCTTCGAGCTCTGAATTTCTTTCTCCTACTTGTTCAATTCTATTTCTGAGACTTTCCAGGGCATTTCGCATTTCTAAAAGTGTGTCCAAAGTTTCCCGAAATTGTATTGTTTTTTCTTTAGGCTGTCTATTTCCATGAATATTTCTCCCTTCACTTCTTGTATCATTTTTTGGATTTCCTTGCATTGAGCTTAGCCTTTTTCTGGTCCCTGCCTGACTAGCTTAATAACTAACCTCCTGAATTCTTTTTCAAATAAATCAGGGATTTCTTCTAGTTTATATCCATTGCTGGTGAACTAGAGTGATTTTGGGGGGTGTTGAAGAGCCTTGTTTTGTCATATTACCAGGGTTGGTTTTCTGGTTCCTTCTCATTTGGGTAACCTCTGTCAGAGGGAAGGGCTGAAGGCTGTTGTTCAGATTCTTTTGTCCCATAGGGTGTCCCCTTGATGTAGTACTCTCCCCCATTTCCTATATATGGCTTCTTGTGAACTGAACTACAATGATTGTTGTCTTTCTTCTAGATCTAGCAAACCAGTGAGTCTACCCACCTTAGAGGTGGTACTGGGGGTTGTCTGCACAGAGTCCTGTGATGTGAACCATCTATGGGTCTCTCAGCTATGGATACCAGTGCCTATTCCGGTGGAGGTGGCAGAGGGTACACTGGACTCCATGAGTGTCTTTAGATTTTCTGGTTTAATGCTCTATTTTTGTGCTGCTTGGCCTCCTGCCAACAGGTGGAGCTTTCAGGAAAGAAACTTCTCCCACAAACAGACCTTCAGCTTCTCCAGTTGGTCTGTGTGTTTATGAGAGGAGGGTCTCCCTTCTCCCTTTTCCACTTCTGCAGTTGGGGCACTCACAATATTTGGAGTGTCTCCCAGGCCTTGCAGGAGCAGTTTCCTTCCTTCAGAGGGTCTGTGGGTCCTCTCGGGATAGCTGGTTTGTTCTTGCAGTTGATCTGGAGCTAAAATTCACAATGCAAGCCTCAGCATGCTGCTACGTCCAGAGCTGCAATCTAGTCCTGCCTCCCATCCGCCATGATCCCCTGAATCTTGCCTAGCAACAAAGCTGTTTTTAAAAAACATTATATAATAAAGATATTTGTTGGCAATACTGAGGATAAAATATATATAAATATAGATATTAAAAATTGCACAATAAGATTCTAACTTTTACTGTATTTGGTGAGGCAGAAGATATTCATTGTGTTGAACATAATACAATAAAATATATTTGAAATATACTTGAAATATATTGAGCTATAGATTAGAAAACTAAATAAAAACACAGATATCAAACTCCCACAAAAAAACAATTATCTTAGGCATAGTTTTCATTTCTGAAAATAAAGGGTTTTATACCTTTAAAATATTTGCCAGAATAAAATTTGAGACTATGAATCATTATCAGAATAGCATAAACAGCATTTGTATTGATTAGACTATTTTACAAGTTTTAGTGGAGCTAATAATTTTAATGTCAAATAAATAAAGCATAGCAGTTTCCAGTGAGGAAATGACCTTAATTGCCACTTGCAATGTGGGGAAAGAATGACTAGTAGACACTCATCTTTGCAATGACCAAACTGTTATTTGATGATGAAACTGATGATCCAAGGGACTCCTTACAAAAACATACATGCATTAAATGTAGCATGTGGATCTATTTATACATAGGCCATCATATTAAAATTAGGCAAATAATTATTAAAATATCAATTAAAATTCTTATTTTCCCTATAAATTATACATTTTAAAGTTTTGATGTTAGTCTGAAAATTGAGGAGATGCAGACCTGAATGATTTTATTGTCATATTTGTGTTTTATATATTGTATTTGGGTATTATATATTTTTATATATTATTTTACTTTTTAAAGCCATTTCTTAGCCTGAAATATTACTGAACTTCAGTTTTCATTGTGCTTCATAAAAAGCACATAATTGCGCATTAAGTACACTAATACCAACCTAAGAATACTTAATAATGTTATTTTTTGCTAGAAATGTAGTTTCTTCCTTATCATATTTAAGTAAATAACTTAACTGAGGGATAACAAAATTCATGAAATTTTCAGGCTTACAAAATGCTCTCCTGGATAATAAAGATAGCAAATGTGGACTTTTGAACCAAAATTTCATTGATTGGAGACACTACCTCAGAACAATATAATGTTAATATATGTCTCCTTTTATAAGTCCTCTATGCAATTATATTTAATTTCAGTAGTTGGTAGTAATAATATATTCTGGTAAAATGTGTTTGAATGAACTCATTAACTTAAACATCAGTTTGGATATGCTAATTTTTAGAACATATACAGTTTAGAATCTCAGTTGATTATAAAACTCAGGGGAAAAAAGTATTCCTTATTATGCATCTCTGGCTATTTATAAGGTAATGTGTTTGTTTACAGTAACTTAAAACAATAAAATTAGTCAATTGTTAATGCCATTTTTTCATTTATTTTGAATGTTTCAGAAAGGAGACTAATTGCCCAATAGGACTTAATATTGTGCAAATGTTTGATAGTCACCAAACACGCTCCGGTCGGTGTATGGACACATGTTTATTCTTAGGTAGCCTAAACTGTTTATCATTTATGTACACAAATATTTTATTTAATCAGTCTAACATTTATTTTTTACCCACTTAAAGGCTAGCACTATTCTAATGCTTGAGCGGGGCATGAGAGAAAAATATAGACACTCAGAAGTCTCCGTTACTCATTTGTAAATGGACGTATTATATCACACCTAGAGCCTTTCTTGGATGGTATGACAAAAAGAGTTTCTTATGAAATTTCTGCATTGAGCTATTTCAATATATTTCCCCTCCAAAACATCGTAAATATTCCACTGCTGTGTTTTTTCCCCACATTTGAAATATATTTCTCCCTTATTTTTCACTGTCCGTATCCTATCATTCATCTAGGCACAGGTCCAGCGCAACTTTGCTAATAAGCATTTTGTCCTTCCTGTGTACTCACAAAACAGACTTATAGAGAAATACTTAAAGATTAATGGAAACTTATTCTAAACAGATGCTTAAATTTTATATATTTTTATTACAGAAAGGACTGGATTCCATAAAACTGATATTATTCAAAACAACTCTTTTATGTGACTCTTCTGGTTACTCTCATTAATAATCAGATCTTCTTATCTGTATGCAATCACTGTAAAGACAGCCTTCTGCATGTGAGTTTCCTTTCTTTAAATTGTTTCTCCAATTCCTCACTGGAGTAACTCCTCATTTAAGATGTGACCCTCTCCCACTCACTAACGTATTTCCAATCATTTTTATATGCCATCTCAGAGGATAAAAATTCTCTGCCCAGTGAATCTAATTCTTCAACAAGCACAACCAATTATAGGTAAGGATTTAGCTCCATCATCGAGACTTAGACCTTTTTGCAGCTTGACACTTTACTATCTTTTGTGATGTAGGTCTCTTATCATTTTTTTTCCTTTCTACTCCAATTATTCCTTCTAGTCTCTGTTGTTGGTCCTTTTTTTAAACTACTATTTGCAATTAAAGGTTCTTTTTAAGTTGACATTTTTCAACCAATGTGCTCTCACTTTATTTTCTTTATATTCATTGTTTTTAAATTGCAATTTTCTACTGATACCAGACATATATAGTCTTGTGTTCACCTGAATTTAAGACATAATATCCAAATGATTAAAAATGTGATATTTTTATAATCACCTGTTCCCAATCCTATTCAAGGCAACATAATAAATAACTGAGGCCAGCTTGCAGGAGCAGTTCAAGTAACCTTTCAAGCCTATGCTTTAGGAATTTTGTTATGATCTTTTTAATTTTGATCTCATCAACTTACCAACTTATCAATCTCTCTGTATATGATTTGTTTTCTTAGCCTTACTCTTTCAGATTGAAGTTACATTATATTACCTTTTAAATTTTCCATCTCAGTTCTGCCCCCAAATCTAGGGGCAGATGATTCTTATCACAGTAGTCTGAAGTGTAAAATTCACGCCTGTAATCCCAGCAGTTTGGGAGGCTGAGATGGGCAGATCGCTTGAGGTCAGGAGTTCGAGACCAACCTGGCCTGGCCAATGTGATGAAACCCCATCTCTATTAAAAATACAAAAATTAGCCCGGCATGGTGGTGCACACTTGTAATCCCAACTATTCAGGAGGCTGAGGCAGGAGAATTGCTTGAACCCGGAGTCGGAGGTTGCAGTGAGCCGAGATCACGCCACTACACTCCAGCCTGGGGAAGAGAGTGAAACTCTGTCTCAAAAAAAAAAAAAAAAGTCTCTGATGTTCTGCATTTTTTCTCTTCCAATGAGAAACTTCAATTAGATTTATTAAATTCTGTTTAGTTACTTTTCATTTCAAGAAATCTGAAACAACTAAGTTAATACCTATTTGTTTTTGTTTTCCGTGACTCAACATTGCTTCTCCAAAAAGTAATGTATTTTTTTTTATTTTTTATTATTATTACTATTATTATTATTATACTTTAGGCTCTATGGTACATGTGCGCAACATGCAGGTAAGTTACATATGTATACATGTGCCATGCTGGTGCGCTGCACCCACCAACTCGTCATCTAGCATTAGGTATATCTCCCAATGCTATCCCTCCCCCCTCCCCCCACCCCACAACAGTCCCTGAAGTCTGATGTTCCCCTTCCTGTGTCCATGTGTTTTCATTGTTCAGTTCCCACCTATGAGTGAGAATATGCGGTGTTTGGTTTTTTGTTCTTGCGATAGTTTACTGAGAATGATGATTTCCAAAAAAATAAAAAAAAAAAACTATTTTAAAGGAAAAGAGTCTATAACTATGTTTTCTATTGGAAGATGCTGAATATTAAGGCTTTGCATAATGTGCTATATGTATCTTCATCTGTTTAGAGATGTACCTAGACTATATAGTTCTGTCTTAATAATAATCAAAATAAAAATAACTTTCATTTGTAAAAAAAAAAAAAAAAAAGTAATGTATTAATGCAACGTGAAATTAGTTGTTAGCTTTGTTTTTCAATGAATTTTTGTTTACTGACATGGGAGGACACTCAAAGCATCACATTACTTTAAAGTCAATTATTTTAAATTCTTGCATGTTCCCATAAGTATCCCTTGTAACTTAATGCTAATAAACATTAAAATTCCTCAGCAAGAGGCATTCTGAAATAGACAATGCCATTTTGATATTAAAAGTGTAGAGTTAAATTCAGTATTTTAACTTAGCTTACCAAAAATATCAGCATTATATGGATAAAAGTAATTTTTTTAAATTTAACGATTGCTACATAGTTCATATTTTATCTGAAAACTGCAGCTACTTATCTTGAATGATGTTGATGAGTGCAACTATAAATAAGATTTGCTTTATCTGAGAAAAGATTGTTCTGAATAAAAAGTAATTAATATTTACTTTCAGTCTGAGAAGTTGTAGTGCATTATATTACATTTAGCTTACTAAAATACGGTGGAATAGTAAAAATAACAAGATAACCATATCCATTCCCAAAACTGAAAACAAAAAGCATTGAGAAGATACTTATTATTCTTACTCTTTATCTGTCTCTATCTATGGATATGTATAAATTTGTATATTTTCATCTGTTTGACAATTTTTTAAGAGTATGCTCTTACAAATAATGAATTCTTCTGGTGAACTTTGGCTTTTTATATTTTATTTTATTGTATCTTATTTGCTTTTTAAAAAGGAAAATATAATCTCATATTCATACATTACAAATTTGTCTTTTAACACCAATCATTAAAGAGTTAGACATTACTTACTGTGAAGAGACTTCAGTATGCTTCTTGTTTGATCTCTAAATCCTTCACAGGCTTATATTAACTTTTCTCTCCCCTTCTATTCCACATTAAATAATGTTTTATTATTCAACAAGTCTTTTGAATGTAATTGTAAATCAGATAAACATACTTTTGATAGTGCCATCCTTAATAAGAATATTACTCATTGACATCTAAGAACTTGAATTTATACAGTTCCTAGAATATCATTACATGAAGTCCTTGCCCATGCCTATGTCCTGAATGGTAATGCCTAGGTTTTCTTCTAGGGTTTCCCAGCACCATTGGGAATCCTTTCCCCATTGCTTGTTTTTCTCAGGTTTGTCAAAGATTAGATCGTTGTAGACATGCGGCATTATTTCTGAGGGCTCTGTTCTGTTCCATTGATCTATATCTCTGTTTTGGTACCAGTACCATGCTGTTTTGGTTACTGTAGCCTTGTAGTATAGTTTGAAGTCAGATAGTGTGATGCCTCCAGCTTTGTTCTTTTGGCTTAGGATTGACTTGGCGATGCGGGCTCTTTTTTGATTCCATATGAACTTTAAAGTAGTTTTTTCCAATTCTGTGAAGAAAGTCATTGGTAGCTTGATGGGGATGGCATTGAATCTATAAATTACCTTGGGCAGTATGGCCATTTTCATGATATTGATTCTTCCTACCCATGAGCATGGGGTGGGGAAAGGGGGGAGGGATAGCATTAGGAGATATACCTAATGCTAAATGACGAGTTAATGGGTGCAGCACACCAGCATGGCACATGTATACATATGTAACTAACCTGCACATTGTGCACATGTACCCTAAAACTTAAAGTAAAATAATAATAATAAAATTTAAAAAAAAGAATGTCATTACAGCAGCCATGCAAATCATTATGTACTCAAGGCCTGAGGGAAATAAATCAGTCTTAAGAAAATTACTCAGCAACTTGAAGTCCTTCAGTGCTTACAGACAGGAGTCACAATAAAATTCAATGTCCTTACAGAAAGCCTGCCTTGATTCGAACCCTAACTGTCCTGCTTCATCTCCTTCACTTTCCTTTGTTTTGGTCCAGTTTTAAGTAAACTTCTTCAATACTGTTGGCAATGTGTGTCTATGCTTTGTACAGTCCTTCCCTCTGACTAGCATGCCCTTCCTAAGTTTTAGTCCACGTGTCTAAATCTTGCTATTCTTTCAAGTTTCCCCAGAGGTTAATTCCTTGTAAGATAATAACAATAGAGTTTCATATAAGCAATTGCACAGAACTGGGAACATGACAATAAATAAAAATAGCTTCTCTCCTGAAGCGGCTATCCACTGGTTTTGATTCTTCATTCTCGGTCTGACCTTCTTTTGTGTCCCCAGAACTATGTTTGTTTATTTTTGTGGCAGCACTTAATTCCCTAGCTATAATATCCATCTTCTTGTAAGAATTCCCAATAAACTCTAAGCTCTGTTGTAGTAGACAGTGTCTTTCATCTTCAAATCTGAAGATCTGTCACAGTCACTGACAAACACTAGGCCAACTACAAATATTTATTGAATATATTAATGCATAAATGAATGAATGAAGTGTCACATTAACCAGCTTCAAAAAGAGGAGGGCATATATAGGTGAACCTTTATATAAATGTATCTCATTTGTATGCAAGCATGTTTTACATTTAACCATTTAAAGTATGTCTTTATAATATCCTACCCATGTAAGCATGTTTCCCAGTAATGTAATTACATTTTTGATGAGTTTTGATTATCATTCATAATGATTATTTCTGTACCTGACAAGTGAATTATTTAAGGACACTGGGGTTAGTTAGCAAGGTATTCATATTTTCATTTATTATGACAGACTGTTTTTACTTATCTTGAGACATTAACTTGAGTTCCTGTTTATTTAAAACAAATTTTGTCATTTCTACAATTATACGTATGAATATGGCTCTAGCCTATTATCTTGGTGAGCACTTAGGAACTTCCATGAACTCAGATATCTATTTCTAAGATCGAAATTTTGCACACTAACAAAGCACTAGGGAACATACTAAATGAAGTATCGAAAGGAGTTCCCATTAGTTCTTTGAAAATGTCTCTACTATCTAGAAAGAAGGCTTTTATAGTTTGTTTTTATTTGTTCTTAATTATCAAATGCTCTGCTACCTGATGTGTTCTAGAACTACACTTTGTAGTATGATAACTAGTAGCCACACACAGCTATTTAAATGTAATTAAAAGTAAATAAAACATAAAATTTACCTCTTCAGTTACAACAGTCACAACCCAAATACTCACTCAGTAAGCGTCTGTGGCTAGTGGATACTGTAATTGGACAGTACAGTAATAAAACATTTCCATTATCTCATTTTCATCCCATTAGACATTTTCTTTCTCTTGAAAGTAGAAGAAAGTTGACAAGTAAAGCTCTAGTAAGATATTAAATTATAAACTACAGCTACTGCATATTCTTTTGTGTTTTATAATAAACTATATGTACCAATTTTTAAATTATGTACCAATTATGTACCAATTTTATGTAACAATTTTAAATTATGTACCAATTTTCTTTATATGGCCATAATATTTTGTTTGAAATCTTCCATTCAGCAATTCCTTTCATAATGCAGAATAAATAACCAGCATCTAGCATTTTCCAGATTCAAATTCCTCAAGGTAAATGAACTCAGACTCCCCCAAAATTCAGAATAGATAACATATTTCCACTTAACAGAACAGTTATGCTTCAATTAAATTTTTTTCTCTACAGTGTATAGCTTGTTTTATTTTTTATTTGAAAACATAAATTATGTGTATATTACAGGATATTTTAAAATGTAGCCATATAGATTACTTAATTTTCAGATTTTATTTTCTAAACTATTTTTGATAATTAATGTAATATTGAGTATATTGCCTTCTGAAATATAATTTTATTATTATTTTACTAATATTGGACATATCATAATAACTGAGCTACTATACTAGTCAAGTTCCTCAGAATTTCAGGGCTGTGAAAGAAGGGGAAGTTCAGTGTCATTTTCAGCATACCAAGGGATATTAAAATATTTAAGAAGTTGACTAGCAATCTTTAATGTATTTATTCAAGAAATATTTATCAAATGTCTATTATGTGGTAGGCTTTTTTGTTTGTATGTTTGTTTGGGGGATTCAGTAGAGAAAAACGCTGGGATTCTCAATAATCTCTGAGATACAATTTTTTTTCTTGATCCTAGTAAAAACAGAAAGAAAGCACAAATATCTTCAACAATAAAGATCTTATGATATTTTGAGGAATATTATCAGGAGGGAATGAAGATCTTCTATTAAGGCTGCTGCTTCTCCCCATTAAGATCCTTTAATCTTCATAATGTCTCAGAATTGTGTGGTGTTTAAGCACCAGTTCACATGTTTTGCTAACAAATCCAAGTGGAACGAGACTTAACTTGAGCTCTTGTTATCAATGAGCCCATTTGAATACATAGATCAGAGGAAAAACAAAATAATCTGAAACCTAGATACTAGTTAGGGGAAAGAGGTTCATCTTATTGAGTGGGTAGGCAAAACATTCTTCTTGTAATCAATACTTCTTTGATTACATGCTGTTCAGCTGATTGACAACACCAATATTTAGGTTATTGTGACCCTAATCATCACACCACTGTGCAGGTCTTTATGATCTCCTTCTTATCACCCTCTACCTTCACTTCCTCCTCCTTTTTTTCATAAAAAAAGATACCCAAATGGAAGTCCTGAAGAATTAATCACTTTGTTCCTAGTATAAGAATTTTCCTTAGAGACTTTTGTAAAGCTTAAGTTTTTTGAATTTAAGATAAGGTGCTGCGAAGAAGGTAAAACTAATAAAAATTTATCGTACATTTTATCTTTGGTAAGTTCCATGGTCTAAATGTTTGTGTTTCACTCCCAAATTCATATTTTGAAATTCTAACTTTCAAGGTGATAGTTTTAAGAGAGAGAGCCTTTGAGAGGTGATTCGGACATGGGGGCAGAACTCTCATGAATAGAATCAGTACCCTTATCAAAGAAACCCCGGAGAACACTTATCTCCTCTACCACGTGAAGTTATGATGAAAAGACAGCCTTCTGTGAACCAAAAAATTGGGCCCTCACCACACACTGAATCAGCCAGCAGCTTGATCTTGGGCTCACCCAGCCTCCAAAACTGAAAAATAATTTCTGTTCCTTATAAGCTGCCAATTTTATGGCATTTTGTTATAGCAGTGCAAATGGATTGAAACAGTAGACAAAACTCCACCCCGACACAATTAACATGATGCTGTAAATATATTATGATAAAATGTTTATTCTCGTTTTGGCTATTATATCATTGCTTTATGATTGGAGGAAAGGGAAAATGGAAGACAGAGTGAATAAGAGAAAAAAAGAAAAGAAAAAAATGAAGGAAAAGGAAAGAAGAAACCAAGCAAGGTAGCAAGAATAGAGCATATAAATTATAATCGGGAAGGCTTTAGAAATATATTCTGTCTAACTTGCAAATCCCTAGCTTTCAGAAACAAAAGTAAAGAAAGAAGGAATATAGAAAGATTAAGGAAAGAAGGGAAAGGAAAAGAAAATAAGATAATAAAAAAGAGGAATACAAGGAGGCAGGGAGGAGGCAGGGTGAAAGGAGAAAGGGAGAAATGAAGAAAGAGTTTTTTAGAGTAATAATTTGCTTTCATCTGAATCTAAACCATATTACTAGTAATCACGGATAAACTCTCAAAAGGCACCTCCTAAATATGCACTTAAACAACTTGAAAAACCTGACAGGTTGGATCCTCCCACTTGCTACATAGGTATTTTCAATGAGTGAACTGATGCCACTAGTTCAAACCGTACTTATGCAAGCTGAAGCAAAGTGGCAGCTTGGCATAAATTCAGACAGGGTTAATGATAGTGAAGCTGGTGGGCTGACAAATGTGGGCAATCTTTAAATGGCTCGTTGAAAGGTTGGCTGCTGAAATGGTAGGCAAAGTGATTCATTTGCTAAAAAGGAAAATAAAGTATAAATTATAATTAACAAAAGAAAACAGGCTTTAGAAAATAGATTGTCTTAATTTGCAAATCCCTGGCTTTCAGATGCAAAATAAACTTCCAAAGTAGATTTTTATCTTATGGGTTTAGCATTTACCAAACTAGGACAATTAGATGAGGTTTTCTTCTCTATTCTATATAGAGTCTTTAATTTGACCTTTAGTTGAATTTGCTACTAAAAAAGTCTACATAGAAAACAGTAAGAAAAATATAGCTTCATGATTTACAAAAATTGATGCATATTTATTTTACTGTTCTGTTTAAATTAGCACACTGTAAGGTTTACAATGCTTCACTAATATATATTTGAAAGTAGTTGGACAGTTCTAGCCAGGTGAAATTGGTTATACAAGTGTAACAATGCAGAACACTGCTGATAACTGTGCTTTAAAAATCCGTAAGTGTTAGTTGGGTTTATTCAGTTATGAATCAAGCTTTCATTTTTATTTCATGAGAAAATATTTTCATAACTATTTGAGACATATGAACTTAATATGAAATGTATGTATAAGAAAGAAAAGAAAGATGAACTCTCATATTTGTCCTACCTCAGAGTTCAAAGTAATTATTCATCCACACAAAGATGCTTGTTTTTTGCATTTTAGCTTTCGGGTAGCACATTCTATTAGAAGGAGAATAGCATTAATTGGGTTGTAATAGCTGCAACTAATTAAATATATAAATGTCTTTAAGGAGAAGGCTTTTTTGTTTCACTTCTGTCTCACGTGAAAATTAACAAACATAAGGATAATTTTTCCCTCATGACTATTATAATTGGAAATCATTTTGGCTAACAAAATTTACTTTGCTACTTATTAATCATATTAAAATTATTAAATATCTTAAAGAGGGCTACAGACAGAGTGGAAATTATAGAATTATATCTTTCTACTGTTTTTAAACTCTGAATTAATAAATTAAAATTTTGAAATCTCCCGCTGTAGCAAAATTTGTTAGAGGAAAGATTTGATAGAATCTATTGATTTAAATAGCATTTGATGCATATTTTCTCTACAGATATAAATATCCACTTGGGAATTCTAAGACTTTAGGGATTATAGATGAGTGATGAATTAACACTTTTAATGTTTTTCAAAATGTCTAATACTGTATATCAATATGTTAACCTCCATTGTGAATTGAGAGAGAGATTCTAAACTACATATAAATATCAAATTTTCAAGTTCATATTTTAATGAGAATATATTTCACCAGATTTTGGTTATTTTTAAGGACACATGTTGTATGCTAAAGCCCCAAAAAATGTATCAGAATACTTTTAGATGATTCAATATAATCGATCAATTCCATTCTATTCTAATTGTTATATTTATAGTCATTTGATTTTCAAAAAGAATGTTAAGACAATTCAATAGAAAAAGAATAGTATTTTCAACAAATGATGCTTGGACAAGTTGAATTTCACATATATACAATAATGCTGTTGAACTCCATCCGCACACCATACATGAATATTAACTCAGAATTGATCATCATCTAAATGAAAATATGAAACTCCTAGAAGAAAATTTAGGTGTAAATGTCATGACCTTTAGTCAGGCAAGGTATGACATCAAAACCCAATGAACAAAATAAGGAGAGAAAAAGATAAATTGTACTTTATCAAAATGAAAAACAGTTGTGCTTTGAAGGACATTTATCAAGACATAAAAATGTTAACTCACAGAAATGGGGGAAATACTTAGAAATCATATATCTGATAGGACACTGGTATTCAGAAATCACAAAGATTACTTGCAACTCAGTAACCATAAAAAAACAAATAGCTAAATTAAAACAGGTCATATAATTTGAATGTATATTTCTCCAAAGAAGATATACAAATGGCAAACAAGCACTTGGAAAGATTCTCAGCCTTATCAGCCACTGAGGAAATACAAATGCAAATGACAATGAGATCCTACTTCATATCC
Source organism: Pongo pygmaeus (assembly GCF_028885625.2). Taxonomy (NCBI): domain Eukaryota; kingdom Metazoa; phylum Chordata; class Mammalia; order Primates; family Hominidae; genus Pongo; species Pongo pygmaeus. Next base: position 93,897,198 of record NC_072384.2, read on the forward strand.
ACCAGGGAGGTTATAATCAAAAAGGCAGACCATTACAAGTGAAGAAATTAGAATCCTACTACATTTATTTGTAAATGTAAATGGTGGAAGCAATTTGGAAAATAATTTGGAAGTTCCTCAAAAAGTTAAACATAGAGTTACAAAGTGCCCAGCAAATTTTCTTCTAAGTACATATCCAAGAGAAATGAAAAAATGTATATATATATGTTATATATATAATGCTGCTATGAACATTCATGCACACGTTTTTGTATGTACATATAATTTTTCATTTCTCTTGGGTATGTACTATATATACACATATATATATCCAAAAACGTGTGCATGAATGTGCATAGCAACATTATTCATAATAGCCAAAAACTAGTGATAACCCTAATGTCCGTCAACTAATGTATAATAAAGAAAATAAAGTATATACATACAATGGGATATAATTTGATGTTAAAGATAAGGTAGTACTAATAATTGCTCAACCTGGAGAAATCTTGAAAACATTATGTGAAATAAAAGAAGCCAGCCATAATAAACCATACATTGTATAATTCCAAACATACAAAAACATATAAAATGCCTGGAATAGAAAAATCTATATATACAGAAAATAAAATAGTAACTAAGCAGTGTGGGAAATGGAGATAATGGAGAATGATTCCTAATGAGTGTAGCAGTCTTGGTGGTGGTGGGGGGTAATGAATATATTTTAAAATTAGAATGTGCTAGTAGATGCACAATTATGTAATATATAAAAATTAATAGTTTATTTTAAATAGGTATTTTTTCATATGAGAATTATATCTCAATAAAGTCATTGAACTATAAGCAAATATAAACACAGATACAGGTAATTGAAATTTGAGGATTTAATTTCACATACAAACCTATATTGCACAGTGTTTATTTAAATCATAAAAAAATTAGTGAAGTAGAAAGTAGACATATAATAGAAAATATTAACAAAGCCCAAAGCTACATGCTTGAAATAATAATTAAATTTTAAAAGAGTAAGACTAACCAAGAAAAAAAAAAGCCGAGGAACACTACTCTAGTAAATGTCATGGCATGCACCTACTTGTTATCTAAAATCTGCAGATGTCATAGTGATCCTCTCTCATTCTCTATATCCAATGAATTACAAGAGCTATTAGTAGAGTATCAAAACATAAGACTCAGAGTTTGGTATTGAATGAGATCAGGATATGGCATTCCAAACACTTTGTCATAAGAATTATTTTTAGCAAAAGGCATGTAAATTCCTAAAATTCCTTATTTTATAAAAGCAGAGTCTCCCAAAAGAACTCAATTGTCATGAACACCCTCTCCAGGAGTGACTCTCATCTTCTCAGAGGAGTCTGCATCACACTCTCACATAGTCACTGGACTCCCATATTTCCCATCTATTCTCCTAGGAAAATATTTATTTTATCAAAAAGTCATTTGTTTTTGCATAAGTGCCCTTTCTCTTCCCTCCTTTTCTCAGCAAAGTGTCTGGCCTGAGAACTTTGGATGCTAGAGAGAAAAAGCTTTTCCTTCCTTAAAGTACTAAGAAATTAAAACTTTGTGTATAATTCTGAATATATATCACAGCAAAACTCACAATTTTCAAAAATATTCTACATATATTATCTCATCCTCAAAGCTATGGAAAAAGTAGAGAATAATATTAATGATATTATAAATATTATAGTACACTATGCAAAGCTATTTGACATATCATTTGTGATTTTTTCAACATTATAAAGAAGATACAATTTGACAAGAATACTTAACATTTTAATAAAAATATTTCTTTGACAATAACCAGTCTTTTAATATACTGATGTTATCTCATTGATTTTGAATGCATTAATTGAATTTCTTTCTAAATAACTTCTTGATAAAATAAGCCATATTTTCTTCTTTTTGTTACAAGTCTGATGTTTTCTTTATAAATAGTTGTCCAAATGAATTTAAGAGAGTTGCCTATGCTCTTGAATGTTCAGTTTCCTTTTTCAAATGAAAGCATAAAGAAGAAAAATATATTATTATTTGTATTTGCATATATTTCATTGTAATTTATTTTGGCAACTATAGGAAGTAACTGGCATATGAATAAAAGAGTAATATATATGCATATAAAGAGAGAGGGAGAAGGAAAGAGACCCCACTGTAGTATCCTTATTATCTCAATATTCCTTATGGCACTTGTTTTTGAACATACCTCTTGTAAATAAAATATAACATTTTAATTAATAGATTAGACTTTCATGGATTAAAAGACTTGACATATAATTTTCCTTTTATCTGCTTGGAACAGGCTTGACAAATGATGAATAGTGCTCAGTCTCTATAATTAACTGTCTCTACAGCTATCCATATGGACAAGGAATTCTTAAGTTACCCTTCTTGGTTAAATAAATAAAATGTTAGGAATACTAAAAAAATGACATTGATTTGTCATGATTTATTCTCGATTATGAATAACTTTACCTTTCTGGTTCTTTTCATGGTAGAGCATGAATTTCATTAATATTGGGTTTCAAGGAAAGTAAAAATTAGAGTTGTATTCTGTCTTTTTATTGGGAAGGCTTTTAATCTAGTGCCTCTCTCTTTCTCTCCCTGTCTTCCTCTCCTTCTCTCTCCTTCACTTCAAGATACTCAACATCTTTATTTTGCACCCTTATATCATATTCTCATAAACTTTTTGCAAAGTTTCAAAATGTATGATTTTTCTATTCAAGATTTAGTTGGCTATGACTTCTATTTCTCTCATCATCAGCATACACATTTTTATTTTGATTGATAGTGATTGCTAGTCAGTCCTCCAGGAGGACTGTACCTCCCAAAGGTAAATCTGTCAGCTCACATTTCTCTTTGATAATGTCTGATTAGGCTGACAGTTTTGCCCAGTTTTTTTTCTTTCTATTTGATTTCTCATCTTTTTGTTTCAAATTTCTATCTTACTGGCTATTAGAGGCATGCTAAAAGGCATGCCGCTAAGGCCTGTAGTAACATATGCTACTGAATGGCAAAGCAGAGGACAGAGATCTGTGGTTTTCTTTTATTTTCTGCCAACAGCTCACATGTTTGATGGGGGAAATGCTTATGGTTTTATTTTGCCATTATTCTGAATCTGCTGTGAAATGAATTCTGCTGTGAATATATTCAAGGCAATAACACATTCCTGCTACGTTTACACATACATAGATTGAGCTTGGATAAAAATGTATACAGATTTTGTTTTATTTAAATTACTTTTTAACCTATACAATATCCATTTTGTCAGAACAAATAATAATACATACTGCATATTGGCCATACCTGTTAACTCAATGAATGGAACACTAATAGTTGATTTTCCTTTTCTGTGAATAATATGCTTATAGTTTTACGCAATTTTTCAACAAGTATTTAACATTTCTACTACACTCAATTAAAAACAGAAGATACATGCCCACATAGACATTTTATTAGTTGAAAGTAATAATGAGCAACACAAAATAAAGTTGAGAAGGAAATTGTGCAACATATTAGATACCGATTATAATAATAAAAAGAATGATAATATAGTTAACATCTGTCACTTACTACTTGCCTGGTACTGTACTAGGCATTTTTATATGTCTTTTAATGTTCGTGATAACATTATGGAGAAAGTGTTATTGCTTCTGTTTTATAATGAATAAATTGGTATGCAAAGAGTTACATGAATTCTTCCAAGTTACATGCCAGAAGTGGCAACACTGCAGTTTGAATTTGTCTCCAGCAATGGACTCCAGAGTTTAAGTGCCTAAGAATGAAGGAGAACATTACATCAAACCACAACAATATACAAATAATTTGTGTATGATACAAGTATGAAATGTAACTGTGTGTGTGTTGGGTGGGAAAAGGGAGGTCAGAGGCAACAATCATTTATTGATCTCCTGTTATGATACAAATATTATATTCACATTTTAAGGCATAATTAGCTCACATTATTCCTGGATTTTTATGGATTTGAATCAACAAAATGTACATGAAAGTTTTCCTGGCAAACAAACTAGCCCAATTAAAAATAATCACTTTTTAGAGGAAAGTAATGACATTAATTTTTTAAATGTATACAGTAGTAGTGTATATAAGTACAAAAACTTACGCTGAATATAATTTCAAACGCTGTAAAATTTTTTTTGTTGTTACTTATGCAACGGCGTCTAAATGTGTGCCATAGTTGCATTGTTCTCATGTTGTTCATGACTTTACACTCCATAGGTGAATACATTGGGATTTTCTTAAATTTTCCTCTTTTAAAATGTTTATTGTGGTATCATGACTTGTTGACTTTAGCCTTGTTTTCAACTCCCTGTCAAAAGAAAAAAAATCTGATTTAATCTCAAAGTAAATATTATACTACACAGGTTAATTTGAAAGCTCATTCAAATGTGATGTCTTCTAAGTCCACTAAAAATATAAAATTATTTTTCTATTTTTATAAAGGTAATAATGAATTTATTTTCAGTGCTTTGAAACTATTCTTGAGACTTGTCTAAAAAGAATGTTAGACTCTTATGCTTCATAGAATTTGTAATGAATTTAGGTATATTTCACAATTGTTAAACAGCTAATTATTGTTTGAAGACTATTACATGCACTCAAATTTAAAAGAATAAAGGAATATTATATTTTGTGTTTCATAAAAATTAAACCATTGGTAATTGTTGGTTCAATTTTGAAATGTTAATCCAAGAGTCATACTAGGCTCTGATATGTTGATAGTTTGAGTTCTAGGCACAATAGAAAGCATATGACATGTATTTCCCTTTTAATAGTTTTTGTCTCCACAAGCTATTTCCCCCATTAAAACATACTTTTTTATAAATCATCTAATTGTAGAAGACATAACATAGCTAACCTATACATGAAGCTATGATGATATATTAACGAAATAAGAGACCTGCTTATCCTATGATGATATATTAATGAAATAAGAGATCTGCTACAGATCTTCTCAGGCTGTATCTTATTATTTATTTTAAAACACCATATTTTCTTCATTATGAAAGTGATGCATGTTCATAATAAAATACTTATGAAGCACAGAATAACTATAAGAAAAATGTAAATGATGTATAATTCAACCAAGATTTAGTTGGCTATGACTTCTATTTCTCTCATCATCAGCATACACATTTTTATTTATTTGTTATGATAACCTCAGTTGGAGTTAACAATTGAATAATTTTTATATACCTATATAAGGCATATTTTATTCAGAATATCTCCATAGCATGGTATATACTCCTATAAGGCATTGTTTGGATTGGCATGTTTCCGTTTAATATTATTCAATGTTATAATTTTACCATTTGCATGATATTAAATTATATGTCTATTAAAAATTTTACACAGCTAGTAACATGAGGTCACTTCCGTTTTAATGTGGCTAATGTTGAATTTAATATAATCAATTACAGTGATGTTTGTAAATTTCTCAGGAATTAGTGCCTTATGAATTAGCATATATGTTGAATTTCCCAAGAAGTAGAATTTCAAGACTGAATAATCTATATATTTATTTTTATATAAAATTCTACAGTGTATTCTGATATTTACGATTGAGAACATCACATAAGCTCAGCCTCCTGAGTAGCTGGGTTTACAGGTGCCTGCCACCACGCCCAGCTAATATTTTGTATTTTTAGTAGAGTCGGGGTTTCACCATGTTGGCCACGCTGGTCTTGCACTCCTGACCTCAGGTGATCAGCCAGCCTCAGCTTCCCAAAGTGCTGGGATTAAAGGCCTGAGCCACCGTGCTTGACCTTCTTGTTTTATTTTCATTGGTTACTTTATTCTGTGAATTCCCTATGCATTTTTGTTGCCTATTTTTTCAATTAAGTGTTGTTATTACTTATTGACCTTGAAAACTTTTATTTTATGTATTAAGATCATGTACATTTCAAATTTCTTCCAAATCCGTCTCTTAGTTCTGTATATGTATTAAACATATCATCGCTACTTTTGAAAAATAATGTATAAAGGAGAGTCAAAAGCATGCCTGATTACAAAACAGTAAACTAGTTGCAGACAAAAATAATACCTGTGTTTTTAGCTATAAATACACCTGAAATGTCTGATTGTTTATCTAGTTATTTATCTACCTATTTATTACCTAAGAAAAGTGATACTGGAAAGCATGGCTACCTAGAGCCAAATAAATGGAAGACAAAAAGTTCTGTTTTCTGTACAGAACCATAATAATAAGAATTCATAATACTTCCTCAGAAAGTTTATAACAATATTAAATCATTTAAAATAAAACTTTTTATTTTATTTTATTTAAAATAAAATAAAAAAGATAATAAAAATCATTTAAAATCAAATCAAATCAAATCAAAAATCATTTATTTAGTGACCTAAATAAATATTTTTAATTGGTCATTAGTCACTTTTACTCTTTGTTTTAATGAAGTAATTTTCATTTTATCAGGTAAATCAATTCATATGGTATATCTCATTGCTTTTTTACCTCAATTGAAATCTTCACTGCATAAAAACTGAAAGAAAATTATTTGCACCCAATTTATTTTAAAAAGAAATCAAATCCTTACCAGAAATGTGTTTGAAAATATGATTTTAATGTTTTCCCTTCTTTTTCACAAAGTAACATTGACTTTTTACCTTTGTTTTGACATTTTTATAAACTAAATTTTTATTTATTTTGGTTACTTGTAATCTGTCACATCCACATATAAAACATAGAAAAATGCATTCACATATTGATTAACTTTGCAAATAAACCATGATATACAATTGCTATATTTAGAAAAAGATTCTCTGGAAAACTACATATTTTATATATAATTTCATTCTTTGAAAAATATGTATATAACTGATGTATATTAATTTTTCTGTTTAATGATCTAGCAGCCTACAATGCCTATTACAATTATTAAGTGTATTATTTGAGAAATATTTACTCCTGAGGTTTTGTTGTGATTTTTTTTTAATTGATAACATTTCTTAGCAAATAGCTCCCAGAATTTTCTTGTCTGGCATCACATTTCAAATTTTAAAAATCAGTTCATGCCACATCTACATTGCTTTTTTAACGTAAAACCTTGCTAAGATCATTACTAATTCACTTACACAATTTTTTAGTTTACCATGGAAATAAGATGTTTGAAGTAAGTTACATTTAAACCAATATGCTTCATAGTAACTTAAATAACAAAACTTAAAATTATTTTATTATAGAATCTGGATGTCAATATTGATATTAAGACAGTGTGTGCCTAACTGTGTGTGTGTATGTGTGTTCTCTGATAAATTATCCTCTGAAATACTCTGCCTTGAGAAATGAAATGATATATTTTAAATGGTACTGTGAAAGTACCAAGCTTGGTGAAAGCATCTATTTATTTGAACATAAAATATGAAATTTCAACAAAGTTGTTCTAGAAGTAATAAAATGTGAATCATATGTTTAGAAATGTCCACATGATATTAAGCCATTGGGTTTATCCAAGAAAATATATTTTTTAAAAATAGCACACTTGTTTGGTCAACATGGAGCAGTAATGGCTTCAATTTCTTCAAATAGTTATCTGTTCAAGGAAGAAAAAAAATCATTAAGCCTTTTTATTTCTCTACAACCTACCACCTAGAACCTCCCAGAATTTAATCTTATAAAGATTAAATTGGAAAAATGTATGTAAAATATTTGGCATACTTCCTGGTATTTGTGATTAATCGGTGTTGTGTTTCAACTTATTATTTGCCTTAGTTTGTGAAATGATGAATTGTCAGCCAAAATCTATGTAGATTTCAACTCCTAAAAATAGTAACAAAATGCTAACTACTACAATATATGGAATTTTAAAGTGAGTTACTATTTAAATTTTGATTTTACTTTTTGGACTTGTCTAATAATAATAATAAATATATCGATGTTGACTTTTTGTTGCCCTTGGGCTGATGACACTTGGGTTATCAGAGATGGATTTGAGTGTACAGGAATACTTACACTTACACTCACATGTATTCTTAGAGTTTTTGTACATACTCAGTATATTATTCATTCATTTGATAAATATTTAATGAGTATTTAAAATCATCAGTTAACTTGTGCACTTCTAGGAATATTGGAGAACAAGGATGAGTTTTTCTACTAATGGAATTTATCTGCCAAAACTGATAGCTATTAGATAATCATGCTAACTAATTTATAGTTGTCATCTGAGATAACTGCTCTGAAGAAAAGAGAGATGATCTTTGTGAGCACACAACAAAGCAGCCTTACTCAAACAGTAGAGTTGCTTTGTATGGGACACAAAGAATGCTGAGCGTTCAGTACCAGCTACTCATATGTGAGCATTATGTTATATTTGTCTTTCTGTCTCCAGTGACAAGCACAGTAACTAGCAAGTAATCAAACTATTTATTCAACTGATTTTATGTGACAAAACTTTTTAAATGACCTTATGTTGTCATCACTGTAAGAAGAATAGATATTATTATTAAAATTAATGAATAAAAGCATGTGATCAGAAGATATGTAAATAATTTTGGAAATATATCTTAGGTTTCATGAAGACAATATTTTTAAATAAAATGTATTGTTTATAAAATATCAAGAAAACACTTGCTCTCATCTAAACCTATACAAGTATTAAATATATGCTTTTAGAAGCATGACCAGAAAGAAATCCTATTTACCATTTGTTTTACACAAACTTAAGTAGCAAAATTAATTGTGCTCACTAGAACACCAATCACCACATATAAAGATTAGAGTCCTGGTCACATGTTATTGGTATATTTAAATGGTTATAGGATAGATTAGTGAATGTCAATGAATACCATAAAATATAATAGATAATGGCACTTCATCGCACTCTTTGTTAATATATAATCTTTGGGTCATTATATTGCATTCTGTAAACACTGAGAAAATTGATTATAGCAGAAGATTGTTGTGGACTGAGTTGTTTCTTTTCAAAAATGTTTAATAGATAAGTAGTAAAAACTAAATATTATAGATTAGATAACTAGGAGGTTATGGTAATATCCTACTCCCTCACATCACTTTGCTATTATCACCAGTTATTTAGGGAAATATAGGTACAGCCATAGGAAGTTAGGATCCACTTAGCTTTAATGGAAAGGATACTCCCTTTGGGGAAAGGAGTTATGTGGAGTGGGAGGGAGTGGGCTGGCTCTAAGAGAAGAAAGGTTTCTTTCATGCCTTTAAATTAATGAATATCACCTGCAGATCTCAGCTCTCGGATCAAAAGCTAATGGATTAAAAGTGGGAGTAATTGGTTCAAATGTTAATGAACCTAAAAGATTGTCAGGAACATTCAAGGATAATTTTGTGGTATTTCATGTTGGCCTTTTAAATAATTTAAAAACAACTGTTAGTCGTTGAAATATATACTATCTATACACTTTTAAGGGTTTTACAATTGTTAATATCCCATCAATACATGTTATGACTATTGGAGTGTGTTTGTTCATAGGGCATATTTAAATAATGTTAACAGTTTAATCATCATGGCTTCTTATTTCAAATACTGCTAATAGGGTGTTAATCTACATTGCACAAACTGTATTTAGTGAAGTAAATAAAGCTATTTTAAAATTTAATTGAAAAAAATTCATATAGAACAAAAAGCAATCATAAATTTAAGCAGTGTTTAAATTTTATACTGAGTTTTGAGCCACTGTTGACAATTTTTAATTTTGATTTTTAATTTAGGGTTGCTTTATTTGATATAGAAAATATTAATAATGTGGTAAATATGTAAGTTGTATTAAATAAAAAAATTTTAAATGTCAACAGCTATTTGTACATTTCTATGTAAATGATACAATTTTCTAGTTTGTAAAGATAGCTTTTGGTGGCCCTTTAAATTAAAGACAGTCTTTATTTAAATATATTTATGTTAACTACTAGATTAAGTTTGATAGTAAGTCTCTAAAGGAGGCATTTTATATGCTTTTTGGATATAAACCTGTGAAAAATATTTCTGGAGTTCTAGAAATCAATATTGAAAAGTTCAAGTATCTGAAAGTATATGACAATGTAAATAGAAAAAACTATATAGCTTCAAAAATAGAAACAAACATATAAATATTTATTACAAACGATGTACTACACACATACATCTTTGGTTAATTAAATACACAAATATATATTTTTAGTTAATTAAACCTTCGTGCTGCCGATATGAATTTTCAACATTATTGCTGCTGCATAGGTCACAATAGTCTTTTTTTAACTTATTATTTTTTCAAAACCCCTGTAATAATTTTCATTTACTCCTTTTTGTTGATATGTTTTGTCTTCTTAGTACTTTTACTTAACCTGTTTCTAAATATATGTCAATTTTATTATTTAAAAAAACAAGATTTAGTTTTTTAGATTTCTACTGTATTTTTTCTTGTCTATTTCATTGCTTTCTTCATTTATTTTTGTTTTTTTCTTCCACTTTCTTAATTTTTTTTTTTTTTTTTTAGTTTCTTGAGTTGAAGACAGATGGAAATTCAGATTACAGATAATCAGCCTGTCATTATATATCTGGAGAGAGAAATATTTGAGGATTTTCTTTTTTTATTTAATTTCCAACTTTAAAGTTCAGGGGTACACGTGCAGGATGTAAGATGTGCAGTTTTGTTGCATAGGTAAACGTGTACCATGCTTGTTTGCTGCACAGATCATCCCATCACCCAGGTATTAAGCCCAGCATCCATTAAATATTCTTCCTGATGACCTTCCGCCTCCCACCCCCAACCATCTGACAGGTCCCAGTGTGTGTTGTTTCCCCATGTGTCCATGTGTTCTCATCATTCAGCTCCCACTTGTAAGAACATGCAGTATTTGTCTTTCTGTTCCTGTGTTAGTTTGTAAACCATAATGGCCTCCAGCTACATCCATGTCCCTGCAAAGGACATGATCTCGTTCCTTTTTATGGAGATATAGTATTCCATGGTGTATATGTACCACATTTTCTTTATCCAGCCTATCACTGATGGGCATTTAGGTTGATTCCATGTCTTTGCTATTGTGAATAGTGCTACAACGAACATACATGTGAATGTATCTTTATAATAGAACAGTTTATATTCCTTTAGGTATATGCCCAGTAATGGGATTGCTGGTATGATTCTGCTGTGGTCAGAAACATATTTTCTGTATATAATTTTACTAATTTAAATTTTTTCAGACTAAACTTAAGGCCCAGGATATAGTCCATTTTGGTAAGTATTCTTTCTGTACTTGTAAACAATGTGTGTTTTGCAGTTGCTGGATACAAATTACATGTATTTCAATATCTTTACACTTTTTGGTGATTTTATTCAGTTCCTAAAAGTAGGGTGTGTTAAAATATTTAAGTGTGTTGTAGATGTGTCTGTTTCTCATATTAGTTCTGTATCTGCTTTTGAATTATTTGTTATTGATGTTACATTCACATAATATAAAATTAAATCTTTTAAAGTGTACATTTCTATGAGCTTTAATAATATTGTATAGCTACTACCTATGTGAATTCCAAAATATTTTAATCACCCCAAGATAAAGTTATTTCTAACATTTAACTTTTATTTCTGATTCAGTAATTGCTGGATTGCTATAAAAGTTTAATTTTTGAATATAATTTCAACTTTTATTTTACATCTAAGGGAAAGAGGTGCAGGTTTGTTACACAGTTACATTGCATGAAGCTGGGGTTGGGATATGAATGATCTTGTCACCCAGGTAGTGAATATAGTACCCAATAGTTAGTTTTTCCGTCCGTGCCCTACTCCCTGCCGTCTTTATGCCCACGAGTACCAATGTTTAGCTACTACTTGACAACAGCAAAACTAGCAGAATAAGCAGCTCCAGGGGCCTGTTCTTCCACAGTAACACCACTCGCTATTTCTAATAAAATATTCTTCAGTTTTTGTTTTAAAATATTTAAAATTTTATATACTTTCTGAAGAAATATACACTAGTATTATTATTGCCCTGGACAGACAAGAGAGTCTTTTGTCTTCCAATGTATATGGCTTTAGGTAGCCATTCTTTCCAAATATTACCTTTCAAGTTAGATATGTTAGATGATAGATAGATACATAGAGAGAGAGAGAGAAAGAGAGAAATAGATAGGGGTAAGGCATTTTTAGTTATATTTATAGCTATAAAGGCAGATCTTGTTTTTGTCTGGTACTACTTGACTGTTTTGTAACCATGCCTGCCTATGAATTTTCTTTATACTTCGTTTTTCAAAAGCAGTGATGCTATGTTTAATACACATACGAAATTAAGAGACTTTTTAAATTTGGAACACATTTAAAACATGGGTTATCTTGACAAAGTTGATTCTGACAGATTGTGCTAAATTTATTAGTGTTTCTGTGGGGGGATGGGCCCTTAGAATTCCCTGTTCTTCCATTTCTGCTGATGTGTTACTACATGCTTTTGTATTTTCAAGCTGTATTATGAGTTGTATATACATTGAGAGTTGAAATATATTTTTGCCTAATTTAATCTTTTATCATTTAGGAATATCTATCCTCATCACTAGTCGTATTTTATAGCCTAAAATCTAATATGTTTGATATGATATATTAACTCTGTGTATTAAATATCTATCAGTTTTTCCTCGAGCTTAACTTTTTTAGTATATCTTTCCCTTCTTTTACTCTCAAACAGTCATGCTCTTAATCTTTGTATGTCTCTTGTATGCCTCATATTATTTGTAGTGTATCTTATTCAGTCTAAAAATATTTGCTTTGAAAAGAAAGTAGAGGAGACCTATATAAATAGTAGAATTTATTATATTAGTGGTTTGGAAGGCCCAAAATTGTAGTTGTTATATTTTCCCAAATTGATTTACATATTCATTGCTTTTTCAATACAAATTTGAGTATTGGAAAGAAAGGGTACTCACAAGCTGATTTTAAAAATGTAGACTTTTTCCTTGCTGCTTTGGAGTTTTGCTAAGCATTTGTCTAAATGTGATTTCCTTTCTACTTATCTATTTATTCTGCTTGGAGTTCATAGAATGTGATGAATCTTTGGCATTTTGTCCATCAATTTTTCAGTGTATCTTCAACTGTTGCCATTGACACATTCATTCTACTGCCTCTTCTGGTGCTCCCGTAATGTATATGTCAGGCCTTGTCACTGATTCCCATGTGTCTGGTAGAATATTTTTCTGTATTTTATCTTTTTTTTTTCCCTGTATGATTCAGAAAAAATATATTTTCTGTCAACCTGTATTTTAGCTTAAACATCTTTTTTTCCTTTTAATCTACTGTTGAAATACAATACTTTTAACTTCAGTCATGATCTTTATAACGTTTAGTATTTCTATTTTATTTCATTTTCCGTTTATCGATTGAGAATTTTGATTTAATTTCTTTCCTTAACATGTAAATTATACTTCTTTTTGCCACTTTTTATTTTTATTTATTTATTTAATTTATTTTTTTTGAGACGGAGTCTCGCTCTGTCGCCCAGGCTGGAGTGCATTGGCGCGATCTCGGCTCACTGCAAGCTCTGCCTCCCGGGTTCATGCCATTCTCCTGCCTCAGCCTACCGGTAGCTGGGACTACAGGCGCCCGCCACCATGCCCAGCTAATTTTTTGTATTTTTAGTAGAGACAGGGTTTCACCGTGTTAGCCAGGATAGTCTCGATATCCTGACCTCGTGATCTGCCCATCTCAGCCTCCCAAAGTGCTGGGATTACAGGCGTGAGCCACCACGCCCGGCCCTTTTTGCCACTTTTTAAAATGTTTGTCCTAGAGTTTGCAATATACATTTACAACTACTCCAAGTCTATTTTTAAATAGCAATGTACAACTTCATGGATAACACAAGTACCCTATAATACAGGTAACAATATATTTCCAGTTCCTTCTTCTATACTTTATATTATTCCTGTCATTCATTTCACTTATCCATAAGCTATAAAGCTATAATCACAGAATACATTGTTTTATTATTTTGAACCAAACATTATTTGGTAGATCAATTACTAATAAAAATAATAGTTTTTCGGCCGGGCACGGTGGCTCACGCCTGTAATCCCAGCACTTTGGGAGGCCGAGACGGGTGGATCACGAGGTCAGGAGATCGAGACCATCCTGGCTAACACGGTGAAACACCGTCTCTATTAAAAATACAAAAAAATAGCCGGGCACGGTAGTGGGCGCCTGTAGTCCCAGCTACTCGGGAGGCTGAGGCAGGAGAATGGCGTGAACCCGGAAGGCGGAGCTTGCAGGGAGCGGAGCTCGGGCCACTGCACTCCAGCCTGGGCGACAGCCTGCACTCCCAGCTGGGCGACTCCAGCTGGGAGACAGTTGTCTGTCTCTCTGACACCTTCTAGTCAACCTGCCCATAGACAAATTTTCATAAGTTGAAAGCTAAAATGATACATAATTCCGCTGTGTATATATATTATTTTTTGATAATTTTGTCTTCAAAATATTGAAAACTGATTTACTTCCCTCTACTAAGTTACCTGTAAGAAAGTGAACATAATTCTTCATTGTAATAGTCTTTTTAAATACAGAATATGGCCACTGTACAGGAAAGGGTTTGGCCAGATTCTGTTTTGATTACTTTCAGGGTCTGTAATATCAATATAATGAATTTCATATTTTCTCTGTGTCTAAGTTCAAATAGAGGCACTTACTGACAAGCTCTGCATATTTCAGTAATTACAATGCCTCTCTAAAACTATTTTCTACTCTATAAAAAGAATAATAATATTATATAACTCACTCGCTTTTTGTTAGTATTTAACTTATACCATATACTGTATTTAGTTACTGCTTGACTGTACTTAGCATACTTCTTGACAAGTATTACTCAATAACTAGCCAATTTATGAATATTACTATAATTATATTCATTGCTAATTGCAGAAAATTTTTAGGATCTTTTAAATTGCATGGCATCATTAGTGTTGATGAGCCAATTTTACTAACTTAAAATAAGAGCTGCCACCTATTTATTAAATTATTGCTAAAATTACTCTGAGATAGTTCTGCATCTGACATCAGGGATTTTACTATTATAACTTGTGTTTGTGTCACCTTGGACTATTATAAATAGGAGGTGACAAATATATAAACTATATATTATGTTTTATGCTTGTTCTTTTCAGTTTCTTTAACATTTCATACAGTGCCAGACTGGATTAGCTATTTCTGTCTAATTGACAAATGCAACAATGTATTGGGCTAAGTGCTTAGAGAGTTGCAACAAGAGAGATTTTTTTACTTCAGTGTCAAGATCCTGTCACTGCTGCAGGCTATTTACCTTGTTTCAATAGCAAGGTCACCATCAGAGTCACCTGCCTTTTTGGATATGAAAAACTTGTTGACAGAAAAGACGTTTGGAATTCTTACAGCTGGTCGAGAGGGACAGAAGATTTCAATGTGCTGCATATAACAAAAAATAGATTTTGCGTTTTTTTTTCCCCTACATAACTGACTTTGTTTTAGCTAGTGTTGTTACCTTTGCCTCTGCCAATATTTACACGTTGGATAATGACAGAACAGGCCCATGTCTCAGCGTTTCAGCCATTTTTAGCCAGGGCACATATGCAATATGATTTCATCAACGTGTTTTGCCTTATATTGGCTAATGATGTTTATTTTCCTTATATTGGCTCACAAGTTTCTTTTTGTTTCATTTTTACTCATCTGTACAAGTCATCTTTTTTTTTGCAAAATTTAACTTTGTTACATAATTTTACTCTAACCAAATATATGTGTAATCTTTCTCCAAAATCCATCTCCTCACTTAAAAAATTATGACTCCCTTCTCTATTATATATTTTATGAATGTTTCCCATATGAGTTTTTTTTACTTTTTGATTATGTTTTTACAAATCAATTGTATTATTATTTATCAACAGTAAGCATTATTATTAATCAACAATAGTTAATGCACTAAACTAGACAGCATAAAGAATCAAAGAAGTATGATTTTTCAGTTTTCACTTTCCTCATATTTGTACATATAAAAGAACTAATATCCTTCACACCAAGGCTTCATCAGGGGTCTGATTTATGACAAACACCAGGAGGCACAAAATTGAAAAAAGGCATCAGCCTCTGCAGCCTATAAAGATTGGGATACATTTTTGTTGGCTGTAGACTCCATATTTTGTGGGTCACCTTTAAACTCCATTGCAGATCCTTAGCCTTTGGTTTCTAATCTCCCTGTTTACCCTATTGGGTAGGTTGACTCAGGTTATCACCTTGTGTTTTTGCCTTGTTTTGCTGTTCGTTTTGATGATAAGTTCTCTCTAAAATTGTAACTTTCCTATGAATATCAGCACAAACAAAAAATAAAATATTTCTCTCTGGCACACTGCAGTTTAGATTTTTCTATGCTTGAATGCCTTCAGTTCTGAGAGAGCTTCTCCTAAATTGAGGAAGAACAAGTTTGGGTGTCTGTCTCAGGATGTGACATGAGAGGACACTGAAAATCAGGTATACATAAGCTGAAAAATGTTTCAAAAAAGAAGATTGAGTATAACCAAGAATGTCAAAGGAAAATGTTCACACTGGTTGTGTGCTCACTAAATCCCTAGTCCTTTCCGCTTGTGAACTTTCACACCTTTATAATTAAATAGGCACCATTCTTATCCCCATTTTATAAGTGAGTAAATCAAGTCATAGAGAGGATAAGTAACTTAAGGTCTTGCAGTCAACAAGTGGTCACAGCAAAATTTGAACCCTAGCAATTTGCCTGCCCCACAGCACACGCTGTTATTGTTATATTATATCATTATACTAGAAGTGCTACCGAGTATCAGGTGTGATAGCAAAAGTAAGTGCAAAAGAGATACCTGTATGTGCCTAACATTGATAAGGCTGAAAAATTACTTGAGTTGGTAACTGTGATAGTTAAGACAATAACCTCTTATGAATAATGAGGTTGACAATATAATTTATCATCCAGACCTGAACACTTTTGGGGATGAAAAGGGACTATTAATAATTATTCTGAGACAACAGGCTTAATTCAGGGCCATCTTTAGTAATCTGGACATTAGATCAGTTAATGTATGAGTGGCGTCCCCAATAGTTCAGGTGCAGCAAATAGGGCCAACACAGAAGATTGTTACACTGATCTAGCCAGTGGGAGTAAGCCAGGAAATAACTGTTTTGTACCAATTTTTATGTAAACATTTCTTGCCATGGGCAGGTTACTTACTACATTTATTATAGGTTTTCAGAATGTAATATTACACCTTGCAGAATATCCTTTACAGAATTTCATTTTAAAATGCTGCTCACTTGATTTCTATTTCAGAATATGACAAAAAATAACCATATGAAATCCCTTGCTGCACCTGTTTCAAGATGGGTTTGTGACAAGTGTACATTATATCGTCCAGTATCCTTTCTAAAAATGTGACACATGAAATATTTCATTTAGAAATCAATGTTAGAAAAATGTTTTCTCTAAAATAGATAGGTTTACTTTTCTTTAATTATGAAAATTAGTTCATTCTGTTTTAATTTGGCCTGCAAAATATGTTGTCTCTTCTAATCTGCACACTTGTCTTCTCAAGTACTTGGTCTTCAGTATCTATGTATATTTATATTTTTTCTTGTCTGGATTTTCTATTTCAATTTTCTGTTTTTAAAATATTATAAGTACTTTTTTGTACAAAGCTTTAAATCCTTCATAAATTGGATTCAACAAAGTATTGTAGATACATTTATGTTGTAGCAAACCAGTACAATCTAAATATAGCTTTAACAGTGATCCTTCTGTAGACAACTATCGACAATGTTTTTTGTTTAATTTCTTTACAGGAAAATACCGAAACTAATGTCCACTGACTGCATCATCAGTGTTTGTGAATAGCTAATTTATGTATACTTTATCCTCTAAACCAAAATAAAGGCAGCTCTGTTCAGAAATGATTCAATTCTTGCCACTAGCTCCCCTAAGTGGGGAAGGCTGGCATAACACTGATTAAATACTTAGGTGTCAAACCTGCTGCACAAAAGCCAGCGAGAGTCGTACCTACACCAAATATCTCTTATTACATTTCTTAAAATGCTGTCAAGATGAAAATATGGCAGGCTATATAAGAAAACAGGTCCTGGTATATTTAATATAAAAATTCATAGCAAAGGAATTTTGTAAGGGTTGAAATTTGGAAGAGCATAGACCTGTGCCTGATTAGATGTGTTATATATTAAACCTAGTGAACAAAGAGTTGTCGCATTATCCCTGATTCTAGAACAACCACAACTTGAAAGGAGCTTGCCCCATTGTGTTCCTCCTCAATATACTGAATTACTTTTAGACACAGAAATTTACTTGGTAGAAGTCATTAATATCTGTACTATAACTAAATGTGAATATAAAGACCATAATTTAAACCATACTAGATAAAAAAGGATTGGAGAATAGAGAAGAGACTAAGAAACTCCTCAAAAACTGGATAAAGGAAACATAGGGCCTAGATTGACTTGCCATCAGTCAAAGGAACATAAGTAAATTTTAAGTGCTCTCATCACAAGTAACTGATAAGTATGTGAAGTTTGTGACATGTTAAGGAGCTTGACTTATTCCACAATGTATACATATCTCAAAAGATAAAGGTGCACACTATAAATGCATAAAGTTTTATTGTCAATGTTAAAAAGGCAAGTATAGATTCTATAAATAAATTTGAAACTACTGGAAAAAGAATAGTGTCTCCCAAGATCTAGAGGAAATGTAAAATTTAAAAATATTTTCTGTGGTAAACATAAAGTAATATGGCAGTAGTTTTTTCTCTAAAGATTCTGAGGCACACACCTATTTCTTTCTAATTATAATATTAAGCAGATTTGGTAAACATGATAGACAGATGCATAGATTGATTAAATTGCGTTTCCCAAAATGATACCTCAAGTCCTAACCTCTGATGACTGTGAATGTAACCTTATGGTGAAATGAGGTCCCTTCAGGTGTAATCAAGTTAGGATGAGGTCAGACTGGATTAACATCTACCCTAATCCAATGATTGGTGCCATTATAGGAGACATAAAGAGAGGAGAATGCCATGTGCAGATACACAGACATGAACACAGGCGAGAAGGCCATGAAAAGACAGAGGCAGAGATTTGAAGTGGCAACCACCAAAAGCTAAGAAGAGGCAATAAAGTATTTTTATCTTCTGTCTTTAGAAAGAACATGGCCCTGCTGCCACCATAATTTTGAACTTACAGCCCCCCAAACTGTGAGATAATAAATTTGTTCTTTTAAGCCAACCAGTTTGTTTTATTTTGTAAAAGCTGACCCAACAAACCAATACCGACAATTAGACAATAAACTAGAAAGATAAGTTACTATACATACAGGAGGCGTGTAACCTTGCCCTGAGTTTCATACCTGGATAAAATAAAGTCCTGTCCCTTTCAGTATTATTTAATGAGGCTATATTTGCTTTGTTCCCTTTGGGACTCTTTCTGGGGAGCCATGAATTCTTTGCAATATTTGATAGATAGTGGAGGCATGGTTCTTAAGCAAAAATTACTATTGCTCTTACCCTAATTAATATGGTTTGGCTGTGTCCTCACCCAAATCTTATCTTCTTGAATTGTAATCCCCATAATCCCCACATGTCACAGAAGGGACTACATGGGAGGTAATTGAATTACGGGGGCTGTTTTCCCCATGCTGTTCTTGTGATAGTGAGTGAATTTTCACAAGACCTGATGGCTTTGTAAGCATCTGGCATTTCCCCTGCTGGCACTCATTCTTTTTCCTGCTGCCCTGTAAAGAGGTGTCTTTTGCCATGATTGTAAGTTTCCTGAGGCCTCCTCAGCCATGCTGAACTGTGGGTCAATTAAACCTCTTTTTTTTTATTAATTCACTGTCTTGATTATATCTTTATTAGCAGCGTAACAACGGAATAATACACACCAGTCTATGATGTAACTGAGAGTATAAAAACATGACCACAGACACATCATTCAAACAGTCAAGCTTCACCTTAATTCAGAAAATGCATTAGGCAGGGAAATGCCTTTATTAAAGGAGACCTTTTGGACACCATTTTTTTAAACTTTTATTTTAGGTTCGGGTGTACACGTGAAGGTTGCTACATAGGTAAACTAGTGTCATGGGGGTTTGTTGCACAGGTTATTTCATAACCCAAGTATTAAACCCAGCACCCAATAGTTACATTTTCTGCTCCTCTCTCTCCTCCTACCCTCCACCTTCTAGTCGACCCCAGTGGTCTGTTCTTTCCTTCTTTGAGACATCAAAATTTAAATGTCTTTTTTCTTTGCATCTATTTACATTCTAGATGGGTGAGAAATATTTTTATGTATATATGTGAATAGGTACATATATATGTATGTATGTGTTTATGTGTAGGTAGGCATGCATATATGCACTTATATATATGTATGCATGTAGAACTCTATGTATGCATTTAAAAATACAGAGTAGGCAGTCTCTTTAGGGAAAAGAAGACATAGAAGTTGTATATCTGGAAACATTCTCTTCAAATGATCTGTGCCTGCATATTTCCTTGGAAATGATTCAGGTACAGCAGAGGTAACATTATTTAACCTAATTTGAAAATTAATGCCCCTAGTTATATGTAGGAGTCCCCATTTATTCACAGAGGATACTTTCCAAGATCCCCAGTGGATGCCTGAAACCATGCATAGAACTGAATCCTATATATGTAAAAATTTCTTTTTTCTTCTTCACAATTTTAAGGATAGAAGATTCATTCTAACCATAGATCTTAGCAGCCTCAGCATACATTTATTTATCTATTTTTTTACTAAGTCAAAAATTTCACCTTGTCCTCTCTAGGAAGCACTTTATGGCTAACTCTTTGGCATATCTAAATTGTCAGCATCACTATTCTTGCTCTGTGGGGTCATTACTAAGTAAAATAAAGGTTACTTGAACAAAAGCACTAAAAAAATACAGTTGATCTGGTAACTGAGCTGGCTACTCAGTGGCTAACCTGTGGGGAGTGTTTACAGCATGGATACACTAGACAAAGGGCGGACTCACATGCTGAGCCAGACAGAGCAGGACTGCCTAAGATTTCATCATACTACTCAGAATGGCCTGTAATTTAAAACTTATTAATTGTTTATTTCAGAAATTTTCCATTAATTTTTTCAGATCTCAGTTGATTACATGTAACTGATACCATGGAAAGCAAAATTGCTAATAAGAAAGGACTACTGTAATTTGAAATTTTTAGCATCATATTAAAAAAGGTGTCCTTAATCTGATAAAGAATAGCTAAAAATTTCTGCAGCAAATGTCTTAATTAATCATGAACTATTGATGTTCTCCTATTTGAAGTAAGGCATGGAAGAAGTTGTTCATTATTATTTTTATTCAACATGACATTGGAATTTTCACACAATTTGAAAACAAGAACTGACAAAATCATTTGAAAAGGAAGAAATATAGCTGAGATTATTTGCAGAAACCTTGATGTGTAGATAGAAAGCCCAAGGAATCAAATATTAGAATTAATAAACAAATTCAGCAAGAATTCTGAATCCAAGTAAAAATTTAAAATATTTATTAGAACAGAAATTATAAAATAAAATTAAAGGATATCCTTTTTGGTACTATACAAATCAGCTTCAGATTTAGAAATAAATCTGACAATGATATGAAAATCTATAAAACTTTACTGAATATAGTAAGTCTTAAGTGAATGGATTGCATTACTGAGAGATGTTCATTAGAATATTCTCTCAAAATTGATCTGCATTTCCAACATAATTTCACTCAAAATCTCATCAGTGTATTACCAATCCTAGTATATTATATAATGTACATATTAAAAAATCAAGAAAACCCCCAGGTAATCTTGAATTTAAAAAACCAGATTGGAGAATTTACATTATAAAATATGTTGACCTACTAAAACTATAGTAATTAAGGCATTACTTAGTTACTAAAAGTATTTGTGAAGAGATAGAAAATTGTACATAAAAGTACAGAAACTAACACATTATTTATACCTAAGAAGAAACTGTAGAGTAGTGGAGAAATTATGCACTTTTGATAAATGTAACTAGATCAAGTCAGTTGGGGGAATAATATTTGCTATATGTATGTACATTTGTATGAAACTGAAAACATGTATATGTGTGTGTGTGTGTGTATACACATGAATGTATATAAAGATTTCCTATATATAAATAGCAGGTAGTATCTCAATAAAATAAATTCACTTATGAATTTATTTGTAAATTATGAGTTCACAATTTAACTTTTATAATTGGATTCAGCACTATATATTTTTAGTTAACTTCTTTACCAATATGTTCATTTATATGTTTCCCTAGTCATTAATTAAAATTCTCAAGAACATTGGTGGTGGTGCCAGGCATTGCATTTGAAAAAAAAAAAAAAACATAAAAATATATTAAGTCTCACCACGGTGTCATCAGGAGGATTTTGACAAGGCTACTTGTAATTTTAGACGTTCTGTGTACTACCATTTTCATTTTATTATCTTTCCCTTAGAAGACAGAAGACTTCTATATATAAAGGTAGGCCAGAACTCACTCTCCATTTCTGGAAACTATTCATTAATAAGTCGTACCCTTAGTAAAATGATCTAGTAGTGGTCACAATTTCCACTTTTTTTTTTTTTTAGCACAAGTCAAATCAAGTGACATGTTTTTTAGTGCGGATTTATATCTGTCATATAATCATGTGTAGATTGACACTCGTTAGCAATCTATCACATACCAAAAATGATTTTCAATAAAAAATACATTTATATTTGTTGTCCTCATCTAAGTGCATCTTTTCTTATGTAAACATGGCACACAAACATATGCTAACCAAACGATAAGCTTATTCCACTCTGGTATGCTTTCCATCTATACAGAGAATAAGAAGGTGATTGTGCTCTCTGTCTTATCTGCTGCTGGTATGTGAAGAACTGATTCATATAATGAAAATCAGTGAGACTAGCCCCCCATAAAGTGAAACAAATGCTAGCATGAACAGTTGATAGTAGTTCTTCTAACATTTAAGTCCTTTATATATGTTACATCTAACATGCAAAGATTAAAAACCATTGATTTCCCAAGACTCTTGCCATGCTTTTTGTCCTTTTATCTTTTTTCTCTTTTTTTTTGCTATTAGAATTATTTGTAATGACGATGTTATCTTTTTGTTTTAATGAATACTAAAAAATTATCAAATATTCTCAACTTTATACTGAATGTAATTGTGCGATTAAAAAAAAAAAAAAAAAAAAACTTGCCAAAATGTTGTTCCTGGCCCCTCTAATCTTCACCTTCCTCTTATCGCCTTTCAGAATTTCTCTTTGGTTATCTCTTGCATTATTTTCAAGGCTTATAGTTGAATGTAGTAGGGAGGAACCTAAGAAGACAAGTCTATCCCATCTGGTCTATACAGAAAATGTATGGCTGCTTTTAATTTTATCTCTATCTCTGTTTTTAAGCAATTCAATGATGATGTGCTTTGTATTTTTTTCATGTTTCTTGTGTTGGGGTTTATTGAACTTCTTAGGTCTTTAAGTTTATAGCTATTGTCGAACTTGGAATGCATTCAACTATTGTGGCTTCAAATATTTTTTCTACAATCCCTCCCCCAACTCCACTTACAAGGACTGCAATCACCACTTGCAGTATTAGGCTACCTGAAGATATAGCACAGCTCACTGATGCTATTTTCATTTTTAAAAATCCTTTTATCTCATTGTGCTTATTTTTGAGATTTTTGTTTTACTGTATCTTCAAGTTTAATAATCTTTTATTCTGCAATGTTTAATTGGTCATTACTCTAGTGTGTTTTCATCTCAAACATTAAAGTTCTCTCTAGAAGTTGTATTTGAGTGTTTCTAAAAAACTTCTTTGTATATACTTTTCTATATAAGGTAGTGATAACAAATCTGTGTAATGGAAGTAATTCCAAAGAAATATGGAATTATTTACTCAGAATTGTGATCCCTTATGTATTGAGTTTAATTTTGTAGCCATCAAGTTTAAAGTGCTAAAACCGTAACGCATTATTTGCAGAGTTGCACTGGCTAATTGAGCAATGAAACTATCAAATGTAAGCAGTGTTTAACATATAAAACAAGATATAATTTCCAAACCCAAAATAACACCTCAACATATTTGCTTAAATCTGTATCAAAGCAAGAGTAATAATAAAAAAGGTTTATCTTTTCCCTAGTTTAGAATACTTATGAATTTGAAAGACTATGTATCAATAGTCTTATTCCATTTTGTGTTTATAGTAAAGGAATGCCTAAGGCCAGTTAATTTATGATGAAAAAAGGCTGATTTGGCTCACAATTCTAATGGCTGGAAAGTTTAAGATTGAGCAGCTGGTGAGGGCCGCAGGTGGGTTCCACTCATAGCAGAAGGTGAAGGGGAGCCATTGCGTGCAGAGATCAGAGGATGAGAGAGGAAAAGAGAGTATGGAGTGGGAGGGGAGGTGCCATCCTCTTTTTAACAACCAGGTCTCCAGGGAACTAATAAAATGAGAAGTTATTTATTCTGCAAGGGGAGCTATTCCACAAATAGAATTAATCTATTCGTGAGGGATCCACCACTATGACTTAAGCAACTCCCATTAGGCCTTACCTCCAACATTGGGGATTTAATTTCAGCATGAGGTTTAGAAAGAACAAACATCTAAATCAGGGGTGTCCAATCTTTTGGCTTCCCTGGGCCACAGTGGAAGAAAAAGAAATGTCTTGGGCCACACCTAAAATGCACTAACATTAACCATAGATAATGAGCTAAAAAAATCGCAAAAATTATCTTAATATGTTTTAAGAAAATTTATGAATTTGTGTTGGGCTGCATTCAAAGCTGTCCTGGGACACAGGTGGCCCACAGGCTGCCTGCTTGGACAAACTTGATCTAAACCATAGCAATTATGTTACAATGGTGCAGTACAATGATAGGAAAGCATAATTGTTACTCAAATTAAGAAGGATGTACCAAAATAAAAATCAACACATTATTTCCTTCACTGAGAATTTCTTGGTAAGAAAAAATATCAGTTGAACTATATAATGTGGCAAATGGCAAAGTAAAAACAGTTATTCATACAAAACCCAATGTGTTACATTTGAGATGATCTCTTTATTCCATGTTGATATGAAAGCCTATTATAAAGCTCAGTCCAGAAAAGTTATTTAAAATGTTTTAATTATATGAAGAACTCTTATTGAGTAGGTATATTAGTCCATATTCACACTGCCGATAAAGACACGCCTGAGACTGGGTAACATATTAGAAAAGAGGTTTTTCAGGGGAATTTCCCATTCTAAAACCATCAGATCTCATGAGGCTTATTCACTATCACAGGAACAGCAGGAGAAAGACCCATCCCCATGATTCAATTACCCACCACTGGGTCCCTCCAACGACACATGGGAATTTTGGGAGCTACAATTCAAGGTGAGATTTGGGTGAGGACAGGGGCAAATCATATCAGTAGGCAAAACAAACAAACAAAAAAAACCAGTTTGGTCACAGGTATTTAATAATGTAAATTGGGCTTCCATAACTATTATTTTATTTTATATTTTGTCTGAAAATAATCTTAATATTTTTATAAAAGACAGAAGTAAAATGTATTTTCAAAGGGCCAAAAGAGAAGTGATTCTTGAGAGAATAAGGTTACTATAATTCATAATGATAAGCTCAATAATTTAACAATTATAAATAAAGTTATGAGTGATGCTTGTTCTGTATGTAATTATTACCAATTGCTTTAAATTTGGAGTATAATATTTCTCTTTTTTTCATCAAAAGATTATGCATAAAAAATTCATGGATCCAGAGTAATTTCTATTAAAAAATCAATTTTAATTACAAATTTACAGGATACATCACTAAAACCGTCTTTTAAAGAAGAACTTATGATTAAATTTTAAAAACTTAAATAGAGAATTATTTGCATCATGTTAGATAACACAAAAATTACTAACCTAAGCATTGTCAAGTTATGTTTAAAATTGCTTTTTTCTCATCAATTCATGTTATTTCACTTCTTATTTTATTTCTGTGACATATGTTTCTCTACTATGAATATAATAAAAGAAAACATAATAACCATCTAGACAAATATTACCTCTTGAGAATTTCATAATCACCAGTCTAATCTATATAAATATATTTTAGAAGCAAAATACAAGCTGAATGTTTACATATATAGGCATTAAATACAGCAAATCACTACTTCACTCATAACTTTCATTTCTTTATAAGTGCAAAACAAGCTACAGACATAAATTTGATTCTATATGATACTATCTTCACATATCTTCAATAAAAATCTATCCTTTTTTAGTAATGGTTTCTTTCCTCCTGTGTTATATTTATTCTATTTACTAAATATTGTTTTATGTCTATGGATTCTCATATCAATAATCTGGGTTTGCATTTGATCTCTTTAACATTTTTATTTTTTGTAAGTCATTTTATTGCATTTTGCAGAATATTTTTAAACATATTAGAAATTGAAAGATAAAATGTATCCTTCACATATAGATTGAGGACTGTCCTAGTGACCTCTTTAAATTTACATTTACTAACAATCATTATACTTTCTGCACAGGCAGTTTGTTAAATCTGCAGCTTGACAATTGGCCCAGTTGTGCATTTGTATTAAAAATAAAATTGGAACCATTCAAAAGCATTTTGGTTGGATTTGTTATTTTTCATTTGTGATACATAGTTTATCTCAAGGAATTTTTCAGAGAAATGATACAAGAATGTGGAACATTGAGATACAACTCCAACCATGGGGAAAATTTTAAACCTTGGCCAACTGGACTACTTTGTGCTTAAATACTGTCTGCTTTATGCTGTAGTGAAAAGAATATTAGGCTGATAGCATCACTACACATATTTTTATAAAAGATTATCTTACCAAAGGAGCAACTTCGGACTCTGTTTTTAAAACCTTCTAAACTATTACTTAGGATAACTCTGAACAGCAATGGTGTTATTATCAAAAATAATCAGTAAATAAATTGTGCTAGTTTGTTTTGTATTGTTGTAGCAGAATACCTGAGGCTGGGTAATTCATAAAGAAAATAAATTTATTTAACTCACAGTTCTGCAGACTGAGAAGTACCAAAAGCATTGCACTGGCATCTGTTCAGCATCTGGTGAGAGAAAGAGCCACATTTTAGGTCAAAACATAGTGAGAAGTTCAAAGGGGAAGCCGACACAGAACCTCATGAAAAGAGAAGCTCCTGGCTTTATAATAACTCACTCTCAAGAGGGAACGAATCCACTCCCACAAGAACTAATCTGGTCTTGCCAGAGTGATAACTTGCTTACCACCATAAGAACGGCACCAAACCAATTATTAGTAATCCACTCCCATGAACCAACATCTCCCACCAGGCCCCCTCTCGCAAGATCACCAAATTGGGATCAAATTTCAACGTGAGTTTTGGTGGGGACAAACAAACCATATCCAAACCATAACAGGAATCATACTTAAGAAATGGCCAACCGTAGCATAGTCAGTGGTAGCCAACCAGATATTATGTGCATTTGAGGTCATGCAATATTGATTACACAAGCTAATGAGAAGATGCTGGGTATAGATTTTTAAAAATGTGATATGTGAGGCTGCGTTACAAGTTAAAATTTAAAGCCTAGCATAGTTTGATTTTGCAAATACTGGGTGTACATTCTATTAGGGGAAGCACATTAAGAAAATCAGCTGAGGCACATTATAGCAAATATATGGTGTGCCGAGTTCTGATAAGTAAAAATTAAAAATGTGAAATCTTTGTGTCATCGGAACCATGTGTATTCATACAGTTTTGTAGACCCTGCTCCAGTTCTTTTTTAGTATATGTAGATCTAGCCAAAATACTCACACTAGAGCTCAAAAACAAGTGTAAGCTGATACAATTCAAGTTATATGATGTGAAATTATTGAGGAGTGACATGGTGTGGCTCTGTGTCCCTACCCAATTCTCATTTTGTAGCTTACATTATTTCCACAAGTTGTGGGAGGGACCCGGTGGAAGATGACTGAATCATGTGGGAGGTTCTTTCCGATGCTGTTCTCGTGACAGTGAGTAAGTCTCACCAGATCTGATGGCTTTAAAAACGGGAATTTGCCTATACAAGCTCTCTTTGCCTGCTGCCACTTACCCAGGGTGTGACTTGCTCCTCCTTACCTTCTGCCATTACTGTAAGGCCTCCCCAGCCATGTGGAACTGAAGTCCAATAAGCCTCTTTCTTTTGTAAATTGTCCAGTTTTGGGTATGTCTTTATCAGCAGCATGAAAACGAACTAATATGAGGAGATTATCTAAAAATAATCAGTAATTTTTGTTGAAATTTTCAAACTTTATTTCTTATTGGATAACAACATTTATGATTAGCCCCTAAAAAGCTTTACATGCTTAAAATAATACTTGTAAGGCACTCTTCCCAAAACAGTGACTGAGAGCTCCATGTATCATATACTGCTCACAAATATTACAGTAATTAACAATAAAAATATGTATTAAGCTCTTAATATATGTCATAATTTCCATAGCAATCTTATGAATTATATACTATTATTATCCACTTTTGTACATAAAAAAACCCTACACATAGGTTCATTAGTAAGTACCATGCCTAAGGTCACGCAGTAAGTGGCAGAGCTAGAATCCAAATACAGGGATTTTGGCTCATATTTCTATTCATATTATTAGAAAAATAAAACCATTAAACAGTAAGTACCAAATGCAGACAATTTCTGAGGCAAATAGGATAATTGGTGAATAAATCAGTATATTAGATTTAAAAAATGATGTTTTGATATAACTGGTTTGTTACATATTATTGTTAATTTATAAAATAGAAATATATATATAGTGTGCCATATTAAAGTGATTTTTCTTGTTAAAGTGAGTATGCATATTCTTGTTAATGTGAGCATGAATGTTCTGTTGTGTTAATGCCAATGGTATTTTTTCATCCTGATTTTTTTTTAATATATAGGAAAAAATGAATTTTTCAAAGGAACTCTGACTTCCTATTTTACAGGCACAGGTAGTGTCATTGTTTGCTTTGAGATGATGGGCTATCTCACAGTCAACTTCTGAGCATAATGCAATGTTTGCCTCTTTTTAGTTATACATTGCATCTTTGGTCTTTTGAAAATACTTATATGCCTATAAAAATGATAAGAAGAAAAACAATATTATCCCATGTACTTTGTTTGGTAAGGCTACTCCAAACCTTTCCATGATCTTATAATGTTCTAATTTTGCATTGAAATTTTATGATATGTAAAAATGATAATTAAAGACACTGACAATTCAATGCTTATGTATACCATTTTAATTTTGCTTAGTTTTTTCACATATTAATTTTACAATCCAATGTAAACCAATTTTTTTATTGATTACCAGTAACTGACAATGTTATCAAATCACACTGAATCACAGAAGTGTTGTAGCCAAGCTGAAAGCAGTTGTAATTATTTGAAATAATCTATGTGTTCACTGGTGTATGTAAAACATTTGTAAGGAAATAAATGCTGTGAACTTATGATTATTACTAAGGCAGGGGTGTTGTATAAATTAATAAAATTCTACACTGAAGAAAAAAATTAGCTGGAAAAATACAGGCAAACCTGAATATAAAATCACACAGTCGCTTTGTTAACAACATATTTTGTTAGAAAACATTCCCCCAAAGAAACATTATTTGAAATTTACAAATACTTCATTTTGATTTAATGAAATCCATAAAAATAAATTAACAAATAAATTAATAACATTGGTCTTGGATACATAAAAATATAATACTATACAATTTCTTTCAGTGAGAATCTTTTGCAGGAGCACATTTTTGACAATTTATGGTAAGAAGAACTTCAAAGACAAATATTGTGAAAATCTTTTAGTTTTGTGAAGTCTATGACATATAGTTTTGCAAACATGGCTTGCTATTCTTGATGAACTTTTGACTAATTTTCTAACCATACCTCTTTGCATTTTGGTTGAGAACAGCATGGCAAAAATTATATAAATAGGATGTCCTATATCATAAATAGCATCTTTAAAAAAATAAAAGTTTGCTTAAACAAAGCAGGTCATTTTCATATCTGCACTGTTTCAAGCTTTAAGAAAACTTCATCTTTCCTTCAGTTGTAGTCTTGTAATAAAAAAAGTTAAAGTGGGGGTGGAGCCAAGATGGCTGAATAGGAACAGCTCCGGTCTACAGCTCCCAGCCTGAGAGACGCAGAAGATGGGTGATTTCTGCATTTCCATCTAAGGTACTGGGTTCATCTCACTAGGGAGTGCCAGACAGTGGGTGCAGGACAGTGGGTGCAGCGCACTGTGTGTGAGCCAAAGCAGGGCGAGGCATTGCCTCACTTGGGAAGCACAAGGGGTCAGGGAGTTCCCTCTCCTAGTCAAAGAAAGGGGTGACAGACGGCACCTGGAAAATCAGATCACTCCCACCCTAATACTGCGCTTTTCCAACGGGCTTAACAAACGGCACTCCCGGAGATTATATCCCGCACCTGGCTTGGAGAGTCCTACGCCCACAGAGTCTCACTGATTGCTAGCACAGCAGTCTGAGATCAAACTGCAAGGTGGCAGTGAGGCTGGGGGAGGGGCGCCTGCCATTGCCCAGGCTTGATTAGGTGAACAAAGCAGCTGGGAAGCTCGAACTGGGTGGAGCCCACCACAGCTCACTGAGGCCTGCCTGCCTCTGTAGGCTCCACCTCTGGGGGCAGGGCACAGACAAACAAAAAGACAGCAGTAACCTCTGCAGACTTAAATGTCCCTGTCTGACAGCTTTGAAGAGAGTAGTGGTTCTCCCAGCACGCAGCTGGAGATCTGAGAACGGGCAGACTGCCTCCACAAGTGGGTCCTTGACCCCCAAGCAGCCTAACTGGGAGACACCCCCCAGTAGGGGCAGACTGACACCTCACACGGCCGGGTACTTCTCTGAGACAAAACTTCCAGAGGAAGGATCAGGCAGCAGCATTTGCGGTTCACCAAGATCCGCTGTTCTACAGCCACTGCTGCTGACATCCAGGCAAACAGGGTCTGGAGTGGACCTCTAGCAAACTCCAACAGACCTGCAGCTGAGGGTCCTGTCTGTTAGAAGGAAAACTAACAGAAAGGACATCCACACCAAAAACCGTTCTGTAGGACACCATCATCAAAGATCAAAAGTAGATAAAACCACAAAGATGGGAAAAAAACAGAGCAGAAAAACTGGAAACTCTAAAAATCAGAGTGCCTCTCCTCCTCCAAAGGAACGCAGCTTCTCACCAGCAATGGAACAAAGCTGGACGGAAAATGATTTTGACGAGCTGAGAGAAGAAGGCTTCAGACGATCAAACTACTCCAAGCTACATGAGGAAATTCAAACAAATGGCAAAGAAGTTAAAAACTTTGAAAAAAAATTAGACGAATGTATAACTAGAATCACCAATGCAGAGAAGTCCTTAAAGGAGCTGATGGATCTGAAAGCCAAGGCTCAAGACCTACATGAAGAATGCAGAAGCCTCAGGAGCCGATGAGATCAACTGGAAGAAATGGTATCAGTGATGGAAGATGAAATGAATGAAATGAAGCGAGAAGGGAAGTTTAGAGAAAAAAGAATAAAAAGAAATGAACGAAGACTCCAAGAAATATGGGACTATGTGAAAAGACCAAATCTACATCTGATTGATGTACCTGAAAGTGACGGGGAGAATGGAACCAAGTTGGAGAACACTCTGCAGGATATTATTATCCAGGAGAACTTCCCCAATCTAGCAAGGCAGGCCAACATTCAGATTCAGGAAATACAGAGAATGCCACAAAGATACTCCTCGAGAAGAGCAACTCCGAGACACATAATTGTCAGATTCACCAAAGTTGAAATGAAGGAAAAAATGTTAAGGGCAGTCAGAGAGAAAGGGCGGGTTACCCACAAAGGGAAGCCCATCAGACTAACAGCGGATCTCTCAGCAGAAACTCTACAAGCCAGAAGAGAGTGGGGGCCAATATTCAACATTCTTAAAGAAAAGAGTTTTCAATCCAGAATTTCATATCCAGCCAAACTAAGCTTCATAAGTGAAGGAGAAATAAAATACTTTACAGACAAGCAAATGCTGAGAGATTTTGTCACCACATGGCCTGCCCTAAAAGAGCTCCTGAAGGAAGCACTAAACATGGAAAGGAACAACCAGTACCAGCCACTGCAAAAACATGCCAAAATGTAAAGACCATCAAGGCTAGGAAGAAACTGCATCAACTAACGAGCAAAATAACCAGCTAACATCATAATGACAGGACTAAATACACACATAACAATATTAACTTTAAATGTAAATGGGCTAAATGCTCCAATTAAAAGACACAGACTGGCAAATTGGATAAAGAGTCAAGACCCATCAGTGTGCTGTATTCAGGAAACCCATCTCACGTGCAGAGACACACATAGGCTCAAAATAAAAGGATGGAGGAAGATCTACCAAGCAAATGGAAAACAAAAAAGGCAGGGGTTGCAATCCTAGTCTCTGATAAAACAGACTTTAAACCAACAAAGATGAAAAGAGACAAAGAAGGCCATTACATAATGGTAAAGGGATCAATTCAACAAGAAGAGCTAAGTATCCTAAATATATATGCACCCAATACAGGAGCACCCAGAGTCATAAAGCAACTCCTTAGTGACTTACAAAGAGACTTAGACTCCCACAAAATAATAATGGGAGACTTTAACACCCCACTGTCAACATTAGACAGATCAATGAGACAGAAAGTTAACAAGGATACCCAGGAATTGAACTCAGCTCTGCACCAAGCGGACCTAATAGACATCTACAGAACTCTCCACCCCAAATCAACAGAATATACATTTTTTTCAGCACCACACCACACCTATTCCAAAATTGACCACATAGTTGGAAGTAAAGCACTCCTCAGCAAATGTAAAAGAACAGAAATTATAACAAACTGTCTCTCAGAACACAGTGCAATCAAACTAGAACTCAGGACTAAGAAACACTCAAAACTGCTCAACTTCATGGAAACTGAACAACCTGCTCCTGAATGACTACTGGGGACATAACGAAATGAAGGCAGAAATAAAGATGTTCTTTGAAACCAACAAGAACAAAGACATAACATACCAGAATCTCTGGGACACATTCAAAGCAGTGAGTAAAGAGAAATTTATAGCACTAAATGCCCACAAGAGAAAGCAGGAAAGATCCAAAACTGACACCCTAACGTCACAATTAAAAGAACTAGAAAAGCAAAAGCAAACACATTCAAAAGCTAGCAGAAGCCAAGAAATAACTAAAATCAGAGCAGAACTGAAGGAAATAGAGACACAATAAACCCTTCAAGAAATTAATGAATCCATGAGCTGGTTTTTTGAAAGGATCAACAAAATCGATAGACCGCTAGCAAGACTAATAAAGAAGAAAAGAGAGAAGGATCAAATAGATGCAATAAAAAATGATAAAGGGGATATCACCACCAATCCCAGAGAAATACAAACTACCATCAGAGAATACTACAAACACCTCTACAAAAATAAACTAGAAAATATAGAAGAAACGGATAAATTCCTCGACACATACACCCTCCCAAGACTAAACCAGGAAGAAGTTGAATCTCTGAATAGACCAATAACAGGATCTGAAATTGTGGAAATAATCAATAATCAATAATCAACCAAAAAAAAGTCCAGGATCAGATGGATTCACAGCCGAATGCTACCAGAGGTACAAGGAGGAGCTGGTAACATTCCTTCTGAAACTATTCCAATAAATAGAAAAAGAGGGAATCCTCTCTAACTCATTTTATGAGGCCAGCATCATCCTGATACCAAAGCTGGGCAGAGACACAACCAAAAAAGAGAATTTTAGACCAATATCCTTGATGAACATTCATGCAAAAATCCTCAATAAAATACTGGCAAGCCAAATCCAGCAGCACACCAAAAAGCTTATCCATCATGATCAAGTGGGCTTCATCCCTGGGATGCAAGCCTGGTTCAACATATGCAAATCAATAAATGTAATCCAGCATATAAAGAGAACCAAAGACAAAAACCACATGATTATCTCAACAGATGCAGAAAAGGCCTTTGACAAAATTCAACAACCCTTCATGCTAAAAACTCTCAATAAATTAGGTATTGATGGGACATGTATCAAAATAATAGAAGCTATCTATGACAAACCCACAGCCAATATCATACTGAATTGGCAAAACCTGGAAGCATTCCCTTTGAAAACTGGCACAAGACAGGGATGTCCTCTCTCACCACTCCTATTCAACATAGGAGAAGGAAATAAAGGACATTCAATTAGGAAAAGAGGAAGTCAAATTGTCCCTGTTTGCAGATGACATGATTGTATATCTAAAAAACCCCATTGTCTCAGCCCAAAATCTCCTTAAGCTGATAAGCAACTTCAGCAAAATCTCAGGATACAAAATCAATGTGCAAAAATCAGAAGCATTCTTATACACCAATAACAGACAAACAGCCAAATCATGAGTGAACTCCCATTCACAATTGCTTCAAAGAGAATAAAATACCTAGGGATCCAACTTACAAGGGACGTGAAGGATCTCTTCAAGAACTACAAACCACTGCTCAATGAAATGAAAGAGGATACAAAAAAATTGAAGAACATTCCATGCTCATGGAGAGGAAGAATCAATATCGTGAAAATGGCCATACTGCCCAAGGTAATTTATAGATTCAATGCCACCTCCATCAAGCTACCAATGACTTTCTTCACAGAATTGGAAAAAACTACTTTAAAGTTCATATGGAACCAGAAAAGAGCCTGCATCACCAAGTCAATCCTAAGCCAAAAGGACAAAGCTGGAGGCATCATGCTACCTGACTTCAAACTATACTACAAGGCTACAGTAACCAAAACAGCATGGTACTGGTACCAAAACAGAGATGTAGATCAATGGAACAGAACAGAGACCTCAGAAATAATGCCGCATATCTACAACCATCTGATCTTTGACAAACCTGACAAAAAGAAGAAATGGGGAAAGGATTCCCTATTTAATAAATGGTGCTGGGAAAACTGGCTAGCCATATGTAGAAAGCTGAAACTGGATCCCTTCCTTACACCTTATACAAAAATTAATTCAAGATGGATTAAAGACTTACATGTTAGACCTAAAACCATAAAAACCCTAGAAGAAAACCTAGGCAATACCATTCAGGACATAGGCATGTGCAAGGACTTCATGTCTAAAACACCAAAAGCAATGGCAACAAAAGCCAAAATTGACAAATGGGATCTAATTAAACTAAAGAGCTTCTGCACAGTAAAAAAAACTACCATGAGAGTGAACAGGCAACCTACAAAATGGGAGAAAATTTTCGTAACCTACTCATCTGACAAAGGGCTAATATCCAGAATCTACAATGAACTCAAACAAATTTTCAAGAAAAAAACAAATAACCCCATCAAAAAGTGGGCGAAGGATATGAACAGACACTTTTCAAAAGAAGACATTTATGCAGCCAAAAAACATGCTCATCGTCACTGGCCATCAGAGAAATGCAAATCAAAACCACAATGAGATACCATCTCACACCAGTTAGAATGGCAATCATTAAAAAGTCAGGAAACAACAGGTGCTGGAGAGGATGCGGAGAAATAGGAACACTTTTACACTGTTGGTGGGACTGTAAACTAGTTCAACCATTGTGGAAGACAGTGTGGCGATTCCTCAGGGATCTAGAACTAGAAATACCATTTGACCCAGCCATCCCATTACTGGGTATATACCCAAAGGATTATAAATCATGCTGCTATAAAGACACATGCACACGTATGTTTATTGTGGCACTAATCACAATAGCAAAGACTTGGAACCAACCCAAATGTCCAACAATGATAGACTGGATTAAGAAAATGTGGCACATATACACCATGGAATACTATGCAGCCATAAAAAATGATGAGTTCATGTCCTTTGTAGGGACATGGATGAAACTGGAAACCATCATTCTCAGCAAACTATCACAAGGACAAAAAACCAAACACCACATGTTCTCACTCATAGGTGGGAACTGAACAATGAGTACACATGGACACAGGAAGGGGAACATCACACTCCGGGGACTGTTGTTGAGTGGGGGAAAGGGGGAGGGATAGCATTAGGAGATATACCTAATGCTAAATGATGAGTTAATGGGTGAAGCACACCAACATGGCACATGTATACATATGTAACCAACCTGCACATTGTGCACATGTACCCTAAATCTTAAAGTATAATAATAATAAAAAATAAAAATTAAAAAATTAAAAAAATAAAAAAACTTAAAGTGTCTTAATTAAAAGTATTTTACAAACCTCTTTCATTTGCTATAAGTCAGTTTGTGGAATATATTTATTACTTAAACTAAAAGCCGCAGATTTGTAGTGCACTCTCATCATTGGGCAGAATAGGTATTTTTCTTTGCTTATTCAAGTTGTATTTTGCTGTACTCTACAATAATGGTAAATCATTACAGTCTTTGCAATTTAGACTTCATTTCAAAAAGGACAACTATTTCAAAATTATTCATTCATCCAGGTTGCATAGTAAGAAATATAAGAAATTAACTATCAATTCTTAACATTAAATGTCATCATGCTAATTGAAAATGTAAGCACAATTTTCATTGAGTTACCAAACCAAAGGCAATTCACACTTAAAATTAGATGTTTACTACTCAATTAAAAAACACCAGAAGAAGGTAATTGATGAAAGCAATGTGATAATAAACTATATCTGGTATTTTTGTGGAAAATCCTCTATCTTTTTCAAATTGAAAAGTAAAGTGTCTGTGTTAGACTTACTAATAGCAAGCTCTTCAACTCCTTGTTGATTATATCATTATATTTTTTTGTGTAAAGTTGAATAAACCCAATCAATGGACAGAGGAAAGTTTCATATCAACTCAACTAGCTCATAATTTCTTTAAAAATATATGCTTATTTGTGGTTTGGACAATACTAGATATTTAGCACAATTACAAACTCTGAAAATAACACAAAAACAGTCAAATGAGAAATCTGAAAGGTAGTAAGGCAGGCCACTGTAGGACTGAAGAAAGATTACTGTCAGAAGGTTTTTACATGCCCTTGCAAACCCGAAGAAAGAAACCCTGACATGGCACTTCTTGTCCCCAGCTTAGCAACAAAAGGCAGCAATATAGGCTGATTCCTCCCCTGATTCCACCATGACACCCTCTGCAACACCAGGTGAAACAGAGGATTGAAAGACTCTGCTAAACATTAACACCAGGGAAGCTCTCAGGTAGAGATATCTAGCTAGCCTGGAAAAGCTTATCCACCACGATCAAGTTGGCTTCATACTTGGGATGCAAGGCTGGTTCAACATACACAAATCAATAAACATAATCCACTACATAAACAAAACCAATGGCAAAAACCACACGATTATCTCAATAGGTGCTGAAAAGGCCTTTGACAAAATTCAACAGCCCTTCATGCTAAAAACGCTCAATATACTAGGTGTTGATGGAACGTATCTCAAAATAATAAGAGCTGTTTATGACAAACCCACAGCCAATATCATACTGAATGGGCAAAAACTGGAAGTATTCCTTTTGAAAACCAGCACAAGACAGTGATACACTCTCTCACCACTCCTATTGAACATAGTATTGAAATTTCTGGCCAGGGAAAACAGGCAAGAGAAAGAAATAAAGGGTATTCAAATAGGAAGAGAGGAAGTCAGACTGTCTCTGTTTAGAGATGACATGATTGTATATTTAGAAAACGCCATCGTCTCAGCCCAAAATCTCCTCAAGCTAATATGCAACTTCAGCAAAGTCTCAGGATACAAAATCAATGTGCAAAAATCACAATCATTCCTATACACCAATAACAGACAAACAGAGAGCCAAATTATGAGTGAACTCCGATTCACTATTGGTATAAAGAGAATAAAATACCTAGGAATCCAACTTACAAGGGATGTGAAGGACCTCTTCAAGGAGAACTACAAACCACTACTCAAAGAAATAAGAGAGGACACAAACAAATGGAAAAACATTCCATGCTCATAGATAGGAAAAATTAATATCATGAAAATGGCCATACTGTCCAAAATAATTTATAGATTCGTTGCTATCCCCATCAAGCTACCAATGACTTTCTTCACAGAATTGGAAAAACCTACTTTAAACTTTATATGGAACCAAATAAGAGTCCACATAGCCAAGACAATCCTAAGCCAAAAGAACAAAGCTGGAGGCATCACGCTACCTGACTTCAAACTATACTACAAGGCTACCATAACCAAAATAGCATGGTACTGGTACCAAAACAGATATATAGATTAATGGAACAGAACAGAGGTCTCAGAAATGACACCACACATCTACAACCATCTGATCTTTGACAAACCTGACACAAACAAGCAATGGGGAAAAGATTCCCTATTTAATAAATGGTGCTGGGAAAACTGGCTAGCCATATGAAGAAAACTGAAACTGAACTCTTTCCTTACACCTTATACAAAAATCAACTCAAGATGGATTAAAGACTTAAACATAAGACCTAAAACCATAAAAATTCTATAAGAAAACCTGGGCAATACCATTCAGGACAAAGGGATGGGCAAAGACTTCATGTCTAAAACACTAAAAGCAATGGAAACAAAAAGCCAAAATTGGCAAATGGGATCTAAGTAAACTAAAGAGCTTCTGCACAGCAAAAGAAACTATCATCAGAGTGAACAAGCAACCTACAGAATGGGAGAAAATTTTTGTAATCTACCCATGTGACAAGAGGCTAATATCCAGAATCTACAAAGAACTTAAATTTGCAAGAAAAAAAAAAAATCAAAAAGTGGCAAGTATATGAAGAGACACTTCTCAAAAGAAGACATTTATGCAGCCAACAAACATATGAAAAAATGCTCATCATCACTGGTCATTAGAGAAATGCAAATCAAAATCACAATGAAATACCATCTCATGCCAGTTAGAATGGCAATCATTAAAAAGTCAGGAAACAACAGATGCTGGAGAGGATGTGGAGAAATAGGAACGGTATTACACTGTTGGTGGGAGTGTAAATTAGTTCAATCATTGTAGAAGACAGTGTGGCAATTCCTCAAGAATCTAGAACTAGAACCAGTTGACCCATCAATCTCATTATTGGGTATATACCCAAAAGATTATAAATCATTCTACTGTAAAGACACATGCACACATATGTTTAGTGCAGCACTATTCACAATAGCAAAGACTTGGAACCAACCCAAATGCCCAACAATCATAGACTGGATGAAGAAAATGTGGCACATAAACACCATGGAATACTATGCAGCCATGAAAAAGAATGAGTCCATGTCCTTTGCAGGAACAAGGATGAAGCTGGAAACCATCATTCTCAGCAAACTATCACAAGAACAGAAAACCAAACACCGAAGGTTCTCATTCATAAGTGGGAGTTGAACAAGGAGAACACATGGACGCAGGGAGGGGAACATCACACACCGTGGCCTGTTGTGGGGTGGGGGGCTAGGGGAGGATAGCATTAGGAGAAATATCTAATGTAGGTGAGGGGTTGATGAGTGCAGGAAACCACCATGACACGTGTATACCTATGTAACAAACCTGCACATTCTGCACATGTACCTCAGAACTTCAAGTATAATAAACAAAATAAATTTTAAAAAAATAAAAAAAAACCAAAAAAGACAAAAAGAGAAAACCGTACTCCTGCAACCAAAAAGTGAGTCATGTAGCCTTCAGAATACAATATATGAGATCAACACATAAATATGCATATATTTCTGTATTTTAGCTATTAAGAAGTACAGTAATATCCCCAATTCCTTAAAAAAAAAAAATATTTCAGTTGACACAACAAAATATCTACAGTATCTGTAGGCTGAAAATTACAAAGTGTTGATCAAAGGAATCAAAAACCTAAACACATGTAGAGACATATCATGTTCAAGTGTTTTTTCTTTAAGAGCATCTCAGTTGTTTTGACCTTTTGTATTTACATGTAAATTTTAGAATCAGCTTGTTCAAGTTCCATTAAAAAAAATCTGTTGGGAAAAAAAAAAGAATTGGAAGACTCAACAGAGTAAACATGTTACTTTTTTTCAAACTGATCTTTTTCCGATTTTAATACAATTTCTATTAAAAGCCAAGCAAGGATTGTATAGACGTAAAAAAGCTTATATAATTTTTATGGCAATGCATATACCCTCCAATAGCCAAAACAATTTTGACAAAGAAAAAACTATGGGGTGAATTATCTTAAAATTATGTTAAGTCTTACTATGTAGCTACATTAATCAAGATAGTGTGGTATTGATGGAAGGATAAACTTAATCTAAGAAACGGAATCAACAACTCTAAAATAGACCTACACAAATATGATTAACAAATTTTGATAGATGGACAAAAATAATTCAGTAGAGGAAGAAGCTATTCAAGTAAATAAATAGGTATCAGAAGAAAGACTATTACCTGGAATAAGCATGATAATTTTTCAAGGACAAAAGGATTAATTTATCAAAAGGACATAAAAATCTTAAATATGTGTGCCTTCAGTAAGAGAATTTGAAATAACTTAAAGGAAAAGATGATGGAACTGCTAGAAGAAATAGAGAAATTAATAATTATATCCAAAGATTTAAATAGACCTGTTTCAATAATTGGTAGAACAAACAGACAGAAAATCAACAGGAACATAGTTGAATATGAAACCTACCCAGATGTCCCATAGACCTTTTGTTGCAAATGTAGAAATTGACCCTTCTGGTCTTAAAGTTTGAAATTTATATTTGTTTTATCTGAGTTCTTTTCTCAGAAAAGAACCAACCTTCATACCTCTCAAAAAAAGTAGCAAAGAACTAAAACTCACCAGATCACCACTTCCAGGCAATTAGATGCCAGACCCTCATTCATTATGATTGCTTCCTTAGGCCTCCGGGGTTCCTGTTTTCTCACACATTGTTACATTTCTTCCCTGCTGATTAAAACCCCTAGTTTTAGTGGGTCAGGGAGATGAATTTGAGACTGATCCCCCATCTCCTTGGCTACAGCACCCAATTAAATCCTTCTTGGCAATACTCATTGTCTCAGTGACTGGCTTTCTCTGCAGTAAGCAGCAGGACCTAGATAGAACCTCTGGTGTTTCCATAACAATTAGAATATTACTATTGACCAATTTAATCAAGCTGACATTCATTGAACATTCCACCTAACAACAACAGAATATATATTGTTATCAATTGCAGGTGGAACAATCATCAAGCTAGAAAATATTCTGGGTTATAGAACAAATCTCAACAAATTTGAAATGATTCAGTTCTTACAAATATTTTATCTGACTCCAACTAAATTCATTAGAAACCAATAACAAAGGTGTCTTTGGAAAAACCACAAATATTTGGAAATCAAATAATGAACTTTAATTAGGTACCCATGAGTAAAAGGAAAAACCTGAAGTATTTTGAACTGAATAGAAATACTACATATCAGAAGTTTTGAAATGGCATTGAAACATTACTTAGGGGGATATTATAGTATGAGATGCCTACAAAAAAATTTAAAAAATAGTCTCAAATCAATAATATCAGCTTCTGTGTTTTTAAAAAAGAGAAAGAAGTAGAAAACAACAGGAACAGAAAATAATTGGAAGAAATAATGTAATAAACCAAGCAGAATACAGCAAAATATAAAACAAAAATGTGTATAAAACCTGACTCTTTGAGAAAAAAATCAGTAAAAATGATACAATTTCAACCAGACTAACTATGAAAATGGAAGAGCAAAAGTGGCCAAGACCAGTTAAGAGCTAGGAGGTGACATTACTAAAAACTCTACATAAATTAAAAGAATAATAAGATAAAATTATGAACAACTGTATGCCTAAAAGTTGGACAACTTAGGTTAAATAGATAAATGCTGTACTTTGAAAGATACAACCTATTAAAATTTACATAAGATGATATAAATAACCTGAGTGGTCATATAGTAAATTTATTTAAAACCTTCCGACAAAGGTATCTTCTGCCCCAGATTGCTTCAGTGGTAAAATCTACCAAATTTTTCAAGAAGCAATAATAGTAGTTATACCAAAAAAAGATTGAGAAAATTGAAAATGAATTAATTCTACCCCACTCCTTCTAAGAAGCAGGTTTTACCCTAATAGTAAAACCAGAAAATTTATTATAATAAAAGAATATTTCACATCATAAACATCGTGTAAAATTTATTTAAAAATTAACATTTTTGAGTTTAATAATATATAAAAAGGATAAAATATTTTGATGAAGGCTTTCTAGGGATAAAGGGATCATTTAGCATATGAAAATCAATCAATGGAGTTTACCATATTAATATTTTTAATTATGTTGTCATCTACATATATTCAGAAAAAGCATCAACAGAATCATACATTGATTCCACATAAACATCTTCACAAAATAGAAATTGATTTATTTAACCTCATACAGACATCTTCAGAAATTATCAGGCTTAATAATGAAAGAATAAATGTGTTCCTCCTAAGATTAAAAACAAGGGAAGAATTCTTTCCTCATCACCTCTATTCAACATTCCCATGGAAGTTATGGCATCCCTGTGGGCTTTGCTCCTATATATTTTTTTCACATTTCAGAAGAGTATGGCCAGATAAACTTCAAAAGGACATTTCTTTTGCTCAACAGGTTGTATTCATTATATGTCCAGTACCAAAATTTTTTCTGACATCTAGAAAGTAGCAAATAAATATCAGTCAAATGGCTGAATAAATAGACATATGAACGAATGAATGAATGAATGAATGAATGAATGAATGAACCAATCGATAGGGATCATGCTTCTGTGGTTAAGTCACTAGTCTTGCCATGAACCTTATACCTTTGATGAATATCATAATGTCTTTTGTCTATAGGAAAGGAAAATAAAATTATGGGTAGATATTTTCCTTTCTTTCAAATACTTATGTGATATTTATATTATTTATGGTAAATGATTGCTTGCTTAATTTATTTTTAAAAAAAACAAAAATTTAAATGAATTGTGTATAACATTTACACTAAAATGTAAATTACTTTAAATATATTGTGTCAGCTAATATTATTCTTTGATAAAATTAAGTCTATTTTTAGACTAAAATATTAAATTATTATGAAATCACTTCACTAGAGCTCAAAGTGTCATGCAAAGTAAAATGAAAAATCTGCCTTACTTCCGTTATCCAAGTTTAATGCCTAGAAGGAAACAGGCATGGCAGATGGCAATGCAGGGCCCTGGTGATGTTTGGTTGCCACTGAGACTGTGCAAATTCAAAGTCAGAGAGAGACACACTCCTGCCAATCTTCAGCTTAGTTGATCCTCACATATTAACTGTCTTTCTCTTTCCCTGGAACAAAAATACAACAAAATATTTTAATAATAATTAAAAAATCTAGGTAAATGAATGCTGAATATAATGTTTGTAATACTGACTTAGTTATGCCTTACCTGTTGTTGTTGACGTTTGAGAAGAAAATCATTCTTGTTAGTCTAGACTATTTAAAAGTGACGTTTTATTTTCCAAAATAAATGATCTGCCTTCTCGTGATTATATTCAAAAT
The DNA here is from genome assembly GCF_028885625.2 of Pongo pygmaeus. Lineage (NCBI taxonomy): Eukaryota > Metazoa > Chordata > Mammalia > Primates > Hominidae > Pongo > Pongo pygmaeus. The sequence continues at coordinate 93,940,801 of NC_072384.2, forward strand.
GCCTTATTCTCTGGATTAGAAGCTTTTCATTGCAAAATAGGGAGTCTAATAGTGAAAACAGGTCAATTAAATTGTAGTGAAGTTGTACTCTCAGACATATTTTCACAGCTTCTGATTATTTTAAGTAAAGAAGCTTCTATGTGCTACTTGTAGGACCCAAAAGTTTAGCTTATTTTCAATCATTTTTCAGTTGTCATAGAAGCAAATGGTACAGAAGCAAAGTCAAAATAACGAGTTTAACAACTCTCACTTGTTGTATCTAAGCTGTTCTATTTAGTTATGGAAAACATAAGCTGTTTAAAAAATACAAAGAAATCTTTGCTAGCTTTCAGAATATAGACTTTTGATTGTATTTTTAGAGTCTAAAATGTGTTTTTGTTGCATGTAGGTAATGCATATTCCAATTGAATACTACTTTTTAAAATTAGTTATTATCATTGCCTTTTAACTAATGAATACAAAGCTTTGGAGGTCAAATTCTTTTAGAACTTATTTATTCATTTATAAAAACAGGCTTTTATCCATTTTAGGTTATTACCCCCAAATGTTAGGGTATTTTCCTCAAATGGTTCTGTGAGAATTTAGAAACTACATTAATGATTATTGTCTACCTATACTCTTTCTAGTAAAAGAGATTCAGCAACGATATCCAAAATATCTCTTTTTATTTGAATTAAATGTTCTTTAAATAAGTTTTATTTTAAATCACAAGAGTGTAGTAAGTAAAAGTGAAGGAAAAGCATCTATTTCTAACACTAAATTACACCTAACTATGGAGTTAAGGAGTCATATTTCAAGAGGACAGAAAGCATTGTTTTATATAATCTAAAATTTTGGTATTAATTTTTAAAAAGCTTTTCCTTTTCATATTGAAAATTCTATTATCAAGTAACTATAAAAATACTCCTGAAGAATATCAACCCCATTCATGAGATTATGTTTGGTACAAATGATTTCTCATGCAGTATGTGGAAATAGAACTCCACATGTATTGGAACCACAAATTACAAATGTGGAAATATAGAAGTTCCCACAGTTTAACTGCCGTGAGCCTGACATCTGGCAGCTACACTGCTGAGATTCTCCACTTGAGGGCAATTCGCTGCTCATTTTTGGGTTATTGTAACATTTTCCCTGTGCAGCAACTTGCTGTGTCCATAATATAAATTGTCCTGAGGTAGAAAAGAAAAGCCAATCATGAACCGATGGCCAGGTGAAGTAGCTCACAAATAAAGCCATTCCTCTTTATTCTTTCCCTTTCCAAGAGGAGCATATGTCAAATGTAACATAGCACTTTTAGATGGCATGGAGTGTGGAAGACTGCCAAGTTTTTCTCACTGTAGATTATAATTTGGTTCTAGAATTTAGCATTCTCCTAATATTGATTCATCCTATATTTTATAGCTTTGATTATAATTATTTTCAATAATTTCAGAAAATTTTAAATGAATAAGTCAACACTCAAAGATTCTAGTTGCAGAAGATGTTGCATGAATTAGTTGCCCCAAGGTCCAATAACCTTGGAATACACTGTTATTTTATAGCCCCTTTGGAAATTCACGATGATTAGATGATTAGTAGCCTAATACCATCTATGAGAAATCTGAGGTTAAAATTATGGTTTATTTTTTAACCAGGATTTCTTAAATTCAGTGGTTCTTCTGACATCTATAAGCAATATATGGAAGAGTTGGGAAATGCTTAATATACATATTTTAACATGATAGACTAAATTGCTGGTGAAATTTCATACAAATTTTAATAAGGATAGCAAAAATATCAAATGACTTCAGGCCATCTGCTTTGCATGACATATCCATGGGAAATGCTGGAAGCCAGGCTGATATTTTCACTTCCTAGAATGTTCTCTACAGGTATTGTCATTACAGTTCTTATTAAACCAGATGGAGTCATAAAGACAAATAATAGTACCTTTTAAAAATATGTTTAATACAATGCTTTTGTGTGGGCATAGATTCTTAAAAATAATCAACAACATAGAATTAAGTGATGTGTTATACTCAAGATCCAGAGGCAAAAATCTTCACTTTCTCATCTAATAGTAGGATTGGAGTGCAAACATGCAATTTTAAATTGTAAGAATGCCTTTTAGTGATTGTGTATTCCATCTGTCACAGTCTCCACATTTCATCATTGACAACATTTGTGATGCGATCCAAGAAATTGTTCCCAGCAGGTTCTATCGTATCGAATAATGTTTTTTTTATATGGGAAGGTTGTTAAATCAGCAGCATTCTCAATTTCAGACTGGAAATGAAAACCAACACCAAACATAGCAAATAAGTGAAACTAATGTATACTTATAGATAATTTTATGTGTTAATTTATAAATGTAGTTAATACAATGTAGACCATATGAAAGTATAATAAAATGAAATAATAAAATAAAAGGGATTCTTCAGGCTCTCTACAAAATATGACTCAATTATAGAAAGAAAAAATGTGACCCCTCTCCTACGCATTTAACTTAATTTGATAATTAAATCAATATGTGTTTCTTTGTTGGTTCAGACCCACTTGAACCTCTAAAGAAAATGTCTGCTGTAAACTATTGGAATACAAGAAGTGTGGTAGTATCTGCTTTGTTTTGGTTATCTTCTGCTTCTTAATCAACAACCCAAAAATGTGATGGATTAAAATAATAATGATTTCATTACATCTAGTATTGTTGTAGGTGAGTAATTCAGACAAGTCTCACCAGGTCTATTTTCCTGTATATGGTAGCTATGGGGTCACCCAGTAGATTTCAGCCATCAGTTGGATATAGGGTCTAAGATAGCATCACTCATGTTTGATGCATGCTGGGAATTCTGGAAGGCTAGGCTCAGCTAAGCTCCTTTCCATCTCCTGGTAGTATCATTGCCTCTCCAAATGTGCTTTCCAGCAGGATAGTCTGAATTATATGGTGGCTCAGAACTCTAAAGTAAAAAGAAAGAGTTTGTAGTCCTCTAAAGGACTAGATCTGGAATATATTTATTCAAAGTAGTAATAAAAGAAGGGAAAATAGAACTTAATTTTTTATGAAGGAAGTATCAAATAATTTGTGGACATTTTTAATCTACCACAGTCCAATATCTAGTCACAAAACATTTACAGTTTTCCACATATAAAATATACTCACCCCCTTTGCTATGGACTGAATTGCGTCTCTCCCCAATTCATAGGTTGAAGCCTCAACCTCCAGAGTGGTTGTATTTGGAAAAGAGGTCCTTGGGAAATAGATGTGGTCATGAGGGTGAGTTTTTCATGATGGAATAATTATTATTCTTATTAGAAGATGAAACACAAGAGCTTGCTGGCTCCACCGTACAAGAACACAGTGAGAAGCCTGCCATCTGCAATCCAGGAAGAGGTCCCTCACCATAAACATACCATGCTGGCTGCCTAAGCTGATACTTCTAGCAGTACTATGAGATATACATTTTTGTTGTTTCATCCACCCCATTTTATATTGTTATGGCAACCCAAGCTGACTAAGACACTCTTCAAAGACTCCTGAAGTCTCATGTTTTTAGGAGGTTGACTCAAATTCCAGATTCTCACCTTCTAAATCAGGTCTAGGTGCAGATGAATCTTCCTGACTGGGGTTCATCAAGTGCAACATCTGTCCTTTAGAAAACTTATGATGTAAAGAGACAAGATATTTGCCACTGACATACACAGCACACAATGAATGAACTTGGAGAGGCACTACTGTCATGAACAGGGGGATATAGGAAAAGAGAACAATAATTGATCCATATCAATTCTGAAATTCACCAGAGTACAAAATGCTGGTTCCTTGATTAGGGGCTTATTCTACTTTACGGATGTAGTTCGTCATTGCTTTCAACTTCATATTATGGGGTCTTGGCTACAGTCCCTGAATTATCTTTTCTTTTCCATAAAGACGGTCTGTGTTTCCAGATGGTCTGAGTATTTTCTCAGCCTATTTCCTGTGTATTAAAATTTTCAAGGTTGAGGAATTGAGGGTGATTTTCATTAATCAGTCTTTCAAACCAAATAATGTTTCTGCAGACATATATATATATATCTGCTTTGTCATACTATGGAACAATGACAATAAGAATCTTTACAGTTCTAATGGGCATTTCCTTAATATTTATCTGAGATGTCTCTGAGATGTCAACAAAGTACCTTGGAACTGTATCCTTGAAATATTTATCTAGCTGCCATACTATATAAAATGTGTCCTGGATTTTGTGTTTGCCTTGAGTGTATTTCTTATTTTACAGGTTTTTTGCCATCTAGAGGGACTGGGTCTTAGAAACAGTTTTATTTTAATCTAGAAAATTCTGGCTCTTTTATATTTCCTGTAAGCTCTGCTAAAAACTGACAATTCTTCCCTTAGCAAATATCTTGTTTCTCATATTTTAACATAGGAAGTTAGAATAAGCATTTAAACTTTGTATATTCTGCTTGGGAATCTTTCCAGTAAAATTCATGAGTTTTTGTCATCAGCAAGCAAGGAAGAGTGTACTCACAAGGACCCAGCCATATTAGCACCTTGATCTAAGACTTCCAGCCTCCAAAGCTGGGGGAGAGAAAATAAATTTCTGTTATTTTAAGCTACCCACTTTATGGAATTTTGTTATGGTAGCCTGAGCAGACTAAGACAGATTTTAGTACCAAGAAGTGGGGTGCTGTTGTAACAAATACTTAAATGTGGTAGCAGTTTTGGAATTGAATGATGGGTAAAGGCTGGAAGAATTTTTGAACTGCATTTCTAGAAATATGGACTTTAAAGGACATTCTTATGAGGGTTCAGAAAGAAAAGACAAGGGCTGGAGAGACAGCTTCTTAAAGAATATGTAAATAATCATGACTTGAATATGAGTGACCTATACATTAAGGGACATTCTCGTCAGGTTTCAGACAGAAATGAGAAACATGTTATTGGAAACAAGTAAAAGCAATATTTGTAATAAAGGGGCAAAGGAGTTGACTGACTTGTTCTTTAATGTTTTGTGGAAGGTAGAACTTGTTAGAGATGAAATTGGATATATAGCTGAGGAGATCTCTAAACAAATTAGTGAGGGGGTGGCTTTGTTTCTTCTGACAGCTTGCAGTAAAATGCAAGAAGAGGGCAATTGATTGGAAAATTAATTATTAAGCAAAAAGAAACTGGGACTTGGAGATATGAAAAATTCTCCGCATACCTACCTTGCAAAAAAAATGAGAAAGCTTGTTCTGAAGAGAACACTAAGGACGTGGCTGAGCAACCATTTTATAAAGAGATCATGAGAGTGACTCAGGAACATAAACAGCATGTCACTGAAAGCCAGGAATAGAGATAGGATTATATCAGCACAGACACTGCCAGTTTGAAGTAAAGGAGAAAGAGAAAGTGATCTGGAATGAAGGAAGACTGGCAGACTTCTTGGCTTCTACAAGACAGGACCATAGAGTGACTTGGCTGCAAACATGTGCTATTTTTTGATAAGTGAACTATGACCCCAAAGGTGATTCTGAGATCATCAGAACTGTCTCCTTGATTTCAATGAGTGGGGCTACCACCTCAGTGTCAACAGGCCAAATGGTATTCACCTAAAGCCTTGAGGCAGAATTCCCCTGCAGAACTGTGAGGAGTAGGACTACCCAGCAGAGCCTCAGGGTCTCAGCCGTCACCCTGCAGAGCTATGGGGCCAGGATCACTATGACAATGGGTCCAGAAGGTGGGACTGCTACATTAGTGGGCCTGGAGGGTAAGACATTGAGACAAAGATGGCTATCCTCCTCAAAACTTAAGACCTAATAAAATTTGCCTTGCTAGGTTTTGAACTTGATTGAAACCCATAATCTCTTATTTCTTTTCTATTTCTGCCTTTTGAAATAGGGATGTTTATCCTATGCCTGTCCCATCATTGTATTTTGGAAATCCATAACTTGTCTTTTTTCACATATTCATATCTGGAGAGGAATTGAATTGTGCCTTAGGATGAATCATACCCTGAATGTCACCCATATCTGATTTAGATCATACAAATTTAGATGAGACTTTAGACTTGGACTTTAGAGTGGGTGCTGGAATGGGTTAAGACTGTGGGGCTGTTGGGAATGAATGTATTTTGCATGTGAGAAGAACATACATTTTAAGAGGCTGAAACAAAGTGCTATTAATTAACTTGTGTTTCCTTAAAATTCATATGTTGAAGTACTGACAACCTATCTGGTATTAGAGATAAGGCCTTTAAGGATGTGATTACAGATAACTGAGTTCATAAGCATGGAGCCCTGAACAAATAAAACTGGTGCCCTTATAAGAAGTGAAAAAGGGTATCAGAGCTCTCGCTGTCCACCATATGAAGACACAGAGAGAAGGCAGCAGTCTGCAATCTAGATATGGATGGAATGGATCCCTCACAGAACATGATCATGCTGGCACTCTAATCTTGGACTTCTAGCCTCCCGAATTGTGAGAAAAAAATGTCTTGTTTACGTCACCCAGTCTACGGTATTTTGTTATGGTGGGCCAAGTGAATACAAGAAGCTTTGGTTTATTGCATGGGTAATTAAACATTAAGTTGTAGTGTGCAGTAATTCCAAGATATAGCAATGTAATTTTGTGACTAATGTTTGCTTAAAAATATCAGAGGCAAATTTTTAAATTTATTTGGGGAGGAGTATTCAGGAGAAAAAATATGAAGGATTTGGAGAAAAAAGGACTAATGTGACTAATCTAAATATTTGCTATGCTTTGCATTACTTGTTTAAATAATGATATTCACAGAAACAACGTTCTTATATTTTGTCTTACATCAGGGTGCAATTTCTTGCCTGAAAATTAACTATTAAACCGAAAGGTGGAAAAGGAAAATAAGGGTATTGTGATGTTGAAGATTGACAGAAGTTTCCATTAACATGAAAGAAGAAATTGAGCCTAAGTTTCCTCTGAGGTAAAAGACAAATTCTCGGAACAATAAATAAATGGAATAAATATTGAATATTCACAAATATTTTTATATCATCTTTCTAAATTGCTATATAACCCACAGAGAACTATTCAACATGGTATTTTAGGGTCATTAGCAAGATATTACATAATATATAATACGTAATATATTTAGAATGTCCAATTCTGCCTTGGTTAAGGTAGGTTCATAAATATAATTCAGAATGATCACGCTGTGTTTTTATAGTACTTAGGTAAATGGTATAGGAGCCCATGTGGTTTACTACAGATACCTGGGTTTTCAAGATCTTTATTGAACTGAACAGCCAGAACATAAAACGTGATGGCATATGGGTAGTATGTGATTTAGTTCATGTTAGGAGAGGAAAACATGTGATGTTCTGTTGGCAGAAGACTGCATGATAGTGAATGAATATTCCTGTATATCATGTCATGTGTGGGATCTGCTTTTACTTTTATTTTTCAATAATCCTAATTTATAGGAATTCTATTTCTGTTTTTCCTATACTGATTATGTGATAGGATCATGGCTCTCACAAGGCAAAGATGCAAAGATCTTCAGTCACAGCATGTGAGCAGGTACCATATCCTTCAACTCCAGCAGAAAATTTGGTTTGGTTTTTAGAAGGAAGCATAAATTTTATTTTCGGGGCCAAATATTTAGAGCATTTAGATATCATTATATAAAAAGATGTTAAAATATGTTATTGGCTACATTTGAAAGGGGTTTGAATTGTACAAGTGTCTATTAGTTTGGTGCAAAAGTCATTGCGGTTTTTGCCATTACTTTCAATGGCAAACTAATTTTCACCAAACTAATAGCGATATGTGCAGATGATGGAGGCTCTGTAGCTCTTTCTAGCAACTAGAATAACTAAACTCTAAAGAAGTAACTTTTCAGGAGAATTTGAACATAATTGTCACTAACAATAATTATTTTACACAATGGATGGAGTTTGTTATTTGCAACTTCTACATGATGTTTTAAGAAAATTCTTTCTTTTCATTTAGCACATCGTTGTTGGTTTAAATAAATGCAAAATAACCGTTCATTTCCAGAAAGTTGACAATAATGAAAAGAGAAGTAATTCTGAATGTTAAGCAATAATATCCATATTCGAAATCTATATAAAACACTATCCTTGTTTTCCAATTAACTAAACAAAATAACAGGATATGCAAACCTCACTGAATGTATTTTACTTTAGATAAAATTCTACTAAAGGTAATTATATAATATATTATCTACTAAAGGTAATTATATAATATATTATTTAGAGTTGTGGTAAATAAACTGTAGAAGCACAGAAAAGTAAAGACTGTAAAAGTACACATTATCAGAGCCTATCAAGGAATTCTCCAGGAATATAAAAATATGGCAAAACAATCTACAAGGACATATCTCTTGAAGATGTTGATGTATTTATAGTCACAAAGATATATTACTATATATTTTTTCTTTCTATGTTTTAATCTTCTAATTATAACTTGACTTCCCAGGAATGTCCACTTAGAGAAAGAATAAGTGAAGCTGACTTTATTATTCCTCTTAATTGGTGGCAATATATCTTATTGAAAAATAAGAAGTTGGCTTTCTGGTTTACATTTCAACCTCTGGGATGTTGTTTAATGTAATTCTGCCATGGAATAATGGATTTAGTTTTGTTTTGCTTAACAGTTAAATTGTGAAGCTTCCTTATTAGTGGATTCATGTCAGCAATGCTACCCTGTAAGGTCCACGATGAATGCCCAGCAACTATCTTTTCCTGAAGAGTCTCAGATAAGTTCTTACATTCCTTTTCATTAAGCTATTCTATTATCATTAATTTTCACTACTTAGTGAGAAAAGTCAAATGTCAATTTTGGAACCTTTGATGTATGCTTATTCTGTAGAAAGAAAGACACAAAAATAGTTCAACAGAGAAAATGAGCACAGGCAATAACAGACATATTTTTCTATACTTTTGTAAACATCATTTTATAGAAAACAAGTGTTTTATTGTTTTTACTGCAGGAGTATAACAGTAATTCAAGTTCATGTATTAATATTTTAGAGCAAGTATGATAAGGAAAACACAAGGTAATAATCACAAATAATTCTAATTTCAGAGATAAATTGTGAGCTACACATTTCAATATATTGTGCATAATGTTGATAAATATGGTTGCATTATATTCCAGAAAGAAAGTGAAACATATTAATTATGAAATCCTCTCATTTATTTTATTTATTCTTTTAGGTATTATTCTCTGTAAGTTTATAAATCTGCTTCTGTTATCTAATGCTAAGTTAATATAAATAACATTTTAAAGGTTATTATACATACAGTTGAAAGCCTTCTAAGTGACTTTTAACTAACTTGACAGGTTACTGCTTTCAATTATCTTGAAGTAAGTACAGACTAATGCTCAAACTGAATATTTGCAGCTAATGAGCTACCCTTTCATCTGCATGTGTACTTACATTTCTAGGTATGGAGTTAATCACATTTGTGTCCAAACCAGTTATTTCATTTGTACATGTTTTTATAACTACACAATTTAATTAAAACTAACCAAGCTAATGAAATAAGTGTGAAAGATATATCTTTGATAATATTGTTGAATAATTCAAAAACATGGTAAATTCAAATAATCAATAGAAACTTATTTAATTATTGGTAGGCATATCATCTATAAAGAATCATAGGAATTTGAAAAGCATCCCTGAGATTTTTTGAAAGCTGCTTTAGCACACTTTTAAGGCTTTGGTATTAGAATTTGCAGCCTACATATAGAAGTATCATTTTCATGTGAAGAAGAAAAGAGAGAAGAAACAAATCAGCAAGAGTAGGCTCCAATCTGTTCTATATATTCAAGGAACCCTTACATGAAGAAACAGTGTTGTTCCTACATCTGAGCTGACTTATAAGCATAGCTTGTGCTTTTGCTTAAAATAAAACTGTTAAAATAGGAAAGTCAAATACTTGCTCAATTAACCTACTGATTAGTGATCGACATCATGTCAGGCAAGAGAGTATTTAGTCATGCCAAACTGTCCTCCAGAAAGTTTGAACAGATGCACACTCCCTGCAGCAGTACACAAAATTGTCTGTTTTCCATGCCACTGCCAACTCCCAGCATTGGCATAGTTGAATATTTGTGGATTGCATGAATGAAATAAATTTACATGTATAAATATGCATTTTATTTACAATAAAATTTTACATTAAAATATCTGTACTAGTCAATCATACTCCATTGAATTGCCTATTTATTTCCTTTACTAATGTTTTAATAAGTATTTTGATATTTCCTAACATATATATATTCCTTTTATATTAAAATTTTACAATAAACTATTTCAGAAATGAATAGTTTATTCTTTATTTTGGAATTTACTGTTTTAAATGTTGATATTGTTTTAGTCATAAAGGGATGTTTATGTTATAAAGTAAATGCACCATTGTTTTCTGATTTGTTGTCTTGCTTTGAAAGACCTTTGCTACAACAAGCTTATATAAATATTAATTCTTACATATTTCTGTTTATTTATATTTAAATATCTGATATATCTGTAATTTATTTTAACAAGGTTAACTAATTTTGGAAGTTACTATTTGAATTCCTATCTTTCTATTACAATAACATTACAAACAAAATATACATAAACACTTACATGCACACACACATGCACTTATTTGTTGTGATTGCTCCACTGAGTATAATTTTCTTTCCAGGCTTTATAATGCTTTTTAATACTGTGAGGTGGGTGGCTTCGCATTGCTTTTTATTTTTAATTCATTTCTCGCTCTCTTCTTTCAGTTGTTATTCAAATATTTTTAGCACTTAGGGAGGCTGAGGCGGGTGGATCACCTGAGGTCAGGAGTTTGAGACTAGCCTGGCTAACATGGTGAAACCCTGTCTCTACTAAAAATATGAAACTTAGCTGGGCGTGGTGGCATGTGCCTGTGATCTCAGCTACTCGGAAGGCTGAGGCAGGAGAATCACTTGAACCCGGGAAATGGAGGTTGCAGTGAGCTGAGGTCGTGCCACTGCACCCCAGCCTGGGTGACAGAGCAAGACTCCGTTTCAAAAAACAAAAACTAAAACAAAAAAACAAATATTATGTCAACTTTGTCAAGATCAGTTTGGGTAAATTGACCACTCTATAATATGAACCAACATTCGAAGGGATGTTACTCTTCTATATACATTCTCTTCTCTTTCTTTAACATCTTATTTATGTCTTTTACATTAAATATAATGTTGATCTTCCTATATATCCTTTTCATTTTATTTTGATTAAATTTATTCTTGGTTACATGAATTATACTTGCTAAAGAATTACTTTATAATTTTTATATTTTCTATGTTAGTTTTGTATTTATTGTTCCAAATTTTAACATATATTTCATTCATTTAGATTTTTCAGACATATAATTGTATCACATGCACACAATAAATGAAAACGTTAGTTTTCTTTCTATTATTTATTAGCCATACATTTTTCTTGACAATCTGCATTAGTTAAACCCTACAAACCCCCCAAAAACTAATGAAATAAATACAGGCATACCTTTATTGTGCTTCACTTTATTGCACTTTGCAAACACTGTTTTTTTTTTTCCTTTTATGAATTGAAGCCTTGTGGCAACTCTGCAGCCAGCAAGAGTATCGACAGTATTTTTTTTAAACGAGATATGCAAGATGTGCTCATTTTTTGTCTCTGTATCACATTTTGGGAATTCTCACATTTCAGACTTTATCATTACTATTTTATCTGTTATGGTGATCTCTGATTAGTAATCTTTGAAATTACTATTGTAAATTCTTTGGAAGCACCACAGACCATGCCATATAAGATGGCAAACTTAATTAATAGATGTGCCTGTTCTGACTACTCCACTGATCAGGTGTTCCCCTGTTTCTCTCCCTCTCTTTAGACCTCCCTATGCCCAAAGACACAACAATATTGAAATCAGGCCAATTAATAACCCTAGAATGGCCTCTCTAGGTGAAAAAAAGAGTGAAAAAAAGTGGAAAAAGAGTCATAGACCTCTTATTATGAATCAAAAGCTAGAAATGATTAAGTTTAGTCAGGAAGGCATGCCAAAAGCCTAGATAAGCTGAAAGCTAAACCTCGTGTGACAAACAGCCCAGTGTGAATGCAGAGGAACAGTTCTTGAAGAAAATTTAAAATGCTACTCCAGTGAATACACAAATGATAAGAATTTTTTTTAAGAAAGACCTGTTGCTGATACGGAGAACGTTTTAGTGGTCTAAATATAAGATCAAAACAGCCACATTCCCTTAAGTCAAAGCCCAGTCCAGGGCAAGGCTCTGACTTCAATTCTATGAAGGCTTAGGTGAGGAAACTACAGAAGAAAAGTTTGAAACTAGCACAGCTTGGTTCATGACGTTGAAGGAAGAAAGCCATCTCCATAATAAAAAATACTGCAGGATGAAGTAGCAGTGATGTAGAAGCTGCAGCAAACAATCCAAAAGATGTAACTAAGGTCCTTGAAGATGGTAACTACACAAAACAGCTGCTTTTCAATGTAGATAAAACATTCTAATGGAAAAAGATGCCATCTAGGACTTCCATAGCTAGAGAGAAAAAGTCAATTCCTTGCTTTAAAGCTTCAAAGACAGGCTGTTTCTTGTGTTAGGGGCTAATGCAGCTGATGACTTTAATTTAAAGCCAATGTTCATTTACCATTCAAAAAAATACTGAGGGCCTTTAAGAATTATGCTAAATATACTCTGTCTGTGTTATATAAATGGAATAACAAAGTCTGGATGACAACTCATCTGTTTACAGTATGGTTTAGTGAGTATTTTAAGCCCACTTTTGAAACCTACTGCTTAGGATAAAAGATGTTTTCAATATATTGCTGTTCATTGACAATTCACTTTTTCATTCAAAACCTCTGATGAAGATGTACAAAAAGATTAAATTTTTTTGCCTGCTAACAAAACTTTCATTCTCCAGCCTATGAATCAAAAAGTACTTTCTACTTCCAAGTCTTATTTAACAAGTACATTTTTAAAGCTATTGTTGCCATAAATAGTGATTCCTCTGATGGATCTGAGTGAAGTAAACTGAAAACCTTCTCGAAAGGATTAACCATTCTTGATGCCGTTGAAAATATTCATGATTCATGGGAAAAGGTTATATTAGCAACATGAACAGGAGTTTGGAAGAAGTTGATTCCAACCCCCATAGATGACTTTGAGGGACTCAAGACTTCAGCGGAGGAAGTAACTGCAGATGTGGTGGAAAGAGCAAGAGAACTAGAATTAGAAGTGACACCTGAGGAAGTGATTGAATTTTTGCAATCTCATGTTAAAACTTGAACGGATGAGGAATTGCTTCCTGTGGATGAGCAAAGAAAGTAACTTATTGAAATGGAATCTACTCCTGGTAATGTTGTGAACATTGTTGAAAGGACTGAAAATATTAAGAATATTTCAAAAACTTAGTTGATAAAACAGTGGCAAGTTTTAAGAGGAAAGACTTCAATTTTGAAAGAAGTTCTTGTGTGCGTAAGATGCTATCAAACAACATCGCATGCTACAGAGAAATCTTTTATGAAAGGAAGAGTCACTCAATGAAACAAACTCATTGTTGTCAATTTTAAGAAATTGGAACAGCCACCCCAGCCTTCAGCAACCACCATCCTGATCAGTCAGCAGCTATTGGTAACAAGGTAAGATCTTCCACCAGCTAAACAATTACCAACTTGCCAAAGGCTCAAATGTTCATTAGCATTTTTAGCAATTAATTATTTTTAATTAAAGTATGTGGATTGCTATTTAGACATAATGCTTTGCACACTTATTGGACTACCACAGTGCATAAACATAACTTTTATATGCACTGGGAAATCAAAATGATAGTGTTCCTTTATTTATTGCAATTTTTGCTTCATTGTGGTAGTTGGAAATAGAACCTGCAAATGTCTTTTAGTTATGACTGTATAGTCAACCCTTTGCATGAGTTGGTTACACATCCATGGATTCAATCAACCATAGATCAAAGATATTGAAGAAAAAAAAAGGAAGATTGTGTATGTACCAAGCATACACAAACTTATATTCATGTCATTATTCTCTAAGAAATATGGTACATAGTATCCCATGGTGTATATGTGCCACATTTTCTTAATCCAGTTGTGCACATGTACCCTGAAACTTAAAGTATAATAATAAAAAAAGAATCAAATACCAGAGGGGGAAAAAAAAGAAAAATTAAGTATCTCTTTAAGATGTCGAGAAATAAACAATCTGATCAAGAAAAAAAGAAATATGGTACAAAAACCATTTATATAGTATTTACATAGGATTGGTGTTATAAGTAATCTGAAGATGAGTTAAAATGCATGGAAAGATGTGTATATGTTCTGTGTACATACTCCACTATTTTATATGCTTGAGCATCTGTGGATTTTTCTATTTGTGGGAGTACTGGAATCAATGCCCTATAGATTCCTAGAGATGACTAGGTATTTCATAGTATATATATTCAATGTATATAATTCATAATATACGTATTATAAAACACAGTAGTAGTGTAGACAGAGTGAAGTCTTCTTTTTCTTTTCTTCCAATCTTAACATGGTCTTTGTAAGAGACTTCCAAAACAGTGAATATGTATAAATCCTTTAAGCCAAGGTGTATGTATGTATGTATGTGCATATACAAGTGTGTGTACATTCTTGAGCAATATACAATACTATTTTCTGTGTTTTTGTCAATTCTTACAAAATTAGCAAGTGTGTGTTTGTGTGTTTTAGCTATTGGCTTTTTTATTAAGTGTTTTCAAATTTCTATGTTGTAAAATATAGAACTACTTTTTTATGTTATTACTGTATATTATTTATTTAATTAAATGTTACACAATTTAATTTTACTATACTATGTTGACAGATATACTGTTTATTTCCAAATATTTACTATTACAAAATGCTTTAATTAACATCATTTGACATGATTACTGGTGCATGTCTAATATCTTGATAGCTTACAAATCCAAAGAATAAAGTACCTCAAGAATACATTCACTCTAAAAGAAAAATGGTACATTAGATTACAGGTCTCACAGGAACAGAAGTGTTAGAATAGACACATTAATAATTATAAGAAAAAGTGTGCAATTTATAAAAAATAAAAAGGTGAATTATTAGATGTAAGCGTACAGTAGTTGAAATTGTGTATATTAAAGACACATTTAAGAGCAAAGTGATCACAAATAGAAATAAATTAAGAAATGGAAAGAGACTTAAAATTTCCCAAAGATTAAGTGAAACAAATAGAAAATATAAAAACAAAAGTTATGACAATTGAGAAATAGAATTAGAAGTGCTATTTTCCATTTCTAAAGAGTTTTAGAAAGTGGAAAAAATTTAAATGGACATAGAAAACTTTTCATAAAATATTTTGAATAATAAATGGATGTCAATTTTCCATAATTAAAAAACTGGTGAAATAATTCATACTGAAAGATACTTGAGTAGCAAAGAGAGGGATCCAAAAAAGAAACAACATATCTAGACATAATAGTGAAATTTTAATGAATCAATGACAAGGCGAATCCTAAATTATATCGAGGATAAAACGGATCAGCTCAAAAGGGATAAAGGTCAAATCAACATCATTTTTTCCACAAAAACAATGATTACAGGACAATATTGGGATCATATTGGAAGAAGAGAAACAACTTAGAATTTTTTATTCAGCCAGCTGCCATTCAGAAAAAAAGTATATGATAAAAACATTCTCAGGCATATAGGCAGAAGGAAGCTTGCCAAAGAAAATAAAGAACATTGAAAATTGTTGGACATGAGTAGAAATAGGAAGAGAGAAGTCCTTTAGATACTATAAAAAATATTTATAAAAATGTCTCATAATTTGATATTTGTTATCTTTTACCTTTTTTCTTGAACATTTAAAAAATGTTGAGATAAGTGTAGATTTGCATGCAGTTGTAAAGAAGTAATAGAGAGAGATTCTATGTATCCTATACCCAGTTTTCCCCTGTGATTAAACAACTACATAATTTTAAAAAAAATTTAAAATACAAGAGGACAATTATTTGCATGGCATTTAAATTATCTTAGATATTATAAGTAATTCAAGATGTTTTAAAGTATAGGGAAGATGTGCATAGGTTAAATACTATATCATCTTATATAAGGGACTTCAGTATCCTGAGACTTTGATATCCATGGGGGTCCTGGAACCAATTCCCCACAAATACCAAGGTAGGAGGGACACATGTATATAACTTTTAGGCTTGGCACTTTAAATTCAGTATGTTTCTTTGGCTATTCATCCAGGTTTTTGCATGTATCAATAGTAACTTCCTTTTGGGAGTTGAGTAATATTCTATGGTATGGAAGTCCCACTTGTTTATTTAACCATTCACTCATTAAATGACTTTTGGGTTGTTTCTAGTTTTGGGCCACTAATAATTTCTATAAACATTTATGTACAGGTTTTGGTGTGAAAATAAGTTTTTATTTCCCTGAGATAATTACGGGAAGTGCAATTTCTGGGTTTTGTGGTTGCTACATGTTTAGTTTTGTTTGTATATCTGTTTTTTTCAGAAACTGGCAAATTGTTTCATGGAGTAGCTGCAACATTTTACATTCTTGACAGCAATCTATAAGTGGCAGTTTCCTCACATCCTAGTCAGCGTTTGGTGTTTTTGGTCATTTTTATTTTAGCTATTTTCAGAAGTGTGTTGTAATATTTCATTATGATATTAATTTGAAATTTATGTAAAATATTTATGTGATTATTTGCCATCTATATATCTTTTTTGCCTAAATGTCTCTTCTTGCATTTTTTCCATGCTTACTTGTTTTTACAGCTGAGTTTTAAGAGTTCTTTACAGCTGAGTTTTAAGAGCTCTTTAAATTATAGTTATTAAATTTTTGGGTATTTGGTTTAAAAATATTTTCCCCCTATCTATAAACAAGATTAATCTAAAATTCATCTGGAAAGGCAAAGGAACTAAAACAGCCAAAAAACTTTGAAAAAAAAGGAAGAATAAGTTCAGAGTTTCAATCAAGAATAAGTTCACAGTAATCAATGTGGTATGATATTAGTGAAGACACAATGATGAACAAAATAGGCAATTAATAAACAGACACACACAAACATGACCAACTGATATTTATTGAAAATGCAGGAGTAATTTAATGGGGAAAAATAGGCTTTCAGAAAAATAAAAATTAAAGAAAAAACACATCTTATACAAAATTTAAGACAAAATGCATTATGGATGTAAATGTAAAATCAAAATTATAAAAGTTTTAGAAACATAAGTCATATAAACATAGGAGACAGTCTTCAGGATCAAGTGATGGGCAAACAGTTCTTAGGCTTGCTATTAAAACCACAGTGAAAGAAAACATTGATAACTTAGACTTCATTAAAATTAAATATTTTTCCTCTAAAGAGAAATAACACGAGTCGGAAAAGACAAGCTACAGACTCTTATCTTAAAAAAATGTGTAATAAGAAATTAAAAGAGAAATTGTCTCTGTAATCTAACATTTATGATAAAAATATAGATATCAATTCAAATATATGTTTAAAAAAGAATAAACAGATGAGGGTACATGCCTGTGTATATGCATAAAGTAAGGTTAGAGAAACAGTAAGAGAAAATTGCAAAGAGAGTAGATCTTAAATATTCTCACCACACACACAAAAAAGGAATAACTATGTATATCAGTACTACATTAGGTATAAATTGATTAAACAAGTAGAAGATAAAGTTTGACAAATTGAATATAAAATATAAATATGAGTTTCTTAAAATAATCATCTCTATAATATAAGTGCATACAAAATTTGAAAATTAAAGGAAGGAAAATATTCAGATAAATACTTAAATGAAATATGGATTACTTGAATAAGCATTAGATAAAATAGACTGTAAGATTGGTTAGGGATGGTGAGGAGCATCATATAATCATACCAGTGTTCATGAGAAAAAGTATAACACTCTGATGAAAATTTTCAACCAACAAAATAGCTTCAAATTACAAGTATATGAGAAACTGATAAACCCATTAGCCTACTGAGAAATCATCAACCAATTGCACTTGATAATTAATAGGTTAAGGAAATGTTCAGTTAAATTATAGAAGATCTGAATACCAAAATCAATAGGTGTAGTATTGTGTCCAGAATTTGTGGGTTCTTGGTCTCAATGACTTCAAGAATGAAGCTGCGGACCCTCACAGTGAGTGTTACAGTTCTTAAAGATGGTGTGTCTGGAGTTTGTTCCTTCTGATGTTAGGACATGTTCAGAGTTTCTTCCTTCTGGTGGGGTCGTGGTCTTGCTGGCTTCAGGAGTGACGCTGCCCACCTTAGCGGTGAGTGTCACAGCTCTTAAGGCAGTGCATCTGGAGTTGTTTGTTCCTCCTGTCCAGAGTTGTTCATTCCTCCTGGTGGGTTCGTGGTCTCACTGGCCTCAGGAGTGAAGCTGCAAACCTTCATGGTGAGTGTTACAGCTCATAAAGGCAGTATGGAACCAAAGAGTGAGCAGCAGCAAGATTTATTGCAAAGAGCGAAAGAACAAAGCTTCCACAGGTGGAAGGGGACCCTAGCGGGTTGCCACTGTTGGCTGGGGCAGCCTGCTTTTATTCCCTTATCTGGCCCCACCCACATCCTGCTGATTGGTTCATTTTACAGAGAGTTGATTGGTCTGTTTTACAGAGAGCTGATTGGTCTGTTTTGACAGGGTGCTGATTGGTGCATTTACAATCCCTGAGCTAGACACAAAAGTTCTCCAAGTCCCCACTAGATTAGCTAGACACAGAGCACTGATTGGTGCATTTACAATCCTTGAGCTAGACACAGAGTGCTGACTGGTGTATTTACAATCCCTTAGCTAGATATAAAATTTCTCCAAGTCCCCACTAGATTAGCTAGACACAGAGCACTGATTGGTGCATTTACAATCCTCGAGCTAGACACAGAGTGCTGACTGGTGTATTTACAATCCCTTAGCTAGATATAAAGGTTCTCCAAGTCGCCACTAGATTAGCTAGACACAGAGCACTGATTGGTGCATTTACAAACCTTGAGCTAGACACAGGGTGATGGTTGGTGTGTTTACAAACCTTGAGCTAGACACAGAGTGCTGGCTGGTGTATTTACAATCCCTTAGCTAGATATAAAGGTTCTCCTTGAGCTAGACACAGGGCGCTGATTGGTGTATTTACAATCCCTTAGCTAGACATAAAGTTTCTCCAAGTCCCCACCAGATTAGCTAGATACAGAGTGCTGATTGTTGCATTCACAAACCTTGAGCTAGACACAGGGTGCTGATTGGTGCATTTACAATCCTCCAGCTAGACATAAAAGTTCTCCAAGTCCCCACCAGATTAGCTAGATACAGAGTATTGATTGGTGCATTTATAAATCTTGAGCTAGACACACGGTGCTGATTGGTGTGTATACAATCCTCCAGCTAGACACAAAGGTTCTCCAAGTCCCCACTAGACTCAGTAGCCCAGCTGGCTTCACCTAGTGGATCCCGCACTGGGGCCGCAGGTGGAGCTGCCCGCCAGTCCCGCATTGCGCGCCTGCACTCCTCAGCCCTTGGGTGGTCAATGGGAGGGCTTGGGCTGCACAGGAGCCCATGGTGAGTGGGGGGAGGCTCGGGCATGACACGCTACAGGTCCTGAGCCCTGCCCCACAGGGAGGCAGCTGAGGCCCGGTGAGAATTTGAGCGCAGCACCAGCGGGCCAAAACTGCTGGGGGACCCGGCGCACCCTCCCACAGCTAGCCCAGGTGCTAAGCCTTTCACTGCCTGGGGCTGGCGGTGCTGGCCGGCCGCTCTGAGTGCGGGGCCTGCCAAGCCCACGCCCACCCAGAACTAGCACTGGCCCACAAGTGCTGTGCGCAGCCCTGGTTCCCGCCGGCGCCTCTCCCTCCACACCTCCCCGCAAGCAGAGGGAGCCCGTTCCAGCCTCAGCAAGCCCAGAGAGGGGCCCCCACAGTGTAGCGGCAGGCCGAAGGGCTCCTTAAGTGCAGCCAGAGTGGGCACCAATGCTGAGGAGGTGCCAAGAGCGAGCAAGGGCTGTGAGGGCTGCCAGCACACTGTCACCTCTCAGTATTGTATACTTGAAAATTGCTAAGAGAATAGATCTTAAATGTCCTCACCACACACACAAAAAAGGATAAGTATATCAGATGATATGTAAATTAGCTTTATTGTAATCATTTCACAAACTATACATCTATCAAACATCATATTATACGGCATAGATATATACAATTTTTATTGTCAATTATATATTAGGGAGGTGGTATATTAGTCCATTTTCACACTGCTGATAAATACATATCTGAGACTGGGAGGAAAAAGAGGTTTACTTGGATTTACAGTTCCACATGCCTGGGAGGCCTCAGAATCATGGCAGGAGGCGAAAAGGACTTCTTACGTGGTGGTGGCAAGAGAAAATTAGAGAGATGCAAAAGTGGAATCCCCTGATAAAACCATCAGATCTCACGAGACTTATTCATTACAAAGAGAAAATTATGGGGGAACCACCCCTGTGATTCAAATTATCAATTTATCAAATAGATAAAATGTTTGGAAAAAAATTAAATTGCCAAGCTAACTAGGTAGTACTGCAATTCTTGAAATATAAAATAGAAATTAATATCACTAATATATTAAAGCTTAACATTTTATAAACTATTTGAGAAAAATAAAATATGCTCATAATAGGAAAGAAGTAATTCAATTGTCCCTGCTTAAACTAAAACAAAAACCACAAAAAATTGTACTTTTGCAAATTCAGCTGAGGCAAATATTTTTGTTGAGAGAATTTGTTATTCAGCCTTCTCAATGAAATGTTTTCCCTTACTCATCATCTGACAGAATTTTGACTCATGCATTTGCCAGGTCACCTTTAAGTTGTGCCAGTGAATATTAGTGGGGTGTCAGATAGTCACACGCGTTCTATACACAACAACCATATTGCATAAGAAAGCTAAGGCATATAAACATGAAACACTGACTACAACTTTGTAACATTATGTAGGCTCTGAAAAGGATATTAACAGCCTGAAGTGCAATCCATACACTCAGACTAAAAGATTCTCACTAAAGTAGAAATTAAACTGTAGTGAAGAACATTGAAAGGAATCAGTGTTGCTTAAACAAATGAGGGAAATTTCTTTTTCTGAGTGTTCTGGGGGAATAGGTGTGAGAAAGCTGTCTTCAGATAGCCCTTCCGTGTATTCTCTAGAAAATCTCTGTGGCCCAGTAGTTAAAATGGATACAAACAGGGAAACCATCATTATAGCAATACAGGAAGAATAATTAAATTATAACAATAATTTTAAAGAAAAATACACTTACTTACCTATCACATTTTATTTTGTCTATAAAGTTTCTTACATTACCTTCAACATTGTCCAAGGATGGCATTTTCTACTTTGGGCTATGATGGATGAATTGCTGCCAATTGAGTATGTTACCATACTAACTTAATGACCACTTGGCAAATGTGTTTCTGAGAAAAATCTAATAATTAGCATAAGAAGAGTGGTGGGGCAACATATATTTTAGAAAATATTGCAAGATCTGTACTTCATAATGGTATATAGTTGAATAGGGATTTTTTGCATTATTTGCATAATTTTAAAGGTTTCCTCTTAACATATGACAGTTCTTTTGAAGAATGCTTCTAATTCTAGATTATCTAGAAATAATACGTGATGAGTCTTTGCACTTTCCATTCATATTGCATATAATGCTTCTAAAAAAGTGGGCAGCCGTATGTTATAATTTCTTCTTCTGTAAGGAAAAGGAATGCATATGACTCATAGCAGCTATAAAGGTTGAATTACTAATTCTGAAATTTCAAACCATAGTTAAATTAACATTTTTGATGTGAAAGTCAGATTGTGATGCAATTAATGTTAAATGAGGTTTTAAAGGGCTTAAACCTTAGAACTCAGGAGTCTGTACCAAAAAAAAGAAAAACTTCTGGTTTTTTTAATTTAAAAATTCAATAAAATTTTGTGGCAATTATTTTAAAATTGCTAACATAATTCTTAAATAGTAGAATCACTTATCATTGTGTTTTCCGTTACTTTTTTTATGTAATGTCACGGTAACACAAAACTTTTCTTTGAGATTTTCATACATTATAATTTTAAGATTTTAAGATTTCTCAAAGACCAAAAATCTGATCTGTCACACTTTATTTTATCTGGAAAACTTTTAAATGCAATTTTTCTGTTTTTCAGGGATTAAATTAACTTTGAGTTGCATTTTTGGATTTATAATTTAGGTTATTCCAATTCAACAGTTTAATTAAATTAGATCATTTTTCCTTCTTTAGAAAAATGTCAAGATACTATAATTCACACACAGAAAGCATTACAAGTAGTTTAATATAAAAATAAAGATGTGATGTTGCTCACGTAGTGTTTTAAAAAATTCTCCTTCTGTTCAATTATTTTTCTCTAAATACTCATTACATGATTATAAAAGCTGCCATATTTTAAGGGAATATAACAAATTCTTACATTTCACTGGCTAATTTAGATTGGAAAATTTAGACTAGGCAACTATTTTGTGTACAAGCTTTGTAAATTCAAGTCTCAGCTTTCTTACATATGAAATATGAGATACAACAGTGCATTGTTTAAATGTTGTTCTAAGAAATAATTAAGAAAGCACATGTAAATGCTAGGCATTATATCATATGCTAACATTTTATTGAATATTCAATTAACTTACTAACTTCAAATTTACTTTACACTAATGAAATTGGCAAATGTGGGAAGATAGATAGTCTAAATTGCATATACTTAGGTGAGCAACAGGAGTTCTCTTGAGATAGTGGTGGGAGAAAAAGAGCTTGTATGCATTCTAAAGAGCAATCTGATAACATTCTGTGAAATTAAGTACCTGTGTCTCATTGTCCTGTTATTCTGATCATGTGAAACTTTCACCTGGGCTTCTAAAAAACCCTGCATTAGGAAGGTCACTGTGGCATATAGGGAATAAACGAGTTTGAGGCTGCCTAGGTGTATATAACTGAAGAAACCAATACGAAATATTTATTGCATGAGAAGTATATAGTACAATGCAATAGTCTGAAAAAAAACAAACTAAATATTAATAATATTCAACATCATTTTGAGAATTTCAATGTCTGTATGAGGACACGTGAGCATTGTTTTGTAATATCTCTTATAATGCATTGTGTTGAAAAACAGCTAGCTGACATTCCATTGTAACTTTGAGGCACTTTATTTATTATGTTGCATGTAATATTCATTTAATCTTCACAACAACTCACATTTAACAGTATGTAAACTGAAATACAATAAAGCTGAAATAACTTACACAAGTCCTATACCTAATAAATAGTAAGGTCAAAATTGATATAATGATTTATTTGATTCAGGGTCGGGTGTGGTGTCTCATGTCTGTAATCCCAGCATTTTGGAAGGCTGAGGTGGGTGGACCACCTGAGGTCGGGAGTTCAAGAGCAGCCTGACCAACATGGTGAAACCCTGTGTCTGCTAAAACTACAAAATTAGCTGGGCATAGTGATGCATGCCTGTATCCCAGCTACCTGGGAGGCTGAAACAGGAGAATCACTTGAACCCGGGAGGAGGAGGTTGCAATGAGCTGAGACTGCACCATTGCATTCCAGCCTGAGCAACAAGAGTAAAACTCAATACCAAAAAAAAAAAAAAAAAAAAGATCTATTTGATTCAAAAGTCCATGTTCTTAACAGCCAAAAATTCTTTTGGCCTATTAATTTCTGCAAACAACATTATATCGATCCTTTGTTTGGAACACAAGGCATATGTAGCACAAAGTGTATCAGTCATTGTCTGATCCGCAGGGAATATCAGAGAGTCATTCAGGCCCAACTATGGCTAAAAATTTATTTGTTTCTGATTTCAGAAAATTAATAGTAAGAAATATAATTGCTAAAGGAAATAATGTATGTAATTCCAGATTTCCACATTGGCTTTTTGCACAAAAACCAATAAAATACATTTTAATAATTGGGTTTCATGGTTAGCTTCTAGAAAATGAATAATTGACTCCATGTCTACAGTTGCTTTGAAAATTCAGAAATATTTACTACCAGTACCCCTAGAACTCCACAGGAAAGGTATACTTCCTTGTCCTATTGCTATTGAACTTAATACGTAACTTGCTTTGGCCAGTGGAATACTAGGGCTTGTGATATGACTGTTGAATTGAATATACTAGTTCAATTGGATTAGTAGTCTTGAATTCCTGCCTTTTCCCATAAGAATATGGCTTAGATATTCACTGGTGTTAGTATTTAAGGTACATGGAGCATACCTGATCCAAACTTATAGTCTGAGACAAGGTTAAGTCCAGATTATATCAACTAAATGCTAGCTAACACACAGATGTGTATGCAAAAAGAAAATGAACAATTAAATGATCATTGTTGTATGTTGCAGAATTTTTGAGTTGAATCCCTTACACAATATTTGTAAGACAATGCAAAATAATTCATAATTTCATGCAAGGTATGGGGTAAAATGTATGTGACATTGTCGTGATAACTGGCATCAGGAAACTGTTATAGGAGATCAGAAAAATGCTAATGGATGTCAAACAGTACTGAAACATTTGGTAAAAGTTGAAATAGTGGACACTTACTTAATGAACTTGTAGCGTTAGTAGTAATTCTTGGTCAAATATTAAAAGTGTAGCTGGTTTATGTAATAGCAAAACAGGAAACAGAGTCTAAAATGAATTTGCCAGTTTATAAGCAGAATTTAGAGGAAATATGGATAGACTAAAAATTCAGAGGTGGAAAATAAAACTATTTCTCAACAAGTCAAATTTCTGGCTATGAAGAGAAAGTTTCATATGAAAACAAAATCAACAGTATGGCTGTGACACCCTTTTCTAAGACATCTGAAGCTGTGTAGTGGATCTTTCTAGCTCCACAAAAGAGCTCATAAAAAGCTTGAGGACATTGTGCTATAGAATCTTGATATGACAAAATTCTGTATAATTAAGTCTAGAGGACAGATTATCGAGAGAGAGAGTGAGAGAAAGATCATAATACTTGATTGTAGCATAATAAGAAGAAAATATGTATTAAAGAGAGTAGAGCAGATAGTTTTAAGTATGCACATCATCCTTTCCCCAACTCCAGGCAGTGCAACATAGAGAGTGTATTAGTCCATTCTCATGCTGCTGATAAAGACATACCCAGGACTGGGCAATTTACAAAAGAAAAAGGTTTAATGGACTCACAGTTCCACATGGCTGGGGAGAACCTCATAATTATGATGGAAGGCAAAAGGCACCTCTCACATGGTGGCTGACAAGAGAAGAAAATGAAAGCCAAATGAAAGGGGTTTCCTCTTATAAAACCATCAGATCTCATGGGACTTATTCACTACCACAAGAACAGTATGAGGGAACCTGCCCCGTGATTCAATTATCTCTCACTGGGTCCCTCTCACAACACGGGCAAATTATGGAGCTACAATTCAAGATGAGATTGGGGTGGGGACACAGCCAAACAATATCAGAGAGAGACCCATTTGCTTGAGGGAAAGAGAAGGAAGTGAGCATAGGACTTTGCTTTGGTACCAAACACTGGGCCCACCACAGTAAAATTCAGTGCCAAGCAGACCCCTACAGTTCCAGAATCCAGACAGGTACCCATAAACAGAGTTTCCTGTGCTTCCCCACCATCAGGTGAGAACCCATAGTCCCTGCAAAATGGACTCAATCTCTGGCCCAAATCCTCACCAACTGACTGCAGTGGACTTGGGTTCCAGACAAAACTTAGCAACAGGCAAGCTTCAAAGATTTGCATGCACCCCAGTGCTACATGAGCTTTCGGGGCCACAGGATTACAACCCTGGGCTACTCCAAATGCAGTGATCATGGGCTTGGTGCTCCCGCTAGCACTGCAACAGCTGCTGTGGTCACAAGCTTAGAGATCACACCAGACAACCTGCCCAGAATCTGTGCACAGGCTTACTGTTAACGATAATTCCCAGACAAAGCTAAACTGTAAAAATTGGAATAATTACCTACTTCTCCAAAGAACAGACATAGATGCACAATGACAAGAATCAAGAACAGTGAGGCAAACGTGAACATAAATGAACAAAATAAAGTGGCAGTGACTGACCCAAAATAAATGGAGATGTATAAACTTCTTGACAAATAATTCAAAATTGCGGTGTTAGGGAAGCACAGCAAACCTCAAGAGAATATAGATAAAATATTTAACAAATAAGAAAAACAAAGAAGTGATCAGAACAAGAAATTTAATAGAGAATTGGAGTTTTACAAAAATAAATTCTGGTGCTGAAAAATGCAATGAACAGAATGAAAAATGCAATAGACAGCATCAACAGAAGTACAGATTAAAGAGAAGAATTTGTTGAATACAGGTTATTTGAAAATATAGTCAGAGAAGAAAAGAAACTAAGGATAAAGGGGAATAAAGAAAGGGTATGAGATATATGGGATAGCACCAAAAAAGGTAATGTTTGCATTATTGGAGTGTAAGAGATAATAAAGAATGACAAAATGGTAGAAACGTCATTAAAAAAAAAATAGCAGAAAACTTTTCAAACCTGAAAAAAGACATAAATATACAGGTACAGGAAGGTCAAAGGTCACCAATCAAATTTAATACAAATAAAACTACCCAAAACATATTATAAACAAATTGTCAAAGATCAAATACAAAGAGAGAATTCTGAAAGCAGTCAGAACAAAGAAACAGCATATAAGGGAATGCTTCCGGTTTTTGTCCATTCAGTATGATATTGGCTGTGGGTTTGTCATAAATAGCTCTTATTATTTTGAGATACGTCCCATCAATACCTAATTTATTGAGAGTTTTTAGCATGAAGGACTGTTGAATTTTGTCGAAGGCCTTTTCTGTATCTATTGAGATAATCATGTGGTTTTTGTCTTTGTTTCTGTTTATATGCTGGATTACATTTATTGATTTGTATATATTGAACCAGCCTTGCATCCCAGGGATGAAGCCCACTTGATCATGGTGGATAAGCTTTTTGATGTGCTGCTGGATTCGGTTTGCCAGTATTTTATTGAGGATTTTTGCATCGATGTTCATCAGGGATATTGGTCTAAAATTTTCTTTTTTTTGTTGTGTCTCTGCCCGGCTTTGGTATCAGGATGATGCTGGCCTCATAAAATGAGTTAGGGAGGATTCCCTCTTTTTCTATTGATTGGAATAGTTTCAGAAGGAATGGTACCAGCTCCTCCTTGTACCTCTGGTAGAATTCGGCTGTGAATCCATCTGGTCCTGGACTTTTTTTGGTTGGTAAACTATTGATTATTGCCTCAATTTCAGATCCTGCTATTAGTCTATTCAGAGATTCAATTTCTTCCTGGTTTAGTCTTGGGAGGGTGTATGTGTTGAGGAGTTTATCCATTTCTTCTAGATTTTCTAGTTTATTTGCATAGAGGTGTTCATAGTATTCTCTGATGGTAGTTTGTATTTCTGTGGGATTGGTGGTATATCCCCTTTATCATTTTTTATTGCATCTATTTGATTCTTCTCTCCTCTCTTCTTTATTAGTCTTGCTAGTGCTCTATCAATTTTGTTGATCTTTTCAAAATGCCAGCTCCTGAATTCATTGATTTTTTGAAGGGTTTTTTGTGTCTCTATCTCCTTCAGTTCTGCTCTGATATTAGTTATTTCTTCCTTTCTGCTAGCTTTTGAATGTGTTTGCTCTTGCTTCTCTAGTTTCTTTAACTGTGATGTTAGGGTGTCAATTTTAGATCTTTCTTGCTTTCTCCTGTGGGCATTTAGTGCTATAAATTTCCCTCTACACTCTGCTTTAAATGTGTCTCAGAGGTATGTTATGTCTTTGTTCTCATTGGTTTCAAAGAACATCTTTATTTCTGCCTTCATTTCGTTATGTACCCAGTAGTCATTCAGAAGCAGGTTGTTCAGTTTTCATGTAGTTGAGTGGTTTTGAGTGAGTTTCTTAATCCTGAGTTCTAGTTTGATTACACTGTGGTCTGAGAGACAGTTTGTTATAATTTCTGTTCTTTTACGCTGCTATAAAGACACATGCACACATATGTTTATTGCGGCACTACTCACAATAGCAAAGACTTGGAACCAACCCAAATATCCAAAAATGATAGACCAGATTAAGAAAATGTGGCACATATACACCATGGAATACTATGCAGCCATAAAAAAGGATTAGTTCATGTCCTTTGTAGGGACATGGATGAAGCTGGAACCATCATTCTCAGCAAACTATCGCAAGGACAAAAAACCAAATACCACATGTTCTCACTCATAGGTGGGAATTGAACAATGAGCACACTTGAACACAGGAAGGGGAACATCACACACCAGGGCCTGTTGTGGGGTTGGGGGAGGGGGAAGGGATAGCATTAGGAGATATACCTAATGTAAATGATGAGTTAATTGGTGCAGCACACCAACATGGCACATGTATACATATGTGACAAACCTGCACAATGTGCACATGTACCCTAGAACTTGAGGTATAATAAAAATATATATATATAACAAAAACAAACAAACAAAAAACATATAAAGTAATTCCAATATACCTTGCAGCAGACTTCCCACCAGAAACCTTACAGGCTAAGAGGGAGTGGAATGATAAATTCAAAGTACTGAAGCATAAAGCCTGCCAATCAAGAATACTGTATCCAGAAGCTGTTCTTCCAAAATTAGGGAGGGATAAAGACTCACAGACAAACAAAAGCTAAGGGAATTTATCATTATAAGAACTCTCTTACAAGAAATACTAAAGAGTGTTCTTAAAGGTAAAAAAAAAAAGAAGATGCTAAAGAGCCACCCAAAACATCTCATCTGAAAGTACAAAACTCACTGATAAAAGTAAATACACAGGGAAATTTAGAATTTTCTAAGTCTATAATGGTGGTATGTAAATCACAGATCTTTAATGTGAAGGAAAAAACAGAACTATTAAAACATAAAAACTACAAAAACTTGTTAAGGAGTATGCAATAGAAAAAATATGTAAATTGTTACATCAAAAATTCAAAACAGACTGGGTGTGGTGGCTCAAAAACCTGACAAAAACAAGCTATGGGTAAAGGATTCCCTATTCAATAAATGGTTCTGGGATAACCTGTTACCCATATACATCCATATACAGAAAATTAAAAATGGATCTCTTTCTTACACATTATATAAAAATTAACTCAAGATGGATTAAAGACTTAAATGTAAAACCCAAAGTTATAA
Organism: Pongo pygmaeus; assembly: GCF_028885625.2. NCBI lineage: Eukaryota > Metazoa > Chordata > Mammalia > Primates > Hominidae > Pongo > Pongo pygmaeus. Next base: position 93,970,024 of record NC_072384.2, read on the forward strand.
AAACACTAGAAGAAAAAAAACCTATGTAAGACTGTTCAGGACATAGGCTTAATGAAAGATTTCATGACTAATATGCCAAAAGCAATTGCAACAAAAAGAAAATTGACAAATGGGATCTAATTACAGTTTCCACATAGTGAAAAAAACCATAAACAAAATAGACAACCTACAACATGGGAGATAATTTTTGCAAACTATGCATCTGACAAAGGTCTAATATCCAGCATCTATAAGGAACTTAAACAAATGTACAAGAAAAAAAAATAAACAACCCCATTAAAAAGTGGGCAAAGTACATAGACACTTCTCAAAAAAAAAAAAAAAGGCATACACGTGGCCAACAATCATAAGAAAAAAATTCAACATCACTGATTATTAGAGAAATACAAAACAAAACCACAATGAGATACCATCTCACACCAGTGGGAATGGCTATTATTAAAAAACCAAAAAAATAACAGATGCTGGTGAGGTTTTGGAGAAAAGGGAATCCTTTTACACCATTGGTGGGAATGTAAATTAGTTCTACTATTGTGGAAGACAGTTCCTCAAAGGCCTAGAGACAGAAATACCATTTGACCAGCAATCCCACTACTGGGTGTATACCTAATGGAATATAACTTTATTTTATTATAAAGACACATGCATGGGAATATTCACTGCAGCACTATTCACAATACCAAAGACATGGAATCAACCTAAATGCCTATCAGTAATAGACTGAATAAAGAAAATGTAGTACAAATACAACACAGAATACTATGCAGCCACAAAAAAGAATGGGATCATTTCCTTTGCAGGAACATGGATAGGGCTGGTGGCCATTAGCCTTAGCAAATTAATGCAGGAACAGAAAACCAAATACCACATATTCTCACTTGTAAGTGTGAGCTAAATAATGAGAACACATGGACACATAGAAACAACACACACAGAAACCTATTGGAGGGTGGAGGGTGGGAGGAGAGAAAGGATCAAGAAAAATAACTAACAGGTATGACTAAATACCTGTGTGATGAAATGATCTGTACAACACCCCCATGACACCATTTTGCCTATATAAGAAACCTCACATGTAACCCAAAATTTAAAATAAAAGTTAATAAATAACTAAATAAATAATCTCCAACTCTACAACAGTAGGGGAGTCTTCCAATTTTAAAATGGGATAAGGAGATAAAAATTACCATTACCCATTTTGTTTTAAATTTTAAGTATCATACCAGAAAATATTTAAAAATATTTATGCACCTTATTTAATGTATTTAATTGTGTACTTAGCCATAAAACCTACATGAAAATTAACATTAAGTTATTTAACAATTATTTAAAGCATCCATTTTCTGAATTATTAATACCTTTTTTACTTTTTAATTTCTTTTTAAAGATGGGGTCTTGCTATGTTACTCAAGCTAGTCTCAAACCCCTGGACTCAAGCAATCTTTTTACCTTGGCCTCCCAGAGTGTTGGGATTACTGATTTGAGCCATAATGCTCAGCCAATTCTTATTTTTAAAACAGGATAATTAACATGATAATGCATCCATGTCATTTGCAAAATTAATGCAGTTCTCAATTTTCTATTACATTACCTATCTTTACTATTCATCATATATTGTAAAGATTTACTTGATTTATTTTTATTACTAATTTTACATACATCCTTAGCCATTTACAATTAAATATAGATCATGCTTTCACATAATAATTATAAATCATTAAAAATAGATATGGAAAATACTGTAAAATTTCAACACATTAACAATTACAGACCAAATATTGTAAAGAAGTGATATGGGTTTGCTCTGTCCCCACTCAAATCTCATCTTGAATTGTAGCTCCCATAAATTCCACTTGTCATGGGAGGGACCCAATAGGATGTAACTGAATCACAGGGTTGGGTCTTTCCTATGCTGTTCTCATGATAGTGAATAAATATCATGAGATCTGATGGTTTTATAAAGGGGGAGTTCCCCTACACAGGCTCTCTCTTGCCTGCTGCCATGTAAGACATGACTTTGCTCCTCCTTTGCCTTCCACCATGATTCTGAGCCCTACCCAGCCACATGGATCTCTGAGTCCCTCAAGCATCTTTTTCTTTATAGATTACCCAGTCTTGGGTATGTCTTTATTAGCAACATAAGAACAGACTAATACAAAGGAGAATGGCAATTTAAAAGTCATAATGTTGGGAGGAGTGGGGAAATCCATAGAAAATCAAATTGTTCAAGAATTTAAAAATTACTGTAATTTTCTACTATCCTTACCGGACAGTCCGTTTAGCTCTTGGATTCCAGGTGACTGACACTTTCATTTATTAATTTGATTTTGTCAACATACATATCTCCTTAATATATAAAAGCCCTTACATTGGTTATTATGAATTACTAACTGAAAATAGCTTCAGGGTAGAAGATTTAAAACAAAATCAATATTGAGTTGCCTGTTGATAAATATCATCTTGCTGACTTCCACTACTTTGAATGGCTTTTTTTTTTTTTTCTTCTGTTTGGCAAATACAGCACAGGGGCTAAAGGACACTCATGGTCAAATACTGTTGGCTGCTGGGGGTCAATAGAAAAATGAAGGTAGTCAAAGAGAGACCACCAGCTCACATGCCACACTAGCAAGATTCCAGATTTAGGTTATGTTTAGATGACATTTATCTAATAAGAAAAGCCAAGCAGAATGATAAATGCTTTTCACTGTGTCTGAGTAGAAATGGGTTTATAAACAAGCACCTGCCATAAGTCACAAAAACAGTTTGTCAAAAGCAACTAGAGATTAGATGCATCTTTATAATTACTTGAGATATCTTGTGTCCTGCTTTCGAATCTTTCACTCTGCTCTCAGATCAACTATTCTATGCTGCTTTAAGCCTGAATTATTTCCATTCCATTTAAAACATGGGCTTATGGCCAGAATGCTTTTAAGATAGCTCCATGACTCCTGCAGTACTGTCCATAAATATATCTGGGAATAATTGCTAGATGCCCAATAATAAAATACCACAGATGAGCCACCACCTTCTCTCCAATTTTCCAGATCTTTCTTCCTCATTACATATTAGTTTTTTACTTTAACACGTTTGATGCTTATGTACATCTGTAGTAAGCTAGTGATTTTCAGTTTTGAAAGAGAATGGTTTGAAGAAATTAATACTTTTTTTCGACATAATGGCAAATAGTTTTTATTTGAAAGTTTTATCCATGTTACACAATATATGCAAAAATAGAACAAAAGAATGCTTCATAATATAAATGACATAGGAAGGGTCAAAATGTTTCTTTTGCAAAGTATATGATGTTGAAAAGTAGTAGATCAAGTCCTACAAGTTTTCACTCTACAGTATTATTAGACATCAATAAATGGTCTCAGTGCAAGAAAATACCCAATTTACAGCATAAAAATAAAAGATTAGATAGGACAACAGCTTGGACATAACAACACATTGAATTAGACTTCCTTTTAAAATGTGTTTGTGTTTCTTCCTGTAGCTACAATACTTAATTGATGCACAATTGCTCTAATAGTGTGCCTTCATATTGGTTTACAAAAGAGCTTTGCAGTAATCATAGAATAAAAAGTGTGGAGCAACACAATAAATGTCTCAGCACTTGGGTCAGCCCATTTAATTTCCCTTTCAAATTCAATTGTTCACCTGCTGTGCTTATTAAATACAAGCATACTATCTGTATTTGAATGCACTGGCTGTGTCATTTTGGCTCTTTCTACCTACTGCTTTTGCCATTTCTAATGAGAGCTGCCTGTGTACAGCATATCCTCAGAATTTAAATTAGGTATGCTTTTCCACACACAATTTTCAGTTATTTAAATTACCATATAACTAATTTATAATCATAGTATTTCTACTGGCTAATCAACATATTATCTTTATAGTAGTTTGAGAAACAACATACATTGCCAAAGGGAACATTTTAAATTAGTAAGTTATGTGAGTTGCTTAGTAAATTATGACCAATTAGAGATGCTTTTAGATTTCAATACGTTTAATGTTTGGGTGCTCAGATATTTGTTGATGGATTGGTAGAATTAATTAGCATGTGTAAAAATAGAACTTATTGTCTCTGTCTATAGCGATATTTTTGTAATGACTTATGTGACAGCTTTTATTCAATTATTTAATAATATAATTCTAATATTTTCATAAATAAATAAAAAGAACCAGTTGAAATTGAAAAAAGAAAAGTGGAATAATTGGCTATGCAGAATTTTAACAACACATATGATTATGCAGCTGAAAAATAATATATATTTTTATATTACTTAGATATTTCAGATTCATATATGTACCAAATAATCCATGTTAACACTAGAAATTTCATTACTATAGAAATGAATAACAGTAAAAAAAGAAATAAAAATCAAAATTAATGAATTATAGTATCTTTCAATATTAAATTTTTAAAAAGTGTTAGGTCTTAAATAGAAAATCAATGGAAACAAGGGCTCACTTTAATTTAACCCATTAAATTATTTTTTTAAAAACTGGAAATTATTCATAGTAGTTTTAAACTAGATAACAATACTTTGACTTTTACATAGTGCCTCCTATATGACTATTATTCAATAACTGATGTGAGTAATATACATTTATAATATATGACATCAAAATATTAACACAACTATATTATATATGATATTCCATAATATATGCGATATTAGATACTATAATAAAAGTTAGCATGTTATACATATGTGTGTATATACATACGTATATATGTGTATACATGTTATACATATGTATATATGTGTATACACACATATGCATACACATAGATTCTTAGTTGATTTTATTAAACTTTGACTACTCTTTTAAGAGTCTATATTTCTTCACATTGACACTAGGATACAGACTGCTTTTGTTTACTCTCTTCTTTCTATTTAAGATTTTTACTATTATTAAAAATCATTCTGAGACCCTAAGAGCTAATATAAAGAGCACTTTAGCTAATGAAGTAAATTAACAATAAATAAGCAATTTCACCTCTTGCTATATACCTTAGAAAAACAAGCTTTTATCACCACACATGTTCAATTATGCTCATGGTAGCAATATTCCTAGTATCCAAACACTAAACTGAGATTTTGACATGGGTAATCAAACAAATGAGGCTAAAGAATGGATAAAAATAAACTGTGAAATAGAATGAATCCCATTGAAAGCAAGTATTCTCATATTCTTATATTGGTTTTGGAAAAGTCAGACAGTATCTAGTAAGCTTACACTTTGTGAACTTTACAATCCATGTTAAAATTTTACATTTATAAACAAAACAATGTAAATCTTCTACTTAGGAATTTCCAGCTAGAAGCTGCAAACTTGTGAATTAAAAATTAACTGCCATGGTACAAAGATAAATAAAGGTATAGTTAAAAATAACATTATAAACTAAAATAATGTTGAAAATACGGAACCCAAAAAAGCATAAAGACATCCAGATTAAGTATAAAATTAAATAATATAATCAGATCTAAGTTTATCGGGGTCCCAACAAATATCACTGAAAAAACTTTAAAAAATATTTTTAATTTTTTGATTAATATAAAAATAAAATATTCAGCTATATAAAACATGTAATACATAGATGATAAAATATTTTAATACAGAAATGTAATATAATTTTTAAAAAATGCAAGTAGATCTGGTAACACTAGTAAATAAAACTAGAGGTAATAATATTAATATAAAATAAAGTATATATTAATATAAAAAGTATTATTAGGGGCAGAATGCCACAAACATGACACATGAGAAAATTCACTGAGACGTATCTATAATTTAAAAATTCTATGTATCTAACAATAATAGTCTTCACATAGATGAGTTTTGGTAGGGAGTTTATAGATGTTCAATATATTATTATCTTTACTCTTTGTGTATATGAAATATTTCAGAATATATATCAATTTGTAAGTGCAGAAACATTTTAAATAATTGTAAAATGTTAAAACAGTTGTGACTGGTAATTTTCTGTTAAACTGGTCAAAACGAGTAAAAATATTTATTAAATTCTTCGGAGATTTATAAAAAGGCTTACAGCATATTAAGAAATAATTTTTTAACAACTGAAACTTAGTAAGAACAGTGGGAGGTCATAGCATTCAATCTAGAGTATGAACCCATCCCCCATATGCCTGTGCCTTGGAGAAAGGCTTTCTACTGCTCAGAAGTCAAGGGAACCCTTCTTTTTTTGAGGTGGAAGGCTTTCTGCATGAATACAGCAACCAGTGAACAAGGGCAGATCCTATTTTCCACATTTAAATGGGAAAATAATCTTTCCAACAAATAGTGCTGGAAGAATTGGATATCCACATTCAAGAGGATAAAGCTAGACTTCTACTTCTCACTATACACAAAAATTAGCTCCCACTGGATCATAGATCAACACGTAAGAACAAAAAGCTGTAAATTGCATAAAAGAAAATATAGAAGTAAATTGTTGTAAACTTAGGTTAGGTTTTCTTAGATACAAAACCAAAAGCACTCATGACAAAATAATTATTACACAGATAAATAGGGGTTTTTCAATTTTAAAAACTTGTGCTGAACATAAAACCCTCAAGAAAGTAAAAAGGCAACAACAGAAAGTGAGATAGCACTTGCAAATCATATATGCTATGAGGGACCTGTATCCCTAATGTAGAATAAAAATTTACAAACCAATAATAAAAAGACAAATAATCCAATTTAAAATTAGATTTTAAAAATGGGCAAAGGAGACACATAGACATTTCTCTAGAAAGGTGTGTAATTGTAAAATAAACATATGAAAAATTATACATCATTAAGTATTAAGGAATGCAAATCAAAACCACAATGAGATACCAATTTGAACTTACTAGGATTATTATGATAAGAAAGATAGTAACCAGTGTTTGTGTTGTGAGCTAAATGTGTCCCCCACACAATTTCATATCTTGAAGCCTAATTCACAGTACCTCAGACTATGACTGTATTCAGAGATACAGCCTTCAGAGAGGTATTTATGTTAAAAATAGGCTGTTAAGGTGGACCCTGATTCAATATGACTGATATTGGAAAGGCGATTAGGATACTGATAACAGACAGACACTACAGGCATACAGGCACAGGGGTACTATTGATAAAAGACAAACACCAGGGGCATACAGGAACAGAGATATTGCCTTGTAAAGAGGTACAAGAGGGTCGCCACCTGCAAGCCAAGAAGAGAGGCTTCAGGTAAAATCAGCCTTGCTGGACCTTTGATCATGGACTTCTATCTTGAAGAACTGTGAAAAAATAAATATCTTTCTTTTAAGGCACTGAGCCTATGTTGGGGGTGTGGGTGTGTGCATAAGTGTGTCAGCCCTAGCCAACTAATACAGTTGGAAAAATATTTTTTAAAAATCAGAGAAATTGGAAATCTCGTACATTGCTAGGGTGATTGCAAAATGGACAAAATTTTGAAACTTTCTCAAATTGTTGGATATCGCAATACTATCTGATCCACATATATATTCAAGAGAAGTAAAGTCATACATCCACAGGCCAACTGTACGATGTTCATAGAAGCCTTACTCATAATAGCCAAAAGGAGGAAACAGCCCAAGTGTTTGTGGATTGATGAATTTGTGAAGAAAATATGGTACATTCATATTGAGAGGTGACAGCATGCTGGCAGCTCTCGCAGCCCTCGCTCACTCTCAGTGCCTCCTGGGCATTGGCACCCACTCTTGCCACACTTGAGGAGCCCTTCAGCCTGCTGGTGCACTGTGGGAGCCCCTTTCTGGGCTGGCCAAGGCCAGAGCTGGCTCCCTCAGCTTGTGGGGAGGTGAGGGAGAGGCGCCGGCAGGAACCAGGGCTGCCTGCGGTGCTAGTGGGCCAGCGCGAGTTCTGGGTGGGTGTGGGCTCAGCGGGCCCCGCACTCAGAGTTGCTGGCCTGCTCCGCCAGCCCTGGGCAGTGAGGGGCTTAGGACATGGGCCAGCAGCTGTGGAAGGTGCGCAGGGTCCTCAGCCATGCCGGCCCAACAGCGCTGCACTCGATTTCTTGCCAGGCCTTAGCTGCCTCCCAGCGGGGCAGGGCTTGGGACCTGCACCCCGCCATGCCTGAGCCTCCCCCTACTGCTGTGGGCATCTAAGTGGCCCAAGCCTCCCCGACGAGCACTGCCCCCTGCTCCACGGCACCCAGTCCCATTGACCGCCCAAGGGCTGAGGAGTGCAGTCGCAAGGCACAGGACTGGCAGGCAGCTCCACCTGTGGCCCCAGTGTGGGATCCACTGGGTGAAGCCAGCTGGGCTCCTGAGTCTAGTGGGGACTTGGAGAACCTTTATGTCTAGCTAAGGGATTGTAAATATACCAATCAGTGCTCTGTATCTAGCTCAAGGTTTGTAAACATACCAGTCAGCACCCTGTGTCTAGCTCAGGGTTTGTGGATGTACCAGTCAGCACTCTGTATCTAGCTAATCTGGTGGGGACTTGGAGAATCTTTGTGTCTAGCTAAGGGATTGCAAATACACCAATCAGCACCCTGTGTCTAGCTCAAGGTTTGTAAATGCACCAATCAGCGCTCTGTGTCTAGCTGATGTGGTAGGGACTTGGAGAACTTTTATGTCTACCTCAGGGACTGTAAATGCACCAATCAGCACCCTGTCAAAACAGACCAATCAGCTCTCTGTAAAATGGACCAATCAGTAGGATGTGAGTGGGGCCAGATAAGGGAATAAAAGCAGGCTGCCTGAGCCAGCAGTGGCAAACTGCTCGGGTCCCCTTCCACACTGTAGAAGGTTTGTTCTTTCGCTCTTTGCAATAAATCTTGCTCCTGCTCACTCTTTGGATCCACACTGCCTTTATGAGCTGTAACATTCATGGCAAAGGTCTGCGGCTTCACTCCTGAAGCCAGCGAGACCACGAACCCACTGGAAGGAATGAACAACTCCAGATGCACCGCCTTAAGAGCTGTAACACTCACCGCAAAGGTCTGCAGCTTCACTCCTGAAGCCAGCACGATCACAAACCCACCAGAAGGAAGAAACTCTGAACACATCTGAGCATCAGAAGGAACAAACTCCAGACACGCTGCCTTTAAGAACTGTAACACTCACCGTAAGGGTCTGCAGCTTCATTCTTGAAGTCAGTGAGATGAAGAACCCACCAATTCTGGACACAATATCATGGAATCTTATTCAGGAATAAAACAAATGAAGCATTGCTGCATGTAATAATATGCATAAACTTCAAAAATATTATGCTCACTATGTATTCATATTACCACATGTAAAATGGATTCATTTATTTGTTATGTCTAGAATAAGTAAGTCTGTGGAAATGAAATTAGGTTAGTTATTGAGCAGGCATTGGCAGTAGTTCAGAATGAGGGACTGTAAACAGGTACAGGATTTCTTTTTAGGAAAGGGATGATGACTAGTTTCTTAAATGATAGTAATGGTTGTACAACAAAAACACTGAATAGTACACATTAAAAGCGATAGTATTATGATATGTGTATTAAAACTCAATAAAGTAGTTAAAACAGAGTATTTGCTAAATTCTAAGTTTTAAATAGTCAATGAACAATTTGTTCATGTTCACATGTTATCAAAGATTTATTTTCTTTGGATCAGTGAGAAATTATGGGGCTAAGCTCTGAAAGTAAAAGAAAATCTAGAAAGTTGAGCCCATTACTTGAAACTAAGAAGTTAAATTGAGCTTTTAAAACCTCATTGGTATGAAAAGAAATGTAGATGTCATGGTTTATACAGCAAATGGAAAAAGTAGTTATTATTGGACTTGGTTTGAGTCCTCTAGTTTACACCATAATTATAAAACTGGAATTTAAATAAACCAGCTCTAGTGACTAAAATTTAAATTTTATGTTAAATTTTAAATTATGTTTAAATTATGTTATTCCTTCATGAGATTAAATAATTTTACAATGTTGATGATGTTAGTCTATTTGTCTGCTCAACATGAATTGAAGTCTCTGAAGTAAGATTTCATCATCCAGAAAATTAAATTTTATGTAATTTGTTATATCCAATGTGTGTCACTTAACCAAACCTAACTAGAAATACAAAGAGAGAAAACAATTGACCAAAAGTCAAGAGCATTCAATAGAAATAACTGAAACAGGATAAGACAATGCAGTCACCATATATGGACATTGAAATAACTATTCTTCTTACATTCATTCAAATAGCAGACAAGATAGGTAACTTTATCACAGAACTGAGATGTTACAAAATAGAAAAAATAATAATAAAATAAAAATAATACAAAAAAATACAATGAAATATACTGGGGAAACCTGTCCCCAATATTTCAATGTGGGTTCTTTCTATTTTCCGTAAGTGTTGACTGGCTGAGAAATAAAGAGAGATAGTATAAAGAGAGGAATTTTATAGCTGGGCCGCCAGGGGTGACATCATATATCGGTAATCGTGATGCCTGCCTAAGCCTCAAACCAGCAAGTTTTTATTAAGGTTTTCAAAAGGGGAGGGGGTGTAAGAACAGGGAGTAGGTACAAAGGTCACATGCTTCAAAGGGCAAAAAGCAGAACTACTAATAAGGGTCTAACAAAGATCACATACTTCTGAGGGAACAGGACAAAGGGCAAAAGCAGAACTACTGATAAGGGTCCAACAAAGATCACAAGGCAAAGGGCAAAAGCAGAACCACTGATAAGGGTCTATGTTCAGTGGTGCACGTATTGTCTTGATAAACATCTTAAACAACAGAAAACAGGGTTCAAGAGCAGAGAACCCGTCTGACCACAAATTTACCAGGGTGGAGTTTTTCCCCTCCCTAGTAAGCCTGAGGGTTCTGCAGGAGACCAGGGCATATCTCGGTCCTTATCTCAACTGCATAAAACAGACACTCCCAGAACGGCCATTTACAGACCTCCACCCAGGAATGCATTCCTTTCCCAGGGTATTAATATTAATATTCCTTGCTAGGAAAATAATTTAGCAATATGTCTCCTACTTGCATGTCTGTTTATAGGGTCTCTGCAAAAAGAAAAATAGGCTCTTTTTACCCGACCCTACAGGCAGTCAGACCGTATGGTTGTCTTCCCTTGTTCCTTAAAAATCACTGTTATTCTGTCCTTTTTCAAGCACTGATTTCATATTGTTCAAACACACATGTTTTATGTTCAATTTGTACAGTTAAAACAATTATCACAGTGGTCCTGAGGTGACATACATCCTCAGTTTAGGAAGATATCAGGATTAAGAGATTAAAGTAAAGACAGACATAAGAAATTATAAAATTATTATTTGGTAACTGACAAATGTACATATTAATATGAAATCTTCACAATTTATGTTCTTCTGCCATGGCTCCAGCTGGTCTGTCTGTTCAAGGTCCCTGACTTCCCGCAAGAGAAATATTTTTCTATTTTCTCAAAATAGGAAAAAAATGCAAATAATAAAATAGTAGAAGTCATATTTGAAATTCAATGAGTGGTTTAACGACATGTTAGTCTCAGCTTATGAGAAAATTAGTGATCTCTATATGTGACACAAAAATGTCCAGAGGAAAAAATAGCAGATAATATAGAGGAAAGGAGACTAGACAAGTCTTTTGCAATATGAGAAAATATTATGATATATAATTTTTAGTTTTCCAAGATAAAGGGAAAAAAAGGGGGTGGTAGAAAATAAGAGGAGATAATGGCTGAAAATTTTACAAAATTAGCAAGTTACAAACTACACATTTAAAACTTTAATGAATCCTACAGTTTATTTATAGCTCCTAGAGGATAAAAAAAATTTATTTATTTATTTATTTATTTATTTATTTATTCATTTATTTATTGAGACAGAGCCTCACTCTGTCACCCAGGCTGAAGTGTAGTAGTGCAATCTCAGCTCACTGTAACCTCCACCTCCTGGATTCAAGCAATTCTGCTGCCTCAGCCTCCCAAGTAACTGGGATTACAGGCACCCACCACCATGCCCGACTAATTTTTGTATTTTTAGTAAAAACAGGGTTCCATTCTGTTGTCCATGCCAGTCTCAAACTTCTGAACTCAAGCTATCTGCCCTCCTCGGCCTCCCAAACTGCTGGGATTACACCATGCCCAGCCATATTTATATTTATAATCATGAAAGAAACAACAATTACATATGACTTCTCAATACAGATAATGGAAGCCAGAAGACAATGGAACATTATCTTCAAAGTTTGGAAAAAAATATAATTGCCAACCTAGAATAGCACGACTTTTCTAGTAAACACATCTAAATGAATTCATCCCTATTAAAACAATTTTAATTAAAATACATAAGAATGATTTGGGCTGAGGAAAATATGCAAGAAGTAAGCTTAGGGATAAAGAAAACAACAGAAATGGAAAAGCAAAATATGTGGGAAATGTAAATAAATATTACTAATAATTGCATAAGACAATAATAATTCTTTTGGTGTTTAAAATATGAAGAAGGATAAAATGTAGTATAAGACTAAGGCATAAACCTGTGTGTCATATATACAATTTATGTGTTCTGAGGTCTTATAAAATATGGGAATTTGTGAAAGGATAATTTGTATTATCAAGAATGCATTATTTAATTACTCAGTATTCTCTAAAATTAGTTAAAGAAGGTCCAAATAAAAGGATAGTAATGCTGGGCGCAGTGGCTCACAACTGTAATCCCAGCACTTTGAGAGGCCTAGGCAGGTGGATCATGAGGTCAGGAGATCGAGATCATTCTGGCCAACATGGTGAAACCCTGTCTTTACTAAAAATACAAAAATTAGCTTGGCGTGGTGGTGCACATCTGTAATCCCAGCTACTCGGGAGGCTGAGGCAGGAGAATCATTTGAACTCAGGAGGTGGAGATTGCAGTGAGCTGAGATTGCACCACTGCACTCCAGCCTGGCAACAGAGTGAGACTCTGTCTAAAAAAAAAAAAAAGATAGTAAAAAAAGAACAAAAACTGCAAAGAAGGGGAAGAAGGAGAAGATTTAATATTATGAAATAGTAAAACATTGAATAAAAGCAAAAAGTTAGGCTACAGGAAATGAAGTACTGGATATTTAAAAAGCAAATGGTGATATGAAAGACTTAAATTCAAAATATATACAATAAAAATAATTTGGATGCTCCAAATCAAAGATGATACTTTCAGACTAGATTAAGAAATAAAGTCAAGGGACACGGATGAAGCTGGAAGCCATCATTCTGAGCAAACTATCACAAGGACAGAAAACCAAACACCACATGTTCTCACTCATAGGTGGGAATTGAACAATGAGAACACTTGGACACAGGGTGGCAAACATCACACACTAGGGCCTATCATGGGGTGGGAGGAGGGGGGAGGGATAGCATCAGGAGATATACCTAATGTAAAAGATGAGTTAATGGGTGCAGCACACCAACATGGCACATGTATACATATGTAACAAACCTGCACGTTGTGCACATATACCCTAGAACTTAAAGTATAATAAAAAATAAATAAATAAAATTAAAAAAAGAAATACAGTCACAAGAGAAAAAATATGTGAAGTTTAAGAACATAGAAAGTTTTTAAAGTAAACAAGAATGGATAGTTTGTAATAATAAATGGGCAATCTACCAGAAAGATGTAATAATTCTGAATTTATGTGCATAGAATAATACACTCTAAATCACATGAAGCAAAAGTTGACAGCTAAAAACTTAAAGAAATTATTACACTGATCCCTAGGTGTATTGGTCTGTTCTCATGCTATTGTGAAGAAATACCCAAGACTGGGTAATTTATAAAGAAAAGAGGCTTGACTCACCATTATGCATGGCTGTGAAGGCCTCAGGAAACTTCCAATCGAGGCCAAAGGTGAAGGGGAAAAAAGGCACCTTCTTCATAGGATGGCAGGAAGTGCCAAGCAAACAGGGAAAAGCCCCTTATAAAACCATCAGATCTCATGAGAACTCACTGACTATCACTAGAACAGCATGAGGGTAACTGGCCCCATGATTCAATTACCTACCACAAGGCCCCTCCCATGACACTTGGAAATTATGGGAACTACAATTCAAGATGAGATCTGAATAAGGACACAGCCAAACCATTTCCATAGGTATCTATGGGGGATTGGTTCCGAGACCTCTCAAGAATACCAAATACATGATGCTCAAGTCTATGATATAAAATGGCATAGCATTTTCATATAGCCCATGCATATCTTTCTGTATACTTCAGATAATCCATAGATAACTTATAATATCTAATAAAATGCAAATGCTGTATGCATAGTTGTTATGCTGCATCGATTGGGGGATAATAATGAGGAAAAACCTGTACATGTTCACTACATATATAATTACTATTATTTTAAATATTTTTGATCTATGGTTGGTTTAACCCACCAATGCAAAGCTCATAGAAATGGAAGGGCAACTGTAGAAAAAAAAGATTTTTAACAAAATTCTATCAATTATTAATAAAAGGAGCAGACAAAAGTAAGTACATATGCATATATAGATGTATAAAACAATGTATTGACAAACTAAAGAATGCACATTCTTTTTAGATGCACATATTATGGACTATATACAAAAAGCACAATTTCCATATGCTGGACACCAAACAAGATTCACTACATTTTAAATGCTTAAAATCATAAGGACCTAAAATTAACATTATTAAAGAAAAATAGATTGCCCTGAATATGCAAAAAGTAAAAACTACATTTTTCAATAACTTGTGGCTTCTAGAAGAAAATAAGAAGAACTTCAAGACTTTTGCAAAGGTAAAGATTTCTTAAATAGAAACAAAAGTATGAAACAAAAGTACTAAACAAAAGAAAATAGTATTTAGTTTAAGAATCTTTAAAAATATATCTTTTTCAAAATAAGCCATTAAGAAATAGTGATCCTAATAATCATCATTATTATTATTACTGATCTGAACACTTCAAATATTTTTTTAAATCTCTGACATGAAAAATACTAATTAAATATTATTGTAGAATATTATCAAACTAATAAGCTAAATCAATATTTTGGAAACAGGAAAATGAAATAGTTAAGTATTCTTTCTACATTTCCTAGATGAAATATGTCATTACATAATAAAAAGAGAGTATCAAGTTTCTCTTTAGAAAATAACGTTAGCTAGTAAATGCAGAAGAAATTTTAAAATTAGAAATTAAGAACTGAGAAATTAAAAAATCACCAATTTGTAACTCTAATAATTGAGTGGACTTGGATGTTATCAAGAATTGCTAACACAATAAAAAGATAGACAAGCATGCATTTTTTTCTTTAAGCACAGTATGACTTGTATACCATAATATTTTGTATGTCATACTTTCTTTTTATTGGCAAAATTTTGATATCTCATTTTGTAATGTTCAAAGTACTGTTGTGCACAGTAATAAACTGGAAACAATTCAAATTTTCATCAATGGTAGAAATAATATCTGTCTTATAGTATATCAGTTAATAATAATTGAGTGGCCTTGTTTTCTGCCTTTGTCTTGTTGTGCTGACATCGCCCAGCTCTCATCAACTCATGATACCAAACACCATGCCTTCATGGTGTTGAAGTTGATGTGGAAATTGCCGAATAATTTGTGACTATCAAGAACATGTTAGAAGATTTGGGAATGGTTGATGGAGATGTTGACTCATCTCCTTTACCAAGTGTTAATTCAGCAATCTTTAAAAAAAAAGTCATTTAGTGGTGTAGCCACCACAAAGATGATTCTCCTCCTTCTGAAGATAACAAGAACAAAGAAAAGTGAATAGGTGATATCCCTGTTTGGGAAAAGGAATTTCTGAAAATTTGACCAAGGAATACTTTTTGAACTTCTTTTGGCTGAAAACTACTCAAAAATTTCTTGATGTTACATGTGGGACAGTCACCAATATCATCAAGAAAAACAAAACAAAACAAAAACTCTTGAGGAGATTCATGAGAATGAGTTTAGTAACTTTTTTGTTTTTTGGAAAGACAGCAGATAGGAGATAGAGCTAACATGCTGCTCCCACATGGACAAACATAACAGCATGTGGACACTCACACTGAATTTTTGCTCCAAGAACTTGTATTAGGAAAACTGAAAGAATTCACAGATGCTTTGAAAGAAGTGGCATGTTGCTGCAAATTCTATGAGACAGGTGAAAAACTGTGAGTTCCCAAAGTGTGAGAGGGGAATAAACTGCCACCAAACACATATTCTTACTGGGGAATCTGAAAATCCAGATCTCAAGATAAAGATTTAACCTTACCTAGAGCTGAAATGGATTTAGGGAGCCATGTGAGATATAAAAGTAGAAGCAGCAGTGGGAAGAGCCTTGTAGGCACTCCCAGTCTCCAGCTCAAGCCCAGGGAAGCCATTCCTGGCCTAATCTCATAAGAGCCTTTGGATAAGGCAGCCAGCAGAATCAGAGAACTGTCACAGGGTGAAAGAAGTGTCCAACTGAAATTTGTACTAATTGCAACAGGGTACAAATTTTTCTCGAGCAGAGTCCAGGGGCAAATGGGAACTGCTGGAAATACAAGGGCAGGATATGCCACAGATAGTGTAGGCAGATGGGGAGGGGTGAGGCCTAAAACCCCTGCTTTCTTTCTCAGCAGGGAAGCTTACAGCCTAGGGCAAGGTCTGAGTGGGGCACTGCAGGAACAAGACTGGCCTCAACAACTGTGTGGGAATTGGGTGGGGCTTTTCACTACCAGCTATCCCCTACTTCCATAGCAAACTATGTGACACAGCAGAGGCAGCCATAATTCTCTCTGGATCATAACCTCATTGAACTGAAAATCACCCCCTAAACTCCATAGTGAAGAGTCTGAGACCAGACCTGCGTAACCCTGCCCCCTCCTGATGGTATTCCCCTATCTGCCCTGGTAGCTGAACACAAAAGACATAAACTTTTCTGAGCTTTATGGGACTCCACATTGCCTAAGAAAACAGAATATTCACCCTGGTCAACTTAAGGCAAGTTTAGATCCCGCTATTACTACTGCAGCTGATGCTCTCTTGAAAGTATCATCTCCTGGCTGCAGGTCAACCAACTCAGGCCATTACAGCAACTCATGAAACAATAACCCTGCTCCCAGGAAAAGGAAAACAATAGCTAATGCCACTGCCTTCAACATCCTGGCTAACCAGAGGTCCTGAATCTGTTTACGTAATAACTTCCCTGCTAAAATAACCAGCATTTGAGAAAACTAGCACACTAAACATATCTACAACCACGGATTCTCACAGAGCCTACTTCATTCCCTTTCCACTTCCACCAGAGCAGGTGCTGGTATCCACAGCTGGGAGACCTGATGATGGATCACATCATGAGATGCTTTGCAGACATTCCCCAGCACCAGTCCAGAGCCTATTAGTCCACTAGGTGGCTAGACCCAGAAAAGCAATACCAATCACGGCAGTCCAGCTCTCAACAAACCCCATCTCTGGGGGTAAGTGGGAGCACAACACATCAAGAGATCACCCCATGGAACAAAAGAATGTGAACAACAGGCCTTGACTTCCAGACCCTTCCAGCGAGATAGTCTACCCAAATGAGAAGGAATTAGACAAGTAATTCTGATAATATGAAAAAATAGGTTCTATAACACCCCCAAAAGATGACACTAGCTCCCCAGCAATGGATCTAAACCAAGAAGAAATTGAAGAATTGCCAGGTAAATTCAGAGGGCTTATTAATAAGCTACTCAAGGAGCTACCAGATAAAGGTGAAAGCCAACTTAAAGAAATTAATAAAAACTATATAGGTTATGGATAAAAATTATCCAAAGGAATAGATATCAAAGAAAACACAATGACAACTTTTGAAAATGAAAGATACACTTAGAGAAATAAAAAATGCAATGCAAAGTTTCAACAATAGACTAGAACAAAATGAAAAAAGAGCTTCAAAGAGCAAAGACAAGGATTTTGAATTAACTAAATCAGACAAAGACAAAAATAGAAGATTAAAAAAATGAACAAAGCCTCCAAAGAATTTGGGATTATGTTAAATGGCCAAACCTAAGAATAATTGATGTTCCTGAGGAAGAAGAGAAATCTAACAGTTTGGAAAACTTATTTGAGAAAATAATTGAGGAAAACTTCCCTGGCCTTGCTAGAGAACTAGATATTCAAATACATGAAGGTCAAGGAACAGCTGGGAAAATCATTGCAAAAATCTTATCAACTAGGCACATAATCATCAGGTTATCTAAAGTCAAGATGAAGGAAAGAATCTTTAAACCTGTGAGACAAATATCATCAGGTAATCTATGAAAGAAAATCTGTCAGACTAACAGCAGATTTCTCAGCAGAAGCTTTATAAGTGAGAAGGGATTAGGGTTTTATCTTTAGCCTCCTGAAAGAAAATAATTGTCAGCCAAGAATTTTGTACCCAGCAAACTAAGCTTCATGGATGAAGAGGAGATAAAGTTTTTTTTTCTTTTTTTCAGACAAACAAATGCTGACAGAATTTGCCATTACCTAGCCAGCACTACAAGAGTTGCTAAAAGGAGTTTCTAATTTTAAAATGAAACCTCAAAATACACCAAAATAGAACCTTCTTAAAGCATAAATCTCACAGAGCCTATAAAACAACAACATAATAATACCTCACATCTCAATAGTATCATTGAATGCAAATGGCCTAAATGCTCCATTAAAAGATATGGAATGGCAGATTGGCTAGAAGTTCACCAACCAACCATCTGCTGTCTTCAAGAGATTCACCTGACACAGGAGGACTCACATAAACTTAAGGTAAAAGAGTGAGAAAAGATATTCCACACAAATAGAAACTAAAAGCGAGCAGAAGTAGCTATTCTTATATAAGGCAAAACAAACTTTAAGGCAACAAGAGTTTAAAAATACAAAGAGGGACATTATATAATGATAAAAGGATTCATCCAGCAGGAAAATATCACAATCTTAAATATATATGCACCTAACACTAGAGTTCCCAAATTTATAAAATAATTACTACTAGACCCAATAAATGAAATAGATGGCAACATAAAAATAGTAAGGGACTTCAATATTCCACTGACAGCACTAGAGAGATCATCAAGATAGAAAGTCAACAACAAAAAAATGGACTTAATCTATACTCTAGAACAAATTAACATAACAGATATTTACAGAACATTCCACCCAACAACTGCAGAATATACATCCTTTTCATAAGTACGTGGTACATTTTCCAAGATAAACCGTATGATAGGCAACAAAACAAGTCTCAATAAGTTTAAGAAAATTGAAATTGTATCAAGTATCCTTTCAGACCACAGCTAAATAGAACTAGAAATTAACTCCAAAAGGAATCTTCAAAACTATACATGATAATTAAGTAATCTGCTCTTGAATGATCTTTGGGTCAAGAGGAAATCAAGAAGGAAATTTAAAAATTCTTTTAACTGAACAATAATGATGACACAACCTATCACACCTCTAAGATACAGTAAAAGGGGTGCTAAGAGGAAAGTTTATAGCATTAAATATCTACACTAGAAAGTCTAAAAGAGCACTAATAGGCAATCTAAGGTCACATCCCAAGGAATTAGTGAAACAAGAACAAACCAAATCCAAACCCAGCAGAAGAAATGAAATAACAAAAATCAGAGCATAAATAAATAAAATTATAACCATGGATAAATGAAACGAAATGCTTGTTTTTTGAAAAGATAAACAAAATTGATAGAACATTAGCATGATTAACAAAGAAAAGATAGAAGATCCAAATAAGTTCAATTAGAAACAAAATGCAAGATGTTTCAACCAATACCACAGAAATGCAAGAGATCATTCAAGGCTGCTATGAACACCTTTATGCACACAAACTAGAAAATCTAAGGAGATGGACACATTCCTGGAAACATATAACCCTCCTAGAATAAATCAGGAAGAAATAGAAACTCTGAACAGACCAATAAGAAGTAGCAAAATTAAAACAGTAACAAAAAAAAATTGCCAACAAAATAAAGTCCAGGACCAGGTGGATTCATGGTTGAATTCTCTCAGACATTCAAAGAAGAATTGGTACCAATCTTAATAAAACTATTCCAAAAGAGAAAGAAAGATGGAATCCTCCCTAAATTGTCCTATGAAGCCAGCATCACCATGAAACTAAAACCAGACAAGGACATAAAAACAGTAAAAAAAACTACAGACTAATATCCCTGATGAACATAGGTGCAAAAATCCTCAACCAAATACTATTAAAACCTAACCAAATCAAACAGTGTATTAAAAAGGTATGCTGTTGGATTCAGTCCAAATCGAACCACATATTAAAAAGACATGCTGTTTGGATTCAGTCACCTAGTGTTTTAAAATAAAGGGTAATATACCATGAACAAGTAGGTTTCATAGCAGAGATACAGGGATGGTTTAACATATGCAAGTCAATAAATGTGATACACCACATAAACAGAGTTAAAAACAATATATAATCATCTCAATAGATGCAGAAAAGGCATTTGACAAAATCCGGCATTCATTTATGATTAAAACCCTCAGCAAAATTGGCATAGAAGATACATACCTCAAGGTAATAAAAGCCGTCTATGTTAGACCCACAGCCACCATAATACTGAATGGGGAAAAGTTGAGAGCATTCCGCCTGAGACCTGGAACAAGGCAAGAATGCCCACTTTTATGACTTATGTTCAACATATTACTGGAAGTACTAGCCAGATCAATCAGAAAAGAGAACAAAATAAAGGACATCAAAATTGGTAAAGAGGAAGTCAGACTGTTGCTGTTTGCTGATGATATAATCATATACCTAGAAAAAACTTAGACTCATCCAAAAAGCTCCTAGATTTGATGAATGAATTCAGCAAAGTTTCAGGATACCAAACCAATGTACACAAAGCAATAGAACTACTATAGACCAACAACAACCAAACTGAGAATCAAATAAAAAACTCAATCCCTTTTACATCTGCCAAAAAAAAGTAAAATACTTAGGAATATACCTAAGTAAGGAGGTGAAGGATCTCTATAAGGAAAACTATAAAACACTACCAAAAGAAATCATTTGATGACACAAATAAATGGAAACACATCCCATCTTCATGGATGGGTAGAATAAATATTGTGAAAATGACCATATTGCCAACAGGAATCTACAGATTAAATTCAATTTCCATCAAAATGCCTTCATTATTCTTCACAGAACTAGAAAAAACTATCCTAAAATTTATATGGAGCCAAAAAAACAGCCTGCATAGCCAAAGCAAGACTGAGCAAAAGGAACAAATCTAGAGGTATCACATGGCCTGACTTCAAAGTATACTACGAGTCAGCAGTTAACAAAACAACATGCAGTGGTATAAAAATAGGCACACAGACCAATGGAACAGAATAGAGAACCCAGACATAAAGCCAAATACTTACAGTCAATTGATCTTCAACAAAGCAAACAAAACATAAGGTGGACAAAGGACACCCTATTCAACAAATGGTGTCGGAATTATTGGCAAGCCATAGGTAGAATAATGAAGCTGGATTCTAATCTCTCACCTTATATAAAAATCCACTCAAGATGGATCAAGGACTTAAGTCTAAGACCTAAAACCATGAAAATTCTAGAAGATAACATATAGAAAACACTTCTAGATTGACTTAGGCAAAGAGTTAATAAGAAGGAACCCTAAAGCAAATGCAAGAAAAACAAAAGTAAATATATGGGACCTAATTACTCTATTAATCAAAAAAGCTTCTGCACAGAAATAAAAATCAGCAGAATAAACAGACATCCCACAGAATAGGAGAAAATATTCACAAAATATGCATCCAACTAAAGGCTAATATCTAGAATCTACAATAAACTCAAACAAATCAGCAAGAAAAAAAAGTCACCAAAAAGTGAGCAAAGAACATAAATAGACAATTCTCAAAAGAAGGAATACAAATGGCCCACAAACATGAAAAAATGCTCAACATTGCTAATTATCAGGGAAATGTAAATCAAAATCACAATGAAATACCACCTTTCTTCTGCGAAAATGACCATAATTAAAAAATCAAAACATAATAATTTTGGCATGGATATCATGAGAAGGGAACAATTTTACACTGCTGATGGCAATGCAAGAAGTACAAAGTTCCTTAAATAACTAAAAGTAGAACTACCGTTTGATCCAGCAGTTCCACCACTGGGCATCTACTCAGAGGAAAAGAAGTCATTATATGAAAAAAACATTGCACACACATGTTTAGAGCAGGACAATTTGCAATTGCAAAAATATGGAACTATCCTAAATGCCACCAACCAATTAGTGGGTAAAGAAAATGTGATTATATACATATATATGTACACAAACACACACACACACACACACACACACACACACACATACATACATACTATGGAATACTACTCAGCCATAAAAAGGAATGGAATAATGGCATTTATGGCAATCTGAATGTGGTTGGAGAGCCTTGTTATAAGTGAAGTAACTAAGAAATAGAAAAGCAAGTACAGTATATCCCCACTGAAAAGTGGGAACTAAGCTATGAGGACACAAAGGCATAAGAATGATACAATGGACTTTGGAGACTTGATAGAAGTGGAGTGATGGATAAAAGACTACACATTGGATATGCTAGATATGGTTTGGGTGACTGGTGAACCAAAATCTCAGAAATCACCACTAAAGAACTTATGTATGTAACCAAAACCAAACACCAGCTGTTACCAAAAACTATTGAAATAAAATTTAAAACTTAAAGTATAATAATAATAAAAATAAATAAATAAATAAATAAATATACAACATTAACTGTAACAGATGGTAAATTATAAAATAAAAGAGCCATGGAATTCGGCAGAGAAAAATAAACAACTTTATTGAAGAGGTTCACATTGTAAATAACAGAACTTGCAATAAGTTTTCTGAAACAGAATTAACAAAATATTATCTTTATTCATGAGTTGGAAACTGGGAAAAGGCTACTTCATGTAAATATTCAGAGTGGGGTTTTTCAGATGTCTTCCAGTCTCCTAGAGTCAAGGAGTACCATTGGTATTGATTAAACTATATGTAGTAGGACTCCCTTAGCTGCAACTGAGTACTTAACTTTTTATTTTCAATCCTCTTAGTTTTGAATATATTGCCTAGAGACTTATTTACTACTCTGTTTGTGTTTTGGGGCAGGGGAAATCTAACTAGATACTTTGTTAGCTTTTCAATTAAAAGGGACAATAACGATAATTATAACAAATGATGTTAGCTAAAACTTATATAGCAATTACTTTGAACCAGACGGTGTTCTAAATGTTGTTATATCATTTCATCCTCATAGCCACCTCACAGCTACTATAATCTCCATTTTACAAATGAGGGAACTGAGGCATAGGAAAGTTAAGTAACACTCCTATGGGCACACAGTTACTCAAGGTCAAAAATGAGATTCTAATTTAGGATTTCCCAGTTCAAAATATATTGTTCTTAGATTCTAATCTCTCCTTAATATTTAGCAATTGGTACACATTGGCCTTCTATAAACAATATTAAAATGCTACTAAATTTCCTGGCAGAAGAAGCAACAATTTAGGAACCATGTCCCCTGCTGCTTCAAGCTCATTAGTGGAGAGCAGTTTATAACTTTTTAGTTGCATCTTTGGCAGTTACAGAAACAATGGTTTTATAGAAGACACAAGAAAGAAATAACTTTCTATGAGATTTGTGAAAAATCATAATGTGGTTTATAAGTAGCAAATAAAATATCCAAGCATGTTTGGGACCTCCACTGCTATGGTCTGGAATATTCGTTTCCTCCTAAAATTCATATGGTGAAATCTCAGCCCCTCAAAATGATGGTGTTAGGAGGTGGGGTCTTTGGGAGTTGATAAGGTTGTGAGGGAGGAATCCTCATGAATAGGATTAATATAAAAAAGAAATACCAGAGAGCTTGTTCCTCGTTTCCAACAAGTGAGGACAAAGCAAGAAGGTATCATCTATTAACGAGAAAGTGGATACCAAATCTAATGGCGCCTTAATCTTGAATTTCCCAGCCTCAAGAACTGCAAGACAATAAATTTCAGTTGTTTGTATGCTTCCCAGTTTATGGTGTTTTATTACAACAGCCCAAAGGTACTACCTTTGGCTGCCTCTAATGAGTCCAAATCTGCCCTATAGATGTCCACTCCCCACATTTCCAGGCTGAATCAGCTGGACTCTCCAAGCAGCAGCTAGGGAAGCCAGAAGATGGTGAGCATGTGCAGCAGCAAACACTCAGCTCCACTATAACGGAAACAATGCATAGAAGTTGTTCTTAGGCCTCTTTAAGCCACCAAGCAAGTAAATGCATACATCTGTGGTGGTGATTAATGAGTGTCATATGCTACCATACAATCTACAGGAAATACCTGGATAGAAAAGAATAAAAATTATCTACAGGCCTTCTGGGAGACAGTGAAAAGGTCAGACATGGATTTTCATCTTGCATGCAGTGTATAATCAAGAAGCCCTGAAATCAAGAGAAGGATATCCTCACACCTAGTGCTGTGGACACACTGCCACCATATAACTTTTAACACAAGCAGTGTTCACTTCTGGTATGCATTCACTTCTCAATAATCTGCTCTTCACTTCTTTCACATGAATACTGACTATATTCCATCTTCCTCCTCGTCTGATCACACAAATATCAGATTGTACTCCCTGGCTTTAACAATAGATTTTGATGGCTCATACAAAAAGCGCCAGGCTGGGCATGGTGGCTCATGCCTTTTGTCCTACCTACTTGGAAGGCTGAGGCGGGAGAATTGCTTGAGCCAGGAGGTGGAGGCTGCAGTGAGCCATGATCACACCCTTGCACTCCAACCTGGGCAATGTAGTGAGACCCTGTCTCAAAAAAAAAAAAAACAAAACCACAGATCAAAAAATATTTACAACCAAATAAGAAAATTATCCTTTTTTTCTTCCATGAAACATTTGAAGGAAGTAGAGGATACAGCCATAATTATACTTTGAGGTTCAGACAATTATAATGTGGTTGGTCAAATGACAAAGCAATTATAATAGCTAGTATATTTAGGAAAATATATTCAATTGCAGGAGTAATAAGGAATATGAAAATGCAAAAATATGCTTTTTCACCCAAAAGTTTACTAACGTTTACGTAAGCAAGCATATGGTGAGATGGACACATTTATAAACAATTTGTAAGAATGCAATGTATTAAAACATTTTTGGAAGAATTTGGCAGCATATGTCAAATTAAAATAGACAAATTCAAGACTATAAACTAAAATAAGCATATGCATATATGTGTGTGCATGCCTGTGTGTGTGCATAAAAAATTACATATCTATATATGATTATTGAGTCATAGGATAATATTGATAAAATAAATTGAAATATACTATATATGCTTTAAGAGATGACTGATTTTAAATATCATACTATACAAAACTAAACATACAGCAATTAATCATGGGATAGGTCTATATGAATTGATACGGAAAGGTTTCCAAGAAAATGGTGATGTGATCAAAACAATTGAAAATAAATTTAGAACTTTCTTTGGGTTTAAAAGTATGCAAATTCCAATCAAAATCCAAGCAAGTTATTTTGCAGACATTGACAAATTTATTCTAAAGTTTACATATGGAGGCAAAAAACCCAGAATAGCAAACACAATATTAAAGGAGAACAAAGAAGACTGATACTATCCTATTTAAAGGCTTAGTGTAGAGCTGTAGTAATCAAAACAGTGTGGCTTTGACAAAGAAATAGACAAATAGATCAATGAAACAGAATAGAGAGTCCAGTAATAGTCCACATAAATAGAGTCAACTAATCTTTGACAAAGGAGTAAAGGCAGTACAACTTTATATCCACATGCAAAAAACAAAAAGAATCTAGATACAAACCTTATAATTTTCACAAAAATGAACTCATAATGGATCACAGACCCAAACGTAAAAAGCAAAATAATAGAACTCCTGGAAGATAACAGGAGTACATGTAGATGGCCTGAGGTTTAGGATTGACTTTTTAGCTATAACATCAAAGGCATAGTATGTGAAAGAAATAAGCTAAACTTTATTAAAATTTAAAAGTTTTCCTCTATGAAACACATTATCAGGAGAATAAAAAGACAAGCCATGATCTGGGAGAAGATATTTGCAAAATACTTTTCAGATAAAGGATAATTATACAAAATATACAAAGAACTTTTAAGATTCAATATTAAGCAAACAAACAACTCCATGTAAAAATGCACCAATGATGCTAACAAATACCTCACCAAAGAAGACATACTGAGAACAGTAAGCATATGAAAAGATGCTTTAAATTATATGTAATTGGGGAAATGCAAATTAAAACAACAATAAGATATGACTACACCCTGATTCGAATTGCCAAAATTCAGAACACTGACAGCACCAAATACTGACAAGGATGTGGAGCAACAGGAATTGTCATTTATTGCTGGGAGGAATGCAAAATGACAAGACAGTTGGAAGACAGTTTGGCAGTTTCTTATAAAAACTAAACTTACTCTTACCATATGATCCAGCAATCATACTTCTAGATATTTACCCAAAGGAGTTGAAAATTTATGTCCTCACAAAAGCTGGCATATCGCTATTTATAGGAGCTTTACTCATATTGCCAAAATATGGAATCAACCAAGATGTTCTTCAGTAGGTGAACAGATAAATAAACTATCCATCTAGGCCTTGGAATATTTATCACTAGAGAAGAAATGAGCAATCAAGCCACATAAAGACATGGAGAAAAGCTAAATGCATATTATTGTTGAAAGAAGCCAATTGTACAAAGCCACATCCTACACGATTCCAACTATACGACACACTGGAAAAGGCAAAAATATGAAGATCATGTTAATAAAAAGATCAGTGTTTGTCAGGATTGGAGAAGTAGGGGTGAACAGGTAGAGAAGAAAGGATTTTTCAGGCAGTGAAACTACCCTATATGATATGATAATGATTAATGTATGTCCTTATAAATTTGTCCAAATGCAATGAATGTACAATGCCACGAATGAATCCTAATGTGGATGTTGGATGAAAATTATGTGTCATCATAGGTTCACAATTGTAAGGAATGTACTACTCTGGTGGGAGGTGTTGATTATGGGGGAGGCTATGCATTTGTGGGGGCAGGTGGTATATGTGAAATCTCTGTACCTTCCTCTCAATTTTTCTGTGAACCTAAAACTGCTCTAAAAAAATAATGACCACAAAAAAATGCAGAGCTTCTTTTAGGAGAAAAAAAAAAAGAAAATACAACACCATCACCAACAACAAAAACAACAACAACAACAACAAACAATAGAAATCTAACTCCTTTTGGTGATTAAACACATATGCTTGTATTTAAGGAAAAGTAATTGGGGTAGAAAGAGTTACAAAGAAACTTCACAGTATATAATAGGTACTTCTATACTCTTTTATACAATGAACGTAAATTAATACATTACATATAGAATATTAAAATTGATTAAAATGCAGAAAAATAAACATAATTAATGCCATGTACACTTATGAAAACTATGTAGAATTATAAAAAGTAGTTGAATTTTGTTCCTTTTTAAGTCTATGAAAATCAGAGAATAGTGAAGTAACTGTCCAATTTCTGATGCTCAGTGTTTTGTGTTTATGAGTGGAAATAAATCCTCTAGGTGAATTTCCTAGGAAAAAGTCACCTTCTCTATCAAACAAACATAGACTGCAAATGTTCACCATGATTTACTAAATATATACTTTTAAAATAAATGCTGTCTTTAAATTTTAAATAAATATTAAGTACACAGATACTAGTTTACAGTGAAACTAACCTTGTATTTTGGGGATAATTAAAACCTGGTCATGATATATAATTCATTTCACATATAACTAGATTTGATTACTTAATATTTCATTTAAGATGTTTATTTTTCTGTTTGAGAATAGTCAAAAATTTTGATTTCTTGAAATGTCCTTTTTTTCAACACTACTGGCACCAGAAACAAGATGCCAGGTCTTTTTTATATTCCTACCTTCTGTAATAGTTTGTGTAAGCTTAATTTCTAATAGATGTCATCAACAAAGTTGCACTGTTCTGGAGATTTATTTGTTGTAAGATCTAAAAAATACTTGTCTATTTTTTAAGAGATGAATGAATATTCAGATTTTAAATTTATTTTTATGTCTTTATTTTGTTAGTTTTTAAATTAACAATTATTCCATTTCATGTAAAATTTTGAAGTTATTGACATAAAGGTGTTCAAACGCACTATTATCTCTTTAATATCTATAAATGTAGTAGTAGTAATCTTTGCTTTTTATTCCTGATATTGTGATTTGTACCTTCTCTCCCACTCTTTTTAAGCATAAATAGTGTTCATCTTCTAAAAGTTTTTTGTCATGTATTTTTGATCTTTATTATTCCTTTATTTCATTTTAGGTAATTTTAATTTACTCTGTTTTCTAACTTCTTAGGATAGACAGAAACAAATAAATATAGATTTTTCAGCCTTTGTTTTTTTCTGTTACATTTACTTAATGCTACATACTTGGTTTTAAGAATAGCTGTAGATGAACCTATAAGATTTGCGGGAACATCCCTTCATGAATATTCAATTCAAAGTATTTTATAATTTCTGTTGTGATTTTTCATAAATTTTCAAACATTTGGACATTTTGTGATTTTCCCTGTTATTGTTTTGTACCTATCTCCCACAGTGGTCAGAAAACATACTTTTTTTTATATGCCACTGTAGTCAGAAATGATGCTTTCTAATATTTTAATCCTCAGATAATTGTCAAGACTTGTTCTATGCACCACTATATTGTCTATCATGGTAAATGCTCTATAAATTTGAAAAAATTGCTTCTTATCTTGATCTTATAGCATCAATTACTAAGAGACGAGTTGGAAAATCAACTATGTGTGTGGAGTTTTATGTCTACTTTTAAATATATATTGAAGCTATTACTAGTGTATAATTTTTACCTATTTTCCTGTTGAATTTATTATTTTATAGTCACAAATGATCTCAATATATAGTAATATTTCTTCCTTAAAGTTTATAGCATCTTTCTTTTGGTAAGTGTAAATGTACCATTTCTTTTTACTTTCAATATTTTTATCCTTATATTTTAACTATATCTTTTATGAAGAATGTATGGTTCTGTAAGGATTTTTTTGGCAAATATATAAAAAGGATTTATTAACCCATAGTCTAGAAGAAGGGTAATTCATAAAATAATTAAAACAAAATCTAACACAATAACAACTTTTATTTTATTGTGAAATTAATGAAAGCAGTTAAGATGAAGTTTAATAGAAACCTTAAGGCGCAGATTCCAATTCTGCAGTTCTTCAGTTGAATTAATCCCTCTGCAGCCTTTCTCTCCCACTGATTATAACAAAACTTTGGGCCAAAATGAAACACACACTGCCTGAATACTCTGAAAAGTAATTAAAAGCAGGGGAATTGTGGGAAAAAAGTCAAAATTCAAAGAAATATTAGTACAACGATGGAGATCTGATTTTTTTTCCTTTCATTTTTCATTTTGCTTCTTTATTATATACTAGCTATGGCCAAAGGTGTACTGAATCCATACGACAGGAGGAATCAGGAAAAATGTCAAAGGCGGCCAGTTTTTTTGGACTGGGGATCAGGTATATCAGATACCAAGGGCTCTGAGAGTAAGAATGCAGAGTAATTCCCATTATTTTTCTTATATATATCTTTTTTCTCTTTTATACCTGCCCTGAATTCAGCTCCAGTCCCAGATCTGTACTACCATTGTCATCAGAGAAGCACAGGCACCATTTGAGAAAAATCTATCCCTCTGGTAGAGAAATCAAGGAAAGAGCCCTGGTTGTGCAGAGTGTTTGGGAAAATCCCCGTTGATTGACTGATTGAATTATTTTATCTCTCTGTTTTTTCACTGTTTTACTCTGAAGAAAGCTTCAGTTGTGTGGAACTGTGTGACAGTGCTGGATTCTAAAACAAAACTCTAAGAGAAATCAGTCTTTCCTGCCATAACAATTGATGAAAGATATTCCTCACATGAAGAGAATGTGGAGGAAACTACTGAGAAGAAGGAGTTGAGGAGATCCCTCAGTCTGTGCATGAATGGACACGTGTTGGGCTCAGCTCCACATTGCACATGCTTGGAAGTAGTTGAGGGAATTATAAGAAAGACTTTGAGAACTGAATTAAAATAGGAACACTGCTGAGTTCAAAACCATATCTTGAGTCTGGTATAGAGCGGCAGACTTAAATAATTAGGGCCTGAGAAGCCTTTCGAAATTCAATAGACATTGGAGTCCATGCCACAGCAGTCAGACAGAACTGGCATTGTGAATCTAACCTAGTGAACAGCCTGCCAAAATAAAATTATGAACATTTGCCATAGGAATTAACCAGGTCCCAGAGGTAAATTAAAACACAGTAGTCACAATGTTCAGAATACCATTCCAGTTCTTGGTAAGAGAAAATAAGCTTTGTTCATATTATTTTTTCCTTGGAAAACAATTTATAAAGCCAAGACAGAAGGTATGGGAAAAAGTTTATTTCAGGAAATTCTGAAGGAAGCCCTGTGGTGCTGATGGGAAGAGCTCAATAATAGAGTTTTTAGTTTTTGCTTGAGGAGCAAAAAGAGAAATTCCTAAAATTCAGAAGGGGAGTATAGAAATATGCTCCTTCCTCAGTTTTTATTTCTTCTCTTATTTTCACTATTGTCTCACAAACCAGCAACAGGGTAATTCCTCATTGTTCCTAGGCAGAGGCCATTGACAGGGGAGCCAAAACTCTGATGGGGGAATAATTCCCTTCCTCTTGGTGGAACTTTAGGTAGGAAAAACAAGATAGGCCATCATAGAAGCATAAAACTCTGTGGTTTGTTTGAAAAAGACAGAAAATTCAATATGATATCAAGGGGCAGATTCATTAGGATACAAAATGAACTTCAAAAGGAAATGAACCTGTGTGTTAAGAAATGAGATCCAGACATTGTTCTGTAATAATTGGAGCATCAGAATAATGTAATCACAGAATTTTCACATGTCGTAGGAGGGACCCAGGGGGAGGGAATTGAATTGTGTACTATTTTCATGATAGTGAATAAGTCTCACGAGATCTGATGGGTTTATCAGGGGATTCTGCTTTTGCTTCTTCCACATTCTTTCTTGCTGTCACCATGTAAGAAGTGCCTTTCACCTCCTGCCATGATTCTGAGGCCTCCCCAGCCATGTGGAACTCTTTTTCTTCCCAATCTCAGGTATGTCTTTATTAGCAGCATGACAATGGAAAAATACAGTAAGTTGGTACCAGTAGAGTGGAGCATTGCTGAAAAGACACCCAAAAAAATGGAAGCGACTTTGGAACTGGGTAACATGCAAAGGTTGTAACAGTTTGGAGGGCTCAGAAGAAGACAGGAAAATGTGGGAAAGTTTGGAAACTCTTAGAGATTTGACAAAAATGCTGATAGTGATATGTACAATAATGTCCAGGCTGAGGTGGTCTCAGATGGATATAAGGAACTTGTTAGGAATGGGAGCAAAGATGACTCTTGTTATATTTAGCAAAGAGATGGTGGCATTTTGCCCCTGCCCTAGAAATTTGTGGAACTTTGAACTTGAGAGGGATGATTTAGTGTATCTGGTGGAAAAAATTTCTAAACAGCAAAGCATTCAAGAAGTGACTTGGGTACTGTTAAAAGCATTCCATTTTAAAAGCAAAACAGAGCAAAAAAGTTCAGAGAATTTGCAGCCTGATGATGCAGTAGAAAATAAACCTTTTTTTTTTTTTTTTGAGAAGAAATTCAGGCCAGCTGCAGAAATTTACATAAGCAACAAGGAGCTAAATCTTATTCCCCAAGACCATGGGGAAAATCTCTCCAGGCCATGTCAGAGACCTTCATGGTAGACCCTCCTATCACAGGCCTGGAGGCCCAGGAGGAAGAAGTGGTTTCAAGGGCCGGGCCCAGGCTCTTGTACTGTGTGCAGCCTAGTGACTTGGTGCCCTGTGTCCCAACCACTCCACCCATGGCTGAAAGGTGCCAACGTGCAGCTCAGGCTGTGGCTTCGGAAGGTGGAAGCCCCAAGCCTTGGCAGCTTCCATGTGATGTTGAGCCTGCGGGTGCACAGAAGTCAAGAATTGAGGTTTGGGAACCTCAATTTCAGAAGATGTATGGAAATGCCTGGATGCCCAGACAAAAGTTTGCTGCAGGGGCAGGGCCTAATGGAGAACCTCTGCTAGGGCAGCGTGAAAGGGAAATGTGGTATCAGAGCCCCAACACAGAGACCCTACTGGGAGACTGACTAGTGGAGCTGTGAGAAGAGGGCCATCATCCTCTAGACCCCAAAATTGTAGATCCACTGAAAGCTTGCACCATGTGCCTGGAAAAGCCACAGGCACTCAATGCCAGCCTGTGAAAGCAGCCAGGAGGCAGGCTATACCCTGCAAAGCCACAGGGGCAGAGTTACCTAAGATTATGGGAACCCACCTCTTGCATCAGTGTGACCTGGTTGTGAGACCTGGAATCAAAGGTATCATTTTGGAGCTTTAAAATTTGACTGACCCACTGGATTTCAAACTTGCACGGGCCCTATAGCCCCTGACCAATTTCTCCCATTTGAAATGGCTGTATTTACCCAGCCCATGTACGCGCATTGTATCTAGGAAGTAACTAGCTAGCTTTTGATTTTATAGACTCATAGGCAAAAGGGGCTTGACTTGTTTCAGATGAGACTTTGGGCTGTGGACTTTTGGGATTAATGCTGATATGAGTTAAGACTTTCTGGGACTGCTGGGGAGGCATGATTGGTTTTGAAATGTAGGGACATGAGATTTGGAGGGTCAGTGGTGGAATGATATGGTTTGGCTGTGTTCCAACTCAAATCTCCACTTGAATTGTATCTCCCAGAATTCCCACATGTTGTGGGAGAGACCCAGGGGGAGGTAATTGAATCATGGGGGACGGTCTTTCCCATTCTATTCTCGTGATAGTGAATAAGTCTCAGGAGATCTGATAAGTTTATCAGGGGTTTCCACTTTTATTTCTTCCTCATTCTCTCTTGCTGCTGCCATATAAGAAGCATCTTTCACCCTCCACCGTGATTATGAGACCTTCCCAGCCATGTGGAACTGTAAGTCAAATTAGACCTCCATTTCTTCCTAATCTCGGGTATGTCTTTATCAGCAGTGTAAAAACGGACTAATACATCATTATATGCTCCAAAATTATTTTATATTT
This sequence comes from Pongo pygmaeus, assembly GCF_028885625.2. Classification (NCBI taxonomy): domain Eukaryota; kingdom Metazoa; phylum Chordata; class Mammalia; order Primates; family Hominidae; genus Pongo; species Pongo pygmaeus. The sequence goes on from NC_072384.2 coordinate 94,003,196, forward strand.
CTCACTATAATTCACTTCTGACATTATTATTTTGGTACACAATTATCTCAAATGTGGGCAATGAAGTCCTCTCAACTCAGCTCTTATACCCTTTTTAAACATGTGGACTCAGAAAGAAGGTTAGGACAGCCATTATCTCCATTTCTACTGAACATTGCATTGGTGCTATTAGCCAATTCAGTTAGACAAAAGAAAATAATTATGGGCACAGAAGCTGAAAAGGAGAACTGAAATAATCTCTATGTGCAAATTATACGTAGATTTTAAAATAGAAAACATTGAAAATAATTGAGCTTATATTTCAACTTTAGAAGCAACACAGAAAGCAATGGATTATCAAAAATAATTTACAAATATATATTAGAATAAAAGTGTAAAAATTAATAAATAGGCAAAAAGCAAGACAAAAGATCAATTATGCATAATCATTAAGAATGTCAATCAAAATGACAAATTCTAAAAATTATAGCTTGAGCCTGCTGCAAGGGTGTAATCATAGAATATTTACTGTTGATCTCCCCTTTTCATTTCTTCTTATACACTCAGAAGTATGCTGAGTTTTTTCTCTGCACCTGGTGATAAGTAAGGATATACCCGGAAACTTGAGAAGTAACTGGCAGGATTATGAGGATCAGAAAAACCTCAAGAAAATGAATAAAAGACCCATCTAAATCCTTACCAAGATTAGGCTACTGGGGGCCTTTACGGGGATTTTATCTAGATGTGTTTGTTTCTCTGAAGCAGATATTTTTGCTAAATCTTGAGTGTCCTCCTTCAAACAGTTAAGTAATTGCACACTTCATCTACCCTAAGGTAGCTTTTAGATTTTGTTTTGTCACTGGCCATTATTCTTGTGTATACTTTCAAACCCCTAATATATTTTGTGAAGTAAAAATTGTTTAGAGAATGATTAAACAATCCTAAGAAAAACAAGGGTGATTGTAAAATAGCATTTTTAATAAATCTTATGATTTTTAATCATATTTTTAAATTTATATTTTTGAGAATTTTGAAATATTTTACATTTTAAAAAGGCAAATAATTTTTTTAATGTAAGATATTTTTAAATTCTAGAACATATAGATTTAAAAGTATTGACTAAAATAGGAAGACAAAATCAAAATGTGTCAATGACCATTAGAACTGAAATAAAATTTCTAAACAATGAGGAAATTTTTATCTTATAACCTTTGAAGATGAGCAAATTTTGACATCAAAATAGGTTGGAGAGGAAGTTCAAGATACTTAAATTACAGACTAATCTCACATAAAAACATAGATTTAACCATTTTAAATGACACATTAGCTAATCAAGTAGTTTTTTTAAGTAAATAGTAAGTATGGTTTATATCAGAACGCAGAATTATTTTACTATCTATATGACAGTACAGATAATATTGATGAGCACACAAAATTATTTTATAAACTTGTATGTTTATGAATTTAAAACAAATTTTAGCAATCTAAATATTAAAGGGAATTTAAAACAAATTTTAGCAATCTAAATATTAAAGGGAATTTTTTAAGTGACATGTATCTTCAGCAAAAAGCTACAGTGCAAAGCACATTTATTATTTTTTACTTTTTACTTTTGAAGACGATGTTTCTGCTGGTACCAAGGACCAAGGAACGTAGTACATTTAAAGGTCCAATCTAAAAACATCCTTATAAATACAAGACATGTGAGATAGCTATAGTAGAGGAGAAAGATAAACTATCCATATATACAGATGATATGATTGTTTATATAAATCACCAAAAAAAGTAGAGACAATATAGTTTTTTTACTAAGAGTATTGTAAGATTTCTCGATGCAAGATAAAAAAATAGTTATCAAATTTATTCTTGAAAAAAGACAACTCTACATATCACAGGTGCCCCTTTCCTCCCCCATTTAGTAGTTTACCAAGAAACTATTTCATCAGTTTTAATTACCTTCTTCCTAAGGAGCTAAGCTCCTTCTTCCTAAAAGGCCATGTCCTTGATGGAGTTTCCATTTCTTCCCTTTTGTTTTAGAACTATTAGGTGGACCCCTCTTCCAGGGAGGGGGGGTATTCTCTATGTGCTTCCTAATAGTTGGCTTAAGCCCAGCTCTTTTGGGGTAATGAGAGTTTGAGGAAAACAGAGTGCTTGGCTGAATCTGTGCTTGAAAATTTACATTCAAAATGTAGGCAACTAGTATGTGTTTGGTGATCCAATATATGATACCATAATTATGCATTTAGAAAATTTTATGGGGAAACATGCCATTACAATAGCAGTGTCGTAAATTATCTAGAAATAAATCTATTAAAAAATGCAAAAACTTTTTGTAGAAAATTACATAGCATTTTCTACAGAATAAAAGAAAATGAAAATGAGACAGACATGACTGCTATTCACAGATGCTAGCACTAATATCAGGAATATGAGAACTTTTGTGTAGAAATCTATAAATCTATGAATAAATGCATTAATCTGGAAATTAACCTAGATAATAAAAAAAGTCTAGAGCTTTTAGAGATATTGTGTGTATGTGTATGTGTATGTGTATATGTGTGTATATCTATATACACATATATACATGTATATATATAGTTTACATGTATACATATATGTATAGTTTGTATGTGCATATAGTTTGCATATATACATATATGTATATATGTGTATATTTATACATATGTATCTATATGTGTATATATACATATATGTAAACTATATATGTAAAATATATATATTACATATATACATATATGTAAACTCTATGCACATACAAACTATACATATATGTATACATGTAAACTATATATATACATGTATATATGTATCTATATATATACATGTATATATGTATATATATATACACACATATACACATACACATACACATACACACAATATCTCTAAAAGCTCTAGACTTTTTTTATTATCTAGGTTAATTTCCAGATTAATGCATTTATTCATAGATTTATAGATTTCTACACAAAAGTTCTCATATTCCTGATATTAGTGCTAGCATCTGTGAATAGCAGTCATGTCTGTCTCATTTTCATTCTCTTTTACATATATATACATATATGTAAACTATATATAGTAAAAAAATAACTGTAGCAACATGCTTTGGAGTGGTATATATATACTTCAGAAAAAAATGGTCACCTTGTGGGGAAACAAATGCCATTAGAAGAGGACATATTGGGGTGCACTGATCATGAAATATTTTTTTCTAAAATAAATGGTGTTTGAGTTTAGTTATTTTACTTCAAAACAGCCATTGGTGTATGGATGTTCATTATACTATATGTTTATAAAGATTTTTTTATAGCCTTTGTCCCATCCTAACATTAGACATCAACGACATGTACTGTTTTCTTTTTTTGCTCCCTGGCTCTTGGATACAGCTGATGCCATGGGTTTTGGAGACCTGAAAAGCCCCACCAACTTCCAGGAACTCAATGATTACCTGGAGGGCAAGTGCTGCACTGAGGGATATGTGCCATCCCAAGTACTGAGACAGTATTTGACGCAGTTGCTGGCCCACTGCCTGCTGACAATATGCTGACAGATTAAAATAATCAATAAGACAAAAATGACCATACTGCCCAAAGCAATTTACAGATTTAATGCTGTTCCTAACAAACTTCCAATGTCATTTTTTACAGAATTCAAAAAAAAAATTCTAAATTTTATGTGGAACCAAAAAAGAACCTGAATGGCTAAAGCAATCCTAAGTAAAAATAACAAAACTGGGGGCATCATACTACCCTACTTCATATTATAGTAAAACCTGTAGTAACCAAAACAGCTTGGTACTGGTACAAAAACAGGACACATGGACCAATGGAACAGAATAGAACACCCAGAAATAAAGGTGCATACCTGCAAGCATCTGATATTTGACAAGCCAACAAAAAAGCAATGGGGAGAGAAATCCCTTTTCAGTAAATGGTTCTGGGATAGCTGGCTTTCCATTTGCAGAAGATTAAAGCTGGATTCCTACCTTTCACCATGCACAAAAACTAACTCAAAATGGATTAAAGATTCAAATGTAAGACCACAAACTATAAAAATCCTGGAAGACAACCTAGGAAATACTTTTCTCAACAGTGGCCTTGGCAAAGAATTTTTGGCTATGTCCCCAAAAGCAGTTGCAGCGAAAAAGAATTGACGAGTGAGACTTAGTTAGACTAAAGTACTTTGGCAAACTAACAACCAATAGAATGGGAGAAGATATTCACAAACTATACATCTGACAAAGGCTTAATATCCAGAACCTAGAGATAAATTAAATCAATAAGCAAAAAAAAAAACCCTATTAAAAGTCAGCAAATGACATAAACAGACACCTCTAAAAATAAGACATACAAGTAGCCAACAAACATACACAAAATGTGCAGCATCACTAATCAAAAGAAAAAAAAATACCCTAAAGAAAACAAATCATTCTACCAAAAAGACACATGCACTTGTATGTTCATCACTGCACTATTCACAATAGCAAAGACATGGAGTCAACTCAGGTGCCCAACAATGGTAGATTGGGTAAAGAAAATTTGGTACATATATACTATGGTTTACTATACAGCCACTAAAAAGACTGAAATCATGTCCTTTTCAGCAACATGGACGGAGCTGGAGGCCATAATCTTAAGAAAGTTAATGCTCCTCATCGCTGGTCGTCAGAGAAATGCAAATCAAAACCACAATGAGATACCATCTCACACCAGTTAGAATGACGATCATCAAAAAGTCAGGAAACAACAGATGCTGGAGGGGATGTGGAGAAATAGGAACACTTTTACACTATTGGTGGGAGTGTAAACTAGTTCAACCATTGTGGAAGACAGTGTGGCGATTCCTCAAGGATCTAGAGCTAGAAATACCATTTGACCCAGCGATCTCATTTCTGAGTATATACCCAAAGGATTATAAATCATGCTGCTATAAAGACACATGCACATATATGTTTATTGTGGCACTATTCACAATAGCAAAGACTTGGAACCAACCCAAATGTCCATCAATGATAGACTGGATTAAGAAAATATGGCAGATATACACCATGGAATACTATGCAGCCATAAAAAAGGATGAGTTCATGTCCTTTGCAGGGTCGTGGGTGAAGCTGGAAACCATCATTCTGAGCAAACTATCACAAGGACAGAAAACCAAACACCACATGTTCTCACTCCTACCTAAGTGGGAATTGAACAATGAGAACACTTGGACACAGGGTGGGGAACATCACACACTGGGGCCTGTCATGGGGTGGGGGGCAGATGGAAGGATAACATTAGGAGAAATACCTAATATAAATGACGAGTTAATGAGTGCAGCAAACAAATATGACACGTGTATACCTATGTAACAAATCTGCACGTTTTGCACATGTACCCTAGAACTTAAAGTATAATAAAAAAGAAAATTAATGCCAAAAGAGAAAACCAAATACCACATGTTTGCATTTGTAACAAGAACTAAGCATTGAGCACACATGGATGTAAATATGGAAACAATAAACACTGTTGACTACTGAAGGGTGGAGGAAGGGGTTTGGGTTAAAAAAAAACCTATCTATTGGGTACTCTGCTCACTATCAGGGTTACATGATCTGTACTCCAAATCCCAGCATTACACAGTATTTCCATGTAACAAATCTGCACCCCCTGTATGTAAAATAAAAGTTGAAATTAATGATAATAATAATAGAAAGTAATTTTTTTAAAAGATAAACAGTCAGTTAGAAATCTTAAAAGAGTAAAGATTTCTAATTGGAAGACCCACAGTGTGTTTGCTTCAACATAAAACTGAATGACTCACTTGTGGTTTTTTTGTTTGTTTGTTTTTTTGTTCATTAGTTTGAACACCAAGAATTTCACTATTCCATAGATGGATTAAAAATATTTTTATGCATTTTAAATATTTTACAATAAAATATTTTAAAATGCTAGTTGAGGTAAGCTATATCAAGTGAGGACAAATTTGTATCTGGAACTTAAAACAGGGCAAAAGCTGAAATAGAGAGAAGTCCATGACACTAATGACCTTAATATCATAGATATAAATAGTAAATTATGATTTTCCTGATCTAAATTTCCTTGAAAACTACTGAGGATACATTGACTACCATCACAAACAAGATGCTCAATAAGAAATATAAGATCCCTGCTCAAAATTTTGCAGAAGCGACCCATTTATGACTATATTTCAGTCTTAATGAATTCTGAACATGTAATTTTCTTAAAATAGAATTTTATAAAATATAATTTAGATGCTAGAATTATTGCTATCTTTGTATCTGACTCTTATTGTTCTTTTTAACAGAAGGGTAAGGCTTTCAAAATCTCGAGTTATGGATGTTAATAAGTCATGCAAACTCTCCCTCTCAAAATCCCAACCGTCTTTACATATTTGACAGCTGCTGGAGTGTAGACAGTCTTCCAGAAATAAAGGAATGTAAAGCACACTGGAGGAGTGTATCCACTGCATAAGCAAGGATACCCAGAAATGTTACTCAATGGGAATTATTTTATGCTATTGGATGTAAGGATGATACAGAAAGCTAATTTGTAACTATACAAATTGACTAAAACCTAATAAAATAACCTTATACATATTGAGTGCATCATGTTAATGGGAAAAAGATGACAATTGCTTCCTCTTCTCAATATTATCACCAGCAATTGTTTTGATTTAGGTCAATATACAAAGATACAAATTAACCAGTTATAGTTTTACTTGTTATTATTCTTAAAAATTCAACCCTGATTACTTAGGAGTGTTGTGTCTAGAATTATTTCTGTTTAGTTTGTTCTTTTATGATAGTCAATTAAGTTTTTTTAGATTAATAAATTGATTCACTTATGCCTATAGAAATAATAACACAAATAATATTTTCCTATTTATCCAGTATGCCAACTTTCCAGTTATAAAATTGAGCTAATTTGAAAGACAATGGTTTATGTATACTTATCATTGAGATTTTTGGAAAAAAAACACACACAGAATTCTATTTTGTAGGAAAAGTTACTTTTTAAAGTCGTTATTCCCTGAGGTGGCATGTTAACTAAACAAGAAAAAAAAATTGAAAAAAGAAAAGGAAAAAACCAACAGTGAAACAGTAGAGGAGTCCACAGTATATGTTTACTTTATAAATGATTAATATACTCTTTTCTGGGTACAAATACATAATGACATGACTGAAATTTGAAAAAAAATATAAATATTAACAATAATAATTTCCGCTTTATTGGCTGCATTTTTCTTTTGGTACAAGATTTTAAAAATATATTTTCTCCCTAAATAAATAGGTGCATGTTGATTTATAAAAAGCAACAAGTATACTTGCTAAAATCTTGCTTTTGAGGTAATTAATGATTAAGGATATATGCAACTAAAGAATTTTGTGTTTTATTGCTAAGGCAGCAAATTCTGCCCAATATTTCCACAGCACATCCTCCAATTAAGAAGGCAGCTGTCATATTGACTGAATTGATAATCTGTTCACATGTCACCAGGGAATGTTTAAGTTTACTGGAATGTGAAGTCACTAGAGAATGTTCAGACTTCCAAATTAATGTTTCCTTGGTGTTTTGTCACTGACAACAAGAAAAAACATTAAGCTTAATTGTCTTTCTGGATTTGTAGAATCAGTCTTGTTGCTGTAGGTCTGAATTTTTAATACTGGCTTAGGGCAGAGTTTTTTAAAAAAAAAGTACAATAAAAATAAAGGTCATTTGTCTGTCTTGTGACTTTTGTACAGACTCAAAAAAGATTTATATGTATAAAAATTACATGGTTTTATGAAAATGTTTACATGAAGTCTTGTGAATTTTTAGTAGAATGAAAATTAATTTTACAAATCACACAACAAAATAAAATAATAGTAAAGTATAAAATTCATCCTACTATGAGTAGCACATAAATTCTCTGTAACAGTCCTCAAATGCCTTCAGTCTATGTCTCCAGGTTCTGCACAATGCTTTTGATACCTGACATCATGTCATATAACAGACGTGTGTGCACGCACACACACACAGACACACATACAGAACCCGAAGTTGGCTGTTTTTAAATGATTTATATTACATACAACATTTAAAAAACTTTCCCACCTTTTGTTTTTGTTGTTAGCTGCAACTCCACATTTTGATCTTAATGACAGAGGCGTCAGGCAGAAAAATACATATAATGATGGGAAATCAGAAGAGAATAAAATGAGAAAAAGCAAGAGAGAAGTACAAAACTAGATAGAAGAGGAAGAAACAGCAGATAATGCAGATTAAAAATACGGTATAAAAAAAGAGAGCAGAAAATAAGAAACCCTAAAAATCTGCATGATTCTCAGCCCCTCATTTGGATGAAAGTGATTTAGGAAAGCAGTCCAGAAAACTTTTAAACCCAATTGTATTTGACTTGAAAATATGTATTGATCCTACTTAATGTTTTAAAATTTTACTTCCCTTTATATCAGTTTTCACCATTATATTTCTCCATAGTCTGCATATCAGTCATTTGGAATGTATCTGACTAATATAAAAATATTTTAGATCTTGGCAGATACCAGAATTACAAATAGAAGTGAAGAGTTAATTCTAGGCCAGGCGCAGTGGCTCACACCTGTAATCCCAGACCTTTGGGAGTCTGAGGCGGGCAGATCACTTGAGGTCAGGAGTTCGAGACCAGCCTGGCCAATAAGGTGAAACCCTGTCTCTACTAAAAATACAAAAATTAGCCGGGCATGGTGACATGTGCCTGTAGCCCCAGATACTCAGGAGGCTGAGGCAGGAGAATCCCTTGAACCTGGGAGGCAGAGGTTGCAGTGATCCGAGATCGTGCCACTGCACTCCAACCTGGGTGACAGAGAAAGACTAATTCTCAAAAAAAAAAAAAAAAAAGTTAATTATAAATTTAATGCATATTTCTATTTCTGGGATAATGTGAAAGTGAAATAAAATGTTAATGCTCATGATAAAGTTGAAATATTTATATTAAATGAGTAAAGAAGTTTACAAAACTGAAATTATGATTCCAATTGTATAAGCAGAAATAAAAAGCTGTCTTATGGAAACTTTAGGTTGGACCTACCATCATAAGATGAGTTAGAAATTGAGCAGAACTCTCCCTAGCTGCTGTAACTGAATTCACAGGTGGGTAGAGGAAATGTGACATGAGACAAAAGACACCAGAAAGCATTTGTTACAGGAAATAAGAATGAACTGCAAAGATTTTTGGCCTGAGAAGCTAGAAGACTAAAACTTGAAACAATTGAAATTGGAAAAGTTACATGTGGGGCAGAATTTTTTTCAGACTAACAGTAAGTTCAGTTTTGTTTGGGACAGGTTGAGTTTAAAAGGTCTACTTTTGTTCAAATGAAAATGTAAAATAGTCAAATAAATTTGGATTTAGTGTCTATGCCTATTCTATATACATTTTATTAAATGTATATATAAATATATCGATTTAAATGTCATCAGCATGTTGATGCTGATTTAAGCACATTACTGTGTTTTCATAGATAACTTGATTCTATTTTTCTCAGTGTTATCCATTCATTTCCTCATTTTAAAAGTTTACCAATCTATCTGTGAAACAATGATATCATTCATATTTGAGCTCCAATCTAGACTGCCTTGAATTCATTATAATTCCTTGATTGACTCTAAGTTCTGGTTTCAAAATTTCTCATGATGTCTTGTGAAAGACTTTAAAGAATCCTACTCTTTGAGTTAATTCATTAATTGCCTGTAATTTGAGTAGAGGGTGGAAGCAATTTTGTGCTTTCAGATTCCATGTATGTATCTCTCCTGCAGAACTCATACCCAATTCTTGAATTTCATTTCTGCCTACAATATTAGATCATTATCTATTCTCAATTAAAGCTGAGCTTCCTTTCATGGCTACTCTTAAAAAATAGCCCCTAAATTTACTTTATTTTACCTATTCTTAAGTCTTTATCAATGGCTCTGACCAATGCCATCTATATCCTCAGTAATGACTTCCGGTACCATTTCATCACTGAGCCTAGGATGATAATACTTACCCTAATGTTTTAAAATAAAATAATTTTAGCTACTTTAAATATACCTTTTGTTTTATAAAAATAGTTTATATTCATATCTCACATTGAATTTGTCAACAATTGAGTCAAATCTATATGTAATATAAATGACACATTTTATGGACAAAATGGTCTAATAATTGCTTTAGTAAACCATCTAAATACTTACACATAATAGTTTCTACATTCACAACTCTAGGCCACTATTAATGTAGCACTGTAGTCACAAAAGCTTAGCTGTAATGAGTTTCATTCAATCGACCATTTTATTTTTTCATTATAACTTATTATTTTCTTAACTGTACTGAATTAATAACAAAATCTAAATAGAATATCAAGTAAAAGTTTATTTCAAAATGGTAAGGTAACCTATCTCAACAAGCTAGAAAAATCAAAGACCAAAATAAACCCAACACAATCAGAAGGAAGGAAGTTATAAAGATATTAGCAGAAAACAAGTATATTGAAATTAAGAAATTAGATAAAAATCAATAAAACAAAAATAATTCTTTGAAAATATCAATAAAACTGAAAAACTTCTGGAAAAATCAACACTAGTAAAAAAGAGAAATCACCAAAATCAGGAGTGAAATGGGACATATTACCACAAATCCAGAAGCCATTAAAAAGAGAACAGGGGAACACTACATTCAACCTTACACCCACAAGGTAAACAATTTAGATGAAATCAATCAATTCCTCAAAATCCATAAGCAACCACAACTCAACCAAGCTGAAACATACGAATGTAATTTAAAATTTTTTTAAGGTTTATTTCTTACTTTGCTTGTTTTTCTTTCTTTTTTTAAATTATTATTATACTTTAAGTTTTAGGGTACATGTGCACAATGTGCAGGTTAGTTACATATGTATACATGTGCCATGCTGGTGTGCTGCACCCATTAACTCGTCATTTAGCATTAGGTACATCTCAAAATGAAAAATTTCAGTTGCAGATGATTTAACTAGGGAAATCTACCAAATATTTAAAGAATTAACATGAGTTTTGCATAATCTCTTCCAGAAAATAGAAGAGGAGGAAATGTGTATTAATTTCCCACTGCTGCTGTAATCAATTGTCATAAACAATGACTTGAAGCAATTTGGATTTATTCTTTTACAGCTTTTTACCTTATGTAAATAAAATCCAGGTGTCATCAGGGTTGAGTCTTGATAAATAATTAAGGGAAAAATCTGTTCCTCAACTCTTACAGCTTTTGGTGGCTGCTAGAATTCCTTGGCTTGTGGCAACATTACTCTAGTTCTTTGATCTTCACATCACTTTCTCTTCTTTGTGTATAAAATCTCCCTTTGTTTCTGTCTTATAAGGACTCATGATTACAAAATACTTCAATAGACATCTATACAATGTGTAGACTTCATATGCTGAAAATTACAAAATGCAGCTGAAAGATATCAAAGAGGGCCTAAATACATAGAGATTTCATGGATTGGAACGCTTGATATAAGAAAGAGCTAATTCTCCCAAATGTATCTATAGGTTTATTGTAATTAATTTCTTTCAAGCTCCCTGAAAGTCTCTTATATAAATAGATATTAAATACATAAATTTACTCTAAAATGTACGTGGAAGGACTAAGGTCCTAGAATAGCTGAACATTGACATAACTCACATTTTATGCAAAAATAGATTCACAATCAACCATGGAGTTTAATGTGAAATGTTAACATATAAAATTTAGAAAAACATATGAGAAAAGCTTCAGGAAAAAGGGCTAAGCAAATAGTTCTTAGATTTGACACCAAATTCATTACTGATAAAAGGCAAAATAAGTTGGAGTTCAGGAAAATTAAAAACATTTGCTTAGCGGAAGCTCATGTGAAGATAAAAAGATAAGTTACATACTCTGAGAAAATATTTTCAAACCACATATCTGACAAACAATTAAAATCAAGAATATGAAAAGAACTCTCAGAATGTAACCATAAAACAACATAAAACCCAATTATAAAATAGGAAACAAACAGGAACAGAAATTTTGCTGAAAAGAAAGTATAAATGATAATACAAACATAAAAAGATGTTTAACTTCAGTAGTCATTATTTAAGTGCAATTTAAAAACAATCATAAGAGATCACTATAGATATAACAGGATTTGTAAATTAAAATGGAACAACAATTACAGCACCAAAAATAGCAAATACATAAAAATTGAATCACTCATGCATTAATGGGGGAAAATTGTTTGACAATTCTTTATAAAATAAAACATTTAATTAGCAATGACCCAGAAACCCTTGGACATTTATCCCAGAGAAATAAAACTTGTATTCACAACAAACAAACAAAACATCTGTACAAGAATATTCACACTATCTTTATTTGTCATAGCTGAAACCTGGAAACAGCTCAGATGTCCTTAAGCAGGTGAATAGTTAAACAAACGGTGTTAATACATTCTACTAGATATAACATGACAATAATAAAAAGAAACCAAGTATTAGTACACTTAACAACTTAGATGAATCTCCAGGAAATTATGCTTAGTAAAGAAAGTCAAATCCAAGAGGTTATATACCATATGATTCTTTTTATATAATATTTTTGAAATGGTAACATCTTAGAATGTTACCATTTCAAACCATAAATGGAGAACAGATTTATGGTTGCCATGGACTATTAGGGATGGATTTGTAGGTTCTTGTGGTGGTAGCAGTGGTAGAGGGAGGCAAGAGTGAGGTGGGTGTGTTCATAAAGAGCATCAGAATAAAACCAGAGGAATCCTTGTAGTACTGACACTATCCACTATCTCTACTGTGTTGGTGGATACTCAAACCTACACAGGTGATAAAATTGCTAAGAACTTAAGGTAGATAAACACACACACACACACACACACACACACACACACACACAAATGAGTACAAGGAAAACTGGAGGATCAGAAAGAGAACAGTGGATAGTATCAATGTCGTTATCCTGATTAACTATTATATTATTTTGGCAAAATATTACTTTTAGGGGAAACATGGCCAATTGCACAAGGAACAACTGTCTCATTTGTTAACATTGAATATGAATGTACCAATTATTAAATTTTACAAAGCTCAATTCTAAAAATTTACAGATCTAGAATAAATATACAATAAAGATATTTAATAATCTCTGTTACTGTTAGCCCTCTGCTCTAAAATTATCTTTGTTTTATATATATACATTTCTCAATGAATAGAAGAGTTGAGTTTTTGGTATACAAGTTAGATGGGATTATTCTTTGACCAAGACATTTGATATCTTTTAATACTCTCTAATATTATGTACTTCTACTTGTTGAGTGATATAAAAACCCAGAAACACAGTAACTCACAGTGCCACCAGCTGACAATTCAGTTGTTCTTACTTAGTTTTAAAAATGTAAATAAACATGTCACATCTTGCATTATTAGACTATCATGAAAATGTGTGAGGAATTGTCATAACTCATTTATTATATTTTCCTATTTATTTAAAAAGAACCGATCTTTACATAATAGCCAAAAATATTAGACAGATTTATATGTTAGTTAACTTAATTATAATATTTTTTACAAAGACTAGAATTTGTGGTTGTTGGACTTAAGTTGGTATTTATAAATGTTAATCACAGTAGCAACTCTTTATCCTTACTTCTTAGCATTTTCCTTGTGTTTACTCATTTAGTGTTCTATGAGGATATTTTTATGTATAAATAACATTATTGAAGTGTATGAGAGAACAATAAATATTGTGTAACCCTAAATACCTTGCCATTTAGTTGCAAACCTTTGTATAAAAACACATTAACTACTTTTTTATATTTTCTTCACCATTTAGTAGTAAAAAGCTTTCAAGTTTTTTAACCCAACAAAAATAGCCATATATTGTGTCACCTGATCACATTATACATATTACGGCATAATGTGTCTTTTAGCTAAATGTCTAGCAGTTTACTTTACCAAGGGCATAATCGGTGAAATTAAACTCAAAAGGATACACATTAACGCATTTATTAGGGAGTCATTTTAACTATATTGGCATTATTTGCTAAAGTAACTAAACAGACAAGTTTCTGAAAAGTGTAAATATTTAAGATAAACAAATACTCAACAGTTTAATAAAATTAACTACTTGTGCTAATTTGGTATTAATTACCACAACACTTGTTCATGTTGCTGTACTGTAGTTAAGCGTCTAACAGACTGTTCACAATACACTGTTATTTAGACACAATTAAAATATAAATCCAAAGGGAAAGAGCTTCCCTTTTAGAAAAACTGAACATACATATTTTATCACTATATATAGAGAGAATCCTTACATGTTAACAATTACTGGACCTATTTATCCTATCTCTGGTATCCATAGATTTCACAATACCTTTCTTAAAGACATTTACATATTCCTCAAAATTTGAGTAATCCAATGAGTTTTTATTTGAGCACCTTCAATATTTTCTGTTTTAGGAAAGAAGAGGAATATAGTTTACTCTGCTTTTATAACAACATATACTTTTGCTTATAGTTTTTTTATACACTTGTATATTAAAATATTTTGTAAGAACAGAGTTTCTATAGGACATTATATTTTATAATTTAACAAAAAATATTAATGGAGTAGTAGTTGCTGTCTTTTAGTCCCTAGTTCAGCTGGGTCTGAGTGCTTGTCCCATGATCAAGAAGAATAAAGCACACGGACACCAGAGAGTGAGTATAGTAGGATTTATAAAGCAAAAGGAAAGTTCTCAGCAAAGAGAAGGAGCCTGAAAGCATTTTGCCAGAAGCTGAATTCTCAGTCTTTTAAGTGGCAGAAGCCAGGAAGTCTTCTGTGGGATTTGTCCAAAAGGGAAGGGTAAAGTTCCCTCGTAGGGGTGTTGCATCTATGCATGCCGGGAGTCAGCCAGAGTGACTCCATCTTTGTTATTACCCATACGTGCCTAAGCAAAACCCACAGGTGTGGGGGCTCAAACCACAATGCTAATGTCACGTTAACAACATTATAATGAGCTGGGTCAAGTTAAGGACTTTAGGTTGATTTATTGCACCTGCAACTAAGTTGGGACAGTTTCTTCTGAGCAACATCTTGGCACAAGGGGAAGTTCTTAACCACATTTCTTCCCATTAGCTGCAGAGGTGGTGAGGGTGCTGTCCTATGGTTGTTCCTGTGAACATTGCCCTTCTCTGTCCTTCTCCCAAGACCTTCCCTCTCTATTTGCCTAGCCAGCCCCTAACTGCCTCTCTCTCAGTAGATGTTCTTGATCTTGATATCTAGAAAAGTTTATCACTGAATCCCTTAAAATGTATTAAGTTTCATTTTCCCTTAAAATAAAATCAATACATAGGAGCTTAATGGATCTTACAATTATTTCTCTCTTTTAAAGGTGAGTTTAACTATAACTTTAGAGAATATTTTATTAGAACACTTTACCAATAAAAGATTGAAAATGCATTTTAAAAATTCAGTATGTCATGCTTCATTTTAGAAAACAAGATAAAAATGGATAATAAGAGCTTGCTAGCATTGCTTATAAATCTCAACCATTAATATTATTTGAATACATATAAGCAACAGAGACACACATTATTTTCTATGATTAATGTCATCAATCCAACTTGGATAGTTAACAAAGAAGCAGCAAACTCAGTTCTTACAATGAAAACTTTAAGTTCAGATATTCTCAATGTTGTTTTAAGTGGGCATGTAGGGACTTAAAAGGAAGAATGAATTGCTATTCCATCATAACTTTTTGTTTAGGTAAAATTGCAGCATGATGATTCATGAGTGTATTAATAATACTTTAATATGTATGCTATGAATAATGTGGAGAGTTTGTATTTATTTTATTCTTTCCTGTATTAGCTCTATAGTCATATAATCTGTATTATCTTATATGTATATGCTCTTTGTTTTGTTTTGTTTTTGTTTGTTTCTTTTTTGAGACAGAGTCATGTAATATTGCCCTGGGTGAAGTGCAGTGGAGCAATCTAATCTCACTGCAACCTCTGCCTTTTGGGTTTACACAATTCTCATGCCTCGGCCTTCCAAGAAGCTGGGATTACAGACATGTGCCACCATGTCCAGCTAATTTTTGTATTTTTATTAGAGAGTGTTTTGCCGTGTTGCCCAGGCTGGTCTCGAACTCCTGGTCTCAAGCAATCCACCCACCTCAGCCTCCCAAAGTGCTGGGATTACAGGCATGAGCTACCATGCCCAGCCTATTCTTATATGTATATGCTTTTATATATGTTGTGTCTGGTAACTAAAATTGAATTTCCCTTTTATCATTTTCAGTTCAATTTTACTAATAATTTGTACTACATTTTAAAAAAGCATTACATCATAGCAGATTAGAAATTTAAAAGAATCAACCAAACAATTATTCATAAACCAAGGATAATTTGATAATTTTATCTATCCTAAAACACCAGGCATTATATTAATGTTCTATTAATATCTCAATGTTTTAAGTTTTGTATAATGAAAATTATGGATTAGTGCTGTTTTTAAAATTAGGCATATGGTACATTATAAATAATTTTGTAACTTTATTAGGTACCTGTTAATAAACAATCAAGATATTATTTCTCCTTTCTGTAGAAATATATTAATATTTGTTTTAAGGTCTACTTTCAAGTTCTAAAAAGGAAAGGAAAGAAAAAGAGCAAAACAGATTTTAATAGTAAACAATTGCATTTTTTTTTACATTTGACACAGTTGCAAAATTGTTTATGGCTTTCCATGGAGTTT
Source organism: Pongo pygmaeus (assembly GCF_028885625.2). NCBI lineage: Eukaryota > Metazoa > Chordata > Mammalia > Primates > Hominidae > Pongo > Pongo pygmaeus. The sequence goes on from NC_072384.2 coordinate 94,019,963, forward strand.
CCCAAACTTTCTTTAACACATTTGTACTTTTACAAATTTACCTGTGTGCATGTAAGATAGATTGAAGGGTTGTTTACCAGACTTACATTATAACTGTCTCTGAACGGGGCCGTAGAAAGAAATAGTGAATATGCAGAGTGTAAGTCTTTGAAATCAGTGTTCTTTATTTCTATTGTAAAGAAGAGAGGGGGAGATGAAAGATGTGGGTAGACACCTCTAGGTATGACATAGATACAAAAGCAGTGTGCTGCCTGAAGTAAATTATACCATGATGTGAAGACTGCTTAGTAATGAGGTTATATTTAATTCACTTCTCACTTTGAAAATAGTTGATTGGTGGGTAAAAATAGAGTTGACACAAGCAGCGATTCTGGCTAAGGAATCTCTACAGAGTAGCACTTGTAACTGTAGATGCAGCATGGAACTCCATCCGCCTTAAAGCAGAACAGAACTTCCTCCTCTTACAGGCTGATTGTCAAGTGCAGAATGAGCCCAATCATTTCACACCTTCCCTTTACTTCTCCTTTTTTTTCTCCAAGTCTCTAAGAAAATAACAGCAATGATTGTTTAGATTTAAAACATACTAAATGCATATTTTGTTATAAAAATAAATCATTTATGAGAAAAAATTCCAGTAGTATCTGCCATATGCTGATCATTTACTATCTATCAGAATTATGAATAAGCAAAGTATAGACATTAAGTCTTTTAATTTTTTATTAGAACAACTGTGAAATTTTTTGCTTTATCTCCCTTATATTAGACTATATACAGTAAATGAAATATAGAATCAGAATATATTAATAGAATATATAATCCTAAAATATATCTGTCTATATATAAAATATATCTATCTCATCACCCATATATTTATAACCAGAATATACACATATATTTATTAGAGATTGAGTGACTATGTTCTACAATAATCCTAATCAAATCTGTTTTATTTCACTGCCAATGATCCTGCTGCCTTTCTTCTCTGTTTTCTTGGAAGGAATATTTAAACATATACAACAAACCACATCACTTAGAAGTAAATATTTTCAACATCAAATGTCATATTTCTAGCAATTTAACATGTATTTTTAAAACACATTATGAATGACATACTATAGCTTAAGTGCAAATCCTTCATGTACTCATTCTGAAAATAAACAGATCCCAACAGCTATTTGCTTCTCAGTGTGTATCAACCATACTGCTGAGATTTGTCATTTTGCTTTGAAACAAGTAAAGAATGGGAAATACATCAGTCCCTAAAGATCTTGCCTGAAAGATTCCACAGTTTATTCAATGACCGTCATGAAATTCAACTTCTCAGCTGATAAAACTATTGTACAATATGTAATGGAGAAACATAAGGACACATTTATCTCTGATTCAGCATCTGAAAGCCAACTCTAGTATATTATTTGCTTTCTACGGAATTTCATTCTGCACTACACTAACAAATTAAGCTGTTACAATTCTATACATTATATTGTTATTTTTAAATGCATGGCTTTCACCATTTCTGCTGCTGTATGCTCAGTTAGGTAAGTGGTTATTATTGCAGGGTAAAGTTTATAAAATTGAGTTTCTGAAAAGAGAATAGACAAAATAAGTAGAATGCAATTTTTTTCAAAAAATATTTTGACTACATTTACTATTAGCTGAAATAATAAATGTTGAAACACTAACCAAAAGGTTGAGCTTACTTTAATTAGCCAATTATATTTGGTTGCAAATCAAATACCCATGATTTTAATATGATATTTCTGTTGACATTCATTGTAAAATTACAGAGGTGTCTCACCAGACTAAAATATTTTATTGGAGTTAAATGTCATAATAAGGTAGTTAAGGACATTTTCTTGTGGAATGATGTTATAAAGTACAGCTGACTCTCAAACATGCAGGAATTAGGGGCATTGACCCTCACACAGTCGAAAATCCATGTATAACATTTTAGTCTCCCAAAACTTAACTGCTAATAGACTGCTGTTGACCAGAAGTCTTACAAATTACATAGTCAATGAACACACATTGTGAATGTTATATGTATCATATACTACATTATTACAATAAAGTAAGCTAGAAAAAATATCATTAAGAAAATTATAGAGAAGAGAAAATATATTTGCTATTTAATAAGTGGAAGTAGATCATCATAAAGGTGTTCATTCTCATTGTCTTCATGTTGAGTAGGCTAAGGAGGAGGAGAAAGAAGAGGAGTCAGTCTTGGTGTCCTGTGGGTGGCAGAGGCAGAAGAAAATCTACTATAAGTGGACCCAGGCAGTTCAAACCCATGTTGTTCTAGGGTCAGCTGTATTGTTATTGTTACATGTTATGGACTAAATGTTTATATCCACACAACATTTATTATGTTAAAACCCTAACATTCAAGTGTGACTGTTTGGAGTAAGAAAGTAATAGGGTTAAATGAGGCCTATATTAGTCCATTTTCACACTGCTATAAAGAAATGCCTGGGACTTAGTAATTTATAAAGAAAAGAGGTTTAATTGGCTCACAGTTTCACAGGCTGTACAGGAAGCATAGCTGGGGAAGCCTCAGGGAACTTACAATTGAGGCAGAAGGCAAAGGGGAAGCAGGCATGTCTTACATGGCTGGAACAGGAGGAAGACAGAGATGGGGAAGGTACTACACATTTTTAAACAACCAGATCTCCTGAGAACTCTGCCCGAGAACAGCCCAAAAGGCAAAATTCACCCCATGATCTAATCACTTCCTACCAGGCCCACCTCCAACACTGGGGATTACAATTCAACATGAGATTTGGGTGGGGACACAGATTCAAACCATATAAAGACCATAAGGGTGGGGCATGATTCAATAGATTAAGTGTTCTTATAAGAAGAGACACTAGAGAGCTATTTTTGTCTCTCTGTTTGCACTTAAAGGAGAGGTTGTGTGAGTACACAACAAAATGGCAACCACCCATAAGCCAAGAGAAGAGGCTTCGTAATAAAACTTACTTTGCTGGCATCTTTGTCTTGAATTTCACAGCCTCTAGATCTATGAGAAATACATGGCTGTTGTCTATGTAGTAGAAATACTACTTCCTTCTGGTACTGCAGACTGGTATTTTGTTATTGCAGCCCAAGATGACTAATACACTATATCCGATGAAAATAGAATTTTACCTTGTCTTTTCATTATTTCCATTATTTTGTGTGTTTTTCAGATTCTGGTCTTCACATTTTGAGTTTAGACTCCATTTTGTGTTATTTGCAGATAAAAATTTTCACACGTAGGATAATATGTTGATTCCACATTCTACTCCTAAAACTATTACAACTAGAACAATATCGGAAGCTCATTGTCCTCTACCTGTAATTCTATTCATGATTCATATGCCCACAATAGATGGCATTTTCTACACCATGAGGGCTGGGTAAGTTTTATCCTTGTTGAATCACAAATTTAATGTTTTTTTATAATTGTTATCAAATGTAATCTATGATTCTTAGGCCAAAATATCCAGAGGAGTAAAAATGAGATTACATTAATAGTGACAAATTATATACTGCTGGCAGTAATCCTAACTATGATGTGAGAAATTTGCATTCTCTTTATGTTTTAACTAATGAATTCTAGAAATCCACAAGAGTACCATACATATCATAGATATCCAGAGTCTGTTCAATTATCTTGAAACTCTTACCCTTTACTTGTATCATAACAAACACTGAAAAGCCATGAGATCTCTTGACTCAGTATCAATAGCTGTTTTTCCTTTGCCACTGATCCTGTCTTTATGACTGTTGTTGCTATACTCTGCTAATACTAACCAAAGTAATATTGAACCACACTAAGTTTGTGCTTAAAATCTAAATGATACATAATGCTACTGATACATTGGTGCATTTGATCGGAAACTTTGTGTTTTGCTACAAATTATGTAGTGCATCTCTTCTGTAATTTATGACATGTTGCTTTACATGTATTTCAATGTTTCCTCATGTGCCTGCAATGTCACATTTGTTTTAAACAGCCACACATCTAGGAATTTGAATTGAATATTAACCAATAATAATAGGAATTATTAAATTATTTATTGTTTATTTTGTAATAGGAACCTACAAGGTCAAAAATTATTACTATCTCTATATTATAAGGCAAAGTTGAGTCTATGGTTATTCAGAAACATACTTGTCCAAGATCATAAGGCTATTTGAAGAATCAATGATTTGAACCCAGACATTATTAGGGATGGATATATTATTAATTACCTTTTTTATTAAAAATAACTTTTTTTGTGAAAATAAGTGCATTTGGTGAGTAGCTATATATATAGTTTTATATATATAGTTATTTATATATATATTCCTTCCAAAACCATATGGATTATCTCATACAAATCTCATACAGATGGTTACTAAGAATGACTAATCATCAACTGCATACTCCTGTAAATGTGATAAAATAATTATTATTTTATCACATTTGAAGTTGACTAGTTAAACTCAAGCTTGTACCTCTTGCTACAATAGCATAGACTCAATTTTATGTATTGCTATGTTAACACTGTATCCATAAATATTTTCATGATATTATGGTTTTTACTGGTATTTAGACTTATTGGACAGAAAATATTATTCAATGAATTACACTTTTCTTAACATTCTCTTAAGGTTATTTGAAAAATTTAAAATTTTTATGATTAGAAAGAAAACTACAGTAAAACATGTTTTCTGCATATAGCTTTTTCTTATTTGGGAACATCTGTAAGGGAAGTGTTCAGAATTGTGAAATTCATGTCCAAGATATTACAATACTGGTACTATTCTGAGCAGCTTTAGAGCCTGTTAGCAGTACAAGCAAGTAATTTATTTCACTTTAATATTCCCAGAGTTTGGTATTGATTTATCTAAAATATGCACATAGTATCTTATACACATAGGACAGAGTGAGAAAAAATACAATTCTGATCTATAAGAACTTCACATTACCTAACAAACAAAAATATAAATAAGCAAACTATTTTTAAGAACCGTATTCAATACAGGACATACAACAAACAAGTAAAAATAAAAAGACTTAAAAGACCAACAAAGAAAGAGTATATATTAACTGAGGATATTACAAAGATTTTATTTGTTTGTTCAATAAAATTGTATAAAAATCATGAGAATAAAACCATATGTGTCATATATAAGGAAAGATAAATAGTTAAAAATTAGTTATTATGGAAAGTTTAAAATCATCTCAAGTTAGAAATTTTTGCAGTAGAACAGGCAGCAAGGTAATTGAGGTTTCCTGATTAAAATATTTCAAGAAGACTCAATACAGCAGCATTTCTCTTCAAATTCAAATGGTTGATTATTTTATTTTTAAATAATTTTAATATACAAATTTTCAAATATAGATTGAGCAACTGATACTATTAAATTATACACATGCTACCTAAATTCAAGACTATTAACATTTTTTATATTTTATTTTCCTAACCATATTTACCTCTGTATTTATGGCTATATATATTGATATCTATGTATGTATCAATATACTGGTATCTATATATAAAACCAATTAACAGTACATGGTAGACATCAGGGCAATTCACCCATAATTCAGCAGGCATCTCCTAAAAATAAGAACTTTCTTTTTAATAATCCCAAGGTATTATTTTTTAGCTGTGCTTTTTAAACAGAATCCTAACCTAGTTGATGCACTGCATTTATTTCTTATGACTATTAGGCCTCTTTTAATCTAGGACAATCCCACTTCTTTATGACTCTAACTTTCTAAACAATTTATTTTATACAATCTTTGTAATTTAATTTGAATTGTTTTTCTCATCTGGTTGTTCACTACATAATCAAAAATTTATGTCTAAAGACATAATTAGATTAAGGTTAATAGTTTTTGGTATTAAAATTCTATAAGGTATGTTTTAAATTTTATATTCCATCACATCAGCAATTCCATATTGTCAGTTTGTACTACTGATAGTGATGATCACTTGTTTGAGATGGTAATTAGAAGATCCTGCCATAGCAATGTGATTTTCTTTTATAGTTAACAAATATCTGGGGTAATATTTTGGCAATGTGGAAATATCTTGCTTTTTAGCATTTTTTCACAGATAATTTTTCTATTGATTATACGTGCCTAAATCAATTATAGTTGTATCTGCTATTAACATGTTATGCGTGTTTATGAAAGACCTCATGATCTAAAAAATAACTCACAAAATATAGTAAGTTTATGCATATCTTTTTTTTATTTTTTTATTTTTTTATTATAATTTAAGTTCTAGGGTACATGTGCACAACGTGCAGGTTTGTTACATATATATACATGTGCCATGTTGGTGTGCTGCACCCATGAACTTGTCATTTACATTAGGTATATCTCCTAATGCTATCCCTCCCCCCGTGCCCCACCACACGACATGTCCTGGTGTGTGATGTTCCCCACCCTGTGTCCAAGTGTTCTCATTGTTCAATTCCCTGCTATGAGTGAGAACATGTGGTGGTTGGTTTTTTGTCCTTGCGATAGTTTGCTGAGAATGATGGTTTCTAGCTTCATCCATGTCTCTACAAAGGACATGAACTCACCCTTTTTTGTGGCTGCATAGTATTCCATGGTATATATGTGCCACATTTTCTTAATCCAGTCTATCATTGATGGACATTTGGGTTGGTTCCAAGTCTTTGCTATTGTGAATAGTGCCACAGTAAACATACCTGTGCATGTGTCTTTATAGTAGAATGATTTATAATCCTTTGGGTATATACCCAGTAATGGGATGGCTGGGTCAAATGGTATTTCTAGTTCTAGATCCCTGAGAAAATGCCACTCTGTCTTCTACAATGGTTGAACTAGTTTACATTCCCACCAACAGTGTAAAAGCGATCCTATTTCTCCACATCCTCTCCAGCACCTGTTGTTCCCAGACTTTTTAATGATTGCCATTCTAACTGGTGTGAGATGGTATCTCATTGTGGTTTTGATTTGCGTTTCTCTGATGGCCAGTGATGGTGAGCATTTTTTCATGTGCCTGTTGGCTGCATAAATGTCTTCTTTTGAGAAGTGTCTGCTCATATCCTTTGCCCATTCTTGATGGGGTTGTTTGTTTTTTTTCTTGTAAATTTGTTTGAATTATTTGTACATTGTGGATATTTGCCCTTTGTCAGGTGAGTAGATTGCAAAAATTTTCTCCCATTCTGTAGGTTGCCTGTTCACTCTGATGGTAGTGTCTTTTGCTGTGCAGAGCACTTTAGTTTACTTAGATGCCATGTGTCAACTTTGGCTTTTGTTGCCATTGCTTTTGGTGTTTTAGACATGAAGTCCTTGCCCGTGCCTATGTCCTGAATGATATTGCCTAGGTTTTCTTCTAGGGTTTTTAGGTTTTAGGTCTAACATTTAAGTCTTTGATCCATCTTGAATTAACTTTTGTATAAGGTGTAAGGAAGGGATCCATTTTCAGCTTTCTACGTATGGCTAGCCAGTTTTCCCAGCACCATTTATTAAACAGGGAATCCTTTCCCCATTTCTTCTTTTTGTCAGGTTTGTCAAAGATCAGATGGTTGTAGATGTGTGGTATTATTTCTGAGGGCTTTGTTCTGTTCCATTGATCTATATCTCTGTTTTGGTACCAGTACCATGCTGTTTTGGTTACTGTAGCCTTGTAGTATAGTTTGAAGTTAGGTAGTGTGATGCCTCCAGCTTTGTTCTTTTGGCTTAGGATTGTCTTGGCAATGCGGGCTCTTTTTTGGTTCCATATGAACTTTAAAGTAGTTTTTTTCCAATTCTGTGAAGAAAGTCATTGGTAGCTTGATGGGGATGGCATTGAGTCTATAAATTACCTTGGGCAGTATGGCCATTTTCATGATATTGATTCTTCCTATCCATGAGCGTGGAATGTTTTTCCATTTTTTGTGTCTTCTTTTATTTTGTTGAGCAGTGGATGGTAGTTCTCCTTGAAGAGGTCCTTCACATCCCTTGTAAGTTGTATTCCTAGGTATTTTATTCTCTTTGAAGCAATTGTGAATGGGAGTTCACTCATGATTTGGCTCTCTGTTTGTCTGTTATTGGTGTATAAGAATGCTTCTGATTTTTGCACATTGATTTTGTTTCCTGAGACTTTGCTGAAGTTACTTATCAGCTTAAGGATATTTTGGGCTGAGATGATGGGGTTTTCTAAATATACTGTCATGTCATCTGCAAACAGGGACAATTTGACTTTCTCTTTTCCTAATTGAATACCCTTTATTTCTTTCTCCTACCTGATTGCTCTGGCCAGAACTTCTAACACTATGTTGAATAGGAGTGGTGAGGGAGGGCATCCCTGTCTTGTGACAGTTTTCAAATGGAATGCTTCCAGTTTTTGCCCATACAGTATGATATTGGCTGTGGGTTTGTCATAAATAGCTCCTATTATTTTGAGATACGTCACATCCATACCTAAATTATTGAGAGTTTTTAGCATGAAGGGCTGTTGAATTTTGTCAAAAGCCTTTTCTGCATCTATTGTGATAACCATGTGGTTTTTGTATTTGGTTCTGATTATATGCTGGATTACATTTATTGATTTGCATATGTTGAACCAGCCTTGCATCCCAGGGATGAAGCCCACTTGATCATGGTGGATAAGCTTTTTGATGTGCTGCTGGATTCGGTTTGCCAGTATTTTATTGAGGATTTTTGCATCAATGTTCATCAGGGATATTCATCTAAAATTCTGTTTTTTGGTTGTGTCTCTGCCAGGCTTTGGTATCAGGATGATGCTGGTCTCATAAAATGAGTTAGGGAGGATTCCCTCTTTTTCTATTGACTGGAATAGTTTCAGAAGTAATGGTACCAGCTCCTCTTTGTACCTCTGGTAGAATTCGCCTGTGAATCCATCTGGTCCTGGACTCTTTTTGGTTGGTAGGCTATTAATTATTGCCTCAATTTCAGAGCCTGTTATTGGTCTATTCAGGGATTCAACTTCTTCCTGGTTTAGACTTGGGAGGATGTATGTGTTGAGAAATTTATCCATTTCTTCTAGATTTTCTAGTTTATTTGCATAGAGGTGTTTATAGTATTCTCTGATGGTAGTTTGTATTTCTGTGGGATCGGTGGTGATATCCCCTTTATCATTTTTTATTGCATCTATTTGATTCTTCTCTCTTTTCTTCTTTATTAGTCTTGCTAGCAGTCTATCAATTTTGTTGATCTTTTCAAAAAAACCAGCTCTTGGATTCATTGATTTTTTGAAGGGTTTCTTGTGTCTCTATCTCCTTCAGTTCTTCTCTGATCTTAGTTATTTCTTGCCTTCTGCTAGCTTTTGAATGTGTTTGCCCTTGCTTCTCTAGTTCTTTTAGTTGTGATGTTAGGGTGTCAATTTTAGATCTTTCCTGCCTTCTCTTGTGGGCATTTAGTGCTATAAATTTCCCTCTACACACTGCTTTGAATGTGTCCCAGAGATTCTGGTATGTTGTGTCTTTGTTCTCATTGGTTTCAAAGAACATCTTTATTTCTGCCTTCATTTCATTATGTACCCAGTAGTCATTCAGGAGTAGGTTGTTTAGTTTCCATATCATTGAGTGGTTTTGATTGAGTTTCTTAATCCTGAATTCTAGTTTGATTGCACTGTGGTCTGAGAGACAGTTTGTTATAATTTCTGTTCTTTTACATTTGTGGAGGAGTGCTTTATTTTCAACTATGTGGTCAATTTTGGAATAAGTGTGATGTGGTGCTGAGAAGAAGGTATATTCTGTTGATTTGGGGTGGAGAGTTCTGTAGATGTCTATTAGGTCTGCTTGGTGCAGAGCTGAGTTCAATTCCTGGATATCCTTGTTAATTTTCTGTCTCGTTGATCTGTCTAATGTTGACAGTGGGATGTTAAAGTCTCCCATTATTCTGTGGGAGTCTAAGTCTCTTTGTAGGTCTCTAAGGACTTGCTTTACGAATCTGGGTGCTCCTGTATTGGGTGCATATATATTTGAGATAGTTAGCTCTTCTTGTTGAATTGATCCCTTTACCATTATGTAATGGCCTTCTTTGTCTCTTTTGATCTTTGCTTGTTTAAAGTCTGTTTTATCTGAGACTAGGATTGCAACCCCTGCCTTTTTTTGTTTTCCATTTGCTTGGTAGATCTTCCTCCATCCCTTTATTTTGAACCTATGTATGTCTCTGCAAGTGAGATGAGTCTCCTGAATACAGCACACTGATGGGTCTTGACTCTTTATCCAATTTGCCAGTCTGTGTCTTTTAATTGGAGCATTTAGCCCATTTACATTTAAAGTTAATATTGTTATGTGAGTAAAAGTGTTCCTATTTCTCCACATCCTCTCCAGCACCTGTTGTTTCCTGACTTTTTAATGATTGCCATTCTAACTGGTGTGAGATGGTATCTCATTGTGGTTTTGATTTGCATTTCTCTGATGGCCAGTGATGGTGAGCATTTTTTCATGTATTTTTTGGCTGCATAAATGTCTTCTTTTGAGAAGTGTCTGTTCATGTCCTTCGCCCACTTTTTGATGGGGTTGTTTGTTTTTTTCTTGTAAATTTGTTGGAGTTCATTGTAGATTCTGGATATTAGCCCTTTGTCAGATGAGTAGGTTGCAAAAATGTTCTCCCATTTTGTAGGTTGCCTGTTCACTCTGATGGTAGTTTCCTTTGCTGTGCAGAAGTTCTTTAGTTTAATGAGATCCCATTTGTCAATTTTGGCTTTTGTTGCCATTGCTTTTGGTGTTTTAGACATGAAGTCCTTGCCCATGCCTATGTCCTGAATGGTATTACCTAGGTTTTCTTCTAGGGTTTTTATGGTTTTAGGTCTAACATTTAAGTCTTTAATCCATCTTGAATTGATTTTTGCATATGGCACATGTATACATATGTAACTTACCTGCACGTTGCACACATGTACCATAGAGCCTAAAGTATAATAATAATAATAATAAGAAGAAGAAGAAGAAGAAGAAGAAGAAGAAGAAAAAAAATAAAAAATATTTGATGTAAAAAAAAAGAAGAAATCAATTTACCATAATACATGTTTATTTCTGAAAAAAAAAAAATATTGTTATGTGGGAATTTGATCCTGTCATTATGATGTTAGCTGGTTTTTTGCTCATTAATTAATGCAGTTTCTTCCTAGCATCAACGGTCTTTACAATTTGGCCTGTTTTTGCAGTGGCTGGTAGCGATTGTTCCTTTCCATGTTTAGTGTTTCCTTCAGGAGCTCTTTTAGGGCAGGCCTGGTGGTGACAAAATCTCTCAGCATTTGCTTGTCTGTAAAGGATTTTATTTCTCCTTCACTTATGAAGCTTAATTTGTCTGAATATGCAATTCTGGGCTGAAAATTATTTTCTTTAAGAACGTTGAATATTGGCCCCACTCTCTTCTGGCTTGTAGAGTTTCTGCTGAGAGATCCGCTGTAGTCTGATGGGCTTCCCTTTGTGGGTAACCCAACCTTTCTCTCTGGCTGCCCTTAACATTTTTTCCTTCATTTCAACTTTGGTGAATCTGACAATTATTTGTCTTCGAGTTGCTCTTCTTGAGGAGTATCTTTGTGGTATTCTCTGTATTTCCTGAATTTGAATGTTGGCCTACCTTGCTAGGTTGGGGAAGTTCTCTTGGATAATATCCAGCAGAGTGTTTTCCAACTTGGTTCCATTCTCCCCATCACTTTCAGGTACACCAATCAGATGTAGATTTGGTCTTTTCACACAGTCCCATATTTCTTGGAGGCTTTGTTCTTTCTTTTTACTCTTTTTTTCTCTAAACTTGTCTTCTTGCTTCATTTCATTCATTTGATCTTCAATCACTGAAACCCTTTCTTCCACTTAATTGAATCAGCTACTGAAGCTTGTGCATTTGTCACATAGTTCTAGTGCCATAGTTTTCAGCTCCATCAGGTCATTTAAGGACTTCTCTACAATGGTTATTCTAGTTAGCCATTCGTCTAATCTTTTTTCAAGGTTTTTAGCTTCTTTGCGATGGGTTTGAACTTCCTCCTTTAGCTCGGAGAAGTTTGATCGTCTGAAGCCTTTTTCTATCAACTGATCAAAGTCATTCTCCATCCTGCTTTGTTCCATTGCTGGCGAGGAGCTGTGTTCCTTTGGAGGGGGAGAGGTGCTCTGATTTTTAGAGTTTTCAGCTCTTCTGCTCTGTTTCTTCCCCATCTTTGTGGTTTTATCTATGTTTGGTCTTTGATGATGGTGATGTACAGACGGGTTTTTGGGGTGGATGTCCTATCTGTTTTTTAGTTGTCCTTCTAACAGTCAGGACCCTCAGCTGCAGGTCTGTTGGAGTTTGCTGGAGGTCCACTCCAAACCCTGTTTGCCTGGGTATCAGCAGCAGAGGCTGCAGAACAGCGAATATTGCTGAACAGCAAATGTTGCTGCCTGATTGTTCCTCTGGAAGCTACGTCTCAGAGGGGTACCTGGCCTTGTGAGGTGTCAGTCTGACCCTACTTGGGGATGCCTCCCAGTTAGGCTACTTGGGGGTCAGGGACCCACTTGAGGAGGCAGTCTGTCCGTTTTCCTATGCATATCATTCTTTAAAGTTTTTTGGGGATACTGTAACCAAAGATATAAAAGGCAATTGTAATAAAAGAGTTGAAACAGATGTATGTCAGCCAGAATTTGTACCTAGCCTTTTTCATTTTAGCAATTAATGTGGATATCACACTGCAGTTTTAATTTTTATTGTCCTTATGATTTCTTAGGTTGAGAACGTTTTCATATGTTTACAGTGCATTTAGCTATTTTCTTTGTAAAATGTCTGTTCAAATTCTTTTCCCAGTATTTCTAAAGTGCTATAAATTTTTCTTATTGATTTGGTAAGTTTTTTATGTATTCTGGATAAGAGTTATTGGGAGTGTCAGGAGGCAGCCAAATGCCTAGGCAAATAGGGAAGGGTCCCCTGGTGAAACCCCACCTCCAAGCTGAAGATAGTTTAAAGCCTGAAAGCCAAGGTACAAGTGAAATCCTCAGAAAGTATTGAGAACTTGTCTTTCTGTTTGGTGCACTTTTCTCTGATTGAGCCCCACACTTCACCTATTTTACATAAAACTACCTTTTCCTAATTGGTTTTCTACACTGTTATGCACACCTTTGAGTGGTGTCTTCTCTTTAACCATTTTTGTGTACTCACAAACCAATCAGCACATAGTACACTGGCCCCAGACCCAGCTCCACAGGGAAATTTCCCAACTTTGAGTACGGGAAACAACCCCCATGTCCCCTCTTTGCAGAGAGCTTAATATGAATCTGTTTCTGCAACCTCTATTATTTTCCATTTTCTAGTTTAAATATATGTTGAAAAACTTCACAGAGTCTGATAAATGATAGCTTTAAAAGAGCTCAAGCTTTGTTCTTCTCTAATTGCCTTGGCTATTCTTGGCTCTTTAATTTTTCCTTTAAATTTTAAAAGCAGTTGTCATTTACCAAGAATCCCTGCGACACTTTGTGATTGTGTTGAATCTCCAGACTAAATTTGGTGAGGTGATTTACTATGTTAAAATTATGAGCTTTAAAATCAATAAACATGATATAACTCTCCATTTATTGAGTTCTTCAATTACTTTCTTCTTCTTCTTTTTTTTTTTCCTTTGAGATAGAGTCTCGCACTGTAACCTAGGCTGGAGTGTAGTGGCCCAGTCTTGGCTCACTGCAACCTCCACCTCCTGGGTTCAAGCAATTCTCCTGCCTCAGCCTCCTGAGTAGCTGGGACTACAGGCGACTGCCAAGCCCAGGTAATTTTTGTATTTTTAGTAGAGATGAGGTTTCATCATGTTGGCCAGGCTGGCCTCGAACTCCTGACATCGTTATTCGCACTTCTCAGCCTCCCAAAGTGCTAGGATAACAGGTGTGAGCCACCACGCCCAGCCAAGTTCTTCAATTACTTTCAGTGAAGTTTTATAATTTAGGGCCTTCATTTAGAGGTCTTCTTGGAAATGTTGCATTTTATTTATATTTAGACATTTGTTACATTGAAACAATTAAGTTTTGTAACCTTAAAAAATTAATTTTATGTGGCTACTATATAGAAATATAATTAATTTTTGAGTATTGATTTTTATCCAATGACATTGATATATTCTCTATTTGAATGGTGTGAGGCTTATTTCGATTTCAGGTATGCAATTTGCAGTTAAGTCATCTGTGAAAAAAAATTTATTTCTATTTTTATAACAACAATGCATTTTTTTCTTTCTTTTTATTTTCTGAGATTTCTAGTAAAATCTTGGATGATAGAGATAATATGGGATAAATTTTTTTTTTCATTCCTGGTTTTCATGGTGATAGTGAACATTTCTACTATTAGCAGGAATGTAAGATTTTTTGATTTCATTTTGGTTTGTGATCATAGATATTGGTCTGTTTATATGTTCTATCATGTTATTGGAGTCATTCTGTATCCTTAACATTAATATATTTTAAATTAAATTGACACAGTTTTTAGAATCTATCAAGAGAATTATATTTTTTTTACTTTAAGATTTTTTAAGATTTTTTGTTTCATTTTGATTTGTGATCATAGATATTGGTCTGTTTATATGCTCTATCGTGTTATGGGAGTCATTCTGTATCCTTAACATTAATATATTTTGAATTAAATTGACACACTTTTTAGAATCTATCAAGAGAATTATATACTTTTTTACTTTAGGATATGATGATATTTTAACTTTTTAACAGTTGATAATATTGCTAGGTAATATGCCAGCAATGTGCTGGGTGGACTTCCCCACTTACACAATATATCCTTTTTATATATTGGCACATATATTCTTTTATTTTAGGTATATATTCTTGAAGTAGAGTGTTTTTAATATTAGGATGACAGTTTTGCTGCCTTTATGTTGTTTTTCTTCAGCTATTCCAATTGTACATATATTGGATTTTTTTTACCTGCTTGTATATTAATCTTTTTATTGCTGAGAATATTTTAAAACTTCTCTTTCATTTCATTGGCTCTATTTAATCTTATATTCTGTATTTATTAATATGTCAATTATTTCTTCTCATATTCTTTTAGAATGTTAAAATTAGTATTTAACATTTATAGGAACTGTCATCCAGGCCCAAAAAGTAATTTAGAATTATAAGGAACTATGAACTCAATAACCTAAATTTAAGTTATAAAATAAAATTTGCTTTCAAAAGATAAGATGTTGATAAACTGTGATGCATCAAAAAAGTCTGAGAGTAACTAAAAAGAAGAGCAGCTTCCCCTTTGCCTCTTGCATATAAGTTAGGCAAATAAGAGGAATAATTTTCAATGAATATGTAAGAAATAGCCCTAGCAAATTAAAGGAAAACCTGATTCCTAACTAGAAGAGAAGATATGGAAGGTTTCTAACACAAAGAAAAAATAAATATTTGAGGTGATTGATGTAACAATACCCATATTCGACTATTACATATTCTGTGTATATATCAAAAAAACACATGTACCCCATAAATATGTATTACTATTATGCATCAATTAAAAAATTGGATTTTACAAGGTAAAATTAATTAATTAATTTGGGAAAAAGCTGAAGCAATTATAAAGGAAATGATTATTGGTTGTCAGATAATATAGAGAGGGCAAGAATAATGTGTATACTAATAGAAGTACTGGAGAAAAGTGGAATTAAGGAGAAAAACAAAAGGTCTATACCCTAAATATGTCTACTGTGTCCTGGGTATCTCATTCCATGGTTTTACATCTTTGCTTTTTCAAAAATATAAACTATTTGAGGTATAAGGAATATTTGAAACCATTAATATTAATTTGTATTATAATGTGATTTTACTTCATGTTGTTTTGAGAAAAAGTTTAAATATGAAATAAAAACTATACCAATGATGGGAAATTGTACAAGACTGATATTCTAGATTAACCTTTATCTTGCATTAACTAAAAATCTTCTATGTTCTTCCATGCAGAAATACACACAATCCTTTATTTTATTCAAAATTAACTATCAATTGAGTATTTGCTGTTTTCTTTGTTTGCCAACCTAACCCAGGACTACTTTAAATTTTTGTTTGTACAATTTAATTCTCACTAAGTGATTATTACTTGGTTTAAGCTATTATCTGTTCCTGTTAAATCACTCTATTTATGCCCCTAAAATAGAAGGCTGAAAAATGATAACATTGAACCTATCAATTCTAATCACCTCCTTCAGAGACAGCTTTCTTTTGCTTAGGGGTGACTGCAAAATACAATAAAGGGGCCAGCATTTTATCACCCAGAAAGGAATGACAGCTAAAGTCATCCAAGTACACATAAATGAACACAGAGCTATCCTAACAACTTAACATGAGTTAGTCATATGCCTCCCACTCATATTCAAAAAGGAAAGTATCCAAAGGTAGCCCCACGGAGACACATCCAGATGCAGAGACATTTGTAGAAAGTCATTTGGAAAATATTTATCCTCAGTAGCCTGTATGCGAGTATTTTTTCACATAACTGGGGCTAAGGCATCGTTCACATGAAGGTCCAAACACGGAGAAGATTAAGGTAATAGGCTTTATTATTAATTAGAAGTTAACTTCCCATTCATTCCCCAACATAACACTTCCAATACCCCAATGTAAGGGTATTGGGGAAACATCTAAGTTATATTTTTCTAAGCTGTAAATTGTGAATAAATACAGTATCTTGATAGGATTTTGGATTTTGTAAGGATTAAATGATATGAAAGAGCAACAATGATATCACTGACACCTAATGGGTCTTCAATCAAGGTGAATTTCTTTCCTGTACTAATTTTTTAAGTAATCTGTTGTTACATCACGACTTGTGAAAACTAACATCTATGTGCAATAAACAAATGCAATCTCAGAAGTAATTATAAGAAAACATCACCCTACTAACCAGCAAGAAGTTATATGTATTTAATGCTATGCTTTAAATGATAAGGTAAGAAAGTAAAAATTTATTTTAAGTATATTTGTTTTGTAGAGCTTATATTTTCTTTTTAGAATGTATGTCTCATAATGTCTTTATGATAGTGGATAAACATGTATGATTTATAAATAAATACATATATGCATAGTGTAAATATATGCTAATATTTTATTTTACTGGCATGGGTGTAATAAAACATTTGGGGATCACTAGTCAGTATACTCAAACATGCATAAACTTTGGTAGTCTGTGTGATGTCCTGCATAGATGTTTATAATAGAGTGAATTATAATTGCCAAATCTCTTTGTGTAAATAGAAAGTATTTCATAAATGACTGAGAAAGCTATTTATGAAAAATAAATCAATTAATAAAAGGACACCTCCTTCAAAAATTATTCCTGCCCAAATACGGTTAAACTGCTGTCAAAGAGGGCACTGAAAAGATTGCTCCGGGGTGGGAATGAGAGGTATGTTCTAAAAAATAGTAAAACTATTTGAAAGTGGCATTTTTTTTAGTTCACATCCTTGCCATATAAATTAAAGAATATAAATTAAGAATAATAGCTAACCTGAAGGCAAATGTTAGCAATAATCTCATGTCAATACTACACAGTTTCCCCACTCTTACTTTGAATCCTATTTAACAAATTATTATATTTTGAAGAATTTTTTCTTTGGAAAGACAGGAAAATAATATATTTATTTTGCTTTACAGAATCAAAAAAGTATTGCATTAAAATAGAAAGTAATAAGTATATAAAAGTTAAAAACATATGATTTTCCTAATATTACTTTTTGATTTCTCTCCAGAAAATATGTGCAGCAAATGATTTTATTCTGTGTCTCATGAGATATAGCAAGTCTCCAAACCCAAGTTGTGCCAAAATAGCTAAATGAATAAAATAAAAGCAGTATATTTTCTTTAGATTTATAAGACAGCAATACCATCATAACATAGTATAACTGATAAAGAGGAAAACAGTAAAAGCAGCAATCATGTTTTCTTTAATTATCTTGAGTGAAAATAATTTCTTTACTTTTTATATTCCTCATGTTGAATGCCCTGTAATATTTAAAATGGCCAAATTTGCACATTTTTTCCAAGTTTCATAGAATATTTTTGGTACTCTGAAACTTGTTCTTCCATCAGTTATAGCTCCAGCAGCATAGGTAGATAATCTTGCTTTCAGAAATGCGAAGCAACCCGTATTATGCACAATCTTAAAAACAGTTTGAGACTACATTATTTCTATGTCCAAAGACAGAAATAGTACAAATGTTAATATCATAATTATTCATGCTTCCAAATAATTTCTGTTTAGCTTAATATAGGTTAGTCATAATAATAATGGTATTGTGCTAAGTGGGCTTAGACCCAGAACCTGCATCATTAACAACACATGGTGTAAGTGTAAAAATGCCATAATTGGGGAAAATACGTGCAGGGAAGTAGCAGAGCACAGATATTCCTTTAATTCTCATGATATCATGGAGGGAATGCTCAGTCACACATACTATGTGTGTCATGGAATAGGCTTTAGAAGAGGGTCCTTGTCCGATGAAGTTTTAGTAACTGTTAGGGAGACTGTCAACATTGACCATGTACCAGATGGATAAACATGCTTGGTCAAGAAAATGCCCTGATTAAAGAAGGTGAGGCTCCTGAGCATAGAAAAATCTCATTCTTTTTTTCAATTAATTCAATGGGAATGAGGCTTCATTCAGGGTTTGTCTCTCTCAAAGCAGCTATTCTTAAGTGATGCTATCTTAAATAGCTAATACACAAATGTTTATGCTATCAAGCCAATTATAAACAATTTACAGAGTATTCTAAAGATGTTTTTAAGATTAGGAGTAAAAGCTCATTATATAGACAATTTTCTTTTTGCTTTTATACCTATCTTCATATGCTAAGATAGTATATTGGAAAATATAATCAAAGAAAATATATATTCCTACATTTATAATAAACCATATCTGATATTTATAACTTTAAAAATAAATGTATTTATTTTGTCTGTCCAAATTTTACTTTTACCAGATAGAAATGAAGAAACAATGATGTCATCTTTGTAAAACTTTTTATGTTTGGTTGTTTATAATTTTTTCTTACAATTCCTTCAGTCTAAACATACATTGGATACCCTTATTTCTTTTCTTTTTTTTTCTGTATTTTTTTTTTAGTACAGACGGGATTTCACCATGTTGATCAGGCTGGTCTCGAACTCCTGACCTTGTGATCTGCCCGCCTCAGCCTCCCAAAGTGCTAGGATTACAGCATGAGCCAATGTGTCTGTCCTGGATACTCTTATTTCTTAAAGACAAGATCTAAATTATATAAACATTTATGTAAGTTTGAAAACCAAAGCAATTTGAATTATTTAAAGTTTTAAGTTACAATGTATTATGTATTAATTTGCTGAACAGTTAAGCCATGTTTTGAAAGTCTTTGGACATCAATTTTGTTCACTTTTTTTGCCTGTTAACTTACTATGAATATACATGATTAAATAATTAATACTAACCCTCATGAAACAATTATTGTGATGAAAGTAGCCTTTTTGTATCATTTGTATTAAAAGTATTGCTAAAGTTTATAGTCTGGGAAACATGGTGAAACCCTGCCTCTATAAAAAAATTAAAACTTAGTCGTGCGTGGTGGCATGTGCCTGGAGTCCCAGCTACTTGGCAGGCTGAAGTTGGAGGATCACCTGAGCCCAGGAGGCCAACACTGCAGTGAGCTGTGATTATGCCACTAGACTCCAGTCTGGGTGATGAAGTGAGACTCTGTCTCAAAAAAAAAAAAAATAAATAAATAAAAAAATAAATAATAAATAAATAAATAAATAAAGTATTGCTAAAGTTTAGAAACTATACATGTTGATTAGTAAAAGCAAAATATTCAAAATTTAAGAGAAAAAAGCTGTATTTCAAAAATAAATAAAAATACTATGGATTTATTCTCGCAATATTTATACTCAAGTATTTAAACTTTAAACTTTCTACTTATTTTTGCAAATCACCACCTAAATGATCATTCAAAAATCAGAAGTGTAGATAGACTTTTATTTATGTTGTGTTCTTGAATAAAAATATTTTAAAATAATAAAATTAAATAAAAAGTTGTTTGTTCTCAGAAAGGCAGTTAATTTTTAGGATCTTAATAATGTATTACTGTAGTGCACTGAATAGTGCCCCTCAAACCTCGTCCACTCAGAACCTGATAATGTGGCATTATTTGGAAATAAGAGTCTTTGTGGGTGTTATTAAAGATCTTGAAATAAAATCATCCTGGAAATAAGATGGGTCATAAATTAATGATTAATGTCTTTATAAGAGAAACGAGAGGAAAATTTAGACACAGAAACACAGATATACTGATTAAAAAGCTATGGGAATACAGGAGTAGCCATTGGATTGATGCAAATATGTAAGGCAGGGAGCGCTAAGGATACCCACAGCCGCATAGAGCTGTAAGTGAGGCAGGAAGCACATTCTCCCTCAGAGCTTTCAGAAGCAACAAACTTTGCTGACTTAATTTCAGACTTCTGGCCTCCCAGACCGTGAGAGAATAAACTTCTGTTGTTTTAACCCACCCGGGTTGCAGTAATTTGTTATAACAGTCTTACAAAACTAATATAATTAACTACCTGATATACCATTTCCTTTAATACTTCTCTACTTGATACCTCCCCTTGCCTTGTCAATTGTTTAACAAATTAAATATCTACTATGTACACCATTGTCATTAGGATTTTCTACTGCCAATTTACTGTCTTTTGGTGGTTGAGGTATAATTAGTCAATTTAGAATTAACAGTTTCCTCAGTGAAAATAAAAATCTATAATTTTAATTTAAAAAAATTGTTTATTCATATGAATTTTATTAAAAGAAGTTAAAATAATAAAACCATTTGCTTAGTATTATTACTTTTGATTATATAAAAGATAGTTGCTCATATTTAAGCATATAAAACATTAAAAATATAACAAATAAAATTAAAATCTCCTAGAATGTTAACTGCCAGAGATAACCACAGTTTAAAATCAGAAGTTTAGAGAAAAAGATAACAGACAAATAGCTAGATAAATGATAAATAGATATATATAGTTAGATTCAGTTTATACTCCAGCTATTATTCTTTCAAATATGGGATCACCTGCTGTAGTTGGTGGGAACAAGATGTCTCCATGTTCTGGGGGATTCAGTCCACCTTATTTCATTGAATGCCAATGCAGCCATGAAATTGGTGATTCTTCCTGCAGGTTATTCACAAGAGAATACAGAAGTTGCTTCTCCTAATGGCTAGTGATTAGATCATTACTTCCAACTGCAAGTATATGTGTATACATTAGCCTCTGATCTAGTGGTCAAGGTAGACTGAAATTCTACCATTATTTTTAACCATTTGTTCTTTTGATTATTCATGAAGATAGGTAACAGGAATAAGCAGTTATGAACATGTATCTCTCACCTACCAATTTTTCTGACTTTTCAGCTTTAACATATCTATGCCATTTTTAAAGATTTTTTAATCTCAAAAATAACATATATTTGGTCTGCCGAAGTAATTTTTAATATTAAATAAGGAAAAAGTGATACTCTAATAAATATCATAGTTTGTTACAATCTGAAATTTAAAGCCAGATTATACTAATGCCGATACTATTATACATTTTCCATTCTAAAGATTTGTTTTGATATTGCATTCTTTTTTTGGAATTACAATATAGAAATCATCTAACTGATTTTTATATTAACCAAATTTTATATTCAATGTTTTTTGATTAATAAATTATAATCCAATGTTTATGTACTTGGATAATGTTTTCAAATATTTCCACCAAAAGCAGTAAGACTAATTTTCTGATTTCTTATTGGCTAAGAAATGTTTTTTTTTTTGTGGCAATATGTTAGAAAAGTAACAGTTTCATTTCCACAAAACAAGGATATTTCTCCTTGGTCTTCAAGCATTAACTATGAGAAAAAAATGTTATTTATTTTGAAGTAAGGAGGTGTTAATATTAAATTTTTTCACCCAAATGGTTAGGTATTTTTCATTTTAACCATTTAACTAGAATAAAAAATGTGCAATTAAAAGTACTCAATATTGAGTTATACCAAATGTTTAAACATTTACACAGGTAAATATTACACAATCAATATATAAAATTCACCACCATAAAGTTCCCCCATGCCAATATTCAGTCAATTCCTCTACCCTAGGCCAAAGTGATCACTGACGTGCTTTCTGTCACTATGCCTCTTCTGAACTTTCATATAAATAGAATAATACAGTCAGTACAATAGCATGTCTGGCTTTTCTTGCTGAACATTCTGTTGCCATTTGAGTTTGCTTGAAGTTTTTTTTTTTTTTACTCATTTTCCTTCTTTGCTCAGCTTGCTCTCCTGGCTTCATGTTATTACCTTGTACATCTATCATGCTATTGTATCTCCTGCATGAACACTTCTTCTTAACCTTAATTTTTTTCAATATCTCAAACTAAATTTTTATTTTTTTATGTTTCTGGTTTCTGTAGCAACTACATATTTCACAGATGCTCTGTTATTTATCTTTCAAGGTCACATTTATGTTTCTTTATTCTGTAATGCTTATCTCTTTATTTTCACCAAGATGTAATGTTAGTTCAAAATAAGACATAATCATATTTGATCATTGTTAATACACTATATTTCTGCCTTTAATTTGTGCCTACATTGAGCCCAATTAGACACTGGTGAAATCGTCTGTATCTGAATAGTTGGTGGTTAATTACCTTTTATAACCAAATTTCTATTGTTATCATGCCTTCTGGTGGAGCACTTCTAACAAATTACAGGGGAAATGAGTATCTCCATAAATTCATCTAGCAATATTCTTACTTTTGTTTCAATACCTAGCAATTAAATTTCAGAAGATATGCCCTCCCCAAAAGTATATGTTCTTGCCTGTCTTCCAATTCCTAATTCCTTCTAGTTCTCCCTTTGACTAAAGTCTAAATCTAGGAAACACAAACCTGAGTTATATAACACAGGAATTGACTTAACAACAACCAAAAAAAATGAAAAATGTTCCAAGTGAAGAAGAATGGTTGTTTTATGGTTTTACAGATAATGAGAAAAGCCTGTGGTGCCTTTCACCTTATCAGATCAAAATTATTCTATGGAGAGTAAAATACTTACCTTTTTCCTCCAGTTTTATCACCCTCCAACTTAGCAGTAATTCCTTTCAGATAATAGCAATATATCACTTGTCTGTTTTTACACTGTTGAGTATTTTATTATTTTATTTTTTAATAGGTAATATGGAATGATTTCGGATAAACTATTGATGTAGGACTTTTTGCTCCTTAGTTCAGCTAAATCTGAGTTCTTGTCTCATGACCAAGAAAAATTAGGAACATGGACACATTGAAAGGTAAGGAGGGCAGAATTGATTACATGAAAGGAAAGCTCTCAGCAAAAAAAGAGGGGTCCTGCACACAGATTTCCACCTCACAAATTGAATACTAGGCCACCACACATGAGTTGAAGAGGCCCAGCTCCTCCCCTGTGTAATGTGCAAATTCCTGGTGGCTTCACCTCATTCTCCCAGTGCATGTGGGCCTCCAGTCCATTGCTGGCATGCTCAGTAAGACCCTGTGCAGGTTCCCTTATCTGCACAAAAACATCAGGTGTAAATACTTATGGGGTGAGCCAGAGATTCTCTGGGGGCCCTTCACTATTTGCCTAGGCATTTGTCTGTCTTTTGCTTCTATCACTATGACAGGGTTTATATTTGGATTACATTTCCAATAGCAGACAATGGGGTATTTTAAAATATATATTAAATTTACTACTTACCAAGATGTAATATTTTCCCTACAATGATCATAAAGCAGTAGTCGCAACTCGTATTTTCTACTATATATTGGCAGTAATCAAAATGAGAAAAATATGATCAAAGAAACAAGTTAAGGGCACAAAGAAAAAGTTGTTAAAGATGTTAAAAATATAGGGTATATTTTACAAAGGTATACAGTAATTACAGGTGATTCAAAAATATTAATTTATATATGTTTAATAGTGTATTAAATATTTGAAACACAAACACGTTTGGAAAACAATATTTTCTTAAATTGGAACTCAAATATATCTCTTTTTTGTGCATCTGGTTATTTTTTCTTTCTGGAATCTGTCCTTTTGCTCTTGGACTTCTCTTAATTTCTCTATTCCAACTAAGTTAACTTTCATATAAATCTTAGATGTATTTTGAAGTAGCAAAATGCCCCCCATTCTGTTTTAATATATATAATGATTTTATTTCTATATGGGCATCATCAGACTCTATTAAGTAAAATTTAACCAATAAAATCTGTAATAGCACAAAGTAAGAGAAGAAGTACAGAAAACTCTGTCTATCCATTCCAAGCCAAATGGATTATTGAATCTTTTTTATTTGAGTATCTCAAATATAGTTGTTATTTCTTGATAATGGTGTTGAATTATGAGCACAAAGTTATTTTTAAATCTAAATAAAAAATACAAATTAATCTTATACCAAACACTATGATTTATTGTTACTAATCAAAACATAATTTTGAAAAGCAAGTATTAAAAGGTATTTTGAAGTAATAGGGAGCAGTTAATGTTCTGTTTCTGTTTGTTTTAATATAGATACCACGAATGAAATAATGCAACCTCAAATACTCATTTGTATGCAAAAAATATTATTTGTATGCAAACACCATTCTTGATTAGAGTGATTTCTTCAGCAGCAGAGTTTGAAGCAATTTTCAATTAACCTTTCAAAAAAGTAAAATTCAAAATAAACTTTTAGTACATGTTAAGAAAATATAGTTGCTACTTTGAAGTAGAAGAGCTGAAGTAATTTAAAAAATAACTTAAAGAAAATGTGAAAGGAAAATAAATATCAGGATCCCAATCTTACTAAGCCAAAGAGAAAAATCAAGCTGGGAACTTGGTTATACACACCCATCTCTCACTTTGTTCTTAATAAGATAGGTTCAAAGACAGAAAAGCTACATACCTCCCTCACAACTTGCCCTCAAAGAAATTCCTTGTGCGTCCCAGATCTTTACCCTAAAATAGTTCTGTTTTACTTTACCCTGATAATCTAAATTGATAGTTTATCTTCACATGTAACGGACAAAGGACAAAACTAAAAAGTCATTCCAATGCTCCCCTGAGACAAATGAATATCTAACTGCTTCCTCTAACCTATGTTTATTTTTACTTGTAATGATGCAGCTTCACTGAGCATGAGACAAATGCATGTTACTGTTTCTGTACCCACCCTCATGTGTAAAATGTGTATTCAGTGAACACTGACCAAAGACTCAAAAAGAATGCAACCTGTTGCCTCTTATCTACCTACCCTCTTCTTTTGTTGTTGTTGTTGTTGTTGTTTTTAGTTTTATTTTAGGTACATGTGAAGGTCTGTTATATAGGTAAACATGTGTCATGGAGGCTTTTTGTACAAATTATTTTATCACCCAAGTAGTAAGCCCAGTACCCAACAGTTATATTTTCTGCTCCTCTCCCTCCTCCCACCCTCCCACCTCAAGTAGACCCCAGTGCTGTCGTTTCCTTCCTTGTGTTCATAAGTTCTTATCATTTGGCTCCTACTAATAAGCAATAATGCAGGCACAAGATACCTACCTTATTCTTTCTTTCTTCTCCTTCTTCCCAGTACCTGCTCTTTTCTCTTTAACTACGGAGGTCCCCAGATCGTCTTCAGAAAAAACACACCCACCAATTTTTCTTGTGGTTCTGTGTTCTTTTCCTGGGCAAGTCCTTATCCTTAGCAAATAAACCTTTTAAAATGATTGGGGCTTAAATCCGCCATTGTCTTTGATTTACAACACAAAGTGAAATTTGAATTTCTTTTTTTTTTTCGAAAAGACAACACGAGAAATTCAATTTTACTGTGTTTAGCAGTATTTTTTGTATATGTGCATGAAGCAATTTCTTTTTTTGCTCATCAGTGATGGAAATATTAGAGAACTGTTAAATTAAGTTTAGCTTAAAACTGCATCCTTATATATTTTAAATTTGACCTAGTGGTTTCTCTGTACATAATAAACTGTAACCCAACTTCATGTGTAAACAGACTGTAACCTACTCTTGTAACAAGCAGCCCAACTTCAGCCAATCAAAGCAGCCAAACTTCTGTCAATCACAGACAGCCAACTGTTCAAACCAGGTTCAAATAAGGCAAATTCCCTGCTGTAACCAATCCAGCTGTTTGTGTACCTCACTTCCATTTTCTGCACATCACTTTCTTTTTCTGTTCATAAATGTTAACTGACCATGTGGTAGCCCTGGAGTAGCTCTGAACCTATTCTGGTTCTGGGGACTGCCTGATTTGCAAATCATTCTTTGCTCAATTAAACTCTGTTAAATTTTATTTGTCAACAGTTTTTCTTTTAACAGTTGGCATCAGAAGTGGGATCTGGAGTAGGGCTTCCAGCAACCCCCAAGTGATGAAGTAAGGTGCTTGCCAGGCCCATGTGTCCATTACTCTCACAGCAAACTGGGAATTAGGGGTAAGTTCTTTCTTGGATTTAAAAGCTCCATGGATTTGAGTTTTGAGCTATCTGAGTTTGAGCACATTTTTGATACGGACTGGGTTTGAAAATCACAACAGGAACTAGACGGGATCCAGGATTGAATTAAATCTGATAATTAACTGGATTCAATCCAGCTAGAGGCCTCACACATCTGACTGAGTCAGACAGAAACTTAAGAGTAAATGGCAATTACTGCAGGGGGTTTGAACTCCAGATTTTGGAAATTTGTAGGGATATTGTTTTCCACTCCCTTTGTTTCTTTTTCTTGCTCACTTGAGTAGGGGGGAAAAATTGACTAATTTGATCAAGCGGATCTCAGAGCCAAAGCCAAGATTATACATAAAAATGAGATCTTAATTTCTGAAGAACTGGGTACTCCACCTTCCAGCTACACCTACCTTTACATGGATAAGTATTAGGCCCCTAAAGCAGGAAATGTTTACAAAATGACAAAATCGAATTAAAGAGAATTTGAAATTATAATGGAATGTTTGAAATAAACAACACTTCACTTTAAGAAGTGCATTTAAAAATAAGGGCTTCTGAATTAGGCTCACCCAGGGATGTCTATCGATGTGCAGAAGCTTCTAAAAAGATTTTAATATTCATATTGCTTCTTTTAAAAGACTCTTCCAAAAGGCAAAGAAAAGCTTAAGTGATTAATCGATAAGAAAAATTGTATCTGCTAACTTTTTGCCTCAGTTATTAAACCCTTCTGCCCCCACCCAAAGGGAAAATAAAACTGGATAAAATATTTATAAAAATGTAGGCTCTTTGGTAAAGTAAGTTTTCTTCTTTTTCACAGTGGCTAATACTAAGTCCAGGCAGAGGAAATGCTTTCTTTGCCCTATTCCTTAAAAGGCCCTGCCTGGAACTCAGTAGTTTTTGTTAAACAACAGAAGCTAAATTTAAAAATGCCTTATATTAAACTTAATTGGTCACCAAAACATACCTTTCTGGCACTTAACTAGCTATCTTGAAACCCTTTTGTAAATGAAGTTTACATCTATGAAGATAATCTCCTTTTGTAAGGATGTCTGCCTTTGTGCACCTGGAAGAGAGGGAGCACTGGGTCACTAGAAACTTGTATAATGGAAACAAATATTAGTTTAAAATTACAAGTCATTACCTTTGTCTAAGGTGATTTTCTTGGCCATCTTAATTGGGCCTTTACCTACATTCTCTTTCCTTGGTTTGGGCAAATGATGCAATTTAGGCCTGAAGTAGTAAATGAGTTTGGGGAAAGATAAATGGGCCCTTAGAAGACAGGGTGGTGGTTTATGAAAAGGTTTGTCTGGGTGTGATGAAGTGTCTTTTCTTGTGGTAAAAGAAAAGGTTGCTGGAACTCCTTGTAGACAGAATTAATGACAATTGAGCTCCTTTGGAAAATCTGTCTTTAGACAGATAAGGGGAATTCAAAGAGCCTGGCTCTGCTTACCTGTTGGTAGCAATAATATACCAAAGTGACTATATTTTAGCATGTATTTAGTAAAACTACATTTTATCATGCTATTTCTTAATCTTCTTCAACGACTAGCTTTGTTAAGGATTATAAATCATGCTGCTATAAAGACACATGCACACGTATGTTTATTGCGGCATTATTCACAATAGCAAAGACTTGGAACCAACCCAAATGTCCAACAATGATAGACTGGATTAAGAAAATGTGGCACATATACACCATGGAATACTATGCAGCCATAAAAAATGATGAGTTCATGTCCTTTGTAGGGACGTGGATGAAATTGGAAAACATCATTCTCAGTAAACTATCGCAAGATCAAAAAACCAAACACCGCATATTCTCACTCATAGGTGGGAACTGAACAATGAGAACACATGGACACAGGAAGGGGAACATCACACTCTGGGGACTGTTGTGGGGTGGGGGGAGGGGGGGAGGGATAGCATTCGGAGTTATACCTAATGCTAGATGACAAGTTAGTGGGTGCAGCGCACCAGCATGGCACATGTATACATATGTAACTAACCTGCACATTGTGCACGTGTACCCTAAAACCTAAAGTATAATAATAATAATAATAAAAAAGCAAGCAATCCAAGCGTCATTGATAAGAATGTTTAAATTAGGTAAAGGTAAATGGCAGAAAAGTTTATAAATGAATTTGTCATAGTCTCAAACTTTTTTTCAGCAATTTAAAATCTTAAAGTTATGTTAAATAGTAAATACTTATTAAATGTCTGAGTAATTTCTAAGTACAAAAACATTAACTAGCAAGAATAAGCCTAAATACCTTAACAAATTGTTTTTACATGATATAAATAAGACAAATATATTTGCATATGCTCAGAAACATAAAAAATTGAGGAAACATTCTTCTGAAATCATAAAATGATTTTATCTGTAAATACTGCTATAACATAGTTTAAAATTGCTTACTTCCTAGTTTTTTTAATACTGAACATTGAAATTACTTAAAGTTAAAATTGTCATTAATGTATAAAATTAAAACTGTGCCCGGAATTGGTGGGTTCTTGGTCTTGCTGACTTCAAGAATGAAACTGTGGACCCTTGCGGTGAGTGATACAGTTCTTAAAGATGGTGTGTCTGGAATTTGTTCCTTCTGATGTTCAGATGTGTCCGGAGTTTCTTCCTTCTGGTGAGTTCATGGTCTCACACGTTTCAGAAATGAAGCTGCAGACCTTCGCGGTGAGTGTTACAGCTCTTAAAAAACGTGGCGCGTCTGGAGTTGTTTGTCCCTCCTGGTGGGTTCGTGGTCTCGCTGGCTTCAGGAGCGAAGCCACAGACCTTTGCGGTGAGTGTTACAGCTCATAAAGTTGGTGTGGACACAAAGAGTGAGCAGCAGCAACATTTATTGCAAAGAGCAAAAGAATAAAGCTTCCATAGCACAGAAGGGGACCCCAGCAGCCTGCTTTTATTCCCTTATCTGACCCCACCCACATCTGTCTGAATTTCCCCCTCCCTTTTCTCCTGAAGACCTTCATATGATAGGTATCTTGCCCTACACCCTACTGGAAAGAATGTCACAGGGAACACCCAGAAGAATCTAAATGAATGGGTTTCACAACATTTTCTCCATTTTATTATCCTAAACTGGATCATACCCATCTGTTTTTCAATCATATTTTGGCATGACTGTCCATAAAAGTACAGTTTATCCTGGGTCTTTGGATCTTTGTTTCTGGAGTCTCCCATGCATATCACATAAAATTTACATTAAATACATTTTTATGCTCTCATTAATCTGTCTTTGTTGTGGAATGTCAGCCATGAACCTTGTGATGGGAGAAGAAATTACTCTTTTTTTTTCTCCTACAGTTTAAAGTGTTCTAAAGTAAATGAAAAAGTTTAAAAGCAAATAGATCAATACCAAAATACATTTAGGTACTTAACAATTTGAATTTAGAATGAAATTTACCACTCACAAATGTTTGAATATCAATTTAAAAAAATACTTCCAAAAAAATCTAACCCAGTGCAAAGTGATAGGAAAATTCATAGATAGAAGTCATTTAGTGGATTCCAAAAATAGAGAACTTTAGCAGAATCATTCAATCCAAGGCCCTGCACATATTCCATCTAAACAGAATCTGCTCTGGAATTTGTCTTTCTGGGTATCTTTAAGGTAAGAAATCTGCCTACATTAGTCCATAGTTCCTGGACATTTGTACACTTCTTAAGGTTGTATGAAGAACCTTCTCCAAAGTCACCCATGGAAAATTTCACAGGTAATCTACTGGCCTTACCATTTCACAGCATTGTAAATGGCAATAAAAATAAATATTAGTTATGTATTGCTCTGCAACAAATTAGCTTCAAATTTAGCAATTGAAAAAAATAAATATTTATTATATTACAGTTTTTGTAGGTCAGTAACTCTCACATGGCATGGATTAGCTGGGTGCTTCTGGTTTAAGAACTCTTATGAAACTATGGTCAAGCTGTCAGCTGGGGCTATTGTCTTATTTGAAAGCTCAGCTTGATAAAATTCATTTCCACACTCATTCACACGGCATTTGGCAGGCCTTAAGTCCTCATTGTCTGTTGTCTGTAGACATTTGGTTTTTTCCAGTGGATCTCTTTAAAGGACTGTACATAACATGCAGCTTGTTTCTCCAAGAGAGAGGAATTCAAGAAACAGAGGAAGAAAGCCTCCAAGGCAGAAGCCACAGTCTTTTTATAACCTAATTAGATAATTAACATCTCACAACTTCTGACATTGTTTATTCATTAAAAATTAGTTACTAAACCCAAATCCAACCCACACTCCTGAGGAGGGGATAACACAAAAGGCATAAACGCAAGGTGTAAATAATCGAGGACTGTCTAACAGTCAGCCTACCACACTCGGAGGCAACGTAACATGAAATACTGGGCTATTATTTAAATCATACCTTTGTTATGTGGGCTTTTATGCTTTAAACACTTAAGAAGATGAATACTATATATAGATTTTGAAAACTACTTTTGGGGTGTACAAATATCTTCACCTTTTTTTTTTCTGTTCACTTAGAAAAACTTCCATGTGTAAAGAGCCTGGCATACTGCAATCAGAGCATTTTATCATGACTTTCCAAAAGAAATTACCTCTAAATTATGCAAATTGTCTTAACCAACTGGATAAATATGAGCATGAACAAAACACAAAGTGTTCTTGAAAATTCATTGATATGCATGTCATTGTATTCATCATTCTTATTGTTAGTGAATGGCCTGTGAGAGTCCTAGGAAAACATGGGTTCTCTGTTTCAGTTTCTGTTCTCTGTTATTTATCTATGCTTTGTTGTTTTATTATTGTTGTTGTCAATTTAACAACAATATGCATAAAGCCATGAAAAAATCAGTGGGTGTAATGTGGTTTGTTGACTGATAATTATATTATATAGTTTTGTAGTTTTACTGGAAAAAGATTGACCTAATTTTCAGTTTCTTTCAACTAGAAGCACACATATATATGTACATAGACAAAAAGGAAAATAAAAGAAAAATACCCTGAAAGAGCAACCTCAATACTCATAAAAAGCTACTTTTAAAATCAGGAAAAAATATAGTGACAAGACAAAAACAGGGAAAATATTATTTTGATCTTATAAACTGTATAAAAATAATCATTGAAACTAAAACATATGTTACGCGTAGTTTTATTTATTATTATCCCCAAATCAACAGGAATGTGAAATTCTTGAGAGCAGTGTTCAAAAATGTTATTTGTGTAATGTTCTCCCTCTCATCTTAGTGTTTTATCCAAAAATAAGCCATCGAATGATGATTAATTCTAACATTTATTTTTAAATGCCCTCTCTTATGCATCTAAATATATTTCTGAGAGAAATCGGAAGATAATCTCATCTCTGCTTCTCGTTATATTTCCCCAGTGCTTACAGATTTTACTGAAACCTCTGAATGTCTGTTTTCATTCACTTTTAAAGATTTCATTATTATCTACAGACTGCATTTTGGAAATCTATATCTATTATGACTTTTTTTTTCTGAAAATAGTTGATTTCTGATATTTTTATTTTAAACAATATTTTTATACAAAGCCTTTTATTTTATACAAAAATATTTTTTACAAAAAAAACCCAAAATGTTCCCAAATATATACTTTCTCACAAAACACAAAATTTCCAAATATTTAGTCATTTTTCATGGAGGCTATTTCACAACTTGTTCTTATCTTTCTGTAATTCCTATCTAATTACTTCACAGCATAACATTAAGATTAACATGTTCTCACTTTGGGAGGCCGAGGCGGGCGGATCACGAGGTCAGGAGATCAAGACCATCCTGGCTAACATGGTGAAACCCCGTCTCTACTAAAAATACAAGAAAATTAGCCAGGCATGGTGGTGGGTGCCTGTAGACCCAGCTATTCGGGAGGCTGAGGCAGGAGAATGGCATGAACCCAGGAGGCAGAGCTTGCAGTGAGCCGAGATTGCGCCACTGCACTCCAGCCTGGGTGACAGAGCGAGACTCTGTCTCAAAAAAACAAAACAAAACAAAACAAATGATTAACATGTTCTGACTAGCCGCAGGGAAACAGATCCCAATAAGGACCTTGATGTTTTAAAAGTTTGCATACATTCCTGGTTCTGAAAGAGAATTCTAACTGCATACAGAATTCTAATAGCTGTAGCCTGATATAATATTACCTGACAACAATATTCCTACATATGGTAGCCATGACAGAAATGAATAAATACAAGTTTAAGAGGTAAAACTTGGAACAAAGAGAGGGGAAGAATGAGGCTAGAGAGGATTTATTAATCGCTCTAAGGTTTCTGTATGGCTGGCTTAAAAATCATGTTCCTTCTACCAGGGTCATGCACTTACATAACAAAATCATTTCTCCTTTTGGCAAAGCTTTCACATGGGTCTCTCATGAAGTAGCCATCACGTGGCACTATTGTATCTTATGTATTACATAGACTGACAGTGTATTCAGGAATACAGCCCTTGTTCAGCAAATTTTGCTCAGATCTCAGCACTGTGTAAATTACCTGTGCATCTGAAAATTATTAGCATTGGTTCTTACTTCTTGGGAGTGTGTTTTTTTAATATGGATTTTGACAAAGTATTTGCCCTTAGAAAAATCTGTTCTTCCCTAGTCTGAGGATTATATTGAGTATTTCAATTACTCAAATATTAAAGCAAATAAAGGTGATGAGATTTTAAGTCATATTTGTATATAAATTACAGCCATATACATAATTCTTTTTTCTCTCTCTGAAACTGTATTGGACAATGCAATAATTTATAAAGTGAGAAAATAGCAATGCAAGGTGAAAATAATAGCAGTAAACTTATAGAGAAGAATTTATGAAATACTGCATGCTTTGAAATGGTTCATGAGTACATATTTTCTGTGAAAGATCAATTTGGATTTTTAAAATATTAAAAAATGAATCCGAAGAGACATGATAAATACAGTTATCGACTCATTTGTTCAGCAATTTGCAGTTATCCAACAGGATTTATCCAGTGCTTCCTATTTTTGCTGGGTTGTGCTAAGCTGGCTAGAGAAAAAAGAGAGTGTTCTTAAGCTTGTGAGATAAAGAGCCAATCAATATTGTTTTTATCTTAGAACAATTCCCAACGTTATAGACAAGTAACGTGGGACCTTTAGCAACTAGAGGTTGTCTTAGATTCTAAGACCTCACCCCACTTGGGGCTTGGTCGTAAGCACAGAAATTGAAACTAGGATTTTAACAAATTTCACAGTGGTTTCAAGACTCTGGTCTTAGTTTCTGTGAGATAGGCCACTGGCCCATAGACTCCCTACTGGAACCAATGGGATCATGGAAAGGGTCATGCCTAATCATTGCAGCATGTTCTTGCCCAACTCTTATGCGCCCCACCAACCACTCAGCTAAGAAAATAGAAATTAAACAACCCAAATATTCAAGCTCCAAAGCAGTGACTTATTACCAGGGGTGCAGCAGAACAAGCAGAGGGTAGTAGCACTAACCACCTGTAGCATCCCAGGAACAAGGACCATATTGATCTCAAGATGGAACTGACAGTTTTGGCATCCTCTCTGAGGGCGCAGATGGCTGGCTGAAGTTGTGATGGGAGGGATAGTTCTGAATTTATGGTCAGGCTTTTCTTGGGCCTTTAAATCCAGTAGCTTGTTTGAAGAAGAATGCAAAGACTTGAATGGGGTCTCATAGCATCATTTGAACAAGAAGGATGTGATTGTGGCATCATGTATTTATAGCCTTTCCACCCTCCCCGCCTCAGAAATGGCTTTCATTCCACTTACCACTGAGGGCAGGGCAGGTTTGCTACATCAGAACCAGGGACCCACATTTGACAGATGTTTTTAAATATAGACCTAACTCACTTTAAGTGAACTGTTTTGGATCAACTATTGCTCTATATTGCTTTGCTAACACAAAACAAAAGCTGAAGACAGATAATGAGCTTTTTAAAATCAATTTTCTTAACTCAATGCATTAAAAACTAAATATTTCTAAATTTCTCATGATCGCACTTGCTTGAGGCTGCTACAGCTTTGTTGCTTTGAAGTATGCCTGGCCTGAATTCTAAGTAATTACTCCACAAGACATATTGCTTAATCTGGCATATTTTCATCTTTATTTGGAGTTGATTTCTTATATGGATGATGTAAGAGTTACATAAAATAATGTACATAAAGTGCTTAGCACAATGACCTGCATATAGTAAATGGTCATTACATGTTTCATAAATGATAATTGAAAGAGATTATTTAGGAAATATCTCTGGACATGCATTGATATAAATTTTAATATGTTTGTACAGAAAAAGCCTACACCTGGTACTTTCATTCTAAAAAGTTCTCTCTGCAAGCTGAAGAAAGTAGTTACCAGTTTTTGCTACAGAAAGCTGGCAATCCTGAGAGCGTATTTGGTGAAATGTGGTGCCTGATTGTCTGTGCAGGCACACTGAAGAGCATTTTTCACTTCTCTAAACCTCAGAAAGTCCTGACTGGGCTGTCGAAATGGTCTTTAATAAAAGGGGAAGTGGCAGGATTGTGTACGTGTAGCCTAATAGAGCATTTTATCTTACAGCACTCAAAGTGTTTCACAATAAATCCTTTCTCATCATATAACAACAAACCTATGTAGCTCCCTGCAGTTCAACAAAAAGAAGCCAAATAACAGGCTTCATTTTTAAAAGTATAGGTTTTATCTGGTAGGATTTTCAGCCTATAGGAAACTCATATTTGATTTGCTGAGTCAGACTTACTTGGAAATATTTTGAGATTTTCTCATGCAGTTATCTGAATAAATTATCTCTTATTAGTGCCATTGACTTTAGGACAAAACAACTTTATATACTGTTAAAACTTTACACAATACACATAATTGGCATATGCTCTTTAAAAGTTTTATTCCTAGGGCTAAGATTTACAAAACTACAACCTTGGTTAGAAGCAAACTTGTTTTGTTTCGTTTTGTTTTAGACCATGGGCAGTATAACTATTTGGGGTACATTAATTATAAATATTTAATAGTAAAAGATAAATTCTGAGATAACAGACAAATAACCTAAAAGGGCAAAGCTAAGATTAAGAGGTAAAAATTTTTATTTTCTCATTGAAAAACAAGAAATGCAAAGGAGTCTACATGCTAGGACAAAAAAAGGTTTATCTGCTTCTCTTTCATTTCCTCCTTTTTGTTTCTATCCATATTTAAAGACATTAAAAATAAAGGTGAGGAGATTCACTTTTAGAATTATCTAGCTACTAGCACCAATAATATTAACCTAGAGCTGGGAACAGTGATTTGTGCCCATAATCCCAATGCTTTGGCGGGCCAAGGCAGGAGGATTGCTTGAGCCCAGGAATTTGAGGCTACAGTGAGCTATGACCATACCACTTCCAGCCTGGGTGAAAGAGTGAGACCCTGTCTCTAAAAAAGAAATTAAAAATATATTAGTCTAATATATTCCCTTTAATTAT
This sequence comes from Pongo pygmaeus, assembly GCF_028885625.2. Taxonomy (NCBI): domain Eukaryota; kingdom Metazoa; phylum Chordata; class Mammalia; order Primates; family Hominidae; genus Pongo; species Pongo pygmaeus. The sequence continues at coordinate 94,055,816 of NC_072384.2, forward strand.
GCACTTCATGTAAGATACTGCTTTTCAATTGAAAACTGGAGGTCCTATAAAAAATATTTACCTGTCAAAAATGTCAGGCACACCTATCACAGTCAGAATTTGGTTAGATAGCCAGCAGCCAGTTGTACATTCAGCAGCTAGTATTTTGCTTTTGACTCTCATTTTTATTGGTATTATCATGTATCTGAAATGATGTCCTTACCTTTTCCTCTGCTATATTTTCACTTGTTTTCACACAACCTTCTCAAGACTCTCTAGTTATCAACCTTTTCTTTCTTTCTTTTTTTTTTTTTTTTTTTTTTTTGTGAGACGGAGTCTCACTCTGCTGCCCAGGCTGGAGTGCAGTGGCACAATCTCGGGTTCACTGCAACCTCCGCCTCCCGGGTCCAAGCGATTCTCCTGCCTTAGCGTCATGAGTAGCCGGGGTTACAGGCGCGCGCCACCACGCCCGGCTAATTGTTTTTTTTTGTTTTTTGTTTTTTTTGTATTTTTAGTAGAGATGGGATTTCACCGTGTTAGCCAGGATGGTCTCGATCTCCTGACCTCATGATCCTCCCACCTCGGCCTCCCAAAGTGCTGGGATTACAGGTGTGAGCCACCGTGCAGGCCTCTATCATTCTTAAATAATTACCTACACTAATTGTCACAATTTGGCAACTTGGTATTCACTATTTAATCGGATGCAAGGTTAATTCAGTTTCACTAATTAGCACCTTAGTGTTGTAGCCACTGAGATTTTCCAGAATTTCACATTTGATAATGAACTACTTCCATCCTTGAAAAGTATTTTTACCATGCTTCTCATTTTCTTCGTATCTCTGATTCCATTGGCCATTTATACTCGATTTTTTGTCTTAAATGAGTATCAGAGTTCTATCTTCATTTCATTGTTTATATATATATATATATATATGTTTATATATATATATGTTTATATATATATGTTTATATATATATATGTTTATATATATATATATATATATATATACACACTCCCAGATGCCAAAGCTTGAATACAGAATGATGAAGTTCAGAGTTACTCTCTGACATACATTTCAGGGGAGGACACATCAGATAAATCCTTTAAAGCTAAAAGACCAGGGACTACCTGGAATGTTGTTGGTTAGCTGTTGATTCCTGGGTTTGCCTGTTGATTAAACATTGTGCTGATTGGAGATAGTCAGCTGTGCACATTAGGTGCATGTTTTGAGATTATGGCATTGAGGTGCTTCTGCTAAGTATATGATATCCCTGTCTTGCAATTAGGTTGCTCAGTCTTTTCTGCATTGGCGTTAGCAGGTTGTAGCAGGATTTCCTCACACTAAATCATTCTTCACAGGTAATTTTATCTATTCGTATGAGTTTGATAACACACCGTTTTGAATCTATCCAAATCTATGAATGACAGATTATCAGTTTCTATGAAGTACAGATCAGAAGTTCTTACTCCCATCAGGACACTTCTATCAGAAACTCCCAGAAGATAAAAAGACAACATATCCAAAATTGAGCTAATATTTTATGCTTTTGACTTACTCTTTTTTTAAGCCGTAATGGCTAAACCTCATAATAATTTCTTTAAAAACTACCTTGATTGAGTCATAATTTATATAGGATATAAAAGCCTGTTTTATATCTATCAGTTTTGACAAGATATACAATGGTGTAACTGGTACCACACATAATGCATGAAATATTTTTATCACTCTAAAATGTTTCTTTAACCACCTGCACATACAGCTCCACTCTCCTCGGATCCCAGACAAACACTGATCTTTTTCACTATATATTAGTTTCTTTCATTTAAAACTTCATACAAATGGAATCATAAAATATGTACTGTTTTGCACCTATCATCTTTTGAAATCTATGTTGTGGCAGGTATCAGCAGCTCTTCCATTTAATGTTGAGTAGTTTTATTGTACAGATACACTAAAATGTGTTTATTCATTCACCTGTTAAATGGAAAAATAGTCAATTATAAATAAAGCTGTTGTGAAGGTTCCTGTACAAGCCTTAGTGTAGATACCTATATGTTTTCATTTATTTTGCATCAATGCCTAGGAGTGGATTGGTGAATCAATTCTGCTCAAAGGTATGTTTAACTTTATAAAAACTGACAAACTATTTTCCAAAGAGGTCTTACCACTTAACTTGCTGCCAGCAATTTGTGAGAATGTCAATTACTCCACATCTTACCCCATACTTGGTGTTATCAATCTTTTAAATTTTAGCTTTTCTAGTTGGTACATAATAGTATCTTATTGTGGCTTTAATTTGGGTTTCACAGATGACTAATAATGGTGAGTTTGTTTTAATTGCTGTATGCTCACACATCATTCTTATAGATTGTCTGTTCAATAGTTTTTGCCCAATTTTATTGAATTGTCATTCTATTATTAAGATATAAAATCACAATATGTTCAGATATAATTATTTATCTTTTCATAGATTCTTTTTTAAACTTACTGAACTTTACCATTTTAAAAATTATGGACTGTGATTTTATGTCAAGTCTAAACACTCCGTATGCTTTTTTTTTTTTTTTTTTTTAATTTATGGTGGCTAAAACTTTGAGTACAATGTTGAAGAGGTATGGTAACAAAGGACAAATCTGCCTTGATTCTGATCTTAGGGGGAAAGCAATTTTTTTCTCTTATCATTAATTATATTTACTATAGGTATTTGGAAGTTTCTTTTTTTATTATTGATTGAGGAAGTTCACCTGTTTTCAGTTTACTGAAAGTTTTATCATGAATCAGTGTTGGATTTGATCACATGATTTTTCTCTATCAATTGATATTATCATATGTTTTCTTCTTTAGTACGTTTATGATGATTGGTTTTTGAACATTAAACCAGACTTGCATAACCAGAAAAAATATCATTTGGTCTACTCGGTAATTCTCATTATATATTACTGGACTCTATTTACTAATATTTTTTAAGGTATTTGCATCTATGATAATGAGAGATATTGGTCTGTTTTTTTCTTTCTTACCGTGATTTAATCTGATTTTAGTATTAGAGTAACGCTGTCCCTATAAAATGAATTAGGAAGTGTTTCCTCTATTTCCAGAACTGTTTTTTTCTTTGGGGAACATTAAGTAGTTATCAAAACCTATAGAACTTTACAACATAAAGAGTGAACTTTAAAATATGCAACTTAAAAAAAATTAATGTATCTGAGGATCACAGGAAAGAAGGTAGACTGTGATAAGAGATTCTAACTGTATTAAAAATGTATACAATAATCTCAAGGAATTTAGGGAGGGGGAAAGTGTGCTGACTTAAGTAACTTTAGAAATGAATAGAGTCTGTTAAGACTAAAATCAAAAGGAACCATACGTAAGTAGTGTGTACTTAGGTTTTCCCACAGGGTTTAGTGATAAATCTGACACTGCTATATATATGTATACTGGAATTGAATAATTAATTAAATGCATAGTGAATTTCAGACCCAGGCATTTCACTGTTGGTGTGGAAATTCAAAGATCATAAAGGTGAGGAGGCTAGAATGACTTACGTGGCAATAGAGTCAGAACAGATGTTAAGAACTCATGTTTAACTTAATATAGATACATATGGCTACATACACTAATAGTTTTATATATATGTATGTATATGTGTATATATATACACACACACACAAGCTACCATATATATGTGTATATATATGTGTACAGATATGTGTGTGTGTGTATATACATATATACACATATATATATATCTGTTTTTTTTCTGTCAGCTGAAGGGCCCTAAAAAATGACACCCCAGTGGCAAGAAGAGCACCTGAAATGTATGTCTTCCTTTCTAATACCAACCTCCAATAAAACAAATCAGGGCTTTTTGGAAAAATGAATGTTTCTAGAACTGTGGCAGGAAATATATTAGATGAACCTGAAACATACCGCTATGAAATACGGACATACTTAAAAACAACAACAATAATAAGATAAACTAAGTGTAAAAACAGCAACAAAAAAATTCCATTCTGGGATAGATATGTCGAAGGGGGCATAGTAACCAATTAAATGAGTTTTTCCAGTGCCAAATCTGTGACAATTTAAGCAATGCCATAAATATTAGTACTGTCAGGCTATAACTCGAAATATGAAATAAATGTTAATGAATGCATATATACATAAATAAATGATCAATAAAATTAATAAATGGGGTAGAGGAGGCAAATCTCTCATGCAGAAGAATTCCAAATAAATTACGGAATTTTATTCATGCTGAAGAAGTCCAGCACAACTCTGCACTTGTTAAGTGTGGGATATACCTAGTGATCTTCTCCTAAAGAGTATAGTAGGGAAAGGAGAAAGAAACAAGAGTAACTTTAAACTGGAAAAATCTAAGAAACACTATTTAACTCAGATATTCAAGACTAACATTAACAATCATGTTAATGTTGAATCCTGTTGAAAATATGTATCCTTGAAATTATGCAATAAAAATGACATTTTAATGCTGTCATTTCCTCCCCCAAACCTATAATTCCAGTTTATTCATTAAAAAAATCAGGCAAATTCCAACCTGATCAATATTCCCTAAAACTGTCAAATACACCATAAACAAGGAAGAGTCTGGGAAATGGACTCAGCCAAGAGAAACATAAAATCACATAACAACTACATATAATGTGCTAATCTAGGTGGGATTGTGGAACATCAAAAGGACAAAACTAAGGTAACATGAATAGACTATATAAACTTTAGTTAATAATAATACGTCAATATTGCTTCATCACATGACAAATGCTCCATATTAATATAATATGTTAATAATAGAGGAAACTGATTACAGGGGTATATATAAGAATTGTCTGTACTATTTTCTTAATTTTTCTGTTTAATAATAAAAAATAATATGAGATTTCTTGTCTGTTTTTAAGCCAAATCCAACCAACATGAATCAACATAGTATACAATAGTGAATTATACTTGTATAGCAGTGAGTATAATAGTGAATAGTGAATAATACATGTTAAATGTTATAAAGACATTTATTGCTTACTATCAACATGGTTAATTCTTAAGGCATCAATATATACTTTCTGCATCTAATCTCATTTTCCCCTCAAGCCTACAGTATTACTGGACTAAAACTTTAATCAGTGCCTCAGGTAAGTTCAGCATACAGAGTTGTTTCTGCAAGTTAATTAAAAAGCAATTAAAAATAAAGTTTTATTTAACATTTTATAGAAGTCAGTCACTACCTGTAACCAAAATATGACTTGCTGAAATAATTAAAAATTAAGGCTTTAAAGAGCTACAAATAAGTCTCTTTTTAGATGTAATGCAAATGCTTTTTTTGAAGGTATGACATGATTTTATTATTTCATTTACATATAAACCTATAGACTATACATTCCTTCTAAAAATCACCATAGAACCCTGAATATATTTTTTATAAGTGATCAGGCCACTTTTGGAATAGTTATGGAACTTTGCAATTAGTAGACTATTTTTCATGAAGACAAGTAAAAGCTAAATTCTAATTCTCAAAATTCAAGTAATTCATTTAAGAGTACACATTTTCACTTACAATTGTAGATATTGCATAAAACAGAAAAAAGTTTAATTTTTAAATTTATTGTTATTGTATTATATTAGCTTATAAGGGCTGCCATATAAAATACCACGAACTGGGTAGCTTAAACAACAGATATTTGTCTTCTCAAAGTTGTCAAGGTATTGGCTGGTTTCTCCTGAGACCTCTCTCCTTGGCTAACACATAGCCAGCTTCTCTCTGTGTCCTCACTTGGCCTTTTGTCTGTGGACACATCCCTCATGGCTCTTTCTCTTCTTATAAGGATACCAGTAACATTAAATTAGGGCCCGCCATTATGCATTCATTTTAACATAATTACGTAACGCTTTAAAGACCTTATCATCAAAGATAGTCATTTTGGGGGTTTGGGTTTCAACATATGAATTTGGGTATGGGGGACACACATCGTAAAAGTTCACAAAAATAAAAGTATTATATTAGAAATTATATTTACTTTAATAATTTGTTTTAGAAAGGAATTAATGATTTACATTTTATTTTTATGTTACGATTTTAGATTGCCTGTTTCAAGTGTTCAATCACAGACATACTGTGTTATAGGCAAAGCAAAGTGTTTTTTATTCATTAAACCCTTTTACTTCTCTAGTGCCTTTCTAAGCTTTGTTTAAGCTATTTTCCTCTTATTCTAAAATATATAAGGTTTAAGACAAAAACATAGATATTTTACCAGCTCTATACATTTTGTTTTAATTAAGGAATACTTGTTTTTAAAAACATGCTAAGGAGTACTAAAAGAAACCATAGCATTGGATTCAAAACTGAAATAGGTCAACTTTGCTTTTATAATCACAGACAATGCAATTTAACATCATCAATAACAACATGCCTTTTGCCTCTTATTTCTACACTTTTGGCTACATATACTTTGAATGTATCTGCATATGCCAACAATTTTATAATATTATTTTTAAAACAGAGGCTAGAAAATAATACGTATTTATTCTAGTGCAATTGAAATTTGTTTGTAAATAATTATTATTCATACTTTAGAAAAGTTTTTAACTTTAAAACTCATTATTGTAAATGTTAAGCAACTTGTTAAGATGGTGGTAAAATTTTAGAAAACCTTTATTGTGATTTTTCATATATGTATGAACAACACTCTGTGCATTTCAAAACCTTTGGCATAGTAACTTAAATGCTTTTGGCATTGGCAACTGTCTTTAATCCTTAAATTAAGTTTGTTCTTGAATTTTCATTACAGGATGAACTACTATGATTTTATATTATGCTCATGGAGGTTAGTATCTTGGATCAAATCACTAAGAAACAAATACTTTCCAATGCTCACATATGATACAATTTTTTATGAAAATATATCTCTTGCCTTTAGCAAGAGATATGTTTTGCTTTTGGTATGATATAAAAGTTACTTTATTATAATTTACTTCCAAAAGTCAAAATAATTCCTATTTAGGTTATTGTTAATTTTATCACTTCATTTCATATTTTCCATTACATTTTACTTATTTTTTGTCAGTTCTTTAATAAATAAATGTAAAAGTGAATGAGTAGGCTACCATTCATATAAATACAAGTCAGAATTCTTCAATGTCTTTCATTTTATTGAAATAGGCTAAATGTCTTGCCAAATTATTCTTAAAATGTTTTGAACTTAGAGTCTTGAATGCTTTGCATTTCATTTAAATTTAAGTTTCTCATCCAATCTTTAAAAATGTAGCTTAGAGTCTTTAAAATGTTGCTTCATGCATATTGTAAGATTTGGAGAGCTTTATAACATGCGACTATATCATTACATTTACTCATTAAAAAATCAACTTCAAGTGTGTTTAAAATACTCCATCCATCACTGAACTGAAAATAACACATAATTATTTCAAAATACCGAAGTAGTCAACAACTTAAGAAGCTGTGCATTTTTTTCAACAAGATTAAAGAAATGAGCTGTGCACAGCAAATATTATGCATAAATAAGGTTTTAAAAGCACATCAGCTCTTCTACAAGACCTTTAAAAACAGCTTTGTTGTCATGTGTCTGGCAGTGCATATTGTTCAAAAGCAGGTTACAGTAATTGAGAACTTGTTTAACTTAGTGGAATCAAATCACAGAATTTTCTCTAATAAGAATTTTAGAGTTATTTCTTATAATAGGTAACAGTAGTTGTCAACTAATTAGTATTTTGTATAAACGGGCATTTTATTGTTTATTTTATTTGTTATATCAATTTATTTTTTGAGCATTTTGCCATTATTTTAACTCTTTAGTACATTTGGGATGCATGAATCACTTTTTGAAAAATATTTAAGTTTTGCAAATGTTCATACCACAATACATCAGATCTAGCATTGACAGGCAGTTCAGTTCCAGACGACCACAATAAAACCAGCACCGCAATAAAGCAAGTCACACACGTTTTAGTTTACTAGTACATATAAAATGTATATACACATATATAACTTATAGTCATACATACTGTACTGTAGCTTATTAAGTATGCAATTGCATTAAGTCTAAAATAAGTATACATCTTAATTTAAAAATCTGTTATTGCTAAAAAAATGCTAATGATCATCTGAGCCTTCATCAGGTTGTAATCTTTTTGTTAGTGGAGGATTTTGCCTCTGTGTTGATGGCTGCTGACTAATCAGGGTGGTGGTTGCAGAAGGCAGAGATGCTGTGGGAATTTCTTAAAATAAGACGATAATGAAGTTTGCCATACCAATTGATTTTTTCTTTCATTAAAGCTTTCTCTATAGGATGTGATGCTTTATGGTAGCATTATACCCACAGTAGTGTTCCTTTCAAAATTGTAGTCAATCTTGTCAAACCCTGCTATTGCTTTATTAGCTAAGTTTATGAAATATTCTAAATGTTTTGTTATTATTTCAAGAATGTTCACAGCATCTTCACTCAGAGTAGATTTCACTTGAAGAAACCACTTTATTTGCTCTTCCGAAAGAAGCAATTCTTTATTCATTCAGGTTTTCTCCTGAGATTGTAGAAGTTCAGTTACATCTTCAGGCTTCACTTCTAATTACAGTTCTCCTGCTGTTCCTACCCCATCTGCAGTCCCTTCTTCCACTAAAGTCTTGAACCCTCTCAAAGTCATCCATAAAGGCTACAGTCGACCTCTTCCAAACTCTGGTGATGTTGCTATTTTGACCTCTTCCTACGTGTAGTAGGACTTTATGCGCTAAGACTAATTTGGGGGTCAGATCAAATTTGTCCTTTTTGGCTATTTTAAAGACATTGAGGTACCATTGGAAATTTTGAGTAAAGGAGCAACATGTTCTGACTTACACTTTAAAAGTATAATTGTGGCCTATGAGGACGAAATTAAACTGTTGAGGAATTTAAAATAACTTATATATATGCCAGAAAAGAAAAAAAAACTCTTTAAAGAAACACAAAAATATTCAGCGACTAAAACTACAAAAATTCCAATGTCCAGCTTTCAATAAAAAATTATTAGATACACAAAGAAGCAGAAAAACATAAGACATTTTGGAAATGTTTTGTAAAATTATACATACATTTTCCATAAAATCCAGCAATGTCATTTCTATGTACTTACTTAAAAGAAATTTAAATGTTATGTATACACAAATTCTGTCTTCATTTATGTTAAATTTCTTTATTATCTCCAAACCTGGGGGTATAAAAAACTGACCTGTTTTTATAAGACCACTTCTGGCACCAAATGTGTATGTGTGTGTGTGTTTTCCATACCAAACAGTTATCTAATATTAGCTGGGTGTTTTATAATTAACTTTAATTTTGACACTACTTGAAGTTTGTCTCATATTCCACAAGTTACGGACTCAGTCCCACTACACTGTCCCCACTTCACATGTTAATCACAGTACCTAGATTTCCAGTACTTCTGACTAGCTACAAATCTAAAGTTTCCATTAGCCCCTCCTCTGGTTCAATAATTTTCTAGTATGGCTCACTGAACTCATAAAAAAAAAAGAAAACAACTTACTTACGTTTACTGTATTTTTTAATTAAAAAAAGAATACAACTCAAGAACAGCCAAATGAAAGAGATGCATAGAGTAGGGTATAAGGGAAAGGGGTGCGCAGAGCTTCCATGCTCTCTTTGGACACTTCAGCTCCTAAATATGTTCACCAACTCAGATGCTTTCTAAATCCCTTCATTTTAGGGTTTTTTTTTTAAATGAAGCTCTCATTACATAAGAATAATTGATTCAATAACAGGTCATTAGTGAATAACTCAATATTCAGTCCTCTTCTCTGGTCACAAGTCCAGGGGTGGGGCTGAAAGTTTCAATCCTGTAATCCCACGGTCTGTTCTCCTGGGAAACAGCCTCCATTCTGAAGCTATCAAGGTACCACCAAGAGTGATTTTATTAGCATAAAATGAGATATGATTGAAAAGAGCTTATCATGAGTAACAAAAGATGATTCTCTCACTTTCATTTCTAAGAAAACTACAAAGGTTTTGGGAGCTTTGTACCAGGAAACCAGAACAAAGATGAAATATATATTTCTTATTATATCAAAATAGCACAATGATGTTTATCTTATGAATAAATTATGACATTCTTACAATGATATACTATTCAGCAATAGATACAATGAAATCCAGATACACACAACAATGTACATTGATCTCAGAGAAATTATTAAGTGGTAGTAAACTCAAATGGCTAGATACACACATATATGATTTTGAGATAGGTAATAACATATGGATGGAAAACAAATAGATAATTGCCAGATCCTGGAGTAAAAGTAGTTGACTACAGCATGTAACAAAGGAACATTCTAAAAGGGATACAGCTGTTATACATCTTGATTTGGGTGGTAATTATGCAACTTCACTGTTCTGTCAAAAATGTTAACTACAATGATAAAAAGAGAGCATTACTTGATGTAATGTACACCTCAAAAATTATAAAGAAGCAACATTATGTAAAACTTTAGATAAGTCCTTCAATAAAATGAGCAAGATCCTTGAAAAACTACAAACTATCAAGACTAACCCAAAAAGAGACAACATAAAGAACTTTATATCTACTATAGAAACTGTACCTATATGAAGAAAATTTAAACAAAAATAGGGAAACCTAATAAATAAAGAATTGTGTTATGCCTATAGATTAAAAATTCAACCATAAAGAATAAAATTTTCCTAAGTTGATCTATCTGTCTATCTATCAATCAATCATCTATATAGTAATTGTAATAAATTTCCAACATTGTTTTTTATGGAAACTGATAAAATAATTATAAAAGGGAAAACAAGCAGCAAGAATAAGGACTATGCTCATTAAAAATACAAGAAGGTACTTTCTCTTTCACTTAATTCCTATATAAAAGATGTGTAATTATTCATGAATAGAAAAATGAAACAGAATAGAGAACCAAATGCAGACAAATAGATATATGCAAATTTGACATATAAAAAATGGAGATAGAACTCTGGATAAATGAGTTTTTACACTGCTATAAAGAAATACCTGAGACTGGCTAATTTATAAAGGAAAAAGGTTTAACTGACTCACAGTTAGGCATGGCTGGGGAAGCCTCAGGCAACTTACGATCATGGCAGAAGGGGAAGCAGTCGTCTTCACAAGGCAGCATGAGAGAGAAGTGCAAACAGGGGAATGCCAGACACTTACAAAATCATCAGATCTCATGAGAACTCACTTACTGTCATGAGAACAGTATGGGGAAAACCACCCCCATGTCCAACCACCCACCTCTCTAAAGACGTGGGGATTACAGGTCCCTCCTTGGACACATGGGGATTATAATTCAAGATGAGATTTTTGGTGGAGACACAGAGCCAAACCATATTAGGAGTGTTAATAAATTTATAAATATTTTTATTTTCATAATATTTAAAAATAGCATTTAGTCACTATTTCACACACTACACAAAAATATTTTCTTGTTGAAATGAAGGCTTGAATATTAACAGCAAAACTTCAGAATGACAGAGTATTTTAAACAAGATACAAAACACATGAATCAATAATTTAAAAATAAATAAATTTGACACAAACTAAATTCAAAATGCCAGTTTATCAAAAATTCCAAAAAGAAAATGAGCAGACAATCCATAACCTGGGCACAAAAGTATAGAATAAAAATAAAGTCGATTATTGGTTAATATCCTGAATTTTTAAAGAACTCCTAAAACTAATTTAAAAATATGGAAGTCCATGATTATAATGATCAAATGCATGTCTAAGAATTTCTGAGAAAGAAGAAAGGTTGGACAATAAATATAAACAACAACAAAAAAAGATCAACCATATTAGTATCATTGAAGTAAAAAATGAAAGAATGAGAAAATATTATTTAATCTTAACCAATTGGTCAAAATTTTGAATGTCATAATTTTGAGTTTTGATGAGGATGTAAAATAACAAGGATTTGTTGTAGAAGGTTGAATCTCATTCCTAGATATTTACCTTTAGAAAACTCTTACACGAACTCAATGAATAATTTTACCTACATTCATAGCAGCATTGACTGTAAGAGTAAAAACCATAGAAATTCCCTAATTGAATATAATACCTTATTATAGGATAATCATATACTAAAATACTCTGCATATGTGAAATTTTAAAACTACAACTATATGGAGTGACATAAATGAATTCCACAATATATATATTGTACCACAAAAGAAAGGCACAGAAAAATGCAAACAATATAATGTAATTTATACACATTTGAAAATTTCAAAAATTAAGTGTGAAATTCTTTATAATAAAGCCATAAACATTTTGAAAGCAAAGTATTACAGTAGTGGCAAAGTAGCATTTAACTGTAAAATTGAAAGACATAGGTAGTATTATATTAAGCTAGTTTTTAGATATTTATTATGAACTTCATAACTTATGTATCTTAAATCTATAATTTTATATGAATTAAATATTTTAAATAATAAATTTTAAAATTAACTGACATATTTGTATATAAATAATATATAATAAATTTTGCTCAATAATAATCATTTAGCTCTATAGAAAACAGTTGAGATTGCTTACTTGACTTAATACTTTAGAAAGCAGAGCAGAACTTAGAATGTATAAATATAAGTAAATATGTTAAAGTAATCAAAGAAAGCATGAGCATTCATTTAATCACATAAGGAAAGTATTTTGTTATTTGACAGTGGTTTTCATTAATGCTAACTTGAGAATGCTTCTGAAGTCACACATCTGTTCTTTGCAAATGAATTTACTACCAAACCCAAGAAAAAATTATATTTAAAAATGTCAGTTTATAAAACTGAATGAAATCTTATATATAAATATACACACTTTTATTTTTAACCTAAAATTTTGATTCTCTCAATTCTTTGCAATTTAATGTTCTAGTTCAAGGTAGTTTTATTCAAAAAGTACTTTTAAATTTGACAAAATTTAGAGTTTGAAATTAAAGTATTATGACACATTGATTGAATATAAAATAAAGGACACATAGGTATACATCGCTTTTTAGAAGACAGTTACTACATAGATCCCACAATCAAAAGGAGGGAATTTTACAAAAGCAAAAACACTAGGAAGAATAGATCTTTGTATGGTACCAGAGAAGATCTGTTCAATTGGGAAGTTTTTATATATTTCAGACCAATAAATTTAACTACTTAGAAATAAGCACAAAATCCTTGAAAACTTCCAAATACTTTATATATGTTAAAAAATTAAATTTATGGGACAGTTGCAATGGTTCATGCCAATAATCTCAGGATTTTGCGAGACTGAGACAGGAGGGTCACTTGAGGCCAGGAGTTTGAGACCAGGTCAACACAGTGAGACCCTATCTCTGTAAAACAATTACCAAAATTAGCTGGGTTCTAGCTAGTCAGGAGGATCACTTGAGCCCAGGAGTCCTAGCTACTCAGAAGGTGGAGGCAGGAGGATTGCTTGAATTCAGGAGTTTGAGGCTGCAATGAGCTGTGACTGCACTACTGCACTCCAGACAGGGTAAGAGTGAGACCCTATTTCTAAAAAAAGAAAAGAAAAAAATTGCAATTCAAATTTTTTCCCAAAGAATATTCTAGTCTTAGATGACTTCATTGGTGAATTTTATCAAACATTCAAAGATGAAATAACATAAGCCTTGTGAAAATTCTTTTCAGTAAGAGGCCAGCATAACCATAATATCATGACTGTACACAACATTACAAGGAAAGAAAAAGAACAACATTTTTTTATTAACAGTGTTTCAAAATTTCTTAAGAGAATCATAGCAAAATTAAATCAATAGTATATTGTACAAGTTTTAGCTTTCTTTTCAAAGGATTGATAATTGAGTATGCAGAAATAAACTGGCAAGAGACAAATTAACAGGACAGAGGGCATACAAAATGTATTCATATTCAAGTGCACAGGAGTCATGCAACGTATAAAATTCAAAGAAGGGCCAGATGGTTGAAGCTTAAATACCCTATTCATAGGGGAGAGGGAAATGAGGGATGTAGGCAATTTTAGCAGAAGAGTAAATTATTTTTAAGGGCGATGAATGGGAAAAGAACAGAGAGTAGCCTGGGATTAAGTTCCTCTGGGGTCTAGGTGTGGTGTTAACTCTAGTATTCTATCCTGTAAATTAATCTTCTCTGTTTGATGAAATTATAGGGAGGTGGCCTAGGACAATTTTATTCCTTCTGGATGAATGTCCCTTATTTGCAAAGGGAAGAGAGAGTTGTGTGTTGGGAGCAAGGGAGGGGGTTTGATTCTTCCTTAGTTAAAATCACTCAGCATGCCAAAGCACTACAATTTGCAGCATTCTTTTCAGAGTTCTGACAATACCATTAAATGTTATTTATCCCACTAACACAAGGTTGCTTCAATATGTTTAAAAAAATCATTCAATAGAGGAAGAGATAGATCTTCCTTATGGAAGAAATCTGAGCAATTCATGAGGACCCTAGTCCCCAAGGAGGTAGAGCATAACCCTCACATCTTCAGTAGGAGCTGCACATAATGCTTTCTTTCTAAAGTGTGAAATGCGTAAAGTGAAGCAAATAGATAACTTTTCAGTTGAGAAATATGACTAAACTACCTTAGTCAGACAATCATGGTCAACATCCCAACATCCACACTGCTAATTGTGTTGGTGTTATGTACTCTTGAAATTACAGGATGAAAATGGTACCTAACCTATGTGGTGTGGTGTTCCTTCTCAAAACTCATACTCTGGCCAAAACAGGAGAAAAACTTGGGCACATTCCAACTAGTGTGATTTTACAAAACGCCTGTCCAATATATTTCAAAACTGTCAACATCATTATAAACAAGAGAAGTCTGACAAACTGTTCCAGCAAAAAGGAGCTGAAGGAAACATGACAACTAAATGCAATATGGTATTCTAGATGGGATCCTGCAACATAAAATGATACTAAAAGTGTGCTTAGGATGTCACCAAAATGATGGAGTAGAGGCAATCTGGCATCAGTCTCCCTAACAGAAAAGCAAAACAGTATCAAGATTATAACCAGAAATATCACAGAATTATAATTTGACACTGGGAAAATCTGAGGGGCCACAAAGAAGTGAGAAACCACCAGCAAAAGGTAAGAGAAATGGACCTCTCTAATCAGAACAACCCTCCCCAAGTCTGCCAGGTCCAGTGGAGGGAAGTTCCCCCAGATTCATGATTTCTACACTGGAAAAAGTAAGATCAAGGTGGAAAGTCAGGTTTCCTATCACCTTGGGTTCCTTCACAGGAGAACCATCTTTGCCTTACCACATGGGAAGCATTGTAAGTGTATGTAGATGAAAACTTCTGAGGGCAGCTAGACACAAATAGTGGAAGTGAGGCTGGAATCAGCCAGTGTGTAAAACTTGGTGAGCTGCTTTTCATCTCAAGTAAAGGAAATACCAAATCAGAGTGGCTGTTCCGTAGCACACTGTAGGAGCTGTGCTTCGTGGGTCCTCTGGGCACAAAGCCCTGGCCAGCCTTTCCACACAGCTGGAATATTCCCTTTGGAATTCCCCCATCCCATCTGGGACAACAACGTTCCAAACTTAATTTAAGGCTGTGGCAAATCTGCATTAAGGATGTCATCTAGCAACAAAAAGAAAAAAACAGGGAAGTATGACCTCCCCAAATGGACAAAACAAAAGCCAGTGAGTGACCCCAATGAAATGGTAATGTGTGAGCTCTCAGAACAGTAATTCAAAATAGCATTTTGAGAAAACTCAGCAAATTTCAAGATAACACAATAAATCAATTTAGAAATTTCTCAGAGAAATTTAACAAAGAGATTAAAAAATAAAATTAATCAAACATACATCCTGGAGTTGAGAAATGCAATAGCCAAACTGAAAAGTGCATTGGAGGGATGGCTCACAACAGCAGAAGAAAAGAATCTGTGAGTTTGAAGGCTGATTATTTAAAAATACACAGTTGTGGAAGAAAAAAGAAAAAGAATGAAAATGAACAAAGAATGCTTACAAAATCTAGAGTATAGCCTCAGAAAAACAAATATATGCTATTGACTTTCGAGAGAGTTGAAAAAAATCAAGGAGTAAAAACGTTATTCAAACAAATAATAACAGAAAACATTCCAAATACAGAAAAAGATCTAAATATCCAGGTACAGAAGGTTAAAGATCATCAAAGAAATTCATTTAAAGTAAGACTATTTCAAGGCATAAAATAACCAAACTCTCAAAGGTTAAGGACAAAAGATCCTAAAAGCAGCAAGAGAAAGGAAGTAAATAAAATATAAAGGAGAATCAATTCATTTGGCAACAGACTTCTCCATGAAAACTATACAAGCCATAAGGGAGCAGAAATAACATATTCAAAGTGCTGAAGAAGAAAAAAAATTTGCCACCCTAGAATATTGTGCTCAGCAAAGCTATCTTTAAAACATGATGTAGAGATACTTTCCAAACAAACAAACAAAAAAAGCTGAGGGAATTCATAACCACTAGACTTTTCTTACAAGTAATACAAAAAGGAGTCATTTACTGTGAAACAAAAGGATGATAATTTGCAACAAGAAAATATCTGAAGGTATGAAACTCACTAGTAAAGTAAGTACAGACAAATTCAGAATACTTTAACAGTGTATTTACGGTATACAAACCACTTATATATTTAATATGAATAATAAAAACTAACAAAAATCATAATGACAACAATTTGTTATGAGATAGGATATACAAAAAGGTATAAATTGAGACAGCAAAAAGTCAAAATTAAGAGCAGAAAAAGTTAAAGCATAGAGTTTTTTACTTTTCTCTTTGTTGTTTCTTTTCTTTTTATGATCAAAGTAAATAACTTGCCATAATATTAAGATTTTTTTTCTAAGCCTCATGGTAACCAAAAAGCTAAAACAGATACACTAAAAATAAAAACAGGATTTAAAGCTTACTACCAGAGAAAATTACTTAACCACAAAGGAAGACATGTAATGAAATAAAAAACAAAGATAGTGGTTACAAAACAACCATTTAAAAAGTAACAAGATGCTAGTTCGCCCTTACCTATTAATAATTGAGTGTAAGAAGACTAAGTTCTCCAAAAGAAGAAATTATGTCTTAATGGATTAAAAACAAGACCCCAAGTATAAAGGTCTTTTCTTGTTTTTCATCCATTCAGAGTTTCCTACAAGAAACACTTCCCTATAAAAATATACATAGACTAAAAACAGGCTGGAAAAAATATCCATGCAAATAGAAATCAAAAAAGATCAAAATGAGCAATACATATATCAGATAAAGCAGACTTCAGGCTGGGCACGGTGGCTCACACCTGTAATCCCAGCACTTTGGGAGGCCAAGGCAGGCGGATCACGAGGTCAGGAGATTGAGATCATCCTGGCTAACACGGTGAAACCCCATCTCTACTAAAAATACAACCATAACAACAACAAAAATTAGCCGGGTGTGGTGGCACATGCCTGTAGTCATAGCTACTTGGGAGGCCAAGGCAGGAAAATCACTTGAACCTGGGAGGTAGAGGCTGCAGTGAGCTGAGATCGTGCCACTGCACTCCAGCCTGTGTGACAGAGTGAGGTTCCATCTAAAACAAAAAAACAAACAAACAAAAAAACAAAAAGCAAAAAACAAAAACAGCAAAATAAAACAGACTTCAAGTCAAATCTGTAGAAAGAGGCAAAAAAAGTTTATTGTATAGTGATAAAGAGGTCAATTTAGCAAGAAGACATAACAATTGTCATAAATATGTATACATACATACACACATATATAAAGCAAATATTAATAGATCCGAAGGGAGAGATAGAATGCAATACAATAATAGTAGGGGACTTAAACACTCCACTTTCATCAAAGGACAAATCATCAGACAGAAAATCAACAAATAAATAATGGAGTTTAACTGCACTCTAGACCCAATGGATCTAACTGACATTTACAAAATTCTTTATTTAATTGCTATAGAATATAGATTCTTCTCATCAGCATATGGAACATTCTCCAAGATAGAAGATATGTTAGTTTACAAAACAACTTTCAACAAATTTCAAAAAATCAAAATCATATTAAATATCTTTTATTACCACAATGAAATAAAAGTACAATTTAGTAATGAAATCAACTTTGTAAACTATGAAAACACATGGAAATTAAACAAGGTGTTCCTGAACAATCAATGGGTCAATGAAGAAATTAAGAAGGAAATTTGAAAAGTTCTCAAAACACATAAAAATGAACATACCACATATTCCAAAGCAATGCTAATAGGACAGATGATAGCAATAAATGCTTACATCAAAAAAGTAGAAAGACTTCAAATAAACTACCCAATGATGAACCTCGAAAAACTAGAGATCCAGAAAAAGAAACCCAAATTAGTAGGAGGAAAGAAATAATAAAGATCAGACCAGAAATATAGAAAGTAGAGACTAAAAAATAACAAAAGATCAACAAAATCAAAAGTTAGTTTTTTGAAAAGATAAATAAAATTGACAAACCTTTAGCTAGTCTAAGAAAAAAGAGAGAAGGCCCAAATAAGCAAAATCACAGATGAAAAAGGAGACATTACATGCAGTACTACAGAAATACAAAGAATCATTGGAGAATACTATGCACAACTATATATCAACAAATAAGAAAACCCAGAAGAAAGGAATAAATTCCTGAACACACACAACCTACCAAGAATGAACCAAGAAGAAAGAGAAAGTCTAAACAGGCCCAATAACGGGAAACAAGATGAAAGCAGTAATAAGTCTCTCACCAGTGAAAAGCCTGGGACCTGATAGCTTCACTGCTGAAACTTAAGAACTAATAACAGTTCTACTAAACCAATCTCAAAAAAAAAAGAAAGGAAAGGAAAACTTCTAAATTTATTATATAAGACCAACATTATCATTATACAAAAACCAGACAACAATATAATTAAAAAAGAAAACTCCAGGCCAATATTTTTGGTGAAAATAAATGCAGAAATCTTCAAAAAAGAAAATACTAGCAAACAAAATTCAACAGTACATCAAGAAGACAATACATGATAGTCAAGTATGATTTATCCCAGGGAGGCAAGGATGATTCGATATAAGCAAATAAATAAACATGATACATCACATTAACAAAATGAAAGATAAAAAACCATATGACCATATCAGCACATGCTGAAAAAGCATTCTGTAAAATTCAACATCTCTTCAGGACAAAAAGTCTCAACAAACTAGGTATAGAAAGAACATACCTCATAAGAAGTCCATATAGGGCAAACCCTCAGCCAGTACCATACTAAATAGAGAGAAAAAATAAAGTATTTCCTTTATGACCTAGAAGAAGACAATGATGCCCATTTTCACTACTGTTATTTAACATTGTATCAAAAGCCCTATAAAGAGAAATTGGGAAAGACCAAAAAAAAAAAAAGTAAAAGCATTTAAATTGGAAATAAATCAGTCAAATTGATGTTGTTTGTAGATGACCTCTTTTTTCTTTAACATTTATTTTAAGTTCAGGGTACATGTTCAGGTTTGTTATATAGGTAAACTTGTGTCATGGGGGTTTGTTGTAAAGATTATTTTGTCACCCAGGTATTAAACCTAGTACCCATTAGTTATTTTTCCTGATTTTCTCCTTCCACCCACCCTTCACCCTACGATAAGCCCCAGTGTGTGGATATTATATTACATTTAGAAAAACTTAAAGCCTCAAGCAAAAAGTTGTCAGAACAGAAAAACTAAGTCACTAAACTTGTGGGATACAAAATCAACATGCAAATATTACTGCTACTTCCATAGACTATCAGTGAATAATCTGAAAGGGGAATAAAGGAACAATATCATTTATACTAGTTACAAAAAATTTAAAAGATGTTGGAATAAATGTAATCAAAGAAGTAAAAGCCCTCGACAATAAAAACTTAAAACACTAATGAAAGAAAGTGAAGAGGACATGAAACATGGAAAGATATCTCATGTTCATGGATTGGGATAATTAATTTTGATAAAATGTCCATTCTTAACCCAATGCAATCTACAGGTTTGACACAATCTCTATCAAAATACCAATGACATTCTTCACAGAAATAGAAAAAAGCAATCCTAAAATTTGTATGGAGCCACAAAAGACCCTGAATAGTGAAAGCAATACAGAGCAAAAAGAACAAAGCTGGGGCATCATGCAACCTGATTTCAAAGTACAGTTGACCCTTTAACAAATGTTCACATCCACTTATATCTGAATTTTCTTCTGTTGCTGTCACAAAAGGATTTCCTTCTGTTGCTGACCCAGGTGGAGCTTCCCTCACCCCCGTTGGCCTCCCTCCTGTGCTCACAGGTGCCCATAGTCCAGAGGGGTCCAAGGCTGCAGGAGCCTGGCATGTCAGCACTGTCCCAAGCGTGCACACACCCAGTCAGGTCACAACTGTGCCTGGGCTCAGCATCAACTTTGCTCCAAAATCGGAGTGGGCACCAGGAGCCAGGAGAGGCCAGGTAGCAGAAGCAGTCTGGGGGAAGCGGGGCTTCCCAGGTTCCCGAGAGCACAGGGATGCCTGAGTCCACAGCCGTGGCTGGGAGGCCATAGCTGCATCTGGAAGAGTGGAGCTCCCATCCCTCCAACTCAGGAGGGGGCAGGGATCCCACCTGTTTTTGGCCCCTGCCTGCTCCATGGAGCACAGAGCCCAGGTGGTGCTTCCCCGACTGCAGCTGGCATCATGGCAGCATCTGCTCCAGATAGGTCACTTCTGCCATCAGTTTCATGGAATTCAGTTAGGAACCAGACATTTTCCAGGCCCCTCTTGGAATCATAGGCATGGATGTGGTACTGGTGCTGCTTGCTTATTTTCTTGATGGCCTCCTCAATGTACTTCACACCTTTCTCCTCCCACAGGGCCTTGGTGCTGAAGTTAGTGTGGCAGCCTGCACCGTTCCAGGTCCCAGGAATGGGCTTAGGATGAAAGGTTGCTGCTATCACTCCAAAGTCTTCACATACAGGATGCAAGATGAAAGGGGAGATGATCTCCCATGCTGATTCCTTCACAGGATCCAATTTGGAATTCCCACTGGGCAGGCATGACCTCAACATTAGTTCCTACGATCTTAACTCCAGCATACAAGCAGGCTTGGTAGTGAGCCTCCAAGACATTCCTCTTGTAGGCTTTTTCTGCTCCCACGGCACTGTGATATGGACCCCATGGCCCAAGAAAGCAATTGGAAGGCCAACCGAAGGGCTGCCCATCTGTCCCCATGAGTGTATATTTCTGTTCTATGCCAAACCAGAGCTGCTGGTTGCTCAGCATGTCCATTATCCATTTACAGATGTGCCTCAAATTGGTCTCTGCAGGCTTTTGATTGTACTTGAAAACTTCACAGAACACCAGCTTATTAGAGTCCTTGTGGAAAGGGTCCCAAAACATGACAGCAGGCACAATACACATGTCACTGTTGGAGCTTTCAGACTGTAAAGTACTAGAGCTATCAAAATTCCACTCAGGCAACTCTTCCACACACTTGGGCACACTGTCCAGGGTATGGGTCTTGCAGTGCAGTCGTTCTCCAGTCACAATGATCCAGATACACATGGCCTGAACTTTCTCACCCTGAGGCAGAGATACGTACACCTGCTTGATGCTTTTGTTTAAGCAGGAACTTGCTGAAGCAGTCATGGTGGAAAGGTGGTCTTTGGGCTGAGCAGGCCGGTAAAGGTGGGGAGAGAAAAGAGGTGGGCTGTTGTAATGCTCAGACCTCCACTTGTCTCCCATTCTTGGCTCTGCCCCCATAGATTGAAAATCATCTCTAGATTACTTCTGATATCTAATACAATGTAAATTTTATGTAAACACTTCTTATATTGCCTTGTTTAGGGGATAATGACAAGAAAAAAATCTGTACATGTTCAATACAGACACATTTTTTTCCCAAATATTTTTTACTCTTGGTTGGTTAAATCCAAGGATGCCAAACTCATGGACAGGAAGAGTTGATGGTATTTACAACAATCCACAGCTTTACAAAGTAATGAAATGCTAACACGTGGCAATCTGGATTAAACTCAAAAGCATTATGTAAGTGAAAGGAATGAGACATAAACAGTACATAGTTTTATGCACGTCTGTGTGAAGAGACCACCAAACAGGCTTTGTGTGAGCAATAAAGCTGTTTATTTCACCTGGGTGCAGGTGGGCTGAGTCCAAAAAGAGAGTCAGTGAAGGGAGATGGGGTGGGGCCGTTTTATAAGATTTGGGTAGGCAAAGGAAAATTACAGTCAAAGGGGGGTTTTTCTTTGGTGGGCAGGAGTGGGAGTCACAAGGTGCTCAGTAGGGGAGCTTTTGAGCCAGGATGAGCCAGAAGGAATTTCACAAGATAATGTCATCAGTTAAGGCAGGAACCGGCCATTTTCATTTCTTTTGTGGTAGAATGTCATCAGTTAAGGCAGGAACCAGCCATCTGGATGTGTACATGCAGATCACAGGGGATATGATGGCTTAGCTTGGGCTCAGAGGCCTGACATTCCTGTCTTCTTATATTAATAAGAAAAATAAAATGAAATAATGGTAAAGTGTTGGGACAGCAAAAATTTTTGGGGATGGTATGGAGAGATAATGGGCGATGTTTCTCAGGGCTGCTTCGAGCAGGATTAGGGGTGGCGTGGAAGCCTAGAGTGGGAGAGATTAAGCTGAAGGAAGATTTTGTGGTAAGGTGTGATATTGTGGGACTTTTAGAAGAAACATTTGTCATTTAGAATTATTGGTGATGGGCTGGATACGGTTTTGTATTAATGGAAAAATGGAATAAGAGAAGGAGAAAAACAGGTATTAAAGGTCTGAGAATTGGGAGTACCTAGGACATCTAATTAGAGAGTGCCTAAGGAGATTCAGCATAGTCCTGCCAGCAAAGATTATTTATTTACTTTAAGAGTTAAGAGTGGCAGTTTGGGGACAGCACCAGGAGATATCAGCTGTGATGGCTTGGAGAAACAGTATAAACCAGCTGTGTAAACAAGAGCAGGGCATGTTTGAGTAGTTGAGAATGGTGAATAGGAGTATGACTAGACAGAAGATAGTAGGGATGACAAGATTTTTGGGACACAGTCCAAGTTGGTCTGGTGTCTGGAATGAGATTGGGGCCTAATAAAAAGGAGCGTCCATACAGGAGCTCAAATGGTCTCTACCCTGTAGCATTCTGAGGACAGGCCTGAATTCTGAGAAGGGAAAGTGGTAAAAGTATTGTCTAGTCCTTTTTAAGTTGGTGGCTGAGCTTGGTGAGATGTGTTTTTAAAAGACCTTTAGTCCGTTCTACTTTTCCTGAAGACTGAGGACTGTAAGGCATATAAAGATTTCACTGAATACTAAGAGCCTGAAAAACTGCTTGGCTGATTTGACTAATAAAGGCTGGTCTGTTATCAGACTGTATAGAGGTGGGAAGGCTAAACTGAGGAATTATGTCTGACAGAAGGGAAGAAATGACTGCGGTGGCCTTCTCAGACCTTGTAGGAAAGGCCTCTACCTATCTAGTGAAAGTGTCTACCTAGACTAAGAGGAATTTTAGTTATCTGACTCAGGGCATGTTGAGTAAAGCTAATTTGCCAGCCCTGGGTGGGGGCAAATCTTTGAGCTTGATGTATAGGGAAGGGAGGGGTCCTGAATAATCCCTGAGAAGTAGTAGAATACCAGATGGAACACTGAGAAGTTATTTCCTTGAGGATAGATTTCCATGATGGAAAGGAAATGAGAGGTTTTAAGAGGCGGGCTAGTGGCTTGTACTATAGCATGGCCTGCCTTTGTTGGTGTGTGGCGATTAGGCCTGGTGGAACTGCCATCAATAAACTAAGTGTGATCAGGGTGAGGAACAGGAAAGAAGGAAATATGAGGAAATGGGGTGAATGTCAGGTGGATCAGAGAGATACAGTCATAGGGGTCAGGTGTGGTATCAGGAATAATGTGAGAGGCCAGATTGAAGCCCGGGCCAGGAACAATGGTAATTGTGGGAGACTTAACAAAGAGTGAGTACAGCTGAAGGAGCCAGAGAGCAGAAAGTATATGTGTCAGGTGTGAGGAAGAAAATAGATTTTGGAAGTTATGAGAACTGTAGAGAGTGAGTTGAGCATAGTTTGTGATTTTAAGGGCCTGTAAAGTATTAGGGCAGCAGTAGCCGCTGCAAGGAGACATGATGGCCAGCCTAAAACAGTAAGGTCAAGTTGTTTGGACAAAAAGGCTACAGGACGCGATCCTGGTCCTTGTGTAAGAATTCCGACTGCACAGCCCTGCACTTCAGCTGTGTGTAATGAAAAGGGTTGAGATGAGTCAGGGAGAGCTAGGGTGGGGGCAGTGTCTAAAGCTGTCTTCAAGGAATGGAAAGAGGAGTGGGGAAAGGATTTAGGATCTATGGGGTCAGCTAGGTTTCTTTTTGTGAGTTTATGTAACGGTCTTGTTAGGATGGCAAAACCAGGTATCTGAAGTCAAAAGTATCTAACCATGCCTAGGAAGGAAAGGAGTTGTTGTTTTGTAGAAGGTGTTGGGGTTTGAGAGATCAGCTGGACATGATCAGCAGGGAGAGCACGTGTGATTTTATGAGAATTATGCCGAGATAGGTAACAGATGAGGAAGAAATTTAGGTTTGACTGAAGTAATAGGGGCTGTCTGTGAAGCCTTGCGGCAGTACAGCCCAGGTAATCTGCTGAGCCTGATGGGTGTCAGTGTTAGTCCAAGTGAAAGCCAAGAGAGGCTGGGATGAATGGTGCAAAGGAATAGTAAAGAAAGCATGTTTGAGATCTAGAACAGAATAATGGGTTGTGGAGGGAGGTATTGAGGATAGGAGAGTATATGGGTTTGGCACCATGGGGTGGATAGGCAAAACAATTTGGTTGATAAGGTGCAGATTTTGAACAAACCTGTAAGGCTTGTCTGGTTCTAGGACAGTTAAAATGGGGGAAATTGTAAGGAGAGTTTATAGGCTTTAAAAGGCCATGCTATAGCAGGCAAGTGATAACAGGCTTTAATCCTTTTAAAGCATGTTGCGGGGTGGGATATTGGCATTGAGCGGGGTAAGGGTGATTAGGTTTTAATGAGATGGTAAGGGGTGCATGATCAGTCACCAAGGAGGGAGTAGAGGTATCTTATACTTGTGGGTTAAGGTGGGGGGATACAAGAGGTGGACACACAGGAGGCTTTGGATTGGGAAGAAGGGTGGCAATGAGATGCAGCTGTAGTCCAGGAATAGTCGGAGAAGCAGATAATTTAGTTAAAGTGTCTCGGCCTAATAAGGGAACTGGGAAGGTGAGGATAACTAAAAAGGAGTGCTTAAAAGAGCATAGTCTAAGTTCGCACCAGAGTTGGGGAGTTTTAAGAGTTTTAGAAGCCTGGCCATCAATACCCACAACAGTTATAGAGGCAAGGGTAACAGGTCCTTGAAAAGAATGTAATGTGGAGTGGGTAGCCTCTTTATTGACTAAGAAGGGGACAGACTTACCCTCCACTGTGAGAGTTACCTAGAGTGTCTGTGATGGTCCTGTAGGCTTCCGAGGCTATTGAGCAGTGCCAGTCTTCAGCTGCTAAGCCGAGAAGATCTGGGAAGGAGTCAGAGAGCCTTGGGCCAGAGTTCCAGGGGCTCTGGGAGTGGTTGCCAGGTGAGTTGAACAGTCTGATTTTTCAGTGGGGTCCTGCACAGATGGGATGCGGCTTGGGAGGAATCCTGGGCTGTGGGCATTCCTTGGCCTGGTGGCCAGATTTCTGGCACTTGTAGCAAGCTCCTGGGGGAGGTGGGCCTGGAGGAATGCCTGGCCACTGCAGTTTAGGCATTTGGAAGTTCTTGTGTGCTAGAGATGTGGCTGGGGTTTGTCTCACAGTGGAGGCAAAGAATTGCAACTAGAAATATGCTGCTACTTGGCTGCCTCTACTCTATTATTGTACACCTTGAAGGTGAGGTTAATTAAGTCCTGTTATGGGGTTTGAGGGCCGGAATTTAATGTTTGGAGCTTTATTTAATGTCGGGAGCAGATTGGGTAATGTATATTGTGAATAAGATGGCCTTTTGACCTTTTAGGTTCTAGGGCTGTAAAGTTTCTCAGGGTTGCTGCTAAAGGGGCCATGAACTGGGCTGGGTTTTTTATATTTGATGAAAAAGAGCCTAAACACTAACTGATTTGGGAGAGGTCGGATAAAGAAAAAGGAGCATTAACCTTGACTATGCCTTTAGATCCAGCCACCTTTTTAAGAGGAAATTGCTGGGCAGGTGGGGGAGGGCTAGTCATGGAAAGAAACTATAAGCCAGACCAGGTGTGAGGAGGGGAGGTGATAAAAGGATTATAGGGTGGAGGAGCGGAGGCTGAGGAAGAATTGGGACCTAGCTCAGCCTGGCTAGGAGGAGAGAGGTCAGATGGGTCTGTAGAAAAGGTAGATTAGAAAGACTCAGCAACGCTTTGGGTTGGGACTGAGGGGACAGACAGGAAGGAAAGAAGGAAGATATGGGATGAGTTGCATTGGAAACAGAGACTGGGGAGGGACTGATGTGTAAAAGAATGCCTGGATGTCAGGCACCTCAGACCATTTGCCCATTTTATGACAAGAATTATTTAGATCTTGTAGAATGGAAAAAATGAAAGTGCCATTTTCTGGCTGTTTAGAGCCATTGTCAAATTTGTACTGGGGCTAAGCGGTGTTGCAGAAGAAAATAAGATGCTTAGATTTTAGGTCAGGTGAGAGTTGAAGAGGTTTTAAGTTCTTACGAACACAGGCTAAGGGAGGAGAAGGAATGGAGGGTGGAAGGCTGCCCATAGTGAAGGAGGCAAGTTTAAAGAAAAGGGAGAGTAGAGACATGAAGGGAAGGGGTTCGGGGGTTCTTACCCTCCAGAAAAGTGGGAAAGGGGTTGCGGTGTGGAAATAAGGGGTTGGGGTGCAGAGATAAGAGGTCAGGGCATGGAAATAAGGGATCAGGGTGCAGAGATCAGGGGTCAGGGCATGGAAATAAGGGATTGGGGGGTTCTTGCCACCCAGAAAAGCAGAGAAGGGGTAGAGACATGGAGTGAAGGAGTTGGAGTTTTTGGCCCTCCCCCAGAAAAGCAGGACTTGGCGCTAAGGGTGAAGGACCAAGGCAGGCATCCCTGCATGGTCAGACACCTCTGAAATGTGGGTGAATAATCAGAAAAGCATCCCTGCAATGATTAAACACCAAGGGAAGGCTGCCTTCCCAAGTCCGTGACCAACGCCAGAGTTTTGGGTCCACGGATAAAACGTGTCTCCTTTGTCTCTACCAGAAAATGAAAGGAATCAAAATTAAGAGAAGGGAGAGATTGAAGGGTGGCGCCAAGATTGAAGGAGAAAGTGGTTAAGGGATAGTGAGAGAGGTTGGAGAAGAGAGTAAGAAGAGGCCGCTTACCCGATTTAAAATAGGTGAGATGTTCCTTGGGCTGGTGGGTCTGAGGACCCGAGGTCGTAGGTGGATCTTTTTCACGGAGCAAAGAGCAGGAGGACAGGGAATTGATCTCCCAAGGGAGGTCCCCCGATCCGAGTCACGGCTCCAAATTTTATGCGTGTTCGTGTGAAGAGACCACCAAACAGGATTTGTGTGAGCAATAAAGCTGTTTATTTCACCTGGGTGCAGGTGGGCTGAGTCCAAAAAGAGAGTCAGCGAAGGGAGATAGGGGTGGGGCAGTTTTATAAGATTTGGGTAGGCAAAGGAAAATTACAGTCAAAGGGGGGTTTTTCTTTGGTGGGCAGGAGTGGGGGTCACAAGGTGCTCAGTAGGGGAGCTTTTGAGCCAGGATGAGCCAGGAGAAGGAATTTCACAAGATAATGTCATCAGTTAAGGCAGGAACAGGCCATTTTCATTTCTTTTGTGGTGAAATGTCATCAGTTAAGGCAGGAACCGGCCATCTGGATGTGTACGTGCAGGTCACAGGGGATGTGATGGCTTAGCTTGGGCTCAGAGGCCTGACACATAGTTTAGGTAATCATAACTTTTAAGAAAAGAGGCAGAAGTAACATGGTGTGATAGAAATCAGAGCACTGTTTGCCTCTGGAGTGTGGAAAATTGACCCTAAAGGAACATAAGGAAATTTTCTGAGGTTGGTGAAAATGTTCTCTGAGGAGTGGGCTTAAGAGGTGTGTTCCTTAGTCAAAATACACCCAAGTGAACTTATAATTCACGCATCTACCTTAATTATTTAAAAACAGAAAATATTTACTTCTTAGAAAAGTGTTTCTGGATTTGGTTAGGTTAAAAGAGAGAAGTAATGCATTTCATTATGAAGCTTGTGTTACTCTTTTAAAATATCTAATATTTTTAATTTTAAAAACTAAGAAATGTATGAAGTGTAATAGTAAAGTAAATTATGTAAAAAGAATAAATTTTCCATAGTGGATATGGTGAGCTTTTAAATAAGCTTTTAACAGAAGTGATTGATTTTGAGATTATCTTACTGTTTTGCTTTCATGAGTACTGGCCATTGCCCTGGCTTACCCTACTTTCTCTACTTAAAGGAATACTAAAATGTGTTACAGATGGAGTGCAAAAAGAAGCAATATTTTTTTGACATTCAAATTGGATTGTGCATGAAACAATAGCTTTGAATGTCTGACTCTTATCTTAAGAATGGGTTTTACAAATTCTTTGTTCTCCTTTATCATATCAATAAATGTACTTTAGAGGACTCCAGTAATTCAGGTTTCCTGTGGCAATAGAGGTATCAGTATTCACCTGTATCAGCTAAACAACAATAATAAAAGAGTGGAAGCAAAGTCATTTAGTTTCCCAGCTTGAAGGTATTGGGGGAAAGGAAGACAGACAAGTATTCTATGTGAGTCCTGATTTCTCACTTTTTGGAAAA
The DNA here is from genome assembly GCF_028885625.2 of Pongo pygmaeus. Taxonomy (NCBI): domain Eukaryota; kingdom Metazoa; phylum Chordata; class Mammalia; order Primates; family Hominidae; genus Pongo; species Pongo pygmaeus. The sequence goes on from NC_072384.2 coordinate 94,084,600, forward strand.
AAGGATGATGCGTTAGATAAATAAAATAACTTTTGGGGGCAAAAAGAAAAGTCATTGGCCCTGCTGTCCATTTAGGACCTGAAAAGAGATCCCTCCCTTTACAACCAAGTCTGCAGTTTGGTAACAGCAATTTTATAGCACAGCATGATAAGGCAAAGGAAGCCTGTGAAGTTTAACTCTCTGAGCTGCCCATGATTCTTTTGTAGCATAGAGATTGCAGCTCTTGATAAAGAGAATCAGAAAGGGTCAACAGCAAAGTACCAAGGTGAGACTAACTTAGCAGGTGAAGGGAAAAGTATCCAAATAATTAAGGACTTTTATCCCAATGAGAGGCTGTTTGAGAAAAGAACCGTTATTAAATTATTAAAGAACTGCATGACACAACATTGTTTTTCTCCTTGTTAACTAGCAGATGGATGAGGGTGCAGAAAGAAGACCAAATAAGTTATAAAAAAAAAACTTGATCCTAATCACAGTCTTCCAAACATTGATGTTTTAGTGGAGATAAATTTTGCACACCTAATACCCCCATTTAGCCTAATTTTCCACTGTTTGATATTTAAAATATATAATCTTTTTTTAATATTTTAGTTTCTTTATATTTCTTTTGCTCTTTATTCCTTTCTTCTCTGGTAATCTGACTTTGTTCATTTACTCCTCTCTAGAGTCTCCTAACATATTATTAAGAATAAAAGAGGCTAAGATAAAGATAATGTTTTCAATATTGGCAAAGAAATAACTTAAAAGTAATAACTTACATGTGATTTTATTTTCTCTTTTATATACTGTTTGTGGATTAAAATTGGAATAACATTTCACAGTTTAACTATAATATTAAGATATTTTTAAACTCCTCTGCTTGTCTCTTAATAGTAGAGGGACAGAGTGAGCAAAATATAGAGGCCCAAACAGATAGACATTTTTGAAAGTATTTTATCTATCTTATTGCCAAACACTGGACTCCCAAGACATCACCCAAACAATCTGTTGATGAATAGGTTATTATACTGTAATATTGTGTAAGGAGCATCTCAGAGAAGAAAGGGCAATGTTGGGATATGTACTGAGATTTTGAAGTCTGATTTAAGGTGGTTCAAATATAGGGGGATTGATCAGAATTAGGTGGTAATAATTATTTAATAATTTAGGACTGATGGCAGAATAAAGTGAGAATTTTGAGGTGAGAGAATTAAAGCATCTGTTAAAGTAAACTGTCATTTTAATGGTTTATGTTAAAGAATAAAGTCTCATGAAGTTACTAGAATTAACAATAAAGTTCCATTTGCAAACTTTTATCTTCCTGGTTAAGATTCTCTTGAAAGAGTAAAGTTTTTTTTAAATAAAAACAATGTACTAGCCTATTAATATAGATAACAAGCTATATAGATAATTTTTTATTCTCACTATGAGAATTAGCAAAATCTGACATATCTGTAAACAATATGATACATGATAAACCTTGAATAAGATGTAATCAAATATTTAAAGTGTAGTCATATAGATGATATTACTGTTGTTTAAAACTTTCAAATAAGGAAGTTGGCTAAAGGTATGGAAATTAGAAAGTGGAGAATATCAGTTAACAAAGTAGAATATCCTTTAGAGTTATTGAAAATATCATGATATTTCTCATGAGGTAAGAGTTCCCCCCAACAACTGTTAAAAACATCCAATCAGAATCTTTATGATTGTATATCATCTTAGACTAACTCATGTTGTAGTAACAGTCACTACACATCTGTGTTGCTTGCAACAGAAAATATGTGTTCCCCTCCCTATACCTCACCTAGCAGTCCCTTGAGTAGCATGCTGATTGAGCAATATACCCATCATGGATGAACTGCCATTCTGTTCCGTATTATTTTTATTCTTTGACCTGGCAAATGGAGAAACCTCCTTCTGGGGCATTGCTTTTCCAATACAAAAAAAAAAAAAAAAAAACCTCTGGAAGCTCCTGTTTTGAAGTGACACATGATATTCCCAATCAGAATTCACTGGCCAAAGCAATTCACTGGCAAAGCTTGAGATCAATGTGTGTGAGAAAGGATAAAGCTAAAGATGAGAGGATGGATATTCTTCCCATAGGAAAGACAGCAAACATTTTAAAAATATTGCAGATTTTCACAATGACCAACTATTAGATGCTACTATATAGGGTAGAATTAGAAGATGTCTAATGTATCATCCATCATTATTGCTTTAAAGAAGCTTGATTTCTTCATATATGAAGTGGTAATAAATTACCATATTTTATATTTCTGAGGATTAAATAAAATAAATCTTGTAAGTGCAGTTGTTGACACTAGATTATGATTTCCTAGAATGATAGAGCTAAATAATTGAAAGTTTATTATACTCATAGATAAACATGACACTGAAGTAGCATTTTGTTTCGAAATTTATTGTTATAATTTTATTACACATTTATTATGGTTTTAATATAGTTTCTCTATCAAAACATTCAAAACATATGATGATAAAATATTTAACAATAATGAAAGACATGAGTTTATTAAAATGATCTAAACATCTATTAGAAAGTCTAATCTCAAAAGTTTTGAGTTTGTGTACTATTCCTCAGAATTTTAGTTTGAAATGGGTCAGTATTATCATTCATGTTAAATATGAACAAATAAAAATATAAGCAGTTTAAATATCTGAAAACCATATGTCATGCCAAAGATCAAGTCCTTGGAGTCTCAAAGCAGTTTTATACAGTGAATTTAATTTTTAATTTTAAAATTTGGATTTAATTGAATTGGCTTAAGAATAACCACATTCATCATTAGATGAAAGATGCAGTACCCAAAAGCAATTGGTAGATTTTTGAAATGTAACACCATTTGACTACTGGCTGGATATTTTTGCCTCAGATTTTTTGTTGTTTCCTGTTTCCATGTCCTGTGGCACTTTAAATTTGGAGAGAAATGTAGATAAATTTATATAAACATTTTAAAAGAAACCTATATTGGGTAAATACGTATGTTTGTAAGATATTTCTAGGGAGGGCATTTAGCTACATTAATTATCATAATCCAACTTAAATTACAAAGTTAAAAATTATAAACTTAACAAAAAATAAAGAAGTATATATGTCGAAAATGTAAAGATAACGGAAGTTTCTATGTGAATAAACTGGATGCAAATCACTAATTGACACTAGAAAAATGAAACATTTCAATATTATTGGAAATTTTGTTGTCATTTCAGAAGAGAGTCAAGAGGCATGCTTTACTTACTTGAGTGTTTGTTTCAATTTTCTACTTTTTTATGTTGACTACATAAAATATGCCAGAACAACGTGAAACACTTTTTATTAATTTTAAAAAAGATATTCTATAAGTGTATCCATTGAAATCCAGTAACCGAAGTATGTAGTCTTCTTTAAGTGAGTAATGATGAATTCCACTTTCCCAACACTCCCTAAGGTAAAACCCTAAATTTACTATTTTATAGCCCTTTACAAAATATTGAAAAGGAATAATATTAAATAAAAATATCTTAATTCATAAAGTTATTTTTCCCTCATACAGTCCTTGCAAATTTATTTTTAAGTCCAATCCTCAAGTTTATACATGACTAGAAATACACAAACACTAACACAAAAAAGCCACAAAACATCTCTACTTAGTCATAGAAATTTAGCACTGGTATTTTTTCTTTTTTAACCAAGTGAATATAAATTCAACTTATGCTGACAAATTTATCAGCTTAGACTTTAAAAAAACAAAATCTTTTTAAAAGAACACGAATAACAAGAACGCCCAAATTGCAAATAGTTTGCTTATCTCCTCCTAACCACAGCCCCTAATCTCAGTTTCCCTACAAGTTTTATTTGTGTGTGTGTATGTGTGTGTGTGTGTGTGTGTGTGTGTGTGTATAATCTCCAGAAACCAATTATTTTAGTCATTTTTAATAACCAGTCCAGCATGTTTTTTTTTTTTCTCTTTCTGGCTGTCACATGTTAATATCCCCTGTTTGTTAGTCTCCTTCAAGAAACTTGTAACTACTACAGACTTTCAAAATCACCATCATGAGAAAGTAAATCCATTCAAAAATTACAATCCAAATATTCATAAGCCTTCTGGGTGTCATTAAAGAACTAGAGTATATAAAGAGTCAGGCAAGCTAGTCACTTCCCTTACTATGGGCACATATTATCACCCAGACACCTTATTACTAGTTTCTCACAAAATGTCACTGGGCTTCCAGACCTTGATTCTTCAGAAGTAAAAAAATTGGATGAAGAACCAATGCTGAAGTGTCTACTCTATTAACCTCCTTGCTCTTCAGTTTTGATCCATCTATCTCAAGTGTACTCTAATTTATTGAAATAAGACTTGCCATGTCCTCATACTGTGTGCCTCATACTTGTGTGTGTTCATGTGTTCATGTGCCTGAATACATGCATGCATATGCTTTTGTGTGGTATTGCTGATAATTTTGGTTTTGTGTGTTTTCTTCATCACTAAAGCAGTAATTTATATAAGCATGCAGTGTTCTGAAACATTTCCATTTCTGTTTGCTTTGTTTTTGTATACCTAGAAAACCTAATGACTGTTTTTCCAAGGCATTAGTTTCTCTAAATTAAAAAAATTTTCAATCGCTAATAAAGTAGAGAACTGTTAGATATGTTAAACTTTTTTTTCTCTCTGTATCACTCTGCCAACTCCGATGCCAAAGGTCTCTGACCAAGGTTTGGCCAAAGGTCGAGGGATGTGTGCTCATTTCATCTTCAGTAATCTCTGGAAGAAGTGAATAATTGCTCCTAAGACTATAGCACTTAAAGGATGGCTATAAAAATCCATATTTATTTTTAACATGTAAGTCAAGCAACCACAGCCTTTTTTTGTATTTCATAAGATACGGATAAATACAGACTTTTTCTTTGGTTCGATAACATTTCTTTAGATGATATTTTCTATTATCCCACTTAATGTACTTTTCAAAAATAGATATTATTTGGAGCAGTTTTATGTTCACAGCCTATGTGACAAGAAAGTTTCTATCTACTGTCTGTCCCCATCACCACACAGCCTCCTCCACTATCAACATCCCATACAAGAGTGGTACATTTGTTCTAATCATTGAGCCTACATGTATGTCATTATCACCTAAATCTATTGTTTACATTAGGGATCTATCTTGCTATTGTATATTCTTTTTGTTTTGACAAATGTATAATGGCATGTATCCACTATTACAGTGGCATGCAGAATTGTTTCACTGTCCTAAAAAATCATCTGTGTTCTCATCCCTCTCTCCCCACTAATGCTGACAACCACTGATCTTTTTACTCTCTCCATAGTTTTAATTTTTCCGGAATGTTTTATAGTTGAAATTAAACAATATTTAGCCCTTTTAGATTGGCTTTTTTTCACCTAGAATTAATAATATGCATTTAAGTTTCCTCTATGCCTTTTCTGTTCCTGAAAGTTCATTTCATTTTAGCACAGAAAAAAAATGTTTAATTGCCTGGGTTTACCAGTTTATTTATTCTTTCTCCTACTAAAGGACATCTTGTCTTGATTCCTTCCAAGTTTTGACAATTAAGAATAAAGCTGCTGTAAATATCTGTGTGCAGGTTTTCTGTCTATACACACTTTCAACTCATTTGGATGAATATCAAGATACAATATTGCTGGATCAGATGATATGAGTATGTTTAGTTTTCAGAAAAATTCCAATTTCTAAAGTGGAAATTTTCACTTACAAAGAGGCTATATTATTTTGCCTTCCCACAAGCAATGACTGAGAGTTCCTGTTGCTTTTCATCTTTGTCAGAATTTGATGGTATCAATATTTTAGATTTTTGCCATTCTAATAGATGTATAATGATATTTTATTTTTTATTTCAACATGCAATTCCTTAATGACAAGGTGTGGAGCATCTTTTAATATGCTTATTTGCCATCTGTATATCTTCTTTGGTGAGGTGACTGTTCAGATCTTTTGCCAATATCCTTTTCATAAGTAGTCACACAACAAAGCTCAGCCAGCATTTATTATCAGGAGAAATGTTGTTATCCCAGAAGTTTATACTAGCATGAATTTTATCACTTTATGACAAATATATTTATTGTGAATGAAAAAATGTCTTTTTAGAAGAAAATTTACAGCTATCTTGTTTTTGGCATATTAAAATAGGGCAATAAACTCTTTGGAGTGAACATGATAATTTATGAGGAGGCAAAGATCAAGCATCTTAAGTGATAAAAGATGAGTAGTTCTTATCTTTTCCAGATTATGTTCACAAAGGCAAATGTGAAGCAGAGTGAGTTTCACACTGAATTTCTTTAATAGATAAAATTTTTGATGCAGCATTAGAAAAAAAAAATAAAAGTTAAGTTTGGGGAAAAATATAGATTCATGAAGACAATAAACTCATAAAGACTCAGTACTGCGGTTTTCCTGTGGTGTGCAGAGATCACAGTTCAGTTTAATGCCAAAGCATAACCTTTTTTTTTTTTATTTAAGTTTTAGGGTACATGTGCACAATGTGCAGGTTAGTTACATATGTATACATTTGCCATTCTGGTGTGCTGCACCCATTAACTATCCATTTAGCATTAGGTATATCTCCTAATGCTATCCCTCCCCCCTTCCCCTACCCCACAACAGTCCACGGAGTGTGATGTTCCCCTTCCTGTGTCCACGTGTTCTCATTGTTCAATTCCCACCTATGAGTAAGAACATGCGGTGTTTGGTTTTTTGTCCTTGCGATAGTTTACTGAGAATGATGATTTCCAGTTTCATCCATGTCCCTACAAAGGACATGAACTCATCATTTTTTATGGCTGCATAGTATTCCATGGTGTATATGTGTCACATTTTCTTAATCCTGTCTATCATTGTTGGACATTTGGGTTGGTTCCAAGTCTTTGCTATTGTGAATAATGCCGCAATAAACATACGTGTGCATGTGTCTTTATAGCAGCATGATTTATAATCCTATGGGTATATACCCAGTAATGGGATGGCTGGGTCAAATGGTATTTCTAGTTCTAGATCCCTGAGGAATTGCCACACTGACTTCCACAATGGTTGAACTAGTTTACAGCCCCACCAACAGTGTCAAAGTGTTCCTATTTCTCCACATCCTCTCCAGCCCCTATTGTTTCCTGACTTTTTAATGATTGCCATTCTAACTGGTGTGAGATGGTATCTCATTGTGGTTTTGATTTGCATTTCTCTGATGGCCAGTGATGATGAGCACTTTTTCATGTGTCTTTTGGGTGCATAAATGTCTTCTTTTGAGAAGTGTCTGTTCATATCCTTTGCCCACTTTTTGATGGGGTTGTTTGTTTTTTTCTTGTAAATTTGTTTGAGTTCATTTTAGATTCTGGATATTAGCCCTTTGTCAGATGAGTAGGTCGTGAAAATTTTCTCCCATTTTGTAGGTTGCCTGTTCACTCTGATGGTAGTTTCTTTTGCTGTGCAGAAGCTCTTTAGCTTAATTAGATCCCATTTGTCAATTTTGGCTTTTGTTGCCATTGCTTTTGGTGTTTGAGACATGAAGTCCTTGCCCATGCCTATGTCCTGAATGGTATTGCCTAGGTTTTCTTCTAGGGTTTTTATGGTTTTAGGTCTAACATTTAAGTCTTTAATCCATCTTGAATTAATTTTTGTATAAGGTGTAAGGAAGGGATCCAGTTTCAGCTTTCCACATATGGCTAGCCAGTTTTCCCAGCACCATTTATTAAATAGGGAATCCTTTCCCCATTTCTTGTTTTTCTCGGGTTTGTCGAAGATCAGATTGTTGTAGATATGTGGCATTACTTCTGAGGGCTCTGTTCTGTTCCATTGATCTATATCTCTGTTTTGGTACCAGTACCATGCTGTTTTGGTTACTGTAGCTTTGTAGTATAGTTTGAAGTCAGGTAGCGTGATGCCTCCAGCTTTGTTCTTTTAGCTTAGGATTGACTTGGCGATGTGGGCTCTTTTTTGGTTCCATATGAACTTTAAAGTAGTTTTTTCCAATTCTGTGAAGAAAGTCATTGGTAGCTTGATGGCAATGGCATTGAATCTATAAATTACCTTGGTCAGTATGGCCATCTTCACGATATTGATTCTTCCTACCCATGAGCATGGAATGTTCTTCCATTTGTTCGTATCCTCTTTTATTTCATTAAGCAGCAGTTTATAGTTCTCCTTGAAGAGGTCCTTCACATCCCTTTTAAGTTGGATTCCTAAGTCTTTTATTCTCTTTGAAGCAATTGTGAATGGGAGTTCACTCCAAGACTAAACCAGGAAGAAGTTGAATCTCTGAATAGACCAATAACAGGATCTGAAATTGAGGCAATAATCAATAGCTTACCAACCAAAAGGAGTCCAGGACCAGATGGATTTACAGCCGAATTCTACCAGAGGTACAAGGAAGAACTGGTACCATTCCTTCTGAAACTATTCCAATCAATAGAAAAAGAGGGAATCGTCCCTAACTCGTTTATGAGGCCACCATCCTCCTGACCAAAGCTGGGCAGAGACACAACAAAAAAAGAGAATTTTAGACCAATATCCTTGATGAACATTGATGCAAAAATCCTCAATAAAATACTGGCAAACCGAATCCAGCAGCACATCAAAAAGCTTATCCACCATGATCAAGTGGGCTTCATCCCCGGGATGCAAGGCTGGTTCAATATATGCAAATCAATAAATGTAATCCAGCATATAAACAGAACCAAAGACAAAAACCACATGATTATCTTAATAGATGCAGAAAAGGCCTTTGACAAAATTCAACAACCCTTCATGCTAAAAACTCTCAATAAATTAGGTATTGATGGGACGTATCTCAAAATAATAAGAGCTATCTGTGACAAACCCACAGCCAGTATCATACTGAATGGGCAAAAACTGGAAGCATTCCCTTTGAAAACTGGCACAAGACAGGGATGCCGTCTCTCACCACTCCTATTCAACATAGTGTTGGAAGTTCTGACCAGGGAAATTAGGCAGGAGAAGGAAATAAAGGGTATTCAATAAGGAAAAGAGGAAATCAAATTGTCCCTCTTTGCAGACGACATGATTGTATATCTAGAAAACCCCATTGTCTCAGCCCAAAATCTCCTTAAGCTGATAAGCAACTTCAGCAAAGTCTCAGGATACAAAATCAATGTACAAAAATCACAAGCATTCTTATACACCAATAGCATAACCTTTTAAAATAATGCCTTAGCTTTATTAATGTCATTTCAACAAATGCTTAAAAAAGGCAATAATTATCTGGATTCTTTACTGTAAGATAATAAACATAAATGAGATAGTGCTGTTTGAATTGGGAAAAAAAAGATAAAATGGTGAACAGAAGGGCCAAAAGTAGGGAAAGACTTCGTGGGAATTTCTAAGTTTATAACATGGAATCATATGGCACAATTTAGTTAATAGAACTTACTCGAAAGCTAAAATATTTGTTTTATATGAAGTGTAGGTGTAAGCTACTTTTTTTCTCCAAATGCTTAGCTCTGTCAAATTTCCAGCTAAATTACAAAACCAGATATTTACCTTCAATATTTGATACAGTTCTCTTCATCTTATCTATAATTTTTAAAAATTTGATATTTTAATTCACTCATATATGTCAAATATATATATGGTATTTTATAATAAAATAGCTATGTACCTTAAAATATAATGCCATAATATTCCATTTTAACTTTCTTCTTTGTAAGACTGTGATTAGAGATAAATAAAATGCTATGTTGTGCTATTTTTAAAAATATTTTGGCTCCAGATATTTTACCTTATTTTCTTATTTTAACTATGATTGTGAAGGAAATAAAAATATTTTTCCTCAAAACATACTTCATTGACATATTTTGAGATGACTCTTCAAGAGCCGGCAAACAGAGATAGCCCTATAAAGCTGGTTTTTGTTGGGGAGATTTACAAATGTAGAAAATCTACATTGATGCAGCCAGGCCTTCCCTTGTTCAGATTTGGAAAAGATTCATTGAGATTCTGATACCTCTAAAAGTCTAATAAAAATATTTATCATTTTTCTCTCTAAAAGTACTACCTGTGAGGCTTCACATTCATAACAAAACCACTATTACTAGCCAAGCCTCTTCTTCTCTCTCGCCCATAACCTGTCTTGCCATTATAACCTGATTTTGGTCATGCTCTGAGCTCCTATTCTTTCTGTAACTTCAAGATAGCATACAAGCTTCCACACACCATGTGGGGGAGCAGTAAGTCACTCTGTGATTCCTCCCCTTTATACATTAATAATTTTTATGCCTTTTCTCCAATAGATATGCCTTTTCTGCAATAAATATGGGTTCTGTGAGTTAATTTTTCAAGAAAACTTAACAGAGCAAAATAAAATGTTTCTCTTGGAATCTACAGTTGGTCACGTAAAAATTTTGGTCAAAAGTAAAATTTTTTATATAGGCATACTTCAGAGATATTCCTTTTTCACTTCCAGACCACAGAAATAAAACAAATATTGAAATAAAGTGAGTCACACTAATTTTTTTGGTTTCTCAGTGCATATAAAATTGTGTTTATACTATACTTTATTCTAAGTGTGTAATAACATTGTCTAAATAATGTACATACCTTAGAGAAAAAGGTTGCTAGCTGTTTGTTATCAAGACTTGATTTTGTAATTGTCTTACAGTGTCAATGTTCTATGTAATTAAATTTATTTTTGTGGTGACCAGTAATGGTCTTTTGTTACCGTGTACAACACTCCCTTAAGGACCTCTTGTAAGGCAGATCTGGTAATAAATTCCCTTAGCATTTGCTTTTTTGAAATTTATTTCTCCTTCCCTTTTGAAGCTTAGTTTTGCCAAAGATGAAATTCTTGTTTGGAATTTATTTTGTTTAAGATTGCTGAAAATAGCTCCCCAATCTCTTCTGGTTTGTAGGGTTCTGCTGAAAGGTCTACTCTTAGCCTAATGGGGTTTCCTTTGTAGGTGACCTGACCCTTCTCTTTTGCTGCCTTTAATAATTTTTCTTTCATGTTGACATTGGAGAATCTGATGACTATATGTCTTGGGGATGGTCATCTCATATAGTATCATAGAGGGGTTCTCTGTATTTCTGATATTTGAATGAAGATCTCTAGGAGGTCGGGAAAAATTTTTTGAATAATATCCTCAACTATGTTTTCCAAGCTGCTTGCTTTCTTTCCCTCTCTTTCAGGGATGTCAATAAATTGTAGATTTAGTCTCTTTACATAATCCCATATTTCTCAGAGGTCTTCTTCATTTGTAATTCTTTTTTCTTTATATTTATGGACTGATTTAATTTGAATAACTGGTCTTTGAGCTCTGAGATTCTTTCCTCAGCTTAGTCTATTCCACTGTTAATACTTCTGATTGTTTTTTAAAATTTGTGTAGTGAGTTTTTCATCTTCCTTAGTTCAGTTTGTTCTTTCTTAAAATGGCTATTTTGTCTCTCAGGTCTTGTATTGTTTTATTGAATTCCTTAGATTTCCTGGATTGCGTTTCAACTTTCTCCTAAATCTTAATTATCTTCATTCCTATCCAGATTCTAATTTATATGTCTGTCATTTCAGCCTTTTCACCCTGTTTGTGAACCATTGCTGGGGCACTAGTGCAATTGTTTGGAGGTAAGACGACATCCCAGCTTTTTGAGTTGCCAGAGTTCTTACATTGATTCTTTCACTTATGTGGGCTGATGTTCCTTTAATCTGTGAAGTTTCTGTCACTTTGATGTTTTTTTTAAAAATATATTTTATATTATTTGATGACCTTAAGGGTTTGAGTGTGGTATAATGTGGATTCAGCTGACTGACTTCATTTCTGAAAGATTTCAGGGGTCAAAATCTCAGTTCAGAACTTCTGGCCTGCCTGCTCTAATCCTGGGGAGCTGATACCTGACCCACTGCTTTTTTCTATGGCCCCTCTAGGTTAAGCAGCTGCTCTGCTGGAAGGGCATACGTGTTCCAAATCTGCTGGCTACAATACTCTTACAGGAGGTTCTGGCCAAAGCACTGATGTGGTGGCAGTGGGGTCTGCGCTTACACAAGGTGCAAGTAGTAGCAGCAGCACAGCAGAGCGCATGTGGGGAAGAGGGCCAGGGTGTCAGTGGAGGCAGAAGGGGGTGTCCACGCATGCATGCTGGCAAAAGCAGCAGCACTGTGAGGTGTATGCATGTGTCAGTATGGGTTGGGTATTGGCGTTCCTGCCGAGGCAGGTTGCTGATGGGGTTGGGAGGTCAGCAGGATGCACATGTGCTGATACAACAGTGGAGGGCTGCAGGCAAGTGCACACCAGCAAAGCGGTGGGGGGGACACTGCAATTAGGGAGGCTGTGGGTGAGTATGTGCACTTGATTGGGGACTCATCTGCTGGAGTTCTCTGATGGTATGACATGGTCTGCCAGCAAAGGAGCTATGGCAGCAGCTGCCAGAAAACATCCTGTTTGGGCATCCAAAGCTACACTGGAAGTAGGCCTGGCCAGGCAAGGACCCAAGGAGAGTCTGGCAAACAAGGGGGCATTTATATCAGACTGCCTGTGTACCATGGGCAAGATAGCCCTGCTCTGTTCAGATGCAATAGTAAAGAAAGTCTAATGCCATCTAGAGGAGCATGATGAGCCCTGGGGAATGGGTGTTCCTGGCCATGCTCCCATGACAGCCATTCCCGTGCCAAATCCTCTGGGCTCTAAACAGGCTGCAGACCTTTCCCTGTGACCTCTCCAAAAATCACTCCCTGTCAGTTTAAGTGTCTATGGGTGTTGTGGGGCCTCCTCCAGCCAAGATTTCAGAGGTCACTGGCAAGGATTGGCCACTTCCAGCCTATTTATCTCACTCCTTCTCAGCTTCCCCCGTCTTCAGCCCAGAGTCTGCATCCTGCCTCTGTCCACTCTCAATGCCTTTCTTTCAAAGATCTATTCAGAGTGTGCCAGTCTTCTTGATGGTCTGGTCTCTTGGTAGGTGATGGACTTCCTGGCTGCATCTAGTCGGCTATCTCAGCTCCCAATATCAGGCTGTTTCATCTTCAGTGAACATCTGTTATTTTGTTTAGCCTCTTTCATCAGTGATTTTAGCTAAATCTTCTGGATAACTTGCTGCAGATTCTACACCAGTACTTGCAGCTTCACATTGCACTTCTATATTATGGATATGGCTCTTCTCCTTAAATGTTATGAACCAAGCTCTGCTAGCTTCAAACTTTTCTTCTGTAGATTCCTTACCTCTCAGCCTTCATAGAATTAGAGAGTTAGGATCTTACTTTGGATTAGGTTTTGACTGAAGGGAATGTTGTGATTTTAACTTTCTCCATGTCAGCAGTAAGACTGCTTCACTTTCTTATCATTTGTGTGTTCACTGGAGCAGCACTTTTAATTTCCTTTAATAACTTCTCCTTTGCATACACAACTTGGCTAAGTGGTGCAAGAGGCTTACCATTCAATCTATTTTGGCTTTTAACATGTCTTTCTCACTAAGTTTTGTCATGTCTATCTTTTGATTTGAATTGAGAGACATGTGACTCTTCACTTGAATAATTAGTGGCCATTGTATGGTTATTAATTGGCCTAATTTTAATATTGTTGTGTCTCAGGGAATAAGAAAGCCTGAGGAGAAGGAGAGGGACAGGAATATGACTGGTCCATGGAACAGTCAACACACACACAACATTTATAATTATACTTTGCTTTTATGTATGGGCATAATTCATAGTACCCCAAAACAACTGCAATAGTAACATGAAGATCACTAACCACAGATCACCATAACAGATAATGTTGCAGTCTCCTTACTCCTTAGTTCAGCTAGGTTCGAGTTCTTGTCCCTCGACCAAGAAGAATAAGGCACAGGGACACTGGAGAGCGAGAAATGCAGAGTAGGGTTTATAAAGCAAAAGAAGAGCTCTCAGCAGTGAGAGGGGACCTGAAGATGGTTGCCAGATATGGGGCTGAGTTCTGAGTCTTTTATGTGGCAAAGACAAGGAAGTCTTCTGTGGGCTCCACACTAAGGAGAGGGATAATGTTCCCCCCTGTGGGTGTTGCGTCTGCACATGCCTGATGTTGGCTATAACTCCTTCTTGGTTATTACCCTTGAGTGTATAAGTGAAACCCATGTCAGTGGGGCGGGCTAAAATTATGATGCTAATATCACGTTAATGATATTACAATGATCTGGGTTAAGTGAAGGACATTTAAGTTGACTTATTGTACCTGTGCCTGGGCTGGGACAGTCCCTTCTGAGAAAACATAATGGCATTAGAGGAATTTCTTAACCATATTTATTTCCACTAGCTGCAGGGCAGTGAGGGTGTGGTCCCATGGGTGTTTTTCCTTTCCCAAGACTCTATCTGCCTAGCCATCCGCTAACTACCTCCTCTCTCGATAATAATAATAATAATACAGTTTGAAATATTATTAGTATTATTAAAATATAACACAGAGACATGAAATGAGCATATGCTATTGGGAAAAATGACACTGATAGGCTTGCTCACTGCAGAGTTGCCACAAATCCACTTTACAAAAAGCACTTAGCTGTAAAGCACAATTATGTGAAGCATAACAAAATGAGTAATGTCTGTACATAAAAGCTTTTTTCTCTAATTTTTAATTTTAAGTTTTCTTTGTTAAATAATCATTTACACATATATAAGTGTTTCATGTTACAGAGGAATACTGATTCTCATGTAAAGTCTTTGTGGGTGATTTTAACCAAATATTTTTCTTTAAAGAATTAGGAAAAAGTACCATAGAAAGTAACCTCACAGAAATAATTAACATACAATTACATACACAAGTCAATACAAATGAATTGACAAGGTGAATTTCTCAATTAAAAAAACAAAGAAGCTTAATATTATAATTAAGAAGAACTATAATGTGTTTATAACAATATTGTACATAATGGAAAGACACCTGTTACCATGTTACATTTTATCTGCATTGTTATTGAAAATATAGGAAATAACATTAACATGTTCCTCTATATTTCACAAGCAATATTATCGGGATGTAATAGACTTTTGTATATAATGTACATTTTCCTTTATAAACCTTGAATATATTTGATTACTCCTCATCTCATTCAGTCAGTCATCAAGTTTACTTGATTCTACTAGTGATCTATCTTTCCCTAATTCTCTTGCCCAAGTTGCAGTCCTTACTGTATGTTATCACAGGTGTAACTGCTGAAAGTGGGGTGGTACTATCCCCAACCATTATTGTATTAGAATCTATCTGTCCCTTTACTTCTAATAATATTTATATATTTGTGTACTTGGATGTTGGGTGCATGTATATTTACAGTTGTTTAATACTTTTGCTGAATTGACTCATCTATCATTATACAATGACCTTTGTTTATTTTCATGTTTCTTGACTTAAACTGTCTGGTATAAGTATAGCTACTCTTGCATGCTTTTTGTTTCCATTTTCATGGAATAGCTTTTATTTTCCCCTCACTGTTAGTTTATATGTGTTTTTCCAGGTGAAATTAATTTTTTGTAGGCAGCGTATAATTGGGTCTTAGTTTAATTTCTTTATCTTTCTCATTTGTGTATCTGCTGTTTCAGTGAGTTTATACTATAGTGTGTTTTTATGATGGTACATATTTTGCTTCCAGATGTAGGATTCTTTTAAACATTTATTTTAATTTTTTTAATGATGTGGTCTAACTCTTTCACCTAGACTGGAGTGGAGTGGTATGATCACAGCTTACTGCAGCCTCAAACTTCTGCATTCAAGTAATCTTCCCACTTCAGCCTTCTGACTAGCTGGGACTACAGGTACCTGCCACCATGCCTGGCTTCCATAAGCATTTTTTTGTAGAGTCAGCCCATTGATAATTAATTCTTTCAGCACAAATGAGCTCCAGCATTGTCAGTTGCAGGGCAGTTGGACCACTCTCTTGGTCCCGGGTGGGACATGTGGGAACTGGTGTTATTGGCAGTGGTCTGGATGGAACAGTCCCCAGGTCCCCAGGTAGGGCACATGAGGACCAGCAAAATCTGTGAGCAGGTCCTGGAGCCCTCAGGCAGATCATGTCAATATTCCCTTTTTAAATAAATGCGTAGTCAATGTCTATGACTACAATGTAAAATTACAGCTTTTAGATGTGAGTTTTTAAGAAATATATGGAAATAAATTTATTGACCCCTTCATTTCTTTATTCACACAACAAGACCACCATTAGAAATATGGAAACAATTACAGGCCCATAATATCTAGTTACTTTTGCAAAAGTATAACATTGTAGTAAGGAGTGTATGTAACTTGGTGCCCAATAAAGTCATATAAAAATAATTTGAATTATCCCGGCCACTTCTATATGAAAGCAAATAACCTTGAACAAGTTTTCACTATTGAGGGGGAAAATTATTTTAATATTTTTTCTTCTTAAGTCAGGAGGAGGTCAATTCTATTAGATTAATACTTTGATAAAGAGACATAATTCACATTATTTTTAAAGCTGAGAGCCAGTTAATCTGGAAGGTATGTGTGAATTTGCCTGAGAGTTAAGAAGCTTCTTTTGAGGAAAATGGACTAGCTTTTGCATCTTGTTTTTGTTAAGATAATTATTAATAGAAATGTATTGTGGTTCAATAATGGGATGAAGAATCACTCATAAGGAAGCTCATGGAGGCCAACAAAAGGTAATTTATGAAAAAGGTAGACGGGTGTCAGAGTTTCTTCAGTGACAGCTGATGTCCAAAAAGCAGGTGGCTGAAGCTGGGAGCCTCTCCAGTTCTAGCTACCTTAGCAAGAATTGGACATGGGAAATAATTGCTGAATATTTGCATATAAACTTCAAGAGTCCAAAGCACTGAAACCTCTGTATTTTCAACATCATTTCCACAATATATAAATATTTTGAAGACAGACAAATATTTTTACCAATATTTTACCAATATTTTTGTTTGGTCCAATTACCAAATATTTTACCAATACTGAGAAATGTGGTATTCGTTAAATAGACCTTTTTCATGTTCTTTTATTGAATGTTTCTAACTCTACATATTTTTGTTTGTTTCTTGGCTCAGTAAATCTTTGCCATATGACTGAATCACCTGGGTTACAGATACCTAACAGCTTAAAACCTATTAATAGACTAGTCGTTGATTATGGCTCTCTTAAGAGACAGAGGAGTTGACCATAGCTAATAAGAAAGGTACTTTTAAGGGAGTCTATAACCTTAGCTTGAGTGACTTGTTTTTAAAAATAATCTGTTTTTTTACTGTTTTATTCAATCAATCAAACTAGTTTATGCCAATAAATTTTACCAAAGGAAAATAATTAGTACTTGATTAATCAATAAGGCAATAATAGATGTCTTCATACATGTAATAGAAGTATCTCACTGTATGGCTAATTCTAACCTGAACAGCAATTCACTGTATAAGATGAAAAATATTGCTGATAAAATGGAGTATCTGAGAGTTGAAGAAAGATCAATAATACTGAGAAATGTAGTATTCCTAAAATAGACCTTTTTCATGTTCCTTTATTGACTGTTTCTAAGTCTACATATTTTTGTTTGTTTCTTGGCTCAGTAAATTTTTAACGTATGACTTAATCACCTGGCTTATAGATACCTAAGAACTTAAAATCTATTAATATACTAGTAGTGATTATGGCTCTCTTAAGAGACAGAGGAGATGAACACAGCTAATAGGAAAGGTACTTTGGGGGTAGTCTATAACCTTAGGTAACAAAATTGATAAAAATTCCATCAATGTTTAATATTAATGGTTCTTGAAAGATTATTGTAACACATAAAGCTGGCTCTTCAAGATTTCTTTGGTTTTGCCTGTGAAGTATCTTAAATAACACATAAGGTAAACTTTATTAACTCAACATATAAGGAACAAACAGGGATTATCTGACATATTTTATTAAAAATAAAATACTACATACTGCATGTAGTCACTTGGAAAATTTTCATTGTATTGAATTACGTCTATTTTTTAACTGCACCAGTACTGTTTTTGAAGTGTAGTACATGAATAAAGAGATGCTATTTAAAATGCATGGTTGTGGTCTCTCATAGTATAGTTTTTGTTGTTTTTGATTTTATTTGTTTGTTTTTGTAAATAGACGAGGAAGAAAATATGATTGGATGTCTTTCTAATTAGCTACATGAAAAATGTTAGATAAAAACTCTATTTTAAATGTAGAGAAATTTAACATATTAACTGCCACACTACTTCTTAGAAAAATATAAGAATGGCTGGGCGTGGTGGCTGACACCTGTAATCCCAGTACTTTGGGAGGCTGAGGCGGGTGGATCATCTGAGGTCAGGAGTTCAAGACCAGTCTGGCCAACATAATGAAACCCCATCTCTACTAAAAATACAAAAATTAGCTGGGCGTGGTGGTGTGCCCCTGTAGTCCCAGCTACTCGGGAGGCTGAGGCAGGAGAATCACTTGAACCAGCAGGTGGAAGCTGCAGTGAGCCGAGACCTCGCCACTGCACTCCAGCCTGGGTGACATACTGAGACTCCATAAGAATTAGATTTTTTTTTAAATATGTATTTTCAAAGGTTTCTAAATACTATCACTCAAACCCCTGCATGAATTTGCCACATGCATTTAAGATTTATGACTTAGATATTTCAAAGTTTTGGTGAAGAATCAGAGCAGATTGCTTATTTCACAAAACTCTAACTCCTAGGGTAAAGTGGTTGACCTGATAAGATGAAAATTCATTCCATTTTTTACCCTAGGGGGAAGTATCTAGCCACTGAGAGAGAAGAATCCTTAGAGGGCTAAAATGAGTCTTTCTACTTTTTTATACACATTTAAAATTGTAAAATAAGCATGAATTAATGATAAATAAAAATTTGTATTTAATTATTAATTCAAATCTATAATTAAAATTTAATTTCATTACATCTACTTTAAGTCAACTTTAATAAAATTTTCATTGTTTTTGTTTAATTACTATTAATCCTTATTGATTTTTTTCACCATATATTCTAAAATTTGGGGAGTTATACTTAGTTTGGTAGGAATAAAAAGTCCCCTATTGCCCACCTATCTAGATGCCCATGTACAGGCTATGCCTTGAGTTACCATATCCGCTGGTCTCATTTTTCTACCATAATACACTGCTTTTGTAAAGAGTTTATCATTATTATATTGAAAAAATTTTAAAAGCAAAAGTTCAACACATAATATTATAAAGAAATTAGTGTGGCTACCACCCTGAAGTAACATGTTAACCTGAAGTAATTTTTGCATAAGAACATATCATAAAGTAAAATAGAATTAAAGATAAATTGAGATTTATTTGTTTTTTTTTTCCACAGTACAATTTCCTTTTCATGAGAAACCTCCATAATTAACAAGTACTTTTCCTATTTTAATTTTTATGGTCTCTCTCTCTTTCTCTCTCTCTCTCTCTCACACACACACACACACACACACACACCCACCCACACACCACACACATATTTGTAGCCATTTATGTATATATATGTAGTTTATGGAGACATATAAATGTATGTGACATGCATTGACAAATATATGTTTGCTAGGTACATTTATACATACGTTCTATGAATACACATATGTATATATGCAACCATAAATAATTGTTAGACTGTTTTTTTAAAAAAATTATATAAATTATATCAAATTTTGCACATCATTTCTCAACTTACGTTTTGTTTTGGAAATATATCTAGGTTTATACATAAAGATCTAGCTTATTATTTTTAATTACCACATAATATTTTGCCACAGTAATATTCAATGATTTTTTTATTTCTTTATTAATGGAGATTTACATTAGTCATAATTTTTAAATTCTTATAAACAATAATTCAGGTCCTTGCATATGTTCCCTGAAAAAGGGCATATATTTCTGTTTCACAGTCTTCAGTTTCTTCAGTACATTTTATACATTATTCCATAAATTATAAATCCAGCTCACCCATTTTGATACTTTTGAGCTTCTTTCCTTGTTAGGCTCCCAGAATGCTGTCATGCAGAAAGAGGCAGGAGATTTGTAAAATTTCTCTAATTCTTACTTGCCCACGATAAAGGAATTAAGAGAATAGTGCAATTTTTGGTTTTCCAATTTAATGACCAAGTTGTATCATTTTGTCTGATGGTAAGCATGAGAAACACATTCACCTGTCTGAACCCAAAGAATGGACTTGGAGACATGAATAACAGTGGAAGTGAGACTTTTAATGGCAGTCTTGCAAGATTGGGTGTCTGGTAGGCATGCACACCTGGGGCAGTTACAACAGGTAATTTATCTCCTAGCGCACAAGTCCCTCCCTCAGTTCCTTGTTCGTTGAGTGTATGGGGTTACAATCTTCCAGGACATCGTCTAACTTTTATTATCCCCCTTATAAGGTTATACCCCAGTCCCTTTCCCCACTTAAGTTTTTATTTCCTAATAACAAAACTTACTTCCCTTTTATGGGCTGACCCCTCCTCTACATTCTGTTCACCTTTCATAACTTTCCAGGTGCACAGGCCATGCGGTTTGTCACATCTGCAGGCTGACTGCCGGTAGTTAATTGATCATACCTTGAAAATGGACTATTTAAAATGTTTTCTTACAAATT
Source organism: Pongo pygmaeus (assembly GCF_028885625.2). Classification (NCBI taxonomy): domain Eukaryota; kingdom Metazoa; phylum Chordata; class Mammalia; order Primates; family Hominidae; genus Pongo; species Pongo pygmaeus. Next base: position 94,105,121 of record NC_072384.2, read on the forward strand.
TCCTCCTCTTTTCTATTTACTTCCTTTGGTCTAATTTTCATCTAAACCCTTTTGGTCTTTGAATTGCTCTGGAAGTAGTTTACTTTCTTTCTCCTAGAAGAGTGAATTTAATTAGGTTTCTAATAGTAGCAGGTTATTTTACTGGTAAGTCATGGGCATTTGTTTATTAATAGCTGTTTCAATTAATCTCTGTGCTAGTCACCTCACACAAGAGATAATACCACATCCCACTGATGTTATGACTCCTGCCACAATTATGAGGGATGTAAAGATTGAAGCTATTATGTCTTTTCATTTTCCAAACCAACCTTCTAGCCAACCTGTAAATGGGTCATCAATTCCAGCATTTCCTTCCAGTTCGTTGGCTAGAGTTGTCAGTCCTTGTAATGCTTTTGTGATGGTCCCATCTGGAGCAGTATAGCTGGGAATGAAAGTGCAACATTTTCCACCCAGCATGACACATATGCCCCCTTTTTCTGCTAGTATTATGTCTAGCACAAGCCTGTTTTCCCAGGCCATTTGGCTGGTGGCATCTAACTGACTAGCCACCTTTTCCAGGAAATCCCAAGGATAATTGATGAATCTCTGTTTATTATGATAGATGTAGTAAATCCAATCCACATTCTTATTAATAGTTGACCACCAGAAGAGTGCTGACTCAAACCCAGCAGCTATTTGGTTTCAGGCCTTAAATTTATTAGGCATTCCCCTAGGGACTCCTATTGAGTTAACATATATATTGGAATCAAAAGAATTTGTCAAATCTCTTTGGTTTTTATGGCCATGTGTATTTTCATGTATCTTATGGAATGCCATGATGAATGCAATTGTCAATTGGACTAAAGCCCAAGTCCCGGTTCAATTGAATGGCAACAGGTTATGGAGGTTTATTTTCCTACAATACCACCAGACACCAGTGTGGCTTATATGGAGAGTTCAGTAATTGCCATTGCCTGGCTCACCAGTGACATTTAGGATGTGGGTACAAGTCAAGAGTTCTCTCACAGGCTTATTGAACTCTGCCCCCTGCTTAGAGAGGCAAGAGGAGAGGTTCATATTCCCTATAGAGAATGAGGGCATTGCTCTGGGATCTGATCTCTGCAATGTGGGAAAGAGCAATGACGTACTCTTACAAGTCTCATTTCCCCATGCATCCTTGTCCTGGTATAGAGCCAATATGCAACACATTCCTTCAGAATTGGTATCCCATCCTAGGGGAAATGGAACCATCTGTGCTGAGGTCATCCCCAGCACACGTGTAGCAGTTACTCTTGTTTAGGGCTTGTACCGAAAATTTGACCCATTCGACCCAGGCATTCACATCTCTGTACCCTGTCAAAATTTCTAAGGGTTGCCTTAAATCCTTTACCTCAATTGTTTTTAGTCTTTCAGGGTCATTATTTGGTGGACCTAATTGTTTATTAGGGTCTGGGGTTGGAGTAGTCCCGGGAAAATGGGAGGTTGTGTTCTTGATTACTTTGAGAACAAATTACCCTTGTTGGGGGGTGGGGGTGGATCCTTCCCTGTGATATCTGCCCCTAACCCATATACCCGAGATTCTACTTTTGGTTCTTGGTCTAGAACAGCTAGATCATCAATGGTGATGAGTATAGGACTGCATTCTAAATTCTGGCAGTTATTTGGTGGGGAGCCCTTGGACAGACGTAGTTTATTCTTCAAGGGTCTCCAGCTTGGAATTACCCACCCCATGTTTACTGTCCAACCCTGAAATTGAGTAGTTCACCATACGTCAACCCAGCTGGGGCAGGGTGATGCCCTACTGTAACTTGTATCTAGTTCAGGGCAAAGATATTTATCCACCTGTGAGAGCTGTCTCTGATTTTCCAGATTCGCACAAGGTAAGACATGGCAGGCATCACATCTTACAATCTGGAGTGCTACCATCTTGGTTACATTAATTACCAACCTGATTGGGTAGGGAAGAGTCCCCCACCAGTTTCCATTTTGACCTTCTGTTCTTTTTATAGTAGCACATCCTAGCCATATTAACTTCCAGAAATGGGACCAGCCCATGTTTTCTTTTTAGATTTTTCTCAGAATTAACTTTAAGAGTTCCTTAGGTGACCCATGCACTTTCTACTGGTCTTTTTTCCCTCCCTCCCAGGGTCTCTTTTATCAGTCCCTTGACTCAAGTATAGTGAATCCATCCCTGTTCAGCTATTAGGATGGCCACCTCAGTGGTCAGGGGCATTTGATAGGGACCTTCCTAGCTTGGGTGGAGCTCATCCTCTTTCCAAGTCTTAATCAGCACCAAGTCACCAGGCTGGAAGTGGTGAACTGCGAACTGAAGAGGTAGAATTTGAGTCAGAAGTCCTTTTAATCTAATGGATAATAGGGTGGAGGACATGACCAGTATATAATTTCTTAAGAAATGATCCTTGGTTTCCACAGTAGGGAGATTTGTAGCTCTGCCCAAATATGACAGCCCACATAACAACTCACAGGGGGACAATCCCCAGTCTTTTCTTAGGGCTGTCCTAATCCAAAGGAGTGCTATTGGGAAAAATTTGGCCCAAGGCATTTTAGTTTCTAAGATTAGTTTGGTGAGATGCTTTTTGAGAATGATTCGTTCTTTCTACATTTCCAGAGGAAGGAGGATTCCAAAGGGTGTAATAATCACATCTAACTTGTAAATCTTCCATAATTCCCCTTAACACCCTTGAGATAAAGTGGCTCCCATTGTCTGAATCAATATTTTCTACCAGGTCAAATCTAGGTACATTCTGTTTTAATATTATTTTGTCCACCTTCCCAGTGGTGGCTGTTGGAAGGGAAAGGCTTCCACCCAGTTGGAAAGGTGATCTATGATCACCAGTAAATAACATTAGTCTCCCTCCTTTGGGCATTTCTGTTAAATCCACTTGAATACTTTGAAATGGTCTTAGTCTGGGAGGTCTTCCTCCTGTGGCCTGTTTTCCAATCACCTTTTTGTTTATTCTTTGACAAGTTACACAACTTCCACATACATGTTTAGCAAGGGTATAAATCCCTATACAACCATAATTCCTAAGTATTGCATCACATAGAGCCTGGGATCCCCAGTGACTTCCTTTGTGTAATATAGAAATTAGTTCTCTCATCAGGGGTTTACTTATCATTTCTCCCCCATCAGGAAGTACCCACTTCCCAACTTCAGTTTGAGTGACCCCTATCCTGTCTAATTCTTCCTTCTCCTCTCTGGTAAACTGGGGCCTTAATACTACCTTAGAGATGTTTGGGATCAGGCTAATTAGTCTAATTTCTTCCTGCAGGGAGGTTTGCTTAGCAACTTCATCTGCAAGTCTGTTTCCTACAGCTTCTATAGTATTCCCTTTCTTATGACCATTTACATGAACTATGGCTACCTCTGCTGGAAGCAGGAGGCTTTCTAAAAGCTGTTTGACCAGTTCCTTGTCTACCAATTATTTCCTCTGCTATTTATTAGGCCCTGCTCTGTTCCAATTTTTCCAAAAGTATGCACCACCCCATAGGCATATTTAGAATCAGTATATATTGTAACTTCCTGGCCTTCGAGGAGTTTTAGGGCCTGGTTAAGAGCATATAATTCACAGGTCTGGACCGACCAGCCATTAGGTAATCTATCTTTCTCACGTAAGGATTGTTGATTTCCATAAATGACAGCATAATAATTATGTCTCTTGCCATGTATCACTCAGGATGACCCATCTACAAACAGCCTTATCCTATCATGCAGTGGAGCTTCCCTAAGGTTGTTCTAACTTTGGTTTGGTATTCTATGATATCCAAGCAGTTATGATCTAATGTCTTTGTTCTCCTCTCCTTTCCATAGGAAATTGGCGGGATTCAGGCAAGTATTCATTGTTATGCCCAAACCATGTTTTTCTAGTAATGTGGCTTAATATTTTGGAATCCAAGAATCCATTAACCATCTCCCAGCTTTTTGATTTAATATATTCCTGACCTGGTGTGGGGTGCTTACTATTACGGCCCCACCAAAAGTTAGCTTTCAACTCTCCTTTACCAGCAGGGTTGTGGCAGCTAATGCTTGCACACATTTGGGCCATCCTTGAGAGACAGGATCAAGACACTTGGAGACAAAAGCAACAGTTGCCTCTTCCCATCCCAGGTTTGAGTGAGCACCCCAAGGACCACACCCTTGTCTACTGTTAAAAACAGATGGAATGGTTTCCCTAAAAGTGGGAGGGACAGGACTGGGGCTATAATGAGGGCCTGCTTTAGCTCTTTCACTGCCTGAATTTCCTCTTGGGGCCATTGCAAGGGATCAAGTTCCTCTTCTTGTAACTTGAGATACAGAATCTTTGTCATTTGAGCATATGAACCAATCCATAACCTACAGTAGCCAGTTAAACCTAAATATTTTTGGAGTTCTCTCTTTGTCTTAGGCAATGGCAGACCCACTATTTCTGATATTCTCTCTGGGCTTATTCTCTGCTTCCCTTCACTAATAAGGTGTCTTAAATATTTAACTTCTTTTTCTACAAACTGCAATTTGTACTTAGAGACCCACAATCCCCTTTCACCTAGGAAAATAAACAAGCTTATGGTTGTTTCTGATACCTTGGCCTTCCTCGTCCCAGAAATTAAAAGATCATCTACATATTGTAACAACTGGGTTTCCCTGGAAGGTTGGAATACCTTCAGGACTTTTTCTAATATTTGATCAAATACATTTGGGGCTTCCATGAAGCCTTGTGGCAGCACAGTCAAGTGGTACTGTTGTTTTCTCCCAGTTATAAGATTTTCCCATTTGAAGTCTAAGAGGCCCGTACTCCTAAAGTCTAGGAGATATGCCCAGAATGCATATTTTAGTTCCACTACACAGAACCACTTATGTTCATAGGGTATCTTACCAAGGAGGGTGTAGGGGTTAGGCACCACAGGGTGGTGGGTCTGAACAATTTGATGTATAGCCCTTAGATCTTGCACCAATCTATATGAACTAGCAAAGGCTTTTTGACTGGGAGAATTGGAGTATTGTATGGTGACATGCAGGGTTCTAATAGTCCATCTTTAATCAATCTCTCTATTACCTGTTGGAGATATTTTCTCCCTTAAATAGAAATAGAATATTGTTTTCTGCAAGCTATTTCTCCTGGTTGTTTTGGTTCAATCTGTAAGTGTGTGATTTTTAACCCTCCCCTGTTGCCTTCCCTAACCCACAGAAGGGAATTAATTTTTCTTTCCTCCTTCTGTGTTAGGGGCCATCATTACTTGTATTTGTCCTTCCTCTATTCCTAATCCTAAACCCAATCTCACAATCAAGTCTCCACCAAGGAGGTTAGTTCCTGCTTCAGGAGTATATAAGAGTGACATCTCAATTTGTTCTGATGTCAATCTAATTACCATTTTTTGAATATCAGAATGTGAAATCCCTTTTACTCCTGATACTGCCAATTTTTTCTTAGAGAGTTCTGTAACCCTTGGTTGGTGAATTAGGGAGGCGTGAGCCACCTCAATATCAACCAAAAATGTTACTTCACCCTTAGGTCCCACCTTCAAATTTATCAAAGATTCCTGGTGGGACCTACTTAGAAGAAACCCCTGACCATACTAGTCTTCATCAATGGTCATGAGGGGTATCACCTTTTCCTCTTTTTCCCATTCAGAAAATTCTCTCTTAAAATGTCCTGGCTTTCCACACTTGTAACATCCACTCATAGTCTTAGGAGCTTGTCCCTGCATTTCCTTTATTTCTCTGTGTCAAAATCTATCATTCCCTTGTCTCCTTCAAGGGGGCTGTTGATCTAACCTTTTTCTGCCTACCTCTTGCACAATCTAAACAATTATTTTAGCCTTTTTTTTTTCTGATTCTCTTCCTCTCTCCTTACAAAGACCTTCTGAGCTTCCCTCAGTAATTCCTCAATTGGTTTTTCATTCCATCCATCAATCTTTTGTAATTTTTTGTAATGTCAGGCCAGCTGTTAGTTACAAAGTTAACTTTCAAAAGGCCTTGCCCTACTGGGTCCTCCAGATCTAATCTAGTGTGTTTTCTCATCTGATCTCTGAGCCTCTGTGGAATGCAAAGGGAGTTTCCTCTTTTTCTTGTTTAATCTTGAATGTCTTTGAGACATTTTGTGTCCTAGGAGTAGACTCTTTGATCCCTTTAATTATTAGCTCCCTGAGGTCTTGCATTTGGGCCTTGTCCCTGGAGCATTAGTATCCAATTTGGAATTGACATTTGGAAATTTTTGTTTGGCTGGCAAGACTCCTTGCTCAGGAGGGTATTGTTTATCCCAGATGGCCGTGGCCACTCTCCTAATTATTCACCTTTATTATCCTGTGAACAAGATATTCATGATAGACATCATTTCAGCCCAGGTGTAAAACTGTGTCCTAGGAATTAGTGCAGTTGGTCTGCTAAACTGAGAGGATCTTCTAGCACTTATTTCATTTCCTTCTTGAAATTTCTAACTTCAGCACTTGTAAGAGGAGCATTTACAAATTCAATATCTCCCTATCCTATAGGAACTTCCCTAAGCAGGAACATGCTAGATTCCTGCTGTGTGAAAGGGGTAGGGAAGTTCACAACATCCCTCTAACATTGTTCAAATTATTTTCTTAAATTTGGATAAGGATTTAAAGGAGCAGTTGGTTTGGCTTCCCCGTGGTCTTTGGGTCTTTCTTCCTCTAACCCTCCTGCTTCCCCTTGATCTTCCTGTCCTCTATTTTGTGAGATGTATGGAGAGGCAAGCATGACAGGGGGTCCCAGGGCTTTTCCCTGGGAAAGGGATTTTTACTAGGTTCTTTCTCTTCTTCTTGTGGGGGTGGGTTTTATCATTCACACAGAGAATTAGAGCTTGGCACACCCAATCCTCATCTGGCCAAACTTAGGCCAAAAGACCAAAGGCTTACAAATGGGGTCTTTGGGACAGATAAAACAGCAGTATTTTATTGTCTTTTGCTTTTCCTTGTCCCTGGTTCATGGGTTGTTCCTCCAAACTACAGCATTCTCCCCTAAGGACTATCTTGGGGAATGTCAGAGAGAGTCTCTTTGGTTTCCTCTTTCCTTAGTCTTCTAGGCCTAGAATTTCTGTTTCCTATTTTAGGTCAGTCTGTGTGTCAGCTTTTCCCTGTGTACTCAATCCCCACTACTGGAGGTTTCTTGCACACCCCAACAATTGCTTCATCCATCTCCGGCCGTTTCCCTCACGGTAGAATAGAACAGTGGACTGGGACACCGCATTGATGACATATCTAGGATATGTCTCAGTCACAAACCCTTGACCTCTGAAAATGCCCAGCTACCAAGGCAGCACTTATAGTCCAATTTTCCTACCTTGGCTCTTGCATGAGGTGCCCTGGTTGCCACAGTGCTTGCTTTTCTTCTGCTTTTCTCATTTCTGCTGCCCCTGAATAATAGTCTCGGGTTTGTCTATGGCCTCTGTGGGGAGCCAGGATGCCCTGATGGAGCAGGCCACTAAAATTGGGTGGGAAGCATCTCCCTTCTTGGCCAGAGTCCCACTCAACACAGGTACAGAGATCCCAGGTGGAGTCCCAAATTTGTGAGAAATACATTCACCCTTCCAAACACAAATAATGGACATGGAGACACAAAGAACAGCAGAAGCAAGACTTTTAATGGCGGTCTTGCAAGATCAGGTGTCTGGTAGGCACACACACCCGGGGCAGTTATAGTAGGTAATTTGTCTCCTAGCACCCATGTCCCTCCCCCAGTTCTTCATTGGTCAAGTACTATGGGGTTACAATCTCCTTGGATGTCGGCTAAGTTTTATTATCCTCCTTACAAGGTTATACCCTGGTCCCCTTCCCCCACTTAAGTTTTGATTTCCCAATAATGAAACTTTCTTTCCTTCAGTGGGCTGACCCCTCTTCTACATTCTGTTTGCCTATCATAACTTTCTAGGTGCATGAGCCATGCGTTTTGTCACATCCTCAGGCTGGCTGCCAGTACTTAGAATATCATGCCTTGAAAATGGACCATTTAAAATGTTTTCTCACAGTCAGCAGCTAACAACCACATGTCCGCATAGCACCTAAAATGGTTATTTTAGTATCACACTCTTACGTATGCATAGAGAGCTCAAGATTGTCAATGAACTTTTAACGAAGGCTTCAAACTAATATTAAAAAGACACAAAAAAAAGAAAGGTAGGAAAACAGGAAGGAAGGGAGGAAAAAGGAAGAAAGGAAAGAAGGAGGAAAGAAAGCAGGAACGGGGGAGGTAGGCAGGAGGGAAAGAGAGATGTGGGCAAAAAAGAGGGGGAGAGAGAGAAAGAAGATAAAAGTACATTTGGAGAAAATAGACAAAGCAGAGAAGAGTAAACTTGAAAATATTTGATTGATATCTTTAAAAATCTAAAGATGGAGATAAGCTTTATAAAAGAAATATAAAGGCTTCAAAGCAAAAAGATCCTGTGGAAATTAATTCTATAATGAAATAAATAAATATTTAATATAAACATTGAACTATTAGGTGAAGAAATTTCTCAGGAATTTGGGGGGAAAGACAGCAACAAAAATTCAAGGGAAACTAGAGCATTCGAAGGTTAATAGGGGAGGTGTCATATAATAATAAACTTCAAGAAAGAGAGAGAGAGAATGTTGCACAGGAATTATTAAAGAGAACTTTAGGCGTATTCTCCAGTACCAAAGACCTCAAGTACCAAAACAGTGGCTAAAAAAATGTCCTATAGCAAAAGACCTACACACATCCTGAAATATCAGAACATGGAAATACGACATGATCCTAAAGTTTCTGCAAAGTAAAAATCCAGTTAAATGAAGTTAAGAGATAGAATGCCATTTTATTTCTAACAGCATCATTGAAAATTAGAAATAGTGGAGAATACTTTCAAAATACAAAACACACAGTAAAACTTATATGAAAAATAATTTACTGAAGCAGACTCCCAGTTGAAAACGTGATTTCAATAAAGATATTTTCAGACATGCATGTTCTGAGGGAGAAAATAAACAAACTAAGCACCTTTTGTTTATCCTTTCCAGGGATGTTAGAATGTTCTGTAGCCAAATAGGGAAACAAAGCTCATTTGAGTGTGCTCTAAACACACACACACACACACACACACACATCAGAAGTTGCCTATGACATCTCCTAAGTGTTTGAGAAAACTCTAAGCCCTTTTTTGTATTATGCATTTTAAAGTACTTAGAATCCTCAAACTAATTCCAATTTGTAAATCTTTATCCATGTGTCACCTTCTGAGAACTGACCAACATGTAGGTAAATTAATAGAGGTTTGATTGATCTATAACTTAATTATTCAATAAATTTCTGTTAATCTTCTTTAGGTTCTGGGAAGTCCTGAACTGTACCAATTCTTCCATGAACTAGTCATATGCCTCTGGGAACTCAAGACCTTCGAATGAATTGAGGGACAGTTCTTCCCAGTAATATCTGTGGTTGGGGTGTGGGTTGGAGGTGTAGGGAGACAAAAAATAGATATGTTAAACCTCAAAGGGATCTTTCAGAGAAACACTCATTTTATTGGCTTAGTTAATATATATTTTAAAGAGGCTAAATTTGATTCAGTGTTTTTCTTGAAGATCTCAGCATAACAATAAGAGAAAGCAGCAGATCATTGAATGTTTTATTATTTTCCCTTATTTTCTAAGGCTATTTTATTAGTTAGAGTTATTCAGAAAAACAGAATTTATGAGAGGGAAAGAAAGGTATTTAAGGAATTGGCTAAGTCCAACAACTATAGAGCAATGTTGTCCTGACTCCATAGTCAAGACACAGCTCAACATAAAATTTCTTAAAACATCATATACACTTTCAATTTGTTCCAATCATGGGGCATTTTCTATTGCATCCCTCATGGGTTTTTTCTATTTCTAGACTTTAAATTCTCTGAAGAGTAAAATTTTTGATTCAGAAACATATATTATTTTTGTTTGTGTTGTTTTCCCTTCTCACCACTTTTGATGTAAAATCTCTTGGCACCTATTTACTCATCCTTTGTAGCAATATATCCATTTTTGTGCCTTTCTGGGCTGAATTAAGAAAAATTTTCAGGCAAAAGATGTTAAAATACAAAATTAAAAAGACACCAAACAAAAGACCATTTCAGTGCATCCACTAAACATGATGCATTTATATTATAATATTTCCATTGATGGTACTTAAGGACATACAATGAGGGTTCTTTTGAATAATATCAATATAAGGTGAAAAATATTGCTCTCTCAATGGTAGATTAATGTCCCACAAACCTTAATTGGGCAACTGTGGGACTAAGACAAAAGATTAATATATGAAACAATAATTTTGAAGCACGTAAAAATCCTCAAACAAAATAATTTAATTGCATGGAAGCGTATCCAGAGAGAGAAAGAAAAATGAGTTATATAGTTTATATATTTTTAAACCATGATAAACTCATCAAAAGATGGCCTGCATTTTATTATCATTTTATTCTGATTATGGGTCAACAATTCTAAACAATGTCAGTCATAGAACACTTCTCTAAAATATATTTCATTTTTCTAAATTCTAAACAATCTTTGTGGCTGCTGTTATTTTTTGTGAATACATACACAAGTGCCAAATTGGTACATTTCATGATGTCATTTCACATATATTTTATTCTACATGAAACTTAATTCTAAGAACTCTCAAGTATATAGCTTACCACAACACATATAAACTCAGCAATATGTATGTGTTTTGATATTAAACTCGAAGTGGTTGATAATTTGTAAGCATATGGTGTCCAAGACCCTGTGCCTCTTCAAATTCCTGAAGTTAAGCAGTAATTTCAGAATAAATAATGAAAGGTCTTGATTATAAATATGAAGCAACAGAGCATGAGTTTTGAAAATGTTGTCATAGTATGTGGTCAATTGAAGTTTTTGTGTTTAAAATTTGAAACTGTGAAATAGAGCATCAACTGTAAAGTTAGTTTTTGGTGTGTGTAAATTTTAGTCTGTACATGAATATTAAATCATAATTTTAAAAATGAACTCTATTATTCTTTAATAATGGCTTTTAAAATAATGATTAAAAATGTTTATTACCTATTATAGGATTTTTCTGAAAATAATTTTCTTGTCTAGAGATAGAGGAGAGTTAATAACATCTGCATTGAATATTTTATATATGCCACTGAAAGGGACACATACAACACAACACACACATGCACAGACACACACATACACAGAAACACACCTTATCTACTTAGTACATTTTAAGTTTCTTGACCTAAAAACCTGTGGACCACACATAGACCACAGTGAATTCTGCAAAAGAAAAATTAGTATGTAGGATACATTGGCATATAAACAACTGACTCCCTTTGACAGCTGCCTAAATTCACCATGTTCCTTCATAATCCACTGAACCATTATGACCTAAAATTAGAAGACAATTATTGAGCTCTCACAGTGTGAAACGTAAATTAAAATTTCCAAAGAAACATATGTTAAGCCATACGTTAATTTTAAAAATTTATTTATCTAGGATGACTATAGCTAACAGTAAAGTAGTGATAATTACAAATAGTTAAAAGAACGTCCCCAGAAAGAAATGATAAATGTATGAGGTGATGGGTTACTAACCACCCTTATTAGATAATTATATATACATAATATATATATATGTATCCAAACATCAAATTATACCGAATAAATAAGTACAATGACAATGATCAATTTAGAAAAAGAGAAAGGTATACTAGAGAGTTTGCTTCTCTCACTGTTCATATATACCAAGGAAGTGCAATGTGAGTACATAGCCAGAAGGTGGCCGTCTGCAAGCCAGGAAGAGAGCCCTTATCGAAACCAACCATACTGGCACCTTGATCTTGGATTTTCCAGGCTCCAAAACTGTGGAAAAATATAGTACAGTTCTTTAACTTATTCAGTCTATGGTATTTTGTTATGGCAGCCTGAGTTGGCTAAGACATATATTTTACCACAATAACAATTATTTTTAAAAATCATGAAAATAACATGCACATGATTTTAAATGTAAACTAGCAGCAAAAATACAATTAAAAAATGTATTGATCTAATTGGTAGAGAAATAAATCACACATATGTCACATATATATAATATGTGATGTATTTATATATATGCACATACATATGCCTGTTCATATATGTGTGTATATGTGTGTTAACTTATACTCATCTGGAAATTTTAATTTACATTTTACAAGAGCTCAATAATTGTCTTCTAATTTTAGGTCACAATGGTTTGGTGCATTATAAAGGAACATGTGTGCATATATATGTGTATATATATATATACACACACACACACACACACACACACACATTGAGATCAGAAAATGTATTATTTTCTGCTGTGTTAGTCAGATAAATTTACAAAGATAAGATAGAAGTTGACCTTCTTCATTAGGTTTTGTGGAATTTTAAAAACTAGAAAATTTTTGACATGTAATCACCCATTCCATGTTATATTATTTTTTAATGATTGTATGTCTTATCTCTTCAGTTAAAAAATATTCAAAGGCTACGGACTTCATTTTAAGCTTTGTATTCTCCACAGCATTTAAACAGTTTTAAATACTATTTGCTAAAGATTAAAGTAATGCATTGCACAACAGTTGCTAGTTTTTATTATATTATCAAGAGAGATGCAGAATAATTATTCAGGTAAAGCTATTTCAATGTCGACTATAATGCAGGCCTTTGATTCAGAAGTCCTAGGTGTTTTCTTACTATTATTCATAGGTTCTCTACACCTTATATAATTTCACCAGGTACAGGTAATATTTGCTATTAACATAGCACCTCAGGCTGTGCTGTGACATAAATATACTTCCATTTCCATACATTTTCTAGATTATTCAAGTATTGTGATTTTCGGAATAAATAAATACAAGTGTATTTATTTATCAATTCTCTTGAGGGTGATTATCCTTAGACAATAGTTACTATAAATTCATTGTGTTGAGAAGATAGGAGATATATTTACATTCAAATATGTTTGCTGTTAGCCTATATTAGTTTTCTTGATCTTTCTATTAAAATACTGAAGATTTTATGTTATTTACTTAATGACACTTCTTAATGACAGCTTAGCCACTTCTGCCATTGTATAAATTTGGTATTCAATGAGTTGATTGTTTTGTTCCTAAAATATTTTTAAAAATATATTTATTTTAATTTGTATATACTTTGACAGGTTTTTTAAAAAGTCATTTTATAATTAAACCCTAGTGGAGTTCACCTAGTTTTTGGTTTGGGTAAAAATTCTTTTCACTAGGCCATACAAACAAGTTATCTTCAATTTCATTATTAATGCTTTTGCTGTCAACACTGTTTCTAAGAATGAATATATATATATATATATATACACGTACACACACACATATATCACGCTCCATCACCCACTGCAAAATGAACTACTTTTTAAATATTTTAGTTCTTATTTTAACTATCTACACTTTTCAATTAATGGTTGTTTTTCAATTTTTGGTTTTATCAAGTTTTCATAAGCTCTAACCAAAGAGGGCTTTAAGGTTCCCCTCAGCTAACTAAACTTTAAACAGGTTTCTTTCCAAATTTAGACTTCAATCTCCATTTTCTTAGAGTATTTACTTTAGTAAACTTGAAATTGTGAATTCTTTCTCTGCAGCTTTCAGATATAAATCTTCTCCAAGTCTCTTACTAGTTTTACAACCCAGGAATGTTTTTCTTAGAAACTTAGGAGCCACTCTTTTGAAATATAATCATCAAGAAAGATAGTGTTACTTTATTTCAGTCTCTGTCAGATGGGAGGAGCATCACTTTAATAAGCAATGATTAGCAAACATATATGGCCTGATCACACTGACGAGCCTGCCCTCTAAGATCTTTCATTCGTTTTTCATTAGTTCACGTCGCTGTTAAAATCATCCACCCTTTGTTCCAGCAGAGTTGTGTTCAGTATCTCTCCCCTAACACACTGTTCTTGAGTAAAGTTTTTATTGCCTGTTTAGCTCATTCTGTGAAAGTTTACTTTGACACTCACATAATCCTTATTTTGATAATTGAATAATGACCTCCTACAGAAGACCAGAATCCTCTCCTCCAAATATAGATCTGTCATCATTTGAGTTAATCTTTATTGGTTACTTTTGCACACTTAACATACTATTGCAATATGTTCATGTTTCTATCAGCATAACTTAATTTTAATTTGATTTCATAACTTTTAAAAGCATTATTAGTATTAGGAATTTACTTAGAATAATACAATTATTAAGATAAAAATAATCTAGGCATAATCCAATCTCATGGATAGGAAAGACTTTACTGGGACAAATAAAAATATGTATAAATCACAGTTTAAAAATTCACAAAGGCATTTTCCCAATATCATATAAAAAGTATAGGTGACATTTGGTTCAGCATTTCAGAGACTTAGGTTTGATTATGGTGAATATAATGATTTGGAACACCAGGAGAAATATTGAGATTTTCAAAAAGACTAAGATGGTGACTGGCTCAGAGAGTTGAGCTGCCACTGTTGAGACTCCGTGGAGCCTGCACACCTTTTCATCTGCGCTGCTACTAGCACCTCTTCTTTCTAATCACAGAGCTTCATGTATGTGAGAATTGTTCTGTCATCATATAAGCACTGTAACAGACCTCTCTTCAAAAATGAAATGCTCTAAATAGCTTGTGGATCTGGCTTACAGCATATTATTGGACACATATGGTTTTATAGGAAAAAGTTACAAGTCACCATAAAAAGAGTAAAGAGTAGATTCAGGGAAATAGCGGCAACTAATAACAAGTTTAGACTACATGTTCTAAGACAAAAAAGAGAATGAGATTTTCTCAAGCAAAGAAGAGGTTTAGTAAATATATTCTTATGGAATTGTTAGAAATTGACATTCTTATTGTCCAGGAAGTATGGAGATCTAATTTTTCTTTATAAAAGTGTTACAGGAATCCACCATTTTTATTCTTTCTACACAGCATAATGATTATTTCTGAGTTCTATTGATAATTAATTATCTAAGTATTTTCCACAAAAATACATTTATTATTAAAAATATAAATCTCTCTATATTATCCTTTTAATAACTCGTGCATAAAAATTACCTGTTTGAGACATTCAACAAGTTTTTTGCATGTAATTACTTTTTCTGAACTTTTAATGTAACTTTTTTCCTCTCGAATTAAGCAATTAAAAAACTAATGGCTCATATCAATTTTAATGTAATGGTTCAAAATTACACACACACTTGCACATGTATACAACATTCACATCCACTTAAATATAACTGTGCATGTGTGTATACTTTTTTTATTTGTAGATTGTGTCCTTTTAAAATATTTTCCTAGATTTTGTTTATTTTTCTGCTTTCTACACAATATCTTCTCTTTTCGAATTTTAGCAGATCATTTGTTTACATTAAAATTTATGAATTTGTCATTTTCTAAACATCCTACAGTCATTTTGCATTATTCTTTTACCCTCACTGGCATGTGCCAACACTCAGCAATTTATTTCATTTGAAAAATCTTTATAAATAAAATACAACACCAATCCACTCAAATATAAATGTGCAAGAGTGTATGCTAACCTTTGTTTGTTTAGTTTAGTGGGCACATGATTCTGTTTCATGGAAAGAACAGAACAATCAGGATATGATTCTTAGGACACAGAACCTTTGGAATATAGAAGCATGATAAAGAGTGTGCCCTCTGGAGCCTGATTACCTAGGTCTTCATCCTGGCTACTGCCCTTACCAGCAAACTTGTATAAGTTTTTTTTCTGTATTTTAATTTCCTCATGCGAAATAAGGGCAATTCAATATTAATACTTTGATACATATAAAATACTTGGAATACTTACTAGTATGCAGTAAACATTCAATAAACGTCTAGTTCCCATTATTATTATTAAGTATAGGTTAGAAAAATTAGGAATGAATTTAAAGCGCATGATCAGATTGCTGGCAATAAACACTTTAGTTTTCCAGTTTCCTTGAACAACTCATCAATGCAATTCACTTTTGGGAGTATTTCATTCAGGGAAAGAGATATCTTTGAAAAAATCATTGACCCCTTGTTTTTCAGGGCCTTGAGTTTAGAGAGAGAGAAACATTTAATCGGGGCCTACGTCCCATGGCAGTGTCTTTGTTATAAAAATTATACAGAAAAAACACAGGTAGCAAAACCACATATTCCTTTTCTTAGAGACACTAGAAGGCTTAGAGAGGGATCAATGATGGTCCGTAGGCAGATTTAAAAGAGGAAGAAACTGCCATGTTGAAAAACAGAGTAAGTGATTTGGAACATTAAATAAGTATTATGTTGTTGTGCTCTTGAAATCAGAAGCATAGGGCCGGGTGCCGTGGCTTACACCTGTAATCCCAGCACTTTGGGAGGCCAAGGTGGGCGGATCACCTGAGGTCAGGAGTTCAAGACCAGTTTGGCCAACATGGTGAAACCCCGTCTCTACAAAAATTAGACAGATGTGGTGGCACACACCTGTAATCCCAGCTACTCGGGAGGCTAAGGCAGGAGAATTGCTTGAACCTCGGAGACAGAGGTTGCAGTGAGCCGAGATTGCACCATTGTACTCCAGCCTGGGTGACAGAGTGAGACTCCGTCTCAAAAAAAAAAAAAAAAAAAAAAAAAAGTTAGAAGTATACAGCACTATGTATACAGAATTCAGTTTGTTACACATTTAGAATATTGTCTTTATAAGTAGAATATATACTGATCTAGAAAAGTGAAATCCTAGTTTCTTTAGCCATTTCAACAAATAGGATCATGAAACTCTTTACAAATAAACATTAAGCTATTCAGACATTTCTACTTAATAAATGAATAAAATATATAGTATTGAGTTTCTATATTTCAAAGTATATTGAAATCTTTCACATCCAGTGAATTTGTTTTATAATGCAATGTTTATATATAATAACTACTACTCCTGGATAAACCAAAAGACAAACTGAAAATCTAAATTGAAGATTCTTCTCCTGAAACTAGCAATGAATTGAAAATGTTACCCAAATATAAAACTAGAGTGTCTTCTACCAGAGTAACTTACAACAGAATGGAAATCTGCATAGACATCCAGGTTTTTCATTTATTGAAAGAACTGTAGTACATCATCTGTTGCATGTTGTTTATCCTAAAAAACAGAATATCTACACGTGTTAAAGATGATTTTAAATTTTTATAAAAAGTAGAATATACTTTACAGCAGGAAAACAAGTCTAAGAAAAATATATTAACTGGAATTTTTTTTGTCTTGGGTATTTCAAACGAATTCATTTGTATTTTTCTTTCCCTGTCAAATTGATTTCCACTTACTTAAAATTGACTTCTCAATTTCCAGCTCCCAGAAGAGTCTAGTGTTCTGGTTGAGAGAACTACCTAAAGCTCAACTCAAAATCTAAATCTTTTCTAGAATCAAAATATGTTTATAAGAAGATGTTTAGATGTCAATAGGGAGGGGAGGAGGGACAAGGTTTTATTAGACCTGTCATTCAGAGAATTATTTTGATGAAAATTTTCATCACTTACACCAACTGCAATTTATTCATGGTCTTGGGAAAATAGCATACCTATGATAACACAGGCTTCCTCAAATATAATTTTTATGTATAGCCAAAGAGCCAAAATCAGGCTAAATGTGATAATATCTTAATTGATATTAATAGGTAAAGTTTATAACATAAATATTTCAAAAATATAAGGTTATGTATTCTCTCTTAATGTGTTGTTCTTTCTATCCTTTATAAAATTTGTACTTCTTATCTTCTCAGTACAGAATTCAGTGAGTGCTTCCAACACAGGACCTACATCATAGCAGAAATTTAACAAATATATTTTAATTAAATGTATAAATGAGCAAATGTATCCAAAAATCTTATAAGTTTTATGTGCAGAAATATTACAGCATTATTTAATACAGTGAGAAGCTAATCTAAAAGCTAATAAATAGTTTACTATTATAATCCCTATGAATGCAGGACTATTATTAAAACTGAACATCCCATGTAACATTTAGCAAGAAGACTGAGGAATTTAACAAGACTGTGCATACCTCTATTATTACCCATAATCATACATTGCAGGATATAGTATATGTCTAAGTGCCTATATTCCTACCTTACTCTATTTACCCTGAGCTCCTTAAAGGCAGATACGGTACCCGCTGCATCTTGTATCTCTACTGGCTGTTGCATAGTATAAAGTAAGCATTCAGTATATGTTTCTTGACTAAATTAATAAAAACAATTCCTGTAAAAAACAAAGTTACCAAGTCTTAATGAAGAAAACATCTGCCTTGTATGTTTCCACTGTTGGGAATAAAAATAGGGACAAACACTTTGGAAACAAAGGAAAAAAAGGTTATGAGAAAATAATGCATGCAAATACATCATTGTCAAGCAAGTCTTATTTTTATGTATACATGCTAGAAAGACTAGGTCACATGTACAAAAAAAGTGCATAACACACATGTATAAGAAAGTGTATAACACCACTGTCTTTAATTGTCGAGAGGTGGGGGGCTAGGAGATGGATAGCATTAGGGGAAATACTAATGTAGATGATGGGTTGATGGGTGCAGCAAACCACCATGGCACGTGTATACCTATGTAACAAACCTGCACATTCTGCACATGTACCCCAGAACTTAAAGTATAAATAAATAAATAAATAAAATATACAATATATAGAAAAAGAAAGAAAATATCTAATATTAATGTCTCTGTGACACTAGAAGGCAGGGAGAAGGAAGGTGGGCTGAAAAAGCACGCCTTTAAGTCATTATTTGAAGAAATAATGGCTGAAAATTTTCCAAAAGAAAATAACATCCATGATTTATTGAGCACTTATAAAATACCAAGAGTCTCTTTTCTGTGTTATGTGAATTCATAGGATCCTCAGTGAAATCTTAAGAGTGGCATCTTAAGAGTGGCTTAGTACGTATATATTCGCATATGCAATTTTTGTATTTAAGCGAACTGAGACTTTTTGTTTTTTGAGATTGAGACGGAGTCTTGCTCTGCTGCCAGGCTGGAGTATCTTGGCTCACTGCAATCTCTGCCTCCCTGGTTCAGGTGATTCTCCTGCCTCAGCCTCCCAAGTAGCTGGGATTACAGGTGCGTGCCACCACGCACAGCTAATTTTTGTATTTTTAGTAGAGATGGGGTTTCACCGTGTTTTCCAAGCTGGTCTCCATCTCCTGACTTCATGATCTGCCCACTTCGGCCTCCCAAAGTGCTGGGATTACAGGCATGAGCCACCGCGTCCAGTCTGAGACATTTTAAGTAAAAGAAGATTCATTCATTTACCCATAATTATTTAGCTACTAAATAAGAGAGTCCTATTCTTTGGATTCAGAATTCATTATGCTAACCTAACTCAAAGAAATAAACAAAATTAGTCTCTTGTTCTACATATATCAACACAATAATGCATGAACATCAATTGTGATAGATACACATAGTAAAGGAATATAAAGCAAGAAAATCAGTAAGCTAGAGCTAAATGCACTGACTTAATGAACTTCACAAATAAAATTTTGCAATTAACATTGTACTTATACATTCTACTCTGGCTTCTGACACCCAGCCAAATTTTATTTGCAAATCATTTATAGTAATTTCTATTTTTGCATTTGTTATGTGTAAAAGAGAAAAAGAATAAAAAGATTCCAATCATTTATGTTATCCAATGAGTTACCATTAGTGCTTTAAAGAAATGTTTTGATTTACCAAATAAACAACCACAGACTTTCTCATCATCACATAAAAGATTAAGAAATTATTTCACCTTTTTCAAGTGCCATACCTGAACCAGATGATGAGTGCCAGCAGTTTAATT
Source organism: Pongo pygmaeus (assembly GCF_028885625.2). NCBI lineage: Eukaryota > Metazoa > Chordata > Mammalia > Primates > Hominidae > Pongo > Pongo pygmaeus. The sequence goes on from NC_072384.2 coordinate 94,124,918, forward strand.
TAATGTAATAAGTAGTCAATTATTAATTAAACCTAGTTCTTCTAGCAAATTAACTACTTTGCAAGAACATCTGTAGCAGTATTGATATAAGGTCCCAGTTTGATTATCAGTTTGATTATCAGTTTCAGTACTACCATGGGTTTTGTTACAATCAAATTAAGCTAACCAATTACACCAGTATCACATCAAATAACAGTTAATTAAAATAGTATTATTGTAAAATAAAAAGCTTAAATTCTGTAGTATTTTTCAAATCCTTCCCAATAAAACCACTGTTTATGTACAGCAAACATTAGTATAAATCAACAGTAAAGACTCCATTAATTCTGAACTTCAAGGTTCTTGTGGACACTGACAAATACCCTTCCCCAAACTACAAAATAGTAGTGAAACAGTATCCCAATGTGACTTTTGTTTAAGTCATAACCATCATTCACCAACTAGTAAATTGCATTTTCCACTTATAAATTTACACAGACTGGAGAGGCCATAGGTCTCCCATAAATTTATTCCTTACATTTCTGCTGCCAAGATCTCAGCCCATTTACTTTGATCTGCTTCTGACTTATCTAGAAGAGCATGCTTATTAACTCTTCTTGGATAAAATGTTCATGCTACCTCCCATCTTTGTTTCCTAGCATGTTACTTAAATATCTATTTAACTTCTTGCATCTAATTTTTCATGAGATGTTATCCATCCAAGCAACTTGCCATCCTTTCCATTTTTCCTGAAATAACGTTGTTTCTAAGTTGCTGTTTCATACTAATAAGCCTTCTTTATCTAATGTATTTCTCTATTAAAGGTGAGTTTTCCTGACTTAGGAGTCCTTGACCAATGCCAGCATCATTTAAAATTCTTTTAGAGCATCTTAGCCAGTATTTGTATTCAATAGACATGTTATCATCATTGGATATTTATAACATGATCAAGTAGGGATATATCATTTTGACCTGACAATGCTGGGTCCACCAAGATAGTGTCATACAGGTGAGAGGTGACAGCGTGCTGGCGCCCTCGCAGCCCTCACTCGCTCTGGGTGCCTCCTCAGCCTCGGCGCCTCTTCTGGCCACGCTTGAGGAGCCCTTCAGCCCCCTGCTGCACTGTGGGAGCCCTTCTCTGGGCTGGCCAAGGCCGGAGCCGGCTCCCTCAGCTTGCGGGGAGGTGTGGAGGGACAGGCACGGGCAGGAACCGGGCTGCCTGCAGCACTTGCAGGCCAGCTAGAATTCTGGGTGGTCCTGGGCTTGGCGGGCCCCCACACTCGGAGCCACCAGCCAGCCCTGCCGCCCCAGGCAGTGAGGGGCTTTGCACCCAGGCCAGCAGTTGCTGAGGGTGCGCCGGGTCCCCCAGCATTGCTGGCCCACTGGCGCTGCGCTGGATTTCTCAACGGGCCTTATCTGCCTCCCCGCAGGGCAGGGCTTGGAGCCTGCAGCCTGCCATGCCTGAGTCTCCCCACCCCCCAGCTGTGGGCTACTGTGCGGCCTGAGCCTCCCTGAGGAGCGCCACCCCCTGCTCCATGGCCCCGGGTCCCATCTACCGCCCAAAGGCTGAGGAGTGCGGGCGCATGGTGGGACTGGCAGGCAGCTCCACCTATGGCCCCAGTGGGAGATCCACTGGGTGAAGCCAGCTGGGGTCCTGAGTCTAGTCAGGACTTGGAGAATCTTTATGTCTAGCTAAGGGATTGTGAATGCACCAATTGGCACTCTGTATCTAGCTCAAGGTTTGTAAATGTACCAATCAGCACTCTGTGTCTAGCTCAAGGTTTGTAAATACACCAATCAACATTCTATATCTAGCTAATCTAGTAGGGACCTGGAGAACTTTTGTGTCTAGCTCAGGGATTGTAAACGCACCAATCAGCACCATGTCAAAACGTACCAATCAGAGCTCTGTAAAACAGACCTATTGGCTCTCTGTAAAATGGACCAATCAGCAGGATGTGGGTGGGGCCAGATAAGAGAATAAAAGCAGGCTGCCTGAGTCAGCAGTGACAACTCACTTGGGTACCTTTCCGTGCTGTGTAAGCTTTGTTCTTTCACTGTTTGCCATAAATCTTGCTACTGATCACTGTTTCAGTCCACACTGCCTTTATGAGCTGTAACAGTCACTGCAAAGGTCTGCAGCTTCACTCCTGAAGCCAGCAAGACCATGAACCCACTGGGAGGAATGAACAACTCCAGACGTGCCGCCTTAAGAGCTGCAACACTCACCGCAAAGGTTTGCAGCTTCTCTCCTGAGCCAGCGAGACCGTGAACCCACCAGAAGAAAGAAACTCTGAACACAGCCGAACATCAGAAGGAACAAACTCCAGACACGCCACCTTTAAGGACTGTAACACTCACCACAAGGGTCCACAGCTTCATTCTTGAAGTCAGTGAGACCAAGAACCCACCAATTCCGGACACACAGGTAGTAGTTAACTCTAAATGTGTTTTACATTTAGTGTAACAGAGGACTCCCATAGATGCTCCTGGTTTTAACAGTGGATATCTGCTTGCACAAAGTTACCCCCAAACTTACATTAGGAGTCTTTTGGCCAAATATTCTTTACCTTAATTATTCGCCTGCGTTCATTAAAAGGCATGATTTATAGATAATAGGGCACATAATACCATAACAATTCAGGCATATGGCAAATATTTTTTAATTTGTATACCTGAACACCTTTCTTAATAAAACATCACACAATGACTTGTGGTTTTGTTGTTGAATGAAGCCAAAAAAAGAGGTCCTATCTAATATAACATAAAACAAGAATGATAAGAGAAAATAACATTGCAATTATTGCAAATATACATGTTTCAGTATATTATTAGACTTGTGAAAGTGTAACACGTAGAAAAATTCAGACAATATTTATTAAATCAGTGATGACCTAGAAGTATTATTGTGTTGAAGTCTCTTTAGATTTAATAATATTTGCTTTATATATCCGGGTACTCCAATGTGAGGTGCACCTATCTTGAGAATCGTTATATTCTCTTGCATAGTTGACTCCTTTATCATTATATAATGACTTTCTTTATCTCTTTTTACTCTCTTTGGCCTGACGTCTGTTTTGTTTGATGTAAGTATAGCTACTCTGGCTCGTTTTTGGTTTTCATCTGCATGAAATATATTTTTTCATTTCTTTGCTTTCAGTCTATGTGTCTTTAGAGGTGAGATGAGTTTCTTGTAGGCAACTTGTGGTTGGGTCATTTGTTTTTAGTCCATTCAACCAATCTACATCTTTTAAGTAGAAAGTTTATTCCATTTATATAGTCAATGATGTTATTGATATTTTAGAGCTTATTTCTGTTATTTTATTCATTGATTTCTGATTATTTGGTATATCTATAATTTGTTCCTTTCTTTCTCCTTTGTTATTGTGGTTTGATGGTTTTCTGTAGTGGTAACATTTGAGTCCTTTCTCTTTCGTATTGCTTGTTTGCTCTACCAGTGTATCTAATATTTTTCTGCATTTTCTTGTGGTAAATATTGTCAATTTACTTCCATGTGTAAAATTCCCGTAAGAATTTCTTGTAGGTTTGGTGAAGTGGTGATGAATGCTCTTAGCTTTTGGTTTTCTGAGAAAGTCTTCATTTCTCATTCATTTAAAAAGCATAATTTTTCTGGGTATAGTATCCTTGCATTGCATTTTTTTTTTCTTTCTGCACTTTGCATATATCATTGTATTCTCTCATAGCCTGTAAAGTTTCTGCTAAAGAATCTGCTATTAGTATTATGAGGGTTCTTTTTCTTTTTTTATTTTAATGGAGACTGAGTCTCGCTCTGTTGCCAGGCGGCCAGGCTGGAGTGCGATGGCACGATCTACGGGGCTTCTTTTTCAGTGGGTATATGCTTTTCCCTTGCTGTTTTTAGAATTCTCATTTGTCTTTGACTTTTTACAGTTTGACTATAACATGACATGGAGAAGACCTTTTTGAATTGTATTTATTTGGGGATCTCTGAGCTTACTGTATCTGGATGTCTAAATCTCTTGGAGATATGGAAAGTTTTCAGCTATTGTTTCATTCAATAGGTGTCTTAGTTTCTGTTGCTATAAAGGAATGCCTGAGGGTGGATAACTAATAAAAAAAGGTTCATTTGGCTCACAGTTCTTTAAGCTGTGCAAGAAGCATGGCACTGGCATCTGCATATGGTATTTTCCAGAATTTCTTTGTAGATGCAGCTTAAAATAAATTCCCAATGATGTACTTAAAAATTCAAATATGTCCTCAGTTATTCCTTAATTTAAGTTGATTATAGGTTAAATGTGAAAAAAATTCAAGAAGACAATATTTTTATGTCAGCCTTTACAAATACATAATATGCTCCTCGGAATGTTCTTATGTCTCTGTAGTGCTAACTCAGTCCTAGCCATCTTTCTGGTTTTAATTAATATTTACATCCTTTTAAGCCTTCTTCCTCCAACTTAATTAATTTTTATTTTCTCTATTCCTTAAAGCTACTGCTGAGTATGGCTCTCCAATTAAAAAAAAAACAGTTTTATTGAAATATAATTAACATACCATAAAATCTACTCATTTAAACTTTACAATTTAATAGTTTCTAGTCTATTCAGAGCTGTGAAGTATCAACATCATCTAATCTTAGATTAGTCATCCCGAAAGGAATTCCTGTATACATTTAACAGTTACTCATCTTTTGTGCATAGATATCCATTCGCCTCATCATTGTTTCTTGAAAAGTCTTTTCCTTTACCATTGAATTATGTTGACACTCATCAAAAATCCATTTTCCATAAATGTAAGGGTTTATTTCTAGATTTGCAATTTTATTCCATGGATCAATGCATCCATACTCATGTCAATAGCACATGAGTGCTATTTTAGCTTACTGCTTAGCTTACTACTGTTGCATTGTATGTTCTGAAATTTGACAGTGTGTCATCCATCTTTGTTCTTTTTAAGATTGTTTGGGCTAATCTGCAGTTTCCAATTCCATGAACACTTTAAAATCATCTTAATTCCTTTATAGTAGTTATGTTAAATCTGTAGATTTTCTGGGGAATTATACCATCCTTAACAACATTAAATATTCTTATCTGGGGACATGGAATATTCAATTTATGCAAGTCTTCTTTAATTGTTTTTAACAGTGTTTTATAGTTTTAAGTGTACAGATTTAAACTTTTTGCTGTGAAATTAGTTTACTATTTTCTTCGCAATTTGGATTGTTCTTATTTTCTTTTCTTACATAATTGCCCTGACTGAAACTTCCAGAACAATATTGAGCACAAATGGCAAGACTAGTATTCCTGCCTTGTTTCTGATTTTAGGGGAAGACAACCCAGTTTCACCATTAAGTTAGCTGTGGATTTTTAATAGATGTTTGTTATTAGGAGGAAGAAGTCGTTTATTTTATTTTATTTTTTTCTGCTCTTAATTCTTTAAGTGATTTTTTTTATCATGAAAGGACCTTATATTTTGTCAAATGTGTCTATTGTGATGACCAAGTGTATTTTGTCCTCTATTATATTAATATAGTATATTACAATAGTTGATATTATAATGTTAAACCAACCTTGCATTCCTGGAATAAACCTCACCTGGTCACAGTAAATAATTCTTTTCATAAATATGCTGGATTCGTTTCCAATATGGTGTTGAGGATTTCTAGTTTATATTTAAAGGATATATTAGTCTGTAATTTTCTTTTCTTGGGCTACGTTTTTCTGATCTTCATATCAGAGTAACATTGGCATCATACAAGTTAGAAAGTATTTTTACTCTTCTAATTTCTGACAAGTTTGTGAAAAATTAGTATTAATTGTTTAAATACTTGTTAGAATGCACCATTAAAATCAGTTAGGACTGGGCTATTTCTTTGTGTAGATTACCTAAATTACTATTTTTTATCTTTTTTATATTTCATAAGACTATTAAAAATTTTCTATAGCTTCCAGAGTTAGTTTTGGAAATTGTGGCTTTGAAAAACTGTATTTAACTCATGAAGTTATCTAATTTTCTAGCATTAACTATTTGTAGTATTTTCTTATAATACTTTTTTTATTTCTGCAAAGTAATCTCCTCTTGCATTTCTTAATATAGCATGTTATTCTCCTCTCTCTCTCTTTTTTTATTGGTCAATCCTGCTGGGAATTGATTAATTTCATGGCCTTTTTCACAAAAACTATTTTTGTGGAATTTTTCAATTTTAAAAATTTTTAAAAATATATTTTTATTTTAGTAATTTCAGTTCTAATCTTTTTATTTGTCATGTCTGCCTGCCCTAGGTTTAATTTACTCTGTTTTCTAGTGTCCTATGGTGAATGGTGAGTATATTAATTTGAGATTTCTTCTTTCTTTCAAATATAGGTGATTGTAGCTGTAAATTTCTCTCCAGGCAGTTGATTTAGCTGCATTCTACATGTATTGTTATAATATTTGTTTATTTTTATATATTTCTAAATATTTTTAAATTTTCCTTGTGTGAGTTCTTCATTAATTCATTGTTTTTAAGAGGATTATTGCCGGGCACGGTGGCTCACGCCTGTAATCCCAGCACTTTGGGAGGCCAAGGCGAGCAGATCACGAGGTCAGGAGATCGGGAATATCCTGGCTAACACGGTGAAACCCCATCTCTACTAAAAATACAAAAAAATTAGCCAGGCGTGGCAGCATGCGCCTGTAGTCCCAGCTGCTGGGCAGGCTGAGGCAGGAAAATGGCGTGAACCCGGGAGGCGGAGTGTGCAGTGAGCCGAGATCACATCGCTGCACTCCAGCCTGGGTGACAGAGCAAGACTCTGTCTCAAAAAAAAAAAAAAAAAAAAAAAAGATTATTTTCCCAACTTGACTTGTGTTTTAGATTTCTAATTTTATTCCATTGTGGTCAGATAATGTACTTAATGTACTTGTATTATCTCAATCCTCTAAAATTTATGGAGGTTTGACTTATGGACTAGTGTATGGTTTATCATGGAGAATATTTCATGTGTGTTTGAGAAGAATACGTATTCTAGTGTTAATTGGTGGAGTGTTCCTTGCAAATTTGTTAGGTCTAACTGATTTCTAGTATTGTACAATTTTTCTATATTCTGTCTGAACTACTGCTTTATTTTTCTAATATATTGTGGAAAGTGGAGGTCTGAAGTCTACAACTATAACTGTCAAATTGTCTCTCTCTTTGAGTCTTTCAATTTATTCTTCATGTACCTTTGGGCTCTATTCTTGGGTGTCTATATGTTTATAATTGTTATATCTTTCTGATAGTTTGTACTTATATCATTATAAAATGTTTCTCTTTAGTTATAATCGTTTGATTAGAAAGTCTAAATTGTATATTTGTACAGCAGTCCCAGCTCTTTTATCATTACTGTTCACATAATATATCTTTTCCCAACATTTTACTGTAAATCTATTTGTAATGTTCTGTTTCTTTATTCACTCTACTCTGACTTTTGAATTAATTATTGAATTTCTTTGTATTTAATGTTATTATTGATATGGCTGAATTTGTTATTTTAGTTTTGATTTCTGTATGTCTCATGTCTTTTTTGTTGCTCTCTTCATCTTTTACTGTATTCTTTTGCATTAAGGAGACTTTTTTGTAGTGTAAAATTTTACTACTTTCAGTGATTGTATTCAGTATATTGTTTATGTATTTTTCATTCGTTGCTCTATGGCTTACAAAATACATCTCAAATTATCAGAATTTACTTCAGATTTATACAAGGTTATTACAGTGAGTTATAGAAACTTTAATCCTATACAGCTCTATTCTCTCTTCCCCTATTTTTGTGTCATCAATGCTGTCTCTCTCTCTCGCTCTCTTTCTGTACATATATACATATAACGTATATGTTATATGTATATACAAATTATATATATATAATTGATGCTATATATATAAAATTATATATGTAATATGTTTTATTTATATATAAATTATATATAATGTATATAAATTCATATTTATATATAAAATTATATACAACATATATGTATATAAATTCATATTTATATATAAAATTATATATAACATGTATATAAATTATTCATATTTATGTATTATATATACATATTTTACATTTATATATAAATTATACATCTATATATAATACATACATACATCTAAGCTTATCTGTTATATATATGTAATATAATACATACATCTAAGCTTATCTGTTATATATATGTTTTACATTTATCAATGTGTGGGTATATATGTACACACACATTATATATACACACACATACTTACATACACATATATACATACATATATAAATATATATATGCACATAAACGTGTGTGTGTGTGTATATATATATATATATATATATATATATATACAGGAAGTTTATATGTGTTGCTATCATGGAGCCTCAAGCTTCCTCTTAATTACTTACCATCATAATCACCATTGTTTCAATAGCAGTCTTTGGCTTTACTTTCCCTGTGTTCTGTTCCAAATAAAAAGTGAAAGTTATGGGGTTCTCTGTTCTTAAGTCTCGCAGCTCTCCCTGGGCATAACCTGTCTGCCATTACTTGCAAGATGGGAAGGGGTGTAACAGTCCATTTATCTGGGAATGGAAACCTGCTTTACAATCAGATTGCTCAAAGAGTGATGGTCTTCTCAAATTGCCTCTCCTGACATGAAGCCTCCCTCTGACTATGGAGCTAGCTAGGGTGAGAGTGACCATTGCCCAATATTGTCCTGCCTTTTCTGTTGTGGAATTTCCATGATAGTAACAGAGATTGGGTGGAAGAAGGAAGCCCCTGACCCCTGGGCTTCACTTGCCTGGAATAGTGCTTCAACAGCATGAAGCTGTGGGGTTATAAAATATGCTGTTGTTCTGAACTTCCCATTAAAAACAAACAAAGAAAAACAAAACAGAGCCCTATACTAGGAGATGGGAGGAGAGGAAGCCTTATCTTTTTGGCACACCATCCTAGAAGAGAGCCTTTATTTCACTAAGCTGGGGCTAGTGAAGTGATAGAATGTGACTTGAATTTACAGATTCTCACTGTTCTTAACAAGATTTAGTAGATTTTTCTAAATACATAAATCTTTCTTTCATGAATAATCTTAGGAAAATTTCCAGAGACTTTAGAGGGGTGTGTGTGTGTGTGTGTGTGAGACAGAGAGAGAGATAGTGAGAGAGACAGAGAGATAGAGAGAGATTTCTGTTTTCATCAGTTATGATTGCTTTTCCGGGGAGAAGATCCAGGGGCACCTTACATCACTATTAGGGAAGTGTCTCCCTTCTTGTGTAGCACTCCTTTTTAATCACATTATCATGTATTACTTTTCATAATTACCTAAACCTTTCCATTTATTTATGCCTTTTTAAACAAATCAATTTTTTGGATCTGCCAAGTTACGTTGGATATATAGTTTGGATCACCATTTGACCTTGAATAAAAAGTTAGTTTTGTTGATTAGCCGGGCGTGGTGGCGGGCGCCTGTAGTCCCAGCTACTTGGGAGGCTGAGGCAGGAAAATGGCCTGAACCCAGGAGGTGGAGCTTGCAGTGAGCTGAGATCGCGCCACTGCACTCCAGCCTAGGCGACAGAGAGAGACTCCGTCTCAAAAAAAAAAAATAAATAAGTTAGTTTTGTTGGACATTTGTGTTTGGGTCAATCAAATGGTAATTATATTATTTCTTGGACAGATTCTCCACTGAGATTAAATTGTATCAATCTCCTCTGCTAAAATCTACTGATTTTCTGGTAGAACTTATACTCCTTACTTTAGAATGCATTCATAAATAATCTCTGTTAGCCTCTAGCTTGTTGTTGTGAACAATAACAGTCTTCATTTTTCCCATGCATAGCTCAGAGCTCTTAGACATGCCATTTCATTGACTGGCATGCATTTTCTGTATTTATCTCTAATTCTAAACTTCAGTATAACTATAAACTTCCTAGAAGCCCAGCTAAAATCCCCCATCTGTTGCCATATGATTAGTGTTCCCACTTTTGAGATTTTATATTATGTGCATTAGGAGATCGCTCCATCACTTATCATAGCTGATTACAATATTTGAGTTATTTTCTATCTTATTACTAGAATATGGTCAAGAACTTTCGAATCTTCTGAGTTTATAATTCTTCTTTTGACCTCAGTATCTGAGTATGATAGGTACTAAAGGAAAGCTTATTTTTCCTACAGAGCTCTTCTACAAGCAGAGCCCCTGAAGACACTCAGTACTTACTTAGTGTAGTACTTTTAATTTAGTATGAGGGACTAGAAACATTGAAAAGTTATGGAACCATTATTTTTGCTTTGATTTATAATTATTAAGTTATTTAAAATAAAAATACAAAGTTGAACATTTTTAATAAAAGTGTAGCTAAGGCCCTTTGTAAATGAGATATTATTATTTTTAAATCATTATGGCCTACTATATTTTGCAGATATCTTCTAATTTTAAATTGCAAAAGTTGTTCATTTTTAATTAAAATTAAAATTTGTACATATTAAGTGTCCACTAAGATTTAAAGTATGCTCCTGGCTGTGCATTTCTGATTGCTTTTATTTTATATTTTATACTTATAAGTAAACATATGTATAGTTTTACAAGCTAATCCCGATCTTGTTTGATCCCCTTACTAGATCTGAAAGGTTATTTTTAATAATTATTTACCAACTTTGTAGATAAGGATATTGAAATTGTTAGAGATTAAATGCCTTTTTCCAAGTACATGATACAGTCTGACGTCTGCCGCTGAATACTTATATTTACATGCACTGAAACTCAATCTTTCTCCCTCAAATTGAGAATGTTTCCTTTCTTAAAGCTTTGTCTTTTACATCGCAAAACAGGATAACAGGGAGAAATGACAAATTACGGAAGTGGTTACCTGATAATAAATCTTACTACCTTTAGGTGAAACACTTACAGGACTCTTTAGGATGGTGACAGTGTGTTTGGCTTAGGTTTATGTTTTCCACATTTAATGTCATCTTTACATCTTTCAAAAGCCAGCAAGAGTTTGCTATTCAGAAAGAGAGAGCATCTTACCTTCACAGCAAGAGACATCCTTTTAGATAATCCTTAGAACAAGCTAATGCTGAAAAACCTGATGGCATGAAGGAAGAGACCCATGTTGGAAAGGGAATATGGGTTGTTTACTAAGGGAAGAAATGCCAGTATCAGGCTCAACACTCATCTAACAGTGGGAATACTTGTTACATTAACAAGATTTACTGACAGACTCCATCTGTGTCTTCTCACCAAACAAGGTCACTCAGTCAGATACTATGGAGCCTAATGAGGAAAATGCCAAGTCTCTGGAGTGATAATAGAGGTTCACTCTGACTTACGCCTCAGGCACTGGCAATATTTTTAGATCTGGCAAATAAAATAAGGCACAGAAAAAGGTCATAATTTTTATCAAGCCAATCCACCTTGAAAAATAGCTGTGCAAGTAAATATATTTAATATTTTTTTACTTTCTTGAAATTCAAGGTTACTTTTCTCTTTTTCAAAGTGGTCCTGAAGGGTTTTAATACTTACCTGAACATTACATTTATATATGTTATTGGGTTAAAGGGTCTGTGCCACGGCTCCTTTATTTTATATCTAAGAAAGGAAATACCTACAAAATGCTAAAGGGGCTTGTTTTTTTTTTTTTTTTTTTTGTGCATGTAATGTATTACTAGCTCTTTCTTTGAAAAAAAGGCTCAAAATTTCTCTGTAGCATTAGATATCACGATATTTCTTAAACTTGGGAATTAGATGGTTGGTTTCATGTCTTAGCACCTGTAATCACAAAGCTATTAAGTAGCTTTTTTACTTGAGCAAATAGCTTATCATCTCTGAACCTGTGTCCTTAATGGACAAATAATGGATTTAGAATAAATAATAATTGAGATCCCTTAAAATGTAAACACTCTCCAGGCTCATTACTTATATATCAAACTATGTACCTTTTTTTTTTTTATCAGCAGACCTCTTCAAATACCTATTATATATAGCCCTAGTTTGATTCATGAAAACCACATGATATTAGAACATACCTAATTTCCTGGTCTGTTTTTATTATCCCTGCAATTTGTTCAAATGCCATCCACTAATTTGGTATTTTCTATAGATTTATGAAGTCTTGAAGTGTTTTGCTACAGCTTTCTTTATACATTCAAATTTTATTACAGAAATAAAAATAAATTAAAATATTTCCTAGTCTGTCAACTACTTCCACTCATTTTTTTATTGCTCAGGAATGATTCTCTCTTTAAAAATAAAGCAAACAAACATACAAAAAAAATCCACTAAGACATAAATGTCACAATCTGTACTTTATTTACTATACTGAAGTCAAAGATTGCGGAGTAACTGACCTTAAACATAATGGGAAGAGAAGCTTTCACAAGGATAAGACCCTGGATATAATCAACATTCACCAAAAACAAATCATGAACTGTAAATTTGCTGACTTATTGTAGTGCAACTGAGTAAAAGCCTCCATGGAAAATTTAAAGTATTTTATTCAACTAATTTTACTGAAAAGCAATTATGTATTGGTTGCCTTGTTTAAAGAATCAGGAAAGACAATTAGTCTAAGTTAAGGCATTTGAATTTGAGGTACCGTTGGTCTAGAACACACCATACAGAGTCCAGAGCTGGTAAAGGTCCATCATTTAGAAGTGATATAGAAAAGAACAAGACAGAGTAAAAGCTCTATGCCATCAGGACTAGAGATTAGTTTGTTAATTAAGAAATCAAATTATGGCAAGGATTAATAATAAAGAAAATGCCTTAAATATTTTAATTTGTAGCTTTTTTATTGTATTTATTTATTTATTTATTTATTCATTTTATTATACTTTTAAGTTTTAGGGTACATGTGCACAACGTGCAGGTTTGTTACATACCAACGGTGTGCTGCACCCATTAACTCGTCATTTAACATTAGGTATATCTCCAAATACTATTCCTCCCCCCTCCCCCGACCCCACAATAGGCCCCGGTGTGTGATGTTCCCCTTCCCGTGTCCCTGTGTTATCGTTGTTCAATTCCCACCTATGAGTGAGAACACGCGGTGTTTGGTTTTTTGTCCTTGCACTAGTTTGCTGAGAATGATGGTTTCCAGCTTCATCCATGTCCCTACAAAGGACATGAACTCATCATTTTTTATGGTTGAATAGTGTTCCATGTTGATATGTGCCACATTTTCTTAATCCAGTCTATCATTGTTGGACATTTGGGTTGGTTCCAAGTCTTTGCTATTGTGAATAGTGCCGCAGTAAACATACGTGTGCATGTGTCTTTATAGCAGCATGATTTATAATCCTTTGGGTATATACCCAGTAATGGGATGGCTGGGTCAAATGGAATTTCTAGTTCTAGATCCCTGAGGAATCGCCACACTGACTTCCACAATGGTTGAACTAGTTTACACTCCCACCAACAGTGTCAAAGTGTTCCTATTTCTCCACATCCTCTCCAGCACCTGTTGTTTCCTGACTTTTTAATGATCGCCATTCTAACTGGTGTGAGATGATATCTCATTGTGGTTTTGATTTGCATTTCTCTGATGGCCAGTGATGATGAGCATTTTTTCATGTGTCTTTTGGCTGCATACTTTTAAATGCATAAATGTAACTGAAACTCTTACAAATAAGACCTAGCATTTTCTTTGAGTATAAGCCTACTGACTGGCATTGTTTTAATTTTTTAATAAACCACACAAAAAATATCTCCTTACCTCAGTACTACTGAAAAACTCTGTGTACCACAGTAACAAATCTCAAAATGACACTATTTCTAGAGTGTCTCTGCTTACTAAACCAGCGTAAGAATGTTCACACATTGCGTTACAAATTTTTACAATAGTTCCCTCATTCCTTTACCATCTTGAGGCCTTTTTAAAAATGTAGCATAATAATATAGTTTTGATATAATTAATTTATAAATTTTTAAATTTACATAAATCTCAGCAACTCCAATTTTATTATACAAAAATTAAACACTGTATTTCTTATGTCCATGTAAAAATATTATTGCATAATGCATTTCAAATTTCAGTATTTTTTATTAACACATAATAACATGTATTAATACCTGATACATATTTACGGGGTACAGATGATTTTTGATACATGCATACAATGCAAAATGATCACAACAGGGTATTTATTATATTAATCATCCAATCATTTGTCATTTCTTCATGATGGAAACATTCCAGATATTCTTTTCCAGGTATTTTGAAATATACAATTAATTACTGTTAACTATAGTTATCCTGTAGTGCTGTCAAAAACTAGAACTTATTCCTTCCATCTAATTATATGTTTGTGCCCATTAACCAACCTCTTTTCAGCCCCATACCCACCCTTCCCAGCCTCTGGCATCTATCACTCTACCTTTACTTTCATGAAATCAACTTTTATAGCACCCACAGGTGAGTGTGAGCTTGTGATATTTGTCTTTCTGTGCCTAGCTTATTTTATTTAACAAAATGACCTCCAGTTCCATCCATGAACCCGCCAATGATGGGATTTTACTTTTTTTTATGATAGATAGAATTCCATTGTCTATATAGACCACGTTTGCTTTATTCATTCTGTTGTTGATGGACAGTTAGGGTGATTCCATATCTTGGTTATTGTGAATAGTGCTGCAATAAACAAGTGGAGTACAGCTATCTATTTGATATGCTGATTTCTTTTCCTTTGAATAAATACCATCAAATGAGATTGCTGGATCCTATTGTAGGTCTTTTTTTTTAGTTTTATGAAAAATTGTCACACTGCTTTCCATAATGGCTAAACTAATTTACATTTCCACCAGCAATGTGTAATAGTTCCCTTTTCTCCTAGTCCTTTCCAGCATTTATTTTTTATTTCTTTGATAATAGCCATTGTAACTGAGGTGAGATGATAATTCATTGCCATTTGAACTTGCATTTCCATGATGATTAGTAATGTTGAGCATTTTTTAATATACATGTTATACATTTGTATGTCTTGTATGTCTTATTTTGGGAACGTCTACTCAGATTCTTTGCCCACTTTTTAATGGGTTTATTTATTCTTTTGCTGTTGTTTGAGTTTTTTTTTCTTCTGAATTCTGAGTATTATTCCCCTGTCAGATTAATAGCTTTTTCTCTCAATCTAAAGATTGTTTCTTCACCCTGTTTATTGTTTTCTTTGCTGTCCAGAGCTTTTTAGTTTAATGTAGCCCACTTATCTATTTTTGTAGAGGCATTTTGCCTGTGCTTTTGAAGTCCCAGTCATAAAATCTTTGCCTAGACAACTGTCCTAAAGCATTTCCCCTGTTTTTGCCTAGAAGTTTTATAATTTTAGGTCTTATGATTTAAACACTTAGTGTTACTGTGATGTATCACATTTATTAATTTGCACGTGGTGGAGGTATGTTCATCGTTTACTTCCTTCTGCCTGTGGATGCCACCGAGGAAGCATTGTTAAAGTCTCTCCTCCCCTTGCCATTATGTCTAAATCAGAGTCTCCTAAATAGCCCGAACAGCTGAGGAAGCTCTTCATTGGATGGTTGAGCTTTGAAACAACTGATGAGAGCCTGAAGAGCCATTTTGAGCAATGGGGAGTGCTCACGGACTGTGTGGTAATGAGAGATCCAAACACCAAGCGCTCCAGGGGCTTTGGGTTTGTCACATATGCCACTGCAGAAGAGGTGGATGCATCCATGAATACAAGGTCACACAAGGTGGATGGAAGAGTTGTGGAACCAAAGAGACCTGTCTCAAGAGAAGATTATCAAAGATCAGGTGCCCACTTAACTGTGTAAAAGATATTTGTTGGTGGCATTAAAGAAGACACTGAAGAACATCACTTAAGATAATATTTTTTAACTGTATGGAAAAATTAAAGGGATTGAAATCATTACTGACCAAGACAGTGGCAAGAAAAGGGGCTTTGCGCTTGTAAACTTTGACGACCATACCATTACTGGGAATGGCCACAACTATGAAGTTAGGAAAGCCCTGTCAAAGCAAGAGATAGCTAGTGCTTCATCCAGCCAAAGAGGTCGAAGTAATTCTGGAAACTTTGATAGTGGTCGTGGAGTTGGTTTTAGTGGGAATGACAACTTTGGTTATGGAGGAAACTTCAGTGGTCTTGGTGGCTTTGGTGGCAGCTGTGGTGGTGGTGGATATGGTGGCAGTGGGGTTGGCGATAATGGATTTGGTAATGATGGAAGCAATTTTGGAAGTGGTAGAAGCTACAGTATATTTGGCGATTACAACAATAGGTCTTCAAATTTTGGATCCATGAAGGGAGGAAACTTTGGAGGCAGAAGTTCTGGTCTCTGTGGTGGTGGAGGCCAATCCTTTGATAAACCATGAAACCAAGATGGCTATGGCAGTTCCAGTAGCAGTAGTAGCTATGGCAGTGGCAGAAGATTTTAATTACTGCCAGGAAACAAAGCTTAGCAGAAGAGAAGAGTCAGATAAGTGACAGGGAAGCTACAGGTTACAACAGATTTGTGAACTCAGCCAAACACAGTGGTGGCAAGGCCTAGCTGCTACCAAAGGAAAAAAAATGTTTTAGACAAATACTCATGTGTGTGGGCAAAAAACTAGAGGTCTGTATTTGCGATAAGTTGTATAACAGGTTATTTTAGTTTCTGTTCTGTGGAAAGTATAAAGCATTCCAACAAAAGGTTTTAATGTAGTTTTTTTTTTTTTACACCCATGCTGTTGATTGCTAAATGTAATAGTCTGATCATGATGCTGAATAAATGTGTCGTTTTTTTTTTTTTTTTTTTTTAAATGTGCTGTGTTAAGTTAGTCTACTCTGAAGCCATCTTGGTAAATTTCCCCAACAGTGTGAAGTTAGAATTCCTTCAGAGTAGTGCCAAGTTCTATTTGGAATTTATATACAGTCTGCTTGGGTGGAGAAGCCATTGTCTTCAGAAACCTTGGTGTAGTTGAAAGATGGTTACTGTTATGACCCGAAGTTCACCATTAAAAGGGATCACCCAAGCCACCCAAGCAAAATCATGGAATTATTAGTTATAAAAATGATTGTGGCCACATCTTACGCAATATATCTAAATTGAATGATGGTACCAGATAAAATTATAGATGAGAATGAAGCTTTTGTATCATCCATTATCATGTGTAATCAATAAACGATTTAATTCTCTTGAAAATAAAATAAAATAATTTGCATGTTTTGAACGATGTTTGCATCCCTGGGATAAATCTGACTTGATCGTGGTGTGTTATCTTCTTAATATGTTGTTGGATTTGACTTGCTACTATAATGTTGAGGATTGTTTCATTTATATTCATCAGGTTTATTTTCTTGTAGTTTCCTTTTCTTTTGTGTCCCTATCTAGTTTTGGTATTAGGGTAGTGCTGGCCTCATAGAATGAGGTAGTCAGAATTATCTCCTCTTCTAATTTTTGGAATAATTTGAGAATTGTAACTAGCTTTTCTTTAGAAGTCTGGAAGAATTCCATGTAGCAGTAAAGCCATGGGGTCTTGGGCATTTGTTTTTTTGGAAGACTTTTATTGCTGATTCAATCTCATAGTCGTTATTGGCCTGTTCAAGTTTTCTATTCCATCCTAGTTCAATTTTGGTAGGGTGTATGTGTCCAGGAATTTATCAATTTCCTCTAGGTTTCCAATTTGTTGTCATATGATTGTTCATAATAAATTCTAGTGATCCTTTATGTTTCAGTGATATCAGATGTAATGTCTCATTTTTATCTCTGATTTTATTTTTTCAGGTCTTCTCTCTTTTTTTCTTGACTAGTATAGCAAGCAGTTTATCAATTATGTTTATCTTTTGGAAAAAATAATTTTTCATTTCATCGATTTTTTATAATTTTTTAGCCTCCATTTTGTCTAGTTGTTTTCTAATCTTTATTATTTCTGTCCTACTAATTTGGGGTTTGATTTGTTGTTACTTTTCTGTTTCTTTGAGGTGCATCATTAGGATTGTTATTTAAATTCCTTCTCCTTTTTGTAGATGTTTATTGGTGTGAAGTTTCCTCTTATCCCTGCTTTTGCTGTGTCACGTGGGTTTTTGTTTGTTGTATTTCCATTTTTACTTGTTTCAAATTTCCTTTTACATTTTTTCTTACTATCTTTGTCGATGCAAAGGTAATTTAAAAGTATGTTCTTTAATTTCCATGTATTTGTTAAATTTTCAAAGTTCCCTTTATTATTGATTTGTAGTTTTATTCCTTTATGTTCTAAAAAGATATTTGATATGATTTAAATTAAAAAAACATTTAAACTTGTTTTGTGGCCTAATATATGGTCTATCCCAGAGAATGTTTGCATGTGCTGATGACAAGACTGTGTATTCTGCTACTGTTTGATAAAAGGTTTAGTAAATAAATTTCTGTTAGGTCCATTTAATCTACAGTGCAAATTTAGTCTCACATTTCTTTGCTTATTTTCTCTCTAAATAATCTGTCCAATGCTGAAAGTGTGGTGTAGAAAGTCCCAACTATTAATGTATTGGTGTCTATCTCTCCCTTTAATTCTAATAATATTTGTTATATATATATATATATACACATATCTATAGACACACACACACACACACACACATCTTCCAATGTTGACTGTGTGTGTGTGTGTGTTTACAATTGTTATAATATCTTGGTGATTTTGCCCATTTGTTATTATATAATGACCCTTACGTCACTTTTTATGTTTTTGACAAAAGAGTGTTTTGTCTAATATAGGTATAAACATTCTACATGCTTCTGTTTTCTGTTTGTGTGGAATATTTTCTTTTCATCCCTTTCGTTTCAGTCTATTTCTGCCTTTACACATAAAGTAAACTTCTTGTCAGCAACATACAGTTAGATTTCTCTTTTAATCCATTTAGCCAGTCTATATCTATATCAAATTATGTAAATTCAAGGTTGTTATTAATACATGAGGACTTAGTACTGTCATTTTGTTAATTGCATTCTGATTATGTAGTTTATCTCTTGTTCCTTTCTTCTTTTAGTGTTTACTTTTATTTTTCAGTGTTTTTTTTTTGTAAAGGTAACATGTCAGTCCATTTTCTTTCTAATTTAGGTATATTCTCTGTCAGTGAGTTTTATAATTTAGTGGATTTCAACGATGGTAGATTGCATTCCTTTGCTTCCAGATGTACGATTCTTGTAAGCATTTATTTTAGGGCCAGTCTAGTGATAATGAATTCCCTCCTTTTTTGCTAGTCTTAAAAAACATGTATTTCTTGGCAGGCCATGGTGATTCATGCCTGTAATCCCAGCACTTAGGGAGGCTGAGGCAGGATGATCAGTTGAGGTCAGGAGTTCAAGACCAACTTGGCCAATATAGTGAAACCCCATCTCTACTAAAAATACAAAAATTAGCAGGGCATGGCAGCGGGAGCCTGTAGTCTCAGCTACTTGCGAGGCTGAGGCCAGGACAATCACTTGAACCTGGGAGGTGGAGGTTGCAGTGAGCCGAGACCACTCCACTGCATTCCAGCCTCCTGGGTGAAAGAGAAAGACTGTCTCAAAAAAAAAAAAAGTATTTCTCCTATATTTTTGAAAGATACCTTTGTGGAGTATAGTATTCTTAATCTGCAGTACTTTTTCGGTCAGCATTTTAAATATATCATCCCATTCTTTTTTTCTTTTTTTTTTTTTTTTTTGAGATGGTGTCATGCTCTGTCACCAGGCTGGAGTGCAGTGGTGTAATTTCGGCTAACTGCAACCTCTGCCTCCCAGATTGAAGCGATTCTCCTGCCTCAGCCTTCTGAGTAGCTGGAGCTACAGTTGTGCACCACCACGCCCAGCTAAATTTTGTATTTTTAGTAGAGATGGGGTTTCACCATGTTGGCCAGGATGATCTTGATCTCTTGACCTTGTGATCTGCCCACCTCAGTCTCCCTATCATCCCATTCTTTTCTGACCTGTGAAGCTTTTGCCAAGAAATCTGCTGTTAGTCTTAAGAATTCTCTTATATATGACTTAATACTTTTTCTTCCTCTTTTAGAATTTTTTTTTTTGTTTCTCTTTTTCTTGTTTGACTATAAAATGCCTTGGAGACGACAATATTGTCTTGTAACTATTTGGAGATATTTGATCTTCCTCTATCTGAATGTTTATATGTATTTTCCAAGATTTGAAAAGTTTTCACCTATTTTATTATTAAATATGGTATTTATGTCTTTTCAAAAGTTTATTTTCCTTCTGTAACTCCAAAAATTCAAATGTGTAATCACATTATGGTGTCTCATATGTTCAAAGCTTTTTAAAAATTCTTTTTTATTCTTCTTCCTCCTCCTCCTCTCCTCCTCCTTTCCTCCTCCTCCTGTACCTCCTCCCTCCTTTTTCTTCTTCTTCTTCTTCACCTGCTCCTCCTCCTCCATTTTTTGTCTCACTGTGTTACTTCTAAAACCTGCCTTTAAATTTAAAAATTCTTTTCTCTGACTGATTTAGTTTACTGTTTAATCTCTTAAGTATATTGTTATTTTACTCATGAAATTCTCCCATTTCAAGATTTTGGTTTCTTTTTTATGATATCCATTTTTTGTTGAATTTCTAATACAGATCATTAATTTTTTTTCTAACTTATTTGTATTGTTTATCTGTGTTCTCTTATATCTCATTGTGTTTCTTTAATCATTATTTTGAATTCTTTGGTGGGCATTTTATAGATTTCCTTTTTGGGGGTCTGTTACTGGAGAATTATTGTGTTCTTTTGAAGTGTCATGTTTTCTTGCTTTTTCATGTTTCTTGTGTCCATACATTTATATCTGGGCATTGGTGTAACAGTCATTTCTTTTAATTTTATGAATTAACTTACATAGAAAAGATTTTTTTTCTCCAGAAAGATGTAATGTATCCATAGTGTTTGTTGGGTAGAATGTTTTGCCTTTAATTCTGGTGTAGTCTCTGCATAATTCCCCTGGCTGTAATTACCATCAGTAGTTTCTGTGAGTTCTTCAGTAGCTTAAGCTATAGTTATTAGTGGAGTCAGTGGTGAGGTTTTGCTGGAAATGGGACATCAGCTGAACCCATCTTTGGCGACAAATTATGATGGCAATGAGCTGGAAATGCTTCTCTTTCAGCCCCTGGGTGGCATACATGATTGCTGCTGATGGCAACTTTGAGCTGGCCAATCCTTATACCTCTAGGTGGTATACCTCTAGGCAGGTGCCAGCAGAGGCAGTGGTCTGCCAGGCAGTCCTTGGGATCCAAATGATACACATGGTGTCAACATTGGCAGTAGCAATTCCAAGCCAATACTCATACCCTTAAGTGGTGTACATGGGCTCTAGAAAACTCAATTAATTTGGGGAAGATTTTCATGAACTTTCTTTTTGTTCCCATGCCTTAAGCAGACATACTTATTCCATGTTCTGGATCTTTCATATTATATAATGCAGTAATATGATATTTCATTAATTTTCTTTCACATTCCTACTTTCAGCTCCTCTACATATAGATTAACATATTCTAAGCTATTATCACCGTCAATGAATCACCATTTCTAGAATATTGTATTAATTTTAAGCCTCCATCATGCCCTTGTTTTCTGAAAAGTAAATTCTTTATTTCCTTCTTGATTCTTATCTCACCAATGCTTTCCACTCCACTCTAACTCTCACCTCTCAAATTTAGGGCTAATCTTTTCTTCTTCTTTGTACACTGACCATAATTCTATTCACAGCAAATTTTGTCCTAATGATGCTACAGAAGACATAGCTATATAGGAGACAAAATGAGAGAACTACAGAGACAAAATATTTCATTCACTTTGCCCCACCCTCATATTTATTGCATTCATCTCCTTATTCTAGAACCTCACAAATAACAGTAAAAGTTGATGGAATGAATAAATGTATCAAAATTTGAGAAAATGCAGAATACAAATACTGTTTTCTGTTAATGTGTCTTCGATTTGGCCATACTTTCTCCAAATAAAGCATTGAAACCACCCTAGATGTCTCAGAAGTCATTACATTTTTATAGGGCACAAAGTAAAAGAATGTCCAATCTTATGTTGATTTTTTTTTCTATTTAGACACAACTCATTTCAAATTTAATGAAGGTATTTCTTTAAAAAATGATCTCTTACTAAGTAAATATGATTAATACATAAAGCATAAAAGCACTAACATCTACACAGAATATAAGCATAAACTACTTAGTAATAAGGTTTAGATTTTAAAATTTAAAAGTCACTTGTTAACCGCACCCCTCTTTTGCTCCAAATATGTGGCTGTCATTTTTTCTATAACTTCTAGAACTATAAGCATTTTTCTATAACTGCAAATACAAAAAATTAATTGGGAGAAGCTTAGAATAATATAAAAGAAATTGACATCAAACTTAAATATGAATAACTATGAATCTATATAGAATTATAAAAAACCATTGGAGCATACATGATTTGTTTAGCATTGTCTATATGAGTCTATATGACTGAGTTTGATGGTTCTTGGGAAAATTATAAGAGTTTTGAGAAAAATTGGTAATCCACTCCAGCAAATATTTATTGAATAAGAAGCGTGGAATTGAAAACATTTCTGTCTATTTTCTGCATTATTTTCTACAAATTGGCACATAATGCAGAAGCAGATATAAATATTTTAGCTTTTTATTGCCTATTGCTTGGTTACTGTAGTTTTTCTTCAGTCTAAAACTGTAAAAATGAAAAATCTATTTATGGGAAGAAATTGATATGAAAGATTTCATTTGAATTTATTCTTCCTAAAATATAACTAAGATAAATATTTAATATCTTAATCTTATTTTTATTTTTGTTAATATTTTATAAAGTTATAGGCTAATGCATTTTTAAGACAGAGTTCCAAATATCATATAGTTTTGTAACAATACATGTATTTATCAATTGATGAAAATTTTTAATACTTTAATTTTTTAGATTTGTAATACAAGTTGTATTTTAATTTACTGCACGTATATTTAAAATATAAGAATTTAATTTATTTGGAAGTACTTTATTTATTTATTTATTTATTTTTTGCTTACTTTGAGGAAAGGTATTGTATCTACCTAGTTTTTAGAAAGGGGAATAAATGGTACCCAAATTAATAATTACAATTGAGGCTATCCTCAGGTCAAATTGCAAAAGTAGTTTACTTTCACATTCAATGTCTCATTTCAGTCTGATTAACAATAAGACGTCTGCACGACAATTGTCTGCTTTGAAACATGACCTTTCTAAATAAACATTTATAAGTTTTGTTTGTATAAATTATTCTATGAATATTTTACCATTATGTTCATATATTTGCAGATGAAAGTGTTTGCCTTTTAAATGGGGCTTTTTGTAGATAAAGGCTTTACTCAAAGTAAATTGAGAAGCCAGTGGTACAGAGGACGCTTCTCAGGGACTATCAAATTAAAAATATAAATTGTAACACTAGTCTAGAGTATATTAACATTTCAATGTGCTCATTCCATGAATGTGATTTTACTTGTAATTTCAGAATATATGAGTGTGATTATATGCTGATTATTCACATTAGTACTTGTAGTTACTGAAATTGACTAATGTTCATACCCAGGATTATGCCTCTCTATTGTGTGTTTGTCTGTATGACACCTAGGAAGGGAGGAATAGAAGAGGGAAGAGAAAGAGAGAGATTAGGAAAAATTTTAATTTAAGAAAAATTATATAATATTTTATAGTATTTTCTACACCTGTACTTAGAAGCTTTAAAATATATATATATGCTTAAATATGCTTAGAATTCTATATTTCAGGCTGAGCTCAGCCATAGTTTTCTTCTGGTGGTTTCCCTTTACGGTACTCACATTGCTGCAGCCTTCCGTAGCTTCATTGGAACCGGATAGTTCACTATGGTCTCACTTTAATTAATGCATCTCACAGGTGAGTAATTTGTTGATTGTTGGCAAAATGCATCCCTTTTCTACCATGTTTTCTCCCAATAAGAATATCTAGATCTAATGACATGGATCTAAGAGGATGGCAAGGAAGCTGTGAGGCCCTGTGAATTCTTGCTCAGAAGTGACACAACAGCACTTCTGATAGATTTGATTAGTCAAAGCAAGTCACAAAACCAATTTTCAAGGGGCAAGGAAAAATATACATTACCTCAGTGTGAAGAGCTGTTGTAAAGTGTTTGTTCTCATGTTTTACCTAAATATTAAGTATTTTTTTATTTTTGTGTTTATTTGGAAAATTTTCTAGAATTATTGTTCTTACCATAAGCAAACGGATTTTTGGAAAGTGACAAATATTCTTTTAGGGAATATTCATTTGTCATTAAGCACAAAAGCTTACCTTTTAAAAAGTCATATTAAAAATGTACATTATTGTGATTTTAAAATAAATATTCTTTGATATTCAAATTTTTAATTTCTATCCTTTTAATTTTGAGGAGAGAAGAAAGTCTGGCCAAATAATACTGATATTCACAATCAATTTCTTAATCAGAAAGGTCTTGAATGTTATCTAAATAAATTTGTGTTTAATTTTAATTATATTAGTTTAGTTATAATGCTTTTAATTTTATTGTACAAAAGATAGTGAATGACAATTGGACAGTTTAAATCTTCTTTAAAGTTAAAAAGATTGAAAGAGAATTCTCCATAGGAGTGAGCAATAGGGACTAGACTAAAATTTTTCTCTGGAAGTATATCTGGACAGTATAATGATCATTAGAATTATGGATGAAACTTAAAAGACTAAATATAAATACATTTTCATTATGAACTGGAAGCAATCGAGATATATATATATGTGTCTATATCCATATGTCTATATATTTCATGTGTAGTATGAAATAATCTATATATTTCATACTATCGACTATCTTGTGCCTATAGCATGAAAATTATCTTAGGATACATAAACACACACACACACGCACACACACATACTATCATTCAGTTGTTTGAGTTTCACTCAGTCTAAATTTTCACATTATAGATGTTTTGTGAAAACAAAAATAAAATCTTCAAGAAAATAATTTTTGGGAAAGGAGAGGCAAGGGAAATGAAAAACCGAACCTCTGATAACAAGACTGCATTAAAATATTTGTGGATTGGCTGGCTTTTAAACTCTATACTATTTAGAATATGTGAACTTACAAATTAATCTTGATTCTTAATTCATTGTTATGAAAGTACAATATTGTTTACACCACACAGATTAATTCATGTCCTGCCATGCAGAATTATGAAGGAATGAAAGTCTATTTCATTTCCGTACAAGATGGCTGTTCCTCAAGTTTAGTAACTTTGGAAATTCATCCTTAGTTAATCTCTTGGTGCAATAAGAAAAGTTCTATTATATTTACTATATTTAATTACTCACAAGTTTTTTCATGTGTATTTTTCTACCTGTGATATCCCCAGTTAAAGATCTTGATGATGTAAGCAGCAATTGATATCTCTGACTCATCGTAAGAGCTACTTTGAAAAATATTTTCAGCTGTAAGATAATTGTGAGACACATGCCACCTGTGAGGGAAGCCTGGCGTCTCGGAAAACTCACACATGCACACACATGAATATATGTAATATATAATGTAATGTACATCTTCGCTGAGACAGAACACTTGCTGTATGATGGGGGTTAGTGAGTAAGTAAGCTCTGCTTTACTCCCTTGATTCCTCTTATTTAACTGATGATTTTTGAATTTTTCTTCCACTTCAAAACTTAATTCTTGAATTGGTGACCTCGAATTTGACTGATTTGCCCTACAAGGGCACAGTGGATGAACAAGGCTTATTAGCAAAACCCGTTCACACAATTATGTTCTCTCAAGTCATTTACACAGCATTTCATGATTGATATTTAAAGCACTCAGTATTACACCTAGTAATTGAATATTTGGTTAAAATAAGGGTCTTATGCATGGGTTAAATGTCATAATATATGACTATGAGGGCAGTCCATTGTCCCTACAGTTATATTCCCTTTGTAATGTTAAAAACTATACCCCTCCAACATTTTACCATGGTCATATTTTATAAACTACGTCAATATTTTTGTTTTATTCACCTAGATTTATTTATTAGTTATGCTAATAACTTTAGTCTTGGCCTGGATTATCTATAATTCTGACCCCAGTGCTCTATATGAGTTTCCCCATGGTCACTATAATTATTTATACGCAATTATGTACTGTCAGTGAATTTTTTTATGGCAGCTTGTAATTCAATAACCACAGACGCTATGAGAATCACTAAACAAATGTTAGCATAGAAATTTTTTATGAAAAATTGATTATGTAGGGTTTTTAATGACTTCTGATTATGGTAGTAATATATAATTTAAATATATAAAATATGACAAATACAGAACACAGGCAAAATATGTTTACTATGAATATTTTGGTTTAAGTTACTTATTTTTATGGGTCCTCTATGTTTTAAAAAATAGCTAATACAAGTACTACTACTAATAATAGCTACAATCTAACAAAACCATTTTTATATAAAGCATTTTTTCTCAGATTTTAATACATTCACTTTATTTCCAAATAACACTCTACTTAGGCATTGCTTGTTTTACAGATAACTAATGACCAGAATATTTAAACACATTATTACAGGCTACAGAATTATTAAGTATAATAATCCAAATTCAAACCAAAATCTTTGTCTCTCAAGCCTAATATCTTAATCACTGTATTATATGAAAATAATGGAATAATTTACAGTATACACATTCTTAAAATTAATATAAAAGAGTGAAAAAAGTTGGAATGAGAAGAGAGAAAAAAACAGCAAAGAGTATTGCTCTAGGCAAATAAGGCTTAAACCCGCTAAGGAACTTCTTGAAACATTATGTAAACACTGGAAGACTTAGGACATCAGCTGCTGACCTACAAAGAGCAAAGTATATAATATACAACTATTGTGGACATTGACTTAGATCCCAGTATCTAAACACTTTGTGCTCACTTCCACCAGAATATCTACATGGGTGATCAGCAGAATATTAACCCCACAAAGAGGTCCAAAATCTGGCTCCCCTGTCCTGTGAATAATATACGCAGAAATGGCTAAATACATTTGCAGATAAAATTAAGCTGGCTAATCAACTGAATTGAGATTGGGGGGTTTGTGGTGGAATATCCAAGTGGGCCCAGTACAATCACAAGGGATCTCACACAGTGGAATACAAACACAGAAGAGAGAGAGTGTCAGAGTGATGTAATATAAGAAGTATTTCACTAACTGTTGCTTATTTTGAAGATGGAAGGGGGCTACAAGGCAAGAAGTGCAGACAGCTTCTAGAATATGGAAGAGGCCAAAAAAAAAAAAAAAAATTCTCCCCTATGAGCCTCCAAAAGATAATACAGTTCTGCTGACTCCTTGATTTGAGACAGGTGAAACTCATTTTAGACTTTGAATCTCCAAAGTAGAAAATCATACGTAGGAAACTAATGCAATACTTTTTCCCCTAGACCGCCCTCTTTTCCATCATCTAATCTTATTTTCTCCAGATCTTTGACAAGCATCCAAGCCATTGGCTAATTCTCAAGAATACATCTAAATCAGACCACTGTTTCCTTTACATTAAAAAAATAATTGCGTGTATTACTAACATTTCTAATCATTTACCACTGTTATTTTGGGCCACTCTTGAGTTGGACTGTAGTGAGGCAACAGTTTATTGTCAACTCACAGCATCATATCAAGCAGAATCATCCATAAACTGGGACTGATTTTTGTTATTCTCTTTTCACCAGAATATCATAGGAACATTCTCAATGAGTTCATAGGTTTGGGCTGAAAAAAGTGCCAGTGCAATGGAAATAGATGGCATGGCATCAGAATCACCTGTTTGTATAATTTTCATAAGTCCACTGGACATGCTCATGCTAAGTTCTGAATTAACCATTTCCATTATCTAATGGACTTCTCCTGAACTTTTGACCTGATTCATTTGAAAATATCCTACTCATGACAATTAATTTCTGTTATACGGTTACATAATGTGCCATGGTTAACTACTGTTTCTATTTGGGTCAAATAGCCTGCCAGGAAATTTTTTTCTAATAGTTCCCTGCTGCTCAAGGAACTCGTCATCCACTCCACAGACATTTATATCTAGAATCATGAGATTAGCCTGGCCTGGCAAAACAATTGTGGAAGAATCTTAAACTGCTACAGAGCCCTGTCTTCTATGGGCACCACTCAAAACTACAATCCTTTTGAGATGAAACCACCTTTGCAAAATTATAACTGAGAAATTATAACAGTAAAAGAAATCAGACCTAACTGACCCCATCTTCCTTCTAACCTCTAAACTGTCTTTGTTCATTCCTGGGCATAGGCCGAACTAGCCTTGGGAAGGAATTTAGTGTAGTTTAAACACTGAAACAAAATTGATAATATCCCTTTCCTGAAAGACATCCTTCTTGCCTAGGGACCAGTCTGCCTTTGCAGGACTAACAAATTAACTACGAGATTAGCAATTACAGTTTACGGGTCATGCAGCCTCTGGCTCCAAAAGTCTGAACCTCCCCATATTGCTCCTGAGGATAACATCACTATTGTAAAACCTGAGAGCAGTGCTTGAGATATTTTGCAGACCGTGGACTCCAAGGATCAACTGACACCATCCAGACCGGTAACCTGGCTCAACCAGTTCTGCCTTCCCACCCGGGAACAGAAAATAGCAAGAAAAACTCACTTCTAACCCCTATGATTTCACCTCTAACCCTATCAATCAGTACTCCCCACTTCCCAAGCCCCTCCCCATCAAATAATCTTTAAAAACTCTGATCCCCAAATGCTCAGAGAGACTAATTTGAGTAATGATAAAACTCTGGTCTCCACTCAACCGTCTCTGTGTGAATTACTCTTTCTCTATTGCAATTCCCCTGTCTTGATAAATTGGCTCTTTCTAGGCAAGGTGAACCCACTGGATGGTTATGGAGACATCAAATAAATGGTTTAAAATGATATTTATAAGAGTGATATGCTGTATTTCAAATTGTGGTATATGGTACCTCCAAAATTCAAAGAGTTTCCATCAACATTCTGCCTTTACCTTAGAGGAGACATTCTGACATAATGTAGATCAATAAATTTCTAAAAATTCCATCAATCTGTAGACCCTTGAGTCTTTCTCAGGTTTTTGTTTCAGATTTTGCAACTCATTTTCCTTACAAGGATCCAAAGTGACTGCCTTTTATATAAACCAGATCAAATAAGCACAATGTCATCAATACAGTGGATCAGAGTGACATTTGCAAATGTTTGCAGAATGTCAGGTCAATCAAGGTCCCTTTGGACTATATAGTAATAGAGAGCAGAATTAACATAACTTTTACGTTAACTGGGATAACTTAGTGAATATGAACTGTTCTGTTTCCCAAGTGAATGCAAACTATTTTGGTCATCTTTCCTGATGGAGATTGACAAAATGTATTCACCAGATCAATATTCACACACCAAGTTCCAGAGGCTGTGTCAATATGTTTCAGTGCAGACATTACATCAGCACAGCAACTATGATTGAAATTATCACTTGATTACATTTTCAGGCGTGAACTGTCATTCTCCATTATCTATCCACTTTTTGCAGTGGTCATACTGGTGAAACGAACAGACTAAAATGAGGACAATAACCCTTTAGAGAGTACCAATATCATGACAGTCCTAGCTAGTATGCAGTATTTCTTCTTATTAAACTTAGTGCAAGGAGGGTGGAGGAGGGTAATTTTGTTGACTTTCAAAATTTTCATTTGACCTTACTACCAAGTTGTTTTTACTTAACATACCAGAGAACTCCATAAGTGTTCTGTGGCACCATCCTGATTACACATTCCAGACCAGGAAAATGACCACAGGATGGTCACTTTGTATCTATTGGACTATCAGTAAAATTTTTTGAACAAAAAATAAATTTAGAATGGCTTTCATATATGTCTACTTGGAGATTACTGGCATCATTACAATCTCACCGACTATGCAACAGCTCCCAAATGATTAGGATATCTTCTTTCTCCCTGTCTAGAATTACTGCTGCAATATACCATGGGTCCACTGGAGGAATTAGTAAGAAAAAGTTCTTATATATCCTTGTAGTAGGATTTCAGAGTCTTTTGTTACCAACTTTTATTTTAGATTCAGGGGGTACATATGCAGGTTTGTTACATGGGTACATTGTATGTCACTGAAGTTTAGTGTGTGAAAGATCCTGTCATCCAAGTAGTGAGCATAGTACCTAATAGATAGTTTTATAAACCTTATCCCTCTCCTACCTTCCCCCCTCTATTAGTTTCCAGTGTCACTACTTCCCATCTTTATGTCCATTTGTATTCAGTGTTTAGCTTCCATTTACAAGTGAGTAAACGCTGTATTTGGCATTCCGTTCCTGCATTTATTTGCTTAAGATTATGGCCTCCAGCTCTATCCATGTTGTTGCAAAGGACATAATTTCATTCTTTTTTATGGCTGTGTAGTATTCCATTCTGTGTATGTACCACATTTTCTTTATCCAATCCACCATTGATGGTCACCTAGGTAGATTTTATGTCTTTGATCTTATAAAGAGTATGGTGATGAGCATGCAAGTACATGTGTCTCTTTGGGATAATGATCTATTTTCCTTTGACTATATACCTGGTAATGGGGTTGTTGGGCCAAATGTTAGTTTTGTTTTAAGTTCATTGAGAAATCTCCAAACTGCTTTCCACAGTGGATGAACTAACTTACATTCCCACCAACGGTATGTAAGTGTTCCCTTTTCTCTGGAACTTGCTGACATCTATTATGCTATGTCTTCTTAAGAATAACCATTCTGACTGCTATAAAATTGTATCTCATTGTGGTTTTGATTTGTATTTTTCTAATAATCAGTAATAATTAGCATCTTTTTATATGTTTGTTGGTCATTGGTACGTCTTCTTTTGAGAAGTGTTTGTTCATGTCCGTTGTCCCATTTTTTAATGGATTTTTTCTTTTCTTTGTTGTATTGTTAAGTTCCTTATAGATTTGGATGATAGAGCTTTTGTGGATGCATAGTTTGCAAATATTTTCTTTCATTGTGTAGGTTATCTATTTACTCTGCTGATGGTTTCTTTTGCTGTGCAGAAACTTTTTTTAGTTTAAGTAAGTCCCACTTGCCAATTTTTGTTTTTGTTGCAATTGCTTTTGGAGACTTAGTCATATATTCTTTGCCAAGGCTGATGTACAGAATACTATTTCCTAGGTTTTCTTCTAGAATTTTTATAGTTTAAGGTCTAACATTTAAGTCTTCAATGCGTTTTAAGTTAATTTTTGTATACGGTAAAATGTAAGAATGCTGTTTCATTCTTCTGCATATGGCTAGCCAGTTATTCAAGCATCATTTATTGAATAGGGAATCATTTTTTCATTGCTTGTGATTGATGACTTTGTTGAAAATCTTTGATTGTAGGTATGTGGTTTTATTCCTGGATTCTCACACCTGTTCCATTAGTCTATGTGTCTGTTTTTGCCACAATACCATGCTGTTTTAGTTACTTTAGTCTTGTAGTATAGGTTGAAGTAAGCCTCCAGCTATTTTTTTTTTTTTTTTTTTTTTTACTTAAGATTGCTAAGGCTGTTTGGATATTTTTTTGTTCGAATTTTAGAATAGTTTTTTTTTTCAAATTCTGTGAAAAATTACATATATAGCTTGATAGGAATCATGTGAAATCAGGAGATTGCTTTGGACAGTGTGGCCATTTTGACAATATTGATTCTTCTAATCCATGAGCAGTAGATGTTTTATCCATTTCTGTCATTTATTATTTCTTTCATCATTGTGTTGTACTTCTTTTTATAGATATCTTTCGCCTTGGTTAGATGTATACAGGGTATTTTACTTTATTTTTACGCAGCTATTTTAAATAATGCCACGTTATCAATTTGGCTCTTAGTTTGAACATTGTATGTGCATAGAAATGCTACTAATTTTCATGCTTTGATTTTGTATCCTGAAACTACTGAAGTCATTTATTACCTCCGGGAGCCTTTTGGTGAAATCTTTAAGTTTTTCTAGGTATAGAACCATATCATTAGCAAAGAGATAATTTCACTTATTTTTCTCCTATTTAGATGCCTTTTATTTCTTTTCTTCTTGATTGTTCTGGTTAGCATTTCTAATACTATGTTGAATAGGAGCAGTTGGAGTGGGCAGCCTTGTCTTGTTCCAATTCTTAAGGGGAGTGCTCTCAGCTTTTGCCCAGTGAGTGTAATGTCTGTGCGTTAGTCATAGATGACTCATTATTTTGAGGAATCTTTCTTTGATGCCTACTTTGTTGAGGGTTTTAATCATGAAGGGATGTTGGATTTTATCAAAAGCTTTTTCCATATCTTTAGAGATGGCCATGGTTTGTTTGTTTGTTTGTTTTCGTTTTTAATTATTTTACTGTGGTGAATCACATTTATTGAATTGTATATGTGGTGAACTAACTTTTTGATATTCTACTGGATTCAGTTTGTTACTGTTTTCTTGAGAATTTCTGTGTTTATGTTCATCAGGGATATTGGCCTATAGTTTTCTTGTTTCTTTGCCTGATTTTGGCATCAAAATGACGCTGGATTTATAGAATGAGTTAGGGACATGGCCCTCCTCCTCACTTATTTTGGAATAGTTTGAGTAGGATTGGTACCAGCCCATCTGTATACATCTGGTAGAATTTGGTTGTGAATCTGTCTAGTCCAGGACACTTTTTGGTTCATAGAGTTTTTATTATTGATTCAATTTTCAAACTCAATGTTGATCAGTTCGGGGTTTTGATTTCTTACTAAATCAATCTTGGGAGGTTGTGTATTTCTAGAAATGTATTCATTTCTTTTAGATTTTCTAGTTTGTATTCATAGAAGCATTCATCATAGTCTCTAGGGATCTTTTGTATTTCTGTGGAATTTGTTTTAATGGCAACTTTGTCATTTCTAATTGTACTCATTTAGACCTTCTCTTTTTGTTTGTTAACCTACTTAGAAGTCTATCAATCTTGTTTATTCTTTCAAATAGCCAGGTTTACATGTTGTTGATTCTTTCTACAGTTGTTTGGGTTTCAATTTTGTTCAGTTCTACTCTGGTTTTATTTATTTATTTTCTTCTGCTAGCTTTGGGCTTAGCCTGTTTTTGTTTTTCTATTTCCTCAAGATGCAATGTTAAATTTTTAATTTGAGGTCTTTCTAACTTGTTTATATACAAATTTAGCACTATAAATTTTTAACACTGTCTTAGCGTATCTCAGAGACTTTATGTGTCTGTTTTCATTTATTTCAAAAATTTCTTAAATTTTTGCTTCAATTTATTTGTTTATTCAAAAGTTATTCAGAAGCAAGTTTTTTTTTTTTAATTTCCATGTAATTCTGTGGTTTTGAGGGATCTTCCTGATGTTGATTTTTATTTATTCCACTGTAGTCCAAAACGTTTTTTGATTTATTGAGACTTCCTTTATGGCTGAGTATGTGGTCAATCTTAGAATATGTTCTGTGTGCAGATGATAAGAGTGTATATTCCGTTGTTGATGGGTGGAGTGATCTGTAGATATTTATTAGGTCGAATTGATCAAGTGTCAAAATTACATCAGAATTTCTTTGTTAGTTTTCTGCCCCGATTATCTGTCTAACACTGTCAGTGTGGTGTTGAAATATCCCACTATTTTTGTGTAGCTATCTAAGTTTTCCATAGGTCTAGAAGTACTTGTTTTATGAATCTGAGTACTCTGATACTGGGTGCATAAATATTTGGAATAGTTAATTCATCTTTTGAATTGAACCCTTTATCACGATGTAGTTTCCTTCTTTGTCCTTTATTACAGTCATTGGTTTAAAGTGTATGTTCATCTGCTTTATTGTGTGTGTTCTGTTTGTGGGATAGACCTTTCCCCAACCCTTTACCTTGAGTCTGTGGGTGCCTTTATCTATAAGCTGGTTCCATGAAGACAACAGATAAATGGGTCTTGTTTTTTATCCAAGTTGCTGCTCTGTTCCTTGTAAGTATGACATTAAGATAGTTTACATTCGAGATTAATATTGATATATGAGGTGTTGATCCTATTATAAAGTTTTTTGCAGGTTGTTTGGTAGTTTCTATTATGTAGTTGCTTTAAAAGGTTTGCAAACTCTGTACTTAGGTGTGGTTTTGAGGTAGCAGATATCATTCTTTTGTTTCCTGTTTAGAACTTCTTTAAGGATCTTTTGTAAGACTGGTCTAGTGGTCATGAATTCCCTGAATGATCACTTGCCTAAAAAAGATTTTATGTTTCCTTCACTTATAAAGCTTAGTTTGTGGGGTGTGAAATTCTTAGTTGGTTTCTTTTCTTTGAGAATGCTGAAAATAGACCCCTAGACTCTTCTGACTTGTAGGGTTTCTGCTGAGAAGTCTGTAATTAGCCTGATTGGGTTCCCTTTGTACATGATTTGATCTTTTTTTTGTAGCTGGCTTTAGATTTATTGTTTAGTGTTGACCTTAGATGGTCTAGGGACCATCAAGGGACTATGTGCCTTGGTGATGTTCATTTTGTATAGTATCTGGCAGGTGTTCTATGTATTTGTTGTATCTGAATGTTTACATGTCTAGCAAGATCAGGATAAATGAATTATTTTCTCAAATATGTTTTCCAGGTTATTTGTGCTTTTTCCTTGTCTCTCAAAAATGTCAATATTTGTAGATTTGGTCACTTTCCATAATCCCATACTTCTCAGAGACTTTGTTCTTTTTTTAAAAAAAATATTGTTGCTTTATTTTTGTCAGACTAGATTAGTTTAGATAACACTCCTTTAAGCTCTGAAATTCTTCTGCTTGGTTTAGTCTATTGACAAAGGGAACTTTTTATTGTATTTTGAAATTCCTTGAGTGAGTTTTTCAGTTCCAGTAGCTCTGATTGATTTCTTTTTAAGAGTTTACCTTTTCCTTTATTTCCTGGATTGCTTTAAATGTTTTTTATGGTTGTTAACCTTATCTTGAATCTTGTTTAGCTCCCATGTAATCTATATTTTGTATTCTCTGTCATCACTGTGCCTCCATTTTTGGTAGAAGGCACATTTCTGAAGATCTCGACTGAGCCTTTGGTAACATCACAGAAATTTTTTATGGTGGCCAAATTCTTACACTGGTTTGTTCTCACCTAGAGAGGGTAGTGTCAGAAAAGGTCTTCTGGCTTTGCTTCTATGGCTATATATACTTCTATTCATAGGCTTTGTACTGGGCTGCACAGTTTGACCTATAGGCCAGTAGATGGTGTTTGAAGATAAAAGCCATCTGCTGCACAAGAAGGTGGGTATGGATCTAATATTTGTTTACTACGAGGTGCTCTCTGTTTTTTCAGGTGAAGGTCTGGACAGTGACGTGCCTGGTTCCTTAAGCATCCTATTCCATGTGAATGGAGAGACACGGCTGGGCAAAGGTGAAGTCCCTGGCTTGACCATGAATATCCTAATGGTGAGTTTAAGCACCAGGTCAAATCTACTGATGAAGTGCATTGAGGTGTATGTGTGTGTGCGTGTATGTGTGTGAGTGTGTGTGGTGGGGGGAGGTAGAGTTAGGGAGCTGCACCAGCTCCTCTTCCTAGATAGACAGGAATGTGGCCTGTTTCCTTATAATCACCCTTGTTCCAAGTCTCATGACTCCTATTTCAGACACAAGCTGTAATCTATCTACACAGGGAATGCTGATTTTGTAACTCTCTCTGAAAGTGGTTTCAGGGCATAACCTTGCCACTCAACCTGATACAGTTAGCTTTGAGGCTCACCTGTTCTCTGATGTGGCAGTACTGCTGCATCTTGTATGGGGGGCTCTACCATTGGGCCTGCGTGAATGGGTGTTGGTCATGGTAGTGTTGGCTAGTTGGGTTGGGCTGACCTCAGGCCCTGAAGGAAGTGGTCAGGTGTCAGCAGAGTTGGAATAGGAGATAGATATTTCTCCAGTTTCCAGACCTCTAGATGACTAACTGGACAGCATATATGTGTTCTAAAGGGGCTGAACCAGGGTTAGGCTAGCCTAGAGTTCAAGTGCTGGCTGTGGTGGGGGGTGTGCTCATCCCCATGTCACCAGCCAAAATCTCAGGCAAGAGCAGGCAGAACCCTTAGGTGTTTGGAGCCTAAGGGAATATCACAGGCCTGTGGGGGTTGAGTTTTCAGAAAAGCTGTAGGTTACAGGTAAAATATTCAGGCAGGGGCAGTGTGACTGTCTTGGGGACCTTTCACTGCTGTATTAGCCTCTTCTCATGCTGCTAATAAAGACACACCAGAGACTGGGTAATTTATAAAGGAAAGAGGTTTAATTGACTCACAGTTACACATGGCTAGGGAGGCCTCACAATAATGGTGGAAGGTGAATGAGGAGCAAAGTCACATCTTACATAGTGACAGGCAAGAGAGTTTATGCAGGGAAACTCCCATTTATAAAACCATCAGATCTTGTGAGAACTCACTCACTATCAGGAGACTAGCTTGGGGGAAACCACATCCATGATTCAATTACCTGTGGTCTCTTAGACAATACCCTTGAAGAGCTACTATTTACTTGCTACTTCGTTTTATCCCTGGGAGAGTGATGCACACTAGCTGCAAATAGTCAGCCATCTTTAACTGCCAAGAGCTCAGTCTTCTTATAAGTTAAAGGACTTTTTCTTCATTTACTGGCTTCTGGATCTGAAAATATGGCTAATATGTAGAAAGTGAGTAAGGGGTTTTCCATTTTTGTTGTTGATATCAGCCTTCTGCTCACCAGCTTTTGATATACAGGCATACCTTGCTTTATTGCATTTCATGTTATTGCACTTCACAAATATCACATTTTTTCTAAATTGAGAGTTTGTAGCAGCCCTGCATCAAAAAGTATATTGGCACCATTTTTCCAAGAGTATATATTCACTTCATACCTTTGTGTCACTGTTTGGTAATTCTTACAATATTTCAAACTTTTTCATTATTCTTGTATCTGTTATAGTGATCTATGATCAATAATCTTTGATGTTACTATTTTAATTCTTTTGAGTTGGCATGAAGCATGTCTATGTAAGATGGCAAATGTAATCAATAAATGTGTGTGTTCTGAATGCTTCATTGATCAGTTATTCCCTTGTCTCACTCCCTCTATTCAGGCCTTCCATTCACTAAGACACAATAGTGTTTACATTAGGCCAATTAATAACCCTACAATTGCCTCTAAGTGTTCAAGAGAAGACAAGTTGCCTTTCAGTTTAAATCAAAAAGTAGAAATGATTAAGCTTAGTGAGAAAGGAATGTTAAAAAATGAGATAGGCCAAAAGCCAGACCTCTTCAGCCAAACTGTTAGCCAAGGTACAAATGCAAATAAAAAGTTATTGAAGGAAATCAAAAGTGCCATTCAAGTGAATACACAAATAATCAGAGAGCAAAACACCCATATTGGTAATATGGAGAAAGTTTTAGTGGTCTGTAGAGGAGACGAAACCAGGCACAACATTCCCTTAGCCAAAATCTAATCCAGAAAAAGGCACTACCTCTCTTCAATTCTATGAAGAATGAGAGAGGTAATGAAGTTGTAGAAGAAAAGTTTGCAGCTAGCAGAGGTTGGTTCATGAAGTTTAAGAAAATAAGCCATCTACATAACATAAGAGTTCAAGGTGGAGCAGCAAGTGCTGATGTAGAAAATTAAGCAAGTCATTCAGAAGATCTAGCTAAGATCATTAGAAGGTGGCTGCATAAAACAACAGATTTTCAGATGAAACCATTTTTTTTTTTTGAGACAGAGTCTCACTCTGTCATCCAGGCTGGAGTGCAGGGGTGTGATCTCAGCTCACTGCTGCAAACTTTGCCTCCTGGGTACAAGCAATTCTTTTATCTCAGCCTCCCGAGTAGCTGGGACTACAGGTGCCCACCACCACAACCGGCTAGTTTTTGTATTTTTAGTAGAGATGGGGTTTCACCATATCGGTCAGGCTGGACTCAAACTCCTGACCTCAGGTGATCCACCGGCCTCGGCCTCCCAAAGTGCTGAGATTACAGGCGTGAGCCACCACGCCTGGCTGAAACAACTTTTTATTGAAAGCAGATGCCATCTAGGACTTTCATAAACTAGGAATAAGTATATGGCTGGCTTCAAAACTGCAAAGTATAGGCTGACTGTCGTGTTAAGTGCTAATGCAGCTGATGATTTTAAGTTGAAGCCAATGCTGATTTACGAATCTGAAAATGCTAGGGTCCTTAAGAATTATGCTGAATTTACTTTGCCTGTATTCTATAAATGGAAGAACAAAAACTGGATGATATCACATTTGTTTGCAGCATTATTTGCTAAATATTTTTAAGTCCAATGTTGAGAACTCCTGCTCAGAAGGAAAGATTCCTTTCAAAATATTACTGGTCATTGAAAATGCACTTGGTCACCCAAGAGCTGTGCTAAACACAAGATTAATGTTGTTTTCTACCTGCTAACACAACAGCCACTTTACAGCCCAAGGATTAATGAGCAATTTTGACCTGCAAGTCCTATTATTTAAGACATACATTTCATAAGCCTATGCCTGCCATTGATATTAATTTCTCGATGGACCTGGGCAAAGTAAATCGAAAACATTCTGGAAAAAAGATTTATCATTCTAGATGCCATTGAGAATATTCATGATTCATGGTAGGAGGTCAAAATATCAACTTTAACAAGAGTTTGGAAGAAGCTGATTCTAACCCTCATGGATGACTTTGAAGGTTTCAATATTTCCTTGGAATAAATAACTCAAACTGTAGTGGAAATAGCAACAGAATTAGAAGTGAAATCTATGGATGTTACTGAATGGTTGCAATATCATGATAAACATGGACAGATGAGAGTTTTTCTTTATGAATGAAAGTGGTTTCAAATAAAGTGGTTTCCTGAGACCTAATCTACATCTGGTGAAGGTGCTTTAAGCATTGTTGAAATGACAACAAGGGATTTAAAATATCCATTTATAAACTTGTTTGGTAAAGCAGAGATGGGTTTTTAAATGATTGACTCCAGTTTTGAAAGAATTCTGCTGTGGATAAATGCTGTCAAAGTGCATTGCACATGCCAGAGGAATTTTTTAGAAAGGAAGAGTTCATCAATGTTGCAAACGTCACTATTGTCTTAAGAAATTGCCACAGCCACCCTAGCTTTCAGCAACCACCACCCTGATCAGTAAACAGCCTCAGATGATCCTTAGCAATTTTTAGCAATAAAGCATTTTAAAATTAAGATATGTGCATTTTTTGATACAGAATGTTATTACACACTTCAGAGGCTACCAAATAATGTAAACAACTTTCTTAAGTACTGGGAAAACAAAATACTTGTGGACCCACTTTGTTGTGATATTTGCTTTATTGTAGTGGTCTGGAATGGAACCCACAATAGCTCAGAGATATGCCTGTAGTTTAGTCATGTAAATTGAAAAATAACATTTCCTGCCAATATATTTTGTTTCTTAAAGATCTTAGTCTATTAGCCATCAGTATAGATTCCTCCATGTCAAGGTCTCCTGTTTAACTTTGGTCTAACTTTTGTAATCTTATCACTTTTTTCCTAAGGTTTAAATGCTTGCAACTGCCTTTTCTCCTCCAGATTTCTATCTTCAGTATTCAGTGTTCCATGGCAAGTGGTCCTATGCACAGCCCTGCCAAATAAGATATCTACTGCTGAACTTCTTGATGATGCCAGGTTCTTTCATGTTATTAACATACCTTAATGTTTTACTTAAAATATTCCTGTGGCGTTTCTGGGGAACACTCAAATTATAAAATACTCTATTCTGATATATACACATCTTCCTTTCACAGTCCCCAGATCCCTTTTTCAAAACTTTGTCAAGGTAATTCTGAAATGTTCTCCTTATTTCCTCTAAGCCACTATCATTTGCAAGCTACAAGGTTCCGTACACACTGTCTCAGGGAGAGTTCCCTTATTATACAGATAGTATACAGCTTATATTCTCTTCCTCCCCAGTTTGTCAGTCTCAATGTCAACTCTCTGATGGTTATTCTTGTTCTCATTATAAATATTAGACAAATGCTACAGCTCTTTGGTTGAATAAGTGATTTTCTCCTATAGAGGGAATGGACATCTTCATTCACATTCTACTGCGACTTGATCATACTTATTAGAGTTAGTGAATGTACCCATGAGTGGAACTTAAGGGAAATAAAATCATCCTGTGGGGCTTCTACCTCCTGAAACCTGTGATTCTTCCACAGGTAATTGGAGGCTGCTAACATCTTATAAGATACAAATGGTGCCTTCTACTAGTCTAGGCACTAGAAATATCTGAGATTACAAGTTTATGGAGTCTACCCAATGACTTTATTCTATTTTCTTGGACCTACTTTTCTTAAGTCCTTAGTTTAATGTAAAAGACCTTTCAGGTTTGTGCCTTTGATCTCCTTTATAACTTCCACGTTTAATGATCAAATTCTGGACATGGTTTGTAATACAATCTTATCTCTCACTGTAGAGGTTAACAATTTTTTTAAATGATACTATGCAGCCTTCTGGTATTAACAACATTTCCTGAATTGATAGTTGGCTAATCTAAGTTAGCCATTCTATTTCTTTATGATTTCTAATGCAGTTGAAAGAAGTAAGCCAACTTCATAACTTTTGTAATTACTGCTAATCCCATTCCCTTTGTTATGTCAATAGTACTATCAATATTTTCTCTTCTCCTCTATATCACTTCAAACACAAGTGAGATATTTAGTACTGACAGTGTCCCAGCATGACATGCTTTATATGCACACCAATGCACAGTCCAAGGTAAATCTTTGGGAGTATTCGTTCAATCCTTCTTTTTTATACTTTCATTTAATTTTTATTTAATTACTTACATTAAACAAAAATGTATTGATATCTTACTAGTGCCAGGCACCATTCTAGGCTCTGGGGATAGAGTGGTGAACAAAACTAATTCAAATTGCTCACTTAATGGAGCTTATATTACAGTGGAGGAGAAAGTCAATAAGCAATTAATTAAAACCTATCATATGACAGATAGTAAGTAAGTCTCTTGGAGAACAATAAAGCAGGAAAAATGTTAGTGAGTACTGGGAAATGAAGCACTATTACAATATTATGTAAGTTGGTGGGTTTTAAGCTCATTAAATCTGTATGAAAATAAAATATTTCCCAGTGTGTATGGCAATACATTTTAGTTAACTAACGGCTTTAGAACTCAGCTTCCCAGTATGCTAGGAAAGAAACAGTGTTTGCAATTATGAAAACTGGTGTAGTGAATCTTGATGGTACCTGTCCCATTATATGGCTGCAACCAAAAGGCATAAATTCTAGAAAACTGACTGGCCAATAAGAAGCTAGTAGCACTCCTAAACATAAATAATGGTTTTTCAGGATATATGAGAAACAAAGGCTCTTTTATGTGAAGTTGCTTTATCATGCTGCTCTTTAATCCCACTGGGGGAAAGACTGTTGCTCCCTAATCACGTAGCTGCGCCATTCAAATGTCAAGGTACTTTTCAAAGACTCTGTTTTCTGGTTTTACATTGTCTTGAAGTGTTTCTCTAGAATAGTTTATAAACAGAGGACTATTGCTACTAGTCTTTTTTTTCTGTGAGTTTTCTCAGATGAGCATTGTTCCAGCAGGTTGATTCTGAGGTGCTGTTTGGCCAATTACCTTTACTACATGACAAATGTCAGTAAGGCACAGCATCACTGAAAAGATAAGATTATCAAAAACAAACAAGCAAAACCACAAGTAGATGAAGTAACATAAAAAGGAGCTGTGGGATGACAGAGGAGGAGAGTGTCCCCATCAGAAGAAATATTTGATTTTTATGTTAGCGAAATAATAATGGGCCAGTGTGGCTATAGCCGTATTGAACAAGGGGGAGAATAGAAGGGAAAAACAGAGTCAGTATAGTCAGATAAAATAGGGCT
Organism: Pongo pygmaeus; assembly: GCF_028885625.2. NCBI lineage: Eukaryota > Metazoa > Chordata > Mammalia > Primates > Hominidae > Pongo > Pongo pygmaeus. The sequence goes on from NC_072384.2 coordinate 94,166,662, forward strand.
TTCTAAGCCTTTATGAGGACATTGGCTTTAATTCTGGGTGAAATATGAAGCTACTGGTGTAATTTGGATGAAGAAATTACATGAATTGACACATTCATTTTTAAAGGCCACCGAGTTATCCATCTGACTAATGGGTCACCAAGCTATTATAAATATAGAAGCCAAGAAGTCCTGTATGAGCCCTGGGGCATTCAAATGGTGAGAGTTTAGGAAGGTGAAAAGAATCCAGCAAAGAAGACCGAGAAGGATAAGTCAGAGAGCTAAGAAACACTCAGACAGATAGACAGACACACCGAAAAAAAAAAAAAAAAAAAAAAAAGATTGATGTCCTAAAAGTACAAAAAGAGATTATACAAGTAGGAGGAAGTATTTAACTGTGTCAAAAATAGCAGATAAAACCCATAAAAGGGGACAGAATTGGCTATTAGATTTAGCAACATGTATGCCTTTTGGGACCTTTGCAAGAGTCTAGAAGAATCTTTGGGGATCTTTGCAAGAGTTTAGAAGGGGTTGGTGAAAGACGGATGAGTGCATATTCAAGACAGAATGGGATGAGAGAAACTGGAGAAAAGGAGTACAGAAAAAATGTTTTAGAAAAATATTACATGACACAGTGACCTGAATTTTAAATGTATTAATTATGAAAATTATTTTTTAATTAGAGAAGTATTATTATTAAATAATATTTTCATCTAAATTATATGCAACTTCAGTAAGGATAGAGTAATTTATGCTGTGGTGCCAAATGTTACACATTGGCTTTCCACAGCAAAAATGTTCATTTCACTCACTCTACTGATCCATCTCAGATACTCTGGGGACTCTTCTCCACTTAGTTATTACTCCAAAATACTGGCTGGGTGAGCAACTTTCTTTGAATCAATGTTTTCTCTTTGATAGAAGGAAAGAGAACATGGTGATATGGTTCGGCTCTGTGTCCCCACCCAAATCTCATATTGAATTGTAATCCCCAGTGTTGGAGGTGGGGCCTGGCAAGAGGTGATTGGATCCTGAGAGTGCTTTCTAATTGTTTAGCACTGTCCCCCTAGTCCTGACTATTGATACAGTTCTAATGGGATCTGGTTGTTTGAAAGTATGTGGCATCCCCCACTTTGCTCTTTCTCTCTCATGCCAGCCATGTGAAAATGTGCCTCCTTTCCTTTCACCCTTCCACTATGATTGTAAGTTTCTTGAGGCTTCCCCAAAAGCATAATTCTATAGAGCCCACAAAACTGTAAACCGATTAAACCTCTTTCTTTATGAATTACCCAGTCTCAGGTATGTCTTTATAGTAGTGCAAGAACTGACTAATACACATGGTATATCATGAATGTACTTTGTCTGAATTCTGATTCAAACAAGTGAACTTCATGAAACCTTTGAATATCATTTCAACACCTAATTCAGTTGGGCAAAGCAAATCACGAGGTTGTGCCTGAATTGTACAGGATGTAGATGAGCAATCGTCTTATGGAACAGGGCACCCCAGCTATTTTTGAGCACTCTAATATATGTGGCAAAAAGAATGAGATATATGTTTGCTACTATAATATTTCCTATTGTTCTGATTATATAACCTTGAATAAATTATATATTAATTATATATTATATTAATACACTTTGAATAGGATTATGTCATAGTATCACAAATTTGTTAAATTAAAATAGTCACTTTGGGCCTGCTAAAAAGAGAAATTCAAGGAATCTTCCTCAGTGTATTCCAATTCAGAAGCCTGGTGATCTGTTTGTTTGAGGATCACTGCAGGAGAGTCTCATCATCAGACCAGTCAGATCATCAGAAAGAACAAGTGGTAAACAAAAGTGTTACTCAGTGTGATTAAGTTCTACTTCTTAGTATGGCATGATGATTTCATTAAATTTCACACTTCAATTTACTAATCATAACTAAGATTTTTTTCAAAGAGTTAAAAATTGAGATTTATAGGAAAACTAAGTATAGAAACTAGTTAAAAGTCCTTTCTGTTTCATGAGGATTTAACAAAAGGTTAGTAATTTAATTTAATGCATAAGTATATAATAATTGTAGATGTGGATAATAATAGTTATTATTTACTGCTATAGCATATGCTATGGTAAGTAATTTCTTTTATTTAATATTCTGAGCAATCGTATGAGAATATTACAATCTTCATTTTACCAATAAGATGACTGGAATACAGAAGGTTTTGTAATTTGACCAAGTTCAGACAGGCATTCGGTGATAGATGCAGCATGCAAACTTAGAGGTGTCCCAAGTATGTGCATATCAGACTTTGCCTTAGATTTTTCCCCCAGAAATATAAGGGAGAGAAGGGAATATCTAATATTCTGCTGTTAGATAGATTTATAAATTTATATATGAGAATAAAAGTTTGCCTGTGTAGGTTTTCATTTATTGGTTGAATTGGCAGGTAGCCTAAATTTGGCTACCTGTTAAGCATTAGATCTAGATTATCATACTGAGTGTTCAAAATCAGAAGTTAGTGAATCCCAATCCTTCCTCCCAATGAAAAATGCACCTGATGGCTTGTAGGCTTGTACACATGCCATGCATCTTATTAAGATTTTAGAACATTTTTAGTAGACCCCAAAAATCTCTTCCCTTGATCTTCTGAATCCGTGCAAGCAACTTGATTTCTAATGCAAATGTGTCCGTGCAGGGACATAGTTCCCTACCATCCTATCTAAAGAGCTCTTCCCTAAGTCTTTCTCATATTTAGTTTTTATTGCTTCATAGCAATTTTTATTAATTTATATCATTTTAATCTCTTAATTTGCTTATATTAGTTTTCTTCCAATGAAGAATAATTTTGTAAGACAAGTTACTTTTACAATCTTTTTATTGCCGCGTTTCAAGTTCCTGAGATAGACTAGAATATATGGGAACATGTTACTTAGTAATACTGGGTACCTCTGTGAGGCTCAGAATTACTGCTTTTCCTGAGGGTTGTAGTCTCATTAGTCATAAGGTTATCTATAGAAGAGTCAGACAACTGGAGATAAAAACATTAGCATTAGTCATAAATAGCTAATTGGAGGATGTTGCTACAGATTTTCAGACAAAGAGTTTGCTAGTGTTCTCAGATTTAGACAGATTCATCCACTAAGTTTTATGGGCAATTATATAAGCATGAAATCCCTCCCAGGTACAGGTCTTTAATTTCATTGCAGAGAGGAGGACAGAATGAGCCCTCTCTATTGGCAGACTGAACTAAAAAATAAAAGAGAACCCAGAAGGACTTGTACTTTTTCTGAACACTTTTTTCTATAACATTAATCAGATAGATATATTACCTTCATCCTATGCAAAAAAGTTGGAAAATTAATAGGTAACGTTTCTGAGGCTGTGTTTCCTGTGGAAACCTGAGGTCACTGAGATGGATACCCTGGCCCCAGTCATCTGTAATATCCTACATCCTGGTTTTGGCAAGTTTTATATTTCATGATTTATTTAAAAATCACAAAATTTGAGTGAATCAAAAGTATATTTGAAAGATTCAGAAGAAGTAATGTTCTAATCAAAATGTGATTTTAGCATGGCTCAAAAATCAGAATAAATTGAATTTTTGAATGTTTTAATGAAACTCCAGTATATTGATCATAATTACAATGTACACTTGAACAGTTTCAGCAATATTAATTGTGTCTGATTCTTCTTAGCATATGCTCTCTCTTCTTCTGTCAATAGTTGTTATTTCTAGATTTTCCTCTTCCAGAACAAAATATCTGACATTCCATTTCTTTCTTACAATCCTACCTAGTCGCCTTGGTTACCTGAGCTCAACAATAACTCTGTTTATTCAAACTTTCTTAATCCTAATCGTGTTACAGTGCAGTATTGAACTCAATTGTTTGCTTTCCTCTTCTTTGTAAAAGGACTGTGCATTCTTGCATGTAACCCTGTGACTTTCAGTGATAATTGTGTGGGAGTGTATACTTTCACCTCATTTTCCCTGGGTTTAGCCATCTGCTAAGCAGAACTGATGTAAGCCATGTCCCAACAAATACTTTAAGAGCTACTATATGGTTGGCTTTTGTTCTCTTTCCCTCTGTTACTAAAAATCATGTCTTAAATAGGGTGTGTTACTTCATCCTGGGTCCCAGGATGATAAAACTCATGAAGTAAAAATATATTAGTTGATCCACGGCCACTAACATATAATGTGTGCAAAAACAATGTCTGTTCTTGTGAGCCACTGAAATATTAGGGTTCTTTGTTACCACAGAAGAGCTAGTGAATTAATTCGTTCTCATGCTGCTATGAAGAAATACACGAGACTGGGTAATTTATAAAGGAAAGAGCTTTAATTGACTCACAGATCTGCATGGCTGGAGAAGCCTCAGGAAACTTAAAATTGTCATGGAAGGCACCACTTCATATGGCAGCAGAAGATGAGTGCCTAGTGAAGGGGGAGGCCCCTTATAAGACCATCAAGTCTGTGAGAACAAACTCACTATCATGAGAACAGTATGGGAGAAAGTGCCTACCTGATTCAATTATCTCCACCTGGTCCCACCCTGAATTATTATAATTCAAAGTGAGATTTGGGTGGGGACACAGAGCCACACCATAACAGCTGTCTATTAAAATTTTATTCAAGCATTTTTCATTTCCTTTTAGTTTTAGAACAACCTATTTTTGGGTATGATATACAATATATTCTGTATGGTTTGCCTGCTTTTATCTGTATATGATTTATGCTCCTAACCTGACTCCTTTAGGTTATGGGTTTGAAAAAAGAGAAAATACACATATCCCTAATATAAGTCACCGGTTTATTTAATAAAGATAGAGAAACTAATTGTAAAAGAAGAGCTCACATTGCAGATCCAGTGATAGTGTATCTTTCGTGGCATTTCTCTTTCTTCCTAATCTCCTGTGGGATTTTCTGTAATTAAAGAACATCTAAAGATACTCTAAACAAAGATACTCTTGGCAAAGCTAATAAAGTCTTCCTATGCTATTTCCTTTAGTTCTCAAACTTCCATCTGCATTCACAAAAGACATGTATTAACAAACAAACATCATTATAAGGAAATCTTTAACATTTAGCTTGTACTTGGGCAAAATTTAGCATCAGCAAAAGCACATCTTATCTAAGGAAAAGAGAGAGTCATTTTTCTGACATTTCTGAATATTTCTGCCTTTTTGTCTCTGAATATCTTTGTTACCAAAAAGACCGTTTCATAAAAAGATTCAAAAGATCACGGTATTTGTTATTAATTTCAGAATATATAAGTTCATTGAAGGAAAAAAACTAATGTCTTTTTCTCACTATATCTATTTGGTGCCTAACTTGTTGCCCCCCCCACCCCCAAACAGCAGGCATTCAGAAAATGTATACGAAATAAATATGTGATGTTAGTCATATTATTTACTCTATAAACATAGCGAATATTTCATAAAAATAAGCAATAATGAATAATATTTTCCAAACGTAAAACTAAACAGATAAATATGGAACAAATTCTACACTATGACATATATTAGAAAATGTTGTTTGACTAACCAAAGGGATGGGCCTAAAAATTATAGAAGTATGGAAGAGAGTTTTTTCAAATCTTAACTATTAACTTTTGGAAAATATTTCAGTGGGCAGTCAATATGACATAATGACATACAACAATGTTGTGGAACCATCTTTATGGATAAGACTTTAGTAAATACTTTTCTGCAATTAGCAACTACTGTTTTTAACCAAATGATACCTCTCTTTCTTAATAGAAATATGAGTCATGAATTAATTTCATGGCCCACATATGCACATGCACACATAAATTTTGAAGCATGAAAGTCATTAGCCAAATGTGGGAAGCCAAGTAAATTTAAAACAGTATGATAGTTTGTGAATTTTTTCCACAGATGTCTCTAGTTACACTGTTCCTATTCAAGGGAAAGTTAATTCTATGTCCTCAAACAGCTTTGTTTAAATAACAAATATAACAGAGACTATTGGCTACATCTCTGAGGCATTGGAATATTACTAATAGACTAAAAATTAATTTCCCCCTGGAATGGATATTTTTTAAAGTTTTATTAAAGCTTTATGTTATATATTGCTACCTGATATTTTATTTATTAATTCTTAGATTCTACTTTATAATGTTTTAAAATGCTAAAACAAGTCTAAATTGCCATGACATGAGGAAGAAATTCTGTTTAGCTAAAACAAGTCTAAATTGCCATGACATGAAGAACAAATTCTGTTTATCACACATTGTATAAAATGTTATTCTATTTATTAAGATGTGGTAGCACTACTTCTTGTTTTATTTAGTTGTATTCTCTCTGATCTGTCTGCCTACAAACAGATTTACAAGTAGAAAATATTCTATGTTGATAAACAACAATTTGGTATAATTTGCAGAGAATGCAAACCATTGAATATTACATAATCTAAGATTAATATCATGATTTACTAGAAAAAGAAAATATGCCTGAAATCCTCTAGCAAACTTGAAGATAAGCTGAACTGACTCTGCTATATTACTACAAGAGGTATAGAGATAGACACATAGACATATAGGTAGATATGGAAAGATATATAGATAGATGATAGATAGATAGATAGATAGATAGATAGATGAAGTTGTAATTTCTATACATTCGTATAAAATATATCTTGTTCTTTTACCTTTACAACCATTTTATCACTGGTATATTGCACTCTCAACAACAATGACTTCCAATGCCAAAAGAATTTAATGTGTATTTAGAATTCTTTCCACAGGCCAATTATTACCTATACATTTGTATACTTTTCTACTTGAATTAAAATCTAAGGGATTAAAATTGGTTTAATTTTCACAAAGAAGTATAAAAAAGTAAATTTGGAGCTGAGAAGAAATAACTGGCATCTGTGCTTCCTAGATATTAGCAGTATCCAATTTATACTTTTATCATTTAAAAAATAATATATGTATATATTTGTGTGCGTGCTTAATATCAGTGGAAAATTAAAACATTTTAAGACAGCATTAAAGATTCCATAAAATGGCACTGTCCTCTTTTATGTACTTTTTTCTATTTTAGTCTTTGCTTTTTATCAAATAAAATGACTGGGGAAGACAAGAAGACACTTAGACCATTGTTATTGCCCTCCTATTTCTTTTTCTGCTAGAATGTATAGCTAGAAGTTAGAAAAATTGAGAATATTTTAGTACATTTTCAAAGCAAGTATTTATGTCCATCATAGAAATGTCTCAGTGACATTTCTGTGTTGCTCTTTTATAAAGTAAAAGCCATTATGTTGGCACTATAATTTGATCACTTTCTGCTTATGGTTTTTTTTTTTTTTTAATGTTTGTTTGTTTGTTTGAGATGGAGTTTCACTCTTGTCACCCAGACTGGAGTGCAATGGCACAATCTCGGCTCACTGCGACCTCTGCTTCCCATGTTCAAGCGATTCTCCTGCCTCAGCCTCCCGAGTAGCTGGGACTACAGGTGCCCGCCACCATGCCTGGATAACGTTTATATTTTTCATAGAGACAAGATTTCACCACGATGGCCAGGCTGGTCTCGAACTCCTGACCTCAGGCGGTCAGTCCGCCTCAGCCTCCCAAAGTGCTGGGATTATAGGCATGAGCCACCATGCCCAGCCTCTGCTTGTGTTTAATTTAATATTCTACCGAATTCTGCAAGATGATATCTAAGGCATTTTATTAAAAAAAAAAGTACATACAAGTATACAGATATAGTACTTTTAAAAACAATTATGTCATGAGTAATAATTTCAAATAGAAAACACACACACCAATTATCTATAATCTCATTTTTTAAAAAATAAGAGAGAAAATGACTCAGTGATTTCAATTTATCCTGTGAAAGTGAGTAGACTAAATTACTACTTTATTACTTCCCTCAAGTAGTTAATTAAGGTAGGTTACACACTGACTCATTATTGCAAACTAATGTTTTATTTAAATATGATGAGCAGGAATCTTTAAAAGCTGAATTCGGCCTAAGAACTTCAGATGTGTTTTGTTTCCTTCTAAAAGACTGTAAAAAAGTGAGCATAAGACATATTAGAAAAATTTAAATCTCAAAAGTTTCCATTAAACTAGAGATGACAAAAGAAAGTATGTCTCAAATGCTCTTGAAACTTCATCTGTAGAAGACAAAGATTGGGTACTAGGGCTTCTTTAAGATGCAGCAGCTTTAATTTGTCATTGGTAGTGATTGTGCACAAAAGTGGGAAGATAGGGGACATGAAAATTTTGAACCTTAATGGTAAAAAAAACTATCATCATTCAGAGAAAAAGTGTATGTTTCACCAACCTCTGTTGCTGACAACAGAAGCTGGAGCAGAGAAATATTACTTAAAGTAATTCCTTAATCTCTAACAAAAAAAAAAAGTAGCAAGCTAGGATAGAGATTTAACTCTTGGTCATCTAAAAAATGTATTATTTAGTTTTCTTTGTTGGTAGGTGGCTCTCCTCTTCTGTTAGAATTTGTAATTCTGAGATAAAGGCCACCACCATCTGGTAGTCTCATCATCTTCAACATATGACTTCCAAAAATCTCATTTTATGGGTAACAAGCCAGTGGAAGGGGAAAGGGGATAAAGGATTGTAAGTGGGAGATTAGTTCAAGACCGAGGCTGGAAATAATGTGTTCCATTTTCATTCAAAATTTGTGGCTATGACTCAGTTACCTATCTCCTGCTAGTTGCAAAGGAGCCTGAGAAATGTAGCTGTGTGCCAAGGATGAACAAGAACTGAAGAAATAGGTTTGGTGTATAGTTACTCTACTATGGGGCTTATATTGTATCGACCTAGAGCCTCATAAAATACAGTAAAAATAAAAGTCTGATTACTAATTGTCCAATTAATTCTCTAGTTCTCTAAGTAAACAAATTTAATAAATCAATTTTTTTCAGTTTTATCGTTACCTAACTATACTTATGTTTAATATATTCTGAGTCAAATTATACTTAATTAACTCTATGTCTCATTATGACCTTGGTTCTATTTTTATAAGGTAAGAAATACATGAAAAGCCAAATACTTCCACAGAGCTTACTACATGCTGGATGCTGTTCTAAGTGCTTTACAGAACTTAGTTTATTTAGCCTTCATAACAATCCTTTGATGTAGAGACTATGATCATCCCCAGAATATAGATGAGGCTATGGCCACAGAGAACTTAAATGGTATTTATTATATGGAAAATCTTGAATTTCAAACCAAAGATATTTTGTTCCAGGGTTTTTACCTTTAACAACCTTACTAGTTCAGGAAACTAACAACTTTCTTTTTTCTTTTTCTTTTTTTTTTTTTTTTTCTTACTTCCAAGGTAGTAATTACACATAGAATGTTAAGAATGGCTCCTTCCAAATATCAGAATTGTGAATTCTAAAATTAGAGAGCCCATTCATTTCAAAAACTCCTACTTGTTAAATATATATCAGGTTAAATACTTAGAAGTAATTTTCTAGATTGTTTTTACATATTGTTTCCAAATATTCATGGAATTAATGCAGACTTTACCTTAAGATTGCTATTTGACTTAACTACACGGTGGTATTTTGTTATGTCTTAGAAGATAATATATCACCGTCACAGCTCTGTGATCCCAAGAAGTATTAGGAACGTGAGCAGTTTGAAGAGAGATTGTAAGAGCTGGACAGCAAACCTGACAGAGACCTGCAGCATGAGGGCCTCACACTTAACCACAATCAGGGCCTTAGTCCTGTCTTCTGCCTTATTGTCAGGCAAAGGCAGCTTGGAAGAAACAAGAGATGATTACCATCTTCTTTTCAGGAATCACAAAGGGACTTCTGTCAGACTTCTTGTTGCATTAGAAAGAAATACCCTTTTCAGCCTGTTTTGATTCAGTCCCTGGTAAGTTCTATGTGATTTATCTTGACACATGCATTCCCTTGCCAAGCTTTACATGGTATACATAAGTACATGATCTTTTCTTCTTTCTTCAATATGCCAGTTGCAAAGCTAATTATTTGTGAAGTTACACATTTGAGGATTGGTCATAGGCCTAAAGATGACTTACCTGAAGTTTCTATTGAAGGGATGGTTTAGTTTTAATATTAGATTTCCAAGGCATTCTTTAGTAAGTTTCATTTTTTAGTTGAAAGGTAGTGTTCTGTATAAATCCAGAATATGGCTTACCCATATCTCATTTTTGGTGCTCCCCCGTGACTTACCATTAATAATAGCATTATCAATAATTATTAAAATCTTAATAAAAATTATTTGTTATTAAAATTATCATTAAAATCATAATGATAATAATAGCTGCACTTACTGAATTCTTAATATGTGTCATGTAGTGCACTAAGCAATGAAAAAATATAGAATTCTTATAGTTTTATAATGGTAAGTTTAGTTTTGGTGGAAAGTAGACATTGTTCTCTTTGCTTTTACTATGGATATAGCTATAACACAAATGTTTCCACATAATAAAGCTAGATGAGACAAGTTATGGCAGAAAAAATGAAATAGACTAAATATTTAAACATAAGGAATTATTTTTCTTTCAGCTTAGAAAAAATAAAAGACTAAATATTTCAACATAAAGAATATTTTGCTTTCAGCTGAGAAGTATGTAAAGCCTCATCTTTGAGGTCTTTAAAGTGAAAAATTACTCTTGTTATGCGTAATAGCTGCTTGAAAATAAAATTAATTTTTACTTCAAAAAGTTAAAATAGTTTCCTCCATCACAGTTTGTACTTTGATCCTTGTCATTCCTTTTTCAATAGCGACTCATCTGAACATTTTTTAATAAGGCTAATAAAAACTGCTTCTATGTAGGCTGTACATATATTGACTTTTATATGCTGTCAGTAGCAGTTACAAACTGATCACTTGAGAATAAACAATACCTTTATTGTCTTATGATTATTTCTAATTGGATGTAAGCTAGAAAATCTGATGAACGTATTTGTTAGAATTATGTGTGAAATAAAAGTAAAGAAGGATATCAATTCTAATCTGAGAAACTCTCTTATCACAATTTTCTATGAGCTTTATCAGATAGACTTTTCCCTAATTTTGTTGTGTAGAGAATTCAATTTCTTGCAGGTGCAGGCATTTAGCATAAAAGATTGAAACAATATTCATTGAGACAAAATGTTTATGCTATAATTGTATTCTAGAAAATGACAATACCCAATTATAGTGCCTTTTAAAACTCTTTTTTGTGGCATTAGAAAACAAACATCTTACATTAGCAAGTCACATGTCGTCAAAAATTTGCTATATTAGAATATATACTTTCTTTTTGTTATGATTTTTTATATGTATTATAGTAAATAAAGTTGCAAAAACTAGAGTTGCACTCTCCAGTTGCAAAAACTAGACCCTGAAGCCAAGCCTACTGTTTTAAATTTGCTTGCTGTGGAACTTTGAGCAAGTTCATTGAGTACTCTCTTAGAATTTTATTCTGAGGATTGATTTCGTACATATAAAGTATTAGTAAAATATATGGATATAGTAGGTCTCAAGCAAAGAAAATTACTAGACAAAGACTTTGTCTTTGTGCAGATATTCTTTATTTCCTACTTATGTATTAACAATGACTTTCCCAATATTTACATTTGACCTTGAGAGCATTAGAGGTGATAAGCACATTCTGAAAGTAAAAAATCATCAGTTTTTTAAATTGTAGGCATGATGAATTAATGATTCTTCTGTACCATTAAGCAAACTGTAAAATAATTTTTTCATGAAAACATGAAGCAGGGATAGCAAGAGATGTGAGTAGTAATTACTATGTAAGTTGATGTACAACTGCAGATACTCTTACATACTATGTGTATGTGTTTCTGTAATTGTGAGTGTTTGGGTTGACAGAAGTTATTAGGCTTAAGGAATTGGTCAAAGAATGGAGAAAAGAGTAGGTGCTTATTTTCATAACAATCTGTTTACGTAAAGCTCATGATCTTGCATTTTTATATGTTATTTCAAAAGAAGAAAGAAAAGGTAGACATTGCTTGCAACTTTGAAAAGAAGCGTATTTTATATAAATATGCAAAAATATATAACTCATCTCAATTTATTGTTATTATAGGCCTAAGTAAACTTACACAAATAATAGAACTAACAGTTAAGAGTGAAAATCTGAGAATGTCTCCTCGTGTGCATGATGAATTCAAATCATTTAATTTAAAACATAAAAGAAGATATTTATATGAGTTAGTAGAAAGGAAAGTGCTGCAAGACTTATTCTAAACAATACTGTCCTCATACATTTTCAGTATTTAGTCATAATGAGGCCATTTCTATGGAAATGAGACTATCAGTAGCTCTTTGCAATTGATTCATTCACAATAGTTCTTTGATATCAATGATATATTTTAATGCAACTTCTCAGGAACATCCTTTGTCGAAAGAACCACAGAGAGTGAAGAAATAGTTTACAGAGATATAATTCATCATATTCACAAATCATTCATATTTGTAGGTCATATTAGTAAATTTAAGATGGCATTTTATATAAGTATACTGAGCATTAATGATAGTGGATACATCTTGGGATCCAACATGTTTCTATTATAAGCATATATATAGTGTATTCCATATAGTCAGAGTTTCAAAATCAGAGCAATAAAAGCATACAGATGGCTGTCATCAACCTCATACTATTGTTTTTAAAAACCTCAAAAGGAAATGGAGAAGCAAATTATTTTAAATTGATGTTCTGTTTACCGATTTTCATCAGTGTTGTTACAACAGGTGTTTAAGAAAATGGGTTTTAATAAGTGTGAATTGGGTTTTAATTTGGGGTTTTTAGTCTTTATTCAATTATTTTCAAAATATTAAGTATGTTCACTAGCATTCTCCAAAAGTGACCAATGACATTACTTTCTATTTTAAATTATCTATTTGACCTCAATGATTTAAACATATTTGTGTTTATTTTAGCCTATCACCATTATTATTCTTATTGACATTTATGTTTTCTTATCTCTGGCCAGGAGAAGCTAATCCAAGTGGGGGTCTATTTCTATCTAACATGAGCACAGTAAAATTTTAACTTTCTTGCTTTCTACTATATGTAAAGTTGTACAATATTATTTAAATAGACTCTGTTTAATAAAAGATGTATATATAAACCCTGCTGCAACTACTAAAAGTATTAAAAAAGTATAAATGTTAAATCAGCAGTGGATATTTAAAAAGGTATTATTGAAATATTCTAGAAAAGGGCAATAATGAGGAAATAAAGAACAGAGGTAACAAGTAGAAAACATTAGCAGTATGATAAATTGTATTCCATTTATATCAAAAATTGCATTGACTCTTAATGCTCTAACCATATTAACTAGACAAACATTTTAAACTGTATAAGAAAGCAAAACCCAACTATAACTAGTAATTCACTTCAAATATAAAGAATAAATACTTTAAATGCAAAAAGAATGAAAGGATATATCATGCAAATGTGATTCAAAAGGAAGCTGGAGTACCTTTAAGAACATCAAAGTGGACTTCAACATTGATTATTATCAGAAATAATGAAGCAATTTACACATGAAAAATGGGCACATCTCCAAGAAGACATAACAATACAAAATAAATGTTCATCAAACAAGAGAGCTTCAAAGTACACGAAGCAAAAGCAAATAGAACTGGAAATCACCAAGATTATAGAAAATATGAGCGACGCTATAGATTACAATCAACAGGCACAAAATACAATTTTTTTCAAGTCCACATGAAATAGTCACAAAGACAAATATTAGGGTCATACAAGAAATGTTAATAAATTTTTAAATATTAAAATTATATCTAATCTTTCATGTGATGATAATATAATTATTCTAGACATTAATAACAATGATACGTGGAGAATCTACAAATACTTATAAATTAAACAACATATCTCTAGATAGCCCATGGGTCAAAAAGGACATCATAAAAGTAATTGAAAATATTAACAATGTGTTCTCATTGTTCAATTCCCACCTATGAGTGAGAATATGCGGTGTTTGGTTTTTTGTTCTTGCGGCACATGTATACATATGTAACTTACCTGCACGTTGCGCACATGTACCATAGAGCCTAAAGTATAATAATAATAATAATAATAATAAAAAGAAAAAAAAAGAAAATATTAACAATGAAATTAAAAAATGCAAGCTGGAACACTAATGATATAAAAATTTAGAATATTAAATACTGATGCTAAAAGTAAAGAAAGGTCCAAAATCAAATATCTATATTTTCTTCTTAACCTGGTAAGATAAGAACAAATTAAACCTCAAAGGAGCAAAAGAAAGAGAATAATTTTAAAAGGTGAAGAATTAGTGAACTTGAGAATGGAAAAATAAGAGAAAGTTGATAAAATTTAAAAATTGGTTTTATGAAAAATGTATTTAAGTAACTAAATTCATCATATCAAAAGACTAAAAAATGAAACCATATGGTAGTATCCATTAATGCATTAGAAGGCCTTGGTAAAATTCTACAACTATTCATGATAAAAATTCTTAGCACACTATGAAATAAAAAGAGAAGCTTGATTTCTTTTAGCCTGATAAAGGGCATCTATAAAAACCTCAAGCTAACATCAGACTTAATGATAAAAGATGAGATGATTTCCTTCTAAGATCTAGGAGGATAGGTTTGTCTGTTCTGACTACTCTTATTCAAAATCATAATGGTTCACAGATTTAGATGTAAAACCATAAAACTTCCAGAGGAAAACTTGGGAGAGCATCTTTGTCACTTCTTTATTCTACTTTTTTTCTACTGTTTGAATATGAAAATATGTGGATTAGTCACATCAACTTATCAAACTCTTTCTCTTGCTGTCTCCTTTTTCATTCAGACACATGGCAAATACAGCATAACTAGACACCTGTTAATCTTGGGAAAAGCTGAAGTCTTCTCAAAATTATGTCACAAAACATGACCTATAAAAGAAAGCAAATTATAACTTGGACTTCATCTAAATATAAAACTTTTATTTCACAGAGGATATTGGTAGTAGAATAAAAAGACATACCATAATATTGAAGAAAAATGTATTTGCAGATCACATATCTGCCAAATGACTCTTATCAATAATATATTAATTCTCCTAACTCAAAGAGAATTTCCAAAGACACTTTACCAAATAAATTGTACAGATAGCAAGCAGGCAACTGAAAATATTTTCAAAATCATTAGACATTAGAAAAATGAAAAATGAAACCGCGATGAATGCAATAAAAATTTATTATAATGGCAGAATTTTTTAATGGCAATATCAAGTGCTGACTGATACGGAGCAAGTGGTTATGTGTTTTATACAATGAGCTTCAATTCCATGATTCTACTTCATTTGGAAAAACTAAAACCTATTTTCCCACAAAATCCTGCATGTGGATATTGATATTGACTATGTTAGTAACCTCAAAAACTGGAAATAACCCAAATATTATTTAAGTGGAGAATGAACCTACTATGTTATGCTGTAGAATGGAGTATTTATTGGCAATTAAGAAAATCAGTCTATTGATATACGTAATGATATATATAAGTTCAAAATAAGGTATGAAATAAGATGAACTCAAATGGCAACATATTCTATTTCACTTATATGACATTCATACAAAGGCAAAATTATAGGGCCAGGAAGCAAATCAATAGTTGCTAGGAGCTACAGGTGAGAGGGATTTGACTAGACAGAAGCAAAGGGGCATTGGGGAGGATTTGGCAATAGTCTTTTTATCTGCATTGCAGTGGTGTGTAGGGTTACGTGTTTCTTCAAAACTCACAGAACTCTACGTGTAAATGGGTAAATGCTACTTACAATTATTATACCTTAATTTTTATTTAAGGTAGAAGAATTAGTTTTGATAATTCTCAAAGAGATAAATGATCAAAGTAGAACATATTTTATTGTTCAAGAACTTTTAGTGCAACAAGGAGTATCATTCATCTATGTGGTCCATTGTTAAAAATGACACATAGGAAAGGAGACTTGTGATAGCATTATTAGAATAGGACATGCAAAATTGCCTGAATACTTATATTTTTCTCATCTTCCTTTCCCTATAACCATGCATTAAGACTAACATTGTTTTACCTTTTCTTCATTTTTAATATTTAAACTCAAAACTTGGAAATGTCTATATTAGTAGAAACAAATGGATATTATTTCAAATAAAAAGAATTTTAAAGAGAAAGAAAACAGGAGAAATGCATTTCCTCCTCCTCTATATCTAGATTAGAGTATAGCAAAAGGCCATTTATGTCATGCCTTCTCCAGATGAGATTTTTTTTTCAAACTCTGCTGTCATACAAAAGAGAAAAGGAGAAAGAAAAGAAATGCAAGGGAGAAGACCTCAGCTTTTCCCAAGATTAGCAAGCATCTAGGTTTGCCGTATTTGCCATGTGTCTGAATGGAAGAGGAGAGAGCAAGATAAATAGTTTGGTAAGTTGCTGTGACTAATCCACATATTTTCATATTTAAACAGTAGGAAAAAAGTTGAATAAAGAGGTGATCACTTAATTGATAAGATGAAAGCCAGCATATCAGCCTTCATCTGGCAAATCATAATTGCTTTACTCTTTTTCTGGTGGTCTATTAAGATTGAAAATGAGTTAGGAGGTAATTATCAGGATGAAGGAGAATATGGGAGAAACAAACCCTTAAGGCTCCTGAGAAAGAAAGATGTGTCCTGAGGAATTTGTGATGTAATTTCAAAGCTGCAAAGATACCACTAGCCTCATATATCCATCCTTTGTACTGTTATAAAGAGGACACAGACAGATAGGCAGGCAGTTAGGTAGGTAGGTAGATAGATAAGTAGATAAGATAAATAGGTAGATAGAAACGTATGTGTATGAGTGTGTGTGTGTGTGTGTGTGTGTGTAAAATTTCACATTGTTGAAATAAAATAGAGAAAAGCATTTTCATAAAATACTGTGCTGGATGAATCAACTCTACATCCTCTGCATCCTTCTTGCACCTGGTATTTGTTCTGTGTGTACAACATGTATAGATTCATATTCCCTCTGGTTTCCAGTTATTTTTGGCCATTAGAAAGCCCTGGCAGAAGATCAGAGGTCAGTAAGAGAAGGAGGCTATATTCTATATTCTCCTCACTCTCCGCAGTGTGTGTCCAAAGGACTATGTAGTCTATCTGCTTAATCAGATCATTGCTATTAAGCAGCCTTTTTCCTGCAGTTATCTTCTTTGATTCTAGTAGCAACTCCTTCTTTTTATTCCTTGCCCGCATTTGAAAATAATTCTTTTGTTAAGTTCTTCTTATATTAACCATTTTGAATATATTATAATCAAGATGCCAAATAATTTAATAATTACGAGAATGTGTGTTATGGGAGAAGGGTAGGCAAGTAAACTCAGATAGAGAAAACTAGGTAGAAAAATGGTAAGCCAGGTAGTTAAAACATAATTTTAAAAGAAGCACAAAAGGTGTAACAGAGGAGAAAGAGAGGATTAATATTAACTATAAAAGAAAACGAATAATCTAAAATGAAAGAGAAAGTAGAAATGAAAGGGGAGATAAATATTAGCAAAGAACACTATAAAATAAAGTAAGCAAGAAAAATTATGCAAATACTTTTTTAAACAACTAATGTATTCTCAATGTGAAATAAAGAAAAAAACTGCCATTGGCTATGGAGTTAGATATTTTTCTATGCAATAAGGAAAAGAGGAGGGGGCTAAACAAATGATTCAGGTTGGTGGGTTTCAAAGCAAAAAGTATATGCCCAAAATATAATTTAAAAAGGAAATCTAAAACAAAAGACGAAACTAAACAAAAATTTTTCATCAATCAATACCAGGGAAAAGCTACAATGGTATAAATGAAGATCACAAATTACTAAGTCAAATAAGCTAGTCTGAAAAGGCTATATATTGTAGTATTTTATCTATTTGACATTGTGGAAAATAAAAAATTATAGGGATGGTAAACAGATTAGTATTTGAAAAGAGTTTAGTAGTGTGGAGGGTTAAACAGGTGAAGAACAAAGGATTTTTTAAAAGCAGTGGACTATTCTGTATGGTACTATAGTTGCAGATGCATAACACTGCATTTGTCAGAACCCATATAACTTTATAGGATAAAGACTGAACTTAATGTATGCAAATTTTAAAAATCATTTCAGATGTCAAGGAATGCCAGAATGGAAAGTAAACTATGAAAAACTAATCTAATTGTATTACAAATGTAATAATCTCACTGAATGTTGTTAAGGGAAAAACTGCTGACCTAAGTAACTGGAAATTAGTGGAGACTGTAAGGGTAAAAGGCTAAAGGAACTGTACATAAGAACTATATTCTAGTTGGCAAAGTTCTCAACAGGAGGGATATGGCTGACAATGTGAACTGAATCAAATATTCCTATATACTGGAATTAAATTATTAAGTAAATGGATGGCATATGCTAGGAGACCAGGTCTCACTGTCAGTGTGGGTGATTACAAAGAAGCAAAAGAGGAAATGTAAAATGATCTATGTAGTATGAAATTAAAGTCAGAGACACCAGCTTGAACTCATTGTTAACTTAATATGAATACAGATGGATACATATGCAAACACGTATATACGTGTATTTACACAGTGTAGTATGCACATACATATCTCATTGGTGTCCATTGCCTTATACTATACTCTGATAAAAGGAACCAAAGCTCCTTGAATAAAATGGAAATTGCTGGTTCTAAGGCTGGGGCAGGGAATATACAAGATGAGCCTGGAGCATCTTGAAGTGCCAGAAGGCAAGGACGTGCTAAAAAGCAAAACAAAATCTATGGAAGAATGTCAAAAGAACAAGATGTCAACTGAAAGCACTCTCAATAGCCAAGAGGAAACAGTGTGAGCAAAAACACAAATAATGTAGTTTTGAATTAGAGCCAAAACTATAACATAAATATTCCTAAGTCCATACTACTATAAGTATATGATCAAACAAATGAAGAAAATACTCAAAAATCTTGCTATACATGAATTCATATTGTCTCCAACTCTAATCCAGCACATACGGATCATTGCAGAAGAATTCCAAATAAAATTTAAATATAGTCCTCTCAAAAAGGTAGAATGTAACTCTCTACTTCTTAAATGTGGATTAGCAAGGTGACTGCCTTCAAATGAACACAGTGTGGAGAATGAAGGGAGAAAGTAAATTCATAGTGAAAAAACTGTACAAATATTGCCTCAGGTGATCAAAGTTAACATCAACAGTAACTGATAGCATATATGCCTTTGATATGATGAGAATGACACCTCTGTGATCTTTCCCACAACACTTAACTCCAGTCTAATTATTAAGAAACCATGACCCAATCAGTTATTCTGCAAAATGCCCTAGCCATATCCTTCCAAATTGTTGAGGTCATGATGAACAAGGAAAATCTGAGAAACTGTCACGGTCTTGAGAAGACATGATATCTGAATATAATGTGGAATCCCAGAAAGCATCCTGGAACAGAAAAGAGGTGAGGTAAAAAATAAAAAATTCTAAATAAAAATAGACTTTAATTAATAATATGTTAATAATGCTTCACTAATTTAAATAAATGTACCATATTAATGTAGAATATTAATAATAGCAATACCCAGGGGCCCATATATGGAAACTTACTAGACAGCTATTCTAAAATACAAAGGTTATTAAGAACACACTCTAGGCTAAACACTAAATAAACTTTGTCTCCATTCTTACTTGTTTAATTTTTTTTTTTGCCAAATTTGTATATGACGGAACTGAGGTTCAGCTGAAAGTTTAATGACCTCCTCAATGTCACACAGTCAGGATGTGAATCATCAGGATTCAAAACAAATTATTTACAAATCTAATATGTGGTATTTTTAATAGCTGTAATTAAAGATGTTGTGTCTATGGAAACATCCTTTATTTGAAGATAGTTTTTGTTTGTCTGCAAGCAGCAATAAATATTTGACATGACAGGTGGAACACTTATAATCATTGTGAGGAAATGTAATAATGAAAATTATAACACTAGAAAGTTCTAAATTAATGAATAATTTAAATATGCCAGAGTTGCCTCTTATTTTATAGGATTATCACAGTTCATTGGGAAAAAAAATGACAAGCCTATATTTATTAGTTTTGAATGTTCCCATAAAGGTTTGAAGCAAAAACCAATACTTGCAAAATTATCAGAGTTGAATGAATGTTATAATTTGCTTAGGTGTATACACTAGATTATCTGATTAGTTCACATTTATAACGTGAATAAAATGGTTTTTGAGATCTTTGAATTGTCATTTTTAAATATTTTAAATGCAAATATAATTTAGAAGCCTCATATAATTGGATTATATTATACTGGCTTACCATTATGTGAAAAAAAATGCAATTAAGGATAGAACTATGGATGGTTACAACTTTAATGTACCTAACGTCATTGCTAAATTTAAACGCATGCCTTTTACTTTGATTTTTTAAAGAAAGTAATCCGTTGATTAATGATGGTTGAAATTTATTTTCTCCTTGCATCACCCTAATTTTTGAAAGTGATAACAGGTCAGAAAACATCTGAGTAGTTTGTGAAGAAGCCAATAACTTTTATGAATACATTAAGAAGGAGAAAAGTTCAATATATCACTGGAATTTAATGAGAGACTAAAGTGAAGCTTTCAAATGCTTTCTTCCAAAGTTGCACTCATAAAAACAAAGTAAATACTATAAATATTTGTATTTATGATACTATGGTCTTTTGAATTTTGAGATATATGTTTGAAACTAGTGTCTCATGAGCAATTTAATTGACAAATGGGTATATACACTAAGCTACCCTGAATGTCAACAAACTTGAGTTTGACTCTCACATAAGCTGAAAATTATAAAAAGGTTTTCATAACTTTGTCAACCTTTTCTCTCTACATGAAAATAAACGGTAATTAGTCTTCTAGCTTAGTAATACTAGTTAGTATTATAGCTAAAGAAAATAGCTAATAGTACAAAAGCATATGAAGAGAGAACAGTTCAAATTTAAGAATTAAAAAAAGTTTTCTAAATTTCTAACAATTGACTTAAGTAAGCAATTTTAATATTGGAACTTTTTAATGATATTCATAAGCATTAGACAAATAACACACATTTACAAAATCTTCAGGTAAAACAGCCAAGAAAGTCATGTCCCTTTCTGAGGATAATTTATTAGCACTTCACCTATGACAGTCACCAACATTAACTTTCAAATGAACTTTCCTAACTGCTAAAAATAGTGGGAACAATTTATTCCTGTAATGATTTTGCATGTTGAGTATTCATTTAAATATCCATTATAATACATTAAAGATACAAACAGATATTAACTCATACAGCCAACTCTTTATGTGTCCAGACATATTCAGCAACCCTTCTCAAATATTCTGAATTTAAAAATTATGTAAAAGAAGATGAATTATTATATAAATGGTATTCTTTATAAACAATGCAGCTAAAATATTACCTATGTGAAATTCCCATTAAATTTTGAAGAGCCAGTATTCATTATTTGTCTTGTCATTTAATTCATTCATTAATTGTGACCTCTATCTCAACATGATGATGTTCACAATGGCATGTGCCATTAATTATGTATGAGATTCATTAATTACTTTCCAATACATTTTCCAACTATACAAATAGCTTTTTTATCTAATGAATACTTCATAGGAATAAATATTAATAACTACAAAAATGTATATATGAAGAAATTCAATATTGTATGGAGGTGAAATGTTGCCATTATATTGCCTTTCATTTATAAAATGTATAAGGTTTGTCAAACTGTTTTACATTGTGTAACACATTTAAAAACGTGAGCTATGAAGTAGGAGGCATAATTATTTCTATAGTACCAAATGGAACAAAATCATAAAGGAGGTGGTTGGAGAAAGAAGCAAAAAAGTAAAACAGTTGAGCAGGTACTATATAAGGCAAGCTCTATTAATAAGTAAATATATGTGAAGCCTTATCAAAATCTTTGAAGAGCTGGATATTCCATAGGAGCATATGAAATGATGTAGTCTGTCTACTGAGACTAATCCAGTGGACATAGTTTTTAAAGGCTTCACTTTCAGGTTTTGGCTTTGAAACTCCCCTTTCTCTATCTTACCTTGTTTGTGAAGTAAAAAAGTATTTTAATACACTCAAATGAGCACTATTTTTTATGTGCTCACAAAGAGTGGAAGGAGAGTATCTGAAAATGCGGATATAGCAAACTGAGAGTCTTTGCCCTTCCATTATAAATATAGACAGCGTTTATTAACTTATTGCCCTGTATAAAATCCTGTAAGGTTAATGTAGTCCTCTGTTCTATGCTGCAGTAAGGAGGTTAATTCGAGACGACTAAGCTTTCAATTTTGTTACAAAGTGAAAGACATTAGTCATAATCATTAAAACCAGCTAATGGAAAAGCAATGCAGTTATTACTTGGCATTAACAAAAATTTTCTTAAAAATGATAGAGTCTGGACTATAATAGAATTTTACCTAATCTTCTTCTTATTGCCTTTACATTGTAATATCCCCATTTTCTTAATAATTTAATATGATGTACTTGTTATTCTGCTATTCTTTGTGATTTCTGAAACCAAAAATTGACCTATAGAATACCACAAACTTAGTTTGGTCTTATTATCATTTCTTTGCTGAGACTGCTGTATCATTAGAGAGACTGAGGGTTGGAGTAAAACAAAGACAGTTAAACAGTAATCTACAATTTATTAGCATTACAATTACTAACGTAATATTCTTTTTAAAAACCTTTGAATGAAGTATATGGCTCAAGATTATAAATGCAAATTTGTGTTGTTATTAACTCAAATCTATGCACTCATTATAGATAGCTATTTAATGTCTGTCCCCAGCACTTGGTGCAGTTTTAATGGAAAATTTTACATCCTCTCACACATATAATTTTTATTAATTTTACGGTATAAACATTCTAGGCATTAGTTCATTTCAAAAGAAAACTGTATGTGCCAGAGTAATCAGAACCAATGAAAACAAAAAATAAACAAACATTTGAAAGAGCATCTATGATAAATACCTAGGTATTAATCATTATGATAGTCATTTAAGGAATTCATCTTTTTGTTGACTAAGGTACAGAGTATGTGATAAACTATTTTCCATTGTTTCAGTTATAGATTTATTGTAGGACATGTCATGATTATTCTTTAACAAGAAGAAACCCACATTTTCTCATGTTTAAAATTATGCATAAAGGAATTCTTAGAAAATGGTGGTAGACAGAAGCCTAATTCTGAATCTTCCCAAATCTGAATATAAAGATATTTAGAACACCAGTGGAAAATATTTGCAATAAATTTGATTGCAATGTATCTCTTCAAAACACAACACACAAACAAATAGGGACAAACCAGTATGTGCCACAAGGGTTGCCCAGTATCAATATCTGAGTAGAGAAAAATAAAAAGAGAATTAATGGGACAAATGAAGATCCCAAGAACAGGAGAAACTAAAAATAGCCATCAGATGCTTATCAGAGCTAAAATGTAATCACACACCTTATTCTTAGAAAAACAATGTCATCTCTTCCATTATAATGTGAGAATATGAAGAAAAAACAATTTTAGAATCAGTTGTCAAGCAGTTCTATGTTCCTATGTCACTGTGGATAAAGCCATCTAACAAGAGTTTCTACTATTTAATGTGTTATGTTTTCCTGTTAATTTTCAATAATGCATCAGTGTACATTCTTCTTGCTAAATCTTTGTACGTATCCATTATTTATCTCCTTAGAGTAACCTATTCGATTCTGTGTTCTTGGATCAAAGATATTCAAAACTTTTGATACATTATCTTTCAGCAGTTTTAAACTGATTTATACTTCATGCAGCAATGCATCAAAATACCATGCTTCCTAGTATATGCAAAAAAGTGTCAATACACATCTGCTGACTAAACATGTAGATAGATGGTAAGGAGAGAGAGAGAGAGAGAGAGAGCAAATATAATTAGTTTCAGACCAGAATCTTTGGGAATTATTTCAGTCATAAAATTACATAACACTACTAATCTTAGAAATAAAGCCAACATAAGTCTCTCCCCTTTCCTTCTTAGTTATTGAAACTTAGAAATTTCAGGCTTTTCATGTCTTCGTACAAAACTTTTTGCTTTTTTAATATAAGCTATATTGAAGTTTTATTTGGAGGTTCCAATGTAAATAAAATTATTGTTGTTTAATACATCTATTTAGCTAGGAGTAAACATTTTCATTATTAAAATTCATTTCCTTTTTTTTTTTAACACTGCCAAATAAGTTTTTAAATCCATTATTACCTAAGATAGTACAAATACTTAACAGCAGGATATTTTCAGACAAGAGTTTTAAGGGGATCACAATTGATAGAATGAAAGTTAAAAAATGTTGAGTAGATTTGTTAAAGTAATATTTCACAAGACACTCCAAACAAGTCAAAATATGCTTAAATACTTTTATAAAATCTATTTTCATGGTTTTAATACAGTACATATGAATGCGTCTTTCTAACTCTTTTAGTCGATTAAGCTATAGAAGTAATATAGTTTCTTAGACAAATAATGCAGCATGCTACATTATATAGATTTTCTATCAACAAATAACACATAATGTTATATATAATGAAAATTATAAATAATTTATAAAATTCATATGATCAAGCATTTCTTCATGGATTATTTTTCTCAGTATTTAAAATAATACCTATCAATGTAATTTATAGGATAAAATTATTCTATTTCTAATTTAAATAATGTATTATACTTGACATGATATATGCCAAACTAATTTATAAATTTTACTGGGTTGTAGTACTGGTTATGTGACAGTATTAAAATGTTATTTCTAGATGCCTTATCTGAAAAACTGTCCAATCAATTTTTCTGTTTCTTAAGTAGTCAAGGGTCTGTAACTAAAAATTTGCCTACAACATTCTCTTTTGAAATATGATAGGTTGATTCTCTCAAAATTAATTTTGTCCCACTAGCTTAGAACCTGCTGTCAAAACTGGCAGATCATAGGATTTAAATTAAAATCTTATTAAACTGAAAATTCCTCGTCCCCATACCTCCTACTTCTGTTGGAGTTAATGTGTCTGAAATAAGGATAAGCGTTCAAGTTGTCAAAAATCCAAATGGTATTTACTGGTCAGCCAGATTTGGGCACCATAGACTTAATGGAGTATATAAATAACACATGTGCCAAGTGGCGCTCTGCATGTAAAAGAGGAAAGAAAGGAAGAAAAAATGACCAGTGAGGCCTGTTGCTGATTCCATATGTCAAATCTAGAGAAAAGGAAGTGAATTGTTCCTCAGAGAGGGTTCTAGGTGTAAGTACTTAGATCTGAGAGAGAAAAAATCTACACACATGCGCTCGCACACATGCGTGCGTGCGCACACACACACGCACACACACACTTTGAGGTTGGGACCAAATAAAATAACTCACTTTGTCTCAGTAAAAATTTATTGAAATTATCAGACACCCAGAAATTAAAGCAATGTGAGGATTCAATAGCAGAACCCCATAAAGACATTTAAAGACACAAAGCACTAAGATGGTTATGATGCTCTTAACCAAGTAATTAAAAATAATAGTCATCATAAATGTAAGAGCATTTAAGTAAGTTCTAATATCTTGTATGTGTGTACTGTTTTCTGAAATATGAAATATAAAATGACTTTTTATTAAATTACTATAGGCCACAATTTATTCAAATATTTCTCTTTTTACCTTCTTATTTCTTTGATTCCAATTATACATATATTAAGGCTTTTACTAATTCTCTATTTTATTTATTTTGTGTGTCATTTTTCTCTTTTAGTTTCATTTTGGATAGTTTCTATGGCTTTGTCATCACATTTACTAATTTTTCCTTCTGCAATGCCCAATCTGTCATGAAACCTCTCTAGCAAAATTTTCATCGCAGCTATTGTAGTTTTCACCTCTAGAAATTAAATTTGTATATTTCTTTGCCTTCTATAAAGGCAAAACTCATTAAATCTTACACCTAGCTTTTTGAACGAGTAGAATAATATTATACCATTTGTTTTTATGATCTTTTCTGCTTACCCTAATCTGTGCAGAATCAATCAAAACCAACCCAGAACTGACTGAGTTCTGGGTTGGTTTTGATTGATTCATTTTCATTTTTCTTCTCATTCTTTGTGGTAGTTTCCTGGTTTTGGCATACTTGATAATCTTTTACTGAATGACAAATATTGTGAATCTTACTTTGTTGGTGCTGGATACTTATGTATTATTACACATGTTCTTGAGCTTTGTTCTGGGATATATTTCAATTGCTTGGAAACAATGACGTTATTGCTTTTAAGATTTTTCAAGCTATACTGAAGTCATATTTGTTGAGAACTTATTATCCTTAACTACTAGTCAAAATCTTGCTGATACTTTGAGTACTAATGTCTTATGAATTGTAAGGTTTTCCAGTCAAAATGATGGAAACACAGCCTCAGATACGATTTGTGACCCTGTTTGAGTTTAATGTACTGTTTTCTATAAGCATTTTTGTGATTCTTTCTGTAGCCTAAGTGATTTTCTCCCACACATGCAGATATGGTTTGGCTCTGTGTCCCCACCCATATCTCATCTTGAATTGTGATCCCCATAATCTCCACGTGTCCGAGGGACCTGGTGGGAGCTAACTGAATCGTGGGACGGTTTTCCCTATGCTGTTCTCATGATAGTGAGTTCTCATGGGATCTGACAGTTTCTGTCTGGCATTCCCCTGCTGACATTCATTCTCTCTCCTGCTGCCCTGTGAAGAGGTGTTTTCCACCATGATTGTAAGTTTCCTGAGGCCTTCCTAGCCATGCAGAACTGTGAGCCAATTACAACTTTTTTTCTTTATATACTACCTAGTCAAAGGTATTTTCTTATCACAGTATGAGAATGGACTAATACACATACTCTAATCAGTACTCTGCTAAATATCCTAAGAAGGCCCTATACAGATCACCAGAGTGTTTTCTCAGTGCAACTCTTCTCCTCTATTATTCCTTTCTGAAAATTTTCTGCTTGGGTTATCTTCTGTCCCATATTCTAGAAACTCTTTCATGATAGTAAGCTGAATTTCTAATTTTTCAGATACCACTATCCTTCATTGACGGATGACTGTGTTGGTCCGTTTTCACGCTGCTGATAAAGACATACCCACGACTGAGTAATTTACAAAAGAAAGAAGTTTATTGTATTTACAGTTCCATGTGGCTGGTGAGGCCTCTCAGAGAAGAGAGCTTGTGCAGGGAGACTCCCATTTTTAAAATTATCAGATCTCTTGAGACTCATTTGCTATCATGAGAACAGCACGGGAAAGACCCACCCCCATGATTCAGTCATCTCCCACCAGGTCCCTCCCACAACACATGAGAATTATGGGAGCTTCAAGATGAGATTTGGGTGGGAACACAGAGCCTAACCATATCAGTGACCAATCTTGAAAATGATTGTTTTATATATTTTATTCATTTTCTAGGTGTTTTCAACCAGAGGAAAGTACACTACCTATTGCTACAACTTAACTCTGAGCATAATTTTTTTTTTTTTTCATGTACCAATCATTTGTTCCTTTTTATTCCTGAGTAGTATTCCACTGTATGGAGGTATGACATTTGTTTATCCATTTACCTGTTGATGGACATTTGGGTTATTTTTCATATTCTTGATATATTTTGAAGGCAGTGCTGAAAGAATTTGCTGGTACATAGGCCGTAACATCTTGCAGAAAGAGCAGAGTCATGGATAACTCTGAACTTCTTATTTTAACAACTGAGAAGATGGAGTTGACAATTACTGAAGTGGGGGACACAGCCGGCTAGAGTGAAACACCTCAAACATCCAGCACATTGCCTGGCACACGGTGAGCATTCTGTTGATATTCTGATGAAGCCAGCTGCTCTGTTGCCAAGCTGTTCTATGGAGAGGCCCTTATGGCAAGGAACTGAGTGGGGACTGCAGCCAGCAGACTGTGATAAACTAAAGTCTTCAGTCCAACAGCCCGTGAGGAACCAAATTCTGCCATCGATCACTTGAATGAGCTTGGAAGCAGCTCCTTCCCTAGTTGAGACTTCAGATGAGACGACAGCCCCCGCTGATCCCTCAATTGTTGTCTTGTGGGATATTCTGAGGCAGCGGATCCATTGAAGCCAGAACTAGAAAAGCAAGAGCAAACACATTCAAAAGCTAGCAGAAGGCAAGAAATAACTAAAATGAGAGCAGAACTGAAGGAAATAGAGACACAAAAAACCCTTCAAAAAATAAATGAATCCAGGAGCTGGTTTTTTGAAAGGATCAACAAAATTGATAGACTGCTAGCAAGATTAATAAAGAAAAAGAGAAGAATCAAATAGATGCAATAAAAAATGATAAAGGGGATATCACCACCGATCCCACAGAAATACAAACTACCATCAGAGAATACTACAAACACCTCTACGCAAATAAACTAGAAAATCTAGAAGAAATGGATAAATTCCTCAACACATACACCCTCCCAAGACTAAACCAGAAAGAAGTTGAATCTCTGAATAGACCAATAACAGGATCTGAAATTGTGGCAATAATCAATAGCTTACCAAGCAAAAAAAGTCCAGGACCAGATGGGTTCACAGCCGAATTCTACCAGAGGTACAAGGAGGAGCTGGTACCATTCCTTCTGAAACTATTCCAATCAATAGAAAAAGAGGGAATCCTCCCTAACTCATTTTATGAGGCTAGCATCATCCTGATACCAAAGCCTGGCAGAGACACAACAAAAAAAGAGAATTTTAGACCAATATCCTTGATGAACATTGATGCAAAAATCCTCAATAAAATACTGGCAAACCGAATCCAGCAGCACATCAAAAAGCTTATCCACCATGATCAAGTGGGCTTCATCCCTGGGATGCAAGGCTGGTTCAATATACGCAAATCAATAAATGTAATCCAGCATATAAACAGAACCAAAGACAAAAACCACATGATTATCTCAATGGATGCAGAAAAGGCCTTTGACAAAATTCAACAACCCTTCATGCTAAAAACTCTCAATAAATTAGGTATTGATGAGCATAATTTTTGATAAAGAAATATTGAAAATAAAATAAAGAGCAATATAAAAGGTAAAATCTGTGGGTTAATCTTAAAAGAAATACTGACAACATAAAAATAATATGTTGTGGCCTTTGAAATATATTTTAAAAATTGAAAAATACAATAAAAATAACATGCTTGTCAAAAATGGTCAATGAATGCCGTTGAAGTATTCTAAAATTATTTTGTTGTCTGGGGAGATGTAAATGTACCATTAATATTAGACATTCATAAGTCAAAGCTGCATGCTGTAATCTGGTCTAGAGTAACATTAAAAGAATTATAAAATCATGTGTAAATTCCAAAGTAACAGAGAAAAAACATGGTATGATAATAAATACCTAGCTAATGCAAAAGAATGTAGAAGTGAGGGGGAAAAAAATAACATGGGACAGACAGCACAGAAAAATTACAGAATAATACAGTAGATTTAAAAGTGAGATATTAGTTACATCAAATATATCTCTATTGAGTGTTCCAATTAAAGTGCCAGCATTGCTAAACTGTATTATAAACATTAAAAAACATGATTCCACTATTTATCTAAAATAAGTGGCTACTAAATGTATAAAAATAATATTTGGAAAATACATAGTTTGAAAATATTAAGAAAAAAAGATAGTATAGCTATATTAATTACCAAAGTAAACCTTTAATCAAAAAGTATCACTGGAGATAGGAACATTTCATTACGATAAAAATTTTAACTCACCAAGAAGGAAACAACAGTTCTAAATTATTAAGCATTTTTTATAAACATGACCTTCAAAAATAGGAAGTGAACACTGGAAAATCTACTAGAAAAAAATAGAAAAAATTATGCCAGGGCATTATAACACATTCTTCAGTAACTTGATAACAAATAGTTTTAAAAAAAGTAAGAGTATACAAGATTTGGAAAACATGGTTAACAAATTTTATTTAATGTCAGTATAGAGAACTCTCACCAAGTACAGAACACTGATTTTTTTCAAGCACACTAGATGATTTTTAAGAAATCTTTCATATACTGTATCATAAACACATCTCGACGCATTTCAAAAGTTGATGTATTTAACTAGAAAAAAGTAAAACACAGATAACTTGAAAACACCCTATATTGAAATTTGAAATACATTTCTAAATAATACATAGGTTAAAGAAATAATACAATGGAATTAGTAAACAATGTGAACTGAATGATAAAAAGGTCTTAAGCAGCAAAGTTCGTGGAATGCAAGACTATAGCCTACTTAGGAGGAAAACCAAATGCTTCCTCAAATGCGATATTATAAGAAATGCTAAAAATATAAAATACATAATATAAAATACCAAAACATTAAGCATAAATTATTTTAAAATAATGCAAATTTTTAAAAACATTCTTATCAATTAATAATCCCCAGTATCAATAAAATTTCAAAAACCTTATATCAATGTCTCTCTATATGCATAAAAAGCATTTTATAAAATTCAACTTGAATTAATGAAAGTAAAAGTTACTGGGCAGGCACAGTGGCTCACATCTGTAATCCCAGCACTTTGGGGATCCAAAGCAGGTGGATCACCTGAGATCAGGAGTTCGAGATCAGCCTGACCAACATGGTGAAACCCCGTCTCTACTAAAAACAATACAAAAATTAGCGGGGCATGGTGGCAGGTGCCTCTAATTCCAGCTAATAGCGAGGCTGAGGCTAGAGAATCGCTTGAACCCGGGAGATGGAAGTTGCAGTGAGCCGAGATTGTGCTGTGACACTCCAGCCTGGGTGACAGAGCAAGACTCCGTCTCAAAATAAATAAATAAATAAAATAAAATAAAATAAAAGTTACCAAACTAGAAATCAGTGGATATGTTCTTAATCTGATAAAGGGCATGTACAAAACAACCGTATTGGAAAATATATTTGGACATGATGTTGAATGCTAAAAATGTGAAAACAGTATTTGCATTCTATTATGAAAAGAAAATTGTCTATCTTGTCTAGATACATGTCCAGGTAAGAGAGACATTAATGAAGTTAGTAGTTTCTAGCACATATATTACAACTTGTAAAACAAATTAGAAAAGTTATCCTCCCAATTATAGTTTTTGTTAGAAATAAATTTGAATATGTTATCATTTTACTTTTCTTTTGTGACCCTGCCTGTTTGTGTGCTTTTATCAGCTTTCAAATGTTTCCTGATATAAATAATTATAAAAGCACATGAAATATAAAACTCTATAAAAACTCTACATATTAGGGTAAATCATTATTTTTGTTATATAAATTTACAGTTTATTTTGTTAATTTCTGTTTTTAGTTTTAATATTCTGCTTTAATATTGTTATATATTTTTAATATTCAGTTTTAATATTTTATTAAATAATTATTTTATTTTACATACAATATTTAATATTTTATAATTTCATATTATTTTCAATATTCTGTTTTAATATTCTGTTTTTCTATTTTTAATATTCTGTTAATTTGTTTCTGTTAATTTCCATTTTAATTTACATTGTATTTTATTTATTAAATTAAGCAGTAATTTGAATTGAAAGTCTTTTTCATTTTGTTTCTATTTTTTATGAAATTGTGACTGTTTCTAAAATGTATTTCTAACCCTAAATTCATATTCACTAATAATTATTCCATCAATTTATTTTATATATACAGTATTTTGGTGTACACTGTAGGTTTTAGGTCTAATAATTTGTTTTTTTTCTTATATTCTAATAGTTACTTTTTATAACTTCGCTTTTGATGTAGCACATTCCCTCTAGTAAGCAAACTTTACAATATTCAACTTTATTATAGAAACTAATGTATTTAGGGGTATTTTATTCTTTCCAGCTGTATAAAATTTAAATGGTGTCCTTTGAAATGTTTTGTGTCCTTGATAGATATTTTTGGGGAAAATATTATACTATAGTAGGATTCTGTCATTATTAAGTGGGCTAACATTTCAAACAATATTCTCTTATTTTTATCTGTTTAATTTTAATTAAATGGTAGGAGATAAGTTGTGCATGGAAATGTGGTTTTATTTCATATTAATCAGTTTCAAAATAAGGTAGGCCTCTATTTTATAAATTTCTAGTTAATATAGAATTAAGCAAACTCTTTCTATGCTATTTGGTGAACTCTACTTGTAAACCTTTGACATTTTCACAATACACATTTTTATTTCCTTTTCTTCGAAAATTGCATTATTAGTGAGGTTTTGGCTAGTTGACCCTGAGAAGTCAAATTAAATTAACAGGTAAAGGAAAAATTTTTAGTACAGTTGATCACATAATGAGTACTAAATATTTATAAATGTACATTATTTCCAGGTTTAGTTTTGACAAATTTGTTCCTGAATATACTGTAAGTTTCTTTTAGACATTGTCCATTTATCCAAAACTCTAACTCTACCTTAGAATCAGCTTTATTAGAAATTGCTCATGCTTATTCAAAATGCAGAAATATGTCTCCAATATCTTTTGAATGGTAAATTCTTCAAGAGAGACACATTCCTTCTCCTTTTGCACATCCTACTCCCTTTGATCCATCCTTTATCCTTAGCTCTGAGCACAGCAGCAGACTATCAACCTAATTACCAACAACGTTATAATATTGTTAGCTTTGCAATCTTACAAATGGCTTAGAGTTTGTTGGAGTGATAATGCCATCACTGCAGATTTGTAAGGAATAACAGAACTAGAAGTTGAGATTATTACTGGGCAATATTAAAAAATGTTGAAAAGAATGAGAATCAAATTAGATCAGTGAGTACAGAGTTTAAAGACTTTCAGTTCATCTGTTATTATTTAATATGAAACTAGTACTGCTGGTTATCCTGTCTTCTTGAATGCCTTCAACATAAATTTACAGTTCAAGATATTCATGTGATCAACTGTCCCTTAATCACTAATTGAAATGACTCAGGTAAAGCTCTAACCCTAATGTCTGGCATATTATATCCTTTCAAAAAATAATGTACATTTATAAATAATATACATTGTTATTATTGGAAATAATATACATTTATAAATATTTAGTACTCATTATGTGATCAACTGTACTAAAAATCTTTCCTTTACCTATTAATTTAATTTGACTTCTCAGGGTCAAGTAGCCAAAACCTCACTAATAATGCAACTTTTGAAACTTTCGAAAAGTATTATTGTCTTTCTACTATTCTTCTTATCTTTTTATTAATCGACTTAGTTTGGTTTGGTATTGTTTGGAGATGCTTTGGGGAATTGATAAACATTTGCATTCCCCCCTAGCCACAGTGGTGTTTAAGATTTTTAAGACTGTCTCTCTCTCTCTCTCTCTCTCTCTCTCTATATATATATATATACACACATATATATATATACACATATATATACACATATATATACACGTATATATATACACATATATACACGTATATATATATACACATATATATACACGTATATATATATACACATATATACACGTATATATATACACACGTATATATATATACACATATACACACATATATACATGTATATATATATACACACATATATACATGTATATATATACACACATATATACATGTATATATATACACATGTATACATGTATATATATACACATATATACATGTGTATATATATACACATACATACATGTGTATATATATACACATACATATACGTGTATATATATATATACACACACACATATATATATGTTTTTGAAATCGAGAAATCTATGACTATTCCTTTAATATATTGCATATCATTTACACATTAGTGCAAATTTCTGGTTAAAAAGTTGTATCACTTAATCTCATTAAAGTAAATCTTCATTAGAATATATTTGACCTATTTGACCTATGGTACTTTACAGTAATACAACATGTTTTCTAAATTTTCACTACCGTGTTCCTCATGATATAGTGCATGGTGGTGAAGTATACCATAACAGCTAGTACAATTCAGTGTCATGACCTTAATTCTTGTTAAGGCATCAGCAGTTTTAGCCATTAGTGTTTTTGCCCCATCACTGCAATGAGCAACATATTGGAAAAGTACGTAATTGTAATTGCTAATAGAATTTTGGTCGTATGAACCCCTAACAGAGAGTCTAGATGACGCCACAGGTTCTTAAGATTGATCGTCTTAAGGAAGTTCTTGGGTCACACTTTGAAATCAGTTGCTTGGTATTATTAATTACAATAATTGGTAAGTCTGTATCTACTTCAACATATAAATTTAAAGTTGACTGCCAATACACATCTTTAGGCAACTTAGCTCCAAGTGCATTTTAATAGAATTTCAATGATAAAATAGAAGCTACATCTATATAAGTTTTAAAGCATATTAAAGGCAATGCTAGAGGACTTTTAATTCAGGATAAGATATAGTCTATTGTTCTGTCTTTTGAAACTAAATAATTTTTATATGAAAGGTGTTTATGGAGCTATGGATTTAAATTCTAAATACTGTAGATGATAAACAGAAAAGAAGATATTGATGACTGACACAAATTTAAATTTTGGTTTAAATTAAATAGCATATACAAACACACACGTCTATAACACTGGGAAATCAAATATATAACCTGATACATTAAAATATACATTAATATTATTTAAATTTAATTGTACTAGCAAAACCACTTGTTTAAGTAATATAATTTAAAAAACAGTTTCTCATTTACAGGTCATCGTTTTATCTTTTTACATGAGTTTTATATCATATTAACATCGTTTTTAGGCTTTAAGCGATTTTATTATAATACTTGTGTAAAAAGATAAAATACTGGGCAAGGAATTTTTTCTCTATTCTTATTGATAATAAATATATTTAGAAACTGTTCCATAACTAGAAAAGGTACAATTTTGCCCTTCTGGAAAATTATTAAAATTATCATTACCATTTAGAAAATGGAGTTATGCATATCTCTTAAAAGATTTCTATAGCACTTTAAGTCAATAAAAAATATTTGAAAATTTGTGTCAATGCATTGGCCAAAACACTATAACCCTTTGATATATAATTAAAATAAAGCACTCAACATACAGTGTTAATAATTGTGTAATTATTAAAAGACTAAAAGGGAAAAGAAAATTTATAGAAAAAAACTTGCTCTTGAAAAATAATTTTGATTAAATTTTAGTTATCACAATTTGTTTTGACAACACACAAAATTCTGCCAATAGTCAACACACATTTCAGGAGAAATATGTAGATAATTATGATGACTTCCTGAATAATTAACCCTGAAATCCAGAGTGTCATCCTTTGACATGAGTTCTAATTGTAAAGGAAAAGTGATGGAAGCTGACAATTATGCAATAAGATGACTTAGAAAGTTTCTTAATTATAATTAATCGTTGACCTTAATCACAGCATCTTGCCATTTTTGTCATGTATCTTTAGAGTTCAGTAAAAATCATGAGCATGATCTGTGTCTGTGATCAGAATATTTATTAAGGAAAGACTAAAAAGATTACTATGTAAAGATGCACTTTTAAGTGTGAATGTGAAAAAGAAAATGATTGACCATCTTAAGGAAGCCTAAAGTCTAGTAGCAGAGGTCATACAACAACAGAAACATTATTCCTAACAGAAATAATGTAATAAGTGGCATACAAACGATAAACATTTTAGAATTATTGATGTGAGTAGATAGTTACTTCCTGCTGAGGAAAAGAGGGGGGATTTGGAAATAGTATATGTTTGTGATTATTAAAAATGTGAAGATGTGAACAAATTACGGAAAGGTAAAATAGAGGTGAAAGGAACAGAACCAAGAAAACTTGAGTACTTTCTAGAAATTGTCTTTGTGGATGGATGCATTATAAGAGAAAGGCAAGAAAAACACTTTGCTGTGAAGATTGGTAGATCTTGAATGTTGGGATTATCTCTCACAATATTGATTAATAGACAATGTAAGAAAATAAGGGGGAAGAAAACTTGTGGCTTTATATTTAATTTAAATAATTAGTTTTATGTCATTATCTTTATATAATTAGTGTCTCTGTGAATTATACACAGAAACTAATTATTTAGCGTTTACTTCCAGGATGACTTCTGCCTACAACTTTTAAAATCTGCTGTTAGCCCACAATTGACTATTGTTTCCAAGCATAATCACCAGTGGGTAATATTTGAAAGACATTGTTAGACAATTTACGAAGAGCCATGAAGAATTTCTACTTACTGTTTTTAAATCATCATATTTTTTTAAATGCAGATTTAATATGAGCTAAGTTTTAGCCTTTACCATAGGTTTTTCAGCCAATGGAGAGATCCAGAAGCAACTTTGAATTACATTTTTTTCTATACCTTTTTCCACTTGGTTATTTTAACAAATCCTTTTGAACTTTACAATACTTTTCAAAATCACATCTAGGTTCTTACATTTCTAATACACTTGTATCCTGAAATATATATATATATATATATATATACACACACACACATATATATATATATATACACATATATATATACACATATGTATATATATATATATACACACATATATATATAAAATTTTTCTTGAGCTTCTGAAGAAACTCACATTTTGCCTAGATAATGCTTTAGGAAAGATATTTGTTCTTTTTTTCCTTTAGGTTTATTCAACTTAAGATTATGAGATGTAACTTGAATTTTGAGGTTGTATGAGACCTCATATAAAATGTAGCAAAACTATAATACTGAGAAATATTGGTTGAGTATATATTTCTATAATTCCACAAATGAGAGATCCAGTAGGATTGCATATAGGAATGATTCTAAATATTTTCTGTTGATGTTTACTTTATAAACCCTCTTACCTTCCATACTCCTATGTTATATCTCAAACAACATAAAAGTTTCACGAGGGTCTTTTATTTGTCAGTGATATCCTACCTATTTTTAATACTTTTTCTTCCTAAGCATTTTATTTATTTTATTATTTATTTATTTATTTATTTATTTATTTATTTATTTATTTATTTATTTTTTGAGACAGAGTCTCACTCTGTCACCCAGGCTGGAGTGAAGTGGCGTGATCATGCCTCACTGCAACCTCCACCTCCCAGGTTCAAGCAATTCTCCTGTCTCCACCTCCCGAGTACCTGGAACTACAGGCGCATGCCACCATGCCTGCCTATTTTTGTATTTTTAGTAGAGACGGGGTTTCACCATATGGGTCAGGCTGGTCTCAAACTCCTGATCTCAGGTGATACACCTGCCTCAGTCTCCCGAAGTGCTGGTATTGCAGGAGTGAACCACCCACTGCATCTCTTTTATTTTTGTTTTTACTATTATTATTCTTTTAAATTATAACTTTAAGTTCTGGGATACATTTGCAGAATGTGCAGGTTTGTTACATAGGTATACACATGCCATGGTGGTTTGCTGCACCCATCAACCCATCATCTACATTAGGTATTTCTCCTAATACTATCCTTCCCCTAACCACCCGCCCCCTGATAGGCCCCACTGTGTGATGTTCCTCTCCCTGTGTCCATGTGTTCTCATTGTTCTACTTACACTTATAAGTGAGAACATGCAGTGTTTGGTTTTCTGTTCCTGTGTTAATTTGCTGAGAATGATGGTTTCCAGCTTCATCCATGTCCCTGAAAAGACATGAGCTCATTCTTTTTTATGGCTGCATAGTATTCCATGGTGTCTATGTGCTAGATTTTCTTTATCCAGTCTATCATTGACAGGCATTTTGGTTGATTCCAAGTCTTTACTATTGTGAACAGTGCTGCAATAAACATACGTGTGTGTGTGTCTTTATTGTAGAATGATTTATAATCCCTTGGGTATATACCCTGTAATGGGATTGCTGGGTCACATGATATTTCTGGTTCTAGATCCTAGAGAAATCACCACACTGTCTTCCACAATGGTTGAACTAATTTACCCTCCCACTAACAGTGTAAAAGCATTCCTATTTCTCCACATGCTCTCCAGCATCTGTTGTTTCCTGACTTTTCAATGATCATCATTCTAACTGGCATGAGACGGTATCTCATTGTGGTTTTGATTTGTATTTCTCTAATACCAGCAATGATGAGCTTTTTTTCATATGTCTGTTGGCCACATAAATGTCTTCTTTTGAGAAGTGTCTGTTCATGTCCTTCTCCCACTTTTTGAAGGGGTTGTTTGTTTGTAAATGTGTTTAAGTTCTTAGTAGATTCTGGATATTAGCTCTTTGTCAGATAGATAGATTGCAAAAGTTTTCTCCCATTCAGTAGGTTGCCTGTTGACACTGATGATAGTTTATTTTGCTGTGCGGAAGCTCTTTAGTTTAATTACATCCCATTTGTCAATTTTGGCTTGATGCCATTGTTTTTGGTGTTTTAGTCATGAAGTCTTTGCCCATGCCCATGCCCTGAATGGTATTGTGTAGGTTTTTTTCTAGAGTTTTTATGGTTTTAGGTCTTACATTTAAGTCTTTAATCCATCTTGAGTTAATTTTTGTATAAGGTGTAGGGAAGGGTTCCAGTTTCAGTTTTCTGCATATGGCTAGCCAGTTTTCCCAACACCATTTATTAAATAGGGAATGCTTTCCACAGGCTGCATCTCTTAATAGCATCTCTATTCTTATCCTTGTTAAAAAAATTTAGCATAGTTGCTTTACTCTGTAAAGCTATGAGGTATGAAATTTGAGTTTACCAGGGGAAAATGAGGATATAAATTTGGCATGGAAAGAAAGAGCAGGAAAGTTGTTCCATATTTTTGGGAACAACCAGAGTTGCCAAGATGGATGGAGTTGAAATCCAGGAAACAATTTTTCTTCATATTCTAGCAACTCAGCAATTACTGGGAAGCACAAAGTCTTCAGATCCAGAGGGCCTTTGGTGTATGTGTTCATATATGAATGGCCCAATTGCTGTGTATGGTTGATTATCATGACTTTTAAATTGTTGACAAATAAATTCTACTGCTATTTTTACAAACGTTTTTTGATTTATGGAAAAGAAGAGCTCACCTTGATATAGGTTAAATATTCACCAGCTATAAGTGTAAGGTTTTGAGAGGAGCTACTAAATCTAATTGTTGTTGATTTATTACTCTCTAAACCTGGGTATTAGTGATTTTTTTAAAAAGACAAGAAAATTGGAAGTATGAACATTAATTAGCACATATATATGTGAAATGATAGGCACATTTTTACTTGTTTGTGGCAATGGAAATTTAGTCTTCAACAAAACAAAGTCCCAGCTATTCTCAAGGAGTTTACATTCTACTAGAATACATTGAATTCAAGATAGATTAATATGGATGCTATTCAATCACTTAGTGCTGGTCTGCATATTTCTTGAACTAAAATGATTGTACAACTCTATCGAGAAAAAATGTATTTTCTATTTTTATAGTTATTCCTCATGCACACCACTTCCAGTTAATATTGTTCTGATAATTGTTTCCATTAAACCAATTTAGAAACCATATATTTTATGTATGTAAGAAAGGAAGCTAATAAGATTCAAACACATACTGTGCTAAATTCTTTAGCTACATATGTAAATTAAGGAGTATTGAGAAATACTACTTTCTTTTGGATGCCATCGTCAATTGCCTGACTGTGCTAACAAAGCAACAGTAGGAAAGAGATCTAGCTTCACATCTTGAGCAACAGCAACACAGTAGTCCTTTATTGAACAAAACTGCAGGAACAACATTGTACTGTAAATATTTTCTGAAACCACAATTCAGTTTTTTTCCCGAAAGACATTTGCAGCTTTTCTTGCAAGTCAATTTATACCATTAGAGAGAAAATGAAGCTCAAACTTTGTAGTATAATATGGCTAACATAGGACAATTTTATATGTGTATATATAGACTTAAGCAATTCCCTATAAATACATATATAAACACTGGTTGAATTGCTTAAGTCTTTACAGATTTTGGATTTATATTCAAGCTTAGTAATTAGGTAGCTATTTCTTTTTCTGTTATTCCTTTGCTTTGGTGGTAACTGCCCTCCTTTCTTTTTGAAAGAGTGAGTACAATGTGAGAGAGAATCATGCTAATGTTTAGAGAAGCTTAGAGAACAAAGGAGAGAATATCTCGATGGTATTTGAGTCCCCATATTCTGTTCAGCTATATATGATGTATCTAGTTCTCTTTGTCTTTCCTGTGGTTGACTCCTTCCTTAGATTATATGAACTAATACATTCTTTTTCTTCATTCAATCTCATTTGAATTTTTTTTTTACTTGTGACCCAAAATATTGAGGAATAGAAAGATGTTTGAATTTTATGAAAAGACAAGTGAATATTTACTGATAAAACATTTAATTCAAGAAAATTCCATCACAAACTTAAAAAAAATTACTGTGAGAAGGCCGGGTGCGGTGGCTCACGCCTGTAATCCTACCACTTTGGGAGGCCGAGGCGGGCGGATCATGAGGTCAGGAGATCGAGACCATCCTGGCTAACACAGTGAAACCCCATTCTCTACTAAAAATACAAAAAATTTAGCCGGGCGTGGTGGCGGGCACCTGTAGTCTCAGCTACTCGGGAGGTTAAGGCAGTAGAATGGCGTGAACTGGGGAGGCGGAGCTTGCAGTGAGTTGAGATAGTGCCACTGCACTCCAGCCTGGGCCACAAGAGCGAGACTCTGTCTCAAAAAAAAAAAAAAAAAAAAAAAAAATTACTGTGAGAAGGTCACGTAACATGAGACCTACACTCTTAACAGATTTCTAAGAGTCAAATCGTATTGTTATCTATAGGCCCTAGGTTATACATCAGATATCTAGTACTTATCTTGCATAATTGAAATTTTATACATGTTGATTAGCCACTCTCTCTTTCACCTTGCTTTATCCCCTGGCAACCATTATTCTATTCTTTGCTACTGTGAGTTTCACTTTTTTAGATACCTCATATAAATAAAACCATGTAATATCTATCCTTGTATGACTGGCTATTTCACTTAGCATAATGTTCTCAAGGTTCATCCATGTTGTTTCATAATGATCATTAAAAATAAAAAAAAAAAATCCATCCTAATACACATTTAGTTTAAAAATGAATCTGTATGTAACATGAAATGTGGTTTAAGGGGGACATAATTAGCAACAGTTTCACCAATTGATGCAATAATTCAGCTGAGCAATATGCAGCAACAGAGAATGACAGTGGCAGTGGTAATAGAGAGCAAGGGGAAGATCTAGAAATATTTAAGTGATAAAGTTCACAGAGAATTATGAGAAATTGACTCCATAAAGCCAGTGGGAACCATGCACAGGTGGAAGCCTTGCCCTCTTCCGAGTTAACAGGATGAAAGCCTCACCCTCTCAGGTGCAGCTGCAAACTCACACATCCCTGCACTCTTGGGGGCTTGAGAAGTCCCCTCCTCTCACAGACTCAAAAGTGCTTCCTCCTGCTGCCTGGACTCTCCTCGCTCCTGGTGCACTTCAATTTCAGAGCAAAGTTAAAGCTGAGCCTGGGTGCTTATGTGACCAGACCAGGTATGTGAGCATTTGGAGCAGTGCTGACATGCCAGACCCCTACTGCCTCGGCCCCCTCAGGGCTTTCAGCACCAACAAGCACGGGAGAAAGTCTGAGGAGGACAGAATGCAGCTCAGCATGGGCCTGCAGGTGCCCCTTGGAATGAATAGCCTTGGCACCATGGTCTCCGTAGATGGCAGGATGATGGGAGCAGGAGGTAGACAGGCTCCTGGACAGAAAAGGGGTGCATCCCCAGTGAAGCCCCAACTTCAAGCCAGGGATGACTTGAAGCCTGGGGCCAGGCTGCCAGTTCCTCAGACCTGAGTGAGAACTTATGCTGCTTTTTCCAGGCTTGCCCATGGCTGTCCATGGACCAATCTGTATGCACTTCCATCCATCTGAAGCCCATAAAAACCCTGGACTCAGCCAGACTTGGGCAGATGATGGAAAGTCTCTTCTGTAGATAGGAGCTGCTACCCACTTCAGGTCTCCTCTCTGCAGAGGGCTGCATAGATGATGGGGTGACCTGCCTGCAGAAAGGAGCTACCCATTCCAGGTTTCCTCTCTGCTGAGAGCTGAACTCTTTGGGATGACCTGCCTGCAGAAAGGAGCTACCCACTTTGGGTCTCCTGAGAGCTTTACTGTTGCTCAATAAAGCACCTCTTCACTTTGCTCATCCTCCACATACCTCATTTTTCCTGGGACAAACTTGGGACCTGCTGAATGGCACGGCTAAAAGAGCTGTAACACAAACGGCACTGAAACATGCCCCTTGCTTGCCACATTGTGGGTGAGAAAAGGAGAAAAGAGAGAAAGAGAGAAGAGATGCAGCCCTTCGAGGAGCCCAGACATAGGAGATCCCCAAGCCAGGGCCGTGACACCCTCTTTGGGATTCTGCAGTTCCCAGTGTCTTCAAGCTTCCAGGTACCCCCACAATCCCTGGTGCCAGCAGTGGAACCACTTGCAGTACAACTGGTCCAGATGTAGCTTTGCAGGGAGCCAACACGCATGCTGGCACTAGAGCTGCCCTCCCTGATGCAACCCGTGTGCAGTGGCTGGACCCTGTGTTCACTCGCTCATGAACTCCTCGCCACTCTGTACCTGGTTCACCCTTGGCAGGTGTGGGATCCAGTCTGCTAGTGCAAGCTGAGTGCAGCTTGCCAGGCTGAGTGGACAGAATGAGTCCAGTGGGCCTGTGCAAAACTTGAGCAAAGGCACTACCAGCCACAGACATTTCTGGATGGCAAAGCAACACCCCAGGGATCCCGTGACAAAATGTTACAGAATATGAAATATGTGGGATAATAAGAACAGAATGTTGAGTAACAGCTACATTTAAAAAGCAAGAATAATGTTCTTCAGATCCATCCGGGGGAATAAACCAGACACAGAAAGACAAATACTATATGGTTTAATTTATATGTGGATTCTAAAATACTCAAACACAGGGAAGCATAGAGTAGAATGGTGGTTGCCAGAGGCTGCTAAAAGGGGGAAATGAGATGATGGTCAAAGGGTACAAACATTCAGGTATTAATAGGGGTGTGAGGAAACTGGGAGGTGATAGATGTGTTAATGGCCTGATGACGGTGATGGTTTCATAGGTTTATTCTCAAACACATTGAGTTGCATACATTAAATATCTACAGCTTTTTACATATTAATAATACCTCAATAAATTGTTTTTTTAAAAGCAAGCAAAAAAGCAGATTGGTCAGAGATGTAGAAAAAT
The DNA here is from genome assembly GCF_028885625.2 of Pongo pygmaeus. Classification (NCBI taxonomy): domain Eukaryota; kingdom Metazoa; phylum Chordata; class Mammalia; order Primates; family Hominidae; genus Pongo; species Pongo pygmaeus. The sequence continues at coordinate 94,209,815 of NC_072384.2, forward strand.
GAGACTTGAAGGTATTTTGGAAATCAAAGACTAGTTTCCCATAGGAAAAAATAATCAACCGTAAAGAGCTGTAGATACAAAAGTGATACCCACATTATTTTTAAAAAGGGTAGTGGGGAGGCTAAAGAAATGTACACAATCATGGTAATAAGATACAAAGTACCATTGCACAATACTGGAATGGAAAACACAAGACTTCATTTTTTTGTCCTTGCCTTGTCTTTAATTAGTTGTACGATATCTAATAAACCTCTAATTGTTGGGGAAACCAGCCCCACACCACCTGGCCGGTACCCCGAGTCCGGCGGAGACAAAGGAGTTAGAAAGAGACAGAATACGTGTTTAAAAGGCTGATCCAGGAGTCTGGAGTGTAGGAGGCTTGCTCACGGCCCAGAGCTCTTCAGCTCCGCCTAATTTATTGGTTTACAAGCTCTTTGTTCTTAGGGCAGATAGGAGGGGTAAGAAGGGATGAGGAAAAGGATTATCAGTGAAGGAGAACTTGTGAGTCATTCAATAAGATGTATAGCAGTGGTGGTTTCTGTGAATTTCCTCGAGCAAAGGCGTGTGTCTAAACTACTTAAGATCTCTAACTTATGGGGACTGAAATGGGTGGGAGTGGGTTTCAGGACGAGCCAAGATGTTTGATTATACTCCACTGCTTCAAGGGAGTGTTATCTCCTTGAGTAACCTGTGGAATGCCGCGGAGCGGTTATGCTCTCGGGGCATAAAGACAGGAAGGCAATAAGGAGACTTTTCTCCTCATAGGCCGCCCATGGCTCCCCATGGGTGTCTCACACAGGGGAGACCAACTCATCTGGCACCCCAGAAACTCTCTTCCCCACACTAATCATCTCTGGGGTGTGGGTGGTAAGAAAAGAAAGATGACCTAGGTGACTTAAAAATTTATTACAACTTTACATTCCCATAGTTCTATATTTTTTTTTCAAAATTTACTATGCTAGAGAATAGCAAAATTTATTTGAATATTATATCTTTATAACACATACTAATGTTTAGCCCCTTACTAGTTTATCCAAAAATTTTCATTGCTTATTTTAAACTAAACCAGTGCCAGATACCGAGGATATGGCAAGGAACAAAATAAACTTTCAGGGTTTATTTTCTTTAAAAGCTGGTGGAAGATAATAACAGTAAGTTAACAATCACACAAAAATACTAAAATAAAAATGATACAATGAAATATAATTAGAACCATGTGATATGCAAGGACATAACAGGAAACAATCTGTAATAGGTTGAAGAATAAAGTTACATTTGATCAAATACCAGAAGAAGAGTAAGAATATGTCAAGTGAAAACACTGGGAAGAGAGAAGGTCCTAGATATGTGTGGCAATAATGGTGTGACAGAAGCAGTGTGAACAAAAAGGACATGGCTTGAAAAGGCTGGGGATATTCCAGGACAGGAACATGTTGAAATCTGTCAGTTGTATTTAAAATCACAAACTTAATCTTTAGTTTATTAAAGAAACAGCCATTTGTAGGCTTTTAAATCCAAGAATAATGTGATTTCATTTGTATTTTTCAAAACCACTCTGGTTATTTTAAAAAGGAAAGTCTGGCTCGGTGCAGTGGCTCATGCCTGTTATCCCAGCATTTTGGGAGGCCAAGGTGGGCGGATCAAGAGGTCAGGAGATCGAGACCATCCTGGCCAACAGGCTCATGCCTGTTATCCCAGCATTTTGGGAGGCCAAGGCGGGCGGATCATGAGGTCAGGAGATCGAGACCATCCTGGCCAACACGGTAAAACCACGTCTCTACTAAAACACACACACACACACACACACACACACACACACACACACAGACAAAAAATTAGCCGAGCAGGCAGGCACCTGTAGTCCCAGGTACTCAGGAGGCTGAGGCAGGAGAATGATGTGAACTTGGGAGGCGGAATTTGCAGAGGGCCGAGTTTGCGCCACTGCACTGCAGCCTGGGCAACAGAGAAAGACTCCGTCTCAAATTAAAAAAAAAAAAAAAAAAAAAAAAAAAAGGAAAGTCTGAAGAAAGTGGGAGTAGATGTTTAAAGAGGTTTTGTCACGTTAGTGAGGTAGAAGAGATGGGAAATGAAGGCAGCTTGGGGTAAGGTGATAGTAGTAACAATGAGAAAAAGAGGTTCTGCTTGAGATACAAGCAGAAGAAAAGAAAATAGCAGGACTCGGTGATAGATTGGGTGTGAACAGAGTGTGAGACTGAGGTGTAAATAATGACGCCCGGATTTCTACTCCTGAAAAATGAAAATGTCATTTACTGGGATTGAAAGCTTTGGGGAGAGGATTGCATTTAGAGGAGTAGATCATAAATTCAGTTTTAAATACATTAAATTTGAATTGTTAATTGCACCTTGTCAATTTTTCTGGCTTGTCTATTTTTCCCAAATATATTGTTTTGCACTTAGCAGTTGTTGCACTTCATTTTTTCATTTATTTAATATCCTAAACTTTGTAAAATTAACTTTATCAAACAAGTTAATATGCATTCACTTTAAATCAACTTTCTTTTAATTTCACAGATCAAAAAATATACATTTAAATAGGCTTCACAAATAAAAATCCAAACACCATAGATGGAAACTCTATATGATGATCATAGTGATAACCATTTTGGATTTATGTGAATTTATAACAGGCCTCATGATTTTTTATTACTATTGTGAGAATATTAATGAAAAATACTGTGAAATATTGCATATTTGCCTATATTATGAAATAAGTCAGATAATGACATTTTTATCATCAATTATTATCTAAAAATGGTTTCATGTAACTCCATTTAAACAGTTAATCTTTAAAAGGCATTCTTCTAGTTCATACAATTTATTGATAAGTAAAAACCTATACATAAATCTTAGTGTATTTAGGATTTACCTTCACAAACAAAAGTAGCTTTGTATTTTTGCCTATCTTAGTTTAAGTTTTTATTTTGTTGTTTTTCTTTCTAGACTATCAAAATTTGTAATTCAAATTTGGACAGAATTTATTTAGAGTTTTTACTTTATTTTCTACATCAGGCAAAAAGCTGTTTACTCATATAATACTGCAAGTTGCTGCTTTGTTGAGTACATTAGATACTGCATGTACAAGCCTTAGGGTTTGTTTTGATTTCAACACTTGGTCTCTTGGTTGAAAGTCAAATAAAAATAAAATTAGATTTTTTTTTATTGTTGTCAAGATTTCTCAATCTTCTTTATCCCAGCCTCTATTCTACCTCATCTATGTGTGAATTTGTATTAGTTGAGTGCCAGAAGCTAAACTTTAAAAGGAAATAAAAATTTAATTGCTTTATTGTGTCTGTCTGTTTCAACTATCTTGAATCTCTACTACCTATTATTAGTTGAAGAAAAATGCTATCATTTTTTCCGTTCTTTTTCTCACCTCTGTACCTCACATGAGTACTGAAAGAGAAATAAACACCAACTAAAGCAAGCAGTTAATACAAATGCTGAAACTCATGGTGTGCCCTGCTTTATTCAAGAAAATTGCTAATACATGCCACCACTACACTAAAATAGTAAGAGTGAAAATACACAGGGAACACAAAGTACTGGAGTGAAAGGGCAGAAGAGGGAAGAAATAATTTTCAAATAAAGAATGCCAAAGCAAGTGCGTATGGTGCCTGATTGATTTTGTTGAACTTAGCGTGGTGAAATAAATTAAAGTGATGCCAGTTACAAATTAATAATATGTGGGAAAACGTAGCATTCTAAAATTATGCCATTAAATACCTGCATAAGCCACAAACTCGATATTTTTCATTGTCAAACAACTCATTGTATTTTATTGATGACCTAATTTTGTGGGCAAGTAATAATGGGTACTATTTAAGAATAGAAAACAGTAAACATTCAGACCTTCATTTTTCTCAGTAATTTAATTGGTAAATAAGACTTTGCTTTTATTTTTCCAGTAAACAGAATGTCACAGAATATCTCTAGTATATTAGCCTTCATGGAACAGAACAAAATATATTTAAAATTTGATGACAATTTACTCTTTTTATTTTATTTTTTTTGTTGTTGTTAAATGGTTGAGGGAGATTGAGATAGTTTAGAACTAATGTACTGTGAAAACATTTTTATGACAGAATATCTGGTTTCCTTCTACCAACATTCTGTATTCACTTCTCTCCAAGTTACAGGAAATAGGCTGTTGTAATATTATGAGGGTATGGCACCAGCACAACAAGGTGACCCTCAGTGAGTGACTTCTTATATAATTCCCTGTTTTTGAGTATAGGTAGTTCTGTAACTTACTTCTAGCCAATAGAATGTAGCAAAAGTGATCGAATTATATCTTCTTGATTTTGTTACATTAAAAGGCAAAGATAATGCTGTTAGGTACAAAACGCATTAGAGATACTCTTCTGCTAGCCTTGAAAATGCAAACTGCCATCTTGTAAACTGCCTAAGAAGAGAGCTACATGGCAGGGAAGTATAACTACAGGAGGTGTTTAGGCCCTCAGGGTGGCCTCCAGACAACAGTCAGTAAGAAGGCAGACCTTCTGTCATACAGCCATAAGGAAATGAATTCTGTCAAAGGAGTGACCTTGGAAGTGGATTCTTCTCCAGTATAGCCTTCAAAGAGGAACACGATCTGACCAACCCCTTGATTTTAGCCTTGTGTGAGTGGAAAACATACCTAAAAATAGTCAAATTCATAGAAACAAGCAATAGAATTGTGGCTGCCAGGGCCTGGAGGGTGAGGGAAATGAGGAGTTGTTGATGGGGTATAAAATTTCATTAATGAAAGATGAGTAAGTTCTAGAGATCTGCTGTCCATCATAATGCTTATAGATAACAATGCTACAATTTATACTTAAAAAAAGTAGATCTCATGGTAAGAATTCTTAAGACAGGTGAAAAAAAAGACTTACCTAAACCTTGACTATAATTCTTACTACAGAAACTGTGAGATAATAAATATGTGTTGTTTTAAGCTGCTAAACTTGTAGTTATCTGTTGTATAACAATAAAAAAATTCACAAATTCAGAGAACATAAGAAAACATAGTTCTTGTAAATAATCATATACTTTTAAAATTATTTATATAGTGGAGGATTTTTTGAGAATCTTTCATAACATAGACAGCTACCAATCCTTCTTTTAGTGTAAATTAACACTGATTAATACAATATTTTGTCTGTATTTCCCACAAAGATCTTACTAAGTAAATTAATGAGTTCCTTTCGATGGCCTTTCACAAGCATTAATTTTCAGTTCTCTTCAAGGTCATGTGAGGTGTTTTTTTTCCTTCAGAAATGATGATATTGTTTATTTAGATGTTATTGTGATATCTGGGTAACTGATCTAAGAATAATGGAATCCTGCTCTAGAATACATGCATTACTATCTACAAAGTTTGAGTGGAAACAAAGATTATGCTTTGCTGTTAACTTCAGCTTTGGTTACAGAACTATGCACTAAGAATCCTGTTAAGTGGGCTGTGATATTTTAAGGATGGAGGTTCATTTTTAAATAAAACTATGAATCATATTTCATAACTAACTCTTCATAATACATATGGTGATTGTGACCAACTATTTTTCAAAGGTTGAATCTTAAAATTCTTTTGGCATATACCTTGCTGAGTGGTTTAAATGGAAGCACAGCAAGAGTAGGAGTGTAGATACTTCTTTCACTTCATCTTCATCTTTTGCTAATGAGTTACCACCTCTAACTCTTAAGGGAAGACTTATCTATCTCTTCAACTTGCTGTGAAGCTGTGCATTAAAAATTTACTATTCACTAGAAAAACAGAATATTATAAAAAATTTTGCTTTCTTATTGAGAAGAAAGCATGTATTGGTTTCATTTCTTTTTTTTAAAATTTTATTATTATACTTTAAGATTTAGGGTACATGTGCACAATGTGCAGGTTAGTTACATATGTATACATGTGCCATGTTGGTGTGCTGCACCCATTAACTCATCATTTAGCATTAGGTATGTCTCCTAATGCTATCCCTCCACCCTTCCCCCACCCCACAACAGTCCCCAGAGTGTGATGTTCCCTTTCCTGTGTCCATGTGTTCTCATTGTTCAATTCCCACCTATGAGTGAGAACATGTGGTGTTTGGTTTTTTGTCCTTGTGATAGTTTGCTGAGAATGATGGTTTCCAGTTTCATCCATGTCCCTACAAAGGACATGAACTCATCATTTTTTATGGCTGCATAGTATTCCATGGTGTATATGTGCCACATTTTCTTAATCCTGTCTATCGTTGTTGGACATTTGGGTTGGTTCCAAGTCTTTGCTATTGTGAATAGTGCCGCAATAAACATACGTATGCATGTGTCTTTATAGCAGCATGATTTATAATCCTTTGAGTATATACCCAGTAATGGGATGGCTGGGTCAAATGGTATTTCTAGTGCTAGATCCCTGAATAATCACCACACTGACTTCCACAAGGGTTGAACTAGTTTACAGTCTCACCAACAGTGTAAAAGTGATCCTATTTCTCCACATCCTCTCCAGCCCCTGTTGTTTCCTGACTTTTTAATGATCGCCATTCTAACTAGTGTGAGATGGTATCTCATTGTGGTTTTGATTTGCATTTCTCTGATGGCCAGTGATGATGAGCATTTTTTCATGTGTTTTTCTGGCTGCATAAATGTCTTCTTTTGGGAAGTGTCTGTTCATATCCTTTGCCCACTTTTTGATGGGGTTGTTTGTTTTTTTCTTTGTTGGAGTTCATTGTAGATTCTGGATATTAGCCGTTTGTCAGATGAGTAGGTTGCGAAAATTTTCTCCCATTCTGTAGATTGCCTGTTCACTCTGATGGTAGTTTCTTTTGCTATGCAGAAGCTCTTTAGTTTAATTAGATCCCATTTGTAAATTTTGGCTTTTGTTGCCAATGCTTTTGGTGTTTGAGACATGAAGTCCTTGCCCATGCCTATGTCCTGAATGATATTTCCTAGGTTTTCTTCTAGGGTTTTTATGGTTTTAGGTCTAATATGTAAGTCTTTAATCCATCTTGAATTAATTTTTGTATAAAGTGTAAGGAAGGGATCCAGCGAGTTAAATTTTCATTTCATTTGGAAACCACTAAAATATTAAGGGCCGATAAATTAAGGAAATATTTTTAAATTCCCTTACATATTGGGCATTCTACTACCTGCAAAACATAGATAAATCAAATAGTTATTTAACTATTTAGAAAAAGACATGTTAATTTGGTGGAAACTATAAAATGCAAATTACTCTTGAGTTTGTCTTACACTGTTAGACATTTGCTAGGCAGATGAGGAAGGGACATGCAAATGGCAAATTAACAATCAATTGAGCACATGTAATCAGCTGGTCCAGTAAATTGACAGCAAACAGATTGAAAAATATAGGTTGGGGCTAGATTTTAGAAGCATTTAAAAGCTAGACATCCTAATATCTGTTAATGAACATCTATTTGATGGATGAAACATAGATTTAATGTGCTGGAGCTAGCTCAAGTCAACTTGCACTGGATCAAAAGGAATAATTGTGTGCAAATCTTCCCAACTCTAAGTTCTGCGATGTCACATTGGTAGCTTGAATAGTAAAAGTAGTACCCCATGGAAATTAGCAAGTGCTATAAAACAGGACCTTTTATTTCCCAGGGAGCCAGTTCTTAAACACCTATCAGCACACCATTGCCTACATACGTACACACGTACACTTACACATACACACACACACACTTATTCACTCAAGACATCAAGAATTGTTTATTGCATATCTTCTGTATGTAAGGCATTATCCAAAGTAATGTTTGGATAAAAAAGAAAACGTCTATTCCCTAGTGAAGTAATAATCGAATATTTAACTAAAATAATGTTTAGTTACTGATAAATGAGATGGAAAAATAGAACTAAGTAATAGGTTAACTGGAGCAACAGGGTGTTGGCAAGGGGTTGCTATTGTAGACAGGCTGATGAGGGAAGGCCTCTTTAATGAAGTGATATTTTAGCTGAGGCATAAATATTGAGAAGGTATCAGGATGTAAAAATTTGGGGACAATGCATTTCAAGCAGAGGAAATAGGAAGTGTAAAGATTCTAGCAGAAAACAGGAATTTTTTTTCTGGGAGGCTAATGTGGATAAAAAGCAGTGAATAATGATGAGAACAATAGAAATTGAGGACTGAGACCTGAAAGGTAAGTGGTCATCACTTCAAATCTGGTCTTATAGGTCAAATATCTATGCATAAATTCTTAAATTAGATGTATGTTGATACATCCATTCATTAATTTATTTGGCATCCATTATACACTAGTTACCATGATGGATTGATTAAGATAAGGAAAAGTGATTGATGTATAGTCTGTCATAAGGAATCCATAGTCTTTTTGAGAGGGCATGACAAAGGATCAGGTCACTTGCCTGTCTTGGCTTCAAGTACCCTTCTTCACATTTCCCCACCCAATCCCCACCTACCATGGCTAATTTAGAAGGTCCACTTGGTTACTCTAGTTATATATTCAAATTCTCTAAGAGGTTCTAGTAAAATAAATTAGTATTTTGACCAGTTATACTGAAATTTGACTTGAGAGAATTTAACCCGAAGAAGTCTGAGAGTCAATATATGCTTGGGCTGAGGGCTAGCAAATCAAACTTAAAAAACACACTTTATTAATAAATTAGGTTTTACTCAAGTCCATGTGTAGAATTGTAGCAAGGTTTTGTTTTATAGTTTATTTTCCCAAGGCAAAGGCAAAGTTCTGACTTATTATTCCGTTATGAAAAATGATCTATGCTAAAGGAGAAGAAATAAGAGAAAAAAATCAAGAAACTATTGTCTAGAATGTGTAGAGTTGACTAGCCATGACGGGCAAATAAAGCTTAGTCCCAAATGTTCAGTAGAGAAGAGAGAGGAGAAATTAAAGAAATAGGGAGAGGTCTCAGCTCTCCCACAAGGGAAAACCTTTTAGATTATTTCTATTTATGCTTCTAGGAGAAAAAGGATCCAGTAAGTGACAGACAGGAGAAAATAGTGGCTCCTCCTCCTCTTTGAGGAAGCAAGCAACCATTGCTCTCTTCTGACTGCTTTTAAGCAAGAACCATTTCTTACGAAAGTGGCAGGTGGAGGAATGAGAAAAAGAGAAAGAGACAAAATAGTCACAAAGACTATCACCATTTATCTATGCAATTTTAAAGCTCAGTTCACCAAGTGTGGCCAATAAAATGTCCTTAAATCTAGCAACTCAGAGAAATGTCTCCTTCTTACAAATAAAAGAAAGGCAAGGGAGCAGTCTTTAATACTACCAAGAGTCAAACAAAATAAGCCATTAAAAGTGTTGATATAAAGATGTGTACAGGTACCAAGTGAAGATAAATCTATGAGTAAAAGGGAACATAGGAAGAAGAGAAAGGAAAAGTGTTCCAAAAATAATTGTGTATTTATATATGATAATATACTTGCATTAATTTGCTTTTGGTAACTGAATATTGGAAGAAGAAAAAAATAATTTTTAGTATTCAAAGCCAAGATTTAGCTATTTCAGAATATGCCGGTTAATAGGGTTGTAGTGGCTGATATCTTGGAATGAATGAGAAGGAGGAATTTTTCAGATTACTGCCAATCTGTTGCCTGCAATTAATGGCTAAAAACCTTTTTGGTATGCAATTATTTAGTAACTTTGCCATGTTTCCTGCCCTGATTTAAATTTATTATTATAACATTCTGTTGAGAGGTGAAAAGGTAAATAGTCAAAAAATGCTGTAGATCTAGGATTTCAAATATCATTTTATTGATCACAACTTTATTTTGCGTGGCTGATAAGTGTGTTTGCAGCAGCTTATTCTTTGATAACCTGTTTTGAACCAGCATTCTAGTTATTGATGGCAGGGGCTGCTGCCATCATGTCGGCATCAGCAGGGAGGTGCAGCTGGGGCTACACACTCCATGGAGCAGGTGGGAGCCCTGCCCCTTCTGAGTTGGGACAGGATCTCCCTGTGCCCAAACCAAAGCTGCAGACCCAGGCCTCCTGCTCTATAGAGCAGGCAGGAGCCCTTCCCTCCTCGGCGGGGCTACAGCATCCCAAAGTGCAGCTGTGGATCCCAGCACCCCTGTGCTCTTGGGGGAGGACTGGGAGCAGGCAGAATCTGCCTTCCTGGGTGTGGCTGCGGCCGCCCTCCTACGCACTGCAGCCACCGCCCTAGGAGCAGGTTCCAGGCGTCTCTGCAGCCTGCACTCTCGGGGGCCCCAAGAAGGATCCCCCTACACCGCACCCCTGCCCCTGCAGGCTAGAGGGTGTCTGCTCCCACTGCTTGGCCTCTCTCTGCTCTGGGTACCTGCTCCCATCTTGGCACAGGTTTGGGGACAAGCCCTGGGGCCATGGATGGCAGCAGGAGGCAAAGTTCTGGGCAGAAAGGGGTGGGTCCCCAGTAAAGGCCCCACCTTCAGGCCTTTGAAGTGGAGTGGGGACTCATGGTGCCTCTTCCTGGCTGCTCATGGCTGCCCATGGACCAATTATCATGCACTTCCTCCTCTCTGAGGTTCATAAAAGCCCTGGGCTCAGCCAGAGCAGGACAGAAGATGGCCAGAGGAGAAGAGGGCAGAGAGACAATGGGATGACCAGCTGCAGAGAGGAGTACCCTCTCTACTGAGAGCTGTTCTCTGCTGAGAGCTACAGAGCCAACCCTCCTGCAGAGAGGAGCTACCATCTCTGCTGAGAGCTTCAGAGACCTGCAGAGACCAGCTACTCTCTTTGCTGAGAGTTTCAAAGATCTGCAGAGATGTCTGAATGACCTGCCTGCAGAGAGAGGAACCACTCTCTCCAGGGCCTCCTTTTCTGCTGAGAGCTGAACACTCCACAAGATGACCTTCCTACACAGAGAAGCTACCCACTCTAAGTGGTATTTCCTCTGAGGTATTCTATCACTAAACAAAACTCTTCTCTTCTTCATCATTCACTTGTCTGCCTACCTCATTCTTCCTGGACACAGGACAAGAACTCAGGCAAAGGCGCTGCAGCCACAGAGGTTTCCTGCCAAAAAAAAAAAAAAAAATTGACACCCAGAGATCCTGTAACATTACTATGGCTGAGAACAGCTATCTGGAAGAATTGCATGCCTAGGTCAAAAGGCAAATGCAAAAAGAATTAAAATGTGGTGTCTTTTTTCACTTGAAACTCCATGTGGGCAACCATTTTGTTGCTGTTTTCTTCTCAGATGTTCTGTAATAAGGGAGAGAAAGGTATTAAATAACACCCAATCACGATAAAAGAGGCCTGATGTTGTTTGGGAAACAAAATGCTAAAACACATTGTAAATGGTATATATGATGTAAATGACACAGGAAGAATATAAAACTTCAAAGGTGAATATGATACCATTTTAGGATCAATGATCAACTTATGAATGGATTTAAAGCACATCAAGACTACATTGTCATCTTTAAATTGGGAGTATTAGAAGGAAGAGTATAAAGTCCCTATCATTTTTGCAGTGAAGGCCGGCACATTACCAATTCTTATTCAAAATGTTTTTATTCAGTGAAATAAAGTACATATGTATACATATTTGTGTATGTGCATCTATGTATTTCAAATGATATTGATGTTGTTATTATTCAGGGTTCCCTGAAAAAAAAATGGGAAAAAATTCTTCTTCTAACAATCAAAAAGAGGTATTTCTTTATAATTAAAGTGATTGCTAACTACTAAACTAATTATTTTATTAATTAAAATATATTTAATTACAGTGTATATATTCACATATCCAAATAACATTATGTAGCCTTTTCTAGCCCTATTTGAGAAAACTTAAATTTCAAATATCTCTTATATCTACACCCAAATCATGTCATGTAACTATTACTATTTCCAATTGAAAGATAAGGTATTTGAGGCTTATATATATTACATGACTTGTCCAAGGTCATAAATTTAACTGGAAAATTCAAAAGTCAAATCCACATGGTCTTTTCTAAAGTTGAATGTTATTTTATTGCTGTATCATTTGCTTGCATTTTATTCCTGGTTCTGCCACTTACCTTGGAAAATGTAGTTAATTGTGCCTTATTTACTTTATCTCAAAATTGTACCATATAGATTATTCTGAATCATAAATGAGGAGACTAGATGGATAAATAATTTATAAAATTATGTTACACTTACTTCTGTGTGCACAGCACATTACTCTGGACTAATTTAAACACACAATATATATTCAATAAATGATAGTTATTATTAGCAACCACCTGCATTAAATTTTATTGCCTCAGACTTAATGTTGTAATACAATAAATAGTGTATTCCAGAAGAACTTACCTAATTTGTTTAAAAAATTCAATTTTTAATTTAATTTATATTGGTAAAGGATTTTCTAAGTTGGACAAGATTTTATTAGCATAATTATCCAAAAAGAAATGTAACATGCATATATTGAGGGGCAGAATTTTACCTAAATTTCATTACACAGTTAAGAAAACATGGCAGAATGACTGTTATTTCATTATAAATTAATTATAAATTATAAGGACATAAAGTTTTAATTAAAATATTACAGAAAAAACATCTGTCACACAATGTCTTTATCTTATATTTTTAACTTAAATGAAAAAGTCACCTATTTTGCTCTAAATAAAGTAAATGTAATGTGTACCATATCGTTAAAAAATCTTGTAGCTTACAGAAAGCTTGAAGATGGGTTATATTTTCAAAGAAGAAAATGTATTCTATTAAATTCTAATGTAGCTTAATCATTTAACATTGCTATATTGTTGATTGTAAAAGCTAGTTTACATTTTAATATGTATTGGGAACTCTTCAAAATAATCTGTTTAAGAAAAGGAACATGTAGCTCAGTCATCAGTTCATGCATGGAAAACATTAAGGATGATTCTTAAATGATTTGAATTATAACATAACATAAATATGTGTTTTAGTAATAAACGAAGTGCCATGAATTTTTGATTATCCTAGTGCCTTCTTAAAAAATGAAACAAAAAGTGACCTTTAGAATTTGGTTATTATTGCATTAGAAAATCTAGGATCACAGACTTAGATTGTATTTAAATATGTTTATTTTTCCTTTCCAATTTCTAGAAAGACTCTATAAAAATAGATAAAATTTTGTATTGTTGTAATAATTGTTGAATAAATAAAGCTGCAAATTATTATCAAAGTGAACTTCTTAATATATTAAATTATGTTCTCTCTGCTTAATAGGTCACCTTTACATATATAATGCTACAGTTTATTTTCTATATAAATCAATTCAAGGTTAATTTTTACCCTAAATATAAATGCATATGTGTATATATACATACATAAATACGTATATAAATACATACTTGTATATAAATATATGTATGCATATGTACATGCATATAGATACACATATCTGTTTATATACACATATTTAAATAACAAAAGGATAAAATTGTATATTAATATGATAGAAGATTTCAATATGTTAAAAACTTTTTCTTTTATATTTGATTTGTTATATATATTCTAAATATGTCTAGATGTCATCAGAATCTAATTCTATTTCATAGGGAGGCATTATCAAGAAATGAATTATATTCAAATTGTTTTATCTCAATGGGTCATTCTTATTCAGCGTCAATACTGAGAACCAAATTTATACTAACCACTTTACTAAGTTATTTTAATTAATAAATGGATGAAAGAAAATAATTGCCACCAGTTACCTCAACATAAATTGTTGAAATATAAAAATCTAAAGATCATTAGATCATATTATACATAAAGTCCTATGGAGTTGCAGCTGGGTATTGTGAATGAGAAAAACTGATTTCTGGGAAGTAATCATGGAGAAAATACATACCTCAAAATGCACAGTTCAGAACTCTAAAATTTAAATAAACCTAAAATAAAACCTTCTCATAATTCATGACTGGATTCACAAAAAGTAAGGAAAATCCTTAAATCACCAAACGAAACAAACATTAATCGTAATACACTTGCTGTCTTAAGTGTTCTGAAAATTCATGTCTTCTCAAACTGCAAATCTAATGGCATATTGGGTAATTAGAAGCAAACTTAGGAATGTGCCAAGACAGCCAGAAGAGAGACACCTGTATAAACTCATGAACATCAAAGGACTACACACGTAGTGAACAAGGAATCTATAATGGTCAACTCAACAAAAACGGACAGTAAGGAAATCCATTTGCTCAGATGTTTGCTCTGAATAAAGAAGGAAAATGTCTCCACTGAGAAACTCAACCATCTCTCACGTGGACTCATGGCCTGAATCCCTGCATGGCACAAAATCCTTCAGGGAGAGATTTTGATTAAAGTGGCTCTGGGTTGTTAGTATCCCTAGGCAACTTGCAAAATAAATGCAATTTCTCTGTAGACAGAAAAAATAGAACTCAAGACTTAAAATTTTTCATCAACTATGTTCCAATGCACACAAAAATCACAAAGTACACTCTTTCCATATCAGTCCTGTAAAAGCTTCAGATATTAGAAATAAAGAAAAAAATTAAAATGTGAGTTTTAATATACTAATATAAATATATAAAAAGACTTATACAAAATATATGACATATTTTTAACTGAGTGTGTATACATGAATATAAAGTTGAAAATGTGAAGAAAAATCAAGGGATTATCCAAAGCTGTCAAACGTATTTTAACAAGCACTAAGTAGATTTTTGAGAATTTAAAAAAATACATATTTATAATTGAATGACAAAAGTTCAACAGATGAGTTAGGCAGTAAATATAACATGTCTAAAAAGAATTGGCAATCTAGGTGATAAATTTAAACATCTGAAGAATTTTGTACAATGAATCACATAGAGATTAAGCAATGAAAATTGTGACAGGTAGAATTACAATGGCTAGTGTACATATAATTATAGTGCTGTAATTAGAAAAAAGGAGAGAGAAGCATTTGAAAGGAGAAAATTTGTAGGCTGGAGGCTTGAAGCATGGAAAGGGAGAAATAATTGTTGGATGTGCTAGGATAATAGGCTTGGAAGAAGAAACATTTTCTAGGTCGGGGAGCAAAGGAAACTAAAACTCCAGGGCCTGTTGCACAAAGCTTAAGGAAAGTAAATTGATTTGTTCTAGGATAAATTTTCTTCTGAGAAGCAGAAGCATCTTTCTGATAGCTACTGGTGAAGCTGACAGCTGCTAGTGAAGGAAAGAAAAAGTGGATGCATGAAATGGTGACAAATAGACTATTGAAATCTTGGGTGGTGATCTTGTGCATGCATGTGTGTGTGTGCACATGTGCACGTGTGTGTCTATTTTAGGTGAAATAATCCTTCCACATTGCAACATTAATTTAAATAGCAATTTAAGAAAAAGTCACTTAATACTCTATGTGAGCCTAGAAGCCTAAATATAGTCAATCCATGTAAACAGTGGATCCGTGAAATCTAGATTAAACTTCAAGAGTCTTATTTTGAAATTACTCCTAGTAACTTACAAAACTTAGCTGTCTGTTGCATTTTGACATTAATTAAAGGAAGTAAGACATCGGATTTGGGTTTGTGCATTTTTGTATCTTGGGGTAATTATGACAAAACCCTTTTCCATAACCTTAGAAAATCTTTAGTGCAATTTTCGGTGATCATAGTAATGATTACAGATGGGGGCATAACTTCTTGAAATTTAAAAAAAAAGTGATTCTGAGCCTAATAAATTGGTGGGGTTAAGAAGAAAACCTAGACATAATGGGGGAATTATTGACTATCTGGGCAGCATTTAGAAATTTATCTGTTATATTTTAAGTACTATGTTACACTTTGGATAAAATATTAACTCTAGAGCTAAGCAAGAGGAAAAAAAAATCTATTTGTAACCAGAAAGTAAAAACTGACCTGACATGAATGTTGATATTCCTGAAAATATCACATCAAATTTAAATAAAATATTTGAAAAATTGTGAAATCTACATTATAGACATTGAGGGGGTGCAGTGTTTTTGTTAGTATATTTAACATGGATAGTCAGTAATATGTGAGATTGCTAGAATAAATATGTCTAAGCAATTCCTTTGTAAAGTAGTATGCTGGAAAATGTTATTCATTTTTGCCTAAGGGGCATACAATTTCTCAAGAAGTTAGGTTATTTCCTTGAAGGGGGATGGGAGGTTCCTAACAGATATCCTTTGGCTTCTACTGTGCTTTACTCACTGAGTTGAAATTGCCTTTAGCAATTACTTTAGAATATGGGCTACGGACCAAGTAAATGAAAATCACCCAGCATGGTTTTTAAAAATGCATACCCCTGTGCCCTATTCCAGGCTCAAGGATGTAAATTCTTAATAATATTTCTACATGAAAGTTTGAGAAATTGGACCATGCTGTTGGGCTGCTGCTCAACAAGCTTTGGAAAAGCTAATAAATACTATTTTCATTATAAACTACAGACATTTATAGGAAGTGAAGTACTAAGACTGGAGAAGAGAATATAATTTTGGTTAGAAAGTCTATCTAGTTTCAAGGAAAGGGCACAATTACAATCATTTAAAAGTTGCCTTCAGGCAGAATGTCATAAGAGAAAGAGCTGCTGGCTCCTTACAACCCTAACCCTTGGAGATGGGATGAAAATAAGAGGGACGGTGATAGATTCCAGAGCCAACTAATAGCTATATAACACATGCAGAGCCAACAACAATAACCAAAACTTGGAAAATGCTCAGGAAGACATAAGATGGCAAGATCCTGACATGTGTGGAGTAAATGACAGCCTAGTGAGGCAAAAGACCAGGAGTCATAAATGTATAGCAGGTAGCATGACGGCTTTCTAGCTGTGCTCACGTGTTTCGCTTGCATTGCCCTAGGGGCATTATTATCTACTCACTGCCACCAGTATAAGAGCAATATAAGTTTCTGACTCTGAAGACACTGCAATATTACACAGAGATGAGATGTCCCTGGGCTGAGAAGAATTTTAACAAGCGCAGGGTTGAGAAGAATTTTAACAAGTGCAGTTCAGCTTACCCATTTCCACCACTGTAGGACAGATGAGCTAAACATGAGGAGGTAATTCTTGGAAAAGGGCAGTGAGTGCCTGGGTGAAGTACAGGGGGTTTCCTGAGGTCAAAGAGGAGGAACTCATGCTACAACATGAAAGTTTATCTCACCTTAAGGGCTTCACCACACTTAACTAATCTGATGGGTCAAAAGTCTCTTAACTCACCAAAGACAAAAAAAAAAAGCCATTATTAGGCAAGAGGATTGCTTGAGCCCAGGAAGTTCAGGCTGCAGAGAGCAGTGTTCATGCCACTGCACTCCTGTCTGAAACACAGAGTAAGTCCCTGTCTCAAAAAGATAATAATAATTAATTGTAAACATTGGATATGATAAAATAAAAACTTCAGCTGAGTTAAATTTAAAGGAGTTTAATTGAGTAGTGAACGACTGGTGAATTGGGCAGCCTCTTGAGCCCAGTATGCTCAGAGACTCCAGCTTCGCCACATGGTTGAAGATTTATAGACAGAAAAAGGAAAGTAATGTACAGAAAACAGAAGTGAGATGCAGAAAGAGCTGGATTGGTTACAGCTTGGCATTTGCCTTATTTGAACATGTTCTAACAGTTGGCTACATTTGATTGGCCAGAACTCAGTGATTGGCACAAGTATATGCTAAGGTCTGTTTATTTTACACCTTCACTTGTTATAGTTCATGATGTACAGAGAAACCTTTAGGCCAAACTTAAAATATGTAAGGAGGCAGCTTTAAGCTAAACTTGATTTAACAGATATAAAAAATGTGAAAGTTGAAATATGGAATTCAATGTTTGAATTAAACAATAAACTGGTAAAACAGAGTAAATTAGAAGATTAAAAGATTAACAAATGTCTTATTTTAAAAGCCACCAAAAACTGATGAAGATAAGGGAAACATAAAGAAAAAGTAAGATCCTGCCTGGCGCGGTGGCTCACGCCTGTAATCCCAACACTTTGGGAGGCCGAGGTGGGTTATCTGAGGTCAGGAATTCAAGACCAGCCTGGCCAACATGGTGAAAACCCGACTCAACTAAAAATATAAAAATTAGCTAGGCATGGTGTCACATGCCTGAAATCCTAGCTACTCGAGGCTGAGGCAGGAGAATCACTTGAACCCGGGAGGTGGAGGTTGCAGTGGGCTGAGATCGCGCCACTGCACTCTTCACTCCAGCTTGGGCAACAGAGTAAAACTCTGTCTCAAAACAAAACAAGGACAGAAAGAGAAAAATTAAGATTCATGGAGCCTAGAAGGAGTGTTCAATACCTGTGTAATCAAGTTATAAGTAGAGAGGAATAAATTAAGTGGAAAATAGAAGCCTTAAATTAATAATGACTGAATGACAACTAGAATTAAAGATGTAAATTATCAGATTGATCTGTCACAGAGAGTCAAGAAGAGATAAATATGTGGAAAAAAAACAACAAACAAATCCCCACAACTAAGTGTGGTAAACAGAAATCTGAGAACATTAGAAACAAAGACAAAATGTGAAATGCAGAGGAAAAGAGCAGACCAAACACAAATGGACAAATTTCAGATTGAAGACAGACTTAACGGAGATGCCATATCACAGAAAACAAAGGACACATTTTCAAAGTGTTAAAAAATATTTTAAAAATATTTTAACTTAGGTAAAAGAGTATCTGGAAAACAAACCTTTTAAAATTTACCGCACAAAGACTCTCTTTAATTGCCTTCTTGAATTCTGCCAAGAAAAAATTTTAATCTAAAAGAAATCAATAAAATATGGAAAGTAAAGTGAGTAAATAATCTACTGAAATATAGCATCTGACTTACATGTTAAATTGATTTAATGGAAATTTATTTCTATTCTTTACCTCTTACTGTAGTAATGGTCTTTTCAATGTGATTTCACAGCTTCACCTAATATGGTTTATCTTACCTCTCCTGGGCTAGCCTCCTGACCTACTTTAACCAATAGAATGCTGCAGGAGAAGCTGTGTGCTCTTTCAGAGCCTGGGTTCATCATGAACTTCTGCTTGCTCTCCTAAAATCCTGATGCCAGCCTGCTGCATGATGAAAGACATGTGGTTTAACCTTGAATAACCCACCCACTGGTTGTCACCTGAACTTTAAAAAAATTTTTTTTACTTCCTATCATTTTCACAAATGGATGGCTCCAATTTCATTGAAGAGTCCATGACAGGATGGTAAGCCATAGTGTTTTCTCAACCATTCTTCCAGTTGTAGACACTTGTAACTGAAAAGAAACTTAGGGTTCATGCTCCTGTCTGAACTTTTAGATGCTTCCCTTAATTCAGACAATCCGTCAGTTCGTCTGAGACAGATCCCTGTGTTTCTCAGGTCAGACATTGGTGACTGTTTGTTCAGAACTCTTTACTTCCAGTCAATCCAATCTATTATTTATTTGGAAACATGGACGGAGGCTTTCACACACACACACACACACACACACACACACCTACACAAACACACACTTTGGTTTACCTTTCTCTTAATATAATTTACATCAAATTTATTGAGTGCTTTTCAACAATGTTTGCAGCGAAAAATGTCACAGAACAACAGAAAATACAAAATGATGGTCTTTTTAAGGTGCTGTAAGGACATAATAGGAAATTAGTTTGAAATGTCTACATTTCTCATAATATCATAATTTGGTATTATGAATGTTTATGCATAGGAAGAGAAAGGTAGCACAAATTTCCTTAGACAGCAAAATTAAAAGAGTTGTTGTCTTAAAAACCCAAACTCCAGGAGGAACAAGAATGGTACCAGCTAGTTGCCACTTTTATTTTTTTATTATTTATTTATTTATTTATTTTTGAGATGGAATCTTGCTCTGTTGCCAGGCTGGAGTGCAGTGGCACGGTATTGGCTCACTGCAACCTCTGTCTCCCAGGTTCAAGCAATTCTACTGCCTCAGCCTCCCAAGTAGCTGGGACTACAGGCGCATGCCACCATGCCCAGCTAATTTTTGTATTTTTAGTAGAGACGGGGTTTTACCATGTTGGCCAGGATGGTCTCAATTTCTTGACCTTATGATCCACCTGCCTCGGACTCCCAAAATGCTGGGATTACAGGCATGAGCCACCGTGCCTGGCCTAATTGCTGCTTTTTAATAATCAATTGACTGTTTCCTTTTAGTCAAAAACTAATTTATTCATTCAGAAACACCAACCTAATAGAGTTACCACTAAGTCAAAGCTACCATAAATCAACCCCAGAAGGTAGAATTTTTTGATAGACTTGGCATGGTGAAAAGCAAGTTCTATACTTTCTTAGGATTCTACTTGTGGGTAATCATAGGACATCAGGGCGTATCACTTTGCAGTAGGCTGGTAGGGGTTTGTTCTTTGGATATCATTTTCCAAATCACATTAAACAAGCCTAATGCACTCTGGTGGGCCTTTTATTACTGTCTTACTGTCTGTAATTGCCTTTAAAGCAAACAGAATGAAATCCCTGAAAATCATTTTTATTTATATATTTACAAAAAAAAATCTATGCAGCTCGAAGTAAGTGGAAGTTACTGGTATAGCAAATCTGACATGTTAAGGTATGACAGCTCTGAGGATTCCCACAGGAAAGAGTCATTTTAAATTAACATAGATTGAAAATCTTTGTACTGCTTGCATTTTTTTTTAGGCCTGAGCACTTTAAGTATTTAAGTCTAAATTGATTTGTTAGTCCTGAGTGTTGCTGGCAGAAAATCCAGTGAAAGTTGCCAATATTTAAACACGAATTTTCACAGGAACAGATAGTACATTTCTTTACATTATAGGCAGACCAAAGGAAAAAAATTAGATAAAATGAAGCCCTACTGAATAAAATATTACTAACATAAAAACAGAGTACTTAAATTACAATAGAACCATACCATGATGTAAACAATAAAAATAATATTTCTAGATGCAAACTTCACATAGTAAAGGCTTTCAATTATCTTTTATAATTATCTATCAAATTAATTAATTTGGATACATTTTAAATGCTAAGAAGGTGAATTCTATAATTAACATGTAGGTGTTGTGACTTTACATATTTCAGTTTTGAGCAAAGATTACCAAAAAGTTTAGCTATCTCTCCACACCATAGTAACTAAACTGTATGTGGCCTTTACAGGTTTAAAATACTTATAAAAATAATTCAAAATTTTACCAAAAATATAATCTTAAACTTTTAATTATATTATAACTTTTCAAGGAAAAAAGTTCTAAATCAATGATTAATTCATTAAGGATAGAAGGAAAAAAATATAGCATGAAAATCTTAATTGATAAAGAAAGTTTGAATGTGTTCATTTTTATGTGACTGAATGCATACCATTCTAGGAGAATATCCCTTAAAGGGGAAAAATAGCAAAACATGCATATGATGATGGTAGCATCAGAAGTTATGCATCTAGTGTGGCTTATCTTATTTTTATGCAGCTATAGGTTTTGTAAATACACACGCACACATATACACAGACATTTTATATTTCCTTTATAGAAGTTAACAACATTTTATTAATATTGGTTAATAAAGCCATCATATCTCAAATCTTTGAAAAAATAAAGGTAGTCTAATTTAGAAAAAAAATCTCTAAGTCAGTATTACCTCTTGAGAATATTCAAGGCCAAATAAATGAATTCTAAATCCTCTGATTTCCCTTTGTGCTGTGCACATACATGAAGTTATAAACAGAACTAAAAACCCCTTTTAGGTGTGTTCATAATTATATAGGGAATTTTATAGTTGTAAACACCTTGTGTTAATGGAAACAGCATTTTTAAGAGATAAACAAAATAAAGCATGTTGTTTCCAAGAGTAATAATGTTGAAAGCTAATGCATTACATCACACATTTGGGCTATAGATATTATATTTAATTGAACCTTATAATACCCCATTAGTGCTGATAAACATTAATTTTTATTTATTTTTATTTTTGAGATGAAGTTTTGCTCTTGTTGCCCAGGTTGGAGTGTAATGGTGCTAGCTCTGCTCACTGCAACCTCTGTCTCCCAGGTTCAAGCGATTCTCCTGCCTCAGTCACTCAAGTAGCTGGAATTACAGGCGCCTGCCACCACGCCCATCTAATTTTTTATATTTTTAGTAGAGATGAGGTTTCGCCATGTTGGCCAGGCTGGTCTCAAACTTCTGACCTCAGGTGATCCACCCACCTCGGCCTCCCAAAGTGCTGAGATTACAGGCATGAGCTACCACACCCAGCCGATAAACTTTGATAAATTTTTATTATGCACATGACATGATAAGACAATATATAAATGCTACTGAAACATAAGGATGAATAAAATACTATTGTTGCGTCCTACACCCTTGATAGTCGAATAATAAATGGACTCTTTTTTAACTAACCTCTACTAGCTAGGGTGAAAGTAGAAGAAAACCTTATTTTTTTTGTCCCCACTAAGCGCTGAAACCTGGTAAGGGATTTGATCTTCCACACATTTAGAGAAAAGTCAGCTAAATTTCAGGTAATTTCCATCATTTGTTTACTGTAATCAATTCATCTTTGATGATAAAACAACCAAGTAAATATGTTTGGTTGTTAAGACCCAAGGATAGTTTCATTTCATTAATGTAACTGTGCAGTACAGTTTCATAATGAGACTGAAACTATATTTAATTTAGATTTCCATTTCAGTGTATTTTAGGCCTATCCCATGGAGAAGTCACATTTTGTGGGCCCTTCATGATCAGGAACTGTGGGATTGGAGTTTTCTAAAAGATCAAGTCCCTGCTCTGAGAATGTTTACCTAAATATTAATAATATGATGAAATGTATTATGGTAATATACGAAACTCTACTTTTGTTTTGAATTATTTATTTTTATTAAATAAGGAGAGAATGTTAACGTAATTTTTATCCAGGAGTCTCATCTGATTGCTGAGGAAGTTCTTGAGAAAAACAATGTCACCATCAAATACAAGTTCTCATGTCTGGTTAATTTTGTTAGATTATCCTTTCTCTAAGAGCAATTATATGCTTAAAGTTATTTTAAGTATATTAAAATGTTAAAAGTACACAGAAAACCAAATACAGTAAGCCTGTATCAGTGATTAGAAACCTTGAATTGAAAGAAAACTTTTAAACATATGATTATTTTTAAAATCTTGTTACATTTTAAAATATGTATGTAAAATATTATAAATATCTTGCATTCATTCAGTGGAAATTTACATAAGCATTTTATCTGTCTATTAAAACTTTACAATATAATGATGTTTCTCTATGACAATGCCTTCCAAACAAATAACTAAGGAAAACTTTACTTTTTTTGACATTATAGTTAATGCACATGTTTTTTATTTGCATTAAATGAAAGGAAACTTTTCATTTTGTGTGTATTTGTGTGTGTGTGTGTGTGTGTGTGTGTGTGTGTGTGATTACATATGCATGTGGCATATATATATTTCTTGCTATGTTAATTATATATTTTGTTTGTGAAAATGTATGTCTATTTTTCAAAATTATTGACTTTTGTTTGGGTAATATAAGCAAAAGATTCTAAAATATTTCAAACACTAAAAAGCAACATGCCTCTTGCTTCCAAGAGGTAGAACTTAGCATGAAGGGTACAGGATTCACGTTCAAGTCATAAGAAAATGTATCTCTTCTGTCCTGTGCAGAGTCACCTATATTTACCTCTTGCTGCAGTAGCGTAAATCTCCCTGCCCCTATCTTTTTGCTTGATGTTTTATTCTCAACTCAGTAGCCAGTATAATTCTTTAAATGTTTAAATCAGTCACCCTTAATTCTCCAGATCTCGCTCTACTTTTTCTGAGTATTTGAACTTCATAACTTTAAAATTATTTACTAAACCTTGACACTGGATAAGATCTCTGATTCATATGAGTCTGATTTGACAACATGATCCTATGTGTTAGAGTGAGCTTTGTTTTAAACTATTGAAAATTCATAAAAGTGTCAAAACTGAAGTTTTGAGTACTGTCATTCTTGCATTGTTTTATTAAGAATTTCCAACGGATATTGAATATAATGGAAGTAGATTGAGATATATCATTTAGGACATCTAGTATATTTTAAAGACAAAACCTGATGTATAATATAGTTCTTGAAAAAATTAAATATTTCAAAACCCCAATTGATCATGGATAGATTTTTATCAAGGAGAAAGCCCATATACCCCTGCTGAAGGACATGTCTACATCTTCAACATGAACTGTTTTACAGAAAAAAATTGTAAAAATCTGATTACCGTGTGTATGTGTAACAATATTTGCACATTTTGACAATTATAGCTTGAATTTAGATGGGTAAATTTTGCTTTCTTTTGGTTGCAATTTTAAATTATGTCTGCACAGTAAATAGTTTCTGGCATATTTCTGTTCCAAAAGTTTCATAGTTTAGAAAGAAGACTGTTTTTAACATGACATTCTACTCTATCAAATGTTTTAGCTATAATAACAAAAATATAACTTTATCTTCAATATTGAACATTTATAACAGTCTCACTAATTTCAGATGTTTCAATTATTACTGAATGAATTCCTATAAACTTTATTCTCATTCCATGAATTATATGAGAAAATGAAAGATTATTGGAATTCTCTAATTTCCTATTTGAACCATCCAACAACATCCCTTTAAAACTGCCATCTTTTAACGCTTTGTTAATGAAGCAAGAATATCAATAGTTTATACCTTGTGGCAAACAGTCTGAATGCAACACAAAACTTGGATTAAAAATGAGCTTAATTAGAACTATTATTTAATCTAAGTGAAAAGCCATGCTTCATTTATTAATATAGCAGCCCCTTTGCTAATGCACATATTAAATAGTTATCTTTAGGTCCAATGTTTTTAAAATAATGATGGAAGATGCAGTTGTTTCTTCAGTTGAGTTGTGTTTTCTGATTTGTGCTTTTTTTAATGTGGTAAAATATATGTCTTCTGATTTCTTATGGTAGTAATATAAGTATAGTTCCTATTCTGGGTGTAAAATGTCTACAAACATTTTGTCTAACTTACACAGTAATCACCATTGTCTTAAAAATAGAAAATCATTAAACATGCTCTTGTGTTGTTGAGTCAAGGTCTCATTCTGTTGCCCAGGCTGGAGTGCAATGGCGCAATGACATCTCACTGCAGCATTGATATCCTGGGCTCAAATGATTCTCCTACCTCCATCTCCTGAGTAGCTGGGATTGCAGGTGCCTCTTTATGTTGCTCAGTCTGGTGTCAAACTCCTAGGCTCAAGCAATCCACCCATCTCAGACTCCCAAAGTTCTGAGATTATAGGCATGAGACACCATATCCGGTAAACATGTTTTATTTTTTGAGCTCATTCCTGTTAGATAATTTATTGCAAAACTGAAAGACATTATCTAATAATAACATGGGTAGTTGCAGATTTATACCAAAAAATGACTGCAAAACCAATGTGACAGATTCAGACAACTTTCTATATGCCATATAGCTTGAATAATCAGCCTCCACTTCCTGCATTTTTTTCACATATGCCTAACATCCCATGTTTCCAACTGGCTCCACCAATTTGGTGCCTATGACCGTCTATAAAACTGTCTAGTATGCCTAGTGGCTCAGCTGACAGCGGTATCAAATACTTCTGTCATCACCATCCAAACCCAGAAGGAATTAGCTTTTCGTAATTGTTCTTATCTGAGGCAAATCCCATTTTATCATCCAGCCCTATACATACTCTCCTGGAAGGTATAAAGATGTCAGAGAAGAATTATAAATGAATTTTTTAAATATTTAATCATATTTTGAATTAATATAAACTGAAAGTTCAAAGTTGAGGTCTACCTACTCCATAGTTGCACATAATAGTCTGTTAAAAAAAATGAAAGAAAATAAATCCAAGACAAAATCTAAACCAGGATAAATATTGATCTCAATTTGAATAAACACTGGGACAGCAGGAGTGAGTAAGCAAATAAGGATAAATGGTCATGAAGACTCCATTCTCACTTTTCTCTAATACAAGAAATAATTTTCCAAAGTTAATGAATGGGGAACATAAGAAGTTACCATACTTGTGGCTCCATATGCCTGAAATGCATGGAAAACTTTCATGCCTCCTGACAATTACCAGTATTTCCAAGCCCTTCCTTGAAGTTAGGTTGGGACCATGTGGCTATTCTGGCCAAAGGGCAGAGAGTATGTGTGCTGCTTATGGTCTGAAGTATTAAAGGTGAACTGTGCCTACTCCGTTGCTCTTTTCTACCTCAAATGTCTTTTTGAGTCCACAAGATAAAAACAACCTGAACTTCTGTCATAACATGGAAGAGTAACTTGTATCATGTCCACATGTCTTAAGAATTAAAGTAAAAATATTTGGGGTAAAATCCTGAGATTTTGATTTTTTTAATCACTACAGCCTCTTCTAGACTAGTACCTCCTGACAAATATGCTTCTCCCAACATTCCCATTGTCTGCTCACTCACATTTTCAGGTTGTGTTCAAATACTCTCTCTTGGGGGAGACCTTCCTTGACCATTCTACCATGCTATTTAAAGTACTGCTTACTGATGACACTTTTTTCTCCTTTAAGTTTCTTCACAATATGTTTCACAACATTGACTTACATTACATAGTTATGTGTGTGCTTATTTATCACATGAAGAGTCTGATAGAACCTAAGCTCTTTGAGGACTTTCTGTGGTCTTATACTGAATCCCCTGTAACAAAAATAGAATTGCATACTTAGTAGATGTTGGCACACATTAGTAACTTCTACATACATGAAGAAATTCTCATTCTTTAGGGAAGATGGAGGTTAGCCTTCTGGGGAAAGTTTTTGTTGTCTCAGGGACCTTCTTACCTAAAGTTGTGACTGCCATTAAAATCAGAGAACATGCAGAAGACTTCAGTTGGCATCAGAGTTGGACATGACATGGGCATTGGGTAAGGGGACACAAAGCCCGAGCAGCAAAAAGACACAACCAATGTAGGGGTGTAGAGGTGGGCACCAAAGAGACAAACAAGAAAATTAAGCAGGTAAAGAAATAGTGAGGAAAAGCCTAGAAATTTGTCTGAAGAAATTCTGTGTTCCATGGATATTATTGTTGCTGTTGCTGTTGCTCCTGCTATCTAATGGGGCAATTAGGAAGAGTCATTTTTACTAAGATTATTACTAGTGGAGATATTATCATATTAGCTGTCTAATAAGTCAATATTAGAAATTTATACGGAAGAGCCATGATAAAATTATGAAACATTGCCAAGTTTAGACAATATGATTTTCTGTGCATTTTTTTATCTTGCTAAATGAAAGATTTCCTGTGAACTAGATTTAGCATTTATTTTGAGCACTGTGACAGGTTTATATTTTAGAGGGAGTGAAAAATTTGTTTAAAATTACCAATATCAAAGAATCAGGTGTTAAATCATGAAAACAAAAATGATTAAGGGAAGCCTTGGTAACTCTTTAAGCTATTATAGATAAACCACAGGCTGGCTTTCCTTTTGCAACCTGCAAAGTAAACATACTTGGTTAGCATATCTAGAAGATCATTATTATTTAAACATTAAAAATAAAAATATGTAAAATATTAAAAATTCTAATCTAATTAGATTTCATAGTTACATAGACTTCTACCCTCACAGAAATCTTTATTTTTTAGTCAAATCAAAATTTAAACAGGATTTTAATTTTATAATAAATAAGTCAAATTACAAATACTTTTAATTGGTTTACTTGGTAGCTTAAAGGAGCAACAACATCTCAATTTCATTTTACTCTTGATTTCCTGTTAATAATTACATTTTACTGTTTTGATTTCCTGTTAATAATTACACAATCAGTTAAACTGAAAATTCTGGCATTAATTCTTCCAAGGTTTCCCAAAGAGTGTGCTGACAATTCTCATTCATGATATTTTACAATGCTGTGATATAATAAAAGTTTTTCTTAATTGCATTTTACTGCTAAGACATTTGTGCATTTTGTGAGCTTTTAAAAGGCAGCATTCTGCTTCTTTATTGATACTGTAAATTGACACATTATATTTTCTCAGAACATTACAAGTATTTCCCAAAATAATAAGATAATAGACTAGGTAATTATTATCCAGCATGCTGAGGTGTATATGTGTATCTGTACCCATAATCATAGGCATTTTAAGCAAGAAAGAATTAATTAAAAATGCTACACTATTATCTTATTTTTTAGTTTATAGAGATTGAAAACTACTTCAATTAACAGATTAAATTTGTTAAAGAAATTCTGTATGTTTTGCAGTATACAGTTATATTGTTACCTGCTTATATTCAAGCTAAAATATTAAAAATATCCCATAATAATATATAAAATATAAATATTTCTATATATTTTTAACTTTTCTTTTTCCTGTCAAATTTTATACATTTTCTTAAAACTTATTTTAAATCAGAAATATTACAGCTCAAGTCAAATAATTAGATGCACAATTTCTGAGCCAAGGACAATTCTCACATACATTCTCTGAATCTAATTTTGATCTTTTTGAGATGCTTGTAGCATATGTACTTTTTCTTAAACACACTTACAAATTCTTGTATCAGTATAATTTTGTAAATATCCTTGCATTTTTATTAAATTAATGAAAAATGTCTACCTAAGTATTTCTAGGACTATAAACACTCAGAAGCATGATTTATTGAAGTCACATTTATTCCTCACATATTTCATGAAGCAATTTTGAAACTAGAAACTAGAACAATGAATTTGTAAGCTCAGGCTTAATTTGTGCTTCAATGTAGAGAAAAAATTTTGACCAAAGGGAAGCAGTGAAGCTCTTACATATCACAAGGAAAATAACCAACAAAATGTATCTCTTCTTAATTTGGTTCCATGGTACAGCAAAAATGCAAGTTTTTTTTTCCCCAACTTCTTTTGTTCTACTTTTATAACAATTATGATAAATCTAATAGGAAAAAAGGCTCCCTCCCCACATAAGCTGAAAAAGCCTGAAAGTCTTATTAACTGGAAGCATTTGTGGACACTTAGGTAATGTTTCAGAACTTATCTTTCACTAGGCTAACCAATGTTTTTTTTGCTTAATGAATATATTTGCCCAGAAGTGACGCCAGTTATGCAATCTGGATTTCCTAGACAATATGTTAGGTGATAACGGAACTTTCTCTTTCTTCCAGCAGGAGGAAGTTGCAACTGAACTCATCTTCCCAGAGCCCAGAGTGGTTTTCTCGCTCCCGTAAGAGGTAGCTGCTACTTATCAAAGGTTCCAGCTCTCTAGGTGCTACAAACACTAAGTTATTTCAATAATACATATCTAAACCAGACTGCAAGGCTAACATCAAAAAAGGTATTTCCTGGATTTTCTTTTATGATTTTTATATTGTGAGATCTTAACGTCTTTAATCCATCTTGAGTTAACTTTTGTATGTTGTGATTGGTAGGGGTCCAAATTCATTCTTCTGCATATGGATAGCCAGTTATCCCAGTACCATATATTGAATAAGGAATCTTCTCATTGCTTATTTTTCTTAGCGTTGTTGAAAATCAGATGATTGTCAGTGTGTGGCTTTATTTCTGGGTGTTTTTATTCTGTTCCATTGGTCTATGTGTCTGTTTTTCTACCAGTAGCATGATATTTTGGTTATTGTAGCCTTGTAGCACAGTCCCAAGTTGGGTAATGTGATGCCTTCAGCTTTGTTCTTTTTGCTTAGGATTGTTCTGGCTATTCAGGCTCCTTTTTGATTCTGGGTGGGTTTCAGACTGGTGTTCTTTACTTCTTTGAAAAGTGACATTTGTAGTTTGAGAGGAGTAGTATTGAATCTGTAAGTTGCTTGAGGCAGTGTGGCACATGTACCCCCCGATTCTAAAATAAAATTTGAAAGAAGTTAAAAAAATAAACCAAACTACATGACCCTCAAGTAGTCCTCCTAATAACAAGATGTATTTATACTTCAACATAAATGGAAGAAACATATGGTAATTGTATTTTTCATTTTTTGAGGAACCTCTATACTGTTTTCACAATGGCTGTACTAATCTATATTCCCATCAACAGTGTACAAGAATTCCCTTTTTTCCACATCCTTATCAAACTTGTTATCATTTGTCATTTTGATAATAGCCATCCTAATGGGGGTGAGGTAGTATCTCATTGTGGTTTTAATTTGCATTTTTTGATAATTAGTAATTTTGAACATTTTTTATATACCTGTTGGGCATTTGTATGTTTTCTTTTAAGAAATTTCTTTTCAGATCCTTTGTCTATTTTTTCATCAGGTTATTTGTTTTCTCACTGTTGAGCTATTTGAGCTTCTTATATATTTTGGCTATTAACCCCTTATCAGTTGTATAGTTGGCAAATATGTTATCTCATTCTGTGGGTTGTCCCTTCATTCTGTTGATTGTTTCTTTTGCTGCACAGAACCTTTTTAGTGTGATGCAATCCTATTTGTTTATCTTGATTTTGTTGCCTGTGCTTTGGGCTAATAGCTAAAAAATCATTACCCAGACCAATTTCCAAGAGTTTTTCCCGAATGTTTTCCTCTCATAGTTTTACATTTTAGGGTCTTGCCCTTGTCTAGTTCATTCCACTTCTGGATATATATCCAAAAGAAATAAAATCAGTGTGTTGAAGACATAGTTCCACTTCCATGTTTATTACAACATTATTGACAATAGCCAAGATATGAAATCAGGCCAGGCGCAGTGGCTCACGCCTATAATCTCAGCACTTTGTGCGGCCGAGGCAGGTGGATGGCCTGAGGTAGGGAGTTCGAGACCAGTCTGACCAACATGGTGAAACCCCATCTCTACTAAAAATACAAAAATTAGCCAGGTGTGGTGGTGCATGCCTGTAATCCCAGCTACTTGGGAGGCTGAGGCATGAGAATCACTTGAACCCGGGAGGTGAAGATTGCAGTGAGCCGAGATCATGCCACTGCCCTCCAGCCTGAGCAATAGAGTGAGATTGAGTCTCAAAAAAAAAAAAAAAAGATAGGAAATCATCCTAATATTGATCAAAAGATACAAAACTTGATAGGAGAAATAAGTTCAGGAGGTCTATTGCAAGCGTAGTGACTATAATTAAATAACAGTTTGCTATATGTTTGAAAGTTGCTAAGAGAATAGATTCTAAATATTTCACTACAGAAAATATGATAAGTATTTGAGGTAATGAATATGTTAATTAGCTTGATGTAGCCAATCCATAATGTCTACATATATCAAAACACCATGTTGCGTACTACCTGTATATAAAAATTTGTCAGTTAACAAAGAAATAAATTAAAAAATGGAAGGAACAGCAGTACAGTCTCTTCTGTGGAGTATGAGCCAACTGAATGTTTGGCCACAGCACATGTCCTGAAAGCTGATGAAAGGACTGGGGGACCTGTGTCCTCTCTTCATTATCTGTGGCCTGTAAATTCTTAAATAAAGACTACAAGTACATTTGTTAAACTATATCATTAACATTTTGGATTTTGCACCAAGTTATATGCCATTTGGTTGAATGCCTGTTTAAAGAAAGATATAAAAAATATTTTCAAAAGCCTATAAGTCTTTACAAAGATTAATAATTTGTAATTTAAAAACAGAGATTTCACTGCAACTTCACCAGCATTTGCTGTTTTTGTTTGTTTGTTTACTTTTTAATAATACAATTCTGTCTTGTGTGAGATAGTATCTCAATATGGTTGTGATTTGCATTTCTCTAATGATAGTGATGTTGAGCTTTTTTTTCTATCGTTGTTGGCCACATGTAGGTCTTTTTTGGAAAAGTGTCTGTTCATATCCTTTGCCCACTTTTAATGAGACTTTTTTTCTTCTAAGTTTGTTTAAGTTCCTTATAGATGTTGGATAATAGACCTTTGCCAGATGCAGAGCTGCAAAAATTTTCTCCCATTATGTAAGTTGTGTGCTTACTCTGTTTATAGTTTCTTTCAATGGTGAGGTAACAATCTTCACACTATATTAAATTGATAAAAATATAATTAAAATTTTAAAAACCAAAAACTAAAGATATTTTTATGCCAACAGTTTTATAATCCATACAAATAAAATTCCTCTAATTCTAAATATGCTTGACCTTTTATTATTTTATAGAAGATAAAGTGCTTATCAGATTTTATTTGGTATAAAATTAATCTAACTATTAAAGATAAAAAGTCATTTATCTTAATATAATTCATTTATTTTTTCTTTTGTGACATTCTAATTTATATATTATAACCCCTTTTTGTTTTTCACATCATTTTTTAAATAGTACTTTAGTGGTTTATAGCTTTCTGTTTTTGCAGTAAAGTTTTGTTTTGAATAAAATCCTATACAAAATCAGAACATATAAGGCATAAACACAGTTTGAAATTTATTTTATAAAAATCGCTTCCAATTTAAGACCATACATTTATCTTGATCTAAAATTTCTAACTAGACTTTCTGTAATATCTTTTGGAGATAAATTATTAAATTTCTCTAAATAGACGGAATCCTTATTTATTCATTTCAGGAGCAAACACTTAAAGCCTTCTCACTTATCAATTTTGGGGTCATTATGGCAGTGCCAGTATAAAAGGGAGTCAGCTTTAATGCCACAAGTCTTGAGTTCATGTTCCAACTCATCTACATGCTCACCCTCTGAATGGAGAGAGACATTTAGCTTCTGCGGAGTCTCTATTTTTTTAATCTGCAATAATCATCATAATATAGATTTACCTTATTGGTTCTTACTTTATAGAAAAGCATTGTTACCAAATTTCAAATCAATTACCAATATCTTTGAATTGTGATAAACTTCTTTGGTGTTAACACTAACATCTAGCCTTGCTCATCCGTAAAATATCTTTAGGGGCAAAGAGAGCCATATAGTGTGGATTTGGTTAAGAGTATAATCTCTTTAGCCAGACCACTGTGTTTAGATAATAGATAAAATACTGGTTATCATCTAGTCAAGATACTAAGTCAGCTGTCTCTCAGTACCCTAACTGGTAGGATGGGAATAACTATTCTACTCACCTCACAGAGTTGTAAGTGTTAAGGATGCTACTTATACGACCACTAAGAAAGATGCTTGTGGCTCAATAAGTGTTCTTCAAGCATCACTATTATTAGGTCAAGTATGCATTAGAATATCCAAATCACAAAACTTCTGAGATGAAAGCATGCTCCCATAATATATATAAACCAACACTTTCCCAAGAAAACTGGAAAATATGATCCACTTAGCTATTATAAATGAGCAGATCCTACATTATTGTGTCCAAAATGCCTCATAAAAATAGAAATAAAATATTAACCAATCACAGAGCTATCAAGGAAAAAATGGTGAAACATAGGAATTTGTGATAAATTTTGATAAAATTAGTCTTAGGGAAATCCTAAAATTAAAAGTAACATTAAGTAATTGAAAATGAAGGTCTGGCAGAGTTGGACATATTACAATGAAGAAAGGAAACCTACAAAAAGTCAGGAAATATACAAGGATGTATGCTTCAAAAAGAGTGGCTTTTGTCAAAATTGAAAGAAAGCCCTTAAATAATTGTTACAGAAATATTATTTTTGGTGATCACACTCTGAGAATAAAATGAGAGGTGATGGATTTCATGTTTTATTGTCATATACTTCTCTCAAGAGTTATATCAAACATAATTCAGTCTAAGAATTAGCATATATTGATAACTAGAACCAACATTTTATTAAATGAATGAAAAAATAAAGTTATAAGTTTATTGCATTCATTTTTATTTTATAGCTGAATTCCCAATATATTTTTAACATTAAATATGAAATGCTGATTCCAATTTTACATAATCTACTTTAATTTTTCATTTTCCAATACCAAATACCCTTGACATAGGACAACCTGGCCCTTCCTCAGTAAGGTGACTATGAGGATTGAAAGGGGATCCACATCAGTAGCAGTCAGAAGAATGCTTTGTGCATGCTAAGAGCATAATGCACTTTAAATTTCATTATTTACATTCACCCCTGTGCCAAATTCTGAGATTACAAAACTAAATTAAATACAGATGCTGCCCTCTGAATGCTTACTCTGTCATTAGAGATCCTGTTAATCTGAATACATGTTACAAAACAACTTAATACTATGATTGATAGAGATTGGCCAAAAATTCTCATTAGGGATGTGGTTAGAGACAACTTGCAGAATGATTTCAAGCCATTTAAACCAATAAAGTGTAGTTACCAGAGAGTTGGTGAAAACTACAGAACTCCCAGCACATAAGTACTCGATCCAAACCTGCACTGAGACCTGATCAAACTCTACTATGGTTTTTAGTAGCTGCAGGAATCATCTCTAGGATCACCCTAGTCCCCGCTCGTAATATGCCCTACAGGAGAATTGACTGTTCCAGCCCAAACCTCGTGATATGCAGATAGGCCCCTGAACCAGCTCTTAAAGCAGTTATTTTAGAAAACTTGGAATTATAAACACTTTCTCTGCCTTTTGAGATGCAAATATACCACAAGGAAACTGTTTCCTCCAAGAGCTGGAGGCTATCTCTTTGAAGTGTAAGTGTTCTGGAAGGTACCTCTCCCTCTTGTTTTCAGTCCCTGTGGGAATATAAGGGCCTGAGTTCCATGGGCACCTTACTCTAACTTGAACCACTGCCTCCTGTCATAAAGATAGAAATTTGTTTCTCTTGCGATAACAACCAATTAACAAGCTCAGATGGCCTAGTCACATGGACCAATTCCCCTTCACACAAGTTAGTGCTTTTCCCTTAAGACACCCCAGACTTTAAAAAGTCTCCGGCCTTTTGTTTCATGAAGGCAAATTTTGTTCGGACTGGGCCCTCTTCCCCACTGTGATAGTTATTGAATAAAATCTATCCTATCGCTTTAAATAGTGCCCAGCCTTATTTGACACTGAAGTATTAAACAGGATTTAAGAATACTTCAGGCATATTCCCTAAATTTTTGATTCAGCTTAAGAGAAAATAGCCTTCTCTTCTATTTATTAACCTTAAACAACAGAACAGAACAATCTCCTTAGTATAATTAGACCATGTGAGCTTTTGTGTTTAAGACATTTACTGTTTCTGCTCACTGTTGGTGCTGACACTGATTATTTAGTGTGTGTGTGTGTGTGTATATATATATATATATTCCTTAGAAAAGTATTGTCACCAAAGTGGAAACAGCTGTACGTTTTGTCACTACAGACTTGATGCTTTACAAAGGAATCTGAGCAGTATCAGAGGCATGTATGCAGAAGGAAAGTGTGGGTGAGCTGAAACCTTGTGCGTGTCCTGGGTCTTCATGTCCTTAGATTCAGTCTTTCCTCCTTACTCTTCTCTGTATTTCAGGGTAGCTTCTCTCTCATTCAGATGCTCTAGTTACTTTCAACAAAGACATTTGGTGCATTAGAGAAGTAATTTAGGAAAAAGCCAGGATTTTTCTCCTTGCTCCCTTCTGCTATGATCTGGCTTCCTGAAGAGCCCTCCTGGTTCCATTTTCCCAGAGGACTCAGGTGCTGGCCTCTAGGAGTACTGGGTCCCCCTTTGCTATTCACTGTAGGGATAGTGGGGGTTTTCTGCACTTGCTAATTTCAGTATGGTCACACCATATCCAGGATGGCTTGTCAGCTTTTCCATGATCGGTGTAAGCAATTCTATGCCTTACAATTTCTCCTTTATAAAAATGTAATGACGTATCTGTTTTCCTGGTTAAACCCTAACGGATACAAACCCCCTGAAGGAAAAATGAAGTTAATGATGTGAGCAAGCAATAGGAGATAGTCAGAAGTAACTTAGACTGTAAAACAAGTCAATTCTTGTAAAATAGAGACTTGTGTCTTACACTTTCCCTACAATGATGATAGGTTGCCCTTTATGTGTCATTTTAATAAAACAAGCACAGTTAATTTTAGGAGAGAATAATATAGAGTGAGTCTATGTTTCTAGGATCACGGTTTAGCCTATCGTAGATATTGTGTCATCTAAAATAGCCTATAATATGCTAAAAATAGCCATAACAATATGCAGTTTTTAGATCCCCATATGGGATTTTAGAAATTCAAAAACAGCAACAACGACAGCAATAAAGTTGTACGTAGCCTAAACTATCGTTCTCCCACCTACATCAGTTTCTAATTCAGCTTCTAATTGGTTGAAACTAATTATTTTCAGTTCTCCCCTCAGTAAAAGCATATTTATACAATCAGTATTCATTCATAAATACGTAACAGTGACCAAAAGCAGTGTAGAAGAGCTATTTATCACTAAATAACACACACTACAATTATTTCAGCCTTATAAATTATCAAACATAAATATTTTATTTTATAAATTATTTTTATTTGTATTGTTTAATAATCACCCAGTCTTATACAATAGTTTCTTTTAAAAAATCAAAATGATAATTTTAAAAAACTACATTTCTTTCCCAAATATCATTGCCTATAATATATAGATTAGTATTTCTTGAAGTTTGGCCTGAGAATGACCATATAGAGAAAAATCACTTAAAGTGTCTGATAAAATTATACTTTTCCAGTGCTGATCTTATTACAAATATATCAAAGTATCTGAAAGTGGGCCTTAGAATGCATGTTTTTAGTTCAAGAGATTCTACATTAATATACAATAAAATCTTAGAACCACTGATTTAGAAAATTGAAGTCAATTTGTCCAGTTCAAGTTATATCTAATTTTATAAAATTAGCTATAAAATGTTCAGAAAATATCAATATGCTTATATCAATAGAGGTTTAATATTACAATAGTGAGTAGTAAAGAACTTGCAGATGTAACAAGCACTTTGCACTGAAATGTAAAAACCCATCAAAGTACTATCTGCAGCTAAAATTCGGGTAAGAAATATAAAAGATAAAAAACAAGTAGAAATGCAGGATACAAGACTGGCACAGAAACATCTATCTTCAAAGTGAAACACAGTATATCAATGTACACTTAGTAAGCTAAAATGGGCAATAATCAGAGAGAAGATTCTAACCTAAGTGATTACATTAGCAGCGGCAGTTGGAAAATTTAGTGCTGGTTTTATTTAGTACTACATAAGGACTCTACAAAATTAGTTTCAACAAAAATAGCTTTATGTCAGCTTTCAGATTTACACTATTTCTGGTAAGGTGACCCATCCAACTGGTGTTGAAAGTTTAGTTTGACCATTTGGATCAATATGAGGTAAAGCAAAATTGTAAATAAATTGTAAATTAGGCACACTACAGTTTGCAACTCAAACTAAGATTCACCCTATTTGCCAATGGTTTTAAAAGTGAAGATTACCATTACAACACTCTCATGCACGCTTTGTCTTTGTCTGTCACACCCACCCTTCTATTGCCGTACTAAACTCCAGTAACAAGTATCCGATTGCAATTCCTGAAATGAAGATTACCCTTTCAAGTGTCCATTCATATCCAGTGGCATTGTTTTTTGATAGCGAAATTATTTTCTTCCCTCTACCTGGAGTCCTCAAAAATGCTACCTCCTCCAAGAAGGATACACTAAGACACAGACCACAAGTAACGTTATTGTATTTTATCATTTTTCTTGGGGTACTCAGAATATCTTTTGATAAAAAGAAAATTTAAAATGCGATTTAGCCCACTATAACATGCATTTTATTTACTCCATTTGTTAAAAGGTAAGTCTATTTTCTCTTCTGTTTCATGGCACTCACTAGACCTTGAAATCTGAAGATGTCTCATATAAAAAAAGTATAGTGAAGGAGAATTCCAATTTGATCATATTGCCCAAAGTAATATTTCATGGTACACAAAGATATCTTCAATACTGTAATAAGTAAATAATTTGGTTTCTTATTTAAAATTTAATGAAGGATAGGATACATCCATTTGATTAAATGACGAATAAAAAGGATATCATAGAATTTGCATATCATGGCAAGTCTTATTGTTTTTTGTAAGATTTCCTGGTAAAATATAAAATTAAAAGATAAATTAAAATAGTGTTTAATGTATGTTGATGAAATAGATTTGTTAAACATAACAGAGACTAATAGTTATATATCAGTTTGAGAGATATATTTAATATGTGACCTAAGTTGACTTGGTTGAACCCATATAGATAATAAAGCTAATTTTATTATGAAAGCATAGAAAAAGGCATAATGCTGTTGACTTTTTGAAAGAGAGACAAATAAATTGGGTGTCAATATTTTAAAATATACAAGAACTGATAATCTGATTGAATGGAAATTGCTGATGAAGCACCCTTGTTTTTTGTTGTTCTAGAGCATGGTCCCAGTGTAACAAGTATGTGAAACTAGATAGAGAATTTTAGCATTTAGGTAAATAATTTAACAATCCATGAGACTTTGTAGCATATTAACTTTATTTAGAATTTTTTGGTCCACTTCCAGTCACAAAATTTACCTATATAATTAATTTTACTCTTAATGCTCTCAAGCACTATTTAGCTACAATATTGAAATAAACCAATTTTTAAAAGCGAGAATATACCATTAAGTATAATGTGCAAATTGGTAAGAAAATGATTTTGCCAATATTTACATTTAATAAGATATATAATTATATACACATACTATATATCTCCATGCCATTAATATTTTAAAAATAATAATGTATACATAGGTTATGATCATTGACTTCCCAAAACATCTACCATGTATCAATGAACCATACTTCACTGATTTTAACTACACTAGTCAAATGTTCTCTTATAATAGATACTTTTTGTTTGCAAGAACAGGACATTCTTAGAGTGTAAATGATTTTTCAACCCATTTGTACTGATTCCTAAGTGCTTAATGTCACTCAGAAATAGTGAGCTAAACTGAAGAATGTCAAAACATGTTGAGATCATATGAACAGTTCTCTCCAAGTAGTATTTTAAATCACTTACTTTTTCTTATTCTTGTAGAGAACCTGTCAAATATATATTCTATGAGAAATTAAGAAACTTAAAGAATATTAAAAGGTATCAAATTCAAGTTTTATCAATGTGACTTTTAATACTTACACTGTCCTTCAGTGAGTATGAAGTGAAACAGTTTTATATTGTTACATACTTTATAATGCTATTTTGTATAACTTTCCTTCTAAAAGTCAAGGACTTTTAATTTTTTAGTTTATTCAAGCAATTTTATTAAAAAGTGAATAGGAAACCTTATATCTTTAAAAACAGTGGACAAAAATCCCTAAATTCTTACTGAAACCCAGTAAAACTGGTATGTTAGTTGTTACATGTTACACTTAGATGAAAAATTTTATTTTGTCGCTTTTCTTTTGTATGTTGAACTTAATATTTCCATATTTCTACACTGTCTAAACTATTTTAGCTAATGCATGTGATGTTTACAGAGTTAATGATTTTTTTTGTTTCGTTCTGTATTTTAAGCTTGCAGATCCCAATAGATAAATGTAAAAGGACATTATCAGAGAATGTACATAAAATATAACTTTTATGTTTATTTAATGGGCTGTACTTGATGGATAACAACCAGTGAATGATTATAATTTTTATTAATAGTGTGACTTTTTCCTTTTTGTCACATCTTCCTACCGTGAGTGTGGTAAACATTTGAAACATAACCCATAGGCCCGGCGCGATGGCTGACGCCTGTAATCCCAGCACTTTGGGAGGCCGAGGCGAGCGGATCATGAGGTCAGGAGATCAAGACCATCCTGGCTAACACGGTGAAACCCCGTCGCTACCAAAAATGCAAAAACAAAATTAGCCGGGCGTGATGGCGGGCGCCTGTAGTCCCAGCTACTCTCGGAGGCTGAGGCAGGAGAGTGGCGTGAACCCGGGAGGCGAAGCTTGCAGTGAGCCGAGATCACGCCACTGCAGTCCAACCTGGGAGATACAGGAGACTCCGTCTCAAAAAAAAAAAAAAAAAAAAAAAAAAAAAAAAATCCACAAAGTTTTTAAACATCTTAGGTATGAACAGTCACATTTTAATCACTGAAACCAAAATTGAAGCTCTAAATTTAAAATATTAATCTGTAATTTGTTTCAGTGACTTTGCCACCACCACCAGTAGTTTAAAGCCCCCTGAAGAATTAGGAAGACAAGCAGAGGTATAGTGAATTGAGGCCTGTTTTTTCATTTCCACTGCTCCAATTTCCTCTCTTATGTACTATGAGCTCCAGTGTTCCTTCATCCTATTCTTACCATCTCCATCTCCTCCCTTACTCAAATTGAATGGAAGGAAATGTCCTAAGGCCCTTTTTCTTATCTTATGTTATTTAGTGTTTCATATTAGCTTTTGAGTGCCTGTTCTCATCTCATAAGTTATTTTTGTGCATTCTTTAGTGTACTTCTCTAGGCATCTTAAATAATTTCCTGTGATTCTGTTTCAAGAAGCCTTATATGGAAGAAAACAGTTATGCTTGCATAAATTTAAATATTACCCTCATTATTAAACAAATTACCATTAGCGACTCTATGATTGTTAGTGTACCACTGGGGATATGGGGATAGAGAATTTTACCTCTCTTGTATGACATTACGCAGATTAATATTCTGACTGAAAGCACTGACTTTCTTCTGTATCTTAGATAAGTAAAGATTGATTTATCCAAACAGTGTATATAGTTTGCCTTTCAGTCAGTTTTTAACTACTGCTAACATTTTTTCACACAGAGGATATACTTATTTATTACAGAGATGGAATTGAGAAAAATAACCTGTTCCCTTTATGGCTAAACCTTTCTAGCAAAGTGCAGAAGACATAATGTTATGATGACTCATTTGTCTTCTAAGCATCTATAATTTGAAAGGGCTAAATCTAGACATGTGATTGGACTAAAACTTAGGTATTAAAATGCTGCCAAAAATATAGACGAATATATCAAACTTGTAGATTGTTGGTAATGCTGGATCTATTTAGAAAGGACTGTGTCCACTTGACACTCTTACAAAAGAAGTGAGAGATTAGTCTTTTCGATGGGGTCAGTTATTCACACAGTATTTGACTTATGTGGCCTTACATTCTGAATTTATTTATCATGCATCCTCAAAATCCAATCCTAATTATAATATGCATTTTCATGGACACTTTAACAAATAAAAATCCAATGATAAGAGACAAGGGGTATTACATAATTCCAATTAAGAGTTTCTATTTGTACTATAGCCAGTAATGCTAACGGCAGTAGTAGATAATCTAGCAAATCTCATAGGCTTATTACAATAAGAATAAATATAACACCATGGAATAACAAAATAGGAAATAGAAAAAATTTATTTCTTAAAAGATGTGATGGTTCAATCCAAGGGTTTGGTGGGTAGCATTTCATGCTGGGATTTAGGGTTCCTTGTTTCTCCGATTTTCCATCTCTATGATGTGAGAGGGCCTTGGAGTTCTCTGCCTCTATTTAGGTCATAGTAAAAGATGAGTTGGAAAAGGCATATCTTACTACTACGGCCCTGAAGGAACATTAGTAATAAGGAATTTTTTATTCCATTG
The DNA here is from genome assembly GCF_028885625.2 of Pongo pygmaeus. NCBI lineage: Eukaryota > Metazoa > Chordata > Mammalia > Primates > Hominidae > Pongo > Pongo pygmaeus. The sequence goes on from NC_072384.2 coordinate 94,251,121, forward strand.
ATACTAACTAATCATATGTCTCCTCCTAAATGCTAAATGTTCTGGAATATATAGTCCTTGGATGGACATCTGCTTCCTAGCACCAAATCTGCACTACAGAAGGAAGCATCACTCCTTGCATATTTTTAACTCTCTGTCCACAATCCCTAATAAATGTGTGCTTAGCATTACATAAAACGTACAAATAAAAATGTGCATATAAAGAAAAAACAAATTCAAATATATTTTAGTTCTCCAGTATATGACATAAAAAACTGATGAGAAATTAGTATTTTCATGAAGGATTTGAATAATATCTTACATATGAATAAATATATACAACTATGTTTTGTCCAAAAGATTTTCTTGTCAGATGTTCATAAAATATGCCTTTTAATATATTTCTAAAGCAAGATTTTCAGGTTATGTTTTTAGATGGAAATTAAAAGAGTAATATCTGACATTTATAATATTATTTTATGTACTTTGTATATAACAAATCTCTAAACAAATATATGAGGTTCTAGTGATATATTCATTTCTCAAAAATGAAAGCTAAAGCAAAAACAAATGAGTTTCCTTTATGTGATAAATCCAGATTGGAACTCAACCTGTCTTTACTGTGGATCTCTAGAATTCTTTTCTTCCTTCCTAGGATAACTATTTCTGCTCCTCCAGGTAAAGGGTGTAAGTGAATTGTAGCTGCAGCTTTAACCATTCATGTACCACAAATTATACTGCTTATGCATTCACATTTTAGTTCAGACTACATAGTATTTAATAAATATGCATGGCTTATCCTTAAGCTTAAATCATGTTGAGAGTATATGAACATCATTCTAACATCATTTTTTAATATGAAAATTCATATTTATTTATTTATTTATTTATTTATTTGTGTGTGTGTCTTTATTTATTTATTATTATTATACTTTTGGTTTTAGGGTACTTTTTAACTTTTAATTTCAGGGGTACATGTGCAAAATGTGCAGGTTTGTTACATAGGTAAATGTGTGCCATAGGGGTTTGTCATACAGATTATTTTGTCACCCAGGTATTAGGCCTAGTATCCATTAGTTATTTTTTTCTAACTTTCTCCCTCTCACCCTCCACCCTCTGGTAGGCCCCAGTGTGTGTTGTTCCCCTCTATGTGTCCATGTGTTCTCATCATTTAACTCCCACTTGTAAGTGAGAACATGCTGTATTTGGCTTTCTGTTTCTGCATTAGTTTGCTGAGGATAACGGCCTCCAGCTTCATGTATGTCCCTGCAAAGGACATGATCTCATCCTTTTTTATGGCTGTACAGTATTCCATGGTGTATATGTATACATTTTCTTTATCCGGTCTATCGTTGATGGACATTTAGGTTGATTCCATATCTTTGTAATTGTGAATAGTGCTGCAATAAACATGTGCATGCATGTGTCTTCATAATAGAATGATTTATATTCCTTTGGGTATATACCTGATAATGAGATTGCTGGGTTAAATGGTATTTCTGTCTCTAGGTCTTTAAGGAATTACCACATTGTCTCCCACAATAGTTGAACTAATTTACACTGTCATCAATAGTATAAAGACGTTTTCTTTTCTCCACACTCTCACCAGCATCTGCTATTTTTTGACTTTTTAATAATTGCCATTCTGACTGGTGTGAGATTATATCTCATTGTGGTTTTGGTTTGCATTTCTCTAATGATCAGTATGGTGTTCATCATTTTTTCATATGATTATTGGCCACATATATGTCTTCTTTTGAAGTGTCTGTTCATGTCTTTTGCCCACTTTTTAATTGGGTTGTTTGTTTTTTTCTTGTAAATTTGTTTAAGTTCCTTATAGATGCCAGATATTAGACCTTTGTCAGATGCATAGTTTGCAAAAATTTTCTGCTATTCTGTAGGTTGTCTGTTTACTCTGTTGATAGTTTATTTTGCTGTGCAAAAGCTCCTTAGTGTAATTCGTTGTCCATTTTTTCTTTGGTTGCAATTGCTTTTGTCATCTTCACCATGAAATCTTTGCCCATTCCTATGTCCTGAATTGTATTGCCTAGGTTTTCTTCTAGGATCTGTATAGTTGGGGGTTTTTAACTTAAATCTTTAATCCATCTTGAGTTTATTTTTGGGGATGGTGTAAGGAAGGGGTCCAGTTTCAGTCTTCTGCATATGACTAGCTAGTTGTCCCAGAACCATTTATTCAATAGGAAATCCTTTCCCCATTGCTTGTTTTTGTCAGGTTTGTCAAAGATCAGATAGTTGTAGGTGTGTAGTCTTATTTCTGGCTTCTCTATTCTGTTCCATTGGTCTATGTGTCTGTTCTTTTACCAGTAGCATGCTGTTTTGGTTACTGTAGCCATGTAGGATAGTTTGAAGTCAGGTAGCATGATGCCTCCAGCTTTGTTCTTTTTTCCGTGGATTCCCTTGGCTATTCAGGCTATTTTTGGCTCCATATGAATTTTAAAATAGTTTTTCTAGTTCTGTGAAGAGTGCCAGTGACAGTTTAATGGGAATACCATTGAATGTATAAATTGCTTTGGGCAATATGGCCATTTTCACGATATTCCTTCTTCCTATCCATGAGCATATAATGTTTTTCCATTTGTTTTTGTCATCTCTAATTTTCTTTGAGCAATAGTTTGTAGTTATCTTTGTACAGAGCCTTCATATGCCTTGTTAGCTGTATTCGTAGGTATTTTATTCTTTTCGTAGCAATTGTGAATGGGAATTCATTAGTGATCTGGATCTTGCCTTGACTGTTGTTGGTGTATAGGAATGCTAGCAATTTTTGCACATTAATTTTGTATCCTGAGACTTTGCTGAAGTTGCTTCCAGCATAAGAGGCTTTCGGGCTGAGAAAATGGAGTTTTCTAGATATGGGATCGTGTAATCTGCAAACAGGAGTAGTTTAACTTTAACTTTCTTTCTTCCTATTTCAATGCACTTTATTTCTTTTCCTTGCCTGGTTGTCCTGGACAGAACTTCCAAAACTGTTTAATAGGAATGGCAAGAAAGGACATTCTCATCTTGTGCCGATTTTCGTGGAAATGCTTCCATCTTTTGGTCATCCAGTATTATATTGGCTGTGTGTTTGTCATATATGGCTCTTATTATTTCGATGTATGTTCCTTCTATACCTGGTTTATTTACATTTTTAACATGAAGGGATGTTGAATTTTATCAAAAGCCTTTTCTGCATCTATTGAGATAATCATGTGGTTTTTGTCTTTAGTTCTGTTTATGCGATGAATCATATTTATTGGTTTGTGTATGCTGAACCAACCTTACATCCCTGGGATGAAACCTGCTTGATCATGGTGGATAAGCTTTTTGATGCTGTTTGATTCAGTGTGTCGGTAGAAAATTCATATTTAAAAATTGTTTTACAGACACCAGGTTTTTAGAAACCAATGACAATTAACAACACCTTCCCCTGACTCTTTTTGCTTATATATCACAATCTCATTGCATTGAAACAACTCTTTTGCAATTGAAGAATATTTGCCAGTTTATGGTGGTTGAACTTTTAAAAATATATAGCATGTAATTATTATGACTATTTCAACAATGAACAAAGTAGTAAGTACTGATGTCTTGTGTTTAGCAGTTTTCTAAAATACAACTTTGTGTGCAGACTAACATGATAACTGAGTCAAATAATCGTCTGCAAAATTCAATTTATTTTTCACAATATTCTCAGTTGTTTTTATTCCTTAGAGATAGCAATTCAAATTATTTTTTCTACACAAGACATGTACGTTATTGCAATTGTAAATATACCACAATATACATAATTTAAGAGGTATTGTACTGAGATTATTTGTGTCATTTCAGATGAATTCCTCTTTTTATTGGCCTTAAATATTATTCTTCTTTAACACATTTATAATATTTTTCCATTTCTGAGAAACTAATAGTAATGAAGCCACAGGTTTTACTAAATGATCCTATTGCCAAATGACTTTTATTTATTTAGAGTGTACGTACTGAATAGTATATAATTTTTCTTTATGTTGCAGTCATTTCTACTCTTTTAAATGTCTGTTAATGTAACATAAATGCATAACTCAAAATAATCATTTAATATTTTCTTCTCATAATAATAAAGTTCCCAAATTATTCCCAAATGATTTATTACAATCACAATAGTCTTGCCAAGTGCGTAAAGGATCTAAAGGTAAAGAGTGAAAAATGACACCAATAGCATTTACTCTTTTGCGTGAGAAATAATAAAAAAAAAATAGAGTTGATAGCAGTTAAAAGCACTTCATTTTGACCTTCAAAGTTACTCTTTTATTATTGTTAGATATTAGGTAACAAAATACAAGTATACTTTGAAGATTAAGCTTTCATTTTATTCTTATAATGAAAGGTACCTACAACATTACCTGAACTAAGTTGTTTTTATAGGTGAGCAATAGTTTGCAACAAGTTAGTTTTTTGTTATCTACCTTGGTCAGGCCTGTTATTTCATATTATATCACTAGGTTCAATGAAATATTTTAAATGTATTTTGACATGTATTAAAAATGTCTAACTAAAATGTAAACCCTTTCAGTTTACAATGCCTTCGTGTAAATAATACAATATACTTTTCCTTTTTATTGTATGTATAAAATGATGCACAGATGACTCCAGGCAAATACTCGCAAGAAAGGAAATCAAGTGCTAGCTTTCTATACATTGAGGTTTATTATTCACCAGGCAGGAAGCTACAGGACTGCACTTGCAGACACCATACTGAAGGACTTTGTGACCTCGAATTGCTTTTTGACCCATATAAAAATGTGTATATACATATATATACACACATATACATATAAAGCAACACACATACGTACATACCTATATTATATATATAAAAACACATCTACACACATAATAATAATTTTTGTTATTTCATCATGAAAACAATTTTTGCTGGAATTTCTTTACTATACAATTCAGCCATTATATCGGTGGAAGATTGGTCCTCTTTGAAACACATGTTGATGGAAGAATGGTCCTCTCTGAAACATAATCTCTGCTCTCCCACACCCCTATCCATTTCAGCCTCAAAATACACTCTTGCACCTAGTGACTCTAACTAAATCTAAGCCTTGTAAGACCAATAGGCTGGTTCTTTCCTGTATGGTGCCATCTGTCAGAAAAGTGGAGGCTGTCTCTGTTCTAGAAACCTACTGGTTCCTGGCATTGCTACCTGTCTCTCCACTTGAAGCTCTAAATAGCAATTTCCTGTCCTCCCTGCCCTGTGGTGATGCCATATGTTAACACTCAGAGAAGGCCAAAACAACTGCAGCCCAGCTATTGTTTATCAACACCCAACTGGCAGAGATGAAATTGAACCAGCAGTTACTGTGCAAACAACACAATAGATTTTCAGGACACTTCATTTGTCTATGCAGTTTTTGCTACAGATGCCATTTATTTTTGTAAACTGCTTTTGGGGTCAAATGGCACAACAGCACTGTTAGTTGCCTATTAAACATCCACTCTCTCTTTCGGCCTCGTTAATTAAACTACAAAATTTTACAGGTAACCAGCTTGGAGTGACTCTATTTCCAGCTCAGAGGTAAGTTCTCGTTAGTTGACATCCATCTTGGCCATCTCATTCCCTTTGCCTGTGATTGATTTAGCAATTGTTAAGTGACACAATTCTGATAAATTAGATAAAAGAGAAAGTCTACTGGGGGCTTCTAGAAAAGTTTCCAGACTTATCTAAAGGGACACACATAGGGAAGATATAGTCCCTTTTCCAACAATGAATGCTACAGTCTCCGCAAATGAGGCTTAAAGTTGTGGCAGAATTGTAGCACTGTAACAGGAACTGGCCTCAAGTCAAAGTTGAGAATGACAGGACTGAAAGATTCTGGATTCATGACAAAATAGTTTAGCCATTAAATTAATCATCCTGCATTTAAACATCTTGAGGAAGATAATAATACATTTTCCTTAAATGATAAAGGTGGTAATGAAGTTTCTGTTGTGTTTGCAGGATTTTTTTTTATGTTGTTGTTGGTTTATCTCCCTCTCTCTTTCATGATTGCCTAATTGGGAGATGAAACTATTGATCTTGCTACCTAGGCATTCTGGTGTATGAAAGCCTTCTTTTATGAGGGTTATAAAATAGTACAAATCCTTATTTTAAATATTTGAAACTCTACCAACAGAGTCTAACACCACAGTCCACTGACTGTTGTGGGGATCAGGCTTGTTATATATTCCCAACCTTCTTATATGAAAGTTAAGTGGAAAGAAACATCAATATCTGAAAAGACTGAAAATATCTCAGGAGGCTCTTCTTTATAAAATGATCAAGGATCTCAATTTCTTTACCCTGTGTGAACAATTAGAATTCTGACAGTAATCAGAATCAATATATATCCACTTATACCTCATCATCCCAACAAGAGAGAAACTTATGCTATTGCCATTGATTCTTAATATTTCTTGGTTCCTTTAATAGAATAGATAACTCAATTTGTTTGAAAGCCTCAGATTGGGTGAAGGCCAAAGTTCAACTTAATTTGCATTCGTAAATGAGTATAATTGAGTGGATACAGAATCTCTTTTCCATAATTCTCACTCTTCACTCTGTCAATCATCCCCTTTCCACCAAAAGGGAAGCTTCTGTAGATGTTCCTCTACTTATGCAATTATTTATTGTAGCAAATAAATCTTAAATTTCTTTGTATAGTAAGTCTTTTAGGGTGTGTTGGTTAAGGGTAGAGAGGTGTATTAGGATTTTTTTACCTCTTTTTTTGAAATGTAACTATTTTTAAACTTATATAACCCCTCCAATTAATTTTTCTCTAAAACATTATCTGAAAGCTCAGGTCTTCCTTCAAATCATGATAGTTTCATTCTATTATTATCACCATTTAAAATCTTCAGCTCCTTTCCATCCTTTGTATATTTCCTTTTATGTATAGTTAGGATTTCCTGGATATGTTCCTCACTTACACAAGTTTAACTTCCAGCAGATTTTTTTTTTTGAGTCCTAGGCGAGTGTGTTCTACTTTAGTTGTTCAGTTTTCTGTGCTAATCAGTCTACTGTTTACGGCTTCAATCAAGGACTTGCATTTACCAATCATGTTTTTCATTTACATGTAATTATGCTTTATCTTAAATGGATTTTTCTCCATAACTACTTTCTCTATTTTTATGAATACAGCATCTTCCTATATCTTTTAGGGAATATAAAAGAGACATTTTATATGATTGCTTCCTGTTTCCTTACATATGTTTATTTGAGAAAGAAAGACGATGAAGAAGAGCAAGAGAACAAGAGACTCATTTCTCTGAAATTTAAATGTTTACCTGAGATCTGTAGTAATCTTTCATACCTTAAATAGGTCTTGTACAATTTTGGAGTTTGCTCATTTGCAAAGTAATTCAGTTTCTTGTTCTTAGAGGAAGCTAAAATGTGCTGGCTTTTACTTAACAATCTATTTGACAAATACTGATATGATACATGCTGGGTGCCTGGAACTCTTCTAATCTGTAGACATATGGCAGTGAAAAAAATCAGCAAAGATCTTAACTCTTGAAGCTGACGTGATAAAGCAGCACTATCTATTAGAACTTTCTTTAATAACAGAAATAGTCTGTGCTGTCCAATATGGTACCCCCTAACCACATGTGTAGACTGAGGCAGAAGAGTCTTAAATTTCCATTTAATATGGCTAGTGTGACTGAAAAATTATATTTAAAATTTTATTTAATTTAAATTTCAATAGCCACATGTAGCTAGTGTCTACATACAAGACTGCTCAGGTTAGGCTGTGAAAGACAGATGATAAATAAGTAAAGGAAAAAGGTATTTTCTGATAAGGAGTTCTGAGAGCAAACTGAGATAGTGAAAGGATATAGACAATGATTAGGGTGGAAGGCCTTACAGTCCTTAGATTGTATCATAAGAAAAATCTCTCTGCAGAGTTAAGAAGTGAATTAACATCTGAATGATACAGAGTTACCTGTTCAAAAATTTACTGTAGAAATATTCAAGCAGAACAGAAGCAAGAGCAGAAGCCTTCAGGTAGAAGCATCGGGGGATTCAGGAACTAAAAGAACAGCATGGCTGGAGTAGTGAGGAAGAAGAATAAAGTTTGAAGCAGCAGCTGGTACATACAGAGCCTGGTAGCCACTTCATTTTATACCACGTACCATTCTTCATACAGATATATTTGATGAGTTTCTAAAAGGAAGGAGACATCGCAGAGTAGGAAGTATGGGAGAAAATAATGATATATCTTAGAGTTTTCATCAAGTTTATAATAATTCACTTGTGAAAGAGTCTTTTGAAGTTCACAAATAATAGGTGTTAGTATGAGCTCTCAGAGATGGACGTAAGATTAAAAATATTTAGAAATTTGACAAATTTATTCAGAGAAGCTGTGAATCAATAGTCAATGTTCTCCTCATATTACTGCAGAAGATGATTTTGGATTTTTTTGCGTTATTTTCCTTATCTTCTTTTAAAACATATTAATGCAAAGCTATCAAATAGAAGAGCTTGGAAATACAATGTATGTTTATGAAGACATAGTAATCATAAAGTTTCAAAAAACAGAGACAAATAATTTAACATCCTTATTTTCTAGATAAATAAAAGGTTCAGTGGTTGATAACTTATAGATTTTAATGCTAAGTGCTAAAAGTGGGACTTAAATCTGGGTTCAGTCACTCCCTGTTCACTTTTTCCTCAAACAATAATGCAACAACACCTTCTCTGTGTTATCAGTTAACCTTAAAAGATACTTTTCATAAAGAAGCATAAATATCCTGGTATTGAATACAAAAATACTACTAATTTAATTAGAAATATAATTTTTTGATATTAAGAGTAAGGTTAAAATACAGTCGAACATTTTCCTGGTATTTTATTATGGTTTAAAACTTTGTCTTTAGACTAGACATAGAGTTAACCCTATGTCTATGATTACTGTATTGAATAAGGTTCCATATGACAGCTTTAAACAGTTGTATATCTATATCATGTATATATATATGTATATATCTTTATGTACATACATGAGTATTTATATACATAAGTATGTATGAGTTTATATATGATTGTATATATATTTGTGTTGGGGTGTGTGTGTTTATATATGTGTGTATGTGTGTGTATAATAAGCTTCTTCCAAAATTTTATAAACCATGGCTGTGGGAAAAGTCGCCCGACGCTTGGCTTTCATTGCAACCACATTCGAGGGTATGCATGTTATAAACACACTCTACCATACAACCATACACCTCATCTTGAACAAGTTTGCTACATAATTATATAAGCATTTGACATATTTCACCTGTATTTCCTTGTCTAAGACAGCCAATAAGGCCTCTGATACTTGTGTAGAGTTACTGCTCTCTCCTAGCTTCTGTGGAAAGGAACACAACTACTGCTGGGTATAAGCTGTTCCAAGTGAGGCCCCTACAGCTAAAGCTTCATCAGCTGCATAACTATTGTACTGTTTACTATTTTTAGTCATCACAGTCATGTTCTCTATTGTCTTGAAAGGCAATTTGGTCACTAACTTGATTTTGAAGTTTCATCATCTTTTTCAGCACATTTTTATTCCTCAGAATATTGAAGATAATATTTTTCAGAGTTCATCAATATAAGAATCATGGAAATCCATGCTGGCACTGTAGGCAATGGCGGCATCTAAGTCTTGTTAAAAGTTTGTATAATTTGTCCTAATATCTGGTAACAAGAAAAGTAACATGGATGATAAAACAGGTAATTTGGGGATTAGAGAAAATATGGGTGTGTTGGTGAAGGACTAAGAGGCAGGAACAATATCTTTGATAGATTCAATTACGGTCTCATGTTGACTTCCTCTGAGCATGGAGAGTGTACCAAGCTAACACTTGCTCATGTGCAGCGCTTTCATTTTTTTTTTTTTTTTCTGAAAAGATTCCCAACTACAGTATGCCTGGGGCTCTGTTTTTCATCTGGCTGCCTAATTCAAACAATTTCCACCTCAGGTTATAAATACAGTAATAACATCCAGTTTATTTCTATTAACTCAGCCTGGTCCTTATCTTCAGGACCTTCTATTCTGCAGAGTGAAGCAACACACTCTTAGCTCAGCTCTTACTCCACTACTGAGGCCACTTCAGCCATGTTCTTTCCTGAATATTTTTAAGGCAAGAATTGGATTAGACAGCTGTCCTACACAAGTTCCCTGGGAACTACATGAAGTTTTTTCTGGGGGCCTCGTAAAACTAAATGCCACAATACTCCATGTCTCTTTTTACAAACAACAATAACAACAACAAAAGAAAACTCAGCACTTTACATCTTCAGCCTTGGCTGATTCTCCATTATTAAGGTGCAAGGTGTTCTAAGAATCACAAAAAAGCATCTATTTATTAGGAAAGTTGTTTGACAGTGTTATGCAAGTCTTATATCCTTATTGATTTTCTGTCCACTTGTACCAGTTGTTACATTAGGGGTGTTGACATCTTTGACTAAAACTGTGAATTTGTCTACTGGAGAAACGTTTTGCTCCTTGTATTTTGAAACTCTAGTATTCAGTGCAAAAGAACACTCAGGATTATTGTTTCCTCTATACTAAAATTTTCCTTTATAAATAAGAAATGAGCTCTTACCTCTGGTAATATTATTTGATCTAATAGCCTGTGTCTCATAATAGTATACCCTGAATAGCTGTCTTTATTTAAATAAACTTTATTTTGGAATAATTTTATATTTACAAAAACGTTACAAAGACAGTACACAATATTTCTCTATACTCTTCATTTAGCATCTCCTAATGTTAAGATCTTATATTACCTTGATACATTTATCAAAACTAAGAGATTAATATTGGTTTATTACCATTAACTAAACACCAAACATTTTTGGGTTTCACTAGTTTCACAAGTAATGCCATTTCTGTATTCCAGGATTCAATCCAGGATACCACATTGCATTTAGTCATCTTGTCTCTTTGATCTCCTCTGATCTGTGACAATTTCTTCATCTTCCCCTGTTTTTCATAATCTTTATTGTTCTGAAGACAGTTTGGTGAGTTATTTTGTAAAATACCCTTCCTTTTTAGTTTATTTAGTGATCTCTTTATTTTTAGACAGAGGTTATAGGTTTTCGGGAAGAAGATCACAGAGGTAAAGCACTCTTCTCATCATATCAAGTCAGAGATACAAAACATTGACATGATATTCCCAGTAATATCAGCCTTCATCATTTAGTTAAGGTGGTGCTAAGGTAGGTCTGCCAAGTCTCTTTAAGTGTAAAGTTACTATTTTTCTCTTCACACGCCCTATTCTTTGGAAATGAATTACCAGGTCCAGTCTACACTCAAGATGAGGGTGCAGGTAAGGTGTGCTTAATTCCATCTCTTGGAGAGAAGAATATCTATATACATTATTTGGAAATCTCTAAGGAAAACTAGTCTCTTTCTCTTTATTCATTTAGTCACTCCTTTATTTATATTACAATGGACTCATATATATTTACTTTATAGTTTGTTTTACAATCAATACTTTGTTGTTTATTATTTTACTCACTTTATTCTTTTACCTATGTTCATAAGAGAAAAGGTAGGTAATTGATTTCATGACTTTCTTCTTTTCTAATATAAGCAGTTAACGTTGCACTTATCATTTTATCTTTTTATGCAATGCTTTAGTTGTGTTTCACAAATGTTGATTTTTTAAAAATATTCATCTAATTATAACTCTAATTTCTCTTGTGATTTATTCTTGACCCATGCATCATTTAAAAGTGCAACTTTTAAATATTTGGAGGACTTTCCAAATAAATACTCATTATTGATTTATAATTTAATTCCATTATGAACCGAAATAATATTTCTTGTACTTTCATCACTTAAATATATTAAGGCTTATTTTATGGCCAAGAATATGGCTCATCTGAGTGATAAATCCACATACGCTTAAAAAGAATGTCAAGTGGGGGATACGATAAGTATCCTAAATGTCAATCAGGTCAGGCTGGTCTTCACTATTCTTCCAGTCTTTCACTGCCTTATTGATTATTTTGTCTACCTGTTCTGATAATTAGTATTGTGGATTTATCTATTTTTTTAAAAATTCTATCAGGTTTTGCTTCATGCATTTTGAGCTCTGTTCTTTTACTTTATTTATTTAATGGCCAGTGTTTGCTCTAGATTTTAGAATATACACATGTAATTTTTCACAGTCTACCTACAACTTCATGTATAGGTAGTATAAGAAACACAGTAATATACTTACATTGTCCCCTCCTGATATTTTGTAACAATGTTTGTGCATTTTCATTTTGCATATATTATAAGCCCTATATTGTATTATTAATTACTCAATTATCTTTATCTCTAATATTACGGTTATACATATGCTTTACTGCTTGATATCCCACTGGTCATGGAGGTTATATTAATTTGGATTCAGTCTTTTTTCTCATCATGCTTCATTTTTTGTAAAATCTATTGCTTTATCTCCAAGTTTACTCACTGTTTCTTCTTCAGTGTCTAATCTTCTTTTAATATAATGTATTTTTTAAATTTCAGATATTATTTTCATCTCTAGGACTTCCATTTTGTCTTTTGAATATCATCTATTTCTCCCCTCATCATGTATACATTTTCCCTTGTTACTTTGAATACATTAATGATATTTATTATATAAGTTTTTAAGTCTTGTCTAATCATTTCACCATCCTCACTATTTTCTGGTTATTTCTGTTGATAGCTACTATTTTTACTCATTGTTATGGATTATAGATCTCTATCTCTTTGCGTATCGACAATTTTTTAATTGGATGCCAGGTATTGGCATTTTACATTTAGCTGCAGAAGTTTGTTGTATCCTTTTAAAAAGTACTGAGTTTTGTCTCAGTACATGGTTTAGCTACCCGTAGATGTGTTTGATTTTTTTCAAGGCTCTTTTTAAAGTTCTGTTGGTTCGTTTTTATTTCCAATGGTGGCTCTAGAGCAGCCTTTATTCTGGGTCTAATTAAACCCCTTTCTGAAGGCATATTGTTGAGGACTCTACCCAGTGCCCCAGGCAATTCAAGATCTTTACAGTGTAGGAAAACAAATTGTTCCCAACCTTGTTTGATCTCTGAGAATTGTTCATCCTACTGATTCTTGGTGGTTCTTTGCTCATCTGTGAAGGTTTCCTCTCACACGTGTACATCAGTAGCAAGAGAGCATCATTAACAAACCCCGTGGAAGATTTCAGGTGCTCTTTCTGTGAAGCACCATTCTTTTTGTTATTTTATCCTGAAATTTCTCAGTATTCCTGAATTCTGATCTCTTGCACTTCAATTCAGGTACAACTGCTGGGCTGCGTTTCAATTCTTCCTACCGGGGCTGTCGCCTGGAAACTACTTCCAAGTAATTAGGTGGGCAATAGTAGTATCTACTTTATTTATTTCCCTTCCTCAGGAATCACATTTGTATGGTGCCCTTGTGTAAAATTGAAAAATTGTGGTTTCATTTCCTTTATTTAGCTTGCTAGTTGTTTACAGTAAGGGTCTAATTACTGTAGTAATTAGTCATTTATATGTTGAAGCAGAAGTTATATGTAGTTCATCATCTAATGTAGTTTATTTAGAAATAAAGAACAAAAATTTTAATTATAAATTCATTTAACAAGCCAAATCACCCAGACAACACAAAACTAAACTTTGTAAAAATATTTGAATAACATTAAATATTGTGTCATATTGTACCAGAGTGTTTCATCACTTTTATTTATATTAAATAAACATTTTAATTAACACCTTTTCATTATAATTTGCTTAAAGCAAGCTAACCATAATAAATGAATAACGGAACCCATTGAAACAGTATTTTTCAATATTTTGGTTGCTTATTTTCTCTCAAAATTATTTTCACGCATAGAAACATAAGGAAAATTGCAAATGTATGCATTTCCAGAAAGTGTTCTAATATTATTATATTTTGCTTTATTTCTGGATGGAATACAACATAATAATTTAGAAATGGGAGATTTTTCAAAATCATCGTCCGCAAGTATTGAAAAATTTATTTGTGATTGTGTATGTTATGTGGTTTTTAACATGTCTGAGGTTTTAATAAGCAGTTTTGGCCAGGGATGGTGGCTCATGTTTGTAATCTCAGCCTTTTGTAAGGCCAAGGCAGGAAGAATCCTTGAGGTCAGGTGTTTGAGACCAGCCTGAGCAACATAGCGAGATCCTGTCTCTACAAAAAATAAAAACAGCCGAGTGTAGTGGCACACATCTGTAGTCCTAGCTATTTGAGGTCCAAGGTAGGAGAATCACTTAAAACCAGAAGTCTGAGGCTGCAGTGAGTCGTAATCCTACCACTGCACTCCAGTTTAGGCAACAGAGCAGACTTTGTCTCAAAAAAAAAAAAAAAAAAAAAGAGGAAATGGTGTTTTCCACAGGTTTTCTACAGACTTTGAAACTCCTTTTGTCCTAATTATTTTACCCTTAAGATTATAACTCAAATGTAGTTATTTTTTTAAAAAAATCATCGAATAAAGTTTTCATTAATACTTTCTTTAAAGTAATAATTTTAAAGAATATTTTAAAAATAAAAAAAATCCAATGTCATGGAGATGTTGCAAGATTTAATGTAGTCTATTGCATCCTGGCAGATATAAATAGCTTCTGTCCCCTTATTTATAAGGAAGACATTTTGGGACACCATATTACCAAGCCATGATGCATTTCAACATGATCTCTAAAAATTTCTGGGCAAAAAGGTTACAATGAAAGATTTTCTTAAACCATATTCGCCATAGTACAACACCGTTGTTATCAGAGTAAAGAGCAAAATTAATTTGGGAATTTATTTTTACCATTGATGTCTTTACCCTCAAAATGAGGGTAATAGGATCTTCCTACTTCTCAGACTGGAACATTAAAGATGACATGTTACAAAGGTGAAATTTTTATCTGCCAATACACTATCCTTCAGATACTGTCTCTGATCCTTAAACAAGGATGACTATTTCCACTACTGTGTTTCCAAAATTTCATTTCTATGATTAGTATTCTCATTCACTACACTTTACCTTCCTAGTAGTATTGAAGATAAAACATATTACAGTGGTGATTTCCAGATAATTTACTTTGCTGAGATTCAAGATAAAAATAAACTGTACCTTAGTAGCCTCCATCCTAGCAGCAGGGTAAAGAAATACAGCCACAATGCCACAGTGTGTAGTAATGAAGCACTATATTATTTCAAAAGTGGTTTCCAAAGTTTGGGGAGGGAAATACATGAAATAAAATTATAGTTTTTAAAGAAAAAAGAAACAAAGCATATACAAAACCATCTCAGTCACAATCCTTTGTGTGGTCTCCGCGTTTTATGGAATAGGTAAATACGCCTCGCCTCTCATAGTGGTTTTCTTTGGTGCGTCACCAAGCAACGTATAAGCAAAGCACTCAAGAGCTGTTTCTTCATTCATTGTCAAGTAAGATAAAGTGCTGAAATACACTTATATAAGTCCAGATCAAAACCTGATAAATACTATGAAAATTAACAATGAATTTTTTTTCTTTAACCAATAATTTTGGTCAATATTATTATATCTTAGAAGTAGAAAATCCTAGGTGTTTAAGACTCAGACTATCCAAAACCTGTCCTACAGACACACATTTGAAAGGACACATATGGGAGAAGATATCCTGGATAAATTATCACTCTGCTTCTTATAATATGGCTCTGTATAACTTCGAAGTAAAACTCATAATCCCAGTGAGCTGAACTCACTTGTGTGAGTTCACAAGTACTGTATTGCCTAAAAATTCTAAGTAAAAGTAAGAAAATTCTAAGTAAAAGTAAGCTGAGATACTCTTTGGTCTATTTATTTTGGAAACCAATATATAAAAGTAATATTTTTTTTCTGTTGTATATAAAAAATTGAAGAAACAAAATAAAATTGTGACAACTCTGAAACCAGGCACCTAGGATATAGTATCATTAATTTTATTTGCTTTTTAGCTTGCTCATTGCAAAATAGATGTTCCTATGAAAAAGGAAATACTCTCTGCAAAGTCAGTTGATGAATTACTGTATTTCACAGATGTTTTCAATTTAAAATGGAATGTTATGATGGTGCTAAAACTTTTTACCACCATTACTGTAATTTGCATACCATTACTGATGATGTTTATATTTTGAAAGTTGAAATGTTTTTGAGCTCATCATAACCTAGTACTAATGATTCTCAGTACATCTGTGGAAAACCAACATCTAGGCAGTTTTCTCCAGCTAAATCATCTTTGATGAGTTTGTACTGTCTTCCAAAATATTCAGCTAGGATTTTGTATGTACTTAAAGATTCTGCTTTATGTATACACCATCTGAAACTTAAATGGAAGGTAACAAATCAAAATTATGTGGCAACATATGAATAAACTTGTATTCTGGCATTTGTTTTAATAAAAGCATTTTAGTGAACTTATGCTATATTTTCAGGATAGCTAGATCATTTTTTTGCTGAATTCAAGAGGAAACTGATGCTTTGTATGCAAGCAATGAAGTAAATTACTCTTAATTCAGAGCCTGAGGTTTAGAAAAAATAAAAATGCTGCAGGTGCCAATAAAATAAGGCGCTAAAGGAAATAATTTCAAATGTAAAATATTTCAGGAAAGGCATTATCATTAACATTTATGTAGAAATTAAAGAGAGAAACCAAAGGTAACAAACAATTAACAGATGTATTTTTCATATAAATTACCATAAAGTGGAAAACTGAGGTCTCAGTGCATGGTTTCATTATCCATTACTTTAGAAATAAGGATAATTTTCAAATGCCTCTGAACTGTTCCGAGTAAAACTACATTTTTCAATTTCCTTTTTTCCACATGACCATGAGAATGCCTTACCATTAACCACACACATAATGGTAACGCTAAAATTATCCAAGTAATATAACCCATTATGGTGCATTTTCTGTATAAACAAAGTTTCACTTTCATGAAGCTTGTACACCAGTACCATATGGGTATGTGCTTAAAATCGCTAGTTTAAACAAGTCATATATGAATTACTTTTCATGTAAAAGAAGTTTATAGGGAGCCAGTAGAAAGCTAGTGTGTCAGCTTCCCAGTAAAACGAGGAATCCAAGTTCTCATCGATTTGCTTTATCCCCAGTATATTGTTTCCCTAGTGTCCTATTTTATTAATTTATTTTAGTGTAGTTAGAAAACTACATTACCTTCTCAATAAATGTTTAAATGTACAATGCATTACTGTTAACCATAGATACAATGTTGTATAGTGTATGTCTAGAATTTACTCATCTTGCCCAACTGAAATTTTATGTCTGTTAATTAGTAAGTGCCCTTTGCCCCTGACAACCACCATTTCACAATTTGAGTCTATGAGTTTGAGTATTTTAGATATCTCGTGTAAGTGGAGTTATGCAATGTAGTTTTTTTTCTGTGACTGGCCTATTTCTCCCAGCATAACATTCTCAAGGTTAATCTATGTTGTCGCATACCTTTTCTCTTTAAAGGCTGCATAGTATTCCATTGTGTGATTTTGGGTGGGGGGCGGTGTATGACATTTTATCCATTTATCTGTAGATGGATATTTACATTGATACCACAGCTTGGCTATTGTGAACAGTGTTGCAATAACCACAGGAATGCTATTATTTCTTTGAGGTTGTGATTTTAATTCTTTTGAACTAATTCCCAGAAGTGGGATTGCTGGATAATATGTAGTTCTATTCTTAATGCTTAGAGAAATCTCCATGGTGGCTGTACCATTTTTCATTTCCACCAACAGTGTGCGAGGGTCAGTTTTTCCACGTCCTTGCCTATACTTATCACCTTGTTTTAATAACTATCTTGACAGGTGTGAATTCATAATTCATTGTGGTTTTAATTTATTTTATCTCATGATTAGTGATGTTGAACATTTTTCATATATCTATAAGCCATTTGTATATCTTCTTTGACAAATGTCTATTCAAGTTATTAAACTATTTTTAAATTAGGTTATTTGTTGTTTGTTATTCAGTTGTAAGAGTTTCTTATATTTTTTGAAGATTAACTCCTTATCAAATAAATGGTTTACAAATATTTTCTCCCAATCTGTAGGTTCCCTTTTCATTCTGTTTGTTTCTTTTGCTGTGCAGAGCTTTTTAGTTTCATGTAGTTTTACTTGTTTATTTTTGGTTTTGTTGTCTGTCCTTTTGGTGTCATAGCAATAAAATAATTGCCAAGGCCAATGTCATGAAGGTGTTCCTCTATATTTTCTTCTAGTCTTTGTACAGGTGCAGGTTTTGTGTTTAAGTCTAATCCATTTTGACTTAATATTTGCATATGCTATAAGACAGAGGTCCAATTTCATAGTTTTGCATAGAGATATAGTTTTATCATAATCATTTGTTGAAGAAACAATCATTTTTCCATCGTATATTCCATTAGCCCTGTTAAAAATCATTGGCTGTATATGCATGGATTTATTTCTGTGTTTTGTATTCTGTTTCACTGGACTGTATGTCTGTTCTTTGCCAGTACCATTTTTTTTTATTACTATAGCTTTGTTACATATTTTGAAATCAGGAAATGTGATGCCTTCACCTTTATTCTTTCTCAAGATTTCTTTGATTATTCATGCTTGTGATTCTATCTGAATTTAGAAATTTTTTTCCTATTTCTGTAAAAATGCCATTGTGATTCTAATAGATGTTACATTGCATCTGTAGATTACTTTGGTACACATGGATATTTTAACAACATCTAGTCTTCCAATCTATGAACCTGGGATGTCTTTCCAATTCTTGGCGGTTTATCTTGTTTAGTTTCTGTCATCAATGTTTTTAGGTTTCAATACACAAATCTTTCACCTCCTTAATAAGTTTATTTCTAGATATTTTATTTTTCCTAAACTCTAAAGGTATTTTTAAAATTTAATTTTCAAATAGTTTGTTATTATTATATAGAAATGCACTAATTTTGTATGTTGATTTTGTATCCTGTGACTTTGCTGAATTAGTTTTATATTTTTTATGCATTTTTTCTTTATGATGTCTTTAGGGTAGTATACGCTTATATATATAATCATGCCTTCTATATTCAGGGGCTTCCTACATTCAGGTTTTTTCTCTCTGATTTGGAAGCCTTTTATTTCTTTTCCTTGCCTGATTGCTCTGTCTAGGACTTCCAATACTATGATTGAATAGAAGTGACAAGAGTAGGTGTCCTTGTCTCATTACTGATATTAGAGAAAAAGCTTACAGTTTTTTACTACTGAGTCTAATGTTAGCTCTAGACTTTTCATATATGCCCTTTTTAATATTTAATGTTAATGTATGCCTTACATACCTAATATGTCGAGAATTTTTATCCTGAATGGATGTTTAATGTTGTCAAACTCTTTATCTATTGAGATGATCATGTGACTTTTACTCTTTATTCTAGTAATGTAATGTATCACATTAATTTATTTCTGTATGTTGACATATTCTTGTATCCCAGGGATAAATCTCTCTTGGTTATAGTTATCTTTTTAATGTGCTGTTGGAATCATTTTGTGAGTATTTTATTGATGATTTTTGTATCGATAATCATCAAGAATATTTGCCTGTAGTTTAATTTTCTCGTGGTTTTGTCTGGCTTTGAATTAGTATAATGCTGGCCTCATTTAATAAGTTTGAAAGTGTTCTCCTCCAATTTTTTGTATGAGTTTGAGAAAGACTGGTGTTAGCTCTTCTTTAAATATTTGGTAGGATTCACTAGTGAAGCCATCTGGTCCTATTTTTTCTCTGTTGGGAGGTTTTTCATTATCAATTCAATCTTCTTACTAGTTATACATCTGTTCAGACTTTCTATTTTTTCATACTTTAGTTTTGGTATACATTTTAGGAATTTATTCATTTTTTTCTAGGTTATCCAGTTGGTAGGTGAATACTTGTATACAGTAAAATATTACTATGGTCTTTTTTTATTCCTGTGGTATCAATTGCAATGTTTCTTATTTCATTTCTGATTTTATTGATTTGTGACAAGAGTAGGTGTCCTTGTCTCATTTGTCATTTATCTTTTTGCTCTTCGTCTAGCTAAAAGTTTTTCGACTTTGTTTTCAAACAAACTCTTTTTTATGCTGATTTTTTAAAACTGTTTTCTATTTTCTATTTTGTTTACTTCTAATATTTTTTATTTCCTTATTTCTGCTAACTTTGGGCTTATTTTTTTGTTTTTATTTTTGTTTCGTTCCTTGCAAGTGAAGTTAGATTGTTCATTTGAGATCTTTCTTCTTTTGTAATGTATGCATTTATTGCTAATAACTTTGTTTTTTTGCTGCAGCCTATAAGTTTTAGTGTGTTGTGTTTTCATTTTCATTTGCCTCAAGGTAATTAATTTCAAATTTCTTTTTTGATTCCTTTTTTGACTCAATGGCTATTTACAAGGTCCCTATTCTTTGTTAAGATTACCTCATGCTTAAATAAGATGTGAGTGCAACGTTAAACCTACCTGCATTGTGCAAAATAGTCAAAGAAAGAGCAAGTGCCCTCTATTCTTTAACAAGATTTTCTAAAGTTCAACATAATATTATCCCTTATGTTTGAAGGGTTAGAATGTAATCTCATCATTGTACCCAGTTGCAAAGTATTTTGAGAATCTGCAAGAATTTAAAATGGAGTTACGATACCAAATTTTAATGGGAGACTAAATATGGGAATTGCAATTAATAGTTTCTGCCACAGACCAAATTTTATTTTTATTATTCAGGGTCAAAATTTGGGGACTAGAATGTTTTGTCTCGACTCTGTCTAGTCACATCATAGAGTCAAAACATAGAGTTTTGTGACAAAAAATATAGCATTGACTTTAGACTTTGTAAAGTGCCAAAGATACTTTACTGAATGATACAATTCCCTTCATATATGAGGAATCTAAAAACAGAGACATGGAAGAGCTTAATCACTTGAAATTCATTGTTTTGTGGTTTAAATATGCTACTTTCTAAGTAAACAGAGTCATTTACTCTAAAACTAGTACTTGGACTTTCTGTACTTCTTTAACCAGTTTTTTATAATGTCATTTCATTTTCTTCAAAATGTTTTTCCTTTCTTTTTTAATGCTTTTTCTTTTTTAAAAAATAAATAGCTCTCCTCTTGCTTATCACCATTTACAGTGTTCAGGTTGAGCACATGTGTCGCTTTAAGCTTCCTGGGAGAATATTAAATAGTATTTAAGAACAAATCTTGGAAATCAGGCACTCCGGTTTCAAATTCTATCTTTCTCCCATAATAGTTATCTTTCATAAAAACTTCAAGCTTTGTTTTCTGGATCTATAAATTGCAATTATCATTGTCCCTACTATTTAAGGAGATTCCATAGTTTAACCAAAATAATGATTAACAGTACTTGGTACTGTTAAGATTTCTATTATGATTTCTTTTTAATTTGGTGTGAAGTTTGCTATCTTGAGAGCTCTAGCTCTGCTCTGGCCAGAAATTCTTAGATGTATATTAGATGTATACGGTGTATCTTCAATGGAATACTTCTTTATCCTGACAGATGGCCTAATACCTAAGTGTGCAGCCTGTGACCTAGTATGCTTTCATAGGAATCCATTAGATAGCCTTGTGACTCTTGCCTGAACTATGTCCAGTTATTCCTATTAAGATACCGACTCATTAAGAAAAAGCCCTGTAAAAAGATTAGGTTCAGGTGCATGCATGTCAGGTGAGACACAATAAGGATGTAAAATCAAATGCATAAAACAGAAGAAATTTACTACTTGTAGGTCCAGAGAGGTTAGAGGTGCCCATGGGAAGCCAGTGGACCATCTGGAGGTATCAGGTAGCCACCAGTGCTAGCTAACTGGTAAGGGCATCATAATTAATTATCCATCCCACATCTGATTGCCAGTGAATACTAGTGGGAGGTGGAGAAGGAGTCACAACAGAAAATTTGGAAACATAAGGTGAGGACTTGTTCTTTGTGAATATTTATGTATAATTGCTCTCTACTTTAAAATACTTTAAATAAATTTATGTTACCTGAGGCCACCAATAGAGTCAATGTAGGAAGTCTGGCATAGTTGGTGGCAGTGTGTGAAATTTGGTAGGTGGACAGTTCAATCAGGTGAGAACCTGGGGTACTACGGCAATTACGGGAGAACGTGCAGTAAGATGGCAGTTAGGGCACAATATCACCCTCCTAATTTAAATAATTGATCTTTTAATAGGTCACATTTTCATTCGATGCGCTTAGCCATCTGAGGGAAGTAGGACAGATTGAAGTTCCACAGTGTGCCTTGTTCTAGGGCACACTATTGGACTGTCTGTGCTTTAAAGTGGGTCCACTGATCAAAATCAACCACTTTGGGGCCTCCAACATAAATTAGAATAGATTTTGTCAGACCAGCAATGATGGATGTGTCTGTGACATGGTGTGTGGGAAGACAGTAGGCGTCCCATGAGGAGTCACTTAGAGTAAAGCAATACCCGACAGCTTCAGTGGTGACCAGTAAGGGGCTTAGGTAATTAAGATGATGTCATGAGCAAGGATCATCTCCCTTAGGCACCCTACCCTAGTAGGAACATCCAAAGTTTTGTTTGGGGACAGCTTTCACAGTTATTCATAACTGTTTTACCTAAGGAAGGATTTAAGGGTATTCTCTTCGGTAGGCCCAAATCTACAAAGGTTGAGGTGCCCTGGTGACTCAAAGTTATTTGAGCCCATGCTGCCAATGAGTATGGCACATCAGATTGTTTTTGTTTTGTGTTTTTCTATTGAGACAACATAGGCCTGTTTGGCAAGAGTGTCTGCAGTGTTGTTAAAGTGAGTCTCAGATGTATCACAGTTGTGCGCTGAGACACGTGACATGAAAATAGAAAGCATGGTTGTAGTCACTTCCTGCCACATGTGGGATCCCCATAGTGGCTTACTTTGTATTTGAAAGTTATGTTTTTCCCTTATCCCAACTGTACAGCTAACCCATTTGCCACCTCCCAAGAACAGGTGAAAATTCTTAATTCATGAAGGGCATGTTTTAGGGTGTCTTTAAGAGCCAGTCATCAGTTACAAGTTTGGCAAAGCGGGCTGAGCTGAGGTTTCTTTCCTCCACCAGAGTGGTGTGTGCAGCCACTGGTGTGCTGCAGTGCTCCAGTGGGCCCCACTGCATACAATGGTGGCACTGTGATCAGTGAGGTACATGGTCTCCCAGGTTAGACAGTTGGTTCCAAGGGACTCCCTACCTAGCCAGACAGTCAAGTAGTAGAGATATTATCACCCGTTCCTCAAAGGTGGTGGGCAAGGGGCTGAGTATGGGGAAAGCTACATCCTCCTTTAATTTGTAAAGACCTTTTGGATTAGGTTTAGCTCTCTTCTGAAGATACCATTTCCATTTTAACAGTGGCATCTCTGGACTTGCTGAGCCCCTTCTGGGAAACATCTCTAACCAAGGGCATTACAGAAACTCATCACATGCATGTAGCGTCATCAGCCATAGGCCAGTGGACACCTCTGTCTCTGACAGAGCCCCGGAGGCCGCCAAAATATAGTTTTCTAGAAAAGGATACAAAGTGGTTTGTGGTAGTCACCTGGTCCATAATCCCATGGGTAACCAATAGTTGGCAAGTCGTTTCCACAGGCTCCAGGAAGCATAGTCTACAATGGCCAGTGATTCTGAACAAAAGTCAGACCATGGAGGCACTAGGGGCAGGGCCCGTTGTGCTGCTTGTTGAGCCAATTTTCATGCCCCAACTCTGGGGCTTTCCAGAGTGGAGGGAACTGAATCTGCATGTAACAGTGTAGATAAGCTTAAGGGGTAATGTGAAATGTGTTGTGGGTAAAGTGAGTAAGGCCCAGAAGGTGTTATGTTTGAGTGTCTGAGATGGTCAAATTGTGAGTAAACGATATTTGACTGTAGGGGAGATTTCTCCACCTTTAGCTGCCTATATAGTCCCCAGGAACTTTATTGAGGTGACAGGCCTCTATATTTCATGGGGAGCAATGGCCCAACCTAGATCCTGTACATATTGAGTTAGAATATTTAAATCTTTTTTTTACTGCCTCTCTAGAAGGCCCCTTTAATATCATGCCATGTATATAGTGCCAAACCTGGCAATATTTTAATTTTGATTGTTAGAGAACTTGCTGGCAAAGGTTGTGGGCAATAGCTGGGTTGTTCAGGTATCCCATAGGGAGATGAGTGAACATGTATTATGCTCCCTTGAAGGTGAAGGCAAATTGGCTTTGGGAATCTACTGAAATTGGAATGGAATAAAATCTATTGGCCAGACCCACTGCTGAAAAATGGGAACCAAGTGCCTTTTGGATACTTTCCATTAATTCAACAATGTCAGGAATGGGGTCCTTAATAGGTGGCACCTGGGAATTTAAATTACATTAATTTTTAGTCTCCATTCATTTGTGGTGACTTTTAATATGGGCCAAATTGGACTATTAGTGTAAAATAGTGGAGACAATAACTCCTTCTGGTAATAGAATTAGTGGTCACAGCCCTTCTGTAGCTAGTTTTAGTAGTTACGGTGGTGTATTTACCACCTTGATGGGGGCTGGCAACTGTAGTGGGTCCCACTTGTATTTTCCCACCAGCAGTGCTGTGAATTTAAATTTGTTCTAGCTGAAGTGGCAGTGAGCCAATGCATCAATCCCTATAATGAGAAAAGAAAGAGCCAGTGAAGCCACCATCACTAACAAAATTAATGAAAACATTTCTAATAGATGCAAAAATTAAGACGTGTTTCTCTTAAATAACCTTTCTGGCCATGCCCTGCAAATTGTATGTGGCGTCTTTTGGGTGTAAGCTAAGATTTCCTAAGATAACAGAGACCTGGACACCAAGTGTCCAGCAGGACTAAGAAACTTTGGGAGTTACCCATATTCCAATGAACCACCAATGTTGTAAAAGGGTGATTGTCCTGAATGGCAGGACAAGGCCCAGGGAGGAGCCAAACTCCTATGGCAGGAAGTTGGGGATCACCAATCCTGAGGTTTGGGGAAGGGGGTTGGCTCCCCTTATCGTTTTAGAAGATTGTCCCCTTGGGATCCCTGAATGGACGCTTGGGGAGGACACTGCCAAAGCTGTAGTTGTGTTAAGTACATCTTTTTTCCTTCATAATTTAAAGTCAGGATGGCTTGTGATTCATTCATCTGGAATGTCCATATCCCTTAATTGACAGTATAGTGGCCATTCAGAGGGTCTTTGTGGGAGCATTTCTAGATGAGGAGGTCTTGGCACCAGGAGGAGGGACGTGGGTTATATCGTCCTGTATTGGGGGCTTCCCTCAGTATTCAATAATTTGGAATCAGGGTGAGAGCTCCCCTCAAGACGTGCCAATAAAGCTCTACCCACTAATGCTTCTTGTTTGGTGTGTATAGTGCCTATCAAATTTAACAATAAGGCCTTATAGTTAGGAGGGGCTTATTGATAAAGAAAGATCTGTGAGAATATATGCTTTAGCACCTACTATATGTATGAAAGGTTTTATTTTGGAATTTACGTAGATGTATAGTACATGGTTTCTGATATCAGTGAGCTCGTAATATATAAAGTCAATGACAAACACATAAATACTATATAAGGAACTGTGACAGTGATCATAATAGGGTTATAAAAATTGCTATGAAATATTGAAGAAAATAGTTTATTCCACCTTAGAGAACAGTTCAGGAAAAGTTTATTGATATTTTATCTATTAGTATAATGGTGCTGTTCCTCATCATCAGTAGAGTGGCCCGATTTTTCATTCTTTTTTTTCATAGAGTTGGATTTATATTGTGTAAGCTACAATGACCATAAAAGTAATTAACCCATTTAGTGACTAAATGAATGACCCTGATTTCACTCATCAGAGTATTGCTGTACATGCTGAAGCCTGCATTGTTTCATTATTTTCCCTTGTCCTCATATTGCTGTTAAGCTTTTCACACTTGCTCTTAAAGCCCCACCCAGTAATTTTGTAAGACTCTACTGAATCTTCAGGATTTTTATTTTATTTAACCTGAATATGCAAAACAATCCCTCCTCTGACTCTCTTTTTGTTTGTCTGTTTGTTTGCTGATATTAAAGCTCTTATGGAATTTAGAAAAATCCAAGGATGAAGCTGTCATCAGTTCATACATAAAGTGGAGATTGTGAGAATGTCAGAGTGGGTATTATGAAATTAATTTTTGTATTTTTAAATGCTTAGCAAACCACTTGTCTCATACTAGATTCATAATATATGTTTCTTTATTATGGATAAAATAATGGAGAAAATCCTATCTCTTGTAATGTAGTGTATACTTTTCAACACGTATTGAATGACAAGCAATAGTGATGGTCTACATCTCAGGGCTAGAAGTTGAGGTAAGGATATTAACGATATATTTTGTTGCTTAAAGTTAGACAGGTCCTACTAAAACAGGAAGATATTATTTCACAAAAACACCTTTAGAATTTTAAATTGACAGAATTTTCTATGGGAAGATATTAATAAATATTAGCTGATGCAGACAGAAATGAAAGTTCCTTGATGTTTATGGACTGTATTTTCATGAGAGGTATATATAGCCAATGTCACAGCATTCATTTGTCATTATTTCAACTTTTCCATTAAAAAATTAAAAGCATCAATATATGCACTTTCTATATTATTATATAACAGTAATAATGGCAATTGGAAAGAACTGCCAGCTACTGTTAGATCAATATTTTTTGGTAATTAGATTCATCACACAGTGACTGGTCTGGGTTGCTTATTACCTGCTTTCATACAACTTTAAATTATTTGTTCTTAAGCTGAGTCAATTTCAAAAGTTATACTTTTTGCAAGTTTACTTCCAGCATTTGCTGCAAGTATCTCTGAAGAATACGATAACAACAATTGAAATAATGGTCATGCTATAATTTTATTTTATGAAAGGGAAGTATACCTAATTGTAACATATTTTCCCCCAAACTATATGTGCCTCAACTGTCAATCAAATGGATTCCTTACCACTGAATCTAATTAAATATATAAAGCTTTTTTTTTTTTTTATAAAAAAAAAAAAGCATTTGATTGACAGGAAAGTTTGTCATACATAAATCTGATACTAGAGTTGAGTATAACAAGGGTTTTGACTGACAGGTTAACAACTGAACTATCCACCCTGATTTTGTGTTTTTCTATAACATTTCCAAAATTGAATGAAGGATTCCAGGATTCTAATCTCTACAGAAGGTTTTTTTTTTCTTTTTTTTTTAAACCAGGGATTTTTTTGTTTTTTTTTTGAGGAAGACAATAGATTAAAATCAGAACAGATTAAAATGGTAAGGCTAAGATGGAACTACTTTGATTATATTCTTTTTGGAAAATTAATTTTAAATCATTTGACATGTTTTAGTGTCAGAATAACTACAAAAAGAAAAGGAGCTCTTAAGACAACAAAAATAACTGCCAGATTAATAAGAAAAATAGTTACAATACTATGTAGATTTTTTGATATAATAATTTATTTTTATGATTTATTAGGTAGTCAACTCATTTTAGTTACAGTTCAGATTTTAGTTATAAGAAAACAGTGGAAGTTTACGGGGAAAAATATATAGCAACTGCAAATATACCATTTCTGATATTGTAAATTCAGTTTTATTGCAGATGCTTTCATTTTAGATTTAGTTTTATTACAGATAGAATGAGACTATGTCTCATTTTATATTCAACTATGTTCCAAAACAAGAATACAGGTTAGATTTTATATATCAAAATAAACTTTATAATAATCACAAACTGTTTGTGTAAAAACCTTTCAAATGTAATAATTATATTTTAACCAACAATTGTGTTTTTATTTGGTATAACTGAATTGACTGGTTTAAATTACTTATAATAATGAATAGCCCATTTATGGCAAAACTTAAAAGAATAAATTCTTAGAAAGAATAAAAAAAAAGGGAAATGAAAGAACTCTGTGCCAAATAAGATACCAAAGATAAAATTACTTTTCAAAGAACTAGCATAATCTTTGAAGTTGTATTTTAAAATACAACAAAATATTTCAATTAAAAAATATATTGTTTTGTTTTTCTTCACATAGCACTCATGTTTTCTATCTTTGCAATAGTGGAATTTATTAGAAAAGGATTGAAGTGTTTCAAACCCACTGTGTCACCGAAGATTAAGTTCAACTGCGAGTAGCAATAAGCCCTAAGTAACAGTGGTTTACAGAAAATACTCAAGCTGGGCTCTGACTCTGTGAAACTGCAATCATTGGTCTACCTATAAACTCTTCAAGTATTTAAATAAACTACTAATAATGGCTCAAATTTTGCTTAACCCTGAATTCAAACATGCTTACTTCCAGCAATCATATGCCCCTCAACTATCCCCATTGTTTTGCACTGATAGATACATGTTTATAATTGCTTACCTTAAATTTTGGTACTCAGAACTAGCAAAGATAGCCTTCACTCAAATATAACCCTGCAATATAAGCCAAAAAAAAATAAGTATATATATTCCCAGAAATACTCTAAGGCATCATTCCAGTTATTCCCAGAAATACTCTAAGGCATCATTCCAGTTGTTTGGTTATATAATAGGGGTTCATTAAATAATTGTTAAGTGAATGAATGAGAGTTTGTATCCTAATGCAAAAAACAAAATCAAACAAACAAAACACCCAAATTAACATGTGACTTTAAAAAGCAACCAATGGCAAATAAGATACTACCAGCCAAATGAAAGAATAAACAGTTTTTATTTTTGTATTAAAATATTGTCCCAATGTATTTCAAAATTGCTGAAAGAGTAGATCTTAACAGTTCTTACCACAAAAAAGTATATGAGGTAATACATGTATTAAATAGCCTTATTTAGTCATTCCATACTGGCTGCACATTACAAAATATCACATTGTACCCCACAAATATATACAATTAGTATTGATCAGTTACAAACAAAAACCCTGTCACGCTACCCAGAAGCAGGACAGATAAAAGTCACCTCTTGTTTCCTCACTGATTCAAAGCTGTTTTTTTTTTTTTCCTTTACTCTCATTCCTTAAGAAACTCACCTTAATGCAGGTTTTTATCTGGAATTATGGGATTAAAATATTTTAGTGAGAAGAAGCAGGATGAAAACAATATGAGTAATCGTATTCCAACACCCAAGGGATCATCATAGATGAATATGAACTTGTAGGGAACACTGACCAGGGAAGAGAGAGAGAGCTTGAGGTATTTATTGCCACCATTCCTACTCTATCTATCTCACCTCAAACATGACAGTGGCCAGGTTTGTGGTTAGAGATGCTTTGCAGAGGCCTTCCTTCCGGCTTCCAAGGTTTCTCCAGCCTCGTTTAACACTGTCCCTTCCCTCTGTGCCTTCAAGTTGGGTATTGGTATCAGCATTTTCTGCTACTAATCCCTGGAGAGTTTACCAGCCTTGTTTTTCTCTTTAACTCTGCTTACATCTCTGTAAATAAACTCTTCATTTAACTATCCTTAGTTAAACCCCTGGAGCATGCCATCTATGTCTTCCTAAAACCAGTTTGCACAGTTTTTGACATATGCATTTTCTTAAGTATTTCTTGATGCCATGATTTCTCATGTGTATTTCACTTCTCTCTTTCTAACGATTTTTAAAATAGCAGTTATTTTTCTGTGTGCAATGAAATAATTGCATATGTATTTTTTAAAAAGAACACTAGAA
Source organism: Pongo pygmaeus (assembly GCF_028885625.2). Classification (NCBI taxonomy): domain Eukaryota; kingdom Metazoa; phylum Chordata; class Mammalia; order Primates; family Hominidae; genus Pongo; species Pongo pygmaeus. The sequence continues at coordinate 94,280,738 of NC_072384.2, forward strand.
ATGACAATGACTAAACAACGTCTCCTGGGAGTGATAAGAAAAAAAAATCATACACTATCCTTCTAAGAAGAATACTGCTATTGTCAAATGAATTATTTAGAAAAATATATTCAGCAGTTTTCACATGATTTAAAGCCTCTCTAATTCCAGGAAAAAAAGAAATAAAGGTGGATTTTGGTGTTTATGTATATGGGAGAAGCATGAATATATAAGTGGGTGCAGAAAGATCTTCACTAATAATTTAATGAACTGTGTTAATTTTAATTTCATCAAAATCTCAGGTTACTTGATTCTTAAAAGAAGAATGAAAGTCCCATATATTGCAAAAGCATTTATGACAAATTGAGTACTTAATGAAGTTCTTTGAGACCCATAATGAAGCATATGATTGAATTTTAAACTATGAGAAATTATAAAATAAAATTGTGTTTCTAGTTTTCCGCATAACATTTATTTCAAAATATCTGTTATATGGGAATGTCTAAATTTCCTGTAAGACTTTGTAATATTTTTGAAGGTTTTTTTTTAATCATTAAGAGACCCCCATGTTTTAAGAGAGCTTTATATTACTAACTAGAAAATTACAATTTTAGAATACATACCTATGGATTATTGTAGCCAATTTTTTGAAGTTTATAGATTATATTCTTTAACTTTATAACCTTTAAATGGTGTTTAATTAACTCTAATAACTTTTGTTTTGTACTGTATGTAGTTAGGATGGCAGCGGCGGCCTGTCTGAAGCTGCGGCTGCCATGACATGGGCTGTAGTGGGGAGGTGCGGCCAGGACTGCAGTGGGAAGGTGTGACCGGGGCTGCATGTTCCACGGAGCCAGCAGGAGCTGGGAACAGGCGGAAGCTCACCCCCTTCCGAGTTGGAGGGGCAGGAATCCTGCCCTCCTGGGTGCCGCTGCAGTCATCCAACCACGACTGCAAACCAGGGGCATCTCTGCACTCTCTGGTACCTGGTAACCCTCCTGTGCCCCCACAAGCTCGGAAGTACCTGATCCTGCTGCTGGGCCTCTCCCCGCTCCTGGTACCGACTCCTATTTCGGAGCAAAATTGTAGACAAGACCAGGTGCTGTCACAACCTAGAAATGTGTGTGTGCTTGGCCCCTTCCGGATTTTGGGCACTGAAAGCACCAGAGGGAGGCAGAAGGTAGGCTAAGGGCTGCGTGGTGCAGGCCTGCAGGCACCCCTCGGCAGGAACAGCTTGGGAGCCATGAGAACCGTGGATGAGAGGTTAATTGTCATAGGAGGTAGACAGGCTTCTGGGTGGAAAGGGATGGGTCACCAGTGAAACACCATCTTCAGGCCAGGGACGCCCTGATGCCTGGGGTCCAAGCTCCCAGTTACTGGGACCAGAGTGAGAACTTATGGTGCTTTTTCCCGGCCCACCAACAGCTGCCCATTGACCAATCAGCATGCACTTCTTCACCTCTGAAGTGCACAGAAACCTGGGACTCAGCCCGACTTAGTGAGACTAGAAGATGACCTCCCTGTGGAGAGGAGTTACCCATTGTGGGTCTCCTCTCAGCTGAGAGCTGAGCAGGCAATGGGACAACCAGCCTGCAGAGAGGAGCCTGTGTCTCTCATCTCTGCTGAGAGCTGGACTCTGGTTGGGACGACCTGACTGTGAAGAGGAGCTACTCACTGCAAGTCTCCTATGAGCTGTTCTGTCACTCAATAAAGCACCTCTTCGTCTTGCTCACCCTCCACTAGTCCACGTACCTCATTCTTCCTGGATGTGGGACAAGAACTCGGGACCTGCCACACGGTGGAGCTAAAAGAGATGTAACAAAAATGGCTGAAACATGCCCCTTGCTCTGCATGTTGTGGGTGACAAGAAGGAAAGAAGACCTGTGGCCCTTTGGGAAGCCCAGAACTAGGAGCTCCTCGAGCCAGGGCTGTGACATCCTCTTTGGTGCTCTGTGATTCCTGGCATCTCCTACCTTCTGTGCCAGCTGTGGAAGCAGCTTGCGGTATGCTTGGTCCAGTGCAGCCTCTGAGGGAGCTGGTGCCCGTGTTGGAGCCTGGAGCTTCCTAACCTGCTGCAGCCACTGTGCCTGGCTGTGTGCAGTGGCCGGACCCCAGGCTTGCCTTTTCACACACCCTTGCCACTCCACGCCTGGCTCACCCTTGGCAGGCATGAGATCCAGGCCGGTAGCACAAGCCAAGTGCAACCTGCCAGGACAAGTGGGAGGAACAAGGCCAGCAGGCCCAAGCAAAACTTGGGCAAAGGCACCACCAGCCACAGAGATTTATGGTTGGAAAAGCAATACCCCAAGAATCCTGTGACAGTTACATACATAAATTTTTCTTTAAAATAGACTATTTCACATCAACATATGTAGAAATATATTTGGGGCTACTTTTGTTTATTGGATTCCCAATTTTTCTACATAGATATTCCTAATAAGTAAGTTTTGTGTCAATGGGAAATGCATCTTAGGACTGCTAGGAGCATGAAAAAGGAAGATATTGATGCACTGATGCTGGTCATTAAATAATTATTATTACATTGACTTTAAAAAATTCTACTCTATAATTTCAATTTTAAGAAATATTCAAAATTCTATAGTGAACAGAAATTTATTTTCATTAGATTGAGTAAACCAAATACTCATAAACTGATATAATAAGAATTTTAAGAAATGGGCAGCTCATGCCTGCTGAGAGCTTACACTTGGAATTTGGATTTCAGAGAACAATTTGAGTTTAGTCGCTATGCACGTTTTTCTTTGATAAATCTTTTGGAGTGGGACAGAGCAGAGAGCTCTTCTTGCTTAAAAGACACAGAAATCAATGTTTGGGTATCAGAATCATTTCTGGGAAAGATCACTTCCAGCCATTTTTGCCTTTTATCCACAGTCTCCAATGCTACACTGTAGTTTCTAGACTCTATTGTTTTCTGCATCCAGGTAGGCATCAGAATCATCTAAAGTACTGCTTCTCAAAATGCTACATACACAGGAAACACCTGTGTCTCTTGTTAAGATGTAGATTCTGACTCAGTATGTCTAGAATGTGGGTGAGAATTTTGAAATTCTGAAAAATTCCCAAATGAGACTAATACTGCCAGTCTACAGATTATATTTTGAGGAGCAAAGACTTAGGGCATCTATTAAAAAAGACTGTTGGACTCCCTAATTAGAATTCTGTTTCAGAACATCCATGGGTAGGCTAGGAAATCTTTATTTTTATGGCAAGCACTGTTTTTCTATTTCCACTAGTCTGCTTCCTATTTAAAAATTAAGGCCTCAGATTCTCTAAATAAAAATTAAAGGTCTATCTTCTTTTTGTTATTTGAATTTCCAATCACTTACTCAAAGGTCTAATCGTAGAAATGCCTCTGATAGACCAGAAACATAAAAGTTTCATAAGAAGTACAACTCGCACACTTATCTAGGTACAAGAGATAATAGATTCCAGGAATCAGACAGCATACATTTTAATACTGGAAATCTCACACAGGGTTGGATGCAATTTTAATACCCATGCTTTTAGATATAGCTAAGCATCAAGGTTACTTTAAGGAATATATAAACAAAATAAATGCTGACTAGTTTTTCAGAGCTGCAAAAACACTATTTTAAAAATTTCCGAGGAGCCAAGATGGCCGAACAGGAACAGCTCCGGTCTACTGCTCCCAGCGTGAGCGACGCAGAAGACGGGTGATTTCTGCATTTCCATCTGAGGTACCGTGTTCATCTCACTAGGGAGTGCCAGACAGTGGGCGCAAGTCAGTGGGTGAGCGCACCGTGCGCCAGCCGAAGCAGTGGCGAGGCATTGCCTCACTCGGGAAGCGCAAGGGGTCAGGGAGTTCCCTTTCCAGGGGTGACAGACGGCACCTGGAAAATCGGGCCACTCCCACCCGAATACTGTGCTTTTCCGACGGGCTTAGGAAACGGTGCACCAGGAGATTATAGCCCACACCTGGCTCAGAGGGTCCTACGCCCACGGAGTCTTGCTGATTGCTAGCACAGCAGTCTGAGATCAAACAGCAAGTAGGCAGTGAGGCTGGGGGAGGGGCGCCCGCCATTGCCCAGGCTCGCTTAGGTAAACAGAGCAGCCCGGAAGCTTGAACTGGGTGGAGCCCACCACCGCTCAAGGAGGCCTGCCTGCCTCTGTAGGCTCCACCTCTGGGGGCAGGGCACAGACAAACAAAAAGACAGCAGTAACCTCTGCAGACTTAAATGTCCCTGTCTGACAGCTTTGAAAAGAGCAGTGGTTCTCCCAGCACGCAGCTGGAGATCTGAGAACAGGCAGACTGCCTCCTCAAGTGGGTCCTGACCCCTGACCCCTGACCGCCAAGCAGCCTAACTGGGAGGCACCCCCCCAGCAGGGGCAGACTGACACCTCACACGGCCGGCCAGGTACTCCAACAGACCTGCAGCTGAGGGTCCTGTCTGTTAGAAAGAAAACTAACAGAAAGGACATCCACACCAAAAACCCATCTGTACATATCACCATCATCAAAGACCAAAAGTAGATGAAACCACAAAGATGGGGAAAAAACAGAGCAGAAAAACTGGAAAATCTAAAAAGCAGAGTGCCTCTCCTCCTCCAAAGGAACGCAGTTCCTCACCAGCAACGGAACAAAGCTGGACAGAGAATGACTTTGACGAGCTGAGAGAAGAAGTCTTCAGACGATCAAATTACTTCAAGCTACGGGAGGGTATTCAAACCAAAGGCAAAGAAGTTGAAAACCTTGAAAAAAATTTAGAAGAATGTATAACTAGAATAACCAATAGAGAAAAGTGCTTAAAGGAGCTGATGGAGCTGAAAACCAAGGCTCGAGAACTACGTGAAGAAAGCAGAAGCCTCAGGAGCCGATGCGATCAAATGGAAGAAAGGGTATCAGCCCTGGAAGATGAAATGAATGAAATGAAGCGAGAAGGGAAGTTTAGAGAAAAAAGAATAAAAAGAAACGAGCAAAGCCTCCAAGAAATGTGGGACTATGTGAAAAGACCAAATCTACGTCTGATTGGTGTACCTGAAAATGACGGGGAGAATGGAACCAAGTTGGAAAACACTCTGCAGGATATTATCCAGGAGAACTTCCCCAATCTAGCAAGGCAGGCCAACATTCAAATTCAGGAAATACAGAGAACGCCACAAAGATACTCCTCAAGAAAAGCAACTCCAAGACACGTAACTGTCAGATTCACCAAAGTTGAAATGAAGGAAAAAATGTTAAGGGCAGCCAGAGAGAAAGGTTGGGTTACCATCAAAGGGAAGCCCATCAGACTAACAGCAGATCTCTCGGCAGAAACCCTACAAGCCAGAAGAGAGTGGGGGCCAATATTCAACATTCTTAAAGAAAAGAATTTTCAACCCAGAATTTCATATCCAGCCAAACTAAGCTTCATAAGTGAAGGAGAAATAAAATACTTTACAGACAAGCAAATGCTGAGAGATTTTGTCACCACCAGGCCTGCCCTAAAAGAGCTCCTGAAGGAAGCGCTAAACATGGAAAGGCACAACCGGTACCAGCCACTGCAAAATCATGCCAAAATGTAAAAACCATCTAGACTAGGAAGAGACTGCATCAACTAACGAGCAAAGTAACCAGCTAACATCACAATGACAGGATCAAATTCACACATAACAATATTAACTTTAAATATAAATGGAATAAATGCTCCAATTAAAAGACACAGACTGGCAAATTGGATAAAGACTCAAGACCCATCAGTGTGCTGTATTCAGGAAACCCATCTCATGTGCAGAGACACACATAGGCTCAAAATAAAAGGGTGGAGGAAGATCTACCAAGCAAATGGAAAACAAAAACAGGCAGGAGTTGCAATCCTAGTCTCTGATAAAACAGACTTTAAACCAACAAAGATCAAAAGAGACAAAGAAGGCCATTACATAATGGTAAAGGGATTAATTCAACAAGAAGAGCTAACTATCCTAAATATATATGCACCCAATACAGGAGCACCCAGATTCATAAAGCAAGTCCTGAGTGACCTACAAAGAGACTTAGACTCCCACACATTAATAATGGGAGACTTTAACACCCCACTGTCAACATTAGACAGATCAATGAGACAGAAAGTCAACAAGGATACCCAGGAATTGAACTCAGCTCTGCACCAAGCAGACCTAATAGACATCTACAGAACTCTCCACCCCAAATCAACAGAATATACATTTTTTTCAGCACCACACCACACCTATTCCAAAATTGACCACATACTTGGAAGTAAAGCTCTCCTCAGTAAATGTAAAAGAACAGAAATTATAACAAACTATCTCTCAGATCACAGTGCAATCAAGCTAGAACTCAGGATTAAGAATCTCACTCAAAACCGCTCAACTACATGGAAACTGAACAACCTGCTCCTGAATGACTACTGGGTACATAACGAAATGAAGGCAGAAATAAAGATGCTCTTTGAAACCAATGAGAACCAAGACACAACATACCAGAATCTCTGGGATGCATTCAAAGCAGTGTGTAGAGGGAAATTTATAGCACTAAATGCCCATAAGAGAAATCAGGAAAGATCCAAAATTGACACCCTAACATCACAATTAAAAGAAATAGAAAAGCAAGAGCAAACACATCCAAAAGCTAGCAGAAGGCAAGAAATAACTAAAATCAGAGCAGAACTGAAGGAAATGGAGACACAAAAAACCCTTCAAAAAAATTAATGAATCCAGGAGCTGATTTTTTGAAAGGATCAACAAAATTGATAGACCGCTAGCAAGATTAATAAAGAAGAAAAGAGAGAAGAAACAAATAGATGCAATAAAAAATGATAAAGGGGATATCACCACCGATCCCACAGAAATACAAACTACTATCAGAGAATACTACAAACACGTCTATGCAAATAAACTAGAAAATCTAGAAGAAATGGATAAATTCCTCAACACATACACCCTCCCAAGACTAAACCAGGAAGAAGTTGAATCTCTGAATAGACCAATAACAGGATCTGAAATTGTGGCAATAATCAATAGCTTACCAACCAAAAAAAGTCCAGGACCAGATGGGTTCACAGCCGAATTCTACCAGAGGTACAAGGAGGAACTGGTACCATTCCTTCTGAAACTATTCCAATCAATAGAAAAAGAGGGAATCCTCCCTAACTCATTTTATGAGGCCAGCATCATCCTGATACCAAAGCCTGGCAGAGACACAACCAAAAAAGAGAATTTTAGACCAATAACCTTGATGAACATTGATGCAAAAATCCTCAATAAAATACTGGCAAACCGAATCCAGCAGCACATCAAAAAGCTTATCCACCATGATCAAGTGGGCTTCATCCCTGGGATGCAAGGCTGGTTCAATATATGCAAATCAATAAATGTAATCCAGCATATAAACAGAACCAAAGACAAAAACCACATGATTATCTCAATAGATGCAGAAAAGGCCTTTGACAAAATTCAACAACCCTTCATGCTAAAAACTCTCAATAAATTAGGTATTGATGGGACGTATCTCAAAATAATAAGAGCTATGTATGACAAACCCACAGCCAATATCATACTGAATGGGCAAAACCTGGAAGCATTCCCTTTGAAAACTGGCACAAGACAGGGATGCCCTCTCTCACCACTTCTATTCAACATAGTGTTGGAAGTTCTGGCCAGGGCAATTAGGCAGGAGAAGGAAATCAAGGGTATTCAATTAGGAAAAGAGGAAGTCAAATTGTCCCTGTTTGCAGATGACATGATTGTATATCTAGAAAACCCCATTGTCTCAGTCCAAAATCTCCTTAAGCTGATAAGCAACTTCAGCAAAGTCTCAGGATACAAAATCAATGTACAAAAATCACAAGCATTCTTATACACCAATAATAGACAGAGAGCCAAATCATGAGTGAACTCCCATTCACAATTGCTTCAAAGAGAATAAAATACCTAGGAATCCAACTTACAAGGGATGTGAAGGACCTCTTCAAGGAGAACTACAAACCACTGCTCAAGGAAATAAAAGAGGATACAAACAAATGGAAGAACATTCCATGCTTATGGGTAGGAAGAATCAATATCCTGAAAATGGCCATACTGCCCAAGGTAATTTATAGATTCAATGCCATCCCCATCAAGCTACCAATGACTTTCTTCACAGAATTGGAAAAAACTACTTTAAAGTTCATATGGAACCAAAAAAGAGCCCACATTGCCAAGTCAATCCTAAGCCAAAAGAACGAAGCTGGAGGCATCACGCTACCTGACTTCAAACTATACTACAAGGCTACAGTAACCAAAACAGCATGGTACTGGTACCAAAACAGAGATATAGGTCAATGGAACAGAACAGAGCCATCAGAAATAACGCCACATATCTACAACTATCTGATCTTTGGCAAACCTGAGAAAAACAAGCAATGGGGAAAGGATTCCCTATTTAATAAATGGTGCTGGGAAAACTGGCTAGCCATATGGAGAAAGCTGAAACTGGATCCCTTCCTTACACCTTATACAAAAATTAATTCAAGATGGATTAAAGACTTAAATGTTAGACCTAAAACCATAAAATCCCTAGAAGAAAACCTAGGCATTACCATTCAGGACATAGGCATGGGCAAGGACTTCATGTCTAAAACACCAAAAGCAATGGCAACAAAAGCCAAAATTGACAAATGGGATCTAATTAAACTAAAGAGCTTCTGCACAGCAAAAGAAACTACCATCAGAGTGAACAGGCAACCTACAAAATGGGAGAAAATTTTTGCAACCTACTCATCTGACAAAGGGCTAATATCCAGAATCTACAATGAACTCAAACAAATTTACAAGAAAAAAACAAACAACCACATCAAAAAGTGGGCGAAGGACATGAACAGACACTTCTCAAAAGAAGACATTTATGCAGCCAAAAAACACATGAAAAAATGCTCACCATCACTGGCCATCAGAGAAATGCAAATCAAAACCACAATGAGATACCATCTCCCACCAGTTAGAATGGCAATCATTAAAAAGTCAGGAAACAACAGGTGCTGGAGAGGATGTGGAGAAATAGGAACACTTTTACACTGTTGGTGGGACTGTAAACTAGTTCAACCCTTGTGGAAGTCAGTGTGGCGATTCCTCAGGGATCTAGAACTAGAAATGCCATTTGACCCAGCCATCCCATTACTGGGTATATACCCAAAGGACTATAAATCATGCTGCTATAAAGACACATGCACACGTATGTTTATTGGGGCATTATTCACAATAGCAAAGACTTGGAACCAACCCAAATGTCCAACAATGATAGACTGGATTAAGAAAATGTGGCACATATACACCATGGAATACTATGCAGCCATAAAAAATAATGAGTTCATGTCCTTTGTAGGGACGTCGATGAAAGTGGAAATCATCATTCTCAGTAAACTATCGCAAGAACAAAAAACCAAACACCGCATATTCTCACTCATAGGTGGGAATTGAACAATGAGAACACATGGACACAGGAAGGGGAACATCACACTTCGGAGACTGTTGTGGGGTGGGGGGAGGGGGGAGGGATAGCACTGGGAGATATACCTAATGCTAGGTGACGAGTTAGTGGGTGCAGCGCACCAGCATGGCACATGTATACATATGTAACTAACCTGCACATTGCGCACATGTACCATAAAACCTAAAGTATAATAATTAAAAAAAAAAAAAAAGAAAGAAAAGTCAGCACTCCATACTCAGGTTTTGCATCTGTGAATACTATATTTTTGATCTGTACATTTGTCAAAAAAAATTTGCATATAAGTAAACCCTTGCAGTTTAAATCTGTGTTGTTCAAAGGTCAACTGTAAATCTTAAAATCCACTCGAAAACACTAATGCTCCAATAGAAATGTTAGCAAAGAAATATGAGCAAGTAAATTCAGGCAAGAAAATATTGCTAATAAACATGTAAATAAAATTTAGCCTCACCATAAAAAAAAATAAAAAATAAAAAAATAAAAATTTCCATGTATATATAAAATATTGATTCCTCAATTACTAATAAAAAATGTAATATACTGTTGGAAAACAGCACAGCATATAACTGATAATGTTTTATCTTCAGGTGTTATTCACCTGCCTTTTATTCTAATAACACATAAAAATAGAAGTAATTGGGGAAAAATGAAGAAAGGACACTTCTAAGTATTTTTCTAAAATAATTAGCAACAATCGAATGCTACTATTATAGTTGATAGGAGGGTGTGCTTTAATGCATATCTCCAAAATCATTAATTCAATACAACATAATTCATACAATAAATGTCAATGAATGATACTCATTCACCATAGCATTTCCAATAACTATTTTGTGTCAAGCACTGTTTTAGATGTTAGAAATTCAGAGGCAAATAAAACAAACAAAAAAGAATCTACAAATGTGGATCTTATATTCTCCTGAGAGAGACCAGAAATAAACTAAAAAGATTGATATTCTGTTAAATTTTACATAGTAAAAGTGTTATAAAAAAAAATCAGTGAAAGTAAATAGAAAAATGCAAGAATTGTTTTTGTTTTATTTTACTTTGCTTTGCTTTTTTGAAGTTTGAGGGGGCATTTATTGAGCAGATAAAAGAATGATGTGAGGGAGAGGAGCACATAAGAATCCAGAGGAATCATCCCAGGCAGATGGAGCCACAAAAGTGGAAGCGCTACACCAGGAATATCTTTAGTGGACAGGAAATCAGAAAAGAAAAGCAAGTGTGTGTGTGTGTGTGTGTGTGTGTGTGTGTTTGTGTGTGGAAGGAGAGTTGGTTCATGAGGGCCTGGCTGAATGAATTATGTAAGGTCTTCAGGCCATAAGAAATTGTTTTTACTCTAAATAAAGCATTGGAAATTTTTGAACAGGACTTTTAAAGGGCCACTGGCTTCCTGTGTGGAAGATGAAATAAAGGGGAAGAAAAGTGAAAGCAAGTTAGAAGTCTAATATAAAAAGTAAATAAAAATGCAGAATAAAGATGAAAAGGTCTTGTAATAGGATGGCAGTATGAAGGGAGTGCTTGAGAAATACCATTAAGGTGTTGTGAAAAAGTGGCTGATTTCATTCTTGCTGTGAGAGATGAGAAATGACTATTCATCCGTAATTTTTCATAAATTATTACCTGAACAAACTCTTTAACAACTATCTCTTGCATAAGCATGTCATTTTAACGAATAAAAACATAGACTATGAATGACAGAAGTTATACAGCCTTGTTATTTTAAAGCTTCTTTAAGAATAATTTCGATATTATTTCATTTGCAGAAAATTGTAAAAGAAAAACAGAATTTTTGAATTATGTTTTTTTGATAATATTTCTAATACAATTACCATTGACTTTTATCTTACAACTTGTCTAGGTAGAAAAATATTTTCCCTCTAAACTTGAGAATATATTTAAAGGAATTTTAACTGGTTGTTATAATTACAATGAGTCAAGTCAAAATTAGTGAGATAAGTATCACAATATCAATGAATATTTTCAGATTCATTTTTTGACAAATATAGTTAACAAATTTAAGCAGACACAAATACTATACTGTACCATAGACATTTTTACAAATGTAATTCATGTAACATACACTTTTAAGTATCAGGCTGACAAAGATTAAATATTACCCAAAAAACTCAGCTTGTCCTTTTTATTTAAATATCCCTAGAGCAAAATTCAATGCCAATGTTGATAGTATGTAGAATACCCCAAACAAGGAGTTTTGTGGCCCATTCCGCAGTCCCAACACTTTTTTTTTTTTATTATTATACTTTAAGTTTTAGGGTACGTGTGCACAATGTGCAGGTTAGTTACATATGTATACATGTGCCATGTTGGTGTGCTGCACCCATTAACTCGTCATTTAGCATTAGGTATATCTCCTAATGCTATCCCTCCCCACTCCCCCTACCCCACAACAGGCCCCGGTGTGTGATGTTTCCCTTCCTGTGTCCATGTGTTCTCATTGTTCAATTCCCACCTATGAGTGAGAACATTAGGTGTTTGATTTTTTGTCCTTGTGATAGTTTGCTGAGAATGACGGTTTCCAGTTTCATCCGTGTCCCTACAAAGGACATGAACTCTTCATTTTTTATGGCTGCATAGTATTCCATGGTGTATATGTGCCACATTTTCTTAATCCAGTCTATCATTGTTGGACATTTGGGTTGGTTCCAAGTCTTTGCTATTGTGAATAGTGCCGCAACAAACATACGTGTGCATGTGTCTTTATAGCAGCATGATTTATAATCCTCTGGGTATATACCCAGTAATGGGATGGCTGGGTCAAATGGCATTTCTAGTTCTAGATCCCTGAGGAATTGCCACACTGACTTCCACAATGGTTGAACTAGTTTACAGTCCCACCAACAGTGTCAAGGTGTTCCTATTTCTCCACATCCTCTCCAGCCCCTGTTGTTTCCTGACTTTTTAATGATCGCCATTCTAACTGGTGTGAGATGGCATCTCATTGTGGTTTTGATTTGCATTTCTCTGATGGCCAGTGTCAACACTTCCAATCAGTGAACACAAATGGAACCTGTTCATCGTCGAGAACTATTCCACTCTCCAAAATTTTTAATCCATCCTTGCATGTTAGGCTTTCTTTCAAGAGTATATCACCCAATATAAATCTTTAATTATAATCTCCATGTGAATATTTTCCAAATCCAGATATCTATCTTGTCCTTTCTCCCCTCTCTCTCTCTATATATGTATACATATATATATATACATATATATAGAGAGAGTTTATTTGGGATGGCACTCATAGTCTGAAACACAACTGACCACCTTTCTTTATCAAAAATTCTTCTCGGTTTGTTTCCTATGCTTTTAAAGTATGCCATATATTCAGTCACAATGGCGAGAAATTTTTTAAAAATATCTTTAACTTTCAATCTGTCTTTCATATTGTTCTCTACCCTGTATTACTGATATGCCCTGATACGGACATATCAGTAATATCTAGTAATCTAGTCCTGATATGGACTAGATTTTTACTGTCTATGTATTTTTCTAGTTCAAGATCTCCTCATCCCTAATCTGGACAATTACAAACATTTTCTAACTTTTCATCCTACTTTCAGCCCGTTTTTTCTATACAACATCTCACACATTGCTATCATGGTTATTTTCCCAGATATAGCTGGATTCCAGCTTTTTTATGCCACTTCCTCATAAAATAGACTATGAATGCTACCCCTTGCCATCAGAATATATTATAATTCCTTATGAGATACAAAGCTTACTAGTGAGCTACAACCTCAACTTTTTCAGAATATTGTTAACATTTTATTTAACTTATAATCTTTATTGTTCTATTTATAATCTTCACTTTGATTGTTGATCCCTGTCCCCACGGCACTATAACACACAGTCTCAGTTAGTAACTCTATCACCTTGAATTAGACACACACATGAATATGCGCATACACATACATATATACAGTCCTTCTTTTTGAATGGAGTGCATGGAATAGTGGCTGTAGAAGGTTAAACTACAGGCTATCACATCCACCTGCGTATTTAACAGATCTAGAAACTTTTAAAACAAGCTTATTAAGAGAGGTGACATAGTAAAATTTAGGTGTTGTGAAGGAAAAAATAAATGTTGAGTTAAAGCCGTAGGGTCCCTACTCTCCAGCTTCTGGTCACATGGCATGATAATTTACAGTCAGGCATCTGTGGTCTACAGATGGTTGTGGCCTTGCCCTTACTGGAAATGTAGTGCTACAGGTTCCTTCTGGAACAATACCAAAATCTGCAACTGCCTCGAAAGACTGGGTTGAAGCCTTAGAGATGGCAAGGTGAAGCCAGAGGGATTAGAGGTATTGAGCTTGGGGAAGCATCCTAAAAAAGTTCATGTTATGAAAAGGTTAGTGGCCTTCGTCTGTGACTAAAACTCATACCTTTCCTAGAGCTCCAGTCCTTTTTCTAGTTATCCTGCACAGAGCATCACTATCCATACAAATAGTACTTTATACTTTAATTATTCCAAAATCCTTGTCACAATAAAGTAACTCAAATGATCATTGTTTCAAATATATTATCATACTTAGGGATACATTTTATTGATCAACATATATTTTTATGTAGACTAAGATAATTTATAAGACCCAAACACATCCAAATCCTAAACACGGACAGTTTTCAGATCTGTAACCTTAGGAGAAATCATATCAATAGGCTGCAGTACCAGAAAATAAATTTATTTCACTGACATTTTGCTTTTATTTTCCCACGGTGCAAATGAACAAACAAAACTAAGAAATTTTACACATACATTCATTGCTGTGGTCTTGCCACAGCATAGATTAAATCGCAATAGATATATGTTTGAAACATTTGATTATGTCATAGTGAATTTTGAGACAGGAAAAGGAATACTTCTACTCTCAAAAAAAAATTCCATGTCTTATGAAATGGAGGTTTCAAAGTAAAATTAGATCAGTACAGTTTATATTTATTATTCAATGAAATAAAAAACAAGTGCCTACCTATCTCGAACAGTAGGAGAAAAGAGAAGATACAAAATTTGTGTCTGAGTTAACATTTTAAATCTCTGCAACGTGTATTTAGTTTTTCTTTTTTACTCTCTTCTCTCATTGAAGCAGGACTGTATACATACAGCTAGGAGAAACATGTACAGTATATAGAGAGATAAACAGAAAGACATAGACAAAAAGAGTGGGAGAGGAGAGATGAAGGGGGAGAGAGTGCCCTGGGTGGGATCTATGTTGTAATGTTATTAAAAATGAAAAATATAAAATTATTATAAAAAGTAAAAATGGCCAGGTGCGGTGGCTCACACCTGCCACCCTAGCACTTTGGGAGGCCAAGGCAGGTGGATCACGAGGTCAGGAGATTGACAGCATCCTGGCTAACATGGTGAAACCCCCATCTCTACTAAAAATACAAAAAATTAGCCGGGCATGGTGGCGGGAGCCTGTAGTCCCAGCTACCAGGGAGGTTGAGGCCGAGATCATGCTACTGCACTCCAGCCTGGGCGACAGGGGTGACAGAGCGAGACTCCGTCTCAAAAAAATAAAAAAACAAACAAAAAAAAATGTATATTGTTTTATTTTTACTTATAGTAGTACTTTATTTGAAAACACATTTCCAGCTTGACATGTGGAACTTACCATTTATGACTTTTCATTTCACCTATACTATCCAATGCCACAAACCATATGTGGAGATTTAAATTTCAATTTAACGATTTATGTAGAATAAAATTAAAAATTTAGTTTCTTCATCATACTAACATTTTAGGTGCTCAGTAGCTACATGTGACTGGTGGCTCTAATATTGGACAGCAATGGGCAGCATTTGTAAAGACTGTCTTAGATACCACAGAATTCCTTAATGCACCTTGAATTATTACATTTAAAAGAAGTTCTTATGTTTTTTTCTTGACAAACTTGAGAAACATTTTTAACTGTAGCAGAAAAAGAAAGAAAATTTATTCAGTTAAAAAGAGAAAGCTTCACTCTAATATTCAGGTCTTCTTATACATTTGGTTACCATAGCTCACAGAAGAGAATACTTTCAAAGGAGAATTACTCACTTGCTCACAATTGAACAAGTTATAAAAAAGCTCAAAGATAATAAACAAGAAGTTTTTGATGAACACAAATATTCTCCGCTAATTAAAATTTAAAAAATGTGTTTATGCTTTAGAAATACCTGAAAACCTTCCACAATTTAAAAATTATTAAGCAGCATTTGTATGTCATAAGACATTTGTAAATTTATCTCTTTTTCAGTCTTTCAAATGCTATAGGACTAGGACAATTAAAAAACTTAACTGACTGAATAAATTAAAACATTATTATGATCAATATAACATCACAAATCACTGTCACATTCTCATTAATTTTAGTAAGTGCATTTTAAAAACAATTATAGTTTGTATTTATTGCATACCTACTATGTAGATGATCTCATTTAGACCTCATTACAACCCTATGTTTGTTAACTTTATTTTCTGATGGATAAGTCAAGGCTCAGAGCAGTTAGCTAACTTGCTCAAGATGACATTTCTAGTAGTGCAGCTACGTTTTGAAATCTGGCAGATCATCTCCAAAGGTTCTACTTAAAAATTGCTATGATAATACTGATGTTTTGTTTATTCAACAGACATTTGAGCCTCTCTTTTATGTGTGTGTATGAGTGTGTGTGTATGTGAATGTGTATGTGTATATGTGTATATACATACCAAGCACTGTCCATTTCTTTTCTTCCCTAAAGATATAACAGAAAATGAAACACATACAGATACACACAAATACATACACATACCACACACAAATACATACACATACCACACACACATTTTTAAAACTAAATTGAAGATGTACATTATATATTTTAATTTATAAGGATCATGTAGATATGAATTATGAAATTTAAAATTTTTCTAAAGGTACATATTTAAAAGCACTTAGAACCATGTTTTAGTTCCAGCAATTAAATGGCTTCGTTAAAAAGAAATAACACTTTTTATATGTAGTTTTCTTTTAGAAGTAAAATCTGATCAAGTAATGAAGAGGTAGATGAAAAGCAAATGCTATAGGTTATCTTTTGCAATAATAATAAATATAACTTTGAACAAATACTTAATGATAATTAATTACAAATATATAATTTCACAACATGTCAGCTTTGCTAAAATTCTGTCACGCAAAAGGGAATTCTTGACTCTAATCTGGAAGCCTTGTACCAAATATTTAGTATGCATATGACATGTTTGTGAAGACTTAACTACCTGAATAATGTATTTAATCAAGAAACTTGAATGCAATGTGTTTTTCAATGTCTGCTGATTAGGAAAAAATATGATCAGCTTCCCAAAACTTAAAATTCAGAGCTAATAGTATGTATCATGTTCATTTAGAGTTTCGATGTAAGTCTTAAAATAAAAATTAAATCTAAAACTTCAATATGATGTCTGTTTTAATTCATGATGCATCCTTTCAACTTCATAAATAACAGTGAACAGTAAAAAAGAGATCTTCAAATTAATAAAAATAATATATAATTTTTTATCATAATTCTTTGATGAATAAAATCCCTACTTGGAATGCCTTTCTCTTTTTCTTTTTCTCCTAAACTATGAAAGAAACTCTGATAAATATAAAACTTTTAATATAAAACTATTATACTGTTTAAACTTGTTTGTTTAAATGTTTATTCTATACATTTCCCAGGACACTATTGTTGAGGAAGAAAGGGATCGCACATGGGAATTTGTAACATGCCCCATGTAATGGTTAATATTAAGTGTCAACTTGATCGGATTAAAGGATTCAAAGTATTGTTTCTGGATGTGTCTGTGAGAGTGTTGCCAAAAGAGTCAGTGGAATGGGAGAGGTCAATGTGGGTGGTCACCATCTAATCAGCTGCCTGCATGGCTAGAATAAAGCAAGCAGAAGAAGGTGAAAGGACCAGACTTTAGGCATCTTCTCGCCTTCATTTTTCTCCTGTGCTGGATGCTTCCTGCCCTCGAACATTGGGCTCCAAGTTCTTCAGCTTTTGGACTCTTGGACTTAAACTAGTGGTTTGCCAGGGGCTCTCAGGCCCTTGTCCACCACTGAAGGCTGCACTGTTGGCTTCCCTACTTTTGAGGTTTTGGGAGTACTGGCTTCCTTGCTCCTTAACTTTCAGACAACCTATCATGGGACTTCACTTTGTGATCGTGTGAGTCAATTCTCCTTAATAAATTCCCTTTCATATATATGTATATCCTATTAGTTCTGTCCCTCTAGAGAACCTTCACTAATACACCCCATCAGTTAGATTACATGAATTCTAATTCATTCTTCTCTCATTCCTAAAATGTTCTCTTCCTCCAACCAGTGCCAAGGATGAGGGACAGAAAACATTGCTGAAATAGTTTAAAATACATCACAATGTGCAATGATTCTCCTGCTCACTGATGTAATTGCCATGGCTATTGTCAAGGTACTTACGTATATTTCCCTCCAAGACAAACTTCCCTCCAAGACAAATAATTCCTTCTGAATACTTTATTCATCTTTCAGAAAAGGAAAACTCACTTTTCAGTGCATACTTTAGAAAATCTGGCACAAGTCACTCCCCCCAAAATAACTCTTTCCCCCAAAATAAGTCTTTCCTAATCTTTACCGTAGGGCTGCAGCTTTCTAGTTTGAGACATTATACTGTATTTCTTCAGAGAGATTTTGTATGAACCTCAAACAAACAAACATGAGTTCCAGGTAGCTTCTACTTCTTTAGTCAGTTTTCCTAATTAATTATTTCTATCAAAACTTGCTATATGCCTATTCTGTTCCAGGCACTGTGCCTCAAATATTAAATATAAAGGGGAACCAAATCTAATGAAACTTAAGCCAATGGGACATTAACAATAATCAAATAAAGACATAAGTGTCAGGGCACTTCTTTTTTAGGAGGTTTTCTAAGTGCTCCTCATTTATGAAAATTTTGCAGCACTTGCAAATTTCTGATCAATCTTCCCAGCATTGGATAGGAGGCAGAGAACACAAAATCCCTAGTGACATCACTGATGTTATCTGGGATGTGGCATGCTTCCTCCTTTCACTGTTCACACTATAGTGCCATCAATGTATTTAAAATCCAGCTGAGACCGGGCGCAGTGGCTCACACCTGTAATCCCAGCACTTTGGAAGGCCGAGACAGGCGTATCACGAAATCAGGAGATTGAGACCATCCTGGTTAACACGGTGAAACCCCATCTCTACTAAAAATACAAAAAATTAGCCGGGCATCATGGTGGGTGGCTGTAGTCCCAGCTACTTGGGAGGCTGAGGCAGGAGAATGGCATGAACCGGGGAGGTGGAGCTTGCAGTGAGCCAAGATTGTGCCACTGCACTCCAGCCTGGGTGACAGAGCGAGACTCCGTCTCAAAAAAAAAAAAAAAAAAAAAAAAAAAAAATCCAGCTGAATCATTCAGGATGTTAATCCTTTGTGAAGTGGATATGGATTGGGTATAGATTTTGGTGTGTCGGCCAACTAGAACAATTCCCATAGTAGCAAATCCCCTCAATTCTTCTCATGACTTAGTGAATTTGGACTGGAAATTCACATAAGGAATCCTCTGCAGATACAGCCATTGTGCGAATATATTTCTCTCAGAGTACACAAGTAACTATTGAGATCTTCTGGAAATGGCTAGTAAAATCGTATCTTGCCATGCACATAATATTGAGATATCTACTTTCTGAATTCAAAGGCAAGAATTCTTAGTCATTACTCTCAAAAGTGTCAGCACATTCGAGTGATTATGTGTTCTATGAAGTAACCAATACATAGGTTTTTAATATGTTTCACAGCTACTATATGCAATCATAGACAAGCCACCTCAACAGTTTGTACTTTCATTTTCTCATTCATAAAACAAAGATAACATTTTGTAAAATAACATAATCGATGTAAAACATTGAAAGCACTGCCTGGCACATGATACATACATATGAAATTATGTTGTTTGGTTGATATTAACTATATATTAATTGATACATAACAAAAATGATGTACACCAGTTCTAGGATTTGGCTGCTATGGATAGGTTTTGTGTATGATACATGAATTGAAATTTATTTTTATAGAAACACAACTTTTAAAATCTCAGAAAGGCCTCTATATATGTCAGATATTTAACAAGCCACTTAAAAATATGTTTTTTACAATATTGACTGTATTATCACAATACATGTGGGGAGGATAACACATAAACCATTGCCTTTCACACATTCTCACTCACAGCTACCATTTCCAGGAAATTACTATCTTAAATTTTGAGCTCTATGTACTTCTTTTCATTTCCCTTACCTAGAATTTCCTAATGTAATGCCTTAAACTTCTCAAAAAATCAGCACCACCCTATATTACCTTAGAGGCATTATGAAAAACATCATGGACATGATGAAAAACATTAAGGAAAACAACAGTGACATGTTCTCAGCATCTACACAGCCCCCTCACACAAGTCTCCTTAATATTTGTCACATGGCCACTATTTCCTCTCATATAATAGACATTAGCAATATAAAGATAAATACATCTCTCCCTTGCTGGGCTCATCATCCACCAGGCAGATACATATGATAAAGCATCTATGATAAATAGAGGTAAGTCCTATTAGCATCGCCACAAAGGGTACAGAATGAAACATAAGTTCAACTGATTGAGTCAAGTCCCTTCATAATGAAATAACATTGGAGATGTGATCCAAAGGGGACACGTTGAAGGGAGAATATTTCAGGAAGAGAGACCAGCCCAGTAAAAGTAAAGCTATGTAGGGTGTAGTTCCAGCTACTAAGAAGGCTGAGGCAATAAGATTATTTGAGACCAGGAATTCAGGACTTTATTGCATTATCTTCTTGCCTGTGCATGGCCACTGCACTCCAACCTGGGCAAAATAGAAAAACCATGTATCTAAAAAAAACAAAAACCTACAAACAACAACATCAAAGATGTAAAAATGTGTGTTGTAATTGGGGGAACACTGAACAATTCATTTCAGCTTGGTGTAGAACACCTGGCAGAAGGCACAGGCAATGAGATTGCAAGGAAAGTTGCAGTCAAGTGTTAATAAGGAAAGGGCAATATTTGCACACACACAAAAGAAACAGATCTTAGTAGAATTAATAGACCATAGCAGAGCTAGCATGAGGTAAGGATGGACGTATAAAAAATTACAAAGAAAACATTTGCGAAAATTACACATGGATAAACTAATGGTGGACATTGACATGAAAAATGGATGGATTAATGAGAGAGAATTGCAGAATGATTTTACTAGATATGGCGACTGATTCCAACTTGGAAGAGAAAAAGAGAGATAAGCATAAGAAAAATTAGAATTGTCACAGATTGAAATAATTTGGAATGAAAATTTAGTTCTACAACTTGCACATAATAGGTAAAACCTGCATAGTCACAGCTCAGATAATGCACAATAACACTATTTAACTAATACCTCTGAATTTGTTTTATGTGGCCTATTTTGATTTTGCAGCAGAAAACAGCTTTCAGATATCCTAGTTCATTCTGACTAAAATAATATATATTTTAGGTCAATAGTCTATTAAATTCTGGTACAATTAGCTCAGACACTGTCAGAACACCTTTCATCTTACTTCTTTATTCAAACATTTTTGTCTCCCATGTATATTAGTTCTGTTTCTATTTTTATGGGGTTTATGTGTTTGTATCTCTAAGATATTAGAAAGTATAGGAAGAATGGATTAGCATACAGACATGTAGGTTTTTGGGAAATTTAAACACATAGTACTTCTCTTTGCACAACCAAAAGCTTAAAAATTGAATCCACATGAAAGTTGTCTCCAGAGGAAACCTGAAGAGAAAATTGTCACCAGTCACCAAGCCAGATTGGTGCAGGAGCCACTTACATGGGCTTATTGGGGCCAGTTATGTGAAATTCTTCACATTTCCCTGTTGATTGACTTCATATTCGTAGCTTGAAATTAGCCATGGTGGGCATATTTACACTAAGATAATTTTATCAAATGCTACATGTAAGATTTCCCTCCCCTTCACCCCTAGAACAGGCTATTAAACATTTACTAGCTTCATCTAACTATTCTTCCTGGCCATTTCTCCATTTTTCTTCCTCCAGGACTCAACAGCAACAAGCATGTTTGTGGTGCTTGTACTCAGAAAACTCCCAGTGTTAAGTGGATGTAGGTTTTCTCAATTCATCAGTAATTTCCAAATCCCTGGAATGTTCTTTTATCATTCTAGTGTTCTCTTTCATCAGGAAATGATTAGTGAAAGGGGAGAAGATAAACTTTCCCTCAACATGTCCATCACAGAATGGGTCTCTTCATGAAAGCTTCATGGCAAAAGCCAGAGCACCAGTTCTGAATCTGCCAAACCATGTTCTTTTATGATGCCCTGCCCCCCACTTGCGCTTAACTGTGCTGTCCATGAGAAAAAAAAAATCCATTCTTCTGTTTTGGCCTTAAATATAATTTATGTTTGATCTGATGATGAGAAATGTCATGGAAATCTAAGATTAATTTCTGCATACAAAATTTATTGTATTTCTTAGTCTGTCATACATAACAGTATTACAACTTAAAATTTTATAAAAACACAGTAATAAAATCACCAAAATGTTCAGCACTTTGAGTATGTAAAAAAAATGTTTTATATTTTATTCTTCAATAGCACTTAATGAGTAGTGTATGTCAACTATGTGTTAGGTGCTTATGTTTTATGACCAGTGACCTTAAGGGCCTCACTGTTTAGTGAGGAAGACAAAATTTAACTACTCAAAGTTTAGTAATAAAAACAATTATCAAAAGAAAAAATCACTGAGAAGTTGAACGGATTAAAATAGGTATTTGGAAAATAAAGGAAAGCAGATAGAATATGAATTATTATTCATAGGGAAGCGTAAGGAAGGGACTTTGTAAATATGTGAGAGATAATGTGGACTGGTGATGGTCAAAACTAATCAGAGAGTACAGGGAATTGGGGAATAGGGTTACAAAGAGATAGAGGTTAAAGTTTACAAAGTTTCTTGAAATGCAGTGAATATAGGGCTTGATATGAAATATAAAAGCGATATAAATTATTAGATGGCAGTGGCATCATGAAAGGAGCTGTTAGTAGAAATATTTCTTCCCCACTCCTGATGTTGTCTTCTATGTGGAAGGCCTCTTCTTGTCCCTCACTCTTTTTGTCCCAAGAGTCCCAGAGTTTAACTGATTTGTAAACTGAAAAATAATATTTAAGTTTACCGTCCCACATTAATAAGCCTGCCTTTAACCTCCCTCTGGTCCTCCTGGATGAAGCCACTTCCCTGGGGTCTGGGCCAGTTTAGAACTTTCTCTGCTTTAGGTTGATAAGTTTGCCAAATTCTTGGGTTTGGGTATCAGTCATATTTAATTAGATTCCTCAACATTGTCTTCATTGGTATATTGATATTTTGTCATCCAATTTGCTTTATGTTTTTGTCTTATTTTTTAATTTGTTGAGAATTTGAGAAGAGAAGAAGCGTGTCTTTATCAGACCAGTTAACAGACCCTCACATGAGTATGTCAGGAAGAATAGTCTGGTAAATTGGTAAATTGAGCCAAGTATGGAATGGAGGGTAAAGATGCAGCTAAGCAGCTAATTAAAAAGAGATTTCAGTGTTCAGTCATATGTGAAATTGAACAAGGTGTGGCTTTAAAAATAGAGATGAAAAGTACATTTCCCAGAAAAGAGAAAGAGAAATTCTAATGTGTAAAAAATAAAGAATATGTAGAATTTAGAAAATCAAAAATATAGCTTTGTGCACTTGAAGAGTAGCAGTTCATTAAAGAACAGTTTGGTCTCAAAAGTTTTTTTTTTTCTTTTTTTGTACATATGTCTTCACTTATTTAAAAATATGTTCTTGGTTGAGGCTTATGATTTTTAATCATGCATTAAAATTTATCATGTCCAACTATAATGAAATGTTTTCAAAACAAGTTAATCAACATTTGCATTTCCACCATTAGCTTACTTCTTAATTGTGGTTCTAATCAAAACTGAATAAACTTTACCAAAGAAGAAAATTTACAGTCTTTACATATACTGAAAGATACAGAGGAGTCTGCTAATTAAGTTATAACAACTTTTCCCAAGTTTACATTTGTATCAGAGAAAGAAATAGAGGGGAGGAAAGCAGGATAGAAAATCTAATACAACTAGTTTCTCCCTAGTAAAAAAAAAAAAAAAAAAAAAAAAAAAAATGCCTGGACAAATTTG
This sequence comes from Pongo pygmaeus, assembly GCF_028885625.2. NCBI lineage: Eukaryota > Metazoa > Chordata > Mammalia > Primates > Hominidae > Pongo > Pongo pygmaeus. The sequence goes on from NC_072384.2 coordinate 94,304,439, forward strand.
TAACTTGAGTTCCTCTTCATGAAATGTGTTGCAGTAGGCCAATCATATTTCATTTGGGAGGTCTAGAATTGCAGTTTCAAATAAGGTGTGGAGGTTTGTAAATCAAGAGAGAAGAATGCTATACTTCATAGTGGCTCACATTGGTAGTTATTTTATGAAATGAGGTTTATAACGTTAGCGATGAAAAGGTGAATTATCCAAATCACCTAGTTGTTTCCCTCTAGTATTACCTTCAATAATTGTTTAAATCATTCAGATAGGCTTTACCGTGTCAACAGTATCATTGAGATCAATAAAACAGTAATAATAAAAATAATGATATTCAAAATGACATTATTTAATTATAGATTACTACATGTCAGATATTTTCTCTAAGCAATACTGTTGATTTTAACTATATCTATTTTGAATCTCTTAAACAATAAGTATACATTGTGTGTTTGTGTGTGGGTATGCACAGGCATATGCAGTAAGTGTTGAAAGTCTTTCTCCTCCAGTAAAACAATGAAAAAAATCTTTGAATTTGATGAAGCTGCTATTAGCATAGTAACTGGATGAAAATATAGATATAGTTATGTTAAGACATTTATGTATAACTCTCTTTTTCATGCTATTATACTTTTTAATAAATTCAGAAGAAATAGAGTTGTTTAGCTTTCATAAGAAGTACTCTGTACCTTTTAAATTTGTAAAAACTGTCTACGGCCATGCCATCCTGAATGTGCCCACAGTTATCTAAGTTTATAAAAACTAACATGACTGCAGTGGTTAGCTAATGACATGAGTAAGTAAATGAACTGTGAAGATTAGGAAGGGCCAAGATGAAATGGGAGAGATTGAATTACAAATTAACAAACTGAAAGAAAAACTCAAGTTGCAAAAAGATAGTCTCAGAGACAGCAGTAACACCTTCTGGCTATAGTCTATTTTCATCTTTCTCATCCTAATGTTATCAAGAGAAAAACAGTCTAAGATGCAACATAAAAATTTCAGAGACAGAAGAAATCTTCCTTTGAGGGCAGGTAAGCCAATTAATATTCTGCTTTGTAACAGATTATATATCCCAGTCAAGATAGAAATCGATGACTTGTAATGTTTTATGTTTGTTTATTTTTTGTAAATATAGAAACATAAGTTATCATTATCCAAAAGTCCCATAGATGCAAGAAACCAAATCAAAATATACCAGAATTAAAAGGGTGTAAATAAAAAACTGACACTTCATAATATCGATTAGAGGTACAGACTCTGGAGCCAGACTGAAGATTAAACCATGTCTCTGAACTACTGGGCTGAATAACCTTAAGCAAGTTACTTAACCTCTCAGTTTCTCCATTTCACCATCTAGAAAATAGGAATAATCAGAGTACATACTTTATAATGAGGGATATAGTGAGGGATAATGAGGATTAAGCGTATTACCAATAATACTATCATTCTTTATGACCATGTTTACACTACGTAAAACCTACTTAAAACTTGAATAAAGAAAATTTTCAAGCATATTTAATTATTTAATTCTTTATAATGCCTGAAAACCTCATAAAATCTAATTCATATCAATCATTGGGGTGAATTACAAACCATTTTCTATTTGTTAAACAGACATACGTAAATATCCTCAATGGTGTTAAGGCTTGAGAAAACTACGATTTGTTTCCATAATTCAAAATAATTTGCAAAAATCAAATAATTCAATAATAGCCTATCTAGGGTATTTTCTGAAAATATTACAAAGACTTTTCAAATTGTCAGGCTATTCTTGTACATTCACATTTACATCATTTTTATGTGAAGTGCAGTACAATTCATACATTAACCTAATACTGAGACCTGCCATACAGAACTTTGTCAGAACTTAAAATCTGGTTACAGTATTAAGTTAATAGAACACTAATGAAACTGAAATGCTGTTGAGATCAGTTCAAAATGATTTTATTTTTCCAATCACTTCACTTTTTTGTTGCTTGAGATTTTCATTTGGACTCAGGGCACAGAAGATTCTTTCCTTTTTATATTTGCACAATAGGAATAAAATGCTGCAATGACAAAACAGAAATTAAAATAATTAATTTGTACTAGTACTTGGGACAATTATAGACACTAAGAAAGGAAATAAATCATAAGGGCACCATTTTTATGAATATGTAGAGGGCTGTAGATATGAATTATATATAATTAATATATATACTCAGTCTTCTCATTTATTTTATTGTAGAGAATTGGGTCATTCAGATTACAGTAGTTAATGCAGAGCACCTGGACTTAGTGTGCAGATTATGCAACTCAAAAAATACTAGCAAAATTTAGAAATCAGATGGAGAAATGAAAATTCTCAATTATCTTCATGATTCAAAAGGCAGACAAGGTTTATTTTAAAAGTACATTAAAAAATAAGATATATTTCTGTGCTGTGTAGGAACAGAAATAAGAATGTGTTAATTTATACTTTATTGTTCATTGACATATTTGGCAAATACAAAACTAGTGTTTACAACCATAGTTATAAGATAAGCATATACACAGTAGACAAAATAAGCTAATTTTCAGATAAAAGGCACTGTGAAAGGATTAGCAAAGCACATGCTCTTATGTCTTTCTTGTTGAAACACATCTATTATATCATGTATCAATATATACTCTAAAGTTAATCAACAAACCTTATATGAAATATTTATTAAAGAACTGTGACTTTGCATGCATTGTGCAGTGAATGCAAAGCTCAAGAATAGAACAGATTGATATTATAAACTTCTGTTTATAATACTGGCAGGAACACTCTGAAATACCTGTTACAAATGCAAAAAAAAAAAACCATCTCTTTGATTATTCAGAGAACACATACTATCTCATGTAAAAGAGTAAATTGATGTAATTTTTGCTAGAATTTAAAAAATAAATTGTAAGAAAATACCTGCTCTTTTCTATTATTCTTTAACTGTGTCTTCAGTAGTAGTTTGTTCTATAATTTAGCCAATTTGCCTATGTTTTATTTTTCCTTGTCTCCTGCTTCCAGTGCACTATTTCCCTTTGATTGAGGAGTCGCTATGACAGAAGATAATGGAGCTTATGGCACTCAGTGGGGAGCCTGTCACTGCTGACTCTGGCTGCTGCTTTTGTATTTCTTTGCATGTACTCCTCTGATTTTCTCAGGCACAGTGAGAAACAATTATAAAAGCCATGAGCCATTATAAAATGTTATACAACCAAATGGTTATTTTTAAGAGCCTTTCAATCTTCTAGGTCTCTTTGTTTATCCATAGAAGTGGTAAATTGTATCATTATTTTTCATTCAAGCTGTAGCATAGGGAGGAGAGATTGTTTTCTGCCTTTGGGGAGGCAATCTTATGTTGTGTACAGTTTATATTACTTTTTATTTTACCTCTCATCTCATCAATCAAAAATCTTATGCATCTTGTATCTTCTATGCAAAGTCTTCCTTTTCTGACCTGGCTGAGGTTGTCTGCTGTTAATTCCCATGTCAGGACCAAGACATTTTTTGAGGATGATCTGGTAGAGATAACTAGTATTCACCAATATCCAGTTCTCATTCCCTTTCTGCACAAGGAAGACAATACTCTTTAGCCCACTTCTATATGAGATTGGTTCAGAAAACCAGTCTGACCAATGAAATATGAGGCACATGATATCTATCCCTTCTGGAATGTGGAAAATGTCACTGATGAATCCCTACAGTTTCACTCCTGGCATAGCAACCAAGGATACCTGATGTCCTAATGATGCAGCTACAGAATTTGATATTTCTGTAAGTCTTTGTCTCCCAAACATACATACCATTGTTTAGACATATAGGACATGTAGTGGAAGTTAGCATTTGTCTTTTGTTTCCTAAGCCACAGAAATTTTAGCTAAATTGTATTTAGAAATCCTTTCTAATACAAACTAGCCAGATATATGGTTATGGCAGGATTAAAACATGCTGTAACACCCATCTCTGTATAGCCAATTCCTAGAGAAAACCAAGGAGAGAAGGAACTAAAGAAGTACAGAGAAAAATGTAACCTAGATAAAGAGGCAGTGGGACAATTTGGAAGGAGAATAAGCTTGGATTCTAACCCTACTAACTTAATACTGTGCCATTCAACAAGTTATTTAATATTTTGACTCTCATTTTCTTTAGCTTTAAAATAAAGGATAATATTATCTTGATAAACTTATAATGAATTTCAATACAATATTAACATATTGAAAAGCCAAATGATACATGTATATGTATGTGTGTATATATACCTAATTCTATGTATAGATATAATACACATACACGTACGTCTATCCATCTACCTGTGTGTATGTGCATGTGTAAATGACTTATCTTTTCTACCATTTATTGTTTTACACTAGGCTCTCTAAGTCTTAACTTTGTCATTTGTAAAATGGAGAGTTTGACAAAAATATCTGATATATAGATTGTTGTAACCAGTAAATGGTATATTGAATACAATACAAACTGCAAAGTCTATAAGATATTGGATACTCAAATAATATTAGCTATTATACTTATTATTATAGTCCGATAAATATGTTAAAATATATAGGCTAATTGGTAAAACAATAATACATAAAAACTTTTATCCTTTCAAAATGGTAGAAAGTTTTTTTTTTTTTTTCTCACTAGCTTAAGATGTCTTTTAACACAAGTTTGAATACCTTCAGTTTTGCTATTTATTTTAATGTTCTCTTTAAGGTTAGTCAGCATATTGTTAAAAAAAAAAATTGAGTTCACACTATCTTGTTGAACTCTTCAATACACTTTTATCTCTCAGAAGAAACCCAGTTAGTCTAGGGACTGTTGAAATTTAAACTGGTTGTGTTGCTGCTAGGCCAAACTCAACCCTCCAATTTGTGCAAAAAGTAAAGTGAATGTGAAGTAAAGTGAGTGCCAGGTTAGAAACTACACATTCAAAGGTAAAATCACACAATGTATTTTTTGACAATTAAGACTATACATTATTAATATTTTTCCCTTAGCATATAATATCACCCACTCATTGTGATTAAGTATTATAAATAACTTTGTAAATGCAATGTATCACTTAAGATACATTTTCAGGACTTATAGGTTCTTTTTCAGTGTTCTTCATTTTCCTTTTTAGATACTTTTTTTCATTCCACAAAAGTAAAATTTATTAATTTCTATTAAGTGTTCTTGAGTTATTCTTTGCATGACCAATGTTAAATAATGCCAGCAGACAAGTGAACATGATACCAAAATAAACCATATCATTTAGGTCCTGTTTTTTAAAAAAATGCAATAGACTTCCGCTATTTAATCCATTGTCTTCAACCTCATGTTTCATTGACCAATTTCCATCCCGAGGCCCTTACACGAAAATATAGCAATGCTCTGTACAACACAAATAAGCATAAGGGAAGCAAAAAGTAAATATAATATTTTATCATATGTTTCCTATAAGCAGAAATGTTTTAGGTAAACTTTTTGGCAAGAAACAACAAATAATTAGTTTGGAATTAAAAACCAATGAGAAAAAATTTAAATCTTCTAGATTCTTTGATCTAACTTAGTGGCAAGTAACAACTCTGAGAATCAATCATGTAGCAAAACATATAGTGTATAATCAGTGGTTTAAAATTATGGTCATCCAGTATCTGAATTCTCTAAGAAATGTTAGCCAAAATAATTTTGCATCAAAGTGTCAAATCCAAAACAACTTCCCACAAAAGTCATGTTTATTGACCTTATTTTGATCATGTTAGCAAAAATTGATTGACTATATGTAAGTGTCCTTTTTTCTCCTATATAACTCTATATTTGAGAAACTATAGCAAATATTAAATCTGACAAATGCTTACAATAGAAAGACTTTACCCATACTGTTAAGATGGATAACTTTTTTATAGTTTCAAATAAATTAAGAAAGTAACTTGTTGAGTCACATAATATTCATAGCTTACAAAAATGCAACTGAATTTGTGATAAATTAAGGCACTTTTAGATTTATATTTATTATACCAAAAGTTCACCTTGGAATCCTGGATTGATAATAATATTAATTTGATGAAAAAAGACTGTTTTCTCACGTGGATTTAAAAAAATTACTTAACAGATATATAGATAGATCTAGATAACAAATCCTATTTGTTTTTAAATTACTTGGGCTGTTTCAAGGATATTAACCATAAACTCATTACATTCTAAGGGTGAAAATTCAGAAGGATTGGTTGAATACCAAGCCATTTTCTGGCGTGATTTAACATTATTTTATAAAATTTAATACTTATACCCCTTTGAGTTACGATATTTTCATGTCATAGTTTTTCTATTAAAGTGCGTGTGTGTATGTGTGTGTGTGTGTGTGTGTATGTGTGTGTCTGTTGTGTTGTTTTTTCTTTTTCATTTTTTGGTGGGGGGATGTTCTTCATTAGGAGGTAGCATAATGTAGTTAAACAACTTTACTCCAGAATTTCACAGACTTGAATTTAATACTGGCTCAATAACTTAGTATTTACTGATTTTGTTTGACTTGTTTGGACTCTAAGTGACTGAATATCTTCACCCACAAAATAGGGTTTGTGAAAGTCATTGATTCAAAGGGTGTTCATAAAAATTAAATCAGATTGTGAATCAAAATATTTAGCTCATTTTCTAGCACTTGGGAACAATAAACTATAGCTAGCACTGTGATCACAGTTCTATTTCTGAACCCACAATGTTAAATGCTTACTATTTTTCAAAGTGTGTACAGTTTCACAATACATGAGTGGATGACTGTGTCATCTAAATGTTTATCCTACGTGATGTTTTGATTTTCTATTCCACAGTCTTCTATAATCATTTAGATAAATTCTGTACCTTTGTAATTTTGAAATTTTGAGTGACATTATTTTCTGGACCCTAAAAAATCATTTGTATATACTTTATATATTTTATCACTACATTGTTTATTTTGATTTGTTTGGTCAATATAAATTTTAAAATATTATAAAGTTTAATAACTTATTTAAGTTAATCTATTGATATAATACCAATATTTATTCTTATATGAAAATATGTTGTTTTTCCTTAATCTATTAATTTAATGAGTTTCATATGACCAATTAGCTGTTAGGGTTTCCTAATGTGGTGGTTAATACTGAGTGTCAACTTGATTGGATTGAAAGACACTAAGTAATGATCCTGGGTGTGTCTGTGAGGTGTTGCCAAAGGACATCAACATTTGAGTCAGTGGGCTGGGAAAGGCAGACCCACCCTTAATCTGGGTGAGCAAAATCTAATCAGCTTCCAGAGAGGCTAGGATATATAAGCAGAGAGAAAAATGTGAAAAGAGAGACTAGCCTAGCCTCCCAACCTACACCTTTCTCCCATGCTGGATGCCTCCTGCCCTTGAACACCAGACTCCAAGTTCTTCAGTTTTGGAACTCAGACTACTGGCTCTCCTTGCTCCTCAGCCCACAGATGGCCTATTGTGGGACCTTGTGATTGTGTGAGTTAATACTTAATAAACATAAATAAATATATACATATGGTGTATATATATATTGTGTGTGTATATATACACACATACACAATATGTATATATTGTACACATGTGTATACATACACGTGTACACATACATGTATATCCCATTAGTTCTGTCCTTCTAGAGAACCCTAATACATCTACCAACTTATGTCTAGGTTCTCACCACTCATCTCTATTTGGAAATTTTTTATAAATCTGCTCTATTGAACCCTTATCAATTTACTGACTCCTACTAATAACATAGTTGCTGAATTTTTTGAAATTTGTGTTTATTGCATATTTTAAGGTGTACAACATATTCTAATATACATATACATGGTGAAATATTTACTATAGTAGAAGAAATTAACATATTCATCACCTTCCCTGGATACTCTTTTGTGTGTGTGGTAAAAGCACCAAAAATTTACTCTCAGCAAGTGCTCAGTATAAAATACAATATTATTAACTAAAGTCCTGAAGTTCTTCAGATTTCTAGAGTTATTCATTGTACCTAACTACAAATGTCTACCCTGTGATTTACGTCTCTCCATTTTCTTCTCCTTTCCTGTCCCTGGTAACCACTGTTCTAGTCTGGTTCTATTTATTTGACTTTTTTTTTTTTTTTTAAGATTGCACATATAAATGAGGTCATGCAATATTTTTACTGAGTCTGGCTTATTCCACTTAGCATAATGTCCTCTAGTTTCATTCATGTTGTCACAAATGGCAGTGTCTTTTTAATTATAGGTCTGAAGAGTATTATATTGTGAATATATGCCATAATTTATTTATTAATTCATCCATCAGTGGACACTAAGATTGTTTCCACATCTTGCCTATTGAAGTAATGCTGCAGTGAACATGGGAATGAAGATATCTCTATGAGGTACTAATTTCATTTTAACTTTTTCTTTGTTTACTTTGCATTACTGTATTACCCATGCTTTTGGAAACAAATTGTTTACACTTATTATTGCTTCTTTCTCACCTCCATTAAGTTCTTAGAATATTATAATCTAGTTTTCATAACTAATAAATAAGGTTTCCCTTACTAATTATAAGAAAACTTATTTATTTGCTTAAATTGATAGATAAAATTGTGTGTATTTATTGTGTACAACATTATATTTTGAAGATTATATACATTGTGGAATAATTAAAACTAGGTAACAAATGTATTACTTCACATAGTTATTATTCATGTAATAAGAACCTTTATCTACTATCTTTGCATTTTTCAAGAATACAGTGTATGGTCATTAACTATAGTCATCATGCTGTACAGTAAATCTTTTGATCTTATTTCTCCTATCTAACTGTAATTACATATCCTTTGACCAACATCTTTCCATTCTCTTCCTTTCCCTAACCATCCAAGCCCTGTCATTTGTGAAAACATGAATGAGCTTGTAAAACTTTATGTTATATGTAATAAGCCAGGCACAGATAAACAAATACCACGATTTCACTCATGTTTAGAACCTAAAAAAGTTGACCCCATAAAAGTAGAGAATAGAATGCTGGTTACCAGAAGGAAAACTTCTATATTGCTACACCTAATAGACATTTGAAATTTTAAGACTCTCTAGCTTTGGAAGTCCCCACTCTATTCTTCAATGGCTTCCCTTCCCTAGTGTTATGAAAATACTTATAGCAATTCCTGTTGATGTTTTCTCCTAAATATCCTTCAGTACATCATATTTCTTCATCCCACCACTGTAGACTGATTGAATTGTTCAAAAGATAAAAAGATATAACCTAAGAAAATGTTTAACAGAGTCTTTAGAAAAAAAAGGCATCTAATATATGTTAATTTCTATTCTTTAGCTTTCTAAAATTTTCATACTGGCATTCTTGTGACAGTTCCTCAGAGCTCTGTTACCCCATCCAATTTATCATTACTTTCTCCATAAGGCTGATCTTCTACAAGAGACATAAACTTATATGTCATGTCTAATTTCAGTTCTTTATTTTTTACCTGTTCCTCAATGATTAGACACTGACATAAAAATCAGGCATACAATAATTTTTGCTTAATAAGCAGAATTACGCCTCCACTTCTAAGATTTTCTTATCCTAATTCCTGAACACGTTACTTTACATGAAAAAAGACTTTGCATAAATGATTATACTAGGGACCTTGAAATGAAGAGATTATACCAGATTGTCCACTGGGAACAATCTAATTACACAGGACTTTAAAATGGAAGATCTTTCCTGGTACGGTCAGAAAATGTGACTGTGGAATAATGGCTGGACATGTGCAGTGTTGCTGACTTTGAGGATGAACAATTATTTACTCCTCTTGATTGCAAGCAGTCTATAGAAGTGTTTCTGTTTAAAAAACAGAAAAAGATTTTCCTCTAGAGCCTCCAGAAGAGATTGTAGCCAGCTGGTGCCTTGATTTTAATCCAGTAAGGCTCACATTACATTTCTAACCTACAGAACTCTATGATAATATATTTATATTTATATTGTATTTATATTGTATATTGTATATATATTTATATTGTATATATATAGTACATATATATTTATAGTGTTTTAAGCCACTACATTTCTGGCCATTTTTACATAAGCCACAGAAAACCAATACAGTTTGCTATGTGGATTTTGTCCTAGTCATAAGTGAATCACCCATCCCTGTGGTTGGAACTTGGGCTTAAGTGCTCTGAGGTTCTAAATAAACTTGAAAGGCAGTCTGGGCCACAAGGAAGACAATTCCTAGGCATGTAGTGGTGCTGTGCTGAGCTCTAAGCCATTGGACTTGGGGAGCATACAGTCTAGTGAGACACCAGCCAGGGTGGCCAGGGGAGTGTTTGTACCACTCCTCGCCTAACCTCAGGCAGCATAGCTCACAAGTCCAAACGAGACTCTTTCCTTCTGATTGAGAAGAGGATAGGGAAGAGTAAAAATGACTTTGTCTTGCAACTTGAATATCAGCTCAGCCACAGTAGAATAGGGCACCAGACAGGGTCATGAGGCCCCCATTCCAGGCTGTAGCTCCCAGATGACATTCTAGACACACCCAGGGCCAAAAAGGAACCTGCTAGCTAGAAGGGAAGGACCCAGTACTGACAGGATCACCTGCTTACTAAAGAGCCCTTGGGCCCTGAATAATCAGCAGTAGTAACCAGTTATTACATGGTATGTGCCTTGGGTGAGACTTTGGGATGTGGTGGCTTCAGGTGTGACCCAGCACACCTGTGGAGGCTATGAGGTGAGACTCCTCCTTGAGAAAAGCAGAGAGAAAAGTAAAGGGGACCTTATCTTGCAGCTTAGGTACCAGCTTGGCCACAGTGCGGAAGAACAACAAGTAGGTACTAGGGGTACCCAATTCCAGGCCTTGGATTTTGGATAGGATTTCTAGAACTACTCTGGGCCATAGGGGAGACCACTGCCCTGAAGAGTGAACCTGGAAGCATTCACCACAAGCTGACTGAAGAGTCCTTGGGTCTTCAGTGAACATCAGCAGTACGCTGGCAGTACACCCTGTGGGCCTATGGTAGTGGAGCACATGAGGAGAAACTCCTCCGCCTGGGGAAAGGACAGGAAAATTAGGATAGACTTTGCTTGTGATTTCAGTGCCAGCTCAGCCACAGTAGAATAGAGCACCAAGTGGATTACTAAGTTTTCTGACTCCAGGAACAACATACCTGGAGCCACCTGGGGCCTGAGGAAACTCACCACCCTGAAGGGAAGGAATCAAAACTGGCTGGGTTTACTATCTGCTGATTGTAGATCCCTAGGGCCTTGGTCTGACCCAGCACAGCTCAGGTGGTGGTGGCCACAGGGGTGCTTGTGGACTCCATCTAGTTCCAGGTAGCTCAGCACAGAGAGAAAGAGAGAAATTCCATTTGTTTGGGAAAAAGTAAGGAACGAAAACACAAGTCTCTGCCTAATAATCCAGATCATTCTTTGGGATCTGATTCAAGACCACTGAAGTGGTATCTCTATGAGTCTGCTAGAGTGACAGTGTAATTGGGCTTGGGATTTCCCATAATGCACATAAGGCTGGAATGACCAAAAACTTAGATTACAGCACCTAAGTCCCTTAGAAAACATGGAAAAACTTCCCCATGAAAGGTAGTTAAAAACAAGCTCAGGCTGCAACGATTACAATAAATACATAACTCTTCAATGCCCAGACACCAATGAATATCCAGAAGCATCAAGACAATCCAGAAAAACATGAGCTCACCAAATGATCTAAATAAGGTACCAGTGACCAACTCTGAAGAAACAGAGACATGTGACCTTTAGATAGATAGTTCAAAATAGCTGTTTTGAAGAAACTCAAAGAAATTCAAGGTGACATAGAGAAAGAATTCACATTTCTATGAGATAAATTTACCAAGGAAAATAGAAATTAAAAAGAATCAAGCAGAAATTCTGGAGTTGAAAACCACAAGTGGCATATTGAAGAATGCATCCAAGTCTCTTAATGTCAGAATTGATAAAGCAGAACAAAGAATTAGTGAGCCTGAAAATAGGCTATTCGAAAATACACATTCAGAAGAGACAAAAGAATAAAGAAGAAAAAAGAATAAAGCATGCCTACAAGATCTAGAAGATAGCCTCAAACGAGCAAATCTAAGAGTTATTGGCCTTAAAGATAAGACAGAGGAAGACTAGAATAAAAGAAAGAAGACCCAAAACAATAAAATCAGAGATGAAAAAGGAGACCTCACAACCAACGTCAGAGAAATTCAAAGGATCATTAGAGGCTACTATGAGCAAATGTATGTCAATAAATTGGCAAACTTAGAAGAAATAGACAAGTTTCTAGACACATACAACCTACCAAGATTAAACCAGAAGGAATCCAAAACTTGAACAGACCAACAAGTAATGGGATTGAAGCCATGATAAAATGCCTCCCTGCAAATAAAAGATCAGAGCCTGAGGGCTTTGCTGCTTAATTCTACCACATTTAAATAAAAACTAATGCCGATCCTACTAAAAGTGTTCTGAAAAATAGAGGAAGAGGGAGTACTTCCAAACTCATTCTACAAGGCCAGTGTTATGCTGATAGCAAGACCAGACAAAGACCCATCAAAAAAAGAAAGCTACAAGGCAATATCTGATAAATATTTGTGCAAAAATTCCCAACAAAGTATTAGCAAACAGAATTCAACAGCACATTAAAAATATTATTCATCATGACCAACTGGAATTTATCCCAGGGATGCAAGGATGGTTCAACATATGCAAATCAATCAATGTAATATATCATATCAATAGAATGAAGGACAAAAAACATATGATCATTTCAATTGATGCTGAAAAAGCAATTGATAAAACTCAACATCCCTTCATGATAAAATCCCTCAAAGAAACTGAGGATAGAAACAATATGCCTCAACATAATAAAAGTCATACATGATAGACCCATAGCTAGTATTATAGTGAATGTAGAAAAACTTAAAGCCTTTCCTCTAAGATCTGGAACACAACAGGATGCCCACTTTTGCCATTCTTATTTAACATAGTACTGGAAGTGTTAGCAAAAGCAATCAGACAAAAGAAATAAAGGGCATCCAAATTGAAAAGGAAGAAGTCACATTATCCTTGTTTGCAGATAATATTATATTAAGAAAAAACTAAAGACTCCACCAAAACAACTGTCAGAACTGATAAATAAATTCAGGAAAGTTGCAGGATACAAAATCAACATACAAATATCAGTAGCATTTCTATATGCCAACATTGAACCATCTGAAAAAGAAATCAAGAAAGTAATCCCATTTTACGATAGCCACAAATAAAATAATAAAATTAAATACCTAGAAATGAACTTAACCAAGGAAGTGAAAGATCTTGACAATAAAAACTATTGAAGATGTTCATGAAAGAAATTAAAGAGGACATACAAAAATAGAAATATAATTCATTTTCATGGTTTGAAAGATTTAATATTTTTAAAATTTGTATTTTACCCAAAGGAACCTAAAGATGCATTTCAATCCCTATCTTAAAATTCTTCACAGAAATAGAAAAAAAACATCCTAACATTTATATGGAACCACAAAAGACCCATGGTAACTAAATATATTCTGAGCAAAAACAACAACAACCAAAAAAACTAGATAAATCACATTATCTGGCTTCAAATTCTATTACGGAGCTACAGCAAACAAAACAGCATGGTACTGGCATAAAAATAGACATATAGACCACTGGAACAGAATAGAGAATCCAGAGACAAATTCATACATCTACAGGCATCTACAGGGAACTCATTTTGGACAAAGATGTTGAAAACATACACTGAGGAAAGGAGAGTCTCTTCAATAAATGTTGCTGGGAAAACTGGATTTCCACATGCAGAAGAATGAAACTAGACCACTCTCTCTCACCATATACAAAAATCAAATCAAAATGAATTAAAGTCTTAATTCTAAGACCTCAAACTGTTAAAATACTACAAGAAAACATTGAGAAAATTCTCAAGGACATTGGTCTGGGCAAAAAATTTCTTGAGTAATACCTGCAAGCACAGGAAACCAAAGCAAAAATGGGCACATGGAGTCACATCAAGTTAAAAAGCTTCTGCACAGCAAAGGAAACAATCAACACAGTGAAGAGACAATCCACAGAATGGGAGTAAGTATTTACAATTATCTATCTAACAAAGAATTAATAGCAAAGATATATAAGAAGCTCAAACAACTCTGTAAGAAAAAAATCTAATAATCTAATTTTAAAATGGGCAAAAGGTCTGATTAGATGTGTTTCAAAAGACGACGTACAAGTGGAAAACAGATATATACAAATATGCTCAACACCACTGATCATCAGAGAAATGCAAATCAAAACTACAATAAGATATCATCTCACACCAGTTAAAATGACTTTTATCCAAATGACATACAATAAGAAATGCTAGAAGGATATGGAGAAAAGTCAACCCTCATACACTGTTGGGGGAAATGTATATTTATGCAACTACTATGAAGAACAGTTTGGAGGTTCCTCAAAAATAGAACTACCATATTATCCAGCAATCCCACTACTAGGTATATACTCAAAAGAAAGGAAACCAGTATATCAAAGAGATTCCTGCACTTCCACATTTTTTTTGCAGCACTATGTACAATATTAAAGACTGGAAGCAACCCAAGTGCACATCAACAGATGAAAAGATAAAGAAGATGTACATATATGCAATGGAGTTCTATTCAGTCATAAAACAATGAGATCCTGTCATTTGCAACAACATGGATGGAACTGGAGGTCATTATGTTAACTTAAAAATGTCAGGCAGAGAAAGATAAACCACATGTTCTCACTTATTTGTGGGAGTTAAAAATTAAGATAATCAAACTCATGAAGATAGAGAGTAGAATGATGGTTATTAGAGGCTGTGAAGGGTAGGTAGGGGGTGGGAGGGAAGTGTGGATGGTTAATGGTAACAAAAAAATGGAATGACTAAGATCTAGTATTTGATAGCATAAAAGGGTGACTATAGTCAATAATAAGTTATTGTATATTTTTAAATAACTAAAAGTATATTGGATTGTTTGTAATACAAAGGATAAATTCTAGAGGTGATGGATACCCCATTTACCCTGGTGCAATTATTACACATTGTATGCCTATATCAAAATATCCTTTATATCCCATAAATATATACACCTATTATATACCCAGAAAAAAATGGGTTTTTTTTAAAGGCAAAAAACAGCAGTTGTTCCTGAGGATTTGGAGAAAGGAGAACTTTTATAAACTATTAAAAGGAAAGTAAATGAGTACAGCCACTATGGAAAACAGTTTATAGAATTTTCCAAAAACTGAAATATAACTACCATGAGATCCAGCAATCCTGCTACTGGGTATTTATCCAAAGAAAAATAAATCAGTATATCAAAGGGATACCACTCCCATATTTATTGAAACAGTATTCACAATAGCAAAGATACAGAATCCACCGAAGTATCCAAAAATGAATAAAGAAAATGTACATTCCATTGTACATCACTTTCTGTGAATTCTTTCACAACACAGTTAAGCAATTATACATTCATTTATGTCCATATATGTACAAAAACATATCATGAAATTAATATTAATAAAGATATAGAAATAATAAACAAGGTCTAATTGAAATTAAATACAATATTAAAAAGTACAATAACTGAAAAGAATAATTCACTAGAAGACCTTAAAAGTATATGCTAATAAGCATAAAAATAAATCAATAAATTTGAGGCAAGATTGGTAGACATTATGTAATCTGAAGAACACAGAGAAAAGAGAATGAAGAAAAATGAATAGACCCTCAAAGAAATGTGTAATATCATTAAGGGCAGCAAGATACACATATTGGAGTACAAGAAGAAAGGAAGAGGGGGAAATAAGGAGAGAGAACAAAAGACAGAGATGGAGAGGAGAAAAATATTTGAAGAACGAATGGGCTAAACTTTACAAATATGGTTTAAAAAATTAATCTACATGTACAAGAAGTTCAGTTAACATTTACTAGGAAAAAATGCAGATCAACACCCATACACATCGTAGTGAAATGTTGCCAGCTAGATATAGAGAATACGTTGAAAGAAATTAAAGCAATCATTTATTTACAAGGTAATCACCATAAGATTAGCAGTTCACTTTTCACCTAAGATGATAAAAGCCATGAAGCATTGCCTAAAGTTCATCAACAGATTAATGTATAAAGAAAATGTGATATATACCCCAATAGTATTATACACAATAGAATACTACTTATTCATAAAACAATAAAATCCTGCCATTCATGGCGACATGAGTGACCCAGGAAGGCATGACGTTAAGTGAAATAAGTCAGGCACAGAAAAATAAATACTGCAGATTCTCATTCATATGTGGGAGCTAAAAAACGTTGAACTCATAGAAGTAGAGAATATAATTGTGGTTCTTAGAGGCTAAGAAGGTTAGGGAGAGGGGAGGTTAGAAAGGGTTTTGCTTAATGAAAACAAAATTATAGCTAGATAGGAGGAATAAATTCTAGTGTTCTGTAGTACTGTAGTATTAATATAATTAACAATAATTTATTGTCTATTTTCAATAGCTAGAAGAGAGGACTTTGAATCTTACCAACACAAATAAATGATAACTATTTAAGGTGATAAATATGCTAATCACTCTGATTTGATTATTACACATTGTATTTGTATATATCAAAACATCACATGGATGTCATAAATATGTAAAATTATTAGATGTAAACCAAAAATGAAAGAAAAAATATGTAACATAAAAGGAAAAACACAAAATTATCAAATAGTGTTTATCTTATGAATTCACAAATAATTAATAATCAGAGTAGATATGTGGTATTGCTTATGTTGACATATATGGATAAGGCATGATCTTAAGAATTCATAGAAAAAAACAACAATTATAAAACTACATCACATAAAATAAAATTCATTTCTAATTTTAAATGAGAATAATAAAATTACATAATGTGTCAACACTAAATTGTAAATTTTTTTTAACACAGAATGGGAGAAAATATTTGCAAATTACCCACCCGACAAGGGATTAATAACCAGAATATATAAAGTAAATATTTTTAAAATCTGGATATTAGTTTTCCAGAAAACAGATATAACAGGATATGCCTCTCTCTCTCACTCCCTTTCTCTCTCTCTCCCATATCTATATAATATATACAAATATTATATATATATATGTATTTTAAACTGATTATTGGACTTTCTTAAATCTGTCATACATTAGAGAGAAAGAAATTATAGAAATTGGCTCATGCAATTATGGAGACTTAGCAAGATCAAAATCTTTAGAGTAAGCCAGCAGGCTGAATACCCAGGGCAGAGTACCAATTCAAGTCCAAAAAAGCCTGCTGCCATAATTCTGTCTTCTTCTAGGGAGATCAGTCTTTTTCTTTCTTTTTTTTTATTTTTTATTTTATTATTATTATTATACTTTAAGTTTTAGGGTACATGTGCACAATGTGCAGGTTACATATGTATACATGTGCCATGCTGGTATGCTGCACCCAGTAACTCGTCATTTAGCATTAGGTATATCTCCTAAAGCTATCCCTCCCCCCTCCCCCCACCCCACAACAGTCCCCAGAGTGTGATGTTCCCCTTCCTGTGTCCATGTGTTCTCATTGTTCAATTCCCACCTATGAGTGAGAATATACGAAGTTTGGTTTTTTGTCCTTGTGATAGTTTACTGAGAATGATGATTTCCAGTTTCATCCATGTCCCTACAAAGGACATGAACTCATCATTTTTTATGGCTGCATAGTATTCCATGGTGTATATGTGCCACATTTTCTTAATCCAGTCTATCATTGTTGGACATTTGGGTTGGTTCCAAGTCTTTGCTATTGTGAATAGTGCCGCAATAAACATACGTGTGCATGTGTCTTTATAGCAGCATGATTTATAGTCCTTTGGGTATATACCCAGTAATAGGATGGCTGGGTCAAATGGTATTTCTAGTTCTAGATCCCTGAGGAATTGCCACACTGACTTCTACAATGGTTGAACTAGTTTACAGTCCCACCAACAGTGTAAAAGTGTTCCTATTTCTCCGCATCTTCTCCAGCCCCTGTTGTTTCCTGACTTTTTAATGATTGCCATTCTAACTGGTGTAAGAGGGTATTTCATTGTGGTTTTGATTTGCATTTCTCTGATGGCCAGTGATGGCGAGCATTTTTCATGAGTTTTTTGGCTGCATAAATGTCTTCTTTTGAGAAGTGTCTGTTCATGTCCTTCGCCCACTTTTTGATGGGGTTTTTTTTTCTTGTAAATTTGTTTGAGTTCATTGTAGATTCTGGATATTAGCCCTTTGTCAGATGAGTAGGTTGCGAAAATTTTCTCCCATTTTGTAGGTTGCTTGTTCTCTCTGATGGTAGTTTCTTTTGCTGTGCAGAAGCTCTTTAGTTTAATTAGATCCCATTTGTCAATTTTGGCTTTTCTTGCCATTGCTTTTGGTGTTTTAGACATGAAGTCCTTGCCCATGCCTATGTCCTGAATGGTAATGCCTAGGTTTTCTTCTAGGGTTTTTATGATTTTAGGTCTAACATTTAAGTCTTTAATCCATCTTGAATTAATTTTTGTATAAGGTGTAAGGAAGGGATCCAGTTTCAGCTTTCTCCATATGGCTAACCAGTTTTCCCAGCACCATTTATTAAATAGGGAATCCTTTCCCCATTGCTTGTTTTTCTCAGGTATGTCAAAGATCAGATAGTTATAGATATGTGGAGTTATTTCTGAGGGCTCTGTTCTGTTCCATTGATCTATATCTCTGTTTTGGTACCAGTACCATGCTGTTTTGGTTACTGTAGCCTTGTAGTATAGTTTGAAGTCAGGTAGCGTGATGCCTCCAGCTTTATTCTTTTGGCTTAGGATTGACTTGGCAACGCGGGCTCTTTTTTTAGTTCCATATGAACTTTAAAGTAGTTTTTTCCAATTCTGTGAAGAAAGTCATTGGTAGCTTGATGGGGATGGCATTGAATCTATAAATTACCTTGGGCAGTATGGCCATTTTCACGATATTGATTCTTCCTACCCATGAGCATAGAATGTTCTTCCATTTCTTTGTATCCTCTTTTATTTCATTGAGCAGTGGTTTATAGTTCTCCTTGAAGAGGTCCTTCACGTCCCTTGTAAGTTGGATTCCTAGGTGTTTTATTCTCTTTGAAGCAATTGTGAATGGGAGTTCACTCATGATTTGGCTCTCTGTTTGTCTGTTATTGGTATATAAGAATGCTTGTGATTTTTGTACATTGATTTTGTATCCTGAGACTTTGCTGAATTTGCTTATCAGCTTAAGGAGATTTTGGGCTGACACAGTGGGGTTTTCTAGATATACAATCATGTCATCTGCAAACAGGGACAATTTGACTTCCTCTTTTCCTATTTGAATACCCTTTATTTCATTCTACTGCCTAATTGCCGTGGCTGGAACTTCCAACTCTATGTTGAATAGGAGTGGTGAGAGAGGGCATCCCTGTCTTGTGCCAGTTTTCAAAGGGAATGCTTCCAGGTTTTGCCCATTCAGTATGATATTGGCTGTGGGTTTGTCATAGATAGCTCTTATTATTTTGAGATACATCCCATCGATACCTAATTTATTGAGAGTTTTTAGCATGAAGGGTTGTTGAATTTTGTCAAAGGCCTTTTCTACATCTATTGAGATAATCATGTGGTTTTTGTCTTTGGTTGTGTTTATATGCTGGATTATATTTATTGATTTGTGTATATTGAACCAGCCTTGCATTCCAGGGATGAAGCCCACTTGATCATGGTGGATAAGCTTTTTGATGTGCTGCTGGATTCAGTTTGCCAGTATTTTATTGAGGATATTTGCATCAATGTTCATCAAGGATATTGGTCTAAAATTCTCTTTTTTGGTTGTGTCTCTGCCCGGCTTTGTTATCAGGATGATGCTGACCTCATAAAATGAGTTAGGGAGGATTCCCTCTTTTTCTATTGATTGGAATAGTTTCAGAAGGAATGGTACCAGTTCCTCCTTGTACCTCTGGTAGAATTTGGCTGGGAATCCATCTGGTCCTAGACTCTTTTTGGTTGGTAAGCTATTGATTATTGCCACAATTTCAGATCCTGTTATTGGTCTATTCAGAGATTCAACTTCTTCCTGGTTTAGTCTTGGGAGGGTGTATGTGTTGAGGAATTTATCCATTTCTTCTAGATTTTCTAGTTTATTTGCATAGAGGTGTTTGTAGTATTCTCTGATGGTAGTTTTGTATTTCTGTGGGATCGGTGGTGATATCCCCTTTATCATTTTTTCTTGCATCTATTTGATTCTTCTCTCTTTTCTTCTTTATTAGTCTTGCTAGCGGTCTATCAGTTTTGTTGATCCTTTCAAAAACCCGGCTCCTGGATTCATTAATTTTTTGAAGGGTTTTTTTGTATCTCTATTTCCTTCAGTTCTGCTCTGATTTTAGTTATTTCTTGCCTTCTGCTAGCTTTTGAATGTGTTTCCTCTTGCTCTTCTAGTTCTTTTAATTGTGATGTTAGGGTGTCAATTTTGGATCTTTCCTGCTTTCTCTCGTGGGCATTTATTACTATAAATTTCCCTCTACACACTGTTTTGAATGTGTCCCAGAGATTCTGGTATGTTGTGTCTTTGTTCTCATTGGTTTCAAAGAACATGTTTATTTCTGCCTTCATTTTGTTATGTCCCCAGTAGTCATTCAGGAGCAGGTTGTTCAGTTTCCATGTAGTTGAGAGGTTTTGAGTGAGTTTCTTAATCCTGAGTTCTAGTTTGATTGCACTGTAGTCTGAGAGACAGTTTGTTATAATTTCTGATCTTTTACATTTGCTGAGGAGAGCTTTACTTCCAACTATGTGGTCAATTTTGGAATAGGTGTGGTGTGGTGCTGAAAAAAATGTATGTTCTGTTGATTTGGGGTGGAGAGTTCTGTAGATGTCTATTAGGTCCACTTGGTGCAGAGCAGAGTTCAATTCCTGGGTATCCTTGTTAACTTTCTGTCTCGTTGATCTGTCTAATGTAGACAGTGGGGTGTTAAAGTCTCCCATTATTATTGTGTGGGAGTCTAAGTCTCTTTGTAGGTCACTCAGGACTTGCTTTATGAATCTGGGTACTCCTGTATTGGGTGCATATATATTTAGGAGAGTTAGCTCTTCTTGTTGAATTGATCCCTTTACCATTATGTAATGGCCTTTTTTGTCTCTTTTGATCTTTTTTGGTTTAAAGTCTGTTTTATCAGAGACTAGGATTGCAACCCCTGCCTTTTTTTGTTTTCCATTTGCTTGGTAGATCTTCCTCCATCCTTTTATTTTGAGCCTATGTGTGTGTCTGCACGTGAGATGGGTTTCCTGAATACAACACACTGATGGGTCTTGAGTCTTTATCCAATTTGCCAGTCTGTGTCTTTTAATTGGAGCATTTAGCCCATTTACATTTAAAGTTAATATTGTTATGTGTGAATTTGATCCTGTCATTATGATGTTAGCTGGTTATTTTGCTTGTTAGTTAATGCAGTTTTTTCCTAGCCTCGATGGTCTTTACATTTTGGCATGATTTTGCAGTGGCTGGTAGCGATTGTTCCTTTCCATGTTTAGTGCTTCCTTCAGGAGCTCTTTTAGGGCAGGCCTGGTGGTGACAAAATCTCTCAGCATTTGCTTGTCTGTAAAGTATTTTATTTCTCCTTCACTTATGAAGCTTAGTTTGGCTGGATATGAAATTATGGGTTGAAAATTCTTTTCTTTAAGAATGTTGAATATTGGCCCCCACTCTCTTCTGGCTTGTAGAGTTTCTGCTGAGAGATCCGCTGTTAGTCTGATGGGCTTCCCTTTGTGGGTAAAGACAGCAGTAACCTCTGCAGACTTAAATGTCCCTGTCTGACAGCTTCTAAGAGAGCAGTGGTTCTCCTAGCACGCAGCTGGAGATATGCGAATGGGCAGACTGCCACCTCAAGTGAGTCTCTGACCCCTGACCCCTGACCTCCAAGCAGCCTAACTGGGATGCACCCTCCAGTAGGGGCAGACTGACACCTCACACGTCCGGGTACTCCTCTGAGACAAAACTTCCAGAGGAACGATCAGACAGCAGCATTCGCGGTTCACAAAAATCCACTGTTCTGCAGCCACCACTGCTGATACCCAGGCAAACAGGGTCTGGAGTGGACCTCTAACAAACTCCAACAGACCTGCAGCTGAGGGTCCTGTCTGTCAGAAGGAAAACTAACAAACAGAAAGGGCATCCACACCAAAAACCCATCTGTACATCACCATCATCAAAGACCAAAAGTAGTTAAAACCACAAAGATGGGGAAAAAACAGAGCAGAAAAACTGGAAAATCTAAAAAGCAGAGTGCCTCTCCTCCTCCAAAGGAAAGCAGTTACTCACCAGCAACGGAACAAAGCTGGATGGAGAATGACTTTGACAAGTTGAGAGAAGAAGGCTTCAGATGATCAAACTACTCCGAGCTACAGGAGGAAATTCAAACCAAAGGCAAAGCAGTTAAAAACTTTGAAAAAACTTTAGACGAATGTATAACTAGAATAACCAATACAGAGAAGTGCTTAAAGGAGCTGATGGAGCTGAAAGCCAAGGCTCAAGAACTACGTGAAGAATGCAGAAGCCTCAGGAGCCGATGTGATCAACTGGAAGAAAGGGTATCAGTGATGGAAGATGAAATGAATGAAATGAAGTGAGAAGGGAAGTTTAGAGAAAAAAGAATAAAAAGAAATGAACAAAGCCTCCAAGAAATATGGGACTATGTGAAAAGACCAAATCTACATCTGATTGGTGTACCTGAAAGTGACGGGGAGAATGGAACCAAGTTGGAAAACACTTTACAGGATATTATTCAGGAGAACTTCCCCAATCTAGCAAGGCAGGCCAACATTCAGATTCAGGAAATACAGAGAACGCCACAAAGATACTCCTCGAGAAGAGCAACTCCAAGACACATAATTGTCAGATTCACCAAAGTTGAAATGAAGGAAAAAATGTTAAGGGCAGCCAGAGTCTTTTTCTATTAAGCCCTTCAATTGTTTGGATAAGGCCTACCCACCATATGAAGGGTAATCTGCTTTACTCAACTTCTACTGATTTAAATATTAATCTCATCTAAAAAATACTTTCTTAGAAGCATCTACAATAACATTTGACCAAAACCTGGATACCACAGCCTAGCCACAGTGACGCATAAACAAATCATCAAAATCCAATATACATAATGAATTGGTCCATTCAAATTATTATTTGTTCTATTGAGAATTTTTTTTCAATTTCTGCAGTATTTTAAAATTTTATTTCAACATAATTTGGTAGATACTAAAATAGCTACAATTCTTTACCCCTTTCTTTCATCTCTCCACTTTACAAGAGTGTTGTTTTTTGCCTAACTACTGAATCTGGGCTGTCCTTGTGACCTGTTTGGTAATATATTGCTTTAGATGTGAGTTATGCCAGTTCTAAAAATAAGCCTAAAGGGATATTGTCTGCTTCCATTCTCTCACTTGCAACCTCTGCATTTGCCTTATGAACAAGGCTGGTTTAACTTTCTGGAGCCTGCGAGACAATGTGGAACCGAACCTATTCAGCTCAGTTTCTACTAGCTCCAGTTCCAGAAATAATATCGTACCTTACCAAGAACAGAAGAAATGCTTAGCCCACCTGAAGACAACCATAGATGCAGGAAGGAACCTAGGAAATACCAGAAGACAACCCAGCAGATCCACATAGATTCATGAGCAACAAACTGTCTATTGTTTTAAGTCAGTAAATATGGCAGAATATCTTGTTACACAGAAGAGTAACTGATAAATTTTATTTCTAAACCTTTATTTCTAAACCTTTCCATGTTCAAAATTGGATATATTTTGATATAATTTATACAACAGTTCAAGAACATCCATATTCATTTTTCTCTCAAAACCTTGTGAATTGTTTTATTGTTCTCTAACATTTGATTTGCTGATAAAAAAAAAAATCTTAACCTATTCTGAATTTCGTATTGGTAGATTATCAAATTTTACTTTGGAGCTATCTGATTTTAATGTTATCCCTTAATATGTAAATGTTACCAGGAATTGTCTTCTGTGTATCTATATGTATATTTCAGCTTTAGTAATAAATTTCAATCTTGCATAAGACATATTTCAGCATAGGAATTTTTTCTAATGGATTAATGATTATCCAGCTCATTCTTTTAATATCCAAGCTCTAGTTCACATAAAAATTTCTAGAAATGTCTTCTATGTAGTATAATTTTCATTTAAACTTATTTATTTTGGGTCTTCTTACTATAAATATTCAAAGAGCAAAATTATAATTAACTAACGTCTTTTTAAGTAATATTCCATCTGCAATTTAGTGCCTCTGAATATGAGACAATATGCAATTCTGTGTATGTGTATATGTGTATATGTGTGTGTGTGTCTGTGTGTGTGTGTCTGTGTGTAGATGTTTTAATTTTACATAAATGGTTCTGAGATTCTTTTTTTTTCTATCTCTATACCATGTTCTGGTTTCTTGAACTCAGTTTCTCATTAATTCTTTTCTTTTACATCTTGATAATTCTAATTAGGATATTTTAAATTGTATTCAGTGTTTTAAGTCAACTGGGTTAAAGGGAAGCCTTTCGTTTCTTGACTTTTTAATGATCGCCATTCTAACTGGTGTGAGATGGTATCACATTGTGGTTTTGATTTGCATTTCTCTGATGGCCAGTGATGATGAGCATTTTTTCATGTGTCTTTTGGCTGCATAAATGTCTTCTTTTGAGAAGTGTCTGTTCATATCCTTTGCCCACTTTTTGATGGGGTTGTTTGTTTTTTTCTTGTAAATTTGTTTGAGTTCATTGTAGATTCTGGATATTAGCCCTTTGTCAGATGAGTAGATTGCAAAAATTTTCTCTACTCTGTAGGTTGCCTGTTCACTCTGATGGTAGTTTCTTTTGCTGTGCAGAAGCTCTTTAGTTTAATTAGATCCCATTTGTCAATTTTGGCTTTTGTTGCCATTGCTTTTGGTGTTTTAGACATGAAGTCCTTGCCCATGCCTATGTCCTGAATGGTAATGCCTAGGTTTTCTTCTAGAGTTTTTATGGTTTCAGGTCTAACATTTAAGTCTTTAATCCATCTTGAATTAATTTTTGTATAAGGTATGGGGGATCTAGAACTAGAAATACCATTTGACCCAGCAATCCCATTACTGGGTATATACCCGAAGGATTTTAAATCATGCTGCTATAAAGACACATGCACATGTATGTTTATTGCAGCACTATTCACAATAGCAAAGACTTGGAACCAACCCAAATGTCCAACAATGATAGACTGGATTAAGAAAATGTGGCACATATGCACCGTGGAATGCTATGCAGCCATAAAAAAGGATGAGTTCATGTCCTTTGTAGGGACATGGGTGAAGCTGGAAACCATCATCTCAGCAAACTCTCGCAAGGACAAAAAACCAAACATCGCATGTTCTCACTCATAGGTGGGAATTGAACAATGAGAACACATGGACACAGGAAGGGGAACATCACACACCGGGGCCTGTTGTGGGGTGGGGGGACGGGGGAGGGATAACATTAGGAGATATACCTAATGTTAAATGACGAGTTAATGAGTGCAGCACACCAACATGGCACATATATACATATGTAACTAACCTACACGTTGTGCACATGTACCCTAAAACTTAAAGTATAATTAAAAAAATAAAGGGAGGCCTTTGCTTTATCTCAGCTTGGAATCTCTTCTTTATGTATATGAATTTTTACTATATTCAGAGCTGAAAAAGGAAATTTCTCCAATTTACTAAGTGAACATTATGTGATAAATAAGATTGCTTCATGGTACATCTTTGTGTCATATTCTCCTGCTCTGAGATTAGAAGTTGCCCTGGGTTTTAGCTTGAAAATTACCCAGTTCATTCTCAAAGTTTCCCTTCTTGTGTCTCTTTTGAATTATAGCTATTCTTTCTTCATATTTTCCATATTGTCTTATGTTGTATTTATCATCATCTACTATACTACACTTCTTTTTTTTATATACTTTAAGTTCTGGGGTACATGTGCAGAGCATGCAGGTTTGTTACATAGGTATACACGTGCCATGGTGGTTTGCTGCACCCATCAACCCGTCATCTACTTTAGGTATTTCTCCTAATGTTATCCCTCCCCTTGTCCCCAACCCCCTGACAGGCCCTTGTGTGTGATGTTCCCCTCCCTATGTTCATGTGTTCTCATTGTTCAACTCCCACTTATGAGTGAGAACATGTAATGTTTGGTTTTCTGTTCTTGTGATAGTTTGCTGAGAATGATGGTTTCTAGCTTCATCCATGTCCCTGCAAGGGACATGAACTCATCCTTTTATATGGCTGCATAGTATTCCATCATGTATATGTGCCACATTTTCTTTATCCAGTCTATTACTGATGGACATTTGGGTTGGTTCCAAATCTGCTATTGTGCTGCAATAAACATACGTGTGCAAGTGTCTTTACAGTAGGATGATTTATAATCCTTTGGTATATGCCCAGTAATAGGATTGCTGGGTCAAATGTTATTTCTAGTTCTAGATCCTTGAGGAATCACCACACTGTCTCCTACAATGGTTGAACTAATTTACACCCCTACCAGCAGTGTAAAAGTGTTCATCTTTCTTCACATCCTCTCCAGCATCTGTTGTTTCCTGACTTTTTAATGATTGCCATTCTAACTGGCATGAGATGGTATCTCATTGTGGTTTTGGCTTGCATTTCTTTAATGACTGGTGATGATGAGCATTTTTTCATGTTTGTTGGCTGCATAAATGTCTTCTTTTGATAAATGTCTGTTCATATCCTTTGCCCACTTTTTGATGGGGTTGTTTTTTTCTTGTAAATTTGTTTAAGTTCTTTGTGGATTCTTAAGTAGATTCTGGATATTAGCCCTTTGTCAGGTGGATAGATTGCAAAAATTTTCTCCCATTCTGTAGGTTGCCTGTTCACGCTGATGGTAGTTTCTTTTGCTGTGCAGAAGCTCTTTAGTTTAATTAGATCCCATTCGTAAATTTCGGCTTTTGTTGCCATTGCTTTTAGTGTTTTAGACATGAAGTCTTTGCCCATGCCTATACAGAGTTTCATTACTATGCACCAGGTACCATGCTGTATTTTATTTTATTTTCGCTTCTATATCGTATGTAAAGTCTCAAGAGCCCGATAAGGAAGGTACTTTAATACTATATTTATAGTTTGGGAAACTTGGGCTACAGAAATTAGTCATCTTGTTCCAGATGGCATGGCTCTTAGTTGGTAGAGCTGGTATCCTAACATAGGTCTATCTGATTATAGTTATTTACCACCATATGGCTTATGGCAGGGCAGTAGAATTTGCTTTATCTATCTGTCCTATCTCTCTCTCTCTCTCTCTCCATTTATCTACCTGTCTATCCATCAACAATGTGTATATATATAAAGAACAGTGTGTGTGTGTGTGTGTGTGTGTGTGTATTTTTTAATGAGCTATTAGCAAATAATAGGGCTAAATGCATGGGTTCAACTGATCATCTGGGAATCTGAAATTTTCCTGTTTCTTAATGGAAAACAGCTTATCTATACACATATGCTTTCTGGAGCCTGCGAGACAATGTGGAACCGAACCTATTCAGCTCAGTTTCTACTAGCTCCAGTTCCAGAAATAATATCATACCTTACCAAGAACAGCAGAAATGCTTAGCCCACCTGAAGACAACCATAGATTCAGGAAGGAACCTAGGAAATACCAGAAGACAACCCATAATCCATATAATTTAATGGAGAAATTTGTAAATGAAGATTAGCATAACATTTGCCACTATTTCTTAATATAAATTTTTGTTTAAATTTAAATTCAAACTTTGAATTGAAAATTTAATTAAATTCAAACTTTGAATTTAGATTAGACACCTATATAGGCTGTTTTGAGGAGTTCTGAGAGAAATTTACTGTGCAGGAAGAATGAATGAATAAATGAATGAATGAATACAAGTAGGGTCAAATTAGGCCTGGTAACATTATGCCGAAATGAGGATGACTCATATAAAGTTGCTGGGTTAATTTTAATACAGTTTCACATAACATAGCCTTAAATTTATAGTAAAAAAATTTGTTGACATTGTTGCAACATTAAAGAATGACAGATCATTCTTTGTATAATTTAGTCAGCACAAATATTTTAACTTTAAATAAGTCTCTAAAGGCAAATCTCAACATTTTCCAGTTTGGAGAAAAAAAAAAGGACTATTCTGCCAAATTGCATACACAAGGGTATAGGAAAAATTTTTAAATGTTTGATTGTTTTAATCTTTAAACCCATAGCCGCCTTTGTCTGAAAGACAATTACCTTGGCTAATGTACAATTTAATTTATTTTAATGTCAGATTCTACTTCAGTAAGTACAGTGAATTTCTAAATTAGACACTTTTAAAAATATTTGTTTTTAAAATGTTTATGTATCTTTTAAGTAATCACTTAAATCAGCCCCTTTGTAATACAGTGAGCTGCATATTATTATAGGTACTTTTAAACCACATTTTCAACTTTGTAATCATATAAGCATATGTTCCACATAATGACAGTCATCAAGATAATATAGATGTATAATTCATTTTGGAAGTTAGCCACATTCTTGCCTGCTCTGAACACAGAAACCTGTCATATGAACATATCATTCTATTTAGATTGGTAATTAGAATGTGTAGACCTTTATGACAAATCTTAGAAAACAAAAACTAAAACTAAAACAAACAATAAATAGTGTTGTACCCCTACGTGGATCTATGATTAAAGTTAGCTTCCATGTCTGGTTTTTATTGTTTATGTTTATTTTGTTTTATTTATTTATATATTTATTTTTAATTTCAACTTCAATATATAAGTAAAAGACATATTTAGTTAGGTTTCCCTAAGTAAACCCGATGCAAGTTCTTTTATTATTATTTTTATTTAATTGTGTTAAGAACACTTAACATGAGATCTGCCCTTTTAACAGATTTTTAAGTGTACATTACCTCTTCTTAACTACAAGTCTAATGTTGTGCATTGGGTCTCTAGAGCTTATACATGTTGTAAAACTGCAACTTTATACTCATTGATTAGCAACTCTAAATCTTCCAAATGATATCTAAAAGTACATCACAATCACATTCCAGAAATTCTGTGAGAGGAAACTGACATAATCAATGTTTAAATGATTTTCTTATATAATTGTATGTCACTTTGCAGAAGCCAGTTTAATAATTGCATTTTGGATGTTAGAAAATATGAACATCTGGTAGGAAAAATCCTTAGAACAAATATAAGATAGGATACAATATTCTATCAAAAGAAGGCGATTACCTTGACAATTCACTTATGGTTTGATTTGATTTATTTCTATTCTTTATTTTCATTTAATTGCT
This sequence comes from Pongo pygmaeus, assembly GCF_028885625.2. NCBI lineage: Eukaryota > Metazoa > Chordata > Mammalia > Primates > Hominidae > Pongo > Pongo pygmaeus. Next base: position 94,333,807 of record NC_072384.2, read on the forward strand.
ATAGGTTTTTTGGGAAAGATATATAGCTTTTGGCAGAAGAAAATCAGTGACAATGACTTAGAAGAATCTTAATCTCATGAGAGAAATAAATGCATGCCAGTCAAGAAGTTGTAACCTTTACCTTGTTTTGACTTTTACATTTTCAAGGTGAGCCTATTATTTGGAAGGGAGTAACACAAAACTCCACAGGATGCTCTATGATCAATACAATCAGCAAACCTTCACACTGTATGTTTAAAGGTATTAAGAAGATAAACAAACACATCAGAATTTTACCAGTTGGAATAATCCTGTATTGGATGCTTGCCTCATTTGGGGATTTACAATTGATCTCTTCTCTATCCTGAACTTCACAGTATTATTCTCAATGACTCTACAAAAGAAAAGGAGAGCTGTTAGTTAAATGTTAGAAAATTTTTTGGTTTAAAATTGAAGATAACTTGCATATTTATTAATTATATAAGGTGAAACATGGGAAGGCAAAATTATTTTTTAAATTTAATTTTTACCTATATTTGTCCCTATATTAATCCACTGAAATATTTTTGAGTACCTTCTATGTATATGTGACTGTTCTATTATGTGAGGACAGAGTAATAAACAAAATATACATGCTGTGTTCCCTTTTAGAGCTTATACGCTAGTGCAAAAATGAATGTTGAACACTTTGAGGGGACATTAAAATATGTAATGAAAATTGTGATAATAATCAGAAAGAAGAAGGATATGACTAGAGCATATGACAAAATGCCCTGACCTGACCTATAAGAAAACTTATTTGAGGAAGTTTAATTTTGTTGTCTTAAAAGATTAAAATAAATTAACTAGCTTGGGGATGTGTGACCTGAGTGAGAAGGTGAATTTAGGAGTGGAAGCAAGGGAGAAGAGATGTCCCAGAAAATGTAACACAAAGGTCAATATCACTGAGATGTGAAGGAGCATGTCACATCAGGAACTGAGAGAAAACATTATCATTATCAAAGAAATGCAAATCAAAATGACAGTGAGATATCATCTCATATCACTCAGATGGATGCTGTTAAAATGTTAAAAAATAATAGATGCTGGTGAGGTTGTGGAGAAAAGGAAAGCCTTATACACTGTTGGTGGGAATGTAAATTAGTTCAGCCATTGTGGACAGCAGTTTGCTGATCTCTCAAATAACTTAGTACAGAGCTACCATTCCACCTAGCAATTCCATTACTTGGTATATACACAAAGAGAGAAATAAATCATTCTACCAACAAAACATATGCACATGTACATTCATTGCAGTGTTATTCACAATAGGAAGCCATGGAATCAACCTAGCTACCTGTCAACTGTGGATTGGATAAAAATGTGGTACATGTACACCTTGGAATACTACATATCCATAAAAAAGAACAAAATTATGTTATTTGCAGCAACATGGATGCAGCTGGAGGCCATTATCCTCAGCAAATTACTGCAGAAACATAAAATCAAATACTGCATGTTGTCACTTATCTGTGGGAACCAAACATTGAGCACACATGGACATAAAGATGGGAACAATAGACAGTGGGGGGATTACTAGATGGGAGAGGAAGGGAGAAGGGAATGAGCTGAAAAACTACCTATTGGGTACTATGCTTGCTACCTGGGTGACTGGATCATCTGTACTCCAAAACTCAGCATCATGAAATATACCCATGTAACAAAACTGCATATGTACCTCCTGAATGTAAAATAAAAATTGAAAATAAAATACTGGTAGAAAAATTTACAAAGCACGTGTTGGGGTGATCAGACCCAACACCAGACTGTGGGGGCTATGAAGTCCAGCAGAGTCAAAGGAATGAGATAAGACAAGTTAAGGCATAAAGTGGGACCAGGGGGCCAACACTAGTATGGAGGCTGCAAAGGCCCGGAGCTCTGGAAGCCCACACTATTTTTTGGTGATCAAAGAAGCAAGTGGTAAGGATGTGGGGGTTGAAAGAAAGCAGTGCAGCAAGTGCATGATCTACAGCTGTGACAGTTTAGCACTTTCTTTGAAGCATATGGAACATGTTCTGCTACTTGAGATAATGGGACACATGTTCTTCTGGTTTAAGACACAATCAATCCACAAGCCTGGGAGTGCCAGAAGCAAGGAGCTATCAAGTCTAGACACATTCCAGAGGCCATGAGGTGTTTTATGCCCTGAGCCCTGGATTCCATCCAAGCCACGAGGGGTTTTATGCCCTGGGCTTAGATTGTGGTGCAGCAGGGCAGCCTTCCACCCTTTGGCACAGAGCTTGGTGTTCCAAAGGCCATGAGGGGTTTTAGACCCTGGACCCTGGACATGTTCCAAGACTCTTTTACATTATGTCAGGCATGCAAGCCCTGCCTCAGCATTTTTCCCAACATTCAGCTTTTCCCTAACAGCATGTAGAGCGGATAATGAAGCCTGTAAAGCTGCCAGGCTTTACTCTTTAATGGCATTTACCCTGAGAAGGCTCAGTCATCAGTATCTGTGTAAAAACTTTCTCTGTCTCACTTGCTTAAAGTTTTCATTTCTACTAGATAAAGTTTGGTTTTGTTTTTGGAAATTGCAAATAAACAAGGGAGTTATATTTTGGAACTTTCCGAAAACACTGTTTATCCACAGAATTTGACAGTAATCCAGTTTGCCTGAATTTAGTTAGCTTTCATTCCAGCTTTCCTTCTGTCCTTTCAACATGCATCATTTGGTCTTTGAGCATTCCCTTGCTTTCTGGCCAATGACACTATGGGCTTACCTTGTATTTTCACTGCCTTAGATCTACGGCTAACAATTTTTTTTTCAAAGATCCCTGGCTTCTTTTATTGGAAAACCGTATTTAGTAACTAAGATTTTGGTGCTGGATATGGCATTCCTTCTAGGTCTTTTCAGTGGAGATAGCTAGGGATTATATTTAGAAATTATGAATCATATTGTTTTATATACTTACATTTGCAACAAAGATTTTCCTAATTTATTGGATTTTGTAATTTATTATATATTTATTTTTGCTTATACGGATTTCCTGTTTCTAATAACATCAACATATTTATTATTTAAACTTATATATGAGATAGATTTAAAAATATCATCTTCAAAATTATTTCAAAAATAAAACTACTTAGTAAACTTTACAATTTCTTTTCTATTCTTTTTGTACTTAAGATACAGTTTGCTAAATATTTACAGAAATTAGCTTGATTTTCAAGCTTATGATAGGCCTGGATATCTGTTACTGTGGGTTTAGTTATATGACAACAGTGCCTCCAAAATATGGTTCAAATTTCACCTCTAGATCATCAAATCACAACATAAGCAACAGATGTGCATTATAATCAGTGACCAGTCATGTCACTTTTTTCAGTTTGCTGCTGATTGTTCACTTCACGTTATTCAGTTAATGCATGCCAATGAAAGCATGGAGTGATATTGCCTCTTTATCTTTCAGTGATACACTTATGTGAGATTTTGAAAAGTGAAAAATCAAAGGTGGAATTGACCAGTAGATGTAAAAGTACAACAAATAAACAAAAATGGCAATGTTGAAAGTGAAACTGAAATTCAACAGAAATAAAAGAAATAGCAGACTGGGGGGATATTGACTTTGACACCGTGATGCCAGAGGAACTTAGTGATGGCAAACTTATCAATGTAAAATGAGGATATTGGTTGTCAACTAGGTAAGTAGGTTAAGGTTTTATTTAAGTTTTCTCTAGTCTTCCTCATTTTCATCTACCTATTCTAGAAATTTTTGGGCTAAGAAAGTTAAAATCTCCAAATATTATTTTAAATCTGTTTATTTGTGCTTTTCAGATTTGTCTTTCTTTTTGTTGTTGTTTCATTTATTTTGAAGGTCTGAATTAAGTACGTGTACATTAGCTTTCTTAACATTACTGTTTGGATGATATATCTTTTTTACCTCATATATCTCTGCTACATCTGTCTTCACAGGAAATGTGTATTTCCTTTAGACACAATTTAGTTAGCTATTTTTTCTTACATTTTATCATACAATATCTACCTTTTAATTAGCAGGTTTTGGCCATTTATATTTCGCATAATTTTTAGTTTAGTTGGGATAATTCTAACATCACATTTGTTTTCTATTTTTCTCATTTGGTGTTTCTTTTATCTCTTTGTTTTCTGTTTACTGGTTATTTTTAGAAATTCCACTTAATCTCCATTTTTAAATTAGCTAAAACTCTAATTTGTGAGTATGCAAGTTTGTGTCTTGCTGTTCTGAAGTCTACTATATATATATAAAATATTTATTTTATTTTATTTTATTATTTTTGAGACGGAGTCTCGCTCTGTTGCCCAGGCTGGAGTGCAGTGGCACGATCTTGGCTCACTGCAAGCTCCACCTCCCAGGTCCACGCCATTCTCCTGCCTCAGCCTCCCGAGTAGCTGGGACTACAGGCGCCTGCCATGACGCCTGGCTATTTTTTGTATTTTTAATAGAAACGAGGTTTCACCATGTTAGCCAAGATGGGCTTGATCTCCTGACCCCGTGATCCACCTGCCTCAGCCTCCCAAAGTGCTGGGATTACAGGAGTGAGCCACTGCGCCCAGCACAATAAATATTTTTAACTTATCACATCTACTTTAAAATAATATGAAACCACTTTTTGTATAAAAAACATAAATTCACATTTTCTTTTATATTTTTGATACTTTTTAGTAATGTATTTTACTTTTGCATATGCGTTAGCCCCAAATACTATATATATATACCTGTTATATACATATGTGTATATATATTTGTGTATATATATATTTGTGTGTGTATATATGTGTGTGTGTATATATACATATATATATACATATATAAAAAACAGTCCATTGTTTTTTGAAAGCATTAAAAGTGAAGAAACAGTTTTAATCTCTGCCAACATATTTATTAATTATGGCACTCTCCATTACTTTATGAAATCATAGTTTGCTTCTGGTATCATTTATCTTTAATTTGAAGAACTTCCTATGCCATTTATTATTGAAAATATCTGCTGGCAATGATTTTCTCATCTTTGGTTTTTCTTAAATATTTTAATTAAAATTTAGTTTTTCAAAGATATTTGTGATAAGTATATAATCCTTGGTTATTTTCTCATTTCTGTCCTTTAAAGATATTTCTCAACTCTCTTGTGGCTTGTTTTTCACATCTAGTTTGTTTTATTGCATACTAACATTGCATATTATGTTGATAGAGCATGTAGATTTTGTTGTCTGCCTTTCAGGAATTTGAAATTTGTTTTGGCAAAAAATTAAGTTACTTCCAGATAGATTGATTAGTTGAGGCTTGCTTTATTTTTTATTATGGTGGGTCTGATATATACCAATGCTGATTTATACTTAATTCTAAGATTGACCTTCCTGGACACTCAAATGATCACTCACTGGTTATCAAGATCTCTCTGGTTAAATGGAATTTGAGCATCTCTAGGCTCTGTGTGTGTTCCAAGAATTCTTCAATCTGTAGTTTCCTGGCAGTTGGTCTTTACTCATTCATATAATTTCGCCTAACACATGTACATATTAACATTTAGGAAAGAGTCAAGAGAGCATGTGTATAGATATCTGAAGAATTCTTTTTTATTGTTGTTTTTTGTGTAATTCACTTGTTTTCAGTACTCTGCCTCATAAATTTAAGCAGCCTTTTTCTCTGTCTTCCTAACCCAGAACAATCTCCATTGTGTTCCCACCCATTTTTCATGGTCCAACATTTTTCTCCTGACCAAAAATCAGAAGGATTACTAGAATTATCTAATTTGTTTTCCTTCTCTAAGAGACCACAGTTTCACACTGCTTATTGTTTCAATGCCTAAAAACAGTTGTGTATACGCTGTTCAAAGTTCTAGATTTTTAAGTCAGTATGCCAAGTTCTATGCCATAAACTCCTGCATACTCAGAAGCCATATAGTTTGTTTGCTTTTAAGCTTTTTTAGTGGCAGTGTTGCTATAGTAATGACTTATTAAATCCTAACAGAATGTGGAAGTCTAATCAATTTTATTATTCAGTTTAGTTTTGTTTAAGCTTCCTGTTTTAAAAAATGTCTTTAATACATAACACATGACTATAAATAAAGATGCTTAAAAACCACATTATGATTAAAACCACTAAAGCTGTTAGTGATTAATATACCAAGGGGATAAGTAAACTAATCAATAACCACCGATTTACTCTAATTAATTATTTAGATTATATAATTTATTTTTTTCTAAAAATAGAGATTGAAACAGAACCATAACCACATGCACCTACTTAGGCTCTTCTATGTGTGCACCTACTTAGGCTCTTCTATGTGCAGTTTGAGAAATCTGGACTAAGTGGCCTTCAAAGAGTTTATATATTTATATATATTCAATAATTAATATAAATAAAATGCATATAACTATATGTCATAAATATATATAAACAAAATTTGAGACATGTATGGTACTTTCAAGTTATTATTCTCCTGCCTGTAACAACTGTGCCTCAGACTTCTTTTTTATAAAAATAATTTAAGTAAAATTATTTGTTAGTAGAATAATGAAGTGTCAGTACAAGTCTTCAGCTTTGCTTTCAACAAGTTTGCATCTCATAAACTCATCCAAACTAAAAATGTGATAGCTTGCTTCATGAGCAACATTAGATCAATGATGTATAAAGTAAAAATATCAAGAAGATATTGAAAAGAGATATTCAGAAATAAAAACCTGAAGAAAATATTGCACAGGTAGTTCTTTTTAAACTAATTTCTCATACAGCGTGACTATATTTGTTGCTGAAATTGTGCTTGCTTATAGTCACACTCTTAGTAAATCTGTCATAAAGATTTACTCAAATAAATGTTACATAACATTGTGATTGCTAAATACAACTATTTAAAAATCTTCTGAGTACACTTTTAACATGAAATAAATTTTAGTGGTGAGTGCCATAGTGAAGCTCTAGAGGAAATGCAAAGTCTGTCTATACTTCTATAAGTAATCACCCTCCAAGGCTTATGTTCAATGTATCCCAACTTACAAAAATGACAAAACAAAGAGGTATAAGGGGAATTTCTTTGACCATTTCATAGATCATTTCTTTATGCTTCTTTTCTCTTCAAAGAATTATGTTTCAATAATTTGCAGCTATGGAAACAAAATATGTCCTTGGTACCTGTTAAGTACAGTGTGCCACAACTGTGCTCTTTGCTAGAAATACAGCAATTCATAATGCTGAGATGCTTCCAGTCTGGCAAAAAACAAAACAAAACAAAAACACGGTTTCACAGTTTCATTGTGTTCTTACTATTATTTGGCTGTTTATTGGCACCAATAGTGCTTTCACTTCCACATTCGCTCTATGTGTTTCATAGTGTTTTTCCCAAGTCCTATTTAGTGAAAATGCCCCTTCTTCCAAAATATTAATAACAATCTCAGCCATCAATTGGGAGAGCATTGAGTTTTTTCAGCAATAGAACATTAAGGTGTAAATGACTCATAGCCTAGATTTAAAGTATTAGTATCTGGAAGAATATTTTAATTTATTTTTAATACAAAAGAATAAATCACTAGAAAAAGAATATTCAAAGTTCAAACTGATCTGGAGAATTGTGGACAGGCATTATTTCACCCAGAGAATTTTAAACAGAAGAAGAAGATTTGGGGAAAAGGAAATATGTCAATTTATTCCTAAAAGAGACTGCTCATCAATTTGATAGCCATCACATTACAAATTAACTCCAAAGCCAATTTTTAATAAGTGATTTAATCTACTTTGGGAATTTGAAATTTGGGGCTTATCTTCATACATACATGTACACTTAGCGACTGGAGACAATTGGTATTATAAGTACCCTGTGGCACAACCTTCCAAAGAGGAGGATTAGCAAAAATTTATATTCAATGTACAAACATTTAATAGCAAATTGGCACTGAAGAGTCAAACAATGGGTGTTGGTAAACAAGAGGAACCTACTCTCTGAAATTAACTTAGAAAACATATATTAAGTATAAGAAATTATCTTCCCACATAGACAATATAGAACAAACATTTTATTAATCAATTTAACCATTGTTTTCTCATTTCCTCACTGTCTCGTTTGTTGTTTTTATGACAGTGATAGATGCTCATGTGGACGTCAAAAAATTATACCATTTTTCTTTCTACCACTGAATTTTCCATGTTGATGCAGTTCATCAATAGTAGAATCTCGTGATTTAAAGACAGATTTTTAAAATGTGATTTTCACTGCATATTATTTCTTCAAAGAACGGTTGTTTATCATGTATCATCATTTTTGTTTCTCCAGTTCTAAAAATAATTTTAACTCACATTTATGTCTGTGATTATAATGCTCATTTCTTGAACTTTTACATTACAGCCTTTCAGTTCTTGCATTTTTTACTTGCTCACTTTACTAGTGTATGTATTTATGTATTGATTTCAAGTAGGTGACCTGAATTATTTGAGTCCCTAAAGTATGTATGTATTTCTCTGACTTTCCTTAAAAAAAACATTATGGCTGAGTGTACATTCTTGACGCCTCTGTAATCTTTTCAAAAATAGCGTGAATGGTATTCTCCTGTCTTATGGCATTTAGTATTGTTTGAGTGAGTGTATAATAAATCTAACTTTTGTTCTACAGCTGGCAAACTTTTTTTTTTTTGCCAGCTGTAGAACAAATGTTAGATTTTATTTCCAGGAAAAGTTTATAATGCTTGTTGCCCACAGCATTTTTATTTGGCCTATTTTCTTTCTTCTTTGATTAGGAGGGATTTAGTCCCATCCATATTTTCACCAAAAACAGGTTGTGTGGTGGTCCTTGATCTTGTCCATCAAGTCCTTTTTCCCAAAGGGTAACTGAAGAAGATCACATACATTCCAACTTATTGAGTCTGGAGGTATTCATCCGATGAGCTCCTCTTCAACTGAGGTAGAACCTTTTATTTATTCCACTATTCTCACTGTTATAACTGATAAAGTGCAGTAACTTTCATTTTTCATCATGTAAAGCTGCCATGGACCTTGATGTCTATGTTTATTGCCTAGAATGTTTTATAAATGAAGTCAATAAATGACTTCCCCCATCCACATCAACTCACTAGCATTCTCCCAATTCTTATCTCATTTGTTCTATGATGGAGAATGAAAAAATAATGTATTGTGTGGGAAAGTGAGATGAGAGATAACTTAGTGTATTAATATTCTCTGCTGTATAAAGTTATTCCAAAACATAGGGGCTTAAATAATAAAAACTGTTTATTATCTCACACAATTCATATTGCTCTGAAATTTGGGAGGCAGTTAGTTGGTTAGTCCATGCTCAGGACTTCTCAAGATTTTATAGCCAAGGTATTAGCAAGTTATGCTGTCATTTTAAGGCTTAATGGGGCTGGAAGATTCAGCTCCAGGATTGTTCACTCACATGACTGGCAAGTCTGTACTTCCTGTGGGAAAGAGGCCATGGTCCCTTGACATATGGATTGTTCTATAGTTCCATAGACTGCTGGGATATCCAAATCGTAGTCTTGGTGTCCATAGGAGTGAGTGCTCCAAGAGGGAGCAAGATAAAAGTAGTAATAAAATGTCTTGAATGTTTTCAACTTGGAAGTCACACACTATAATGTTTACAATGTACTACTATAAGTTACATAGGTGAGGCCTATATTCAGTGAGGAGGAAACTGACTATACATGAATGTGACTATCCAGCTAAAGGAATCATTTGAGACTTTAAAAATATATATATAGATTTAGGAGGTGCAAGTGTAGTTTTGTTACATGAACACATTGTGTAGTGGTGAAGTCTGGGCTTTTAATATATCCATCACCTAAACAGTGAATATTGTACCCAATAGGTAATTATTCCACCCTCACCCCCACTTCCACCCTTCCACCTTTTGGAGTCTTCAGTGTCTGTTATGCCCTTCTGGTATGTTCATGTGTACCCATTGTTAAGCTCCCACTTCTAAGCAGGGATTTGACTTTCTGAGTTATTTCACTTAGAGAAATGGCCTCCAGCTCTATCCATGTTGCTGCAAAAGATGTGATTTAATTATCTTTTAGGGCTACATAGTATTCCATGGTGCATTTGTGTTCATGTTTCATATTTTTTCTAAGTCCAATCATCTGTTGATGAACACAGGTTGATTCCATGACTTTGCTATTGTGAATAGTACTGTGATAAATATTTGAGTGCAGGCATTTTTTTTTCATATGATTTCTTTCCCTTTGGGTAGATATTCAGTAATGGGATTGTTGGATCAAACACTAGTTGTCTTTTCAGTTATTCGAGAAATCTCTATATTGTTTTCCAAAGAGGTTGTATTAAGTTCCATCCCACCAACAGTGTATGAGGGTTCCTTTTTCTCAGCATTTTTGCCAACATTGAGTTTTTAATAATGAACATTTTGAGTGGTATGAGATGGCATCTTATTGTGGTTTAAATTTTCACGTCTCTGATGATTAGTAATGTGGAGAATTTTTTTCATGTTTCTTGGCCATTTATTTGTATTCTATTGAGAAATATTTGTTCATGTCCTTTATTCACTTTTTAATAAGGTTATTAGTGTTTTTCTTGTTTAGTTGTTTGAGTTCCTTGTAGATTCTGAATATTCGCTCTTGCTGGATGCACACAGTGAAAGAAAATGTTATCCTAATATTATCTGTGTAGTTTGCTGATTATTTCTTTTGCTGTGCAGAAACTTTTTAGTTTAATTAGGTCCTATTTGCATATTTTTTGTTTTCTTGAATTTGCTATCGAGGACTTAGTCATAAATATTTTGCCTAGGCCAACGTCCAGAAAAGTTTGTTTCATTTTTTTCTCTGGGATTTTTATAGTTTTAGATTTTACATTTAATTCTTCAGTACATCTTGAGTTAATTTTTACATATGGTAAGAAATATTGATCCAGTTGAAGGGGAACCTAGGTTCCCCACAAAAAGTCAAAACAGTAGAAATTTTACTCGCTAGTTTTACGTTTGGAGTGGGCCTTGCATTGTTAAGACTCAGAGCAAAGAGTGGCTAAAGATTAAAATACCTTTTGATGGACATTCTTAGCCTTTACTTTTAGCCTTGTATCTGTGGCAGTGCTTATGACTTCACTGTTTGTGGGCTTATTGAGTATTTGGGCCTGGTTTCTTAAATGGATTGTGTTTAGTAAATATTTGGTTTTGATTGTGATATTGCAAATTCTAGATGTCAATGTTATGAGTTTTCAAATTGATGTCTTTTTTTTTTTTTCGATTCAGTATATTTTATTTAGGCATGCCCAAAGATGCAAAAAGAGTAAGAATTTTAACTCTCAGTCAAGCAGTAAAGCACAGTAGTTAATAATGTGGAGCAAATTACTCTGTGCCTCAGTTTTACTATCTGAAAAGTGAGGCTGTTAACCTCATAGAGTTCTGAAATTCAAATGTGACTGTATTTAAAGCTCTTAGAACAGCATTCAGCACATAGTAAATACCTTATAATTGTGTTTTTTTATTATTATTATTATTATTATACTTTTAGGGTACATGTGCACAATGTGCAGGTTAGTTGCATATGTATACATGTGCCATGCTGGTGTACTGCACCCATTAACTCGTCATTTAGCATTAGGTATATCTCCTAATGCTATCCCTCCCCCCTCCCCCCCACCCCACAACAGTCCTCAGAGTGTGATGTTCCCCTTCCTGTGTCCATGTGTTCTCATTGTTCAATTCCCATCTATGAGTGAGAACATGTGGTGTTTGGTTTTTTGTTCTTGCGATAGTTTACTGAGAATGATGATTTCCAATTTCATCCACGTCCCTACAAAGGACATGAACTCATCATTTTTTATGGCTGCATAGTATTCCATGGTGTATATGTGCCACATTTTCTTAATCTAGTCTATCATTGTTGGACATTTGGGTTGGTTCCAAGTCTTTGCTATTGTGAATAGTGCCGCAATAAACATCCATGTGCTTGTGTCTTTATAGCAGCATGATTTATAGTCCTTTGGGTATATACCCAGTAATGGGATGGCTGGGTCAAATGGTATTTCTAGTTCTAGATCCCTGAGGAATCGCCACACTGACTTCCACAATGGTTGAACTAGTTACAGTCCCACCAACAGCATAAAAGTGTTCCTATTTCTCCACATCCTCTCCAGCACCTGTTGTTTCCTGACTTTTTAATGATTGCCATTCTAACTGGTGTGAGATGGTATCTCATTGTGGTTTTGATTTGCACTTCTCTGATGGCCAGTGATGATGAGCATTTTTTCATGTGTCTTTTGGCTGCATAAATGTCTTCTTTTGAGAAATGTGTGTTCATATCCTTTGCCCACTTTTTGATGGGGTTGTTTGATTGATGTCTTTATATGTAATCTCAGAGAAATTGACCCAGTGATTATTTGTCATATGCTTTTCTTTATTTTCCTAATAAAAGTAAGCTTAATTTTGCTAACTTGTGTTATTCAATTATATGTGGAAAAATTAATTAATATTAAGAATGTTAATGTTATTCAGACTGATGAAAGTGTTTCCAAACCTGACACACAGGGGAAAACTGATCACTGTGTATATTTACTTACAATATTATTTTTGTTTTAATTGTTTTATATGCATTATTTTCCATTAATTGTTTTTAAAAAATGTGCATTATAAAAGAACCTCTTCATAAAATAATGTAAATTCCAGTTGAATGGGCAAAATATATGTAATAAAAGAAAGACTATGCTAGTTGTCAAAGTATGGAAAGTTTGAGATGATACAATTATTAGATAAAACATTTTTAAACTATAGAGAAAATGTTTTTTGTAATTTGTTAATAAGTTGACTTTTTTTCATATTATATTTAAAAAGAGTAGATTTAAAAGGTGTACCACAGGTCATTTTCTTGCGTATTTTAAGTAAAGTAGAGGGACTATACTTATATTTTTACTTACTGACTTTGATGATATAATATTTGATAACAGAAATTTTTAGCACTCTCTAAATTATTGAACTATTTCATTTCCAGGATTGAAATGCTGTTTTTCTTCCCTGGTACAATGTTAAAGCTTTAAACTCTTGTCGATGATGTGATGTTTCATCTGCAATGATCTACACTAGAAAAATAAAAATGTAGTTACTGACAAAAAAGCAGGTAAGAAAAATGATTTTTTACTGATTTATGGATGTCCTACTTTCATATATAATCTTGCTTGAATCCATGCAATTTTCTGGAAGAGTATTGAAAAAATACTAATTTTGTTCAGATATTTGACTATAAACCCACTTTCTTTTTTTTATCCCCTAAAGAAACATTAACTGAACTACTACATATCTTTAGTAAATGATATGAGCAGCATTAAGAAAAATCAAGAGGAAAATGTAAATAATTAAACTTACTAACAAAAGTACTAGCAGCTATTAGTTTGGTGCAAAAGTAAATGGTTTTTGCTATTACTTTTAATGGCAAAAAGCACAATTAATTACTTTAGCACCAACTGCATACATTGTTATTTTGATTAGAGTGTGATCCGCTTTATATGATTCATTTGCTACAATTCAACTCCAGAAAATATGCACATTTGATATTTTTTAAAGTCTAACTATATTCCTCAGAAAGCTTTGAATCTATCTATATATTCATTTATATATTCATTCAAACATATTCGTACTTTCTTCTCATTCTGTTTTTCTACCCTAATGAAATTAACTTATATTTTTAAACAGAAAATAATTATTTCATAATATAAGATCACATAGTTGTTTTAAATAAGAAGTATTGTATTGTAAATCCAACTTGTAAACTCAATCATTTTGGAAATATGGTGGTACCTCCAAATGGACAATTATTTAAAGACACTTCAATAGTTTTTAATAGATTTCACTCATTAATCTTTCTCTAAATATGAAGCTATACTGTTACTTGAGAAAGACTGCCAACCAAGCTGGTGGCTGAATAATTCATAGATTATAAAACTGTGTCTCTTTGTTTTAATATATAGTGTTAAGTCTTCTTCTCAAGATATTCATTTTTAAAAGGTATTTACAAACCAAGTTACTCAAATACATATCTTACATTTCTATGTATAGCAGATATCTTGCTATGTGTTAATGATAATCACCAATATAATGCCAAGTTTTCATAAAATATATAAAGTTTTCAAGAATATTGGTGCATTTATAAAATCATCAAAAGTTTTAACTTTGAAACCTACTCCTCTGGCTTAAGGACTCCAGGTTTTAGATGCTAATTTCCACTGGTCCTGTACTATTTGTACAGATTTTGGGCATCATAAAGAATATATGGAAAGAGAAAGAAGTATTGGCTCATATGCAACTTATACAATGTTAATAATATAATCTTTCGTATCGCATTTGTTCTCTAAGAAATTTTGATATATAAGGATTAAGGTATAAAAGCATAAGGCGACTACTGGTAATACATAATGCTGAAGAAATGCTAAAAAAAAAAAATGATCGAACACATGCATTTTGTTATCACCTTCCCAGTTCCGGTAGGTTGCATTTCAGCAGGGATGGTGGGGAAAAGAAGTCATATAAATTACCAATTAGTTTTTCAGGAAATTCTAGTGGCAGGTTGGCAAGGAATTTTTTTATTTATTAGAGACAGAAAGCTTGAATTGCCCCTGGGTCAAATGGATATTGCCAAAGGAAATCAAACTTAAGTTGTTGAAGGTGCACGTCAAAAAAGGCTGCCTGCGGAGACAAGGGCAGCCTTGGAGAAAAAGGCTGAAGGTGTATTACCTTGGATATGATTGATAAGAGGCTCACCAGTGGGAGCCCAGTTTGAATTGAACATAACAATGATTCTTATAGCTGAAAATTCCCAAAAAGTCTTGGCATTTTTTTGACATGTCACCAACTATCAAAGAACTAGATCACAGACTGAGTCCAAAGGCAATGGTAAGGAAAAAACAAAACGAAAAAGAGAAAAAAAATTATCCCTATGCCTAAAAGTGCCAACTCTTTCAGAGAATTTGCATTTTGTACAATAAATAGTAATCACAAAACCAAAGAAGTATTCTACTTTTAAGACTGAATAATAGATACCCTATTTTTTTTCAACAAGGAGTTCTTCCTGATATCTTTTTAATCAGACTGTCAATTTCTCCAGGAAGTTTTTCTACTCTTTATTACCATAGGCTCTGATAATGAGCCATACCAACTTGTTAACAATAAAGAAAACACATTGGAAATGAGTGTATTTAGATTATATCACCAATTTTCATGTTTTAATTTCTTTTGTTAAAAGAAAAACTTCAGCCAAATTAAAGTTAAAGGAGTTTAATTGAGCAATAAATGATGCATGAATCGGACATCCCCCAGAATCACAGCAGATTCAGAGACTCTAGGGGTACGTCATGGTCAGAACAAATTTATTCATGGTCAGAACAAATTTATAGCCAAAAAAAGTAAAGTGATGCACAGAAATTGGAAATGAGGTACAGGAATGGCTGGATTGGTTACAGGTTGGCATTTGCCTTATTGGAACACAGTTTAAACACTCAGCAGGGTATGACTGGTTGAAATGTGGCTGCCGGGATTGGCCAAGACTCAGCTATTGTTACAGGTGCTACTCCTAAGTTAGGTTTTCAATTTTGTCTACCTATTAAGTTAGGTTGCGTTCACCCACAAGGACTCAAATATAGAAGTATGAGATCCTTCTCAGGCCATATGTAGTTCACTTTAGCAATTCCCCTCTTTTGGTCATTTTCTCAATTTTGAGAGATTATCATTGATGTTACCATCAACACCATAAGTGTACTTATTTGGTCTTTAAGCTCACTGGAAAATAGTAGAACAGTGAGTTTTGTAAAGGTAGGAGCAAGGACTTGAATAGAGGGTACCTCCTTATGTTAGAACATCCTGTTTACAGGAGAAAAAACCTGATCTGTTCTAGACACAGTTAGCATGACCAACTTCACTTTAGTTTGGTTTGGTCTGTTGGGGTCTAGTGCATGAGCTTAGTCTAAAACAATGGCTTCTCATAATTTTGTTTTTAAAATTCCCCCTTTTTGGTCAGACTCTCACTTGGGTGAAAGTGTGACCACAACTTAGGGCCTTAGCATCATTTTCAGTTACCATCATTTTGAGTTTCCTGTCTCAGCACCTCATTCATAGGTTACAGTGTCCTCATGGTTGTGCACTTCTTTCAACTCTTGTCATTCCAGTTAGACCGTCTGCCATTCTAGAGGTGGCTGAATGCAAACATTTAGAACCTTTGAG
The DNA here is from genome assembly GCF_028885625.2 of Pongo pygmaeus. Taxonomy (NCBI): domain Eukaryota; kingdom Metazoa; phylum Chordata; class Mammalia; order Primates; family Hominidae; genus Pongo; species Pongo pygmaeus. Next base: position 94,349,968 of record NC_072384.2, read on the forward strand.
AAAATACACTGTACCAGGGAAACTATTATTACTATCAGGAGGATAATACCAAGAGTTTGGAATATGCTTCTTATTCAGACTCCCCATAAACCAAACCACCTAAAATTGAAAAGAGTAAAGAATGAGTTAGATAGGGAGTCTACTTGCTTAACTAGGTGATCTTTTTGTTAATATCCTACAGCTGAATCTCTATAAGCTTCATTTAATGTAGTTCTTCATAGGCCACAATTCAATTATTTAGCATAACTTTCACAAGATACTTTGAAGTCTGTTGTGTGACCATAGCCTTTACAGTAGAATCTGCTATAGAGCCTATCATGAGGGATACATTTCTGCTTATTGCCTCTTTTACTCCAAACCATGGAAAAATGATGCCCTTCTAGAAGAATGAAGGCCTCCTGTCAATCAATATTCTCTTTAACCCTTGATGTGGGTAAGAATAGTAACTCAATGTTCTGTTTCTGACTGAATATGAAGAAAAGTATTTACCATTAAAGTTTCTCACCTGCATTGGGCCTTCATCTTTTATCTATGTATAAGGCTGGCTACAAAATCCTTCACAGATAAAAGTGTACCACATAAGTGCACTAAACAGACTCCTTTCTTATTTCTATTATTCATAGAGGCATAAACAAGAAAAAAAGTTCAAAGATAAGAGTCTCATGATAGTAGAGAAGTCTTGATCCGTGATCTTGGGAAAAGCTGTTCACATCAAGGATGCAATCTTCTTCTGGGGAGAGACTTTCCTGTTTAACTGGACCTTAAGGGTTCCAATGGGTGTACAGTTCCATGAGTGTGGAGGGACCCTTCTCAGTTGTGAGATTATGAACCCAAAGTTTTATTACAGTAGGGATGGCAAAGCAATCTTTCGCTGATGTTTTCAGATGATCCAATCTTCAGGTTCTAGATTGTGAAGGGGTTGACTGTCCTCAGTGAACCATAAAAAACTCATTTGCTTTACCTGGTGAAAATACACTGAAGCATAAGAATTTACTGTTATAACATCAGCCCTCTTACATGGGAGAGCTTTTATAGAATCAGAAAACATGCACAGAAAATGACCATTGAATGAAACCCCCTTATAAAATATTTAAATGGCTCATCAGGTAACTAAATGTACTTGAAGCTTTGATTATTTTCTTAGGAATACAGACTTGACAAACCAAACAATGGTTATAAACTATTTTAGCAAATTATAAGTTACCACACCAATATATTTAATTTAGATTATTTTATCTTTTCTGTGATGAGTCACAGAATACAGGACTTTTAATAATAAAAGTTTTAAGGGCTCAGGAAAGACAAGGCAGCTGTCCCGATTTTCCATGAGTCAATGCTTAATATTGGACCTATGTCCCCTTGAATAGCAGTTATTTTTACAATTTAGGTGCAAATAATTGATAATTGATGGGTTATCATAGGTAATATGACTTAGACCTTGGAGTTCATTCAAATTGCATATCTAACAATTTCAGTATTGTCAGATGTAGCATGCAAGTTTGGCAAAGTATTTACTTGGTATTTAAATAATTGTCATTCTACTTGTGTTAGCAGTTTTATAAACCAGTCAGTCTTTTTATTAAAGTTTCAGGAATTCTTACCCAGTCCAATTCTTGGGGAATTGGAGAATTCATGGGAAATTCTTACACATGATATGATTTTATATTTATTGGAAACCTGTATTCAAGAGTGCTTTTCAGGGTCCTTTCCCTCCTTTAATGAACCTCCTAAAAGATACTATATTCTAGGATTTTATGTGCTTATGAAGTTTTCAGGAAGTGCATCAGCATTAAGCAATTAACTGTGGAAATGACTTTAAATAGTTAAAGACACAATAGACAAGGAAATTTGATTATATCTGTGGTCTACAAAAACTTAACCATAATTATGATAGATAACAAATATTCAGACATACTGGAATTTTAGAAATCCCATACAATTTTGGAATATATTGATGACATATGCTAAAATATAAATGGAAGAAGGTTAAACATTAGCTCTTATTTTGACACTGCTTCCCACGCAACCTAACATATCAAATAGCCCTGTTTACCTCTTCTGGGTCCTTCAGGGGCCCTCTGTAGCACCCCAAAGTTAGAGGTCAGGAAAGATAATTTTGATGCTGCAACTTGACTTTGGGAAGCCTATCAGATATGCTAAAGGTCTAAAACATTTGATATTATGAAATAGAATTCCAGGTCACCATAAATCATTTATTTTGCCAAAATAATGACTCAAAAATTTTTTAAAAGGCGAAAACCTTTACTCATTGAGAGAGGGAAGACTTAGCTTTCCAAATAATCTGTCTCTTGTCTTTCCCTTCTTTTTTCAGTAATTTATTCAAAAGGCAAAGAAAAATTTATCATTACGCTTTAATATTACATGGAAATCTTGTTCAAGAGAGAGCCAAATGTTACCCTTGCATTAGTCTACTATTAATGTCTGCTTCACTTTTTAATAAAACCTTATAGACAAATCTATCCAATCTTAATCAGTTTTACCATAAGGTGAAATTCTCATAAACATATAACCCTTTATAATTTGTGTGAAAGAGCAGATTGGTGCTCTAAGAAAAACCTGCTGTGTTTTTATTCCAATGTTCAATTTAGAGAAAAACTTAATAACACCTCTTTAACTTTAGCTAATGTTCACACAGAATTTCTTTTTACAAGATTATTTTTTCATAAGCCTTCTACAACTTTTTCAAATATTTAGCTTTATCAAATTTAAAACAATTCTTTAGCCTTGTAATCTAGGCAAAAGCATCCACATTTTCATGCCTTCTTATAATTTTTTACCAAAAACACATTTCACTTTCCTTACACACCTTGCATGTAAAACTCTTTTTTTAGTAATCTGACAAGCTACGATGTTAACTCTTAGCGACTTTTACTTCTGGTGAAAAACTTGGTAAGTAGGAAATTTTAATTATGTACTAGGTGTGAAGCCTAGGACACAGACAGAAGTGCAGATAAGGTCTGACTCTTTCCAGCCTTTCCAGAGTAGTTAAGAGGAGTGTCTAACTTCACCACTTGTCACATGCCTTACCTAGCTGTAAAGCAGGCAAGTCGTACAACATTTTTTGCATAAATTCTCTTTCACAAATTCTTTCATGACTTACGCAGACCATCTCAGACATGCTTGGACTTTCTGACTTGTCCTAACTATCCCTCTTTTTAAAAAACTAGTCATTTTACTTCAGGACAAGAATTTACCACACAAGAAAGATCTTTTCTTATATAAAATCTCTTTTGTTTATAACCTTATTTGTATGGCTAGGGAAGATGGCTAATTCCACATTTCCCAGGCCTTATCTAGAGTCTAGTGCTCCAAAATATGTAAATTGAACAATTTTCAAAAGTCAAAGAAGCAGTTTATAACCTTAAGTTGTTCAGCAAATCTAATATGTGACCTGCATAATCTAGACCAAATGTTTACATTTTTGAAGATATTTTTATTTAACAAATCATCTTTAAAACTGTCTTTAGTTCCCAAAGATTACTAAAGTCACATAAACTAAAAGGCATTAGTTTTTACTTGTTTTTCAAAATACTTGATCTAACCACTTATTTTTCTTTAAGTCAATTAATTAGAGCTCTTTTGTATAAACATCACACACACAACACATATATAACTACACAGACAGAAGAAGATCCAGTAATTGTAGGATTTTTCATTTGCCAGTTTTTAAGTTTTTTCATTGGATTATTAACTTTAAGGTGGAGTCCTTTTAAATCTCTTATTACCTCACTTTAGCCATGCCAAACTGCCAATATATCTGGCTTTTGAACTTTATCAAAAGTAACCTCCTAGGTTCTTAGACAAAGGTAAATTCAAGACAGTTCATGAAGACGAAGAGAAGTAACAAATGGTAAAATTCGTCATGCAGATATCAAGCCAGAAAAGATTCATTTCCTTTGCCAGGAATTGAACCCTGGCTGCCATTGTGATGGTGGAGACAAAGAGAAAGTACTGCCATGTGGTTAAAAGGTCAAGCTCCCTAGAACATAACTGAACAGTTTGCTGGGCCATCTTGATCAGTGGGCTTATAGGTGTCCTAAGCTCTCATTCTATGCTAAAGTACCCCTCTTTATGACAGACAGATACAGAAGATGAATTCATAGTACAAAGTAAACCAGATTCACTACAGCTTAAGATTAGCCTCAGAATTCTTTTTTACATTGATTAAAACTTTATAGAGGAGATAAAGAGTGATTTTTAGCATTCATTAAACCACTTGGCAGAGAGAGAGAGTGAGGTCAGCAGTCTAACTGGTAAGAAATTCTTACTTTTTTGCTGGCATATCATGTCCTGCATTCCCCTTTCCCGAGCAGCCCTAGTGACCCTGCTTGCTACACTTTAGTTCCAGGAGCCAAGCTGCATCACAAAGAAAAATCAAGAAACCACAGGCAAAATCTTCTCAATTTTGCAAAATGCTTCCCAAGGGGTTGTATGGGGCAACCAAATTAGCATTTTCCATTCTGGTCAGTGCAAAATATGAGTGACAAACATAGACATTAATTAGCCACTCTGCTTAGCACCCAATATCAAACTAGCAAGGCTCAAACTTGCCCCTAGATGGGCCCCATCATATCTAAATCATTTTAGAAGCTTCTGCATATTAATAGGCATCCCTAGGTGAGACTAATTTGCAAGCTCTCGTTTTTAAATATACTTCAGTGTGTTGTTCATTTGGCACGTTCCAATGTAAGTTTTCTTTAGTAAGATTTCACCATTTCTGTAAGACTTTGCTGCTTCCTGGGCCTAATGTATAAGCTGGAAGAAACCCAGTTTTTCAGAAATTAATTATCCATTTTTACCTAATTTATTGGCTTTGCTTTCAGGTTCCCTTGACTAATTCACCCAATGATTTTCTTCCTATTTAAGCATGCAAGAAAAATGAAACAAAGGGGTAGAATGCAAAAATCCCTATGAATTTTCAAAAGCCAAATCTTACAACCCTGCAATATTACCACTTACTACCAGTTTCTTTCTGACCCAGTCAGATGTAAGAGGCCTCTAACTGGATCCAAGCCAGTTAATTACAAGATCAAATTTGATCCTGGACTCAGTCCAGCTTCTGTCACAATTTCCAAACCCAATTTGGAACAGAAATCTGCTCAAATAAACTTGGAGAGCTCAAAACACAAATCCATGGAGCTCTGAAATTCGAGAGAAGACTTACAACAATTCCCAACTGCTCTGAGAGTTCAAAGGACAAGTGGGTCCAGCAGGTCCCTTGCTTGTTCACTCTGCTCGTGGGAGTTGTTAGCAGCTGTACTTCAGACCCCATTTCTAACACATCTGTTTTTTAAAAAAAACTTTCAGGCAAATTAAATTTAAAGGAGTTTAATTGTACAATTTGTGAATCAGGCAGCCCCCAGAATCACAACAGTTTGAGAGAGACTCCAGGGGTGCTTTGTGGTAAGAACAAATTTATAGACAAAAAAAGTAAAGTGACATAAAAATCAGAAGTAAGTTACAGGAATAGCTGAATTGGTTATTATAAGGATGGGCAGAAATTCTAGGCAGAAAAATTCAAGTACCCAACAAAACCCCATCCTCAAGCTGAAAAACCTAAAACTGTAGCTCAAAGTGAGAACTTTTATCCCTATGGCCTTTTCCTAAACTACCCATGGCCTGCCGCACCATACATCCTGTGCCTGTAAAGACCCCAGACACAGCTGACAGAGAGGAGAAGCAGCTGGATGCTGGGGACTAAGGCTGGACGTTGGAGAGAAACAGCTTGACTTCCGAGGGACAGCTTGATGGTGTAACTTCAGAGAATAATCTAAAGGGGAAGATTCTTCAGGGGAAGATTACCTGCCCACCCCATACCTTTTTCAGCTCCCCTACCTGATGAGAGCTACTTTTATCAGCAATAAAATCCCACACATTTACTATCCTTCAATTTGTTCATTTGACCTCATTTTTTCCTGGACATCAGACAAGAGTTCAGGAGCCACAAGTGTGGATACCTAAGGCTCTCACACTGACCCTTTGCCCTCATGGGCAGAAGGCAGCTGCCTCAAGCATAAAAGTAGAGGGCCCACTGAGCTGTTAATACTTAAGCAATCTAGGGACAGCAAAGCTAAAGAGCACTGTTTTATGCCTTCTGGGGCTTCAGGGGTCACAGGCACCCCCACTAGATGCTCCCACAGGGCCAACATGGAGTTTGCTCCTGCCAGCACCTAAAAGCACTTGCTGTGGCTCCTGCACCCACTCACCTGTGTGCTCCCTCCTGTGAAGGGTGAAACACAGCGGGTCCAAGTAAATGGAGTTTGTTTCTGTGGGTGCCAAAGATGCCAGCTGATTCCAGCCCTTGAGCACTCCAGTTCTTGCCTTATTTGCTCTCGCACTTCCTCCTGCAAAGAGTTGAAAGTGGCAGGCTGAGTAAAGGAGGTGAGACCCCTGTTGTGAGTCCCATGAAGGGGTAAGGGAAATCCTCCTTCGGGTACAGGTTGGTGTTTGCCTTATTTGAATACAGTTTGAACACTCAGCAGTGTATGAGTTGTTGACATGTGGCTGCTGGGATTGGCCAAGACTCAGCTGTTGTTACAGGTACATACTCCTAAGTTAGGCTTTCAATCTTGTCTCCCTATTAAGTTAGGTTGCAGTTCATAAACAAGGATTCAAACATAGAAGTATGAAATCCTTGTCAGGCCATATTTAGTTTTTATTAACACCTTGAATGTACCTCAGAACCAACATTAAATGAGAGCTAGCCTTGGTGGCTGGAGTTCTGAGCTATAACCTAGTTTGATTACGAACAGCTTCTTTGATGGCTAATTATATGTTTAATGTTTTAGTATTTTTTAAAAATAAAAGTTTTCAAGGCTAAATGCATTATAAAATTACTTGAAATAAATTAAAACTGGGAACAAAATAGGTTTACTCACATGGAATCATATAAATATTAAACAGGTCAAGGATCAGTGATTACATGTAAAAAACAAACGGTTTACAATGTATCTAAAAAACAAGCATGTATTAATAACTGATAAGTTAACTGTTTTGTCCAAATAAATTATTTTATTAAAATAGTTTATTCTTCATTTCTAAGAGATGTGATTTGTAATTTAACAAAGAAGTGCCACTAAGAATCAGAGATTACAAGTGTCAAAACCAATTCACTACAATTAGAAAAAAAATGATTTGACACAATTTCCTTATGTTGCTGAGTCTCAATTTTTGTATTTTGTTTAATACATTTTTTGATGTTTTAATTGCATTTGAATTGGCTCATTTTAGTAAATGATTTTTTATTCATTCAGTCTAGTTTTCTCTGTTCCTCTTCAATTTCTTTTCTTAATTATATTCCATGAAATGAAAGTCAACTAGATTTTGTATGCTGTGAAGCAGAGCCAAGGGTGCCAAATATAATTTTAACCTTATTGTCTATTCTTAATGTATAATTTAAATAATTAACCTTTTATGTTGTTGTGAAAATCTGCTACGAGGATAAATTAGTTTGTTGGTAGAAATTTGCTTTATTTTTCTGATTCTTCCCTCCCTAAAGTGTTCACCTAATATAATTAAATTTTTTTTCTCATTGGAACAAAAACAAAAATTTAATATTATGAATTACATACTTATCAGTTATCAATACAATAAATTATATTAATCATGCAATTTACATTTCCAAAGTTGCTTTGTAAGAGACATATTGTAAAGGAATGCATTCTGTTTATTTGATTTAAATATTGCTTTTCTTACAAAAAATTTAAATAAATATTTTAGTCATTTTAAGATATTAGCCAATCAAAGAAAACAAGCCTTATAAAAGTTCACATGTTAAAAATTATACTAGAGTACAGAGTGAAATGACTTCCCTGCTTTTAGTATATTTCGAATTTGTGATGAGAAAAGACTCAAGAGGAAAATAAGCTGGGTTTAGTACAGCTCAACATCATCTCAAATATTTATGTACAATAGATGTTTCTTTGGGAAAATGGTTATTTGGGGTCCATTATTATTTGCTTTTCTGTAGATTGTATTTCAGTATAGAGAGCAGGTTATATTTGGAAGGAAGTAGTCATTTCATTTTTCTATTATCAATCATTAGAAACATCACCTTTGGTGAAAAAAATTAAAAAGAGATTGTGGCAAATGGTCATAAATTTGGTCAGGGAAAAAGGTTATCTTAAGGTCAGGGAGTCAATCTGCTGTGGCTTCCCAGAGAAGGCCAAAACTCTTCAAGTGATGCCAAGATGATAACTCCAGACAAGTTGAACCCACACAAGTATAGGGTAAGAAAGTGGTGATAAGACTTCAGTAAAAATTTCATATTAAATCTTGCCTCAAAATCTAGACATGTACTGCTTTGTGGAATTAGGTGTATAAATACAAAAAGGCAAGTTAAAGTTTTTCAAATTTTTCTATTTATGTAAAAAAATTATAAAGAATGCTATAATTGTATTGATGGCTTATTTTAGCATTATAATATAGAGAGTTGTGGATATAAAATGTTGAGTACAAATATATACTACATTTTAATTTTCATGTTAAGAATTTATGCAGAAACTTTGGAGAAATATTTAAAGTTTATTTTTTCTGATATTTGATGTCAGTTATAATATAAAGAAAAATATTAAAATCAAGAGTTTTTAATTTCATTGTCATTTGCTTTGATTTTTAATAGTTTAATACACATTCAAAGGTTTCCCCTGAGAAATGTGTGTCACAGAGGTGCAACTTACTGTTCATATTATTCTCATATCAATGAATTTGCATAATGCCAGCTGTTCCTTTATTAAAATTTTCTTAAAAGTTATGAAAGATAGCAAAATGCTCAAGGCAGTAAGGAACTGAGCCTTCTTATTGTGCATAACACAGGTAGAGCTGAGATATTAAAAATATTTAACTTAAATTTTAAAACATTTTTAAAAATATATTTTGATTTTGAAAAATAAGACATGTTTGGGTAAAACCAAAGTTGTAATCTCCAGCAGGTTTTTAAAAAATATTGGGTATATACAAAATTATTAACCTGCTGTCTGTTGAAATGTGTGATCCTGTTAAAACTGCACACACATTTTGTGTCTGTGCATTCGGAGGGGCCAGGGGAAGAAAGGGAATGAGTCAGTTAGATAATATTTAAGCTTTCAATGGATTGAATCTTTGGTACAAATAGGGTTAAGAGAACTGTGTTATTTCATATCTAATCCATTCATTGAGAAAATCTGTATTTTAAGTATAAATATCCATTTTAAAATTCAAGTCAAGAAACTGTTATGATGTACTTATTAATTAACTAAACGAATGAAATACTTTTACAAATCACATCCTTGTTCCACAAAGTTGGAGTTTGATTAAAAACAGCAAAATTTCACTTTGAAAGAAAACAAAAGAGGAGAGAGTAGTGCTGAAGCTAACCGTATGCAACTAAAGGGAAAACTAGGGTGACAAAACTGATAATTATTTTATAGTCATTACTGTTAAAAAAAAAAAAAAAAGGCATGCTATATCCCAGACTGCAAACAAGCTATTGACATAGCTCTCCTGCAGTATAGAGAAATCCGCTTGAATTCATTTTTCTGTTGACAATTGCAAACAATATAATAGTTTGTGTAATTGGCTAATTGCAGGTTCAGTGAGCCTTGCTTGTTGTAAAATGATGGGCAGGTGGCTAATGGTTGTTAAAATTATTTCCACACACAATAAAATGTATGGGTTTAAAATTGAGGTCGTAAAGAGAAAAGTCATTCTTGTTAAATTCTGCCTTTAGTTATTTAACACAGATTTTTTTTTTATTTTTTATATACAGAATAATTTATTTGACATTTTACTGTTACCTAAAGACACAAGTTTAATCAAGGTGTACTTTTCTTGATGTTAACGTAAGTTTATTTATTTTTATTTTTTATTATTTTTATTATTATTATTATACTTTAGGTTTTATGGTACATGTGCGCAATGTGCAGGTAAGTTACATATGTATACATGTGCCATGCTGCATGCTGATGCGCTGCACCCACTAACTCGTCATCTAGCATTAGGTATATCTCCCAATGCTATCCCTCCCACCTCCCCCCACCCCACAACAGTCCCCAAAGTGTGATGTTCCCCTTCCTGTGTCCATGTGTTCTCATTGTTCAATTCCCACCTATGAGTGAGAATATGTGGTGTTTGGTTTTTTGTTCTTGCGATAGTTTACTGAGAATGATGATTTCCAATTTCATCCATGTCCCTACAAAGGACATGAACTCATCCTTTTTTATGGCTGCATAGTATTCCATGGTGTATATGTGCCACATTTTCTTAATCCAGTCTATCATTGTTGGACATTTGGGTTGGTTCCAAGTCTTTGCTATTGTGAATAATGCGGCAATAAACATACGTGTGCATGTGTCTTTATAGCAGCATGATTTATAGTCCTTTGGGTATATACCCAGTAATGGGATGGCTGGGTCAAATGGAATTTCTAGTTCTAGATCCCTGAGGAATGGCCACACTGACTTCCACAAGGGTTGAACTAGTTTACAGTCCCACCAACAGTGTCAAGGTGTTCCTATTTCTCCACATCCTCTCCAGCACCTGTTGTTTCCTGACTTTTTAATGATTGCCAATCTAACTGGTGTGAGATGGTATCTCATTGTGGTTTTGATTTGCATTTCTCTGATGGCCAGTGATGATGAGCATTTTTTCATGTGTTTTTTGGCTGCATAAATGTCTTCTTTTGAGAAGTGTCTGTTCATGTCCTTCGCCCACTTTTTGATGGGGTTGTTTGTTTTTTTCTTGTAAATTTGTTGGAGTTCATTGTAGATTCTGGATATTCGCCCTTTGTCAGATGAGTAGGTTGCGAAAATTTTCTCCCATTTTGTAGGTTGCCTGTTCACTCTGATGGTAGTTTCTTTTGCTGTGCAGAAGCTCTTGAGTTTAATTAGATCCCATTTGTCAATTTTGGCTTTTGTTGCCATTGCTTTTGGTGTTTTAGACATTAACACAGATTTAACAAGTTTGTACAAAAGTATCAAAACCATTATATCTTGTAAAATGTCCTATTTTGCAAGAGATTTTTCACAATTATTTTCTCACAAAAGTTGTGGGAAAAAGTAGTGGGAAGTATCTTTATAAGGTAGGGAAGCATTTTTAGATTTCCCATCGAGACATTTATTAATTAATATGTTAATTCAGATAAAAATACCAAATAATTGGCAACTACAAATTTACTTTATTTTTGACAGAGTAACTTCAAACAGACATGGAGGCACTTGGGATTCTTTATAAGACCAGACTGAGAGTTCTAATGCTCCAGGTTAAAAACCATATAACTATATGCCAAAGAGCAAAAGTTCTGAGCAAAGCAACATGACATAAATGTTTTCTGAACAGTATTCCTGTACTGAAAATAACACTAAGATTCTTACTTTCTTCAGAATATTTTGGGGCAGAAAACATGAAGTAATTAATGATCTGCATGGTTTTGTTAAATAAAAATTTTCATAAGCCTATTAAAATATCATTTGTTAAAATATTGACATTATCTGTATAGTACAATTGATTGTAGGTGGACTTTTTTCATCAATCAATTTGTATTTGAAAATTTAGGATATAGCATTACAGTTGATTGCCATCTTATTGGTGGTAATATATTTAAGTTTATGACATTTCCGTAAACAAAGCATTAGTCATTTTTCTTCCACATTCAGGAATGAAAGTGAAGAATAATGTATGTTATAAGAAAATTCCCAAACCATGTTTTGAATGGAGTTTCCTTATTACTATCTTAATTCAATTTGTCAATATATATGTACATATATATGCATATGTGTATATATGTGTACATATGTAAACATGTATAAAAATGTGTATATATACACATATATGTATATTATTTTATATACACATATAATTAAATGTACACACAATTTTAAAACATAAAATGTTTATATAACTTTAAAGTATCTAATTCTCATTGTCAGGAATTTAAAAGGAATGTATCAAATAAGGTAAAGGTTTGGTGGTCTATTTGGACAATTTGTTCAGGCTTTAGCTTTGGAATTTTGGAAACTTGTTTTTACCAACCATAAAGGGTTCTCTTTGAACAGTCTCAAACCACGTAAATCAAAAAAGATGATTCTATGAATTAAGATGTCTAATTATTTTTATTTCATAATATCAAATGTAACCTTAAAGTAGGTTGAATACTGTGGTATAAATAATCTTCTGTAAAAGAGAAAGAAAAAGTCCACCAGAATCATTGATCTAATATGAAGGTCAGTGTGTCTGTGAGGGTGTTTCCAGAAGAGATTAGCATTTGAATTGGCAGAATGAATAAAGATCTTTTCTTCTGTAAAAGAGAAAGAAAAAGTCCACCAGAATCATTGATCTAATATGAAGGTCAGTGTGTCTGTGAGGGTGTTTCCAGAAGAGATTAGCATTTGAATTGGCAGAATGAATAAAGATCTTTCTCACCAATGTGGGTGAACATCATCTAATTCCTTGAAGGTCTGAATAGAAGAAAAAAGTGGAGGAAGGGTGAATTTGCTCTCGCTTGACCTGGGATATCCATTTCTTCCTAGCCTCAGACATTGACGCTCCTTGTTCCCAGGGCCTTTGGACTTAGAATGAGACTTGGACCATTGGCTCTGTTGGTTCTCAGGCCTTTGGATTTGGGTTGGAATTACAGACATTCCTGGGCTTTGCCTCTAACTTGCAGAGGACACACTATGGGGCTTCTTAGGATCTATAATTGCGTTATAGATCGATTAGATAGATAGATATTACATATAATTGTAGAAACGTAAAGAGACAATGTGTGATTCAGCACTCTCTTTTTCTTATCTCCTTTAAAGATCATGACTGCTCCAATGTGAGAAAATTTGAACAAACACTTCTTTTTCTTTCTCCCTCTCTTCATATGTGTGCTCGTGTACAAATGCACATATATGTGTGTGCATATATACATACATACAAGTATATCATACACAAACACATAACAAGGTGTTTCTATAATGATAATCATGAAATGCTAATAAATATTTCTAAATAAAGAGGTATTCTAAATAAAGAGGTATTTTTAAAAAATTAATCATTTGGGCTTTTTTCTTCCCTGATGTTTTTCAACAAGAGAATAATATACTTATTTTTAATTAAAACAAGAAAGTTATGATTTTTCAAAATTAAAGAACAAAGCCTATAACAGATGGACTACCTGGTGGAGAGTAGCAGCACTGTGTCATATATTAAAACACTAAGGATGAAGATAGAATGAGAAGAAGTAGCAGTGATCTCAGAAGCCTAGAGGGGCAATGCTCTATCTATCTATCTATCATCTATCTATCGTCTATCTCAGAACACAAACCTAAATAAATCAAACAAACATTGACAGAACTGAAGGGAACAATAGCAATACAACAGAAGCAGGAGATTTCAATCCTCCACTTTTAATATTAAGAAGATCAACATAACAGAAACATCAAAACAATGGACTTGAACAGTAGACCAAATGAACTTAATCAACATATACAGAACATTCTACCCAACATCAGCTGACTATACATTCTTCTCAAGCACTGACAGAAAATTCTCCAGGATAGATCACATTAGGTCCCAAGACGAGTATTAACAAATTTAAGATGATTGAATTCATCCTAACTAACTATCTTTTCAATCACAATGTAATGAAACTGGAAACTAGTTGTGGAAGGAAACGGGGGCATTCACAAATACGTGAACTATAAATAACATACTTTTGTCAACCAATAGGTCAAAGGAGAAATTAAAAGGGAAATTAGAAAACAGGGAAAAAAGGGAAATTAGAAACATTTTACTTTTACATCTTGAGATGAATATATAAGACACTAATACTTATGGGATGCAGCAAAAGCAGTGGTAAGCAGTACTAAGAGTGAAGCTTATTGCAATAAAAATTATAATAAAAAGGGAAAGATCTCAAATAACCTAACTGTACACATCAAGAAACTAGAAAAAGAATAACAATCCCAAAGTTAGTAGAAAGAAGCATGTAATAAAAATTACAGTGAAAATTAATGAAATAGAGATTAGGAAAACAATAGAAAAAAACTCAATGAAATAAGCTTTGGTTGTTTGAAAAGGTAAACAAAGTTAAAAAAAAGTAGTCTATTGTTTGTCCTTTCTTTTTTTTTTTTGAGACAGTCTTGCTCTGTCACCCAGGCTGGAGTGCAGTGGTGCAATCTCAGCTCACTGCAACCTCTGCCTCCCGGGTTCAAGTGATTCCCTTGTCTCAGCCTCCGGAGTAGCTGGGATTACAGGCATATACCACCATGCCTGGCTAATTTCTATATTTTTAGTAGAGATGGGGTTTCCCCATGTTGGCCAAACTGGTCTAGAACTCCAGACCTCAGGTGATCCACCCACCTCGGCCTCCCAAATTGCTGGGATTACAGGTCTGAGCCACCATGCCCAGCCTAGACTAATTATTAAAAAAAGTACATTCAAAGAAATAATTCAGAAATGAAAGCAATAGCAATTAAGAAATGAAAGCAGTGACATTATTGTAACTGATACCATAGAAATAAAAAGGATCATAATAGATTTCTATGAATAATTATTCACCAATAAACTGAGAAGAAATGAATAAATTACTAGAAACCTACAAGCTACTAACACAGTAACATGAAGAACTAGAAAGTCTGAACAGACCTATAACTAGAGAAAAGACTGATACAATAACAAAAACCCTCTCAAGGAAAAGCCCAGAACCAGATAACTTTACTGGTAAATTTACCACAAATTTGAAAAAGGTTTGTCAATCCTTCTCAAAGTAATACAATGTTAAAAAGAATGGTATCCTTTTGAACTCTTATAAAGTCAGCATTATCGTGATACCAAAACGAGATAAAGATACTGAAATAAAAGAAAAGAAACCTATAGGCCAACATCTCTGATAAATATATGCAAAAATCTTCAACAAAATAGTAGTAAATAAAGAAAAATCGTACACCATGACCATCTGGGATGTATCCCTGGAATGCAAGAATATTTCAACATATGCAAATCAATTTATGTAATACCCCACATTCACAGATTTAAGAAAAAAAATCACATTAAATTATCAACAGATGCATTTTAATTTCAACACTCTTTCATGATAAAACTCCTGACTTAGCAGGTATAGAATGAGTGTTCTTCAACATAATAAAACTCATTGATGCGAAATTCATAACTATCATCATAGTCAATACCAAAACTGAAAGTTTTTCCTCCAAGATCAGAAACAAGAGAAGGATACCCATGATCTCCACAATATTATTATTATTATTTTGAGACAAGGTCTCACCCTATCACTCACGCTGGTGTGTCACCCAGGCACAATCACAGCTCACTGCAGCCTTGAGCTCCCAGGCTCCAGCAATCTTTCCATGTCAACCTCCCAAGTAGCTGGGACTACAGGCCATGCAACAACGCCCAGCTAATTTTTAAAATTGTTTGTAAAGACAGGGTCTCACTATGTTGCCCAGGCTAGTCTCAAACTCCTGGGCTCAAGCAATCCTCCTGCATCAGCCTCCCAAAGTGCTGGGATTACAGGCATGAGCCACCACACCTAGCCACTGTCTCTATTTCTATTCATTGTTGTACTAAAAGAAACAACAGAATTTGAATATTACAAATAGAAGTAAATTTATCTCGTTTGCAAATGAAATAATCTTCTAAGTTGGAAACTCTTAAGACTATGAAATAATCTTCTAAGTTGGAAACTCTTAAGACTAACAAAAAACTAATAGAACTAATAAAGAAATTTAGCAAAGTGGCAGAATAAAAAATTAACATGCAAAATTAGTAGCATTTATCCACATGAATATTTAAAAAATTAAGAAAAAATCTTATTGAAAATAGCATGAAAATAATAAAATAGTGTAAAAGAGTTCATTTTTCTCAGCATTTTCACTAGCATTTGATATACATTTTTTTCTGTTTGATAATAGCCATTCTAACCAAGGTAAGATGATATCTCATTGTCATTTTGATTTGTATTTCCCTGATGATTAGAGATGCTGAGCATTTTTTTCATATAATTGTCGTCCACTTGTATGTCTTTTGAAAACTGTCTATTCAGATCCTTTGCCCATATTTTAATTGAATTATTTTTTATTTTGCTGTGAAGTGAAGTTCCTTGTATTTTCTGGACATTAGTCCTTTGTTGGATGAATCATTTGCAAATATGTTCTCATATTTAATCAGTTATCTCTTCATTCTGTTGATTGTTTCCATTGCTGTGCGGAAGCTTTTTGGGTTAACAAAAATCCCATTTGTCTATTTTTGCATTTGTTGCCTGTCCTTCAGAATCTTACTCACAGGTAAAATCTTTGCCCAGATCAATGTCCTGAAGCATTTCCCCTTTTTTTCCAGTAGTTAGTAGTTTTATAGTTTCAGCTTTTATATGTAAGTCTTTAATCCATTTTGAGTTTATTTGCATACTGTTGGTGGGAATGCAAACGGTGCAGCCTTTATGAAAAAGAGTATGGTGATTTATCTAAAAATTACGAACAGAACTACCACACCACATCCAAAAAACTGAAACCAGGATCTCAAAAGATATCAGCATTCCTATGTTCATTGTAGCACTATTTACAATAGCCAAGATGTGGAAACAACTGAAATGTCCAATGACTGATGAATGGATTTAAAAATGTGATGAAGACATATATTGGGACAGTGGCTGGGTATAGGAAAAGAAAAATGGGAAATTGCTAATCAACAGGCATAAAGTTTCAATTATGCAAGTTTAAGAAGCTCTAGAGGTCTGCTGTACATGGTACCTACTTTAAAAAATACTCTATTGTACACCTAATTTGCGAAAAGTGCAGCTCTCACACTGTGTTCTCATCACAATAAAATAAAATTTAAAAAAATCCCAAAGAAGTACAAAATACTTTCACTTGCAAGTATAAAAAAGAATGGCACAAAGACTAGAGCAGAGTGCATCATACACAAATAACAGGAGACATCTCAAAGAGATAATGGGGTAGACTCTAACAATATATAGTAATGAAAATACTAGAAGTAATAACCTTATCTAAAATAATGTGCGAAGTATTTTTTTTTAATTTCAGGCTAGCTGCATTACCTCCTAATTAGAATGGTGGTCAATCATGGGAAACATTGCAGCAATACTAATGTGTAATATATGAAAGCTCCTAGCAGGGTTAGTTTACTAGTAAGGGAGAAAGAGCTAGAGTTGGAGTGAGAGTTACAGCAAGAATGAGTGAAAAAGACCAAAATATTCAAATATCCTAAGAAAACTGCTAAAGTTGAAAACAAAAATGTTACTAGCATGTCAATGGGGGAATCAGTTGCTTAAAAAGGAATGAGAACCCGAGTGACATCATATTCCTCATTTGTAAAATCATATTTCTTACCTATAAAATTGAATGTCAGAAGGAAGTAGAAACACTTAAAACAGCTATGAAATAAGGGATCTGAGACCAAGAATTTGTCATCAAGATATCAATTTAGATAAAGACAAACAGAAGATATTTTTTAATGCAGTGTTTTAGAAAATATGTACAATTTTTGAGAAAATACCTCAAGGAAGTACAATTTAGTAAAAATTAAATCAAAGCAATGTTCTCAAGAGGGTAGAAGAGGAAACTGATTAGATTTCTCTACTAGATTATATTTTAAATGAAAAGTCAAGATTTGCTTTTTTAAGCAGGCAAAAATTCAATTAATATAAAACTGATTAAATTATTCATCAAATAGAATATAGAAGCTGAAATCATTTATGATGTACCAGGGGTAAGTACTTTTTAAAATTTCAGGCTAGATAAATAAACTCTAATTTATTAAAAACAGTGATTTAATATAGGAGATATTATGGGAGAAGTTATACTAATTTCAACTTGATAAAATTGGAATTCTTCCAGAAAGGTAAATCAGCATTATGTGAAGAGTACAGATGTAACTACAGCAAAAGTTTTAAGGCTTTTTTATACATATAAATAATCACTGTTATTAGACTTATTATATATTATAGAAATTAAACTGCATAATTTAAACTGCTTTTATCAATAAAAACTACTGTATTTAACTAATAAAAAATTTCAAACATTTGTCTATTACTTTCAAACACTGTATTTATCTTAGCTCATTTATATAAAAATCTTTTGTTTTATTCTTCAGACCTCACCAGACTCTAAAATATTGTGTGCATTATTTTTTTCTGGCTCTGATAATCCTAACCTCTCTCAACTGTTTGCCAATTTTCTATTTATGAAGTTGGCTTCTTTTAGTTTTAACATGTTGAGACAGTACACACAAAATTAGTTTTCAACACCTGGCCTAGAATATTTAGCTCATGAGAAATCCTGTCCCCAAATTATAATAATTTAAAGTATTATCTCATAACCATGGTATAAAAACAAAGTCGCCTAAGAGTGTTTTCATGAAAGTAGGTAAGAAAAAGTTTATTGATTACCCAAATCTATGTAATTCTCCAGTGAGCAGTGCCATTTCTGTTTGTAAGTCTTAGTCAGCAAAAAGATATGAAATGTACATTTTTGCCAAGAACCCTTGACTTCTAGATCTGCTTTATATAGACTAGTTTTTAAAGTAGTAACTAAAATAACATCACTGTTCTAAAGAAATCAGCTGGCATAATTATCTAATAAAGGTTGAGTACTTAACACACTTAATTATGGTATTACTTTCTACTTTTAAATTTAAAGTTTAAATATTAACATCTGAAACACCAGTTGTTTTTATTTAATTCCATCTTTTTCCCAATGGTAGTTATATAGTTACTTCTCAAAAAAGAAGATATATTGACCTTTTTATAACATATTTATTCTGAAACTCATATTTTGTTCAAGAATTTGAGGTATACTAATTATACTGTAAGCAAAACAGAATGTGTTAATAGAATCTAAAACACTTAAGGAAAACAATAAATACCTACATTTCTGGAAGGAATGCTCTGACACCTCAGCAAAAGAGATTCATGGGATTTCTTGTTCTCTAACAAAATGTAATACTATCCATTCCCAACCCCACACAATTCCTGAAACTTAGCTCAATTTTTCATGTGAAATGGTATGATTTGCTCAGTCTAAATATAGATTGATTCCTCTAAGATCAAGCATTTACCTAATTAATTTTGCTATGACCCATGAGGCAAGATCAAGTTGTTCATAGCTACCTACTAGTAAGATCACATCATCATATGAAATAGCTGTATAATATTTGTTTGACATATCCTGTACATTGAAATTAAAATAAAAAGAATTTATTTTAATGGAAACTCCATAATATTTTAAATGCTTACATTAGAGATTATTTTGGTTAATTTTGTATCTTCTTTTTTTTTTAACTATAAGTTTTAGGGTACATGTGCACAACATGCAGGTTAGTTACATATGTACACATGTGCCATGTTGGTGTGCTGCACCCATTAACTCATCATTTAACATTAGGTATATCTCCTAATGCTATCTCTCCCCGCTACCCCCACCCCACAACAGGCCCTAATGTGTGATGTTCCCCTTCCTGTATCCATGTGTTCTCATTGTTCAATTCCCACCTATGAGTTAGAACATGCGGTGTTTGGTTTTTTGTCCTTGCGATAGTTTGCTGAGAATGATGGTTTTCAGCTTCATCTATGTCCCTACAAAGGACATGAACTCATCATTTTTTATGGCTGCATAGTATTCCATGGTGTATATGTGCCACATTTTCTGAATCCAGTCTATCATTGTTGGACATTCGGGTTGGTTCCAAGTCTTTGCTATTGTGAATAGTGCCACACTAAACATACGTGTGCATGTGTCTTTATAGCAGCATGATTTATAATCCTTTGGGTATATACCCAGTAATGGGAAGGCTGAGTCAAATATTGTATATTATAACGATCAAAGACAATCAAAAATGAGTAAAACTGTGTTGTCTTATAATATTTCAGTATTACCTTAAAATACAATGTTTCTTCGTGCTTCAAGAATTTACATAATAACAAAACATAAATGAGCTGACATTTTTATGCTGATTGAATCTCTTTTCTATCCAACTTTATCTTTCTGTAATTCAAATGTCTTGAATA
This sequence comes from Pongo pygmaeus, assembly GCF_028885625.2. NCBI lineage: Eukaryota > Metazoa > Chordata > Mammalia > Primates > Hominidae > Pongo > Pongo pygmaeus. Next base: position 94,369,988 of record NC_072384.2, read on the forward strand.
GTAAGTATACAGGGTATATTAAATCATTCTAATTCCATGTATAAATTAATGACACTCAAATTTTTAACTCTAGCACTTTCTTTCCCTATAATATCTAATTGCCTACTCAATATAACTAGCTAAATTTTAATAATGATGTAATTTAATATGCCCAAAATCAAAGTCTTATTTCACCAACAAAACTAATCTTCTCATAGTTTTCTCTACTTAATTAAATATCACACTCCCCACACAATGTCTTAGCAAGTCATGCAGGGTCTCTTCCCCTAAAATGTGTCAAATATATGATTAACCACCTTCACTGCTAGTATTCTATTCCAAGAAACAATAATATTTTACTTGGACTTTTCAATTCTAACTGATCTCCATGCTTCCATTGTTGTACATCCCTAGTTGCTTCAAGATACAACAATCAGAATGATCCTTTTAAATACACATTGGATCATGTCACTCCTCTCTCTACTCAGTAGCCAATAGGGTTTTCATTTTTTTGGATTTAACTTTGAACTTGTAACCATATCTTACAGGATTTCTGTGACCTGTGCCCTGATACTACTTTTTTTCCTTCCCTACCCTCTGACAGTGTGTGTTATTCCCATCTATGTGTCCATGTGTTCTCATCATTTAGCTTCCACTTATAAATGAGAACATGAAGTATTGATTTTCTGTTCCTACCCTAGTTTGCTAAGGATGATGGCCTCCAGTGTCATCCATGTCCCTGCAAAGGACATAATATTGTTTCTTCTTTGTTTTTCAATACTTTAAGTTCTGGGAAACATGTGCAGAACATGTAGATTTTTTACATAGGTATACACGGACCATGGTGGTTTGCTGCACCCATCAACCTGTTATCTACATTAGGTATTTCTCCTAATGCTATCCCACCCCTAACCCCACCCCAACAGGCCCCAGTGTGTGATGTTCCCCTCCTTGTATCCATGTGTTCTCATTTTTCAACTCCCACTTTTGAGTGAGAACACACGGTGTTTGGTTATCTGTTCCTGTGTTAGTTTGCTGAGAATGATGGTTTCCAGCTTCATCCATGTCCTTGCAAAGGACATGAACTCATCCTTTCTTAGGCTGCATAGTATTCTGTGGTGTATATGTGCCACATTTTCTTTATCCAGTCTATCATTGATGGGCATTTGGGTTGGTTCCAAGTCTTTGCTATTGTGAACAGTGCTGCAATAAACACACGTGTGCATGTGTCTTTATAGTAGAATGATTTATAATCCTTTGGGTATATACCCAGTAAGAGGATTGCTGGGTCAAATGGAATTATTGGTACCAGACCCTTGAGGAATCGCCACACTGTCTTCCACAATGGTTGAACTAATTTACAGTCCCACCAACAGTGTAAAAGCATTCCTATTTCTCCACATCCTCTCCAGCATCTGCTGTTTTCAGACTTTTTAATGATCACCATTCTAGCTAGTATTTCATTGTGGTTTTGACTTGCATTTCTCTAATGACCAGTGAAGATGAGCTTTTTTTCATGTTTGTTGGCTGCATAAAAGTCTTCTTTTGAGAAATGCCTGTTCATATCCTTCACCCACTTTTTGTTGGGGTTGTTTTTTTCTTGTAAATTTGTTTAAGTACCTTGCAGATTCTGGATATTAGCCCTTTGTCAGATGGATAGATTGCAAAACTTTTCTCTTATTCTGTAGATTACCTGTTCACTCTGATGATAGTTTCTTTTGCTGTGTAGAAGCTCTGTAGCTTCATCAGATTCCATTTGTCAATTTTGGCTTTTGTTGTCATTGCTTTTAGTGTTTTAGTCATGAAGTTTCTGCCCATGCCTATGGCCTGAATGGTATTGCCTAGGTTTTCTTCTAGCGTTTTTACAGCTTAGATCTTATGTTTAAGTCTTTCAACCATTTTGAGTTAATTTTGTATAAGGTGTAAGGAGGGTGTCCAGTTTCAATTTTCTGCATATGGCTAACCAGTTTTTCCAAAACCACTTATTAAATAGGGAACTCTTTCCCCATTGCTTGTTTTTGTCAGGTTTTGGGTGTAGATGTGTGGCATTATTTCTGAGGCCTCTGTTCTGTTCCATTGGTCTATGTATTTGTTTTGGTACTAGTACCATGCTGTTCTGGTTACTGTAGCCTTGTAGTATAGTTTGAAGTCAGGTAGTGTGATGTCTCCAGCTTTGTTCTTTATGCTTATGATTGACTTGGCTATATGGGCTCTTTTTTGGTTCTATATAAAATTTATAGTAGTTTTTTATAATTCTGAAGGAAGCACTAAATATGGAAAGGAAAAACCAGTACCAGCCACAGCAAAAACGTACCAAATCGTAAAATCCATTGACAATATGAAGAAACTGCATCAACTAATGATCAAAATAACCAGCTAGCATCATAATGACAGGATCACATTCACACATAACAATATTAACCTTAAATGTAAAAGGGCTAAATGCCCCAATTAAAAGACACAGACTGGCAAATTGGATACAAGACCTATTGGTGTGCTGTACTGAGGAGACACATCTCATATGCAAAGATGTACATAGGCTCAAAATAAAGGGATGGAGGATTATTGACCAAGCAAATGGAAAGCAATAAAAAGCAGGGGTTGCAATCATAGTCTCTGATAAAACAGACTTTAAACCAACAAAGACAAAAAAGACAAAAAGGGCATTACATAATTATATATTTTACATAATGGTAAAAGGATCAATGCCACAAGAAGAGCTAACTATCCTAAATATATATGCACCCAATACAGGAGCACCCAGATTCATAAAGCAAGTTCTTAGAGACCTAGAAAAAGACTTACACTCCCACACAATAATAGTAGGAGACATTAACACCCACTGTCAATATTAGACAGATCAATGAGACAGAAAATTAACAATGATATTCAGGACTTGAACTCAGTTCTGGACCAAGTGCACCTAATAGACATCTACAGAACTCTCCACCCCAAATCAACACAATGTACATTCTTCTCAGCACCACATTGCACTTATTCTAAAATTGACCACACAATTGGAAGTAAAACACTCCTTAGCAAAGGCAAAAGAACAGAAATCATAACAGTCTCTCAGACCACAGTGCAATCAAATTAGGACTCAGGATTAAGAAACTCATTCAAAACTACACAACTACATGGAAACTGAACTACCTGCTCCTGAATGACTACTGGGTAAATAACGATATGAAGGCAGAAATAAAGATGTTCTTTGAAACCAATGAGAACAAAGACACAACATACCAGAATCTTTGGGACAGAGGTAAAGCAATGTTTAGGGGGAAATTTATAGCACTAAATGCCCACAGGAGAAAGGGGGACAGATCTAAAATCGACATCCTAACATCACAGAAGAACTAGAGAGGCAAGTGCAAACAAATTCAAAAGGTAGCAGAAGACAAGAAATAACTAAGATCAGACCAGAGCTAAAGGAGATAGAGACATGAAAAATGCTTCAAAAAATCAATGAACCCAGGAGCTGATTTTTTGAAAAGATTAACAAAATAAATAGACCATTAGCCAGACTAATAAGGAAAGAAAGAGAGAAGAATCAAATAGACACAATAAAAAATAAAAGAGGGGCTATCACCCCCGATCCTACAGAAATACAAACTACCATCAGAGAATAATATAAACACCTCTATGCAAATAAACTGGAAAATCTAGAAGAAATGGATAAATTCCTGGACACATACACCCTCCCAAGACTAAACCAGGAAGAAGTTGAATCCCTGATCAGACCAATAACAAGTTCTGAAATTAAGGCAGTAATTAATAGCCTACCAACCAAAAAAGCCCAGAACCAGATGGATTCACAGCCAAATTCTACCAGAGGTACAAAGAGGAGCTGGTATCATTCTTTCTGAAACTATTCCAAACAATAGAAAAACAGGGACTCCTCCCTAACTCATTTTATGAGGCCAGCATCATCCTAGTACCAAAACCTGGCAGAGACACAACAAAAAAAGAAAATTTCAGGCCAATATCCCTGATGAATATCGATGCATAAATCCTCAATAAAATACTGGCAAACCGAATCCAGCAGAAGATCAAAAAGCTTATCTACCACAATCAAGTCGGCTTCATCCCTGGGATGTAAGGCTGGCTCAAGATACTCAAATCAATAAAGTTAATCCATCACATAAACAGAACCAATGACAAAAACCACATGATTATCTCAACAGATGCAGAAAAGGCCTTTGATAAAACTCAATGCCCCTTCATGGTAAAAACTCCCAATAAACTGTGAATTGATGGAATGTATCTCAAAATAATAAGAACGTATCTCAAAATAATAAGAGCTGTTTATGACAAACCCTCAGCCAAAATCAAACTGAATAGGCAAAAGCTGGAAGCATTCCCTTTGAAAACCGACACAAGACAAGGATGTCCTCTCTCACCACTCCTATTCAACATAGTATTGGAAGTTCTGACAAGGGCAATGTGCCCTGCTACTTCTATTCCTCAACTCCTAGCACTCTTCTTGCTGTCAGTTTGAGTCATTGATTCATCCCCCTTGCTACTCTGAACACACGAGGCAAATGTTTTCTTCCATCCTCAGACCATTGTAGTTGCTATTTTCTCCAAGTTATTTAATCCTTTGCCTCTATTTATTGTCATCTATAAAATACTTCCTCATACCTTCCGTCATTCTCGGTATCTCTGACCTTCCTTTATTTTACTGTAGAGCATTCATCATCATCTCAAATAGTATATAACTTGACATTACATATACATGTGTATGTATATATACAGTTGGCCCTCCATATCCTTGGGTTCTGCATCCATGGATTCAACCAAACATGGATTGACAATATTTAAAAAAAAAGGTCCACAATGTTTCAAAGACTGAAGCTTCAATCTGCTATGTTCTGAATACTGTGTTGAATTCATGTGAATGAAGTTTTCTGTAGGCATTGTATTAGGTATTGTAAGTAATCTAGAGAGGATTTAAGTAAATGGGAGGATATGCATAGGTTATATGCAAATACTTTGCCATTTTATATCAAAGACTTGACCATCTGTAAATTTTGTTATACTATTTGTATATATATAATATATAGTATATACTATATATTATATATAATATATAGTATATAATATATAATATATATAGTATATAATATATAATATACTATATATTATATATAATATATACTATATATTATATACTATATTATATATGCTATTGTATATAATATATACTATTGTATATACAGTTATATATAATATAAAATATATAATATATAATATATATTATCTATAAATATATAATATATAATATATTATCTATAAATATATAATATATAATATATTATCTATAAATATATAATATATATTATCTATAAATATATAATATATATAAAATATACAAATATATTTATAGATAATATATAGTATATATTATATATTTATCTATAAAGATAATATATATTATTTATCATTTATTTTATATATTATATAAATATAAATATATATAAAATATATATTTTATACATATTTTGTATATATAAAAAGTTATCATATATTATATATATAATATATATATCTGTATGGCAGTCACCAGCATGTTATATAGTATATATCTATATATTATGTGCCATCTCCCACTAAGACATATGGCCCTAGAGGAGAAAGACCTTTTTTGTACCTCCTTTATCCTAAGTGCCTAAAAAAATAACATATACCATATATTGTGTGCCCAATAAATGTTTGTCTGAATCTCTCTAATCAGCATTAAAACATGCCATATATTTCCCAACTTAAAAATAATATACCCTTAATCTGATATTCCCTCTAACTACTGCCTCATTTCTAAATTGTATATTTTCACTGCCTGTTTTTACTAATATTTCACACTCTTTTTAACGTATTTAATCATGTTTTGAGAATGGATCCCTATGTAGCCAAATAGAATAGTCAATAGACGACGTCATACTAAATCTAAAAGCATTACTTGACATGATTGATTACATTCACTTTTTTCACTTTGTCGTTGAGGCAGAATTATGTCTTGATTTGCTGTCTACCCCAAGGGCCAGTTCTTCTCAGTCTCTATTGCTGGTTGCTTATTATCTTCCTGACATCTAAATAATGAAGTAAGCTAGTGTTCATTTTTTATCTTTTTTTAATCTCTCTTTCTACATATCCTCTTGTTAAGCTATATCATTTCATCCATTTCTCTGAAATTATTTTATTAAGGTTCTAAAATTTAAATCCCTAATTTCTCCTTGAGTTGCAGATTTGTAAACCTAACTATCTACATTTCATCTCTACGTATAAATCTAAATGTTAAAGGGCTATTTTGCTTCAGGTTTAATTATTAACTGTTTTCTTTCTCAGGCAGGACATAAAATAGGGATTTTATTCTCAATAAAAAGTATTATAATTTTGCTATTTCTCTGCCCATAACTTTAGAGTTATCATTAGCATCTTAAATATATAATATACACCAGACAGACCTAACTTCTCACCTCCACCACCGATACCACCCTATCCAAGCCACCTTAATCTTGTGTCTGGACTGGATCGTGAGCACGCTAGTTGACCTTCCTGCTTCCTCTCTTGCCGTCTCCTAGTTAAATCTTGATACAGCCCTGGAATAGTTATTTTATAACATCAGTAAGATCATACGACATGTATGCTTTCAAACATGTAAATGACTCTGACCTAACTTCCTACCAGTTTCCTGCACACTCAATATGTTCTTTCTTCACTGGGCTTCTTGTCCATTTTTAAGCATGGAATGCACGTTCCCTCTCCAGCATATAACTTTTTCTCTTTCTGTTCCCCGATCCTGGTCTGGTCATCTACTACACTTCACGTGACATGCTCAGTCACTTCTTTTGTGCATCTGCTCGTCTTCTACAGAAGTATGCCCTCATCAAATGATTTAATAGGCATTTTGACTTTTTCTCTTTTTGTAGCACATATAATTTTAAATTTATTAATTTCTTTTCCAGTTCTGTAAGTAGAATATCAACTTCAGGACAAAACAAGTATTCCCTAGCACATAGTAAATAGTAATTATTTGTTAAATGAGGAAAGAAATATAAGAATGAATGACTCAAAAGATATAATCTTAACCAAAAACTAAGCACAAATGGTTAAATTCCTTATCATAGATATCCTAGAAAATAGCACGTCATGTTCAATATGTGATATATGTATTGCTTCACAAGAGTGAGTACTGATGCCTCTACATTAAATAATTCACATATGTATGACTTGATGACTTCCAGAGGTAATTCTAGAATAGTGTTGATGGTAGTAAGTGAGAGAGAAAATATTATTAGAACATAAGCAAATGTATTGTTCACTTATTTCAACAGGGATGCTTCATTTTAAAATATCTTATTCTCAACTTCCTAATTAAAGACAATTTTTCTTACACATCACTTCTGTCCTTATTTAAGTATAAATTACACTAGCAGCAGAACAGGTCATATTTTAATCAAAATGATGTAAATAATAGGGAAAATTGTAACCCAGAAAAATATTAATCTGTACATCAGAAAATTTCTTTTCTATAAAACATATATGGGAATGAGGCATTTAAAAGATAGCAAAAAATCATGGTTTATTAAGTTGCAGAGAATGTAAGGAGACAAATACTGCATTAGTCTTTAAGTCAGAAAATAGTGACTAGTTCAAACTGAGTCACTAATTAGTTTTGTGACCTGGAGCATATCATTTAACCTTTCTGGATCTCAGTTTTATTTTCTGTAATATGAAAGTGTTGGATTCAGTTATCTCTAAAATCCATTCCATGTCTGAGAATATGTAAGAATTTGGGGAAAAAAAAAGTCTCTAGGAACTCAAAGTGATAAATGCTATCTCTGTCTATTAAAAGGGAAATAAAAATTTATCAAATTGGTTCAGTTAACTTTGGACCTTTGTAAAACTAAAAATCTGAATAAATTGATGTGAAAAGTCTGAACAAATTTATTAGACATACTGACTAAAACCAAACCAGGCTATATGAGTATCAGTGTAATTCAAAGTTCTGTGATGCAGTAATGATTAATAATAAAAAAGAAAATATAAATTTGACTTATAATAAATGATATTTTAATGAAATAGTTAAGAAGTGATATCCTAGACTAAACCCTCCTTGGACAGAAAATATATGGATGATATTCCTATGATGTCCCTTCGTCCATAATGTAAAAATATTGAATAATATTGAAAGCATAAATTGAGAATTACTTTTTTGTATTGCCTTCCTGCTACAACATAAAACCCTCCTATTTCATTTTTAAAATTTTCTTTATTTTTTATTTACTTCAAAAATAAAGATGAAGTCTCCCTATGTTGCCCAGGCTGGTCTTGAACTCCTGGGCTCAAGTGGTCCTCCTGCTTTGGCTTCCCAAAGTGCTGAGATTACAGGCATGAACCATCTTGCCCTGCAAACCCTTCTATTTCAAAATCTCCACTTTTTCTCACCACATCACTTCCCTAAGAGAATAAACACCTTATTCATTTTAATGTCACTCTAAGCCTACTTTTTTTACATTAAGCTGCTACAATTAACTTTAATGATAAAGAAAAATAAATGATACATCAGAGTTTTAAATTTAAAAATGAGTACTGAAAATTTTATTACCAAAAAAAAGTAAATAAGGGTGTTTTTGTCTTGCAGATTATTTTCTAGAACTTCACTGTCCATTATGGTAGCCACTACTCATGTGTGACTATTGAGCTCTTCAAATGTGAACAGTCTAATGTGAACCCTAAGTGTTAAATGTTCACTGGATTTCAAGACACAGTACTCCCTCTACTAGAAAAAAAAAATCTTTAATATTTTATATGGAGTACATATCAAAATTGTAATATGTTGGATACATTGGGTTACAATAAAATATATTATTAGTTAATTTCACTTACTTTTTAAGTGTGACTAATAAGAAATTTAAACTGATATGATTCACATTGTATTTCTATTGGAATTATTGAGAGGATGTTTAAATAGTATGTTTTTGTTACAGTAGTTCGAATAGTTAGAGATGGTATTAAAGGTCATCAAAATACTTAGAATTTTGTTTTCAACTAAAATATTTATTAATGTCTTCTTACAGCACTGAATACACAAGTTGACATAAAGTTTTAAAAGAATATATTGGTATATACTTCCTGATACAAACAAATCCGAACCCTATCGTTTTCACAATACAGAATAAATTAACACAATTTAGAATTGTAATTTTTCAGAGAATAATTGTTACTTATACTTACAGTAATGTAAGCTTCTGCCACCCACATAATTTTAATAAGTTATGGTGCTATAAAATGAGATACTATAACATTTAGAAAAAATAGAATATCTATATGAGATAATTAAAACCAATAAAAAGGAATCTATAATGTAAATATATTCTATTTTTTATATAAATTATACTGTCAATACTGAGTATAAATAATATATTTAATTTGGTCAGTTCCGTTTAGTACCTTCCATTACTCATGGCTTAGCAGATATACCTTAGTTTAAAGTTATCATACATGTGAATTTTTACTAATTTTATTTTAGACTTTATTATTTTATAAAAATGCCTTAATTAAATACGTATATTAGTAACTATCTATTCTGTTTTTTCATAAAACCTAACAAGGTGTTTGAAAAATAAATCTTCAAATATCAACAATGAAGACTATATTCATGAGAATATTTTTCAAGAGAAGTGTGACAATAAAAATGACTTTCACCAACAATGAGTAGACATTAAAATTTTTCCCTGAAGAAAATACATATTCAATCACAATCAAATGGATGTTTCAAAAGTGGAGCAATTTGAGTGTCAGATATTAACATAGATTATTCTTTTTTTCACCAGGTTTACTTCAAGATTAACATAAGTTTATAGAGTTGCGCTAAAGGGAAGCATTTTTGAAAAAGTAAAATAAAATAGAATAAAAGCATCACCACTGTGTAAAGTTCCTTGGTTTTGCTTTATTCCTAATCATATTATTGAGAGTTGTCTTTCATCTCTGAATTTATATAGTTGTTACTCTGTAGTTCAATTATTTGCTCCATAATACCTATAGTCCCCCCATCTGTAAAATGGTGCTAATAATCTTATCTAATATTTTGTTGAGTAGATGTGAGAGTTAAATGGAAAAACGCTTGTAAAATACTCAGCATAATGTCCTGCACATAAGAAGCACAGAATAAATTTTAGCTTTCACTTTTCCAGCTTGTTATCTGTACTCTTAATCACAGTATGAAACACAAGGAAGTCTCTCTAATTTTATGAAGGCCCTCATAGGCTAATTTTATTTTTAGAAAATATCTCATTTCCTCTTCTATGCATATCTATGAAGAAACTTCTAAAATCATTCATATATGCATGATTTGAATGCTAAGGTACAGCATATAAAAAAGCTGGGTTAATTTAGCATCTCATTCTCATATAGCTATTGAAGAGAAACTATCTTTAAAGTATAGAATAATGGATTATGGATAGATGAATAAATCTGAGTATTTAGAGGAATAAATCTGAATCTCCTTGACATACTGTCTTCACTGTTTGCCGAATGAAAGATGGCTCTCTTATTTACTTAGAAGGCCTATTTTAAAACTTTCAGAATACCTGTATTTTCCTGGAGAAACTAGCTCCTGAGCAACATACGATGAGGATACTTTCACCAATTAGAAAACCCAAACACTGTATTTTTCATTTTGATTTGTTCACAGATACAGCTGGGATGAAAAGCTTTTTACTTACAAGAAATACTTTATTTTACCCACGAATTATTTGCTATTCACTGGGATGATACACAGTATACATTATAATGTATAATTTGGCTTCTCAGGCTTATTTTCTTTTCATTATAATTTTATCTGTATTCTAGAGAACTGAGTTTTCAATTAAGTACTTTTCCATTTTACTTATTTGTGCCTATTTTGTATTTTGTATTTGTGCCTATTTTGTCCACTTATTTGTTCATATGTTTTTCCTCTTAACAAACAGAAATAGCGTTCATGCCTTTGAGTTTCCAGAGACTTTTTTTCAAATAATAAAATTTCAGACATGGCATAGCGTTTAACGACAAGTGAGTTTAATATTTTTATATTATAGATAAAAAACTGAAGTCCAGTGAGGTCAAATATTTATTGAGGCCAAAAAGCAATTAGTTATTCAGTTTGTTCACTTTTTTCTGGCCTACAACATAAGCGTACAGGTGTACCAGTTTTGCTTGAATATATATTTTCTAGGCTTTGCTCTCTTCTTCATCATCATCACTATTGCCCCATATCAGGCCTAATCTTCTCTCTCTCTTTTTTTTTGAGATGGTGTCTCGCTCTGTTGCCCAGGCTGGAGTGCAGTGGCACAGTCTTGGCTCACTGCAGCCTCCACCTCCCAGGTTCAAGCAATTCTCCTGCCTCAGCCTCCTGGGTAGCTGGAACTGCAGGCATGCACCACCACACCTTGCTAATTTTTATATTTTTAGTAGAGACGGGGTTTCGCCATGTTGGCCAGGCTGGTCTCAAACTCCTGACCTCAAATGATCCACCCGCCTCAGCCTCCCAAAGGGCTGGGATTACAGGCATGAGCCACTGCGCCTAGCCTAGGCCTAATCTTCTCAGGTGAAGCCTAGAGCAATTTTATCTTAACAAATCTTCCTACCCCCACTTGTAGTGCCTCATGACTATAAAATATATTGATGCTATAACACCTCTCTTCTTATAATATTAGATTAAGCAGGAGCATTTACGAAGCAGAACCAAAACCAAAAACAATATATGTTACTTTATATGTTTACACATTTTAAAATCCCCTAAGGAATACTCTATAATAAACAAAAGCCAAAGATGAATGATATAATTTAAAAATGCATTGTATTTAGTATGATTGATGTCCTTAATTTACAAAGAATTCAATGAAAGAAAAAAATTAGGGGTAGTAAGAAAAAATAAGAAAAATATGTGGACTAGGTATTAAAAACATGGAGATATGAATTAACAATCCTTTGTCATTTCCTTGTCATGCAATGTTTATCCGGTTGTGTCCAGTTCATCTTTATAAAACCCTATGAGTTGTGTGTTATTCTACCCAATTTACATTTGATGACAATTAATCTCAGAGTTTAAGTAATTTGTCCAAAGTCATCATGTCCTCGATAGTTCATGTGTATATAGTTGTCTTGGCCAGGACATTACCATATGAACATCGTTCTTTATGACCTTTTCTAACATAGGACATCATTGTGTTACAAGTTGTCAGTAAGGCTGAGATATTGTGGAGATATCAGTGATACTTTTTATGACACCAATCCTCAATGTTCATTGTCCAAAAGATTTTGCTGGTGAGCAGGGTGGAATTGGGTGGAGGGAGCTTACTTCTGGAACTTACACCTGTCTTTTTCTACCCTCTTGTTTCCAGAGAGTATGACACAAAATTTTGTTCCTTTTCATACCCAGAAGCCACAGAAAGTCTGATGATGTCAATGTATAGATGATAGCTGTGAAAGATCATAGAGAGATGAAAGAGAGAGTAGATGATAGGTAGATAGAAAGATATAGAGACAGATTTTTTAATATAAAACATCTTATACATTTGATGGGGTAATTCTCTTAGCTGAGGTATTATTGAATAGTTTAATGATATCTTATTCCCATGGATCAAAATACCTCTTACAATTTTGAAAAGCCAGCCCCTGTGCTTTGGGAATTTCTAGCAGTCAGAAATCTAATGATCAATCGAAGTTTGGGCCTTAATGAATCATGATCTATTACGTATTTTTCTCACAGTGATTCAGGATGCTGTTTCCAGATGACAATCATCAAAAAAAAGTAAATAAATAAATACGTTAAAATTTGTCAAGACAATTTAGTAGTCAAGAACTTTTTAAACTTTTTCTAATTATATTTAGTTTTGATACTGCCATACATTTTAATAGCTGACACTAAATTAATTTCTAATTTAAAAAATTTTTAATTATTTTGTATTGACTCTCATAGACATTATTAATCTATGTATACACATAATTTTGAATAGTTCATGATTAAATGTAATTTCGTTTCTCATGGTCACAAAAAGGTATTGTAATTGACTATTTTTGTTTGGAATCTGGCAACAAATATCAGTTCTAACATCTTATTTCACAGGCTTTACTGTCCATCATTTATGTGCTGAATCCAATCGTAAAATTAGCTTAGATTATATAAAAAGAAAACAACTTGAGTGAGGAAAAGTAAGAATGAAAGTATGAAGACAAAAACTTTTAAAAAAAAGTTTACAAGTTATTTTTGTCAACAAAATAAACAATAAAATTTTACCTAAATTTGATAGATATAATTCTCTCAGTGACATTTCTTATTCAATCTTGTATTATAATATTTTATTCTTTTATTTTCAAAAAATCATTTCTCATTATAAGTATTTTTTAAAGGAGGTGGAAGATCATTTGATACATGTCTGATATGATTTGCATAAAAATGACATCAGAAATAATTGAAGACTTTTTCTTTAAAATTTATACAAATCATCTTATGAAAATTGTTTTTAATTAACACTAATTTCAATATGGTTTCTAAAGCTAAAAACTTTGGACCTTTTTTTAAAATTATGTATTTTTAATGTGAGGTTTACAATAATGTAAGTTTTGAAAAGTAATCTAATATTAACATGTCATACCTACCAGAGATCAGCAACTTATCCTAAAATTCCTGCTAACAATCCAAAAGGAATACACAAATCACTGTGTCACACAATTTTTCCTAAATTCAAATTATTTTCTCCACATAAGATATTTTAAAATGTAAACACATGATGAAGTAGCAGTTTCATTTAATCTTATTTAATTTGAATACTAGATGGAGCAGCCACCAACAGTATTACCAGTGTCTCAGGCATGCAGAGGAAAATTTTCTCTTTGTGTTCTGGTTGACTGCTTCCCGCCTCTTTGCACACCTGTAGTATTATAAACTCATAAATGCAAAATTACATCGCATCCCCTCTTCTGTAACTTCTCCCCAGTCAAAGCAGATACAATAGAATGAAAGTAACCATCTCCCATGGTAACATCCCTCCAACAGTTTATCAGCTCACTATGGTGTCATACTATCCAATAATTTCAATGCAAAAATATCTTTACAAATGGGTCCTGAAGATTCTTTACACCATGAAAATCATTAGCAAGGATAATTAACTGAGACTGCGGTGATAAATAGAGCTGCATTACTGATCAATGTAATAAAGAACAGAAGCCACTAATTACAGATAGAGCCTCGAAGCTACTGAAAAATGTAATTTAACATTGCTGCCTGGATTCCACAAAGCCAGATATAAGTTTGCAATTAAAACAGTAAGGTCTTCCAACAGATAATGCTTTTGGGACCAATCCAGGTGTAAGAAAATGTGCCCATCTGCATGGAGTGCCTTGGCTCTAGTAGGGATTGTGCCTTAGGAAAAACATTTAAAAAATTAAAACTCCCTAAACATTTTGTTAGGTATTGTTATTACAACCCTGGCCTTCTATCACGTTGTCAGGTAATTTCTTTGAATTTTTAAAAGATTAAAAAGAATTTAGAAGAACATGTAGTATAAAAATAGCATAAATATAACAAAGCTGTAGGTCCAAAGAGTCACTTAGAATTGTGTGTTTCTTAGATACAAGAAACACATTATTTCAACTGCAGAGAAGGTAGTAAGCTGCGGAGCAGTGTTTTCAAAAATACTTGACTGTAAGAATTATATGAGGTCCTTGTTACAATCCAGATTCCTGGGGAGTACCTGGGCAACTATAATATAGTCTCAAAGGGGAGGACCTGGGATATTGATTTCAGTGACAGCTCTAGATGATTATCAGCAGACAAGTTTGAGTGCACTGGAAATAAATGGGATTTGGGGTTTTAATATTGGTTCTTTGAATGTTGGATCTGCCATTTTATAGCCATATATCCTATTGGGAGCTATTCTTTCTGAGTCTCAGTTTCCTTATTTTTAGAATATGAAAATATATCAAATTCATCAGGTATAATCCTTAAGTTTCAAGTGCGTATACATTTCCTATTAGTGTGTTTGTACGTAGTAGACAAGCAGCCAAATATCAGTTCCCTCCCACTTTCTTCTTTGCTGTATTTGACAGAGTATTTTACCTTTATAGTTTTTTTTTAATTCAGTGAATATATAGTCTCGCTAACAGTGATTCATGCAATGAGAGTCACATTGAAGAAAATGAAGCTATGAGAATATTATCTGCTTCGCAACTTAAAGCACCTCACAGTATATATGAATATCTCATGCACTTAATCCCACTGTAAAGAAGAGGGAGTAAGAAGACAGACTTTCATTGCTATGTCAGCCCACCATGTTTTACAGCACCAGATGCACAAATTGCCTAGACAGCCTGCCTTCTTCTATTACAGTATTGGAATGTGGTAACTGGTATATTCTCCAGTTGTAAGTCAGGCGAATTTTAGCATAAAGTAGGGGTTTCATATATTTATATAAAATGCTATTTGGTAAAGTTCTACAGGAGCTAGAAATTTTCCACAATATGTCAGATAAGACGTATTATTGGGAAATTTTAATCCTTTAAGAGTTTTCCTAAATAATTTGAAATATTCTGTATTTAGAAATAGCTTCTCAATATTACTACATTCATAAAACATAAGAGCATGTCTTGGATTCTAATACTATAATTTAGAGTCTGACTCAAAGAGATAATAAAAAATCCTTATCACAAGTTATTGTATATGATTGTCTTCTAGTAGCATTAAGATGATAACTGATATAGTAGCCTCCCAAAAATTCAACTGTAACATCCATACTGTAAAGAAGTTTCCTTTTTGGGAAAAAAAAATGGTAATCTTATTTTCAAAAAGTCTAGTTTTCAATCTTGACTTTTAATCATATATCTTATTCACCTAAATACTTATTCCTGGCACACATATGCTTCTGAGCTAGGCCAATTGGGGAATATTAAAATTACACACAGAAAAGATCACACAGGTCATCAATTCTATAAGCATTACATATACATTTTAATTAAATGGCTAAAAGTTTGACTATGAAATATATAACAATCTATATAAATTTAGAGGACCACCCAACTATATACAGTATGGCTGACCAGTCATGTACTATAATGCTTTACAACTAATTTAATGGCATAACCAATTAAAGGTTAACAATGCCAACAGAATATTTCAGAGCCTTGGATTTGCATTTATGTAATTTCTTGATGTACATACTCAAGGGTCACATTAAGCCCTCTCCAAAATGAAATCAAACAAAAGATAAATAAATAATATATTGTTATTCTTTAGTTTTTTATTCAGTATTTCACAATATTAACATCAAGTTCTTTTCTTTATCTTTTGGCAATAAAGATTTCATTCATATATGAAGCTGCTTTTCAGTGTTCAGCATACCAGTTTGTCTCTTATTAAACTGGCTAGTTTAAAATCTATTAGACCTCTTCCATTCTGAAGAGGAATACACAATTTTCAGCCATAGATTTATTCATAAATATTACAGACTGTCTTGGAAGATAGAAGACAAAGAAAAACGTGGTAGTCAAGGCATAGCCTTAAAGTTTGAAGTAAAAAAAAAAACAAACAAACAAACTAGAGTTGCAAACAGAATATCGTCTTCCTATTTGCTAAGAGTTATTCTTTACCCACAAACATTGCTAATTTATCTCTCTCCTAGACTCAATGATTAATACAGATCCAAGTTTTAAAAATGAAAAAATAGAAATAAAAATAAAAGGGTGGAGGTTACGAATAATAACAGGAAACTTAGGTATCTGAGGTAAAATAATTGAATTGGACATAAAGCGAAACTTTGAGCTTTCCAGAAGTCTTAAAAGTCGTAAGAATAAATAAGAGCATTGCATGCTCTTGGCTTTAGGTCTTTTCTAAAAGTGCCGCTTTATAGCTACCTATCTTACTATTATCTCACAGATAATTTATATGTCTGTTGAAGGAAGGCAGATTACAGAGATATGTCAATATATCGTTGCCCTTCCAAAGCTGAATCTTTCTTTAAAGCCAAATATGAAAACCTAGTGGCTAGTACATAGTAAATACTCGATAAATGTCAGCCACTCCTCAATGCCTCAATTTTCTTCACTTGTTCTTATTTTATATCTGAAACTAATCAAACTATTATTTGGAGATTTCTCTAAGTGTTGAAATAACATTTGATAGAAATACATCCCAGAAGTGGTTCTGTGTTAACGCCAATAGTATACTGCTTATGCCACTAGAAATCAAGATAAAACACCTCTGAGAGGCCCGCTGATTACCATATCCAATTAGTTTGAATATTGTAATTAAATTTTTGGCAGTTTATTATTTGAAATCTCAAGTTAAACTATACAATAAAAAATTTAGAAGTACTTGTAGGAACAGTGAATAGCATTGCTTGAGAAGAATGTGAAACTACTGAGATTAAGACACTCATTAGAGAGTAAGAAGATTAAGAAGTAGACAAAACTAAACAAGAGTCTAGAGTCAGGAACTAAATAGTTCCCCATCACTACCACACCCCCCCAATGTGTAATAGAAAAATATATTTAATCCAATTAGTATTATATTAAGCAGTCACTAATTATAAAGAAAGCGTTTTGAATTTTGGTTACATACAAAAGCCAAAACATCCTTTTATATACCTACCTAATGTTTTTATTTATTTTACGTTTAAAATGACTACAATATTAAAAAAAAAAAAAAAACACTTGAGCAATAGAAGAAGGTAAATCATGGAAAAGGAAATAGAAAGTAAGGGTAAGGGTTAAGATTAGCTCATAGAAATGCCTACCATAAAGTCTTGAGTAGGTGCAGAGATGTACCAAAATGTTTTCTCTCAACTTCCTAATGGTCAAAGCAATCAGGATGAAATTTAGAAACACAGTGTCTGAAATATTAGGGAAGTGAGGAGGGATGGGAGCCAGTTGTTTAAAAGATATATAGCTTTTGCTGATAGTGAGGCTTGAGAGGAATTTCTCCTTGGGGATACTGTAAAGAGGAAGCTATTCCACACATTGACTGATGTTCTCAATAACATCTACACAAAAGGAAAGCTTGCGAGTTCTTATGATTTTTTTTAATGTCCAGAAGGTAAACTGGTGGTAAATGCGCAACTGCAATTTAGTAAAAACAAATGTGTCAGGGCCAAAACATTGCCATTCAAGTATATAGCTCCCTGGTGGTTTCAAATCTAGATTTGTTCCTTTGGGATTTAAGAGGAAATGGTGTTTTCCTTTGTACAGAGGGCACTCATTGTGATGGTCAGAATGTCTTTATTTTATTCCTTTTAAAGTTACAGTATTAAAAAATAAGAAAAGGTAATTCCTCAAATTAAACTCTAGTCGAAGCAATGCCATACTTCTGTAAAGAATGTCAAACAGCATGATGGTTTAATGATCAGTTCTCTGGAAAGGGAATCACCATGGGAAATTTCTGTTTTGATTTTTTTCTTCCTGAGGCCGGAGCTGTAGTAACATTTTTATCTGGCCTTATTCTCCTATCAAGGTTCACTTTGAAAACTTCAAAGGCCATGTTTGGAAAATGAAAATAGCTCTCATTTTTATTCATTTTCATTTCAGACTAGCATGTAAAAATGGCAATCCTTTTAATCCCAGGGAAAAATGCTTTTAGACAAACCATGTAGGTGTTCTTTTTTTCCAGGAATAAATTAAAACTAATGTATGAGGAACTATTATAGATAATGCATTGACACAGTAGGCCACTAAAAACAGAAAAGGTAGAAATCATAATAGCTCTATACCAATTTAAACTTTATATATCTAAGATATGACACATTTATTGGAAGCCTTGAAGGCAACAATGAAATTAAATAATGTACACAAAGATGAAGGATCTAATTTTTCCTTTTAATAAGTTATTTTAAATTTTATTAGAGACCATAAAGTAGTAATAGATTGATGTAGGGTACTGATATTTTATAGAAAATACATTCCTGTTTTATGACCACATGTTAGTCTTGATCTTTTTCTTGTACCATGAAGGAACTACTACTGCTGTAAGGAAAAAAGGAGAGCTTCATGAGGACCACACAACTCCTGGAAGAGGTTTCCCTGGCAACACAACTTTTCCATTCATCTGGTTGCAGTGTTTTCATCCAGTAGCCTGTCACCTCACTCAAAAGCAGGGCAATGGAGAGAAAGAAACTAATCAAGTTTTTTCTTTTAACTAGAGAGTAACCTACTTATTGGGTCCTGCAATTAATTTCAGGTAACCAAGCATATGTCCCGGTATACCGTGCTTTATGATTAATTTTATGGCTATAAAATTTTCTTGAGAAAGATAATTTCTTAGAGTAAATTTTTAATATAAAATTATCAGATTTGCCTTTCATTCCTACCTGAACAACCTTGCATATTTTTAGTCAGCTGGTATGTAATTTTTTACTAGTTTATATATTCTTATATAAAGAACAAAATCTCCAAGATGGTATTCATACTGTACCATGGCACAACTTTATTAGATAGCACATAAATCTAAGTTGAACTTTTATATGTGAAGCAAACATCCATAAATATAAATATTCTTTGGTTTACATAGATATTAACTTAGTCTTTAAAATTTATTAAAAATTTTTCCTGAATGTTTTTTAACTCTGTATGCATTTTTAATTAATATATAATCCAAGATTAATGTAATTTCTCTAACTCCTAAGACAGCCTCATAACCATATTTAAGCTCTAGATTTTAGTTAACCTAAACAGTATACAATATAAAGATGGCACACATTTTATAAATATAAAATAATACACTATTTAAAATAGGAGAACCAGGCAGAGGTTCACAATGCCTTATTCAGAATTCTAAATTCCTATATCTTTGAGAACCAAAATGTTATTCATTTAATGGTTAAATCTGATTTGAGTTGACTAGGATGCTATATATAGTCTTTATGATCACATTTAGTTTGAATATTCATATATTTCACTGTCAAAATACGTGGACACTCACATGTTTCAAGGTATATATAATATACATAGCATTACTTTCCTGAAATACCAAAACCTCTGACTTTTGTTCTCAAGTTTCAGTAGACATAAATAGACAGGTCACTATGGACAGACAGATACATCAATAGAAAATTTGCATGCTGAAATAGAGTAATTGCTTTTAACACACTGAATAAGATAATAATTCATGAATCCAAACTGATATACACAACAAAAAATAGGTAAGGAAAAAGAGCTCTTCCTTATGATAGGAAGATAGCTATGTTTATATCCATATAGATGTAGATGTATAGATATGGAAATATACAAGTGGAATTAGAAAATACTCAATGGTTGCTAATAACAATTGTTGGTAAACATTTGATGAGCATCAAGCTTTTCTAGCAGTTTCAAATTACATTTCTTTTTTTCTTATAAATCCAAAAGATAAAATTCATAACTTTATAATGGAGAAACCTAGTAGACACCAACTTAAGAACATGATATTTAGCATCACCAATACTGAGAAAAATCAGTATTATATTCGTTTTGATTTCATTTACTGAGAACAAAAGAAAAAAATCACTTCCAGAGCATTCTCACTAAAAATGTATAAAGTAAATCTAATCATGAAAAAATATCATATAAATCCAGATTGAGGGACAGTCTACAAAATAACTGACCTTCACTTCTCAAAAATAATTTCAAAATAAGGAAAGACAGAAAAATTGAGGAACTGTCTCAGTTTACATGAGATACATGACAAATAAATGTCATTCCAGTTCATATAATTTTGATGCAGATAAAATAAGCATTCACCTCCTTAAAGAGAAAGCAGTAAGAGACATTATTTAGTCAGGGAAGTTACAAAGTGTTCCTTCTGTGCCTAATAATCATTGGAAACAGTGGAGGAAAAAGAAGAAAGAATATGAACATAATAAAAGAAAATTAAAGCAAGTAAAAGAAAAAAATACAGGCAAGTCTGGTAAAAGAATTAAAAGTCATCTAAAAATATTTAGTTCTAGATACCCAAGAAACAACTAAGTTATTGTATTACAGTATAGAACATAATTGGTTTTAGCCAATATAAAAATATTTGAAATAATTACATTTTGAAAGATTTAAATGACTTAGCAATCAAAATGTTTAAAGTGTACAAACATAAAGTACCTTTGAAGTACTTAAATAAAAAGTGCATGTTTTATGAGAAGCAGCCCCTTCAATAGCTTGTAATGTGTATGTGTCTCAAACATAGTTTCCTGATAAGAGATTTTTGTCATGAGGAATTTTTCAATGGGACTGTCATGCTGGTTTTAGTTTAAATAAAAATCAAAGGAGAGTGAAAGAATGTGTTAGGAAATTTCCTCTGCAATAAAATTGTTTGTTATCTTTTAACTAAGAATTAAGCAAACCAGAAAAACGAAGCATTTCTCTGATTAATACAAACTAATTAAGGGTAACCTATCAAGTAAAAGTTAGAACTGCCTAACAATAATTACTTTTTAAACTTTTCACTTTGAAATAAGTATGGATTCATCCTGCATACTCTTCGCCTAATTTTCTCCAATGATTACATTTTATATAAGTATAGTACAATATCAAAGCCAGGGACTTAACATTTGTACACTGCATGTGTGTATGCTTGTAAGTCCTTACAGCAATTACTTAAAGTTCAGTGATATTAATATTTCATATTCTTAAGATTTACTAAAGATAGCTCCAAATCTGTTTAAATAGTGATTAATATTCACAAAGTATAGGCAATACATTTTTAACAAAATTGCCTTGCCACATTTTATTGTTTACTTAATTTTAAATATACCTTAAATGTATATACACTAAATATATTTAGATGTTAGAGATGCAGTTGTGACAAGAGACAATAATCCTTGCTTACTAATATTAGCATGTGTATGTGTATGTGTGTGTGTGTGTGTGTGTGTGTGCATGAAAATAAAAATAAAGTATACAAAATGGGTCAGATACTACTAAATCCTACGGGGGGAAAAATAAAGTGAGGAAGGAGGAGGTGAAATGGTTAAGTAATGGTGCAATGTTATGTAAGTGAGCAAGGAAGGATTAGCAGATAACTATGTAAATACCTGAAAGAACTGAGAGAACTAACTGTGGTTTTTGTTGTTTGTTTGTTTGTTTTTAAGTACTCCAGGCAGATTTATAAAGGAAGCTGCTGGAAGGAATTCATTCCCTTTTTGCTGTTCTGCCTTCCACCTTCCACTGTGTGAGGACACTGCAAGAAAGCCCTCATCAGACACCAATTGCCAGCACCTAGATCTTGGAATTCTCAGCCTCCAGAACTGTGAGAAATATGTTTCTATTTTTCTATAAAATAATAATAATAAAAAACTTCCATGCAGGAAAAAAAAATCAAGTCCAAAGGTCCTGTGTTGAGGGCATGCCAACTTTGTTTGAGAAGCTATAATCATGCCTGTGTGACTGTAATGAAAGAATAAAAGAGAAATTAGCACAGAAGAATGTAATGTAGTCCTTTTCACTTTAAGCAAGAAATTTGGCTTCAATTCTAAATGTGATAAGAAAAAAATAGAAGGTTCCAAACTGAGAAGTGACATAATATGAAGTGTTTTAACAGAATCACCTTTGTTACCATATTGCAAACAAAATGAAAGTGCATTAAGGGCAGAAGTAGGAAGGCAAGTTATGAGGTTATTTTGATAATCCAGAGGAGCTGGGATGGTGACCTAAAGCAGTATGGTAGCAATGGTTGAGTGAGAACGTGGAATCCTGGGTACATATTAAAGTTTCAGCAAAAAGATGAAACAGATATGGGTTATGAGAAAGATCAAGTTAAAGACTGTATCAAAATTTTTTATCTGAACAACTGGTAGTGTTGTGGTAAATCCTTACCCCATCAATTTACGTGACCAATAACTGAGTGGGAACATTAAGGAGGGGATGGTTTGAGGGAGAATCAGGATCTCAGTTGAATATGCCTATTTAATAATCAAATGAAAAATAGTATTTTTGTAATTTTCAGTATTTATTTGGCAAGAGATTAAATAGTCTACAGCATTGTTACTACCTTCTCTTTTTCATAAAAGTTATTTTGGTATAAAATCAACCTGACTGGGAACTATCCAAATATATAAGCCTTTAGCTCTGACCTATTACTTATATATTTTTGCCATTAATAATATGAACATCCACCAAACAAGAACTTGAGACTATAACTCTTTTCTCTATTACATCTTCATATTAAATTAGTCATTTAAATATGATTATTTTATTGCTAAATACTTTCCATTACACTCAAACTTATTGAGACATCCTTAAATTTTATAATTTATTTAATGGATTAATTCCTTAGCTTCTAAACTGGTTTTCTGTACTGCAACCCTATTTTCTTCTTAATAACCCATCATCTACATCCCCTAATGTCTTATTTTTCCAAAACAAAAGTGCACTCATGCCCTTCTAGGGCATAAATTTCTTTAATGGCTTTCTATTGTTATAGATAAAGTTCAAACTTATTATGACAGCCTATAATTTTGGGGAAAAAAATCACCTAAAAACGGTTTTTAAAAGATTAAAACTCAAATGCTTGAAATTTCAGTTATTTTATGAGCTTTCTATTCAAACTTGTTAGGGTGCTAAGACATTACATAGTACACTACTACTACTACTACAAATAATAATAATAACAACAATTATAGTTACTCATCTCAGTTTTGGCAGAGGATACCATTTCTATAAAGAATGTAATTTGATAGTAGATATTAAAATAGTTACTAGACAGGAACTAGGATGATGGTAACATTGACTTTTGATCTAGTCCTGGCTATATGTTTTCTGTTTGAAAAAAATGTCATTAAGTATAAAATTATAATTTTTATAATTTTAGAATGCATATTATAGCAACACATTTTTTAAACTGAGAAATTAAGATTTAAGAAGTACAGTAGGGGAAGAGAAGGAAAATATGTTTTCTGTGTGCTTGTTTTAACAAATAATGCCACTGAGGATGTAAGTTTTCAATATCTAATTATTAAATCAGCATTACTTTCATTATTTTAACAACTTTCATGGGGTTCTTATATTGAGACTCATTAAATATGTAATATTAATCCTGATATAGCTATTTTTTCCTAACAAGAGCATAAACCTTTCAAAATTTCATTCTGCATATTTATAACTGAATTTATGATTCTGACATTTCTTTTTCAAATAATGTCCATCATTATATGAATGGGTACTGAATTTATCCATATTTACTTATGTCTTTCTTCAGCCACTCTGTCAACCCACTTATCTTTTTGATAGCTCAGTGATCTGGCACTAGTTTTGTACCTCAGGATGTTTACTCTGGCTAATTTAGCCACTGATCTTCTAATGTCTGGTGCTTGGCAATAAAGTCCCAGTTGGAGTTTTCAACCAACAGCAGTTTGCATTCAGTTACTTAATCTCTGTTTTGCAATCTTAGTACCTTCCTTTCTGATTGAATGAAGACAATTGCTCCTAGGGATACCTGAACCTGAAATGAACTGAAAATATTTTATAGCTTTTCAATTTGCCAGGCAGTAGAAGAAAAATTCATACCAATCCCATTGCTACAAACAGCTGTTACTATAAGGTGATATTGCTATGGAATCCTAAAATAGAACAAGGCAAATACCATCCCTGTGAGGGTTCTACTATATTTTGTGGCTCTCCAGCTGGAAACTTAATTGTAATTTAAACTGAGCATACAGAAACAGCTTTCCTGCTTCATTCAGCATACTTTTACTGAATTGGATAATTTAATCAATAAGTTACAACACTCTTTAGTGGAAGCTGCATAAAATTCTAGGAGGAGAGAAAATTTGATCTTTGATTTCTATTATCTTTCTTTATCTTCCTGCATTATATTCTTCCAGGACTTAACTAATACCTCTCCCCATCACAATAAAGTCTTTAAACACTTACAATCTATTTTCTGTTTCTTGTGTCCATATCCTATAACCAAAGACCACCAGGAACACCCCTGAGTTTATTCTTGTTTGCAGCAATAAATACTTTACACAACGGGAAAATGTGAAGTTATCTCAGTAAGACAGTATTAAAAGAACCTATTGTATCATTTGGGATTTGGTTATTTGGGGAAGAAATTAAGGAAGTAAGACTGCCCTGGATTGTGTTACCAGGAAGGGGGAGCAAGTTTATGGTTAGGTATGTCACCAAATCTTATCTATATGGATGATATACTAGAGTGAGGCTAATGTAATTGAGGATAAGGTAACTGCTAAAGAAACAACAGTCACTTGTATCTGGTATGTTGTGACCTGGACAACGTTCCTGTTTATGCTCAGATAAAATTAAGGACTGTTCTTGTTTTTGTCATTGTCCATCATGGTCATTGAATGGTCGTATTTTATTTTAGGGTTCTGTGAAATAGTTTATGTTCAACAGGAGACTTAAAGACTTAGCTGAGAGTCCTAGTCCAGGTCCTGAATGTCAGGGCATCCATTTTTACTTTCTCACTTGTATCTATTAACAAATATTAATAGAATGTTGCACAGTGAAGTATAAAATGTAAAAAGGAAATAGTATGAAATTAAGATAATTCCTCATAGGGATATTGCTTGATTGATTATTTATTATGGAAAGACCTGCAAAACAACAGCATCAGTCTTTAATAGTAGAATCTTTTTTTCACATCAAATTCTGGGGAGGATAGTATTAATCAAGGCAATCGGGAATGTCAGGTAGAGGTTTTAATATACCTCTAAAAATTTGGCAAATATAAGGTCAGTCTTTTTTGCCCTCTTTCTGTTTGCACTTGTAATTTTCTATGTGTTTTGTTTCTAAGTTAGAGCATTTCTAAATTAAAGAAACTGAAAACACATTTAAAATATTCTAAGATCAAAATATAATTTTCAATGCCATTACTATGCTATATTAAACATTATCTTTATGCTGAATATATAATACTTCTATACAAGAAGCCTCTTTACCTTACTTGATTGAGACAACTGTTTGATTAGTCAATTGAAAAATTAAGTTAAATCGGGAAACCATAAAGCAGCAAAAAATGTAGCCATATATTAAAAGTTGTTTTTTAATTTAAAACATATACAGAAGTAAACTAGTTCAACCATTGTGGAAGTCAGTGTGGCTATTCCTCAAGGATCTAGAACTAGAAATACCATTTGGCCCAGCCATCCCATTACTGGGTATATACCCAAAGGATTATAAATCATGCTGCTATAAAGACACAAGCACACGTATGTTTATTGAGGCACTATTCACAATAGCAAAGACTTGGAACCAATCCAAATGTCCAACAATGATAGACCGGATTAAGAAAATGTGGCACATATACACCATGGAATACTATGCAGCCATCAAAAAGGAAGAGTTCATGTCCTTTGTAGGGACATGGATGAAGCTGGAAACCATCATTCTCAGCAAACTATCGCAAGGACAAAAAACCAAACACCACATGTTCTCACTCATAGATGGGAATTGAACAATGAGAACACATGGACACAGGAAGGGGAACATCACACACCGGGGACTGTTGTGGGGTGGGGGGAGGGGGAAGAGATAGCATTAGGAGCTATACCTAATGCTAAATGACGAGTTAATGGGTGCAGCACACCAACATGACACATGTATACACATGTAACAAACCTGCACGTTGTGCACATGTACCCTAAAACTTAAAGTATAATAATAACAGAAAAAAGAAAGCACATGAATGCATGCAAAGAAAAAAAATAAAAACAAAACATATACAGACACTGTATGATGTAA
This sequence comes from Pongo pygmaeus, assembly GCF_028885625.2. NCBI lineage: Eukaryota > Metazoa > Chordata > Mammalia > Primates > Hominidae > Pongo > Pongo pygmaeus. The sequence goes on from NC_072384.2 coordinate 94,396,661, forward strand.
AGACAACGTCTTTACATTGAGACTTTATTGGCTGATTTGTATTCCACCTTTTTTACATAAAACTCATCTTAAGTCTTTAATTACAATATCTAGCCTTATTTCCATTAGGTGAAGTGAGAAGTCCAGAAGGTGTAGAGTAGAAGACAGAGATGGCTACCAGCCGTGGTAGTCCAGCCGGTACATTTTCAAAATGAAATGGAAAACTTTAGATTGCTTATGTAATTACATATTAACAGAGCTTCTATATATTCAATATATGAAGACACAGTCTATTTAACTAGGCTGTTATATATTATCTATAAGGATTATAATTATTTTTAAGTATTTTTAAAATCTTATGCCATAAATCTTAATGTGTATTCATTAGATATGATATTTTATTCATTTACTTCGTCTTCTTGTTTAGGATACTACTTCAAAGTAGCTTGGGAAATTATGAATAAAAACAAATTCTTAACAGTAGATCTATTGAATTTGCTAAATTGTGCTTATAATTAGTTTAAAATATATATATACACCCACAGAAGTAAAATATTATACTTATGCACCATAGAAGGGCTTTTTAGTCAGTGATGGACTGCATATACGACAGTGGTCCCATAAGATTATAACACTGTATGTTTACTGCACCTTTTCTATGTTTAGATATGTTTATATACATCAATACTTACCATTGTGTTACAGCTGCCTACAGGCTTGTAGCCTAGGAACAATAGACTATATCTTACAGCTTAGGTGTATTGTAGGCTGCACCATCTAGGTTTGTGTAAGTACACTGTATAATGTTTGCACAACAACAAAATTGCCTAACAAAGCATTTCTCAGATTGCATATACCTATTGTTAAGCGACACAAGACTATATATTCATAGCTTTTCCTAAATACTAATGATATGACAATGATCTTCCTTGCCAGCTACGCTGTCAGTCAAAACAGATATGATTGTTCTCTATTGGCATTTGACAGAAACAACTGAGATTAGAAGATGGAGAGATGGGTTCCGGACTCCAAGTCAATCTGTGCAGCTTTCAATTCCAACCAATCAGTGACACCTGCATGTTGTAATCATTCTCCTTGGTTACAAGTGCTGGCAGAAACTAGAGACCTGTTTTTCAAGCTAGAGCAAAAAGAGCTAAATATAAATGTGAAAATTATAGAAAAAAAACTTCCTTTAAGGAAAAAATAAAGAGGAAAGGATAGAGCTGTGTTTTGTTCATATTTTTAATTATTTTGCAGGAAGGTCTATTACTGTTATCCTTCATAACAATATAAACGTGGTAGGTGTGTTATCTTCCCTGGTCGGTAATAAGAATTCAAACTGCAGCCCTGTATGCAGCATGAGGTTTAAACTGCTGTATCGGTGCCTACTACACCAGTCTCCTTTTTAGTTACTTGTTAGAGCTGTGTGAACCTTTCATCTTATGAAATTTGCCAACTTTAGGAATATTTTATGAGTTACTAGCTTTGCAAGTTTGCAGAATACATTCAAACATCACTTTTACAGGCAGCAGGACTACAAATGTTTCTCTATAGATAAAAAAAAAAGATATAAAAAGGAAACTATGAGAAGAAAACTAGCAGCATTTCCTCATTGTTTCTTAGTAAACCCCCTGGTTTTCTGTAACTTGAAATGAAATCTGGCACTGAGTTTGGTGTCAGTAGAGGATCCTCCTGAGTTTATCATTCTCAATCAAGCTTTTCTCAAGAATAGCAAAGATAATATAAAAAATAAGCATCCTCCATTTTTTTTTCAGGTATTAAACAGCCACCCTTGGGTGACAATAATATATTAACTATTAATTTAGTATTTTTTGATTTCTCCTTTCCACCTAATTACCCTTGTTTAATATTTTAATAAGTTATTAATAAGTAATATTCATTCAATATAGTAAATGATGTAATATGCCAGTGTTATATTTATAAAGTTTCAGGGAGCATGATTAAAGTATACTTTTCTTTTCCAAATGTCCACAGTAGTAAAAATGCCTGTGGAACCCCAGAAGGCAATGAGGACAGCCAAAAGTGTTAGATGTGATTAATAAGAAAAGGGTGGTATTAGATCTTGAATTGAAGTCTTCTGAAATTGTGACCTGTAGAACTAGCTCAGTGAAAAAAACTAAAAACAATTTTGAGAGCACACCTAAACAAGGAAAAGAAAATACCTATAGAACATCAAGGACACTTCAGAGTCTCCGTATAGTTGATATTTTCACTTCTACTTTATATGTGTTCTTCCTTCACATACTATTCAAGGTCAGTTTATGGGGTCTCAATAGAAATTTGCCCCTGAATTCTTCCAGAGGAAGGCATGACCCCAGCCAAACAGCACATTAAAAGGTGCATGTCTAGAGCCTGTCTATTTGGAATAAATCTCAGAAATTGTGGAGATATATATAAAAGATCTTTTTCAACTAAGCACCAAGCACTGGCCATGAAAGGTCATGGTACATCTGACTGCACCAGACTAGTAAATCAAGTGGCCAGCAGAAGCAACACCATCCAATACTTCCCAACCCCACATGCCAGAAAAAGTGAACTCTTTTAATTGGTCTTTGCTGGAGCACACTTCATTTTATCAGCATGTTGTTCCTAAAATTGAAGTGTTGATTGCTTTTCCTAGAAGATAGAAGGAGAAACACATTTTTGTTGCTCATCTTTCAGATGTAACAACTGGTTAAACCAAGAAAATATTCACTGCACTGTATCTCATGTACTACTAAATGAGACCATGACTTAAACAAGAAATGCAAATATGCATAAATACAAATATGTATTTCTAGTTTAAGTCAAACTATTTAACTTATATTAACATAACCATTAATAATATTATGTATTAAAAAATGATAGATCCGGGAAAAGCTCAGCCAAACAGAATGCCAGAACAATAAATATAAACCCTGACTGTCCTGGGAAACCCAAGACATACAAATGATCTATGAAGAATTATAACACTGATAGTTTATTGGTGGGGATGAGTAACATACATATAACAATCTATGACCTTTGGCTAATATGTAACAAAAACATGACTTTATTATTTTATCAGTAAACATCGTTCTACAGACTCTCATACACCAAGCACTATGATACATTTTAAGATTTTGAAAACAATCTGGATAAAATTCCTTATCCTAAAATTACCTTTATGATGGAAGAAGACCTGTTTGCAGATGGTTACAACACAAATATTACAAATAAGGTATAAACAAAATATAACAGGAGCTCAGGATGTTGAGTACTTTGCTCTGCTTGTGGATGTAGGAGTGGAGGAAATCAGAAAAGTTTAAAAAAATAAAACTTAAGCTTCAAACCAATTAAATAAGAGATATTTGACAAGTAACTAAAAAAAGGAGGAGCTTATTAGAGAGTAAGAGAATAAAAAACATGGAAGCATAAGGCCTCGCTTATCTGTTTTGTGCTGCTATAACAGAATACCTGAGACTAGGTAATTTATAAAGAACAGATACTCATTTTCTCATAGTTCTGGAGGCTGGACAGTTTAACATCAAATGCTGGCATCAAGCAAGAGGGCCTTCCTGCTAAGTTATCTTATGGTAGAGGATGAGAGAGGGCAAAAGAGAGCAAGGGCTGAATTCACTCCTTTATAAAGTGAACCCACTCCTGTCATAACATTAATTCATTATGAGAATGGAGCTCTCATGCTTAATCACCTCTTAAAAGTCCCATCTCTTAACACTGTTACAATGGGAATTAAATTTTGACATAAATTTTGGAGGTGACATGCAAACTGTATTATTTTGTCTTGCTCCTCCAAAACTCATGTCCTTCTCAAATACAATATATTTTAATTCCATCACAATAGCCTCCAAAGTCTTATTTCATTCTAGCATCAACTCAAACGTTCAAAGTCCAAAGTATCATCTAAATCAGATATGGATGAAGTCAAAGCACAGTACATCCTGACGCAACTCTCCCTTCAGCTATGCGCCTGTAAAATTAAACAAGCTAATAACTTCAGAAACACAGGATAGATATTCTCATTCCAACAAGAGCAACAGGCAAAAAAAAAAAAAAAAAAAAAAAAGCAACAGATCGTGAGGAATAAACAGCAAATATTAAAATTCCTGAATAATCTTCCTAGACAACATTCTACCTTCCAGGTGCTGGGGCAGGGGTGGGGGTCCCCAAGTCTTTAAGAAGCCCCATTCTCTGGCTTGGTTGGGCCCCCAAGCCTTCAGGCAGCCCCATCTCTTTGCAGACCCTAGCTGTCCTGGGTAGGAGTTCTCCGAAGCTGGAGTTGCACACTGGTAGCTCCAGTTGTGAGGACTCGGAGGCAGGCCTGCTTCCATAGCTCCACTAGGCGTTACCCTAGTATAGTCTCTGTAGCACCTCCACCCCTCCAGTAAGTCTCTGCTGGGCCCCAGTGCTGTCCACAACATCCTTTAAATCTAGGTAGAGAAAGCCATGCCTCCATAGCTCTTGCATTCTGTAAGTCTGCAGAATTATCACCATGTGGACGTCTCTAAGATTTATAAATTATATTTGCTAGAGTGGCAGCCTGAGCAGCACCTGGGCTAGTTCAAGCCAAGGTTGGAGCGGCAGAGGAGTACTGTGCCAGAAGGCAGGGAGCAGAGAAGTGGTGTAGCAGTGAAGGCTGAGATTCCACAAGCACATGTCAGAAACCTTACCCTAAAGGCCTTAGCTTACCTTGAAGATCTCTGAAATGCCTTTCAGGTCATTCTCCATTGTCTTGATGAATTCAATATGTCTTCATATTATTCATACTATACTCTGGCAACTTGTCACTTGGCTATACCCTTAGTATTTTCTCCCAAACATACTTTTTCATTCTTTACATGGTCAGGCTGAGAAATTTCTAAATCTTTCCATTCTTTCTGCTTCCCTTTTAATTATAAATTTTATCTTTAACATTTCTTTTGCATTTTACTGTAAGTAGCTAAAAGAAGTCATGCTGCACCCTGAATACGTTGTTGCTTAGATTTTTCTTTTGCCAGACATAGTAGTTCATGGCTTTTAAATTCTGTCTTTCATAAAACCCTAAGACATGAGCACAATTTAGCCAAATTCTTTGCCACTTCATTTAAAAAAAATGGATTTTACTCCAGTTTCCAATAGGCTATTTCTCTTTTCCATCTGAGACCTCATCAGAGTGACCCTTCCTGTCCATATATCTACCAACATTCTAATCATGACCACTTGAGTAATATCTGAGAAGTTTGAGACTTTCTCTACAGCTTTCTTCTTCTGAGCCATCACCAGAATCTCCTCATCATTTTGTTTCTGGCAATCTAGTCTTTTGCTGGCCTGCTACTCCAAATTCTTCTAGCCTTTACCTATTATTCAATTCCAAAGTTGCTTTCACATTTTCAGGTATTTGTTACAGCAGCAGCCTTACTTCTCAGTACAAATTTCCTGTCTTAGTTTTGTGTTGCTATAAGAGAATACCTGAGACTGGGACATTTTTAATGAACAGAAATGTATTGGCTAATCATTCTAGGGGATGAGAAATCCAAGATCAAGTGGCTGGTATCTGCTGAGGGCCTTCTTGTTGCATCATTTGTGGCAGAAGGTGAGAGGGTGAGAGAGAGAGATAGAAAGAGTGAGGACCAAGCTGGCCCTTTTAAAACTAATTCACTACCACAAAAAGAAACCCACCCCCATAATAATGGCATTCATCCATTTATTACAGTGGAGCGCTTATGGCCTAACAACCTCTTAATGGTCCCAACTCTTAATTTTGTTAAAATTGCAATTAAATTTCAACATAATGTTTGGAGGGGACATTCAGACCATAGCAAGGTCTAAGAACGTGGCGTACTGCTGGTCCTCAAATTACCGTGTTTCAATTTACAGTTTTTAACTTGACAATGGGTTTATTGGGATGTATCCCTCATTGTAAGCCCCTGAGCTTCTTATTACTAAAAATGGGGGGCACAGTTTCTACTAAATTCATACTGCTTTTGCATAACCCTAAAACCAGTCAATTATAAGTCAAGCCATTGTAAGTCTAGGACTGTCTGCTGTGTTGCCAGCATTAAATGCATTTTTGACTTACGGTATTTTCAACTTATGATGGGATAGAACTGTATAGTAAGTTGAGAAGCACTTGTATTTGATACTCCAGAAATTATTTAGTTCCCAGAAACTATCAGAAAAACTTGTCCATAGATTACATTTTAGAGAGCATTTTAATGAGGTCATTTGGTTTAACTAAAATAATAATATGGCTTATTTTCAAATACCACTTGACAGTTTAAGAAATAATTTATATATGCCACTTTATACATTACTATAATATTCCTACAAAAGTGGCATAAAATGGCTTCATAACTTTAGATGAGCTTTCTTATAAAACTATTAGAACCTTCTAAGCATTATTTTCACCAGGATGAAATAACTAACATTCATGTTAAGATAATTCAGCAAATACACTTATTAGATCTTTTTCAAAATCTGTTATTTGGTAGTCTTTCAGCAAATGTATTGGTGCTTTAAGATTTTTGATATATCAAATAATTTTAAAAGGTTAGTTTTTAATATGTGAATTTATGATTCATTATTTTCAACATAAAACTTTTTATTTAAATTATGCAAGGTGTTATATTTTATTAAAATGAGAAAAATGCTATAATAGGAATAAAATTCTCTAAGGAATTAAAGTGTATTTTATTTCCTTTTTGTACTCTACAGCAATTTCTAATTTTAGTGTTTATTTTTAAAATGTGGAAGCAACCTCACTATGAAAATTTTATAAGTTGAATCCAATGATAAACAACTTTCACTGATTCCCACCTCAGAGAGCCAAGAGAGTACTTTTGTTTAATTAAACCAAATTCAATTTCAAAATAAATTTAGAAGTATTTACCTTCAAAATAATGGAATTTTGTACTTCTCTCTAAACCCTTTGCTTGTCAAGTTTTTCTCATTAGTTAGATAAGCATTTACATTATGTCATTAAAACATTTCTTCTTTACTTAATAAAAATTGCTCAATTCTAAGATGGATATTTTTACCTAAGTACAATATATTCTGTTTTCCTATGATGTCCTACTTTTAAATATCTTAGTTTATCATGCACTTTGTTTTGACTCTAATGCCTGGTATTGATGTTTGATATTTTATATATCTGAATCATTAAGTACATAATGAATTATATCACATTTTCCCCACCCTGTCAAACAAATTAAGTAGAAAGAGAAATATTAACAATATTTATGACCTATATAAATTTGGAATATAATGTGGAAATTTGATAACATCCTACTTATGCGGGTCCATTAATTTACTTGGCATATGTAATGAAGTATCAACAACTGAGTGCTTAAAACAACAGAAAATGATTGTTTCAGGTTGCAAGCTAGAAGTCTGAGATCTAGGTAGCCAGCAGGGTTGAGGCCAAGTTCTGTGTGGGAGAATCTGCTCCACACTTGTTCTCTAGCTTCTGGTGGTTTTCTGGCACTCTTTCCTGGTCCTGGACGTATATGTAAATATACCATTTTGATTGCTGCCTTTACTTTCACATAGTAGGGTGTGTATGTGTGTCTGTCTCTATGCTGAAATGTACTATTTTTATAAGGATACAATTACATTAGATTAGGATCCACTATAATGAACTCATTTTAACTTGATCATCTGCAAAGACCTTATTTCCAAATAAGAAAAGCCACATTCACAGGGGATTTGGGACTTTATATTTTTATTATTCAATCTATAAGAGTGGCTAAGTTTTTAAATGTTTTTCTTTAAATAGACTGAGTAAATAATTATGTGTGACAACACCTGGGTTTATAGAATCCATCCTTCATCATTCATTTTTTTTTTTTTTTTTTTTTTTTGAGACGGAGTCTCGCTCCGTCGCCCAGGCCGGAGTGCAGTGGCACGATCTCGGCTCACTGCAAGCTCCGTCTCCCGAGTTCACGCCATTCTCCTGCCTCAGCCTCCCGAGTAGCTGGGACTACAGGGGCCCGCCACCAAGCCCAGCTAATTTTTTGTATTTTTAGTAGAGACGGGGTTTCCCCATGTGCCAGGATGGTCTCGATCTTCTGACCCCGTGATCCGCCCGCCTCGGCCTCCCAAACTGCCGGAATTTCAGGCATGAGCCGGCATTGTTGAAGAACTCATGTTCTAAGCCTTTGGAAATATACCTGAGTATTCAGGCCCTGCTCCGTCTAATGCACATCAGGAATGAAGGTGAGATGTTCAAGGAAGAAAAGATTGAAATGATAATTTATAAAAGAACTTTCAAGAAAAGCAGAAATATTTACAAAAATTGAAATGAAATAAAAATGTAAAAGTTCTCTAGAGAAAGTGGTAGAAATGGAAACATCATAAGGAATATCCAATTTATAATTGAAGAATTTTAAAAAGTCCAATTATGTCATTGATTTGTAATGCCCATCAATGACAGGTTAGACAAAGAGAATGTGGTACATATACACTATGGAATACCATGCAGCCATTAAAAAAATGAGGTAATGTCTTTTGCGGGAATATAGACAGAGCTAGAGGCTATTATCTTTAACAAACTAACACAGGAAGAAAAAAAACAAATACCCCATGTTCTCATAAGTGGGAGCTAAATGATAAGAACTTATGAAAACAAAGAAGGAAACAACAGACACTGGGGTCTACTTGAGGGTGAAGGGTGGGAGGAGAGGGAGGAGCAGAAAATATAACTGTCGGGTGGCGGATTTAATACCTGGGTGATGAAATAATATGTACAACAAATCCTCGTGAGATGCGTTTACTTATGTAAAAAAAAAAACCGTCATATGTACTCCCAAACCTAAAATAAAAGTTAAAACAAAACAAAACAGTCCATGAGATCTTAATTCCTGGTTGTGTCTTCTGAGGGTTCATAGAAGCAATGACTTTCAAATAGCAATCACATACCTAGAGCCAGGTCAGGGTTTCTAAATACGATCTCTCTAGGACTTAGGAGTCTTTGAGAAATGCCTGATTTCAGGCTGGGCAGGAAAATTACAAGTAGAACCTAGAAAATGTTGTTTCTGAATGTAAAAACATATTAAATACTAAAAGGAAGTGAGACACAAAAAGGACATAGAAACCAACATGAAGAAGCTCAATAGCAAATATGGTGCAATTCACCCTCAAATTAAATATGGGTAATAAAGTACTATAACCTCTTGAATTAATTAACCTATTATACCATTTTGAATAAATTATATTTTAAATATATTTCACGTAATATATACATTATATATTCAAATATATTTTGTGTGTGCCTGTGAGTGTGTGCATATGTGTGTATGTGTGTGTATGTGTAAAGCCCTTTCTTATAGAAGGCCAAATAATAAATATAGAAAAAATAACCATTTGGCTAACTATCAGTATCAAAATTAATGCAAGCAAAACTGATAGTGCATACTAAAAGTAGTGAGGGAAATTTTGAAGATTCAAAAGTATTTACATTGTCTCAATGTAACTTCTCACAAGACATTGGAAAACCCAGACAGAAGCAATTTTAAAAAGTGATCATGTTGGCCAGACGCGGTGGCTCACTTCTGTAATCCCAGCACTTTGGGAGTCCAAGGCAGGTGGATCATGAGGTCAGGAGATTGAGACCATCCCATCCTGGCCAATATGGTGAAACCTCATCTCTACTAAAAATAAAAAAATTAGCTGGGCATGGTGGCGGGCACCTGTAGTCCCAGCTACTTGGGAGGCTGAGGCAGGAGAATGACTTGAATCCATGAGACAGAGCTTGCAGTGAGTCAAGATCGCGCCACTGCACTCCAGCCTGGGCAACAGAGCAAGACTCTGTCAAAAACAAAAACAAACAAACAAACAAAAAACCACGTTAACATAAACAGTTATGAGATATCTTGATATACTATGCTAACTGACATGAGGCATTGAAAATAACACATGACTTCTGTGGTGTTCCTGATAAAATATTCACAATCTGAATCTGGAAACATCAGATAACTCAAATTGAGGTGCATTTTATGCACAGTCCTTGACCTTTTCTTTCAAAGCAAAAGGTAATATCCCAAAGTAAAGAGGCCAAAGAGACATAAAAACTGAATGCAATGCATGATCCAAAATTTTCTTTTTTTGTAAATTGCATTATTGGGACAATTGCCAAAACTTGAAAAATGCCTTTAGATAATAATACCACATGTTAAGTGTGTTATACTCAATAGAGTATTACAGAGGAAGAAGGCGTAATATCGGAAATTCAAATAAGAGAAAGAGAGAGAAGAGAGACATAGCAAGAGGGACAGGGGATGGGACAGAATGAACGAGGGTGGAGGGAAGAATGTGGGTAAGGAATATATAGAAATTTGGGGTACTATTTCTGCAAATTTCTGGATGTCTGAGATGTCCAAATTGAAAAACAAAAGTTAGAAGTTACTCATTTAACTGATTACATGCTGGAGAATAAAAAGTGAAGAAAGAACAAAGTATTACTCTTAAATTTGAAGAAATGGGAAACAAGTGTTGAAAAATTGAGAGACACGAGGGGGATAAAGAAAAATTTCGGTACCAGCTTAGATGCAGAGCTTGTACAGGGATGAAAACACTAAGAAAAAGCAGCAGCAACAGAGTCAGTTGGGAAGTAATGCCTTTATGAAATTTTATCAGTAGCAAACAATAAATGTGAGGAAGTGTGTGCAAAAAAGAAGATGAACATCCTGACAAATATATGTAATGCAAAAATGCAGGCTGAGGAAAAAGAATTTTTCTCAGTGAATTGAAGTATTGTATTATGCACATAAGGACATTAGCTGGTGACCTTTGCAGCATTGTTTTTATTATAAACATATTAGAATGCAGCAACTGGCAAGGGCTAGAGAAAATGGGATTACAGAAGTATATATGTTCCCAGAGGATCAACATATATCCTGGGCTTACACTAGGCTCCTGTTGGTATTACTGATTGTTGCTTTGTTGTCTTAATAATAGAAGCTCTTGAATTTATGCTCCCTCGTTGCTGTCACGTAACTGAGCCTTATTAAATTTCTTCTGGCACCAAGCTTTCTAGGTTTTCAAGTTGCTCCTAATTTTGGAAATTGAACTTTGTTTCCATCTCTATGACATTCTAGGATAAAGAAACACTTTGCAGGACTCATTCATCAGGTTTTAGGTCATCATTTTGACTACTTAGGCTTCGTATCAAAACCTAAGTTACTAACTCCAAATTGAACGGGCTTACGTATGGCCACATGTGAAAAAAATATTAGCTTTGACTTAATTTTATTCCCCCCATTTCTATTATATTTTTAAGAATTCTAGCTACCTTCTCACAATATTTAGACCGCAAGGCTTCACAGAATATTTAAATTGTATAAAGACTTCAATAAAAGACTCATCTATCTATTGACATCATTAAATTTTTTGCATTCTCTTTGTGTATACCCCAAATGTTTCAGGCATAACTTCTTACATTTGCTGACTTCCATGTATAACATTATCTTATTATCCTAAAGGATCTATCAAAATAAAATGTGAACATTTGGTCCTATGGTAGAAAATAATAAAGTTATTACTACTTCAATAATTTTTTGTGGTTCACTTAGGTTTAAACAGGTCAATTATAATTATTTTACATAAGACATGTGTGAATATGTGTAAAATACTCTAAAACAGTCAACATGTAAACCATGCAGAACCTACATATTTTACATGTTGACTGATTTAGAGCTGACTTGTTAATGTAGTTAACTAAATCCAAATTTACAAATATTTTGTTCAGGTTTAATTATATTTACAATACTCAGAACAATCAAAAGATTCAAAATATTTTATATAATACTTCATTTATATTTTTAACTGTTTTACAATTTATCAATGATATTCTAATATTTTAACTAAATATTGGAAGTTTAAATAGACTGAATCTTAGAATGGTTGTTTTCTTTGTTTTTTTTTTTTTAATTAGTTTGTATGTTTTTAACTATCTCTTGGGTCTCTATTATTATTTTTTTATTTTTTATTTTTTGGAATCCAACTTACAAGGGATGTGAATGACCTCTTCAAGGAGAACTACAAACCACTGCTCAATGAAATAAAAGAGGATACAAACAAATGGAAGAACATTCCATGCTCATGGGTAGGAAGAATCAATATTGTGAAAATGGCCATACTGCCCAAGGTAATTTACGGATTCAATGCCATCCCCATCAAGCTACCAATGACTTTCTTCACAGAATTAGAAAAAACTACTTTAAAGTTCATATGGAACCAAAAAAGAGCCCGCATTGCCAAGTGAATCCTAAGCCAGAAGAACAAAGCTGGAGGCATCACGCTACCTGACTTCAAACTATACTACAAGGCTACAGTAACCAAAACAGCATGGTACTGGTACCAAAACAGAGATATAGACCAATGGAACAGAACAGAGCCCTCAGAAATAATGCTGCATATCTACAACTATCTGATCTTTGACAAACCTGATGAAAACAAGCAATGGGGAAAGGATTCCCTATTTAATAAATGGTGCTGGGAAAACTGGCTAGCCATATGTAGAAAGCTGAAACTGGATCCCTTCCTTACACCTTATACAAAAATCAATTCAAGATAGATTAAAGACTTACATGTTAGACCTAAAACCATAAAAACCCTAGAAGAAAACCTAGGCAATACCATTCAGGACATAGGCATGGGCAAGGACTTCATGTCTAAAACACCAAAAGCGATGGCAACAAAAGCCAAAATTGACAAATGGGATCTAATTAAACTAAAGAGCTTCTGCACAGCAAAAGAAACTACCATCAGAATGAACAGGCAACCTACAGAATGGGAGAAAAATTTTGCAACCTACTCATCTGACAAAGGGCTAATATCCAGAATCTACAATGAACTCAAACAAATTTACAAGAAAAAAACAAACAATCCCATCAAAAAGTGGGCAAAGGACATGAACAGACACTTCTCAAAAGAAGACATTTATGCAGCCAAAAAACACATGGAAAAATGCTCATCATCACTGGCCATCAGAGAAATGCAAATCAAAACCACAATGAGATTCCCTCTCACACCAGTTAGAATGGCAATCATTAAAAAGTCAGGAAACAACAGGTGCTGGAGAGGATGTGGAGAAATAGGAACACTTTGACACCGTTGATGGGACTGTAAACTAGTTCAACCCTTGTGGAAGTCAGAGTGGCGATTCCTCAGGGATCTAGAAGTAGAAATACCATTTGACCCAGCCATCCCATTACTGGGTATATACTCAAAGGATTATAAATCATGCTGCTATAAAGACACATGTACACGTATGTTTATTGCAGCACTATTCACAATAGCAAAGACTTGGAACCAACCCAAATGTCCAACAACGATAGACTGGATAAAGAAAATGTGGCACATATACACCATGGAATACTATGCAGCCATAAAAAAGGAAGAGTTCATGTCCTTTGTAGGAACATGGATGAAACTGGAAACCATCATTCTCAGCAAACTATCGCAAGGACAAAAAACCAAACACTGCATGTTCTCACTCATAGGTGGGAATTGAACAATGAGAACACATGGACACAGGAAGGGGAACATCACACACCGGGGACTGTTGTGGGGTGGGGGTAGGGGGTAGGGATAGTATTAGGAGATACACCTAATGCTAAATGATGAGTCGATGGGTGCAGCACACCAACATGGCACATGTATACACATGTAACAAACCTGCACGTTGTGCACAGGTACCCTAAAACTTAAAGTATAATAATAATAATAATAAAAGAATGGTTGTTTTCAAGAGACAACTTTTTAAATGATTACAAGATAACATGTGTTTTAATGAATCAATGGATAGTTATTGAACAAGTACAAACTTCTCTGGATCACTATTTTTCATCAGACTTCAAATACAGGATGACAGAAGTGTAAGAATGACGGAATATTTGGAGTATTGGCCAGCAAGAAAGCCTCAAAAATAATCTTTATAACTTACCAAGAATTAAAAACTAGAAGGGTAGTAACTGAGAATAATTAAGTAAACATTCATTAGGTAAATCCTGTATCTTTTAGCATTTCATATCCCTCAAATCACTGGGAAGAAAATTGCTATTCTTTGTTTCATGCCAATTTGGAAGGATTTTCAATTAATAAGCTTCAAAAGCTATAAATCTCTTATTGTATGGTGATTATGTATCAAGTGAAAGCAGCAAGTACAGTTAAAACATTTCAACTTATTTTTATGCATGAATCTTATTTTTTATAGATGTCTTTATATATTTTATTATATATATTTAAGATATACAATATTGTGTTTTGACATTTATATACAGTTAAATGGAAAATATAATAAAGCAAATTACATCTAGTATCTCAGACAGTTACCTTATTTTTGTGGTGAGAGCAGCTATAATCTACTCTCTTAGCAAATTTCCAGGACACAATACAGTATTATCAACTATACTCATCATGTTGTATATTAGATCTCTAAATTTATTCACCCTACATAACTGCAACTTGATACCCCTTGGCACCATCTCCCGATTCTTCCCTGTCCTCTCCCCCTAGCAATCCCTAGTAACCACCATTCTACCATCTGTTTCTATGAATCCAAATTTGATATTTTTGATTCCCCATATAAGTGAGATTATATAGTATTTTCCTTTCTGTGTCTGGCTTACTTCACTCCTATAATATCCTCCTGGTTCATCCATGTTGTCAGAAATGTCAGGAGCTCCTTTTTTAAGGCTGAATAATATTCCACTATATATACACACACACACACACACATATGTATATATACGCCACAATTTCTTTATCCATTCATTCATTAACAGATACTTAGTTTCCATATGTTGGCTATTTTGAATAATGCCTCAATGAACATGAAAGGGCAGGTATCTCTAGGAGATGCTAATCCTGTTTCTTTTGGTGTATGCCCAGAAGGAGGATTGCCCTATGGTCGTTCTATTTTTAATTTTTTTAATTTTAAATTTTTCATAGGTTATTGGGGTACAGGTGGTATTTTGTTACGTGAGTAAGTTCTTTAGTGGTGATTTGTGAGATTTGGGTGCACCCATCACCCAAGCAGTATACATGGCACCATATATTTGTCTTTTATTCCTCTCCCCCCAACCCACCCTTACCCCCAAGTCCCCAAAGTCTATTGTATCATTCTTATGACTTTGCTTCCGCATAGCTTAGCTACCACATATCAATGAGAACACACAGTTTGGTTTTCCTTTCCTGAGTTACTTCACCTAGAATAATAGTCTCCAATCTCATCCAGCTCTCTGTAAATGCCATTAGTTCATTCCTTTTTATGGCTGAGTAGTATTCCATCATATATGTACATGATTATATATATGTATGTGAGATATATGTATGTGATATATGTATACATATGTGTAGATATATGTGAGATATATATATATATATATATATATATATATATATATATATATATACCACGGTTTCTTTACCCACTCATTGATTACCCACTCATTGATTGATGGATTGATGGGCATTTGGGTTGGTTCCATGATTTTGCAATTGTGAATTGTGCTGCTATAAACATGCATGTACAAGTATCTTTTTTGCATAAAGACTTATTTTCCTCTGGGTAGATACCCAGTAGTGGGATTGCTGGATCAAATGGTAGTTCTACTTTTAGTTCTTTAAGGAATCTCCACACTGTTTTCCATAGTGGCTGTACTAGTTTACTTTCCCACCAGCAGTGTGGAAGTGTTCCCTGATCAATGCCTTCATGTCAACATCTACTGTTCTTTTGATTTTTGAATGTGGCCATTCTTGCAGGAGTAAAGTGGTATTGCATTGTAGTTTTGATTTGCTTTTCCCTAATCATTAGTTACGGTGATTTTTTGTTTGTTTGTTGGCTATTTGTATGTCTTCTTTTGAGAATTGTCTATTCATGTCCTTAGCCCATTTTTTGATGGGATTGTTTTTTCTTACTGATTTGTTTAAGTCTGTTGTAGATAATTTTTCATTTTTTGAGCAACCTCCATATTGTTTTCCATAATGGCTACACCAATTTATATCATTAACAATTTTGTATGAGAAAGTTTCCTTTCCTCCACACCCTTGCCAACACTTGTTATCTACTGTCTTTTTACTAATAGGCTTCCTAAGAGATGTGAAATGATACCTATTGTGGTTTTGATTTGCATATTCCCTAGTGATTAGTGATGTTGACCACCTTTACATTTACCCATTGGCCATGTTTATGGCTTCTTTGAAGAAATATCTATTCAGGTCTTTTGTCTGTTATTTATTTTTTTTTAATGGGGTTATTTGTTTCTGGGCTAACATTTCAGGATTTGTAATGAACATAAAAATTAACCACATTTTTTACACCAATAATGGCCTACCTGAAAAAGAATTCAAAAAAAAATCCTATTTACATGGCATCAAAAAATTATATACTCAGATATAAGTTTAACCAAGGAGGTGAAGTATTTGACTATAAAACATTGATTAAAGAATTTGAATAAAATATAAATAAATGGAAAGATAACCTGTGTACATGGATTGGAAGAATTAACATTGTTCAAATGTCCATAGTACCCAAAGTAATATACAGATTCAACACAATCCTTATCAAAATACTAATGGCATTTTTCACAGAAATAGAAAAAAAATTCTACAATTACATGAAACCACAAGACATCTTGAGCAGCCAAAGCAATCCTGAGAAAAAAATGTTGGAGGCATTACACTTCCTGATTTCAAATTATATCACAAAGCTACAGTATGGAAATGGCATAAAAATACACACAGAGATCATAGGAACAGAATAAAAAACCCAGAAATAAACCCAAGCATATACAGTAAACGAATTTTCAACAAGGACACCAAGAGGACACAATAGAGAAGCAAGCAACAGCCTTTTAAATAAATGGTGTTGAGAAAACTGGATATCCACGTGCAAAAGAAGAAAATTGGACCCCTGTCTCCACCGTACACAAAAATAAGCTCAAAATGGATTAAAGACCTAAAAGTAAGACCCAAAACTGTAAAAAAAACTGCTAGAAAAAAACTGCTAGAAGAAAACCTAGGGATAAACCTCCTTGATGTTGGCCTTGGATATAATTTTTGGAATATCACACAAAAAGCTCAGGCAACAAAAGCAAAAATAAACAAGTGGGACTACATCAAATTAAAAAAGATTCTGCACAGCAAAGGAGAAATTCGCAAAATGAAAAGATAGCCTGCAGACTGGGAGAAAATATTTTAGAACCATATATCTGATAGGGAGCTAATATCCAAAAATAGAACCTTGCAAACTTAATAACAAAAAAATCAATTTTTAAAAATAAAAATTTATGTCATAGTTCTTTCTCAAATAAATGCATTATTGAACTCTACCTATTTATACATAACATGCAATTTCAATATATCAAAAATTCCAAAAAGAAACAGAAATATTTTGAATATTCAGGTAGAAAGGTAGGTGAATAGTATATTAATGAATGAATGGAGGAATGGATGGATATTAGATTAATAGAAACATACATAAATAAAATCCAAAGAGCAGCCATAGTCAAACGGTTAAACTCAAAGGTTATGAAATCCAATCATCTACATTTAAATATTAGTGATATCATTTACTAGCTGTGTGAACTAGAAAGATTTACTTGACTTTTCTGTCTTGTTTTCTTCTTCTTTAGAACAGGGATGCTTAATTTGACTAGATCCATTGATATAATGTTGTGAATGTTAACAAACTAATACAGGTAAATGCTCCTATAGGTAGGCTTATACTTGCTTGCTAGAGCTGCCTTAACAAGATGTTGTATATTGTGTAGCTTAAACAACAGGAAGTTATTTTCTCACAGTTCTGGAGGCTGTAAGTCCAAGACTAAGGTATCAGAAGGTTTAGTTTCTCCTGAGAACTCTCTTCTTGCCTTACAGACCACACTCTTCTTATTTTTTTTTTTAATTATACTTTATGTTCTGGGATACACGTGCAGAACGTGCAGGTTTGTTACATAGATATACATGTGCCATGGTGGTTTGCTGCACCCATCAATCCATTACCTACATTAGTTATTTCTCCTAATGCTATCCCTCCCCTTGCCCCCCACACCCCGACAGGCCACAGTGAGTGATGTTCCCTTCCTTGTGTCCAGGTGTTCTCATTGTTCAGCTCCTACTTATGACTGAGAACATGCGGTGTTTGGTTTTCTGTTCCCGTATTACTTTGCTTTGAATGATGGTTTCCAACTTCATCCATGTCCCTACAAAGGACATGAGCTCCTCCTTTTTTATGGCTGCATAGTATTCCATAATGTATATGTGCCACATTTTCTTTATCCAGTCTATCATTGTTGGGCATTTGGGTTGGTTCCAAGTCTTTGCTATTGTGAATAGTGCTGCAGTAAACATATATGTGCATGCGTCTTTATAGTAGAATGATTTATAATCCTTTGGTATATACCCAGGAATGGGATTGCTGGGTCAAATGGTATTTCTGGTTCTAGATCCTTGAGGAATCGCCACACTGACTTCCACAATGGTTGAACTTATTTACACTCCCACCAACAGTGTAAAAGCGTTCCTATTTCTCCACATCCTCTCCAGCATCTGTTGTTTCCTGACTTTTTTTTTTTTTTGAGATGGAGTCTCACTCTGTCCCCCAGGCTAGAGTGGAGTAGAGTGGCGCAATCTCAGCTCACTGCAACCTCCGCCTCCAGGTTCAAGCAATTCTCCTGCCTCAACCTCCTGAGTAACTGGGATTATAGGCACACACCACCATGTCTGGCTAATTTTTGTATTTTTTAGTAGAGATGGGGTTTCACCATGTTGGTCAGGCTGGTCCTCAAACTCCTGACCTCATGATTCACCCGCCTCAGCCTCCCAAAGTGCTGCAATTACAGATGTGAGCCACCGCATCCAGCCCTGACTTTTAATGATAGCCATTCTAACTGATGTAAGATGGTATCTCATTGTGGTTTTGATTTGCATTTATCTAATGACCAAGTGATGATAAGCATTTTTTATGTATGTTTATGTCTTCTTTTGAGAAGTGTCTGTTTATATCCTTCACCCACTTTTGATGGGGTTGTTTGTTCTTTTCTTGTAAATTTGTTTAAGTTCCTTTTAGATTCTGGATATCAGCCCTTTGTCAGATGGATAGCTGGCAAAAATTTTCTCCCATTCTGTAGGTTGCCTGTTCACTCTGATGACAGTTTCTTTTACTGTGCAGAAGCTCTGTAGTTTAATCCAATTCCATTTGTCAATTTTGGCTTTTCTTGCCATTGCTTTTGGTGTTTTAGTCATGAAGTCTTTGCCCATGCCTATGTCCTGAATGGTACTGACTATGTTTTCTTCTGGGGTTTTTATAGTTTTAGGTCTTACATTTAAGTTTTTAATCCATCTAGAGTTAATTTTTGTATAAGGAAGGGGTCCAGTTTCAGTTTTCTGCATATGGCTAGCCAGTTTTCCCAACACCATTTATTAAGTAGGGAATCCTTTCCCCGTTGCTTGTTTTTGTCAGGTTTGTCAAAAATCAGATGGTTATAGATGTGTGGTGTTATTTCTGAGTCCTCTGTTCTCTTCCATTGGCCTATATATTTGTTTTGGTACCAGTACCTTGCTGTTTTGGTTACTGTAGCCTTTTAGTATTGTTTGAAGTCAGGTAGCGTGACGCCTCCAGCTTTGTTCTTAGTACTTAGGATTGTCTTGGCTATACGGGCTCTTTTTTGGTTCCATATGAAATTTAAAATAGTTTTTTTTTTTTTTTTATGATTCTGAAGGAAGCACTAAATATGGAAAGAAAAACTGGTAACAGCCACAAAAACATACCAAATTTTGAAGACCATCAACTGTATGAAGAAACTGAATCAACTAATGCAAAATAACCAACTAGCATCATAATGACAGGATCACATTCACACATAACAATAATAACCTTAAATATAAATGGGCTAAATGCTCCAATTAAAAGACACAGACTGGCAAATTGGATAAAGAGGCAACTCCCACCAGTGTGCTGTGTTCAGAAGACCCATCTCCTGTGCAAAGACACACATCGGCTCAAAATAAAGGGATGGAGAAATATTGGCCAAGCAAATGGAAAGAAAAAAAAAAAGCAGGGTTGCAATTGTAGTCTCTAATAAAATAGACTTTAAACCAGCAAAGATCAAAAAAGACAAAGAAGGGCATTACATGATGGTAAAGGGATCAATGCAACAAGATGAGCCTACTAACATAAATATATATGCGCCCAATACAGGAGCACCCAGATTTATAAAGCAAGTTCTTAGAGACCTACGAATAGACTTAGACTCCCACACAATAATAGTGGGAGACTTTAACACCCCACTGTCAATATTAGATCAATGAGACAGAAAATTAACAAGGATATTCATGGCTTGAATTCAGCTCTGGACCAAGCAGACCTAATAGACATCTACAGAACTCTCTACCCCAAATCAACAGAATATATATTCTTCTCAGCACCACATCACACTTATTCTATAATTGACCACATAATTGGAAGTAAAACACTCCTCAGAAAATGCAAAAGAATGGAAATTACAACAAGCAGTCTCTCAGGCCATAGTGCAATCAAATTAGATCTCAGGATTAAGAAGATCACTCAAAACTGCACAACTACATGGAAACTGAACAATCTGCTTCTGAATGACTACTGGGTAAATAACGAAATTAGGGCAGAAATAAATAAATTCTTTGAAACCAATGAGAACAAAGACACAACGTACCAGAATCTCTGAGAAACAGCTAAGGCAGTGTTTAGAGGGAAATTGATAGCACTAAATCTCCACAGGAGAAAGCAGGAAAGATCTAAAATTGACACCCTAACATCACAATGAAAAGAACTAGAGAAGCAAGAGCAAACAAATTCAAGAGCTAGCAGAAGACAAAAAATAACTAAGATCAGAGCAGAACTGAAGGAGATAGAAATACGAAAAACCCTTTGAAAAATCAATGAATCCAGGAGCTGTTTTTTTGAAAAGATTTACAAAATAGACCGCTAGCCAGACTAATAAAGAATAAAAGAGAGAAGAATCAAATAGACACAATTAAAAATGATAAAGTGATATCACCCTCTTCTTTTCATGTCCTCACATGGCCTTTTCTGTGTGCGTTCACATCCCTGGCACCTCTTCCCCTTTATAAGGACACTGACCATATTGGATTATGGTCTAACCCTTCTGACCTCATTTAACCTTAATCACTTATTCAAAGACCCTATCACCAAATGCAGTCAAAATGAGGGTTAGGGGATCAAAATAAAAATTTGAGAAGGGGGAGACATAATTCAGTCTATAACAAGTATTAAATGTTATTAATGTTTGATATAGAACATTTTGTTCCAATGATTAAGCAAAGTATAAAGGCCAAATTGGAAAACTGATTTTATGTTCAAGTCAATAAAAGTTATATTTATTGTACATCTCTAGAGGTCTGAGAATATAAGCATTGTGGATCTATTCGTGTTTCCTCTGCCCAGAACCTAACTACAGCATGGAGATGGCTACTTCAAGCTATAATCAAAGCTTTGGTAGGTGGCCCTTATTACCATCTAAATTAATGCTGTTTTCCAAGATCTCATAATGCCTGAATTGTAAGCAATCAAATCAAATAAATGTTAAATCAGCCACTTTTTTATGGCTCCAAAATATAACATTATGCCTAAAGTTACCTGCAAAGGCTAAATAAATGACTGAACATTTGTTGCTCAGCCTACACTGTGCTGTCAAGGGTAACACTGGATACGACTATGTTATCTAATTGCAGTTGATCTCTTGAGGGAAATAAAGTTTATACATTAATATATTTTAAAGGAGACCATATTTTACTTTTTAACAGATTTTTTAGAGATATTTTGAAGGGAATTACATTAACAAAACCTTTAGTATGGCAATGAACATAAAAATCTAGTATTTTATTAAAATTACCAGGAAATAAGAATTTCTGTTCTACCAAGTAATATCAAGGATTCATAAAATGTAATTATCCAAGGATACTGTAGAAAAGAATTTAGCTATGCTAAGATGAATGTATGTGTACATATACATACACACACTACAATCTTATGACAAAAAGAACAGTTAATTGTAAGATTCTCTATTTTTCCCATTTAAATAATGAAGTCCATGATTAAGTTTCCTGTATATCAGGTTTGACATGCTATAACCTGCTCAACTTTACCTTAAGTAATTCTAAGGCAATCTTTTTTATGACTCACATATTAAAAGAGCTCATTTACCTTCTTTGTTCTCCATGATTTGTATTGTGTTTCCCATTTAGTCTTATCGGTTTTGAACACTTGGTTCATTTCCATCTCTATCTTTTTCTATTCCAATTATTTTATACAAAACAGACACCAGTTTTTGTCTGCTTAGTTTGACCCTTGACATAGTTAAATATCATGTTTGAAAATTTCCCTGATGAAACACAGGGAAAACATAAAGCACTGGATATTTTGGCGGGTCGAACGTTTCAAAGAACAGCCACTGCTCTATTGTGAAAAGCAGAGAAGCTAATGAGAGGCCAAATGCTGATAACCGATAGTATGCAAAAGGCAATTCTTGTCGATGCAATCTTAATCTTCTAAATCCGTGTTTTGTCTTTAGTTCAATTTTTCATAGTATGTTCATGCTAAGATGCTTTTATCTTGACAAAGGTCTCCCTCTTGTCTCCCTTTCATTTTCTGAAAAGTTACCTCAGGTTTCAAGAGAGGTTACTTATTGATGCTCCAGCATTTGCCAACACATTTAGTTAAAAGAGAATTTGATTTGCTATATTTCCTGTGTGTCTGGGGATCTTTCTGGAGTATTATGCACATTACATTCCAGACAAAATCTTGTCAGAGTGCCATAGACAATTTACTCATTAGTATACTACAGCTATTATTTCCCAGAGCATGTTCTATTTACAGAAAGACTGTTAAGAAAAACTCCCAGTAGGTATTTATTTGAAATACATTTCTCTGACTTAATGTGTCTGCCTTCTTTAGAATATTTTATAGGAAAACAAAACATCTGTGATTAACACCTGTATCTCTTAAATGATGTTTCTAACATTTTTTGAATTACATATGTTCAGAAAATATTTGAGAATATTTTCTAGTGTAAACACAACTTAAATATAGCAATCTCATTATTATTCAGTTGAATTCAGTAATATTATTGTATTTTTAAAATATCCTAATAATAAACAAGTACCTAAACTTTGAGTGGTATTTAATGTAGACATTTTTGAAAATTCTATTTAAACAGGCAGTACTTCTGACCTGTTGTTTTCTTTCACACTGAAGAAGCCTATTAGTACAACACTCTTGGCCTCTGTCTGCACCTTTTCTTAAATCCATTTTAGGAAAGGTTCTGTGGCTTATTTGGTTTGTAAATTTGGGAAGAGAAGGACAAGTACACTTGGTCTGGCTCTGTCCATATGCTTCTTAAATTCCCCCTATTCACAGAAAATGCACATTTGGCTCTGTTCTCTCAGGAATAAATAGGTCTGTACTTTGGTAGACGGGCATCTGCCCTAGCTGGGCATACTATTCTAGGCAGCTCTGTTAGCAGACTAACTTGGTTTTCTCGCCAGGATCTACTCTCACCTTAGCCCTTTTATTTTATTATTTTTGCAATAATAAAAGGGCTATGTTAGCTTCATGTGGCTTGGTGCTTATTTTTCAATTGGTTAAGTACGAAGACTAATAATTTGGAATGCATTTGGTGGATTTGCTAAGTATAGATTACAATTATACATCTATATTTTAATATACATTTACCTAATTTCAAAGGAAAAAATACAAATATAGATGAATTTTATAATACCTTTAATAGATTTTTGGTGTTTTTTTGTTTGATTTTGTTTGTTTTTGAGACAGCGTCTTGATCCATTGCTGAGGCTGGAGTGTGGTAGTGTAATCAGGGTTCACTGTATTCTTGACCTCTCAGGCTTGAGTGACCCTCCCACATCAGACTCCTGAGTAGCTGGGACTACAGGTGTGCATCACCACACCCAGGTAATTTTTTATATTTTTTATATATACGGGGTTTCATTGTGTTGCCCAGGCTGCTTTCAAACTCCAGGATTCAAGTGATCTACCTTCCTCGGCCTCTCAAAGTGCTGGGATTACATGTATGAACCACCTCACCTGGCCCATTATTAGGTCTTATAGAGATTATGTTGACATGTGTGCTTTTACTAACAGGTGATATTCATTTCCTTAGGCCATTAAATTCTTTTAAAAAGTGAATGTGCTTGGTGATAGAAAGGAGTATTGAAACCTTTGACTAAAGTTGTGGATTTCTCGATTTCTCCTTCCAGTATTATCAGTTTTTGTTCATGTATTGTGAATCTCTTTAATTCGGTGTATAAACATTTAGAATTGTTATGTAATCATTAAAATTGACCCTTTTATCAGTATGGAATTTCCCTTTTAATCTCCGATAATATGTTTTCGCTTTTTGTCCAATAAGAATTGTTCCCCAAGCTTTTGTGGGATTATTTTTTCTTTAGAAAAAAGTAGTTTTCTTATACACTTGTACTGATGAATACACAGATAAAGACTCAAGAGAGACCATCTGGAGATTTCTGGATCTCTCTATGAAGATCTCTTCTCTCAATACTCTACAAATTCTAGCCAATTTATCCTTTATAAACTCTCAAATCCCTCTTGTTAACTTTATGAGTTTTCCAGGCTCCACTTGGGTTTTCCCACCTTTACTCTCCCAAGGAACTTAGTTGGAGCAATCATATGGCTTACTTGATTTCTTTCTTTTTATTCAGTGATAATTGTCACATGTTGCCTGATGTCTAATTGTGAAAATCATTGCTTGGATAATGGGGAAATAAGCGCTTTCTACTAACTCAGAATTTGTGAGAAATAAAGCAGACTAAGAACAATAATTAACAATACTTAATTGAGGAATAAAATGTATGTCTTTGGATAACAAAGTATACATGGTATACTTTTGGCAAATAATCTGGGAAATTTTTTCTGCATTAGGCAACATTTCCTGGGTTTGTGGTGTTTATAAATGTCAGCTGAATTACAAATGAAAACAATTATCAATGTCAGTTAACGTAACACTAGATGCTCTAACAGATAAAAATTCCATCTCAAGGCCAGGCACAGTGGCTCACATCTGTAATCCCAGCACTTTGGGAGGCCGAGGCAGGTGGATCACGAGGTCAACATATAGAGACCATCCTGGCCAACTTGGTGAAACCCCATCTCTACTAAAAATACAAAAATTAGCTGGGCGTGGTAGCGCACGCCTGTACTCCCAGCTACTCAGGATGCTGAGGCAGGAAAATCACTTGAACCCGGGAGGCGGAGGTTGCAGTGAGCCGAGATCTCACCACTGCACCCCAGCTTGGTGACACAGCTAGACTGTCTCAAAAAAAAAAAAAAAAATATATATATATATATATATATATATATATAAAATAAAAATGAATGCATTTCTTACCCACACCACAATCCAATGCAGCTCTATATAAGGTGATATAGGAATTCAGTCTTCTCCTGTCTTGGAGCTATAATTTGAAGCTTTCAAAAAGGAGTGAAAGAAGAAAGAAATGGTGGACAATGCACAGTGAGTGGCTCCTTAACCACAATAGTATAAAAGAGATAACACATCTACTCAAAGTCTATTGTTAAAAACATAGTTATATACAAAACACCCATAATAAAAAAGAATGTGTAGGTTGCTTTCAGAATGGTGGTTGTTAAGTTACCAGACTATTTAAGTCTTTGTGTATAGACATAGTTCTTCAGTTCTCCATGGTAAATACCTAGCATGTTAAATATCTAGGTCATATGGAAGTTACATCTTTAAATTAGTAAGAAACTGCTAATGGTTTCTCAAAATGGTTTTATCATTTTAAACTTTTAGCATTATTTTTGAGTTTGATCTTCTCATCATTTGATATTGCCAATCTTTCCTACTTAAGCCACTCTAGAAGGCATTTAATGGCACCCAATTATACTTTAGTTTCCATTTATTTAAATAACTAAAATTATTGAGCAATTTAACTTTTTTAGCTTTTAGTATATTATCTTTTGTGGAAAGTCAGTTGCATTATTTCTCTATTTTTAAATAAAATTTTTATCTAAGGTGTAATATTTCTTGAAAGATACACGCATATCATCCATTTTCTTTCAGCTGATAATTTATATTTTTATTTTCTTAAGTGAGCTTTTTGAAAACTAAAAATATACATTTTTCATGAGATTCAATTTAACAATTGCTTTTTCTTTTTACCTAAAGTGCATGGCGTGTTTGTCTCTATTTCTGATATTTAAGAAAACTTTCTTTTTGCAAGACCAGGATGATTTATCAAATATTTTATTGTATATATGATATAAAAATCAAATTTTTATATTTAGGCTTATGATCAATTATTTTACATCACTAGCAAAGTATAATTTACAAACAATAAAATTATCCAATTTTGCATCATTGTGGCTATTGTAAACTGTTTATGGAACAATGGAAAAAGTGATATAGAACATGTTAATCTTTCTACAAAATGAAGGACATTAAGTCAGTTACCTCTCTTTGTTCTATCTATTGGAAAACACTGATCTGCTTTCCATATTACATGTTAGTATGACTGTGTTCATATTAATGGAATCATGAAGGATGCATATTGTTTCACCTGGCAGGTTTGTTGAATTTATCAGTTGGTCATTCTGTTTAATTGCTGAGCAGTATTCCACTGTGCGTGCGTGTGTGTGTGTGTGTGTGTGTGTGTGTGTGTGTGTGTGTGTGTTGGGAGGAAGGGGTATCTATATTTCTAGAGATGAATAATTAAATTATTTTTAGGTTTTGATTCTTATAACGTTTCTATGAATATTCACGTACAAGTCTCTGTGTGTGACTATATGGTTTCATTATTTTGGCGTAAATACCTAATGCATGATTTTCTGGATGATATGATGAAAGCACACACATTATAAAATATTACAAAACTGTTTTTCAAAATGTTTGTAAAATATGCCAATTCCACCATCAATGTACAAGATTTCCATTTTGCTTTGCAACGTCATCAACATTTGGCTTTCTCAGTCTCTTTGATTTTAATCATTGTAGTGGAGGTTTGATAATACTGGTTTGCAGTTTGGTTTTTACATGTGGCATGATATAGTGGTTGAAGTTCATTTTTCAAAATATAGATTTGAGTCATTACTATACAATTTCTTGAAAAGATTATGCTATCTCCCATTGAAGTATCTTGGCATCTTCTTTGAAAATGGATAAACTATAAGTCTGTAAGTACAATTGTGAGCTTTGTATCTTTTATCATTGGTCTACATATTTTTATTATGATCACATTGTCCTGTTTACCTTTTATAAAGAAGGTCTACAGATAATGTAGTAAAGTGATTTTCTCAGCTAAAGTAAGTTCTTAACTTATTCACATACACATACTTAAGTTACTTAACTTACACACATACACACATGTGCTTACACATATGCACACACACATGCACAGGTCCCACACATATGCACACATTGACACACACATATACACATGCACACACACCTGCACATACACATATACATGTATGCACATAAAAATAAATTTAAAAGTTTACTTTTAAATTTAAATCAACTTGTGAATATCTAAAAATAGTATTCCTGGGATTTCTATTTTGATTGGAGTTGCCTCGAATCCAGTGATCATTTTTGGAAGAAATGACATCTTAATAATATTGAGACTTATTATCAAAAAATGTGATATATATCTCCATTTATTTAATTACTTTCAACAATGTTTTATATTTTTCATTGTAGATATCTCACAGTTAAAAATCTTTTTATGTTTTTCCTATCATAAATGCTATTTTTTAATATTTCATTTTCCACTTGCTTTTTTCCACTTATAGAAATACAATTTATTTTTATATGCCGATCTGTAACCTGCTGTATTCACTTATTTGTTCCAGTATTTTGTTTGTTTTTGTATATTCATAAACTATGTTTACCAAAGAGTTTGTTTTATTGTCTCATTGCAATGGCTATCATCTCATTTAACACATTCAATAGAGGTAGTAGAACTGACATTTTTGCTTTCTTCCTGCTGGTAAAGATAAAGTGTTCAGCTATTCACCATTATATAGGATATTTGATGTTTTTTTGTAGATGTGCTTTCTATGTTGAAGAGTGTTCTGCAACCTATTCCTAGTCTGCTGAAAGCATTTATCACTAATTGATGCTGCATTCTGTCAAATGCTTTTTCTGCATCTATTGAGATGATTTCCTAATTTTCTATCTTTATTCTATTTGTATGGTGAGTTTCCTTGATTTTCAAATGGTAAATCAACTGCATTCACTGGATGAATCCTACTTATTCATGGTCTATTATCATTAAAAAATTAGGTTTTTTTTAATGTTTGCTTCTAGGTTCACAATTTTTTTTTTCAATATCGTTGTCAGTTTTCTGAGTCATGGTATTCTGGCTTCACACAATAAGTTCTCACTATTCTATTTTTTTATATGTAATGAAGGATTTTGTTAATTTTTCTATTAAAGAATTCAACAGTGAGCTATCTGGACCTAAAATTTCTTTGTGGGAAAGTAAATTTATAAATTCATTAACTATAATTTATAAATATACTTTATTTAATAAATATATAACTATTCAAATTTCCTCAATTAATTTATCAATTTAATCTAAGTTGTGGAATTTATTGGTATATGATTGTCACAGTCCCTTATTGTCCTTTGATAACATGTAGGAACTGCAGTAATATTTTTTTGCTGAAATTGGTTATTTTTGTTTTTTAAAGACGATTAATAAACTTAAATGGTCTTCCAAAACAGTAGCTTTTGTTTTGAGTATTTTCTTTATTCTCCACCTGTTTCTTAATCAATATTTTAAGCACTTTGAACTGTCTCATAACATAATAAACTTGTTACATGTTTTCAGTCAGCTGAAGTACTAAGAAAAGGGAAAATGTTGAAGTATGTTTTGTCATCACTATTACCAATAAATTTTATATATGTGAAAATCAATTCTGAAAGATGACTTCTGTGAGACAGCTTTCTCCACACACGCACGCACACACACAATCACGAAAGGCCATATAGAGGGTATTTTATTTCACTATAAGATGCCAAATATTTTACAGTCCTAACTTACTAAATCTTATTCATTATCTAAAATAACTTAACACATTGCAATTCATAACATAAATAATTATATGCATGAACTACTCAGTAGGAAACATTTCTGTTTTGATCATGAAATTATTATAGTTTGGTAAGAATTATCTTTTGGTATTAAAAACAAACTTGGTCGTCTTTGAAATGTGATGTCAGAATGGCTATAGTTGTGTAAAAATATCCTTATTTATGATCTCATCAATCAGAACCAATTTTTTTTTCTCTGTGTTATCTTTCTAGATCACTACAATCTCCTTTCAATCTTCTATCTCATGGACAGCTTGGATCAATAATCATCTGATTGTCTTTAATAAATTATTGCCCTTTTAGTTGAACCATCTTCCTAATACTTCATTATTATTTAACCAAAACTAATTTTGAATAAATACGTTTAATCTTTCTCCCATTACATTTCCTTGCACTTCAGATGTGACTATAACTGTAATTTCATCAATCTGAATTAAATTGTAAGTACATCTTACAATGTTTGTAAATATATTTTTGAGAGACTACCCAATGCATAACTATCCAATATATTAGAGCTACCAACTCTTACTTTTTGTGTTTCTAAAGTCTCTGCTATGTTTAATCTAATAGTTGTTCTTAATTTGTTTAAATTCTTTTCTGCAAATGAATCTGTTTCATTAATGATGATGATATCTGCTAATGCACTCTTCTTAGTAGTTTCATTGATAAGGACATCAACCTTTTACTTTGCTGAATGTCTAGTTACTTAAGGATCACTGGAAACCAGTTGACGGCATCTTTATGAATACTGTGACACTTCCTTTATGGTAATCTACCCTGCAGTTCCAGTTGACTCAGTCCCACCTCTGTCTCTTGGTTTAGCCAGACAACTATGTTCCACTGGGGTTCCCATTCCCTGTGACATGGTATAGAATGTGCCTCTAAGAAGCAAAGGTGAACCTACTTTGTTTCCCTTTGCTCAGAAATTGTAATGCTGTGCTGCCTTTAATCAATGTTTAAAAATGGTATTTTAAAATATATTTTTTCAAGATCAAATACCTAAATGTACAATGAGTCCTTTGTTTGATAATTAATTAGATTAAGAAACTCAAAGCAAATGAAAGGGACTAAACGTCTGAATCCAGCTTGACATTTATTTCAGTATTATTTACACAGGCCGAAGTTCTCTCCTATTTTAAATCTTTATGATCAGGAGGTCAAAAGTGCTTGGATGTCAATAGGTAATAAAAAAACCTTTCCAAAGTGCTTCATCAATATTTTTGGGGGCGTATAAATGGTGTTTTTTAATGTTGCAGCAACCTATTTGCAATATAGTTTTCAAATAAATTTAAATAGATTATAAATAGATTATTTGCAGTAACATCTTTTGCTACAGATCCAAAAGTTTTCATATCTGGAAAAATAAATTAGCAATGCTATTGCAAACTTTTCATTTAAAGCAAATGATTTTCCCGTTGTTGACAATATAGAAAAATAACAAAAGTTAACAAAAGGGCCCAAAGGAAAGGGAATGCATAAGAAATGCATTTAATGATAAATCACACATGGATAACAGCAACTTACCTTTTAACAACATAGAAAAGTCACCACTGAAAGGTGTATCTTTTCCTTTCATGAGAATAGACCTTACTTTGCACAGTCCTATATATTTTATTTGATTTATTTTTCCTACTGTTTCCTTCCACTGCATTCTTGATTCTATCTTCAAGAACAATTCTTTACTGAAATAATAACAACAATTTACAATATTTTAACATTTTTTAAAAGCGGGCACATGGAGTTAGCCACTCATAACTAAATGCACATACTGTAGGCAAAAAATCCATTAAGAAAATTTGGAACCAGTATTTCTATTGAAATTCACAGCATGATACAAAGCAGAGCTTAAAAAAAAAAAAAAACTTGTTACCACCATTATAGGATTGAACATAATGGGAAGCTAAGGTATTGCCCTGACAATAGCAACCGCAGAAATTGATTCAGTTTGTATTTTTGCCCAGAACAAATCACTATAATGTTACATTAAAACACATTTTGTGTTGTGTTTTAAGAATTTAGAGAATTTTATTTTCAGAGTAATATAAAATCATGGACTATGAGGGAAGTTGATTACTCCTAACAAAATATGCATATTAAGACGAAATCACAGACACCTTTCTGAACTTCAAAAGAAGACATAAATAAGTAAGGTAAATCATTTGGAATGATTGCAACAATGGGATAAAATATGTTAATGACAAATTTCTAGAAAAATTGTCTAATTCTAACTGAATGTGTCTATACAGTAAGAGAGATACTGAAGATTAATTTAGAAATTCAGGATTTCAAAACATTTGTTATAATCATTAATGTTATTGATATATATTACTGAGTCACAAACCTTAAATGAGGGTTACTTATATTCAAAGTCTCTTAGATATTTAGACCCATAATTTATAATTAAGTTCAGCTATAGCTACTATTTGAATAGATGAATAATAGTTTAAGAACTGCTATTTATTGTGTACATATAATATGCCATTCAGTTATGTATTACTAAAGTTGCTTGCTGGGCATGGTAGTACTGATATACATTGTTTGTTGATTTCTGTGCTGTGAATACTCTCCTATTATGGCTACTTTAAAGTTATCAGTAAAATCTCACTGAACAGGAGCTGGAAAAAGATGCCTATGTTTGGCTTTGGAAAGCCACTGTGAGCTGGTTCCTGCACAAAAAAAATGTCTGTCAGGAAGATATTCTGCAACACTTTGAGGTAATGATGATCGTTCTTGCTTAAACATATTGAAAATTGTGGTGTTAAGTATCAGTGCATTTACCAATTGCATGCCTCTGGAATAGACAAGAAAGAATTGAAACTCCAGTTCTTTCTCCCTACAGACCTAAAATCTGCATATATACACACTCATACATATACACATATAATCTTAAGGTTGTAATGGAGAAAGTCTCTAAAAAGAATATTCTAGCAGTTGTTATATATTTATATTAGTTCTTTTCCTTTTCACTCATTTAATTATATGGACTCATTGAAACCAAACAAGAAACAAATATAATTCATTGATTCTTACCGATGTTTACACCAGATTTTTTAATTGTGCTATGTAAGTTTTTAAACAGGAGTTCTCAAACAGGATTTTAAATTGAAGTTTTTAAATTATTCAAGATATGTGATGCAATGTACATGGTTTTCTCTGTATTGCTCCATTTCTCAAATATTTGATTTTAGTGGACAATTATTAAGCCTCCCCTGTTATATAAATATGACTATTGCTTTTTATGAAACCAATTGAGCAAGTATAATTTGCTTCCAAACCTCATTCATATTTAAATAGGAATAAATTTATATATATTAGGCTATATTTTACTGTCATTGCAGAAAGTCATTTATAACTCACCTGTAAGACAACTTTGGTAAGTGCTGCTTCTATAAACAATTCACTAACACATAAGCTGCAAATTAAAACTTACTAAAGCATTTTGGAGTCCAAATTAAGACTCTGAAATCTGTAGAGCGGTGGAGAACAACAGCTGATTGACCAAATCTAAATTTTTTTTTGATAATCTCTTTGATATACTTTAAAAAATTATGACTTTTAGGCTGGGTGCAGTGGCTCATGCCTGTAATCCAAGCACTTTGGGAGGCCGAAGCAGGAGGATCACTTGAGTTTAGGAGTTTGAGACCAGCCTGACCGACATGGCAAAACCTGGTTTCTCCTAAAAATAAAAAAATTAGTTGGGTGTGGTGGCACGTGACTGTATTCCCAACTACTCCAGAGCCTAAGGCAGGAGAATCACTTGAACCCAGGAGATGAAGGTTGCAGTGAGCCAAGATTGCACCACCGCACTCCAGCCTTGCCAGAGCAAGACTCGGTCTAAAAAAAATAAATAAAATAAATAAAATTTAAAAAAAGAGTTTTTTGTTTTATCTAGAAGAAAGATTTTCAGATTTCACAATGTTACCTTTTATTTTGGCTGTAAAATTCTGATAGAAGAAAAGCAATAAAATATTTTAAATCTTTGTACCCTTTAATCAAGCTATTTAATGAAGTTGCTTTGGTAACTGATTCACTGGAGAGATTTAGAACTTATAATATTCCCGATAAATTTCATCTTTGGAAATGCTATGCCCAGTTTATTTAATAGAATGCCCTTCTAAAAAAAGGGGTCTTTAGCTGAGAGAGACTAGCTTCTCCTAATTCTGGGTCTATGCTTCTTCATGAAAGAAGGAAAATATTGCTAGGCAATTCAGATCTCATGTATGCCAAACTCACTCACAATGATGTTTACTCAAACCCGGTGCTAATATTATTCTCCTGACAAAATAGTGTTATTTCTTATCCCTTGAAAAGGAGTTATAATAATTCTGCAGCTTCTTATTGGCTTAGAATAATGTTTCCCCAAGTGTGCTCCATGAAGTTGTTGACCTGTAACATTTAATAAGAATTACATAAAGTAAAACGATGATCAAATACATTCCAGAAACTTATAGCTGTATTAGTTGTTTCCACACTGCTAATAAAGATATACCCAAGACTGGGTGTTTTATAAAGGAAAGAGGTTTAATTAACACACATGACTGAGGAGGCCTCGGTAAACTTACAAACATGGCAGAAGGCACCTCTTCACAGGGTGCCAGGAGAGACAATGAGAGTTGAGCAAAGAAAGAAACCCCTTATAAAACCATCAGATCTCATGAGAACTTACTCATTATCACAAGAACAGCAGCATGGAGGTAACTGTCCCCATGATTACATTACCTCTCGCCAGGTCCCTCCCGTGATACATGGGGAGTATGGGAAATACAATTCACGATGAGATTTGGATGGGAACACAGACAAACCATACAACTAAGGAAACTGAGAAGATTAGAATCAACTCTGCTATGTTCCACTGGAATTGTGGAAGTATTGGTAGGAAAAAAAAAAACCAGCTAATAAAAATGCACCCACTCTCATCAGAAACAACTACAAAGCAAACACAATACTCCAAAATGAACAATATGAACTAGACATCCTATACAATCATTTTCACATATGATAAAGTTGACTTTAAATGTCTTTTATCTAATATTTTCTCTGGTATTTTTTTCTTTCCTTTTTCTGATATTTTGTTCTCATGGTCTTCATTCTCTCTATCTCTTACACACAAACACGCACAGACACGTACACATACATACACAAACACATGCTCATTTATGTCTGTCTTTGGATTCTGTGAAAAACAAAATAAAACAATTCAAGAGAGTAGTATGTAAACTACAATCTAAGAACACACACTAGAAATCAAAGAATTCTTGAATCTGTATATTTAAAAAGGTGGAACATCTGTGAATATTGCCCTAGACACATTAACTCCAAGATGGATTCTATTAAAATTGCCAGAAAATAAAGATGAAAGAAATCGTGTTTAGGACTTTCAGGCAAAAGTCCCAAGTTTACTTAAAAAAAAAAAAAAAAAAAAAAAAAAATCACTTTTTTTTTCAGACCTCTTTATTCAAGAAGGAATTCAATAAAATAATGTGTGAGCCAAGGACTTTATATTTATCATCACTGTCCTTCAAGAAATAAGTCTATGGAAAGACTTCAAGCTTGCAAAAATACAAAGAGCACTGAACTCAGAATCTTCCTGAGAAATTTACTAGAAAATGAGCTTCATCCAACTAATTGATGACTCTGGGAATGTTAATAAAATGTACAAAAATTTAATTTTTAATAAAATATAATTATTTTATATATGCATTCATAAGTATTTATATATTTCTTTTTACATAAATATATATTTATATTTCAAATATATTTACATATTTATTTATATATTTAATTATATATCAAAGATTAAAAATGGAGACAAAGGTGGTAATCAATTTGTAGTTGATATACATATTGACAAGGTATAAATAACATAACTAAATATGTGAAAGGAGAAGAGAGGGGAAAGTGAAAAGGAGAAGAAGCTCATAGGCTTTTAAATAAGTATAAGGGGTCCAAGGATACTTTTTATAGTTTAAAAACCCAACATTAAAAATTTAAGGCAGGGAAAAATAATAAAAGCATTGTAAATGTTATTAGTATACATATGGTCAGTAAAACAAAAATATAAATTTTCTAAATTCTAGAACAATAAGAACACTACACAAAGAGAACCACATGAAGGAAAACAATGACTATAACAGAAGGATCAAAATTATCATAACAAAAAATGTCATGATAGAATTAAAATCAAGCAAATATTATGTAAATAAATGTGGATGAGATTGCCAGCTATTAAAATAAAACACCGCAAATTGGCTTACAAAGCAAAATTCATTTCAATAATGTATCCAACATGCATACCTGAAGCAAAGTAACTCTGAAATACTGAAATTAAAGGGATGAAAAATATATGCCACCAAAGATACATAATACAAGTAAGAATGCTTTCCTATTCTTATTATAAGGAACGCAGAATTCAGCCCGGTGCGGTGGCTCATGCCTCTAATCCCAGCATTTTGGGAGGCCCAGGCGGGTGGATCATTTGAGGTTAGGAGTTTGAGACTACCCTGGCCAACATACTGAAACCCCGTCTCTACTAAAAATACAAAACTTAGCTAGGTGTGATGGCACGTGCCTGTAATCCCAACTATTCGGGAGGCTGAAGCAGGAGAATCGCTTGAGCTAGGGAGGCAGAGGTGGCAGTGAGCTGAGATCGTGCCACTGCACTCCAGTCTGGGTGACAGAGTGAGACCCAGTCTCAAAAGTAAATCTAAAAAAGGCAGAATTCAGGACCAAAATATTAATGACGGCAATAAAGAACTTTAAATATGTAAAACCAGTCACAGAAAACATGTAACAGGACTATGTAAACAATATAGCAAAAATTAATTCAACTTTATAAACCAAAATTATTAGACTGGTGCAAAAGTAATTGTGATTTTGTCTGTTACTCTTAACGGCCAAAACCTGTATATATGAGAAGCAAAGAGAAGTAGAATCATATCTACTTGTAGAGTAGACATTACAATGACACTATCAGTAAAATACTAGCAAACTGAATCCAGCAGCAGATCAAAAAGCTTATCCACCATGATCAAGTGGGCTTCATCCCTGGGATACAAGTCTGGTTCAACATACGCAAATCAATAAACGTAATCCAGCATATAAACAGAACCAACGACAAAAACCACATGATTATCTCAATAGATGCAGAAAAGGCCTTTGACAAAATTCAACAGTCCTTCATGCTAAAAACTCTCAATAAATTAGGTATTGATGGGACGTATCTCAAAATAATAAGAGCTATCTATGACAAACCCACAGCCAATATCATACTGAATGGGCAAAAACTGGAAGCATTCCCTTGGAAAACTGGCACAAGACAGGGATGCCCTCTCTCACCACTCCTATTCAACATACTGTTGGAAGTTCTGGCCAGGGCAATCAGGCAGGAGAAGGAAATAAGAGGTATTCAATTAGGAAAAGAGGAAGTCAAATTGTCCCTGTTTGCAGATGACATGATTGTATATCTAGAAAACTCCATCGTCTCAGCCCAAAATCTCCTTAAGCTGATTGGCAACTTCAGCAAAGTCTCAGGATACAAAATCAATGTGCAAAAATCACAAGCATTCTTATACACCAATAACAGATGAACAGAGAGCCAAATCATGAGTGAACTCCAATTCACAATTGCTTCAAAGAGAATAAAATACCTAGGAATACAACTTACAAGGGATGGGAAGGACCTCTTCAAGGAGAACTACAAACCACTGCTCAATGAAATAAAAGAGGATACAAACAAATGTAAAAACATTCCATGCTCATGGATAGGAAGAATCAATATCATGAAAATGGCCATACTGCCCAAGGTAATTTATAGATTCAATGCCATCCCCATCAAGCTACCAATGACTTTCTTCACAGAATTAGAAAAAACTACTTTAAAGTTCATATGGAATCAAAAAAGAGCCCGCATTGCCAAGACAATCCTAAGCCAAAAGAACAAAGCTGGAGGCATCACGCTACCTGACTTCAAACTACACTACAAGGCTACAGTAACCAAAACAGCATGGTACTGGTACCAAAACAGAGATATAGACCAATGGAACAGAACACAGCCCTCAGAAATAATGCCGCATATCTACAACTATCTGCTCTCTGACAAACCTGGCAAAAACAAGAAATGGGGAAAGGATTCCTATTTAATAAATGGTGCTGGGAAAAATGGAGAGCCATATGTAGAAAGCTGAAACTGGATCCCTTCCTTACACCTTATACAAAAATTAATTCAAGATGGATTAAAGACTTACATGTTAGACCTAAAACCATAAAAACCCTAGAAGAAAACCTAGGCAATACCATTCAGCACATAGGCATGGGCAAGGACTTCATGTCTAAAACACCAAAAGCAATGGCAACAAAAGCCAAAATTGACAAATGGGATCTAATTAAACTAAAGAGCTTCTGCACAACAAAAGAAACCACCATCAGAGTGAACAGGCAACCTACAGAATGGGTGAAAAATTTTGCAATCTACTCATGTAATGAAGGGCTAATATCTAGAATCTACAATGAACTCAAACAAATTTACAAGAAAAAAACAACCCCATCAAAAAGTGGGTGAAGGATATGAACAGACACTTCTCAAAAGAAGACATTTATGCAGCCAAAAGACACATGAAAAAGTGCTCATCATCACTGGCCATCAGAGAAATGCAAATCAAAACCACAATGAGACACCGTCTCACACCAGCTAGATTGGCAATCATTAAAAAGTCAGGAAACAACAGGTGCTGGAGAGGATATGGAGAAATAGGAACACTTTTACACTGTTGGTAGGATGGTAAACTAGTTCAACTATTGTGGAAGTCAGTGTGGCGATTTCTCAGGGATGTATAACTAGAATTACCATTTGACCCAGCCATCCCATTACTGGGTATATACCCAAAGGATTATAAATCATGCTGCTATAAAGACACATGCACTGGTATGTTTATTGCGGCACTATTCGCAATAGCAAAGATTTGGAACCAACCCAAATGTCCAACAATGATAGACTGCATTAAGAAAATGTGGCACATATACACCTGGAATACTATGCAGCCATAAAAAAGGATGAGTTCATGTCCTTTGTAGGGACATGGATGAAGCTGGAAACCATCATTCTCAGCAAACTATCGCAAGGATAAAAAACCAAACAGCGCATGTTCTCACTCATAGGTGAGAACTGAACAATGAGAACACATGGACACAGGAAGGGGAACATCACACACTGGGGCCTGTTGTGGGGTGGGGGGAGGGGGTAAGGATAGCATTAGGAGATATACCTAATGCTAAATGACGAGTTACTGGGTTCAGCACACCAACATGGCACATGTATACATATGTAACAAACCTGCACGTTGTGCACATGTACCCTAAAACTTAAAGTATAATAAAAAAAAGAAAATAGGTGGAAAAAAGCAAGAAAATATTAATAAAAAAGATCTAAACAGTGTTAAAAGAAGATCATAGATCATAAAGTTATGCCAGCATTTAAAACCCAACATTGGATAATATAATATTATCTCAGCTAAACATGTTTCACAGAAATTGACAATATATGAGAACATAAAGAAAACATGAGTGAATTCCATGAAGTGTGAATACTTCAACCAATATTTAGATCACAATGCAGTAAATTGTTTAATGAGATAAATTAATAGCAAAAAATTCAACTACTTAAATAAAATGGGTAAATTTCACTAAAAATGCAGTTTATCAAAATCAACACAGGAAGAAATAGAAGATAGCCTATATCTAATAAAAAATGTTAATTCATTGTCAACATACCCCCTCCCAAAAAAAAACCACTTCAAATGATTTTGCAAATTCTATCAAATATGAAAAAAAAGCTAGCTTCAATTTATACAAAACATTTTAGGATACAAAGTGACATAATTGACTAATTTGTATTATAAAGCTAGCATACCCGTTAAAAAATCTAGTAAAGACACTGCAAAAAAATAAGAACTCTAAACAAATGTCTCTCATGAATACAGACAACACAATCCTTATAGCAATAGCAAATACATACACTCAATAATACATAAAAGTATATGTCATGACCAAAAGGGATATTTCCAGTGTTAAAATGTTGAATTAATATTTAAAAACAAACCAATAAAATTTACAGTACTGACAGATGAGGGACCATGTTATCGTTTCAGTAAATGCAGAGAAAGCATTTGAAACCCCTTAAAAATATTTAACACCTATTAATGATTAAAATTCTTCATATAGTATGAATGGTGGGAATCATCCTCATACTAGTACAGGGCATCTATGAAAACTCTAAGAATAATAACACAGTTGATGGTGAAGGACTAAATCACTTCTACCTGAGCTTACATACAAGACAATGATGCCCATTTTCACTACTACCTGCAGTATTGAACTAAACAATAGAGTACATGTAACTTTATCACATCACTAACTTTATCACTTCAGTTTTCTCAATAAAGTAGAAATCCAGATGTTTGAAAAAGTGCGTATTCAGACAGTATATTGGAAGTTTGAAAAAAAAGGAAAAAGTGCAAAAAGTAATCTATGCATACAGATGAATGAATGAATGGGGAAGTACAATATCATGCTTGGTGACATAAGAGCCCAATGTTAATCGTGTTTATGGTATGACATTGTCCAACATTATGGCTGAGAATTTTTCTCCAGATGCACAGTGATGAGAAATAGTTTCTACGTCAGAGGTATGTTCTCTTTAATACATTTTTCAAATATATTTGTCATGCTATCTTTGAAATTGAAATTACTTTTTGAAATGCTTATTAAACTTTGTTGTAAGCTTCTTTCAAATCTCTCAATCAAAATTAATGGGAACATATTATACAACTGATAGTCTTTTTAAGAAGTAGACACCTGGCTCGGCACCGTGGCTCACGCCTGTAATCCCAGCACTTGGGGAGGCTGAGGCGGGTGGACCACCTGAGGTCTGGAGTTTGAGATCAGCCTGCCCAACATGGTAAAACCCCATCTCTACTAAAAATCAAAAATTATCCAGGCCTGGTGGCGGGCGCTTGTAATCCAGCTACTGGGGAGGCTGAGGCAGGAGAATTGCTTGTACCCAGGAGGCGGAGGTTGCCGTGAGCCGAGATCACGCTACTGCACTCCAGCCTGGGCAACAGATAGAGACTCTGTCTTAAAAAAAATAAAAAAGAAAAAAGAAGAAAGAAGAAAGAAAGAAGAAGAAGAGGAAGAGGAAGAAGAAGAGGAAGAAGAAGAAGAGGAGGAAGAAGAAGAGGAAGAGGAAGAAGAAGAAGAAGAAGAAGAAGAAGAAGTAGACACCCAAATTTAGCAACACCCATAGAATTAAGTATAAATTGTAACTTTAACCGAACAGAGAACCATTAAACAGAACTGATTTTCTGAGTTACATGCATGAAGTGTTTTCACATATTTCTCTTTAAATCATTGATCTTAAACACAAATTGCCATGAAAGAAATTACATATTTTATAAAAACACTATATTAGCATATGAATAATTTATATTTTGTATTTTAAATATCGGGGATGAATCATTTTGGCTAGTCCAAAGATAATACTCAGGAATCTTTATGGCTTGAACACAAATGGAGATGCTTTCATGATTCTGGCAACATTGTCAGCATATTGCTTCAAAACAGGTTAATGTTGTGGAGAAAAAATGCTTTACAAGACCTTTTTAATTCAGGCCTGTTTCCTAGAAGTAGTGGTAATGTTATTTATGGTTTAATAATTATAAATAAATTCATATTAAATTTAATTTTTGCATGTGAAATCATGGTTTACTGGAAAGTTAGGCAATTACAGCATGAACCACCCCCAATAAAATATACAGGCTGAAAGTCCATGACACAGAATATCAAGGAAGAGTAACAATATCAGAAGACAATATACTCTAATAAAAAATTATCTGATACATTTTGCTTCCTAATGTCTTCAAATTTTTGGCAATGTAAATTAATTTAGGAAATTGTGCTGCATACTGTGTAGAGTGACTGACATCATAAAATAGAGAAATGAAGAGTGAGGTTGCACTTCAGTGGACTCATTAAAATTAAAATAGTGATAAAATGTGCACGCGTTTCAAATAAGTACTGCTCAGAAAAATCAGCTGTAATTTGTTAATTACAGCTGATTTTTAAATTAAATTTGTAATTTAAGCCTCTTCTAAATAAATATTCTAGACGGAAGTATCTCTCTCTGTCACTCCTTTTTCTTTACATCAGGTACTAGAATTTTTTTTAACCTTGAAGCAGAAGTACCCCTGAAAATGACACTGAGTATGTCCAGATACAGAGTACACAGCAAAGTTGTTTGTTTTCATTGAGTGGATTTTAATCTATCTGGTATATTTCATTACAACATAATCTAGAGTTTCAGTGAAGTCACATTGAAACAGATTTGGATTATAAAGCATATGAGACATGTCAAAGTTCCCTCAAAAGTGGAGGCCCAGTCTTGTCAAATGTCTAGGATCTTGCTAAACAAAATAAAACATAAATAGGCTTAAATACGATAAAAAAGCATAAAGTAGAGAAAAGGAAATTATAATAAGGAAGCCAAGGTTCAAGAAAGCAAAATCAGACTAAATTCTTGGAGCCTTCATCAGCAGATGAATGCACTTTCCAAGCTTTATAAATTCATATTTCCTTTAGTGTCTAAGATTTTTTTCCCAGTGCTCATAAGACAAATGTATATATAATATTGTAACACATTTTATATATTGTAATATACATAATATATAATAATATAATATATATAATTACATATTATATTATACATTATTATATAATATATACTATAGTATATATTATATAATGAATACTATAGTATATATATTAGATATTAGATAATATATTATATAATATATAATGTATAATACCTATTATATATTATATAATACCTAATATATTATATTATATAATATATATAATATATAAAATATATAACCTAGCTTGTTAATACAATGAGGTGTAATATAACAAATGTTTTGAAATCCTGAATTTCTAAATTAATCTTCAGTAGCTCTCTTACTGTATAGACACATTCAGTTAGAATTAGACAATTTTTCTAGAAATTTGTCATTAACATATTTTATCCCATTGTTGCAATCATTCCAAATGATTTACCTTACTTATTTATGTCTTCTTTTGAAGTTCAGAAAGGTGTCTGTGATTTCGTCTTAATATGCATATTTTGTTAGGAGTAATCAACTTCCCTCATAGTCCATGATTTTATATTACTCTGAAAATAAAATTCTCTAAATTCTTAAAACACAACACAAAATGTGTTTTAATGTAATATATATATTACTATATATATAAAATGAGTTAGGGAGGATTCCCTTTTTTTCTATTGATAGGAATAGTTTCAGAAGGAATGGTACCAGCTCCTCCTTGTACCTCTGGTAGAATTTGGCTGTGAATCCATCTGGTCCTGGACTTTTTTTGGTTGGTAAGCTATTAATTATCGCCTCAATTTCAGAGCCTGTTATTGGTCTACTCAGAGATTCAACTTCTTCCTGGTTTAGTCTTGAGAGGGTGTATGTGTCGAGGAATTTATCCATTTCTTCTAGATTTTCTAGTTTATTTGCACAGAGGTGTTTATAGTATTCTTTGATGGTAGTTTGTATTTCTGTGGGATCAGTAGTGACATCCCCTTTATCATTTTTTATTGCGTCTATTTGATTCTTCTCTCATTTCTTCTTTATTAATCTTGCTAGTGGTCTATCAATTTTGCTGATCTTTTCAAAAAACCAGCTCCTGGTTTCATTGATTTTTTGAAGGGTTTTTTGTGTCTCTATCTCCTTCAGTTCTGTTCTGATCTTAGTTATTTCTTGCCTTCTGCTAGCTTTTGAATGCGTTTGGTCTTGCTTCTCTAAGTTCTTTTAATTGTGATGTTAGGGTGTCAATTTTAGATCTTTCCTGCTTTCTCTTGTGGGCATTTAGTGCTATAAATTTCCCTCTACACACTGCTTTGAATGTGTCCCAGAGACTCTGGTATGTTGTGTCTTTGTTCTCACTGGTTTCAAAGAACATCTTTATTTCTGCCTTCATTTCGTTATGTGCCCAGTAGTCGTTCAGGAGCAGGTTGTTCAGTTTCCATGTAGTTGAGCGGTTTTGAGTGAGTTTCTTAATCCTGAGTTCTAGTTTGATTGCACTGTGGTCTGAGAGACAGTTTGTTATAATTTCTGTTTTTTTACATTTGCTGAGGAGTGCTTTACTTCCAACTATGTGGTCAGTTTTGGAATAGGTGTGATGTGGTGCTGAAAAGAATGTATATTCTGTTGATCTGGGGAGGAGAGTTCTGTAGATGTCTATTAGGTCTGCTTGGTGCAGAGCTGAGTTCAATTCCTGGATATCCTTGTTAACTTTCTGTCTCGTTGATATGTCTAATGTTGACAGTGGGGTATTAAAGTCTCCCATTATTATTGTGTGGGAGTCTAAGTCTCTTTGTAGATCTCTAAGGACTTGCTTTATGAATCTGGGTGCTCCTGTATTGGGTGCATATATATTTAGGATAGTTAGCTCTTCCTGTTGAATTGATCTCTTTACCATTATGTAATGGCCCTCTTTGTCTCTTTTCATCTCTGTTGGTTTAAAGTCTGCTTTATCAGAGACTAGCTTTGCAACCCCTGCCTTTTTTTGTTTTCCATTTGCTTGGTAGAGAATTTTAGACCAATATCCCTGATGAACATCAATGCAAAAATC
Organism: Pongo pygmaeus; assembly: GCF_028885625.2. Classification (NCBI taxonomy): domain Eukaryota; kingdom Metazoa; phylum Chordata; class Mammalia; order Primates; family Hominidae; genus Pongo; species Pongo pygmaeus. Next base: position 94,440,448 of record NC_072384.2, read on the forward strand.
CTCCATAAAATACTGGCAAACAGAATCCAGCAGCACATCAAAAAGCTTATCCACCATGATCAAGTGGGCTTCATCCCTGGGATGCAAGGCTGGTTCAATATACGCAAATCAATAAATGTAATCCAGCATATAAACAGAACCAATGACAAAAACCACATGATTATCTCAATAGATGCAGAAAAGGCCTTTGACAAAATTCAACAACCCTTCATGCTAAAAAATCTCAATAAATTAGGTATTGATGGGACGTATCTCAAAATAATAAGAGCTATCTATGACAAACCCACAGCCAATATCATACTGAACGGGCAAAAACTGGAAGCATTCCCTTGGAAAACTGGCACAAGACAGGGATGCCCTCTCTCACCACTCCTATTCAACATACTGTTGGAAGTTCTGGCCAGGGCAATCAGGCAGGAGAAGGAAATAAAGGGTATTCAGTTAGGAAAAGAGAAAGTCAAATTGTCCCTGTTTGCAGATGACATGATTGTATAGCTAGAAAACCCCGTCGTCTCAGCCCAAAATCTCCTCAAGCTGATAGGCAACTTCAGCAAAGTCTCAGGATACAAAATCAATGTGCAAAAATCACAAGCATTCTTATATACCAATAGCAGACAAACAGAGAACCATATCATGAGTGAACTCCCATTCACAATTGCTTCAAAGCGAATGAAATACCTACGAATCCAACTTACAAGGGATATGAAGGACCTCTTCAAGGAGAACTACAAACCACTGCTCAATGAAATAAAAGAGGATACAAACAAATGGAAGAACATTCCATGCTCATGGATAGGAAGAATCAATATCATGAAAATGGCCATACTGCCCAAGGTAATTTATAGATTCAATGTCATCCCCATCAAGCTACCAATGACTTTCTTCACAGAATTGGAAAAAAACTACTTTAAAGTTCATATGGAACCAAAAAAGAGCCTGCATTGCCAAGTCAATCTTAAGCCAAAAGAACAAAGCTGGAGGCATCATGCTACCTGACTTCAAACTATACTACAAAGCTACAGTAACCAAAACAGCATGGTATTGGTACCAAAACAGAAATATAGACCAATGGAACAGAACAGAGCCCTCAGAAATAATGCCACATATCTACAACCATCTGATCTTTGACAGACCTAACAAAAAGAAGAAATGGGGATAGGATTCCCTATTTAATAAATGGTGCTGGGAAAACTGGCTAGCCATATGGAGAAAGCTGAAACTGGATCCCTTCCTTAACATCTTATACAAAAACTAATTCAAGATGGATTAAAGACTTACATGCTAGAGCTAAAACCATAAAAACATAAAAACCCTAGAAGAAAACCTAGGCATTACCATTCAGGACATAGGCATGGGCAAGGACTTCATGTCTAAAACACCAAAAGCAATAGCAACAAAAGCCAAAATTGACAAATGGGATCTAATTAAACTAAAGAGCTTCTGTACAGCAAAAGAAACTACCATCAGGGTGAACAGGCAACCTACAGAATGGGAGAAAATTTTTGCAATCTACTCATCAGACAAAGGGCTAATATCCAGAATCTACAATGAACTCAAAGAAATTTACAAGAAAAAAACAAACAACCCCATCAAGAAGTGGGTGAAGGATATGAACAGACACTTCTCAAAAGAAGACATTTATGCAGCCAAAGACACATGAAAAAATGTCATCATCACTGGCCATCAGAGAAATGCAAATCAAAACCACAATGAGATACCATCTCACACCAGTTAGAATGGCAATCATTAAAAAGTCAGGAAACAACAGGTGCTGGAGAGGATGTGGAGAAATAGGAACACTTTTACACTGTTGGTGGGACTGTAAACTAGTTCAACCATTGTGGAAGTCAGTGTGGCAATTCCTCAGGGATCTAGATCTACAATTACCATTTGACCCAGCCATCCCATTACTGGGTATATACCCAAAGGATTATAAATCATTTTGCTATAAAGACACATGCACATGTATATTTATTGTGGCACTATTCACAATAGCAAAGACTTGGAACCAACCCAAATGTCCAACAATGATAGACTGGATTACAAAAATGTGGCACATATACACCACGGAATACCATGCAGTCATAAAAAATGATGAGTTCATGTCCTTCGTAGGGACATGGATGAAGCTGGAAACCATCATTCTTAGCAAACTATTGCAAGGACAAAAAACCAAACACTGCGTGTTCTCACTCATAGGTGGGAATTGAACAATGAGAACGCATGGACACAGGAAGGGGAACATCACACACCGGGGCCTGTTGTGGGGTTGGGGGAGAGGGGAGGGATAGCATTAGGAGATATACCTAATGCTAAATGATGAGTTAATGGGTGCAGCACACCAACATGGCACATGTATACATATGTAACAAACCTGCACGTTGTGCACATGTACCCTAAATCTTAAATTGTAATAAAAAAAATAGAATAAAAAAAAGTAAAGTCACCCAGACCAGGCCCCCAATCTCTTTTGTAATTTTTAATATCTATATGTTTTCACCAGAAGTATCTTGGTTACTCTAACAACCTGCTCCTGAATGACTACTGGGTACATAACAAAATGAAGGCAGAAATAAAGATGTTCTTTGAAACCAACGAGAACAAAGACACAACATACCAGAATCTCTGGGACACATTCAAAGTAGTGTATAGAGGCAAATTTATAGTACTAAATGCCCACAAGAGAAAGCAGGAAAGATCTAAAATTGACACCCTAACATCACAATTAAAAGAAATAGAGAAGCAAGAGCAAACACATTCAAAAGCTAGCAGAAGGCAAGAAATAACTAAGATCAGAGCAGAACTGAAGGAAATAGAGACACAAAAAACCCTTCAAAAAATCAATGAAACCAGGAGCTTGTTTTTTTGAAAAGATCAACAAAATTAATGGGACACTAGCAAGACTAATAAAGAAGAAAAGAGAGAAGAATGAAATAGACGCAATACAAAATGACAAAGGGGCTATCACCACCGATCCCACAGAAATAGAAACTACCATCAGAGAATACTATAAACGCCTCTATGCAAATAAACCAGAAAATCTAGAAGAAATGGATAAATTCCTCGACATATACACTGTCCCAAGACTAAACCAGGAAGAAGTTGAATCTCTGAATAGACCAGTAACAGGCTCTGAAATTGAGGAAGTTTGATTTTCCATATGCATTTTAAAATTTGAGAAGTTATATGAAAAAATAAAATTAATAAAATTTTGATTGTAATCGATTGAATGTAGAGATTAATTGGGGGACATTTATAATATGAATCTTCTCATTAATACACACTGGATTTTGGGGGTCTAGCTATTTATTTTGGATTTCTTTAACAGTTTTCTACAAAATTATTTTTAAGTACTGCATATTTTTATGGTACTATAAATGTATGTTTAAAATATTTCCTCTGTTGTTTTTATATAATGGTACATTGGTTTTTTGATATTGGTATTACAGTAAAATGTCTGGATTACTTATAATAAAATTGAATATTTGTCTTTTTAGAGGATTATAAGTAGCTTACAACTGAATTTTGTTAGTTTGAAAATGTGTGTCTTTCATTGGAGAGATTTAGATTTTAATATTCACTGTGATTATTGAAATATTTGGGGGTATGTTTATACATTTAATTTTGTGTTATTAGTCTTGACTTTCTAGGCTTATTGATTGAGCACATTATTTTCTCACTTGATTATTTTTCTGTGCTACAATTGAAAAAGTTTTTTTCATTTTTCATTCCAGATTTAACATATATACCAAAATAAATTTCTTGAAATCAAATATCTTTATAACTGTTTTAAATATTATAATTTCAGTTGACCCTGAACAACATGGGTTTAAACTTCACTGGTCGGCTTATACATGTATTTACTTCTGTCTCTGCCACCTTGAAGAAATAAGACCAACCCCTTCTCTTCCTTCTCCACCTTCTCAGACTATGCAAAGGTGGTAAGGAGGAAAACCTTTATGATGAACTATTTCTAATTAATGAATAGTAAATATCTACTACTTTTCCTTATGATTTTAATGGTAACATTTTATTTTCTCTAGCTTACTTTGTTGTGAGAATACAGTATGTAATTCATATGACATACAAAATGTCTGTTAATTGACTGTTTATGTCATCAGTTATGCTCTTGTCAACAGTAGGTTATTACTAGTTAAGTTTTTGTGGAATCAAAAGTTATACCTGGATTTTTGACATTGTAGGAATTGGGCTTCCCTAACCCGTGAGTTGTTCAAAGGTCAAGTGTACCGTAGTGTGCTCTAAATCCAGCTATCTTTTCTCATCTCAATGAGTATGCTGAATTTGTTAAGCTATATGCTACTATCTTACTTAATTTACTAAATCTATGTTATTTTAATTGCCTTATAGAATTTGTTTTAGATTCAAGCCCATTTATATTATTTTCTTTGTTCATCATTTCTTCTCACATTTTATAATTTCTTCTTTATGTTTCTCTTTCCTTAAGTACAAAATATAACGTTTTTAGCAAAAATAATTTTTAAATAGTCTCAGTTTTTTGTTTCTGAAAATATTTTAATTCTATCTTACACTTGAAATCTATTTTATTGGGCCTACAGTTCCAGAGTTTTAGATAATTCTTATGACATTCTGATTGTATTATTTCACAGTCTTAGAGCTTTCATGGTAGCTATTGGGAGGGTAAAAATCTATTTGATGTTTCTTTTATGTAATCAGTTTCATTCTTTCTGGTGCTTTAAAATGTATCTAGGCACATATTTTAAAAACTTACACTGTCAAGATTAATTTGGCTGTGCAAAATTTGTAATTCACATTTCATATAAGTTCTGGAAATATCTTTTCTCATCTTGTCTGTATCTCAATTTTTAATAAAATCTCCCTCTGAAAATCCAATTAGCAGATAAACCTTTTGTCTTTATCATCATTTTTTAACTTTTCTTCAACGAACTTTATTGCAGTGCAAGCTGAGATATGTATTATTTGTTTGTCCCAAGAAGAAAAACAGAATTGATAGACATCTACCAATCTCTAACACAATTTTCTATCTTGGTCTAGGTAAAACTGAAATTGTAGGTTACTATTGATGATCAGGTATCCCTATGGCAACTAATGACTTTCAGTCCCTCTTTACGTCTATAAACTTGTGCTTTCTAAGGATTTTTAGCTTCTGAGAATTTCATTTACTTTATTGTCTTCTGAGCTATATAAAAAGACACTAAAATGTATTTTTTCATTTTCCTGATTTAAAGTATAGTTCAGTTTTTCAATATTTAAACTTAGTGCAGGATAAGTTTTTAAATACATATAATCATCTGAATTCCTTAAAGAGAATTCCTGAGAAAGTTCTTATACATTATTGAATACTATGAAGATGAGATGGCTGTGTGACCACAAAGATTATTTTATTGCTACAGTGGATTATATAGATAAATCATAAAGTGACCATGAATTTTGCTAAAATATTTCCATTATTATTTTGGCTTTTATTAAGTCATATTTTCTTTTACAAGTGAAAAAAATTCTTTTTATCTTTTATCTTCATCAAACTTGTTATTGAAAAGCTTTAATCTTACTTTGGTATATGATTTTTCTAAGACACACTTTAGTCTTTCAAATTGTCTATGATATTTACATTACTAATGTCTTAGTCTGTTCTCACCCTGCTAATAAAGACATACCTGAGACTGGGTAATTTATAAAAAATAAGGTTGAATTGACTCACAGTTTAGCATCGCTGGGAGGCCTCAGGAAACTTCCATTCATGGTGGAAGCTGGAGCAAACATGCCCTTCATCACATGGCAGCAGGAAAGACAAGAATGAGGACCAAGCAAAGGTGGAAGCCATCAGATCTTGTGAGGACTTACTATTACGAGGATAGCATGGGGGTAACTATCCCTATGATTCAATTACCTCCCACTGGGTCCCTTCCACCACATACGGGGATTATGGGAACTACAATTCAAGATGAGCTTTGGGTGGCGACACAGTCAAACCATATAAACTAATAAGTCTGGAGATAACATTAATTCAACTATCATTAAAAATAACTGTATATTGAATAAAACAAAGATATTTTTGATATCAACACAACTTGATTATTGTCCATTACAAGTGTAGAAGAATGCACAGAAACAAGCATAAAAATGAAAAATTACTATATGTGACAATATGTTTATAATTCAATAAAATATTTAAATATTATTAACACATACTATTTGTTTATTTACTTACTTATTTATTTATCTGAGACATGGTCTCATTGTCACCTAGGCTAGAATATAGTGGCACAATCTCGTATCACTGCAACTTCTGCCTCCTGGGCTCAAGTGATCCTTCCACTTCAGCCTCCACTGTAGCTGGGACCACAGGCACATACCACCATGCTTGGCTAATTTTTGTTTTGTATTTTTTGTACAGAGGGTTTTTGACATGTTGCCCAGGCTGGTCTCGAGTTCCTTTGCTCAAGCAATCCACCTGCCTTGGCCTCCCAAAGTGCAACACATACTTTATAATAAGACAAACACATATTTTGGTAGAGAATGAAGAAAGAATAGCTAATAATTGCAGAGTAAAATACTGGCTAGCAAGGCAAGAAAAAAGGAGAAGAGCTTGAAAATAGGTTAATCATATTGATTTTCCTTAGGCTCATAGAAGATTTTAAATAAGATTAATAAAGTAAAACACACAAGACAGTTTCCTGAGTGTCTTTTGGTCCTCAGCCTTTTGTAGTCACAAGTTCCTTTCCTTTTTAAGCAAAATTGCTCAAAGTTCAGCATGCTCCTATGATTCTTAAGACTTTTTCCCCCAATTGTTTTTCTCTAGGCTAAATGCCATCCCTATTCCTTCACTTCCCCAAAGTATTACCAACAAAAGACTACTATATATACGAAAATACAGGGGGGTTATACAATATAGAACATGGGCAGTATATTCTAAAGAGCACTCTTTTCTTTTTTTCACTATAGCTGCTAGAATCCAAAATCCTAAAACATTATTATTTTGTGTATAAAGAAGTTTAGTCCCCATGCCTATCTACAATCTCCTTAAACTGTCCTGGTTAACAAAAGCCATCTTATAGATATATGCCTTTTGGTAGAGAAAAAAAAACACAGTTGCTTTACCTTTGTTTGCTTGTTTATTTTGAGGAAGGCTTCCTCTTATGCATAGTTTCTTATGTATAAGTATAGTATATAAATATTCATTCTTTTCTAGTCCTTTGTACAATTACACGAATTTTGTGGTGTGTGAGTGTGAATGTGTGTATATTATAATTTTTCCTCTTCCAAGTATGTGAAGCTAATTCACCATGTGGAAATTCCTCAATATATAATTTTCTACCTATTATTTATATACAACATAATATAATTGTCAGAAGAATCCAGTGCTTTTACTGTATTTTTTAAATACTCAATAATCTACACTAATGTGTAATCAACAAAGCCTTTGTTAACATCCTAAGTATTTGCAGATCTTATGTGGCATGACCAATAGTCAGTTTTTGTAATAAGACAGACTAGTATTTAGTACAGTGTGGATAATTTAACAGATTACTGACTTATTATGAAGTTCGTAACATAGACTTCTATAATTGCATATAATACCAAATCATCAGATTTAAATGTGCACAAAATATAAACAAAAATATTTTATCAAATTATTTTATAAATATAGACAATGCCTTTTTTATAAAAATTACATGTTTGCATTATTCATAATTATTTAACTAAGTATATTGTGCATTCAACAAAATTTCATGTTTATGAGAATGTATAATTTCATTCTATATTAATTAATGACCATATTTCAGGTCAGTGGACCAAGAGTTGGATGATATATACAGTTAAATCAGACATGCATCTTATTTTTTCAAGATAACTATAATTTAATAGAGTAGATAAACTATACATGCACCTTAATAACTACCATCCAATATCAAAGGTAGATGAAAAACTGTTTGTAGGATAAGGACACACCAGAGCACAAGTCCAAAGCATAACAAATAAGTTATCTAAGTCCCAACATATTTATGGAAGACAAAAGGATTATAACAGCATTTTCCTATTGAGACAAAAAATACTTTATACAATTCTATATTTGTACATACATAGAAAACATTTTACTATTTCATAAGAAAACATTTGAGTTATAAATTAGTTAATTATTCTGACGTGTTTGGAAATAACTAGGAAAAATAATTGCTGAAAATATACTCCTTCCTATAACGGTGTTATAAAATATGTATTTTAATCATCAACAGATTTAAGAAACTGTTCCAGACAAGAATTTGAAATACAAATCTCTCACACCGCTGGCAGTTATGGAGCCTTATCTCCCTAAAGCAGTGCCATCATAGGTAAATGAAGAAAACGGGCTTTTTTATGTTTTAGATTAACCACAAGAGGGAACTCATAGAGACCTGTTAATGTAAGTAAAACATATTAACAATGATAAAAAATGTTATTCTGCAGAGTTCAAAGTTCAGTCTCTGTTATTATGTTTTAGTCCTATGATGCTTGAAAGTAAGTTTTGAAGAAAACCAATTACTTTCCTTACAATTCCTGAACTCATTTCATAACTATTAAAGATTTTACTGTGTCCTATTATAATATTTGGTTATATAATTAATTATACTTTTTAATAAGGCAAGGAATGGAGGTCCAATAATAGACAAAGTTTTGAACTGACTATGAACTTTGTACACTACAGTGTCACTCTGGGATCTTGGACATCCTTTAACTCCTCTGTATATGATTCTTTTTTCACCAATCTCAGAGGAATGACAACAAATATATTAATTTGTTAATGTTCACAATACTTTTCAAAAAATGCTTCAATGTCTGTAAATAATGTATGGTAAATCCAGAAAGAAATAGTATAATTTGATTATAATATAGGCACTTTAAGTTTTACAGCAAATTTGGCTCTGGAAAGAGATTAAAAGGGATGGTTTGCCCTCCAAATGTAGTTAGAATAATAAGCAAGATTGAATCTGAAGGTGTCTTATATTTTGACATTTCTTTCCTCTGGGACAATCATTATTTCAAATGAAAGGGGAGATTTAAGGTCGCAAATGAAATGAAGGTTGCTAATCAACTAATCATAAAATAGCGAGATTATTCTGGATTATCTAGGGAAGCCCAATATAATCACAGATTTCCTTAAACTGTAAGTGGGAAGCAAAAGAAGAGAAACAAGAATATTTGACCACAGTCACAGAAATTAGATATTTTCTGGCTTTGAAGATGGAGAAAGAGGCTCATAATCCAGTGAAGGCAGAATGCAGGTAGACTGTAGAAAATGGACAAGACAAAAAAACCTTCAAAAGGGAATACAGCTTTTCTAAGACCTTGAATTTGTTCCTAGAGAACCACATCAGACTTCTGACCTACAGAACTGTGAAATATTAAATTTATGTTGTCCTAAGCCATTAAGTTTGTGGCAATTTGCTATAATAGCTAGAGGAAACTACTACAGATTTTGGTACCTGGAAGTGGAATGGAACTATAATAAATACCTAAAAAATATGGACATGGCATTAGAATTCGTCAGTGGAAAGAAGCTGGAAGAAGTTTGAGGAGCATGATAGTAAAAGGCTAAACAGCTTTGAGCAAATTTTTAGTAGTAACATGGATATTAAAAACTCTGCTAGGGAAGATATAGAAGAAAATGAGTGTCATGGCAGAGCAAACATATACTGCTTTAGATAATGCTTAAATAATAATTAACTGACTGTAGAAATATGGACATTAAGGGAACTGCTGGTTAAGGTTCAGAAGGAAATGCAAAATGTGTTCATGGAAATTTGAGTAGAAGGGATCATTGTTATGTACTGATAGAAAGCTTAGTAGAATTATTTACCACAGTTATGTGAAAAGCAGGACTTGCCTATGAGGAAAAGTGACTTTTAACTGAAAAGATGTCAAGAAAAGTGTGAAAAGTACAGCCTGGTTTCTTCTTACTGCTCATAATAAAATGATGGCGGAAACATAAACAGAAGAACTGTTAAACAAAAAGGAAGCAAAACTTGATGATTTGGTACATTCTTAGCCTTCCCAAATGACAAAAGACAAAAATTGAATTTATTCTTAGGAAACAAATGCTTAGGATGTGATGTGATGGTACAACCTATTGTGCAATCAGTAGTTGAGATGGTCAATTAGAACACAAGTCAAACGAAAGTAGCAATCAAACCTTTATTCACATACTGTTAGGTTGAAAATAAGAGCAATATATAGGCACTAGCTTGCTAATATTCCATTTTTCCCACAAAAAAGCACTTATAGTGAGTTAAGTGGATACAAAACAGACAAGGAGAATCACCTCATTATCAAAGAGCCCTGAAAAAAAAAAGGGTTCTTGGCCTATTTTTGAAGTGCTGGGCTTGGATATGGGAAGACAAGGCAAAGATAGGAGAGAAAAAGTACTGAGTCAAAGTTGAGAAAAGTGCCTCAGTCAAAGCCTCCAACAATGAAATATCAACAGTGTTCAGGAATTTCCTCAGCCAAGGCTCCTACTGATAAGGAGGCTTCTGAATAGAGCCACTGGGGTTCGAATGCAGATATGCACATGAGCATGGTTGATTTGAGGAAAAGGGGCTCACAGTTGAGTACATGACTTTGACTCTCCAGAAAACTGGAATGTATTGATTGTTCACAAAGTCTTGTGTGAGAGGACAGCCTACTCTCATGAGGCCTGCCAGACAAAGCCCTGTAACTGCCTGTACTGGGACCCAAAAGATCTTATGTAGGATATTGGGCTGTAATCAGCCCCACGGGATGAAAGAATCCCATTTAGGACTCATCACAGCACAGACCTTTCCCTGACTGTGAGATTCAGGCCCCGCAACTGCCCCTAGTTTAGAAGTTGTGAGGAAGAGATGAACATAGCTGGCCTGACTGCTATCTTTTGATAGGCCTGATTCCAAGATTGGCCTTTGGTTGGCATTTGGAAATTTGGATTTCAGGAAGTCTCTCACCACTCCAACTGATAAAGAGTGGCTAATTGTCCCTAAACTGTGCAAACAATGTGGTTTCTTCTCAACACTTGCTTTCCTTCTGGGAATCTGGAATTTTGGTACATGCTAGGCACAGGATGCCTAAGTGACTTGTTCTCAATAAAATCCCTGAGCACTGGGTCTTAATTCCTCAGAAAGATCAAAAGTTCAAAATATGTAGTCACAGAAAAGGCAATTTGAAGAGATTAAGTGTGTGATTCATTGATCCTCTAAATCATCTCAGCTGAAGTCACAAGTAGCCATGGGGTTATCTAAGAAAGATCCGTCTTGTCTAATGGAGTAAATTCCCCTGACACTCAGGAGAGCCACAAAATTCTTGAGAATTGTATGCCAGCAGAAATGCTGTCATTATGAACCTGAATGGACTGAAAGAATATAAAATGAGGAAAGGTTGTTACACTCCCAAAAGTGTAAAGGCAGGAAAGTCTGGTAATACTATTCAGCTGCAAACATGGGATACCTTTCAGGAAAAAGAAAAAAATGGCCCACAGAGTGGAGTCATGGATCCCCAAGGACAGAGCAGCACCACATCATCCCCAGGCCTTGAAACCAAATGGAGTTTGCCAGCTAGATTTCTATAATTCTTGAAACTAGTGATTCCTTTTTCCTTCCATTTTCTCAAGTTCTGATAGGGAACATCTATCCTATTCCTTTCTCACCATTGTATTTTAGGAGCAGATAGCTTGTTTTCTAGTTTTTCAGATTTACAAGTAAAAAAGAATTTTGCTCTAGGGTGAATTCTATCCAAAACCTCACCCAAACCCAGTTTAGATTATTTAGATAATGAAATTCAGGACTTTTTAACTGATGAGAATAAAGACTAGTGTTTGGACTTTGAGTTTATACTCTAGTGAGTAAAGACTTCTTAGAGACCTTAGTGAAGATGAATATATTTTGCATGTGACATGGACATGAATCTTTGGAGTCTAGAGGGCATATTGTGATAGGGACAGTAATGCTTCTTCTACTCACTCCCCAAAAAAGATGTTCACACCCTAATCCTTGGAACATGTAAATATGATAAATTTTATGGTGAAGATGGAATTAAGGTTGCAAATAAGCTGATCTTAATTAAGGAGATTTTTCTACATTAGGAGGGCTCGATATAATCGCAGAGTATTTAAAAATGGAAAAGGGAGGCAGAAGAGGAGAGTCAGAGAACATGTAAATATGTAAATATGATAAATTTTATGGTGAATATGGAATTAAGGTTGCAAATAAGCTGATCTTAATTAAGGAGATTTTTCTACATTAGGAGGGCTCGACATAATCACAGAAGATTTAAAAATGGAAAAGGGAGGCAGAAGAGGAGAGTTAGAGAAAGCCGTGACTGTATGGGAATAATCAGAAAGATGCAAAGTTGCTGGCTTTGAAGATGGAGGAAGGAGACCACGAATGCAGGTAGGCTCTAGAAGATAGAAAAATCAAGAAAACAGATTCTTCCCTAGAACCTTCAGGAAAGAATGCAGCTCTGAGTATGTGTTGATTTTAGCTCAGTGAGATCTATGTGCAACTTCTAACCCACAGAATTGTAAAATCATGAATTTCTGTTGTTTTAAGCCACTGTTTGTGGTAATTTATAACTATAATAAAAGAAATAGAAAAGTAATACATCTAGGATTCTAAAAGACTAGATTTATTCTTCTTAATCAAATTGAGTTTACAGTTTAGTCAAAAATACTACTACCCCATTGAATTAACCCAACTTAATGTGTGACTTTTATTTCTTATGCATTAATTATCCATTTAAAAAAAAATCCCTCCCCACAAGGTCGACCTATCTCTATTATGAAAATCTTTTGAATAAAAGCCTAAGTCTAATTGAAATCACCATTTGCATCTTTAGAATACCAAATCATTTGAGATATCCATGTAGATATCATTTTGCTCTATACTGTATCTATAAAATTGCACAGAAGGAAATAAATAATATAGACTCTTTGAATAACAGGATTGAATAAGCCTCTAAAGGCCAGGATATCTAACAACATCTTTCATGGTTTTATCCTTTCCTTAGCATCCCTTTCAATTTGTTTCTAGTCTCTTTTGTAACATTCTACATTCTGAAGCATCTCATTCTATCCCTGGATTCTTCAAATCAATGAAATTTTTTTATTGTTGTTGCCTGTAGCTGCCATAGTGTTAAAAGTATGATTAACTCATCATTGTCAGTGCAAAAACCCTTAGCTGAGAAGCAATGCCTTATTTTTAATAGCAGAATAGATGAATTTTAGAACATTTTTGTTCTCTTGGCCTTCTACTCAAGCCTTTTGTAAATGATTCTGCCACACTGAGACTTGGCACTTCCTGCTTCTGTCCATCTGTTATAATGGAATTTTGCCGGTTTTTTAAATGTGATAAGACAACTACACTTGAACATAAGTGCCAGCAAAACATAGACACAATTTTTAAGTCTGCATAGCATTTCTAACACCACCCTTTGGGCAATATGCCATGAAGTCTGTGGCAGATTTGGTCTTCAATGGGGGGAAAATCTGTTTCAAACTCCATGTTCTGCAGAATTACATGTTTTGTTCATGTCAGATTTTATTTTGATCCTACGCCGTGTTCAGCAAAGGGAAAGAAATGAATCACTATTGGCATTGTTAGAGATCCATCTTCCATATAAAGATACAGAAATCAAATCAAATGCTACATGTGAAAGTAGAATGCACCACTCAGATGTGAGGCATTATCATTTTATAACACATATTATTGTGCTTCATACAATAAAATGAATAAATAAGTTATTATAAAATGTTTCCCTGTGTTTTCATTTTGAATAACTGTTTTTGAATTATTTGGCATAGGAAGTAATATTCTAAAGAATATAATATGTTCTTTAACATTCAAAGATTAACTTGAGTATTTGGCAATTCTGCATTTACAAAGCAAAGTGACTACTATGTGCATAAGAAGTTTGGCATGCACACAGCAGGGAGCAGTTGCTAGAGAATAAGCTAGAGCATGCTTAATATTTGTTTTTCCTCATTTCCTAAACTGTTAGAAAAACACTGAATGCTGAATTAATATTTAGGCTAATGATAAAATAAAAATAGGTTAAAAATTATACATGAAGAACAAAGCATGTATTTATAATATTTATATGATAAACACATTTTATATAGTACACATACATTTTTCTCATATTTTTATTTTCTTAGGTAGGCTAATGTATACTAAAAGTGAAATAGGCAATTTTCAGTTGAATACAGTTTTCAGCAACAATCAACATGATGCTTTAATCCTAAACCAAAATAACAGGGACTAAGTAGGTGAGATAAAAGAATATTTTTATAATCTAAAGTGATTGGCTTTATTCACCATATTTTGTAAAATAATCCATCTTAACTTCTAAGACTTTTAAACTTGTACATTAAATTTCCTTTATGACCTTTCTAAAGAGTCAAGAAGAAAAGGGAAACAGGCATTTTATTTAGTTTTCAACATCATTCATTCATCTTTGTAATTGGTAATACATTCCCCTAGCTCATAATCTAAAAGGACACAAAGGAAATTATTTTTCTCACTTTTGGCAAATTCACTCAGTTCTTCCCAGAAGCAACTAGCATTATCAGTTTCTCATGTATCTTTCCCAGGGATAATTTTAATTGTATACTTCTTTTATATATATATATATATATATATATATGTATGTGAGTGTGTGTGTATAAGGGGCTTGTGTGTATATATATTATATATCTTATCACTTTTCAAACAAATAAGAGCATAAAATGTACAATATTCTTGTATTGTCCATCTAACAGTATATCAGTTTATGAGAAGCATCCATATTCATTACAGTAGCTATCAGATATTTATTTATGTATAAATACAACAGTCTATTTTGTTTATAATTAGTTAAATAGTATTTGATAAATATGTGGTTTTCAATATATTATCTCATACAATTTTTAAATAATTCTATGAAAGAATAACCATTTCATTTTACACATAAGTATTTCAAAAATCAGAATTAAGTAATACTAGGTTATGGGACTGGAATTCTCTAGGCCCAAATCCCAAGATATGACATATATCCTAATCCATTTCTGTCTGAGCTCAATTTCTTGCCATTATCTGTTTCAACATGATAAAACTGCGCCTTGACTTTTCAAATTTTCATCAGTGTTTCAATAATTACTTATATTTTAAATAATTATTTAATAAAAGTAGAGGTTGAACAAAACAGTAAAACTGAACTGGTTGAGCTATGGCAAAAATTCAAAGTAAATAGCTTTGGTTTTTTTTTTTATCTTGTCAGTTAAATGAGCCATGCTAGAGAAAATATAGAGAAACTACTCTTGAACATTGATGTCAAGATTATGTTTGTGGAAGACAGTGTGGTGATTCCGCAAAGACCTAAAGACAGAAATACCATTCAACCCAGCAATCTCATTACTGGGAATATACCCAAAGGAAAATAAGTCATGCCGTTGTGAAGACACATTCACAAATATGTTCATTGCAGCACTATTTGCAATAGCAAAGACATGGAATCAATTTCACTTCCCATCAATAATAGACTGAATAAAGAAAATGAGGTACATATACACCCTGGAGTACTATGTAGCCATAGAAAAGAGCAAGATCATGTCTTTCTTCGGGACACAGAGTTGTGATGAAATAATCTGTACAATAAACCGCCATGACCCAAGTTTACCAATGTAACAAAGCTGCTCTTGTACCCCTGAACTTAAGATAGAAGTTAAAAAAAAAAGACTATGTGAACTATTCCATTTAAATAACATTCAAAAAAGGTGAAAAAAACCCACAGAAATAAAACCTTCATATACCTATTTTATCTTATGGAGAATATTATTTGATATTGAATTTCTTTTATTACCCTCTATTTTCTAAAGCTGTTTTTCTCCTCTCTCTTTTATAAGCATCAAAAAGTACTAAAATATATGCTTAGCTCTCATTCAACAGTATTCACTGCCCTCAAATTCTTTATTTAATAAAATGATTTAACTAAATTGTGACTAAGGAGTAAATGGCTGACCTCCAAATCTTCTAGAATAAAGATATAATAATAAAGAATGAAGAAGTACTAAAAGTACAGGCATTTCAAAAGTCTATTTATTTCTTATGCTTGTGGTAGTCTTCCCTTTTGTTATCAGCTGAGCTCACAGTTTTCTCTCTTCTCTAAGGATGACAAAATAAAAAAGTGTGCCTTTAGTGATGATGCTTATATTTTGTGACTGCTACCACGGCCAGAGTAGTTAGATCTAATCATAGTTCCCTGACATAAGATTGAGCCAATCAGCTTCTTTATAAGAGGAATTTAAAATCAATCTCGAATTGGAAGAAAAAAGTCATCTTGTGGTTCCACAGAAACAGCAGAGTATGGGAGTCCATGGACATCTGCTGAGCTCCCACTGAGTCTTTTATTTCCTATATTTTTATTGTTTGACTTTCTTTCTTTTATGTTTCCATTAATTATCCTCCCCATTTCTCAGTATTATTGTTTACTTTAAGCATTGATGTGTCATTTTTAAAAAATTTCTTCAACAAATACTTAATATGAATTTTGAATTTCAATATGCTTCATCCTATTTTACGCACTGGGGATTTTTCAATAAAACCCCAACATGATTTTACCCTTGTTGGACTTGCATTTTAAGAAAGACTGAGAGCAACAAGAAAAAATAATTATAATTTCATGTAATGGTAAGTGCTATGGAGAAAAAAAATCTAACATAATATAGAAAGAGAGGAAGTAGGGAAGAAAGATTATTTCAGACAGGAAACAGAAAGAGCCTGTTCATGGAAAAGTCATTGCTCAGACTTAAATGATAGAAGAAGTGAGATTATAAACCTTAGGAAGTTCAGCAGAAAGAATATTCTAATGGGGAAGACAAGCATCTTCAAAGATCCTCATAAAGAACTACACGTTGGTGTGTTAAAAAAAATGTATTGAGGAAGGAGGAATGTGGTAGGACAGGAGAAAAGGCAGTCAGGTGACAATATCTGAAATAGAGTAAATTTTTACAAACTAATTTACTCTTGGTGATTTACTTTCTTGATTTAAAAATAAAGATTCAGTGACTTTGTGGGTGTGTTGATGTGAGATAACATATTAAAATCACATAGCATATTGTTCCATATATAGTATTTGCTTTTCTTCCCTTTGTTTATTATGTTCTTGTTTAAATGTTAAAGTTGAGAGAAACTCCTACATTATTATTATTATAGATTTAGGAATATATATTTGATAAGGCTGTTCAAAATGATAGAAAGCCAAAAACTATGATTACAGTTTATTTGTTTGAAACAGTGCTTGATTTTCCTTGTGTTGATAGTATAATAGTGTCTTCTATACACAGATATAATTAATGCACCTCATCTGACATTAATAGACAATATACTTTTAGTGATATAGTTTGAATTTAATAGTTGAACTGTGTCATTTATCTTTTCTTTTTGATCTTTCTTTTATTGACCATGTACTAAGAGTTTACATATGCTAGAACTTTTCTTTGAATAACGTCTAACCAAACTACCATTTACAATTCCAAAGAGGCAGAGAGGTTGAATTCTGCCCTCATCAGCCTAAATTTAAATCTGGTTGTGTCTGATTCTAAACTCATGTTATTTGCACTACACTGTCCTGTCAACAATTATTACAAATAGCATCTTTTGAATATTAACTGGATGGGTTTGCAGATGTTACTTCTGAGAAGGAGCAGGTTTTTCTATTTAACATACCTTCCCTGGGCATAGACAATACCTTGCCCTCAAATGGGTAATACAGAAACTTGAATGAAAAATGGATGAATTAATAAAACTAATAGACAACAACTGCCCAAAATATTTATGGTGTTACAAAGGGCAGAAACAAATACTTTTCAAGCCTAGTTTAAAAAGACATAAAATGTCAAAGCAAATATTAATGCACCAAATTCTAATTAATTCTGGTTTTGAGTTCAAACATTTGGAGAGGTTTGCCTTTTAAATCATTTATAAATCTTACTGTTTTGCCATCTGGTGACATCTTGTAATGCTTATTTATATCATGGCATGTTAAAGAAAAGTAATTCCCTTATATAATGACATGTTAAAGAAAAGTAATTGCCTTATATAATGATATGTTAAAGACAAGTAATGACATATTAAAGGATGATGTTTAGGCTTCACTATTGCAGTTGGGAGTGGCATTTATAAATATGGATTATTTGCAAATAGATTTATTTCATATTTTATTCCTTACTTGATACATCAGAAAAAAAGAATGTGTATTTATATCCTTTTACTTTCCTGTCTTGCATAGCTTGATGGAAAATGAATTATTTTATGCCTGGTTAGAGATCATTGCAGTGTCTTCTCTCCATGGTTTAGCTGTAATTGTCAAATATTAAAGTAATCTGCAGTAGAACATGTTCATTTACATAAGGATGAAGTAAGGCTATTTTCAGTGATGTTACCTGAGGTTCTCTGAATTTCTCTGGTTACTCTGTCACAGCACAGGGCTCCTTCTTCTCAAAAGATGGTGTATTCTCTGAGTTCCAGCTTGACATCTGGCAAGCAGATACATTTGCTGGTCACTGCAGTCCTGTCAAGAATAATTAATTTTGTACTTCTTTTGGTCTTCAAAAATAAAATAGTGAAAGATTTTCACTAATCACATGGAAAAAATACTAAAAGATGAAAGCAGTAATATAATCCACAGTATTTCTCAAAGCCCACTGCCCAGTTAATACCAAGTTCTTTATTCTCAGAACCATAATTTTAACCAAAGAAGGAAGCAGTGCTAGGTCTACATGTATTCCATGTGTGTATGTATGTGTGTGTATGTATGCTTATGTGTGTGTGTGTTTATGTGTTTGTGTGTGTGTGTAAGGCAAATGTTACTTCAAGAGTGGTGATGAGCAATAATTTAATTCATTTCTTCAGTTGTTTAAATATAAAAGATTTGTTCTCTGTTTTGTTCTACTTCTTCAATTAAATGTTACTTTCCCTTGCTGTAAAAATTATTTTAAATCTTTGGAAGTGCTTTGCCTTTACAAAATTTTTTTAATACTTTAGAGGCCAGAGTCAACTACAATTGACAGATAGCTTTTAAGGAAGACATTATTTAAAGGATAAATAATATACCAGTATACATATGAATCCAGAATAGGAGTCACATGTTTAAGCTTTATGAGAAAGTCTCATTATAATAGATTAATAAAATATATAAAGTTCCCTGGATGTTATTCACTTTTATGCTTAGCTACACGTTTACAAATTTCCTTTTAAAATTTTAAAATAAACGCAATGAGTAGCAGAATAGAATTGCTTAAGAAAATGAAAATAATGTTATTTCTCATCCTTCCAAAATTTGTTGAAGGATTTCCTTGAGAAAAGAAATGTTGATTAAAGTAAAAGGGAAGAAGTAAAATGCGGAAAGAAAAAGGAAGTTAAGAAGGAAGGAAGGATACCATATCGAATCATTCTGGTTTGGAATTAGCTCAGTCACAATTACGTATTTGCAAATCCCAATGGATACTTTGGATACTTTTCAATCCAAAATAAAGATATACCAGAAAGCAATGGGTGAGGAATTGAATGGTTATCTTTTCCTTGCCTTTCATGATTGACATAGACCAATTTGCAGTTCTTTAATTATCACCTTCAGGCTCTATATTTTATTTCCAAAGCCAGAAATAATAAAATAACATAGAGGTGTTGTTTGACTATTCACATATACATATATATATACACATATATATACAAATATATGCACACATATACATACATATATAAATATATATGCACATATATAATATATAATATATAGATATATATGCACATATATAATATATACATATATGCACATATATAATATATACATATATACATATGTATGCGCATACATATAATATATATACATATATACATATATATGCACATATATATAATATGTATAATATATAAAACTCCCTGGTGACAATGCATCAGAACTTGAAAATATCATATTTTAACAGTCGTGAAAATTAAGTGAAATAATTTATATAATACACATTGCAAAACATATAGTAGCCATTCAATAAGTGTAATCTATCCATTTTATCTATCTGGCATTCTTTGAGTAGGAAAAAATATTACCAGCTTTGTAATAAGAACCATTTTCGTATTAAAACTACTTAATAAAAATAAAATAATTTCATTAATAAAAATATCAACTTTTATGGAGTTAAAATAATTAAATGAGATTGCACATACATAGAATATATATACTCTATATCTCATTTAATTATATATATTCTGTATATAGAATATTTAAAATTAAATGAGACTAAATATATGGATTATTAAAAATCTATACATTCTATATTCTGTACATAGAGAATTCTATATAATTCTATATAATTCTATATTCTATATTCTATATAATTCTATATTCTATACATAATATATTCTATATATATTATATATAATATATAGAATATAGAATTATATAGAATTCTCTATGTACAGAATATAGAATGTATAGATTTTTAATAATCCATATATTATTAAATATATGAATTATATATAGAATTCTATATATAGAATTCTATATGTATAATTCTGTATATAATTCTATATATTATCTATATAATTATATAATATATCATAATAAAAATATTTTATATTATATATTCTATATATTCTATATTCTATATTCTATATTCTATATATTCTATAGAATATATTATATATAATATATAGATATCTATATAGAATATAGAATATTCTATATATTATATGTTCTATATATTCTATATTATATACATTATATATTCTATATAATATATAATATATTTTATATAATATATAATATATTCTATATATAATATACAATATATAATATATAATAGATTATATATTATATAGAATATATATAGAATATATAGAATACATAGAATATATTCTATATGATATATAGAATACATAGAATATATTCTATATGATATATAGAATACATAGAATATATTCTATATGATATATAGAATACATAGAATATATTCTATATGATATATAGAATATATAGAATATATGGAATATATTCTATATGATATATAGAATATATGGAATATATTCTATATGATATTTAGAATATATAGAATATATAGAATATATTCTATATGATATTTAGAATATATAGAATATATTCTATATGATATTTAGAATATATAGAATATATTCTATATGATATTTAGAATATATAGAATATATTCTATATATAGAATATATTCTATATATATAGAATATATATATGTATTCCATGTGTGTATGTATGTGTGTGTATGTATGCTTATGTGTGTGTGTGTTTATATATCATATAGTCTATATGACATATAGACTATACAGACTATATTCTATATGACATATAGACTATACAGACTATAGTCTATATGATATATAGACTATAGTCTATATGATATACAGACTATAGTCTATATGATATACAGACTATATTCTATATGATATACAGACTATATTCTATATGATATATAGACTATATTCTATATGATATATAGAATATATAGAACATATTATATATTCTATAGAATATATCGAACATATTATATATTCTATAGAATATATCGAACATATTATATATTCTATAGAATATATCGAACATATTATATATTCTATAGAATATATCGAACATATTATATATTCTATAGAATATATCGAACATATTATATATTCTATAGAATATATCGAACATATTATGTATTCTATAGAATATATCGAACATATTATGTATTCTATAGAATATATAGAATATATAGAATATATATAGAATTTTAATAATGAATCTTTTTAATACATTTTTATATATCAATAATTTAATTTAAATAATTTAATATATTTTAATTATACGTTAATAATTTATTATATTCATATATTCCCTATGCACTTATAAACTATGATTATTGTCATTATTTTACACAGGGCAAGCTACCATAGAAAATGGTATCCTTTGATCACACAACCAGCAAGTGGTAAAACTAGGATTTGAACCCAAGCTATGTCTCAGTTCTAACCACTTTACTGTTATTTTCTTGAAGGCAAATATAATATTTGTTTAGAAAAAATTCCTAATAACCTTATTTAAAGAAAAATTTACACCTCAAAGGGACCAACAGATTATAGAGCTCCATGGTTTAAGATAAAAAAGAGAAGTACCGTGATTGTTTTTGAAGAAGAAGATGACAGAGAAAAGAAGGAAGCTGGGCCAGAGCTGTGTCTGGAATGAGCAAGGCTTTACTATATTCTGATGCTTCCAAACCTCCGATTCTTTTATCAGAAATATATAACAATCGTAAGTGTCTTGATGAAAAAGAATTCTTGAAGAAATCACTAAAGGTTAAAGAGTTTTGGCAATTAGATTTCTGTTAATTAGACATTTGCCTGCCTTCTCTCCATCAGCTTCTCAAGGCTAAGAGTTGGTCTATGCTCAGGAGAAGTTACATGATTTATTTTTGTATGACTTCTAATCCATCTGGCCCTAAGAGTTTATAGTCATAAAACTAAAGATATTCTTTAAACTTTTGTTCAAGTGCATAATATATTGTTATGTCTCTAATGAGAAATTATCTACCATATGATTAAGGAACTTGTTTGTGAACTAAACCAAAAATGCAAAAATAATAGAATATTCTATGTATGTAAATACAAAGTCATTTATTACCAATGTATAAATATTTTGGAATCATTTTCTTGGTTTCTTAACTATTTTAGAAGTTATTTCCTGTAGTTTGCATACTGTTTAGTTTAAGAATCCCCATAACTAGCAGACATTTGTTTAAATGAGCATATCCAACTACACAATAGGTAGAAATAGCCTAAATCTTATTAACTCTAGTGACTGCTCTCATAACCATTTCAATGGAAAAGGCATGTTGCTGCCAAATTTTATCCAATATATTGGATATCTCTTTGGTTGCATAAAAAAAGACAAAGTAACCCTGAACTATAACATATTCCAAAAATCTGGTGCTTCATGAAGTGAGAAATTATGGGCCTGGGTTTTTATAAAATTTGAAAGGTCAAAAGGGTAAGCAGATGGTTAGCTGTAGAATTTATTGCACATTAAGCAATTGTGTTGATGTGCCAGGCAAAGTCCTGGAAGCTTATGAGACTGTAAAATTCAATGACCCTGTATTAGACTGAGGGTTCAGCTCATGATACACATGTAATTTTAGAGATCACATCTATCACTGGTTTATTATCTGTCAGAAACTCACACCATTCAACACAATTAATATCCTGCACTGTAGTTTTTATTATTGCTCTTTTTTTAACCTCTTTTTTTTCCATCTTGGTATTTTATGCTCCTTTTACAATATTACTAAGTTCAGGATAATCAAGTGACAGCTCAGCAATGCTAAATGATTTTCCAGTAACTTTTCAGTATTCATAAGTAATAAAATTTTATAAGGGATATAAAGAATTTAGATACTCAGTCCCACAGACTGTCATCAATATACATGTGTAATACTATTGTCATTAGTTGCAGCTTTGGAATACAGAGAACAGCAGTCTTTTATCATAACTATATAAAATACTTAAATTTCCTCTCTTAAAAAAAAAGTTAATCCTAAGAAGATGATCTAGGGTATTATAGTTGCAGACTCTTTCCCTAATCAAGCACAAACAAACCAAATTTTCAAAGACAAATATCTTGCACATCTAAAAAAGTGCTTTCTGGAGACCTGTTTTTAATGTGACACTAACAAAAATTTACCAGTATACTATGAGATAGCATGCCATAGTGCTCCACGTCAGATATTTTTAGTGGATGATGACTAATAACTTAATATTTACTCAATGTCAGATGTGGAACAGGAATTACTACAGCCTCAAATATCTTATAAAACTTTACCCTCCCTTCTGAGTTTCCAAACCTCTGTATTTATGATTTTTAAGAATATTATATGAATGACCACAATTCTATTAAGTATACATTCAAAAATTCAAATTATTCATAATTCTAAATAACAATCTGACTAAACCATAGTTCATCATTATATTCATTTAAGTAAAATATATTAATTTTTGATGCATTTAATTCTGTTTAATTGTACCTCTGAATTTTTGGCATACTTAGCTAGGCCATCTTTACTGTTTCCAGAAAAACCAAGTGATAATATTCTTACTCCACATGTTTTAGAGGAAACACTACAAACATCAAAAATCATACTCAAAAGAACTTTTCTCCATACAATAATCTAACTGTAGGGTTTATTTAGTGTAAAGGACTCTGTTAAAGTCAGGTTTACTCCTCCTCAGTTCCATGGGACATTAATACAAGACAGGATATTTGCTTTAATACATATGTTTACCTGTATATTAAATTAATTTTAGAAGTAATTTATTTCAGGTTATGGAGGAAACTACTTTTTTTTTTAATAACAGGCTGTCTTGTTTCATAAGTTGTCTCGCTGAAGGAGAGATTCTTTGAAAGTGTTATTTATTTATTTATTTTTTGAATTGACATGTTGTAGTTGTACATATTTAAGGGGTACAATTTGATGTTCAGATACATCAAAATATCAGTGATCAAGTTGTATAATGATCCAATTAGGGTAGTTAGAGTATCCAAAACCTCATACATTTTATCATTTATTTGTGTTAAGAGCATTTAAATGCCTCTCTTAGAGCTATTTTGTAATATATCATAGTTTAATCTCTCTTGTATCACAGAACAACAGAATTTAGTCCTGTTATCTAATTACTTTTTACACATTTACCAGCCCCCAACCCCCAATCTCCTCCTCAGTCCCTAGTAGCCACTTTTCTACTCTCATCTTCTCTGATATCAACTTTTTTAAATATTCTACATATGAGTGAGACTGTGTGATATTTATCTTTCTGTGTCTGGTTTTACTTAACATGAAGTCCTCCAGGTTCATCCATGTTGTCACAAATTACAGGATTTCATTTTCTTTGTCCGAATAGTATTCCATCATGTATATACCACAAGTTTTTTACATGCTGAATTATTTATTTGGTTGATGCAGAAGTAATTGCAGCTTTTGCCATTGAATGTAATGGCAAAATCCGCAATTAATTTTGCAGCAACCCAGTATCAGGGCATGAAATGCTAGTATGTGAACTTTTCTTAAATTTAATACCAAAAACAATTTTTTGACTGTATAAAAGTGTTGGTGTGATAGAAAGTGAAAAGTAAGGAACACCAGGGTGTGTTCCTCACTAAAATCATTTTACTCTCCAAAACTAAGTTGCACCTTCTCTATATATAAAATTTGGGGACTATCAGTTATTTCCAAATAGTTCTCTAGTAGGTAGGCTCCAGTGAGAAATACTTTTGTTTGGAGACAAATCTGAATTTCAAATCTAGCTTAATTTCTTTATCTGTATCATTCATAATGTAACATCTTCCAAGAAACATTGCTATGAAATAAATTTATCAATAATCTACTTTAGCATATGACATATAGATGATGCTATTACTAAATGCCCATTTCTTCAACTTTGTTCTTCTTTCCTCTGGCTCTTCCTTCTTATTCAGAGTTTCAATCATTTATCTTAAGAGATTTTATACTCAGGTCTACAAAAGTTCTTGCAGTTAGAAAATTATTGTAGTACAAAAATTCATTTGAGAAGCACATATATGGTGTTAAATCAGTTCAATGTGGAGAAATATACTAAGATGTATCTTTGCAAGTTTTGAAAAGAATACATATGACCTTGAAACAAATTGGAAAATAATGCCTAGAGATAGGCATAGCCTTAAATACAAGAAATTATGTTTTCACATCAAACAATATTCTGAGATTCAGTGGAAATTTTAAATTGCTAATAATCAATGGAAAACGTAAAAATGTCCATAGCATTATCTTTATAAACTGGGCCACCCTTTGACAAAGTCATGTAAGACAGCCAAAATTCAAACTGATTTGTGTTTTAAATATCTAAATTTAAATAAGAGTTGTGTATAACAAACATGAAAGAAGCAGGAGTCCATAAAGTTCCAAGTCTTTATCATTGTACAGAAAATGTACTTAAATATTTTAGGATTTTATCAAGTTTAAATGCCTTTGAAAATTGAAGGAGAAAAGAAAAAATAAATATATATAAAGAAAAAATATATATATATACCTCAACCAGAAAAGGCAAATTTCAATATAATGATCAAATTTGGTAGGAGTGGCAGAATCTTTAAGTAGAAAAGGACCAGATAATATGTAAATCAGATTCTTAGGTGTTGAACTATATGAATCTGTCATCTGTGTTATAGACTATTTGACAACAACGCTATAAATGGATTTTATGTGAATACCAATGCCACATACACGAATCTGGTAAGCATCCCAGTCAACATTCCTTATCTGTATTAACTGCAAGCATACTGAAGATGGCACTCACAAAATTACTTAGGAAGGTATAATGGCTTTGTTGATTGATAGTAAGAAAAATTTATCTGGATGTTTGCAGGTTCCAGTTTCACGCAAGGCCAAAAATATCTAGTCTTCAGTAATCTCAAGTAATGAGGCTTGAAACCTTTTCTTTGTGAGCATATACCTTCAAATTCAGGAAAGTTTAGAATTAAGTCTATAGTCTAGTTTGAAAAAAAATCATAATATTTATAGTTTGTAATAAGAAGCAATTATCAAATTGAAACTCCACAAATTTTATGTACTATTAGAGCATTTAAGAAAATTTTAATTTATCTATATTTGTATATTTAATTTATTAAACGTTAATGAATATTTTAATTCAGAAACATTTTGTTTGCTAAGTCAGACAGTTGAAGTACTTATGAAATAAATAAAATATATTACATTTTTAAATGCAGTTAAAATATTTGAAAATTTTTAATTAAGTTGCTAAATGGGATCAAACATTACTCAAAGCCAACCAAAAGTGATTATTAATACTAGATGTTAATGCTAAATGTATAAACAGGATAATAAAATCTGCCTGCTGAATTTAAGGCTTAACCATTTCTGTTATAACTTTAATGATTTAAATCTTAATATTGAATAAAAGTGATCTTCTCAAGAGTATTTTAAATATACAAAAACCACTGCTGAAAAATCCAAAATCCTTACAGAAATGAAAAGACCTTTTCTATCACTTCCCATCGTAGCATTTTGAGAAAATCACCTTATTTCACTCAACCTCAGACATGAAATCTATAAAATAGGAATAGAAATAACTACTATTTAATATAATTTCTTTGAAGATTGACAGAAACTGCATATGGAGCATTTATACAGTAATTGCAACATAAGGGAACAATAATAGGAATTATTATTAAAACTCTTAGTGACCTTTTAAAAATACAATTATTTTGATTTCAGTACTTAAAATGTTCTTTTGAAATATAAATCTGGTATTCTTAATGCCAACATATGGAACTGAATTT
Source organism: Pongo pygmaeus (assembly GCF_028885625.2). Classification (NCBI taxonomy): domain Eukaryota; kingdom Metazoa; phylum Chordata; class Mammalia; order Primates; family Hominidae; genus Pongo; species Pongo pygmaeus. The sequence goes on from NC_072384.2 coordinate 94,467,814, forward strand.
AATAACATCTCTATTACTGAATACCTTCTTGGTAATTTGCCTGCAGAAATGTTTGGAACATTTTGTAAATTAAGCAATCAAAGTATTTCCAAATGAATCAGTAAGAAACATAATTTTTTCATATTTTGCCAAAATTTTAAAACATAAATTTGTGCTTATAAAATGTTTAATTGTAGCAATAAACCCTCAGTAAATACGAGACTCAAGTTTGCCAAAGGGTTTCTTCTTTCTTCTTCTTTTTTAAATTTTTTTCAGTTCATTGGAATCTTCCTCAAGAGATAAGAGTTTGTCTTTGGCTTATGCAAAACAAAACAAACAAAAACCCTTCACCAATAATAAAAACAGCAACAACAAAATATGGGCTATATAAAAGATAATAAGTATGCCATCTTAATGCAGCATAAACCTATAATTCCCAAGACAGGTAACTACTTTAGAAACGTAAAATAGAGGATCAGTGGTTACAGAATATTAATATTAGATATATATACTTTTTTTTTTTTTTTTTTTTGAGACAGATTCTTGCATTGATCCCCTGGGCTGGAGTACAGTGGCGCGATCTCCGCTCACTGCAACCTCTCCCTCCCTGGTTCAAGCGATTCTCCTGCCTCACCCTCCCAAGTAGCTGGGATTAAAGGCGCCTGCCACCATGCCCAGCAAATTTTTTGTATTTTTACTAGAGACGAGGTTTCGCTATGTTGGTCAGGCTGGTTTCAAACTCCTGATCTCGTGATCCGCCTGCTTCGGCCTCCCAAAGTGCTGGGATTACAGGCATGAGCCACCGCGCCCGGCCGATATATATACTTTTAAGCCTAGAGATTTTCTAGCAAATGTCAAATGCTAGCAAACTGACAATATACATTATGAAATATCAAATGTGATTTAAAATCGAACATGAATAAATTATATAATCTTCTTGTGTTCAAAGAAAAAAAAAACCCACTGATTTAAATATAACATTTTTAAGTACAGCACAAACCAATGAGAGAGAAATTAAGTTTCATTAAATTATTGTGTTCTTGAATATCCAGGTATTGGGCATACCTTAAAATGTAGAAGATTATGTCTCTCATAGATTTCTTTGCAATTAAGTAACAGGAGTAGAAATGTGGGGCTAAGGAGGAAAACATCCAATCAATTCTGATTTTAGTTCATTACGGTGAAATGTCTTTTTCATGTGTACATAAAACTTCACAGTTGTCTTCACTATCAAATCGCTTTAAGGAAACTTTGATAAAGTCATTCACTTAGCAAGTATTTATTGAGCAATAACTGACACCATGCAAATGCTGTTAATGAATCAAAGAACGAAATTGAAAAGCTCCTCCTCTAAAATTTATAATCCAGTAGTAAAAGTATAAGATTACCTTTCTCCTACTTTGCTATTTTCTGTTAAAGCGAAATAGCAGCATGCTGAGATGACATCTCTAAAACACTAAAAATTAGCTGGGCGTGGTACTGTGTGCCTCTTTTCCCAGCTAATTGGGAGGCTGAGATGGAAGGATACTTTGAGCCCAGGAGGTCCAGGCTGTAGTGAGTGATGGAGTGAGACCCAGTCTCCAAAGAAAAAAAAAATCAAAACCAGTTATTTTTGTTTTTAATGTTAATCTTAGCAAAATATTAATATTTGGCAACATTAGTCTAAATTTAAAGGAAAAGGATTCATTTTGACTCTAGACAAAGGAGGTGAGAAAACTTCTAATTGCAACTATTTTAATTTGTTTCACTTCTGCTAAGTGATATATATTTTTATTGACAAATATCATAATCCGACTTCTCAGGTCTTCAACAATAAAAGTTAATATTTCCGTTAACTGTATATTTTTAAACTGTGGAGGCAGCAAAGAAACATTTTCAAATCTGATTGGGATCAGCAATGTACTCTGATTACTATAGATTTTGTTTTTCCATTTTTGAAGCACTAGAGCCCCAGGCTAAAACTAAACTGAAGCACTGAAATCATCTCCTTTCCTATTTTTCCTGACAATGTTACAGTACTGACAGATTTCAGTAAATGGATAAAGTGAAAAAATTAAGTGTATATCATGTCTTTCTTTTCTCATTGGTATTCCAGTATAATCACATAGTTTAAAGTTATTTGCAGAATAATTCTAGTCAATAACTATAGGAGAGATATTAGAATTAGAAAGTCATTTTTGTAAGCCTAATGAAATAATATATCTATGCAATGATCATTAATAGATGTTGAAACTGTATGTATAAATTAATAAAAGAAAACTAACACTGGCCTCTAATGAATGTACTGATTAATTGTATCATTACTAAAATTGGAATTAACCACAAACCATGCCTCATGCTTAATGCAGTAGAATACGACATGCACAGAACCACTAAATTCATATCTTTTACTGATTGATCCCTAACAACAGGAATAACAAGAGCAGGGAGTAAAAAACTACTAGAGATAGATCAGATGCTCACAAACAGTGACTTTTGCATTTGATAAGCTTTTCCCTCTGTTGTAAAAAATAATTGAGCGGATGAGAGTGGAAAGTTTCATCATTCCTTCTTATTTGTCTTACTCATATAAGGTAAAATTGGAATATTCATTTCATGCCATCAGCTGGAGTATATATATTCTTTGACCCTATGGTTATAAAATGTAAAAGCGAATGAATTTATTTAACTCACTAGCCTGGTGAGTGTATATGTTTTAACTTTATCAGCTTAATAGTTATTTATTTCCTCAATGCTCTAGTAGATTAGAGTCAGTCTTATAATAGATACTCAATTAACACTTATTAAATATAAGTGAGGTCAGGCGTGGTTGCTCACGCCCATAATCCCAGCATTTTGGGAGGTCAAGGCGAACAGATCACCTGAGGTCAGGAGACCTAGCTAACAAGGTAAAATCCATTCTCTACTAAAAATACAAAAATAAACTAGGTCTGGTGGTGCACACCTGTTGACTCAGCTACTTGGGGGGCTGAGGTGGGAGAATCGCTTGAATCTGGGAAGCAGAGGTTGCAGTGCACCGAGGCCATGCCACTGCACTCCAGCCTGGGTGACAGAGTGAGACTTTGTTTCAAAAAAATAAAAAATAAATAATTATATACATAAAATTGAGGATAAGTAAATAATAATTTAAAATAAAGAATATAATCAGTGTGTTAATACAGCGATATATTATGTTATATGCAGATTATTTGAATATGTACCTTCCAAGATGAAAAGATACATTAATTCTATAAAAACATATTTCAGACTTTGATTGGTACTAGACAGTGCTTGAGAATATGCATGTAAAGGAAGATATGGTAAGGACATGTTGCTTAATTTCCTTTTTTACTAGTCTTTTTGGTTTTTTTTTAAATTTTATTTGAATCTTTTTTTACATTAAAAATTATCCACATGAACTTGTTTTATTAAATATTATTCTTGAAAATATTGCAGACCAATACCGTTACGGACCACATGGATATGAACTGGATTTTTTAAACCATTATTTTTAGGTCTGGGAAAAATAATGACCTTTTATTTCTTCTCTATATTACCTTTCAGGGTATGTTTACCATTAAGCTTTTCCCAACTAATGCTCCATACTAATTCCTCTGGCATTCATGAACAGAGAATTATAAGGGCTAATTCTCTTGAAAGTCAGAGTTAAACAGTGAGTCATTGGGGACTGCAAGAACTTTTATTTGATTTTCCTCTAAATGTTAAATAGGTTTTAAAGAAAGCATTGATAAGCTAACAGGTAATAAAAACATAAGCCCTTTAATACAACAGTTTAAAGAATAACCAGAAAAAATATATAATGAAGAACAAAGACAGGCAAGTAAAAATTGCTGCCTATAGGATTGCTTTAAGCAACCGCATAATTTATCATCCAAACTGATCATTTTGAAAATGCACTATTAATACTTACATTGGAACAGTATGTGTGACCTGTGTCTGTTCCAGTTAAAGCAGGATGTGTGATCAACCTAGAACTGCCTACTCAGGAATTTCCAATATACATTAATATAAAGGTAACAGCTTAATTCTTATCTCTATTCCTCAAAAGGAAGAAGCAATAAGGGTATCAGGCTTACTCTTCACATTCAAAACACTTTTTTAAAAGTTGAATTCAGATTGTAAATAATAATTTCAAAAAAGAGGTGTTTTGAAAATCATTGGATAATTTATATGTTTAACGTGCATTTTTTAAAAACGGTCATTTTGCTATATCTTTTTTAAAGTCATAAATGAAGTCTAAGAAATATAACAAGCCGAGATAATGTCCTTCAGAGTAAAAAAATAGTCTGTTCACTTATAGAACAGAAATAGAATAAAGTTTATTAAAATATTATCTACATTATAAAAGTGGTTTTATGGTTTTTAATCTATTAAGCCAGGTTTAAAAATAAAACATAGGAAATAAACCTTAATTATAATTTTACATGTGACATAAAATAAGATATTTTGTAATTATTATCTTTGAAATTCTGCTAGAAATATCATTGTTTATTAATATGTGTGATTTTTCAATTTAAATACATTCCAACTAGCTTTATTATGTTACCTAATTTTTTGTCACATTATTGCTCTTTAAGTAAGCAAAATAATGGCCCTAAATAATGGTTCTGCACAATGTATCCACCCTTGAATTGGATACATTTCCATATCAGTTAAGATTTTGGGATAAAACTACTCAATAGATTGATGATGATTTCATTAAGGGGCTATATAAAAGATGTAGTCAAGTGCCAGCAAAAGCAGAAAACTTACCACCTCTACACATGAGAGGACAAGGGGAGGAAGTGACTCCAGGCATCCAGAGGTAAGAGTTTTACCTATAGGTAAGAGGCCTTTGTTAGAAGGAAACAGCAGATCCTCATTATAATGTCTCTGACAGGCAATGTGGAATAAATTCCTACAAGTGATTCACATTAGCAAACCTCAATTATAAGCCAGGCAGCAGGATAACCCAGCTGATGGAGTCCACAAGGGTCAAAGAGCATAGTAAAGGAGGGTGGCAAATATATCTGGAGAGGCAAACGAAAATGAAGGGATGGGTTGCCCCTCCACACCTGTGGGTGTTTCTCCTTAGGTGGAACCAGCGACTTGGAAAAGAAAGAGACACAGAGACAAAGTATAGAGAAAGAAAAAGGGGCCTAGGGGACTGGCGTTCAGCATATGGAGGATCCACGCTGGCGCCAGCCTCTGAGTTACCTTAGTATTTATTGATCATTATCAGGCATGGCAGGATAATAGGATAATAGTGGAGAGAAGGTCAGAAGGTAACAAATGTCTCTGCATCATAAACAAGGTAAAGAAAAAATTGCTGTGCTTTTGATGTGCATATACATAAACATCTCAATGCCTTAAGGAGCAGTATTGCTGCCAGCATGTCCCACCTCCAGCCCTAAGGCGGTTTTCCCCTATCTCAGTAGATGGAATATACAATCGGGCTTTACACCAAGACATTCCATTGCCCAGGGATGAGCAGGAGACAGAAGCCTTCCTCTTATCTCAGATGCAAAGAGGCGTTCCTTCCTCTTTTACTAATCCTCCTCAGCACAGACTTTTTATGGGTGTGGGCTGGGGGATGGTCAGGTCCTTCCCTTCCCACGAAGCCATATTTCAGACTATCACATGGGGAGAAACCTTGGACAATACCTGGCATTCCTAGGCAGAGGTCCCCGCGGCCTTCAGCAGTGTTTTGTGTCTCTGGGTACTTGAGATTAGGGAGTGGTTTGAGATTAGGGAGTGGTGATGACTCTTAACAAGCATGCTGCCTTCAAGCATTTGTTTAACAAAGCACTACCTGCACAGCCCCTGAGTTGACAGCACATGTTTCAGGGAGCACAGGGTTGGGGGTAGGGTTACAGATTAACAGCATCTCAAAGCAGAAGAATTTTTCTTAGTACAGAACAAAATGGAGTCTCCTATGTCTACTTCTTTCTACACAGACACAGGAACAATCTCATCTCTCTTTCTTTTCCCCACACGAAAATATCCAGAACTCTCTACATTTTCGGTTTCTCACCATCCATTATTGTCTTTTGTATATAAAATGTTTAGTCACCAGTACTATGTTGAATAGAAATGTGAGAGTGGGCATCATTGTCTTGTTCTAGTTCTCAAGGGGAATGCTTTCAACTTTTCCCCATTCATTATTATGTTGTCTGTGGGTTTGTCACAGATGGTTTTTGTTACATTAAGGTATGTCCCTTCTATGCTAAATTTACTGAGGGTTTTAATCATAAAGGGATGCTGAATTTTGTCAAATGCTTTTTCTGCATCTATTGAGATGATCAGGTGATTTGTGTTTTTAATTCTGTTCATGTGGTGTATCATGTTTATTGACTTGCATATGTTAAACCACCCCAGAATACCTGGTATGAAACCCACTTGATCACGGTAGATTATCTTTTTGATACGCTGTTGGATTCAGTTAGCTAGTATTTTATTAAGGAATTCTGCATTTCTATTCATCAGGGATATTGGTCTGTAGTTTTCTTTTTTTGTCATGTCCTTTTCTGATTTGGGTATTAGGGTGATACTGGCATCATAGAATGATTTGGGAAGGATTTCTTCTTTCTCTGTCTTGTGGAATAGTATCAGTAGGATTGGTAATGATTCTTTCCTGAAGGTCTGATACAATTCATCTGTGAATCCATCTGGTCCTGGACTTTTTTGTTGTTGTTGGCAATGTTTTTTATTACCATTTCAATTTCACTGCTTGTTATTGGTCTGTTCAGAGTTTGTATTTCTTCCTGGTTTAATCTAAGAGAGTTGTATATTTCCAGGAATTTATCCATCTCCTCCAGGTTTTCTAGTTTATGCACATGAAGGTTTTCATAGTAGCCTTGAAAGATGTTTTGTATTTCTGTGTTATTTGTTGTAATATCTCCCAGTTTGTTTCTAATTGAGCTACTTGGATCTTATCTCTTCATTTCTTGGTTCAAGCCAGAGCAATCCAACAAGAGAAAGCAAAAAGAACGAATCTGGAGGCATCACATTACCTGACTTCAAACTATACTATAAAGCCATAGTCATCAAAACAGCATAGTACTTGTATAAAAATAGGCATATAGACCAATGGAACAGAATAGAGAACCCAGAAATAAAGCCAAATACTTACAGCCAACTGATCTTCAACAAAGCAAATAAAACAAAAACATAAAGTGGGGAAAGGACACCTTATTCAACAAATGGTGTTGGGATAATTGGCAAGCCACACGTAGGAGAATGAAACTGGATCCTCATTTCTCACCTTACACAAAAATTAACTCAAGATGGAAGAAAAACTTAAACCTAAGACCTGAAATCAAAAAAATTCAAGAAGATAGCATCAGAAAAACCTTTCTAGTCATTGATTTAGGCAAAGATTTTGTGACCAAGAACCCAAAAGCAAATGCAACAAAAACAAAGATAAATAGATGAGACTTAATTAAACTAGAAAGTTTCTGCACAGCAAAAGAAACAATCAGCAAAGTAAACAGACAAACCACAGAGTGGGAGAAAATCTTCACAATCTATACATCTGACAAAGGACTAATATCCTGAATCTACAAGGAATTCAAACAAATCAGCAAGAAAAAAAACAAACAAACAATCTTATCCACAAGTGGACTAAGAACATGAATAGACAACTTTCTAAAAAGATATACAAATGGCCAACAAACATATGAAAAAATGCTCAACATCACTAATGATCAGGGAAATGCAAATCAAAACTACAATGTGATACCACCTCACTCCTGCAAGAATGGCCATAATCAACAAATCAAAAAATAATAGATGTTGGCATGGATGTGTTGAAAAGGGAACACTTTTGCACTGCTGGTGAGATATAAACTAGTACAACCATTATGGAAAACAGTGTGGAGATCCCTTAAAGAACTAAAAGTAGAACTACTATTTGATCCCATAATCCCATTACTGGGTATCTACCCAGAGGAAAAGAAGTCATTATACAAGAAAAGATTCTTGCACACGCATGTTTACAGCAGCACAATTCACAGTTGCAAAAAGAAGGAACCAGCCCAAATGTCCATCAATCCACGAGTGGATAAATTGTGAGATATATTTTATATATATATATATACACACACACACACACACACACACACACCATAGGATATATATATATATGGTATATATACACCATAGGAGATATATATATATAATATATATATACACAATATATATATCATATATATATGCCATAGGAGACATATATATACACACACACACACACACACACACACACATATATATATATACACACACCATAGGAATACTACTCAGCCATAAAAAGGAACAAAATAATGCCATCTGCAGCAACCTGGATGGAATTGGAGACAATTATTCTAAGTGAAGTAACTCAGAAATGGAAAATCAAACATTGTATCTTCTCACTCATAAGTGGGAGCTAAGCTATGAGGATGCAAAGGCATAATAAGAATGATACAACGGGCTTTGGAGACTCAGAGGAAAGAGTGGGAAGTGGGTGAGGAGTAAAAGACTACACACTGGGTCCAGTGTACACTGCTCAGGTGATGGGTGCACCAAAATCTCATAAATCACCACTAAACAACTTATTTATGTAACAAAACACCACCTGTTCCCCCTAAAACTATTGAAAGTTTAAAATAGGAATAAGGAGGCTGGAAAAGAGAGGGGGTATGTTATTTTTGGAAATGTGAAGGGGGTTGTTATTTTGCAATGGTTGTTGGGAAGACTCACTGAAAAATGACTTTTAGCAGACACCTAAGTGACAGAGATGGAAAAAAAAATGTGATTAAGTGAGTCCTGTTAGTACTTAGGGTACAAGTATTCCAGACAGTGTGAATCACAAGGGCAAAGGCCCTGAGGCTGAATTTGCCTGAGGTGTTAGAGAAATAAGTGTTCCACTGTAGGAAAGCTTACAGAGGGGTTAGTGGGACAGGAGAAATCATGAAGAACCTTTTGTTATTGAAAATGTTTGGACTTTTATTCTGAAAAAATGTAAGCATTTAATCAGAGTAGTTGAAATGACTTGTCTTCCATTTCAAAAGTACCATCCTGACTGCTCTGTTGGAAACATACTGTAAGGGGCAAGATCAGAAGCTGGGAGACTAGTTAGTAGGTGAGAGCAATGATCCAGGGGAGAAGTAACAGTAGCCTGGCCCAGGCTGCCTGTGGTGAGAATGGTGAGAAGTGGCTAGACTCTGGATACACTGGCAATGCCTCACTTTATTGTGCTCTGCTATATTGCACATCACAGATAATGGGTGTTTCACAAATTGAAGGTTTGTGGCAACCTTGCATCAAGTAAGTCTGTCAGCATTATTTTTTTCCAAAAGTGTGTGCTCACTTTATGTCTCTGTGTCACATTTTGGTAATTCTTGCCTTATTTCAAGTTTTGTCATTCTTATTATATCTATTATGGTGATCTGTGATCATAATCTTTCCTGTTACTGTTGTTAATTGTTTTTGGCCACCACAAACCACATTCATATAAGACAATGAACTTAATTAATAAATGTTGTGTAAGTTCTGACTGTTAAAAAATAAATAAATAAAATATTTAGTTCCCAACTGTATTAGTCTATTTTCATGCTGCTGATAAAGGCATACCTGAGACTGGGAAGAAAAAGAGGTTTAATTGGACTCACAGATTCACATGGCTGGGGAGGCCTCAGAATCATGGCGGTAGGTGAAAGGCACTTCTTACATAGCAAGATAAAATGAGGGAGATGCAAAAATGGAAAGCCCTGATAAAACCATCAGATCTCATGAGACTTATTCACTACCATGAGAACAGTATGGGGGAAACCATTCCCTTGATTCAAATTATCTCCCACCAGGTTCCTCCCACAACACGTGGGAATTATGGGAGTACAATCCAATACGAAATTTGGGTGGGGACACAGCCAAACCACATCACCAACAGAGGAAACACAGGAAATCCTAACAGCTCTTTTATCATAGGGTGATTTCAATTCAATTATCATTTCACTTGAATCCCAAAATATTATCCCCCCCCTTAGTGCACTTTAAATGTGAAGGAAAAACATGAATAATTACCAAAACATAATTCAATCCCTTTTTCTAAATCCCTTCAAAACAGAATAATTACCAAAACATAATTCAATCCCTTTTCAAAAATGGTTATGAGGATAGTTATCATAGTTTCTTCTTCCAGTACCGATTCCAATTTTATCTTGCCTTCTTCCAGAGCCTTAGGAGGGTAAGTTTTTACTTGACAAAATCAAAATGACCCAAACTTTCTTTTTTTTGAGACGGAGTCTCGCTCTGTCACCCAGGCTGGAGTGCAGTGACGCGATATCGGCCCACTGCAAGCTCTGCCTCCCGGGTTCACGCCATTCTCCTGCCTCAGCCTCCCGAGTAGCTGGGACTACAGGCGCCCACCACCGTGCCTGGCTAGTTTTGTTTTTTTTTTTCTTTTTTTCTTTTTTTTGTATTTTTAGTAGAGACGGGGTTACACCGTGTTAGCCAGGATGGTCTCGATCTCCTGACCTCGTGATCCACCCGCCTCGGCCTCCCAAAGTGCGGCCTCCCAAAGTGCTGGGATTACAGGCGTGAGCCACCGTGCCCGGCCCCAAACTTTCATTTTTATGTGATCTGCGTTCTTTGTTCTTTTCATTTTAATGGATTACTACAGCTTTCTGCTGACCAGGACTATTAGAAAATGGAATATTAAGTGGTGCCCCAGTGACTCACCCTGAATTCCTGATACAAAATTCCTTGTAGTTATTGTGTAGCAACAGTTAGGATCAATTACCTTTGCCAGTAAAGTAATCGTCTTTTCTTCTTGAGGGTTCAATGGCATGAGAAACATAAAATGGCCAGGGAGGGGCATAACATATTCTAATTTAATGTAACCATTACTTCATTTAGTAGTTAAGCATTTCTCCTTTGGGCACCAGGATCACTAAAATTAGCAGAAGCAGAGAATTAAAAATCTTTAAATATGATATTTGGTATAACCATAGCACTTTATAAACCTACAGATTTTGGCTATGGAGAAGATGACACTCATATACTGGCCACTTCCTTGAGACTTATATTTTATAAGTTTATATCCTGTATATAAACTTATGTTAATAGTTTATATCCTGTATATAAACTATTCAGTTTCAAATAGTTGTTTTTTTTTTCCCACCTGGCACCATGTTTTATCAGGCTATCCTATTGTTTTATCATGCCAGCTACTTGGGACTGATTGTGTACTTTATAAGACTACAACCAGCCTGCCCAACATGGAGAAACCCCGTCTCTACTAAAAATACAAAATTAGCCAGTCGTGGTGGCACATGCTTGTAATCCCAGCTATTTGGGAGGCTGAGGCAGGAAAATCACTTGAATCCGGGAGGTGGAAGTTGCGGTGAGCCGAGATCACGCCATCGCACTGCAGAGCAACAACAAGAGCAAAAACTCTGTCTCAAAAAATAAAAATAAAAAAATGAAAGACTACTGAATTCTCTAGGTACATACCTATTGCTATGATATGAGTGTCTTAATGAGAGAAAATAGTGTATAAATTACATATTAATAAGTGAGTCGCTTTCTTTTTTCAGGTATTTATTTTTTTAATTTTGTTTTTATTTTTTTATTTTTGAAACAAGGAGTACATGTGCAGGTTTGTTATATGGGAATGTTACATGATTCCAAGGTTTGGAGTATGGATCTCACCCAGGTAGTGAGCATAGCACCTGATAGGTAGTTTTCTAACTCATCTTCCCCACCCGCCTCCCACACATAAACTTTGCAGCAGCATGGATGTAGCTAGCGGTCATAATCTTAAGTGAATTAACACAGGAACAGAAAACCAAATACCTCAAGTTTAGCTTAAGTTTAGCATATTATGTCCATATGTGCTCAACGTTTAGCTCCACATACCTCAATGTTAAGTGGGAGCTAAACACTGAGCACACATGGACACAATACGAGAATAATAGACACTGTGGGCTACTAAAGGAATGAGTCACTTTCTAAGTCAACAAATGATGCTAGCAGAAGAATATATGTAATCCATCCTTGACGGAAATGTTACGTGCCACAAGATTGTAGTTGGGAATTCTCTGATTAGATTGCACATAATAACAAATTCCTTTATTACCAACTCCCTGGTCTTTGGATCACTTCAGCAACATGTTCAAAAAATTTGGACATTGAAACCCCATTGACTGTACGTCATCATGTCATTTGTGAGTCAAGGCTTCTATTAACACTTATTATTATCAAACCAACATGTTCAAACATGACATCCATATTAATAAATTTAGCCTACCCAAGTTAATATTTCAGTTTTTCCTGTTCTGTAACTTTTGAAATCCACACATATGCTCTTCATATTGCTGTTACTACAAACTGGCAACCTGTTCCTGTCTAAGCTAACTTGTTCCCAAGTAGAATTGTCCTAGTGCCACTATTTGAAGATCTCTCTCTTCCTATAGAATCCAGAAGAATGGCTGTGGGAATCAGAGGGGAATCCCAAGGATAATGGCATCTCACTGTGAAGTAAATGGTGGTTATCAAAAGGCTTTTTTGCAGAGAAAGACTGACTGACCCCTTCATTGGGAAGGGATCCTGACACTGCCAGCAAAAAGCCTCCAGGAGGATTTATGGGTTCAATTATATATTTTGCTTCAGTTTGCCCAAATGTACTCACACCATGTCTCAGGCTTTCACTCCTTCCCCAGGTCTTTTCATAACTTAATATAATAAATCTACCCATAATATAGAGTTATTTAGTGTGCTGCTACTCAATCTTCAGAATCAGGCTCTAGGTAGGCTTGATTCTGAATTTTCTCCCTTTCAACCATAGAAAAGAGATTTTATCAAAGCTGATATAGAGGCTTTCTGATTTTGTACCAGTGTGATTGTGCCTCGAAGGCCTATATTTTGACCTTTTACTTTCAAGAACTCTCAAAATTAGCCTCATAAGCCACTAGCTTTGTTATCACCAACTATGATGCCATATTACATCATAGATTACTAGTTCTCATCTCCCTTTAAAAGTAACTTAACTATTCACTCCACAAATAAGTTAAAAACTGAGTCTCAGAATTTCATCTGGAAAGTCTGGCAACTCCTAGTACCAGTAAAATTTTGAGAATGAAAGAGATAGCACACTCTGTATAAATTATACACATACTGTATAAATTAAAGGCTGGTAAAAAAGACAAATAGAACAAAACATTTGATTATTTCAAAAGAAAAATGAAAAAGGTAAATAAATGTATAAGAACAGATGAAACAATAGAAAACAATTATTAAAATGATAAAATTAAAGTACAAATTTCAGCAATTACAAGTTGAGTATCCCTTATCTGAAATGCATAAGTGATTCAGATTTTGCTTTTTTTATGAATATTTGCATTACATATTTACCAGTTGAGCATCTATAATCTTAAAACTTGAATCCAAATGCTCATTGGAGCACTATGTCATGTTGGTGCTCAAAGTGCTTTGGATTTTGGAGCATTTTGGATTTCAAATCTTTGGATTAGATATATTCAACCTGTATCTACAAGTAAGTGGATAGTTCAAGTAAAAGTCAAAATTGCCTGCTCATGTCAATTATCTACTTTTAAATGAGTTATTGGTCTTTTGCTTGTTTTATTATTTAAGTTCTTTATAGATTCTGGATAGTAGACCTTTGCTAGTTGCATAGTTTGCAAATATGTTCTTCAATTCTGTAAGTTGTCTGTTTACTCTGTTGATAGTTTCTTTTGCTTTGCAAAAGCTCTCTAGTTTAATTATGTCTCACTGACCAGTGAGTCAATTTTTATTTTCCTTGCAATTGCTTTTGAGGACTTAGTCATAAATTCTTTCTTAAGGCTGAAGTCCAAAACGGTGATTCCTAAGTTTTCTTCTAGGATTCTTAATGTCTGAGGTCTTACTTTTAAATATTTAATTAATATTAAATAAATAATTAATTTCACTATATATACAAATTGAGTTAATTTGTATATATAGTGAAAGGTAGGAGTTCAGTTTTATTCTTCTGCCTATGGTTAGCCAGCTATCCCAGCACCATTTATTGAGTAGACAGTCCTTTCTCCACTGCTTATTTTGGTCAACTTCATGCAACATCAGATAGTTGTAGGTATGTGACTTTATGTCTGGGTTCTCTATTGTGTTCCATTGGTCTGTGTGTGTTTTTGTACCAGAACTATGCTGTTTTGATTACTGTATTCTTACCATACAGTTTTATGTCAGTTAATGTGATGCTTCCAGGTTTGTTTTTTTGCTTAGAATTACTTTGGGAATTTGGGCTCTTCTTTGGTTGCATATGAATTTTAGAATTTTTTTTTAATTTTGTAAAAAATGACAGTGGTGATTTGATGTGAATAGCACTCTGGAAGGAAGACATACAAGTGGCCTACAATCATATGAAAAAACACTCAACATCACTAATCATCAGAGAAATGCAAATCAAAACTACAATGAGGTACCATCTCACACAAGTCAGAATGGCTATTATTAAAATGTCAAAAAACAACAGATGCTGGTAAAGCTGCAGAGACAAGGGAATGCTTATACACTGTTGGTGGAAAGTAAATTAGGTCAGCCACTGTGGAAAGCAATTTAGAGATTTCTCAAAGAACTTAAAAGAGCTGCCATTTGACCCAGCAATTGTATTACTGGATATATATCTGAAAGAAAATTAATTGTTCTACCAATAAGACACATGCACTCGTATGTTTATCACAACATTTTTCACAATAACAAAGACACGAAATCAACCTAGGTGCTCATCAACAGTGTACTGGATAAAGAAATTGTTGTGGGAGAGGAGGAGCCAAGATGGCCGAATAGGAACAGCTCTGGTCTACAGCTCCCAGTGTGAGCAACACAGAAGATGGGTGATTTCTGCATTTCCCTCTGAGGTACCGGGTTCATCTCACTAGGGAATGCCAGACAGTGGGCACAGTACAGTGGGTGCAGCGCACCATGCGCCAGCTGAAGCAGGGAGAGGCATTGCCTCACTCGGGAAGCACAAGGGGTCAGGGAGTTCCCTTTCCTGGTCAAGGAAAGGGGTGACAGACGGCACCTGGAAAATCAGGCCACTCCCACCCAAATACTGTGCTTTTCCGACTGGCTTAGGAAACAGCGCACCAGGAGATTATATCCCACACTTGGCTCAGAGGGTCCTACACCCACGCAGTCTCGCTGATTGCTAGCACAGCAGTCTGAGATCAAACTGCAAGGCAGCAGCGAGGCTGGGGGAGGGGCGCCCGCCATTGCCCAGGCTCGCTTAGGTAAACAAAGCAACCGGGAAGCTCGAACTGGGTGGAGCCCACCACAGCTCAAGGAGGCCTGCCTGCCTCTGTAGGCTCCACCTCTGGGGGCAGGGCACAGACAAACAAAAAGACAGCAGTAACCTCTGCAGACTTAAATGTCCCTGTCTGACAGCTCTGAGGACAGCAGTGGTTCTCCCAGCTGGAGACTGGGCAGACTGCCTCCTCAGGTGGGTCCCTGACCCCTGACCCCTGAGCAGCCTAACTGGGAGACACCCCCCAGTAGGGGCAGACTGACACCTCACACAGCCAGGTACTCCTCTGAGACAAAACTTCCAGAGGAACAATCAGACAGCAGCATCCGCAGATCACGAAAATCCACGGTTCTGCAGACGCCACTGCTGAGACCCAGGCAAACAGGGTCTGGAGTGGACCTCTAGCAAACTCCAACAGACCTGCAGCTGAGGGTCCTGTCTGTTAGAAGGAAAACTAGCAAACAGAAAGGATATCCACACCAAAAACCCATCTGTACAACACCATCATCAAAGACCAAAAGTAGTTAAAACCACAAAGATGGGGAAAAAACAGAGCAGAAAAACTGGAAACTCTAAAAAGCAGAGTGCCTCTCCTCCTCCAAAGGAATGCAGTTCCTCACCAGCAACGGAACAAAGCTGGACAGAGAATGACTTTGACGAGCTGAGAGAAGAAGGCTTCAGATGATCAAACTACTCCGAGCTACAGGAGGAAATTCAAACCAAAGGCAAAGAAGTTGAAAACTTTGAAAAAACTTTAGAGGAATGTATAACTAGAATAACCAATACAGAGAAGTGCTTAAAGGAGTTGATGGAGCTGAAAGCCAAGGCTCTAGAACTACGTGAAGAATGCAGAAGCCTCAGGAGCCAACGCAATCAACTGGAATAAACTGTATCAGTGATGGAAGATGAAATGAATGAAATGAAGCGAGAAGGGAAGTTTAGAGAAAAAAGAATTAAAAGAAATGAACAAAGCCTCCAAGAAATATGGGACTCTGTGAAAAGACCAAATCTGCGTCTGATTGGTGTACCTGAAAGTGACGGGGAGAATGGAACCAAGTTGGAAAACACTCTGCAGGATATTATCCAGGAGAACTTCCCCAATCTAGCAAGGCAGGCCAACATTCAGATTCAGGAAATATAGAGAACACCACAAAGATACTCCTCGAGAAGAGTAACTCCAAGACACATAATTGTCAGATTCACCAAAGTTGAAATGAAGGAAAAAATGTCAAGGGGAGCCAGAGAGAAAGGTCGGGTTACCCACAAAGGGAAGTCCATCAGACTAACAGCGGATCTCTTGGCAGAAACTCTACAAGCCAGAAGAGAGTGGGGACCAATATTCAAAATTCTTAAAGAAAAGAATTTTCAACTCAGAATTTCATATCCAGCCAAACTAAGCTTCATAAGTGAAGGAGAAATAAAATCCTTTACAGACAAGCAAATGCTGAGAGATTTTGTCACCACCAGGCCTGCCCGAAAAGAGCTCCTGAAGGAAGCACTAAACATGGAAAGGCACAACTGGTACCAGCCCCTGCAAAATCATGCCAAACTGTAAAGACCATCAAGACTAGGAAGAAACTGCATCAACTAACGAGCAAAATAACCAGCTAACATCATAATGACGGGATCAAATTCACACATAACAATATTAACTTTAAATGTAAATGGACTAAATGCTCCAATTAAAAGACACAGACTGGCAAATTGGATAAAGACTCAAGACCCATCAGTGTGCTGTATTCAGGAAACCCATCTCACATGCAGAGACACACATAGGCTCAAAATAAAAGGATGAAGGAAGATCTACCAAGCAAATGGAAAACAAAAAAAGGCAGGGGTTGCAATCCTAGTCTCTGATAAAACAGACTTTAAACCAACAAAGATCAAAAGAGACAAAGAAGGCCATTACATAATGGTAAAGGGATCAATTCAACAAGAAGAGCTAACTATCCTAAATATATATGCACCCAATACAGGAGCACCCAGATTCATAAAGCAAGTCCTTAGTGACCTACAAAGAGACTTAGACTCCCACACAATAATAATGGGAGATTTTAACACCCCACTGTCAACATTAGACAGATCAATGAAACAGAAAGTTAACAAGGATACCCAGGAATTGAACTCAGCTCTGCACCAAGTGGACCTAATAGACATCTACAGAACTCTCCACCACAAATCAACAGAATACACATTCTTTTCAGCACCATACCACACCTATTCCAAAATTGACCACATAGTTGGAAGTAAAGCTCTCCTCAGCAAATGTAAAAGAACAGAAATTATAACAAACTGTCTCTCAGACCACAGTGCAATCAAACTAGAACTCAGGATTAAGAAACTCACTCAAAACCACTCAACTACATGGAAACTGAACAACCTGCTCCTGAATGACTACTGGGTACATTATGAAATGAAGGCAGAAATAAAGATGTTCATTGAAACCAATGAGAACAAAGACACAATGTACCAGAATCTCTGGGACACATTCAAAGCAGTGTGTAGAGGGAAATTTATAGCACTAAATGCCCACAAGAGAAAGCAGGAAAGATCCAAAATTGACACCCTAACATCACAATTAAAAGAACTAGAAAAGCAAGAGCAAACACATGCAAAAGCTAGCAGAAGGCAAGAAATAACTAAAATCAGAGCAGAACTGAAGGAAATAGAGACACAAAAAACCCTTCAAAAAATTAATGAATCCAGGAGCTGGTTTTTTGAAAGGATCAACAAAATTGATAGACCGCTAGCAAAACTAATAAAGAAAAAAAGAGAGAAGACTCAAATAAACACAATAAAAAATGATAAAGGGGATATCACCACAGATCCCACAGAAATACGAACTACCATCAGAGAATACTACAAACACCTCTACGCAAATAAACCAGAAAATCTAGAAGAAATGGATAAATTCCTCGACGCATACACTCTCCCAAGCCTAAACCAGGAAGAAGTTGAATCTCTGAATAGACCAATAACAGGATTTGAAATTGTGGCAGTAATCAATAGCTTACCAACCAAAAAGAGTCCAGGACCAGATGGATTCACAGCCGAATTCTACCAGAGGTACAAGGAGGAACTGGTACCATTCCTTCTGAAACTATTCCAATCAATAGAAAAAGAGGGAATCCTCCCTAACTCATTTTATGAGGCCAGCATCATCCTGATACCAAAGCCGGACAGAGACACAACCAAAAAAGAGAATTTTAAACCAATATCCTTGATGAACATTGATGCAAAAATCCTCAATAAAATACTGGCAAACCGAATCCAACAGCACATCAAAAAGCTTATCCACCATGATCAAGTGGGCTTCATCCCTGGGATGCAAGGCTGGTTCAATATACACAAATCAATAAATGTAATCCAGCATATGAACAGAACTAAAGACAAAAACCACATGATTATCTCAATAGATGCAGAAAAGGCCTTAGACAAAATTCAACAACCCTTCATGCTAAAAACTCTCAATAAATTAGGTATTGATGGGACGTATCTCAAAATAATAAGAGCTATCTATGACAAACCCACAGCCAATATCATACTGAATGGGCAAAAACTGGAAGCATTCCCTTTGAAAACTGGCACAAGACAGGGATGCCCTCTCTCACCACTCCTATTCAACATAGTGTTGGAAGTTCTGGCCAGGGCAATTAGGCAGGAGAAGGAAATAAAGGGTATTCAATAAGGAAAAGAGGAAATCAAATTGTCCCTGTTTGCAGACGACATGCTTGTATATCTAGAGAACCCCACTGTCTCAGCCCAAAATCTCCTTAAGCTGATAAGCAACTTCAGCAAAGTCTCAGGATACAAAATCAATATACAAAAATCACAAGCATTCTTATACACCAATAACAGACAAACAGAGAGCCAAATCATGAGTGAACTCCCATTCACAATTGCTTCAAAGAGAATAAGATACCTAGGAATCCAACTTACAAGGGACGTGAAGGACCTCTTCAAGGAGAACTACAAACCACTGCTCAAGGAAATAAAAGAGGATACAAACAAATGGAAGAACATTCCATGCTCATGGGTAGGAAGAATCAATATCGTGAAAATGGCCATACTGCCCAAGGTAATTTATAGATTCAATGCCATCCCCATCAAGCTACCAATGACTTTCTTCACAGAGTTGGAAAAAACTACTTTAAAGTTCATATGGAACCAAAAAAGAGCCCGCATCACCAAGTCAATCCTAAGCCAAAAGAACAAAGCTGGAGGCATCACACTACCTGACTTCAAACTATACTACAAGCCTACAGTAACCAAAACAGCATGGTACTGGTACAAAAACAGAGATATAGATCAATGGAACAGAACAGAGCCCTCAGAAATAACGCCACATATCTACAACTGTCTGATCTTTGACATACCTGAGAAAAACAAGCACTGGGGAAAGGATTCCCTATTTAATAAATGGTGCTGGGAAAACTGGCTAGCCATATGTAGAAAGCTGAAACTGGATCCTTTCCTTACACCTTATACAAAAATTAATTCAAGATGGATTAAAGACTTAAACGTTAGACCTAAAACCATAAAAACCCTAGAAGAAAACCTAGGCAATACCATTCAGGACATAGGCATGGGCAAGGACTTCATGTCTAAAAACCAAAAGCAATGACAACAAAAGCCAAAATTGACAAATGGGATCTAATTAAACTCAAGAGTTCTGCACAGCAAAAGAAACTACCATCACAGTGAACAAGCAACCTACACAATGGGAGAAAATTTTCGCAACCTACTCATCTGACAAAGGGCTAATATCCAGAATCTACAATGAATTCAAACAAATTTACAAGAAAAGAAGAAACAACCCCATCAAAAAGTCGGCGAAGGATATGAACAGACACTTCTCAAAAGAAGACATTTATGCAGCCAAAAGACACATGAAAAAATGCTCATCATCATTGGGCATCAGAGAAATGCAAATCAAAACCACAATGAGATACCATCTCACATCAGTTAGGATGGCGATCATTAAAAAGTCAGGAAACAACAGGTGCTGGAGAGGATGTGGAGAAATAGGAACACTTTTACACTGTTGGTGGGACTGTAAAGTAGTTCAATCATTGTGGAAGTCAGTGTGGCGTTTCCTCAGGCATCTAGAACTAGAAATACCATTTGACCCAGCCATCCCATTACTGGGTATATACCCAAAGGACTATAAATCATGCTGCTATAAAGACACATGCACACGTATGTTTATTGTGGCACTATTCACAATAGCAAAGACTTGGAAACAACCCAAATATCCAACAATGATAGACCGGATTAAGAAAATGTGGCACATATACACCATGGAATACTATGCAGCCATAAAAAAGGATGAGTTCATGTCCTTTGTAGGGACATGGATGAAATTGGAAATCATCATTCTCAGTAAACTACCTCAAGGACAAAAAACCAAACACCGCATGTTCTCACCCATAGATGAGAATTTAACAATGAGAACACATGGACACAGGAAGGGGACCATCACACACTGGGACTGTTGTGGGGTTGGGGGAGTGGGGAGGGATAGCATTAGGCGATATACGTAATGCTAAATGCCGAGTTAATGGGTGCAGCACACCAGCATGGCACATGTATACATATGTAACTAACCTGCACATTGTGCACATGTACCCTAAAACTTAAAGTATAATAATAATAATAATAAAAAGAAAATGTTGTATGTATATATGATGGAATACTATGCAACTATGAAAATTGAAATCATGGACTTTGCAGCAACATGGATGCAGCTAGAGGCCATTATCTTAAGTGAATTAACATAGGAACAGAAAACCAAATACCATCAGTTTCTCACTTATAAGTCAGGGCCTAACATTGGGTACTCAATGGCATAAAGATAGCCACAACAGACAATGGGGAATATTGGGGAGGAAAGTGGGAACCAAAGGTTGAAAAACAAACTTTCAGGAATTATGCTTGCTACCTGGGTGACAGGATCATTTGTATTCCAATACTCAGCATTACACAAGATACTCATATAACAAACCTGCATATGTACCCCTTGAATCTAAAAATTGAAATTATTAAAAAAAGAAAAAAGTCAAAATTGTACAAAATTAACAACAAAAAGATGACTTCAAATAATGAGCCATAATAGTTTATCTTAACTTTATACTCTCTACTCTTCTAAAATTATTTTTACTAAAATATTTCATATTGACAAATTCAAATTCTATTCAGATATTCATAAGTTCCATGAATTCCAAAGTATATTCCTAAGTATATATTTAAAAACTTTTAAATTATCATGCTTTATTACAAAATACTTTTGATTAAATTTTTACTTGTCTCTAAGTATATATATATATATAAAAGTAGGTAATTTTAGTAACCATGTAGCAGAAAATATGAAGAAAAACCTTAATCAAAGTGGACAAAGAAGTCAGTTTACATTATTGAAATTTTTTATGCTGTTAGAAATGCTGAATGGTGAAAGCAATCTGAGGTATAATCATAATATTTAAAATAACGGTAATTACCATTACGTTCTAAAGAACTTCAAATAGAGCTTTATACAAAATGATTAGAAACATGTTTTGTAATAAAAAGTAAGTGCATAGAAATAATGTAATGAAATGAAGAATAAGTGATTTTCATACAGAAAATAATATATGAATTATTTTGTAAAGTTATTGCTAACTAAATGATATTGTTGATGCCTTAAAAATGTTAGAGATCTGCTGTTAGAAGTTTCTTTGATCATAGGGCAAGAAACAGAAATTATAGAGAAAAGTTATTTCTACATACACTATGTATTTTTCACAAGAATTTTCCAAGGAAAAAATGAAAACAACTATATATTTCTTAAATATTAAGTAATTTATAATTAGGTAATTACATCAGGGACATTTTCTAATTTGTTCATCGGGAAACAGAACTGTTCTATGATGCATATGTAAGCAAACGTTAGAAAGCTATATAACCTTTGGGGAACATGAGTTACAGAAACAGAACTTTAATTGCTGTTCTAAATTGTCTTATACATGAGATCTAATATATAATTATCACTTAAAGTAAGAAAGAAAAAATATAGATCCAAGAGAGAAATTACAAATATGTAATAATTAAATTTCACCCAATGAAGTTTTCATACGTATTCTTATATGTACCTCAGGATAAGGCTGCTGAGTCTATTTCACTTTCTTTTCTCTGTATATTAGACAATTTTTTTCACTGAGGTAAGCCTTATTTCTTTCACCATGCAGTTAGTAACAGAACTATATTAATAACTCACAACTGTAGAAAACAATGAAAATCTCAGAGACTGATAGGTTACACAATTCCACTTCTTATGCACCAAGTACCCTCTGGTTGGAATGTCCTTAACATAGGTTTTAGCATAGATGTTCTGGGGCTCGCTTTGATTACATCTTCTAATGAATGCTCCCCTCATACTCGCTTTCCTATCATAGTGCACGCTGAGTATACTTACTGTTGGCCTTGACTAAAACTGAACTCCAGGGGATTTACAGTGATATTAAAACATCAAAAACAAAAATGAAAAGAAAACAACAACAACAACAAACTTCTTTCCTTATCATTCACCTTTAAAACTGAGTAGGAAAGGATAGTGAGGGAGTTAATGCAAACCAAATTGTCCAGTTTTATTAAGAAGTCTCATTAAAAACTAACATATAAAAATTGGCTTTCTCAGTAATCTTAACAGTTAAAGCTTTTGTTTTAAAGATGCTTAATCAATAATTAGCATACTAGAGCTAATAATTGACACTACGATTATTTAATATGAACCCCTAAAAATTCAGTAGTCATTGTGTCTAAAGATGTAGAAGTACTTAGAATTCATATTTAATATAAAGCAAATAATTTATTATGGAGAATGAATATTTTTAGTGTAAGAATCAATATTATATATGAATATATAAATGTTTATATGTGTATATATATATATTTTTTCCTTTTCTGGTCACAGCTCCTAAAATACTCTAGAAGCAATGCTACTTTAGTAGCAATATATACCAGAATGTGGCCTCTAATTATCATTTACATCTGATTAGTATTAGGGCTATTTGGGGGAATATTTGATTCCAAATTTGAAGTAAGGGGTTACAGTATGAGTCTGAAACATTCTGTTGTACCAGAAAATAAGGAAAAAATGGAGCTGTATCAAGAGAACAAAGAAGCCAGTTTAAAGTTGGGTCTACTGACAAAATGCGAGTTAAGTTGAATAGCACATAAAAGACTGTTATTAATGAAAACCAGTTTCACATGTAAAAGTCCATTATTCCAGCATGATATTCAAAATAGCAAAAGCAAAAGAACAAACAGGTAAATAAAATTTTATGTGCCACGATTGTAAGTAACTATAACACCAAATACTTTCTAAAACTACTTAGTTAAAGAGAAGTACTTAAGCATTGACACTGTTCTAGAGGAAGAAATATATAGTACTAGTTGGTCAGAGAAAGATAATTTTAATAAGAGGATGGCATTTAAACTTAGAAAGAATAATAGAATTAGAAAATTACCATATTGTAATTCCCTGTGTAATCACTGATTCGGACAGTAATTGATGATAAAACCATTAGCTGAAAGATTGGTAAGATAACATCAATTTATGTTATACTAAAGTAACACTCCATAAATTTCTTGTTGTTTACAATGGATGGAGCCAACCTTCATCATCCTACTCAGTGATTAGTCATATTATCCCTCAACCAGAATCCTGACCTTTTCCAACATGAAGGTCATAGCATCACCTGTGAAGTACTTTTGCAAAACTTGTTTAACCTGAATCCATTTAATCTATTAGATCTAAAGTCTGTTTACAGTAATTCAAAGGAAGAATGAACCATTAATGTGAGAACACTCAAATCCAGAAGGTGGGGCATTCTAGGAGCTCTTTAAGATATCAATACCACGGATTAAAAAACGAGTATGGTGAGTTAGTTTGAAAGGTCTTTGAAGAGGTAAGCCTATGATATAGAGAAGAGTATTACAAGACAGACAGAGTATGGACTTTAAACAGAACTGTAGAACCCCTGATCTGTCACTGATGGCCTCTCCAGGATAGTTCTGTGTCTATAAAGAGGAAAGGATTTATATGGTACAGTAGTAAGAATGTCCCACTTTGAAAATAAGACACTCGCTCTGAATATGTACTGTACAAGGGAAAAGAGAGAGTGACAAATGAAAAAGTAGCACAAGAATGTTGTGGCATGAAAGAAGGTAAGTTAAAAAAAGCCCTTTGACACTGTCCTGCTATAACAAGTTCCTTATGCTATACCCGTATATAGTTCAAAACATTCTGGAACATGTCTCCTAAGAACAATGCTTTATTTTTGAATGATTAACAAAATCTTAAATTCAAGCATTTCTCTTAATCTTTAATTGGCTTTACTTTAGTTATCATATAACTAAATATATGCTATAACTAATATATATATACACACATTATATATATACATATATATTTGAATATATGTTGATATGTTATATTTTTAAAAACCTTGACATATGCTCTGAGGTGGGGGCGGGTGGTGCAGAGGGAATGAATTCTAGCATGACATCCAAACTGGTAGTTTCAGATTCAAAACTGTTCAGCTTAATGTATTATTTTTGTCAGGAAAAGTTGATGGCTTAGAAAATATCTTTGATTTGTTGTTGTTTTTTTACTTCTCTTCTCTATTCTCTAATATTATATTTTCTCTGTCTGTAACCTGAAGTACTTGATTGTTCCTTGAGGAATCTGACAAACTTATAAGGTAAATATGTAATTATAAGCAGTGTAAAAAGCATAAGATTTTCTAAATTCTGCTAAATTGATTTTTTTTAATGTCAAAGCTGAGGCACTAGCAGTTCTGTAGAGTTTTCAGATTTAAGTGCTAAGAGTCTTGACATTTTCAGGCTCATGGCAAGTTTTTTATTCATCCATCCTGATAATTATAGGGTGTATAAAAATGTGTATATATTCCTTGTTAGGTCAAAGGATAAACAACTATCTCTTGTTTTATATATTATTGTTAATGATGATAGCTTTGTCTGACAATATAGATCTTATAGAAGAATATCTATATATGTATATAAAGATTCATTTATATTTATGAAATGAACTTCTATTTTACAACTTGGATATCATTTTGGTTTTAAAACTAGTTGAAAAAATAGAAAGTGACTGCTTTATTTTAATCTCTTATTGTACATCATGTATGCTGTCAGAATTGAGAAAATCATTATAATTGATGCAAAAATGGTACCTTGTGAGGGATTTGGGGGCTAAGACTGATGGTAAGGAAACCTGAAACAGATATTTTGTCCTATTTCCCAGGTTTTACCTCATTAAAAAAAAAAAAAAACTTGGTAGATAATATAATAAGGCCCAAGAACTCCTGCCTTTGCAGACTGACAATGCTAGTAGGAGACATAATCTTGTATTTAGTCAAAGAGGAAAGTTTCCTGTTCTCCTCTGGGAAAAGAACTAGGCAGGTTTGCAATGCTGGGTAAGTTTAAGTTTGTGATCTCAATGTGATTTCTGATTTTGAACAATATGTACACTCTGGGATATTGAAATTAAAAACAACTAGTCACTGGAAACAAAATACGAAGTAAAAAGTCAATAAATAATCAATATAGGATGTAAAAATATGTAAAACATAAAACCATGAAAAATAAATGTAAGCCCAGAATAATAAAAAAGATATTTCAACAAATAAATTTGAGGAGCTAAGGGCTAGATGTTTGAAGTATTGCATTGATTAAAACAGACCATTCAAGTTAGGATCTTATTGTCTCAGGGAAACAGACATATAAAAGTGTAATTTCAACATAATGTATAAAATACAACAGTACAGTTAACATAAGGATTATAGGAATAACAAGAGAAACACCCCAAAATTTCAGAGAGACAGGAGATGAGGAAGGAGCAGATTCTTGGCGGGTAACTAGAAGTGATTGATATTAACAAAGTAAGAGAAGAAAATTCAAAAAGAATCATTGTCACAAAGGTCAGAGGCATCAAAGAATGTAACATATTATCTGGAATTATTTGTTGCTGAAAAATTATAAATTTAAAAGGGGAGAAATAGTAATAAGAAGGCTTGGGATATGGCTAAGTTTTCCATCTTGATGGTTGTGCCATTGATTCTACAGATTTGTTTGGGGAGTGTAGCCATCTTACTGGTATTATTAGATCTTCAAATTCATAAATATGCACTGTTCTACCATTTATTTAGGTCTTAAGTTTCTTTTAGCAATGCTTTGTAGTTTTCTGTGTCTTTCACCTCCTTATTTAAATTTCGGTCATTTTTAAATATACTTTAAGTTCTGGGATACATGTGCAGGATGTGCACGTTTGTTACACAGGTATACATGTGCCATGGTGGTTTGCTGAACCCATCAACCCCTCATCTGGGTTTTTAGCCCCGCATGCATTAGGTATTTGTCCTGATGCTCTCCCTCCCCTTTTCCCCCACCCCCGACAGGCCCCAGTGTGTGATGTTCACCTCTGTGTCCACGTGTTCTTATTGTTCAACTCCCAATTATGAGTGAGAACATACAGTGTTTGGTTTTCTGTTCCTGTGTTAATTAGCTGAGGATGATGGTTTCCAGCTTCATCCATGTCCCTGCAAAGGACATGAACTCATTCTTTTTTATGGCAGCATAGTATTCCATGGTGTATATTTGCCACATTTTCTTCCTGCAGTCTATCATTGAGGGGCATTTGGGTTGGTTCTAAGTTTTGCTATTGTAAATAGTGCTGCAATAAACATAGGTGTGCATGTGTCTTTATAGTAGAATGATTTATAATTCTTTGTGTATAAACCCATTGTACTGGTAACAAAACAGATATCTAGACCAGTGGAACAGAAGAGAGGCCTCAGAAATAACACCACACATCTACAACCATCTCATCTTCAACAAACCTGACAAAAACAAGCAATGGGGAAAGGATTCCCTATTTAGTAAATGATGCTGGGAATACTGGCTAGCCATAAGCAGCAAACTGAAACTGGACCCCTTCCTTATACCTTATACAAAAATTAACTCAAGATGGGTTAAAGACTTAAATATAAGACCTAAAACCATAAAAACCCTAGAAGAAAACCTAGGCAATGCCATTCAGGACACAGGCATGGGCACAGACATCATGACTAAAACACCAAAAATAATGGCAACAAAAGCAAAAATTGACAAATGGAATCTAATTAAACTAAAGAGCTTCTGCACAGCAAAAGAAACTATCATCAGAGTCAACAGGCAACCTACAGAATGGGAGAAAACTTTTGAAATCTATCCATCTGGCAAAGGTCTAATTTCCAGAATCTATAAGGAACTTAAACAGATTTACAAGAAAAAAAAACCCCATCAAAAAGTGGGCAAAGAATATGAACAGACACCTCTCAAAATAAGACATTGATACCACCAACAGAAATATGAAAAAATATTCATCATTACTGGTCATTAGAGAAATGTAAATCAAAACCACAATGAGATATCATCTCACACCAGTTAGAATGGCAATCATTAAAAAGTCAGGAAACAACAGATTCTGGAGAGGATGTGGAGAAATAGGAACACTTTTACCCTCTTGGTGGGAGTGTTAATTAGTTCAACCATTGTGGAAGACAGTGTGGCAATTCCTCAAGGATATAGAACCAGAAATACAATTTGACCCAGCAATCCCATTACTGGCTATATACCCAAAGGATTAAATTTATTTCTAAGTATTTATTTTTCTGTATGTTTTTGAATGTAAAACATGTTTTCTTAATTTCCTTTTTGGATTGTTCATTGCTGGGGCACAGAAACACCATGAAGTTTTGTACAGAAGGAGCTTTTTGATATGTATATGCAACAGGCATACCAGTTGGTAATACAAAGCTGGGATTGTGAAAAATAATGTAGAGATAAACTTGATCTTTTATTTGAGCATTGGTATAGCTGATGATCTTACAACGTCATGTTGGAGTTACCAAAAGTCTTAGTTAAGGGGTGTTGAATTCAGTTTTAAGCCTGGTCAGGTTTAGGTAATTGTGTATATTCAAGGCATATCCAGGTTTTACTTTTATATACCTAAAGGAAATAAGTAAATTATAAGCTTATAACTTATAGTTGGTATTTAAAATTGTAAAAGGTGGTTTTAATCTACAAGAAGAGCTTTTAAGACAATGATTATTGACCTTGTGAGATACACATAAAATTTTATATTTTGACCATCTCTTTTGAAATATGTGTATGAAACATATTTCACAAATGATTTTGAGATTCTTTGAGTCATGCTTCAAATGTTGATGATCCCTGATAAAGAAACACTTTTTAAAGTAAGTAGAGAAGAAGATAGAGGTGAGCGTACCTGAGAAAAGCAAAATCTCAGGAATGATCCACAGGGAAAAATACAAAGTGAATTCCTGAGACTAGAAACTCATGAAGAGAGAAAAACAAACCAAGAGATAGTAGAGAATTTTAATGAGAATAAAATCTTTGCAAAATGTTTAGAAAGGGGAAAAATGAATTTAAGCACCCATAAATGTAAGCAATTTAAAATCATTAGTTATGTTTTATTTAGCATATTAAGTAAGCATTAAAGATGGGAGCCAGATTTCAAATGGATAACGATAGATTGAGAGTTGAAAAACTGGACTTGGACACATATGCGTATCTTTTGAGAAGTTCATGTGAGGGAAAGGGGGATCAGGCTACAGCTAGGGAGTCATGAAATCAAGGAATAGAAAAACTCTAGCATATGCCGTACATTGATTGGAAGGGAAAAGTAAGAACAAAACCTGAAATTTGAATATTTGCCAGAAGTATTGTGTAACAGTCATGTATATAACACATGCCAGAGAAGATTATTTAAAAGCATAATATTCAATGAGCATTTATATGTGTAAATGTAAATTCAAAATAATGATGCAGAATTGGAAGATAACATCTATTTACATTAGTTCACAAAGGTTTTTTCTTTATCCATTCCTAATGTCTTACAGATTTTTCACAGTGGGAACCCAAGAGGGTAAGCATGAATTTTAGAAAAACAGAGAAAAAATCAAGTAAAGTAAAAAACAGAAAAAAATAGTACTTCACTGGCATAGGAAAAGCATATGAAAACAATTAAGAAATGATAAAGCAAACAAAAATAAAATTATCCAGAACTTAAGCCCCTTCGTCCATCCCCTCATGGGAGATTTGGCCATCAGTGAATATTACATCTAAGTTGGCATTAGACATATGTGTAACTTGTATATGTTGTGCATTACATTTATGTTTACCCCTCCCTCTCAATATTGGGATGTTTCCTCAGTCCTCATGGAGAAAGAAGATAATGATAGAAGTTTCTGAGTAAGCAAAAATTTCTAAAATTCAAAGAACAGGTGCAGAGACTGACTTCAATAGCTGCAGGAAGTCTGGTCAAAAACAATTTGATGATGAGTAATTGGGTCAAAGACAATTTGGTCAACATGACTAACTGGTAGAAATTATTTTCAGTCATTGGATTTTCATAGGCTGCTATTTTTAAAATTTCCACTTTTTAGCAGGTTTCTATATTTAAAATAATTTATAAATGTTATAAGAATCCTTTCACTATTGAAGATAAATTGTCTATTTTCTAATTTAGTCTCAGCAATGTATTAATGTTATGAGATACTTCCAATGAAAATAAGTTAAAAACAACTAAATGTCCAAAATTTTACTTATTAGGATATTATCAAATAAAAAAGGTTTAAATTATGACCTAATAAATCCTAGTAACATTTTACATGACGCAAAGACATTTAGAATGAAATGAAGAAACCCCAGTTAAATAACAGAATTTTTAGGTTATTGAAAAAATATTTTTATCAATTTTCACTAAAAAGAAGAAAACAAAATTAAACTGTATTTATACAGGCAAAGCTTTATAATTCTCTCAGAAGAATTACAGAATATGCCTAGGATATTCTTCAATTTCAACTTTAAAATTTATAAACAAGTAAAAAATGGTTGGAGAAAGTAATATTGGTCAGAATGAAGTTAAAATACTCATCTGGTTTCTACCAGAATCTTGACTATGACTCTGACACCTTTGAAGACCTTTAGGCAACTAGTAGAAAGAATTAAGATTGCTCATTCAGGATTTCTGGCACACACATATTCCTCAGATTTTTGCTAATCTAATTTAACATCTTCATGTAATTCTTAGTGTGGAAACCTCTGGCTTCATATTGAAAGCAATGTCCTGCCTCTGAAACTGCCTTGCGTTACAACTGTGGTTTTCCACAAATTAAGAAGTTTGAATCAGCAAGCAAAATGAGTTGGGGAAAAAAATATGCATCTACAACAATCCAGCCAGAAAGATATATGGATTTATTAAATTTGACACCCTGAACAACAGCTAAATAATTAATTCTTGGACTGTCTCCATTTTTAGGTAATGAAAGTTGGATCTTTTACTTTCTCCCCATTCTGAAGGACTAGACCCAAGACAAGATTGGGGAGGTTGTGCTTTAAATGTCTCATAAATGGAGACCTACTATACATTCTAGAAGATGGTAACTTATTTTTCTCTCTCTCTTGTCCTTGATCTTGCTCTCACTCTCTCTCTCTCTGTCTCTCTCTCAAATTAGATAATACAATATTTATGACTTTTAAGATTCTTGGCTAGGCCACTTAGCTTTATCTTAACTAAAATAAAGCTAACAAGGCATTAGCTAAAATAAAGCTAACAAGGCATTTGTCGAGAGGAAAAAGATGCATAGAGCCTCAAGTTTTCTATCATGTGGCTGGGCAGGAGGGAATGGAGTTAGAACTGGTAATTCCTAGTGCTTACTATCATTTTAATCCTCGAATGTTTGTCTTTGCTTCTAATAACCAGTTTCCTTGCTTACTCTCTTTTAGAGTTTTATGAAGAAAAATGCCTAATTTTGTTGTACTTTCCAGATAGATGAAGTACAAATGATATTCAAAAGGTAATGCAAGACACAAAAATTATCTTAGAAGTTATTCTACTATTTATGTTATCAATTTTGATATGGACTGTATACTAAGACTGATCTTGTATATAATAGATTAAGGGAATCATAGGTTTTCTAGAAAATAGATTGACAAGAGAGTAGCTGATAAGGGAAATAAAGACAATTATTTTATGGAATTTTTTCCTAAATAAATAACAACTGCATTTAGGTACTTTCTCAAACACTCAGCTGATAAAAAACTAAATGATTAGCATAAAAACAGAAAAGCTGATATTGTAATTAACAGTTTTGTGGTTACTAAGCTCTCTTTTACCAGTAAAACACCTATAACATTTAAATTAAAACACAACACCCAAAAACCTCTAAAAATATAAATATTGTCAAATATTTAAAGGATTTTTGAAACAGTACAATAGAATTGCGAGCATCATGAGCAATGGTGTCAGATAGTTTAAGTCTCATTTTGGTCACTCGCTCGTTCTATGACTTTGAAAAAAACATTTAAACTCCCTGACACACAGTTTTATCAGCTGTCCAACGTAGAGGATCAACAGTAACACCTATACTGTAGGATTATCATAGAGATTAAACAAGAATATGCACAGAAAATACATATCATACAGCCTAAGAGCTATAAGCACTAGCTATTTCTATTATTGCTGGTATTGTTTGGTAACAAGCAGGACATTAATGATCTTGTATACAATAGACTGAGGGAATCATAGATTTTCTAGAAAATAGAATGAGGAGAGAGTAGCTGATGAGGGAAACAAAGACAATTATTTTATGGAATTTTTTCCAGAAAATGATTTTAAAAGATAGAGAAAAAGATAATCATTGATTGTTATGAATCTTGGAAGAGGGTTTTTTGTTGTTATTCCTGTTTTTGTTTTTTTATTTATTTAAAGACAGATAAATGAGTGAGAGTTTGAAGAGAGCGTGAAAAAAATCAATAAAACCATGGAGCAATGAAATGACTTCATTATGTATTTTTCAGAAGGCAATTTTATACCAGTTAAATGATTAATCTTAGAAATGAATGGAGTTGTCTTTGTTATCATACCAGAAAAGAGGAAAAAAAGTATGGTTGCACATGAGTTAAGTTCATAAGTTTAAAGAAAAATGAAGGATTTCCAACAGCTTCATCTTCTGTGTGAAGCAGTGGTAGTAGTTGCTGTTGTTTGTATAGACTCTCAAATAGTAATTACTGGGCCAAAATGAACACACATTTCTAATCCACCTTATACATATGGGCTAAATGATTTTCAGGGGTAAAGTCCTAATTCACACCCTTTAGGAGTGTATCAGTGGATATAGCCATTCTTCTATCTCTACAACCAGGCAGAATTCAGCAATCATCAATTTATCTAGTATGACTTGTGTGTGAATGTTTTATGTAATAGTGAAGAATGCATATGCATTTTTGCTCTCATTGAGTGTTACACAGTGTGGGAAAATAGATGATATACTGGGCACATAATAGGCAATAGGTATTCTATCTATGTATCTATCTAGATATACTGTAGTAGTGGTCCCCAGGGACCGGTTTCATGGAAGACGATTTTTCCATGGTCTGGCGGGAGCACAGGGGATGGTTTGAGGATGATTCAAGCACATGACATTTATTGTAAAATTTATATCTATCATTATTACATTGTAACAGATACTGAAATAAATATACAACTCACCATAATATAGAATCAGTGGGAGGCCTGAGCTTGATTTTCTTCAACTAAACGGTTCCATCTGGGGGTGATGGGAGGCGGTGACAGGTCATCAGGAATTAGATTCTCATAAGGAATATGCAACTTAGATCCTAACAGGGTTTGTGCTCCTATGAGATGCCACCGCCGATCTGACAGGAGCCGGAGCTCAGGTGGCAATGCAAGCGATGGGGAGCAGTTGTAAATAAATATAAGGCTTACTTACTTGCCAGCCACTTACTTCTTGCTGTGTGGCCTGGTTCCTAACCAGGACAGGTACAGGGTTTGGGGGCCCCTGTACTATAGAAATAGATAAAGAGGAGATGGATGAAAGAAAAATGGAGATATATAGATATCTATCTATATTACTAGATAGATGTAAATAGATAGACATAAATCCAGATTCTATTGATAGCAACAAAGAAAATAAAGTAGGATGGTTTTGATATAGGAGATACACACAGACACACACACACACACATACACATACTTGGGAATCAATTGAGAATAGAAACAATAAGGGGTAGAATTAAAGGATTTGGGAACTGAAAGAGAAAATGTGCTGGAGAAATATTTAGGGGGTAGAAATTGTTACTATTACTTCATTTAAACATGTAATTTCTTTGTACCTTTTATCTTTGAATAATCTTCCAAAGCAGTTGCCCAGGTACTGGGTTGCTATAGGGAATGAAACAGTTATCCTAGAGATATGCATGGTCACTACCGTTTAAATCTCAGGTGAGTCTGCCTCGTCTACAGCATCAAATCTGTGTCTTCTATGATTCCAATTTCAGCTCTCCGAAATGAGACCAGGGACCAATAGCTAGAGCTCAGAAATCATTTTCTAGTTAAACATGACTCTATTTAAAATTATGCATAGCTTTGAAACTAAATGATGGATTTAAACTTTCTAAAGGAGTTCCATTTTAATAGTCTATAGAGAGGTCTGAAATTATCTTTTCTCAGGTACCTTTGTGGTTTGAGTTCTAAATCTCTAAATTAGTAAAACTCAAATTATTTAAAAATATACTTCCAGGTTTTTTATTTTGAGGCTATAAATTTTACCTTGAGCTATACTTCTATATTTTCATTTATTTATATTATCATTTGAATTAGTCTTCATGAAGGCATGGCCATTAGTAAATATTCCTTAAAAATTTAAACAATTCACAAGCATAAAGTAATTGTGTAGTTCTTTACAAAATTGGTGAACTCTGTAATGTTTGTGAAGTATTTTTCTTCTTTTGATTTTACCAGATCAGAATACAGTTTTAAAACAATTGCTATTTTAGCATTTATAAGTTAAAAATGCCCCAAATATCCAAGTCTCTCATAAAGAGTACTAATGAACTTCCCAATGAACGTATATTTAAACTTTTTTATTATAAAATTTGGGATATAGAAGTATAGTTGAAAAATTCCAAAAAGTATAATTCTGTATAAAACTTTCTGTTTTGGCTTATTTTGTTTCAAGCAGCAGAATGGCTGCATAATATGGCAGTGTACGTTGGGGCACACGGGAGACAGAACAAGCATGGATTAAAGCAGAGCCAGACAAGGGCAGAAACAATCAGGATCCTCCAGAAGCCCAGTCGATGCAGAGACATGCAATCTTATCTTCTTTTTTTTTTTTTTTCTTTTTTTTTTTTCTTTTATTATTATTATTATTATTATCATTATTATACTTTAGGTTTTATGGTACATGTGCGCAATGTGCAGGTAAGTTACATATGTATACATGTGCCATGCTGGTGCGCTGCACCCACCAACTTGTCATCTAGCATTAGGTATATCTCCCAATGCTATCCCTCCCCCCTCCCCCCACCCCACAACAGTCCCCGAAGTGTGATGTTCCCCTTCCTGTGTCCATGTGTTCTCATTGTTCAATTCCCACCTATGAGTGAGAATATGCGGTGTTTGGTTTTTTGTTCTTGCGATAGTTTACTGAGAATGATGATTTCCAGTTTCATCCATGTCCCTACAAAGGACATGAACTCATCCTTTTTTATGGCTGCATAGTATTCCATGGTGTATATGTGCCACATTTTCTTAATCCAGTCTATCATTGTTGGACATTTGGGTTGGTTCCAAGTCTTTGCTATTGTGAATAATGCGGCAATAAACATACGTGTGCATGTGTCTTTATAGCAGCATGATTTATAGTCCTTTGGGTATATACCCAGTAATGGGATGGCTGGGTCGAATGGAATTTCTAGTTCTAGATCCCTGAGGAATCGCCACACTGACTTCCACAAGGGTTGAACTAGTTTACAGTCCCACCAACAGTGTAAAAGTGTTCCTATTTCTCCACATCCTCTCCAGCACCTGTTGTTTCCTGACTTTTTAATGATTGCCATTCTAACTGGTGTGAGATGGTATCTCATTGTGATTTTGATTTGCATTTCTCTGATGGCCAGTGATGGTGAGCATTTTTTCATGTGTTTTTTGGCTGCATAAATGTCTTCTTTTGAGAAGTGTCTCTTCATGTCCTTCGCCCACTTTTTGATGGGGTTGTTTGTTTTTTTCTTGTAAATTTGTTTGAGTTCATTGTAGATTCTGGATATTAGCCCTTTGTCAGATGAGTAGGTTGCGAAAATGTTCTCCCATTTTGTAGGTTGCCTGTTCACTCTGATGGTAGTTTCCTTTGCTGTGCAGAAGCTCTTTAGTTTAATTAGATCCCATTTGTCAATTTTGGCTTTTGTTGCCATTGCTTTTGGTGTTTTAGACATGAAGTCCTTGCCCATGCCTATGTCCTGAATGGTAATGCCTAGGTTTTCTTCTAGGGTTTTTATGGTTTTAGGTCTAACATTTAAGTCTTTAATCCATCTTGAATTGATTTTTGTATAAGGTGTAAGGAAGGGATCCAGTTTCAGCTTTCTACATATGGCTAGCCAGTTTTCCCAGCACCATTTATTAAATAGGGAATCCTTTCCTCATTTCTTGTTTTTGTCAGGTTTGTCAAAGATCAGATACTTGTAGATATGTGGCATTATTTCTGACGGCTCTGTTCTGTTCCATTGATCTATATCTCTGTTTTGGTACCAGTACCATGCTGTTTTGGTTACTGTAGGCTTGTAGTATAGTTTGAAGTCAGGTAGTGTGATGCCTCCAGCTTTGTTCTTTTGGCTTAATATCCTTGATGAACATTGATGCAAAAATCCTCAATAAGATACTGGCAAACAGAATCCAGCAGCACATCAAAAAGCTTATCCACCATGATCAAGTGGGCTTCATCCCTGGGATGCAAGGCTGGTTCAATATACGCAAATCAATAAATGTAATCCAGCATATAAACAGAACCAAAGACAAAAACCACATGATTATCTCAATAGATGCAGAAAAGGCCTTTGACAAAATTCAACAACCCTTCATGCTAAAAACTCTCAATAAATTAGGAATTGATGGGACGTATCTCAAAATAATAAGAGCTATTTATGACAAACCCACAGCCAATATCGTTCTGAATGGGCAAAAACTGGAAGCATTCCCTTTGAAAACTGGCACAAGACAGGGATGCCCTCTCTCGCCACTTCTATTCAACATAGTGTTGGAAGTTCTGGCCAGGGCAATTAGGCAGGAGAAGGAAATAAAGGGTATTCAATTAGGAAAAGAGGAAGTCAGATTGTCCTTGTTTGCAGATGACATGATAGTATATCTAGAAAACCCCATTGTCTCAGCCCAAAATCTCCTTAAGCTGATAAGCAACTTCAGCAAAGTCTCAGGATACAAAATCAATGTGCAAAAATCACAAGCATTCTTATACATCAATAACAGACAAACAGAGAGCCAAATCATGAGTGAACTCCCATTCACAATTGCTTCAAAGAGAATAAAATACCTAGGAATCCAACTTACAAGGGATGTGAAAGACCTCTTCAAGGAGAACTACAAACCACTGCTCAAGGAAATAAAAGAGGATACAAACAAATGGAAGAACATTCCATGCTCATGGGTAGGAAGAATCAATATCATGAAAATGGCCATCCTTCCCAAGGTAATTTACAGATTCAATGCCATCCCCATCAAGCTACCAATGACTTTCTTCACAGAATTGGAAAAAACTACTTTAAAGTTCATATGGAACCAAAAAAGAGCCCGCATCGCCAAGTCTTATCTTCAAGTCTTTAGAGATAGCCTCTGGGGATGGGAGTCCCACACAAATGTAAGGGCAAAGTCAAACCTTCAAGGAGGCCACCACAGCCTTATGTGCAGTTTACTAAAATCTTGGACTTCAGTTTTAACCAATAAATTGGCTTCTCTTCAATCTACATGCTGGGAGATAAGACGTATTTTGATTCCATACAATATATTAATTCATTTGTCTACGAAAGAAATAAACTGGGGAAAGATGTTGAAACACTTTATCACAGGTGGATACATTCTGATGAGGTTAAATTGGATTCACCTAAAGATAACTCAGAAATTCAAATACTGAGTTCTATCAACCCCACAGCTGCTTAAAATTAAAATAATGGTGATGATAACAACAACAATAATATAATAATTGAATTTGTACTCCCTTAACATGAAACCTGAATTTCTGGGTTGCT
The DNA here is from genome assembly GCF_028885625.2 of Pongo pygmaeus. Classification (NCBI taxonomy): domain Eukaryota; kingdom Metazoa; phylum Chordata; class Mammalia; order Primates; family Hominidae; genus Pongo; species Pongo pygmaeus. Next base: position 94,505,231 of record NC_072384.2, read on the forward strand.
CCCTGCTACTGTGGGTACAGACAGGAATTACTTCTTTACAACTTCTGAGAGAGAATGGTTTCAGTTATAGTCTTATAATTTATTTTTCCTTCTTTCTGAAGATCCCTTTATTTGAACTGAAGAAGACATCTCCTTTATCAAATAAATGCATATCTTTCTTCTACAGTATTGTCCTGTCCCAAAACTTCAATTATTTTTTTGACTTTTTTTGACTCTTTTTTTTTTTTTTTGAGACAAGGCCTTGCTCTTTTGCCCAGGCTGGGGTGCGGTGGTGCCATTACAGCTCAGTGCAGCATCCAAATCCTGGGCTTAGGCAATCCTCCTGCCTCAATCTCCTGAGCAGCTGGGACCAAAGGCATGCACCACCACACTCGGCTATTTTTAATTTTTTTGTTGTTGTTGAAATGGTGTCTCACTATGTTGCACAAACTAGCATCAAACTCCTGGGTTCAAGTGATCCTTCTGCCTCAGACTCCCAAAGTGCTGGGATTACAGGCATGAGCCATGGCACCTGGCCTCATATTTTCTAAAAACAGCTTAGTAAACATGTTAGATAATGAAAGTTCTAAGTATCTTGCTAGCAATAAAGATGTCATTTTTATCTTCCTACAATTGTCCAAGCCATGCTGAAATAGGGAAATAGAGGATGAACTCTTCCTTTCTTATTTAGTTTTTTTGTACTTTCCAATTTATTTCCCATAAAAGTCAATTTGAGCATGGACTGGTTAGTTTTTTGTTGGATTATTTTTAAAAACAATGTGTCTTTTTGACTAATTAAGTTGCAGTATATGTAATCAGCAAAAAACATCTATATGTTGAATGATGACTATTGTAGACTGTCATAATCAACAGCTGAGGCCAAATTCTGTTTACTGATTGCATGACCCAAATCCTCCAAGATTATTTTACATGTTGGTAAATGAACATATGCTAACAAAAATGTAGTGAATTTAACGTAAAATGAGAGCCTTGAAATTGAATGATTAGATAAAATAAGTGTTCATTGCTTTAGATATAAAATAAAGAAATAAAGATTTCTTTTTTAAAAAAGAAGATATAACAGTAAAATTTATTTTGTATACTCTTTAAGTTCCAAAGCATCATTAAGATCACTGATAAGACTGTTTCTGTGGTTCAATTCACAATTCACAGCACAGGAATATCCAGTGGCTGGAGGAAAAATGGTTCAAAAAACATTTTTTCCCTTTGAATGGATGGGTAATGTGATTCATCTTCTAAATAGTTTCATATATTCAAACAAAAAAATGGGACTCATGGCAAACTGCTATTATTACGAATCCGGTTTATAACGAAATTGGGTGACATGAAGCTCCTGAGGATATTTTAGGTCCATTTTCCAGAAAGGAGAGTAACAGATAAATAATGAGGAAGGACCTAAAAAGCAAAACAAATAATGTTTTTGCTACATTTCCTCACTTAGATTGTCTATGTTTTTAATAAAGTCTATATTTTATACCATTCCTACTAGTTTTGTTCTCATATGATTTGTAAATATTTGTGATTTTCATCTCAAACCATCAGCCAATATCCTGGTTAAATAAAAAGTGATTACAATTCTAATGATTATGGTTCATTTAGAAAGCTGAAAAGAGATTTGAAAAAAAAGTTTCAGAAGAAATAAATTTCATAAAAGTCACAGTACTGAAATATCAGTTACGCAAATACTTTGTTTTTATTGTAAATCAATGTTCCTGTTTTTTCTGTTGTATTTGTAACACCTTTCAAATCTTTTGAAATACATCAGGTTGACGAGTTTTCATAAACTCGTCTCTAAAAGCTTATAAATATATATGATTTTCTTAAAATAATAAAAAAATTGTGGAATTCATCAGGTTTACACAAAGAGTTAATACACAGCTCTTGAATAGAATTTCACAACAATTCCCCATAGCTATCTTCTGCACACCAAACACTTAGGAGACTAGTTACTGTGAGTTTCTAATTACTCTTCCACAAGTAACTAGTAACTAGTACTGTGAGACTAGCTACTCTTCTATGTCCAAAATAGAAGAATTATATTATAGCTGTGTGAATATGTCTATTGAAACTGAAGTTAAAATACCTTCAGTATTTCAGAAAAGGAATGCCCAGTTAGACTGAGGTAGATTTATGAATGAAGGTTATTATTCTGCAATAGAGAAACTTGAAGTAAAATGGATATCTTGTTTTTACTACTGAAAGCACAAATTGAGAGCTAGTTCTATGAAAGAATTAAATTTTTTTAAAAGTACAAAAGGAAAAAAGGCAGATATTCAGTACATTAGGTACAAATGAAGAAAACTAATTGAATATAGAGGTATTAAGGCAACATGAAAGGGATAAATGAGGTAATAACTGACTTAAATTACACACAGTATTTTTGATTTAAATTTAAAATTCTTATCTGTAGAATCTGCTTGATGAACAAATATTTGTGGATTTCCTTCTTTTAAATGCAGTGTCCTTAACTAATGTTATTTAATTGTATTTTATTTACAATCCAAACTTTAAAAACATCTATCACAACAAAAGCCTGTCTTACCACTTTCATTTTTTTCCAACCAAAAAGAACAACAACAAGGATAAGGATAAAAAGAAAATTGGATATGTTTTCCTCTTGAGTCCAGATCCTTATGAAAAAAACAAGCAAAAGTATATTTTTCAGCAGGATAAATTTTATAAAAAACACTGTTTTATGGTATATAGACAAAAAGTAATATCAAATAGCAAGTGGAAGTTTTGAGAGATGGAATCATCACTTTTCCTATTTTTTTAGTGAATTTTGGCATTTCTAACATGTAAGATCACTGTTTACCAAACTTAATGAGCTAAAAACCAATTTTATAAAAGGGTACAAAGTTTCAGTTATGGAGGACAGATATGTTCTGTAGATCTATGTGTACAACATAGTTAATAATATTGTATTGTATACTTGAAATTTTTAGGAGAGTAGATCTTAAATGCTCTCACCAAACCAAAGTAAATGGTAACTATGTGAGGTAACAGATATGTTAATTAACTTTAATTTGATAGTCATTTCACAGTTTAGACATATATCAAAGCATCACATTGAAAGACACATGCATACATATGTTTATTGCAGCACTATTCACAATAGCAAAGACTTGGAACCAACCCAAATGTCCAACAATGATAGACTGGATTAAGAAAATGTGGCACATATACACCATGGAATACCATGCAGCCATAAAAAATGATGAGTTCATATCCTTTGTAGGGACATGGATGAAGCTGGAAACCATCATTCTTAGCAAACTATCGCAGGGACAAAAAAACTAAACACTGCATGTTCTCACTCATTGGTGGGAATTGAATAATGAGAACACATGGACACAGGAAGGGGAACATCACACACTGGGGCCTCTTGTAGGATGGGGTAGTGGGGAGGGATAGCATTAGGAGATATACCTAATGTTAAATGATGAGTTAATGGGTGCAGCACACCAACATGGCACATGTATACATATGTAACTAACCTGCATGTTGTGCACATGTACCCTAAAACTTAAAGTATAATTAAAAAAATATATATATACCTCAAAAAAGAGAAAATAGAAAGTAAAAATGATAAAAGAGATAATTTAATTTAAAAATTGATTACCATGGAATGGAAGCCAGAGCAGTATTGCATAGGTTTCCAAGAGATGTTAGGAGATTATCTTATAATAATTTTAATGTATGCATTTTTAATAATATCATTTTAATCATTATTAAACAAAGAGTAATAATAAATAGATTATTTATAGGTTAATATATCATTTAGAAATCCTCTAAGTAGCTTTTTATTTATGGAATATTTTCAAGATGTTTAAGGTCATATGTACTAATATTTTAAAATGCATGCAATTCATCTTATATTAATTTAAATATATGTAATATGATAAAAGTAGTACACATGAGTTTGTGGTTTACTTTTGACTAATATTGGAAATAATTAGTATATGATTTATTGTGAGTTGATATGAATATACATGCAGAGAGGTTTGCAAATTTGATTTTTTTTCCTTTTAACATTTTCATGCTTTTTAAAAATCATGCCTGGAGTATGATGATATTTATTTTTCTCCTGAGTTTTTGAGGAAAATCTTCAACCAGTCATTCTGAAAAGAAAAATGATTTTAGGATTTTCAGCGTTACTGTCAATATTCTCTCTGTTTGTACTAGTTGCAAATAGGCATGTGTTTCCACAAATCTATATTTTTCTATGAGATGTGCTTGAATAGATGTGACTCACAAAGAATTATTCGCTTGGTAAGAAACAGCAGGCTATGTAGATGGAGAAGTGAGCTGCCTGTATGGCAGCTCTTGAGTGGCAATCTGGAAGGACCATCTTCTCAGAGATTCTCCCCATCCAGCTGCCATGATGCTGGTCTGCAACAAGCCATGTCACAACTCAGGTTTTGAACCCTCTGCTCTTTTCCCATACTCTCATTGGGAGGAGATGGTTGGGACTATAGCACAAAATATAACAGATGAAGCTTCAGAAATTAGTGCCTGAGTGTCTTCCTCCAAAGGGCTCTAATTTCAGAGGAACATTCTTAACACAGAAGGCAGAACTCTGGCAGAAGGTAGGCAAGTGACAAGAAAAATACATTAGGTAGTGACAAAGTAGGCAAGTGATGGTAGTGACAAGTGACAAGGTAGGCAAGTGAAGGTAGCCAAGACAAGGAAAAAGGAAAGGAAATGGGAAAAAAATGTTCAATGGAGAAAACAAATGAAATTATAAAGATTGTAAATAAAGGACATGAAAGTGGAAAATATTTAACAGAATAAAGCACTAACTGAATGAAAGACAAGAGAGATAAAAGATGTATGAAGTATAGTGAAAAGTGTTAATTAGAAATAAGCATAGATGGCAATTATGTAAAATATAATGAAAAATATGCAGTAGAAATAAATTCGGGTGACAATTATTCATATATTTTGTATAATTTTAGTAAAATACCTTGTTTTTCAATTATTCTGAATTGAAGACAATATTTTCAGTGAAACATGCCATTGTTTTTGTACTAATTTGGAAGACAGTTAATTTGTTTCCTTTAATTTTGAGTATATCTAGCACTTACTAATAGCTTATGGTAGAATAGACAATTTTTATGCTTGATATATAATCACACATATATTTATGTATGTGTTCATCACAACAGTCCTAGGAAGTAGGCAACACTATTGTCTATACTTTTCAGAGGAGGAAACCAAAGCTGTGATGGGATAACTAAATTGCTAGATATCACATAAGTTGCAAGTGTCAAAACCAAAGTTTGCTCTGGCAATCTGGCTTCAGAGATAATGTTCTTAGCACATTGATGCTAAAATAACAGGCTGTCTTTGAAGAACTGGTAATTACTACATACCTATAATTTTCTTATCATTATTTTATTTTTAAATAGTTAACTATTTTTTCACTAAGTTTAAAATTACCAACTGTCTCCACAAATATATATTTTACATTTGCAGATATTGCATGCTTAAAATCAGATAAAAACGTGTAGTCTTTGTTTTAAAAAGCATATCTAAAGCCTAAAATTTAAGCAATGTTAAATATTAGCATGACTTGTGTTGGAATAAATTGATTTTAAATTGACATTTTAGATTATTTTCTTACGAAAGCCCATTGTTAATAATAATTCCTATTGGCAATGAACTAGATCCTTTTAAAATATTTGTGAAGAATTCTGAATTAACAGTAAACCACATAAGCTGATACTGAATTGTGTATTTTTTTTTCTTTTTCAGCTTTCACCAATTTTGAGTAGATTTTAAGGAAGAAACAGGTACCCTTTTTTATGGTAACTATGATCTGAAGAAAAATCTTTATCATCATTGTAAGATCTTTAAAAAATAAGCCTGTGTTGTGTGTTTAAAATATTTTCTTTTACAAGGGCAAATTTTGAGCCAGTATTTTAAAATAGAGTCTTATTTTTAAAAATCTATAATTAATTTATAACTTTTAATTTTGATATAATTTCAAAACACAGGGAATTTTGCAAGCATAGTACAAGAAATCCTACTTTCCCTTTACCCAGAGTCATGAATTGTTTACATTTTTCCTCACTTGTTTTAGTATTTTATGAACACACATACACAAACACACACACACACATATATATGCATGTGTATATATATATATGTTATTTTTTTTCTGAACTTTGTAAGAGAAGGTAGAAGTATATGTCTTTCCCTTTAAAAATTTAAATGAATATTCCTAAAAAGGACATTCTTTTACCTAACCATGATATAGTTATCAAAATCAGAAAATTTAACAATGTTCTGATACTATTATCTAATCCAGAGTCCATATGGAAATGTCATCAATTTTTGAGCCTTCTATGCAAACCAAAATCACACTTTTTATTAAATTATTAAAACTAGCGTTCTTAAATACAAAGTCTCTCAGCCTTTGTATTTCCTGAAAATGACTTTTTTTTTTTAAGATAACAGGCCAATTCTTTTGTAAAAAATTTTCAGTTATTCTACTGTTTCTTCCCAATCAGAATGAGGTCAAGTATTTTGGGCAATAATACTACTGAAGGGAGACTGTGTCTCTCAGTGAATCTTCTCGGAGGTGTCTGATGTAGGTTCTCTCGATACTAATGATGTTGGTTTAGATCATTCAGATTATCTAAGTATCCTCCAGGTTTCACCATTGTAAACTTACTTTTTTTTTCAATATTAAGTATTTTCTTGGAAGATACTTTGACACGCTACATATTTCCTGCTCATCATCAAACTTTTTCCCACTAGCATTAGCATCTATGTGTTTTTTTAATGTTATTTTAGATACAGGAATTACATGTGCAGCTTTGTTTATGGGAATATTGTCTGATGCCAGGGTTTGTGGTAGGGATCCCGTCACTCTGGTAGTGAGTATGGTACCAGATAGGTAGTTTTCTTAACCCAGCTCCTCTCTCTGCACTCTAGTAGTCCTCATTGTCTGTAGTTCTCATACTTATTTCCATGTATCATAAATGTCATATTGATACCTCCAATTCCAACTCAACACCAGAGGACACATTCTAGTCTTTGCTCTTTCTGTTTCCAACTCTCTTTACAAACATGGAAAACATAGCTCACACTTTTTTTTTTTTTAGATGGAGTCTCCCACTGTCACCCAGTCACCCAGCTGGAGTGCAATGGTACAATCTCGGTTCACTGCAACCTCTGCCTCCTGGGTTCAAGTGGTTCTCCTGCCTCAGCCTCCCGAGTAGCTGGGATTACAGGTGCCCACTACCTGTCCAGCTAATTTTTTATATTTTTAGTAGAGATGGGGTTTCATTATGTTGGCCAGGCTGGTCTCGAACTCCTGACCTCGTGATCCACCCGCCTCCGCCTCCCAAAGTGCTGGAATTACAGGCGTCAGCCACTGCTCTGGGCCAGCTCCCACTATTTTTAAAATATTAATTCATTTCCTCAAGTCTAAAATACACTGAAAATGAGGGACTGTGAAATGCCTGACTAGAGGTACTGGGTACTCACCTCTTGCACAAAGAATAACCAAAACATTGGGGAATCACAATTCAAATAGATCATCTAAGAGAGAACCATGGACTTTAACAGAGAATTGCCAGGAAATGCCTAAAACAATAAAGGAGAGGGAAGTGAAATAGCCTACTCTTTTGGAATCACCTGGGAGCCCAGAGAGACTCCCCAGTATAGGGAAAGGAAAATGAGTGATCCACAAAGGTCTACATTCCCACTGCAGACACCTGCAATCTTAGCCATGAGAAAGCCCCTCAACCCTGTGGGCCCTGAGACTTACATAGGGAGCTGCCTGGAGAATGTGCAATGACATTGCTCCAGAGAAAGGGGTCACACTGGGTCCCACACAATCCCCAGCTCCTAAGCAGCCACACAAACATGCCATTCTGGGAGCCCAGCCCACACCATACTGCTTCCTTCCTTGAAGCCCAATAGACCCTGCATTTCCACATCCCAGGAGCCTCACATTCCTGCTGCTGCTGGGACCAAAGCATAAACCAATGGCATTGACCATGCTTCCCCCCAACAGCAGAGAAACCATGCATTATAAATTCCCTGAGGACAGGCTACCCTGCTTATAACCACCAACTGAGGTTGAAATGCATGCTCCCTGAGCAGTGGCAGCTCTATCAGAGCTGCAGTGCTGCTACAGAAACCCTGCCTGAGCATTTTGCTGAGGGCCTAGGGATCATTCTGCCCCTGCCTGTCATAGCTCTGCCATGCACCACTGGAGCCCTGATGACAAGCTTGCCAGGCCCAGCTCAACTCTAGCCCTATGCCTTAGCATTTATTTTTGAAATAGTCCAGTCAAACAAAATTTAAAATAAGAAAATGAACAAAACCTATACGACATACGGGATACCATAAAGCACCGAAATATTTGAATTTAGGGGTCTGAGAAGTCTAAAAGAAAACCAAATGGATATACAATCTTTTTGACAACATGATAGCTAAAATCCTCCCAATCTAGCAAGATGTTTACACATTCACATACAGGAGGCTAAGAAACCCCCAAATAGATACAATTCAAAGAGGTTTCCTCCACAGCATATTACAGTTAGACTGTCAAAACTCAAAGACAGCAGGAGAATTCTAAAAACAGCAAGAGAAATATATCTAATCATTTATAAGGGAACTCTATCAGGTTAACAACAGATTTCTCAGCAGGAAATTTCCAAACCAGGAGAGAATGGGATGATATATTAAAAGAAAAAAATATCGTACCAACCAAATATACTACATCCAGCACAGTTATCCTTCATAAATGAAGAAGATATAAAGTCTTTTCCAGACACGCAAAAGTTGAGGCCATTCATCACCACTAAACTGGCCCTACAAGAAAGGCTTAAGGGAATTCTACACATGGAAGCAAAAGGATGATATCTAATATCATGAAAACAGAAAAGTACAAAATCCACTCACAGGGTAAATACACGATTTTTTTGAATTGGTGATGAGAAAGGGCTCAAATGTTAAACTAAAGAAAACTACCAAACCACAAAGATAAACAATAAGAGAGAAAGAAGGCAAAAAATAATATACAAAACAAACAAAAATCAATTAATAAAATGACCGGGATAAGCTTTCACATATCAGCAATAACTTGAATGTAAATGAAATAAACTTTCCAGTTACAAACTGTAGACTGGCTGAATGGAGAAAACAACACATGATTCACCTATATGCTACCTATAAGAAACTCATCTCACCTATAAAGATACAAACAGATTGAAAGCAAAGAAACATAAAAAGTATTCTACACTAATGGAAACCAAAAGTGAGCAGAGAGTAACTATATTATATCAAATAAAACAGACATTAAATACAAAATAAAAGAGAGACAATTATAAAATTATCTTTATAACATAAAGGGATTAATTCAACAAGAGGATATAACAATTCTAAGCATATATGCAATCACACTAGAACACTTAGATTACAAAGCAAATATTGTTAGGTATAAAGCGAGAAATAGACTCTAATAGAATAAGTGATGGTGACTTGGACATCCCATTCTCAACATTAGGCACGTCGTGTAGTCAGAAAAATAACAAAGTAATGTTACCAGCTTCTCTTTGTACCTCTGGTAGAATTCGGCTGTGAATCCGTCTGGTCCTGAGCTTTTTTGGGTTGGTAGGCTATTAATTACTGCCTCAATTTCAGAACTTGTTATTGGTCTATTCAGGGATTTGACTTTCTGGTTTAGTCTTGGAGGGTGTATGTGTCCAGGAATTCATCCATTTCTCCTAGATTTTCTAATTTATTTGTGTAGAGGTGTTTATATTATTCTTTGATAGTAGTTTGTATTTCTTTGGGATCAGTGGTGATATCCCCTTTATCATTTTTTATTGTGTCTATTTGATTCTTCTCTCTTTTCTTCTCTATTAGTCTGCTAGCAGTCTATTTATTCTGTTAATCTTTTCAAAAAAAACAGCTTCTGGATTCATTGATTTTTGAAGAGTTTTTCATGTCTTTGTCTCCTTCAGCTCTGGTCTGATCTTAATTATTTCTTGTCTTCTGCTAGTTTTTGAATTTGTTTGCTCTTGCTTCTCTAGTTCTTTCATTTGTTATGTTAGGGTGTCAATTTTAGATCTTTCCCACTTTCTCCTGTGGGCATTTAGTGCTATAATTTTCCCTGTATACACCGCTTTAGCTGTGTCCCAGAGATTGTGGCACATTGTGTCTTTGTTTTCATTGGTTTCAAAGAACTTATTTATTTCTGTCCTGATTTCATTATTTACCCAGTAGTCATTCAGGAGTATGTTATTCAGTTTCCATGTAGTTGTGAGGTTTTGAGTGAGTTTCTTAATCCTGAGTTCTAATTTGATTGCACTGTGGTTTGAGAGACTGCTATGATTTCCGTTCTTTTGAATACGCTGAGGGGTGTTTTACTTCCAATAATGTGGTTGATTTTAGAATAAGTGCTATGTAGTACCAAGGAGAATGTATATTCTGTTGATTTGGGGTGGACAGTTCTGTAGATGTCTATTAGGTCTGCTTGGTCCAGAGCTCAGTTCAAGTCCTGAATATCCTTGTTAATTTTCTGTCTCATTGATCTGTCTAATATTGATAGTGGGGTGTTAAAGTCGCTCACTGTTATTGTATGGGAGTCTACATCTCTTTTTAGGTCTCTAAGAACTTGCTTTGTGAATCTGGGTGCTCCTGTATTGGGTGCATATATATATGTTGGATAGTTAGCTCTTCTTGTTGCATTTATCCCTTTACCATTATGTAATGCCCTAACTCATTTTATGAGGCCAGCATCATTCTGATACCAAAACATGACAGAAACACAACAAAAAAAGAAAATTTCAGGACAATATCCCTGATGAACATCGATGTAAAAATCCTCTATAAAATACTGGCAAGCCGAACCCAGCAGCACATTAAAAAACTTATCCACTAAGATCAAGTCGGCTTCATCCCTGGGATGCAAGGCTGGTTCAACATATGCAAATCAATAAATGTAATCCATCATACAAACAGAATCAATGACAAAAACCACATGATTATCTCAATAGATGCAGAATAGACCTTTGATAAAATTCAACACCCTTTCATGCTAAAAACACTCGATAAGCTAGGTATTGATGGAACAGATCCCAAAATAATAAGAGCTGTTTATGACAAACCCACAAGCAATATCATACTGAATAGGCAAAAGCTGGAAGCATTCCCTTTGAAAACCAGCACAAAACAAGTATGCCCTATCTCACCACTTCTATTCAACACAGTATTGGCAGTTCTGGCCAGGGCAACTAAGCAAAAGAAAGAAATAAAGGGTATTGAAATAGAAAGAGAAGAATCAAATTATCTCTGTTTGCAAATGACATGATTGTATATTTAAAAAAACCCATCGTCTCAGACTAAACACTCCTTAAGCTGATAAGCAATGTCAGCAGTCTCAGGATACAAAATCAATGTGCAAAAATCACAAACATTCCTATATAAAAATAATAGACAAACAGAGAGCCAAATCATGAGTGAATTCCCATTCACAATTGCTACAAAGAGAATAAAATACCTAGGAATACAACTTACAAGTGATGTGAAGGACTTCTTCAAGGAGAACTAGAAATCACTATTCAAGAAAATAAGAGAGGACACAAAGAAATGGAAAAACATGCCATGTTCATGGATAGGAAGAATCAATACTGTGAAAATGGCCATACTGCCCAAAGTAATTCATAGATTCAACGCTATTCCCATCAAACTACCATTGACTATCTTCACAGAATTAGAAAAAAACTACTTTAAATTTTATATGGAATGAAAAAAAGCCCATATAGCCCAGACAATCCTAAGCAAAAAGAACAAAACTGGAAGCATCATGCTACCTGACTTCAAACTACACTACAAGGCTACAGTAACCAAAACAGCATGGTACTGGTACAAAAAGAGATATATAGAGACCAATGGAACAGAAGAGAGGCCTCAGAAATAATGCTGAACATCTACAATCATCTGATCTTTGACAAACCTGACAAAAACAATGAAAAAAGGATTCCCTATTTAATAAATAGTGTTGGGAAAACTGGCTAGCCATATGCTGAAAACTGAAACTGGACCCCTTTTTTACACCATATACAAAAATTAACTCAGGATGGATTAAAGATTTAAATGTAAGACCTAAAACCACAAAAACCCTAGAAGGAAATCTAAGCAATACCATTCAGGACACAGGCATGGGCAAACACTTCATTATTAAAAAACCAAAACCAATTGCAACAAAAGCCAAAATTGACAAATGGGATGTAATTAAACTAAAGCACTTCTGCACAGCAAAAAAAAAAAAAAAAAAGCAACTATCATCAGAGTGAACAGGCAACCTACAGAATGGGAGAATGTTTTTGCAATCTATCCATCTGACAAAGGGCTAATATCCAGAATCTACAAGGAGGTTAAACAAATTTACAAGAAAAAGCAAACAACTCCATCAAAAAGTGGTCAAAGGATATGAACAGACACCTCCCAAAAGAAGACATTTATCCAGCCAACAAACATATATTTTAAAAAGAAGCTTATCATCACTGGTCATAGAGAAATGCAAATCAAAACTACAATGAGATATCATCTCATGCCAGTTAGAATGGTGATCATTAAAAATCATGAAACAACAGATGCTGGGGAGGATGTGGAGAAATAGGAACACTTTTATACTGTTGCTGGGAGTGTAAATTAGTTCAACCATTATGGAAGACAGTATGGCTATTCCTTAAGGATCTAGAAATAGAAATACCATTTGACCAGCAATCCCATTACTGGGTATATACCCAAAGGATTATAAATCATTCTACTATAAAGACCCATGCACACATATGTTTATTGCAGCACTGTTCACAGTAGCAAAGTCCTGGGACCAACTCAAATGCCCATCAATGTTAAACTGGATAAAGAAAATGAGACACAGATACACCATGGAATACTATGCTGCCATAAAAAAGTAGGAGTTCATGTTTTTTGCAGGGACATGGATGAAGCTGGAAACCATCATTCTCAGCAAACTAATACAGGAACAGAAAACCGAACACTGCCTGTTCTCATTCACATGTGGAAGTTGAACAATGAGAACATATGGACATAGGGAGGACACATCACACATCGGGACCTGTAGGGGAATGGGGGGGGCAAGAGAAGGGATAACACTAAGAGAAATACCTAAGGTAGATGATGGGTTGATGTGTACAGCAAACCACCATGTTACATGTGTACCTATGTAACAAACTTGCACTTCTGCACATGTATCCCAGAACTTAAGTATAGTTTTAAAAAAAGAGAGAGAAAATTAACAAAGAAACATTGGCTTTAAACGGTACTTTAGACAAAATGTACCTAACAGACATATACAGAGCATTTATTATAACAGCTACACAAGACACATTATTCTCCTCAGCACATGGAACCTATAAATAGGAGAACCTATAAATAAATATACATATTTATAGCCAATTGATTTTTGACAAAGACATCAAGCAGATACCTTGAGAAAAGAAAACCTTCTTCAGTAAGTGGTGCTAGCAAAATTAGATATCCATGTGAAAAAGAATGAAAATGGACCCTCCTTTCTCACCATACAAGAAAATCAACTCAATATGAATTATAATTTTAGAGGGACCAAAATTATAAAACTACCATAAGAGAAATAAGTGAAACAGTTCAGAACAGTGATCTAGACAAATAATGTATGGCTAAGACCTTAAAAATACAGCCACCCTCCAAAAAATAGATAAATGGTACTATTTCATACTAAAAAGCCTCTGCACAGCAAAGGAAACAATCAGAGAGTAAAGAAACAGCAGGTTAAATTGGAGAAAATATTTGCAAACTATTCATCCAGCAAAGGACTATCATCCATAACACGCAAGGAACTCAAGCAACTTAATAGCAAAAAAGAAAAGGAATGATCTCATTACAAAGCAGGCAAAGGACATGAGTAGACATTTTTTCAAAAGAAGACATACAAATCACCTACAAGTACATGAAAAAACAACATCAACGTCAACAGTCATCAGAGAAATGCAAATCAAAACCACAAGATAGCATCTTATCCCAGTTAGAATGGCAATTATTAAAAAGAAAATAAAAGTGACTAGTAAGAATATGGAGAATAGGTAACTCTTATACATTATTGATGGGAAGGTAAATTAGTACAACCACTATGAAAAATAGTATGGATTTTTAAAAAAATCTTAAAAAACAAAAACTAGAACTACCATACGATCCAGCAATCCCATTACAAAGTATTTATCCAAATGAAAAAAAGTCAGTATATCAAATAGATACCTACATTCCCATGTTTGTTGAAGCCTTATTCATAACAGCAAAGATATAGATCAGTCTAAGTGTTCAGAAATGAATGAATGGATAAGGAAAATGTGGTATGTATATACATTGGAATACTTTAAAAAAGAATAAAATCATGTCATTTGCAATGTTTATGACACTAGAGGTCACTATGTTAATTGAAATAAGACGGGCAGATAAAGAAAAATATCACATGTTCCCTCTCATATGTGGGAGCTAAAAAAAGTGGATGATTGTTGGTTACCAGAGAGTGAACAGGTTACCAGGAAGGGTTAGATAGAAAAAACAAGACTTAGTGTTTGATAAATCAATAGGATGAGTACAATTAACAACGTGTTGTATGTTTCAAAATAGCTAGAAGAGAGGACTTAAAATGTCTTCAACACATAGGAATAATAAATTTTCAAGTTGATGGACACTTCAAATACCCTGACATAATCATTACATATTTTACACATGTAACAAAATATCACATGTACCCCATAAATAGGTAGAGATATTATATATTCATAACACAGTAAAATAAATAAAATACACAGAAACAAATTTCAATATTGCTAACCTATAACACTGCACAAAACAAATCTAATTCCTATAGATTAATGTCCACCTACAATGGCTTTTAATTCTATATTAGGAACATTTTCATAAATTCAAATGCACAAACTATGTATTTAAAATAAATAATCCATTTATGTGACTAAAGCATACATTTTTGAATTCTTGATTAATATGCTTCATGTAATAAACTTCCTAATAGTCTTCTACACATAAATATTTCTGAAATGTAAAAAATATTGATAAAATAAAGCTAACTGAACGAGGATTCTTAAAATGATTTGGTCTTTTTAATTTATGTTAAATGATACAGAAGGACAATTAAGCTAACTAATAGCACTATCAGACTTTAAAAGGTCAGTCTTCATAAGGAGGGTAAAAATATCTAAAAACTAACAATATCATTATTATTTTAGACAAAATTTGGGTTTGGTTTTTTTTTTTTTTTTTAGCGAACACTTATTTCCTCCTGAAATAAAATGTAATATTTAACCATTAAGAAAAATTTAGGAAATGTGTAAAAAAATAAAAACTCCAAATCTTAAACTCATTCCTTTCAGTCAGAGATGTGATACTCACTGCTAAAATGGAAACTTGTAGCTTACTGGCAAAGAACATGGATGTTTAAGTCAGAACTGGATTCATATTTCAACACAGCTATTTGCTAGCTATGTAATGTTAAGCTTATTACTTTATAAGCCATAGTTTTATGACCTACAAAAACTTTCATTATCTTAATCACACAATTGTTTTGACTAAGAAGGAATTTCTGACATATCACAAAGTATATTTTACATATAATAGTACTCAAATTTCCCCTGAGAAATGTTTAACATATAACAATGAGAAAAGTTGCAGAATACTGTATATACAGTAAAATCATTATTTGATTTTGAAACATTATTTGAAACATGACCTTATGAAACATGATCTTATAATCTACAGCAAACGTAAAATATTTGAAACATGATTTTGTGTCATTATTGAGAAATTCAATAGTATTATTATTATTATTATTTTTTTTTTTGAAACGGAGTCTCGCTCTGTCGCCCAGGCTGGAGTGCAGTGGCGCAATCTCGGCTCACTGCAAGCTCCGCCTCCCAGGTTCACGCCATTCTCCTGCCTCAGCCTCCCGAGTAGCTGGGACTACAGGCACCCGCCACCATGCCCGCCTAATTTTTTTGTATTTTTAGTAGAGACGGGGTTTCCCCGTGTTAGCCAGGACGGTCTCGATCTCCTGACCTCGTGATCCGCCCGTCTCGGCCTCCCAAAGTGCTGGGATTACAGGCGTGAGCCACCGCGCCCGGCCGAGAAAGTCAATATTCTAATAATTCATTGCATATCCCAGAATATTAATTCTTTCATTCTGTGAATATCAAATGAGTGACCATGTGTACTGAGCTTGGTGCAAGGTGAACAATATATGTGAAAGGACAAAGTTCCTGCCTTCATGATGCTTACCGCCTAGTTGAGTAGTTATACAACACAAACAAACATGTACTTACAAAATGTGACATACCATATGAAAATAAATAAAACACTAAGTGGATTGGTTGCTCGCTCTCTCCCTTCCAAGCCATCTTTTTCCTTTTTCTTCATCTATCAATATATATCTATCAATATTTTTGGCAGAAGCTAGAAAAAGACTTTTTTTTTTTTTTTTTTTTTTTTTTTTTGAGACTCAATCTCACTCTGTCACCCAGGCTGGAGTGCAGTGGCATGATCTCGGCTCACTGCAACCTCCGCCCCCTGGGTTCAAGCAATTCTCCTGCCTCAGCCTCCCTAGTAGCTAGGATTACAGGCACCTGATACCACGCCAGGCTAATTTCTACATTTTCAGTAGAGACGTGGTTTCGCCATGTTTGCCAGGCTGGTCTCAAACCCTGACCTCAAGTGATCCACCCGCCTAGGCCTCAGAAAGAGCTGGGATTACAGGTGTGAGCCACCGCACCCAGCTGGAAAAGACATTTTCAGTGGCCCACGTTCTTAATTGATACTGAATTCTCAAAAAGCCAACCATGCAAGTGACAAAGGAAAGAACATTCCTGGCAGAAGAAATAATATGTGGAAATGTCCTATTGTAGATCAAAACTTGATTCGAGTCGCTCTCCCTCTTTCTTTTGACTTTATCTAATTAGAATAATTTCTTTTATTTGCTGAAATTCCAATAGCTCTACTCTGTTAATTCTGAGGTAAGAAACAGTCCTCCAGTTTCGTTATGCAACAATCAATGTCTCATTTCAATAACTGGACATCATACAAAATGTTATTCAAAATAAAAATTAAATTAATGTTATTTTTTTCCCTTTCCCTTGCTCAGGCTGCTTCAGGTTGGAAGCCCACACCTACTCCAGGCTATTTTCCAACTGGAAAATGATGTGATGGGGTAATCCTGCTCTCTATCTCTATCTCATCAGCAGAATACATACTCTATCAGAAAGGTTCTTTGGTGGAATGTTTATTCTCTGTCCTGGAGCTCCCCAAGTGCCCACTATCTCTGACCTCAAAGTCTAGGCCTTTCAATTAGATGACCCAAGACTACCCCACTGTGATTCTTTCTCCCGAGTGAGCTACACTTTTTTTTGTGGCAACACTCACTACCTCCTGACCCTACAGTCTCTAAGATATTGTGCAGGTGCTTCTGCACTCTTCTGGCTGCCAAACCAGTCAGCCGTTTGCTTGCTTTCTAGATTTCTAAAGGCAGGATTCAGATATAATGCTACAGTTGTCTAAACCCAATAAATAAACTGTTTTCTCCCCAGGCCTCAGACAAAACAAACATGATTATCTTTCTTCTGTATGTCAGTAAGGTGAGCAACACCATTCTCCCCTGAATGAACACACTAAAATTCCTGGGTGTTGTCCTTGATACTCTGTTTTTCTTTATCCTTCATCATATCTTTAAGTTCAGCCTGTCACAAACATTCAATGACACCATTGATACCTAGTACATGTCAACCTCTTTCTTCCCTGAATGCACACAAAAGCCTCCTAACTTGTCTGTTTCTGTCAGTTCACTTTTCCTGTCATTTAATACTGTTCCTTCTCTTGCTACTTGAGTTATTTTTCTAAATGCAAATCTATTGTCATTTCCTTGTATAAAATTTTAATGGCTCTTTCTTCCATAACTAGAGATTGAACTGTTCTCAGTTTTTCTATGTCGTTGTATTTCCTGCCCTGAATAACCCATCCCTCATATTCCCTCTTGCCAATTATGTGGCTCACTCCTTCTCACACTTTAATCTTGATTTAGGCTACAGAACTCTGTCTGACCCCTTATTCTACTCTCAAAGCTCCTCTTTACTTCAGTCTAATTCTCTTATGATGCACTAAACCATCATTTATATTTGCTTTCTTTTTATAACTTAATAATCCTTAATAAGTCATCACTTCCTTGACAGCAAGAGTCATGTCTTATTTTCATCATAGTATCAAGAGTATACAATACAACTCCTGGCAAACTATTAGTGTTTAACTGATATTTGTGGAATTAATTAATGAGTAGGTGAATAAGTGTAATGGTGGCTAACTCAGTATCTAGATGAAAAACACTGTCTCAAGAGCTTTTTCTTTGCCAAGACTCCAGTCCCAATTCCCAGCCTTTAACATTCTCAGCTTTAATTTGAGGAAAAATGACTCTGATGGACGAGTTTTTGTCCATTATGTAGTTTCCACTTAATAAATAGAATTAAATAATTTCAATTAAGAAGGCTCATGTGAATACTGACACATTATCAGATACTTAGTTGACTAAAAGTCTTCAAAGGTGCCATGTCATAGTCAGAGTTCTGGCATTGAGGAGGTTTAAATACAGTTATTATTTACTAAGAGAGTTAGACAGAGGCAAACCACAGGAAATGGTGCTACCACCTTACATGAAGCTTACATTATACAGAAGGGAGGAAGATACTAGAAGAATAAGTTTTTGAGTTCTATGCAGAAAAATTACATATGGATACGGGAGGAAATTTTATGGAGTGAGAAGTGACAGTCTAAATACATGGTGAAGGAATCCTTCTCTGAAAATGAGTAAACTATGTGTACATTTGAAGGAAATGCCTCACTGGCAGAGCTATGTACAAAACAAAGGCTCTGAGGTGCAGTATATTTAGTATGTTCAAGAAATCGCAAAGACAAGCGTGACTGGGACTGAAGGAGGGAGTGAATTAATACAATCCAGAAAATGTAAAATATTTATATTACCTGGCTTTGTTTGAATTCCAATCCCAAATGAATTTGTCAAAGAAATCTGATTTGTCCAACCTTAGTTATTTGACAACTACAGGTTAATCCACTCTACTGAGGAAGGATGAGTCATAATAAATATTTCTTGCAGTGTCTTATCTTTTTAAACAAAGAACAAATTTAAGACAAGTGTGCTGGGGTTGGGAGGGGAGTGTGTTGATGGTTGTAGAAATCATACCAAGACTGTCTTCTCTGTGAATGTAAAAGGACAGCTCTTTAGGGGAAAATCCCTCAGACTTCTGGACAGGGGCTTAGAACTAGATTATGTGACACTGTATAGAGAAAGCTAAGTATAAGGAAAATCTCATAGATTCAAATAATACTGAGACTGGAAAGGAAGTTAGGAATTTTCATGTTCAGTCATATTAAAAATGAAGTAAGGAAATTTCAGAAGCTAAGTGACTTTTTTTCAGGTTGGTATACACAGCTAATTAGTGCCAGCCCACAGACCAAACACGTATCTTTTGATTTCCTATTCAATTTGGCATAGAAAATAATGTGACTGAGTTCTGAGAAAGCACTTTTCTGGAGAGTCCCTAAGAATACTTCCAAACATAATTAATTAAAATAGAACTAGTGGCAATGTTAAGATAAATCAGAAAATAGCATGAAAAACAGAATAAATTTAATGTACATCAAAGTACGTCATCATGGGAATGGCTCTCAAACCAAACCCTGAAGGAGAATAATGTGGCCTCAAATCATTTCAGAGCCTAGGGCATGAAACTTCCATGAAAAATGCTGTTTGTCTGAATTCTTGTAGTGAAATATAGACATTCATTAAAGTAAAATGTCATAAGGAAAACGAGAAACCCAGCAAAAATTTTTCTGCAAAATTTTCTCACTGTGGTAATGCAGTTAGAAAAAAATAGAAAAAGCTGTGAGTTTAAGCTCTGGAGTCTGAATTCTCTTCATTTGAATCTTTGCTGGGACCTGTCTTAGCTATGTGTACAACAAGGCAAGTTTTCAATCTCTTTGAATTGCAGTCTCCCCATTCATTTAAACAAAACAATACAAAAGAAAACAAAAATCTATATTCCACTTAACATCTCCAGTATATTTTGAGTATTACTTATGTAACGCATATAAATATCTTGCATATTTATTGATACATATTAGATGTATGTAAACTCTTGATTTTCATAATAATCTGTGACATTATTCAACACAGGGACTTTCCAGAGAGATACTTTTGAGTTCTTGATCTAAAGTATTTTTCTTCTATTTTTTCATTATTGTTTCCTAACCATTAAAAGTAATGACAAAAATCATGATTATTTTTGCACTAACCTCATAATAAAATATTTCAAATATTGTTACTGAGAGTGAAATGTAGTGAAAACGTTTGTTGTTCCTATTAATGAACCCTACTAGACTTCCAAGGCACCCAGAAGACTAACACTCTAATAAAGGCTATAGCAAGTAATTGACGAAGAACGGATAAATTGCAGAAGCAGAAATTTCTCAGCTCTAGAGAGATGGTTCAAAGATTTAATAAACTAATTAAAAAGTCAGAAGAAAAGAGAAACCACTGATGGGTCTTGACGTCTTTAAGTAAAGTAGTAACAAGCACAGTTGTCACGGAGGTAACACAACAGCCAGAATGTTTTTCTAAGGAGTGAATTAGGACACACAGTGGAAAGTGCCTGAAGAAATTAAGTGCATTGAAAAGATATCTGAATTACTGAGAGTTTTAAGAACATTAGATCTCCCATTTTCTTCTATGTAATTTGTAAATTATCTATTTTAATTCCTCCATTTTACAAATGAAGATAATGAACCTTAAAAGTAGCAGGGACTATTTCCAACTCCATTCAATAAAAGCCAAGTCTTCATTTTATAAAAAGTGTTCACTGTAGTTTTCATGGAGCAAATTAGTGGCAACTTGAGTCACCACGCAGTGCCCTAGTGAAATATTCCTGCTTAACTCTAATGGATCTAGGCAGTGACTTTCTTAGTGGTGATGGCAATCATCCATCAGTTTATGGTCCTGGTCATAGCTATATCACATGTTCTTTTTATTTATTTTGTATATTTTATGTTTACCTTTTTGTTGAGAAAATGCCAGAGAATATACATGTATATAAACTTACAGTATAAACATTAAGGCTTTTTAAATTGGCTGCCTTTTGCCACTTTTTGGAAGGGAAGTTGCAAATTTAAGGGAACACTTCATAATCTCATTCATTTGCAGAAGTTGGCATACACCAGCGGAGAAAAAAGAACATTCAGAATTCACCCTGGAACTCTATGGGTGTCTTAGGTGACTGAGCAGTGTTTTTACTTTTTCATGATGTTATATGTAAAGGATGCAACTACTGTAATCACTATTCTGTGCCAATCTCAAAGTAGCCTCATAAAAAGTGTTCATTAAACTGAAAATCGTTTTACTTGGCATTTCCTAAAACTCACCAGATCTATGTTATCAGCAGCAATTAAAAAACCTTTAAAGGTCTTTGTTTGTATTCAATTATCACACATTAATATTTTCTTATCTTTATCTTTCTGAAACCTTACTTAACGTTTCTGCCTCATCTGCTAATTTATTGACATTTCATCTTATGGTAATAGTAATGGTTTCTCCTATCAAACATATTTTATCTTTTTAGATCATATTTCATTCTATCCCTGAACTTGAAACATCTTTCCCACCTTTTTTCTACTTGATGAAATTTTCTTACTCATCACTAAATACTCAGCTATATTAGAGTCCCTTCAAGAAGACTTCCCTGCACACTCATGTTGGGTGATATACCTCCTCTCTGTTCCCATCATGCTCCCATCTTTTCAGCAATCATCGTGGTATCTTGGCCTTTCGTGAATCATCTACTCCACTCTCAGATATTTTGTTATTACAGGGCAGTAACAGTGTCACATTCATCTATCTACTTCTAGGAACCCCACAGTGCTTATTATGAGATGATGCTTAATAAATGCTCATTAAACAAAAGGAAAAAATACAGTATAAATCATACAGTATAAATCTCCCATACATACAAATATGAGCATATTCTAGGAACACTTACTTGAGACATCAGATCTTTTTTGTTACAACATTTCACTCAGATACAGTGTGCTTTTTAAGGAAATAGAAAAATTTTAATTCAGAGAACAGCTGCCATCTTTTGGGAGAAGTCAGAAGAATCTCTCTCCCTTTCGCTCTCTCCCCTATAAACCGAGAGCTTATTGTTAATGATATTTTTTGTATGTGAAAGGTAGCTTGAAGAGAAACAGTTGTTCTTGATATTGAATAAATTAATTGTGAAACCTATTTTGCTTCCTTTTTCTCCAAGTGGATAAAAATATTCATGATTCTAAAGCTGTAAAAGGCTATTCTGAAACTATCCACAGACAAGGTTGTCATGGAAACCACCATTTTTTTGGAATAGTACAATAAATAGTCATCTAAAGAAATACTGAACACGACGCACCTTGCTCTGGAAATTATAGATGGTCCAGAATTGAAACATCTATGAAATATTTTGCTCTCAGGTGTGCCATCAGGAATATTTATTACCATAATGGGAAATTTTTGTAAACAGGTAAGATACAAAATGTTTACTTGCGGCAATAACTTGAGGTATGGAATGAGAAGGACACATACTACTACTGCTTCATAAACTCCTTAGTCTCCTCATCCACCTCACACATACATTCACGGCTTGTGCAAACAGATAAGAATGAAGACATGAGACAGTAAATTTCAAGATTCACTAGCGACCTAAGAAAGTAGAAGACAAAAGAATTTAAGAATATGTGAAAACCAGGGATAGTTCTAAATTCTCTTTCCCTATACACCCCAGCTTCCTATAGGGAGACTAGATACCAAAGTATACAATAAGAGCTTGGAGAAATGAAATTAGAATTTGAAGAACAGTGTTTAAAAAAAAAGAATAAAAATAGCATCCTTTCCCTGTCTTCTCCGTAGGTATTTGGGGTGTGGAAGGCTGCCAAAGAGGTAGGGGATGATTTCTGAATATAGAGACTAATCTTGATTTACGACTGAAGTTTTGCCACTTGCAAAACCTACAGAAGTACTTCATGCTTCAGGGGTTGAGGGAGGACAGCTTGAGTAGTGGCAAAGCTCAAAGTGAAGAGATCAAGATTTTTCACTGAGGAGATGTGATTTATGCAGGCAAGTTCTAAGGAAGGCTGGCCATGGACTCAAGTAACCACCAAGTGGTGTTACATTTGCTAGAGGTTAGGATTAGGAGAGAAAGTCCTGTTATTTATACCCACCCATGGATGCAGGCAAAATAGGTACATGATCATACTACACAAAATAGTCAACATTTGTCACTGCCCCTGGTGAAAAGGAAGGAGATGGATTTCAAAGAGAAGGCTTTGAACTGAATAGGGACCATGTTTAAAACCCAAGTCAGAATGATTCTATATTGATCCAATGTATTTATTAGAGGCAACAAGATTGTCTTTTTTATTCTTGAGCTGAATAGGAAGTTGTAATACAATTTATATTTCTGAGCAAAAAAGGTTTTACTTTTTATACATATTATTTTTACATATTACATTCTTGTCTATATACATACCAATTTTTACATATATATGGTATAAAGAGCAAAAGGTTCAGCTCAGGGTCCCAAAGAGATAGTACAAGAAAAAATTAAAATGTGTCATCTAAACCAAACTATTCTGAGTTAAGATCTTTTTGCTTTTTTCAATATTCTATTTATTCTTCCCATTGTGAATGAGTTTTCTTAATCCCTTCTTAATGCAGGCAGGAGGAGAGTAAAACAGAGGCTAAGAACATCAGCATTCTCTGAGAAGTTGATTTTTTTTCTTCATCTAGAATGAGAAAGCCAAAACTTGCTATGGAAAATTACCTAACCTTAAATGTCTAAAATTTTTAATGCAAGAAACTATTGGTTTATTAGTGTCCTATGGAACCTGGTTATGTTAATTAGTGTAAAAACAAAACAAACTGCACAGAAAGACTTGAACTCTATTTAGCACAAGGGCAGCAGGGGAGAGAGAGAGAGAAAAGGAGAGAAAAAAACATAGATATGATCATTTGTAAGCAAGTGGGGACTAGAATCAGGTAATTATTATACAGTTCTATATTTGTACGTCATTGTCTTTGCTAAAAGAAATTGTTGTTACCCTATTTAGCATATTAGTCAGGTTTCTTCGAAGGGTTACCCAAGAGTCCTTATATATTTGGTTAGGAAGGAAGCAAAGCTAAGAATGTTATTCAATTTCACAATGGAAATCAATACTACCTAACATTCTACAATAATCCAAGATAAAATATAGAAGCCAGAAATGACACATAGATCTATTTTTAAATAATACTAATTCTCAGAAATTCATGAAAAAATACATGCTTCCAAAGTTTATTTAGCTCTGCTAGGTGTATAACTAGAAACATAAGAAAATTTATTTTCTCTGGAAAGCCCTGCAATATGTTTAAAGTTCTACTAGTTCCCTTTAAATACAGGAATAAAATACCACAAAACAATTGCCAGTTACTGTCAACTAGTATGAGCCTATATGTCGTTAAAAATAAAGAAAAAGTATTTTGTATTAGCTTCTAAACATTTCAATACATTTTCTTTTAATGTTTTTTAAATTAATGTGTCAAACTAGTTAAATAGTAAGAGGTATGTAGTGTGTGTGTTTGTGTGTGTGTGTGTGTCTGTGCGCGCGCACATGAAACACAGGGAGAGAGGAGAGATAAAACTAAAAAGTGGATCATTATTACCTTACAGAACATAGAAAATTTTCTCAGTTTAAAAAAATGCTCTTGTTATTAGAAAATTCCCCCAGGCAGTCCACTGACTCCATTTATACTTTTAAAATACTATTTAAAGCTCCATTTATTACAAATAACATTCTTCCTATTTTTAGACTGTTACCTTCCCTGATATTCATGATCTATTTTGGGGAAAAGATCAACAAATGAGGGACATCACCTGATTGTATCATCAAGAGGTCCCTAGGGAAAGGCAGAAACAAACAGATAAGCTGAATGAACCCTCCCATAGACATGGGACTGGTCTCAATAACTGCTCAGCACAGAAGTTGACACTCTTGAGCAGAAATCCATTGAGCACAAGTTTCCACATTCGGTAAGGAACTAGGTTATAGCAGCACATTAGAGAAAGTGAATTAGGTAGAAAACTTCCAAAGGAGATGTTTATTCCTTAACCTGCTTCACAAATGATTTGAAATCAATAGGAAACTGAAAGAGAGCTTCTTGGCAAAGTGAAATTTATAATCATCTGCTGAAGTAAATATTTTAACAAAAGTTTATTCTTCACAAGATTTTTGGCCTTATTTCAGTAAAACTTTCAGGGACTATATTTAGGTTCAACAGAAAAAAATATATATATATCATTATTGCTATTGTTATTAGTATAACTATGATTATTGATTTGTGCTTTTCTTTGCTGCTGCTGCAGCTGCTGCTACTGCAAAAAAGAAAATATTTGGTTTGCGCTCTTGCTATCTATCACTATACAGTAATAATAAAATTCTAAACTTGGTTTAAAACAACAATATGTTATTTCTCGTGACACTGG
Source organism: Pongo pygmaeus (assembly GCF_028885625.2). Taxonomy (NCBI): domain Eukaryota; kingdom Metazoa; phylum Chordata; class Mammalia; order Primates; family Hominidae; genus Pongo; species Pongo pygmaeus. Next base: position 94,530,877 of record NC_072384.2, read on the forward strand.
ATTGACTTGGCTCAGCAGGGCAGTTCTTACTTTGCATCAATTGTGTAGTGAGATGTTGGCTGAGGTTTCAGTTATTTGAGGTTCTTGAGCATGGCCTCAAGTCATTTCTCTATCTTCTTCAGTTATAAATCTATACCCATTATTGCTTACAGTAAAAACTAAATATTCATTACCATTTGAACATTCCCTAGAAAAACTCATTCATTCGGGGGGAGGAGCCAAGATGGCCTAATAGGAACAGTTCCAGTCTACAGCTCCCAGCGTGAGCGACGCAGAAGACAGGTGATTTCTGCATTTCCATCTGAGGTACCGTGTTCTTCTCACTAGGGAGTGCCAGACAGTGGGCACAGGTCAGTGGGTGAGTGCACCATGCGCCAGCCGAAGCAGGGGCCAGGCACTGCCTCACTTGGGAAGCACAAGGGGTCAGGGAGTTCCCTTTCCAGGGGTGACAGACAGCACCTGGAAAATCAGGCCACTCCCACCCGAATACTGTGCTTTTCTGATGGGCTTAGGAAATGGTGCCCCAGGAGATTATAGCCCACACCTGGCTCAGAGGGTCCTGCGCCCACGGAGTCTCGCTGATTGCTAGCACAGCAGTCTGAGATCAAACAGCAAGTCGGCAGCGAGGCTGGGGGAGGGGCGCCCACCATTGCCCAGGCTCACTTAGGTAAACAAAGCAGCTGGGAAGCTTGAACTGGGTGGAGCCCACCACAGCTCAAGGATGCCTGCCTGCCTCTGTAGGCTCCACCTCTGGGGGCAGGGCACAGACAAACAAAAAGACAGCAGTAACCTCTGCAGACTTAAATGTCCCTGTCTGACAGCTTTGAGGAGAGCAGTGGTTCTCCAAGCACACAGCTGGAGATCTGAGAACGGGCAGACTCCCTCCTCAAGTGGGTCACTGACCCCTGACCCCTGAGAAGCCTAACTGGGAGGCAACCCCCAGCAGGGGCATACTGACACCTCACACGGACGGCCAGGTACTCCAACAGACCTGCAGCTGAGGGTCCTGTCTGTTAGAAGGAAAACTAACAGAAAGGACATCCACACCAAAAACCCATCTGTACATCACCATCATCAAAGACCAAAAGTAGATAAAACCACAAAGATGGGGAAAAAACAGAGCAGAAAAACTGGAAACTCTAAAAAGCAGAGTACCTCTCCTCCTCCAAAGGAACACAGTTCCTCACCAGCAACGGAACAAAGCTGGACGGAGAATGACTTTGACGAGCTGAGAGAAGAAGGCTTCAGAAGATCAAATTACTCTGAGCTACGGGAGGATATTCAAACCAAAGGCAAAGAAGTTGAAAACTTTGAAAAAAATTTAGAAGAATGTATAACTAGAATAACCAATACAGAGAAGTGCTTAAAGGAGTTGATGGAGCTGAAAACCAAGGCTTGAGAACTACGTGAAGAATGCAGAAGCCTCAGGAGCCGATGCGATCAAATGGAAGAAAGGGTATCAGCCCTGGAAGATGAAATCAATGAAATGAAGCGAGAAGGGAAGTTTAGAGAAAAAAGAATAAAAAGAAACGAGCAAAGCCTCCAAGAAATGTGGGACTATGTGAAAAGACCAAATCTACGTCTGATTGGTGTACCTGAAAGTGACGAGGAGAATGGAAACAAGTTGGAAAACACTCTGCAGGATATTATCCAGGAGAACTTCCCCAATCTAGCAAGGCAGGCCAACATTCAGATTCAGGAAATACAGAGAACGCCACAAAGATACTCCTCGAGAAGAGCAACTCCAAGACACATAATTGTCAGATTCACCAAAGTTGAAATGAAGGAAAAAATGTTAAGGGCAGCCAGACAGAAAGGTCGGGTTACCATCAAAGGGAAGCCCATCAGACTAACAGCGGATCTCTTGGCAGAAACCCTACAAGCCAGAAGAGAGTGGGGGCCAATATTCAACATTCTTAAAGAAAAGAATTTTCAACCCAGAATTTCATATCCAGCCAAACTAAGCTTCATAAGTGAAGGAGAAATAAAATCCTTTACAGACAAGCAAATGCTGAGAGATTTTGTCACCACCAGGCCTGCCCTAAAAGAGCTCCTGAAGGAAGCGCTAAACATGGAAACGCACAACCGGTACCAGCCACTGCAAAATCATGCCAAACTGTAAAGACCATCAAGACTAGGAAGAAACTGCATCAACTAACGAGCAAAATAACCAGCTAACATCATAATGACGGGATCAAATTCACACATAACAATATTAACTTTAAATGTAAATGGACTAAATGCTCCAATTAAAAGACACAGACTGGCAAATTGGATAAAGAGTCAAGACCCATCAGTATGCTGTATTCAGGAAACCCATCTTACATGCAGAGACACACATAGGCTCAAAATAAAAGGATGAAGGAAGATCTACCAAGCAAATGGAAAACAAAAAAAGGCAGGGGTTGCAATCCTAGTCTCTGATAAAACAGACTTTAAACCAACAAAGATCAAAAGAGACAAAGAAGGCCATTACATAATGGTAAAGAGATTAATTCAACAGGAAGAGCTAACTATCCTAAATATATATGCACCCAATACAGGAGCACCCAGATTCATAAAGCAAGTCCTGAGTGACCTACAAAGAGACTTAGACTCCCACACATTAATAATGGGAGACTTTAACACCCCACTGTCAATATTAGACAGATCAATGAGACAGAAAGTCAACAAGGATACCCAGGAATTGAACTCAGCTCTGCACCAAGTGGACCTAATAGACATCTACAGAACTCTCCACCCCAAATCAACAGAATATACATTTTTTTCAGCACCACACCACACCTATTCCAAAATTGACCACATAGTTGGAAGTAAAGCTCTCCTCAGTAAATGTAAAAGGACAGAAATTATAACAAACTATCTCTCAGATCACAGTGCAATCAAGCTAGAACTCAGGATTAAGAATATCACTCAAAACCGCTCAACTACATGGAAACTGAACAACCTGCTCCTGAATGACTACTGGGTACATAACGAAATGAAGGTAGAAATAAAGATGTTCTTTGAAACCAACAAGAACCAAGACACAACATAACAGAATCTCTGGGATGCATTCAAAGCAGTGTGTAGAGGGAAATTTATAGCACTAAATGCCCACAAGAGAAAGCAGGAAAGATCCAAAATGGACACCCTAACGTCACAATTAAAAGAACTAGAAAAGCAAGAGCAAACACATTCAAAAGCTAGCAGAAGGCAAGAAATAACTAAAATCAGAGCAGAACTAAAGGAAATAGAGACACAAAAAACCCTTCAAAAAATTAATGAATCTAGGAGCTGGTTTTTTGAAAGGATCAACAAAATTGATAGACCGCTAGCAAGATTAATAAAGAAAAAAAGAGAGAAGAATCAAATAGATGCAATAAAAAATTATAAAGGGGATATCACCACCGATCCCACAGAAATACAAACTACCATCAGAGAATACTACAAACACCTCTACACAAATAAACTAGAAAATCTAGAAGAAATGGATAAATTCCTCAACACATACACCCTCCCAAGACTAAACCAGGAAGAAGTTGAATCTCTGAATAGGCCAATAACAGGATCTGAAATTGTGGCAATAATCAATAGCTTACCAACCAAAAAAAGTCCAGGACCAGATGGGTTCACAGCCGAATTCTACCAGAGGTACAAGGAGGAACTGGTACCATTCCTTCTGAAACTATTCCAATCAATAGAAAAAGAGGGAATCCTCCTTAACTCATTTTATGAGGCCAGCATCATCCTGATACCAAAGCCTGGCAGAGACACAACAAAAAAAGAGAATTTTAGGCCAATATCCTTGATGAACATTGATGCAAAAATCCTCAATAAAATACTGGCAAACAGAATCCAGCAGCACATCAAAAAGCTTATCCACCATGATCAAGTGGGCTTCATCCCTGGGAGGCAAGGCTGGTTCAATATACACAAATCAATAAATGTAATCCAGCATATAAACAGAAGCAAAGACAAAAACCACATGATTATCTCAATAGATGCAGAAAAGGCCTTTGACAAAATTCAACAACCCTTCATGCTAAAAACTCTCAATAAATTAGGTATTGATGGGACGTATCTCAAAATAATAAGAGCTATCTATGACAAACCCACAGCCAATGTCATACTGAATGGGCAAAAACCGGAAGCATTCCCTTTGAAAACTGGCACAAGACAGGGATGCGCTCTCTCACCACTTCTATTCAACATAGTGTTGGAATTCTGGCCGGGGCAATTAGGCAGGAGAAGGAAATAAAGGGTATTCAATTATGAAAAGAGGAAGTCAAATTGTCCCTGTTTGCAGATGACATGATTGTATATCTAGAAAACCCCATTGTCTCAGCCCAAAATCTCCTTAAGCTGATAAGCAACTTCAGCAAAGTCTCAGGATACAAAATCAATGTACAAAAATCACAAGCATTCTTATACATCAATAACAGACAAACAGAGAGCCAAATCATGAGTGAACTCCCATTCACAATTGCTTCAAAGAGAATAAAATACCTAGGAATCCAACTTACAAAGGACGTGAAGGACCTCTTCAAGGAGAACTACAAACCACTGCTCAAGGAAATAAAAGAGGATACAAACAAATGGAAGAACATTCCATGCTCATGGGTAGGAAGAATCAATATCGTGAAAATGGCCATCCTTCCCAAGGTAATTTACAGATTCAATGCCATCCCCATCAAGCTACCAATGACTTTCTTCACAGAATTAGAAAAAACTACTTTAAAGTTCATATGGAACCAAAAAAGAGCCTGCATCGCCAAGTCAATCCTAAGCCAAAAGAACAAAGCTGGAGGCATCATACTACCTGACTTCAAACTATACTACAAGGCTACAGTAACCAAAACAGCATGGTACTGGTACCAAAACAGAGATATAGACCAATGGAACAGAACAGAGCCCTCAGAAATAACACCGCATATCTACAACTATCTGATCTTTGACAAACCTGAGAAAAACAAGCAATGGGGAAAGGATTCCCTGTTTAATAAATGGTGCTGGGAAAACTGGCTAGCCATATGTAGAAAGCTGAAACTGGATCCCTTCCTTACACCTTATACAAAAATCAATTCAAGATAGATTAAAGACTTAAATGTTAGACCTAAAACCATAAAAACCCTAGAAGAAAACCTAGGCATTACCATTCAGGACATAGGCATGGGCAAGGACTTCATGTCTAAAACACCAAAAGCAATGGCAACAAAAGCCAAAATTGACAAATGGGATCTAATTAAACTCAAGAGCTTCTGCACAGTGAAAGAAACTACCATCAGAGTGAACAGGCAACCTACAAAATGGGAGAAAATTTTCGCAACCTACTCATCTGACAAAGGGCTAATATCCAGAATCTACAATGAACTCAAACAAACTTACAAGAAAAAAACAAACAACCCCATCAAAAAGTGGGCAAAGGACATGAACAGACACTTCTCAAAAGAAGACATTTATGCAGCCAAAAAACACATGAAAAAATGCTCACCATCACTGGCCATCAGAGAAATGCAAATCAAAACCACAATGAGATACCATCTCACACCAGTTAGAATGGCAATCATTAAAAAGTCAGGAAACAACAGGTGCTGGAGAGGATGTGGAGAAATAGGAACACTTTTACACTGTTGGTGGGACTGTAAACTAGTTAGTTCAACCCTTGTGGAAGTCAGTGTGGCGATTCCTCAGGGATCTAGAACTAGAAATTCCATTTGACCCAGCCATCCCATTACTGGGTATATACCCAAAGGACTATAAATCATGCTGCTATAAAGACACATGCACACGTATGTTTATTGCGGCATTATTCACAATAGCAAAGACTTGGAACCAACCCAAATGTCCAACAATGATAGACTGGATTAAGAAAATGTGGCACATATACACCATGGAATACTATGCAGCCATAAAAAAGGATGAGTTCATGTCCTTTGTAGGGACATGGATGAAATTGGAAATCATCATTCTCAGTAAACTATCGCAAGAACAAAAAACCAAACACCGCATATTCTCACTCATAGGTGGGAATTGAACTGTGAGAACACATGGACACTGGAAGGGGAACATCACACTTCGGGGACTGTTGTGGGGTGGGGGGAGGGGGGAGGGATAGCATTGGGAGATATACCTAATGCTAGATGACGAGTTAGTGGGTGCAGCGCACCAGCATGGCACATGTATACATATGTAACTTACCTGCACATTGCGCACATGTACCATAAAACCTAAAGTATAATAATAATAATAATAATAATAATAAAGAAAAACTCATTCATTCTTTATGATATTTCTTCTCTGTAAAATATCATTTTCATGTCTCAGTTACTTAGAATAGTAATTTACAGAAAGCAGGTCTTAATTACTATGTGTGACATTAGATTGAGCATGTTTAGATTATTAGCACATTTACACATTTGATTATCACTTTTACATAAAAGCATCTGCACTCATATTCTTATGAGTTAGATTATAATCCTGAAGCTAAGGATTTGCAACATATTTGAAGCTTTCTGACTAGTAGGATTCTTATTATTTTAGAAGACAAAAATGGTATTTGAATAACTGATAATAGCTGACATTTGTCTTAAGATTATTAAATATAAAATTAAATATATTTATATAATACTGGAAAATTATATTAATATAGTATATATTATCAATATCCAATACATTTATTATGTATTATTAATATATTTGTTATATAATAATTAGATATTAATATATTTATTAGATAAATAATTTATTAATGTATGTACATAATATATTAAGTTCACAACTTAACATATGTTATCCATACATTAAGATAAAATATATTATCTTAGTATATGTTAAGCTATATTGTCAGGACTTGTCCCTGGATCACCTCCAGATTCAACATTCTTAATCACTGTGCTATGTATTAGGTTAGTGCAATAGTAATTACGGTTTTTGCCATTAAAGGTAATCCATTAAAGGTAATGACAAAAAACAGTGATTACTTTTGCACCAATCTAATCACTGGAAATGTAAAGCAGCACTCAAAGAAACTGGCAAGAATCAATAAATTACTTCTTTTTTCTGCATAAAAGAAGTACAATGCAATCTAGTGGGAGTACCCAACAATACCATCTTTGTAAATGTAATGCATTTTGGGATTAATAGTTTGAATAGTATCCAATTTCCATTTGTAGGTCATAAAATTTGAATGTTGACAATTTCATATAATTTAACTAATATTAACAGTAAAATTAAAGATATATATATATATATATATAGAGAGAGAGAGAGAGAACTCTAATTGTCAATTCTCTTTCTTTTAATACCTTGGTACAAAAAAAGGAAACAAACCAATTTTGGTTTTAAAGTTGCCAACAATATTACAGCATTGTCAGAATATTACAATATTACATTGTCGGAAATAATTAGTGCAGTATTCAGAAGGAAGGTCATCCAAGTGATAGTAAAATATTATGAAGAGATTCATCGGTTTGATTGTGTTATTCATAGATAGTGATAATAAGTAATTTAAAAGAAGCTAAATGTATTTTCTTTTTGCTATAAAATGGATCTATTTCCACAAAATTTTCAGAAAAATAAATATTTTCTTGAAGGTTAATATTCACAACTAAAGAACAAATCTTTCAGTAGGTATTTTTGAATGTATTTATATATGTAAGTGTGTGCACATGTATAGGGGAGGGTATGTGTATTCTGAATGATCACATTAATAAAACAAATCAGGAAAAATGAAAAGTAGACCTGAAAAAGAAAGCTGCTCAGCTAGGGAAGGTTAGCTTGCTGAATGACTGTCAAGGGGCCTCTCCTGTTGGCATTTACCTTCATGAATTTGTCCCATTGCAGTATCTGGCACTCATGAATTTGTCCCATTGCAGTATCTGGCACTCAATTTTGCAGGCTCAGAGACTTGAATTTTTCAGTTTCTCAAAGTTGACAGGTACTGATATCATTGATTAAAAATGGCAAACATTATAAGAGACAGTTTAGTAAAAAGCATGTCTATTTCTTAATTTATAAAATTATGTAACTGCCCAGTGAACCAGACAAGCATGCTGTCTTTTTAGTATCTTTTCTTCAAGGAGATAAGGTACCTAGGAACACACATTATATTCAGAAGTTTGTAGGAACTTATGAAGTCAGAATGAGAAGAATCAATTCTTTGTAGGGAAAGCATGAAGCTGGAATGGGAAGAATCAATTTTAGATGTATGGGCTTGATGCCATGAGATTAAAGAAGATAATGAGTCAGACTTCCAATATGTGTGGATTATTCTTGCCTTTCAAAATGTTACAGGTTTCCTTCAGTGCCCCTTTGCCAGCCAGAAATCTCTGTGACCACTTCTGCCCGGGTCTCACTCAGGCCCTCTGGGCTCACTCCACCCACTCAGCCTGTCAGGCTTGTGCCCCAGCCTGGATCCCACACACACCATGGCTCTGCACTCAGCCCATGGCTAGACTGGGCAGGTGTGAGCAGCTTCCACATGGGTGCCACCATCTAGATGACGGAAATGTGTGATGACACCCAAAAACTCAGAAACGCCAACAATCATGGGGTCCCAGGGGGGTGTTACTCTTGCTCAAAGAGTCTCGAGGTCTGAGCTCCCAAGAAATGTCACAGCTTTTCACTCCCATAGCTCGGCAAGTGAAACCTTGTCACAGCTGTCTTTCTTCTGTAGTCCAGCGAGTGGGAGCGTATTACAGCTATTTTCTTTCCACTGCCCACACAGGTCAGTGAGCCAGCCAGGAGTGTCATAGCTCTTCACTCATGCCACCTGCAGCTTGGTGAGTTCCAGGTTCTTGTCCCGTAACCAAGAGGAATAAGACGCATGGACACCAGAGAGTGAGTAAGGCAGGGAAGAATTTTATTGAGTGGCAGAAGGAAAGCTCTCAGCCACAAGAGGAGGCCTGAGAGTGGGTAGCCAGGTGTGAGGCTGAGTCCGGGTTTTTTATGGGCTTAGAATGACCGAGTGCCTGCCGTTTGGTCCATGGGTGTTCTTGGAAAAAGCACCATTCAATTGGTTAAAAAGCATCATCCAGAAGGAACCAATTGCGAGAGAGCGAGGAAGACAGAGATAGAAGTTATCACTCCAGTAATTAACTCCATCTGGAAGCATCAGCTTGGTTTTCAGGCTTTAAACAGTTTTTGGTTTGAAGGTTGGGTATCACTGGAGACCTGTTTCTGTCTGCCTAGGAATTTGTCTGTCTTCTGTCACTATCACAATGAGACAGGCTTGATCTTGGCTAGGGCACACGTTTACCTGGGCAGGGCTTGAGTGGGAACTGGATTGGGAATGTTGATCTTTGTGTCATGCCCCCAACAATTTTTAATGACTACTACCTTTGCCATTTCTCCTGCTGTTAAGTAGTTTTATCTCTTCACAAACCACGGGCCTCAGCTATTGGGGCCAACACTGAGCACTTGACCCCAAACAACTGATCCCCAGGCTGATGAGACCATCTAATGACCACTGTGGGTTCTGTTTCAAAACGATGAATTTAAAAAAGAGTTTTCTCTCTTAGAATTCTGAATGGGAGTAGGAATAGTAGCAGTATGCTGAAACTGAAGCACTACACTTGTTCAAGGTAAGCAATAAGGGTAAAAAGTAGAGGTTGTATTGCCTAGTGCAGCAAGGAGAAGGAAGTCAGTCCACAAAGAAAAGCAATGTAAAAGAGACATCCTCCTAATTAAGTTTAAAAAAAAATAAAACATTTCCTCTAAGACCATTTAGGTGACTTTCTATGTTTTACCATTTATATCCAAGTCAAAGAAACACTGTTGAAATGTCCCCTATGAATTTTGTTTTTCTATTTTTTATTGCTTATGAATGCATGTTTGTGATAGGCACATTATCCATATATGTTAACATCAAGTTTTCTTCCAACTCAGTTATGCTTTCTTTCTTAACAAAACTTTGCATTATTTTATCACAGGTTTAATTTATGAGATAACTTGAAGGGTAACCGAGTTTCTCTTATTTCCATATTCCTCAGTGACTGTATGTCATAGTCTTCTCTCAATTTGCCTATAGGATATATTTAAAGTTACCAATGCTTCAATATTTATTTGTTCATTTGTAACATAGCATTTACTTTAAGTACAGTTTGATACAACACTTAACTTTAAACCAGAAATGCATTTGAACAATCTATATTTTGAAAATAATTTTATCTCCTTTTTTTTTTGGAGACAGAGTCTTGGTCTGTTACCCAGGCAGGAGTACAGTGGTGCAATCTTGGCTCACTGCAACCTCCACCTCCTGGGTTCAAGCGATTCTCCTGCCTCAGCCTCCCAAGTAGTTGGGATTACAGACATATGCCTGCTAATTTTTTTTTTATTTTATTTTAGTAGAGATGGCGTTTAGTAGAAATGGCCTCCTGGCCTCAAGTGATCCATCCCCTTTAGCCTCCCAAAGTGCTGGGATTACAGGCATGAGCAACTTCACCTGGCTTCATAATTTATTCTTATGTAATTTATACGTTTTGTACTTACATGAACTTTTAAACGTTTAACAACATTTCAATATTTAATATGCTATGAAAGTTAAAATTTTAAACAATCAAAATGCATCCTTGCAGTTTATCAGATGTAAATATAGGAACTTGAAAATGCAGTTAATGCTTTTATAGATTATAATCAATTGTTGTTTTACCAGTTACTTTTAATTTTATAAAATTTAAAGCTCATGAAAGCCTAACAACATATATTTGACACAAAGTAGTTTTATTTATTTTTCAAATAAACAGTATGAATGCAGAAATGGATTTCACTACAAAAGTGTCAAATTTTTCATTAATTGGAGTCATAAGTCATTTTTAGCCATCTTACTCCCTTTGAATTGGTGCTTTCATGTTGCCTAAGAATATGTTGATGCATTTTCATTGCCTAAATTTGGTTGAAGAATGCTGGGTGTATAAAGACAAGCTACCACCTTAAATTCTCAGGTCAACATTTAAATTTAAAGGTCTTTTATTGTTGGCTGTTGTGCTAAATCTTAACTATATAGCAAATCTGAAGTAGCAATCCAATCTATGTTAAAAAAATAAATAACACCTGATATGATTTGGCTGTGTTGCCACCCAAATCTTATCTTGAATTCCCATGTGTTGTAGGAGGAACCTGGTGGGTGGTAATTAAATCATGGGGGCAGGTTTTTCCCATGCTGTTCCCAGGATGAAGTCTCACAAGATCTGTGGGTTTTAAAAATGGGACTCTCCCCTCACAAGCTCTCTGTTTGCCTGCTGCCATCCATATAAGACGTGACTTGCTCCGCCTTGCCTTCCATCATGATTGTGAGGACTCTCCAGCCACGTGGAACTGTAAGTCCATTAAACCTCTTTCTTTTGTATATTGCCCAGTCTGGAGTATGTGTTTATCAGCAATGTGAAAATGGACTAATACAATACCTTAGTACATGGATTAAGTTAAAATTAAAAAGAAATTTTCAGATCTTATTTTCTACATATTTAAATATTTAGTATAAAAAAGTTATTGTAATGTAATTGATAACTAAGGTTATCTTCCAGAATGCCAGTAGAACCCTCAATAAGATGATATGTTTATAATTTCCTTCCTGTCATCAATGTTATATATCTCTTTTTAGCATCTACAGGTAAAAAGCAATATTGTTTATGAATAATCAGAATTAGCTGTTAACTGTTTAAAAACTCTTGACTATTAATGTGTACTTTTTCTATCAAATATGTAAATAAATATTTATTTATTATTTGCTTTTGATTCAAACCAATGACTAATTGGATCTCAAAGAGATTGTCACTGTATATCTAAATACAAGTTATCATGCTCAATTTCTAAAATTAATAAAAGTACACATTTATAAACAATATGTATTTGTTTTTTATCAACCTTTTTTCTAGACAGATTTCTGTAGTACTCTACTAGGTTCAGTTGTCCACTCAGATAAATTTTTGCTTCTACATCACAAAAATCATATTGTTGTTTAGCCCAGTAACAGTTCATAACATTGATCACTGGTACTTTTGATACCAAAAGATATTCCTTGTTACCTACTAAGTTTATTAATGATTACGCTTTCATTTACTGTCTCATTGAACAATTACAGTTTTGGTATTCCTTTAAGATTTACCCTAAATTAAATAAAATATTGGACTTCTTATTGTAACTTTAACTCTCAGCAGTTAAATGATGAGGAGACACTGGTTTAGATCAAGTATTTTGTGTCTATACCCGTGCTTCTAAGTCATCATTACTGCATCCAATAACACTGAGACAGGGGAGTTGAAAATATTGTTTTTTTTAACTTAGATTTCTTGATTTGCAACTTCAATTTGAATACATCTGAGATTTCACAAATAAGGTCTGAAGAACAGTTGGTTCTAATAAATGCTAATATGTGATCTGTGAAAAGATTCTTTAGTAAAAAATTTAGATAACACTATATATGTATATGTATAATTATATAGAACATATCTATGTATATATAATTATATGTAATAAGTTATATACAATACATAATAATGTTAAAGGCTCAGAAATATGATATTCATTTAATTTTGCTTATCCCAGTTTATATCAAACTCAGTTAACCTGGGAACATTATTTCTGCATAAGAATTTTAAGCATTTCATATGTTACAAGAATTCCCAAGAACACAGTTAAAATTTACTATAATAATCTATACTTGATAAAACCACCCTGATAAATCCAAAATGTTCTATGTCTGAAAAATATTTTGAAAATTCATAATACATTTCAGAGCATAATCCGTAATGACTATGTAACAAGCAGTTTGAACAACTTTGCATTTACTATACGTATATACCATTTTGAGTGAAGACTAAATACTAACTTTGATTTGACCTTATGAGCCAGACTGAATAGAACATGATTTTATGACATAAGCATCCTTGAGAGCATGTCCTGACTTTTGTATTTCTAGAAATGAAAGTGAAGTTAAATAAAGTGTTGTTAGGATGTACCAAAGTAAAGCTTTTATGACTCCAAGCTCTTAAAAGTAAAATGTGCACTTTTAAAAGCTGCATATTTCTCAAGGACTAAACTAAGCATTTTCTTAAATTAATGCATTTATCTCTTGTATGGTTTCAGTGACCCTCTCAAACATTTTAGGAAAGCTATTCACATACTGTGGTTTATTGTCCATAAGAACAACATTTAAGTCATGGGAAATAAATAGTCTCCAATGAACAGACTGACTCTTCAGAAAGTTCAATTTAAGTTTGTTATTTCATACTCTGAATTGTAGTTTCCTTTAGAAGAATGTTGGCACTAGCTAGGCTACACAATACATCAAATAGTTAACCAGGACACCTCATCACCTTTTATAAAATGGTTTTCTGTGTTATAAGTTAAGCAACCATGAGACTAAAAATAGCTTTCTTACTTTCTAGTGTGAATTGCTGTGCAAGCATCAAGTTAAATATTTTGAACAGGCATTCTACTTACTGTGGGGCAAAGCCATATCTCTTGAATTAATCTGAAATAAATTCCTATTTATCCAACTCCAAACTATGTGCAGATAACTAGACAATAAAAATGTACTGGTTTGAGTATGAAGATTGTACCAATATGCTTTTAATTAGTTTTCCAAATGTATTTAAGTAGGATTAGCATTATCTTTACTAGCAGTCCTTAAAGTTTTGTAGTCTATATAACCTCCAACAATTCATCAAAGTCTGTGAATCGTTTTCCTAGAAAAATAAAAATTATATTTTAGGAGGCTCACAGGTACTGAAAGACATCTCGTGTTATTGTGGTTTTTACTAAAATTAGGGACCATTATCTTAAAGCATCAAGAATTATACATTATTCTCTGCATTGTTGTAAGTTTATGCCTGAATATCATTTTCTAATACATGTACATAACTACAATTACTAGCACCCATATAATTTTTTATAATTTGAAAAACATTTAATACATGACACAGAGGGAGGAAAAATTTTCTAAAATATCTAATAAAATCTTGTAGAGATTACAGACTAGTGGTTATAAGATACAAAAGATATCCAGGAGGTTGTAAGAAGGAACTTCCTTGGAAAACTATGTGTGTTTCAATGCCAGGTAGATTTATCCTCTAACTTTCTATGATTCCTTCCTTTCAAACTCCATCCATACAATATGGGTAGTTTAATTTCAGGTGGGACTGAAAGCAGATGAAGATTAAATTATGGAGCATGGCAGGAAATATCTTCTCATAGCCTATAAGAGTCTTCATTGGAAATAGACCCCTTTGAGTCAGAATTAAATAGTGACTATGCTGGTTTCCCATTTGACACTTTGATCTAATAAGGAAAATAAAACACCCCAGTTTATTCAAATCAGATTGATCTTTGTCTTCTTTTAAATTATAAACTCAAAGTCTTCAAATACTATATTAAAAAAAGTGTGAAGACCCTGACAACAATGAAGTTAAATTTTATTAAATAAGTATTTTAGACTTTGAGAAATATTCATAATCCCTGGCAGAGATTTGATTAGTGAATTGGGCATCTTCTTCTACCCAAATGAATTGATAAGGTATTATTCTGTCAGTTGATCAGGCAATACAGAGAACAGAAAAGTTGATTCACTCTCCTTTGCACACAAGTTCTATTTCCATAGAATTCCTTCCATTCTAACCTTCAGCTATATGGTTATCTGCCTAAGTATTGTTTACTATTTTTTTGTAAGAGGAAACAAAAATCAAAACATATAGTTTTTTTCTAATTATTTTTACAGATGCAAACGATAATCTCTTAATTTAGGAGGATCAATTTTAATTTTTAATTTTTTTAATTTTTAATTTTTATGGGTACATAGGAAGATTAATTTTAAAATATCTGTTTATAGTCAGTTTACTAGGTTAACTATTAGTGTCAGATTTTAAAAAATTATTTAATTATGAAATTTTTCATGATGAAAAACGTTCAGTATTCTGCTTTGAATTAATTTGGAATCCATATCACACACATAGATGAATTTATTTATAGACCACCTGACACTACTAAACTGTTCTCTTTTGCAGGTCTTTGCCTATTTATTTATAAGGTATGTAAAAATAAATGCGACTTTAGCACATAAATATTCATGGATTCTATGTATCTGAATGTTTATATAGCACCTGCCAAGGACTTTGACAGACATGAAAGCTTAGAATGCATTTTACAAGGTTGAGAACGGGGTGAGGGAGGATGTTTATTTGGCATTAGGCTTCAGGTTACTTCTAATACAAATGTGCTGTGAGTTTATACAACAGACACAGCAAAAGACAATATTAGTTAGAAATGAAAAAATTTTGGTCAATTTAGAAGCTATAATATTTACGCATGTATTAGGCTAAAATCTTTATATGATGAAATTTTGGGGTCTTATTCTAATCTTGACAATTTTGCAAATATAAATTATTTTCCTGGGGAAAATTCTGGTTGGGGCCATAAACATCCTGTTATCCCCCACCTACGTATAGAGATGGGATTCTCCTTTCAGTAAGAAAGTAGTTATGAGACTTAGTTTTCATAATAAAATTCCAATGCAGCCACCTTTTTTATTTGTTTCTAAAACTCAGAACTGCCTTAATGAGCAGGCTTGTACTAAAGTTCAGCAGAGCTTTAATTAGGGAAACAGAAGCAAGCAGTTAACAATTGTTGATTATCAACCAATAATGCAATCTTCCTGCTTTATCCACAACTCACATGAAAAATGTCACATAGAGAATAATCTAGAAAAGATAACATGGGAAACATCTTTTATCTAACACTTTACTAATCTAAGAGTTTAGATCAAGACATCCTTAGTTAAATTAGATTATTAGAGGGCTATGTGGTTTGAGCATATGATACTTTCCCTTTGCATTTGCATAAAGTGGTTATGGTGCTATGGCTTCAACATACATCAAAACTCGCTATATGTCCTTTCCCTTTCCAATCCTTAAATATCAGTGTTCTGCAGACTTCTGCTCAGAGTTATTTTCTGGAATACGGGGGTAGAAATATGTGCTGTATTGCCAGACTGGCTTAATTTGACTCTGAGTTCTGACATTTATAAGCAATGTTAGCTTGTGAAACTGACCAACTTTCTTTGTAAAATAGACTTAATAATAGTACCCATCTCGTTGGGTTACTGTAAGGGATTCAGTATGAAGCATTTAAACCTGTGGCTCAAATGGTAAACTCCAGAACTCCAGAAGAAATGTTAGAATCACATTGTGAGCTCTCCTGGTCTCATTCTGAAACTTGTGCCTGAGTAATCACAATCACTTTTGTGGCTGAAATTAGCATCTATTGGTTGATGATCAACAATTGTAAACCACTTCTATTTTCCTAATTAGAGGTTGTTACCTAAGTGCTCTTTAAAAAAGAACTCTATGCAACTTTAAGTGAGTGCATCTTAAAATAATTTGAATCTTGGTTCCCTCCAGTATAGTTACTATGTTCTGCTCTGTGATATGTTGTTTCCCATTATGTATTAGGTGCAGACACTACCTCTGATCTAGCAACAACTAAAATTCTACCTTTTTTTTTTTTTTTTTTTTTAAGAAGCTATACATTTTAATCAGGATAGTACAAGCTACAGTTGAACAAACAACTTCAGTCTAAATGACTTAATACAATAAAATTCTATTTTTCCTTTAAGAAAATTCAGCTGCAGATTTGGGCTATCCTCCAACACAGTTGTCCTCCATGTGGTAACAGCAATTTAGCTGGATCACCATCTTTAAGAACATAGCCTAGGGTGCATTTTCATTTTCTTTTTACACTCTTCTACCATGCCCTTGAGTTTTCATTTTCTCCTTCATAGCTCTCTACTTTGTCTCTTAAGATCTAAGCCTCTCTGAGAAGGAAAAGTCTCACTTTCTCTAGCTAATGAGCTTTTATATTTAATCCTGAAGCAGTTTTTTTTTCCTAAAGAAGATTTAGCTCCTTTTTGATTTTCTGAGTAAATGTAATCCCCCAAAGACAGAGTATTCAAGGCATAGAGCTTTTTAATGTCTCTTGCCTTTGGATTTGCAAGGATTTTAGAAATTACATTGTGTTATTTTATTTTTAAATAATATATGCCTTTATTTCTTCTTTTAAAATTAGCCACCTTTCTGTAAATGAAACTCTGATATAAAACTCATATTCATGACTTCTAAAATCAACAAACTCAGAGCCAACATTTTACCACATCGTTAAGGTTACATTAGTCTACTCAAATGAAGCATAAAATATTAACAGGAATGAAATTGTACTGCTAATCTAGCAAAACTTGTTTATATTTTGAACTGTTTTAATGTTAGAATATGCTTATTTCTCAATAGTTCATGTGGAACTCAGCTGTTTTTGCAGTTTGAAGATGTAGCTTGCAGAACTAGCTGAGCCTCACCGTAAAAACAGGAAATATTGTTCCCGAAACACTTTCCATTTCTTGGTGTGGTTTCACTAGGTGGAAAAGTTTCCCTCATGTTTTCTTTCTTTCTCTGTTTCTGTCTCATCTGAAATTTGAATAAAAAGCATAAGGTTTAAGGTCTTCTGTTATAAACCACGCAGTGAGGCTCCTGTGACCATATTTACCAAGGTTTCCATGGCAGCCATTTGCCTGTTCCCCCAAGCCTGTTATTTGCTGATTTCTCTGTAGCCAGCAATTGCTAAAGCTAACATAAGGCAAAATGACATGCCAAAATCAAAATCCCACATGAGTAATATTTGCTAAAACTTAAGGCCTACAATCACTGCCCCAGTGACATCAGTTTAAACATAACCACCTAGGTATGGAACCGTTAACTCTCTTGCCACATCTTCTGTATCCCCAAGATCTCTGATCATACTAGATTTTTTCTTAGTGCCTAGGGTACAGCCAATTGCTGTTCTAATAATCTTGTCTGGCCAACCTCTACTCATCCTTAGGATCCAGCTCATCACTTCCTTCTGAATATTTTCCTTGACCTTCCTCACTAGATTAGTTGCTTGGACTTACGTGTATTATATTTCTCCCAGCATGACACAGCATATTTTTATTGTTTCTTTTCTAATTATATTAAAATTATACAAAATTTTGGAAGGAAAACAAAGGAGTTCCATCAGATGAAGTAAAAAAGTCCAGACCAAAAATGGAGATTAGCTAAACACAAATTTCTGCTACGTGAAAGCACTGTCCTGCTCATCTTACGTTCCTGTTGCATAGCAGAATTCTTGGGTAACATTTTAAATATGTTGCCCAAGACGTATTTCCCACAATAATTATTTCCAGATTTGATTTGAGGAATATATTTAATTCCCTTCAGGAATTAGTAGCGTATTGATTCTATCTTTTAATTGTGTTAGCCAGAAATTTTAGGATCAGGTTGTATTCTCAATTATTCTGGATTTTGCTTTAATGTCATGGTGGCAGTTTACAAAAAAATTGTTGTGAGTTCTTCACTGACTGTGTCCATGCTACTTAGCAATAGTTTTGTACAGGTCCTCCATTCAAACGAAGACTCTATTTCCCCTTTTCTTAAATCTGAGATAGCCTTGTGACTTGCTTAGACCAATGGAATACAATGGAAATGGCTATGTATCAGTTGAAGTCTATGTTTCAAGAGACCTCACAGGCATTTGCTCATGTCTTTGAAACTCATTTTTTTTTTTTTAACAGGGTTTCACTCTATCCCCAAGGCTGAAGTTCAGTGGCACAATCACAGTTCACCACAGCCTCAACCTCTTAGGCTCAAGCAATCTCCCTACCACAGCCTCCAAAGTAACTTGGCATGACTCTGCCAATGTGCCAAGTGAACATTCTTGGGTTAGCCTTGACGGGACGATGTATACACGATCCAGTCATTTTTGTCACCCAAGTCAATAGCCTGAAACCTGCTGGATATGTGAGTGAGGCTATCTTAGGTCATCTAGCCAAGCCAGCCTGCCATGTGAGTGTAGACGTATGACTAAGTCTAGCCAAGATCTACTGAGTGTGGCTCAGACTTGCAGAATTATGTGGCTGGCCTGAACTTCTGTAACTAATAAATGTTTGTTGTTTTAAGCCACTAAATTTTGAGGTGGTGTATTGAGCAGAAATTGCTTCTTAATAATTTCTTCCCAAATGATCTTAGATTTAAAAGCAACTCCTCCTCAAAAAACTTTTTCCTCACTACCATCTTTCTTCTTCACAGATTTATATGTACATGTTTGGCAATATTTATACATGTACATATCTATGCTAAATTTCTTTATTATTGCTTTCACCCACTCCTAAATTAGAATGGAACCTCCATATAGACAAGTATTTTTTTTTTTCTATTGTATCTCCAACACTTAAAAAAATAACTTTGCATAGACTGGGAATGCAATAAATGTTTCATCAATTAATTAATCTTAGCAATTTAATTTATTCTTAAATATGAAATATGTACCTCTTTCTTGTAACTAAAATTCCTCCTCCTCTTCCCCATGATTTGATTAAAAGTTTCACAGTTCTCAGCTTTATTGTTACCAAATATTAGTTATATTAAAACAGATAAAAGAAATGAATGCATGATCACTGACATGAATCACTATAAAAGTGCATGAAACTCTGTTCTAATAAAAAAAAGTGTAACTGATCCTAGTGAAAGTCAGGCATAACCCCTGGCATGGAATAAAATACAAAACTTAATTAGAAAAATAAAATCTCTGACTTCTTTCAACTTTTTCTTTACAGAAACCAATAAACATTATCACAGTCTTACACAGAGTAGGTAGTTGATTACTTGGTTTCAAAAATTTCTACCTCTTAATTTATGATTTAATAATCTAAAAAAGGGAAGAATGGATTGTTGTTTCTAGCAAAGCAAAAATAGTTACTTCAACCCTGTATCTTCTTTAAGTAAGGAAGCATGCAGGGCATATGTGTTCACTGATGGACATAAAACTGGCCATCCCATCTGGTGAATGAATTCTGGAAATCAGTTGGTGGTGTGTTCCAGGTTGTTCACTTTCACATTGGATTAGATATGCCATTAACAGTCAAGAATTGGAAATTATTTTCTGAAATAAATTGGCTCTGTAGCAACCTAAAAACACTCAAATTTATACTAAAAAAATTTTAATAAATGATAAAAGTTTAATCCACACAACAGTGTTGAAAAGATGAAAGATATTGTAAAAATTCTAGTTGTGTTACTTTATTGCTCTATATAGATTAATATTCTAATATTAAAAGAGCATTTTCAAAAGGAAAATGTTATTACATCTTGTTTTCTTAAAAGTTAAACAGATGAACATTGTGTTTAACAACCTTAGATGAGTTGTAAAAAATTGAGAACATCTCAGAGTTCATGATAGTAAAACAAGGCATAATTCTTCAAGTCATAATAATTATGCTAGTTATCACCCCATTACTGATATAATGTGAAGCTAATAAGCCAAGTAATTAGTATGCTGTAGGTCAGAATTTTCACCTCAGTAGCTGAAGGGTAAATGAAGACAAAGCAGTATAATATTAAACATGCAGGCAAAAGCTCAGTAATTCCTTATAATGAAAAACTAAAAGATTATTAAAGAAATAGTGTATTTATATTTGCTCCTTGAAAAAATATATGAGAAACTAGTTTAGTTTTTAAGCTTAGTGAAGGGTGACACATATTCAACTGTGCTGCTAATTGATATTATTAAATATATAACACACTGAAATGTAACACATGTTGTACATATGTATAAATCATACATAGATTGGTTATGCTCCTCTCAATTGATTCCTGTAATCTCTTACTTGCAAGTTTTTTTTTTTTTTTTTTGCTGTCATAGGAAAAAGAGATAAAACTTAAACTTGCATCAGACAGCTGGTGCCATCAGAAGGAAAAAGATAAAAGAAATCAAATGGAACCAGATGTTCAGAGGAGTTTTCCTATTGTCCTGTAATGGGGGCTAACTACAAGCTGAGGACAAAAGGAGCTAACTACGCCCCAGTTCTATGTTTAGGGAGATACTACAGATGGGAAACAAGCTCTGCTCTGTAAAGTTTCTTAAGAGAAACAGGGCAGACACTGAATTCACTGGTGCCTACTCCACTCGGATCCCAAAAGGGGAC
The DNA here is from genome assembly GCF_028885625.2 of Pongo pygmaeus. Classification (NCBI taxonomy): domain Eukaryota; kingdom Metazoa; phylum Chordata; class Mammalia; order Primates; family Hominidae; genus Pongo; species Pongo pygmaeus. The sequence goes on from NC_072384.2 coordinate 94,551,857, forward strand.
TGTGTCTGCGGGAGTTCAGTGTTCTGGAGAGAGGATATTCTTTCCCCTTGAGAGTGGAGAGATCCTTGCCCTTTTTCTTAGGTCAAGTTCAGCAGGAAGAAGGATGTTTATTAGAGAGTGTTATTGAGATAAACACACGTGGAAAAGAGGGCAAGAAATTAAGAATGGGCAGAAAGAAAAGTTGAGCTGTGGTGCAATACAGTTAAAACAAAGAGCTCAGTCAACTACACGGGGAGCAATGGGGCTTGGATAGCCAGGTTGACCTGAGCTAAGTTGAAGGGCCAGTTTTTTATACCCTTACTCTGTGAAATTATTGGATGTAGGCTGCACCTGGAAGAAGGCACAGTTTTGGACTAGACACTTGCCTACTTGTCTCTAACCAGGAAATCCCCATGAAGGCGGACAACTAGGGGCATTTGCCAGCAACATCCCCAGCAGCTGGGGAAATTAAGCCCTTCATTACTGAGGGTGAGCTGGGTAGCGAAAAACAGCATCCATTTTGCTAACCTTGTTCAATTTTGACAAGGAATATGGCTGGGAACTTCCAAACAGAGAAAGAACAGAATGACCCCATTGGTCCCCAAGCCCTTCTCACAGCCCAGAGTGACACAAATAATGGGTTCTGGAGTCCAAAATTTGATGAAAAAGAGCAGATGATATTAAGGACTTCCATCTTATTCAAACAGCATCAATATGGGTGTTGGAGCTGTACAAAGTTGTTGTGTGCATGCTAATAGGTATGGGTCAGCTGAAAGAGGTTATCAGATACCATAGGGAAAAATCAAACCTAGGGGGTTTATACAGGAATAAGCCATTTTCTGCCTACATCTAGCCCATAGAAATGGATCATAGTCAACCAAGATGAAGATTGCAAAATTATTTAATTAAATAAGTAGATACAACCTTTTTAATGCTTTCTCCCTGTCCTATAGCCACAGAAGATTAAGAATGAAGGAGGGGAGTATGTGCAAAGAACCGTCATACTTAATTCCCACCTCTTCAAACCGCTAGAGCCACAGACAATCCTGGAATACCCCAAAAGAGAGGAGGTATATACAAACCAGAAGTATTCATGATTTATGGTCTTTGGGACCACAGTTGATCTTTGAGGATTGAAACCAATGGATAAAAAGCCTCTACCTTTTGCCCTCTAGGGTAGAAAATTCTAAGATGCATTATAATATTTTTCATAATGCCCTAAGAAAATCAGCATCCATTGCCCTCAGTTTGTGCAACTTAATACTACTTTCTTGTATTATCAATTCCTTCATTGTTTTCCTCCCCCTTAATCCTGTGTCCTGCTGTTATATTTCTAAGACTTTGTTTCAGACTTTGCTTTCCAGGGATCCCAAGCTAATATACACAAAAACTGTAATTTTCTTTGTATTTATGTTTAATAGGAATCTTTTTAATCCTAGTTTTGCAGAAACAAGACATTCTATTAGGAATGCAAATTATAGCAGTGACACATTTGATAGAAAATAGTGTTCTTCACCTCTTTCTTGTATTGAAGAAATTAGGGTATTTACTCTGAGGGGTCTTTGTACTAGGAATATAGTTTTGTTCTTCCCTGAGTCTGATCTAGGATATCTGGTAGTCCCAATATTTTCTCTCTGTATCATAGATCTTTGTAAGCTTTATATAGTGGTTTGAGAAATTTGATAGGCTTATAAATATCTTTTTCACCTAAACTCTCTAGCACAAGAAAACTATAAAAATAATGTATTGTAACCTTGGGTTGGACTTGCATTTAAATAATCACTGAGACTATTCTATCTTCTTTTTTTTGTTGTCTTTTTGAGAAACTAGAGTTGTAGGACTATCAAAGTCACTCTGAAATATTCATGTTATAACTTATATATAATATTAGACATTCCAATAACACATACTTTCCCTTGCACTGTGTGGTTTCTGTATTTTTTTCTCTCAGTAAAATGAATATAACTTGAACATTTATATAAATCATCAGTAGAGAAATGTTTGTACCTGTCAAGCTGAACAAATGTTCTACACCACATTCATTGCCATGAATCTACCAACTGACTGCTTATTTATTCATTGTGTTTGCATGTTTGATTTATAAAGGAACAAAACTACATGATTGGGTACTCTTAAGTAGTATACCCAATTTTTATCATGAATAAGTGAGAAGCATTGTTACATTTGAGGAAACTTTTTATTATAACTAGGTGCTGAGAATCTTAACTAAATTCTTAAAAATCTGACTCATAATAAACACCTAATGTTTATTTGAAAGAAGTCAAGATACACATTGGAAGCATGTATAACCACTGTGGTTACTCAAAGCTCTCCTATATTATGAATGCTATAGTGTAATGTATATGTTATCATACTATGTTAGGAAATCATATGAAGCCTATTATTTATCATAGTCTAAAAATGACTTAATGCTTTTTTTGCACAAGAAATTTTCTTTATCAGAAAGAATAATTACATTTGATTAGTAGTTACTATATAATACTCCTTTTTTAAAGACTATACCTTAAAAACAAGAGTAAAATTTTGATATCCTGTTCCAGACTTTTGCAACCTTACTTAATTAAATTAGTAGACATGACCTTTCTCTTACGCTTTCTCCCTGTCCCATGACCACAGAAGATTAATAAAGAAGGACGGGATTATGTACAAAGAAATACTACCACCACTGTAGTATGAACTACTTCTCCTTTCTTTGCCTTGTGTTTGATTGTACATCAGAACTAGTAAAGTAATACCAAAGCAGATCCAATTAAGTGCTCTCCATTTTAATTTCTCAACCCAACCTGGAAGGAAAAAAATCAGAAATAGCTAACCCTTAATCTCCAAGTCAAGTGTTTCAGTCATGTGTGAAGAAAAGCTCATTTTGCCAAATTGTAGTTTAAAATGGAGAACCTGCTACCCACATCTCAGAAATCAATTTCATTTGCCCAGTCTGTCAGGAGCATAAACCAAGGCAATTGACACACCAGTTCAAATTCCAAGCAGTCCACTCCAAAAGCTGTTTGATTCAAGGGACTGTAATTAAAAAATGAAGCCATTTCCCAGAGAAAAGGCATGTGCAGTGTGAAGCGCAACCAGATAGGTGAGTAAAGTACAGACTAGTAGTATTTCTGAATTGACCATTTGGTTGTCTTACACATGTCTATTCAGTCCGTGGGGAAAGAGGTATGATGAGTCATCAATGTAGGGCAAAGAAATAAGCAAATAACAAATACTCTGAAATAAAGCCCTGATGGTCTCTAACCTCAGTCATAATTGTTTCTTTCCTTCCCTATTGCTCATTTATAGTTCCAACAACATTTTATTGAACATCCGTTCCATGCCACTATTTTATTTATTAAATTATTACAGTAAATCAATGAAGTAAAAAAAACCCATAATTTTTAAGAAAGAACAAACTGGGGATTGAAGATGCTGCAAGGTCTGCAGCTGGTAAGTATCACAGTTGGGATTCAATCCTTTGTCTTTTTGTTTCAGGATTCCATGCTGCTGCTCTGCCATGCTTCCCACCAATCACTAAGAAGTGTTTCCAGCTGTATCTATGAAATGTCTCTCCAGAATCACTGACAATTCGGTTCACATCATATGGCAATTAGATAATTTTCTGATGACTTTTAACTTACCTCCTCTCTTTTGACTTCTCCCTACACCATATCAATGTCCAAAGTGTTGCCAAAACCACTTTGAAAATGCAAATCTGTTTCTGTCTCTCCCTTATATTATGCATTCAAATCATGACTTCTTAAAATGATATAAGGAATTTTTACAGTTGGATTACAAAGTAAGTTGGAGCCTCCTTTATAATTGTTCCTGTACATTTGCCATTCCTCCAGACTTAAAGAATAAATTGAAGAACTTTGTACAGAATATTGACTTTCCTGTTGATGTGCCATCATTTAGTACAGGAGAAACAACTCAGTGTATACCTATCTGCAAACTTTTCTAATGATGATTTGTGCCTATAGTCCTATACTGATGTGAAGTGTGAGAAAATATATACCAGGGGAAACAAAGGAGAATGGCACCATATAATTGGTAGATTTTCATCCCATAGTTTATTTTCGTATTTGCCTGCAAGGTCTTTCTTCATACACTAAATCAAGCACTGCCTGCTTTAAAATCATCATCGACACCCCTTCAAAGCACAGTTAAGTACACCTTCTCTGGTTTCACATGACAATCTGATTGCACTGGATTACAGTCAAAACTTATGTCTGTCTGTGCAATTTCTGATGTCCTTAAGGGCAGAGACAATGTTTTTCCTAATTTTATACTGCCAGTGCCTAGCACAATCCCTGACTTTTTGTAGATAGAACTTTTTTCCACCAATTGTATAATTTAATGACTCACACATATAGACTCTAATGATTAAATGAATATTATTAATTGATACTCTTAATGTTTGTGGTCTAATATTATTTTTCTTTAAATAAGTTAAAATATATTTAATATAATAAAATTAAAACTACAAAATAAAACAAATGTTTATAACTTGAATTTAACAAGTCATAAATTTTTCCAGTTTTTCAATGCATATTGAAAAAACACATACCTTGGTATAACAAAATATAAAAATGAAAAACAAAACCAACAAAAAAACTCCTTAGTATATTCATATACAATATTAAATTGTACTCTATGAATAATACATACTAATGTTTATGATTTAGTAAGTTTGCAATACATAGAATTATTTATGTCATTTTATGCAGAAGAAAAGGCATTGTATTGGCATTGTTATACATTATAGGTGACAGGTAATGAAGTAAATTATGTTCTAAAATTATATTTTTGCAGAAGTTTTGGATCAACATCATTAAGTTTTATTAACTTATTCTTGTGGTCTATAAAAATTGGCAAGTGGATCACGAGGTCAGGAGTTCAAGACCAGCCTGGGCAAGATGGTGAAACCCTGTCTCTACTAAAAATACAAAAAAAAATTAGCTGAGCATGGTGGTGGGCACCTGTAATTCCAGCTGCTTGGGAGGCTGAGGCAGAGAATTGCTTGAACCTGGGAGGCAGAGGTTGCCATGAGCCGAGATCATGCTACTGCACTCCAGCCTGGGCGACAGAGAGAGAGAGACTCCATCCCCTCCCCCCACCCCCACCCCCCAAAAAATAAAGGTCTTTTAATTTTTCATCTATGGGTTACTGTCTAAAACAATGAACCAAAAGAATTATCCCTAAGTAAATTACCCATAATTTCTCCACCTTTAAGTTGTATTTTTTTCTGAAGATAATGGAAATTAGAAGCTAAAGCATGCAAACTATTAATGCTAGCGTGTGACAGTTTAAGGTGAACACAGAAGGTCTGTTAAGGTGTGCTCACTTCTTAAGGTTAAGAAATAAAGAGAAAACTTCTTACTACATTGGAATATAGGAATACACCTCTATTCTGTATCTTATGTGAAGAATAGAGTTAAGAAGGATGCTGCTATAATAAAACATAACATTTTTACTTAATATTTATAAACAACCACATAGAAAATATAATTCTCCAGGAAAACATAAAGTTTATTTGATAAACTCTTCAATTAAAAAAGTGGTTGGGTCATTTTAATGGATGGTCCCATTGAACCGTGATATCTGAATCATCCATCATTATTATAGGTATATGAGTATTAATGGACCAGATAACCCCAGTGTGGTATTTAGGACATCTTTATCGTAAGTATTGTTGAAAATACTTTAACCTTTTTTTAAAAAAATCTATTCAAATATCTTCTGTTTCTCTATGAAGAATATCCTTTAATTTTTTTTCTGTGAAAATAGCCTTTATTTCAGAAAGGCACAATGCAAATTAATGAAGCCCTAGGCTCACACATATCAAGAGTGTTTTATTTTGTTGAAGTTACTCCTTGGCTTGGCTTTCATTGCTAGTAATAAAATTCCTTAGTAAGAGAGTCACACCTGTTTGTGATAAGCAGTCTTGGAATATAACGATGAGTGCTGGAGAAATGTGAGCAATGCGACAACAGTGTCTGTTAAAATGTGCTTTTTCATGGTTTATTTTTATCCATTGTGTTGGGCATTCATTTGACTCTCTAAAACTCATGTCCTTTAGTTCTTTTAGAATTCTCCTGATTTTTAAAATAAGGTAATTTCTCCACTATCTTTCAAAGCTTTACCTTTCAAAGAGCAAGAGTTTTAATTTGGGAAATTCTATTTATCATTTTTCTTTCATAGTATATATACTTTGTGTTATTTCAAATATTTTTGCCCAACCTAATGTCATGAAGATTTTCTACAATATTTTATTCTACAAGTTTTGCCACTTTATCTGTTAGGTTTTAATCTATAATCTATTTTGAGTTAATTTTTATACTTAAATATCAAATTATTTTTGGACTCCCTATTTCATTCCGTTAATCTACATATCTTTTTTTTTTTTTTTTTTTTTTTTTTGAGTCAGAGTCTCACTCTGTCGCACAGGCTAGAGTGCAGTGATCTCCGCTTACCTGCAAACTCCGCCTTCGGCTTCCAGCCATTCTCCTGCCTCAGCCTCCGGAGTAGCTGGGACTACAGGCACCCGCCACCGCGCCGGCCAATTTTGTGTGTGTGTATGTGTGTGTGTGTGTGTGTGTGTGTGTATTTTTAGTAGACACGGGGTTTCACCGTGGTCTCCATCTCCTGACCTCGTGATCTGCCCGCCTCAGCCTCCCAAAGTGCTGGGATTACAGGCGTAAACCACGCGCCCGGCCCCGTTAATCTACATATCTATCTATATGCCAAAAAACGTACAGAGCTGATTACTGTTGCTTTTCAGTAACTTTTAAAATCAGATACTGTAAGTCCTCTAATTTTGTACCTTTTTAGAAATATTTAGCTATTGTTGTCTTTGCCTTTCCACCTAAATTTTTAAATCATGTGGTCCATTTCTTCAAAAAAAGGCTTGTTACCATTTTTATTAAGATTTCATTGGATCTATAGGCCAATTTATTAAGAATTGCCAGACTAACAATAAAATTTTAAAATTAGGTATTGTAAATCCTCCAACTTTGTACTTTTTCAAAAGTGTTTAGCTATTGTTGTCTTTGCCATCCATACAGATTTTTAACTGATATTGGCAATTTCTTCAGAAAATGCTTGTTACAACTTTAATTGTGATTTCTTTGTACTGACAGGACAAATTTTGAGAATTGTCAGACTAATAATGTTGACTCTTCAAATATATGAACAAGGTACATTCACTAGCTAATTAAGTCTTCCTTTATTTCCTTTGCAATGATTTGTATCTTTCAGTATACACAAAAAATAAAATATCCAAATGTTTAGTTTTGTTGTTAAGGTATGCTCTTTGATAAAAAGAGTATTATATGAAAAACACTAATCTAACATTGTCATCTCTGATAAAAAATTTCTTGCGAATAACAATGTATGATTTAAATTGTGATAAAAATAATGGGTTCCATAGAAATCATAGCATATTGTGTTCAAGTTATATAAAATTACACATTGAATTTATATTTTCAGAAGAGTTTTGAATGACCATTGTGGTGATACATGCTTTTTTTTTTCTTCTCATATGCCATGTTTTATAGTCATTTTATTCAAAATATATACATTTTCACTTTTGAAGAGTGTTCATCTTGACTTCGTTAAATAACCAGTGTATATTTCATTTTAGGTAAGATTTGTTTCAGTTGTAATTAAGATCCTTAGCCTCTAATTCTAGTTGAATTTTTCCCATCAATTCTTCTCATTTATTCACTACAAAGAAATTGCTATAGTACTTAAAGTATCTAATTATACAGTTTTGCTCCCTTATAAATAAAATGAGAACATAATGAATACATTAGTAATCAGCGGGTGGATTCACAACAATGTAAAAGGTATAAAATATTTGTACAGCTTGACAGGTAGAAACATTTCTTTACTAATGGTTTATGTAAATTCATTACTTATATACTTTTGATGGGATTCTATATTATTCTCTTATTTTATGATTTCTTATTGTTAGTATGTAGAAATTCAATTGTCTTTTCTGCATTGACCTTGCATCTTGCAATCCTAAACATTATCTTCTTTGTTAGCTAGTAGCTTTTTTTATATATTTCTTAGAGTTTATTACATATGCAATCATGTCATCTGTTAATAAAGAAGATTTTACTTCTTACTTTTTAAACAGTATGATTTTTTTCCCCTACTGCACTGGCTAAAACATCCAGTATAATTTTAAAAAACAAGAGATAAGAGTAAATATCCCTTTTTTCCTTTTTATTGGTAAAAAGCATTGGGCCTTGCCCTTGGATATTATATTAGCTATAAGTTTTTTAATAGATACCCCAACTCAAATGGAGAAAATCTATTCTCACTTTTCTGAGAGTAGTTTCCCATGAATGAGTGCTGAATTTTGTCAAATATTTTTGTCCACCTATTAAAGTGAACACATGATTTATCTCTTTTGTAATTTTAGTATGGTAAGTTAAAATTACTGATTTTCTGACAAACCTGACATTCTCAGGATAAATTCTACTGGGTCCATGCTTTTTGATTTGATTTCCTAATTTTTTAAAAATAATTGTGTGTCTACATTCATGAAGGTTATCAATCTGTCATTCTTTCTTTTAATAACTTGTCTGATTTTGGTATTCAGGCATTACCGAACTCATAAAATGAATTATGAAGTGTCCTTTATTTTCTGAAAAATTTTGTGCTTAATTGTAATTTTGGTTTGCCTCAATGTTTGATAGTGTTCAGATGTGAAGACAAGCTATGCACTTCCAATTGAATAAATTTTGGTATTGTCTATGTTTCAAGAATTTTTTTATTCCATCTAAGTTGCCAAACATATTAGAATAAAGTTGCTTATAATATTATTACTCTTTAATGAACATTGGAACTTATAAAAAGCCACATCTCTCATCCCTGGGATTGGTCATGTGTATTTTGTGTCTCTTTTGAACATTATGGAGTTTTATCAAATATATTAGTCATTTCAAAGAACTAGCCCATGGCTTTATTGGGCCTTTTGTTAGGTATACTGTTTTGTTATTGATTTCTATTCCTATCTTTATTATATCTCTTCTACTTACTTTGTTTTTAATTTTTCTTATTTTTCTAATGTCAACGTGGGAACAATAATTGCTCATTTTAATTATCTACTCTTTTTTTATTTAAGCAATAAAATATACATTTCCCTGTAAACTCTCCATTAGAAGCATCCAACATATTTTGGAATAATTGCCAAATCTCTTTATGTTCCTACATTTATTTTATCTTTGTGAATAATCCATATTCACTTGAAAAAAAATTTGTACTCTGCTTTTGTTGAGTTTACAGATGATTATGTCACTCCTGATTTTTTCTGGCATATTTATATCAATAGCTAAGACAGGGGTTTCAAATCATGAACTATTTTTAAGATTTTAAAAATTTTCAACTTATGGCCAGGCATGGTGGCTCATGCCTGTAATCCCAACATTCTGGGAGGCCAAGGCAGGTGGATCAATTAAGGTCAGCAGTTCAAGGCCAGCCTGACCAACATGGCAAAACTCCGTCTCTACTATAAATACAAAAAATTAGCCAGGTATGGTGGCGGGCGCCTGTAATCCCAGCTACTCAGGAGGTTGAGACAAGAGAATCACTTGAATCCGAGAGGCAGAGGTTGCAGTGAGCAGGGATCATGCCGCTGCACACCAGCCTGGGTAACAGAGTGAGACTCTGTCTCAAAAAAAAAAAAATTCATTTTTTAATTTTGCCAAATTTTGCATTACATACTTTAAAACTCTGTTATTATTTAAACATACTTTTATAATTTTTACATCTTTTTGATCAATTGATACATGGATAATTATGGAGTACTTTATGTCTGGTATGTATTTTATCTTGAAATCTAGTTTACCTGAAGTAATATTGTTCATCCAAGCTTCTTATGCTTTCTGTTTATGTGTCATACTTTCTCTTCTTCCATTTACTTTCAATTTTATAATCCATTCTAATGATCTTCCTTTAAAAGAGAATGTATGTTCTATTAATATTTTATCTAATTGGTAATATATTTGGATTGAAATCTACAATTTTTTAAATCATTCCACTTTTGTCTATTTTTGGCTCATATTCTCTTCCTTTACTGTCTGTTTTTAATTACATGAATATTTTTAAATATCAGTTTAAATTTTTGGCTGGCTTTCTAAGTATACTTTTTTAAGTTATACACTCAGTTATAAAACACATTTTTAAAATTGTACAGTCCACTTTCAGTTAATATTGAAATATTTCACATAAAATATGTAAACCTTGCAACTGCAAAGATATATATGCCTCCATTTTTATATGTGTTATATGTATTAGATTTGTATCCATTGTAAACATTGCAAAGCAACATTTAGTCTTTTGTTTGAAAGATTATGTCATGACTACAGAAATTAAGAAAACAAGAAGAAAGAAAAAGATATTATTTATTACAATATTTCTGATTCCTAATGCTCTTTAATCTTTTCTAAATATGTTAATTTATATCTATCATTTCCCTTAAGCTTGAAAACATTCATTTATATTTTTGTAGTGCTGGTATTCTGGAAAAGATCTCTTTACATTTTTATTCAAAATTATTTTTTATTTTACCTTCATTATTTTTAAATATTTTTAAATTCATTTTTTACAGTTGATAAAATTATTTGTACTTTTACAACATTTACAACATGATGTTTGAAATATATATACACTGTAGAATGGCTAAATCAAGTTAGTTATCACAGTTATTACTTCCCATAATTATTATTTCTGTGATGAGAACACTTAGAAGCATATTTTCACTAGATATAGAATTCTGGGTTGACAGGTATTCTTTAATAACTTTCAAAACTTTCTGGTCTCTTTTGTTTCTGGTGAGAAGTCAGCCATTAATTGAACTAGTGTTCCCCCATATGTGATGTTTCATTTTTCTCTTCCTGCTTTCAAGAATTTTATTTTGTTCTTAGTAGTTTGATTAAAATGTGCCTCTGTATAAATTATTCGTGTTTATTCTGCTTAGTGTTGTACTTTGTATTCACAAATTTTTATCTTTCCTCAAAAGAGTTATTTACAATTATTTTTTCAATTAATTTTTCTGCTTTATGATTTTTTGTCTTTTTCTGGGATCCTAATTATATACATGTTATAAAGCTTTATACTTGCTTGTGCAGATTATGAAGTCTTTTGTTTTTCTCTGATAAATATTGTTTCTTTTGTTTTAGTTGGTAATTATTATGTTAGGTGAATATGAACTTTAACTCTGTTGCTGGAGAAGCAGATCTGAGCTGAAAGCTCAGATTTTTTGGTTTGAGTGAGCTGCTCTAAATCTGGTCTGCACATATAAGATTAAGGGATCCATGGGGGAGAGGCAGAAAGAACCCCTCTCCAGCTCTCAGTGGGTGCACTTTCAACACCTTAAAGATTATAGTTTTCCAGCAGAAGCTACCATTACTCTACATGTGCTGTTCTTGTGGTACTCATTCCGAAGGGAAAACAGAAAATCACTCCCTGGGCCATTTTCCACGCCTGTGCCCCAACAAAGTCAGTTTGCTATTCTTCCCTCTCCTGTAATTTCAGGGAGTTACTTTTTGTATTTTGCCCATATTTTTTAGTTGTTTTCAGTAGAGGGGATTAATACAGTAGGCTATTAGTATTATTCTTAGAAGCAGAAATTAATGCGCATAATTTAAATAATAATCTTTATCACTAAAGCAAGATCACTGACTTGGAGTACATTGCAGAACATTTGTTTTGGTTTGTTCTAGTCTGGTTTTCTTTGCATATTAACAGATGGTCCTCTTTAGAGTTCAAACCCTATACTGAGCTACCACAACATATATCACAACTATAATTTTATTCACAGATAGAATGATATTCTGTCTGAAGCACAGTTGTACTTGGAGATATAGCCACAGATAATGATTTCTATTTGTTCATGGATTCTCAAAATTCCACAGGTTCATTAATATACTTTAAGGAGAACATTAATGGAAAAAATGAATTATTGGTGGAGGATCTCTGTTTCATACTCATAGACTCATAAATGTCTCTGTGATAAAGAAATCCCTGTATTTTAAGCAAGCAGGAAAGTTAATCTTGACCTAAAGATGGATACACAGAAGTGACTACTTGAAAAGTGTTGAAACCTCTATTTTTTCAAGCTTTTAATTATACATATGGACCTCTTTTTTTGGAAAATTTGCTGACTAGCTTGCTTATGACTGATTTATGTTAAAGCTTCTCAAAAACACTGAGGGAAAATGTCATAAATAAAACTATTTAATTCTTAAGACATGGAAATTGCTTATTAAAATCATATTGCCTCTGAAACATATTCATCTTGTGATATTTAGAAAATATAGCAAAATCATGTCTTATTTCATGATGATATGCACCTTAAAATTACTGCTATTTCTAATTTTCTATTTCTTGTTTACTTACTTTTGTCTCTGTGTTTTGAAAGTCTGCAGCTAAATCAAAGCACAAACCTTGAAACATGGTAAACAAAAAGAGGTAACGTAGAAATTTTTCCAGATGTCTTTTGTATTTAATATACTTGGAAAAAAAGTGAAAACGGGTAAGTAATTAGACAAAAACATCCAACAGGCATTTTTCTACCATAGCTTTTCTAGAAAAAATAATTCACTTTAAAAGATAAAAGAAATAGTTTATAGAAACAATAATTTAAAAACCTTCAAACATTTAAGATACCTCTACTCTTAATTAATGAATTTCAAAATCAGAACCACTTAAAAGCTTGATAATGCTCAGGACTTGTAAGAGTTTGGAGACTGAAATCCTCAGAATGCTACAGATCTTGATGAAATGTTTTATAGTATAATTTGATAATTTTACTGCTAGTGATTTACTCGATGTGTAGAATTCTATTTGTACTTGTAAACATATGCACAATGTCTACATCTTTGTTTCTGGTAGTAAAAAAATGTCAAAATAATTAGCAGAGGAGTGAGCATTAGTGATGGCACCTTCCTACAATGAAAAAAATGCAGCTTTCAAAAAATAGAGCCATATATATACATATATATGTATATATGTATATATACGTATATATGTATATATGTATATATGTATACATGTATGTATGTATATATATGTATATATGTATACATGTATGTATGTATATATATGTATATATGTATATATATGTATATATGCTGATATTGAAAAATCTCTAAGATTTATTTTTAATTAAATGGGGGGGCAAATAAACCTACAATGGTAACATTGGTATAATAAAAAATTGTGTGTATGTGTGTGTGTTAGCAAGAGAGTGCATGTGCATTAATTAGGTTGTGACAGAGCTCTTTTCCAACCCTTAAAATACTCATTTCTTTTTAATTTCTCAAAAGTTTTCATGCTAAGAAGAATGAAATCTGACAGAGTAAGTGAGGGAATAACAGGGAGTATACTTCTCATTTAAATCATTAAAAAGCATTAATATCAGAGAATAGAAAAAAAATTAACAACCTTGAAGATAAATTTTAAGAACAATAGTAAACTGGGAAATAGAAATAAATTTTTAGCCCTGAAATCATTAAGGCATCAGAAACACTAAAAAAATGAGACCTTCCACTATAAAAGCTGAAAAAAAAACCCAACCTGTCTCTCTCCTAAAATGGATGAAAGGTAATAACAGCATTAAGAGCTGAAAATAATGAAATAAAAACAAAAAAAGGAACCACAAAATCTAGCATTTGAAAAAGATGAATAAATATGATAATCTTTTCATGGCCAATATGAAAGAGAGAAAGAGAGCAAGCAAGCATATACAATTGATAATATTATAAACGATAACAAAGAAGCCACAGATGGAAATTAAAACAGAAATGTAAGAAAACATAAAAATAATTAAATATCACTGGATGAATATATCAGCTTTAAGTCAAAACTTTGTATCTTGAAATTGCATCAGCAGCACTAGTCTTATTTACTTCCTGTGTTGTATATAGTTCTATTGTCCATAAAATTTTAAACATCAGGATTACCCAGACAGTGATTGGGTCATATTGGTTCTAGCCAATGTGTCTGAATAATAACTTACTCATTAGTAAATTTTTATTAAGTGTTAGGTGATAGAATATATGAATGTATTAATGGAATTATGCTAAGCCTGAAAGTTAACAAAACAAAAATCATATGTATCTATCCAGTAGGCATAAGAACATCAGATCAAACTTTGATGTAAATATTTGGCCCAGAAATATGGATGGTGGAATTAATACACACTGAAAGAGTCTTGTGGATGATTGCTTTTTGCTAATAGCTCATGCTGTTTGTTTTATATGTACAATATCAAAATAATTTGAGTGAGCATTTAGAGGTTATCTGCTTATTCAAATTATATTTTGCAAAACTGGCCATCATATCCGTAACACTGATGATGTGTCTAGTGCTTCTTACCCAGCACAAAACTAACAAGGGTAACACTGGTGATATGGAACACTACAGTTCTTTATATAGTTCTATTCATACCTGATTATGATGTGAATAAAATCATAAATGACAAATGTTTAAACGGAAAGCATTCCAATTATCATACCACTCTTTCCTACAGTTATAGCCCCACCTTAAAAGAGGACTAGGGAATATATGTCCTGTAGTAACTTCATGAAAAATAATTTCTAAATCTCTGAAGTTTGTGAAATGAATGTGCATCCATTAAACCTGACTGCAGGAGAAACACTGTAAAAATGCATCTCTAGACAAGAAACAACATGATAATAGGAAGAAAAATGAAAATGTAACATAAAGAAATAACACATCTCTGTCTACCAATATGCTGTATGGAAAAAAACTGATAAGGAAAGAAAACGGAGGCAAATAAACTTACAATGCAAAAATGAGATAGTTACTATTTTGAATGATGTGAATTATGTATCAGTCAAGTATCAGAGAATAAGCTCATTTTTACTACACTATAATAAAGCAGGATCGAGTTTAATGCTATATAATACAGACATATAGTAATATATGATAATGTACAATAGTGTGTCATTAGAACACTTACATTTCCTTATTGACATGTTAGTATTACATTTGTATATTAAAGGCATAAAATATAATGTCTTAGTATATACACCCTCTGATGATTATCTTTGAGTCATCCAAATGTAATCATTTTCTTTTGCAAAACCTGTTTCTTACACGATGACCAAATTGAACATAACAAGTATTCTACTGAATAATTAGCCACCAATTTGAAAAATGCGATGGCTTTTCTCTTTTTTTCTATTTTCTTTTATGCAGTTGTGCCTATTTTCTTAAGATAGGGATATCTATTCCTTTAAATGCAGGGACTTTTTAATGGCATAAAAAGCATATAAAGACACATTGATTTTTCCCAAATGTTATGCAAAAGAAACATGAACAATCATTCAGTATGTATCCTTTTCAATCTAAAGATAGTACTGAGAATCAAAATGGTGCACATAATTTATTTTACCACAGAAGTTAACATCCTAATCCTCTGTGAAAAGAAAGAGAGAAAGAAAGGAAGATGGGAAGGTAGGAAGGCAGGAAGGCAAGAAAGTAGGAAGGAAAAAAGAAAAAGAAAAAGAGAAAGACAGAAAAAAAGAGTGGAGAAAGAGGAGAAGAGAAAGAAAGCAGGCTTGGAATACATTAAACTGAATGCATAGACCAGAATGAAAGATAAGACTCCAATAACACTGAAAAGACACAGAGAATTGAATCTGTTATAAATGATTTATGCTCTAGGATCATGAGGTTAAAAAGGCAAAAGCTTTAATGTTCACTCATGCAAGAATGTCAAGTCACTGGTCTAGATAAAGAGTTTGACGATAATAAGATTTTAAAAGTGGATATTTTCTGTTAGCATTGTCTGCCATAATAAATAGAGGTCATAAAGCTTTGATCTAAACATATTCAGTGAGGATTAATACTGCAAGCAGATCATTCATCTGAACTTTGAGAATGTACTTACAGGCCAATTTAGTAAATGAATAATGGCAGAAAGACTATTTGTGAGTCTCAGAGAAATGTATACCTCTTCCAAGATTTGTGATTTTTTAAAAATTTCACTCTAATTCTTTTTCCAGTACATAGTGTTTTATTTCAAATTTTGATAAAACCATGTCTTCTTTAGGGTCGAATTTTATAATCACTTATATTAACTACAATGACAAATAGTTCCACCACAACCAGTAATAATAATTGCAAGATAATAATTGTCTTTCAGAATCTCTAACTCCTGTATCCTCAGAATGTTGCTGAGAAAAGTGAAATATAAATTGTAAATAAATTTGCTTTTAAGATAGATAACTTTGAATTTGAGTGAATTGCTTATTTAAAATTGGTTTATCTTCTAGGAATCCACCTGTATAGAGATTGTTTGACTATAATATATGATAAATAATCCAACTCATTGAAACATGTCAATTCAAAGGACAAGTCGAGTTTGTTTCACTGGCTGTGAGTAAACCATTCTTCATAATTGAGTCTATCTGTAACATATAATGAAAATATTTCCCATCCATTGAATATAAAAGCAAAATTAAAATTTCCCTTTGAGTTCCAATATTTTCTTCAACAGAAATGTAGGGACATAATATTAAAAATTGTGTATTTATAACTGACTTATTCTCAACATCTTTTAATTACTCCACTGCACTTTGATGACTTTAATACTTTCATTGCATTTCAATATAGAATTGTTCATCATATTGATATATAATACTGTTTAAAGAAATTACACAGAAAATGTTAAATGATCCAAAAACACCTTTTTGGCAATGGTTCAAAGTTCAGCCTATTACTTTATTTCCATTAGACAGTGGTAGGCAGGAGAGATATCATTCCTAGAATGCATATATGTATGTAAGTAAGTTTTTACATGTGTATATATGAAATTCTAGGGAATTTTGACTTTGCGTGATACAAGAAGAAAGTAATATCCACACTAACAATCCAAAAATATATTAAGATTTTAAGACAAATGCAATACTCAAAATTGTTTCCAAAATACATAAAATTTTCTTTTTTGAAAACATCATACAGTCTGGGTGCGGCGGCTCACACCTGTAATCCCAGCCCTTTGGGAGGCCAGGCGGGCGGATCACGAGGTCAAGAGATCAAGACCATCCTAGCCAACATGGTGAAACTCTGTCTCTACTAAAAATACAAAAAATTAGCTGGGCATGGTGGGGCACGCCGGTAGTCCCAGCTACTCAGGAGGCTGAGGCAAGAGAATTGCTTGAACCAGGGAGTCAGAGTGTACAGTGAGCTGAGATTGTGCCACTGCACTCCAGCCTGGCGACAGAGTGAGACTCCATCTCAAAAAAAAAAAAAAAATTAAAATAAAAAAAAAATCATGTCTCATCAATATTTTACAATTTTAAAGGCAATATAACCTTATCATTGTTTCACTATACTGTTATCTAATTAAATATTATCTTTCAGTGGCTCATATTGGTTGTTTCCATTTCTTTTTACCTATTATAATTCAACCTTGAATAACTTGAAGGCTCTGGCAATTATCATGAATATGTTTTATAGTAATAAAATCAATTTAAGCTCTAACCAGAAGTGGTAAGAGAGAATTTCATAGTGACCCTGCTGACAATTAATATCCTTCTATTTCATAATTTTGACAATAAAGAAAATATGTTGTAATTACTTTAATTGACAGTTCTGTAATTATTTAATGAGATAAACATTTTCTCACATACATATTAGGAATTTTATTTCATATTTTGAAAACTGCTTGCATCCTTTGCCAATTGTTTTCCAGTTGGTTGTTTTGTTTTTATCTTGGTACACTTTCAAATCAGGTGATAAATTAAAATTTAATAAAATAACTAGATGATTAAAGTTGTTATATATGTCTTAAGTATACCTCAAATGTTGTCTTTAAATTCAATTATATAACATTTTATGAATCTAAGTATATCATTACCTCTAATCTTCTAATCTAATTCATTAAAGGTAAACAATTATATGAACATTTTTGTGACCATGAACTGTTCAGAAAGACCTGGCCCATACTTCTATCTACTTTTTACAATAGATTACTATTAATTTACTTATTTTAGCTCTTTATTACTTCAATTTTCCCCTCCAACTCCAATGTTTGGCTGCTTCAAATGCCCCCTAGAGATCTGTAAACCATTTCATTTTGGAGAACAGATTAGTAATCTGTCATCTATCAACCACATTGCTATTGTTTACTTAATTCCTGCTATCATTAGTTAATATGGTTTTACCAGTCAAAGCTCATTTTAAAAATATTCTTCTGTCTTGACCCCTTTTGTGCCCCAAAATCAGTCACTTTAACTTCTTCACTGTAATTTCCTAAGTTTAATGGCCAGGATACATCAGTGATACACAAATATTAACAAGAAACATCCCAGTTACCTGGAAAGCTTGCTAAAACGTGTTTCTGGGCCCAAACTCTAGGGTTTCAGATTAAGTCCAGGCTGAGTGTGGCTCAAAATGTGCATTTCTACCAAGTCCTTAAATAAGAGTAATACATTGCTAAGAAATTCCCAGGGGCTGGCCCATGGAAGGACGATTCTTTTCCTTTTTTTTTTTTTTTTTTTTTGAGATGGAGTCTTGCTGTCTTGCCCAGGCTGGAGTGCAGTGGCGCAATCTCAGCTCACTGCAAGCTCCGCCTCCCGGGTTCACGCCATTCTCCTGCCTCAGCCTCCCAAGTAGCTGGGATTACAGGCGCCCACCACCACGCCCGGCTAATTTTTTTTGTATTTTTAGTAGAGACGGGGTTTCACCGTGTTAGCCAGGATGGTCTCGATCTCCTGACCTCGTGATCCACCCACCTTGGCCTCCCAAAGTGCTGGGATTACAGGCGTGAGTCACCGCACCCGGCCGGACGATTCTTTAAAAACCACCGGGCTGAGTGACTTCTTCCAAACCTAAAATCCTTTCCTGGTAAAAATTAAGTTGGTAAGTATAAGTCTGCAAACAGTTGGGCAAGCCATCCAGTATTTCTATTTTATCAAAAATTAAAATTGACTTTCAACTTTGAGAACCTACCACTATAAGCTTCCTATCACAACCATCAGGATTGGAACAAGATTCTGGGATCCTTGAACAATAAAGACTCTCCGGTCATCACTCTTGCATGCTTTGAATAGCTGAAACACCAGCACTCATAGTCTGCTTCTGTGCCAAGTTTAGACAATGAACTTTTTGGTAAGATTGGAAACCACAGACTTGGGTTGAAACTCTGTAGTGTACAACTTCAGTGTTCCATTTCCTCAAAGGCAAATCACACAATTAGTGAGCTGCCAGGAAGCAAAGCACAGGATGAATGGCCCTCTAGAGTTGATATATATTTTCTTCTCTCCTCAAACCCCCATTCTCATCAACTTAGAATTTTTAAAACAAGACAGCAAGCTGTGACATAAACTAGCCCAAAGGGAAGAAAACAACTAACACTACTTATTTCAATTGGTCAAGAAAATAAGAAAGTAAAAGGAAAATATATAATTCATATCTTAAGAAGATTTCTTAATACTATTTGCAGTATTTTCTAGCTCTCAAATTTACTATAATTAACAGAGCAAATTGAACTTCCTGGCTATATTTTTATATTAAATTATCCTCTGCCTTTTTTCTTCTGTTTCCTACAATGCCTTTTTTTATGTCTTTTTCCTCTGGTTCCTGAAGGACATCCACTGCTGCTTAGTTCACATAACCAAAAAGCTCTCTGTTGTGATTGTAACAATTTACACTCCAAACATCAATCACTGTGTGAGAATTCTAATTGCTCCAAATTATCACAACACTTGGTGAGGTGATCTCTCACTGTGTTTTATTGGATTTCGTTTCTTTTCATTTGCAATTATGTGTCTAAGCATAGTAGAGAGAGAGACAGGGAGAGAATTGCAAAATGTGATGAATTTTTCTACTGCTTTGACTAGAGTCTCACCTTTGTCTTACATTGGCCTGTGTGCTGTAATTTATAGAATTCTCACAAAGATATTCTGGTCCATGTTTTATTGATACACTCTTGTCTACGAGGGAAGAAGAGCCTAAAGCTTCCTAGTCCACAATCTTCCTTACCCCACCTTTCTCTCTTTGTTGTTCTGATTTACAGTTTCCCTGTTCCTAATGATGTTGAGCAATTTCACATGTGCTTATCATGCAATTTTATACCATCTTTTCTGAAGTGTTAGTCCACTTCTCTGGCTCGTTCCATCTTCTTCGCCTATTTTTTTTTTTTTTTTTTTGGCTTGTGTGTTTTATCATTGATTTAGAAATTCATTAAGGAAATTATATATTTAATTGTCTATTTAATTATCTCTTCTGGCTCTCTTTTTTTCTCATGTAATGTGGTATTTTTATAAAAAGAAGTTCCTAAATTTTGGGAAGCCCGATTAGTCAAGAATTTTCTATATATTTAATGTTTTTTTATCTAATATTTTAAAAAATCTTGTCTATGTTATCAGGAAAAGAATCTTTAATATATTCTAGAAATCGTATTATTTTATCTATAATATTTTCATAACCTTTAAGAATTGATTTTTGTATATTGTATAATAATGATGTGATTTATATTTTCTATATCGCTAGTGATGTACCCAAGAAATAGTTAACAAATAGACCTTTCTTTACTGGTCTATGTCACTCCTTTGTTCTAAATTAAGTGGTCTTGTGCATATGGGTCTCTTTCTAGCATCTTAATATTTTTTAGTGGCCTTTCTGTTTACCTGTGTACCAATATTATATTCCCACACTTATAGATTCTTAAATGTAAGCTTTGAAATCTGTAAAACTGTGACCCATAATTCAAATCTGGAAGTGTGTGTGTCTTCTTGACCATTTTAATTTTTGTGTAAATTTTTAAATCAGCTTTGTTGATTTCCACAAAAATATATTGGATCTTAATTAGTATTCAATTAATTTTATTATTCATCAAACTTGCCATATTTCTATAAATGTTATAAATATTTTCAAGAACAAATTTTAATATTGATAGATTCTATTGAGTTTTGGTCTTATATTTCAAAAATTTCTGCATTTTTTTTTAGTTTATTTGCATTTATTTTTCTTTTATTATCTAGTCTCAACCCTTGGCACATTAGTTTATAGCTCTTTTCTAATATTTTTATTTTATACTATAACTTTAGCTCCAACCATAGGGTTTGCTACAACCTTGTTTATTTTGTTATGTCATATTTATATTATCCTTTTGCTCAATTTTGTTCTGATCCATGGACTTTTCATTTTCTTACACTTTTAGAATCTAGAGACAATTTCTAGTAATTTTTTTGTAACTGAGTTATAATTTTATTCAATTCATAATCCTGGATATAGTACATTTGCCCAGTATTCAGTGTGTACCTGAAAAACTTGTATCATTATTGAATGCCAATAAAATTCATTTGTAAATGCATCATTGATTTATTTGTGCATGCTTATTCTGTCAGTTATTGGCAGAGTATTTTTAAATTCCCTACTATGATTATGGGTGTGATTATTTCTAATTTACTTCTCTATTGTGTGTGTTCATATTATTAGATGCATAATACTTGAAATTGTATCTTACTGGTAGATGGAAATTTTTATCTTAATACACTTTATTTTTTATCTTGAGTGTTGGGTCTTGTTTGATAATTTGATTATGTGTTTCGATTTCTATTGATTACTTTTGCTTTTGGTAATGAAACCACTCTTGCAAAAATTGTAACAGGATATTATGACAGTGAAAGAGATCTGACCTAACTGATTCCATCTTGCTTCTAACCTCCAAACTGTCCTTGTTCATTCCTGAGTGTAGGCCAAACTAACTTTGGGAGGAACTTGGTTTATAGTATAACTTTGAAACAAAGACAGTAACAGCCCTTTCCCAAAACAAAACCCCCTCTTGCCTGGGAATAAACAGCCTTCAGGACTAACAAATTAGCCACAAGATTAAAAATTATAGTTTATGAGTCACTGTTGTAAAACCTGAGATCAGTTCTTGAGATATTTTGCACACCCTGTGTTCCAATGCACCAGTTGACACCACCTAAATTGATAAGCTGGCTCATCTGGTCCTGTGACACCCATCCAGGAACTGACTTAGTACAAGAGGACAGCTTCAACTCCATCAGCAATCCCCACTTTCGGGAGCCCTACCCACCAAATTATCCTTAAAAACCCCAAGCCCCGAATTTTTGGGGAGGTTGAGTAATAACTCCATCTCCCACATGGTGTGGCCAGCCTCACATCAGTCACACTCTTTACTGCCACGCAATGGTCTTGGTGAGTTGATTTTATATGTGCAATGAGCAGGAAGAACCTGATGGGCAGTTACCGTAACATTCTCTTGTTTCTTCTTATTCTATTTCTTATTAAAGGATAAAAATTTGATATTTAAAATATAATTAATTTTAACTCTAGGGGGGTTCTAATTTTATTTCTGACAAATGGCCACGAGCACTAAAAATAATAGACTATTTGAATATAATAGTAACGATTAAGATTTTCAGCTAAACTTCAGTCTAATTAAGAGTGATACAATTTTCAGATCATTTTACACATATATTTTACACTTTCAGCATCTCAGTTCAAAGTGTGAATGGTTTGCAGCTAGGGATTACATACAAAATATCACAGACTGATGGCTTAAACAACAGAAATTTATTTTGTCACAGTCTGTAGGCTACAAGCCCAAGATCAAGATTCAGGCCAGTTTGGTTTCTGATGAGGTCTCCCTTCCTGACTAGTAAATGGCCGCCTTCTTGCTATGTCCTCACGTGGACTTTTCTCCATGTCTGCTTGTGGAGAGAGCCAGAGATCTGATTTTCCTTCCTTTTATAAGGACACCAATTCTATCGGATTAGGACTCTACTCTTATGGCCTCATTTAACCTTAACTACCTCCTCAGAGGTCCTATCCTTAAGCACGGTCATACTGGGGGCTTTAGACTTCAACACATGAATTTTCAGGGGAGGACACAGAGATTCAGTCCATAGCAGTCTGCCTTCCCCACAATCTCCCCCAAAATTATATATTTTTCTCATGTAAAATATGCTTACTCCAACAAAACAGCCCCCAAAGTTATAACTTATTCCAGCAGCAAGTCTAAATTTTGAAGTCCAAAGTCTCATCTAAACATAATCTAAATTGAGGGAAAATTCATCTCAGCTGTGAACCTGTGAAACCAGAAAAGTTATGTGCTTCCAAATTACAATAGTTGGAGATGCCTAGAATAGATAAATATTTCCATTCTCAAAGGGAGAAATCGAAAAAGAAATGGGCAATTTGTCACAAGAAAGCCTGAAACCTAGCAAGGCAAATTCCATTAGATATTAAGCTCAAGAATAATCCTCATTTGTTTAATGCTCTACTATCCAAGTCCACTGGGATGGCAATATTACTCTTGTGGCTTTGTGGGATGCTTTTACTTTTTCAGCTTGGTAGGACATCCCAGCTCCCACGTCCCCATCGTTCTCTATGGTGAGGAGTGACTAGCCTGCTGAAACCTAGAAGGAAGCACCTTTTTTCCCTACTCCTACTCCATCCCTTCAAACTCACACTTCCCATCCCCATTTTCTCCAACGTGTGGTGGGAATGGCAGCCTTGATGATCTCTGTATTGCCTTCAGGGCCATTCTTCCCTTTTCTTAATGGAGAAGACACTTGTAGTCTTCCTTCATTCCATTCTATTTTTCGGTTTCCTTTAGTCTTAGCTGGCAGTGTTTCTGCTAGTACCATCCCTTTACTCCTAATTTATCCTGAGATGGCTGATTAAATCCAGAGATCACATCCATACTAACTGACTTATTAAATTGTAGTTCAGCCATGCCCTTGGTGTTCTCTCCAAACATGCTTCTTCATTTTTTGCAATATTGATAGGCTGTGAATTTTCCAAATCTTAAATTCTGGTTCATTTTTCCTTAACAATTTCTTCATCAATCCATCTTTCTTCTCTCACATTTTACTGTAAACAATTAGGACTCAAGCCACACCTTCAGTGCTTTGCTTAGGAATCTTCTCTGCTAAATCTCCAGTTTTATCACTCACAAGTTCTACTTCCCATAAAACACTAGAACACAATTTAGCAAAGTTCTTTGCCACTTTCTAAAAAGGATAACCTATTTATCAGTCTTTAGTCTTAGGAATCTTCCCTGCTAAATCTCCAGTTTTATCACTCACAAGTTCTACTTTCCCTAAAACACTAGAACACAATTTAGCAAAGTTCTTTGCCACTTTCTAAAAAGGATAACCTATTTATCAGTCTTTAGTAACCTGTTCCTCATTTTTGTAAGACTTCACAAGAATCAGCTTTCACATTCATACTTATATCAACATTCTATTTATAAAGATATAGGTATTCTCTAAGAT
The DNA here is from genome assembly GCF_028885625.2 of Pongo pygmaeus. Lineage (NCBI taxonomy): Eukaryota > Metazoa > Chordata > Mammalia > Primates > Hominidae > Pongo > Pongo pygmaeus. The sequence continues at coordinate 94,576,138 of NC_072384.2, forward strand.
GATAAGGATTTTATTTATAATTCCCCTCCTTTCTTCCTGAGCCCTCACCAGAATCACCGTTAAGGTCTATATTTCTAACAGTAATCTGTTTTTTAAAAAACTAGGCTATTTCTAGCATGCATCTCAAAACTCTTTCAACCCATCACCCAATTCCAGAACTGCTTTCACACTTCTAGGCATTTGTTATGGCAGATTGTTATTGCATCCCACTTTTGATACCTAAATCTGTACTAGTTTTCTAGGACTTCTATAACACAATACCACAGACCTGGTGGCTTAAACAATAGAAATGTATATTCTCACAATTCTGGAGGCCAGAAGTCTAAGATGTATGTTCCAGATGTTTTGGTTTCTGGGGAGGACTCTCTTTCTGGCTTGTGGACAGTTCTTGCTTTGTACTTGCATGGTCTTTCCTCATTGCATGCATCTTCAGAGAGGAACAGCTCCGATCTCTCTTCCTCTTAGAAGAACATCAATCCTATTATATCAGGGCCTCGCCCTTCTTACCTTATTTAACCTTAATTACTTGCTTATAGGCCCTGTCTCCAAATATAGTCATATTAACACTAGGACTTTAATATATGAATTTTGGGACAACTCAAAAATTCAGTGCATGATAATCAGGGTTGCCACCCCTTCACATTCTCACATTCCTTTTTATTATTCTAGCACCAAGGGACTGTCACAATTTACACATCTTCTGGGCATCCCAGCCTCCAGTGCAAGAATTAGCTAGTATTCCTGATATAAAACTCAGCATAAATGCCAATATTATCATTAAGCATTTCATTCTTCTTCTGAATCTTGGCACACACCCTGTGTAAGCACGCACACACACACAATCTCTATTTTGAATAAGAAAAGAGTTCTAAAACATTAGAGCTTATCAGAAATAAATTAAAGTAGTTGTTGCTGAAATAATGCATCCTCAAATAAAGGTAAGATATTAAAGTAATTCCCTGTTGAAATCTTAACCTACACTGGCTTGTGATAGGTCTTTCTCATAGCAAAGCTAAGCATTTTACATGGAATAATTTAGTAGAAAGAAGAAAGAAAGGCCAGTGGTAAAGTTAAGAATATGATTAAAAAATATATCTCTCACGTATTATTAAGAGTAGGAACTAGAAACAAATTAATTGGGTTTTAATTTTAGCTCTGCTGTTTACCAACTGTGAGAAGTTAGGCAAATTTCTTAATCTATTTGTAGCTAATTTTCCTTTTGTAAGTGAGTATAACAATCCTACTTCCTAGACATGTCAAGATATGTTATGAATATTAAATAAATCAAAATATGTAAAGACATTAGAACAATGCCTGGTACATAAAACATAAACGTATGCAATTATTATTATGTTTAGCATGCCATTACTATTAGCATTATAATTATTATTTGATTGAGCAAAATAATCTAAGGGCACCTCTTCAGATGTTAGAAACATTCTAGTTTAATCATTGGTAAGATTCACAGTATTACTGCTAACTTTTTCTTAATGTTATTGAAATCATATACCATATTTTGCTCTTTATTGTGTACATTGATACACTCTTTAATATATGTCTATTAATCTCTTCAGAATGTATTGATTTTTTTGTAGTTCAGGTTGAAGTATATTTTGAGATTACTTATAATAACTTAATATCCCATTGTCAGACAAGTTACTCTTTCCTTTATGGAAATAAATTTAAAATATTTATCTTTATTTTTTACATTAAAGCTTCATTATCTAGATCTTAGAACAATGCATGTGATCAAATTAAAAGACAAAGTCACAGAAAAGTTTTCTAGCCATGAGTTAAAATAAGGCTATAGAATACCAGGTTACATTAAATAACAGGTACCCTTTTTGAATGATTATATGGACTTTTAAAAATATCATGTGGACCCCATAAATATATAAAATATATGTCAATAAAAAATTAAATACATAAATAAAATCAAAAAGGCAAAAAAGGAAAAAATAGAATGCAAAACACTTGACTACCACTCTCTACCTAAATATATGAACAACTCTCATTCTCTTTAATCTATTATGAATTGAATGTTCTTTCTGTTGGCAGAAGACTTAAAGCAATTTGAAACTTGTGATATATGCATTGATTTCCAAAAAAGAAAACATTTAAAAAGCAAGTTGCCAAAAATATGCTATTAATAGTCATATGGAAAACAGCTAAAATGATTAAGACTAAAATGATGAAAAGGCAGAAAATGCATTTACTAGTACCTGTTCACAATAACATTGAGTTAGATTTTATATCATTGAGTTAACAAGAAATATATATCAAGATATTTTCAAATTCCTTAACACTTTTTACACCTGAAAGTTAAATTGTAAAATAGTATGTCTTTCTATTGAAAAAAATAGAGAAACAATTTTTGTTACTATCTCTTGATCAAAAGTATATTATTGAGTTAAATAAAAATTGTGAGAACATGTGACATATATTAGCTTTTGTTTGTGTTTGTTGTGGGAATTAAAACTATAAACATAAATTTATTAATATCTCCTGACTTCTTTAATGTTATTTCATATCCATTGGAAAATATATTTAATGGGTAATAGCTAAAAGCCATGAAATAATGAATTTACTGTGAAAATAAAATATTTCAGAATACAAAATATAATAATCATACATTCCAAAGTGCATATATTTATATATGTTTTTATAATTTTGATCTTAACACTATTGAGAACAAACTAGATATTTGACAGACTGTGAAATATATTGATAATTTGGGGTATGGAATTTTTTATTTTATTTTTGCATTTTATATTAACTGATTATATGGTTCTTGAAATTGGTCATGTTACCATCTTCATTTTACATATTAGAAAATTATCTTCACGGGGATTAAATAACTTGCTCAATGTCACACCAGGTCCTTTCTTTAATGTCTGCTAATAACCATGTTACTTCAACTCATGGAGATAATATATTCATTTCTATTATAATTTCCAGATCAATATTTCTGGGTTTTTTTCTTTTTTTTTTTTTTTTTTTTTGAGACAAGGTCTCACTTTGTTGCCCAGGCTAGAGTGCAGGGGTGCAATCATGGACTCAGCCCACTGCAGCCTTGACCTCCTACCTCAAGCAACTCTCTCCCTCTGCCTCCCAAATAGCTAGGACTACAAGGGCTCCCTATGTTGCCCAGGCTGGTCTCGAACTCCTGTGCTCAAGTGAACCTCCCAAATCAGCCTCCCAGACTGCTGGGATTACAGGTGTCAGCCACTATGCCCAGACCAATATTTCTTTAATAACAACTGTCCCATCTCTGAATTTATTAGTCATTAAAGTAATTAAGACAAAAATGAAAAAAAAATTTATATAGTCTACTTTTTCACGTATTTATTTTTTGAGATATGAGTCACATACTATAAAATGTTCTTTTTAAAGTGTACAATTCAGTGATTTTTAGTATAGTCACAAAGTAGTGCAAACATTACCATAGCTAATTCCAGGAAATTTCCATCACCCTAAATGTAAGCCCTGTATACATTAGCAGTCATTCCTCATTCACTCCCCCACAGACCTAAGACACTGGCAAAAGCTAATCTCCATTCTGTGTCTATCAATTTGCCTATTCTGGGCATTTCATATAAATGGGATCATAAAATATATGGCCTTTATTTTTTCACTTAACGTTTTCAAATTCATCCATTGTAACATATCTCAGAACTTCATTCCTTCTAATTGCAAATAATATTCCTTTTTATGAATATATATCATTTTATCTATCACTTCATCAGTTAATAAAGATATGAATAGTCTCCAACTTTTGTACAAGTTCTTGTATATACTATTTCACTTCAGTATATCTCTTAGAGTAGAAATGCTGGCCATATGATAACTCTATGTTTAATATTTTGAGAAATATCCAAACTGTTTTCCAAAGTGGCTGCACCACTTTTCATTCTCACCAACAATAAGGAGGTTTCCATATTTTCCACATCCTTGTCATCACGTCTTTTTTATTTTTGCCATGCTGGTGGGTGTTTAGTTATATCTCATTATGGTTTTGATTTTCCTTATGGCTAATGATGCTGAGCATCTCTTCGTATGTTTATTGGCTATTTGTATATTTTTGGAGAAATATCTGTTCAGATCCTCTGTCTAAACTTTTTAAAAAAACAATATTGAGTTGTAAAGATTGTATATATATAATGGATACAAATTTCTTATTTGATATATAATCTAAAAATACTGTCTCCCATTCTGTGGGCTGTGTTTTCACTTTCTAGGTGATGTGGTTTGCAGTTAAATCTTTTAATTTTGATGAATTCTATTTTTTTCTTGTGCTTTTGGCATTATATCTAAAGTCATAAATATGAAATCCTGTGTTGTTCTTTAAGTTTTATAGTATTAACTGATACATTTAGTTCTTTGATCAATTTTGAGTTCATTTTTGTATATGGTGTGAAAATAAAAAATGTATTCTTTTGCGTATGGCTATCCAAATGTTCCAGCACCATTTGTTAAAAAGACAACTCTTTTCCCATTGAATGGCTTTAGCACTCTTGTCAGAAAGCAATTGATTAAAGATGTTTGGGTTAATTTTTGGATTTTCAATTGTATTCTATTGATCTACACATCTATCAGTATGTCTGTTTTACTGTAGCTGTGTAGTAAATTTTTAAATCTGTAAGTGTGAGCCTTCCAAATTTGTTCTTTTTCAATACTGCTTTGGGCTTTCTAAGTCCCTTGCATTTATTTCAATATTAATTTTAGGATTAGCTTGTCTATTTCTGCAAAAGATGAAAGTTGAACTTTTGATAAAAATAGCATCAAACCTATAGAAAAATTTCTTCCCTTCCATCTATGTGATATCTTTTCATTTGTTTAGTATTTCCTTGATTTCTTTCAAGAATGTTTTGTAGTTGTCAATGTACAAGTCTTGCATGTCTTTGGTTAAATTTATTCCTATGCATTCTATTTTTTGATAGTACTATAAGTGGAATTCTTTTAATTTCAATTTTAGATCATTCATTGCTAGCTTGTAAAAATACATTCCATTTATGTATGTTCATCTTATATCCTGCCACCTTGCTGAACATATTTATCAGCTCTAATAGTTTTTTTGGGTCTGGTTTTTTCTTTAGGTTTTTCTATTGTTAACTGAAAAAAACAGACCTTTAAAATACTTCAAAGAGGTTTATTCTGAGCCAATAGGAGTAACCAAGGCCTGGAGAAACAAAGTCTCAAGAGGGCCTGAGAAAGTACACCCGAGGCAGTAGAATTAAAGTATGGTTTTATACATTTTAAGAAGGCAAGAATTACATGCAAATTCATAAATCAATAAATGGAAGGTATAACTTGCTTTGACTCAAAAAGGTGAGATATCTTGAGGCGAGTGCTTACAGGTTATAGGTATATTCTGAGATTCTTCAATGTGTAATCAGTTAAAGGTGTAATGATTTGTCTAAAAATTTGGAATCAGCAGAAAGAAATGTTTTAAGTTAAGGTAAGGAGGTCTGTTCACCAATTCACTGTGTCAGAGTGACCTGAAGGGGTGTATGATTTAATCCTTGTCTAATGTGGCCTTTGGTCATATTTATAATTTGGTATTTTATTGTCATAAAGAATTTGTTAGTTTGATGATCTATATTTCAATATTAATGCTCATCAGTTGTGCCTAAACTTCAAAAGAGAGAATATAACAATGTGTGTCCAATCTCCCTTCTTGTCATGGCTGGGAATCCATTTTTAAATTTTTTCTGGGGTCCCCTTGGGCAAAATGGGGTCTGTTCAGTCAGTGGGGACTTATAGTCTTATTTAGTTTACATTATAGAATAGCATCATATGGAAATAGTTTACATTTTCATTTCTAATTTCTATTTTTTTTTTCTTTTTCTTATCACATAAGACATTTAAAAATGACATTTCTTAGTCTTTCTCATCTAGATAGGTCCAAATAACATGTTGAGCTGATGGATCATGTTGAAAATAATTTTAACATGTAATGTAAGCCATTTTGTAAACTGTTTATATAGGAGTTAAAGATAAATTATTTAGGCAGATAGCGAGGGTAAGGAAGTGCTTAATAAGGCTTTTATTTTAATAAAAAGCAGCCCCCAAACCATTTCTTTTCTAACAGAATTCAGCCTGAAAAGTCAAGCTTCAAGCATACATAACCAAGCCGGAAGCTTGCATAGATGAATGCCGGCAGCTATACTAAAAGCCAGGTACACCCAACATGGTGATTTCTCCCTCCTTTCTCTTTGCTCGTGAAGTGTACAGTAAAGAGCAGACAAGATGGTGCTGGACAAGTGAAAAGTCCATTTGTACAATAAGATTAGGGTGAGGTTTACACCACCCTTTACACAAATAAGGATTACATAGCCTTCTTTGTGTGCTATGTAAACGTCACACCTGGTCGAATCAATCTGTGGGCCTTATGTAAATCAGACACCACCTCCTCATGCCTGCCTATAAAATCTGCTGCAGTCTGCTACAGGCTGGCTCTTCCCTTTCAGAAGGCTCTCTCTTTAAAGAGAGAGAGAGAGCTGCTCACCTCTCTCTTTTCTTCTGCCTATTAAACTTTCTAGTCCTTAACACACCCACAAGTGTCCGTGTCCTTAATCTTCTTGGCACAAGATGATGAACCCCCGGTATTTACCCCAGATAATAATGTCACTTAATTTGGGGGTTCACTCAGGATCAGAACCAGAATGGAAGGTATAATCACTGGAGTGGTAAGTATGGGAGCGAATCTCAAATCTGTCCTTTAATTTTGAGACTCTCAGCCTCCATTTTGGAATAAAAGCAAAGTAAATTCCAAATACTGGGCCCCTGTCAGCCACTTAAAAATGATTAGCATGTCTGCCAGCCTTACAAGACTTGGGGGACAGTCTTGCTGGGGAGAACAGGGAGAATTCCCCAGTACCCACAGGTTGCTGGGTGTATTAGCCATATTTGAACCAGTTTCCTTTCATGGAGGACTTAGCCATCATGTGGGGCTGGAAGAGGTCCTGGAGCAACTGAGGATTTCTGGCCGGGGCTATCCCTTGGTGTTATCCAAAGGCTTCAGGACTGACTCCAGCCTTCGACTGCCCAACAGAGTGTGGGCAACAGGATCTCCAATGTTCCTATCATAATTTGCTCATTTCCTGTCCACAACTGCCATGTCTCCTATCCTTTCTCTGTATGGAATGCCGTGGGAGTTTTATACTTCAGGGAAGTAATCTTATTAGGCAAGATCAGGAAATTCCATAGTAACCAGGGATATAGCTCAGGAGAATGCTGTTGTAATTTTCTAGGAACAGAGGGCCTGGCCACTACAGTGAGCATCTCACTCTCCACCCTTGGTCTGGAGAGCACATGGCATATCAAGTTCACTCTCTACCCTTGGTCTGGAAATCACATGGCATTTCAGGTCAATATCACCACCTAATGGAATAAAAATCATCTTAATGAGGCACATTGTCAGTCGTTTACTGTGACACTGTAGCTTCTCAATTCTCCCTTTTCGTGCCCCTATACTAGAAATCAGGCTCTATGCTCCTTCTGTGAATGGCAAGACTTTGCCTTCAACAATTAGGAGTAAAATGTCCTCCAGAACCAAATTTTAGTTCTGATACTGTCCCTCAACTGGAAAACTGCCATTAGGTCCCTATGTTCCTTTAAGGCACCTATTCTGTCTCCAATTAAAACAGTACTTAGTTAGTAAGGGGATTTTAAGTCCAGAAGTTAACCAGAAGCATTCTCTAAGGGGAAACACCTTAGCACAGGCCATAATAGCAAGATATAGAGTTAAATCTAGTACCCTCCCCCTATTAAAGGAGCCTTGCCCAAAGGCAACTGTTAAATAGTCTTTCCCAAGATCTATTTTTGAGGGAGGCACATAGAGCACACAAGTCTAGGAAGTCAAAGTAGAATCACAAGTGGAGAACTTGCTGCATGGTTATGCATGACTCATAGCATCATACAGTTTCTCTGGTTCCATAGCTTGAAGAGTCATGCCCATAACCATGGGCAGCACATTTAACAAGGTGCTGGGACCCAGGAACCAAGGAGAGAAAACAGTAGGGGGAACACTCCCACTGTCTTCCTTTCCCCCCAGGACATACCAAAAGGAAGGAGACTAAAGGGACTCCTTTTTCTTTCTTCTCTTTCTAAATAGGTAACAGACCATCTTCAGCTTACACCCCTCTGGAGTGCACCCTGAAGCACAGGGACTCCTTTGACCCTGAGACTTTGAAGAAAAAGCAGCTCATTCTCTTTTTCACAAGGGCCTGGCCTTCTTACTAGACCTTTGCAAGCATTGCAAAAATCAACCCAGCTCTTCTAGTAGTCTTATCAGGCAGGCCTATAGAGAATGATTCCCAAAGTTAGAGAAGCAACTTCCAGGGGAACAATCTGAGGATCCCCCTTATTCAGCAACTCTCAAGTTCCCGTCTCATTACAGGACCTTAGGCAAATAAAGGGAGACATAGGCCAATTTTCTGACAATGCTGATAGGTATATAGAAGCTTTTCAAAATTTAACTTAGGTGTGTGACCTCTCATGAAGGAATGTTATGCCATTTCTAAGCCAAATCCTTACTGTGGCTGAAAAACAGGCAACTCTGTAGGCAGCAGGGAATTTCAGAGATGAGCAATATGTCTCCTATAGTAGGTCAAAAAGGAAAAGAAAATAAGGAAAGTGAAGAAACAGAAAAATCATCATTTCTAATAGAAAAAGAGGCAGAAACTGTTGATAACCCTAAACTAAAACCCTCAAATGCAACTTCCAGATGCCCTGGCCCTTCCTGCCCCTCATCTACATCATCAGCTCCAGTTCTACTACCCAAACCCCAGATTTTTCTATGGTATTTTTACTTCCTTCTTTCACAGTTTAAAATGGCTTCTATCTCTTCTTTTATAATGTTATTCCAACCTGGGAGAAGTTAATTTCCCCAAGACTTAAAATGCTTGGCTTAGAGCTGAGCTTGGGGGAAAGGAATCCAGAAGCCTCACAGGCTGGCAAAAGAGTAAAAGTTTTCTTTTTAACCAGTCGAGCTTTTGGCTTCTCTCTCTGTGAAAACTGGTAAAAAGGATAATAAGAATTATTATTTACATTCTCTGTAAAGTTTTAATTAATGAAAAATGATTTGTGAGATTGGTCTTAAGCTATAGCCTATCTGGTGTAATTTGTCTTTCTTTATGGTTCTTTAAACAAAAATGGAGGAAGGTAACTTTGGTTAGAATGCAGGCCCAGGACCCCATAAGCCTGCTGTTCAAGCCAGCTCAACAAAATGTTCAGTGATAAACTTGACTACAGGCCTCCATCTTGTTTCATGTTTTTGGGAACATGACCTGTAACCATGTGGCCATACAGTCTTTTAGTCTGTGCCATTTTACAATGGTGGCTGTCTTCTTGTGCTAAGTTAGTTCATGGGTGGGAGCCACAAAATCAGATAAGCCAGTTTATTGATCTGGATGGGGTCAGCTGATCCATCAAGGGCAGGATTTACAAAATATCTTAAGCATTGATCTTGAGGGCAGTTTAGGGAGGGTCAAAATCTTGTAGCCTCCAGCTGTGTGATTCCTAAGCTATGATTTCTAATCTTGTGCCTAGTTTCTTGGTCTGGTCACTGGGCAAGAGGGATGTATATCTTTAGAAGGGGCCATTATCATCTCTGTTTTGGACTATAAACTGTAAACCAGGCTTCTCTCAGAGTTTGTTCAGCCTATGCCCAGGGCTGGGCAGGGACAGCTTGGGGACTGGAAGCAAGATGTAGCTGATTGGGTTGGATGTCTTTCACTGTTTCAGTCATGGTTTTGAAATGGCATTTTCAAAAGCTGCTTACAACCCCTTTGAAAGATACCACCTACACTGGTGGCTAAGTCATGACCTAGTTAAGGCTTGTTGGTTTCACCTGTGAGGTTACTTTTTGTAAAGTTCAAAAGCCAAAAATCTTAACAGCTTGATGTGGCTAAAGTCAAGTAACAAGGGATTAAAAATGTTTTTTTAAAGAGTGCTCAGCTTAATTAAAGATGTATATCCAAGTTATAGGTATTTTTAAAAGGCTTTATTTTTTCTTCTTGGATCTTGTTTTTCTGGAAAAAGTTTATCTTTTTTTCTTTTCAGTCAACTGAAGTATTTTTGTCCATTTTTTTGTCCTGCCACTCCTAATGCACACAAGAGAGTCCCTAAGATAACTTCTGGTAGCCTGGAACTCCTTGGGAAAAAACAGGAGGTGCCACAGACCCCATTTTGAGAAAAAAATCTCCATTTTCCTCATGAAATCCCAAGAATTAAAAGTGGATACATGTCTCTCAAAATCAAAGGCCCCATTCTGTTTTGCATTGTGTTCTCTGACAGCATTGAGTTTTGGGGGTATCAAATGACTTTGCATTGGGTGAGAGCTTTTGTGTGTAATAACCATTTAGGAAATACACTTTTAAGGATGGCTAATAGTAGTTATGGAGGGATACTTAACCCTTTGCACATTAGAATCAGAGAAGCATGCTATTGGCCACCTGAAAGATATGAAAACATCCTCATCACCCATTAAGAGATGAGGAGACTCCCATGGAGGATGGGCTGGTTATAAAATGGTCTGATAGGCTTTGGTTTTCTTTGAAATCAAATATATGGTAGAAGCACTCCACTGTCTTCTCCTATACTATCTTCCTCCTTTGAGGGATCCAAGATCCAGTAATAAAATGGCACCCTTAATTTTGGGGATCTGTCTTGGCCTTCAGCTGTGCCTGCTTATTAGGCCCTAAAAATGCATGCTTTCCTGGCCCTGTTCCTCCAAGGACTCCACCCTGAAGCCAGTAATCCAATTAAGAAACTGACAAATAAAAAATCTTGCAAGTACTGAATCTTTTGCCTGTATGTGTATATATGTGGGTTGTGTGTAATGTCTAAAAAAAAAGAGCTCTAATTCTTGGCATAAAGAAAAATAAGCTCTTAAATAAAATATTTTTAAAGAAAAAATAAAAGCTGTAATGCCTTTTAGTTCACATTACTTTAATCTTTAAGACATAAAAATAGTCTTAAGGATTACTGGTAAAATACAAGTGTCATCAAAATGTAAATAGGTGATATCATTTAAGTAAGATACTAGGTTTGCTTAGGGTGTCAAGGTTGTAAAGTGCCTGTTTCACAACTTGGTAAGGCCTCAGGATTTATGAAATTAACCTCTATGCTGAAAAGATGTTAGACTTTGTGCCTAGTACATAATCAAAACAGCATACCAGGTTTCACACTAAAGTTAAAAATTGCTAAAAGTTACCATCATAACATGTAATTTAAGCTACTAAAAATAAATTTACATGCAAAGTGTGTAAAATCAGTGGAATGTATTTTCTAGGAAAAGATTATGAGAAGGCATGGAAATGTAAAATTGTGCCTAGTCATAAATTATTGTCTTAAATTAGATAAGAAAGCTGAAGGTTTAAGCAAGTTATATAAAGATTGTAAAAATTAATCTGGCAAAAATCCCATGTGTAAACATTAACTAAATTCAAAAGAGTATTATATGGTCTTTTCATGAATAGAGCTTTAAAATAAAAGCACAACAAGATTGTCTTAAAATGCAAACCTGCTCTTCAACAAAACAGTTATAAAAGGTTTGTAAAGATTTCACCTCATGGTCAAATTGGTTAAAATTAAATGGAATTGTCTGTAAGGTTTCATTAAAAACTTGGGATTAACATTAATAAACTAGTGCAAGGGTAAAATTTCTCTTTGAGCAGAATTTTCATGTACTAGTAAAGACTAATGAAGAGTTTTTGACTTTTGGGTCATCGTTTTGCAAAATAAATAATTTATGGTAACCTGGAATTCTATTTCATAACATCAAGTATTTTAAACTGCTAACATTTAACAGTCTTCTCAAAAACAAACTTCAAGTTTCAAACTTGTCTTTCCTAATGCCTGGCTTTCTGGAGGGTTCAGATGGCCCTTGAAACATCCACAGGATTATTTGACATGTTTAGTCACATGGGATTGTCAAAATGATGTTCAATCTTCTTTAAGTTGTATTTTGGTAAATAATACTAACATGTTCCAAAATTGTATGGTATTTCTAAAATTCTAATGCCTGGCTATATACTATCAATCATAATTAAGGTTGTTATGTGAAGTTATCATAAACCATGAAGATAACAAACCTTCTTTGTCAGTCTGTTTTTAATTGTAACTACCCTGGAAATTTTGTCATTCGCAGACAATTGTTGTCTTGCTTTGTTCTTTCTCAAAAAATGGTTTATAATCAAGTTATAGAACTTTAACAGGTGTTCTCAAATACAGGGTTCTAATAGTTTAGATGATTGTCACTTTGTAATAGAAAAAAATGTACAAGACTCATGAAGAGCTAAAGTGTTCATAAAAAGCAAAACAAGAGTTTTGACTAAAATCAGAAAGCTAAACAACCTTCTTGACTTGCTTGAAATATTGCTGATCCTTGTTTTGTTTTTCAGAGTCAAGGAAACTACTTTGAACTATTTAGGTCTTTAATAATTGAGTAGGGTATACTCCTGTGCACAAAATTTGAAGCATCTTTGTTTCTCTATGCCAGGTTCCTCTAGAATTTGGAAACTGTGAATATTCTTAACAAGTGGCAATATAGTTATTTGCATCAGTGTAATAAGAATCTATTTTTCTTTTGCAGAAGGATGTAATTGGAAAAAAAAAAGTTGTTGTTTTACCAAGATCTTGACTCAAAGAATATGTTTCCCTTTAAAGAATAAAGTTTGACTTGCAGAGCCAATAAAAGCCCCTTGGGGAAGACTGGCCTCATACCTTATCTACACAGTCCCCATGCAGGGTTCCTGACCTGTGTTCAGTAAAGAATATCACTTTCTAACAGGTCCAGGAGCTCCAAGTTTATTTTGGGAACTTAAGAGAAAAGGATCAAACAACTCACAGGTATTTGAGGATATAAACCCATGGCTTGGTTCAGCTTTAAAAATTCTTATATAAAATTCCATGTGAAACAGAGTTCCATCAAAGCCAATCCAAAAGGCCTATGTAGAAATAATGATTCTTGCTGCACTTTATGCAAATAATCAGGCCAAGTGTAAAACTAAAGTTTATTCTACAAACAACAGAGTCCTATCATAACTTGTTTTTACCAAAAATGAGGACTGGAAAAATAAATATGCTCCAAAGCTTATTATACATTTGTCATTAAATTCTAGTTTCATTTGTTGTTTTTAAATTTTTTTGCCTATGTTTTAGACTGACCTTGCTGATTCCTGTGAATCAAGTAATGATCTCCTGCAGCTCAGAAGAAACAAACTGGGATAGGTAAAGTAAAAATCTGAATCAATATGCTAGTTCTGGGCAATTGTCCTGCAAATGCTGTGAAGTAATGAAAGTGAGTATGATGCCCATAATTTGGAGGTTTCATTGTTTGGGAAAGTAAAACCAAGGAACTTCATAGACCTCCAAATGAAAATTCTATATCTTGGCAAGTAAAATTTTAGATGAAAATAATCTATTATGTCACTTTTGCAGGAATTGCTATACTGTATGATTTGCAGTAAAGCTATGCATGGCAGCCCCTTCTAACTGAAATATTGGGCAGAGTTTCCATTGCTGTAGTATTTTGCTTAATTATTATTCTTTTAGCAGGCATAATAATTACCAATAAAAAGGAAGTGTGAAAATTTTACTATCACTGAGTCTGCTAAGACTTTTTATTGGGTTTGATAATATGTTGCTTCTCAGCTCTGCAAGGAAGGTTATAAAGAAAAGAAATTGTATGTAAGAAAGGATCTTGTATGGCAAATTCTTGTCCTAACAACATTAAATGGTTGTTTAAAAATAGTGATGTATAGGACAAGTCAGAAAGTTTAAGCATGTCATAGATGGTCTGTGAAAGTCATGAAAGGATTAATAATTACAGGAAAAATTTAGCCAAGATTAACACTAAAGTTAGTCTAGCCACCCAATCCAATGTTACTTATCCTAAAAACAATATTTCTTTTATATACACATTTCAACAGAATCTGGTGGAGGCAAACCAATATTACAACCCATCAGAATGGCTGACAGCAATCAAACTCCAAATGATACTGCAGACAGAACCACGCATGGACATGCCTTTCTTCTGAGGACCCTTAGATCTACCCCAGGAGGACGCCTAGCTGCTGTTCCACATATGACTCCCCTTTTCAGCAGAAAGTGGCCAGAAAGAGTCATAGTCCAGCATCCCCTAACAGCAGTTAGGATTACCACTCCTGAGGGAGAAGTTATATAGAATTTAAAAAGAAATTATTTAGGCAGATAGTGAGGGTAAGGAAGTCCTCAGTAAGGCTTTTATTTTCATAAAAAGCAGGCCCCAAACCATTTCTTTTCTAACAGAAAGCAGCCTGAAAAGTCAAGCTGCAAGCATAGGTAAGGAAGCTTGCATAGATGAATGCTGACAGCTATACGAAAAGCTCCAGGTACACCCAACATGGTGATTTCCCCTCCTTTCTCCTTGCTAGCCTTGTGTACAGTAAGGAGCAGACAAGACGGTGCTGGCCAAGTGGAAAGCCTCTTTGCATAATAAGATTAGGATGGGGCAACCAGCCTTACCTGCATACTATGTGAACATCACACCTCGTCAAACCAATCTGTGGGCCTTATGTAAATCAGACACCACCTCCTAAAGCCTGGCTATAAAATACGCCATGGTCCACCACAGGCCAACTTTTTCGTTTCAGATGGCTCTTTCTTGCCAAAGAGAGAGAGCTGCTCACCTCTCTCCTTTCTTCTGCCTATTAATCTTTTTGGTCCTTAACCCACCCACATGTGTCCGTGTCCTTAATCATCATGGCATGAGACAGCAAACCCTGGGTATTTACCCCAGACAACAATGCCACTTCAATGTCACACAAAAAAATCTCCCATATGCAATATTTCTCTTTATTCTTTTTTATGGAGACATTGTTGGTCTTCAACAAAGACAGTTGAGTTATAATGGAAGGTGCCAGTATCTCTGAGTCACTTCTTGTAGCAGTCCTGCCTACAAGGAACATTGGATTTTCATTAATACGTACTAAACTGTTTATGTGGCATTAAACTGTGGTTTTGGCATTATTTGTTGATACAGACAGCAAGAGTGGCAGGAGGCAGACAAATGCCTAGGCAGATAGGGGTGGGTCCCTGGTGAAACCCCACCTCCAGATCGAAGAAGTTTAAACATGAAAGCCAAGCTACAAGTTAAATCCTTGGCAGACTGTGAACTTGTCTTCCCATTTGGTGGGCTTTCCTCTGCTTAATCCCCACCCTTCACCAACTTTATACCTACCTACCCTTTCCTAAATGGTTTTCTACAGTGTTGTGCCCACCTTTGAGTGGTGTCTTCACTTTAAACTTTTTTGCATACTCACAAACCCATCAGCATGCACTCCCCATTCTGAGTCCATAAAAGACCTGGACCCAGCCACATGGGGACTTTTCAGCCTTCTGGTAGGGGGACCACCTCCACATCCCCTCTCTGCTGAAAGCTGTTTCATCACTCAATAATATTCTTCTCTGGCCTCCTCACCCTTCAATGTCCGATGTATCCTCATTCTTCTTGGGTGCAGCACAAGAGCTCAGAAATCACTGAACATGGGTACAGTCTATAACACAGGTGAGCTGGGGCACACCAGCATGGCCTGGGGCCTGGGCATGGCTGGCCAGAGGTCCCCAGCTTGCAAAATGATAGAGAAGAAAAATCCTACATCAGTAGCATTTTTACTAAAATCCAGCTCTATTTTAACAATTTTCTAAGTCAAGCTTGTCAACCCATGGCATGTGGGCTGTATGCACCTCAGGATGGCTTTGAGTGCAGCCCAACACAAAATCATAAACTTTCTTAAAATATTATGAGTTTTGTTGTTGTTGTTCTTGTTGCTGTTAGCTCATCAGCTATTTTTAGTGTTAGTGTATTTTACGTGTGACCCAGGACAATTCTTATTCTTCTAGTGTGGCTTAGGGAAGCCAAGATTGGACAACCCTGGTCTAAGTGCACTGAAGGAAATAAAAAATTCAGCCTCTCCCTAAGTTGTCTAATCCCTATGTGTATGTTTTTATGCTTGCTAGTACCCTACAGATTGCTGAGGCAGTATTTAACTTTCCTCTTTCTTTTTCTTTTGTGTTGTTCAAAGTGTATAATTTCAACTGTTCTGATTTCAACAAGTTCACTGATTCTTTCTTCTACTAGCCCAAATCTGCTAATGAGCCTAATAAATATTTTATTTATTAGATGTATCAACTACAGTATCTCTATTTGGATGTTTTTAATGACTTCTATATTTTTATATGTTCTATTTGGTGGGGCATCATACTTCTACTTTCCTTTTGTTTTTCACACATACTTTATTTCTTTGATGCATTTATAACTGTTGATTTCAAATCATTTTCTTGTAAGCAGGGCCATGGTGACATGTGCCTGTGTTCACGCCTACTCATGAGGTCACAACAGGAGGATTGCTTGATCCCAGGAGTTCAACATTAGCCTGGGCAACACAGCAAGACCCTGTCTCAAAAACAAAACAAAATAAAATACTTGTCTTGGAAGTCCAATGTCTATACTTCTTTAGGGAAAGTTTCTGTTGACATTTCCCCCCATATTGACCATACATTCTTTTTTTCTTTATATGTCTCATAATTTTTTTGAGAATTAAAAATTTTACAACAGTGTGATAACTGTGGAAACCAGATTCTCCCCACTCTCTAGATTTCTTCTCATTACTATTATTGTTTTTTCTTTTGCTGCTGGTACATGTTGGTTGAATTCCCTGAACTACTTTTTTAATGTCTGTATGCTTTGTCATGTGTAATCACTAAATTCTCCACTCGATTTCGCTAATGTGATCATCTAATAATTAAAGAGAGATTTTTCAAAAATGCATTGGACAAATAAGTCTGTCAGTTTTGAGATGGGTTTTAGGTGTGTATTATGACATGCTTTCAATATGTAGACAGGCAGTTTACTTCTCTGCTTAGCCTTCACTTAATGTTTGTGCAGAGTCCAAAAATCAATCAGAGATGAGAGATAAGGGCCTTTTCAGGTACACACATGCCTCACAGATGTTGCAGGTTAAATTCAAGACCACTGTAATAAAGAGAGTATCTTAATAAAGTGAAGTACACAAAATTTTTGGTTTCCTGGTGCATATAAAAGTTATATTTACACTGTACTGTAGTCTATTAAGTATGCAATAACATTACATCTAAAAAATATACATACTTTAATAAGAATATTGCTTCAAAAAGCTAATGATCATCTAAACCTTCAGTGAGTCATAATCTTTCTGCTAGTGGAGGGTGTTGCCTCAGTGTTGATGGCTGCTGACTGATCAAGGTGGTGGATGCCAAAGGTTGGGGTGGCTGGCACAATTTCTTAAAATAAGACAATGAAGTTTGCCTCTTAGATTGACTCTTTCTTTCATGAAAGATTTTTCTGTATTATGCAAAGCTGCTGTATATCCTTTTACCCACAGTAGAATTTCTTTCAAAATTGGAGTCAATCCTTTCAAACATTGCCACTGCTTAATCAACTAAGTTTATGTAATATTGTAAATCCTTTGTTGTCATTTCAGCAATGTTTACAGCATCTTCACCAGAAGTAGTTTCCTATCTCCAGAAATCACTTTCTTTGCTCATCTATATGAAGCAACTCCCCATCCATTTAAGTTTTATCATGAAATTGCAATAATTCAGCCACATCTTCAAGCTGAACTTCTAATTATATTTGCCTTGCTATTTCTACTTCATCTGGATTTACTTTTTCTCCTGAAGTCTTGAACTACTCAAAGTCATCCATTAAGGTTAAAATCAACTTCTTACAAGGGTCTTTTAATATTGATATTTTAACCTCCTCCTATGAATTATGAATGTTCTTTATTGTTTTTATTTTATTTTTCTATTTTTTTTTTTTTGAGACAGTGTTTCACTCTGTTTCCTAGGCTGGAGTGCAGTGGTGCAATCTCAGCTCACTACAAGCTCCACCTCCTGGGTTCAAGTGATTCTGGTTCAATGTTTCTTTTGAACCTCCTGGGTTCAAGTGATTCTGGTTCAATGTTTCTTTTATATACACATTTCAACAGAATCTAGCGGAAGCAAACCAGTGTTACAACCCATCAGAATGGCTGACAGGAATCAAACTCCAAATGGTACTGCAGACAGAACCACGCATGGACATGCCTTTCTTCTGAGGACCCTTAGATCTACCCCAGGAGGACACCTAGTTGCTGTTCCACATATGACTCCCCTTTTCAGCAGGAAGTGGCCAGAAAGAGTCATAGTCCAACATCCCCTAACAGCAGTTGGGATTACCACTCCTGAGGGAGAAGTTGTATAGAATTTAAAAAGAAATTATTTACATAGATAGTGAGGGTAAGGAGTGCTTCAGCCTCCTGACAGCTGGGACTACAGGCGTATACCACCATACTTGGTTAATTTGTTGTATTTTAGTAGAGATGGGGTTCACCAGGTTGGCCAGGCCTGTCTTGAACTTCTGGCCTCGGGTGATCCACCCACCTCAGCCTCCCAAAGTGCTGTGATTATAGGCATGAACCACCGTGCCAAGCCAAATTATGAATGTTCTTAATGAAATCTAGAATGATCATTCCTTTCCAGAAGGCTTTCAATTTAATGTACCCAGATTAATCAGAGGAATCATTACCTATGGCATCTACAGCCTTATAAATTGTATTTCTTAAATAATAAGACTTGAAAGTTGAAATTACTCCTTGATCTATGGACTGCAGAATGTGTGTTATATTAGCAGGTGTTTATGTTTTTATGCAACATATTTCTATACGTTAATCTTTTTATACAACATCATCACTCTTCAGGGACCAGGAGCATTGCCAATGAGCCATAATATTTTAAAAGAAGTCTATTTTTCTGAGCAGTAGGTCTCAACAATGAAATTAAAATATTCATTAAACCATGCTGTAAAAATATGTGCTGTAATCCAGGCTTTGTTGTTTCATTCATAGAGCACAGGCAGAGTCAAGTTAGCATAATTCTTAAGGGCCTTAGGATTTTCAGAAGGATAAATGAGCACTGGCTTCAACTTAAAGTCACCAGCTGTGTTAGCCACTAATAAGAGAGTCAGTCTCTCCACATTGCGTTCTCCATCTGGAAAGTTTTAGATGGCATCTTCTAATAGAAGGCTGTTTCATCTACATTAAACATCTGCTGTTTATTGTATCCAGCTTCACCAATCACCTTAGCTAGATCTTCTGGATAAATTGCTGCAGCTTTTACATCAGCACTTAGTGTCTTCACTTTGCAACTCTGTTACAGAGACAGCTTATTTCCTTAAGCCTTATGAACCAACCTCTGATAGCTTCAAACTTTTCTCCTGAAGCTTCCTCACCTTTCTTAGCCTTCACAGAATTGGAGAGAGAGTTAGGGCCTTGCTCTGGATTAGGCTTTGGCTTCAGTGAACATTGTGGCTTGTTTAATCTTCAATGGAGATTAGTAAAGCTTTCTCCATATCAGCAATAAGTCTGTTTTATATATATATAATATATATAATTGGTGTATTCACTGAAGTAGCACCTTTAATTTCCTTTGAGAACTTTTCCTTGACATTGACAAGTTGACTCTTTGGTCCCAGAGGCCTAGCCTTCAACTTGCCTTAGGTTGTGACATGCCTACTTCACTAAGCTTAATCATTTCTGGCTTTTGATTTAAAGTGAGAAACATGTGACTCTTCCTTTCACTTGAGCAATTAGAGGTCACTGTAGGGTTATTAACTGGGCTAATTTCAGTATAGTTATGTCTCAGGGAGTAGGCAGACCTAAGAAGAGGGAGATGAGAGAATGGTGGAGGAATCAGAACACACATTTGTTAATTAAGTTGGTCATCTTGTATGGGCCTGATTTGTGGTGCCCTTAAACAACTGCGATAGAAATGTCAAAGATCCCTGAACACAAATTCCCACAACAGATACAATAATAATGATGAAAATTTTGAAATATTATGATAATTTCCAAAATGTAACACAGAGACACAATGTGAGTGCATGCTGTTGAAATAATGGTATCCATAGATTTGGTCAATAAAGGGTTGCCACAAATCTCTAATTTAAAAAATACAGTATCTGTGAAGTGCAACAATGTGAGGTACAGTAAAATGTGTATATTTCCTGGATATGCGTACAGTACATGCATGTGCGTAGTCTTCTTGGTTCCCAGAAACACGTCGGCTTTTCAATGTGTTCTATAGCTATCTATACTCTAGCTTTTCCATTTAACTGTTTTGTTCACCTTGTTTGTGCCCCACCTGTCACTGCTTCCTCAGCCATCTGCCATGTTGAACAACTACATTGAGTGTCTTTACCAAAGGCCCCTGGAAAAGTTCATTCATAATGGGTGGTCTGAAAGGCTTTGGGAGAAGCTCCAACACCATTTGGCCCCCTTTACTGGCTGCTAGACTGCTGATATTTACTAGGTAAACTTACTGTGTGAACGTTGATTTTCCATGCTTCTGTAAAGCTGGTGAGAGGGGATGGTAAAAGTGCAAGTTAAAGTTCAGTGAAGTTCATTGCTCTTATAAATATTCAAATATTCAGCTGTTTTTTAAATAAGTGCTTCCCCTGATTGTTGCAAGCTTTTGATTAATTTCCACACTTCTGAGAAATTTTTTTTTTTGAAATTTTTGCCGTTTTCTTCATTGCTTTTATGGAAGAGAAGATTTTCAGAGATTCTTACTCCAACATTTATCCTGATATGACTTGTATTTCTTGATATTTTAATAATCTCATTGATCCTGATACATCAACAAAAATATTGAATCTAATTTTTTTCAACTTTTATTTTAAGTTCCAGGGTACATGCGCAGGATGTTCAGGTTTGTTACATGGGTAAATTTGTGTTATGGTGGTTTGCTGCACAGATCAACTCATCATCTACATACTAAGCCCAGCATCCATTAGCTATTCTTCCTGATGCTCTGCCTACCCCTCTCCTTCTGACAGGCCCCAGTGTGTTTTGTTCCCCTTCATGTGTCCATGTGTTTGTGTCACTCGGCTCCCACTTATAAGTGAGAACATGTGCTGTTTAGTTTTCTGTTCCTGTGTTAGTTTGCTGAGGATAACGGCTTTCAGATCTATCCATGGAATCTATTTTTAAAACAGGAACACTTACATGAATTTTTAATCTTTCAAATACAACTGATATTGGTGAAAGAGTTTATTGAAAGAGTCAGATGAAAAACAAATATGTAATAGATCTATCCATAAGATTTTGCTTACTAAAATAAATGAAATCTCTGCCATTTGTTAAACAATGACTATGAACCATGAATAGTTATTCTATTCATCTTCATTTATGAATTCATTATGTTCTCACAAAAGCCAAACAAATAATTGCCATTATTTACCTAGTTTTGTAGATGAGAAAACTGAGGCAAAGGTTGGTAACTACCACAACAGAGCTTAGAGAGCAAGCAGTTGAGCCAGGATTTCAACCCATGTCATCTGTCTCTGAAGACTATGCTCTTATTCAATACCTATTTATAATGTAGTAACTTCATTGATATGCTATGTTATGAAGACATTTTAGAATTTTCTTATACAATATTAAAACTGAAATTGCTAAGCACACTGGCTTTTAAAAGATGTTTGAAAATGTTTCTTCATTTTCCTATGAAGTGTCTAGCAATCATTTGAATTTTGTACCTCTTTGAAGATTGTATCTCTCCCTTTCTATTGCTTTTAAATATATTTTAAGATGTTGTCTTTATTATTAATGTCCTGAAATTTTATTAATATAGCACTAGGTGTGAAACCTTTACTCACTCCTGCTCACCATTTGACAGGTCATTTCCTCAGGTCTGGGGAATTTTCTGTTAGTAGTTATTTTAAAATTATCTCTCTATTCTCTTCCATAATGTGACTCCTATTATACAGAAGTTAGAACTTCTTAATCTATCTTTATTATTTAATTTTTTCATATCATCTGATTCTTATATTCACTTATCATTGTAATGAGTTTGTTGAAAAATCATCTAATGATTTATTCAAGAAGTCTGTGTAACAGCTTTCATCCTCTGCTCATCTGTATTGTATGTGTAATTATCTGTTTGTTCATTCATTTGCTTCAAAGAATGATCTACATTCCCAAGCTCTTAATTTTGTTGATAGCCATAACCCAATGGAAGTCAACCATGCTCTTGCCTTAATTATGTGATATCCTGTTTTCTAATTTTGAATTTAAGCATTATATTTAATTTTAAAAAGTACCATGATTACTCCATTCTATTTAATCAGATTTCAGTGTTTTCAATAATTAAGTTCATTGGCTTTTTTTTATGATGTTACTTTCCCCATTTATTTGATTTTATGCAGTCAGTTTCATATTGCAATTTCTTCTTAGACATTGCTATTTCTGTTTGGGAATCCAGCTTCTGAGAAGAGGCAGAAGTCATCGTATTGTAACTTTTTGCTGCACTATTTATAGCAAAAGCAGGAAATGAGCAGAATCTGCCTTTTTGTGTGGTATAATGGCTAGTTTTCTGAGGGTAGTGCTGTTTTTCTTTTAGATTTTTCTTTGTCTGTAATGAAACTGACATTTGTGTTTTAAAAGTAGAGGTCATTTATTGTTGGGAGACAATTCTCCATGAATCTCTCACTTTCTACACATCCAAGCATTAACAACTCATTTGCTCCATGACTATCTTTTCAGGAACGTTTGTATAAGCAGACATCCCTGTGAAAAATGGATAAATAACTCCCCCTGGAGAAAATTAATTTACATTCCTAGGCAGTACTCTGACATACTCTGCACCTGATACATCCCAGGGCAATAAAGATAGAAAAACCACTTGTCCCTCCTTGGGGATATTTGCTTACAACTCAGGGTTTCAGAGAATCATGTCTTTCTCCAGAGAGGGAAATTCCCATGTTTGCCAGCAACCTGGTAAGAGACCAGTTTCTCTGTTTCTGATTTCCTCTTCTGTAAATATTTCTACTGTATATGCAGTCAACACCTGACATTCATTGAGCCACCTTCTGGGAATTGGGGCTAAGGAAATGAGCACCAATATGTTACTATTTCTGTAATTATTACCAATATCTATTTGAACCTAATGTCTTACCAGCCGAACAAAGAGAGTGTGGCAAGCCAAAGTAATAGTTTCCACCTTGCTGATGCTTAGGAGCTGCTTAACCCCTTTATTTTGTAGTATCGCCTCTACAATCCTACAGTAATCAAAACAGCATGGTACTGATACATGAATAGACATATAGATCAATGGAACAGAATAGAGAACCCAGAAATAAGGCTGCACTCCTACAACTATCTGATCTTCAACAAACCTGACAAAAACAAACAATGGGGAAAGCATTCCCTATTGACTAAATGATGCTGGGAAAACTGGCTAGTCATATGAAGAAGAATGAAACTGGACCTCTTCCTTACACTATCCACAAAAGTCAATTCAAGATAAACTAAAGATTTAAATGTAAAACTCAAAGCTATAAATACCCTGGAAGAAAGCCTAGGCAATACCATTCAGGACATAGGCACAGGCAACAATTTCATGACGAAGATGCCGAAAGACAATGGAATGTAATCAACCTAAAAATCTTCTGCACAGCAAAAGAAACTATCAACAGAGTAAGCAGACAACCTACCAAATGAGAAAAAGAAATGCAAACTATGCATTCGACAACGGTCTAATATCCAGCATCTTTAAGAAACTTAAATTTACAAGAAACAAATAACTCTAATAGCCACCACGCCCAGCCTCTCATCCTATACTTTTCTAATTGTTTTACAATTTAACATTTTGCATACCATTCTGTGATCATTTTTGAGTCAATTTTTGTGTAAAGTGTGAGACAAGATAGTTTTGTGCCTTTCGGTGTTCATTTGTTCCAGTGCAGTTTTTCGCAAAGGCTGTGTTTCCTCCACTGACTGCTTTTGAATCTCTTTCAAAAATTAGTTAGGCATATTAATGTTAGTCTGTTTCTGGGCTGTCTATTCTGTTCCATTGATCTACATGTCCCTTTCTCCGCCTATGTCACACAATCTTGATTCCTGTAGCTATAAAATAATTTATGAAATTGTAGACTGTCTTGTTCTGGTTTTTATATTAGGGTAATACTAGATTAATAAGATAAACTGGAAAGAGTTCTTGCCTCTTCTATTTTCCAGAAGAGATTGTGTGGAATTGGTGCTAATCCTTCTTTAAGTGTTTAGCAAAATTATCCAGTATAATTATATGTAATAAAAATAGAAATAGATTTTGATTTTGGGGCTTTGTTAAATTATGAATTCATTTAACTTAATATTTAAAGAAATATTCAAATTATATATTTTTATTGGATGAATTGTGATAGATTATTTAAAGAATTACTCCAGTCATGTAAGTTGTCAAATTTATGAGCATAGAGTTGTTCACAATATTTTATTTTATTATAGTTTAAGTTTTAGGGTACATGTGCACAATGTGCAGGTTTGTTACATATGTATACATGTGCCATGTTGACGAGTTAACGGGTGCAGCACAATATTTTTTAATATATTTTTTTGATGTCTCCCAGATCTATAGTGATAGCTTATGTCTTATTCTCAATGTTAGTAGTTTTTGTCTTATATTTTTTTTTTGTCATTCTTGCTATAGAGTTTTGTAAATTTCATCAATCTCTTTAAGGAATCAAAGGACTTTGTTTCATCCTTTTTCTCTCTTTTTCTGCTTTCAATTTCATTGATTTCTTTTTTGAAATAAATGTAATAGAATAAATTTGCAATTCTTTATTATGATTATGAATATGATATTTTAAGATGGGTTCTTGCTATGTTTCCCAGGGTGGAGTGGAGTGGCTTTCACAGGCACAATTATAATGCACTACAACCTTGAACTCCTGGACTCAAATGATTCTCCTGTCTCAGTCTCCGGAGTAGCTAGGATTACAGGCACATGCCACCACACCTGGCTGATTTTTGCTATTATATTTATTTCCATTCTTCTGGGTGTTTTGTGTTTATTTTGCTTTTCTTTTTGGAAGAGACATGAGATGATAGCTCTGATTATTTTTTATCTTTTCTAGTGAGTGAGCATTTAGTAATTATATATTTCCTTCTCAAAATTGTTAGTTGGGTCTCAGACATCTTGCTATGTGTATTTTTATTATCATTTAGTTCAATGTAATTTTTAAAAATTATCTTAGGACTTCTTTATTGGCTTATGGATTACTTAGAAGTTTATTTTTAGTTTCCAAGTTGTTATAGCTTGGGTGTTTGTCCCCTCAAACCTGCTGTCGAAATCTGATTTGCAATGTTGAAGATGGTACCTAATGGAAGGTATTTGGGTCATGGGGGTAGGCTCCTTATGAATGGCTTGGTGTCATGGTAATGACAGAGCTGTAGCTCTGTTAGTTTCTGTGAGAGCTGATTCTGAAAAAGAGCCTGGAACCTCCTCCCGTTTCACTTGCTTCGACTTTTGCCATTTGATCTCTACACATCCTGGCTCCTCTTTGCCTCCACCAAGAGTGGAAGCAGCCTAAAGCCCTCACCCAAAGCAGATGCCGGCACCATATTTCATGGACAGCCAGCAGAATCACAAGACAAATAAATCTGGTTTCTTCATAAATTACTCAGCCTCAGGTATTCCTTTATAACAACACTAAACAACTAAGACACAAGTGTTTATAGATTATCCTATTATTTTTCTGTTATTGGTTTGTACTTTGGTTCTACTGTGCTAAAAATACACATTCTGTATGAGGCTTGACTTATGGCTCAGAATATGGGCTATCTTGGGATATATTCCAGGAGTACTTGAAAAGATTGTGGATTCTGCTGTTGTTGGTCCAGTTGTCTTATAATTGTCAATTAGATATTTTGGCTGGTAATAATATAGATTTTTTCTGTATTCTTGCTAATTTTCTGTGTAGGTGTTCTATCAATTTTGGCGATAGAGGTGTTAAAATCTCCAAATATATTTTTGGGTTTGTCTATTTTTTCAGTTCTGTCAATGTTTGCTTCTCATAACTTGCAGCTCTGTTATTTGGTATACATACACTTAGGATTGCCGTGTCTTCTTGGAGTATTGGCCTTTTCATCAGTGTATAATGTCCCTCTCATTTCCATATATACAAACACACACATGTGTGAATGTGTGTGTGTACACACATGTACATTACATATATTTGTTCTGAAGTCTACTTTATCTGATATTAACAGAACTAGTCTTACTTTCCTTTGATTAATACTTGTATTATATGTCTTTTTTCATCCTTTTATTTTCAAGTTGTATATGTTATATTTGAAGTGAGTTTGTGAACATATACAACTCACTCATAACACGTAGTTCAAAATTTAAAAAATAATTCAATCTATCTTTGGATTGGTGTATTTAGATCTTTTTTATGTTTAATGCAATTATTTCTGTGTTGGGGCTTAAGTCTGCCATTTTATTGCTCATTTTTTGTTTCTTTTGCTTGTTTCTATTTTCTTTTTTCGACCTTTATGTAGGTTACTTGAATAATTTTTAGAATTCAATTTTGACTTATCTATATATGGCTTTTGGGTGTCTTTTGTATAATCGTTTCAGTATTTACACTATTACATTATATATACCAATTTTATGTATAAGACACTACTCTATTGATATTTATTTACAAAATAAAGTGAAGCACAGAAAAAAAAAGTGGGCAAAGGACATGAACAAACACTTCAAAAGAAGACATACATGTGGCCAACAATCATATGAAAAAAAAAGCTCAAAATCAGTGATCATTAGAGAAATGCCAATCAAAACCACAATGAGATACCATCTCACATCTGTAAGAATAGCTATTATTAAAAAGTAAAAAAAAAATAATGGATGCTGGCAAGGTTGCAGAGGAAAAGGATCGCTTATACAGTGTTGGTGGGAATATAAATTAGTTCAACCATTGTGGAACACAGTATGGTGATTCCTCAAAGACCTAAAGACTGAAATACAATTCAACCCAGCAATCTCATTACTGGGTATATCCCCAAAGGGATATAAATCTTTCTATTATAGAGACACATGCATGTGTTCATAGCAGTACTATTCACAATGACAAAGACATAAAATCAACCTAATTGCCCATCAATGATAGACTGGATTAAAAAATGTGGTACATATACACCAAGGAACACTATGCAGCCAAAAAAAAACCAAGATCATGTCATTTGCAGGGACATAGATGGAGCTAGTAGCCATTATTCCTAGCAAACTAACGCAGGAAAAGAAAAACAAATACCACATGTTCTCACTTATAAAAGGGAGCTAAATTATGAGAACCCATGAACACATAGAGAGGAACAACACACACTGGGGCCTATCTGAGGGTGGAGGTTGGGAGGAGGGAAATAATCAGGAAAAATAACTAATAGGTTATTTTAATAGGCTTAATACCTGGGTGATGAAATAATCTACACAACAAACCCCCATATGACACAAGTTGACCTATGTAACAAACCTGCACATACAGCCCTGAAATGAAAGTTAAAAAAAAAAAAAAAGATTGTTGATCTACGGTTGAGATGCACTTGCAAATAGCAGAAGCCCATTTGCAGTTAACTGAAGTATGTTCAAATACATATCTTCTTTCTGCCATACAAAAAACAAACATTATATTTGTTGCCTAATTGAGAAAAATGTAAAAACCACTGAGTGTGAATAAGAACATCATACGACTTAATGAGCATGGAAAATAAGTAATTCTACAACTACAGAAAATGCTGGTTTTGAGGTCTTTTAGGCTTTACAAGATATGATAATTTCTTTCATAATTCTGAGGTCTGTAGTTTTACACTTTTTTAAAGTATGTATTTTTTTCACTGGCTTGTTGGAGGGCAGGGCTCCCCTGAGTCTGTTTCTTATTTCTCCCAGAGAGTAAATTAAACATGTTATATAATGTAATCACATAAAAACAACTCATAACTCAGAGTCCAAGAAATAAACATCAAAATCAAAATGCAGTTCACACACACACATACACACACACACACACATATGTATATATATATACACGTGTGTATATAATACATACATATTAATTATACGTGTGTGTTCATGCATGTAATATATAATACAAAAGCCCAGTTTGGTTTGAATGAGTTTTTTAAATACTGTTTTTGTTTCTGTTTATATGTTGCTTTAAGTAATAAAAATATAAAACTTGCTAGGACATATGTTCTTATTTTATCATTTTTTTTTCTTATTGGCCTTTTGTATATTACCACATACTTCTCTATTACTTTACACCCCAGTCCATGAAGAATCAGACTGCCTGTGAAGCAATGTCTTGATAAAAAAGAAACCATCCAGCCAAGGCATATCCCTTAGCATCTGGCTTGGGAAAATAGAAGACATAGTCTAAGCATTTCTGCACATCTGTATCAAAGATAGTGGAGTTAGTATCATTTGTTTGTTTCCTTTTTACAGTTTAAAAAATAAAAGCTGATGCATTTGAAGCTTACAATGATGATAGCAAATATTCCAAAGGCTTTCATATGCAAAATATTTTAATTGCTGAAGAGCTAGAATAAATTTTGGCTCACTTGCATTAACATTTCTCTTCTTGGGACTTTTGCTTCATTTTTCACAAAGTTTGCATTATTAGTGCTTTGACAACTTTTGCATAAGATTTCTTTCTCTTGATCCCCTGAACAGTAGATAGACAAGAAAATAAGCTCATGCTAAAATTGAATTTCATAATTAGTCTTCAGGCTATCAGAATGTTCTTAGACGTTTTACATAATAACTGATAAATCAGCAAATCAAGTCTATTCCATTTTGAAGTGTCAGGCTTTTAAATTCTTAGGAAATTGTCTTGTGGTATGAAACCTGAAGAGATACGAAGATATAATTAATACAGCATTTCCCCCAGAAAAAATATTTCTAATATTTATTGTAGCATCAATTACTAGCAACTTCAATGCTGGTGATCTCTAGTATTTGTGTTTCTCTTCTTTTCCAGGGAGTTAAAACTAAATAACTTTCACAGCCTCATTTATAATTTTAGATGAGGCCACGAGACATATTTCTGGCTAATACAAGGTAAGCTGAAATATGTATGCAACACAAAGGAATAGCCCATTAAAAAAATCCTGTGTGATTTTAGTTCTATCTTTCCACAACTCCCAGTCAGAAAGAGAGGCACCAATAGGGGAATTCTGGGGCTGCAGGGCATGACAAAGCCACAACGTGGAAGGTGCCACAACTCCTGCATTTCCTTGCACATTATAGAGTGAAAAATAAATGCATATATTAAACCCACTTAGGTTTTGGGTTTGATAGCAACTATCCTAGTGATAGCAATTATGCAGACTCCATTTCTTTGATTACCCTGGCTGGCTATTCTTGGCTCTTTAAATGTCCATAAAAATTTGGAATCAGTTGATAAATTACCACACACACATACACATGTGTGCATATACACACAGGAAGCACCTTATAGAATTAAGATTTCAAGTGTATTTAATCTATTTACAGGTTAATTAGAGAATAATTTACAACATTACATTATTCATACCTCCAACTTAAGACCATCAGATATCCCTTAATTAACTTGAACTTACTTTTTTACCAATAATGCTTTGTACTTTTTTTATGTAGATGTGTTGTATATATTTTCAATAAATATATTCTACATATTTAATGATTTTAAATGATATTTTTTTGAAATTTCATTTTCTCATTTTTATTGCTAATGTATTAAAAATCAATATTATTTTCATTTTTAATTTGTTGAGTTATAACAACACATATAGCAAAGTGCAGTTATCTTAAAGGTACAACTTGTTGAAATATTGTGTATATATGTGGGAATGTAATCAGCAGAGGGATCAAAATAAAGAACATTTCCAGAAGCCAGGGAGTTCTCATATGCACTTTTCCAGTAAATAACCATTTCTCCATGAGGTAACCCTTATTCTAACTTCTACCATCTCATATCATCTTATACTATCTACATAGTTTTTATATATATATAAATGAGAATGTACAGTCTGTACTCCTTGTTTCTTGCTTTTTGTGTTCAATATAAAGTTTGAGATTCATCTATATTATTGCCTGTAAAAATAGTTCATTCATATTCTTAGTTGTGTTATACACAGTTGCATGAATATATCTCAACTTAGTTATTCATTCTCTTGTTAATGAACATTTACAGAGGTTGTTTCCAGTTTTTGCCTATCAGGAAAAATATTTTTAAAGTAGTAAGCATTCATTTGCCTTTGGGATATACCTAATAATAAAGTTTCTGTTTCATCAGAGATTCTTGTGTTCAGCTTTGGCGGGCGTCACAAAACAGGTTTTAACAGCGTTTATGCCAGCGTTCACTCCTTGTAGCAATCTATGAAAGGCTTAGTGGCTCCACATCCTTGCCTACATTTCATATTGGAAGGTTCTTTTTTAATGTTTTTTTTTTTTTTTCACTTAGCCATTCCAGTTGGTATGATAAGGATTTATTGTGAATTTAACTTCTATTTTCCTTTTGATTAATGATGCTGAGTACATGTGTATGTGCCTAATAGTATTTGGATATCCTTTTTCATGAAGTCTCAAGCTTTGGTAAAATTTGTACTAATTTTTTAAGGTTCTTTGTTTATATTGGAGGCTGGATTTACCTTTCACTCCTGTATTAATGAATTCTGATGAGTAGATATTTTAGTTAAGTCTGTTTTGTCAAATTTTCTTTCATAATTGTATATGTCTCATTTTAAATAAACATTTTTCTACCTCATAGTCATGAAGACAATCTCATGTTTTCTTTCTGGAAATATATTGTTTTACCCCTCATATATATGTCTATTATTCATCTTGAGTTAGTTTTCGTGTATGGTGTTTCATGGGGAATAAAGTCTATTTTTTCCATATGGATATATGAGTTGATATGAATCATTTTTCAAAAGGCCATCCCTTACCCACTAAATTACATTGGTCACCAATTACATTGGTGTCTTTATCTTTAACCAAGTGACCACTTTAACCAAGTGACCACATATGTGTGTGTCTATGTGAAAGGAATCTCCTTTCCTTCTACTGGTCTAATTGTACATTTATCTGTTGTTATCATACTATCTTTATTATTGTAACTTAATAGAAACTCAGAGTTCTCATTATGCATGCCTTCAACTTCATTTTTTAAAATAGTGTTGGCTATGCTGGGTTTGAGTTTTGATAATTTTTTGGAATCATCTTATAATTTTATGCAAATAAAATCTTCAGAGTTTTGATTGCTATTGCCTTAAATCCATAAGTCAACATGAAAATCTCTGTCTTAACATTTAGACTTTCAGTCCATAAGTGTGGTCTATTTCTCTGTTTCAGTAGATCTTCTGAATTTATTTTTCTGTTTTGAGGTCTTTGGAGATTGATATTTTTTCATGTTTCACAATATTGTTGTTTCCTAAATGGTATATTTTTAGCTAGTTTATAAAAGCACATGGCTTCTTTCACATTGAACTCATATCTGGTGACCTTGCAAAATTCACTCATTAACTCCAGTAGTTTATTAATTATTCCTTGTTTTCTACTTCCACATTTATTTCATCTGAGAATAATGACAGTAGTGTTCCTTTCTTTTCAACCATTATATTTCTGTTTGAGGGGACTTTTATACCAGGTAGGACATCCAACACAATGTTAAAAAGAAGTGGCTAATAATTATGGTCTCATTCCACACTACTCTAGTCTCTTTAGGAAGAGAGCATTCAATATTTCACCATTAAATATTGTTTGCTGTAGGCTATTTTGTAAATATTTATTGTCAGAATAAAAAATAATGTAACACTCTTCTAAGTTTGCTGAGGTTTTTTTTTAGAAAATCATAAATGGGTCTCAATTTTATCAAACTTTTTACAACAATTGATATTATAAGCCTTATTCAGATGTAATATTAACAAATAATGATTGAATTGTGAATATTAAATGAACTTGCATAATTGGAATAAAGCTCATTTTGTCATTATAAATTATTCTTTTTACATATCACTGGTCTGTTAATATTTTATTTAGGGTTTTTCATCTATGATAATGAGGAACCTTTAATTTTACTTTTTGCAACTTTCAGTTTATGTTATTGAGATTATACTGCACTTATGAAGTAGTTTAAAATGTTTCTTCTTCTTCTGTTATCTGAAGTTTTTATGTAAGTTTAATATTGTCTCACATATTTTGAAGAATTCAGTTGGGAAAACAACTGTGTTCAAAGTTTTCTCGCCTGTGTAATTTTTAACTGCTGGTTAAATTTCTTTAATAGATACAGAGCTACTGAGACTTTTTACTCATTATTCGATTAGCTTTTCCTGATTTTCCGTAGGTCAAGTTAACCTAAATTTTAAAGTTTAGTGATGTTATATTGTTCATAATATACTTTTTGCTTTATTTTTTCAATATTTGTAGTTTCAGTAGTCACAGCCCTCTTTAATTCACAACATCATTGGCAATTTGTTGTCTCTCAATTTCCCTCTCTCTTCTTTTACTGATTAATCGATTCATTGATTATTGTTTGTATTGTTTTTAAATTATCAAATTTATTAATATTTTCAAAATGGTAATTTTTCAAATGGCCAATTTTATTTTTTATGTCTTTTTAAAATTTATTGATTCTATCATTTTATTAGTTTATTTCTAGTGTTTTCTCTGATTGTGCTATGCTGTTCTTTAAGTTATTGAAATAAATGCTTATATAATTGGTTACAGCCTCTCTTCTATCTACTGCATCCCAGAAGTTTTGATATGCCATATTTTGCTTGTATACAGTTGAAAATATTTTATATTTCCATTATATTTTTATTTTTAATAAATTGGTTATTTAGAAATATAGTTCTTAATTTTCATATATGGGGCATTTTCTTGTTATCTTTCATAAGTTGATATCTAACTACATTCCATTGTGCTAGAAAAATTATTCATATACATTATTTGAAATCTGTTGATTTTGCCTAACAACACAAGTTTTTTCAGTTATTGTTCTATATATACTCTATAAAAAGTTGTCTTTCATAGTTGCTAGACATAGTGTTTTATACGGCAGTTAGAGAAATTTTTCTCATTGTGCAGCTCACATATTCTGTAAATTTACTAACATTTTGTTTGATTGTTTGGTCAGTTCCTGAGAGAAATTAGTTTAAAAATCAAAAAACCCCATCTAAAAGTGGGTGAAGGATATGAACAGACACTTTTCAAAAGAAGACATTTATGCACCCAATAGACACATGAAAAAATGCTCATCATCACTGGTCATCAGAGAAATGCAAATCAAAACCACAATGAGATACCATCTCATACCAGTTAGAATGGCGATCATTAAAAAGTCAGGAAACAGCAGGTGCTGGAGAGGATGTGGAGAAATAGGAACACTTTTACACTGTTGGTGGGAGTGTAAACTAGTTCAACCATTGTGGAAGGCAGTGTGGCAATTCCTCAAAGATCTAGAACTAGAAATACCACTTGACCCAGCCATCCCATTACTGATATTGTAAATCCCAAAGGATTATAAATCATGCTACTATAAAGACACATGCACACGTATGTTTATTGCGGCACTATTCACAATAGCAAAGACTTGGCACCAACCCAAATGTCCAACAATGATAGACTGGATTAAGAAAATGTGGCACATATACACCATGGAATACTATGCAGCCATAAAAAATGATGAGTTCATGTCCTTTGTAGTGACATGGATGAAGCTGAAAACCATCATTCTGAGCAAACTATCACAAGGACAGAAAACCAAACACTGCATGTTCTGACTCATAGGTGGGAACTGAACAATGAGAACACTTGGACACAGGAAGGGGAACATCACACACCAGGCCTGTTGTGTGATGGGGGGAGGGGGGAGGGATAGCATTAAGAGAAATACCTAATGTAAATGAAGAGTTAATGGGTGCAGCACACCAACATGGCACATACATACATATGTAACAAACCTGCACGTTGTGCACATGTACCCTAGAACTTAAAGTATAATAATAATAAATAACTCTATATATAATTATAAATTTGTTGATATGTCCATGAATTGTCAGCTTGTTTATTAAATATTTTGAGTTCATTTAATTAGGTACATAAACATTTAGGCTTGCTTTACTATCCTATTAAATTGACTATTTTATAAAGACTAAACAGCTTTCCTTCTAACTAGCAATGCTATAGCTTAAAGAGTATTTTGTCTGATATAATACAATGGCTTCACTTAGTTGATATTTTCATGTTATAGCTATTTTTATCTTTTTAATGTCAACTTTTCTGTGTCTATAGCTTTTATATGTTTATTTTCTAATTAGCAATCTTGCTCTTATTAGTAGCACTCTTGGTCTTTGGATGTGTGTGGTGGGGGGAGGAGATCATTTATATTAATTAAATGTAATTCCTAATAATTCAATATTTTTCTGCTTGTTTTATCTCTTTGTCCAGTTTTTTTTTGTCTTGCCTTCCTTAAATTTATCTATGCTTTGTCCTTAGTAAGTTTTCATACCCACTATTTTGTTATGTCTTAATTTTCTTTCCTTTACCGCTTGCCCTAAATTTTGCAACATGAATCCTAAAATTAATACAATGTATTTTAATTTATAATCATTCTAAATAATGCAAAACTTTGTGACATTTTAACCCATTTAATATCTCTAGGCTTCACGCTATTATTACCTTATAATTTTCTTATCTCTATATATTATTCCCACAAAAAGTAATTATGGTTTTGAATAATTAGTATTCATTTATGTTTATGTTCATGTGTACTCTTAATTCTTCATTACTAGGCTTCATCTGAGATCATTTTGTCTCTCCTTAGGTAATTCATTTTATTTTTTAAGTACCAGTGGGCAACAAAAATTGTCTCTATTTTTTCTTTATCTAAAAATATCTATATTTCACCTTAATTTTTTGAAGGTAATTCTTTCTTAGTATAGAATTCTAAGTTAGCAGGGGTTTTTGCTTTATTTTATTTTGTTTTATGAAGCACTTTAGGTGCTGTTTATTTTCCAAATTTATTTATTTAAAATCACATATAAAATTGTATGTATTTATCATATACATGGCTTTTTAAAGTATATGTACATTGTGGAATGGTTAAATCTAGTTAATTAAAAATGTATTACCTCACATTGTTATTTGGTAAGGCACCAAAATACATAAGGAACTCAAACAACTTAATAGTAAGAAAACAGATAACCCAATTTAAAAAGTGGACAGAAGACCTGAATAGACATTTCTCAAAAAAAGATAAATAATAACTATCAAATGTATGACAAATCAACAGGGAAATGCAGATCAAAATCACAATGGGATATCACCTCACTATGGTTAGAATGGTAAATATATATATATTTATATTTATATCTTTTATATATATTTATATATTTATCTTTTTATATACGATAAAAAGTATTAGCAAGGATGTGGAGAAAGGCTTGCACACTTTTGGTGGGATTTTAAATTAATACATCTATTATGGAATACACTATGGAAATACCTACAAAAAATAAAAATAACACAACCGTGTAATCTGGCAGTTCTTTTCTTTCATGGCTTTGTAGAAGTTGTTTTATTACAGTCTGGTTTTTGAAGATCACATATTATATGTACTTGCTCATTTAAAGGTCATACATCTCCCACCATCCTTAGCCTTCTGGCTGCTTTTAAGACGTTCTGTGTGAAGTTTTCAGTAGATTTTCTATCATGTACTAGGCATGATTCATTTTGTATTCTTTATGATTTGAGTCCATAGATATTCAAATTTTGGTCTAATTTCTTTTCTTAGCTATGGAAAATTACTATTTTTTCAACAATTACTTTTGCTCCATTTTTATTCTATTCAGTTGAGACTTCAATGACATACAAGTGATTTTTTTATTATTTAATTTTTGTTTTGTCTTGTTTCACTGTGCCAAATATAGCTTTTATCCTCTTAATGTATGTTTGTTCTCTGTGAATCCATTTGGACACTTTATAATTGACTAATATTCCCTCTTGCTACATCTAATCTGTTATTATAGCAACCTATAAAATTCTTTATTCCCATCCCTTTTTTATTTAATAGATTCTAGCTTTATGGTAAATTTGCTCAGTTTTTCTGTTTTATTGTATTTATCATATTTGTTTTAGTTTTAATTATTATTATTTTTGAGAGACAGTCCCACTCTGTCACCCAGGATGGAGCGCAGTGGTGCCATCTTGGCTCACTGTAACATCCGACTCCCAGGCTCAGGTGATTCTCCCAGTCCTGGGCTCAAGTGATTTGCCCACTTTCGCCTTCCAAAGTGCTGGAATTACAGGGGTGCACCACCACACCCAGCCTGTCATATTTATTTCTAAAGTACCTACTATAAAAGTCCAATATGTGGATCTCTTGTGGCTCTCTATTGTCTATATTTTCTCTTAAAAATGTATTTAGCATTGTTTTTTGGAATCCATAATTTTTAAAAATTTGGACACTGTTTATGAAAAATTACAGTAGCCACAGCTGATGTCATCTGCACCAAAAAAAAAAAAAAAAAAAGATTTAATTTGCTTTTGCCAAGCGGAATTATATGGTATATAGAGTTGAAAAGAATATATCTCAGGATTTAAATATTCATAGCTTATTTTATTTACTTTGGAAAGATCTAGCATGTTTTCCAGCATGTGAGTTTTCTTCCAGTTCTCATGGTCAAATTATATTACGGTGAAATGCTGGTGATCAGAAACACAGATGCTATAACTGTTGTAGTCACAATAATATCTTAGTAGAACCAATGAGCATAGAAAATTGATAATCAATTACTTAGTAAAAGTTAGATAATACTTTTAATAGCTCAAATGTTTTAACTTGTGAAAAATCATATTTTTGTCTGAAAGTAGTGATAAAGCCAAGTAACATATACATATATAAGAATATCTGCAAGCTACGGGGATATTATTGCATGCAACATTAATTTACACATACGAGAAATAACTGAAACTGATTATCATAATTTTTTTTTTTTTTTTTTGAGACAGAGTGTCGCTCTGTCGCCCAGGCTGGAGTGCAGTGGCGCAATCTCGGATCACCGCACGCTCCGCCTACCGGGTTCACGCCATTCTCCTGCCTCAGCCTCCGGAGTAGCTGGGGCTACAGGCGCCCGCCACCACACCCGCCTAATTTTTTTGTATTTTTAGTAGAGATGGGGTTTCACCGTGTTAGCCAGGATGGTCTCGATCCCTGACCTCTTCATCCGCCCACCTCGGCCTCCCAAAGTGCTGGGATTACAGCCGTAAGCCAGCGTGCCCGGCCAATTATCATAATTTTTTAAGTAGTCAGATAATGTTCATACAATACTGAAGCTATTTATATCCTTAACATTTTCTCTATATATTCATATTTTCTTTATCTTTTATATTTATAAACACATTTTTTGAAAAATTATAACATGCAAACATGGCTAGCAGGTGAGAAGCAGAAAACCAAAACAGGTTAAAAAAATAGAGAGATACTTAAAATAAAGAAAGAAGGGGGCAATAAAAGTCATATAGATTTAGTAATTGGCCTCAAGCCTATTTTAGGAAAATAAGTTTAAGTTAATATGTTCGAGATTTCTTAAGCAGACTGAAATCTAGCCCGGTTGTAACAGTTTTCTTGATGTTCTTGAGAAAATGAGTTATTTATACTAAATATGTGTTTCTTTGTAAGTGTTAAATAATACATAGGTTTTAAAGAGTATTAATCTTAAATGTTATACAAATGAGTTTTAAGTTTTACTGCAACAGTTTAAATCTGTTCATACAATAAATATAAATTTATTAGGTGAAATTTTTATGCTTATTTAGTGCTGACACAGCTGCCACTATACAAAATTTCTCTACTTTCTCAGTGAAAAAATAACTTTGTATCATAAATAGACAAAGTCTCCAAAATACTTGGAAAGGTAAATTTGAAGGAAAGACTATAGAGAAAAAAGTCCATTTTCTACATTTTTGCTATATAACTCAACTAACAATATTTTTAGACATAAAATTCCCTTGTATTTTTTTTTTACTAGTTTTGTTTTCACGTATTTTGAATGGTTTATTTGCTTATTTGGGACAATTAAATAAACCAGACTTTCTATTAACCCACAAAGTGAAATGCTTACATTTTATAATCCTGGGTTATTGCAAAAATATTATTAAATGATTGTCTAATTTTGAAATGTATAACCCAATTGAATAATTCATTTATAAGTTGAATTAATTATTCAATTTATTTACAATATTAATCATCAAGCATTTATTAAACACCTACTTTTTCCATATGTTCAGAAAATATTCTGTAAAGTTTTAATCTTATTATGTTAGAGCTATTATTTTAAGTATAGTAATCAGAGTGGAGAAAACCCAATAATACTAAAAGTAATGTATGTGTTTGAAACTCATGAAAATGACAAAATGATTTATTAAAGGAGACACAACCTGAATACTGGCATTAAACTATTTCCACTTCATTACATATTACCTTAAATATTAATGTATTATAAGATACTTAATTGAACCTTTTTCCCTCTTTATACTCCATCTTCAATCTTTTTTTCCATAGAAGTAAGCTAATCATTTGAGTTTCTTCCCTAAAGGAAGTTTATGTTAAAAGGCTTCAATCCATGGGACCTATGTTTCTGATTTACATGTTTCTATATCCTAAATTTACTAACACAAATTAACGAAGCTTTTATTCGTTACCCACAGGAATTAATGGAGAAAAGTCAGAGATTTGAAAGAATTTCCCTTCACTGGGAGTGGGTTACAGGTTTGCTATTCCTCTCTCATGGAAGGCAGTGGCAAGGCCAGGGACAACTGGACCCAGGGCCCCTGGCTCCTGCATTCCCAGACTGCATGAAAATGTGCCTTTCTTGTTTATGACAGAGAAGAGAGCAGCAGGGCTTCTAAGGAACATGCACTTGGAAAATAGGGTAAGAATAGTATCCATAATGGAGGGGATATTTGTTTCCTTTTCTTCATTATTCAGACATGTATTAAGCCACACTGATTTTTGTGAAAACTGAAAATAAGCATTCAACTGTGCACAGCTATAAATTATCACACTTTTAGTCATTTTCTTTAGAAGTAGTTTGCAAAAGCTAACCTTTTTATACTTTTCATATTGAACTTTGGCTTACAAAATTACTTTCTAAATTGCTAAAGATTCAAAAGTGATTGATAACGAATTCCTGCTCAAGGCTTCAGATTGATTATCTGAACCTACGATGTTGTTTCCATAATATTCTGCCTTAGCTACACCCAGATATAGTCATTAACTGCATGCCATTGTCCCAAAGAAGTCCAATTCAGGCCTTTCTCACTATACTTAACTCCCTACTACTCATAAATTTCACTTACTCATCACTTATGCAAAGTTGCTTAGGGTTGACAAAAACTGCATTATTCATGTTGTTAAAATAATCATGTTGTTAAAAAAATACTCTATATCATGCCTCCCAAGATAACCCTGATTACTAAATTTTCTCAGGTGAAAGACATGTAACCAGTTGTTTTTATTTAATAAAACAAAAGTAAATTTAAAATATTAATTTTATCGTGCCTATTGTTGCCTTTGCAAATATGTTGAACCTGGTTGAAACTGTTTCTCCTACCCTGATGAAATCTTGAGAAGGTCCCATAGCTTTGCTGGCTACTTCATTTAAGCCCTGACCAGACATTAAAAACAAAATAGACTTGCTTCTTCCTAAGGTCAATAGATATGTATAACCTAACAAAATTGAAGCAAGAAGAAACAGAAAACCTCAATATACCAAAATAACTACTGAGATTGAATCAGTAATACAAATTTCATAACAAAGAAAAGCGTAAGACCAGGTGGCTTCATTGTTGAATTCTACCAACATTTAAAAGAAGAACTAACACAAATGCTTCTCAAACTATTCAAAAAATTGAAGCAGAATAAATTCTTCCTAACTCATTCTACAAGGCCAAAATTACACTGATACCAAAACCAGACAAAGACCCAACAAAAAATAAAACTACAGGCCCATATCCCTGATAAACATAGATGCAAAAATCGTCAATCAAACAAGAGCAAACTGAATTCAACAGCACATTAAAAAGATAATAGACTTGATCAAGTGGGA
Source organism: Pongo pygmaeus (assembly GCF_028885625.2). Lineage (NCBI taxonomy): Eukaryota > Metazoa > Chordata > Mammalia > Primates > Hominidae > Pongo > Pongo pygmaeus. The sequence continues at coordinate 94,616,130 of NC_072384.2, forward strand.
TTTATCCCAGGGATGCAAGGGTAATTCAACATATGCAAATCAATAAATATACTGAATCAACAGCATAAAGGATTAAAAACCATTTGATTTGGTGTGGATGTGCTTTCTGTTTGTTAGTTTTCCTTCTAACAGACAGGACCCTCAGCTGCAGGCCTGTAGGAGTTTGCTAGAGGTTCACTCCAGACCCTGTGTGCCTGGGTATCAGCAGCGGTGGCTGCAGAATCATGGATTTTCGTGATCTGTGAATGCTGCTGTCTGATCATTCCTCTGGAAGTTTTGTCTCAGAGGAGTACCCGGCTGTGTGAGGTGTCAGTCTGCCCCTACTGGGGGGTGCCTCTCAGTTAGGCTGCTCAGAGGTCAGGGGTCAGGGACCCACTTGAGGAGGCAGTCTGCCCATTCTCAGATCTCCAGCTGCCTGCTGGGAGAAACACTGCTCTCCTCAAAGCTGTCAGACAGGGACATTTAAGTCTGCAGAGGTTACTGCTATCTTTTTGTTTGTCTGTGCCCTGCCCCCAGAGGTGGAGCCTACACAGGCAGGCAGGCCTCCTTGACCTGTGGTGGGCTCCAAACAGTTCGAACTTCCCAGCTGCTTTGTTTACCTAAGCCAGCCTGGGCAATGGCAGGCGCCCCTCCCCCAGCCTCGCTGCTGCCTTGAAGTTTGATCTCAGACTGCTGTGCTAGCAATCAGTGAGACTCCGTGGGCATAGGAGTGCGTGATATAATCTCCTGCTGTGCCGTTTCCTAAGCTGTACAACACCATCATCAAAGACCAAAAGTAGATAAAACCACAAAGATGGGGAAAAAAACAGAGCAGAAAAACTGGAAACTCTAAAAAGCAGAGCGCCTCTCCTCCTCCAAAGGAACGCAGTTCCTCACCAGCAATGGAACAAAGCTGGATGGAGAATGACTTTGACAAGTTGAGAGAAGAAGGCTTCAGATGATCAAACTACTCCGAGCTACAAGAGAAAATACAAACCAAAGGCAAAGAAGTTGAAAACTTTGAAAAAACTTTAGATGAATGTATAACTAGAATAACGAACACAGAGAAGTACTTAAAGGAGCTGATGGAGCTGAAAGCCAAGGCTTGAGAACTACGTGAAGAATGCAGAAGCCTCAGGAGCCGATGCAACCAACTGGAAGAAAGGGTATCAGTGATAGAAGATGAAATGAATGAAATGAAGCGAGAAGGGAAGTTTAGAGAAAAAACAATGAAAGAAATGAACAAACCTCCAAGAAATATGGGACTATGTGAAAAGACCAAATCTGCATCTGATTGGTATACCTGAAAGTGATAGGGAGAATGGAACCAAGTTGGAAAACACTCTGCAGGATACTATCCAGGAGAACTTCCCAAATCTAGCAAGGCAAGCCAACATTCAGATTCAGGAAATACAGAGAATGCCACAAAGATACTCCTCGAGAAGAGCAACTCCAAGACACATAATTGTCAGATTCACCAAAGTGGAAATGAAGGAAAAAATGTTAAGGGCAGCCAGAGAGAAAGGTCGGGTTACCATCAAAGGGAAGCCCATCAGACTAACAGCAGATCTCTCGGCAGAAACTCTACAAGCCAGAAGAGAGTGGGGGCCAATATTCAACATTCTTAAAGAAAAGAATTTTCAACCCAGAATTTCATATCCAGCCAAACTAAGCTTCATAAGTGAAGGAGAAATAAAATACTTTACAGACAAGCAAATGCTGAGAGATTTTGTCACCACCAGGCCTACCCTAAAAGAGCTCCTGAAGGAAGCACTAAACATGGAAAGGCACAACTGGTACCAGCCTCTGCAAAATCATGCCAAAATGTAAAGACCATCGAGACTAGGAAGAAACTGCATCAACTAACGAGCAAAATAACCAGCTAACATCATAAGGACAAGATCAAATTCACACATAACAATACTAACCTTAAATGTAAATGGGCTAAATGCTCCAATTAAAAGACACAGACTGGCAAATTGGATAAAGAGTCAAGACCCATCAGTGTGCTATATTCAGGAAACCCATCTCACGTGCAGAGACACACATAGGCTCAAAATAAAGGGATGGAGGAAGATCTACCAAGCAAATGGAAAACAAAAAAAGGCAGGGGTTGCAATCCTAGTCTCTGATAAAACAGACTTTAAACCAACAAAGATCAAAAGAGACAAAGAAGGCCATTACATAATGGTAAAAGGATTAATTCAACAAGAAGAGCTAACTATCCTAAATATATATGCACCCAATACAGGAGCACCCAGATTCATAAAGCAAGTCCTGAGTGACCTAAAAAGAGACTTAGACTCCCACACAATAATAATGGGAGACTTTAACACCCCACTGTCAACATTAGACAGATCAACGAGACAGAAAGTTAACAAGGATACCCAAGAATTGAACTCAGCTCTGCACCAAGCAGACCTAGTAGACATCTACAGAACTCTCCACCCCAAATCAACAGAATATACATTTTTTTCAGCACCACACCACACCTATTCCAAAATTGACCACATACTTGGAAGTAAAGCTCTCCTCAGCAAATGTAAAAGAACAGAAATTATAACAAACTGTCTCTCAGACCACAGTGCAATCAAACTAGAACTCAGGATTAAGAAACTCACTCAAAACTACTCAACTACATGGAAACTGAACAACCTGCTCCTGAATGACTACTGGGTACATAACAAAATGAAGGCAGAAATAAAGATGTTCTTTGAAATGAAGGAAAACAGACACAACATACCAGAATCTCTGGGACACATTCAAAACAGTGTGTAGAGGGAAATTTATAGCACTAAATGCCCACAAGAGAAGACAGGAAAGATCCAAAATTGACACCCTAACATCACAATTAAAAGAACTAGAGAAGCAAGAGCAAACACATTCAAAAGCTAGCAGAAGGCAAGAAATAACTCAGATCCAAGCAGAACTGAAGGAAATAGAGACACAAAAAACCCTTCAAAAAATTAATGAATTCAGGAGCTGGTTTTTTGAAAGGATCAACAAAATTGATAGACTGCTAGCAAGACTAATAAAGAAAAAAAGAGAGAAGAATCAAATAGACGCAATAAAAAATGATAAAGGGGATATCACCACCAATCCCACAGAAATACAAACTACCATCAGAGAATACTAAAAACACCTCTAAGAAAATAAACCAGAAAATCTAGAAGAAATGGATAAATTCCTTGACACATACACTCCCCCAAGACTAAACCAGGAAGAAGCTGAATCTCTGAATAGACCAATAACAGGATCTGAAATTGTGGCAGTAATCAATAGCTTACCAACTAAAAAGAGTCCAGGACCAGATGGACTCACAGCCGAATTCTACCAGAGGTACAAAGAGGAATTGGTACCATTCCTTCTGAAACTATTCCAATCAATAGAAAAAGACGGAATCCTCCCTAACTCATTTTATGAGGCCAGCATCATCCTGATACCAAAGCCAGGCAGAGACACAACCAAAAAAGAGAATTTTAGACCAATATCTTTGATGAACATTGATGCAAAAATCCTTAATAAAATACTGGCAAACAGAATCCAGCAGCACATCAAAAAGCTTATCCACCATGATCAAGTGGGCTTCATCCCTGGGATGCACGGCTGGTTCAATACACTCAAATCAATAAATGTAATCCAGCATATAAACAGAACCAAAGACAAAAACTACATGATTATCTCAATAGAAGCAGAAAAGGCCTTTGACAAAATTCAACAACCCTTCATGCTAAAAACTCTCAATAAATTAGGTATTGATGGAACGTATCTCAAAATAATAAGAGCTATCTATGACAAACCCACAGCCAATATCATACTGAATGGGCAAAACCTGGAAGCATTCCCTTTGAAAACTGGCACAAGACAGGGATGCCCTCTCTCACCACTCCTATTCAACATAGTGTTGGAAGTTCTGGCCAGGGCAATTAGGCAGGAGAAGGAAATAAAGGGTATTCATTTAGGAAAAGAGGAAATCAAATTGTCCCTATTTGCAGACGACATGATTGTACATCTAGAAAACCCGATTGTCTCAGCCCAAAATCTCCTCAAGCTGATAAGCAACTTCAGCAAAGTCTCAGGATACAAAATCAATGTGCAAAAGTCACAAGCATTCTTATACACCAATAACAGAAAAACAGAGAGCCAAATCATGAGTGAATTCCCATTCACAATTGCTTCAAAGAGAATAAAATACTTAGGAATCCAACTTATAAGGGACGTGAAGGACCTCTTCAAGGAGAACTATAAACCACTGCTCAATGAAATAAAAGAGGATACAAAGAAATGGAAGAACATTCCATGCTCATGGGTAGGAAGAATCAATATTGTGAAATGGCCAGACTGCCCAAGGTAATTTATAGATTCAATGCCATCCCCATCAAGCTACCAATGACTTTCTTCACAGAATTGGAAAAAACTACTTTAAAGTTCATATGGAACCAAAAAAGAGCCCGCATTGCCAAGTCAATCCTAAGCCAAAAGAACAAAGCTGAAGGCATCACGCTACCTGACTTCAAACTATACTACAAGGCTACCATAACCAAAACAGCATGGTACTGGTACCAAAACAGAGATATAGATCAATGGAACAGAACAGAGCTCTCAGAAATAATGCTGCATATCTACAACTATCTGATCTTTGACAAACCTGAGAAAAACAAGCAATGGGGAAAGGATTCCCTGTTTAATAAATGGTGCTGGGAAAACTGGCTAGCCATATGTAGAAAGCTGAAACTGGATCCCTTCCTTACACCTTATACAAAAATTAATTCAAGATGGATTAAAGACTTACATGTTAGACCTAAAACCATAAAAACCCTAGAAGAAAACATAGGCAATACCATTCACAACATAGGCATGGGCAAGGACTTCATGTCTAAAACACCAAAAGCAATGGCAACAAAAGCCAAAATTGACAAATGGGATCTAATTAAACTCAAGAGCTTCTGCACAGCAAAAGAAACTACCATCAGAGTGAACAGGTAACCTACATAATGGGAGAAAATTTTCGCAACCTACTCATCTGACAAAGGGCTAATATCCAGAATCTACAATGAACTCCAACAAATTTACAAGAAAAAAACAAACAACCCTATCAAAAAGTGGGTGAAGGATATGAACAGACACTTCTCAAAAGAATATATTTATGCAGCCAAAAGACACATGAAAAAATGCTCATCATCACTGGCCATCAGAGAAATGCAAATCAAAACCACAATGAGATACCATCTCACACCAGTTAGAATGGCAATCATTAAAAAGTCAGGAAACAACAGGTGCTGGAGAGGACGTGGAGAAATAGGAACACTTTGACACTGTTGGTGGGACTGTAAACTAGTTCAACCATTGTGGAAGTCAGTATGGCGATTCCCCAGGGATCTAGAACTAGAAATACCATTTGACCCAGCCATCACATTACTGGATATATACCCAAAGGACTATAAATCATGCTGCTATAAAGACACATGCACACGTATGTTTATTGTGGCACTATTCACAATAGCAAAGACTTGGAACCAACTTAAATGTCCAACAATGATAGACTGGATTAAGAAAATGTGGCACATATACACCATGGAATACTATGCAGCCATAAAAAAGATGAGTTCATGTCCTTTGTAGGGACATGGATGAAATTGGAAACCATCATTCTCAGTAAACTATCGCAAGGACAAAAAACCAAACACCGCATGTTCTCACTCATAGATGGGAATTGAACAATGAGAACACATGGACACAGGAAGGGGAACATCACACTCTGGGGACTGTTGTGGGGTGGGGGGAGGGGGGAGGGATAGCATTAGGAGACATACCTAATGCTAAATGGCGAGTTAATGGTTGCAGCACACCAGCATGGCACATGTATACATGTGTAACTAACCTGCACATTGTGTACATGTACCCTAAAACTTAAAGTATAATAATAATAATAATAAAACCATTTGATTATCTCAATAGATGCAAAAATACCACTTGGTAGAATTCAATATCCCTACATGATAAAAACATTCAACAAATTAGGTAGAGAAAGAACATACCTCAACACAATAAAGGCCATATATGACTAATCCACAGTGAACATCACACTGAATGGAGAAAAGCTGAAACCTTTTACTTTATGATCAGGAAAAGACCAAAACAGCATGGTACTGGCACAAAAACAGCAATCCCATTATTGGATATATACCCAAAGGAATATAAATCACTCTACCATAAAGACACATGCACATGTATGTTCACTGCAGCACTAGTCACAATAGCAAAGACATGGAATCAACTTAAAGGTCCATCAAGGTAGACTGGACAAAGAAAATGACATGCATATATACCATGGAAGACTATACAGCCATAAAAAAGGGCAAGATTATGTCCTTTGTAGCAACATGAATAAAGCTGGAGGCCATTATCCTAAGCAAACTAATGCAGGAATAGAAAACCAAATACTGCATGTTCTCACTTATAAGTAGGAGTTAAACAACAAGAATGCATGGACAGAAAGAGGGGAACAACAGACATCAGGGCCTACCTGAGGGTGAAGGATAGGAGGAGGAAAAGGATCAACAAACTACCTACTGTGTACTATTCTTATTACCTGGGTGACAACGTAATCTGTATATCAAATGCCCATGACACACAGTTTACCTGTGTAACAAACCTGAACATACATCCTTGAACCTAAAAAATAAGAATAAAGAAACACAAAAAGAGACATATAGACTAATGGAACTGAATAGAAAACTCAGAAATAAAGCCTCACACCTATAATCGTCTGATCTTAAACAAGGCCAATGAAAGCAAGCAATAGTGTAAGGACTCTATTTAATAAATGGTTCTGGAATAACTGGCTAGCCATAAGCAGATAAATAAAACTAGACACTTACCTTTCATCATTACAAGTATTAACTCAAGATGGATTAAAATGTAAATGAAAGACCCCAAACAATTAAAATCCTAGAAGAAAACATTGAAAATGCTCTCTAAACATTGGCCTTGGCAAAGTATTTTTGACTAAGTCCCCAAAAGCAATTACAAAAAAACAAAAATTGAGAAGGGGAACCTAATTAAACTAAAAAGCTTCTCCACAGCAAGATAAACTATCAGCGGAGTAAACAGACAACCTACAGAATGTGATAAAATTCTCACAAATAGAGACCTAATATCCAGAATCTACAGGGAACTTAAACAAATCAACAAGCCAAAAACCAATAACCCCTTTAAAAATGGGCAAAGGACATGAATGGACACTTCTCAAAAGACGTGCAAATGGCCAAAACAACATGAAAAAATGTTCAACATCACTAATCATTAGAGAAATGCAAATCAAAACCACAATAAGATACCATCTCACACAAGTCAGAATGGCTATTATTAAAAAGTCATAAAACAAGAGATGTTGTCAAAGCTGTAGAGAAAAATGAATGGTTATACACTGTTGGTAGGAATGTAAATTAGCTCAGCCACTGTGAACAGCAGTTTGGAGGTTTTTCAATGAGCTTAAGACAGAATTACTATTCAACCCAGCAATCCTGTTACTGGGTATATACGCAAAGGAAAATATATAATTATATTGTAAAAACACATGTACTCATATGTGCATCACAGCACAATTCACAATAGCAAAGACATGGAATCAACCTAGGTTTCCAGCCACAGTAGATTAGATAAAGAAAATGTGGTATATATACACCATGAAATACTATGCAGCCACATAAAGGCATGTCCTTTGATGAACCATGTATGGATGGAGTGGGAGGACATAATCCTAAGTGAATTAATGCAGGAACAGAAAACTGAATACTGCATGCTCTCAATAATAAGTGGAAGCTAAACATTGAACTCACATGGACATAAACAAGGAAACAATAGACACTGTGGACTGCTAGAGGAGGAGGGTAAATAGGGGCCATATTATCGATGGGTACCAAAAATTCCTTATTGGATAATATATTCACTACATGGGTGCAATATATCTATGTAAAAATTCTGCACATGTACCCCCTGTGTCTAAAAGTAAAGGTGAAATTTAAAAGAAAAAAAAATACTAATAGAAAAATTAAAAAGAGAGAGAGAAAAAAGGAAAAGACATGGATGCCCAATTTCACCACACCTACTGAACACAGTACTGGAAATCCTAGCTAGAGCAATTAGGCTAGAGAAAGATTAAAAAGGGCACCCCATTTGGAAGAGAGGAAGTCAAACTGTCCCTCTTTGCAAATGACATTATCATATAAATAAAAACCTAAGGACATCACCAATGGAAAATAATAGATCACCCAGAAATAAATCCGTGGATGAGCCTTGCTCACTGCTAGCGCAGCAGTCCGAGATTGAACTGCGAGGTGGCAGTCTGGCTGAGAGAGGGGCATCGGCCATTACTGAGGCTTGAGTGGGTAAACAAAGCGGCCAGGAAGCTTGAACTGGGTGGAGCCCACCGCGGCTCAATGAGGCTTGCCTGCCTCTGTAGACTCCACCTCTAGGGGCAGGGCATAGCTGAACAAAAGGCAGCAGAAACTTCTGCAGACTTAAACGTCTCTGTCTGACAGTTCTGAAGAGAGCAGTGATTCTCCCAGCGTGATGTTTGAGCTCTGAGAATGGACAGACTGCCTCCTCAAGTAGGTCCCTGACCCCTGAGTAGCCTAACTGGGAGAGACCTCCCAGTAGGGGCCGACTGACACCTCATACAGCCAGGTGCACCTCTGAGACAAAGCCTCCAGAGGAAGGATCAGGCAGCAATATTTGCTCTTCTGCAATATTTGCTGTTCTGGAGCCTCCACTGGTGATATTCAGGCAAACAGCATCTGGAGTGGACCTCCAGCAAACTCCAACAGACCTGCAGCTGAGGGACCTGACTGTTAGAAGGAAAACTAACAAATAAAAAGGAATAGCATCAACATCGACAAAAAGGACATCCACAACAAAACTCCATCTATAGGTCACCATCATCAAAGAAAAAACGTAGATAAAACCACGAAGATGGGGAGAAACCAGAGCAGAAAAGATGAAAATTCTAAAAACCAGAGAGCCTCTTCTCCAAACGATCATAGCTCCTCAACAGCAATGGAACAAAGCTGGACAGAAAATGACTTTGGCGAGTTGACAGAAGTAGGCTTCAGAAGGTCGATAATAACAAACTTCTCCAAGCTAAAGAAGGATGTTCGAACCCATCGCCAAGGAAGCTAAAAAACTTGAAAAAAGATTAGATGAATGGCTAACTAGAATAAACAGCAGAGAGAAGACCTTAAATAACCTGATGGAGCTGAAAACCATGGCACAAGAACTACGTGACACATGCACAAGCTTCAGTAGCTGATTCAATCAAGTGGAAGAAAGGGTATCAGTGATTGAAGATCAAATTAAGGAAATAAAGTGAGAAGAGAAGTTTAGAGAAAAAACAATAAAAAGAAATGAACAAAGCCTTCAAGAAATATGGGACTATGTGAAAAGACCAAATCTACATTTGATTGGTGTACCTGAAAGTGATGGGAAGAAGGAAACCAAGTTGGAAAACACTCTACAGGATGTTACCCAGGAGAAATTCCCCAACCTAACAAGGCAGGCCAACATTCAAATTCAGGAAATAAAGAGAACACCACAAAGATACTCCTCGAGAAGAGCAACACCAACACACATAATTGTCAGATTCACCAAAGTTGAAGTGAAGGAAAAAATGTTAAGGGCAGCCAGAGAGAAAGGTCGGGTTACCCACAAAGGGAAGCCCATCAGACTAACAGCGGATCTCTCAGCAGAAATCCTACAAGCAGAAGAGAGTGGGGGACAATATTCAACATTCTTAAAGAAATGAATTTTCAACCCAGAATTTCATATCCAGCCAAACTAAGCTTCATAAGTGAAAGAGAAATAAAAACCTTTACAGACAAGCAAATGCTGAGAGATTTTGTCACCACCAGGCCTGCCTTACAAGAGTTCCTGAAGGAAGCACTAAACATGGAAAGGCACAACCGGTACCAGCCACTGCAAAATCATGCCAAACTGTAAAGACCATCGAGACTAGGAAGAAACTGCATCAACTAACGAGCAAAATAACCAGCTAACATCATAAGGACAGGATCAAATTCACACATAACAATATTAACCTTAAATCTAAATGGGCTAAATGCTCCAATTAAAGGACACAGACTGGCAAATTGGATAAAGAGTCAAGACCCATCAGTGTGCTGTATGCAGGAAACCCATCTCACAAGCAGAGACACACATAGGCTCAAAATAAAGGGATGGAAGAAGATCTACCAAGCAAATGAAAAAAAAAAAAAAAGCACGGGTTGCAATCCCAGTCTCTGATAAAACAGACTTTAAACCAACAAAGATCAAAAGAGACAAAGAAGGCCATTACATAATGGCAAAGGGATCAATTCAACAAGAAGAGCTAACTATCCTAAGTATACATGCACCCAATACAGGAGCACCTAGATTCAAAAAGCAAGTCCTTAAAGACTTACAAAGAGACTTAGATTCCCACACAATAATAATGGGAGACTTTAACACCCCACTGTCGACATTAGACAGATCAAGGAGACAGAAGATTAACAAGGATATCCAAGACTTGAACTCAGCTCTGCACCAAGGGGACCTAATAGACAACTACAGAACTCTCTACCACAAATCAACAGAATATACATTCTTCTCAGCATCATATAGCACTTATTCAAAAATTGACCACATAATTGGAAGTAAAGCACTCCTCAGCAAATGTAAAAGAACAGAAATCACAACAAACTGTCTCTTAGACCACAGTGCAAACAAATTAGAACTCAGGATTAAGAAACTCACTCAAAACTACTCAACTACATGGAAACTGAACAACCTGCTCCTGAATGACTACTGAGTAAACAACGAAATGAAGGCAGAAATAAAGATATCCTTTGAAACCAATGAGAACAAAGAAACAACATACCAGAATCTCTGGGACACATTTAAAGCAGTGTATAGAGGGAAATTTATATCACTAAATGCCCACAAGGGAAAACAGGAAAGATCTAAAATCAACACTGTAATATCAGAATTAAAAGAACTAGAGAACTAGAGCAAACACATTCAAAAGCTAGCAGAAGGCAAGAAATAACTAAGACCAGAGCAGAACTGAAGGAGACAGAGGCACAAAAAACCTTCAAAAAATCAATGAATCCAGGAGCTGGTTTTTTGAAAAGATCAACAAAATTGATAGACTGCTAGCAAGACTAATGAAGAAAAGAGAGAAGCATCAAATACTTGCAATAAAAATGATAAAGGGGATATCACCACTGATCCCACAGAAATACAAACTACCATCAGAGAATACTATAAACACCTCTATGCAAATAAACTAGAAAATCTAGAAGCAATGGATAAATTCCTGGACACATACACCCTCCCAAAACCAAACCAGGAAGAAGTTGAATCCCTGAATAGACCAATAACAGGTTGTGAAATTGAGGCAATAATTAATAGTCTACAAACCAAAAAAAGTCCAGGACCAGATGGATTCACAGCTGAATTCTACCAGAGGTACAAAGAGGAGCTGGTACCATTCCTTCTGAAACTATTCCAATCAATAGAAAAAGAGGGAATCCTCCCTAACTCATTTTATGAGGCCAGCATCATCCTGATACTAAAGCCGGGCAGAGACACAACCAAAAAAGAGAATTTTAGACCAATATCCCTGATGAACACCAATGCAAAAATCCTCAATAAAATACTGGCAAACCAAATCCAACAGCACATCAAAAAGCTTATCCACCTTGATCAAGTTTGTTTCATCCCTGGGATGCAAGGCCAGTTCAACATATGCAAATCAATAAACACAATCCATCACATAAACAGAACCAACAACAAAAACCACATGATTATCTCAATAGATGCAGAAAAGGCCTTAGACAAAATTCAACAACCCTTCATGCTAAAAGCTCTCAATAAATTCGGTATTGATGGGACGTATCTCAAAATAATAAGAGCTATTTATGACAAACCCACAGCCAATATCATACTGAATGGGCAAAAACTGGAAGCATTCCCTTTGAAAACTGGCACAAGACAGGGATGCCCTCTCTTACCACTCCTATTCAACATAGTGTTGGAAGTTCTGGCCAGGGCAATTAGGCAGGAGAAAGAAATAAAGATTATACAATTAAGAAAAGAGGAAGTGAAATTGTCCCTGTTTGCAGATGCATGATTGTATATTTAGAAAACCCCATCATCTCAGCCCAAAATCTCCTTAAGCTGATAAGCAACTTCAGCAAAGTCTCAGGATACAAAATCAAACTGCAAAGATCACAAGCATTCTTATACACCAATAATAGACAAACAGAAAGCAAAATCATGAGTGATCTCCCATTCACAATTGCTTCAAAGAGAATAAAATACCTAGGAATCCAAATTACAAGGGATGTGAAGGACCTCTTCAAGGAGAACTACAAACCACTGCTCAATGAAATAAAAGAGGACACAAACAAACGTAAGAACATTCCACGCTCATGGATAGGAAGAATCAATATCGTGAAAATGGCCATACTGCCCAAGGTAATTTATAGGTTCAATGCCATCCCCATCAAGCTACCAATGACTCTTCACAGAATTGGAAAAAACTACATTACAGTGAATATGGACCAAAAAAGAGCCTGCATTGCCAAGTCAATCCTAAGCAGAAGAACAAAGCTGGGGCATATGCTACCTGACTTCAAGCTATACTACAAGGCTACCATAACCAAAACAGCATGGTACTGGTACCAAAACAGAGATATAGACCAATGGAACAGAACAGAGCCCTCAGAAATAACAACACACTTCTACAACCATCTGATCTTTGACAAACCTGACAAACACAAGAAACGGGGAGAGGATTCCCTATTGAATAAATGATGCTGGGAAAACTGGCTAGCCATATGTAGAAAGCTGAAACTGGATCCCTTCCTTACACCTTATACAAAAATTAATTCAAGATGGATTAAAGACTTAAATGTTAGACCTAAAACCATAAAAAACCCTAGAAGAAAACCTTGGCAATACCATTCAGGACATAGGCATTAGCAAGGACTTCATGACTAAAACACCAAAAGCAATGGCAACAAAAGCCAAAATTGACAAATGGGATGTAATTAAACTAAAGAGCTTCAGCACAGCAAAAGAAACTATGATTAAAGTGAACAAGCAACATACAGAATGGGAGAACATTTTTACAATCTATCCATCTGACAAAGGGCTAATATCCAGAATCTTCAAAGAACTTAAACAAATTTACAAGAAAAAAATCAAACAACCCCATTGAAAAGTGGGCAAAGGATATGAACAGACACTTCTCAAAAGAAGACATTTAAGCAGCCAACAGACACATGAAAAAATGCTCATCATCACTGGTCATCAGAGAAATGCAAATCAAAACCACAATAATGAGATAGCATCTCACACCAGTTAGAATGGCGATCATTAAAAAGTCAGGAAACAACAGGTGCTGGAGAGGATGTGGAGAAATAGGAACGCTTTTACACTGTTTGTGGGAGTGTAAACTAGTTCAACCATTGTGGAAGACAGTGTGGCGATTCCTCAAGGATCTAGAACTAGAAATACCATTTGACCCAGCAATCCCATTACTGGGTATATACCCAAAGGACTATGAATCATGCTACTATAAAGACACATGAACATGTATGTTTATTGCGGCACTATTTACAATAGCAAAGACTTGGAACCAACCCAAATGTCCATCAATGATAGACTGGATTAAGAAAATGTGGCACATATACACCATGGAATACCATGCAGCCATAAAAAAGGATGAGTTCATGTCCTTTACAGGGACATGGATGAAGCTGGAAACCATCATTCTGAGCAAACTATCGCAAGGACAGAAAACTAAACACCTCATGTTCTCACTCATATGTGGGAAATGAACAATGAGAACACTTGGACACAGGGCAGGGAACATCACACACCAGGGCCTGTCATGGGGTGGGGAGCTGGGGAGGGATAGCATTAGGAGAAATACCTAATGTAAATGACGAGTTAATGGGTGCAGCATACCAACATGGCACATATATACATATGTAACAAACCTGCACGTTGTGCACATGTACCCTAGAACTTAAGGTACAATAAAATAAATAAATAAATAAATAAATAAATAAATAAAATAAATCAGTGTATTTACCACCAACTGATTTTCAATAAAGGCACTGAGGACATACATTAAAGAAACAATAGTCCTTCAATAAATGGTGTTGTAAAACTAAATATTTATATGTAGAACCATGAAACTAATCCCTTATCTTTTACCATATACAACAATCTACTCAAAATTGAATATTCAGAATTGATAGGAAGAATAGGTTCTAGTGCTCTATAGCATTGTAGGGTGACTACAGTTAACAATTTATTGTATATCATCAAATAGCTAAAACAGGATTTTGAAAGTTCTCAACACAAAGAAATGTTAAATTTTTAAGGTAATAGATATACTAATTACCCAGACTTGCTCACTACAAATTGTATACATGTATCAAAACATTCTGTATTCTATAAATGTGTACAATTGTCAAGCATCAACTACATTTTATTTTATTTTTCCATAAGTTATTGGGGTATAGTTGGTATTTGGTTACATGAATAAGTTATTTAGTGGAGATTTGGGATAACCTGGTGCACTCATCCCTCGAGCAGTATACACTGTAGCATATTTGTGTCTGTCATCCCTCGCCCTCTTCTCAATCTTCCCCAAGTCCTCAAAGTCCATTGTATCATTCTTATGCCTTTGCATCCTCACAGCTTAGTTCCCACATATCAGTGAGAACATACGATGTTTTGTTTTCTATTCCTGAGTTACTTCACTTACAATAATGGTCTCTAATCTCATCTAGGTCATTGCAAATGCTGTTAATTCATTACTTTTTATGGCTGAGTAGTATTCCATCATACATATATACCAGAGTTTCTTTATCCACTCGTTGACTGATGGGCATTTTTGTTGATTCCATGATTTTGCTATTGGGAATTGTGCTGCTATAAACACCTGTGTGTAAGTATCTTTTTCAAATAATGACTTATTTTCCTCTGTGTAGATACATAGTAGTGGGATTGCTGGATTAAACATTTAGTTCTTTTAGGAATCTCCACATTGTTTTCCATAGCAGCTATACTAGTTTACATTCCCACCAGCAGTGTAGAAGTGTTCTCTGATTGCCGCATCCATACCAACCTACTTTTTTTGGTTCTTCAATTATGACCATTCTTACAGGAGTAAGTTGGTATCACATTTTTGATTTGCATTTCTGTGATCATTAGGGATGTTAAGCATTTTTTCAAATGTTTCTTGGCCATTTGTACATCTTCTTTTGAGAATTATCTACTCATGTCCTTACCTCACTTTTTAATGGGATTGATTGTTTTGTTTTGTTTTTCTTGCTAATTCATATTTGTTCGTTGCAGATTCTGGATATTAGTCCTTTGTCATATGTACAGATTGTGAAGATTTTCTCCCACTCTGTGGATTATCTGTTTACTTACTGTCCCTTTTGCTGTGCAAAAGCTCTTTAGTTTAATTAGGTACCAGGTATTTATCTTTGTTTTTATTGCAATTGTTTTTGGGTTTTTGGTCATGAAATCCTTGCCTAAACCAATATCTAGAAAAGTTTTTCTGATTTTAACTCCTAGAATTTTTATAGTTTCAGTTCTTAGGTTTAAGTCCTCAATCCATCTTGAGTTGATTTTTATGTAAGGTGAGAGATGAAGATCCAGTTTCATTCTTCTACATGTGGCTAGTTAATTATCTCAGCACCATTTGTTGAAAAGGTTGTCCTTTCCCCACTTTATGTTTTTGTTAAGCATCAATTAAAAATTAAAAAAAATTCCCACAAAAAATTTCATGGGGGAAACTCTTGCATTAAAATATGACTTACGTTATTATGAATTTGAAAACTGATTTGCTAAGACAGTTCTCTTTGTCATATTGTTTGTCTATAATAGGAAGGCTTTATGGATCAGGCATATTAAGGTTCATGCTTCAAGAGTGTCTTTCCTTTTGAATAATAGTGTGTTATGGACTGATGTGTGTCCTCCCCAAATTCATATGTTGCAAACCTAACCATCGATGTGACCATATTTGGAGATAAGGCCTGTAAGGAGGCAAAGTTAAATGAGGTCATAGAGGTAGGGCTCTAATCTAATGGGACTGATGTCCTTATAAGAAGAGAAAGAGGTACCAGAGACACCCAGAGACAAAGGAAAGGGATCTGAGAGGAGGATGCTACCTGAAAGCCAAAGAGAGAGGCCTCAGGAGAAACTAATCTGCTTTAATTGTGAGCTGCCAGCCTCTAAAACTATCAGAAATAAATTTCTATTTTTTAAGCCACCGGGTCTGTGATAGCTTACTATGGTAGCCTAAGAAGGCTAATAGAGCATGTTATCACGGTTGTTATTAAAGAATTGAGAACAGGCTGGGCGCAGTGGCTCACATCTGTAATCCCAGCACTTTGGGAGGCTGAGGCGGGCAGATCACCGGAGGTCAGGAGTTTGAGACCAGCCTGGCCAACACGGCGAAACCCCGTCTCTACTAAAAATAGAAAAATTAGCTGGGCGTGGTGGTGGGCCGAGGCAGGAGAATCACTTGAACCCGGCAGGGGGAGGTTGCAGTGAGCCAAGATCGCTCCATTGCACTCCAGCCTGGGCAACAATAGATAAACTCTTATCAGAAAAAAAAAAAAGAGAAAAGAAAAAAAGAATTGAGAATAGTGTTTGAATGTATAAAAGAGAAAATGTCCTCTTACTTTTGCACAATTTTATATAGATTTCAAAAAAATGTTATCTTGTCCTAAAAAGATCATAAAGTTAGAAAAGTTACTTACATTGTTCAGACTATTTTTTGTAATAAGTCATTGGAATAAGATTGTTTCTGTCCTGAGTCCAGAAAACTTTTCACAATGAATTCCAGTTTTCCATCATATCTTTGAATCCCTGCTCTAAAAGTAATCTAGTGATGCTTTCCAATAGTAGAATGACTCTCGTGTTTTGAAGTACCGTGTTTTAATGATTCCCACATTTGACACATTTATCTCTATGCATCAGCAATAAAACAGTGAACAGCCTAAACATAGCTCTTGCCATCACAGTATGTATAATACTGCAGAAATAAATTTGCTATTAAAGGTGTTAGCAACTAATTCCATGGAAGCAAATGAAAAAATGTGCTGTTTTGGTCATCATTCCAAGAGGACTTTGTTCAAATTCTGCTTCATTATTCTGAAACCCTTTTAAAGATTTATTTTCTTTTTTGGCTTGGGGAAAAAATAAAGTTAGAAATAAATTGTGACTATTAACTATGATTATCAATAAAAATAATATTCATATATACAACAATCACACAGTATAAGTAAGAAACTTATGTATTTATAAACCAATAATATTTTGGTTCATCTATTATTGCAGCAAAATCTGGCTGATCATCACTGTTATACCATGTTATAATGTACTGATATTAACCAAGAATTCCACATTCTAAACTCAATAATATAAGGGTGTCTTTTCAGAAGTGTGTTCTTTCTTCTCTACATCCCGAAAATTCCATCCACGCATAATATTATCTCTTTACAATATTGGAATTAACTAGTAATTTTGGAGGGAATGTTAGAGTATGCCACAGCCTAGAATAATACTGGTCATAAGACATTCAAATGCTTTCCAATTTTAGAGGCTTATCTTAGAATGTGGAGGCTCATCTTGGATAGAAGATATGGATCATCTCTTATGGAGTATCTTCATCTTTATTATAAACACATAAATGCTGTTTTAATTCTGAGATCTCACTAAGTTTGGACTTTAGACATTCTATTATCTTTTAGTTTTTCAAATGCACTGCCTTCAGCTTTATGTGCCATATGTGGTTATATAGTGAATTTTACAGATTCTTGCCACTTTCTACATATCTTCACCTCCCATCAATGTTTTTGCCAATTATTTCTAAAATTTCACTTTATCTGTTTTCACAAAACAATTGGCAGATACCAAGTAATGTATAGCATTGATTTTTGTCTTATTTATAATGACCTTCAGGTTCTCTTCCAAAGCTTCTGGAATCTAAAATCCTACATACCTTCCTTGGGCACTGCCTCCCTACTCTGTCACTTTCACCTGAATGTAGGTGAGACATTGCTATGATCAATAAGCACAGAAACACTACACTCTCTTCAATTAGGTCAATCCTCTGAACACTGAGAAACTATTATATTAACAAGTCTTAAATTAAACATTGTAAAAAGAGCTACCACATACTGAGATTGTGATACATACCTGACATTTAGCTAAGCCTTATAATACATTATTTTATTTAATACAATAATTGCATTAGGTACTATTAATGTGCCATGTTGTGTATAGAAAAATATGGCCCCCAAAGAGTAAATAGCATGTCCAAAGTCATGTAAAACAGAATTGGGAGAGGCAAGCTTAAATTTGCTTGCTCCTGAGTTTATAACCTGTACCCTTACTCATTAATTTAGCCTGCCTCTCTCTCCGAGTACTGACCCTATGTTAACATTCTTTCCTAACAGGCTACTCAGTTTCACATCCTAATTGAGTCTTGGCTAGGTACTCAACTGATCTCTTAGACACCCTCAGATATATCTGAATTCCAGCGGTTAACAGAGTGTAAGCTCAAAAAAATTAAATTACAACTAAAAATTTGTGCAGAATTTAGAGATGCCCTAAAGTAACTGGAAATATTCTACATGTCACCAAACTGGGGCACAGAGTTGATTGAAGAATACTTTAATAGGGCTAAATTTATTCAGTGAATTTTGTTGATAAATAATTTAAACACACTGGATTTAGCAGCTTAAAATGTTATTTTTTCCTAGGATTTTAGATATTCTTGAAACTCCATGTAAGCAGACACAATTAAAAACAAAATATATTTCACACTCAATAACTTGACATAATGAAGAGTTACAAACTATTTCATTTCTTTTAGATCTGGATTTTGAATATTTACCATCACATTATTAAAACCCGTCACATACACACACACCCCTCTATATCTCCCAAAATACAGAAAAACAAAAATGTAAAAATAATCTATAATAACACAGTGTAGAAATTTCAGATAGTTTACCTGTATTGATATTTATATTATTTAGATGATGGAGCTGAACCTAACCACAGTATTTTGTGGAATGATCTTTAAATACATTTTATTGTATTTCAGAAGCCTCCACATGCCTCTTCCCCATCATGACCTTCTTCATCCTTCCAGGAGTAATTTACTAATGCAACATTTATGGCCTTTACTTCCCTATTATTCTTAATCATTTTATTAGTATCTAAACAAAATTTGGACTTTGTTTAAATGTAATCAAATTGCACATGTTCTATTGTTTCTGATCTCTCTCTCTCTGTCTCTCTCTCTCTCTCTCTCAATATTATGTCTGTAAGATTCTTCCAGGTTTGTGCTTATTTATGCAATACTTTTATTTCTATTACTGTAGTTATAGCTTTCCATATCAATATACAATTATTTGCTTATTCCTTCTATGGACATTAGAAGGGTTATTTCCAGCCTTGGGTTATTTAGGCTGGAAATAGGGTTTAGGGTTATTTCCAGTTTATTTTAATATATTTATTAGACTTATATTAGAAATATAGACTTATATTTTAAATTATATATTATATATTATATTTTAAATATATATAAAATATAAATTTAAAATATATAATTTAAAATATAAGTCTAATTATATTTACATATTTATATATATTTAAATATATTTAAATTTATTAAATTATAAAATTCATATATATTTAAAATATATATTTAAAATAAAATTAAAATATATAAAATATAAAGAATATAAAAATATAAAATATATTTTTAAAATTAAAATATATAAAATATATATTTAAAATATATAATTTAAAACATAAGTCCAATTATATTTCTAATATATATTGATATATTAGAAACAATACTATTGTTATTATCCCTTGCATGTTTATGTATACTTAAAAACTATAATAATAATAATTACAATAAAAGAAAAAAATAAATAAATAAATAAATAAATAAATAAATAAATAAATAAAAAAAAAAAAAAACCTTTCATTCTTGTGGTATATATTCTCAAGCATGGAATTGTAAATCAATAGGATTTACTTATCTTCTGCTTTATGAGATACTACCTACCATTTTCAGATTTTACATTATTTATTGGCATTATATAAGAGTTTTCATTGTTCCACATTTACCCATCATTTGTTCAGATTGCATAATTTCTACAAATCTCTTGGGTATATGATGGTATCTCACTGTGATTTAAATTTGCATCTACCTGATTCCTAACAAGGTTGAGAACATTTTCATCTTTCTTAGACATTTGGAGTTTCTTTCTTATAAAGTGGCCTTTTAGATTCTTTAACAATATCTTCATTTGTCTTTGCTTATTGATAAATTAGTATATTCTGAATATAAAGTGTTTTTTCTGTTGTATGAATTGCAAATATATTTTCCATGGTGTGATTTGCCTTTTAACTTCACCTGGTCTCAGTATAAAAGGCAACTAGGAATTCCAATGCAAAATGTTAAGGTTCATCTTTGCAAAAAAAGAAAAGAAAAGAAAAGAAAGAAAGAAAGAAAGAATTCTTATAGAACTCTATAAAATAAGAACATATGTCCATATAACATTCTAAAAAAACATAAGCCACAAGCAGGGAGAAGATATTATAAAGCATATACCTGTTATATAGCTAATAATATATATATATATATGTTACATACACACATGCGTGTAATATATATAGTTATTTTATATACATGTATATATGTGTTTTATGTGTGTGTGTGACTATAATCTTACAAATCAATAAGAAAAAAAAAACTAAAAGATTGACTGGGGACGCTACCAGGAATGTAAATGGAAGATGAGACACAAGTAATTTATAAATATGAAATTAAAACTTTAACCGCAAACACAATAAGAAAAACAAAAGAGCACAGTGTCACTGGCATTTTTTTCCTTCCTGTTAGCCTTTTCTTTTAATATTCAATTGTATAAATGTAAGATGAACCATAAAAAAGCAGAGATAAATGAATGAATCAATCAGTTGAAAATATAAAATACATATAAAAGTAAGTTAAAAGTGTATAAAATATTATAACATAGGCCTTTTCACTTTGGATTTCTCCATAAAAACATCAGAGGGGGGGTTGAAACGTTCCCAAATTATAACAAAAAAACTAGGAAATCAATATTCATCCAAAAGAAATCAACAGATTATTGGTATACTCAGTATTACAACACAGGTATCCATAGAGTTAAATAGTAGTTCCAAGTTGATGTATTATTACTCAGCAGATTCTGAAAATAAGACAATACAACTCTGGCAGTTTCAGCAACATTCTATAGATGCTCAATAAAGTAGTGTTAGCAATCAGCTGACTCCTGACTCAATTGTGGCAGCATGTAAGGAAAACCATGAAATTTCAAAAATTACTTGGATGATGTTTCATGGAGTTTCATGTCCATCACTCAGTGGACACCAAAGCCAGAAAAACTAGAAGGCTTATTCTATCTTATTCCCAAGCTGGTAAAGCTTAGTGTACCAGCACTGATACTTTTGGTATCCCATCGAGGACTATTGAGAGAAAATGATCCATTTGCACTGCAGACCAATCACTACTGGTAATAACCAGGAATGCATTCTCACCCTGATCATCAAAGCTGTGTCATACAGATCAACTCCCACATAGGCTGTGCCAATCTTCATAGTATAAACCAAACAAAAAGGGAAAAATGGTAACACTACTATATTTTGATACTGGTATTAGGTCTCTCTGTATGGGATACAGATAGTGAAAAATGCATTATGCATAATCTGATCATGAGAAAATAATGATATGCTTGCATTTTGGTTGAACTCTCTAGTATATTTGAGTGCCATTAATGTCATTTAAGTATATCAATTAAGAAGTGTTCAGGGAGTATATGTAGAGACATCATAAACAATAAATTAAAACCCCTTGGAAAAATCAATTAAGATCTTGAGGAACCAGGCAATGGAATGCAGACTGTGACAAGTGAATCTAACTGTATTACAAATCTATGGTCCAAGTTCACTGAAAGATGTGGGGAAAAGGGTAATGATCTATATGAAATTGGAAAAATTGTGTTTTGACGAGATGATGTAAGACTAAAAACATACAACCAAAACCTGTATTTAAATAGTATTTTATTTTCACAAGGGTATGGGTTAGCAGTTCTTAATCTATATGCATACTAACATTGAACAAGTACATAAATAGTAGATAATGGGAACGATGCTTATACTGTCAGAAAAAGAAGTGAAAATACAGAAGTTGGGGGTGGGGGTCTGCTAGAATGATGATGTGGTGCTAAAGATAGTATGAACTCATGTTTATTTTCATATTCATACAGACTTATGTAAAATAATTATAGTATGTGTATACCTTGGTTAGTAATCTACATATATTTCCTAGTTATGTCTTCTCAGATGGTCTAGAAACAGTGACTCCTCAATGGCAATTAGCATATGAATGCTCAGATCTTGGTGTAGAAATACCATTCTCCAATAAAAGGCACCAAGGCTCCTTGGAGAAATGGATGATTCTAGGAGTTGGGCAAGAAAATAGAAGCTAAACCTGGCCTTGTTTAGGGCCACACACACACACACACACACACAGAAAATTGTGAGAGAAATTCAAAAGAACACAGGAGATAATCTGGAAAAGTTCTAAATGGGCAAAGGTAAAACCATTCAAGCAACAAATAAATAATGATAATACTGGATTATAACTCAAGAAATAAAATATCTATTGATCCATACTCATACAAATTAAAAAGTGGACAAAAATTAAGTTGGGAAGAAGGGGCAAATCTATCTTATAGAACAATTCTAAATGATAGATAGCTCAACAGATAGATAGTCCTCACTCCAGAAAGCAGAGCTTACTTCTTCCTCCTTGAGTTAGGGGTAGACTTAGTGATTCAATTCCAAAAAACAGTATGTGAAAAATAAAAAATAGTAACTTTACAGTTAAGAAACTTGGCAGATAACAGCTTAACCAGTTGTCAAGGTTAATATTACCAGTGATCCGTCATGTTGATTTAATATGCCCCATGATACGATGAAATGAAAACGGTACTTCATCTCCTTGGTATTCTTTCCCCAAATCCAATAACCTCAGACTAACCATGATAAAATATCAGACAAACCCCAATTTAAAGACATTCTGCTAAGTACCTGAGTACTTGTCAAAGCTGTCAAGGTTATCAAAAACAAGAAAAACCTGATAAACTGTCACAGACAGAGGAGACGAAGAAGATATGAGGACAAAATGCAACATGGTAGCCTGGACTGGATACTAAACAGAAAATAAACATTAGCCGAAAAACCAATAGAATAGGAATAGAGTCTGTAGTTACTAGTATTGTACCAATATTAATTGCTTAGTTTTGACAAATATACTGTGGTTATATATGATGTTATCATTAGGGAAAGTTGAGTGAAGGATACACATGGATTCTACTTTGTTTTCAAGTATTCCATAAATCTAAAATTATCTCATAAGTTAAAGCTTATTTAAAAATTGTTTTTAAAGTAACTAATATCATTATACAAGTGATAAAATAAGTGCTAATACCATAACTGAAGCCACCATGCACCAAAAGCTGTGTATGTTGTTAGAACATTTGTGCTAATACTTGGAAGGCAAAGTTTTTGAGTTTGGATTAGTGTATGGCTCAGAGGAGATGTAAATGATATTAAATTCTCTAGGACCACACAATACTTTATGATCACAAGGCATGTTAGCCTCAGTGTCCATGTCTGATAACTTTAAATCATTTTTGAACCCATGCTATGGTTAAGAAGGAAAAAAAACCTTCCATCTTACTGGAGTTTTGGACAAGACAGAGAAGGATGAAAGAATTAAATCTTCCGTAGTGAATTTAGCTGGGACAAAGTATAGCAGGGGTTACATAGACTTCAATAGTATCAAAGAAGTTCAGAGTTCACGTGGCCCCATAGAGATCCTCAGTTCTCATCTTAAGTAAAGTTAATAATAAAGGAAAAGTCGATGGAGAGTAAGCCATGAATTGGTGCCCAGATAGAGGCCTTTTTATTGTTTAACTATGAATCAGCAATTCCAGGATAGAATTGTATCACTAAAGGATTCTGAAATGAGAATTGTGCTGAGGACTCCCCAGAACACAGAACCCATGGGAAAGAAAATAAGAATCATGGGGATGACTTAAGGACCCACAATTTTGCTACCCGTCTGAATGAAATGAGCATAAGCCAGTCAAATAGAGCCACGTGGTTTTCAGAAAAAATCTTGTAGTCATTCAAGACATACTAGCAAGATGATCAGAGGAACATCTGAGCCATGACACCAAAGATATCAAACACAAAGTAATTATTGTCCTTTAAAAACATGGGTGTGCTCCAGAAGCAAAGTCTAACATTCTGTGAAGCAGAAACACCCACAATATTTACTGGTTGCAAGAGGCTCTTTCTTGCAATATGTAACAGCAAGAAAAAACTGTCTCTAGTGTTTCGACACTGAGAGCTGCTTTAGAGGCCACCCAAAAATACCACAGTCATGAGCCATATAGGGCCTTTTAATACATAAGGGTATGTAGTAGACACATAAGTGACAATAGCACTCTGTTTCCTTAGGAAACTTTGGGACAACAAATCCAAGACAGCCACATGAGGACAGGTGCAGAGAAAAGGGCTGGCCATACCAATACTAATTTCTCATGATATTTTCCATCTCGGGGAAGCTCCAGAAATAAGAGCAGGTAAAAGTAAAATGATTGTTCTGTAAGTTTTGGCTAAAAGGACTACGAAATTACATCCCTAGATAGAGGCAGTCTGTCACAGAGCTGAAAAATCCAATGGCGGAAAACATTTCAGAGAACTAAGAGGTTTGGGGAATGTCATCTAGGTTAATAATTTATAAGGTCTCAATTATTAGTGTATTTCCAGAGACTCAAAGACAGATGTCAGCTCTTGGGCTCTGCAGAATCTAAAGCTGAATTTTTCAGAATCAGGATGAATCCTGCCTTGAGGCTAATAATTGAGGGAGCCACTAATGGAGTGAAAAAATCTCTGGGTTGATGTAGCTCCCCATAGGCCAAGCTGTGAAATCCACACAGTGATGACCCTGATGTGTCCACAGTGATATCACTCAAATACCCAGGCAGTGTGAAGACTCTGGAAGACAGGCTGTAGGCTGAGTCCAGAAGAATCAAAGCGCACCAGTAAATGATTGTTCATTGTTCCATCTTCTGGGATTAAAATGTCCGAGGGTAAAGACATCTCCAAGTAACTATAAAAAAATTTCTGAAGGGAAAAATGACTTGGGATTCAGGCTTTGTTTTAATGAAAAAGAGACAAATTAGGGCATACTTGGCATAGCACATAGTGGAGTACCTACCAGTATCTCATGAGACACAAACTACAAACTGCTTAAATAATTTTCATAACCTAGCTTTAAAAGTGTGTTTGTTCAGTATTTGTAAATGATGGATTAATTACAAATGGCAGACAACCTATCCAAAATCTATTATTTCTCCAGATTTGCTTTTAAACCTCTGATGTTCTTCAAATATTGAGCAGAGATGACTTTGTTTCAGAAAATATGAACCTGGTCCCCTGCCTAAGTTCAAGAGGAAGCAGCCTGGAAGTTGAGACTTTTCAAGACAGCTTGCTAAAAGGTAATAGAGTTTTAGAAAAAGTTTTTTTTTCTGCTTGATGAAACCATGCAATTTCCTACATTTGAATTCAAAGTTCAAATGTTCAACACAATGTTTGCAGCATCCTCTTTTAAATGTGAGGAATATGGCAAGAAAATTCATGAGATGTCAACCACATTCCTTAAGTAGAACCACTGAATCAATTTGACACAACAGCAAATGCTAGCTTCCAAACTTTGTTAATTATGAAAATAAACTCTTGTTTATTTAAGCTTCTTCTTATTAAGTATTGCAGAGGAAAACATCTTTGGTAGGTGATAGATTGATACATGTAATGAACAAAGCTGTCAAAACAATTTTTTAAAAGACATTTCTAATGTAAACTGAGTTTCCCAATTCTAGTTAGCCCATGGACACATATGGGATTTCATTTAATTCATGACTAACAATTTTATGGTATTTAATTTTCAGGTGCATTGGGATAAAATTCACCCCTCACATGCACACACAGACATCTGAGTGTATCAAGAGCATGTTATTAAGTAATCATAAAATATAATAAATCCATTCTGAATCCCTCTGAGCAAAATTTCAATTTAACTTGGCATTTTTCTCCCACCACTGGTTAATGCTATATCTGTGGACTTAGGACCACTTACTGTATTAAAACTACCAAATACTTTATTGTATGGAAATAAAGAATTCCTCTTTGTAATGTCTATAATATTCTGCAGAAGAAACAAAGCAGTGCTTCTACGTGATGGCTTATCATGTTTTGGTAGTAAATATATTTAGTTTTCACTTATAAAAGTTTTGCTTTCATGGGAATCCAACATAAATCCAAAGAGGTTTCTTCTGATGACCTCATGGCACAATAGGGTGTCTGACTCCAGAGAGGTTTCTTCAGGAATCAATCCAAAAATAATTCATTCATAATTACCTACTTTTCAGCGATATATATCTTGTCTTACTAGCAGTTCTTTGTTCTGGGTTACTTTTTCCTGAGGAAACCTAAAAGTATCAATGAACTGTTTTTCATTAATGTTGAGGCGTGAAGCCTAAAATCTGGAATGCCTGGATTTATTCAAAGATACATTCTGCCCATCAAATTCCAGCTTTCTTTTCCCATCTTCCTAGTCATTTCCCATCTCATAAATGATCTAACTTCTTGATTAAAGTTTTTATACACTTTTGAGACAAAATCTCTTGCTGTATCTGCCCGAGGGAACAGAAGTCAGTCCCCATATTATAGCTTGAATAAAATAATGTTTTTTCCAGACCATATGGACAATCTCGAAATATTAATTTCCATGTCTGACTCAGCATTCCCAATTTCCACAAAATCTTGCTGCCTCTCTCACTCATAACTAGACCAAATGCCATATTAGGTCAACCTTGTTTCTCCAGGCTTGTGACAGATATTGCAGATCTCCTATTCAGAATTTCCTTCCCAGATTTCTAAATCTAAAACCCAAATCCAGTCATCCCAGATTTCTCCTCATATGCCTCACTAGTAAATCTATATAAGCTGAACAAGCAGTCACTGCAAGGCTTTATTTTACCTAATACTGATATTACCAAATATCTTCATATGTTTTCTTGTTTGATTGCTTATTTTTTTTCATGTTTTACTTTGCTGGCTATATTGTATCCATACCACTTAAAATACATTTCAGAAGTGGTTGACTAAACAACAAATCAAGAAATAAAGATAAAATTTGTTAAAGACAGCAAACATATTAACAGCAGAATCTGGACTAGAATACATTCTGTTCTCAATTTGATTATCTTTCCATTGAACTATATTTTTTCTTAAACCTTCAATAAGGATCCCTTTTATATTTTAAAAAATTATTTTTAAATATTAATTCCATAAAAGAAACACAATTATCATTGTGTAAAAATATTAATTATTATGAAATAAGTATAATATTATTCTTTTTTAAAGTTATATGATAATAGTAATAATTATTATTATTTTAGAGACCAAGTCTCACTATGTAGCTCTGGCTTGAGTACAGTGGCTATTCAAAAGCACAATTCCACTACTGATCAGCACAGGAGTTTTGATGTGCTCTATTCTCAACCTGGGCTGGTTCAGCTCTTCTTCAGCAAACTGGTGGTCCATCACTCTCAGGAGATCAACACATTGATGCCAAACTTAGGATAGACACCCTATCAGCCTAGCGCTCTACAGCCCAGAACTCTTGGTCTCAAGCGATACTCCCACCTCAACCTCCGGAGTAGCTGGGACTACAGACATGTGCCATCGTGGTCAGCTGTAATAATAATTACTATTCTCTTAACATGTCCGGAAAGGCAGAATTCTAATGTACCTGGGTGTGCATTCTGTGTAGAATCCCCTCCCCTTGAGGGTA
The DNA here is from genome assembly GCF_028885625.2 of Pongo pygmaeus. Taxonomy (NCBI): domain Eukaryota; kingdom Metazoa; phylum Chordata; class Mammalia; order Primates; family Hominidae; genus Pongo; species Pongo pygmaeus. The sequence continues at coordinate 94,644,175 of NC_072384.2, forward strand.
GGCAGGACCTGTGAATATGATAGATGGTCTTTCCAGTGATTAGGTCACCTTATATGACTAAGGTGAGGGAATTTTTTAGATGTAATTAACATTGCAAATCAGTTCATTTTGTGTGAATCAAAATGAGGATTACTTTATGTGGGCCTAACTTAATCTATTGAAAGTCTTTAGAACACGAACTAGACTCTTTTTGAAGAAAGAGATTCTGCTGCTGGCTTTGAAGTAAGTCGTGGGACTCTAGGATCAAACAGCAGCTTCCAGTCAGCAAGGAAGTAGAGATTTCAGTCATACAAGTACAAGGAACTGAATCCTGCCAACAACATGAATGAGCTTGGAAGATGACTCCAAGCTTCAGCCCTGCCTACAATCACCTTGATTGCAACCTTGTGATACCCTAAGCAGGGAACTCAGACCACCTGTGCCTGGACTAGGGACTGATTGTAACTGTGAAATAAGTAATGTCTTTATTTATTTATTTACTTATTTATTTATTTATTTATTTAATTTTTTATTTTTATTTTTTTTGAGACGGAGTCTCGCTCTGTCGCCCAGGCTAGAGTGCAGTGTCGCGATCTCGGCTCACTGTAAGCTCCACCTCCTGGGTTCACACCATTCCCCTGCCTCAGCCTCCCGAGTAGCTGGGGCTACAGGCGCCTGCCACCACGCCTGGCTAATTTTTTTGTATTTTTAGTAGAAACGGAATTTCACCATATTAGCTAGGATGGTCTCAATCTCCTGACCTCGTGATCCGCCTGCCTTGGCCTCCCAAAGTGCTGGGATTACAGGCGTGAGCCACAGCGTCCGGCCTAAGTATTTATTTTAAGTCACTTGATCTGTGATGATTTGTTATACAACAATACAAATCTAATACAGTATTCCTTTGAAAATCTTCTACGCATATTTCACCAGGCCTTATTATAGATTCTTTGGAGAGGTAGAGGAAAATATCACTCTTAATTTTTTTATCTTTTAGAAGTTGCTGTAATTGTCCACTCATTTCAAAATATCAACATTGCTCTCTGTCTCAAATTGACTTTATTATAAACTATTACTCTCACAGTTTGTTGTTAATTCATCTCAAATAGTGCTTTTAACCAATCTAGTTATTATTTGTTGTCTGCTACTCTCAAGAACTGTGAGGGTATGGAGTTTTACCTCACATATAAGCTAAGGAGCTAGCCTTCCAAGGGTTTATAAATTCTGGCAGAGAACAGAGCCTCTTGCTTAAGAAATAATGGATTTTATTATTCATGACATGGCAAGAAGTATGAGCTTTATGTTCACCTCAGTTACCTTTGACAGTCAAAGTTCCAAAGCAGATGCAGAACGTTCTATGTGGATGGTGGGCACACAGTAGATGTGTGCCCTAGCTGAAGAAGTATCTGATATTAGATTAAGCTGTTAGAAAACTTGTTCAGCTTCTCCTCTGGAGGCAGACATTATTTTTATTATTTTTGAAGACCATAAATCTGCCTTCTGCTCTTAAGGGAGATGCTATTTCTGTCTTCCAAAGCTGTTTGCTCTACAAACATTCATAAAAAAATAGTCCTGAGCAAAACCTGGAATAACCCTGTTCAAAAGAGGTACAGAAATGTGAGAGAACATGGAGAATTATTTCTCATCAGCTGCTAAGTTCTGTATTTGAAATTTTAATTAATTTTTTTTATTTTACAGTGAAATTAAAATCTTTAGTACATTTAGGGGAGCAATTGTATCTTTTGCATATATTCTTCTGCTTCTTTGAAATGCAACCCAATAATAGTAAAGCAATAAATTCATAACCTAATGTGACTATTTATATTTTAGGGGAGAATCCTTCTCTTCTTTCAATATTATCACCTTGGCTCAAAAAGAATAGGGTACTCTTTCCTTCTCTATTGCTTCCCTCTCTGCTATCCACTTACTCTATCTGAAGAATGTCTGAATTAGTGGACACAGAATCTACTCTGCAGGGTTGGTCAGACCTAGAAGCTACAGATATGTAACAATCTCTAGATTCATGGCAGGGAGCAGGAGGTTTGTAGATTGAAACAAGGTTCTAAACTAGAGGTTACTAGAAAAACCAGATTGTGGTAGTTATTTGGCATTCACTAGGACATCAACAGAGCAGATGCTTTGGTGTCCTCTTCCTGCACATGCCAGTCCAGCAGCACGTAGGGCACATGATAATGCTTATCTTCAGAAAGCTTAGTGAACCACCTCAGCTTCTTCCCAGGGAGCTCAGTGTCATCTCAGTGAGTGGCTTGTCTTGACATCCAGTGAGTCTCGCAGGTACCCCAGTGTTTTCCCAGTGAGTTGTGCATGCACCTGAGAGTGTAGTGCCCTGCTTATCATCCCTAGCTCATAATATAATAGTAAACTCTTGGCATGCAGTGGCATGATCTCGGCTCACTGCAACCTCCACCTCCCGAGGTCAAGCTATTCTCCTGCCTCAGCCTCCTGAGTAGCTGGGATTATAGGCACACGCCACCATGCCCAGCTAATTTTTGTATTTTTAGTAGAGATGGTGTTTCACCATGCTGGCCAGGCTGGCCTCGAACTACTGACCTCGTGATCCACCCGGCCTGGCCTCCCAAAGTGCTGGGATTACAAGCATGAGCTACCACGCCTGGCCACAGTAGTAAACTTTTAATATTCAATATACCATGAACACTGTAACCTTCACCGATATTATTTCCATGTTTGAGGTGGGGGGTGCTTCTTTACATTTTTTTTTTCCTGTGGGTGCTCTATCTCAATCATACAAGTAGTACCTGTTCACTGTTTTCTACCAGTGAATGGGAGAGTTTAACAGGAAAAGGGATTTGTAAGCACACATTAATAAGTTATTGGAAGAAGTTTCTTTTCCCATATGATTCTGTCTCCATAGAGATACTCAGCCTTGAAAAGTAAATAGAAGCTTACTCACAGATGGCTCAACCTTAACAGTTTTCTTTCAGTAAATGAAAAAGTTTAACACAAAAAAAGGAGTTTATAAGCACACATTCAGAAGAAGTGACTGGAAGAAATTTCTTTTGTTATATGTGTCTATAGGCCTATAGAGAAATCCAGCTCTGAAAGGTAAATAGAAGCTTGCTTTCAGAACAACTTATCATTAACAATTTTCTTTCAATAAATTGAAGGGTTTAAGATTTTGCAAGTGCAATGTCCATTTTACTCAACTTATTTTTATTCTTCAGAATTTTCTTTACCTATTAGTAGTTAATTTCTATTATTAATGTTTCTTTATATTAAACTTCCTTTGTACAAATTACTGTTCTTTCTCATCACTGATACAAAGTTCTATTCTTGATAAAAGGACAGAATGGATTTCAGGCCTATTGCTAACCATTTTTAACTTGATAGATAAATAATAACCCAAAACTTCAGGGACTAAACCAGAGATCTTTGCATTGTTGCTTATATATACCCTGAAATATTTTTTAAATAAGTATTTCCAGCATAGTTTCAATTTTCAAATATTTTTAATGAAAACTTTAGTTACTAACTTGATATAACCATTACCTATTATAAAATTTTATGAACAAAATCTGCTTTAACTTACAGAAATATTATGCTTGGCTTTGCTGTCCTTGAAAATATATTTTTGTGTCTTTGTTCTCGTTGGTTTCAAAGAACATCTTTATTTCTGCCTTCATTTCGTTATGTACCCAGTAGTCATTCAGGAGCAGGTTGTTCAGTTTACATGTAGTTGAGCGGTTTTGAGTGAGTTTCTTAATCCTGAGTTCTAGTTTGATTGCACTGTGGTCTGAGAGACAGTTTGTTATAATTTCTGTTCTCTTACGATTGCTGAGGAGAGCTTTACTTCCAACTATGCAGTCAATCTTGGAATAGGTGTGGTGTGGTGCTGAAAAAAATGTATATTCTGTTGATTTGGGGTGGAGAGTTCTGTAGATGTCTATTAGGTCTGCTTGGTGCAGAGCTCAGTTCAATTCCTGGGTATCCTTGTTAACTTTCTGTCTTGTTGATCTGTCTAATGTTGACAGTGGGGTGTTAAAATCTCCCATTATTATTGTGTGGGAGTCTAAGTCTCTTTGTAGGTCACTCAGGACTTGCTTTATGAATCTGGGTGCTCCTGTATTGGGTGCATATATATTTAGGATAGTTAGCTCTTCTTGTTGAATTGATCCCTTTACCATTATGTAATGGCCTACTTTATCTCTTTTGATCTTTGTTGGTTTAAAGTCTGTTTTATCAGAAACTAGGATTGCAACCCCTGCCTGTTTTTGTTTTCCATTTGCTTGGTAGATCTTCCTCCATCCTTTTATTTTGAGCCTATGTGTGTCTCTGCATGTAAGATGGGTTTCCTGAATACAGCACACTGATGGGTCTTGACTCTTTATCCAATTTGCCAGTCTGTGTCTTTTAATTGGAGCATTTAGTCCATTTACATTTAAAGTTAATATTGTTATGTGTGAATTTGATCCTGTCATTATGATGTTAGCTGGTTATTTTGCTTGTTAGTTGATGCGGTTTCTTCCTAGTCTTGATGGTCTTTACATTTTGGCATGATTTTGCAGAGGCTGGTACCGGTTGTGCCTTTCCATGTTTAGCGCTTCCTTCAGGAGCTCTTTTAGGGCAGGCCTGGTGGTGACAAAATCTCTTAGCATTTGCTTGTCTGTAAAGGATTTTATTTCTCCTTCACTTATGAAGCTTAGTTTGGCTGGATATGAAATTCTGGGTTGAAAATTCTTTTCTTTAAGAATGTTGAATATTGGCCCCCACTCTCTTCTGGCTTGTAGGGTTTCTGCCGAGAGATCAGCTGTTAGTCTGATGGGCTTCCCTTTGTGGGTAAGCCGACCTTTCTCTCTGGCTGCCCTTAACATTTTTTCCTTCATTTCAACTTTGGTGAATCTGACAATTATGTGTCTTGGAGTTGCTCTTCTCGAGGAGTATCTTTGTGGCATTCTCTGTATTTCCTGAATCTGAATGTTGGCCTGCCTTGCTAGATTGGGGAAGTTCTCCTGGATAATATCCTGCAGAGTGTTTTCCAACTTGGTTCCATTCTCCCCGTCACTTTCAGGTATACCAATCAGACGCAGATTTGGTCTTTTCACATAGTCCCATATTTCTTGGAGGCTTTGTTCGTTTCTTTTTATTCTTTTTTCTCTAAACTTCCCTTCTCACTTCATTTCATTCATTTCATCTTCCGTCACTGATACCCTTTCTTCCAGTTGATCACATCGGCTCCTGAGGCTTCTGCATTCTTCATGTAGGTCTCGAGCCTTGGTTTTCAGCTCCATCAGCTCCTTTAAGCACTTCTCTGTATTGGTTATTCTAGTTATACATTCATCTAAAGTTTTTTCAAAGTTTTCAACTTCTTTGCCTTTGGTTTGAATTTCCTCCTGTAGCTCGGAGTAGTTTGATCATCTGAAGCCTTCTTCTCTCAACTTGTCAAAGTCATTCTCTGTCCAGCTTTGTTCCGTTGCTGGTGAGGAACTGCGTTCCTTTGGAAGAGGAGAGACGCTCTGCTTTTTAGAGTTTCCAGTTTTTCTGCTCTGTTTTTTCCCCATCTTTGTGGTTTTATCTACTTTTGGTCTTTGATGATGGTGATATACAGATGGGTTTTTGGTGTGGATGTCCTTTCTGTTTGTTAGTTTTCCTTCTAACAGACAGGACCCTCAGCTGCAGGTCTGTTGGAGTTTGCTAGAGGTCCACTCCAGACCCTGTTTCCCTGGGTGTCAGCAGCGGTGTCTGCAGAACCACGGATTTTTGTGATCCGCGAATGCTGCTGTCTGATCCTTCCTCTGGAAGTTTTGTCTCAGAGGAGTACCTGGCCCTGTGAGGTGTCAGTCTTCCCCCACTGGGGGGTGCCTCCCAGTTAGGCTACTCAGGGGTCAGGGGTCAGGGACCCACTTGAGGAGGCAGTCTGCCCATTCTCAGATCTCCAGCTGCGTGCTAGGAAAACCACTGCTCTCCTCAAAGCTGTCAGACAGGGATATTTCAGTTTGCAGAGGTTACTGCTATCTTTTTGTTTGTCTGTGCCCTGCCGCCAGAGGTGGAGCCTACAGAGGCAGGCAGGCCTCCTTGAGCTGTGGTGGGCTCCACCCAGTTTGAGCTTCCTGGCTGCTTTGTTTACCTAAGGGAGCCTAGGCAATGGCAGGCTCCCCTCCCCCAGCCTCACTGCTGCCTTGCAGTTTGATCTCAGACTGCTGTGCTAGCAATCAGCGAGACTCCGTGGGTATAAGACCCTCCGAGTCAGGTGCGGAATATAATCTCCTGGTGCGCCGTTTCCTAAGCCTGGTCGGAAAAGCACAGATTCAGGTGGGAGAACAAAGACACAACATACCAAAATCTCTGGGACACATTCAAAGAAGTGTCTACAGGGAAATTTATAGCACTAAATGCCCACAAGAGAAGGCAGGAAAGATCCAAAATTGACACCCTAACATCACAATTAAAAGAACTAGAAAAGCAAGAGCAAACACATTCAAAAGCGAGCAGAAGGCAAGAAATAACTAAAATCAAAGCAGAACTGAAGGAAATAGAGAAAAAAAAACCCTTCAAAAAATTAAAGAATACAGCAGCTGGTTTTCTGAAAGGATCAACAAAATTGATAGACTGCTAGCAAGACTAATAAAGAAAAAAAGAGAGAAGAATCAAATAGACGCAATAAAAAATTATAAAGGTGATATCAGCACCAATCCCACAGAAATACAAACTGCCATCAGAGACTACTACAAACACCTCTATGCAAATAAACTAGAAAATCTAGAAGAAATGGATAAATTCCTCAACACACACACTCTCCCAACACTAAACCAGGAAGAAGTTGAATCTCTGAATAGACCAATAACAGGAGCTGAAATTGTGGCAATAATCAATAGCTTACCAACCAAAAATTGTCCAGGACCAGATGGATTCACAGCCGAATTCTACCACAGGTACGAGGAGGAACTGGTACCATTCCTTCTGAAACTATTCCAATCAATAGAAAAAGAGGGAATCCTCCTTAACTCATTTCATGAGGCTGGCATCATCCTGATACCAAAGCCGGGCAGAGACACAACCAAAAAAGAGAATTTTAGACCAATATCCTTGATGAACATTGATGCAAAAATCCTCAATACTGGCAAACAGAATCCAGCAGCACATCAAAAAGCTTATCCACCATGATCAAGTGGGCTTCATCCCTGGGATGCAAGGCTGGTTCAACATATGCAAATCAATAAATGTAATCCAGCATATAAACAGAACCAAAGACAAAAACCACATGATTATCTCAATAGAAGCAGAAAAGGCCTTTGACAAAATTTGACAACCCTTCATGCTAAAAACTCTCAATAAATTAGGTATTGATGGGATGTATCTCAAAATAATAAGAGCTATCTATGACAAACCCACAGCCAATATCATACTGAATGGGCAAAAACTGGAAGCATTCCCTTTGAAAACTGGCACAAGACAGGGATGCCCTCTCTCACCACTCCTATTCAACATAGTGTTGGAAGTTCTGGCCAGGGCAATTAGGCAGGAGAAGGAAATAAAGGGTATTCAATTATGAAAAGAGGAAGTCAAATTGTCCCTGTTTGCAGATGACATGATTGTATATCTAGAAAACCCGATTGTCTCAGCCCAAAATCTCCTCAAGCTGATAAGCAACTTCAGCAAAGTCTCAGGATACAAAATCAATGTACAAAAATCACAAGCATTCTTATACACCAATAACAGACAGACAGAGAGCCAAATCATGAGTGAACTCCCATTCACAATTGCTTCAAAGAGAATAAAATACCTAGGAATCCAACTTACAAGGGATGTGAAGGACCTCTTCAAGGAGAACTACAAACCACTGCTCAAGGAAATAAAAGAGGATACAAACAAATGGAAGAACATTCCATGCTCATGGGTAGGAAGAATCAATATTGTGAAAATGGCCATACTGCCCAAGGTAATTTATAGATTCAATGCCATCCCCATCAAGCTACCAATGACTTTCTTCACAGAATTGGAAAAAACTACTTTAAAGTTCATATGGAACCAAAAAAGAGCCCGCATCACCAAGTCAATCCTAAGCCAAAAGAACAAAGCTGGAGGCATCACACTACTTGACTTCAAACTATACTACAAGCCTACAGTAACCAAAACAGCATGGTACTGGTACCAAAACAGAGATATAGATCAATGGAACAGAACAGAGCCGTCAGAAATAATGCCACATATCTACAAGTATCTGATCTTTGACAAACCTGAGAAAAACAAGCAATGGGGAAAGGATTCCCTATTTAATAAATGGTGCTGGGAAAACTGGCTAGCCATATATAGAAAGCTGAAACTGGAACCCTTCCTTACACCTTATACAAAAATTAATTCAAGATGGATTAAAGACTTAAACGTTAGACCTAAAACCATAAAAACCCTAGAAGAAAACCTAGGCATTACCATTCAGGACATAGGCATGGGCAAGGACTTCATGTCTAAAACACCAAAAGCAATGACAACAAAAGCCAAAATTGACAAATGGGATCTAATTAAACTCAAGAGCTTCTGCACAGTGAAAGAAACTACCATCAGAATGAACAGGCAACCTACAAAATTGCAGAAAATTTTCACAACCTACTCATCTGACAAAGGGCTAATATCCAGAATCTACAATGAACTCCAACAAATTTACAAGAAAAAAACAACCCCAACAAAAAGTGGGCAAAGGACATGAACAGACACTTCTCAAAAGAAGACATTTATGCAGCCAAAAGACATATGAAAAAATGCTCATCATCACTGGCCATCAGAGAAATGCAAATCAAAACCACAATGAGATACCATCTCACACCAGTTAGAATGGCAATCATTAAAAAGTCAGGAAACAACAGGTGCTGGAGAGGATGTGGAGAAACAGGAACACTTTTACACTGTTGGTGGGACTGTAAACTAGTTCAACCATTGTGGAAGTCAGTATGGTGATTCCTCAGGGATCTAGAACTAGAAATACCATTTGACCCAGCCATCCCATTACTGGGTATATACCCAAAGGACTATAAATCATGCTGCTATAAAGACCCATGCATACGTATGTTTATTGCAGCACTATTCACAATAGCAAAGACTTGGAACCAACCCAAATGTCCAACAATGATAGACTGGATTAAGAAAATGTGGCACATATACACCATGGAATACTATGCAGCCATAAAAAAGGATGAGTTCATGTCCTTTGTAGGGACGTGGATGAAGCTGGAAATCATCATTCTCGGTAAACTATCGCAAGGACAAAAAACCAAACACCGCATGTTCTCACTCATAGGTGGGAATTGAACAATGAGAACACATGGACACAGGAAGGGGAACATCACACTCTGGGGACTGTTGTCGGGTGGGGGGAGGGGGGAGGGATAGCATTAGGAGATATACCTAATGCAAAATGGCGAGTTAATGGGTGCAGCATACCAGCATGGCACATGTATACATATGTAACTAACCTGCACATTGTGTACATGTACCCTAAAACTTAAAGTATAATAATAACTAAAAAAAGAAAATATATTTTTGTTCCAACTTCTTCATACACATTCTAATATATTTTAGGGTATTACTGTATTTAATTGGTCATCATATCACAGATATCTATAACAAAGTAATTATCTGGGTTTATAAGTTTTATTTTATTACCTACAACCGTAAGTTTCTGGATGTTAACATTTTCTTCTAAATTGGGTATTCATTATGTTTTACAAGTATATAATTGATTGAACAACTAAATATTACCAGTTTTAACAAGTTATTTTTAAACTTACATGGCAAAATCTTACCATAAATATAAATCTTAACAAAATGAATCATAATCAAGCTTTTCCTCAGATATTAGAGTGATATGAACTGTTAAAAACTAATTTATGCAATAGCTTTTATATTACATCTTAAGGAGAGAAACTATTTAATTGTTTATAGAAATAGCAAGAAATCTAGTTCTTCCAAGATTTTTGATATACATTAGTAGAATTCCTGAGAGGGCACTGGTTTCAGAAACAAACAGGCATTAGTTGTAAAAAATAACAATAATAAAAGAAATATTAAGTACTTATATGGCATTTCTCTACACGAAATGCCTTACACACATACATCATCTGATTTAATTTTCACAAGACTCTAATAGTTGTTATTCTTATGATGCTACAGAGGAATAAATAAAAACTGATGGAATAAATAAATTGATCTGAAAGAGAAAAAGATTTGGGATTCAACACAGTTTACTCAGAATCAAAAGCTCATGTTCTTGACCACTTAACCATCTTGCCTCACGTTGGGCATTGCATTACCTACACCTGTAAAGAGAAAAATTTATAGCTGAGTTTGACCTGGAGTAAGGTAAGACTAAACAAGCAATCTTAAGAAACAGTGACTTATATCTGAAAAACATAGAGGAGTTATAATTACAACATATGTTACTATATGGTCTTAAGAAAAAATGAGCCTTATCTTCAGCAATATCCATTTCATTTCGTAAAGAATTATTGCTTTTGATGTCTTTCAATATTCTACATATTTTGCTTAATTACTTTTTTCTGTCATTCCCATTAGAATGTAAGCTTCATGAAAGCATGCATTTTTTTATTCTTATCACCCAGAGGAGTGCTCGATGAATATGTGTGCAGTGAGTAAACGACAAATGTTTTGTCTAAATTAGCTTATGGTTTAATTTCCAGACTCAATGTTTGTCTATTGTTTTTTAAATGATTTTCACAATGTCTTGTAATTTATACCTTCTTCTCAAGGTAATAACTCTTCAATGAGAAAATAATGACTAATAGTGGATTTATTTTCCATCCTTAATTACTTTCTCCTAAAGATATAAATAGCTTTATCACAGATAAAGTTGTAATGGTATTACTTCAATTGCATTCATAAAATAGTTTGGGAAGGTGAGCTTTTATTGATTTTCTATAAATCATGGTTAATTAGGGTTATAGAATTATATGGTTAATTATTTCAGCCATTCATAAGATCAGACACAGAGTAGCTCTAAAGTTTTCTACATTTTTTAAAAGCCCTGTTTTTTAAACATACACCTTTGAATTCTCATGATTTCTTATTAGGTAGTTTAACTTAATTATCCATGAAGACAGTGATTTTAATAATTAGAAGCTTTGAATTTTTTTCTCTCAACCATAGGCAATTTAGTGTCACCATATTAAAACATTCCCCTTAAACAAAATTCAAATGTTAAAAGAAAACTTTCTGCTGTTTTTCTTTTTATTTATTTATTTATTTATTTTTGGTTCTTATCTGGAATGGCATCTAGCTTCAGCAAACTCAGAACAAAAGTCAGAAGCTACTAATCAGTGAGGTTTTCCGCTGGTTTTAGGATGTTAATTTATTTTATATTTATAAAGATATATAAAGTATATTTTTGGTGGGGTGCGGTGGCTCACCCCTGTAATCCCAGCAGTTTGGGAGGCCATGGCGGGAGGATTACCTGAGGTCAGGAGACCAGCCTAGCCAACATGGCGAAACCCAGTCTCTACTAAAAAATACAAAAATTAGCCAGGCGTGGTGGCGGGCACCTGTAATCCCAGCTGCATGTAAGGCTGAGGAGGAGAATTGCTTGAACTCAGGAGGTGGAGGGTTACAGTGAGCTGAGATCACGCCAGTCTGGTTGACAGAGAGAGACTCTATCTCAAAAAAAACAAAAACAAAAACAAAACAACAACAACAAAAAGAATATTTTTGTATAATTTGTGTATTCAGCATCTCTGTAGAAGAAAACCAAACAAAATCAGACAACAAAAAGGAAATGAAACAAAATGAGACTAAACAAATTATAATTTAAGAGTCATTAAAATTTAGTTTCAAGACAGCTTCTATTTTTATTCCTGGTTTATATAATGAGTACTATGCCAAATTCACTTGAATCATCACCTTAATTTGTGAAGTTGGCCAAATTCAACCAGAAAATGTTACAATTCCTCAAAGCATATAAAAAATTGTAACAAATCGTCATATATTTATTACATCCATTACTGTCTACATCTAAAATAAATTAACTTCTTATGTTTTACAAAGTAATTATCTAGACAAAAAATATGCAGTAGTGATTATTTCTAATGTTGTCAAGTAACATGAGAAGCACTAGAATCCATAACGTGAAAGTACTAATGAAGCATGTATTAATATTCATGTAGTCATTTGAGGAGAGAGCTTATAATAGAAGACTCACAGAACTTTTTCTCCTAGCTTAATACCAGTACAAATAATAATGATAATAAAGTCTTTTTTTTAAACATGTAAAATACAAATGAAGTGAAGTTTGGAGTGTTTTGAACTTTGTCTTTCTTCTCACACGTCAAGTGTTAATTTTTGTTGAAAAATAATCATTTGAGGGAAATTCATTTTATTCTCTTAGTTCAGTGAGTTGTAAATTCTGCTCTTTCTTGATTTCATGCAATAGGGAAGTAAAAAGAATGACTTGCACCACAAATTTTATTGAGCATAAGAAAAAGCTAAGATTTGAACCAATTCAGAGATCACATCTACCTATATTCCACTGGGTTAAGAAAGAAATGAAATGTGGATTTATGGTCTTTTAAATCACTAATATGAAACATTAGCAGAACTAACTTTAAATCTATAACCAGGATTGTGTTAAATGGGAGATATATTTTTGTCCAAGGTTAACACATAACAAAATCTAATTCCCTCAAAATGCATGATTTTATATCAAAATGTATTTAAGTAGAGCCAGCCAAATGAAGGCTATCAACAAGAAAAAGAAATAAAGCAAGGAACAAAAAAAATCACCTAATCTAGCTATCTAATCCAATGTTTTGTTTTGTTTTGTTTTTTTAAATGAAGAGTCAACCAAGATCCAGGAAATTAAAGGACTTGTCAAATAGTTTATACCAATCTATATTTGATTCAACCTAGGACTCTGATTTTTTTTTTTTAGATGGAGTCTCGCTCTGTTGCCCAGGCTGGAGTCCGCTGGTATAATCTCGGCTCACTGAAACCTCCCCCACCACCCCAGATTCAAGTGATCCTCCTGCCTCAGCCTCCCAAAGTAGCTGGGACTACACGCACGTGACACCACACCTGGCTAATTTTTTGTATTTTTAGTAAAGATGGGTTTTCACCATGTTAGCCAGGATGGTCTTGACCTCCTGACCTCATTATCCACCCGCCTCAGCCTTCCAAAGTGCTGGGATTACAGGCGTGAGCCACCACGCCTGGCCTGAATTTTCAATAAGAGCTTCAATCATTTAAATAATTCTAGTACATGAATTAAAAAATATTAACCTAAATATCTGAGAAATAAGAATTTAAATTTATGTCTATCTTTGTTCAGGGGTATGCTGAAGCCACCTTTTTCTGCCTTAAAGGAGCTGATTTTAAACTTTTCAGAAGTTTGCAAGACAATTTCTAAAAATAATCATTAAAAATTAAATTACACAGGTTTACAATTAAATAAGTTACATAAAAAAATACTTAAACTTGCTACTTTTTAATCATGTTGCTAAATTTTGCTATTTTTTATGGTCTTAACACTATTAGATCTTTTATATCTTGATAGTGAAAATGCTAAATGATATATAATGGCACACATCTTCCATCTCGGTATTCAATGCCATCATATTGGCAGCCAAAACCTGGCCACGATAGAAGTATATTTCCATAGAAATAAACAAGCACTGTAAATCAGGGTTTGATTTATTGTTTTACTAATTGCCTAGACAAAGTAATATTTGTTTTACTAATCGCCTAGACAAAGTAAGATTTGAAAAATACATTTCAGTTCAAACTTAAAAATGTGTCATGTTTATTGCTGCTACATTATGAATTTTTCAAAAAATGAGGATATACCAACCCAAATGTCCAACAATGATAGACTGGATTAAGAAAATGTGGCACATATACACCATGGAATACTATGCAGCCATAAAAAATGATGAGTTCACGTCCTTTGTAGGGACATGGATGAAATTAGAAATCATCATTCTCAGTAAACTATCGCAAGAACAAAAAACCAAACACTGCATATTCTCACTCATAGGTGGGAATTGAACAATGAGAACACATGGACACAGGAAGGGGAACATCACACTCTGGGGACTGTTGTAGGGTGGGGGGAGGGGGGAGGGATAGCATTGGGAGATATACCTAATGCTAGATGACGAGTTGGTGGGAGCAGCGCACCAGCATGGCACATGTATACATATGTAACTTACCTGCACATTGCGCACATGTACCATAAAACCTAAAGTATAATAATAATAATAATGATAATAAAAGAAAAAAAAAAAAAAAATTCATTACTGGATTACCAATGAAACCCTTCAGGATACTTTTAGCATGTGACATCAAATACAGATATTGTAATATCAGAGAAACAATCCAATGTGTAACTCTGTTATAAATTAAAATACTTAATGTAATGAAAACCTAATTCAAAATAGATAAAATATAAATATTAAAAAAAAAAAAAAAATGAGGATATATTCTTCCATATTTCAAGAATTATTATCAGATTCAGACAAGAAATTGCTCAAATCATTAAAAAAGAGGTAGAGTTCTGACATGCATCCTCATCATCTCACTTTTATCTTATTATTCATGTAAAAGAAAATATCAACCAATATGAAGGTTGGAAGTACCGTCACTTGTCAATTATAACCACAGTTAGGCTATAATTAAAAGAGTTCAGTAAAAATCAAATAAATCATTCTGTGAGAATAAATAGGATACATATAAGTTATAATAAAGAATATTGTATATTTTATTGTTTGTAAATTGCATGCCACACACACTTTACACCAGAAAAATTTATACTGAGCTTATGTAGATATGGTTATGCATACATTTCTTCCATTTATCTATATCTATGTCATTTACATCTATATTTAGCTTCCTGTATCTTTAAAATGGGAATCAGGTAACAAATCTTTATAATCCTAAATGACCTTTCAATCCCCCCCAAATTACTTTAACTTTATAAAGCATATTGTTATTGTTTTCATAATGTTATACAGTGACATTTTTCTCAAAAAAAGCAAAAATTGCCACAATGCATTTCATTTCCTTTAGTAAAGACCAAGAAAATAGAAAAGGTTTCTATCTATTTCTCTGTCCTCTAGATTACATCCACTTCATTAATGCAAGTAATATTTACATTACTTCCTCTGTCATCTTTCTTTCACTTTTCTTTCCATTACTTCAGAATTTTTCTTCATGATAACCATAATTTTCTGTCAAAACCATAAATAGGATCCTGTATATACTTCCCGATCTCCTCTTTACAATAATGTTTCTTATTAATTTAAAAGAAAACTAAATAAAGCCAACAAAAACACTTCTAACAATTTTCCATGACAGATTAATCCTGAGATTTGCAAAATTTTCTGTTAAGAGCCAGATAATAAACATTGCAGGCTTTATAGGCCATACAGTTTAATATCGCAACTACTCAAGCCTGCTGCTGTAGCATGAAAGCAGCCATAGACAATATATAAATCAATGAGTGTAATTTGTTAAAATACAATTTCATTTACAAAAACAAGCAGTGGAAAAGATTTGCTGTAGGGCCACGGATTGCTGACTCCAGTACTAGATCATGGTAACCTCGTTCAATAATAGTTAACCATCTTCATCACCCAACAATTCTTTCCAAGTACACTAAGTACAAGAAATAATTATGTCCATTATGTCCAAATCTGTCATTCACTTTTTCATTTCATTGTTCTATGCCGTATACTTTGCTTTAGTCATTCCTATTACTTAATACATTTGTTCATTGCTTTTTTTCTGCACCTGCAGCCATTCTCCTCAAGGATAAGAGATGGAAAAATGTGTAAAGTGTTTTATATGTTTCTGTCTTGAAATCTTGGTTGTTGAATAATTACTGCAGAAAAATAATTAAGAAGGGGGATTTGAAAGTGAGTTGAGGGAAAATAACAACATCTGTTTGGAATATATTAGTTCTTTTTAGAAATCTTTGAGTCAGGTTTAGGTAGTTAGTGAGAAGCTACCTGATCCTAAGGTCAAGAGAACTATCTTAAATACACTTGAGTATTATCGTGATGTAAATGTTAAGAAGCCCATGGGAAGCTTCAATATATAAAGAACTCAGAAGTCATCCCTTTCTTTCTTAAAACAAGAAAAATATAGACAAACTCAAAGTTAATAACTGTTTTTAAAACCATCAGAGAACTGAGGTCACAAGTCTAACCACTATCCCAAAATCTGAAGAGACAGGTTGCTATGGGTTGAGTTGAACAAAAATATATGTTGAAATTCTCACCCTCAGTACCTGATAATGTTACTTTATTTGGAAATAAACTGTTTATATAGTTAAGATAAAATAAGGTCATTAGAATGAGTCCTAATCCAATGTGACTAGTGTCCTAATGTAAAAGGGGATTTGGATATAGGGACAGACATACACAAAAGAAAGATCATGTAAAGACCCTAAAGACCCCAGGAGAGTGCCATCTACAAGCCAAGGAACAGTTAGGCTACCAGAAACTAAGAGAGAGGCACAAAACAGATTCTCCCTCACTGCCCCTCATAAGGAAGCAACCTAACCATGGGACTGGACATGATCACTCAAGAAAATTATATAGAGTGATAAATGAGAAGCTGAAGGACAGGACTACATTTTTTAAAACCTTAACAATGAATAACTGGTTAAAAATCATGACTGATAAAGTATGTAATACTTAAAGAAAACCCATTCTTTTTCCAAAAAAGCAAGTTAATTTTGAAATTTTCAGATGATTTTAAACAATCCAAAGTGTTTCACCAAGATTCTAAGTTTTAATGTCTTTCTTTTTTTTTTTTTTTTTTGAGACAGAGTGTCACTCTGTCACCCACGCTGGGGTGTAGTGATGTGATCTCAACTCACTGCAACCTCCGCCTCCTGGGTTCAAGCAATTCTCCTGCCTCAGCCTCCCGAGTAGCTGGGATTATAGGTGTGTGCCGCTATGCCTGGCAAAGTTTTGTATTTTTAGTAGAGATGGGGTTTCACCATGTTGGCCAGGCTGATCACTTACAGAGAAGAGTTGGTCATTAGTCAGTAAGAAGTAGGAACTTGAAATCCTTTTACATTGTGCCAAATTGGTCTCAGGTTTCTCACTGAAACTAATCTTTGCACTATGTTCTAAATTCATACTACCAGATTGGTCAGAGAGGATAAACCCATTTTAAGTGTGACAGTTTATAGAATTTATTTGCAGTAAGTTTGAGCTTTTGGAATCTGAGGTATAGATGATCACATATGTCACTGCTTAGAGAGGTACCATTTACTCATATCCTAGAATGCTGAAACTGCATAAGGGGAATTACCAAATGGTATCTAACTGAAGGACATCATATACAGATTTAAATTCGTTAATCTTTGGAAAAAGAAGAATTTCAATGCAAGATATAAAAAACAGGAAAATGTTAATATTTCAAAAATTAAGTTAAATTTAATATAGCTGATAACAGGGATTTGAAGAAAAATAAATAAATAAAAAACAAATGCTTCCAAAATGTGTAACAAAGGAGAGAAAAGTATCAAATTATCACATAGCAGGAGCTCACTAATTTTTTACTGATTGATGTGAACATATAAAAAAGTTATTTCCTTGATATATAATACTGATAGAAATGAAATAAAATAATAAACAATTTAAACCAGGTATTTTTCTATTAAATATAATGATTTAGGAACTAATGGTGATTATGAGCCTAAAGGAATTAGGTTGAGAAACACTAACATTTGTGTACCAGAACAAATACAATGGGTCTTAAAAGAAGCATTCTGGCAAATATCAGATTAAAAATGTACTATTTTTATGCTCACTGGAATAAGACTTTCAGTCACAGAAACATGCTGAAGATTTGCAAGGTGTATGAATGGTTCCACAGGTGAATCATAGGTTTGTAATGTGATACATTTCAATCAACACTAGGTAAAAAAAAAAATAAGAAAAGAAGCTTAAAAGTTACTAGACACTTGGCAAATACTTTCACAAATACTTTAAGAGTTTTAAGTAAAAGAAGCCAGCACTGCTCCATGACATTTCTGGCTTTTAGAAAGCTTTGTCAGCTGGGCATACTTTTCTAGGAGAAAACAAAAGGAGCAGGAATTATGTACTTTTGGCCACACTAATGGAATCCAAGCAAAAAGTAAAAGTTAGCTGTAAGTAATTGTGAATATATAAGTCATGATAAATAATGTTGAATTATTATACATCAGGGCTATAACTGCTAAGAGGAAGCTTCAACACAACATTACAGTAAGTGTCATGTTCATATGTTCAGAAGTTATAATTTTTAGAAGTTGATTTAACATCACATCTGTTTTATGTAATTTTCAAGCCTTAAAACAACTTCAAAAATAAGTGGAAATATCAAGGTTATGGTTGAATTGGGAGTATGTTACAGTTATACTGATTAATGCTAACACCAGCCTACCAAAAATTTAGACACACACTCAGGTTTTTAATTTAAAAAGTAATTTCTAAACTTGTTGTGTTTATAAACTTCCTGGAACAATGTCAACTGAGGACCCCAACTTAGTTCTTCAAGCTTAGTTCATAAAGTGCTAATTATGTGTTTTCTTTAATTTCAATAAAGGTGGAAAATATTGGCAGTTGCCAGGTCTTGCAATTTTTTCTATTTTTATGCAACATCACCTATTGCAGAGTATTAGGTTAAAACTTACTTTTAATTTTTAAATTGTGCTCTTATTGTAAATTTGAAGGCATGACATTTGGGGATAACATTTAAATAAAAACATTACTGTGGGCTGGGTGGGAATGCCTGCTGGGGCTTCTAGCACTGTGGATCTGCATCTGCCTGAACTTTTCAGGCCTGTGCAGCTCCATATTCCACCAGGGTCTGCCCAGTGAACAGATCAGGTGAGTCTGTGACTCCACTCATGCCTGCTGCTCCTAGCTGGGCAGTACACATTGGCTGGGACTTCCAACGCAGCAGACCCTCTTCTGCCTGAACTCAGCAGTTGGGCACAGCTCCATGTTCCTCCGGGAAGCACACAGATGGCGGATCAGGTGACTCCACCCACACGCGCTTCTCCTAGATGGACAGGACTCGCCGGCTTGGGTGATGATGCCTAAGTGTAGGGGTCCCACCTTCCGAACACTGAGAGGGGTGAGACACCCACGTTTGTGAGCCACAGAGGGACTGAAGAATGCTTCCCCCTTCAGGGCCAGTCTGGGAATGATAAGGTCTGTCTGCTAACTACAGCCCGTTCCCTAGGGAGCCCTGCAGCCGAGCACATCTAACAGAGAAAATATGAGTGGGGTGCCAGAGATTGGAAGGGGCTCCTCCAGTGCCCAGGAGCAGACTTGATAAGGGGGTCATCTGTCTCCTCTTGCACCACAGAGCGCTACTGCCAATGCACCAAAATACAAAAGAGCCATGTGTCTGAGTAAGAGCCTGTTTGGTGGCCAACACTCTTAAGCACCACCTGCTGGATCCAGGATAGTCTGTCCATCTCAAAGTCCTTAACCTTAATCACATCTGCACAATCTCTTTTGCTGTGTAAGGTAACATATTCATAGGTTTCAAGGATTAGGATGCTGACATCTTCAGGGAGGAACATTATTCTGCCTGCCATAAATATGTTTAAAACACTGTTATTTTGAAAAAGATACTGCATATGTTAAATGGCAGTATCTGGCAGAAAATAAAGTCTTGGTAGGTCTACAGACACTAATAGTTTGTGTGTGTCGTGTGTGTGTGCGTGTGTGCACGCTCTCACGCACCTTGGAGGAGGACACAGAATTTGACAGAGATTTATACCTAATATATTAATTAAATAAAAAATTAATTAAATTCCTATGATTTTTTAATCTCACACTGTCACTGCTACCAATTTGAGGTTACAATTAGAGAACAAATATATCATCTAAATTAATTTAATTTTTTAAATCCCAAATTCTTTTCATTTTTACTGCAACCCATTCATTTAATACAATTTCTTGTCAATAACATTAATGACCATAAATATGAAAATTTTGTTTGGTCCTATAAATGAAGCAAAAGAAATATCAATAACCTATGATATCATGCTTGAAAGGATTTTTCCCTTCCTAATTGAAAGCAAACAGAACGTAAGCTAAGTTAAATGAATGTGTAATCTTTCACTGCAAAACAAAGGTTATTAATTGGTGCAAGTGTGTACATAGTTATGAACAGGAGAAACAAACAACTGATTACTTTAACTTCGGAAAAGTCTAAGCTTAAAAATTTAAAATGTCAATAAGAATTAAAGAACCACATTTTAAATAGTTCAGAATATTTTTTAATGAATTTCTCAGCATTTGCTTATGACTGTGGTCTTAGTAAAGAACGAATATATCTGCTTTTGCAGGGCTCTTTATTTGACATTTTCTAAAGGTTTTTTTAAGAACATAAAGTCTGTTCCTACTTAAATGAAACAAAGTAGTGAAGGAGTTTTAGCAAACCCTTGTCAAGGACAATATGTTCATGCTGTAATTCTTTTGAGAACCACCTTATTATTTGCTGTGACAAATTTTTGAGGCTATTAACTCTGGTTTTCACAAGTGTAACTTCACTTTCCTACAAGTGAATACATTTATTTCTTAAATCCCAATTTTGCCACATGGTTAAAACTTAATCCCAACTTAAGTTATTCACTTGGATGTGTTACTTTTTCTTTTTCCAGTGAAGACTGTCCTATCTTTTTCGTTCTTTCTCCTTATAATTGCATACACATTTCAGGAATTTGCAAGCATCAGGTGGAAGTGAATAATACTTAGTTGTGTGGTCTGTGCTGTCATCCAATGCACCGTCTGCTATCACAGCTTGTGCTCCACCAAAGGGTTTAAGTGAGATGCTCTCAACTTGTCTTGGGTCCATCTCCTCAAACATTCCAGGCAGCAACCTGTCAATAAACTGCTACCCTTCCTGCAACATGGCGGTATGTTTCCACCTTCCAGGGTCCCAACTGTAAAGGAGAACATGCATTTCCTTTCTCCTCAGGTCCCTACATCATTCTGGAGATTTGTCAAATTCAAATAAGTATTTAGAGCTATAGGCGTGGTCCAGAAATGTGGCCATGCCTGTCTGTCATCAATAATGACTAACCTCTGACTAACCACTGACTGTTGTCAGTAATGGTTAAATTTAAAATTGAATAAGCTAATTAAACTAATACACTTCTAAAAACTGCAAAATTTAAAGTAGGTAGATTTGGTTCATATAAAAGTATAACACTTAAATGGGTTTCTTGAATCAAATTTAATATATCATTTAATATATTTATTTACATATAACTTATTGCTAAAAGTATCTGCGGCAGGAACACTGTCCAGAAATCTGTGACACAGGGACATTACATTGTTACAATGCAGGACTCGAACTCCTGTGATAAGTCTGGTTGGAACTGCCCAGCCTAAAAACAGAATCTGATGAATCTCTCTTTGATTTCACCTTCTGTCTTTCTGACTTCCATGTCTCAGTGTCTAATATAGTGCCTAAAATACATTAGGCACCATCAAATATTATATGAATAAATGATTTCATAAAGTGTAAATCCCTCAACAAATAAATGAATAAGTAAAAGAAACTATAATGTACTGCACATGTAGTGAAAAAAAATTTTTTAATGTAGAAAAAATAAAGGGGAAGAAGGAAAGTTTTCAAATAAAGAGCTAAATATAATTATTTATTTGTTTCTTTGAATTATGAAGAGAAGGATGGAGGTTAACAGTCTCCTTTTTGGAGTAGGTACAATTTATGTTGAAGAAGCTTAAATAAATAAGAAAAGATATGGTTAATAACATATGGGCAAAACCAAGTTAACCAAGTTGAAGAAACTTAAATAAAATTTTGTTGAACTTTGAATAGAAAGGTGAAGATTAATAGACTCCTTTTTGGAGTAGGTACAATTTAAGTTGGATTGTCAAAGAAATACGAAATACGATTGATAACCTATAGTCAAAACCAAATGTTTCAACATGTTGCAAACAGCAGGGGTTTACAACTCAGGCAAGTTACAAAGTTGGTTTGAGATAAGCTTTCTGTTACAGATGCTTTTGTTTTCTTAGTCTCCTTTGCTGAGCAGTCTGCCCAAGTCTAAGAAGGAAGTGAGATTTTTGTCAAGTCAGTTTTGCATTGATCTGACTCTAGCTGGAGTACTGAGTTCAGTTCTGGGCATTTCATTTGGGCAAACTGAAGCCCATGCAGAAGAGAGTGAGAAGAAGAAAGGTTGGCAAACAATGAAAGATTAGAAAGTTTCAGGAGGTCGAAAAGAAGCTTAATGGGGATTTGATAGCTGTTTTCAAATATTTGAAAGGTCGTCATGCAGAAGGATTACTGGAGTTGTTCTATGCAGTGCCACAGGACACATGGTTGTTTAGTTCAGGAAAGCAGATTCTAGCTGAACCTAAGATGAGGGTTTTCTACAATTAGAGCTGATTTAAATGGAGGAAACTGTGCCACAAAATATTAAATGGGCTAGGCGAAGGCTCAAATCATCTATCAAATATTAAAGAGGAAATCACTGCATTGAGTAAAAATTAGAGTAGATGAGCTCAGGTCACTTTGAGTTCTAAGATCCTACTTAGTCATTCTATAAAACTTCCCATAAGAAGATTATGATGAGCATGTGTTGACATTCAGTTCTTTCACTAAAACTGGCTCCAAGTATCCTTTACTTAATGGAAATAGAGAACGAATAAAAAAGCCAAAATGAAAGTCTCTTTACATAACTCTAGCCACCCTTGCTAAACACAATTTTTTTAATAATAAGAATCTTCAGATTCATAGTTCAAGGGAAACAAGTACACACGATAATCAGTATAAAAGAGGTAAAAATTTCTTAAAAGCCCATACTACACTTAATGAAAATATAGGCTTCTTTGGGGAGTGTATGTCCACTGTCAGGAGTGCATCCACTGTCACTGCTGCTAAAGTTCTCTGTAAAGAAATGACTGCTGATTGAGGGCATTTTCTGTCAATCCATCAATAAAGCTCCATCTTTTCAAATTTACCCTCATCTGACAACTACAATTCTCTGCCTTGAGTTGACAAATAAATGAAATATAAATAATATTAACTTTTTAAAATTAGTGTGAATTTATTCTAAGCATGTGAAACAATTTGACAATGTACTAGTGATTCAAAATACTTGGTATAACTTTTTCTGATTTATTTATGACCTGAATGGTTTTTTTTTACAAATAAATTAGGAGATTTCTTAAAGGAGTTTCAGACTGATGCATTTGGTCATTTAGTACAGTGTGTATATATTTATTCCAGGCACTGTTAATACATAATGAGGATATGATGAGAAAGAGCTAATTCCTTCCCTACCAAGTCTGAGAGGGTGCAGAAAACAAACTATAAATTAATAAGTAAACAATGCACATTTTGAGATGGGTTATTAAGAAAATAAATATTATAAACCTTACAGTGAAACAAAAGATGAAAGTGTAGCGTGGCAACTTAAAAAGGTAAAATATCTGAGAAGATGAATGCTTATTCTTTACTACTGCCCTGCTATCTATTGACTTTTCCATTGTCTCTATATTCTAGAGTTGACCATTCACAGAACATTTGCTTATATTGGTCACCTAAAAATTGTGTAATTATATCAAACTATCACTACCAGTTTGGGTAAATGTCCAGGCCTCCACAAATAAACCCTAAGTATTTGTGCATGCTTATAAATATGATTCAATGGAGAGACAGAGTGATAGATTAGGATTTGAAGGGAGAGAACTAATCATCTTGGAAGATGAGAGAGCATGGGATCTGTTGCAAATGTTAAGTGCCTTTTCTAAGAAGAGAGATTCTTCTGTGTTTGTAGCAGAAAAGAAACAGTAAAATAAATGAGCTGGCTATTTAGTGATGATGGGTTGATAAGAAATCACAGGTCTGATTTTTCTGTAGAATTTCACTGCGGAATATGAAGTGAGAACATCAAGTGAGGGGAGGAGTGGGAACAAGGTGTTGGTTGTGAGGTTGGAAGAGACAGAACACTTATCCTGGAAAGTAGAAAAGCAAGCTTGCTAGGGAAGCTCATTGGCCTACTTAGCAGGACTAAGGGGCTATTTTGGACGTTTAAAATGTGAAAGATACACCAATGTTTTTGATTATAGGATTTTTCTCCAGCTGTGTCTATCTGCTCAATTCAAATATTTCAATCCAACCCCAAGCACATTTAACAAAAGTTTTCATTGAATTTTGTTTACTTAATTTTAGTTGAGCATGTGAAACTTTGAATCGAAGGAATATTTCTCACAAGCCTTTTCACCTAAAGTTATATTTGAAAAAGATAATTGTTATTTTATAATCTTCCAAAACTTATCTTCCAACAAAATCCAGTTTCTGATTGGGCTGACTGACAAATTTTAACCTTTTATAATGACATGATTTTAGATCTTCAGAAAAGTTGCAAGAATAGTTCAGAAGTCAAACTTAGAAGAGCAAAATAATAAAGCAATAATACAACGGCACTACATGTAATAATTATAAAAACTAGACAGAGTAAAAAAAATAAATCATTTCAATTGGACACGGTGTGAATTGCAAACATGTGGCTTATTTGCTAAGGGTACTATCCTGCCTTCACAGATACAGGCTTTCGGAATTGTCAATGGAAAATACAGTGATGGGGAAACCACATACCTGGGGGACTTCAGGTGCCAGAGGTAGAGCTCAAGACTGAGAATACAATTGGAAACTTAAAACACATATTCTAGTAGTGAGAAACCTGCAGAATAATTAAATGCAAATTATAAGCACAAGCTTTCCAAGTCCTTAACTGTTAGCTAAACAATGCATGTGTGAAGACATAAGGAGGTTTAACAAAAAGAATTAGAAAAAAAGAAAAAGCAGTACGAGGCAAAGATAAATCTACTCTTGATATTTAGAGAGACGGGGCCAGATTCATCAATTTAATATTTTTCTGAACTGAGTGCATTATTTAACTATGCACAGCATGGGGATCTGAGCTGAAGCTGATAGGCTTGAAGTATCTTGGTATAGAGTTGAAAAATGGCATAGCCGCTGGAAATTAATGGGGAATCCCTAAAAGCAAGGAAACTAGAAAATGAATGACCCTAGCAACAAATAATGGCAAATTTAAGTGAAAAACAGCACCTATAATTTAATATAAGTTATATAAGTATATATAAAAAATACGTAGGATATAAAAAAATACAAAGTATATAAAAATATACTTATGATAAACATAACAAAATATGTACAATTTTCATATGTTAATTACTATAAATGATTGATAATATTACAGAAACCTAAATATATGAGGATATACAATGGTCATTAAGTAGAAGATAATATTGTTAAAATTTCCTAATTCTCCCCAAACTAATATATACATTCAATAAAACCTAATCAAAATCCTACAAACTTCTATTTAGAAATTGAGATGTTGATTTTTTAAGTTCCATATGGAAAAGTGAAAGACATAGAATAAACAAATTAACTTTAAGAAATAATACATTTAGTGAATTTGCACTACCTGATTTTAAGGCTTACTATAAAGTTATAGCAATCAACACAGTCTGAAATTAAAATAAGAATAGATATATAGATAAACACTGCAAAATGGAGAATCCAGAAATAGACAAACAAATATCTATTTAGAAAATTTTTTTTTACTTATTTTATTTTTTATTTTTTAAGACGGAGTCTTGTTCTGTTGCCCAGGCTGGAGTGCAGTGGCACATCTGCGCTCACTGCAACCTCTGCCTCCTGGATTCAAGCAATTCTCCTGCCTCAGCCTCCCGAGTAGCTGAGATTACAGGCATGCACCACCACGCCTGGCTAATTTTTGTGTTTTCAGTAGAGATGGATTTTACCATGTTATCCAGGCTGGTCTCCAACTCCTGACCGCATGATCCACCCATCTCGGCCTCCCAAAGTGCTAGGATTACAGGCGTGAGCCACCGCGCCTAGCCAAATTTATTTTTTATAATGGTGTAAAGGTAATTCAATAGAGAAAAGAGAACCCAGTGGTGCTATAACAATTAAACAACCATATGCAAAAACTGAATCCCTTACTTCACATCACAGACAGAAATTAACCAGAAATGGAACATAACCATACATTTCTGAGCCAGTTCTACAAAGCTACTGGAAGAAAACATAGGAGAAAATCTTCGTAACCTACAGTCAAGCACAAATTTCTTAGATAAGGTAAAAAGCACAAACATAAAAGAAAAAAATGAAAAAAACTTTATTAAAACCTAAAGCCTGCTCTTCAAAAGACACTACTAAGAAAATAAAAAGACAAATTATAGACTTGGAAGCAATATTTGCATAACACTTGCATGATAAAGACTTTCATTCAGAAATTATAAACTACTCTTAAAACTCAACAATAAAAAACAAACATTCCAATTAATAAATGGCCAAAAGATTTGAACGCTTTATCAGAGAAACTATGTTGTTAGCAAATAAGCCTATGAGAAGATTCTCAAAAAGCATTAATCTTTAGGAGAAAGCAAATTGAAATTGCAGTCAGTTGGCACTCCATGCCTACTAGAATGGTAACACACACACATGCACACACACGCACACACACAATTCTTGATGTTACCAAGCTGTAGAGAGGATTCAAAGCAAATAGAGCTCTCATATAATGGTAGTAAGAGTGCAAATTAGCACAGACACTGAAAAATGTCTTGGAAGTATCTAGTTAAATATAGACTTATGATTCTATGAAACCAAGAAAACCCACTTCTTGGTATTTACCCAAGGAATATTAAAATATATTTCCACACAAAGTGTGGCTTATGAAGATTTAGTCATATTTGCCAGTAGCTCTAAACAATTCAAAATGTTCAGCAACCAGGGAATGGATAAACGTACAGTGGTTTACCCATACAATGGAATGCAAGTCATAAATTTAAATAAATAAATAAATAAATATATAGAAGTACTGAGGCTTGCAACACTATGAATAAATTTCGAAAGCTTTATGCTAAATGAAAGAAAACAGCTAAACAAACAGTGGGTGATTCCATTTTATTATATATTAGAAAAGGCAAAGTATAGGAATAGAAATCAAATAAGTGCTTGAGGTGGGAAAAATGTATTCCTGAAAGCCAGCAACAGAGAGTATATCCTTGAATGACGGGTATTACAGTTTTATGTAACATAATCACATACAAAATAATCATATATAGTTCATTACCTTTGACACATTCTATGGGTTGGAAGCAAGTTACAGGTCCCATTAACTCCAGAGGGGAGAGAATTACACGAAGGCTTGAATACCAGGAAGCAAGAATCATGTGGACCACATTAGAATCTGTTGGTTGGAGTGAGCAGAAAAGCTACAAACAAGTGGGCAAATCTAAATTAGCAGGGACTAATTTAGGCAGATTAAGTACAAGATAAAGCTTAAACATTAGATTATAATAACAAGCATGATAGAAAGGAGATAGTAGATGGTGAAACGTTTTAAAATTCTTTTATTTTTCAGCAGTCAAATAGAAATGCTGATTTATATGAGAATCAGAAAAAAAACAGAAAATAGTATGCAAATGCAACTTTAAAATTATTAGAACAAAGAGAACAGAAGTATATAGTAATTAATGTCTGGCCCTTGAGAAGAATTAAATAAAATTAAAATCACATATAATTTTATTGTAAAAGATTAAAATTTCAGTGAAATATTAATCAAAGGTAGAATTTTGAGCACAAATTAGGGATAGCTAATGGATACCAAAAAAGTAGGAAGAATGAATAAGAACTACTATATGACAGCACAATAGGGTGACTACAGTCAACAATAACTTAATTGTGTATTTTAAAATAACTAAAGAATGTAATTAAATTGTAATTGTAACTCAAATTATAAATGCTTGAGTGGATAGATATCCCGTATTCAATGATATGCTTATTTCACATTACATGCTTCTATCAAAATGCCTCATGTATTTCATAAATGTATACACCTACTATGTAATCCCAAAATTTTAAAAAATAATAAAAATAAATAAATTTGAATTTAAAAAATAATAAATTTTAAAAAATACCTGTAGTGACTTTTAAATATTATAGAATTTTAGACCTGGAAAAAATTTACTACTTATAGAGTTGATCTTCCCTATTTTCCAAAATGAATATTAAGAGCCTATAGTAGAAGTAAGATCTGAGGTCAATCTAACTTTCATAATACAATATTTCATTTATTCATCAAATCACTTAGACCAAATATATTAGTTTTTTAAAGGTTGCTGTAATGAAATATCACAAACCAGGTGACTTACAAACAACAGAAATGTATTGCTCACAGTTCTGGAGCTGGGAAGTTTAAAATCAAGGAAGATTTACTTTCTGGCTAGAATTCATTTCTGACTCATAAATGGCACTTTCTAGTTGCATCCTCCCATGGTGGAAGGAACAAGGTGGCTCTCTGGGTCCTCTTTTATAAGGGTACTAATTCCACTGATGAAGGCAGAGCCCTCATGGGTTAATCACCTCCGAAAGGACCCTACCTCCTAATACCATCACCTCAGAGGTTAGGATTTCAATATATAAATTGTGGGGGAGCAAACAGATCATAATACAATATGTTTACCAGCAAAGAACCGCGTTTTATAAGAACAAGTACTTTCTACTAAAACACGTTTCTGACTTTCTGCATGTTATGTTTTATTCCCACTTTAGTTTACCACCTGAATTATAAAGTGCATTTTTCATTTAGCTAATAAATGTTCCTTCTATTTGGCTTGCTTGTGATTGCTACCACAAACTACTATATAAGCACTAAATATGTAGAAAATATACACAATAGGCAAACAATATGTGGTCAATGCTTTCAATGTGGAGAACATTTGTAGTAGATTTCATTTCCAAAGATGATAAACTAGGTTTAACAAAGAAAATATCTGATTTGTGAGGGATATATTGTGCAGAGTACTGCAAGCAATGACTAGGAATACACCCATATCAATATTCAGCTGTAATTTAAATTTTAAGATTTATTAGAAAACCGTCACTTTGCCCCGTGTTATGTTTCCAAAAATAATAAACAGCTGACTGAAAAATTCGTCATTAGCTGGTTAAAAACAAACAAACAAACTCTAGGGACAGCTAGACCGACAGAACCACTTTTCATGCTTTTATTATTCAGCGCTGCACTGATCATATTTTCATTCTTTAAGTGTAGTGTTTGTCGGTTTCAGCCCACCCATTAGTTATTCCATTGGGAATTTATTCTGTTACCAAAAAAATTTAAAAAGCAGCTTGTAAAATTTTGAGTTCTCATAAGGACCTAAAGGCCATGAAACAACAAGTTTTTTTTTTTAAGTGGATTTGTTAAGTATCTACCTAAAGTAAGGCATTAAACTTATAGTATGTGTACTCAGAAAGGGTTATTTCTGATGCTAAGAGTAATGCATAGAGAGGGACAACAAAACTGTTCAATTTTTATGACTCACGTACACGATGCTTACATATTATGGCAGCACTTAGTGTCATTAAAAGAAAAGTCATCAACACTACTGTTGAAATATTTGAACCTTAGAGGAGTTTCTTTCATTTTTTTGTCAATATACATCTTAAAGATAAATATATTTTCCTTTATATTTTCATAAAGTTTGATTTCACAATATTTAAGTACATTAATAGTTTAATCAATTATTAAAATATGTAAAGTCACAGAAAAAATGTTTTAAAATGTTATCATTAATCTTGCATACTTTTAATAACAAATACGTGTTTGTTATTTTGTTGAGATTTTTAGAAGATGATACTGGGAATAAAATCTTTGGGGATAATGCTATTTCAATCTCTTATGATTTCTCATGTCAATTCCTAATTGCTATTTCTAATTCCTTAATTAGAAATAAAGTATACACACACACATATATAAAATATTTACATGAAATAAATTACCCTCCTTACACAAATATACCATGTGTTTGTGTGGAGGGAAAAAAACTGAGCATGCCCTATGGACAGAGCATGACTACAAGTTAATTAGGTAAAGAGAGGAAACAGTAGCCTGGGATGGAGGAATGCCTTCTACCATGGTCAGATGGGCAGAGCCCTTTTCTCCATTCCCAAAATGTCCAGAATGGATCAGTGCCTAATCAATGTCCTGTAGGGGGACAATGTGATAACAGGGCATAAAAAAAAATGTAGCAGCTGGTGTCTTAACATCAGGACTGCAACATAGTCATCACTGGAATAAGGCATGGATTACCACAGGTCTAGAGTCACCATTCCTCAATTAAGAATTTATTTTTCTCCTATTTCTCCATACCTTCAGTGCAAAGCAGTGAAAAAGGATACAGAAAATCCCTCAAACAGAGTATATAGAAGTCAGAGAAATGGAGAATGTCCTTGAGGAGTAAGATTGTTGATGAAAGGTCAGAAAAGTGTAATCAAGCACTGTCAAGCACCCTGGGCTCTCTCATGTACCCTGACAGCATCTACTAGGGCCTGGGCTTTGTTCCCAGCCTGCAATATACATCACCAGTTAGTGAGTTGATTTCACTAGAGGATTATATCCAGAAATGCAAAGATAATGCAGAATTAAGGCATTCAGCAATAATCAAGGAAAAGCAACAAGGAGCGAGAAAGAAAGGAAGGAAGAAATGACACAGAGGAAGGAAGAATTGTTGGGAAAAGATGGAAAGAGAAGAAAGGGGGAGAAATACACAAGTGGTGGAAAGATAAACATGGAGTCAGACTGAGAAAGGGTAGACTAATGATGGCATAAGAAGGGAGAGAGAGATTAAAACAGAAAAGAAAAGGTAAAGATGGAGAAAGGACTTCATTGCATCTAATGTGAGAGTACCACCACAATTAATTTACTCTAATCATATATTTCTGCTCACTAGGATCTTAGCCATCAGCATAGATCATCTTCTTTTATCAGTACACTTTGAAGTATTAATTTACTCTTCAAGAGTTTTAAAAACATTATTTCGAATCAGAGAATTATATCATATATTTTTATATTTATAATATTGTTTATTTTTAAGCAAAGCTTTGGAGAAATTCCTAAAAGTTTACACTGATGTATGATTGAATAAGTTTTTAAAAATAAAGTATTTCAAATGTAGAAATTAACTTCGGAAGTGTCATCATTTCATCATTTACAAAAATAGATTAAAGTGCTTTGACATTTGAAAGTCATTAGATTGTCTTATCCTGTTTTTTAGACAGAAAAATGCAGCCTAGTTTATAACTCTTGGAAGCTACATTTAAAAATAATTATTTATAGGCCAGGCGTGGTGGCTCACTCCTGTAATCCCAGCACTTTGGGAGGCCGAGGCGGGCGGATCACCTGAGGTCAGAGGTTCGAGACCAGCCTGGCTGACATGGTGAAACCCTGTCTCTACTAAAAATACAAAAATTAGCCAGGCATAGTGGCAGGTGCCTGAAATCTCAGCTACTCAGGAGGCTGAGGCAGGAGAATCGCTTGAACCTGGGAGGCAGAAGTTGCAGTGAGCCGAGATTGCACCACTGCACTCCAGCCTGGCAACAAAGCGAGACTTCGTCTCAAAAAAAAAAAAGATAATAATAATTATTATTATTAATAGCATTGCCCTGTAAATAATTATTTCTTTCTCGAGAAATGATTGTTTTATTTCTCAAACTAAAACACATTTTAAGTTCCAATAGATGTCATGATCTGATGATATTCAATGAGAATATTACGGTACATTGCTTCATTGTTCCCAATTTTCACCCTTTTCTATATCCAAGGCTTTTGCTATGTTCTTATGTAGCTCCTCCAACTACAGGCGTAATATATTTCCCCTCCTTGTTATGCTATGCACGGACATGTGACTTACTTTAGCTGTTGGTATATCGGCAGAAGTGCCAACTTAAAGCCTGTGTCTTAAGAGGCATTATATGTTTCTGCTTATGTCCTGAATCTCTGTGACTAGTGCATTGGTCCAAGGAAGATGAAAGACCTGTGGACTAGATCTGGAACAGCCTGAAGTTTAGAGCCAAACTCAGCTAAACTCAGTCTATGTCCACCTATCTCAGCTAGCCCCCAGTTCAACGAAGCACGAATAAATAATGACATTGATTTTAGGGTTGGTTCACTATACAACACTATTGCTTCAATAGCTTACTAATACTATAAATATTAGCAATTACTATATTGTAGTAATCAATTTAAAAACATAGATCTCCTGATTTCTAATCTAGATCCTTTTTAAAAATTTGTTTACTTGATGTTAAAGTTGAATACATAATTCTCTTAAATGTTTTGAAGTCACAGACCAATTGCATTATATATTACTTTAATGAAGAATAATAATTAATTCCCTGTTATTTAACAATTCTTAGAAGCTTGAATGATAGAAACAATGTTTTAGAAATGTACTTCAATGATAAAGCACTCATATCTTGTTATATAAAATCTAAAATAAATCCAAAGAGAATGTATACAAGTATAATGAGAAAATCAAAAATTTAGTAATTGTCAAGTAGACAAGATAATCTGAAAGATTTGCAAAATACAATTAGCCAAATGCATCCAGTAGGAGTACATACAGACGGTAGTACTATGAACATACATAAAATGTTGAACATGACAACTTGAGAATGTGCACATTTTTGTGAACACATGGAACATTTGTGAAAAGCAATCACACTAGACAACAAAACAACGAACAACGAATTTTTATAAAATCCTACAGATCATATTCTCTAATGATGATAGTATTAAGTTTGAAATAAATTATGAGAAAATAAGTAGAAAATCCCTGTACAATTATTAAGTTGCTTAATTCCAAAGAACTTAAGGGAGAAGAAATACATTATGTCAAAAAAAGCAACTATTTAATAACTAATGATAAACAATATTATACATCGAAACTTTGATGATACAGGTAAACAGTACTTAAATGAAGACTTCACATCCTTTGTAAAGATTTATATTGAAAAGAAAAAATACTGAAAATTAATAAATTAAAAATCTGTTTCAAGAACATATAAAATAAACAGTAAAATAAACAAGTATTGAAAAAATAATAAAGATAGAAAAAAGTAATAAAAAAGGAAAATACTGCCAAGATGATCAACAATGCTAAAAGTGAGTTTGTTAAATTGATTAATAAAACTGACAAAATTATGTAAAGAGTAATGATTTAAAAAAGGAAAGTTGCAACTAGTCAATAATAGGTATTAAATAGACTTGGTTGTATATGCCACAGACACTACAGATAGGGGCTTATTATAAAGAATATTGTGCTACAATGTATTTGAAAACTTAGAAAAATAGTTGGACTCACAGAAAAATGTAGCATATTAAATTTATTCCAAAAGAAATGCAATACTTGAATAATTCTCAAACACATTGAAGAATAGTTTTAAATCTCCCACCTCCAAAAATGTCCAGG
Organism: Pongo pygmaeus; assembly: GCF_028885625.2. Lineage (NCBI taxonomy): Eukaryota > Metazoa > Chordata > Mammalia > Primates > Hominidae > Pongo > Pongo pygmaeus. The sequence goes on from NC_072384.2 coordinate 94,677,480, forward strand.
TCCAAGTGGTTTTATCAGTTTTACCAAGAATTTAAAAATGCATATTTTCAAACACAAACTGTTTCAACACATATAAAAAGAAGAACTACACTTCCACTTATTGTATAAGATCAGTATAACTTTAAGTACTGATAACAAGGGCAGGAAGAGAAATAATAATTATGGAATAACGTCACTCATAAACATGAATGAAAAAAATCTGAACAAATCTCAGGAAACCGAATTCCAAATGTATAGAAAGGTAAGATTCCTTAAACACATGGAATTTATTTTGAGAATGAAATGTTGATTTTAATCTTAGCAAACCAGTAAGTTTAATTCATTATCTTAACTGAATAAGACAAGGATTACTTAATTATATCAAAAGATAGAGAAAAGTAATGGATAAAATTTAACAATTATTCTTAGCAAACTAGAAAATGAAGGAGTTTTTTTTAACCTTGATGAAGAATATCCATAAAATTCCTCATTATGGTAAAATGGTAAGACTATTTCATTTAAAATCAGGAGCAAGGTCTGGGTGATCATTATTATAATTAATAACTTCTATCCATAGTATTTCATGCATTACATAGCTCTAAATAGGATATTAGTTATATATGATATTTTCTTAGATTTTTTTAAACCCTCTATGTCTATCCATGGTCATTAATTTTTTTCCTGTTTCTAATTTTTTATCTACTCTTCTCTCCCTACCCTCCTCATTGCTTCTTTGCATAATAGTAGCAGAAAGGTTATTTCTCATATGATTATTTTTATAATAAAAACTCATTAAATTATATATCCCTCTCAATTTGAATGCTTAGCTCCCTTAACTTCTTTTTTAATTTCATAAGCACTTTTCTAAAACCCCTTGGATATAACATTTTAATTTCATTTTATTTTTGGAATTAATAATTTCATATTACCCTCTTTAATTCAAGAGTAATTTAGGAACATATGACTAAATTTCCAACTGTTCTTTTTAAATTAGTTGCACATTTATGAAATACAGTGTTTCAGCCACGGTAATATCTAGGATCCCTTATGGCTCTAATTCTAGCTATTTATTAGCGCTAATTTTACAATGTCTCTGTTGAGAAGTTTGAAAGAATTTGGTCAATTTTAAGTGGATTTTCTTAGAGCGTGTTTTTAGATCATGTGGAGGAGATGACAGGATAAAGGAGGAAGCAGTCTCAAAAGTGAAGGTGTAAGCTGCTTACTAGGATTTAGCAATCCACACCAGTTTATCTTAGAGCATCAGATGTATGACTCAAGTCTTTGTCTTCAGCCAGATGAAATGATTTTATTAAAATGGCCAGTATAAGTCATACATGACAAGGTCTACAAAGGTTTCAGTTCCTTTATTTCACTATGAGGGTGGAGAAAGGGACCAGAAATACTGTTTTCATCTGTCCACGTTCCGCAGCAACCTATTAATTTATTGATGGAAGAGTATGTTTACAAAGACTTCATTTCCAAGATTGATCTCTCCAATGGTTCTAATCTATTACAAGAGAACATAGTATGATGATTTCCAGTTAAAACCAACCAAGGTTAAAACAACCTCCAAGAAGTTTTTCAAATAAAGTCTATCAAAAAAAAATTGAACACTTCCAGAAATCTAATGCCTTTTTTGTACAATTATATCATTGTACAGCGATAAAAAATAAATTACATCAAATTGTCAACTCTTTACTACCATTCTATTCAAGCAGATAGAAGACTTTCAAACAGCCTGTAAATACAACTGTCAACAATGGGTTGAAGCCAACCCATTGGTTAGTGACACTCAGTTCTTATGTTTTTCCAGATTCTCATTCTCTGCAAGTTAGAGATGGAGGCCAAGGACAAGATGAAACTGGGATTTGCAGGAGTCAAAAGCCCTAGGGGATGTTGCTAACTGTGAATATGTAGGTAAGGTCTTGCTTTTTCTGAAAACCTTTCAATAAAACTGATAGAATATAGAAATGCACACAATTTCCTAAATGCTTTGATGCAGAGTCTATTAAAAGATATAAAAAGAAAATCTTCCACTGTGATATTTTATGCCTCCAGTGACCTAACTTTATGACAAAATAAAAGTCATAGAAAAATATGTAAAGTTAAATATAATTGGAACACCTGGATGGAAAAATGTTTAAAAATGGCATTACTGCCTTAACTGTACCAACATGAGCAGAAGTCCTATCATCATGTTCAGTGGTAATGTGGAACCATATGTGGTGAAATAAAATACAGGACAAATATATAAATACATCTGTTGCTACAGATTTTCAGCCTTTTAACACTCGTAGATTTCTGTTTGGGGTCTGACTCTGACTATATCCTACTGTTTTATGTATTTTTCTGTAATTTTGTGAGATTAACAGAGCCAACTTGCAGATTACTGCTAAATGTTAGTTCCTTTCTCAACTTTTAGAGTGTTGGGGCTGTAGCACTCTTTTTCTGAATGAATAACCCTCAAACACAAACTGTTTTGGTACAATCTTAGGTACTTAAAGTCTCATAATATGCCTATAATAAAACCCCAACAATTAGCCTGGCATAGCAATGTATACAACATCATATATCCATATCCAAAAACCAACACAGTTTGACCACCAGAAAGGTTGCAAAACAGGCATGGGTTTAATGTTTCTCAATGTCCTTCACTGCGTGTCTCTCTCTCTCTCTCGTTCGCTCTCTTTCCCCTCCCACACAGACACAGACACAGAAAGACACACACACACACACACAGATACACAGTCTTCTATGTACAGAATATAATTTTGAAAAACCAACCAATAATGTAAAATTGAATGCCTTTTCTCCTACAGTATAGATGAATCACAATAATTAATGTTATTTTAAATTAAAGTTAACTAAACTGTAAATATGTATTAATTATTGCTTAATGCAGACAGGATTGGTGGTAACATTTTCTATCTCTCATAGCCTTATAAAATAGGAATGAAAAGAAACAAAACTTGTATTCATGCCACAATTATTTTTTGAATATATGAGCATCGATTAAAGCAGAAATATGTTTCATTTTTTTCTTTACTAGTGTGGAAATTATGAGTGAAAATCAAATTTCATATTTGGCCCAAAATTTGGCAAATAACAATAATCTGGAAAGAAAAAATACTGCTTTTTGTGTAAAAGCATTTATACTTTTAGAAAAATAAATCCTTACAAAAAATTTTGCTTGTGCTATTATTATTTTCTCTATCCAACCATATAGAAAAACTTTTATACCTGATAATTTATTGTATTTTATTTTTAATTGACAAATAATAGTTGTCCTCCTTTGAACTATTTGGAACTATATATTATTGTTAACTATAGCCGTCTTACAATGACATAGAACACTAGAACTTATTCCTCCTCTCTAGCTAAAATTTTGTATTTTTAGATGGTCAAAGTTAAAAAATAAAAAGAAATATTTTTCCTTCTAACATTTGATTGTGTGATATATATATGTGTGTGTGTGTGTGTGTGTGTGTGTGTATGAAAGATTCAAACTAGTATAAACCTAGGGAATTAATAACAAAATAATGCTTTAAATATGACATACCAATGGAAAAAAACAAATCATTGTCACTCCTTTTGAAATCTCTATACAAAGTGTTTTAATTTCTATACCCTCTTATTTTCTTGTCTATTAAATGAAAAGTGATGAAAATACGGTCAATTCTCATTATTCACGGATCTAATATTTGCTAACATTTCTTCTTGTTTCAGTTTTCATACCATAAACAAGTGTCCTTTTTACGGACTGTGTTAGTGCCACAATTTTTGCATTTCTGTGCTTCTTATTGGTGATTTTGCTGTTTGCAATAGCCCCAAGCATAGTGTTCTCAATGTTCTTAAGAGCAGGAAGGCTGTGAACTGCCTTTGAGAACTGCCTTAGAGAAAAACACTATATATTAAATAAGGTGTATTTAAAAAGAAACACATATAAGAAAAAGTAATTGACTGGTTGATGAATATGTTGTTACCTAAAGGGGATAGAAACCTAAACCTGAATTTCACCTAGGAGTGATGATTCAGTGTGTTGGGTGGCTAGGGCTTCCATAACAAAATATAGGCTTGGTGGTTTAAACAACAGAAATTTAATTTCTCACCTTTCTAAAGGCTTCAAGACCAAGGCTCCATGTTAGTCATTTTCTAGTGAAGGCACCCTTCCTGGCTTGCTGACAGCCACCTTCTCACTATGTCCTCACATGGCCTTTCCTTAGAGTACACGAGGGGTGGTGGGCGGGTGACATTCTCTGGTGTCACTTTTTATAAGTGCACGGATCCTACTGGATCAGGACCTCATCTCTATAACCTCATTTAACATTAATTACTTCTTTGGATACCCCAACACAAAATACAGCCATACTGGGGGTTAAGGATTCAGCATATGAATTTGTGGAGGACACAAACATTCAGTCCATAAAATTGAGTATTTACTTATACATTGCTTGCCACAAATTAATAAAACATAACTGTGAATAATGAAATCAGAATCATGAAATATCTGATGTTTAAGGACTAATTAATAATACTAATTGTAAAACACACAAATCAATGAGAGAGAGGTATATAATAAGCCTTTTTGTTAACATATGGAAGAATTCAAGCTGCCATCTTCATCAAATGTTTTTGAAGAACTTGTTTATTTTGATTAAGTGAATGCTACTTATATAATTAAAAATAAAATTAATATACAGATAAAAGTTCAAAGTGAGTAGAAAGAGGAGAAAGTGCTGAGAAAGTATCTGGCTCTACAGTACTAAAGTAAATTTAGGATTGGATTTTTAAATAATAACCCTTCTACTTGCTTGATAGCAATTTTCAATGCATTGCAGGTGGTGAATCCCATACTCATTTACCCAATGGGCTTTTATTTGGAAAACACAATTAGAGAAATGTGAATATAATTCAATGCCTTGCTTAATATAATCCATATATATAATAATACACCAAACAAATGGTTTATGAACAAGATCCATCAGTTTCCTATAAAATATAAAACCATTATATTCATACAGTATTTATTTTCTAAAGTTGAAACCAGTTACACATTTTACTTGTAATCTGTTATATTTCTCAATCTGTAAATACATTAAGTTTGGTTATTCAAATAATTCTCTAATTATCACATGCTCTCAGAATTACACTTACCTAAACAATAGAGTTATTACTTAGAAAAATATATACTGAAATTTTTTCCCAAGTGTTCTTAATGCTTAAAATATTTTTGGGCCTTTTCTTTATTTAAATTCTTTCGTCACATAACTTCATTGCACACTGCATTATTTTCTGTATTATCTTCAGCTTAACTTCAATTTTAATGCTTAATAACAAATAAAACAAAAAATTCTACCTAACTCAACTAGAATCCCTATTGTGTTTTGTGAAAATATGTGTGCTACTGAAAAATCTAACAAAATATTCAGAAAAGAAATAAAGTTTAAGAACACTGTATTAAAAAATAAAAAAAGCAATTTTTGAACCAAACTAAGTTATTACAGGACATTAAATAATTGATTTAAAACATGAAAAATAATAACAAGGCTCTTAAAACACCCTAGGTTTCAGAATTATATCACTATTATAAATATATAGGAAATTTCAAATTAATGAATCATTCAATAATTTATGTCGACTAAAACAAAGATGCAAATGTGTAAAGCTGTTTAGGTGGTCTTTGGGAACTGTATTTATGTTCTAACTTTAATTAATGTTGCCAAGCATTTAAATATTCACCAAAATCCTAAGACTCATAAAATACATTACTGAAGAAAACTGTTTAGTTGGTTTAAAAACAAACAAAAAAAATCCCATTACATATGGCAGTGTTCTCTAAAATTCTTCACAAACAAATAAAGTATCATATAAAACTTCAAAGTGAATTGATTATAGGAAAAGCACCAGATTTTAATTACTTTTTCTTGAACACAAAGCCACAATGAATTAAACTTCTGAAGGTTAACTTGCATTATGATCTTATTCTCTGATCATGACTGTGTCTCCTTATTCTGTCTCAGATGGCACCTGTAGCTTGGGAGACCATTCTGATTCAAACCTACACCTTCCTATCTTTGGCTCCTGTGCTTCTCTGGCTCAAGGTTTTCTCAGGCCATAGAAGCTAGCTCAGGTGGGGCTCAGAGAAGGCCAGAAGAACTGGTGAGTTTATGTCCTCAAAGACAACTCTCACATAATGAAGACAGGGGTTGATGAATAAAAATCTCAGCTTCCTTGTGCCTTGATGGAGGAATCTGAGGTGTGTTCTACACACACAATTAGAGGCTCCTATAAAGATGAACGCAGTTGCACCCAGCAGTATCCTATTCATGAATGCAAACCTAGTTGGCTTTTATCCCTTCCTGGACTCATCTTCCCATACTTTCATCCAGCTCATTGGAATAATCTCCATAATATACAATTTGCACCCATCCTATCTCACCCTAACACTCTCATCAGTGGTGCTTTCTGATAAGGTGTAAGTGAAAGGAGAAGCACTGGCATCTACTAGCCCTACCACTTGAAAGATATGTCAGCCAATAGTGGTTAAAATGATTTTGGATCCAGTTCTCATTTGTAAAGACTTTATAAAAAATAATGTTTAATGTTGAGTGTCAGCCAGCAATTAACCCAAGACACGCTGTGAAAGCCAAAAGACTTCCATGGCCATATTTAAAAAGACTGTGTCTTCTGCAGCTGGAGCCCAAACTAGTACTGAAAATAAAGCTGAACGTTTAATTGTGAGAGTGATGAAATTGCAGAGGAGGCATTCATAAATTAATAAGTTGCTTATAATAAAGCCAGGAACTTACTAGTGAAGTAGTAAAGGACTGATATCCTGAGGAATTTGTTGGCGGCATTTAAATAGATTCACTTGAGTAGCTTAAACTCTCCAGATTCCCGTAAAACCTCTAGGCTAGGGGATCACATCCCCTTCCCAACCATCTTCAGTGGCTGGAGATAAAGGAAAGGCCTTATTTAAGATGGATGCCTCAGAAGATGATGCTTGCCTGCATCATGAGTGCTTCTGCTTTCTCCTATCATTTCTACAACAATAACCAGTATTAGTTTTCAGCATTGCCTAAGTGGGATGCTGATATAAAGAAACATTATTCACTGAAAAAAGCTGCTAAGTCTGGCTAATAACTACAAGTAGGAACCAAGAGAACATATGTCAGCATGAATCTTGAGGGTGCTAAATGAAAGAAGGTAGAGCATAGGGTGTTGAGGGGAGAATTTATTGATAAGATGGCACTCTCTCTGATGCAGAATTTAACATGTTGCCAGAACACCTGAATGTGGTCCTACTACGGTATTGCAATGGCTCTTTTAAGCTTAGAGATGATGAGGTACTATAGTGAATAAGGTAGAGTTATTGGAACTGCCTTGGGAGAGTGATAAGAAAGGAGTAAGTGGGCATCCTAGGAAAGGTTTAATATATAAGAACAGGAAATCTATCAGGTTACTCTGTTTCCATATGACCCAGAAGACATTGTCTCTGCTAAAATGATTATATGCACTAGTGAGGAGAGTGCCAGCATTCTTGAGAGTATTAGTCAGGCTGTCTTTCATAGATCATGTTTGATAGTAGGACATGCTTTTCTTTCTGCCAATGGGAATACTAAAATTCTAGAATAGCAGAGGCCAGAAAGTAGTACTTAACTATCAGAGATAAGGTTGACATACTTGGAATATAGAACAGCAGGGCTGGAATGACATCCAGGTGTTCACAACCTGTGGGCAACTTTGGCAAAAGACATAATTTTCCAAGAAGCAAAATGTATGTTCAACCAATGAGAATATATCCAGGTTTGTAAAACCAAAATGACCAACAGTGGGTGAGCTGAATGAACAATGGTGTCAGCTGTTACAAGGGAAAACTATTATCTTTGTTTTCATATCTAAGCCCATCAGTTGAAAGGAAAATGAGGTGTCCTTGAGGAAGATCTTATAATGCCAAAGAAAGGCTTAGCAAAAAAAAAAAAAAAAAAAAAATCCAAAAAAATTAAGAATGAAAAAAAATCGGAGAAATTTTAGATAGCATAGTAATCAAGATATAACAAAAGAATATTATGAACCACTTTATGTCAATAAAAACAAGAAAGGAAAGAACTTAGAATATTTAGCAAAGTAAGAGAAGGTCAGTGTATGACTGAGAAGGGCCTAGAATAAGATGAATAAGGTAGGGGTGAAATCATGCAGAGCTTCCCTGGGAATGTCAAGGATCTTTGTTGATATTTTAAAGCATAATTTGAAGGTAATCAGCGGAGAAACAAATGACCTAAATTACATATTACAATATTACTTGGGCTGCTGAAAATATTTTTTGAATAAGAAAGATATTCCCAACAAATATTAAAAAATAAGAAATTCTAAATGAAGGTAGTAAAAATTTGTCATGTTTTTAAGTTTCCATATTATATGGGTTAAAGAAAGTTAAAAAAACAGATAGACTCATAGAAAATATTAATATTTACATAGTATATAAAAGTCAACCAATAACATTTATCATGTATAAAGTATATTAAAATAACACAAAAGCAATAACTATGTCCACATAAATTGGATAAAATGTATTTATATGCAATGAATAGAAATGGACTCAGGCATGATTAAGTATAAAGGACTTTGTTATCATTCTACAAAGTAGCTCACAAAATAATGAGAAAGTTGGAGACTCAGAACTGATTAACAGGAATTAAGGAGAACTAGAAAACTAACTAGCAAATATTACTTTTTCTTCTTATTGGTGCACAATAACTGTAATGAATGAGGTTCTACCATTTTTTCCAAATTCTATTCACAAAGGTTTAGTGTTTCCATTTTGGTGCAGCATCTTGGGAAAATATTTTGGCAGTGTCTGTCTAAGTAAAAACTAAGCTTTTTACTTATCAATTACATTTCTATGAATATTCTCGAGGCTTTCATTTCAGGTTTGGCTGTATCAGTAAGGATTCAATCAGGGAAGCAGAACTGCTGTGGGTTATATAGAATGAGGAAATTAGTATGGGACTTAGACTTTTTTGCAATTGTGGGAGCTAATGGAGCAGTCTATGGGTGCTTGGCTCCACATTTAATATTGAGTTTGAAGTCACTACAAATCATTCACACCACAAATTAGAAGGATGGTTGGAGAAAAGCAAAAACCTATGAGATCAACTGGAACTCTAGGACAAACTGGAATGCATGAAGACAACAGGAACCTAGGATTACTCTGTGAAATCTATAACCTTCTTTTACCTCCAGACTCCATGCCATGGTTGACCTGCAGAAGAAATTGATACTCTTTGACACAGAGCATTTGCCACACTCAGCCCAGGTTTGTAGAAATGAAAATAAGAGATCTGGTGATATCTGTTAGTCTAGATTCTTTCCAAGACCCATTTGGAAAGCTAGCAGATCAACAATAATGTGAGCAAAATACCATAGTGCTTGGCATCCTGCACCCGCCAACACAGGACATATGGCTCTGATATGGCTTGGCTGTGTCCCCACCCAAATCACATCTTGAATTGTAGTTCTCATAATCCTCACATGTCGTGGGAGAGACCCAATGGGAGGTAATTGAATCATGGGAGTTGTTACCCCATGCTGCTGTTCTCTTGAGAGTAAGTGAGTTCTCATGAGATCTAATGGCTTTATAAGGGGCTTTTTCCCCGTTTTGCTCTGCACTTCTCCTTCCTGCTGCCATGTGAAGAAGGACGTGTTTGCTTCCCCTTTCACCATGCTTGTAAGTTTCCTGAGGCCTCCCAAGCAATGCTGAACTGTGAGTCCATTAAACTTCTTTTCTTTATAAATTACTCAGTTTCAGGTAAGTCTTTATTAGCAGCATAAAAATGAACTAAGGCTTCTTGCTTAATTTTTGCCTTCCTAAACTTACACAAGAAAGAGAAATCTAAGAAACTTAATTGTAGATTAGCTAACCAGACACAGCACAAAGCTATCATAGTGATCCTTTGCCTTTTTGAGAGGGTGGGAGGAGAAGAAAGTGGCTGACCATTTTTCAATTCCTGTAACAGTACTATGATGTCTTCAACTTTGATACAATCTCAATGCAAGCTAAGCCAATCCGATGGCCTCATACAAGGAATGAAGCTTTAACATAGGACAAAAAAAGTATTGGAGATTTATTTAGTCTTTCAAAAGTTTTCTTTACAATATATGATTGTTCTAATTCCTGATCTGGAACCACCTTGATTGCTGCTTTTCCTCCAAGCATCTCATTGACTTTATGAGCCTTCAATATACTTCTAATAAATTATTTTTTACTTATGTAAGCCACAGTAGTCTCTATTGATTGAAAATAAAAGCCCTTAACTGATACAAGTCCACATGAACATAATTATATAAGTACAAGAATACGTATTAATTGCAGTATTGTTTGTAATTGTAAACACATATGCCTAACAAGAGAATGAATGAATAAATATGCTACACATGTATTAAGGAATATGTATTTTTTGGCTATTGTTGCATTAGAGCAAACACAATGTCTATGTGAAACACAAAAGCAAGCATTCCTTTCTCCCTCACAGGTCTTAGTTTTTCTGTGATAGGAGATCTGTTTCATGATGAGGATTTATGAGTTTTTTATGGGATTCACTTCAGCTGTGGGTTTACCACACAGGTGTGTCACACTGCGATCAGGAAGAAGAGGTAGTGGCTCTCTGGAGTTTGCCCTTGTCATCACAAAGGCAATAACATATGAGCATGAGTCTTACCACCTGCTTTAATCATATTCACTAGCATCCCATTGAACAAGAAAATCACCTGGTCAAGTTCATCATTAAGAGAGAGGACAATACACTTCATTCACCCTGTGGCCACAGCAAGGATGTGGACCAAAAGTACTATTATAGGGAAGTGAAGAATGGAGACTGATAATTCATTCTACCACACAACGAAATTTTTAAAAGAATGAAGTCCATCTATATTTGCTGCCACAGAAAGATATCAAAGGCACATAAAGTGAAAAAAAACAAGGTTCAGAGATATGTGAATAATATCATTTTCTGTGAAATATGTCCATATCTCCTTCCAGAACTATATTATATATATATATGTATGTGCAAATATATATTTCAATCAGAATACCCGTTTGCTATGACCAGCGGTTACCTCTGCTGAGAACACAGAGTCCTTACTTGGTGTTGCTTTGAATGTGAATTTTGTTCACAAAATTTCATTTGTACAGCATGTACAATTTTATAAGTGGCTTTAAAAGTGTAAAACAAATATAATGTTTTAAAATGTATACTTCAACTGAGAGACTCCACCTACTAAACTCTTATTTAACTTAGTCACCGTGTCAATAAAGGAAGAATTGTGATAAAATGATTATTCTGAAATCCTCTGGTTCTCTGTGTCCAGTACCATGTTTGCTAAATGTATGACTCACAAAAACATTCACTTTGTGACCATGTTATTCCTAGGCTCTAGAGTAAATAAGTTCAGTTATCTTGCTCATTAAGCTTTTTTAGACATGCCCTATTTCTTTTCCTTTATACTGTCTCTCATCTGTTAATACCTACTTTTCCTTCTTACTCTTAATCCAGCTCCTAATCAACACAGGTCTGGATTTAAAAGAAAAAAAAATTCTTCACTGGACGGGTCACCTTCTTGTGCTCAGGCAATTGCTCTAAACTTAATCAGGTCACTCTATGACTAGAAGAAAAATACAACTTTCATTGCTTCTATTATGTTATGCCTTTTAAAAATTAAGTCTAATGGATTGACATGCAATTTTGTTTAAAATTTTGTAACTATATATCTTTTGTAAAAGTAGATTAAATATAAATATATATTTATCTCTGCTTTTCTCCTTAGCACACCATGCTTTAGAGTAGGGGTCCAGGTCATGGAACAGTACAGTTCCATGGTCTGTTAGGAACTCAGCTGCACAGCAGGAAGTGAGTGACTGGCAAGCAAGCAAAGCTTCATCAGCTTCATCTCTATTTACAGCTGCTCCTTAGCACTACTGCCTGAGCTCCACCTCCTGTCAGATTAGCGGCAGCATTAGATTCTCATAGGAGTGCGAATCCTATTGTGAACTGCACAGGCATGCAGGGAATCTAGGTTGTGTGTTCCTTATGAGAATCTAATGCCTGATGATCTGTCATTGTCTCCCATCACCCACAGATGGGACTGTCCAGTTGCAAGCAAACAAGCTCAGGGTTCCCACTGATTTTACATTATGGTGAGCTGTAAAATTATTTCATTATATATTATAATGTAATAATAATATAAATAAAGTACACAATAAATGTAATGCTCTTGAATTATCCCAAAAGCATCACAGCTGCCCCCTCCCCACTACCACCCATGGAAAAATTATTTTACAAAATTGAACCCCAGTGCCAAAAAGGTTGGGGTTTCCTGCTTTAGAGCCAGGTATATTATTTTGTTTTCTTATTGATGCCTGAATAAATCATATGCCCTGCTTTAGGTTGGGCCTTTTCTGCGAATGCATTCTTTTTCTTCTTTATCTAATCCTAACCATCTTTTAAGATCCAAGTAAAGTTTTATTTCCTCCAATGAATTTTCAAAACTACGGCATAGCTATCCCTTCTCTGAACTTCAATGGCATCATATCCTATGGCATGCAAATAAGATTTAACCTGCCATGTACTGTGCAATAATATGCTGATTTTTTTAAGTAAATCATAAGTTTCCTTCAATGAAGAACCATATTTAAATATTGTCTGATTTCTCATGACTGTTAGGACAGTACTAAATACTTCATATATACTTGATAGCATGTTATTGACCATCAGTGGTGATGCTAATTATTTACTCTCTATTAAACACAGAATTTGTAGTTGTGAATTGCCTTTTTTATGTTTTCTTTAAAAACACTCCCATATTTATACAAATACAAAGGAATGAATATCTGTGACTAATTCTCTTATCATAAATCAGCAATATTGCAATTCATTCAATATATATTAAGCTAAACAAAATTCCTATTGGAAAAGTAAAAAAGGCTGTATTACATTTCTGACAAGAGAACAATTCCCTAGATTTCCAATAGTACAGTAACAATCATGAAAAATAATGAGAACAATTAAGGCAAAAGAAATCTCCTATGAAATTTATAAAATTTACACAAGTTCCAAATACATGACTTTTCTGGGAACTCTTCATCAAACTGAAGGAACTCAGAAATATTCCCCAACTTGTATTTCTGTGAGCTATATGTCAGATTATTCAGTTGCATCCAACGTCAGTAGGATAGGATTATAAATCATTCTACTACAAAGACACTTGCACATGTATGTTTACTGCAGCACTATTTACAAGAGCAAAGACTTGGAACCAACCCAAATGCCCATCAATGATAGACTAGATAAAGAAAATGTAGCAAATACACACCACAGAATACTATGCAGCCATAAAAAAGCATGAGTTCATGTCCTTTTCATGGACATGGATGAAGCTGGAAACCATCATTCTCAGCAAACTAACACAGGAACAGAAAACCAAACACCACATGTTCTCACTCATAAGTGGGAGTTGAACAATGAGAACACATGGACACAGGGAGGGGAACATCACACAGTGGGGCCTGTTGGGGGTAGAGGGGGCAAAGGGAGAGAGAGCATTAGGACAAACACCTAATGCATGTGGGGCTTAAAACCTAGATAACGGGTTGAGAGGTGCAGCAAACCACCATGGTACATGTATACCTGTATAACAAACCTGCATGTTTAGCACATGTATCCCAAGCTTAAAGTAAAATTAAAAAAAAAAAAATGACTGCCTCTTTTGGAAATGTTATACCCGCTAAATAACCTAGGGCTATTTTCAGGTCTCCCTGTATCTACGGATTCACTTACTTGTTTCTTTTTTCTTCATTTTTTATTTTTATTTTTTTCATGTGGAGCATTCTTTTTAGAAATGACTCACTTAAGTTTCTAGAGCTTTTCTTCCTGTCTTTGCCTATTTCCTTCCATTTATATTGCACTGTTGTTATTACCGAAGCTATCCTTCGTAGTATTATTTTATCTATCTTACTTTATTCTCCTTGAATCATATTCACAGATCTGTCATTTTAGTTAAATTTCTTGGCGGTGAACTAATCTATTTTGCGTTTGGCTGATGAAAATTTTTTAGGAAATTGCAGTGCTATTTATGGAAAAACAACATATTTGCACGCACTTTACATTTGTTCACAGAAATGTAATGTTAGTATTGCTTCTAGAGGTAACTATAAATGTGATCCTGTTTTATCTAAGCTTTCACTTCATCTCAAATGTCATGAAATAATGAACAGTTTATTAAACCTGTCTACTTCTCCCAGTGATAACATTAGTAAGTATGCCCTAAAATATATAAAACCATACAAGTTTCACATTTCACAACAATGATATGAAAAACATCAAGGAAAGATGAACCATGTATCTAAAAACGTACATCTGCAAGTATACATTTAACTTTAATGGTGTGTTCTGCCACAAAGAACACACTATTTGATTATAATTCTAGGATACCTTAGAAACAGAAAGATAATTTTAATCTTAATAATTATCATTTCATGGCAGCTGTTGTAATTTAAGCAGGTAAGAAAGAACCTGACAGATTCAGCTGCCTTGCGGTGTGTGGGCCCATTGGTTCAGCTTACTTAGCTTTCTTAGGCAAGCCTGAGTCACAGAACCTCAACTCTGTGAGTCTGGAAAGTAAATTCACTTGTTCTTAGAAGGGTATCTAGACACTACAAAACAAAATCATACTTTAAAAAAAAAAAAACTCAAAAGAAATTGGTTTCATTAACATTTGTGATTCTGTGAGTTTTCCCATGCTGTTCATGCTGTCTAAAATATTCTTCTCTATTCCTTCTGCTGCATAAACTCTTATTCATAAAAACAAATAACCTGATTTTAAAAATGAGAAAAGAACCTAGATAGACATTTCTCAAATGCATACAAACGGCCAACAGGTATATGAAAAAATGTCCAACATTATTAATCATCAGAAAAATGCAAATTAAAACAAGAAGAAGATGTCACTTCACACTTGTTAGAGTAGCTATTGTCAAAAGTCTCTACGAAAAATACAAAAAAAAAAACAAAACAAAAAAACTAGCCAGGCATGATGGCACATGCTGTAGTCCCAGCTACTTCAGAGGCCGAAGTAGGATAATCCAATCACTTGAACCTGGGAGGCGGAGGTTGCAGTGAGCCAAGATCGCACCACTGCACTCCAGCCTGGGTGACAGAGTGAGTCTCCGTCTAAAAAAATAAAAAAAAAAAAAGATAAGTAGATGAGGTAATGCAGATGTTAATTAGTTTGAATTTGCCATTCCACAGTGTGTGTGGGGGTATAATATTGTATACCATAAATATATACAAATTTGTCAACTTACATAGAAAAATAATTAATTAAGCTACAAAACAAAATGAACCACGATAATAAAACTCAATCAGCTCTAATTTTTTAAAGTCATCCAGTCTAAAATACAAACCACTCTGTGAAGTGTTTTTACTTCTTCAGAAAGTGATATTCACTCTGTTCTTGATTCACCTCCAAATGATGAATGATGTTCATTACTTATTTACCATGTAGGATCATGATAGAGACTTAATCCTGACCCATAGCCTCGATGTGTTAATTTATAAATAGGGAGTCTAAGTATTTTCACAATTTAACAATGAGAGCAATAATTTTCCAATGACCTGAATTCTTCTCTACTTAGCACACTATTCTAATCATTGTCAAGGTGCTGATATATTAAATTAAGTATCACAGCATGCTTGGGCATCCTGGTCTACCGGGACTTTTACTAGCTAAGTGTAAGGCCAATACATAGGTAAGGTCTCATCTACAATATTTTATCATACATCCTGTCTTTCACATCACTGTGAGAATAAGATAAGGTAACATATAAGAAAATGTTTTGTAAATTTTTATGTAAGTCTTCGTAAATAATAGCAAATGTAGAATATCACTACAAAAACTTTGGCAAGATAGTATTTTTTTCTAGTGCATTTAAAATGATTTTCCTCTAGATAGACAACCTTACCTTAGTCATGTTAAAGCAATTGAAAATCTCAGCTCTTTTAGACCTATAGTTACTAATTATATTTTAGAGTATCTTGTATCTACAGATGCTAATTTCACCCATTTAGATTAGATTTAGATTTAGATTTAGATTAATTCCCATTCAGATTCAAAGAGTAATATTTCTAACCTTGTACACAAATTTTGGGGTATATGCTCTTTGCAAATTAAATTTCTGCAGAATATCGAAAGTGATTAATGTTGTAGAAATGTTTACCATATATTTTTATTTATAATACAAATGCAACTAAATTGCTACTGTGTCATATGTCCCTAATGCATAGCACAATCTATTACAGTGCTCTTCAGTGTAAATTTCTGTAAGGATGGAGATATTCTACCAGTGCTATGGTAGCCACTAACTACACGTGGCTACTGAAAACTTGATATGCGTCTAGTACACTGAAAAACTGACTTTTCTATTTTTTAAAGTTTTAACTAATTTAAATAAAAATGGAAATAACCACATATGTCTAGTTGCTACCAGAATAGATGGGAAAAATCTGCAGTTTCCACCCAATGTAGGTAATCATACAGTATAATAATTTAATCCTACATAGCATATTCTTTAAAAAATAAGACTTTTGTAAAACAATGCATCTTAGGTAGATGTGTAAGAACAGGGATTCAAGTAAAACTACAAACCATGATGTTTAGAGAAGGAATCAGAGTGCAAACCATTTAGCAGCCATTGAGTGTCAATTTTGTGTTAATCACCATGTTCGGTCAAATATATGAAACAGAGAATTAAAATATATACAAAAATAACAAGAGGCTTTTTACCTGAAGAGTCTGCAATCTAAAAGAGAGCAATATTTGTAGAAACAAATACTGATTTTGAGGTTTTATATATATATATATATATAAAAAATATATATAGAATATATATAGAACATATATATAGAATATATATAGAACATATATATAGAATATATAGAGAACATATATATAGAATATATAGAGAACATATATATAGAATATATATATAGACTATATATAGAACATATATAGAGAATATATATATAGAATATATATAGAATATATATATAGAATATATCTATAGAATATATATAGAATATATCTATAGAATATACATATATAGAGAATATATATATAGAATATACATATATAGAATATACATATAGAATATACATATAGAATATATATATAGAATATATATAGAATATATATATAGAATATATATATAGAATATATATAGAACATATATATAGAATATATATAAATATATATATTTTCTATCCCCAGTTTGCTTCCAGAACTCTTTGACTGTTAATTTCTGCCCTAAATTTTTCTAGTAGGAGATTGTTTGCATGATATGGTCTTTAAAGAAAATTATTTGAAAAGTAAAACTCAGATTGTGCACAAGTAGAGCAGCAAAATTATTCCAATGCCAGAAGTTCTGATTGTACTCTAACAGAACAGGAAATGCATAAAGGATTGTTTCCTTGCTAATGTTATCACACATGAACACTTTAGATTATATCATCTGTTCTGAAATACCAGAGAAAATAATATAGAATGATTTAATGGTTAGTTTGACAGCTTTTCTAAATGCACATATTTTTTAAATTTTCTCTTGAAGAGTTAAAAATATAAAAATATTTGATAATGTGTGTGTTCTAAATATATACTAATAGTTTAAACAATAAATTGCAATTTATTAATGTTTTAATTTATACATTATATAATTATGCATATTATTTTCAATAAATACTATTTTTAACTTTAAAAATTCAGAGCAAAGACATTTCTATGTAATTATGTACTTATAAGCTTTCTTTTATGAAAGTATATTCATTTGGTACTTGGGTTTTTTTCTAGTTGTATTTTATAGTCTGCTAGATAAATCGTCATGTTCATTTGTTTCAACAGGGCTTGAATAAAGGTCATTTAAACTGGCTCACCTTTCTTATCCCCCTGTGCTTTTCCATAATCCCTACTTCCATTGTAAAAGTAGGATAGCTTCTTTCTCAATGTACCTTTTTCAGAATGAGACAATAAACATTTCATTAAACAAACCTAAGACTATCAGAATTCCACACTCCTCTTGTGTTCTGTTTTGTGCATGTGTGAAAATTATGAAGTTATTTTGTAAGCTCTAAACAGTCTTACTGAACTTGCTAGCTATAAATTATTTTACAATTTTGATATGTGACTGTAGTTGAGTAATGTAATACACAAATGTAAACATTTAATGTTATGATGGAATATTCTTCCAAAAGCAATAGTTTTAATACCATAAACAGAGATCTTCAAGTCAAGTTCCCATTCCCTGCTGAATTCCCTTATTTTTTGACAACGATAATTTTTGGCTAAATTATTTTTCCATAGATATAAAGGCTGAGTTTTTAACTTTTAAATAAAATGACTGCAGGACTTAATAAATAATGAGGTCTTTTTTTTTTTTTTGCTTTTATTCAAGAAAGGAACACAATGCATTTAACTCATGGTACCTATAATGAAATTCTTACTTGGTGCTGTAAGAAGCAATATATGCTCTTACTTGTTATAAGAACAATACGTGTGCAACTCAAGTAGTTCAGAGACTTTATTAATTATCCAGTACAATACTGTAATCAACTTTAATGAGGAATTGAAGCAGGACTAGAATAAGTCATTACGATCAACCTCCTCAATCTTCTTTATAATCATTAAATTCAATTTCTTTGTCTGGCCCCCAAGTTGTAGGCTACTCTCACCATGAGCAAAATTTACCTTTTAGCTGAACCGTGTAAAAACGTCCCATGGTGTCAACAACTTACTCAAATCAAAACTATCTGTGTCTGTTCACCTCACTCTTTTACCCCAGTCCCTGAATGCTGTCTGGTTCCAACTTTACTGACCACAAAATGTTGCACATATGTTTTGTTACTAAGCTACACTGAATGTCACCATTTAATCCACTGTCACTTACAAAACAATCATCCCCCTCCTCACCTTTGCTAACAGAACTCAGGTTTGTTCACTTTCTTCTGAGCAACTATGTTTTTCAGAGATGAAAAAATATCCCAGTAGAAAGAAATGAAAGTAGTCTAAACTAAGTGTAGTTGGTTTTATAACTCTTACTAAGTTCAGGCCTTTGGGATAGTCCTGGTCAATGATACACCAGATGAAATATCCAGGCTGATTCCTCCCTAACTGTCTTTACTACAGGAAAGCCATCCCGTTCCAGACCCCAAGAGAGGGTTCTTGGATTTTGTGCAAGAAAGTATTTGAGGTGAGTACATAAAGTAAAGGGAAAGCAAGTTTATTAGAAAAGGAAAGAAACAACAGAATGGCTACTCCATAGAGTAGCCCCAAGGGCTGCTGGTTGCCCATTTTTTATGGTTATTTATTGATTATAGGCTAAACAAGGGGTGAATTATTCATACTTCTCCTTTTTACACCATACGGAATAACTTCCTGATTGGCATTTGTAAACTATCATGACACTGGTGGGAGTGTAGCAGTGAGGATTATCAGAGGTCACTCTCATCGCCATCTTGGTTTTGGTGGGTCTTAGCTGGCTTCTTTTGCAAGCTATTTTATCAGCAAGCTCATTATGACCTGTCTCTCTTACGCCGACTTGCTACCTCATCCTCTGACTAAGAATGTCTTAACAGTCTGGGAATGCAGCCCAGTAGGTCTAAGCATCATTTTTCCCAGCTCCTATTCAAGATGGAGTTGCTCTGGTTCAAATGCCTCTGACACCTTTGCTAATTGTTGTATGAATGTGTGATTCTTGGAGCTGCTACAGGCATCTTTTGATACTGAATAGCTAATGCTAACATACAAAAAGATGGAAAGAAAAAATTGTCCTTTATGATTTTGTTAAAATGCTGAGTTACATGAAATAATACATTTTCCTTTATAGTTTTATGCAACCAACAACAATCTGATTTATATATAAACACATACTTCTACATTTTACTCAATTTTCAGTGGATGTGCACCTTAGATATTTTATTCTCATCTATTCTCTAATCTAAAAGGTTGACAATTTGAACCAAATTTTTCTGAATTTGTTTTGTACTCCAGAAATGGAGCATCTATTAGAATTTGCCTGAAAGAGATTAAAATATTGGTCAAGGAATTCCCTACATTTAAGAAGAATTTAAATTATTTCCAGACAGATTAAGACATAAGTTGCTAATAACTCTAAAACTAAGACTTTTTTGAATGTTTCATAACAATGCATAACTACCTTTCAATTCAAGTAAGTTTAAGTTTCTCCATGACTACATCTTTTACACACTAACCTTCTATACATTTAATTTTACCCTTTACCTAATATGAATTAGTTATTATAGTCCTAATAGATAGCAATGAAAGATCTAAAATTAATCCTACTTTTTAGTGACTACATTAGTTTATATATTTTGGGGAAGAAAATTAAGAAATTCCGTGAGTCTGGAAATAATTTATTAAGTATATTAGAAAGTACAATGACTCTCTCTGGCATGTAAAACATTTAATAGCTAAAGCTTCCCAAAATGTGGACTATTTGGCACAGTGATTCTCTGACATGGCTACATATACAAATTGTGATTAAAGGTTTTGCCACTGTATCTGTGTTGGTTTATAACTGGAAATTCCAATTTGGAAAATGGAGCTTTGGCATCTGAATTTTAAAAATGCTTCTTAGGTAATTCTGATGTGTATTTCATTTGTGAAACACCTAATAAGCCCACATTATCATTGCAGGGTACTCTATGAGCCAGCAGTGTTGAGTATCAAAAATAACTATTTGGAGTAAACAGAAAGGAAAATGACAATATTCTCTAAATATGTCCCTGAAACTAAACTCAGGAAAGCTAGTTTTATTTTGTTACTTGTTTTATTCTGGCTTTTGTTTGTTTTATCAATGATATGTATATTTTCATTTTGGTGGGTTTCATAGGTCTCATTGTTCTTTTTTCTTTGCTTCTTGGGGAGGAAATGATTGAAAATATCTACTATCAAAACCCATAATTTCTCAAGACAAAGGTTTTGTTTTTTTTTACCACTAGTTCTACTGATTGTAGTTTTATTTTGGTGAGGTGTAAAGATGAAAACAAATAACTAGGGCATAATATTTAATTTATTGGTATTGCTTAAATAAAGTGACAAAGGCTGAAGCGTGTGGGTGATAGCTTTAGAAAATAAAAAGGGTATCTAGGAACTAGACCTTACAGAGGGTCCAGCTAATCTCTGATTTCAGAATAATCTATGCTGCTGGGTGGAAAAGTGGGCCCCACCTTGTTTCTAGATTACTGGCTATGCTTGCCAAAAGAGTAAGTTGTTTAGCTATTGACTTTAAAATACACTAATATTTAGAAACAAATTAGTACATTCAAGAGATATTTCCTCAAAATAGAAGAAAACACTAAATAGATCAATGTATAAACTAATAATTGCTATTACTGTAAGAAGTTATCGTAGAAAGTTAAATCTAGTTGCAGGAAGATGGAAAAGCTTTCTGTAAGGAGCTGATAAGTGACCCAATATGTGAAGGATGAATAGGAAATAACTGGGTAAAGAGAAGGGCAGAGAGTGGGGAAGAGCATGCCAAGCAAATGCAACAAAGTGAAAGGCTCTGAGGTAGACAGGAGCATTGTATACATGAGAACATGGAGAATTGAGGGAAAAACAAAACCACGAATGGAGTAACTGGAGATGAATTTCAAAAAGTAACTTTTGAAGCTGTTCATCCAACAGTTTTGGGAAATCATATTGGGTAAGAGAAGCATGTAGACGGGAGGCAGAACGAATCTGGGGCGACCAGATTGTAAACCACTGAGGTAGCATTAACTATGATATTATAATGTTGAATACAGAAGTGCATACAACATAAAATCAGCAAGTGTTCATTTAGATTGCATGTGAAGTGAAGGAGAAGAAGGTAACTTTTTTTCTGTAATTAAACAGGTGTGCCTTTCACCAATCACAGAAGAAGGGCCATATTGGGAAGAAGATCATTTTTGGACACATATATTTTGAGGGACGTTTGAATATTTAAGTGGAAATTCCAGGGCAACCTTTAGGGATACATACGTAGAATTCAGAGCTGAGGGCTGCACTAAAGGCAAAAATCTGGCCAGCAATAGCGTATCAATCCTAAGTGAGGATGTGGGATTTTTGAGATCGATGGAGTGCCCAGAAGCAGTCAAGGATCAAGAAGTGGTGTGAGATTTAAACTTATTAAACATTTATAAGGGCAATGATAAGTTATTGTTTAAGGAGACTCAAATATTCTACATGCAAATTCAAGACAGATAACTGTATGGTTACCCTAAGCAAAATTACTAACAGTGTCAAAGTAGCCATAATTAGGGACATTTAAACTATTTAAGTAGAAATTTCAGGGCAACCTTTAGGGATATATACATAGAATTCAGAGAAGAGGGCTTCACTAAAGGCAAAAATCTGGCCAGCAATAGCATATCAATCCTAAGTGAAGATGTGGGATTTTTGAGATCGATGGAGTGCCCAGAAGCAGTCAAGAATCAAGAAGTGGTGTGAGACTTAAACTTATTAAACATTTATAAGGGCAATGATAAGTTATTGTTTAAGAAGACTCAAATATTCTACATGCAAATTCAAGACAGATAACTGTATGGTTACCCTAAGCAAAATTACTAACAGTGTCAAAGTAGCCATAATTAAAAGGTGGATGTGGTATTAAATACCTATATTTTCTTACTGCATTATTGGTAACTATGGGTAAGAAGTTGCCTGTTTCCATTATTCTTGTCAGATCCACTAATTCTTGTCCCAATTGAGCATACCTACCTGCCTCTTTGCCCTGTGTGTGTCTCTGCCTGCCCGTGTTATACAAGCACCTTCCTTTTACTGGAGATGACATATTGATGGAAGAAAAATATAATTTTATATGTCTTGAAATGATCTAAGTTCAATCTTCAAAGTAAGATTTTTCGTTTACTAGGGAAACTTTTAAAATGATACTTTTATTGCTTTAGCTATTTCTATTCCAATGTGCAATTTCACAAATTTATGAAATACCATAAATTCTGGAGGTATGACTCTTCATCTGTCTTTTACCTCCAAGTGACTATTCACTTTCATATCACTTTAGAAGTATATACTAATATTACTCTACAAGGTATCTTACACTCTGTAACTACTGAAGTCTCAATGATTTTAGGTGAGTACGTTTATTGTCTAGATTACACATCATTGAAGAGACTTCTTCATTATTCAGAACCTTATCTCTCTAGTGTTTTTCTTTCTCTTATTACCAAATGACCCTTGAGTTCAGGAAATGAGATTTAATCTCCTGCTTGCTATTCAATAGACTGCGAGATGTTTTTCTATGTAAGTAGAACAGTATATGGCATATAGTAAGTGCTGAATAACTGTTAGATAAATGAGTGAGCAAATAAACACTTCACAAGCATTTTGGAGTTTGCTGTGGCATCACAGCCAGTTGTATTTGTAAGCAAAACTGCAGAAAACATAGAAACTGTAATACTCCACGGAAGTAATATTTTCCTGTATACATGTCAATTAGCACAAGGACTTTTTCAGACAATGTCGCCCCTAATGTGTGTGCAGAATAAAAATACACAACTTTGTGAATCTAATTTTCGTTACTGTGAATCCTAAAAATCCCGTTAGGGATTGTATGGCAAAGAAAAACTCTTTCTACCCATTGCTTCTTCAGAAACACATGTGCATTAACCATCACCCACAGTAGTCTAGATGTTAAATTTTCTTTTCTTTCTGGTAGTTGATTCTCATTATTCACGTTAATTATGTTCTATAAAATTACCACAAGCACTGAATTAGCTAATAAAGAACTATTGCTCCTGGGGAAAATACGGTTAGGTTTGTCTGGTCACAAATTTCACCAATTAATTAATACCTAACCTTGCATTTAAAGATACCTTATCTAATATATACTGTTGATTCAATAACATTGAACTCATATCCAGCAGCCCTATAATGCATGTGTGAATGAACTTTACCTAGCACACCAACTTTCTCTGTAGTCACAGCCTTCTTGCACTTAGGAACATTAGACAGCGCTTTAGCACTATGCTTTGAGGCCATTTTAAACAGCAACTCACCAACAGAAAGGACAATCAAAAAAAAGTCACACACACAAAAAAAAAGAAAAAAAAGAAAGAACATTCATGTGCAGTATGAGAGCAGAAACCAGCAAGCAGAAGGTCATCTTGTTCTGCTTCAGTTGGGAACCGTGCATCAGGCAAGTCACATTTTGCTCTGCTCTGTGTTTGTTGGATTTGTTTGCAATGACCTCAAAAACACCCTGAGTAGTGATTTGGGGGTTACAAATAAATTTCAGCAAGCAGGCAAATTTGCAAATTCCAAATGTCCAAATCATGAAGAATCACTGTATTTCAGTGGATTGTGAAAGGTGTACCTCCCTGAAAACATTTATTGGGGGCCATATTGTTCAAAGACAAGGAAACAGTAACTAATCTTGCACTTCCCATGTAATAATGAAAAGAAAATGTTTATTAAAGAGGATAGAATAAAACCTAATTGTATGTTGACCCTCAGTAGCTTTATATCAAATTAAGTAAAACTCAATTACCATTTTAAGGTTTTTCTGAAACAGTCAAACAGAAGGGTAAGAAAATTGCTGATTCTTCCCGATAGGTTTCATACTAACCAAACAACTGTAGGTTTCTACCTTTGTAGATGTTATTATTTTCCCATCTCTTACTATCGAATCACAATGTTTCTTTTAGGATACATGTGTTTTTCAGATATGTTATTAAAAAGCAAGTATTATGTATTTTATATTAACCCTTTAAATACACTTAAATGTCAAGCACAATTTTTGAATCTGGGAGAGTGTTGACAAATCAGCTAATTCTATCCCACATGAGGAAACTGAGGTCAACAAATGTTAAGTGATAAACATGTTCATACAGTACATTTAAAATTAGTGGGTAGAGCCGGGAGCGGTGGTTCATGCCTATAATCCCAGCACTTTGGAAAGGCTGGAGCAGGCAGATCATTTGAGGCCAGGAGTTTGAGACCAGCCTGGCCTACATGGTGAAGCCCTGCTCCTACTAAAAATATAAAAAATAGCTGGGCATGGTGGTACACTCCTGTAATCCCAACTACCAGGGAAGCTGAGACATGAGAATCCTTTTGAACCCAGGAGATGGAGACTACAGTGAGCTAAAATTACGCCACTGCACTCCAGCCTGGGCAACAGAGCAAGACTCTGTCTCAAAAGAAAAAAAAAAAAAAACATGGGGAGATTAAATGTGTGCTCAGCTTGAGAATAAAACATATTATCTTATGCTGAGTTTAAAAAAAAACTTTAGAAAACCATGAATTACATTTAGTTGAGAAGCAGTGCCCAAATAATTAAGAAGCCAGAAGCAACTCTAAACCTATCAGTCAGCTTTTGAAAGTACACTATGATTCAAATAAATCTCATGATATTCTTTCTTGTTTCCAGATTTTCCACTTAACTTTTGTGATTTTTTTCTCCTTTTCAATGCAATGCACATTTTCTCCATTGTATATTTTTAATGCAGAGATTTTGCTTTGATAAAGCACAAACTGGAAGAAAGTTGATACTCACTAAAGGATTGAATGCGAAAAATAATCATGAGTGACTGCTTGGTTTATATTGAAAATATACTGAGAATAGAGTTCTACTTTCAGTACATTATTAATTGCAAGGTGACTCTGAAATAAATACAGGTTTTTTACTTTCTCATTCAGTCCTGTGTTGTTGCAAATAAGTTTTTTGACCTTCTGATGCATAACAGTAAGTTTCAGTCACAAAGAAGTTATAAAATATTCTTTAAATTATTGTTACATAGCTAAATGGTAGCATTGATTTAAATAAGATCTTGAAGTACTTTTATAGGCATATCTGCTTTTTTTTCTTTTTCATCAGCTTTTTAATTCAAATTAATCATTTGAGCCACAACTTAGCCAAATTAGTAGAACCTCCAATTTCTCATTCCTAAGACCTAAAATTAACAACAACAACAAAATGCTGGAGTTTTATTCAGCCCAAAGTCAGGTTTGTTTCCAAAAGATCTGATTGAGAACCTTAATAATATAAAACCAGATACCAATTTTTAGCTGTCCTTGCATCTTTCATTGCCACAGAGGTCACATTTAAAACTAGTTCTGGGTTAGGCATGGTGGTCCATGCCTGTAATTCTACTGTTTTGGGAGGCCAAGGCAGGAGGATCACTTGAGGCTGGGAGTTTAAGGACAGCCTAGGCAACATAGTGAGACTCCATCTCTACAAAATAAATGCCAAAAAATTGGCCAGGTATGGGTGCACATTCCTGTAGTTCTAGCAACTTTGGAGCCTGAGGCAGGGAGATCACTTCAGCCCAGGAATTTAAGGCTGCAGTCAGCTCTGATCATGTCACTGTGCTCAACCTGGGTGACAGAGAAAGACCCTGTTTCAAGAAAAACAAACTAACAAACAAAAACTATATCCCTTCAGAGATCACAGTAGTTAATGAGGAATGTGTCCAGCATCTAAAGTGAGAGCAATTCAGTTCATATTGTTATGCTCAACCATTGCTCCCAAATATGGCCTTCCAGGAAGGGTGTCTGACCAAGACAAGGGGAAGACTTCAGCTTCAGCTATAGGTGGGGACCAACCCAGCCCTCCTATACTGCCCATCAGTTCTGGATATTAAGTTAAGGATGACAGTTCAGACTCTCCTTTCCTTCATGATGCATTCTCTTTCAGTGACCCTGGCATATTTACAGCCAGCAGATTTAAGTTATAATCATGTCTCTCCATCAGAGAGACCATAACAACACTAAGATTCAAAAGATTCTACTTTCTTTCCTACTAAAGAAATTATTTTTTTCAATACAAACATAATAAAACAACCATGACAAATCACAAAAGGTCTATCATAGAAGATCTTTAGGATAGTAAGATACACCACTCTTAGAGTTATACAACAAATAGGAGCATACCAAATGACCCTCTTGAAAGAAAAGATACATCCTCAGGATAATGTGCTGTGTCCACCTTCCAGAAAAATTGTAGAACACCTTTAAGTGGCATCTTTGTGAAGTCCTACCTACCTCAATGTGCTGCTTTTAAAATATTGCTTAATAAATCATATAATGATACAGATACTGAGTTTGTCATAACTAAATCTGTTTTTTCTTTGTAATAGCCCCACCTGGTCTCCTCTTCTACATCTTCCTAATCTTCACTCTAGACCATGTCCTACTTTTCCTGTATTAATAGTTGTTGCTAGTGTTTGCATTGTTTCATGGTTAAGAAAGCATTTTCACATCCAACCTCCCCATAATCTTCACCGCTAAATTGAGAACATAGAAACAATGAAGCCAAAAAGGCTTCTACTTCTAGGCAAGATCTGCACACCTATTTACATCTGCAGACATATTTTCTAACCTTCCTACCTAAAAAACTCTAAAATGTCTCATAAATGCTTTTCTAATAATTGAGAAGTATAAGTAAAATGTATATTAACTATAATTTAGAATGGAAGATGACATAGATTACTTTGTTGATGAAAAAAGTTGGTTCCTAATTAAAAACTGAATAATATTTTGAACACTTATATGTGCTAGACACTTCTATGTTAGTATCCCATTTGATACAATGAGGGCTTCCCTCATTTTATGAGGTCAGAAAAATTCTCATATGTGCATCGAAGAAGCAAGCACCCATGAGCTCTACAGAAGCAAGGTAATGAATTTTGCCAACAAGCACATCAACTTAGAGGAGTATCCCAAGCCGGTTACGAATCCACTAACCAGCCAACAACACCTTGATGCAGCCTTTTGAGGCCCTGAGCACGGGACCCAGGGGGGATGTGCCAGACTCCTGGAACACAAAAACTATGAGATAATAAATGTGTGTTGTAGGAATTTGTTATGCAGCAATAGATGACTAATACACCTGTCAAATTTCAGTGAGTCAGCATTGGAGTCAAAATCTGAAGCCATAGTTGCCAGACCAAGTAGTCTTTCAAATGAATAACTGGCATCATTCATATTCAGTAGAAGGATGAAAAACAAGACAGATGACAGATAGGTAGGTGGACGCATAGATAGATGGATAGATATGATGGATGTTAGATAGGTGATAGACAAGCTGATAGAAATACAGGGCGTCAGCCAGGCACGGTGGCTCACGCCTATAATCTAAGCACTTTGGGAGGCCGAGGGAGGCAGATCACCTGAGGTTGGGAGTTCGAGACCAGCCTGACCAACATGGAGAAACCCCATCTTAACCTAAAATACAAAATTAGCTGAGCATGGTGGCACATGCCTGTAATCCCAGCTACTCGAAAGGCTGAGGTAGGAGAATTGCTTGAACCCGGGAGGTGGAGGTTGCGGTGAGCCAGGATTGACCCATTGCACTCAAGCCTGGGCAACAAGAGTGAAACTCCATCGAAAAAAAAGAAAAAGAAAGAAAGAGAAAGGAAAGGAAAAAAAAAGAAAAGAAAGAGAAAAGAAAAGAAAAGAAATACAGGACTTCCAAGTTTCTAGTATAGAAAAACACTAAAGTCACTAAACTCAGAGATATAAAGGCCACAAATACTGTTTTAATCACTGATATAGTTTTAAACGGGCAATTTTAAACTCTAGAATATAAAAGAGTGCAAAATTACAAGTAATGGATGATGCCTATGAGCACATTATACAATAAATTTGAAAAATGAAGTAGAAAATAGTGACAATGTCTTTCATTTGACACTTTAAAATAGTGCTTTGAAATCGTAAGATAATTTGCCTCTAAACAAACATTGTCTTTACCTTGTAATTTTGAAAAGTTTTATCTGTCCTAGGCAGCTGTAATATATTGCTCCTCTTTCCCTCTAAAGTCATTAATTCTTGGCTCTGCTCCTGTGACAGTGCTACTTGCCTGTCTGTGGTGCTTATTGAGTGTGAGCATAGAATTTGGAGTCTTACAACATACGTTCAAATACTAACACCAAGACTTATTGGCATATAAACTTGGAAGATATTTTTACCCACCGAAGTTTCAGTTTCTCATTTGTAAAATTGAAATGATAATAATAGTTACAAGCATTAGATATTGCTATAAATATCAAACCTGATAATGTCCTGAAATTACTAAGTATATGTCTTTAAAATCAAATGCTCATAAACTTCTTTTTGCTTTTTTTTTTTTTAAATCACTGATGGCTACTTAATGTTTAGGCACAAGGATTGACAGCAATGTGGTATGAACAAGTTATTTTGAACAAGGCATGTTGGTTTCAGTATGAGAAATTATTACACTCCTCGGGTAGATTTCAAAGATCTCAAGAGCAGACTCATGTTTAACAAACCTCTGCTATGTACTGGGAACAGCAGCAGACATAGCAGATACGCACATCGCATGGGTCATCTTCTTAGCCTTCACCCACAGCTCCTGGGATGTGTATTAATATTTCATATTACAAATGGAAAAACTCCTATAGAGGAAAAGCTCCCAATGAGCTAGGACAAAACAAAAGTACAAAACTAGGTTGTATTTGTTTGTTTCTGTTGTTTACACACAGTGAACAGCATGCCCTCAAGATTTCTTGATCACATCATTCTCAAAGCAGTATTCCTCAAAATTGTAACACAAGCAAAGCACTTGAAGCCTTTGCCAGGGTACTGTGAAAAACGTGTTAGATCACTTCTCTGCTGGCAAAACTGAGCTAGTTGTGCTCAGCACTCAGTTAGTACATAGGCAGCTCTAGAACTTGCTACATCAAGGGTAGGTTCCCAGACCTTTAGACTGGTTCCACGATAGTGATGTTTGGATGTTGTACAAAGCAAGCAGAAAAATGTAGTCCAAACAGCTTGTATATATATATATAAAATATATATATACACACAGACACATACACATATACACATGTGTATTTTTTTTAATGTGACTTGAGATATAGAATCACACAATGGGCCTTATGTAATACTCTTACCCATCAACCAAGAAGGAAAAATTGAAATTCAAGTTCATGTCACTTGTGGGCAGGCTGCCCAAACTTATACTACCTGCATGTCTATAAATCCAAAGACTAGGTCCAGTACTAAATGATTGGCACTCTTGAAAGAGTAAACGCAAAAGTAGTTTAGGAGTATATTTGGACCACATTGTGTTATCATGGAGCGACTGAGAATGACACACAAAAATACTTAAACCTTAGTATACCATGTATCATACCTCAGCAATATTGTGCTTCATAAAATTCTGAGATTGATATGGCTTATGCAACATGGCCTGTGACATACATCCAGGCAAAACTCCATGTTAGTCTATGCAAAACTTATATAAAAACAGTTATACTTATTTCAGAATGCCTATGACCCAGAGGCTACTATTTGTAATTGTGGCTTTTAGGGGCTAGAAATCTATTATATCCTTTAAAGAATGTCTGCATTCTTACTATACTAACATACAGACAGTCAGTCCCCAACTTATGACGGTTCAACTTGCAGTTTTTCAACTTTACTGTGGTTAGAAAGTCATACACATTCAGTTGAAACTGTCCTTTGAATTTTGAATTTTGATTTTTTCCCAAGCTAGAGATACGCACTATGATACTCTCTTATGATGCTGGGTAGCAGCCTCTAGTCAGCCACATGATCACAAGGATAAACAACTTATACTTGATAACTTCCTGAAAAACACTGCACCCACGAAACCATCAAGTGTCAATGTCCCAGTGCCCCCATCAGCTATTCTCCGCCTCATCAGAAATCAGAGAGATGGATGATCTTGTCATTGTTGCATCCCTATCACTCAGCAATTAACTTTAGTTCAATGCTTCAAACATTCCTCAGGCCCATTGTGCTTTCTGCTGTGTACATTAATGGTAACTACACATACCACCATTTGTTTTTAAATTTTCAGTACAGTATTCAATAAATTACATGAGATATGCAATACTTTGTTGTAAATTAGGCATTGTGTTGGATGATTTCACCCAACCATAAGCTAATGTAAGTGTTCTGAACACTATTAAGGTAGTCTAGGCCAAGTTTATGCTTGATAGGTTGAGTGTATTAAGTGCACTTTTGACTTAATGATAATTTCAATGTATGATGGGTTTATTGAGATGGAATGCCACAGTAAGTCAAGGAGCAGCTATACCTCATCTTTTAAATAAGTAGATTTTGATATATTTAAATATTGTCTATATCTGTTCTTTCTATCCATCTGTTCACACTACTGTCATTTCTTAAAAGAGTGTTCATGCATGTTATCCTTAAAGTTACTAATGTAATAATATCTCATTTTAATCTACAAGAGGGAATCATGGCATACTTTTCATATATATATATTTAAATACACAGATACAGACACAGATAACACATTCATATACATACAAATATAATTTTCATTGAGTATCTTGAGGAACTAGAGTTTTAGAGAAGAAATTTAAGTAATGTTAGCTTAAGCTAATGATGTTCAAACTATGACTTTGTGACTCCATTCTGTTTAGTCTCAATTGCAATTCATTTTTCTGTGTAGATTTTCTATCATACTATTCTGTGGGACTTATATTTTGGTTATCTTAGAAAAATATGGCATATTTAATTTTTTAAATGCCAACACTTAATAGAAAAATACATATGTACCTTGCCTTTAAAATTTACATCTCAGGAAAAAAAGGTACTTAAAAAATATTAATTTCCACTGGACACTAAATGTTTCTTTTATGTGAAATAAATGAATGCAAAATTGAGTACTATTATTTATCAAAATTGAGGTGTACCCTAATGATGTTACATTTCATGAATATGCATCTTCTGTAAAGCATAAAAATTTAAAGCAGTTAACATGCAAAGCCTTTTAGAATTGCAGTCCTTAATATACCAAATATGTAATGATTTTGCTTCTTTTGCACATTGAGATTCAGTAAACTCTAGGGTCCTGAAATCATAACTATGACTATTTCTTAGTTTCCTAAAAAGTGCCATATCGATTTGTTAAAGTAATAAATGTTTTTATGTTTAGAAAAAAAGATGACAAATTTTTAAACATTATCCATAAAAATAGAGAAGTAATTTAAGCATAATAAAACCATTATCAATAAAAGAAGAAAAATGTGTTCAGCTTCATACTTGGGTTTTATGGAATTTGAGTTCATTTTTGAATTAGATCAGATTTAGTATTATACCAGAATGGATCATTTTCAATACAATCATAATGAACATTACCATATACTGTACAGCAAAAGTGTAGAGCTGAGCTTGCCAAAATTTCATTCTTGGAAGCACTGCCAATGCAAAAATAGCTCCCTCCCCTTAGTACAATATTTAAGAGGCTTTAAAATTCTTCAGAGAATTATTGGAAGTTACGTTATAAAAGAAGCAATCATTTGTAAGTTTGAAGCTGAATTACATTGTTTGTTTTCCATCTAAAAACTCTTTCTGCTCCCTATGGTTGTTTGTGACTTTGCTTGGCCATTCAATATTTTAGAGCAACTATTTTGTTACCATCTGCCACTTACCTCTTTGGCTCCAATCTCTCTTGCTCTTATCACTATTGATTTTCCAAATGGAGCCTCCATAAAATAAATGTACCAATTATTACATTTAGGTTGGAAAAAGCATTTGCTACTGTAAATTGTTTCCAAGTTATTAAAGTATCAGTAAAAATAAACAAAAAGTAAAAGTATTTCTCTGAGTTACAGGTTTTGACACTAATCATTTAAGTTTAAATCTATATAATCATGATTAGCCCTTATTTTCTATTTTGTCAAGTAAATTAGCTACACAAATTCCCACATTAAGACCTAAGCAAATTCTTAACACAGTTGGTCCTTCCAAATGCACCTATCGTATAATTTGTTTTGTTTTGTTTTGTTTTGTTTGAGACGGAGTCTCGCCCTGTCGCCCAGGCTGGAGTGCAGTGGCGTGATCTTGGCTCACTACAAGCTCCGCCTCCCGGGTTCACGCCATTCTCCTGCCTCAGCCTCCCCAGTAGCTGGGACTACAGGTGCCCACCACCACGCCCAACTAATTTTTTGTATTTTTAGTAGAGACGTGGGTTTCACCGTGTTAGCCAGGATGGTCTCCATCTCCTGACCTCGTGATTCGCCCACCTCGGCCTCCCAAAGTGCTGGGATTACAGGCGTGAGCCACCGCGCCTGGCTCATATACATTTTTAAACTCTGTGCCATTTCTATTCAAAACTGAAATATCCTTTACGAAAAAGAACTTGTTAATATAAAAATGTATTTGATTTAAAATTCTTTCTCTTGAAAAGCAAAACTATTCAGACAATAAAGAGATCGGTGGTTACTAGGAGTTGAGGGTGGGAAGAAGGAATGAATAGATGGAACTCAGGGCATTTTTAGGGCATGTACCATACCAATGCAAGATGTTAATAATAGGGGAAACAGTGGTGGGTGGACACAGGAGGAGGGAGTAAATGAGAACTCTCCATACTATCAGTTCTATTTTTGTATAAATCTAAAAGTGATTCAAGAAAATTTATTTAAAAACAAACAAAAAATCCTCTCTCTCACTTGCCTCTTCATGCTTCACTATGATTCTGTGTATCATTTCCTAAAATTAATGTCAAGATGTGTGAGGAAGAAAATTTTGAAAGTCTTCTATGGAGTGAAATGGCTCAAACTAAAATGTCATACTAAAGCAGAATTTCTCTCAACACAAGTATATAAGATATATTATGTTTTTGGCCTTTCCATTTAATTTAATTGTGGTTATGTTAGTGTAGGTAGTTAGACAGATATGAGCAGGGCAGGAGAGGGCCCCCAGAAATGTCAGGCACTCACTGGGTGATGGTCAGGCAATAATAAAACTGTCCGTCTAAAATGATAAGTGGTATTGGATATTTAACCAAAGGAAGTCATGTGAAAAAGACAGATGCACAGGCATGTTTATAGCAGCACAATTTGCAATTGCAAAGGCATGGAACCAACATTAATGCCCATCAATCAACCAGTAGATAAAGAAAATGTGGTGTATATATATATATATATATATATATATATATATATATATATATATATATACATATACACCTCGGAATAGTCTTCAGCTATAAAAAGAATGAAATAATGTATTTTGCAGCCACTTGAATGGAGCTGGAGGCCTTTATTCTAAGTGAAGTAACTCAGGAGTGGAAAACCAAATATCATATGTTCTCACTTGTAAATGGGAGCTAAGCTGTGAGGATGCAAAGGTATAAGAATGATATAATGAACTTAGGGGACTTGGGGAAGGTTGGGAAGGGAGTAAGAGATAAGACTACATATTTGCTACAATGTACAATGCTCAGGTGATGAGTAAATCTCAGAAATCACCACCAAAGAACTTATCCACATGTACCCCCAAAACTATTAAAATAAACATTAAAATATATAAAATAAAAATGGTTGAAATAGTTAAAAAATAATAATAATTAAATGATAAGTGGTCACAACTAGCGCCAAGAGGGAAAGAAGTTCCCCCGAATAGAAAACCAGCCAGCAAACCACAATTCCCCGATAAGGTCTTAAGCATGCAAAGTAGGGGACAAAATGATGGACTTTGACTAGTATATGACCTTCCTCTGGGGGCACTCAATGAGTAAGGCAAAATTGCCCCAAGTGAGCATGCACACAACCTCAGTAAGCACACTGCACATGCCACCCCTCCCAGCACTGACAGGCCACTGTGCATGCAACAATTGAGCAACAACGAGCTGCAAGAGAGGTATCAAGGGAGGGGATATAAAAATCCCCAGCCAAGGGCTGAGTGGGGTACTTAATCTCTCAAACTGCCTGCTTGGTCCTCTTCCAAGTGTCCTTTGCTTCTTTCAATATACCTTTGTCTCTGCTTTAAAACTTGCCTCAATCTCTCAGGTCAAATATTTCCTCTGAGAAAACAAGGGCTGGGATCACTGCAGTCTCAACACCTTTTTGTGGACGCATCACTTGTAACAGGTGGAGCAGGGATTGTGGAGCTGAAATTTCCATTTATACTTCCATGCAGGAAACCAATCAATTAATGATCAAATAGGTGTTTAGTAGCTCTGTGGCATTGCTTGAAAGAGTTGATGTGTACAGATTACATGTTCCCAGGCTGTGTGTGACCAGGGACCCATTATGTTTGTTTTCATTGTTTTGTTTTTAAGCCTTTATATGCTTTATTCACATGCTCTTTCTGACAATAAGGAGATCAATGGTTACTAGGAGTTGAAGGTGGGAAGAAGGAATGACTAGGTGGAACTCAGTACATTTTTAGGGCAATGAAACTATTCTGTATGACACTTTAATGGTGGATATGTCATTATAAATTTATCAAAACCTTTGGAACTGTACAAAACAAAGAGTGAACCCTAATGTAAACTATGAACTTAATCATAATTCAAAGAATAAATTCTATATGTTGCAAATCTCAATAGATACCATGGTATTGGCCCATCTTTTGGGATTGTTGAAAACAAGAGGAGGTGGTATGAGAAGATAGTGTAATACAGATATGGAGAAGTTACTTGGGGCTCAACTTAACTCTTCCTAATGCTTGTTAAGTTATATAGCTGCTGATAGCTATAAGAAGAAGAAGAAATTCTATATATTGCAAATCAAAGAAGAATTCTAAGAAAGAAGAAATTCTATATGTTGCAAATCTCAATAGATATGGTATTGGCCCATATTTTGAGATCGTTAAAAGAAACGGGAGGTGATATGAGAAGATAGTATAAGAAAAGAGATGGAAAAATTATATGGGGCTCAACTTAACTCTTCCTAATACTAGTTAAGTTATACAACTGTTGACAGCTATATAACTATCATAACTACATGAGCCCTCATTTAATGTTCTTAAGTAAAAGTTTGGTTCCAAACAGCCAATAGGAATATATATTTACTATATATTGAAATCTAACAGAGTGATTTCATCAACATCACATAGTAGAAACAATGCATATTTAATAATGTATTTAAGATACTATATTTGGAGGTTGGCTAGGAAAAAAAAAGATATTATATTTACTATGTACTTTTTTCTACTTTTAAATACTCAGTAATTTGAAAGGAGATGCTAACAATTTCACTCAGTGGATTTTGATGGAGGCGAGAGAAGAAAGAAAATAAAAACTCAAGCCACATCCACTGATGTTTTTAGCCTAACATGTACTACGTTGGGGTTTGAAAGAGCCTTATTTATAACACATTCATAAGAGATGCTGCTGAACACCGGAAATCTCAGAAATGTGTCTTAAAAGTGTTCCTGACTCAAACCTAAGTTCCCTATGTTTGGAATAGCTAATTTTAACCCAGAAATGACAATATATCTCACTTTTAAAATCATAGTATTTTATCTCATAAAGTCTAGTTAATTGATAGATAATAATTTAGTATTTTCTTAACTGTTCCATTTTTTAAAACTTTTAAGTTCATAGATACATGTGCAGGTTCATTGTATAGTTTTACTTGTTTTATGGGAGTTTCAATGGAAGAAAAAGAAAGAAAAATGCTCTTTTTTTTTTTTAACCTAGCAACAAGACATACAATTGAAAATGAAGAAATCCACTATCTCTATCTCAAGGACAATAATAAAAAAAAAACCTGCTGTAGAAAATGTCCCCCACAGATTCATCATTCTAAAGTTGAATTGTGAAACTTGTTAAAGCATAGATATGAAAAGCATTGCCAATATGTCAACCACCTTAGTATCATCCAAACTTCTTGCAGTCACTGCATTTTCTTCTGTAAGGGATGTCAAGATTTCATCAAAATGTCTTTTTATTTGGATAGTCTCCATACAGTTGTCTGCCTATTTTCACTCTCTGGTTTGCAACTTCTCGTGTACCAGTTGTCATTTCTGTAACCTTTCCAACAGCAACTGTGCAGTCTTGGGACCAAGATGCAGAATATCTCACTCAACAATCCTCCCACAAACCATCTGTTCTTAGAGACATCAACAACTGTCAGCATTGGGAGATTCGGCATAATGGGGAAGAAATTGTTCAAAATGATAAAGTGAAACTTTCTCAGAAATCTTAAATCCCAAGCACAATAGGAAAATAATTGCCTGACATATATAACCAGCATTATGTGAATTAAATAATTCTTGTATTAAAAAAAACATAAAAAATAAAAACACCAAAACCCTTTTCATTCTTCCATCAGATTTATACAAATTATACATGAAAATGTTTAAATTATGGCACCAAATCTGTAAAATCATGCAGTTTGCAAAGTAAAATCTCTACCAAAATGAAAACATTCAGAATATTGACTCTTCCAAACAAGGCAATATATACTTATATATGTGTATATATTTATCTGTAAATATGTACTATATATATATATACGTATGCATGTGTGTATAAATAAACATATACATGTGTATGTATGTGTTGTTCTTTGTTTCTCTACTCTCCACTTTCAATCCGCAAGTCAACTTACTTCCCGTCAAAAATTTCTAAAGTAATTATAATTAAACACAGAGAACAAAATGAAATATTGCTTTCTAATTATAACAGTAATAGTAGTTTTTGTTTGTTTTTTGCTGTATTCTGTCCTTTTTGGTATTAAACAGAAAAAAAAAATACCTAAATACCTTTCAGACAAGTACTAGTAGAAAAACTATGCACCAGTCCCAAATGTGTACTATTTCTCCCTGAAAATATTTATAGTCTTTCATTTAAAATGATCCACAGCAATGCTTGAGTAAAAGCATGAATGGAATTTTAATATCTTCCTGCATTTTGAATTGGAAATTCTACTGCTCTTGAATAGTAAATGATCACCAATAATCCGGCATTATTCAACTCACTTTCATGGGGTAACTAAGTTATTTTAGAGAGATTCTATTTTTTTAAAATAAAAATGGTTTTAGAGTTGATGTGATTTTTAACATTTAATATGATTTCAAGAATAATTTTTAAAATATGTAGGACAATGTTATTATCCCCAATTTACAGAAAAGTATTAGATGAGTTACTTAAAGTCACATACCTTAGAAGTAGCAGAGACAGAACTCAGAAAGCATGTTTTACCATTTCAAAAAGAAGTTCAAATTTTTTACAGAAATTTTTTGAGTTGACTTTTTAAACATAAAATGTCTTTTACTTTCTTAATTATGTAAGATTACCTATCAACATATTCTTGAATGCACAGGTGATAAATGATTTGAATATAATGTAAATTAAAACCACAAATATTTTTATGTATCTATCTATAAAATATAGGTCAGAAACCACATCTAGATTAGTCTCATTAGTTTTATAGAAAATATGACACCCAAATGATATTATAAAGTTTACATCTGATTTTAAAGACTATTTCTAAAGATATAAGTTGCCACACAACATATATTAATTCTAGAAAACAACTCATAGCCAAAATACCTTTCACATCCACTTCCTTCTTTTCTAATGAATTATTTTGTGTTACTTCATCTTGGCTCCTAGTTTGTTAAATCTCATGCCATTAATGCCTAATAGTTAATGTTTTGGTCATTTAAGGCCTAAAGCTTAAATAGTTTCAGTGTGATGATTAGCGAATCTGTAATAGTTCTGTGCCTCTCTTTGAATCTCAGGTCTGTGAACCAGAGTCAGAGCATGTTTTATCTTGTATGTATTATTCATCACTCTCATACTCAGAGGGAATTTTCACAGACATTAAAGTATTTCAATTTTTCTTTTTCTGAGGAAACATTCATGTCCAGTTGGACTAATTACCACAGCCAGTTAACTCTCAATTACATGGGCAAAACAAATCATGTCATTTAAAAAGTTACGATTGTCACTACAAGTAGTCTTTTTGTAAATGGATGATTATGTCAGACTGATAGGGTTTATTTCAAAAGGCTGAGTAATTAGAAATTTCCTGCATACCTTCTTCAAAGTGATGACAAACATGAGCGTTTTAGACCATTGATTCGCAACTAAAGATGGTTTTGTCTCCCCCACCCTTGCTCCCAGGTGAAAATTGGCAATGTTTGAGGATATTTTGGGTGTCACACTGGAGAGGGGTACTATTGGCATCTACTGGATACAGGCCAGGGATGCTGCTAAACATCCTACAATGTACAAGATTGCCCCTCACACAAATAATTATTTGGCTCAAAATGTTAATAATGGCAAAGTTGAGAACCCCTGACCTTGATAGTATCATACATAGAGTGGCTGCTGAAAACAAAATCTAGCTAATCATAATCCTAGTCACTTTGCTTTAATTTTAAGAGCTGAAGAAATAAGCTCAAAAATTAAATATTTTTCATTTTATTTTTTCTATTTATTTTCATATTATACACAGTTATACATTTTAGGTTGAGCTTCTGCTTCGGTAGTTTTCAATGCATAACAAATTAGAGAAATGAAAACTACCATTTCTCTTATCAGACTGAGAGAGGAGATCCAGAAATATATAGTTTAGATTCAGATCTTGTGAATTTCAGTGAACTGTTCTCCCATTCTTCTCTATTCAAGCTGGTTTACAAAGAAACAGAGAAATAAGTAGAAGGATCATAAATACATAATAGATGGATAGAAGACAGATGAAGACAGATGATAGGCAGACAGATGAGAGAGAGAGAGAGAGAGAAAAGATAGGTAAAAAGAGCTTGGACCCTAGAGTCAGACTCCCTAAGTGTGCATTCCGGTTTCATGACTTACTAGTTGTGCAGCCTTTGACAAACACTTAACAATTTAGAAACCTATATTTTTAAAAACATATAATTGGGATAATATAATAAACCTACATCATTAGGGTTGTCCTTAAGATTAAACTCACAGAATCCTTAGAGCCACACCTTACATATAATGTATTCTAAAATATCAACCCTCTATATAGCTACTTATACATTTTTACCTCAAATAATAGTGCTTTAAAAGATAAAGAATCTTATTACCTAAAATTATTTTATCTTTTCTGAAGGCATAGATATTCTGAAAATTACACAATTATTTTGAAGAGCTTCAAATGATGGACATATATATACAACACTGCTTCTCTGTAAAGCTAGTCCAATTATCATTGTATTATTGATCACCATTGGAAATGAGGAATACAATGAAATTAGTGTTTTACCAGAAAATAACTAGATTTGCCAATCCTGCTTTTTCATATATATATATGGTTTATATATATATATATGGTTTATATATATATATGGTTTATATATATATATGGTTTATATATATATATGGTTTATATATATATGGTTTTTATATATATATATGGTTTATATATATATATATGGTTTATATATATATATATATATATATATATGGTTTTTTAACCATCATTTGAAATGTAGAGTGAAAATGAAATGTCTGCATCATCAGAAAATAGCTGAATTGACCAATGATGCTTTTTCATTTATATGTATGTATTGGTGTTTTCATGCTTCTCATCTGAATCGCCCAGGCTTCAATAATTTATTTGCCAGGCTTCTAAACTGCTTTGGGTGGTTTTGATTGAAGTTAACTCATTTTTTCATCACTGTCATTGATCTAAGCCTTCCTACACTTTTCTTCTTCAGTAACTTAACAGTTTCTTAACTTCAGTTTCTTAACAGTAACTTAAAAAAAATGTATCCTTGTCTTCAACTTTCTGCTTTAATCTTTCTTATCTTAAAATGTCTTATCTCATCGTCTGTGCTGGCTTGTTCCAAATGACTGTCACCTAAGGATTGACCTCTGTTATTCACTATTAAGTGATTAAATTCAGCAGGCACAGGAGAGCTTATTTTTAGACAGACTACTATAAAGAATTTGACATCATGAATTATTATATGCTCAACCTTTGGCTCTTTAAAGACCATTAAGAACATTTATACCAACATTGTTAATTTACATAATAATACAGCTACTCATAAACTTTACTATATAGTTGTATAAATATAAATTGTTGCATTTTAAACACATATTATATAAACAATAGTAGAAATGGTTGAGTAAATCTTTAGGTTTTTCACTGATCAATTTTGATGTTTAACACAAAGGATACTAGCATTCTACAGTGGAGGCTTATATGGAGAGAGATTTGGAATTTTCCTCTTTTAAACAAAATATCCTCTAAATCTTGCTGGTAAAATTAGTTAACTGTAAAAATCACAATTATCTGGAGATTCACCTTCTAATATTAACTTTAAATGAAAGAGTTGGAGGTGAAGAAATATGGTGATTTGGGGAGGGCATTTCAGTAGTATTGGTAGCTCTAACCCATGAAAATGGAAAAATCTCAGTATTAAGTTTGCTGGACCACATCATTGATTTTTCAACATAATATCAATAAGAAAATACATATATTTTTTGAATGTTCAGATTTGCAGAGAAATAACCAACGATAAGAGAGATAATAAAACCAGATAAATAAAGGAAAGTAAGTCAAATTGCTATTTTCATATATCAATACCAAAACCATACACTTTTCAGAAAGATTTCTTATATAGAACTTTCTATACCATATGCTGAGTAACTGAGGAAGTTTCACAATCTTTTCTTGAAATACCAGATGCTAGGTTTGATGAATTAAGAAAGCTGGGCTTGAAATGTCTAATAATATATCTAGTTCTAAAACAGTATAATGTTATATTAATATGAAATATAAATTCAGGGCTACAAAAGGTAAAAGGGAATTTTACTTTCTTAGTTTAAACTCTTCCTTATTATCATTTTTATTTTAATCACCATGGTTTAGGAATATATTGTCTGCCATTTATTTCCTGGGTTAATATCTCTCTGATACCTCTTATTTACTGCATGCAACCATTTCTCCCAGGATCTTAGGTTAAACTTCAATGGTTTAACTGCATGTCTAAAAAAGATCAGCCTGGTGCCTTGCAGAAGTGTCACTGGAACTTGACATGAAAACTCATGTTTGTTTGTTTGTTTGTTTTTCATCCTCCTGTCCTCTGCTTCCATATAATCAGCTCAACTGAACATAGCACAGGAAACAGATCAAGATGTTGTTTCCTTCTCAACATTAACACACTAGTTGGCCTTTGGTAAATAAATCATTTGTCTGGGAGCTTCTTCTTTCCCCTCCAAATTGGTATTTATTTGGAAAATAACACACTTTTTCTTAGACTTACATTTTTGAGATTCCATAAATTAAATGCCTGTAAAAATTCTTTGGGTTTTCTTAGAGAGTAAATAAACCACAACATTATAAATTAGAATTCAATGTGACTTAGCCTATGTTTGATTCATGAAGTTTTGCAGTGGAGCATTTAATACATTCTGGTAATGCTTTGATTTGCATATCTTACATGTGGAACAGCCACTCAAATTTGTGACAGCTTCCTTAAGATTCACCTTGGTCAAGAATTCCTAGAAGATGCAGCAGAGGTTCATAAAATATCTTTGGGAATACCAGAAAGATCAGTCAAAGTGGAGGATAGATTTTGGGAAATACAAGTTTGTC
Source organism: Pongo pygmaeus (assembly GCF_028885625.2). NCBI lineage: Eukaryota > Metazoa > Chordata > Mammalia > Primates > Hominidae > Pongo > Pongo pygmaeus. Next base: position 94,719,851 of record NC_072384.2, read on the forward strand.
ATGACTCTTTTTTTTTAGTTGTTTATGAGATTAAAAAATTATAAAAGAGAAGAATCTTGGACTTAAAGGCATATTAAAAATTAGGACTCTGTAATGTGCCAACCAAGGATTGCTTTTTTCTCCATTTTCAACAGGAACAACAACAACAAACGTCCAGTGACTCTTATAGAACATGATTTCTACTACATTTTTGAGTCAATAATATGAAAGCTATGAGAAGTGTGGTTTGAAAATCCAATTAAAATTAAAAGCAAAATATTCTAAGTCAACTTTTATACATAGAATTAACCTTATTCATATAGACAGTATTTTTTTAAAAATTAGCATGGAAAGCTATCATATGACAGGTATTTTAGATTGTGGTTTAGTTAAAAGTGTGTACAACTGATTCTACCATGCACTATTCTTAACCTGTCACTGAGATTCCAGGAACCTTGTTTTTCACAGTGGGCTAACTGTTCCATCTTGCCCATTTCCGTTTATATTTTTTCTCCTCCTTTTTCTTTAGCTACTCTTAACCTGTCACTGAGATTCCAGGAACCTTGTTTTTCACAGTGGGCTAACTGTTCCATCTTGCCCATTTCCGTTTATATTTTTTCTCCGCCTTTTTCTTTAGCTCATTCTATGTGATTCCCATTCCCATTTTTAAATATCTGAGGGCCCTTAAAATGACACAGCTATTCTCTGAATAATTCGGAATTCATTGAGAGCTGTCTACGGCCATACCACCCTGAATATGCCCGATCTCGTCTGAATTCATTGAGAGATCATTTTTTAAATCTGGTAGAGGAATTTTGGTTTCTGATAACAGTAAAGTTGCCTTGTGCAAACCATCTCTTTCACAAACAGACAAGCAACAACGAAATCTGGACAAAATACAATCAGACAAACAAATAAGCAAATTTTTGTTTGAATGCATCAAAGAACACTGAAGAAACCAGGACTTTTAAGGGCAGAATCCTGAAAAAAAAATGAAGAAAATGCAGTACATATACACCATGGAATACTATGCAGCCATAAAAAGAATGAGATCATGTCCTTTGCAGGGAGACCATTATCTTTAACAAACTAACACAGGAACAGAAAACCAATTACCACATGTTCTCACTTATAAATGGAAGCTAAATTATGCAAACACATCGACACATAGAGGGGAAAAACACATACTGGGGCCTGTTGGAAGGTGGAGGGAGGAAGGATGTGGAGGACCAGGAAAGATAACTAATGGGTATTGTGTTTAATACCTGGGTGATGATATAATCTGTACAACAAACCCCCATGAGACAAGTTTACCTATGTAACAAACCTGCACTTGTACCCCTGAACTTACAATAAAAGTTAAAAAAAAAAAAAAAAAGGAAAGAAGCTCTTTGAGGTCAGCCTAACCCTGATTCTTAAGTGACAAGAGTTGAGAGGTTAAGAAGTTGGAGCAGAGAGTTATAGCTAGAAGAGAGGTATTGAGTTCAGCATTAGTCAGTCTCCTGCAGCTTGGTCTCAGTAATTATGACTTAGATTATAGAAAATCATTCCCTTGCTTATAAATAGTAGCTGCCTTCAATATTTATAAGACTTTTTGATCTTCACCTTTAGCTTAGATACTTTTGGCCATCCATAAACCAATTCTCTAGACTTCTACCTTCTAATGTAAATACATCTGGGAAGCCCAACTGAAACCCCAGAAGTAGTCATGACATCAGGTAAATATCAAAACTTAAGTTTTTTTGCTTATCTTTCTAATTTATGGCATGTAAGTAAGAGCTATTTTGCCAAATTCCTCTCCACTTGATTCAGATTATAATGAACTGAAAGCAAGAAGACAATTCTATTTGAATGTTTTTAGTTTCTATTAATATATTTTTATTTAATCCATGAGAATTTACTTTTAGGTAGTATAAAACGCTTTCTTTTTTTTACAAGTTATCTAAATATAAATCTTTTTATATGCTAAAACTTTATTTCATATTTTACAGATCATTTCTTTTATGTATTATCATGTCCAACTCCAGAATTTAGGTCAATTTAATATTTGTTTAGAGTGACTAATTTGTCAATGTGCTGATATTGTTGTCAAAATAGCTGAAAAATAGCAAAACTACGTTTCTACAATCAAAAACTATTTATTAAAAAGTACAGGCTCCTTATAGGCATGTCGACATACATTATGGGCTTAGCACAGTTTCTGGTACTAATCAATTTAATGGTAAATATGAGTTTTTAATGGATGACATCACTTACAGTTATTTTTATTATTACAGTTTCATTTTATGCAAATAATATAGTTTCCTTTTCTTAAGTCACTGCTGTCTGTTGTGTGGTTCTTGAGTCCTTGTTAACAAAATCAATAGAGGAATAATTAGAATAAAAAATAAACTTCTATTTATATTTATTTTTGTCAAAAATGAATAAAGGAATTAAGCTTTACTAATATTTAATATATGTCATCAGGACCCTTAGGTCAGATGTCATATCAAATGCAGTAGAGTTAAAATATTTAAAAAGGCCATAATTGTTCAGAATTCATGTGGCCACAGACAGTAAGCACATTTGGGATTAATCAAAGTTGAAAGACACCAGGTATTTAAATCCAGTTGTAACATTCAAAAATTTGAGGTTTTGTTTTTCTTCTTTCCCCCCCACTGGATCAGCTGCTACAGAGATTAGGTTTCTTATTTCTGTATCCATACATAAAAATCTGCATTAAAATTTCTTTTCCCGGAAAAAGGGTAGAAACCAGAAAATTCTGCAGAACATCTGATTAGTGTAAAACACAATTAATTGGATGACTAGTGATTGGAATTTAGTCATTTTAGGAATTAAATCCTGTGGGGCACAGCTGCCAAAAGCATCCTATATTTCACAGATTAGGCAATGTTTAATTAATAGATTAAAAGTAAGCCAAGCAAAACATAAGTGGTATTCACACTTGTACTTTGACTAGCCAAATATAATGTGTGGCAGGAAATTTAGGCTTATTTAATAGGGAGTCACTCAATTTCAAGCTAAAAAGCATTTCCTGGTTCTGGCCATACATCACTGCACTTGAATCATGATCAATTTGATATATATTCACTATTTATTTAGCTCATCATATAATACTATTCATGATACATAATAGAGGCCATTATTTTGTACAAAAATGTTCTGCCATGATATTTTTAGAATATTTATTCAAAAATGTTTTCTTTTCTTTTTTTTTTTTTTATTATACTTAAGTTCTGGGATACTCGTGCAGAACATGCAGTTTACATAGGTATACATGTGCCATGGTGGTTTGCTGCACCCATCAACCCGTCATCTACATTAGGTATTTCTCCTAATACCCCTCTCCTTGCCTCCCACCCCTAGACAGGCCCCAGTGTGTGATGTTCTCATCCCTGTGCCCATATGTTCTCATTATTCAATTCCCACTTATGAGCGAAAACATGCAGTGTTTGATTTTCTGTTCCCGTGTTAGTGTGCTGAGAATGATGGTTTCTAGCTTCATCCATGTCCTTGCAGAGGACATGAACTCATTCTTTTTTATGGCTGTATAGTATTCCATGAGGATGTGGAGAAATAGGAATGCTTTTACACTATTGGTTGGAATGTAAATTAGTTCAACCATTGTGGAAAACAGTGTGGGCAATTCCTCAAGGATCTAGAACCAGAAATACCATTTGACTCAGCAATCCCACTACCGGGTATATAGCCAAAGGATTATAAATCATTCTACTATAAAGACACATGCACACGTATATTTATTGCAGTACTATTCACAATAGCAAAGACTTGGAACCAACCCAAATGCCAATCAATAATAGACTGGATAAAGAAAATGTGACACATATACATCAAAAAAAAATTTTTTTTTTTTTGAGATGGAGTCTCGCTCAGTTGCCCAGGCTGGAGTGCAGTGGCACGATCTTGGCTCACGGCAAGCTCTGCCTCCGGGGGTCATGCCAATCTCCTGCCTCAGCCTCCTGAGTAGCTGGGACTACAGGCACCCACCACCACGCCTGGCTAATTTTTTGTATTTTTAGTAGAGACAGGGTTGCACCGTGTTAGCCAGGATGGTGTCAATCTCCTGACCTTGTGATCCGCCCATCTCTGCCTCCCAAAGTGTTGGGATTACAGGCGTGAGCCACCACGCCTGGCCATCAAAAATCTTTTCTAAATGAAAATTACAGAGGATATATTTATGGGTATTTGACAAACAGCATGCACAATATTATGCCTCTTTCTTGTCTCAGCCAGTAGATGATTCCTTTTTTACCAGTGGGTTCTATAGTTCCATATGCTTGCATCCTATTTATTGGAAAATATTGAGAAGTCTTGAGTCCTGAGAACTACATCTCTACATATATTTATGTACACCCAAACAGATGACTGGTAAATGTGTTGCTGTCAGCTCTTTTTACTGGTCAGAACTTTCTGTCCTCCACAGATACAGCTCTATTACTAGAGCTTCAGGGTGGTAACCAAGCACAATCTAAAAAAAAAGCCTTAAAATATGAGCTTTAATATTAAAAGCAACAGTCTCAAAACCATAGTTAATATTCACCATCTTTCTTCTGCTTACCTTCAGCTCACATTTCAATAGATCTACCTTTCTTTCTGAAAGTTGTCATCAAAACTTCATGAGATGTGAGTCCCAATTACCTTGCCCTTACCAGGACATGGCTAAAGTCATAATCAGCTTATTTTTTTTTTCATTATCACACATAGAAATGCCAAGAGTTTCCTCTAGGAATCTTCTGAGTTTCAGACATCTTCTTCACTGAGTCTTTTATGTTACAAAAACCTTCATTTCTCATCATGTTAATGGTCAATTATCCCCACCCTACTACAGTAACTTCTTTTATGCCTGCTTTTCTATTGGTATGAGGAACTCAAAAATGACAGGATAAGAGTTGTAGCTATAAATTGACTGTAATTTTACTGAGAACCTGATGGAAGCCTGAAGACAAAGAATTCTAATCCTATAAGCCTCAGGTTCTGATAAGAATTACATGGAGATAAGAATTACACAGTCACCTCAGGCTCGGTGGCTCATTCCTGTAATCCCAGCATTTTGGGAGGCCAAGGAGGGCAGATTGCCTGAGGTCAGGAGTTTGAGACCAGTCTGGCCAAAATGGTGAAACCCTGTCTCTACTAAAAATACAAAAAAATTAGCTGGGTGTGGTGGCAGGTGCCTGTAAGCCCAGCTACTCGGGAGGCTGAGGCAGGGGGATTGCTTGAACCAGGGAAGTGGGGGTTGCAGTGAGCCGGGATCGTGCCACTGAACTTCCACTGTTACTTCTACTCCTTGATTCCTGGGCCCATGCACTCTATCTGTTGGAAACCCAGCACTATATAAGTCATTGGTTCAAAGAATATAGCTTTTCAAAATATGTTTTCATGCTTGCTCAGGACAGCAGCTACTCAGTAATGCAGTATCTGACTGGGCTCACGAATCTCACAGTCATGTACTCATTGTCAAATTCTCTTTGATTTAAATGCATCCCTTGGCCCTAGACAATGCCAGCTGAAGCCTGTGACAGTAATTCACAGTTCTAAAAGTCTTTATATGGTTTCTTTTGCATGAAGCAGCTTTTTAGCTTAATTAGATCTCACTTGTCAGTTTTGGCTTTTGTTGCAATTGCTTTTGGTGTTTTAGTCATGAAGTATTTTCCTATACCTATGTCCTGAATGGTATTGCCTAGATTTTCTTCCAGGGTTTTTATGGTACTAGGCCTTATGTTTTAGTCTTTAATCCATCTGAGTTAATTTTTGTATAAGGTGTATGGAAGGGGTCCAGTTTCACTTTTCTGCATATGGCTAGCCAGTTTTCCCAACACTGTTTATTAAACAGGGAATCCTTTCCCCATTGCTTGTTTGTGTCAGGTTTGTCAAAGATCAGATGGTTGTAGATGTGTGGCGTTATTTCTGAGGCCTCTGTTCTGTTCCATTGCTCTATATATCTGTTTTGGTACCAGTACCATGCTGTTTTGGTTACTGTAGCCTTGTAGTATAGTTTGAAATCAGGTAGCGTGATGCCTCCAGCTTTGTTGTTTTTGCTTAGGATTTTCATGGCTATATGGGCTCTTTTTTGGTTCCATATGAAATTTAAAGTAGTTTTTTCTAATTCTGTGAAGAAAGTCAATGGTAGTTTGATGTGGATAGCATTGAATCTATAAATTACGTTGCACTGTTCACAATAGAAAAGACTTGGAACGAACCCAAATGCCCATCAATGATAGTCTGGATAAAGAAAATGTCGCTCATACACACCATGGAATACTATGCAGCCATAAAAAAGAAGGAGTTCATGTCCTTTGCAGGGACATGGATGAAGCTGGAAGCCATCATTCTCAGCAAAGTAACACAGGAACATAAAACCAAACACCGCATGTTTTCACTCATAAGTGGGAGTTGAACAGTGAGAACACATGGACACAGGGAGGGGAAAATCACACACCAGGGCAGTCAAGGGTTGAGGGACTAGGGGACAGATAATATTGGAAGAAATACCTAATGTAGATGACGGGTTGATGGGTGCAGCAAACCACCATGGTATGTGTATACCTATGTGAGTAACCTGCACATTCTGCACATGTATCCCAGAATTTAAGTTATAATTTTTTTAAAAAAAGTATTTATATAGAGGTGAAAAAAAGGCACTGAGGGCAGAGATAACAAACTCATATCCAGAATACAATTTAAATCTCAGGGATGATAAGCAACCCTCCCCTCCATGTAGTAAAGATGTGGACAATCAATCTAAGTAGTACCATATCAAGGGCTTAGCATCAGTCATACATTCAGCAATGACAGCAGATAAATTAGTCTTGTTGAGGAAAGCCCTATGTTACTGTGCTCATTAATAGGCACTGCATGTATCACCATGTCTATTTCATTCATAGGCCCACTGTACAAGTACTGAAATGGCTGATGACAGAGGATGTTTGACCCAGATGAGCCATCTTGTTCACTTAGTTTTGAAGTACCTCTTTTGAATGAGGCTTTAACACGACACAAAAACAAATCTGCATTTGTGTCCACTCCTATACCTCCATCAGCATGCCACTTCTCCCGAACTCTTACTTAGCCTCTGGACCTTTCTCTCTTCCTCCTTTCAGACCTCTCACCAACAAACCAAATCATTGCCACTTCTCAAGTTTGCAAGCATACCTTTACCTCTGATGACTTCTTCCATGAAACTAAGGTGATAACAATGTGTATTGCTCACAGTTCAGCTTGTTGGGAAGATTTCCCTCTCATCACTGTCCTCACAGCTATATCTAAATGTGGATGTGGAGCAGTGGTAGTCCATTTTTAGCTTGTAGTAACATATGGAGTGAGTCATCAACAACTGCTGTTCTAGTATGTATCTATGCATGTATTGATTTATTGTGTAAACATTTCTTCTTTATAAATAAAATAAAATATAATTTGAATTAAATGTAGGACTTCTGGTAAAAGAAAAAAAATAGTAAAAAGAAAAGGCCAGGAATAAAATGTTGTTCATAAAATCAGACTGTGAAGTTTGGTGCACTGAAAAGATACAGAAATTGCTGCTAGGATAATAGAGCACATATCATGGATTTCCTTTGTAAAATATTTTTCTCTTCAGTGACAATACATTCGTGAAATATTTCCTACCATCTGGTAGGGTTTAAGTACGTGTGTCCCACCCAAATTTATATGTTGGAACTCAAACCCCACAATGAAGGTATTAAGAGGTGGGACTTTTAGTAAGTGGTTAGGTTATGAGGGCACAGCTCCCACGAAGGAATTAATGCTCAAGGGAACTAGCTAGTACTTTTTAGTCCTTCCATCCCTTCCACCATGTGAGTACACAATGTTTGCCCCCTCAGGAAGATGCAGCAACAATGTCCCTTCTCAGGAGCAGAGACCAGACCCTCAATAGATACCGAACCTGCTGGCACCTTAATTTTGTACTCCCAGCCTCAATAACTGAGCCATAAGTTTATGCAGTTTATATGTTACTCAGTCTCAGGTATTTTGTTATAGCAGCATAAAAGGACTAAGACACCATCTATTACATAATCAAAAAATATAACAAGAGAAAAAGGAAAAGTAGCAAATTCAACTAAGAAACTAAGGAGATGGCAGAAGGTTGATAAAAGTAAAAAGTAGACATATGAACAAAAGCTGGTTCTTCAAAAAAAATAAACTAAATTCTAGCCAGACTAACCAAGACAAGAACAGAGAAGACAAAAATTACCAATATCAGAAATGAAATGAGTCATCACTTATTAGCACAAGGACTATAATAGGATAGCAAAGGAATACTAAGAATGACTATTGCCATAAATTTGATAACTTACATAAAATGTATCAATTTCTTGAAAGACTCAAACTAATGAAACTCACACAAGGAGAAATAGATAACATGATAGCCCTATACCAATTAAAGATTTTGACTCAATGATTAATAACCTTTGAAAAAATGTAGTACCAGGCCCAGTTACTTTTGTATTCTACTAAACACTTCAGAAGAAAATAATACCAATATCCACAATCTTTTCTAGAAAAATAGAAGCAGAGGGACTACTTCCTAACTCCCTCCCTGAGGCCAGAATTAACCTAATGCAGACCATTATCCTCTTAAACACTGATGCAAAAATCCCTCGTAAAATAATGGCTAATTGAATCCAACAATATATAGAAAGAATTATATACCAAGACCAAGTAAGATTTATTTTAGGTAAGCAAGTCTGGTGTAACATTAAAAAATCAATCAACATAATCCGCCATATCAATAGGATAAAGAAGAAAAATTATATTATCATATCAATTGATACACAAAAAGCATTGATAAAATCCAATACCTATTCATGATAAAAAAAAGTTTGGAAAACTAGGAATAAAGAATAATTTCCTTAACTTGATGAAAACATTTATTTAAAAAAATTATATTTGATGGTCAGAGACTGGATGCTTTCCTACTGATGTCCTTGGAAACAAGGCAAAAATTTCTTGTTTCACACTCCTATACAACATGTATTAAAGGACAAACTATTACAATAGGATAGTTTGACAGTTTCTTACAAAGTTAAACACTTCCTTACCTTATGAACTACAAATCATGCTTTTAGGTATTTATCTGACTGATTTAAAAAATAGAACACATAAAAACCTGCATGTGGATATCTATGGCAGATCTATTTATAATTGTCAAAAACTTGAAGTAACTAATATGTCCCTTAAGAGGTAAATGGATAAGAGAAAGTGGTACATGTATATAATGAAATACTATTCAGCAATAATGAATGTACTATCAAGCCATGCAAATACATGAATGAATCTTAAATTCATATTTCTATCTGAAAGAAGACAGTCTAAAAAGCCATATACTATATGATTCCAATGATATAACATTCTGGAAAAGGTAAAACAATAAAGGTATTTAAAAATATCGTGGATTCCAGGAATACAGGGTAGGGGCAGAGGTAAATAGGTAAATCACATGGGATCTTTTAGGGTAGTGGAAAACATTCTACATGAAATTGTAATCGTGGAAACATGGCACCATGAATTTGTCAAAGCCTATAGGGCACAAAGACTAAAACTGAACACTATTGCAAAAACCCCTTGTGATGGGTAATATTACGTGTCAACTTGATTGGATTAAAGGATGCTTGGATAGCTGGTAAAGTATTGTTTCTGGTTGTGTCTGTAAGGGTGTTGCCAGAGGAGATTAATATTTGAGTCAGTGGACTGGGAAAGGAGGACTCATACTCAATGTGGGTGGGCACCATTCAATCAGCTGCCAGCGTGGCTAGAGCAAAGCAGGTGAAAGAAGGTAGGATAAGCTGGCTCACTGAGTCTTCTGGCTTCCATCTTTCTCTCATGCTGGATGCTTCCTGCACTTGGACATCAGACTCCAGGTTCTTTGATCTTTGGACGCTTGGACTTACACCAGTGGTTTGCCAGGGGCTCTCAGGCCTTGGGCCACAGACTGAAGGTTGTACTGTTGGATTCTCTACTTTTGAGGCTTTTGGACTCAGCCTGAGCCACTACTGGCTTCCTTCCTCCTCAGCTTGCAGATAGCCTATCATGGGACACACCTTTTGATTGTGTGAGTTAATTACCTTTAATAAACTTCCTTTCATATATACATATATCCTATTAGTTCTGTCCCTCTGGAGAATCCTGACTAATACAACCCTTATGTATGGAAAACATTAAGATGATTTAGAAGGTCAAGAGTTATCAGAATAGAATGAAGAATGAGACAAACTAACCATACAACAAATTAAAAAACAAAAACAAAAACAAAAAAACCTGAAAGTGCTGACCTAAGCAACTTTGGAAAGGCTTAGGTTTTTAAAACCAAATGTGGTAAGAACCAGATGTAAATATTGTACTCTAGATGATAGATTTCTCCCAACTAGGTACAGGTTAACAATTCTGAAGCCATTATAAACATATATTCGAATTGAACAATTAAATTAAAAATGATGAACAGTGGGAATCAGTTTCTCACGTTTAAAGTGGGTCGTTACAGACCAGCAAAAGTAGAATCGTACAATGATCAATGTAGTAATAAATTAGAAGTCATCACTATGAACTCATGCTTGGCTCAAAATAGGTACATATAGTTATATAAAAATAGGATATTTAGAGAATTATGTGTGTATGTATATATGCATGTGTCTGTATATATATATACACATATGATAACACATATAGGAACATATATCATTACTATATAGTTAACCTATATGTAGCTAACAACACATATAGAAACATATACAGTTCCTTATTCTCTCAGCTAATAAGATCTAGAGGCAATGACACACCAGTGGCAACCACAACACCTAGTACCCAGATTTTGATTTCTAATATCATTTTCAGTAGAAGGAAACAGTGAGTCTTAGAAAAATATCTCATTCCAGGACTTGAAAGGAAATATATATGATGAGTTTGAAGCATATTATAATGCCAGAAATTAGATTACTAAAACAAACAAAAGACACCCAAAAAACAAAAAGCGGCATTGGAAGTAAATTAAAGGGACACAGGAGCCAACTAAAAAAGCTGCTAATGTCCATACCTGGAACAATTTGGACAACAGAATAAATAAAGTGGTATTAGATTAAAACCCAAAGTATAAAATAAATATCCATGAGTCTATATTGATAGAAATAAATTACTGAATTAAAAAAATAGATTGAGAAGAAAAAGTAAATCTCTTATGCAGATTAATTCAGGTAATTTATGTAGATATTCTACCCTCAAAAATAGAGAGCATAACTTCCCAAATATTTTTAAGCCATAGTGACTTCCTTCCTAAGAATACAGTATGGATAGGGGAAAAAAGAGTGACTTTAAAGTGGAGAAACTTCAAATAAACAAACAAACAAAAAACAACTACTCTGCCAAATAATCAAAGTCAACATCAACAGTGATAAGTCATGTTGATCGTATAGTCACTTTACCTTGTGGTCTTCCTCCCCAAAACACATAATCGGTGTTGTCATTAAAAAAAAAAAAAAAAAAAAAAAAAAAAAAAAAAAAAAAGTCTCCCAAATGAGGGAGAGTCTACAAAATACCTCACCAGTAACACTCAAAACTGTCAGTTATCAAAAACAAGCAAAACCTAAGAAATTGTCTCAGTCAAAAGGAGCGACCACTAAATATAATGTGGTATGTTGAAACAGACTGTGGAACAGAAAAAGAATGCAAGGTAAAAAACTAGGAAAATCTGAATAAAGTATGAACTTTAGTTAAACAAAATGTGCGTATCAATATTAGCTCATTTGTTAGGACAAATGTACCATACTAATGTAAGCTGTCAATAATAGGGAAGACTAGGTATGAAAAATAAGTAAACTCTGTACTCTTTTCACGATTTTTCTCTAAATCTAAATCTCTTTTTGAATAAAAGTTTATATTAAAAAATGAGCATATTAGTTCCAAGATTAAAAGGAAAAAAAGGACATATTTTACAAATAAGACAATTCAAAACTATTATAAGTTAATATTTAAAAATAGATAAAATAAGATATTAAGAATGAATAAATAATTGAATTTATAACAAAATTTGAAAATGAAAAGCCACGACATAAAAATTTGAGCAAAGTAACTCTGAAGAGACCAGATAGTTTTGTGAAGCTGTGAGAATCTAAAAATTTGTGAGGTTAAGGATAAGCTTTAGTGAAGTTGAAAATGGTGATATCTCATGGTAACAAGAGATACGTTGAAATAGGCATATCTAGAAAACAAAAGAAAAGGAGGGATGGTGTATGGATGGCGGGGGGGCAAGAAATCTATGTAGAAACAAACCACATTTTCTAGTGACATCAATCTTACACAATAGGATTGCTGTAAACTTTGGTTCTGGAATATGAAATCCATCAGGGCTGAACCTCAGAACAGAGGACTATTTTTATATTTTTGTTTGCCTTTACTTTATACTTGCTTCTGAAATCACTGGAGATGAGCTAAGCTTTCCAAAGAAGTGATTGCTTCTAGACCTCAGATAAAGTTGAAAGGTGATAAGAAGCCATGGATGGTAATGCCTAAAAAAATTATGCATTTCTCTGAACTGCTAAAATGAAAAGTAAACTGAAAAAAAAAGAAAAGAAAGAGAACTTTGATGTGTGAATGTATACTTTAGATGTGGCATTTCTTGAAAGTAAGATCATATTAAAAATTAAGTGACTACATAAAAATTTCAATCATGCTAGATGCTATAGTCTATCTTGAATATAAAAATTAACTAGAATTATTAAGGGTATACATATCTTCAGTTGAATTATATTATTCCAAATGAATATATATTACAGCATACACATTTCTTATGGTCTTCTAATACTTGAAAACATTCAGAGAGAAATGTTCATGTTGAATAATCTGATTCACTTTTCAGACTGTTTTTTGTCTTTACTTTTATCCTGTACTGTCTTCAACATGTTTAATACACTTGCAGAGAAGCTAAAAAGTTTTTATAAAACAAGTACATCTGTCTCTGAGTTTCACCATCAACACAACTTCTTTCCTCAACAAATGCTTTCAAGTCAAAATACTCCCAGAGGCAAAGCTCTAAAAAAAAGGCAAATGGGAATCAATGTATCTGTTATGCATCTAAATACTTTAATAATTCATTAACTTAGAAATTTTTACCCTTTCCTTTACCATATAGCAGTTGTTTGAGAGAAAGAGGGAGAACTAAATATTTTATGCAAATATGAAAATAATATTTAATATAAATGTTTGAAATACTTGGTATATAAAAGTTCAGTTTTATAGCGAATAGTTGAAATTTTTCAAAGTTGTTTTCCATAAATGGATAAATTATTCATTTGTGCATAACTCAAAAAACATATTAATGTTTTCATTTGACAAATTAAATTGTCCACGTTGTTTTTTCATGTATTCTACTTTTATTAATATTGACTGTTTTCAGCATTTGGAGTAGAGCTTATGACCAAGAATAGCTTTGAGAAATTAAGACAATTAGGGTTTGGAAGGAAATGTGTTGGACACTTTTACATATGAGACATTTATTCATTGCAGTTACACACAAAAATTGCAATAATTGACTAACGGAAAGAAGATAAAAACTTGATTTTGAAGTGAATGTCCTTTGTTATTGAACAATGTAAGAGAACTGTAGTTTTCTGCAAATGTCTTACAATTTATTTTAATACAACATATAGAGTGAATTTTTTTCATTCTAGCTAGGTTCTATCTTAATCTGATGACACATTAAAGAATTTGTTAAATCACGAAGTGGTGTTGCTTCAGAGCCATAAGAAACATTCCAATGTTCACATACATTTCTCTTTTTGCAGAAAAAAATATAAATAAGTTATTAGTCCAATTCCATAAAGCTGACTGGTAACAGAGTCAGAAAAAGATATCTAGATGAGTTACCTTTTAACTACATCAAATCATATATATACTTATATATGTTTTATACATATGATTAATGATTATTTCTAGTTTACAAATATGCATTCTCCTCTAGAATTTTAGGTAACCCCAAAGTCATATTTAGGAAAATATGACTAAAATTGTTTATTAGTTTCTAATACAGTTTGCACAAAGGGAAAGACAATTATTACATGTTTAACTGTTTGTCTCTCTAGTGCGCAGCATATCCTAGTTTTCCTAAACAGGAAAGAGTAAGCATTTCATTAAACACATTTTTATACAAAAATTCAAAACACAAAGCCCATGGGCATTTGCACACCCAAGCACAGCATAAGTATATACAATGTATGTAAACTACATTGCAATTTTAAAAGTATAATTAGTCAACAAATAAACATTAAAGATATATGAAAAATAGAAAACAGAAAGAGATAAATAAAAATTGTTGAAAATAGATCATAACGTAGTATGTGTTATTAAGGTCCTTTCCCCTTCTTTAAAAAAAAAACTTATTTATATTTTCTAATTTTCCTATGATAAATAATGTTTAGTGAAACATTTTAAAAGTCAACATTATAAAAAATATGAAATCATATTTCTAAGTATATTTAAATATTTATTTGTGAAGGCAGATTTAAGTTATATTTTTCAAAAGCAAAACTTGTATGATTATATATTTTAAAATATTTTTCAAAATAATAGAAAATATAATAGAGGATAATTTACAAAATATCTGTTTTATTAATGTTAACTTTTCAAATCCTCAAAAGCATCCAAACATAGTAGTTCAGTCTGATGCTTTGTTTTTCGATCGTTTTCGTAATTCTCACCAGCAGACAGATGCATGAAAATTGGAATAAGTAATAGCACCTATCTCCTAAATGAAAACAATGCATCATATGACTATAACATCCATTTACTTAGGGCTTTCCCAACTCCTGCTGCTTTTTAAATCCATTTCTAAAATTCCTTGAATAAGAAAAGATTTAATAATGTGAAAATAAATGATGTTACTTTTTTTTTTCTTTTCAAATTCTTCTCGTGTTAATTTTATTCCAACAGAATCAACGTCTATTAATAAAGTGGCCTGAATTGGGGAATTAGGAGAAAAGTAAGCAAAATTAATGAAAACCAAAACAGTATTTTTCTTACAATAAAATGAAAAATAAAGGAAAGGAAAAAAAGAATTTAAGGGGACGATTTCTTAAGACTATTAAAGGGTATAGTAAAAGAGTATCAACACAAAAGACATGATGGGAGGGTAAATTATACAACGAATCATATCAAGATAATTAATCAACAGTTTTTACCCTCAAATGTCTGCTTGGGTATGAGCTTGATTTTTCAAATGCTCAAATTAAAAAAAAAAAAAGTTCAATAATAATTTTGGTGTTATTCCATTTGATTTTGTTTGCAGAATGAGTCAGCAATGTATAATGGAACAAATTGACTCTTGGCTGACTGGGTAAGTCGTTTAGCCTCTCTGAGCCACATTTCCCTTCACTATAAAATGGGGTTTAAAAAAAGAAGTCCACTCTGAAGGCTTGTGATGTGGATAAATGCTTTTAACTTCTTACTTGAGCCCATTGAAGGCAGGTACTCTGTCCTATTTGCCTTTTTGTTCCCAGTACCTAGCCCAGAATCTGTGCAAATAGACACTTGATAAATATCTATTCCTTTTCTATTTATTTCTATATAAATAAAACTCTTCTAGGCAGACCTTTGATTTTGATTCTGAGGCATATTTGGATGGAAAATATTTTCGAATCATACAGACAGGAGTTTGAATTTCAGCTACACACTTCCTAAATATATGGTATTAAGCACAAAATTTGATCCTCATTTGCATCAATGAAGATGGATATTAAAAAATAAATAACAAAACTATACATCTTTCTACCTCCAAACATTGTTGAAAATATAAAAACTAATGTTTATTATATGCCTAGCTTTTCTTTTTTACTTGATCAAGTCCAATTTTGCTATTTTTACCTTTGAGTCTGATTACCATGCTGATTTTGTTTCCAAAGGTAAAGCAGCCCATTCCCTCCCGTGAAGAGCCACAGAAGGTGCTTTGGTTACAATAGGTTAATGGGGCTAATCCACAATTCACACCTCTCTACGATCTCTCCTGGCTTGTGAAATAGGCTGTAGATTCAAAGTCAGGAAAAGCAAAGCCTGTTGTTCAAGAAAAAAATAAAACAGCAACAACAAAAACTGCCCTTTTTATTCCCATGCTAGTTATATTAACTGCTGTAGCTCTGCTCTCCATTTTGTCAACCCTATTTACAATTAGTCTTAGGGTCGCTTTTGCACCTTTGGTAAACATGATTCTCAGTGTATGATCTTATTCCTTCCTCTCTCTGCATTTCTTTAGGTGGATACGAGTTTATAATTTTTTTACCTTGGCTCTGGTTTCTCAATTGCTTGTCTCAAATCTGCATCAGTCTTTCAAACAGCCTTGCCAAAATGTGCAGTAAAACAGGGACTCATTGAGAGTTACTGGCCATTATATGTTTAATAAAATCTAAGTCTCTTAACACTTTCATTTTCATTTGAGCAAGTTTGTCCTGCTAGAAACAAAGGAAGCGCAGGCTTAGGCTGGTGAATGAAACACATTCAGAGACTTTGGAACAGTGGCTGGCTAACTGCAAGCAACTGAAAGATTCCTTTACACTTGGGATTTTCTTTTCATTTTAAATTATAGCTTTTCTGCTTTTGTATATTTGATCCAAAGGGAGAGCCACAGGAATCTACCCAATGGCCCTGCCTTAGGAAAGGAGTAGGGAGAAAAAATCCTAACCAGTTCTGAAATTCTGATTAGTATAGAGAGGATACAGAGACAATGTGATCGAGATGTAGTGCAGTGAATGTTCTAAACTGAGCATGGCAAGGATCAAACATAAGACATTTAGAGCAGAGAGAAGGAATTAAAGCCATAATTAATGTGGAGAAAATATTATGTTACATGCCTTCTCAGAGTAGGAAAGAAAATGGAAATGAATAGATTTTAAAAGTATGTAAAATGCGATTTTATAAAATTTTAGAATAAGTAGATTAGCAGAAGCATACAGTATTAGCATGCACAATGTTTCCTCTCTTCTTATCATGAATGCCTTAATTATTGCCACAAAATGAAACACAGTAGGACTTATTATTACCATGTCCATTTAGCAATGAATTTTATAATAGTACCTTTTTTAGTGGGAGTCTTTCTAATCATATGGATGGAATGAATAATTATGATGTTCTGCTATGTTATAGATAGAAGGCTATGATAGGACATGTCCCACTGTTTCAAAGTTAGCTGTGAGCTTGTTGTCTTTCAACCTCAAAACTATACAGAACATACCGATGTAGAAAACAAAACAATCTTCCACAATGGACACAGAGATTTCTTAGGTGAAAAGAAAATTAAGATTAATGAGGCAATAATGGCTGGCTTAGTGTATAGTCAACAGTTCCCCGTGGGCATTACACACCTCGTTTTGAAGTTTATATATGGCTTTATTTTTAAAAAGAAATATTTACCATAAAATCCTTTTCCACATAACCTGTTATTGTTAGCTATAGATCACTGGTAACCTGTTTTTTTGTGTGTGTGTGTGTGTGGTTTTTTTTGTTGTTGTTTGTTTGTTTTACCCAAACAAATAAACCCAATATGTATATGATTTTGTTTTCCTTTTCTGGTTTAGCCTTATGTCAAGAAAATTAAATACATGTATAGTAAAAGAAAAAAGCTTACTAGATATATAGGCTTTTAAAATTCTACTCCATCTGAGGTTTAAAATGTTATTTAAACATTTTAAATCACATGAACAAACATTTAGAATATTAGATATAATTACAGAAAAATTATTAAATTAAAAACTTGTTTTCCTAAAACATTTCCTAAAAATAGCAAATCATGGCTTTGCTATTCTTAAATGTTTTGTTGAAATTATTTTCTTTATAACAAACTTAGATAAGTCAGATAAGAGAATTATTAAATGTTTGTGAGGAGAGGGGAGGAAAGCGAGTGGAGAAGATATTGTTATCAACAAAACATCAAAACTAAGAATTTGTGGAAATTGAAGATTTTGCTAAAAAATGAATCTGCTTTACTTTTATGGTCTGTTTATGCTTACTAGTTGAATTTTCAAAATTTCAGAGCAATGATATCATTATATTCTGTTTTAAATTGGCTAAAATTATAAATGTGTGTATAAATCACATACTAGTTTCAGACAATTTTCTTCCTAAAACCTTTAGATGTCTGCTACAGATTTAGATGAATCATTTAAAAACTTATTAGCTATATAAATATATATTATATATAATATATATAGCTTATTAGCTATATAATAAGCTTATAGTTTATAATATAAGCTTATATAGCTATAAGCTTATAGCTTATTAGCTATATGTAGCATATATATTTATATATTTAATTATATATATAATTATATATATTTAATTATATATATAATTATATGTATTTAATTATATATATAATTATATGTATTTAATTATATATATAATTATATGTATTTAATATATATATATAATATATGTTAAATGAGTACAGGATTGAAAGTGTTGAATCTTCTTACCCTAAGAAACTGACAAAAAAGTTTCCTTGAGTTAGAGAGCAGCAGGATGAAATTACTTCATTGGGATAGGGCAGTAAAAAGCTGAAAATATATTATCATTTCTTCTTTCTAAATCTATGTAGTGGTAGTTGTATGTATGGGAAGCAGGAAGAGATCACAAAGACTTCCATTTCTATTCGTAGCCTCTCAGACTTTTTTTTGTTTGTTTCATAACCTTCTGGCTCATTTATGCTGTATCGTTCCTTCTAATCTCCTTTATAAGAATAAAGGATAATGAATAATGCACATATGTAACTGTAATAGCTGTCTTTTCATTTTAGGAAAATCATATTGTGTGTGTGCATGTGTTTGTATTTTGTTAGATTATCTTTCAAATTCAGAGAAATTATCAAGCACTTGCCTTCCATATAAATATTATGCCATTCATGTTATTTTCTCAGCTGACTTAAAAATTCAAATGAATTACTTAAGTTCCATAACAATCTAATTACTATCCTATGTCTAAACCATGCCTGTGTTATTCCGCCATTTCTTTCCTCATTCCCCAAAGTAATCCCCCTGCTTTTTCTAAGCAAGTTCTCTTCTCAAAGTTTCATAAAAACCCATGCTCACCTCTTCTTTGGCACCTTTTTATATTCTGTTGGCTGATGGCTCCATTGCTCTCATCCTCCTTTAATCACTACTAAACTCAACTTTTATTTCCTTTAAGCTCTCAAAGAAGTCTGACTTTCTCAACCATTCTATTGACAAGTTCAGAGTTAATCACTAAATTCTTATAGGTCACTTTTTTGACTTGTCATTCATAGTATTGTGCATTTTTTCTTTCTTTTTGTCTTATGTCTATCAAATGCATTTCAATGTCCCTTTGCATGGAAGACATGTCTTCAAAAATGAATTACCAAGTCAAAATTCCTGGCTCCGCTGCTTATTAGTTGAGATACAAGTTAATTAATCATTCTTAGCTTTGATTTTTCCATTGAGAAAATGAAAAAAATAAAATAAAACCCACTTCAGAGCATTATGGTGAGAATAAAATGACTTATGTAAATAGCTTAGCCAATTGTTGCTTGTAGAAAGTTACCAAAATATAATATTTAGATTCCCTTCTCTCTAATTTTATATGCCCGAAGAGTACCTAGCAAAGTGTCTTCTATGTAACCATGCTTGGAAATTCTTGGTAATAATGAAAAACTACTGTTCTCATGCCAGACTGACATTTTACATTCATTATTTTTCTCACCCACCATAAGAAGTACAAAATTATTAATTTTAGATTTTTAAGTTAGTGGCAAGTAATATTATTAATAACACTCAAAATCAAAGCATGTTTTTGTTTGTTAGTTTTGGGTTAATGAAAACTAGAACTGTGTTTTTGTATATGAATAATAGCAAACTAAAATTTTTCTTGTTAATTTACTATTCTTCAAACAAAATACCAAAACCATACTGAAGACACAGTAGGGAGTATTTGAAAGGTAGCATTCTTATAAAACTCAATCTGTTTCTTAAATCCTTCCAACTCAATTTTCACATTAGAAGTAAATAATATTGCCTCTCATTCTGACATAGGCCACCAGTTAAACAAAGCCGTCCTTTTTTACCTTTCAATGTTGTTGTAGAGCTGGTATAAAACCTTGGAAAATAAAGAAATAATTCTGTTTAAATAAAATGAAACCTTTGACCTTTTTTCCTCCTAGATTATAATTATATTAATAGACTAACAAAAATTTAAGCAGAGAAAGGTGAAGATATAAGGGATAGAAATAAATCTTTACTCTTGAAATTCATATAAACTTATTAAGAGGTATAATCTTAAGCAATACCATAATATCATGATTTAATTTGTGATGATTTCCATACATGACTTATGAGTTCAACACAAGTATATTCATGATATCAACTTGCAGCTCTTTCTGTGAACCAGACTTGTTTGAATCCTTTCCCAATATCTAACTCATGAGACATAGACTGTACTATCTAAGCACTGAGTCTTCAGGACTAGTTTACCTAGGGAGAGGATTTCTCCATCAAAATAAGTGAGGACATCAAGAAGCAGGATATGCCATAGGACTCAGTGCAGATCATGTAGGACTGCTCAAGCCCATAATGCTCAGAGAAAACAGCAGTGTTGCAGGAGTCATAGACACGATGGAAAGAAGGATATTGGGCTAATAGACTTGGATTATATTATAAATAGTGAGGACAAGCAAGTCAAGAGTAATACCTTAGAACAACTCTTTTTGAAAAAAAATTCATTGGTTGAGGCTCTGCACTACATTATGGTTTGGAGAAAGCTAGTTCTAAAATCATATTTTACTTCTTTGAACAAGATTTTGTAAGTTTTCCTTCTCTCAACAATAATCAGATATTATGTTTTAGGAACAGATTTAAAAGTGTATTCTACCTGAAGGAATTCTCTATTTTACTTAATTGGGATAAGAAGCAACTAACAGAATTACTGAACTCATATTAGGTAATGCGAAGTATGATTACATAGTGCTATTCTGAATTCATGAAAAGTTCTTCTTTCCTTGTCTGCTTGAGAAACTTCTAGTCATCCTGTAAAACGTCATTCAAACAAAGTTACTGCTTATGGCTTCCATGAGACCTAGTCACCCTTCCAGAAGAATGATCACTCTCTCCTATGAATCATTTCTATGTCTTGCACACCACTTTATTACTACATTTACTGTGGGATACACATTTTTAAAATTATTATTTCTTTGTCAGTTTCCTACTCTATAGTTAGATTCAAAAGATAAGTGTATTTCTCATCTTTATTATCCCAGTGCCAAATACAGAGTTTACTAAATAGTATGTGCCCAATAACTGTTATTTTCACTATATTGAAAATGATGAATCAGGTTGTTGATTATAAAATAATAAGACTCGTTGTAGCATATAATTAATACAATTTTCCTAAAGTGTTTGAAAAGTATACACCAAAATATTTTAAGAAAAAAATATCGGTATTATTAAAAACAAGAAGTCAAAATATCTACTTTGATATAGAATGTTCATTTGAAGGTGTAAGCTCTCATTTCCTTTAAGCTTTCAATATGTATCCCTCTTCTTGCTCAAACATACTGGTTATTCCTTTAGAATTCATACCTACTGGTGGCTCCTTTTTCTTAGCCCTCACCTGCCTCCTTCAATCTGTCATCTTGAATTGCTAAATAAAGCACAGGCCACATTCTTGGGGGTCGGTTTGGTCAGCAGATACATTTTGATTGGTCCGCTGAGAGTTGAAACATGCTTCGATTGGCCGGGTGCGGTGGCTCACGCCTGTAATCCCAGCACTTTGGGAAGCCGAGGCGGGCGGATCACAAGGTCAGGAGATCGAGAACATCCTGGCTAACACGGTGAAACCCCGTCTCTACTAAAAATACAAAAAATTAGCCGGGCGTGGTGGCGGGCGCCTGTAGTCCCAGCTACTCGGGGGAGGGGGACTGAGGCAGGAGAATGGCATGAACCCGGGAGGCGGAGCTTGCAGTGAGCTGAGATCGCGCCACTGCACTCCGGCCTGGGTGAAAGAGTGAGACTACGTATAAAAAAAAAAAAAAAAAAATGCTTGGATTAGTTACAAGAATTTGAACATAAAGATTTGTTTCACACAACACTGGATATCATGCGACTCTTCGACTGTGAGAATATCAAGCTACAGTGAATCTAACTTTCCTACAGGTCCACAATTAGATGGAGCTGCCACACTTAAGTGAGGTAACTCTTTGGTTTGTCACAACCCTTACCAATTCCTTTTGCTTCATTTATGCTCCTGCCTGGCCCTTGTAGATATTTTATTTATAATCCTTGGAACAGACTTTTTAATTTTTTAACTTTTTCTCCCCAAGCATTGCCTTCTGCCAAACACAAAAATGGTACTCACACTCCACTATATTTCTACTCCTTGGTTCCTCACTCATCTAGAAAACATTTTGAGTAAAATTAAAACTTTTATATTGTTTTGTTAATTTTATTAAAGGAAGTTTTAAGATGAGTATTTTGTGTTTTGAATTGCAAACACTTAAATGTTTCCAGGTTTCATAACATGAGACACAAATACATACACGAAGAATAATAAAGTACATAGAAGGGTTAAATTTTATAATTCAAGGTCAATGTACTTTATAAAACTTCAAATGTTAAATTGAAACTGGTAGCTTTAAATGATGAGAAAACATGGACACATGAGGGGGAACAACACACACTGGGGCCTGTCGGAGGGCAGGAGGTGAGAGGAGGGAGAGAATCAGGAGAATAGCTAATGGATGCTGGGCTTAATACCTGGGTGATGGGATGATCTGTGCAGCAAACCACCATGGCACACGTTTACCTATGCAAGAAACCTCCACATCCTGTACACGTACCCCTGAACTTAGAATAAAAGTTGGAAAAAGATGCACAAAACCTGTTAGCTCTGAGAAAGTTACAGTTGACAAAAGCAGAAAAGTTATCTTTTTCATAGATGGTAGAGAACCATCATCTTGAACTTTAAAATATATAAATGACTTCAGAGAAAATTTTAAAGAAGTAAAACAAAAAGTAGTAGAAGAGATTTGGGAGATAAATTTCACAAAGTATTTTTTTAGAAAAGTAAGAAAAGAAAACTAGGTGATGGCCTTAAATCTTCAAAAATGACTGAATGAAGATGTCAGCGACAATCGTCCCTGAAAAATTATTTTGGTGTCATGCTTCTGAAGGGGTTTCCTTACCATCTGACTTGTTATAATAAAAATAGGTGAACTTGTAGTTTGGAAATTTGTAGTGAAAGCTATGATGCTTTAACATATTAAAGATGATTGCAAGCAAGATTGTCCAGTTGGGCTATTAAAATGAGTCACTTTAGAAAACTGACATTTTCAAAATTTCCTCCCACAGTTAAATTGTTCCAGAAGAAATTTAGAAATAGCACTGCTTATAGATTGAACTTTTAGATGGGTAATTTGCCTACACAGATTCAAAAGTCTAAATTTTTTTTCTGGAAATAATAAGATTAACTTAGTAAATATGGTGTTCTTATATTAAAGAGCTGAGCATTACAAGTATAACGATGATTCTATTATTGTTATATGAAAAAAACAGATTTTATTTGATTTTTATTTCTAACACATTTAAAACGGCCGAGTCCTATTTAAAAAAATAACCATGAAATTATTTCAGGGCATCTAGAATTCTGCCTGCCTGGGAGGAGGTGATACCAGCCAGTTATATGAGGAGGCTGGAGGAGGCGGTGTTTGATGGGTTGGTTTTTTACCAATGGGTTAGTAAAAAAAACCAGAATGAAGCTTTTTATTGCTTCGGTTTCTTCATCTGTAAACTAAGAATAATAATAGTGCCAAGGACCTTGGACATAAAAATTACATAAGCTAATGCATGCAAAACACTGAGATTAGTGTAGGCTCATATAAGTATTAAATAATTGTTAGCTGGCATTATTATTTCAAAAGACCTTAGTAAGTTTAGACTGAGTCCAAATAGAATAGCAGTCATAAATGATGTCCATAAAATCTGTGTACAGTTTGAATATTTCATAAGTTCACTTCTGTGTAATATGTGACAATCTGCAAAATACAACAGAGAAAAAAATCTACTCAAAAAATAAATAAAATTGTTAATGATTTCTTTGTTCTAATTATGTTTATTTTTCCAAATAATATATTGACTTTATAATAAATAGCTGAATTCAAGTGTATCCAAAATTACAGTGAATATTTTAAAATATAAATTTCTACAATTAAATGTTGAAAAACATCCTGCTCATCTCAACATGGAAAGGTAGGACTTTGGCTGGAACTCAGGTACTATGGTTGAGTTGAAGAAGAGGAAAGCACATAAAATAGCATTTGGCAGATTATTTTCTCCTAATACAGAAATAAATTGAGGAGGCTGTGAATACACTGTATAACAAAGACATGATATAAGAAATATCAGTGTGTTAGCACTAAAATATTTCATTATTTACATGCATTAGAATAAGGACATTTGATACACTTTTTGGATTTACTGTTTCATGTAAACATACATTACAGTTTATGTGCATTAGCATAATTTCAAGGCCCCAAAGGTAAATGTTATGGGAAGATAATTTATTTTGTTCGTATTGTTTCTCCTTGTATTTTTTTATGTCTCAATAATATATGAATATTTAAATTTCATGATGGCAACTATATTTACAGATAATTGAGGCCTGGATATTTTTAATTTAAAAAAAGATATTTGCATGGTCACTCTTCTAGCAAGTAAAATGATTTTGCATTGGTTATTTATGCACTAAAATTTCCACAAATATATTCTAAATAACAATTACTGTTCTAGCAGAATATAGTGGACTAAAAAAAAACTACATTATAGTTTGCAGGAAAAGATGAGATAATTATTCATGATCAAGTAGAGTTTTCTAGATAATTAGCTCATCTCAGTGGTACATAAAAACAATACATTCAAATATAATTCAATAAATGGGCTAAAACTTATTTAAACCTTGAAACCTGTTATTTTTTCTCCAGAAAATGACAAACTTTAGAGAGAATTGGAAACTTAAAATAAGTAATCAGAGATTTCTTCCTAAAATATGGCTTAATTATTGACTTTGTTAGAGAAGTGTGAGTGTGTGTGTGTGTCTGTGTGTGTGTGACTACAGTAAGCGAAACAGAATTCTAGATATTGGAGATCCAAGTGGATTGAATACACCTGATATCCAGGAGCATATGCTGGATGAGGTAGGTAAGTACATTGTCAAGCTCAAGCCCATGTGGTAAACACTAATCAAATGATCTGGGAGTGCCATCGAAGGGAAACAATCTGCTTTCAGGATGTTGGGAAAAGGGACCTAGAGTTAGGCAGACATTGGAGAAAGGCAAAAGAGTTCAGCAAATAAGGAACAATATATGTGTATAGTGGTCCCTAGATCAGTACAAGGATAGTGGTGGCAACAGCAAAAGTAATAGAGTTAGGGAGGAGACAGGTAGACAGATAGGAGAGATATGTGTTCTTAAATAGTGACTTAAGAAAAATAGCATAGATTGAAGGAAAATACTCAGGCTTCCGGTAAAGATGAAGTTTACAATCACATCGATAAAAAAATACTGTTGTTAGAACAGGTTTGTGAAGGTTATGCCTGACATAACTGAGGAGTAATAAATGTCAGTAGGTATTAAGTAAATAAAGAGGGTGTCTATCATATTGATACTTTTTCTGTACTTTATATATATATATATTATACCTGCCACTTTATAGAATACACATACCTATTTGGGAGACCATCTTTTAGCCATACAATGATGCTATTTCATACATGACTAAATGACCCATTTTAATTATGTCTTCATTTATAAAAAGAAAAAGAAGTGTTAAAAATTTGTACTCTATAGTTTTTCTACATCCTGTTTTAACAAAAGCATCTTCAATGTAGGACGTTCTCAAGTTTATTCCTTACATTTTTGAGAATCTTTACTCTTCGCTTAAAAGCAGATTTTTGCCCCAGCTTTCTCTTCTT
Organism: Pongo pygmaeus; assembly: GCF_028885625.2. Classification (NCBI taxonomy): domain Eukaryota; kingdom Metazoa; phylum Chordata; class Mammalia; order Primates; family Hominidae; genus Pongo; species Pongo pygmaeus. The sequence goes on from NC_072384.2 coordinate 94,745,804, forward strand.
CTCAAGTCATTTTTCAGACATATAAGTATAAAAGCCAATTTATTATATAAGAAATGAGATAAAGGGCATAGAATTTAGGAATTGAGATTGATGACATGCTGTATATTCTTCTGAGCTGAAGTAACCAAGGTCAAGCAGAAGTAAGATTAAACTGTTATCCCTTGGATTCTCAAAGTCTTTCCCCAAAATATGTAGGAATGAGACATGAAGAAATTGTAATTCAAATGTCAACAGAGACTTAGTAATTTATCTGAAATGCCCAGATAGTAATTTATCTGAAATGCCCAGACACAGAAAAAGATCAACAATTAAATGCAACACGCTACAGGCAATTGAAATAATATTCCCATAACTAAAGATCATATTTGTATTAATGGTAAAGAATATATTTGTTTAGTTGGAATTAAAAACAATACATTATCTAAAGCAAGAAGTTTTATTTAGAAGTATGACTGGTACACCGCAGGCTTAGTAAAATTTTAAAACATAGAAAAATAGGAGATACAGTACATTATTGTAATGGTTTTGAAGGTATATCTTGAAAATGATTTGTGAATTAAGGGTAAAATATATTATTAAAAATGAAATCTTTGTTATTTTAAAGTGACTTTGGTATTCTTTTACTCAATTTCTTTCATTTTAAAGATAAGGGAAATAAAGACTAAAAAGGCTATGATTTGATATGGTTCAGAAGGCAAGTAAAAGTCAGGACTGAAACTGGAACCTAGGTCTCATGAGGCTTTGTGTGTGTGTGTTTTGTTAAACCATATCAGTTATGGATTTGATTTTTATTTTCTGGATAACCTCCTATTTAATCTAAATTTCTATTAATTTAGTAGATAGTCTAGTTTTAAAAATACCAATTAACATAGGAAGTTTCTAAAAGATATGAAAGAAAACTATTTTAAACAGCATTTTTTGTATTTTTTATGCTTAAAACAGCCATTAATTTCACATACTAAACCCTAGTGATGTTTTATTGTCATTTTTAAGTGAAAAGCTCAGTAAATTCTTTTACTTGGATTTTTTACACTCAGTAATGGCAGAAATAATGCAATAATTGCCATGCTAGTGAACAGTTCACTCATCTGCCTGGATAAATTATTTAATATTTGCTGTTTCAATCTTAATATTTTCCAATAAGTTTGTTAATTATGACACTTCATTATGCTTACTAAGGGAAATTATGAATTTGGGCACTGGTCTATTTCTGAATAGTTTGTATAAAACACTCACGTATACATACAAAAAAATAGAATGCTAAATTGCAAAATGTTGGCCCTATTTCTTCTATTTTAGTTCATTCTGTGATTTGACATCTATAAATACCTATCTTCTCTATTTTTTATTCATAGTGCCTAAAATGCAATGTTAAATAGTTTGTCTATGACTCATTGACTTACTTTACAGATGCAGAAAATGCTCACAAATTTCATAGTGATTTACTGAACAGAAAATTTGATTTTAAACCATGCTTGCATAGGTTGAGGAATGCTGTAGTGGTGACAGAGGAGGTGAAAGTCAGGAAATCTATATGGTGGCTGTGGTTAGGCTATTATTTAACTCATATTGATACCTCATTTTAAGTTTAGAATAGTTTGTCTATTTCATCAAATTAATGATTTTCAGTGACTGCGAATACACACACTAATTCCAAAGTGATCAATAGCTCCTAGAGAAACTATATTAATGATAGAGGTGATACCATTATGGCAATTTCATGAACTATATTCTATGACCTATAAAGGTGTTAGACATTTGTATCTTCTGATTGTTTCTCTAATCTTATATACCATTTAAGTTTACTTCAGGAAAGGCATGTCTAATAAAGTAATTTAAAGTGCAAAATTAAAAACTATGTTTCAAAATGGGAACCAAATTTATAAGATAAGTTCATCGGCATGAAAAAGAGATACCATATTCCATTATTCAGATGATTATGCTTATTAGAGCAAAAATCACTTGATATGTATGATAAGAAGGTTTCTAGCAGATGTCTCTTTGATGTAAGATATAAAACAGCACATACCTCATTAAACAACACATCAAAAGCATAAAAATGCAACCATTAATCTATATTTCATAATTTCCCTATAATAACTCTAAGTGAAACTCATAGAACACAAATGAAAGAGCTATAGAAGAAGGTAATATTAAAATTTATATATGATTTAGTCCTTGTTCCTTTGAATTATATTAAATAGCTGTTGGTCCAAATTGACTATAAAGAATTTTAAAAAGTTTAATATACAAATGATAGCTTAGGAATTTTTTTCCAGTAGGAAAGAGGCCCTTTTCATTCATTTGTCAAAAAAATGTATGTTATCAAGAAATGTTAGACTTGAATGGGATACTAAGTACCATCAAGCCCAATTCCTACATTTTACAGATGAGTATATTGAGGCACACGGTAGTTAACTATCACCCCCATAATTAATAGAATTAGAATATTGATGAAAATCAAAATTTTTAGACTAATATTTCAATGCTCTTTCTATACTCTGCTGTGCTATCTTAGAAGCATACTTTCTATCTCAGAGAATCTGAAATCCCTAGAGTTGGAAAATGCCTTACATTACAGTTATTCAACAGCACAAACACAAACCTATAAAAATACCTATAAAATATTAATGTTATAGGTATGCAATAAAAACAATTGATAATGTGGGAAGCTCCATAAGAAAAAGAACCCACTTTATGAAGAAGAACATTGCAATGAGGGAAAGCTACCCAATAAATTAAGATATAATGAATGGAGAGGTCAACCAAATGCAATGTATGAATCTTATTTGGATTCTGACTCAAATAAACCAACTTCAATTTTTTAAAAAATTATATACCAATCAAGAGAAAGTGACCATTCACTGGACATGTAATGATACTAAGTATTCTTGAAAAATGACAATAGTTTAAAAAACCTGTAGGCCTGATCTGTTTCATCAGACACTTTCAGGACCAGTAATTTATCTATTGGTGCATTGCCTAACAGTAGACACAAAATAAGCTTATGTTGAATTTGTTGTTTTTTCATTTATTAATATTATAATATATGGAATAAAAGTAAACATTTCAAAGTTGTAAATTGCAAGTATATAAAAATTTTTAAAATCATACGCAATTTAAGAGTCATGAGAGTTTCAGAACACATTAATTTACTCAAATTTGTATTCTACATCAAAATAATTTAATTTTCCTCTCAGACCTTGTACTTGATGCTGAAGGTCAAAGGTTTAAATTTATATGCTCATCTCTCTTTTTGGATTCCAACATACTCCTAATTGAAATTTGACATATATGACTATTAGTTGAAATTATTCCTTTTCCATGCTTCATTAACAATACACTTTACTATACTACAATGATAATGCTCATAATAAAAGTCTCCTGTGTAATGTGGATTACATTGAAACATGATTGATTATCTCAAATGTAACATAGAACTCGTATTATAAAATTTAACATGCTGAAATTGAGTCTGTGACTGGAATTTAAATATATACTGAAAGACGCAAAATCAGTTTTCATTATTAAAAAAGAGTAAAATTTTGAGAAACAATTTTCTTTTACTTAGTTATGTTTTAATTAGAGATAAATATGATATTCAGGCTTTTTTGTGAAGACATTTTCTTTGAACATTAATTGTTATAAATTATACATAGTTTTAGTTTGTATGTTGTTTCTAAAGTGTGCATGTTCCTGTGTTATTATTACTTTGTATTTAGTTCCAAGTATAGTGTTTTATAAAAATATGGCTATTTATAAAGTCTAATTCTGCAAAGTACATTTAACAAAACAGCTATAGAATGAATACCTGCTGATTTCCTCTACAGCATCAATGTCCTTTCTCTTCTGCCAAAAGTAACCTGGCTTTCCTTTAGTAGAGTTTGCCTTTTCCCTGTATAGTAAGAGTCCTGAAGTCCCCACCAAGTTTAAGCCAATTGCAAAATGTTCGGTCACCATATCTGGTTTAAAGACAACATGAATAATATATTTGCTGAGACTTTCTGGGAAAGAAATTTCCTGATTCTTCTGAAAACAAAACAAACAACCAAAAAAGCCTTCTAAATAAATGCTCTCTTTTCCTTTAATAGGTAGAGTATGAGAGTATGAGTGAGCCCTGTGAGTGCTGAAGGCATTTTTCTACCTAATGATGACTCTAGTACTGGAGGAAGCAAAATTGGAAAAATCTTAGAAAAACGGACATCTAACCTTGACCAAACATGCCTGAAGGCTTTCTTCCCTACCTGAATTATATTTTTCTATACACAAAATAATGTAATTTTTAAAGTTAATCCTTTGAAAGCTCAGATTTTTTACAATAGCTTTAACAAGGCAATAGCTTTACTGTGTGCTGTGAGCTGACAGATTGGGAACTTTCAACCACTTACACTTGCCTAAAGAATTCAAATCTCTGGAGAAAGATTAGGAATGTGCATTTACACAAGTGTTGTTATCTCATTCTGATGTAGATGGTCATCTACCAGACAATTTGAGTTTCAGTTTTACCTGGGAGCTTTTAAAAAATGCAGATGCCTAGCCCCCACAGACCTCACATCCAAAGATCTGGTTCCACTGGAATGGGGTACAGGTAACAGTGTTTAGAGCTCCATAGCTTGTTAATGTGCAGCCATGGTGTCAAGGCAAGGCTTCTCAAACTTTAACGTGCAGACAAATCATTCATCGATATAATAAAAATGCAAGTTCTGATTTAGTAGGTCTGAGATGAGGCCTGAGATCTTGCATTTCTAATAAGTGTCCCAAACTCTAAAAAACAAAAATCAGTTAATCAGGCTAGGCAATGACAGGCATATTACAAGTGAAGTAGATAAGGAAAGTTGGTACTAGAAATTATCCACTGTACTGGGGCAAGTGAAAAGAGCACAGATCCAGTTAGAAGTTAATAGCTTTTTTTGCATCACTAATTTTTTAGAGGCTAGGAAAGTCCATTTTAGTATTATGCATTTAAGAGAGAAACTAGGTATTAAAGAAATTAACATTTAGCAGTTGGAAAATATTGACTTGGTAGCAGGGAGTCTGTTATCCTTGCTGTTACCCTGAACATTTCAATTTCAGAAAGTTGCATGACTTTTGAATCTCCTCCATGTAAGACATCCTGCTTGACATAAGGATTTATTTCTGACTTCCCATCAGTTTCTAATTAATAGCACCACTGTGTGCTACATGATGTGAGAATTGAAAATCTCTAAACAGTACCACAGGAGCACCACATTTCACTTCTACTTGAAAAAACACCTGATCAGTTATCCAGCTGTTTCCTCCAGATGTTTTCTGTAAACTCAAAGGTCATTGTTTCACTAAAATTGAGATTAATTTGGCTTAAAAATATCTTGCTCACTATAATAAGGTAGAGCTATTAAAATCAAGTTTTTAAATAGCCACAGGTATATACAATCAAATGTTGTAGAACTTACCAAATATATGTTTCTAAAACTACTTTCTCTCCACCTTTATAAATCTAAATGCAAAATCATATAGTTTGTATGTTTTGTAATAAAATGTGTAGTGACACATTCTTTCCTCTGAGTAAATATCTCACGATGAAAAGGAACATATCATTATTAGTACAGAGTAATAACAGAATTCACTATAAGATGAAAAGTTCAGCAAATGGTGACTGCTCTTGAATGCCAAATAAAATATAACATCTTCCCCTAAGCTAATCTGGAAGCAAAATAATAAGACATGACCTAAAGGATACAGTGTATGTGTCTGTATGCTTTACTTTGTAGCATCTTTGTAAAATAATGTGATTTTACTGGACTGCGTGAGATTGTGTTATAACCAGATACTATTAGAGTCATAGGCATTAAAAGTTGTCCTTCATAAGGGGTATTATGGCATTTAATTACAAGTATTCTTTTTCATAATGAAATCAGAATGCAAACACCAGCCCTACAACAACTCTGCACTTGAATAGCAAACCAAATATTCCTCAGAGGTCATAATTTTATAAGTTTGAGATTAAAAATAACATCTAATCTTTACTACTGCTGTCTTTCCATCCCTAGGAATATTACTTATTTTCATTAATTACTTATTTAGTCTATTTGATCACTAAGTTAAATCAAAATCTCAGAGAAGACTACAGCAATAACATTTATCAAGCTCCATTGTGTATCTGTCATTGGGTGTATACTATTCTGTGAACTATGGCCTTCCATGGACAATTAATAATGAGACAAATTTACATATCAATATTTATTTCTATGATATATGTCCCCTATGACAAAAATATACCTTGGTCTATGATTAAATGTCCTTTGTTTACAAAAACCATTATTGTGTACTAAATTATTAGTCCTTTTTCCTTTCAAAGAATAAAAAAAGCTGTTGAAATATGAAGTGAAGCTTTGAATGTCCCAATGTTCATAGCCAGATTTAAATTACCAAACTAATAGCCAAAAAACCCAAGAAAAAAACAACAGAGTGGGAGATTGAAAGACACAATTGTTTAAAAAAGAAACAGATAGAATGGAAACATTTGGTCTTAGCATGAATATAACAATAATAGCAAAAGGAGTAGAAGTGGCACATGCATTGTGTGGGTTGCTGTGTGTTAAGCACCAGGTTAAGTCCTATTTATTTGTTTTATAGTTCTTCTAATCCTATTATATAGGTATTTCTTCTAATCGTATTATATAGGTATTTCATCATTCCTGCATTATATCTGGGGAAATTGAGGCTTGAAAATTCTAATTAATCTGTCAAATCTCAGATCATTATTAAGAGGTAAAACCAGGGACTCAAACCTAAATCTGACTTTAAGCCTATTGTCTTAACCAATCTACACTTGGCAGCCAGAAAGCAGTACACAGAAGCTATATATTTTTAACTAAATAAAATTACTGTGAAATAATTTTCCACTCAAAAGAAATTATCTTAAGATAAAAAGTATTGCTAAAATCATGCTGACTGGCACCCAGGAAAAAATAGGACTGACAAAGAACAGTTTATTAATATGGCAGGTGGGTTGTGACTACTTATTTATTTATTTATTTATTTAAGACAGAGTCTCACACTGTTGCCCAGGCTGGAGTGCAAGGGTGCGATCTCTGGTCACTGCAAGCTCTGCCTCCTGGGTTCATGCCATTCTCCTGACTCAGCCTACCAAGTAGCTAGAACTACAGGCACTCAACACCACGCCCAGCTAATTTTTTGTATTTTTAGTAGAGACCGTGTTTCACTGTCTTAGCCAGGATAGTCTCTATCTCCTGACCTCGTGATCTGCCCGTCTCAGCCTCCCAAAGTGCTGGGATCACAGGCGTGAGCCACCGCGCCCAGCAGTGGCCACTTTTATCTATACCGAACAAAAATATTATAAATAAAATATATAAAATATAAAAACACATTCTAATGCAAAGAAAAAACCCTTTAGATCAGAAATAGAATAGGAAACTAAGAGGTGACTAGTGACGTACGTGGTAAGGCTGTAACAGAAGAATCTAAGGATCAAAATCAGTAGTGAAGTCCAGCATTTGCTCCTGTGTGAAAATGAAACTCATTACACTCCACATGAGATGAGGGACTAGAACCAAGTCCCCTATATAAAGCCAGGAATTAGGACCCTTCTCACCTTCATATTGGGGCTCAGGACAGTTTAAAGTAGGGCACTTTTACAGGCTAAGTACTTTGAACTAAAGAAGTAGCTTCAGAACCAAGGTCTCTCTGACATTGCCCCACTCCCCTTTCTGTCAATCCTATTTCTCTCCCAGACACAGAAGGAACTTTCTCTGAAGTTTCCCTTATCTGATTAAGGGAAGTTCCTACAAAAGGAATGCAACTGTTGTCAAGTCCATTCTAGAAACTACATTAAGTGAAGAAGATTAACTCAGATAGCAAGATAAGAGACCAAGATCTCCATCCATCCATGCCCAGGACACCATGCCCATGAAGACCTTTTTTTTTTTTTTTTTTTTTTTTTTTTTGAGGAAGACAGCCTCACTCTCTCCCCCAGGCTGGATTGCAATGGCATGATCTCAGCTCACTATAACCTCCGCCTCCCAGGTTCAAGTGATTCTCCTGTCTCAGCCTCCAAGTAGCTGGGATTACAGGTGCATGCCACCACACCCAGCTAATTTTTGTATTTGTTAGTAGAGACAGAGTTTCACTACATGTTGGACAGGCTGGTCTCAAGCTCCTGACCTCAGGTGATCCACCCACCTTGGCCTCCCAAAGTGCTGCAAATACAGGTATGAGCCACCATGCCCAGCTAGACTTTTTTAACCTAATTCTTCTGAGGGTTGCTATTCAGAAAAGACTTTATCTGCATAACAAGTTAACTTTTGTTCCCAGTGTAGTTCTTCCCCTCATCCTCCCATAGCTTTTGTCACCTCCCCCTGCTGAGAAGTCCGTATTTCTTTCTGCAGCTCAAAATGCTATTCAAGCTTTTAACTATTTGGTCTTTCTTCGAGTCTCATATTTTGTAGGACTACTATGCATGTAATACATTTGTAATCTTTTTCTCTTGTTAATCTGTCTTCTGTCATAGTTACTCCAGAGACTCAAATTATCAAACCTTCAGACAATAGAGGGAAAGTGTAAAGTCCCCTACACTCTCATCAATGAATATAGGAAAACTACTAACTACTTACTCAGTGTATTCTTGGCAGAAAGCAGTAACTGGGAACTGAGAAGTGGATTGTTGTGTATGTGAAGTTGATGGTATTGTAGCGGAATATTATGATGGAGTGAAGGTCTGAGCTACCAATATAAGACATATCTTTGAAATCTGGATGTACCTGAATGAGATAATCATGGACCCACAGAACAAGAGGGAGAAAAGAGATGAAAATAAAAGTTATCTCAAGAGATGTTCTCTCAAATCCCATTCCCACAATGAATAAAGAAACCTGAAAGATGGAAGAATGTATGCCCAAAGAACTAGAACTAATACACCAATCTGAAACTGCGTGAGTAGATATGAGCACTGACAAAATGAAATCCATACAACAGACAAGGAATATCAGCAGGTAAGAATCAAGTATAGGTATGACAAGAAACAAACTGGAATTCAAGAAAATGGAAACCATAGTGCTTAAAATGAAAATTTAAAAACACGAAATAAATGGAGGTAAACAGATTGAACAAAAGCAGAATGAATTAAAGATCTGAGTATCAGAGCATACATACAGCTTTGATATGAAATGAAAGGTTAATAAATGGGGCTTTACAAGAATACAATGCATGTTACTTTGTGTTGAATCGAAGGGTAAGTCTGTCCAACTGAGAAAGAAGGAGAGAGAGAATGCAAATCTTTGTCACTGCCTTGAAGAGATTTTTATGTTCGTTTTGTTAAACTGCTTCCCATAAAGTGGTCCCATGATATTCCAGTGTGGAAGTAAATGAAGACCAACCAAATGAGAACAAGCAAAGGATATTTATTAGAGCTTATTGTAGCAAGGGAATCAGCCACAACCACTTGTGTTTTGGCAGAGACTCAAAGGTTGGCAGAGAGAATATGAAAGCTTTATATTGGGGGGGAAAAAAAACAAGACGGCTTCAGGTGTACTCTCATTGGAGGTTGTTGGCATGGAGAAACTGTAAGCACATTAACTACAAGTGGGACACCCTGTGATTGACTAGGAGTGCATCCTTGCTTTCTCCAGTTGGTCCTAAGTTAGAAGCAGAGACAAAAATCAGGGAAGCTGTCAGTTATTAATCAAGTCCTGGCCACTTAAGGGCAATTATTACAGGAGTTATTGTTTGGCTACCTGGAAAGTTGGTAGAGATACCAGTCTGACTTCCTACAGGTCTTACTTGGAGCAGGCTGGCCTCCTGGGCTGGTTGCTATAGATAAGGGATTAGTTTCCTGGGCAGGTTGCTGCAGGTTGGGAGTTCTATTCTTATATACGGTCTGGCCATTGTCCATTTGCAAAGCGTCTCTCACTAGAAAAGTTTTGCAGCAGAAACTGAAGAATTATTTTTTTATTTTGATACAAAATTAATGCTAAACTATCAGTACAATGGTGTAGGTAGGCTGCCAATTATGGATGCTCACTGTATTTCACAGTCTAGGAAAAATTATACAGTTCAAAATTTGTTCAAAATGTTTTACAATTTTTCGTAAAACATCTCTGATTACAGCACTTGTTTCTTCATTTGTACTTTCTCCTAAGCAGAATCAACTGCAGGCCATCAGTTTATGCTGAGGTATCAGTTAAGTGATGGAATAATCAGTGAGAACCATCCCATTTTTATAACAGAAAGTATTTGTAAGTTAGCATTTTATAAAATAGTTACTTAAGAGAGTAATGTATGTCACTCATATACAGCTGAGTCCAAAAGAATCCTAATTGCTCTCTGGCAATTATGATAATTTTCCTGGCAGGAAAATCCAAGAGGAGTATCTGCGAACATAAATCTCCGATGAGAGAATACACCCTCATGTTCAGCACCTTTTAACAATATAGCATATGAAGGTGAGTAGCCCCATGAACTTTCTGTCTCAGTCAAAATGAGAGGGCATCTCCCCATTTCTTTCACAGTGAGTGGAGTGGGTGATATTACCAGGATCAGAAGTCTCTAATTTCACCCCCTATTTTCTACAACCTTTATTTTAGGATTCTGATTTCTAGACTCTTGACAAAATAGAGCTTCCAGCTCCCCTCGTAAGTGCCTTTATGAACACATTTGGCTGCTTGTCTTTAGAATACCCTTAATCCCAGCAGGAATGCTTTTAAATGTATTCCCAGAGCAGGTGCCCTCTATTTCTCTCCTCTTGATTGCCATCATCCCCATCCTCCATCCCTTCTGCCTCTTCAGTTCATAGCAGAAGCTGCAGGCACAAGCAGCATGCCCTGGCTCCGGTCCTAGCTGGAGCTGCCTTGGCAGTAAGCACACCAATATCCAACAAATAGCATGTCTTACATTCAAACTGTGGAGGAGGAGATTGTAATGAATTAAATCAAAATTTAAAGTTAACATAGGCAATTAAATGTAAAGGTAACTCAAAATACAAGGACCTAGGTAAAGGAACTATTGAGTCACCTAAATATTTATTGACTGAAAGTCCCACTGTGTGTCTCATAGTCATGCAGATGCTTAAAATTATTGTCTGCTATTTCTTACATCTTGTGTCTTCTTAAATTTGCAGTTTTGGAGGAAAACTGTCCAACTTTTGAAATATTTTGGGTTACTTTTTGCAGACTTCAATGAGTTAGGATTCTATCGTTAGTCTCTTAGAAAGGAAATATAAGATGAATAATCTGCCTATGGCAAATAACCCAGGACCATACAGAATCAAACAGGCACCCTGCCAGATTGCAAATGGCCCAAATTTCAAAATCACATTAAATAACACTTTATAGTGAGAATGGGCAATGAATCTCAAAATCACATTAAATAACACTTTATAGTGAGAATGGGCAATGAATCACAAAATCACATCATATAATGGGAATGGGCAATGAATGAGGAGCTAAGAGTAAGAAAAGTAGATTCTGAATTCCCTGATCCCTCCCAAGCATTTTTTCAAGGATAGATTTTCCTTAGAATTGTGAGTAATGAAGTCTGGGTGCTTGTGGACAGATCATCTGTGTTTACCAGAACAGCCTATTATTTCCTTTTGTTTCAATACAAAAGTCTAGAGAAATGCCATTAGTAAGTGATTTAAGGAGGGAGGAAGAGACAGAAGCTTCAATATTCAAGTCTAACTTGAATATTGCTACAATTTGACTTAATTTCAAACTTTTTTCTTTTTACTTCCTCACTGTCACTTAGGAAGAATTAAACAGCAACTAACAAGCATTACTTTAAAAGGTTTGGTTTGCTTTCCAGATAAATCCAAAGCTTATAAATAGGAACCTATCTACGGCTCAATTTCTAAGTCAATACCAAGATCCCCGTAATTACAACAGAAAACGGATGGCTAAACTGGTCCAGCTCCCCATAAGGGATCCCTCCCCTCTCTCAGCACCAGGGATGGAGGAAAATAGGCAGGCAATGTACCCAGTGCTTAAAGTATGAAAATATGGTTTAGTCATATCAGCAGAACAAGAAACTTACTCAAGCTCTGAAGAAATGTATTCTTAATATCCAGGAAATACAGTATGTAGATAAGAGATCACAGTACGTTCTATTTCCTTTTCTTATTTTCAAAGTGGGAATTTTTATAATGGCTATCTTGTTTGCCTTTCACCATTATAAACAGGGTCATAACTAGAGAATGACTATTTAGATCCTATGTTGGGACATTAAGAAGAGTCACACCCCAAAACAAGTATGAAATCCATGAGAAAACCTGGACTTGGAAATGAATGCAGTAGATGAATTTAACATTGGTTTTGGTTTCTTTTTGTTGTTGCTGTTGTTGTTCTATGAGTAAACTGGTTTGTTCACTCATAGAACAAGAGATATAGTTGCATTAGGTTTATTTAGAGCATTTTTGCCACTGCAAGGTTGGCAGAAAAATAGGTAAATGTGCTACAACTAATAAAAGAACAGAATTTTGTAGGAACAAAGAGCTGTAGTATTTTTCTTTTTGGCTTGCATAAACTACCAAATCCATGTTTTGCTTTAAGTTAATCTGTGTTTTATATTTGCAATTGAAACAGCGATGGTTAATAGGGGGAAAGTATAAGAAATGGATTGTTGGTGGTAAAATTTCATGCATAACTCCTAGCAGCTTTTTTCTCCTCTTTCCTACATCTGATTAATGTCTGGTCTTTCTTGCAAATTTTCTTCTCTTTCTCTGAATTTTTTCAGATTCCTTTCCCAGATTTCTCCCACAGGGTCAATCTCCCAAGGCAGTTATGTGAAGGAAAGTTTATTGGAAGTTTTGTGATAAAGTGATAAGCATTTAAAGCTTATAATTTTCCTCTAAGCACTGCTTAGGTGCAATGCACAAATTTTGATATGTTGTGTTTTTATTTTTATTTACTTTAAAATATTTTCTAATTTCCTTGCTTTTATTAATGGGTTATTTAGAAGATGGTTGTCTAATTTTCAAATATCTGAACACTTCTCATGAACTCCCAGTTATTGTTTTCTGTATTTCTTCTGTTTTGGTAAGAGAAGGTACTGTGTATGATTCCCATTTAATTTATTAAAAGGAATTGCTTTATGACCCAGAATATGGTCAGTATTTGTGAATACTTCATGTGAACTTTCTATGTGAACTGCCTTACAGTTGTTGCTTAAAAGAATTTTTAGTTGTTTGTTTAGCCAAAATAATTTTGGACAAGTAGAAGAAAATTGGAGTACTTAATACTACCAGCTTTCAAGGTTTTTATAAAGCTATAATAACTAGAACACCTTCCTCTCAATTTGTGACAATCAAATATATCTCCAGACATTACCAAAACTTACGGGATACAAAATTAAAACTGGTTTAAAACCACTGATGTACCTACACCTTTACTTTTTCTTATTTAGAACTTATATACTGTATCTTTTACCAAAAATTTATTTTACTTGTTTTTAATTTTGACTATATCTGTTCATGTAACATAATGATAATTTTGTTCTTTTAATTTGTATTACTGATATTTTTGAATGTATCATTTTTATATTATTTTCTATGATATTCTTGACTCTTTTTGTTATTTCTTTCTTCTTGTACCTGATTAATCAATTTTTAAAAATCTCTTTATTCAAGTCACTGATTTTCGTGACATACATTGCATTTTTACCATGCCTAGATATTTGATTTACCAATGCTTAAAGCTAATTATTATCTCTAATCTCTCCTCCAAGAATACAAGCAAGCATTTCAAGATATTTGAGATCAGATCCACCCATGCATTTTACTTGTGTAGTTTGGATTTTAATGCTCCTTGCAATAAGTAGAATAAGCCCCTCTTCTCCCAAAGATGTTCATATATTCTAATTCCCAGAACCTGTGAATATGTTAGCTTACATGGCCAACAGCACTTTATAGATGTTATTAAGGATCTTGAGAAGATGAGATAATCCTGGATTGTCTGAGTGAGCCCAATGTAATCACAAAGATTCTTACAAGTGAGAGAGGGTGGCAGGAGAGTGAGAGGAGTCGTAATGATGAAACAGAGATAGGAGTGATGGGATTGCTGGAAGAAGAGCAGGAGTCAAGAAATTTAGGCCGCTTCTAGAAGAAGAAAGGAAGTAAATTCTTCCTTAGAGCCTGCGATGCAAGCCCTACTGACGATGTCATCCCAGTAACACCCATTTCAAATATCTGACCTGCAGTCCCTTCTTAAAACAAGTTACCCATTTGAAAACTGCTGATGTCTTTGAGATATCATTCCCATAATGTGTTTTTCCATAGGTTAGTGGTGAACAGGTGGGGTTTCATTACATGAATAAGTTGTTTAATGGTGATTTGTGAGATTTTGGTACTACCATCACCAGAGCAGTACACACTGCGCCCAATTTGTAGTCTTTTATCTCTCACCCGCTTCCCACCCTTTCCCCAAGTCCCAAAGTCCATTGTATGATCCTATGCGTTTGTATCCTCATGGCTTAGCTTCCACTTATGAATGAGAACATGATATTTGGTTTTCCATTCCTGAGTTACTTCACTTAGAATAATAGTCTCCAATCTCAGCCAGATTGCTGCCAATCATTCCTCTTTATGGCTGAGTATTATTGTATCATATGTATTTACCACAATTTCTTTATCCACTAGTGGAATGATGGGCGTTTGGGTTGGTTCCACATTTTTGAAACTGCTAATTGTGCTGCTATAAACATGTGTGTGAAAGTATATTTTTTATGTAATAACTTCTTTTCCTCTGGGTAGATACCCAGTAGTGGGAATGCTGGATCAAATGATAGGTCTATTTTTAATTCTTTAAGTAATCTCCACACTGTTTTCCATAGTGGTTGTACTAGTTTACATTCCCACCAGCAGTGTAGAAGTGTTCCCTGTTCATCACATCCACACCAACATCTGTTTTTTTTATTATTAGTATTTTCTGATTATGGCCATTCTTACAGGAGTAAAGTAGCATCACATTGTGGTTTTTATTTGCATTTCCCTGATCATAAGTGATGTCGAGCATTTTTTCATATGTTTGTGGGCCATTTATGTATCTTCTTTTGAGAATTGTCTATTCATGGCCTTAGCTCACTTTTTGATGGGATTGTTTTCTCTTGCTAATTTGTATGAGTTCATTGTAGATTCTGGATATTAGTCCTTTGTCAGATGTATAGATTGTGCAAATTTTCTCCCACTCTGTGGGTTGTCTGTTTACTCTGCTTACTGTTCCTTTTGCCATGCAAAACTCTAGTTTAATTAAGTCCCAGCTCTGTTTCTTTGTTTTTATTGCATTTGCTTTTGGGTTGTTGGTCATTAAGTCCTTGCCTAAGCCAATGTCTAGAAGGGTTTTTCCAATGTTACCTTCTAGAAGTTTTGTAGTTTCAGGTCTTATATTTAAGTCCTTGATCCATCTTGAGTTGATTTTTGCATAAGCTGAGAGATGAGGATCCAGTTTCATTCTCCTACATGTGGCTTGCCAATTAACCCAGCACCATTTGTTGAATAGCGTCTTTTTTTCCATTTTATGTTTTTGTTTGCTTTGTTGAAGATCAGTTGGCTATAAGTATTTGGCTTTATTTCTGGATTCTGGATTCTGTTCCATTGGTCTATGTGCCTATTTTTATAACACTATCATGCTGTTTCGGTGACTGTGGCCTTATATGAGAGGTCAAAATCAAATAATGTGATGCCTCCAGATTTGCTCTTCTTGCTGTCTTGCTTTGGCTATGCGGGCTCTTTTTTGTTTTCATATGAATTCTAGGATTGTTTTTTCTAGTTCTGTGAAGAATGTTCGTGGGAATTACGTTGAATTTGTAGATTGCTTTTGGCAGTATAGTCATTTTCACAATATTGATTCTACCCATCCATGAGCATGTGATGTGTTTCTATTTTCTTGTGTCATCTATAATTTCTTTCACCAGTGTTTTGTTGTTTTCGTTGCAGAGGTCTTTCACGTCCTTGGTTAGGTATATTCCTAAGTATTTTATTTTTTATATTTTGCAGCTATTGTAAAAGGGGTTGAGTTCTTTATTTGATTCTCAGCTTGGTCGCTGTTTTTGTATAGAAGAGCTACTGATTTGTGTACATTAATCTTGTATCTGGAAACCTTGCTGAATTATTTTATCAGTTCTGGGAGCTTTCTGGAGGAGTCTTTAGGGTTTTCTCAGTAAATAATCATATCATCAGCAAACAGCGACACTTTGACTTCCTCTTTACCAACTTGGATGCCCTTTATTTCTTTCTCTTGTCTAATTCCTCCAGCTAAGATTTCCAGTACTATGATGAAGAACAGTGGTGAGAGTGGACATCCTTGTCTTGTTCCAATTCTCAGAGGGAATGCTTTCAACTTTTCCCCATTCAGTATTATGTTGGCTGTGGGTTTGTCATAGATGGCTTTTATTACATTGAGACATGTCCCTTGAATGCCAATTTTGCTGAGGATTTTAATTATAAAGGGATGCTGGATTTTGTCAAATGCTTTTTCTGCATCTATTGAGATGATCATGTGATTTTTGTTTTTGATTCTGTTTATGTAGTGTATCACATTTGTTGACTTGTTTATGTTAAACCATCCCTGCATTCCTGGTATGAAACCCACTGGATCATGGTGGATTATCTTTTTGATAGGTTGCTGGATTCGGTTAGCTAGTATTTTGTTAAGGATTTCAGCATCTTGTTCATCAGGGATATTGGTCTGTAGTTTTCTTTTTTTGTTATGTCCTCTCCTGGTTTTGGTCTTAGGGTGATATTGGCTTCATATAATGATTTAGGAAGGGTTTCCAGTTTCTCTATCTTGTGCAATAGTGTCAGTCAGATGGGTACCAATTCTTTTTTCAAAGTCTGGTAGAATTCTGCTTGGAATCTGTCTGGTCCTGGACATTTTTTTCATTGGTGATTTTTTAATTACCATTTCAATCTTGCTGCTTTTTATTGGTCTGTTCAGGGTATCTAATTATTCCTAATTTAAGCTAGAAAGGTTGTACCTTTCCACAGATTTTTCCATCTCTTCTAGGTTTTCTAGTTTATGCACACAAAAGTGTTCAGAGTAGCCTTGAATAATCTTATGTATCTCTGTGGTGTCAGTTGTCATATTTCCTATTTCATTTCTAATTGAGTTTATGAAGCTCACAGCAGCAGATCATTCTGATCAATTTGTGAGGGAAAAAAAATAATCTTGTTCATGCCCTAATTGAAGAAGCCTGAAAATTTGCAGCAGAACCATTAGTTAACACTGTAGACATCTTGATTCATTCAGTTTACATAATTCTGACTGAAAAATTAAGTTGAGAAAAATTCCACTGGAAGGATGCCCAAAACATTGTACCCAGATCAGCTGCAGACAAGAACAGAACTTTTAATGGAAATTTTAAACCAGTGGCATCAATATCCTGAAGCATTTCTTCAAATAATTGTAACAGATGAAACATGGCTTTGTCAGTACCATCCTGAAGACAAAGCACAATGAAAGCAATGGCTACCAAGAAAGGGAAGTGTTCCAGTCAAAGCAAACGTGGATCAGGCAAAAGTCATGGCAACAGTTTATTGGGAAGCTCAGAACATTTTGCTTGTTGATTTTCTGGAGGGCCAAAGAATAAGAACATCTGCTTATTATGAAGTGTTGTAAGAAAGTTAGCTAAAGCTTTAGCAGAAGAATGGCCAGGAAGCTTCACCAGAGGGTCCTTATCCACCATAACAATGCTCCTGCTCATTCCTCTCATCAAACAAAGGTGATTTTGTGAGAATTTTGATAGGAAATTGTTAGGCATTCACCTCATAATCCTGATTTGATTCTCTCTAACTTGTTTTTGTTTGCTGATCTTAAAAAGAATCTTTAAAGGGCACCCAATTTTCTTCAGCTAATAATGTAAAAAAAAAACAAAAAAATAACAACAAAAAAACTGCATTTACTTGGTTAAATTCCCAGGCCCTTAGTTCTTTAAGAATAGACTAAACGGCTGTTATAATTACTTACAAAAGTATCTTGAGCTTGATGGAGATTATGCTGAGAAGTAAAATTTAGTTTTTAATTTTATGTTTTAATTCCATTTTTCCACAAACTTTTTGAAATCCCCTCATGTGTAAAACCTACAGCAATTATCATACTTAATAGTAATTTAAAAAATCTGACCTCCTGAATTATAATAAATTTGTGTTGTTTAAGCTACTAAGATTTTAGTAACTTGTTACAGCAGCCATAGGAAGATAATAAACAACACTGAGTCTATATCAATTCCTATTCCAAACCCAATACTTACCATTTTTACTTTTGTCAATTTAAGTTTAGTGTTGTTCATGCTTACACAATTGTATTTTACATCACACTGCGACATTTTGGATTTAGTTTCATTTGTCACTAAGAACAGCCTCATGTAGTAATTTGAGTGAAGGTCTTTGTGTGGTGCCGTTCTATTCATTTTTTTGTGTAAAATCATATTTATTATGCCTTAAACCCAAGTGAGAGATTTATCTGGGTATAGAATTCCGTTTTCTCCAGTGCCATCGATATATTACTCCTTGTCTTCTCGCCTATAATGTGGCTTTTGGGAGATAATTAGTCACAGTGTAGCTCTTACTTTTGTTCTCCTATAAATTGCTTCTTTCTACCTTTTTTAGTTAATTAGCTACTAATTCAACTATTTCCTTTTATAGTTAATTAGCTACTAGGGAAGCTAATTAACTGTAAAAGTCATTCTCTTATATAATTTTTTTTAAAAAGAGTACTCTTGGAGTAGAATCACTTAACACTGATTTTAAAAATTCTATTGACAGCTAGTGCCTCAGGCACAAGTTTGGAGTTTTTTTGTTTGTTTTTTGTTTTGGCTTAATTCTTTATTCTTAGCTATAGTACACATTTCCATATTACTGCTTATTTCTAGTGTCATTCTAAACTTAATTATTGTAGCTCATTTAGTTGGTAAACATATTTTATTCTCTATTTACATCCATAGATTTGAAGCATTAAAATATATAGTGTGTTTTGTCTATAATATTAATGTAGGTATTCTTGAATTTTTTCCTGATTATTCTGGCTAAAAGTTAATAAATTTGACCTTTTCATGTAACTACCTTTTGATTTCAATGATTTTCTGTATTGTTTTTCTGTTTCATCTGTTTTTACCCTGATCTTTATTATTGTCTTTTCTCTATTTCCTTTGGGTTTAATTTGTTCTTCTGTATCTATTTTCTCAAGGTAGACGCTGAGGACTTTCATTTGAAATTGTGCATCTTTTCTAATACAGATGTTTATTGCTATAAATCTTCCATTAATTACTGCTATCTTTTAAATAAATTTTCATACCTCTTTCTAACTTTATGAACATGGGGAACACAGTCGAAATTGTTTTAATAGCCTTGGCTGCTAAGGTTGATTTTGTGTCAGTTCTAAGTCAGTTTCAATTGATTAAATTTTTTTCTCATTATGGTGAGAATGCTTGGTAACTTTTGCTACTTTGTATGCTTGGCAATTTTTGATTGAATGTCAGACATTGCAAATTTTAACTTCTTAGCTGCAGAGTATTTCTGTTTCCCTATAAATATTCTTGAGATATGTTTTGGGCTGTGGTTAAATTACTTAGGTACAATTTGATTTGTGTGTGGGGATGGGGTCTAACTTAATATTTGTTATATAGAACTAGAACAGTACTGGACTAGAGCTCATTATTCTATAAGACTAACATAAGACAGTTCTGTGTACTCTGCTCAATGCCTATGTTCAGTCTGTCTGAAATTTTATTTTCGGCCCTATTAGAAGCATGTTACCACTAAACCTTTTGGATTTTCTCTCTACCCTTGAGTAGTTTGCTCACATACATATCAATACTGATCAATACTTAACTAAACTATCCAAAGGGTCCATTTATCCATCTCCTGAGTTGTAGCTTTGTGCAACACTCTGCTTTGCAGTACTCTGTTTTGTGGACGGTAGCTGCTTTGGTGTCCTTGGACACTAAACTTTGTCTTCTCAACTCATGGTGTCCACTAGGCTCTGATTGGATTCTCCCTTCTTCTACTGAAGGCTCAAAATTCTCTCGAGGCTGCAAACTATAGTATCATAGGGATCACTTCATTAGCTTTTTGTTGTTGTTGATGTTCATTTGTTTTAATAGGAGGCTAAATTTAATCCCTATTACTTCATCTTAGCTGAAAGGAGAAGTTCCACTTTTAATAAATGTTAAGATGTTTTAATTAAGTGCCAAATTTGATTTCCTGTAAGTATGTAAAATAATCTTTGTACTTTTTATTATAATATAAATCTAGTACATGTTGCTTTATTTTTAAATATTTCCTCGGGATTTTAAAGTTCTAAGAAAATATTTTGCCATTTAAAATGACTGAGAAAGGTATACTACGGCAATTCATTATTTAATAACTACAATTATACTTTATGTGTGAATACCTCTGTTCATATAGTCACCCACTATAATTTACAGGAAAAAGTGCAGAGTTAATAGCAGGAGAAAGAAAAGATAAAACCCAACTCAAAAAATTTTGTTCTATAATAAATAATGTTAATTCATAAGAGTATATTAACCTGCTATCTGATCATTAAAGTTGTTGTTTGTATGAAACTGTTTTCTTTAAAAATACACAAATGCAGGGTCAGAGACCTATAGGACTTCATCTTTCCCTCTTCTTTCATAAGATCTGAATTCCAACATGATAGATTCTTTTGGACCATAAAAAGATTCTTGTTCTTAAAAAATTACTATTAGACATGTAAACTCCAGTTGAAGATTTAAATTTTGAGTCTTTATTGGTTCACATTTAACAGTGATGATAAGGTCTTGCAGCAACAGGATACCAGTTACCAAAGGTCAAAGGAGTCAGTTATAAACAAAAGAAACTAGGTAGTGTTGGAAAACAGTAAATCAAATTATTTTCATAGCAACTTATAAAGTCAGTTTAGTTTATCTTTTAATTAACAACTGTACTGCAGAACTATTTTATTTTGTTGCTGTGCAACTATTATTCAGTTTGATATAGTCATTCCTCAGTATCTTTGCGGAATTTGTTCCAGGACCCTTGTTGATACCAAAATCAGCAGATGCTAAAGTCTCTTACATGAAATGGCATAGTATTTGCATATAACCTCTGCAGTCCTCCCATATACTTTAATTATATCTGGATTACATATAATAGCTAATGCAATGTAAATAGTTGTTATATTATGTTGGTTTATATTCTTATTAACTTTTATTTTTGTCTTTTTTTCAGATATTTTCTATTTGTGGTTGGTTGAATCTGCAAATGAGGAATCTGTGGATAAGATGACTGACTGTACTTTTAAGGTTTGAGGCTATTTTAGCCTCAGTACCTGCAGTACAAGGGTATTTATCATCAAATTTTACTATGAGAAGAAAATTATCTGCTCATTTTCTGACACCTTTCTCTAAAAGGCTTCAACTATCAGAGAGATGTTTGCTTTAGATAGGTTCTATCTAAAATGAAGTATCTCATTCACTGTGATAAACCTGGTACTTCCACACAAATGTCTTTTCAACAGACAATAACAGTAAAATCCTTATCTAGCCCAATACATAGCGTCTTTCTAACATAGCCAGTAATTAAAGTTAACTTAAATAAAATGAGAAAAATATAATTACAAATAAATATAATTGGTAGCACAAATTTAGAGCAGAAAGTGCTGCCTAGCAAACAGGTATATGAAAAAGTGCTCAACATCATTAATCAGCAGAGAAATGTAAATCAAAACTACAACGAGATATCAGCTCACTGCAGTGAAAATGGCTTTTATCCAAAAGACAGATAATAACAAATGCTGGTGAGGATGTGGAGAAAAGGGAACCCTTGTACACCGTCAGCAGGAATATAAATTAGTACAATCATTACAGAGAACAGCTTGGAGGTTCCTCAAAAAACTAAAAATAGAGCTACCATTTGATTCAGCAATCTTACTGCTATGTATATACCCAAGAGAAAGGAAATCAGAATATCAAAGACATGTCTGCACTCCCATGTTTATTGCATCACTATTCACAATAGCCAAGATTTGGAAGCAACCTAAGTGTCCATCAATAGATGGATGGATAAAGAAAAGGTGGTACATATACACAATGGGGTACTATTCAGCAGTAAAACATTATATCTTGTCATTTGCAACAACATGGATGAAACTGGAGGTCATCACGTTAAGTGAAATAAGCCAGATACAGAAAGACAAACATCACATGTGGATGCTAAACATCATTTGTGGATGCTAAAAATTAAAATAATTGAATTTATGGGAATAGAGAGTAGAAGGATTGTTACCAGGGGCTAGAAAGGGTAGTAGGGACTTAGGGGGTGATAAGAATGATTAATGGGTAAAAAAAATAGAAAGAATAAATAAGATCAAGTGTTTGAAGCACGACAGGGTGACTATAGTCAACAATAACTACATTTAAAAATAAACAGAAGAATATAATTGGCTTGTTTGTCAAAGGACAAATGGTTAAGCTGATGGATACTTCATTGACCCTGATGTGATTATTACATATTGTATGCCTCTGTGAAAATATTCCATATGCTCCATAAATATATACACCTACTATGTACCCACAAAAATTAAAAATTAAAAAAGAAATACTACCTAGACTAGCGTTCCAATTCTCCAGCAGTACATTATATGTCTAAATATATTTTATCAGTGAATATAAATGATGAGAGTCCTTCCTTACAGTTTATGATTAAGTAAGAGCTCCACTAAAATCAGATTTTCTGATAACGTCAAATTTGAATGAATTTTTCTTCATGTCGGATTCAGGTAGTTATTTACTTTCTCCATTTAATATTGCTCTTATATTTTGTACTGCTAAAATATCGTGTGTTTTATCAAAAAAGAAAAATTTGAAGGGCCTTAAAATGCACTTTCTTATTTTTTATGTAAACATTCTCTTTTATCTTTTGCATGACATATTCTCTCTACTCAGAATCTCAAAAAAAAAATGGATGACATGGAGAAATCATCAGTGCATACAAAATATGACAGTCGTCATTTAAAATTCAAAATCTCTTCAATCTTCCTTTTTAACTTAAGGATCAAGCAAATTGGTATCACAGCACGTTAAAGTTGTATTTTAATTCATATTAAATGAAATAAAAACACTGGAGGGCGGATTTAAAAAAGAGAGTGTTGTAAAGGAAAAAATAAAAAGCTTATGATAGCGGTTCCCTTTCCCCTGTTCACCACCCACAGTCACCCCCATCATTATGGCCAAAGCTTTGTAGGCATGGTTCTCAAAAACAACCAGTAACCAAGAACCTAGCGCTATTTTTTTTTTGGCTCCTTACTCAGTTACCTCCACCTCACTCCATGTTCACTAGGAGTGCAAATAATAGTAAGTATCTTTTAGTGAATATTAATATTAATATTAACTTAATGAGTTTGAAATCATAAATTATAAGCAATAATAAAAGCATGTTGATAATAAGACTAGGTGAAAATACCTATGTCTCTATATATGTATATATTCTTAGATATATAAGAATATTCTTATATATGTACGCATATATAAGCTTACATATATATGCTTATATATATGTAAGCATTCTTATGTAGCAGATAGATTATATTCTGTAAACTATTATGACATAGAACTTTTAGATGGGGTTGACAGAAAGATAAGTAGGATATTATTTATATATAAAATCTAAGTAATTTCTTTACATATCTTTGAAGAAATCCTCAGTAGTAAGGCTTGAAATTATTCTTTCACAAGAAGAATTTCCTCTAAACAAAAATTTATTATCTATTCTGCAAATAAAATTTTTCAAAGAAGGAAAATTCAAAAGCAATTTAAAATTATCCTTATCTTAAGGTGATTCGAAAATTAACTGAAGATATTTACATGATTTTTGTTCTGTATTCACTATCTGCCTAAATGATGTGTGGTAAATAGCATTATCTAGTTACATAATTCCAAACGCCCTGTCTATACTAATTTCACCCACATCACACCATAAGCTGTGACATCTCTAATGAATTCTGAGGTACATATGATTCACATATCCCTGTGGCTATTGCTTTGATTTTAAATGAGCATGCTCATTTAAAATGAGGATCTGTTGAATGACTGGTGAAGAATATAGACTCTGAAGTCAAACTGCCCAGGTTCGAAGACTAATAACTTTATCATTAGTTCCTGTGAAGATTATTTGAGATGATATTCATAAAGTTCTTAGAATTGTGCCTGCATAAGTGTTACCTATTTATTTTTTTGACTGACAACATGCTACCAAGGAAAATGTCAGTCATTCATCTCCCACATTCCCACAACCAACCAGTCACCAACTCATTAATTCTGCCACTGTAACAGTTCTTCAATTTATCTCTCCTTTTTTTCATTAAAAACACCAGAGTTCAGGTTTTTATAATCTCTTCTCTAGAAGTCTACAAATTGCTAACTGATCTCCAGTTTTCTAGCAGCTACATTCTCAAATATATCATTAACAGTTTCATCAGATTCCTCTTCCAAAGTCATGAATAACAACAGGAGACTCCTCTTCAGTGCTCTCTTAATGGTTCCCTATTGCTTACAAAAAAAAGTGTGGCATTCAAAGCCTCTGTAATCTGACTCTACATTCTTTTTAAACAACAATTTACTCTTTGCTATATTTTAAATTCTACTGTTTTCCCTAAGCCTCTTAAAACTTTTCAGACATTATCCTCAGATATTCTTTTGTCAGAATAACCTCCATTTAAAATTTGCAAATGGTTTTTAAGGTCCAGCATAAATGCCACTCAGTAGAGAAATTCCTACCTCCCATAGTAGACACTAAGTATTGCCGTGTTCTAAGTCAAACAATTATGTTACCTGCATCTCTATTATGAACCTTAATTGATTACATATAGCTTCTCCCAATAGAGCATAAAACCCCTGGAAAACCATTTTATCATCTTCATTTTTGCTTATGTCACAGTGTTTTGCACATAATGAATATACAATTTCCTCTTTAGCCGTGAATTTTTATTCATTAAAAGAGAGAAGACCACACATTAAAGTGACATTTTAAAAGAGTCATATGAAACTATATTTTCTAAGTCTTTGAATAAAAATGTATCCTTTTATAAATGTTTAGATAAAACTTTTCCTTTCAAAATCATTCTTCATTCATTTCCTTCATTCTTATCTGTTTGTCAGTGTCGGTCAGATGTTGGAGGCCAGCTTAGTATTTTTACTTATTAGGTAAGTTTGTTTCATATTTTTAATTTGTTTTGTGTTTTAGTTTTAAAATTCCATTTAAAATTTATATAATACTTTTTGCATCCATTTAATATAAAGAATGAAAGAACTAAAATGGCTGTGAATCTCTTTTTCATAATTTCCTTTGCACCCCAAAGAAGCCCTTTCATTTTGCATACTAAGATCTGCTTTTTTTTTTCCTGCAGAAAGTTTTCTTTTGATTAACATTTTTATCCAAATCATTCCTTTTTCTTCCTCATGAATGCCTGTAATTCTAAGGTATAATCTTCATTATCACTTCTCCATATTTCTCCGATAATGTACATTCATATTCCTTGCCTGATCCCTTTGGTTTGCATCCTGAGAATGTTATTCAGATCCTTACTCTGTAACACTGATTCAGTTTTTATCAATGTCACTTTTGCTTTCAACCTGTTGTATAGAGATTTCACTTCTACAGTTACCACTAATATTTTTTGGTTAGTTGTTATTGTTTTGCAGTTCTGCAATTCTATATTATCTTTTTCCACAATTTAAAAATGTCATAGCTTTTTGTCTTCATTATTTTCCATTTCTTATTCTGTCATTTTTTTTCTGTTCATGTTACATAAATATTCTTAAATAATATTGTTAGGGTGACCATACATCTTGATTTATGCAGTAAATCCTGGTTTCTTGCTATTGTCCTAGTGTAAATATTAATAGTACCCCTTTTTATTCTCAAAGGTATCCCACTTGATATGATAAATTATATGATCATCTGATGAACGTCAAACATGTATTTTCTAAAAGTTTCTTTTCATCTTTTGACTAATGAGTGTCAATAGTTTTTTTTTTGTTTTTGTGAGTATTAATTAGGTTGGTGTTTCCTTTCTCACTGTTTATTTTTCTTGTTCTTCAGTATTGTTTGAAAGATCTATTTGTCTTAATGTTTACTCATTCATGAATGACAAGAGATCTATAGAGAATATTTGTGCACAGAATGTGTATTTGACCTTAGCTCTGTTCACAGAATTTATTATCTCTTTGTTATTTTAACTATTTCTGTACCTGCTGACTATACCCAAATTGTTGAAATGATTGCCCTCCGTTTTGCAAATGCAAGTGCATTCTGTAATATGTGTTTTTTCAGAATATGCTTCCACCTTTGTACAATTGTGAATGTGAATTCTTTCTGAAAAATCCTAAGAACAGAATAACTTCTCCTTTAATGGGAGAAATCTCCCAACTTGTCTTACTTTCAGGTGGTAGACATATTTCATAGAGAAATATGTATTGTACCCATACATATATACTCCTATATCCAGAATCAGATTCTCCTTCTTGTTGGTTATTCCCATGCATTATACACGTGAATTATCTTCAGTTATATCTCATGGTTTACTATACATTTTAAGAAATTAAGAAAGTCAGAAAAATAATGAAATAATCATCAGGAAAAGGAAGGAAAAGTGCCTCAAATAAATTTCTATGGCTTCTTAGCTTCCAAGACTTTATTATTATCTGTTCCAGTGTGATAAAATGCTCTCTGACTTCAGATTTCTCTGAGAACTTTCCTTCTCAGGAAGGAGAAAGAAGGATTTAAAGACAACAAAGAGAAAGAATGAGCACAATATGAGCACAATAAAATGTTCATGAAATGGACATATGGAATAGAACCTTACTCAACAAAGAATATTACAGGTTTTTCCTCCCAAATAATCTCTGGTATCTAGTTCACAGCACTTCACTTTTTCTAAGTTGATTGCCCCCATGTATCAACGGACCTTCAAGGACTTTTCTCCTTCTCTTGTTTATTACTGAGACATTTTCTGTTGTATCCACTGATAACCAAAACCTTTTTTCCCCCCTAAAGAAGTTCTACAATAAAATTCCAATGAAAATGTTAGAATCTCTGAGTGTTCCCAACAAAACAGGATCCTTCTTTTCCTCTCAAGTTCTCGAAAAGTTAAGATGAAAGAGTTAACGTGAAGCCAAAATATTACCTTTCTCGCTATGGAGTGCAGTCTGAGGGAATGTATCTTTAAGCATGTTGGCTGAGGGCCTAATAATACTTGTGGTAAGCAGAAAATGCCCCCCAAAATATACTCACCCTAATTCCCAGAACCTGTGAATATGTTGCATTATATGGCAAAAGAGACATTGTAGGTGTGATTAACATTACACATCCTAAAGATTATTCTGAATTGTCCATATCAAACCAATCTAATCACATGAGTTCATGGAAGCAGAGGGCTTTCTCCAGTAGGGGTATGAAAGATGCAGCAGAATAAATAGTTGGATTTACTGAAAGCTTAAAAGAGAACTGGCCCACTGATGGGTTCCAGAACGCATGAGAAGTAATGTGGGCACCTCTAGGAGCAAAGACTATCCTTGACTGACAGCCAGCAAAGAAACAGATGTTTCAGACCTACAACTACAAGAAATTGGGATTCTACAAATTACCGGTTTATAAGTAGATTCATTCCAGATAAGAGCCTAAAACTGTAATTTTGGCCTTGAACAATCTGGAGCACAGAAACCAGCCAAACCAACACAGATTTCTGAAACTGAAAAAATATATATTTTTTGTTTTAAGCTACCATTGTTTGTAGTAATTTGTTACAGATGCAATAGAAAACCAATACATTACTGTATGCCCTAAATAAGCAGACTTATCTGCCCAGTTCCAGCAAATGATGAGAAAGGGAAAGATCCTAAAGAGTGGACAGTTTTGTGGAGTAGAGAGTACCCTGCAATCGGGCAACTGCGAAAGAAAAGAAGAGGTGAGGAGAGCACAAGTCTTGTTTTTCTGCCCACTTTACCTATCATCAATGAATAATTATTCTTTTAGGTACACAAGTAACTCCAAAAGACTAGGATAATGTTGGCCAAGTTCTCGTTCTAGGAAAAAAAATCAGAGGCAGAAAAGAAGTATATGTCTTCATTGAGATATAATTTAATTGACATTCAGATATAATTTTTGAGTCTAAAATATGCTAATAAACAATTTTATTAGTGAACATAGACTATATATCTATCTGAAAAGGACTTTGTTATTGACTATAATTAGAAAGATCATTTTGCAGTCAAGTTTGGATTTCTTCATACCTGTCATTTATGCAGCATATTTTCCAAAAATGTAATATTAAGAAAAGAAAAAGAAAATTAAAAACTAAGATAAATTATATAATTAGATCTATAATGTGAACATTATTGCCAAATTGAATTTTTAAAACTTTAAAAATTATATTTACTGAAATATTTTTAAAGTTCTATGATATATTTACTATGTATATGACTATTCAAAATTTATGTCAACCCTAAAAGTGTGTATATTTTTGATCAGTTACAAATGAATATAATTAATTTTACAATTAACCTTAATAACATGAAGAAAAATTTGTGACTTTTATTAAATTTATTACTTAGTTTCAAGTTTAAAAGAATTTCTTTTAATTAGTAAGACCTTTAGGCCCAAATGTTAAAGGTATAAAACAGTAATTAATTATATGCAAATGAAATGCATTGACATAATATAATACTGCAACTCAAAACTTTTGCTTACTATACAAGGTTTTGTTTTATGTGCAAAATTAGACCAGCATTTTATAATTTTTTTCAAATAGGTATAATAAATATTGTGAATAGTAAATAATTTATTCTAAGTATACTTTTTGTTCTGAAAGAAAATTTCAGGATAATACATTTGTGGGGTTTTTTGTTTGTTTTATTCTTTTCAATAATGGGGGGTGAGATAAGGGAAAACCCAGACATATGAGTTTCAGTTCACTTACAAATTTAAATAAAATGTAAAACTGCTTTAGCAGGCACCACTACTAATGCCATATGATAAAAATATGAATAAAATAATGTATTTAATTATAAAAATGGGAGTGAGTTTCCCTATTGCTGATCACTTATTAAGAGGGTATCACATATGAAACATTAGTCTATATCTGTACTGTCCAAGATGGTGGCCATTGGTCTATGGGCTATTTACATTTAATAAAATTAAATAAAATTTAAAAATTAGTTTGTCATTTAAAATAGCCACATTTTGAGTGTTCAATAACAACTTGTGGTGAGTAGCTACCATATTGGAGAGCACAGGTGTAGAATATTTCCATTACTACAGAAAACTCTATTGAACAGTGCTGATCAATATGCCGAAGATCCAAACTATATGATAGAGTGTTTTCATTCAAGGATCTTAAAGTTTCAAATGAATGCTAGAGATATTAAATGCTAGTCTAAATGTCTTTATGAACCAAAATAACAGCATGGAAGCTGACAAGTTGAGGGATTAAAGGGTAACAAAATCTTATCCTTGTTACACCAAGGAAAACCTTCCCCATTTCCTTTTTCTGCATTCAGTCCCTCCCCTCCAATCCTTGCTCATTAAGACACTCAACATGATGTCTTCAATTATTTTAGGATTGAAAGCGGTGACAGAGAAAAGGAGAGACAAAGGGAGGAAGGTCTGAAGAAGAATATGCAGTTTCAGCTTTCAAGCTACACTCTGCAGAACTTCCACATAATGAAGCAGCACTAAGATAAATTACCTGCTTGTAATAGGGAGAAGGAAAAATACAAGAACAAATGCAAATAAATATCTCAATAAAGTATTCTTCTACAAAAAAAAAGTCAAAGATGTTTCTTTACTGTATGTATTCTCACCCTTAGCTTCCAATGCCTTTTTTATAGTGAAGAACTTTTTCTAGAAATAATGAAAATAGTAGCATTTGTATTATTCTAAATAATATTTTCAGAGAAATGATGAAAAAGGATGATAGGAACAGTAACAATAAATTGATGAGAATGTGAAACCGCATAAACTAGGCTAGCATACAAGTGGAAGATCTCCCAACTGTTTAACCTTTATTCTCAAAAGGAAAAAGAAAAAGCAATTGCAATCACATTATGAGTGCCTGGCCTAGGTTTTTAACATGATTAGGAGATTTCATGTACGATGTCCTAAAGAGAAGGCAATCAAGAAAATAATTTTGCATGCTGTATATTAATGAATGTCACCATATTAATAATAGTAAAGGCACGAACTGCAATTACTTTTTCCTTTTCCAACTCTTCATGTCTTTAGTATTTATTTCTTAATAAAACAAGCCAAAAAAAATTTTTAAGGGGTATAATGGCCTATGAAAATCCAGTAAAAGTTTGGATCCTAATATATGCATTAAAATGATAAAGTTTACATAGACATTTAAAAAGAAAATGGTAAGAATCTATTTGGACTTAGTAAAACATTATACAAACGAATAAAAATATTTATATAATTGTGGGAGGATTCATGATAGAGAATGATAAGTAATTTAATGATGTGTAAGGATCTTCAGTGTGAATGTCTTTAAACCAATGCAGAAAACAGACAAATTCTTGGAATAAAGATTAAAAGATATAAAATCAAATCCCGACAGATTTAATCAAAGAATAAATGCAAGCAAGCACAACTTCAATAATGAAAAATTACAAAATATATTTTTTAATAAAAATAAAAACTAATGGCAATAGCAGTCTATTTTTACATGCTTATGCTTTTGTGTCTTTCTCAGCAATTTAAGGCAGAGGAATAAGTAATTGTATTTTGTGGCATAATAGTCATAAAAATAATAGGTTTCGTGCGGTAGAATTGATCTCAGGAAAGTAAAAACAAAATCATGTACTTTGAATAAAATTAATAATAAATTATTAAATTTATTTAGGAGATTAAAAAGGTTTCATAACTATTTTGTATGTCCTATGATAATTTTGAATAACACCATTTAATAAGTAGCTGAACAAGACAAGAAAGACAATGGCAAAAGATAGTCTTGTGTACTCTTAAATAACTTTGACAACGGAGAGGATTTCTTTGATTGTTTAGTTCATTTGAGTTACAAAGAACAGATACAAGTGGCTGTTTCCTAAACCAATTGTGAGTTATTCTAAGGACCAATAAAAAATGTAAAGAAGTATGAGAGAGTATCCAGAAGAGGACCAGCCTGGATTTCAGTGAAGTGGATGGTTTTTCACGATACAAACAAGTAATCTCATTGTCCTATCGTCCCAACAGCAGCAGGTGTCTTTTTTTTTTTTTTTTCTTTTGAGACGGAGTCTCCGGAGTCTCGCTCTGTCGCCCAGGCTGGAGTGCGGTGGCGTGATCTCAGCTCACTGCAAGCTCCGCCTCCCAGGTTCACGCCATTCTCCTGCCTCAGCCTCCCAAGTAGCTGGGACTACAGGCGCCCGCCACCACGCCTAATTTTTTGTAATTTTAGTTGAGACGGGGTTTCACCGTGTTACCCAGGATGGTCTCAATCTCCCGACTTTGCAATCCACCCAACTCGGCCTCCCAAAGTGCTGGGATTACAGACATGAATCATCCATCATGTTGGCAACACAGGAATCTTTTTCTTTACTGATTTATTCTGTTGCTATCACTATTTAATCCTAAGTAAGATTTTTATGCAATTTTCACAGGAGTGTATATCAGATTGATTGGTAAATTATCAATCAGTACACAGTGATCTATTTTTTAATTTATACACATCATTGGCCACTAGCTAAACCACAGATGACCTCCTTTGCATCAGTCACTGATCATCCTGAGCTCAATAACTATAGCCAGGATAGTAGGTACAATCTACGGCTTATAAATAAGGACAACCTGGAGAAGTTTTACTTTTTTTTTAAGTTCTGGGGTACATGTACAGAACATGAGGTTTTTTTAACATAGGAATATATATACACCATGGTGGTTTGCTGCACCCATCAACCCGTCACCTACATTAGGTATTTCTCCTAATGCTATTCCTCCTCTATCCCCCCACACCCCCTAACAGGCCCCGGTGTGTGACATACCCCTCCCTGCATCCATGTGTTCTATTGTTCAACTCCCACTTATGACTGAGAACATACAGTCTTTGGTTTTCTGTTCTTGTGTTAGTTTGCTGAGAATGATGGTTTCCAGCTTCATCCATGTCCCTGCAAAGGACATAAACTCATCCTTTTTTGTGGCTACATAGTATTCCATGGTGCATATGTGCCACATTTTCTTTATCCAGTCTATCATTGATTGACATTTGGGTTGGTTCCAAGTCTTTGCTATTGTGAATAGCATCACAATAAACATACGTATGCATGTGTTCTTACAGTAGAATGATTTATAATCCTTTGGGTATATACCCAGTAATGGGATTGCTAGGTCAAATGGTATTTCTACTTCTAGATCCCTGAGGAATCACCACACTGTCTTCCACAATGGTTGAACTAGTTTACAATCCCACCAACAGTGTAAAAGTATTCCTATTTCTCCACATCCTCTCCAGCATCTGTTGTTTCCTGACTTTTTAATGATCACCATTCTAACTGGCATGAGATGGTATACCATTGTGGTTTTGATTTGCATTTCTCTAATGACCAGTGATGATGAGCTTTTTTTCCATATGTTTGTCGGCTGCATATATGTCTTCTTTTGAGAAGTGTCTGTTCATATCCTTTGCCCACTTTTTGATGATTTTTTTTTTAATAAATTTGTTTAAGTTCTTTGTAGATTCTTGATATTAGCCCTTTGTCAGATGGATAGATGGCAAAAATTTTCTCCCATTCTGTAGGTTGCCTGTTCACTCTGATGATAGTTTCTTCTGCTGTGCAGAAGCTCTTTAGGTTAATTAGATCCCATTTGTCAATTTTGGGTTTTGTTGCCATTGCTTTTGTTGTTTTAATCATGAAGTCTTTGCACATGCCTATGTCCTGAATGCTATTGCCTAGGTTTTCTTCTAGGATTTTTATGGTTATACGTCTTACGTTTAAGTCTTTAATCCATCTTGAGTTAATTTTTGTATAGGTGTAAGGAAGGGGTCCAGTTTCAGTTTTCTGCGTATGGCTAGCCAGTTTTCCCAGCACCATTTATTAAATAGGGAATCCTTTCCCCATTACTTGTGTCAACAACCTGGAGAAGTTTTTCTTAAAAGGAGAAAGCATCAAATGGTATCAAGAAGCTCAATTTGTAGAGTAAGATAAAGATTTAGGGTGGCCAAATAGCAGGTTTGAGAAATCAGGCAAGAAAATTACCGTAAGAGTCTGAAATTATTTGTCTATTAAATAGCAATTCAACAAAATATCCTCTGAATACCTACACGTACTAGGTATCATTCTGGGTACATGGTAAATCCCTTAGAACTCAAGTAATCAAAGTAGAGCCCTCATCATGCTGAAATTCTGGTGCAGAATAATAGACAAAGTAAATTATTAATGAAATAAATAAAGAATGTAATATATTCAAAAGTGACTAAATGTTATAGGAGAAAGACATACATCGAGAAAGACCAGAATAAGATGGACTCGGGGTGATTGGGGAGAGGAGTTACAGATGTGAATAGGCGGATTGTTGAGAAAATGACGGATTGTTGAGAAAATGACAGTGGAGCAAAGAGACTCAAAAGAAGTGAGGTCCTTAACGCTACCAGCAAGAAAGATGGGAGGCAGCAAATAGTCTGACATGACAGCCCACAAAGTTCTGGTTTTTCCCAGGGTATTTTGACTTTTTCCATATCAATCATTCCAAAATAGCATTTTCTTTTGGCGGGGGGAGGATACTTCTACTGCATTGGAGTTCAAACACAAAGCAATCTAGATGACTACCTATTCCCCAGATACTCTCAGGCCATATGGGCTCCATT
This sequence comes from Pongo pygmaeus, assembly GCF_028885625.2. Classification (NCBI taxonomy): domain Eukaryota; kingdom Metazoa; phylum Chordata; class Mammalia; order Primates; family Hominidae; genus Pongo; species Pongo pygmaeus. The sequence goes on from NC_072384.2 coordinate 94,779,616, forward strand.
CATTTACACATTCTTTTTCTCTACTATGAGTGTTACAGGAAAGGGGTCCCTATCCAGGCCCCAAGAGAGGGTTCTTGGATCTCACGGAAGAAAGAATTCAGGACAAGTCCACATTGCAAAGTAAAAGCAAGTTTAATAAAGTAAAGTAGTGAAAGCACAGCTACTCCATAGACAGAGCAGGGTGTTCCTGCAAGTAAAAGGAGGAACGCATCCACTCTAGGTACGATACTCATATATATGGGGAGATAGGCTCTGCTACAAAGGTTTGTAATAAAGTATTAATTTTCTTAATTACTATAATTTGCAAGAATCAATATTATTATCTTTAAAGCAAAATTAGAAATGCCTTTGTTCTCCAGATTTCAGGATATCTGGACATTCTCAAGTCTGGGTCTGTTTAGTAAACATTATTAATTTGTTCCCTTAATCATAAACATCTAAAGGCTAGGAATGCCTGACTTTCTGGGAATGCAGCCCAGCAAGTCCTGCCTCCTTTTCCTAGCCCTCACTCAAGATGATGTTGCTCTGGTTCGAACGCCTCTGATCTGAGTAATTCCCTGTCCAACTACATAAAAGCATCAAAAATGTTATTTTATTGACTAGGGTTACATCAAACATTTTCTGCTTCATAAAATCTTCCATGATACTCGGTTTATGTATCAGTTAAAAATTGTTAATCTAACCATTTAATCATTAATTCAACCTACAACATTGATTACGTGCATACTATGTGCCAGATATTTACTGTTTCTTGGAGTACCAAACATAAGTGAAAAATACACCTAATTCCCAGAAGTTTAAAGTCGAGTTACTCTGTTGATGCTACCTTGCCATCTTAATCTACATTATTCTATGTCGTACTCTCATTATTTTTTGTCATTCATATTCAGTTTTTCATTATTTGATTATCATTCATATTCTGAATATGGGCTTTTATGATGACAACCGAGCTTGAATTCTTGTCCTTGATTTACTATTTATTTGACTTTGAGTAAATTAATCATTCTAAATTTTATTTTATGCAATTATAAAATTGAAACTATAAACACTGCAACAAATTGTTATAAGTAACAATTTGACACCGTGTATACAAATGTTTCAAAGACATTAATTTTTTTTTTTATTTTAGTACCTACTTCTGTCTTGAGCTTTACTCTTGAGAGCAGGACAGAGAATGTGATATACATTTCTTTATTCCAAACAATGTCTTACTAAGTAGTGCACATTTAATAAATACATATTTGATTCTAGACTTAACTAAAATAGAAACTATTTTTATAAGCATAACTTGCTAAAAATGTATAGTATAGGTTCCATAAATGTCGATTCAAATAAATAAAAGTCAACTAATTAGTTAATGGCAAAAGTTTTCCTTAATTCAATAATTTTTATTTCAAAAGAAAAATCCACGGTATTTCTAACTCAGTCTACTAGGAAAGCAATATCCTAATATGTGACCCTGAAAATGATATATAAAAAAAAGAGAAAACTCTGTATTTTCTAATTTTTGGATATTGATGCTAAAATTTCCAGAAAATACTGGCAAATAAATTCAAATTAAAATAATAATTCCTTAATTCCTAAACCATATAATCCCAGGAATGTGTGGATTATTAAACTTTAGGATCTCTTCCAATGTATTACATTACATAAATGAATTAAAAATACAAAACCAATTTGCAATTTTTTTGATTGATGAAGATAAACAAATACCTAACACTTACTGAGCGTTTACTATGACACAGGTAATGTTCTAGCTCACATTTATCAATTCACTTCATCCTACCATGATCCTATGTAATAAGTACAATGATTAGGCTATTTAAAGATAAGGACATTGAGGCACAAGAAGTTTAAATAAAGTATAAAGTCTCATAGACAGTGAGTGGCTGAGCCACAATGTAAACTTGGCTAGAAACCATATACTTAACTGATACAATATTGCCTCTCTTGGCAAACTTCAACAATAATTACTAAAAAAAAATAATAATAATAAAAGTTTCTTCCTTTGATGCAAGGTATCTCCCAGAAATTAACATGATTACTTTTAACATACTGGAAGAGTTTTCATTAAATTCAGAAATGAGAAAGGATACATGCAATAATATTTTTTATTAAATTGTATTAAAAATACTATGTTTTAAAATGGTATGTTACACTTAAAAAAACTTTTAAGTTCAGGAATACATGTGCAGGTTTGTTACATAGGTAAATGGGTGTCATGGAGGTTTGTTGTACAGATTATTTCATCATCCAGGTATTAAGTCTAGTACCCACTAAATGTTTTTCTTGATCCTCTCCCTCCTCCCACCCTCCACCTTCCAATAGGCCCCAGTGTGTGTTGTTCCTCTCTACGTGTCTACATGTTTTCATCATTCAGCTCCCACTTACAAGTGAGAACATGTGGTATTTGGTCTGCTCCTGTGTAAGTTTGCCAAGGATAATGCCTCCAGCTTCATCCACGTCCCTGCAAAGAACATAATCTCATTGTCTTTATGGCTGCATAGTATCCCCCAAAATACTATTATTTTTAAATATTGTGTTAGATTATATCCAATAGATTAAAAAGGAAAAAATACACACATATACTGAAAAAAGATTATTTAAAGGCAACACATTAAAATCTTTATGAATCAGTTTATAATTTGTAGAATAGACACACAGAAATAAAATTATTACTGCAACCAATAATGCAAAAACTTTAAAATAACTATAAAATATAACAGAAAGGTATAAACTTCCACAGACTGATTTTGTATGTCATTTTTCTATATAGGTACAGTTAATATTATAAAGATAGTGACTAATTACAAAACAAGGCAGTATATATTTGGAATAACAAACTAAAATATAATCAGAAAAATTAAATATGCAAAAATAGCCAAGATTATTTTTACAGAGAAAAAATATATGAAGGAGCTTTTCATATCTATTATGCATTTATATGCACACGTTTATGCACACACACACAAACACATACACAGCTACTTAAATAAGAATACCACAGTTAAGGTAAAAAAAAAAATAGGTAAATGCATCTATAAAACAAAATTGAGAATTTAGAAAAGAACTTTTTTATATTTGAGAATATGATAGGTGAACGATGATAGATAACTTTAAAAAGTCATTTAAAGTTTAGTAAGAATGGAAATGACTTAAGTATAACAGAAAAAACAAGAAGTCACAATAGAATGAAATTGACTTGTGTACATTAAAGTAAGACATCTGTATAGAAAACTATATTGTAACCACAAACAATAAATAAGCCAGAAAAAATATTAATAAAAATAGATCAGTATTTTTACTGTATAAAGAAGTTTAAGTACATACATCCTAACTGAATAAGAAAAAAATTTTCAAAAGAAAAATTAGACAAAGGTTATAAACGTTTGACAATGGAAAAAATAAAAACCAATATGTAAAATGTGTTCATGATCACTAATCAAATTAATTCAAATTAATATAACAATAAAAACATTAATCTGTAAGACTGATAATTAAAGAGATTAATACCACACAGCATTGACAATAATATTGGTGAGAAAGTAATCTAGCACAATTTCTTTGTGAGACAATTTTGCATTACCTGTCAATAATTTGAACATGCTGTCTTGTTCTAACAATTCCAATGCTAAAGTCTTATGCAAAAAAATAAGCAACTGTATGTTCACTGCAGCATTACGTATAATAATTCCTCTCTTCTACAAAAGTTGTAAACAGTATGCAAAGATACTTAAAAATTATTACTTAATCTTCTTCACTGTAATTATGAAATTGCATATGTTAACATAGAATGTACTTTTTTTTTTTTGAGACGGAGTCTCGCTCTGTCGCCCAGGCTGGAGTGCAGTGGCGCGATCTCGGCTCACTGCAAGCTCTGCCTCCCAGGTTCACGCCATTCTCCTGCCTCAGCCTCCCGAGTAGCTGGGACTACAGGCGCCCGCCACCACACCTGGCTAATGTTTTTGTATTTTTAGTAGAGATGGGGTTTCACCGTGTTAGCCAGGATGGTCTCGATCTCACATAACAGTCTATTTTGCCATCACAGAATCTATTTTGATGCATGTGTATGTTGTGTATATCTATATATTGCATTTAATTTTTGTTAATTGTAAGTATACAAACCAAAATTTTTATTGTGGTTAGCTCTAGGAAGTAAAATTTTTGGTGATAATGAAGAAATACTCTTATTTAACTTTATAACATTTCCTACTATGAGTTATTTTATTTACAATTAGCACCTGTCATTTTGCAAAAAACAATCCTATCTGAAAAAGTATGAATTAAAAAATCATGAAATAGTGCAGACAGATGATAAGGGATTTGTCTTTAATATTTAAATATCTATTTTAAGTTGTCATGATTATCTTCTCGTTCAGTAAAATATACAAGCAAAACACTATTCACAGATCAAACTAGGAGTCAACCTACTAAACTTTGGAATTATCATGTTACTACTAGATATCCTGTTAATTGAAAAATTCTTCTTTACTTCAGTGTAAATTTCCAGAATGACTATTCTTTCCTCTTTACCAGTATCCTTTTTCCACCTTTATAAAATCCAAGCAAGGTAGAAATGTTCAAAGGGAAGACTTTAAGGCTTACTTCATTTTCAGACTTGACAATCAGCCATCAGAGGATCAGATTTCACAGGAGCTATAATTCCCTAAGGCATTTGGGTCAAACTAAAGGGCCCTTTCTATCTCTGATAATATCGAAATGCAGACTACCTGCCTACTTTAAACCAGACTTAACTATGTGAAGTTACACCTTGACAGCCCGCTTCAGATATTTCCCCCCTCACCAATGACTGAATTTCAAACTGCCAAGAAGTATTTCTCATTGTACTCTGACACACAACATGTTGGTTTTTCTGCTTCACTAGCAAATGAAAACGAAATTACCCACAGGGCTTCCCAGTCCGAACAGCATTCTGTCATTCCTGACACCAGAAATTCTGTTTTCCTGTTGCAAAGTACTATAGGGATATTCTGTGTGAGCTCCCTAGTAGCATACAAAATGGTTTGAAATTAGAAGCAAAAACCTTCGCCTTAGTTTAGGATTTGGTTGTCTTAAGAATAACGCCATATTCAAATTTTAAGTATCAGAAAAGAAGAAGTAGTGGCATCCCAGTCACCTAGTTATTTGTAGTCATTCTATGTAATGTAAGGGAAAATAAAAGTTCAAGGCAGTACAAATGCCAGCTGACAACAATCTCCTCTTGCTGAAAGGCTAATAGGTCCCTTGTTAAAGCATCATCAGGATTTACTTTTTTTTTTCTTTTCACACACTTAGTATTTTGAATGTTACATTTTTACTTTGTGAGAGATTTACTTTTCTATACCATTTATTTGGTATCCAGTTATAATATTAGAAAGTGTTGTCTATTATATAAGGAGAAGGAGGATATAACAGAAAATGACTATAATTGTGAAGTTCTTCCTGTATGTCAGATAATATTTTAAGTACTTTAAAAGTGTTATCTGAGGCTTTTCTAATGGAAGCCTCAAAACAGTTCTACATGAAAAGTCGGAACTATTTTGAATTGAGGTACGGATAGATTCAATGACTTTCCCAAATCACTCAGCTTTGAAAGTGACTAAGTGGAACCAGGATTTGAACTTAAGCAATCTGATTTTAGAACTCAACACTCTTAACATTAATGTACACCTAATATACAAAGTGCTGCCACTGGAATTCTTGAAATGGAGCCACTGATGTAAAGGAATACAAAAATTCTGATAGACTATCCGTGGAAGTGAGGACACCTAGAAGCAACCTAGCAAATGTAAAATTTTACTTAAGAGTTTTGTAAGAATCTGCAGATTCTTAAAACAGAAGGTATTTCTACACCATAACTGAAAATCTCATTCCGTAGAGCTTATTGCAAGTGACTTCCATTCATATATCTAGGGATATAATTTTCTGTAAGTATTAGAGTTTATAATAACATATTATATAGAAATTTTAGTAAAAGATGTTTTTACCAAGTAACTAAGTGAAATATCAGGACCTCCCTTTATCATCTTTTACATATTGAATAATCATTATAATAACCAGTTTCAGAATACACATTGCTTTCCTTAATCCACTGACAAAATACATCATAAAGAAAAGAAAAGCTACACAACAGCTGATAAATATTTCTATATCTAAAATATATATAATTTTCTTGGAAAGAATACTTAGGAAATTCTCATGATCTGAAGCACAGTCTTAGAATTATCCTTTAGGTGTTTAAACTACTTTAAATGATCTACCTACGCCAACAGCTGGTTCCCAATGTTCCTGCCAGTTTCGATGAAAACTCTCATCAACAGCCTACCATACCTTGTAAGCCTATTGCTTTTACATTCAAATCTCTTGAAAAAGAAAAAAAAAAAGTCATTTCAAAGCTTATGACTATAAATGGGTGTGTAAATATGCTGGGGTATTTATAACCATCCAAGCCCCTAAATTCTGTGCTTTCTCTAAGGACTTCCTTTTTTATATTTTTTTGAAAAAATCAATTATATCTCATCTTCTACATCTGTAACCCTATTGTCTCCTATTTCATGCTTTTACCTCTTAATGACTATCTTTCCTCCTCCTTCCCTCTTTTTTATTTCCAACCTCCTTGCTTTCATTGACCCTGTAATATGATTTTTATTCATACCACTAAATTGAAATAACACTCAAAATTTCATAAATAATCTCCTAGTTGCAAATGTAATGGTTTATGTTAAAAACTGCAGTCAGTATATGGTTTTATCAATCATTCTACTGAACCATTTATTCTTTGAGTTCCAGAGGAACTATGACAATTTGATTGTCTTCCTATATCTCTGATAATTTTTCTCAATTTCTCTTGCTATTTTCCTTTCTGATATGGTTTGGCTCTGCCCCTACCTGAATCTCATCCTCAACTGCAGCTCCCATAATCCCTACAAAATCATTTCAAATGAGGATCTATTGAAAAATTGGCGAAGAATACAGACCTGGTGGGTGGTGATTGAATCATGGGGGCAGGTTCTACTGTGCTGTTCTTGTGATAGTTAATAATTCTCACAAGATCTGAGGGTTTTATAAAGGGCAGTTCCCCTGCACATGCTCTCTCTTACCTGCCACCAGGTAAGATTTGCCTTTGCTCCTCCTTCACCTTCCGTCATGATTGTGAGGCCTCCCCAGTGATGTGGAAGTGCGAATTCATTAAACCTGTTTTTCTTTGTATATTACCCTATCTTGGGTATTTCTTTATAGCAGTATGAAAATTGACTAATACAGTAAATTGGTACTGGTAGAGTTGGACACTGATATTAAGATACCAAAAATGTGGAAGTGACTTTGGAACTGTGTGACAGGCAGAGGTTGGAACAGTTTGGCAGGCTCAGAAGAAGACAGGAAGATGTGGGAAACTGTGGAGCTCCCTAGAGACTTGTTTACTAGTTTTGACCAAAATGCTGATAGTGATATGGACAATAAAATCCAGGCTGAGGTGGTCTTAGATGGAGATAAGAAACTTATTGGGAACTGGAGAAAAGATTATTCTTGCTATGCATTAGCAAAGAGACTGGTAGCCCCTGTCCTAGAGATCTGTGGAACTTTGAACTTGAGAGAGATGATTTGGAGTATCTGGTGAAAGAAATTTCTAAGCAGCAAAGCATTCAAGATGTGACGTGTATGCTCTTAAAAGCATTCAGTTTTATTCATTCATAAAGATACAGTTTGGTATTGGAACTTATATTTAAAAGGGAAGCAGAGAATAAAAGTTTAGAAAATTTGCAGCTAACTGCAATAGAAAAGAAAAACCCACTTTCTGAGGAGAAATTCAAGCTGGCAGTAGAAATTTCTGTAAGTAACAAGGAGCCAAATATTAATCACTAAGACAATGGGGAAAGTATCTCCAGGGCATGTCAGAGGTCCTCATGGCAGCCCCTGCCATCACAAGCCAGGAGGCCTAGAAAGAAAAAAATTGTTTTATGGGCTGAGCCCAGAGTCTTGCTGCTTTCTGCAGTCTCAGGACTTGGTGCCCTGCAACCCAGCCATGGCTAAAAGGGGCCAGCGTACAGCTCAGGCCATTGCTTCAGATGGTGCAAACACCAAGTCTTGGCAGCTTACATGTGGTGTTTGACCTGTGAGTGCACAGAAGTCAAGAATTGAGATTTGGGAACCTCCCCCTAGATTTCAGAGGATGTACAAAAATGCCTGGATGTCCAGGCAGAGGTGTGCTATGGGGACAGAGCCCTCATGGATAACCTCTGCTAGGGCAGTGAAGAAGGGAAATGTGGGATAGGATCCCCCACACAGAGTCCCTGCTGGAGCACTGTGTAGTGAAGCTGTGAGAAGAGGGTCACTATCCTGCAGACCTTAGAATGGTAGATCCACCTATGGCTTGCACCATGCGCCTAGAAAAGCCACAGACGTTCAAAGCCTGCCCATGAAAGCAGCCAGGAGGGAGGTTGTACCAAGCAAGGCCACAGGGGTGGAGCTGCCCAAGATGACGGGAACCCACCTTTTGCATCAGCGTGACCTGGATGTGAGACATGGAGGCAAAGGAGGTCATTAGTTTGACTGCCCTGCTGGATATCAGACTTACAATGGATCTATAGCCCCTTTGTTTTGGCCAATTTCTCCCATTAGAAATGGGTGTATTTACCCAATGCCTGTATCCCCTTTGTATCTAGGAAGTAACTAACTTGCTTTTGATTTTACAGGATTATAGGTGGAAGGGACTTGCCTTGTTTCAGATAAGACTCAGGACTATGGACTTTTGAGTTAGTTCTGAAATGAGTTAAGATTTTGGGGGAACTGTTAGAAAGGCATGATTGGTTTTCAAATGTGAAGACATGAGATTTTGGAGGGGCCAGGGATGGAATGATAGGGCTTGGCAGTGTCCCCACCCAAATCTCATCTTGAATTATAGCTCCCATAATTCCTACGTGTCATGGGAGGGACCTGGTGGGAAGTAATTGAATCATGGGGGCAAGGTTTTCCCATGGTGTTCTCGTGATAGAGAATAAGTCTTACGAGATCTGATGACTTTATAAAGGGCAGTTCCCCTGCATATGCTGTCTTGCCTGCTGCCATGTAAGACATGCCTTTGCTTCTTCCTTGCCTTGTACCATGATTGTAAAGCCTCCCAAGCCATGTGGAACTGTGAATCCATTAAAGCTTTTTCTTTATAAATTACCCATTCTCAGGTATTTCTTCATAGCAGTATGAAAATAAACTAATATTCTTTCCTTCTACTATTCTTTGAATATTCCTGATATCTAATGTTGCTAAATGTTCCTTTTTGAAATTCTCTCCCACTTGCTAATCATGGGATTCTCTCTACTACTCCATGGTTTCTAATGTTCTCTCTACTACTCCATGATATTTAATGTTGCTGAATGTTCCTTTTTGAAATTCTCTCCCACTTGCTAATCATGGGATTCTCTCTACTACTCCATGGTTTCTAATGTTCTCTCTACTACTCCATGATATTTAATGTTGCTGAATATTCCTTTTTGAAATTCTCTCCCACTTGCTAATCATGGGATTCTCTCTACTACTCCATGGTTTCAATTCATACCTATAGGTCAACACCTGCCCAGAACATTTACAGATTAAATGGCAAACAGAATTCCAGACTCACATTTCCAAGGTCTTCTATATATCTCACTTGGATGTCCCACAAACATGTTAAATTTAGACAACCTCAAATTAAAATGTATCAACAAATCTTTATTACCTCCATCAATCATCCTGCCTTCACAAGCCTGCTTCTCTGCCTGCTTTGCCTATTTCAGTTAATGACATAACTATTCACCCAATCACTCAGGCTAGAAATTATAAAGTCAGGTTTGATTTTACATTCTCAACATTCTTCCCCATCAATTCCACTTCTAGTCAGTCTAAAATTGCTGACTTTCAACTCCAGAAAAAAAGTCTTTCTCTTTCTTTTTAAATTGTATCCTCTCCAACTACACTGAAATAATAATTTCTTAAGATTACTATATTACATTACTACAGAGAAAAGTATTATATTTTCAAATTATAAATGCTCTATATTTAAAATCTTTAGATGAGTCCTCCTGACCTAGAAGAAAAGCCAAAGTCTAGAATTCTTCGGGCATGGGATGCAAAATGGTTCACAGTCTGGCTCCAGGTGCATTTCCAGTTTTACCCACCATAGTTCTCTCCCATACATTTTTTAATCAAACTTACTATTTTACCTAATTTTAGATTCACATGCAGTTATAAGAAAAAGTACACAGAGATCCTTTGTACCCTTTGTCCATTTTTTCACAATGGTAGCAACTTGCAAAACTACAGTACAAATATCACAGCCAGGATATTCATATTGATACAATCAAGAAAAAAATGTTCCATAAAGGATCACTCATCTTGCCTTTTCACACAACCCCTTCCATCTTCACTACTTTCTTAACCATGGCAACTACTATTCCTTTCTTCATTTCTATAATTTTGTCATTTCAAGAATGTTATATAAATGGAATCATACAGTATGTAACCTTTTGGGATTTGCTTTTAACATTTGGCAAGATTCCTGTGAAATTCATATATGCTGCAGCATGTATAAATTGTTCCATTATTGCTGAGTAGTATTACATGGCACGGATGTACTGCAGTTGATTTACTATTCACCCATTGAAGGACGTCTGGGTTATTTCTAGTATTGGACTATCAAAAATAATGCTTCTATAAAGATTTATGTACAGGTTTTATGTAAACATGAGTCTTCATTTATCTGAGATAAATGTCTAGGAGTGCAATGGGGGAATAATATGGTAGTTGCATGTTTAGGTTGTTTAAGAAATTGCCATAATAATTCCCAGGGTTGTTGTACCATTTTATATTCCCACCAACAATGAATGTTTTTCTCCTCAGTCTTATTTGACATTGTCAATATTTTCTACTTTAAACATCTTACAGGTATATAGCAATATCTCATTGTGCTTTTATTTTTTATTACCCTGATAGTTAAATGAAGTTGAACATCATTACATGTGCTTATTTGCCATTTATATATCTTCATATGTGAACTCTCTCTTCATGTCTTTTGTTCATGTTTTGACTGGATTTTTTTTTAACTTTTTAATTCTGAGAGTTCTTTATATATTCTAGATACTAGTCCTCTGTTCCATATTATTTTCTCCCTGTATGTACCTTGTCTTTCCAATCTCTTAACAGGGTATTTCATAGAGCAATAGTTTTAAATTTTAATTAGATCAAAGTTATCATTTTTTCCAAGAAAATCTTGCTTTTTTTAAAAAAACTAAGAACTATTTGCCTAGTCCTACATCCTGAAGATTTCCTCCCATATTGTTTTTTTCCTAAATGTTTATATTTCTTCATTTTAAGTCCATGATATATTGTGATTTAATCTTTGCATAAGGTATCAGACTTACATTGAAGCTTATTTGTTTTTCTATTGATGTCCAATTGCTACAGCATTATTTGTTAAAAAGTCTATCTTCTCTCCACTGAATTACTTTTGACCTTTGTCAAAAATAAGTTGGGCGTACAAATATACTCATATTTGTATAATTCTGTGTTTTCTATCTTGTTTTATTAAGTGTATATCACTTTTCCAATATAACATAGTCTTGATTACTGTAGCTACGTAATGACTTTTGGAATCAGAAGATGCATTCCTCCCACTTCATTCTGCCTTTTCCCATTGTTTTACCTATTCCAATTCCTTTGATTATTTCTTGAAGTACTTTTTCAGTACTACCCTCTTCCTTTACTTTCTAAGCTTCTCTGAATGAATGTTCAATCTTTGTTACTATTCCATGGGTGCCTGAGGCTCTTTTCTGTCTTTATACCTTTATGGTCTATCTTCTTTATTACTCAAAGTGGATACGGGTTGAGTATCTTTAATTTGAAAGGCTTAGGACCAGAAGCATTTCACATTCCTTTTTTTTCTTTCAAATTTTGAAGCATTTCTGGTTTTGCATTTTCAGATTTGGAATGCTCAATCTATAATTTGTAATGATCTATCTTTTAGTTTCCTGACTCTTTTCAATGTTCCCTCCATTCTGCTGTGGAGCTCATCTACTGAGCTTTTTATTTGCATTATTGCGTTTTTCAATTCTAAGATTTCCAGTTGGTTCTTTTTTATGTCTTCTATTTCTTTGCTCAGATTTTTTATTCTTTCATTTGTTTCAAGCATGTTCATTAGTGCTTGAGCTATGTTATCATGTCTGCTTTAAAATTTTTATTAGATAATTCTAACATCTGTTATATTGTGTTAGTATCTATTGATTGTCTCTTTTCATTCAGTTTGAACTTTTCCTGGTTCTGGATATGATAAATAAAGCTCAGTTGAAATGTGCATATTTCCATATTATATTATGATACTCTGGATAATATTTACGCCTTCTGTTTGAGCTGGCTTTATCTGCTGCTCCAGTAGGAAGAGGGGTGGCACTGCTTTCTTACAGCCACATGAAGTAGAAATTCAGGTTCTTCACACAGTCTTTGACACTTTGGGAGTGGAGATCCTCATTGCTGCCAGACTCCCTATGGGGTCTCCACTCACCATTCTATGGAGTCATCTCATTATCACTGGTGATGATGAAAGTCCCCACTCTTCACTAGGCCACCTCAGATACCAGCTTAGTGTGGAAGGAAGAGGATGGGGTGGAGTTTCAGGTTCTTCATATAGCCTCTTCTGACAGGATTCAGAAGGGACAGAGTATCATTAATGGCTTCTGGGCAAAAGCTTTAGTGTCTCCCATTGGCCTTATTGGTTCATGTTCTCTCATTGGTCACCCAGACGGGATGTTGGAGAACCTTATTACAACAATTAGAGGGTAAAAATGTAGATTCTCCAGTTTGTCTTTGCCAGCATGGATGGAGGTGTGACCACATTTTCTCATGGAGTGTTCAGCTGGAGTCTAGCAGTTATCATCTAAAAGATTTATCTTGTTAGGCTAAGCCTTTCCTGAGAAAGAATCAACCTAACTGATCTTTCGGACAGACTTCATTTCTCAGAAAACAGGGTTATGTTGGGTTCTTTTTATCTGTTCTTGTTAATGTTTCTGAATGGCCAGTTTCTTTGGCTCCAAATTAGAGATAAATGATTGTAAAAGAAAATACTCAAGGTACTTGCCATCATGTCATTTCTTGGATCCTGACATTCCCAGCCAGTTTGCCTTAATTACATTTTCTTAGGTCTGTTTTATACATAATGTCCAGGGATTTTAGTTGTACTTAGTGGAAGGAATATTTGTCATATGTATTATCCTCTATTCATGCAAGGCAATTTAAAATTTCCTAGACACTGTCAGTTCTCTTGCAAATCTTTGCTTTTGTTGGATTCCAAGAACATTAATCAATTTTCTTCTTCCATTTACCCCCATTTAAAAGATTAGGAAAGTAAGACAGAATAATTCAGTCAGTCATTTAGTTAGGAATAGGCAAACTTTGGATGTGAATACAGAACCTCATGCCTATAAACTTATTTCCCCCCACAACACACTGCCTCATGCTGGGTGTCACGTCATGATCTGCATAAGCCTCAGAAGCATATAGGCATAGTTTAAAATTCTGTGTCCTTATCCAAGAGCTTTGAGACTTTAAGTAACTCATTAAGCAATTGAACTTCTCTGAATTTCTGTTCCTTCCTCTATAAATAATAATAGGAATAAGGATATCTATTTTCCAGGTTTTATTATGAGTAGTAATAATAAATATAAGTCACTTGTTACAATGGCCGGCCTAAAGTAGTTATTCAGTACAGGATAGACATATTCCCATTGCTAGTTTCTGTATTTACAAAATATAAGGAATAAAATGTGCATAACAGAAAGCCTTAAAGAAATGGGAGGCTAAAAAGGAGCTTGAGCCAGGTCTAGAGATTCAAAATTGTTTCTCAATTCGACAATGTGTAGCAGAGAGCATGAGCCTTAGCAGATTATTTACATATGTATTACAGATGTATTATGGTTATTCATGTGTTTGCCTCCCTCATTATACTGCAAACTTTTCAGGGAAGGAAACTTTCTTTGGCTAACTGTGAATCTCCATCAGGATTTTACAGAAGGAAAATGCTTAACTAATAATTATTATATTAAATTAAGTTGATCTTTTGACTATCTACTATTCATTTTCACTGTTTATAAAATTGTGTCTTAACATCACATTGACTGGGGTGTGAAGACATTTGAGCTTCAAGAGCAAATGTTGAAAAAATATACCCTGCCCCAAACTAAAGCTCTTGATGAAAGCTCTGAACACAAGGTGACATAATGGGACAATGAGTGCTGGAAACTAACAACCACTTATATTCAACAGTAGTATTAACGAATTTCTGACCAGTATGAATCTATAGGATTTGGAAATGAGAAATATAAATTGTGGGAATTGTCAAGAATTTCTGAAATCATAATTTATATTGTATTTTATTAAAATTTTAAAAATTGGAGCTTATAGCAAATATTCAAACACTTAGAAATGCCAGACAACATTATTGGCTTATATGTAGATAATGTAGCATTAGACTTCCTAACAAGGTTTAATAGCACAATCCAGGATCATGTGCTGGATTATTAACTTAAAGACTTATTTTGCTTCCAAATTCTATTTACTGGGGTAGTCTTTATATCAGGTGTGTAAAATGTACTATTTACATAAACTAATTATTATTTGTGTTCTGAGACTGACTCACTATTAGCAGTTGACAGTGTGCAAAACACATAATGATAACATAGTAACAGCTACCAGCGAGACATACTAATTAGAATATACCATGACTGAATCTCTACTTCGTGTTCTTGGAAATGGAAATGCTGACCTTAACCTGTGGCTTTGCATGTCAGCATTCCCTCCTCTTACTTTCAACTTGAATTAGGTTCCTTTGAACCAGTAATATCTCTAATGTTGGTGGTTCAGACTTACTTTTCACAAAAATACAATAATTTTTTTTCTAATTTCTCATCTGATTTTTTACTTCAGATTTACAGAATCATACAAATTTTTCAACAAATGTCAAGGAATTTCCTAATGAAAACAGTAAATTTCCTAATGAAAACAGTAAATAACCATCTGGGTATTAGGGTCAATATTTTCCAGTTATGCAACATAATTTAGATAAGTAATAAGTTTCCTTTCAAATAGCATTGCTAACATTTTGAAAACATTTTAATAATTATTTTTCAGAAATACTGACACCTCTGTTGACATATCTAAAAATATAAAATCATTTAGGATCTACAGATGAATAGTTCCTCTGTATTTCTCTCTCTTTTTTTCATTAAAAATAATGCCAGGTACAATCAGATTTTGCACTTTTTAAAATACTTTCTTTCTGCACTATATACATAGGAAATTTCTAACATATCTGACTAGTCTTTATCTTTTCTCTTAAACAGTATCATATCCAAGTTTATTGGCTTTTAAAAAATAAATTATAGTATATACAGAGTTTTAGCAGTTTAAATTTTAAAAGAATATTGCATTCATACAACAATTTTATTGAGAAAAAAACTTTCACATTTCATTTTAACATAATATTTTCTGGAAATTGCATTTTTTTATTATTTTACTTTAAGTTCTAGGGTACATGTGCACAACGTGCAGGTTTGTTACATATGTATACATGTGCCATGTTGGTGTACTACACCCATTAACTCGTCATTTACATTAGGTGTATCTCCTAATGCTATCCCTTCCCGCTTCCCCAACACCACAACAGGCCCTAGTGTGTGATGTTCCCCTTCCTGTGTCCAAGTGTTCTCACTGTTCAATTCCCACCTATGAGTGAGAACATGCGGTATTTGGTTTTTTGTCCTTGTGATAGTTTGCTGAGAATGATGGTTTCCAGCTTCATCCATATCCCTACAAAGGACATGAACTCATCCTTTTTTATGGCTGCATAGTATTCCATAGTGTATATGTACCACATTTTCTTAATCCAGTCCATCATTGTTGGACATTTGGGTTGGTTCCAAGTCTTTGCTATTGTGAATAGTGCCTCAGTAAACATACATGTGCATGTGTCTTTATAGCAGCATGATTTATAATCCTTTGGGTATATACCCAGTAATGGAATGTCTGGGTCAAATGGTATTTCTAGTTCTAGATCCTTGAGGAATCACCACACTGTCTTCCACAATGGTTGAACTAGTTTACAGTCCCATCAACAGTGTAAAAGTGATCCTATTTCTCCACATCCTCTCCAGCACCTGTTTTTTCCTGACTTTTTAATGATTGCCATTCTAACTGGTGTGAGATGGTATCTCATTGTGGTTTTGATTTGCATTTCTCTGATGGCCAGTGATGATGAGCATTTTTTCATGTGTCTGTCGGTTGCATAAATGTCTTCTTTTGAGAAGTGTCTGTTCATATCCTTCACCCACTTGTTGATGGGGTTTTTTTTTCTTGTAAATTTGTTTGAGTTCATTGTAGATTCTGGATATTAGCCCTTTGTCAGATGAGTAGATTGCAAAAACTTTCTCCCATTCTGTAAGTTGCCTGTCCACTCTGATGGTGGTTTCTTTTGCTGTGCAGAAGCTGTTTAGTTTAATTAGATCCCATTTGTCAATTTTGGCTTTTGTTGCCATTGCTTTTGATGTTTTAGACATGAAGTCCTTACCCATGCCTATGTCCTGAATGGTATTGCCTAGGTTTTCTTCTAGAGTTTTTATGATTTTAGGTCTAACATGTAAGTCTTTAATCCATCTTGAATTAATTTTTGTATAAGGTGTAAGGAAAGGATCCAGTTTCAGCTTTCTACATATGGCTAGCCAGTTTTCCCAGCACCATTTATTAAATAGGGAATCTTTTCCCCGTTTCTTGTTTTTGTCAGGTTTGTCAAAGATCAGATGGTTGTAGATGTGTGGGATTATTTCTGAGGGCTCTGTTCTGTTCCATTGGTCTATATCTCTGTTTTGGTACCAATACCATGCTGTTTTGGTTACTGTAGCCTTGTAGTATAGTTTGAAGTCAGTTAGCATGATGCCTCCAGCTTTGTTCTTTTGGCTTAGGATTGACTTGGCAATGAGGGCTCTTTTTTGGTTCCATATAAACTTTAAAGTAGTTTTTTCCAACTCTGTGAAGAAAGTCATTGGTAGCTTGATGGGGATGGCATTGAATCTATAAATTACCTTGGGCAGTATGGCCATTTTCACGATATTGATTCTTCCTATCCATGAGCATGGAATGTTCTTCCCTTGTAAGTTGGATTCCTAGGTATTTTATTCTCTTTGAAGTAATTGTGAATGGGAGTTCACTCATGATTTGGCTCTCTGTTTGTCTGTTATTGGTGTACAGGAATGCTTCTGATTTTTGCACATTGATTTCGTATCCTGAGACTTCACTGAAGTTGCTTATCAGCTTAAAGAGATTTTGGGCTGAGACGATGGGGTTTTCTAAATATACAATCATGTTATCTGCAAACAGGGACAACTTGACTTCCTCTTTTCCTAATTGAATACCCTTTATTTCTTTCTCCTGCCTGATTGTCCTGGCGAGAACTTCCAACACTATGTTGAATAGGAGTGGTGAGAGAGGGCATCCCCGTCTTGTGCCAGTTTTCAAAGGGAATGCTTCCAGTTTTTGTCCATTCAGTATGATATTGACTGTGGGTCTGCCATAAATAGCTCTTATTATTTTCAGATATGTGCCATCAATACCCAATTTATTGAGAGTTTTTAGCATGAATGTTGTTGAATTTTGTCAAAGGCCTTTTCTGCATCTATTGAGATAACCACATGGTTTTTGTCTTTGGTTCTGTTTATATGCTGGATTATGTTTATTGATTTGCACATGTTGAAGCAGCCTTGCATCCCAGGGATGAAGCCCACTTGATCATGGTGGATTAGCTTTTTGATGTGCTGCTGGATTCAGTTTGCCAGTATTTTATTGAGGATTTTTGCATCAATGTTTATCAGGGATATCAGTCTAAAATTCTCTTTTTTTGTGTGTCTCTGCCAGGCTTTGATATCAGGATGATGCTGGCCTCATAAAATGCGTTAGGGAGGATTCCCTCTTTTTCTATTGATTGGAATAGTTTCAGAAGGAATGGTACCAGCCCTCCTTGTATCTCTCACAGAATTTGGCTGTGAATTCCTCTGGTCCTGGACTCTTTTTGGTTGGTAGTCTATTCATTATTGCCTCAATTTCAGAGCCTGTTACTGATCTATTCAGGGATACAACTTCTTCCTGGTTTAGTCTTGGGAGGGTGTATGTGTCGAGGAATTTATGCATTTCTTCTAGATTTTCTAGTTTATTTGTGTAGAGGTGTTTATAGTATTCTCTGATGGTAGTTTGTATTTCTGTGGGATCGGTGGTGATATCCCCTTTATCATTTTTTATTGCGTCTATTTGATTCTTCTTCTTTATTAGTCTTGCTAGCGGTCTATCAATTTTGTTGATCTTTTCAAAAAACCAGCTCCTGGATTCATTGATTTTTTTGAAGGGTTTTTTGTGTCTCTATTTCCTTCAGTTGTTCAGTTTCCATGTAGTTGAGCGGTTTTGGGTGAGGAGGTTACCTGAATATTACTTCCTGTATGTGGCTTTTTGTTAGCTAACATTGGCTAGACCTTAATTTTTGCCAGCTGTAAATGAGTTGGAATGAATTTTAAGTTATGTACCCTTTTAAAATAAGTTGAATTAACTAATTAATGATTAAAAATAAATGATCAAGTTTTATCTACACATGTTATAAAATATTTGCCTTAGAAATTCTTATGCATGTCAATACACATATCTTTTGGGATATACAAGCTATTAAGCCACAGAATTTGAACCATGTATAATGTATTCAATATGGAATCCTCCAACACAAGCCTAATGCTTTTAATGAAATATGATTATACCATCAATGAGACTAATCATTGTTCTATTATGGAAAGAGAAAAAATGAGTCATGGGTCTGTAGGAGGGAGATCTGAGATTTCGATCAGTTAACCACTATATTCTCTAACCACTTATGAACAATGTATGAAAATTCATAATCATACAGGATTTTACAAAATAATGAAGGTGACTTCTCACAAACTCTAAAGAGAAAGTCCAATTAATATGTTCAATAAACATAGTGATAATCCTTCAGTAGTCTTACTGAATTATATATCTAAGTGCTACTGAGATGCTAACATGAGTGGATTGATTGAAGATGAATAGGATTGATCAGAGAAAGCTTCATCAAGGAGATGAAATCTAAGGTAGTGCTTTCACGGCAGGCAAGACCATAAATGTGTAGAGAGATAGTAAAAGTCGAGAAATACGGATGCATGCAAGTGAGAAAGAGATAGAGAGGAATACTAAAACTCTGGATAAAATTGAGTCTCTCAGTAGGGATTTTTTTTTTTTTTTAGTGATATTAAAGTCTGTATTGGGTTGGGAGTGGTATTTAGATTTTGATCTTGAAATGCACCCTAAGTAGAAGAAAGTTAGGCTCCATAATCATCATTATCCTCCAAGAACTTTCAAGAATAAAAAAATGAATAATATTAAAAGTCTCCCAAACAATAATAATGGGAGACTTTAACACCCCACTGTCAACATTAGACAGATCAACGAGACAGAAATTTAACAAGGATATCCAGGAATTGAACTCAGCTCTGCACCAAGTGGACCTAATAGACATTAACAGAACTCTCCACCCCAAATCAACAAAATATACATTCTTTTCAGCACCACACCGCACCTATTCCAAAATTGACCACATAGTTGGAAGTAAAGCACTCCTCAGCAAATTTAAAAGAACAGAAATTATAACAAACTGTCTCTCAAATCACAGTGCAATCAAACTAGAACTCAGGATTAAGAAATTCACTCAAAACCGCTCAACTACATGGAAACTGAACAACCTGCTCCTGAATGACTACTGGGTACAAAACGAAATGAAGGGAGAAATAAAGATGTTCTTTGAAACCAATGAGAACAAAGACACAACATACCAGAATCTCTGGGACATATTCAAAGCACTGTGTAGAGGGAAATTTATAGCACTAAAAGCCCACAAGAGAAAGCAGGAAAGATCTAAAATTGACACCCTAACATCACAATTAAAAGAACTAGAGAAGCAAGAGCAAACATATTCAAAAGCTAGCAGAAGGCAAGAAATAACTAAAATCAGAGCAGAACTGAGGGAGATAGAGACACAAAAAAACCCTTCAAAAAATCAGTGAATCCAGGAGCTGGTTTTTAGAAAAGATCAACAAAATTGATAGACCGCTAGCAAGACTAATAAAGAAGAAAAGAGAGAAGGATCAAATAGATGCAATAAAAAATGACAAAGGGGATATCACCACCGATCCCACAGAAATACAAACTACCATCAGAGAATACTATAAACACCTCTACGCAAATAAACTAGAAAATCTAGAAGAAATGCATAAATTCCTCGACACATACACCCTCCCAAGACTAAACCAGGAGGAAGTTGTATCCCTGAATAGATCAGTAACAGGCTCTGAAATTGAGGCAATAATGAATAGCTTACCAACCAAAAAAAGTCCAGGACCAGATGGATTCACAGCCGAATTCTACCAGAGGTACAAGGAGGGCTGGTACCATTCCTTCTGAAACTATTCCAGTCAATAGAAAAAGAGGGAATCCTCCCTAACGCATTTTATGAGGCCAGCATCATCCTGATATCAAAGCCTGGCAGAAACACAACAAAAAAAGAGAATTTTAGACCAATATCCTTGATGAACATTGATGCAAAAATCCTCAATAAAATACTGGCAAACCAAATCCAGCAACACATTAAAAAGCTTATCCACCATGATCAAGTGGGCTTCATCCCTGGGATGCAGGGCTGCTTCAACATGTGCAAATCAATAAACATAATCCAGCATATAAACAGCACCAAAGACAAAAACCACATGATTATCTCAATAGATGCAGAAAAGGCCTTTGACAAAATTCAACAACCTTCATGCTAAAAACTCTCAATAAATTAGGTATTGATGGGACATATCTCAAAACAATAAGAGCTAACCCACAGCCAATATCATACCGAATGGACAAAAACTGGAAGCATTCCCTTTGAAAACGGGCACAAGACAAGGATGCCCTCTCTCACCACTCGTATTCAACATAGTGTTGGAAGTCTGGCCGGGACAATCAGGCAAGAGAAAGAAATAAAGGGTATTCAATTAGGAAAAGAGGAAGTCAAATTGTCCCTGTTTGCAGATGATGTGATTGTATATCTAGAATACCCCATCGTCTCAGCCCAAAATCTCCTTAAGCTGATAAGCAACTTCAGCAAAGTCTCAGGATACAAAATCAATGTGCGAAAATCACAAACATTCTTATACACCCATAACAGACAAACAGAGAGCCAAATCATGAGTAAATTCCCATTCACAATTGCTTCAAAGAGAGTAAAATAGCTAGGAATCCAACTTACAAGGGATGTGAAGGACCTTTTCAAGGAGAACTACAAACCACTGCTCAATGAAATAAAAGAGGATACAAACAAATGGAGGAACATTCCATGCTCATGGGTGGGAAGAATCAATATCATGAAAATGGCCATACTGGCCAAGGTAATTTACAGATTCAATGCCATCCCCATCAACCTACCAATGACTTTCTTCACAGAATTGGAAAAAACTACTTTAAAGTTCATATGGAGCCAAAAAAGAGCCCACATTGCCAAGTCAATCCTAAGCCAAAAGAACAAAGCTGGAGGCATCACACTAATCACACTACCTGACTTCA
Organism: Pongo pygmaeus; assembly: GCF_028885625.2. Taxonomy (NCBI): domain Eukaryota; kingdom Metazoa; phylum Chordata; class Mammalia; order Primates; family Hominidae; genus Pongo; species Pongo pygmaeus. Next base: position 94,801,282 of record NC_072384.2, read on the forward strand.
AACTATACTACAAGGCTACAGTAACCAAAACAGCATGGTACTGGTACCAAAACAGAGATATAGACCAATGGAACAGAACAGAGCCCTCAGAAATAATGCCACATATCTACAACTATCTGATCTTTGACAAACCTGACAAAAACAAGAAATGGGGAAAGGATTCCCTATTTAATAAATGGTGCTGGGAAAACTGGCTAGCCATATAGAGAAAGCTGAAACTGGATCCCTTCCTTACACCTTATACAAAAATTAATTCAACATGGATTAAAGACTTACATGTTAGACCTAAAACCATAAAAACTCTAGAAGAAAGCATAGGCAATACCATTCAGGACATAGGCATGGGCAAGGACTTCATGTCTAAAACATCAAAAGCAATGGCAACAAAAGCCAAAATTGACAAATGGGATGTAATTAAACTAAACAGCTTCTGCACAGCAAAAGAAACCACCATCAGAGTGAACAGGCAACCTACAGAATGGGAGAAAATTTTTGCAACCTACTCATCTGACAAAGGGCTAATATCCAGAATCTACAATGAACTCCAACAAATTTACAAGAAAAAAACAAACAACCCCAACAACAAGTGGGCGAAGGATATGAACAGACACTTCTCAAAAGAAGACATTTATGCAGCCAAAAGACACATGAAAAAATGCTCACCATCACCGGCCATCAGAGAAATGCAAATCAAAACCACAATGAGATACCATCTCACACCAGTTAGAATGGCAATCATTAAAAAGTCAGGAAACAACAGGTGCTGGAGAGGATGTGGAGAAATAGGAACACTTTTACACTGTTGGTGGGACTGTAAACTAGTTCAACCATTGTGGAAGTCAGTATGGCATTCCTCAGGGATCTAGAACTAGAAATACCATTTGACCCAGTCATCCCATTACTGGGTATATAACCCAAAGGATGATAAAACATGCTGCTCTAAAGACACATGCACAGGTATGTTTATTGCAGCACTATTCACAATAGCAAAGACTTGGAACCAACCTGAATGTCCAACAATGATAGACTGGATTAAGAAAATGTGGCACATATACACCATGGAATACTATGCAGCCATAAAAAAGGATGAGTTCATGTCCTTTGTAGGGACATGGATGAAGCTGGAAACCATCATTCTCAGCAAACTATCACAAGGACAAAAAACCAAATACTGCATGTTCTCACTTATAGGTGGGAATTGAACAATGAGAACACACGGACACAGGAAGGGGAACATCACACACCAGGGACTGTTGTGGGGTGGGGGGTGGGGGCGGGGGGATGGATAGCATTAGGAGATATACCTAATGCTAAATGACGAGTTAATGGGTGCAGCACACCAACATGGCACATGTAGACATATGTAACAAACCTGCACGTTGTGCACATGTACCTTAAAACTTAAAGTATAATAATAATAATAATAAGATATATGGATTATGGGTAAAATTTTAACATGTAAAAGTTTTGAGGAACAATTATAAATACCTGTGACCAATAATAGTAGTTACATCTATTTTCTTAAAAGGCAAAATTATTTTTAAGAGGAATATAATCCACTAAAAGTAAATGTTTAAATAAAACCAAATAATTTTAAGTGCGATTCATTCAAGCATCATATGTGGTGGTGATGAGGGAAGCCAAATATTTTTATCATAATCAGAGAAATGTCCAGGAGTAAATAGATATCTGAAAGACATTCTTTAGGCAGCAACAGTAACAGCAGATGCTGCTAGGGATCAGATAAAATACAGAATGTATCTTTTCTTTTTTTTCTGCTCATGTCATCTATGGCCATAAAAAAATAATAGGCTTGTAATTACGCAACTTGCTGATATATTTATTTTAAACGGAACTTTAATTGTTTATAAATCAAGTTTTTCACTCTACTAGCACAAATGTGGGATTTTTATTACTTCTCATTGGCAATGAACTTGGTTATATATAAAAAAGCATGCAAATCAAATACTATCAGTATTTTTTTTTCAATTTGTCATTATCTTAGTACCCTTAATATAGTAATGAAGAGTAGCACTGATTTACACGACAAGGCTTGATCAGTATGCAAGTAAAAATAAATGTTTTATGTGCTAATTTTTATCCCATTACCCAGAATTCTTTCTCAAGTCTCAACTACTTCTTGTTATGGTTAGCATCTATGTTATTGTTAAGTAATGGAGTATCTTTCAGTTTGTAAAGAGCACTTTAGAAATTAAGAAACTGGCATCACAAAGAACATTTTGAGGATTTAAATATCTTCAGACATAAAAAGCTTGTCTTCTCTGAGATAATCAAGAAAATATGATCATGATTAAAATAATTTTGCCTTCTTTCAGTAGTACCGAAAATTCTATAGTTCAAGAGAAGTTACGTACAGTACAGGAGATTAAAACTAGTTGGCAAAGATTTTGCTTGAAATAGAAATTGAGAATGTCTTCTGTGAAATTCTCTCATTATATTTATACAGCATAACGGCCTTTCATTTAATTACGTCCCTCAGAGCACAGTTTGTTTACTTATTCCTGCAGAATCACAGTTAAAGGAGAACCAGGTAACTTTTAAGGCAACAGAATTCATGTGTTACTTAATCTTATTTCTCCAGTTCTATGTACCTTTTGCACATCAGTCTACCAAGGCTTTGTATTTTTATTAAAAACAAACAAACAAAAACTAAGTGACTTCTCTTATTTATTCTCTCTTTCAACAAACATTTAAGTAAGGCCTACATAGAAAGTAAATAAGCAGAGTTTGGTTTCTGTCTTCCATAAAGTTAAAATCTAGACAGGATATCAACTTTTTCAAAGTATTATTTGAATGAATATGTTTTAAATGGAAGAAAAGTAGAGCAATACCATAATAAGGTGTTTTGTTTGGTCGGTTGTTTGGCTTCTTGCAAGAGGATCAATTGCTAAAGGAGTTTAATTTCCTCAAGAAAGAGGACTCATGGGGGGAATCCTGAAAGGCATCATGGCTGGCTATTTTCCAAGGAAGACAGGTAACACTTGGTGCAGGTCATCGAGAGTAGGTAATCAACTTGTTTTTGTTGACAGTCTAAAAGAAGAACCCATGAGACCCTTGGAAGATGGACAGGACAAGAAAACAAATAGGGGTTGGGAGAAAACTCTAAATTCCAATCACTCTACAGGTTGGCAGTAAGGACTGTTCTTGAAGCTGCTGAAACAAAAATAGAGAAACGAGTCCAGAAATACATGCCAGAATATTCTTGATCAAGTTAAACTGATTAGACTTTTTTCCTGAAAGTCATAGTAGGAAAAAGGAAATTCCTCCGGTTGGTCTTCCCAGTTACCCAAATGATCCTAGGGGTGTTAGGAGCCCTGATTTCTGAAATCAGGCTGGAGTGCCACCCCTGAGTTACAGGGAGAGGAGACCATACGTACCTGTAAGTGTTGCAAAGGTTTGAAAAGGGGCTTTTGTATGGTTGAGAGCATTCACATTAAGGCTCACATGGTAGAAGGTACTTAAAATTGTTCTTGCTGTACAGGATTTAAATGGACAGATTGACAACTTACATTCTAGCAAAAGTGCCTTTTCAAGTTTAAGTAGAACACACCACAATCACTGAGCTTTTTAAGAGAATTACATTGTCAAATTTTCTCAGGAGATTCTTTATTGTTATGAGTCTTTTAGGTACATTAACCTTTGCAGAAAATGGTGGTAGAAGTGATTCTCAGAATTTCTAATATATATGTCTCTCAGATATAACATCTAACTTTTTAAGCTGTGTATTTTTTCTAGTGTAATAACCACAAGCACTTGCTGATGAAATATCTCTATTATATTTTTCTAATTTATGTTTTCACTGTTTTTTTGTTTGTTTTGTTTGGGCCTTGCTCTATCACCCAGGATGTAGTGCAGTGTCATGATCTCAGCTCACTGCAACCTCCATCTCCTGGGTTCAAGTGATTCTCCTGCCTCAGCCTCCTGAGTAGCTGGGATTACAGGCATGCACCACCATGCCTAGCTAATTTTTATATTTTTAGTAGAAATGGGCTTTTGTCATGTTGGCCAGGCTGGTCTCAAACTCCTGACGTCTGGTGATCCATCTGCCTCAGCCTCTCAGAGTGCTGGGATTACACGCATGAGCCACTATGCCCAGCCATAATTAATTAATTTATTAATATATATTCACCAAATCGTTACTTAGGGCCTCATTTTTGCCAAGCACTGCACTAGGTCTGTAAATCCAACAATGAAAAAAGCATGGTTATTTACTTAGTTTTATTGTACATATTTATGGGGTACATTGTGAAATTTTGATGTATGTAGACATGTATCTCTATACACGTTGTGTAATAATTAAACCAAATAATTAACATATCCATCACCTCATCTACTTATTTTTTTGCGATGAGAACACTTGAAATATACATTATTATTTACTATAGTTACCATGGTGTTCAATATATCACTAAAACTTTCTCTTTGTGTCTAACCAAAACTTTGTACTCTTTGACTGACATCTCCCCTTTCCCCATCCCCAACTCCCTAAAAGAAAGGGATGAGGTTGCCTGAGATGGGGCATGAAGATAGGACTTTAGGAATAATATTGAAGGTAGGCTGACAACACTAGAGGCTGAATATTACTTCTTTCATTGTGTTTTGATAATGTGATCTCAGTTTTTCAGTGCTATATGTAACTGCTACATAAGCATGAGCTGTGTTTATGCCTGATACCAGTATCAAATATCAATCATGATGGGAACCTTCACTATATGTCTTACATCACGGAATTCTGATATTGGTCCAGAAACATCAAAATAATGACTCATTTTTATCATGTAAAAACGTGTCATAAATTTAGCTAAACTCTTGAATTTCATTGAGATTTTTGGTGTATACATTGGTAAAATTGGAAGAACAATAAAGTTTAATATGTAAACATAAATATGTTGAACTTGCATGAAATCAAAATTTGTTAAACTTAGCAAAAGCATCTTGGAATACCTTTTGAAAACAGGATACAGAGAAAGAATGACTCATGGAGTTCATCTTAGAGTCATGGAAGTGGAATTTTTACCAAATAATTCTTCAGAACCATAGCTATAATAAAGTAGCAAAAGCTAAACTCAAGCCAAAGACATAGAAAATGGTATTATTGCTTATTATAACTAAAATTTTTGGTAAATGGGACTTTTTAACTAATTAATCATATTTAACATCTGGAATACAGCCAATGAAAATACTACCTTTTATCATTTGAATATACATAAATCAGAATGTTATAGATCTCAAGGGAAATTTAGAGTATTTACAAAAGCACAATTGTCCATAATAAAATGTGTACTTAGAATGGTATAAAACCAATCTACAAATTACCACAAAGTAACTTTTGCGTGCATATATACATATATATTTATATACACACCAAATTTAGCAAATAAATCTGCCCAACTATAATTTATTTACAATATGTCAAGAATTGACTTGAGATCTGCAATATAAGGTACCATAATAGCTCAGAGTAATATTTAACGTTTATTACATTTTTACTGTACCAGTCAACTGGTTAGGCAAGTTACGTCACTTTATCCTTACAGCAACCTCATAAGCTAGGTAAAAACCACTTTATAAAAGTAATTTAAATTAGGATTTTCAGAGGTTAAGAGGCTTGCTTTATTAGTCCATTCTCATGCTGCTATGAAGAAATATCCAAGACTGGGTAATTTATAAAGAAGAGAGGTTTAATTGACTCACAGTTACGTATGGCTGGGGAGGCCTCAGGAAACTTACAATCATGGCAGAAAGAACCTCTTCACAGGGCAACAGGAGACAGAATGAGTGCAAGCAGGGAAACTGCCAAAGGCTTATAAAACCATCAGATCTCCTGAGACTCACTCAATATCATGAGACCAGCACGGAGGAAACCACCCCCATGATTCAATTACCTCTACCTGGTCCTGCCCTTGACACATAGGGATTATGAGGATTACAATTCAAGGTGCAATTTGGGTGGAGAAACAGAACCAAACCATATCACTTGCTTAAAAATACTTCACTGGAAAATATAAGAGCCTTGACTGAAATTCACTTCTCTATGACTCCAATTCTCATTGTCCTTGACACTAAGAGTATAGACAGACATTGACTTCATTCATTTAAAATAAACACCAACGAAGAAGAAATAATTTTTACACAATAATGTATATACACTTTATTTTTATACATTTATAGATTCTTTAACATTATATACATGTTTACATGTATTCTTTAATTTTTCTGTAAGTTATTTGGCATTAATCTAGTTGTCTTGATGAAATTTTCACTTTCTTTTGTTATTTGCCCCCAAATTCAAAATATAATGTTCATACTTTTTAAGAAAAATCATTTTCATCAAAGTGAAACTTTGAAAACTGAAATTTGGGTTTATGTGCAATATTGCAAATACGTCTCATCTTGTCAAAATAACATATGTTTCCTGACAATACAGAGAAGCAACATATTTTAATCATGTCAATATATTTCAATATATTAAAGATCTCCTATGTATCTATAATTCTCACATCCATGAATATTTATATTATCTCAAAGATAAGTTATGAGTCCTGTTTCTTCTGTATTTACAACGGAAAATGTTTCCACTATAATTTCTTACATTGTGAATTTTTTTTAGAGATATAAGCATGTAGAAAATGTGATGAAAACCATGGAAGCAGTTGACTTCCTTATTGAAAAGAAGGCTTTTTATGTATAAAATGGATATCTCTCTATCATAAAACAGTTATTTTGGGGGTTCTTATTTCTTTTTTTTTTTTCTTTTTTTATTATACTTTAAGTTTTAGGGTACATGTGCACAAGTGCAGGTTAGTTACATATGTATACATGTGCCATGTTGGGGGTTCTTATTTCTTTGCTTACATACCTTTTTGTTAGATTGTTTTAATGATCCTTTAAGCCCACATCTATTAATTGCTCACTTTCCAAGAAATATACATATACGCTTATAAGAACTTCAAGAATAAGACTGTTGAAACCTAAAGATATTTTTATCTTGTTAGTACAAGCTTTGTTTGAGTTACATACATCCAAAAAATAATTTGAATACAAGTAAATATTTTCCCTTAACACTAGACAAGTAAGACTCTCTCAATGTAAGATGTTAAAAATTATCTTGTGACAGGGGAGGAAAAAGAAAGATAAAATTCTGATTATTAGAGCACATAAATATAACTTTGACTTAAACATGAGATTAAGAACATTAAGAAAATTAAGCACAAGGCATAGAGAAATTAGAGATCACTCAATCATATCTTTGGACATCTGATGGGCTTTGCGAAATTAATTTGTTACTTGGTACCAGTTAACCAGGCACAAATTTCCATCTCTCTAGCTCTACTTTTGCCCCAACCCTGAATTCTTCATGATTAAAGGCTCTGCTCTTCCTTTAACATTTATTGATAAGCAATCAACATTTTAGAGCAAATCTTTTTAGCACATAGCATAGGTGCAGAGAAAAGGTAAGAATCAAGTGAGGAGCTATAAAGCAGCATAAAAAAAATGGCATTGCCTCTCTTTTCCAAAATGGATATTTGCAATCAATCTATTAGTTGACTATAAATGGAACAACGTACTTTCTTCCTTTCTCCAAATTGGGGAAGAGAGTTTTAGAAGAATCTGAGTAAACAGGAAAACTTAGTCTTATCTTACAAGTCAAGGAAGCAGTTATTAAGAACATATGGATAAGCATGAAATCAAATCTTATTCTCTGCAAAGGAGCAAAGTTTGAAAGTAGATGATTCCCTACTTAATAATGTGAAACACTAATTCCATGGAAGACCTGTAGCCTGTCAAACCATGGGGCAATTAGGAGAATAGTCCCCTCATTCTTAGAAAGCTTGGATGGAACTCTGTCTCAGAATTAATGTCTGTTATATTCCTGGAAGAAATAAATGTGTATGTTGGGGCAGAAAAATGTAGGTGTGTGTCTTATTTAAGTTATTAACTGAGAAACAGAGAGTCATATTTATATGACTCCAACTATTCCAATGAAGTAACAAAGAGCACAGACTTTGGAATGTTTTGCAGAAGAAAGATCATAGACCTGGGTATGTCTAGCCCTGGGAATGTCTAATGAAGTGCTCTGTGGGCCACCCAGAATTTCTTGCTGGAACTCTAGATATATTTTATCACTTGGATATGTCAAATGTGAAAAAATAGAATGCTGGGGATGAATTTGGGACCCATACAAACTACATAAGTAGTTAGGTTTTCTGAAAAGTTGGCTGGAGATTGTACATTCAAAGTTTAAGGAAGAAGACAATTTTTACAGATGGGCAAAAACTCTTAATAGGGTATTAAATTTAGAAACTGAGGACATACAAGAAGATATATTTTTAGAAGACTACTATAGAAAGGACTTATCTCCTTAGGTATTTTTCCTTTGGTCTATGTAAAAAATCTTATCTAGCATATAGTTCTAAATTTTATGCCCCATGTTCATTAATTACTGTAATGCTTATTCAAGTTTTATGTCCTATGTAGATAAGAAGAGAGATGCGTAAGAGAATAAAGACATAAAGAAATTAAAAGAACCATAGCATATTGACAACTTTACTACCCTTTGTTCAACAGAAACATCATCCAAGTGATTGCGCCATGTCTAATACCTTCAGGTGTTCACTGTCACCGAAGTTAGTGTCAATCATGTTAGAGATGGGAAGACCTGAGAAAACTTATGACAGTGAGGTGGAGATAGACCAGGAAGAAATGTTAAAAATTCTTTTTCAAAATATACTACAGGACATGATAGGGCCTGTAAAAATGGCTTCATTCCCCTGAATCTTTTCTTTTTGTCATCTGTCAAAGAGAAATAAAATGGGTATTTTGCTTTGCTCCTGGTTTTACAAATAATATGAAGTAATATATGAGAAAAACATTCTATAAATTAGGATAAGCCCTATAAATACAAGGCATAATTATAAAAATTAAATACAAAATCAATGGCAGAGTTGCTTAATCAGAGTCCTAATAGAAGGCTCTTGGATGTTAAATGATTTACTGCTAGAGCCACAGTGCCACCTAAAGACTTCATACCAAAACTATAGGATTAACAATAATTGTGGTTTTTTGTTTTTTTTTTCCTTTTTTGCTGTCTATATTGTGTCAACAACTGTGGATATTATATTGGCAATATTCCATCACAAAGTGCTCTGTAGTAGTTCCAGAATTGAATTCAGTTTAGAATGTAAATCTCTCATCAAATAGTTAAGAGGTTTTTTTAAGACCTAAAAGCAAATGTGACCAGGAAACAGAACATACACAGAATTTATTTAATGACTTTACATTACATTGCTTTCTAAATGTAACAAGAATAACATTTTCAGAAAGCTTAAGCAATTACATCCTTACTAATTTAATGCACATATTCTATACTAAGAAAAACATAGAAGAATATATTTAAACACATGCAGGAAAGAAAGGAAATAGAACAGACTGATTTAATGTTTTAAGAAATGGCTTCAGGTCTTTCACTAATATTTACAAAGGACCAACACAGTTCATGTCCTCATAGGTAAGAAGTGATAAAGACAGATAATATAAAGATCAGTCTTACTATAAACATAGATGACATAAGATAATAAATGAAACACAGGTATTATGGCTAAACATAGAAAACCAACTAGAGAAGTACAATTACAAAAGTCACTTCTTCAAATTCTGTTTAACTCCTTAAGTAAGTGTTTCTACTTTTATCAGTCCCTTTAATGATACATTTTCATTTATGGTCCTGCACGTCTTCAATAATTTTACCCTATAAAAGCAGAAACAACAGATATGCTATTAGGCTAAAGTCCACAGGTTAATAGAAGTTCTTTTCAAAAATTATAATTAATCCTTCAAAAATCCAAGAAAAAAATGGGTGCCTAGGCTTACCTTGTGTATGTATATGTGTGTGTTTGTGTGTGTATATGTGTGTTTGTGTGTGTGTGTGTATATATATGCAAGCTTATAAGAAGCATAGGTTGTATATAAAGTTAGGATTTAGGGATACAATCTTTATTTAATAATCAGTGTTCATTGTACTTTTCCTCTGTGAATGGATGATTATCTCTTTCCAGAAAGTCAAGGAGTTTGGCTATGAGCACGCAATTTCTAAGGAAAGCTGATGTCCAGGGATTCGAATTCCAGCCATTTCTCTAATTCTTTCCAAATTAGACACATGACAAACTCAACTAATAGGCTTATGGTAAATTCTTTTTTATAAGTAAATAAATTGTAGACCCTACAAATTGATTATATCTTTGTGATAATGGACAGATGTGCATGTGACCTGAATAATACTTGAGAAATTCTGCAACCAAATGGAATTATATTAGAAGTATCTAGTTTCACTTTTTATCTCTCATAACCAAGACATACAATTTACAAGTTCCCTTCTGTATGAGAACATATTTATACAAAACAATATTAAAGGAAGGTCTCTGCCCTATACTTCTATAATCATGAGGAAAAATTATGAGAAGAAATAGTGGGTTTCCCTTTTTTGTGAAATTGATTTTGTGAGATTGTGAAAAAAATTACTTAAATGTTGTGGGACTGTGAAATAAATTACTTAACTACAATTTAAAAGCCAACTTAGATGTTGATAATGCTTAAAAGTGAGAAAAGTAGCTATTTAGAGAGGGTGTTTCTCCTAAATCAAAAAATCCATCAACTACCATAAAATATAAAACACAAGACTGTCTACTTTCAGTAAGATATGAGAATGTATTTTTTGTCACACAAGCTGAATCTGGGAGAGGACTATGATCTTTGTTCTTAATTAAATAAAGGAAGCATCGCATATTTGTTACAAACTTTAAAAATCAAAGTATTTCAGAGCAACCATATAATATTCTTTGAGCAAATGTCAACTTTCAATGCTGAAGTTGAGATGATGTCTTTCAAATGTACAAAGATAAAATGTAATGGATTTTTTTATTTGTTTGTTTGTTTTGATACGGAGTCTCGCTCTGCTGCCCAGGCTGGAGTGCAGTGGCCCGGTCTCGGCTCACTGCAACCTCCACCTCCCAGGCTCAAGCGATTCTCCTGCCTCAGCATCCTGAATAGTTGGGATTACAGGTGCCCACCACCACGCTCAGCTAATTTTTATATTTGTATTAGAGATAGAGTTTCACCATGTTGGCCAGGCTGGCCTTGAACTCCTGACCTCAGGTGATCCGCCCGCCTCAGCCTCCCAAAAATGCTGGGATTACATGCATGAGCCACTGTGCCTGGCCATGGATGTCATATTTAAAGTTATTAGAATATTCTAGAAGAATTTATAAAATTAAAAGATTGTCTAGTGGCTAATATAGGTAAGCCATAGTTTAAAAAGTTTTATGTAATTAAATATGTACTTATAGGTTACAAAACATAATCTCAAGTTGAAATATTATTAAAGAATTTTTATTATTTTATTTCAATGTTCTTGAAATGTTGGTAACACGGCAGTCCATGATGACAATTATTGTGAGCAAATGCATGTGAATAGAGTTAGATAAAAGTAAAAGAGCATTATCAAGGGCAAAGTAAATAATAATTGAAAAATTAAGTCAATATTTGGAGCTGGCACTTAAGGCCTATCTGCCAAATATGGCATTTTGGGGAGATTTTCAAAGCACATGGCTCTCAATTGTGTTCTGTGTTCTTCTCTGCCTTGTTTTAAAGAGCCTGCAGGATGCCCATTACCCATTATGAGCTAACTTCTCTGAAGAGTGGGTATGGCCATCACCTACACTCCAGGTGACTCACACTTGGACAGAATGACAGGCAAATGGCAACAAGCTTCTGAAAAGGTACCGAGAACTTCTTTAAATTAACCTACTGTGGTGTAACTGGTTCACTTTTTTAAAACTTGAACAACAGCAATAACAACAAATGAAAATCTAGTGAGGCACAGCTTGGAAGTACCCAAATAAACATGTGGGAGAACCCCTTTTTCCTAAAGAAAACTCTATGAATTTTATAATCCTAAACTGATCAACAGAGACCTTTTATCTGAGAACATGATTCTCTCAGATTGTAAGGCAGCAGGAGTCTAAGAAAATGTTGTACCTATAAAATTAGATAGAGCCCAACAGCTTGAATTTGGACTTAGTTTTAAAGTGTTTATAAATTTCTATTAAGATTCCTTCATTAGCCTTTAATACTCAATTTTCTCCTTCTCGTGACTATATTATTACCAGAGGTCCTAGCCGAGATGACAGCAAAATCTAATTAGAATGTGATACATTTGGTTGTCATTTTTTCTACCTGAAACTGGTCACGCCTCCCTGAACAGACAGGGGCTTAACCCTGAGGAAAGACTGAAAATTCATCACAGGCGAGTCACAGAGGTGTGACCAAGTTTAGGATGAAAAAATAATTATCAGATACAGCACTCTCAAATTCCTTGGCTTTAGAAATAATAAAATCTTGTTTGGCCAGAAAACCTGATGAATAGGATATTCTGACTAAATTGATGTTCTTCCTAAATTATGGTAAGTTTATAGACTTTTTTATTTATTATTTTTTAAAAAGAAGGTAATCTGTGTTATTAATAAGAATCATGTTTGACATAATGGTAACAATAATATATTCATGATTCTTGTCATTTTGGAGTTATGGGCTATATATATATATGTAAATATACTACATCTATATAGATATGATGAACATAAATATACAGACTCTTTTTACAAAATTAGATATAAGTAAATTGTTTTAAAGGCAATATGTCAGTGCTCCCTGAAGGTGACAAGTGACACATACTCAGGTAACAAGAAGATGAGATGGCTGACCATTGGAGGTGGTCCTAGATGTATATTTCAGCATGTTAAAACATTTCTAAATGTAGTTGAAATTATTCCTGAATAAGATGGAGAGTACACCAAATAAAACCACTTTCTTGTTGGCTGAAGACATAATAAATAAAGCATCATGAATGAAATTATAGAGTCCATTCCTTATTGAAAATGTTGTAACTTGGCAAAGAAAAACCCTCCAAAGAGAAACATCAAGGGAAACTCCCGATTCATTAAATATGTAACGCATATCCTAAATATTAGAATAAATCTGTTCTCTATTTGCCTCTCCCTCCCCATCAAGCTTTAGCAGGAAATGTATTTCAAGTTTACAGATTTCTAATATTTCCAATTTTATCAATATCCGGTTGAACATCAACTGCTTTCTGTAATTTTAGTAACTAATGATACGGAACGTTTTAAGTCTGCATTGTCATGATGCTTCCTGTCGAAGTTGGGATAATGGCTTGATAGGCAACACAAAATGATCATAGGCTTCAGTTAGTTTTCAAAATGAATAAAAATGTGCTGAGTACCACTTTCATCAAGCAAGATAAACTACAGTATATTTACTGCCTTGATTGTGTTTCATAGAATAAGTTATTATTACATGTATAAAGATGAAAACCACCACCAAAGATAGAGCAATATTAATTGAACTTGTGTATGATTTGAGAGTTGCTCTGAGGTATGGGAGTTACGTGTTTCTTTAGAAAGAGTGCTTGATCTTCCTACAGATTCCTGTTGTGGATACAGATCTATAAAGCACTACCCTTGTTCCTAACCTAAAATCATCTTATAAATTCTGAAGTTTTTGCACTTGTGAAATACGACAGAATATCCTCGGACACTGGGTTACAAAATCTACTGGACTTGACAATAGGTATGAATTACATTTACAGAAATGATAGCTGTTGCTGCGATCTGCTTTAGTAGTATATGCTGAATTTGTATTAACCATAAATCAGTAAGTTTTTTTTTAATAAGCCATCTGCTATTGTATTTTTAATTGTGATACTCAGACATGACCTTTATTTTTGATATGGTAATTCTTTGATTGCTGTTACATATCAAAAGTCTGCAAAAAGTATATGGGTTTCTGTTTGTCCAATCTGGCTACTTCAGGAATTTAAGTAGGCTACTGGTGGTCTGTCTTACAGTCTCCATGCCTAGAAGCCTCAGGCCAAAGCAACGGAGAAGCTGAGGGTCTTAGAAATTGAATCCATTAGAACAGTTATTGTATATTCCTCAATAAAATATGTTTAATTCAATAAAAATGAATAGTAAGCAATTTTTTTAAGATTTAGAGTTTTCGTCTATATTTAACAAGAGGGTTCTACAGATCATTGAACTTTTAAATTAAGCTGCTTAAGTAATGAATTCATTGGTTGCTTGTACTAATTTATAACGGCCTTACCTTTGTGTCAACTGCAAAAATGTTAATTTTAAAACAAAAATTTTAGTAGAATCGACTATTTTAGTTTTAGTGTGAAAGCATCCAGGTATTTCTCATAATGTCTATCTGCTCATCATTCATCTTACAAACCCAAAATGAAAACAGGTTGGAAACTAACAGTTTAATGCTGGAATTGCCCTTAAGTAGAAGTAGATCTTTTTGCTGAGAAATAAAGAGCCAAATAAACAAGTAGGGAGAGGCTACTCTTTCCTGGAAATGTGGTACCTGTCCAAAGCTGAAGACTTGTCATTTACTCTCTATTTTTCTCTGAATAAGTCAAACAATATCCCTTCCTTTATGAAAACCTCTCATTTTACACAAATTGCTACTTTCTAGAATACATCTGGGTCACAGGGAAGATTCCAATTGTTTATGTCATCCTGGAATATAAAATCAATACTAAAACGAGTAGGTTGACTCAAATTGTTAAGCTACAGATTCTTTAAAGTCATTGTGTGGGTTCTGGGATCAAGAGCAAAATTCATTTTGGCCCACCAGAACCATAGAAAATGATATTTATAAGGTAATATTAATACATATGGACAAGAATTTTAGAGTATCAAGATGAATTCTAGCTGAGGAGCAAGGAAGTAGATTCTGTAGCTCTCAGAAATTGGTGACCATTTCCAGTGTTTAAATATTCAGTATAGGCTATAGTTCTTTGTAAATACTTTAACAGAAGAAATGCAAAGAGAACAAGATGTGAATGTTGATGTGGAATATTCTAATATAAAATCATAACCTGATCTGGAATCTGAGTTACTGAAAGCAATCCAACAATGGCAAAGACACATTGGGGAGAACAGAAAAATATTTTCATCTTTATAGAAAGAAACTGATACAAAGCAAGACACTATCTAACACCCAACTTACGAAGACTTTTGTGAGCCCTAATGACAGTTCAACCAATGTCAACAAAAAAAGGAAGAAACTTCTCAATACCTATAATATTTGGCACAAAACACAGGGTAATTAATGCTTTGTATACTTTAAAATTTATTTTTTAAATATTAATTTTTAAATATTAAGTATATGCTGTGTTGTCTTTCACTTTTAAATAATTTTATTGGGTATTTATTTTGCCTTAATATCCCATTTTTAAAAAATTAAATATCTAAATCCAGCAGAGATATTTACACATGTTAATGAAATATGCAGTCATGTCACTATATATCAGTTCATACTATATTCATGTATGATTACATTATATTTATTTTACAGAAAATTTCTGCAACTTATAATATCATACTTTCAGAAAAAATGACTTGTTTATTGTTATGCTCAATTATTATAATTTAAACACGCTAAAATAACTTATAACATGAATATTTCCTAAAAATCTGGGAATTCTGACTTCTCATTTCCAAGTTCTGAAGATTGATATTTGTCAGAAATTTTGAAACATTACATGAAGAGCAATTAGAATTCCATAACATAGAGGAACAGTGGAGATTTCTTTGATTTTCTTTCAATGTTTTGTAACTTATTTGTCTGAGACATTTTCTGATTTTAATTAAACCTACCCTCACAAAATAGACAACTAGCCTAAAAAAATCCCTTCAAAGAAATCACAAGACCAACATTCATAAGACATGACTCAAGCAAACAGCAAGGAGTAGAGGAAATAAGAGAGACAACACTGTATAAGGCCCTTTGTCAGCCATGTTACTTTGTGGTCTTCCAGTGAGTGACAGAAGGAGGATAAATAAAAATTGAAAGAAAGACAAATCAATCAGTAAATAAATAAAATATAACTGATAAGGGCTAAGTTGAAATACAAACTGTGAAATGTAGCAAATGTGCAGTTGGCAGATTTACCAATCCAGGCAATGGCATAGCTGGTCCTGGGATGGTCTCACCCAAATGGTGAGCCTGGCCCTGAGAGGGACAGCAAAGCATCTGTGCTTTTAGGAGAAAAGAAAGTAGTTGAACAGGTCATAACCAGTTTATTTTTCCCAAAGTGACTCATCAAATAAATCATTCCTTCTCTAATCTCCAGGGATGAAACAAAAGAAAGGGTAAAAAGAGGTGAGAGTTGTAATAGGGAATTCTTTCATTCTAAACAGCCTCTTTTTTTCACATTTTAATGTCTCTGAGATCTAATAGTGCCTCTAATAATCAATGATGTTTTAAGATTGCTACCGGACAAGCATCAGGAATGATAGTTGTCGATGCTTTGTCATGGTTAACCTGGTAGTTATTTTGAACAGAATAACTGCATGATTACAACTCTTCAAGTACCATTTAAAAAGAGAATATAAATCCTGTTTGTGTCTGAAAATGTTGTGTTGACACCACCTGGAGAAATTAAGGAAATGCTAGCACTAACATTTGCACAATGAATGTAAGTGGTATGGAAGAAATCCCAGGGATATGGAGCACTCTGAAGAAAAGTGGCATTGGTAATTTCTTTGACGGCTGCAAGAGAAATATGGCTGAAAACAAGTAGACATTGATGATACTAACCCAAAACATTCACGAGTCAAACCCCGTATGTTAAGAAGTTTTGAAATGTCTTGTCCAATTTATTTAACTTATTTCTTCCTTTTTACATATGCAAAAGATGCAAAACACTTATACATGATTAAAAATCTGCATCTTAGAAGAGTTCCTTCGGTAAGTATAAAGTATAAATTCCAAGTTGTAAAATATGTTGTCATTGTTTAATTGGCAGCATCTTTTTTTAAGTGGTCGATACAATCATGATCTATCTTATAAACAATGACATCTTCAATTCAATAAAATAAAAGCTGAGCACGGTGGCTCATGCCTGTAATCCCAGCATTTTGGGAGGTAGAGGAAGGTGGATTGCTTGAGCTCAGGAGTTCAAGACCAGCCTGGGCAACATGGCAAAACCCTGTCTCTATAACAAAATACAAAAATTAGCTGGGTGTGATGGTGCGTGCCTGTAGTCCCAGCCACTCAGAAGTCTGATGTGGGAGGATCAGATGAGTCCAGGAGGTCAAGGCTGCAGTGAGCCCAGATTGTGTCACTGCACTCCAGCCTGGGCGACAGAGTGAGACCCTGTCTCAAAAAATAATAAATAAATAAATAAAATGAGAAGAATGATAATATGTAACATATTTAGCACTCCCCACATGCAAGAAATAGTACTTTACATGTATTGATTTCATTTATTCATTCCAAAAGCTAGAAAGATAGGACCTGATACTATTGCTATTGCACTAGTGCTATATAATAATTACCCAAGGACACACAGCTAGTAATTGTACAGATGAAGCTACAAACACAGTCTCACCATAGAGTTGACTGACTTAAATACTACACCAAATTGTAACTGAAGATATGTTGTCTACTTGGAAGCAACCATCTTACGTGGGAGAAAATGAATAACCTTAGCTCTGAAACTAAAATAAAAAATATTGTCTCTCTTTAGAAAATCTTAACAGTATACCATATTTTAAAGATTTAATGGCATCCTGTCAAAGATATATCTTTTTAAAAGAGATTTTAAAGTTCTGTTGTGAAATACTTCAAAGTTATTGCTAAATAAGAAATATTGACCCATCTTGTACCAGTCTTTTAACAACTACACTTTTATGTATAAATGTGGGGCTGAAAAGAGCCACATTCTGTGTAGCTAATGATGGAAGGAAACAAATTAGACAGTATTGAACAAAATTGTTTATGGGAAATTGGGGTTTAGTTCCCATTGGCCATAAAATGCAGTATTATAGCATCAAATTAAACAAAACTTAAAATGGCACCACTTTGAATATTAGATATATGTTGGATCTGGACAACATTTCCAAACAAAAATTAATTACTTATATACATGTAGGGTGATTATTTTATAAAGCATGTAAAAAACTATAAAATATTTTTAATTACATAGAATAATGTGGAAAATGGGCAGTATTGTAAAGACAATAGATTAAATTTAAATCTATTAATCTTATCAAAATGACCTTCAAACTTTAAAAACATTATGTGCAATGTATAGTCAATGTATTATTGATTCATAAGATACTATTAATTACCCTATATTACCTATGATATTCTGCTGAAATAAAATTATATTTGTTAGAAGTAATTGAAATGCTTTTGGATTTTTTTTCCAATTTCTATTTCTGTCCTATTCTATATCTAAAATGCGTTTGTGGTTGTGCAAACTTGTTCCTAAGAACTCTTACGATCAAGGAAATGTGAACTTGCTCTGTGAAACTACTATTTAGGTTTCTTCAGCTGTTAAGACATTCACGTAATTAGGTTTGGGCAAACCCATTTATCCTGGGTAGAGCATAGCTTTCAGCGCATATGTAATTATGATTGCATTCATCCCTAAATGTAATCACAATGGAAATATCAGCTGGGATTAGATGTCTGTGATGCGGGTTAGTTTAGTTTTTTTCCTTACTGAACAGGTTTTTGCCTTAATAATCTCACTTGTCATGAGAGCATGACAGACCAGTGGTGAAAAATATATGAGTATCTCAGATCAATTTACATATATAAGAAGTGATCACATTCTATATATAGAGTGACTACGTTGGTTTGGAAAAAAATCCTTTGGATTAGAGTCATCAAAACAGGATTTTTAGCAGAGAAATAAAACGATTTTTATCAAGTTTGGGAATATTTATAGATAAAATGAGGTTTAATTCAGTTTATCTAAAAATAAATGTATAAACTGCATAATATTTGCCAGGCGCTATGATGGATGATGTGCTGGAGTAGTAGGAGAATTAGTTCCTGCCCTCATGAAAGCAATAAACACGTGTGGAAGACAGACAGAGGTACCGACAGACAAAATCATTCAGGTACCAACTAGCAGTAGAGAGACACTGATGTTTTCACTGATATAAAATCAGGGAATAATGCCTGCACTTTTCTCTTAACATTGTTTTGGGGAAAATAAAACAAGATAAAAGTAATTTTAAAGACTTAAATAATTTTAATGCACTTATTTGCTGATATGTGGCTAAGCATATGAATCTGCTTATAAGTATGAAATATTTTTATGAGTAGTTTAATTCCATACAGCCAGGTATTACAGCAAATGTCTTATCATTATAGTTTGATCCCTAGTTCCATAAAATGTTCAATATGAATTGTGATGTATAGAAATGTACACATATCCACAAAATATTAATTTCTTTTTCAGAAATAAGAGTTTTTCCTCAAAATCCACAATTTTTTCTTTTAAATTTTATATTTGGAAGGATTACTACATCCCTATCATAATCTATATTGGGTTTTGTTTTGTATATATAGACACACAAAATACATACATGAATATATGTGTGTGTGTGTCGATACATATATAATATATGGAGAGAGAAAAAAAGGAGATGATGTTTTCAGGCAGATTCAGCAATCTTCAACCAAGAGTTATTAAAGTTATATGTGTGTAACATAGTCTCTCCAAGAGTTTTCTACTCAAGCACTGGCTGAGATTTTTCTTTTTTCTGTGCTTTCAGGAATATATTGGAAAACAAAGATAAAAGAGAATTCTCAAGTAAGTCATTTACTAGCTGAAAATTTAATTGTGAAG
Organism: Pongo pygmaeus; assembly: GCF_028885625.2. Lineage (NCBI taxonomy): Eukaryota > Metazoa > Chordata > Mammalia > Primates > Hominidae > Pongo > Pongo pygmaeus. The sequence goes on from NC_072384.2 coordinate 94,821,035, forward strand.
TTGCCAACCATGGTCTGATTTTTCGACCATCACCTTTTGTTCCAGGGTTATAAACTTTTCAATGCATTTATATTTATAAACAGTTCCCATCACATTTTGTGCATGGATTATTAGGAATGTCTCCCAATAGAATTGTCAGCTTTCTGTACACAATTAATTGAAAGCCCTGGTTCTTTTTTTATCAAACTTTTACAGTGGGTTAGAATATCTGAAATCTAAACTGAAAGTCTCTTTTAGCCCAAATGTCTACTCATTCCTTCATTTGGAAGGCTCTTTATTTCATGGGTTTGAAAAGGGGGATTACAGCCATCGGAAAAATCACCCTGGGCAGAATGTGGTTTTGCTGATAACAGAATTATATTTCACAGTAAAGAAGCCAGACTCTGTATCTAATTAACAAACCAACCGTGATAAAAATAAGTCAAAGGAGGAAACTTCTGGCCTAAAACTATGATCCTGCCTGCAAAAGAATGGAGAAGGTGTAATAATCGACCTCTGGCCATGACAATATTTGCAAATCATGTTGTATTTCTAAGAGGAACTCAAATAAGCAGTCTTCATATCCTCTACAGCAGAGTAAAATCCATAATCCTAGAACTTTCTCTAACCCAGCTGCCCCACGGAAGCACCTTTGAATCACCTAGGGAACTTTTAAACCCTATCAATGCCTAGGCTCTACCACTCAAATATTCTGTTTAGTTAGTCTAGCATGGAACAGAGAACAGTTTACAATACGTTCATAAGTATACCTCTTCAGGTGATTATACTATGCAGCCAGGGTTGAAAGACTTGAATTTCTAGTCTGTTAATTCTGAGCAATCTGGAGTCATTTAAAAATGTATGCATTGTATTAATCTTCATGATATTCACTTAGTATATCCTTTATTTTCCTCAGCATTACCTTAAATCTTGAAAGATCACTGTAAATCTAGTGGGAAGCAGTAGGTAATGGACAAAAAGTGCAGAAGAAGGAGGAAGGATAAGATTGGCAATGATAGTAAATACATATTTTAAGTGGCTGTACCATATAAAGCTCTTGATATTTCACAGATCTTTCATATCTGTTGCTTTACACATCTTTGTTTCACTGGGTTTTTTGTTTGTTTTTTAGACTTGAGTACATAGGTTGAGTTAATCATATTCATCTATGTATGGCCCTTTTAGATCTCTGCAACATTTTTTCTACATATATCCACAGCCCTCCCCTGTTTACTCTACTCTGTAATAGGCAACCGTTTTATCCAAAGTAGTGTATATTATTTTATTGTATATAAAAACACCTTAATATAAAGTAGAGCAAGTTCTATTATTCTCATTTTTACAGATGAAGAAGCTGTGAATTATGTATCTTTTGACGTGTATATTTTTAAAAATAGAAATGTTAGTTCAGATGGTAGAGATATTATAAGGTTTTAGGAACACAATTAATTCTCTGAAGAATTCGTACCAATTGACATTCTCACTAGAGATAAATGGTTTCTTCTTTTCACACAAACTTGCTAAAAATAGAAATTAATCATTCATCCTTTATTGTTATTAATCTGATAGAAAAAAATTATTTTAATTATATTTATATTATAAATTAACTTATATTATAATTAAATTATTCTTGCTTTAATTTAGAAACCTTGATTGCTAGTGATGTTGAACACATGTTCATTTGCTTAGCGGCTATTTTCATTTCTTCTATTTTGAGTTGTCTTTTCTTCTATTTCAGGTGTGTGTTTAGTTTCTTTGCCTATTTCTCACTTAACAGTTTTTCATTAAGGTATAATTAACATACAACACAATTAACAGATTCCAGATATTCAGCCAGATGAATTTCAACAATTACATTCATATGCGTATCCACTAAGCAAACCAAAATATAAATCATTTTCTTCACACCAAAAAGCTTCATGTCCCTTTCCAATGGACTCCCCTCCTGCAAGCCCTTCTACCCATGACAGTTTTCTGATTTCTATCACTATTGATCCAGTTTTCTCTTGTTGGACTTGATATATAAATGGAATCATAAGGTACATATACATTTGTATCTTAACTCTTTTGTTTAATATATTTGATATTGAACCATGTTTTGTTTCAATTTATTCTTTTTGTATTTCTAATTAATATTTCATTGTATGAATATACAGAAACTTGTTCCTGCATTCTCCTGTTAATAATCTTTACCCACAATTTTAGGGGTTATAATAAATATTATTGCTATATACGTTCTTGTGAAAATTCCTTTGTTTACATACATTTTTAATTCCAGTGGCTAAATAACCTAGGAGTGGAATTACTTGGCCATACCATAGGCATATGTTTTATTTTATTTGAAAAATATGAAATAGTTTTTCAAAGTGATTGAACCATTTTAAACTTCTACCAGAAACATACATAAGTGCCAGTTGCTATACATCCTCACCAACATTATTGCTTTTGATCTGTTTTATATTAGCTATTCCAGTCAGTGTGAAATGATAGCCCATAGTAATTTTAATTTGAATTACCCTAGAGACTTTTATATGTTATTCTTGACCATTTATGTATGTTCTTTTTATAAGGTATCTGATTAAGTTTTTGCCCATTTTTAAAAAGTGGCATCTCCATCTTTTAATTGCTATTTTGTTGGAAGTCTTAATATATTCTAGATACAAATCCTTTGTCACATAAATGTGTTACAAATAATTTCTCCCTGTTTGTGGTTTGTATATTCATTTTTTTAACTATGTCTTTTGATGAACAGAAATTTTTGCTTTGGATGGAGCCCAATTTATTTATTTTTTATTGTTTTTGATTCTACTGTACTTATTCAAGATTCTCTCTCTTATCCTAAGGGAGAAAAGTATTTTCTTATAGAAGCTTCATAGTTTTATGTTTACATTTAGGTCTACAGTTGATCTCAAAGTGTTTTTTTGTGTTCTGAATGACAAAAAGATCAAGTGGCACTTTGTTTTTATATGGGAGTCTAGTTGTTCTAGCCTCATTTGTTAAAAGGGAGAAAATATTAGCAAATTACATGTGACAAAGAACTCATATCTGGAGCATTTAAAAATTACTTAAAAACAATCAAATTAGCAAATGGGTAAAAAACATGAAGAGACATTTCACTAAAGAAGTTATAGACGTAAAAAATAAGCTCATAAAAATACGGTCAACATTGCTAGCCACCACACAAATGTAAATTAATACCACCATATGTTATCACTACATATTTATTAGAAAGACTAAAATAAAAAAATAGCGACAATGCCAAATTTTGGCAAGAATGTGAAGAGACAATCTCTCATACATTGCTGGTGAAATATAGGATGGCAATCACTCTGGAAAATGGTTTGGCAGTTCTTAAAAAACTAGACATATACTTGGGATATGACCCAGTAATCACATATGTAGATATTTCAGAGAAATAAAACTACAAAACTTGCACATATTTATTTAAAGCAACTTTATATGTAATAGCAAAAACCTGAAGCAACCAAAATGTCCTACAAGAGATGAATGATTGAAAAACAGCTGTGGTTCATCCAGGCTATGAAACACTACTCAGCAATAAAAAGAAATGAACTCTCAATACACATAACAACCTGAATGGATCTCAAGGTGATTATGTTGAGTGAAAAAAAGTCATTGTCAAAAGATCATATGCTTTATAATTTCTATTATATAACATTCTCCAAATGGCAAAATTAATAGAAATAAAGAGCGGATTAGTGTTTGCCAGGGATGGTGGAGGCGGGCAGAGTAATTATGAAGGAGTGACACTACAGAGATCTTCATGGTAATGGAATAATGCTGTATCCGTAATGTTGATCACATAAAAGTACTTGGGACAAGGGACATAGAAATAACATATACACTTTATAACAATGTCACTTTTGTGGTTTATATATTGTACTGTAAGTATGTAAGATGTAGCCAATGGAGAAACTGTGCTGAATTTATACAGAACATCTCTGTACTATCTTTGCAATTTCCTATGAATCTACAGTATTTCAAAAAAAAGAGAAAAAAAAGACTTTCTTTACGTCATTTTGTTTGTTTCTCTGTTGAAAGTTAGTTGACCATATATGTGAGGATTTATTTCTTGACTCTCTAGTATATTCCACTGGTTTATTTTCCTATTCCTATGCTAATAGCGTGCTTCATAGCATGGAGTTATACAGCTCCTTGCTTATATATGGAGAAGCCTGAGTATCATCTAGCTTTGACTGTTTAACTAGGTATAGTTCTATGCTAACCAACTAATTAATCATCAATAATGTACTATTTGAAGCCTTAAATTCCCTTTGCGACATACAGTCAATGGCATAACTGGTCAGACAGTCCAGCTTGGTTATATGACCAGAGGGATATAAAAGGCCTCCCTGGAAATTTCTTCCTTAAGCTCTATCAAAGCAAAGATTCATCACATAAATCTTGATGGCTCAATTCTGAAACAAAGTGCATCTTTTTGCAAGAATCCAGGGGATCTACATTTGAAGGAGTCTCAAACATAATGTTTGTCTACATTTTCTTTTTCTTACTGTATTACATCCTTTACCTTTATTAAAAGCTTGACACAAGCATACTCTGTGGTGTCCTGTCATAGGCTTAAATATTCAAGGCTGAGTAATCTATAAACACTCTCTGGATTACTGTAGCTTTATGTAGTAACTCCTGAAATTATATATAGTTTAGCAGCTCCAACTTTATTCTTCTTTTTCAAGATTGGTGTTCTACATTCTAGACCTTCCCAAGTAAATTCCATAATCAGATTATATTTAAGAATTCTTGAAAAAAGTTTTATAAGTCTTATTTTGGGAGAATCTTTATCTTGAATCTTCAGATACATAAACATCTCTCTCTAAATAGGTCTCTTTAATTTTTCTCAAAAAGCCTTTATAGTTTAATGTATAGGTCTTGTGGATACTTCATTAGTTTTATTCCTAGCTATTAGATATCATCTTTGATATTGCTATGCATTTTGAGATGTTTAAAAGTGTCATTTTCTAATTGTTCATTGCTAATATATAGAAACACAATCGACTTTTTATATTAATATTGAATCCTGCATCTTCATAAATTCAATTATTAGTTCTGATTTTCTAATATCATAGGGTTTAGTAGGTAAATAATGATTGCATTAGTCCATTTTTATTCTGCTGATAAAGACATACCCGAGACAGGGAAGAAAAAGAGGTTTAATTAGACTTATACTTCCACATGGCTGGGGAAGCCTCAGAATCACTGCAGGAGGTGAAAGTCACTTCTTACCTGGCAGCAGCTAGAGAAAATGAGGAACAAACAAAAGCAGAAACCCCTGATAAAACCGTCAGACCTTGTGAGACTTATTCACTACCATGAGAACAGTATGGGGAAAACTGCCTCCATAATTCAAATTATCTCCCACCAGGTTCCTCCCAAAACATGTGGGGATTATGGGGGTACAATTCAAGACGAGATTTGGGTGGGGACACAGCCAAACCATATCAATGATGTATGTAAAAATTACAGCTTTTTTTCCTTTCTAAATTTTTGACTCATTTCTGGACTTATTGCACTTCCTGGGATCATTGGTACAACGTTGAATGGAATTGGTGAAAACGTATGTGCTTTTGTGTCTCTATTTCCTTCAGTTCTGCTCTGATCTTAGTTATTTCTTGCATTCTGCTAGTTTTTGAATGTGTTTGCTCTTGCTTCTTTAGTTCTTTAATTGTGATGTTAGGGTGTCAATTTTAGATCTTTCCCGCTTTCTCTTGTGGGCATTTAGTGCTATAAATTTCCCTCTACACACTGCTTTGTAAGAAGACATTTATGCAGCCAAAAGACACAAGAAAAAATGTTCATCACCACTGGCCATCAGAGAAATGCAAATCAAAACCACAATGAGATACCATCTCACACCAGTTAGAATGGCAATCATTAAAAAGTCAGGAAACAACAGGTGCTGGAGAGGATGTGGAGAAATAGGAACACTTTTACACTATTGGTGTGATTGTAAACTAGTTCAACCCTTGTGGAAGTCAGTGTGGCGATTCCTCAGGGATCTAGAACTAGAAATACCATTTGACCCAGCAATCCCATTACTGGGTATATACCCAAAGGATTATAAATCATGCTGCTATAAAGACACATGCACACGTATGTTTATTGCAGCACTATTCACAATAGCAAAGACTTGGAACCAACCCAAATGTCCAACAATGATAGACTGAATTAAGAAAATGTGGCACATATACACTATGGAATACTATGCAGCCATATAAAAGGATGAGTTCATGCCCTTTGTAGGGACATGGATGAAGCTGGAAACCATCAGTCTCAGCAAACTATCGCAAGGAGAAAAAAATCAAACACCGCATGTTCTCACTCATAGGTAGGAATTGAACAATGAGAACACATGGACACAGGAAGGGGAACATCACACTCTGGGGACAGTTGTGGGGTGGGGGGAGGGGGGAGGGATAGCATTAGGAGATATACCTAATGTTAAATGACAAGTTGCTGGGTACAGCACACCAACATGGCACATGTATACATATGTAACTAACCTGCACGTTGTGCACATGTACCCTAAAACTTAAAGTATAATAAAAAAAAAAAATATGTGCTTGACCTCTTTTTTACCTTAGAAGAAGATGTTTTAGCGTTTCATCACTAAGCTATACATATATGTCAGCTATGCGTCTTTGAAAATGGCCTTTAGTAGCTTGAGGACATCTTAATTCTTAATTTGATAACAGCTCTCAAAAAAAAAAACACAAAAAAAATGCTCCATTTATTAAAATACTCAGATAACTTTTCACCTTTTTCTGTAGATTGAGTGTTTACATTGCTTGATTTCAACTCTTGAAACAAACTTGCATTCATTCCTGTGATACACCTTAGTCATAGTGATTTTACTTTTTTTTAATGTATTACTGGATTTATCAGTATTTTGTTGAGAATTTTCGCAACTATGTATGCAAAACTTTAATATGTAATTCTCTTTTGTTATAGTACTTTTAAATTTTTTATATAAAATTAATATTGACCACATAAAATCAGTTGAGAAAAGTTCACTCTGTTTTCTGAGAGTCTGTGAAGCACTGATATGATTTCTTTACTCAAATTGGTATAATTCATTGATGAAGCCATCAGGGCCTGGAGATCTCTTTGTAGGAATGTTTTTATTATAAATCATATCACTTTAATAAATAAGAGGCTCTTTGACTTTTCCTATTTCTTCTTGTGTCAGTAGTATTAATTTATTTCTTTCAAGATTTCTGTATTTTATATAATTATTAAATGTGTTGATATAAATTTATGTGCAATATTTCCCTATAATCCTTTTAATATCTATTGGGTCTCTACTCACTTTCTGTTTTGGAATACTCATGTTGATTATTCGTGCTTTTTCCACTTTCCTGAGTCACCTTCCTAAAGTCAATCAACTTATCAGTCTTCAAATAACCAACTATTCACATTATTTTCTCTATTGTGTCCATTTCCTATTTTATTGATTTCTGCTCTCATTTTATACTCTCTTGTATCTAGTTAGGTTTTAATTTGCTTTTCAAATTTCATTATTTACCTTTCTTTCTCTTCTTTGGTGCCTTTTATTATATTAGTACACAAATTGTATATATTACTTTTAGTTACTATTTTTCACTTTTTCTTTCTCTTTGTATTTCAGTACAGTTAACTCATACTGACCTGAATTCAAGTTAACTAATACTTTCCTCTTGTGTGTCTAGTCTGCTTTTAGGCCACTTCAATGAATCCATTATTTCTGAAATCTTATTTCTAGAATTTTTATTTGTTTTTATTATATAGTTTCCATGTGTCTTGTAAAATTTCTCGTATCTTCATGAGAACTTTCTGCTTTATACTTTAATGATATTCATTATAGTTACTTTAAAGTCCTTGTTTGGTGATTCCAATATAATTAATCTTAGCCCTCTCTAATATCAATTATATTCATTATTTCCTCCTTTGACAATGGGGTATAGTTTATTTTTAGTGTGTCTGGTAATCATTGATTCTGTGTCAGATATTTTGTGAAAAAGAACAGTTGAGATGGAAATGAACAATATTTACCTCTACAAATAGGCAAGTTGATTTTATTCTCAGGCATGGGGGTTCAGTCAATATAATCTGTGACTGAGTTGGTCCTGGGGTTTGTTAAACTGATCTTTTTTTTTTTTTTTTTTTTTCAATTTGCTACTGCCTTAAAATTCAGGATCATGACTCTATTCAGCATCTTGTCAGTTCTAAACGGCCAGACAAAGCTCAGAGAATTTAATTGTCCTATTCAGGTTCATGTAGTTAATAATTTATATATTAGCAGCTCTGAACTTTCCTATTTTTACAACCAGCAAATGAAAATTGTATAGCTTTGATAAGTGCCTGAGGCTCTATTATAAGTCCTATACATAAGACTAGGCAATTTAATTTCCAGACCCATCAGGAAAAAAAAATGCAAAAAAAATAATATGTTGCAAAGTGTAAGAAGTCTTTGAGATATGTGGCACTCAGGAGCAGATTGTCTAGGTTATTGAAACAATGAAATACCAACAACAATCAGCTATATTTTAGCTTGAAATTCTTATTCATTTTCATAACATTTTCTCTGCTATCTTAGACCCGGGTTACTGATTTGAGATTAGTTATCAATCCGGATTTAGGAGGACCCCCATCAGGAGGTAGAATATGTTATTATAATCTTCCTAATTCTTCTTCCACTCCAGCTTTCTAGCACCCTCTGATTTTTATTTTCACTTTTATTAGAATCTCCATCGATAATTTCTTTGATTTGTGGACTGCTGGATATGACTTGGTGTGTACTCTTCTCCATGATTTTTTCTATCTTTCCTTAATCTTAGCAAACTCAACTAGTGCAATTAAAAATTTCAGTGTCTCAAATAGAGGATGCAAATATTTGTGTCAGGAACTTCATTGATAATTTTTCTACATTCTTAACAAAATATATGACATAAAATCAATTTAATCCTTTAAGTAAGCCACTGAACAATGGACTCAAGGTCATACATAAAGAAGAAAATATCTTTTTGAAATTGAAATAACATTTTGTCAATAATATATACATAATTTAAAAATTTAAAACAGAAGAAACAAATTTATACAATTATATAAAAATCTTTTTAATATTTTGTATAAATGTATTTTAAAACTAAAGATTTTTTTTTATAATTCTAAAACTTTTACCTTTTTTTGGATTTGTCAAATTATTATTTTTTTCTTTTTATTATTATTATTATATTATTATTATTATTGTTATACTTTAGGCTCTATGGTACATGTGCGCAACGTGCAGGTAAGTTACATATGTATACATGTGCCATGCTGGTTAGTTGTAACAGAGATTATAATTAAAAGTGGGCTATACTTTCTATTGTACAGAGTATCTAGTGCCACCTGTTGCCTAGTAATTTAGTCTAATTCAGTTATTCTAAAATTTCTTACTCACTAGTCTCACTTGAAAATATATTAGATAATTCTGAAGCCCAAGCTTCATTCCTGATGAATTAAATCAGAACTGTAAAAGAAAAGATTAGGCATTGGTATATTTTTTAATGCTCAGATTATTCTAATATGCAAACTGAGTTGAGACCACTGCTCTAATGTAAGCAAGGATATGACAGTGAGAGCAATATCTTTGCAGGACAAAACGTAAATTTACAATTCTCATAATATTTGCACCATATATTTATTTACTTTTTGCTGGGTTTCTGTTCTTAATATTCTTTAGATATGGATTAGTTTTAGCTAATTTTGAAGCTTAAAAGTATCTAAGAAGCTTATACTAATAAGAGCTCAATTGGTCACCCATGGTGATGTATTTTACTAAAGGTAATCTCAATCCCAAAGAATGATACTCTGGATTCAACTTAAAGAACTATGAGGAGCTCAGCTGAAGATATGTGAAAGATCAAGACACTACAATAAGTTTCTACCATGGCTCCAAGTTGTATTATACAATTGTCCCCTTCTCACCATATTCACACTACATATAGTAATTTTCCAGATTCTGCGTTAAGCATTGGAAATAAATTATTTTCTTTTATCATGTTAAGTGAAGTAAACAGGCAGAGAAAGACAAATACCACATGATTTCACTCATATGTGGAAGCTAAAAAGGTCAATCTCATATAAGTAGAGAGTAGAGTAGTGGTAACTGGAGGCAAGGAAAAGGAAAGGGTGGGAGGGATAGACAGAGGTTGATTAACAGATACAAAAGTACAGAAAGATAGAAGGGATAAGTCCTAGTGTTCTGTAAGACTATAAGATGACTATAGTTAAAAATAATTTATTAAATATTTTCAAAGCTCAAGAAGAGTAGATTTTTCCAACACAAAGATATGATCAAAGTTAGAGGCAATGAATATGCAGATTACCCTGACTTGATCCTTACACATTGCATACATGTATCAAAATACTATACTGTACCCCATAAATATGTACAATTATTATGTGTCAGTTAAAAGTCATAATAGTGAAAAATATTTCCTTTAATATACATAATTAATTATGAGTTATATCTTATTACCATCACCATTTTAGAGTTGAAGAAACAGAGTTGCAGAGATAATATCTATTATTCAAGGTTTCACAGTAGCAAATAGCTGGGCAGTAAGACTCCAAAACCTGCACTGGTAAACCCTCTAGATAGACAGTCTTAATCAGCCTTAATATGCACTCCTAATATGCAATATGATTATACAAAATGCATAATTAAAATGAATCCATACCGAGCAAATTTTGGTGGACAAAATATGTATGGAGCAATGATAATTACAGAGCAGATAATTGATAAATACCTTATAATGGCTTATAAAGATGTGAGTCATCCCTAGAAAATGACAAAATGAAAAGGAAGATTTAGCATCACATTTAATATAGCACTTAGCATGATGGAAAAAGATTTTTTCTGGGGGGGTTTTGTTTTGCTTTTTGTTTGTTGAGTTGGGTTTTTGTATCTTCCCCCCTCAGAAAATACTTTATAGTTTACTTTGTGTAAACAGACCATAAAATGTGTTAAATGTTACAGTCTCACAGGCAGGGATCTCAGCTCAGCTTATATGTAACAACAATATTTTTGTCATGATATGTTGTAAAGAAAAGAATATACTTTCTCACTTAGATAATATAACTTTTACAGTTTCTTATTCAAAATAATATCATGTAACACAAATCAAGTTTATTCTTGTGTTGACATCCAAACCATTAAAGATTGTCCATGACTACAGCTTTTACAACAGTAGCTATTGCTATTTCCTAAGTCAGATGGGTCTTTTTTTTTTTCATTATCTTTGATCTTTGTCACTTGTTTTCTATCAAATATTCTTTTTAAAAGAGGTTACTAGTGGCATTTGTAAGAAGCAGGCAAGCATCCAATCAGGGTACCTATAATATCATACAGTTTACAGTGACATATTCACCAATATAAGAGGCGTAAAAGTCATCTCATTTCATTTCACTTTTATATTTGTCTATACAATTATTCCACCATAATTTGTCATTACTTAACTTTGTCAGTCCTCATTGCCAGGTCTTCACAAGTTGTGAATTCCAACCTATATTTTATATGTCAAGCCCATAATTAGAAAACAAAAAATTAGATAGATTTTAACTCATTTTATTCATCTCATATGAAATCATTGGTTTTTAACATCATGGCCATGCTATTTTGCTATCATTAGCCTTATATCATATGGGTAATTTCAAAATGCATCTCTCCGCTGCACCTAATCTGATCCTACTGCATGTCAAGTCACACTCCTTACCCATACTCCCCTGTTTTATAAGATGTACTGTCTGATTTAAGCATTTGATTTTATCTTGTATTTTATTCACTGTGGTAAAATAATGTATTGATGTAACAATTTGAAAAATCTTGTATTTGCTCCTGTCCAGGAAGGTAGCCAAGGGCTTTGTATTTTCTTCTTTCAGAGAATCCAGCAGGGAGAATAGAAACAACTGAAATTATCAGTTCTTCCTGTCTTTGGTACTAGCCAATCTTTAGAAGAGTTGTCACAGATGTTGGAGGGGAGAATCAATTGAGGAAAAAAAAAAATTAAAAGAGACTGAGAAGGAGAGAAAACAATACTGTAGATCTTTCTAACAGAGACCCTGGGTATTAGCAGACAGCACCCTGAGTAGTAGAAGACTTTAGAAAGGAATAGGCACCTTACGCTCCAAGATAGCAGACATTCTTTATTTGTTTTATATCTATGGTTTTCAGGATGGAAATGGAAATCTGTAACTTAGAAATGCTCAAAATTCATAAAATTAAAAAAGATGGAATACTATTTTACTCCTAGTCTAAAAGTCAAAAAAAGTGTAAATACCATCTATCACATAATGTTTAATGAGCTCAGTGTTATTCTGTTGTTCAAATATATATCTCACTCAGCATTGGTGGAAAAATTTACAAAAATTGAATTTCTAAGTCAAATATTGAATGCTTACATTAAAGACTGGCTGAAATAATATTAGAAGGCTTAGTAGCTTCACAGATGGACATGAAAGCATTTGGGAAAAATTACACTTTGGCTTTCCAAGATTAGCATCCTTACCATAGAAATATGTTTTAGATTTTTTCATAGAAGAACAATTTCTTCATAACAAAAATATGTTTCATCTATTTGTGTACAGATTGTGTTGATGTATCTGTGATATAGACACATAAAACTATATATTATAGTAGTACTCCTGAAAAGTTATACATAAATAGAATGTATAATTCTTCTAGTAGCATTGTTGTAATTTCAATGAAACTTTAAGTATAAAGGAATTACTTTATGGTGTCAGTAACCCCATCCTAATTAAAGTATTTTAAACTTTAAAATAATTATTGAGTTTCATTAAATTAGGCCACTCTTGAATTATAATAAATCAGTAGTCATAATAATAAATAAATTAGCAGTTTATTTCAAGACAGAGAAGGAAATAAATGTATATTGTGCAGTCTGTGGTATAAACTTGGATAAGAAAATAAAACCATAGAATTGGAGTTGCCAAAAAATGAGTTTTTTAGGACTCTGGTCCAGAAGAGGTGGAGTACATTTATTTCTCCCAATTCCTCAGGCTAAGTTGTACTTACATTATAAGCTGGAAATAATGTAAGAGGCAACTAAAGGAGAAATCGGATCATGAGTTCAGGAGTTTGAGACCAGCCTGACCAACCTAGTGAGACCCCGTCTCTATTAAAAATACAAAAATTAGCTGGGCATGGCAGCGCATGCCTGTAGTTCCAGCTACTTGGGAGGCTGAGGCAGGAGAATCACTTGAACCAGGAGGTGGAGGTTGCAGTGAGCCGAGATTGCACCACTGCACTCTAGTCTGGGCAGCAGAGTGAGACTCTGTCTCAAAAAAAAAAAAAAAAAAAAAATGAAAGAAGAAAGGAGAACTAGCTTGGGAACCCAGTACAGTGGAAACAAGACAAGCACACATTGACTTACACCTGTCTCCCATTCTCTCCAACCAAACCAGCTACCAACATAAAGAAAGTGATGCAGACTCAGCATTTACTGACTCCAATCTAGCCACAGAAGGTGCCTCCCTAGGCTTTTTCCTTCCCCACATCAAACAAGAACCCTCCTGAAAGCACCATGTGAGCTTACTACTACTAGAAATGAGACATCACTCCAGAACTCTGCTAATGATTAGCGTCTAGAACAAGAATTATCTTACCTAAGACTTTCCTCCCCCACCAAGAGATATCAGAGTGGCTGAACAGCAAGGGCAATGAATGAAAGATCATGTCACAAGGAAGTCTCCTTAGCCAACTAGGCCTAAACTCCACTCCTTCACTGAGACACACTAGGGCTGCCGGGCCAGGGGAAACACCTCTTTTCTCCTTAGGCAGCACCAGTAGGAGTGAGTGAATCCCTGGTTGCACCAGATAAACCAAGTAGACCAATATAACAAAGCAAAGGCTTGAAAATTAAATTCTTATTGGAACCATAGTCCACAAATGTAAACCAGGACTTGCATGCAAAACCTAAATAGGGGATTGCCTGTCAAAAGATTAAAAGGGAACCCAGGGTCTTCTAACACAAAATATAACATATCCAGGATACAGATTATTTTTCAAAATATATAATGGATTGTTACTTATTATAGTCACCTTTCTCTTCAATACATTACTAAAGTATATTACTCCAACTAAAACTTTGTACACTTTGATTAACACTTCCCTTTTCCCTATCCCTCCCTCATTCCAGCCTCTGGTAACCATCATCCTACTCTCTACTTCTATGAGATCAATATTTTTAATTTCCACATATAAATGATATCATGTGGTATTTGTCTTTCTGTGTCTAGCTTATCTCACTTAGCATAACGTCCTCTAGGTTCATCATGTTGATGCTAATGACAAGATTTATCCCCTTTTTAAGGCTGAATAGTGTTCTATCATATATATATATAATATATATATGAAATGTACTTATATATATAAATATATATATATAAAATGTACTTATCATAAAAGAATCAGGAAAATAACAACTTAGATGGGAAAAGAGAATCAACTGATGCCAACACTGAGATGAATCAGCTATTTTAATTATCCAGTAAGGGTTTTAAAACAGCTTGCATAAAAATGCTTCAATATCAATTATAAGTTCTCTTTCAACAAATGAGACAATGAAAAATCTCAGCAAAGAAATACACATTATTAAAAAAAGCACCAGATTTTAATTATATGACCATAAAGACAATAACAAAATAAAAATAAATCTGGCTGATGGTTTTAGTAATAGCGGTTCTATAAAAGATATTAGAAACAATAAACTTGAGGACAGATCAGCAGAATTAATCTAAATAATGAAAGAAAACTGACTGAAAAAGAAATGAATAGAGCCTCAGAAACCCCTAAGAAACAACAAAAGGCCCAATGTTTATGTCACTGGAGTTTCAAGGTGCAGACTAAGAAATGGTGCTGAAGTGGTATTGTAAAGATAATGGTTAAAAGACTTTCCAAATGCAGTGAAAGATATAAACCTACAGATTCAAGAACCTCAATAAATTTTAAAGATGAAGAAACCAAAGACATCCAAGCAAAGACACTTCGAAAATTGAAATTCAGAAAACTGAAGACAAAGTCCTGAGAGCAGCAAGAGAGAAACTGATGGGGATAGGATGCACAGAAATTCTAGGCAGTAAAAGGTGGGTCCCTGGCAAGGGACCCATCCTCAAGTTCAAAGCCTGAGACCACAGCCTAAAGTGAGAACACATACCCCTGTTTTCCTGCTTGAATACTGCCTTTTCCAAAATCACCCATGGCTTGCCTTGCTCCCCATCTTGTGCTTATAAAGACCCCAGGCTCAGCTGGCAGAGAGAGGAGGAGCAGCTGGACGTTGGAGACTATGCCTGGATTTCAGAGAGAAGCGACTTGACTTCAGAGGGACAGCTTGATGGTATAACTTCAAAGAATCTGGCTGGAGATGGCCGGATTTCAGGGGAAGATTACCTTTCTGCCCCATCTCCTTTTCAGCTCCCCTTCCTGCTGACAGCCACTTTTATTGGCAATAAAATCCCCCGCATTTACCATCCTTCAATTCATTCATGTGACTTCATTTCTCCTGGATGCTGGACAGGAGCTCGCATGTCACTTGAGTGCAGATACAAAAGGCTATCACACTTGCCCTTTTCCCTCACAGGCATAAGGCAGCTGCCTCACGGCAGAGGGCTCACTGAGCTGTTAACACTTAAGCCATCTGTGGATGGCAGAGCTGAAAGAGCATTATAACACTCCCTCCAGGGCTTCAGGGGTTGTGGGCACACCCCCGCATGCTGCTGTGGGGCCTGCAAGGAGTTCACTCCTGCCAGGGCCCAAAAGCGCTCACCCCGGCTCCTGCACCTGCTCAACTGTGCGCACCCTTCCCCAAGGGGTGGAGCACAGTGGGTCAGAGTGAATGAAGTTCACTCCTGCCAGCACCAAAGCAACTGGCTGGTTCCAGCGTTCATGCACTCCAGTTCGTGTCTTGTTCTCTAGCACACTCTCTCTCCTGCAAAAAAATTGAAAGCTGCGGGCTGGGTAAATGAGGCACCCCTATTGCGAGTCCTGCAAAGGGATCAGGGAAATATGCTGCTTCAAATGACACCTTACCTGTGGGAAACGCCAATTTGAATGGCAGCTGATTTTTTATCTGAAGGCACAGAGGCAAAAGGAAAATGATAAAACATTTTTGAAATGCTGAAAGAAAAGTACAGTGAACTGCAAATTCCATATTCAGCAAAATAAATCTTTAGCTGTTAAGGAGAAAGGAAGACATTCTCAGATGATGGAAAACTTAAAAAAAAATTGTTGCTGGCAAACCTACCCTTAAGAATGACTAAAGAAATCTGTCAAAAGCAAAGAATTTTTTTAAGGAAAAAAACTCACTTCAAATTCAATGACTTAGACAAGTAGAAAGTTAAAAGCTAGAAAATATATAGTGTACAAATATTAAAGTAACATAGGAGTGACTATATTAACATCTGGTAAAGTAGATTTCAGGACAAAAATAAATTGCTAGACACAAAGAATTACATTATATATTGATATAAGAATCAATCCAACAGGAATTTATAATAATCCCAAATGTGTCCATACCAAACAATGGAGCCTCAAAATATATGAAGTAAAAACTGACAGAGCTGAAAGAGAAGTGGAAAACCCAAAATGGTGGAGAAACCCCTTACTTCCCTCAGTGACTGACAGAACTAACAGACAGAAAATAAGCAAAGATATAGATCTGAACACACAAACAACAGGATCTAACTGACATATATAGAACATTAGTCCAACAAAGTGGAATATTTTCTTAAGTGCCCATGAAATATTCACCAAAAAGGACAGGAGCCTGGATCATAAAACCAACTTCAACAATCTAAAGAATAAAACCACAAACAGTGTGTTCTCTGACCAAAGTAGAATCCAATGAGAAATCATGAACTGAAAATCAATAATAAAATCTCTAAATATATAGAATTTATTTATTTATTTACTTATTTATTTATTTTATTTATTTCTTTTTTTGAGACAGAGTTTCTCTCTGTCGCCCAGGCTGGAGTGCAGTGGCATGATCTCGGCTCACTGCAACCTCCACCTCCTGGGTTTGAACAATTTTCCCACCTCGGCATCCCGAGTAGCTAGGATTACAGGCACAGACCACCATGCTCAGTTATTTTTTTGTATTTTTTGTAGAGACAGGGTTGCACTATGTTGGCCAAGCTGATCTCGAAA
The DNA here is from genome assembly GCF_028885625.2 of Pongo pygmaeus. Classification (NCBI taxonomy): domain Eukaryota; kingdom Metazoa; phylum Chordata; class Mammalia; order Primates; family Hominidae; genus Pongo; species Pongo pygmaeus. The sequence goes on from NC_072384.2 coordinate 94,838,238, forward strand.
TCCTGACCTCATGTGATCCTCCCATCTCAGCTTCCCAAAGTGCTGGGATTACAAGACATGAGCCACCACGCCAGGCTAAATATATAGGATTTAAACTACATGCTTATAAATAATCCATGTGTAAAAGAAACTTTTATCAAAAGAAAATGAAGATAAACATAGAACTGAATGAAAATAAAAAAACGACTTATCCAAATTTGTGGGATGCACTTAAAGCAGAGCTGAGAAAGCAAGTTATAGCACTATCTGTTTACGTTAAAACAAGGGAACATCTCAATATGGCAAGTTCCTACTCCAAGAAACTAAAAATAGGAGAGCAAGATAAAATAGAAGGGCAAAATTAAGCAATAAGAAAAAAATAAAAATAAAAGCAGAAATCAATGAGCCAATTAAACTAAAAATAGAAAATAGATAAAAACAATGAAACAAGATTGGTAGTTTGAAAAGATCCAGGAAATAGGCAAACCACTAGCAAGACTGACAAACAAAAAGGCTAAGAGACACATATCACTAATATCGAAATTAAATAGGGGATATCACTACAGATGCCTCAAAAAATAGGAGGATAATAAATAATATGAATGACTTGATACCTATCATTTCAGAAACTTTGAAAAAATGGCCTAATTCTCCCAAACCACAAAATACCAAAATTCATCCAAGTTTAGATAATCTGAATAGATCTGTAAGCATTAAAAATTGAATTTGTAATTTAAAAGCTCCAGAAAAATGAAGCACTATGGCCAAGATTTTACTAGAGAACTTTACTAAATATTTAAAGAACACCAATTTTACACAGTCTGTGCCATTACTTAAAAAATGTTAAATTAAGACAGAGATGGCAAGGAGAGAAGGAGAGAAAGAGGCAAATGTTCGTGAGTTTTATGACGAGTTTTATTTCATTATCAGAGAGCAGAGGTTTTTCTAAAGAAGCATAAAATACATATCTTAGAGAGAAAATAATAAATTAATAGACTATATAATCTAATAAATGTCTCTTTTGACAAACCTTATTTTAAAACTAATTTTAAAAACAAATGGCAGGTAACATTCCATTCTTGTCTTGATGTTGTAACTGGTATCAAATTCACCCTATTGGCATAGACAATGAAAAGGAGCTGGAGAAAATTAGAAACTGCATTGCAGGTCTTGAATAGCAACCAATGCGGGGCTATAATGTTGGAGAGAAGGTAATTACATAGGCAAGTTTCATATTCACCTTAGATCTTCATGATAGCATTTTCCAAAATGGTGATGGCAATTAGAGCCTAAGCAGAGAGCAGCAGCCTCACTGGGCAAATAAAACATAGATTGCATTTTTGAAGCATAAGGATTCTTATTTGTGCTTAGTATTCAATCCATGTGATATGTTGTCTTGGTTGAAGAATATGGAGAAAACCAACCTTAAACAGATATCTAGTTGGAAAAGAGAGTAGTAGTTAAATAGCACTTTTAGATATTTGTACATATTCTTCAATTACTCATAAACACTGAACAAATCGTAGTTTTATAAAGGCTTGTTGCAAAGTAAAATCTGAACCTCCCATTATCTGTTGTTACACTGAAATCCATGGGACTATCTTGTACTTTGACTGAAACTTTTACCCATGCATGGTCTTGTAATCATGCCTTGTTCATTTGGGGAAAAAAAAAAGTTTATTGCTATGCAGATATTCCAAATATTGACATATTTCATTATATGCTATCTAAAAGATCACATTCATTAAAAATCACCACCAATCTCATTGGAAAACTCTTTAAATATCAGGAAGCTGTCAATCTCATAGTGGTAAACACAGTTTTTAAAATTTTAATATTTTGCTTAAAGTTTTTATTTTTAACGTGGGCAGTTGCTTTTCTTCAACCGCTTTTTTTTTTTTTTTTGAAGCAAAAGGAATTTCTTTCAGTTTTGAGAAAATATCTGCCAAATAGTTATGGTTTGTTTCTCAGTCATTCTTTCAAGTTAAGTGAATTTTTATTGAAGAAAAGCAAATTTTAGTTTTCAATTCAAATAACAGGACAACTGCTTTTTCTTGAGATAATCAGTACACTTTAGTATGCAGCAGAAGTGCTTTATGCATACTTCACATTGTTTCACACAGACTGTCTAAGATGTGTAATCAAGATCAAGATTCAATGAACTTAATCATTTTCACTGCTTCATCAAGGTATTCTAAAGTGAAATTGCCATTTTTTCCCTCATTTGCATGGCAACAAATAAATAATGACTAATGACTACTATTATTGTCTAATTTCACTGCCTTGATTCATACTATGTCCTCATCAATTTTACCCACAATTGCTATTGTATAATCAGTATAAATACCAACACAGTGGAAAGACAAATAACTTTATAGTATTTTTCACCACTTTCAGAATCACTAGAATCCAGAGATACACATATGCATAAGCACTTGATGTGTGGCAAAAGCTCACTATAATTCACATGGTCTTTTCAATAAATGTACTTGGTCAATAAATATCCATATGGAAAAACTAACAAATGAAAACAAAACACCTTAACCTCATTTTTACCATATACAAATATTAATTCAAAATGTTTTATAGACCTGAATATTAAACCTAAAGTAATTTTCTAATAGAAGAAAATGTAAAAACTATCTTTGTAATCTTCATATAGGGAAAAATGCTTTGGACACAAAACTCAGTATCATAATAAAAAAGATTGATAAATTGTCATTCAATTATTTTATCAAAGGGAATATTAAGAGAGAAAAAAGCCATAAGATATTTGCAACCTATAAGTGTGACAAATGAATTATAACAATATTTTATTTAAAAAAACTAAAAATTAAAATTCGATACAAAAATGGCTCAAAATGTTTGAGTTGATACATGACAAAAGACAATGCCAATACAAAGGTCTCAATAGCATTAGTTATCAGAAAAATACAAATTAAGACCAAAATGAGACACCAGTACACATCCACCCAAATGGTTACAATATCCACTCACTCAAAGACTGACAAGATTAAATATTGGTGAGGATGTGGATCAAGTAGAACGCTGTTGGATTGTTGACAGAATTGTAAATTGATGGACAACTTTGAAAAACTGATAGGCATTACCTAGAGTTTAAAAACGTATATCCTACGAAACAACAATTTCATTCTTGGATTTGTACGTAAGAGAACTGAGTGCCTATGTCCATCGAAAAGCATGTGCAAGAATGTTTAAAGCAGTTCTTGCAATAATACAAAACTGGGCACAATACCAATAACCATCAAGAGTAGAATAGACAAGCAAATTTTACTATATTCATGATGGAATAGTACATAAAATGTAAAAAAAGATTAGATTGAAGCACTGAACATGAAAAAAAAATCTCACAACCACATTTGGGTAAAAGAATTCAGACAGAGAAGAGCATATACTTACTATTCCATTTATGTGAAATTCAAAATAAGTCGAAAGTCTATGGCTATGGAAGTCACAGAGTAGTTACCTTTGGGTAATTACTGACTTGTGATGGCAGTGGGAGGGAAAACAAGATGAAATATTTTGGAGTGCTAGAAATATTATATATGGCAACCTGGATAGTGGTTATATAGGTATATACAAGTGTAAAAATTTACTAAACTCTGCACTTAAGTTTGTGTGTGTGTGTGTGTGTTTGTATGTGTATACTTTACTGGGTACTTTATGGCACACTTTCCCCCTCAAGAAAACAATAAAAAGAGAGGAAGCATCAATGCCTAAGTAACTCAACATCAGAACATACCAGAAAAAAAAAAGAGGAAAATGATTGCAACATATATGAAAAGAAAATGGTTCAGAATCTTAATTCACAAAGAGCATGTAAAACTATAAGAAAAAGCAAGTAATGTAAAATAAACCGTTGTCACTGAATATGAATAAATTAACGTTAAGAAACCCAAATGAGCAAACAAAATCTAAAATATGCAGATTTATTCCTAATAGACTCATCTTTCTTAAAAAATTAAGAGTTATTTATTTTTTATTATATTATTATTGTTATTTTTGAGGCAGGGTCTTGCTGTGTCACTTAGGTTGGAGTGCAGTGGCGCGATCTCGGCTCACTGCAATCCCCACCTTCCGGGTTCAAAGCATTCTCATGCCTCGGCCTCTCGAGTAGCTGGGGTCCCAGGTGTGGGCCATCCAGATAATTTTTGTATTTTTAGTACAGACGCGGTTTTGCCATGTTGGTCAGGCTGGTCTCAAACTTCTGGCCTCAAGAGAGCCACTGGCCTTGGCCTCCCAAAGTGCTGGGATAACAGGCATGAGCCACCACACCTGGCCAAAAAATTAAGATTAAAAAATTGCATAATAGCTCCTATAAGAATGTCTAGAAATAGACAATCTGATTTAATGTTTATGATCGTCAAATTTGATGCTTTCATTTTGGAGAAGATGGATCTTTATCTTTCAGCTTTGTACTTATATACTTGGCGCTATTTGGTTGCTTTCGGCTAGCAATTATCTTATGTATCCAAAAATAAATATACAAATATATGGCAACTTTGTTTGCCTAAGCAAACAATTGGAAACTGATTAAATGCCAATCAATAGAAGCTTGATAAAGTAAATAAACTATGAATGTCTAGGTATTCATTTAAAAATAATGAGCTAGATCTGTGTGTACTGACATGAACTATTCTCAGAGATGCAAAGCGATTGAAGCAAGTTGCAAAATACTGTATATAGTATGATCCCAGTTTTTGTAAGGGTGCGTAAACAAAACAGGTAATAGAATTTATTTTTGGACAGAAGAACATGGTCAGAGATAAGGAAGAGTCTCATTTTTCATTTTATATTTGGCAGTTTGAATTTTTTTTTTTTAATTCTGAGATGGGGTTTCACTCTTGCTGCCCAGGCTAGAGTGCAATGGCACGATGTTGGCTCACTGCAACTTCCACCTCCCAGGTTCAAGCAATTCTCCTGCCTCAGCCTCCCTGGTAGCTGGGATTACCGGCATGCGCCACCACACCCGTCTAATCTTTTTTGTATTTTTTTTTTTTTTTTTTTTTTTTTTAGCAGAGACAGGGTTTCTCCATTTTGATCAGGCTGATCTCGAACTCCCGACCTCAGGTGATCCGCCCGCCTAGGCCTCTCAAAGTGTGGGATTACAGGCGTGAGCTACCGCGCCTGGCCTGGCAGTTTGAATTTTCTAATAAAATATGTTACCTTTATTTGAAGAAATAGTGTGTATGAAATACAAGCGTTTTTTCTGGTTTATGTTTTTCTCTACTGATAATTTTAAATCATCATTTCTAGAATTCTGAACAAAACTGAAGTGATCCAAAGATTTCATTAAGGAAATCTGGGTGTAAACTGAATTACCATAAGAGAACTTTGTCTTAACATTAGAATAGGTAGTAAGATAGTGAAAGTTGGTTTTCTGTAAGGACTTTTCATGTTCAATACTATTAAAAGATCACTTCATCATAAGTTACCATATCTGAGTCAGTTCTTAGTTCTTTCTACTCACTACCTGAGCTGAAATAGATTAAAATAATTAACTTCAGTTCAAAGACTAGTGAGAATAATGACTTGATCAATTCAAGCAGCAAGAGCTTTAACAGAAGAAATTAGATGCTCATGAAATCATTGGAGAGCTCCAGAAAGATGTTATACCTCTTAAATTTAAGAACATTTCTGCTGTACCTGACAAATGGAGGTCAGAAAGCTATTACTATAGTCATCATGTCTCCCTTAAAAGGGCCTCTTCCCTTCAAAAAGCTGCTGGTTCTCTAGGATGGTAAGTACAGCCAATCCCACTGCTGCTGAACACCTAAGGTTCTATAATCTTGTCCAGCAGAGGACAAGAAGCATGGTCTCCAGACCATTTCTATCTTCCCAGTATTAAGTGTATGTAATTTAAGGAACCCTAATAGCATCAAGACTCCTAGCCTCAGGAGAGTTGTTAAAACACATCAACCTTCCCCATATTTGAGAGTCATTATCCTTGCTGCCTTTTCATGTGGAGTTTTTTCCCTTGGGCTTTCTCATGGCTTAGTCCTCATCATTTAGGTATCTGCTCATATATCGTCTCCTTAAACGCTTCTCATCTGACATTATACAAAATATTAAGCCTCTTTGACTACCTTTTTTATTCTCTTAAACATTTTGTCTTCTCTATAAATTTTTTTTAATTTTTTTTATTATTATACTTTAAGTTCTAGGGTACATGTGCACAACGTGCAGGTTTGTTACATATGTATACATGTGCCATGTTGGTGTGCTGTACCCATTAACTCATCATTTACATTAGGTATATCTCCTAATGCCATGCATTCCTCCTCCCCCCACCCCACGACAGGGCCCAGTGTGTGATGTTCCCCTTTCTGTGTCCAAGTGTTCTCATTGTTCAATTCCCACCTATGAGTGAGAACATGCGGTGTTTGGTTTTTTGTCCCTGTGATAGTTTGCTCAGAATGATGGTTTCCAGCTTCATCCATGTCCCTACAAAGGGCATGAACTGATCCTTTTTTATGGCTGCATAGTATTCCATGGTGTATATGTGCCATGTTTTCTTAATCCAGTCTATCATTGATGGACATTTGGGTTGGTTCCGAGTCTTTGCTATTGTAAATAGTGTCGCAATAAACATACCTGTGCATGTGTCTTTACAGCAGCATGACTTATAATCCTTTGGGCATATACCCAGTAATGGGATGGCTGGGTCAAATGGTATTTCTAGTTCTAGATCCTTGAGGAATCGCCACACTGTCTTCCACAATGGTTGAACTAGTTTACAGTCCCACCAACAGTGTAAAAGTGATCCTATTTCTCCACATCCTCTCCAGCACCTGTTGTTTCCTGACTTTTTAATGATTGCCATTCTAACTGGTGTGAGATGGTATCTCATTGTGGTTTTGATTTGCATTTATCTAATGAACAGTGATGATGAGCATTTTTTCATGTGTCTGTTGGCTGCATAAATGTCTTCTTTTGAAAAGTGTCTGTTCATATCCTTTGCCCACTTTTTGATGGGATTGTTGGATTTTTTTCTTGTAAATCTGTTTAAGTCCTTTGTAGATTCTGAATATTAGCCCTTTGTCAGATAGATAGATTATAAAAATTTTCTCCCATTATGTAGGTTGCCTGTTCATTCTGATGGTAGTTTCTTTTGCTGTGCAGAAGCTCTTTAGTTTAATTAGATCCCATTTGTCAATTTTGGCTTTTGTTGCCATTGCTTTTGGTGTTTTAGTCATGAAGTCCTTGCCTATGCCTACGTCCTGAATGGTATTGCCTAGGTTTTCTTCTAGGGTTTTTATGGTTTTAGGTCTAACATTTAAGTCTTTAATCCATCTTGAATTAATTTTTGTATAAGGTGTAAGGAAGGGATCCAGTTTCAGCTTTCTACATAGGGCTAGCCAGTTTTCCCAGCACCATTTATTAAATAGGGAATCCTTTCCCCATTTCTTGTTTTTGTCAGGTTTGTCAAAGATCAGATGGCTGTAGATGTGTGGTATTATTTCTGAGGGCTCTGTTCTGTTCCATTGATCTATATCTCTGTTTTGGTACCAGTACCATACTGTTTTGGTTACTGTAGCCTTGTAGTATAGATTGAAGTCGGGGAGCATGATACCTCCAGCTTTGTTCTTTTGGCTTAGGATTGTCTTGGCAATGCGGGCTCTTTTTTGGTTCCATATGAACTTTAAATTAATTTTTTTCCAATTCTGTGAAGAAAGTCATTGGTAGCTTGATGGGGACGGCATTGATTCTATAAATTACCTTGGGCAGTATGGCCGTTTTCTTGATATTGAGTCTTCCTACCCATGAGCATAGAATGTTCTTCCATTTGTTTCTGTCCTCTTTTATTTCATTGAGCAGTGGTTTGTAGTTCTTGCAGAGGTCCTTCACATCCCTTGTAAGTTGGATTCCTAGGTATTTTATTCTCTTTGAAGCAATTTGATGGGAGCTCACTCATGATTTGATTCTCTGTTTGTCTGTTATTGATATATAGGAATGCTTATGATTTTTGCACATTGATTTTGTATCCTGGGAATTTGCTGAAGTTGCTTATCAGCTTAAGGAGACTTGGGCCTGAGAGGATGGGGTTTTCTAAATATACAATCATGTCATCTGCAAACAGGGACAGTTTCACTTCCTCTTTTCCTAATTGAATAACCTTTATTTGTTTCTCCTGCCTAATTGTCCTAGCCAGAACTTCCAACACTATGTTGAATAGGAATGGTGAGAGAGGGCATCCCTGTCTTGTGCCAGTTTTCAAAGGGAATGCTTCCAGTTTTTGCCCATTCAGTATGATATTGGCTGTGGGTTTGTCATAAATAGCTCTTATTATTTTGAGATATGTCCCAACAATATCTAGTTTATTGAGAGTTTTAGCAATTCAACAGGGCTGTTGAATTTTATCGAAGGCTTTTTCTGCATCTATTGAGATAATCATGTGGTTTTTGTCTTTGGTTCTGTTTATATGATGGATTACTTTCATTGATTTGCACGTGTGAACTAGCCTTGCATCTCAGGGATGAAGCCAACTTGATCATGGTGGATAAGCTTTTTGATGTGCTGCTGGATTCAGTTTGCCAGTATTTTACTGAGGATTTTCATGTCAATGTTCATCAGGGATATTGGCCTGAAATTTTCTTTTTTTGGTTGTGTCTCTGCCAGGCTTTGGTTTCAGGATGATGCTGGCCTCATAAAATGAGTTAGGGAGAATTCTCTCTTTTTCCATTGATTGCAATAGTTTCTGAAGGAATGGTACCAGCTCCTCTTTGCACCTCTGGTAGAATTCGGCTGTGAATCTATCTTGTCCTGGACTTTTTTTGGTTGGTAGGCTATTAATTATCGCCTCAATTTCAAAGCCTGTTATGGGTCTATTCAGGGATTCAACTTCTTCCTGGTTTAGTCTTGGGAGAGTGTATGTGTCCAGGAATTTACCCATTTCTTCTAGATTTTCTAGTTTATTTGCGTAGAGGTGTTTGTAGTATTCTCTGATGGTAGTTTGTATTTCTGTGGGATCGGTGGTGATATCCCCTTTATCATTTTCTATTGCATCTATTTCATTCTTCTCTCTTATTAGTCTTGCTAGCGGTCTATCAATTTTATTGATCTTTTCAAAAAACCAGCTCTTGGATTCATTGATTTTTTGAAGGGTTTTTTTTTTTTTTGTCTCTATCTCCTTCAGTTCTGCTCTGATCTTAGTTAATTCTTGCCTTCTGCTAGCTTTTGAATGTGTTTGATCTTGCTTCTCTAGTTCTTTTAATTGTGATGTTAGGGTGTCAATTTTAGATCTTTCCTGCTTTCTCTTGTGGGCATTTAGTGCTATAAATTTCCCTCTACACACTGCTTTAAATGTGTCCCAAAGATTCTGTTATGTTGTGTCTTTGTTCTCGTCGGTTTCAAGGAACATCTTTATTTCTGCCTTCATTTCGTTATGTACCCAGTAGTCATTCAGGAGCAGGTTGTTCAGTTGCCATGTAGTTGAGCAGTTTTGAGTGAGTTTCTTAATCCTGAGTTCCAGTTTGATTGCACTGTGGTCTGAGCGACAGTTTGTTGTGATTTCTGTTCTTTTACATTTGCTGAGGAGTGCTTTACTTCAAACTATGTGGTCAATTTTGGAATAAGTGCGATGTGGTGCTAAGAAGAATGTATATTCTGTTTATTTGGGGTTGAGAATTCTCTAGATGTCTATTAGATCTGCTTGGTGCAGAGCTGAGTTCAATACCTGGATATCCTTGTTAACTTTGTTTCGTTGGTCTGTCTGATGTTGACAGTGGGGTGTTAAAGTCTCCCATTATTATAGTGTGGGAATCTAAGTCTCTTTGTAGGTCTCTAAGGACTTGCTTTATGAATCTGGATGCTCCTGTATTGGGGGCATATCTATTTAGGATAGTTAGCTCTTCTTGTTGAATTGATCCCTTTACCATTATGTAGTAACCTTCTTTCTCTCTTTTGATCTTTGTTGGTTTAAAGTCTGTTTTATCAGAGACTAGGATTACAACCCCTGCTCTTTTTTTGTTTTCCATTTGCTTGGTAGAACTTCCTCCATACCTTTATTTTGAGCCTATGTGTGTCTCTGCACATGAGATGGGCTTCCTAAATACAACACACAGATGAGTCTTGACTCTTTATCCAATTTGCCAGTCTGTGTCTTTTAATTGGAGCATTTAGCCCATTTACCTTTAAGGTTAATATTGTTATGTGTGAATTTGATCCTGTCATTATGATGTTAGCTGGTTATTTTGCTCGTTAGTTGATGCAGTTTCTTCCTAGCATTGATGGTCTTCACAATTTGGCATGTTTTTGCAGTGGTGGTGACAAAATCTCTCAGCATTTGCTTGTCTGTAAATGATTTTTAAAGATAGTTCCTGTCCAAGATGGCTGAATAGGAACAGCTCCAGTCTACAGCTCCCAGCTCGAGCAATGCAGAAGACGGGTGATATCTGCATTTTCAACTGATGCACTGGGTTCATCTCACTGGGGCTTGTCAGACAGTGGGTGGAGCCCATGGAGCGTGAGCCAAAGCAGGGCGAGGCATCGCCTCACCCGGGAAGCGCAAGAGGTCAGGGAATTCTCTTTCCTAGACAAAGGAAACTGTGATAGATGGTACCTGGAAAATTGGTACACTCCCATCCTAATACTGCGCTTTTCCAATGGTCTTAGCAAATGGCACACCAGGAGATTATATCTTGCGCCTGGCTCGGAGGGTCCCACCCCCATGGAGCCTCGCTCACTGCTAGCACAGCAGTCTGAGATTGAGCTGCAAGGCGGCAGCGAGGCTGAGGTGGGGGGCGTCCACCATTTCTTAGGCTTGAGTAGGTAAAGAAAGCAGCTGGGAAGCTCAGACTGGGTGGAGCCCACTTCAGCTTAAGGAAGCCTGTCTTCTCCATAAAATTTATAATTATTACTTATTTTTATTTAATGGCCATTTTTTTCTTTCTTTCTTTCTCTGAGATTTATTCATGCTATAATCCAGAACACAAGCATCAGGGCAAACATGCTTGGTTTAATCACAACTATTGAAATGTAGTACTTTCTTCTTTCTACAAGCTCTTGTCACTTTTGGAGGTCTAAAACAGCCTTGAATATTCTTTTTCAAAATATAGGAAAGTGCTATTTGTATTCTAAGAATTTAGCCAGAGTGTTAAGTAACTTTTAAAGGTACAATACTGTATTTTAAGGAAGAGTAAAGTTACAAGAATTTCTAATTCCATTTAAGATCAAAGTCTTAAAATGATGCATAGAGGTGACGAAAGTAGACAGAGTAAAGAGAGAGCAAATGTTCTAGGAAAATAAGTGGAAAGAATAGGTAATAGGTGTTTGAAGTCAGTACTACAGCTTCAGATTTTTTAAGTATTATTAATATGTAAAAATAAGATAACATTACCCTGTTTGGAATACTTTTATTATGCCCAATCTGTTTTCCTTTTAAAAAGACTTTATAATAATGATTGCACTGGGTCTTCTAGAGATGATTTTCCTTATACTCAGTTCTTTATTCATTTATGTATCCTACAAATATTTACTGAATACTTACTGTGTACCAGGTAATAACATTTTCACATTTCTAGAGCCCATTCTACTGGCCAGTTAATGAATAATAAAGAATTAGAAAAGCCAAGCCTCTTAGAGTTTTTTACCCACATATACCATTACTTGCACACTGCCAGAAGTGATTTTGCAAAACCAAAAATGTTTTCGATTCAAACCAACATTTTCTAGTAAACAGGTTTATTTTATCAAGGTAGATCATAACTGGTGAAGCAGAAATTTTACTAAACAGATTTCCTTTGGATAAATTTGCAAATTTCATACTCTAAACACAAGATTCTATCTTATAATTAATTTTAAGAGATTTAACTTAAAATGCAAAATAATAAAATAAGCAGGAGATATTTTATTTTTGCTATAAAGTATCTGTAAAGGTTAAATTTTAAAGGACTGATTAAAGAGTAAAGATTCATGCATTATATTTAATGTTAAACTAGACTATTTAGTACAGATCCTATTAAAATATGCTCTAATTTTAATACGCACACACATTTTTAAATATAAAATTAAAAGAAAATTAATCTATTGAAGTTGCAAATTATTTTTACATTATAAATCACTGTTTTTATTATTTCATCTTGTAAAGCTGAAAGAATTAGCTTTCTTCGAGACTACTCTTGATATGCATTTTTATTAGCTTCATGGGACCATATACTGTGTGACTATTTAAAAAGAAAAAAAGGACACTATGTAACAGAATGGTTTCAGAGAAGTATATGACTCCTGACACATTCTAAATTGGTTGCAAATTATAGTATATTAAGATGCAACTCTCTTACATGACCTAATTCTCCCAAAGTTATAGCATTTCCTAATAACATAGAATTTAATTTAAGTGTTTTATAAGAGAAAGTGATGCCATTAGTAAGGATTATACTAGTTTTATTAGATTGCATAATTCTAAAGCATCATAATATACAAAGGGTCTTCAAAGTTTATGAAAAATGCTTATCATAAAAAGTACATGGATTTTAAAATTTTGGCCATGAAAATAAACTCCTAAATTGTTATAACATGTCTGAACACAATGTAGTTTAAGGCACTAAAAATGATGAACAATCTGTTTGAAAAGAACAGGAATTCTGATAACATTGAAGAACAAACATCAAATTTATGGTGAAGCTAGGGTGGGAAGAATAGCAAAATCATTGTTGCTTTATGAAAGGTTTATGAGACCAACACCCTAAAGAAATCAGTAGTTTACAGATGAATAAGTCACTTTAAAAAGGAACGAGAAAATGTTGAGGATGAAGTTCACAGCAGCAGACTGTTCACAACAATTATGAGAGAAAAATTATTGCCCATGCCCTAAATGGAGGACCCATGATTAGTAGTGGAAACAGTAGCCAACACCATAGACATCTCAATCCATCCAGCTTACACAGTTCTGAATTCTTACTTAAAAACTAAAGCTAAGCAACCTCTCCACTCACTCAATGGGTGCCAAAACTGCACTCAGATAAGCTGCAGACAAGAGCAGAGGTTTCCATAAATTTTAAACAAGTGGAATCAAGATTCTGAAGCATTTCTTCAAAGACTTGTTAACAGGAGATGAAAGATGGCTCTAATAGTATGATTCTGAAGAGAAAGCACAATCAAAGCAATGGCTACCAAGAGACAGAAGTGATCCAATCAAAGGAAAAGCACACCAGTCAAGAGCAAAGTTCATGGCCACAGTTTTTTGTGATACTTAAGGCATTTTGCATGTTGCCTTTCTGGAAGGCCAAAGAATGATAACATCTTTTTTATTATGAGAATGTTTTCAAGAAGTTAGCCAAAGTTTTAGCAGAAAAATGCCCTGGAAAGCTTTACTGAAGAGTCTTCCACCATGAAAATGGTCCTGCTCATTCCTCTCATCAAACACAAGACATTTTGTGGGTTTCTAGATGGGAAATCATGGGGCAACAGCATCCACCTTATAGTCCTGATTTGGCTTCTTCTGACTTTTTGTTTCCTAATCTTAAAAAGGGCACCCATTTGTCTTCAGTTAATAGTGTAAAAAAGACTGCATTGACATTATTAAATTCCCAAGCCCCTCAGTTCTTGAGGAATGGACTTAAATGGCTGGTACCATCATTTACGAAAGTGTCTTGAATTTGATGGAGCTTATGTTAAAAAAAATAAAGTTTATATTTTTTATTTTTATATTTTAATTCTATTTTTTTCCATCAATCTTTCAAAAAGTGTTCTTATATTAATAAAGCACGTATGTTTTTACCACATTGGGCTTAATATGATATTTGTTCTAAAACACTTAAATCTGCTTGGTCCTCAAAATGTCCACCGAGCCCAAGTGACCTGCTTAGACATTTTGAAGAATGTCACAATAGAATATGTGTCTATAGTGTGTATATGTATACACGCATATATATACATTATATATGCATATGTAAGAAAAGATATTCAAGTATATTAGCTTTATAATCCGCTTTCTACAATGCAATTTAACTAAAAAGGGAAGCTATATAATAAAGTCAATATAAATAATAAAAGGTTTATGACAATGTGATATAGAACACATTTTTTGTTTGTGGGGTTGTATTAAAAGACTCAATATTGTTAATATTCCAATCTCCCTCAAATTAAATCCATCTATGGATTTAATGCAATCAAAATCAAAATCCCTATAGAAATTGACAGATTATTGTAAAATTTATAGGGAAATGCAAATGACTTGGTATACCCAAAGCAATTTTACAAAATAACATTTTGGAGGACTCACTACTTGATTTCAAGACAATATACTTTTGTATCCTTTAACAAATCTTTCTATCCCTCCATCCCCACTGACTTTCCCAACCTCTATTATCCTCTGTTCTACTTTTTACTTCTATGAGAACAACTTTTTAAGGTTTCTGCATATGTATGAGAACAAGTAGTGTTTAACTTTCTCTTTCTGGTTTTACCTAACATGGTAACCTTCAGTTCCATCCATGTTGCTATAAATGATAGGATTTCAATCTTTTTATGGCTGAATAGTATTCCATAGCATATAGACACCACATTTTTTATCTATTCTCTGTTGTTAACACTTGGGTTGATTTGTTTTATTTTTATTTTATTTCGTTTTAAGTTCCAGGATACTCGTGTAGGATGAACAAACCTGCACATCCTGCACATGTATCCTGGATTCGAATCCTGTGTAAGTGTTCACGTGTATGCCCGTGTATTTCTTGTTCTTTGTAAAATATGTTTGCTGTATTTTTCAAACATTTTAATTTTTGAAGTAATTTTAGAAAAGTTATCAAACAGTGAAAAAAAAAAAATCCAGGTTTTAAAACAGTACTTAGATTTTGCCATCTCTCTCAGTAACTGATAGCTGGATAGATGTACAGGCAGTTCTATTCATCAATCTATGACTTTCTTCTTTATGTGAGATTAAGTTGTAGATATGATATCCCTTTACCTCTAAATGCTGAAATGTTGATTTTGTAAAAGCAAGAATATTCTCTTACATAACCTGAGTATATTAGGAAATTTTTATTAATACAATGGTATTATTGACCTCAAAGACATTCACATTTCATTAATTGTCCGAATAGTGACCTTTATAGCCAAAACAAACAAACTACATATAATATATATTTAATATATATATTCTGGTCCAAGATTGAACACAGGATTGTTTCATTGAGTTTGCTTTTTATTTTCAAAAATATTTTTTAAAGATACATGCTTCTTTAAAAAGCATGCATAAAAAATCTGCATTCCTAGCAAATTTAGATGTATTTCTCAGGTTTCATTCGTTTTTAAGAATTTTAAGAAATTTTATACCCAACATTTTTCACAAGATCATGTAATTGGAAGAATCGAATGTGATGGGAAGAATAAAATCAGCCTCCCTACCACAGGATACAAAGTAGTAACAGAAGTTTCTATAGAGAATTTCCATGGTTCCTCTTTAGTGACAACCTGAATGACTCCATCAGATGTTTGGGCATCAAGGGGAAAATACCAAGTAGCAGTTAGGGGGAAGAGCAACTGGCAGATAGAAACTCCACTTTCCCAGCATATCTAAAGGAAAATAAATTTTGATGGGAAAGACAGTAAGGTGGATAATTGGGGTATATCACCATCATGTCCACATTTTGTTAAATGATTTTTCACAAGGTAACATTTTACATATATTTTCACCGCTAAATATTCAATTATATAGATTACACAATTAACTTTAATTAGGTATTTTGATTGAAGTCTCTGCTATTATCAGTAGGAGTACGATGAACGTATATATACTCTGTATTTAAATCTGTTTTCTCCATAAATTTATGCAAGCAAAATTATTGAGTTAACAAGAACACAAATTGGCATTTTGATAAAAATTTCCAAACTGCTGTGCCAAAAAATGATGTATCATATACTTTAATTTTCAATCATGAGTTGCTAAAAACATTGAGTTTTTTCGTGTTTATTAAATATTTATATTTCTTTTATCATGAATTTACTATATGTTCTTTGACTATGTTTGCTAAATTTTAATAAACAATTCAAAACAGCCCTTTATGGAACATGACTAATATGACTTTGTAACATATGTTAGAAATATTTTTCCATTTTATTATCTTTGAATATTCTTTATTATATATACACATGTTTAATATAATGAAACATGCTTTATGTTTAAAAAACTGGTCTCTCTGTGCAAGAATTTTATTTGAATAAACTTTAGTAACAGCTTGTTTTAAATTTTGAAGGTAATGCTGTTCAAAGGCTGTACAAGAAAATTCCAAGTCAAACAAATACTCATGAGTGAGAAAAAGATGGGATTTTTTTTTTTAGAATCTCCTTCGTTCAATTTCTGGCTGTTCATGATCAGAGATAAACTGATATCTCTTACATTGCCTTGCCCTTTGTAAAGTCTAGGCTTTTCATAATAATTTTAGATAAACAGTGATCACTTTTTAACATTTTTATTTTCCTGAGAATTTCACTTGGCATCCATTAGTCAAATTTGCTGCTGTTTCAAATGTGTTTATATAAATCATAATCTACTTTTCCATAGATATCATGACAATATAATTTATTATCTAAACCAGAACACTTTTGAAATGGAAAATAAACACAATTAAGAATTACACCAGAAAAACAAGCATAAACTTCATCTTTCCTAACCAAATGGGACTTACTGTTATTCAAATTATGGAGGTTACAAAAAGTTTAACGGTGTCAGCAAATATAAATGTTGAGGACATAGATGTTTAAGATTTAGTTCTTGATTCCTTGGTGTCAAGAAACTGAGTCTATCAGGGAAGACATAAAAAGTAATCACCTGAAAACTGGGTTTTGTTTTTTGTGTTATGAGAGGCCTGAACACATTAGAGGTCCATAATGGTACCAAGGAGAAAGGAGATGCACAAAAGTGGTCCTCAGGGAAGACCACGAATGTTTTGCTCTTTGCTATATATGCTGGTATTTTAATTTTTAAATTTATTTTTGTCAGAAATATGCTTTCTCCCTTTTCCAATAACTTTGATTCTGTCTCTAAGACTAACACCTAATATATCACCTCTTACAGAAAGACTTCCTTGATTGTCTCTCTCCTCTATCCCTCCTACCGTCTGAGTGAAACTCCTCTTAGGTGAATATCTAGCCTACCTGTACATATCCACATCAATTTTATTGATTTAATACACTCTTTTAACTTGTGATTTAGTATTTTGTTCTAATTTAAAACAGATCCATATTGCAGAACTAGAACCCAGTAGGTATCTTTTATCTGAATCTCTCCAACACCAAGAAAAGCACCTTTATGTGTTCACGTTTAACTGTTAATGAGGGTGTTCAGTACACTTGGTTTCAGCCAAAAGACAAGAAGCTATATATGTATAATTCAAAAGTTTCTCTGGTTTATTTATTGTATTTTCTTGGAAGTTACTTGAGAGTAAAGAATATAACCCTGCTAATCTAATCCTTCCAGCAGTACAGATTTTATGACAGTAAAGATTCATAAGTGCCATAGTCCTGATCATATCAGTTTACTTCTCACATTGTAGCCCCCAAAGTCAATCAATCTGTCATTTGTGACATTACTGTTCCTAGTATTTCAGGTAAAGGGCTTACGGTTATCATTAAAAAAAAAAAAAGAAAAAATTTATCTGATAGAAACTTTGTGAAACCTATTCTTCTCTACTCAGAATTATGCATTTTCCTAATGTTTCTGAGAGAAGAATTGCAGGTTACGTTGGTGGACACAGCAGTTTATCTCAGAGCCAGTGGAAGAGATATTTAAGGAAAGATAAAACACTTCCTTCACCTATCCAGAACATAATGTGCCTCCACTTTGCCTCCCACCTCAATGGCAATTTATTCTCAGTCCCCGTTGCCCCTCTCCAATCTCAAAATTTTGGAGTTTTCCCATCTCAGTCCTTGGATCTCCTCTGGATTTCAGTCTTTTAGTCATTTCATTGTTTCATGAATTTGAATATACTCTATATGCTGACCGCTTCAAAATGTGTATCTCTGGCCCAGTTCTTTCCTCTTAATTCAAGACTAACACCTTCACTTTAATGGTTAATATATATTTCACATTTAATACCTCAAAAATAAATTTGTAAACGTCTTCCAAAACTACATTTACATTCCCCACACTAACAGCTCCCCACCCCCATTTCAGGAATATGAACTTTACTCTTGCAGTTGCCCAGGCCAAGAAGTTTAGAGTTGTGCTTTAGTTCTCTTACCCTCAACACTCCTCAACATTGGCACAGCTTAATCTTCTAAATGCATACATATGTCAACCACTTCACTTTACCTTCCCTGGTAGCACTCTGTTCTAAGTCTGACTTATTATAACTTTTCAGTTGGTCTCCATGATACCACTCTTACTCTCATAGAGTCAACAGGAGAAACACTTAAGTCAAATCATGCCACCTCTTTCTGCAAAATCCTCCAGTGGCTTCTCTTCACATTACAGCAGAAACCCAATTGCTTATAGTGGCAAACAAAGGTTCATATATAACCACTCTGACTTAATCTTCGTTTCTATCGCCTCCCTCCCATTACTCCATGCCATGTATACTGGCCTCAGTGATGTCCCGTGAGCGTATGACGGGGAACAGTTCTGCCTCCAATCCTCTGCCTTGAGTGAATGCTCTTTCTTCAGATGTACATAAGGCTCATGTTCTCACCTCCTTCAGATCTTCAAGAGGCTTTCTTTGAAGCCTCTCTTTACCAAAACACTGAGAAATTCAACTACCACCTCTGCACTCTCTGCCCCTTCTCTGGATTTTTTTTCATGATTTATCATGTCATCATCTGACATTTCAAATATTATTTTTAATTTTCTCTGTTCCTCAATTATGCTGATATTTTTGCTATATTCATATTCTAGCATTTCCAATATGCTCTCCAACACTATTTGCCAAATGCTGAATGAGGCTTTCAGTTCTCAAATCACACCATGTACCTAGTCTGAATCAATGTTTATATTCAAAGCTATACCTGAAGCCAGCCCTGTATCTATTTTAAATCAAAAAACCTTCTTGCTGAATTTTTTTGTCATATGTATTATGAAAGTCAAGAAAAGATCATTGCTTTATTTTACTTGCTGAATTTGAAACAATGTCTAGGCTTATAAAAATCCAGTGAGAGCTTTCCCAGAATAATATTATTGTCAGATAATTCTTTAAAATATTGAATTTTTATCCATAAGCTTGTATTGCCAGTATTTTTATAGACAACAAAAGCTGTGAACTATAGAATGTCATGTGCCACAGAGATTCTAAAATTAACTACTAAAATTAATACATTGAACTTAGACTTAAAGAGCTCTGAGTTATCTTCGCTAAGTGGATTAGGTCAAATCTATTTCAAGACTAATATGTAAATTATTAAAGTATTATTACCAATTAGTAATATTTAAACTATTAAATTTAGGGGGAGGATAGCAGAAAAGTCACACAATATGGTTTAAGTGAAATTGCAAACAGCTATTTAAAAAACACTATCAGGTTTTGATTATCACCATGGTTAGTGAAATTGTGATCATCTGGACAGCCAAGGAATTAAAGTGATTTTATACTAGATAGTACATTCCAATATGTGTAGTAGTGTTTCTTTACATAATATCCTAACTGCAATTAGCATTTGTAATACTTAAAGCTGGAACTTATGTCTAATCTAATCTTTTCTGAGGCAGTAATTTGCTTTTTTCTCTGATTTATATATATGTTTAACTGCCACATTTCTGTTATAATAATTATTCAAAAGTTTTCAGATCTACAAGCATCTGGTAGGCACAAATGATCACCCAAGGGAAGTATCCCTTACATATTTTCCTTTACTGAATTTCAGGAAGTCCCAGACAATAATTTAAGAAACAACAAATACTTTTACTGCCCAATTCTTCAGAATTTGATTGGACAAATTTAGTTGTCCAATAGATCAATATTTGAGTCTTTTGTGTCTGTTTCTTAGAAAATCATTATCACTAACCTCTATACCTCTATTTCTTAACCATATCTAAACAGTAAAAATGTCTTTCTTAATGTCTTAAGTAGAATTTTAGACTTCTGACTTATGCCAGTAGAAAGAAGGGTGTTTATTTAATTTTTTGTGCTCCTACTCAATCTCACATTACTTAACAAGCTACAACCTAAGGTTTTTCAGTTGAAACATCAACATTCTGGGCTCCATCAGGATTTTAAGCATTATCATTCATATCTCAGAGAATGGATAAGCTCCACCAAAATTCTCAGTTCTTTCTGAATAAAAACTTTATACCAGTCTCTGTGTTAGGTTCTACACATATGTAGGTGAGTTACGTCTAGCTTGAATCTCAAGGAGTTTAAGACACACTATATTTTTGTTTATAAAGCTCTTTCACACATATTATTTAATCTTTATAATGACCTTTTGGTATTTTAAAAATAAGTATATTAGTGAATTATAATCCATAGTGAATTAAAATGCTCCTTTTTCTACATTAAATACTACTTTAATTTTCTACATGAAACATTTTTATTATATATAATTATATATAGTACATTTCCTTAAAAATTACAGTATATTCACAAATAACATATGCATAAAAGAAGTTGGTATATAAAGGTATATAGTATCTAAAATAAGTGATGGATATCTATTTGCCTTTGATGTTTTCACTTTTTAATACAATTTTTCAAATAATGGAAATAGGTCGGGCACAGTAGCTCATGCCTATAATCCCAGGACTTTGTGAGGCCAAGGCGGGCAGATCACGATGTGAGAAGTTCGAGACCAGCCTGACCAACATGGTGAAACCCCGTCTCTACTAAAAATACAAAAATTAGCTGGGCGTGGTGGTGGGTGCCTGTAGTCTCAGCTACTAAGGAGGCTGAGACAGGAAAATTGCTTGAACCCGGGAGGCGGAGGTTGCAGTGGGCCGAGATTGCACTGCTGCACTCCAGCCTGGGCGACAGAGCGAGACTCCATCTCAAAAAAAAAAAAAAAAAAAAAAGAAAGGAAATATATTAAATTGATAACAAGTATTATATATATATATATGTCTTGTTCTTTATTTTTTGGTAAACGTTTTGTTTGGAAAGACAAATTAGGTCACACAGATCTATCTACAAGTGACTCTGCTGCAACAGGAGTAACTAACATATCCGTCAACCTCTATAGTCTATGACAATCACTTCCCAATAAATTAATAAGCAAGTCCCAACCAAAGATTTCCCAGGTTGCTTTCCACACAAACGACATTATTCTGAGCGTCTTAAATACATATCCAATGGAAGAACATTTTAATTTCAATGTTTTTATTAAGTAATTCAAATGAATCATAACTTGTGCTTTCCATACATATTACCCATAATAAGCAATCTATTAATCTATCAAAATGTACCTATAATTAAACTATCAATCTATTTTTTGTAACTGATAATATGTAAATAAAAATAAATTACCAGAAAGTTGAAATCATTTTATTGGCAATTTTACTTTGTCATATACATCAAGATAAAAACTGTCAGACTACACTAGATTCACAGACAATTGTTTTGGTGTTAAGAGAAAGAAAATTTATGGGCTGCATAAAAAATAATTATAACAAAAGCAATTAAAAATGAGTAGATTTGAAGTTGCTTTGTCACTAAGAATCAAAAAAATTGGCTAGAAATATTTTATTGTGCTATAAGTGAACATAGAGAATTTATATGTAACATACCTTCCTTTTGACATATGTGTGAATGTGTATGTACTTATACATGTGTGTTTACATTTGCATGTGAATCTTTCTTCTTCTTTTTACTTTTCTAAAAGGAACGCCTTTTATTTCCATACAAGCAAATCTGTGTTGCCATGAAATGAAGGATTAGGCGATTGGTAGCGAGATCTTGATAATAGTGGTGAAAAACTATGATATTAAAGAGGAAAGTTCTTTTGAAGGCTTAGCCAAGATAAACAATGACCTTGAGAAGCTGGGGTTTCAATGTAAGAAAGACACCACAGGCCTCCTGTTAGTAAATGCCAAGTAAATACAGATGCAGGTCGAATACACTCCATGGGATTTTGAAAGTACCGGATTCATAATAAAACAGTGCTTAAAATTGTAAAACTCCCTTTTCTTTTCTTTGTAAAAATTGCATGGAGTTGGCTGAGGTATTGTTGTTGTTCAAAAAACAGTTTCATAAAGAAATGTGTTAGAATCAAACAAGTAGGTCAACTAGTGCTATCACTTATATAAGAAAAAACATTACCATAAAAATACCCTTAAGAACTTTTTCTGACTCTATATTACGGGCTTCTAAAATTAAAACATGGTTCAAAGTAATTCAAACAGAATCATCCTCAAAAGGCTTTGCCTGTATTAAGTCTTCTCTCCATGACAAAATTACCTTCCTTCTTCTTGCCTCTAAAAACAACCTCCTAGAATGTTCCAACTGATGTTCCAACTTTCTTATTTTGTTGGCTCTAAAAGCTTGCCTAATACTGAAATGTATTTAAGGCTGACACTGATATCAGACATCAGATTCTACACCTTCGAAATTCACTTTGTCAGTAATCTCAGGGTGACATATATGAGGTTTCTTTATTAGGAGTAGAGAATATAAAATGTCTAATATAAAATTACCCCCTAGTGGCAGTAAAAAGCTCTCACTGATAACCACCTTTAAAAATAAGGGTCAAGGCCAGGCGCAGTGGCTCACTCCTGTAATCCCAGCACTTTGAGAGACTGAGGCAGGCAGATCATCTGAGGTCAGGAGTTTGAGACCAGCCTGGCCAACATGGTGAAACCCCGTCTCTACTAAAAATAAAAAAATAAAAATACAAAAATTAGCCGGCCGTGGTGGCAGGTGCCTGTAATCCCAGTTACTTGGGAAGCTGAGGCAGGAGAATCGCTTGAACCCAGAAGGCGGAGGTTGCAGTGAGCTGAGATCAGGCCATTGCACTCCAGCCTGGGGGACAAGAGCGAGACTTCGTCTCAAAAAAAAAAAAAAGGTCAAATTGAGTTTGGTAAAATTATTTCAACTCTTTTACTTTCCATGAGGTATAGCCTTATATAAAGAACACAGTAATAAATGTTACTAAGTCTCACCCTCTCTAGAATGAGAAATAGAATTTGATTGCAACTCTATCAGAGAATTTAGCAGGGCATAAGACAGCTACTTAACCTCCAGCCTTATAGCAACCCTTTATCCTCCATAACTTTCTTTTAGAATCATGACACATAAAACACACTGCTACTAGAGAATACAGTATATCCAAATTGGAGATTCTATCCATCTTGATTAACATGTAATCAATAACGTTCCTTTTATAAAATTAAGTCAATGTGATAAATTTTGTCTTGAGTCAAATAAGTGACATAACTTTTTAAGATGACAGAAATATAATTTTTTCCCAAAAGGTCATAAGGAATTACACTTTCCATAGAAAATATTACTTTATATAAATATCACGGCTATAAGAAATATTGCCAGGGCAATCTACTTTTTAATGAAATAATTAGTGAAGTCTTAAAAATTGTTTTCCAAATAATTAACAATTAAAATATGTTAAAAGAGACTATTAATAATTTCTGCTCTTTTTCATCCACATAACTTATTATCTAGCACAGAAACAAGACCAACAAAATAATATATCATCTCAATTCTAGTAACTATTAGACATTGTAAGGCCCTGTAATTGCCAATTAATAAAACTAATATTCCATTAGCATTTTTATGATATATCACTTTTTCTTCTACTCCTTTTCCTTTTCTCCTTTTTTTTTCTTTTAACAGTCTTTTCTCTGTCTTTATGTCTACAAAATGGCTACAAGAAGTCTTAGCTATTCTTTTTACAACATATATTTCAGACATTGACTATTTCATAATAAACTTAATTCTAAAGAGCAGTAGTATTGGATTCATATCAGTGTATTGTAATAAACATGCTTTCATTATTTCATCTTTGTTCTTGAGCAGTAATAACCATGAAGTGTTTGCACTAATACTGTTGTAGTTGCTCTCAAACATATGCAAATTATAAAAATAAGGCAGTGGGAGTAAGTTTAAATTTACAGCAAACTATATGTTTCTGCTAGTTTTGAAACTAGTTTGCAGTTACCCTACCAACCTGAGCCATAAACAGAAACTAAGCACAGATTGGATAATAAAAGCATAATGTGTATATATGAAGGTTTTTCTATGGAGAAGGAATACAAATGGGGGAATATTTTTTAAATTTTATAAAGTGAATAGGTATCTATAGGAAAGCCCCATTAATGGATATTGCTTGTGTTTTTAATTGTTTTTCTGGACTGAACATGGTTCAAAGCAAAAGAAGAGTCCTACCCTGCTTATAGTTACAAGCACAAAAGATTAAAAAACAGAGGCTCAAATACACATTCTTTAAAAAGATGGATCATATGTGCTAGTGACAGGCACAAAACATAGAAAGTAGAAAGCAGTTGAATGTACATTTTCATATTACTGAATCTGAAAGTGCCAGGAATTATTTTTTATCTTCCTCCAAATGTTTCCTTTATGTTTGTATAACATAAATAGAAATGAAGTCTATTCAAAGCCGTATTTTATTGACCTGAAACCAAAGGATGAATTTTATAGTTAACTACTTAATTGGGTACCCAAAACAGCACTGCTCTTTGTTAACAAATCCACGAAATGTAGACACCTTCAGTACAAAGGAAGGACTTACGCAATAATCAGGATTGTGTGTAGCAAACTGAGTCTTTAGTGGTGAGACACATCAGACATGAACACTAAAAGTTTTACCATGTCAGGTTTCAGAGCAGTGGTATTTCTTAACTCATTGATGTATCTTGCAATCAGTGGACAATTTAAAAGGTAGAAATATGGTAATTAAATCCTAAAAACTAGTTATGAAAAACTCGGCTTACATTTGCACAAGTCAAGTAGTATGGGCACATTTATCAAAAGGAAAACATACTATCCAAAGTCTGTCACATTTGGGGTTATGGAACAATATAAAATGAGATTAATGTGTAAATTATACAAAATTCAGAGCACAATTTTAAATAATATGAATAAATGTGGATGATAGTGATAGATCAACCAGAAATGGAAAAAGAAATTCAATGAAAATCATTAAATTGAAATTGAATTACAAGTATAATTGAATTATAATCATTCACTTAGAATCGGATTCCTATTAATAAATGAATGCAGTCAGTCCACATAGACTGTTAGGTAAGATTTTTCCATACACTGGCTTAGAAAAGCAGTTAGGTGCTTACCATTGTTAATGTCCTCAATACTAAACCCTTTGCTAAAATTTTTAAAAAATAATAAAGTAAAATAGAACACTGAATAAATATTTGGCAAATTGAATTTAGGTATGTGGATTTCTCTTCTCTAATACTTTTATGTAAAGGATTTTTGACTTGGCTGTTTTTACTCCTATCTGTGTTGATATCCCTACTAGGCTTTCAATTTTCTTTTTTTTTTTAAGATTTTTAATAGGGTATTACATTTATACATAAAATAATATATTGGGAAAATGTAAATTTTTTATGAGGTGAATTAGAAGGAGTGTGGTTAGGAAATACAGCCTCTGAAACCAAACTACCTGGTTTTGATCTACCTCAGTCACTTGCTAGCTTTGTAACATTGAAGAGGATATTTACTCATGCTGTGCCTCAGTTTCCTCATTTGTAAAATGAGGATGTAATTCTGTATTTGTTCCTTCACAGATTTGTCATGAGAATTACATGAGTTAAAGAGTCACAGAATTTAAAGCAGTTCCCAGCACTAGATATATATTCAGTAAATATGAAGTCTTATTATAGAATTATATTATTAATCAATTTCCTTTTTCTTAATTTTTACAATTGTAAAATCATAAGCATAGAAATTTTAAAGAAAAATTACTGAAACAACTGAAATAGCACTCTTCTAAAACTTAAATTAGATGCTATTAAAATTTACAGGCTAGCATAGCGAATGACCAAATAGTGTATTTTAATTCCAAATTAGCACACCCGAAATTTCTGTTTACTCAAACTGTTTAGAAAGCTGACATTTTTACTTTTTCTTCAGGGAGGTCTCAGTTCCTGACCAACTCATCAGATTGTTCTTTTGTGTGAGCAAAAAACAAACTTAATTCCCTTTTTTCTGACTTTATGTGATCCTTACAATTAATGTTATTGAATCTAATTAGAGCTCTCCATCTGAGTATTGATAACAAATTTTTAGGGAAAAATTATAATGCTGAATAAGCAACAGGGACTATAACCAGCATTCCACAAAATTCAAAGTAGTCTCTAAAAATCCCTAGAGATTACAGGAAATAAAGCACAGCTGTGATAAATGTTAAAAGAGAAGCGTCTACATAATGTCAAAACATTCAAAGTGAAAGTGAACATCTCCATGAGGCTTCCAGATGCTTTCTCCACCTGTCAATGAGCTCCTGTATGTCCATATAGTATCCTGGGCTCTCTACACGGAAACAAGTATCAAACTGGGTATAACCACTGCCTGCAAACCCACCACCAAGTCCAGGAAGCTGTGACAATGTATTGTGTTAACTTCTCGCCTTCTTATCCCTAAGATGGGAACTATTTATATTTCGAGCCATAAGGCCAAAATAGCTTTTACATTATTTCGCTATTTAATGTCAGAAAGTAGCAATTGCAGAAATACGTGTGTGTTTCTGTACTGTACATATGACATTTAGTTCAAATTTTAAGGTTTCAAGTGATTTGGGAGCAGTGACTAAAATCTGAACAATTATAGCAGCTAAGAAGTGAGAAATTCTCTCTAGCAAACTAGTCTATGTCTATCATTCTCTAAAGTGATGTGTTTCTAATTTTTCACATAGCCTTATTAAAAGTTGTGTGAGTACATAATATAATTTAGAAGGGCTTTCTTTTCATATGGTTGGCATCTGCAGAGGAATTAATATTTGTTCTGGGCATCAGTGAGTACTAGAGATAAAATTAAATCTAACGTGTAGATCTCTTTTTCATCTAAGAAATCTCTTCTAAGCCTCGTTGACTGAAGGCCCAGTATATATGTCAGGATATGGGGAACAAAAGGGGAAAATAAAAAAGTCTGAAAAAAATAGTTCTCTAATTCAATTTTACATTTTCTGTAATTTTATTTTATATACTAACTTGCTACTTAAATGTCTATTTTAAGTTTCTATAAAAATTAATTTAGAAAAATAAAATTTATATGTTTTTAAGTACCTTGTTAAAAATAATTAATTGAAAGACTTACCAATTGAGGTACTGCAAAGCACTATAAATAGAGTAACTTACTAAAGGGAATTTTTTAAATCTCATTTTTATTTGAAGTTGACTTAGATAGTAATGTTCATTAAATACTCTGTTGACTTTTATGTTTTGTTTTGTTTTACCATAATTAATATGATAGTCACATAGGACATAAATTCAGTGAAATGTTTTTATTCTTCTTTATGATTTACTTCTTACACAATAAAATAATTCCAAACAACATATTTTAACATTTCCATGAGCAGAAAAAGTCACCTATTTGTACATATGGGTTTCAAGAAATATGTTGAGCAAATCACTTCTGTATGAATATATTTCCATAGCATAATAGTTATTATTATTTATATTTTTAAAAAGAGGTTTTTAAAATTACATGAATAGTAAGCTCAAAAATCAAGAATATTTTTTCACTTCCAATCATATAGAATTTAGATATTTTTCATACTATGTTTGAGTCACTTTAAATGTTTAACATAAACATGTAATTTATGATAACAGTCCAAAGCACTATCTTGGCCTGGGTCTTATGAAAGACTACAATAGATGTTGGATATGAAACATGATATTATATATTTTTCCAAGTTATCAATATTGTGTCTATAGCACAGAATACTAAAATTTTAGCAGTATATGTTTAGAGGTTCTTGTCTTTACTATAAGGATAGAGAGTATCTACCTTCCCTTGATTTACACACACACACAAACATGTACATACATGTGTACATTGTAATATGTATGGTAAATACTTACACATTTTATATAAGTAAAGTAGACATAAATAGTGTGGCATAACTATTAGAGGAGCTTGGCTGCATTCCCTTCGGAAATTAGTTGCAAGAACTCATACCTGCCTTCCAAATATCTCCTTAAAAGTTAACTAACCTCTATTTTCTCGAACTAATTTTTAATGTTGAAGATTAGAAGTCAGAGTAATTTTAACTTAATGAGGCAAGAATATATTCAAATAGAATGAAAGAAATGTTAAAACATCAAAACAAAGAAATCCCAGCCTTTGTTACAAGGAATGCAAAGTCAGCCATTTTGATTATGTATCCACAGCAGATATAAAAGTTAAATTTTAAAAAATTAAAAAAAAAAAAAACACTGGAGGGAGGCAAGGACAAAGTCAATTGCTATATAGTAGTAACCAGGAACATAGTGCCAACTTAGACCATGTCCATACCATGCCAGAAATATCACTCTCATTAATCTCTGTAGTTTATATCATATAGGCGAAGTATAGATATACACACTTATTTGGATCATTCATTGCATGGCATACTTTTTCATTAATAAAAACTTTACCTTTAAGAATATTAATGTATCTATTAAAAAGAATAAGCATGGTATTCAGGATCTTATGAAAACCTCATTTTATTTTTACTATTTGTAATTGATCAGTGGGGAAAGCTTTTCTCTTAACACTAGATGAAAATTCTTCAAGCTCCATGATTTTTTTCTACAAAATGTTAAACAGTATATAGTTGCATGGCCATGTTAAGATAGACAGTAAACAATAAATCAGCATTTAAAAGGATCCAGTCCAAAAAAAAAAAAAAATCTTCATTCAATGGAAAGACACTTTTTCTTTCTGTGCTGTAGCAAGTCAGTTGGTGGCTGGCAACCTATGTTGGGGCAAAGGGTTATGTTTGGCATCACTCTTTTCCAGTATACATTATGTATCCACCACTCATCTAATGCAGCTTTTGTTTTGTTTTGACAGATAAAATTATAAGAAATAGAATGTTTTTAAATATATATACAGGCATACCTCATTTTATGGCACTTCACTTTATTACACTTCTCAGATGTTATGTTTTTTTTCACAAATTGAAGGTTTATGGCTTCCCCACGTCAAGCAGTCTATAGGCACCATTTTCCCAATGGCATGTTTTCACTTTGTGTATCTGTCACAATTCGGTAATTCTCACAATATTCCAACTGTTTTTATTATTATTTTATCTGTTATGGCACTCTGATCAGTTTTCCTTGATGTTGCAGTTGTAGTTGTTTTGAGGTTCCACATACCGCACTCATGTAAGACTGCAAACTTAATCAGTAAATGTTGTGTGTGCTCTGACTGCTCCACTGA
Source organism: Pongo pygmaeus (assembly GCF_028885625.2). Classification (NCBI taxonomy): domain Eukaryota; kingdom Metazoa; phylum Chordata; class Mammalia; order Primates; family Hominidae; genus Pongo; species Pongo pygmaeus. The sequence goes on from NC_072384.2 coordinate 94,867,514, forward strand.
CCATGTGCTCCCACAAATCTCTCCTCTTCCCTGGCCTCCTTATTTCCTCAGACACAAGAATATTGAAATTTGGCCAATTAATGACCCTACACTGTCCTCCAAGAGATCAAGTGACAGAAAGAGTTGCACATTTGCCACTTTAAATCAAAAGCTAGACATGATTAAGCTTAGCAAGGAAGTCATGTCAAAAGACAAGCTAGTCCTCTTGCACCAAACGCCCAAGTTGTGAATGCAAAGAAAGGTTATTGAAGGCAATTGAAAGTACAACTCCAATGAACACACAAACGATAAGAAGCAAAATAGCCTTTTCGCTGACATGGAGAAAGTTTTAGTGGTCCAGATAGATCGAATCAGCCACAAAATTCCATTAAGTCAAGGACTAATTCAGAGCGAGCCCCTAACTCTCTTCAATTCTGTGAAGGCTAACAGAGGTGGGGAAGCTGTAGAAGAAAAGTTTCAAGTTAGCAGAAGTTGGTTCCATGAGGTTTACGAAAAGAGGACATCTCCATAACATAAAAGTGCAAGGTAGAGATGCAAGTACTGATAAAAACACTGCAGCAAGTTATTCAGAGAATCTAGCTGAGATCATTGATGAAAGTAGGTACACTAAACAACAGATTTTCAATGTTAACAAAATAGCTTTATATCAGAAAATGCCATCTAGGAATGTCATAACTAAAAAGAAGTCAATGCCTAGCTTCAAAACTTCAAAGAACAGGCTGATTCTCTTGTTAACAGCTAATGCATCTGGTGATTTTTAAATAGAAGCCAATGCTCATTTGTCTTCAAAAAATAGTGGGACCCTTAATAATTATGCTAAATCAATTCTGCCTGTGCTCTATAAATGGAACAACAAGTCCTGAATGATGGAACACCTTTTTACAGCATGGTTTACTAAATACTATAAGCTCACTGTTGAGACCTACTGCTCAGAAAAAAAAGATTTATTTCAAAATGTTACTCTTTATTGACAATATACCTGGTTATCCAAGAGGTCTGATAGAGATGTGCAAGGAGATTAATGTTATTTTTATGCCTGCTAACAAAACATCCATCCTGCAGCCCATGAATCAAGGAGTGATTTTAACTTTCAAGTCTTATTATTTAGGAAATATATTCCCTAAAGCAATACTTGTCGTATGTAGTGATTACTCAGAGGGTTCTGGGCAAAGCAAACTGAAAACCTTCTGGAAAAGATTGACTATCCTACATGCCATTAACGACGTTCATGGGAGGCGTTCAACATATCAACATTAACAGGAGTTTGGAAAAAGTTGATTCCAACTCTCATGGATGACTTTGAGGGTTTCAAGACTTCAGGGGAGAAAGTAACTGCAGACGTGGTGAAAATAGCTAGAGAACTAAAATTAGAAGTAGATCCTGAAGATGTGACTGAATTGCTGCAATCTTAAGATAATATCTGAATGATGAGGAGTTGCTTCATATGGATCAGCAAAGAAAGTGGTTTCTTGAGATGAAATCTACTCTCCTGGTGAAGAAGCCATGCACATTGTTGAAATGACAACAAAGGATTTGGAATATCATACAAACTTAATTTATAAGGCAGCAGCAGGGTTTGAAAGGATTTACTCCAATTTTCAAAGAATTTCTGTTAAACAGCATCACATACTGAAGAGAAATTTTTTACGAAAGGAAGAATTAATTGATGCAGCAAACTTCATTATTTTCTTATTTTAAGAAATGCCACAGCCACTCCAGCCTTTCGCAACCACCACCCTGATCAATCAGAAGCCACCAACATGGGTACAAGACCCTCCATCAGCAAAAATATTACAATTAATTGAAGGCTTAGGTCATCATTAGCATTTGTTAATGATAAATTATTTTAAATTAAGGTATGTACATCCTTTAAACATAATGCTATTACATATTTAATAGACTATAGTATAATGTAAACATAACTTTTATATTAATGACTCAATAAAGCATGTGATACTTTATTGCAATATTCACTTCATTATGGTGATCTGCAACCAAATCCACATATTACAGAGGTTTGCCTGTACATTGTGGAATGGACAAATCAAGCTAATTAGCATATGCATTACCTCACATTATTGTTATTTTTGTAGTAAGAACACTCAAAATCTTGGCATTTTTCAAAAATATGATACATTATTATTAAATATGGTTACCATGTTATACAACAGGTCTCTTGAACTTATTCCTCCTGTTTAACAGAGATGTTGTACCCTTTGATCAACATCTTTCAAATTCCTCCCCCACCACTGCCCCAATTGCTGGTAACCACCATTCTACTCTCTTCTTCTATGAGATCAGTTTTCCTAGAATATACATTTGAATGAAATGGTGCAGTATTTTTCTTTCTGTTCCTTGCTTATTTTACTTAACCTAATGTTTTGACCCACAGTCAGGGAAAAATAGGAAGCTGCTAGAGACAGCATACCAAAATTTGCCCATGCCTGGTACCTGGTGTTCTCCTAAGCAAGCACTGGCACTTCTCCCAGTGGGGCTTTCTATCATCCTCCTGCTCTCCTGGATGTGCTGATCCACTTTACACTACAGTCTTCCTGTTGAAGCCTCCTCCCTCTTCAGAAGCTTTTCCTTGGCCAGGATTTAATATAGCACCAGACATTTCTCTCTGAAATGTCTGAAGAGGCCCACCATGGGAAAGACTACTGCATCCTTGCCTGGCCTTTGGTGGGAATGCAGTTATATCCCACCCTTAGTCCTCTGCCTACTCTCCTTATCGCCCTCAGATATGAGTGAGGAACAAGTCTATTATGTCTCTCAACGTAAAGAACACCTCAAACTCTCTAAGGGATTTTGTTGAAGTCCGTTTTGCCTAAGTTTGAAAAAAAGGAAGCAGCATCCTCCACTTCTGGCTCTTTGGTGTAAATAGGGGCTTATGGAAGGCAATAGCTCATCTCAGGAAATCCGCTCATGAATACTCCATTATTTTTGTCAAATTATCATTCCCACTCATATGAGGCTTAGGGTTTGTTTTGTTTTGCCTGTTTTTAAGAATCATTGAACTTTTTCTCTAGCAGGTTTTTTTTTTTTTTTAAGTCTTGTCTTTTTCAAAACTTCCTTTAGTATCTGATATCTATTGAATTTGGATGTTTCTGTCCAAATGCTAAAATTAACATCTTTTTTTTTTTTTTTACTAGGTAGGTACTAGCATCTCTGTGGAGAAATCACTTTTGTGAAATGTAACTAATATTTATCATCCTCATAAAAGTGACAAAGTATACCAGGCACAGTGGTTTACGCCTGTAATCCCAACACTTTGGGAGGCTGAGAAGGGCGGATCATGAGGTCAGGAGATCGAGGTCACCCTGGTGAAACCCCATCTCTACTAAAAATACAAAAATTAGCCGGCCCTGGCGGCGGGCGCCTGTAGTCCCAGCTACTCAGGAGGCTGAGGCAGGAGAATCGCCTGAACCAGGGATGCAGAGGGTACAGTGAGCCGAGATTGTGCCACTGCACTCCAGCCTGGGTGACAGAGCAAGACTCTGTCTCAAAAAAAAAAAAAAGTGATGAAGTAAACATGTCTGCATTCCTATTAAAGTAACCAGTGCTCAAGTGGAGCCAAAGGGTCCAGAGATGGAATTGCAACATTGTTTACTGGAAGTAGCTAGAAATCTGAAGAGTTAGATGAGGTGTTCAGATTAGGATGTGCTAAGGATCGATCAAGTGTAATTGTGTTAAACATAAGAAGTGGGGAAAAAAGATTTGGACAAAAAAGGGTAAATCCCAGAAATCATTAAAAGCAGATTTTAGTCAAGTGGAACTTAAGAATATTTCGACTAAAAAAGCCAGGCTGGCTATTATCTTTTACTGTTGATCGCTGAAAGCATGACATAGACAACAGACAAAATTAAAGACATAAATTTAAGGCAGGCAGGCTGTTAATTATACTTTTGTTTTTGCTAATGTGATGATTTCCTTGAATTGTATTAGCAAAATAAAAGACTGATTAATACATTGATACCAAGGATCATATGAAGCCTCACAAAATGAAGAACATCAACCATGTTAGAGTAGGTTTAATTATCAGTTATTAAATAGTTTTAATATAAAGTAGCAAAAAAAAGTAAAATAGTTTTAATGTAAAGTAGGTTTAATTATCAGTTATCAAATAGTTTAATGTAAAGTAGCAAAAGAGTAGATAATTCAAAATCAAATTGTGCTCAAGTTCCTACCAGAAACGGTAGAGATAATTTTTGCCAATGTGGACAAGTTACATAATCATTCTATGACTATTTTCAAATACCTATCAGACATATTCTAACTCTGGTACCAAAATTCTGTTTTTCTAGCGAAGTTCATAGGTGTCCAGGACACTGGAAATGGGAATGCTATTCTTTATTTCAAATCACTTTGAATTTTTCCTTTCGTTTATTGATATGGTTTGGCTGTGTACCCACCCATATCTCATCTTGAATTGTAGTTCTCATAATCCCAACATGTCGTGGGAGAGACTCAGTGGGAGGTAATTAAATCATGAGAGTGGTTTCCTCCATGCTATTCTCATGATAATGAGTAAGTTCTCATGAGATTTGATGACTTTATTAGGGGCTCCCCCTTTACTCTGCTCTCATTGTTTTCTATCTTTCCACCATGTGAAGAAGGACATGTTTGCTTCCTCTTCTGCCGTGATTGTAAGTTTCCTGAGGCCTCCCAGCCCTGCAGAACGGTGAGTCAATTAAACCTCTTTCCTTTATAAATTACCCAGCCTCAGAAATGTCTTTATTAGCAGCATGAAAATAAACTAATACATTCTCGTTTACATATTATTCCTTGCCATTCATCTAATATTCAGAATCTATCATTTTGGAAAGGAGACTGGACCTCATAACTCACTCACTTACCAGTCAATGAGAAACCTGCCTTTCTGTCTACTTCAGTATTCCTCATATAAAGTCTGTACTATTATTTTTCTGTTCCCTTTTTCATGCTCTGTCTTCCTTTTCATGCCTTCTTCCAGTAATAACAAGCACCCAGCCCTACATATCCTTCAAAAACAGGCCAATAATTTTAATTTGGCAAGGTTTCTTAGCCTGTAATTATTGTGGATAACTCAGACATAATATATTATTCTAATTTTAAAATTATTTTAACTCCCATTCTAATTAGACTGCTTTAGAGAAGAATCACTGCATTTCACAGGTGGTTGCATATTACAGCCGGAGGATTACTGAATAAATCTTAATAAAAATGTTGAAATGCTGTGGTAATATAAAAGCTTTCACTGCACCTATGAATGATATAATTACAGTTCTTTTAGATTTAATCCAATATAATCATAATAATTAGAAGTTATTGACTACATTTGTGGCTTGCAATTTGAGATAGGTATTAATGCTATGACTAATTTCACTACACATTTGAGCATACTTGTTTCAATGTAACATCTTTAGAAAGCAAAGACAAAATATAAATGTTATTTACCTTCAAAGTTTCTATTTGATCTTCATTTTTAAATGATTTTCTCTATAAAACAATTAAGAGTTTGTTGGCTATTTAGAGATAAATGTGGTAATAATTTCATTCTTTACATACTGAAAAAATATATTAAAAATTTATGCATCTCTGTGGGCATATATAATATAAAATAGCAGAGGAAATCCATGCACATAAAAAACATTCAAAGCAAATGAGGAGGAAAAGAAGAAAAAGTACTCTATTCTAGCTAATTTCACGCAAGTTATTGTGGTTCATTGTACAAAGCAACCTATATTGTCTTTTTTTTTTTATTATAGATACTGTGGCCAATTTAAGAGACTCAACCAAGATTACAAATCTTATCAGCTGTAGAGAGATTATTTCATCCCTCCAACAGAGAGTTTAGTAACTATTATCTTTTTCCTAGTTTGTCCCTTGCTAAGCATAAGAACCAAAATGCCAATATAAAATGTGGACTAGATCACTTAAAAATGTTGAAAACAATTTGTTGCCCTGGCTTGCAGGTCAAGATTGGCTAAACCTGTTAATTAAACTCAATCATAATGTAATTATATAAAAGTTTTCATACAGACATATGAGTTTGTCTTGGAATTAAAGACTATTTGGTGCTAGTATCTTAAGTTTCTTTTTTTTTTTTTTTTTTTTTTTTACTTTTCTGCATCCAATTTTTGTCTAACCCAATACTACCTTTGTATTATACTTGTAGTAATAAAGATGCTGGACTTGGGATAGTCATATTTCTTTCCTGGTTCTCCTGTAGATGAAATAACTTATCCCCGAATAGTAACATTGGTGAAGGATTAGTGTCATGATATAGAAAAATACTCATCTCCCCAATTAATATTATAAAAAATATCCTGATTATATACATGCCCACTGTTTCCACAGAGAAGAAAAACTCAAAGTAGTACAGAAAACACTTCATCATTTACACTGTTTTATTCTAATCAGTTGTTTATACATAAATAATTTAAGACCTGTATATTGTATTCATGCAGTGCAGGATATTTAAAGAAAAATAAGATATTATCTTTGTCCTCAAGTAGACAGACACTATGTTCAATAGTAATTCAAAAAAGAGGAGCCCAATTAAGAAAAAAAACAAAAATGCAAAAATCCTGGATTGTCATTGTCCATGTCATTGAGATATACGACGAATTTTGCAGCTATATTGACTTCAGGTTACAGGACTGTAAGTTCCAACACAAGAGGAATATATATAAATATGTAACTTAACTGGGTAGCAAGAAAAGCAAAATACATAAAGAGAACATATTACTTACTTAGGTGATATGAACAATAAGTGGTAGAAATAGAAACCTAGGATGTGATACTATAGTGGTATACTTGCGATTAGAGAAATAATCAGCAGGGTGAAAAGGATCTTTCGCCTTTTGTTTGTGATCAACTGCAAGCTAAGAAGTTAACAGAGATAAATAGAGAATGTGAACTAAATTGCAGGTAATCTTCACAGGAGAATGGAATAATAGCCACTTTTATTCAACCATTTGATGAAAGAAGGAGAAGTATACCTCCATGACTAGTTTCAAAGCAAGGCAAAATGTGTACCATACATCAAAAAAAGGAGAAAATTGGCAAGAAAAAGTAAAAGAGAGTAATATTAGAGCACTGATCTGAATGAACTCCAGCTGTATAAATTTACTCAGCTGTCTGAAACAACGACTTAACCCAGGAAAACATAAAAGTGCAATGGGATTTCAACACACAACTCAAGATTAATAAAGCACAGCACATCTCAAAGGAAAGGCAATCCAATCACTAGCTTTTTTAAAGTTTATATCATCTCTTCCAAAAAGATGAATCAAAGACAATGTATACCCAAAACAGGAGACTCAGTACTTTATTATAATCAGAAATGTCTATAATAAATTATAAGTTCCCATGCTTGGAACTGCATTGGGTAGGTATTATGGAAGAAGGAAAAAGAGGTTTGTCAATTCATCCTGACATCATATGAATGAAATGGGAATATAATATATCCTCCTTAATGACTGAGCAGAAGAAACCCTGACTATATAAGCACACAGCTCACACAGACACACGCAGCAGAATAAGTAGCACACATATTTGTTCTATTTGTCTGAGTTTTAATATCAAACACTGTCTCTCAAAAAAACAATATGTTTCAAGAAGGATTATTTAGATTAATATTTCATTTAAATTCAAACTATAACAATATTCCTTATTGCCACCTGTTCTAAAACACAAAAAGATTTCTCTGAAATATCACATAGCAATAGCATAGATTCTTTCAAAAAGATGGCCTACAAAAAATAAGAATCGGAAATAATAGTTATTTAGACAGACCTTAACCAAGACACATATAAGATTTCCCTCAAATGGTTAGATAAAAATGGCCATGGGCACTAATATTTCTGTTTAATCTGCCTCTAGCAACACTTTTTCAAAATCTGTGGATGCCCTGACTGTCCACCACACCAGGGGTTCCACCTTAAAAGCAATAAATCTAAGCAGAGAAAAATTATTCTTTATCTCAAGTACACTGAAAGGATCACGCACACATCACCTAGCCCAGTATGTGAACTGACAGTCAAACACTCAATCACATGCAAGTCACAACCATGAAATCTTGGATGGAACAGAAACCAGTGTGTATAGACTAATAGAAAATAACCCTGAAGGGTTTTTTTGGCCACAGTGGCAAATCCAAGTTGTCTCTTGTAAAACACTAATAAAATAGCATTTTTCTTACAGTTATGTTAAAAAAAAAAAAAAACTACATGTTTGTTGACTTACCTGACACAGATATGATTCTTTTGTAAAATAATTTATTATTAGATTAATTCTATAATTTCATCTTGTGCTCTTCACTGGATTAGATTTAACTCATGTAACAGTCTTTCTCTCCCTGTAAATTTTTCATATTAACATACACAAAAAATATCACACTAATCTATTGTACAAAAAAATAAAATAAGATGTAAAAGTGGTATCAACACAACTCCAATTACTTCAGTATGAGCCATTTCATACTGAAATGGTGAGTATAATCACAACTTGAAACGTAGTCTCCAGTTGAGAAAATTTATCAAAGCAAGCTAGTCACTGTCTTCTACCTTCTGTTTTCATTTATCAACAGAATTGTGTACTTTTCATTTTCTAAATGTAGAACATGAACTTCATATTGAGCTGTACACTTAAATGGCTTTCTCTGATTAAATGCTATGAATATGGCATGAAATAATCATTTTTGGTGTCATGGAAGTTTTTTAATGTCAATTCAATATTAGAAAATGATTATTTCTTTTCTTTTATAAAGAATTGAATTTTAAAGGTCATTCTTTCTCTTACATATTTATGAGGAACAATAAAAATTGTTAATTTTATTCCTTTATTATCTGAGTTCAACTAGATATCCTTTGCCGTCTTATCCTAGATGGCAAAATTCTAGAAAATGTATTTTAAAAGAGAAGTAAACAGAAAAAGAAAATTACATAAAATGGCTGATTTACATCTCTTTGAAAATGTTGCCTGGAAGTCAAAAGTGATCATCTTCCTACCAAGACATTAAATACGGGCACAACAATATGTTAATTAAACTTGTAAGCAGGAAACAGTTTGTAGTTAAAGACAGTGTTTTCCACAAAACTGAAATTGCATTAATAGCGATTTGCTGGGGGTTGGGAGGTATGGGTGCTAGTCCAAGGAGTCATTTTCAGGAAGGGGCCAAATGCTGCTAAATATTGCTCAGGTTCCAATGCTACAAAAAATTCCCTAGGGGACACTTAGAATATATTGTTACTCCAAATGTTTCTTTCTAAAGATATGTTTAAAAATAAAAGTTGTGCATCTTAGAACAAAGTAATAGGGGGAAAAAACCTTAAATCTGAAGATTTCTACATTCTATATCTTTCTGAATAAGAGTAGTTCATTAATTAGTGAATCAACCTAATATATAAAACATGAAGGACAATTAGTAAATATCAATTCCTATACAGAATAAATTAAGTAAATATAGTGACCAGTTTCACTGTGTTTATGTAGAGGTACATATTTCTTTTAGTCCTTCAATTAGTTTTTTGTTGTTGTTAAAACCCAATGCAGGTCATATAACCTTGAGTCAAGCGAGGAAAAAGGATTTTCATATTTTTTTTCTAACCTTGGATAAAACAAAGTGTTGTTTATTACCCATGTATTTTAGCAAATGGTGCTGAGATGCTGTGTGTATCTGATGACCCTTTATTTTGGCAGTGGAGCCATGGTGAACAGCTGAACATTAAGTACCGCAGACACACCCCCAATCTGTCTAGAATGCAGATACAGCTGCAGTACTGGCACTGGGGTGCTGCTAAATGTTGTTTTGCTCAAAACCTTGAGTACTTTAAAAATGACAATTAATATTCCATGAATCAAAATTGAAAATTCATACTCTTCTTGATTCCCTATGACCCAGATTATTTCTCATTGCTCACATGTTGAACTATTTATATGAATTTACCCAGTTACCAACAAAATATGACCCAGTTACCAACAAAATATTAGGTTCTTTGAGAACATTCATATTTTTCATACTAAAAAAACCCAACAATTTCGTTTACTCGCATTCAGGCTTATTCCAGTATATAATGGGAAGCTTTGGATATAGAATCATAAAAAATGTTGAAATATCAGTTGAGTGACTATTTAGTAAACATGTTGGTTTGGAGTATTTGACTTTAAAGTTAATATTTAAACCTGCTTCAGAATTCTTCTCAGTAAACGAACGATTTAATTTAAATCATCCTTCCTATTCGTTCTTTCACAATGTATACTTTTTAATAGAGTCTCTGTTTCTTAAGAAGTGAAATTAAAATCTCAGTATTGCATTTTTTATTTGGAAATAACTATTGCTTCCTAAAACTATTTCCACAATGGCCTCAGAGCATAACATTCTTAAAAACTTTGTTAATATGGTTGCTCTTGGTCAACTTGATAATTAGCTTGATTATTAGTAGCATACCTGATCTTCATAACACTAACAAGATAGTTTCTACTGGAATTCTCTAAGTTTTTATATTTTTTGATACATATATTACACTCTAGTAACTTAAAACGTTCTTTAAAAACCTTAGCTTTTGACCACTGTATTTGCTTCACAAAAAGAAAAAACAGTATGGTAAATTATTATTTTGCTTTGTCCAAAACAACATTTTTGCTGCTAAACAAAAAATATTGTCCATTCATAGAGAGATAATTTAGTACCCAAATAATAAATCATACATTTGATAGATTCAAAATATCTGAGCTTCTAAGCTAAGTTCTGTTTGCAAAAAAATATTTTATGAAGCTTACTCTATTCATTATTAAATTGTTTAAGTAATCCTAAGTGTTTTTGTTGAGATACATTTTAGGGGATCTCATCTACCCTCATCCTATGCCTCCCCAATCTCTAAAAATGAATTTTAAATGACAATGGAGATCTAATTTTCCCATCTTTCTGTATATTTTGGCCTAGCTTATATTTACCTTTATTTTATGTATTTATTTTTCATGCATTATACTAACCATCAAATTCTTAATTCTTTCAGGTCTGATCAATCTCTTAACTAGTAAGTAAAGTCACAATATCACTGTGGCTCAAAATAGCTGTTAAACCCACTGTTGTGGATATGGGGTGAAATCAAGACATCTAATAAATATAGAGGTGCCATATTTAAAACTGTCAGGGGAGAGCACTGTAATTTTATTTTACTTTATCCAATGATAATTTTTTTTGGTTTTCTATTTCTACTGGGAAGAAAAGAACAATCTAGTTCTTTTTTTATTATTATTATACTTTAAGTTCTGGAATACATGTGCAGAACGTGAAGGCTTGTTACATAGGTATATACGTCCCATGGTGGTTTGCTGCACCCATCAACCCGTCATCTACATTAGATATTTCTCCTAATGCTATCCCTCCCCTATGCCCCACCCCCTGACAGGCCCTGGTGTGTGATGTTCCCCTGCGTTCTCATTATTCAACTCCACTTATGAGTGAGAACATGCAGTGATTGGTTTTCTGTTCTTGTGTTAGTTTGCTGAGAATGATGGTTTCCAGCTTCATCCATGTCCCTGCAAAGGACATGAACCCATTCTTTTTTATGGCTGCATAGTATTCCATGGTGTATATGTCCCACATTTTCTTTATCCAATCTATCATTAATGGGCATTTGTGTTGATTCCAAGTATTTGCTATTGTGAATAGTGCTGCAATAAACATATGTGTGCATGTGTCTTCATAAGTAGAATGATTTATCATTCTTCAAGCTACCATTGACTTTCTTCAGGATTGGAAAAACCTACTTTAAATTTCATATGGAACCAAAAAAGAGCCCATATAGCCAAGACAATCCTAAGCAAAAAGAACAAAGCTGGAGGCATCACGCTACCTGACTTCAAACTATACTACAAGGCTAAAGTAACAAACAGGTTGGTACTGGTACTAAAACAGATATATAGACCAATGGAACAGAACAGAGACCTCAGAAATAACACCACACATCTACAACCATCTGATCTTTGACAAACCCAACAAAAATCAGCAATGGAGAAAGGATTCCCTACTTAATAAATGGTGCTGGGAAAACCGGCTATCTATATGCAGAAAGCTGAAACTGGACCCCTTCCTTACACCTTATACAAAAATTAATTTAAGATGGATTAAAGACTTAAACGTAAAACTAAAACCATAAAAACCCTAGAAGAAAACGTAGGCAATATCATTCAGGACATAGACATGGGCAAAGACTTCATGACTAAAACACCAAAAGCAATGGCAACAAAAGTCAAAATTGACAAATGGGATCTAATTAAACTAAAGAGCTTCCACAAAGCAAAAGAAACTATCATCAGTGTGAATAGGCAACCTAGAGAATGGGAGAAGATTGTTGCAATCTCTCCATCTGACAAAGGGCTAATATCCAGAATCTACAAGGAACTTAAATAAATTAACAAGAAAAAAAATCCATCAAAAAGTGGCTGAAAGATATGAATAGATACTTCTCAAAAGAAGACATTTATGCGGCCAACAAACATATGAAAAAAAGCTCATCATCACTGGTGATTAGAGATATGCAAATCAAAACTACGATGAGATACCATCTCCCACCAGTTTGAATGATGATCAGCCTAGTTCTTTTGATGACTAACAATTCTACCGTGAATTGACTAGGATGGTTTATGGTAAAGTCTTTCTTTAATAGAGATCAGTTAAATAATTAACAAAGAAAAACACACATGTAACTTCAAAAACTGGGATGATTTTTAAAACACTTATAGCAACCCTACCAAATAGGTAGATATATTTTTTATACCAATTGCTTATATATAAAACAGTCTCAGAGAAGCTGAATACAATTTCAAAGGAAAGAACAAGTCAGTGACCACTCAGAACTAAAATGTCATGGCTTGATTTCCAAACTTAGAGTTGGGATCATTTTGTGGCTTAGATGAGACCAGTCTGGCATTTCAGTACACTTGCCTTCCACATAGAAAAGCTCTTAGCTGCAACCTATGAAATTTACTAAGTTATGCCAGTGTCACTGGATAAGGCAATTCTTTCTGTAGAAGTAAATAAATGGGTCAGATAGGTTGTTTACTGTAGAAGAAAATATGTCATCAGCTACACAAAAACCATGAGTCAGTAATTTATCTTTTCTAAGAGTATTTGTGAAGAACTAAATCTTAAAGAGTATATGAATGAATAGAAAGTAAAAAGAATCATTTTAATTATTTCATGGTCTCTAGTCTCTTTAATCAATAGATGGACAGAGTTCTGTGTTCGGAATTTAAATGAGTCTTTTCAAAGAAACATCAAAAATGATATTTGAAAACAATTTTGAGGAAATTTTCAAAAATCAAAGTTGTGATAAATCATAGGAGAGAATGAAATATTAGAAGTCTAACAAAAATTAAAATTAGAATTTTTATTGGTAATAGGATTGGCTTATAACCAAACTATTTATTAACTAATAACTACAGTATATTGCTTGAAATATCTCTCCCTTTATTAAGATTTCCCATGTCAGGAATAATATTTTTCAGCTTATGATCTTTTAATGATAGGTCTTAAAAATTGAAAGTACATCAATATCTAAAGAGGATAGCTGCAGTCACAAAGGTATGTGAATTAAAAATTAAATTTCTAATTAACATCAAAGGTGAATTTGGAAAGAAGATGCAGTAAAACTTTGATTAGCAGAAACCCGTAGCCAAGGTTTCAATTAATCAGGATTTTTCTTAACATTAAGAAGAAAACCATATTATATGAAAATGATGTATTAAAAGTTTAGTAAAAAGTAATTTTAGACTAAATTTTGAAGTAACTATATTGCTGTTCAGTCCTCTACATCATATATTGTTTAAAAAGAAGTGATGTAGAGATCATAATTCTATATAGCATTGTAAGCTCTTTAGTCCTCACCAAGCATTTAAACTATATTTAACTTGTTAGAATGTCTAAAATCCAGTCAACGAATAATGCTTAATTCACTTTCAGACAGTGATGCCTAATTCACCTTTGTTAATGCTGATTAACTGAACTAAGAGAAGAGCTCTATCTGGGCATAAGTGTTCTTAGGGTAACAGGCACAATAATGCCTGTAATTATGAGAATGCTAAATTAATGCAAAATTATCGAGACACACTTTCATCAATTACACATTTAAATGTTAAAATAACATTTTAAGTTTTGATGATCTTTTCATGCAGAGACAGGTCATTCTTTCATCTTTGTTAAAGCTATTTATGTAGAAGTCTTAATTTCCACTTAGGGAATATAGAGGCCATGAAATAGCTGATTTATTTCTTTGTTCAAAAAGTCAGATAAGCATGTGATCATGTGCATGCTCTGATTTTATAGAAAACAAAGATACATAGGTGTTTCAAGGATCAGACATATTCCAAGAAATAAAGAGAGCTAGAGCCTTCTGAAAGCTCAACTAAGTCCTATTAAATAACCAGGGATTCTGACAGTGTAAGTCTTTGTGATGTGCACAGTCAGTAAATCATAAGTTTAAGGGGCTCTCCTTCACCATTTCTCTGAACTTTTCACTCTCTACCACTGTTCTCTTGGGAGCTCCACATGATAATTCTGCCAAAAAATATAGATTCCCCCTCCACAACAAACATGAAGCATGGGGCTTCAAAGCACTTTTCTTGCTTTTCTTTTCAGAAATAGGTTCCTCATGAAATATTCATTTCCACTATCATCCACTCTACCTCCTGCAACGGATTAGGGATTAAAAGGTCATTTTTTTGTTTTTAATACTTTTCTCGCAAATTCTGCATATGGAGATTTGACTCATACACACTTTCATCTAAGATATCTGTGATAGCAGCTCCTCTGTCAAAAAAGGGAGGTAAAACTAGCTTCATACCAATATCCTGTTACACTAATTCATTGCATTGTCAGTAGCATGTATTTATTTGTTCAACGTCAAATTATTAAGCACTATGTAAATATTGGTATCTGTGAATTAGAAACAAAATTAAGTTTTCTAACTTTATGTAACTTACAGTCTAATTCAGATATATTACTCATGAGGCCGTACTCTATTCACAAAGGCTTAGAGGGCAAAGCTAATTGAAGTAGGTCTCAGCTCAGTACAGTTTCCTAAGTAGTCACTCCCAGTGCATCAAAATGTCACCAGATATTATTTCTTTTTCAAGTCATTTGTTAATAGCTATGAACTAGGTGAAAGCAGGGAGCAAATATTGTTTAACATTATATACCACAGAACACAGCACCATTTGATAAATAAATATTTCTTTAATTTATGCAGTATCTCTTGAATTTAAAAATAGTTAATAATGTCTTTTACTTTCAAATAATATCAAGCATGAAATAGATGCTTAAAAAAACTGGAGAAAAGGATGAGCTCTTTCATCTTCCTAAACAAATCTGAAAAATTTGAACAGGGGATTACTACTATAAACGTGTAGGAATTATAAATGTGTTTACTAATTCATTTTATTGAGTGCCACCTCTGAGTCTAGCACTGTTTTAGGCTTTTGGGAATCATTAATAAACAAAAGACAAGACCCTGCCCTCGTGGGATCTACATCATGTTGGAGGAGATAGCGCACAATAAACGTAACAAATAAGAAACATAGTAAAACGTAGTAAAAACTGAAAAAGGAGCATTTGGAAGATAGAGTAAAATATATTGGGGAAATTTGCAAGATTACATAGGTTGGGTATTATCAAAGGTAAAACTTGAGCAAAGACTTGAAGTGAAGAAGGTATCCAAGTAGTTTTCTGGAGGAATAATATTTTAAGCAATAAATCAATGAACATTTATTGAGTGCTAACTAGGAGCAGGGAAGATAGAGAATGAAGAGAGGCAAGATTGTACCTTAAATTATGCCTGTGTCTTTGCAAATTGTTGATATAGTTACAGAATAAAGAATCAAGGATAGGGAAGAAAAGGTAGGTAAGGTAGATGGCAGAATAAAACATGTATTTTAACAATAAGTAATCAGAAACAAAATACACTACAGCCACAGTTGTGAGTGTTCAGATAAGATAGGGGATACCTTAATGAAAATCATCAGGGAAGGGGTTGAAATCATCAGGGAAGGGGTTGGAGGATATAAAAGAAAATTGAAAAGTCTTTGAATATTTCCCCCTTGCCTATGCCATAGGAATTATTTTTAATCAAATTTATATTTTTTCAACACTTTTCCTGTGGAACAGTATGTATTTACCCATATTCTGCTTTGCCTCCTTTACTATAGATTAACCATCTCTTTTTCAAATTAGTCTAACCTCCTACTTCTGCAGTAGATTGCATTTCCTCCTCTCTCTTGCATCAGTTTTTCTCCTATTTGTTCTTTAAAACCAACATGAAAACGGACTATTTTGGGTTTTTTTCCTTCTTAAACAAAACACCTCCTCGAACTCTTCTCATTCTACTTGGAAAATGGTCAGTCTTTGGCCCTCTCCCACTGAAACTACTCTTGTAAAAGTAATTACCTATGGTGTTGTATTAGTCCGTTTTCATGTGGCTATAAAGAACTGCTGGAGACTGGTAATTTATAAGAAAGAAGTTTAATTGTCTCATGGTTAAGCATGGCTGTGGAAGCCTCAGGGAACTTACCACCATGGCAGAAGGCTAAGGCGAAGGAAGGTACTTTTTTCACAAGGTGACAGGCAGAAGCGCTGAGCAAAGCAGGCAGAGCCCCTTATAAAACCATCAGATCTTGCGAGAACTCACTCACTAACAAGAGAACAGTAAGGGGGAAACCAGCCCCATGATTCAATTACCTCCATCTGGTCTCTCCTTTGACACGTGGGGATTACAATTAGAGATGAGATTTTGGGTGGGAGCACAGCTAAACCATAACAGGTGATCCGGTGAGCCTTCCTGGTTCTCCATCACACTTGATTAAGCAGCAACATTGGCCTCAGGTGTGATCTGTCTCCATTTGTGGAATCACCATCATCTTTTATCTTCTAAGGAACTATACATTTCAGGTTTTCTTCCACTTCCTCTGATGTCTTCTTTTCTGGTTTGTCCTCCAGTCCCCAAGCTCTAAAGACTGGACAGCCTTCAATGGTCGGTTCTTGGACTTTATCACAGGCTCAGTTATTTGGAAAAATACATTCATATGCAATTTGGCATGCAGACTATTTATTAGAAATCAATACCAGTGAAGAAAGGGGGAGGTTAGCAATATTGGGCAGAAATGGAACTGCACCAGTAGGAGAAACTGAACTGCAGTGCAGATTCATGGCAGTTTCACAAGACTCCATTAGAGGGAGAATCGGAGTTGCCCTAAAGTGGGCTAAAATAGCTCAGCCCTTATTCTCATGTCCATCAACCATTGCATATGGGTGGACAACCAAGGGTAACTGAGATAAACCCTTAAGGATAATCAGATGGAGGCTGTGTATTGACAGAACTCCCAGAAGGGGGATCTAGGCAGCTCATCCCCATGTCCACCACAGACATCTTCTCTACCTACATAAAATTTCTTTTTATTTTGTGCAGCCATATGGTTTTATTTCAAAACTACATAAAGTATTTTATGTTCATGGCCAATCCCAAACTGATTCGACACATTAAATGAAATATATCCCAAACTAAACTCATAATTCATCCACCCATCTAATATGTTCCTACCACAATTGTCTCCATATAAATTAATAGCAAGTGTATTAATTCAGTAGTAATGTTAGCAAACATGGAACTTTTACTATCTTTTTTGTTTTTTTCATGGAGCTATTCTTTTATTAATTGTTTTATTTTAATTTTTGTGGGTACATAGTAGGTATATATATTTATGGGGTATATGTAATATTTTTATACAAGCATACCATGTGTAATAGTCACATCAGAGTAAATGGGATAGCCATCGCGTCAAGCATTTATCCTTTCTGTTATGAAAAGTCCAATTATACTTTCAGTTATTTAAAATATACAATAAAATATTGACTACATCACTCTGTTGTGCTATCAAATGTGGGTCTTATTCATTCTTTCTAACTGTATTTTGTACCCGTTAACCATCCCCGCTCCCCTACCACTCTACTAAACTTCACAGCCTCTGGTAACCATCATTCGACTCTCTAACTCCATGAATTCAATTGTTTTAATTTTTAACTCCCACAAATAAGTGATAACATGTGAAGTTTGTCTTTCTGTGCCTGATTTATTTCACTTAACATAATATCCTCCAGTTCCCTTCATGTTGTTGCAAATGACAGGATAACATTCTTTTTATAGCCAAATAGTACTCCACTGTATATACGTACCACATTTTTTAAATCCATTTATCTGTTGATAGACACAGCTGCTTTCAAAACTTATCTGTTGTGAACAGTGCTGCACCAAACATGGGAGTGCAGATACCTATTTGATATACTGATTTCCTTTCTTTGGGGTATATACCCAGCAGTGGGATTGCTGGATCATATGGCAGCTCAATTTTTAGTTTTATGAGGAAGCTCCCAGCTATTTTTCATAGTGGCTGTACTAATTTACATTCCCACCAACAGTGCACAAGGGTTCCCTTTTCTCCACATTCTCACCAGCATTTGTTATTGCCTTTTTTATATATATAAACCAATTTAACCGAGGTGAGATGATATCTCACTGTAGCTTTGATTTGCATTTATCTGATGATCAATGATGCTGAGCACCTTTTCATATACATGATTTCCATTTGTATGTTTTATTTTGAGAAATGTCTATTCACATCTTTTGCCCAAAAGGATAAAGGATTTTGTCCTTTATTCTGTTGATATGATGTGTCACATTGATAACTGCATATGTTGAAACATCCTTGAATGCCTGGGATACATCTCACTTGGTCGTGATGGATTATCTTTTTAATGTGTTGTTGAATTTTGTTTGCTAGTATTTCGTTGAGGATTTTTTCATCAATGTTCATCAGAGATATTGGCCTGTAGTTTTCTTTTTCTGTTGCGTCTTTGCCTAGTTTTGGTATCAGGGCAAAACCGGCCTCATAAAATGAGTTTGGATGTATTCCCTTGGCCTCCATTTTTTTTGAAATAGTTTTAGTAGGATTGGTATTAGTTCTTTAAACGTTTGATAAAATTCAGGAGTGAAGCCATCATGTCTGGGGCTTTTCTTTGCTGGGAGATTTTTAATTATGGCTTCCATCTCGTTACTTGTTATTGGTCTACTTGGGTTTTGTATATCTTCACAGTTCAGTTTTGGTAAGTTTTATGTGTCTAGGAACTTACCTATTTTTTTCTGTGTTTTCAAATTTATTGGCATATAATTGTTCATAGTGGCCTCTAATAATCCTTTGACTTTCTGCAATATCAGTTGTAATGTCTCCTTTTTCATCTCTGATTTTATTTATTTGGGTCTTCTCTCTTGTTTTCTCAGTCTGCTAAAGGTTTGTGAATTTTGTTTTTCTTTTCAAAGAACCAGCTTTTCATATCTTTGATCTTTTGCATCGTTTTTCTCTATCAATTTCATTCATCTCTGCTCTGATCTTTATTATTTCTTTTCTTCTACTAGCTTTGGGTTTGGTCAGCTTTCACTTTTCTAGTTCTTTAAGATTCATCATTAGATTGTTTAAAGTTTTTTTCTTTATTAATATAGGCACTTATGCTCATTTCCCTCTTACTCCTACTTTTGTTGTATCCCATAGATTTTGGCTGTTGTGTTTCCATTATCACTTGTTTCAAAAAATTTTTCAATTTATTTTTTAATATCTTCATTGACCCATTAGTCATTCAAGAGCATATTGTTTAATTTCTCTGTGTTTAGATAGTTGCCAAAATTCCTCTTGTATTTACTTCTAGTTTTATTCCATTGTGGTCAGAGAAGTTACTTGATACTATTTCAACTTTTTGATGTTTTCGAACTTGTTTTGTGGCCTCACATATGGTCTATCCTTGAGAATCATCCATATGCTGAGGAGAAGAATGTATATTCTGTAGCCCCTGGATGAAATGATCTTTAAATATCTATTAGGTACATTTGGTCCATAGTGAAGAGTAAGTCTAATGTTTCTTTGTTGATTTTCTCTGTGGATGATGTGTACAATGCTGAAAGTAGGGTGTTGAAGTCTCCAGCTATTGTTCTATTGGGGTCTATATCTTTAGCTGTAAGAATACTTGCTTTATATATCTGGATGCTCCAATGTTGGATGCATATATATTTCCAATTGTTTCATCCTCTTGCTGAATTGACACCTATATCATATAATGAACTTCTTTGTCTCTTTTTATAGTTATGTGTGACATAAGTATAGCTACTCCTCCTCTTCAGTTTCCATTTCCATGGAATATCTTTTTCCATCCCTTTATTATAATTCTATGTGTGTCTTTAAGTACAAGAAGGTTATAGAACACCAAGCAGATTTAAGGTAAAGTGTGTTTATTGTAGGCAATAGATTGTAGGGTCCTGTTTTTTTTCTTAATCTGTTAAGCCATTCAATGTCTTCTGATTAGAAAGTTTAGATCATTTACATTCAATGTTATTAGTGATAAATAAGGACTTACTCCTGTCATACTGTTATTCATTTTCTGGCTGTTTGGTAATATTCTTTTTCTTTTTTGCTTCCTTCCTTTCTTCCTTTTCTCTGGTGGTATGTTTTAATTTTTTCCTTTTTATTTTCTGGGTATCTATTGTACAGTTTCAGGTTTGATGTTACCATGAAGCTTGCAAATAATACCTTATAGTTCATTATTTTAAACAGATGAAACTTAAAACTGATTATATAAACAAACAGGCAAAAAGAAAACTATTAAAAACTCTATTATTTAACTTTGTCTCCCCAATTTTTAACTTCTTGTTATTTCTATCTTCTTGTACTATGTCTTGAAATGTTGTTGGAGTTATTATTTTGATTGGTTCATCATTTCATTTTTCTACTTAACATATGAGTAGTTTAAATGCCATAATTACAATGTTATTATATTCTGTGTCTTTCTGTTTATTATTATCAGCGAGTTTTGTACCTTCAGATGATTTCTTATTGTTCATTAACTTCTTTTCCTTCAGATTGAAGAACTCCCTTTAGCATTTTTTGCAAGACAGGTCTGGTGTTGATGAAATTCCTCAGCTTTTGTTTGGCTGGTAAAGTCTTCGTTTCTCCTTCATGTTTGAAGGATATTTTCAATGGATATACTATTATAAGGTAAAAGTGTTTTACCTTTAGCCCGTTGAATGTGTCATGGCACTCTCTCCTGGCCTGAATGTTTCTACTGTGAAGTCTGCTGCCAGATGTATTGGAGCTCCATTACATATTATTCGTTTATTTTCCCTTGCTGCTTTTAGGATCCTTTGTTTATTTTTAAACTTTGAAGTTTGATTATTAAATGCCTTGAGGTACTCTTCTTCAGGTTAAATCTGCTTGGTGTTCTGTAACCTTCCTGTACTTAAATATTGATATCTCTCTCTAGGTTTGTGAATTTCTCTGTTATTATCCCTTTGAATAAACTTTCCACCTCTATTTCTCTCTACCTCCTCTTTAAGGCCAATTACTCTTAGATTGGCCTTTTAAAGAAGCCACTTCCTATATCTCATAGGAATGCTTCATTATTTTTTATTCTTTTTTCTTTTTTCTCCTCTGACTGTGTATTCTCAAATAGCCTGTCTTCCAGCTCACTAATTCTTTATTCTGTTTGATCAATTTGCTATTAAGAGACTCTGATGCATTCCTTAGTATATGAATTGCATTTTTCAGTTCCGTATCGCTGCTTAACTCTTTTTAATTATTTCAATTTATTTGTTAAATTTATCTGATAGGATTCTAAATTCTAAATTCCTTCTGTGGGTTATCTTGAATTTCTTTCAGTTTCCCCAAAGCAATTTTTTTTTTTTTTTTTTTTTTTTTTTTTTTTTTTTTTTTTTTTGCAACAGAGTCTCACTCTGTCACCCAGGCTGGAGTGCAGTGGTGCAATCTCAGCTCACTGCAACCTCTGCCTCTCGGGTTCAAGCAATTTTCCTGCCTCAGCCTCCCGAGTAGCTGGGATTACAGGTGCATGCCACCATACCCAGATATTTTTTTATTTTTATTTTTCTGTAATTTTAGTAGAGACTGGGTTTCACCATGTTAGCCAGGATGGTCTCGACCTCCTGACCTTGTGATATGCCCGCCTTGGCCTCTCAAAGTGCTGGGGTTACAGGCGTGAACCACTGCGCCCATCCAAAGCAACTATTTTGAATTATCTGTCTAAAAAGTCTCATATCTCTATCTCTCTGGGACTGCCACTGGTGCCTTAATTAATTCATTTGATGAAGTAATGTTTTCCTGGATGGTCATCATGCTTGTGGATGTTTCTCAATGTCTAGACATTGAAGAATTAGGTATTACTATAGTCTTCACAATCAGCCTTGGCTGTACCATTCTTCTTGGGAAGGCTTTCCAGGTATTCAAATGGACTTAGGTGCTGCGATATAAGATTTTGGTCATTGCAGCCATATCTTCTTTAGGGGGAACTTCAAGTCCAGTAACATTGTAGTTCTTGCAGACTTGTAGAGGTACTGCCTTAGTGGTCTTGGATGAGGCTGAAATAATTATCTGGATTACCAGACAGATAGTGGTTTTTTTTTTCCTTACTTTCCCCCATGCAAAAGGAACTCTTTTTCTCTCTGTGCTGACCTGCCTGGAACTTGAGGAGGGGTGACAAAACACCCCTGTGGCCACCACCACTGGGACTGCACTGGATCAAACCTGAAGCCAGCACAGCACTAGGTCACATGCCCCCAAAATCCACTGGCTTCAATCCCAGCACAGCTCTAGGCCTTGCCTAGGAGTTGCAGTCCTTGTATTCTAGACGAGTTTTCAAGTTTATTTAGGACCCCAAAGCACTTTAGAGCACGGTGGTGAGGCTTGCTGAAACTCAATTTTCTGCCACGTGGATGTGCAATTCCCCTATGGCTAGGGCTGGTCTAAATGTTCCCTCCATGGGCATCAGCTGAGTTCTGCCCAGTTTTGGCAGCACTGGCTTCCAGAGCAAAGTCCCACAATAGTTGCACTCTCTCTCCCTCTTGCTTAGCACGTAGATTCCTGCTCCATGCCATGGGAGCTGCTGCTGGAATATTGAGGAGGGGTGTTGTTGGTCATTCAAGACTCTCTTTCCTCCCTTTCTCAGTGCCTCTTTCGGTGATATGAGTTTAAAACCAGTTATCATGATCACTCACTTGATTTTTGGTTCTTAGGAAGGTACTTTTTTGTGTAGATAGTTATCAAATTTGATGTTCCTGCAAGGAGGATGATCGAGGGAGTCTTCTATTTAGCCATCTCACTCTGCCTCTCTCTCATGGAGCTGTTTTTAAGTATTTTTTTTTCTCTTGCACTTCATATTCAATATGAATGCAAATTTTATTGGGTTTATTTTCCAGAAAATGGACTTTTACTACTTTACCATCTTATTTTGCAGAATGATTGATCTGGGGCTATGGAAGGCAGAATTTTTGTACCAGGAAGGTAGGGTGGCCTCTAGTTCCCATAGGTGATTGGCTTATTGAATAATTCTGTGGGGTGCCAAGAACGTGAAACCCATTAAGGATCAGGGAGTGTGCAGCTGATCTGGTTATCAGGAGAACTAGCTGGGTGAGGAATGTTTCTCACTAGGTTGGGGGAATATCTGGTAAAAACAGCAAAACTCAAGCTTCAGGACTTTGGGGCCATGTGAGACTCATAGATATCCAAGCAGGCAGCACATGGAATCACGGACCTTACAATACATAACTCCATACCAACTTGTCTAATCCAAGTCACCATTGCTGCAATAGTCTTATTAACTAATCTTAATAAAGTGGTCACAAAGTTCCTGTCAAAATTTAAGTCAGATTGTGTCACTTCTCTGCTCAAAACCCTAAAATGCTTTCTCATCTCCATCAGAACAAGAGCCAAAGTTCTTAAATGGCTTCAAAAGCCTAACATTTCTGGCTACTGTCATTTCTCTGACTTTGTTTTCTAATACTCTCTTTCACTCACCCACTTCGTTTTGGCCACACTGACCCCCATTCTACCTGTTGAACACATTTAAAATGTCCCCATCTCAGGAACTGTGCTCTTGCTCTTCCTTCTGCCTTAAATGCTTTACTACCCACTTCAAATCTTTATTCACTCATTCACCTCTTTTGGATCTCCAATGATATGCCATTTTTATAAAGAGGCCGCTCCAAACTTTCCTTTTTGAAATTCTGTACATTCTCATACAGCACATTAGCTACTTCAATACTTTATTTCATTCCATACAGTTATCACCATCTAAAATATTACATAATAATTTACTTATGATTTGTTCATCTTTCTCCACTGAGATATAAACTATATGAGGACAGTTAGTTTGCCTATCAGTTCATTCTCATAACTCATCACCTAAAACAAATTTTTGGTAGATTTGGGCACATGGTAAGTATTTGTTGAATAAAATAAATGAATAAATTTATTCTTGTTTTATTATTTAATTTATATGAGATAATATAGAATTTTAAAAACTTTTTCAAACATTGAACATGATTTTTCTCAAAAAATGTGCATTAAATTAGGTTTTGTTTGTTTTCTACCAATTTCACACATGAGACCAGGCTTCTGAGAAAGTGACACAGAGGGGTTGGGAAACACAGGCTGGAAGTTACCCTTTGGGGTAAACTTTGGCCAATGAAAGACAGACAACAGGAAGGATCCATCACATCATTTTTTGCACTTCAACTCAATGTTTCTTACACCTTCTCCAAAGATCTTCCATGTGGCCAAGCTCCAATTTCTGGTGAAGCTGTCAGCATATCTGCAAGATCCCATCTTAGTTTTGCATTCCCTCCTGCTCTGCCTTACATCCTTCTTTCTTTTACCATTGTATCAAATTACATCTTTCAGGAAAGAGTTGGCATATAAGTAATTACTCATACTTAATTTCTATAGGGAAAATAGACTACAATACTCTTCTATCCCAGGACAGAATTTCTGCAAGTAAAAGAAGTGGGTATTATTAGAAAGGAGTATACAATCTAGTTGGTAGAATGGAAAGGAGTCTACAATCTAGTTAGTAGCATAGGATACAAAATGTTAAATAATATAGAATCAACAATTAGAGACAAAATCCATATTAAAAAAACGGATAAAAAGAACAAGAATTGAAAAAAGCAGTATAATTGTTACAGGTTGAAGTCAACAGGGAATATTGATCTTAAAATATTTAAAGATATGGATTGGAAGATCATAAATTTCAGGAAATTGTAGCCTGAAGAAAATCTTGGACCAGAGATATGTTACGGGGGTTCACCTGCATGAAAGGGAGAGTGAAGATAATGAGAGAAATGATTTCTTTTGGGTAATAATAAAAAAAGCAACTTTGAATAGGTAAGGCATATAGGTGGAATGCAAAGGGTCTTACTAAGGATAAGTGCTAAAAGTATGATAAAAAAATAGCTAGCTTCCCACATACAAAAGGAAAAGATAAATAGATTTTATGGTACAATATGAACCTTTCTCAAAGACTTTCCATAACGTTCTCCTGACTTTACTCTCACTATGGGGGGGGTGTGTGTGTATGTTGTGTTGTGTGTATATACATGTATTTCTACCAAAATCACATCATTCATTCCTTTGAGTTATTTTGTTAGAATACAGTTTAGTCAGAAAATGGATATTTTAGTAGATGAATAAAATTGGGAGGTGTAAGTCTGCAACATGAGTCATTTCTGGAAATGTAAGCTCAGGAGAAAGGATAAAATGAAGGATTCTGTGCAGCCATGGAAGCTAATAACAGTCCAGGGACTTGAGAAACAATTGTGCCATGACTGAATGAAGGCCCTGGAAAAGAATGCCAAGGGATGCAGGAGACTCCATCTGTCTTACAGTGTTGCCCAGGGGCAACCTTGACATAGAGTAAATGTAGTAAAAAATAATCTAGCAGTGAAAATAGATTGCAGGTAATATAAACGCATATATATAGTGGATAGCATTTCCTCTGTATGCAGTGTAACTCGTATACTTTTACCGTCTTGTCATAGATTAACAACTTGGCAAAAGCCTACGGTGGATGGTAAAATCCATGGAGCCAGCAACCATGATTGTTTTATTCATCACTATGTACCAGAACTTGGAACAGCACCTGTCACATAGAATTCAACACCTATTTATTAAATCAATGGATTGATTATCTCAGAGGCTCGCAAACTTTCTCAGTTCTCAGTAGTTTAGGATCCCAATAGTTTTTCATGGCCTCCTTTAACAAAAAGAAATAACTAACAGTTTATTAAATAACAAAACGCCAAAAGCCTCTACCTCTTAATAGCATCAGCTTAGTGGTTGGAATTTCAACATACGAATTTGCAGATGACACAAATATGCAGTCTGTAGCACTTTTCAAACTAGTAGTTCTCTTGATGTCCAACAGATATTGCTAAGTTTCCCTAGAAATTTAACGTATCTCTCAATGCTCCTGACAGTTGTTACTTGGGAACCTCAGGATTAACTTAAAATAAGTGAAAAAGTTGTCCATTAAATTTTTAATTTCAGAATTTTTACATAGAAAAAAATAAAACATTCTTTCACATCTTCACTACAGAACAAAAAAGGTACTAACAAAATTGTAAAAATTAGGACATATACCCTGAGTGATGTTACTGTTATTAATTACATAAGTTTCAAAAGCTATTTCCCATAATAATAATTAATTGACCAATTCCAAGTTTGCCAATTTTATTCATCAGACTTATAAACAGACTAAATATAAACTTTAAAACAAGGTAAGGGCAGATTTTAGATATATAAAGGCTGAGGCTGCTATTCTGTGACATAATACAGAAACACTACAGTTTTCAACATTTCTGTCGTCAAATAACATAGATTAGCTTTCAAAAGCAAAACAAGCTACATTGGCCTTCTTTAACTTCCAATGTTTTTAAAAGTGTTATTATTTTTATTATATGTTGCATACAAGATAGATAATTGATTTTATGTTACTGGTTTCAGTGCCATTGTGTAGTATGTCTCCAAGGAGTAAGCAATTTACAATCCTGACCGCTGTCAGCTAAGCTGTGGCTAACCAAACAGCAGCAGAGGATAGGAAAGTGCTTTTAACAATAGCACAAACATGTCTACACTTCAGCATAGAGCTTTTACTGATATACTTCTTAGGTACTCAAGGTAACAATTTTCCACAGATCATAGTTTTAAATAATGTCGAGTTAATTTTCTAGCATTATTCAGACAAAACCAATAAATAGTAAGATAGCATAGAAGGATGGATAAAATTGAGAGAGAAGTGTAGTAAAAATATAAAAGCTAGTTTTTATATAGATTGACACCCTAGTTTATTGTAAATAAATTCTTAGTTATTTCTATTGTCCACCATACAGCATTGAAAACAGCCGGGGCTGTTTAATTCTACTCAATGGCTTCGTAATAACCAGTCTATAAATGTAATGTGAAAATTATCTACTGTCCACTGTCCTCTGATCCTGACTAAAAATATAATCAGGTTTACAATTATAATCATATGTGAATGAATCCAAATCTAAGAAGGACTTTAGCCCAGTTCAAGTATTCCTCTGCATTTCTGGAACCTTTAAAGAGACATTACATCAAAGCACAAAACCTGTCTGTCAGCTGGAGCCATTATAAGTGGGACAGATTTTCTCTCTTGCACACTGTTCAACCAATAGACATCCAATGTGGGAAGATATTGAAGATTCACACGGTTATTACTGGTTTCATTGTACCCGCATTACTTTGCAGATGAGGTCTTCCTTGAGCAGAGTAAAATAAATCATTGACTTACTATAATACTTCGGTAAAGAAAACCATAAGATAATGGGTATCTCCTGTTATGGTGTTCACCTGAAAACATTGAAATACTTTCTGCCTTTTTGGGGTTTTTATTATTGATCTAAAAGTTTTGTTTCCCTTTGCAAGATTTTTAAAAATCATTTTTTATCATTTTCCAACACATATCTCCCCAGGCATTAGTCATCCATGATTTCCAATATATCATGTTATCCTTGGAGATACTTTCCAAATATATATTTCCATTATGATGTTTTTGCTCTTATGTTTGTTTATGCTTGATCATCTACAGTGTCTCAGAAAAGTGGGTTTCAGTATCAAGGTCTTCTCCACTGGGCATCACCTAACAATGATGGCTTCAACAGCAGAGGTATTTCTTTAGTTTAGGTTTCACATTATGCATTATGAATTAGAGATAGATTTTTGTTTGTTTCATTTTGTTTGGTTCTGTTTTAATACAGCCTTGTACTGAATCACACTAAATAGCATCTATGGTTGAGGCTTCAGGATCAGGTCTCGGTTGACAATACTTATCAATGTTAACATATATGCTAGAATTAAAGTCAAATTGTGATTTTTTTTTCAGAAGCTCATAAAATACAAGACCATTTTAAAATAACTTATTTGTAATTTAAATATTAGGACAAATTATATTAATTTTCAAACGCCTACTATGATTTTTCACAGCAAGCTACTTGTCTATTTTCTTTGGACCAGTGAGCTAGCTGGAAATATATTCTCACAGCAATGGTAGAGGCACAAGAGGGCACACTCAAATACAAAAGCATATTAAGCATTGACCAAAGGGATTTTTCACTTTCCCATTCACTTTCTTGAGGCTAAGTTGTGGAAAATTGTACTGCCCCATGAAAAGCTGGGGTAGTGTAAATGAACTATTTTTGAACAATAATATAATCAAGTGAAAGTGCTATTATATATTCCATTTGAGCCAGGATGGTAGCTTGAAATAGGTGATAGTGATGAACATGGAAAGAACTGTAAAGCTGCTGATATTTAGAGAGTGATATAGATGGGATTAGAGATTGGCTATGATGACTCTGGGAGAAGGTTTGTTGAGAACGTGCCAAGTAATATTCCTGGGATATAACTTGAATAATTTGATTGCCTTGTTTGGGCCTCCACAGAGCGAATAGAGGAAAAAATGAGGGTAGTTTTATGGGTGGGAGTGCAAGGTTATAAATAGCTGTCATTATTTTAATGATTTTTATCATTATTATTGTTGTTATTACCAATTTGAAAAATTGATGAGAGGATATGGCCTTCGGTGCTACATTTCTCATGCTTGGTGCAAAAACTGAATTTTTATGTCCCCCTAAAATTTATACATTGAAGCCTAATCCCAAGTGATGGTGTTTGGTGGTGGCCTCTAGGAGGTGACTGGGTCATGAAGGTGGAGCCCTCATGAATGGGATTAGTACCCTATAAAGGAAACCCCATAGAGCTCCCTCACCCCTTCTACTAAGTGAGGACACAGTGAGAAGACGGTCATCTGTGAACCAGAAAGTGGGCCCTCATCAGACATTGAATCTGCCAATGCCTTGATCATAGACTTTCTACCCTCCAGAACTGTGAGAAATAAATGTTTGTTGTTAAGCCACCTGATCTGTGATATTTGTGTTATATAGCAGCCCAAAGAGACTAAGACACTTGGGCATGAATCTATTTAAGGATCCTAAAATCACTCAGCTATGTACAGGGCTACCATTTCTTTCCTCCAACCAACAGTACCTATAGTATTGTTCATCCACTCTTCCCTCCCATCTTTGTATTGCCATGGTCACCCACCAGTAAAAATTACTGCACCTATTTACCATGTAGAAGTTGCCTTAGATCCCATTCTCACCTTCTGTTATAAAACTTTATGTTTATGTGTGGCCATAAACACATATATGTATTTTTGAGTTAATTGTCCTAGTTTTTGTACTGGGGACATACTTTCATTATCATCCTCTAATTAACACTTTCAGATTAGTAAATTGGTTTGATCTTAACTCCAGTTTTTTGTAGTTGTTGTTGTTGTTGTTTGAGATGGAGTCTTGCTCTGTCACCCAGGCTGGAGTGCAGTGGCGCGATCTTGGCTCACTGCAAGCTCCATCTCCTGGGTTCAAGCGATTCTCCTGCCTCAGCCTCCCGAGTAGCTGGGACTACAGGCACCCGCCACCATGCCCGGCTAATTTTTTGTATTTTTTAGTAGAGACGGAGTTTCACCATGTTAGCCAGGATGGTCTCGATCTCCTGACCTCATGATCTGCTTGCCTCGGCCTCCCAAAGTGCTGGGATTACAGGCATGAGCCACCACGCCCGGCCCAACTCCAGGTTTTAATTTTCGAAAATATGTTGTTTCCAGTATTTCTGCCTAGGTTCATCAATTGCATCCATAAAGCAAGTATTATAGCATCTCCCATACCAAACCCAGACATTGAGATACTCTTTCCCACACTGACCTCAGCACCCTGGAGTCCTACTTGTTCAGGAGGTAGAATTGAGAAAAAAAATTATATGGATTTAAATTTTGTATTTTTAAATGTATCCAAATTGTTGCCATTTTTACAAAAGCCTACAACATTAAATAGTGTGAAGTGCATTTTGGTAAAATATGAAAATATAGAACGTTTTTACTATGATAATTGTAAACTATTATTGCTATGATAATTTTACTATGATAATTGTTATACTCAACCTATAAATCAAAATGAGGCTTAAAAAACAGGATCAAGAAAATAAGGCTTGCTTCCACTTAAAATGTTGTTACTACTGCAGTACTTAAATTGCCCTTACATATATTAATGGTCTGTACCATTTAGCTCAATACCAGTGCAAGTGCATCTAGATCTCTCACACACACACATACACACACAAATGCAGACTTGTGCATGCACATTCAATTTTTGACAAATTATTTAGCATTTTCAGCACAGCTGCACGGTGTATTTATTAATTGCCTGTAAAATCAGCATAATATGTTCAGTAAGTGCCAGCTTGGCGTATATTGTACATAATCACACATTTGAGCCACACAGTTGTTTATGTCACTTTATAATCATGCTAATAATTACCAGATAACTAAATTATTCCAC
Source organism: Pongo pygmaeus (assembly GCF_028885625.2). NCBI lineage: Eukaryota > Metazoa > Chordata > Mammalia > Primates > Hominidae > Pongo > Pongo pygmaeus. Next base: position 94,898,293 of record NC_072384.2, read on the forward strand.
AAACTATAAATGTTATATTTAATTACTTTCTCAATTTTTGCATGTTGCCATGGAGATTAAATTGCTAACTCAATCCATAAATTCAGTTCTTTTATAATTTCCATCTGTATCAATATGAATGTGGAATGAATTAATAAAACTGGGAAGTATGTGCAAACAAGTTAGCATTTTCTTGATATGTTTTCTATTCACATAGCTTCTATAGGATACCATGAAAATTTATCAGGTTCTCTCTAACATCTTCAAAGCATTCCTGAGTGCTGAAAATTAAAGGAAGAGGAATAAAATAAATCTTTCATAAGATACGATTTCCACTTTCTGTCAGGAACTAGCTGATTAGAAAACTGTTTATAGGTTAAACCAACCACTACATTTTTATGATTCTGTGTATTTCTAAACATAAAAAATAAAGCTTTCTCACTATAATCTATCCTCATACAGTAAATATTACCATGGTCCATAACAACAGTCTGTGTAACAATTTATCATATATATTTTTTGGTTTTTTTTACAGTATCTTTTTATGGTGCTGAAAATTTCCCTAAGAATATTTCTCCAACCAAAATTGTTTAAATCTTAAAAGTATCTTGTGATAAACACTGCATATGTGCCAATATTTTGCATAAAACAGCCAGCATTCATCTTACAAATTTTGAATATAAGAATTTGGTTTGATTAAAATGAATTGCTCTTCTATTAGGTAGCAGGTATTGGAAGTATAAAAAAACACATGGAGTCAATATCACTTGAAGATTCTGATTGTATTGAGAAATTTAAAATACATTAAAACGTAATAAAATCTTGAAATTTTGTATATACAAAGATAATGTGTCAGTATCCTTCTGGAGTGACAATATCCCCCAAGGTTTTTGGGCTTATCTGCCCACTATATATTTGGGAAGAGATTCACACTAAAATATCCCAGTTCATTCCAGGATTATTTACAAATAGGGAAAGTCTAAGACACTAAAAATGCTCAAACTTTGATTGGACTAGATATACATAAATGCTATCTATTGATTCATTCATAAATATTCATTTCTGCAATTGTTGATTCAACATGAATTTAGAAAATGCCCGGTAAAATAATAACATAGTTGTTACAATGTTACTATCACTTTTATAGCATAGTGCTCCAGGTTTCAGCAAATGTTGGGGAGAAGACATAAAGTGAATGCAAGAAACCATAGTGGGAAATAGAATGTTATTAACGTCATAATATAAACAAGGAACTAAAAAACTCAAAAGAAGAGAAATTTAAATTATTTCACACTCCTGGAAAGACAAAGTTTTTTCTTTGTAAAACTGAGCACTCTATATAATAATATGTAATTAAATATCAAAACATGTGGCCAGATAATTCCAGATAACATTAAGTCTTCCCTGGATTATTGATAAAGCCTACCACCTGGTTGTATTGCTTCTAGTCTGCTCCTTCCAAAGACAAACTCTAGACAGAAATTGGAGACATTTTCTACAGCACAAATTGTGTATATTGTCTTTCCACTTCTATTTTCCAAGTTTTCTCTAGAATTAACTCTAACACCATTAATATGGCATGAAAATAAATTCTGAATGACATCTTTGCTTAGCTCTCAGTTTTCCTATTTTAGCACTTTCTCTTTACCCTTTATCAATATCACCTACATGGAATTTTAGTTTAGGTCTCAGATACATCTTTTATTTATCTTCTGGGTCTCTGCATTTATAATCTCTTCTTTCTAAAAATATTTTCCTCCTTTTTGTGGATAGAGTCTAGTGAAGCCACTTGTCATTGATTAGGAATCACTCCTTAAGAAAATGTTCCCCATGACTTGAAATTGTATTAGGTGCCCTTCCTGTGTCTTTGTGTAGTACTGTGCTTTGCCCATGATAGTATAGATCATAATTAATTTTCTTTCTTTGTCTATTTTCTCTGTAAGACCATAATTTCTTTCAGGGCTTGAATTTCTCAGCCCTAGTGTTATGTTTCTCACAGTCTTAGATAATAAGTAAATACATAGTATTATTCATTATTCCAGAAATATTAAGATAAAATAAAAATTAACATAACTTCCTTCACTAAAGATTCCTGGATCTAAAACCTAAATCTTTAACGTAAATGTCATCTTCTACGCTCATGAACCTTATCTAGTCTCAATTATCTAATCCATGTATAAGACTAAAATATGAAGGGAAATGATAGACAATGCAGATTATAATCAATTTTGCATCTAATCAATACATAACTAAGTTAGCAATTGTTCATAGAAAAGTAAGCTTACTATTAAAATTAAAAAATCAGGATACTAACAAGATTCTTCTTTATTTCATTTGTATTTTAGATTAAATTAGGAAAAGATAAGCAAATTAGCAAGGAAATAAGATATTAAAGCACTGTGACATAAAGAAAATAATTTTTAAGAGTTATTTTGCCAATAAAAATATCAGTTAAAATTGTTTAATACTATTGAAAGTTATCTTTATATATATTCATACATATATATACGCACACATTATAGCAATGCTGATTAATACTTGTTATTCATATTATGGATCTAATAAATTCTCAATCCTAAATTTTTCCCTACCAATCTTTACCCCTCTTCAGATACTATTTTCTTCATTGTTTGCTAAAAAATCCAACAAACTGCCAAATGTTTCTGGAGGCTTCTCTGTGGTGTGGGAAGACAGTCACTCTCTCAGCCAGCCCGGCAACTTTGATATTGATGCATCTCTCCCAGGGGCTGCAGTGAAGATAAATTACCAGTTGTCATTTTTCTAAAGTATGCCTTTTAGCTCTTCAGACTATAGTAAATGAATAAAATGACTTGAAATAGTAATAAATTGGGGTTTATCATTAATGCCATCCCTGCAGTGGCATGCCAATATCAAAGGGCACACTAGCAAAGACAACCACTAATACTAAATTTCAAGCTGAGATACATCTTGCCTAACAACTGAGAGAGAAAAAAAAATCAAGCCTCGTGAGGGGAATAGCAAGTGATCAGCAGGAAAATTAAGAAGTGAAAGAGAACACTTAAAGATGTACAAAAAGGCAAATTTGGTTTAAATTTTAGGCCAGAGAGGACTTTTCAAGTACACCTGACAATTCAGGTGCTTAGATTGGAATAAGAGTTCTCAGTATGAATCCCATTTGTGAAAATTTATATCTGTTGCATAGTTGGTTCTCAATAAATACTGCTGTAATAGTTCAGATAAATCTGGATTTCTATCATGGATCTATCTAGCGAAAGGATTTGGTGACCTCTTTGGAAAGAAGCCATGCTAAATGATAAAATCAGAAAGTGTGAGTGTCATACAATGGCATTTATTGAATTATTGGAGGCCAAATTTATGAATGTATATCTGATTCCTGAGCAAGAGGAGCTGTACATGGAAACAGAAAGGGCTATTTCACTAAAAACTCTGTGACATCTGGGACATAGGAAACACTTCTTTGGGTCTAATGTAAAGCAAGTGAAGTGAGAGAGAGAAATTATTCTCACGTTAGTGCTAAGACTGTATAGTTCTTCTGTTTCAAGAGCACCAGAGTAGAGAATGCAAGTTTGGTACGTATCAGAGAGATGCAGTAACTTCTATAGAAAAACTTAAGTCACATGAGTTTTTCTTTATGGTAGGAGACCATATTCTCAATACGGATAACTAGTATTATGTGCATTGATCAATTAAGAGTAACAGTATCTGACACATAGTAAAAGCTCAATAAATAACAGCACCATATCTTTTCTTCTATTTACCTGTACTCCTTCGATGATTTTATTACTTCTCATAACTTTAAACCTGTAACCCTGTGACTCAGGATATATTTTGAAGGTAAAATTAATAGGAATTGCCTGGACTGGCTATAGAGGGTGGTGAAAAAGGAGAAGTTAAATATGACTCCAAAGATTTTTATCTGACCAAAAGAAATAATTGAATACCTATTTACTAAAATGAAAAAAAAAAGCCTGTTGTTGATAAGGTTTTGAGGTGAAAGAAAGATTTCAGGTTGGAATGTACTGTGCGACATGGTTTTTAGTCAATCAAGTATTATAGAGTCAAGCTGAATCGAGTTGAAAATAGCAGTCAGTGCTAGATATAAATTTGGAAGTCATCAAATATGAGAATTAATAAGATCACCAAAAAAAGATGTGTTGACAGAAAAGAAGAAAAGTTCCCAAAATCTGAGCACTAGGACATTTAAAGTTTTAGAGGTCTGAGAGGTGAGAAGGGATCAGCAAAAGTGAATACTCACAGTGGTGTTAAAAAATAAAATAAAATAAAGGAGAATGCATTATAGTAAAAGCCAAGTTGAAGAAAGTGATCAACCTCTGACAAATGCTGCTCATCTATGAAGATGATTTCTCAGAATCAGTCATTGAAGCCAGCAAGGTGAAAAATCACTGGTGACATTGGTAAGTCATGGCTGGCTAGCCTATACTTTAGCTTTGTGAAAATTAGGGGGAAAAATGCTATTTCCACTGGGTAGATGAAGACCCACATCAGGGTGCATGGTAAAGCACAAGCTAGATTTCATCTTCCATTTGCTACATACACTTGAGTAGTGAGAATATGCAGAACGAGCTACATCTATGTAGATAAAAATGATTTCAGTGATGTTGTGGATCTGAGAAAATTATTAGGGTAGATTGAAGAGATAATATGATGAGATAAATTAGAAACATAAATGTGGAATAATTATGGAAAAGAAAATTTTGCTATTAAAAGAGAGAAACAGAGTAGTAATTGGAGAAGTAGAGGTATCAAGTGAAGATTTTATTTTTAAAATTGTAGCAGATGTTGCCAGTGTCCTATCCACATAGCTGCAAACTCATTTTTGTTGTACGCACTGGCAGTTTCCTATTGCAACTCTATCTTCTTCCTGAGTGCTTTTGCTAACTGCAGGAGCACGCACAGTCAGGTACGGTGGGCTGGAGAATATGCCTCAGCAGGTATTACTCAACCAAGGTGGGTGGGAATGGGTAAGTAAGTACCCTCATGTCCTAAATTCTTTTTATGGCTAATGTTCAAACTCATGAATCTTCTTAGATTGTGTTAAAAATAATCTCTTATGTTGTGTAGTAGAGCAAATCAATGCAGCTTGTGGTAACTGGAATGTAAATCTTCTCCCAGTAAATAATTTTTTTCTTCATTCCAATATCATAGAACACCACAAATAGTTTGCTTACATTTGGTAAACACAGTATATTATTCTGCCTCAAGGACACATCAGATTTTGCCTTGTATCTTATTTAGTTTGTGAGGATTAGGCTCCTCACCAACACATTGAATATTTTGATGCAATCACTACTGGAACTTGGAGAATGGGAAGTAGCAAGCACCTTGGATGCCTTGGGAATACTCATGGTTGGAAGATAAATCCTGTCATAAAAGAGGTACCTTTCATCTCAGTGATTTTTCTGTGAAAATAGTATTCTGTGACAGGCTGAAAAAAATTTCCCATTAAAGGAACATCCCTAAATGATACAAGACTGTAAATTCAATTTTTACTAATACATATACATGTGTTGTGGCATTGTAAAGTGTATTGTTAATGATAATTAACAATATGCAATAGTACAAATTAAACACAAATACCTTGACAATTTCAAAGCCATAATTTTATTTTATACTTCAGTAAAATGGATTAGGAAAAATGGATTTTTTAAAAGTATACACACATAGCCAAGGACAAACACACACTCAAAGATTATATGTTACATTAACAACAAATAAGAGTTGTTTTTTTCTCCAAAACACAGATGTCAGGAGTTTAAAATATTGAATTCACATGTTACTAAACAAAATATAAATGTTTAATGCTAATTAAAATAGCATTGTTTATGTGAAGAAATTAAGCACTTCTTTCTCTTTTTAAATCATTATTACCCAATTCATTTAAGATGTAGTTTATAAACAACCATGTCTATGGCACAAGCAGCATCAGGAATTGGGAAACCACTTTTAAATATGAATACTAAATACAATATTTCTGAAAACTGTAAATTCTTAACTTTGATTTTATACTTATAAATTTTTATCCTCATTTGTTATATTTAGTGAATTTTTATCTGATTGTTCTCTCTGGCCCTGGGAGACTGAACTGTATTTACTTCATCAAATAATTAAAAACATAAGTATTCATTGAGTTAGAAATATAAAAACATTAGCAAAATATCTGAAGGAGTATTTTTGTCCTTAAGGTTTCATATTTACACAATTTAATTATTGCTAGTAATTTGCCTCTAATAAGCTGGACTCTACTTTTCAGAAAGATGATTTAATAAAGTTTTGAATTATAAGTAATATGTTTTATATATGAAAATATATAGCAGATCTGAGAACAAGTAAAATAAGAAAATATAACAGTATTTGTATCATATAAAGAGATAATATCTAATATTAAATACCTATGTATGTTGTATATAAATGTAAACAAATGTTATAATTTATGGTACAAAAATCTGTGGGCTTGCACTGCAAAATTAGGAGATAGGTGTTATTTAGTATTATTTTCCTCTTCTACCTTATTAGTTTCAAAAGAGACATACTTTTCACCTTGTCAATTTGAACATACTTGTATCACCTTTGGGTTGGATAAATAATTAATGATGAGTAGATCATTTTTCTTAAAATGTTGTTTATGATATCTTTATTGTTTCAAATTTGGGGAATTTAATTATTTTACACACAAAATAACATACTTCTACTAAAAGTATGTGTTGAACATGAAAGGCACTGAAAAAAAGAATTTTTCCATTCATATCTAACAATATGTTTCACTCATCTTTATTATAAGAAAAAATTTTCCAATTTAATTTAATATGTAACTGAGGATACCTTTTAGTTTGATGAAATTAAGCAAAATGCATGAGCATCTAAGACTTAACAACTTGAAATAAATTTAGGTAATATTCCAGGAGGCTATACTCTTCCAGTTACATCTTCCTAAATGTGAGTGGATAGGAAAACCTCAGTAATGTCCCTTTATATTTTAATTAAGTTTTTATTGTCCCCATAGAAGCTAAAAACGTAGGCTGATTGTTATTAGTAATCAAATTTTGGCTATAAAAATAAGAGTAAAAATATTTCAGGCCTCTTCAAATTTAGAATAACATAATTCATCACCAAAATGGAGTGATTCTTCTGGGATCAACATGTATGCATCTACTCAGATTATCAGTTTCTGTATGCCATATTTTGACCCTGCCTATTGTTTAAAAGTTCCTAGGTGTTGGAGTAAGAATGAGGCCTGAGTTTTCATCTTTATTCTTCTTCATAACAGCCATGGAAAGGGCCTAAATCCTCCAAACCTTAATTTACTTATCTGTAAAAGTGGAATAATTGTATCTTCTTTGACAACACATTCTATTGGTAAGATACTCTCATACATTTTCATGTAGGGGAAATTAGCAATGTCTAAATAAACTACATCTGCATTTGTCCTTTGATCCAGCAATCTCACTTGGAGACATTTATCCCTAAGATGGAGATCAGCAAATACTAATCAACAAATGCAAAAATATATGTGGAATTTCCTTGTTTTGATGACATTAGACATTTTTGAAGGGTACTAGTCAGGTATTTCGTGAAATGTTTCTCAATTGTAATTTGTCTGATTTGTTCTCATAATTACATTTTGGTTATGGGTTTTGATAAGGAAGACCACAGAGGTAAAGTACCAATTTCATCGCTTCATATAGGTTGACATCCTATCAACATGACTTCTCACAGTGGATGTTGACTTCTCTTGATCACTAGGCTGAGGTAGTGTTTTTCAAGTTTCTTCACTAAGTTATTCGCTTCTTCCCTTTATCCACACTGCACACTTAGGAAGGAAGTCCTTATGTGCAAACCAGACTCAAAGAGTGGAGAGTTATGTTCTCTTTCTTGAGGATGAAGTATCTAAAATTGAAATTTATTTGAAATTCTTCTGCACAGATTTACTTCTTCTCTTCCATTTATTCAATAATTGATTTATTTCCGCATAGACTCGTGGATATTTGTTTTCGTGGTTTGAGTTACAGTTTAATTCTGCCTTATTAACATTGTTGCTCTGATTGTTCCAGCTCTGACCAGCTCTTTCAGTGAGCTCCTGTGTCCCATGTGCTTATCGCCATCACTCACATTGTGTGCTGTGTGTGTGTGTATGCATGCGCGTGTGTGTATGTATGCATGCGTGTGTGTGTGTTTGACCATTCCCTTCTTACTCTTAGGCTCTACAAAATGCTTCATGCTTGTCTTGTATATTTCCTGCTACAGTCCTAGAATCACCCATTTCCCCAGGTTACCTAGTTCCTTTATTGAAGAATGGTATTTGAAACCAAGATTTGGGCACTCTATGTGCTAGCTGCTACTAGGGTATGGTTGTTTCTAGGCCCTCTCAGCTGAGAGCAAGAAAATAAATTTGTGTATACTAACCCACGTGTATGCAAATATCTGTAAATATTTTTCTATGAAGGCATCTCTATATTATGCTAAACATGAGTTCATGCTATTTCTGATCCTAGTCCATCACCATATAGATTATGCTAGCTTTCACCCCTTACTTATTTCCAAATTCCCAGACCAACAATAAGAAATGTGGCTCCCACCTCTACCATGCATTTATGTAATTATTCCATCTCAGTATACTTGGGTAGCAGTATCAAAATGTTACACTGTCCTCCAGTGAGAGACAACTTGATCAGTTAGAGTACCGTGCTTATGTATAGCTGAATTTGCCTTAGACATATAGACTCTATTCTCTTTTACTCCCCACTCCCTTCAGTGAGGTTATTTCGTGTATTTGTCATACAGTTAAATTGTTTCCACATTCTGCATTCCATATTGGTATCCCTGACCTCCTAAATTATTTTATTATTTGTTTACATTAAAGTTTACTCTTTGTGATAAAATGTTATATCGGTCTTGGTAAATGCATAGCTATTTCTCCACAATAAAATGTTACACAGTACAGTTTCACCTCCTTAAAAAATCCTATGTGCTTCACCTATTCAACCTTCCCAACTTCCCCAAAACAAGTGGCAGTACTGATTTTTGCTATGTCTACGGTTTTGCCTTTTCTAGAATGCTGTATAAGAATCACACAGCTTATAACTTTTTAGAACTGACTCCTTTCACATAACAATACGCATTTAAAATTCATTCATGTCTTTTCATAGCTTAATAGCTCATTTTTTATCATTAAATAATATTACATTGTATGAAGGCACCACAGTTTGTATATTCATTTGCAAATTAAAGAAAATGGTGGCTGCTTCTAGTTTGGGGTCTAGATAAATAAGGTTACTATAAACATTCACATGCAAGCTTTTATGTGGACATAACATTTCAAATCAGCTGGGTAAATACCTAAAAGAGAGATTTCTGGATCTTATGGTAGGTTTTTGTTGTTGTTGTTGTTGTTGTTGTTGTTTGAGACGGAGTCTCGCTCTGTCACCCACGCTGGAGTGCAGTGGCGCGATCTCGGCTCACTGAAAGCTCCGCCTCCCAGGTTCACGCCATCCTCCTGCCTCAGCCTCCCAAGTAGCTGGGACTACAGGCGCCCGCCACCACACCCGGCTATTTTTGCATTTTTAGTAGAGACGGGGTTTCACCGTGTTAGCCAGGATGGTCTCCATCTCCTGACCTCATGATTCACCCGCCTTGGCCTCCCAAAGTGCTGGGATTGCAGGCATGAGCCACCGTGCCTGGCCCTTATGGTAGGTTTTTAAGAAATTATCAAACTGCTTTCCAACATGTCTGTAGTCTTGAATGTCTGCCACCAATGATGACAGTCCCTGTCGCTCTGCTTTCTCTCCAGCAACTATCATTGTCAGTTTTGGGGATTTTAGATGTTCTAATAGGTGTGTAATGACATGTTGTTGTTTTAAGTTGAAGTTCTCTAACGATAAATGATGTGAAGCATATTTCCATATACTTATTCACCATCTATATATCTTCTTCACTGAGGTGTTTATTCAGATATTTTACCCATTTTTAACTGGATTATTTGGTTTATTTATTGTTAAGTTTAAAAACTTCTTTGTATATTTTGGATATGTTCTTTATCACATTTATGTTTTCAGATATTTTCTCTCAGTCTGTAGCTTGACCTTTCATTCTTATAACAGTGTTTTCCACAGAGTAAAGGTGTTAAATTTTAATAAAATTCAAACTCTGTACAACATGAAGTCCAGGTATTTATTTTTATGTTAATTTTATATTCCAGTAGGTGACTGAATAGTTTGAATATTTATGTTAGGTTTATCACTGATCTCCTTTCATTTTCCAGTTTTGCAATTATCTCATCTGAAAATAGAGTTTTACTATTTTTGCAATCCTTATTCTTCAAATTGATTTCTCTTGTCTGATTACATTCACTAATAAATCCCATACAATGCTAAGTAGTGAAGGAGATAATGGGCATTCTTGCTTTGTCCATACACATTTTAATTACTCATTAACAATTTCCCAACTTATTACATTATCTAGTTGATATTAACTTTACTTGATAAAATTTAATAATTGAAATTATCTGTCATCTTATTATTATGATTCTCTCAAATATACAGTGAAATGTACTATCCTATTTGACAAACTATAATTATTGTTCTCTATATGGTGCCTCTCTTGTTTTATTTGTTTATTATGTTTGAAATCCTGTTCTTTGTTATTTTATTCTCCCAAATGCAAATACTTTATTGTATTGAATTAATATTCTTATATTTTTATATCTATTAAAAATATGTCAGGGTGTCTTGTGAGAATATGTTAAAGACACATAAATTATGCCTTGTTAGCAAAATATCCTGTTTCTTACTTTATTCATTAAGCATTGTGTTTTTAAAAGTTTTGGTCCTACTAAGTTTACACCTAGCTTGTGTTTCAATTTTTTAGAAGTCTATAGCATTTATCCACCATAATTTATTTGCACAATCTCCACTTAGAGACAAAAAGATCACTTTCAACTCTCACTTCATCATATTTGGCTTCTTTTACCCTATTTGTGATCATATAGAGCCAGATGTGAAATGAACGTATATAGAATATAAATATAAATAACTTATAATGTACTGAGATGCTGCACATCAAAATGACCTCACCAGTGTAAACTCCCACAAACACTGGCTGATTGTTTGAGTTTTCCAAAATTCCTACTACCATTTGGCACCATTCTTAAATATACATAACGTGTGTGTGTGTGTGAGTGTGTGTGAGTGTGTGTGTGTGAGTGTTTGTGTGTGTGTGTGTGTGTTTTGGTTGCTTTTTTTGTATTTTCTATATTTTTTCGCTTCTGCCTGACTGTGATGTTTAATTTTATGTGTCAACTTGGCTAGGCCAAAATATGAGACATTTGGTCAAATATTATTCTATATATTTCTGTGAAGGTATTTTTGGGATGAGATTGACATTTAAACTGGTAGAATTTTAGTAGAACAAATTGTCCTTTGTAATGTGAATGGACATCATCCAATCATTTGAAGACCTTAAGAAAACACTGAACCTCCCCTGAAGAGAGATAATAATTCCAGAAGAATAAAACTGTGTCTTTGGACTCAAACTGCATCTCTTCCTTAGGTCTTTAGTCTACCAGCCTACTCTACAGGTTTTGGGCTTGCTAGCCTCCACATCACGAGTCAATTCCTTAAATAATCTCTCACTCTCTCTCTATATATATATACATATGTATATATGTATACACACACCCCCCACCCTGCATTTTACTGGTTTTGTTTCTCTGGAGAATACTGACTAGTAAACTGACTTTCATAACATTTTTAGTGGCTAATATATTTGTATCTAAATTTTTTGGTAATCCTTAACATAACTAAAGTTATTTCAGGTGTTCTATTATCGCAAGTTTATGAGGAATGAAGTCATTTTTCTGTTTTTTGACACATCAATTACGTTTCTTAGAGTTACATTTCTTCATGCATTTTGAAAATGTCTTACCTTTGATTTGAAATTCTTTGTTTTTCCTATTCTCTCATCTGCTTTCATTGTACCCATTTTGGAATTGCTTTCACCTGGCTCCCTGTCACTTAGTCTACAACTAGGTCTTATATGTAAATACCAAACCTACAATGACATTGAGGATAGATAACAGGACCTTGTCACTAGCCTCCTCTAAGGTATACACTTTATATGGGACATTGTTCAGTCAATGCTGTAAGAGTTTCATTTGCTTGTTTGTTTGTTTATTGCCCCCAGCCCTACCACTACCATTCCTGCTTTTTAGCAATGATCTTAGTTTTAGTGCTCACTTTCTGACAAGCAGTGTAAGTACTTGTTATACTATGAGAATCAAACATCAATCTGCCTTTGTCTGCTTAGTTGCCATAAAAGCCCAAGCTTGAGCCTTTCCCTGGACTCTGTTTCTTGTCCGCAGCCTGCATGAATAATTTATTGCATCTAGCCATTATAGGATAAGTTTCAAAACTCTTAACATAGAAACGTTCACCATCTTTAAAATGTTAGAATATAAAATAAGCACCACTGACAGACCCCAAACGAACAAAAAACAAATAAATAATGAATGGGTAAACATTAAAAATATGATTACATTTACACTTTATAGCTGTTAAGAGAGAGGCTGGTGGAATATAGTAGGCAAGAAGAAATCATAATTTGACAGCTAAGTAGGATGTGTTTTATCATCTTTGAGTTTAGAAAAGAATTAGTGGAGAATGTGGGATTTTAAGAACTGCATAAAAGAGGGGAAAAAGAGAGCTGAGTATGCTAACAAAGCAAAGAATTCATTTTACTATATTACTCTGTATATTAGTATTTACTTCTTGGTTAGTTTTGTAGCAGTTTGCCTTACGATGTTCTCTTTTTGCTTAGGTAAGCATTTCTGAAGTTACAAAGTCTATAAGATGTTATGACAAAAGGAAAAAAATGTCTTTTTATATTAGAGTTTTAGAATTGCTTTATTTTAATTAATCTTTTTCCCTTGCCTCCAAAAAAAAAAAACCTGAATAATATTACCTACTGTGAGACTTTTCTGTCAGGTGGAAAATTATATAACCTAGTGGAAAACACAGCTGATGCCCTTCACCGTATATGGAAAAAAACAATAAACTTGGCACATACTGTTTTCTTTGTCTTGCTTTATGAGTGATATTTCTCCAGAGATAGCCATATCTGGACATCAGGGTTACTTTGACAATAGTTGGAATAAAAGACTACCCAGCTGAGATCTTGGACCAGATGATCTTAAAAAGTTCTTAGAACCATGACATTATATGATGCTTTGCATCAGGCACTGTAATGTGGTAGAAATAACAAGAAATTTTAAGTAATATGATATGAATTTTGTATCTGGTTTGTCATTTACTAGTTGTATAAACTTGAAATCCATGAAGCTCAATCTCCTAGTTTTTAATATGTGACTAACAATACTTACTGTCTGTTGTGAAAATAAATTGAAAGAATGAATATAAATCACACACTAAAAATGAATTACAGACCAGGTGCGGTGGCTCAATGCCTGTAATCCCACACTTTGGGAGGCTGAGGCAGGCAAATCACTTGAGGTCAGGAGTTCAAGACCAGTCTGGCTAACATGGTGAAACCCCATCTCTACTAAAAATGCAAAAATTAGCTGGGCGTGGTAGTATGTGCCTGTGGTCCCAGCTACTCGGGAGGCAGACCATGAGAATCACTTGAACCCAGGAGGCAGAGGTTGCAGTGAAAGAATTATATTTTCTCTTTTCTATAAAATAGAGGCTGACTGGAGAAAATTTTAGATAATTGTGGTGTTTTAAGATATTGAAATATAATTTTAAGATACTGAAACACAATCATTTCACTTATGAATCAGCTAATGGAAAACACACATTCACACAGTTTCCCAGTATCTCTCTCTCTCTCTCTCTCTCTCTGTCTCTCTCTATCTCAACAACACAACATACTTACCTTGAAGGATTATTTTAACAGGGTATCTCTACCTCCTTCCTTCTTTGGCAATAGCTCAATTTTGAAACTAATAAAGTTTTCTTTATTTATCATGAAAATACCACTTTAGACTCATTGAAATTTTTATTACATGAACTGATAAATTTTATGTTATATAATGTAAGGATCAATAAAGACATTTTTAAAATGTACCTGTACACTTAATAAACTAGTTTTCCTTAGAAATATCCATTGATTTTGCTGTTCATCAGAATTTTACACCAAGAGTTGCTGATTAATTCAACTCTTTTGGTGTGATGGCCAGTGGATTGTCTGCTTATCAATGTAGCATTGATCCTGTTTGACAACAATGAATAGTCACTGGCATGCTAATTTATGGCTTTTAAAAATGTCTGATCTGCTGTAAAGTCACAGAAACTCTACTAAATATGATATGCAATGACCATATCATTACTATGATATCAAAACAACTTTCTCTACCAATACAGGAAATTTTTTTCTTGGATACCCTTTTATAAAAAATTGGTAAAATTTGTGTATATTAGACTAAAATTTCACTTGTAGTATGTATTTTAAATCTAGTTTATTGCTGGCTGTTATTTAAATTATGTTATCGTATTGTTTGGAATCAGAAGAAATATATTTGGCTGCTTCCAGAGTGGCAAAACCTTCAAAAAGCTTCATAAAGAAAATATTTGAACCAACAAAAAATGAATTGTAAGATGGTAGAAACAAAGCAAAAATTAAGAGACACTAAATTTTAATAATAATGACAACACTATCATTTAATTTAATTCTCATAACAGTTACTACTCTTCCTATTTCCACAGATGAAAACATTTAGTTAGAGAGAAGCTAAGTAACTTGCCAAAGGCCAACCTTGTACTAACTACAGGAGCTGCGATTGCAACTCAGTAAATCTGACCCTGGAATCTATTATTTTATGCTCTATGCAGCCTCATATTAGTAGCACAAAATTTAGACAACAAAATATATGTGAAAATATCTCTCATATTTCCTGGATAATGTTTGATGAATCTGGATTTAAATTACCTTCAAGACTCATACAAATCAAAGCTTCTTTGAATAACACAATCTTTCATGGAGATTTTTTATGACCAGTTTGATAATTTCTCTTTCTTAGTTTCTGAAAATAATTAGGAGAAATTTATTTAATGTAAAGATAAGTGGTTGAGAACTTCTGGTTTCTGGTCTAAGAGGTAAAGAACTTCGAAGTTGTCCCTCCCGTCTCACAAGATAAAAGCTGAACAAATGAATCAATAACTGTTCTTAGACCCATCAGAAAACTGAGGTTATAGAGCAAACTTCTGATTCCAAAACTGGTAATGTAGACAGGTAGATAAGGAAAAGCACAGATTTCTAGGATAAAAAGCCCAGGAGCGGGAGCGGTAGCCTGCAGCTGGAGCTAATATCAGTGGGATCACTTTAAGTTATCATTGACGAATTGCTCTAGATTCAGGTTAGACTAACTTGAGAGTTAAAATACTCTGAAAAAGTCTCAGTATTGGAGTGGAGGGGGCACACTCATGTGAATTTTACCTTCAGAAATCTTACCAGGCTCTCACTGTGAAGACTGAAGAAAAATCCCCTCATACTCTGGCAGGAATAGAGGGAAAGTAATTATTTTGAAATTATAAACTAAAAAATAAAATCCTCAGTCACCTAACCACTGATCAAAATCCCCTTGGCCAAGAGAACCCCAGAGAAATCTTGAAAACTGAGTTTCTAGACATAATAAAATGGAAAATCTCACACGCCTCGTTATAACCCCTCCCTTTTGCAGTTTAGACACAACAACTGACCAGCATTAATATTAAAATAGAGATCGCAATACTGACAGCACAAACTCTTTGTCATAATAAAGATAGTGAAGTATAAACAAGATCCAAGGCCATGACAGGCAAGGGTTATGTCACCCATCCCTACACTTAAGGGATAAACTATGTTCTAACTGCCACAAGGTTTTTCTTTTTCTCTTGCAGCCATACAAGCGCTGGCCTTGAGATAAGCAATCTTGAAACAATTATGGCTCACCACTGAATGCTGGCTAACGGACCCCCCTCTTCTGCAAGCCATAACTTTTAGGTTGTTGCAAAAATAACTGCAATTTTTGCAAATACTAATACAGCTTTGATTGGACAAGAGACTAATTGCAGTAACTTTCTACTCAAAAGAAAAGCACTGAACGAATGGAATTAACAACTCTTCTTAGACCCATCAGAGAACTGAGGTTACAGAGCAAACTTCTGACTCCAAAACTAGTGATATAGACAGGCAGGTACGGAAAAGCATGGATTTGGCCAGTTTACAGAGGCCAGAATGCCTTCCTGTCCCTGCTTCACCTTTTGATGTAGAGGGCCTAATTGTGACATTTAAATGTTAAGTCATCCCCCTAAAGTGAACATGGTCGTATATTACATGCGTTAGTTCAGTACTCATGCATCAGGACCGCCTTCATGAATATTCATAGCTCTTTCTGTAACATGTTGGATATGGTATACTTGACCAACCTGTTCAGCTTAAATTTCTATTTTACCCCCCTTCTCCCTCAAAGTGCGTGCCTAACAGTCTGCCAGAGGCTATGCTTTTCAGCCTTTTAGGACTGCCAGCCTTCAGGCTATAACCCTTTGTTAGAAATAAAGTCTCCTTTCCAAATTTATAAAATATGTGATTTTTTAAGTTAAAATTTACCCAGGGTTCTTTGCTCTTAAAAGGGCTTGCCCTAAGGGATTGTTTTGTGTTTTGTTTTGTTTTGTTTTGTTTTGTTTAGTTTTTAACTAGAGGCTAACCCAATGGGGTTTTACCAAAGACTAACCCGGGGAAAGAAAAACATCCAACTCAAGTTCACTTAATAACTGACACCAACTAATCATCAGAGAACTGCAAATCAAAACCACAATGAGCTATCATCTCACTCATGTTAGAATGGTCATTATCAAAAAGATAAAAAAATAAGTGTTGGCAGGGATGTGGAGAAAAGAACCCTTACACACTGTTGGTGGGAATGTAAATCAGTATGATATGAAAAACAGTATGGAAGTTCTTCAAAAAAATAGAACTACCATATGATCCAGCAATCCCACTTCTAGGCATATATCCAAAAGAAAAAATAATTTAGTACAGCAAATCCTCAAATAACATGATTTTGTTCAACTTTATTTTATTAGAAAGGGGACACTGTGTGGAGTTTGCACATTCTTCCCATGTCTGCCTGAGTTTTTTCCAGGGATTCTGATTCACTCCCACATCCCAAGATGTGAATATTATGTTCATTGGTGTGTCTAAATGGTCCTAGTGTGAGTGAGTGCGGCTGTGTGTGTGCCCTGTGATGGGACAATGTCCTGTCTGGAGTTGGCTCCCACCTTCTGCCCCGAGCTGTTGGGATAGGCTCTGGCCACCAGCTACCCTGAACTGGAATAACTGGGTAAATAATCACCTAACATGTTTTAATTAATATTTTTTAAATTTATATATAGCTTACACTTATTTCAATGTTTAATATTAAAAGTGTTTGGGGTTTTTATTTAGAAGTTTGGTGATTTTTTTATGACCAGAAATATGCCATAGAAACTTAACTCATTTATATCAATTAGCCCATGGTAAAATTGGTTTTGTTATATGCTGTTTTCTTTAAAGTTGCAATTTCCAAAAATATCTCAACAACATTAAGTGAGGGCTTACCATACATTGAAGAGACATCTGCACTCCTGTGTTTATTGCACAATTAAATTCACAACAGCCAAATATGCAATCCACCTAATAAAGAAACTGTGGCATATGTGCACAATGGAATACCATTAAGCCTTGAAAAAGAAGGAAATCCTGTCATTTGTGACAATGTGGAATGAACTATTATATATATAACAAATTCAATGGGGGAAAAGGAAACTAACACCTAATATTAATAATAGAGCTATATATAGATAACTTCTCATTTCCATATCATATCAACACATCAAGAGGGCTCCAGTATAACAGCACAGGACTAAGATAACAGGAGAGCCAGAAACAAAGACAAAATAGGAAATTTTAGGCTCTTACACCACAGCCACAACTAACAACAAATAAAGCCTAAATCCTAACAAGATAAACATAAATATTACACTAAAGGCTCATACACCTTAGTTCCTTTTACCTGATTTACAGTTATAAATATGGTAGAAATAAATCCAACTATATAATCACTTTAAATGTGAATAATATGAATATACCAATTAAAAGATAGAGACTGCCAATGTAGATTTAAAAAAACAAATGAGACTCAACAATACGTTGATTATAAGAAAGATAAATGGTTACGCTGAAAATTTTTGTTATTCAAGGAAAAGTACTTTTTCATCTTTCTTAATATTTACTTTTTTCTCACAAATTATTTCAATATTTTTATATCTGGCACATTCTTTAAAATACTTCGAATTGTGAATAATAGAAACCCAACTCAAACTGGTTTAAGCAGTGAAGTGAACATTCCAGACCTTGGAATCCATTTATCTAAAAACCTCAGGTCTAAAACCCTGACTGCACTCAGAGCTCAAACTGTCATGGGAAGCTGGTTTCTCTCTCTATCTACTTCATTTTCTCTATGTGATGTCATTCTTAAACAGATTTTAAGAGGGCTGTGAAAAGTGCCTAGGTTCAGAGTCAACGAGAAATAGTGAGATTATTTCCCCCCATTTGGAACCAAACTCATTTTGTTTCATTGCTCCATATGACTTAGGTGGCCATCCCTAATCCCAACGTAGTCACCTAAACAATGTAATATGCTGTGTGGATTTGGTCTATGTGCAGTAACTGCCACTGGAAACACTTGAGACAAGTGGGAGGAATGTGTGATCTTCTGAAGGGAAAAATGGGTACAGTTACTAGAACAAGGGTCATGGAAGCTGGACTGCAAAAATCAATGTCCACTCCATGTAGTTGAAATACAATATCAGGGATATTTTTCTACATTGTATTCAATTTACTCATTGTTCATTTCCACATGGCTTCTAATATGTTACTGGGAAATTGAACTTCTTTAAACCAAACCATACTGAACTGAAAGAATGTGAATTATAATAAATTGAAGAGGTGGATATTGGAGATTCCTCCTAACTGCATGATTTTGTAGGTAATAGCATTAAAAAAGATTAAGGGAATAAACTGGCTTTTCATTCATCCTCCAATTCAAACTAAACAGTAGTTTAAACAGAGAGCAATACAAAAACAAGTAATAATTATCTAAGGTATGAAAGTGTTTTTTCCTAGCATATGTGATTTTAAAGTTGCCAAAGAATAGGAGCTTTGTTTGTTCATTAGTTTTTGAGCTTTTTGCCATAATGCTGCCACATTTTGCTGTGGTAGTTCTATATAATAGCAATAAATCTTTAACAGGGAAAATATGTGGAAGGACAATTATAAGCACTTCAGAAACATCTCTTGACATTTTTAGAATGAGATTCACATTAGGCTCACCCTCTTCTGCATTTAGGCCTGACCTTTTCATATCAAGAGATTATATCAGATAGGTACTGCACATCAGCAATGGCTAATTAAAACATCTTACTGAAAGCAAGATAGGAAGGGAGAGAAAAATAATAAAAAATGAACATATATTTGCCTCCAATATATACATATTGCATTTTTCCAATCTAATTAGTCAGCATCGTGTAAAATCCTTCTTGTTTCTGAAATGAAGCATAATCATATTTTACTTACTGAACACCAAGTTGCATGATATGGGAAGATATTTGTTACAAACACCAAATGAACATTTGATTCTTGTCAAATGTATGAAAAAAATAATTGTCTTGCCTAAACACTGAATTTCCTAAGCATTTATACATCTCAGAAAATTTAGAACTTCACTCTCAAACCGCTATCCCACCAAAGCTTAAAAACTAACTAGGTATATAAGATGGAAACATTATTGATGTGACTTTATTGTCTGGGGTAATATCCAAGGTTCGTCATCTCACGCCAAAAAGATTAATGACATAGACATATACACACAGAGCAAGTTAAGGAGCGGAAGTTTTAATAGACAAAAAAAAAAAAAAAGAGAGAGAGAGACAGCTTTGTCATACAGAGAAAGCAGGGTGCCCAAAAGGGTTTCCGGATTTGGGGAGGGATGCGATTGATTTTGTAGAGAGGCTTGAGGAGGCAGTGATTGATTTCTATGGGGCCCAGGGGATTGGTTTGACCCTAATCTTTTTTATGCAAATGTGTTCTCTACCTGAACAGCACCATAACACCCCTACACTGGCTACAAAGGAAAGGGAGGGAGGTATCCCATGTTGAAATCTACCTGGCTTCCAGGTACAGCTGCTGTCATTTACATATGCAAGCTTCCAGCTTGCTTATCTATGCTTGCTTGCAGCTCGATTTTTCAGGCTGTTCTTTGTTAGAAAAGAGATGGTTTGGGGGCTGCTTTTTATTGGAGGAAAATTCCACTGAGAACTCTTTTACCCTCACTAACTGCCTAAAATAATTTCTTTTTAACTCCTATATTATTATGGGAAGAGAATTATTAACGAAGTCAGAAATTAATGTCAATTACACTTCCACTGTCATTCATAATTGTTGGCTTAATATGAGGTATTCCTACTTTATAAATGGCCATCGCCTAATATTTAATAAGCATAAAAAAGTAGTTTTATATTTCTTATGAAATTTTCAGCAATGGTTAATTTTATTTCATAATGAGAGTTTTAAAGAACATAACTAAGATAACAATATATTCTATAATAGAATTATAGAGTATTGCCAACACTACTTTGTAAATTTGATTTTGTTTTGTTTCCAAACAAGTTCTATCTTTAGCTAAAATTTATGTTTTAGAAAGTTACATTTTAATAATGCAAAGTTACTCAATCAGTGAGTATGCATCTGAATTTTAATCCCTGTTCTAGAAAGACCCCAAACTAGGTTGTGACTACTGATTAAAATTTATAGCTCTCAGTGATTGTTGTATGGCTGGTCACAGTATAAAATAATTATTTGTTCGAGAGGCCACTGCACGGCTCCTGCATTTGCTCTTCTTGTATTTTCTCTCTCTTCCTCAACTAGTCTGACCTTTGGCCTTTCACCTTCTGTATATAACAAAACATAATAGGATAATCAATAACTGTCTAGTTTTTGTGTTAGACTACTAGTTACAGGCAGAAGAGATGAGGTCATCCTACAGAAACATAGCTTCATGGAATCTGGTCCTATTGAAAAATGAGCAGAGAGTACTCAAGGAAGATTGGGCATATGGATAATCTAATATATTACCGAATTTTACTAAAATCTTCCTAGAATAAGATATAAAGCCCATGAAATAAGCTATAGTAGAACAAAACTTCAATTCATGGCCACATTTGATCAATTCAGCAAAGCAATAAAGATACCCTTTTCTCCCGTTTTTTTATGTGGAAGAATTGAAAATACATGGATAGATTAATTATAGAGACACAGAAGCAGGTTAGTAAGTTTGGATATATTCACAGCCCACCTCTTAAAGAGTCATTTTGATATTATTAACTAAAATTATAATCATTCTATGTAAGAAATAGGTGAAGGTTTATTCATATTGAACAATGCATTCAAATGTATTCTGGCTTTTAACATTCTGTGTTGAGCACCTACCATAGGAACAATCAAGCAAAATAGATGGTTCAACAATTGAAAAAAAAAAAGACATCCTTAAATACCTCCTCGAAGAGGGGGATCTGGAGAACTTCTAACAACTCTGATGCTATTCAAAACATACCTAGGGTGTTCAAATAATGTGCCATAAGAACATGAATAACGAACATGTTAACTACAAATAAGGTAATATATATAATCTCTCATTATGTAGTGAATTTAATATAATTTTGGGGAAAAACAATGACCAGCACTCCATAAATAATATTTAGTAGAATATCAATATCTCAAGTTACAAATATATATTTTAAGGTACAGGTGTTTTATAGTTAAGTGTTTTAACATTAAATAAGAAGTGATGTCTGCCCAACTATGTATTAAAAGAAAATCTTCAAACATAAAATTATAGAAACCAATTAAATTTTAAAACTTCAGCATTTGACAAATTTATCTGTTCAGAAAAATTATTTTTTTCAAATTGTCTATTAAAATCCCAATGGATCAATGTTTCTTTACACTGATGTATGTATAGAATTTCTCAGAACGAGGAAGCTCAAAAGGGAGTCTATGTAGGAGTTTCTTATATCATCCTGGGTACTTAGGCATATTCTTACTATGTAACCATTCCCAACGGCACAGCCCTCTGGGTGTCACACAGAAACCATGTGCAAATCATCAGCCTCACTGTTAGCAATAAGCAATGCTGATAAGCTGGTACAAACTGCCTTGAAACTCCTGAGATCCATGCTTATAAAGCAACACTACTTTCAGCACATTTCACTCCAAGCCTAGGGATTAGAGTCATGCAGGTGCATTTCTCATTTCAATGGATCTGTTCTGGCTAATTCCAGGCCTGAATTCCAACCCTACCACCAGACGCACATAATCAGATATCTGTGTGTGTTTGTGTGTAACATGTGTGCATGTGTGTGTGTGTTGAATGAACGAATAACTACTTCTAGCTTTTCCTTAAAAACCTGGTTTGAAATTTTAATCCTAATTACCTCCAAATAGAAAATAAACATAGCTATATTTCATTCTAGTGGCAGAGATGACTAACTATCCACCAAAACTTGTACTTCCCCTGCCATAGATCAGTGCCTTGATCTGTTTGGGCTGCTAGTACAAAGCACCATTAACTGAGTAGTTTATAAACAACAGAAAATTATTTCTCAATTTCCAAAGGCTGGAAGATCAAGATCAAGGCACCTGTGGATTCACTGTCGAGTGGTGAGGGCCAGCTTCCTGTTTCACAGATGGTGCCTTCTCACTGTGTTCTCACAGGATGGAAGTGGTAAGGCAGCTCTCTGGCGCCTCTTTTATAAAGGCACTAATCCTATTTATAAGGGCTCATGACCTACCCACCTCCCAATGGCCACATCTACTAATAGCATCAACTGGGTATTAGATCTCAATACATGAATTTTGTGGGGAAACAAATATCCGGCATTACTGAGTACTCGCTGGGAAGCAGCTGCCAATCCTAGGTGTACAGTTTCAAATCCTCACCAAAGTCATGCAAGAGAAAGTGAGTTATATATTGTCTGTAGGCTGAGTGAATTAAGAAGCACGCATGGCTTCCCACTATATGTTCTTCCCTTTTCACCTTCAGAGGACCTGGAGGCCCTAGGGGATGGGCAGATCATAAGATGGAAACTGACACTGACTAGGAACACCCACATTGTGCTGTTACATGTGTGAGAAATGTGCTAAATCTATTGTGCTAAGTCACTGAAATGTTGGGCTTTACTACTTATGGGAGCCAGTGTTCCTTAGACAATACTATTCCTATTTCAAAAAGACAACAAAAAAAAATGAGGCTATACTACTCCATAACTGATGATTACATTTCACTCTATATATTTGCAGAATTGCAGCACAATGCTTTTTCATTTAATAATTAATATGTAAATTTCAATTCAGTAATCTGTTTTTATAACAATTTGTTGGACACATGTCACATATGCTTCTCTTGATATAATTTCTTTTATTTAATTGTAACATTATTATTTGCTTGTGCATGTGTGCTACATTTAATGCATTTAAGAGATTTTACAACATAAGCTGAACGAAAAGTCTCGTATTTCTATATCTATGCTTTGTATATTGCCTACCAACAAAACCTTAAAAATTGATTTTTTAACTTTTTTGAAGCACATTTTAACCTTGGATTTCTCTCTGTCCTAATTATAAATATTCAATTTATATGACACAGAGTTTGAAATGCATTACTAATCTATATTTTTCTCTAAATACTCCAGGAAAATATTAAGTCTTGCACAAGCTGCATAAAATTTTCTGTTGATTTGTAGAGATTTACATATTATATGTTTATCATTATTACCTGTTTTGGTCATTTTTGAATTGGATATTTATTTTATGAAGCAACCAGTACTTAATTAATTGTGCATAAACCAGTAACTCCACACAGCTCTGTAATTACACAACATGTAATTTGTTACAAATAAACACTACTACTAGGTTCTCAGTAAGGTTACTTTATTACAGTAATTTTTATTGTTTAATATAGTACCCAACATTTAAACCTACCTTTTAAATATTCAGTAAAGCATTGCAAATTATTCATCACCAAATCAGTCTTTTTAAATTTATTTATTTTTACTTTTTATTTATTTAAGACAAGCTCTGGTTCCATCACCCAGGCTGGAGCACAATGGCATGATCATGACTCATTATAGCCTCGACCTCCTAGGCTCAAGCAATCCTCCCAACTCAGCCTCCTGAGTAGCTGAGACTATAGGCCACATCTGGCTAACTTTTTTATGTTTATTTTTTGTAGATATGGAGATCCACTATTTTCCCTAGGCTGGTCTCAAACTCCTGGGCATAAGCAATTCTCTCACCTCAGCCTCCCAAAGTGCTGGGATTACAGGCATGAGCAACCACGCCTGGCATCTTTTACTTTTAGATAACTGTTATACATTCTTTAATAAATGCTCATAATCTTAGTAAAGTTTTTTGTATCTCTAGCACTGCTTTTTTTTCTCTAAAATTAGTATGACAATTTGATGCATATAATTTAATCACTTGAATGAAATAACCTGTTTAATATTTTATCAAAAAGGAATGTAAATATGCATGTTATAAATGTTTTAGATACCCCCAAAGTAACATTTTAATAGACTAAAAGTGATATACCTTTAACATCCACTCCTTGTATTACTTTTTAAAAGTGTTCCTATTTTCTTCATATCTGTGCTACCCCTTCCCTAAAGGCATTCAGTAATGAGATTCTGTTAAAGGTGGTAACAAAACCATTTCTGCTAAAGAGGAATACCAATCAAAATTTTTGTACATGCATTCTAGTTTCAAAAATTATCTGTCAAATAAAATTGCAGTGCTTATAAATCTAGCTAGTACCAAATTTTGAATGACAATGCATCAATCATATGAAACATTAGTGTTTTGTTTTGTTTTGGATCATTTTACTTTTGCATCACAGTACATGCTAAATTCACCTTCATCTCCAGGATCGTTTTTCTTTCAGTAGAAGTAGAGAAAGTTGCATGGTTTTTGTATATTTTGGCCAAATTAAGTTGAATTCTCTTTGTGAACAAAATCCACAAATAGGGGCCAGGCACAGTGGCTAACGCCTGTAATTCCAGCACTTTGGGAGGCCGAGGTGGGTGGATCACTTGAGGTCAGGAGTTTGAGACCAGCCTAGCCAATATGGTGAAATCCCATGGTAAAAAAAATACAAAAAAAAAAAAAATTAGTCGGGTGTAGTGGCACGTGCCTGTAATCCTAGCTACTCGGTAGGCTGAGACAGGAGAATCACTTGAACCTGGGAGGTGGAGGTTGCAGTGAGCTGAGATTGCCCCACTGCACTCCAGCCTGGGTGATAGAGCAAGATTCTGAAAAAAAAAAAAAAAAAAATCCACTAATAGGAATTATCTTTGTGAACAAAATTCACAAATATGAATAAAATAGTTCTGGGTAATATCTTTTTAATTCACAAACATATATTGAAAAGAAAAGTAAAATTAGGGATACTTAAAGCAGATTGGAGACTCACTAATAATTATACAGCTTTCTATATGAATTAAGTCCTGTAGTAAAGAACTGCTGAGAGAAAAATCTTGGAAGTGGTTGTTATTTCTTCAGTGGAGAAATGGCTTATGTTTACCTTCAGAATTGGTACAGTAAATTCAGTATGGTTATCTCTCTCCGGAAAAAAATTTAAAATGTATGACTATCTCTAGTAACATCTGTGAATTGCTCCAGAAGTAGACAATCAAAACAAAATCTCTCCCAACAACTTGAGGGTGGTATTAATTAGCTATGTGGTTTAGGTTTTTCTAATTGATAATTTATATGTTTATTGTTATTTTTAAGTATAGTGAATAATAAGATTTTAAAGGAAAATTCTTTTTTTTTTTTCTTTTTTTGAGACAGAGTCTCGCCCTGTCGCCCAGGCTGGAGCGCAATGGCGCGATCTTGGCTCACTGCAACCTCTACCTCCCGAGATTCAAGCAATTCTCCTGCCTCAGCCTCCCAAGTAGCTGGGATTACAGGTGCCCGCCACCACGCCCAGCTAATTATTTGTATTTTCAGTGCAGACGGGTTTCACCATGTTGGCCAGGCTGGTCTCAAACTCCTGACCTCGTGATCCACCCACCTTGGCCTCCCAAAGTGTTGAGATTACAGGCGTGAGCCACCGCGCCCAGCCGAAAGGAAAATTCTTTACTGAGCACAGACATAATAGTGAGTAACAGGAATTAAACAACAATTGCACTCACGGTCTGCAACACTCTTGGTTCTTAATGTCAGCAGCCAAATTCTAATGATTCCATTTTTGAGTCCAGAGGCACAATAGCCTGGAGGAATATGGAGTGATTGAAAGAGATAGGGTTAGGAAGAGCCAGTCTGGACTCCAAACTGGATTTCCCATAAGACTTTAATAAAACCAATAGAATAGAACAATAACGAAATTTAAAAGTTACTAAGAAGAGGTTCCCATTATTCGTGGTTTTGAGCAATTTCAGACATCTTCTTCTGCTATAGTTGCAATAAAATTTAATTCCCTGGAAGGCTTCAACAAATCATTCTAAAAAACCAAATAGTAATTCTAAAAAGTAAGAAGAAAAAGCTGTACTTTGTGAACTGAAAAAAAGTAACACAATACGATATCTTTTTGTTTTACAACGGCTGAGCCATAATGTATTCATATAGGTAAAGTTGCCTATTTAACCCTGAATTAAGAGTTAAATATAAATTGATAAAGACATTCAATCATAAATTCACAAAATATGGTAGCACCAAGGCGAACAAATTAATATTAGTATTATTAATTTGCAAAATTTTATACTATCAATGGCACCAGGCCAACAGCATTTTATTCTTTTTACAACCACTAAGCCTACCACTTTAAAAGCTTCTATGAGGCCGGGCACGGTGGCTACACCTGCAATCCCAGCACTTTGGGAGGCCGAGGCGGGGGGATCATTTGAGGTCAGGAGTTTGAGACCAGCCTGGTCAACATGGTGAAACCCCATCTCTACTAAAAATACAAGAAAATTAGCCAGGCGTGGTGGCACATGCCTGTTATCCCAGCTACTCAGAAGGCTGAGGCCAGAGAATCACTTGAACCCGGGAGGCAGAGATTGCAACGAGATGAGATCGTGCCACTGCACTCCAGTATGAGCAACAGAGTGAGACTCTGTTTCAAAAATAAATAAATAAATAAATAAAATAAAAAACAAAAGCTTCTATGAGAAAAATCATACATTGATGAGTTTTTAATTTAAATGTGAAGATGTATAGGAAAGACTTCAGAAATTATGAAGATCAAAATAAATGTAAATTACTTATTATTGTTACATATTATTGATATTCCTACAAGTAATGCTTTTAGCACTTTCTCTTTTACTAAATCATTACAGTGGTCATGTTATATAACAATACATACCAAAGTTTTTTATTCTTACCTAATGTTACTTAAATTTTGAATTTGGTATGTGTTTGTTGGGGAATATTACAAAATGGTAGATGAACAGCAATAAAAATTACAATTATCTATAATTTGTTAATACTATGCCAAAATGAATGTATGCAATTATATTTATTATTTATTAAAATAATAAAATACTGGAAACAACAAAGTTGAATTTCTTCATCTCAAAGATAGTAGTTCTAAAACTACATTTTCCGTTAATAATTCAACAGATGTATGTCCACCACCAATTACTATGAGATTTACTATGAAGTCAAGAAAGAATTATGTGATTGAAAAAATACTAAATTAAGTTCAGAAGATACGGATTCTGATTTGCTTAGTAACCAGCCATAAAATTCTGCTACATTTACTTAGATTCTTGATGTCTCTGTTACCTCATTCATTTGTTCATTGAACAAATGCCTTTTAAATAATTATCTTTGACAGGCACTTATCTGGGAAGTGAGGTTTGTATTAGGATGACTTCTAAGGTCCTCTTTAACTCCAGCATTCCTATAGAGCTAAATAGAGTTTAATAGGACTAGTCAATAATCAGATAAGGGAATAGTAATATTAGATTTTCCCTAGTCTTTCCCAACTCTCTGATACTCTACTTAATCCTACTCACAGGAAGCTCTGGGCTATCCATTTCATTTGTTACCTTATCCACACTCGTGATAAAATTTACTTTATCTTTTATCAAAAGGCCATCTCTGAAATTATCTTAATATGTGTTAATGGATTGCTACATTATTTCTCCACGTAATATTTTTATCATTAGCAATTGCTTCAAATTGCTTTAGACATCCTTATGGTAGGTGAACTTATTCAAATGTACAGAATATGGCATTTTTTAAAATGGCAGCAGAGAGTAATTCTGCAAAGCCTTAATAATGATAATTTTTTTCATACATTTGGAGAGAGGTATGCTCTCAGTCCCAGGATATAGTACAGATAGTAAGTGTCTGGGTAAAGGCAGTGCAGGGTTCAGTGTAGTGCTCAGTTCATTACAGGCTGTGCTGGGCTTATGGGAATCAAAGCTAAGACAATATTTATTAAATTTTAATGAAATAGCAAATGCAAACTAGGATTTGTAGACCTATTGGCAAAACATCTTTTAATCTATTATCTACCATGTTGTAATAATACTTTAAGAAATCCGTATAAAAGTAAGTCCAATTGTAATTAAACTATAAGCCATAAAGCAACAAATTATGACTGTTTTTCTTTTGCATTATACCTGTGAATCAAACTAAAAGTCAGTGATGTGCAATATATCAAAAAATGTCATGAATCATGTCACCCACGATTGAGAGTTCTTTGGGAAAATACATTACTCTTTGGTGAAGAGTAGTGTATCATATTTTCTCAAAGAATTCTCACACTTCTCTGTGTATAGGCCATAAAATATTTGATGGCTATGAAGAAAACTCATAGTGGTTAAATTCCTGGGATCAGAAGGTCAAAAGATGCTTGAGACATTTACTTTTGAAGTATTCAAACTGGATCATACTGGAAGCATCATTTAATGTACTCTTAAAATAAGTATAAATATTTTATTTTTAAAATACATTATTATTTCCCTCCGTTAAACAAACTAATAAGAATTTTAAAAATCAAAAATAATAAACATATTTGTTATTTTTTCATTAATCATGTTACCTATTTTCTTCTTCCTTTAAAAGCTAGATCTACTTTTCTTTTCATATCTTTCAGCACTATGCCCAAGGATATATTTGTTTATCTTCCTCTTTCAACTTTAACAAAAGCCCCCACATATTTTGTAACCATAGTTACGAAAGAAAAGTATTGTTTCTCAAAATCTTGGGCAACTGAATATGGCACTTTAAGATATGACGTTTTCCAGATATGATAGAACCATCTTCTTGCCTTAATGGCCTTTTTCTTAGGAAGTTGTTTGATTTGTTATCCTAGTAGTTTTCAGTAAGCCTTCATCAGAAGTATGTTATTTAAGGTTCTGTTTATTTATAATTTATTCTCTTGCTGCTTTCTGCTCTCACACAATTTTTGCATGCATCTCTCTGAAGCTGCCTTTCATTCCACCTTCTATTTACATTATTTTGATAAATGTCTCATCCATTTTATGTTAATCCAAATAAGCTCTCTGGAGTTAGGTATGCTGTTTTTCCTTTATCTTTGTGTACTTTAGCAGATATACTTTTCCATAATCTGTGTATATTCACTGTTAATACCTGAGTTTTATACACCCTGATGTTTGGTAAAGAGAATTTACTAACCCCTTGGTTCATTCTATATCATTCATTTTGTACATTTTTAAAATGCCCTTTTATTGCATTTATATGTGCTCTAAAATATGTTTATGTGGCTTTACAAATCATTTACCTCAAATTTTAATTTCAATAATCTGTACCTACCATCAGAAAAATATTCTTCTAACAAATCTAAGTTATCTAAATTACATTTAAGCTACTTCATTTTTTACCTCATTTTAACCTGAGATAAAAAGTTCTAGGTTAATATTAAAATTAAAGTATTTTTTGTTCTATTCTCCACTCATTCTTTCTTCTAAATTGAAGTTATAGGATTGTTTATTTTTCCTATTAGATTTTTATATGTGATTTTTAATGCATTTAATTGACTGTTTCCTGTCTGTAAAGTTCAGTGTTATAAAGTATATTTGATAAATATCCAGACTATGACAATGATATTTTTCCATGGTAGCTACATCTACCTAGAAAGCCAATTACTGTGCAATAAAATATTTGGCCTTAGTCCTTGGTTCTTGGGAAGTGGCCTCTAAATCCTTGGAACTTCTCATATGATAGGAGTGTCATTATTATTCATGGTGAGCTAAATAGTTTATGTTAAAGAGATGATTCAGTATGGGGGCTGGCCATGACAGAAAGACCAACCTGTAATTGGAGTGTTGGGGTTTTATTATTATTATTATTATTATTATTATTATTATTATTATACTTTAGGTTTTATGGTACATGTGCACAATGTGCAGGTAAGTTACATATGTATACATGTGCCATGCTGGTGCGCTGCACCCACTAACTTGTCATCTAGCATTAGGTATATCTCCCAATGCTATGCCTCCCCCCTGCCCCCACCCCACAACAGTCCCCGAAGTGTGATGTTCCCCTTCCTGTGTCCATGTGTTCTCATTGTTCAATTCCCACCTATGAGTGAGAATATGCGGTGTTTGGTTTTTTGTTCTTGTGATAGTTTACTGAGAATGATGATTTCCAATTTCATCCATGTCCCTACAAAGGACATGAACTCATCATTTTTTATGGCTGCATAGTATTCCATGGTGTATATGTGCCACATTTTCTTAATCCAGTCTATCATTGTTGGACATTTGGGTTGGTTCCAAGTCTTTGCTATTGTGAATAATGCCGCAATAAACATACGTGTGCATGTGTCTTTATAGCAGCATGATTTATAGTCCTTTGGGTATATACCCAGTAATGGGATGGCTGGGTCAAATGGAATTTCTAGTTCTAGATCCCTGAGGAATCGCCACACTGACTTCTACAAGGGTTGAACTAGTTTATAGTCCCACCAACAGTGTAAAAGTGTTCCTATTTCTCCACATCCTCTCCAGCACCTGTTGTTTCCTGACTTTTTAATGATTGCCATTCTAACTGGTGTGAGACGGTATCTAATTGTGGTTTTGATTTGCATTTCTCTGATGGCCAGTGATGGTGAGCATTTTCTCATGTGTTTTTTGGCTGCATAAATGTCTTCTTTTGAGAAGTGTCTATTCATGTCCTTTGCCCACTTTTTGATGGGGTTGTTTGTTTTTTTCTTGTAAATTTGTTTGAGTTCATTGTAGATTCTGGATATTAGCCCTTTGTCAGATGAGTAGATTGCGAAAATTTTCTCCCATTTTGTAGGTTGCCTGTTCACTCTGATGGTAGTTTCTTTTGCTATGCAGAAGCTGTTTAGTTTAATTAGATCCCATTTGTCAATTTTGGCTTTTGTTGCCATTGCTTTTGGTGTTTTAGACATGAAGTCCTTGCCCATGCCTATGTCCTGAATGGTAATGCCTAGGTTTTCTTCTAGGGTTTTTATGGTTTTAGGTCTAACATGTAAGTCTTTAATCCATCTTGAATTGATTTTTGTATAAGGTGTAAGGAAGGGATCCAGTTTCAGCTTTCTACATATGGCTAGCCAGTTTTCCCAGCACCATTTATTAAATAGGGAATCCTTTCCCCATTTCTTGTTTTTCTCAGGTTTGTCAAAGATCAGATAGTTATAGATATGTGGCATTATTTCTGACGGCTCTGTTCTGTTCCATTGATCTATATCTCTGTTTTGGTACCAGTACCATGCTGTTTTGGTTACTGTAGCCTTGTAGTATAGTTTGAAGTCAGGTAGTGTGATGCCTCCAGCTTTGTTCTTTTGGCTTGGGATTGACTTGGTGATGCGGGCTCTTTTTTGGTTCCATATGAAATTTAAAGTAGTTTTTTCCAATTCTGTGAAGAAAGTCATTGGTAGCTTGATGGGGATGGCATTGAATCTGTAAATTACCTTGGGAAGGATGGCCATTTTCACAATATTGATTCTTCCTACCCATGAGCATGGAATGTTCTTCCATTTGTTTGTATCCTCTTTTATTTCCTTGAGCAGTGGTTTGTAGTTCTCCTTGAAGAGGTCCTTCACATCCCTTGTAAGTTGGATTCCTAGGTATTTTATTCTCTTTGAAGCAATTGTGAATGGGAGTTCACTCATGATTTGACTCTCTGTTTGTCTGTTATTGATGTATAAGAATACTTGTGATTTTTGTACATTGATTTTGTATCCTGAGACTTTGCTGAAGTTGCTTATCAGCTTAAGGAGATTTTGGGCTGAGACAATGGGGTTTTCTAGATATACAATCATGTTATCTGCAAACAGGGACAATTTGACTTCCTCTTTTCCTAATTGAATACCCTTTATTTCCTTCTCCTGCCTAATTGCCCTGGCCAGAACTTCCAACACTATGTTGAATAGAAGTGGTGAGAGAGGGCATCCCTGTCTTGTGCCAGTTTTCAAACGGAATGCTTCCAGTTTTTGCCCATTCAGTATGATACTGGCTGTGGGTTTGTCATAGATAGCTCTTATTATTTTGAGATACGTCCCATCAATACCTAGTTTATTGAGAGTTTTTAGCATGAAGGGTTGTTGAATTTTGTCAAAGGTCTTTTCTGCATCTATTGAGATAATCATGTGGTTTTTGTCTTGGTTCTGTTTATATGCTGGATTACATTTATTGATTTGCGTATATTGAACCAGCCTTGCATCCCAGGGATGAAGCCCACTTGATCATGGTGGATAAGCTTTTTGATGTGCTGCTGGATTCAGTTTGCCAGTATTTTATTGAGAATTTTTGCATCAATGTTCATCAAGGATATTGGTCTAAAATTCTCTTTTTTTGTTGTGTCTCTGCCCGGCTTTGGTATCAGGATGATGCTGGTCTCATAAAATGAGTTAGGGAGGATTCCCTCTTTTTCTATTGATTGGAATAGTTTCAGAAGGAATGGTACCAGCTCCTCCTTGTACCTCTGGTAGAATTCGGCTGTGAACCCATCTGGTCCCGGACTTTTTTTGGTGGGTAAGCTATTGATTATTGCCACAATTTCAGCTCCTGTTATTGGTCTATTCAGAGATTCAACTTCTTCCTGGTTTAGTCTTGGGAGGGTGTATGTGTTGAGGAATTTATCCATTTCTTCTAGATTTTCTAGTTTGTTTGCCTAGAGGTGTTTGTAATATTCTCTGATGGTAGTTTGTATTTCTGTGGGATCGGTGGTGATATCCCCTTTATCATTTTTTATTGCATCTATTTGATTCTTCTCTCTTTTTTTCTTTATTAATCTTGCTAGCAGTCTATCAATTTTGGTGATCCTTTCAAAAAACCAGCTCCTGGATTCATTGATTTTTTGAAGGGTTTTTTGTGTCTCTATTTCCTTCAGTTCTGCTCTGATTTTAGTTATTTCTTGCCTTCTGCTAGCTTTTGAATGTGTTTGCCCTTGCTTCTCTAGTTGTTTTAATTGTGATGTTAGGCTGTCAATTTTGGATCTTTCCTGCTTTCTTTTATGGGCATTTAGTGCTATAAATTTCCCTCTACACACTGCTTTGAATGCATCCCAGAGATTCTGGTATGTTGTGTCTTGGTTCTCGTTGGTTTCAAAGAACATCTTTATTTCTGCCTTCATTTCATTATGTACCCAGTAGTCATTCAGGAGCAGCTTGTTCAGTTTCCATGTAGTTGAGCGGTTTTGAGTGAGATTCTTAATCCTGAGTTCTAGCTTGATTGCACTGTGATCTGAGAGATAGTTTGTGATAATTTCTGTTCTTTTACATTTATTGAGGAGGGCTTTACTTCCAAGTATGTGGTCAATTTTGGAATAGGTGTGGTGTGGTGCTGAAAAAAATGTATATTCTGTTGATTTGGGGTGGAGAGTTCTGTAGATGTCTATTAGGTCCGCTTGGTGCAGAGCTGAGTTCGATTCCTGGGTA
Source organism: Pongo pygmaeus (assembly GCF_028885625.2). Lineage (NCBI taxonomy): Eukaryota > Metazoa > Chordata > Mammalia > Primates > Hominidae > Pongo > Pongo pygmaeus. Next base: position 94,932,254 of record NC_072384.2, read on the forward strand.
TCCTCATTGACTTTCTGTCTCGTTGATCTGTCTAATGTTGACAGTGGGGTGTTAAAGTCTCCCATTATTAATGTGTGGGAGTCTAAGTCTCTTTGTAGGTCACTCAGGAATTGCTTTATGAATCTGGGTGCTCCTGTATTGGGTGCATATATATTTAGGATACTTAGCTCTTCTTGTTGAATTGATCCCTTTACCATTATGTAATGGCCTTCTTTGTCTCTTTTGATCTTTGTTGGTTTAAAGTCTGTTTTATCAGAGACTAGGATTGTAACCCCTGCCTTTTTTTGTTTTCCATTTGCATGGTAGATCTTCCACCATCCTTTTATTTTGAGCCTATGAGTGTCTCTGCACGTGAGATGGGTTTCCTGAATACAGCACACTGATGGGTCTTGAGTCTTTATCCAATTTGCCAGTCTGTGTCTTTTAATTGGAGCATTTAGTCCATTTACATTTAAAGTTAATATTGTTATGTGTGAATTTGATCCTGTCATTATGATGTTAGCTGGTTATTTTGCTCGTTAGTTGATGCAGTCTCTTCCTAGTCTTGATGGTCTTTACATTTTGGCATGATTTTGCAGTGGCTGGTACCGGTTGTGCCTTTCCATGTTTAGTGCTTCCTTCAGGAGCTCTTTTAGGGCAGGCCTGGTGGTGACAAAATCTTTCAGCATTTGCTTGTCTGTAAAGTATTTTATTTCTCCTTCACTTATGAAGCTTAGTTTGGCTGGATATGAAATTCTGGGTTGAAAATTCTTTTCTTTAAGAATGTTGAATATTGGCCCCCACTCTCTTCTGGCTTGTAGGGTTTCTGCCAAGAGATCCGCTGTTAGTCTGATGGGCTTCCCTTTGATGGTAACCCGACCTTTCTCTCTGGCTGCCCTTAACATTTCTTCCTTCATTTCAACTTTGGTGAATCTGACAATTATGTGTCTTGGAGTTGCTCTTCTCGAGGAGTATCTTTGTGGCGTTCTCTGTATTTCCTGAATCTGAATGTTGGCCTGCCTCGCTAGATTGGGGAAGTTCTCCTGGATAATATCCTGCAGAGTGTTTTCCAACTTGTTTCCATTGTCCCCATCACTGTCAGGTACACCAATCAGACGTAGATGGTCTTTTCACATAGTCCCACATTTCTTGGAGGCTTTGCTCGTTTCTTTTTTTCTTTTTTCTCTAAACTTCCCTTCTCGCTTTATTTCATTCATTTCATCTTCCAGGGCTGATACTCTTTCTTCCATTTGATCACATCAGCTCCTGAGGCTTCTGCATTCTTCACGTAGTTCTCGAGCCTTGGTTTTCAGCTCCATCAGCTCCTTTAAGCACTTCTCTGTATTGGTTATTCTAGTTATACATTCTTCTAAATTTTTTTCAAAGTTTTCAACTTCTTTGCCTTTGGTTTGAATATCCTCCCATAGCTTGGAGTAATTTGATCGTCTGAAGCCTTCTTCTTTCAGCTCGTCAAAGTCATTCTCCGTCCAGCTTCGTTCCGTTGCTGGTGAGGAACTGCGTTCCTTTGGAGGAGGAGAGGCACTCTGCTTTTTAGAGTTTCCAGTTTTTCTGCTCTGTTTTTTCCCCATCTTTGTGGTTTTATCTACTTTTGGTCTTTGATGATGGTGATGTACAGATGGGTTTTTGGTGTGGATGTCTTTTCTGTTAGTTTTCCTTCTAACAGACAGGTCCCTCAGCTGCAGGTCTGGTGGAGTACCTGGCTGGCCGTGTGAGGTGTCTGTCTGCCCCTGCTGGGGGGTGCCTCCCAGTTAGGCTGCTTGGGGGTCAGGGGTCAGGGACCCACTTGAGGAGGCAGTCTGCCCGTTCTCAGATCTCCAGCTGCGTGCTGGGAGAACCACTGCTCTCCTCAAAGCTGTCAGACAGGGACATTTAAGTCTGCAGAGGTTACTGCTGTCTTTTTGTTTGTCTGTGCCCTGCCCCCAGAGGTGGAGCCTACAGAGGCAGGCAGGCCTCCTTGAGCTGTGGTGGGCTCCACCCAGTTCAAGCTTCCAGGCTGCTTTGTTTACCTAAGCGAGCCTGGGCAATGGCGGGCGCCCCTCCCCCAGCCTGGCTGCCGACTTGCTGTTTGATCTCAGAGTGCTGTGCTAGCAATCAGCGAGACTCCGTGGGCGTAGGACCCTCTGAGCCAGGTGTGGGCTATAATCTCCTGGGGCACCGTTTCCTAAGCCCGTCGGAAAAGCACAGTATTCGGGTGGGAGTGGCCCGATTTTCCAGGTGCCGTCTGTCACCCCTGGAAAGGGAACTCCCGGACCCCTTGCGCTTCCCGAGTGAGGCAATGCCTCACCCCTGCTTCGGCTGGTGCACGGTGCACTCACCCACTGACCTGCGCCCACTGTCTGGCACTCCCTAGTGAGATGAACACGGTACCTCAGATGGAATTGCAGAAATCACCTGTCTTCTGCGTCGCTCACGCTGGGAGCTGTAGACCGGAGCTGTTCCTATTCGGCCATCTTGGCTCCTCCTGAGTGTTGGGGTTTTAAGACACTTTATACCAGCCTTACCTCTGGGAACAGAGGGTGCTGAATGTTGAGTTCAATCATGTAACCAATGATTCAATAAATTATGCTTATGTTATGAAACCCCAATAAAAACCCTGGACATAAAAGGTGAGGTGAGTGTCCCTAGTTGGCAATATTCTGCATATTATCACACCAATATCACATCAGTTATCACGCCAAGATGTCAGGAAATTAATGTGTACGGACTTCACAGGGGAGGACATGAAAACTTTATGTTTGAAAAACCTCCCAGACCTCACCCTATGTGTTTCTTCTTTTGAGTGGTTCTGATATACATGCTTTGGCTGTAAGAAATTTTTAATAAACTGCCTGAGTTCTGTGAGTTGTTCTAGTGAATTATGAGGTGGGGGTAAGGGAAACATCAGTTTTTGTGGCCAATTGGCCAGAGGTGCAGGTGGCATTGGGACTCTGGAACTTGTGACTGGTGTCTGAAGTGAGGGCAGTGTTGTGGAGGACAATGCCTTTAACTTATGAATTTCATTCTAACTCTGTTAATGTCAGAAATTACCATTCTAATTAAATGTATATCTGCATATAATTATAATCTCCAACAGGATAAATAAGTATTGCACACCATTATGTAGATCAGAGTTTTCAATCTCAGCATTATTGACATTTGGAACTAGACAATTCCTTTTTGTTTGTGTGAAGGGCCATCACATTACAAGGATGCTGCTAAATATTGAGTGTCTTGAGAACCAATGATTTACATACAAATGCCTTAAAAACAGGAACACAGAAATTCATACATGGAAATAATTTGGTATGTAACATTGGTGGAAATCAATAAATGAATATATGTAATACGTATACTCATCTCATATAAATACGTATTTCTAGAGAAATGTCCAGTTACTTCACTGTCATTATCAGCTTTCTTTTCAATAGCACAGCATCTTCATCACATCTAGAATATAGATTCTGTAGTATTTTGCATAGATTATGCAATAAGTGTTTTGTATTTCTACTGTTTTCCCCAAAGTTATGTACTGATATATTTTTTCAGGTATTCCAAAAGCTATGTTGTATTCCCCATTTCCATAGGAAAAAATATATTAAATTAGATTGTAGTTCATAACTTTATACAGTCTATGATCCAGTAATGGAGGTTATTACTCTTCTCAATGACAAAGATGCTAATTTTTCTATTGTTGGCAGACAGAAGTTTGTACCCAGAGTATACATAATAAAAAATATAATAAAATAAAATCTGATATAATGAAGGCCATAAAATAATTTAAGGGTATTTCAAGATGAATATGAATTATATTGTTTCTTTAATATAACAATTTACCTATTTAAATCCTAAGAGCATCCAATAGTTCAAAATTCATCATTGATCCTGTATTAGTCCTTTCTCATACTGCTATAAAGAAACATCTGAGATTGGGTAATTTATGAAGAAAAGAAGTTTAATTGACTCACAGTTCCACAAACTTAACAGGAAACATGACTGGGAGGCCTCAGGAAACTTACAATCATGGCGGAAGGCAAAGGGAAAGTAAGCACATCTTACCATGGCAGAGCAGGAGAGAGAGAGAGAGAGGGAGGGAGAGAGCTAAGGGAGAAGTGTCACACAGTTTCAAACAAGCAGATCTCCTGAGAACTCACTGTCATGAGAATAGCAAGGGTGAAGTTTGCCCTTATGATTCAATTACCTTCCACTCCCCTTCCCCATGGGATTACAATTCTACATGAGATTTGGGTGGGGACACAGAGCCAAAGCATATCAGATCTGATTTTTTAAAGTTTTCTTAATAACTTCTACTTGACTAATGTTAATTAAATAAATTATTCCTTGTAACCTGGACATATTCAAAAAGGAATTGAAGCAGTTTAATATACTTACTATAAGACTAAAACATTAATTGGAGCAATTATACATCAATAAGAAGAAAGAATATTTTGAGGGCTTTTCAGAGGAAGCAAAATAATGTGGTAAAGCTAAAAGATGTGAGAAAATTATCAATGGATAAGAGCATTAAATACTAAAAATTATGAGAAATCCAAACATCTTTATTTAGTGGCAGAGAAAATAACAGAAAGTTAACAGTTTTGATACTTTTATACATGTACAATGGAATTGAGCTACTAAGTAAACTAAAGATGGATGGTGGGAGTGAGGTTTCTCACTGTTGGAGTTGGAGTTTGCAAATAAGGTAGGGAAAAGGCTAGAAAAATTTATGCAGTAAGGAATTAGAGTTGAAGAGTATCATATATAGATTTATGGTTATATATAGAATGATTATATATAGAAATATTTATAAGTAGGCATACTTACACTTAGATATGCATGCATGTGCATAGATAGATAGATAGGTACACATATATTTTCTTGCTGTCAGCCAAGAGGGCCTGGGAACAAACATATCCTAGTAGCAAAAAGTAAACCTAGCACCGATTTTGGTTTCTAATACATTCTCCAACAAAAGGCACAAGGACTCCTTGGAGAAATAGATGATTCTAGGACTGCAGCAGGAAATATACAAGATGAGCCTGGGATATCTTGTACTACCAAAAAATAAGAAAGTGCTTCAAAAAGAAAAAGAAAACACACAACAGAATGTCTGTATGCCAAAGAGAAGGAAGAATTAACTGAAAGAGCTCTCATTGGCCAAAACTGGAATAACTGGAGCAAGAAAATAAACAAGTTAGATTAGATTATAACCCAAAATAAAATATCCTGGAGTTCATACTGGTATAAATAGATTGTTGAATGAATACATAAATCAGAGAGAAGAAACAAATATCCATGCAGAAGAATTACAAATAATCTGTGAGGAAACTCCAGAATCCAAAAGAGGGACCCCAAAATCCTTACTCCTTAAAGTATCACCATTCACACCCCACCTTATGCCCCGCATATATTAGTTTACTTTAAGTACTAATCTATGACACATATAATCCTGACTCACCATTCCTAAAACCTGACATAGCAATAATAGTATAAAGCTAGTAGTTTTATGGCCCTTCTGGTCTTATAAAACACTTTCATTAATGTCACATTCAAACTTTGCAATAAATCTGTATAGTAGGAAACGTATTTACTACTTTGCAGAAAAGTGATTAAAGTTTTAAAAGTCCTCCATGTATTTGACTTAGCCATGACATAGAACTAGCTATTCTGACTCCATATTTAGTACCATTTCTACCACGTCTCTCAAATCCACACCTTGATAAAATCCATCTTCAATATGTTTAGGCCACAGCATCTATAAACATCAACATATACTTAAAATTTCAGAGACACACATTCCTAAGAGCAAACAAACATTTAAATACACATTCCTCTATATAACTAAGTTCATTCTCATTGGTTTCAAAGAAGATCTTTATTTCTGCTTTCATTTTGTTATTTACCCAGTAGTCATTCAGGAGCAGGTTGTTCAGTTTCCATGTAGTTGTGCGGTTTTGAATGAGTTTCTTCATCTTGAGTTCTAGTCTGATTGCACTGTGGTCTGAGACACTATTTGTTATTATTTCTGTTCTTTAGCGTTTGCTAAGGAGTGTTTTACTTCCAATTATGTGGTTAATTTTAGAATAAGTGCAATAGGGTGCTGAGAAGAATGTACATTCTGTTGATTTAGGGTGGAGAGTTCTGTTGGTATCTACTAGGTCCGCTTGGTCCAAAGCTGAGCTCAAGTCCTGAATATGCTTGTTGATTTTCTGTCTTGTTGATCTGTCTAATATTGGATGTGGTGTTAACGTCTCCCACTATTATTGTGTGGGAGTCTAAGTCTCTTTGTAGGTTTCTAAGAAATTGCTTTATGAATCTGGGTGCTCCTGTATTGGGTGCATATATATTTAGGATAGTTAGCTCTTCTTGTTGTATTGATCCCTGTACCATTATGTAATGCCCTTCTTTGTCTCTTTTGATCTTGTTGGTATAAAGTCTGTTTTATCAGAGATTAAGACTTTTTTTTTTTTTTTTTGCTTTCTATTTGCTTGGTAAATATTCCTCCATGCCTTTGCCTTTATTTTGAGCCTATGTGTGTCTTTGCACGTGAGATGGGTCTCCTGAATATAACACACTGATGGGTCTCGACTCTTTACCCAATTTGCCAGTCTGTGTCACAATGTACCAGAATCTCTGGGAAACATTCAAAGCAGTGTGTAGAGGGAAATTTATAGCACTAAATGCCCACAAGAGAAAGCAGGAAAGATCTAAAATTGACACTCTAACAACACAATTAAAAGAACTAGCGAAGCAACGGCAAAAAAAAAAAAAAAAAAAAAAAGCAAAATCTAGCAGAACACAAGAAATAACTAAGATCAGGGCAGACCTGAAGGAGATAGAGACACAAAAAACCCTTCAAAAAATTAATGAATCCAGGAGCTGGTTTTTTGAAAAGATCAACAAAATAAACAGACCACTAGCTAGACTAATGAAGAAGAAAAGAGAGAAGAATCAAATAGACACAATAAAAATGATAGAGGGGATATCACCACTGATCCCACAGAAATACAAACTACCATCAGAGAATACTATAAACACCTCTACGCAAATAAAATAGAAAATCTAGAAGAAATGGATAAATTCCCGGACACATACACCCTCCCAAGTCTAAACCAGGAAGAAGTTGAATTCCTGAATAAACCAATAACAAGTTCTGAAATTGAGGCAGTAATTAATAGCATACCAACAAAAAAAGTCCAGGACCATACAGATTCACAGCCAAATTTGACCAGAAGTACAAAGAGGAGCTGGTACCATTCCTTCTGAAACTATTCCAAACAATAGAAAAAGAGGGAATCCTCCCTAAATAATTTTATGAGGTCAGCACCATCTTGATACCAAAAGCTGTCCAAAAAACAACAACAGAAAAAGTAAATTTCAAGCCAATATCCCTGATGAACATTGACACGAAAATCCTCAATAAAATACTGGCGAACCTAAAACAGCAGCATATCAAAAAGCTTATCCACCATGATCAAGTTGGCTTCATCCTTGAGATGCAAGGCAGGTTCAACATATGAAAATCAATAAATGTAAACCAACACATAACCAGAACTAATGACAAAAACCACATGATTATCTCAATAGATGCAGAAAAGGCCTTCAACAAAATTCAACAGTGCTTCATGCTAAAAACTCTCAATAAACTAGAGATTGATGGGACGTATCTCAAAATAATAAGAGCTATCTATGACAAACCCACAGCCAATATCATACTGAATGGGCAAAATCTGGAAGCATTCCCTTGAAAACTGGCACAAGACAAGGATGCTCTCTCTCACCACACCTATTCAACATAGTATTGGAAGTTCTGGCCAGGGCAATCAAGCAAGAGAAAGAAATAAAGGGTATTCAAATAGGAAAAGAGGAAGTCAAATTGTCTCTGTTTGCAGATGACATGATTGTATATCTAGAAAACCCCATCATCTCAGCCTAAAATCTCCTTAAGCTGATAAGCAACTTCAGCAAAGTCTCAGGATACAAAATCACTGTGCAAAAATCACAAGCATTCCTATACACCAATAACAGACAAACAGAGAGCCAAATCATGAGTGAACACCCATTCACAATTGCTACTAAGAGAATAAAATACCTAGGAATCCAACTTACAAGGGATGTGAAGGACCTCTTCAAGGAAAACTACAAACTACTGCTCAAGGAAATAAGGATGGTCACAAGCAAATGGAAAAACATTCCATGCTCATGGATAGGAAAAATCAATATTGTGAAAATGGCCATACTGCCCAAAGTAATTTATAGATTCAATTCTATCCCCATAAAGCTACCACTGACTTTCTTCACAGAATTTCAAAAAACTATTTTAAATCTCATATGGAACCAAAAAAGAGCACGTATAGCCAAGACAATCCTGGCAAGAAGAACAAAGTTGGAGGCATCACGCTACCTGACTTCAAACCATACTACGAAGCTACAGTCACCAAAACAGCATGGTACTGGTACTAAAACAGATATATAGACCAATGGAACAGAACAGAGGCCTCAGAAATAACACCACACACCTACAACCATCTGATCTTTGACAAACCTGACACAAACAAGCAATGGAGAAATGATTCCCTATTTAATAAATGTTGTTGGGAAAACTGGCTAGCCATATGCAGAAAACTGAAACTCACACCTTATACAAAAATCAACTCGAGATGGATCAAAGACTTAAATGTTAGACCTAAAACCATAAAAATCCTAGAGGAAAACCTGGGCAATACCATTAAGGACGTAGCCATGGGCAAAGACTTCATGTCTAAAACACCAAAAGCAATGGCAACAAAAGCCAAAGTTGACAAATGGGATCTAATTAAACTAAAGAGCTTTTGCACAGCAAAAGAAACTATCATCAGAGTTAACAGGCAACCTACATAATGGAAGAAAATTTTTGCAATCTACCCATTTGACAAAGGACTAATATCCAGAATCTACAAAGAACTCAAACAAATTTACAAGAAAAAAACAAACAACCCCATCAAAAAGTGAGCAAAGGATATGAACAGACACTTCTCAAAATAAGACTTTTATGCAGCCAACAGACATATGAAAAAATGCTCATCATCACTGTTCATTAGATAAATGCAAACCAAAACCAAAATGAGATAACATCTCAAGCCAGTTAGAATGGCGATCATTAAAAAGTCAGGAAACAATAGATGCTGGAGAGGATCTGGAGAAATATAAATGGTTTTACACTGTTGGTGGGACTGTAAACTAGTTCAACCATTGTGGAAGTCAGTGTGGCCATTCCTCAGGGATCTAGATCTACAATTACCATTTGATCCAGCCATCCCTTTACTGGGTATATACCCAAAGGATTATAAATCATGCTTCTATAAAGACACATGCACACGTATGTTTATTATGGCACTTTTCACAATAGCAAAGACTTGGAACCAACCCAAATGTCCATCAATAATAGATCAGATAAAGAAAATGTGGCACATATACATCATAGAATACTATGCAGCCATAAAAAAGGATGAGTTCATGTCCTTTGCAGGGACATGGATGAAGCTGGAAACCATCATTCTCAGCAAACTATCACAAAAACAGAAAACCAAACACCACATGTTCTCACTCATAAGTGGGAGTTGAACAATGAGAGCACATGGACATAGGGAGGGGAACATCACACACCGGGGCCTGTCAGGGGGTCGGGGGTTAGGGGAGGGATAACATTAGGAGAAATACCTAATGTAGGTGACAGGTTGATGGGTGTAGCAAACCACCATGGCACGTGTATACCTGTGTAACAAAACTGCACGTTCTGCACATGTACCCCAGAATTTAAAGTACAATGAAAATTTAAAAAAAATTTTTTTTAAACTAAGCTCAAAGTGAATTACAATCACATATACATACCCAACACATATAACTTTTCCTAAAAACACATGGAGATATACAGATGAGTATAAGTGACACATACATGTGTGTACATATGCATACATTTACACAGACACACACACACACACCCACATATATATATATCTTGATCTTGACATAGATGGTCCTTTTGAATGACATACATATATTTTTAGGTCTTTTATCTGCCTTTAAAATATTTCATGTTTATGCTTCACATTAAAAGATTTTCATGTATTATTTTATTTTTATTTATTTATTTATTATTTATTTATTTATTTATTTTAAGACAGACTCTTGCTCTTGTCGCCCAGGCTGGAGTGCAATGGCGCGATTTCGGCTCACTGCAATCTCCGCCTCCTAGGCTCAAGCGATTCTCCTGCCTCAGCCTCCTGTGTAGCTGGGATTACAGGTGTCCACCACCAGGTCCAGCTAATTTTTGTATTTTTAGTAGAGATGGGGTTTCACCATGTTGGCCAGCCTGGTCACGAACTCCGGACCTCAGGTGATTCACCCGCCTCGGCCTCCCAAAGTGCTGTGATTACAGGCATGAGCCACCACTCCCTGCCTTATTTTATTTTTATAGAAAAATGTTATGCCCCTCCATTTTATAGATAACAGAACAGCTTCTTTAGGGAAGCTATTTGCTTATAGACATTTATCCATTCAAATCTTTAGCCCAGTATTCTTTATATATATAGGGAAATCAAATAATAAATAATTGTAAAACAGCATGGATAGAATATGTTTAGTCAGAAGTCAATCCTAAGCCAAAAGAACAAAACCGGAGGCATCACGCTACCTGACTTCAAACTATACTACAAGGCTACAGTAACCAAAACAGCATGGTACTGGTACCAAAACAGAGATATAGATCAATGGAACAGAACAGAGCCCTCAGAAATAACGCCACATATCTACAACTATCTGATCTTTGACAAACCTGACAAAAACAAGCAATGGGGAAATGATTCCCTATTTAATAAATGGTGCTGGGAAAACTGGCTACCCATATGGAGAAAGCTGAAACTGGATCCCTTCCTTACACCTTATACAAAAATTAATTCAAGATGGATTAAAGACTTAAACGTTAGACCTAAAACCATAAAAACCCTAGAAGAAAACCTAGGCATTACCATTCAGAACATAGGCATGGGCAAGGACTTCATGTCTAAAACACCAAAAGCAATGGCCACAAAAGCCAAAATTGACAAATGAGATCTAATTAAACTAAAGAGCTTCTGCACAGCAAAAGAAACTACCATCAGAGTGAACAGGCAACCTACAAAATGGGAGAAAATTTTCGCAACCTACTCATCTGACAAAGGGCTAATATCCAGAATCTACAATGAACTCAAACAAATTTACAAGAAAAAAACAAACAACCCCATCAAAAAGTGGGCAAAGGATATGAACAGACACTTCTCAAAAGAAGACATTTATGCAGCCAAAAGAACATGAAAAAATGCTCATCATCACTGGCCATCAGAGAAATGCAAATCAAAACCACAATGAGATACCATCTCACACCAGTTAGAATGGTGATCATTAAAAAGCCAGGAAACAACAGGTGCTGGAGAGGATGTGGAGAAATAGGAACACTTTGACACTGTTGGTGGGACTGTAAACTAGTTCAACCCTTGTGGAAGTCAGTGTGGCCATTCCTCAGGGATCTAGAACTAGAAATATCATTTGACCCAGCCATCCCATTACTGGGTATATACCCAAAGGACTATAAATCATGCTGCTATAAAGACACATGCACATGTATGTTTATTGCGGCATTACTCACAATAGCAAAGACTTGGAACCAACCCAAATGTCCAACAATGATAGACTGGATTAAGAAAATGTGGCACGTATACACCATGGAATACTATGCAGCCATAAAAAATGTTGAGTTCATGTCCTTTGTAGGGACATGGATGAAATTGGAAATCATCATTCTCAGTAAACTATCGCAAGGACAAAAAACCAAACACTGTATGCTCTCACTCACAGATGGGAAATGAACAATGAGAACGCATGGACACAGGAAGGGGAATATCACACTCTGGGGACTGTTGTGGGGTGGGGGGAGGGGGGAGGGATAGCATTGGGATATATACCTAATGCTAAATGGCAAGTTAATGGGTGCAGCACACCAGCATGGCCCGTGTATACATATGTAACTAACCTGCACATTGAGCACACGTACCCTAAAACTTAAAGTATAATAATAATAAAAAACAAAAAGAAAAAAAGAAAAACAAACATAAGAATTAGTAGTTCTTAAAAGTCTTGTAGCCTATAAATATTCAGCCTACTGCAACCACTTTTCCACTAGAATGACTATAGACATCAAAAGTGCAATTGTATTGGAAATTATTTTAGCTTGGACTGAGTTTACCAACCATCTCACATCCTCCAATAGTAAAGCAAAAAAAGCAGATTTGTTTTTTCTTATTTAGTATTTGAACCAACAAAAAAAAAAAAAAGAGAAAGGAAAAGAAAAAGCAACTAATTTCAGGTGTATCAATTTATAGACACTTAACAAACTGTCCATTACAGCTTTTTGTAAGCAAAATAATTTATAGCAAAAATGTGGTATTTCTATTCAATATTATATGTATATATTAATATCAATGTAAAATTCATTTTGCTAAAAATTGTTCAAATACATCTTCAAATTGTATTGTACGTTTACTCAGGAAGTTCAAATCACAGTACTTTTGCTTACTGTTTTACTGAAACTGAACCCGCTCTTAAAGAGCCTTGGCATCAGAGCCTTGGTGGCATTACTGACTGCAGTATCCTTATTATCTTCAAGATTTTTCTCTTACTTATACTTTACTCTCCTTACAATCTTTCATAGAGGTAAAAAACATCAACAACTTTAAAAAAATCTGAAGTCTAGCAGTTTCTATTTGTTGAAAAGATACTGCTGAGAACATGAAAGGCTGGTATCTTTCTCACTGATTGAACAAAAGCAGGACAGGTTTTCAGGGTCCAATTTTTCCTTTCTCCCAAGTCCTTCGTTCTGTGTCAATGCTTTGAAAACCTTCAGGTTCAGAGCAATTGTTCTTCAAGTCACCTTTTTCCAATTTGAGTGATGTAGGGTAGGAGGCCCTTTCTATAAAAGGAAACATTGGTTATAATTCACTTGTTCTTGCCTCATCTTTTTTAAAAAAAGCAATAAATGGATTATAGTAAGCTTATTGGTAAGAAATACAAAAGGAGTAACAACAAGAAGCCAAAATCATGGGTAAAAAAAAAAAAAACAGATTCAAAGATAAACATCTTTATTTTCTCCACATCTTCTATATTCTTTTCCATTCAAATTATTATAGTACTGGAATATCACTCAATACAATGTGTTGGTTGGGTCCTTGACCTGCTCAAAAGAATTACTAACACATAACGATAGTTTGAAGCAGAATAAAGCAAACTGAAATAACCTAGTTTTATTTTCCATTTATCCTAGGTTCAAAACATGCACCCAACATGAATGAAAAATCAAATGCTAAATACAAAATGCATGCATTTAAATGTTTTTAATAAGGAGCTCAATGCCTGGCTTTACAATTAGCCTCCATTACCTGGAAATCTGCCAAATTTGCAAGTTGCAAAATCCAATCCTGCAATTTGTGCCTTAGTTGTGTCCTAGTTTTGCCCTTCCTCATTGTACCTTATTATTTTATTGTGTGAAATTAGGAGTCATCAGAAAACCAGAAACATTGTTAGTTAACACATTCAATGTATTTCAAATATGCATGTTATAGTGTAACAATGAAAGGATAATGAAAATGGGGTATTTGATCTATGTTGAAGGAAGAAGACAAATGCCCCTCTCAGAGTTAAAAGCACTGGCAAGGGAAGAACCCCACAGATCAGGCACTGGGTTAGATTTGTGGCTGAGAAGGAAAAAGTCCCCCAGGCTTGGGTCCTTAAAAGAGTTTCCTTTATGGTATTGATTGTGATCTTGGGCAAAAAACTAAAACTCATGGAGGAAGGCCCAAAAGAACCTTCTTCTACACCTCTGCATGTCACATACATGGAAAGAGAGAGGAGGAGCAGTAGAAAGGTAAGACTCATACCAAATGTCAGGATATATGGTCTCTCTAACAAAACCCCAGAATTAGTAACTCTTTCCTTAAAGGAAACATGTATCCTCATAATAGAACCTTAATGGCTGGCTAATTTGCAACAGGGAAGACCCCATTGCTCTCAGCCTCCACAAAAGTGTCTGTTAGAGTACTTCAGGAGCTTTCCGAATAATCTTCTGGGTTAAAACAAGACAAAATCTTTATTGTATATCCCATAGGTTTAGTGTATTACTTGGCAATGTCAGGTGAGGAGCCATATGTGGCCTGTTGGTTGCACCAAAATGCCAATGAGATTGAAAAAGAACATGCACAAAGGAGTTAAAATAACATATCTCTGAGATAATTTAACGCACTGAGCTCTCTGTCCCTAACTCTCTCACATACAATATTTCTGGTCATGTGGCTCTGTGAAAAACCTAAATACAAATTATACTTTTTGTTCTATTAAGTAAATCTCAAATCAGCTCCTGCTCTGATACGTGTTTCTGAAAATTCCTGGTTAATCTCAACTGGTGCTGGGTGTCAGGAGTGGCTGCATCAGGGAGATAGCCCAAGCAATATACACGGTAGTAATGAGTATGTATTGATACTCTTTTTTCTTCTATAAAATGCGCTTGGGACTTTATATTCATAGTAGTTGTCGCAAAGATCTTGCAAAACAAACATAATTTTTTAAAAACAAGGCAAATAAACTGCACTTTTTGTTGTTTTATATTTGACTTATATACTTGAAAGAGAGAAAGATCCTCACATTTTTCTTCTTCTTCTTCTTTTTTTTTTTTTTTTTTTTTGAGAGAAGTTCTCACTCTGTCACACAGGCTGGAGTGCATTGGTGCAGTCATGGCTCACTACAGCCTCAATCTTCTGGTCTCAAGTAATCCTCCCCGCTCAGTCTCCCAATTACCTGCTATTAACAGATGCACACCACCATGCCTGGCTAATTTTTAAATTTTTTGTACAGATGGGGTCTCACTATGTTGCCCAGGCTAGTCTTGAACTTCTGGGCTCCAGCGACACTCTTTCCTCCACCTCCCAAATTGCTGGGACTACAAGTGTGAGCCACTGTGCCCAGCCTAACTATTCAATGTATATGCCACTAACTTTCTATGTCTTTACTTCTCTGTTGCCCACTAAACTTTCTTCTTTTCCATAAATTATGCCTACCTAAAATATTTCCTTAAAGAGTTAAATCAAAACACAAGACATAGTTTTAGCATATATATTAAATAGGAAAAAAACAAAGCATATATGTGCTTAACATATGCATATACATTAAACATGTAGATAATTATATGTAAGTGCAGGTAACTTTTTTCCTTCACAGCAATGGAAATGGCTCTGCATATGTGTCTGCAACTTGCTTTTACACTTATTTGATCAGGGCAATTTCCCTAAGGCAATATGCACACATTGAACTTATTTTACAAAGAAAAAAGTTTACATAATATTTATGGTAGAGATGTATCACAATTTATTTGACCATTCCTCTGCAGAGACACAATTTTGAGATTTCAAATAATGTAATATGCATATGTATCATTGCATCTCTCCAGGGATATAATCTTAAGTATTGACAAACTGCAAAAGAAAAAGAAATGTTGCAACAATCCAGATTTTCATTAACAGTACAGAAGGAGAGCTCATTTTTCTGTGCTCTTGGCAACACTGACCCTTAACTTTTAAAATTATTTTCATACAAAATAAGTTTAGCCATTTGGCTTTAATTTGCATTTCTTTTATATCTAGAGATGCTGAATATTTTTCATGTATCTTGGGCATTTGTAATGTTGTAATTTTGTAAACTCCCTCAAGTAAACTCTCTTTCTTCTTTTGTTACTTTACTCATTATATATTATTTCACTTTATATTTTTTATTTATTATATATTCTGCTATTTTCTATTGTATTTTGCAGTCCTTTGATGTATTAAGATTTCTTTGTTGCTTATTTTTATTTATTTCAAACAATCAGTGTCCTCTGGCATAGAATGGAAGAGAGGAAATAGCAGGAGCAATACCTTTAAAATATTAGCAACCCATTACATTGGCTAATTCTATGGGTTTTTTTTAAGGCTAGTTCATGTTTTAAAACATACTTAATACATATGACACATAAGGCTTCTTTTTTAGCAACTGGCATAACTTAATTTACTTTCAAATTGCATTTTCAACTTTCTTTGGATTTATAAAAAAGTGCATGTCAACAGAGCAGAATTTAAAAAGTGACAAACTGTGAAGAATTAAAACTTCTAATTTAACAGATGAGCAATTGCAAATAACAAAATCGCAGACAAACACAACTTTAATGAAAGGTGACATGCTGGAGATTCTTTTTTTGTCTTGTGCTTTTTCATCAGGTAACAACAAATTAGTTTAGGAAACCATACTAGAATGCTGTGATTGCAATAACTAGCTCATAGCCCATGCTGTTAGCTTAGTTTTTTGTTTGTTTTCTGAAACCATATATGACACTTCTTTTGTGCTAAGTAGATATTTTCTTCACTCAGATGTATCACAAGTTGTTCAAGTCCAGACTAGTTCTATGTGTTATTGCTATCTATCTGCTGCTGCTTTATTTATGGTTTCTCCTTTGGAAAGTGTTGTTTTTCTTAGTGTTCAGACCTAGAGAGACCTTCAGTGGCCATACAGAGGGATATATGTGAAATATGTAACTTCTTTCCCAGGAAGTCAGAGTTTGGCTCTCTAAAACCAAGACCCTGTTTAATTCCACCTGTTTGTCTTTTCTGGTATATTTTGCTGTCAATATAATGGGTAGGGGCATAACCTGACATGGATATCTATTTTAATATGGCAACATGTTATGTATTTTTCATAACTGTGAAGGAAAAATAATTCAGCTTCTTTGCTTATTTAGCAGGCAAGTCATTAAAAAGACTACTAAATAGGCATCTGATTGTACCACAAAATGATCTACAAAACAGAACATCTAGCTGATTTTATCTTAGCTACTGATGATATAAAAGCATCTATAATGTTCCTTCTTATCAAGTAAGGAGAAAAAGATATTTTAAAAATTTATTTCCATATGTATTACAAAGCAATAAATTTAGGGCTAGCTACATCTCTTATGAGTATCACTAGAGAGCTATTGAACTTTAAATATTAGCAACCTACTATAATAAATGTTCGACTTCAGTGTTAATGATTCCTCCATAGCCTATTATTTTAGAAATTTAGAAATTGTTAATTCTACTTTATGTGCCAAAAGTCATGGCACACAACCTAATATGCATTATAATATATATATATATATGCACACACACACACATACATATATGGCACACTACCTAATATGTGTTGCAATATTTATTATACATACAAACATATATGTATGTGTAAGTTTATATATAGTAATATATCTATTACAATATATACCTATAACGATATTTAACAAATTAATGATCAAGATATCCAGACAATGAAAATCAACAGTTACTACCATTATGAAAAGAAACCTGTGTAAATATGTAAATATTAATATTTGTACTTCCTAAGGGAAGACCACACCACCACCTATCAAGTAGACTTTCCCAAGAAAGAGAAATTATTCCTGCTCTTTCCAGTGTACTGGTTTCAACTACTAATAAATAGTGAATATAGATAATGGAACATATTGATCATATGTTAGAACATATTAATCATATCATCAATCAATTCAGAGACACAATCAGTACAATTTAAACTGTAGGAAACATTGTTAATCACATGTCTTAGTTATTTCAACGAATACATTGCAAGGAAAAAAAAGAGATAGGGTGGAAGTCAATAGGTAAAGAGATACAACATAACAAACCAATCAAACATATGAGTTTTACTTGAATACTTAGGCAAACAACCAAAAAATATGACATTTATGAGACAATTTGAAATGTGATAATTGACTAGATATTTAATAATATTAGAAATTATACTTAAAGTCGTAAAATAGTGTTTTGATAATTTTTAAGAAGTAAATATTAAAATAGTTATTAAGGAATTAACATGAGATATAGAAAGTTTTCTAGTAACATGAAAGGAAGGGAAATGAGTGAAAGTATAGATGAGAAAACACTGGCCATGAGATGCTAATTTTTGAAGCTGGATGATAGGCACATGGAAGCTCTATTTTTGTATATGTTTGAAATAGTTCATAATAAAAAGTTTAAGAATGAAATAAAATTATACATTTTGAATGGTAAAATTGATTTCAATTAGGACTTTACTATAATACAAAATAAACATTGACTATCAAGATATTATAATATATCTCATTCACTAAAATAAAGGAATATAATGTTTTAAGTATTTTAAAAGATTAAATTGATAATTCAACCTTCCCAAAGGCAAAAATTAAATACTACATAACTTTGTAGGCCACACAATTCTTGGCATATAACAGTTACTCAATAAGTCGCTTTCATTTCTTGAGTTTGTTTTGCCATATCAAAATAAGGAGAATTAAACAATATATGCAAGAAACATAATCTGACAAATCTGAGATGTGTTTTCCATTTAACAATTTCTTAATGTAGGTATAGTGATAAATATGGATATGCATATAGACAGAAAGTTATATTTATGTAATAATAAGTTTTAAATAATTTTCAATTTTTAAGAAAAATCAGTTAATGTAATTTTTATAATTGATATACTATAACTTTGAAAAAAGTTAATTATTAAAATAACAATGAGCAAAAGAATTTCGTTGCTAACTTTATCTGGGAATTCCTAGTCTAAAAGCCAAGTTTCATTCTCATGTGGCATCATTCATAAAGCACTAACCAAAATAACTACAAATGAGTGAAATATAATGGAAACGTGAGTATTGAGCCTGATGCATTTGTGAAAATGTAAGTTACGTCAGGCAAACTTAATTACTTTCTCAATTGAATTACATAATTAATGGATGAAGTGACTGTAGTAGATGTGATAGATTTATATTTTATAGAGTTGATATAATGACTAAGAATTATGATTTGAAAAATGGATTGAATTGTCATACATGAGTTTGCATTTCTTATTGAAAATGGAAACATCAATTAAATCTGTTGACGAAATGGATAAGGTCTACAAATTAGTAATCAAACCTACTCATAAATTCCCTCTCTTATGAACCTTTAGTAAATGATGATGGCACACTGAGCTCTAACATACCTCTCAAGTTCTCTAAACACAGAAACTGAGACCAAATAATCAAGGAACACAATTCATTCCAGGGAAAGAAGAAAGCTAAGCTAGTGAGGTCATCTGTGTTCTTATTTCTTCTTTCACTGACTCCTTTTCATCATGTAGTTTGGAAATTTGCACAGCTCTACCTTTACTGAAACTTATAAAGAAAGAAGTGATAAAAATCAATGTCGTTAAATGTTGGTAGTTAAATGCGTTATGCCTCACAGAAGTTTTGGTGATATTTATATTTTTAAAAATTATTAATAAGAAATAAGAGCATATAAATTAGAAAACAAAAATAAAACTATCTCTACAAATTATCTTATATAGAAAATTCTAACGAACTCAAACATGCACACACACACACACACACACACACACACACATCAGAATTAAATGAGTACCACAAGGTTACAGGATACAAGAGCAATAAAAAAAAATCAGCTATATTTTTATACACCAACAATAAAAAATCCAAAAATTCAATTAAGAAAAATATGTTATTTACAATAGTATATAACTAATAAAGTAGTTAGGAACAAACAACAAAAAGGGTATGAAACATGTATACCATAAAAGACAAACATTGTTGAAAAAAATTAAAGCAAACCTTAAAAAATGAAGTCATCCCATGTTTATCGATTGAAATAATTTTTTTTTTTTTTTGAGATAGAGTCTCACTCTGTTGCCAGGCTGGAGTGCAGTGGTGCGATCTCGGCTCACTGCAACCCCCAACACCTTAGTTCAAGCGATTATCCTGCCTCAGCCTCCAAAGTAGCTGGAATTACAGCCAGCACCACCATGCCCAGCTAATTTTTTTGTTGTTGTTGTATTTTTAGTAGAGATGGGGTTTCACCATGTTGGCCCAGATGGTCTCAATCTTTTGACCTTGTGATCTGCCCGCCTCAGCCTCCCAAAGTGCTAGGATTACAGGTGTGAGCCACCGTGCCCAGCCAAGAATATTATTAAGACATCAATAGCACAGATTCAATGCACTTCACATGAAAACAGAAGCTGGCATTTTTGCAGAAATTGACAAGCTTATATGAACATTTATGTGGAAATTCAAGAGACCCATAATAGCCAATTCAATCTTGAAAGAGAGGAACAAACTTGACTGACACATACTTCCTAATTTCAAAATGTACTGCCAAGCTACAGTACCCAAGATTCCGTGGTACTGGAATAAGGATGAACATAGACCAGTGGGTGAGAACTGAGAGTCCAGAATTAAGTCTTTACATTTATTTTCAAAAAGAGTGCCAAGATAATGAAATGGGAAAAGAATAGTTTTTTCAACAAGTTATGTCTGGACAATTGAGTATGTACATGCAAAACCAAGAGATCATTCACTATTACTGAATGTGCTGATATTAATGACACAACAATAATTTTTGGACCAAAAGTTTACTAGAAGTCCTTGACACACCAAAATAGTGGCATACCGGGATTTCAGCACTCCTCTGTGCAGTGAAAGACATTCTGATGTGCTCACAATCAGGCCTTCTTCCCTAATGTAGGTGCTCTCCACTCTGGTTTTCTAAGACCCTGCTGGATATGTATGGATGCCAGATCAGTAGTTCACTACTAAGGCTTATTGCCTTATTTTCCCTACTGTGAATTAACATACATTTTGTGTTTGTTCACTCTGTCCTGCATGTAAAAAGAGAAAGCAGTAACAGATTTAGGTTTTCATGTATTCACTCATCCATCCATCCATCCACCCATCCATCCATCCATCCATTCATTCATCCATGCAGTCAACAAGCAGTGAATACCTTCTCAATACCTTTATAGTATGGCCTCAGAAAAATAAATATGCTAAGATCATGAAATGGAAATTCCATGAGATCAGGATTTTATCTTTATTTACCATGTGACCTCACATCTAGAACAGGACTTTAGTGGGCATTCAATATTTGTTAAATGAGTAAAGTTGGCAATATACATTGAGCACTAATACATAAGCCTTATTCTAATTAATTTTCTCTTTTTAAATCTCACAGCAACCTTTTAACAAATGTACCATTATAATCTCCACTTTGTGCTTGAAGGAATTTCAGTACAGTACACATTATAGATACCTTGACCAACATCACACAACTGGCAAGTCTTGGTTCTAAGCAAGAGAATCTAACTTTCAGGCATTCAGAGACGATGTAGTCTGCTTAAATGTTCACAAAGTGGCTGGTCACATAAAACAGACCAACAAACTATGCAACCAGAGGACATAAAAGCAGACAAATATAAAACTAGACACTACTTACTTTTCAATTGCAAAACTCCTGTACAAAAATTACAAAACCTCTGTAGAACGAAAAAAAAAAAAAAAAAAGAATAGTCATGAAAAATAGCATAAGTCAAGAAATTTATAAATCCATTGATACCTATGAATTTTATTCATATGCTTTATTTAAATCTTAAATATTTGGTAAAATAAAAATTTTCTTTTTCCCTGAAAAAAGTCTCATTTTTCTATAACTTAAAAGTTAAGATTCATCTTTTATCTTTTTGAAAATGTTCTGTTTTTCCACAATAATACAACTCAGGCCGGGTGCGGTGGCTCACGCCTGTAATCCCAGCACTTTGGGAGGCCGAGGCGGGCAGATCACGAGGTCAGGAGATGGAGACCATCCTGGCTAACACGGTGAAACACCGTCTCTGCCAAAAATGCAAAAAATTAGCTGGGCGTGGTGGCGGAAGCCGGTAGTCCCAGGTACTCAAGAGGCTGAGGCAGGAGAATGGCATGAACCCAGGAGGCGGAGCTTGCAGTGAGCCGAGATTGCGCCACTGCACTCCAGCCCGGGCGACAGAGCGAGACTCCGTCTCAAAAAAGAAAATACATTTAGCAAAAACAAGAAAAATGCATTTTAAATATGTCAATACTTCATTCTTCAAAGAAATATGATTTGTTGTCATTAGGGTTTAAAATATGTATTTGTTTTAATACTTACATTCAAATGAATTATAATATTTCTTTTAAATACCTTGTTCTAAAAATGAAATTGAAACCTGCTGAAAAATGTTAGGGACTCCCTTGATTTAAGGTTTGTTTGTATCTATAACCTTGTAAGCACTCTCAATGCCCTTTCATAACTACTGATTTGGGTGACTCCATTTTGATTACCATAGATTCATAACATCACAAGATTGGAAGAGACCTTGAGAGGTCGTTTACGTCTCCACTCTCAGGTGGAACCCTACTTAACTGTCCCTGACAAATGTATGTCTATTCTATTTTTAAAGCCATGCTGTAAAGGAAGTTTATATAAATTAATCATACACATAGCTCTAGAAAATAAAGAACTCGGAATACTGCTACTGATTTAACCAATCAAATTATTATTGATTCCACCAGATCTTACATGGCCCAACTCTTTTTTTCCTTATAAATCAGTAGCATCCTAAGGACTCGAAATTCTCATCTGCTTCTGAGGATGTAAGAAACGACTTCTCAACAGCATTTTTACTAACTAGAACAAGCGAGACACCACAGCAACTGCAACATTAGGAAAGGCAAACTGTAAGTGAACTAGAATCCCTAATGCCAAACGATACTTTCAAATGGAGATCCATAAAAGTCAAGGTAAATACGGATATATATAAAATGCATTCTACTAAATGAATGCAAATACTGATAAAGATTTTCCCTACTTTAATTTTATATGATCTTTCCCTGTGGCCTTACTTCTATTGCACACATCATTCATTAGATTATGAAAACCATTAATGTCAAGAAGCAGAACAAAATGAATTCACTAAGGGGCTGCTATTAGCATATCAAGCAGCTATTTCTCACTAAATATTCCTGACAGCTCTCATTACGTATGATGGATGAGCTTTATAAGTAGTAGTAGTTTCCAAGGAAAATAAAAATCTTTAAGCCTACTACCACGTGTGGCTGAGAAACTAGCAATCATCTTTCAACAGTTTATGTTTTTCCTTTCTCTTTTTAAGGAGAAAGTGTTATAAAATTCACAGGTAGGTTAAATGCCCAAATCAAAATTCATTTAGAAACTGCAAGTCTAATGACCTAAATGTTGTAAGTGCTTTTGGTGAAGATACATTGGGCCACTCATCCAAATAATCTGCAAACATAGGGAATGACAGTAAACTGAGAAAAGCATTTGGATATTAGAATTTTGGAAGACTTTTTACTGGAGGCACTTAAAACAAGCAGAGAAACTCAGAACATAGGCTAAAAGGCAAAAAAAAAAAACCATTATTCTATATTTTTTATTTTCAACAGAGTTTTTTAAAAACACCATAAATATTGTAGATTCTGGATATTAGCCGTTTGTCAGATAAGCAGATTGCAAAAATTTTCTCCCATTCTGTAGGTTGCCTATTCACTTGATGGTAGTTTCTTTTGCTGTGCAGAAGCTCTTTAGTTTAATTAGATCCCATTTGTCAATTTCGGCTTTTGTTGCCATTGCTTTTGGTGTTTTAGATGTGAAGTCCTTGCCCATGCCTATGTCCTGAATGGTATTGCCAAGGTTTTCTTCTAGGGTTTTTATGGTTTTAGGTCTAACATTTAAGTCTTTAAACTATCTTGAATTAATTTTTGTATAAGGTGTAAGGAAGGGATCCAGTTTCAGCTTTCTCCATATGGCTAGCCAGTTTTCCCAGCTCCATTTATTAAATAGGGAATCTTTTCCCCATTTCTTCTCTTTGTCAGGTTTGTCAAAGATCAGATGGTTGTAGATATGCAGCAGTATTTCTGAGAGCTCTGTTCTGTTCCATTGGTCTGTATCTCTGTTTTGGTACCAGTACCATGCTGTTTTGTTGACTGTAGCCTTGTGGTATAGTTTGACATCAGGTAGCATGATGCCTCCAGCTTTGTTCTTTTTGCTTAGGATTGACTTGGCAATGCAGGCTCTTTTTTGGTTCCATATGAACTTTAAAGCAGTTTTTCCAATACTGTGAAGAAAGTCATTGGTAGCTTGATGGGGATGGCATTGAACCTATAAATTACCTTGGGTAGTATGGCCATTTTCACGATATTGATTCTTCCTACCCATGAGCATGGGATGTTCTTCCATTTGTTTGTATCCTCTTTTATTGCATTGAGCAGTGGTTTGTAGTTCTCCTTGAAGAAGTCCTTCAAATCCCTTGTAAGTTGGATTCCTAGGTATTTTATTCCTTTGAGCAATTGTGAATGGGAGTTCACTCATGATTTGGCTCTCTGTTTGTCTGTTATTGGTGTATAAGAATGCTTGTGATTTTTGCACATTGATTTTGTATCCTGAGACTTTGCTGAAGTTGCTTATCAGCTTAAGGAGATTTTGGGCTGAGACGATGGGGTGTTCTAGCTATACAATCATGTCATCTGCAAACAGGGATAATTTGACTTCCTCTTTTCCTAATTGAATACCCTTTATTTCCTTCTCCTGCCTGATTGTCCTGGCCAGAACTTCCAACACTATGTTGAATAGGAGTGGGAGAGAGGGCATCCCTGTCTTGTGCCAGTTTTCAAAGGGAATGCTTCCAGTTTTTGCCCATTCAGTATGATATTGGCTGTGGGTTTGTCATAGATAGCTCTTGTTATTTTGAGATACGTCCCATCAATACCTAATTTATTGAGAGTTTTTAGCATGAAGGTTGTTGAATTTTGTCAAAGGCCTTTTCTGCATCTATTGAGATAATCATATAGTTTTTGTCTTTGGTTCTGTTTATATGGTGGATTATGTTTATTGATTTGCATATATTGAACCAGCCTTGCATCCCAGGGATGAAGCCCACTTGATCAGGGTGGATAAGCTTTCTGATGTGCTGCTGCTGGATTCGGTTTGCCAGTATTTTATTGAGCATTTTTGCATCGATACTCATCAGGGATATTGGTCTAAAATTCTCTTTTTTGTTGTGTCTCTGCCAGGCTTTGGTATCAGGATGATGCTGGCCTCATAAAATGAGTTAGGGAGGATTCCCTCTTTTTCTATTGATTGGAATAGTTTCAGAAGGAATGGTACCAGCTCCTCTTTGTACCTCTGGTAGAATTTGGCTGTGAATCCATCTGGTCCTGGACTTTTTTTGGTTAGTAAGCTATTAACTATTGCCTCAATTTCAGCTCCTGTTATTGGTCTATTCAGAGATTCAACTTCTTCCTGGTTTAGTCTTGGGAGAGTGTATGTGTCCAGAAATTTATCCGTTTCTTCTAGATTTTCTAGTTTATTTGAGTAGAGGTGTTTATAGTATTCTGTGATGGTAGTTTGTATTTCTGTGGGATCGGTGGTGATATCCCCTTTATCATTTTTTATTGTGTTTATTTGATTCTTCTCTCTTTTCTTCTTTATTAGTCTTGCTAGCAGTCTATCAATTTTGTTGATCTTTTCAAAAAACCAGCTCCTGGATTCATTGATTTTTTGAAGGGATTTTTGTGTCTCTATCTCCTTCAGTTCTGCTCTGATCTTAGTTATTTCTTGCTTTCTGCTAGCTTTTGAACGTGTTTGCTCTTGCTTCTCTAGTTCTTTTAATTGTGATATTAGGGTGTCAATTTTAGATCTTTCCTGCTTTCTTTTGTGGGCATTTAGTACTATAAATTTCCCTCTACACACTGCTTTGAATGTGTCCCAGAGATTCTGGTATGTTGTGTCTTTGTTCTCGTTGGTTTCAAAGAACATCTTTATTTCTGCCTTCATTTCATTATGTACTCAGTAGTCATTCAGGAGCAGGTTGTTCAGTTTCCATGTAGTTGAGCGGTTTTGATTGAGTTTCTTAATCCTGAGTTCTAGTTTGATTGCACTGTGGTCTGAGAGACAGTTTGTTATAATTTCTGTTCTTTTAAATTTGCTGAGGAGTGCTTTACTTCAAACTATGTGGTCAATTTTGGAATAAATGCGGTGTGGTGCTGAGAAGAATGTATATTCTGTTGAGTTCTCCAACAAATTTACAAGAAAAAAACAACCCCATCAAAAAGTGGGCAAAACGATATGAACAGACACTTCTCAAAAGAAGACATTTATGCAGCCAAAAGACACATGAAAAAAATGCTCATCATCACTGGCCATCAGAGGAATGCAAATCAAAACTACAATGAGATACCATCTCACACCAGTCAGAATGACGATCATTAAAAAGCCCGGAAACAACAGGTGCTGGAGAGGATGTGGAGAAATAGGAACACTTTGACACTGTTGGTGGGACTGTAAACTAGTTCAACCATTGTGGAAGACAGTGTGGCGATTCCTCAAGGATCTAGAACTAGAAATACCATTTGACCCAGCCATCCCATTACTGGGTATACGCCCAAAGGATTATAAATCATGCTGCTATAAAGACACATGCACATGTATGTTTATTGCGGCACTATTCACAATAGCAAAGACTTGGAACCAACCCAAATGTCCAACAATGATAGACTGGATTAAGAAAATGTGGCACATATACACCATGGAATACTATGCAGCCATAAAAAAGGATGAGTTCATGTCCTTTGTAGGGACATGGATGAAGCTGGAAACCATCATTCTCAGCAAACTATTGCAAGGACAAAAAACCAAACACCGCATGTTCTCACTCATAGGTGGGAATTGAACAGTGAGAACACTTGGACACAGGAAGGGGAACATCACCCACCAGGGCCCGTTGTGGGGTGGGGGAGTGGGGAGGGATAGCATTAGGAATATACCTAATGTTAAATGATGAGTTACTGGGTGCAGCACACCAACATGGCACAGGTATACACATATGTAACTAACCTGCACGTTGTGCACATGTACCCTAAAACTTAAAGTATAATAAATTTAAAAAAAAAAGAAACGAAAAAAAAACACCAAAAGTTTTTAACATGAGTGAGAGAAAATTATAATAACTATAACAATATTGTTTGTTTTCCTGTTCAAATGAGAAGAGAGAATTTTAAGCCTCAAGAATTATAACCATGTAACATCAAGACACTATAGTCTCTAAATCATATTTCAAAAACTATAGCACAGATTGAATTCAGCCTGTGGAAGTGCTTCATTTGATCTATACAATGTATTTTTTAAATTCAAATTAATTGTCAGTATTTAAAAATCAAGGGATTGCAAACAGATGTCTACATTTCTGGTTGCTTTTAAAAATGTAGCAGCAATTGTTAGATATATCAGCATAAATTGTCCCTTTTACCATAAACCCCTCCTCTCCATAGTGGTCCTTAGTGAATAGGCAGGGTGTTTGTTGTCTTCTATTATTTGAATTGTATTATTGTTTGTCCTATGGTAGAGAAATATTCCTCTATGAAATGTGGGGAAAACAATAGACTGAGGGAGTGATGTGATGTAAATATATCCCCTCCAAAGTTCATATCTCACTTCCAAAGTTCTTAATCCCCCTTGGCTGGTATTAAGAGGTGGAGCCTTTTGGTAAGGGCCTCATAGATGAATTAGTGCCTTATAAAAGGCTTTTAGGCCCTTTTAGCCCTTCTGCCTTCTACTATGTGAAGACACAGCAACAAGGCACCATCTTGGAAGCAGAGAGACTAGGCCTTTACAGACATGGAACCTGATGGTGCCTTAATCTTGGACTTTCCAGCCTCCATAACTGTAAGAACATACATTTCTGTTCTTTATAAATTACCCAGTCTCAAGTATTTTATGATAGGAGCACAAAGAGAGAACAAAGACAGAAGACTATCTAACACATTGACTTAGTTACTTATCTGGTCCTATCTTAGTTTTATAAATGGGTTTAACACAATCTACTAACATGTTTATTTCTTATTAAGAATGGGTTTCAGTAACAATATGATATTAATCTTTACCTTAATATTTTATACATTTATATATTTATATACATACTTGTGTATGTGTGTGTATATTCATTGTGGTTATGTTTTGGAGATTGTAAAAAAGTAACTGTATGTAAAATATATAAGTTATATAGAAAACAAAATATTTTACTTAATCTTATACATATTCTCAAACATTTGGTGATGAGTCAGTCATCCTGCAGATCAAGTAAGCTAACATGTCTATAACTCTAAAAGCCTATCTAAACCCAAAGAACTTCCTGTAACTCTCTTAACTATGTAACTTTAAAAGCACCTATTTATTTTTCATAAGGATTTCTTGCTTTTTAAACTAAAGATATTAAGTACTGATTAATTAGTATTTTTATAATTTTAGTAATGTATTCCTTAAGAATGAATGAAAATGTATCTTTTTCATTCTTGTGAATAGAAGAACTTTTAATAATTACTGACATATAAACTATATTTTAAGTAGATATTAATTTATTAACATTTAGAACTCTTCTTAGACTTAGCTACAATGAATTTCCATAAAAAGAAAAATATAATTGACTAAGAAAATGCAATCTTATTTTCCATCCTCCTATTCTATTTTAGTTTTCTTCAGGAGGAACTGTCTTTTGAGTGCTATAACAGAAAAGAAGTTTCAAAAAACATCTACTTAAACATATCATAGTGAGCATCAGTGCCTTATGTAATGTAGTAAAATCCCTAGCACATAGAGACCTCAAACCTTTTGTCTTTGTGGCAAAAATAGCTGGATGACAAAAATTCAGGTTCAAGCTCACAGAGGAAAATTACATCTTAACAATATATGTCATCATATTGCACATAAACAACCTTGACCACAAACAGGAGAAATGCTAAAGGTTTTAGGTTTTCATATGATTCAGAATAATGGGGTTTACAAAGGAAAATTTTCAACCAACAATGTTAACTCACTTTCGGTTCAAATATTACCTCTTTTGGCAGTGGATAACTCTGGATAACTTCTGCCTATTTGTTTAGTGTTTCACTGCAATAGGATATATATAGTCATTTTATTTTAATAAATGTTCACTGAGTAGGAATCTTCCTTCTATAAACCCAGTTATGCCAGAAATACTCATTATATATAAATTTAAGTTCTGGTCTAGCCAGGCTACTGAAAAACTTAATCAGGGAGTCTTAAACAAAGTACAAAAATAGGAAAAGGGTCTCTGGTCACTTTATCAGGTTTTCTAGCCTTGTCTCCCATCTCATATCTGCAATGCAGCAGCACTTGCTTTCTTTGCAGATCCTGGCAAACCAAATTCCAGAGTCCAGCCTCCCCCGGTGCCAATGAATGTTACTGCCAAGATAGGTGAATGTTACTCAATATACCTCTCTGCAGAAAGACAGTTATCTTATAGGAATTGAGCAGTAACCTAACCCCAGAATGCCTTACTTAGGAAATATGGACTTAATATATGTTCAGATAAGAAAAATATTTACCAGAGGCTCCCAAATCCCATTTGGGGCTATTTCTCCTGAGAATCTCCAGAAAAGAATATTATTTTTCCTAAAAGATTGTGTGATTGAATTTATTTCCTCCCTGATTCCTCTCTATTTCTATTACACTGAATTATTTGCTTACACAAAATATATGGAGGGAAGGAATTCTCTGTAAGGAAATTACAACCAACACTTTCTTAACTTACCATCCAGTGGTCTGGAGATACACAGAAATAAGTTAAGATATGGATATGTGATTAAGAAACACACTTTACTTCACAGATACAAGCACAAGCAATTAACTGGAAGAAAGGGGAAAATTATACTGAAAAAGCTATAAACAACAGGCTCTGAGAAAATAGAAGGACACATAACAACATCTTGGGAAAACATAAAACAACACAGTACATCACAAATAACAACTGGGAAATCACTCCCTTTTGTCTCTTCTGTCGTTTTCCCAGGGAGTTAAGCATGAAATGGTGTTGCTTCTCATCAGGACTTTTGAAGTGGACTTAAATGTAATGTAATTAAATGTTAAATGTAGACTTGAGGAACATATCTGACGAAAGTGCAGTTTAGTCTATTGGATATGGAGTCTTAATTGTCTATAAGTAAACTACTCTTAATATTTGAACTTTACATTTTTTATTACAGATCATTCTTTATCAGATAATATTAATTACTTATTCCACTATAGGTAGGTAGGTAGGTAGATAGAGATGCATACATATACATCTAAAATGAGATCCTGGCACTCCATTCAAACTTTTATACAGTCACGAGCCATATAACAACGTTTTGGTTAATGATAAAAGGCATTTATAACAGTGGTTTTATAAGATTATAATAGAGCTGAAAAATTCCTACCATCTAGGGACAGCGTAGTCATCATAACATCGTAACATAACACTTTACTCATGTGTTAGTGCTGATGCTGGTGTAAACAAACCTACTGTGCTTCCAGTCATATAAAATGATAACACATACAATTATGTACAGTATGTAATACTAGTTAATGAAAATAAATGATGATGTTACTGGTTTATTTATTTACTATAGTATACTTTTTAAATCATTATTTTAGAATCTGCTCCTTTTACTTGTAAAAGAATTGACTGTAAAACAGCCTCAGGCAAGGATTCTTTCAGTAGATATTTCTGAAGAAGGCTTTGTTATCATAGGAGATGACAGCTCCATGCATGCTATTGCCCCTGAAGACCTTCCAGTGGGAGAAGATGTGAAAGTGGAAGACAGTGATGACCTTGGCTTTGTGTAGGCCTAGGCTAATGATTTTTTGTGTCTAAGTGTTCAAGAAAAAAGTTTAAAAAGTAAAATAAATAAATAAAATTTTAAGATAGAGAAAAGCTTATAAAATAAGGATATTAAAATATTTTATACAACTGTACAATGTGTTTGTGTTTTCAGCTAGGTGTTATGATGAAAGAGTAAAAAAGTTAAAAAAATTAAAAAATTAATAAAGTATAAAAGTTACAGTAAACTATGGTTAATTTATTATTGAAGAATTTTTTTTGTAAATTTAGCGTATCTTAACTGCTCAGTGTTTATGGAGTTTGCAGAAGAGTACAATAATGTTCCATAACTTCACATTCACTCACTACTCACTCACTGACTCACCCAGAGCAATTTTCAGTCCTGCAAATTTCATTCATGGTAAATGCCCTATATAGGTGTACTATTTTTTATGTTTTATTCCATATTTTTTCTGTACCTTTTCTATGTTTATATATACAAACACTTGCCATAGTGTTACAATTGCCTACAGTATTCAATATGTTAACATTCTGGACAACCTGGTAGCCTTGGAACAATAGTTTATACCATATAGCCTAGGTGTGCAGTTGGCTATACTCTCTGGGTTTATGTAAATATACTGTATGATGTTTGCACAAAGATGAAATCACCTAATCATGCATTTCTCTGAACATATGCCCGTCATTAAATAATGCATGACTGTTGTTCTAAGAAAGAGGTCCTAAGAAATTGTTTTCAAATACTGGAAGGAAATTGAAAAAATGTTAACAATTGTTATCTTTTTTACTTGTTCTTAGAAATAATTTAAGATTCACGAGAAGTTGCAAAAATAGTACAGAGTCCTATGTAGCCTTCATCTTACTTTTCCCAATGAAACATCCTACGTAATCACGGTACATTTTTTAAACCAGAACATTGACATTTGTACAATTAATTAAACTGCAGACCTTATTCAGATTTCAACAGTTTTTACTTGAATACAATTTGCAGGTAATCTTAATTTTCTTAAGTTTTCTGGATTTTACAACTTTTTTCTAAAATGTGCATATATATGTAAGTAGACAGATATATATAATACAAATACATACATACCTAAATACCATACATAAATACATTTACCTATTTTCTTTGCAAAAATGTCTGGACTAGGTTGTCCAAAGAAATGCTGCCTATCAAGAATAACCAAGGTTTTAGGAATAATTATCTTCATTTCTTCATTTTTATATTTTCTTCTATACCTCTAAGAAAATTTAATGATTTCAAGATTTCCACAATCCAAATAATTCCATTGAAATATTGTATTATAAAATAGAAGCAATTTCTATTGTTTAATACCAAAGCACACAGAATTTATGTTATTATTTGTGCATCCAAAACAGAAATATCCACAATGCTTGTTTTGTTGTTTTGGTCAAACATGATCTTTCACGAAGATTGCCAGGAAACTTTAATATGAACAATAAGCTGAGCCAGTTACTTTATTATTCAACATTTTGTAAAATTATTTTTTACTTTAGCTGTAATTTTCTTCTTACATTTTCTTTTCTTCAGAAACTTTTTCACAAAATGAAATTCTTCATTGTTCATTCACCAAAAAGTGTTGAATGAATGGCATGTGAATGACAGTAGAGGGCTTAAAAACATGATTGAGCTGTTATTCCTGCTGTCAGAGGGATAAAATGTGCACATAGATTATTGTAATGCATTACACAAAGTGCTAAGGACCTAAGAGAAATTCAGATAGAGTTCAGAGGAGGGAGGAGCGACTTCAAGCCAGTGGGAGGTTGTAGCACATTAGTGAGTAAAAGCAAAAACTTTTATGCTGGATTCAAATGTTCTATTTCTTATTTGTCTTATTGAAATTTACCTTTCTCTCTGATCTCCATTTTTCTAATCTGTAAAATGGGAATACTATTAGTATCTATCTATTCACTTGAAGTTGATTAGTAGGTGTATTAGTCCTTTTCCATGCTGCTGAAAAAGAGATAACTGAGACTGGGCAATTTACAAAATAAAGAGGTTTATTGGACTTACAGTTCCACATGGCTGGGGAGGCCTCACAATCATGGTGGAAGGTGAAAGGCACATCTCACATGGTGGCAGACAAGAGAAGAGAGCTTATGCAGGGAAACCCCCTTCTAAAAACATCAGATCTCCTGAGACTTATTCATTATCATGAGAACAGCACAGGAAAGACCCACCCCAATAATTCAATTACCTCCCACTGCATCCCTCCCACAACATATGGGAATTCAAGTTAAGATTTGGATGGGGACACAGCCAAACCACATCATTCTGCTCCTGGCCCCTCTCAAATCTCATGTCTTCACATATCAAAACAGATCACGCCTTCCTAACAGTCCCCCAAAGTCTTAACTCATTTCAGCATTAACTCAAATTCCATAGTCAAAAGACTCATCTGAGAAAAGGCAAGTCTCTTCTGCCTATGATCCTGAAAAGTCAAAAGCAAGTTAGTTACTTCCTAGATACAGTGGGGGTACAAGCATTGGATAAATATAGCCATTCTAAATGGAAGTAACTGGCCAAAACAAAGGGGCCATAGGCCCCATGCAAGTCCAAAATCCAGCAAGGTTGTCTAATCTTAAAGCTCCAAAATGATCTCCTTTGATTCCATGTCTAACATTCAGGTCACACTGATTAAAGAGGTGGGTTCCTATGATCTTGGGCAGCTCCACTCCTGTGGCTTTGCAGGGTACAGCCTCCCTCCCAGCTGCCTTCATGGGCTGGCACTGAGTGTCTTCAGCTTTTCCAGGTGCATGGTACAAGCTGCCAGTGGATCTACCATTCCAGGCTCTGGAGAACGTTGGCCCTCTTTTCATAGCTCCATGAGGCAGTGCCCCAGTAGGGACTCTGTGTGGGGGCTCCAACCCCACATTTCCCTTCTGCACTGCCCTAGAAGTTTTCTATGAGGGCCATGCCCCTGAAGCAAACTTCTGCCTGGGCATCCAGATGTTTCCATACATCTTCTGAAATCTAGGCAGAGGTTCCCAAACCCCAGTTCTTGACTTGTGTGCACCCACAGGCTCAACACCACATGGAAGCTGCCAAGGCTTGGGGCTTGCAGCTTCTGAAGCCACAGTCTGAGCTCTACATTGGCACCTTTAAGCCATGGCTGGAGCAGCTGGGACACAGGGCACTAAGTCCCTAGGCTGGACATAGCAGGGGGACCTTGGGCCCAGCCCACGAAACCACTTTTTCCTCCTAGGCCTCCAGGTCTGTGATGAGAGGGGCTGCTATGAAGACCTCTGACATTCCCTGGAGACATTTTTTCCCATTGTCTTGATGATTAACATTCAGCTCCTCCTTACTTATGCAAATTTCTGCAGCTGGCTTTAATTTCTCCTCAGATAATAAGTTTTTTTCTATCCCATTGTCAGGCTGCAAATTGTTATGCACTGCATCCCTTATAAAACTGAATGCCTTTAACAGCACCCAAGTCACATCTTGAATGCTTTGCTGCTTAGAAATTTCTTCCACTAGATAATCTAACCATCTCTCTCAAGTTCAAAGTTCCACAGATCTCCAGGGCAGGGGAAAAATGCCAACAGTCACTTTACTAAAACATAACAAGAGTCACCTTTGCTCTAGTTTTCCCAACAAGTTCCTCATCTCCATCTGAGACCACCTCAGCCTGGATTTCACTGTCCATATCATTATCAGCATTTTGGTCAAAGGTATTCAACAAGTCTCTAGGGAGTTCCAAACTTTCCCACATTTCCCTGTTTTCTTCTGAGCCCTTCAAACTGTTCCAGCCTCTGCCTGTTGCCCAGTTCCAAAGTTGCTTCCACATTTTCAGGTATCTTTTCCACAGCATCCCACTGTACTGCTTAGAATTTACCATGTTAGTCCATTTTCATGCTGCCAATAAAGACATCACTGAGACTGGCCAATTTACAAAAGAAATAGGTTTATTGGACTTGCAGTTCCCTGTGGCTGAGGAGGCCTCACAGTCATGGTAGAAGGTAAAAGGCACATCTCACATGGTGGCAGACAAGAGAAGAGAGCTTGTGCAGGGAAACTGTCCTTTTTAAAAACATCAGATCTCCTGAGATGTATTCACTATTGCGAGAACAGTGTGGGAAAGACCTTCCCCAATGACTCAGTTACCTCCCACCAGGTCCCTCCCACAACACATGGGAATTCAAGATAAGATTTGGGCGGGGATACAGCCAAACCATATCAGTGGGTGAAAGAAAATGTTGCATGCAAACCTTAGAATAGTTTCTGGTACACACGTTTCACCTAACTTAACTGTGCTATGCATAATATTGTTTGAGAAAAAACTGACATTGAGGCTGTCTGTTATCATAGAATTAAGCAAAAGTTCTGACAAACACTATGCTTGTCTTTCTCTGATAAATTCCTATATAAAATTTTTCATTACTCTTTTCCAATATACACAACATATAAGCCTAAAATAAAATTAAGATTCACGTTGTACATTTAGAATTGCGATCTCCTCTTTTTTCTTGTTTTTTTAAAATTTTTCTACTAAAACATTTCAAACTATTTTTACATTTTTCCCACACTGTTCTTATCTCCAGAGTGCTTTTCATTTCAATTAAACTTATGAGCAACCTCGGTTGGTCTTACCAGAGAGATGGGAGTCTAGGAAGAAAGAGATGGATATTCCAAAGGGTCTTTTTGCTTTGTCTTAATTTTGATGGTTCCAAAAAAATGCTATTTGTCAACCTTCCACTGTCCCTCACTTTGATATACACATGCCCACACTCTAGGAGGGCTTGCAGGTTACCATGTTGCAAATGTGGCATGTGGACTGCTGCTCAGCCACCTACAGGAACGATCCACCGAAGATTAAAGAGTGGAGTCCTGAACTAAGTAAATGATGATTCTTACCAGTATAAGTCAATTTTCTGTTCTTTCCCTTCCCTTCAGGACCTGATGATATTTATCCAGCAAAAGAAAAAAAGATTAAGTCATGAGAATATGCCCAGTGACAATTTGTGCAGGGCCTATGCAAACCACTTGAATTCAAGTGGAATTGTTTCATCCTCATCATAGAGCCCCATAAGTTCTGCCCACAAAATTCTGTCCAGTAAAGTTTCATCAAAAAGTTATTTTTAGAAACAAATAAAAATGGTGTTATTGAGGGTATGGGTTTGAGGTGACACAAGAGTGTCTATAAATGTTACATAAAACAAAAGTTTTTAAAAGTGGTCATTTGTTATAAGATAGTGGAATTTCCTTGCCTTAATGAAGTTAAAAGACAACTTAATGGATTCTTTCTACCTGAGCAATTTCAAATTTCTTCAAAACTCTTTCATAATTTTAGAAGCACATGCTTCAGAATCTATTGCAAGTTTATTGAGCAACTTATTAATACAAAGGAAACGAGGAAAATAAATCAATGAGAAGATTTTATCCTAAAAACATTATCTCAACAGCATTTTATCTGCAATATAACCAATCATATGTGGTGGCTTGTTAGCTGCTATGGTCATAAATCTTAGCGTCCAAGAGACTCAGAAGAGATGATATACTGCCAGAAGCTATCTATACACAAATACATGATATTTTAATCTATGAACTGTAATCACTCCTTGGAACTGATGACTTGAAACTCTGGTCCAAGGCAATTCACTTATGCATAATTTTACACTGTTCCTTAGGTAATAATTTCACTTTTTGTCTGAGAGACTTTTACAGCACTGAGTGTTCTCCTTCAGTTTACAGATACCAAATCCTCACTGTTTCCCTGCCTTTCCACAGTCACACAGGTAACCCTAGCACCACTAACTGCCACGTGAAATCTAAGCCCTCCTCCTGTTCTCAAAGCCAACCCTGAGTTCTGAAAGGAGGAATAATCCAATTCTGGCACTGGATTCCAAAGTCCATTTTCATGAGGTCTCCTACATTAGTTTTTCATTCCAAGGAGTTGCCCCTTGATCTGCTAATTAGGCTCCTCCTGCTTTGCCCTCAAGTGCCAATATCCTTTCCTCCTTTTCTGGACTCTTCCAGTTTATATCAATAGACCTAAGTTTTATTTATTATCCCTAGTGCAACTTTAGCAACTTGTGTGGCTGCCATCTATACAAAGAGTGAGGAGAAAGGAGTATGTAGCCTCTGGCATTGGACACACCTCAGTCAGAATCTAGATAGCACTGGTCATGTGAATTTAATTTTATTGTGTATAGAAAATATAAGAAAGTTTTGAAATGGCATTAAATTGCTACAATTCTACACTATTGCAGAAGGCCATAAGCAGGTTACAAAGCATAATAATAACAGGTAATAAGAATTATCATGGTAACTAAAAGAGAAAAGCAAATGTTTCAAATTAAGTAATTTTGGAGGCTTCATATATAGAAGAATATTCAGGAACTTCTCTAACACATTTGCATAAGTATTATTTAGGCCAAAGGTTTTCAAGTGGAAAGATATGGAAAATAAATTCATGCATGGGTTTTGTAAATAATAAAGTAGCTCCTCAAGTGATTCTGATATGGTCTTACACTTTCTCTGCAACCAGCTTCTTTGGAGACTAGACAAACCATGATAAGATCAGTTTACCTAAAGATACTTTAGGGCTCATATTTCTTCATAAAGTCCAATTAATCTACATAGCTTCCTTGGGCTGTGTTAAATGTGACCATAAATTATGTGTGTTGTCTGGACAGCAACGCACACATAGCCAGGTCATAATGAGATGGCACAAACAGGAAGAAAAAGGTCACCATAGATGACAATGAACATGGAACATCCACTTTCATTATAAAATTAGTAAAATTAACATATTTTCATGTAAATCCTTTCGGAACTATGAATACCTCTTCTAAATAAATCTCTGAAACTTATTGCCTCAGAAAGCAGCTGTGCTGATTAAATTCATTGACACAATGTGTTCTTATGTAACAGACTTGTACTAAAAAGTATCGCCTGATGCCAAAACAATATCAGCTCCCTCTCTCCACCTCCTTTGAATGACAGCAACATTTCTGAGATACCTGCATGGTTAGGACCCAATACACCTGGGTAAGTATCCCCAATACTGAACACGTAGATTTCAGAGTTTCTAACCTCTTTTCCCCCACCCCTCTTTCCTTTTGAATCCCATCTATCAAACTACATTTCTTCAACCTGGTCCTCACCTTTATCTTGCCTTTTCTAACTTACAAATAACCCAGAGAATGTTGAAATATTTGAACGCAGGACTTCTCCATCAGACTATGCCTCACCTCTCCACTCTAGCAGTTGAGTTAGTTTTTTGAAAGTGCCCCTCACCCTATCAGGTATTGCTATCCTGAGAGTTAGGGCCCTGCTTCCTCATCTCACTGCAAATGCCCTTTTGGGCTATTTTAATTGTGAGATGGGAAAAACACTAATTCTTTGTTTGCTCAAGTCTGCAAGTAACAGCCAATTTTAGCTACCAGTGATTATCTTAGTCATTAGTACATCTATAAATAGAAATAAAATATATGGACAGGCATATCTCATTTTATTGCCCTTTGCTTTATTGCACTTCACAGATTGCATTTTTTACAAACTGAAAGTTTGTGGCAACCCAATGTCGACCAAGTCTATTGCTGCCATTTTCCAAAAGCTCTGTGTCACATTTGGTAATTCTCACAATATTTCAACTTTTCCATTACTATTACATCTGTTATAATAACCTGTGATCAGTTATTTTTATTTTCTTTTTTTTTTTTATTTTTTTGAGACCGACTTTCACTCTTGTTGCCCAGGCTGAAGTGCAGTGGCACAATCTTGGCTCACCACAACCTCCTCCTCCCAGGTTCAAGAGATTCTTCTGCCTCAGCCTCCCGAGTAATTGGGATTACAGGCATGTGCCACCATGTCTAGCAATTTTTTTTTTTTTTTTTTTTTAGTAGAGACAGGGTTTCTCCATGTTGGTCAGGCTGGTCTCAAACTCCTGACTTCAGCACCTTGGCCTCCCAAAATGCTGAGATTACAGGTATGAGCCACCACGCCCAGCCGATCAGTGATTTTTAGTGTTACTATTGTAATTTGGTGGGGGGGCATCCCAAAATGTTTCCATATAGGATGGCAAACGTAACAAATATGTTGTGCATTCTGACTGCTCCACCGATCAGCCATTTCCCATCTCTCTCCCTCTTCTTGTCCTCCCTATTCACTGTGACACAACAATATTAAAATTATGTCAATTAATAGCTCTATAATAGCCTCTAAGTGTTCAAGTTAAAGGAAGTTTTGTACGTTGAAGTCTCTCACTTTAAATTAAAAGCTAGAAATGATTAAATTTTGTGATAAAGGTATGTCAAAAGCTGAGATTACCCAAAAGCTAGGCCTCTTGTGCCAAACAGTTGGCAAAATTATGAATGCAAAGAAAAAGTTCCTGAAGAAAATTAAAAGAGCGATTCCAATGAACACACGAATGATAAGAAGCAAAATAGTCTCATTCCTAATACAGAGAAGGTTTTAGTGGTCTAAATAGAAAATCAAACCAGTTACAACATTCTTCTAAGCCAAAGCCTAATCCACAGCAAGGCCCTAATGCTCTTCAATTCTGTGAAGGCAAAGAAAGGGGAGAAAGTGACAGAAGAGAAATCTGAAGCTAGCAGAGATTGGTTTATGAGATTTAAGGGAAGGAATCCTCATACATAAAAGTACAAGGTGAAGCAGCAAATGCTGATGTATAAGTTGCAGCAAGTTATCTAGAAGATCTCGCTAAGATAACCAGTGAAGCTGGCTACATGAAACAATAGGTTTTCAATGCAGATGAAACAGCCTTCTATTAGAAGATTCCATCTAAAACTTTCATAGCTAGAAAGAAGCTAATGTCTGACTTCAAAGCTTCAATAGACAGGCTGACTCTCTTGTTAGGGACTAACACAGCTGATAACTTTAAGGTGAAACCAATGCTCATTCATCATTCTGAAAATCCTAAGGCTCTTTTGAATTATGCTAAATCTACTCTGCCTATGCTCCATAAATGGAACAACAAGACCTATATGAGAGTATATATATTTACAGCATGACTTACTGAATATTTTGATCCCATTGTTGAGACCAACTTCTCAGAAAGAAAAGATTGCTTTCAAAATGTTACTGTTCATTGACAATGCATCTAGCCACCCAACAGCTCTGATAGAGATTTACAAGAAGATTAATGTTGTTTTCATGCCTGCTGACAAAACATCCATTCTGCAGCCCATGGATCCAGGAGTAGTTTTTACTTTCGAGTCTTATCATTTAGGAAATAAATTTCTTAAAGCTATACTTGCCATAGACAGTTCTTCCTTCGAGGGATCTGGGCAGAGAAAATTCAAAACTTTCTGGAAATATTCACCATTCCAGATGCCATTAAGAACATTCATGATTTATGAAAGCAGTTCAAAATATCAACATCAACAGGAATTTGGAAAAAGTTGATTCCAACCTTCATGGATGACTTTGCGAGAGGTTCAAGACTTCAGGGAAGAAAGTCACTGCAGATGTGCTGGAAATAGCAAGAGAGCTAGAATTAGAAGTAAATCCTGAAAACTGTGACTAAATTGCTGCAATCTGAAGATAAAACTTGAACAAATAAGGAGTTTCTTCTCACAGATGAGTAAAGAAAGTAGTTACTCGAAGTGGAATGCACTTCTGGTGAAAAAGCTGTGAACGTTATTGAAATGACAACCAACAATTTAGAATATTACATAAACTTAGTTGATAGAGGAGTGGCAGGGTTTGAGAGGATTAACTTCAATTTTAAAAGAAATTCCACTGTAGGCAAAGTGCAATAAAACTGCATTGCATGCTGCAGAGAAATCTTTCATGAGAAAAACAGTCAATCTATGTGGCAAACTTTACTGTTCTTTTAAGAAATTGCCACAGCCACCCCAATCTTTGGCAACCATCACCCCAATCAGTCAGCAACCACCAACCTCGAGGCAAGACCCTCCACCAGCAAAAAGATTACAACTCACTGGAGGCTCAGATAATTGTTAGCAATTTTTCCATCAATAAAGTATTTTTCACTAAGCCAGGTACATGTTTTGACATAATGCTATTGCACACTTACTAGACTGGAGTATGGTGTAAACATAAATCTTATATTCATTGGGAAGCTGAAAAGTTTGTGTGACTCTCTCATAATTTATCTCTTTATTGCAATATTCATTTTATTGTGATGTCTGCACATATATGAATTATGTTTCCATCTAATTATAGGCGTAAATAAATGAAAGATGGTTGATTGTCACAAATGTCCTATTTTTTAAAGTCGAAGATTTCTAACAGGAAATAGTCTTTAAAGACTACATTGGGTAGCAATTGTTTTTAAATTAGACTGTTTTGTGGCCTTGTTTTTTAAAAAGTGTGCACAAATGCATGTGACATATGCAGTATTTTTTGCACCTTGAAACATTAGTTTAAATTGGGGTTTTAGGATATATATATAAATATAGATAGATATATATAAAATCATATAATACAAGCATGTCTAAATACACAGTGTGTTGTCTAATATTTTGAGATAAAAGAATATGTCACTAACCAAGAAGACTCAAAACTTCTCTTCAGTTTTATTTTAATCTAGTCCGATCCAATTATATCTAGATTTTTATTTAAAGACTTCTGTCTCAAGCCCATCTCTACAGGGAAGACCCATATCCAGTTACTTGGGTACCAGAGTGTAAGTCTCATCCTCCTCTGGGTGCCATTATAATCCTTTTTAGCTCCATAGCAACTCTCTGCTGTGAGCCTAAGATACCAGATAACTATCATTTACTGAGCTATTAAAATAAAGGCTTTTCAGCTTCCTCAGGTGCAGAATTGGAAAGAAGCCTAGAAGCCTGGAAGGCTTACTTGTCTGACTAAGTCCCACAATCTATCAGTTACACAGAGTGGTTTATGTCACCAGTGATCAATGGAATCTAATTCCTCATTCTAGCTTCTTAGTGCTATAGTCTATATCTTCTGGCTTCTTGCTGTTGAGTCTATTTGTTGCTGGTTTCCCGTTTCTTCCCTCCTTTCTTCCTCTTGAGTGGTACTATAATTAATGAATGCTATTGTTTCTCAGACTCCTTTGGTTGCCATTTAATCAGTTTTACAGTGTATATAAAAGATAAGAAAGCTTTGAAATGCCATTAAATTGCTACAATTCTACACTATTGCGGAAGGCCATAAGCAGGTTACGAAGCATAATGATAACAGATGATAAGAATTATCATGGTAACTAAAAGAGAAAAGCAAATGTTTCAAATTAGGTAATTTTGAAGGCCTCTTATATAGAAGATATTCAGGAGCTTCTCTAACACATTTGCACAAGTATTATTTAGGCCAAAGGTTTTCAAGTGGAAAGATATGGAGTAGTCATGCATGGGTTTTGTAAATAATAAAATAGCTCCCCCGGTGAGTCTGATATGGTCTCACACTTTCTCTGCAATCAGCTCCTTTGGAGAATAAACACACCATGATAAGATCAGTTTACCTAAGAGTACTTTAAGGCTCATATTTCTTCATAAAGTCTCATCAATCTACATAGCTTTCTTGAACTATGTTAAGTTGGGCCATAAAATATGTGTGTTGTCTGGACAGCAAAACATACATAGCCAGGTCATAATGGGATGGCACAAACAGGAAGAAAAAGGTCACCATAGATGACAATGAACATGGAATATCCACCTTTCATTATAAAATTAGTAAAATTAACATATTTTGTGTAAATCCTTTTAGGAACTATGAATACCTCTTATGCTAAATAAATAAACACTGAACATGGCTAGAAACATCCAAGTAACAAAGAGAGGCATGTGATCTACTGTCCCTCTCTGAAATGGTTGAATAATATCCATTGAATAAGGAAGCTAGTAAATATTTGTATTAATTCATTCTATTGTTAAGAATCTTATTATAGTCATGATTAAGAAGAGTATAGCATTTGAGAAAAATTTCACTTCATCCTTTGCAAAGAATGCTTCTTGCTGAATAGAACTTTAAAATAAGTCATGTTACACTATCTCTGAATTAAGGGATGATAATGAGTTTTGGCTAGAAAGGAAAAGAGGTCTAAAATCGCTAATGGCAGAGAGTTAAGCTCTCCTATTCAACTTTCCTTTATCTCAATATCTTCGAGTTCCAACTACATACTATAATTCTGAAAAATGTAGTTGGTAAGATATAAAATGCTAAGAAATCCTGAGACATCAATTGAAGATTTTGTACTGATCATGTAAAGGGCATTTTTTTTTTTAGGTTAAACACTTGAGAACAGAATGTTTTGCAATATTTCACTATTCTTACTTTGAAGGGAAAATACATCAAGTACGTGAAAACAATATTTTACTATCCAAGGGTAGGAATAATATGGGGAATAGTATGTACTATAGTCAAGAGACCTATGTTTGGAATCCATTTTCACACTTGATTTACCACTCCATAATTTATTGTCACCATACATCATCACCTCTTTCAGTTACAAAACACAAAAAGTAAAAATGTCTTGTCTCATAAATATAGTAAAAAGAACCATTAAAGAAGGAAATGCACAAATAAATAGTGCAAATTATCCCCATACAAATACAAAAATAAACAAACTACTATTATCACTGGAGGCAGGTGCCTAGAGTTAGTAAAACTGCAAAGTTTAAGGGCACAGTCCTCTATAAGACTTCCCTTGCTTTTGACACTAACTGCAATTTTGGGAGGTGCCCAAAACTACCCTCAGTTTGATAATTCACTAGGTGAACTCACAGAATTTACTGAAAGCTAAGATACTTATGGTTACAGTTTATTACAGAAAGTGATATAGATTAAAATCAGCCAAGGAACTATTATGAATTCATAAAAGTTAAAATTTTAAAAACAGCTAAGGGAAGAAATGAAGAAGGCAAAGTACAAGTAGGCTCCAAGCGTGGAGCTTCTGGTGTTCCTTTCTCATAGTATTAGGAGGCATTACTCTTTTGGCACCTGTGTATGAAAATACACATGAAGTAGTGCCAACCAGAAGAT
Source organism: Pongo pygmaeus (assembly GCF_028885625.2). Classification (NCBI taxonomy): domain Eukaryota; kingdom Metazoa; phylum Chordata; class Mammalia; order Primates; family Hominidae; genus Pongo; species Pongo pygmaeus. Next base: position 94,975,788 of record NC_072384.2, read on the forward strand.
CCCTTGAGTTCAGTGTGTAGAGTTTCTACTGGGGCTTCCTTATGTATATGTGATTGATTGATTGATTGATCATGTGATTGGAGTCATTCTCCAGGTTGGCTGATACTGGGTGACTCAGAGTTCCCACCCTAAATCATAATACTGGTCTTTTTGCCATGGCCAGCCCTTATCATAAGACTATTGAGTAAGCTCCTTCCCCTTCCCCTAGGATCTGGAGTGGCAGCCTTCACCCTAAACAAAAACACTTCTATCGAAAAGGCATGAGTTACTTTCCAGAAGCTCAGGGTAAAGACCAGACTTCTCTTTGGACAAGGTCAAATTTTTTATTACACAGAGCACACCCCAATTTTTGTCCAAGGCTCTCGTATAGAAAGACAACTATGTGGCCAGGTGCAGTGGCTCACACCTGTAATCCCAGCATTTTGGGAGGCCGAGGCGGGTGGATCACCTGAGGTCAGGAGTTCAAGACCAGCCTGACCAACATGAAGAAACCCCATGTCTACTGAAAATACAAAAATTAGCCGGGTGTGGTGGTGCATGCCTATAATCCCAGCTACTCGGGAGGCTGAGGGAGGAGAATTGCTTAAACCCTAGAGGCGGAGGTGGCGGTGAGCCAAGATCATGCCATTGCACTCCAGCCTGGGCAACAAGAGTGAAACTCAAAGAAAGAAAGAAAAGAAAGAAGGAGGGAAGGAAGGAAGGAAGGAACGAAGGAAGGAAAGGGAAGGGAAGGGAGGAAAGAAGGAAGGAGGAAAGAAAGAAAGAAAAAGAAAGAAAGAAAGGAAGAAAGAAAGAAAAGAAAGAGAGAAAGAAAGAAAGAGGAAGGAAGGAAGAAAGAAAGAGAAAGAGAGAGAAAGAGAGAAAGAGAGGGAAGGAAGGAAGAGACAACTATGTAACTATGTTTCTCTGGGCATCCACATTTAGTATCGCATTTATATGACAGAAACAGCAAATCATTGCAAATACGCTTAATATTTGGAGGATCCAGTGTAGGGTAGGAAAAGAGTTAACAAACAACTGACTCATCTTATAAAGTCATTCCCTTGATGTATCACTATTTGTACCTTATGAGAAACTTCTGCAGAACTATTTAGTATAGAAATTAGCTGATAGTTAGATAAATCCATGCCTTTTTTATGCCAGTCATTTTCTATCAGTATTACATCTGAAACAGATTGTATTAGTCCACTCCCAAGTTGCTATGAAGAAATTCCCAAGACTGGGTAATTTATAAAGAAAAAAGGTTCAGTTGACTCATAGTTCCACATGGCTTGGGAGGTCTCAGAAAACTTACAATCATGGCAGAAGGCACCTCTTCACAGGGTGGCAGGAGAGAAAATGAGTGTCGAGTGAAGGGAAAAGCCCTTTATAAAACCATCAGATCTTGTGAGAGAACTCACTCACTATCAGGAGAACAACACAGGGGAGACCACCTCCATGATTCAATTATCTCCACCTGGCCCTGTCCTTGACATGGGAATTATTACAATTCAAGGTGAGATTTCAGTGGTGACACAGAGCCAAATCATATCATTCTGCCCCTGGTCCTTCCCAAATCTCATGTTCTCACATTTCAAAACACAGTCATGCCTTTCCAACAGTACCCCAGTGTCTTAGCTCATTTCAGGATTAACCTAAAAGTCCAAGTCCAAAATCTCATCTGAGATAAGGCAAGTCCCACCCACCTATGAGCCTGTAAAATTGAGAGCAAGTTAGTTACTTGGAAGATACAATGGGGTACAGGCATTGGGTAAATACACCCATTCGAAATGGGCCAAAACAAAGAGGCTACAGGCCCCAAGCAAGTTCAAAATCCAATAAGGCAGTCATTAAACCTTAAAGTTCCAAAATGATCTCCTTTGACTCCATGTCTCACATCCAGGTCATACTAATGCGAGAGGTGGGCTCCCACAGCCTTGGTCAGCTCCACCCCTGTGGCTTTACAGGGTTCAATTCCCTTCCTGGCTGCTTTCATGGGCTGGTATTGAGTGTCTGTAGCTTTTCCAGGCACATGGTTCAAGCTGTCAGTGGATCTACCATTCTGGGGTGTGGAGGGTGGTGGCCCTCTTCTCACAGCTCCACTAGGTGGTGCCCCAGTAGGGACTCTGTGTCGGAGCTCCAACCCCACATTTCTTTTCTGAACTGCCCTATCAGAGGTTCTCCATGAGGGCTCTGCCCCTGTAGCAATCTTCTGCCTGGGCATCCAGGCATTTCCACACATTCTCTGAAATATAGGTGGAGGTTCCCAAACCTCAATTCTTGACTTCCATGTACCTGAAGGCCCAGCATCATGTGTAAGCTGCCAAGGCTTGGTGCTTGCACCCTCTGAAGCAATGTCTCAAGCTATACCTTGGCCCTTTTTAGCCATGGCTGTAGCTGAAGCAGCTGAGACTCAGGGCACCATGTCCCAAGGCTGCATAGAGCAGGGGTCTCCGGGCCTGGCCCACAAAACCATTTTCCCCTCCTAGGCCTTTGGGCCTGTGATGAGACGGGTTTCTGTGAAGGTCTCTGTCACACACTAGAGACATTTTCCCCATTGTCTTGGTGAATAACATTTGGCTCCTCATTACTTACACAAATTTCTGCAGCTGCCTAGAATTTCTCCCCAGAATATGGATTTTTCTTTTCTATCTTATCATGTCAGGCTGCAAATTTACCATACTTTTATGCTCTGCTTCCTCTTGAACACTTTTCCACTTAGAAATTTGCTCCGACAGATACCCTAAATCATCCCTCTCAAGTTCAAAGTTCCACAGATCTCCAGGGCAGGGGAAAAATGCCACCAGTCCCTTTGCTAAAGCGCAGCAAGAGTCACCTTTATTCTAGTTCCCAACAAGTCCCTCATCTCCATTTGAGACCACCTCAGCCCGAACTTCATTGTCCATAACACTATTAACATTTTGGTGAATGTCATTCAATAAGTTTCTGGGAAGTTCCAACTTTCCCACATCTTCCTGTCTTCTTCTGACCCCTCCAAATTGTTCCAACCTCTGCCTGTTACCCAGTTCCAAAGTTGCTTCCACACTCTTCGGATATGTTTACAGCAGTGCCCCACTACCTGGTACAAATTTACTGCATTAGTTCATTTTCACGCTGCTATGTAGAAATACCCGAGACTGGGTAGTTTATAAAGAAAAGAGGTTTAATTTACTCACAGTTCCACATGGCTGGGGAGGCTTCAGGAAACTTACAATCATGGCAGAAGGTATCTCTTCACAGGGCAGCAGGAGAGAGAATGAGTGCCAAGAGAAGGGGGAAGCCCCTTATAAAACCATCAGATCATGTGAGAGCCCACTCACTTTCACAAGAACAGCATGGGGGAAATCACTCCTATGATTTAATTATTTCCACTTTGTCCCACCCTTGACACTTGGGGATTATAATTCAAGGTGAGATTTGGGTGAGGAGCCAAAACCAAATCATATCAGAGGTTGTGCCTTATCAACACATTTGACCATCAATATCAGTATTAGAATCATGCCAACAATGCCAGTGTTACAATAGTATGTCACAGTATAGCAGTAGATGTCACCTAAAAATAAGAATCAAAACATGTTAACCCCTTACTAGAATCCAATTAAGTTGTTAACAATTAGTCTAGGCCACCATCACATCATATGATGCAAATATCTCCCAGAGCAATACTACTCAGGTTTGCCAGGTATCCACTCAATCTTGTCAGATTTCAACAGCAGGACTGATCTTAGCAAGACACAGCTTCACTCTTGTAAGCATCTAGTATAATTAGGCTAAGAGGCAATATCATCTCTTGCTCTGACCTTTTCTCAAGGCATAAATGTAATATTGGATTTCCTTCATTGCATGATCCACTTATTCGTTATTTCTTTCTTTATTTTTTGGAGACCGAGTCTCATTCTGTTGCCCAGGCTGGAATGCAATGGTGTGATCTCAGCTCACTGCAACTTCTGCCTCCTGGTTTCAAGCAATTCTCGTGCCTCAGCCTCCTGAGTATCTAGGACTACAGGCACACACCACCACACCTGGCTAGTTTTTGTATTTTTAATAGAGACGAGGTTTCACCTTGTTGGCCAGGCTGGTCTTGAACTCCCAACCTTAGGTGATCCACCCGCCTCAGCCTCCCAAAGTACTGAAATTACAAGCATGATCCACTGTGCCTGGCCCCACTTATTCATTCTTTTAGTTACTAGTCCTCCTTTTTCCATTTATCATTTAGTTTAATCCAAACTTTTCCTCCTCCATGGGATGGGGGTGGTATGGAGAAATAAAGTAAGACAAAGCCTTTATTTTGCTGGGAGGAGGGGCTATTTAAGGAGGGACTACAGAAAGTATAAAGAGGCAATGCATAAATATCTTTACTCCTTACTTCCCACTACCAACCACGAGATAGACATGTGAAATGGAATGCATGATTTGATAGAAGGTTCCATAGAGTTTTGGGAAATATGAGAATATGGCTTCATGATATTAATATTAGGTTGGTGCAAAAGGAGTTGAGACTTTTGGCATTACTACGTTATCTAAAATGCCATTGGCTCCTCAGAAAGACCAAAGCCACACCAACATGGTGTGCATGGGGAGAAAGCACAGCCATAACAGCTGAAGGAACTACCAAAGGTGAGCTCACAGAGGACCCTAAAAGTGTACAGGAGGTATTGGCTTTCCAAATTATTTTGCTTATCTTCTATTATTGAAGTTGAGCATTTTTTGCTATGTTTATTGGCTAACTGGCCATTCTCTTCTGGGAATTTCCTATTTATAACCTATATCCATTTTGAATTGGGATGTTCATCTTCCTTTTATTAATTTGTAAGGATTTTTATGTATTCTACATGCCAATTTCATATATAATGCAATTATCTTCCCCAACTGGTTTTATATCTATAAGCTATGGTTGTGATATATTTTGTTATACAAAGTTTTAATTTTGATGTGTCAATTTTATAATTCATTTTCCATATGATTTATTCTTTGTGTGTCTTGTAGAAATTCATCTATATCTAGAATTGATTAAAATATTTGTTGATGTTTTCTAAAAAATTGTAAAGTTGTTTTTTGCATTTAGATACTTAAGCCATCTGCAGTTTATTTTTTTTCTGTATGGAGTAAAATTAGGATCAAATTTTACCTATCCCATATGGAAAGCCAGTCATCCCATTATCACTTATCTAAAAATTGATCGTTTACCCACTGATGTATAATTCCTAATATATCATATGAATGCTTTTTCTATATTAAAAGCATTATATGATTAATTCTGTTATCTGTCAGTATTGAATAATATTATATACCTTTACTAATATTTAATAATCTTCGCTTTCCTGATATATATGTTAGTTATAATATATAAATATACAGGCTTATTTGTTTAATTGCTAAATTCATTTGGGTACTAATTAGAATTTTCGATCTGTATTCATGAGAAGAATTGACCTATTGTTTCCTTTTTGTATTACCCAGAATATGGAAAACATTATTCTGTTTGGTATAGAAAATATTATTCCAGCATCCTAAAGATTCACCCAAAGTTTAAATGTTAAAATGACCATACAATCCAAAGTAATCTACAGAGTCAGTGCAATCTCTATCAAAATACCAATTACATTCACAGAAATAGGGGGGGATATCTGGACAGGAATCACAGAAAACAGAGGCGAGCAAAGACACCAAGTAACCTGCAGAGCTAGGACCAGCAGGGAGCCAGGAGAAAATCCCTTACTTGGGGAAGGGGCCAGTGAGTGACAGAATTCTGGGGTTTCACACCCCGCCACCGACCTTTACAATCTTAATAATGGGAGAACCCCCTCAACACCCCCAGGCCTCCAGACTAAGATGGAGCTGCTTAGAGACTCTGCAGAGACACTGCTCGAACCCATGTGCAATTCCACAGCCATTTGATTCCAGAGCAGCCCAGTGACAGGTGCCACATCCCCACTAGGTAGGGAGTGAAGAGACCAGGCACTTTCACACACCCAGTCACAGATATTCCAGCTGTGGTATGGAGGAGTGGACTGATTAGTCAACCTCTACTGCCCCTCACTAAACAGGACCTGCGCACCTTGGTATCAGGCCCCCAGCACAGCTGCCCGGCCCCTGCATGAGCACTACAGCCCCACTCCAGTGTTCTCCTCAGAGTCCAAACCTCAGAGGCCACCAATAAGTCCTTCCACCCCTGCAGCAGCCACTGCCACCCCTACCACTGTTCCTTCACTGCTGCCCTGGGCCAGGGAGGGAGCCAGGAGGCCAGGCACTTTCATGCACCCCAAAGACAGATACCACAGCCATGGTATGGAGGAGTAGGCAGACTGTGCACAGCTTGACTCCTTGCCTCTACTGCCCCCCATTAAAGGAGGCTTGCCTGCTTCAGTGCCAGGGCCCAAGTACAGCCCTACCCCCATGTGAGCACTATGGCTGGCCAGACATTCTTCTGAGAGCTGGCCCCCAGAGGACCACGAAGCCCTTCATCTCCGACAGTAGTTGCAGCCACCACTGCCTCTGCCCCTGCTGTCCTCAGGTTGGGTGGGGGGAGTGGGAAGGCCAGGCTACCCCCAATAACAAAACCCACCACTGCTTCTGTGAGAGGGAAGTGCAAGTGGGTCAAGTGCTCCAGAGTTGCCAGCCTCCATTGCCCTAGCTGATGCGGACTGCCCCCTCCAGTGAAAGGCCCACAGCACAGCCACCCTGCCCCTGCCTGATCATTCCAGCTGTGGTTTGGAGCTCTTCTGAAAGCCCCATCCACAGGCCGGTGATCTGCCCATAGGCTCCCACTGCCTGAGTGTTCTGCCAACCACTTGAGCATTCTGCCTACTCCTGCCTGAGAGTTCTGTCGGTGATTTGGGGACCAGCCCATTTCTTTCTATCACAGTCAACATCAGAATTCTGGGGCCCCAAGAACAAGTCAGCTGGTCTGGTCCTGGTCCAGCCCTTTTAACACTCATACACTCCATCCAGTGGGCCATCTAGGGGCCTGGGGATTGGGAGATTGCCTAGCATGGCCTACCAATGCTGGCACCTCACTACTCCTTCCAAGGATTAAGGTTGGGTTGACCCAAACAGCCAACACCTACCAGCACATGCTGAAAAGAAGAACCCATCCCCTTCTCTACCAGAAGCAGCAGCATTACTACATGAAAGAACAGGTGAGCTACAGCGCTGTCTGTATTGGGCTGAGTGATTAGGTTCTGCCCGCAAACCACTCTGCAGAGCCACAGGACAGGCATATTCCAAGGCTGTCAGCTACACTGTGGTCTGGAGATTGACAAGAGTGTGCATCTGAATCCAGAGTCGTGAGCCCCAGAGCAAGGGCAAGAAAGGGAAACAAATGATGTTCCTGCCTATCTAGGCTGTGAATGTAAGTGCAGCCCCCTCACCCGCTGGAGAAACCTTGACATATTTCACCAGGTATGTCTCCAGCTGCCCAGTCAGGGCTGGTGCCAGTACTCATCACTGGGGTATTCATGGGCAAGCCATGTGATCCAGGTCTGCCTAGCTGTGTCCCTCTCACCCTACCCTAACCAAACCCTTGCTGATCAGGAAGCTCAGGGCACCAGGCATTCCACTGTCCAGCCCATCACCTGAAACAACAGAGAGCACCTCACAATGAACAGAGGTCAAGTACATACCCATCTGCTTTTGCTAGTCAGATCTTACCCATAAGTGCTGCCTACTAGTCTAGAGGTTGAACTACACAACCCAATATAACCTGCCAACAGAAGTGCACAGGGCTACAGAAACAAAGCCAAATAACTCTACCCAGCACACGCTACAGTCACACCCTCAAGGGGTGCGGGGATAAAATAAAAATAGGAAAAAAAATCAAACAAAAGTAAATTGAAAAAAAAGGAAGTGTCAGCTTCTCCAGATGAATAGAAACCAGCATAAGAATTATGGCACCATGAAAAATCTGAAGGTTATGATACCTCCAAAGGATCACACTAGCTCTATAGCAATGGACCCTAACAAAAATGAAAATTTGGAAATGACAGATAAAGAATTCAAAGTATGGATTGCAAGGAAGCTCAATGAGATCCCAGAGAAGATTAGAAACTAACACAAACAAAGCACAAACACAATCCAGGAGATGAAGGAAAAGAGAGGTATCTTAAAAAACAAAACAGAATTTCTGGAGATGAAAAATTGACTTGAAGAACTTCAAAATACAGCTGAAAGCTTTAACATTAGATTACACGAAGCAGAATAAAGAATTTTAGAGCTTGAAGACCAGTCTTCCAGATTAACCCAGTCAGACAAAAATAAAGAAAAAAGAATTTTTTATAATAAACAAAGCTTTTGAGAAATATGGAATCATATAAAGCAAGCACACCTACAATTTTCAGGCATTCCTGAGAGAGAAGAAGAAAAGACATTTGGAAAACATGTTTGAGAGAATAATGCAGGACATTTTCCCTAATTTTGTTAGAGATGTAGTCATCAAGATACAAGAAAATCAAAGAACACCTAGATACAAGAAAATCAAAGATACTATACATGATGAACACAACCAAGGCACATAGTCATCAAACTCAAGGTCAACATGAAAGAATGAATCTTAAAAGCAGCTAGAGAGAAGCATCAGATCCCCTCCAAAAGGAATCCCATCGGACTAACAGTGGACTTCTCAACAGAAACCCTACTAGTCAGAAAAGATTAGGGGCCTATTTTTTTAAAAAATTGCCTTAAAAAAAACTGCCAGGCAAGAATGTTACATCCTGCCAAACTAAGGTGCATAAATGAAGGAGAAATAAAGTATTTCTCATACAAGCCAACACTAAAGGAATTCATCACCACTAGATTGATCCCACAAGGAATACTCAAAGGAGTTCTAAATATGAAAACAAAATTATGATACTCACCATTATAAAAGGGCACATGAATACAAGGCCCACAGATCCTATAAAGCAGTTACACAATTACAACCCCAAGTTAACACACAACACTATGACAGGAACCAAACCTCACATATCAATAACCTTGAAGATAAATGGCCTAAATGTGCCACTAAAACAATATAGAGTGGCAAACTGGATTTTAAGAAAACAAGACCCAACCATCTACTGCCTACAAGAGACCTACCTATTGGCTAAAGACGCTACAGACTCAAAGTGGTGAAAAAAGATACATCATCAATGAAATATAATAGAGAACCCAAATATAAAGCCACATGCCTACAACCAATTGATCATTGACAAAGTCAACAAAAATAAACAATGGTGAAAAAACACCATATTTGATAAATAGTGCTGGGAAAATTGACTAGCCGTATGTAGAAGAATGAAACTGGACTCCTATCTGTCTCCATATACAAAAATTAACTCAAGATGGATTAAAGACTTAAACATGAGACCTGAAGTATAAAAATCCTAAAAGAAAACCTAGGAATTACTCTTCTGGGAATTGACCTAGACAAAGAGCTTATGACAAAGATAGACAAATGGGACATAATTAAACTAAAATCTGCATACCAAAACAAATAATTAAGAGTAAACTCATAGCCTACAGAACGAGAGAAAATATTTGCAAACTATTCATCTGACAAGGGACTAATATACAGAATATATGTGGACGTAAACCACTGAACAATAAAAACAAAAAAAGGAGAAGAGAAAAAGAAGAAACAAACAAGCAACAACAACAACAAAAACAAATAATTCCATCAAAAAGTGGGCAAAGGATCTGAATAGACATTTCTCAAAAGAAGACATACAAATGGTCAATAGGTATATAAAGAAATGTTCAACATTACTAATCTTTAGGGAAATGCAAATCAAAACCATGATGAGATATCCTCTTACACCAGTTAGAATGGCTACTATGAAAAAAATAAATAAATAACAAATTCTGGCAAGAATGCAGAGAAAAGTGACTTCTTATATAACATCGGTGGGAATACAAATTAGTACAGCCACTACAGAAAACAGTATACAGGTTTCTTAAAAATCTAAAAATAGAACTATCATATAATCTAGTAATCCCACTGTTGGGTATTGATCCAAAGGAAAGAACATCAGTGTATTGAAGAGATACATGCACCCACGCTTATTGCAGCACTAATCACAGTAGCCAAGATATGAAATCAACCTAAGTGTCTGTCAAATGATGAATAGATAATGAAAATGTGGTATATATACACAATGGGATACTGTTCAGTCATTTAAAAAAAAAGAAATTCTGTCATTTGCAGCAACATGGATGCAACTGGAGGTCAATATAAGTGAAGTATGTCAGGCACAGAAAGACAAATGTCACCTGTTCTCACTCATGTGGGAGCTGAAAAAGTTAATCTCATGAAGGTAGTGCATAGAATGCTAGTTACCAATGGCTGGGAAGGGTGCAGGAAGGGATAAAGAGAAGTTGGTTTATGGGTACAAGTATACAAACAGATAAAAGGAGTAAGTCCTAGTGCTTGATAGCACAATTAGGTGACAATAGTTAATAAGAATTAATTGTATATTTCCAAGTAGCTGGAAGAAAATATTTGAAATGTTCCCAACACAAAGAAATAATGTTGGAGGTTACACATATCCTAAATACTCTGATTTTATCATTACACATTTTATGCATGTATCCAAATACAGTACATACCCCATAAATATGTATAATTATTATGTACCAATAAAAAAAGAAACAGTAAGACATGGATGAAATTGGAAATCATCATTCTCAGTAAACTATCGCAAGAACAAAAAACCAAACACCGCATATTCTCACTCATAGGTGGGAATTGAACAATGAGAACACATGGACACAGGAAGGGGAACATCACACTTCGGGGACTGTTGTGGGGTGGGGGGAGGGGGGAGGGATAGCATTGGGAGATATACCTAATGCTAGATGACGAGTTGGTGGGTGCAGCGCACCAGCATGGCACATGTATACATACGTAACTTACCTGCACGTTGCGCACATGTACCATAGAGCCTAAAGTATAATAATAATAATAATAATAATAATAAAAAGAAAAAAAGTAAATTAATTTTAAAATAAACCTTTTATGCTTTAATGTATTTAAGAATTAAATGCTTAAGAGAATGCCTCTTTATCTTATATCCATTCCATTAAGTATATTTCATTTTCCGATCTAAGTAATGGCTAATGACAAATTAAACAAAGAGACATTAGTAGTGTCATTAATATGGCAGAATACAAAATGTTCTATTGCTATCTTTATATTATTTAATATAATTAAATGACACCATTTAAAAATGTTATGTTTTTGTACTCATAGTAACCAGTTTATGGTATTATGTTTTCTCTATTCATAATAAACCCAAATATGTTTTAAACAAATTTATATTAAACGTGATTCTCAATGCCTCCAAATGCTTTATCTGCATTATAAACTTACTGTAACTGTATATATTGAAAAAAATCCAGTATGCATGTTTCTTAGATTGATAAAATAAGTCATAGAGGGCAGGGACTTGACCATATAATTGCTAAGAAATTCAAAATTGTCTAAATCTTTGTACATATTTTTTCACCTACGGAGACACAAAGAAAAGCATTTCTTTTATTACTAGAGAAAATTCTTGATGTTCGACTTATAAAAGTGATGACAATAGAAATGTTTTAAGAGAAGAAATCATTAGCACCTCTGAAATATATGGCACGATATGATTTTTTTCCAGTGGTAAATATGTTTCTTAACAAAAAACAATAAACAGAGGAGTGAGGTATGCAAAGGAGTGCAGCTTATAGAATATGAAGTGTAGATATGGAGGTATAAAGTATGGAGACATTGTTCAATAACTAAGTACCAGCCCTGACTCACTGTGGTTATATTACTTTAGCAAGTCATTTAATCTAAATGTCATTATTCAAGGAGACAGTTAGTAAGCATTGCTCTAGATATTTCCTTCTGTCTCATTTTTATTACTCTATTAAAGTATATCATGTCTACTTAGGGAAAGTGGATCTTGGAAAAGACCTTTAAGCTTCATCCAGTCCAAAGTGATATACAAGAAGGATGCATCTAAATGATAACAGAAAGCTGTGCTTTTTCTCCAAGTCTTATTTTATAAGACTTTACAGTATTCTATAGCGCTCCATTTGCCTGAAAGACCAAAGGCCAGTAGAAAAAAAAATGCCATTGATCCAGTTTTATCTAAAGTGTGGCATTTCATCACCTAAAGGAGTGATACAATTAATTTTTCTGTATGTTTTATGCAATTTTGGCAATCCTAGAAAATGCTTTAGGTCTGAAAGAAGCTTGAATTATTATTACATTCAAGCACTTCATTAGAAAGGCAGCTTTGATTGTTATGGTGTTGAACAGGGCACTCTTAAAAGATGCACCTTGTACCTTCTTCTGAATTAATTATTGGACATTCCTATTAATCCTGCACTATTAGTATCTTCAAGTAGTTTTAGATCACCAATACTACTTAATGGGTCTGTTTTTTAAGAAGGCAGATATGGGTAAACCACAAGGAAATAAACACATGAAGATGTTTATATGTTATTTGCCAATCATTTTGAAGCTTTTGAATGGAACCAGAGGGAATAGTAATATTAGATCCTTTGAAATGTATTTTCTAACAAAATGACCAACAATATAAGTTGTAATTAAATCTAAGAGACACACTTCATATGGCCAAAGCATGAAACAAGTCAATATCTATAGTGTGACTAAATTCATTCAACCCAACTTATTGGGCTTTCTAAGATATAAAGACCATGAACATGGCAATTTGACCAAAGACATTATGCTCAATCATTGAATAAATATCAATTCACTGCTAGAGAATACAAAGACATATAATGTCTGCTTGAATAGAACTGAAGCTTCAATTTTAATTGCAGGTGTAAAGCCTATCCACTTAATTAGAAAACTCAAAATAAAATGTGATATATAATTGTCAGAGAAGCACTAGAGATAAAAGGTATTGTAGAAGTTCATGGACATGTCATAATGAACTGTTATTTTTAAGAAATATTTTTCTTATGATAAGTGGAAAACAAAGTAGGCTTCATATGAATATAACATAGTCTAAGAAAAAAAATGAATAAAGGATTAAAGTGGTGCAAAAAAAAAACAATGTGAGGTGAAATGAATGGCATACGCTTTTCAGAAATTGAACAGGTTGAGGATATCCAACCAGGAGGGCCCAAAAACCAAGCTTATGTAAGGAAGTGAGATACAGGCAATATTCCTTCTCTTGATATCCTCCACTATGCATAGTTAAGGGTTATTATTTGATGGGTCACTGGGTCTCAGCAACAGGTGTCTGTCTGTCAGTTGCGTTTACTCCCATAAGAACAACCTTGGAATGAGTGACAACTAAAACTACTAGACCAAGACTTGGAACACAGGTCTGCCAATGATCCTGATTATTCTGCTGCTTTAATCTGGTTGCAGTAACTCAATGCAAAAAAACACAAAGAAACTCCCATTCCTATGTCTGAGAAACATAGTGATAGTTTCTCCTGTAGTTCACATCTGTGGATTAAAAAAGGTTTACCTGATGCATTAAAGAATAAGTATTCAATCCAAAGTTTCATTTTCTCTGTGGATGTCAGCAAATAGTATTGATCAGTAAACAAAGAAGGAGAAAGTGACACAGAAATAATCTCCAAATAGCCTATAGATAATTTATGCAGACATTAAGGTTATTCATAGAGACTCCAGATATAAATCAAGAAAATAGAAGCAAACAAAGTCAGTTTTTGAAACAGACTATGAGAGAATGTTTATGCCAAAGCGATGAATCGTCATGATATTCTTATAGACTACCAGTGCTCTCAGACAAAGTATGAACTTGGGCCTGGACAAAATAGAACAGAGAGGTCTTATGGGAGAATAACAGAAGATTAAGTTGAAAAGATAAGCTGTAGCTATATATCAGAAGACCACTAGTAAATTCTTCTGCATCAGAATGCTATGTGCATCTAGTCTATCAGAGACCTTTCATATCCTTCTATTTACCCATCCCCTATAGAATACGTTTAATGTAATCCACTGTTCAATTTGATGAGAACACACACCACATGGAGAAACCATGATATATATGATGAGAAATGTATTTAAGTCCAAAAAATGATCATGTACTTTGTTAATGATGTGCCCTATGAAATAATATTAAAAATTGAGATTATGCATCAATTACAATGAAGAAAAAATATAGCTTGAGGTTTAAAACCTGAAAAATATTACTGTTGGCTCAAGCAAATGAAACAAGAACTATATGGCTAAAATATAAAAAATAGAAAGTGATGTACAGTAGCGTTATGTACTAAAATTCAAGAGTCTGTTTGGGGGTTTGTTTTTAATTTGAGGAAAGTGTTAGTTAATAAGGATGCCATCAGAAGTCCAAAATGTTAACTTAATGAAACCCTCCAATTACATTCTGTTAGATTTTCCCATTAACAATATTGAATTTTAGCAGTAGTTCTCATTAGACATTAAAAGAATATTAAAGAAATTAAAATAAAGAACACTTTAAATCAGTAAAATTAGGGTATATAAAGAATAGCCAAAATCAAGAGTAAACATTTACAAGAAGAGTTACAGTAAACTTCCCAGAAGATCAGAAATATCTGAAAGACCAAATGTAAAAAATGTACCCTAAGTTTGTATCACAATGTCAACCCATGGTGGGTATGCTTCAGTTAGTCTAACAAATTATTTAGATTTGCATTTTTAATGTGAGTATTTTCACCTCAAATCTATTGAAAGTGCCAGATTACTATTTAGATTAGATATGAGTGGAAACCATGTATAAAACCTGTAAGCTATCACCAAAGGATCAAGGTCTTTGGTCTTGGATGGTAAACGTTTTAGAACCAGCTCTCTGGGCAGGCAGGGTAGGGAAGGCTCCATTTTCATTTGCCAATTTCCGAGTTATAAATATGACCATCACTGTGACCAGTTTCAAGCTTTATTATAAGTGTCTGTTTTTAAAACATTTTAATGATTTGAAGGATTTGGGGCTGATAATGTTTTATTTTTGTACTGGTTTTACTTTTAATGGCTAATACATAAACATGTTACAAATAATCCTTATGAATAAATATTTAAATAGTACTAGAATGAATATCCTTATCTGTGCATCATATTCTTATGTGTGACATGTAATATTTTAATGCTTCATGAAATATGCAGTAGAAATATCATGTTGCACTATTACCCACAGCCCAAAGCTTTTGTTAAAGCAACAGACTTATTTATTACATGCTATGGGTTTCCTTTTCCAGTCCAGGGAAATTGCAGTGTATGAGCTTCTGACACCATTGGCTTGCCAACATTTGTTCCATGGGCATGGCATGAGAACATGAGACAATTAGATTTTCTTTTTCAAAAAATATTTTAAGGGATTTTAATTCACTCATTACATTTGGCATCTTTTCATCCATTCTTGCTTTCATTTCTAAAATTTTTCTTATTGTCTTGAATATATTAATTACTTCCATTTTAAAGCCCTAGTGTGATTTCAGTATCTAGATCATCTGTGTTTGTTCCCACTTTCTGCTTCTTTGTCT
Source organism: Pongo pygmaeus (assembly GCF_028885625.2). Lineage (NCBI taxonomy): Eukaryota > Metazoa > Chordata > Mammalia > Primates > Hominidae > Pongo > Pongo pygmaeus. The sequence continues at coordinate 94,991,244 of NC_072384.2, forward strand.
CTCCTTGGATGTTGTGTATAAAAAATGTAGAGGTTCTGAGACTGTCATCTACTTCCAGAGAAGGTTCATCCTTTTCTTCTGCAGGCAGATAGAAGAAACACTGATCACCTTCTTCCAGCTAGGGACTGAACTGACCTGAGACGGCATTGCAGTTTGGGTATGGTCCACCAACCTCTGCTTTGTTGCAGTTCCCAGGGTATCTCCTTTCAGGGGTTTTTAATTGAAAGAGTTAGATTCAGGAAACAACGGGTGCTGGAGAGGATGTGGAGAAATAGGAATATTTTACACTGTTGGTGGGACTGTAAACTAGTTCAACCATTGTGGAAGTCAGTGTGGCGATTCCTCAGGGATCTAGAACTAGAAATACCATTTGACCCAGCCATCCCATTACTGGGTATATACCCAAAGGACTATAAATCATGCTGCTATAAAGACACATGCACGCGTATGTTTATTGCGGCACTATTCACAATAGCAAAGACTTGGAACCAACCCAAATGTCCAACAATGATAGACTGGATTAAGAAAATGTGGCACATATACACCATGGAATACTATGCAGCCATAAAAAATGATGAATTCATGTCCTTTGTAGGGACACGGATGAAATTGGAAATCATCATTCTCAGTAAACTATCACAAGGACAAAAAACCAAACACTGCATGTTCTCACTCATAGATGGGAATTGAACAATGAGAACACATGGACACAGGAAGGGGAACATCACACTCTGGGGACTGTTGTGGGGTGGGGGGAGGGGGGAGGGATAGCATTAGGAGATATACCTAATGCTAAATGATGAGTTAATGGGTGCAGCACACCAGCATGGCACATGTATACATATGTAACTAACCTGCACATTGTGCACATGTACCCTAAAACTTAAAGTATACTAACAATTAAAAAAAAAAAAGAGTGAGAGGCGGGGTCTGCAGAGCTTCTCTCATGAAGACTAGCATTCTTGGGTTCTTGCAACTATGAGACTGCTAGCTTTTTACTCTTTCAGAAGAATGTTGAGTGCAGTCCTTGGCTTTTTTTTTTTTTTTTTTTTTTTTTTTTACAGGGAATTCTGCCTCTTGAATTCACTTTTTTTTTCTCTCTGGTCCCATGAAATTATTAAAATTTCTACCAGTTTCTTTGTATCTGAGCGATGTCAACTCTTACTCCATTCTGAGAATCAAAAATGCCCTGAGGGTGGAAAAGGAGGGTTGCAGCATATCCTCTCATCTCTCTGCTCAGAATCTACCTTATCCAGATTTTATCCCCTCAAGACTTAGTTGTTCCAAGCCTTTCTCAGTGAGAGCATTGGTCTACCACACACTCCTCTGTCATCGCTGGAACCTGAAACAATTTTCCTGGGAATTTGTACTAAGAAAAAGCTAACTGTAAGTAAGCAAGCAAGAAGAGAATGAAATCAGTTAGCAGTAGGTACTAAGACTGTAAAATCCATAGAAAGGAGAGGTTGGAGTCAAAGCTAATATTATTATGCTAGGCCAAAGTTACAAGAAAAAGAAGACAGTAAAATAATAAAATGATATAATGCTGCTTATAGCAGCATCCATTGACCTAGTTCCCTTTAAAAAGTTAAAAAGTTAATATTCAACAATAAGTCTGTATTTTTTTAATGTGATAAATTGAGTTAAAGAAAATCAAACAGGTTTTTCAATACAGAAATCATCAGCTTCTTAAATAATTTCATGGGCTTTGTGAATCTCTTAGATCTCTTATGTACATTATCCCAAATGTATTTGACCAGGTAATCTTTTCATCACAAAATTGTAAAAACTTAGATGCATAGGTGCCCAAAAACACTTGAAAAACTAAAAAGTTGTAACATATAAACAAACTAAAACCATATGGAATAAGTAGGAAGAAATGAGGAACTATTAGTATCCATATACTAACATATGGCAGATCAGCTGGCCGGAGAGTGGCTGAATGAGTAGTACTAAAGTGAAAACATATCTACTTATATTCTGAGGTCCCACAAACACTTTAGATGCAGGCATGCAGCCTGTACTACCTTTTATATTCCTGGACACCCCCAAACAACCATACATCTCTATTATCAAGCAAAAATATTTACAGTAACTACCTCCACCAAAAAAATGAACATAATATGAAGTACAAAATAAATCAACTAATATCTTTTATTTGGTAAAAATTTCCTTCCATTAAACTTACCCCACTACATTTATGTATTAAATATATTCTGCGAAATACTTTGTTTCAGACGACAAATCTCGTGGGCATTCTTTTTTTTTTCCACACTTGAAATGTTTTTTTTTTCACTTGTTTATTCTGTAGTTACTTACTGAGGGTATTTGGGCAGGTCTTTGTGCTAGAGAGAAACAAAACTAATCTGTACGTGTTAGTCTTTGCCACACAACAAAATATCCAAAACAACAAATATGTATTAGTTCTCATAAATATCTGAAGTGGCTGAATGGTTTTCTATGGTTGGTTTGTTTGATTGATTGTTGTTTTTTTCCTTCCAACTTTTATTTTAGGTTCAGGGAGCACTTGTGCAGATCTGTTAGCTGAGTAAATTGCATGTCACTGTGGTTTGCCCTACAAATTATGTTGTCACCCAGGTAGTGAGTATAGTACCCAATAGGTAGCTTTTCAATCCACACCCTTCTCCCACCTGCCACCCTCAAGTAAGCCCCAGTGTCTACTGTTCCCCTCTTTGTGTCCATGTGTACTCAATGTACAGCTCCCACTTACCAGTGAGAACATGCAGTATTTCTTTTCTGTTCCTGTGTTAATTCACTTAGGATAATGGACTCCAACTGCATCCATGTTGCTGCAATGGACATGATTGCATTCTTTTTATGGCTGCATGGTGTATATGTACCACATTTTCTTTATCCAGTCCACGGTTGATGGGCACTTAGGTTGACTACATGTCATTGTTACTGTGAATAGTGCTGAATGAATATACACATGGATGTGTCTTTATGGTACAATACTTTATATTCCTTTGGGAATATACCCAGTAATAGGATTGCTGGCTCTAATAGTAGTTTTAAGATCTTTGAGAAATCTCCTAACTGCTTTCCAGAGTGGCTGAACTAATTTACATTCTCACCTGTATTGTATAAATGTTCCCTTTTCTCCACAATTTTGCCAACATTTGTTGTGTTGTTTTTTGACTTTTTAATAATAGCCATTCTGACTGGTGTAAGATGGTATCTCACTGTAGTCTTGATTTGTATTTCCCTAATAATTAGTGATGTGGAGCATTTTTTTTTGTATGCTTGACAGCTGTGTGTATGTCTTCTTTTGAGAAGTGTCTGTATATTTCTGATATGGTTAGGCTTTGTGTCCCCACTCAAATCTCATCTTGAACTGTAGTTCCCATAATCCCTACCTGTCATGGGAGGTGGGAGGTAATTGAATCATGGGGGTGGTTACCTTCATGCTGTTCTTGTGATAGTGGGTGAGTTCTTGAGATTTGATGGCTTTATAAGGGGCTCCACCAGCCCCTTAGCTTTGCACTTCTCTCCCCTGCCACCACGTGAAGAAGGAGGTGTTTGCTTCCCCTTCTGCCGTGATTGTAAGTTTCCTGAGGCCTCCCCACCAAGGCTGAACTGTGAGTCAATTAAACCTCTTTCCTTTACAAATTACCCAGTCTCGGGTATGTCTTTATCCTTCATGCTGTTCTTGTGATAGTGGGTGAGTTCTTGAGATTTGATGGCTTTATAAGGGGCTCCACCAGCCCCTTAGCTTTGCACTTCTCTCCCCTGCCACCACGTGAAGAAGGAGGTGTTTGCTTCCCCTTCTGCCGTGATTGTAAGTTTCCTGAGGCCTCCCCACCAAGGCTGAACTGTGAGTCAATTAAACCTCTTTCCTTTACAAATTACCCAGTCTCGGGTATGTCTTTATTAGCAGCATGATAACTGACTAATACAATGCCCTTTGCCCATTTTTAATAGGGTTGTTTGTTCTTTGCTTTTTGATTTAAGCTCTTTATAGATATTAGACTTTTGTCCAATGCATAGTTTGCAAATATTTTTTCCCATTTTGTAGGTTGTCTGTTTACTCTGTTGATAGTTTCTTTTGCTATGTAGAAGCTCTTTACTATAATCAGGTCACACTTATCAATTTTTGTTTTTGTTGCAATTGCTTTTGGAGTCTCCATCATGAAATCTTTGCCATGGTCTGTATTCAGAATGCTGTTTCTTAGGTTCTCTTTTAGGGCTTTTATCATTTTACATTTAAGTTTCTAATCCATCTTGAGTTTATTTTTTGTATAGTTAAAGGAAGAGATACAGTTTTAATCTTCTGCAAATGGCTAGTTACCCCAGCATCATTTACTGAATAGGAAGTCCTATTTCCACTGCTTGTTATTGTCAACTTTGTCAAAGATCAGATGGTAATAGATGTGTAATGGATGTTTATTTCTGGGTTCTCTAACTTGTCCCATTGGTCTATGTGTCTGTTTTTGTACCAGTACCATGATGTTTTGGTTACTGTAGCCCTGTAGTATAGTTTGAAGTCGAGTAGTGTGATGACTCAGAATTCGTACTTTTTACTTAGCTTTTCTTTGTCTATTGGGGCCCTTTTTTGTTTTTATATGAATTTTAGAATAGTTCTTTCTAATTCTGTGAAAAAAGACATTGGTTATTTGATAGAAATAGTATTGAATCTGTAAGTTGTTTTCAGTAGTATAGCCATTTTAAAAAATGACCCAATATTCATTTTCCTATTGCAATATTTAACAACATCGACTTTTTCAATTCATGAGCACGGAATGTTTTTCATTTGTTTGTGTCATCTCTAGCTTCTTCGAGCAGTGTTTTGTAATTCTCATTGTAGAGGTCTTTCACCTCCCTGGTTAGTTGTTTTCCTAGGTAGTGTGTGTGTGTGTGTGTGTGTGTGTGTCTATTGTGAATAGGCTTGCGTTTTTGATTTGACTCTGAACTTGGACATTATTGGTGTATATAAATGCTACTGATTTTTGTACATTGATTTTGTATCCTGAAACTTTACTGAGGTTGCTTATCAGTACTAGGAGTCTTTGGGCAGAAACCATGATGTTTTCTAGGTATAGAATCATATCAACTGAGAAGAGATAATTTGACTTCCTCTCTTTGTATTTGGATGACGGGCATTTTTTTGCACTAAAAAAATTAGTTCTGCCACCAAGTGGTGTTCTCGATTACCATAGTCTACTGATACAATTAGTGTAAATACTGGACCACTAAGTATGACTTCCTGTGAATTAAAAAAACTAACGCGTCTTCATAAAGTCTCTGTTTCGACTTGAGAATGCTTCTATTATTTTGCATTTATTTTATATGTTAATACTATTCTGAGTTCTTCTATTAAGCATATTTTTGCTACTCTATAAAAATAAAATTTAAAATACCTTTTGTGAAAACAATACACAATTCAAGAATAAAATATCTTATAAAACAAGGAAAAATGAGGAAATGAAAGTCTATACTGTTTGTTTTTATTTGTGTTACATTGAAAAAAAAAACAACTAAAGGTAATTAATTGAATTGTCTTCAGAGAAACTTTTGTGATGGCATATTGACCCAATATTCATTTTCCTATTGTAAACCAATGAAATGTATTGTTAGAGTTTCTGCAGATGCATAAACTATTTTTATTCTTCATATATTAAACAGAGCTTGAAAATAAGTAGTGAATTTTAAAAATGGGAATGAGAGAAATGAAAGAGCAAAGGAAAACATGATAGACAAGTATTTTAGAATAGGTTGTCTTAATTATCAAACAGATAGCCTATGTCCACTGTGCCAGGTACAAAACAAAAGACAGTATGGGGACTGTGACAACCTAGGAAGTATGTGCTACACCCATATGTTTTCAAATTCATTACTTATATAGTGTTAGGCAAAACAAAACACAGCAAGGGCTAGATCCAGTATGTGGGTTACCACTTTTCAACCTCTGCTTTGATGTCAACAACCCCAGGAAGTAGTAAGAAGCAAGTTGGAGAAGATAGGTTCTATTAAGAATAAGACATAACATCCACGGATTGCTTTCTGTAGCCCAAGACTGTTGAATGTTTAATAGATATTTTGTTAAGATAATAACAACATATGAAGTAACACTATAAACAGCTCTCCTTTACAGATAAGGACTCCAGTAAAATTTACCATTGGTCATTTTCATTTACAAAGCCTAGCCTTTTAAAAATAACTTATTTATTGAAGCTTTACTCTACATTCCAGATACTTCACCAAGCATTATTTGATGTATTTCTCACAAACACCTTTTAGAGTAGGCTATAATTGAGGAAACTAAATCCCCAGTAGGTGAAATAAGAAGTTAAGTAGCCAAGCCCAATAAGTAAGTCATGGAGGCGAATATATGTTATCTTTAGAAACCTGGAATTCTTGGCTCCTTTGGGCTCTTTGGTAAGTCGTAATGGAAAACAGTACTGGGTTCAGAGTGGTCAGAAGCCATAGAAACATGTCCCTTGAGCCTCCCTGGCTCTTTATCTGAAGCAATCCCACCCCTCTATTGCTATGCTTTTGCTCACATTACGTGACCAGCATCTTCCAATAGTTCAGCTGCCATTTTTAACCTAATTTTTCTTAAGCATATGTTTTATAATTCTTCATAATTTGCTCTTTCTAGGACAAGTTGTTTCTTTGAAATCCATGCTATCTCAAACAGAATATCTTTTATGATAAAGAAAAACTACTTCTGGAAACACACTGCTTCCGAAAGAAAATTGCTGACATCCCCCGAGTGATTAAGTAGAAGAAATACATCGTTGTGTGTGTTTATCTAATGACACTTTTTCAGTCCAGTGAAATTTATATAAATAAATTTCAATTGTCATGAAAATGTAAAAATAATAACTGTTTCATTAAGTAAGCTTCTGTTTCTTTAAGCCTAAATATGTTTCTTTCAGAAAATAGTTCTGTAAAAGCATCCAAGAAGACTCTCCCACTGCTTGCCCCTCTGAAGTTAGCCTTAACTCCTGTGTCTGTTTTAATCCTCACCGTTTCCCCTTTCTTTATATCCTATGAATGCCAATTTCTGGCTGTTTTCCTCCCACCAGTTCCTACTTATCTCCCATTCACATGTCAGTACTCAAACTGTCAACGCCTTACTCAATACCCAGGGCCTGGGGTTTCACCAGTATCAGTTTGTACCCCTCAAGGCTGGCTATAGTAGAGTAGTTCATTTGTGAGTAAAAATTGGTGACAATTTCCCTTAGCAGAGCTACGGGATTCCTAACTACCTCAAACTTCTAAATTGGAACACACAAAAATCAGCCAGATCTCCAACCACAATAAAAGAAAACCTTTTCTATCTGGAGAGAACAATCATCTAGGGTGATTGCTTTAGTGCACCTTATATACCTTTGAGTCTCTATATTTCAGGCTGCTAATACTCTTTTGAGAATTAGAATCACTTGCTTGATGGACTGATTTCTTATAGAAATACCAGAAATCAAACACTACCGGTTCCTGTACCTCTCATCTTTATCTTTCACAGTTATTGGACAAAATACTAGGCCCTGCAGCCTGTGGTCTTCTCACTATCTAGCATCTGTTTGCAGGGCTTTTTTACTCACCGTTTTAACTGACAACATTCAAGCCAGAATAAAACCTATTGTAAACAACTGTATCCAGGTAGCTCCTTCTATCTTCTGGCTTTAATTGAAACCCAACCCTTCCCCAAAAAGAGACCTTCTTTTCCCTTCTGCTCATTCCTCTTAGTTGAAGCTGCCCATTCTCGAATACACTGGATTGCAATGAAATTTTCCATGCTTTTTTTACTGATGCTTTAAAACCATAAGTTCTTGACATTTGTATAAAAAACAGACAATAACAATTATGATCATAATAATGCTAGTAATAAACTTCAGGTGCTGACAGTAGTTATGCACCTCTTTCTGCTCTTTACGTTTGCCATTTACTGACCTCCTGGCTACACTTCCTTATTTGCCTAGAAGTTGGGTCCCTGGCTCATTAGCTTCCTATCCTCCCTGTCTTCATGTTTATGGCCCATTAAGTAAACTAACCTCGTAAATGCTTGACCTCTTAAGCTCCAACACTGTATACTGGCACTCCTCCTAAGTATACCTCTCCCATGACTCTTCTTGGCCTTATCATAGGATGGATGTCTGAAGTATCACACTGAAAGTACAGATGAAAGCATATAGTGGTGATTACAGCCATAATTTTTTTTTAGCTATCTCAGGCTGCAAATATGAAACATGGAAAGAATTCAACCCAAAACTTCAACCAGATTTCAAGAGCTGTTTCTTTTGATATAGTCTAAAGTGCTATAGATTGATTTTATTCCATATTGAATACAGAATCCAAAGTACATAACTTTAATTGTCTCTACCCCCTAGAATCATCTATTAGTCAACTCACATTTATCTTTCTTATTTAGCTATAAAGACCTGGCTCCGGGTTCAGCAACTCTGGGAATACTTTCCTGAACCTCAACTCCAAACAGGTACAACTGCTCACTGTACCATATATGCATTTCTACCCAAATGCCTACCATACTTTATTGGCCTTGTTTGCATAGCTACTTCTTTTTATGAGATTATAAACTCTTTAATAGCAAATATCCTATTTTATTTCTGGATCTCAGTGCCTGAAACAGAGACCAGCACCAAGTAAGCTTAGTCTATGTCTTCTACATGAATCAACAAATAATTCTTCTGAGAAACTGCATAGATTTAACTCTGTCAGAAATGTCCACTGGGTCTCATTCATTTTTAACAGGCCATTTTTGAACAGTTTCAGGTTAACAGAAAAATTGAGGGCAAAATACAAATAGTTCCCACATAACTCATCACTACCCTCCACCGCCAGGTTCCCTATTATTAACAGCTTGCACTAGTGTAGTACATTTGTTAAAATCGATGGACCAATATTGATATAGTATTATTAACTGACTCCCATATTTGACATTATGGTTCCTTCTTGGTGTTGCAGAGTTCTACGTGTTTTGACAGGTATATAATGGTATGAATCAACCATAACAATAGCACACAAAACAATTTCACTGCCCTAAAAATGCCCTCTGTTCCACCTATTCATGCCTCCCTTCCCTCCTCCTGAACCCTAGCCATCACTGATTTTTATACTGTCTCCATAGTTTTTAAATTCCAGGATATTATATGACTGGAAACACATAGTATGCAACACTTCCAGACTAGCTTCTCCTATTTAGAAATATGCATCTGAGGTTTATTTATTTTTATGACTTGATAGCTTATTTCATATTGCTGAATAATATTCCATTGCCTGCATGGACTGCAGTTTATTTATCCCTTAACCTATTAAATAACATCTTGGTTGCTTCCAAGTTTTGGCAATTTATGGATAAAGTTGCTATAAATGTTTATATGCAGGTTTTTGTGTGGACCCAAGTTTTCAACTCATTTGGGAAAATACCAAGGAGCAGTATAGCTGGATCATATAGTAAGAATATGTTTAATTTTGTAAGAAACCATCAAACTGCCCAAAGTGGCTGTATCATTTGCTTTCCCAGCAACAATGAACAAGAGTCCTTGTCTCATTCACGTTTTGGGATAAAATGGCCCACCTTTAAACATATGCTCATATTCTACTCTTTGTTATGATAACTTGTTTTCTCATCCAGCAGTTACAGCAACTTTTTCTGATCCTGTGACACTTGATAAACACCCTTGTACCTCTTCCCACGTAGCACTTAACACATGGCAGTGTAACAATGCCCCTGCAACGCTAGTGAAGCCAGTCTCAGTTTTCTCTTTATATACCCGAACAATGTATCTAAAACAATGCCTGTAACTCTTCAATAAATGTGCAATTAGCTCATAAGTCTACACATAAATGAATGCATAATAGCCCATGTTTGTTTACCTTCTTACACAGTAATACAGAAGACAAATCTGTTGCTTCTAGTGATAAAACTACAGGACAAGAAGGGCCCTAATGGAATCTGAATAAGACCTAGATCAGATTACCATAGTGAGTGGTGCTACTGTCCTGGAGAAAACATCTGCTGGAGAAAGTGCACTGCTCAGAAGAAAATAGAGAGAGCTTATAAACAGATCTAATGTTTTATTCCCCTTTGTATAGGGTCAAGCATGTGTAAGTCACCCTGAGAGCAGTGAATGAGTGCACTGAACAGAACATTAAGCTGTGTGACAGGAGAATTGACTCTATTCTTGGCTCTGTCAGTGACCATCTGTGTAACAATGGGCAAAGCCCCTAGTTGGCTTTATCCTCTGATTCTTCATAGGCAAAATGATGGTTTTACCGATTAAACTTTAAAAAATTGTGTTTATTTCCTACTATGTGTGTCCCAAATGCTTGAGCCACAGCAGAACTCAAATGGGCAAAGTCCTTTCCTCGAAAATGCTAACCTTCCAGAGATGAGGGAGGTGATAGGGAGAAGCAACAAATAAATTAAAAAAGCATATGACAAATAGCAAGAAATGACAGGAAGGAATGAAATGAAGTGATGGAATGGAGAGAGGCTCCCCAGGGATTAATATTAAACCAAGTGGTCCATCAACCTCTATCAGGACATGATGTTGAAACTGAGTCCTGAGTGGCCAGAAAGCCAGCCAGCCTTATGAAGATCTGTTGGGAAAATATCCTACAATGAGGAACAGCTGGTAAAAGCACATGCGACAGTTGTATCTTCTAAGGTCTCTCCAATCTCTTGGGTTCTAGGATTCTATTGTTGTTTGAGCACACCCATAGCAGGTGTGGCATTTCATCACAGAGGTCATCCAAGAAAATTAATACTGTTCCTGGGGAGATTGTATGCGTGCCTGTAAGTGGCAAGCATGATTTTTCAACATAATCTGCCTACCTTTAGTAGTTTCTAATAATACTAATACCACCTCTATCTTTACCTCTTCCTTATACAACAGCGTACTTTAAAAGACCATCACTACACAATTTGGCACTCTGAATTGTTTCATATTCCAAGGATCATTTAACATTTGTTTTCGAGCTTACTTAAAGATGATTTAAGCAAAGAACTCTTTTGAAGTCATTGGCATTAGACAAATCAAAATATGACTCAAATGCCAGGAAAATAAATTCATATCTAATTTGCTTAGCTAAAGAGCCTTAATAAGCATTAATCAGTTTTGACGTTAAATTAGCAGAGCCAACATTCTCGGTGAGTTTTACATATTCATTAATTTACCATATTTATTGTATCCAACTTGATTCTTAGGTAACTGTTATACTCATTATTAGATTCAAAATAATAACTTTTTGAATTTATGTAGCCCGTAGTATTCTTCACATAATTCACAACAACCAACCACATAGCATCTCCATCTTACATATGAAGAAATTGATACTGAGGAAAACTAAAGAACTTTGCAATGTCTATTATTGGGAGAATCAAGGCTTGGAGGCCAGATCATTCTTCATTAATTTACCCAATTAACCATTAACTTATTCAATCTTCTGAACTATCCTAGGGCCCCAGAAGGTTTCAGAACAAATCAGGATGTACAGTAGGATCATCCTGACCCTTTGTACTCCAATATTAGTCTTTTTCAGAGATTCTGTAGGTACCTCCTCAGGCTTTCTATATGGTCTGTGGTAAATGGAAGCAGTGCTGAGACTTTTAGACATTGAGTACAGTAGAGAAAGAATAGATATTGAGCTGTCCTTAGTCAATAATCATATTATAACTACTTATAACTGTAATTCTAATTAGAATGATACCAGATAGGCTCCTTTGGGAATGTGAAATTCAGAGACATGAAGGTCTCAACTAACTGGATGAAACCATTCAATTACCTTGTTTTTAAGCTGGTAAAGCAGCCAGAACATCCATCAAAATAATTTATACTTCTATCCCAAGTCCATAGTGCTGAGGATTGAAGCATATGAAAGAGGTGAGGAAGAGGAGAAGTTCAAGTCAGAAAAGCATTTTGCAGCAACCATCTGGCCATTTTAACCCCCTGTCTGCGGTACATTCACATGAAAGTCAGCTGAAGTTAAGCAAAAGCCAACAGAAAATCATCTGCACTTACAAAAATGAAAGACTCTTACTGGGAATTTTTAAAGCTTCCAAGAATGACTTTAGCCAAAATGAATGCAGTCAGTATTTCAGTTTAGGAAAAAAAAAATGGTGCTAGTGAATTAATAACTGCTGCCTTTCCTTTTAGCAGCTGTTTAAAAGCACAAGATTTGGATTGTTGCAATTCCTCAGATTTGAATATGCTGGATTCTTTTTATTATCTGTAATCACAAGGAATTCCTTCTAGAAATCCAAGAAAATGGGAAACATGATGAGCAACCAACATTATTTCCCAGTCCTCTGGCATGTTAAATATTTGCTTCCATATAGCATTTCCAAATGCTTGCTTTTCACTTGGGCTTCCCACCTGCCAAAGTCTTGTCAAGAGAAGTCTCAGCACACTTGCTGTTCATCTGCTCTATGTGCCCTGCAGACTTCTTTAATTGAAGTGCAGTTTGCACACTTTGGAAAAACTCCACCTGGACCAAACCTTTGCAGGAAAAATTGAGGACTAGCCTCCCCAGAAAGTCATAGGCTTCATTTCACTGGCAGGTTCAGCAGAAAGTGCTGCCAACGAGGAAGGACATACTGCCTGTGAATCTTGTATCTTCATGTGAGTCAGCTTTCAATCAGTTGTAAGAAACATATATCTGTTTAAGCAGATTAGAATAGTATCTTAGCCATCTTTATGTCTATGTGTATCTATCCTTATCCATATCTATAAACTATATCTGTGTATAATAAAATCACACCAAAAAGAAAGCTAGCAGGAAAAGAATCCTTAATTCTAAAAAAACTACCGGTAATATTTAAATGTCTTATTGACTTAGATTAAAATTTTCTTAAAAGGCAAATTATGCAGAATATCATCACCTAAAGAAAATTCCCTCTTGATGCTTTGCTTGTTAATTTTTCTTACCTTTTTTTCTTCTTGTTATAACTGTTTGGCTAGAAACAATTGAGAAAGCTAAAACATCTGAACTGCTTTTTCATTTGTTTAGCTATTAAACTTCCTCTGTGTGATGTATGTTTACTTAAAGTATCTCTAACTAGTTATTTACAATACATTTCTTAATAGTTGAGACTTTAATTGTACATTGAGGATTAGTTGCATTATTCTCAGACCTCTACTAAAAATACATGAGAACAGTGAGCAGTTTATTTATAACTTGTTACTTTGCTTGTTACTTTGGTCCATCAATGATACTATCATTTTCTCCCTTCATATTTTTAATGTGTCTGATTCAAAATTGAATTCATAGCCCAGTTTGCTCATGTTTTATAAAGTACACTACAACAATTTTAAGTTAAATACAGTGCATCCACCTGCTAAATTTGGAACAGAAAAAGATGGGAGTCCTCAGAAAAGCTGCATTAAAACTGCAAGCAGATTTTATAATTTTTCCATTCATTATCTCTGGAAAGAATTTACAATGTTACTCTTCTTCTGTGTGCAAATACACAATATTATACAATCTTGCTGATTATGAGAAATTAAAATTAAAAACCAAGAATATTTCCAGTGGGGAAAATATTCTCCATCACTGTTCCTATAACAACAAATCTGTGTCACTTCTATGTGTATTAAGACATCAGAAGTAGATAATAACACATTGTCACATACAACTGTTGTCTGAAAGATTTTTTTTTTTTTTTTGGATGGCGGTGTGTCAGTAAATCTGCTTGGCATCTGATAATGACTAACTCATGATAAAGGAGTCTAACAAATCAAATCCCACTTTTCTCCCAACCTGAAGATGTGAGTTCAGACAAGAGAATGGCTGGGTTCATGCTAAGCTATTACACCTGAAGAAGACATGCTAAATCATCTCGTTTCTAAAGGGATAGTCCTTTGCAGCCTATACATTCAGATTAGCCCTTAAAATGCACTGGGGTCCTTGCTTCTCTAAATTGGGGTTTTCATGAAACACTTCTCCTTACAACCTATCCTAATTTCAGCAAACCTGAACCAGCCTTGTCTGGATGATCACGGTTGAGGCCTGGTCCACCAAGATGTTTGATCACTGCTTTAGCTTTGCTGCCCAACTTTCATCTGTTGTAAGAGGAAAATTACCAGGGTTTGCACAGAGACTTAATAACTACTGACCAAGATAGCCTTAACATTTCTATCAGCTTGACTCAACTTAAGACAGATTTCTTCCTGGTTATAGGTCCCTGACCTCTCTTTTCTTACAGCATTTATTTTAGGAAACTTTCCACTGTAAATTCTTCCTGTGCCGCATTCAGCTATAAATCCTCTTCCAGCCTTTTGCCAGTTTTACAACCTAGGAAGGTCTTTCTCGGGGAGCTGGGAGCCATCCCTTTGAAATATAGTCATCGAAGGAGATGGTGCTATATTTCTTAGCCTCTCTAAGAGAGTAAAACCTAACTTTAATAATGGACAATTAGCCAGCACAGATAGCCTAATTACATCAACCAGCCTACTCCTAAGGTCCTCCAATCCTTTCCCATTAGCTCAGCCCACCATTTAAAAATATTCTTGCCTTTTGTTTCAGAGGAGTTAAGTTCAGTCTCTCTCTCCTACTGCAATATTCTTGAATGATATCTTTCTTGCCTGTTTAACTGGTCCTGTGAAATTTTTCCTATACCCTACTCAATTTTTTTCTCAACAAGAACAAGACAGATGCTCAAATCTAATTACTAACAAATAGTCACTCAGTGTACAAACAGGCTTAAAAAAAAAAAGAAAGAAACTTTTATTCCACAAAATGAAAATGTCCTAGCTACTGCTGAAACTCATTTTCTGAGAGTTGAATTTTTTTTAAATTGAAAACCATCTATATTTTTAGGGCTTTAGGATGAGCATGTCCCCTCTTTACGGTTCCAACATCTTTAACTCAAATGCATCCATAGGAAGTAATCCCAGAATTTCCTTTTTGATATATTGGGTCTGAGTCCTACTTGCTTCCAAGTTTGTGCTACCCCCACTCCCCGCCCACACTCTCCCTCAGGACACTGTTCTATCCCTGAGTTCTTAATGAATAATTCTGATTGATGCTCACTGAGTTACGAGGGTACCAGTGAGAAAGAAGTCTGAATGAAGATATGAGGAAATAATTTGTCCATTATCTTTTTAATGATTCCCTCGTGGTGCCAATTCCCTCCAGTCCTGTAAAACCAGGCGGCAAAGATAAAAGCATATTCCTGCTGATGAGGTCTGCTGTGATATGCAGAATGAATCTCATTGTGGCTGATGGCAAAAGGTTAACAAGGAAATGATTAACTCACATATAAAAGCTCCTTCCTCTTCCTGTGCCTTCAAAGTCTTCAACACAAAAGGAAAAGAATACGCCAGGAAAGAAGAAATCATTTATGACTTTTTTCATGTGTGAAAATTCTGATATTTTGCTTTAATTTATTAGTGCCATGTTCTGTTTTATTTTTATGAACTTGTAAAGTCAACTAAATTAGGAGCAAAAAATTGTGTAACTAAGGTAACAGCTTCCATAGATCAAGACAATGAAACATAGCAGAAATAAATTAAACAAAAAAAATCAAAAATGCTCTAGAAGTATTTTCCTATAAAATATGACATGCACAAAACTTTGAGTTAATGTTAGTTTTATTCTCTATGAGCTCTCAAAATCTCACTTATAAGACTTGCCCTTGAAAAATGAATTATGTGCTTATTGCATACACCTCTCTACTATTTTATATCATGTTGTGTATGTATGCAATATACATGTGATCTAAATGAAGGTGTAAGATGAATTAAATACTCCCTAGTGCCTAAAAGAAAGAACTGATATTGATTAAAATTTGTTTCTATAGCACAAGAGAAATTTCACACAAGTCAAATTGTTCAGTATTCAATCTACTTAAATAGTTAAACACAAAAATAATGACTTACATACCTTACAGAGGAAAAGGGTAGTTTGTATTTAATTTTCAGAAGCAATTATTTCATTAAAAAGAACTGTCTTCATCAGAGGTGTTAGCATCTGAAAGGTCGAAAACCTCAAGTGTCTTCAGAACTAGGCAAAAATGTAACATACGTGAGTAAAGCCATATAATTCAACACAAAGTATGAGTCAATAAGGAGTATTATTCAGTTGGAATCTGGAAGAGCGTGCCTCTCCCAAGACCTTCAAATTCATTTTTAAAACCCTCTAGTGGCCTTCAGAACAAGTCTTCTGCCTAGATATGTGTATCTCTCTTTAAGTACGCAATCTCTGAAGTATTGGGTGACCCTGTTTTCTCAACATAAAATTTAATATTTGTATAACTTCAACACACTTAGGATATAAAATCCTTCTTACTTGTAATATTCCTAAGTCAGGTTAATGAGTTGTATTTGAAGTTGTAATTAGTTTGCAAAAAGAAGTATAAACAAAAAGAACATTAATTATTTTAATAATTATCTTTGCCACTTTTTTCACCCTTTCCTATTCTTGCAGCATATACCTGGACATTCATACCAATCCCAATGTATTTCTCTTCTCTTATTATTTCTGAATTATTTTATACGAATGTATTATCTGGGGTATAATTACCACATAATTTCTTAACAAATTCATACAGGATATTTTAGAAATAGATTTCACTTCCAAGTCCTATCGTTGGAAATGTTTGATATTAGATGATTGGTTTGATCTTCGGTATGTTCCAGAAACTTTCACCCAAGTTCAAATCATTATTTGTGAAAGTACTCTAAGCACTGGGACTTCAAAATGGAAAGGAAACAAGCCTAATGAGTCCTTTTGGGGTTTATAGAAGCATTCAAAAACTTGGAAGGAACAAGAGGCAGTAAACTGATGGATGGTCCCTGTATACGGAGTCATACAACAAACACATGAGTTATTCACAAGTGTGCTTTTTTTAGAATCTGTAGGAGGTTTTCAATAACTATTTAAATTATATCTCATGGACTGTAGCAAGTACTCCAGGAATAGTAATTAATAAATATCAACATTATATATAAATTGCATTTTTAGAAAAGTAGATATCTTGCAGTGCCCCTGAAAATAAAAACTGATTAAATTACAAATCTTAAATCTAATTCTAGTACCGATTTTGTTCTCACTAAAACTAGTTTTTCTGTTACGAGAGAACACTGTACATATTTTGCCATGTGCCAACCACTATGCCCCAGAGCAGTTATCTCAGACCCTCCCCTAAAGCTCTCCTGAACAAGAATTAAATTAAGTCTAGAAGTCTCTGAGTAGTAGATATCAGGGAACCGCAGCAATGTTCCTAGTGAATAGACAGCTCAATGAAAAGCAGCTACTATTTTCACAACATGTCTTGATCAGTTTAGGACTTCAGGTCCTACAGCCCAGATTCATACCCATCTGGCAGTGCTGAGAAACACTTAAATATCAGATGTGCAGGCGAGCTAACATAACCACATGGGAACCAGGCAGTCACTCACTCCCGTTTTCTACCACTCACCAAGTGCCACATATTTCCCAATTTCGCTGTCCAAAACACAGGAAGAACAGCAAGGAGGAAGATGAGATGGTAATGTAAGAAAAGCTAATAAAAGAACCAAATGACTCACAAGCAATCTGGAAAGCAGCGTTTAGGCCTATTGCGCCGCGGCATCACTACTCTGGAGAGAAAAAGGCCTTTATCTTTCCCTAAACCGAAACAGCTTAAATTAGGTTTCTGTCCCTGAAAACATGCAGACACTACCACAAAATGCCCCTTACCTGTCTTTAGAGGGTAAAGGCAGGAGGTTAATATGCATTTCTCTTTTTTTAGTAAAACTAATGTATTATGCCAGTGGTCCCAGGTATAAAATTTTATTTACAGCTAGGGTAATAGCTTGAATCCACAATTTGAAATATGAAATATTCATCTTTTGTATTTTATGGTAACATACACACACTTAAGAGAAACAGATATTGCTTTCATTTTGTACTGTTTGTGGATGTGATATTTGGCAGGAGTTCTTCAGCATTTACTTTAAGCAGTATGGGTTGTTGACAGGGTGGGAAGATTTAAAAGAAAGGCCCCTTTCCTTGAAACTCTAAAGTAAAAGATTTGATACAGTTCTGAAGTTTCTTTATCTGTAATTCTCCTACATAAGTGTAAAACCCCCACAGTGCAAAACCTTGCAACCATTCAGTAAAGATATACATGTTTGCTAGAGTAATCTTGAACTACTCGCCATATAATTACTAACTCAATCTGAAAATTTAAAAATTGGATTTAAATGTTTTGTCAATAGAATTGTAGACTTCTCTGGGACAATTGAATTTATTTTCCACTACTCAGTTCCTTAAAATCAAGGCAAAATATTTCCTACTCATCCAAAGTGTTTTCCAACTTTTGATACATGTACATCAAAGATATTAGAGAAAAATCTTAAAGCACAAATAGTCCTACAAATTTGAACCCCACACATATACTTTCTATAAAAAATGAAATACTCTTCCTTCCTTCCTTTTTTTCTTTCTTTCTTCTTTTCTTTCAAAAAATATTTGTTAAGCTTCTGTATGTGCCAGACACTGTTCCAGGTACCTGAAAGACATTAGTGAACAAAACAATAGCTTCCAGCCCTTGGGGAGCTGACAATCCTGTCAGTAAACAGACACCCCACGAATATCTGCCCTGTGACCTTGAGTATTTCACTTCTCTGTGCTTCAGTTTTCTCATCTGCAAAATGGGTTTATTACTAATGTCTATCCCTGAGGGTTTCAGTGAGTATTAAATAAGTTAGTATGTAAGAAGTGCCTTGAACAGAGTAAGTCATATATAAACTTAATTTTATGATTATTATTCTTTCCAGCTTGTGCCAAGTGTAAATATACAGAAAGAAAAAATATTTGGTCGAGCCATATGAACTTGACATTTTTGTAGGTAATGGTATACAGTTCAACTTATAATTGAAGATAATGGTTCTGATCTCTGGCTACACATGAGAATTACCAGAGGAAACTTTTAAAACTACCAGTGCCAAATTCCTTCCCCGACTCCACACAACACACACAGACAAAGATCTATTAAGTCACAATCTTTGTGAGTGAGATTCTGGGTATTATTTTTAATAAAAAGAAAGAAGAAAAGTTACCAAGTGGTTCCAATGGGTAGCAAAAGAAGAATCATAGCCTGTTTAGTTAAACATCATATTTCACAGGAAATAATAAGAAAATCAGGAAAATCAGGACAGGGTGGTGTAAAGAAAAGCAGAGGGAAAGAGGAAAAAGTAGTCAGTGATACTAAATGCTCCGGAGAAGTCATAAAACAGCAAAACTGCCATATAATATTTAGGGAGGCATATTCATGTGGGGGTGCTTCAAATTAACTGTCTTCATGGGAAGATGTAGCTACCTTGTTTTTGCCCCTGTTCCATTTCTAACTGACACTCAGCCGTGGTCCAGAACACCAGATTTAGGAAGCTCAATTGAAAGAAAAGTTCATGGTGAACAAAAGAAAACATTTTTCATTAACTTTCTCCTGTCACTGCAGCAGAGTACCAGTTCACAGATTCAAACTTTAAAGAAAAAGTTTTATAAAGAAATAAAATATATATAAGTCTCTACTAGGATTTATCTGTGTACCGTATCTGGAAGCATAAAATAGGAAGAAAGTCTACTTTTAAAGTTCTACCTTTCAGAAAGAAAATAATTGTGCTGTCATCTAAAACTTATCTTATGGCAAGAACATCAGCATCTACCAGTCCATAAGAAACATTTTTAAGTAGCTACTTTAAAGCATGTGAAGTTACTCATTAGTACTGTAGTTTTCATAGTATGATGCATTACTATTGTAAGAAAACCTTTATAATGCAAACATTTCATTATCAACAATAGAGAATCTTTATTAGAGTCATGTGATGGGTGATTCCCACTGGGAGAATGTTGTCAAGCTATGTCATAAACTACAGTCCCAATCTTGTACTCAGCAACATTTTTAACATGAAGTTATCATTTTAAAAGCTTATAAAATCTGTGAATAATAAGAAAAGCTTGGGAGGAACAGAGTTTGTATGATGGAATAAAGATCCAAAAAGATGTTGACAGGTGTGAATAATATGAATATTTTATTTCATCTAAGAGGATGAAATAAAATAATAAAATTATTGTTCATCTGATCTCTTTGGTTGAACTAAAAGCCTGTTCTCTATGCTCCTGTACGAATTTGTGCATATCTGAATCTCAGACACCATTTTTAAATATAATATCATGTGATAAAGCCCTACAATATTTTAGAATTATAAATTTATCTGCTATTTCCTCAAAACAATGTATGTCTATTCACCTTTATACCATATGTACTCTAAGAGAATGCCTAGCGCATTGATAACTTTCTGCTAAGCTGAACAGAAATATAACTTAATATATATCAACAACATTTTAAATCAAATAGGGAGATAGCATGAGTGAATCAGAGACTGTAAAATGGACATGAGAAGGGGCATGATAGCTACTTTTAAAGATTTGAGTGACTATCATTAGATGTGAACATAGACCTGTTCTTTGTGATTCCAAGCTAATAGAATTACTCAAGTAACAGTATTAGTAGTATTATTAGTAATTATTCACACAGAATTAGTGGTATTTACAAAGACACACAAACCTTATGTCAAGAGAAGTAAAAATCCCTCAAAATAGAAGTGATGGAAGCTTTTGTTTCTTCTTTAGTTTCATAGCCCTAATGTCTTCAAATATACATTGGTGGCCATTTACTATGGAAGAGAATTATTGATCATAATTTATTTGAAAAGATTCTCTATGTTCTGGGTATAGTGCTATGCTCTAAGAACACAGGGCCCATAGTACAGTGTTCAAAACACTTATTACTTAAGGAGAGATATAAAGAAGTAAATAGGCAATAATAATCATTTTGCCATAAATGCTACAGTGCAGAAAAATGAGAGCACATAGAAAAGATAACTTCCTCTTGGGAGATCAGAGAAAAATTCTTTTTCCTGACTCTACAATTTGGAAAATTGGGTTAGATAGTCTTCAATTTTCTTGAAACCCTAAATTACTATGATTCTGTGGTTTGTCTAGTCTCCACACACCAACCCTGAGAATATTATGCACCAAAAAAATTGGACTACTTAATGTTGAAAGCCAGTTGAAAGGTTTGAAGATGTTTTTCCTGAATAATAGTCCTTCATGAAACATGTATATTACTTTGTCCCCTGCCTGTTTTTATTATATATACATACATATACATGAGAAATTTGGCAATTTCTATTGCCTTTAATTATGTTGATTGGCATGTGACAGACAATATTCTGAGGATAGAATAACCTTTTCTTTCATTCTTTCACAAAATGTTACCTCTGAAAACAGCAAAGTTAGGATTTCGCAATTATGTTAAACTCAAGCTACAAATCATATTACAAAAACAGATAACTCAACAAAGGTGACAATTTAACAAAAATTCTTTTCATACATGAGAAGCAATGGCGATAACAAATACATCATGTATATATACAAACTCTATTTACTGTTCTTGGACATTTTTGTTGTTGGTGGTAGTCATTTGTTTTTTACTTTCTCTTTTCCTTTTTTTAACAGCTTTGTTGAGGTATGATTTGTATACAAAAATAATTGCACATATTTAATGTATGCAATTTGATGAGTTTTTATATGCATACACCTGTAAAATCACCCCCACAAAGTACTAGACACATTAACTACATTTCAGTGTTTTCATGTGCCTCTTCATTTTCTTTTTATTTTTTGATAGTTTTCTTGTGTGTATGTTTCGAACGCAACATGAAATCTACCCTCTTGACAAATTTTTGTGTGTCTAATACTGTATTGTTAACTATGAGCTTTATGTTGTGCAGCAGATCTCTAGAACTTATTCATCTTGCATAATGGAAACTCTGTACCCATGGAACAACTCAGCCCCTATCAATCATCATTTTATTTTCTGATTATTTGAGACTGAACATTTTAGATATTCCAATATGAATGAAATCATGCAGTATTTGTCTCCATGTGACTGGCCTATTTCACTTAGTATGATGTCCTCCAGGTGTATCCATTTTGCTGCAAATGGCAGGATTTCCTTCTTCTTAAAAGCTAAATAATATTCAATTATATGTACATACCACATTTTCTTTCTCCAGTCATCTGTTGATGGAGTTTTGGGTTGCTTTAATACCCTGGCAATTGTGAATAATGTTGCAATGAACTTGGGAGTGCAGATATCTCTTTCAGATCCTTATAGTTATTTGCTTTTAATGAAGGTCATAAAATATGATATATTCTTATTTCTAAAATATTAAAATGTAAAACAATGTGTCTTAGAAATTTTTTTAACATGAAAAATGTTAAGAAATGCCTTCTGTATCCTTTGTGTAATTCTATACCAAAACAACATATGTGAACCAAAAAATAAAATTACAAAAGTCAGGGTTTTACTATGTGTAATTTAACAACTACATGGATGAATAAATGGCCATATAGAGAGATGGTTGAGGTCAAATTGAAATTTTCTAAATGTAAGAAGAAACAAAGGCAGATCACAAAATCCACTGACTCAGCGTATGCTAAAGATATATTTCTGTTTTAATTTGATTAAACAAAATATTTAAAATAAAAATATTGTTTCTTATATAATCCGAAGTTGATTTTTATGTGAGCTCCAGTTACAATGACCATATTTCTCATTAAGTCTCCTTAGATTGTTTTTTTTTTTTTTTTTATTTATTTTTTTTTCTTTTATTGTAATTATTATTATTATTGTTTTACTTTCTCTTTTCCTTAGATTGTTATAGCATATAAACTAGCCCCTTGAAATTTATCATTTTCAAATTGCAACAAAAATTAAGGACACTGGATCAGAAAGATGGATACTCTGATGTAGTAATTAACTGAACTTTCAGAGTGTCTGACACACTCTACCACAACACTGCAAAATGAGAAATCTAGCAATTCTTTAAAATTCCCAGAACTATCTTGGGGTCAGGACATGAATACTCAATAAAGAAGTATTAAATAATCCATTAATTTTGACTTGTTAATTGTGGTTTAACTTTAATCCAAAACATGGAAGCTGCTATTATCATAAACTCTGTTCTACATGATGCGTAGGTATTTTTAACTCTTGTCATTTTATTTTATTTTTTTCAGATCTGTATTCTGGCTTGTAGCATTGTCCTGTTTTTTGTAAGCAATTACTGTGTATCTGGGGGCAATGTATCCACTGCTGCAAGAAAGGAAAAAAAGAAAACTGACAGAACATCACAAAAACCCAGTAAAAAGTTAGGAGGCTTATGCATAAAAAAGGTCAAATATATTCACTACTATGCTGCAAAAAGATAAAAAAAAAAAAAGAAAAGAAGAAAAAAATAAAATTCCAGCTCCTAAAAACGAAAAAAAAGGTAGAGACGTGAAATAAGAAAATAGAAAAAAGAAGAAATAAAGGCTCTGCATTTGGTAACTGAGGATGAATAATGAAAATACAATGGGACAAAGAATATTTCAGGGCAACTAATTAGAATTTTAAAATTAATAATTATATGTGACTTTTACAATTAGATAAGGCATATTATATCATTCCAGCTTTGTTTTCCTGTGGCTTTTGTCAATAAACTATATAATAAAAAAGTTAATGAACAATTATAATGTAAAAAAGCAAATAATGGGGCATTAAATACCCGATATGGTGTATAATATGTAATATACATGAGATATACATGTCAACTATTTCAAATTACCACATAATTAATATTCTAGAATATTCAACTAATTTGAAAAAGTAAAATATTATTTCATAGATAATAATGTCTCTCAGACGATGTGCAACTATAAAAATAAAACCAGCCACTCAGCATTACTCATGGTACTAGAGTAAAGGAGAAGTATAAAATCACCTAAAAAATTCAACACAAAGAGTTTAAATACTATATGGAAAAAATCAGTAAGAGATATTAGTAAAGCAATACCCACTTGCAAATTTTTTTAAGGTACTTACATTGGGTCTACTCAGCCCAAACCTAAGAATTTTCAATTATCCAATGAAATTGGGCCATATAGTTTGACAAATAAAAAATAAATATTTAAAAATACCCAGTGAAATTTTATCTTGATTGTCATTTTATGTAGATTAATAAATGTCAATGTCTCACTGCTCACATTTATCCTCTTTCTGTTGTGAATAAACAAACCATATATCATATATAAAGAACCCAATTCAAAAATACAATTGTTGGGCATTTTATTTTTCATTTTAGCTATATTTTCTTTAATACTGAATTATATTACAGGTTTTAAATTAAGCATCAAATATTGTATTGTAATTTTTAATATTTTGTTAAGTAAACAAAACACTATATTCATGTCTGTTATAAAATTATGCAAAAGCATAAAAAGTCCAATTATAAAGTGGTATGCTTTTTAGTTCAGTTTTTGAGACTTGTTAGAAGGAATCTTTAAAATTCATTTAAATTTATTAGGAGCCAAAAAAAATTAATATCAACCTAAGACTATCTCCCTACTAAGTGAGGTATTTTGTTGTTGTCATTAGCATTTTCTCAAGCATTCAACTACTTTTAGGTAGATATAGTGCATTTGATATGCAAGTGATTTGGGATCTTTCTAAATGCTTTCTAAATTCTAAAGTGAATGATTATTGAAAATGATTTGCTATATTCCTGCAAAATCCATAAATATACATATGAGAGAATATGCACAGATACACAAACACATGCAGATACATGCATATATAAAATGTGAGCTCCCAACATATTTAAAGGCAGGTCTGTACTCATTACATATATAAAAAATAATTATCTTAATATACAATGTATATATTTTACTATATACATATTAAATAATATATGTAATTTAAAAGAATAATTGTTTCCTCAACATTTTATGTTTTGTTTATATATAATTATAATCAGGCCCAATTAGGAAGTACTGGATACTCAGTGAACATCATATTAGGTTAAAAAACTGGATTGACATTAAAAGTGTGCATTAAATCTTTTTTTGAGCACTTCTATATTTATTTGTTATTCCATCTCATTAGCATAGTTTTCACCTTTGAATAATATTGGAGTATCCTTACTCCCTGATTTATACTCTATCATTCCATGTATTACTGATGCTGGTATAAAACACCATCCCAAACCCAAATGGAAATGATCTCTTAGGGTCCCATGATTTGTAGGTGGATGCATCAATCATTGAGCTCACTTAGTCATGACTAACTCCACTTTGTAAGATGCAGCTGACCCAACAAAGCAAACTTATGGTGGCCGCCCACTTCCTCTTCTGCCGAATACCATGCTCGTCTGTTCCCCATATGGAGCAGAACAAAAGAGGTAAGAGGAAAGGCTGTTGTTTCTTTCGAGGAGCTTCTGACATTCTATGATCAGACCAGTGTCTCTGATGACTTCATAGATCCAGAGTTCTAAATTATATCAATATTTTATATCAAATGGGGACACACATTCTTCATTTATCATATCAGTTCTCTAGATTATGGTGGTTATAACTAGTCTCAAGATAGAAGGCACCACACTTTCTTTTTGGCTGTCACATATTTTTTTTAATGCAGAAGAAGGCTATTGTACAATCCAGAGCCAAACAAGGTTAGTTGACCTTTAAAAATGACACATTGCCAGATGCCTGCCAGAAAATAAAAGGGAGAGTAAATTTAACAAGCAGTCTATTTTACAAGTTGGGCAGACACAGAGCTTACTTCAAGTCTAACTTAAACCTTCAAACATTATTCAAGTACGTGTTTCAAATCCCACAGACTTCAAGGGGAAATAGTCTATTTGAATAAAACTGGAGAAATATTTACATCTTACTGTCAAGTGAGCAAGTAATCTTATATACATTCACATATATAGTCTTTATAGTAACCAAGTCAGGCACTCAAAGCAGGAATTTCCATTTTAAAACTAAATATTAATAGATGACATTTTTAAAGTTAAATAACCAGCCCAAAATGTATTTTTTAAATACTTATTAGTTTATTCTCTATACTAGCCTTGTCCCTGTTGAGCTTACAGTCTAAGGGAGGAGCCAACCATTTAAATAATTTACTCAATTAAATATTTAATTATGATTATAATAATTTCTGAAAGGGAAATTTAGGCTGCAGTAAGTATAGTGAGCAAGATCTAGACCTGACTACAAGGAAAGCTTCTTTATGTAAATGACTTCTAAGCTGACTGGTAAAGGATAGGGATTATTTAGTTGAAGAAAAATACTGCAGAGGAAACAGCTTTTGTGGACACCCTGAGGTGGTAAGGGGCATGATATGCTCACATGGGAGAAGAGAGAGCAGTTGGAAGAGTGGTGCTATAGGTGAGTGGTGAGAAGGCAGGGCAGATAATGCAGAGCTTTGTAGCTGGTGTTCTGGACTGTGATCTTGATTGTAACACCAGTAGGATGTCATGAACAGTTTTAAGCACCAACATTTGCAAGTCAGCGTGGATGTTAAAAGCATCATTGTGTTTGCAATGTGAAGTGCAAGGAGATATCCCATAAATCAACTGCATACAAAAGTAGTTCATACTACAGTAGTTTCTGGAGCTTGGTAGATACAAGAGAAGAAGAAAATGAGACAGATTTGATACAAAGAAGAAAAAATGGAGATATCAAAATGACCCTAAATTTTCAGTTTTATATGACATGAATAGTGGCAGTACTATTCATTCAAGATCTTAAACATTATAGAAGAATAAGGGTTGGGGTGTGGGAGGGATCAAGAATTTATTTTAGGACATGTTGAGATTGTTGCCTTTGGAACTCCCAAGATTAGGCATAAACAAATCTGGAGTTAGAGAAGTCTGAACTGCAAATATAAACATGAGAGTCACTGGCATATACACAGTATATAAACATGTTTGCTCATCTGTGAGGAGAATATAGAACATCAATATTTAAAAACCAGTCACAAGATGAGCCAGCAAAGGAAGTTCAGGAGGAGCAGCCAAGAGAAGCTAGAGAAAGTACAGAACAGTATGATATTGAAAACCATGGGAATAAATTCTTTTGAAAGAAGAAAATATTCAACATACATTATAGAATGCAATATAGGCCATTAAAATCATCTCTTTTTGTTCAGCCCACGGTTTGCCAAAGGAGAAAATAAAACCACAAATGATTCACGAAAGAGGAGTACCCATAGAATCAGGTTGTAAGAAAGAGTGATCAATCACATCAACTACCTCTATACAAATTTTTAAACTATAAAATGCTATGTTGCCTCTAAATTAGCAAAAGACGAATATTGGCAAGGATGCAAGGAAACAAATAAATTCACTAACAGTTTTGCTAAAATGAATAGGTACAATAATTTTTAAAGACAATTTAGTAATACATATCAAAGGCCTGAAAATATGTTCTTCTTTGGCACAATAGTCTTTCTAGTACACTGCTGCATGAAAATTATTTAGAAATCTCCAAAAAGCAATGACTAGGAGTAAGTTAATGGAGACTAACTCACATCATGTTCACAACAATGTAATAATGTATGTAGTACAGTTGTCTTCATTTTTCAAATGAGTAAACTCGGGCACATGAAGGTTAAGTTAACTTTCTTAAGGCTGCATGTTAGTAAGTGATAGAGGAACAATTAGAATACAGGCAGTTTGAGCTGAGAGTCCGCACTGGATATAATTCTGCTATGTCCTTCTGATCGTTTTTCCTTTTGTGTCATGTTGTGCAACTTCTCTTCCCCTCTATTAGCCTTCAAGGGTCTTGAAACCAATCTTACATCTGATTCACCTCTCTCTGCACCACCCCCCTCCATACACACACACACACACACACACACACACACACACAGTATCTGGAATATACCAATTGTTGAAAGGTTTTGTTGAGTAAGTAAATGAATGGATTTATAAATCTTAAAATAAATGAAAAGAACCAAATAGCTTATAATTTGAGGATAACATGTGTGCCCCCAAACTTTCTCCTACACAATAGTGTCTTCTTTACTCCTGATACCACTACTACTAGCCCACCACAGCATCCTTCAAAAGTTCAACAACTAGTTCTGTTTATATCATTCAATCTCTAATATCTCATATTCAGTTGACTCTGAACATTTGTATTAGGCATTTATTTTATATATATATAATACTGTGCCAGATCCAATGAAAACAAAGATGAATTCAACATAATTCTAAATTCAGAGAGCTTACAGCTCTCAGGGGAAAGCAAATGTAAATACCCTGTTTGTTCATGTGTTATATATATTATCAGAAACTATGTAATGGAATCACCACCATGATAAATTTATACACAGGGTGCACGAGAAACAAAAAGGAGGGTTAGTTAGCCCATTTGGGATCTGGGAAGGGGGAGTTAATACCTGAAATGAATCCTGAAGCATCATTATATATTATCTAAGTGAAGGTTATAGAAAGCAAGAATGTTCCAGGAGAGAGTAAATGGCATGATATATGGAAACAGCGTGTGTGCAGACATGTGTGTGTCTTGAGGATGGTGAGGGCGGGGGGTGATCAAGAAGGGATGTTCTATGAATTACTTGGAAATGAGCCCTCAGTTTTCCTATGCCACTATCTAAATGTACAGTCCTAGTCTCTGCATCCTTACTTAGCAGTAAATACACTAGACCAGTTATTGTTCAGAATTCAAAATATCACATATTAATGCATATTAGTTTCAACAAGACTACGCAAAATTGTAGAAAAGGCCTGATTTGGTGACCCTCATTCCATACCATGCAACTTGTTGTCACTCGAAAAATGCTTTCATTCCTCCAAGAAGCCACATGTTTGCATGTTAGACCCCTACCTATATATTTTTAACCCACTTCCCCATATAAATCATTCATTGACCTTATTAGCCAGTCTGTTAATTTAAAATAATAGATAATAGTGGTGTTACCTCTTTAAAATTCCATATTTCTCTTCTAATGGTCAACTTCTGTGCTTCAATTCAATAATGGTAATGCTCCACGTAAGTTTATCTCTTTATAGTGTATAAAATACTTTTACATATACTTCAGTTGCTATTTATAATAACCTTATAATAAAAGCAAGGTAGCTCTTGTTATGCCATTTTTTAAGATGAAAATAATGGACTTCAAATTAATTGAGCTTTTTAAAGTCACAGAGTCCACAATACAACCAACAATAAAACCCATTTTGTTTATGTCTTAGTAGGCAAAATTTTACCCCTGCCACCTACCAAATCATGTTTTCACTACCTAAAGACACAACCAGTGGTTTATACATATAAAATAATATTTATAAATATATTTAAATATGAATAATATTAATATATGCTTGTATTTCATATGCATATATTTAAATATTTATGATTAAATATAAATGTATACTTATAAATATATATTTGTATATTATTATAAGTATAATATATTTTGGGGAGTCCTTTGGTTGTGTCTTCATGCTATACCAAACAGCCTCTTATTCTGGCTATACTGATTTCATCTGTGTTAAATCCTTATATTTATCTCAGGGTGGCACTCACATAAATCAGCACTTAAATGTTTTATTAACAATCATATGATTTAAAAATAATTTCACATTTGCTCTTTGATAATTTTAACCTTAAAAATTAAAACCTTTTGCAAAGACGTGGTGTAATTTTTGACTGCTCCAATAGCCTAATTGTTTTTATCTTTGGGCTACAGTCATGGTTGCATTTTTGTAAGTATTTTTCCTTAAATAATTTATCCCTGGCCTTTCACTCACAGTGACTGGAAGATAATTTTTGACAGGTAAGCAGAATCCTGTGAGGCAAAAGCATAGAAGATGTCAGAGTGGTCACTAGTCAGTCAATAAGAGAACAGACAGAGGTAAGGAGCATGTTGGCAATACGTAGGCACTGCAAGATGCCTACAGAGAATATCTCACTGTCCCTTCCACCCTTAGGCAACCTTAACAAGTATATTTTTATGTAGAATGGCTTGTTCTTATTCATTATTTATATATGACCAAAATCATACTCATTACCCTACCCCTCCATCATCTCAACCATTTGTTTTCCTTCATATTGTTTCAGTGAATTACATCACGATCGCCAACCCAAGCTAGAAAACTGAGTCATCATAACACATCGCTTTTCTCTATTTTCTCTTGTTTAATTTTCCTCAAATGTGTTTTTTAAATCCTTTTTCACAGCTGTGATCTTAGTTCAAGACCTCAACATTCTCACAAGGATGACTATAACAATCTCAAAATTGGCTGTCTGAGTCACGTTTCACTTCCCACTCCACCTCTACCCTGCTACCCCAATTAACTTTGTCTCACAGATCTTTTTATATACTTTTTCCTTTAAAAGCTTTTGATGGCCACCCAATAGATAGGATAAATCTTAAACCCCTTATAAGTTTTCCACAACCTGGCCCCAATCATATCTCTGATGACATACTTGCCTGTACCAAATGTACAAACCCAACACCAGGGAAAAAAATTCTAACCTAAGCATGAGTCAATAAGATTTTTACTTAGAGCAAATTTACAAGAACTGTCTGTATGCTAGGATTGTAAAGATACAATTTATCTTTCCTTCTTAATAAATGATAGCCCATCTTAAGCTGTTGTAAAGAGATATAGCTGTTTCAGGGATAAGAATAGATGCAGCCAGATTGGTCTTCCCTTTAGCAAACAAGCTAGTTTGTTTAATTATACAACAAAATGAAACAGGTTTCTTGTTTCACTTTCAGAACCTTTTACATATTAACTTGCATTTTGAAATTCCAAGGACAGAATTTAGAATGAATACTCCCCAAGCATTTTGGGGTATGGAATACTATATTCATAGAACACGACTTGTTTAACATCTATCAGACCCCCCGCCCCTGCCGTAACAGAGTTTGGCAAATGCTGTATACACTCTATTCACATTAAGATTCAAATTATTTCCCAGTAAATGGGGTTGGATGGGGGAAGATAAATGAAAATGACAAAGCAGAAAACACAGCAACCTGTGGCCCTGAAATATATGCATTGGAAGGGGAAGGGGTGTGATAGTTTGACAACGAGGTGAAGCACATGATTCCCAAGTCCAGGAAATGGGAAAGAGGACTTAGGGACCTAAATTCAAATTTAACCTACTTTTTTTATTATTATTATTATACTTTAAGTTTTAGGGTACATGTGCACAATGTGCAGGTTAGTTACATATGTATACATATGTAACTTAATTTAGCTTAACCGTCTAAGAAACAGGATCTACAAAAAGTAGGTTAAAATCATAGGTGGGAATTTAACCTACTTTTTGTAGATCCTGTTTCTTAGACGGTTAAGCTAAAATGCTAAATGTCAATGAAGCATTATTTAGAATAAAAGAGGAATATTACATATATATGTAATATTATATATATGTTATATATATATATACATATTAAATATTGACCATCCCTCCTAAGTTAGATAGAAGTCTTTTAGACACTATCAGAAAAATAGATACATCAGGCATGGATACAAAAATTATAGTTCTAAAATATTCCTACTATCTATAAGATCACAGCTGCTTTTATAAGAGCTAGGCATTAACAGTTAAAGATAAAAATCAATGCATTATGTGAACTATCTATCAAATGTCTCTGTCCTGCTCATTTTGAATATTTAGTTTATTAATGTAATATCATTTACATCAATAAATATGCCTAAAATTTCCAAAAAAGTCAAGAAATTAACTTAAACATTTGAACACTATCGAAATGAAACTCACAGCACTCTAAGTTTCAGTATTTCCATATTAACAACAAGAAGAAAAAGTGCATATTGTGCAATTGATTTCTTGAAAATAAACTAAAAGTAAAAACTAGAACAAGAATTTGGCATATGCAATTTAATTTAAGGACCAATAAGTACAAGCTTGAGTTTAATGTGTGAGCAGGATCCACTAAAAGACCAAGCATCATAATTGCAATTGAATAGCTCAACAACAACAAAAACAGCTCCAAACTCTCTGCCTTCAAGGAACTTGAATAAATTCCGACAATTTCAGGTTTTACATTTCAAAAATAACTCAGTCCTCATTATTTTCTACTTCACAGCTTCTAAGTGGGAAGAATTTAGGTCAGAGTTGAGACTGAGTTAATTGTAGTAACTGTCAACAAATAGTCTCTGCCCCATGTTTCATTTTTTTATGAAAAATAAATGAGTGTGGGGCAAGAAAATTGACAATCTTATGGAGACAAGAATCTGTTAGCGCCTGTATTTGCATTTTAAAATTACTTTTGAAGAAACGATGATGGGCTTTCTACATTCCTTCCAAGACATTAAAGACGGCATTACACGGTGGCCTGTATTTGCTTTTCTGTCTCCCTAATAACTATATGAGTGTTTCTTTCTCGACTCCAACATAGGTAAAATCAGTTCCATGGGGCAGCAAAAAAACTGTAATAGAAAATGATTCCAATTAAACATAACTCGGAAAATGACCCTTAAACTTTGCATTGCCAAAAAATATTTGTTTAAAACAGCATGAAAATACTATAACAACAAGGATGTTATGCTTATATCATTCATGGCATCACAAAGTCAGTGTCTGAAATAATGGATCATTTTCTGCTCCTACTGATTTATTTTTTCTTTGTATGGCTTATAAAAATTTCTCTCACTTGGTTAAAGTCACATTTATTTGCATCAGAGAACAGTTTTGAAAGAAAAATGTTCTGTGAAAATCTCAAAACACAGAAGCCAAAAAAGGCACTTGGTCTCAGGCAGCACTGTGACCTTCAGGGCATAGCACACCTCTAATTTGCCTCAGATTCAGTGTGAGGCTCCACCTCTGGTAGATACGTAGGGAAGAAGAAAGTTTTTTTAAATGAAAATTCAATATGTCAGATGGTGATGGGAACCATGGAGAAAAAAGGAAGGAGACCAATGGGCAGTAAGGAGCAGGTAGCTATTTTATCTTGAAAGATCAAGGAAAGTCTCATGGAGAAGGAGATATTTGAGCAGAGACCTGAAAAAGTTGAGACAGTGAGTAATGTGAGTACAAAAGAAACCATCAAGAATGAAAAGTGCAAAGAGTTTCACGAGGCAGCATGCTTGACAGTTGGAGGAGGGCAAGAAAGCCATACTCTACTGGGCACTACGCAGGTTGTCTAATTTTCTTTGGTTAAACCTAGTTTTGGAAGAGAAAGGATGGGAAATCTTGCTGAAAGATTTTTTTAAAGTTACTATATACTTGTCTGTATTAGAGAATAAAAATTGTACTGAGTTGAAGAATGTCCCTCCAAAATCCATGTCCAATCAGAACCTAAAAATGTGTTCTTATCTGGAAATAGGGTAGTTGTAGATGTAACTGGTTAAGATGAGATCATACTAGATTAGTATGGGCCATAAATCTAATGACTGGTGTCCCTATAAGAAGGCTATGCATTATGGAAAACAGTAGGGAGATTCCTCAAAAATTTAAAGATAAAGTACCATATACTAGTAATCCCACTGCTAGGTATATATCCAGAGGAAATGAAATCAGTATGTTGGAGAGATATCTACATGCCCACATTCATTGCAGCATTATTCACAATAGTCAAGATATGGAATCAATGAAAAGTGTTAATTAATGGATACATGAATAAAGAAAATGTGGTCTATACACACAATGAAATACTATTCAGCCATAAGAAAAAAATTCTGTCATTTGTGACAATACAGATGAACCTGGAGGACATTATGTTTAGTTTAATAAGCGAGGCACAGAAAGACAAATACTGCATAATTTCATTTACATATGGAATCTGAAAAAGATAAACTTATAGAACTATAGAATAGAATGTTGGCTACTGGGGCTGGGGAGCAGGGAAGAGAGGTTAGGTAGATGTTTGTCAGGATACAAAATTTTAGTTAAATAGGAGGAATAACTTCAAGAGATCTACTATGCCACACGGTGACTTTAGTGAATAACAACGTATTGTATACTTGTAAATTGCTAACAGAGGCAGATTTTAAATCTCCCCACAAAAATATGTTAATTAGCTCAATTTAACCATTCCACAATGTAAACATATTTCAAAGTATGTTATACATGGTAAGTATATACAATTTTTATTTGTCAATTTAAAAAATACATTTTTTTAAATTGAGAGAAAAAAAGAAAAAGGCCAGATGAAGACACATAGACACACAGGGAAGAAGGCCATGTGGCAACAGAGACAAAGACAGGAGTAATGCATTTATAAGCCAAGAAATGCTGACAATTATCAGTATCCACCTAGCTAAGAAGAGGCAAAGAAGAACGCTTTCCCAGTGCCTTCCAAGGAAGCACAGCCCTGATGACATCTTATTTGTAGTTCCCAGAACCCTGAGAGAATGCATTTCCGTTATTTTAAGCCACCCAGTTTGCATTTTTTTGTTAAAGCATCCCTGGGAAACTAATGTAGAGATCTTGTTTTATACAAGATGCACAGTTTCTAGGTTTCCCATTATGTGCCAGTTAGCACATAATGTCAGTCTCCACCAGAACCCATTCCTCAAAATGTCCTGCCTCTTAACTGAGAAGAGAGTGCTAACAATGTAGCACTGGCCTCAGTTCAAGAGCGACCAGGGCAGCAGTGGCATTATCCTACTGAAGAACTTGGCCTGGGGCTCACCTCTCATATATTCATCCACTGCTTCCACTGACTTCAAGTAATCATTGTAGTGTTGACTATACATGCCAAACTCCTGGTGCCTTTCCGTAAAGCGGCTGGCCACAGCCACCTATTCTCAGTGAAAGTTGCCCAGGTCTTTCAGTGGCTGATGAAAGATTAGAGGTTTCCTCTGTTCCCAGAAGGCACCCACACATTCAGCCTTCCTCAGCCCTGATGTGTCAGTAGGTAAGACTTCCCTCCCCACATGTTGGAACACTCATGTCATTGGATGTCCTTTGTTTGCACAACCTCTGTACTGACTCTTCCTCTATTCCAGCAACTTAGCTATGGTGCTCAATTCATCATTTTCTAGGAGTTAAATGGGGAGAATTAGTGGAGACCTTTTCATTTCAACAAGTTGTTGACCTTTCCTTTGCCAAGTGGGGGACTACCAGACCACAGGGAACCAGTTTCCTCTCAGCTCAGAGCTCTGCTTTATCAAATCACCCAAAGAGAACCCAAAATTTGTTTATGAAGTCTCATTTTGACAGAGGGAGGCAGGGATAGTAATCTCAGCTTTGCCACCTGTATGAAGAACTTGGGGAATAATCTATCAGTCAACCTCTCCACAGAGACTACAATTCCCAAAATGTTTCCCACAAAATGTGAGGGAAATTCCCGAGCATTGCCAGAGTCTCTTAGGAAGACAGGAAAGAGTACAGGTAAGAAGAGCAGCCTCTGAGAGGAGAGAAGAGTGGATGGATTGAGGCAAGAAGGTACCAGCTGATCAAGACCCTGTTTTGCTGCTGGAACTTCACTTCTAGGGATTCAAATTTTGTTCAGCTAAGGCCAAATGAACTTCTAAGGGCTGAGAGTTGCATACCAGTGTCCTAGTGTCCTTCATAACTGCCTGTGGCTACAGTTCAGCTAGTGGCCCATTGCTCCTGTTAGACACAGAGGGAAGGGAAGGACATATGCAGAATATGAAACTAAAATGGTTTAATCAGGTTTGAGCCTACGCTGAATGTCAATCCCTTGAAGATAATCATGGAACAGCATAAAAGAAAACCTAAATTAAGAGTGTAATAGTCACATGATGTGGGTCACTCAGATAAAAAACAAAAACAAAAAAAAGCAGTGTTTTTCCTGTAGTTTCCACATTTTCTAGAGAAAGCTTAGGAAAAGCTAAAATATTATTTCTATTTTATTATTAGAATCCAGGAAAGGAAGATGTTCTCTTAAATGAGTAACAAGCAGAGCAGACAAACATTTGTATCCAGAGTTTAACTCAGGTATAACAGGTAAAATATTTTTGAAATCCCTATGCTTCAATGCCATTATTGAATCAAGCAAAAGGTAGATGTCACCTTAGGAAGCATGACAGAATCAATTTTTCTGAACAAACAGAAAGAGGGAAGGGACAGCTATATTCTTTTTTCATTAGTGAATGCAGAATGAAGAGAAAGTTGGTGGAAAATAGATAAGAGAGTACCTAATTGTTTATCTCTCTTCTTGGCAATGAAGTCACGGAAAGAGGACCATGTTAGACAGGTTGGGAAGAAAACCATTTAGAGACAGATTTTGCCCTGTTTTCTACTTAGAACTATAGGAAAAGTCAGTTTCGCAGAGTTCCCGAAGCAATCTGGGGTAGCCACAGGGCTAGGGAGATGAAGTCCTGACCTCCCCTGTAGTAAGTCTGATCAGATTCCCATTTGGCATAAAAAGTACCAGCAGGCCTTGTGAGGGAGAGAGAGGTAGGAGGGAGGATCATTGCAATGAGAGAAAAGTGACCATTTATCTGAAGCCCACAGTGTAAACCTAGTTTAGAGATCGGGTAGAAGTTACAGCTGAACCTCAGGCGAGAATGAGGTAGAGCCACATCAGCAGGAGGGATTCATGACTAACCTGAGAAATAATTGAACAGGCAGGCACTCCCTGCTACAGTCAGAAGACGCTAGCAAGACACTCAGCCCCTAGGGAGAGTAGGGAGCCAGAGATCAGAGGAGACAAATCCCAGTAAAGTCTTGCGGCTATAAGCATTAAGATGCGCACTGTCTTCCGTGCTGCCAGATGACATAGCTCCCCCTGACAAAAGCATCACCTTGGAGAGAAGCAGGGGAGGAGAAAATCTAGAAGACTGCATAATTTAATAGGGATAAATATCTAAAAGAAACTGAACTTATCAGATGGTTTGAATTTAGTTTCATGGGTTACTTACTTACATATTTGCTTTTATTTCCCCTGGCTGCACCACAAGAGCACATCAAATGTAGAAAACAAGAAAACCACATCATGATTGCACATCAGAGTATACCTAGAATCGGTTGAGATCATCATATATGATAATACATGAGCAAAGTACCAATATTTCTGGTATCACTCCAAGGTTTACTGAACTCTTCAAGAAAACTCTGTCACAGTGACCATTTACAGATTTCTTTCCATACTTTCAGGAAACTAACAAACCAAAAATAAAGGTGAGATAAAAAAAAATCTGTTGAAGGCATAAATTCAACTTCCAACTGCCATATGGATAGGATAGAAAAATAAGGGACTACCTTCATATTTTATTCTAAATTATACTTTTAATTGCTGCATGATTAAAACCATGTTAACAAGCATTTTATATAAAAGTAGCTATTCACAATGAGGCATTGTTAGTTAAGACTCAGATGGCCAGGTCAAGTTTCTCAAAGATCTCTACTCTCAGAGGGTAAATAATTACTAAATACGATGCCAAATTTAAACGGTCTATCTGATTTAGGGAAAGAGATCCTCTGAACTTTAAAGAAGCAAGAGATAACCTACTTGAAAAACTCAGGAATACATTTTAAAGAATTATTTTCAAGAATGTCAACTGGTGGTAGAAGTAAAAATTGATCAATTGCACATTAAGTAAAGTGACTGCACTTTCTATTTGTAAAATTCTTGTGATTTTAATCAAATGATTTATGTACAACAGGTTACATTACAACCAACATACATATTACAAGAACACTCATTAAAGCACATAACTGCAATATTTAATCATTTATTCTGTGAATAGAACATGATAGGAAAGAATAGAGGCTTATTTTATATAATTTGCATGTAATTTTTGCTAGACAGGCACTGAGCTACTTCACATCTTCCCCCTTAAGGAAATACAAATGATTATGCTAAAAAAATTATACATCCCAAATTAAATGGTAATAGAAATTTGGGATTAAAAACAGGACAGAAATACAAGATCTGTGTAGAATAAATTTTATTTAAGAGAAATATACTTTGTGAATATGTCTAAGAATGTAAGCCTCTCTAGACCTCTAGACATTATTTTTATAAAGTAAATTAGAAAAAATCTCACAGGACTATAAAATTTTCATGCACAGGAATTGTGCCCTGTTCTTGTTGAGAACTCAGAAACTTGCATCAAATTTCACACTGATGAAATGCAACACAAATATGTGTTAATTTTATTGTTCTTCAGAGAAAAATACTTACTTTTTATTAAATGTACATGTGTATATATGTTTCAAATTAGAAACTCTTCTCCAAGCCTCTTAATTTGTTGTGGCTCATCTTAAACCAAGACCGATATGGATTTCTTAAAATTAAAGATTTTTACATTTAAACCCTAATTGAGTAATCAGCTGAACTTTACAAACAAATTAATATATAAAAATACATTAAAACATTACAGAGCTTTTATTTATAAAGTCGTCTTGTCCTTTGGAATATCACTTCTGAAACACAAGTTATTTTCAGGCATTGCTCTGTGTCTGTAGTGAGTTAATTTCGGAAACAATCAGCTGCTTGCAATCCCTCCATGTGCCTGCAAATATCTGTAGGTGTGAAAATGTCATAAACAAAGGAAAAAGTTCCTATATTAAGCCCATACCTTACTGTGAAATGAATCAGATCAGAAGATGAAAATCAAAATTTCTATGAAGTATTTTCTGCAGTCAGGTTATTGAAGGATTTATTGTTTTTGAAGTAAAGAATTTCAGATAAACAGAAGAGGCCAAAACTCTAAAATTATTAGGTTTTTTTTTTTTGTCAGTTTTGTTTTTGTTTGGTGCCAACAAAAGTCCACTAGCTTTCTGTTTTGTTAACTGAGTAGCGAGAGAAAGAAAAAAAAAAAAAAAAAACACTCACAAAATTGAAAGAATTCCCCTCCCCCGGCACACAAAATTAAAATAACCCATACAGCAGAATCAGGACATGTTTGCTCTCCTTCTCAGGACTGTCCACATCACATCTGCCAATCCTGAGTCACCTTAACTCCAGTTAGTTGTCTTGGCAAAGGAAATGTTGGAACCAAGGAAATCTGCGATATTCTTTTCTTATTTCCTAATTTATCTTTATATTAAAATGATATTAGAAAAAAATTATTCTGGCCAGGTGCTGCAGCTCACAACTGTAATCTCAGCACTTTGGGAGGCCGAGGCAGGCGGATCACGAGGTCAGGAGATTGAGACCATCCTGGCCAACATGGTGAAACCCCATCTCTACTAAAAAT
This sequence comes from Pongo pygmaeus, assembly GCF_028885625.2. Classification (NCBI taxonomy): domain Eukaryota; kingdom Metazoa; phylum Chordata; class Mammalia; order Primates; family Hominidae; genus Pongo; species Pongo pygmaeus. The sequence continues at coordinate 95,030,216 of NC_072384.2, forward strand.
GCAAAAATTAGCTGGGTGTGGTGGCACACACCTGTAATCCCAGCTACTCGGGAGGCTGAGGCAGGAGAATTGCTCGAACCTGGGAGGCAGAGATTGCAGTGAGCCGAGATCCCCCCACTGCACTCCAGCCTGGCCAAAGAGTGAGACTCCATCAAAAAAAAAAAAAAAAAAAGAAAAGAAAAGGAACGAAGGAAGGAAAAGAAAAGAATGATTCTAGTCATTTTGGTGACAGCAGATGCAACTGAATTTTCTTCTGATTTACCTCTAATAAGTAGACTGAGCAAAACCATTAAAAATGAACAGAGGAAAACAACAAAGCAAAGAGATTATTTACAATTAAGCAAAACAATCACTTCAAGAAATGAGAATTAATCAGGGAAGCTGGTAAACTCAATTTCAAGATAGAAAAAGAAAACAAAAATTTCTGAAACTTCTGGAGACACAAAATTTAAACACTTTCCTGTGTCTGGTCCCATTAAGTTGCCGGATGTAAATGTATAAAAAGAAAATTTGATACAACAAAGGAAATATGATATCATCTATTTCTGCTATGTTGGCCTCTGCAATAAATGCTTCTGCATTATATTTTTGGGAAAATTCAAAATCTAGAGAGTATTGGGGAAAATATATACATGCATTTGATAGAAATGCTACCACATTCTCTCTTACTGCAAATATTGAATAATTAAATTTATTGGAAAAATCAATCTGGGTTTATCTGTATTCTTAAGGGAGAAAAGGGAAACAATTAAATTTGTTATGAAACTGTGTCCTCTGAAAGAGAGAGATGACAACTTCCTAGTTGTCATCTGGTTACAAGCTTGGCTTTGGAATCAAAAATCCTCAATTCAAGTACAGCTTTCTACATTCCCTGGCAGTTATGATTTTAGGAAATTTTCCAAAGTTTTCTAAGTTGGAGTTTCTGCTTCTTCATGAGAAATTTTCTTAAAAACATAATAATTTCCTCTTAGAGTTGTTATGAACATAATATTAGATTGCTTATGTAAATGCTTTGCACAGTACTTAGCACATAGTATATGCATGTATTCCTGTTATTGTGGTAAATAAATAATGGATAACTGAAACCACAATCATTAACTGATCAATTATTGTTAATACACAGGCTTATATCAAAGGCCACTATGAATTTTCTCTTACAAATATATCTATTATATTTTTCTGTTATACCTTCCTCAGGATATAGTAATACTATTGAGAACAATAATTATTATATAAGGATGATAGCTATCACTTACTGATACTGGCTGTATGGTAGACACTTTTCCACATATTCTAATAGTTTAAAATATGAAATTTCACACCACCTTTATGAGGCATGTACTGTCATTTTCTCCATTTAACTGAGGAAACTGGGCCTCAGAGGCAAGTACTAACTTAGCCAAGGTCACATAAGCTGATGAGTTGGAAGCAAGATGGTTTGAAAACCGAGGTAGACTTTCCAGAACCCATATATACAATCTTGTGTCCAAAATTCCTTCCAAGACAAAATATTTATTTCAAAGTAGTCACCGGGGGCTCACGCTTGTAATCCCAGCACTTTGGGAGGCCGAGGCGGGCGGATCACGAGGTCAGGAGATCGAGACCATCCTGGTTAACACGGTGAAATCCCGTCTAAAAATATAAAATACAAAATATTAGCCGGGTGTGGTGGCGGGCGCCTGTAGTCCCAGCTACTCAGGAGGCTGAGGCAGGAGAATGGCGTGAACCCGGCAGGCGGAGCTTGCAGTGAGCCGAGTTGGCGCCACTGCACTCCAGCCTGGGCGACAGAGCAAGACTCCGTCTCAGAAAAAAAAAAAAGTAGTCACCGGGGATTTAACTGCACAACCCCCACTGATGATGGCAATCCTGCTGAATCACTATGTACTTTTTAAGCAATTCACTCCAAAGGGTTCTAATAACTTGTTTTAATCTAGGCATAGTCTCAGAAAAAAAGCAGTAATACATAATGATATGCAGTGATCCAATTCGTTTTAGGCTATGTTGTTCTTTAATGAATATAGTTTAATTTTTAATTGCAGCAAGAATCATTTGTTAAGCCATTACATTTACTTTTTTATTTTGTTCTAGCTTTAAAAATGTAGGAAGGGGACAATAACTTGTTTAGCCACTACAAAGCAAAATGCAATTCTGAACCAAACACACAAACTCACCTGCACACACACATATTTATTTACACACTCATTTATTTATGGATAAAACATTTATAAGAATATAACTCACTTAAGCTATTCATAGAATCAGTAAAGTTCAGAAAAATATATATCAAATATTCTGTTTAGAATAATTCTCTTTATACCATTTCTAAGGTGAAATCTACCTATTCATTAAGGTGGCATAGAAATTAATTAAAAAGGAATTTGAATTTATTCTGTAAATCCAGTCCTTCAAAATTTCCTAAAACTCCTTATGATTCACAGATGAATGTGATATCTTGAAATGTTACTAACTTTATAAGACAATATTATGCAATGATTTAAAATTCTACTGTTTCTTAACTTTGTGATTTTGGCAATTTATTGAATAATCTTTACAATGGGAATAACAGAAATTTCACTTGAAAGAACTATTGTGTGGATAAAAAGAAAGGATGTCTATAAAAAGAAAAAGTGCCATACATGGCAAATAATCATAAGCTCAATAATCATGGCTCAATAATCATAAGCTGCTGTTGATATACATTTTTATAGTCAAAATATTATAGAGCAATGTTTGAAGTTGCCAGGAAATGTTATATTTTCTTGGACAACTTCAAGTACAGCAGGTAGAAAATGGCTTATTCATACTGGATATTCTGCTTTACCCTTTCTTCATTCTTTGGTTAAAAAAGAAAACCATTTTTCCCCTAAGTGTTCCTCTATGGAATTTCTGTTTCCTTTAAGCTCTTACTGGTGATGGTCAGCTGCAATCTCAAAAGAACCTTATGCTAGAAGGAGGATATAAAATAATGTCTACTCATAAGCACATGATTACCAAATAGGGAAGTGTCTGTTTTCATTCCTGTTGAAGGAATGAAAGCTTAAGCCTTTGAAATTAACATCTCATATTTTTCATTGTTATCAATGTACAGGATTCTATTCAGTTTTATAATCTTTTATCTGTCTTCCAGAAGGTAGACAGCTGAGATGTTCTTGTTTGAGGAAAAAAAAAAGGTATTTTTTGTCCACCATCAATGTGATCTTACTTTAGATCAATACAAGAGTCTCAAACTTGAAATCACAAATTTTGCAGCCATGAGTCCTCAGAATCACACGTAAGTCTGTATGTTAAACTTCACAATGGATTTCTAGGTGTGCATTTATGTTATTTTACTTTTTTCTTTTACTGCATCTTATTTTAGTCCAACCACTAGAGTTTTCTCTACATATTAGTATTATTCAAGTACCAATATATGTACCAAGGATATTAAAATAAGTTAAAAGGTGTTACCCACATCAATAATAAAGAATTAAAGAATTATTATAAAGTGACATATCCAAGAATACAAGTGAACAGAGGATTATGTATCTGACTAAATTTGGCCACAGAAATGATCAGATGAGACCAATTAGAAAAGCTTCCTGAAAAATGTCTGTTTTGAAATTGGAAAGGCATATGTAAGTAAAGGCCTGGAGGCAGAACCCCGCTAACATACAAGCCAGAATGATAAGCATGGATAGAGCAGAAGAGACCACCATAGAGTAACCAGACTTAAACTTGATGAAATAAAGGTAGATAAAGATAAGCCCCTGGAATGTCTTTTTGACAAGTTGTTTTCAGAGAATAATCAGAAAATGTCATCTCTAGCCAGTGTTAATAGAAGATGCTGAAGAACTTTCTTGAGCTAATACAAGTTTCTGAACCATGTGTGGTTTTTTCGGAATGGTGGCATTTGTATTCCAAAATGACACATGGCATTAGACAGCTTGAGGTAGCCAGATAAAAAGCAATCAGCAAATCATGTAGCCGTTATTATATCCTTACTCCTCACCCCTTACGAAGCCATTTCTGAATATTATTTATTATCTGAACGATTTTACAATGTCTATGAAATTGCTTTGTCGATGCCTGCAAAATTCCGTGCTATCAGCTAGGGTTTCAGCAGAAAAGGGACTACTGGTTGTGTGTTCTTTTATGTGCTAAAGCGTCAGACACCCACAAAATAAAACTTTATTGATTAGAAATTGTAATCATCCTAGGACTTTCAGAATTTATGCTAGTACCTGTTGGCTGCATTTCAAGAGCCAATTAACAGACAAAACATCAGTTTTATTATATTTTTGCACTGCTTTGGTCAAATATATCAGAACTTACCTGAGAACAACAAAAATCACTCTCAGATCAATGTAGAATCCATGTTCCTTGATTTCTTGGGTTATAGCTTCAATAAACCCCACAGGAGAGATGAATTTCTCGAAGATGAAGTTAGTACTAGGTGAGTTGACATGTATGGACTAAATGACCCCAATTTCAGAGTCTTGGCAAGGATGAGGGCTTCAGGACTACCAGTTAGACTGGCACTCCTGACTTGTATCAGAAATATATCTTTTCTGCTGCTATAATAGATAGCTCGTTCAGAAAAATATCTGTATACTGATAGTAACATAGATTACTCAAGACTGACAATGTCTAAAGGAGGTAGCTTTAAATTAGAATTTAGAAAGACAGCAAAAGAATTTGTTGAGAATGAAGTGATACTCTAAATAAGAATTGTATATGATCATAAAATAATACATAGAAGTATTCACAACCACCATGGACATACATTAACCTGTAATATATGTATTTATATATGTATGTGTGTGTACACATGCGCACACACATACGTATCTAGTTCCTTCCCAATAAGGAACTAATGGGGGCCTCTAGCAAGTGTTATAATTCACCCCAAGATTATTATTCTTCCAGATTCTACACAATCCCTGTTAGACAAACTGCTGTTCATATAACACATCATTTACTCTAAGAATAGTTGTTTTCTTATTTTATGACTCATTTCTATCTGCAGAAGTCTTTAGTCATTGTATTTGCTAAAGCCCATCTCACATACAGACTTTATCAATGGATTGCAATAAGGCTTTCCTTACATCCAATATGCTTTACAAAATGAGAGCTGCCTGTTTGTTTGTTTGTTTGTTTGTTTGTTTTTTGAATGAAGCATTGGATCGTTCAGTCCCCTCTAATCTAAGCACATGATCCTGTGTAGCTTCTCTGTCGCAATCATGATTCTCTTCTGATATTTCATTGTTGGAACAATTATATCCTACCCAACTATGGCAGATGTAAACCTGATTGTGGTCCATACTGAAGACAAATCTCTCCTTCTTCATTATCACAGTGGTCCTTCTTGTATCACCTTAGTAAACATCTCTGCACCACCAACCCCCTTAGAGAAACTCAGTAGCATTCAACTTTAATGACTTCCAACATGCCCAGATGTGGGCTGCACTGGGAACAAAATAATTTTAATTTCTAAAATATTAAGAAAGTTACAATTTTAAGAATCAAATATTTAAGAGACAATAATTGTTATAACTACATATTTTATCCACAAAAGTGTCATCGAAATGAAAGAAAACAGAGATTAAGAAAGAAGAAAATAACATATGTATTGTAGTACAAGGCCTCACATAAACACCTACAAATTCATGAGAAAGTAGGGGCTTCTCTGCCTTAGTATTTCATCATAAACGAAATATATGTGTCATATGAGTTTAAACAAGGGGAGAGTTGAAATAAAGAGTTACGTATAGCATTATACCAATATATTGTAAAATCTAGTCTAAGTGGCTGGTTCCAGAGAATACCTTTACCAGAACTGACTTGAGAAAGCCAAACTGCAACTGCCTACAAGGTACGGGGAAGGTGAAGGATGGAAAGCAAACTGATTTTCATCATAAAATGTTTGAGGTGCAGGATGTACAATAGGGCTAAACACAGAACCATTATTTAAAGGCCTGTTTAATGAGCAGCTGTACTCCCAGATTGCCCTCCCACCCACTACCACCTGACACCAGCAGAAGACGGGAGGATCCCCCTCTGCAGTTAAAGAAGAGATGATCTCAACTGAAGCTTTGAGGCAGAGCTGAGGGTGGCATTGGATGACATTCTGAAATCAGACAGAGTAAAAAACAATTTGCACACTGAACATTGCTACCCACTCCTGTTCTCTGCACTTTTCCCACAATGCTGGTAGCTGGATTTATACCATCACAGCCGAGATGGAAAGAAAATCTTCTGCAGAGAGACTTATACAGACTAATATTTGGGGGTTCCCCCACTGAAAAGACAAGATCTGCTTTGAAGCAATCCACTGTGAGGCACACCAGTTGACAATATTCTCCTCAAAACAGAAAACTTCCAGGAAGCTCTTACAGGGCCTCACTCTAATTAGGAGCAGAGAAGAGAAACATGAATCATTTGATAAAATTCTTTCTGGTGACCTCCCTGTGGAAAGGATTTACTTCCTGACACAACTGATTTGCTTTGCCCCAGTGGAATCTGTATATAAATGAGGTAGGCCACACCCAAGGTAACAGCCATCAAGCAGTTGCACCTTGGCGCTTTTTCCTCTGCCAGGAGAATGACAAAGCACATAAGGGCCTCTCGTGCAGCCTGGATCCCAGAATGACAGACCTGGGAGGGAAGCCACCACTGGCTTGCAGGCAACATGTAAAAGTGAGCAAGAAATAAAGCTGCTGGTATAAACCCGTGTGGTTTGGGGATTGTTGGCTACCATATTGCTAACTCCTGATGGCATATCAACTGTACAGATAGGAGGCAAAAACAAAAATAGAAACAAAAAAAATTCGTGGTGAAACTATAACTTATATCCTCAGAGAGAAAAGAGAGCAAGTTATATCCATTGAAATATAAATTGCGATAAGGAATGAACTTTGAAAGAATGAGAGAGACCTCTCCAACATAATCATTATAAGTTAATATATCTTAAATTCCAAATTCACTTAAAATGTTGGGAAGACAAAATGGAAAAATATCTATGAAATAAAAAATGTCTATTTGAATTTTTAGTAGTTTGGCTATTTGTATTTGAGTTATATACTAAATACAAATTTATAAATACAGATTTAGCTATTTGTATTTGAAAGTTATATCATCTAATAAAAATAAAATTAAATTTAAAACATTTAAAAGCCAAATATTGATAATATTCAAAAGTGGAAAATTTTCTATAAAATGTATGTGCATTAGCTGTATGAAGACTATATTTGAATTTTATAATGTTAATATATTTTAACATATAGAAATTATATACATAATACTCATGTTCTATTTCTTCTATTAAGTGTATCTGTTGATAACATATAGATACACATTGTTCTCTATCTGCATAAATGATGAAGATAGCTATAGAAAATTGTGATTTAACCAAATGATAATAAAACTATAGAAACTGTACCAAAAAGGAGAAAGACTCATCAGTTCTTGTTATCTTAAACAATAGGTAGGAAGACTGTTCAGCTGTGTCTTCCAAAATTATTGTTGTTTTAACATAATTTTTAAAGTTGACTTTGTAGTCAACTCTGACATTGTAAATTCCATCTCTTATCTCTTGAGAGCTGAAACCTCAGGGTGACCTTACAAATAAAGTCAGATCTTATGAGGCATCATGAAATACAGAGTAAACAGGAGCACGATGTCCTTTGGTGAGGCTTCATAACCATAGCAGCAAAGAAGGACACAATAAGCTGCAATAAATGTCCTGGACATGGAAAATGTTACACATGTAGCAAAAAGAACTTGATTATGAAAAGAAACTCAATTCAAAAAGGCTTATTTTGGCAATCACAAGCAGTTGCTATTTCTTGGGCAAGAATCAATTGCTTAATAACCCAGAATTGCAACTTTTGAAGTGGCAAAAACGTATTCTTTTTTTCTGGGTCTTGCAAAAAATTTGACCATAGCAAGACAGAGAAATATCTATGAAGAAAAGGAAAATAAATTTCAAGCCATTGTATTTGTATTTTCAAACAATTATATACTACAATATTAGATTATCATTATTATAGTGATTTAACCTGGCTTCACCTGTCTAGAACGTTTAGGAAATGTTATTGTTTTGAACTGTTTAGGAGAATTAGCTTTGTAATTAATACTTAAAATGTTCAAGATAACTCTACTTAAAGTGGTTTGCAGTTTACTAGTCACATCAGTAGTATTTAAATGTTTGGGGAAACATTCAATAAAAATAAACTTTTTAAAAATTGAGTTTACATATAATATAAATAATAGCTGTATTCTTCACACATGCAAAACAATGAATCTTGGACAACAATAAACCTAGCAACAATTAGCAAAAACTCAAAAAAAATAAAAAGAAAAGAAATGCACATGAGACAGACTAAGTTTCCAAGCACATGGGGGCACACTGCTTTTGAGCTAGATATCTGTGGAATATTCAGTTAGGAATATCCATCAGTAGCTGATAGTATGTATCTGGAGTTTATGTGTAATGTTGGGGTTCATATAGAAATATCAGGGCCAAGGCTGATATCAGCCAAAAGAGTTGATAAGATGTTCCAAAAAGGTAGCATTTGGAAACCCCAGGAGTTTAATTCAATCTCAGTTTTCCTGGAACTCTCTTAATGACACTGTACTCAAACCTGGTGAGGTGAACTGCTATCCCCAAAATTCTAAAAGATCAAGACTTGGATTCAAACACTTTAGGATAAACTTGCTGGTAGTGAATTTTCTATATGACCTTGAACAGATATTTTACTTTACTTTGATTCAGTCACTTTATGATTTAAATAATTGTGTTTGACTAGACAGTTTCTAAAAAGAAACAAACAAAAACCCCATAACCATTCAATTATCCTATGAAATCCTATGGCATAAGTAGCATAGAACTTGTAACTTAGCACTGATTTCAAGTCAGAGTTACAAGTCTTGATATTTTCATAACATGATGATGTTTTCAAATGTAAACTGGACTTTCTGGGGTTGAAATTGTGCTCAAGCACTATGTTAGTAGCTCTATTTTTAGTAAAAATACTATTATTAACTATATTAAAAATATTTTATCTATGTCATTAAATGTTTTTTCATCTGGAAAAATTTTTATATAGTATTTTTTAAAACTAATAGCTCTTGATTAAAAAGACACAACTAGTCAGTCATCCCTATTCATAATTTCTATGTTCCTAGAAATTACAGGAAGCGTCAACCTGAGATAGACACATCATCTAACAGACCCACCTATTTTAGTTAGAAAACACTTAGCTTCAATTTGTTCTTACTAAATTAAGGCCATAGGTGGTCATACTGACACCTATGGTCATACTGACAGGTAGGTAGATAGATAGATAGATAGATAGATAGATAGATAGATAGATAGACAGACAGATAGTAAAAACTCAAGAAAATTCTTAAATTTTGAGTATCAGAGCTAGTATTCTTAGTTACAGTTATTATGCGTTATTTTTATTGCCAAAGCCAGAAACTTAATATATGCTATCAGATCACAAAAATGATAGATTTGTATCTATCATTTAGACTATATTTTTGTTCCTCTGAATGTGAAAAGCCTTAGGCAACAAGATTTTTCTATCTGATTAACTCTCCAGAGAAAATGGAAGCCTGAAAATCTTTCTTTGCACTTGTATAGAAAGCTCGCCATTTAAAATAAAGAGCATAATTTACTATAAAAGGATAACAAAATTATTCATTAAAAAAAATAAGGTATATTTAGAAATATCTCTTCTTTCAGTTGAAAATTTTTACCTAATTCATTAAACTACATTTTTGAAGACAAAGTATCGTTGTATTCCTACATTCTTTCTTTTTTTTTTTCGCCAAATTTGTATTTTAATTTTGACTTGTGTAAAACAATGTATTACCTACTTACTCTGGTGGATGTGATTGTAAATAATTGCAATCTTGCCAATTGCTTGCAAACATTGTGTTGGTCACATGTAAAAGTCTTGCGACAGAAGCCAGGCCTGAAGCTCCGATTAAATAGGTCTGAAGAGTATGCTGCAGAATTTAGAAGTGTGTGTAGTATGATTCCAGAGCTTAGCACTCCTCTCCCTCAGCAGATTACTCATATTTTAGTTTGGTTGAAGTTACTGGAGCTATAGAAGCTGATTGAAATTAAGCATTTCGTTTATTTATATATTTTAAAGAAAAACACTAATTTCTATCAGACTGAAGGGCTAGGAAAGGTTTGTGACCTAGGGATGCTTACGTCCCTTTCCAGGTCTGCGATGGGCTAGTGGTGCGTGCCCCTCTGCACCTGATTCTGAAATAGGTTTGGAATGAACAGCCTTCCAGCTGCCTGTGTGACTCTTTTTTATTATTATTATTATTATTATTATTATTATTATTATACTTTAGGTTTTATGGTACATGTGCGCAATGTGCAGGTAAGTTACATATGTATACATGTGCCATGCTAGTGCGCTGCACCCACCAACTCGTCATCTAGCATTAGGTATATCTCTCAATGCTATCCCTCCCCCCTCCCCCCACCCCACAACAGTCCCCGAAGTGTGATGTTCCCCTTCCTGTGTCCATGTGTTCTCATTGTTCAATTCCCACCTATGAGTGAGAATATGCGGTGTTTGGTTTCTTGTTCTTGCGATAGTTTACTGAGAATGATGATTTCCAATTTCATCCATGTCCCTACAAAGGACATGAACTCATCATTTTTTATGGCTGCATAGTATTCCATGGTGTATATGTGCCACATTTTCTTAATCCAGTCTATCATTGTTGGACATTTGGGTTGGTTCCAAGTCTTTGCTATTGTGAATAGTGCCGCAATAAACATACGTGTGCATGTGTCTTTATAGCAGCATGATTTATAGTCCTTTGGGTATATACCCAGTAATGGGATGGCTGGGTCGAATGGAATTTCTAGTTCTAGATCCCTGAGGAATCGCCACACTGACTTCCACAAGGGTTGAACTAGTTTACAGTCCCACCAACAGTGTCAAAGTGTTCCTATTTCTCCACATCCTCTCCAGCACCTGTTGTTTCCTGACTTTTTAATGATTGCCATTCTGACTGGTGTGAGATGGTATCTCATTGTGGTTTTGATTTGCATTTCTCTGATGGCCAGTGATGGTGAGCATTTTTTCATGTGTTTTTTGGCTGCATAAATGTCTTCTTTTGAGAAGTGTCTGTTCATGTCCTTTGCCCACTTTTTGATGGGGTTGTTTGTTTTTTTCTTGTAAATTTGTTGGAGTTCATTGTAGATTCTGGATATTAGCCATTTGTCAGATGAGTAGGTTGCAAAAATTTTCTCCCATTTTGTAGGTTGCCTGTTCACTCTGATGGTAGTTTCTTTTGCTGTGCAGAGGCTCTTGAGTTTCATTAGATCCCATTTGTCAATTTTGGCTTTTGTTGCCATTGCTTTTGGTGTTTTAGACATGAAGTCCTTGCCCATGCCTATGTCCTGAATGGTAATGCCTAGGTTTTCTTCTAGGGTTTTTATGGTTTCAGGTCTAACATTTAAGTCTTTCATCCATCTTGAATTGATTTTTGTATAAGGTGTAAGGAAGGGATCCAGTTTCAGCTTTCTACATATGGCTAGCCAGTTTTCCCAGCACCATTTATTAAATAGGGAATCCTTTCCCCATTGCTTGTTTTTCTCAGGTTTGTCAAAGATCAGATACTTGTAGATATGTGGCATTATTTCTGACGGCTCTGTTCTGTTCCATTGATCTATATCTCTGTTTTGGTACCAGTACCATGCTGTTTTGGTTACTGTAGCCTTGTAGTATAGTTTGAAGTCAGGTAGTGTGATGCCTCCAGCTTTGTTCTTTTGGCTTAGGATTGACTTGGCGATGCGGGCTCTTTTTTGGTTCCATATGAACTTTAAAGTAGTTTTTTCCAATTCTGTGAAGAAAGTCATTGGTAGCTTGATGGGGATGGCATTGAATCTGTAAATTACCTTGGGAAGGATGGCCATTTTCATGATATTGATTCTTCCTACCCATGAGCATGGAATGTTCTTCCATTTGTTTGTATCCTCTTTTATTTCCTTGAGCAGTGGTTTGTAGTTCTCCTTGAAGAGGTCTTTCACATCCCTTGTAAGTTGGATTCCTAGGTATTTTATTCTCTTTGAAGCAATTGTGAATGGGAGTTCACTCATGATTTGGCTCTCTGTCTGTCTGTTATTGACGTATAAGAATGCCTGTGATTTTTGCACATTGATTTTGTATCCTGTGACTTTGCTGAAGTTGCTTATCAGCTTAAGGAGATTTTGGGCTGAGACAATGGGGTTTTCTAGATATACTATCATGTCATCTGCAAACAGGGACAATTTGACTTCCTCTTTTCCTAATTGAATACCCTTGATTTCCTTCTCCTGCCTAATTGCCCTGGCCAGAACTTCCAACACTATGTTGAATAGAAGTGGTGAGAGAGGGCATCCCTGTCTTGTGCCAGTTTTCAAAGGGAATGCTTCCAGTTTTTGCCCATTCAGTATGATATTGGCTGTGGGTTTGTCATAAATAGCTCTTATTATTTTGAGATACGTCCCATCAATTCCTAATTTATTGAGAGTTTTTAGCATGAAGGGTTGTTGAATTTTGTCAAAGGCCATTTCTGCATCTATTGAGATAATCATGTGGTTTTTGTCTTTGGTTCTGTTTATATGATGGATTACATTTATTGATTTGCATACATTGAACCAGCCTTGCATCCCAGGGATGAAGCCCACTTGATCATGGTGGATAAGCTTTTTGATGTGCTGCTGGATTCTGTTTGCCAGTATTTTATTGAGGATTTTTGCATCAATGTTCATCAAGGATATTGGTCTAAAATTCTCTTTTTTTGTTGTGTCTCTGCCAGGCTTTGGTATCAGGATGATGCTGGCCTCATAAAATGAGTTAGGGAGGATTCCCTCTTTTTCTATTGATTGGAATAGTTTCAGAAGGAATGGTACCAGCTCATCCTTGTACCTCTGGTAGAATTCGGCTGTGAACCCATCTGGTCCTGGACTTTTTTTGGTTGGTAAGCTATTGATTATTGCCACAATTTCAGCTCCTGTTATTGGTCTATTCAGAGATTCAACTTCTTCCTGGTTTAGTCTTGGGAGGGTGTATGTGTTGAGGAATTTATCCATTTCTTCTAGATTTTCTAGTTTATTTGCGTAGAGGTGTTTGTAATATTCTCTGATGGTAGTTTGTATTTCTGTGGGATCGGTGGTGATATCCCCTTTATCATTTTTTATTGCATCTATTTGATTCTTCTCTCTTTTTTTCTTTATTAATCTTGCTAGCGGTCTATCAATTTTGTTGATCCTTTCAAAAAACCAGCTCCTGGATTCATTGATTTTTTGAAGGGTTTTTTGTGTCTCTATTTCCTTCGGTTCTGCTCTGATTTTAGTTATTTCTTGCCTTCTGCTAGCTTTTGAATGTGTTTGCTCTTGCTTTTCTACTTCTTTCAATTGTGATGTTAGGGTGCCAATTTTGGATCTTTCCTGCTTTCTCTTGTGGGCATTTAGTGCTATAAATTTCCCTCTACACACTGCTTTGAATGCATCCCAGAGATTCTGGTATGTTGTGTCTTGGTTCTCGTTGGTTTCAAAGAACATCTTTATTTCTGCCTTCATTTCGTTATGTACCCAGTAGTCATTCAGGAGCAGGTTGTTCAGTTTCCACGTAGTTGAGCGGTTTTGAGTGAGATTCTTAATCCTGAGTTCTAGCTTGATTGCACTGTGATCTGAGAGACAGTTTGTTACAATTTCTGTTCTTTTACATTTATTGAGGAGAGCTTTACTTCCAAGTATATGGTCAATTTTGGAATAGGTGTGGTGTGGTGCCGAAAAAAATGTATATTCTGTTGATTTGGGGTGGAGAGTTCTGTAGATGTCTATTAGGTCCGCTTGGTGCAGAGCTGAGTTCAATTCCTGGGTATCCTTGTTGACTTTCTGTCTCGTTGATCTGTCTAATGTTGACAGTGGGGTGTTAAAGTCTCCCATTAATAATGTGTGGGAGTCTAAGTCTCTTTGTAGGTCACTCAGGACTTGCTTTATGAATCTGGGTGCTCCTGTATTGGGTGCATATATATTTAGGATAGTTAGCTCTTCTTGTTGAATTAATCCCTTTACCATTATGTAATGGCCTTCTTTGTCTCTTTTGATCTTTGTTGGTTTAAAGTCTGTTTTATCAGAGACTAGGATTGCAACCCCTGCCTTTTTTTGTTTTCCATTTGCTTGGTAGATCTTCCTCCATCCTTTTATTTTGAGCCTATGTGTGTCTCTGCACGTGAGATGGGTTTCCTGAATACAGCACACTGATGGGTCTTGAGTCTTTATCCAATTTGCCAGTCTGTGTCTTTTAATTGGAGCATTTAGACCATTTACATTTAAAGTTAATATTGTTATGTGTGAATTTGATCCTGTCATTATGATGTTAGCTGGATATTTTGCTCGTTAGTTGATGCAGTCTCTTCCTAGTCTCGATGGTGTTTACATTTCGGTATGATTTTGCAGTGGCTGGTACCGGTTGTGCCTTTCCATGTTTAGCGCTTCCTTCAGGAGCTCTTTTAGGGCAGGCCTGGTGGTGACAAAATCTCTCAGCATTTGCTTGTCTGTAAAGTATTTTATTTCTCCTTCACTTATGAAGCTTAGTTTGGCTGGATATGAAATTCTGGGTTGAAAATTCTTTTCTTTAAGAACGTTGAATATTGGCCCCCACTCTCTTCTGTCTTGTAGGGTTTCTGCCGAGAGATCCGCTGTTAGTCTGATGGGCTTCCCTTTGATGGTAACCCGACCTTTCTCTCTGGCTGCCCTTAACATTTTTTCCTTCATTTCAACTTTGGTGAATCTGACAATTATGTGTCTTGGAGTTGCTCTTCTCGAGGAGTATCTTTGTGGCGTTCTCTGTATTTCCTGAATCTGAATGTTGGCCTGCCTTGCTAGATTGGGGAAGTTCTCCTGGATAATATCCTGCAGAGTGTTTTCCAACTTGTTTCCATTCTCCCCGTCACTTTCAGGTACACCAATCAGACGTAGACTTGGTCTTTTCACATAGTCCCACATCTCTTGGAGGCTTTGCTCGTTTCTTTTTATTCTTTTTTCTCTAAACTTCCCTTCTCGCTTCATTTCATTCATTTCATCTTCCAGGGCTGATACCCTTTCTTCCATTTGATCGCATCGGCTCCTGAGGCTTCTGCATTCTTCACGTAGTTCTCGAGCCTTGGTTTTCAGCTCCATCAGCTCCTTTAAGCACTTCTCTGTATTGGTTATTCTAGTTATACATTCTTCTAAATTTTTTTCAAAGTTTTCAACTTCTTTGCCTTTGGTTTGAATATCCTCCCGTAGCTCAGAGTAATTTGATCCTCTGAAGCCTTCTTCTCTCAGCTCGTCAAAGTCATTCTCCGTCCAGCTTTGTTCCGTTGCTGGTGAGGAACTGCATTCCTTTGGAGGAGGAGAGGTACTCTGCTTTTTAGAGTTTCCAGTTTTTCTGCTCTGTTTTTTCCCCATCTTTGTGGTTTTATCTACTTTTGGTCTTTGATGATGGTGATGTACAGATGGGTTTTTGGTGTGGATGTCCTTTCTGTTGGTTTTCCTTCTAACAGACAGAACCCTCAGCTGCAGGTCTGTTGGAGTACCTGGCTGGCCGTGTGAGGTGTCAGTCTGCCCCTGCTGGGGGGTGCCTCCCAGTTAAGCTGCTCGGGGGTCAGGGGTCAGGGACCCACTTGAGGAGGCAGTCAGCCCGTTCTCAGATCTCCAGCTGCGTGCTGGGAGAACCACTGCTCTCCTCACAGCTGTCAGACAGGGACATTTAAGTCTGCAGAGGTTACTGCTGTCTTTTTGTTTGTCTGTGCCCTGCCCCCAGAGGTGGAGCCTACAGAGGCAGGCAGGCCTCCTTGAGCTGTGGTGGGCTCCACCCAGTTCAAGCTTCCAGGCTGCTTTGTTTACCTAAGCGAGCCTGGGCAATGGCGGGCGCCCCTCCCCCAGCCTCGCTGCCGACTTGCTGTTTGATCTCAGACTGCTGTGCTAGCAATCAGCGAGACTCCGTGGGCGTAGGACCCTCTGAGCCAGGTGCGGGCTATACTCTCCTGGGGCACCGTTTCCCAAGCCCGTCGGAAAAGCACAGTATTCGGGTGGGAGTGGCCCGATTTTCCAGGTGCCGTCTGTCACCCCTGGAAGGGGAACTCCCTGACCCCTTGCGCTTCCCGAGTGAGGCAATGCCTCGCCCCTGCTTCGGCTGGCGCACGGTGCGCTCACCCACTGACCTGCGCCCACTCTCTGGCACTCCCTAGTGAGATGAACACGGTACCTCAGATGGAAATGCAGAAATCACCCGTCTTCTGCGTCGCTCGCGCTGGGAGCTGTAGACCGGAGCTGTTCCTATTCGGCCATCTTGGCTCCTCCCCCCTCTACATTCTTTCTTTAAGAAAACAAGTGCATTGTAGTTATCCTTCTAACTTTAAAAGCATAGTGCAATGTATATTAACCTGAATTGAATGGTTTATATGCAAGTGCATTTACTCTCAGCTCTTTATCCTGATCCTTTCTTGCTTTCAGAGTTATCTTCTGCAGCATTTAAATATGAAAAACCACATGGCACAATTTCAGTTTGACAAAGAATTCAAGGTATTTGGGGTAGACTGGCTAAGGAAAAGATTGGATGATCTATTAACCTGATAAAATCAAGAATAAAAAGAGAAGAAAGAGATCTGTAGACAGAGAGAAGATGAGAAGAAATACCTGGCAATAGAGATATTAGACTTTACTTCTGAATCCACTTGTATTACCTTTGATAGATTTTGTGCGTGTGTGCATATGTGTATCATTGCATGTTAATATAATTGCATGAAAGTTTCAGGATAATACAAGAAACCCCTTATACCTTGTACCAATATTCAACAATTTTTTTTACATTTTGCTCAATTTGCTTTTTCACTCTTCCTCACCTTCTCCTTCTTCTGCTTACCCCATTTGTTTCTGTCTCACCTCTCTCCACCCATCCAGGGCACATATGTGTATGCACACACACATAGACATATAATTTCTTCTGAGCTTTTGAGAGTAAATTGGAGACATAATGCCCCTTTACTCCTAAATTATTCAGTGTGCATTTTATAATAAGAGCATTTTCTTAGCCACAATCCAATTAGCAAAAGAGAAAAATATAACATTGATTCAATACCATTATTTAACCCACAGTCCATTATCAATTTTTACTAGCTGACCAAATAATGTCCTTTATAGCTATTGGATTTTACCTGTCCAGGATGCATTCAGGATCTCATACTATACTTAATTATCATGACTCTTAAGTCTCCTTTAGTCTGGAACAGTTTCTTAACTTTTCATTGTCTTCTTAATTTAATTTTTTGAAAAGCTGATATGGCAGTGATTTAGTAGAATAGCCCTCAGTTTAGGTTGCTTGGTGTTTCCTCCCAGTGAAATTCAAGTTATATATTTTTGGCAGGATTTTGTGTCCTTCTTAGTATACCATATCATCAATACATGATGTTGGCTGTCCCCAAATCATTGATGTCAACTTCAATCAGTGGGTTCCTGATGTTTGCCTGGTTTCTCCACTGTAAATTTTCCATTTGTTACTTTATAATTAATAAGTAATGTTTGGGGAGATACTTTGAGACACTATTAATAACCTATTCCTAATCAAACTTCCACTCATGAATTTTAAGCCATTGTAATATTCTAACTCCATTATTCCGTCTACATTTATTAACCTGCATTCTTCTACAAGAAAGAGCTTTTATTTTTCCCCCATTAATTAACAAATTGATTAATTTATAACAGTGTGAACTCCCAGAATTTTTTATTATTAATGTACATTTTGTTTCTGTCATTATTTTCATGCTAAACTTGCCCCATTGTTGACCAGTGAGCACCCTATCAAGCTGACTTCTGCTAAATTTTGAGATTTTTCCAATTGTTTCTTAAACACTTCATCAATTTCTGGCACGACAAGGCATTCTAGGGCCATTTTACACTTTCTCTGCACCAGTCCTGGAGTCAGCATTTATTCCAAAGGCCCCTGATTCCTTTAAGTGAAAAATGATATTTAGACACTTTAGTACGGGCGTTAAGTTTGATTAAATAAACACACACACATACACACACATTGATGAGTTCATACCGATACTTTCAATTTCTAATATCATTGATGTATTTATAAATGTGCTTAAGCCTAGTGACACAAAAAGTAGAAAAATGGTTTTCAGGATTATTAACTAATCCATACCACTGGGTAAAGCAAACTTCTTTAAGTTAAGCAAGTCTTTTTCTAAGTTAAATATTTACAAATACACAAATACAGAAATCTTCAGTATAAAACTATATTTTATTTTTGATACATATATAACACCCATATAATCTACACCTTTACCAAAATATAATTTCTGTCTCCAAGAAAATTTTCTTTTCAACCCCCTCACAAGAGACAGTTTTCTGACTTTTTTTCCACCATAGATTGTTTTACTTGTTTTAGTTCATAAAAATGAATGTATACAGTTCTTACCAATGTACTACTTTGTGCCTGGCTGCCTTAGGTGACCTAATGTCTCTGAGATTTATCAATATTGTTGCCTAATCATCAGTGTTTTTTTAATTGCTGGTAACTGTCTGTTTTATGAACAGACCAAAATTATATAAGTATGACACCATTTGATGACTTTTTAAAAAATGTATTACATTGCTAATTTCAGCACCATTGTCTCTAAAATGGTATTGACAAAGTTATTGTTTCTATCTTCAGGGTAAAAGATTTGGGGAAGAAGTATATGAAGATTACTTGGGGTGGGGGGAAGTTGCTAATACCAATTCAAGTTCATCTTTCCATGGAAAATGGACCTTAAAATACATGATGACCAAGGGAGAAATTTTTACAATATCCTTTGCTAAAATTTAGTATAAAAAGAGTTGAATTTACAACCAAAAGGCATAAGTTCAAATCCCAAACCTAGTACCTACTAACCATGTGACTTTGAGCAAGTCACTTCATCTTCCTGAGCCTCAATTTTGCCATATATAAAAAGAGAATAATAGACTTCCCATCATACCAAAAATTGAAGACCAAATGAGTTGGGTAAACTATAACAAGCTATACAAATTTAAAGTATTATGATACTTACCAAAAATGTAGAGTTATAATAGCAGTTCTATGAATTGAGCAGCACTAGTTGTTTTTTTGTTTTGTTTTGTTTTTTGTTTTTTTGTTGGTTTTTTTTTTTTCATTCGTTTCTTTCACTTCAGGATTCTAGTGTGAGTTGGAAGCTTCTAAACTGGTGTCATCAAATTTATGGGACTCATTTTCTAATTTCAAGAAAATCAGCTTTTGGATTCAGACTCCCCTGGACCTGTTAATTCAAATCTAGTCTAGTTCTCAAGAAGCATATTAGCAACACAGGGAAACCCCCAAATCTCTCTTGGATACCTTTCCTAATGTTTCATGGTGTAAATACTAACCAGAATCTTTGTGTCTGGTACCAAAATGTTACCCAGAATTTTGAGGTAAGGCCTAAGGATGTGTATTAGCAGTATTTCACACTGCTATAAAGATACTACCTGAGACTGAGTAATTTATAAAGGAAAGAGGTTTAATTGACTCACAGTTCCACATGGCTGGATAGGCCTCAGGAAACTCACAATCATGGTGGAAGACAAAAGGGAAGCAAGCTTGGACCTTTTCACATGGCAGCAGGAGAGAGAGAAATACAAGGAGTGAAGGGGGAAGAACCCCTTATAAAACCATCAGATCTTGTGAGAACTCACTCATTATCATGAGAACAGCATGAGGAAATGGCCCTCATGATCCAATCACCTCCCACCTCCTTAGACTTGTGGGGAATATGGGGATTATAATTCAAGATGAGATTTAGGTGGGACACAGCCAAACCATATCAGAATGCCTTTCAACATAGCCACAACATTAGGTGTCACGTTTCTTATGTGTTGATTTTAGTCACTATTTTCATCCTTTAATTCCCCTGACATGCTAAACAGATTCATGTGAATTTACCTCCCAGGGGTTATACAAAGGTGTTTAGTTATAATCTATATTGAAAGCATTTTGACTCTGTTAAAATGTTATATCTTAATTAATGTGAATTGAAAAGAACTTACTGACTGCAAATGGTGTGAAGAGTTACTTATAGCTGTCTAGGCAATATGAGGTAAACTTACAATTCAATTTGTGTAATAAAAATTGAACTAAAGAACCTAAGAAACGGGAATTTATCAAAAGTGCAAAGCAAGCATGAATCAATCCCATGCTTTGCATTGCTGCAACTGTTCTGGGAAGATAAGAACATAAAAGTTTCAGTAGACATTTTGCTTAAAAGCCCTGCTCTGTAGACTCCAGATGATGAAAAGTGACTTCAGTTTGCCCATTTTATCCAGTCCCTTTTCATTCTCTGCTTTAGAAACTCAAACCCAAGTCACCCATGTGCCAGTCTCAATCCCATAAAACCTCCTTTGTAACTGCCCTTTCCAAACCTTGTATTTATTTCTTGACAAGATGATTAATAAAAATCAACTTGGTTTTGATAATGGTTTTTCTGGTGATCTTTGTGGGGACTTTTACAATTTTATGAGGCTCCACTGGGTCCTATTCAAAACTCCTCTCTTATGTGGCCCAAGACCTCTGACTTGAGACTCTCTGGCACTTCCAACACCCCTTGACCCACTCCTGCCAGGAGCCTGTTCTAGGCTGCTGTGGTGAATAACTTTCCAGCAAGAGATAAGCTCTGATCTTTATGCAGTAAGCCCCCTGCTGGGTTCATCTTGCATCCTAGGAATTTGTCCTTTGGGAATATTTTTATTTCTAACCAAAGTTAACTACTTATTTTCTTTGGTGAAAGCTGCCTACTATCACTTTTGCCTCTTAATTTTTTTTTATTTCTAAAGAATGTAATCTCCTGTTGTATATTTACATAAGAAAACTCATAGGATAGAAGACAGAGATACTCCCTACTTAATCTATTCTCCAAATCTCCCCTAATGACTAATAAGTTAAAATTCTCATTAGAAAATCATCCTTTCTACAACAAACTGCCTTGGGTCCTCCTTCAAAACTATGTAAGCACCTACATTTTATCTTGTGTTTGAAGTTTACTCTTGTGGAGATTGCTTCCATATAAATTCTGCCTGTCTGGGACCATCAATTGTTCAGTTGTTGTAGAGATGATCTGACGATCAGGAAGAGACAGGGGACTTGGGGCATGGAATATTATAACTAGACACTTTCAACCAAACGTATTTATGTTGTTCTTGGGTTTGTATAATAGTTAATATAAACCACCTCCTAGCAGAACTACAAATTCTTATATGCACTTAAGCTCACATCATGCACCTATCTCTCTAAATGGCATAATTTTTTTTTACCAAGGACCATTTGAAATTATAGAAGCCATTTTGTGGAACATTTGATATGTCTAACAGTGTATTACCTTTCAGGTTAACAAGATAATAAGAATCAAAACATCCAATAATCATTTTTAAATTGATACATAGATACTCTTCAAAGAAATAGAGTTCAAATTAGCATCCTTAAAGGTCACTTTGCAAAGGTTAAAGAGAAACTCATTTCAATCTCTGATCTTCTCTTTCACTTTTTCTACCTCCTCCTTCTATCACTCCTTAAGCCTCTACAAGAATTTTTGTCTTTAAGGATACTCTACAAGAATGTCCTTTTCCTCAAGAAGTTCCTTCGAGTAGAAACTAAATATTGCTTTCACGCTGAACTTCATGCCATTTTCAAAGACTTTTCTAAACCTAAAGAAGAGAAAACTAAATAATACTTGTGGCAATTTCATCAACAGAAACTTACTCTATAAAGGGAGCTGTAAACAAGACACTCTTTTCAGAAGACCCAGAAAATTCTCCTACCAATAAACAAATTATTGTTGAATTAGTCATCTCTATACCCATACTATACAAGCTTCAAAACAAAATTGAAGAGTTGGCCTTTGGCAAGAATACTGATGGGCTAATACTACCAGATAATCCATGAAAATTCCATAATGGTAATGTGTAAATTTTGCCTAAATGACTGATTCCCTTAAGGTAGATGCCAAAGAAGGCAATAAAATTAATTTTTCAAACCATAGAGATTAGAAAGAGGAGGGAAAACTTTTTATTTGCCAATGATATATTCATTTACGTAGAAAACCTTAAGCAATTTACAAAAAATATTCTATTAGAACTAACAAATGAGTTTATCTATTTTGCAGTATGAAAAATAAATATCAAACAACCATTGTGCTTCTATATGTTAAGAATCACTTGGAAATGAGATACAAACTATTGCATTTAAAATATCATTAAAAACAAACAATGCTGTGAGATGAATTTAATAATATATGTTCTAGGCCTTACACAATGAGAACAATAAATTAATGCAGAGAGAAATTAAAGAAGGCTAAATAGATGGAGAACTCTACCACATTCAAGGATTGGAAGGCTCAATATTATGATGGAATTTCTCCCCAAATTGGTCTATGTATGCAACTCAAACACTATATAAAATACTAACAGTGTTTTTAGATTGACTGATCTCTTTACATAAAAATTGAAAGGACCTAGAAAAGCCAAAATAACATTATAACATTTGTTAAAGTTTGAGAACACTACTTAATTTCAAGACTTACTATAAAGGTGCGGCAATCAAGTCATTGTAATATTGGCACAAGGATAGACATATAGAACAAAGGAACCAAACAGAACATGAAATAAACCAACGTAGATGTGGTCAACAGATTTTTTCCGATAAATTTATCAAGCTATTTCAGTGGGGAGAAAAAAAATTTTTTTTTTTTAACTGAAAGTTTTTTTTTTCTTTTTATTATTATTATTATTATCATTATTATTATTATACTTTAGTTTTTAACAAATGGTGATGAAACAACTGGGTATATATAGGGGTGAAATGAACCTTGAATTTTCCTCGTCTATGAAAATTAACTCAAAATTAATCTATACCTACCTGTAAAAGTCAAAGCTATAAAATGTCTCAAAGTAAATGTAGTACAAATTCTCAGTCCTAGGGTAAAAAAACATTTCTTAAGTGGGATACAAATAACACAAATAAATGAGAAAATAATTTGTACTTTAACAAAGCTAAACATTTATATGCTTTGAAAGACACTGTTAAGGAAATGAAAAGACTAGTCATAGACTAATATAAAATATTTGTAAAACATATACCTGCTTTAAAAACTTAATCCAGAATATAGATTTTAAAAAGCTCATATAGAATATAGATTTTAAAAAGCTCTTACAACCCAATAAAAATGAACAAAGAACTAAGCAGCCACTTTATAAAAAAGAAATATAAATGCCAACTAAGAACATGTAAGATACTTGCCATGATAGGCCTTTAGAAAATACAAACTAAAGCCACAATGCGATACTACTATATACCCACTAGAATTAAAACAAAATTGTAAAAGAAAACATCAAATTTGGCAGGGAAGTGGAGCAACTGGCACTCTTCTGTACTGCCAGTGATACTACATAGTAATACAGTTGTTCTGGGAAATAGTTTGGCAATTTTACACAAATGGCCAACAAGCATATGAAAAAATGTTTAACATCACTAATCATCAGAGAAATGCAAATTAAAACCACAATGAGATATCATCTTACACCAGTCAGAATAGCTATTATTAAATGTCAAAAAATAACAGATGTTGGTGTGGATACAGAGAAAAAGGAACGCTTATACAATGTTGGTGGGAATGTAAATTAGTACAACCTCTACGGAAAACAGTATGGAGGTTTCTCAAAGAACTACAAATAGAAGTCTTCTTTGATCCAGCAATCCCACTACTGGATATCTACTCACAAGAAAAGAAATTCTTATGTTAAAAAAAGACACCTTCACAGATATGTTTATCACAACACTATTCACAATAGCAAAGATATGGAATCAATCAACTGTCTACCAACATATGATTGGATAAAGAAAATGTGGTGTGTGTGTGTGTGTGTGGGTGTGTGTATACAACGGTATACTATTATAATGAAATACTATTCAACCACAAAAAAAATAAAATCATGTATTTTGCAGCACAGCATGGATGGAACTGGAGGCCATTATCTATGGGAACAGAAACAGAAAGTCAAATACCACATATTCTCACTCATAAGTGGAAGCTAAATAACATATACACAGGACATAGAGTGTGGAATAATAGACACTGGAGGCTCAGAAGGGTGGGAGGATAGGAGGGGGTGAAGGATGAGAAATTACTTAATGGGTACAACCTACATTATTTGATTGATGGCTACACTAAAAGCCCAGACTTCACCACTACACAATATATCCATGTAAACAAAACTGCATTTACACCTCTTAAATCTATACCAAAAAAAAAAAAAACAAAAAATATAAACTTGCATTTACCATATATCCCAGCAACCCCATTCTAGGTATTTCCCCCAAAAGACATAAAAACACATTCACCTCAAAGATTTGTGCACCAATGTTCACAATGTTCACAGACACAATAACACAAATTCCACACCTAACAGTTTTATAGATGGCATTTACTTAAGGAATGATCAAAGAAAATACCAGGCTGGATATGCAAGACCCATCTCTGTATAACTTTTAGAATTCAATCCCTTCCCAGCTATTTAGCCAAAATTTCTAGAGAAAGTCACAATTTTCTAAATTGCCAAAGAACCAATATCTGTACCAATAGCAGATATCCTTTTAGGGTCATACATGATTTTGGCATGATGGGGAAAAAGGAAATTTCCTCATGTCTGATGCCCCCAGTACAAGTAGGCAGAAAACACACGTATTATTAAAATCCTTCAATTGTCAAAGCAATTAGATATAATTTAAATTGAAGCTCACAGTATATAGCATAAATTCTGTAACACGGCTAATTGGGAGAAACATAACAAGCCACAAATATTGGCCATGTATGTATTTTTGAATTTCCTAGTTGCCGCATAGACATTTAAATATGCAATTAATTCAAATAATATATTTTATTTAAACACATATGTTCAAAATATTATCTTAAAATGTATTATAACTAATATAACAATGTTAATGAGATGCTTCACATTCTTTTCTATTAAGCATTCAAAGTTTACTGTTTCACACTTACAGTACATCTCCATTTGAATTAGCCAAAATTCAAGTGTTCAATAGCCACATATGGATAATGCCTACCGTATCAGACAGCAAAGTTCTAGAAGCTACTGAAAATGCCCTAGCTAATCATTATTATTTACAAAAAAAAAAAAGCTCCCTTGACATAGATCCCCCCATAAGGATCATTCAAATATTAAAGGATAAATCTATGTATTTTTCCAAAGAGTCTATTATAAAAGCTGATAATTCAGCCTAAAATTCTGAGAAAAATACAACGAATTATCTGGTCGGAAAACCCAAGATAAATTTGGTGAGGCCAAATATTTGATTATTGGCACTGATAGCCTCAAATGGACATTCACAGAAATTATTCAGGAAAAGTTACCATTATGAAAGACAAAAGTTGGTTACCATGAAAAAATAACATGGTGAGTAAAGTTGTGGTTTGTTTCTGACTCATAACCAACACAATACTGAAAAAACTGAATCACTTGAGGATATCTACACACCTATTTTAGCCCTGAATCTTCTTTAAGCTTAGTTAAACATTATAAAGGGCTAATTCATGATACTGTCTCATCATCAAGAATTAAAACTCTCTCTCCACAATATCCCTGTTTTCAGCCATTACAAAATCTTCAACCTGAATTTTTTTTTTCTTTTATTATTATTATTATCATTATTATACTTTAGGTTTTATGGTACATGTGCGCAATGTGCAGGTAAGTTACATATGTATACATGTGCCATGCTGGTGCGCTGCACCCACCAACTTGTCATCTAGCATTAGGTATATCTCCCAATGCTATCCCTCCCCCCTCCCCCCACCCCACAACAGTCCCTGAAGTGTGATGTTCCCCTTCCTGTGTCCATGTGTTTTTGAAAAAGTTAACAAAGAAAGGCTGCCCTTGAACCTTGTTGGAAACAATTTTATTGAGCAAAGTATACATACAGTAATCAGACTTCAGTGAGTTGACACTTGGGTCCATGGTCTACAATTTAACATGTTCAATTCCATATGCCAATCTAAACTCTTGGGTTACCTCCAGATGAGGATACCTAGATATTTCCCAGAAGTAGTTGATCTCATAAAGCAGACACCTTCCACCAGGACTTTTGGCTCGAGCAGATGATTCTTGATGCCCATAGTCTCTACTAAAAATCTGTGTAACACAAATAACAATGCTTCTTTAATCTGCATGGTGTTATTCTTTATTCTCTGTGGGTTTAAGGTTCTGGATAGCTGAGATACTGGTAGCCCCTTTACTATTGCTCCACTAATGTCCCTATTCCTATTATTGTTCTTCTCACTCCTCATCTAATTCCTGGCTATGATGTATTCATTATTTGGCTAAAACATGCAATCAAATCAAAAGTCAAATTGCTTCTAATTTTCTTTGGATGCCATCCAGCTTCCTTTCATACCAGTTCAAAATCAGTTAATTTCATGAGTATTTGTATTCAAACACAAAATGGCAAACATAACCCTAGACTAGACAAAGTCAAAAGATTTTTATCACATGATACCTAATATTGGCAGATTCTGTCTCCATAAAACAAACCTGGGGCTTTTCATAGGAGCTAGACTTCATAACTAAACATTCACAGAACTAACACTTGGTGAAGAACTAAGAAATGGATTCTATGCAAGTCAAACTGCCTCATTTTTATAAACCTTCCAAAGAGACATACTACTCAGGCCCTACCTAATTCATGCTCTTTTAGTATAGATCCACTTTTTGCTCTTTAATTCCTCTGTCTGGTGCCAGACCACTCTTGCAGAGTGGCATTGTAACCATATAATACAAACAATCTTATGGGAATATTTTGGCTAAAAATTGATCATTAGGTGGTCACCAATGTCTAGCAGTGTATTTTCATCCCAAAAGCTTGTTTGCTACAAAGTACAAGTTGAAGAGAGACTTGCTGCCTCTCTCATCAATGTTGGAAACAGGCACCTGCTTTTGAGGTAATCCCTGATATCACTCTTGGTCCATATTGGCCTATCAATTCCCTTTCTTGAAAGAGAGAGAGAGATCCTCAGCTAAGTTAAATCAAGAAGAATGTCTGGGCTTTGATTGAGACCCAAGTCTTATTCACTGATGTGAAATTGTGGAATTCTGGTTATCTATTTTTTTGTTCTTAACCCTCTCTTTCTCAAGCTTTCCAACAGGACACACACGAAAAAACAGGGACCATCCTAATATCCTACTTACTATGGTTCAGAGATTGGCAAGAGATCTAGGCAATATCATTAAGACATATTATCTTCTCACTCAAGAAGTTCACAAGATTGTGGTCCAAAGCACAGCAGCCCTAGATGTAATATTGTCCTCTCAAGTTGGAGCACATGACATGTCAGGGGAAAATCTTGTGCCATTATCCCTACAAGTCTTTCTGGGGTCTTTAAGGTAACTAAAACTATTTGAGGAAAAGAAATTAGAAAATTAGGAAATTTGGTTAATACCACTCTATCTAGTTCTGCTGAATTTTCAAATTAGGGTTGAAATTTGTGCTCTTGGTTTAACTTGGCACAGTTGGCTCCTGACCTAGCATCAACTACAAAATCTCATCACAATCCTTTTTTTAGTATTGGTCTCTGCTATGATTTAGATATGTTTTGTTTGTCCCTGCTGAGTCTCTTGTTGAAATTTGATTCCTAGTGTTGGAGATGGGCCTGGTGAGAGGTGTTTGGATCATGGGGGTGGATCCCTCATGAATGGCTTCCAAGGGAGTGAGTGAGTTCTTACTCTTAGTTCTTGAGAGCACTAGTTGTTGAAAAGAGCCTGGCACCTTTTCCCCACTCTTTCAGCTCCTCTCTCACCATGAGATCTGTACATGCTAGCTCCCCTTCACTTTCTACCATAAGGAGAAGTTCCCTGAGGCCCTCATCAGAAGCAGATATTGGTATCATGCTTCTTGGACAGCCTATGGGGGCTGAGACAAATAAACCTCTTTCCTTTATAAATTACCCAGCCTCAAGTATTTCTTTATAGCAGCATAAACGAATGAAGACAGTCTCTGTTCCAATCCTGAAACGGTGGTCTCTATTATCCTAAATTCCACTGTGTCTCCAGATAATACAATAATAACTTAACGGAAGCAAGAACTTGCTTATATTGAAGTTCAAATGTCAATGAACGTGACAAAAGTCAACCACAGTTTAGATCTGGACTGAGCACCTTGGTAGATGGTCAAACTTGCAGTTCTGGCTAAAGGATGACTAAAGAGATGATGAGAAATAAAAACTCAACTTGAAAATCTAACAAATGAAAATCTACTCCGACTTCAAAATTAAATAACCCACCCCATTTTCATAGTTCTGAAAATAAGAAAATACAAAATGTCAGTGACGTGTTAACTTGAAGGCCCCCAGACAATCAAAAGTAATCCCATCCGGCTATTTTAGTTTATCTCTCTAGCAGTTTCCTCACTTGTGAAGTCTACCTCAAAAAACCACCAAATTTCTAACCTTAACCCTGGTGCGAGGTTTATACAAATAATTCGGCAACTTTCCTTTTATAGGTATTATTAAAACTTTGTGCTTAATAGCATTCTACCTTGCCAGAAATATTATGAATAAAACCAGCTTGTTTTTTGAGATAGGCTTTGCTAGTGATATTTATTGGGATTCCAACAAAATATACCTTTGATTACTTTTTCATTTACCTAGCTGATAAGCATCTATTATTAGCAGTTTTAATATAAAATAGTATTTTTTACATGTAAACAGTTAAATTTGGTAAAGCTGTTGTTCTTTGACCCAAACGATATGTATTACTGTGTTTCCCAGAAATTTGCAACATACATACATACACACATACAACATATGGATACATACACACATACACACACACACACATACACACAATATATGGATACACACACACACCAAACAAAATTTTCCAAATTGGCAGATCATTTATCTGCATAATTACCCCAATTGTTACCAAAATAGTAACTATGGGGAGAAGCAACATCAAGAACTCTGAGTAGTGAAGACTCTCCTCTAAAAACCCTGAGCTTGAGTAAACAGAATCACTGAATGTATGAAAATGGAACGAAATGGTAAAGATGGGAGAAAATAATGTTCAAGACAGGTCTGTATTTCTGAACTCTTTGTTAAGCAAGTTCTCCTTAGCTGTTCTGAGGCTACGCAGTTTACCTAATTTACCACCTAAAGCCGTTTATAAATAAATCAAACAGAAGCTATGAAACGAAGCTAAATCATCCATCATGCCTTTTGAGGCCTAGTCTACCTAAAAACAAACATCATTTAATTCCAGTTTACTGTAGCAGCAAGTGGAAATAACACGAAGTCCTCGTGAGCCTGGCACTGCCTCCTGACACAGAGATCTGGTGCCAAGTTGCTGAGTGATTTCAATATCAGGGTTGAATAATCATTTTCATCACTCATTTTAAATGAACAGTGACATGTCATTAATTAGTATTAATCAGGAAATTACCACATAAGCACAGAGAGAATGGTGACCCACACACAGCTCATTAAGCTTACAGAGTTTAAGACATGAACTGAAATTTTAGATGCAAATAACTCATTTTTAAAAATCTTTCTAATATAATATGAAACAAAAATGAATTTTAAGTAAATATTTTTAAAGTCAATGAAATATTAGCTTTGGTCAATAACCATGACTATTTGTTTTTCTAAAGGAGGAAAAAAATATTTTCCACTGCAAAAGAAGTACTACAGATCAAAAAATAAATGTCACATATGAAGAAAAAATTCTACCAATAAATTAATATCCCAGCATGCTATTTTATAAACCACATTTGTAGAGAAGGCAGAGTGAAATCTATGTAATAAACAGTTAATCCAAAACTTCAATTTGACTATTGATTGATCTTCTTGCTGATGTTAAAGAGAAATATTATTACTAAGAACCAAAAATAAGAAAAGCATGTTGACTTCTGTATTTTCTGTGCATCTTAAGCATTTGACAGACATTTTCTTGGAAATAATTGAAGTGAGCCTGTGACTTCAAAGAAGACACCTTATGTTTGTTGCCAAAAATGTAAGCTTTCCAACAAAAAGCAAAATTTTGAAAAATTTATATCTACCATATGACAACTTCCCACAAAATGTATCTTCTGATGAGATCAGTGGTGATATTAACAAATGTGATTTTTTCACATTGTAAAATCAAATATGTTGACATTTAGAATATTTGCATCACTCAGTAAACCAATGTTTTCCAAATGACCAATCCATGATGTTAAAAAATATAAAAAATAAAAAAAATGAGTCAAGCATGATGGTTCACACCTACAGCCCTGCTACTTGGGAGGCTGAGGTGGGAGGATTAAAGCCAGGAGTTCAAGGATGCAGTAAGGTATGATCACATCATTGCACCACTCCACTCCAGCCTGAGCAATAGAGTGAGATACCCTATCTAAAAAAAAATCAATAAGGGCCAAAAGATTTTAATGTCACAGAGTACAAAAGTCATTCATATGGTTTCTGATTGCATGTTGCAACTAACTTAAGAACCTAACAGTTCCAAATGGTGGTATCAAGAAAAGGTTTTGAAAATAATCCTACCTTTTTCAACTATATGTGAAAGAAAATCTTGCTTAATATATTTTAAACAAAACAATGCATTGCAACAGATTAAATGTGGGTGTTGGTACAATTTATTTCCTTGTGGCAGTATGGCTGTAATATCTTCAGCTCCTCAAAGCCACTCTTAGGTCCCTGCTACAAGTCCCTGTTCTTAGGCTGTTCATACTGCAGCAGCTTGCTTCTTCAAGGCTAGCAGGAGAGAGTATCCAGTCTTCTAAGACTTATATAATATAACCTAATCAAAGGAATGGCATTCCATCACTTTTGCCGTATTCTATTGGCTAGAAACAAATCACAAGCTCTGTCTGTACTCAAGGAGAGGGGATTATACAAAGGAAGGGGAGGAGAATATTGGAAACCACTCTTGAGTCTATCACACAAAGTATTGATGACTGCTAAAACAACTGCAACAAAACAACCATTAGCATTCCTTATATAGCATTTCTCCAAACCTGCACAATTTTACTTTGGAGGTTTACAAAATCAGTTTCTCTCTTGAGAAGCTTTAGGAAGTCCTTTAGAACATTTCATTATAGCTGAGCATGTATCAAATGATTACTAGTTTTTTGAATAAGAAGTATTAAAATAAGCATGCTCCTGCTGTGTTAATCAGAGACTTCTGGGTTGTTAAATTAGCATAAATTATACAAGAAAGTATATTCCCCAGTCGTCTTTATTCTCAACTTCAGGGATTCTGTAACTTTTTCTTTAATAGGTGCTTATTCTGTACAATAGGGTATGAGCCAATACGTGACATCACAGAAAACTATCCCAATGAGACCATTAACTAAAAAATCTCGTAACAGTTTCCATTAAGCATTAGGAAAGTAATCCAACAATAAGTTATTTTTCAGTGTCTGATCAGTTAATCCAATGATGAAATCAGTCTGATCTCAAATGTTAAATATATTTAAGTGAATCACATTGAAACTTGAATTAATTTCAAAACAACATTTGCCTTCTGAGCTCAACTACTGAAATATAAAGCAATCACTCTGCACAGTGATATTTCCTGGGAACATATGGACCTCATGATTTAAAAAAGAGGGGTAAAAATATGTGGCAAAGATAAGTAATGAAAGGAAAACAGAGTTATTAGACAGAAATAAAGATATAAAAGTATATTTTTTACCATTACCTCTTATCTCTGTTCTTATATCTTACTTTATCTCCCTTGTTTCCCCGTTCATTTTTAAACATACTGTTTGTTGTCATATCTTTGGAGCCTAGAACAATGTCTATATATACTAAGTACTCAAAAAGTATTTGTTGAATAGATGAACTATGAATAACTAAATTAATTCTATTTTTAGTGTTTTTATCTTTCTGTTACCTAATTCTTGCCACATTTTTATTCTTTATGTCCTCACATAGGCTATCCCATCTTAAAGGTCTGAGGAATAACTATGAAAAATGAAAAGAATCACCTACTTGCCATTGATTTAATTAAGAGGAGGAAGAATTAAGATATTGATGTAGACAGAAAGAATTGCTGGTTCAGTGTGCAGGACAAGTAAGCCCTGAATAAAGAATAAAGCCCCCAAAGCATCAGGGAGAGATGAAATTCAATACTTTTTAGGTGGAATAGAGGGTTTGAATGAGCCTCTGTTTTTACATTACTCTGGGCTGCTGATTCTGTTGCTCCTGCTAATGCCGCATGGCAGGTGTGCGAGCCTTGCTTTCAACTCTGATATTTCACAAGATAAACTGGCATTTAAGCTCCTCAGGCTCTCCCTGGGAGTCATTCAATGAATATACCAAAGAGCTTTTGGTTCACTATGATTCCACAAAGGTCAAGTCCTAAACATTTAATGGATATGTGATGATTAAAAGGACTCTTTACCATAGATGGTTAGGCCTAAAAACATTTTTTTTCCTAATTTCGATTGCAAATTATTAAGAATAAAACAAGACACTGCCTCAACAATCTGCGTAGACAATATTATTTTAGAGTTTTGTGATTATAAGAGGTTCTTATTTTAAGTACCTGTATTAATATGACAAAACAATTGTTTTGATGTAAATTAAATATTTTTGTCTAAATTCATATTTTCACTATTACGAGCATTGGTCGGGATGCTAAGAATGAATGTTTTTTATTTTATTTTTATACATGTCCATTTTTAACCAAAGGCTTACCATGAAAAGGAGTAATAAACTATTAGTTAAGAATATTATTCTTCCTCTTCAGGTAAGATCACCTCACATTTTGACTGAATGTATTTATTCCAACGCCTAACTAGTTAAATAGCCAGTTTTACTAGTATAGATTACTTATTTATATAGATTTATTTTTATAATAGTTTAACTTTTTATCAGCAGCTTCACTTAGTAAACATTACCTGAGATATTTAGTTTCATTCCAAACACCTGATCTAATAAGGCTATGCAGTCACTGAGTTTACAAGGATTCTTAGAAATGAAGAAGTCCTCTGCTTGTTAGAAATTATGATTACTGGTTAAAAATATAAGTCAATAGTAAAATTAGATGATATGACAGTGTTGGAATTCTCTGCTGAACTAACAATCACCAAGTAAAATGTCATTCACTTTAGGGTTTTGACAATCTGAGGAGTTTAATTCCGGAGAAAAGGTACCAGTGGTCATTGACAGAGCCGGCCAATCCTGCCTGAGCTGAGTGTCAGCTGTTAAGACTTGGATGTCCTGGGATGAGCCCAGATGAACCTCAAGCCTGCTGAATCACACACAAACTTTAGGAAACAGCTTCTGCTGTTGACTTTTGTTTTCAGTCATAAGCAATTTTGAGAAAAAAAAAGAGCTTAGACAAGATGATGGTTTCTTGGTTAGATCATCAGCACTCATTCAATCAACATTTATTGAGCACATGCTGGGAACCAAGAACTGAGAAAAGTTTGAAAAGACTATTCCTGCAATTCCCAGACAGCTGTAAATAAAATAAAATAATCAGGATTAGAAGCAAAAGTATATGACACACTGCAATCATGCAAAAAATATAAGTTGAAACAGAAGATATTAAAGAATAGAGAATAAGGAACTTCAGTATGGGGAATACAGTAAGAAAATAAAAAAGTTTCTGCATAGAAAACCATTAAGAAAAATAGTTCTTATAAAAAAATGAAAGATGGTGGATGAAGAAATAAAATATCTGAGTAATACAATCATCTGTCTATAGGGAAATACCAAAATATCCAATTAAGTGTGTCCATTTTTAACCAAAGACTTAACATGAAAAAGAGTAATAAACTATTAGTTGGGAATATGATTCTTCCTCTTCAGGTAAGATCACCTCACATTTTGACTGAATGTATTCAGTCCAACACCTAACTAGTTAAATAGCCAGTTTTACTAGTTTCACTGCTTTTCATAGATTCAGTGAATTAAGCATAGGCTAAATCAGCCACATTAAATACTCTTGTCACTTTAGTATAACAGAGACATCTTTTATAGTGAGTGTAGTGAGAACAGTGAGTACATAATGAGAATAATTAAAGCATTACAAAGCATAAATTATTTGTCCCTCTTTGGGTTAAAAATAATATGCATATATAAAACATTTCATTATTACTTTTATAGGTTTGGATTTAAGAACCAAAAGGTGTATATAAGTTATTTCTATGTAAAAAATATCAATATCTCAATGGCATAAACTAACATCTATTTTTCAGGCTATGAATTCTGCAGTTTATCTGAAGTTCCAATAATCTAGACTGATCTCAGTTGTGACAGGCTGGACTCCAGGCTTTGGTGGGTCCAGGTATACTCCATTTGTCTCACATCCTCAAACCCAGACTGATGGCATAGCAGACATCTAGAGCATGCAATGTTTGCGGTAATCACAGAAGCAAAGAAGGTGAGTACAAACAATTGATGTCTACTGATATCTCAACTAAAATTCAACACACTATGCTTTTATCCACATTCCACTGGCCAAGCAAAATGCATGGCCAAGCAAATCACATGACCAATAGGGCAGGGAATATACTCTGCTGATAACTGAAGGCACTGCAGAGCAACATGAGAAAAAAATATATATATATATATGAAGGGATGGAACAAGAAATTGAAACCTCTAGTCTAAACTTTCACAAGGTGAATTAGGTATAACATCTGATGGACTACATTCTGCTTCAATAGAACCTGCAGGAAAATAGATTTGAGATGGTTGCACTTAGACCAAACTCAGGATCAAAAGCACTCATGATCAAAAAGAAAATGAGCCTTTTGGGATATGAGAGCACTTTGACATTACTATCATTCAGGAATACTAAGCAGAACCACTGCTTTCATTCCCAAATATCCTTGCTGATGCTGAAATTAGTTCAAGCATCACAAGCCAGTTTCTATTATCAGGAAATGAATTATACCAATTGCTAATGAAGTTGGTTTTATTAAAAAGGGTACAGGTGTGAACACATACACTTTTCTGCATTATATTATGACCTGTATATTTTAAAGAAAGAGTCTCACTCTGTTGCCCAGGCTGGAATGCAGCGGCGCCATCTCTGCTCACTGCAACCTCTGCCTCCAAGGTTCAAGTGATTCTTGTGCCTCAGCCTCCCAAGTTGCTGGAATTACAGGTGTGCACCACCACGCCTGGCTAATTTTTTGTATTTTTAGTAGAGATAGGGTTTCACCATCTCCTCTACTCCTGCCAGAGATACTAGAAGATATCTTGACTCTTTACAATGAGAAACTGGCATGATTCCTAAAGGGAAAATCTACAAAATTGTGGTGCACCCCATAAGATTTTCAAACTAATGTGCACTAGCCCCCAGGGTTCTCTCACCCTCAAGGCAGTCCACACTCAACCTGAATTTATCAAAATTACCACTTAAAATTTCCTACCAGCTTATGGATCTAGCAGCTCTGCTCCAGGTCAGCAGATCTCACCTGCGACTGTCTGGATTCACCTTTTTCTCCAGATTTGGGTGTAGTAGTTGTCTTTTGATATCACTTCTCCTGTAGGTCCAAGAAAAGATGATTTTCAGTTTGTTCAGCTTTTTTCACATTGTAAAGATGGAACTGATAACTTTCAAGCTGAAATGTGTCAGAGCTGAAACTGAATGGATTAAAATTTGGAAAATAAATTTTAATTTTAAAACAGAATAAGAAAACCATAATATTTGTAAGCATTTCTTGAAGTAGAAGCAAATAGATTATTCATTAAATTCTCCCATAATTATGGTCAACTAAGTTCTGATTTTTTAAAAATCTGATGTTTTCACAAACCTGTGGGATTCTATCTAGAGAACCAAGGATCCAGGGGAAAGTGATTCTGATCCAGGCAGCATTTGATCCTGTTTTGTGTAGTCAGCTCATTTCCTTTAAGTGTCTGAACCTGAAGCTAATTAAATCTCCAATAAGTAAGTGCAGCATCTTCCCACCAATTCATGAAATACCTGAAAGCCTGCGAAATTTAACATCATAAAATGAGAAACATTCAAAATCTGTTGAATTGGTTCAATATCTCTTTATTCTCTACCTTTTGACCAGGTGGTACAATAATTTCTTTTACCTAATCTCTGTGATTGTGTTTCTCAATATGTTTTCCAGGACCACGGGCTTAATCAGGTGGACATTTGGTACCTAGACACACTGAACCAAAACCTTTGGGAGTTAATCTACATTTTCAAAACTTCCCATGTAATGATTATGAACATTATAATTTCTCTTTACCAGAGGTTCTCAAAATGTGACTCTGGGCCAGCTTGTTTCAATAAGTCTTCCATGTGATTCTGATGTATACTGAAGTTCGAGAACCGCTGCTTTGTACTGTGGAAATAATTCGTTGCTTCTACAAAGATGACCTCCATTTTCCAAAAATCTTGAAACTGTACAGAGTTGTGTTGACTATTTTCAACAAATCATTTTGAACAATCAGAGTGGTAATGTAATACATAATTTGTAATCAATAATCAACAATAGGTTTAATACATGGCTAAATTGTTTTTCCTGCACTCATCGGAATTACTCTCTATAAGGTGATAGATCCCTGCTTTTATGTTCTATATTTTACTGTATTATTCATCTTCAAAGTACAGAAATGTTAATTGTTTAACAACATAGAAAACAAATGTTTTCCAGATACATTCAATATAAATTATTTTGGGGGAGAAAGTATAGATGGAAATAAATAAATGTTCATTTAGTGTTTTAATTATTATAAAATAGACAATGCAATATCTTTCAGTTTTCAAAATTTTCAGGAAAATATTATGCATTGAAAAAGATGTGCTCTCCCATATCTCACCTTGCTTTTACCTAAAGGTATATTAATATCCATATAGCTTTAAAAGGATAAAGTACTTTTTTAGGTATTATAAAATATTTATGCTCTTAACTATTTAATAAGCCATTTCATTATAAATAAATAAAGTATTTAATGACATAATAGATGAGTTTAAATGAACTATAAAAATGCATGTGATGTAATATTAATTTTTGTTAAATGCAAGTTTCGGTGTTTTTTAATGAATGAGTAAGGAAATGATTTAATTGAAATAGGCTAACACTACATCAAACATGAAGAAACAGAAATTATAATTTTATTTTAGTAGTCCTCATTCCAAGTTGGCACATGAGTCTGACATTATTCCCTGAACTATTCACAGTGTCTATGACAGTCTTCCCTAGCATAGTTTCAAAAATAAAGAAACCATTATAAAATTGTAACTATCATATTTGTTACCATTTTGAAAAGAAAAAAAAATCTATACCTTTATTAGTTAGCTTCTTCTTTAGTCACCCAGTAATGATGCACATTTTTACAACAAAAGCATGAATACATTGTGAGCTTATGTCTTTAAAGTTATTATTTCAATACTTTTTGCAGATCAAAGAGCCATTGTATTGAGCATGTCACAAAAAAACTCAAAACTGTGAAATTGTCCATTAAAGTTTAATAAAAAGGAAGAATTAAATTTTCAATCCGATCCTATAAGCTGACAGATAGTTAATGTCCAAGGATGTCTATCTAACCTTTGAAATAGTAGAAATATAAAATAGATTTTAATTATGAAATATCGACAACAGAAAGAATATAAGAAAAATTGAATTATGTTAATGGAATAGAAGCAATATCACTTTTTATGTTTTAAAATGTGTCAACATTTTAGAATAAAGTTTTGTACTTTAATCATGTCAAATAAAGTAAGCATGTAGTCATCCTCATGTGAATTTCTCAATTACCCTCTATTTTTTTTCACTAAAACATATCAACACACTCCCAGGGTAGCCTGCAATATGAATAAGGAGTGATAAAAAGTTCATACTATATATAATAGTATTATACTTATGATTTCACTAAAGGATTTTTCTGATTCTATAAATATTCCAGAGCCAAGATTCTAATAATTATATATAGGAAGAGAGATCTATATTCTAGAAGCAATTAGTTTAGTTCCAGATTTTAGTTTTATGTAATAAAATAATGGGACAATTTTGAGTTAATATTTTAAAAGTTAATAGTGATATTTGTTTTCATTTTATTTTGCAAAGCTTGTGCATAATTTGTCTTTAGGTCATTTAGTAGGGAAAGGAGTTGATATTTTTGACATAAATCCTAAATTCTATCCATAAAAATCTCATATCTTTCCCATTAAGTACTATGGTATTAGAATTAGTCGATACAAAAGGTATTGTGGTTTTAATATGCTTTCCTCTTTTCTCCCCACAGCCACTATTGGACTAAAAGAATCTATGCTATGGAAGAGATGACCTCTGTTGAGCAGGCAGTAACAAAGGCCATACAACCCAGAGATAGTTAGACAAATCCCCAGAGGATTATACATCTAAGAAGCTTATAGGAAAGAAAACAGGTAAAAGCTATGAGAAATGAGATAAATACAATAATTATTCATTTTGCTTACAAATCTCACCTTTGGCAGTAAAACTTGAATGAAAGACATAGTCAGGTTAAAAAACAATAGTAATAAATATTCCATTTCACCATGCCTTTAAGGAAACTACTAAGGTTGTATAAAAATAATGCATGCATGAACAGAGCATTAGTTTTAATTGTTTGCTTATTTCCCTTATCTTGGAATTCATTTTCTCTCAAATTAACCACAGAAGCTACCTTTCCTCCTCTACAATGACCTTTCCTCTAATCTATCTCTTTGCCACTGTAAGATAATGTGTATTCTATTACTTTTGCTCTGCCACCTTAAGGCCTACAATAGATTTTCCATCATTTATATCCATTTTAAGATTTTCATTCTCTACTTTAAATACTTTATACTCATAGTGTGTCCAAATATATCTCACTTCTGCCACTCTGAAGTAAATATTACTCCTCTTAACTAAGAGACACATACTCAAAACTTTCATAGTTCAGATTGCCACCTTTGAACATCCACCAAATGTAAGAAATAACTCTCCTCATAGCCT
Source organism: Pongo pygmaeus (assembly GCF_028885625.2). NCBI lineage: Eukaryota > Metazoa > Chordata > Mammalia > Primates > Hominidae > Pongo > Pongo pygmaeus. The sequence goes on from NC_072384.2 coordinate 95,069,231, forward strand.
ACCATGCAATATGTCTGTGGTGAATTGATTATACTAATAACCCTAACTCTTCACATGTCCCTGTATCTAAAAAACACACCTGTATTTAATGAGACATATGAGAAAATTCAGCTAAAATCAGCTGAGTTTAGCCCAGACCAGCAGATGTGCCCAGCCAACTCAAATATGTGAGAAATAACAAACTGCTGTTGGGCTAAGCTTCCACGTTTACGGATAAAAAGAGGGACAGAGCCTAGTCATGCAAATCAGAGCAATTTAATGGAAGGAAAATCTGTCTAGTGGCTATGTTTGGGAGACAATAAAACAAATCTGGAAGTCCATGCCATAACTGAACTTAGGTCTATCATCATGGAGAAGAAGCAGCTGACCCAATCAAGACAGGTTGTGAACCAAACGATTGACAGCCTTATAACAATTTCATTTCATGTAGTGCTACATGAATAAAGTGCATAAAAATAAATGTGACTAAAGATAAAAAGAAAAATCTAAATTCACTTATAGGCATAGTTCACATAAGGCCAAATTTAATGTAACTTATGTGTATTTCAATAAATTCAAGAAAAGAACCTATAAAATTGCCCTTCACTCATTTATTCAGTCAACTAATATTAACTGACCACAAATTGGCTGATTTTTCCATTTTAATTTTTTGTTCTTTATTTTTTCTACTTTGATTTTTTCTACTTTGATTGACTGAGTCGGTAGTTTCTTTAGCCAAAAATCTAGCTTGAGTAGTTATTATTTCTTATGCTTTTTCATGTTTTAATTCATTAACTTGTGCTTTTTATATTTATTTTTCTTTAAATAGCCTTTGGTTTATTTTGTTTGAAAGAACATATTTAGTTCATAAAGTAGTCTTTCTTGTTTAATAATATAGGTGCTTGGCTATGATTCTTTCTTTAAGCCTTACGTTAGCTGTATTCCTTAGGTTTTAATACATGCAGTTTTAAGTTTTCATTATTTTTTATCTATATAATATGCCAGTGATGCTTTATTTTTCTTTACCTCAGAGATTTTTGAAAGGAAGAATTGTTTTTCTTTTTAAATTTCCATATGAAATTTTTTGTTTATATCCTTGTTTTATGCTATCACTTTAAATTGTATTGATTTTTGAGTTCCAAAAAGTTGTTTTGTACCACTTCTTCATTTTGAAAATTATTAAAGTTTTCTTTGCTCTTCATCTAGGATCAGTTCTAGATGTTTTTCTGTGTGTGTGATTCTGTCTCTCTTTCTCCTCAACTGTACAATTCATTATATATTATTTAAATCTACCTGATTAATTACATTAATTTGCCCTTCATAGGCTTCTTTTGTGATTTCATTCCTCAGATATAAGAAAGATACATTAATGTTTTAATTATAGTTATGTTACTGTCTATTATTTTATATTGTTTCTCATGGCTTTTGTTTTCTTAATATTCATGGCATATTATTTGGTACATAAAGATTCACAGACTCCATCCTTTTACTTTCCATTTTTATTTCAAATGTATCTCTTACATACAGCACATAAAGACATATTATTATTATACTATCTGAAAGTCACTTTTAATAAAATATTTTACTGATATGAAATTTAATCAGAATTCCATCATATTATTTTGTTTTTATGTTCTCTTAGTGTTTTTGTCTTTTATATAATGTGATTTGTAATTTTGTTTGTATAATACTTGTTTCATTGTTTAAAAATTTTTTTTCTGGTAATGTGGAAAGAGTATGATCTGTTCAACTAATCTGTAGCATTATACATGTAAATATGATATTTTAATCTTGAAAACTTAAATGTATATCACTTCCACTTCCCAATTTTATCAAATTATTATTTCTATATTGTCAGGATTTAGAATATTTATGTTGTCTGTTGTAGCCATAATTTTAACAATTGTTATGAATTGAAATAATTTAGTTCTTACTACCAGTCCCTTCCTTCACAGGTTTTAAATTTATCTCCTGGTAAGCTAAATTTCCTTTTTTTTTCTTTGTCTTGCTTTTCTAAGAAGAATGTGTGCTGCTATTGTTTCTGAATTCTTACATGTTTGAAAATGTTTCCTTCCTGTTTTAACTCTGAGCAAAAATTTGGTTGGTTAAACAATTCTTAGAGCATCCTTTATTTTACTAAAGATGTTGTAGACAATGTTTTGCTGTTGGGGCATATAAAGTATAGAACCAACCTAGTTTAGTTTTCCTAAAAATGGTGACAAATTAGTCTCCTCAAATGTGCATGGTATTTTTTTCTCTATCTTGAATGTCTAGTAACTTTACCAAGACTTGTCTCAGTATAGATCATTTATAATAACTTGATAAAATTTCTGATAAACTATTATCTGGAGAAATTGTCTATTTTAACCTAATTTTTAAAATAAAAATTAAACTTTAAGTTTAAAATTTTATTAAATAAAAATTTTATTTTTGTGAATGTCATGCGAGATATTGGGGAAAATGTTATATTGAGTTTCACATGTAAGTTACATCAAATAGATGTTTTGAGGCTAGAAAATTCTTCTGTTCCTACCTATTTAACAAGATGTATATGATCTTGTAATCTTATTCAATTTCCTATAATACCAGTAGTTAACTCACACTGGATTAATATATTTTAAAATGTATGATTAACATGATTCAATCACAAGATAGAGAAAAGACTCAGGCTTATACTGTGGTAAAGAAGTAAAGATAAAAGTAAAAAGAAAAGAATATTTTTATAACTTTTTCTGCTTTCCAAAATTTTTCTACTTTCAAAGCAAACTAAATATGTCCTGAGAAAGACTCCATACTTCTATATTTGAGTCCAACCATAACCTAAATTAATAGGCCGATAAAATTGAAAACCTAACTTAATAGTGTGCACCTGTAAGAAAAGCTGAGTTTTGGCCAATTCCCGCGGCCGTACTTCAACCACTCATGGACTGCTGAATGTTCAAACTGCAATCAAATAAGGCTAACGCCGAGCTGTAACCAATATCACCGTTTCTGTACCTCACTTCCGATTCCGGTATGTCAATTTACCTTTTTGTCTGTACATTTCTTCTGACCATGATCCACCCCTGTAGTCTCTCTGAATCTACTGTGATTCTGGAGGCTGCCTGATTCGCGAATTGTTTCTTTTTTTGCTCAATTAAGCTCCATCAAAATTAACTTGTCTGAAGTTTTCTTTTAACACTACCTTCTAATATACTTAATCAATACTTGGATTTACCTTCATGTGTTCAAGGCATTATACTGAGTATCTTGTAATGCACTTAATACAAACTCAGGTTTTGCCCATAGTATATGAACATTTATAAAGCAGTTAATAAAACAAATGAGATGTCTAAATATTTCCTCTTAATTTTGATATATTTCTGTTGATTGCTCCTTTATATCCCCACCCACTTCCCTACTTCACTGACTTTCTGCAGAGAATATAAAGGATAGAACTAGTGCTTTTTATTCCATTCAAAGAGCTGCTAGATTCCACTTCTGGGGGCAGGGTATAGCAGAACAAAAGGCAGCAGACAGCTTCTACAGACCTAAACGTCCCTGTCTGACAGCTCTGAAGACGGCAGTGGTCCTCCCAGCACTGTGTTCCATCTCCAAGAATGGACAGACTGACTCCTCAAGCAGGTCACTGACGCCCGTGTAGCCTGACCGGGAGACAACTCCCAGAAGGGACCAACAGATACCTCAAACAGGCAGGTGCCCCTCTACGACAAAGCTTCCAGAGGAAAGATCAGGCAGCAATGTTTGCTGTTCTGCAGACTCCACTGGTGATACCCAGGCAAACAGGGTCTAGAGTGGACTTCCAGCAAACTCCAACAGACCTGCAGCTGAGGGACCTGACTGTTAGAAGAAAAACTAACAAACAGAAAGGAATAGCATCAACATCAACAAAAAGGACATCCACACCAAAACCCCATCTGTAGGTCACCAACATCAAAGACCAAAGGGACATAAACCACAAAGATGGGGAGAAACCAGAGCAGAAAAGTTGAAAATTCCAAAAGCCAGAGAGCCTCTTCTCCTCCAAATGATTGCAGCTCCTCACCAGCAAGGGAACAAAACTGGATGCAGAATGAGTTTGATGAGTTGACAGAAGTAGGCTTCAGAAGGTCGGAAATAACAAACTTCTCCGAGCTAAAGGCGCATGTTCTAACCCATCGCAAGGAAGCTAAAAGCCTTGAAAAAAAGGTTAAATGAATGGCTAACTAGAATAAACAGTGTAGAGAAGACCTTAAATGACCTGATGGAGCTGAAAACCACAGCACAAGAACTTCGTGATGCATGCATAAGCTTCAATCGCGGATTCGATCAAGTGGAAGAAAGGATATCAGTGATTGAAGATCAAATAAATGAAATAAAGTGATAAGATAAGAGAAAAAAGAGTGAAAAGAAATGAACAAAGCCTCCGAGAAATATGGGACTATGTAAAAAGACCAAATGTACATTTGATTCGTGTACCAGAAAGTGACAGAGAAAAAGGAACCAAGTTGGAAAACACTCTTCAGGATATTATCCAGGAGAACTTCCCCAACCTAGCAAGGCAGGCCAACATTAAAATTCAGGAAATACAGAGAACACCACAAAAATACTCCTCAAGAAGGGCAACCCCAAGACACATGATTGTCAGATTCACCAAGGTTGAAATGAAGGAAAAAATGTTAAGGGCAGCCAGAGAGAAAGGTCTGGTTACCCACAAAGGGAAGCCCATCAGACTAACAGTGGATCTCTCGGCAGAAACCCTACAAGACAGAAGAGAGTGGGGGCCAATATTCAACATTCTTAAAGAAAAGAATTTTCAACCCAGAATCTCCTATCCAGCCAAACAAAGCTTCGTAAGTGAAGGAGAAATAAAATCCTTTACAGACAAGCAAATGCTGAGAGATTTTGTCACCACCAGGCCTGCCTTACAAGAGCTCCTGAAGGAAGCACTAAACATGGAAAGGAACAACCAGTACCAGCCACTGCAAAAATATGCCAAATTTTAAAGACCATCAACGCTATGAAGAAACTGCATCAATTAATGGGCAAAATAACCAGCTAGCATCATAATGACAGGATCAAATTCAAACATAATACTAACCTTAAATGTAAATGGGCTAAATGCCCCAATTAAAAGACACAGACTGACAAATTTGATAGAGTCAAGACACACGTCACTGTGCTGTGTTCAGGAGACCCATCTCACATGCACAGATGCACATAGGCTCAAAATAAAGACACGGAGAAAGATCTACCAAGCAAATGGAAAGCAAAAAATAAGCAGGAGTTGCAATCCTAGTCTCTGATAAAACAGACTTTAAGCCAGCAAAGATCAAAAGACACTAAGAAGGCCACTACATAATGGTAAAGGGATCAATTCAACAAGGAGAGCTAACTATCCTAAATATATATGCACCCAATACAGGAGCAACCAGATTCATAAAGCAAGTCCTTAGAACCCTACAAAGAGACTTAGACTCCCACACAATAATAATGGGAGACTTTAACACTCCATTGTCAATATTAGACAGATCAATGAGACAGAAGATTAACAAGGATATCCAGAACTTGAACTGAGCTCTGCACCAAGCAGACCTAATAGACATCTACATAACTCTTCTTCTGTATATATTCTTCTCAGCACCGCATCACACTTATTCTAAAACTGACCACACAATTGGAAGTAAAACACTCCTCAGCAGATGTAAAAGAACAGAAATCACAACAAACTGTCTTTCAGTGCAATCAAATTACAACTCAAGATTAAGAAACTCACTCAAAACTACACAACTACATGGAAACTGAACAACCTGCTCTTGAGTGACTACTGGGTAAATAACAAATGAAGGCAGAAATAAAGATGTTCTTTGAAACCAATGAGAACAAAGACACAACATACCAGAATCTCTGGGACACATTTCAAGCAGTGTGTGAGGGAAATTTATAGGACTAAATGCCCACAAGAGAAAGCAGGAAAGATCTAAAATCGACACCCTAACATCACAATGAAAAGAACTAGAGAAGCAAGAGCAAACACATTCAAAAGCTAGCAGAAGGCAAGAAATAACTAAGATCAGAGCAGAACTGAAGGAGATAGAGACACAAAAAACCCTTCAAAAAAATCAGCGAATCCAGGAGCTCGTTTATTGAAAAGATCAACAAAATAGACTGCTAGCAAGACTGATAAAGAAAAGAGAGAAGAATCAAATAGACGCAATAAAGAATGATAAAGGGGATATCACCACCAATCCCACAGAAATGCAAACTACCATCAGAGAATACTATAAACACCTCTACGCAAATAAACTAGAAAACCTAGAGGAAATGGATAAATTCCTGGACACATACAATCTCCCAAGACTAAGCCAGGAAGAAGTTGAATCTCTGAACAGGCCAATAACAGGCTCTGAAATTGAGGCAATGGTTAATAGCCTACCAACCAAAAAAAGTCCAGGACCACACGGATTCACAGCCAAATTGTATTGTAGGTACAAAGAGGAGCTGGTACCATTTTCTCTGAAACTCTTCCTATCAATAGAAAAAGAGAGAATCCTCCCTAACTCGTTTTATGAGGCCAGTATCATCCTGATACCAAAGCCTGGCAGAAACACAGCAAAAAAAGAGAACTTTAGGCCAATATCCCTGATGGACATCTATAAGAAAATCCTCAACAAAATACTGGCAAACAGAATCCAGCAGCACATCAAAAAGCCTATCCTCCACAATCAAGTCGGCTTCATCCCTGGGATGCAAGCCTGGTTCAACATATGCAAATCAATAAACGTAATCCATCACATAAACAGAACGAATGACAAAAACCACATGATTGTCTCAAAAGATGCAGAAAAGGTCTTCGATAAATTCAACAGCCATTCATGCTAAAAACTCTCAATAAACTAGGTATTGATGGAATGTATCTCAAAATAATAAGAGCTATTTATGACAAACCCACAGCCAATATCATACTGAATGGGCAAAAACTGGAAGCATTCCCTTTGAAAACTGGCACAAGACAGGGATGCCCTCTCTCAGCACTCCTATTCAACATAGTGTTGGAAGTTCTGGCTAGGACAATCAGGCAAGAGAAAAAAATAAAGGGTATTCAATTAGGAAAAGAGGAAGTCAGATTGTCTTTGTTTGCAGATGACATGATTGTATGTTTAGAAAACCCCATCGTCTCAGCCCAAAATCTCCTTAAGCTGATAAGCAAAGTCTCAGGATACAAAATCAATGTGCAAAAATTGCAAGCATTCCTGTACACCAATAGCAGACAAACAGAGAGTCAAATCATGAGTGAACTCCCATTCACAATTACTACAAAGAGAATAAAATACCTAGGAATCCAACTTACAAGGGATGTGAAGGATCTCTTCAAGGAGAACTACAAACCACTGCTCAAGGAAATAAAAGAGGACACAAACAAATGGAAGAATATTCCATGCTCATGGATAGGAAGAATCAATATATTGAAAATGGCCATACTGCTCAAGGTAATTTATAGATTCAATGCCATCCCTATCAAGCTACCACTGACTTTCTTCACAGAATTGGAAAAAACTACTTTAAAGTTCATATGGAACCAGAAAAGAGCCTGCATAGCCAAGACAATCCTAGCAAAAAGAATAAACCTGGAGGCATCACACTACCGGACTTCAAACTATACTACAAGGCTAAAGTAACCAAAACAGCATGGTACTGGTACCAAAACAGAGATATAGATCAACGGAACAGAACAGAGGCCTCAGAAATAACACCACACATCTACAACCATCTGATCTTCTACAAACCTCACAAAAACAAGCAATGGGGAAAGGATCCCCTGTTTAATAAATGGTGCTGGGAAAACTGGCTGGCCATGTGTGGAAAGCTAAAACTGGATCCCTTCCTTACACCATATACAAAAATTAACTCAAGATAGATTAAAGACTTAAATGTAAGACCTAACACCATAAAAACCCTAGAAGAAAACCCAGCACATAGGCATGGGCAAGGACTTCATGACTAAAACACCAAAAGCAATGGCAACAAAAGACAAAATAGACAAATGGGATCTAATTAAACTAAGGAGCTTCTGCAGAGCAAAAGAAACTATCATCAGAGTGAACAGGCAACCTACAGAATGGGAGAAAATTTTGAAATCTACCCATCTGACAAAGGGCTAATATCCAGAATCTACAAAGAACTTAAACAAATTTACAAGAAAAAAAAAACATCAAAAAGTGGGCAAAGGATATGAACAGACACTTCTCAAAAGAAGACATTTATACAGCCAACAGACATACGAAAAAATGCTCATCATTACTGGTCATCAGAGAAATGCAAAGCAAAACCACAATGAAATACCATCTCATGCCCATTAGAATGTTGATCATTAAAATGTCAGGAAACAACAGATGCTGGCGAGGCTGTGGAGAAATAGGAATGCTTTTACACTGTTGGTGGGTGTGTTAATTAGTTCAACCATTGTGCAAGACAGTGTGGTGGTTCCTCAAGGATCTAGAACTGGAAAAACCATTTGACCCAGCAATCCCATTACTAGGTATACACCCAAAGGATTATAAATCATGCTGCTATAAAGACACATGCACATGTATGTTTATTGTGGCACTATTCACAATAGCAAAAACTTGGAACCAACCCAAATGGATTAAGAAAATGTGGCACATATACACCATGGAATATTATGCAACCATAAATATGGATGAGTTCATGTCCTTTGCAGGGACAGGGATGAAGCTGGAAACCATTATTTTAAGTAAACTATCACAAGGACAGAAAACCAAACACCACATATTCTCACTCATAAGTGGAAGTTGAACAATGAGAACATTTGGACACAGGGCGGGGAACATCACACAGAGAGGCCTGTCTGGGGGTGGGAGGCTGGGGGAGGGATAGCATTAGGAGAAACGCCTAATGTAAATGACGAGTTGATGGGTGCAGCAAACCAACATGACACATGTATACCTATGTAACAAACCTGCATGCTGTGAACATGTACCCTAGAATTTAAGGTATAATTTTAAAAAATGCCATCTTTTTCCCTACTCATCCTAATCACATCAGCCATGACCTGCAAAATCACAATGGAATAATCAATTTTAACCAAATTAAATATTACTTAAAGCAAGCACAAAATTGTAAACTGACAGTAGGAAATTCTATGTTATTCCAGCCACCTTATGTAATTCCTAAATTATTACATAAGGCTGATCACCAACAAAAGAATGTCTAAGTACAATGATAATGTACTTTTAAAGTAGTGTGACATCTTTTCTAATACCTTTTTCCACATGGGGCTACATATATCCTATATCCCTGTATTATTAAATGAGGGAATGGAAGAGAGAGTTTGAGTAAATTCTCCATCTAGTCATTCTAGCATATTATAAGAATAAACACCTTAGAACCCTTTTGCAAAGTTATATTTTCCTATAAATCTCACTTGCCACCCTTTATTGAAAAGAACATAATATAGTAAAATCTTCTTTGATTGGATCTCAGAATACTGTTTTTTAAATAGGAAGAGCGTGCATAGAAACAAATGTTTAAAAAGTCACCTTTTATCCTCAAGAAGAAGGAAAAAGCATATTGTATAAACTCAAAAGTATTTTCACACAGCCCCCAGAATGACTTCCAAAGGAACATATATCCTTTCTCAAAGTTAGTTTGACAATGAGACAAAGATTTTTCTCTAAAGGTGTAAATAGTCAAACCACTACTTGAAGGAGCTATTTTTCCTAGAATAAAATTGTTAAGATCTCATCCACTTTAAGTGTGAAATCTTTGTCAACTCTTTGGAATTAGTTTTATAGCTCACAGCAAAGCTTTTAGCAGGTACAATTTGAAAAAGAAGTGAAAATTTTAAAAAATGAAACTGTAGAGGTTCTTTATATAAAACCATGGGGAACAAGAAGATCCCAAGGAAAAGGAAAAAGAAAAAAAAAGCAATTGCAAAAACATGTGAATAGTAACAAATAAATAATCTTGGAGTATTCAAAAAAACAGATTTTCTATTTTGACACTAACACTAAATTACAAAACATTTCCTATTTGTTAAGGAAATTCAAGTAAAGCCTTATTCAAGTTGCTGTATAGAATAAGGGACAAGAGGAGAGGTAACTGAGGTTGGGGCAAAGTTCAATTGTCAGTGGAGCTGTATATAATTTTGTTTTTCATTTACCATGTTAAAAAATCTGCTGTTCTTTGGGAATTGAAATTTTCACACTACATTACATTTTTAAACAACATCTTCTCCCTGGGTTTTCTGGATTGCTGTGCTTGAGGAAGGTAAGGCGAACCCAATTATGTTAAACAAATACGTTTCATGTATTTCTCTTATCTGAGTAGAGGAACAAATAAAGTGACTCAGCTAGCACCAAAGAGATAACTAAACATTTAGTCACCAGTTTGTAGCTCTACATTTTCAATTAAATGGACTATTATTGAGGCAAAGCAGCTAGCATCTTGTTAAACCAGCGTTAAGGGAGTTCCCATTCCACAGAATGTTCTGGGACATTGTGTCCCATAGAAGAAAACAACCATGAATTTGGTAGACTTCGCTGCTTTTTGAATTTTTCAGTTAACTGGTTAATGCATATTTAGTCTCTCCTCTTAAGCATTTTCCTGGAAGTTACTTTATCTTCCCAATATTTTTGTAAAATTGGGGCAGGATATTTTCATCTGCCCAGTTGCCTAGGTGTGCCATACTTCAGATGGGTTAGCACGGGACTCAGTTGGTATTGGTTATCACTAAAAGATAAAATATCAAAAATCATCAAACCACCCATGATTTATAATGGATTAAACAGTAGTTTTAGGAAAAATGACAAAGGGAAAAACCATAAATATACATTGGAATTAAATAGTCTTGCCAGAAAATATAATCTCTCAAATATTAGATGAAGGCAGTATTCTATAATCTTCTTAAAGACACCTTTAGGTTTAATTCATCTTTATGTCCCTCATAGTATCTAATGTGATAAATAACTTACATGCGGAAGACAATAAAGACATGTCAAATTAATGGATGAAAGAGTTAAAGAATCGCAGTATGTTTTTAATACTCATAGGCAACAATGGTGATACCTTCTTTGATAGAAAAAAATAAAAAATATAATGAAAATGGTTGAAGAGTAAAATTCAGTAAGTGAAAAAATTACAATTTTAATTGAAAAGTGCAAAAGCTAAATATTATATTTACTGCGTTCTTTATATAAAGTTCCTTGTTATTTTCAAAGCACAAATACACACAAACAAACAAGTAGCATTCCGGAAAAAAAATTTATGCAGTTGTTTTATTGACTTGTGTGTCCTGAATGTTCTTGAAAAATGCACATACACATACACACACATATAATTTAAAGCCTATAGATCACAAATGTCATAAAGGTCACCATAGATTAAAGATGCAGCCAGAATCTGCAGCTCCTTTGTTGCCATCTCATAAAGAAAAATAGTGTTTTAAAATTTTCTTAATGAAGTTACATTTATCATTTTCCTGTTCACTTTTCTTTCTGTTCTCAGTACAATCCTGTCAACTCTAGAGTTGACATCAATGAACTTGAATTTTTCTTAAGTCAGACTCCCAACTAAGTGAGATGAATGAAATCAATATTCTTCCTTTTACAGGTGAAATGAGTTTGGTAACATATGTAGTACCGTACCTTCCTCCCCTTTTTTCTTCTTTGTACTGCAATCCATCAAGGTATAGCTCTTGGCACCTGAATGAACACATCTTAATACAAGATTTCAAGCAACAATTCTTTCTAAATGTAATAACATATTTCAGTCTTTGTTCTTAAAAACCCTACCTAGATCTATGTTCTTTCCTTCTCCATGATAATTTATTTCTATTATTTTTACAGCATTCTTAGTATTCACAAGCGATTAGTCAGGTCCTTGAATTCATGAAATATGTGATCTCTACATACAAAAGCCTAAATGCTATTCAGTTCTGAGGACTGCCTCTGAAAAAACAGGACTTTCATAAAGGGAATTTCATATTCAAGGACACCATGCTTCATGGTTTTACTTCGTATCACAAAGCACCTATTTGCAATTATTCATGAAGCTTCTTCTATTAATTCAAGAATTCTCTCTGCAATAGATCTTATAGGAAAAAAGTAACCTTATCAGATTGCTCGGTGATGCGTTTGTGAATTACAAAATGTTATGTGTTTTTTTAAGTTTTTCAATCCCATAAATCATGATTATTAGCCTATTCTAAGTACACATCCCAATTACATAATATGTTACAACATATGATGATTTAAGCAGGTGATAAAAATAATTCAATAAGGAAAATATTAATTTATGCTAAGAGGTTAAAAAGTTGTTTTTATTTCCATATATTCATATTTTTCACATTTTGAACACAGGTAAGAAAGAATTATATTGTTCAGTTTTTATCACAAGAAAACTCTAGAGGGGTGATTAGAAATTTATTATACAAACTAATAGAAGTATTTGGACTAAGGACTCAGAAATATTCTGGAGGTTGGACTAGTAAATTTGGGGAAACTTTAAGAAAATCAAACTGGATAAGGAGACAGAGGCTACAGACTTGCTAAATCATGTTACCATACAGATAGGATGAGCAAAGAACACAGAGGAGTTTCCGTCAAATGAAGAGACCCTGGTTGAGACACAACTTGACACCATTAATTGTTACAATTGATCCTCCTTTCAACCCCATCCGCACCATAACCTTATAATAATTCCACTGTATGTGAAAATCAATGAGCAAATGGAAGTAAAGAGTAACTAGCAAGTGTTTGATGAAATCCATGCTCTAATGGGCTTGGGGGAAGGTCTGGGGAGTAGCTGAAAGGGATTTGTTCAGTGGACAAAAATGTAATCAAAATGAGGAAGATCTGTGTAAATACAAAGGATTTTCTCAAGCCCGATAATCTAGGTAATACTTGCATATCTCAGATCTCTGGTGTCTCTCAGTGTAGCCAATGTAGATGAATCTTTGTGTATACATGTTGTCTCACCTGTTGTCCATTATCGACTGGGGAGGAAAGGACTGCCAGATGACACAGATCTTTCTTCAGGTTTGGCGGTTCCTGTAAACAGACCTATTAAGCTGAGGGCTGCAATTGCCTGTTGTGTGGATTACTCTCCCTTGCACTAGCTGCCACCTGTAAAAGTTGAATGCACCCAGGAGACAGGATGGTATAGCAGAAAAACAATAATGAGACTATAGGAACTTATTCCTCAAACCCTAGTGAAAGGGACCACAAAATAATCAATGGCAATAAAACAGACATTAAAGCAAACAAAAAAAACTTATCAGTACTTCTTCTCATCAGGAAGAAAAAGCATAGCTTTTGTACCATAAACTTTTAAAGTTGTAACCCAGAGAGAAGAGATAGAAGACTCAAGGAATTAATTCCATGCAAATAAATTTTAAAATGTGGTATAAATGGATTACTTTTTGAAAAGAGATAAAACACAAACATTGGCACCTGCTTCTAAATAGTGTTTCTAGACTGCTTGCTGGCTACAAGAGCAGCAGGAAGTTGGTTTCTCTCTCCTCTATTCTGCCATCTAAATCTCTTACAGTTATATCAATTTTCCAAAAAAATAATTTAAATCCAGAAGCCTAAATACAACGGAGTCTGGTAACATAAATTTAGTTTTCCAATCTTTTAATCTTGAAGAAAAGTGGAAGCCAATCAATGTGGCTCCAGAGCCCAAGCTGTACTGCCCCCGAAGCTTGGGAGCTGCTATTAACATTAAAAGAAAACAGGTTTTTTTTTACTTTTCACCTTTAACCATATAAATATGGTTTCAATTATCTAAATCAAAATGAGATATTTTACCAACTATGTTAATTGTCAAATATATAAAAATTAGGGAACATGGTATACAAAATATAATTAATATTTATTCATTTTATTTAATATATTAATAAACATGCAGTAAATATTTTGCATCATTAATTATTTGATATCATTTTGTTTTGTGGAGCAGTGATCAGAAAGACACCTACACCTACAGATTCTCCCAGGAAACAACAATATCTTCACCCCGTCCCTCACTAGATATAATAATTTTTTCAATAATTGCTTGCATCTTGTAAGATAGCAGACACACAGCCAGATTTCTGCAACAGTCAAATGGCTGAGGTTGCATAATGGGATGCAAGGAGAATTTAGCTGTGGAATCCACACTCTATCAATTATCATCTTACCAATCATTGCCATGGGAACTTGGGAGTACCTGAGAACTCATAGCTCTATGCAATATTATCTCTCATTTCTTGCTTTAAACAACTTCTTAAGTTCTGTATCTTTTTCAATAAATTTCAAAATCACTTCACAATCTCTTACTATGATTATTGGCATTTTATTAATTACATTTCTGGGGGAACAATGATTCAATCTGCAAACCAATAAATGAGATCCCTCAGTCAGTAAAAAGGCCTTATTTAAGAAATAGAATGTAACTGTGTTGATTTTAACACAGTTTTCAAGGGATTTAAAAACAATACTTTCAAACTAATGACATTATTATCAATAAAATCCTACTTTTATTAAAGCAGTAGAGATAAAGATGAATGAATTAATTTGACAAACTTTTTCTCATCATCTAAAATATTTTACAATATTTAACTTCTCAGTCTAACTTTATTCTCTGTTTTCCCTCCTATTTTCTAGCCCAACTTGCCAATAGTTATAACTTGATTACAATTCTTGCTCTCCTTTTTTTCCTGCTACAGCCCAAATATAACAAGGGCATGTGTGGGTTGGATCTTGTTATGCAATGATCTCATAGCAGTTGTTAAATGCAGCCTATCTCTCTTTGAGGGACTTAATTATTCAACAGTTATTTCTACTGATTACGAACCTGAAGATACCAACAGATTGGTTGACGAGGCGGCGGAAGTGGGGGAACATTAGTTATCTGAAATAAGCTTCCTAGCATTCTCTAGGATCAAAATGGAACCTAAATTTTCTCCCACTGCTGACTTCATCCTATTGCTGCATGACATTAATGTCTCTTCTTGGCTGACTGCCCTTTTCTCTTCCAAAGAATCCTTCTAACATTTGAACAACAGATTAACTATTTTTGCTACTGCCAGCCAAATATAACTGCACCAACTTATGGTTACTCAACCTGAAGGTCTCCTCTACCCTGGGTAGGAAGCTGGGTGCCACATAGGAGCCATAAATAAAAGGAACATATAGAATACTGTAGGTACAGAATAGGAGGCACATAGTTTCTTTTTGTCTATTGTTTCTCCAAATGCCAAAATAATAGATTGGAAAATAAGGAGCTTACTGGATACTAGAAAACCACAATAGTATCCTCCAAATTTGCATAAAGAAAGAAAGCACAGACTCAATCCTTGTGTAGTCTTGATTCTTTCTCCCAAATGAGATATACATAGACAGAAATTTATAGTATTTTAGGAAGATTAATTGCATCGTATTATGAGCCATTTATCATGTAGCATTCACTGACCTTAATATTATCAGATATTTACTAAGAATATGGAACGTTCTTCCTTAAGAACAGACTGCACATACACATACAAATAAATAACTAATCGTATGTCAGTAATGCCCAAATCATAAACTGCCCACACATTTTATAATAGCTTTCACAACTGTGTATCTAACCTGTTAAAAGTTGACATGGTGCATTAGACAACATAAATTCTAATAAATCCTTTCTGCTTTAGCTACCCCTCTTTTCTTACTGTTTCACACCAAACAATTTTCCCTAAAAGAGTACTTGCTGTATCATTTCCCTAAACACCTACAGACTGCTCAACCCACACCAATTTGTTTCCAGACCCCCATTACTTTATCATTGAGCTTTAGGCTACCGCTCTTTTCTTACTGTTTCACACCAAACAATTTTCCTTAAAAGAGTACTTGATGTATCATTTCCCTGAACACCTACTCACTGCTCAGCCTACACCAATTTGTTTTCAGACCCCCACTACTTTATCACTGACCTCTTTCACTCCATCAGTGAATTTTATGATTTGACTTTTCAGCAGGATTTAATATTGTTCATCCATTCTACATTCTTAAATATTATTTTTTCACTGTGTCCATGTCACCTCACTCTTTTTTTATCTTTCATCTCTATTTTTTCCCAGTCCCCATCACCCTCTGCTACCTGAACTCTAAATCCCAGATTAGACCTGAAGTACTTATATCTTCTAAGCAGCCTCATCTACTGCCTTCATTCAACTTTAATTATCTTCTAAAATGCCATAACGAACAAATAAATATCCCCTACCCTGACTCTCCTCTCAACACCTGGCCTATATACTCTACTGCCTACTTGACATTTTTGCTTCAGTGTCTCAAAGTCTCAGCAGGTCTGTAGCAGATGTCTGGTGTTTGGAGGTGTCTCTTTAAATTTTCTGAGTTGATTGTAACCCGTGGACAGTGGTACATACTAACAACCTCCTGTGGCTCTGTGCCTGAGGAAATGGAAAGTTAACCTTCACAGAGAGCCTTTTTTCTCACCCAAGAGATTAATCAGCAACTTTAATTGTTTTCTTCAAATCATGAAGGTAACTAGTCTTGGGTCATTCTCTTGATCTTTATTTTATTTTATTTTTTTGAAAATGGAGTTTTGCTCTTGTTGCCCAGTCTGGAGTGCAATGGCATGGTCTCGGCTCACCACAACCTCCGCCTCCCAGGTTCAAGTGATTCTCCTGCCTCAGCCTCCCAAGTACCTGGATTACAGGCATGCACCACCACACCTGGCTAATTTTTTTTTTTTTTTAATAGTAGAGACGGGGTTTCTCCATGTTGGTCAGGCTGGTCTCAAACTCCCAACCTCAGGTGATCCACCCACCTTGGCCTCCCAAAGTACTGGGAGTACAGGTGTGAGCCACCATGCCTGGCCAATCTTTTCTTTCAATTTTATGTACATTGCTAGGCAAGATTATAAGTTTAAAAACTTCATGATATTTTGACCTATACTTTCTCCTTTCAACCATGATTCTTGTCTATTCTGCTCATTCCCTAAAATCGCTATGGCTTTCACTTCCATCTTGCCCTTAGAAAAAAGTTCTTAACTTCATGATAATGTTCACTACTAAAATTTTCACCAAATATTTAATCAAAATTAAAAGTTCCATCATACATAATATGACTACAAAGGATACTATGGTGTAGTGACCTCAAAACATTTTGACTCTAACTATCAACAAGTTTTTTTGAGACTGTTTCCCATACATATACATGTGAAAGAAAAATATATTTACACACAGTTGTTGGTTAATTATATCCAAGCATTAAAATATTGTATTCTAAATGGCCATACTGCCCAAGGTAATTTATAGATCCAATGCCATCCCCATCAAGCTACCAATGACTTTCTTCACAGAATTGGAAAAAACTACTTTAAAGTTTTTATGGAACCAAAAAAGAGCCCACATTGCCAAGACAATCTTAAGCAAAAAGAACAAAGCTGGAGGCATCATGCTACCTGACTTTAAACTATACTACAAGGCTACAGTAACCAAAACAGCATGGTACTGGTACCAAAACAGAGATATAGACCAATGAAC
Organism: Pongo pygmaeus; assembly: GCF_028885625.2. Lineage (NCBI taxonomy): Eukaryota > Metazoa > Chordata > Mammalia > Primates > Hominidae > Pongo > Pongo pygmaeus. The sequence goes on from NC_072384.2 coordinate 95,086,737, forward strand.
AGAACAGAGCCCTCAGAAATAACACCACACATCTACAACCATCTGATCTTTGACAAACCTGACAAAAACAAGAAATGGGGAAATGATTCCCTATTTAATAAATGGTGCTGGGAAAACTGGCTAGCCATAATGTAGAAAGCTGAAACTGGATCCCTTCCTTACACCTTATATAAAAATTAATTCAAGATGGATTAAAGATTTAAATGTTAGATCTAAAACCATAAAAACCCTAGAAGAAAACCTAGGCAATACCATTCAGGACATAGGCATGGGAAAGGACTTCATGACTAAAACACCAAAAGAAATACAACAAAAGCCAAAACAGACAAATGGGATCTAATTAAACTAAAGAGCTTCTGCACAGCAAAAGAAACTACCATCAGAGTGAACAGGCAACCTACAGAATGGGAGAAAATTTTTGTAATCTACCCATCTGACAAAGGGCTAATATCCACAAACTACAAAGAACTTAAACAAATTTACAAGAAAAATCAAACAACCCCATCAAAAAGAGGTCAAAGGATATGAACAGACCTTTCTCAAAAGAAGACATTTATGCAGCCAACAGACACATGAAAAAATGCTCATCACCACTGGTCATCAGAGAAATGCAAATCAAAACCACAATGAGATAGCATCTCACACCAGTTAGAATGGCAATCATTAAAAAGTCAGGAAACAACAGGTGCTGGAGAGGATGTGGAGAAATAGGAACACTTTTACACTGTTGATGGGACTGTAAACTAGTTCAACCATTGTGGACGACAGTGTGGCGATTCCTCAAGGATCTAGAACTAGAAATACCATTTGACCCAGCGATCCCATTACTGGGTATATACCCAAAGGATTATAAATCATGCTACTATAAAGACACATGCACATGTATATTTATTGCAGCACTATTCACAATAGCAAAGACTTGGAACCAACATAAATGTCCATCAATGATAGACTGGATTAAGAAAATGTGGCACATACACACCATAGAATACTATGCAGCCATAAAAAGGATGAGTTCACGTCCTTTGTAGGGACATGGATGAAGCTGGAAACCATCATTCTGAGCAAACTATCGCAAGGACAGAAAACCAAACACCGCATGTTCTCACTCATAGGTGGGAATTGAACAATGAGAACACTTGGACACAGGGCGGGGAACATCACACACCAGGGCCTGTCGTGGGGTGGGGGAAGGGGGGGAGGGATAGCATTAAGAGAAATACCTAATGTGAATGACAAGTTGATGGATGCAGCACACCAACATTGCACATGTATACATATGTAACAAACCTGCACATTGTGCACATGTACCCTAGAACTTAAAGTATAATAATAAATAATAAAAAATATCATATTCAGTAGGTAAAAATACAAAATATGACACATTTTTTAAAATAAATGATTAAATAAAAATATTTTAAAATAGGGCTCATTCTCTTTTAAAATTGCATAACAATACAAAACAACTGTTGCTCTCATTAGAATATTTTTATTTCCAGTTTTCACAGAAAACAATGTTATTGACTCTTAAATTATTTTTGAAAATTTTATTTTAACGTTTAGTTACAGAGTAATATAACCATCCACTTGTATCTGCAACAAATGGCCTCATAAAAACAGTCAACTCATATGTGATCCAGTCATCACTGTACTCATGACAGGATAGTGAGCAAGTTCTCAGAATTTCAGTTTATTGACAGAGCCTGCTCAAAAAACAAAATTTGAGTGCAGAGAGAGAAGTTATGGGTTGATAAGAAAACTTCCATCCTGAATTTGAGGATTGACAGGAGTGGTACAGAGCCAGAGATATGTAGTCAGAGGAGAGGCTTGCTATGTTACAGATGAGAGATGGCAAGAGCAGAAATCCAAAAGAAAAAAGAAAAAAAAAACTTAGATTTTGAGAAAAGAAAATAGTGACAGAATTTTAGAAGAGATGGGATTGAGTGAAAAGAGGTTTTCCTTATGGGTTGGCAAAACGGTAGTAGTGCCCACCATGACACTAAAGTGTAGAGAAAAAGGATGATAGAGAACATATATGTATTATCATTGACAAAGAAAGGTAACCTATGCTATGAATTAATTGAAGATATATATTGCCACCTAAATAAGGTAAAAACATCGTTAACAATAGTAACGTTAAAACTTACATTCCATATAAAGAAACAAACGCAATTTATTTGGTCTAGTCAGATATGACTAAGGCTTATCATAAACTAACTCATTCAAAAGTACCTATTAAGCATCTTTCAAGCCCTTTGCTAGGAACTAGGGACACAACGAGTAATAAGATCATTCCTGCTCACATATAAGAAGTTGAGGAGACTGGTAAGTAAATGTGTGATTACAGAGGAGTGAGATGAGTGCTAAAATAAATAAGCATAGCATGTTGTTAGAACACAACACAAGCACCAAACCAAGGTTAGAGATGTTAGAAAGGTCAGACTGAAAACTCAGTGTATTAATCTGTTTTTATGCTGCTGATAAAGACCTAATATCCGAGACTGGGTAATTTATAAAGAAAAAGAGATTTAATGGACTCACAGTCCCAAGTGGCTGGGGAGGCCTCACAATCACAGTGGAAGGTGAAAGGCATGTCTTACACAATGGCAGACAAAAGGAAAATGAGAGCCAAGCAAAAGCGGAAACCCCTTATAAAACCATCAGATCTCGGCCGGGCGCGGTGGCTCACGCCTGTAATCCCAGCACTTTGGGAGGCCGAGGCGGGCAGATCATGACATCAGGAGATCGAGACCATCCTGGCTAACACGGTGAAGCCCCGTCTCTACTAAAAATACAAAAAAAAAAAAAAAAAAATTAGCCAGGCGTGGTGGTGGGCGCCTGTAGTCCCAGCTACTCAGGAGGCTGAGGCAGGAGAATGACGTGAACCCGAGAGGCGGAGCTTGCAGTGAGCCGAGATCGCGCCACTGCACTCCAGCCTGGGCGACAGAGCGAGACTCTGTCTCAAAAAAAACAAAACAACAACACACCACAAAAAGCACTATCAGATCTCATGAGACTTACTACCATGAGAACAGTATGGGGAAACTGCCCCCATGATTCAATTATTTCCCACCAAGTCCCACCCACAACATGTGGGAATTATGAGAGCTACAATTCAAGATGAGATTTGGGTGGGGACACAACCAAACCATATCACCCAGTAAGACATAATGAAGACAAAGCAGAAGATACACGTATTCCAAGCAGAAGGAAAGAATGTACCAAGGCCAAGAGGCAAAAAGGAACAGTTTGGTTAGCATGAGGAAAACACCTGCTTTGCATCATGAAGTTGGAAATTTGTTTAAAATGAAGACAGAGAGGTAAATAGAGACCAGATCCTGAAGAGCCCTGAAAATGCCCAAGTTCCATGCTTAGGAGTTTGGGTTTTATTTGAACTACTGAAGACTATCAGGAAGGACAATGAGGCCAGTATTTTATTTTCAGCTTAATTTATGGGAGTGCTTGAGATTTCCCGAAGAAAGAGGAAGCACTTTGAGATAGGTTGGATGAAAGTTGAGACAGTAAGGAATCTTGGAATTCAGGAGAAGAGAATCTTTCTGAAGGAAGAGTGATAAATATTTTTAAAAGCTGACAAGGTAAGTATGACACAGACACAGATGTGTCTACTGTATTAGCAACAAAGGACATTAGTAAAAGCAGATTCATTGAAGTAGAGGGAGCAGAAGTCAAATTTTTAAAGTTTAGGGATGAATGGAGAATGAAGACGTAGAGAAAAATGAGTGAACGCGCATTCAGTAAGGTCTGATCTGATGGAAAGAAGTTATAGTTCTCAAATTTGGGCATGATATAGAGAGGTTTATGGGCAAAGAAGCTTAAGTATATTGCAAATATAATGGGAAGAGTCTATTAGGGAAGGAAACTTGAAAATAGTCAAGGAAAAAAGGATTACTGAGGGAACAGAGCCCATTTAATGAACAGAATCCAGTACTGCCTTAAATAGTGGAAAAATAATTATTTCAATTATGAGAAAATTTGTAAAGAAAATTATAGATATACATTTATATCCTCTTGAAGGTAGGATGGCAGGGGAGATATGATTGCTTTCATTTGCAGGAGATGTCATGTTCTGAGGTGGAGATGGAATGATGTAATACAATAATAGGAATTGTTTTATAAAATTGCTGCATGAAATAGGTAAACAGAATGGCTAATGAAATAGAAAATAACTTCTAATAGCACAGTCAATGCCAGAGACCATGAATTTCTTGTAATGAAAATTGCATTATTGTGTCATTTTTTAGCAGTCATTAGAAGGTCATAAGTAGGACTAGAAAAGAAAATTGCTTTCCGAGGAGATAGAAGAAGAATAAAAGGGAGCAAGTACTTTGTTGGTATTGGCAAGAGAATTATTGAGGATATGGACCATAGGTCTACGCTGAAGAAGGGAGAAAGTGAGAAGGGTTCTGATAGCCGGAGACAGTAGGGGAACCAACAGCTCAAAAGGTTTGAGTAGGTTTTTGTAGTTGAAATAATAAATGATAATACGTTTGCTGACCACTTAGTATATTCCAGAGGCTCTGCACTTACTCATAGCTAGTTCTGCTAGTGGTGAGTCTAAACCAATCAAAGAGGAAAAGTCACCTGCAACCTTCCAAAATGAACACATAAAATAATACGTGCTGAATATCATGCATAGATGCAGTTGCATGTCATATGTTCTAGCTAGGTAACTCATGCTTTTCTCTCCTGGATCAGAAGATAGATAGAATAGGACACTAAAGTGAGCTTTAATATTTAATCGAAAAAAGGTAGGAATGTGTATTTCTTTATATTAGATGCAATCAAAAGTTTAAAGAACCTGAAGCAAATGTGTAGTAGGCTTATAACTGGACTATGCACCTTAACTACTACTTAGAAAACTAAAGCCTAATTTAATTAAGTAAGCTACTAAGGATCTGTTTAAAAAATTCAAAATTTAAATCCAAACCCAGGTCTGACTAATTTAAAAGTTTACATTCTTAAGTGATACACTCTCCTTCTGTGTGAGAGTTGAAAGCATAGATATTTGTAGATATAGAGTATTTTATGACAGGAACTTAGACGTGACATGATTATGGATAAGGAAAATTTCCAAGGTAGATCTTAGGAGTGCATAGCTGAAGTGGAGTAAGGGACAGTTAACTGACATGCCTATAGTGCCTTAAGCATTGGATATTGATCTTATGTTAGAGGATGGCAGAAGACGGTTCAGAGCGAAAAACTGTAGATAAATACCAAAGTCTTTAATGAGTGACCAAGAATGATCAAGAGGTCAGAAGATGTTATTAAAGCAATGAGATGTGTAGTTAACATATATATATATACACACACACACACACACACACATATGTATATATACACACATATATATATGCCATATATATATATATATATATATATATATATATATATATATATATATATGGCTCCGAGAAAATTAAATCACAGAAGCTGGATTTGGAGAGTGGTGAGGATGCCTACCCTGCTCCCAATATTGAGTATTCTGGCTTGTAAGACAATGAATAACATTAATTAAAAGACCTACAAGGCAGTTTCTTTGAAACTATCTAAGATTCAGAGAAAACGGTGAGATTTAGAGAAGCATTTAAGAATTTTGTACCACAGAATAAGAATTTCAAAAGGCAAAAGAGAGAGTTTTAGGGAAAATAGAACTATGGAAGTTGGTTCAGGAGAAAAGAAAGTGGCTGCAGTACAGAATATTGATTACTGAAAAAGCTAGAGTTTGGTGTAATAACTAAAGACAACAGGTATCTGAGGCATAAAAGGTTGTTGACCCCAGCAAACTTTTCCCAAACAAAAGACCCAACAGTTTCCTGGAGCATGGGCAGGACTTGTTCTTTATGGGAGGCATCAGTCATCATAGATTAACTTCCAAGACAATCCAGCAGATGTCAGCAAGCACACAATAGGATGTGTCTCCAGGGGTCCCACAGTCCTAGAACCCCTAGAAATCTGTTGCAGCAGAACTGACTCAAAATTACAAACAAAAAAAAAAGAAAGAAAGAAAAAAAAAAGCTACTTTCAAGATTTTCGCACTAATATCAAAGATCTAAAAAGTTGCTTCTTCAAAATTTTTAGAGTTCTAATTTTAAAATTGTTTTTTAAAATTATAATTTATCTACAAAAACAGTTACCTTTAAGAAAAAAATAGGCTATATTTAAATATTAGAATTTTGTTAGGTCACATCTACAAGCTGCACATTAATGAACTTAAAAATTACTCATTTTTTTTCTAGTTTTAAATCAAGTTTGAATAATTTCAAGGTCAGTAAATTATATTTATCTGTCATAGAAGCTTCAAATATGCTCTCAGTATTACATTAAATAATATCACCTTAAATTACTATCACCAGAAAAGTATTTAACTCATACTATCAAGTAAAATTAATATGCATCACCAAATGCATTTTCACTAACTCTCTAGCTCCCTGGAGGGACACAAGGATCATCTCCATACTATTCTAGAAGTCACACAGTGGGTGTCATTTTAAATTAAGGATAATATGCATTTATGTACTACTAAGAAAGTGTAAAAAATACTGATGAAAAGTAATTATATTCTAAATGCATTTGAATTAACCCTCTATTTTTAACAAGGAACAAAAATGCAAAAATCTTATTTTATGCTTGATTGAGCACAGTTTTACACCCTGCCGTTTTGAAACTGATCTCACTCCATCCCAAATAAGTAGATTCTCTGCAGACGCATAAATGCCTTTTATTTTTTTGAAAGGAGAACAACAGAGACACCTACCATCAACAAGTCCCAAACCTAGTGTTAACTGACAGGATCCAGGCCACTGTGGCTGTGAAAATGGTTATCCTACACTATTCTTTCACCTCTTCTTACATATATGGCTACCTAGAGTTAAGACTATAATTCTCAGCAGGTTTGCCTCTATATGATTAAGTTCTCCCAATGGAATGTGAAGATAAATGATATAAGCAACTTCCAGATATGTTCTTAAAGGAAGGAAAAGGTGACTCTTTCCTCCTCCTTCCACTAACTTGCTGCTTTAAACTTGGACATGACAGGGAGCCATGTTGGAACATGCAGACAAGCATAACATTCCAAGGATAGAAGAGCAACAACCAGAAGGAGCCTAAGTCCCTGGACCTCATGGATCAGATCTGCCATACCAGGACCTTCTGCTTATAAAGTGTTATGTGAGAATAAAACAAATTTTCATATTGCAGATGAAACTATGTCCTAACCAAAATTGCTACCATATTCTCTAAATTCACTGTTGTATGACATTGGTGACTTATGTGCTTGGCATGAATGGTAACTTCAGAAGCAGAGCCATTTCTTTTTTTTGTAGTTCTAGATGGTATAAAGCATCCCTCTGACTTAATAAGGGAGAAGTAGTGTATAAAATACCCATTACCTCTATACAGAACAACTCTAAAATAGAGCAAATCCAAGTAAATGACCCAGTCCCTAAATTTGGAAGAATGCTATATAATTTTCATCTTCACAATAAACATATTTTTGGTATGAGCAAATTCTTTCAGGCATCAAAAATTATCATCTATTAAATCAGGTAGTATGTCAGAGATTGTTAATATTCAATAAATAGGAGGATTCTTCCAAAATGGTGGTGTAAAAGCAATCTGGCTTCCCTCCCCCACCCCTATATAATTAAAAACAAATATAGAGCACTGAGATTATCACCTGCAATATTCCAGAATTCAAACATGAGGATGAGAGACTTCCCAAGGCCACAAAGAAGTGAAAAAACTTAGAGCATATGATAAGATAATTGGACTTTCATATTCACAATGTACTTCCTCTGAACCTTTTTGGCACCAAGTACATAAAAAATTCCCCCATGACTCATGGTTTCTGCACTGGAAAAAATGAGATTTAGGTGAACAACCAGCCTCCTTGGGTTCCCTGCTTCAACCTAAAGGAAGCATCATGAGGGCCTAAAGGGAGAAATATCCCTGAGGACATCCAGAGACAACAGGGGGAAGTGAGACTACTATCCCCAGCCCTGGAAACTCTGTTCTGTAACTCAGCCAAAGAAGGTGCCAAATCAGAGTGGCTGTTCAGAAGGGTCATGCTGTAAGGGGTACATTCCATAGGTCCCTTGGGCAGAAATACCTTGGCATCCTTCCTACATTGTTGGAAGGACCTTTAGGACCTCCCCCATTTGAGATGGGCAGCACTCTGATAATTTACTAGAGCCATGGCAAACCTAAGCTTAAAGCATCATCTAGTGTCAAAAAGGAGGGAGAGACTTAGCTGGGGTGAGGGGGAGGAACACAGAAATTCAACAGATAGGTAATAAAGTTTCTCTATGCAAAACATCCAATAAAAAACAAAACATAGCAGACAGAGAAGACTAAAATAGGTAACTAATTCTTTGATGCAAAGACACAGATGTACATTCACGAAAAATAACAGCAGAGAATGGACAAAACAAGGAAGCAGTGATTGACCCTAATGAGATGGTAATATGTGAGCCATCTGATCAAGAATTCAAAATAGCAGTTTCAAGGAAACTCAGTGATTTCCAAGACAACACAAAAAAGTAATTTAGAAATTTATTAGAGAAATTTAACAAAGAGATTGAAATAATTTTTGAAAATCAAAGAGAAATCTTGGAACTGAGAAATACATTTGCTGCACTTCTTTAGAGAGTCTCAACCGCAGAATGGATCAAGCAGAGGAAAGAATCAGTGAGATCAAAGACAGGCTATTGAAAAATACACAGGAGAAAAAAATAATGAAAAGAAAAGATCACCTACAAGACATAGAAAATTACTACCTCAGAAACCCAAATCTAAGAATTACTGGTCTTCCAGAAGCAGTTGAACAAGAACAAGGGGTAGAAAGCTTATTCAAAAAATAATAATAGAACGCTTTCTAAAACTTAGGAAAGAGATAAATATCCAGGTACAGGAAGATCAGAGAATACCAAATGGATTCTAGCCAAATAAGACTACCACAAGGTATATAATAAACCCTCAAAGTTCAAGAAACAAGAAAGGATCCTGAAAGCAGCAAGAGAAAAGAAGCAAATAACATACAAAGGAGCTCCAATTCATCTGGCAACAGACTTCTCAATGAAAACCATACAGGCCAAGAGGGAATAATATGACATTTTCAAAAAGTGCTGAAAGAAGAAAAAAAGTGCCATATAAAAATACTGTACCCAGCAAAGCTATCCCTCCAGCAAAAGCTGAGAAAATTCACCACCATGAGACCCATCTTAAAAGGAAGTTCTTAAGTATGAAAGAAAAAAAACCCACCAATGTGCAAAAACAAAATAAAACTAGTTGGAAGTCTAAAACTCACTGGTAAAACTAATCACAGACAAACCCAGGATACTCTAATACTGTAATTTTGGTGTTCAACCCACTATTATAAAGCCTAAAAAAACTATCTAAAACAATCATAGCTAATGCAACCTATTAAAAGGTAAACAATATAAAGATGCACACATTGAGAAAACAAAAACCTAAAATGGTAGGGAGGATAGAGTTAACATGTAAAGATGGTTTTGGTTCTCTTTTTAGTTTTTTCTTTGTTTGTGTCAAATCTTTCATTTGTGATCTAAAATAAGTTTTTATGTATTTAAAAGAACTTGTTATATCTATACAATGTTTTTGTAAGCCTCATGGTAACCGCTATGCAAAAACCTAAAACAGTTACATAAAAAGCAACAAATTAAAAATACTACCAGAGAAAATTACTTAACAACAAAGACAATAAGAAAGGAAGAAAGGAAGAGATGAGTTAAAAAACAACCTGAAAACAAGCAACAAAATGGTAGTAGTGAGTCCTTACTGATCATTACTAACAGGGAATATAAATGGACTAAATTCTCCAATTAAAGGACATAAAGTGGCTGAATGGATAAAGAAGCGTGAACCAACTCCATGCTGCCTACAAGAAACTCATTTCACCTACAAAGACACACACAGACTGAAAGGGAAGAGATGGAAAAAGATATTCCATGTAAGTGAAAATCAAAAATGAGCAGGAGAAGTTACATATCAGATAAAATACGCTACAAGTCAAGGACTATAAAAAGAGACAAAAAGGGTCACTATGTAATGATAAAGGGGTAATTCAGCAAGAAGATATAACAATTAAAAACATCTCCACTGGCTGGGGGTGGTGGCTGATGCCTGTAATCCCAGCACTTTGGGAGGCTGAAGTGATTGGATCACTTGAGTCCACGAGTTTGAGACCAGCCCGGCCAACATGGAGAACCCCTGTCTCTACTAAAAATACAAAAAGTTAGCCAAGTGTGGTGGTGTATGCCTGTATCCCAGCTATTCAAGAGGCTGAGGTGGCAGAATCACTTGAACCCAGGAGGGAGAGGTTGTAGTGAGCCAAGATCATGCCACTGTACTCCAGCCTGAGTGACAGAGCAAGACTCTGTCTCAAAAAACACAAACAAAAACAAAACACATCTCCACACCTAACACCAGAACACCCAAGCATATAAGGCAAACATTAATCTAATGGGAAAGATAGATTGCAGTACAATAATAATGGGGAACTTCAACACTCCACTCTCGGTAACAGATGGATCATCCAGACAAAAAAAAAAATCAGCAAATAAACATTGGAGTTATATTACACACAAGATGAAATAGGCCTGACTGACATTTTCAGAACATTTCACCCAACTGCTGCAGATCACATGTTCTTTTCATAAGCACATAGAATATTCTCCAGAATAGACCATTTCTAAGGCCACAGAAGAGTCTCAACAAATTCAAAAAAGTAGAAATTACATCAAGTTTCTTTTCCAACCATAATGGAGTAAAATTAGTTATCAGTAACAAAAGAACTAATATCGCTGACAAACATAGATGGAAAAATCCTCAACAAAGTACTAACAAACTGATTTCAACAATGCATTTAAAAGATTATTCCCATGATCAAGGGGAATTCATACCAGGGATGCAAGGATAGTTCAAAATATGAAAATCAGATTAACAGAACCAAGAATAAAAACTGTACGATTATTTCAATAGAAGCTGAAAAAGCATTAAAAAATTTAACATTCCTTTATGATAAAAACCTCAACATACTGAGTATAGAAGGAACATACCTCAAAATAATAGGGTCCATGTTTGACAAACACACAGCTAACATCATATCTAACAGGAAAAGACTGAAAGTCTTTCCTCTAAGATCTGGAGCAACACAAAGATGCCCACTTTCACGGCTTTTATTCAACATAATACTGGAAGTCCTGGCCAGAGGAGTTAGGCAAAAAAAAGAAACAAAGACCATTTAAATTGTAAAGCAATAAGTAAAATTAACTTTATTAGTACATGACATTATCAAATATTTAGAAAAACATAATTGTGCATAAACAAAAAAAAAAAAAGAAAAACATAGATTCTATGAAAAAAACTGTTAGAACTGATAAATAAACACAGTAAAATTCCAAAATACAACTCAACATACAAAAAGTCAGTAGCATTTATATATGCAAATAGTGAACAATATGAAAGACAAATTAAAAACCATTTATAATAGCTACAAAGAATATAAAATACCTAGAAATTAATTTAACCAAAGAAGTGAAAGATCAATACAAGAATAACTATAAAACATTGATGAAATAAATTGAAGAGGACACATTGAAAGATATTCCATGCTCATGGATTGCAAGAACTAATATTCTTAAAAAGCCAACACTACCCAAAATACTTCCCAGGAAAAAATGGAGTGGGGCAAGTGTTGAAAAACTACCTGTTGGGTGCTACATTCACTATTTGGGTAACAGGTTCAATCGAAGCCCAAACGGCAGCATCACACAATATATCCATGTAACAAACCTGCATATGAGCCCTCTGAATCTTAAAAAAAAAAATGTATACAGAATAAAATATTATTCAGCCTATAAAAAGATTCAATGCAATCCTTATAATAATACCAATGAAATTTTCCATAGACAAAAAAAAATCCTAAAATTTATATGGAACCACAAAAGATGCAGAATAGCCAAAAAAAAAAAAAAAAAAACTGTGAGCAAAAAGAACAGAGCTGGAGGCATTACACTGTCTGACTTCAAAATATACTAGAAAGCTATAACAAACAAATTAGCATGGTACTGGCATAAAAACAAACACACGGATCAATAGAAAAAAATAGATAACACAGATATAAATCCATGCATTTACAGCCAATTCATTTTCAACAAAGGACCCAAGAACATACAATGAGGAAAGAATAATCTTCAATAAATGGTGCTGCGAAAACTAAATAACCATATGCAGAAGAATAAAACTAGACCCCTATCTCTCACCATACACAAAAATTAACTCAAGCTGTATTAACTCTCACCATATACAAAAATTAACTCAACCTATATAATCATAGAAGAAAACCTAGGAAATACTCTTCTGGTCATTAGCCTTGGCAAAAAAAAAGTATGACTAAGACCTCAAAAGCAGATTCAACAAAAATGAAAACTGACAATTGTGACCTAATTAAACTAAAAACCTTCTACCTAGCAAAATAAACTATGAATAGAGTAAAAAGACAACCTATATAATGGGAGAAAATGTTTGCAAACTGCATCTGGCAAAGGGCTAATATCCAGAATCTAGAAGGATCTTAAATCAACAAGCAAAAAACAAATAAGTTGTTAAAGTGGGTAAAGGACATGAACAGACACTTCTCAAGAGAAGACATGCAAGTGGCCAACAAACCTATCAAAAAATTCTCAACGTCATTAATTATCAGAGAAATGCAAATCAAAACCACAGTGAAATACCATCTTATGCCATCTAAACTGGCTATTACTAAAAAGTAAAAAAAAAAATAGATGTTGGCAAGGTTGCAGAGAAAAGGGAATGCTAATACACTTTTGGTGGGAGTGTAAATCAGTTCAGCCACTGTGGAAAGCAGTTTGAAGATTTCTCAAAGAACTTAAAATGTAACTACCATTTGGCCCAGCAATCCCACTGTTGGGTATATACTCAAAGGAAAGTAAATTATTCTGCCAAAAAGACACCTGCATGGGTATGTTTATTCTAACACTATTTACAATGGCAAAGAAATAAAATCAACTTAGGTCCTTAACAGTGGTGGATTGGATAAAGAAAATGTGGTATATATACACCCTGAAATACTACACAGCCATTAAAACGAATGAAATTATGTTTTGCAGCAATATGGATGCGGCTGGAGCCATTATCCTAAGTGAATTAATGCACAAACAGAAAATGAAATGCCACATGTTCTCATTTGGAACAATAGATACTAGGGACCCCAAAAGACAGGAAAGAGGGAGTAGAGCAAGCCTGCCACAGCATCATGCAATACATCCATGTAACAAACCTGCACATGAGCCCTCTGAATCTTAAAAAAATAATAATATGTATACACAATGAAATGTTATTCAGCTATTAAAAAGAATAAAATACTGTCATGTCCAGCAATATAAACGGAAGTGGAGGTAATTAAGTGAAATAAGCTAAGCACAGAAAGACAAATGTCACATGTTCTCACTCATATATGGGAGCCAAAAAAAAAATAGGCTTCATAAAGACAGAAAGTAGATTGGTGGTTGCCAAAGGTTGGGAAATATAGGTGGGAGAGAGGAAGGAAGAGAGGTTTACTAATAAGTACAAATATACAGTTAGATAGAAGAAATAAGACCTTAGTCTTTGACAGATTAATAGGATGACTGTAGTTAACAATAATCTATTGCACATTTCAAAATATTTAGAAGGGAATAATTCAAATGTTTCTAGCATAAAGAAAAAGTTAATGTTTAAAGAGATAGATATGTCAATTACCCAAATTTGAGTTGCACACATTACATGAATACAACAAAACATGTACCCCCAAAATATGTACATCTATTATGTATCAATACAAAATTAATTTAAAGAATTCAACAAATATGTATGTGTTTCTCCCTTTCCCAGCCACCCTTGCAGCTAGGTTTAAGACATGTGACTAGGTGTTGGAAAAAGCGTTCCCTTTTCCTCTGCCGTGGCAGGTTTGGAAGGCACAAGTTCTAAATAATTCATCTGTAAAATGGAGAAGGCCAATCACAGTGGATGCTGTAGTATGTCCTCAAGATTCCCTTGTTAGTGTTGGTTGGTGATAGCTTTCAGCTGAGTTGCTCCCTTAGCATTTCTCTTAGCAGAACAGAGCTGCTTTCCCAAGTATTACTCTTCCCCAGGGTTAGCCAACATCTAACAACCGGTCAAAGTAAAGGTATACAAGCCTAGACCCTTTTTTCTCGAAGTCAGATAACCCATATCATATGGAAGGAAGAGACTTAATCCTTTACCTCGTTTACAGTGAAAATTCCAACCAGTCACTAAGCTTAGGTGATTGGTACTCTAATCTCTCTCTCTCTCTCTCTCTCTCTCTCTCTCTCTCTCTCTGTCTCTCTCTCCAGCACCCCCTCTGTGTGTGTGTGTGTGTTGTATGTGTGTGTATAACAGATGACTACGGCTATTACATCTGCTTATATATATATATATATACACACACACACACACATATATACATACATATATATACACACATGTATATACACGTTGATGTTTTGTGTATACACACACACACACACATATGTATATATGTATGGCTATTGTGAATAGCCTACTAGATATTTTTCTTGGACCTGGAATGTCAGGTTTTCTTTGTGTATAGTCTACATGAAGTAGCTGGGGTGGAGACTTAAAAAGAGGGGAGAATAGAGAGCGTTTTATTATTGTGAAAGCATTACAGGATACAGAGACATATCAAAAGTAGATTCTCAATTAGGGAAAAAGCAAAAGGATATGTCAACCAGTTAAATACATTCCCTTAAAACTTTTTCTTTGTTAAACCAAAATAAAATGAAAATAATTGGCATTAGATATCAATCAGATTATAGTAGACATCAGTTATAATTGATAACTGTCAGAAATTAACATAATTATTTGTACTATGTAAATATATTTTTGTTATTTGCTTTCAGAATATCTCACAAATGTTTCTTCAGTTGAAATTTATGCATTTATACCAAAAATAGCAAAGGTGACTTAAAGTTATAATTTCTTTATACTAACTTTATGGTTCTTGCATAAAATCTTTGTATCATATTTCTTCAAAGATGGAAAAAAGATTATGAAAGGCAACCAGTGAACTTTGAGATAATCTATGATCCTGCTGTACATGACAGTGTCATTTTTCACACAGTGTAATAATGTGTGAATTCTGCATGATTCTTTTCATCACAAGTTTGTAATCATTTCTCCGGAAAACAACAGCATAACTCGTATTTTGCTACTAATGCTGTGAATGCATGGGATGACTGAAAGAAATGTTTTGGTGAAAAATATAGTTTGTGGCATTCATGCACTCAACCAACATTAAAACTGTTGGAAGGATAAATAAAGGTTTGGGGAATAGACACTTTTATAAGCTGTACATGTTTGATTGAATGATTCTGACATGCAGGGCTCTGAGTGAGTTGCGATTCCCAGGGGAACAGCATGAGTTTTTTTAAGCTGGGTGTTTAAACCTAAGTGATGTACAGTATTTATAACCATGTAAATTCCTGTTATAAGAAGCAGCTCCAATTAGACTTACTCAAAGTGATAGTATTTCATATAAGACAATATAAAATGTTTGAAAGGAGTTGGAATCAAAAGCTGAGCCAGAGGAAGTTTTTCTGAATTATCAGTTAGAAAATCAGAAGAATAAAAAAAAGCAAATGGGAATAAAAATTAAAGAAAAGATGAAGAAGAAAAAGAGAAAAGAACTGATACCCAAAAGGGGCTCAGTAAATGTTTGGTGAATTAACATCTTAAATCAGGGAGCGGGGGGAGCAAGAAACAGATCTGCCTCACAATTTAGTTGGAGCCAGTGGCCAAAATGACCCCCTTTAACTCATAGGATTCCGCCTTTCTACCCTGTACACAAATCTTTAGTTGTATATTGAGCCATTACCCAAATTTGTACCATTGTCCAGATCACTCATCCACAGCCTATACCTGATTCTGGAAGACCACAGAGATCATAATTATTGGAAAGTATCTTAAGTCCTCTTTTCTTCATCCTGAGATAATGGTCATTCTAACTTTTATCACCATTGATTAATTTAGCCTGTTCCTGAACTTCACATTAATAAAATAATATAGTATGTATTATATAGTATCTGGTGGGTTTTTTTTCCTTTCTCGTCATGATGTTTTTGAAGTTCTTCCAGTAGCAGCATTGCTGGTGCTCCATCTTTTAAGAGATGACTATGGCTATTACAGCTGCTAACAACTTTTCCCTTCTCTAGGGGATTCGATTTGGCATCTCATAGTTAGGACAACCTGGGGTTGGTGTCTGACTAATGCAGGGTTCAAAAGGCCAGCCTTCTTGCCTCAATTTGGGAATAACTCTGGGGTGTGAATCTCCTCTACAAAAATAAGTCAAGGCTATGCTTCATTCTTGCTCAGCTTTTTCCCCTTTGCTTTTTTGCTTCTCTCGCTTTTTTATAGTTTCCTTGAGAAAAGCCTTCCCTCAGAAAATAGTGTACAACTGAGTTTCTGTCTCACATTTTGCTTCTAAGGTTGAGTCAGTCTCACATAATTGGTAACAGGAATGGTTCAAGGAAGCTGGCTGCATGGAGATTCCAAGATGGATTATCCACACATCACTGGTAATCCCTGGCATGCTATAGGGGTGTAATTGTTCATACATTTACCTGGGGTAAATGAAACCAGGAACATGTTGAAGAGGGTGCACTGGCTTATACAGCATCTGGCATTCCAAAGGTATAGGGGAAATAGCACTTATAAGGATTGTCCAATGGGATGGGTGTTCCTGAGTACCAGTGATACTTTGAAGAGAGAAAATGATAGAGTTGGGACGATCAATCACCAACTTAAAGAAAAGTATAAAATCCAGAGATCTTCTTTGCCAGGTTTTAAAGAAGCACTTACCTTCTGTATCTGGAGAGGTGATTCTACTGAGAAACAGACTCAGAACTTAATATTAAGAGTAGTGGAACTTCAAAAAAAGTTGAATTCTCAGTATTGGCAAAACTTTACGCTATAGACAGAATTTTAATAAGGAAGAAGTAGATCTCGGAGACTTGAACTGGAAACATTTGGGTAGATGCACTTGAGAACCCTTGATCCATAGGGACTACAGCAATAGCTCACACTCCTTGTTAGAGTATAGTTATTTAAATTTTAATGGGAATGATTCTGTAGCAGGGAAGATGTTGAAGTTACAGAAGAGAAACAAGATGATCACTAGATATGTCTATTAAACTATAAAACAATAAGATTTCAATGGTTGCAGTAATGAAAGAAAGATTGCTGACTAAGCTTGCTTGGTATTGAAGAGAGTCTAAATGAAATTGAAGACCATACACACCTGCATATCTTGCACATGTACTCCTGAACTTAAAATAAAAGTTGGGGGAAAAAAAGTTGAAGAACATGAATTTATATTAGCAAAATCATTACACCTGTACTCAGAACACGAAATTAAGTGCCAAAAAAGTGGATGCTTGGATTTACCTAGTTTGGGGATTTTTCTAGACTGTTGAAACCAGAAATACAATAAGGAAATATTGCAGAGAATATAAGTGACTGTGATGAGGGTACAGGGTGCAAGGAAGATAGGAAGAGATATATGGGTAAAGAGAAGGCTAGAAGGTTTGTTGATTGTAATTAAATGAGAATATCTGAATTTGTCAGTTAGGCAATAAAAAAGTTTTCCAATATGAAGATCTACGGTATAGCCCATCGGAATGGTGACTGACATTACACCGTGTCACTGAAGGACAAGGCCAATAAGGACTGGATATCAGAACATGCCCACAGATAGAGACCATTATTTCCAGATTACAAATCATGCCATTATATTGTACACTCCCTTTAGCAATTGACCAGAAGACTGGTCACTGACATATACCCCTCATTTGCTGAAGAGTTTTAATACCTGGATCACATATTTCTCTTCAATCCAAGACTTTCTATCAATGCTCTCAGGTATTTAGGGGTAAAGTGCAAAATTTCTGAAAACTATTCTCAAATTAAAACAAAGATAACAAAATTTTAAGAATTTGTTAACATTCCTAAAGGTTATATGGCTACTATTCTACTATTTTTGAAGCTTTTCTAACAGTTTGAAATTATGAACATTCAAATAATTAGTTAAATATAAATGTGTTATAGCATTAAAATAAAAGGGCTTACTAATGAGTCTATGTTACCTGCCAAACAAGATTAATTGATTCTAATATAACATACAGCAATAATCATAACCTTACTCAAGCAGCATCTATGCATATGAATGTGCCTCATAATGCAATTAAACTGCTTTTGCAAATATTTTAATGCAAATAAAACAATCTGTTTCACCTGACATAGCTGTGGTTTTGTATGATATCTGCACTTCTCAAGTACAATATTTGATATCTTGCTTTCATGTAATGTACTGTTGCAAAATCTGTCTTTTATGCCATAGATCTTAGTTAAGAAGCTACCTCCACACAACAAAAATGGAAAACTTCAGGCCAATATCCTTGAGGAAAATAGATTTAAAAAATCTTCAACAAAACACTAGCAAACTGAATTAAGCAGCACACCAAACAGCTAACCCATCACAATCAAGTAGTCTTTATTCCTGGGATGCAAGGTTAGTTCAACATATGCAATTCAATAAATGTGATTCATCACATAAACAGAACTAAAAACAAAAACTTCATGATTATCTCAACAGATGCAGAAAATGCTTTCAATAAATTCAACATTCCTTCATGTTAAAAACCCTCAACACACTAGGCAATGAAGGAACATACTTCAAAATAATAAGAGCTATCTATGAAAAACTCACAGCCAACATCATGCTTAATGGGCAAAAGCTGGAAGCATCTTCCTTGAAAACTGGCTCAAGACCAGGCTGCCCTCTCTCAACACTCCTATTCAGCATAGTATTGGAAGTCCTGGCCAGAGCAATTAGGCAAGAAAAAGAAATAAAAGATATTCAAATAGAAAGAGAGGAAGTCAAACTACCCCTATTTGTAGATGCCATGATTCTACATCTAGAAAACCCCACAGTCTCTTCCCAAAAGACCCTTGAGCTGATAAACAACTTCAGCAAAGTTTCAGGATACAAAATCATCATACAGAAATCACTAGCATTCCTATACACCAATAACATCCAAGCCAGGAGCCAACTGAGGAATGCAATCCCATTCACAATTGCCACAAAAAGAATAAAATACCTAGGAATACAGCTAATCAAGGAGGTGAGAGATCTCTCTATAATGGGAATTACGAAACACTGCTCAAATGAATCAGAGATGACACAAACAAGTGGAAAAACATTCCATGCTCATGAATAGGAAGAATAAATATCATTAAAATGGCCATATTGCCCAAAGCAATTAACACATTCAGTATTATTACTATCAAACTACCAATGACATTCTCCAAAGAATTAGAAAAAAATTACAATTCTTATGGAACCATAAAAGAGCTCGAAGCCAAAGAAATCCTTAGCAAAAAGAACAACGCTGGGAGCATCACATTACCTGACTCCGCACTATGCTACAGGGCTACAGTAACCAAAATAGCATGGAGGTATAAAAACAGACACAGAGACCAATGGAACAGAATAGAGAGCCCAAAAATAATGCCATACCCCTACAACAATCTGATCTTCAGCAAAGCTGACAAAAACAAGCAAAGCAATGGGGAAAAGGCTCCCCATTCAATAAATGGTGCTGGGATTACTGGCTAGCCATAAGCAGAAAAATAACACTGGACTCCTACCTTACACCACATAAAAAAATCAACCCAAGATGGATTAAAGACTTAAATATAAAACCTAAAACTATACAAATCCTGGAAAATAACCTAGGAAATAACATTTTGGACCTAGAACTTGGCAAAGGTTTCATGATGAAGATGCCAAAAACAATTACAACCAAAGCAAAAATTGACAAATGGGATGTAATTAAACTAAAGAGCTTCTGCACAGCAAAAGGAACTATCAAAAGAGTAAACAGACAACCTATAGAATGGGAGAATATATTTGCAAATTATGCATCTGACAAAGGCCTAATAGCCAGAATCTAAAAGGAACTTAAACAAATTTACAAGCAAAAAACAATCCCATTAAAAAGTGGGCAGAGGACATGAAGATGCGCTTTTCAAAAGAAGACATACATGGGCCAGGTGCAGTGGCTCATGCCTGTAATCCCCACACTTTGGGAGGCCACAGTGGGAGGATTACTTGGGTCCAGGAGTTGAAGACAAGCCTGGGCAACATGACAACACCCTTTCTCTACAAAAAAATACAAAAAATAGCTAGGTGTGACATGCTCTTGTGGTTCCAGCTTCTCAGGGGGCAGAGGCCAGAGGATCACTTAAGCCCTGGAGGCAGAGGATGCAGTAAGCCTATGATCACACCACTGCACTCCAGCATGGGCAACAGAGTAAGACCCTGGCTCAAAAAAAAAAAAAAAATACAAGTGGCCAACAAACATATGAAAAAATGCTCAATATCACTATGCATTAGGGAAATGAAAATCAAAATCACAATGAGATCCAGTCAGAATGACTGAATGAGAAGCATTCACACCAGTCAGAATGAGATCCATTCATACCAGTCAGAATGGCTAATATTAAGAAGTAAAAAAATAGCAGATGCTGGCAAAGTTGCAAAGAAAAGGGAATGTCTGTACACTGCACTGCTGGTGGGAGTGTAAATTAGTTCAGCCATTGTGGAAAGCAGTGTGACAATTTCTCAGAGAATCTAGAACTACCATTTGACCCAGCAATCCTATTACTGGGTATATACCCACAGGAATATAAAGCATTGTGCCATAAAGACACATGCACATTTATGTTTATTGCTGCACTATTCACAATAGCAAAGACATGGAATGTCCATCAACAGTAGATTGGATAAAGAAAATGTGATATATATACGCCGTGGAATATTATGCAGCCATAGAAGAGAATGAAATCATGTTGTTTGCAGCAACATGGATGGGAGACCATGCTCCTAAGCAAACTAATGCAGGAACAGAAAACCAAATCTGCATGTTCTCCCTTATAAGTGGGAGCTAAACATTGAGAACACATGGACACTAAGAGGAGAACAACAGACACAAGGGCCTACTTGAGAATGTAGGGTAGGAAGAGGGACAGGATCAGAAAAAATACCTATTGGGTACTTTGCTGATTACCTGGATGACAAAATAATCTGTACACCAAACCCCTGTGGCATAAGCTTATTTCTATAACAAACCTGCACATGTACTCCTGAGCTTAAAATAAACATTAAAATAAAAGCTGTCTCCAAATGCACATTCAAGTTTTTAGAGGTAAAATAATGTAGTAGAACACTAAATTTAACCTCTACAAATCTGGATTAAATTTAGGACCTGCTACATACAAGTTATGTTACTTTGGACAAATCATACAATAACTGTGGCCTCCATGCCTCATCTAGAAAATGAGGACAACAATAAATCTTTCATCTTTATTGTTGATATTAGAGCTATTGTACACAAAGCATTTTCACAGTTGTTCCTCAATACACACTAAATATTTTACTATAGTAAAGTAAGTGGGAAAATTGTTGAAAGATACACTACTGTCATTTAAAATGATTGAGAAATGAGACATTTGAGTAAATCATATATTTTGAGTTACAAAGCATTATCACATATATGTTACATGCTTACCAGTTTCCAAGGAATGACAAAGATACACATTTAATACTCAAATTCCATTGAAGTAAATTTTATGCTACCTTAGTGATAAAGCATCACATTAGTTCCTGCATGTGAATCACACATATCAGATATCACATGAAAGGTATATTCAGGAACTTTTCTGTTCATGAATAAAGTTGATACATGTCATTCACTAAAAATTAACAGCAGTTAGAATGCAAGCAACCTGGCTTTTACTATAATTATGAAAACAGAGACTATGACGAATTTGTAAAAAATAAATATGTTTAAGTAAATAAATAAACTTTGAAGAAAAATAATTAATGTACAGGGAAAAGACTTAGAGATGTTCAGCAAATGTGTGCTGATCTTACAATGTAAGTTCCTCTAGAAGAGAGGTTTTGTTCCTCTAGTTCACTGCTTAGAACGGTGGATACATACTGGATGCTTAATACATCTTTATTCAAGAAATGATTGATAGAATGAGTATACTAACTTATGCTTAGCGTACTTCGATACTTTTAACTCTCCTTCTGCAAGAATACCTATGTTAAATGTATCTCGTCTAGTCTTGGTTGGTGGTATACTTGCCAATGAATTTAAAAGACTGTGCATTTTTCAGCATGTTTTGTATCGATGTATGTTTACATAAGCTGCAATACTTATTATCTCAAATTAGGTATTGTTTCACAGTCTGTAGCAGCATGAAATGGAAGATGATCTCTTTTATAAAATTCTGGATATGTTCCAAGAAAATGCTTAGAAAATAACAGCAGACAAATTAACAAGCTCATAATGGGAGGTAATTCTGATCATCTTCATCGCATTTCTCTTTATCACAACACAACGGAAATGAAATACCTATGATCTTGAAAACAGACGGCTTTGGGAGAATGCCTTCTTGAGTTAATTAGAAGAATCCACTTGTTCAACATACCACATTGACAAGAAGCAGTCAGCGCTTGCTTTAGAATCCAAGGGAAATGCTCCAGGGAAATGTTGCAATACATCAGCGTGTACCCCACTTAGAAAACTAGTTGTCAGATTTCTCACCTGAAATGGTTAAGTCTGGATTTGTTTCATAATATGCCCCCTTTTATATAAATTTCACAACACTAAAAGGTGGATATGCTTATCTTCATTTTTCGGATGAAGTAACTGTGTCTCAGAGAGCTATATAAATTTCCTGTGAACACACAGATAACAACTAGTGGATCTAGAATTCAAAACAGGTCCGCCACTTATGAAATCCATGCACCTAAACCTATACTACTCAGCCTCCTGTTTCAGAATTAAATAAAATATAATTTTGCTTTTCCATATTCTGATTGTGCATTCCAACTCATTATGTCTAAGTACTTTCTATGAGCATTTCCATAAAGCAGTAGGAATTCTCACTCCTTAGGAAAGTACAGCTTCCCATCAGACGTTTCAAGAGAATAATGACTTACCTAATTAGTGACATTATGAGAGAAAGCTGAAAAAAAACCTGGTCAGCCTTGGACTCTTGTTTGAACCATCCTGCCTTCAGCATGCTTGCATTCCCTACTCATCAGTGTGGAATAGTTATTGGGATAGACCCAGCCCCTGAGAAAACGGCTGTGATTGTTCACCTCAGCCAATGCTAAGTTGGGTAAGTTCAGTTTAGGAGATTACATTAAGAAGCTAATTGTGATGTAGGTAAAGCTAATTTCCTTAATTTAGCTTTTTTATTAATATTAAAACTACCTTGGTTTCTGATACAAAATACTGCTAAGGAATACATTTTTAGGAGGAGGCAAAGCAAGATGATAGAATAGAAGCCTACATCATTTGTCCCCCACACTAGAACAACAAATTTTAACAACTATCTGCAGACGATAAATCACCGTCACAAGAACCAAAAATCAGTTGAGCCATCACAGAACCTGGTTTTAACTTTATATCACTTAAAGAGCCATTGAGAGCCAGGAAAGAAAGTCTTGAATTGCCAACGCCACCCCTCCCTCAGCTCCCAGCAGCAGCCTTGTGGCCTGTAAAGAGAATCTGTGCACTCTGGGGAGGGAGAGCACAGTGACTAGGGGACTTTACATTGGCGCAGTGGCTCACTCCTATAATCCCAGCACTTTAGGAGGACGAGGCGGGCAGATCACCTGAGGTCAGGAGTTCAAGACCAGCCTAACCAACATGGCTATCTCTACTAAAAGTACAAAAATTAGCTGGGCATGGTGCGGGCACCTATAATCCAGCTATTCAGGAGGCTGAGGCAGGATAATAGCTTGAACCTGGGAGGCAGATGTTGCAGTGAGCTGAGAACGCGCCACTGCACTGTAGCCTGGGTGACAAGAGACTCCGTCTCAAAAAAAAAAGAAAAAAGAAAGCACTGCTGCCCTGTCACAGAAGAGAATAAAGCCATGCGGGGCATAGCTAGTGCCCACTCATGCCACTCATGGAAGGAACATTTGAAGCAACCCTAGCCAGAGAGGAATTGCCCATCTCAGTGGTCAGAACTTGAATTTCTTGGCGAGCCTCATCACCACAGGCTGAAGTGCTCTAGGGTCCTAGGTAAACTTGAAAAGCGGTAAACACGAGGACTGCAATTGGTAGGCAACTCCTAATGCTAGACTGCGTAGACCGGGTTTAGAATCAGTGAACTAGGGTGGAATGTGACCTAGGGAGACACCAGCTGACACAGCAAAGGGAAGGCTTGCACCACCTGTCCCTCAACCCAGGCAGTGCGGCTCATATAACAATAAAACTGACTTCTTCCTTCTGCTTAAGGAGAGGAGAACAAAGAGAAAAGAAGACTTTGTCTTGCATCTTGGATACCAGCTCAGCCACAATGGGATAGGGCACTGGGCAGAGCAAAGAGGCCCCCATTGCAGGCCCTAGCTTTTGGATGACATTTCTGGACACATCCTGTGCCAAAAGGGAACCCATTGTCTTAAAGGAAAAGACCCAGTCCTGGCAGGATTCATCACCTGCTGACTAAAGAGCCCTTGGGCCCTGGATGACCACCAACAATACACAGGAAGTATGACATGGGCCTTGGGCTCTGAGACATGCTGACTTCACGGGAGAACCAGTCTATTCCCAGTTGTGGTGGCTATGGTGAAAGACTCTGTTTGAGAATCAGAGGGAAAAGAAAAGAGGTGTTGTCTTGCACTTTAGGTACCAGCTTGGCCACAGTAATATACAGCAACAAGCAGGCTACTGGGGCCTCTGAGTCAAGGCTTAGGCCCTGGGACAGCATTTCTGGACATGCCCTGGGCCAGAAGGGAGGCCACTGTTCAGAAGGGTGAGTCCCAGGCCTGGCAGCATTCACCACAAGCTGACTGAAGAGCCACTGGGCATTAAGTGAACATGGGGGTGGCTTGACAGAAGCCCCGTGGACTGATAGTGGTAGTGGCCACAGGGAGAGGATCCTCTGCCTGTGGAAAGGGGAAGTAAGAGTGGGAAGGACTTTGTATTGTGGTTTGAGTGCCTGCTTAGCCACAGTAGAATAGAACATGATGTAAGTGCTAAGGTTTTTTACTCCAATCCCTAGTGCCCAGACAGCATCTCTGGACATACCCAGAGCCTGGGGGAACACATCACCCTGAAGTGAAGGCATGGCCAAGTGCTGTGCTGGCTTCAAGTCTGACCCAGCACAGTCCCAGTGGTAGTGACCACAGGGATGCTTGCGTCACCACTCCCCCAGTTCCGGTTGGCTCAGCACAGGGAAGCTTCATCTGTCTGGGAGAAAGGAAGAAAAAGGACAAATATCTCTGCTTGATAATTCAGAGAATTCTGGATCTTATCCAAGGCCACCAAGGTGGTATCTCTATGTGTCTGCATAAACCACAGTGTTATTGGACTTAGGGGCTAAGCTCCTTCAAATACCTGGAAAGCCTTCCCAAGAAGGATAGGCACAAACAAGCCCAGACTGTAAAGACTATAATAAATACCCAACGTGGTGGGGCACAGTGGCTCAGGCCTGTAATCCCAGCAGTTTAGGAGGCCGAGGCGGGTGGATCACCTGAGGTCATGAGTTCAAGACCAGCCTGGCCAATATGGCAAAACCCAGTCTCTAATAAAAATACGAAAATTAGCTGGGAGTGGTGGTGTGTGCCTGTAATCCCAGGTACTCGGGAGGCTGAGGCAGTAGAATCGCTTGAACCTGGGAGGCAGAGGTTGCAATGAGCCAAGATCGTGCCACTGCACTCCAGCCTGGGCAACAGAGTGAAACTCCATCTAAAAAATAAATTTTTTAATATTTAATAAATATTAATTTAATAAAATTATATATATATATATATATATATATATATATATATCTCCAACGTTTCAATGCTCAGACACCAAAGAACATCTCAAGTATCAACACCATCCAGGAAAACATGACCTCAACAAATGAACTAACTAACCACAAGGTACCAAGCCTGGAGAAACAGAGATATATGACCTTTCAGACAGATAATCCAAAATAGCTGTTGTGAGAAAACTCAAAGAAATTCAAGATGACACAGAGAAAGAATTCAGAATTCTATCAGAAAAATTCAACAATGAGATTGAAATACTTGAAAAGAATCAAGCATAAATTCTAGAGTTGAAAAATGCTGAAGAATCCATCAGAGCCTCTTAATAGCAGAATTGATCAAGCAGAAGGAAGAATTAGTGAGCTTGAAGACAGGGTATTTGAAAATATGGCATGACAGGAGACAAAGAAAGGATAAAAAACAATACAGCACACCTACAAAATCTAGAAAATAGCCTCAAAATGGCAAATGTAAAATTTATTGGACTTAAAAAGGAGGTAGACAAAAAGATAGGGGTAGAAAGTTTATTCAAAGGGATAATATCAGAGAACTTCCAAACCTAGAGAAAGATATCAACATTCTAGTACGTGAAGATTATGAAACACCAAGCAAATTTAACCCACAGAGGACTACCTCAGGCATTTAATACTCAAAGTCCCAAAGGTCAAGGGTAAAGAAAAGATCCTAAAAACAGCAAGAGAAAAGACACAAATAACATACAACGGAGCTCCAATACGTCTGGCAGCAGACTTTTCAGTGGAGAACTTACAGGCCGGGAGAGAGTGTCATCACATATTTAAAGTGCTGAAAGAAAAAATATTTTACCCTACAGTAGTACAATTAGACAGAATATCTTTTAAGCATGAAGAAGAAATGAAGACCTTCCCAAACAAAAGCTGAGAGATTTCATCAACACTAGACCTGTCCTACAAGAAATGCTAAAGGGAGTTCTTCAATCTGACAGAAAAGGATGTTAATAAGCAAGAAGAAACAATCTGAAAGTATAAACCTAGAGATTTTTCTCTAGGTTTGGAAGATCTATTTATAAGATCCATTTTCTAGATCTTATGAGCACACAGAGAAACACAGAATAGTGTAACATTGTAATTGTGGTGTGTAAACTTCTCTTGAGTTAAAGGAAGATTAAATGATGACTTTGATTGAGAGTTTGATGATTAAATGCCTTGAGGTTGTCTTTGGATTAAATCTGCTTGTTGTACCATAACCTTCTTGTACTTGAATGCTGATATCTTTCTCTAGGTTTAGAAGTTCTCTGATATTATCCCCTTGATAAACATTCTACCCCTATCTCTTTGTCTACCTCCTCTTTAAGGCCAAAGAATCTCAGATTTGCCCTTTTGAGACTGTTTTCTAGGTCTTGTAACCACACAGAAAAACACAGAATAGTATAAAATTGTGATTGTGGTGTGTAAACTTCTCCTGACTTACATAGAAAGACTAAACGGTGAACCAATCAAAAATAATAACTACAACAACTTTTCAAGACACAGTACAGTAAGACATAAAGAGTGTGATGGTTAATATTACGTGTCAACTTGATTGGAATGAAGGATGCAAACTATTATTCCTGGGTGTGTTGTGAGGGTGTTGCGAAAGGAGATTAGCATTTGAGTCCGTGGACTGGGAGAGGCAAACCCACCCTCAATCTAGGTGGACACCATCTAATCAGCTGACAGCAAAGCTAGAATAAAAGCAGGCAGAGGAATGTGGAAGGACTAGACTGGCTGAGTCTTGTGGCCTTCATCTTTCTCCTATGCTGGATGCTTCTCAAGGATCTAAGGAAGGTCTAAAGGATCTAAGACTTTCAAACAAGTCTTAAAACATTCAAAATAAAATTGAAATACTATCAAGCATCTTCTATGACAATAGAATAAAACTGCAAATCAATAACAAAAGCAATTTTGGAAACTACACAAACATATGAAAATTAAACAATATACTCATGAATGACCAGTGGGTCAAAGAAGAAATTAAGAAGAAAGTTGAAAAATGTCTTGAAACAAATGATTATGGAAACACAACATAACAAAACCTATGAGTTATAGCAAAAGCAGGACTAAGAGGGAAATTTATAGCCATAATTGCCTACAACAAAAAATAATTTAAAACACTTCAAATAAATAGCTCAACAAAGCATTTTTAGAAACTAGAAAAGCAAGAGCAAACGGAACCCACAATTAGTAGACGAAAAGAAATACTAAAGATCAAAGAAGAAATGAGTGAATTTAAAACGAAGAAAACAATGAAACAAATGTTGCCTTTATTTGAAACCAAGTTCAAATTATTAATACAGCTAACTTTGCAACTAGTCTCAGCCTCAAATTTAATTTTAAAGAGCTCTCCTTGATTAAATATTGTCTATTATAGACTATTTTACTAAATGGCTTCCTAAAACTACTCTTTTTAAAAAAATTACAATTATGTCAATGTACTACTATTTTCATTAATACAATTACACCAAATATTCAAATATACCAACCACAGAGTGCACCAAATCAAATGTTTTAAGCACCTAAATCTGCATATTATTTCCTTTTATTCTTTGAAAACATTTAATGTTCCCATATAGAAGGAAGTCAAAAGCATAGTTATTTTTACCAAAAATGAGTTGCTGGGCTTTGAAGAAAAAGCATAGTTATTTTTATCAAAGACAAGTTGCTGGCTTCACTAACCAACAAAGTAGAAATATTATTACTAGTGAATGGGACAGTCTCCATTACAAAGAGCCAAACTGAGTGTCTGCAATCGTTCTTCAGCTATAACAGACTGACTTGCTAGCAATTTGTCTGCAAGCAGTAATAAAATGTACTGAGTAATTAGCTTGAGTCTCTAATTAATCTGAGGATGATTTTTGTTTTTAAATTATTTAACATTAAAATTTTTATTAGATTTCAGGACCTGAAGCCCCAGGCATACATGTCTAATTTTTAAAGTATCATTTGTCTCAAGTCTTAAAAATGTCTTAATACTAAATAAATTAAATTGTAATATTTCCAGTAATTTTATTATTTTTTATTTTTTATATTTTTCCATAAGTTATTGAGGTACAGGTGGTAGTTGGTTACATAAGTAAGTTCTTTGGTGGTGATTTGTGAGATTTTCATGCACCCATCGCCCGAGCAGTATATATTCGGTGTACATATTTGTAGTCTTTTATCCCTCATCCCCCACCCACTCTTCCTCCCCAAGTCCCCAAAGTCCATTGTATCATTCTTATGCCTTTGCATCCTCATAGCTACATCTCTTACATTGAACTTCAAATTCCAGAATACAACAGGACATTTAGAAAGAAGTCCTTCTATACTTCAAGGTATTTTCTAAATTTCAATGCAATATTATCTTCTAAAATTAGTTGTGTCCCTTCAAAATTCATATGTTGAAACTTAATCCCCAATGTGACAGTATTAGAAGGTGAGGTCTTTGGGAGATGGTTCAGTCATAAAGGCAGAGCCCTCATTAATATGATTAGCGTCTTTACAAAAAGAAGCAGCAGAGGGCTAGCCAGCCCCTTCCACTATGTAAGGATATAGTGAGAAGGTGTTGTTTGTAAGGAATGAGCCCTCACCGGACACTGAAGGTGCTGATGTCTTGATATTGGACTTCCCAGACTCCAGAACTGTGAGAAAAATGTTTGTTGTTTATAAGCTGTCCCATCTATGGTATTATTGTTATAGCAGCCTAAACAGGCTAAGACAACTAAGTCCTCTAACCAAGAACTCTGAATACCCAGTGGGTGTTTGTGTAATTAAGGTAGGGTGAGATGTCAGAGAGGACAATAACACTGAAAGGCATAGGAACACAATTGAGATCAATATATCCCCTTCACAGTTATTTCTGAGACTACTCCTATCAAGAAAACCATCAAATCTGGACCTATAACCCCTACCTAGTCCGCTATATCCTATTTTCTATAGGATAAATCCCACCTGAAATCCTTTAAAAAACACAAATAGTAAGACTTTAAAAGAATAAAAGGTTTTCCTTCTGCTATGGTTAGGCTTTGTGTCCCCATCCCAATCTCATCTTGAATTCTAATCCCCAGGTGTCAAAGGTGAAACCAGATGGGAAGTGATTGGATCATGGGGGCAGTTTCCCTATGCTGTTCTCATGATAGTGAGTGAGTTTTCACATTATCTGATGGTTTTATAAGGCAGTTTTCCCTGCTCTTGCTAGCTTTTCTCTCTCCTGCCACCATTTGAAGAAGGTCCTTGTTTCCCCTTTGTCTTCTGCCAGGATTATAAGTTTCCTGAGTCCTTCGCAGCCACGTGGAACTGGGAGTCAATTAAACCTTTTTCCTTTATAAATCACCTGTCTTGGGTATTTCTTTATAGCAATGTGAGAATGGACTAATACAGTAAATTGGTACCAAGGTAGTGGGGCACTACTATAAAGATACCTCAAAATGGGGAAGCAACTTTGGAACTAGGTGATAGACAGATCACCTGTTGGAACAGTTTGGAGGGCTCAAAAGAAGACAGAAAAGTGTGGTAAAGTTTGAAACCTCCTAGAGAATTGGAGGGCTCAGAAGACAAGAAGATGCGGGAAAATTTGAAACTTTCTAGAGGCATATTGAATGGCTTTGACCAAAATGCTGATAGTGACATGGACAATGAAGTTCAGGCTGAGGTGGTCTCAGGTGGAGAGGAGTAACTTGTTGGGAACCAGAATAAAGATAACTTTTGTTATGCTTTAGTAAAAAGACTGGTGGCATTTTGCCCCTGCCCTAGAGATCTGTGGAAACTTGAGCTTGAGGGAGATGATTTAGGGTATCTAGCCGAATAAATTTCTAGGAAGTAAAATGATCAAGTGGGACAGATTATAAACGCTTGGAAAACTTGCAGCCTGGTGATACAATAGAAAAGAAAAACCCGTTTTTGGAGGAGAAATTCTAGCCAGCTGAAGAAATTTGCATAAGTAACAAGGAGCTAAATGTTAATCACCAAGACAATGAAGAAAATGTTTCCAGGGCATGTCAGAGACCTTCACAGCAACCCATCCCATCACAGGCCCAGTGGCCTATGAGGAAAAAATGATTTCTTGGATCAGGCCCAGGGCCCTGCTGCTGCTCTGTGCAGCCTCAGGACTTGGCACCTTTCATTCCAGCAGTGGCTGAAAAAGGGCAAAATACAGCTTAGGCTGTTGCTTCAAAGGGTGCAAACCCCAAGCTTTGGTGGTTTACACATGGCGTTGGGGCTGTAGGTGCACAGAAGTCAAGAATTAAGGTTTGGGAGCCTCCGTCTAGATTTCAGAGGATGTATGGAAATGCTCAGATGTCCAGACAGAAGTTTGCTGCAGGAGAAAAGCCCTCATGGAGAACCTTAGCTAGGACAGTGCAAAGGGGAAATGTGGATTGGAGCCCCGACACAGAGTGCCCACTGGAGCACAGCCTAGTGGAGCTGTGAGAAGAGGGTCACTGTCCTCAGACCCCACAATGGTAGATCCACCAAAAGCTTGTGCTGTGCACATGGAAAAGCCGCAGACACTCAATGCCAGCCATAAAAACAGCTGTGGAGGGAAGTTGTACCCTGCAAAGCCAAAGGTGCAGAGCTGTGCTCAAAACTGTGGGAGCCCACCCTTTGCATTATTGTGATCTGGATGTGATCACGATAATCAAAGGAGATTGTTTTGGAGGTTTAAACTTTAATGACTGCCCCCTGGGTTTCAGAATTTCTTGGGGCCTCTAGCCCCTTCGTTTTGGCCAATTTCTTCCATTTGAAATGGAATCATTTATCCAATGCCTACAGCCCCATTTCATCTTGGATGTAACTAACTTGCTTTTGATTTTACAGGCTCATAGGTGGAAGGGACTTACCTTGTCTCAGATGTGACTTTGGACTTGGACTTTTGAGTTAATACTGGAATGAGTTAATACTTTTGGGGACTGTTGGAAGGTACAATTGGTTTGGAAATGTGAGGACATGAGATTTGGGAGGGTCCAGGGGTGGAATAACATGGTTAGGCTTTGTGTCACCACCCACATCTCATCTCGAATTGTAATCCCCATGTGTCAAGGGAGAAACCAGGTTGGAGGTAATTGGAAAATGGGGGTTCTCCCATGCCATTCTTGTGATAGTGAGTTTTCACGAGATCTGATGGTTTTATAAGGCATTTTCCCTGCTGTTGTTACCTCTTCTCTCTGCTGCCACCATGCAAAGGAGGTCTGTTTCTTCTTTGCCTGATGGTTTTATAAGGCATTTTTCCCTGCTCTTGTTCGTTATTCTCTCTCCTGCCACCATGCAAAGGAGGTCCCTATTTTCCCCTTGCCTTCCACCATGATTGTAACTTTCCTGAGGCTTCCCTATCCATGGAGAACTGTGAGTCAATTAAACCTCTTTCCTTTATACATAACCCAGTCTTGGATATTTCTTTATAGCAATGTGAAAACAGACCTATACACCTTTTTTTGAAGAAGCTTATAATTTAACTAAGCTCAAAATTATAGAAAATTTTTACAGTCAGTTTTGAATGAAAAAGATAACATCTGCCCAGTCAGCTAAATCAGCTGAATAACCCTGGCCAACAACAGGACAGCAAATCTTTCATTCATTTTAAGATGACAAACTAAGGAAGGAAAAGTAAAATCCCCATGCCTGTGGACATCTCACACCCATCCCCTAAACCAAGGTTAAGAGTCCAGGCCCAGGCCATACAATTCGTTTCTTTCCCAAATACACATCATCTGCAGAGAAGGATGACATTCTCAGGCAGAGTAAAGGAGTGCTCACATCCACAAAAACCGAGGCATGCAAAATATTTTCACATTATGAAACATGGCAATAAGCAGAAGAACCACACCAAAGCAAACAGGACTAATGAAACGGAAAGAATCAGAACTTAAATCAGAATTATTAGCCTACTAGAGAAAGTAGAAAATCTTATATACCTTAAAGCAAGGACGCAAGGTTTCAAAGAATAATTGTTTGAAGCTATTAGACACAAATAATTATTAGATGTGATACAGAATCATTGCATGGGTTGACCAACATAACAAAAACAGTTATAACAGTCACATCACACTGAAATCCCTCATGGATAGATACCCCACCATTATCTGAAATGTAATATGTCAGAACTGATATTATCTTTTCTCTCCCAAACACAAATGCTTTTCCAGTTTCCATGTTACTATTCAACCTAATAGGCTTCTCAAGTCCACAAGGTTTGCCACCTAGAAGTTCATGCTTTTAATTACTTTGAAAGCTCTTTGGGGAACTCTTTTGTTTTAGTTGTTTTGTACCTCTTCAACTCCCCAGCAGTATATAGTCCATACTCTATAAATACTCCTCGGTTGACACCAATTGTATCTCATATTGAGACATGCTGAACAAAATCTCAGATTTGGAGAATCTTTTAGAACCAGAAAATAATGTTTTTAAAAACTAATACTATGGCAAGGGTTATCAATAGTATCATTATGGAAATTATCCTCTTAAACCTGTTTAAAATTTAAAAACCTGAAATAGCATTGAAATCAAATTTTGCTACACAGTAGTGTTTGTTGTTAAAGAAAATAAATTGTAAATATTAGCACATATTTATATTGTTCAATGCCAATGCTGATGTTGCAATTCAGAGTGATCTTAAAGAATAAACTAGAGTTTGACAGCTAATTATGATTGCATATGTCAAATACTCATTTCTCAATGCCAAAGTTTTCCTCACCCAGAAAAAACGTGATTTTTTGTTATTATTTCCCTTCCGTCCTAAATGTTAGTGTCAGCTCAAAATGCATAAAAGAGCCCACAGGGAGTAAACATATCCATTGTCATTATTAAAATAGGACTGCAGCTGTTTTGCACCTGTTGCAAAAATCTTTTTAGACATTCTCCATTGAGACTCTAATAATTCTGTGGATATGCAGTTCTGTACTTTTGCATGAGAAGAACTATGTAAATATTATACACAGTTTTGAAGGAACAGCTTTCTGAATTTTTTTCATAAAACTTTACATTGTAGGTCTCATATTAAAATCAGCATACTATTCTTTCATGGTTTATGTGGTCAATAACAGAAACATTTGGAATTGAGAATTAGCAATTAGCTTGCCTATCTTTCCTGCTATGATGGATGAGAAAATGTTACCCGTGATTTTAGTAATAATAGCTAACACTTACTGAATGATTGGCATGTAGTTATTAGCAGTCTCATTTCATGAATACATAAACTGAGCCTTTAGAGAAGTCAAACCACTTGATCAAGGTTATGGAACTAGAAAGTGGCTGACCCAAAATCCCATATTTTAAATTATTATGCAAGCTTCCTCCCCTCTGTGATAATAGCATTTGATTACCATCCTATTTTATACAAGATACACATGTGTGAAGTTTCCATTGAGATATAAAGCATCAACTTATGAAAACCTATTACATCCTTCAAAAGTAATGGCCCATAATCCAGAGTGATCCAATAAAAATCACAATGAATATTGTTCTATTTTTAGGAAAATAAAATATATTCACATAAATTATTCTTTAGAATTATCTCTACAAATTACCCAGCATTTTTCCATCAAGTAATTTCTCGATTAATACATATACCATCTTCAAAAAGTACATACAACAGAAAAGCTTAATGGTACTCTACGTTGAGCTAAACACAAAGAGACATAATTTCATGAGGTTCTGTGTTTTCTAGTCTCTTTCAAGTCTTTACCGAGATGTCAATTGATCATCTTAGAAAAAATTGCCAAAGAGAGATGTTAAAAAAAACTATGCTTAGAATATCATTTTATAAATGATTTGATAGAAATATAAGCTTACCAATTCACCAGTTAGATCCTCTGAAAATCTTTGAAGTAGGGGTAGAAACATCCTTTAAGGCATGGCATCTTATTTTACAAATAATTAAGGTGAATTTTTTAATTGATTTTAACCTACAGGATTACAAGCATATTAACATTAACAAACCGTTTCTTGGTAACAAATATTTCAGGCAAAATGGTCTTTATTCCTTTTCATCAGATGCTATAAAGCACTGAAGCACTGTTCAAAGCATTCCTAAACGGTCTAATGTGTTTGGTCTTTGTAATCCGGGCTTAAAACGCAGCATAGCTAGTAGGCTAAGAAACTTATCACCTCACCAAGACATTAATAACTTTTTTAAAAGTCAGTTATTATTTATTGAGCTCATTGTTATTTTTTACATTGATATTTGAGTCATTTAACACAAATTCAACTCTAACATTTTTGGCACTTTGGTTTTGCCAGGCTAAGTCATCTTTAGTTATACTATGTATCACTGGCCTAAATTTGCTATCTATGAAGGCAATATGGTATTTTTGAAAAAAAGCATATGTTTTAGAGTAGAGAAATCTAGATTTAAATGCCAGTATTGTCATGTATTAGTTCACTTAATCTCTCTCCAGGCTCCTTCTTTCTTCTTTTACAATCAAAGCAGAATATGACAAATTCACAAGCCTCTAGGGAAGATTTAAATTATATGTATAATTGGAATTATATAATACAGATATATTACATATGTACTCATATAATATAATTGTAGATCCTTAAAAAATGACTGAGTAAATAAAGATAAGTTAATATATTGAATAGATAAAGTACTTGATAGAAAGTGCTTTCTTTCCTCCTGTTCCCCTGGGTCATAAAATGATTCTCTGCAAAGAAAAACCTTACTGATTCATTGTAATTTAGGGGAAAAAAGAATCATCCAAGTTAGCCATAGGTCTCAGGCTAATTTTTTATAGAATATTATCAATATTATTACTCCTCATAATGTTTTCTAGTAGTAGGCACTACTTTATAGATAAATTCATTCAAAATAAATGCTATCTACTTACATATAAACCATAGAAAATAGTAAATATTATAGAGTGCTAACTATGTTCCAAGCCTGTTTAAATATAATGACATAATCGTAAGCCTCACAGGTAATTACTTTTTACTGATAAGGAAGCTAAGACTTTTGCAAGTGACTTGCCCAAGGCCACAACACTTACTGAGTGACAGAACAGGAATGAAAGCACAGGCAGTCTGACCACAGAGCTCACTCTGCTTTCCACTTTCTATAATAAATGTAAAAAGCATGTTTTCTCTTAAATGGGTAAAACATGTTGTTTTACAATGTTGATTTCATTATTATTATCTTTCTTAAGCAAAACTATTTCTTTATGACACCCCCTGTGTGCCACTTGTAAGTGGTCAATTATAAATAGTCCAATTAGTAATTGGACTATTACCTTAGTCCAAATAGATTAATATTTGTTGATCATTTTAAACAAGGAGAGAATATTGAAAACAAATTACATCAATTGAATTGAATTTTGCAATTCATATTTTTACTAAACAGTAATTATTACCCATGCTTCAAACTACACATAAGTTCAGATACTTGCTTAGTAAGGCATAACTGTGATAACCAAATTTTCTCAATTTTTTAAATTCACTTCTGAAAAGAGAAGTATAAATTAGTATGAATACAATATTCAACTTCCTTCGAAGCTGTCTAAAAAGTAAAAACATTTTAACTCAACAAGATTAAGAAATAAAATAAATCTTCAGTTACATCATTAATTTTTAAATCTCTCAGCAATCAAAATGGAGGGGGTTCATACTTAATTGTCCACCTTTAATATTCTTGTGGTGATCTCAAAACTAAATTTAGAAGTTACAAACTAGCAAATGGGGATGGATCTAAATTATACCAGAAATAAATTACATTTCCAAGTATAAGGTTTATGAAAAAGAAAAAGTTATTTTAAAAGGCTACATAATTTTACCTGACTTTAAGATTTTGCCAACACATATCCACAATATTTCTGTACTGTTTTATTTTGCTTAAAAGCAGGGGATAGAACTAAATGAGCTTGATTCCTTTCCGAATTCTAGCCCATTAATATATAATTCAATATGTTTTAAGATGTCCATGATAAAAGTTACAGAATTCTGCCTTTGCAATTTATTTTATATATATATAAA
Source organism: Pongo pygmaeus (assembly GCF_028885625.2). Classification (NCBI taxonomy): domain Eukaryota; kingdom Metazoa; phylum Chordata; class Mammalia; order Primates; family Hominidae; genus Pongo; species Pongo pygmaeus. Next base: position 95,123,667 of record NC_072384.2, read on the forward strand.
ATATATATATTTATATATTACATAGTATATTATATATTAGATATAAATATATATATATTATATTTTATAAAATATAAAATATATATATTCTTTTTTTGAGACAGAGTCTCACACTGTGGCCCAGGCTGGAGTGCAATGGCACGAGGGCTCACTGAAACCTCTCCGCCTCCTGGGTTCACGTGATTCTCCTGCCTCAGCCTCCTGAGTAGCTGGGATTACAGGCGCACACCACCACACCTGGCTAATTTTTTGTATTTTTAGTAGAGACGGGGTTTCACTATGTTGGCCAGACTGGTCTCAAACTACTGACCTAATGACCTGCCCACCTCGGCCTCCCAAAGTGCTGGGATTACAGGTGAGAGCCACCACCCCTGGCCTATTTTATATTTTTTAGTTCCCCAGTCAATACCCCATTTGAGAATACCTTTAATGTGAATGATAGAATTAAAGAATATTATTATATTGTAGCATAGTAGACAAAATTTAAGAAAAAGGAACATGGAGATACTTGACTATAATAAGTGAAATTAAATCCCAAAGTTTCAGCAACAAATGAACTCCACGGAAATGCTTGATCTCTAGCAATGTTGTAATTTAAATAGTTTTAATTTTGATCAAATTAGTTAAAGTCTTTATAAATGTTTGTTCATTTCAGAAGATGTGAAAATAAATTCATGGCCCATTGACTTTTTTTAAGTAAACAAAAAAAAATAACCCTCTAAAACTGTCAACACTTCAGTATAGTTTTAAAATTTTTCCAGAAAGCAGAAATTCAGTGTCACATTATAAAATTAAGTTTAATTGATTGGTAAAACACTTTAAAGATTAGTAGTATTAATTGCTTAAAATATTCTATGACATAAAATTTTTCATATTTGTGAAAATTATTGTATTGTCTCTTTTAGAATCAGAAACTTCTTTCATATGAAAACTCTTAACCCTTTCATTTAATTCTGAAAATATAATATAGTTGATTCTGTGTCATACAGGGTTAATCCATTCTCCCCAGTGAAGTGCACAAATTTCAGCAATAACATATTCTGTTCCACTGTCATCCGTATAAAATATTGTTTACACTCCAGGACTATTGCTTCAGGAAATTATTGATGAGAGCAGCTGCTCCTTCAGAAGAAAAGTAGAAAAGTCCTTTCTGTCCAACCAGGGGCACTTTTAGTCCCTTGCTTTATCTCTATGGCACAGAAGCATGCAAGATTGGATTTCAGACTTTGAATATTAAAAAATAATAAAATGAAATAAAAATCTTTAGAAAGAAACTCTTTAAAACTTCACTTTCACTTGGGAACTTTTGTCAAGCTCTGAGCCATCTCCCTTTACTCAGAATCCTTTGTTAAAATGAAATGAAAAGCAGAGCCTAAGCTATATGGTGTAATCGGCATCCAACTTCAAATGCAGCTCATTGCTACTGAACTGAACATTGTAATTGCAATTATAACTCTACACTGGTTCATGCATAAATTATTCAAATTCAAGCAATAGATTATTCAAACATTATCTCCAAGAAACACTTCTGAAAGCTCACTAACAATTATGCTACAACCCTTTACCAACAAATGTCATGCAATTAAAAGCTTAATGTGCTTTTTAGACCCTGAATTGGTCAATAACATTGTTTTAACAAAAATCTATTTTTGGCTATAATTTACTATTAAAAATGTCTTTGTTGTCAAATCTTGAAAAACTTAACACTCTATTTCTGTAAAAAAAAAAAGGTTGAAAGTTCATCTACATTTTTTGAATAGGGTATGTATACTTCAAAAGACTAACTTCTTTTATAAAAATATGGAAATGTGAACATTTTTAAAAAGATTTTTAATGATGGTTAAAATGCTGATACAATGCCAATTTCATATGACCTAACTGACTTTTCTCACCAAGTTGCACAAAACTGTCTTTTCACACCAAAAATTGAATGAAATATTTGGATAACTACATCTGAGTTCCAAAGTCCAGCATTTGGACCTGACTTTGCTCAAGTCATAAAACTCATAAATCTTGGGGCATCACTCATGTTGCAGATTTTGTGAATTGCCCCTTTAAGGATTGTATAATTCATGATTTACCTGGATATACCTGGTATCTCTGATTACCTTCCTGGAGCACTGTATCAAGTAGGCCATACAGAATGTTTTGCTTCAATATTATTGTCTGATCCTCTATGGGTGTCACAGTGACCAGTGTACCACTTTTTTTTTCTTTTGAGAGAGAGACTCAATAAATGATTACTGCCTAAACGCCAAGGAATTTATTACTCATCTTACTGAAAAGGCCCAGTCAGATGTTTCTTCTGCCATGGTTGGGTCTCTTACTGGCCCTCTTATTCCGATTGTTTCTCATTGGTTCTGAGTGGGTCATATGCCTATTTCTGAGCCGGGCACTGGGGCATTGACATGTTAATCTGGGATTGGCTAGGACTGGGTCACATAACCAGAAATAACATTGGAGAGTTACAATGACACTATTCTTTGTTCTTGATATTTGCATATTTAAAATGTAAATACTTTCTTGCCTTGGTTATATGCAGATGACAAAATATCAAGAAGTTGTCTTGTTACTCATTATCTATTTTGCTTAACCTGTGAATGAAATGTTCCCTTCCACTCTTGAATAATACATATTCCCTTAGTGTGAAAAACAGAGGCTTGTACTTTGTCTTACTCTCAACTCACAATCTCTTCTTATTGAAGGTTAGAATTTACAGGCAGCCCTTGATAGCTGTATTTCTGCCAGCATAGCAGAGGTGCATAGTATAAGCAACAGTGTGAAGTTCTACCTGTATGTACACATTTATCCCCCACATTATTCCATAAAAGCATTCAACATGGTTTATAGAAAAATATGCTGTACAACAAGATGAAACCAAATGGGTTTTGGAATCACAGCTAAAGAAAAACAGGAATAGTAAGACAGCAGGAACAAGATTTTTGAAAGAATAATGATTATAACTGTCATAAACTTGTATGCAATCAAATTGAGAAACACTGTAAATTTGCTTTTGAGCTTCAGACCAGGAAGACCGCAGAGAAGATGATCAGCTACTTGAATACTAAGAGTTTCTATAAGACCTAAAAAGCAAAAACACACTCACAGAGACACATCAAACTCCACAACAGTAACAAAAGGGCACATCAATTTGTCCAACAGCCTAGGTACTAATAATTCAGAGAAATGCCTTACAGTGATCCCCTCAAAGAGACTTTGCTTTCCACACTAATTTACCTTATTATTACATTACATACATTACATGTCACTTTACATACTAATGTAACTGATTTTTCTTCCCCACTAAAGGGACTCGAGTATACAAAAAGGCGAGGCTGGCTCAAAGGTAACCTTAAAGAACTTGCCCTGAAATGGTGGTCATAATTCCACCGCTAACAAGTGGAGATCTGCAACCTTATTTTTATTCTGTTTATGAAGCCCTGTGGCAGAAAAGGAAGGGAGATGCAGGTTAAGGATACGCCATAAACTATTCAGTGTATGAGTATGGAATAGATATGAAACTATTAGCAGAATTTTTGCTGCCAGCAAAGAGAAATTCATGTATACAGGAGATGCAGTTTATCAGTTAGGACTCTCTGAGAAGAAACACAAACCAGCAAAATTCAGCCTTCATTTTTCATTATTAGAAAAATTAAATTGCTACAAAAACCTTGCATATCAAAATTATATTTATTATCATTCAAACACAGTAAGACCAAAAGAATTAGAACTGCATTTTAAAGAAAAAAAATAGCATTAATCTTTCTTCTTTCAACTTTACTGCAAAATGAAGTGATTAGATTTTGTATTTGCATTTAATGAATAATTTAGGAGTTATGAAGAAGGCACTAATTGTTGATGGAACAACCTTTGCTGAAGAACACTCTATTTAAATAACGAGAGTGCCTCAGGGTATTTCTGTCAAGAGAACCATTTTATTTCACTCTTGGAACTTTTACAGTTCAATGTTGCACTGCAGTACTGTAACTTAAAGAAATAGTTTTAAGCAACACAGTTGTTTATGCACACCAATGGACAATCTCCAGAGAGATATTCTTTCTGATTTTTGGATAGTGGTAAGAGGGTAACAGATCATGTGGGGCACAAATATAAATAAAAATGGGTGGGAAATCATAAAGAATTTCACAAAAGCATCATTGCCACAACAGTGTTACATACTTGGCTAATCTGTATTACACAGTCTGTAGTAACATCAATTGGTAATGAGCTTATGGCCTATAAATGACACTGTCACGGGCTCCTTAAGGTGTTGGTTCACCAGCCAGAAATTTCTGTGGCAGGCAGCACCTTCTGACTATCTGCTCGTGCCCACTGGGTTTGTTCTGCCCACTCGGCCTGGCAGGCTGTGCTCAGCTTACGCTACAGGCCCAGGTCCCACACCTGCCAAGCGCAAGCCAGGCACGAAGCGGTGAGGGTTATGTGAGCAAGTGAGAGTGGGTTCCAGCCACTGTGCACAGCCAGGTGGGCGTGCTGGCTGCTTAGGCGGAGAAGTCAGCTCCAGGTGCCTGGCACAGATGCCAGCTCTGTGCAGAGTCACAGCTGGATCAAATGTACTGCACGTGGCTTCTGCTGCAGGTACCCATGTCTAGATGAAGGGAATGCAGTGGCACCTGGAAGCTTGGAGATGCCAGGAACTGCAGAGACCCAAAGAGGGTGTCACAGCCCTCACCTAGGGACAGTGAGTCCCTAGGTCTGGACTCCCCAAAGGGCCACAGCTCTTCTCTCCTTCTTGTTGCCTGCAAGCAGGAGAGAAGCAGGGATGGGGTGGTGGGTTGCAGGGTCATGTTTCAGCCCTGTTTGTGTTATAGCTCTTTTAGTCCCGCCATTCAGCAGGTCCCAAGTTCTTGTCCCATGTCCTGGAAGAATGAGGTACACAGACACCTGGAGGATGAGCAAGGTGGAGAAGAGCTTCATTGAGCAGCAGAACAGTTCTCAGGAGACCCAATGGCCATAGCTCCTTTCCACTGGCAGATCATCATGATGTCTGTGCAGCCCTCAGTGGGGAGGAGAGGAGACCCAGAGTGAGTAGCTCCTACCTGCAGTCAGGTCATCCCATTGTCTGCCCAAGTCTAGCTGTATCTGGGGGTTTTTATGGGCTTCCAAGGAAAGGAAGTGCATGCTGATTGGTCCATAAGCAGCCATAGGTGGCCCAGAAAAAGCACCATAAGTTCTCACTCCAGTCCATGGAACTGGCAGCCCAGCCCTCAGGCCTCAGGCCAGCCTTGGCTTGAAGGTAGGGCTTCACCACGGACCTGTCCATTTTTTCCCAGGATCCTGTCTGCTTCCTGCCACCATCAACCTGCTCTCCATGGTGCCCATGGCACCCAGGCTGTTCGTGCCAAGGGGTGCCTGCAGGCCCTTGCCAAGCTGTCCTCAGCACCCCTGGCCTCCCTCCTGTGCTTGTCAGTGCCCAAAGTCTGGAGGGGGCCAAGGCAAAAAGGGGCTGGTGTGTCAGCACTGCCCCAAGCACACCCACTTAGCCGGGTTGCGACAGTGCCTGGACTCAGCCTCAACTTTGTGGGCACTGGGAGCAGGGAGAGGCCAGGCAGCAAGAGCAGAGACTTCTGAGCCTACAGGGGCATGAGGGCTTCCCAGTCCCTGAGAGCACCAGAATGCCAAGGTCCACAGCCTCAGCTGGACAGCTGCAGCTGTGCCTGGGAGGGTGGGGCTCCCACCCCTCCAACTCAGAAGCAGAAGGGGCTCCCACCTATTCCTGGCTCCCACTGGGTCTGTGGAGTGCTCAGCCCCAGCCGTACCTTCCCCACTGCAGAAGGCATCATGGCAGCGCTTGCTCCAGATGGGCCACCACTGCCATCAACACCAGCAATCACTCTACCGATAACCCAACAAGGAGATTCAGTCAACCCATATTTACTGAGTGCTTACTGTATATGAAGTACTTTTCTGGACATTAAAGTAAGAGAAGCCTCTATGTATTTATGAATCATGAAAGCTCACAAACGTTATGTTTCGTATAAGAAGTGAGCATCAAACCAGAGAGAGAGGAACATGGTTATGGATCTTTCACTCTGTAGATGTAGGAATTAGGTTTTAGGTTGCTGCAATAAATTTTTAATAAAGAAAAATAAAGCCAGGAGCAGTGGCTGACACCTGTAATCCCAGCAATTTGGGAGGTCAAGGTGGACAGATTCCTTGGGCCCAGGAGTTTAAGAGCAGCCTGGGCAACATAGTGAAACTCTGTCTCTATAAAAAATACAAAACTTAGGTGGGAGGATCACCTGAGCCTGGGTATGTTGAGGCTGCAGTGAACCAGGATCACACCACTTTACTTCACCTTGGGCAACAGACTAAGACCCTGTCTCAAAAAAAAAAAGTTTTAAAAGAAAAATAGATATGTTATTAAAACAAAACAGAGAATAATTATACTAATTTCTGGGGCAGTTGTTTGGATGAACAGTTTGAATCTGAAGTGAGAGATGAGGGAAAAGTGGAGGATGGCAAAGGGCTAGTTTGTGCTGAAGCAAAACTCTTCCCTTGCATTATGCAGGCTAGAATGTAAAGCAGAGATACGGAAATGAAATTTTGAAGGATTTTCTTCTATACCCAACTATGGCCAGATCAAACATGTTTCTGCATTAAAAATAGACCATTAGGGATACAACAAAATATTTGGATCATGAGCTTATGATTATTTGCACCTTATACATTTTTTCATGTTCCAATTGTTCTGCAATAAACACCAATTACTTCTAAAACCAGAAAAGTTAATGAATTATATTAACTCTAATAAAAATATATTTGTATTTGCTTTCACATGTTCCAAAGTACATTTAAATGGTGTTTTATATTTATGTAAATATATATGCACTTGAATGCACACTTACATACATATATCATCCATATATTATGCCCTCAGCACAGAGTTATTGGTTTTCACCTCGCTGTGCAAGTCAAGGTTCCATTAGCATGGGATCATGCTGTGAAACTAGCAACTGTTAAGAATGATGAAGACATTAATCTTCACATCTCTGGTCAATGTTGCAGAATGCTTAAACTAATTATGTATTATTTCCAAATGTATACATTCTAACTCTATGAATTCTGAAAGTGTGTGTTTTTTCAACATACAGCTAAGGAGAAAGGTTCATATGGCTTTCACAGTCATTAAATGCTAAATAAAAATCTCTGTTAGTTTTATATATTGAAGAAACTTCTATATATTTTTGTATACTGAAGAAACTCCAAATACATGTGAATTTTTAACTCAGCAGGATTTTCAAGAGAAAATATGTTGTGCACTAAAAAATATTGGCCTAGAGTGAGAGTGTAAGTTTAGGAAAGACCTACAGCAGTTGCCTCCATTTACAGTAAAAAGGCTTTGCACATCCAATTAATCTTGGGGATTCCATAACACTCTGCTATATTTTAGGAAGTGCAATAGGCTACAATGGACGTTAGAACATGTAAGACTTCATATAATTCAATCAGTAATTCTATTTAATTGAGAAACATTTATTGAATACTTATTACCAGTAACCAAAAAAGTGCTGGAATTTGTGATCAAATGAGCTACATATATGGGGAATAAATATTAATTAACCTTTGTTTTTCTATTACATTCCCATTTATATTTTGAATGGATTCTCATTCCACAATCATAGATATATAACCTGGTCTCACATCTCTCCGCTACTTGTGTCTCATACACAAACACGTACACACACAGACACACACACACACACAATTTGCTAGATTTGCATGCAAGTTGCTGAAAATTTAAGTACAATCAAGATGTTAGAGATAAGCAGCTCCATTTTGTCCTCTATCATCATTTATCTTTGCAGCCCTTAAACCTTATCTCATTTGGTATTTGGTTGTCAGCACATTTCTGTTGCAGCTAAGTCACTCCGTCACTCCTTTCATAATTCAGAACTCACTCGTTTTACAATTCAGAACTCCCTTCCAGGCACTGGATCCTTAGGAGTAATTCCTTGCCACTGAGATATTTTAGTTACGAATTAATTCTCTAACTTCAAACCACACCGAACTGCAGGTAAGCAGAGGAAGCTAAGGTCCTCATCTGCCCAGACATACTACACAGTAATTTACTCTTTGTATATCCAGTACCTGAAGATCTCTTCCAAAAGATTAAGCAACAAGTACCTTTTACTCTCATATTCCAGGAGCCTATGTAGTGCTTATGTTACCACCATGAAAAGAACTTGGTTCAAGAAAATGGGCCCAGAGCTCCTTCCATAGGATAATCCTATCAAGGTCTTTTTACTTTTTTCCAAATTTTTCCTCCCACATAGCCCAAGCAACCTTTACATGTCTTTAGAAAACTTGCTCATAATTAGTGTGCATTCTTCTTATATTTTGTGTGTGTTGGTGTGTGGTGTGTGATACCATTTTAACTACCTTATATTTTCAATTGCTCCTGAAATAGTCGGCCAGATTATTTTACTTTGACCTAGTACTCAGGGATATTCAATAGCTTCTCACTGCCTCTTAAACTCACATAACAAACATGCATGTCCTGCACATGTATCCAGAACTTAAAATAAAATTAAATTAAAATTAAAAAAGAAAAACACTGTCGTTTTACTTAAATCTCTTGAGAAATATAAATTCATTATAACTTTTCTCCTACTACTTCCTGTAATAGATCACTCTTGTGAGACTGATCTCATTAGAATGGCCTCATCATTATGCCCAACATATGTCACCAAGCTCCAATCTTGTTAATATTGCTCACCAAAACTCAATTCCAGACATCTCTCTTCCATTAAGCGTTCCCCAATCCTTTGCGCATCTTGATCACTATTTGGTCAGGCAACTGTTAGCAATGTATAAATCACTTTCTGTATACTGTCTACTCTTTTTTATACTACACTTATATTCCTTTGGGTATTATGGATTGGAAGCTTCTCACAGAGTCCATGGCAGGCAGTATACACTTGGACAAAATGCTATGAATAAATACTTCGCAAATTACTCTAATATGTACATAGAGTCCTCAAAAGAGAAGGAGGAAAAGAGAGCAGCACTGTTTCAGACATTTGTCTATTTTATTGTGATCCAAGTAAATACAAAATACTCCAGTAAATAAATATTGAATTTACTTCTGGCCATGTAGCCATTTAGGGAATTTAATATTTCAAAAACACACTGTGTATTAACACATTGTGTTAATACAAAACTAATACTCTGACACTATCACTTGATTTTTAATGTCTTGATAATTCTTGACCTAACTCTGCCTTTGTTGGTGCAATGCTTAAGCAGTCTCTTGAGAAGAGTTGTTTATTCTTCAGTCTTTTAGGACTAAAAATCTCCGTTTAGTTTGGCTGTTTCTTCAGAAGCGCTTTAGACACTAATACATTAAAGTAAAAACACAAGTATGAACCTGTTTCTATTGGATATTTTATGTTCATTTGTTTGCAGAGACAGAAATACAAGAACACAATCATCATCTTTGTATATGCAAGTAATTCGAGTTGCCAGAGGCCCTTTATGTTTACTAAAACAGGGATGGCTTCCAATAATCTGTGAGAGATTATATTAAACTATGGATCTCTAGATACAATTTCCTTCCTCCATTCTATCACTTTTTTCTTTCTGACAGTAGCTTTTCAAAGATTAGGTGACAATAAGCCTTCAGTGTTGCATCATTTTATTGGGAAGTTTTTATTTCCCACGGGGTAATATTCTTTCTGGAACCACATTTAGAGATCATTTCTAAGGGTTGCCTTCTTTCTTTACCTTGAGAGATCTCAACTAGAAAGTAAGCTCCAGGGACTTTTTTTTTTTTTTTTTTTTTGACCACTGCTGAATCTACAGCTCCTAGAAGAGTCCTTGACATTCAATCAATATTTCTTTATGAATGACTGAATCAGAAAAAGTTTATTTTCTCTCTATAATTTATCTTTTCTTTTTTTATGCCTGTCTTAAAAGTACCTAACCTCCCCCTAACCCCTAGGCTGCACATACTAGTGATATCTTCAGAAGCAAATTGACAGAGACAGTTTTAAACTGTTCTAAATGATAGTAGAACTCTAGTTGATAGGAACTGGGCAAATATTTATAGACATAATTTAATATTTATAGATCTTCTGTAAACCTAAATATTATCTATAGGTTATAATACCTCCCCCAAAAAATGTTGCTTGATTTTCTCAATGTTGAATAAGTTTTCATAAGCATAATATAAATTGTTTAAAGCTATTTTCATATAGGAACCTAGGAGAGAAGTAAATGCTACCTCTATTCAGTCTAAATCTACACAGCATTTAATAATACAATAAAAGTAAGGAAGGTAAGAAGGAAAAAAGGTCAATATCTATTGAATCAAAATATGAAAGTTATTGAAAAAAGTCAGCTGTTTTAGATCAGATAGATTTTTAAAAACTAATCATCCTACAGGTATAGATATTTTACTTTCAAACAGAATTTCACTATCAATATAAACACTTGTCTCCTAAGGACTGTGATCACATGAAGATAACATCTGAGTAAACCGTTAAGAAAACTGGGAGTTCTTAGAAGCGCTGACTTCTTTAATTATACTATGCATTACTAAATTCCTTTATGTAGTGATTGCATTATTAATATTTAAGAAGCGAAGCTGATTCCTATTTAACTTTTGTTGCAGGAGCTCGCCATGTAGCAGTAATCCCTTTGTAAGAACAAGGAAGCCATGCACCTCCAGCTGTGATAGAAATAGGATTGGAGAAGAGTTCCTCTGCCAGCTCACCTTTTCATTGTTAGCCTGCCATTTATTATAATAAATTACTTTAAGAGGCACATTTTACAGTATCAATTCTGCTTGCTTTACTTGATCTTCGCTTTGGATACATACTGATATATTAAAATAGTTTGCACTTTTATGGAAAGCTTTATTTAAAGGTAAACTTGTTTTTTATTGTTGAATCACATAACTTAAATTCTATCTTAAAGTATTAAAATTGTGCATATTTTGAATCTAGGAAAATGGAGGCATCAAACAGTAACATAAATGTTTTTTAAAAGTCATTTTACCATCTAATCCCTATTATTCTAATTAGATCAGAGCCCTCCAGGTTTGACTTTTTCTTATCTTTGCCATTATTAGTTTGTTTGGGGTTTTGTGTGGTTTTCATTATTATTGTGTTAAAAATACTTAGCATGAGATCTACCTTCTTAAAATTTTAAAGCTACAAGTCATTATTGTTTACTACAGGTACCGTGCCTTACAGCAGATCTCTAGAGTTTATTCATCTTGTTTGACAAAAGCTACTAATATATGCCCTTTGATTACCAATTTCCTATTTCCCACTCCCCACAGAACCTGGTAACCACCATTTCACTCTTCGATTCTATGAATTTGACTATTTTACCCATCTCATACAAGCGGAATCATGCAGTGTTTGTCTTTGTGTGACAGACATTTCAGCTGGCATAACGTCCTCAAGTTTCATCCATGTTGCTGGCAGAATGGCAGAATTTCCTTCATTTTCAGGTTGAATACTATTCTATTGTATTTATTTTTGTTGTTTTTTTTTTAAGCTCACTTAAGCATATACATATATGCACACACATATATAGATTCCAGATACATTAAAAGTTACTATATACTTTTAGATAAAATAGCTGAATTTTGATTCCCCATGAAAAGACAGCATTATATTTTGATCCATTGAAGAGACACAATGTTTACATGAGAAATATTTCAAATTACTTTTCATAGACTATATAAAAGATGCATAAAATATAACATGTATACACACGCATACATAAATTTTGCTATTGCTTTTACTATAACTGAAATCATATCCATAGATTTTATATACTTTGTTTTTCACACTCCAAAATGCGTCGTGGAAATCTCTCCAGGTTAACTGATGAAGAGTTAATTTACTATAGGTTAACTGATGAAGAGTTAATTTATTATTTGTTAACAGCAGCATAATATTTCATAGTGTAAATGCCCTAACGTGTATATCATTTTCCTATTGGTCAGGCTTTCTCTTTAATTCCAACATGTTTTTTCCTTTTTTTTACAAACTATATTAAGTCATGATATTCTGGTTCTATATGATAGATTCCCGTGAATAAAATTGCTAGACAAAAGTTTATCTTTATTTTAATAGATGTTGCCGGATTACTTTCTCAAACAGCTGTGTTATACTCACTTTCCCTGTTCTGTGAGGTAGCTCTTCTTGACATCTCCACCAGTGATGGAAAATGCAATTCTATTTATATTTTGACAGGTCTATGAATATAATTTAATACCTTGTTTTCTGTATTTGGTCATACGTGTCTATGTGTGCAAACAAATGTTCTTGACTACTAAATTAGAACATTTTTTCTTAAACGTGTTGGCCAATCATTACCCCTACTTCCTTAGAGCATCCAATTCAAGGCAAAGCCCTATTTCTGTGAACCCTCTCCAAAATCACTTAATACAAGCTTAAATCCTTAAATGTTATCTTTTAACATTCTGAGACACCTAATGGTTTCCCATGATGTTTTTGCTCCTTTGCAACAAACAGCAATAAATTAAACTTGTTTAAATGTGGGTTGTCCCTGGTATTCTTCGCCTGGCAGGCATTGACACCAGATGGGAAGATTAACAACACAAATGTATCAATTGTCTCAAAACTAATATTTGTTTTGTATGTTTTAAGACATTACAACTAGAGTCCGCACTTTGTGTGCGTTGTGAACAGGGATTTGCTCAAAATTATCCTCATCTTCACATAGAAGTAGAAATGCTCAAGAATAGTGTAAAAAAATTATAAAATTAGAACAATAGGAGAGATAATGGTATGTTTATAAAGTCGCAATAGGAGGGCCCCTGTGTTGATAGAACTGTTGAGTATCTTAACTGTGGTGGTAAGTACATAAAACTGCATGTGAGAAAATTGTTTAGAACACACTCACACAAATGAGTTCAGTGAAACTAGAAAAATCAGAATAAGGTTGGCTGATTGTATCAATATCATGGTTCTGATACTATGCTGTAATTTTGCAAAAAGCTACCATTGGGGAAAACTTGGAAAAGGACACAAGGGATATCCCTGTACTAGATCGTATAACTGCATGTGAATCTTTAACTACTTCAAGTTTTTCAATTAAAAAAAGGAATAGCAAGTTTTGTGGGAACTTGCATTATCAGAAGGCATATTTTACCTAAAATCAGTGAACATGAGCAATAAGTATAGGTATAAAACTAGATAAATCAGCAGACTAGAATATAAAATCTAGAAGTATATTCATACATTCATTATTATTTATATCTATTCATCTATTTTTTATTTAGAAATTGTTTAGATCAGTGAAAAATGTTTCAAACTTCTTGGAAGCAATATATGATGCCATGTAAATGAGTATCATATTATATTTTAATCAATTATTTGATATATTGAATGTAACCCATAATTTAATGAAAAGCAACACTATTGCTCTATCAGAATAATATAAATTCTATTCTTCAATATTGCATATTATACTTTAATTGTATCTTTTCCATGAGAAGTTACACCTCGGGTATATTCAGTAAAAATGCTCCCCTTGGGTATATACAGTAGAAGTGGAAAATATTCTCCAGTATTAAAAATATACATAGTTACTGATATTGTACAAAGCAAAAGAGAACCTCTCAACCCAAGTAACACATAAACTTCCTGAGAAAGATTTCAGCTATGGAAGTTTCTCCATAAGGCCAAAGCGTCATTCTTCTAAACTTCATTAGAGATTTTCAGATAAATCTAATACCTAATGCCTCTTTCCTAAGACTCGCTTATCTCTGGGAAGTAAGTTTCTTGTTCTTGCTCTGTTATCATTTATCTTGATTTCTTTAATTCTTTTTTAGCTGGTCTCCTTAATCCTCTTAATTACAGTGTCTTCAAAACTCACCCCTATGTACTCTGCTTGAACTATTATCAGATCATTTCATTATCAATTATCTGTAAAATTAGTTCTTAAATTATTCTTAGTTTTTAATAACTTACTGTTCTCACCCGTCAACCTCTCCAGTAAGGTAGTATTTTTAGATATGTTTCTCATTCTGTTTCTCAGAGCCATTAATCAAAAGCCACACCAATTTTCTTTTCTCACAAATACTGTGCAGTGCCCTACATCTCCTCAGGATCTAGGGCAAAAAGCAGTGTTTCTCAAAGTTAGTGGGCCTAAGAATCACTAAAGGTGCTTGCCAAATTTCCACCCCCATTTCATAAATCCTGACTAAAAGGCCTGGGGTGGGATTTTAAACAAACACTCCAGGTGTATAGACAATTCTTAAGAAACCAAGAAGTACAAATAGGAAGGATAAATGATTCCCATCTAGGTGTCTTTCTAACAGATTCTAAAACATCCCATTGGAAATGTCTCAGTGTTTTGGCCAATACTTGAAAGACTCTAGCACTGCTTCTATTAAATCCCCCAGATAAAATATGGATAGTACTTCAGTCTACTCATACAAGCAGGTGAGACTAAGTTTAGTGATAAGGGGAGGTGGAGGCCCAATGAAATCAAACAATTGTTTTCATATTACTGAGCCTCAGTTTCTTCTTCTGTAATATGAGGATAATATTCTACTCCACAGAATAATTATGAATGTTAAATGAGATAATATCTAAAGTATTTATCTCTAAGTAAAAACTGTTATAAGGGCTAAGTAAATATTTCCTTATATTTTTCTTCTGGAAACTTTTCATACTTTTCTGAGATACTTTTATTCTTAATAACTATTCACATTTCCAAAAGAACATGGACTGATTGAAACATCTTGTACTTTGCTAGGATCTTGAAGGTGCTTAAATGATTATTGGACCAGAAACCCAACCAAACACATTTTTTTGGTTACCCTTATGTGTTCAATTTTTCTTTGTTCAAAATGATGAAAATTATCAGAAAACTAAGAGGAAAATCTCATAAGCATAGTTGTGTCTGCTGGGAAAAAAGACACCTCCTTCGTGTCACAGTATTATTTTGCCTCTACTTGTGTCCTAATATAATGCCCCAAAGTTCCAGAGAAACAACATCTTCCTCTGTAGAAAGGTAATAGCATCACAACTTATAGCAATAGATCTATTTGTTCTGTAAGCATTATAAATATTTCACATTTTCCATAAAGTTTGAAAAGGGAAACAAAGAAAAGCTATGAATGTTGTCTCATAGACAGCCTTATTAGAGAAGACTGCCCTCGTCTTCCACAAGGTCCTAGAGAAAAATTGCTGATGGTTCGTGCTCCTAAAAAGGAAAGGCAAACCACCCTCTTGGTTTCAATCAGTGTCCCACCAATAGGATTTTATAATTCACTATCTTATTTGGGAGCAATGAGTGTTGAGAGAGCACACACCTGGATAATCCTAAGATGTCTCCTCTTGAGCTCCAGAAAACAATGCGCTGGTCATTTCTTCAAAACTCAGCAGGTGCCAGACACTGTGCCTATCACCCTTGAGGAGTTTCTGATCTGATGACAGAAGGTCTTTGAGTAACACTTTCTTCTCCTTGGTTGCACATTTCTTATCAAGTATCCATATCTTCATGCCAGAATGGTCCTCCCAGAGCCATGCTTCTTGGTCTGTACATTTTTCTGTTTTGTTTTTTTTATCTTTTTTATTACTTCATCAAAACTGCCCTTTTAGGGTCAGGTGTCTGAGAAGATATTATTGTTTACTTCTCCTGGCTGAGATGATGAGATACTGTAGAGACCTAACATAGTCACCTCAATCCTAGTAAATCTTTTTCACTTTAACAAGTACCTCGCCTAGAGAAAGACATATTTTAGGACATGCAAGCCTCACAATGCCTTTAAATTGTCTTGTATATGTAGTCATTAGCTCTACATTCCTGTGTCCAACTTTGAATAATGTGTATATTCAATAAAATGAAAAAATGAAAATTTGACATCTAATACATAGTAGGGACTCTCTTAGATTTTAGGCACTTAAAAGTTGATTTTGTCTATCAGTATTGAGTATCTATGCAATACCAAAAAGTTTTTATGCCCTTCACATAGATTAGCTCACAATAGCCCTATGAATAAAGAACTATAACCCCCATTTTATATATGAGAATGCTGAAAAACCAAGGTACACAAGGACACACAGCAGCTAGATATTAGAGCCATGATTGAAACCCAGGCATTTTGGTTCCGGAGCTCACATGCTTAAGCATTATGCTTTAACACTTTAAGAAATTTTTCATGAGAGTCAGAGCTCTCAGTCTAATGGGACCACAGTTGTGGAAAGAATTTACAATAATAATACACATGAGCTGTATAGTAGATGCTGTAGCCTGAAGGATGTATGCTTCAAAATGGTGGGTTTCCTCAGCTGTCAATTCTTTTCAAAATTGCTCCAAATGAAAAGAATCACATTGCCCAAAATCAGACCCCTCTTTAGAGTGGCCCACAGACCATGAATGATTGATAGGGAGGACTATTCTGAGGGCCTTTCATGTTCACAACATTCCATGGAGCTCACTGAGGTCTTCTTTGAAACTTCATCACAGCCCAGTGTTTCCCTCTGCTCAATCCTGCTTCCTTCCCTTGTCTTCGATGGGTGTTAATCCCCAAAACGATCCCTAATAAACAGCCTGCATTTTAATCGCCATCTCTGATAGGACAGTCTGATTCCCATCCTGCATGCTAATCTCCATCTCAGAGTTGGATTCCTGGGAATCTGTTCCTAACACACTATTTAATATAAGCAAAATTTGAGAGAGGTGAGAAAGAGGTTCATTAACTTCTAGAGGAAGTACTACTGGTATTACTGAGGGGTAAGAGAAGCATGTCTAATTCAGTTCTTAGTTGTAAACAAGAAAATCCAATATGGCTAGTTTCCCTTTCAAAACAGTAATTATGAAAGAACATTAAGTATTTCGCAGAATCTCTGGGAGGATTGGTGAACAACGTTCTGAAGTTATATTTACAGAAACAATGCCCACACACATGCAGGCATCTCTACCTAAAAGATCGCTGTCTCAGTCACACAGCAATCATCACATCTGGGATTGGGCTCCAAAACACCTGCTACCACCCAGAGAATCTTCACCATCATGCTTATCAGAATACAAATTCCCATGCATGGCCACCTCAAAATGTTGCTAATCTCTGAATCATATTGATTTTACAGAAAATTGGTCACCTGCTTGCATCCCAGCAACAAAAGCACTAGAGGATGTGCATTTGCAGAAGGTGGGACTCATTGGGGAAAGTATCAAAATATAAGGAGAACATTCCAAGATGATGGCTGGTCACAAACAATCAATGCCCAATATGGGACTAGTTTGATTTTTGTCTTTATATGAAAGAGTGACTGTGTAGTCTTTCCAGGGTTTGTAGAGTACCACAGCAATGGGAATAGGAAATTAATAGCCAATCTCTCTTTCTTAACCAAATGTTTACTGTTTTTTTCCTCCTCTATATGCCCACAGAAAGTAGTATTAGATTAATTATGTATATTTATTATGTGTTGAAAGCATTTTGCATTTCCTTTTAACTTATTCTTAATCAATTTTTAATGGTTTCAATTCATCTTTACCTTTTAAATTCACTATAGACTTTGTATTGCACAAGAACATGGACCAATGGCAATTATCAAATAAAATATGACATTCTTAGAAGTAACCATCCAAATGGTTTAGGCTTGCTTGCGGAAAAAAAATCGTAGAATTGTGGTACATATTCACATACTTTACTCATAATCACAATACAATTCTGTGTCTCATCCATACAGTTTATTTCTGTATTATTTCTGACTTAAACTACCTTAGTTGAAAAATTAGTTGTCAAAATTATTTTTAAAGTCAGTTTATAATAAGCCAATTCCTGTTGCCATTTTATAATACAAATTATAATTTAATTGTATACAGTCAGACTACTCTTATGAACATATCAGTTAAAATCTTCAAAATGTTGATATTCTCTTAATATGACTGGTTTAGTTAAATGAAAGGGTGGTTTGGAAAGCTATAATCTCAGATGCGGGATCTGTAACAGGGGATAATATCTCATCCGATCACGGCAGCTGGATGTTTCACACCATTTGCCTGAGAACTGTTGACAGGCAAATGAGAGGCTCCATGAAAGCAGGAGAATCTGGAATACCACTTTACACTTTAGCTAAAATTTTTCACATTGAAACAAAAGACACACACACGTAACACACACACGGTATTTTGATGGAATATTTTATTGGGCTGTTGGTTTTTTAAACGCTATCATACATGAGGTTTGTATCAACCTTTAGCACCTATTCGCCACTCAATCTTTTTTGGACCCCACTCAAAGCAAAATTACATATGCCATAGCAATAGCATTCACAGTATTTATCTTCATGATAATTAAGAGAAAAATAATTACAGGACTTTCCAATATCCTACTTATAAAGTTATTTTAATGTGTGGGGCATTTGCCTAAATACAGAAGACAAAATCTTTGTGGCTGTCTTCTGAGTCTGAACTTTTCTTTAGATGTAAAATTCTGACGTGCTTCTTAGAACTTGAAGGAATTAAATGTAATTTGCATCTGATAGCTTTGTTTCTGATAGTAATTATGTATCTAGAAAAATGAAAGAATGTAGTTTCTGATAAACTAGGTGTTGGATTCAAGAAAAGAAAGAATTATTTTTTTAATTAATAAGTGGTATGAAAAGGAAAATATTTGACTATTGAACTGCCTATGCAAAAAAAAAAAGTATCGACAAACAGATTAATTGAAAAAGTTGCTCCAACCACATTAGGGACCTGGTTTGGAAGAAGAAACAAAGACATGATTGATATTTTTGCTTTTTAGCTAATTGCTTTGGCACTGTATTCAAACAAATGTGGTTTCATGGCTTTATGTTTTCTCTGGCACTCTTGAGGAATTCACCACCATCTAACACAAGTGGAAAACAACGTAAAATAAACTAAGAAATAATAATAAATCTTTTCATATTAATATAATAAATATATAAGTATACTTGATGTCAGAATTGTTTATAGGATGATTTCCTCCAACATTTGCTAAACAATTGGAAATTTCAGCCAAACAGACAAATTGCAAAACTCAAAGCTTAGTGGAAATGTGGCTAGACAGAAACAAGATCAGATGACAACACAGATTAAGCACAAAGCAAAGATCTGCTATGTTTACTGAGTGTGTTAGAGGAAAAATAAATAGCTGTTTTTTGGAACAAAGATGCAAGAAGACTTAGGCCAAAAAATGTAATTTTAATTCTTAGCAGGCAACAAGGTGAAGAGTTAATGAGCTCAAGGCTTGAATCCTATCTATAACCACTTCCTAGCTGGGTGACTTGCAGGAAGTTGCGCTCATTTAGCTTGAGTTTCTTCATCAATTAAATAAGGCAAATGCTAATATCTACCTGATAGACAGGTGTTAGAATGAAATTCTCTTTGGTAGAAAATACCCAATACCTATTTTTTTCAGAGACAAACATAATTCATCCTAATATTGAATTCCTCTCAAAGATAACAAAAGTGAAGATGAAATGTCAAAAATAGTAGACCAATTAATAGAACTTGAATGTATATATGACAATATATAGCATACCCTGAGAGAAACAGCCTATTTAAGAGAGTTTTATAAGGGCACCAGGTACTCTGATTGTATCCACTCTGGGCATGTTCAGTATTTAATGTATAATAATTTTCAAACTGTATCCAACAAGTTCAGGTATTGATATGCTATAAGACCTACAGTGGTTTCCAAATGTGTTTGGAAGAAAACAAAGGTTTTTTATTTGTTTTTTAAAAATAATAGAATCATAATATGGTTAGAAATGTATATATTTTATTGTATATTCATGGTAGTACGACTTTAAAACTATTAGAGATACAGAGTTTTAATAGCAACATTTTTAGACTCTGACTTGAATGTTGGCCAACTATTTTGAGTTAAGGAATAGTTCAATGTAGTCTAGGAATCTCTAGCTTCAGATGATATCCAGATTGGTCTGTTTCCCAGTCATCCCACATGTAGCCAGCCATCTTCCTGGTAATGAGTTGGAGTCAGCCTATCAGCTTTTCCTGTCACTTTATTTTTACTTGAGAACTCAGATTTTAAGGGGCTCAGCAACCCACTGCAGCCCATCCAGATTTATTTTTAAAGAAAGGGGTCAGTGTGTGTTATATAAAATCAGACACAGGCTCATTCTTCTGCCCACCCCTTCTTCATCTCTAGTGTTTCCTCTGTCAACTTTCCTCCCTGGTCTCATGTGCTGAGATGATTTCAGTGCTCTTGTTGCAATTTACAGAAAGTGATTAGAGTGAAGCGAACTGTTCTCTTGAACAAGTATCAGTCCCAGGAATCTGTCCACATATACAAGCCTCTGGTAGTGCAAGGTGGATGGGCATTAGGCAAATAAACTAGGACAACATGCAGAGAAAAAAGCAGGATAACAGAGTCAATGTAAAGGAAGTATCCAGGCCAAAAAATCAAGACCAGTTAATGAAAACTATATCCCAGGCAAAGGGACTGAAACCAGAAATGGCAAAATAGAAGATGGGTGATTACCCAAGACTCCATTTAAAAAATGATCTTTAAGAGTTCTGTGAGAACTCTGCTTTGGGTAAGTAATAAGGCTGAATTTGGTCAATAAATCTTGGCATCTGCAGTAAAATCTTTCCATTCAACATACTCCTAGAAATCGCGGCCGTTGTCATTACTTGTAAACTTTCAGGTGTTTGTATTCTGCTGAGCTCTGCCCAACCTGATAATTATTTGCATGTATTCTGCTGCAATTGGTTCTCTCTGACATAATGGAGTGATTGGAATGGTAATATTCTACTTCCTTTATCTGAAAGAATCCCTATCAGTTTGAAACATGAGAGAAAAATAGATTCACAATGGAACAGAAATATTGTTGACATAATGTTTCTTTATAACACCATTAAATATCAGTTCCTGTGACAGCAACAAAGATGTTCCTGTTTCAATATTTCAAACTCAATTGAGAGAAGATTTCAAAAACACATGGGGGGTGGGGCAGAGCCTTTTCACGGGAAAGTACTGATATTCTGTACTTCTAAAGGATTAATATCCTTTTCCCCCACGAAAGAATTCATGCATCTATTTTCAATAATACTGATTTTTATCCCTGTTATTTGGTTATTCCTAGTAATAATAATAAATTATAATTATTTAGAAACCTGTAGGAAAAAAATGTATTTTCCAGACACCAAACTTAAATTATGAATTTTAGGCTTGGTACTGTAACTGTCCAACAAGTTTACCTTACCCACTGCCTAGACAGAGCCAATTTATCAAGACAGGAGAATTGCAATAGAGAAAGAGTTTAATTCACACAGAGCCAGCTGTACAGGAGACCAGAGTTTTATTACCACTCAAATCAATCTCACTGAGAATTCAGGGACTGGAATTTTTAAGGGTAATTTGGTGGATAGGGGGCCAGTGAGTTGGGAGTGCTGATTGGTTGGGTCAGAGATAAAATTATAGGGAGTTGAAGCTGTCCTCTTGCACTGAGTCAGTTCCTGGGTGGGGGTCACAAGACCAGATGAGCCAGTTTATCAATCTAGGTGGTGCCAGCTGAGCAATCGAGCGCAGGGTCTCCAAAATATCTCCAGCACTGTAAAACCTATCTTAAGTTTTACAATAGTGATGTTATCCTCAGGAGCAGTTTGTGGAAGGTCCGAATCTTGTTGCCTCAAACCACACGATTCCTAAACTATAATTTCTAACCTGCGGCTGCTTTGTTAGTCCTACAAAAGCAGTCTAGTCACCTGGCAGGAAGGGTATTTTTTTGTTTGGGGTAGGGGAGGGGAAAGGGTATTTATCGACTTTGTTTCAAAGTTCAACTATAATCAAAGTTCCTCCCAAAGTTAGTTTGGCCCATGCCCAGGAATGAACAAGGACACGTTGGAGGTTAGAAGCAAGATGGGGTTGGTTAGGTCAGATTTCCTTCACTATAATAATTTTCTGTTATAATTTTGCAATGGCAATTTCAATACTCCTAACATTTTCCAGAGATTTTAACATAATGTCTAAAGTCTAGTAAAATGACTTCCACTATCATCACTACATAGATAGACACATGAGCAGTGGTGTGTCCAGCCCCATATTCATAAGCTCCTATTCTTCATTCCGACTTCTTTTTTATTATTATTATTATAATACTTTAAGTTTTAGGGTACATGTGCACAGTGTGCAGGTTAGTTACATATGTATACATGTCCCTCCCATTTCCAACTTCTTACCAGGCATTTTCATCTCAGTGTCACCAACTGAAACCTCAAAGTTATATTTAAGTCTAACATTACCTTCTCCCCAAAATCTGTTCCTTATACTATGTTCCCTATTCTAGCTAAGTGGAACTATTTACTTGTTCTTTGTTCAAAAGATGTACTTATTTCACAAATTCTTCTCTATCTATATTAAATGGATAGTCAAGTTCTATAGATGATCGTGTTTTATTTCTATTGATACTTTCTATGGTTCTCATTATTATCTCTAACTTATCATTTATTTACTCTGTGTAAGCCATCCAAAAGGTATTTCTGGAGTAAGGCAGAGGAAACAAACTTCTCTCATAGGACCTAAATTATATTCCATTCAAACTAAAATTATTACTGAGATAGGATAGTTCCCTTGACCTTGAGCCCCTTTGGGGGCAGGAACTGGAGTGGCTCATTTCACTCAGCTTACTGCTGGCCACTCCTTTTGAGAGGGAGTGTGTCAGCAGGCGAGTGTGGGAACCAGAGGGAACAAACTCTGATGGGAGCAGGCTCTGTGTGGGCCCTGCAGCAGCATTCAAGCCCCTGCCTCTCAGCACCCAGGTTCTTGTCCAGGCTGTTCAGGAAGAATCAGGTCACTCGAATGAATTGAAGGGTTGTGTATGCAGAGATTTTCATTGGGTGATGGATGTGGCTGTCAGTGGAATGGGGAGTTGGAAAGGGGATGGTGCGGGAAGATGGTGATCTTTCCCTGAAACCATGCCATCTGAAGTTAGCCACATCTACCCATAGTCTCCAAGACTCAGCCACTTGTATCCATGACATTCAGCAACTTGTATCCTCGATGACACTCAGCAACTTGCACCTCTGAGTCCTTGTATCAGCCACTTGTGTTGCTCTGCCAGCTGAAGTCTTTTTATTGGCACAGGATAGGAGTGTGGCAGGCCAAAAAAGCAAGATTTGGGTGGAAAAATGGGGTCTGCTGTTTTCACTTAGGGTCATAGTTCCACGCTTAAGGGTGGGGTTTATCCTGGAGTCCAGCCATTCTGTATCATTATTATTATTATTATTATCATTATTATTTTGCCCCATATAATGCACACAGCTATGTTTTGATTACACACTTACTTTGTTCCTGTCCTTTCTCAGCACTTTCAAACAGACCTGACCTATTCATTGTTTACATGCCTTTGAAGGCTAAGTCACTCCATCTTGGATGCTAAGCTCCAGTTGCTCAACTCCAGTTCCAGGAATACATCAAGATTTCTACTTTCAAGTACTTACTGTAAATCCTGACCTTAGGTTAAAACTATCTTGATGTTATTATAAACATAGTCATAGCATAAATCCTGCCCTTAGGCCAATTCCCTAGTCAAACTAAAATTATTATAGAGATAAGGATAGTTACTATTGTATATAAGCCTGGGGTTTGAGGAGTAACTGCCTGGGAATCCACCATCTTGTCTCATGGTGGTCAGAGATGTGGCTTCTGTTCATAGATCTCTATTAAATGTTTCTTTCTCAGGAACTCAATTTGTCAGCCTCTTTCTTCTGCCTCTCACCTTTCTTGGTTTGGGGGGATAGGTTTTGATAGACCCGCTGATATGGTTTGGCTGTGTCCCTGGCCAAATCTTATCTTGAATTTCCACATGTTGTGGGAGGGACCTGGTGGGAGGTAATTGAATCATGGGGGTAGGTCTTTCCTGCGTTGTTCTCGTGATAGTGAATAAGTATCATGAGATCCGATGGTTTTAAAATCAGGAGTTTCCCTCCACAAGCTCTCTCTCTTTGCCTGCTGCCAACCATGTAAAATGTGACTTGTTCCTCCTCACCTTCCACCATGATTATGAGGCCTTCCCAGCCACATGGAACTGTAAGTCCATTAAACCCTGTTTCCCATATAAATTGTCCAGTCTCAGGTATGAGCAGTGTGAAAATGGACTAACACACCTGCTCACCAAGCAACAACGCCTCTAGGACATCTCCAAGTTCTTATCTCTTATCGCTGCACTCCTACTTACTATTCCCTGCTAGTATCCGTCACATGGCTGCATGCCGGACTAATCTCTGATGCTTTCCTCAAGTTCTTTGCTCTGAGTCTTCTCCAGCTTACCTTCCCAACACCTCCCCATAGGCTTAGAACTGATGCTTGTCTCTCAGCCTAGCTAGCCACATGCAAGAACATGAAGAACCAGAGCCACCCAGTAGGAAGGCAAGATCAGCTATTCTCATCATACCTAAAAGGCTTTCTCTTTTACAGGTTTCTAGATCCTAATCATTCTTCAATTTCTTGTGATCATCTCTCACCTATAGCCTTTCATACGCGTCCTCCTCCTACGACCAAACAGCTTTATTCTGAAATATGTAACACTTAAATATATTTTAAATAAAATTCTTATCTCTTACTATTGTAAGGACAAATACAAATTTTTTAAAGAGGCCTAATTCTCTCTGTAGAAAAAAGGAAAAAGATTTTCCTCCATTCCTTTTTCAGCATTTACTTTAGAAAACTTGTAATTTTAAGTACTTTCTTCTCTCTTTGACATGTATATAAATCCTCTTGAAGACTAAGTCGGCCATTTGTCAGCTTTATGACCTAGCAGTGTCTTTTTCAAAGGCCTAGAAGACATCTCTTAGAAATGTAAACATCAAGGGAGACAGCACCACTATTTCCCAGTTTCTGCAGAAGGGTAGGAGCCTAATTTAAGGGAGCACCTTTCCTCAAGTTGCAGAACTACTTCCTGCCATTAAGTTATAAGTTTTCTTTCCCTCTCATTAAAGCCAGTTGGCTAACACAGACGATTAACCCCAGTTACCAGGTAAAGTTAGGATGAATGATGTGCAACAAAAGATGCTATGAAGTTTTCTTACTTGAAGACTAGTTATTGTTTATCTTGGGAAGATGTATGTAACGGGTTGCATCTGCTTGACTATAAGAAAGTCTGTCTTTGCAATCTCTTAGTCAATTGCCAGAGTTGTGCATCACATTTTGAATTAATGATTATTCAGTATTAAGAGTCTTCTTATACTTCAAAAAACCATTGAAAATGGGAGTTTAGGGGGAGACGTTACATGTATTTTTTTTATTTTTTTTCTCTACTAACTTCATGGAGGGGATTTCTGGTTGGGAAGAGATTTCATTTTCAAATATATTTCCCCAACACTCTATCCCATAGATATTTGGGGTATTTTATATCCGTTACAATCTACTATAATAGGTCTGAACACCTATGATACTGGATGTTCAAGTAACGCAATATTACCAACTAATTGATATGGTTTAGCTCTGTGTCTCCACCCAAATCTCATCTCAAATTGTAATCTCCACTTATTGAGGAAGGGATCTGGTGGGAGGTGATTGGCTCGTGGGGGTGGTTTGCCCTATGCTATTCTTGTGATAGGCAGGGAGTTCTCACTAGATCTGGTTGTTTGATAAGCGTCTGGCATTTCTCCTGTGCTCTCTCTCTTTACTGCCTCCTTGCAAAGAAGGCGCTTGCTTCCCCTTCATCTTCAGCCATGGTTTTAAGTTTCCAGAGACCTCCCCAGCCATGTGGAACTGTGAGTTAATCAAACATCTTTTGTTTATAAATTACCCAGTCTCAGGTAGTATCTTTATGGCAGTATGAAAACAGATTAATATAGTAATCTACAATTATATACTGTTATCATAATTACATTCTTTGGATAGGTGTCAGTATAGTCTCTAAAAGTTAAAGGCAATAAAGGGTACGTGTACACAAATATGCCCACACACACCCCTTGCTATCAGGCCATATGTTATAATGAAAGCGAGTATCTTCAGTCACTTTACAAATATTGTTTATCAAGCAAACACAAAATGCTTTACAACCTACATGGTAAGAAGATACAGTCCAAGCTCTTCCCTTTTATGTACTCCAAAAAGTACCTGACCCGGAATTTCATTCCAGACAGTTTCTACAATAAATCTAGATTCAAATAACTAGTAAAGTGTCAGATGACAAAATACTCCATGTCCCTGAACAGAGTTTAGATGGAAATCTTAAATCTAGAATATATTTCTGAAGGGCATAAACTATTAAAATTATTATTTTGTGTGATTCCTAAAAAGTAGAAGTATATTTCCAATGAATACACATTTCTTGAATACTACTCATTTCACTTAAAAAAACAACAACACTTCAGTTTGATGGAAGACTTCAGTTGTCCGTCAGCTACAGGGCACACCTGCTGGGTTAATGGGAATTCAGATAGCTTGACCACTTCCATAGTGCAAGGTTTTGATGGGCCTCTCAAACGCTGATTGCCCTTAAAGTGCGTATTCCTGATCACTGTAGTTCAAAAGGAACTAACCACCCTAGGGTGTAGATCAAAACTGAACAACAAATGCATCATTTACCATGTTTCTGCTAAAGCATTTTAAAGTAAATTATAGGCAATATAACATTTATGCATTCAAATTTAATTAGAGCTGCCTTGAAACTTCACACAGAGCAGGAAGTCTCCTCCTTCAGACCCTGGAAGAACCTTGTATGCCAACATTACAGTCCTCCAAACAGCCCATGCCTAGATGTTTTTTCTTTGCAATCTAGACTCTCTCCCTTGGTGAGCTCATCAGGTCTCGAGGCTTTAAATGTCATCTATAACCCAACACTTCCAAATTTGTGTCTCCAGCCTGGACCTCTCATGTAACCTCTGGGCTTGTTCATCTCATTGCCTCCTTGACATCTCCACTTGGATATTTAATAGACATCTTACACTTATTATGCCAATAATTGGGCACATGTATTATTCATCTTTTTTATGCCAGCAGTGTTTAGCTTAGTGTCTAACACACAGTAAATGGTCATTTAACATTTTTTACTGATTCAACTTGTAACTTTTAACTTCACACACAACCAAACATTCCAAAAAAATAAAGTAATTTTATCCCAATTGCATTTAGTGTCAAATCTTATTGAGAATATGTTCTGGGAGCATAAATATTATAGTTAATAATTCCATTGAAATTTCTGACCTAATCTCATTTTATCTCTGACAAAAGAAAAGTGAAGTCAGTATGCAGAGATATCTGGCATTAATATGCTAACAATACATTGCTACAAGTCATGGGAAAATATCTGTCAACTGTATCAAAATTATCATATTATCACAAGCCACGTCATTACCCCTAGACAAAGAAAAATATTGTGGAATTTGTTAGGTTTGTCTCTAAGATTTAACAAAGTTGAAAAATGCAGTTTAATTCAATAAACACACATTGAGGGCCTTCTGTGTACCAGATATTACTGCTGACACTCTGGAAAGCATGATGATGCAGTTTTCTTTCCCTTTTGTTTCCCTCAGAAAGAGGTGAGAAGAAAGGTGGTATGACCATCACTGCAGAGACATAGATCGTTCACTGTCATGAATCTAGGTATTTTCTTGTCTGCTTCTCTAAAGTTGTGCTCTTTATGAAATCAAGCCATAGCGAAGTACATAATTAACACTCCCTAGTGAAAATGAATCTGACAAGGAGGACGGTGGCATATTCAGTGGAGTGTTATCATATGTGAGAAGATCGGAGGACCTGAACAAAGAAGCATCATTTACAGACAAGACCTCCTAAGTAGATCCAGGAAAAGAACGGATGTAAAGGACTGTGGCTGAGACAAAGTGAAATTTGTAATAATAATTGTTGCTATTATTATTACCAGCCTTTTGCGTGCAAGAAACTGTTCAAAGTACTTTAGATATAGGCGAGTCATTAGTTAGCACAAGAGCTCTGTAAAATTGATAGCATTTACCATCCAATTTTACAGACAAACTAAGGCAAAGAGAGGTTAAGCAATTTACCCAAGGTCAGAATTCTTTATGTTTAACTACAACACATGAATAATTATATCTACATAATTCCTGTTTTCAGAAATACCAATGGCAGACTTATAATAAGAAAAAAAAGCAAAGTTTACTTATCTGAAATATACAGAGCTGAATTTCCATAATAAGGATATAAAAATAAGAAATCAACTACATTTTTTCAGGAAAGGCAGAAATACAAGCTTTCCTGCCCCAAAATGCTCATGAGGGAATACCTAGCTGAGAATGAAACACATGAATGAATGAGTGAGACTTGTATGAATCTAGAGGAACTCTATATCTCAGTTCCCACAGAAAAGTTTTGGTTTAAAACTGCTATCCCTGCATAATTGTTACCAGTGTCCTTCAAAAATGTCCTGTTTGTACAGTGCATTAAGTGATCACTCTCAAAACCAATCTTCAGAAAATCTAACTGGTCTCTTAGTTGTATGTGCATACAATGAGACCAAATGTACATGTGCTACCCGAGCACGTGGGAGCGGAGGGCAGCAGCTTCACCTCATCTGGGCAGGGTACCCCTCACCGATCTCGAGGTTGTACATACCCAGCATTACACCTGAGACCAGAGGGTGCAAGACACTCAGAAATGTGCACCTTTCTCTGTTAGGCTTTCGTTTCTAACAAAGCTTGATCCAGGAATCTTTCTGTATTCAGTGATGAACCAAAAAAAAAGTCAGTTACCTAAACATATCTGACAGGCTAAGCGGCTCATTGGTCAGTTATAAGGCATATCTTGTAAGATCACTTGCACATTATTTTGTTAATTACCTTCTTAATATAGCCTTCTGCCAGAGTACTTTTTAAAAATGTCTATTGGAGGAAAAAAGGAAACTAAAAATCAAAACATGTGTGCGTGCACCCATACACCAGCACACAATTATTGCTGAAAGAAACACATACCAATCAAAAAAGTAGTCCTTAAAACTCATATTCATGTCATTATAGGACAATGATAAGTACCAGAAAAGCCCTATCTCTACTAGAACTATTATTTCCTAGTAGAAGCTCAAAAACCAAACCAAACCAAGAAACAAAGTTCTTATTAAAGTAATATAGAAATATGTGTAAAAATATCTAAATGAATATTATCTATACTATATGTGTATGCTTTAGGAGGTGAGTAATGCAAGCATGGCAGCAGTTACATGTTTTGATAAAGCACAGACCAAACATGTCTCCCTCTTAAATTTATGAATTTCAAGGCAAATTCATTTCACTGAACCAATAACCGAACTGTGGACAATTCTCAGACACCAAAAGAAATAGCCAATTTAAAATGTTTTCCTGAAGCATATGTACTTAATGTGTTATTTTGACGATGTCACATTCAATTGTAAACAACCTAATTGGAATTTTTTTTGTATTTCAGTTTTCTTTTGTAAAATGTCCTATGGTTTTATTGTTACAAATAAATGCACTGTTTGGAGAGAGACAAAGAAAAAGAGGTTTTGAAAAGAGAAAAAAGATCACAGGAATTCATGCTTTTAATTTACAAATCAAATCCCTTACCACGTAGACAAGACTCCTCCATGTCTTATCTCTGCTTACCTTTCTAGCCCTACCTTGCTGTCTAACCACCCACACCATCCTAACAGTTAAATCTACCTTGCTGTTTGACCCTGCTCCTAGAAGTATCTTGCCTAAATCTCTAAATGGTTATACAAATCACAACTTGTAGACAACTTGAAGACAGCAAATTCATTTCCTCATCCCTCCCTTCAGCACAGAGCATGCTACCAAGCCCACAGTGGTTTCTTAATGAATATTTGTAACATGAATAAGTGAAAAGTTACACTCAGTGTTTTTGCTTAAAACAGGCCAGGTGCAGTGGCTTACGCCTAATCCCAGCAATTTGGGAGGTTGAGGCAGTAGTATTGCTTGAGCCCAGGAGTTTGAGACCTAACTGGGCAACACGATGAGACCCTATTTCTACAAAAAATAAAAAAAGTTAGCCAGCTCTGGTGGCACTCACCTGTGATCCCAGCTATTGGGGAGGCTGAGTTGGGAGGATCACTTGAGCCCAAGAGGTCGACTGCAGTGAGCCATGTTCACAACACTGCACTCCAGCCTAAATAACAGAGCAAGACCCAGTCTCAAAATAAAAATTATATTTAGTCGTCTTAACATAGTCAAATAAGTCTGAGGGATTTTTTTAAACCTTGGGTCTGAATTTCTAACAAAATCATGTTTTGTGAATAACAACTGTAGTTTTGCACTCCATATACAAAACAGTTTTTTATTAATCATTAAATAACTAAAAAGAATTAGAAAAAGTCCAGACATAGATAATCTCAGAATCTCTTAATAATAAAGTATATCCCTTATTTTTCCAACTTATCTTTATCTTTTAACAAGGATTGCTGCATCGGCATGCGCACACGCACACACACACACACACACACACACACACACAGAGGCATGCTTACATTTTCCTTTTTTTCCTTATTCTCCCCCCTACAGAGTAAGATGTGGCTATTAGTCAGTCAATCAGTCAACCTATGAAATGCAAATAGCAGTTCACAGTGATTTTTTTCAGCCTTCTTAGTCCAGGTAGCAAAAATAAGATATATTTCTCAGAGAAAAATCAAATGAACCTCATGTGAATAAATGGTTTTCTTTACCATTTTCATCTTTTTTTAAAAAAAGCAGAAATGCTTTTAGCTGGAAAGTACTTTCTTTGACTAAGTTAGTATCATGCCGACTGACCTTTACTTTATTGTTCCACCAGCTCGCTGGCATTTTAATGTTTTGGCCTGTAATAATAGCCTTGAAGACTGGAATGGGCTTGCTGAAACGATTTTCTCCCTAAGGATTTAAAAAGCAGTCTTTATTTTTCACATACTCAAAACAAAGTACTTAAAAAAATAAAATGGAAATACGGTTAGATTAGAAAGTGGGCTTACATATGTATTTTATCTTTAAGTACTGAATGAAAAAGAACACTGCATATAGACTTTTTTTAAATTTTATTATTATTATACTTTAAGTTTTAGGGTACATGTGCACAACGTGCAGGTTTGTTACATATGTATACTTTAAAATTTTCCTTTTAAGCTTAACTGATTTCTGGGTTTAGGATCAAATGCAATATATTATAAGAACATGATCTTTTCCTTGCAGCACTTTCTGGGATGAAGAATTCTAGGATAGTGCAATAAGAGGTCAGAATTTTTCATGTGTGTGTACATTTTGCTCTCTTGAAACATCCTTCTGGCTGGCTCTAACCTGACTGTGTTTATCATCTGTCTTCAAAAACTTGACTTTCTCTGGTTCCACAATTTCCTTTGGTATAGCCTTTTAGCTGTTTCCCAAATAAAAAACGAATAAAAAAGAAAATAAAAGCCTTTTCCTAGTTGCAAAACAACCTTTTCCTGCTGAGCTAATGGATTTCTCTCTCTTGTCACAGAGAGGAAACCAAAAATACTCATAAACTCTCTATCCCCAAACGTTTGCAGATGTTCTCTTCTCAAAGATTTGTGACTGTAATAGTCTCCCCAAATTCTTATTTTTTATATTTTAAAATGCTATATTTTTATATCTTTTATTTAAAATTGTTAATAACAATTCAAACAAAATGTATCAATATGAAATGTAAAACTGTTTTTGTCAATTTTTTAATTCACCAATATGTACCCATCAATAGATTACCTAAGAAAGATTTTGTTTAATTAACATCACTGATAAAAATGACAAATTTGTTGAAAGAAGAGATCATGTTCTTAGTAAATATTTGATCATATTTTCTAAATAATCATGAGTGTACTATTCAATAAGACCATTTTGAGCTTTTGTGATGGATTAAATATTCAGAATATAGTCTTTAGTTAACTAATCAGTAAGTATTGTTTTTTTTTAAAAAAAAAAGCATAGCGTTCAAGAAACTGTCTTAGGCACAAGCTTAGAGTTTTGGGTTTTTTATTTTTTTAAATAATAATACACAAAATTCCCACCCAAAGGAAAGAATACACTCTATTTGTGAGATGAAATAATAAGAGAAATAGCAAATAAAATAGAACTATGTACAGGTCCTAGCCAGACTGTACACATAGCCTACATAAAAGAACAGTATAGCAAAAACAGTAAGTGAAGAAGGAATCTAAGAATGAGATTATCATGAGCCAAAGGCAATAGAGAAAGGTCATAATGAATCCCCCAACTCTTGTTGGATTCCTCCCTCCACTAGTGGTCTTTGACAAGCTTCCGGATTGTGATTGCTCAGTTCTCATTTTTGTTTCTCTCATGACCAAAGACTAATAATTTCCCGCAATTGTCAAAGCCTTTATGTTCTATTTATTCAACACCCACGCACATAGTCTCACAACCTTTTGAAGGTTTCAAACTGAAACTATCCCCATTAACACCTTCACCAAACCCCTGATGGTCACTGTCTAGAATTTATCATCTTTATGGAAAATATGTAATCCTATAATATCCGTATCCTTTACCACAGTTTTCTATATCAATATCTCTCCACTTATATACACTTCTTGACCACATCCACTTCAGCTTCTTGTTCCCCATCCTCTCACTCTAATTATTTTCTTCAATTTTCTCAGTGTCTGCCTGATCTTGTTTTCTTCCCCATGGCCAATGCCTTCAACTCCCCACAGCCCGGTCCTTTCTTCATGTCTCTCCTGAAAATCATCATCTCTTCTTTTACTAGTCCAGGACTTAGATACCCAAGTGCTATTATAGAAAATCCCCAACTCTTGTGTATTCTTAGTACTAAAAATATTGTTTAATGAAAGAAGATAGACTGTGGAAAGAGAAGCATAAGGCACTTGTTTATTCCAAGCCTTAGATGGAGTGCCATAAAATTGATGTGCTGGTTAACATCACAGAATAGACTTTGACTGTGACTTTTGGCAGAAAATATTCAGAGGAGCAATTGTTGCCAAGTTAAAGTAGATGAAGAGATGAATCTGGGGTGGCAAATAGGTAGCAATGATCATACTATGTATTCCCATGAGGATTGGCAGTAGAGGAAATGAAAGATAAATTGGTAGTGAAAGAGAGAGGTGAGGTCAAAGAAATTCTTCCTGTAAATATGGGTGATATTTAACTGTACGGGATAGTGAGAAGAAGCTAATACAGAGAGAAATGTTGACAATAATGGAAAGAAAAAGCATCAATTGATATACCAAAATATCAAGTAAATTGGTAAGAAATGAGATCAAGAGTCCAGTTAAGGAAGAATACCTTTTATTCTAGAAAACTGAGGAAAGGAGATTATAGTAAAAGAAGATTTAGATGAGATTTTAGGTAAAAGAGATACAGTTGAAGAAGTTACCAGCTGAGGGTCTGGGGTGTGTGTGTGTGTGTGTGTGTGTGTGAACTAGAATCTAAGAGAGACATAGAAAAACTGTCAAGTGCCACTCAGGGTACAAATAAGACTAAAATGCACTAATTCATGGTATCAAGAATACACACAGTTGTGTGTTTTTCTATAATAACTTTCTATGATGTATCAGGTACTGTTCTAATAGCTATATTCAGGTCACTTTACTTCAACCTGCTTATGCTTCTTTCCCAACTCTTTGTTCCCACCATGTTTCCTGTGAAAAGATTCACAAGATCCCCTCTTATCTAATGCTTTGTACCACTTCTGTAATCTTGACTGCTGGCTTGATTCAAACGTATCCTTTGGTTGCCTGGCTTCTACTCAGTCTTTTAACCCACAGCCTGTACCAGCTCTATCTCTTGAATTCTATATGACATAAGCTCATCAGCTTCTCTTTATCCCCTTGAAAAGGAAACAGAAGAGCAATGAACATTCTTTGGGCTTTGCTTGATTTGAGTCTCTATAGCATTTGCTGCCCTAATACTTTCTATTCCTAGATTTCATTCGTCTATCCGCAGTGTCTCCCTAATGCTGACAACAGATATGAGACAGGTATTATTGAAAGTCACCATCTAAGATTATCTAAAATGCCTGATTTACCACCTCAGTAGTAAAACAGCAGAAGACTATTTGTGAATCCCGCTAGCAAGAAGGGAAAGAGTTACTAATGTGCACTGATTAGTAGGATGCTTAAGATTTGGGAGCACAGAAAGAAAAAGATAAATGAATGAATAAAATGGAATTAAAAAATGATAGGAGAAAACTAATAATAAAATGGTAGACTTAAACTCAAATATGTCAGCTTTTTCTGTGTTTACCATCACATCCTTTAACTTAAATAGTAATCAAGGTTTAGGCATGGTATGCTAAGAAAACAACTGAAACACAAAAATCATTAAATAGGCAAGGAACAGTGGCTAATGCCTGTAATCTCAGCACTTTGGGAGGCTGAGGTAGGAGGATAACTTGACCCCAGGAGTTTGAGGTTGCCATGAGCTATGATCATGCCACTGCACCCTAGGCTCACCAACAGAGTGAGACCCTATTAAATAAATAAATAATAGCCATTTAATTCTTTCTTTTTGCAAAATATAAACAACTTTAATAACTCCAAACTAAGTAAATTGTTAATTATACAAAGATTTAAAATTTATGTAATAAAAATTAGCTGACATAATCTATGAAATTTCTATGTGAGTTTCTCAAATGGAAATAGAACTCTTAGTGGTACATCGTGTGAAGGGGGAACTTGAGGTAAATGCAAAAGAGCAAATCATGAATTAGGAAATAACTTTCTCTGGAGTTGTTTGTTCAGTAACTTATTGTTATTAGGAGGAAATGTATGGAATAGCACAAGAACACACTCCTTAAAGTCAATTAGCCATGCACTGAAACTCAACTAGGACAGTTCCTAGCTGTATCACACTAAAGCAAGTTTCTTAATTTTGGTGCATTTCCTCCTGTGAAAACCAGACAAATACAATCTGTAAACCATGGATTACAATCCTTTTCACAAGGTAGTGATGATTAAGAGAAATAATATGCATAAAGTTATTGGCACATAATTATTACTAATAGATGCAAGCTCCTGGTTCCGTTTTGCCCAGTCTGAAGTGACACTCTACCTTAATTTTTTTTTGGCTTTATATTTATTGAGAAAGACAGCTGTTTTTCCTGTAATTAATTATTAGAGAAGTAACTGCCCCTCTCCACACACCACCCCACCCCACAACCATATGGCTATTATGGTATAGTGACTTTTACTCCCATTACCCTAATGTATTCTTTTTTATTGTTCTATTTTGTACCTATAAATAGATAAAGCTATTATACATACGTTAGACTATATGATTGAATGTGTGAGGAGAAACTAAGACACAGCCAGAGACTAAAGGCAAGAAGGCCAATTAGCAATTAACCATTTTGGGGAAATAAAGATACAAATTTGTGTAATAGCAGTAGAATAAAAAACACATGTCTTTGAATAAATACAGAATTATAAGTAAAGTTTTTAAAAAACCAAGATAAGTGGTTCATCTTTATTATAAAGAGAGGCATTGGCCTATTTACCAAGTCACAAAGTCTTTACATAGATTAACACATTTTATTAAACCCAATAAATCTTGACTATTTTGCAACTGAGCAGAGAGTTTAGCACTATTATATATCCTCTCATCTATGCATACATCTTATATTGAAATTTTTTTTGCTTTTTCTTTAATAATTTCTTGTTTAATTTAAAATATAATTATTTAAGTTATTAGTAAATGATTAGTGAGTAATGACGGACAAGTCAAAGCCTTGAAAATTAGACAACATGTAAAAAGAAATCTGATTAAAGGTGTTAGTGGGCTAACAGGGTAAACAGTCATAAAGCTCTTTATCTATGAGAAGGAAACCTAGAGTGGTGAGCCAAGTATCTGGGATCACTTTTTCAATGTCAGAATGTTCTGATTACTGAAGAGATAGCGGAAAGGTTAAAAGCTTAGCAGAGATTTTTTTTTATTAGCCTCTCAGAGGCTGACTAGAGGGAAAAATATAAAAGAGGTAACCTTGCTAAACACTCCTCTTTTTGACACCCTGGAATAATAGTAAGATAAAAAAATAGACCTGCCCTGTGGGACCTGCTGTTAAGTTTCAAAAATTTGCTCATCTCAATTGGATTAAAGGCATTTGAAATTGCTGCATCTCTAAGTCATCTACCAAAAGAAAACTCAAACTCTCTATTGACACACAAACTCTTACCTCGGTTTCAGATTACTGCTATTATATTTTATTTATAATATCTGCCACAAAATAAATGTAAGACACATGAGTAAACAGGATAATATAATTGTAAAACAGCAAGATAAAAAGACAAAAACAGAACCATACAGTATACAGATAATGGTGGTATCAAAGATTTTTAAATAACTATATGTAATATATTCAGAGAGATTTTTTAAAGCTTGATAGTTTTAGCAAATAATTTAGACTGATTAAAATAATTGAATGAAAATTTGATAACTGTAAAATATAGTAATCAAAATTTAAAACTCAATGGATGCATTAACATCAGGTTAGACAAGGTATCTAAAGAGTGAATTAGTAACTTGGAATATAGCTCTGAAGACAATATTTACAATAGAACCCATAAAACAAAATGGTGGAAAAAAAAGATGAAATGATAAGAAATATAAGAGCTAGAATGAGAAGTCACTATATATGTAATTGATACCCTAAAGAGTGAAAAAGCAGAAGGGTATAGAAAAAATAAGCTTAATAGCTAAAAATTTTTCAAAACAACCAAAAAGCATTATGCTTCAAGCCCCAATATTCTACAGGCACTACAAACCCCAAACAGGGTAAATCAAAAGACATCTACAGCTAAGTATATCCTAGTAAAACTGCTGAAAACCAGCATCCAGAATCTACAATGAACTCCAACAAATTTACAAGAAAAAAACAACCCCATCAAAAAGTGGGCCAAGGATATGAACAGACACTTCTCAAAAGAAGACATTTATGCAGCCAAAAGACACATGAAAAAATGCTCACCATCACTGGCCATCACAGAAATGCAAATCAAAACCACAACGAGATACCATCTCACACCAGTTAGAATGGCGATCATTAAAAAGTCAGGAAACAACAGGTGCTGGAGAGGATGTGGAGAAATAGGAACACTTTTCCACTGTTGGTGGGACTGTAAACTAGTTCAACCATTGTGGAAGACAGTGTGGCAATTCCTCAGGATTTGCCACATTTCTAGAACTAGAAATACCATTTGACCCAGCCATCCCATTAATGGGTATATACCCAAAGGATTATAAATCATGCTGCTATAAAGACACATGCACACGTATGTTTATTGTGGCACTATCACAATAGCAAAGACTTGGAACCAACCCAAATGTCCAACAATAATGGACTGGATTAAGAAAATGTGGCACATATACACCACGGAATACTATGCAGCCACAAAAAATGATGAGTTCATGTCCTTTGTAGGGACATGGATGAAGCTGGAAACCATCATTCTCAGCAAACTATCGCAAGGACAAAAAACCAAACACCGCATGTTCTCACTCATAGGTGGGAATTGAACAATGAGAACACATGGACACAGGAAGGGGAACATCACACACTGGGGCCTGTTGTGTGGCGGGGGGAGGGGGGAGGGATAGCATTGGGAGATATACCTAATGTTAAATGACGAGTTACTGGGTGCAGCACACCAACATGGCACATGTGTACATATGTAACTAACCTGCACGTTGTGCATATGTACCCTAAAACTTAAAGTATAATAAAAAAAAAAACTGCTAAAAACCAAGGACAAAAATAAAACTTTAAAAAAGCAGCCAGAAAGGGGAAAAAAGGCCACATGGAGCAACAGCTTGATTGACAGCTGACTTCCTAACAAAAACAAAGTCAGAAGAAAATGCAATTGCATTTTCAAAATGTTGCAGGAAAATAATTGCCAGCCTAATATTCAAACACCAGTACAAATATTGTTCTAGGATAAAGATAAAATAAAAGTCCTCGGTGGGGATTTTTTGCATGTATGTTTTGTATGTGTGTTTCCCAGTGGACTCACAATGTAAGAAATATTAAAATATCTTCAGTCAGAATGAAAATAATTCAACATTGAGATCAGTAATTAAAGGAAAATGCAAAATAGTAAAAATGGTAAGTATTTAGAGAAAGCTAAATTACTATTGACTACTTAAAACAATGATTTTGTGGGTTAAAACGTATGAAGAATTAGAATATGCAATTGTACTAGAAAACAATAGTGATTTTCTAATAGCTATTGTTTTCTGGCATAATTGCATGGAGTGCAACAGAAATTGTGCCAAGAGACTAATGAATAGCCACATATATTAAAAACAGGAAGAGCTAAAAGCAAATGGCCTAAATATCAAAAAGTTAATGATAGAACAGAGTTATAAACACAAACAGCATAGACAGAAGGAAATAATATGAATAATGTAGAAATTAAAGAAATTTAAGGCAAATCTACAATGGAGGAAATCAATAAAACCAAATTATGTTAATATCAATCATAAACATATATGCAAAAATTTCTAAATAAATATTAACAAACAAAATTTAGAAAAATATAGAAAATGTTAATATACTATAACCAGTTCATATTTGGTCCTGGAATAAAAAGCAGAATTTAATATTAAAAAACTACTCAATATGATTTACCCCATTAACTGAATGAAAAAGAAAGAAAATCATATAATCATCTCAATAGTTGCAGTGAAAGTATTTAATAAAAATCAACATCCAATTATGACATAACCCCTCAGCAAAACAAAAATATAAGGTAATATCTTTAAGTTAGTAGAGGTTGCTACAAAAGAATCTTTACCAAACATCACATTTAGTAATAAAATGTTTACAGCTTTGTCCCTAATGAAAACAAGATGAGAATGTCACCACCATTTTTAACATTTTACTAGAGATCCTAACCAGTGCCATCAGACAGAAAATAATTAAAATTTTATGTATTGGAAATAAAAATAAAAAATTTTCATTATTTGCAGGCAATCTCATTATATAGGAAAAATTCCCAAAGGAAAATACAATAAATTATAAGAATTAATAAATGATTTTAGTAAGATCGATATTCAATAACCAATTGTATGTCTATAAACCACAACAAAAATTTTAAAAACATTATTTATAACTGTATCAAAAATACCAAATACATATAGAACATTTTTGTTTAAAAGGTGCATAATTTCTGCATGGAAACTATAAAACATTAGATTTAAAAATTTAGGAAACCTGTTTAAAGGGATTAATAGACTTAGACATTTCACAAAATAGAATATCCAAATAGCCAACGAATACAAGAATAGGTGACAAGGCTCTTTAGTAACCATGGAATAACATATACCTACCAAAAGAGATAATATTATAAAAACACGCAATAGCAAGTATTGCCAAAGCTAGGGAACAATGAAACTCTGATAGACTACTGGTGATATGTAAATTGGTACGACCACTCTGGAAAACATTTCAATGTTATTATTAAAGTTGAACATATGCATGAACTCTTACCCAGTAATTCTACTCCTGGTTATAAATCCAACACAAATCTGTAAACATGATGAACCAAAAGACTTGTTTGAGAATGTCCACAGCATGATTGCCAAAAACTGAAAACCACTCAATGACCATTAACATTAGAATGCATACGTTGTTGTATATTTAACAATAAAATGATGAGCAAAAGAAGCCAGACATAGAAGTATATGTGGCGAAATTTTACTTATCTAAAGTTAAAAATACACGCAGCTATTAAATTGGATGTGAGGACAGTGGTTGCCTTTGGGGAGGATGGTGAAGGTAATAATTGAGAAGGGAAATTAAGGATGTGGGGCTTGGGTTGAGCTGCCGTCAATGTTCTGTTCTAGACCTGGAAATGGTAACATAACATAATGGAAATGGTGTGTGATGTATATATTCATTGAGCTATACTCATGTTTTGCATCCTATTCTGCACTTATATTTCAATAAAAAAATTTTAAGTTTTTAATGCTCAATAAACAATCATTCAATTTACTTTATGTATTAGGCATACACTTTGGAAGGATAATGGTATAAATATATTATTTCAGTTTTTTAAATCCCATGGTCCTAGTACCAATAAAATCATTACATAGCAAAGCTTATTATTTTATTTTTTCAATTATTTTTAGTGCTTTGCGATTTGGTACCAATTAACACTTTAAAGCATACAGAATTTCACAGATGGGGCAATCAATGAATCTCTCTGTAGCAAACTATAGTTTATAAAACATCATCCTAACCATAACACAAAAAGAAGGCTATTTTCTGTTTTCTGTTTTGTAGCCAAATCTATAAAAGATTTAGCTAACATCCACAGCTCTCTAGGTTATTATAAAATTAAACACTTTCCCAAAAACCAGCAATTTACTGGAATCTTATGTCGTCGAATATAAAGAAAAATGTAAGGAAAACAGAGAGTGTTCCTGAAAAATAATCAGGACTTTAGCTTCACATTAGATCTCTCTGAAGCTTTGGTGCCACACAGAGAAAGAAAAAAATCTAGGCTGATGGAGAAAACCACAAGTTGAAATCTACATAATGGAGCAGATAATTATAAAGTATTTCATGTGATGTTTGTCAAAAAAGACTATGTATAAGCCAAATTCTACATCGGCCTCATTTTCATTATTGGTCAACTCTATGCAAACTCAACTCTGCAACCTCAACAGCATATAATATTTTTTGACTTTTCAATAATAGCCATTCTGACTAGCATGAGATGGTATCTTGTGGTTTTGATTTGCATTTTCCCAATGATTAGTGATACTGAGCATTTTTTCATATGCTTGTTGGCCACATGTATGTCTTCTTTTGATAAGTTTCTGTTCATGTCCTTTGTCCACTTTTTATTGGGATTGTTTGTTTTTTGCTTTTTGATTTGTTCAAGTTTCTTATAGATTCTGGATATTGGACTTTTGGTGAATGCATAGTTTGCAAACATTTTCTCCCATTCTGTAGACTGTCTGTTTACTATGTTGATAGTTTCTTCTGTTCTGCAGAAGCTCTTTAGGTGAATTATGTCCCAATTGTCAATTTTTGTTTTTGTTGCAGTTGCTTTTGGAGTCTTCGTTATGAAGTCTCCAATGTTCAGAATGGTATTTCCTAGGTTTTCTTCTAGAGTGCTTAAAATTTTGGGTTTTACATTTAAGTCTTTAATCTATCTTGAGTTGATTTTTGTATATGGTGAATAAAAGGAGTTCGGTTTCAAATCTGCATTTGGATAGTCAACTATCTCAGCACCATTTATTGAATAGGGAGTCCTTTCTCTATTGCTTGTTATTATGGACTTTTATCAAAGATCAGATGGTTGTAGGTGCACAGGTTTATTTGTTTTTGTTTTGAACAGAAATAGCCCTTAAGATTACAAACAACATTTACCCATATAAAGAAAATGTTATGGTATGGGAGGTGTTTGAAGCATTGTTTTATCTTGTTCTGTTTTGTTTGAAGCTAGGGACTAGAGTCAAAGGTAGGGAAGATGTCTGCAGGAAGTTACAGAGACCAAGTTGACAAGCCAATTCATTATGGGAGTTATCACCTATTTTCAAAATTTGCCTTTCCAATGAAGTGAAAATTAGTCAATGTATTTGAGGACGCAGTTCAAATACAGAATAAAGCCAATTTAGCGTGTGAGAAAAATGGGAAGTACTCTTTTCTCAATTCTCCCTGTTTTGGATTTTCAGTGGACATCTCTACCAGTGCAGGATCTGCTGGCCTTCACGTTCATTCCTTGCCCTTCTGCTGCTTTCTCGGTGTCCTAGTGGGGGCTGATCCCTGCAGTTTGCATTTACCAGGCTCCCTGTCAGAAGACTCTAGGAAATCACTAATGGGAGATTGGAGCTAAGGAAGAAGAGAAAATCCAGGATGTTTTCCCTCTCTATCTGTATTATGAGTGTCTCTGGCAGATGCTGTGTTCCTTCCATGGTTTTAGCACCTGCCAGGCAAGCTCTCTATGATTCTATCTTCCACCCAATGGCCCAGTAACTGAGTTAAGTCTCTGGGATCCAATACCACTGTTTATTTTTGTCCCTCCAGCCCAGAGCTGGTAGCAGCTTTTAGTTCTTGCCGATCTCTGGATTGCTTCACTGTCCCTGAGTTGGCTTCTCAGTCTCTTTCATCAGCTGGATAACCAGTTTCTTGCATTAAATTCCCTCTGTTTTAAATATCTAGAGTGTTTTCTATTTTCTTCATTGGTCCTTAACTAATAAATAGTCTATATTCATCTCTGTTACATTAATTTGCATAGCTTATTCATTTTCTCCATTGATCTTTGAAATTATTCCCTGTAATGCCTGTCACAGTGCCTAGCAGAAAATATTTCACAGATACGTAGAATTGCATTTCTGAAGAGAATTTTGTGAAGTTTAATATTTAATGGA
The DNA here is from genome assembly GCF_028885625.2 of Pongo pygmaeus. Lineage (NCBI taxonomy): Eukaryota > Metazoa > Chordata > Mammalia > Primates > Hominidae > Pongo > Pongo pygmaeus. The sequence continues at coordinate 95,165,955 of NC_072384.2, forward strand.
AAATTACAACAGAATCAAGAACCTTAATTAGAGACATAGTCTTTCACAGTAAATGTAAAAGCAGCTATTAAAATTATCCAATAATGACTTATCTCATCATGACACTAATTGAGGGGAAGACCACGGCATAACCGACCTACTCCTACACCAAACTACCACAAATCCTTTTGGAATTAATAGCAGTCATAACCCTTGTCATAGGTGAAAATGCAGCACTCTTAAGAGAACAGTAACATAACAATTGTAATGGTCTGTAATTTATACCATGATTTGTAAAATGCAGGCATTTTGTGATGGTTTCCATGGCTACATGCATAGAGAGAAGAGTGAAATTACAGATGAAAATAAGCTATGACTGAACTGTAAAAAGTACGAAGAGTGACTCTGAGAATGAGGGGGAAATGTTTTAAAAAGTGAAGTGTTACGATTGAAGCCACATAATAAAACATGTGGTTGTTATTACAACTTGACAGTGTTGTGATTAACAGGGAAATACTATCAGATAAAGTAAAAAGAAATGAGTTACTTAAAGCAAGTGAAAGATAAGTCTACAATTCATAGAAAGCAATCAGAGCTAGATACTCAGCAGCACTCCCAGGTGGAAAGGCAAGCTTCCCTACTTTCAAGATTCCACCAAAGCACCCAGATTCTGGTACCACTGTCCCTCTCAACTTTTCTGAAGAATTAACTCTGCAAGTAACTTCAACTCTGCAACAGTTGAAGAGAAACAAAGATAAAAATAGAATTTAATAAAACAGAAAAAAAACCCAGTCAAGAAAACGATAAGCCAAAAGTTGGTTCTTTGAAAGGACTAACAAGCTTGATAAACATCTAGTAAAATTTTAAAAAGAGAAAAAGCAGGAATATCAGGAATGAGCATGAAGGTATTATTTAAGAGCCAAAAAAAAAAAAACAGCAAAGAGATCTTACTAAAGCATTTGAAGGACTTGTGCCAAATAATAGAAAACCTAGATGAATTGGACAAATTTTGGAATAACAAAACCTGCCAAAACTGAGAGAAGAAAAAATTTAAAAATTGAGTAGTCTTTTATTTATTAAGGGAATTAAGTCCTTAATTAATCCTTCCAAAAAATACTTCAAGTCCCAATGATTTCAGTGGAGAATTTTTTAAATGACTGAAAGAAAAATAGAAATTGAATATAAAGTCTTCCAAAGAATGAAAAACAAAACAAATATTAGAAAGTAGTTCTATGAAGCCAGTATAACTGGTATCCAAACCTGAAAAATGCATTAGAAGAAAGAAGAATTATAAGACAATCTCTCTCATCAATATAAGTGAAAAAAAATTTAAACATCATATTAACAAATAAGAAACTATGAACCCCAAGGTCATGGTCTCAGGACATTGTCAGCCAGACATACAACATTTCTCTCTTAACCCAAGCTGGAGATCACATGATTCTTCATTGAAAAAAGCACAAAATATTTTTCTAAGATCTTAATATTTCCACACAGAAAGGCTGGCTTAATAACATAATTATACAGTAAAATCCATCAGCAGATAAGCTCTGCTATGCCAAAACTTCCCTGTAATTTCTCTATATAACTTTTAAATTTAAATGAACAAGAAAAGAATCATTACATAGAGGAGGATGAGGAAGTAGAAAAAAAAACAAATAAAGAGAAATAAGAGAGAACAGAAAATGCAGGGATCAGAACAAAACTTGTTAAGGAGCTACAATTAATATTCTTGAGGAAATAACAGAATGCTGTGTATAAAACAATAATATGCTACAGAAAAAGGAGAAATAGTAAAGAATTTGAATGCTAAAAATATGGCAATTCAAATTTAAAAATTAATAGGAAGTTTGGAAAAGTCCAGAAAATAACAACATAAGACAAAAAGATAAAAGAAAAAGAAAATTAGAAATTTAAAGTATTAACACAGAAAGCTCGATATCTAATCAACAATATTTATAATAAGTTAAATTACTAATAAGTTGTTTGTTATTCAATAAGACAAAGAGTAGAAAGCAGGGAATTATGTTGGGAAACAATGGGAAAAAAAATCTCCTAGATAAATTGCTCAGTATAATAAAGGAAAAGTTTTTTAAATCTAGAGCAAGACTTGTAATCATGGAAATGCAGAGCACAAAGGATAAAGGAAAAATATTAAGGAATTAGACAAAATAACTTAGCTCTCTTTTACTCTTTCTTAGAAAATCTACTGGAGGATGTGCTTCAAAAAAATGAATATGTAAATAATTTAAAAAAAAAGATATGGGATCCTGTATATGTAGATGAGGGAGAAGCCCTAGAGTGATAAACATGACCCACACCTTGAAAACAAACAGTTGTCTCAAACATGAGGCTATTTGTGGATGGGAAAAGGAAATAAATCATGTGATACATTTGGCCTTGTAGAAAATAATAGTGAAGGATTACAGATCTCTGCATTGATTTGAGAAGAATTTAAAAAATAAATGACAAGTTTAGGCAACTGTTAATTCTTAAAAAACTAAAAGTTGTATAAGAAAGTAAATTTAATTATAATGTGCTACTTGACTAAACTATGAATAATATGTTATTAGTTGTCATACTATATACTCTAATTCAGGATTCTAATACAGCAGTTTTTGGAGGGGAAAAGTAATTAGGCACATGGGATAGGCAAGAACTATGATGTGAGAATTAAATATTCCTGAATCATAGCCACCAGTCAATACATAATGTCTGAAACATAGAAATAAATAAATAGCAATGGTGCAGGTTGGGTTTCCTGGTAAGCCAACTTTAACACAGAAATTAACTTGTAGCTTATTAAAGAATGTTTTGGGGCTCAAATTTATGGACAGGAAGGAGAGGAAACACATTTGAGCAAAAGGAAAAATTGATCAGCAATACAATTTCAATCTAATGCCTCAGCTAACTCTGCTCTGAAGATGAGATGTGCATTCAGAGCAGTTTGGAGTAGCAGGTTCTTTGGAACAGTCCTGAAGATTAGGAAGAGAATAAGGGCTTTATACCTCTCACCACTGCTGCAGATTAAACAGTGGTTGTGGGCTAACCAGGGAAGAAGGCAATATATCCTGATACTAGTGGAGATAACTTTTAAATGAGGCAATTTCTGGAAAACAGTGGTGTCTGAGGGCTGTCTGCCAGTGACACACCCAGCGTGTGGATGATAAATCCTGCAATAACAAAGGGGGAGTCTGCACAGTGCATCGCAGTATCCGCTCCAGCAGTATAAGTGTATTACAGGCAGACCCCACTTAACTGCACTTCACTTTGTTGGGCTTTGCAGATATTGCAGTTTTTTTACAAATTTAGTTTGAGGCAACTTTTTCAAGCAAGTCTATAGGTGCCATTTTCCAACAGCATGGACTCACTTCTTACCTCTGTCACATTTAGGAAATTCTCACAATATTTCAAACTTTTTCATATTATTATATCTGTTATGGTAATCTTTGATGTTACTATTATAATTGTTTTGGGGTGACACAAAGCACACTCATATAAGAAAGCCAATGGAATCAGTAAATGTTGTGTGTGTTTTGACTGCTCCACCAACCAGACATTTCCCCATCTCTTTTTCTCTTCTCAGGCCACCATATTTCCTGAGAAACAACTGTATTGACATTAGGCTAATTAATAACCCTAAAATGGCCTGTATGTGTTTAAGTGAATGGAAGAATCTCACATTTCTCTCTTTAAATCAGAAGCCAGAATGATTAAAACTAGTGAGGAAGGCACATCAAAAGCCAAGACAGGCTGATAGCCTAGGCCTTTTGTGACAAATAGGACAAATAGCCAAGTTGTAAAAGCGAAGGAAAAGTTTTTGAAGGATATTAAGACTGCCAGTCTGGTGAACACACAGATGATAAGAAAGTAAAACAGCCTTACTGCAGATATGATGAAATGTTCACGGCCTGGATAGATCAAACCAATCACAACCTTCCCCAAAGCTAAAGCCTACTCCAGAGCAAGGCCCCAACTCTTTTTAATTCTATGAAGGCTGAGAATGATGAGGAAGCTGCAGAAGAAAAGTTGAAAGCTAATAGAGGTTGGCTCATAAGAGTTAAGGAAACAGGTTGCCTCCATAACATAAAAATGCAAGGTGAAGGAGCAAGTGCTGATGTAGAAGCCACAGCAAGTTGTCTAGAAGATCCAGCTAAGATCATTGATGAAGATGGCTGCACTAAACAACAGATGTTTAATGTAGATGAAACAGCTCTGTATTGAAGGAAGATTTCGTAGACTTTCACAGTTGGAAAGAAGTCAATGTCTGATTTCAAAGCTTCAAAGCACAGGCTGACTTTCTTATTAGGAGCTACTGCAGCTAGAGACTGTAAGTTGAAGACATTGCTCATTTACCATTCCAAAAACCCTGGGGGCCATAAGAATTATGCTAAATCTACTCTGCCTGTGCTCTATAAGTAGAAAAAAAGCCTGAATGATAGCACATCTGTTTACAGCAGAGGTGTCCAATCTTTTGGCTGCCCTGGGCCACATTGCAAGAATTGTCTTGGGCCACACATAAAATACACTAACACTAACAACAGATGATGACCTAAAAAAAAAATCTTATAAAGTTTTTTTAAAAATTTACGAATTTGTGTTATGCTGCATTCAAAGCCATCCTGGGCTACATGCAGCCCATGGGGTCGTGGGTTGGACAAGCTTGGTTTACAGCATGGTTTACTGAATATTTTAAGCCCACTGTTGAGACCATACTACTCAGAAATAAAAAGATTCCTTCCAAAATATTACGCTTATTGACAATGCACCTGGTCACCCAAGTGCTCTGCTGTGGAAATACAAAGAGATTAACATTGTTTTCATGCCTGCTAAAACATTACCCATTCTGCAGCCCATGGATAAAAGAATAATTTCAACTTTCAAGCCTTTTTGTTTAAGAAATACATTTCCTTAGACAACTGCTGCCACAGGTAGTTATTCCTCTGATGAATATGGCAAAGTAAATTGAAAACCTTCTGGAAAGAATTCACCATTCTGGATTCCATTAAGAACATTCATTCATGGAAGGAGTTCAAAATAACATTAACAGGAGTTTAGAAGAAGTTGATTCCAACCCTTATGTATTACTTTGCAGAGTTCAAGACTTCAGTAGAGGAAGTCACTGTAGATGTGGTGGAAATAGCAAGAGAACTATAATTAGAAGTGGACCCTGAAGATGTGACTAAATTGCTGCAATCTCATGATAAAACTTGAATGAATGACGACTTGTTTCTTATGAAAATCCTTTCTTGAGATGAAAAATATTCCTAATGAAGATGCTGTAAACATTGTTGAAATGACAACAGAATATTTAGGATATCACATAAATTTAGTTGATAAAGCAGTAGCAGGGTCTAAGAGGACTGACTCTAATTTTGAAAGTACTACTGTGTGAAAAATGCTATCACACTGCATTGCACTCTACAGAGAAATGCTTTATGAAAAGAAGAGTCAATTGATGTGGCAAACCTCATTGTTGTTTCCTTTTAAGAAATTGCCACAGCCACTTCAGTCTTCAGCAACCACCAACCTGATCAGTCAGCAGCCAGCAACATTGAAGCAAGGCCCTCCACCAGCAAAATGATTACCAATCACTGAAGTCTCCGTAATTGTTAGCATTTTTTTAGCAATAAAATATTTTTAATTAAGGAATGTGCATTATTTTTTAGACATAGTGCTACTGCCCACTTAATAGCATTAAGTGTTTAAAGTATAGTGTAAACATGACTTTTATAGGCACTGAGAAACAACAAAGTTTGTGTGCTCACTTTATGGCAATACTTGCGTTATTGCGGTGGTCTGGAACCAAATCCACAATATCTCTGTAGTATGCCTATATTTGGAAATATTAAGTTAAGAAGCACTTAAAAGACCTGACCTAGACTCAGAGACCTAGTTGTCTCTGATAAGCTGGTCTTATGATGTGAGGAACAGTCAAAGAGGACTGCTATGTGTCATTTTAAACCTATTGGTTTAAGAAGCCTACTGATGGCTTTTTCTTTTTATTTATTAGTTGACAAAGATAAAAATAATTTTTAAAAGCAAGACACAAAAACCATTTAAATGTAAATCTATACATATAAGAATAAATAAAAATGAAGACTTCAAATTTCTTTGTTATGTTAATATGGAGAGAATATCATTAGGTATGGTAGGAATAAAGGTAGGGTATACGTAGATACCCAATGTTTAAACATTCTATAAAGTCATTTATTATATTTTTAATTTTAAAAGATAATGAATAAATTTTATGAATAAATCAATTAACTTGTGAAATTTTACTACTTAAAAGAACTTATTTGTTTATTAAAATAGGCTCATCTACATTTGTTGTATCGAGTTGAATTTTCATATGGGACTGAAAAATATCTATCTATATCCGTCTATCTATCTCTGTTAACACACTGCTAATCATAAGAGATTCTGTTGGAGGCATATATACCTCCACCTGTCTGTCTATATCATATACATAATCTGTAGCATATCACAGAAAATTAGAGATCAGATAGCTCAGCTCAGGAAATCCATTTTATTTTTGCTAACATCAAGCAGTAAAATACCTCTCTGAAAAAAAGCCATTACCAAAAACTCTCACTTTACTACTTAGCAAATTTTTATTCAGCTATCAAGATCAAATATAAAAGCCACTTTCTTTCCAAAGCATTCATGTACATTCTTCTCTCCTCTACCCAGATGTAATCTCTTTCACATTCATAATAAGTAGAGTATATGCTTATATTCAAAGTGTCTAAAACTTGCTTGATACACAAAATGTTAGAGGTGTTTCTTAAAATTATAGATTCTCCATCTCCTGCCCTAGAGTATCTGAATTAGTGCCTCTGGTGTTACGACTACCAATATGTATTTTAAGACATTTCCAAGCTGATTTGTTATAATCAGGCAAATTTTTTAAACATTGCTCAAGTATAAAAAGCAAATGCTTTGAAAGATGAGAGATTGTAGTTCTAATCACAGCTACACTCACTAGCTACATGGCACCAAACAAACATCCTCAATCTCTCAGTTTTCTCCTCTGTAAAATGGAGATAAACCTAATTTCATTAGTCAAATAGTATAATATTAGGACCTAGCACAGTTACCAGCACTAAATAGTCTCATCTTTCTTTTTAATCCCCTCTGACTCATTAAAGCACACACCATCTTGCATTATACTCAGTTATTTATAACTATATTTATTGGTGCCACACGACAGGCACCACATTTTTTATCTTACCTACCGGGTACTGTGGTAGGTACATAAAACACTTTACCATGTACCAGGTACATGGTTGGCGCACAAAAACTATTTACAAAGTAAATTAATTTAAGACGACCTCCTAATCCCAAATTTCAGTTCTTTCCCCCGATTTATTCCCTTATCTAATCTCTTCCACTTCTTCCCACTCTCAACAGATTGTATGTAACAAAGTATATTCCTGATAATAAAAAAGATGAAATAATACACTTGAAATATAAATAAAAATTAAATTGGTGATTAGAAATAGAAGAAAATTCAATTAAAACTTAAACGGATGAAAGAAGTTTGAAATGATTATCCATATTTTTCCTGTGCCATAAAAATGTGTGGATTTCATTGTTTTAATATGCCATATTTGTGAGAAACACAGTGTACTTAGGTTCCTAGAATAGAAATGATCATTAGTGTGAGTCTAATTTAGTTCCCTGCTAAAGGTGATAAAGGCAGCTCATTTATTCTTCCTAGTAAAGAATTCCTTTTATTGTTTCAAAGTCTGCTCATGATCTTAAAGGTGCAGCCAAATGATGGGATTCAGTGATGAGATCGGGGCAGGCAAAATTAGAAAGACTATTTTTCAAGTATCATGTAATCCATTTTGGGGGAAAAATTATATTTTTCAGCAAAGTAAAAATGAACTGGTTCATTATTTATTATTAGCAGCTGATGGATGTAGGAGGATTACTTGACAGCTAGATTTTTAATATCTAAAGATGAAAATTAAGCACTTTTATAATAATGATGTGCTTGTAAAAATGTATTTTCATAACCACCTTTCATTAGAAGTATTGTTATCTCTGGAGGCTGTTGAAGAAAAAGATCACAGAGAGCAAGACTGCAGCCTCACACTAAGAGAAAGAGCAGCACGCAAATACTGTCGCTGTCATTTCTGCAGAACCTCACTGATAAGTCATTTTCCCTGGTACTTCCTCTTGGATTTGGAAGTTGCTCAGCAAAATAGTTAATTGCTAAATGTCAGAGTAGCTTGCATGTATCTGAAGCACAATCTCACTATTTAACTTAGAATTTGAACAAGTATTTAGTACCCTTCCAATCTTCTGTTACTTATGAAATAAAGATACTAATATCAATGTCATAGGATTAGTTTGAGAAGGCAGTTAGATAATGAACTTATAGAACGTCAATGTCTGGTTATTGTCATTAATGTTAGAGTGGACTAGGGAATTCATAAATCAACATTTAAATTTCTGATGGGCATTTCTGGTTGTCCATACTTTCACGTCCAAAACTCTTAGGTACTACTTTGTATTTTCCAAGCTCTGTAATAAATTATTTTATATTTACTTTTCACAACCAAGCCATGAGATACATTATCTCCACAATATAAGGGAAAAAACGGAACCATAGAGAGGTGAAATATTCTGTCCTGAGGCAGCAGCTTGTAAGTGGCAAGCTGGGATTTGCACTCAGTCTGCGCTAGAGGATTTTTTCTAAACTACAACATTCACTGCACCTTGCTTAGTACAACCTGACCAACAGCAGGAAGAACCACCAACATCAACTAAATTTATACCAATTTAAAATTAGAGAAAAGAAAATCATACTGAGATGAAATAACTTCCACAAAGCTTCAAAGAAAAACTGCATCAAAGGCTTGCTTAAACTCTGATGTACCAGTGCCTTGGGTTTTTTGCACTTTCTTGCAAAGTCTGCCCTTGATTTACAAGTAAGAAATGGGAACTAACTACTCTAAAAACTCATGTCATAAGTAGCTGGGTGAACTTAAGGAGATAGTCTTTCATTTGTTTTCCCTTTTCCTGAAACAAATGTGCTAATGACAATAATTTTCTAAGTACTTTAAAATATATATTTTTTAGTTTCCCAGCAGAATGCTGTTGGAACTGAGGATTTTACCTCAAAAATTATGTCTCATTATGATTATGAGTAAATGTTATTTCATGACTCTGAGAATTTTATTTCTTTGCTTTGACTTCTTCGAGAACTATAGACATTTTCATTACTACTTTACAGATAACCAAACGAGAACAGCAAGGTTAGGGGACTTGATGAAACTGTTGAATATAAAAATACTACCAGCTGTGACATTTCTGTATCTGAAAAGAGATGACAAACATTAATCCCTGTGCCTTGGTTGTAGACCTTCACGTGTGTCTAAGAGACATTTGGAATTATCTGTTCAATCTGTTTTCAAAGAATTATCTTTGCTTATGATATTTTAGCTCACAATAAAATGTAGATTTTTGATTAATTGATCAAGAAGCTCAACCAAACAAATAAGAAAAACATTCATATCTCACTTGTACAATTACAAGTGTACTTAAATGCTTAAATACAATAAATATTTCAGCAACAATAAAAACAATAGAAAACTGAGAATGGAATATTTCCCAGTAAGAATGACAGAGCTAACTTAGGATGTCCACTGGTAGATATGGAAAACATAAGCCTTGAGAACGATAAGATTAAAAGGTATTTTTAAAAGCTATTAAATCATTCACTCAGTATTCAAACACATCAGTATTCAAACACATTAAAATAGGATTCAGGTTTAATTCCTTCTCTTCTTTCAAAATTGGATTCCATCCTATAAACTCTATCTTAAAAGAATACATTTTCCTTTTTATTTCCTTTCAGTTGTCAAGACCTTAAATTCAGACACTTCACATAATTCCTCAACGTTGGAATACTCTCCAAATTGATTCATGGTTTCCATTTCTTACCAGCATTAATCACATTATTACTTTTTGAACATATCACTGATTTAATTAAAAAGCTTCACTATTTAAGAACAGTGTTCTCCTCCTTGTATTCAACGTCCTTCATAAATATTTCCAACCTGCCTTTTTTTAACCTTATCTTCACTACTCATTTAATTTTACTCTATCCAGTCAGCCCTTCATTTATCTGGGTTCCACATCCATGGATTCAATCCATAGCAGATCAAACATATTTTTTAAATGGATGATTGCACATTGAGATACCACATCACATCAGTCAGAATGGCTATTACTAAAAAGTCAGAAAACAACAGATGCTGACATGGCTGCAGGGGGAAAGGAATGCTTACACACTGTTGGTGGGAACATAAATTAGTTCACCCATTGTGGAAAGCAATTTTCAGGCTTCTCAAAGACCTTAAAACAGAACTACCATTTAACCCAGCAACCCCATTACTAGGTAAACATCCACAACGAAATATATCATTCTTCCAAAAAGACACAGGCACTTGTATGTTTATCTCAGCACTGTTTACATTAGCAAAGACATGGAATCAACCTAGGTGCCCATCAGTGGTGGACTGAATAAAGAAAATGTAGTACATATACTCCATGGAATACTATGCAGCCATAAAAAAGGAAACCATGTCCTTTGCAGCAATGTGGATGGAGCTGGAGGCTATCATCCTAGGTGAATTAATGCAGGAACAGAAAATCAAATATTGCATGTTCTCAGTTATAAGTGGGAGCTAAACACTAGGCATTCATGGGCATAAAAATGGCAAGAACAGATACTGGGGACTACTACAGGAAGGAGAGAGGGAGGTGGGCAAGGGTTCAAAAACTGTTCCATACTATGCTCACTATCTGGATGACAAGATCATTGATACCACAAACCTCACCGTCATGCAACATACTCATGTAAAAAACCTGCACATGTATCCTTAAATCAAAAATAAAAGTTGAAATTATATTTTTTTAAAAAATGAATGGATGTAATGAACGTGTACAGACTTTTTCTTGTCATTATTCTCTAAAAATTACAATATAAATGCTATTTACATAGCATTTACATCGTATTAAGTATTATAAGTAACCCAGCAATAATAATATTATTGGTTATATCACAATTAAATTTTGTTAAGTCAATTTTTAGTAAATCAATTTCTTTGTGTTGAAATTTTTACATTAATTGAGTCTTTTTTCTACTTTGTTTTTTATATACCTAGTAATTATCTACCCCCAAACTTTCCACAGAAACATGTGTCATCTCAGCATTGTTAAATGCATCAATCTATCTTTATTTCACCCTCAAACTTACTTAAGAGCTCTAATGATATAGAATTCTGGGTTAAAACTTATTTTGTTGAGATATTTAAAGGCATGTGATTCTTCATCTTCTAACTTTTAGGTGTGTTCTTCATGAAGTTCAGTGACATTCTGCTTGTCAGTCTATTCTGATCCCCAATCCTTGGGAAACTTTTAGGATTTTTTTTTTTTAATCACTCCTATCCTGATATTTCAAAAAGTTGTGCCTTGATTTGGGCCTTTTAATTGTGGTAGGCATTTTCCATCTGTCAAATCATGTTATGTTCTGTGAGATACTCTTGCATCATTTGTTATTAAATTTACCCCCTACTTTTTTATCGTTCTTCCATTACAAAACTCTCATTTGAAAAATATGGATCTCTAAATTAGTCTCGCGTTTTTACCTTTTTATTTTCTATATCTGCATTCTTTTATTTTTCTCTAGCTGATATACTCAACTATATCTTACAATCTATCTATTGGTTTTTAAAATTCAGTTCCTAATTTTTAACTTCTAAGGGCTCTTTCTTGTTCTAAGAATATTTTCTTTTTTTATACTGAACTACTCTTGTTTTATGGGTGCAATATCTATTCCTCTCTAAGGCTATTTAATACAGCATTTTGGATTTTTTTTTCTGCTTTCTGCATTGCCTTTGTTTTCTCTGAGTTCCTTCTCATCTTACTTTCCTCACACACCCCCTTGTCTTTCATGTTATCTATTCATTAAAAGTGAAATAATAAAAATCTGATTTTTATTCAGGTTTGCTAAATAAACAAAACAATATTGAGAATAACAAAATTTAGAGGCTCATGCTTCCATTTCAAAATGTATTACAAAGCTACAATCATTAAAACTGTGGTACTAGCATAAGGATGGATATATAGATCATTGGAATAGAATTGAGAGTGCAGAAATAAACCCACACATCTATAGCCAACTGATTTCAATGAGGCTGCCAAGATTATTTTATAGAGAAAGAACAGTCTCTTCAACAAATGATTCTGGGACAACAGGATATCCACATGTAAAAACTAAAGTTCAGCTTCTACCTCACACCACATACAAAAAAAATTAATCCAAAATAGATAAATGACCTAAATAGAAGAGCTAAAACTATTAAACTTTTAGAAGGAAACAAAGGGGAAAATCTTCATGATATTAGTTCTTAGATTTGACACCAAAAGCACAAACAAAAGAAGAAAAAAAGATAAGTTGGACCTTAAGAAAATTGAAAATTTCTGTTCAGCAAAGGATGCTATCAAGTACATAAAAAAGACAGCCAACAGAATGGGAGAAAATGTTTGTAAAACATATATCTGATAACGGTAGTCTAGTATCAAAAATATAAAAAGGACACTTACAACTCAATAACACACAGAAAAATAATGAATTTTAAAATGATCAAAAGACTTAAGTTGACATTATTCCAAAGACAATATATAAATGCCCAACAAATACATGAAAAGATGCTCAATATCATTTAGGTAAATCCAAGTCAAACTAATGTGATATCACTTCACACGCACTAGTATGACCATAATCAAAATACAGAAAATAGCAATTGTTGGTGATGTGGAGAAATTAAAATATTACTCAAACATAAAAAGGAATTAAGCACTGACACATACCACAATGAGGATGAACCTCAAAAATATTATGCTAAGTGACATAAGTCAGACACAAAAGGTCATTTTATACTATTCCATTTATATGAAATATTCAGAATAGGTAAATCAATAAAGACAGAAAGCAGTTTAGTGGTTAACAGGGATTGGGTTCCACAGGTTTCGTAGGTCTGCACATTTTCTACGAGGACCTTAAAATTTTATCATTTTTTGTTAAGCTTAAAAAGTAATAAAAATATAAACACGTTCTGGAATATCTCAACTATCAGCTTTTTTTTTTCTTTAAGTTCTAGGGTACATGTGCACAACGTGCATGCTTGTTACATAGGTATACATGTGCCATGTTGGTGTGCTGCACCCATTAACTCGTCATTTACATTAGGTATTTCTCTTAATGCTATCCCTCCCCGCTCCTCCCATCCCACGACAGGCCATGGTGTGTGATGTTCCCCGCCCTGTGTCCAAGTGTTCTCATTGTTCAGTTCCCACCTATGAGTGAGAATACACAGTGTTTGGTTTTCTGTCTTTGCAATAGTTTGCTCAGAATGATGGTTTCCAGCTTCATCCATGTCTCTACAAAGGACATGAACTCATCATTTTTTATGGCTGCATAGTATTCCATGGTGTATATGTGCCACATTTTCTTAATCCAGTCTATCATTGATGGACATTTAGATTGGTTCCAAGTCTTTTCTATTGTGAATAGTGCTGCAATAAACATATGTGTGAATGTGTCTTTATAGCAGCATGATTTATAATCCTTTGGGCATATACCCAGCAATGGGATCACTGGGTGAAATGATATCTCTAGTTCTAGACCCTGGAGGAATCGCCACACTGTCTTCCACAATGTTTGAACTAGTTTACATTCCCATCAACAGCGTAAAAGTGTTCCTGTTTTTCCACATCCTCTCCAGCACCTGTTGTTTCCTGACTTTTTAATGATCGCCATTCTAACTGGTGTGAGATGGTATCTCATTGTGGTTTTGATTTGCGTTTCTCTGATGACCAGTGATGACGAGCATTTTTTCGTGTGTCTGTTGGCTGCATAAATGTCTTCTTTTGAGAAGTGTCTGTTCATATCCTTCGCCCACTTTTTGATGGGGTTGTTTGATTTTTTCTTGTAAATTTGTTTGAGTTCTTTGTAGATTCTGGATATTCGCCGTTTGTCAGATGAGTACATTGCAAAAGTTTTCTCCCATTCTGTAGGTTGCCTGTTCACTCTGATGGTAGTTTCTTTTGCTGAGCAGAAGCTCTTTAGTTTAATTAGATCCCATTTGTCAATTTTGGCTTCTGTTGCCATTGCTTTTGGTGTTTTAGTCATGAAGTCCTTGCCCATGCCTATGTCCTGAATGGTATTGCCTAGGTTGTCTTCTAGGGTTTTTATGGTTTTAGGAACTATCAGCTTTAAGCGTGGAATTTCAGTGCCTGGGTTTGCATTTTTTTTACTAAGATTTCATTGGTATCAGATAGTAAAAATTTTATTGTCAAGGATGATGAAAGACTGAACAAAGCAGATTTATTAAAGATGCATTTTACATTAGCTTACGGCCAAGTGATGTCAAGGCACATTCCTGAAATAAAAGTTTTCACAGTAGTTCAAAGAGAGAAGAGACCAAATCCATTCAACACTAAAGCCTCAGCACCTAATTCACATGGCTAATATAATAGCATAGAGTTCCTACAAAAATTACATCATCAGCCCATCAAATTAAGGTAGTTTATTTGGATCTTATTGCATTGAAGTTTTGTTGGAAATTAATTTGCAAATTGATTTTGTAACTTGTAAGAATAACAAGCATAAAAATTGATATTAGTTTTACATACACATATTTTAAGTTAACATTTTTATAATAAAAACAAATTAAGTTGGCCCGGATAGGGGTATCTGTGAGAATTGTTTTCTACATCATCCATTTTAATAATAAGAAGAAAAAATTTAAAGAAATTTTGATTAGGAAAAGATTTTTGTTTTATGGGTTACATAAGAATAATAAATAATTAGAGGATACACACCGAATATTTACAAAGGTATGTCACAGAAAAGAAGCTGCAATGATATTTTAAAGGAATTCTGCAGTTACTTTATTATGTTGAAAACTGTTGTATCATTTGTACATTCCTATTAACAGGATGGGGTGCAGGGAGTAAATTTTCTGAAAAGCAAAGACTTTGTAAACTAGACAGTTTGGAATAACCACATTTGGCATTTGAGATTATTTTGGTGAAATTCATCTACTTGTGCAGTTTAATTTTAATAAGAAAATATATTGGCTTCCAACTATCCTAAATGGATTTCAATTATCTTATTCTTTTTTATTTTATTTGTAAAATATATTCAAAAAATGTAATGTTAAGTCAGTTCACAAAGACACTGGCTTTTTAAAGCCACAAATATTAAATGTGATGCTTATTTTTGGCATATCCTGTGGAAAACACAGACTAGAAATATTATTATGACAGCTTATATACTTGCAAAATATTCGTTGACACTGTTCTTCAAGCTTAGGTAATAATATTCTTCTGCCATTATATTTTATAGACCTAGCATCATATCTGATTCTCTGATTTGCATATTACATGGTTAATGTTCGTTGCTGGGATATTTCTAATTTATTATTTTATTATTATTTATATATAACACCTTTTCTTATTAGCTATACCTCCAATCATATGTATAAGATGAAATAATAGTATTATTCAGGTGGATCTTCTTACACATTACACACACAAGTATACTAAGTGAAATCATGTCTTTGCTTGCAAATGTAGTGCTATTTTCCCATTTTTAAACTTTTTTGTTTTTCAGAAATGAGGGCAATAACAGGTTGCTGCATTAAAAGTATTTCATTAGATTCTAATTGTGATTAAGGAGTATATTTGCAGCTCACCTTATGGGCATAGATTAAAGAAGTGAAGTAGCCCACAAGGGACCTCATTAGCATGGTGATTACAAGTTAATCAGTAATACAAAGAACAGAGAAATAATTGAACAGAAAAACAAATTTTTTGATGCATTCATTATTAGATTTTCTTGGCTTTTAAAGGTTTAAAAACTATCAGGCTAATGTTTGGTACTTTCATCTTTTTAGATTATGCTATCCTGAGGGAATAGTTTAGTACTGCCGGGTAAAACCACTGAGGGACAGGCATCATTGGGTCATTTATTTTATTTTATTTTTCTAGACAATAAGCATTTAGTAAATGAATACTAGCAGCAAGGCACGCTACTAGTTTCTGTGATGAATACAAACGCAAGCAAGAATGAAACTTGAATATAAGAAAAACACATACAACAAAGCAAAGTGTAAGTTCTCGGTGAAAAGAGAAAATTTTCATGGGGATATCAGAGAAGGATACGAAAAACATTAGGATTCAATCTAAATCTTGAAGAACAGGATTCTAAGAGGTAGACATCATAAATCAGCACTCAAGGAAGAAGAAACAGGATAAGCAAAAACAGGGGTAAAAATTGTTCATTTATGTTTGAAAAAACATAAAGTAGAATGAAATTTTTTACAGAGCAAAGTACCTATAGAACAATAAGAGGAGATAGAATTGTTAAAGAAAAATTGGGCCCAGATGCAAGAAGGTATGACTAAATACAATATTAAGGAGTTTGAGTTTTTATCTCTAAGACATGGGGGTCTGTTATAAAGAAATATCCAAGACTGGGTAATTTATAAAGGAAAGAGGTTTAAGTGACTCCCAGTTCCACATGGCTGGGGAGGCCTCAGGAAACTTAAAATCATGGTGGGAGGCAAAGGGGAAGCCAGCAACTTCTTCCCTAGACAGAGGAGAGAGAAGGGCAAGCAAACAAGGAAGTTCCATGCTTTTAAACCCATCAGATCTTGTGAGAATTCCCTCACTACCACAAGAACAGCATGGAGGAAACCATCCCCATGATCCAATTACCTCCCTCCCTCCACACATGGGGATTACAATTCGAGATGAGATTTGGGTGGCAACACAGAGCCAAACCATATCAGGGTCTAATGGATGGGGAAAAAAAAAGATGCTCATTTTTGAAAATTCAAAAAATAGAAAGAATTAAAGTATGCCACCTAAAGTCATTTAAGTTTTTTTGTGCATGGAAATGATAGATGAGCAGAGATAAAAATGAATCACACTAGGGTTTTGAAAATATGCTATAAGTAGCCAATGTGAAGAATTTAAGTTTGGAGCATGCATATTTCTTCTCTTTTTCTCTTTGAATGAAAAACAGGCCTATGAATTTTTCATCATTTGCACCAGTACCTTTTCTGTATTTCCCGAGGTACTTTTACATCCACTCCTTTGTCTTATTTCTGTAAAACATGTAGCAGGGGTATTATTAACATTATATTTTAGTGAAAATATTAAGTGACTTGTCCAACATCAACCAACCAGCTTAAGATAGAGTCAAAATTAGAATTCAGAATTCTCAGAACATGTTTCAGTGTTCTTATCACTGTAGTTATTCAAACCACCAGAATCGAGGCATAGAATAGCAGTGTTCTGTATAGTATTCCATCATATATTCACCCACTCTTCCAGAACATTTATTAGTGCCAGATGGCAAGGTATCATGAGGATAAGAGGTAAATAAGACATAATCTTGACTTCCAGGTTCTTAGCCTTTCATGAAACATTCATAGTGATAATAAGATGGAACAATCAGCAGAAACTTCTATTATGCATGGTACTGGGCTCCATTTTATGAAAAACTTTCTTTCTTCTATAGAAAATTCAATCAGAGTAGATCATTATTTCTAATTCCTCTTTGTATTGCTTGTTCATGCCAAAGAGGAGAAAAGATGTCTCTAATAGGTGAGTTTTGAAAAGGTAAGGCTGAAGTCCATCCGGGCTTGTTTAGGAGCCAGTCTGCCAGGCAGATGGGTGCACTCTGGACTGCCCTGTGCTATAGTAACTATAGAAGCCTATAGTAACTGGGTTGCACTAGTGACTGGGTTAGTAAGTCTGATTGAGGGTAAAGTACTGGTAAACACACTTGGCTGTAGGTCTAAAGTCATGCCTTCCAATTACCTTTCTCATAATGCAGCTGACATCTTCACTTCCTTATGTCTCATTATGCCTATCTCAATTGGATCTACACTCAGAATGGGACGGTAACCATGATTTGATGCCCATCTAAACATGTGTGCCTATTATCATCTTATCAACAGCCATAGAGGAATTGATTATAATGCTATTACTGTTTTCACAATGATGAAATTGAGGCATAAAAGATTAAGTAACTTATCCACATTCACACAGCTAGTTAGTGACAGAGCAGGGCCATGAGCTAATTCTGTGTAATTGGCCACACCCCAACCATAATGTAAGGTGAACAGTAACAAATTCCTTAAAAGACTCATACCATGTTATTACATATTCAATTCCATAAACAAAGATCATAATTTGTCTTTTAACAGTGGATTGTCTCAAAGAAGGAGCAAAAATCCTTTTGAGAGACATGTTATTCATCAATATGACCCAACAGAGTAATCTTTTAAACATGAAAAAAAATTATTTATGAGTCAGATGCCATAATTCGCCCAATTCTGTCCTATATGACCTCACTCTCAGCTCCTATTCCAGTTTCTACTAGGTAGCACTAAATATAAATTCTAGTTAGGGCAATAAAATAACATAGTTTCCCGTGGTCTGTCGCCAATACCTAAATTGCTTTTCAATAAGAAGAACCTGGTTTCTGGTTTCTCAACCAAATCAAAGACTCAGTCCAATTAGATTCAGGGAGTGTGTATTTTACCTGGAGTCTGATTATACTTGGAGAGTCTCTCTCTGAGAATTAGTTAAGTACAAGAGCACTTACACTCTTGAGGTATGCTATAGATTCATTATATAATATTATAAAGGTGATACAATATATGTTAATCACAATATAGCTACAATAAATATGTGAAAGACAGGCTAGAGATCCTACTCTGTATGTTAGCTTCTGTGTCAGAGAGTCCTCAAAACCACCCACAGGTTTAATGATTTGCCTCAGGACTCAGCATAAGTTGAACTCAGGATTATGATTTTTTATAGCAAAAGGATACAAAGCAATATCAGCAAAGGAAAGAGGTACATGGGGTGAAATCTGGAGGAAACCAGGCACAAGCTTTCAAAGGCCCTCTCCTAGTGGAATAACACAGGATGCTCTTAATTTCCCAAAAATAAGTAATGATGTGAGTGAAATGTTTTCAACTAGGGAGGTTCATTAGGGACTCAGTACCCTGGGTGTTTACTTGGGTTTGGTCATATAGGCAGTTTCTGCCTGGCATATAACAAAATTCCAAACACTTAAAAAGAAAGCAGTTGTTTAGCATAAACCATTTGTTGACGTTTAGACAGAACCGATTGTAAGGTTTAGGCAGAACAGTTTAGGCAGAGTAAATCACTCTTATCAGTTAATGTTGGAAAATCTAAGTTCCCAGACAGCAACCAAGGACTAAGCTTCTCTTTCTAAGAACATGTAGTCTCAGATCTGCTATGTTAAAGATTTTCTGTACACCTTCTAAGGGGGGAAAAAAACGTTAAAATAGAGCTCAGTGGGCACTTTATTGAGGAATCACCGACAGAGCAGTGTTTGGTCTTTTTAATTTCTAAAAAAAAAAAAAAAAAGAAATCTCAAAAAGTTTCACTTTCTTTAGATTCTATTCACACTAAAAGACATGGTGTCATTGAAGAATTACACATATTATTCCTTTTATTGTTAGGAGTTCAAAATTCTTCTCTTGACTTATGAATGGGCTAGTCCTAAAAAATAGGATGATACCAAAGGTCTATTCTCTACTTGTTATACCAAACTTCTCTTTCTTCAGCAAAGCTGTTTTGAGCATCCTATTTGGTTTCCAGTTATAAGAAGAATTTAACTAAATTGAAAAGGAGGGAAAAAGTCACCAGCTTTTCCATCATGCTAAGATTACCATTTTAACTCATCGGTGTGTGTATTTCAGAGCTTTTCGTAAGCATATATATGCTCATTTTCTTCTTTACAAATAGGAATCATGCTTTCTTGACGCAACAATATGCCTTCCTTACTACTAAATATCTTTCTATATGACTGTACATTCCTTTGTACAGAGGCACTGCAGTATATTTAGCTAAGCATCATTATTTTCACATGCATCAGTTTTACACACTATTCTAGGTAAAATAGGCTGAGAGTAATCCTACTCTCAAGGAGATGACATTCTCTTGGGGAGAGAAAGACAAAAAGAAATGAGGTAGTTACAAGAAGTAGCAAGTACTGTGAAAAAATAGACAATGTGATAAAGTAGGGAGGAGAAACTGGTTTAACTTGAATGGCAACTGAATAGCTCATGAAGAGAAAACACGTGTTTTGAAACCTGAATGATGAGAATAAGGTCATCGTGGGAAGATCTGGAGGGAGAGCATTTCAAGCAGAGTAACAGTCATTGCAAAGACTTTGAGCCAAGAATAGTGGCCATGGGCAGGGTTTCTTTACTATATGCAGAGAAAAACCTCTGAACAAGGTAAAGATGAGTTAATTTTTTCTTTTTTCTTGAGACAGTCTCTCTCTGTTGCCAGGCTGGAGTGCAGTGTCTTGATCTCGGCTCACTGCAGCTCCACCTCCCAGGTTCAAGCAACTCTCCTACCTCAGCCTACAGAGTAGCTGGGACTACAGGTGTGCACCACCATGCCCAGATAATTTTTGTATTTTTAGTAGAGACAGGGTTTTGCCGTGTTGGCCAGGCTGGTCTCCAAATCTTGGCCTCAAGTGGTCTGCCCACCTCGGCCTCACAAAGTGCTGGGATTACAGTCATGAGCCACTGCACCCAGCTGAGTTAAATTTTTAAAAGTTCATTCTGGGTATCAAGGGTCATCAATTTTAGGAAGGGAAGAGTGACATCAGAAGCTGTTATAAGAATGTCAGTAAGAGGAAATGAGGGCTTAGTACAGAGGTGTAGTAGCAGAGATGGAATAAGCTCATCATAGTTGGAAAATGCTTTGCAGCTAGAGCAAGCAATACACTTGTTGATGCATTGGATGTGAAGTGTTACAACAAGATATAAAGTTTGGCCCATTAATTTTTAGCTTGACCACTCATTTGAAGAAGCATTTTCATAAATTTGGAATCATGCTGTTTGTCATATATAATGAAAAATATTTTTCCATCTTTGTAGTTTATCCTATAATTTTGTTCATGCTGTTTTCAATACATAGTGCTATTATTTTAATTTTATGAAGTTAAATGAATCAATCTATTCCTTATCTTTATTTATTTTAATAATAAGCTTATAAACTAATTCTCTACCTCCAAAATTAGTCACCTATTATTTTCTACTGAATTTTTTGTTTCATTTTTACATGTTTGTAATATATCTAAAATATATTTGTGAGATGTGAATAATGAATATCCTTTCCTCTTCCATGAGTGGCTGCCTAATTATGCCAACATCATTAGTTAGATAATTCATCTTTTATCCTCTGATTAAGATGCCACTTTGACACTATACTTAGCCTTATTTTATTTAGGTCTATTTCTGGACTCCATTTGTCTGCCTAAACTTGGACTAGTACCTAATTATTTTCTCAATTATTAGATTTTTATTATATACTGTAATATCTAATAAGGAAAGTCTGTCCTCATTACTCTTATTTTTCAAAATTACCTAGGTTATTCTCACATTCTTTCTTCCAGATGAACTGAGAATCATATTGTCGCATTTGAGGAAAAAAAATACAGTTTAATATGTGGTAAATTACCAAGATGTCAGCTCTATATTTGATTGGAATTAATGTAAGTTTTTAGAATATGGCATGCTGAATCTAAAAAATGGCCTAATCACATAATGAGGAAAAGAAACAATCATTATTTTCTCCTTTCTTTATGCCCTTAAGGTAAGTTCAATTTCTTGCCATTTTTAAGAAAACCAAACTTTAGACATCTGTCATGTTTTGTAATAGAAATGATATTGCAACAGTTTCTTTAATTATAAACATTTACATTTTACAGTACCAAATGATTCATAGAAGAGCATTTTTACATGTTTAGCCCATTATTTTAAACTTTGAGATCACATTTTTTTTCTTCAGAGGAAGAAAATAATCTAAAGTTATTGCTTTTATCTTATATTTTAAGCCTGACCCAGAACTCAACATTTAAACACTTCTTCATGACCAGGTATCCCATATATACTTTCTGAGTTTTCCAAGCAAGGTACTTTCTGAAAATGCAATTGTATGGTTTTGATGAAGTTTTTCACATTTTAGTTTTCATTTGCTTATAAATCACACTCACTCTTTGAATATCTTATTATTCTGAATGTCTTAGTACTTCCTACATATGACAGAGATATTACTTAGAAAGTAAAAAATAAGAATGAGATTCAAAAATCTTGCTTTGATTCATTGGAGGAAATTGCAGCATCATGTATATATGCATAATTGTAGCTGCAAAAGAGTTTGGCCAGCCTGAAGTAGAGTGAACTAAGAAGTCAAAACTACAATATCAAGAAAGGGATGGAAACTTGGGTCCAGTTCAGACTTAGTAATATTCAAGAAGTTAAAATGCACTAGTGATGCTTACAAGCAGTAAGGTGTTATCTTCATACCTCCATGTTATGTTTTTATGCCAGTCGGACACAGTCACAAGCCTCATGCTTACTGACCCATTAAAGCAAACCAGAGGTATGAAATAGAGTTCATAGTAATTGTCCGTGGTTTCTCCTGCTTTTTCTGCTTCAGTCCATGCCCATCCTCTACCAGACTCTTGATTTCATCTGTTATTCATTTAAAGATATAGCTCCTCCTATTTGGAATTACTTTCAGCAATGAGTTCCTCCAGCTTCTAAAATGTCCTGCCATTCCTCATCTTTCATCTTTGTCTTGTGCAGATGCCTTCCATTTTCCCACTCATTTCACGCAATCTCAGATACGATTCTACATCCTGACTTACTCCTCAGAACTCAATTACTGACCCTAAGGCCTCCACCGAGTGGTTATTATGAGAATTAGATGACGTAATTATAATAAATATGAAGCATTTTTCACTATGTAAGGAACATCAAAGACACTCAATTAATGGCAACTGCTACTAGATACAGTGTCCTACAGCAACCAGCAACCAGTTGTAAAGTAAAAGCAAACTGATGCAAATAATTTCGTTGTTGACCAACAGATTAAAAAATAGGTTGGCTGTTTCATTTTTATTTAATTAGCTAAACATTTAGTGTCACAAACAGACTCAATATCGGTGTGTGACAGCTGGTGGTCACCCTTATGTTCATTATGTTTTTATATAGGAACAATTTTCACATCTGCAGACAAAAAAAGGAGCCATTAGAGAGAAAAGTTGAATATAAGTAGGGTGAGCATATGTCCTCATTACTTGTGACAGTACCAGTGAATACCTGTTATCCTAGCATTATTATTAATAGTGGCCAGTTACAGTCTCCATCATGGCATTATCCAACTGAACTTTCTGTGGTGATAAAAATGTTCTCTATCCAGGCTACCCAATATGGTAGTGTGACTCAATTAATTGTATTCAACTTCAATTTAAATTTAATTAGCCACATGTAGCTACTGGCTATTATATTGAACAGTGTAGCTCTAAAGTGTCGTGGTTTGAATGATATGTTCTCTGGTCATACTAACGATAAAGTGTATTTGGTGAACTGAAGTCCTTAAGGCCATTAGAGGAATATAATCCAGGTGGAAGAATTAGTCTTAGAAAAGCAAATTGACCTTCCCATCTCATCAGCAAGAGGGACTGGGAGACCATACATGGAAAGTTTTCAGGTGAAAGAATGGATAATTTAGAAAACTCATGTCAAATAATCTTAAGAAATTCAATAAAATAAGATATTTTCAGAAAGTGAAGGGCAAGTGTTTTGGAACCACAAATTAGCACATGTCAGAGGAAAGAGACAAAACTTCAAGGGGGAGCTAAACCTTCCTAGTTGTGATAATGGAACCTCATGTTCTTGCTATGTTCCTCATTCCATATATGTTTTTATCATTTCTTACCTACTACAGTCCAATTCACCTCACAAGCTGCACCTTGTGTTCCTGACTCATTAACATGCAGCCGGCAAAAAAAGAAGTGACCTTTTCTTGACTAATTTTCTTTCTTCAATTCAACAAGAGCCTGTGAAGTACTATGCAATTAATAAGAATGTAGGGAGAAGTAAATGTCTCATTTTATGGTTTAAAAAGGATTAATTTCACAAGGAGGAAACTAGTTAAAATTCTAATAGTAGTTGGTATGCATTCTGTAGCACAGAACCTAATTGAGCCATTTTCTATGTTTTACAAGAATAACAGAACAAGTGGTTGTTTAATTTTTTTCTGTATTGCATTATATTTGAATGTACTTATTCATTAAATCATAATTAGGAGTGACATACAGACCTAATTCATTACCATAGCACTTACTGGCACTCAACATGTGACTTGTTAATAATTGTTCTTATTTAAGGGCAAACAGAATTGTTTCATTTCAGATATGAAAAGTTATTTTAAATACTTGAACAAACTGAGATTGCTCTATTTTTACTTAAATTTTCTTTCCTTCTGCTAAATATCCATAGAAGTTTAATCTAGTATGGCTCACAAATTACAATATTAATTTGGCTTTTTTCTGTTTATATGGAGTTCCCATGACAATTAGTAATATATATTTTATTACTGCCTCTAGAAAATATTACTTTGCAGCAGAGGGAGAAAACACTTTTTGCTTTTTTATTTTTCACCTTTCTGAATCTCCAAACAGGCTAACAAAAATAATATTGCTTTCAGTGTCTCTTATTTAAAAAAAAATACTGGGCCTAGAAACCACACAGCTGGTCTTTTCAATTTTCTTAACTACTGAATTGGATTAGCTGCATGATCTGAGTCAATTGATTGTGCAGAAATCAATGGCTGAGAAGGCGAGATCTTCTCTCCTGGTTGGCCTCATTCCTAAGCCTCTGAGCATGGGATATTCACTCAGCACATCATCAACTTTTAAAATAAATTGCTTTCTAAATGCCCAAGTTATAAACCTCAATGAATGATATTTGTCTCAGTAGTATCCAGTAGATGAGTAACAAATATAATTTAGAAATTTACATTAAAAATAGCATTTATTAACTATTTCTAGTTGTATTTATTATAGAAAATCTGGATAGTAGAGATATGAAGAAAATATAATCAGCATAATTCAGTCCCCTACTATTAATATTAGGATACTTATCTTTAGAATCAAAAATCACAAGCATTCTTATACACCAATAACAGACAAACAGAGAGCCAAATCTTGAGTGAACTCCCATTCACAATTGCTTCAAAGAGAATAAAATACCTAGGAATCCAACTTACAAGGGATGTGAAGGACCTCTTCAAGCAGAACTACAAACCACTGCTCAAGGAAATAAAAGAGGATACAAAGAAATGGAAGAACATTCCATGCTCATGGATAGGAAGAATCAATGTCGTGAAAATGGTCATACTGCCCAAGGTAATTTATAGATTCAATGCCATCCCCATCAAGCTACCAATGACTTTCTTCACAGAATTGGAAAAAACTACTTTAAAGTTCATATGGAACCAAAAAAGAGCCCACATTGCCAAGTCAATCCTAAGCCAAAAGAACAAAGCTGGAGGCATCACGCTACCTGACTTCAAACTATACTACAATGCTACAGTAACCAAAACAGCAAGGTACTGGTACCAAAACAGAGATATAGACCAATAGAACAGAACAGAGCCCTCAGAAATAATACCACACATCTACAACTATCTGATCTTTGACAAACCTGAGAAAAACAAGAAATGGGGAAAGGATTCCCTATTCAACAAATGGTGCTGGGAAAACCGGCTAGCCATACGTAGAAAGCTGAAACTGGATCCTCTCCTTACACCTTATACAAAAATTAATTCAAGATGGATTAAAGACTTACATGTTAGACCTAAAACCATAAAAACCCTAGAAGAAAACCTAGGCAATACCATTCAGGACATAGGCATGGGCAAGGACTTCATGTCTAAAACACCAAAAGCAATGGCAACAAAAGCCAAAATTGACAAATGGGATCTAATTAAACTAAAGAGATTCTGCACAGCAAAAGAAACCACCATCAGAGTGAACAGGCAACCTACAGAATGGGAGAAAATTTTTGCAACCTACTCATCTGACAAAGGGCTAATATCCAGAATCTACAAAGAACTCAAACAAATTTACAAGAAAAAAACAAACAACCACATCAACAAGTAGGTGAAGGATATGAACAGACCTTTCTCAAAAGAAGACATTTATGCAGCCAACAGACACATGAAAAAATGCTCATCATCACTGGCCATCAGAGAAATGCAAATCAAAACCACAATGAGATACCATCTCACACCTGTTAGAATGGTGATCATTAAAAAGTCAGGAAACAACAGGTGCTGGAGAGGATGTGGAGAAATAGGAATACTTTTACACTGTTGGAGGGACTGTAAACTAGTTCAACCATTGTGGAAGTCGGTGTGGTGATTCCTCAGGGATCCAGAACTAGAAATACCATTTGACCCAGCCATTCCATTACTGGGTATATACCCAAAGGATTATAAATCATGCTGCTATAAAGACACATGCACACATATGTTTATTGCGGGACTATTCACAATAGCAAAGACTTGGAAGCAACCCAAATGTCCAACAATGATAGACTGGATTAAGAAAATGTGGCACATATGCACCATGGAATACTATGCAGCCATAAAAAAGATGAGTTCATGTCCTTTGTAGGGACATGGATGAAGCTGGAAACCATCATTCTCAGCAAACTATCACAAGGACAAAAAACCAAACACCGCATGTTCTCACTCATAGGTGGGAATTGAACAACGAAAAGACTTGGACACAGGAAGGGGAATATCACACACCGGGGCCTGTTGTGGGGTGGAGGGAGGGGGGAGGGATAGCATTAGGAGATATACCTAATGTTAAATGATGAGTTAAGGGGTGCAGCACACCAACATGGCACATGTATACATATGTAACAAACCTGCACATTGTGCACATGTACCCTAGAACTTAAAGTATAATAAAATATACATATATATGTGTATATATATATATATATATACATAGAGAGAGAGAGAGAGAGAGAGACAAAACATTCCAAAACCTCTAGGATACAGCAAAAGCAGTGCTAAGAAGAAACTTGATAATGTCAAATGCCTATATCCAAAAGATAGAAGGATCTTAAATTAACAACCTAGCATTGCATCTCAAGGAACTAGAAATACAAGAACAAACTAAACCCAAAGCTAGAAGAAAAGAAATAATGAAGATCAGAGCAAAACAAAAGAACATTGACACCAAAAAAAGATACAAAAAAATCAACAAAAGTTGTTTCTTTCAAGCATAAATTGATAAAACTGATAAATTAATAAAATTGATAAAATGCTAGCTAGATTAACCAAAAAAAAAAAAACCAGAGAGAGAGAAAGAAGATATTCAAACAAGCACAAAGCACAATCAGAAAGGATAAAGGAGACATTGCAACTGATACCACAGAAATACGAAAGATTATGAGGGACTACTATGAGCATATTTATGCACGCAAACTAGAAAAACAGAGGAAATGGATAAATTCCTGGAAAATACAAGCTCACAAAATTGAGCCAGTCAGAAATGGAAATTCTGAGTAGACCAATAATGAGTAATAAAATTAAATCACTAATTTAAAATCTCCCAACAACAAAAAAAATCCAATACCAAATGGATTCACAGCCAAATTTTACTAGATATACAAAGAAGAACTTGTAAGAATCTTGCTGAAACTATCTTTAAAAAATTGAGGAAGAGAGATTTCTCCCTAACTCATTTTACAAAACCAGTATCACCTTGATACCAAAATCAGGCAAGAACATAACAACAAAAGAAAACTACAGGCCAGTATGCTTGATGACATAGATGCCAAAATCCTCAGCAAAATACTAGCAAACCAAATCCAACAGTACATCAAAAAGATAATACATGGCCCGGAATGGTGGCTCACACTTATAATCCCAGCACTTTGGAAGGCCAAGGTGGGCAGATCACTTGAGGTCAGGAGCTTGAGACCAGCCTGGCCAACAAGGTGAAACCCCGTCTCCACTAAAAATACAAAAATTAGCCAGGCATGATGGCAAGTGCCTAAAATCCCAGCTACTTAGGAGGCTGAGACAGGAGAATTACTTGAACCTGGGAGGCAGAGGTTGCAGTGAGGCAAGGTCACACCACTGCACTCCAGCCTGGGCAACAGAATGAGACTCCCCTAAAAAAAAATAATAATATACTTTATGATTGAGTGGGTTTTATTGTTTTATTCCAGGGATGCATGGATGGTGGAACACATCCAAGTCAATAAACATGATTCACCGCATAAACAGAATTAAAAGCAAAACCATATGATTATCTCAAAGATGCAGAAGAAGCATTTGATAAAATGCAACATCCTTTCATGATAAAAACCCTCAACAAAATAGGCATTGAAGAAACATATCTAAAAATAATTAGTCATATATAACAAACCCACAGCCAACATCATACTGAACAGGGAAAACTTTAAAGCATTCCCTCTAACAACTGGAACAAGACAAGGACACCCACTCTCACCACTCCTGTTCAACACAATACTGGCAGTCCTAGACAGAGGAATTTGGCAAGAGAAAGAAATAAAAGGCATCCAAATTGGAAAAGAGGAAGCCAGATTATCTCTGTTCACTGATGACATGATATTATACCTAGAAAACCCTAAAGACTCCCCCAAAAGACTCCTAGACTTGATAGATGACTTCAGTAATGTTTCAGAATACAAAATCAACATACCAAAATCAGTAGCATTTCTATACACTAATAACATTCAAGCTGAGAACCAAATCAAGAACTCAATCCTCTTCAAATAGCCATACACACATACACACACACACACACACACACACACACACACACACAAATTCCTAGTAATGCATTTAACCAAGGAGGTAAAAGATCTCTACTACAAAACACTGGTGAAAGAATTCATAGATGGCACAAGCAAATGGAAGAAAAGTCCCATGCTCACGGATCAGAAGAATCAATATCATTAAAATGGCCGAACTGTCTAAAAAATTTACAGATTCAATTCACCTCTGTCAAATTACCAATGTCATTTTTCACAGAATTAGAAAAAAACATTCTTAATATTTATATGTAACCAAAAAAGAGCTCACAGAGCCAAAGCAATCCTAAGCAAAAAGAACAAATCTGGAGGCATCACACTACCTGACTTCAAATTATACTACAAGGCTATAGTAACCAAAACAACATGATACTGGTACAAAAATAGAAGCACAGATCAATGCAACAGAATAGAGAACCCAGAAATAAAGCCACATAGCTACAGCCAACCTATCTTTGCCAAAGTCAACAAAAATAAACACAGTGGGGAAAGGGCTCCCTATTAAATAAATGGTGCTGGGAAAATTGGATTGCCACATGAAGAAGAATGAAACTGGACCCCTATCTCTCACCATACACAAAAATTAACTCAAGATGGATTAAACACTTGTAAGGCCTGAAACTAAAAAAATTCCAGAAGAAAAAAACTCAGGAGGGCCAGGCATGTTGGCTTATGCTTGTAATCCCAGCACTTTGGGAGGCCAAGGCAGGTGGATCACGTGAGGTCAGGAGTTCGAAACAAGCCAACTTTTGGAGGAGTCTTTAGGATTTTCTAGGTATAATATTGCCAACATGGCAAAACCCTGTCTGTACTAAAAATATAAAAATTAGCTGGGTATTGTTGCACACATCTGTGATCTCAGCTACTCGGGAGGCTGAGGCACCAGAATTGCTTGAACCCGGGAGGTAGAAGTTGCAGTGAGCTGAGATTGCACCACTGCACTCTAGCCTATGTGACAAAGCAAGAACCTGTTAGAAAAAAGAAAGAAAGAGAAAGAAAGAAAGAAAGAAAAAAAGAAAGGAAGGAAGGAAGGGGAGAGAAAGAGAAAGGGAAAGAAAAAGAAAAGAAAAGAAAGGAAGGAAGGAAGGAAGGAGAGATATGAAATGAAATGAAAAGAGAAGAAAAGGAAAGGAAAGGAAACAAGAAAAGAAATGAAAAAAAAATCTAAGAAATACTCTTTTGGAC
The DNA here is from genome assembly GCF_028885625.2 of Pongo pygmaeus. Classification (NCBI taxonomy): domain Eukaryota; kingdom Metazoa; phylum Chordata; class Mammalia; order Primates; family Hominidae; genus Pongo; species Pongo pygmaeus. The sequence continues at coordinate 95,195,915 of NC_072384.2, forward strand.
ATTGGCCTAGGCAAAGAATATAAGACATCAAAAGCAAACTAAACAAAAACAAAAATAGACAAATGGGACTTAATTAAACTCAAAAGCTCCTGCATAGCAAAAGAAATAATAGTATAAACAGACAACTTACAGAATGGTAGCAAATATTTGGAAGCTATGCATCTGGCAAAGGACTAGTATCCAGAATCTACAAGGAACTTAAACAACTCAACAAGAAGAAGTAAATGTCCACATTAAAAAATGTGCAAACAACATTAACAGACATTTTTCAAAAGAAGACATACAAGCAGCCAATAAATATATGGAAAAAAAAAAGCTCAACATCACTAACCATCAGAGAAATGCAAATTAAAATTACAATGAGATACCACCTTACACCAGTCAGAATTGCTGTTACTAAAAAGTGAAAAAAAAATAGATTTTGATGAGGATATGGATAAAAGGGAATGTATGTACAGTGTTGGTGAGGATGTAAATTAGTACAGTCTCTGTGAAAGGCAGTATGGAGATTTCTCAAAGAGCTAAAAATAGAATTATCATTTGATGTAGCAATCCCACTATTTATATGTACCCAAAGGAAAAGAAATCATTAGATTAAAATGACACATGCATTCGTATGTTTATTGCAGAATTATTCACAACAGCAAATTCCTGGAATCAACCAAAGTGTCCATCAACTGATGACTGGATAAAGAAAATGCGGTATATTTGCACCACAGAATACTACTCAGCCATAGAAAGAATAAAATAATGTCCTTTGCAGCAACATGGATGGAGCCTGAGACCATTATCCTCAGTGAAATAACTCAAAAACAGAACATCAAATATTACTTTTTCACTCATGAGTGGGAGCTAAACAATGGGAACCCATAGACATAAAGATGTAAATAATAAATAGTATAGACTCCAAATGACCTATTAGATACAATGTTCACTATCCAGTGATGCTTACACTAGAAGCCCAAACCTCACCATTAGCAACGTATCCATGTAACAAACCTACACAGGTACCCCCTGAATCTATAATTTAAAAAAAGAAATCCTGGAATTAGAAAAAAATATTGTGTACAAATTTAGATTTCTTATACAAAACTGGAAAAATGTTGTCATCTAGTTAAAATCACTGTTTTAACCTATGATCCTGAATGTGACATTAAGATTCAATTTTATTGACACATAACATTGTCATTTGTAGTAGGGATCCAACGCCAGTAACTAAATAGCAGCCCCTTATTTTTTTCATCTTATTATTATATGAAAGACTTCTATGTGAAATGCCAGGAGCATACAGTATTCAAGAAACACATCATCCTTCTCTCTGCACTCCACTCATTAGCTTTACTCCTTGGGAGAAGTGACTGATCTGTTGAAAGAGTTGGGAAGAAACATCACCCATTACACCAAATTACCCAGAAACAGAACCTCCATATAAAAATTGTGTTGGGTCATCTGGCCTCTCTTTTGCTCTTCTGAACCTCCTTCTGCCCTTTGGTAAGCACACTAGGTCAGGTACTTCCTTATGTGGTTGGAAAATCCAACATTCCTAGGTATATAAAGCTGCAATTTATCTAGACAAATTAGCTGCTGGAAGAAAGGGGATTCTAGCTAGCAGAATGCAATGCTGTCAAAATAGCCATCCTTTAATTTCTAAGAGTATGCTGTGGAGTAACAAAATGTGTTAGTTCTTCTGAGCAGTTGAGGAACATTTAGGATAAGACTCTTTTCCCTCTACTTATACTTGAATTTCAATGGTTCTTTAATCTACTTGCAAAACAGAATAACTTGTGGAACTTAAAAACTAGCCATGCCACCTGGGGGTTCTAATTTCATTGGTCTGAGTTTGACCCTAATTATTGTAAGGGCCAATAGGGTATTGTAAGGTTGGTCCACGATAATACCATTATCAACCAGCTAGTTGTCAAAAGCACAGAGGGAAGAAATGATACGATTTGCCATGACTATCAAGTCTTGGTAATCTGGAAATCTTTGCAAGGCAACATTAGTGTTTTACTCTGGTGGAATTTAGCAGCTGTCATTTCCAACATAGGTGATTTTTCTAGCATAGCATTATTGCAGCACAATCTCGAAGAGGCAAGTCTTTATGTTAGAGCCTGCTGACTTAAGAGAAGCATTTGCTATCTCATTTGCACTATCTCTGTCTTAAAGGAGGCAGTAGTCAATGGCTTTCTCAACTCCCATTCTGAAGTTGACATTCCATCTATCCCCTTTTCTCTTGAATCTTTCTCCTCACCTTACCCAAAAATCTCAACAAAAAGAAACTGAATGAGTAAGATGAGGGGAAGCAGGGAGCTGGAAAAAAAAGTTTAAAATGAAAAAACAAAAGGCACATGAGATGAGTACCAAAAAAAAAAAAAAAAAAGACATAGAAAAGAGTAGGGAGAGAATGGGACAATGGAAGTGTTATGCTACAATCTATGTTTACCTTAGGCTTCTCAAGTGTGCAAAATGTCAAAAATAATATTACCTTCCTCATGTGTATTTCTCCAAATAGGAATAAAATGTGATAGGATGGATTAAACACGATAGAACTACATGGAACCTACAATTAATTTATCATTTTTATCTGTTTTTTTAAGTTAACACTTAGTAGTCAGGATGAGCTATGTTAAAAATCCACCTTTGTATTTAAAAACTGTTATGTTCTTCCATATATCCATATGTATTTCCCTCTGCAATGTGTTTGTGTGTATATGAATGTGTGGTGTGTGTGTGTGTGTGCATGTGTGTGTGTTGTGTGTGTGTGTGGAGACAAAGACAGAGAGACAAACAGGTAAAGAGAGTGAGGTGTTCCACATTACATGTCTCTATTCCATAAACTTTATACTAGATTTTTAAATGTGTTATTCCCTACTGGAAATCCTAATATAATCAAAGAATCTTCACACCATGTAAGTTTCACTGATGCCTAGTCTGGTCTTATTTTACAAATAATGAAACTCAGGAACACAAAATTACCAAGGTCAAATCACTATTCAGTGACCATCTCATTACAAAGATTTTGATGCTTTACAAATCTCTTTCTTTATAACATGTTATAATAAAGAATGAAATGAAGTAAAAAAAGTAATGTGAGTAAAGTGCTTTGAAATATTTAAAAGAGGAAATACTGATTTTTGTGGTCCTGAGCATAAAAACAGCTAAGAAATGTAATATGGTCATTTGATCTCATATGTAGATGGATTAAAGTGTCTGGTTGTTGGCCTAGGTGTTTTGATCTGAGAAGTCTAGGAATCACCTCCCCAATCCCGCGTTCAGTTAACTCCTAAAACAAAACAAGGATTTGAGACACTTCCAGAAATCCATGTCCTACAGAAGCAATGATTCAATTATATAGTCAATTAACTATTTGCCTTTATATTTTTGTATCAACCTAATTATTGTTTATAATAAATATTCTGTCTTCATTTGGCCATTAATAGGTAGAGATACGTTTGTAATTTTTTTTTTTTTTTGAGACGGGATCTCACTCTGTCACCCAAGCTGGAGTGCAGTGGCACAATCTCAGCTCACTGCAACCTCTGACTCCTGGGCTCAAGTGATCCTCTCCCCTCAGCCTCCAGAGCAGCTGGGAACACAGGTGTATGCCCCAATGCCTGTTTTTTGCTTCTGTTTGTTTTTTGGTTTGTTTGGGTTATTGTTGTTGTTGTTGTTGTTGTTGTTGTGGGTAGAGATGGGGTTTCACAGTGTCGCCCAAGCTGGTCTCAAACTCCTGAGCTCAAGTGATCTGCCTGCCTCGGCTTCCCAATATGCTGGGATTACAGGCATGAGCCACTACCCCTGACCATGTTTGTAATTTCAAATGTTCCTAAAATTCATAAAAAACACATTTCATACACTGAGTCATGGACTCAGCCAACACATTCATGTGTACACATAAAGCTGAAGTGCTTAAAACTTAGGAGTAGAAAAACAAACACCATCAGTGGCAATTGTAGAATTTGACTAGTTATGGCTGCACTATGGTATGTTACTGTATGCTGGTGTTATTTAAACATAATCTATAAAATATTCATAAGAAGGTTTTGGAAGGTTTTTTCAATATTAGGAAGCTAGTCAGACAAATTTTTAACATTTTTTGATACAAATACACAGAGACAGATATAGAAATAGTATATTTTCATGTAAAAATGTCAGAATATTTATATAAAATATATATAATAGAAGCCTTCATGTCTATAAGTAACAATAAATATATGTATGTGTTTCATGTCAAATAAGACAATGGATGTATAAAAACAACTACATAAGAATTTGATGATTAAAATTATAATCACACACACACACAATAAGATTCAAATGAAATGTATTCTACTGTAGCTAATATGCCATTCCCGCCAACTACTTGAGACTCTTCTATCTCAAAAGCTTAATGGCTAAACCTTAGAGATTTAATATGCCACCATGTCTTGAGAAATGAGCAAGACATGCTTGATTAGTTTCAAAATGAAGTGTGCATTTCTATGAAACTATTTAGCAGGCTGTGGCTTGCATGTGTAAAATGTCAGGATTATTAAGTTAGATATGAAGTCAGTGTCTTGGGATCAATTAATTTAAAGTTTATTAAGAAAAGAAGAAATCTATCATTAGGTATATTTTGAAACACACAAAAAGTATTGAATGAGGATGACAACATGTTTAATTCAATATGCATCTTCATAGAGGCTGTCAAATGGCTCTAAAAGATCTGATGCCTCATAGGTCCTATAGGTGTCTTTGCCAGCTTTGGATACCTCTTCTTTTACCACATTGTGACAATCCAGTAGTTGTGTTCTGATTGCCTTGAAGTTTAATGTACTTCTATTTTGAGGCATTTACTGAATCATATTCAGAACCATGGAGCTTGAGGTATAGGAGCACTATCATTTTTCCTTATTCTATTAAAAATGTCTCTCATCTTCTTCCTATATATTTTCCCTAGCCAGAAAAGAAAATATTGCTGTCACTTTCAGTGGGGTTTGCCTTTCATCTCACAGTAGCATTTCAGGTCTCTAAGTGGTATCCAATTTATTTGTATTCCAATGCCACTTCACTGAAGCATGCCTCTCTGTCAGCTGAGCACAAGATTCAGGTGCTCAGTACGTGGAAGCCATGCTATGAACAAACTAACAATATCAACTGCAGCCAGTTGTCTTGCAAGCAATTTTCACTATCTGCAGGAGAAGAGTTCTCAAAATTATTTAGTAGCTGTATCTATAATATTTTTGAAGGTCTTCCAAGGTTACTTCCTTGACTTTCTCAAAGTATGATATTTTTGTTTTCGATTCTCTTTTATCATATTGAAGATGCATTTTAGTATAATTTTTATTCTCCTAAAACTAGTCTTTATTTAATATGTTTTTAATCTCTTCAAATTTTTACAATTTGCTATTAAGATTAAACTTTAATTATTCCTTGTAATTTACACCATATGTCAAAAGGATTATTACTTCATACTTTTATGATGTCTAAAATCTGAGTGATAGTCCAAAATTACAATATGCATAGCATAGCATAGTGTAATATTACAGAACACCATATTTTCCTACTCCCCTTTTTGCATCATTCACCATATTCTCATTCACTTCAAAAGGATGCAATAATTACAGCTCATTGTGTGACTAGTATATTATGTTTAAAATATTCCTTCCAATTTATGATGGATTGACTGCAAATTTTTCACTCTTTCCTTGCAGTGTTCCTTTGCAGTTTCTCCCATCACGGCCTAGAGCCTGCTTCAGTGCTCCTTTGAATCTGGGCTGGCTTTGTGGCTTGTTTCTCACACTAAAATGCAAGAAAGTGACAGAGTGCCAGTTTCACACTTATGCTACAAATGCCTTTGTGCTCCTCCACTCTGTCTTGGGATTCCTATGTCTACCATGAGATCAAGCTCAGGTTCGCGTTCTGGAAGATGAGATGCCACATGGAGCAGAACCATTTTTTCCAGCAGATTCATGTAAATCAACCTATCATCACCCAACCCCAGGTGACCACAGATGATGAGTAAGCCTAGCCAAAGTCACCTGAGCCCAGTGCAGCCAACCTATAGAATCATAATAAATAATAAGTAATTGAAATTTGTGTTTAGATAGAGTGCAAAAAAATGGCCTTACATTGGGCTAAGACACATCAAATAGGCCAAAGAGAAGGCATATCTTCTAGATATTTGCAGGAAAATTAAAGATATGTCTAAGCATATACTCTCATTTTCTCCAAAAAAGATATTTAAATTTGTATTTAATTTTCAAAATTAATGTCTTGTGTTTAGGCACCACTGAGGAACTGAAGAATGCAACATAAAGAAACCAATATTTAAGTTGGGTTTTGAAGAAGGAAGATCATTTGTAAGACAAAGAGGGAACACAATAATCTCAACAACAGAATGAAGCACTTGAGCAAAGGTGAAGAAGTGGGCACGGCTAGAATAAAGATGCACATAGAGGTTAATGGAAGAAGAGACTGAAAAATGGGTTGGGACTATATTGTAAAAGGCTTTGTCAGGAAAGTTAAGAAATTTAGGCCTAATTTTGTGGGCATTAAAGAGAATTATTTTGATAAAGGAGTGATGATAATTTAGGAGACAGAGTGAAGAATGGTTTAAATGAGGGTGATTAGATGCAGTGAAATCAGATAAGACGGCTATTTTAAGTGTGCAAAGGAGATATGACGATGGCTCCAAAGGCAGTGTCAGGAAAGATGAGAAGAACTAGTTTCAATAATTTTTTCAGAGTTAAAATTACTAGAATTTAAAGGCTTATTATTGATAATTTGGGTTAGGAAAGAAAGGAGGAAAAGAGAGAGCAAAACAGGCTAGCATTTTGTCTAGATTTCCAGATTAAAAGATAGAGGTGGATTGTGATACTTCCACTAAAACAGAAAATATCAGAATAGAAACTTACTTTAAGAGGAGAAATAAATTATTTTCAACATATTAATTTTAAAGTAGCTTGAGGACATACAGGTTGGCATGGTAATTTAAAAAAAAAACAGATAAAGCTGAAGTTAATGAAATTACAATTGCCTGTCTCTGCATTTTTATGGCAATTAAAGGCATGGAAGCCTGAAATACCCAGGGATAATGTTAAAGTGAGAAAAAAAGACAGTCAAAGAATTGAACTCTGGTGAATACAACAATCTAAAAGAACAAGCAAAGGAGAAGAAGCTACTAAAGGACATTTAAAGGCAACTTTCCAATGTTTATAAAAATTTTAAGATAATAATGACCTAGAAACTGAAGGCACAAATTCCACAAGGAGAGGGTGGTGAAGAGTGTCAAGTGCTAAACAAAAGATGAGTTAAGGTGAGGTTCAAAAGGGCACTCCTATTGGCAGTTAAGAGGTGACTGCAGGAAGAGCAGCTTTCTCAGGCACTAAACATGCCCTTCTTGTTAGAAGTAGTTAATGGACAGATAGTAATTATTTTGAAAAAGCAGGGCTTAAGCTACGTTGTCATACATTTCACTGAAGAATTAAAGGATGGAGATTGGGCTTGAAGGAAAGATAGATGAAAGTTGAGAATATCTGAGCTTACTTATAATCAGAAGGGAAAGGATTCTTGAAGAAAAAGACTAACCAGGTTTCAGACAGCTCATAGGATGTGGTCTCTATGGTATGGACGTAGCAGCTACCTCAGAAAATAAGCAAAAGCGTCTCTACCTCTGGGTCATAAGGGAAGAATGGGTGTCCCTATAAGAATGTCTACAAGAGGGAATGCAAAGTCATGGATATCCCACCTGATAATCTTTTCTCTGTGAGGTAACAATCTATTGAGTGTGATGGCATTGAAAGTACAATAGGATTCAGAATAAAGGCTTTGGTATAGACATTATGGAAACTCAAAAGGAAATTGAAAAGAGACAGAAAAATGATTTCCAAACAGTTCTGATGGCTCAGTAGACATTGACAAATCCTAAATTTATAGTCGTAATGGTGTATAATCTGTGTGAAGTCAATATCAGTAGTGGAGGAAGTGGATTGTTGGATTCATTTTAGTGAAAACAGAAAAAAAGTGTGGATAAAAACACTGACAGTCATAATGACACTGTTTTCAAGACAGACTGTAGCTGAGCTAGGAGCCTAGAGTGAAGCAAGAGTGCAGCTTATATTTACAAAGGGGATTGAAAATGCAAGTTCAACCCTCTCGAATTCAATACTACTTCAATTCTGTTATGGTGAAAATAGCTTTTACATTGGCCTTTTCATATATAAAAAGTTACAATTTAATTTACTTATGCCTGTTCTACTTAAAAACTCAGTTCAGTTTTTCTGTTTTGGATATTTTACTATCACTCTTTTAGTGAACATTCACAATTATAACCTACATAAAACATAATTTTCTCTGATAGTAAGGCACTATTTTATTTACCTTTCCCATGCTAAACTAAATGTCAAGCATAGTTCAGCAAAATAAATCAATAAATCTCAACAGACACAAATGCTTATTTTATTAATGCCAACTTTAACTCCAAATTAAAATCATATGAGATTGACATTGTGTACATATTTCAGATAAACTAATTTTCCTTTTTAATATCAAATACATAAGGAGAGTAATTAAAGCATTTGTTGCCCTTTTCTCCTGGTTCCATATGCATGGACTGAGAAGATAATAATTAAAATGAATTTGCTCAACTCCAACAGACAATATAAAAATATGAAGATAGATAGACAGATGGGAAATAGACGGATAAACAGATGGTCATATCACTTCGGAAAAATAAAGTTAAAACTTGCTTGTCATTCAAATTAACAGTGAACAGCATTCTTTAAACTTGCACCTTGGATCAGAGCTAACAGTATAAGTGCTAAACCATAGCACTATATCGTGTGACCTTTAAAATAAAAACAAGTACAAACAAAGCCTATTTCGAGATTTTTACTTCAGCTCTCAAACAATTCAAAAGACTGCTGATACAAGTAATATCCATGTTTATGGCAGAAAATAAAATTTTATAATTAATATATTTATAAATCAAAGATATCCAGAAATTAGTTTACCTTCCCCACTCAGGATTGAGGTTCAAGGGAGAACTCTGTTTTTAAAGGGACTGAAACCTTGAAGAGGTCCTTCACATCACTTGTAAGTTGGATTCCTAGGTATTTTATTCTCTTTGAAGCAATTGTGAATGGGAGTTCACTCATGATTTGGCTCTCTGTCTGTTATTGGTGTATAAGAATGCTTGTGATTTTAGAACATAGATTTTGTATCCTGAGACTTTGCTGAAGTTGCTTATCAGCTTAAGGAGATTTTGGGCTGAGACGATGGGGTTTTCCAAATATACAATCATGTCATCTGCAAACAGGGATAATTTGACTTCCTCTTTTCCTAATTGAATACCCTTTATTTCTTTCTCCTGCCTGATTATCCTGGCCAGAACTTCCAACACTATGTTGAATAGGCATGGTGAGAGAGGACATCCCTGTCTTGTGCCAGTTTTCAAAGGGAATGCTTCCAGTTTTTGTCCATTCAGTATGATATTGGCTGTGGGTTTGTCATAGATAGCTCTTGTTATTTTGAGATACGTCCCATCAATACCTAATTTATTGAGAGTTTTTAGCATGAAGGGTTGTTGAATTTTGTCAAAGGCCTTTTCTGCATCTATTGAGATAACCATGTGGTTTTTGTCTTTGGTTCTGTTTATATGCTGAAGTACATTTATTGATTTGCATATGTTGAACCAGCCTTACATCCCAGGGATGAAGCCCACTTGATCATGGTGGATAAGTTTTTTGACGTGCTGCTGGATTCAGTTTGCCAGTATTTTATTGAGGATTTTTGCATTGATGTTCATCATGCAAGCCTCTTTTCACTTTTTAAATAAGGTTTGAAAATAAAATCCCTTTGAATTTCCACTTTCAAAAAATAAATAAATAAAATAAAGGGACTGAAACAACCAAATGGAACCGAGGAGTAGGGGCCAAAGTGTAAATTCAATTCCATGGACGAGCCACTGTGTGCAAATGGGAGAAAAGCTGAAGGCAATTCCTAAGGAAATATAGACTCTTAAAGCTTATTCCCAGATTTGATTAGCCTCAGAGAAGAGTCGGGGGAAGCAGCACTAGAATTGAAGAGTTAGGGCCATCAGATTCCATATTTGATGGGTTATTTCCAGTTGGGAAGCAGAGGTCATTGACATACATTAGGATTGGTTCAGAAACTATGACAAAGCTTAGATGCAAATAGAGCAAAAACTAGCCACCATAACAAGGAGAGGAAAGCCTAAGGCAAAAGAAATTAATCTGGCTTATATTATTTTAAAAAAAAGAAATTAAGGCTTACTTGACTTTACACTACTCCATGCATAGGTTTCAAAATATAATTCAAAAGAGCATAAAAGGCCAACATAGATAACTTTGTCACTAATATACTTGTGTTCTTGCTTATGTGGTCTATAGTTGGTTAATAGAGCTCCTAATAAAGCTTGGTAATGACTGTCAATAAAGTCATAATTTGGCCATCAGTAGCCATTCTGAGTATAGTTTTCATAATCATAGACTAATACATCAAGAAAAACAGAAGATTGTGTCATAATACCAGTTGTCTTGTTAGTATCATGTAGTATTTGGAACACAGTGGATGATAAATGTAAATCTGAAAGTATAAAGGAATAAAATGAGAATATAGTTTTCATTCACTTTTAGTTTAAATATAATTTTGATTACATATCAATAATAGAAAATATTTATCAGAATTTTAACTATATTTATGAGGTATTAAATAACATGCCTGAGATCCACTGATAGCCAATGAAATCTTAAGGACAGAAAAAAAAACTTTAATTCAAAAAATTAAATAAAGCATTGACATTATAAATAGAGGAGTGTTAATGGTCATTCAAGTTAGCAGGCATTAAGATACAATTAATTACCTATCAAGCCAGTACGATGGCCAGAGTGTTAAGAGGTAGGATCTGTAATCAGAGAGACCTGGGTTGAATCCCAGGTGACCACTTTACTAACTCTGCAGGTCTAGAATTTGCTTCTACCCTACTTGCAAGCTAATAAATCAGCCTGTAACAGAGACGTAAGCTTCCTGGATCAGAGACAAACATCTTTATTACAACACAGAAAGCAGCATAAGCATCAGCATATTTGCATTGGCTCCCCTTGACCCTAAGTCCCACCAGTGCAACATAATAGACCATGATGGAAACTACACAAGCAGCAGGTTCATGTCACAAATGAGAAAACCTGAGTTTGGGGATCCACTGGTTTTATAGCAATAAGTAAGCAAGCCTGTTCTTTGTCCAAGTGAGAAAAGAGACAGCTTCATCTCTCAACCATAAGAAATATTCTAGTTGTCAGGGACTTAGAGTATGGCCCACCCAGCAAGATATGTTAGAATGCAAGAGAACCAAAGAGTATTGTCTCTGCAAACATTATCTTACACATTTATTAATTTATTCATTCACTTTCTCTCCCTTTTCACCTATTTTATTTTTCTTCATTATTCCTCTCATCGACTTTTTTATATTGTTTGTCTCTCCCACCAGAATAGAAGCTCTAAGAAGGCAGAATGTGTTTTCTTCACTGTTACGTTCATAGAATTACTATATTTATACTTGTTTTATAAAATATATATTTGTTTTATTTTTGTAATGTCATATTTAAATATTTATCAGTTCCTAAAAGCTGGTTGCTTTTCTAGATATCAAGGATATAGCAATTAACAAGATGAAGAAGGTCCCTACTCTAACCTTCTAAATCTTTATCAGTAAAAAGTGGCCTATCATAATGCCTACCTATATGGTTATTGAGAGGATTTCATGGATAATACAAGTGAAATATTTGGTAAAATTTTTGTCATATAGTAAGTGTTCATGGATATTAGCAATTATTTATTCAAATATAATGCTTCTGCCATGGACAGTTTTTGCATCTCACGATTTATATTTTGAAATGTGTTATTACATATTTTAAATTTTTATTTTTATTCTTTGTTTAGAGATAGATAGTGTCTGGCTATGTTGCCCAGGCTGGAGTGCAGGGGCTATTCACAAGCACAATTATTACATACTATAGCCTGTGGCTCCTGGTCAAGCAATCCTTCTGCTTTAGCCTCTCGAGTGTCTGGGATTACAGGAATGTGCCACAGCACTCAGCTTACATTTTTGTATTTAAAATAAAATGTTCAAACACACAGACTCATATAAAGCATAGTACAACACAGGATTAACTCATGTAAATATGTTACCATTTTTTCTTCAGAATATTATCAAATAAAGAAAAAAAATTACAACTAATGCCCCTGTCTTTTTTCTCTTCTCCCCCTCTCCAGAGTTAACTATGTCATTTCCATTCATGTTCTTGTACAATTGGGGATAATTTTTATATATTTAAATAAATGTCATCATACTGAATATACTATTTTGCAACTTTTAAACACTTAAATTCAAACAGCATTTCCTTTAAGATATCTGTCAAATCTTCTTGATTCTTCCCAAATCATCTCAATGGCATATTTGTGAGGAGTGAAAGAGTGTGAAATGGTACCTAGGTTTGTCATAATAAAAATATCTTACTAAATCCTGTGCTCTGCACTTTTAATGTCTTTTACTCTCACATATAAATTTTACCGGTATACTAATCTTGCATTAAGAAATGGTCAGATTATAAACACTATGACTTTAAGACATTGACCTTTTAAGAAAATTTTATTTGGAACATTTTTCTTCTTATCTCTAATTCACACTTCAGAGACTGATTAAAATCTTCTTGCTAATTTCACTTGCAAACTATATCGCTATTACTGGTATTTACTGCACTTAACCTTCACCTTTCTGAAAGTAACATTAAAGTGTTATTTGCATAAATGAAAATCATTGCATTTGAATGCCGCCCTGACTGTATATATTTTAATCACTTCTCCATAAATGACATTACAAAAACATTGTTGAAAAAATGTCATTTTAAAAGGCTATTGAAGTATTTTTCCAAAAAAAAAACTACTTTTGATTTTCGTGTTACAGATGGATCTTTCTACAACGTAAATTTAATGTAAATGCTTGCTGTTAGTTTTCCTACTACTCAGACTCTCACTTATTGGTGTCCTTTTTTTTAAGACTTTATGTTTTTAGAGCAGTTTCAAGTTCACAACAAAATTGAGAGGAAGGTACAGAGATTTTCCATAGACTCCCTGCTCCCACACATGCGTAGCCTCCCCAATTGTCAACATCAACCACCAGAGGGATACATTGTTACAATTTATCAACCTACAATGACACATCATAATCACCCAAAGTCTATAGTTTACATTAGGGATTACTCCTAGTATTGTATATTCTATGGGACTGGATAAATGCACAGTGCCATGTATCCACCATTAGAGTGTATCCACCATTACAGTATCATACAGAATATTATAGTTTTGCTGCCTTAAAAATCCTCTGTGTTTTGCCTGTTTATCCTTCCCTCCTACAAACCCCTGGGAACTTTTTCTTACTTTTGTCTCCATAGTTTTGCCTTTTCTCAAATGTTATACAATTGGAATCATACAATATACAGCTTTTTCAGATTGGCTTCTTTCACTTAGTAATATGAATTTGTTTCCATGATGTATTTTTATACCTTGATAGTGCATTCTTTTTTACTGCTGAATAATATTCCATTGTCTAGATGTACTACAGTTTATTTACCCATCCACCTACTGAAGGACATCTTGGTTGCTTCAGAGTTTTGGCAATTATAAACAAAGCTGCTATAAACGTCGATGTGCAAGTTATTGTGTGGACATAATCTTTCCACTCCTTTAGATAAATACCACGGATCACAATTGCTAGATCAAATGGTAATGGTATGTTTCATTTTGTAAGGAACTGTCAAACTATCTCCCAAAGTAGATGTATCATTTTGCATTTCCACCAGTAACAAAAGGGAGTTCCTCTTGCTCTACCTCCTTACCAGCATTTCTAGTGTTATTGTTCTGGATTTCAACCATTCTAATAGGTGCATAGCCATATCTCATTACTGTTTTAATATTCATTTCCCTGATGGCATATGATGTGGAGCATTTTTATATGCTTATTAGCCATCTGTATATATATTTCTTGGTGAGGTATCTGTTAAGGTATTTGTCCCATTTTTAATCAATTGTTTTCTTAATGTTGAGTTTTAAGAGTTCTTTGTATATTTTGGATAACAGTCCTTTATCAGGCGTGTCTTTTAAAAATATTTTCTCCCACTCTGCGGCTTGTCTTCTCATTCTGACAGAGTCTTTTGCAGGGCAGAGGTTTTTAATTTTAATGAAGTCTAGCTAATCCATCTTTCACAAATCATATTTTGATGCTGTATGTAAAAAGTCATGCTCACCATACACAAGATTTCTCCTATGTTACAGGAGTTACATAATTTTTGCATTTTACATTTAGGTCTATCATCCATTTTGAAGTTAATCTTTTCTGAAAGTGTAAGATCTGTGTCTAAATTCACTTTTTGACATGTGGATGTCCAGTTGTTCCGGCATCACTTGTTAAAATCACTACCCTTGCTCCATTGTCAGGCTGCCTCCATTGCCTTTGCTCCTCTGTCAAAGATCAGTTGCCTATATTTACGTGAGGCTTTTTTCTAGGTTCTGAATTCTGTTCCATGGCTCTGTTTGTCAGTTCTTTCACCAATACCGCATTCTCTTAATTACTATGGTTTTATAGTAAGTATTAAATTTGGGTAGTGTCAGTCCTCCAACTTTGTTCTTCTTGAGTATTTTGTTGACTATTATGGGTCTTTTGCCTCTCCATATAAACTTTATAATCAGTTTATGATATCTACAAAAATAATTTGCTGAGAGTTTTATCGGGATTGCATTAAATCTTTAGAATAAGTTGGGAAAAATGGACGTCTTAATGATATTACGTCTTCCTATCCATTAACATGGAATATCTCTCCATTTACTTAGTGTTTCTTTGTTCTGCCATCAGTTTTGTAGTTTTTTTTCATATAGATCTTGTACATATTTCATTAAATTTGTACTTCAGTGGTTCATTCTGGGGGGTGATAATAGAAATGATATTGTTTTTAATTTCAAGTTTCACTTGTTCATTGCTAATATATAAGATGGTGATTGACTTGTACATATTAACCTAGTATCCAGCAACCTTGCTATAATCACTTATTAGTTGCAGGAGTTCTTTGTCAATTTTTTCAGATTTTCTATATGGACAATCTCATTTGTAAAAGACTAGTTAGTTTCCTAGAGAAACTTAAGCAGAATATTGACATGCAGAAACAACTGCCATGTTGATGGTTTCACATTCTTTAAATTGTAAGTGTGCTGTTAAAAAAAAAAAAAAAACGTATGTCGCAATGATGTGATTTACATGATAAAAAGTTATTTTATTGGTGTACAGTTAAGAAATTATACTGAAGAACTTTCTCTGTAACTAGTGAGAGTATTTAAAATGTTAAGCCCATAAATTAATGTTCTGGTTGTCCCTTTTGCTTGTCTGCTCAAGCTGCTATTACACAATATCATAGCTTGGGTGATTTAAACAACAGACATTTATTTCTCACAGTTCTGTATACTGGGAAGTCCAAGATCAAGATGCTGCCTATTTAGGTTACTGGTGAAGACCCTCCTCCTTGCTTACGGATGGCCACCTTCTCACTGTATCCTTAAAGGCAGAGAGAGAGAGAGAATGAGAGAGAGAGAGAGAGAGACAGAGAGATTGAGAGAAAAAATGCTACTCTCTAATAAGGACACAAGGACACTAATTGCATCATGCAGGCCCTACTGTCATGAACTCAACTAACCCTAAGTAGCTCGCAAAGGCTACAACTCCAGAGACAGTCACAATGAAATGAAAGCCTCAGTATATAAATTTTGGGTGGAGAAATAATTCAACCCATATCACCCCAAAGATATTCACGTTTTACATATGTATAACTTTCTTCACTTCTTTTTTAATACAAAACTCTTTAGTTCTCATTTTTCTGTCTGTATTTGAAGACAACAGAATAACTTCTTTAAATCACTTTACTTTTAAGCATAGTTAAGTTTTCAAAATCAGTTTTGCTGAAAAGAGTGGGTAGTAATAATAATAGCTAACATTTATTGATACCTGCCAATGGCATAGGCAGAGGCAATGTTCTAAGAGCTTTCAGGTATTAAACATATTTAATTCTCATGAAAACTCTATTAGGTAGCCAATATTATTTTCATTTTACAGAAAAGAAAACTGTTTCTAAGAGAGTCTAAATAGCTTGTTTGGAAACACATAAGAGGCCAAGTTTTGAAGCTATGCAGCCTGGTTCCATATCACATACTCCTAATCATACACCTATAATGTACCTATACTATTACAACATTAGATAATGAATACTTTGTCTTGTTTTAAGACTACAAACTTAAAGGATAATTGGAAAAGTTTCTCTTGCCTAGAGAAAAATACAATCTTTTTAAGAGAATGTTTCATAACTATGTGTATTACACTTACTGAAAGTTATATTTGTACTTCCCTGAATCAATGTATACTAAATATGCTTCAAAATAAATCTGAAGAAATATGTCTCCTTAGACATCAAATGATAGGCAATAACTGGATGTATATCTGATGGAAGTATTTTCCCCCATATTCGATTAATATTTTAAATTATGTGCTATGGTTAATTATAACATATCAAAAATAATTGTAAAGTTTTCTTATATAGTACCATTAATAAAATATTACAGACTTCTAAAATCTATAATAAGTCATTTTTATTTACAACTGTCAGGCATTGGTGCCATTTAGTAATGTAATATGCATAACCTACAATTGCTTTTTAGCCTTTAATAGGTTAATCTCTTCTCACAGACAAATTGCAGGCACAAACTCACCTTAGCTGCTTTAGCATACTCACTTTACATTTGATTTGTCTAACTCAAAGGTCTTTACATAACAACAACAACAAAAATCTACTCATGTAAATTTACTCTTCCAGGTAAATAGTGTTATAACAAACATATGGGTTACATAGACCATACCAGATGGTATAGGCCTGTGCTCACATAGTTTGTGCATAGAGAACAAGATAAAGCACAGTGTTGTAAATCTTCATTTGTACTCTGTCTGGAACAGAAGTTTTTATTGTTCCACCAAACTGTCCAATCTATTACTAAGATCTGTCACATTTTCTTTTATAACATTTCTTTTATTTATAGCGAAAAATTTCTACCAGTTTTCTGTCATTTGAATCACTGCCACGTGATCCTCATGATCTGCCTTAGAAGTAGCCCACAACATTATCGTTTAATTTCTTCTTCAACCACAATTGCTATCCTATCCTAAAATCACACACTTTATTTATAGATACAGGACAACTTTTTCACCCTTGTATTTTCCCATCATAAATGTTGCTGCTTGGATTGTACTAACTAAACAATAGACAAAGCACTTTTAATGTCATTGGTTCCAGATTGGGAAGTTTTCTGGTCTGTTCTTGGCAAGGGTGGTGACGACAGATGCTAAAAAAGCTGATATTCAGAAGCTGGACATTAGATGCTATAAGGAAAGTGCACTGAGTCTGTATCAGACCAGAATATGATTATCTTGCCATGTACAGGCACCACTCCAACTGTAAGAGGAAAGAAAGGTAAACAAAACTCAATAATATCACATTCAACCAGAGTCTAAAGATATATATTTCAAATAAATTTAAACATGGATTCATTGATAGAAAAGACTGGTCTCAAGATCTTTTCTTTCAAAAAGTGTATACATGAGGCAGTAATTTAGATAGCTAAATATTAGGTAGGTTAAATTATACGATATTACCATTTTAGTAAGTCAAAAAGATCAAGTATCAGCAGTTTCATAAGGTTTTGCGTAATACTGAGGTTATGAAATACAATGACCCTAATTTTTACTGAGAATAATGAGGACCATTGTTATGCAAATAGATGGCAAAAACAGCAAGACACAGTATCTAAAGTCACATCATCTAACTCATTCATCAGGATAAGGTCTCACGCATTACCTTCATTTTCAGCTATCGCTTACATCTCACAGTTCCCAGAAGACTGTCACAGAGAAGATTAAAAAGTGGCAATATAAATCACAACTTCTCCTATCTAATACCATAGTTTCCAAACATTATGCTGACAAATGATGAGAGTATTATAAACTCTTCAGCTCAATAATCCAACACTCCACCAGTAGTTAGCAAAAATAGGGTGAAACAAAACACATTCTGAAACAAATGCCAAGGTTAAAAATACTGCTTCCAAGTCTATAAACTTACTAAATGCTATTAGAAAGTGCCAACAGTTTTCCTTTCCCAGTACTTTCATTTTACTTTAAGTCGATTGGAATTACCACATTAAATCTGTGCCTTTGAGAGCTCAGCATGGGAATAAGCAGTCAGATTAAACACAGTATGGTCGGCAAACTCACACAATAGAATTATTTGTTCTTGTCATTCTAAGCTCTTCACTTGAATCCCCATGTATTTAAGGAACACACTGTTTTCAAAGCACTGCATCACGTGCTATGAAGAAAACAAAAATTATAAAACTTCTTCCCTCAAAGAGTTTACATTCTAATTTTAGAGGCAAGACATGAATGTTTCTGTGGGTTTTGTTAAATAAATTTAAATGGCATGTTAACATAGCAAGTAAGAGAAGTGTCACGAGGCAGTACATGATTGTCATACGTGTATAGTACAAATTCTAATTAATGTTAGAATTCAGGGAGGGAAAGACCGCTCCAGGAAATACTTGTGCATGAAGTGGGATTTTGTGCTACTTTTATAGTATCATTGGTGTTTAGATGAGGAAAAAGGGAGAGCAATTGCTTTCATTCTGGATCCTGTGGGCTTGGGCTAGTTTGATCCTGAAAATGAGAGAAAATAGAAAGCCTTTGTGTCTCCCCAAAATTCATATGTGAGAACCCAAACCCTTGAGCATTAGGAGGTGGGACCTTTGGGAACTGATTAGATCACAAAGGCAGAGACCTCATGATGGGGATTAATGCCCTCATAAAAGAGAACAGAGAGAACTGGTTAGCCCCTTCCACTATGTAAGGACACAGCAAGAAGGCACCATCTATGAACCAGACAGGGAGCCCTTTCCAGACAATGAATCTTCTGGTGCCTTGATCTTGGACTTCCTAGCCTCTAGGACTGTAAGAAATACATTTTCCTTGTTTATAAGCGACATAGTTTATGTCATTTTATAGTCGACCAAAAGACTGAAACAGTGCTCAAAGAAAATGAATAATTTATTCAAGGTCATAAGATAAAACTTAAAATCTGGAACCTTAAGACAAGTCTTCCTGCAGAAAGGCCACTGTTTTTTCAAAAATATCATCCCAGTACACTGTTTCCAATTACATTTAGAGATTTACAATTCCCATAGCATACCTTAAAAAATAATGCCAACTTCAATGGGGAAAATACAGTCGTTAGGATATATGTTGATGAGTTGAATCAATCTAATCAATCAATCAATCAATCGAAGGCACTCCTCCACATTTTCTCCCTGAATACAGATGTCTTTAGTTTCTTATAAGAATCATTCTGTAAAATTCAGTAACTTTGAGTTTTCAGTCCTAAATTAGATAACCATCATGTTTTAAAAGATGAATTACCTAAAAGATGCTATTAGAATAAGGATTTAAAGAAACATATTCATTTGGGCATGCACAGGTGCGTCTTTAAAAGCTTTAATATTCTTTTGGCTTATTTAGAATACAGTCGTATATTTATAGACTTCCAAAGTCAGCTCTAGTTATGCCAAAAACTGTAAAATGTCTGAGACTGCATTCTCTTGTTAGCCACTCTGTCACTCTGTCGCAGTTTCATGAATGTTGGTAGAATACCTGAGACTCCTAGATGAGAGATTAACAGTTTTTCACCTACATCAATAGCAGTAGCCACAGTATCAGCATTTTGGGGCTGGTTACCAAAGCCTCAGTTAACACAGGGTAATGGGAAGAGAGCCAGATGACACAAGCCCATGCAACGGGTTGTGTTACAGGAAAGGAACCGGAGCTTAGAGAATCAGGAGCTTTAATGATGGCAGTAATTGTGTTTACCATTTGCTCCAGAGACATTTTTATTGTACTAGATAGTAAGCATGGCTGTACTTTGATCTAAAGAGAGATCCTCTCTGTCTTCCAAGGTACAATGCCAACATCCAGAACAAAGGACAGTCAAAGTTTTGCTTATAAGATGTGCAGAACCACTAGAAACCCATGGAAAATTGTCTCCCAACAGATTGATCCACACCTGCTTCAAGATGCCTGCTAGATTGTTCCAAAATTTGTTTTATGAGTTGAACTGTTTAGTTAAGAATCTAACTACCTCATATGTTCCTTAGTTGCATGTAATTTTACTGGGAATGTAATTTATGTTATTCTCTCCATGGAATTTCATTGGAAAGAAAAGTCAAACTGCCATGATAAACATGAATTTAATCTGTTTGCTGAAACTATTCCTTCTCAAAAACAGAAACTTGATTCTTTCCTGAAGGTTCAAACCTCACTCAGGTTCTAGGGTAAACACAGTCCCATTTCAGACCTCAAATGATCCCATGTTGATTCAACCTTGCTACACACCTTCTTGTTCCCTAAGATGTCGACCTTGATAACTGCACCAGTAGATCTGTTTTTCTCAGTCTGAGATTTTTTTTGTTCCTCCAGAAACTCCAAGACCTAAGTCCTGGACCTACACCCATCCCAGTGTCTGGATCATGCTCCAGCTGTGAGAATTTTGTAACTGACTAGTTGCCTCCATTGTCATCACGTTTATCCTACTGCCATTCTCCTTGGTCCTTTGCCCACCCTCTTTTTGGTTAATGTCTTCTGTTTGGGCATTAACCAAATTCCTTTGAATGTTTTTTTAATCACTGATCTGAGATACCAGCTTTCTACTATCACCACACTCCCCATTCATTTGTTTATTCAACAAGTAGTTCCTAAAGGACAACTAAGCTTGCAGATCTGAGCCAGGATGTGATTTTGCAATGGAATCCCAAAATACTATAACTGACTGATCCTGATTACCTGACTAGTACTGTCTATTATCTACTGCTGAGGAGATATCAAACTCCTGCCCTGAGCAGTGTCTGTGCTCCGGGTCTGGCACTAGACCTTAAAAGTCCACTCTGAGAAATGTCATTCTTTGTTAGTACCAGATCCCCCCTTAAATTCCCAATTTCTTTCATAATTTTCTGTTTGAAAGACTTTGTTTGTTCTGAACATTTTAATAGCACTAGATGTTGCAACCCTTAGTTAAATTTCTCATAACAGTTTTCTTGTAAAATACTAAATTAGAGAGATCATGATGTCATTTGCCATAGTATGCTCAGTTCACAGTTATTATAAGGTGTTGTCACCACAAAAATCTAGCATTTGCACCTGTACAATGCAAAAAATTGTTTTCCAATATTAAGGTCTTCTAATATTTTGAAGTTAGATTAAATTTTCATTAAAGCTTCATTCATTCTTATAAAATTCCATAAATGCAACTACCTACATATATTCACATCCTCATAAGTCTCCTCTTGTCTACAAAACAGTACTATACAGCTATCTGATTTAAAAACCTTTTGTTTCTTAAAACAGCTTGCCTTCTCAGATTGTATATGTATATATTTAAGAGTGTAAGTTTCTGTGTGTGT
The DNA here is from genome assembly GCF_028885625.2 of Pongo pygmaeus. NCBI lineage: Eukaryota > Metazoa > Chordata > Mammalia > Primates > Hominidae > Pongo > Pongo pygmaeus. The sequence continues at coordinate 95,217,503 of NC_072384.2, forward strand.
ATTCCCTCTGATGTGGGTTTTTATGCTTCACCGCCAAAGTAATACTTTCCAATTTCTAATCATCTTTAAAGGAAAAAAAGTTATTTACTTGGAAATATTCACAGTTTAGAAAAATCTGAGCCCTAAGTCTAACAAAATGTTGGAGGATTGTAAACCCAATAACATAAAATAAACTCCAAAATATGTGTGAATATAGTCAATATATATCTAACACGGTGTGGATAATATATACCCTTATTAAAACAGGTTATCTGATCTACACAGGTCAATGATTAGAAAAATTAAATCCTCATCACATGAACCACAATTAAAGCTATTTTGTTTCCTAGTTACAAAAATTAGCAAAGATCATCATAACCTCATGGTAGTTCAATTCTGCCAGAAAAGCACAAAGCCAAATAATCAGGAAACAATTTCTATTTTAAATCATTCAGGGTGCCAAGACAAAGTACCATAGACTGGGTGGCTTATAGATGGCAGAAATGTATTTCTTACAGTTCTGGAGGCTGGAAGACCAAGATCAGGGCACCAGCATGGTTGCATTCTGGTGAAGGTCCTCTTCCAGGTTTCAGACCGCCATTATCTCATTGTATACTCACATAAAGGAAGAAGGCTAGAGAGCTCTCTGTGGTCTCTTTTGTAAGGACACTAACCGCATTCATGAAGGCTCAACCCTCTTTTACATCCCCAAGGCCCCACATCGTAAAAACATAATATTGGGGGTTATGATTTCAAAATATAAATTTGGAGGTGGGGAGTGTGAACACAAATATTTAATTCATTGCACATAACACTAAAAGCAATTAGTTCCCTGTTTTTTTTTTGGTTGTTGTTGTTGTTTTTTAAGACAGGGTCTCACTCTGATACCCAAGCTGCAGTGGCAGAATCATGGCTCACTGCAGCCTTGACCTCCCAGGGTCAAGCAATCCTCCCACCTCAGCCTTCTGAGTGCTGGGACTACAGGCAAGGGCCATGACACCTAACCAGGTCTATTTTTGTATTTTAAGTAGAGACGGGGTTTCGCTATGTTGCCCAGGCTGGTCTTGAACTCCTGGGCTCAGGGGATCCAGCCACCTAGGCCTCCCAAAGTGCTGGGATTACAGGCATGAGCCATGGCACCCGGCCAGTCCCCTTTTCTGTTAAATGGAATGCATCTCTCAGTCTTAAATTTTAACCAGATTAAAAGCATTGCCTGAAATTTATTTCCAAGAAGCTGCAAACCCTTATGATGATGGCCAAGCAAATGAAATATAATTTGTCCTGAATATTCAGTTGGACATGCACAAGAAATCCTTCCTCTGATTACATTTTTATTACCACTGGACTCCTCCCAACAGAAACCACATTTTATACATAAAAACAGTGCTCTTGATTCCTTCAACTATTTTTTCCTCTTTCTTGAATTTTCGTAAACTACCTCAAATCTTTTGAGAAATAATAAAGTATAAGTAGATGAATGGATGATGCTGAGAACAGATTCATAATAGAATACAGAGATAAATAATACATCAATAGAATGAAGTAGATTATAGATAGATACATAAATACATAACTATACGAGTGACCCAGCACTATTTAATGAAAAATATGTCCTTCCTCAATTATGTGTCAAACTGCTTCTGTCATATATCAAGTGTCCATGTACAGGTTTGCTTCTGAGCTCTCTCTGGTGCTGCATTGGGTCTACTTGCCTTCCTCTACCTTAATCACTGCAATTTATTGTATATGTTGACATCTGGTAGAGCAAGTAACTTCATCATTTACTTCTTTGATATGTGTATTCTCCACTCTTGACCCTTTGCACTTATGTATAAATTTTAGAATCTGCCTTCCAACTTTACCAAACAAACAAAAATTTTATTGAGATTTTGATTGGAATTACATTCAAGCTCTAGATTATTATTAAGTTGTTCAATCCATGTTTATGTCACATTTCCCTATAGAGAGCTTTCTAACTTATCTCAGTAATGTTTAATAGTGTTATACATTGGTAGTCCTGCATACTTTTAGATAAATTTGTTCCTAGGTATGTTACAGTTTTTATACTATTTGAATACCTTCTAAATTTTATCTTCTATTTCTTGTTTGTGAAAATCAAATTGATTTTTTAATCATTCACTTTAAATCCAGAAATTTTGCTAGGCTCATTAATTCTAATAATTAGTTTGTGGATCCTCTTTGAATTCCTATGTAAATGATCTTGTCTACTAAGAATAACATCAGTTTTGTTTCTTTTTTCCAAACTTTTTGTTTTGTTTTGTTTTGTTTCTCTCTTGCTCTACTGAACTGGCTAACACTTCCAATACAATGTTGTTCAGATGTGGTTAAAGATGAAATAATTTTGTAAATTATTCAATATTTTCAACATTTATTATATTATTTATTGTAAGTTTATTGTAGGTATCCAATATCTCCTCCTAGTTTCCTTAGTTTCTTTTTAAAAGGATATAGAATTTTTATCAAATGCATTTTCTGCATCTGTTGATATGACTGTATCATTTTTCTTTAATAATCTAATGATGTTGGGGATTTCATTAACTGATTGTCCAAAGTTAATCTATCAATGAGATCCTGGAAGAAATCCAACTTTATCATAACATATTATGCCTCTATAAAGATTGGGATTCTGTTTGCCAACTTTTGCTAATATTTTGTTTAGAGATTTTTTTATCTTTGTTCATAATGAGATTGACCTATAAATTGTCTTTCTTGTACTGTCCTTATCTGGTTTTGTTATCGAGCTTACTAGTATTATATAGTCGGGAAATATTCCCAATTTTTCTTTCCTCTTGAATGGCAGAACTTATTAGAAAAGCTAATTTGACCTAGACGGTTTTTTGCAGAAAATGCTGAGTACTGATTCAGTTTCCTTAATGATTAATAACTGTCCAAGTTTCTCTTTCTGACTAATTTTTGATTAGTTATAATTTTCAAATAATTTTTGATACATTTTCAAATTTATTGATATGTGACTAGTAATGTCCAGTCATTGCTTAGCTTCTCCAATAGCCCTAATATTGTACTTTCCTCACAGCAGATGTTGACAATTTGTGTCTTTTCTTTGCTCATTCTCATCAGAAGTTTGTCAGTGTTATTAGTCTTTTTAAAAAAGACACTTTGGTGTTACTCATTCTCTCTATAACTTCTGCCTTATATTTAATATGTTCTCCCTTCCAGTTTAATGAACTTAACTTGTCATTCTTTTTAAAATTTTTGTTTTTTGAGATGGAGTTTCGCTCTTGTCACCCAGGCTGGAGTACAATGGCACGATCTCGGCTCACTGCAACCTCCACCTCCCAGGGCCAAGCTATTCTCCTGCCTCAGCCTCCCAAGCAGCTGGGATTACAGGCATGCACCACCATGCCTGGCTAATTTTGTATTTTTAGTAGAGACTGAGTTTTACCATGTTGGCCAGGCTGGTCTCAAATTCCAGACCTCAGGTGATCCGCCCGCCTCGGCATCCCAAATTGCTGGGATTATAGGTGTGAGCCACCACACCCGGTCTTAAATTCTTAAAATGGATGCTTAGCTTAATTTTTGACCATTTTGAATACATACATTTAAAGCTCTGAATATGTCTCTACAAACTGCTTACTTCAAGTTTTGGCATGTAGTACTTTCATTATTGTGTGGATGAAAATACTTCTGATCTTTTACTGTAATTGTTTCTTTAAACTAAAGGTTTTGGCAGTTCCTAATTTATCTTGAATATTCAAAAAAGAACTTGCATTTGTCATGGGAAAAGAAGAAAATAGAAGGGCTCACCTAACGTACCCTCATATGAATCATATTCAAGCCCTTCCTTTGTCAACTATCTCCCTCTCCAACCTACTGGGAGCTCGGATCAGTGGTACTGTTTAGTTTCCATTCAGCTGCAATAGTAATACTAATTAACTTATTAATTAAACTCATTACTTCACCCTCATTCCTTCTCCTATTTTATCAGCTATATTAAATGTAGAAATAATTGGTCTTAAATTAAATCCAGAAGGAGAAGTAAGACACGGATTAACAAAAAGATCTGATAAAAATATAATTCCTTTTACTTAATGATACAAAAATGGACATAGAAATTGTATTATTTTAGTTAAGCAATACATTTCTAATAATAATAACAATGGATATCTGTTAAAATCAAAACTGAAGTCTACTGGACCTCTATCTTACTTTATATACAACAATTAATGTGAGTTTTGATCATCCATAGATCTAAATGTAATAGTGAAAACTAAGTCTTATATAATAAAATGTAGGAGAATATATCTGCAACTTTGTGGTTCACACAGGTTCCTTAGAGAATTCCCAAAATCAATAATCATTAAAGAAAAGGGTGATAAATTAGATTTCACTAACATTAAAAATTTCCACTTATCCAAGTCACCGTTAAGGAAATGGATAGGCAAGCCACACTGGGAGAAAAATATTCATATCTTACAAAGAACTTGACTCCAAAATATATAAGAACTATTACAAATCAATAATCAAAAGATTAACACAACTTAATAAATGAGCAAAAGAAGCAGATACTTCACAAAAGAAAAGGTATAGTAATACCCAGAGAGAAAAATGAAAAGATGTTCAACATTATCAGGAAAAGGCAAATTAAAACCAGATAAGACTCTACTTACTACCTACGGAAATAGTTAAAATTTAAAAGGACTGACAATTATCAATTTTTGGCAAGAAAGTGGAACAAATGAACTTTCTCATACACATTGCTGATAGGGCTATAAAATTTTGCAACCACTTTGAAAGTCTGTTTGGCAATATATTTTAAAATTAAGCACATTATTACCATACAACTCAGCAATACCACTCATAGACATTTACCCAGCAGAAATGAAAATATATGTCAAAGAAAAGACTTGAGTTGAACAATTGTAACAGTTTTATTCATAATAGCCCAAAACAACACAAACCAAATGTTCACAGAAAACAGATAAAATGTTTTATATTCATATGATGAAATATTCTTTAGCAATACAATAAAATGAACTACTGATGCAAACAACAATATGGGTTAATCTCAAAAGCATTCTGTTTAGAGAAAGAAGTCAAATTGCATACTAGATGATTATGTTTATATATTTAATAAAATTCAAGAACAGGCAAAGCTAATCTATAATGATAGAGGTAATAGATAATGGTGCCCACAGGGGAAGGGCTATGGAATTAACTGGCAAGGAGTATGATAGAACAATCTGGAAAGAGAAAAATGTTCTAAAACTTGACTGATATGTTAGTTACAAGGATGTTGATTATAAAGGTATATAGAATGGCTAACATTCAACAAATTTTATACTCAAGGTTTGTAAATTCCACACTGTCAATTTTATCTCCATTTTAAAAATGAAAGTTCAAAAGTATCTTTCCCAATTTGTGTAACTATCTAAAATAAGTTTTAGAAATGTGACCCAGAACATTACCTTACTAATTACTCCGGTGGATAACAATATACAACCACTGGAATCAAAGGGAGTTGTATTTTAAATCAGGCTTTGGACATGAACAGACACTTCTCAGAAGAAGACATACATGTGCCCAACAATCATATGAAAGAAAGCTCAACATCACTGATGGAGAAATGCAAACCAAAACCACAATAAGATATCAGCTAACACCAGTCATAATGGCTATTATTAAAAATAAAAAATAATAAATGCTGGCAAGGTTGTGGAGAAAAAAGAACACTTATACACTGTTGGTGGGAGTGTAAATTAGTTCAACCATTGTGGAAGACAGTGTGGTGATTCCCCAAAGACCTAAAAGCAGAAACACAATTCAACCCAATAATCCAGTTACTGGGCATATACTCAAAAGAATATAAATCATTCTATTATAAAAAGACATGCACGCATATGTTCATTGCAGCACTATCACAATAGCAAAGACATGGAGTCAACCCAAATGCCTATCAATGATAGGCTGGATAAAGAAAACGTGGTACATATACATGATGGAATACTATGCAGCCATAAAAAAGAATGAGATCATGTTCTTTTTAGGGAGATGGATGGAACTGGAGGCCATTATCCTCAGCAAGCTGACGCATGAACAGAAAACCAAACATCACATGTTCTCACTTATAATTCGGAGCTGAATGATGAGAATAAATGAACACATAGAAGGGAACAACACACACTGGGGCTTTTCAGAGGATAGAGGCTGACAGGACTGAGAGGATTAGGAAAAATAACTAATGGATGCCAGGCTTAATACCTGGCTGTTGAAATAATCTATACAACCAACCCCTGTGACACACGTTTACCTATGTAACAAACCTGCACATCCTGCACATGTACTCCTGAACTTAAAATAAAAGTTCAAAAAAAATCAAGATTTGGTACTTAAAACCCATGTCGACCCGAGCAATACTTTTGTTAAGCCATTTTATTATTGTAGTATGATTGACACACAGAAAACTGTACATATTTAATGTATACAACTTGATGAGTTTGGAAATAAGAATATACTCATGAAACCATCGCTATAGTTTATGCCATAAACCTATGTATCAACTCCAAAAGTTTCTTCCTGCCCTCTTTGTGTTGTGTATGTGTGTGATAAGAACACTTAACGTAAAATCTACACTCTTAGAAAATTTTAAAGTATACAACAAAGTATGGTTAACCTCTTAAACAACAATGTTAATGTATCATTTGTTGTAAATATTAATTAATGGTTAAATTACTAAAAAACTGGAAGGAAAAACCTTACCTATTTTTTTCTTAGAGTGTGACCATTATGAAAAGATGACAATGATATGGGTACAGCAGAATCTGCTTTTTTGCCTGCCCTTTGGGTATGGTTTGAATGTCCCCTTAAAACGCAGGTTGAAATGTAATTGTCATTGTGACAGTATTAAGAAGTGGGACCTCTAAGAGGCATTAGGTGATGAGGACTCTGCACTCACAAATGAATTAATGCCATCATCTTGGGTGTGGCATATGAGAGCTTTGCCTCCTTTTTCTTTCTATCTCTCTCATGTGCTCTCTGACCTTGTGATGCCTTCTGCTATGTTATGGTGCAGCAAGAAGGACCTCACCAGTTGTGGCTTCTCAATCTTTGAATCCTAGCTTCCAGAACCATGAACCAAATAAATCTCTTTTATTTATAAATTACTCAGTCTACGATATTTTGTTATAGGAGCAGAAAACAAACTACATCTTACTAAATTGCTCTTTAGGAATTAAATAGGACTGACTGTACCCTCCAAGTTCTAGCATGAGCACTTGACCAAGACTCACTCAGTAAGAGTATTCAGAAAACTAGTCACAGTAATACATTTGTAGATGTATTCAGATAGCTCAAGATAAAACTAGATACTCAGATTGGCTGGAATTCTTTGAGGAAAGAAACTTTTCTTTTTCTCTCTCTAGAGGTTGCTAAGTTCATCTTTGAAAATAGTTGGGATAAACTTTCCTGAGGACAAAATAAATACAGAGGAAAGAATAATTAAGAAATTGGAAAGCATCATTTGAGAACTTGAATCTATTGTGTCTAGACTTATTTTAATTTCAACCAGTTTAAGGTAGCCTACTCCCAATGTCCTGATATGATAGTAAATATGGTGCCATTCACAAATTTAAAAGCAGAATTAAAAAGTAGAAATTACTGGGCATGGTGGCTCATGCCTGTAATCCGAGCACTTAGGGAGGCCGAGGCAGGTGGATCACATGAGGTCAGGAGTTCGCGGCCAACTGACCAACATAGAAAAACCCCATCTCTACTAAAATACAAAATTAGCCAGGCGTGGTTGCCTGTAATCCCAGCTACTCAGGAAGCTGAGGCAAGAGAATCGCTTGACCCCAGGAGGGGAAGGTTGCAGTGAGCCAAGATCATGCCATTGAACTCCAGCCTGGGCAACAAGAGCAAAACTCCATCTCAAAAAAAAAAAAAAAAGGAGCCATCATATTGTGCTCTACAGTTTACAAAAATGCTTTGATGTACATTTAATTTCAATCAATTCTTACAGACACTTGTTAAAGTGATCAACTGGAAGAAAGGTTATCAGCAATGGAAGACGAAATGAATGAAATGAAGCAAGAACAGAAGTTTAGAGAAAAAAGAATAAAAGGAAATGAACAAAGCCTCCGAGAAATATGGGACTATGTGAAAAGACCAAATCTACGTCTGATTGGTGTACCTGAAAGTGACGGGGAGAATAGAACCAAGTTGGAAAACACTCTGCAGGATATTATCCAGGAGAACTTCCCCAATCTAGCAAGGCAGGCCAACATTCAAATTCAGGAAATACAGAGAACACCACAAAGATGCTCCTCAAGACGAGTAACTCCAAGACACATAATTGTCAGATTCACCAAATTTGAAATGAAGGAAAAAATGTTAAGGGCAGCCAGAGAGAAAGGTCAGGTTACCCACAAAGAGAAGCCCATCAGACTAACAGCGGATCTCTCGGCAGAAATTCTACAAGCCAGAAGAGAGTGGGGGCCAATAATCAACATTTTTAAGGGAAAGAATTTTCAACCCAGAATTTCATATTCAGCCAAACTAAGCTTCATAAGAGAAGGAGAAATAAAATACTTTACAGACAAGCAAATGCTGAGAGATTTTGTCATCACCAGGCCTGCCCTAAAAGAGCTCCTGAAGGAAGCACTAATCATGGAAAGGAATAACTGGTACCAGCCACTGCAAAAAAATGCCAAATTGTAAAGACCATCAAGGCTAGGAAGAAACTGCATCAACTAACGAACACAATAACCAGCTAACATCATAATGACAGGATCAAATTCACACATAACAATATTAACCTTAAATGTCAATGGGCTAAATGCTCCAATTAAAAGACACAGACTGGCAAATTGGATAAAGACTCAAGACCCATCAGTGTGCTGTATTCAGGAAACCCATCTCATGTGCAGAGACACACATAGGCTCAAAATAAAGGGATGCAGGAAGATCTACCAAGCAAATGGAAAACAAAAAAAGGCAGGGGTTGCAATCCTAGTCTCTGATAAAACAGACTTTAAACCAACAAAGATCAAAAGAGACAAAGAAGACCATTACATAATGGTAAATGGATCAATTCAACAAGAAGAGCTAACTATCCTAAATATATATGCACCCAATACAGGAGCACCCAGATTCATAAAGCAAGTCCTTAGTGACCTACAAAGAGACTTAGACTCCCACACATTAATAATGGGAGACTTTAACACCCCACTGTCAACATTAGACAGATCAATGACACAGAAAGTTAACAGGGATATCCAGGAATTGAACTCAGTCTGCACCAAGCAGAACTAATAGACATCTACAGAACTCTCCACCCCAAATCAACAGAATATACATTCTTTTCAGCACCACACCACACCTATTCCAAAATTGACCACATAGTTGGAAGTAAAGCACTCCTCAGCAAATGTAAAAGAACAGAAATTATAACAAACTGTCTCTCAGACCACAGTGCCATCAAACTAGAACTCAGGATTAAGAAACTCAATCAAAACCACTCAAGTACATGGAAACTGAACAATCTGCTTCTGAATGACTACTGGGTACATAACGAAATGAAGGCAGAAATAAAGATGTTCTTTGAAACCAATGAGAACAAAGAAACAACATACCAGAATCTCTGGGACACATTCAAAGCAGTGTGTAGAGGGAAATTTATAGCACTAAATGCCCACAAGAGAAAGCAGGAAACATCTAGAATTGACACCCTAACATCACAATTAAAAGAACTAGAGAAGCAAGGGCAAACACATTCAAAAGCTAGCAGAAGGCAAGAAATAACTAAGATCAGAGCTGAACTGAAGGAAATAGAGACACAAAAAACCCTTCAAAAAATTCATGAATCCAGGACCTGGTTTTTTGAAAAGATCAACAAAATCGATAGACTGCTAGCAAGACTAATAAAGAAGAAAAGAGAGAAGGATCAAATAGACGCAATAAAAAATGACAGAGGGGATATCACCACCGATCCCACAGAAATACAAACTACCATCAGAGAATACTATAAACACCTCTACGCAAATAAACTAGAAAATCTAGAAGAAATGGATAAATTCCTCGACACATACACCCTCCCAAGACTAAACCAGGAAGAAGTTGAATCTCTGAATAGACCAATAACAGGCTCTGAAATTGAGGCAATAATTAATAGCTTACCAATCGAAAAAAGTCCAGGACCAGATGCATTCACAGCTGAATTCTACCAGAGGTACAAGGAGGAGTTGCTACCATTCCTTCTGAACCTATTCCAATCAATAGAAAAAGACGGAATCCTCCCTAACTCATTGCATGAGGCCAGCATCATCCTGATACCAATGCCTGGCAGAGACACAACAAAAAAAGAGAATTTTAGACCAATATCCTTGATGAACATTGATGCAAAAATCCTCAATAAAACACTGGCAAACTGAGTCCAGCGGCATATCAAAAAGCTTATCCACCATGATCAAGTGGGCTTCATCCCTGGGATGCAAGGCTGGTTCAACATATACAAATCAATAAACATAATCCAGCATATAAACAGAACCAAAGACAAAAACCACATGGTTATCTCAATAGATGCAGAAAAGGCCTTGACAAAATTCAACAACCCTTCATGCTAAAAACTCTCAATAAATTAGGTATTGATGGGACGTATCTCAAAATAACAAGAGCTATCTAGGACAAACCCACAGCCAATATCATACTGAATGGACAAAAACTGGAAGCATTCCCTTTGAAAACTGGCACAAGACAGGGATGCCCTCTCTCACCACTCCTACTCAACATAGTGTTGGAAGTTCTGGCCAGGGCAATCAGGCAGAAGAAGGAAATAAAGGGCATTCAATTAGGAAAAGAGGAAGTCAAATTGTCCCTGTTTGCAGATGACATGATTGTATAGCTAGAAAACCCCATCGTCTCAGCCCAAAATCTCCTTAAGCTGATAAGCAACTTCAGCAAAGTCTCAGGATACAAAATCAATGTTCTAAAATCACAAGCATTCTTATACGCCAATAACAGACAAACAGAGAGCCAAATCATGAGTGAACTCCCATTCACAATTGCTTCAAAGAGAATAAAATACCTAGGAATCCAACTTACAAGGGATGTAAAGGACCTCTTCAAGCAGAACTACAAACCACTGCTCAATGAAATAAAAGAGGATACAAACAAATGGAAGAACATTCCATGCTCATGGGTAGGAAGAATCAATATCGTGGAAATGGCCATACTGCCCAAGGTAATTTATAGATTCAATGCCATCCCCATCAAGCTACCAATGACTTTCTTCTGGAAAAAACTACAGTCCATATGGAACCAAAAAAGAGCCCACATTGCCAAGTCAATCATAAGCCAAAAGAATAAAGCTGGAGGCATCACGCTACCTGACTTCAAACTATACTACAAGGCTACAGTAACCAAAACAGCATGGTACTGGTACCAAAACAGAGATATAGACCAATGGAACAGAACAGAGCCCTCAGAAATAATACCACACATCTACAACTATCTGATCTTTGACAAACCTGAGAAAAACAAGCAATGGGGAAAGGATTCCCTATTTAATAAATGGTGCTAGGAAAACTGGCTAGCCATATGTAGAAGGCTGAAACTGGATCCCTTCCTTACACCTTATACAAAAATTAATTCAAGATGGATTAAAGACTTACATGTTAGACCTAAAACCATAAAACCCTAGAAGAAAACCTAGGCAATACCATTCAGGACATAGGCATAGGCAAGGACTTCATGTCTAAAACACCAAAAGCAATGGCAACAAAAGCCAAAATTGACAAATAGGATCTAATTAAACTAAAAAGCTTCTGCACAGCAAAAGAAACTACCATCAGAGTGAACAGGCAACCTACAGAATGGGAGAAAATTTTTGCAACCTACTCATCTGACAAAGGGCTAATATCCAGAATCTACAATGAACTCCAACAAATTTACAAGAAAAAAACAAACAACCCCATCAACAAGTAGGTGAAGGATATGAACATACACTTCTCAAAAGAAGACATTTATGCAGCCAAAAGACACATGAAAAAATGCTCATCATCTCTGGCCATCAGAGAAATGCAAATCAAAACCACAATGAGATACCATCTCACACTGGTTAGAACGGCGATCATTAAAAAGTCAGGAAACAACAGGTGCTGGAGAGGATGTGGAGAAATAGGAACACTTTTACACTGTTGGTGGGACTGTAAACTAGTTCAACCATTGTGGAAGTCGGTGTGGCGATTCCTCAGGGATCTAGAACTAGAAATACCATTTGACCCAGCCATTCCATTACTGGGTACATACCCAAAGGTTTATAAATCATGCTGCTATAAAGACACATGCACATGTATGTTTATTTCGGCACTATTCACAATAGCAAAGACTTGGAACCAACCCAAATGTCCAACAATGATAGACTGCATTAAGAAAATGGGGCACATATACACCATGGAATACTATGCAGCCATAAAAAAGGATGAGTTCATGTCCTTTGTAGGGACATGGATGAAGCTGGAAGCCATCATTCTCAGCAAACTATCGCAAGGACAGAAAACCAAACACGGCATGTTCTCACTCATAGGTGGGAACTGAACAATGAGAACACATGGACACAGGAAGGGGAACATCACACACTGGGGACTGTTGTGGGGTGGGGGGAGTGGGGACGGATAGCATTAGGAGATATACCTAATGCTAAATGATGAGTTAATGGGTGCAGCACACCAACATGGCACATGTATACATATGTAAAAAACCTGCACGTTGTACACATGTACCCTAAAACTTAAAGTATAATAATAATTTAAAAAATTTTATAACCCATTTTGAAGTCGTAATAATTGAGATCTGAGAATTTTTCAAGGCCTCATACTTTTAATGAATAAAGCATAAACTTGAATTCCTGACTTTAATAGGTATGCCATTTCCAAAATAATATAGACACTTATTAAACATATTTTCACTTTATGTTTTACTGAATTGTCTATTGTTTCTCATAATAATATTATGAACTGTCTTCTATGAACTATTGTGAGCTTGTTTTGGCAAGAATTCTTCAGCAACACAGGGCCTAGTACCTTCCAACTGTAGTGATTGCTTCCACAAATACTGTTCACATAGTCTCCTTCCATGATCTGTAAACATTTATTTTGTAGAAATCAAATTGCTATATTATTCTTTTAGAAACCTCCTAAATATTAGTTCAGAATCCTACTATCTTTTGAAACAGTGGAACCTCCCAAATATTAGTTCAGAATCCTAACAGCTTTTCAAGAAGTGGAACCTCCCAAATATTAGTTCAGAATCCTAACAGCTTTTCAAGAAGTGGAACCTCCAAAATATTAGTTCAGAATCCTGTCTCATTTTCAAGCAGTGAAGCACTTTAAGTATGACTAGAATTTAATGTCGCTTAGTTTTTTACTTGGTTTCTGTACATCTGTCTTTAAAATATTTTTGAATATATGATTAGTTTCTGAATGCACATTATCATTATTTCTAGCACCCTATCTTCTCTTGTCATTTTGTGTTTTATCTTAACTATTACCATCATCATCATTATCATCATCATCATCATTATTCTAAAACAAAAAAACCAGGACTCTTCTTTTTAGATGTGCACAATTTTCAAGGCCTTAAATGGATGATGGATATTGAATGCTTCCCTGTAGAGTGAACATAGCTTATTAACGCCAAGCATCTCATGAAAAAGTCAACTCTTGGTTTTACCCGGCACGTTGTTCCTACCTTCCTTTATGAAAAGATGGGTAATGGTACTTTCAAGTTTGTCAAAACAAATACAAATGCTTTTCTCAATTACTTCTTTTGTTTATTTCATTGGCTTTCTGCTTATCTTTGCTAAACAAAATGCAGAGAGGCCCTTTGAGACCCACTTAACCATTGCCCCTAACGTTAACGAAAGAACCCCAAAAGAGTTAACTGCTTAAAATCCACATGAGAGACAAGCTGTCGACTGGCATCATTGATAGGTTTTAGGGATTAATTGAGCAGAAGTTCAGAATGAGGAAGTAGTATCCTGGCTTTGACTTTATGAGGTCTTCTCAGTGTGGCTTCATTATCCCAAAATGAAAGTAGAAAATCTGTTCCTACTAAAAATAAATGGAGTAGATCATTTGAGTGTTTTATATAAAGAGAAAGACATGATGAAGGGTGACAAAGGAGTTGTGTTGAGAGTTCAGGCCATCTGTGTCACTTGGCTGTAGAGTCTATAACAGTAGGCATGGCCACTGAGGACACATCAAATAGGGAAATAAGACGAGACCTAGGAGGAAGAGTAAAGCACATCAGGAGAGTTACAAATTGTCTAGGAGCAATCCCACAATGCCGCTACCATCCATTCCCCTGCCATCACCAAGACATGTAATCCCCATAATCATAACATGCGCTTTCCAGATTTATTTAACCAAGAATACCGAAATCTGTTGCATGTGCAATAAACACATCTCAATGTTGTTTACCCTCTTCAATTGCAACTGCTATCAAAATTTAGAAAATAGACACCATTTGGCTATGTTACTTGGTCTTCTACTTGTTTCCAGGAAGAAACTATTCTTCTTTTTGTACTTCTGTTTAAGGAACTATTTTCCACACCAGGCACACTTGGATCTTGAACCAAATTCAGCGTCAGGAAGGCTAGATCATCATGGGGTGGAGAAAGTACAGTCAGTGCTCAGGGGTGCCGGATCATGATTTCTGCCTCTAACTCTCCAGGAATCCAGATAATGACTTTTCTTCAACAAATAGTAGCCTGTCAGCCAAGGGAAGGGAGTTTCAAAAGCGGCATAAGAACAAGCAGTGGCAAATGCATCCAAGAGGATGAGTGCTGAAAATAAAGCACTGAGTTTGCAGCTAAGTAAATATAGGTGTCTATCGGTGTAATTTAATGATTTAGGGTGAACATAGAGTACATGGGCGATGCAGCAATAGAGACCTCAACTGTAACAAACTTACTGCTTCCAGTCTTGCCTAACTCCAATCCATTATCTAACCACTTCCAGAATATTATATCTGACCACTTTATTCTCCAACTAAAAGTCTTTCAGTGGCTTCCTATTTATTACCCAGCATAGTATATATCTGTTATTAGTGTACCTATTTATTCTTCACTCCAACTGACCCTTCAAGCACCAATTCTTACATAAAACTTTTCCTGAATCAGCAGGTAGACTGAAAACCCTCTTATTTGTGCTTCACTATAACCCAAGACACAATTTTCTCATATTACTGACAACATTCAATCGTATTTATCTGTTTCCATGTTTACCTATCTTCATATACTGACCTCCGTAGGTCAAAGACAGTGTCTAGTACATCATAGAAAACCAATATTTAATTGTGGAATGAATGAGAGGGAATGAGAGAGAGGAATAAAGAATAAAGATGGATGAGTTAAACCTGGAAAAAAGAATATTTGCCTCCAAACAAGAGTGAAGGAAAGGAGGATAGGTAACAGGAAACAAACTAAGGTAATAATATAATAGGAAGCCAAGCAATAAAAAAGGAATCAAATATCAACTTCATGGAAAACTAAAATTCATATAGTAAAGAAATATTACGTACAGATAAGATGAACTTGAAGCTGGTCTAAGCAATTGTAACTCTGTGTTTTTCTCCAAATTTGCCTGGAACCATAATATCGACCCTTGGCCAGTAATGGGATAAAATGTACTACCTATGGATTTATAATGTGCAGTTTGCATTCTGAAACTTCTCTAGTAGCACCCACTAGCAAGTTATCTACATTGTTCCTTAAGAATGTAGGTTGATGGTCTGTACCTGCTTGAACTAGTTACACAGCCCGCTTCAAGCTATTGACCAGTCGAGCAGGAATATTCCTCAGGAAACTTGTGCTTGGCTGCCCTAAGACCACCATATCTCATACATATCGTGGCGAATCATGATCTAATGACAAAGCACATCCTATAAAATTGAGAAAGATCATGGGGGCTATGTCTGGGAATCTCAAACCTCTCTAATGTTTGTCTGTGTTTTGTTTCTCCTGCTGTACCATACCCTTTACCTTTATCAAAACCTAATTTAAGCATACCTTGTGGAGTCCTTTTAAAATAGTTCTCTGACCCTGTGTAATTGATGCATTTGGCACAGTGAGTTGAGTATTGAAATGACCTTTGTCTCTAATTGTAAATGTTGGCTAAGATTTTGTTTAAGGAAAAGAAAGATGAGGAGTGGGAGATGATGAACTTTTGATGATAGTCTGTCTCCTGGGTCACTTCTGGCTTGAGTTAGGCAAATGCTGCAACCACTGATGAAAAAAGAAGCATATCAATGGAACATGGAGGTGGTATATTCTGAACCAAGGGAAATAGCTACACGGGTTGAGAAAGAAATTCAGACAGAGGGGAAGTCAGCCAAGAATTTTGTAATTTCGCTACTTTGCAAAAATGAAAGTAACAGAAAGAACTGAGGCTGCCAAGTACACCAAATAATGGCTGGTGATAATAAAGGGAAGAGAAAGTGTGCCAAAAGGGAATTGGGCAGGTGTTTATTTTGCTCAGAATGTGACAGTCTGAATGAAGATCACTAAAAAGAGTATACAGGCTGCAGGCTGAGGAAACCAAAGACAAATGAAACGGGTATTCAGTCAAAGACCTAAGTCATTTGTGGACTGTTATAAACAGCATCCTGGGAAGCCTCTGCTAAAACTATGTTTATGCATGCAGATCCAAGGAGGTACTTCCCTTGCATTATATACTGATCAATGGAAGAGAATGTTGGTCTTATTCAGAATTCTCAATTAGTTGCAATTTTTACAGAGATGTGTTAGAGAGTCAAACTCGCTATCTGTAGAGGCGGATAAAGGCAAAGTACATAAAACGTGTATAAATGAAAAATTAGATATTAAATAAAATAATTCTTCTAAAGCCTCTGAAATGTTGAAAATACCAGCGACTGTGGATTGGTTATATGATGATACTGAATTACCCCCTGATTTTATGCCTTTGACTCAAGTGATGATTGATGCTGTAATTAAAGAGTTTCCAGATGCTTGGGCTCCTTATGTTACTCTACAAACAGATGAGCAGGATTCTGTAAGGGAAGCTTTCATTGACCTCCTGATTCAGATTCCATAAGTAGGGCTAAATGATGGGGAAAAAATTAGGATTATTCAGGAGAAAGGGGAAAAAGGATAAAATGTGTTTTAAAAAAGAAACTAGAGATATTTAAACTGGGTAGAATATAGTCACATGATTAATTTAAAAAGATATGGAAAAGGAGGGGATAGATGGAGTAGCTATTAAAATTTTAATGGATCACCATAAGAGACTATATGATCAGGCTGCTTTACCAACTCCTCCATTTATCCTTGCCTTGATGAGTTTTAAAAACCGAATGATGACATAAAAACAGAATCTGCAGTCTCTTCCAAGGCAGTGTTGTTTAAAACAGCAGGTGTTTAAAAAGAGGTTTATTCTGAATGACAAAATAGCCAGGGACTATTGGTGCAATTTCAGAAGAGGCAAACAGTCAGTTCAGGCAACCATAGCAAAATACCATGGACTAGGGGCTCAAACAACAGACATTTATTTCTCACAATTCTGGAGACTGGAAGGTTAAGATCAAGACACTGGCCAATGTGCTTCTCTGGTGAGAGCTCTTTTCTGGCTTGCAGATGGCTGCCTTTTTGCTATATCCTCAAATGGTGGCTTGAAAGAGACAGACAGAGAAAGAAAGAAAGAGAGTAAAAGGTCTGGTCCATCTTCCTCTTCCTATAAGGACATGAATCCCATCATGGGAGCCCCACCCTCATGTCCTCATATAAACCTAATTATCTTCCAAAGGTCCCGCCTCCAAATACGGTTGCACTGTGGGTTACGGCATCGACATATAAATTTGAAGGGGAAAATATTTCTTCCATAATAGTATCTAAGGCTATTTGCATTGGTATGCAAGGAAATCATCCAGGGTAGTAAAATAACATGATTGGAATTCCTAGACACTGATACACAAAATCAGAATATACCTAAATCTGCTAATTAAAAGGTAAAAGGCAATGTAATTAATTTAGCAGGACATGGTAAAATATTCTAAAGTAAAAATATGGTTCAAAGTAGGAATTAATGAATGAAAGTTATGTAAGTTTGTTGCATAACTCCTACCAGAACATATTACTGAAATGAATATGATGTATGAATACAGGACTCTTGTCTTATCCAAACCAGTGGAAACAGAGATGACATACAAATCTGCTATTCATTCTCTTTTAATCTGGCACATTAGATGGTAACCTTTAGAACTACCTAAATCCAGTCAAGTCATTAATATAAAGTAATATATTAGGTTGATGCAAAAGTTACTGTGGTTTTTGCCATTAAGAGTAATGGCAGCTGGGCGCAGTGGCTCACACCTGTAAGCACTTTGGGAGGCTGAGGCAGGCAGATCATCTGAGGTCAGGAGTTCAAGACCAGCCTGGACAACATGGTGAAACCCTGTCTCTATTATAAATACAAAAATTAGCCAGGTATGGTGGCACATGCCTGCAATCCCAGCTAACTGGGAGGCTGAGGCACAAGAATCCCTTGAACCCGGGAGGTGGAGGTTGCAGTGCACCTAGATCAGGCCACTGCACTCCATTCTGGGGACTAGATTAAGATTCTGTCCCCCCAAAAAAAAATCAGTAATGGCAAAAAAACGCAGTAACTTTTGTACCAGCCTAATAGGATACCGGGAAAAGAAGTAGGGGAGAAAATGAGCATCAAGAAATTTTAGTTTTGGTTAAAGATATGTTAGATAAAGATAAATTAGTATCCTCAAGTTATTTGCTTAATAGTACAGTATAACATGTAAAGTTGATGGAGCCTGGAAGATGACTCAAGACTCTAGAGAACTGAGTAAAGAGTCATTTAATACCATCACTCATGCTCTACATGGTGTTAAAAATTCAAGTTGTGCAACAAGCTGAGGGAGATTGATATTCTATGATCAATTTGACCAGCGCTTCCTTTTAGATTTCTATTTTGAAAGAAAGTAAAAATCAAATGTGCATTCATGGGAAATAGTCTCCAATACCTTTTTGTGCTCAATATGGGAGTATTTAAAGTATCTTCTTTATAGCTACAACCTGGTGGTAAGAAACATTGATTTGATTCCATCTATACTACTGATATTCATTGTATCAATAATATAATGTTGATATCTAAATCTAGAAATCGAGCTAAGCATGACTTCCACATGCTAATGGTATGACCACCAGGGAATAGTCAAATCCTACTGAAATAGGGTCCAGCATAACCGTTAAAATTTCTAGTAATTACATGGGGTAGAAATATTAGCATTCTTAGGCTGGGCACAGTGGCTCATGCCTGTAATCCCAGCATTTTGGGAGGCTGAGGTGGGCAGATCACCTGAGGTTGGGAGTTCGAGACTAGCCTGACCAACATGGAGAAACCCCGTCTCTACTAAAAATACAAAATTAGCCGGGCGTGGTGGCGCATGCCTGTAATCCCAGCTACTCAGGAGGCTGAGGCAGGAGAATTGCTTGAACCCAGGAGGTGGAGGTTGCAGTGAGCAGAGATCGCACCATCACACTCAGCCTGGGCAACAAGAGCGAAACAAAAAAGAAAGAGAGACAGGAAGGAAGGAAGGAACGAAGGAAGGAAGGAAGGAAGATTAGCATTCTTCAACCAATCATGATGAATTTTTGTCTGTCTAGCTCCAAAATTAAAATGAGTCACAAAGACTGGTTTCTGAAGAAATCACATACCAAATCTGTACATTTTATTAGCCCTTATTCACATAGTAACAAGGGAAAAAATTGAATTTAAATAATGCTTTGAACAACATTAAGAAGTCATGGAATCTGAACTAGAATATTACCTGAGGCTGCCTCAGAAGTAGCATAGCCCACAGACAGTAGAGGCCAGGGTAGAGTTAACACTTAATCTGGAAGTCAACTGCATTGCACTTTGCTGATTGTTGCCTTTTTACTGAAAAAGTAAAAGATAATTTCACTTAATAGACAGAATTAAGAGTTGTAGTTCTCATGGAACTAGATAATAAAAATAACATAGTATTGATTTATACCAATTCTTAGGCATTGGCCAATGGAGTAGCTATATGGTCCAGAAAGTGGGCCTTAGATGACCAGAAGGTGAGAGAAACCCCAGTATGGTGAACTGCTATGAAAAACTTTATGGAAGTGTAAAGGAAACAAGGCAGGGTAGGCTGCTGCCCATTAAAAATAAAACAAGAACAACAAATTTTGAATTCAGAATGGTACAGAAAGCAACAAGTAGTTACCGTGTATGCTCTTGAGTATGCAAAATGATTAGTCACAGAGGTAATCGATGAATTAACAACAACAAAAAGGTGCATCCCACTCCATGCTCAGATGCTCAAAAATTGACTAATAATTGTTCTGTTTTTAACATTAACTTCAGAGGCTAAAAGCAAGTATGGGTTGTCTATTGGCAAAATCCAGGCAAGCTCATAGCTGGAAAATGGATTACATTGATTTATTGCTTATGATTTTAGGTATATACTTATGGGTCTTGGCCAAAGGGATACTCATTCAAGATTTGAAAATGCATACCAGGTAACTGAATCAATGTCTCTAACACTATTAGAGGTCTTGGAAAAAAAATGTGATTTCAGTTTGTGCCTCCAACTTATACATCACTAATCAAGGAACCCATTTTGCTGCAAGTACAACAGCAGACTAAGACATAACATATACAATAAAATTATCATATAATTTTCCATCTACAAATTAATAAATATAGTGATAATTGGAATGTGAAAATAAAATATATGCTTTAATTAAAGGAGTCAGGTCAGAAACATGGCAGAACAGGAAGCTCTGGACCCTCCTTTTTCCAGTGAACATACTGATTCAATAACAATTTCCTGTATGAGCTATTCAAAGATCAGTTCAGAGGCTCCTGTGTCCTGGGAAAGCACAAAACAAGCTGCATTAAAGATGGTTTAAATTGACTATTTACCACACTCTCTTACTGTAATTCTTTCCCCTGGCAAAGCACCACATGATTGGAAATAAATTGACAGTTCCCAGCTTCTCCCTGGGGAAGAAAGGAGAGGCCTGGACTGTGTATCCAATGTTCTGACTTTTCAAAGGTCCACAGAAGAGACTTGTTTCTGTGTTGCCCGAATATGAAAGGTGACAAAAGGACCTATTCTCCAAGATATGTCACATGTTAGATCAAGTCTTAACAAATTTAGGAAGACTGAAGTTATATTAAATATCTTTTCCAAGCACAATGGCAAACCGTGGGAATTTACAATGTAAAAATTAAACAGCATCCTCTTGACAACCCATGAGACAAAAAAGAAATCAAAAGGATAACTAGAAAATATCTTAAGACAAATGAAAATGGAAACACACCATACCATTGTGTTTCAGCCAAAGCAATATTAAGAGGGAAGTTTATAGTGATAAACACTGACATTAAAAAATAAGAAAGATCTTCAATAGACACAGAAAAAGTATTTGACCAAATTCAGCATCCCTTCATGATTAAAACCCTCAGCAAAATCAGCATAGAAGGGACATATCTTAACTCTACAAAAGTCATCTATGACAAACCCATAGCCAACATAATACTGAATGGGAAATGTTGAAAGCATTCCCTCTGAGAACTGGAACAAGACAAGGATGCCCACTCTCATCACTCTCATCACTTCTATTCAACATAGTACTGGAAGTCCCAGCCAGAGCAATCAGACAAGAGAAAGAAATAAAGGTCATCCAAATCAGTAAAGAGGAAGTCAAACAGTCACTGTTTGCTAATGATATGATTATATACCTAAGAAAACCCTAATGACTCCTCCAAAAACCTCCTAGAACTAATAAATGAATTCAGCAAAGTTTCAGGATACAAAATTAATGTGCACAAACCAGTAGCTCTGCTATACACCAACAGTGACCAAGCTGAGAATCAAATCAAGAACTCAACCCTTTTTACAATAGCTGCAAAAAAATTAAAATACTTAGGAATATATCTAACAAAGAAGGTGAAAGACCTCTGCAAGGAAAACTACAAAACACTGCTGAAATAAATCATAGACAATGCAAACAAATGGAAACACATCCCATGCTCATGGAAGGGTAGAATCAATATTGTGAAAATGACCGTACTGCCAAAAGCAATCTACAAATTCAATGCAATTCCTATCAAAATACCACCATTATTCTTCACAGAGAAAAAACAATCCTAAAATTCATATGGAACCAAAAAAGAGCCCACATAGCCAAAGCAATACTAAGCAAAAAGAACAAATCTGGAGACATCACATTACCTGATTTCAAACTATACTATAAAACATAGTCAACAAAACAGCATGGCACTGGTATAAAAAATAGCCACATAGACCAATGGAACAGAATAGAGAACCCAGAAATAAAGCCAAATGCTTACAGCCAACCGATCTTTGACAAAGCAAACAAAAACATAAAGAGACCCAATTCAACAAATGGTGCTGGGATAATTGCCAAGGCACACATAAAGAAGTAAAACTATATCCTCATCTCTGACCTTATACAGAAATCTACTCAAGATGGATCAAGTACTTACATCTAAGACCTGAAACCATAAACATTCTAGAAGATTGCATTTGAAAAAAACCCTTCTAGACATTGGCTTAGGCAAGGATTTCATGACCAAGAACCCAAAAGCAAATGCAACAAAAACAAAGATAAACAAATGGGACTTAATTAATCTAAAAAGCTTCTGCACAGCAAAAGAAACAATGAGTAAACACACAACCCACACAGAGTGGGGAAAAAATCTTCACAATCTATACATCTGACAAAGAACTAACAATCTACATATCTGACAAAGATATAAAAAACAAACGATTCCATCAAAAAAGTGGGCTAAAGACATGAAAAGACAATTCTTAAAAGAAGATATACAAATGGCCAACAAACATATGAAAAAATGTTCAACACCACTAACTCTCAGGGAAATGCAAATGCAAATCAAAACCACAATGTAATACCACCTTACTCCTGCAAGAATGGCCACAATCCAAGAAATCAAAAAATAATAGAGGCTGGCATGTATGTGGTGAAAAGGGAACACTTTTACACTGCCGGGGGGGGACGGGGTGGGGAAGGTAAACTAGTACAACCACTATGGAAAATTGTGGAGATTCCTTAAATAACTACAAGTAGTGGTCTATTTCCAGGCAACCAGTGACCAGAGCGGAGAACTTGCCCCAGACCATGAGCCTCCCTCCTGAGAAAGGAAGCCAACTCACATGAGCCAACCGCCATCTGCTCCCTAAAAACCTATTGAAATAAAAAATATTTTTTTAAAAGAAAAGATCTAAAAGTAGAACTACCCTTTGATCCATCAATCTGACTACTGGATATCTACCCAGTTGAAAAGAAGTCATTATACAAAAAAAGATATTTGCACACACATTGCACACAATGTTTATAGCAGCACAATTCACAATTGAAAAAAAATATGGAACCAACCCAAAAGCCCATCAGTCAAACAGTGGATAAAGAAACTGTGGTATCTGTATACCATGGAATACTACTCAGACATAAAAAGGAACAAAATAATGGCATTTACAGCAACCTGAATGGAATTGGAGACCATTACTCTAAATGAAGTAACTCAGGAATGGAAAACCAAACATCATATGTTCTCACTTACAAGTGGGAGTTAAGCTATGAGAATGCAAAGGCATAAGAATAATGCAATAGACTTTGGGGACTCAGAAGAAAGCATGGAAGGGGGGTGAGGGATAAAAGACTACAAATTGGGTACCCTCTATACTACTAGGGAGCTAGGTCCACGAAAATATCAGAAATCACCACTAAAGAACATATTCACGTAACCAAACACCACTTGTTCCCCCAAAACCTATGGAAATAAAAAATAAAAATAAGAAAGATCTTGGCTGGATGCAGTGGCTCCCACCTGTAATCTCAACACTTTGGGAGGCTGAAGCAAGCAGACATCTTAAACCCAAGGAGTTCGAGACCAGCGTAGGCAACATAGCAGGACCTCATCTCTATAAGAAATACAAAAATTAGCCAGGTGTGGTAGCATGCACCTGTAGCCCCAGCTACTCAGGAGACTGAGGTGAGAAGATCATTGAGCCCAGTAGGTCAAGGCTGTAGTGAGCAATGATCAGCAATGATCACGCCACTGCAATCTAGCCTCAGAGAAAGAGTGAGACCCTCTCTCAAAAATAAAAAATAAAATAAGAATGATCTCAAAAAAAAACTTAACATTACACCTCAGAAAGAACAAAATCCAGAGTAAGCATAAAAAAGGAAATAATACAGTTTAGAGCAAAAATAATTAATGAATCAATGCCTGTAACATTATTAGAGGCCTTGAAAAAATATATATAATTCTATTTGATTAGTTACAAAAGAAATAGAATGGAAAACAATAGAAAAAAAATCAATGAAATGAGGAGTTGATTTTTAAAAGATCAACAACATTGACAAACCTTTAGCTAGACTAAAAAAAATAGAGAAGACTCAAACAAATAAAATCAGAAATGAAAGAGGAGATGTTACAGCTTATGCCACAGAAATATAAAATTGGTCATAGGAGACTACTATGCACAATTAGATGCCAAAGAATTAGATAACCTAGAAGAAATGGAAAAATTCCTTTTCCATTTACATATACATCCTACTAAGACTGTAGCATGAAAAAAGAGAAAAATGTGAACAGACCTCTAGCTAGTAAGAACATTGAATCAGTAATCAAAAACCTCCCAACAAAGAAAAGCCCAGGTCCAAAATGTCTTAGTGGTGAATTCTACCCAATATTTAAGGAACTAACATTATTGTCCTCAAACTATTCCAAAAAAGTTGAAGAGGAGGGAAAGTTTTCTAATTCATTTTATGAGGTAGAGATTACTCTGAGACCAAAGCCAGATGAAAATATTAGAAGAAAATAAAAATTATAAGCCAATATCCCTGATGAATACAGATGCAAAAATCTTCAACAAAATACTATCAAATTGAATTCAATAGCACATTTAAAAAATCATAAATTAAGACAAAAAATTTATCCCTGGTATGCAAAGATGGTTGAATATATGCAAATTAATCAATGTGATACATCACATTAACAGAACAAAGGACAAAAATCACATGATCATCTCAATACATGCAGAACAAGCAATTAACAAAAGTCAATACCTTTTACAACAAAGATAACAAATTAGGAATAGAAGGATACCAACTTAACATAATAAAAACCATATATGAAAGTCCATAGCTAACATCATAATCAATAGTGAGAAACTGAAAGTTTTTTGTAAGGTCAGAAACAAGGCAAAAATACCCACTCTCACCACTTCTATTCAACATAGTGCTGGTAGTCCTAGCCAGAGCAATTAGGCAAGAAAAGGAAATAAAAGGCATCCACATAAGAAAGAAAGAAAATTACCTCTGTTCACAGATAATATGATCTTACATGTAGAAAACCCTAAAGATTCCACACACAAAAGAAGATTGTTAGAACTAATAAATGAATTTAGAAAATTGACAGGATACAAAAATCAGTTGTATTTCTATAAACTAACAATAAAAATCCAAAAAGGAAATTGAAAAAAAAAACTCAATTTACAATATCATCAAAAAGAATAAAATACTTGAGTAAACTTAACAAAGGAAGTAAAATACTTGTATACTGAAAACTACAAGGACAGTTATTTAATGTGATCGATATTGCAATTACACTGATTTGATTTTAACAAATTATATGAATGTATAAAATTATCACATGTATCCCCAAAATATGTACAGCTATTGTGTCAATTAAAAAATAAAATAGCTATAAAATATTGATAAAAGTAGACACAAATCATCCATATTCAGTGATCAGAAGACTGAATACTGTCAGTGTCTGTACTAACCAAAGAAATACACAGGTTCAATGCAATCCTCACCAAAATCCCAGTGGCATTTTTAGAAAAATAGAAGAAAGAATTCTAAATTCCATGTGGAACCAGAAAGAACCCTGAATAGCCAAAATAATTGTAGGAAAGAAGAGCAAACCTTGAGGCATCACGGTTTCTGACTTCAAAACATATTACAAAACACAGTTACTAAACAGGGTGTTCCTGGCATAAAAGAGTCATCTAGAACAATAGAACAGAATAGAGAGCCCAGAAATGAACCCACACTAATGCAGTCAACCGATCTTCCACAAAAATGCCACGAATACACACAAGGAAAGGATAACTCAAGGATAATGGTGTTGGGGGAACTGGATATACACATGCAAAAGAATGAAACTGGACCCTTATCTTGCACTATAGAGAAAAATCAAATCAAAATGAATTAAAGACTTACACATAAGACTTGAAACTGTGACACTCCTGAAAGAAAATATAGAATACAAGCTTTATGACACTGGTCTTGGCAATAATTTCTTTGCTATGACACCAAAAGCATAGGCATTTGTAGTGTGGTCCCAAACTTGAGACCACCTTAAACTGAAAAGCTTCTGCACAGCAAAGGAAACAAGCAACAAAGTGAAAAAGCAACCTATGGGATAGGAAAAAATAGTTGAAAACCCCTTATCTGATAAGAGAATAAAACCCAATATATAAGAAACTCCTAATTTAATAGCAAAAAGCCAAATAACCCAATTAAGAAAATAAGCAAAGGTATTGAATAGACAGACATTTCTCCAAAGAAGACATACAAATGGACAAGAGGCATATGAAAAGATGCTCAACATCCCTAATCATCAAGGAAATGCAAATACAAGCCACAATGAGATATCATTTCACACATTACAATGGGCATTTTCAAAAAAAAAAAATAAGTGTTGGCATGGAAATGGAGAAATTGGAATCCTTGTGTACTGTTGGGAATGTGAAATGGCATAACAGCTATGGAAAACAGTATGAAGCTTCCTCAACAATTTATAAATAGAAATACCACACGAACCAGCAATCTCATTTCTGAGTATTTATTCAAAAAGATTGGATCTCAAAGATATATTTGCACTCTCATGTTCACTGTAGCAATACTCATAATAGCCAAGATGTGGAAGAAATCAATAAGTATCAATCAGCAGATGAATGGATAAATAAAATGTGGTATATACACACAACAAAATTTTATTCAGCTTTAGCAACAAAGAAACTGTTATCACATATGATAGCATAAATGAGCCTTAAGAATATTATGCTAAGTGAAATATTCAGTCACCAAAGGACAAATGACTGTGTGAGTCCTCTTATATGAGGTATCTAAAGTGGTCAAACTCACAGAAGCAGAAAGTAGAAGGGTGGTTGCCATGGGATAGGAGGAGCGAAAAATGAAAAGTTGCTGCTCAACAGCTACACAGTTTCAGTTTTACAAGATAAAACACTTTTAGAGATCCACTGTACAACATGGTGCTTGTCATTAATAATACCCTATTGTACACTTAAAATTTCTGAGGGTCTTCTCATGTTTTGTGCTTTTTGTCACAATTTTTTAAATGTGTTTACTAAATTGAGGGATGATAATACACTGAAGGAATGAACTGCAAGATCAAATGAATGTTTGTTATATTTAATATACATGAAAGTGGAATTATTATTGGATAGATAGTTGAAGTAACATTGGAATATAGGGAAAAAATATGGGGAAAACATAGAAATTTATTGAAACATCTTACCTATTTCTAAATTTTTTTCTTTTTCTTTGATTGATTCTCTGGTGCCAGGACCTGAATTACATTTATGAGTTCCAAAGTAAGGATCAATTATTAAGTAGTTTCTCTTTCCACGCCTAATCTGGGATTAACAATTACTATCTCTTTCCTACTCAGTGGACAAGATAGTCATTGTAAGTTTTTACTTATGCAACACTACTCCATATGACTAGAAATGAATGAAGGGGAAAGTGCTGGTCAGACTCACATTGCTGGCCGGTTATATAGGTCAGTCCTCCTTCTGAATCTGTTAATATTACCTACAGAGGGAAGTCTGGTTGAAAATAAAATGGTAATATGAGGAAATGATTGTTGATGGAACATAAACCTACAAATGCATAATAAAGGAAAGATAAATTTACCTTGGTACCTTATATATAGGTGAGAATAAAAGAATAATATTATCTTTCAACAATATTAACAAATTCCCATAAAGTGGAGCTACTTTCTGGCAGAAACCTCCTCCTTTGTTTGAAGCTGAAGGTCCATGAAGGATGCAAGTGGATTTAAGAAACAAGTAATCTCAAGTTATATATGTGATGCATCTCCATGACGTTCTTGACTTGTAGACGAACACTTGAAATAATTCTCATGTAGCTTTATCTTCTGGCTCCCATTTTATAGGATATACTTACTAAAAAGAACAGACTACTTTTGAGAGGTAACATACGAGAACATTTGCCCCTGCCCCCCAATATAATCACCACAGATTTTCAAACAAAAGCTTGTAAGATGCATAATTTATTCTGGTGATGGGAGCAATAGAAACTGGATAGTTAAATTGAGTTTTCAGAGACAATACTGTTGTCTGGAGATATATGTCAGCAATAGTGTCTTCACGAGATCAGTTCAGTGGAATGACAATCAAGCCTTTCTGGAGATTCTGTGAGGTACATGGTCTTCTTTAACAAACTCCCTTTTTGCTTAAATTAGGCAGAGTTGTTTTTATCACTTGAAATTAAAAACCTTGAGTATTACCAAATTATATATTTAAAGGGAGGGGGCTGTTAAGTATAGGTCCTAAAATGTGGAATTGGATGAATACAGAAAGTAGGACAGAATTAAATTGGCACCATACCATCCAGGCAAGAACATGGAGAATCTTACTACCTGACAATGAAATATTTGATTCAATGATTGCCCATACCTAAAGATACAGACATAAGATTCAAGAAATCACGGTGGAGGCTATAAAAGCTGGGAAATTGCTAGGAAAAACACAGAACACTAGGCTTCATTTGTTATTTCTTAGAGTTTTCAGTAAAATCAATATGGCACAAGAAAGAGACAGTCTGAAGGTCACCACTGTGGAATTAGAGAGAGAAAAGAAATACAGAAAGAAAATTTCTTTCTTGAAATTGAGATTGGCAGGGCCAGGTAATGGGAACAGAGAATAAAGGAGACACTTAGGAGAAGAAAAAATTCAAAAAATTCTTAGTCTCTACTAGACAGGGAGGCAGTGGGAAGCCAGGATGAAATTCAGAGTGGGGCCTCCCAACCAAGGAAAGTGACTCGGTATCATAGGAAATGACTATTGTAAATGCATCAGTGAAGGCAAGATCTGGGCCATTTACTACTTAACATACCATGAAGAAAATCCAAAGTAATGATGACATTTATTCACTCTAAAATACTTCATACTGCTTGACTTGCATAAAAATCAAACTTATTAAGTGGCTAATCTTTGAAGTTGAATCTGAAAGAGATGATACAGCATAGTCATGAGCTCGATCTAAGTAGCCAGACTTGATTTCAAGTCACATATGACAGTCACTTCTCTGCTCTCTCTAAACTTCAGTTTTCTAATCTTTACATTAGGGGTTGTCCTTAAAATTTACATAAGAATTAATTAAAATGAGGCACAAAACCAACAAAGCACATTTCCAGACACATAGCAAGCACTGAATAACTATTATTATGGGTTCTTATTGCAAAACATTTAGATAGAGCATGAATCTTAAATTAAGGTTAATAAATATGGTGAAAACTGTCATTTGGAAGTTTTAAAGATATGTTCTTAACTAAAAGATTATATGATTATAGCTCTTTTCCACTATGGCTAATAGCAGAAGGTTCACAGGAACACTCCGATAGTCAATTTAATGTTTAGATCATGATTAAATAAATAACAAAAATATGGACTTCAAATATATGTTGTAATATGGTTTGAATATTTGTCCCCTCCAAATCTCATGTTGAAATATGATCTCCAGCATTGGAGGTGGGGCTGGTGGGAGGTGTTTAGGTCATGGGGGCAGATCCCTCATAAATGGTTTGGTGTCATCTGGTGGTGCTGAGTGAGTTTTCACCCTGTTACATACCATGAGATTGGATTGTTAAAAAGAGCCCGGCACCTCCTCCCCTCTCACTTGCTCCCTCTCTTGTCATCTGATCCACTGGCTCCCCTTAGTGTTCTTCCATGAGCAAACACTTTCTGAGGCCTCACCAGAAGCAGATGCTGATGTCATGCTTCCTGTACAGC
This sequence comes from Pongo pygmaeus, assembly GCF_028885625.2. Classification (NCBI taxonomy): domain Eukaryota; kingdom Metazoa; phylum Chordata; class Mammalia; order Primates; family Hominidae; genus Pongo; species Pongo pygmaeus. The sequence continues at coordinate 95,247,629 of NC_072384.2, forward strand.
CTACAAAATTGTAAGCCAAATAAACTTTTCTTTATAAATCACCTAGCCTCAGGGTATTTAGCAATGCAAAATGGACTAACACAAGTAGTAACAAATGTAATCAGGAATTTGTCACATAATAAGAAATATTCAAGGGAAAATATCCTCCTACAGAGGGCAAAATAAAACTGGATTGAGAATCTTCTCTCACAACGTAATGAAGTTCATTGTTCATTTTACAAAGATAAAACAGCAAGTATAAGGTATCTGTGGTTAAAAAAACAATGGGCAAACTTTATGACACAGACTGAATATACAAGTCTACTCCTAACTCTGCTCCCACCTTACCAACCCTAAATTAGTACTAAGGAAAGAAAATAAATCAAGAAAAGTTTAAGAATCCTGATTAATACAATACCCATACTCCTTTCTTACATTCATTGGAGAAAAATAGATTAAATATGGGTTTTTTCTCTGCAGAAAAGCAAAGAAAAGCTATCAAACATTAAAATTCCTCTCTATCACCACATGTTCTTAGTAGAGCAAGATAAACAGAGATCCTCACTTTGGTATCTCCAGGCAAGGAGAAAAACAGATGGGGAAGAAAAATCACATAAGCACCAATAAACTGTGACTCAGGAGAACTGAAGAGAATACATAAAACAAGCTTGCTGAAGGAACAAGAAGCTAATAGATAAACTGTGTTTCAATGGAACTCTATAAAACAATGAAAAGAAACTTTACCTACATTCATCAATATGAAAGAATCCCATAAACATAATATTGAACTAAAGAAGAAAATTCATTAAGGATACACACAGTTTAATTTGATGTTTTTCAGGAGTGTGGGAATAGTTTATGATATACATACATTAAAATTTTTTATTTTAACACATACAAATGTGCATTTACTTACCTATATGTTAATGTAGGGTTATAGATTTTTTTCTGGCATGAGTCTACAGATTAGTTCTTCACTTTTTAAATCATTGATAAAATACCTAATGATGAACAAAAATTTCAAAACAACTATGAAGCAAACTCGGTATATATAGACTATCAGTTAATCTGGTAGGCTGTTTGAGTACAAGTCAGTTAAGTAAATGGCACAGAATAAAATTGAAACTATCTGTTCATAGTAAATGAAGAGGAAAATGACAGAGAGACAAAAAAGCTAGAAAAATGATCATCAACTGAGTGACAGAGACAATGATGATTCAATAAAAAATATTTAGCCTTCTTGCAATATTGAACTCAGAGCAGAAAAAGCATTCAAATACATAATTTTAAAACTTTTTCCTTAAATAAAGAAAAATTTAAATCTTCCAATAGAAGCATATGGCAGTATATGGAAGGAAAAACTAATGTAAAATAATCAGCAGGGATTTTTAAAAGATCTTTTCAGTCATACTGAATTTCTACAACAAGAAATATTTCCTGAGACATTGAAGTAGGAGGAAAATAAAGAGTCACTTAAGAGTAAACAATTAAGCTGGGCTCAGAATACTACAAATAACGTACAAGTCCAAAAAATAATACAACAAAAATGTTCACAAATTTCTGTGGTGATTAAAATATGAGCCAAGAATTTTAGACGCAGCTAAATTGTCCCCCTAGAACACAGACATTCCCAGACATTAAAGAATTCAAGAAAATAATACTGACTATATATGAATATAAAACTAAAACTAAACAAATGAGAGAATTACATTTCAAAAATATATCAATGGTATAAAATTTGACAAGACAGTAATACATTCTTAATGTCTTTTATAATCATTTTTTCTTAACTTAAAAATAGATCTTATAGAAACTAATAATCCATATGATGGAAAACAAGCTCACCTACTCCTATAGTTTGTATGTTTCTTTTTCTTGTGCTAAATTCAAGTAAAATTAAAATTAACACACTTTATTGTTAAACAGTATTTGGTTAACAATAAAATCTCATTTTTTATAAAACTATTATTTCTAGCCAGCATTTTCTGTTACAATGCATGAAAAAAATCTGAAGTTATAATTACTTAATGTGAACTCAATTGTTATTTCTGGATGGAGAAATTTTTTTTTCTGTAGAGTGTGAACTCTTTGTAATGCATTTTAATGCCTTTGTAATGTGTTTTACAAAGACAGTAACATATTCTTGAAAAATGAAAGTTGAAACACAGAAAATAGTAGATGCAACTTGAAGATAACATTTGCCTAGCCACTTTGACCTTTGCTCTAACAAAATCTTTCATGTTCAGTATTACTTAGCAGATAAAAACCCTATATCTGACTGCACAACAAACACACCATGAATTTTAAAAATAATAATAAATTAATTTTAAAAGGCAGAATGTTATGTTAATAGCAGCCAAACCAGTTGAAGAATCTTAGAAAAAAATTTCCCTCATTAATCCCCTGTCAAGCAAAAGTACTAATTGAGTCTAGAAGAAAAGTTGGTGAAGAAAGAAAGGAAATGATTTTAAAAGACTCAAGGCTGTGCTGTCTCACAAATCATATAAATGATTATTATTCTGCATGATACAGACTCAATGATTATAATGTGATCTGTTAAGGACACTATTGTATTTCTCTGATGGGTACAGAATTTTCTAGTATACCTAAGGTTATTAGGCTCAGTGGGGGCCTTCTACTTCTAAAGCAATATATAAATGCAATATATAATCTTGTATTTGAATGTTTAAAAAAATAAAATTTGTCCTAAAAAATTAAATGTTCCCTTTCATAAGTAAAAAAATAAAACTAGTTTAAGCTAAAAAAAAAAAAAAACTTCATAATGTACACCCTGTCAAAACAAAAGTTGTAGTAGTTTCAAGTTTGAGAAAAAAAAAGAACACTTTTTTATGGAGGGCAATTACTTCTTCCCATCTCCAAATAAAGACAAGGCTTTCTTTTGAATGATCTGTTTATTTGTGGAGTTGAGTTAAATTTATATTTAAATTGTTTTATTTGTAAATATAATTAAATAACCGTAAATTCTTGAAATGAGTTACCTGGAAAATTGAATGACCTTCAATTAAAAAAATAAAATCTTTCCAAAGAATGACACTGATGTGGATTGGCTCTGTGACCCCTTCCAAAACTCATCCTGAATTGTAATCCCCACGTGTCAAGGGAGAGATCTGTAATCCCCAGGTATGGAGGGAGGGAGGTGATTGGATCATGGGAGTGGTTTCTCCCATGCTGTTCTAATGATAGTGAGTGAGTTCTCATAAGATCTGATGGTTTCATAAGGGGCTCTTCTCTCTTAGCTTTCTCTTCCCTCTTGCCTGCCACCATGTAAGATGTGCCTGCTTCCCCTTCCACCATGACTGTAAGTTTCCTGAGGCCTCCCCAGCCATGTGGAACTGTGAGTCAATCAAACCTCTTTCCTCCATAAATTACCCAGTCTCAGATGTAGTATCTTTATAGCAGTGCGAAAATGAACTAATACAGACACCCATCCAGATCTGAGGTCTTTGTGAACCCTTGCAAATCTAGTTAACACTTGACCTCTGCTGTCTTCAGTCTTATTATTCCAAATATGATTTTAAATCCAGTCGCATTTCCAAATCTGTAGTAACACATAGCACTGTTTTTTACAAGACCCACCTAAAGTTATTTCAATTATTTCAGTGGAAAACGAAGACTTTTAGTAATATGATCTAATAATTATTTCCTTTAGTTTGTAATCCTCTTGTTATTAAAATGAATTATGCAGCAAAATATGCCTCTACCTTCTCTCTTTTCAAATAGGACCATTTCTTCTATTTTCTTTTTTTTTTTTTTCTCAGTCAGTATGGCACATCTTTTTTTTTTATGGTTACAGATTTTATTTTATTTTTTATTATTATTATTATACTTTAAGTTTTAGGATACATGTGCACAACGTGCAGGTTTGTTACATATGTATGCATGTGCCATGTTGGTGTGCTGCACCCATTAACTCATCACTTAGCATTTCTTCTATTTTCTGTTTCTATCAGCCTATGAACTTGTTCTTCCTGAAAGGGCCATATAAAACGGAAAGAGTAAATCATTATTGTTCTTCTTGTTTTAAAGTGAGTCAATATTATTCTAATTCAAAGCTACCAGGATGGTATACCAACAAACAGCACCAATGAAATCCACCAGTTAGTATCCACAAGCAAATATAGTGATTAACCTGAATAAATTGGAATTGTAAATTGCCATATCTAATTATTTCATATTGCTTGTTGCCTACTTGGATAAAAAAGTTTAAAATGTACTTTGAGTTAGTTATTTTTCATCAAAGAATTAATTATTTATATTCTTGAATATTTAAATTGTTTCCATTTTACAAGTAATTGTTTTATTAAAATAAATTCCTAAGATTTAAAGTGCTTATTATTATATGCATATTTTTAAGATTTACATATAACCAAATATAAGACATACACATTACTCAGGAAAACAATATAGAGCTCTGATTTCTTTGAATCCTAGATAACATTGGACAGTACATAATTCTTCATCTTTAATACTATATTCAATATTTTACTATATTTAATAATACTTTTAAAATATAAAAATATTTTGTCAAGATTTGAGCATTCTGATATACCATAAATCTTGCTTTTGCCACTGTATTCTTTATTTTTTCCTTATATAGAATTACTGTGCAAATTTTGTATTTTTAATCTTGATATTTTATATTAAATTACACATCTAGGTATCTAAATAATATAATCATTTTTATGTATATAGGTAAATGTTTTATTGTGCTTCTATTGTGTCTAACTGGAATTTACATATTTCAAAATAAATTAAAAGAAAGGAAAAAAGTTTTCTGGTGTGAGGAAAGTATAGCATCAATTTGCTATACCAGGTATGCATTGATAGTACAGCTTTAATCAATTTCATGTGCTTCTTTAACTTTCAAATATTAATTGCAAACTTATAAAGTCAGATACTGTGCTAGGAACTGGATTTAGAGCAATACCAAAAACAGGCACAGTGTTTTCCTGAAGAAAGTTGGAAGAGGAAGGGAGACATTACTCAAATAATCAGACCAATGAAAGGTAAAATGGTATTTTTGACAGATGCTACAAGTTTATACACAATTCTATGAGGATTTATAAAATGGGTATTTAACCTAGAAATTATTTCCTATTTATTTATAAGAAACTACTATAATTTATTTTTTGCCTAAAACTAAAACCTAGCCACACCTCAAACATTTGTTTCCCATAGCAACCATCTATGAAATGATGTGGTCCATGTTTCTTACATTTTAGATATCTAGCCTGGGCAACATGGTGATACCCTGCCTCCACAAAAAATAAAAAAATAAAAAAATAGCTCGGCATGCTGGCACATGCCTGTGGTCCCAGCTACCCTGGAGGCTGAGGTGAGAGGATCTCTTGAGCCCTATGGGTTGGGAGGAGGTGAGGCCGCGTGGAGGCTGTAGTGAGCCATGGCCATGCCATTGCACTCCAACCTAGGCGATGGAGTGAAAAAAAAAGAAGAAAGAAAGAAAAAAAAAAAAGAAAAGGAAAAGGAAAATCTTCTTAGTTCAAATCTGACCTAAGTGCAAGTGTAGCATGAAGAAGAATTTGGATAAAGAAAACAAAATGCTCTCCTGAAAGTCTGACTAAAAATATTTACATGTAAATTGAGCACAGCCAAAAGAGAGAAATTTTCATTGAAATGGTAATGCAATGAATTTTCTAACACAAAAGCAATAGAATTCATATACAGATGATCCCCAACTTGTAATGGTCGGACAGGATTTCTTGATTATACAATGGTGCAAAGGCAATAACGCATTCAGTGGAAATCGTGCTTCTAATTAGAATTTTTATCTTTTCTGGGGCTAGCAATATGCAGTATGATAATCTATCACAATGCTGGACAGCAGCAGCCAGCCATAGCTCCCAGTCAACCACAAAATCACTAGTGTTAACAACTGATAGTCTACAGTGGACTGTGTTGCCAGATGATTTTGCCCAACTGTAGGCTAATGTAAGTGCTCCTCAGCACGTTTAAAGTAAGCTAGGCTAAGCTATGATGTTTGGTAGGCTAGGTGTATTAATTGCATTTTTGACATAATATTTTCAACTTACAATGGGTTCATCAGGACATTTTAACCTCATCACAAGTTCAAGAGTATCCATACTTAAAAGAGAAGACTTATTCAAACATTAAAGAGTAGACAAAGTAAGCGAAAATCTTATGCAATAAAAACTACTCTCTTTAAACTCTTTTGGGAACTTAAAATCTATCGGGTATAAATTCACTACTGTAAATAAAACATCATTTTTAAAGATGATGAAAGTATCTTAAATGTAATGAGCAGATAATAAAACTTTGTATCTCTTTGAGATTTTATTGTTAATTAGAGTTAAATGTAAAACAATTCCTAAAATAGACATGGTACTTTAAATATTTAAATAACTTTTAAAAAGACTAAAAAATAAAATCATAACTGCATCCTTTTAAGCCTTTTTCTCCAGTGTTACTCTTAAACTTGCAAATGAATCAGATCTCCTTATCAACCAAAACATCATAATTTAGAGCTTTTCGTTTGTTTACCTTTCCTACTTATACTACAATTTTAAAAGTTAAGTTGCTATAAGGAGGAAACCCAAAATTGAGTAGAATAAGTAGTTTCCTATTTCTCATTCAAATTCCATTCCAAGATTGGCAGGAAGTTGCTCCATTCTCTTCAGTCATTCATCATCCAAGTGACTTTTATCACGTTTCTCTTCCATCTCGTGGTTATGGTTCTTACCTGCATTGTCAAAGCTGGGCTACAGGTATATTCATGTCCAGCTAACAAGAAGGCAAGTGTGGTTGTGTACCTCCAGGGCTTTAAAACACAGTCCCAAAAGTAACATAGGTTATTTCTGCTCCAGTTCCACTGAAAATAACTTAGTCACATAACCATATTGCAGGAAAGAGAGAGCTTGGAAACAGTCTCCAGCTGGTGGGCAAATGCCTAACTATAACTTTATTTCTTAAAAAAAAAAAAAGGGGAAACATATATAGGTGCACATTTAGCAGTTTCCCCCATGAAGCTCCCTTATACTAAATGTAATCATGCTTAAAATATGTATCTATCATCAGATAGGTTAACTTTTAAAAGAAAAACACCATGATTTGCCACTTACCATCTTATTTTTGTCACCTAACATGTTCATTCATTCTATAAATATTTATTGAGGAGCCATTATTTATTGGTACAGTAATAGGTGTGTAGGACATAAAGAATTATATATCAGAGTCGTAGACTTCGAGAAGTTTGCCATCTAATTGAAATTGACAGTGCCAACTGCTGTGGCAGGTGATTTAACAAGTTTGCCATTGAAAGAGTTTAAAATATATCACCCTACCATATTAAGTATTTAGGTGAAAGGCACTTAAAAAAATCAAATGCAAAAGAATCAATCTGACCTTTGTGCTGTTTCTTAAAAGCAGAAGATGAAATTCCCATATGAAAGATGCCCTCCTATACTAGAAAGCTACAACATACTTATCCTCAAGGACAACAAATTGAAACAGAGAATTTTGAATAGACTTTGTGAAAAATGACTCTTACCTTATAAGTATCTCCACAATCTAGTTGCTTTTTCACAACTTACTACTCCATGTCCAATTAGTATGTAAGTAATTGAGTCTTCTTTTTTGGGTTTTCATATTTTTATGAGGGCTCCCATGCCATGTAAAACTTGTACTATGCTTTTCTCCTGTTAATCTATGTTACGACGTTTTAATTCCCAAACCTAGCTGAGACCCTGAGAGAATGAAGGTGGAACTTTTCCACTCCTGCGTTTTGTGGCAACTCAGATAGGACCCTAAAAGGCTGGTATATCCCCCTGCTTTGGAGCCTGCAGACGGGATCCTGAGAAGGCTGACAAAAGTCTGCAATAGGTAGGAATTCTTACCAGCATCGGCTCTCCTGGATCTCTTCTATAATGGCCAGTCAAGAGAAAAGTATAAAATGTTTCTTTGTTCATTCTTTTCCAAATTTGGATTGGCAGGAGAAAAACATTTATAAGAACTGATTCTTTGAAATGTGGACTCTCTAGTGAATTTGGTTCTGGGTACTCACAAATTATTTACCAACAGCCTTCCAGGAATAGTCCTTGTTCTTTTGTCTCTGTCTTGTTATGTGATTTGTTATAAGGAGGAAACACATAATAGAAGACTTACATGTTAGACCTAAAACCATAAAAACCCTAGAAGAAAACCTAGGCAATACCATTCAGGACATAGGCATGGGCAAGGACTTCATGTCTAAAACACCAAAAGCAATAGCAACAAAAGCCAAAATTGACAAATGGGATCTAATTAAACTAAAGAGCTTCTGCACAGCAAAAGAAACCACCATCAGAGTGAACAGGCAACCTACAGAATGGGAGAAAATTTTTGCAACCTACTCATCTGACAAAGGGCTAATATCCAGAATCTACAATGAACTCCAACAAATTTACAAGAAAAAAACAAACAACCCCATCAAAAAGTGGGCCAAGGATAATGAACAGACACTTCTCAAAAGAAGACATTTATGCAGCCAAAAGACACATGAAAAAATGCTCATCATCACTGACCATCAGATAAATGCAAATCAAAACCACAATGAGATGCCATCTCACACCAGTTAGAATGGCGATCACTAAAAAGTCAGGAAACAACAGGTGCTAGAGAGGATGTGGAGAAATAGGAACACTTTTACACTGTTGGTGGGACTGTAAACTAGTTCAACCATTGTGGAAGTCAGTGTGGTGATTCCTCAGGGATCTAGAACTAGAAATACCATTTGACCCAGCCATCCCATTACTGGGTCTATACCCAAAGGATTATAAATCATGCTGCTATGAAGACACATGCACACGTATGTTTATTGTGACACTATTCACAATAGCAAAGACTTGGAACCAACCCAAATGTCCAACAATGATAGACTGGATTAAGAAAATGTGGCACATATACACCATGGAATACTATGCAGCCATAAAAAATGATGAGTTCATGTCCTTTGTAGGGACATGGATGAAACTGGAAACCATCATTCTCAGCAAACTATCTCAAGGACAAAAAACCAAACACTGCATGTTCTCACTCATTGGTGGGAATTGAACAATGAAAACACATGGACACAGGAAGGGGAACATCACACACCCGGGACTGTTGTGGGGTGAGGGTAGGGGAGAGGGATAGCATTAGGAGATATACCTAATGCTAAATGACGAGTTAATGGGTGCAGCACACCAACATGGCACATGTATACATATGTAACAAACCTGCACATTGTGCACATGTACCCTAAAACTTAAAGTATAATAATAATAAAATAAAATAAAATAAAGAAATGCTCCTTTCATCTTGAGAGCTTGGCTTTGTGACCAGTGAAAATATTCTCTCTGGTTTCTACCACTTGGAGGGTACGGGCTTGCATTAGGTGGCTTGCCAGCAAACTAGAGCCCAAAACACAATGTCTTTTTGCCTGAACATACCAGCAATCCTCGGTGTTTATCTTAATTGTCTCAACCCCATTGCCTTGTTAACAGTGAAGGTACTCAGTTTCTGAGGCTATTAAGACAGCCTTTGAATCTCGAGGGGAACAGCATCTTTTGCACCCCTAGGGACACACTTCTGGCATCCATGGTTAAGCCACAAAAGGCTTATTGGTTTCCAGCCATAAAAAGGGCTTATTGGGTTTGAGTCACAAAGTAGGTACACTTTTGGAGATTTGGACTTTTGCATCTAAAAGTTTTGATGTTTGTTTTTTGGTTTTTTTAGAGCACTCTCATCGGTACCTATAGGAAGATTTGACTTAAAAGAAGAAAATAAGCACTTATAGAAATTAACCATTTTTTCAGAAAAATAGGAACTAACCTAAAAGTTTTTCAAGTTCACATAATCTGGGATAACCTTTGGTAAATAAAAAATTTAGTTTAAGTCGTTGGTTTCATTGAAACAGGCACGTCTTCAAAGTTATCAACATTAAATATAATGCAGACATACAACTTCTACCTGAATTTACTAATCAAAAAGCTTATGTATATTTAAGATTGTAAAAGTATAAATTCAACCTGAGAATAACATGTAAAATGAATAAATTTATTGATGTATGTCAAACATATCAATAAAAAACAAAGTTTTGTTTTGTTTTGTTTCTGAAGACAGAGTCTTACTCTGTCATCCAGACTGGAGTGCAATGGCACAATCTCGGCTCACTGCAACCTCTGCCTCTCGGGTTCAAGTGATTCTCCTCTCTCAGACTCCCAAGTAGCTGTAATTACAGGCACCCGCCACCATGCCTGGCTAATTTTTGTATTTTTAGTAGAGACGGGGTTTCACCATGTTGGCAAGGCCAGTCTCAAACTCCTGACCTCAGGTGATCCACCCACCTTGGCCTCCCAGAGTGCTGGGATTACAGGTGGGAGCTACCATGCCCAGCTAAAAACAGTTTTAAAAACCCATATGTTTTGACTTTTAGGTTCCTTGCTTCTGTGATTTTTAAAATAGTTGCCTGATTTATCTGTAGGCTAAAATAATTTCATCAATAATTAGCATTTCTAATTTTTCTTTCACCTTGTTTTTCATTCTTTCTCTCTTTTTTAGATGGAGTCTGGCTATGTTGGCCAGGCTGATCTCAAACTCCTGGGCTCAATGATCCTCCCACGTCTGCCTCTTGGGTAGCTGGGACTACTGGAACATGCCACCACACCAGCTTTTTCTCTCATATTTCTGACCTGAAATTACTAAAGGCTAAAATTTCACTTTTTTGTAGCTTTGCAAACTAAAGTTGGACAATTCCATATAGACTTCAGAAAAATCACAACAGCTTGAACAATCTTCAAGCCTATTGCCCTATGGAACACTCAGGCATGACTTAAAGACATCCAAAATAAGATACTTCAAACCCAATATTTAGAAATTTTTTCAACTGATTACCCCAGATTTAAAAACTGGATGAATTTTTAAAAAATTTCCATTAATTTTTGTTTTCTTTTGTTTGCCTTAGAAATACCTCTTATTCTCACATCATATAAAGACATAACTTAGATGGAAGTCCGCTTACAACATCACCTCCTAAAATGAGACACAACTCTTAACTGGACTAAAGTAATCTCATTACTAAGAAACTGATTAAATAAGATACTGGAATATATACTTAAGTGTGTTCTTTTCTGCTTGTTTCCATTTATATTTTTTTCTCCCTTTGCAGACCTCTTGCTACTGAGCCACTAACCAAATTCTTTTCTCCATAGCCACCAAGTCAGGTTTTAATGTGTGAAACATTTAGGAAGTTTCAGACAGGGGAATAAAGGAGTTATAAATACATCACTCTTCTGTATTAACTATTTGAGTTAAAGGCACTTAGAAATAACTGCAGGAGCAAAAAGGTCACTTTGACCTTCATACTGTTTCTTAAAAGAAGAAAAAACTCCCATGTGAAAGATGCCCTCCCTATACTAGAAAGATGCAAAGATAAGAAGTCAAAACCAAAAGAATTCTATTAATATTGTTATACTTTAAGCTCTAGGTTACATGTGCACAACGTGCAGGTTTGATACATAGGTATACATGTGCCATGTTGGTTTGCTGCACCGATCAACTCATCATTTACATTAGGTATTTCTCCTAATGCTATCCCTCCCTCCTCCCCCAACCCCACAACAGTCCCCAGTGTGTGATGTTCCCCTTCCTGTGTTCATGTGTTCTCATGGTTCAATTCCCACCTATGAGTGAGAACACGTGGTGTTTGGTTTTTTGTCCTTGCAATAGTTTGCTGAGAATGATGGTTTCCAGCTTCATCCATGTCCCTACAAAGGACATGAACTCATCCTTTTTTATGGCTGCATAGTATTCCATGGTGTATATGTGCCACATTTTCTTAATCCAGTCTATCATTGATGGACATTTGAGTTGGTTCCAAGTCTTTGCTATTGTGAATACAGCCACAATAAACATACATGTGCGTGTGTCTTTATAGCAGCATGATCTATAATCCTTTGGGTATATACCCAGTAATGGGATCACTGGGTCAAATGGTTTTTCTAGTTCTAGATCCTTGAGGAATCACCACACTGTCTTCCACAATGGTTGAACTAATTTACACTCCCACCAACAGTGTAAAAGCGATCCTATTTCTCCACATCCTCTCTAGCATCTGTTGTTTCTTGACTTTTTAACGATCGCCATTCTAACTGGCCTGAGATGCTATCTCATTGTGGTTTTGATTTGCATTTCTCTGATGACCAGTGATGGTGAGCATTTTTTCATCTGTCTGTTGGCTGCATAGATGTCTTCTTTTGAGAAATGTCTTTGAGAAGTGTCCTTTGCCCACTTTTTGATGGGGTTGTTTGTTTGTTTTCTTGTAAATTTGTTTGAGTTCTTTGTAGATTCTGGATATTAGCCCATTGTCAGATGGGTAGATTGCAAAAATTTTCTCCCATTCTGTAGGTTGCCTGTTCACTCTGATGGTAGTTTCTTTTGCCATGAAGAAGCTCTTTAGTTTAATTAGATCCTATTTTTCTATTTGGGCTTATGTTGCCATTGCTTTTGGTGTTTTAGTCATGAAGTCTTTGCCCATCCCTATGCCCTGAATGGTATTGCCTAGGTTTTCTTCTAGGGTTTTTATGGTTTTAGGTAGTATAGTTGAAGGCAGGTAGCGTGATGCATCCAGCTTTCTTCTTTTTGCTTAGGATTGTCTTGGCAGTGCGGGCTCTTTTATGGTTCCATATGAACTTTAAAGTAGTTTTTTCCAATTCTATGAACAAAGTCATTGGTAGCTTGATGGGGATGGCATTGAATCTATAAATTACCTTGGGCAGTATGGCCATTTTCACGATATTGATTCTTCCTATCTATGAGCATGCAATGTTCTTCCATTTGTTTGTGTCCTCTTTTATTTTATTCAGCAGTGGTTGGTAGTTCTCCTTGAAGAGGTCCTTCACATCCTTTGTAAGTTGGATTCCTAGGTATTTTATTCTCTTTGTAGCAATTGCGAATGGGCGTTCACTCATGATTTGGCTGTTTGTCCGTTATTGGTATATAAAAATGCTTATGATTTTTGCACATTGATTTTGTATCCTGAGACTTTGCTAAAGTTGCTTATCAGCTTAAGGAAATTTGGGGATGAGACAATGTGGTTTTCTAAATATACAATCATGTCATCTGCAAACAGGGACAATTTGACTTGCTCTTTTCCTAATTGAATACCCTTTATTTCTTTCTCTTGCCTGATTGCCCTGGCCAGAACTTCCAACACTGTGTTGAATAGGGGTGGTGAGAGAGGGCATCCCTGTCTTGGGCCAGTTTTCAAAGGGAATGCTTCCAGTTTTTGCCCATTCAGTATGACATTGGCTGTGGGTTTGACATGAATAGCTCTTATTATTTTGAGATATGTTCCATCAATACCTAGTTTATTGAGAGTTGTTAGCATGAAGGGCTGTTCAATTTTGTCGAAGGTCTTTTCTGCATCTATCGAGATAGTCATGTGGTTTTTGTCATTGGTTCTGTTTATGCAATGGATTACATTTATAGATTTGGGTATGTTGAACCAGTCTTGCATCCCAGGGATGAAACCCACTTCATCTTGGTGGATAAGCTTTTTGATGTGCTGCTGGATTTGGTTTGCCAGTATTTTATTGAGGATTTTCGCATCAATGTTCATCAAGGATATTGGTCTAAAATTCTCCTTTTTTGTTGTGTCTCTGCCAGGCTTTGGTATCAGGATGATGCTGGCCTCATAAAATGAGTTGGGGAGAATTCCCTCTCATTTTATGGTTTAGGAACCTCTCATGGTTTCCAGAAGGAATGGTACCAGCTCCTTTTCGTACCTCTGGTAGAATTAGGCTGTGAATTCCTCTGGTCCCAGACTTTTTTTGGTTGGTAGGCTATTAATTATTGCCTCAATTTCAGAGCCTGTTACTGGTCTATTCAGAGATTCAACATTTTGCTGGTTTAGTCTTGGGAGGGTGTAGTGTCCAGGAATTTATCCATTTCTTCTAGATTTTCTAGTTTATTTGTGTAGAGGTGTTTACAGTATTCTCTGATGGTAGTTTCTATTTCTGTGGGATCAGTGGTGATATTTCCTTTATCATTTTTTATTGCATTTATTTGATTCTTCTCTCTTTTCTTCTTTATTAGTCTTGCTAGTGGTCTACTAATTTTGTTGATCTTTTCCAAAAACCAACTCCTAGATTCATTGACTTTTTGAAGGGTTTTTCGTATCTCTATCTCCTTCAGTTCTGCTCAGATCTTAGTTATTTCTTGCCTTCTGCTAGCTTTTGAATTTGTTTGCTCTTGCTTCTCTAGTTTCTTTAATTGTGATGTTAGGGTGTCAAATTTAGATCTTTCCCACTTTCGCTTGTGGGCATTTAGTGCTATAAATTTCCCTCTACACATTGCTTTAAATGTGTCCCAGAGATTCTGATACGTTGTGTCTTTGTTCTCATTGGTTGCAAAGAACATCTTTATTTCTGCCTTCATTTCATCATTTACCCAGTAGTCATTCAGGAGCAGGTTGTTCAGTTTCCATGTAGTTGTACAGTTTTGAGTGAGTTTCTTAATTCTGAGTTCTGATTTGATTGCACTGTGGTCTGAGAGACAGTTTGTTATAATTTCTATTCTTTTACATTTGCTGAGCAGTGCTTTACTTCCAACTATGTGATCAATTTTGGAATAAGTGCAATGTGGTGCTGAGATGAATGTATATTCTGTTGATTTGGGGTGGAGAGTTCTGTAGATGACTATTAGATCTGCTTGGTGCAGAGCTGAGTTCATTTCCTGGATATCATTGTTAACCTTCTGTCTTGTTGATCTGTCTAATATTGACAGTGGGGTGTTAAAGTCTCTCATTACTATTGTGTGGGAGTCTAAGTCTCTTTCTAGGTCTCTAAGGACTTGCTTTATGAATCTGGGTGCTCCTGTATTGGGTGTATATATATTTAGGATAGTTAGTTCTTCTTGTTGAATTGATCCCTTTACCATTATGTAATGGTCTTCTGTGTCTGTTTTGATCTTTGTTGGTTTAAAGTCTGTTTTATCACAGACTAGGATTGCAACCCCTGCTTTTTTTTTGCTTTCCATTTGCTTGGTAGATCTTCCTCCATCTCTATATTTTGAGCCTATGTGTGTCTCTGCACATGAGATGCGTCTCCTGAATACAGCACACTGATGAGTCTTGACTCTTTATCCAATTTGCCAGTCTATGTCTTTCAATTGGGGCATTTGGCCCATTAACATTTAAGGTTAATTTTTTTTTCTTTTTTTTAATTATTATTATACTTTAAGTTTTAGGGGACATGTGCACAATGTGCAGGTTTGTTACGTATGTATACATGTGCCATGTTGGTGTGCTGCACCCATTAACTCATCATTTAGCATTAGGTATATCTCCTAATGCTATCTCTCCCCCCTACCCCCACCCCACAACAGTCCCCGGTGTGTGATGTTCCCCTTCCTGTGTCCATGTGTTCTCATTGTTCAATTCCCATCTATGAGTTAGAACATGCGGTGTTTCGTTTTTTGTCCTTGCGTTAGTTTGCTGAGAATGATGGTTTCCAGCTTAACATGTAAGTCTTTAATCCATCTTGAATTAATTTTTGTATAAGGTGTAAGGAAGGGATCCAGTTTCAGCTTTCTACATATGGCTAGCCAGTTTTCCCAGCACCATTTATTAAATAGGGAATCCTTTCCCCATTGCTTGTTTTTGTCAGGTTTGTCAAAGATCAGATAGTTGTAGATATGCGGCATTATTTCTGAGGGCTCTGTTCTGTTCCATTGGTGTATATCTCTGTTTTGGTACCAGTACCATGCTGTTTTGGTTACTGTAGCCTTGTAGTATAGTTCGAAGTCAGGTAGCGCGATGCCTCCAGCTTTGTTCTTTTGGCTTAGGATTGACTTGGCAATGCGAGCTCTTTTTTGGTTCCATATGAATTTTAAAGTAGTTTTTTCCAATTCTGTGAAGAAAGTCATTGGTAGCTTGATGGGGATGGCATTGAATCTATAAATTACCTTGGGCAGTATGGCCATTTTCACGATATTGATTCTTCCTACCCATGAGCATGGAATGTTCTTCCATTTGTTTGTATCCTCTTTTATTGCATTGAGCAGTGGTTTGTAGTTCTGCTTGAAGAGGTCCTTCACATCCCTTGTAAGTTGGATTCCTAGGTATTTTATTCTCTTTGAAGCAATTGTGAATGGGAATTCACTCAAGATTTGGCTCTCTGTTTGTCTGTTATTGGTGTATAAGAATGCTTGTGATTTTTGAACAATGATTTTGTATCCTGAGACTTTGCTGAAGTTGCTTATCAGCTTAAGGAGATTTTGGGCTGAGATGATGGGGTGTTCTAGCTATACAATCATGTCATCTGCAAAGAGGGACAACTTGACTTCCTCTTTTCCTAATTGAGTACCCTTTATTTCTTTCTCCTACCTGATTGCCCTGGCCAGAACTTCCAACACTATGTTGAATAGGAGTGGTGAGAGAGGGCATCCCTGTCTTGTGCCAGTTTTCAAAGAGAATGCTTCCAGTTTTTGCCCATTCAGTATGATATTGGCTGTGGGTTTGTCAGAGATAGCTCTTGTTATTTTGAGATACATCCCATCAATAGCTAATTTATTGAGAGTTTTTAGCATGAAGGGTTGTTGAATTTTGTTAAAGGCCTTTTCTGCATCTATTGAGATAACCATGTGGTTTTTGTCTTTGGTTCTGTCTATATGCTGGATTACGTTTATTGATTTGTATATGTTGAACCAGCCTTGCATCCCAGGGATGAAGCCCACTTGATCATGGTGGATAAGCTTTTTGATGTGCTGCTGCATTCAGTTTGCCGGTATTTTATTGAAGATTTTTACATCAATGTTCATCAAGGATATTGGTCTAAAATTCTCTTTTTTTGTTGTGTTTCTGTCAGGCTTTGGTATCAGGTGATGCTGGCCTCATGAAATGAGTCAGGGAGGATTCTCTTTTTCTATTGATTGGAATAGTTTCAGAACGAATGGGACCAGCTCCTCTTTGTACCTCTGGTAGAATTCGGCTGTGAATCCACCTGGTCCTGGACTTTTTTTGATTGGTAAGCTATTAATTATTGCCTCAATTTCAGAGCCTGTTATTGATCTATTCAGAGTTTCAACTTCTTCCTGGTTTAGTCTTGGGAGGGTGTATGTGTCGAGGAATTTATCCATTTCTTCTAGATTTTCTAGTTTATTTGCATAGAGGTGTTTATAGTATTCTCTGATGGTAGTTTGTATTTCTGTGGGATCGGTGGTGATATCCCCTCTGTCATTTTTTATTGCATCTATTTGATTCTTCTCTCTTTTCTTCTTTATTAGTCTTGCTAGTGGTCTATTAATTTTGTTGATCTTTTTCAAAAACCAGCTCCTGGATTCATTGATTTTTTTGAAGAGATTTTGTGTCTCTATTTCCTTCAGTTCAGCTCTGATCTTAGTTATTTCTTGCCTTCTGCTAGCTTTTGAATGTGTTTGCCCTTGCTTCTCTAGTTCTTTTAATTGTGATGTTAGGGTGTCAATTCTAGATGTTTCCTGCTTTCTCTTGTGGGCATTTAGTGCTATAAGTTTCCCTCTACACACTACTTTGAATGTGTCCCAGGATTCTGGTATGTTGTATCTTTGTTCTCATTGGTTTCAAAGAACATCTTTATTTCTGCCTTCATTTCGTTATGTACCCAATAGTCATTCAGGAGCAGGTTGTTCAGTTTCCATGTAGTTGAGTGGTTTTGATTGAGTTTCTTAATCCTGAGTTCTAGTTTGATTGCTCTGTGGTCTGAGAGACGGTTTGTTATAATTTCTGTTCTTTTACATTTGCTGAAGAGTGCTTTACTTCCAACTATGTGGTCAATTTTGGAATAGGTGTGGTGTGGTGCTGAAAAGAATGTATATTCTGTTGATTTGGGGTGGAGAGTTCTGTAGATGTCTATTAGGTCTGCTTGGTGCAGAGCTGAGTTCAATTCCTGGATATCCTTGTTAAGTTTCTGTCTCGTTGATCTGTCTAATGTTGAGAGTGAGGTGTTAAAGTCTCTCATTATTATTGTGTGGGAGTCTAAGTCTCTTTGTAGGTCACTAAGGACTTGCTTTATGAATCTGGATGCTCCTGTATTGGGTGCATATATATTTAGGATAGTTAGTTCTTCTTGTTGAATTGATCCCTTTACCATCATGTAATGGCCTTCTTTGTCTCTTTTGATCTTTGTTGGTTTAAAGTCTGTTTTATCAGAGACTAGGATTGCAACCCCTGCCTTTTTTTGTTTTCCATTTGCTTGGTAGATTTTCCTCCATCCCTTTATTTTGAGCCTATGTGTGTCTCTGCACGTGAGATGGGTTTCCTGAATACAGCACACCGATGGGTCTTGACTCTTTATCCAATTTGCCAGTTTGTGCCTTTTAATTGGAGCATTTAGCCCATTGACATTTAAGGTTAATATTGTTATGTGTGAATTTGATCCTGTCATTATGATGTTAGCTGGTTATTTTGCTCGTTAGTTGACGCAGTTCCTTCCTAGCCTTGATGGTCTTTACAATTTAGCATGTTTTTGCAGTGGCTGGTACTGGTTTTTCCTTTCCATGTTTAGTGCTTCCTTCAGGAGCTATTTTAGGGCAGGCTGGGTGGTGACAAAATCTCTCAGCATTTGCTTGTCTGTAGAGTATTTTATTTCCCCTTCACTTATGAAGCTTAGTTTGGCTGGATATGAAATTCTGGTTTGAAAACTCTTTTCTTTAGGAGTGTTGAATATTGGCCCCCACTCTCTTCTGGCTTGTAGATCAGCTGTAAGTCTGATGGGCTTCCCTTTGTGGGTAACTCAGTCTTTCTCTCTGGCTGCCTTAAACATTTTTTCCTTCTTTTCAACATTGGTGAATCTGACAATCATGTGTCTTGGGGTTGCTCTTCTAGAGGGGTATCTTTGTGGTGTTCTCTGTATTTCCTGAATTTGAATGTTGGCCTGCTTTGCTAGGTTGAAGAAGTTCTCCTGGTTAATTTCCTGAAGAGTTTTTTCCAACTTGGTTCCATTCTCCCTGTCACTTTCCTGTTCACCAATCAAATGTAGATTTTTGTCTTTTCACATAGTCCTGTATTTCTTGGAGGCTTTGTTCATTTCTTTTTATTCTTTATTCTCCAACCTTGTCTTCTCATTTTACTTCATTAATTTGATCTTCACTTACTGATATCCTTTCTTCCACTTGATCAAACCGGCTAATGAAGCTTGTGCATATATCACAAAGCTCTCGTGCCGTGGTTTTCAGCTCCATCACACCATTTAAGGTCTTCTCTACACTGTTTATTCTAGTTAGCCATTCATCTAACCGTTTTTCATGGTTTTTAGCTTCCTTGAAATGGGTTAAAACATGGTCCTTTAGCTCAGAGAAGTTTGTTATTACTGGCCTTCTGAAGCCTACTTCTGTCAACTTGTCAAAGTCATTCTCTGTCCAGCTTTGTTTCATTGCTAGCAAGGAGCTGCAATCCTTTAGGGGAGAAGAGGTGCTATGTTTTTTAGAATTTTCAGCTTTTCTGCTCTGGTTTCTCCCCATCTTTGTTGTTTTATCTACCTTTGGTCTTTGATGATGGTGACCTACAAATGGAGTTTTGTTGTGTATGTCCTTTTTGTTGATGTTGATGTTATTCCTTTCTGTCTGTTAGTTTTCCTTCTAACAGTCATGTCCCTCAGCTGCAGGTCTGTTGGTGTTTGCTGGAGGTCCACTCCAGACCCTGTTTGCCTGGATATCACCAGCGGAGGCTGCAGAACAGCAAATATTGCAGAACAGCAACTATTGCTGAATGATCCTTCCCCTGGAAGCTTCGTCCCAGAGGGGCAACCACCTAGATCAGGTGTCTGTCGGCCCCTACTGGGAGGTGTCTCCCAGTTAGGCTACACGGTGGTAAGGGACCCACTTGAGGAGGCTGTCTGTCCATTCTCAGAGCTCAAATGCCATGCTAACCACTGCTCTCTTCAGAGCTGTGAGACAGGGACGTTTAAGTCTGCAGAAGTTGTCTGCTGCATTTTGTTCAGCTATGCTCTGCCCACAGAGATGGAGTCTATAGGGGTAGTAGGCCTTGCTGAGCTGTGGTGGGCTCCGCCCAGTTCGAGCTTCCCGGCAGCTTTGTTTACCTGCTCAAGCCTCAGCAATGTCTGACGGCCCTCCCCCAGCCAGGCTGCTGCCTCAATGTTCGATCTCAGACTGCTCCACTAGCAGTGAGCAAGGCTCTGTGGGTGTGGGACCCACCGAGCCAGGCATGGGAGAGAATCTCCTTGTCTGCCAGTTGCTAAGACCTTGGGAAAAGTGCGGTATTTGGGTAGGAGTGTTTTTCTATGTACAGTCTGTCACAGCTTCCCTTGGCTAGGAAAGGGAAATCCCCCGACTCCTTGTGCTTCCCGGGTGAGGTGACACTACACCCTGCTTCAGCTCGCCCTCCATGGGCTGCACCCACTGTCCAACCAGTCCCAATGAGATGAACCAGGTACTTCAGTTGGAAATGCAGAAATCACCCATCTTCTGTGTCGATCACACTGGGAGCTGCAGACTGGAGCTGTTCCTATTTGGCCATCTTAGAATGGAGCCAAAAAGAATTCTTACAGGGACCTTGTGAAAAGTAACTTGTCTTTTAAGCCTCCCCACATAAGGTAGACACTTCTTCACAACTTGCTACTCTTTGTTCAATTCAGTAAATAAGTAACTGACTTAACTACTACCCTGGGTCTTAAATTCCTTATAAGGGGTCCTGTTCCCCTCCCAAAAAAAAAAAAGTTTGTATCATGCTTTTCTCCTCTTAATCTATGTTATGTCCATTTAATCCTCAGGCCCAGCTCAGACCTTAAGAGGATGGAGGTGAAATTTTTCTTCCTGTAAACCATTTGATACCAGCAAAACTCTCAGAACAAGTCTGTTCTCTCTTTATAAAGATTAGGAAAACTTGAGGTTGTAAAAGTTAAGTAACACAAATCTAAATGCCATAACCTAGACCTATCATTTTCAAAACTAGTGTTATGTGCTACATATACTGGAGCTGCATTTATACACCAAAAAAATTCAAATTGTCAAATAAAACACACAAATCAGATATCTTCCACACTATCAAATTTTGTTCATTTCAAAAAGATAAGCAGTAAGGAAGCTAATACACAGCAGATTACTTCAGATAGTTGCATAGTTTATATGACAATTTGCAGCAAGCTGTCCACATAAATCCATAGATTTGTTTACTATAAACAATCTTAGATAATTAAGTACATCCTCGTAAGGCATTCCACAGATAAGAACTTCTGCTAGTGTAATAAATATCATGAGCTTTGCCAGGATGTCTTTCATTAGCATGTTTTAAGTAGATTAGACCAGGTAACCTGCCTTCTATTTTTCTAAGGGTGACACATTCCCCAATCCAACTCAGCAAGACAATGGGTTCGAGATCTGCTATGTTAATCCTTTAATACCCTTGGGTAGTTCTAGTTTCTTTCCTCTAAATTTTTTCTCTCCAATTCTATTTATGGTTAAATAAACTTGGCTACAGAGCTATGAACTGCTACACAAACATAAACGTTTCCAAACACTGGTGGAAAATTGTAAGTTTACACAGTAGCTGACACAGCTATTTTATAAACTAATTATTCACCCCCACCAATTTTTTAAAAAAATTTTGTTTAAGGACACACTAAAAAGAGAAAGAAAGCCATTTCATGATCGTCTTCTCAGAGCAGAGCCAGAAGCTTCAAAACAAAATGTAAGGTCTCCGAAAATTTCACTGTAGCCACGAATCTAAGCAAAGCTATTCACAACTGGTATTTTTAGTGACCTGGAAAGGGAGGTGAAGAAAAGACTGCAGAAATAATACAAATGAAAAAGGAAAGACATAAAAAAAGTAAATCACTTTCTTTCAGTGTAACTAGATTCACTCAGATGGGGTCTCCAGACTTACATCAATTACTTTTCCTCATTGGCTATCATGGAGAGGTTAAGAACCTCCAGAGAGAATTAAGATGCTCTGAACTGAGACTGCATGAAGTCTACAGCTTCATTTCATCCAGCCTTGAGAGTCACTGCTGCTATATTCCAGAAAATTAATTTTCCACCTAGTGATTTCCTTTGGTTTTCCCATAATGGAAAATTTTAAAGCCTACAGATCCCAGAATTTAAAGAGCTGAAGGCAGTGTTCAGTCAACTAGTTCTAACACAGCCCAAGATACTCTAAAATTAAAGGCATAAGAAGAAGGTTACTTGAAGCTGTGAGGGTGAAGGAACCATTTGAGGAAGAATATGTAAAGAGAAAGTCAATGGGCTAAAATAAATCTTGATTAATACTTTCATTTAGGGGATGAAAAGAGTAAAAAAGTCTAACATATATTCACCTTTTAAAGTGTGTGTGTGTGGGCGTGCGTGTGTGTATGTTCAAAAAGATCGCCACAGAGGAGCTGAGGTTGTGGAGCAAAAGAAGGTAAACATGTTCAACAGTGTTATGTTTCAGAAATGTCCAGGCAGATATGGACTAAAGAGAAAAAAATTAAATGTGACCATTTGTTAACTGGTGACAACAGAGAGACTTCATTAGAGTAACAGGAGAGAGAAATCAAAGTTGCCAGAAGATCAGGAGTGAGTGGATGGTCAGCATTGATGGCAAAGCATATCGATGAATCTTTTGAAGAATATTGCAGTGAAAGGGCAGAAATCATTTTTAATTTATCCTACTGATATTTTATTGCCCTTGGTATATACCGTAAATGATATCTAACTTGCAAATCCTATTTTCTCCTTTGTAACTATTTATTAAAAAGTTAATTTTTTTCTAAAATATATATGGAATTAAAGAATGGCAGCTTTTCAACAAGCTACAATTAGTCCCTTCACTTGCACTTTTTTCAACCACACTGGTCTATTTTTAGTTTAATGAAACTAATTTACTTGTTGGAGGTACAGAGGGATTTCACAGACCCTTTCACCTATCCATGCTATACCCAAGCTTTGACTAAAAGATTCAGTATCCTATTACTCTTGAGAATTATCATTATTTTTTAATTACAAAGGAGAAGAATGTAGTTATTTTAGCTGATAATTTAAAACTCAAATTAACTTCATCTAATTCTTACTTGAATCTTATTCAGAAAATAATTATTTTATCCTGTATGAGAAACAAAATCTGGACTAGGAAGGTGATATAGTTTATGATGTCCTCGATTTAAACATGGAAAGTAAGATAAAAGCAATGAAATGGGAAGATAAGTTTAGAGTCAGTGGAAAGGATAATTGAAAAGCTATGGATTACTGGAGGAGACTGCTGTTATTCAAACCAGACAGGAGCATAGTCTCAACCAACACTGTAACAGTAGAAAAAAGGGTAATGCTGATAGCCATTATGAAGGAAAAGTGTCAGGGGGTTCAGCAATAGATTTGAAAAAAAGACAAAAGAACAGCCATAGGATTATAGGATACACATTAAGGCATCTTGACCTATGAAAAGGACCAACTTTATGACTAATCATAGCACTTCAATCTGATGCTTTAATTAAAATTTTATTCAAAATAAATGATTAGTCAAAAAATGAAACTTTCTAGTTCTACATCAATCCTACTTTTAGAGAGTTTTTATGTTCTCACATTTGCTATGTTAGAAAACATTGAGTATTTTTTATATTATTCTGTGAGTGTGTATGTATGTGTGTATACAGATATACATAGTTTATATACACACAAATATATGTATATTTAAACATAGAAATTTTTGAACCTGTATATATATTTTTAACATAGAAATTTTGAACCCATATATATGTGTGTATATGTATATGTATATACACACACACATTTTACAGCAGTGTATAATAAATCTTTCAGTAACAACAGTCCTTGTGCTTGGCAAGCATAGAAAACAATGTTTTTCTTGAGTTTCAAACACCATTAACTGATCAAAAATAAAGAACTATACTAGTTAAAGAAGTCTGCATGATCTCTATAACTGACGATATTATAGTCTGAATACCTTCCCTGACACACAAATTCAGAAGCCATGTACTGACACGGTGGCGCTACAAGATAGAAGGAACCTGGGTCCCTCAGTCACCATGTGAAGAATAGCTTCCACCCTGACCCATATGGGGCTTAGCACGAATAATAAATTAGTATTTGTTGCACTACGTTAATGAGCATTTGGGGTTTGTACAATAGTAAAGCCTAGCCCAATCCAACTAAATAAAATGGACAGTGCTCTAGATAAGTGAAAAAGAAAAGTCTATCCTGAAAATTCTCAGCCACAGAACTGTGCTATAAGGGCTTAGGATTCAAACTTATGTTGCTAACATTGTTCAGAAAATCCCTAGCTAAGAAATTAACTAAGTTTTCCCTAGTTGAGAGTACTCCTTGGATATATCATCAAAATAGGACAAACACAGTTAGTACTGATAAAATAATAATAATAATAAAAACATTGCAAACATTGGTCCCAAATCAAAACTATTACAACTACAACATATGAAGAAACAAGCAATTATGAACAAAAGCAGATAATAAAAAGCAAATTATATTCCCAATGATTTCATTTGGGACTGAAGTCAATTCACTGGGATTCTAATGCTTGGAATGAAAAAATGCAGATGCGATAGTTAATTTCAGTTATGAATTCAACCAAATTAAGGGATACTCAGATAGGTAAAGCATTATTTATGGGTAAATCTGTGAGGGTGTTTCCAGAAAGATTAGCATTTGAATCGGTGTACCGAGTAAGAAAGATCTGCTGAAAATCAATGTGGGTGGGCACCATGCATTTGACTGAGGGCCTCAGTAGAACAAAAAGGCAGAGGAAAGACAAACTCACTTTCTTCTCACTTTCCCTCTCTACCTCCTGAAGCTGAAAAATCCTTCTTTAGCCTTGGATATCAGTACTCCAGAATCATGGGCCTTTGGACTCCAGGACCTGCCAGCAGTCCCCCAGGTTCTCAGTTTTTCAGCCTCAAACTGAGAGTTATACCATCAGGTTCCCTGGTTCTGAGGCTTTCAAACTTGGACTGAGCCATGCTACCAGCTTCTCTGGTTCTCCAGTTTGCAGATAGCCTATGGAAATACTTCTCAACCTCCATAATCATGTGAGCCAATTCCTGTAATAAACACCCTCTTGTCTGTCTATCTGTCCATTTATCTATCCATCCATCTCTCTGTCTCCTGTTGGCTCTGTCTCTCTGGAGAATTCTGACTAATGTATCAGAATATAACATAAGTATGCTTTAAATTTTTGAAAGAATAAAAGGTTGAATTCAAAAATTCATAAAACATGAACTGCCTGAAACAAGTGGACAGATTTTTAAGTGAAACAAATAATATAAAATTTTAAATAGAAAATACCAATAATATATAAAATGGCAAGCTAAAGGATATCTGAAAAGATTATTTATGAACAGAAAAATAGATTTAAATAAATTAGCTAAGAAGACAGAGAAAGAAAAAGAAATAAAGGAGAGATAAAGAGATACAAAGGATAGATTAATGTATATATTTTTCATTGGAATTTCAGAAGATAGTGGACAGATGAGAAAGAAGCAAGTTTGAAAGAAATGATGAATAAATTTTTCCTGAATTTACAACGAGCATAAATCCTCAAATAGCTCCCAAACAGAAAACCACATTTGAAAAAATCATGGTGAAAATATAGAGTGCCAAAGGCAAAAAGAAGATAATAAAGTAGCCAGAGAGAAGGGACAGATGGCATGCAAAGGAATGACAATTAGCCTGACTCCATTCAGTTAAGTATAGATAATAATATTTTATGAATAATCTCCTATAAACATGGATGAAATGCAAGAATTGTTAACGCTAGAAAATTTATTTATTCAATTCACTACATTCACAAATTTTTTAAACACTGGATCATTTTACAGGTGCATGTTAAAATGGGACACTTCTGTTTTGCAGAAGCCACAAAAGACAGGAACACAAGAGTATGTCCCATATAATTGCACATTATATCTAATCCACTTGTGCAGAATTTGCAGGGAAAAATGGTAGAAAACTAAAATTTGCAGAAGAAATGATACAAAACCTACTAGGAGAACCTTAGCTATAAGCTACTATAAGGATATACAAAAGGTAGCTAAAGAGTTGAACAGCTGGTTGGAAAGATTTGTAGAGATTTCTTTACAGAGAGTTGTTGGAGTGCTGTGCACTTCTTCCTGACAACTGCTAGGGAAAGCAGAGAGAGGGTGCTTCAAGTCAAGGGAGATGAAATTCAAGGGAACTGCTTGATGCATGTGCTCTTGGGGTTTGGAACACACAGAGAATGAGTTTCTTAAACATACCCGGAAAACATAAACCTGAGAAGTTTTAGCTATAGATCCAAGGCAGCAGAGCACAGATAGGCTGGGCTGACTTAAAAGTGGGTGGGACCGGTATGAAATTGTCATAAGTGGGACTCTAACCAAACAGAGAAATAGACTCCTGAAAACAAAAACAGAGAGTCAGAGTCATAAATGTCAAATTGAAGGTGATACAGCCTATAACATAGGAACTGGAGTTATGTTCCAACAGGGAAAATTTCTGGATATCCCAGAAATAATCACTAGGGAAAAAAAGCAGGTTTGAATGTCTGTCAAGCCCACAAATTTCTAACACGAGAGCAAGAGAATACTAGCTATTTAAAACTGTTCTCTTTTTCACCCAAATCTCTTTCTTCTAGACCTGACTTTGGAGGGTTTACAACAGCTAGTGAGCAGCGAAGGAGACAGAGTTCCAAGGAACAAAGCTGACCATGCTCCTTGCCCTACTTTAAGCTTCTATTCCCAAAACAAAACCAAATGGGAGAAAACTCTGGGAATTGGGAAAAAAACTGGGCTGGAAAAGTTTGGATTTCAGATTAGCCGCACATAGATGGTTTAACTACTAAAATGAGACTGTATCTGGGCTTAGAAGAGACTGAAGGCTCCTCCTCTAATCCTCCACCTTTTACTTCCACTTTTTAAAACTAGTAGTGACAGGAAATGCCTGTCTACATTATATTTCATCCAAGATCTGGAAAAGAACTAGGGCATTAAGCAGGTGTGAAGTCAGAGGAGAGAGATGAAATTAAAATTGTCTTTATCACACTTTATCTAGTCCTAC
The DNA here is from genome assembly GCF_028885625.2 of Pongo pygmaeus. Taxonomy (NCBI): domain Eukaryota; kingdom Metazoa; phylum Chordata; class Mammalia; order Primates; family Hominidae; genus Pongo; species Pongo pygmaeus. Next base: position 95,274,656 of record NC_072384.2, read on the forward strand.
TTCATCTATGGTTATAATCTCCACGTATATAGACAAAGCATTCTATAAAACTGAATACCCATTCATGCCACATAAGTAAATCTTTCAGTAAACTATGAATAGAAGGATATTTTCTTCCCTGAAAAAGAATATCTACGAATTACACAAGGGAAAACTCACACTGAATGTTAACCCCCGTCATTGATTATTCAATGTGGTACAGAAGGTGGTCCTAGTTCAACGAGTTAAAAAAAAAAAGTAAAATACTTTATAGTCACGCACCAGATAACAATGTTTCAATCTGAAACAAACCATATACACCACAATGGTCCCATAACATTATAATGAGCTGAAAAATTCCTATCACTTAGTAATGCTGTAAGGCATTATAGTGCCATAGTGTAATGCACTACTCATGTGTCTATGGTGATGCCAGTGTAAACACACCTAATGCACTGCCAGTCATATAAAAGTATAGCACATACAATTTTGTTCAGTACGTAATACTTGATAGTGATAATAATAAGTGACTATATTACTGGTTTATATATTTAGTAAACTAACTTTTACAGGGTACTCTTTCTACTTATTTTTTTAAAAAGTTAACTGAAAAACAACCTCAGGCAGATCTTTAGGGAAGTATTCCAGAAGAAAGCGTTTTTATCATAGAAAATGACAGCTCCAATGCCTGCTATTTCTCCTGAAAATCTACCAGTGGGACAAGATGTGGAGGTGGAAGACAGTGATATTAATGATCCTGACCCTGTGTAGGCCTAAGTTAATGTGTGTTTTTGTGTCTTAGTGTTCAACAAAAAATATTTCAAAAGTAAAATAAATTGAAAATCTTAAAAATAAAAAGGTTTAGAATAAGAATATAAAGAAAGAAAATATTTTTATATAGTTGTACAATATGTTTGTGTTTAAACTCTTAGTACAAAATAGTCAAAAGGTTAAAAATATTAAAAATTATATAAAGTAAAAAGTTACAGTTAGCTGTTTAATTTATTATTGAATAAAAAATATTTTCTATAAATTTAGTATAACGTTAAGTGTACACTGTTTATAAAGCCCACAGTAGTGTACAGTAAAGACCTAGGCTTTTATATTCACTCACCACTCACTCATGGATAACCTGGAACAACATTCAATCCTACAAGCCCCATTCATGGTAAGTGCCCTATACAGGTGTACCATTTTCTATCTTCTATACCATATTTTTACCATACATTTTTTATGTTTAAATGTTTTAATACACAAATATTACCATTATATTACAATTGCCTACAGTACAGTAACATGCTGTACACGTTGTAGTCTAGGAGCAACATGCTACAGCATATAGCCTAGGTGTGTAATCGGCTAAACTAGGTTTATGTAAGTACAAGCTATGATGTTCACACATGGACAAAACTGCCTAACAACAAATTTCTTTGAGCATATCCTGGATGTATTCATCAGCGTTCTCTTGAGGGACAGGACTAATAGCACAGATTTATCTATGAAGGGGGATTTATGGAGGATTATTGACTCACATGTCACAAAGTGAAGTCCCACGATAGGCCATCTGCAAGCTAAGGAGTGAGGAAGCCAGTCCGAGTCCCAAAACCTCAAAAGTACGGAAGCCAACAGTGCAGACTTCAGTCTGTGGCCAAAGGCCTGAGATCCCCTGGCAAACCACTGGTGTAAGTAAAAGTCCAAGAGTCCAAAAGCTGGAGAACTTGGAGTCCGATGTTCAGGAACAGGAAGCATCCAGCACAGGAGAAAGATGAAGCCTGGAAGACTCAGCAAGTCTAACCCTTCCACTTTCCTCTGCCTGCTGTTATCCTAGCCATGCTGGCAGCTGATTAGATGGTGCCCACACAGATTGAGGGTGGGCCTGCCTCTCTCCCAGTCCACTGACTCAAATGTTAATCTCCTTTGGCAACACCCTCACAGACACACCCAGGAACTTTGCATCCTTCAATCCAATCAAGTTGACACCCAATATTAACCATCACACCGGACGTTATGAGATGCATGACTGTATAATGATTAGAAATAAAAAACAAAATTTGAAGGTAACGATGACCTCTATAAGAAATGTAGAAAAAAACTCTATAAATCATTTAAATGAATGAGTTCAACAACTATGTCAGATATAAGTATACTAAAGTCAATTATATTCCTATTGTAAACAACAAACAGAAAATATAACTTTAGAAAGAAACCATTTACACCAGCCTGGGCAACATAGCAAGATGCCATCTCTTAAAAAAAATTAATTAGTTGGGGCATGGTGGCACATACCTGTAGTCCCAACTACTTGGGAGGCCGAGGCAGGAGAATTGATCAAACCCAGGAGTTTGAGGCTGCAGTGAGCTATGGTAGATACTCATTAAATGTTTGAGTCATTTCCAAATAAAATTTTTTAAAAATGAAACAAATTGCTGAGCATAAATGTAATTTCATGTTGGCTCCTTACATTTTATAGGAACACTAAATATATTTGGGTCTATTAATACACATAAAAAATATGTTCTGTTAAATGTTTCTAAAAATTATAAAATTATTCTCATCTAGAAAATACTGTTATGTGACAGACAGCTCAAAATGTCTTGCTTTCTAGGTGTTAACCAAAAATTAGGTTACCAGGAGTTAAAATTCTAAGTAACATATAGAATTGTGTACAAAGTGTACTGAAAAAGTGTTTTTGATAATAAAAATTATAACAATTTGTTTATTGAGAAAAATACTTTTGTCTAATTTGCAGGTTATTTAAAAGTTATTTTAAAATATGTATTTAGAAAAAAAATAGAAACAACATAAAAAGAAACTAGTTAAAAAAAAAAAAAGGAACTAGTAAGTAGGAGAGAGATGTGAAGAAAGTTACAGGTACAGAGGTGTATTTTTGGTAAGAAAGATTTTCTACAAAAAATGCGGTATATTTTTGTCCTAAGGTAAAAGGACTGGTTATTTAGGAAGGAGAAAATATAGGAGAAAAGAGAAAGTCTAAGCTTGTCATCAAAGGTTCATGCAGGTCATACAAGATTGTGAAGGATGAATTTGTAAAAGGAATTTTGTGTGTGATCAAGTTGGCTATAATTAAAAGGGTGTTATTTATGAGTCTTTCTGAAGATTGAGCTTTGATATTAAAAATACATTGATATAAATTTTCTTGTCAATTGCTGATTATAAATTCCACTAGATTTTTAACCATCATTATTCGAAGGATCTAATTAAACTAAAGAGCTTCTGCACAGCAAAAGAAACTATCAGAAGAGTCAACAGACAACATATAGAATGGGAGAAAATTTTTGCCAACTATGCATCTGATAATGATATACTATCCAGCATCTATAAGGAACTTAAATTTACTAGAAAAAACTAACAACCTCATTAAAAAGTGGGCAAAGGACATGCACAGACACTTTTCAAAAAAAGACATACATGCAGCCAACAAGCATGTGAAAACAAGCTCAACATTATAATCATTAGAGAAAGGCAAATCAAAACCACAATGAGATGCCATCTCTCACCAGTCAGAATGGCTATTATTAAAAAGTCAAAAAATAACAGATGCTGGCAAGATTGTGGAGAAAAAGAAACATTTATACACTGTTGGTGGGAGTGTAAATTAGTTCAGTCATTGTGGAAGACAGTGCGGTGATTCATCAAAGACCTAAACACAGAACTACCATTGAACCCAGCAATCTCATTACAGGGTATATACCCAAAGGAATATAATTCAGTATATTATACAGACACATGCACACATATGTTCATTGCAGTACTATTCACAATAGCAAAGACATAAATCAACCTAAATGCCCATCATCAATGTGATAAAAGAAAATCTTCAGCCAAATTAAATTTAAAGCAGTTTAATTGAGCAATGAATGATTCCTGAATTGGGCAGCCTTCCCAGCCACAGTAGGCTCAGAGACTCCAGTCCAGCCACGTGGTGGAAGAAGATTTATGGACAGAAAAAGGAAAGTGGCTTATGGAAAATGGAAATGAGGTACAGAGACAGCTGGATTGCTTACAGCTCAGCATTTACCTTATTTGAACACAGTTCTAACAGTTGGCTACATTTGATTGGCCAAAACTTGGTAACTGGCACAAGTGTAGGCTATGGTCTTTTTACACTTCCACTAGTTGTAGTTCACAATGTAAAGAAAAACTTTTAGGTCAAACTTAAAATATGTAAGGAGGCAGTTTTAGGCTAAACTTGATTTAACAAATGGTAGACTGGATAAAGGAGGTATAGTACATATACACCATGGAATACTACACAGCCATAAAAATGAGATCATGTTCTTTGCAGGAACATGGATGGAGTTCGAGGCCATTATCCTTAGCAAACAAAAGCAGGAACAGAAAACCAAATACCACATGTTCTTACTAATAAGTGGGAGCTAAATGATGATAACACACGAACATGTAGAGGGGAAAAACACACTGGGGTCTATCTGAGGGTGAAGATTCGGAGGAGGGAGACGATCAGGAAAAATAATTAATGGGTACTAGGATCAATACCTAAGTAATAAAATAATCTGTACAGCAAACCCTCATTACATAAGTTTACTTATATAATAAACCTGCACATGTACCCCTGAACTTAAAAGTTAAATTAAAAAGTAAAAATAAAACATTGATTATTTACTGTTTTCCAGATTGATGAAAATTTTTTCTTTAAAGCTATTTATTGTTTAAAACAATTTAGTAAAGTATGTTTTTTGAATAAAGGCTAAAACATTTTTTCTCCCTACCTGACGCCTACAAAATTCAAAAACTATTCATGAGTACTTCTATTTTTACAGCAATGTAATTATTTACATATAAGATCAATAAAAATGTGTTCCCTATTTATCACAGGATAAAATCGAAAACATTGGTTTTATTACCATGGCTTCGACTGGAATATTGTATTTGAGAATGTGCATAAAATGGCTGGTTTCAAGGGTTCCCAGCCTTACAGTGAGGGAGTAAAAATTATTACTTCCTGTGAAGTCCAGGAATCTTAAGTCTACAGGGAAAATCTAAACTCTGCCTTGGTTTGGCTTCATAACCCCAAGAGGTTTTTAAATCTGAGATTCCTATGTGATCAATGTAGAAATAAAAAGTTTCATTTCTAAAGAAAAGCTAAAATACATCTGTTATTAGATTGTAGTTCTGTGAATTTTTTTAAGTTCTTATTATCTACCTATAGACTAGACTAGATTCTAAATTATTCTACATTCCTTAAATCCAACATTCTTCCATAGAATTCTAAAAACAGGTACTGCTGTCTTCCTAAAGCCCTGTAAGCTGAAACTAGATGAATATTAAGGAACAAATCTCATGCCTGATGTAGAGGCCATACAAAAAGTTCACCAAGCCATTCAATACCATAACAAGAAACATTCCAGCTACAAACCAGGATAAGAAGTTAACATTTTCATGCTGTAGACAGCTTTTCCCAAGGCATTAGAACAAGACTCCATAATATAATGAGACCCTTGTCACTTTTAATGCCTACATTTTTTACTTGACAGGATAATGGTCATTTGATTTATTCGTTTGGTTGCCTTTAAGCCTAGGTTCATGGCTCCAAACTATTATGCATACTGGGATTGTCATATTACCTTTAGTTTTACTTTATATTTTTTTAATTTTGTTTCTTTTTAAATTTTTGCAGAAGTATAAATCTTAACAGAATAATGATGGCCCAGTACATTGAGATGATAGCAAAATACTATAAGACAGATGAAACTAAGCTTAATAATTGACTCCAGGTTGACTTAGCCTGACAGTCACTCCCTTCAACCTTCCCTCGTTGCTCAAATGTGGCTAAAAGGGTTTTGACACCAACTTCTATTTGGCTATCACTCCATCCAACATAGGACCAGACTGGCAACCTAGGGCACATCCATCTTGGCACTGTGTAACACTCAAAACTCAACTACAGGATGATTGATCATCAATGCTTTCAGAAAAAGACCTCGATCAAAAGAAGAAAATGTGAAGGTTTTTGGAATCAAAATGGAATACTTATGATAAAAAAATTAAAAAGCTCTGACAAATAGAGCCAAGGAAGGCCATGAAGAGAAGATGCTCATACATGAATGCCTCATAACAAACACTACCACAAAAGACTCTGATTGCACAAAAGCAATCACAACCTGACATAGAAAACTACTTCTGTGGAAACATCTGCCCAGCAAATGGCTGTCCAATCCCAGACTGATGGCATCCTTGTTATTAATCCTTGAGGCCAAGGATAATTATCTCAACACAATTGTGTAATCTTCTTCATTCTTTCTTTAAAATCTGTCTTCCTTTACTTCCCTAAATACACCCATAGTTTATTACGGCACACATATTCCCATTGCAATGCCCTAATCCTGAATAAGTATCAATTTCCATTGGAGAGACTCTGTTGTCAATTAGGTTGACAAAGTTTATACATTTGAGTACATTCAAAATTAAAATGTCTACTCATCAAAAGATACTGAAAATCAGACCTCAGAGGAGGAGGCCTAATTAACTACTCCAGTTGTCTGCAAATCAGAAAGGATCCTATGAAATTAAGATCCAGATCCTGAGATGAGGAGTGCTGAAGGCTAGTGCCTAGCATCCAAGGAGGTAGCAATAAGGCTGGTTCTAGAAGTGTAAAAACTGCAAACTGGATTCAGCCACTGCTAATAGAAGAAACTGTTGCTACTGGGGCAAAGGAGAGTGGCCAAGCTAAGGTTCACTAACAAGAAACAGAAACAAACAAGGAACAGGAAGCAAACAAAAAACAATTCCCTTCTTTCTTTAACCTTCCAGTCTCCCTCTAATGTCTCTATTGGTAAAGCCTAGTTAGGAACCATCTGGCAAAGCAAAACTGTGGCTTGTAGAGTCTCAGCCCCAGCATTGTACAACAGAGTGTAGAAGAATGAGAGTGAAGTGGAGAGACGATCATTGAATAAGCAGTATACTATTTATTTAAGATTTAAAACCTGCCAAACAAAGCTTTTATTTCATATACATGTAGTAAAAGTATAAAGAAATGCATGAGGACAAGAAATACAAAACTCAAACAGAGACTACCTTTGGTGGCAATAGAGAAGATGTGATCTAAAAGAGCCACATAGAGTTCTTCAATTGTCCCTTTCAAGTTTTATTTTCAAGCTGCACAGTGCTTTTCAAAGTATTGATTATATTATTCTCTAGCCATTTTGGGTGTCTGGAAGATTTCATTAAAAAAACTGCCAAGGAATGAAAAGAAGGAAAACAAGAGAAGTATACACATTTATATACAATTTATTGTGAGACACCATCTTGTCTCATGATGAGTGTTTTGTTTACATGGTAAGGTCAAGATAAAAGTTTCTACCTCATGGTAACAACTGAAATATAGATTCATATCATGTGAGTGTTTTGGCCTGGTACTAAATAGCAGGATTTCATATCTCCTCCAGATTGACACTTGCCCCTGGGAAGAAGGGCAAATGGTCCATGAAGTCCCCATCTGCCTGTCTGAAGAACATCTGTAGTGATGTGGGCTGTCCTAAATTATGTGGCAGTAATGCTACTAAAGGTAAAATTATCCCACCTCAGTAATAATAGTTATTGGCAGGAGAATGCTTTGAAAAGACATTTATTTCAGGTTGTTTAAAAATGGAGCCTTAAAACTCATTGAAATTTTGTATTCGACACTTGTAACTTTTATCTGACATTGTATAGATTTATTTTGACAACCTATTTAGTTGTTGACAAGTCTGTTCTGCTTCCTTGTAAGTGTATTTTAAAGATTTATGTTGAACATATTTTGTATAAATCTCATAATGATGCAAAAACAATAGGAAAACTGAGTGCATCTCAAAATATGTTTGTCTTTATAAGGCAGCTTGGAACACGAATACTAATACAATTTTTAATGTTTTTATTAAAAATCAATTCAGACTCGTAGAATAAAAATTTAACAACTAATATGTTCAATTCTCAAACCAAGCTTTGGGAAAGAGATACCTCCCAACACCACTGTTCACCAAGAAAGGATAATGATGGCTTCCAAACAGTTTAATTCCATCCACTTCTACCCATTTTCACTGCCTATAATGTAATAAAATCTCACCATCTTCTTTACCTTCAACTGCTGCCTCAGACTTACTATAGACAGTGCCTAGTATATAATTGATTCTTTAAAATATTAGTTTAAATAAATAAATGAATGAATTTTGAATGTCTCAAAGTTGCTAAATCCAGAAATGCTGAGGCACAGAATGAAGACTAGAAAGAGAGAGTAGGCCGGGTGCAATGGCTCACGCCTGTAATCCCAGCACTTTGAGAGGACAAGGCAGGCAGATCATGAGGTCAGGAGTTTGAGACCAGCCTGACCAACATGGTAAAACCCCGTCTCTACCAAAAATACAAAAATTAGCTGGGCATGGTGGCACGCACTTGTAATCCCAGCTACTCAGGAGGCTGAGACAGGAGAATCGCTTGAACCCGGGAGGCAGAGGTTGTAGTGAGCCGAAATCACCCCACTACACTCCAGCCTAGGCAACAGAGCGAGACTCCGTCTCAAAAAAAAAGAAAGCGAGAGTACTAGATGGTGGCCTAGAGGAAGAGCAGAAAAGGTGGGAGAGTATATAAAGCAGAAGGGATGGAAAGTTTTCATGTTATATTTAGCTCAGTAAGTCTCCTAATTTTCTTACTGTAGAATCAGCAATAAGTTTTTAAGAATTACTCCCAGTGATATGCTATCCACAATTTTCAAATTATAAAAATGAATAAGATATCTCAAATTATATATGGAATTTTGTAGGAAAATTGTAAAAAAGATAAGCCTTTCAATGCACAATTCACTAAATCAAATTATCAAAGTTCTTAAAGGGTACTTCATGAAATTTTATTTTTATTTGTTTTATTCATCTCTTTTTATCTTTCCACTTATGTAATATCACGTCCATCACCTAGGAGATATTTAATAAATATTGCTGATTCAAATGTTATTTGATAACATTTACACACTGACTCAGATATTTTTGTTCAAAAATTATTTTGTCACCCTTCATCATAACAACTTCAATATTTTTATGAAAAAATAACTTTTTATGTTTATACATATAGCTTTCTTTCAACTAGGATTTGATTCAGCAATCATGCTTGGATTCTAAGTATTTCATGGAATGCAATGATTTAGGAAATTGGTAATTGGCACAAGTAATGGTCTTTCATCACCAGCAAATTCGCATTATAAAAATTTTCTCTAGTGACAAAGGATAGTGGTTTTATATCTACTAATCATCAGCAAATTTAGAGTCAGATTTTAAGTTATTACTTTTTTTCTAATTATTCAGCAAAGGTAAACCTAAGGAATTTTTGTTAGGTTAAGACAGTATTTCAGTACACAACCAAATTATTGACTCTATATTATCTATTCTAAATTGTTTGGGGACAGGTTTTTAGATTTATAGGTGTAGAATACACTTGGCAAAAATTTACTGTAATCCTTTATTTTATACTCTCATATCTTGAACGTACTTGATGCTAGTGGGCCTTTCAACAGTAAAGATGGAGAAGAATAAAAATCACAATCTGCAATATTAAATTACTACTGGGTACACTGTCAGACATTCACTCTAGTCCTAAATCTGCTACTTAGTAGCAACGAAAACCCAAATAAAGAACTTAACTTTCCAGAGTTTCAGCTTACCTTTCTACATAAGAATAGAAATATCTGGTCTACAAGACTCAGAGGAATAGGTAAGCTTTATGCATAAAGTCTGGGTAAAATGCAAAACACTGCTTGCATTTAATTAGCATCTGAGATCTCATGTAAAGATCAGAAAAGGAAGTATTAAACCAACAAAAGAAAAAGGTACTTTATACTGAACAGCATTAGTAGTCCCATAATAGACCTCCCTAGCTCCTAGCCCAGTGGTCATCACACATTAAATGAATATGTATTCAATTAATTAATTAAGCAGAAGAAGCATACGTGATCATATAGTAATAACAAGAGAAAACCTAAGACCTGAAGAACACTGAAAGAGAAGAAGGTACCATGTGGAGTATGTTTAGATTCCAGGAAACCCCTCTGTATCCTAAATACATCAATGGTCATATAGGATAGCAAGGCATGGCATAGAGGTAAACATGTATGGTGAGATGTAATAAATACTACCACTATGGGTGAGGAGCTCTAGGCTGAGGTATTCTATGTTTTTTTTTTTTTTTTTTGAGACGGAGTCTCGCTCGGTTGCCCAGGCTGGAATGCAGTGGTATGCTCTCGGCTCACTGCAAGTTCCATCTCCCAGGTTCACACCATTCTCCTGCCTCAGCCTCCTGAATAGCTGGGACTACAGGCGCCCACCACCATGCCCGGCTAATTTTTTATTTTTTTTTATTTTTACTAGAGACGGAGTTTCACTGTGTTAGCCAGGATGGTCTCGATCTCCTGACCTCATGATCTACCCGCCTCGGCCTCCCAAAGCGCTGGGATTACAGGCGTGAGCCACGGCGCCCAGCCTCTATGTTCTTTATCAAAGGCAGAAGCAACCTATGACTGTAACAAACACTCCTAAACTGACTGCCTGACTTGTTATCATTTCTCCCTTCTTGGTGAAATGCCCCTGATCCACAGGAATGGATATCTAATCCTTCTAAAAGACCCCATGTATAGCCACAGATAATTAGCCAGCAGTGACCAACGGACCCAAACTAACCAATCAAATTCTCTTTCCTAGGAATTTGTAGTTTTTACCGACAGTCACAGAAACTAGGTGTCAATGGAATAAGATTATGTTAATTCCAATGTGATAAAGGGAAGATCCACAAATTCAGTCAGTTTCAGAGATCCCTAGCACCTCCCTGGTTGTTCAAATCTTCTTAAGACTCTGTGAGAATGTAATATATAGTGTAAGATATTATCCAACTGAACGGTGTTGTGCATTCTGCTACCGAGACTGGGCCAAGTTGAGTTGTGAGTTACAATCTCTGCCAAAATGGTGATCCTGGGAGAACTACAGCTCCATGGAGAAGGGGGCCTGAAAAGGAGAAAGAATGGCTTTTGCTGAGACCATTGATAACACTGAAGACAAAGAAAAATTAAAACCTAGGATGGATAAGGAGAAAAATAATAGGCTTCAGTGTCATTACATAGAATAAAAAAAGCAAATTTTGTATTTTTAGGAGAAATTTCTCATTTTTAATGAAGAAAGAAAGCTTACGTTTAAGAAGAAAAAAATATGAATAAGTTTTAACAGTGCATTTCCTTAACCCTAGGATATCCAGTCCATAAATATTTTTGGGACATCAGATGTGTAGGGAAGGAAGCAGGCTATTGAAACCTCAGATTTCTTTAATTTATGCTTACAAAGTTATATAAGTTTTTTCTCTCATGAGACTCTCAAATATGGAGGACAGTTCAGATCTAAAATTGTTCTAATTAGTAATTTAGAATAATAACAGCCCCTTGTTATTATTATCTAAAAGTCTCAAAATCATGGACTTATACATTGAAGACTACAAAGAGACATCCACGGCAGGAAAGTTGGATTTATTTATCACCAAATGAATTTCTATGAATTAATCCCATTAGAAAAGTCAGGAAATACAAAATTCACAATCCTCCAGAGTTATGTATTGTTAGAGAGAGAAGTAACATTTTTAAACAGTTTCTGAAAACAGGATTAGCAGCTAATATCATTAATATTCTAAAAGCAGCCTTCTGAGACTCAGCATAGACAAATCATTGATTTTCACATTTATCTTTCTTGGGACTTCTGTAGTCACTTCAAGCTGTCTTCATGTAATCCACTCATACCAGAGAATGTTTTCAAGGGTATTCTAAATAACCTTCTCACGTTGGAGTTCAAATGTCTTTCTGTGATAAAGGACTTGAACACCTCAAAAGCATAATTACAGGTATACCCTGGAGAGTTGAGCTATATCAAGTTCTCAAAATGAGTATGGATATTAAAACTGATATAGCAGCAATTAGTTATTATGAATTTTCTCTATTACCCAGCCTGTTAGATTGTGTCAGTGAAACATAACTCTGCTTAAAAGAGTTCACATAATTTCTGATTGCCACTCTCAATCCTCAGTCTTGAATTTATTATAGTATTTCAAAGGCAAAGACATCAAAACTACTTTGACTTTCCTTTTTCTCCTCCCATTATTGAATCAGTTATGTGTTAACATAAGGTCACATCTAAAGTGGACTTCTTTTTTTTTTTTTTTTTTTTTTTTTTTTCTATTTTATTTATTTATTTATTTATTTTTTTTTTCTTTTATTGTAATTATTATTATTATTATTATTATTATTATACTTTAGGTTTTATGGTACATGTGCCCAATGTGCAGTAAGTTACATATGTATACATGTGCCATGCTGGTGCACTGCACCCACCAGAACGGATTTTTGAAGAGTAAATAATGTGTCAATTAAAAATAATAAAAAGAAAACCTTACAGAATAAGAAATCATTTAACTATGACCAATTTATAAAAGTATGTAGATTGAATAAGCCTTAAAATAGTAGTTTTACTGTGTAAAGTAGGCAATTTTGAGTATTGCCATCAGGCCAAATACCTAAATACCTAAAAGGCCCATAAAAGTGTCCTCCATAAAAAAGTCATTCTAACCTCAATTTAAAAAGGTAATGTTTTCACCACCAATACTTTAATATGTAGTCTCTAAAATGCAAAGTGAAAACTTTCATATTATTTTTATCAAGAAAATAATCTAGTAATCAGAATTTTTTCTAAAATCTTATTCTACTAGAATCATTAGAAAGATCATTCCAATAAGAATTGAAACGATTCTGTGAGAATGGTAATTTTAATATCCTCTGCCTCTAGCACTAGTGTATATGCTACAGTGTGACAGATAAGGTTTTTTAATGATATATTTTATCTGAAGATTTTAGGAAGACAGATCTCTAGTAAACAATAAACTCTATTTGGAGTTTTTAAACATCTGTTTTAAATCTTTGATTCCAGCAAAGTGATTGTCATACCCCTACTTATGATGGAAAATATATTTGTATATGTGTGCTCCTTAAGCATAAATCACTTCATGTTATAACATGTAACCATTGTTCTCAAAACTTTTCAGTGGCTTCTCATATACTACTAAGTTACATCAAAGGTCTTTGATCATGGTCTAGCCCTCCACTATCATGTTGGCCTCATCTCCTTCCTATGGCACCATCTATCCTTTTTCTGGCTTTCTTAGTGTGCTCTAGAACTACTGCTCATGCTATTTTCTCTTTTTGGCATGTTTTCCTACTTCCTTTATATTTGTTTCAATGTCATCGTTTTCTTTTAAAAAAAATTATTACACATACACATCCCTCTGGTCTATTCTTATCCTATTTTATTTGCTTACTCATTTGTTTTTAAAACACTTATTACCTCCTGACATGTTTGTTTTTCTATTTTATGTCTTTTACCCATAGACTATATAGTTTTAAAAAAAAATCTTCTTAGTTATTATATGCCCAATGCCTGATGCAATGCCAGGCACTCAATAGCTGTTCAATAATTACTTTAAATAAATAAAAGCAGCTTTTAAAATCAAACACAAATAGTTTTCATGCCTGGTGTTATGACATTACAATTGTCTAAAATTCTGCTTTACTTTATGTTAATAGGCTTCAACCACCCATAGTTAATTCTTTTTACTATAGATTTTTGTTTTACTTGTAACTCTAATAAAGAAATAAATAGGAGGGAAGGGCCAAGATGGCCAACTAGAAGTAGCTGTGGTCTGCAGCTCCAACTGAGAAGAATGAAAATGGCGAGTGAATACTGCACGTTCAGCTGAGGTATCCAGGTTATCTCTGGGACTGACTAGGTGGTTGGCACAACCCACGGAGAGCAAGGAAAAGCAGGGTGAAGCAACAGCCCACCTAGGAGCCACACAGGGCAAGGAGAGTTCAGCCAAGGGAGGTGGTGAGTGATTGTGCTACTTCACCCAAGAAACCACACTTTTCCCATAGATCTGTACAACCCATCTGGATACCCTCTCATAAGCCCATGCCACTAGGGCCTTGGGTCCCAAGCACAGAGCTGTGCAGATGCTTGGAAGCCACTCAGATTGCAGCAAATGGCAGCAGGCTGGAGGCTGCCTAAGACGACCGAGTCCTTGGGGAAGAGGAGCGACCACCACCACTATGGCTCCAGTCTGCCGTTTTCCCCTACCAGCGCTAAGGAGACTGGGTGGTTTGGACCAGGAGGAATTCCTCACAGTGCAACACAGTGGTTGTGGAAGACTGTGACAAGACTGCTTCTTCAAGTGGGACCTGGATCCATTCCTCCTCACGGAGCAGGGCCTTCCTGCAGGAATTTCAGCAATTATAGACAAGGATTTACAGACAGAACTCTGATCTCCCTGTGATGGAGCCCCTGGGGTGAGGGGTCGCCTCCGTTTCAAGAGCTCAGCAGATTTAGTCCTTCCTGCCCGCTAGCTCTGAAGGGTCTGGGCAGTACGGATGAGGGGGATTTCCCCAGTGCAGCACACTGCTCTGCCAAAGGGCAGCCAGAGTGCTTCGTTAAGTGGATCCCTGATCCCATGCCTCCTGAATGGGTGAGACCCCCAAAAAAGGGGTCACCAGACACCTTATACAGGACCATTCCCACTACCATCAGGTCAGTGCCCTTTAGAGGAAGGAACAGACAGTCATATTTGCTGTTCTGCAGCCTCCACTAGTGATACCTACAGGTGCGGGAAGGAGCCAGGAAAACAGGGTCTGGAGTAGATCCCCAGAAAACCACAGCAGCCCTATAGAAGAGGGGCCTGCCTGTTAAAAGAAAAGCAAACAAACAGAAAGCAACAACAACAACAACAAAAAAGACCTCACACAAAAAACCCATCTAAAGGTCAGCAGCTTCAAAGACTGAAGGCAGATAAACTTACAAATATAAGAAAGAATCAATACAAAATGCTGAAAACTCAAAAATCCAGAGTTCCTCTTTCCACATTATAGCAACACCTCTCCAGCAAGGGCACAGAACAAGGTGAAGGCAGAGATGGATGAACTGACAGAAGTAGGCTTCAGAAAGTGAGTAATAATGAACTTCACTGAGCTAAAGGAGAATGTTCTAACTCAATGCAAAGAAGCTAAGAACCATAATAAAATATTATAAGAGCTGTTAACCAGAATAACCAGTTTAAAAAGGAACATAAATGACCTGATGGAGCTGAAAAACACAACACGAGAACTTCACAATGCAATCACAAGTATCAATAGCCGAATAGATCAAGAAAGGAAAGAATCTCAGAGCTTGAAGACCATCTTTCTGAAATAAGACAGGCAGACAAGATTAGAGAAAAAAAGAATGAAAAGAACAAAAGCTTCAAGTACTATGGGATTATGTAAAAAGACGAAACCTATAACTGATTGGGGTACCTGAAAGAGACAGGGAGAATGGAACCAAGTTGGAAAACATACTTCAGGATATCATCCAGTAGAACTTCCCCAACCTAGCAAAACAGGCCAACATTCAAATTCAGGAAATCCAGAGAACCCCAGTAAGACACTCCATGAGGAGATCAACCTCAAGACACATAATCGTCAGATTCTCCAAAGTGAAAATTAAGGAAAAATGTTAAGGGCAGCCAGAGAGAAAGGCCAAATAAGCTACAAAGGAACACCCATAAGACTAACAGCAGACCTCTCAGTGGAAACCCTAAAGCCAGAAGAGATTGGGGGCCAATATTCAACATTCTCAAAGAGAAGAATTTCCATCCCAAAATTTCATATTGGGCCAAACTAAGCTTCATAACTGAAGGAGAAATAAAATCCTTTTCAGACAATCAAATGCTGAAGGAATTCATTACCATCAGGCCAGCCTTACAAGAGCTCCTGAGGAAGCACTAAATTTGGAAAGGAAAACTATTATCAGCCACTACAAAAACACACTGAAGTACACAGACCAATGACACTATGAAGCAACTACATTGACAAGCCTGCAAAATAACCAGCTAGCATCATGATGACAGGATCAAATTCACACATAACAATAAACCAACAAATATCAAACAAAGAAGGGCATCACATAATAGTAAAGGGGTCAATTCAACAAGAAGAGCTAACTATCCTAAATATATATATACCCAATGCAAGAGAACCTAGGTTCACAAAACAATTTCTTAGAGACCTACAAAGAGACTTAGACTCCCACACAAAAATAGTAGGAGACTTTAACACCCTACTGTCAATATTAGTCAGATCATGGAGACAAAAAATTAAGAAAGATATTCAGGACTTGAACACAGCTCTGGATCAAGTGGACCTGATAGATATCTGCAGAACTCTCCACCCATAAACAACAGAATATACATTCTTCTGAGTGCCACGTGGCACTTACTCTAAAATTGATCACATAATTAGAAGTAAAACACTCCTCAGCAAATGCGAAAGAACTGAAATGATAACGAACAGTCTCTCAGACTACAGTGCAATCAAATTAGAACTCAAGATTAAGAAACTCATTCAAAACCACCCAACTACACGGCAATTGAACAATCTCCTGAATGACTCCTAGGTAAATAATGAAATTAAGGCAGAAGTCAAGAAGCTATTTGAAACTAATGGGAACAAAGAAGCAACGTATCAGAATCTCTGGGATGCACCTAAAGCTGTGGTAAGGGAAATTTATAGCACTAAATTCCCACATCAAAAAGCTAGAAAGATTTGAAATTGACATCCTAACACCACAATCGAAAGAACTAGAGAACCAAGAGCAAACAAACCCTAAAGCTAGCAGAAGACAAGAAATAACCAAGATCATAGTGGAACTGAAGGAGATAGAGACATGAAAACCCCTTCAAAAAAAATCAATAAATCCAGGAATTGGTTTTTTGAAAAAAAAAAATCAAATAGATAGACCACTAGCTAGACTAATATAGAAGAAAAGAGAGAAGAATCAAATAGACAGAATACAAAAATGATAAAGGGGATATCACCACTGACCCCACAGAAATACAAACAACCATCCGAGAATACTATAAACACCTTAATGCATATAAACTAGAAAATCTAGAAGAAATGGATAAATTCCTGGGTACATACACTTTCCCAAGACTGAACCAGGAAGAAGCTGAATCCCTGAATAGACCAATAACAAGTTCTGAAATTGAGGCAGTAATAAATAGCCTACCAACCAAAAAAAGCCCAGGACCAGATATACAGATATACAGCTGGACCCAGACATAGAGCTGGCACCATTTCTCCTGAAACTATTCCAAACAATTGAAAAGAAGGGACTCCTCCTTAACTCATTTTATGCGGCCATCATCATCCTCATACCAGAACCTGGCAGAGACACAACAAAAAAAAGAAAACTTCAGGCCAATATTCCTGATGGACGTCAACGCAAAAATCTCAATAAAATACTAGCAAACCGAATCCAGCAGCACACCAAAAAGCTTATCCACCATGATCAAGTCAGCATCATCCCCAGGATGCAAGACTACTTCAACATAAGCAAATCATTAAACATGATTCATCACATAAACAGAACTAAAGACAAAAACCACATGATTATCTCAACAGGTGCAGAAAAGGCCTTCGAAAAAATTCAGCAGCCATTCATGCTAAACACTCTCAATCAACTAGGTATGGATGGAGTGTATCTCAAAATAATAAGAGATATTTATGACAAATCCACAGCCAATATCATAGTGAATGGGCAAAACCTGGGAGCATTCCCCTTGAAAACTGGCACAAGACAAGGATGCCCTCTCTCACCACTCCTATTCAAGATAGTATTAGAAGTTCTGGCCAGGGCAATCAGGCAAGGGAAAGAAACAAAAGGTATTCAGAGAGGAAGAAAGGAAGTCAAATTGTCTCTGTTTGCAGATGACATGATCCTATATCTAGAAAATCTGCAGCTGGATGTGGCAGCTCACACCTGTAATCCCAGCACCTTGGGAGGCCAAGGCAGGTGGATCACCTGAGGACAGGAGTTCAAGACCAGTCTGGCCAACATGGTGAAACCCTGTCTTTACTAAAAATACAAAAATTAGCCGGGTGTGGTGGCAGATGCCTGTAATCCCAGCTACTCGGGAGGCTGAGGCACAAGAATTGCTTGAACCCGGGAGGCAGAGGTTGCAGTGAGCTAAGATCATGCCACTGCACTCCAGCCTGGACAACAGAGTAACGCTCAGTCTCGAGAAAAAGAAGAAGAAGACAGAAAACCCCATTGTCTCAGCCCAAAAGCTTCTCAAGCTGATAAGCAACTTCAGCAAAGTCTCAGGATAAAATCAATGTGCAAAAATTACAAGCATTCCTATACACCAACAAAAGACAAGCAGAGAGCCAAACCATGAATGAACTCCCATTCACAATTGCTACAAAGAGAATAAAATACCTGGGAATACAGCTAACAAGAGAAGTGAAGAATCTCTTCAAGGAGAACTACAAACTACTGCTCAGGGAAATCAGAGAGGACACAAACAAATAGAAAAACATTTCATTCTTATGGATAGGAAGAATCAATATTGTGAAAATGGACACACTGCCCCAAGTAATTTATAGATTCAATGCTATTTCCATTAAACTACCATTGACATTCTTCATAGAATTAGAAAAGAAGACTATTTTAAAATTCATATGGAATCAAAAAAGAGTCTGAATAATGAAGACAAGCTTAAGCAAAAAGAACAATACTGGAGACATCACACAGCCCAACTTTAAACTATACTGCAAGACTGCAGTAACCAAAACAGCATGGTAGTGGTACAAAAACAGACACTCAGACCAATGTAACAGATTAGAGAACTCAGAAATAAGATCACACATCTACAACCATTTGATCTTTGACAAACCTGACAAAAACAAGCAATGGGGAAAGGATTCCCTATTTAATAAATGGTGCCAGGAGAACTGGCTAGCCATATGCAGAAAATTGAAACTAGACACCTTCCTTACAGTTTATACAAAAATTGATTAAAGACTTAAATGTAAAACCCAAAACTATACAAACTCTAGAAAAAAATCTAGGCAATACCATTCAGCTCATAGGCACAGGCAAAGATTTCATGATGAAAACATCAAAAGTAAAACAGAAAGGGGGCCATACACACCAGGGCCTGTTGGGGGGCATGGGGTTGGGGGAGGGATAGCTTTAGGAGAAATACCTAATGTAGATGACAGATTGATGGGTGCAACAAACCACCATGGCACATGTATACCTATGTAACAAACCTGCACATTCTGCACATATACCCCAGAACTTAAAGTATAATAATTTTTTTAAAAATGGACAAATAGGATGTAATTAAACTAAGGAGCTCTGCAAAAGAAACTATCATCAGAACAAACAAACAACCTACAGAATGGAAGAAACTTTTTTGCAATCTATCCATCTGACAAAGATCTAATAATTAGAATCTACAAGGAACTTAAACAAATTTACAAGAAAAAAAAACAAACAACCCCATTAAAAAGTGGGCAAAGAATATGAACAGACACATGCCCCAAAAGAAGACATTTATGTGACCAACAATTATATGAAAAAGAAGTTCAACATCACTGATCATTAGAGAAATGCAAATCAAAACCACATTGAGATACCATCTCACGCATCAGAATGACAATTATTAAAAAGTCAAGAAACAACAGATGCTGGCGAGGCTATGGAGAAATAGGAAAACTTTTACACTGTTGGTGGGAATGTAAATTAGTTCAATCATTGTGGAACAGAGTGAAGCAATTCCTCAAAGATCTAGAACCAGAAATACCATTTGACCCAGCAATCTCATACTGGATATATACCCAAAGGGGTAAAAATCATTCTATTATAAAGATACATGCATGTGTATGTTGATTGCAGTACTATTCCCAATAGCAAAGACATGGAATCAACCCAAATGCCCATTATTGGTAGATTGGATAAAGAAAATGTGGTACATATACACCATGAAATACTCTGCAGCCATAAAAAGGAATGAGATCATGTTCTTTGCAGGGACATGGATGGAGCTGGAAACCATTATCCTCAGCAAACTAACACAGGAACAGAAAACCAAACACCACATGTTCTCATTTATAAGTAGGAGCTGAACAATGTGAACACATAGACACACGGAGAGGAACAACACACACTGGGGCCTGTCAGGGTTGGGGTGGGCGAGGGAAGGGAAAACATCAGGAAAAATAGCTAATGCGTGCTGGGCTCAATACCTAGGTGATGGGTTGATAGGTGCAACAAATCACCATGGCACACATTTACCTATGTAACAAACCTGCACATCCTGCACATGTACCCTGGAACTTAAAATAAATTACAATTTATTATTTTTAAATTAAAAAATTTTTTAAAAAAGAAAGAAATATCAAAGTCTGGAAAACACCATAACCACAGCCATTCATAACAAACTAATTAAATATTGGCACACAGATCAAAACAACAAGAAAAAGAATATTGGAAATCATTTCCTAGACTATGGTTGCTCTCTCCAGTAACCACACCTTTCCAAAGCCAAAACAGAGAGGGAGAAAGGAAAAGGGAAAGGAAAGGAAAAGGAAAAGAGAAAGGGAAAGGGAATGGGAAGGAAAGGAAAGGAAAGGAAAGGAAAGGAAAGGAAAGGAAAGGAAGGGAAAGGAAAGGAAAGGAAAGGAAAGGAAAGGAAAGGAAAGGAAAAGGAAAGTTTACATGAACTTTTCAACTAGGCATGTAGTTTTAAGGTTAACGTTTTTTTGATCCCAAGGGAAGGGAAAGGGAAGGGGAAGGGAAAGGGAAAGGGAAAGGGGAAGGGGATACATGAACTTTTCAACTAGGCATGTAGTTTTAAAGTTAACATTTTTCTGATCCCTAGTGTTGCCTATTGTTTCCAGTTTGTATTTTTCAGTCTTAGATTATTTGTGAAAAAGCATTCAGTAGGGAATTCAGTAAATATGTGGCCTTTTGGTATGTATATCACTACAAATGGGGGAAATAATGACTAGTTATGAGAAATTCAGCCACTCTGCAATGCTGACCACAGTAATAGATTCCTTTCCAGGGATGTATGTAATCTTGCGCCAAAAACATTGCTTTTTGACATGCATAAAATATAGTTTAATTTATAATAGCTTTATTAGTCATTGGATCTTTACTCATTTGTTCCAATACTTCCTGGGATAACAAACGTCACTTACATGTGTGATAAAAAATAATCTAATTGAGACCCATTCCCTAATCACATCCCTTGCAAATTATACTTTACTTATGATCTATTAATTAATAAAACTTTAGCACCTTCATTTAAGTTGATGTTCCAATGGACATCTGAGAATCTCTATTGGTAAATGGAATAGGGAGGGCTTCATGCAAGATGGATAATAAAATTGGTCTTCAAAAGATAGACCTAACTATATGAGATCTAGACAGCTGATGAGGGAAGAGTGGGTCTTAAGAGGGCAACATTACATGTGATTGACTCCAAGTCACCAAATATTCTAATATAGTTTACAAGTTTCAGAAAAACAATTTTGAGTAGTAAATCAAACAATTATTAGTTATGATATGAAAAAGAAAAAAGAAGTTGATGAGAAAATAAACAGAGTGGGAATAGGAGTTGAGGACCTATTTTAGGTAGAATAGTCAGGACGACATTTTTGAAAGGTAACATGTAGATTGAGACCAGAGGATTCAGTGGTGTCAGTCATGAGAGATGCAGGAGTGAGAGAGAAAATATATGGGCAAAGTCTCTGAGCCTGAGAAGAACTTGGAATAGTTGAAGAAGTAAAAGCAACCCAAAATGTCAGGAGCACAGTAAGCAAGAGGAAGAGGGAGCAAGGCTGGCATAGTCTTTTCATAACCTAAAAAGTTATTTAATCCTGAAGACTGGATTGGAAAGGACAAAGAATAAATATAGGAAGATGTTGCACTATTGATAGTGGGAGAGGATGTTGACCTAAAGAAGGTGCTATGGAATGAATATTTGTGCCCCCTCAAATTCACATGTTAAAACCTGTTCCCCAGTGTGATGGTATTGTAGATGGGGACTTCGGTGATTCAATCATAAGCAGCCCTCATGAATGGAATAAGTATTTTATAAAAGAGATCCCAGAGAGATATCTTGCCCCTTCCATCATGTGAAGACACAGCAAGAAGACAACAGTCAGTAATCCAGGAGAGGGCCCTGATCAGACACCAAATTTGCCAATTCCCATTCTTCAGAACTGTAAGAAATTTTTTTTATTGTTTCTAGGCCACCACTCTATGGTATTTTTATTATAGCAGTCTATATGGACTAAGACAGAAAAAAAAATGTTAGCAAATAAATCTGGTTATGTTGGAGACATGTTTGGGAGAAAGACTGAATAGGCTGAACTGATAGATTGGATGAGGGGTATAAAAGAAAGAGAGAAATCAAGGATGACACTTATATTTCTGGCTTGAGCAATTGAGAGGATGATGGAGGTAGATTACTAAAAGGGGAAAAACTATTAAAGTGGGTAGTGTTAATGGAATGAAAATATAGTAGAGGGGAAAATCAAGAATCTTCAAATGTGTTGTATTTTGGGAACTGGTACAACCTCCAGCGTGGCTGCTGGTAGACAATTTCATATGCAAGTCAGTAGTTCAGAGGAAAAGCTAGGGCTGGAAGTCAAAATCTCTTTGGTATTATGTCCAGACACACATTGCACACATGTGCAAGAGGATATGGAGGCTCTGTATTAAAAGGGTGATGTTTGTGGGTGACTTTTTCTGCAATCAAAGCCATATGCTGACATTTTCAGACACTCCTTTCTTCTCTCTATCCAATAGCACTAAAACAATGAGCGTACATTTGCAAAGACCAGCTATGCCTCTCTCTCTGTCTGTCCTCCCTCTCTCTCCCTGCCTCTTTCATTCTCTCCCTCACGTTCTCTCCCTCTTTCCCATTCCACTTCTTGATTCCCCAGTTCCTTCCCCTCTACCTTCATTTGATTTATTTCTATACACAGCTCAATAATAAAATCTGAATATTAGTTTTGAGCAATTTGTAAGTGAGCAGGCCTTACCCACCCACAGCCTGTTTCCATATGTAGCTATTAAACCTAACTGATTGAGGAAAAACGTGGCCACAACTAACTAGAGTTCTCTATACTGTCATTGAGGACCCAAGACCAGCTAAGGATAAAATGTTATTTTCCTCCTATATGTCCTTTTTCCTTGTGAATATAGCACCCCCTAGGAAAGGATGACTGTGATCTAGGGTAAATTCTAGATATACTGGATGACCCAATGTCAGCATCACTACTGATAAAGCTCAAATTTCTTCATTTAGTCTCATATTGTAACTGTCAGTTGGTTGCCTACTTTGCTAATTGACTTTCAGAATTTAATAATAAAGACATTCACTGTATATATAATATACTGTCCTTCTAGACTGTACTCTGCTGATTCCCTTTAACTTGAAACAGATTCAGTCACCAGCTTCCGGGCTGCAGCACATCTCAGCTGTGGAGTTTTGTAAATGCTCTAGCAGTTGAAGTGCATCTTCACTATTGAATGGCATCCCTCATCTGTAAAGTCATTTACAAACCTTACTGATCAAGCTGTACATTTCTGAGTTGGAATTTAATCTACAGAGCCCTTTGCAAAATGAACTGAATCCTTTACTAATCATGGGCAATGGTAGAATTTATTTGGCCTGTGGTAATTTGCATTATTTGCTTATTATACCCTTTGGTTTCTGCTGCAGACTGCTGTGAGTGCTGAGTTGCTGAAGCTCGGAAGTCACTCATCACATCCTACTCCCGAGGTAAGAGCATTTTGGTTGTGGAAGAAATGTCTTCTTAATGTGAAAATCTCACTGTTCATGCGTGCACATATTCTCTATGTCCACATGATGCCATACTGTGAGTTCTGCCTGTACACCAACTCATAAAATTCTATGAAGTTATGATGTTCCAAAACATTAAGCCAAAAGCAAACTTTACTCCATTTAGCCACAGACACTATATGGCTCCCCTCAGCCTAACACCGCAAACACCGTTTGCATTCGATCGTCCATGTTCCCTAACGCTAATTAAATTGTTCCTGTGCTACACTTTACTGCTCTTACCCTAAAAACAGTATTGTCAATTAATTAAACAGTATGATATCTTTAATTATTTTAATCAATCCTACATGCCATTTTATGATTTCTTCTCCAAAAAATATTTTATCCCAACTAAAACATAGAGAATCAATGAGTCAAAATGCCATGAATTAAAGAAATGCAAGCACAAATTTTTATTTCTGGTTAGCAACCCTAGATAATCTGCAATAGATAATTACAATACAATGAATTGGAGCATTGTTTTAAAAAATAAACTGCACTGCCTTAAACCTCTGGAAAATGCATTATTTCATATGGCGAATGAATAAACTCTTGGAGGAAGGATTATATTCACATCCATTAGTATCTGAACCAACATCTAGACTTGTCAGGAAGATCAATATACTTGGTTTGTGTTTGCATCACAGAATAGCAGGAGGGCTTTTAGCTGGATAATACCTAGAGTTTAATCCTGGTGTATCAGAAGATAAAGCACTCAATTGTCCAGGAGATTATAAAGTGTATGTATTAGTACCTTGTAGACATTAACAATACAGACATTAGACCAGATAAGAGAATATGTACAATCTTGAGGACAAAAATATAACACTGGTTGTTGAAGATTTTTCTCAAGAAAGCACATAAAAATGACTAAGGTTGCCTACAGTATGCAGGCAAGAAAATATATAGCCCAGTTATAAAGTCAGGAAATATGTTCTGTATTAACAAATTCACTCCTCCATCCATAAATTGTATGCAAGGAAGATTAAATAATTCCAACATGACAGAACTTGTTAAAAATAAAATGTATATAAATCTTCACCTTCTTTTTTAAACTAATCTCCTCCACATTTGTTCGGGAAAGATCAGGACCAATAATAATTGCCCCATTTATGGCTCTCCTACATACATGTTTCCAATTTGTCTACTGAGAAATAAATGTTCTAGAAATCAAATTAAGTTATAAAAACTATTGAATATCACAATTGGATCCCTAAATGTTTTGAGGTCTGTAGCATCTAACAGACCTTTGGAAAATCTATTTCTAAAAAGAACTTTTGAAGATTTCGATAAATGTATTTTTTCTTTTACTCTCATTTTGTTTTATTCCTGGGCAGATTTCTCTGGTTTTCAGGACACCCCATTGATTTCAAAAGCTGCTTCACAGGGGCCTTCCTAGGAGTGTTCCAAGAATCTGGCAAATTTTTTTTTCTTTTTATTATTATTATTATTATTATTATTATTATACTTTAGGCTCTATGGTACATGTGCGCAACGTGCAGGTAACTTACACATGTATACATGTGCCATGCTGCTGCGCTGCACCAACCAACTCGTCATCTAGCATTAGGTATATCTCCCAATGCTATCCCTTTCCCCTCCCCCCACCCCCCAACAGTCCCCGAAGTGTGATGTTCCCCTTCCTGTGACCATGTGTTCTCATTGTTCAATTCCCACCTATGAGTGAGAATATGCGGTGTTTGGTTTTTTGTTCTTGTGATAGTTTACTGAGAATGATGATTTCCAATTTCATCCACGTCCCTACAAAGGACTTGAATTCATCATTTTTTATGGCTGCATAGTATTCCATGGTGTATATGTGCCACATTTTCTTAATCCAGTCTATCATTGTTGGACATTTG
The DNA here is from genome assembly GCF_028885625.2 of Pongo pygmaeus. Taxonomy (NCBI): domain Eukaryota; kingdom Metazoa; phylum Chordata; class Mammalia; order Primates; family Hominidae; genus Pongo; species Pongo pygmaeus. The sequence continues at coordinate 95,300,254 of NC_072384.2, forward strand.
GGTTGGTTCCAAGTCTTTGCTATTGTGAATAATGCTGCAATAAACATACGTGTGCATGTGTCTTTATAGCAGCATGATTTATAGTCCTTTGGGTATATACCCAGTAATGGGATGGCTGGGTCAAATGGAATTTCTAGTTCTAAATCCCTGAGGAATCGCCACACTGACTTCCACAAGGGTTGAACTAGTTTACAGTCCCACCAACAGTGTCAAAGTGTTCCTATTTCTCCACATCCTCTCCAGCACCTGTTGTTTCCTGACTTTTTAATGATTGCCATTCTAACTGGTGTGAGATGGTATCTCATTGTGGTTTTGATTTGCATTTCTCTGATGGCCAGTGATGGTGAGCATTTTTTCATGTGTTTTTTGGCTGCATAAATGTCTTCTTTTGAGAAGTGTCTGTTCATGTCCTTTGCCCACTTTTTGATGGGGTTGTTTGTTTTTTTCTTGTAAATTTGTTGGAGTTCATTGTAGATTCTGGATATTAGCCCTTTGTCAGATGAGTAGGTTGCGAAAATGTTCTCCCATTTTGTAGGTTGCCTGTTCACTCTGATGGTAGTTTCCTTTGCTGTGCAGAAGCTCTTTAGTTTAATTAGATCCCATTTGTCAATTTTGGCTTTTGTTGCCATTGCTTTTGGTGTTTTAGACATGAAGTCCTTGCCCATGCCTATGTCCTGAATGTTAATGCCTAGGTTTTCTTCTAGGGTTTTTATGGTTTTAGGTCTAACATTTAAGTCTTTAATCCATCTTGAATTGATTTTTTGTATAAGGTGTAAGGAAGGGATCCAGTTTCAGCTTTCTACATATGGCTAGCCAGTTTTCCCAGCACCATTTATTAAATAGGGAATCCTTTCCCCATTTCTTGTTTTTGTCAGGTTTGTCAAAGATCAGATAGTTGTAGATATGTGGCATTATTTCTGACGGCTCTGTTCTGTTCCATTGATCTATATCTCTGTTTTGGTACCAGTACCATGCTGTTTTGGTTACTGTAGCCTTGTAGTATAGTTTGAAGTCAGGTAGTGTGATGCCTCCAGCTTTGTTCTTTTGGCTTAGGATTGACTTGGCGATGCGGGCTCTTTTTTGGTTCCATATGAACTTTAAAGTAGTTTTTTCCAATTCTGTGAAGAAAGTCATTGGTAACTTGATGGGGATGGCATTGAATCTGTAAATTACCTTGGGAAGGATGGCCATTTTCATGATATTGATTCTTCCTACCCATGAGCATGGAATGTTCTTCCATTTGTTTGTATCCTCTTTTATTTCCTTGAGCAGTGGTTTGTAGTTCTCCTAGAAGAGGTCCTTCACATCCCTAGTAAGTTGGATTCCTAGGTATTTTATTCTCTTTGAAGCAATTGTGAATGGGAGTTCACTCATGATTTGGCTCTCTGTTTGTCTGTTATTGATGTATAAGAATGCTTGTGATTTTTGTACATTGATTTTATATCCTGAGACTTTGCTGAAGTTGCTTATCAGCTGAAGGAGATTTTGGGCTGAGACAATGGGGTTTTCTAGATATACTATCATGTCATCTGCAAACAGGGACAATTTGACTTCCTCTTTTCCTACTTCAATACCCTTGATTTCCTTCTCTTGCCTAATTGCCCTGGCCAGAACTTCCAACACTATGTTGAATAGAAGTGGTGAGAGAGGGCATCCCTGTCTTGTGCCAGTTTTCAAAGGGAATGCTTCCAGTTTTTGCCCATTCAGTATGATATTGGCTGTGGGTTTGTCATAAATAGCTCTTATGATTTTGAGATACGTCCCATCAATACCTAATTTATTGAGAGTTTTTAGCATGAAGGGTTGTTGAATTTTGTCAAAGGCCTTTTCTGCATCTATTGAGATAATCATGTGGTTTTTGTCTTTGGTTCTGTTTATATGCTGGATTACATTTATTGATTTGCGTATATTGAACCAGCCTTGCATCCCAGGGATGAAGCCCACTTGATCATGGTGGATAAGCTTTTTGATATGCTGCTGGATTCTGTTTGCCAGTATTTTATTGAGGATTTTTGCATCAATGTTCATCAAGGATATTGGTCTAAAATTCTCTTTTTTTGTTGTGTCTCTGCCAGGCTTTGGTATCAGGATGATGCTGGCCTCATAAAATGAGTTAGGGAGGATTCCCTCTTTTTCTATTGATTGGAATAGTTTCAGAAGGAATGGTACCAGCTCCTCCTTGTACCTCTGGTAGAATTCGGCTGTGAACCCATCTGGTCCTGGACTTTTTTTGGTTGGTAAGCTATTGATTATTGCCACAATTTCAGCTCCTGTTATTGGTCTATTCAGAGATTCAACTTCTTCCTGGTTTAGTCTTGGGAGGGTGTATGTGTTGAGGAATTTATCCATTTCTTCTAGATTTTCTAGTTTATTTGCGTAGAGGTGTTTGTAGTATTCTCTGATGGTAGTTTGTATTTCTGTGGGATCGGTGGTGATATCCCCTTTATCATTTTTTATTGCATCTATTTGATTCTTCTCTCTTTTTTTCTTTATTAATCTTGCTAGCGGTCTATCAATTTTGTTGATCCTTTCAAAAAACCAGCTCCTGGATTCATTAATTTTTTGAAGGGTTTTATGTGTCTCTATTTCCTTCTGTTCTGCTCTGATTTTAGTTATTTCTTGCCTTCTGCTAGCTTTTGAATGTGTTTGCTCTTGCTTTTCTACTTCTTTTAATTGTGATGTTAGGGTGTCAATTTTGGATCTTTCCTGCTTTCTCTTGTGGGCATTTAGTGCTATAAATTTCCCTCTGCACACTGCTTTGAATGCATCCCAGAGATTCTGGTATGTTGTGTCTTGGTTCTCATTGGTTTCAAAGAACATCTTTATTTCTGCCTTCATTTCGTTATGTACCCAGTAGTCATTCAGGATCAGGTTGTTCAGTTTCCATGTAGATGAGCGGTTTTGAGTGAGATTCTTAATCCTGAGTTCTAGCTTGATTGCACTGTGATCTGAGAGATGGTTTGTTATAATTTCTGTTCTTTTACATTTATTGAGGAGATCTTTACTTCCAAGTATATGGTCAATTTTGGAATAGGTGTGGTGTGGTGCTGAAAAAAATGTATATTCTGTTGATTTGGGGTGGAGAGTTCTGTAGATGTCTATTAGGTCCGCTTGGTGCAGAGCTGAGTTCAATTCCTGGGTATCCTTGTTGACTTTCTGTCTCGTTGATCTGTCTAATGTTGACAGTGGGGTATTAAAGTCTCCCATTATTAATGTGTGGGAGTCTAAGTCTCTTTGTAGGTCACTCAGGACTTGCTTTATGAATCTGGGTGCTCCTGTATTGGGTGCATATATATTTAGGATAGTTAGCTCTTCTTGTTGAATTAATCCCTTTACCATTAGGTAATGGCCTTCTTTGTCTCTTTTGATCTTTGTTGGTTTAAAGTCTGTTTTATCAGAGACTAGGATTGCAACCCCTGCCTTTTTTTGTTTTCCATTTGCTTGGTAGATCTTCCTCCATCCTTTTATTCTGAGCCTATGTGTGTCTCTGCATGTGAGATGGGTTTCCTGAATACAGCACACTGATGGGTCTTGAGTCTTTATCCAATTTGCCAGTCTGTGTCTTTTAATTGGAGCATTTAGTCCATTTACATTTAAAGTTAATATTGTTATGTGTGAATTTGAGCCTGTCATTATGATGTTAGCTGGTTATTTTGCTCGTTAGTTGATGCAGTCTCTTCCTAGTCTCGATGGTCTTTACATTTCGGTATGATTTTGCAGTGGCTGGTACCGGTTGTGCCTTTCCATGTTTAGCGCTTCCTTCAGGAGCTCTTTTAGGGCAGGCCTGGTGGTGACAAAATCTCTCAGCATTTGCTTGTCTGTAAAGTATTTTATTTCTCCTTCACTTATGAAGCTTAGTTTGGCAGGATATGAAATTCTGGGTTGAAAATTCTTTTCTTTAAGAATGTTGAATATTGGCCCCCACTCTCTTCTGGCTTGTAGGGTTTCTGCCGAGAGATCCGCTGTTAGTCTGATGGGCTTTCCTTTGATGGTATCCCGACCTTTCTCTCTGGCTGCCCTTAACATTTTTTCCTTCATTTCAACTTTGGTGAATCTGACAATTATGTGTCTTGGAGTTGCTCTTCTCGAGGAGTATCTTTGTGGCGTTCTCTGTATTTCCTGAATCTGAATGTTGGCCTGCCTTGCTAGATTGGGGAAGTTCTCCTGGATAATATCCTGCAGAGTGTTTTCCAACTTGTTTCCATTCTCCCCGTCACTTTCAGGTACACCAATCAGACGTAGATTTGGTTTTTTCACATAGTCCCACATTTCTTGGAGGCTTTGCTCGTTTCTTTTTATTCTTTTTTCTCTAAACTTCCCTTCTCGCTTCATTTCATTCATTTCGTCTTCCAGGGCTGATACCCTTTCTTCCATTTGATCGCATCGGCTCCTGAGGCTTCTGCATTCTTCACGTAGTTCTCGAGTCTTGGTTTTCAGCTCCATCAGCTCCTTTAAGCACTTCTCTGTATTGGTTATTCTAGTTATACATTCTTCTAAATTTTTTTCAAAGTTTTCAACTTCTTTGCCTTTGGTTTGAATATCCTCCCGTAGCTCGGAGTAATTTGATCGTCTGAAGCCTTCTTCTCTCAGCTCATCGAGTCATTCTCCGTCCAGCTTTGTTCCGTTGCTGGTGAGGAACTGCGTTCCTTTGGAGGAGGAGAGGTACTCTGCTTTTTAGAGTTTCCAGTTTTTCTGCTCTGTTTTTTCCCCATCTTTGTGGTTTTATCTACTTTTGGTCTTTGATGATGGTGATGTACAGATGGGTTTTTGGTGTGGATGTCCTTTCTGTTAGTTTTCCTTCTAACAGACAGGACCCTCAGCTGCAGGTCTGTTGGAGTACCTGGCCAGCCGTGTGAGGTGTCAGTCTGCCCCTGCTGGGGGGGTGCCTCCCAGTTAGGCTGCTCGGGGGTCAGGGGTCAGGGACCCACTTGAGGAGGCAGTCAGCCCGTTCTCAGATCTCCAGCTGCGTGCTGGGAGAACCACTGCTCTCCTCAAAGCTGTCAGACAGGGACATTTAAGTCTGCAGAGGTTACTGCTGTCTTTTTGTTTGTCTGTGCCCTGCCCCCAGAGGTGGAGCCTACAGAGGCAGGCAGGCCTCCTTGAGCTGTGGTGGGCTCCACCCAGTTCAAGCTTCCCGGCTGCTTTGTTTACCTAAGCGAGCCTGGGCAATGGCGGGCGCCCCTCCCCCAGCCTGGCTGCCGACTTGCTGTTTGATCTCAGACTGCTGTGCTAGCAATCAGCGAGACTCCGTGGGCGTAGGACCCTCTGAGCCAGGTGTGGGCTATAGTCTCCTGGGGCACCGTTTCCTAAGCCCGTCGGAAAAGCACAGTATTCGGGTGGGAGTGGCCCGATTTTCCAGGTGCCGTCTGTCACCCCTGGAAAGGGAACTCCCTGACCCCTTGCACTTCCCGAGTGAGGCAATGCCTCGCCCCTGCTTCGGCTGGCGCACGGTGCACTCACCCACTGACCTGCGCCCACTGTCTGGCACTCCCTAGTGAGATGAACACGGTACCTCAGATGGAAATGCAGAAATCACCCGTCTTCTGCGTCGCTCGCACTGGGAGCTGTAGACCGGAGCTGTTCCTATTCGGCCATCTTGGCTCCACCCCTGAATCTGGCAAATGTTAAGAAGAAAGGTTTTAATTTCAAAAATGTGATTCAAATTATTTATGTTTAATCACTTTTATAAAATAATCATTGATATATTGTGGGGAATGAGATATTTCAGAAAAAATCTAAAGAACATTTGAAAAATGTATGGCACCTTTTATTATTTAGTTGTTTTCTAGGTAATTTTTACAGTGTACACCCCAGTGGGGACATGCTCACAAAATCTATCTCACTATTAGATTTTTTGCCAGATACAACAGAGCAGAAAGACAGCTCAGATGGAATTGGACAGGCAGAGTAAAAACTGAAGCAAAACTATTCCAAGTTTAAAGATTTATTCACTTAGCATTGAGCTCCTGCTGGGGAATAACTTGCTGATTTGCCTTGAAGTAACTACAGCTTGTCCTGAAATATGAACAACCTGCATGTCACTGGCCAATGTGACAGGCCTTTGCAGGACAATCTGTGAATGTTACAATAATCTATACGGTTTTCTTTTTATGTAAGCACTCTCTCTAATTCCTTGAGGATACCCAGGATGGTACTTAGCATTAAACTCAGGCCCTACTCCTTGGTTTCCTTTCTAGCCACTAACAAGAAGGACAAAGATGAGTGACAGCCCATGGGTTATACAGGCAAACTTACTTAAGCTAAGGTTGTAACCAGTAATTATTTATTAATTTAGACTGAGGGAGCATAAAATGGGGCCATGAGGGAAAAAACTTGGTGCTTGCTTAGGATGCTTTTGCATAAGAAGATTATCCCATCACCAACACAAAAAATATTGGGTGCCTTGGGGAGAGCTAGCCTGCTGCTTTACGTGAAGAACATATCCCTGGGAGATCTGGCACCAGCCAATGGGATCAAAACAGAAATTCGGAACACAAGTGCTGGGAAATAGCCCAGCAGATGACAAACAACTAAAACTCTTGTGTGATAAGGTACTAATCATCATGGTAGCATTAGGTTTGCCCTATCTTAATGTCAACTTTGCCCCCACAGCATGGCTTAGCAAAAGTGTTGAAAATTACAGCAGCCCCTCTATTTGAAAATACCTGGCAAAGGTCAGGAAAGACGGGGATATCTAGGCTGAAGATAATGCATTTTACAGTGGGAAGTCTTGTAGTATGCATAATTTGATTCCTTTGACCCATCATTTTAGAGTCGAAACTGATAAATTTGTTATTTTTTCATTGAGTGTCTTCTATTCACTAGCGGTGAATCCTATAATCAATGATGTTATAGTATAAAACCATTTTAAAATATCATATTGTAATGCCGGGCGCGGTGGCTCACGCCTGTAATCCCAGAACTTTGGGAGGCCGAGGCGGGCGGATCACGAGGTCAGGAGATCGACACCATCCTGGCTAACATGGTGAAACCCCATCTCTACTAAAAACACAAAAAAATTAGCCGGGTGTGGTGGCACATGCCTGTAATCCCAGCTACTAGGGAGGCTGAGGCAGGAGAATCACTTGAACCCAGGAGGCGGAGGTTGCGGTGAGCCGAGATCTTGCCGTTGCACTCCAGCCTGGGCAACAAGAGTGAAACCATCTCAAAAAAAAAAAAAAAAAGTATCATATTGTAGAATGGATATTCTTCACCTGGGGCTCATGAACTTGAATGAAGAAAAAACTACATCCTTATTTTCACTAACCCTTAGCTGAAATTTCAAATATGAATGGAAAACAAGCCACATTTGTAGTAGCAGCACTTGTGACATTGTCAGCATTAGAAATAACAGGTATTTTTGTATCACATTATCGTTTTCACAGATAACACATATAACCATTACTATTTTGAATTGGTGGTTATTAGACCTACTAGGAGATTATAGATAATCATAGATAATAAAATGTTAATTGTGGCCAGGTGCGGTGGCTCACGCCTATAATCCCAGCACTGTGGGAGGCCGAGGTGGGCAGGTCGCCTGAGGTCAGGAGTTCGAGATCAGCCTGACCAACATGGTGAAACCCCATTTCTACTAAAAATACAAACATTAGCTGGGTGTGGGGGCAGGTGCCTGTAATCCCAGCTACTCGGGAGGCTGAGGCAGGAGAATCACTTGAACCCGGGAGGCAGAGATTGCAGTGAGCCAAGATTGTGCCATTGCACTCCAGCCTGGGTGACAAGACGGAGACTTCATCTCAAAAAAAAAAAAAAAGTTAATTGTTATGATGTCACAAAATGTTTATATTTTAATTGTTTTAATCTTAGATATTTTTTATAAGTTTAAAAACGTTACTCTAAGAATGGGGCCCATGAGCATATTAGTTTTTAGGGCTGCCATAACAAAGTATCACAAACTGGGTGGCTTAAATGACAGAAATGTATCTCCCAGGTCTGGAGACTAGAAACCTTAGATCACAGTTTCTAGATTGGTTCCATCTGAGAGCTGGGAGGAAAAAATCTGCCCTGTGCTTCTCCTCTGGCTTCTTGTGGTTTTCTAGCAATATTTGGTACTCCCCTGGCTTACAGAAGCATCATTCTAATCTCTATTACCATTCTGATCTCTGTCTGTACCTTACCTTCACCTGGTATCCTCCTTATTTATATGTGTGTCTGTCTCCAAACTTCCCCTTTTTGTAAAGACACTAGTATAATGGATTAGAGCCCATCCTAATGACCTCAATTTAGCTTTTATCTCCAGAAAGACCATATCTCCAAATAAGGGCACATTCTGAGATGATGGAGATTAGGACTCTAAAATATCTTCTTGGGGGAATCATAATTCAACCCATAATAATAGGCTTCAACAGACTGCGAGAGCAACCCCTGCTACAAAAAAGGTTAAGAATCCTATTATAGAAGAATATTCAATGTTAGAAAATATTTTAATATATTCAAATGAGAAAAAATAATATAAAACTGTAGTTAGTTTATAATATTATTTTTCTTATGCATATATATATTTTCTTATAGTTCTTTCTTACATAAGAAAAAGGCTGGAAGACTATACAACAAAAATATATCAGCAAGTTTTCTTCGAAGGGTGAGATTGAGGACCAAGGGGATATGGGTGAGGTTTACTTTCTCCTTTGTGCTCTTCTGAAATTTTCAAATGTTTTTTATGTCAGCATTTCAAGTGGTCTGTATCTCTAAAAGAAGGTGTCACATAATAAAAATATCTTTAGAGGTTTTAGAAATGAAAGTATCTCCACTCTGTGAGCCTTAATTAAAACCTAAAATTCTACCTTAAATGGTTCCATCTCTTTAAATGCATTCTACCCTAAGTATTTGGAAAACAAATAACTTTTCTCCTCATGGTTTCCAAAAGGTAGGTTTTATTAAATATATAGAAAAAACTGTTACCATTGTGATATGGTTTGGCTCTGTGTCCACACCCAAATCTCATGTTGAATTATAATCCCCAGTGTTGGGGGAAACACCTGGTGGGAGGTGACTGGATCACAGGAGCAGAGTTCCTCCTTGCTGTTCTCGTGATAGTGAGTCCTCACAGGAGCTGGTTGTTTGAAAGTGTGTAGCATTTCCCCCTTTGCTCACTGTCTCTCTGCTGCCACCATATGAAGACATGCTTGCTTTCCCCTTGCCCTTCTGCCATGATTGTAAGTTTCCTGAGGCCTCCCCAGCCATGCCTCCTGTACAGCCTGTGGAACTGTGAGTCAATTAAACCAACTTTCTTTATAAATTACCTAGTCTCCAGTAGTTCTTTGTGGCAGTGTGAGAACGAACTAATACACAGTGTGACTATAATTGCCACTGAGCCCTCTCACAAATAAAATGAGAAGTGTATACAATTTTCAATAAAATTGAATATATAAGTATTTCATTTAAGTGCATGTATTCAGAAATAAATCTCAAGTGAAGTCAGTGAAGAAATAATATGAAGTTAAAAAAGTGTGAAAGAGATGAGAAAACAGTAGTGATGAGTGAGGCCAGTACCTTCTGGATGTCTGAAGAATGGGACAAGGAAAGCAATTGGCTGGATGGTGCCGATAGTTATCCAAATCACCAATATATTCTTTTTGCTTCAGAGACCTAACTATTGCACATACATAGTAAAAATAAAAAACCTGATCAGTTCAACCTTAAATAAAACAATTTTTAACAATTATTTGAATGATCATCCTTGAAATTTTCCCCCTTGAGAAACTTCAGAGCATTGCCACAATTCTCTACTTCCCTTTGACAATAGTTACCCAATATCAATGCACATGGAAGGACATTAGGTAGCATGTAAGGTATAATCCTATGCTATTATTTTAGATGAAAGAATACCAGAAATTAAAATGGAAAAGGATGGAAATATAAAAGTTAGAGAGAAGGGTAAGATGAGGTCTATACAAGCAACAGCAAAGTGGATTCTTTCTCAGTTGACAAAGTCCTGGCTTTGGCACCTGGGCAAGAATTCACTTTTAAGATGCTGGAAATGACCAGACATTCTGCTCTGCTCCCAGTCCTTTAGACACAAAGGCAATCAAGTGTAATGTTGACCACTGAGGATTTTGTAGTCAGACAGACTTTCTGGGATTAAAACCAAGCTCTGACCTGAGGTACTTGCTTTTGGTTAGTTGTTATTTATCTTCCCTGTATTTCAGTTTTCTGCTCTGTGAAACTTGCACAATAGTAGCTACCACCAGGGATTATTATGCAGATCATTTGTTAGAAAATATATGCAAAGCAATTGTCTTAATCTCTGAAAAATAAGTCCCTAAATAATTATTTTATTATTTTATTAATAATAATATTATTGTTACTACTATTGATCTTTTAACTCCCATCAGTTCTACCTAGAGATTAAATTTTCATGATGGTTCACATGGTATAGTCCCATCAAAAAACCACTGGGAAATTAAAATGTCAATGTCCTACATCTACTACTGCTCATGCATTTAAAACCAACTCCTTTTGCCCCTCTATACTTTAATTGTCAATACAGAGGTGCTTATTAACACTTCTGAAGCACATTGGTATTGTGTAGTGATCCCTGTCTCTCTCGTGCTGACTCAGATTCCTCTCTTGTCTTTTCTTATCCTTTGTTCTCTCTACCTCAAAGACATCAAGAAAAAGAGAAATCTGGTTTCTAGTTCAGGCTTCAGCTTCTGAAGACTTGATTTGTAGTAGGAATAGAGGCAGCATGTTTTTAACTATTCTGATGACTCTTCATTTCAGAAAGCTGCTTTAAAAGATCTCAAGAGATCAATATCAGAAGTGATGGCACTTATGGTTACATTATTGGTCAGAAAACAGGAGTTACCTGTTTGTGACCATAAATCTGAAACATAAACCAGCTGGTTAAAATCACAGATCACAAGCATAAACTCTATGAAAAGGAATTTAAACAAAAATATCTACAGCTTACCAAACATGTATTTTGCTTTATAATTTTTAAGGCATACTATAATACAGAAAAGAAATGTGAAAATACCATCTGCACAGCCACTATTTGGGGGAAATTCAATAATGCTATGAAGAAAAATTAATACACTGGCACATAAGCAAAGTAAATCAATCTAGATTTAAATAAGCAACATAATGAGCCAAATTCACGATTCAAATCTATTTTAAATATTTCCAAAAGGAGGAAAAATCAAACATCAAACACATACCTGTAGTGTTATTGGAATAAGATTACTTGTAAGATATAAGATACCATAAGTTTTGCTCTTGTCATTGCACTATTTTTCCCTATCTACACAGTCAACATCACAATGGTGTGGCATGAGATCACAACTCCCATTTACTTTAATAGTAGCTCTAAGGTGACAATAAGAATTCAAAATCCTGCTGTGTATTAAACTACTTTATGAGGATGAAATCAATAAATTCACAATGTTAACATATGTTCAATACACAGGTGGAGTTTGTTAATTACATTGTGTATGCATTCTGACTTGGTTGGGTTTACTCTAAAAATCTTGGGGAAAATTACATATATGAAGACAGAGACAATAAAGTCACCATATGAGCTGTTGTCAATAAGGATTCTTATGTCTCTTTGAGGTTAAACATAATGTGGGTTTGCCTGCTACAGATGTAAGTTGGTCTTTTGTTCTTTGTCTCACAAGCTAAGGGGTAAAATTCACCATTTTTGTGCATTTATGAGGTAGTTTTTTAGGAGCTCAAAGAAGTTCAAATTGAACAGTAACTATCTAATTTTGTATCTTCATGTGTACCAATTATTACTGGAACTGGCAATAAAATTTTTGCTGAAAGCAATGTTATGCATCATGTTCTAAGCTGACTTTCTGGCACAGCATCACATGTACTATTGTAAAACAGTTTGTTCTAGTCAACCTCAGCTGGAGCTACAGTGACAACATTTTGCAGAGGATGAGACTTAATTGCATGTAAATGTCATTTTTTAAAGATCCCAGAAACAAAGAAAAAATCTGGATTCAAAAAAAAATCTCATAATAACAAGTCACTAGGAATGAGCCTTGGACCAGGAGACTGGATGAATTCTGAGATGTCATATCTTTAATTTGAAGAAATTACAATGCTTGAGGTGACGGATATACCCATTCTGCATGATGTGTTTATTGTGCATTGCATGTCTGTATGAAAGCACCTCATGTACCCCATTAAAATATATACACCTACTATGTACCCACAAAAATTAAAAACACAATTTCAAAAAAGAAACTACAAATATAATCCTAAATTCTTAAAACAAAAAACAAAGCAGACAATTTTCTTAGCTGATATGAAGGGGTCTGCGCAGACCCTGACCCAACTATGGATGAATAACGTACACTGACACAGATATTATGCTTTTCAGTCCAGCTGAGGGTCTGGGCCACTTACAGGTTCCGAGGAGAGTGCTGTAAGGAGTTGCAGCCATGGCCCGACTAGCTGGCCCTGCCGGCATCTATTCAGCACACATTAAATGATAAAGGCTTTGAGTCAACACCATTAGAAGGTAATCAACCTGGTCATCTTCCCCCGCCAACCCGCCACCGCCATCCCCACCCCTCCCCCCGCAGAGCCATCCTGCCTGTGAATGATCAAATGTTAGTTTTAGGACCACATGAGTAAACAAGTTATTTAGATAAACTCCTCTACATTCCTATGTAGCTACTCTAAGTTATTTACTCAAGGTAAAGATTAGGCTGCTTTCAGCCATAACCCTATCCTGAGACTTTTGCAAAAACCTTCCGGCCTTCCAAGAAGATTTGTGTTTATATCCTACAACTTCATCTTAAATTTTTTTCCCACCAGCCTGACAGAACTCCCACACTGATAACCCTAATCTTTTAAATAATTTTACTTTAAAAACACAGGTTAAATGTTTACTGAAATAATAAAGATATATATTTGCAGAAGTTACATAAGGCTTTAACAAAGTACACAGGAATTTTTGCAGCTTGTTGACTCACAAAAAAAGATGACAAAAAGAGTGAAATTTATTTTTAGTAGTCCAGCTTCCAATATGTAAGATGTAACCTATTATACAGTGACACACTGGTTGTGCTTCATCAAACTGATTATATACCATTTTATGAGGATGTTATCCACTGGGATTTAAGTAGTCCAATGTAATCACTTATAATAAGATGGATCAGTACAGGTTGTGAAAATAAAATCTTCCAAGCCATAGATCAAGACAGATAAAGTTATGTATGTTGAAGGTCTCTGGATCAAAAGATAGCGTATAATTACAGGACTTTTATGGTTTAGTAGCAACCAGTTTTCCTATAAAGAAGTCAGCACAATAAATATTTTCTTTAGGCTCTATCCATTGGAACAGTCAGTATATTTAACAAGAAAGCAATCAAAGGTCTTCCTTTTTAAGAACTCTTCTCACTTGCTAAATCACAAGTCAATGATTTCTCCTTTTTCCTGACCCACTGTAAATCTCCCAATTTTTCTGAAAACCAAATATCATAACCCTTGCACCACCAAAATTAAAAACTTGGAATGAGAAAGTAATGGGATAGGACTAAGATTGGATAGGAGAAAGGTTGTGTGCATGTAACTTCTCTTTAGTCTTAATGGCCTCTGTGACCAACAGGGACTGGGAATGAAAGTGAACCAATGTGCTTACCTTCCCAGTTCCCTCGACTACAAAGCAGGTAGTTCAAGAATAAAGAAAACAGAAAATAAGCACGTAGGACCAGAGAAAGAGAGCTACCCTGTCCACATCTTCACTCTTTCTCCTCCCCTTTTCCATTTTAGTCCTATGCTAACCACAAGGCAATTCTACCTTGGGAAAAAATATGGATAAACCTTTTTCAAAGAGTTTACAATCAGTTAAATTTTGAGAAAAAGAAGGAAATGGAAACCAATGTAACCCATAGCCTCTCTCCTCCATCTCATATTTGCCTGAAGCCTGCATCCATTTCTCTCTGTATCCAAAGTGCACACTCTCCTCCTCCTCTTCTTCTTCCTCCCCTTCTCTTCCCCCTCTTCCTTATTCCCCTCCTCCTTTCCCTCCTCTTCCCTCGTTTCCCTCTTTCCTCTCCTCCTTTTGCTCCCCTTGTCTTCTCTCTCTGCCTTTTGCTCCCCCTCTCCTTTACTCCCATTGTCTTGTCTCTTCTCCTTTCTAGTATAGCCTTTACTCTCTTTTCTTGTAAACACTGTATTCTGGCATAATCTATACCAAATTAAACAATGAAACAAGATAAGATAAAGGGACTTCATGTTTCCATATGCCAATAATTATTAACATTTATTGAGTGTTTAATATAGCTGAGCACTCAGCAAGGTAACTTGCATGCATATTTTAACTTTAATCCTCAAAAAAATCTACAATGGTGGATTCTATCTCTTTCCCCAGTTTTTATATTACAAATCTAATGATAAAGAGTAACCAACTTGCCAAAGGTTACAATCCATTTAAATAAAAAATCAAATTTCAGTATTTTTACTTACCACATGAAAATAGCTAAGAGGAATTTCACCAAATTTGGAGAAAATGATTGGGATAGACAGACTTGAAATATAGGCACAGATCATAGAAAAAAATCCACTTTGGGGGATCCATGGAGGCTATGGAGGCTGAAATCTTCCAGAGAAACTCTACCTGGGGTTTAAAAGGCCATAATTGCTGTTTATAAGGGACAGGCAAATAATGATTGAAAATATGACCCATGAATCTGAAGTCCCTTTCTCTCTCTGTCTCTCTCTCTCTCTCTCTCTCTCTCTCTCTCACACACACACACACACACACACACACACTATATATATATATATATGCATACACATAAGGTCATACATATATATGTGTATACATATATATGAATTTACAAGCATAGATATGTGAGGAAGTTGCTTCTTATGGGACGACTCCATGAAGTATGATCCAGGAATAGGAAATTGTGTATTTAGTAATACTAACTCTCTAGAAGCTAGCTTAGGATATATACTAAATACCCAAACAATTATTCTTTCAATGATATGGGCTGCAGAATTTTGACTAGAGGGTGTTCCACAAACTCAGAGATTACCCTCTGGGCATCCGTTTGTGTTTGCTACAGGTTTGACAGACCCTGAACAATGCCAAAATTGTTTGCTAGCAAGAACCTGTCATAATCAAGCATGCCAAGTTAATCATGAGAGAATAGAAAATGTTGTGGGTGATTAAGAACTTATTTTACAGTTGGGAAGCAAATCCAAAAAATTACAGAGGTTATCAGATGTAGACAACAGCCTCCAGAGTCTATTCAATACCAACCACAGCAGAAATATGGTTGCCCAGTTATTATATAGTGTGTTGGAAAGAATACAGTCTTTGGAATTAGAGAGATGTCAGTTCAGATCTCAGCTCTGCCAATGATCACTTAGCAAGAGATCATCACCACCACCTACATAATTCCACCAC
The DNA here is from genome assembly GCF_028885625.2 of Pongo pygmaeus. Lineage (NCBI taxonomy): Eukaryota > Metazoa > Chordata > Mammalia > Primates > Hominidae > Pongo > Pongo pygmaeus. The sequence continues at coordinate 95,315,648 of NC_072384.2, forward strand.
CTACCTCCCCTGCTGCCAGCCTCAGTTTCTCACTCATTTTAATTTTTAAATAATAAAGGCACTTTGCATCCTTTTTGTACAGATGTGATATTATGCATGCAAACTGTCTAGCTGAGATATACAGATTATTGATGTTACAACTGCTATTATTATTGTCCTTTTAAAATTGAATAGCACTTGGCCATGTGTCAAATGGAATGTTTCTATATCAATACAGCATCATTAATTTATATTCAAATTGTTGTTTCCTAAAACCCACCTCAACCCACTCCTAAAGTACCACTAATTCATCCCCATACTGTACTTACTGTGCACATTTTTGGTGTGTGACTACACACTTTGCTGTAACAACCTTTTGAACTGAAATTAGAAGCAACATCCAAAATCTACACTTTCATTATTCTTTGTAGCCACATTATTATATATTTGTTCTTATAGCTCCAATTCTATATTCCTTCTAACAATTTCTTCATAGGTTGTATCCTTGAGGAAAAGTTCACAAGGCTGATTTATGGGTAGAAAAAGTAATTTAACAACAGTTGCATTCTGTAAATGCTGATACATAGATAGATATGAATGGTGTCTGAATGCATTAAAAAGAAACAAAATTATGTTGACATTATGTGGTAAAACATTGCTGTTTTTATTTTCCTGTAGTATATATCAGCATATAGATTAATTCATTCATATAATTATATTTGCAGCTCTTTTACCTTTATTCATGGTTATAACTTTTTTATGGGAAAGAGCACTTTGCATATCAGTATAAAACATCTTTTGAGCACTATGGCAGAAGGTCAGAGATGATATGTGGGCCTGTGGACATTGTGAACCATCTGAGCTCTGCCAGGATAAAAAAGCAGATGCTTCGGCAATTTTACATTACAAACACCAGGAAGATTTTTAGACAATAGATCCTTGATTGCCAAGCTGCTGAAGATAGTTATCTCATCTCTGGAACATAATTGGTCTGCTGGCATTACACCCACGTTACTCGAAGAGATGAAAATAAAATTATAAAGTGCTGTGTAAAGCCTGAAATGGCCACCTTTAAGTTTGATCTTCCCCTTAATGTTGTAGAGTTCATAAAATATGCATTAATTCCAGTTTTTAATAGCTTTCATCAATCCATCTTTCTTCTTCAAATAGTAGACAATGCCTAATAGATTTCTCACACTGCACTTCCAAACTCGATATATCTTGTAATTTTACTTTTTTTTGTTTGTTTTTTAAAGCAACATTTGTGAGATAAAGCACACAAAGCAATAAACAGCTTCTGCAGTATTGGAACTAGAAAAACTAGATTCATGTTGATAAGCCAGTTCATTCGCTATAAGCACATAGACTTTGACCAACAAAATATTACCATTGTAATATTTTTATAAGATTTAAATTTATGAAAACTTTTGAAACTGCTTCTAGTTTACATTTGCCTTTGCATCATATTTCTTTAATTCAAATAAAAACATTTTAATTTTAAAAGTCTACATTTAAACATTTTTTAAAAACAGGAATTTTGTTGAAGATGACTTCCCTATTACCACCACCTGTGAAGCTCCTGAATTTTTCTGCAGCAATTAAAAAATAACAAATGTAAAATAAATAAATTTGGCAGACGTGACTCAAACCCCCTAAAAATTGGAAACAACTTAAATATTCCCAAAATAGATGAGAGATTAAATAAACTATGGTATATTCATAACAGACATAACTTCACAATTTAGTCATTAAAATCATAGCCTTGTAGAATATCTTCAGAATAACACTAAGTGAAAAAGAACACTAAGTGGGCAAATGTCTTCAGAATAATGCTAAGTGAAAAATGTAGGCTACAAAGGAGTATAGCAGAATGATTTTAATTTTATTAAAAGTATAAATAAGTGTGTTATTCTATTCTTACACTACCATAAATAAATACTTGAGACTGGATAATTTATAAAGAAAAGTGGTTTAATTGGCTCATGGTTCTGCAGGCTGTACAGGAAGCATGACAGCTTCTAAAGAGGCCTCAGGAAACTTTTAATCATGGCAGAAGGCAAAGAGGAAGCCAGCATTTCACTTCCTCACCCCAGAGCAAGAGGAAAGGGAGGAGGGGAGGTGCTACTCACTTTTAAACAACCAGATTGTGTGAGAACTCTATCATGAGAATAGCACAAAAGGGATGGCTCTAAACCACTCATGAGAACCTCACTCCCATGATCCCATTGCCTTCTACCAGGCCTTTCCTCCAACATTGGGAATTCCAATTCGACATGAGATTTGGGTGGGGACGCAGATCCAAACCATATCAGTAAGTTTATGTATGAAATATCTAGAAAAAAATACAAAATCATTCCAATTTTCTTCCTTCTGTGATAAAAATCTAAGTGATTTATGTTTTCTACTTTTTTTTTTTTTTTTTTTGAGACGGAGTCTCACTCTGTCGCCCAGGCTGGACTGCAGTGGAGCGATCTCAGCTCACTGCAAGCTCTGCCTCCTGGGTTCACGCCATTCTCCTGCCTCAGCCTCCGGAGTTGCTGGGACTACAGGCGCCCGACACCACGCCCGGCTAGTTTTTTTTTTTTTTTGTATTTTTAGTAGAGACGGGGTTTCACCATGTTTGCCAGGATGGTCTCGATCTCCTGACCTCATGATCCGCCTGCCTCAGCCTCCCAAAGTGCTGGGATTACAGGCATGAGCCACTGCACCTGGCCAGGTTTTCTACTTTTTAACTTTCAATGTTTTTCACATTTTTTCATTGATACAGTTCATGTGAATCATAAAAAAATTAAAATTATTTTAATCAATGATAAGTTTCCTCAGATACTTATGAATTGATAATAGTGTCACAATGTAATCCATATTAACTGCTAATGACCATTATAAATCCTTAATTCTAAATTAAATATCAAAATGAATTTTTTTAATATTTAACACAAAGAAATAAATTGTCTAAGTACATATTGAGCAACTACTAAGTAAACAGCTGGTATATAACGTGCCATGAAATATGAAAGAAGTGAGATTGATGATCAGAGGAATCAGTATGTAAGCCATCTAAAATATACGAGCCAGAGTTCAGTACAGTCATGGAAACAGAAAAATGGACTAGGGAAGAACAAGTAATGAACTATACTGTTAGATATGGAAGCATATGCTGGTTAGATGACATTGTGGGTTTGGCTTATCCATTAAAGTACAGTAGACACAATGCTGAGGCCCACAAAAATTAAATTTCTTTTATAATGCAAAGAAAAAACTAACTTCCAGGTTAAAAAACTAACTTTATGCCAACACAATTGTAAAATATAATTTTGTGGCCCTCATTCAATGACTTGCTAAAAAATAGCATTTAAGGAAGCAGTTCCAATATCTCTAGAGAACAGAGATGAGAAAGTCCCTAAGCCCAGCAAGACCATATATAACTATGGTACAGCAAACTATGAATGAAACAAGGAGCCAGAAACAGAGAGCAGCTGTAAATTATAAGACTGGTAAAAGAAACAGAGTATCTTGACAAGGGATTTGACAAGTCATTGTAACATCAGATGTGGATCTGATGACAATACAGTTCTGTAGAGTTGTGGTTGCTCAACCCCAAGAGAATTCTCTGTGACTGAGTTGCAGGCATCATCCTTCAAGACCTCCTGTTCTACTTGAGTGAAGATATTCTTTTCGAAATTTCACATTACACAAAACTGAGACAAAATACTATGCTGATTAACAGAATTAAGTTTTCAGAGTGAAAGACTGAAAATAGTGACATAAACAATTACAAATGTGATGTTCAATAAATGAATTGCAAGAGTACACAATGGAGAAATGCATATTCAAGAAGTTCTATGAAGGAGGGGTGGGTAGGTGAGTGGTTCACCCTAAGACCAAGACGGGCTCAGAGAATATGACTGCCACTAAAACAAGCAAACAAGTGCAAACTTTGACTTGGACTTTGATAGAAATATAATCTCTAGATCAAGGAAAATTACTGTGTTCAATTCTGCATATTATTTTTAGACAGAAGTTGCTATATTGTGACAAAGACACAAGAAGTAAACAGGTTGACAAGCAGTCCACAAACCACTGCTACCTAAAGAATTGGGATGTCTGGCCTGAAGAAGCAAGGGGTGTGTGTGTGTGTGTATTGACTGGGGGTGGGGCTTTGGTTGGGCCATAACGGCTGACCCTAAATGTTTGATGATGAGTTACCACGTAAAACAGGAATCATTCTTATTTTGAATACTTTCTGAAAACAACTAACCTCTAACCACTGTAGAGGAAAGGATTTTCATGACACTATGAATGAAATATTTTCTAATAATTAGAGTTTCCCAGTAATAAAATTCCTGGAAAAGTAGTGAATTATTTGGTACTAGAAATACGCAAGTACAAATCAGATTATTGATCAATAATGCAACAGAAGTGATTCTTGTAATAGGCATGCAGTGGGACGGGATGAGCTCTCATATTCTTTCAGAGTAGAATATTTTATTGAAGAGAGACACATACAAAAGATGCAGTGAAGAAGAAAATGACAAGGATGTGTGGGAGACCAGATATGGAAAGGCAAAGGAAAGAAATGAAAATCACAGCATGATGGTGTATGCCACACATCATAGGCTAAAATACAAGGGATACCAACTGGTGAGTTCCCCCTCACACATTGTACATGTCCTTATCCCTGTTGTACACCCAGCTCAGCCCTTTGCAGGGCACAGCTCGATGAAGCCACACTGGGGAATCAATGCAGGCTCACTGTTAAGTTAATTTATCTGCCTTCTCTTTCAGGGACTGTTAGAAGCACCAAGAGCACAGCCAGCATGTCATAAACAGGTAAACTTTATAAGCAGTCAGCTCTTCAAAATCAAATGCTGTCAGTCCAAGGCAAGGAAAAGCAGAATATACAAATGAAAATCTGTGAGAATTATTATTGTGAGTTTTGGTGGATACTATTAAGTGATGCCATTTACGATCATCAAAATAATGCATATTGTCCCCTGGAATTTGTTCTCCGACATGAAAACAACTGGAGAAAACTAGGGCTTTTATCAATATCTCATTTTAAGAAATGTGAATTAAGTATAAATAATTATAGAAAGAAATCAAAAGACAATAAAACAAAATGGAAGACAGATTTAGACTTTTCAGCCTTGAAGTATAAGCCTGAATGTTCAAGTTTTATTCATTCCTATGCAGTTTATATTATTAGCATTTTATTATGTAAAGCTGCAAATTTGGTTTTACAGTGAAATAAGTTTTTAACACCTGTTTCCTTTTCTGTAAAATAGAAGATTTAAGCAACATGATTGCTACAGCCCATTTGAATTCTGAAATTCAACAGTTAATAGATTATATTTACTATTTACTACAGCCACCAGAGTAGACAATTTTGAGAGACCTTGTTCGAATTAGTCTCAAATCATTTTCAGATTCTCATTAGCAGGCAAGAGTTGAAATAATGGAAGCTATTATTTCCCAACTACCATCAGTATGCAAGTCTCAAAGAAAGATGATAGAAGCAAACAGTCTCAATTATTAGAAGCATGGCTTTCATGTCAATAGGTTGAGGGTACAGAAGAGAATGTTGATGGAACCTAGAAATGCTCTTTCCGCTCACACTAGTCAATGGTGCTTGTGGAATTAATTTCTTGTAAGAATCAAATAGGAGCCTTTAAGTCTGATTTGCGTGATTTCCCAGCTGCCTTTCTGGGGAGCCAGGAGTTTTATTATGAACCCTCATGGTGATCCAGAAGTTGAAGGGATAATTATTCTTGTTAAACGTCACATTGCAGTAAGATATCCTCCTAGAAATATAGGAATGTGAAATAAGACTAAAATTGGATTCTGCTATTCACAATTATGTGTGCCTTTTGACTATTTGAGCATATTCAGCATACAAAGCATGCCCATTAAGTGACATAAACTTCTACACTAGCTGAGAAATATCATGGTAAAAACTCTAAAAAGGAAGTACATGATTGAACATTTTGGCTCAAAGCCATATGTTACTGTGAGCTCAGAATGAAAGATAAGATAAAAGCAAGGACTGTAAAAGTATCTAAAAATACATCATATGATACAAGATTTTCAAAATAAAAAAAGACAGTTAAAAATGGTGCAGAGATCCTTAAGAGCCTTCAAAGTGTATCTTAACAATAATAACTCAAATGTCCCTGAGAGAACCTGATTAACAGTGAGCAAGAAATCCCTATTAACCTTTACCAGCTTCAAATGATGACATGTTCACATCATTTCATGTAATAGATAAACAGGAAATCAAATAAGACCATTTTGGAGTAATTGGAATATTGCAATATAAAGAATCTGCCGCAGAGTAGATGATCAACAAATGTTAGTTTTCCTGGGAAAGCACCATCTCTAATGATTATTCCTGGATATTTTGTGAAAACAGTATACTTCTGGTAAATCAAAAATTCAATCAGAATATTCCTCCGTAGTTTAATTCTAAGCTACTCTAGTTCTGTGATATTTGATATACAACATAGTTTTAAATCCAAGACCCTTGTTCCAAAGAACCTTAAAGAGTTACTAAAATTAGAAACCTACTCACTGTTAAGATGAACAGCGGCAAACACATACTGCATGGTCGAGAAATTATGTCTGATGTTCACATAGTCACAGGAGTTGTTCCTCACCAAACAGTAGTTCTCAAACTTTAGTAAGCATGAGGATCACTCAGAGTTTCCTGAAAATGGTGATGCTCTATGCTGACTCCTATTCTTTAAGAGGGCCTAGAAATCTGCATTTTAACCATCATCTGGGTATTTTGGAAACACGTTTGTTCTCCGAGTATACTTGGAGAAACCATGTCCAAAACATATGTGGCTGCTTCTCAATGAACTTTGTCTGCTAAAATGGGAGACATAGAATCTTAGCATCGATGTGATTGTCTGAGTGGATTTCAAATGCAATGGCGTGCTAGTTCTGCCTTGGACAGATTTTCATAATGGAGTGGCTTAGGTGGGGACCCAATATAACTAATCAGAATGTGATTGATGCCACAGCTGATAAAGCTGAACTATATTCACTAATGCGCTACACTCTGGGAGCTTCTTTATGCTGGAGGCTGGGACTGTTGCCCAGACTCTGTGATTGTAATGAAGATAGGCATGGGTCTTTAATGTTTTCTACCTCCTACTCCAAATGCTGAAAAATGGTTAGTATTGAGTATTTTTATACATAGCAAGAACAAGATAGACTGAGTTGGAAATTCTAGTCCCATATATCCCACTGACAATATTCTAATATAATTTCTTTTCCAATGTTCTATTAAAATGATTGATGTCAAATTAAACCTTTGGAATGGTGGCTGGTCATGTGAAAGAGTGACAGTTGGCCAGGATGCCATTATTAACATTTTGCATTCAGACTGATTTAACAACCCTGCTCCATTCAGCATTATATGTGTGCATTTACCCCAATTTGTACTTCCTAAAAAATGCTCTTCAATGAATAAATCGGCTCATGACAGCTGTTCCTTACCTTTTTCTAAATCTTATTTGTAAATAAGGCTCAGCCACCTAGCAATCAAAAGGTTGTTATAGATTACTTTGTAGAATTTTTACTGATCCAAGTTATTTCTTATTTCCAAGTTATGGAAAATAACTCATTATGTATTTTCTATCTATATACTGGTCAGGCTTTAAAAACCATGTCCTCCAAAATGGAGACAAAAGAAAATCAAAGAGGTAAATCGAATATGCCAAATTTTGGAGAGTAAAAACATCATTATATGCAAACCTGATGCATTTCATAACCTGAGTGGCATCCCTTAGACCTCCAGTGCACTGGCAAGCTCTAGAAACCACCTGATCCAAGCTATCAGAATACCAAAACACCTGAATGCTATGTCTAAAATTAGACTATTGAAATTCTCCCTGGATTGTCACTTTGCTTTATTACAAACACATTTTTTCTCTGGGTGTCACAGTTGCTTTAAATGAGTAAAGAGTGCCACCAAGCGGCAGCATATGATATTCATAAATCAATTCTATTTTCCTTCAGAAAAAATATACTTTACCTTTGTTAATTGTGCTGACATTCTTAAGAGAGACAGGATTACTCACATGATTTAAAACATTTAATTTAAATGTTCAAGTTATATCTCAGTAAAAGAGCACATTTTGCTAGATTGACGAGCAAATTTGCTATGATCCATTTTTTAAACATGAAAGTTCTATCTGCAGTATTTGTAAAAAGGACAGTCATGCATTGCTTAACAATGGGGATACGTTCTGAGAAATTCATGATTAAGCAATTTTATCCTTGTGGGAACATCATAGCGTGTATTTATACAAACCTGGATACTATAGTATGCTATACACCTAGGCCATGTGGTATAGCCTATTGCTCCTAAGCTACAAACCTGAACAGTATGTTACTGTACAGTAGGCAACTGTAACACAATGGTAAGTGTTTGTGTATTTAAAAATATCTAAACAGTAAAGGTACAGAAAATAAAGTATGAAAGGTTTTTTTTATAAAGCACACCTCTATAGGGCACTTACCATGAACGGAGTTTGCAGGATTAGGAGGTGCCCTGGGTGAGTCAATGAGTGAATGGTTAGTGAGGAATGGAATGTGAGGCCTAGGACATCTGTGTACACAACTACAGGCTTTAGAAACACTGTACACTTAGGCTACACTAAATTTATTTTAAATTCTTTCTTTCTTCAATAATAAATTAACCTTGGCTTACTGGAACTGTTTACTTTATAAACTTTTCAATTTTTTTTTTACTTTTTGACTCTTGTAATAACACTTAGCTTACACATATATTGTATAGCTATACAAAAGTATTTTCTTTCTTTATATTCTTATTCTATAAGCTTTTTCTATTTTTAAAAGTTTTTATTTTTATTTACTTTATAAAAATTTCTGTTAAAAATTAAGACACAAACACACACATTAGCCTAAGGATCATGAACATCACTGTCTTTCCCCTCCACGTCTTGTCCCACTGGAAGGTCTTCAGGAGCAATAGCAGGCATGGAGCTGTTATATCATCTCCTATGATAACAGTGCCTTCCTCTAGAACACTTCCTGAAGAACCTGTCTGAGGCTGTTTTACAGTTAAATTTTTTATAAGTAGAAGGAGTACACTCTAAAATAACAATAAAAGTATAGTACAGTAAATACATAAACCAGTAACATAGTTGCTTATTATCATTGTCAAGTATTATGTACTATACACAATTCTATATGCTATATTTTATACGACTGGCAGCACATTAAATTTTATACCACCATTACCGCAAACATGTGAGTAATGCATTTCACCATGACATTATGAAGCCTATGACATGACCAGGTGATAGGAATTTTTCAGCTCCATTATAATCTGTAGGACCATCAACAGATATGTGGTCTATTGTTGACTGAAATGTCATTATGTAGAGCATAACTGTATTAATAAGAATCCAATTTCCAAATCTTATTAGCTATATAGTGACTATTGGTATGGAAACCTGCAGTTTCCAGACAAAACTTTTTTTATTATACAAAATGTTGCTTCTGTCCAGATATTTCAAGAATATCAGATCAGGGACAAAAGGGTAATTTTTTAGTATGTATTGCATAATCCCAGCAATGTTGACGTTTAATCCCAGCTCCACATTGAGGGGAAATAAGGTATTCTCATTATCCCAACTTCTTTTTCAAAGGACTGTGCAATTTTGTGAGAATAAAGTCCATAGATAGTCCTCTAAATCTATTACAGTTATTAGTTCTGCTTCTGTGTTCATGTATCCCCTCATTAAACAAACATGTACTGAGCATCTACCCTGCCAAGAACAGTGCCAAGAAGAAAATGACTAGACCGGTCCCTGTCCTAATGATAATCGTAACAAGCTGGGGTCCCTTGGTTCTGATTAGCTCTGTTGGAAACTTCAAGCTCTCTAAATCAGGACCATTTTATTTATAATAATGCATTATATTTGTGAGCATTTTCTAAAGGTTTCAGAATGATTTTGCATTTATAATTTCACTTACAGTCACAATGACTTTGACCACGTACAGTAGCTGTGAGAGCTGTTAATTATTATCCTTATAGTTCAGGATGTGGTTAAATGACTTACCTAAGATGTCATAGGAAAGTGGTGCCAAGATCAAAATTAAAATCTTCTAACTTCCTAAACTGTGCTCTTTCTAGGAGGCCATTGCTCGCTATGATAAATACATTAAAATTAGCATGATATTTCGAGCAAGGTCATTATCACAGGAAGTTCTACAATAATTATAATGATGCTGACACTTTGTAAAATATTTTTGGAACTCTTGTTTTAAATTTCTCTTTCAGGGAATATAAGAAAATCAGTCTCATTACATGTTTCATTCAACAGAGATTTATTCAGTATCTGTCACTTGCATGCACTACACTGGGTGATATCGGGATATAAAGATGATCCAGTTGGCAAGAAATTTACAATGTAGTAGGCACAATGAGAAATGTCGCACTAGTGCTTTTTTACTTAATAGGTTTGCATGGACATTGTATAGGCATAATGTATATTATACTTTATTGAATCTAAAGTGTTATTAAACACACTATTTTATGTTCCAATAAGAGAAAATCACTGACAGTTAAATTGTGACAAGTTGCTTTCCCATAATTTAAAAAAAGTTTACATTTATTTTAAGAGCCATTTAGTCTTATTTTGACAGAGATCTTTTTTAACATATTAGTCTATTGCGTATATAAAAAATATATAGCAAAATAAATTGGTTAAGGCAATAATTCATAATAACCACAACTGCTGCCTCATGGTTAGTAATTGTAAAACACCAGTGATTATTATATATTCTCCAAGTTGAGAGTTAAAATGTAATTAAAAAAGGATTTTTAGAATCATTTAAGGGCATATTTTCTGATCAGTTTCTAAAACAGTCATTGTGTAATGGAGCTAGAACAACTCATGAAAAAAAAAAGATACAACGCTTTAACTCCTTTATTTTTGTCTTTGGGCACTATTATTAATCACCACAGTGGTTAAGAGCATGCATTACAGAGTCCATGAGGCCCAAGTATTGGTTCTACTGCTTACAAGCTATGTGACCTTTTGGCAGATAAATGACTCTTTCTGAGCTTCAGAACCCCCACATGTAAAAATGGGAATAATGAAATAATGAAATTTAAGCATTAAATGAAATAATGTACTAACACACTTAACACATAGCCAGTAGTACGTTTATATTTGAGTGTGGCTAAGCTCTGGTTATTCTTCTCAATAAAATAATGATAACCAAACTGTTGAGTGCAGGAATAGTTTAAAAGGCTGCTTTCTCCCCTCTCCAGTGATAGAATGTGCAGCATCACCCTTTCAGCTGACTCTTGAAAGTCTTGGATCCCACTTTCACCAAGGTAAGAAAAGAATTAACTGGAGGGGGAGGAGCCAAGATGGCCGAATAGGAACAGCTCCGGTCTACAGCTCCCGGCGCGAGCGACGCAGAAGGCGGGTGATTTCTGCATTTCCATCTGAGGTACCGTGTTCATCTCACTAGGGAGTGCCAGACAGTGGGCGCAGGTCAGTGGGTGAGCGCACCGTGCGCCAGCCGAAGCAGGGGCGAGGCATTGCCTCACTCGGGAAGCGCAAGGGGTCGGGGAGTTCCCCTTCTAGGGGTGACAGACGGCACCTGGAAAATCGGGCCACTCCCACCCGAATACTGTGCTTTTCCGACGGCCTTAGGAAACGGTGCCCCAGGAGAGTATAGCCTGCACCTGGCTCAGAGGGTCCTACGCCCACGGAGTCTCGCTGATTGCTAGCACAGCAGTCTGAGATCAAACAGCAAGTCGGCAGCGAGGCTGGGGGAGGGGCGCCCGCCATTGCCCAGGCTCGCTTAGGTAAACAAAGCAGCCTGGAAGCTTGAACTGGGTGGAGCCCACCACAGCTCAAGGAGGCCTGCCTGCCTCTGTAGGCTCCACCACTGGGGGCAGGACACAGACAAACAAAAAGACAGCAGTAACCTCTGCAGACTTAAATGTCCCTGTCTGACAGCTGTGAGGAGAGCAGTGGTTCTCCCAGCACGCAGCTGGAGATCTGAGAACGGGCTGACTGCCTCCTCAAGTGGGTCCCTGACCCCTGACCCCCGAGCAGCCTAACTGGGAGGCACCCCCCAGCAGGGGCAGACTGACACCTCACACGGCCGGCCAGGTACTCCAACAGACCTGCAGCTAAGGGTTCTGTCTGTTAGAAGGAAAACTAACAGAAAGGACATCCACACCAAAAACCCATCTGTACATCACCATCATCAAAGACCAAAAGTAGATAAAACCACAAAGATGGGGAAAAAACAGAGCAGAAAAACTGGAAACTCTAAAAACCAGAGTACCTCTCCTCCTCCAAAGGAACGCAGTTCCTCACCAGCAACGGAACAAAGCTGGACGGAGAATGACTTTGACGAGCTGAGAGAAGAAGGCTTCAGACGATCAAATTACTCCGAGCTACGGGAGGATATTCAAACCAAAGGCAAAGAAGTTGAAAACTTTGAAAAAAATTTAGAAGAATGTATAACTAGAATAACCAATACAGAGAAGTGCTTAAAGGAGCTGATGGAGCTGAAAACCAAGGCTCGAGAACTACGTGAAGAATGCAGAAGCCTCAGGAGCCGATGCGATCAAATGGAAGAAAGGGTATCAGCCCTGGAAGATGAAATGAATGAAATGAAGCGAGAAGGGAAGTTTAGAGAAAAAAGAATAAAAAGAAACGAGCAAAGCCTCCAAGAAATGTGGGACTATGTGAAAAGACCAAATCTACGTCTGATTGGTGTACCTGAAAGTGACGGGGAGAATGGAAACAAGTTGGAAAACACTCTGCAGGATATTATCCAGGAGAACTTCCCCAATCTAGCAAGGCAGGCCAACATTCAGATTCAGGAAATACAGAGAACGCCACAAAGATACTCCTCGAGAAGAGCAACTCCAAGACACATAATTGTCAGATTCACCAAAGTTGAAATGAAGGAAAAAATGTTAAGGGCAGCCAGAGAGAAAGGTCGGGTTACCATCAAAGGGAAGCCCATCAGACTAACAGCGGATCTCTCGGCAGAAACCCTACAAGCCAGAAGAGAGTGGGGGCCGATATTCAACATTCTTAAAGAAAAGAATTTTCAACCCAGAATTTCATATCCTGCCAAACTAAGCTTCATAAGTGAAGGAGAAATAAAATACTTTACAGACAAGCAAATGCTGAGAGATTTTGTCACCACCAGGCCTGCCCTAAAAGAGCTCCTGAAGGAAGCGCTAAACATGGAAAGGCACAACCGGTACCAGCCACTGCAAAATCATACCGAAATGTAAAGAACATTGAGACTAGGAAGAGACTGCATCAACTAACGAGCAAAATATCCAGCTAACATCATAATGTCAGGATCAAATTCACACATAACAATATTAACTTTAAATGTAAATGGACTAAATGCTCCAATTAAAAGACACAGACTGGCAAACTGGATAAAGACTCAAGACCCATCAGTGTGCTGTATTCAGGAAACCCATCTCACGTGCAGAGACACACATAGGCTCAAAATAAAAGGATGGAGGAAGATCTACCAAGCAAATGGAAAACAAAAAAAGGCAGGGGTTGCAATCCTAGTCTCTGATAAAACAGACTTTAAACCAACAAAGATCAAAAGAGACAAAGAAGGCCATTACATAATGGTAAAGGGATTAATTCAACAAGAAGAGCTAACTATCCTAAATATATATGCACCCAATACAGGAGCACCCAGATTCATAAAGCAAGTCCTGAGTGACCTACAAAGAGACTTAGACTCCCACACATTAATAATGGGAGACTTTAACACCCCACTATCAACATTAGACAGATCAACGAGACAGAAAGTCAACAAGGATACCCAGGAATTGAACTCAGCTCTGCACCAAGCGGACCTAATAGACATCTACAGAACTCTCCACCCCAAATCAACAGAATATACATTTTTTTCAGCACCACACCACACCTATTCCAAAATTGACCACATACTTGGAAGTAAAGCTCTCCTCAATAAATGTAAAAGAACAGAAATTCTAACAAACTGTCTCTCAGATCACAGTGCAATCAAGCTAGAACTCAGGATTAAGAATCTCACTCAAAACCGCTCAACTACATGGAAACTGAACAACATGCTCCTGAATGACTACTGGGTACATAACGAAATGAAGGCAGAAATAAAGATGTTCTTTGAAACCAACGAGAACCAAGACACAACATACCAGAATCTCTGGGATGCATTCAAAGCAGTGTGTAGAGGGAAATTTATAGCACTAAATGCCCACAAGAGAAAGCAGGAAAGATCCAAAATTGACACCCTAACATCACAATTAAAAGAATTAGAAAAGCAAGAGCAAACACATTCAAAAGCTAGCAGAAGGCAAGAAATAACTAAAATCAGAGCAGAACTGAAGGAAATAGAGACACAAAAAACCCTTCAAAAAATAAATGAATCCAGGAGCTGGTTTTTTGAAAGGATCAACAAAATTGATAGACCGCTAGCAAGATTAATAAAGAAAAAAAGAGAGAAGAATCAAATAGATGCAATAAAAAATGATAAAGGGGATATCACCACCGATCCCACAGAAATACAAACTACCATCAGAGAATATTACAAACACCTCTATGCAAATAAACTAGAAAATCTGGAAGAAATGGATAAATTCCTCAACACATACACCCTCCCAAGACTAAACCAGGAAGAAGTCGAATCTCTGAATAGACCAATAACAGGAGCTGAAATTGTGGCAATAATCAATAGCTTACCAACCAAAAAAAGTCCAGGACCAGATGGGTTCACAGCCGAATTCTACCAGAGGTACAAGGAGGAGCTGGTACCATTCCTTCTGAAACTATTCCAATCAATACAAAAAGAGGGAATCCTCCCTAACTCATTTTATGAGGCCAGCATCATCCTGATACCAAAGCCTGGCAGAGACACAACAAAAAAAGAGAATTTTAGACCAATATCCTTGATGAACATTGATGCAAAAATCCTCAATAAAATACTGGCAAACAGAATCCAGCAGCACATCAAAAAGCTTATCCACCACGATCAAGTGGGCTTCATCCCTGGGATGCAAGGCTGGTTCAATATACGCAAATCAATAAATGTAATCCAGCATATAAACAGAACCAAAGACAAAAACCACATGATTATCTCAATAGATGCAGAAAAGGCCTTTGACAAAATTCAACAACCCTTCATGCTAAAAACTCTCAATAAATTAGGAATTGATGGGACGTATCTCAAAATAATAAGAGCTATTTATGACAAACCCACAGCCAATATCATACTGAATGGGCAAAAACTGGAAGCATTCCCTTTGAAAACTGGCACAAGACAGGGATGCCCTCTCTCACCACTTCTATTCAACATAGTGTTGGAAGTTCTGGCCAGGGCAATTAGGCAGGAGAAGGAAATCAAGGGTATTCAATTAGGAAAAGAGGAAGTCAAATTGTCCCTGTTTGCAGATGACATGATAGTATATCTAGAAAACCCCATTGTCTCAGCCCAAAATCTCCTTAAGCTGATAAGCAACTTCAGCAAAGTCTCAGGATACAAAATCAATGTGCAAAAATCACAAGCATTCTTATACTTCAATAACAGACAAACAGAGAGCCAAATCATGAGTGAACTCCCATTCACAATTGCTTCAAAGAGAATAAAATACCTAGGAATCCAACTTACAAGGGATGTGAAAGACCTCTTCAAGGAGAACTACAAACCACTGCTCAAGGAAATAAAAGAGGATACAAACAAATGGAAGAACATTCCATGCTCATGGGTAGGAAGAATCAATATCATGAAAATGGCCATCCTTCCCAAGGTAATTTACAGATTCAATGCCATCCCCATCAAGCTACCAATGACTTTCTTCACAGAATTGGAAAAAACTACTCTAAAGTTCATATGGAACCAAAAAAGAGCCCGCGTCACCAAGTCAATCCTAAGCCAAAAGAACAAAGCTGGAGGCATCACACTACCTGACTTCAAACTATACTACAAGGCTACAGTAACTAAAACAGCATGGTACTGGTACCAAAACAGAGATATAGATCAATGGAACAGAACAGAGCCGTCAGAAATAATGCCACATATCTACAAGTATCTGATCTTTGACAAACCTGACAAAAACAAGAAATGGGGAAAGGATTCCCTATTTAATAAATGGTGCTGGGAAAACTGGCTAGCCATATGTAGAAAGCTGAAACTGGATCCCTTCCTTACACCTTATACAAAAATCAATTCAAGATGGATTAAAGACTTAAATGTTAGACCTAAAACCATAAAAACCCTAGAAGAAAACCTAGGCATTACCATTCAGGACATAGGCATGGGCAAGGACTTCATGTCTAAAACACCAAAAGCAATGGCAACAAAAGCCAAAATTGACAAATGGGATCTAATTAAACTCAAGAGCTTCTGCACAGCAAAAGAAACTACCATCAGAGTGAACAGGCAACCTACAAAATGGGAGAAAATTTTTGCAACCTACTCATCTGACAAAGGGCTAATATCCAGAATCTACAATGAACTCCAACAAATTTACAAGAAAAAAACAAACAACCCCATCAAAAAGTGGGCGAAGGACATGAACAGACACTTCTCAAAAGAAGACATTTATGCAGCCAAAAAACACATGAAAAAATGCTCACCATCACTGGCCATTAGAGAAATGCAAATCAAAACCACAATGAGATACCATCTCACACCAGTTAGAATGGCAATCATTAAGAAGTCAGGAAACAACAGGTGCTGGAGAGGATGTGGAGAAATAGGAACACTTTTACACTGTTGGTGGGACTGTAAACTAGTTCAACCCTTGTGGAAGTCAGTGTGGCGATTCCTCAGGGATCTAGAACTAGAAATTCCATTCGACCCAGCCATCCCATTACTGGGTATATACCCAAAGGACTATAAATCATGCTGCTATAAAGACACATGCACACGTATGTTTATTGCCGCATTATTCACAATAGCAAAGACTTGGAACCAACCCAAATGTCCAACAATGATAGACTGGATTAAGAAAATGTGGCACATATACACCATGGAATACTATGCAGCCATAAAAAACGATGAGTTCACGTCCTTTGTAGGGACATGGATGAAATTGGAAATCATCATTCTCAGTAAACTATCACAAGGACAAAAAACCAAACACCGCATATTCTCACTCATAGGTGGGAATTGAACAATGAGAACACATGGACACAGGAAGGGGAACATCACACTCTGGGGACTGTTGTGGGGTGGGGGGAGGGGGGAGGGATAGCATTGGGAGATATACCTAATGCGAGATGACGAGTTGGTGGGTGCAGCGCACCAGCATGGCACATGTATACATATGTAACTTACCTGCACATTGCGCACATGTACCATAAAACCTAAAGTATAATAATAATAATAATAATAATAAAAAAAAAAAAAAAAGAATTAACTGCTCTGGCTTAAAGCCATTCCTGAGTAGCTAACGAATGACAATAAGAATAAATAAACCTGAGAGAGAAATTCAGTTTCCAAATTCATCCCTTATCTTCAAACATTTAAATATTAAGAAGACTATACAGAAGCATGTTTATCCCTAATATATTCATACAGTCATAATCACAGTATTCCAAAAAAACTGAATTTAAACACTATCAAGTAAACTAACCCAGTCATGAGAGGTACAAACTGAAAAAATTAAATAAAAATACTGGAAAGCCTGCCTTCTCAGATAATGTGAGCACCAGAATCATGATAATGAAGAACAGTTCAGGAAAAGCAAGCAAGGCAGAGAATCTAAATCAGCTGGTTACAGTGAGATTCTGGGTGACGGATAGCCTGGCTGCTGCCTTTGCTTCCCTAGTCCACCTCTGTGAGGGGTGGAACCAAGCCAAGCCCATAAATCAGACACAGCCTCGAGGTTGAGACTTGTTAATAGAACATAAAGACAAACTTCAGAGACAACCTGCACCTCTCTACCCTCCCTAACGCTGGCAAGGCCAAATATCCTAAGGCACCAAAAGCCGTTTCTAGGTCACTTTCTGAGTAGGAAAGGAAGCTTTAATTTTAACTATTCCTCTGCTCCAGATGCCTGATTACCATCATTAGCACTTACCACATATTATATGCTTTTTTAATTTAAAAACTATATATAATTATAAAGAACAAAAATATTTTACTAATGCAATATAAGCCTTAGTATTTCTGAAAATGTATTCATCAACTGTGAATACTTTCTAGTCATTTTCATTGAAAAAGAAGGCAAAATAATCCTATAGATAGAAGTAAGTAAAATGGACAAATAAACTAATATTTGTAAAGGTGTACAGTATTTATTTCCACTTCACCAGAGGGATATGTCTGTTTCATTATTCATATGCCACGATTTTAGTTTTCCTGCTTGCTAAATATAAAGGATGTTCTAAGCCCCCAGGCAACAGATTTCAGTAAATGATGGCTGAAATTCATTCACTGCATTATACCAAAAAAAAAAAAAAAATTAAATTAAATCACAGAAGATGTGAGTAACAATGTTCAGGGTTTCCTTTTCTGTGGAGCATTGTAACTACAATTCCTTTGACATCAAGAACTATTCAGCCTTTGTGTATTATGAATGCTTATACAGCAAATTAATATAATATGAACTTTATGTTAATAAAAACGATTTTACCTATGCCTCTGTTCTCAAAGGTGAAAAATCACTTAATAGTTGGTCTACTGTGAGCCTAAATGTTGTAATAAGGTCAAAATGATAATAAAGCAATTTTCACATTAATAGTCTTCTCAATGCTAAAATCATAGTAACTCTCTGGATTGTTCTCATAAGAAGCTACATTAGTTTAAAATTCAAGATACAAAATCAGGCACAGTTCTTTCTGTACGGTTGTTTTTTAGTCTCTCCCTCAAGTAGTGTATTTTTAATGCCCTTTTTAACTTAGACATAATGAGAAAGGCTACATGAAAATATTAAATAGATTTAAGTTTCTGATCTATTCATGGTCTTAGGTAGAAAACTTACATTTAAAATTATCAGTGAAGAATTAAAAACAATTTTATTAAGGCTAGCCATTAATCCATGTCATCCTGATCTGGTCTAATTACAACAGTAAATTCTGTCCATGCAATATTACATTTCAGCTCTGAAGAAGATTAGGAAGGTCACTGACGCAGCATAAGCACACTCAAAATGGAGGGAAAATATTTCCCATAGAATGCCACTCATGATGTCCTGATTATAATATGCAGGAGCTTTTAGTTTGGTTTCAGTGTCCCCAGAACTCATTTTGGAACCTTAATTTCCAGTATGGCAATGTTGGGGGATGGAACATGTGGGAAGTAGGCTCTAATAGGAAGCTTTTGGGTCATGAGTGCTGCCCTTGTGGGTGGCTTGATGCCATTCTTGCAGTAATGAGTGAGTTTTTGCTCTCTGGAGACTGGATTAGTCCCCAGAGACTAATCCACAAGAGTAGGTTTCTATTAAAAAAAAGCCCAGCCTCTCATGTTCGTCCCTCTCTTTGCATGCACTTGCTTCTCCTTCCACTTTCTGCCATGAGTTTAATTCACATGAGACCCTCACCAGATAGGCTACCCAGCTTTGGACTTCCCAGGCTCCAGAATCATGAGCCAAATGAACTCCTTTTCTTTGTAAATTGCCCACTCTCGGGCATTCTCTTATAGGAACACAAAATGAACAAAGACAGTTTTGAAGCTTCCAAGGCAATGAGAGAAGAAAATCAGTAGTGAGAGAGAGGGCTATCAAGAAATATATGAAGGCCAATGAAGTAAAGATCATCAGGTACATCTTGGGCTGTTGTCACGGCATTTTTGCCCTATCTGTTGCTCATTTGAAAATGGATATGACCTGATTATCTCTAATAGAAATCTCATCGAAAAATATCTTTCTCATTGGCTCTGACACAAGCCTGAAATATACGAAATGCTAACTCCTTTAGGTCAAAATATACACTATTTTTTATTTCAGTCATTATCATTTTGGTTTCCATTTGTTGATTAGATTTGCCAGCAACTTGATAGAGCTGCAAAATATTAGTACAGAGGTGAGGAAAACTTTGATGACAAAAGGAAGATAAAGTCTGGAATGACTTAAAGAACTTCCAGAAATACTGTTGAAGAAAAAAAGCAGTATTTGTGGAAGGATGGGAGCTGAGACTTGGTCTCTGAGAAGACTGTACTGCATACCCAGAAAGAGTACTAAGATAAGAAAAAGGACTAGTTAAAATCAGAACTGGATGGAGGGGCACCAAAGATCAAGCATGCCTAATTCCCCAAAGTTCTCTAAGTTTGGCCTTAACCATTAATAGAATAGATGCCAATCAATTCAGATGACTCTCAACTCACTCTTGAAAGCGAAAACAAGAACATATTGAAGGTATGGATGCATTATATGTATTAGAATATGACGTAAGAGACTATAATGATATCCTAAGTTTTTACACTTAAAAATCTGTTTATTGTTTGTTTTAGTATTAAAAGCTATTTAAAGATTTGGGAAAGATGGAATGATAAGATCCAAAACCACAAAATAACCACCAGTGGAACTCTGATTGGTTGGGGTAGACATGGTAGCCACACAAATGACTGATGGCTGTCAATCATCTAGTGAAGACCAGAACATGTGTTTTTTGTGATCTTTTCCTCAATATCTTCTCTCAACTCTTCCTCAGAAAGCACCAGAACTATCTACCTAAAGGGATTTTCAAGTCAACATATGGGACTAAATAAGAAACTCTTTATACTCAGCATTTGGGAAGAGATTTAGTTAAGATGTAGACAAGAAAGAGGGGGAAAGTGAAGGGTTCTTGGTGATATATATGGAAAAACAAGGACAAAAATTCGTGTGTGAGGCAATGGTTTTTAATTGCTTTCTAATGGCTGGACATTCATCTTATTTGATCTATATTAAAGCCAGGTGGAGAATAAAACCTGCCTACATTAATTCTATCACCTTCCCTAATTCCTAATTGCCATTTAACCATGGGAAGCCATAACTACCAAAAAGGGGGGCAGAGAAAGCAGAAGATAGACGGTTTTATTTTTTATGTAATGTGTGCTAAAATATACTACATCAGAAATGAAAAAAAAAGAAAACTAAAGCTATTATATGAAATACTAGACTGAGCAGGGATTGGTTGTAGATAATTTTAATTCATTTATTCAAATACAAGTTCTTAAGACCAAAATTGAGCTCTTTTTCTGTAGGAAGCCCTCTCCTGGCTTCCAAAAGAGAGGTACTGTATTGAACGAAGGGACTGGGGGTTAAGTCTCACATAACTGTACAGTCTTAGCATGGGGCTGGTTTTCAAATAAGAGTACTGTGGCAAATTGATTTTCTAGAGCTTCCTACATTCTATTCCCACTAAATAGTGTTTTAGTACAGGACTGCAAGGCTTCATTTGACTTATATAAATAATTTACCAATTCCTACCTACTTGAGAGAAAGTACTCTTCAGTGAATTTAAAGGACTTGATTACTCTTCATCCACTTTCTGAAATTTGAAGGAATGAGGTAAAAATCACTTAACTACCAGCCCTGGATAAGGTTTCTAAAATAACCTTCCAAACAGTTCTTACTACCTTAAGCAGTATACAAAATAAATTTATGTGTTGAGGAAAAGCAGCATAATTGTAGTTAATTCTGGGATCATCCTGGGAGGAAATCATTATAATACATGCATAACATAGTAGGATATGACCTCTTATGGAAAAACATCATCTGATTTCTTCACTAGAGATCAAAATAAGTAAGACTCCTTTTCTCTTCCTTTCTGTGAGTAACTTCTAAATGGAAAAATGGCGATCTATTTTTGTGCTGGTCATGTTTGTTTTCTTTAAATCCTGGAAATAAAATGAGAGATCAATTAAGCCAAGAAACATGTAAAGTAGTGAAAAGTTATGAAGTTCTCCCATTTTTTATTGTTTAAAAAAACTATATCAAAACTCTGCCTTCTTTTTTTCTAAAAGACTCAAAACAAATTGTGAAAGAATGTTCATTGGTACTTTATGTACTTGCTCCCTCAAAGGAAACCTCTTAAAAATAACATACTATAATTACCTAAATCTTGGGTTCACAGAACTGTTAGGCATTTCTTCTCTCCTCCCCAGCTCAACTACTCTCAACATTGCCTTTATTTCTCTCTTGAAGCTTACATAAATTGGGGGGGAAACTTTTTCATATTTTCCCAGATGTTTCCTGAAAAAAATTCTTTTCCAGAAACCATTTTGAACCTTTCACTTTGTTTTCAAGTGCATTTATCTGTTGTTTATGCACATGTTTTCTTTCACTAATCACTAATAATCCCATCCTGGGCAGCTCAAAGTTAGCTGCCCTACTCTATTAATCTCTATAAAATTAGCTCCCACATGTGTCCAGTTTTCATGCAGGGTAAAAGTAGAAATCTGTATACAGTTTCATCTTCACATCTTCTGCTTCATTTCTTGGTTATCCACCAGACTTTTTATGTTCTATAGCTTGTCTCCTGGAAATATGTTAGAAATATGTCCATATGTGTGATAATCCCTCATATATCCAAAAGACTAAGCCATCTCCCTTATTTTAAACTGCAGAAAAGTTTAACATAGTGTTTTTCAGACAGTTTGAGCAGAAAATAGAATAAGTTTACCTCTTTTGTATTCACCTTGAAATAACTAGTAATAAATAAATTCAAAATTCTTAAACCTGTTCTTAATGAGTTTTAAACTATAGAGCTTTTGGTGTGATGGGGTACCCTATGCCAAAAGTTATTGACTGAAAAAAAATCACCAAAGAAAAGCAAAGTCAAGTACTTTATCTTTGGCAAATATCTCTTCTCTAAGTAAAGAACAGGACCTACAGCTTCTTATTTCAGAAATATTTTGCATATTAGAAAATGGCAGAAACTAATAGGACAGTTTTTTAGGGCAATAGAATTAACCAGGTCACTGAATTGCTTTATTTCACAGAATTCAATGCTGGCAAAGACGTGTCCCTTTAAAATTCCTCCTATGCCTTTCTTCAATAGTTATCATAGAGAAAGAGAACTGAAGCTTTGAGACTCTAACTTGTTCTACTCTCCCTTTACCTTAAGCATATGAAAGTGGAATTATGTTAAATACATTGTTGGGACCATGAAAGAGATCAATTTTTAACACCCTCCAGAGTTACACTGATCCAGTGAAAATCTTCTAAGTCTTCATACTCTACATCATGCTTTTACTGCGGCATCATTGTCTATTAATTGGAATTTGGTGTAAGGAACATCTTGGATCCCTTTTATTGTCAAGTTAACAAAGGGACATGAGAAGGTGATTCTTCCAAAAGGCCTTTCCATGTCACTGTTCTTAGGGGTAGACTTCTAGGAAGCCCCTGGTGCAATGTCAATTTTTAAAAATCTCTTACTTTATGTTTTTCCT
Source organism: Pongo pygmaeus (assembly GCF_028885625.2). NCBI lineage: Eukaryota > Metazoa > Chordata > Mammalia > Primates > Hominidae > Pongo > Pongo pygmaeus. The sequence goes on from NC_072384.2 coordinate 95,339,033, forward strand.
TTTATCTTCAAGTTTTTAAAAAAGGGTAAGTCCTTAAGTCAGTGCAAAACAGAAAATCTCTATAAAGAAGACTATGCAGTAAACTTCGATTGATTTTGTGATCCACCATTTGCCACTTCTTGTGGTACTAGTAACCTATTTTTGTTCTGAGAAAGCCATCCATAATTAATCCATGCAGTGTGTGTGTGTTATAGAAAAAAAAAAAGATTTTTATTTTGTTGGGATATTGAGTTCAGAATTACCACTTTTGCAGTTGAGTCAGAGTATCTCCAAAACACCTAAAGGAGTTGTTATTCTTATGAAGACACTAAAAGCAATATAAATACTTTTTCATAATTTTTTATTTTTAATTTTCGTGGATATGAGATATTAATACTTAATTTAAAAATCTAATTTTTTGATAATAAAGAAATCTGACTATGTATCTACTTTTTCATTTGCAGTCAAAAGATTATTACAATTTTATTAATCTTTCTAAAAAAATCAACTTACATTTGGTACCTATTTTATTAATTTATTTTATTATTTTCTTTTTTCCACTTTCTTTGGTTATTCTTGATGTCCTTTTTCTAACTTTTTGACATGTCATCTTAGCTCATGGATGTTCATACTTTATTCTTTTTGTTATATTTATTCATGGCTATAAATTTCTCTCTAGCATTTCTTTACCTGAATTCCACATATTTGATAAAGGCTCTACTCCCATGGGGTTGTAGGTTATAAATACATCTATTTAGTTAAGACTGTCAGCAGCCTCCTTTCCAAACATACAGAATAGGCCTGCCAAAGAATAAAGTTAATGCACAGAACAAACTAAGGCCAAGAAATCAGAAAAAAAAAAATCTTGACCCATGATGCCTTTGACTTTCTAATTATATAGGAAAAAAATTACCATTTTGGTAAACCTTGTTTAATTGGGTTTTTGCAATTTTAAAATGAAAGAATCTTAACAAATCTAACAAAAACAACCAATGGGGAAAGGATTCCCTATTTAATAAATGGTGCTGGGAAAACTGGCTAGCCATAGGCAGAAAACTGAAACTGGGCCCCTTCCTTATGCTTTATACAAAAATTAACTCAAGATGGATTAAAGACTTAAACATAAGACCTAAAGCCATAAAAACCCTAGAAGAAAACCTAGGCAATACCATTCAGAACATAGGCATGGGCAAAGACTTCATGACTAAAACACCAAAAGCAATGGCAACAAAAGCCAAAATTGACAAATGGGGTCTAATTAAACTAAAGAGCTTCTACACAGCAAAAGAAACTATCATCAGAGTGAATAGGCAACCTACAGAATGGGAGAAAAATTTTGCAATCTATCCATCTGACAAAGGGCTAATATCCAGAATCTACAAGGAACTTAAACAAATTTACAAGAAAAAAAAAACCAACCCCATCAAAAAGTGGGCAAAGGATATGAACAGACACTTCTCAAAAGAAGACATTTAAGCAGCCAACAAACACATGAAAAAAAGCTCATCATCACTGGTTATTACAGAAATGCAAATCAAAACCCAATGAGATACCATCTCATGCCAGTTAGAATGGCGATCTTTAAAAAGTCAGGAAACAACAGATGCTGGAGAGGATGTGGAGAAATAGGAATGCTTTTACACTGTTGGTGGGAGTGTAAATAGTTCAACCATTGTGGAAGACAGTGTGTCAATTCCTCAAGGATCTAGAACCAGAAATACCTTTTGACCCAGCAATCTCATTACTGGGTATATACCCAAAGGAAATAAATCATTCTACTATAAAGACACATGCACACGTATGTATATTGCAGCACTATTCACAATAGCAAAGACTTGGAACCAACCCAAATGCCCATTAATGATATACTGGATAAAGAAAATATGGCACATATACACCATGGAATACTATGCAGCCATTAAAAAGGATGAATTCATGTCCTTTGCAGGACATAGATGAAGTTGGAAACCATCATTCTCAGCAAACTAAAACAGAAAGAATATTGACTATGTTAATGGCTGATAAAGCCCCCTGCACAAACTGTTTCTTGTTCCATAGCATTTGAGAACCAGGTAGCATTTGAGAACCAGGATATAGAACCAGTTTCCTGAGGATACTGTTTCTACTGCCAGCCTCCCTGAGCCATGAAGGGTCATGAGCTGCCACTTCTGAAAATCAACTAATTTCACACTCTTCTCTAAAAGTCTTGTTTTTGTGTTTGGTTGGTTTTTCCCAAGCAATTTTTCTGTAATTTAAGTGAGCTTCTTCTATGGATATAAGAAAACTTGACTCTAGGTCAAGATTTCACTATAAAATAATTGTGGTTGTATATGCATAGTTACCTAGAACATAAATTACATACTTTCCCTCTAATTTCCATTCAATGATCATAATGACTTCATAAAAATAATTTCAAGCTGATCATAAATTATTTTCTACCATTCAAATAGCATTTTACTTAAAAGAATGATGCACAAATAGTGTTTTATTCAGGTTCCCAACAGGAAACAGATGGAACACTGAAGATAATTCACAGAGAGTTATCTTAACACTCAAGATAATTACATAGTGACTATTTATAAAGGTATCAACAGAGTGAGGAGAGCCATAAAAGATGATTCTGTAACCAAGGTTTATTAACATCAAAGGGACAAAAAGAGGAAGCAGTTACTACAAAAGAGGAGAGAATCATGTAGGAGAGGCTACTTTGAAAGAAGCAGTTACATTCAGTTAGAGTAATAAAAACAGCCCAAGGCACCCTTACACAGAGGAAGCCAGGGAAGTAAATTCCTTCACCTCATTCACCTACTTCTGACAGCTTGCCATGACCTCTTATTGGTCAAACCCAACCACAAAGGGCAATAAAGTCTGTTTCCATAATTTGTACAGCCAGTCTGGGGAAACAAATGGGGTGGGTAATGTGTGAGAGTGGAGCTAAAGGAGTGAAGAAGTGGTAAAGAGATAAGAACATAAAAAGGAAGATACCTTAAAGCCTCTCTTATTAATCCTTATCTTATCAAAACTATTCAACATCTCACCCGAATATTTTTTCTTGGTTGGAAATGTTTGTTTATAAAAATATAATAGGTTAGAGTATAGACAGGCTTCTGTATTAAAGAAACCCCTGAAAATAATGAGTTAAAGAAGTAAGCATTGATCTCTCAGACACCTCCCAATGTGAGTGGCCAGCTTGGGAGAGTAGCTCCACTCCATTCAGTTACCAAGGGGCCATGTTCCTTTTACCCTGGTGCTCTACCACGCCCTAGGGCATAGTTCTCATCCCACGGTCACATTGGATCTTGAGCATGTCCATGTTCCAGCTACAGGACATGGAAAAGGAGTGAGCTCAGAGCGAGTAAGTGAGTGAGAACAGAGTTGCACACATCTTGTGCCCATACATTTCCTGCCAAGGAACTTTGTCACATGGCACTCACAGCAAAAGAACCTGGTAATGTTTTAGTTGTGTGAACATGTCCCAGGAACAGGAGAAAAATACATTTTGCAAGGTGGACGACTAGCAGTATGCCTGTAGGTAAAAATCCTCAGTTTTCTTTAATTTTAAGAGTTACAAGTGTGGATCTTGTAACTAACAGGTTTACTTTTAAAGCTCCTTCTTCTTCTTATAGGGGTCCCATTTTTTTATTTTTTATTATTTTTTTTAGCTAAAATCTACCTTTGTGAACATATTTAAATACAACCTAATAAGATTATTGTTTAATGATAGAGAATGATTTCTCAGTGTATCTCACTCAAATCATTCATTTTCAAACACATGATGGAGGACCCTCTACAGTTTTATCCCTGAATTTTTCTAATCTCAACAAATCCAAAGTTTCCTATTCCAAAAGGATGTGCCTGATCTTAGCAATTAGTTACTTTTAATGAAAATGAAAAGGGTTATGGTAAAAATGTGTAGATCTAACCAAGATATTGAATAAAACCCTATCATATTGAATAAAGTAAAACATGGGCTAGATATAATCATATTGGGATCTGAGGAATGATACAGAGGCAGACTCAGTAAATAGGCAGAAGATTGTCAGAAAAAGAGCTAAAGTAATATAATTCCCATAGTAACATGAACTTTAGTCAAATATGAATTGTGAATTCTACCTGCATCTCACCAGTGCTTCCTGGAATTGTGAAATTCTTGGAGACACTCTTTTACATTTACATACTAGATTTCTCACACTTTAATTTCAATTCCTTAGGAAGATAATTTATTCTATGTGCCCAAACTGAGATTTCTGAATCCCTTTCCTTTTTAAAACAAAGCTAGGCAGAAGGGGAAATGTCAGCCCAGTAAAATCCTTAACAATGTACCTGTTTTAGATATGTCTAAAGACCCCATGCATTACTTTGTATATTTAAGAAAGAACTGCCTGACCTGAAGATTAAATCATATTTTCTAAATTATTATACAAATACCAGCATTTGACCTAGTCCCTTTAGCATAATTTTTGTATTCTTTCAAGATTTGCTAATTGAGTCATTAAAACATGGTTGATGCCATGAATTAAATCACTTTTTTCATTTGTACTTGTACAAATTAATTTCAAATAGAATCAAGAAAGTAAATACAGCAGTCATCTTCTGTCTTGAAAGATACACAGAATACTTGGTGGAGATTTTAATGTGGTTATTAGTATTCAACCTACTATCCAAAAGCCTATTCTTTAATTATCAGTCTTTTGCATTTAACATTTTTTATCAAGATTAAGAAGTTCACATTTTTAACATTTTGCACTTGTTTTTGAATGAATAGTTTCACACAAGTCCTACGTATGAGTTTAGCAGAACTTCAATACTTTGATATTTATACAGATTTCTAAACTAACCCAGAGGTCACTTTGAATCTATCTTTCTTCTTATCTATTTTATTGTATTTCTACTTCAGTTATTCTCTAACTATATCACATGTTTCAAAGAATCATATTGTATAATTCAGTCACCAGACTGCTTTTATTTCTATTACCATTATCTATCATTTGACTTGTTGAGTAACTATAATTATCAGAAAGTTTTTCTTTAAACTTTTGGGCAAAGATGATGGGCATTAAGTTTGCAACTATCAATATTATCCAAAATCAAAGCTTTCACATGAAAAAAATTCTTTCCAAATTTGCTTAATTTTAGAAATACAAAACATAACTAAACAACAGCTTCAACTAGGGCAAGCCCAGAAATACATTTAGTAAACCATGTTCAATCTTTCAAAATTCAAAGATCTGCCCTCCTACACTCTAAAAGTGTCTGAACATTCATTTTTGAAGTTATTTTTAAATGCACTCCTCCAATAAATTAAAATTCACATTATCCTACATTAAAAATATTAGGACAGCATGAAGTCATTTGTAAGACTTTTTTCAAAAAGTTAATCATAAATGCTTAAGAATAAGAATCTTTGAGGAGTCATTTAACCTACATATACACCCACCTCCACCAATTTCGGAGACAACTGCATCAAACATACCCCAGCCAGATGGAAATCTAAATCTCATAAGAAACAAATTCTATAATCCACTACTCACTGTCAGGAAATTCTCCTTTATGTTTAAACTACAAAGCTTAGGCTACAGATTAAGCCTGTTTCCTCTAGTTCTATTCCTGGTGGAGGAGAAAAACAGATGGACACAGTCCGTCATGTAGTTGAAAACAATAATTAGGTCACTTCTTTCTCCAACATAAGGCAGAAAAAAGTTCTTTGGGTATTTTTGTATGTATTTTATTTCCTAATCATGTAAGTGGAGGCCTTCTGTGCAAAAAAATCAGCTGGTAGGCAATGCTTGCTCTTAGGAGTCTCATCTTCCAGGTATCAGCAACCTCATGTTCCCTCCCTGTTTGTCCCTGTCTGAAATACCTTAGAATCATTGCAGAAGAATATGAGATAGAAATGAGAGGAACAAGGGCTTCATCAGTTAAATGAGCCCAGTGCTCATTTTGGCCTGAGAGCTTAATGGATCTGCAGTGAAGCAACAGGCATACAGCACACTGAGATACCAAGTGAAAGAGGTGCAAGTTCCTATTAAGGAGTCTGAGCAGTGAATAATCTACATGAGCAATAATGGGAACTGCAGGTGTGCATTCAGCATCTGGGACTTCTATTTCAAGGCAAAGTGTTTTACATTTCAGAAAAGCTGTAGGGCAAGAACGGCCATTGGAATAAAAACTTAAATTGGGTCTAGAATGGAGAGCAATCTTAAGACCTCAGCCATATGGAGAAAGTGTAAGAAAACCTGGAGAACATGGAGGTATTACCAGCTTCCTACAACCTGCATCAGAGGTTAACAGAGAACACAAGGGAGGAAGGCAGACATCAGTAGCAGAGAGCTCACATTTGGTTCACAGACATTCATGCCTTGATGGAGCCAACTTGATCAAAATTTACCATGCAGGATTTCAATCTTAATTAAGAATTAAGCTTTTCAATTACGTATTCATATATTTTTTAGTATTTACCACAAACATCTACTATGGAAATAGCAGTGAGAAAAACAGGGGAAAAAATTCCTGCTTTATGGAGTTTACATTCTAGTGTGACAAAAAATAAACAAGATAATAAGTAAGATACATTATATAGTGATAAATGCTATAGTGAAAAAACACAAAAGTATGACATTTTTTTTTTGGCAGCTGCAAGATTTAATAGAGTGAAAACAGAGCTCCCATACAATGGGAGGAGACCCAAAGGGGGTTTCCACTGCCAGTTCAAATGCTTGGGTTTATATCCCGATCACTGTCCCTCCCCCTGTGCTCTCAGGCGATACATGATTTGACTATTTCTTTACCTCCTGCTTTTAGTCTAATTGGTATTTTAGTGAGCCCTCTTTACTACCTGATTGGTCAGGTGTGAGCTGAGTTACAAGCCCCATGTTTAAAGGTAGGTGCTGTCACCTTCCCCAGCTAGGCTTCAGAATTCTTAGTCGACCTAGGAAATCCAGCTAGTCCTGTCTCTCAGTTCCCCTTCTCAATAGGAAAACCCAAGTGCTGTTGGGGAGGTTGGCTGACGACCACTCTAACTGCTTCCTGCTGAATTGGGGTGTAATAGGGGTCATGCAGTTCAGATTTCCTCTGGAGAGGTGCCTTCGATGTCATGAACATTGGAGCATGGGCTAGCAGGCTGGTCCAGCGGTCCACGGTAGATCTTAGTCATGGGCTGCATCTGGGGCTCCATTTGAAGAACGATTTGTAGTTTTACAGTTTGATTCTGGAAGAGACAAACTTAACAAGGAGGTTAAAGATACAGGGATTGAAATGTATGGCCTGAAGTGCAGCGGATTATTTATTTGGCACACATCACAGGCCCTTGATAGTTTTGCAAAGGCTTGGCCCAGTAAATGATTTGACCATCTGATGGGTGTTATCAATGTCTAAGTGAAAGGTTTGGTGAAGGATTTTAAGTAATTTCCACTGGTTAGCTGCAGGCAAAAGTATTGTTCCTTCTTTGGTGGCTAGCCATCCTGAGGGGAGGAAACTATGTCCTTGTGAGGGTCCCCATTCTATTTCTTCGGCTGAGTACTGGGGCTTGGTTTCCTGGAGGGGATTACCCCATACTAGGGGTCTTTCTATAAGCTTTTCTAACAGAGGGTCCCGCCTTGTGGCTCTTTTGGCTTCGATATCCACTTGCCAGTTCCCTTCTATTTCCCTTTCTTTTCCTTTCTGATGACCCTATCTCTTCAGGTTTCTGTAGAGCCAATAATAATCTCTTAATGGCTTCCTGATGTTTGATAGGCATTCCCTCAGAAGTTAGGAATTCCCTTTCTCTCCATATTGCTGTGTGGGCATGGAGGACTAGGTAAGCATACTTAGAGTCTGTATATATATTTACCCTTTTTCCTTCTCCTAATTCTAGTGTATAATGGCCCCTGGTTTTGCTAGGATGTCTCTCCCTAACAAAGGAGTGGGACTTTCAGGCATAATTAGAAAGGCATAAGAAAAGAGTAAAGTTCCCCAATCACAACGTAGTGGCTGGGAGAAGTATCTAATGACTGCCTGTCCTAGGACCCCTCAGATAGTGACAGATCTGGAGGACAGTTGTCTGGAACAAGAGAGTAAGACTGAGAAGGCTGTGCCAGTATCCAGGAGACAGTTAACCTCCTGGCCATCAATGGTCAAGCATACCCAGGGCTCTGTGAGGGTGATGGCATGGGCTGGTGCTTGCCCCAAGCACCCTCAGTCCTGCTGCTGGATCATCTAGTTAGTGGCTTCTGACTCAGAGGACCTTCATCCCCTGGGGCAGTGGGCCTTCCAGTGATTCCCTTAACATAAGGGGCATGGACAAGGGGGCGGCTTATTTCTATTCGGACAATCTTTTTTAAAGTGTCCTTGTAGACCGCACTGGAAGCAAGCCCTATTAAGCATTTGATTTGCCCAGCCTTTCCCTTTTCCAGAGCCTCCAAAGTCCACTTGCCTGAGGGCCATGACTAAAGCAGTGGCCTTTTATCTTTTATCCCATTTGTCCTGTTCCACCTGCTCCTCCTGATCTCTATTATATAAAACCAAGGTTGCCAAGTTCAATAGGGTTTCTAAGTTTTGCTCCGGGCCTAAGGCGGACTTTTGAAGTTTTTTCTAATGTCTGCAACTGACTGAGTGATAAACTTATCCTTTAAGATTAGTTGACCTTCAATAGAGTCAGGTGACAGAGAGATATGCTTCCTCAATGCCTCCCTTAGTCTCTCCAGAAAGGCAGTAGGATTTTCTTCCTTTCCCTTTGTTATAGTGGACATCATTGAATAATTTATAGGCTTCTTCCTAGTTTTCCTTAGTCCTTCTAGCACGCAAGTTAGCAAATGTCTGTGGCACCAATCTCCATGTTGATTCTGTGTTGCAGTGAGAGTCTACACTGGGAACAGCCTGCTGGCCTGTGGGGAATTGCTCTCTTTCTTCTGTTGTCATCCTATTATTGACCTGACTGAGATACCAGAGATCGCCAAACTCTCGGGCTACAGTTATGGTGGCACTTCTCTCATTGGGGGTTAGTGTCTGATCTAGCAGTAACATTGTATCTCTCCGTGTCAGATCAAAGGATTGTACTAACCCTTGTAAAACATCAATATAGTCATCAGAGTTATCTGAGAATTTACCTAGGTCTATTTTAGTTTGCTTCAAGTCTGAGAGGGTAAAAGGTACACACACTGTGACTGGGCCAAATTCTCCAGAATACATCTTAGTGGAGTTTTTGCCTTGGGGAGAACGTTTCCCATCTGAAAAAAGAACATAGGGATGCCAGCAGCCCTAGTCATTTTCCGATGAGCATTAGTCAAAGAGCATCCTTGATGGTCCTAATGCTTATTCCTTTCCAGGGTGCGTAATCACCCATGGACCTCTGCTTATTGGATTAGTTACGCTCACCGATGTAGCAGTCCTTCACCTGTTTTCCCGCCTTTCTTGACCACAAAGAAGGGGGTCTGGGCTGCTGGATACTAGTGGTCCTTTACCAGCGTGCCTAACATTGCCTTTGTGCTCAGGGGTGAGTTCTAGAGCTGGGCTGAGTTTCTGAGTATTTCATAACAACCCAGCTGCCCCATCAAGATGCATTCCCACAAACAACAGTTCTTATGCAAATTTGTTTCAGAGGGGGTGTAGGTAACCTCTTGAGTCAGGATTGAGATAGAGTTTTTTGATTCTGTAAGTACTTTAAGGCTTGGCTGAGTGCAAACAGCTTGCACCTTTGAGCAGACCAATTATTAGGCAATTTTCCTAACTGCTTCTACAAGAGTTTCCCTATCACTGAATACCCATTGTGGTTTTGTGGGGTTTTTTTCCAATCACCCAGGAGGAACCATCTATCATCCTGTCCTGAAGGGAGTTTCTCCTAGGTCTGGTCGGACTTTTGTATGGTAATTAAGATTTAAATCCCGTTAGGAAATCTGCTGGGTTAAGGAAATTTTCAGTGGTTAATGTTAAGTCATCTTTTTCTAACAGAATAGCCCCATACTTTAAGATTGTTGAGTTAGTAAGCTACCTTTCTGCTTTTTTTACTTTGGATAGTTCTGAGGTGTACTCACAATGAGGTTTCCTCTAAAAGTTATTTTTCTACTTTCTTCTGCTAGCAACGCAGTTGCCACTACAGATTAAATGCATTTGGGCCATCCGTGGGTTACTGGGTTAAGGATTTTTGATAGGAAGGCTACTGATCGTCAGTGTCCTCAGTGCTTTCAGGCTACGCCCTTGTTTACACTGACAACAAGGTGGTATTGGAGTGTTACAGGGTCACAGAGAAGATGTTCAATTATCAATTATAGGTTTTAAATATACCCTGGCTTTTAAAGGAATAGGGTACACTGTTTTTTTCTTTACTACTTCTATCTCTCTCTTTCTGTCTCTGCCTTTCTCTTTCCCCTCTCTCTCCTTCCTCTCTCTCTCTCTTTCCCCTCTCTCTCTCTCTCCCCTCTCTCTTTCCCCTCTCTCTCTCCTCTTTCTTTGACTCCCTCTTTTCCTCTCTTTCTTTCCTCTCTCTCTTTTTCTCTCTCTCTTTCCCCTCTCTCTCTTTTCCCTTTTTCCCTCTTTTCTTTCTCTCTTTCCTCTCTCTCTTTTTGTAGATGGATTTTGGGAACACAGTGGAAGGACATTCGCTCATTGCCCCCATTTGCCACTATAGGAATATGCACCTCCCTTTAATTTACTCAATTCACTTTCATCCTGATCTATCATGTTGTCATAGACCTAGTTCCATTTGTTAAAGTACTGGGTTATCAGTTCTAAGGTCCTAGCCAAGAAGCCAAGGCTTGGAGATTGTATTGCAGAGGGGTAAGCAGGGTAGAAATTGGGGGAGGAGAGCATCCTACACAATGGGAGAGCAATCCTCCTAGCCATTTACAAACTTGGGGCGACAGCTCATAATAGAACTTTGGGCCCTGGCAAGGATGGTGAGGAATGGGTCCCACATAACTGCCCATGTCAAGAGTTATATACCTAAATTGGGAGGGGCACTAGGGACAAGACTCCCTGGGTTCATAGCCTAGTTGCCTAAGGACACCGCATAGAGCTTCCTTAGATCCCTTTGAAGATACCACTTGCTCTAATACTTGGGAGAGAAAGTGAAAGTCTGAAGCATTAGTATCTAGGAGGCAGAGATCAGAGAAAGTAGAATCAGAGGTAAGAACTTGGGGGCTACACTTTCAAGAAAGTTGTGGTCAGGACCCCAGGAGGTATGGATCAGAAGGAGAGGTAGGGATGCACGCATGGGCAACTGTTGAGTAGAGACTTCTGGCTGCGCCATGATCTTGACCGGCCAATGCCAGGAGTTCGGGACGACAGCTTTCTGCCTCTAGTCAGCCCTCTGCTTCCCCCAGGAAATTGTGAAAGCAGAAGCTGGTTCCAGGCAGACCAATGCTCTCAACCCAGAAGGGTTGGGGGTTGTTAGAAAGCCTTTTCCCAGGAAGCCTCACACCTGAGTCTTAAGTCCGGCAGCCACGCTAATCGTTTTTAACTGGCCAACAGGTGCCTGGTATTTTCCTCCAATTCTAAGGAAGGATAGGACAAAATGGCAAGCCAAAGTGGTCCAATATTACTCACCGCTTTGGAGAATCGCCATACAGTTGCCACCAAATGTTACGAGTGGGTCTTTGTTCTTAGAGCTCCCAAGATGGCGGCGGCCACTCCCAAGATGGAAGCAAGCCTTTTATTCTCTGACCTGGGGTTCTTGGCCTCACGGAATCCAAGGAATGGAACCTTGGTCCACGTGGTGAATGTTATAGCTCTATTAGAAGCCGTGGGTCACAGAAGAGAACCATGGAACCCAGTGACTAGTGTTCAGCTTGATTAGGATGAATTCAGGCACTTAGCCATGCAGGAACAATGGCGAGCCTCTAGCCCGAACGGGAGCAGCAATAGGTGCCTCGCTTGATCAGAAATGCAGCAGACACCCTGCCAGATCCAGAGGGGTGGAAGTCAATGGCGGGTATGCGACGGCGGCAAACAGCAGTGGTGGACAGTGAGTGAAAGCTCAGCTCAAGCAGGAACAAACACGGACCAGAAGAGTGTGCAGTTGCAAGATTTAATGAGTGAAAACAGAGCTCGCATACAATGGGAGGGGACCCAAAGGGGTTTCCCAAAAGTATGGCACTTTAAGAGTACTCAAAACTCACATTATACTTAAACCACAAGAATAAAGTTCCTTTAAATTCATCATGGCAATGAACTGAATGAGGAGGAACTTGGGGAAGAGACAGACTCTGTAGTGCTCCCAAAATCTCAGAACACAGCGAGCCCTTACTGCTACCCTTAAAATCTAATTTCTTTATCCACCCAATCAGAGTGGATTAGATCATAATAATGTATTATATGATAACTAGAAGGCTTTAAAACTATTGAATACTATACAAACAAAGCTGTAGTTTTTTAATGCAAGACCATCACTCATTCAGGTGGAGCATTATTAACCATAACGTCCCTTGTATCAGGCTGCTGGATTGTATCTTTGCCCTTTCCTGTTTAATATTTTTGTCAACATCCTGGATGGAGATATAGAAAGCACGGTTATCAAATTCACAAATAACACTAAGTTGAAAGGCAGAGCTAATATGTCAGATGACAGAATTTAGATTCACAATGATCTTGACAAGGCAGAACACCAAGATGAAACCCATGAAATAAAATTAACATACATGCTATAATTAAAAGACAAACAAATGCCCTGCATGTGTACAAGACAGGAGAGGCCAGGCATGACAGCATTTTTTTTGAGGGGTGAGGAGGGGAGAACTAGAGGCTTTAGTTGATCTCTAGTTGAACATCAGTCAATATTTTGCTACACAGCTGCAGAAAAATTGTCTTAGGCTGAATAATAGAGTAATATCTAAATCAGGATAGGCAATATCTATCTGGAAAAGAGTATTCATCCCTGGGTGCTATACTTAAGAGCAATATTAAGAAATTTTTAAATATTCATGGAAGGATGGCAGAGAGGAAATACATACAGTCCTCATACCATATAAGGAATAGCTAAAGAAATTGCTTGCTGTAGAAAAGAGAGCTTACAGAAAACTAATACATATTTTCAGATATTTTAAAGGGCTATTACTGGTAAGAATATCTCATCATTTTTAAACATATTAACTGTATGATGTCAGAAAAGATCACTGGCCTTCAATGCCTCAACTTTTTAAATCTCCAAAATAGAGCTAAGATTATCAATTCTATAGGACTATTGTAAAAATTAACAATGATGTCTGTAAGGTGTGTAGTACATTACATGGAACATAGTTTACATTCAACAAAGGGTGGGTATTTTTACTCTCTATTTCTCTAAAAGGCAAACTAGGGCTAATAGATGAATTAGGCAGAGCCATGCCACAAAAGAAAGAAGGACTCCTAAAATAGCTCCTTCCCTTGAATTTTCCATGAAGATGCTGAATGACTATCATAAAATCTGGGAAGAGATCTGTCCATTGGGTGAAAGTTGCACTAGACAGTTTCTAAGTTCTCTTCACTGCTTAAGTTCCTTTCCAATGTTAAGATTTTGTAATTCTCTCTGATTTCTCACCATGCCTCCAATAGATGTATTTCTGAAGTTAATAACACTCAAACAAACCAAGATTATTTGTGCTTTACTCTGTGCCCCACACTAAGAGGTGGCTACATTTATTATCCTCTTTTCACAAATGAGGAAACTGAGGCAAAGAGTAGCTAAGTAGTTTGATGAAGTACATGCAACTCATTACTGGCAGAGTAACAGTTTGAATTCAGAACCAATTGGGTTAATTGTGACTCATCAGCCAGACCTTCTCTTTCTACCATTGCAGCAAGTAGGCCCCAAGAGGTCCTGTGATGCCCTAGGGTTTGTTTAGTTATCTCCAATCTGTTCTACAAACAGATTTAATTTTTAAAGTACAGTACATTTAAAATCACAAGGTACCACTGGTGACTGAATTGAAAAACATATTCTACTCTATTAGGAAATGTTATGTTCCATAAACATTTATTTTGTAAACTAATAAAACTCATTTCCTAAGTGCTGAAACTTTTCCTATTTCATCCATTTTGAATAGAACTCATCCGGTGATGAACAGCCCACTTCTTGTTCTAGTTTATTCTAATTTATAGAACACATATTAACTTGTACATCTGCCTCAAGATCATCACATCATAAATACTAGTTATTGTCTTAAGGCATCATTCATTAATGTCCTAAGGATGCATTGATAAATTCACTTGCGTCAATGTAAGCAGTTTCTAAGTGAGGGCCTGCCGGATTCTCCAAAGAGTAAATTCTATGAGTCATAGGGTCTTATCTTTGTGATAGGGTCCTGACTGCTCACAAACTTTTCTTCCTTGTTTCAGATTATTTCAGATAGATGTAGCTGCAAGATAAAAGACTTCCAGTTATGTAAGATGGTGCTGTTTACTCAAAGCAAATTCCAGTGCCTATCAGATTATAAAATGACAAAATGTGGGAATTGGTGCATGGTGAGAGGCCAGAAAAAAATTAACTGAACAATGTGGTTTATGAAGTCACAGGAAATTTTGTCTATTGAAAGGGGTGGATTGTTGAGAAGAAGTAGAGAGAATTTGTAGAACAAGTAAGAAAGTTTAAAAGTAAATTAGCTTCAAGGAAGTAAAATTCTACGACACCTTAAACCCTAAATCATTTTTTCTGTTTATTTCAGTAAGTTTTGCTTCCTTCTTGTTGTAATTGGTTTAAGTTTCTAGTTCTTATGTCTCTGTGTGTTTAAGCTTTCAATGCACGTGCATTTAAGCTCTCAAATGTTTATAGAATTTCCTAGCAACCTCTTTCTGGAAATTTAAATAGCTTCATATTCAGTTTCATAAGTATGTTGTTTTTTCTTTCCATGGGAAGCTACCTAAGACTTATTTGGAATAACCTAAGACTTATTTGGAAATTTACGTTTAAAACATAGGATAATCATCTACAAATATTTCTCTAGAAAAGAGCTTTCACCTAAGTAAATAGATTTAGTGTGCCAAATCTCTAATTTGATTGACACTTGATGGCTATTTATTCCACTGGTTAATCTTTTGCTTATCTTACCAAACATTTGAATAGAAGCCTAACTCTGAACTATACCTAAAGAATAAAAATAATAAAGTTTCATAGGGTAAGGGACACTTTATAATTAATGTATCGATATACAAGAACCCTCAAATTAATTTTTTTTTTTTTTTGAGACCAAGTCTCACTCTGTCGCCCAGGATGGAGTGCAGTGGCACAATCTCAGCTCACTGCAACCTCTGCCCCCCAGGTTCAAGCGATTCTCCAACCTCAGCCTCCCGAGTAGTCGGGATTACAGGCGCCTGCCACAGTGCCCGGCTAATTTTTGTATTTTTAGTAGAAACAGTGTTTCACCATCTTGGCCAGGCTGGTCTTGAACTCTTGACCTTGTGACCCACCCACCTCGGCCTCCCAAAGTGCTGGGATTACAGGTGTGAGCCACCACGCCTGGCCTTCAAAATAATTATTAATTCAATAAACACTTATTGAAGTCTACTACAGTTAAGCACTTTGCTAAGTGCTAAGCATACAAGGGAGTTTAGTGAAGAAATAGCACATCTCATACAACGTAGTAACCATTCAGGTGACAGGAACCCGAAAGGGAAAGCACTTACCCAAATTAACAGAGTCAGGGAAGACCTAAAGATAGAAATTAATCACAAGAATGGAGTGGAATTAGGATAGGAGAAAGGACAAGCCAGCCAAAGAAGACAATGACTGAAGACCAAGAGGTAAGAAAGTATGAAGTATGTGGAAAAAACTCAAGTGTGGTTTATGTGTACTGTTTCCAAATGGTCTTCTCACTTCCTCTTTCATATCCCTTCTATAGCATTGCATTTCTCATTATTTCCCTGAGACATCTTTTATCGACATCACCAATGACCTCCATATTGCTAAGTCCAATTTTAATAGTTTTCTATTGCTGCTGCAATAAATTACCACAAGCGTAGTAGTTTACAACACAAATTTATTATCTTACAGTCCTGCAGGTTAGAAGTCTGACATGGGTCTCACTCGGCAAAATCAAAATGTTATCAGGTTCTTGAGATTTTTATACCAGCAGAAACACTGCAAGTTTGCACTAAAAGAGAGAGTACAAAATGAAAGAAGGCTCTCAGACTGATACCACTC
Source organism: Pongo pygmaeus (assembly GCF_028885625.2). NCBI lineage: Eukaryota > Metazoa > Chordata > Mammalia > Primates > Hominidae > Pongo > Pongo pygmaeus. The sequence goes on from NC_072384.2 coordinate 95,355,096, forward strand.
CCTGCCAAATTCTGCAGGCAAAAAACATACTGAAAACTACTCAGCTGCAAACACATGCTACCTTCATGAAAACAGAAAGACAATGCCAAGCATGGAGCACGAAACCCAGAGGGTAGAGCTGAGAGCCACTGAATGTCTGTAACTGATATCTCATGCCTGTCCCTTCAGTGTGTTCTGAAAGCAAATAACTTGCTTCTTCTTGAGTTTCGTTGTGCCCCAGATAGATTATACTTGGAGACTTACTCATAGGTGATTTAAGATGATTTAGATGATGAAATTTCACCACAGGAACCCTTACTATGTGGCACTCCACCAAACTAATTTTACCTTCACAGCAACTGCAGAGAGGATATATTATCATTATCCCCATTTTATAGATAAGGAAACTAAGGCTTAGAGAATTCAAATAGTTTGCCCAAGATCAAGCAGGTAGTTGAGGATAGAGATGGGATTTGAAGTGAGCCCAACTCTGGAGCACAATCAAGGCTCTGCTCTCTCCATATACCTCTGCCTTTCTTCTCCCCACCCAACCCCACCCACATTAAACTTGGGTAACTCAATAGAACTCATTAAGTTTCTTCTTCATCCCCTATCATAATACTAATGCACTAAAACAAGAAAATATATACTGTACATGCTGTAGAATAACTATATTGAAACATACGTTTCTGTTTTAAAAAACAAATTTTATGTCAACGGTATTGTTCCAAAATAGGCTGGGAGACATGACTTTTGTTTTGAAATATATGTACAAAATGTTCCCTCATTCTGCTCATGGGCAAACTGTGGACGTTACGGTATGCACAGTAAAATACATGCTGTATAGTAAAGGACATATTTACTGCAGATAAAAGGAAAATTCTGCCTCCCTTTGAGTTGTAAAACAAAGCATTTTTGTTTGTTTGTTTGTTTTTGTTTGTTTTTTGAAACAGAGTCTCACTCTGTCCCTCAGGCTGAAGGGCAGTGGCATGATCTTGGCTCAGTGCAACCTCCGCCTCCCGGGTTCAAGCAATTCTCCTGCCTTAACTTCCCAAGTAGTTGGGATTACAGGTGCCCGCCACCACGTGTGGCTAATTTTTGTATTTTAGTAGAGACAGGGTTTCGCCATGTAGGCCAGGCTGGTCTCGAACTCCTGACCTCAGGTGATCCACCCGCCTCGGCCTCCCAAAGCGCTGGGATTACAGGTGTGAGCAACAGTGCCCAGCCAGAAAGCAGTTTTTTTATAACAGAGATTTCCCATCTTATTTCATTGATGCCTTTATGTATTCAATAAGGAAGGCACAGGTATCATTTCTCTCATGAGAATGAAAAGCATTGTGTGTAGGTACATTTTTAGAATCTCATTCTACTCTCTGTTTTAGTTAGATCATGGTCCTGTACAAAATACCATTACCAGGTAGCTTAAACAACAGATATTTACTTATCACAGTTCTGGAAGCTAGAAAGTTCAAGATGAAGGTGCTGGCAGATCTGGTTCCTGGTGAGGGCTCTCTTCCTGGCTTGCAGGATAGCTGCCTTCTTGCTATGTGCTCACATGTCCTTTCATCAGTGCACGCTTATGAGGAGATCTCTGTGTCTTTCTCTTTTTGTAAGGGTACTAACCCCATCATAAGGATCCCATCATCATGACCTCAGCTAAACCTAGTTACCTTCCAAAGGCCTCACCTCCATATCAGGGGTTAGAACTTTAACGTAGGAATTTTGAGAGTACACAAATATTCAGTCCATAACACCCTCCTAAGATGTGACTTCCATTACATGATTATGAAATTAGGAGAAAATATATTGAGTAATTATCTTCTGGTTGTGTCAAAAATCTTAATCCCTTGGTGAGCAAAATATGTGAAAGACAAGTTTCAAGAACACAATTAGAAAGAATAAAGTCTATTAGATGTACAAAGGAGGGATGATGCCTGGTTTCATGGAAAGCAACAGATTCATAAGCTGTGACTTGGATTTGTGGCTCTGCCTGAGATAGTCCAGCAATGCCACAGTCAACTGAAAAAATATAGAAAAGATTCCTTTGAACCCAAATTATATTCACACACCATCTTCAAGTAAACTGATAGAAAATCAGTAATTACTATATTTTTAGAGGTTTCAAGAAGACTTAAGGCACAGACATGATTAAGAGCTTATTCTGACATGAATGTGAAAAAGAGAAATGAAAAATCCAACTCCTCAGGCCAACTCAAACTGTAGTTTTCTTCCCAAATAGCCAGAATGAAAAGAAAGAATTAAAGGGGGAAGGGAAGAATCTAACATTAACTTGAACCCATTTGGAGCATACACTTCAGTGAGTATTGTATGATATTTTATTTAATCCTCATAACAACATTGTGTGATGCACGCTTTAGAAGTCATACCTTATAAATGACAAAACGTAGACTCTGAAAGCATAATTTGTCCCAGATCACACAGTGAAGTATAAAGCAGTTCTTCTGTGACTGAGCTGGGTGCTCTTTCCAATGCAATACAAGTAGGAAGTAATGTAATCTATGATCTGGGGTACACAGAAAACCACCCCAAAAATTATTGCCCACAAAAAAATGGCATAGTTTCCCAAAAAATCACTCTTTGTTAGTCTTTAAAGCTTTCTAGTTACCTTTTTCTAATTCATTTGTATATTTAAAATCCAAATAGTTGAGTATCATGCCCATGATGGACCATTAAATGAAAAAAAAAGTTTTCAAAAATATAGAACAGACCTAAAGGAATTGTACTAACAAAGGAAAATGTAAATGCCCCAAAAATATGAGTATGATTAGGTAAATCGTAGAGAGATTCAGCCATTAGAATAAAGACATCTACTACCAAAAGCCTGGGTTAAGCTATAATATTAAGTACAAAGACCAAGACACAAAGTAGTATGTAGAGTGTGATTACAACTATGTGAAAATGCATAGAAAATTAAAGGCTGTACATGAAGTATAAAAATGATGCACTTAATGTAACAGAATTATGAGTAATTATTCCCTTGCTATTGTCCATATTTTCTTTAACATACTTCAATTAACTTTTGTAATTTCTTAATCAGAAATCAGTGAGCTTTTAGAAGCAACATGCTTAAATCAAGCCATACAATTGCTTCCTCCTTGAGGGCCAGAAACAGTTACTGTTTTTTGTTTTTCTTTTTCATTTTATTTCCCACAGTGCCCAGTTTCTTATACCCAGCTGATGGTTAATTTTTTTTATAGAATATATTTTTTTAAAGGACAGACAAAAGCCAAAAACAATCCCCCTCTGCTTAGGAAGTATTTCCTACATAGGCTTACTAAGTACAGATTTGTGTTAATGAGTTCCTCTTTTAAAATGCAAATGCATCAAATAGCTAAATGAGCATAAAGTAAGAACAGAGAACACACAAGAGGAAACACAAATGGCTAATAAACATTCAATGAAAAGTTCAACCTCATTAATAATCAAAGAAGTCAAAATCAAAATATCAGTTTTCTTTATGAAACTTGCAAAAATTCTCATAGTAATTCTTAACACCAAATGGGGTATTGACAGGAATACAAATATATGCCTCTCTCAAAAATTACTGCTAGAACTGAAAAACTGGACTAACTTTCTGAAAGCAATTTTAGCAAAACATTCCTGACCTTTGACTCAAGAGTCCCATTTTTAGGAATACAGTTTAAGAAAAAAATTATAGGCCTATGTAAAAGACTTACCTTCATGGATGTTCAATTTAGCATGATAATCTCAAAACAATTTAAATAATCTAGGCTGGGTGTGGTAGCTCACGCTCGTTAATCCCAGCACTTTGGGAGGCGGAGGCGGGCGGATCATGAGATCAGGAGTTCGAGACCAGCCTGCCCAACATGGCGAAACCTCCACTTCTACTAAAAATGCAAAAATTAGCCAGGTGTGGTGGCACGTGCCTGTAATCCCAGCTACTCAGGAGGCTGAGGCAGGAGAATCGCTTGAACCCAGGAGGTGGAGGTTGCAGTGAGCCGAGATGGCACCACTGCACTCCAGCCTGAGCAACAGAGCAAGAATCCATCTCAAAAATAAATAAATAAATAAATAAATAAATAAATAAAATAAATAATCTAAATAGCCACAATAAAGGAGAACTAAATTTTTGTATATCAATTCAGTAAAATACTAGTCTTTATAATAGAATTTTCAAAAAATAATTGAATATAGGAAAATTCTCTTGATATAATATTAATTGGCACAAGTAGGTGCAAATTGTGCTATACATCATGACCTCGCTCTTACAAGAACTTAAGCATAGGTAAAGTATTGGAAGAAAACAGAAGTAATGCCTTTTCTTTGGCTGATGGTATTTAACATGATTTTTGTTGTTTTCTTGATTTTCTTTTATACCCAACTGTTCTAAGAGAATGTTTGTTGTATATAATAGGCATTTTAAACATGTGTTCTACCTATTCTAGTTGCAATTTCTGGGATTGATACCAAATGAAGAAAATGTTTCTACACAAAGATATTTATACACAGCTTTATTTAAAATAGTAAAATTGGGGGAATATCTTTAACTACCTAATTAAAGGTAGCATGGCACAGCTATAAAACAGACCATATTGTCTTTTAAAATTCTGTTTAATTCCTTTTACTTCATGCAAATTAATCATCTTATTTTAGTGTGATAGCATGAAAGATACTAGGACAGCTAGGAAGGAACACACACACACACACACACACACACACACACACACACTCCATCTTCTCCCTAAAGAACTAAATTCAGAATTGGAGTAGGAGATCAAGTTTTCTGTTGAGAACCAGCAGCAAAATGAACAAGATTATTTCTCTCTCTGTGAGTCTGTGCTACATTTTCTAACCACCTCAAACATAAACACACATAGATAATAGAGGGTGAGAGTTTTAATAATATGAGAAAAATTTTGATACCACAGTTAAATTTTGAAAAGCAAAGCAAAATTGTGAAATAACACAGTGGAACACAGCTTTTTATAGGCACATGAAAGTGGCCTACTGAACAGCGTTTGAATTCAGTGGGACAGAAGGATGATGTGGTCTTCTTTTCCTCCATTCTCTGCCTTCAAACTGCTCTATGGAATTTCCTTTTCCCATTCTTTAATGATATCTTGGATAAATCCTATAGCTTCCCAGTCACATTTCAGTGTTAAAAATTTCCTTCTAGTCTATGGGAGTTTAAAAATCTCACATTCACTTTGGGAGGCCAAGGCGGGCAGGTCACGAGGTCAGGAGACTGAGACCATACTGGCTAACACGGTGAAACCCCGTCTCTACTAAAAATACAAAGAATTAGCCACGCGTGGTGGCGGGCGCCCGTAGTCCCAGCTACTCGGGAGGCTGAGGAAGGAGAATGGCGTGAACCCGGGAGACGGAGCTTGCGGTGAGCCCAGAACGCGCCACTGCACTCCAGTCTAGGCGACAGAGCGAGACTCCGTCTCAAAAAACAAACAAACAAACAAAAATCTCACATTCAGTTCTGTGCTCATCTTGGCCTTTACCCCAGCTGGAGAGAATTTGGAATGGGGACCAGCAGACCCTCCATCATTCTTCCTCTCTCATTTGCTCTTTTCCTTCTAGAGCTTCCAGGAATGGGTAGGAAGAAAAACTCCAGAAATAGACCAAAGGTGTACTACTAACTGGAGCCAATCTAGCCTCTCCTAGCTAAAACAGGTTCTCAGCAGGCCCTGAGGGAACCCCCTCACTAAAGAGTTTACTGACATAAGAATTCATGTCAGCTTAGCTGCTTCTTAACCCCATGCCAATCCACTTCCAACTCTAGCATGCACCCGAAACTCTGCTGGTGTCCCCTTTCCAAAGGCCAGTTCTCTCAACTGAGATGTGGAACAGACTACTGAAGCCCAGATACCTTCCTTGATGTTCCCTTGGCTTTCTAGAAAAGGGCACATCTGGCTGGGCAAGGTGGCTCACACCTGTAATCCCAGCAATTTAGGAGGCCAAGGAGGGCAGATCACCTGAGGTTAGGAGTTCGAGACCAGCCTGGCCAACATGATGAAAGTCCGTCTCTACTAAAAATACAAAAACTAGCCTGGTGTAGTGGAAGGTGCCTGTAATCCCAGCTACTCAGGAGGCTGATGCAGGAGAATCGCTTATACCCCGAAGGCAAAGGTTGCAGAGAGCCAAGATTGCACCACCGTGCTCCAGCCTGGGTGACAGAGCAAGACCCCGTCTCGAAAAGAAAAAGAAAAAGGCACATCTTTGTTGTGGAAAACAGCTTTATCTCTCTCTCACCCACCACTGACTTCTCTCCCCTATCCCCACTCCATAAAGGCATAGAGCGCAGGTCATTAAGTCTGGAGCATAAGCATCCAACTGAAGAATAAGAGTGCTACCTCCCATTTTCTAGTGGCACCCCAATGTTTAGAAGGTATTCTACTGGAAGCCTGCTACACATGACGTTCTCCTGCTCCAAATGACAGCTCACATTTCTAAAAGCTTATATGGGTCCCTTGAGTATAGTACTCATACAGAGTAGGGAAAGGGTGAGCATGAAGGAAGACAGGCCAGTTCTTCCACCTATTAATAATCTCATGAAGATACAACCAATGCTTCCTGAGGCTGTCTTTAGAGTATGGATGGGGGCGTGCTACCTGTGTGTTTTGTCATTTTGTTTGTTGTTAGTTTGGATATTTGGTTATATGCTTGGCTGATCGGTTTTGGGATTTTAGAAACAACTCCAAGATAACAGTGATAAAAACATTCTTTCAGCATTCTGTGACCCAGCAAAAAGACTAGAAGAAAACATCCTAATAAACTACAGTGTTATTAGTGCTTCTTACTAGGTGGCAATACTATAGTTTGTTATTACCTCCGTAGCTTCTGAAATTTTCTATTTTTTTTAAAGAGAAATGCATTAAAAATCAAGACTTTTAAAATGATATTCAAATGTAATGAATGCATGCTTTTTATATGAAAGTGATTGAATAGTCATGCTCATCTATGGTTATAAAAAGATTAGTAATAAAGTGTCTAGGCACTGGCAGATTCTTTACTGCTCAGACAAATCAAGAAATTATTCTTTTTTTAAATAATGGGCTTAACCTACATTGCTACACACTCACACAAACACACATACACACTCAGACAAGATAATCATATTTATTCCACATAAATGTTGAGTTATGTTAAATAACTAGGAATTCTGAGATCAATAATAAAGTTCTAAAAACAAAGAAAGACTCCCAATTCAGACAAGACAAGGTAGATCAAATAACGGGCAAACTGGAAATGAATATCGAAACCTCTTATTAGATGTGTATCACATAGTCTATTTAGGTTGTAAACATTATTATTTTTCATATTATTGAAGCCGCCCCACTCATTTTTAACATATTCCTGAATTGCCTTCATAAAATTCTAAATTTAAAAATTCCTCTAAGCATTGAAATTAATGTGCATACCTATGCACACACATGAATACACACGCGCACACACACATACATACACATGAATACACACGCACACACACACACACACACGAATACACACGCACACACACATACACATGAATACACATGCGCACACACACACGAATATACACGCGCACACACACATACATACACATGAATACACACGCACACACACACGAATACACACACGTGCACACACACGAATACACACGCGCACACACACACATGAATACACACGCGCGTGCACACACACACACAGGCTCACATATATAGGGCTCTAGTTATGCAATTAATCACCAGGGCAAAATTTTTATATATGTATATATATAATCCCAGCTATTCGGGAGGCTGGAGCAGGAGAATCGGTGGAACCTGGGAGGCAGAGGTTGCAGTGTGCTGAGATTGCACCACTGCACTACAGCCTAGCTGACAGAGCTAAACTCTGAATCAAAAAAAAAAAAAAAAATTACCCAGTTTCAGGTATTCTGTTATAAGCAACAGAAAATGGACTAAGACAGCAATACGTATTTCTGTATTTAGACATATCTAGACAGAAAAGTTAAAGTTGGCTGGACATGGTGGCTCACACCTGTAATCTCAGCATTTTGGGAGGCCGAGGTGGGTGGATCACCTGAGGTCAGGAGTTCAAGACAAACAAGATATATATATATATATATATATATATATATATATATGAAAAAATGTATGAATGGGACATCACACACACACACACACACACACTGGCTCACATATATAGGGTCCTAGTTATGCAATTAATCACCAGGGCAAAATTTATATATATATATATATATATATATATATGAAAAAATGTATGAATGGGACATCACACACACACACACACACATATACAGGCTCACATATATAGGGTTCTCATTATTCAATTAATCACAGTGTCCGGGGAAAGGCACTTAATTAAGCTCACTTAAAACCACGGCAGGCCGGGCGCAGTGGCTCATGTCTGTAATCCCAGCACTTTGGGAGGCTGATGTGGGTGGATCATGAGGTCAGGAGTTTGAGACCAGCCTAGTCAACATAGTGAAACCCCATCTCTACTAAAAATACAAAAAATTATCTGGGCGTGGTGGCAGGCGCCTGTAATCCCAGCTACTTAGGAGGCTGAGGCAGGAGAATCACTTGAACCTGGGAGGCAGAGGTTGCAGTGAGCCGAGATCACACCACTGCACTCCAGCCCAGGTGACAGAGACTCCATCAAAAAAAAAAAAAAAAAAGTGCAAAATTTTATATATATATATATGAAAAAAATGTATGAATGAGACTTGCCTTCACACACACACACACACCCCCCTACAAGCTCACATATATAGGTTCTCGTTATTCAGTTATCTCAGTGTCCAAGGGAAAGGTACTTAACCAAGCTCACTTAAAACTCAGGGTATAATTATATATTATATGAAAAGAAAATGTATGAATGGGACTTTACTTTGAAAAATAAACATTTTAAAAATTTTTTAGCTTTATCTTCTATTTAATGAAATGGAGGTTGTATTTGCAACCATGTACCAATTCTTAAAATTTGCAAAAATAAATGAGGCCAACATTACTTTTTATTTTTTTAAACTTTTCACACAAAAATTGTATAGTATGTTTTCCCCTCAAGGTAGACTTTCACAGCAGAATTATACAAAAGGGTTGTTTTCTTGCAAAATTACTTAAGGATCCATCCATTTTCCCAAAGGGCATCTCTTAATCCTTTGAAATTCAAATCATTGTCTTTTGAGAAACCTGTCTAGTCATCATGATTGCCACTTTTCCCTTCAACTGTTAACGCATCCAACATCCTCATTTATCAACAACTTTGCATGTGATTACAGCAGTTTTCAAATACTATCACTTTCCACAGAATTCAGAGGTGGTTGCGAAATTTGCAATCACATGTTGAAATTTGTTAGAATTTTATTTGTAGAAATTGGATGTTTACACCTTTCTGTAATCACCTATAAAGAAAATGACTAAAAAACAATAGCATTTGGTGGATTAAGAGACACATGTTCAGGTTATGAACACTTGTATTTTCCTGACAACACTTTTTTTTTTCTGACAATGATCTCCAAAAGGAGATTGGATAGTTACTGTTAGGACAGTGAAAAACCGTGTGTGTGTGTGTGTGTGTGTGTGTGTGTGTGTGTGTATGGTTGTGCATTAAATCTCTGGACCACGAGAGACTTACCTAGGAAACTTTTAGAGCTAAAAATGAATAAAACAAGGTAAGCATCCTCTCCCATTTTCAGTCCCAAAATATCAACATAGACTGAGGAACTTAAACCAGATCTTATTGTAAATTATAGCCAGAAAATCACCTCTTGCGAGAATTCAACTGCACTGATGGATATTTTAACTACAGTAGAAAAAGGGAATAGAAATTTAAGTTAGGAATATGAGACATTTCAGGAGAAAAAAACAAACTTTTAGACGTGCTGAAATGTGTACATTTGGTGGATTTATGCTTCGAACAACTAAATAAAAGCATACATATCCTGATTAGAGAAAGTTGTAAATGTACAGAAAACAATAGTTGACCACTTTGAAATGTTGACAATATCAGTCAGAGCCACGACACACACATCCACACTACCTTTGTTCTTATATGGTGCCTAATTTTAATATTAATTAATGCAGTAGTATTAATTAAATGCTACGTTGTGCTAGACTATTTTAAACCATGTGATACAACCTAAAAGACAGATTTAAAGTTCTCCTGTATAGAAAGTACAGTTGCACTATTTCTAGCATTATTTTATATCTTAGTAAATCTAATCTCTTCTAAACATTTTCAGACTTCTTAAGTTACTTCTGACTTCTAGAATTTACCAGAAAATTCATTAATGAGTTCATTAATTTTTCACCAATCTATAAACTTTATCACTGCCGTTTTTATTAGCTAACATATAATTAACTAGGTTTGACTTTTTAATTTTAGGGACAAGTCATTTACCTATATTATCAACAGTTTTATAATAATTACTTTTTTACTCCATCAGATTTATTTCCCTCATCAAGCCCAGTAATTAGGATTCCATGCTCAATAGCTCATGGTCATAGTGACATTTATATCTGTCTTTTTTACTCTCAGTCTTTACATACTGAGTAGCTTGTAATCTTAACTCTCTATTTTAAAGAAATCAATAGCAATAATGTGCACAAAATTGCAGTATTAAATATATTACAGATATATCTATTAACAGAAAATTTTGATCCTCATTTTCTGACATTTACACCACATATGTCCATTGACTATCAACTTTCTTCATGTAGTAAAATATTAAAAAATTTAATGTTAGTGATTGTTGACAAATAGAAACAAGGATTAAACAATGCCATCTATCTTGAAACAAATCTGAATTCATGGAATAGTGCTAATGTTAATTCTGCCAGCAGATTCATACACCCCTTGTGAGATATGGTTCCTCTAAAAAGTTAAAGGCCAAAAATATATAACAACAAACAGCATAGCCTCTTTTAAAAAGTTCTAGAATGTCCATAAATTGTTTTCCTGTAAATACACAACACAAATTTTAAAAAGAAAGAAGAAAATGGAGTCACCAGAGCTTTGCTTAAGCTAAGAATTCAGTTAGCTAATTAATTCAATTAATTTAGGCTTGACATAATATATTAACCAAAATATTTTTCTTCTTGAGATTTAAAAATTCTACAAATAGGAGTTTAAAGAGGCCACACGCGGTGGCTCATGCCTGTAATCCCGGCACTTTGGGAGGCTGAGGCAGGCGAATCATGAGGTCAGGAGATCGAGACCATCCTGGCTAACACAGTGAAACCCCGTCTCTACTAAAAATACAAAAAATTAGCCGGGCATGGTGGCTGTTGCCTGTAGTCCCAGCTACTCAGGAGGCTGAGACACAAGAATGGCCTGAACCCAGTAGGCAGAGCTTGCAGTGAACCAAGATCGCACCACTGCACTCCAGCCTGGGTGACAAAGTGAGACTCCATCTCAAAAAAAAAAAAAAAAAAAAAGAGTTTCAAGAGCAATCGTCTATGTCATTGTTATTCTTTCTTTTGTTTGCAGTATTATAATCAGTATTTGCAGACAGTGTCTTTATACAAAAAGGCCAGTATAACCATGGAATACTATGCAGCCATTAAAAAGAATGAGTTCATGTCCTTTCCAGGGACATGGATGAAGCTAGAAACCATCATTCTCAGCAAACACAGGAACAGAAAACCAAATACTGCATGTTCTCACTCACAAGTGGGAGTTGAACAATGAGAACACATGGACACAGGGAGGGGAACATCACATACCAGGGCCTGTCAGGGGGTGGGGGGCCAAGGGATGGAGAGCATTAGGACAAATACCTAATGCATGTGGGGCTTAAAACCTAGATGACGTATTGATGGGTGCAGCATACCACCATGGCACATGTATACCTATGTAACAAACCTGCATGTTCTGCACATGTATTCCAGAACTTAAAGTATAATAAATAAATAAATAGTCCAATATATTTTTAATGACAATCTTTCCTTTCAAAACAAAAATCTTTAAATGAAGGTTGGGCATGGTGGCTCACACCTGTAATCCCAGTACTTTGGGAGGCCAAGGCAGGAGGATCACTTGAGGTCAGGAGTTTGAGACCAACCAGGGCAACATAGTGAGACCCAGTTTCTACAAAAAAATAGAAAAATTAGCCAGGTGTGGTGGCATGAGCCTGTAGTTCCAGCTACTCGGGAGGCTGAGGAAGGAAGATCACTTGAGTATGGGAGGTTGGGAGCTGAGATGACGCCATTGCACTCCAGCCTGGGTGACAAAAACAAAACAAAACAAACATCTTTAAATGAAGTGTACTTAAATTGGGCAAAACTCATGTGAAGGCAAGAGAAATTGGTTTCTGAAGAGCTAGATGCTACATGAAAATTAGGGAGTAAAATTTGTGATCACTGAAAAATAAGTGGTAAACACTTGAAAATAGTTTCAGAAAGTGCTCTTTGAGATTTTATTGTAGCATAAATTTAATATGCTATGTGTTCACTTAGTGCCAATACAAACACTGTATTATGTCTTCCATTCAATATTTTTTAGTCTTCCAATACCTATGGTATTGCTATATTTAAACATTACAAGATGTAGCAAAAAATAAAAGCTAAACATGTGATCTGGAATATAATATCAACAACACAAAGCATATACAAAGAAGCATTTTTCTGCTAAAGATACTGAAGCCCATGGTTATAAGGAAAAAATTAAAAGTTAGCAAATGATCTTATCTAAGAAATTCTTTAAATAGCTCATATGAATGTGAACAAAAATGGATCTGCTTTGCAAAAGAGAACAACACTCTTGACATTTTCAAGGTTTCAAGTTTAGGTAAGCAGCCATATATTTGAGAGTTTAACCAGAAATCCCAAAAGCTTTGAGGTCTGCCATATTAAATTGGAAATTCACATTAGTTTGTGTTTACATGGTCCTTGCTGTCAGAAAGATTTTCCAGCAACAGTACTTTTTTTTCCCTAAAGAATCCTCTAAAATTTTTAATCAGCCTTGGAAGTGGAAATTTTTAAAATTAAATAATGTATACTAGAAAGTGAATGTGGAAACTAGAATTGTGAATGGCTCATACCTGAATATATTTTGTCACTCAAAAAATATTAATTCAGTACCAACAAAATGCAAAGTATAAGAATATGTAGGACACATTTATAAGAGCTTACAATTCTTTGATAAAAGATTTATACAGGCCAGGCATGGTGGCGCACACCTGTTGTCCCAGCTACTCAGGAAGATAGCTTAGGCCCAGGTGTTCAAGTCCAGTCTAGGCAACATAGCAAGACCCTGTCTCTAAAGACAAAAGCAAAAGCAAACCAAAAAGCTGAACAAAGATTTATACACACATACACATATTTATATGTATATCTATATACAGAGACAGATTATATAAATATATATAAACACAAGGCAAAATGAAGTGTGTTATGGTCTGAAGATTTCTGTCCCCCCAAAATTCATATGTTGAAGGCTTTATTCCCAGTATCTCCATATGGAGCAAGGGTCATTAAGTATTTAAGATTAAATGAGATCATGAGGATCAGGCCCTTATCCTATAGGATTAGTGCCCTTATAAGAAGATATACCAGAAAGGGCACTCTCGTGTGCTTGCTTGCTCTCTCTTTCTCCTGCCCTTTCTCTCTCCCTCCCTTTCTCTCTCCACAAGTACTCAGAGGAAAGGCATGTGAGGACACAGTGAGAAGGTGGCCATCTATAAGCTAGGAAGACAGCCCTCATCAGAAACCGAGCCCTGAAAAAAACGGATCTGGGACTTTGGGCCTCCAGAACTGTGAGAAAATAAATTTCTGTTGTTTAAGCCATGCAGTCTGTGGTACTTTGTTATTGCAGCCTGAACAGACTAAGAGAAAATGAATGCCAAAGAACAGCAGAGACAATTTGTGCTGAGTGACAACATGAGGGAAGAATGACACCATGATGGGCATGAGGAGGGGAAGATCTTCTAAGGAAGAGGGAACCTATAAGTGCATTGATTTGGATACGGAAGACAGGTTAGTAGGAAGGTACGTGCAATTTATAAAGGTGGAAACTGAATATGTTTGGGAGACGACAAGTACCCATCAGTCCAGGGTAGACATTGAGAGTTCAAGAACAGAAAGAAAGAAATGCAGCAGATGAAATAAGCAAGCATTTTCTTTTCTATCTCATCACACTCAATTAAAAGAATTTAGTCAGCTCAGAAGATGTTCCCTGCGTAACAAAGAAAATATCCATTTAAAAAGTGTTGTGCTCAAGGGATATCACTGTGTTTTAGGGCTGGAAAGAGTCCAGTGAATCTCAGACCAATTAAGTGGGTCCATTGTCCCCAAAGGACCAGGGCGAGGCAGATCCTACAGAGCAGAAATCTCTCCTCGCCATTGGATAGGCTACATTGTCCCAAAATAGGCCAACAACACAGTTTTCTCTTGGAGAGATGTGCTTATTTAGCTAAACCACCAGCCAAGGACACTAGCAGGGCCACAGGAAGCATGCAGAGGAATTGGAGAAGCCACCTCCACCCTTCCTCATGAAATAGAGCCCATTATATGCCTGGAGCCTGTGAGGCAGCAGAGGTGACCATCAACTTAAATCCAGCTGAAGTGGAAGGTCTTCCTTAAAACTGAAGATCCTGCTGCTTCCCACTGCTGTGGGAAGACTGGAGAGCTCCCAAGAGACAGATTTATGCAGTTACTTGAAGAGCCAGTGTAAAAGGAGAGTCCAAGGAGGTAGAACTCCCACCTCTATTGTCATTTCCTTCTGAGAATGCCCTCACTCCGCATATAGAATCTTCATCTAGAGTATTAGTCCAATCAAGGGAAAACACAGTCAGAGAAAGGGAGAAAGAGAAAGGAGCATTCCACTGCATTTATTTTGGGGATCCCTCAGAGACAAAGGGCGTTGGTTCCTCTGGTCATAACTGGCTATAACCCTAAAGACCATGGAAGAAAAATTTGCAAGGAGGAGACATTAAGAGTAATTTTTAAATTGCAACTAAGATGTATTTTAAAGGCTATCCTTTGAGGGAAGCAGGGAATAGAGGGACGTCAACATCTCTGTTACAGTAAGTTAAACAGGCAGTATGGAAGCCAGCATTATAGCCTCTAAGCAATTAATAAGTAAACACTGCATGAAACTAAAATGCTTCATTAGTAAATGCTCACAATTCCACAAAGGCATGATTAATGTTTGTTCATTTCTCCAGTCGAAGCAACATGTCTTTTTCTTAAATTCCCCTTTGTATTGGTTCTTCTAAATACAGTAGCTAACCAGAAGAGTGTCAGCTCTAATTGGATGATAGTTTGGAGCCTTCGAATCTCCCAGAGGTTAAGTAATGTAGCATAGAGCCGGTGTTATTCAAAGGGAATGTTTTAATACACTGGGAAAAACATAGATGCAGCGGCTGTGTGAACTCTAGCCAACATGCTGCCCTGAAGAAGCACTGTATTGTCTCTAATACCTTAAGTTCAGCAGTTTTAATTCCCACCTCTGTGTGATGTTTGACAGTTCATTCATTTAGAGAGCTTTGGGAGGCACAGGTGACTGAGTTCAGATAGTTATTTTAAGGATTTGTCGCTTCTGTTTATTTTTTAATGCTAAGAAGAACACACTGAGTGAGTCGGCGGAAGACCTTTTGCACACAAAAGAAACTGTTCTTTCAAAAAGGAGAATGTTTTGACATTTAAAGACTCAGCATTTCTTTGGAGATAGACTTCCTTAAGAATAACATTGATTGGTAGCAAAGTTAAACAGAGTCTAACCACATTGCACCCTCTCTGAAGGTTGGGTTTTAAAACACTCAAGCAGTAAAGCAGGGATCTAGGCGAAAAAGCTTATTTAAGGTTTCTATATTATTTGTTGCAGTGCCTTGACTATGCCTGTTTGTCTAGGCTGCAAAAGGTATTTATGAACTTCAGATTTGATTTGAATTAGAAACATTACCAAAAATTGAAGTTAATAGGGTTAAGAAAATATTGAGGAAATATATTCTTTGCAACACTACCTACAGTGTTTACCCAAGCAATCATAGTGTGGTTGTTGCTCAGTTTTGGGGATTATGGATGTGTAAAGACTGATGGAAGAGAGAAACAGAAAGATGAGGAGATTTGCGAGACTGTGAATGGAGGGTTAGAAACCTAGAAGAACTGAGAAGGTCAAGACAGGATGTATAGCAAATGAGGTCCAAGAGCAACTTGTGGTACAGTCAATAGCTACATTCCAAAGAAAATGTATGTCTTACCAAAGTGTTCATAGAATTTTCTAAAGCATTTAAATAGCATTTAAAAACTGATGAACTTACTAATGTAAAAAGAACATTAACAAGAATAAATTAGCAATGCCTAAAATATTATTTCTTGTGCTCCAAACTAACATTTTATATTTCAATGGAAAATGACTCATTCTGTCACATTTAAATAGCAAAATGCAACAGAAAAAATCTATTTAGAAATTATGTTGATCTTCCTAGCATATGAAAATGAACCAGGCTTCATTGAAATAGCAAAATGTCAACTGCTGTTCACCAAATCAATCCTTAAAGACTATACAAATCATTGCTAAGATATAAAAGGCTATTTTTTAAAATAAGTGGCTCACCATAATTTTTCTTCTTCTCTCATTTTTATACCCCATTTTCTCCCTATCACTATTTTCCTTGAGCTTTTAACCTAAAATCCACATTACATTCATCACATCCAAATAAGAAGTACATTCTGCCAAATCTTTTTTCATAATCCGTATTTCTTTGTTCTCTCTTCCAGTTTCTCTTCCCACAACCTGGCCCAACTCTTTTGAATTCCCAGAATTTCCTACTGTTCCATTAGTTCTCCCTTGGAGGTTGAGAAAGCTATCAAGGGAAGATGTGGGAGAAATGCTTCTGATTCTCTGGGGAGCAGAAAGTGTGTGTATGTCCTGCACCCTCCCCCTCCAACTCCATTTCTTGAGAATCACAGTTCGTATGTTTCACACACGCAGCACTATTAATCATCTTTCTCAAGTGTCATTTTGATTATCATGCCCCTTTTTAGAAGCTTGTAGTTATTTTCAGTTGTCATCTTAGTAAAAATGAAATGGATAATCTTTTAGATTTTTAAAGAGTAATTTCTTAAATGCACAACAATGCTTGATTATTTCAGGAATTTTAAGCAAGCCTTATTAGCACTTCTTTCATCTGAAGATATTTTTATTTTCCCTGGCAAATTAGATGCAATATCACTGAAGGCTTAGGCATTTAACTCAATTAAAACATAAATGTTAAATGCTTCCTTTATTTTAATCCAAGATGTTATAATGGAAATGTTAACTTTCCTTGATATGGAAGACATTCACAGAAAACTGGAGATTTTCCTTTGAATACGTAACTATGTTTTCAAAATACTCAAATTAGTGCTGCATTGGATTATGAGCTGCCATTTCTAATAGTCACTTTGTTCTGACATTTCTACATTAGCAAATTATATTTCTGGGAAAAAATAGTGTCTAGGGACAGCATCTTGTTACTGCCCATGTAAAGTATTAGGAAAAAGTTCTGCCTAAGATTTTGTTTGTTTGATTATCAATGCAATATGTTCAATGACCCTCAGAAGAAAAAAATACTTTTTAAAATTCACTAGTCATTTTAAAATATATTTTGCATTGTAACTGTAAATTTCTGCTAATAATTTTTTTAAATTTTGAAGTCAACATTCATCGAACATGAAAAAGTGTTATACTTGTATGATGAATTTGCTTCCTTAGTAAGAGAATAGAAAAAAAAATGAGACCAAGTTCTTGAAAATGTCCTTGGACTAAATGTCTTTATCAAGGTGATCTTTCTATAATGCAAATTACACTTGTTTTTATTTGTGACTTGCTCTAGTAACCTACTGCCAAATGACAAACCACTCCAAATTTAGAAGATTAAAACAAAAATCATGTGTTTTGCTTGCTAATATGAAATGTGAGCAGGGATCAACCCTACCTCACATGCTGCCAGCCGGGATGGCAAGAAGGCTGGGGATGACTTGGCTAGGGTTGGCATCATCCAATGGCTCATTCACTCACACATCCAGCAGTTGATGATGGCTGTTGTTTAGATGGGACTTAGCTGTAACTATTGGACAGAACACTTATATATGGTCCTTGCTGTGGCTAATTAGCTTCCTCACAGCATGATAGCTGACTTCTGAGAATGCATGTTCCAAGAGGACAATGTGCATGGCATTTTTATGATCTTGCCTCTGAAGCCACACAGACATCATTCAGCCACACTATTTTGGTTACATCAGTTTCAAAGGTCTTCCCAGCTCAGAGCAGCGGGACATAGACTCTACCAACTGATGACATAATTGTCAACCTCATAGTATAGAAACTGCATTTGAGATGGGATATGTTGTAGAAGCCATCTTTATTCTTTTTTTTTTTTTTTTTGAAATGGAATCTCACCCTGTCACCCAGTCTGGAGTAGTGCAGTGGCATGATCTCAGCTCACCGCAACCTCCACCTTCCAGGTTTAAGTGATTCTCATGCCTCAGCCTTCCGAGTAGCTGAGATTACAGGCATGCACCACCACACTTAGCTAATTCTTGTATTTTCAGTAAAGTCGGGGTTTTGCCATGTTGGCCAAGTTGGCCTCGAACTCCTGGCCTCAAGTGATCCGTCCACTTCGGCCTCCCAAAGTGCTGGGATTACAGGTGTGAGCCACTGCACCCAGCCAGGAGGCCATCTTTAGAAAAAGCAATTCATCATATGACTGCATACATGTGGGTAATTTCAGAAGAAGTAGCTCCCCTACAATATATGTTCCATAAAATATTTATACTTAGGCTACCCTTGACAAATATTTTCTCTTCACAATACAGGAAATTTTTATGAACTTGATTTTGGGTATGATGATAACAGCAACTTGTAGGCTGAATATTACTCAAAAGAGCCTCTCTCCTGATGAAAAGCACATTTATCAAATTATTAGTGTTTCACTCTGTCAAGAGCCTAGAGTTGGCAGTGAGGCTGCTTTATCATCACTCTTTGTGGAATATACAATTAACTATTACACTTTGATTTGTTCAAAAGAAATTCATATGTGTCTACAATAAGTAACAAACCTTGGCTGGCCTAACCCTGCACCTTTAAATTGGTCAATTGACTGCTTTGACACAATACTCAACAATTTTGAACATCTTTGCTTTTTTACCCATCTTAACTATAAACATTGCCCCATATGGAACATATGCCCCATAAGGATTATGACCTTAGCCTCTGCTCCAGACCTCTTGCTTCAGCTCTTGACTAGAGTTTCACACTCATTGCCTTCAAACCTGATGATAGAAAGGACAAGCTTTTGGGTCATTTTCTTGGATATGATTCTCACTTTTCTTCGGGCTGCATCCATCTCCTTCCCCTACTCCAGTCAACAGGCTCTGCCACTGCTAGTACTGCCAGCCCAGCCTCTGCAACCCTTCCTGAATGCCAGCCTATGAAGTTTCCATTTCTGGGGCTAGCAAAGCTGAAAGAATCACGCCTCCAACCATGGGGAATACAAATTTGAATTATGCAGATGCTCACCTCTAATTAGTTTAACATCTAGTTGAAGGTGTAATATATGTAGACAACTAAATATAATGCAGAGCAGAATAAATGAGTGTTATAACAGAAGTACAAACTCCTTAGCAGTATTAGATGAGTTCAGATAAACACCCGACCAAACATGCTTAACTTCCCTAAAAAAAATCATCTGATGTTGACAAATTATATATCATAAACATAGCTCAGTCAACATGTACCTAATTCAGCTGGCTATCCCAAAGGAAGATAGAACTACCTGTTCCTGAATACCGTAGAAAAATGGTGTCCTAGGGTGAGATATGTCTTAACAATAAATGACACCTCCTACTATCCCCAACCTAGATTTCACAATGTCCAAGGTGGCATGGTGCAGTGTCACTTAATTTCTAGACAAGAAGACGGGCCTCAAACATTTCAACATACTAAAGTTTGTCACTGAAAGCTCTGTAGGAACAGAAAAAAAAAGCGTTGTGAGTGCCCAGAGACGTGCTGAATACTTATGGGAACAGTTCAGATCTCATTTATACTTCAATATACACACAGTTCCAGCAGTATGTACACTCAAGTATAAATGATCTCATTTAATCATGTAAGTATTCAAGTATGAATGAGATCATTTATACTTGAATATTTGGTTATACACAGTTGGTTACACACAGTTCCAGCAGGATTCAGTGGTTACTGCCTGTGCTGTTGTGTCATACAAAGTTTCCACTTTGTTTATTTTGGATATTATTTAAATTTCCTCTTTGTGTTTCCTACAAAAATTTTAAACATTGCTTTTGATCTTTTCTTTTTATTCAGCTAGCTTGACTCCCTGAAATTCCAAGATATGTTTTGGCACAAGACAAAAAGAGCTGAATAGATTAAATATTTTTCTAATTCTTTTTTAAACTTTGAAGAAAGACAAGTTAAAAGTTATCGTCGATACCATGTGACTTAATCAAAGGTGCTGAATGTGTTTTTTATATGCACTTCAGAAGAATATTTGCTACTTATATCCTTTGAATAATATAGTTGAATCTCTTAGCTCATTTTTCCTTTAACAAAATTGTTAATTTAAGATTTTTTAATGCTTTATTTTTAATTACTGGAGAAAGCCTTGAGCATTCCAAGAACGTAAGATTTAAAAATAATAATAAAGTAAGCTTCTGTTTGCAGAAGCTAACCCTTTGAATGTGGATGACTAATGTTTGGGGAATGAATAATCATTGTTCATAATTGTGGGTGGTAGTTTCTGCACAGCCTGTGGACTAGTTTGTTAATCAAAGTACAATTTCATTTTTGTCTTATATAACTCAATATAAATTATTTGGGATATTGGAAATGTAGGTAAAATTTTAATAAACCGAATATTATTACAGGAAAGAATTCTGAATAATAAAGCCAGTGTTTTGTTGATCTTACTGCTGCCAGTTAACAGTTACTGACTCTGCCTTCTGTCTCTGTAATGGTCATTCTCTTCTTTGCACTCTGGTCTGAGAATGGAAAGGAGATGTCCTCTTTCTGCCATCCTTCTCCCACAGACGTCTCTGCAGACATAATAGATGCCTTCTATTGGTAGATTGGGCTCCAGCCTGAGCAGGACTGGGCTTCTGAGCCCTGGTTTCATGTCGCTGTGAGAGGAATTCATGGAGCCTGATATGGTTTGGCTGTGTCTCCACCCAAATCACATCTTTAATTGTAGCTCCCATAATCCCCATGTGTCATGGAAGGGATCGAGTGGGAGGTAATTGAATCATGGGGGCAGGTTTTTCCTGTGTTGTTCTTGTGATAGTGAATAAGTCTCATGAGATTTGATGGTTTTATAAAAGGCAGTTCCCCTGCACACGTTCTCTTGCATGCTGCCTTGTAAGACATGCCTTTGCTCCTCCTTCACCTTCTACCATGATTGTGAGGCTTCTCCAGCCACGTGGAACTGTGATTCATAAATTACCCAGTTTCAGGTATGTCTTTATTAGCAGTGTGAAAATAGACTAATATAGAGCCTCAGAAGATCCATCCTGATATGGAGGCCATTCATCTCTCGGACACTGGAATCAAAAGTTTAAACTTCTGTTCAATATCACTTCCTAGCATTGCAGTTGCCTTCTGGGACTTCAGCCAGCATGGTGGGCTCTAACACCCCACCCTCTTATACCCTCTTTTCTCTCTCCTGGGAGTTTGATCTTATTTCCCCTATGCCCAACAAAAGCTTAAGGTTGTACTGTACATGTGCCAACTTCCAGGCTCACATCAGTCTCCTGACTCCATCTCTGACCAATGAGTTCTCCCACTACTGTGCCAACCACTAGATGACTTCTCTGCGGATTCAGCTCTGGATTCCATCAAGGAACCAATGATGCTCCTTTGATTACCATAAAATGGCACATAGTAGGACTCACTCAGAGGCCAGCCCCCACTTCTCCTCAGTCCTTATTTCTTCACTTTCTCTCCTAAGGGGGTCCCAGTATATTCATCAGTTCAAACTAATTTGGCAACCACCCACCCATGGCTGAATCTATGCATGACTGTCCTAAAAAAAACTGTGGCAACTGCATTCCAGGGCTCAGAGACACTGTAGGCCCCACCTCCCACCTCCATCAAAATGCTTTTGTTTTGAGCTGTTATTCCCTGTTTCTGCCTATTGTTTTGTAATTGGATTTTGTCTCTCTGCTTAGTCCCTTTGTATTGTCTCTTCTGCCAGTCTATCTGATTTTCAATTTTAGTTCTACATTTGGACTTTCTCACTAATTGCCCTCACTTCCATCCACCTACTGCAGCCTGAGGACAGGTCGAGGACAAGCCTGACATCCCATCGAGACCCATAGGAACTGGCCAAAGCCCAGCACCCAACTGGAAGAATAGATTGGCAACTACCCAAATCAAAATATTTTGTTTCATTTGAAATTGCCCCATTCATTCAAAACACTAATCCTTCTCCACTACCGATATACCCCTTAACCCCATCAAGGGAACCCGTTTAAATTGCCAGAAGATCAACCCAAAACATATCATCGTATTAAAGGAAAAATGAAAGGACATTGATGGAAGTGATAATAGTATCTCCATATTTCCCTACTGGTTTCAAAACTTTTTTTTTTACATTACTAATTCACATTCACAGGATTGGAAGTATTCATTAGAATTAAGTTTAGCTATGAGTGCCAGACACTCCAAGATAAAGTTTATTTCTCTTTTGTCTATAAGTGAGAGGTCCAGGGATGGCCAGGGACTCAGATGCCTGTATTCTTGCTCTACCATTCCCAGCACAAGATGCTCCTGCAGCGATTATCACATCTGCATTCTGGACCTAGCTTCAAGGAATGCCAGGAAATGCAGTCTTTAAGTGCCTATGTGTCTAGCTAAAAATTAAGAAAGAAAAAGATACAGATAGATATTATGGAACAATTTGTTTCTGCTACATTGGGCATGTGATTTCTAGTAATGTGTCCATTGAAATAAAATTATGAAAAAGGTGTTGGTCCCTGTTCCTCCACTGTCATCATAACATTATGCAAATACATTTCTATGTATTTACATATTTCTATGTAATGTGCATTTCTGTAGGTATCTAATGACATCTGGAAAAAATCTAATGAATTTTGAAGTAGTTGAATCTTTTCAAAAATTTCTGATATCTGAGCCCATTTTATGATTATAAAATGCATTTTATCTATTTTTGCTTGTTTAATATAAATGAAATAAACAAAAATAAAATATTTGGCTCACTTTATGAGAGGTACAGCATGAACAACCAATTAAAAGTAGTTTCCAGGGATCCTTTGCCAAGAAACAAACAAGTAAAAATGATCTCTAAGTAAAGAAAGGGAATACTTGAAAGTCTTTTTTTTTTTTTTTTTTTTTTGAGATGGAGTCTCACTCTGTCACCCAGGCTGGAGTACAATGGCATGATCTCAGCTCACTGGTTCACTGCAACCTCTGCCTCCCAGTTTAAATGATTCTCATGCCTCAGCCTCCCAAGTAGCTGGGATTACAGGTGCCTGCCACCACACCTGACTAATTTTTGTATTTTGGTAGAGATGGGGTTTCACCATGTTGACCAGGCTGGTCTCGAACTCCTGACTTGAAGTGATCCACCCATCTCAGCCTCCCAAAGTGCTGGAATTACAGGAGTGAGCCAGCATGCCCAGCTGAAAGTCTTCTTCATTAATACCTTTTATCTCGATATCATTTCATGAGTTTAAAATTTCATCATCAGCAGTTTATTAATTCCAGAAAAAAAAAGCCTCTGAGGTACATATGGAAGAAATTATTCAGATATCTTACAGTTGATGAAACTAAGACTGAGAGGTAAATTATTTACGCATATTACATAACTAATTGAGGATAACTGTGGGTCTAGAACCGAGGTTCTTTGACTTTTGAATACAGTGGTATTAATTTCCTTGTTCTCAATTCCTAGGTGTAACTGCATTTATTCATGCATGTATGCATGCATGCATTCAACAATGACTTTTTAAATTTTGTTCTGATAAGAGTCCCCGGAATACACTCCTTTTAGGAGGTGTAAAAACTACCAAAGGAAATACCCTTTTAAAATAAAACATTCTTCAGTCTCAGGCTCTCCCCCGAAGTGGTTGCTTACTAGATACTGATATAGATATCTATATTGACATAAAGTAGGCTGGTGCAACTTGAATATATACAGCAGGGTACATTCAGATGCCAGTGCTATATTTGAAATCCAAATGTGTGTTTAGTTTTAAACCTGATATTTTTAAAAATTAATGGTTTGGTTTTCTTTTACTGGGCAGCCTAGCTTCTGGAAGACCTTCACTGTGATCATAGAGTGCAGAGTCTCAGCTGTGGTTACCCAGGTGACCCGGCACCTAAGTGCCCAACCACTCAACAATAAAAGTCAGGATTACACCCAGCTAGGCCCATGAAGCAACCACAAACTCAACTGGTTATTTTTTTTCCTAACCAAACAAGGTTAGACCAGTATTTTTGTGGACCTGTATTTTCTCAGAACATTCTTATCTTCACCTCTCCTTCATCAGCAGATACAAAACAATGTCAACTGTATCCAGCAGTTGACACTGAAGTGTCAACTGTAACCAGCAACTAACTCCCCTTTGGGCCAGGGTTGATTATTACCTTTATTCTACAGCTCTGTGTCTTAATGTAAAGAAGCATTCAGTGGGAAGAAAAAGAACGTCCTTCTAAGCTGCACATCTAGAACCAGAATACATCCCCATTCAGAAAAAACTATTATTCAATTTCTGCCTAGCAAAAATAAAATGGAGAGCAATATATGTGTATGTTTCTTACCCTCCTGAAGTTGACAGTCTAAGAATCTAAACTAAAGACACACAAACAAGTAACTAGGAAGGAAGGGAGGGAGGGAGGGAGGGAGGGAGGAAGGGAGGGAGGGAGGGAGGGAGGACCAGGCTCTCAGAGGGATGGCTAGATGCACACAAGTTGCCCACAGCCAACTCAGCTGAAGATAATAATTTACTCTAATTTGCTAAGCTGGACTTTGAAAATTCAATGTGAGTGAGTAACCATCCTCTAACATGTCTATCATTATGAAAGGAAAACTAACAGTTATGCCCGAGAAATCTATAATATCAACCACTGGTATCTGCATTCAATGCTGACCTACTTACACTATTGGCCCTACTTACACTCTTAAAAGAGAAAATTCAAAACAGATGTGCCTTGATAATTTACTCCTTTTCAATGAAATAGATTTCAGGAACTGAATTTCAACTACAGTGTTATTGGAAAGGAGGCCTAATCCAGACCCCAAGAGAGAGTTCTTGGATCTCATGCAAGAAAGAATTCACGGTGAGTTCACAGAGCAAAGTGAAAGCAAGCTTATTAAGAAAGTAAATAAAAGAGTGGCTACTCCATAGACAGAGCAGCCCCCAGGGCTGCTGGTTAGCTATTTTTATGGCTATTTCTTATCATCTGCTAAATATTGGGTGGATTATAAGTTTTCTTATCATATGCTAAATATGGGGTAGATTATAAGTTTTCTAGGAAAGGGGTAGGTATTCCCTGGAACTGAGGGTTCCTTCCCCTTTTTAGACCATATAGGGTAACTTCCCGAGGTGGCTATGGCATTTGTAAACTGTCATGGCACTGGTGGGAGTGTCTTTTAGCATGCTAATGTATTATAATTACCATATAACAAGCAGCGAGGATGACCAGAGGTCACTTTCCACACCATCTTGGTTTTGGTGGGTTTTGGCTGGCTTCTTTAC
The DNA here is from genome assembly GCF_028885625.2 of Pongo pygmaeus. Lineage (NCBI taxonomy): Eukaryota > Metazoa > Chordata > Mammalia > Primates > Hominidae > Pongo > Pongo pygmaeus. The sequence continues at coordinate 95,380,784 of NC_072384.2, forward strand.
TGCATCCTGTTTTATCAGCAGGGTCTTTTTATGACCTGTATCTTGTGATACCAGTCCTGTTGACCTCCTAGCTCATCCTGTGACTGAGAATGCCTAACCTCCTGGGAATGCAGCCCGTTGGGTCTCATCCTCATTTTACCCAGCCCCTATTCAAGATGGAGTCACTCTGGTTCATTTGAACTCTGACAACAGCACTAACAACCATTATAGGGATGCTTCAGTCTTCAAATTTTTCTGAGGTAGTTTTGGATGTAGTTAGAAATTAATCCTATGAGAGGGTAATAGAAAGCCAAGGCTCAAAGTTTTGAATCATCTATGGGCCAGTTGGCATCACTGTATGAACTGCATTCATAGTTTCTACCAGTTCCTGATTATAAAGGGAACCATTCATTGATTCACTCATTCATTAAATTAATATTTGAGGATCTAAGCATGTGAGAGAATAGATGGCTGAGCAAAAATCTATCACTTCTTGAAATTTTTAAATCAGAGGCATTTGATTTCATGAAAAATTAATTACATGCCTATTGTGCATCGAGACCTATGCTGTTAAGCTGATTGGCAAACCACTGATTTTAATGTAATTAGATAAAGCTTATGATAGAGATATGCAAAGGATGCTACTGAAAGGTAAAGTAAGAAGCAGGCAACTTTTCTATGAGGACAGAGAAAGATTTTTGTTGTTGTTATTGTCACTTATTTCTGTGTGTGTTTAATCTTGTATTGTGTTATTACATTCTAAGCACTGTACTAAGTATTTTTTGGGAATTCTGGTTTAATATTTACAGCATCCTAGGAAGTGAGCATTACTTTTCTCTACTTCAGCCTTACATGTGTGGAGGGAGGATGGGGGTGGGGAGAATGGTGGGACATTAAAGTTGGCCAGGTAAGAAGAGCCAGGCAATAAATGGTTTTATAGCATAAGTAACTTGAAGGCAGGAACTACCAGAGAATTTTTATGCAGAATAGTAACACGGTCTCCTTTCATGTTACGAAGAGCATTCAGCCTTTGCATTAGATTTGTGGGCATATGCCCTCAGGAGCTTTCTTGAAAGAAGTTCTGCTAGGTCATAAACATTAGACATTACAACACTGTTACAGAATAAGTTACATAAAGAATCAGAGGGAGCCCTGATTAAGATAACCTTGCCAAAGCAAGGTAGCATGCGCAACCATCATATCAATAGCTCTAGAACCACTGTTTGAAGGCTTGGCTCATTCGTTCCATGGCGTTGTTTTTCTCCTGTTGGTACTTTATAGGGTTATGAAAATTAGTGATTATCTGTGAAATACATTATCAATTTCTTCCTGATAAATGTGATAAAGTTGTTCATTTGCTGTACCCAGAGAATGAAACAGAATTGTACCCAGGTTAAGCATTAAGTATTATAAAAGAAGAACACACACAATCTTCTGTGAACACACACAACCTCCTGCCAATACACACAACTGGGAAGTTCTGCTTGATCTAATAAATGTGGATTCTGTGTTTATATTGTTATAATCAGAATATACTAATATCATCTTCCCTGGACACACTGAGTAATATGCCATGGCTATAGTGGAGTGGTTATCATTCTAGCTACAGACTAGAATCTCTGAGCAGCTTTTTTAAAATACTCACTTTTAGATCTCACCCCAGACTAATTCTTTCAGAATTTTTCTAGGCGGGTCCCAGGTATTGGTATTTTTTAAAAGATCTCCAGTTGATCTGTTACGTAACTGGGGTTGAGAACTGCAAACTCTTAGGGGATGCATAAGGCTGCATGAGTGGCTGACTGTGGTGTGGCGAATTTCAGTTCTTTCCAGGGTAGAGACCCTCTTTAGGCCTTTGGAATTTTGAATGTAATCAAAACAAATTACTTGTTTGATTGTCTCAGCATACCTGTGAGGACATCTGTAAAGATGAAGACCAAACTGATGAAGAAACTGTCAAGAAATGCTGTTGAATCTCAGGTACTATCGTTGGCCCATTTTAACAATTTTAAGGAATCAGGTTTTGAAATTCGGTCCACAAAGAATTATGTATTTACTCATATATTTTACCCGCAAATAGTATATGTTACCTCCAAAGGAGCAATGCCGGCTGAATTATTTATAAAATGATATGCTTCTCAAGGAAGCTATTAAGAGAGAGAAACCAGGGCCTTTTTCCTACACAGTGATCTTTAATAAATCAAAATAGACACTTTGTTAATATGGCTAAATATAATAACAATACTGACAACTTTAAAAGTCAAATTATTACAGAAAACAAAACTAAGTATCATATAATGCTTTTCTTATTGATCTGAGCAGTTCCAGTCAACCCTTACTAAAACTAATTTTATTAGAAGATTTTAGGGTTATGCTTTTATTGTTTTCAACTCATCTTGAATCTTTCAAGCTGGAGATTAACTCCCTAGTGACTACTTCTGACTGTGACACTTCCAGAACAACATAGTTCAGCCACCTAGAGATTATCGACATGTCACAAATAAGATTCTTTTCTAGGGCTGCTTTCTGGAAATGAAAGCAGTCTGTAGTGGGCTCTTCCATCCCCTGTCAGGTGAATAAGCTCAAAGGATATGTGTACCCTTTCTCCATAATAAAAGAAGACAAATGTTATAGTAGATGAGGCATAACGCTGTTTGCCTGTGCAAAATTACAAGATGGGCTTTTCCTAATCATGAGAAACCAATTTTCCAATGTCAGTCTTACAAGGAGTGGAAGCTCCTCATTTTCAAAGGTCACCATGGCTAAGTGGTCATTTTAGAAACCATCTCTAAGACAGGCTCAGATAAATCTTTTTCAGATATAGTTTATAATCATAGAAAGACCATATTAAACCCTACGTTGAAAAAAGAGACCATGTATTCCAGAACATATAATTATGAAACAATATGTACAAAACTTTTAAAGAATTTTTTCAAAAAATTTTCAAGTACATTTATTATTTCACTTTATTTTCTGAGGATGAACTGAATTATAATTAAAGCCTAGAAACTCAGAGTTTTGTAAAGGAGATGACCACCTCCCTGAAGAGGATCCAACATTTCCTAGTGGAGGCTGTTACATAATTACATGTTTAAAATTGCATTAGCTTTCTGTCCTTTAATTCTACTCCTTGAGTATATTTAGTATAACTATTGTTTACTCTTTCAACTTTACCCTATCCAAATTCATTTGTAAACATTAAACTTATATGCTAAATATCAATATGCAGTTTTCTTCCTTTACTTAAAAACACACATATATCAATTTCTCTGATTATTGCAATCCTGTCTGCAGTACAGATATATGCATGTTGTCTGTAATTTCTGTTGTGTGTCTGCATCTTATCACCACACAGGACTCTAAGTTCTTGGATGGCAGAGATGTATACCTTCCTGGTCTGATCAATATCCTCAAGAAAAGCAGCAAATAAGCCTTTCTTTATTAAAAGTCTGCTGCATTTTCTTAATATTATGGAAATTCCTTCCTACAATTAAAACAGCGTGTGTGTGTGTGTATTCTTTCAGAAACAGAAATTTCAATGACTCAGTAATATTCAAATAACAATATAAATACTGGTTTCATTAGATCTTCAATTGTCTTCAATGGTGTACTGTTGCAATTTGAGAATAAAAAATTGGAAAAATTCTGCTGTGTCAGTTATTCATGCTTTAACAACATCACCACTCAAATCTCGTAGACTTTTCTCATTTAATTCACTGTGCAAAGCCTCATGGATTAGGTAGAAAGTTACAACTTGATGGTTATTTGATGGGGGTGGGAGTGTGAGTAGAAAAAGATTCTTTGCATTTCTTATAGATATTTTGAGTACTCTTCGATAACTTTTGTATTAGCGGCTAATCAAAATACTCTCCTGGGAGGGTGCTAAAACATTTTCCTAGCAATTTAATCTGGGTGAAATAATAACGTGTTAATACACGTTTAATAAGAATGCTAGATGTCCATTTCTTCAAATTGGATCCTGTTCAGGGAGGTGTTCATCTCCTTTAGAAAATTATGAGGCTTTATGTTATGATTCAGTTGATCCACAAAGACAAAAATAAAATAATAAATGTACTTGAATTTTTTTGAAAAAAATCTTTAAAATATTTTTACATTTTGTTTCATAATTGTATGTTCTGGAATACATGATGGATATGGTTTGGCTCTGTGTCCCTACCCAAATCTCATCTCAAACTGTAATCCCTATGTTTCAGGAGAGGGGCCAGGTGAGAGGTGATTGGATCATAGGGGTGGTTTCCCCATGCTGTTCTTGTGATAGTGAGTGAGTTCCCATGAGAGCTGATATTAGAGTGTGGCACTTCTTCATTCTCACTCACACTCTCCTGCTGCCTTATGAAGAAGGTCCTTGCTTCCCCTTCGCCTTCTGCCATAACTGTAAGTTTTCTGAGGCCTCCTCAGCCATGTGGAACTGTGAGTCAATTAAACCTCCTTTGTTTATAAATTAACCAATCTCAGGTAGTATCTTTATAGCAGTGTGAGAATGGACTAATACAATGGTCTATGTTTTCAACTTAGGGTTTAATATGGTCTTTTTATGACTATATATCTGAAAAAGATTTACGTAAGCCTGTCTTAGAGATGGTTTCTAAAAAGATCACTTAGCCATGGTGACCTTTGAAAGTGAGAAACTTCCACTCCTTGTAAGACTGACATTAGAAAATTGGTTTCTTATGATCAGGAAAAGCCCATCTTGTAATTTTGCAAAGGCAAAATTACAAGGTGTTATGCCTCATCTACTACAACGTTTGTCTTCTTTTGTTATGCAGAAGGGGTTCACATATCCTTTGAGTTTATTCACCTGACAGGGGATGGAAGAGCCCACTACAGACTGCTTTCATTTCCAGAAAGCAGCCCCAGAAAAGAATCTTATCTGTGAGATGCAGATAATTTCTAGGTGGCTGAACCATGTAATCCTTACTAAAATTTCAATGTCATTTTTCACATAAATAGGAAAAAACAATTTAAAAATTCATATGGAACCACAAAAAACAAACCAAGACAATCTTGAGGGAAAAAAAAGCTGAATACATTACACTACCTGACTTCAAACTATATTTGAAAGTTACAGTGATTGACATTTTTTGAAAAAATCCTTTGTTTATACATGGTACTGGCATAAAAATAGAAACATTGACCAATGGAACAGAGTAGAGAATTCAGAAAGAAGCCCACACATTTATGGTCAATTGATTTTTAAAAACTTTTCCATAAGTTATTTAGGTACAGGTGGTATTTGGTTACATGAGTAAGTTCTTTAGCGGTGATTTGTGAGATTTTGGTGCACCCATCACACGAGCAGTATATACTGCACCCTATTTTTAGTCTTCTATCCCTCACCCCCTTCCCACCCTTTCCCCCTAAGTCCCCAAAGTCCAATGTATCATTCTTATGCCTTTGTGTCCTCACAGCTTAGTTCCCACGTATCAGTGAGAACATACCATTCCTGTGTTACTTAGTATAACAGTCTCCAATCTCATCCAGGTTGCTGCAACTGCCATTAAATCATTCCTTTCTATGACTGAGTAGTATTCCATTGTATAAATATATCACAGTTTCTTTACCCATTCATTAATTGATGGGCATTTAGGTTGGTTCCACAATTTTGCAATTGCGAACTGTGCTGCTATAAACATGCATGTGCAAGTATCTTTTTCGTATAATGACTTCTTTTCCTCCGGGTAGATACTCAGTAGTGGGATTGCTAGATCACATGGTATTTCTACTTTTAGTTCTTTAAGAAATCTCCACACTGTTTTCCATAGTGGCTGCCCTAGTTTACATTCCCACCAGCAGTGTAGAAGTGTTTCCTGTTCACCACATCCATGCCAACATCTACTGTTTTTTTATTTTGTGATTGTGGCCATTCTTGCAAGAGTAAGGTGGTATGGCATTGAGGTTTTGATTTGCATTTCCCTGATGATTAGTGATGTTGAGCATTTTTTCCTATGTTTGTTGGCCATTTGTATATCTTCTTTCGAGAATTGTCTATTCATGTCCTTAGCTCACTGTTTGATGGGATTGTTTGTTTTGGTCAATTGATTTTCAACGAAAGTGCCAAGAACATCACAGTAACAAAGATGAACATCACTGATCACTAGGGAAATGCACATTAAAACCATAATGAGCTACCATCTAATACCTGTAGAATGACAATTGTCAAAAATACGAAAGATAACAAGTGTCGGTGAGGATGTGGAGAAAAGGGAACCCTGTACAATGTTAAGAGAATGTTAACTAGTACAGTCATGGAAAACTGTATGGAGGTCCTGCAAAAACTAAAAACAGAATTACCATGTGATCCAGTACCACTTCTGGGTATATAGCCTAAGAACTTGATATAAATATGTTAAAGAGATATCTGCACTCCCATATCCTGCAGCATTATTTACAATAGTCAAGTCACAAAATTAACCTAAGTGTTTATCAATGGATGAATGGATAAAGAAAATGTATTACACACACACACAAACATATAGAAACACATACACAATGGAATACTAGTCAGCCTTTAAAAAAAAAAAAAGAAATTATGTCATTGGCAACAACATGGATGAACTCAGAGGACATTATGTCAAGTCAAATAAGCCAAGCACAGAAAGACAACAATTGCATGTTTTCACTTATATGTGGAATCTAAAATAATCAAACTCATGTAAGTGGAGAGTAGAATGGTTGGTCACCAGAGGCTGGGGGTTAGGCAGAATGGAGAGATGTTGATCAAAGAGTAGAAAGTTACAGTTAGACAGAAGGAATAAATAATAAGTATTTAAGGTAACTGAAATGTTAATTAGTTGGTTCAATCACTTTACGCTGTATACATACATCATAACATCACTGTGTACCACAGAATTATATATGATTATAATTGTCAATAAAAAGAAAAGCAAAAGAAACAAGAATTATTTCTTGTACAAGCCTTTTCAACCCCTTGTGATGAGCCTGTGCAACTTCCTGTTCCCTCCACAACCATCTGAAACAGAACAAAGCACACTCCCAAGGCTGTGCAGCTCCCCCAAGCAGGGGATGCTTGTGATGTGCATCTCAGATGTGGTCACAGAGGAAAATGAGCAAGGAAGTACCTCTGAGCAGGCGAGGTCAGAGGTCACAAATGAAGGTAGATAAGGAAGAAGAAAGATTCCCTCAGAGAACACAATCAGGTGCTTCCAGACAGTTTAACAAGGAAGTTACTTACTACACTGCCAGGTAAGTGATAGATGCTTTTCTGATTCTTGCTTTTGGTGAAGAGTTGGTGGCATTAGATGTCAAGTAAAATCAGGAACCTCACTTTTGGGTACTTTCAGTTGGGAAAACATTCAATACTAAATACATTACTAATAAATAAATAAATAAATAACAGGCCAGTTGCGGTGGATCACGCCTATAATCCCAGTACTTTTGGAGGCCAAGGTAGGAGGGTAACTTGAGCCCAGGAGTCAAGACCAGACTGGACAACATAGCAAGATTTCATCTCTACAAATAATCTTTTAAAAAATTAGCCTGTAATAGTGGTGCATTCCTATAATCCCGGCTACTCAGGAGGCTGAGATGGGAGGATCACTTGAGCCCAGGAGGCCAAGCCTGCAGTGCCATGATCATGCCATTGCACTCCAGCCTGGGTGACACAGCAAGACCCTATTTCAAAAAATAAAAAATAAAATAAAATAATAAAATAACCAATGTTTCATTGTTTTAGTGTACAGACCATTACCTCCTTGATTAATTTTTTTTTTTTTTTTTTTTGAGACAGAGTCTCGCTCTGTTACCCAGGCTGGAGTGCAGTGGCACAATCTCGGCTCACTGCAAGCTCCGTCTCCCAGGTTCACACCATCTCCTGCCTCAGCCTCCTGAGTAGCTGGGACTACAGGCGCCCGCCACCACACCTGGCTAATTTTTTGTATTTTTAGTAGAGACGGGGTTTCACCGTGTTAGCTAGGATGGTCTCGATCTCCTGACCTCGTGATCCGCCCGCCTCGGCCTCCCAAAGTGCTGGGATTAGAGGCGTGAGCCACCGTGCCTGGTCTAGAATCCTTTTATTTCTTTTTCTTAACTAATTGCTCTGGCAAGGACCTTCAGTGTTTTATTTAATAGAACTGGTGGAAATGGACAGCCTTGTTTTGTTCCTTATCTTAGAGTAAAAGCTTTCAACTTTTCATAATGTAAGCTATGAATTTGTTATATATGGCCTTTATTGTGTTGGGGTATATTTCTTCGATATTTAATTTGTGGAGAGTGTTGAGGATGTAGAATTGCGTCAAATGCTTTTTTCTGCATCTAGTGAGATGATCCTATGGTATTTGCCTTTCACTCTTTTAATGTGGTGTATCGCATTTACAGATTTGTGTATATTGAATTATACTTGCATCCCTGGGGTAAACCCCATTTCATCAAACTGTATAATTCTTTTAATGTGCTGTTGAATTCAGTTTGGTTGTATTTTGCTGTGAACTTTTCTATCTATGTTCATCAGGGATATTGACTTGTAATTTTCTTTTCTTGTAATGTCCTTGCCTGACTTTGGTATCAAGGTAATGCTGGCCTCATAAGAAGAGTCAAAAGTATACTGGTTCTCTTCAATGTTTTCAAAGAGTTTGAGAAAGCCGGATATTAGTTCTTCTTTAACTGTTTGGTAGAATTTTGCCATAAAGGCATCTGGTCCCGGGTTTGTTTGCTTTTTTGATGGGAGACTTTTTAAATTATTGATTCAATCTCCTCACTCATTATTGGTCTGTTCTTATTTTCTATTTCTTCTTGATTCAGTGTTAGTAGGTTCTGTGTCTAAGAATTTATCCATTTCTCTAGGGTATCCAATTTGTTGACATATAATTGTTCATAGTAATTAGGCCATTCTTGCACACCTATAAAGAAATACCTTTGGCCGGGCGCGGTGGCTCATGCCTGTAATCCCAGCACTTTGGGAGGCCAAGGCAGGCGGATCACGAGGTCAGGAGATCGAGACCATCCTGGATAACATGGTGAAACCCCGTTTCTACTAAAAATACAAAAAATTAGCCAGGCGAGGTGGCAGGCGCCTGTAGTCCCAGCTACTTGGGAGGCTGAAGCAGGAGAATGGTGTGAATCCTGGGGGGCGGAGCCTGCAGTGAGCCCAGATAGCGCCACTGCACTCCAGCCTGGGTGACAGTGAGACTTTGTCTCAAAAAAAAAAAAAAAAAAAGAAATACCTTTGAGTCATACATTTTATGAGAAAAAAAGAAGAAGAAGAAGAAGAAATATCTGAAATTGGGTAATTTATTAAGAAAAAAAGGTTTAATTAGTTCATAGTTCTGTAGGCTGTACAGGAAACATTGCGGTATCTGCTTCTGGACAGGCCCCAGGAAGCTTTCAGTTATGATGGAAGGTGAAGGGGGAGCAGGCACATCACATAGCAAAAGCAGGAGCAAGCAAGCAAGAGTGGGGAGGTGCCACACACTGTTAAACAACCAGATCTTGCAAGAACTGACTCCCTATCATGAGGCCAGTACCAAGCTGATGATACTACACCATTCATCAGAAATGCACCCCCACGATCTAATCACTTCCCGCCAGGCCCCACCTCTAACATTGGGGATTACAATTCAACATAAGACTTGGGTGGAAACACAGATCCAAACCATATCAATAATCTTCTATGATCATTTGTACTTCTGTAATATCAGTTGTAATGTCTCTTCTTTCATTTCTGACCTTATTTATTTGAGTCTTTTTGTAGTTAATCTAGCTAAGAGTTTGTTAATTTTATTTTTTCAAAAAACCCACTCTTGCTTCCATTTATTTTTGTATTGTGTTTCTAATCTCTATTGCATTTATTTCTGCTCTGATCTTTATTTCCTGCCTTCTGCTAAATTTGGGCTTACATTGTTCTTTTCCTAGTTCCTTGAGGTATAATATTGGGTTGTTTATTTAAGATCGTTCTCTTTTTTTGATATAGGTATTTATTACCAGAAATCTCCCTCTCAGAACTGCCTTTGCTTTAACCCATAGGTTTTGGTATGTTGTGTTCCCATTTTCATCAGATTCCTTGCTACTATGGCAAGAAATTCTTTGAAATTTAAGTAAAATTTGAATCTACTTCTTTCACATCAATTTCCTATGCATATGATGCACCCCAAAAATCTTACCTAGAAATATATTTTAAATCTAGACATTTACTCTTGCAGTTACTGGCCTCATAAAATAACTCTTCCCCTCATTTCTCTTAAAGGTATGTGCCTTAAAGCCAATGGAAGGCAATATCTAAATCTAATTTTTGCTGCTACACAGTTTCTGGCACAGAACTCATAATGAAAGGTGTTTTTAAAGGGCTTGAAAACACAGCCTTCCTTGGCAGAATTGTGTTTCTTTTCATCTCTACTTCTAGGCCAGCTAGTTTTAGCCTGAGTTTATCTTTTTCTTCCTCACTAAGCTTAATCATTTCTAGCTTTTGATTTAAAGTGAGACACATGTAACTCTTCCTTTCACTCGAACACTTAGAGACCATTTTAGGTTATTAATTGGCTTAATTTCAATATTGTTTTGTTTCAGGGAATAGGAGGTCCAGGGACATGGGAGAGAGATGGGAGAACAATCAATCAATAGAGTAGTCAGAACACACACAACATTTATCAATTAAGTTGCTGTCTTAATTAAGGTGCACCAAAACAATTAGAGTGGTAACATCAAAGATCACTGATAACAGTTCATCATAACAGATGTAACAACAACAACAATAATAATAATAAACAATTTTGAAATATTGCAAGAAATTACCAAAACGTGACACGGAGGCACAATGTGAGCACAAGCTGTTAGAAAAACAACCGACAGACTCGTTCAAAGCAGAGCTGCCACAAACCTTCAATTTGTAAAAAGCACAATATTTGCAAAGTACTGCAAAGCAATGAGCAATATAATAAGATATGTATGTATTTCAGGTAGCACTATACTTAAAAATTACGAGTTCGATAATATATAAGAAGACAATGTTAGGAGCAGCTAACAGTATCTATCAAATCTATAATGAAAAAAAATCCATAACATAACAGAAGAAATGTATTTTCAAAGACTAGAAAACATTGAAACCAATACTATAGAGTCAACTCTATCTTCGAGTCATCATAAATGTATTTAAGTATATAGATTATTGATCTGGAAGAGTGATTGTATTTGAACCCATTAGTACCCAACACAAAAGACAGATCTTTTGGTAAATCTTCCATTTTTCAGCAATGTCAGATTATGTTGTCATATTTTCACGTGTTATTTATATAAAAAGGAACCACGTGAAAAAAATGCATGGCTGTGTACGAGAGTTTAAGGATTGAGGTCTGAAATGGCAAAGCCATGTCAGCCATATAACATACATTCCGGCCTCACCAGCACAATCCTAGCTTACTTCTGCTGTCCTACTGTCCCAGTTTTTTGGGGTTTTTTTGGTTTTTTTTGTTTGTTTTTTGAGACAAAGTCTCACTCTGTCACCCAGGCTAGAGTGCAGTGGCACAATCACGGTTATCACAGCATCAACTGCCTGGGCTCAAGTGACCTGCCTTAACCTCCTGAGTAGCTAGGACTACAGGCCTGTGCCACCACATCTGATTTTTTTTTTTTTTTTTTGTAGAGAGATCTCATTATGTGGCTCAGTTTGGTCTCAAACTCCTGGCCTCAGGAGATCCTCTCACCTGAGCCTCCCAGAGAGCTGGGATTACATGTGTGAGCTCCCCTACCCAGCCTGTCCCAGAAATTAATAACAGAGAGCTTCTATATACTGTCAAAAGTGCCCTAGTTCAGAAAATAAAGTATATGGTCACCCTAGCTATACTCCCATGTATAATAAATTTCTACATTGAGTTTAATTTCATGAAAAATACTGTGTTTAACAACACATGCCCATTGTTTTCTATATTAGTAAGAATGTTTTCATTTGTCAAATAAATAATAATACCCACAAGCTACCCAGCTCAACACAGCTGAGAGAAATGTTAAGTGCAAACTCATAGTCCTAATGCTATAACCTGTCTGACAGATGCCAGAGAGAATCTACTTCTATCAGATTAGCCCTTCCTCTTTATCTTTAAATGTTTTATCTTGAATTATTGCTTAAACTGCCTCAAGTCTTTCCTAAAGTGAGAAATATATTATGTCATAATATGAATAAATACTTATACAATTAAGTAAAAGATCAGAATACAAGATTGTGTATAGATCCATTATATCTGCGTTGGAGGAATTTTATGCATATAAAGGGAAGCTAAGAGGAAAACATCAAAACTTTAATACTGATTGTGTTCAGAAGATAAGTAATATGGTTTGGCTACTATGTCCCCTTCCAAATGTCAACTTGAATTTATCTCCCAGAATTTCTATGTGTTGTGGAAGGGACCCAGGGGGAGGTAATTGAATCATGGGGCAGGTCTTTCCCATGTTATTCTCATGATAGTTAATAAGTCTCATGAGATCTAATGGGTTTATCAGGGGTTTCTGCTTTTGCTTCTTGCTCATTTTCTCTTGCTGCGTCCATGTAAGAAAAGCCTTTCACCTCCCGTCATGATTCTGAGGCCTCCCCAGCCATGTGGAAGTGTAAGTCCATTTAAATCTTTTTTTGTTCCCAATTTTGGGTATGTCTTTATCAGCAGCATGAAAACGAACTAATACAGTAAATTGGTACCGGGAATGGGGCGTTGCTGAAAAGATATCCAAAAATGTGGAAGTGACTTAGGAACTGTTTCCTAACAGGCAGAGGTTGGAACAGTTTGAAGGTTCAGAAGACAGGAAAATATGGGAAAGTCTGGAACTTCCTAGAGACTTGTTGAATGACTTTGCCCAAAATGCTGATAGCGATATGGACAATAAAATTCAGGTTGAGGTGGTGTCAGATGGAGATGAGGAACTTGTTGGGAACTGGAGCAAAGGTGACTCTTGTTACGTTTTAGCAAAGGGACTGGTGACATTTTGTCCATGCCCTAGAGATTTGTGGAACTTTGAACTTGAGAAAGATGATTTAGGGTATTTCATGGAAGAAATTTCTAAGCAGTAAAGCATTCAAGAGGTGTCTTGGGTTGTTAAAGGCATTAAGTTTTATAAGAAAGCAGAGCAGAAAAGTTCAGAAAATTTGCAGCCTGATTATGAAAAAAAAAAAAAACAAAACCCCATTTGCTGGGCAGAAATTCAAGCCAGCTGCAGAAATTTGCATAATAGCAAGGATCCTAATGTTAATCCCCAAGACCATGGGGAAAATGTCTCTAGGCCATGTCACAGACATTCATGGCAGTCCCTCCCATCACAGGCCCAGAGGCCCAGGAGAAAAAGTGGTTTTGTGGGCCTGGCCCAGGGTCCCATGCTGTGTGCAGCCTAGGGACTTGGTGCCCTGTGTCCCAGTCATTCCAGCCATGGCTGAAAGGGGCCAACGTAGAGCTCAGGCTGTGGCTTCAGAGGGTACAAGCCCCAAGACTCGGCAGCTTCCACGTGGTGTCAAGCCTGGGAGTACGCAGAAGTCAAGAATTGAGGTTTGGAAACCTCCGCCTAGATTTCAGACAATTTATGGAAATGCCTGGGTGTGCAGGCAAAAGTTTGCTGCAGGGATGAGGCCCTCATGAAGAACCTCTGCTAGGGCAGTGCGGAAGGGAAATGTGGGGTGGGAGCCCCCACATAGAGTCCCTACTGGGGCATTATCTAGTGGAGCTGTGAGAAGCGGGCCACTGTCCTCCAGAACCCAAAATAGTAGATACACCCACAGTTTGCACCATGCACCTAAAAAAGCCACAGACACTCAATACCAGCCGGTGAAAGCAGCCTGAAGGAAGTCTGTACCTTGCAAAGGCACAGGGGCAGAGCTGCTCAAGACCATGGGAACCCACCTCCTGCATCAGTGTGATCTGATTGTGAGACCTGGAGTCAAAGGAGATCATTTTGGAGCTTTAAATTTTGACTGAGCCCCTGGATTTCGAATTTGCATGGGCCTTGTAACCCCTTTGTTTTGGCTAATTTCTCCCATTTGAAATGGCTGTATTTACCCAATACCTGTACCCTCACTGTATCTAGGAAGTAACTAGTTTGCTTTTAATTTCACAGGCTCATAGGCGGAAGGGACTTGCCTTGTCTCAGATGAGACTTTGGACTGTGGGCTTTCGGGTTAACGCTAAAATGAGTTAAGACTTTGGGGGACCGTTGGGAAGGCATGACTGGTTTTTGAAATGTGAGATTTGGAGGGGTCAGGAGTAGAATGATATGGTTTGGCTATGTCCCCACCAAATCTCAACTTGAATTGTATCTCCCAGAATTCCCATGTGTTGTGGGAGGGACCCAAGGGATGTAATTGAATTATGGGGGCCGGTCGTTCCATGCTATTCTTGTGATAGTTAATAAGTCTCATGAGATCTGATGGGATTATCAGGGGTTTCCGCTTTTGCTTCTTCTTCCTCATTTTCTCTTGCCACAGCCATGTAAGAAGAGCCTTTCACCTCCTGCCATGATTCTGAGGCCTCCCCAGCCAAATGGAGCTGTAAGTCCAATTAAACATTTTTTTTTTTGTTCCCAGTTTCAGGTATATCTTCATCAGCAGCATGAAAATGAATTAATACAATAAGATTATGAATAATGTTTTTCTACTTTTCTCTATTTTCTAAATTTTCTTCATTTCTACTTTGTTATTAATATTAATAAAAATAAATGTGTCATGTATAATTTTTACTATTGTTAATTATTAGCAATAATCATAATAAATTATAATTCAACCATGATCTTTTTGCTTAACTTTTGTTATTTTTCTTATAGCATTCTATTCAGGGAAGCACACATATAGGGCCATTATTGAAAGTATAAATACCAAATTTTACTGCTAAATTTGTCATAGAAACTGCCTCTGAGAATAAGCCTTGCACCATGTATTTAATAGAATCACTGAAATATGGAAATATTTGTGTGTGACAACTTTTAATTTTAAAAGATGAACAGAAAGAGCATTATCTAAAAACAAAGAGTATAGCTTATACAATCTGAGGTTAATAACACATTTTAATAATTAGTACCAGAGCAAAATTATTTTTTGCAAAGATCAGTGGTGATTTGCAAGGATTTAAAGATGAACAATTTAAGATACTTAGGAATAAAACAATGAAATAAACTCCACAAATAAAGTAGTAAAATGAAATCTACCTACCATACTTAAAGTAGAAAGATAAGCCACAAGTTGGGAAGAAAATATTTGTAACCCAAATAAACCACAAAGGAGTCACACCAGGATATATATTTTTAAAATCCACAAACTAATCAAAAAAAGACCAAAAGCCCAATTAGGAAAGGGCAGGAATGAATAAAGAATGTGAAAAAACAATTCCCTCAGTAGAAAACTATAGCAGACCTTTTAGTCTTAGTGTATATGTATATATAAAGATGGCCAATATCTCTTATAATTAGGGAAACACACATTAACAAACAATGAGATACCATTTATAATACTAACTTATCTGACAGTTTTTTATATCTGACAATACTTTATGATTGAGTCTTTTTTAATTCACCTCTTCATTATCAATTGTTGGTGAGGGCATGGAACAACATGTGGGAGGGCAAATTGGTACTACTACTTACTTGGAAAGCAATTTTGGCAATACCTAGTGAAATGGAAGATGTGCTCACACAACAACCAGAAAAATGGCCCCCAAAATGACTTAAAACACTTGGTAAAATATAAGAAACATTATCTGAAAAGCATAGATGCATTCACAAGAAAATAAGACAAATGCTTTGGGACCAGAAAAGAAAAGGAAAAACTACAATTGTGTTATATGAGTTGTCAGTGTGGCTGTCTGGGGAGTTCTGCCAATCCTTGTAAATGTAGACACATGGATCTTCATGACCACAAGGGAATAGAATAAAAGGTCTTTGGTTTGAGAGAAGCTGAAATTTAGAACTGGGACTACCATCCCTCCCTCCCACAAGACACCAAAAACACTCACAAAAACATGTGCGCACACATGCACACATTGACAAATGTGGTGCTTGGATGCTAGAAGCCTACACCTTCAGTGAAAGGGTGGAATAAAAATAGATCTACCCATTAGCAATGGGAAATACATAAATCGTTTGTTTTGTATGGGCTCTGGGTAGAAAATTATCTCCTCTGAGAATTTTTAACACCAGGTCTGTGCATACATAAATTTGAAATTTGAATGTACATTACCACATGGCCTGGGAGTCTCTGATTTAAGAAATTAACTCTAAAGTGGTGTAGGCTGGATGCATAGCAGAAACAAAAGCAAACTTTGCTGGAAGCAACACCCTGAATCTGTCCCAACCCCTTTTACAAAAGAACTCTTTATAAATTTATGGATATAAAGGGAACTATAAGAGATAAACACTAACCGAGGACTAGGGGTAGCAGAGGCTGTTATTACTCCTAGCAAGAAAGGGGAACAGAAGAAGGTGAATACTGGAATCTAGGCGAAAATTAGGTAGATAAGGTCATTGTGAGTAGAGCAGTTGACCTTCACTTGATAAACACCTGAGAACATGTGTTCTTAACAAAGACATGTTCTGCATCACTGTTTGTAAATGAAAAAAAAAAAAACAAACAGTATACTTTTTAAATGCCCATTTATCGGACAAAAAATTAATAAATTGTGGTGTGGTCATTCACTGGAATACTGAATAGCACTTATAATAAATGAAAAGTGCTACATTTATCAATCTGTGTATATTTCAAAAATATAACAAGTGAAATAAGTAGCTTGCAAAAGATTCTTACAATAAAATCACTTTAATAATAATAACTTCAATATAAATTTTTAGTTTGTAAAGCAATATTTTGCTGCTTATATTTGCATACTAACTACCCACCCCTTTCCACCAGCACTGCACTAGTTCATCCTTATTATGTTAGACGTAGCTCCAAAGTCTATTGTGAAGTTTCTTCCAGATGCATATCATCCACACCCACCATCCTCTGAACCTGACATTTTTGTCTCACTCACTTTCCCTCTCCTCGTTCCATCAGACTTACAAGGAGAAAACTATCCTCCCTTCCTGCATGGCAGAAAATTTCCATTATTCCTGACTTATACAAACAACATTCAAGCCCACCAGATCTAGCTTTCAGTATACTAATGGAAGCTTTCAATATTTAGAAAATCCATACTCCCTCTACAAAGCCTAACTGTGGGGCTTTTTACTTTTCGTTTTTTACTTGTACTAAACCCGGTTCCAGAGAACTTGAAATGGTTTACAAGGAAGGAGTCTCAGAAACCCATCAGCATTCCATTCCCTCCTCATCCAGGAGGATATATTTATTGCAGAGAAGGAATATGGAGTGTTCATTAAATGTTTCTTTTCTTGGCTATGGTGGGCCATCAGATAGTCCTCTGTGTCATGGTCAAAACAAATCCATCTGTTTCTATACTTCCAAAGTTCTGGGCAATGGTGGGCTGATATGGCTTTTATCCCATGATGACAGACATCCTCAAGATCCATAAAATTAGTGACTAGCTGGTAAAACATTTGTAAATCTTGTCACACTGGAAGCAGGCTAGGATTTTAGAGCCAGAAAATATTATAAAATTTACCTAGTCTTATATTATCACTTACTGATGAGTAAATTGAAGACTAGTGAGGGTAGAAAGTTCCCAGTGTAACTCAGCTAGTGAGTGAGGCAGGTAAGAACCAGAGACAGGTCAAGAATCAAGCTGCTTAATTCCTACTCCAGTGCAATTTCCTCTGAAGGAGAAAAATTCTCTCACACCTGGTACGAAAGCCAACCTTCCATCCTTTGGGGAAGAAATCAACATTTCTGGCAAAATGCTTAAGCAAATTTCTTGTGAAGTTTAATTAAAATCTTGTTATGAGACACCATTTCCTTCCCACACAGCTGTCAGTCAGGAGTGACCTTTAACCAAACTTTTTCTTTCATTTATATCTAATCCAGTGATTTCAAATTTTACTGCACGTAAGAATCACCCAGGAAGGTTTTCTAATTCTCAACATCCAGATCAAAACCCCAAACTAATTAAATCAGAATGTACAGGGATAGAAGCCAGGTATCAATATCCAATATCTTTTAAAGCTCCTCTCCTAGATGGGTCCAATGTGTAATAAAGTTTGGAAACCACTGATATAGCCCAACAATGATTAACCATCTCTCTCTCTCTCTTTCTCAATTGCTCTCTTTTCTCTTTTTCTCACAAATGACCTATGAAGGATGAATCTTGGAACTGGCCTACAGGAGGCTTTTTCCCTTGCATGAATTTACTATTTTTCTAAAGTTTATCCCCCTTTGCACTGTCTTCCAAAGTTAAATGATACACTTCGATGCTTTAAAAAGGAATACATTTAAAAGACAAAAAAAAATTCTTAAAATTTTTACATTTATTTTAGGAAAATCTAAGATAATTTAGTTATTCAGGGTAAATAAAATCACGACTAGTAATTTACTGCCAGAAAAACAGTCTTTGATTAACACCAAATAACCATTTAACTAAACACTTTGTTTCTCCTGTAATTGTGGAAGTACTTGCTTGCTCTTCATTATACAATTATTGGACTGCTAATGCTTTCACAAGCTATAATCACTATTTTTGGCCTCTCCCCATCCATAGCTGTAGCTCTAATTGAGTTTACTAAGGAAGTACATTATGCAGTTGTCCATCATAGACTGAGGCCAATTTCCCGACTTCCTAAATAGCTAGTCACAGAACTATAATATCTGGCAATCTGGCAGAGAATACTAGAAATCTGAAATACCTCCATTATTGAACATCTGATTTTTCTGTCAGATTAACTGTTTTTCTAAACTGTGTTTCCTATGTATTCATTAACCTGCAAGACTAAATATGTGGTTAAAGTGTATGAGAGCAGCCACAACTAATATTATTGATACAGGAGAGATATTTATTGAACTTCCAATATGTACCAGGCCCTAATTAAGCACTTTATAGACCTTACCTTATTTAATCTTTACAAAAATTTTAAGAGGCATTTTATTTTATAGTGATGTAAATTGAAACTCTGGGAGATTAAACAGTGTGTCCAAGGCAGCCTGTCTGGGAGATGACAGTCAGGATTCATACTGTCAAACAATGAAAAAAATAAAAAGGCTGCCAGATTTGTTGTTGTTGTTAAATTCCAAATCTACTAACTTGACAGAGAAGAGAACATAGGCCAATGAAAAAAAGTTACTGAGCACTTGACTGAAGGAAGAAAGTCAGAGATTTTAATTACTAGAAAAGAGGAGTTCATGGTGTTTATGCTAGTTAAGTATAAAAAATTACTCTTATAGAATCAAATAAATACATATTATTTGTAAACAGTCTGTTAAAACAAACCCCAATTCCCACAAAGGGCTTGTATTCAGAATTTACATGTTTTTTTAAAAACTCTTAAAATTCAG
This sequence comes from Pongo pygmaeus, assembly GCF_028885625.2. Lineage (NCBI taxonomy): Eukaryota > Metazoa > Chordata > Mammalia > Primates > Hominidae > Pongo > Pongo pygmaeus. The sequence goes on from NC_072384.2 coordinate 95,400,129, forward strand.
CAATAAGAGCCCGGTTTTTAGAAATTAGGCAAAAGATTTAAAGCAACGTTTTACTAAAGCAAATATACAAATGGAAAATAAACACATGATAACATGCTCAACATCATTGGTCTTCAGAAAAATGCAAATTAAAACCATAATACGATATCAATGCAAATCAATTTGAGTAACTAAAATTCAAAAAACTACAAATACCAAGTGCTATCAAGGATGCAGAGTAAACAGAACTCTTATACATTGCTGGGGCCAGGAGAGGACACAAAGTGGTACAAATGTTTTGGGAAATCATTTGACAGTTTCTTAAAAAATTAAACATACACCTATCACACAACGCAGAAATCTCACTTATTTCATACAAGAAATAAAAATGTATTTCATACAAAAACCAATACATGAATATTTATGGCGGCTTTATTCATAACCTCCAAAAACAGGAAAGGAAAGGGAAGGGGAATATTTATGGCAGCCTTATTCATAACCTCCAAAAACAGGAAAGGAAGGGGAAGGAGAAAAATATATCCTTCAATAAGTGAATGGGTAATAAAGCGTGTTATGTGAAAGAAGCCAGTTTCAAAGGCTGTAAACAATATGATTCCATATATATGACATCCAAGAAAAAAACAAAAATACGGAAACAGAAAACAGACTAGTGGTCAACAAGGATTAGGGATAAGGACAGTATTTGATTGCAAAAGGTCAGCAAGAAGAAATTTTGGGGGGTGATGGATTTATTTTGTGTACTGATTATAATGGTAATTACACAAATCTATAGAAGAGTTAAAACTCATACACACATATACACAAAGATAAGTTTATGACATGTTAGTATTTTTTTAATAAAATGAAATCTTTAGTCAGTGGGGGAAAAATGTTTCATTGTTCATTTGTCAGGAAAGAGGCTTCATTTAGGTTTACTAGGGTTCTGGCATACTGGAATTACACTAAGTTCATGGACAATTTATTAGCTTCGGTTGATTGGAATCAACCGTGATGAAGCCCAACAACATTCAGCTTTTATATCTCCTAGGAAAGGGTCGCTGTGACTTAAAAAAGTTATTTTTCCAGTCCCTCTTCTTGATGTTTCTACACCCTAAGGCAACAAAATGAACACACAAAAGATAAGCAAATCATCAGATTTTAGAGTTGCACCACCATGTTGGTTTTAAGTGTCAGACTCCCAAAATTCCATTGTGTTTAAATTATCTGAATTTTCTTTTGATGTAGAATTATCTGACATATGAACCAGCAGGATGATGGATGCCCAAAGGCACTTAAGGCCCTATTAACAAACAATACACTGGAAAACGGCAACAACTCTAGGTACAACATAACAAATGTTTATAAAGCACCCCTTAAACAGTTGTTTTTTATTTGGACAAGCCCAAAAGTGCAATATCCAAAGGGTTGGTTTTCCCTACCTTGGACATCAAATTGATCTGTTCTTGGATTATACATTAGGATACAAATGCAATAGGAGTAGCCAGCATACAAATGCTACCTTATTTAGTGAGGAAATATCTAAAGTGATTCTATTATCCAGCACCTTTGTAACAAGCAAGTTGAAGCTTTTATGTTGCGTTTATATAGCACACACAGTCTACAAAGTTTCATTTGCTGTTAGTATCATTGTAAGGATAGTTTCAAATGCAGCATTTAGGAATCTCAAGCCAAAGGGGAAAACTGTGCTCTAAGCAATGGAAACCAATATCTCCAACCTCTCCAAGGAGACTGTCATGTCAACAGACAGTTAGATGAGAGAAGAATAAATCATCTTGGACACTACCAGTACAGAAATATTAAACCCAAAGTGTCATATAAACCTTTCCCATGTGGTACCCTCCTTCCTCTCTCCAAGGCCCACAAAGTGACATGATATTACTGTGGTATAAGTATACTAAGTCACATGCACACAGCCTGGAATTTTGGTAAGTTCTGTCAGTATACTTCTTGAGTATCTTAAGTTACAACAGTAAACTATAGCTAATCCAAGCAGTGTGAAAAAAATTTTCCTTGATCATTTGTTGAGTGAAAAATGTTGTTATTTACTGTGATGATATCCCATCAGCAGTATTTTACAACATATGGGTTACAGAAAAGCTATGATCTTTTATATGAGCTATTCATGGCGTATTTATAAGGATTAAAGTAACACTTGGAATATATTTTGAAGTTTTTGACTTATAATTAGTTTTGGTTTTTTACAAAAGCAGTGGCTGCATATTATCAACAAGGAAGGTATAATTTTTACATAAAGGGTTATAAATCACGGAATAATCACAAACAAAAATTGATTTCTGGGGATGAATTTTATCATAATTGCAGCTGGCAATATTTTTAGCAGAATGCCTTAATAGACAGAAACTTCCTTGATATTCCAGAAGGATGACAAACTCAAGTTAATTAAATTTCCTGCTACAACAGTGGCCTTGCTGAATCTAGCAAATGGTTGTCTATATAAAGAGTTTTTCATAGAATTAGGATAGGCAGAAAAAATATAATAATTACTTCATTACTACAAATAGTTAACAAATTAAAATGCAAGCAGGCAGTTCTATTTGTAGAACATTGATCTGAATATCAGGTTATCTGCTTTAGGTTAATCTCAGTAAAGTAGAAATGAATTAAACACTAAGGGAAGAATCTTTGAAACATCTAATACATTCTTTTGGGAGGGTGGGGATAAAACACGAACAAATTTAAAAGATGATAATGATGAAAACTAAAGACAGGCAATCAACAACACTACCTAGAACATAACTCAAAAATTCTGGAACCAAGGCACACTTGGAAAGGACTCAAACATCAGGCTATACCCATGGGATTTCTGAGGGAGAAATTGTCAAGGAAATCAGAGCAGCACAGGGCAACAGAGAATGGGAAGCAAATAAAATGTGCCAAGTCAGGCACAGAACTGATAGAAGCTACTTGGGTGCTAAGTACAGTTGGTCCAGGATGAATCTGAAGACATAGATCTTTTGCTATCATATCCCATATATGTAGACCAATTACTCATCCAAGCTGGAACTCATGAAGAGAAAGAAAGCATTAAAAGTAATTAAAATTACCTGATTTTTTTGAAATATTATTGATCAACAAACTATTTGAATTATATTGTTAGACTATTTAAATAGTACTATCCAGCTACTACTTTTTTTAAAAAATTCTCTAAAAAACTGAAAATAACCAGTTCATGTACACTAAACACAATTTTAAAAACTCATATTAGCAGGGCATGGTGGCACAGGCCTGTAGTCCCAGCTACTTAGGGGGATTGCTTGAGCCCAGGAGTTTAGGCTACATGCAGTGAGCTACGCACTCCAGCCACTACACTCCAGCCTGGGCAACAGAATTAGACCCACCTCTAGAATAAATAAATGACTAAATAACCATTTTTTAAAACTCATATTAAATATGTGAACACTAACAAATAACAAAAGCAGAAAAATTATCATCATTTTCATCATTTTTAAAATAATATTTTTCCCTAATACCATATCCTGGTGTTTTTCTGAAGACTTCATTTTTCTGTATAATTTTTTTTTTTATTGTTTCATAAAACTGCCTGCATTTTCTTCAGTATTTTGGAAAATTATTGACATCTGCAATGGATACTTCTCTGTAGACCACAGGTTTTACATAAAGAATTCTCTGCATAGGTGCCAAGATGCTTGATAAACTCAGTGTAATTTCTGCTAAACAGAGAATATTATCAATGATAATTCCTGTACTAGTGATTATTTCAATCCAAATATTTTCACAGGCACTGTCTTTTGCCTCACAGAGTGCTTTTCAAAGGGCTTTTCTTCAACAAATATTTTTACAAGACAAATCTTATCAAATAAGTCATCTCTCTTTATGAATCTTTTTAATGCTTTGCCAAACTTGAATGCTGCAAAATTATAGTCCTTCTCAGTTTCGTTCCATTCTGGCATAAAATATAAATTTATCTAATTAAAAATAGAAGCTCCATCAAAAGATTCTTCTCACAAGTCAAGATATTGCAATATGCAGTTACAGAATTTCAAATTTAAATCTTATACTACATTTGAGATCATAAATTAATATGTTCAGTTGTGTCACTGGAAAAAGTTCAATGTTATAAGGTTTTGCAGTAATTATACTTTGTTACAAGTTTCAAATGCTGAGATTTTGGAAGCTATGTCTATACTACATTGATTAAATTTTTCAACTTAATTTGATGAAAATGCAATAAAAACTTAGTACTTGTTTAGATTAAATTTCTTTACCATTACAGTTAGACTTAAGATGATTTACAAAGAAATTCTTCAGATTTAAACATTCCTAAAATTCATTTGATAATAGACAGTAAGAAATATATGCCATCATGCTACAGTACTTTTAAAAATTCAAACTTAGCTATATCACAAAAAATGTGGTTTCCTAATTATATATTAAAATATTTGTAAATTCTTGTAACTACAGTTTCTACTTTGAATGGTAGAATTTCAGCTCCTATTGTATAGAATATTGCATCACAACCAATCCCAGAGTACAAGTTTTAATTTAATGAGAACATTGCTTTTACCACAACCCTGTGCTCCACCAAAATATATATGCATATTACCATGAAAAACAAATGATTTGATCAACAGTGTTGACTGTTTTAACTGGATTTTTGATAACATTCATAGTTAATGCCAGTTGCTTCAGCTTTGACAAAATGAACTTCCACAGTTTTTCTTTAACTCCTATGAATTGGATGAAAATATCAAACCATTATAGGAATAAACAAACAATTTTCTATTTTAAGTATCTGATGGCAGACTATTTTAAAAATTGTTATCATTTAACTGATTGCAAAGTGCTGCTAATGGAGCTGACACATATACAATCAGTATTGTTTCATAGGTATACTAGAAAACAGAATCAAAAAGGAGCAAAACTAATATAGAAGAGTAGTTATTTGGTATAAATAAAGTGTTGTGCTTTCCACAGTGGTGTACGTAGACATATTCTGCAGACTTACCTATTAAATTGTGGTCTTCAGACATGATCTTCTTAAAATAACGATTCATTTTTGAGGCAGATGCTAATATTGTTTCAGCATGTGCTTCCCCTGCCCACCATTGGGTGGTAAATGTCCACAAATATTTTGTATTAATTACCTGTAAGAGTCAAAAATTGCACTACTTAATTTGACGTTTTAATGCACTTTTGATGTTTTGAGAGTTATTAAAAATTTAAAAGTGTTACCAAATACTAAAAATGTAAAAATAGTTTTAGATTTATAACTTATGATAAGTGACAATACCACTGTAGGGAGAGCAATCAGATCTCTAGATATTCTCTGGTGCAGGGCAGCTCAGCCTCTGTTCTCTGTACAGAGCATCTAAGCTAAAATTCCCATTTCCCTCTGACTCCAGCAATTGGTGATGCCTTCATGAATTTCATAGCATGGGCCATAGCTCAATAGGCTGTTACTTTAAGAGGCTACTTCCGACCATCACCTGAGACCAGAAGGAGTGAGCTGTCCCTAATTTCATATCCTTGTACAATCTGTTTTATCAACAAGGATCCTCCCTACTATTCTTGAATGGAAGGCATCAGATACATTTCCTCCAAAAGGGTCAGGTTATTGCTGCTTTTCAAATTTACTTATCATACACCTTAATGAGAACCCTGGTCACTGCACAAGCATCTGCAAGGGACCATGGCAAAAGCTGAAAGTACAAAACAGGATGTTAAAACCCATTCCAGCTTACTTTGAGGTAAATATTAATAACATAGTTGGTGCCTTTAAAAAACAAAAATCGAGGACAAATGATCAATCAGACAGACATGGGTACTACAGATGTAAACTGGGACTGACACTGATCTTATATGAGCTCTGTCATACATGGTTAGTAGTCTCAAGTGATGGTCCTACCAAAAAAAACACTATTCAACTCACGGAAGAAGTTTCCTCATGCATCCTACAAATGTTCTTAAGTTCCATTTTATGAGAAAAAGCTTTCTTGTTCACAGAGGTAAACATTTTGGCAAGGCCATCCAGTATGACAGTTTAAGGTTTACTGTGCCCTGAAATTTCAAAATGCCCCCAAATTCTGTATTATGAGGTGGAGATAAGTGAAGACAGTAGCAGAAACTCAGGAACTGCTACTTACATGTGCTGAATAACTGGTACATCAGATTTTCTTTTGGCAACACCTGTAAGTTTATAACCTAGATTTCCTGAAACATTTTAAATCAACAAGTATACTCTTGCTTAAACAATTACCATCTATCAAATTTCTTTAAGTGCTTATAAGATAAAAACATTTGTCACAAAACCCCTAATGCTAATAAGTAATTTCATAAAATGTTAATTATCATCCATGATAAAACTTTTAATTCCTAACTTGATAAGAGCTTATAATGAATCTTTAACTCATATTACTTACACAGATCAAGATTCCATCGAAGTAACTGATGAATGTGAGTCAATAGTTTTAGACTGAAAAAATAATGTTCCAAAATTCATATGTTTATTCAATAATAAAATGATAAGTTCCCATTATATGCAAGACCTATGCTAAGGGTTTCAGGTATATTCTGATGAATAAGATATGGTTTTATCCATGAGAGGTTTATTATCACCTTAAGAATTTATAGCAGCACTTTAAATCACCCAGGGCCCTGTTCTCACATAAATTTCTTTGATAGGCATCAAAATAAAGGAGATCTACTAAGCTGTATATATGACCAGTAAATAATCTGAAATTGAAATTAAGAATACCATTCCATTCACAATAGCATACAAAAAGAATAAAACACTTGGAAATATATTTGATGAAAGAAGTATAATACTCATACATGGAAAGTATGACACTTTGCTGAGGAGAAAATAAATATCGAAACAAATGGAGAGACACTTCATGTTTATGGATTGGAAAACTCACTATTGTTAACATTGTAATTTTCCCCCAGATTGATCTATAGATTCAGCACAACCTTATCAAAATTCCAATGGTCATTTTTGTAGCAATTGACAATCAGATCCTAAAATTTATATGGCGATGCAAAGCTAGAATAGCCAAAATAATTTAGAAAAAGAACAAAGTTGGAGATATTTCACTTTCCAATTTCAAAACTTACTACAAAGTTATAGTCATTAAGACAGTGTGATATTGGCATAAGATAGACATATATAGATAAGTGGAGCAAAACTGAGAGTCCAGAAATAAACCTTTATGTATATAGTTGATAGGGTTTTGCTGTGTCCCCACCCAAATCTCATCTTGAATTGTAGTTCCCATAATTCCCACAGGTTGTGGGAGGGACCAGGTGGGAGGTAATTTGATCATGGGGTCAGTTACCCTCATACTGTTCTTGTGATAGTGAGTTCTCACGTCTGGTGATTTTATAAGGGGCTTTTCCCCCTTTTGCTCAGCACTTCTTCTCTCCCTTGCCACCATGTGAAGAAGGATGTGTTTGCTTCCCCTTCCACAATGATTGTAAGTTTCCTAAGGCCTCCACATCTATGCTGAACAGTAAGTCAATTAAACCTCCTTCCTTTATAAATTACCCAGTCTTGCATATGTCCTTATAGCATCGTGAGAACAGACTAATATAATAGTCAATTTAGTTTTGACAAAGGTGCTATTTCCAGTGTTTTTAAAGTGTTTATGACTTTTCTAGGCTCAGTTTGTGTTACAAATTGAATGCAGAACCTGCCATGCTTCCCTACTTTAAAAATACAGAACCCAAAATATTATGACCCCTTGAAAAGCTAATAGAATATGTTCTACTGATCTCCTATTTAAGAATTATTCAATAAAGTCAGAGATTATTTGCACTTAGAAAGTAAATTCACTATATCACATTTTAGTTCTAAGTGTGTACAACAGATGATTTCTTGATGCATAGCCACTTAGCCACTCACAAAAAGACCTCCCTAATCCCTTTCTAAAGCACACTGATCTACCCATGGAATGTTGAGTGCTCAAAGTCTGTAAGACTCTCACATAAGCATGTGCATATATGTTCCCATCCATTATATCACATGTTTATCCAAAGCCTGCTGTTTACTTCCACAGCATTATTGCAATTACATTATTTAATTAAATATTATCAGTGAGTCCATGAAATGGTGAAGTAATAACTGCCAAAAATTCTTTTTTCCAAAAAGGTAATGAAAATGGTAAAAAAAAGATCAGAATCAACTTTTTTATAACTCTGAAAATTAAAGTTTTACAGCAATTCAGGGTGCACTTACTGGAAAAAAAATGTTGAATCACAGTAAAAAGAGAGATCTTTGTGACATTTTAATTTGTTCTATTTCCACTTCTTTCTCTTTCATTCTGTAATAGCCTTAAAAACCAACAGCAAACAACCATGGTAAAAAACCAATAGCCTGGAAGCCAATGGAAGGGGCAGAATGGGTCATAGCTCTTTCAAAGTTCCATTCTCAGAGAATGGGCATTATTTGACGTATCCAGTGAATCTCTAGAAGATCTCACTCACAGGCTTTATTTGACCTGACCTGACTCAGAGCTCATCTTGTGCAAACAGCCTTTTCCCCAGGAATGTTTGTCAAAAATAAGCAGAGACAATTGTTCAACATTGCAGCTGCCTGAGATATTGAATAAGAGTTGGGACTTAATGATGTACTTTAATTCCCGTAAACTTTCTTTACCCTATTCTTTTTTTCTTTTTGTTCCTCTGACTGGGCAGTTTCAAATGACCTATCTTGTTTGTGTGTTTGTTTGTTTGTTTGTTTTGAGACAGGGTCTCACTGGGTCATCCTGGCTGGAGTGCAATGGTGCCATCTCAGCTCACTGTAGCCTCAGCCTCCTGGGTTCAAGCAATCCTCCCACCTCAGCTGGCAGGGTAGGTGGGACTGCAAACACACACCACCACAGGTACACACCACCATGGCCAGCTAATTTTTTTTTTTTTTTTAGAGAAGGAGTTTCACCATGTTGCCCAAGCTGGTCTTGAACTCCTGGACTCAAGCGATCCACCCACTTCAGCCTCCCAAAGTGCTGGGATTACAGGCATGAGCCACTACACCTGGCCTCAAATGACCTATCTTCAAGCTCACTGATTCTTCTGTTTGATGGAGTTTGCTGTTGAAGCTCTCTGTGAAATTTTTCAGTTTAATAATTGTGTGTGGTTTTTTTTTTTTTCTGAGACAGGGTCCAGCTCTGTCACCAGGCTAGAGTGCAGTGGTGCAATCACAGCTCACTGCAGTCTTGATCTCCTGGGCTCAAGCAATCCTCCCACCTCAGCCTCCTGAATAGCTGGAAACACAGGTGTGTGCTACCACACCTGGCTAATTTTCATTTTAATTTTTTGTGGAGACTTGGTTTCACCATGTTGCCCAGGCTGGTCTCAAACTCCTAGACTTGAGTGATCCAACCACCTCAGCCTCCCAAAGTGCTGGGATTACAGGTGTGAGCCACCATACCTGGCCCAATAATTGTGTTCTTTAGCTCCAGAATTTATGTTTGGTTCTTTTTATAGTTTCTATCTCTTTATTGAAATTCTCATTTTGTTCACGTATTGTTTTCCTGATTTTATGTAGTTGTCTATCTGTATTCTCTTGTAGCACATTGAGCTTTTTAAAGATGATTGTTTTGAATTCTTTGTCAGGAAGTTTACAAATATTCATTTCTTTAAGGTTGGTTATTTTGTTCCTTTGACACCACATTTCCTGATTGTTGTAGGCATGCTTTGGTGCTGCCCATTTGAAGAAGTAGGCATTTATTTTAATATTTAAAGACTGGCTTCATCAGGGAAAGTCCTTTCCCAGTCAGCCCATCCAGAAATTCTGGGCTGGCCATCTGGTATGGTCAGTGAACAGGTTTGCTGCTAGATCCTTCAGGCAGGCCGGCCTGGTACTTGGGTCAGCAAGTTGGAAGGCCACATGCCTGGGTCCATGGGGTTAAGCCTGGAGCCTTGGTCTACCGGGGTGGACCTGGAGTTTAACACCACAATGAGCTATCACTTCTCATCTGTTAGAATGGCTATTATCAAAAAATAAAATTAGAAATAACAAGTGGTGGAGAGGATGTAGAGAAAAGGGAACCTTTGTACACTGTTGATGGGAATGTAAATTAGTATGTATGCCCATTATGAAAACAGTATAGAGTTTCCCCAAAAAACTAAAAACAGAACTACCCTATGATCCAGCTATCCCATTACTGGGCATATATCCAAAGGAAATAAAAATCAGTAAGTCAAAGAGATATCTTCACTCCCATGTTCAATGCAACATTATTCACAACAGCCAATATATCAACCTAAGTATCAATCAACAAATGGATAGATTTTTTAAATGTGTATATATCCACAGTGAAGGAAGTCTTCTCATTTGTGAAAACATGGAGGACATTATGCCAAGAGAAATAAGCCAGGCACAGAAAGACAAATGATCTCACTTCTATATGAAATCTAAAAGTCAAATTTATGAAGCAGAGATTAAAGTGGTGGTTATTAGGGGCTGCAGGGGGCAACTGAGGATAGAGATTGGGGAGATGTTGGCCAAAGGATTCAGAATTTCAGTTAGGAGGAATTATTTCAAAGAGATCTCTTGTACAATACTACCATGACTATAGTTATTAAAAATCTATTGCATACTCGAAAATTGCCGAGAGTAGATTTTAAGTATTCTCACCACACACACACAAAATATGAGGTAATGCATATGTTAATTATTTTGAATTAGTCATTCCACAATGTATACATATTTCAAGACCCTATGTTGTATACCATAAAAATATACAACCTGTATTTGTCCAACTAAAGATTAATTTTATTTAAAAGATTTGAGACAAACAATAGGCTAATCAAAAAGCTTACAAGGAAAAGCTGGGAAGGAGATATCCATAGGGGCCTTTGAAAAGACTCCTGGGAACTAGAAGTTCATGTGCCTGTGTAGGTCATCCCAATTGCCTGAACTTCTGCTGTAATTATTGCCAAGCCACATCATTTTAAAATTATATGGAAGTACATATGACAATTATGTTACTTTCATCTCTCCAACATTATATTAACATCTGATTTTTGTGTACCACTGACTATGCTCCAGGAACTGTTGTAAGTGCTTTAGATGTGTTGACTCATTCTCATAGGTTAAACATTATTGTTACTCTCATTTTACATAGAAGAAAACTGAAGCTTAGAGTTTTTAAAATCTCAAGGCCAAAAAGCTATGAAGTTTTGGAACTGGGATTCAAATGCCAAGAAGCCATTCTTGGCTCTTTCAGCTCAAGAAGCCATTCTTCTGAACACCAAGGTGTATCTCCTCTAGCTTGGCCTCTAGCTTATAGAAAGGGCAAAAGCTTTGGAGTCAAAGACTTGTGGATATGCCACTTTCTAACTTGGGGAAATCATTTTATCCCTCTGAGGGGTCAGGCTGATGCTACCACCTATTTCATTAAGATATTACAAAAATTAAATCCGAGCATGAATAGAAATATACTTTGTGTATTGAAAAGTGCTAATAAAAAAAAATTCACTCATTAAATACCTGGATCATGGGGAAGGTAAGAAGAACTGTATGGTACAGCAGAGTTAGTAAGACCTGAGTTTGATTCTGACTTGAACAGTTGCTATCTCTGAGACCTTGGGCAAATCATTTCATCCGTATGGGTCTTAGTTTGGGCATATATAAACAAATGCACCTCTGAGTTCTGAGGATTAACAAGAAAAAATAAACAAAACACCTGACCAATACAGCGAACTCAATAAATACCACGTCCCTTCCTACTCTCTTTCAATGTCATAGAGCAATGCCCTATTTCCACTCACTTAGCTTTTCTACCTAAACTTGTCAGCTTCTGACATATTACTTACTGATTTGTTTCTCTATTTTGTTTATTTTCTGTCACAGATAAACCCCTTGAGAGCCAGAGCTTGTCTTTTTCTTTACTGCTATATTCCTAACATCTAGAACACTATCTAGAAAATAGTAAGTGTTCAGTAAATATTTATTGAAGGACCCATTATTATTATTTATTATTATCATTATTATAATCAGTGTCATGGGCTATATAACTGCAATAACAGCACAATATGAGGCAAATATTAAGTAGCATTAAAGTGTATAATATGCTCTCAATCCAGTTTTCTTGAAAATTAATTTTCAGAGTACCTGTATCAGACTCATTTTTGGTACTCATTACATCAGAATTGCCGAATCAAAAGAGAGGTATTCCAAGAATTTAACCTTTAAATATATTTCACCTTTTCTTCCTTCTGTTTTCATATAATCCAGAGTCTTGTTTACCAACCATTTAAACATTCTACTACTTAAAGTAGTATAAAGTTTTGTTATAATTTGGATGAGGAGAAGATAAGGCTAAGGAGAAGATAAATTTTTAATTCAAAGGTTGGCTCTGAAATTAATTTTATTTTCTTAACTATGTGTACATGAATTAAAGCCAGAAAAAAAAATTTATATCCCAGTTGCCACATATTTGAAGTCCAAATATTTTCTCTGGCCCAGAACATTTGTCATAATTTTTATGAAATGATTTTTCTAATTTTTTTTCTCACTTCACTGTTTATAAGACAACTTTGGATAATATGAATTCATTAGAGTTTAACATTTGTGGTCAGCTAACAGGCTATCATTCAAAAGATATCTAGGAAACCACCCATATGTTACAAAGAAAGATAAACTTTCAGGCCACGCACGATGACTCATGCCTGTAATCCTAGCACTTTGGGAAGCCGAGGTGGGCTCATCGCTTGAGCCCAGGAGTTCGAGACCAGCCTGGGCAACATGGTGAAACCCCGTCTTTACAAAAAACACAAAAATTAGCTGGGTGTGGTGGCATGCACCTGTAGTCCCAGCTATTTGGAAGGCTGAGGTGGGAGGATCGCTTGAGCCCAGGAGACATTGCAGTGAGCGGAGATCTCACTACACTCCAGCCTGGGCGAGAGAGTGAGACTCTTTCTCAAACAAAAGAAAGAAAGATAAACTTTCACAATCAGAAAATAGAAAATACAGCATTCAAGCAACTGCCTCATTCTCATCCTAAATGATTTCACTGCACTGTGGACCTACACTAGGTTAAATACGGTTATAATTTCAAAACTGCAGCAGCAGTCAAGGCCACCCAGCTACTCCAGAGTTGAGCCTCAGCAGGAAGGGTATTCAAACCCACTCGCACACTAGGTCTTTAGCTCTAAGTACAGTGTCAGTTTAACCTCCAGTTCTTATATGTTCTGGAGGTCAGAATTTGGAAATGCTTATCTTTACGTAGATTATATAATTTACTCAACTAAATCTTAAGCACAAATAGTTTTATACTCTGCTCTACCTCTTGTCTACCTGCTCTTAAAGCTGGGCAGAGGGATGACTGAAGAGATCATGGGAACAAGTAGCCCCAAATATTAATAACACCTGGAAAAGGAACCACAATAAGGGGAGTAGGTCAAGGGAAGCCCCTGCCTGACTGCTTAGCCAGTGTTTCTTCCCTTTCGCTCACTGACCATCATCTTGAGCAGCACAGAAGTGAAAATCTGCAAACGATGCTGTTATATTGGAAGTGATTTCTCTAGCATCAATACTTCAGGTATATCAAAAGGAATCAGCAAATGCCTTTCACAAATGGTAAAGACAGGAGGCATCCAGAGCCAGGTGATGAAATAGATGCTTAGTCAGCTGGGTGAAACATGAAGACATCACTACTAGATGATAAATTTTTTATTAGGACACATATATTAGAAGCCAGAATCTCTTTAAGAAAATGGGATATAGGACAATCAACATTCTACTCTGAAAAAGAAAAAAAAAACCTCTTTATTCCTATGAAAGAATCATTAACTGTAACAGAACAACAACTCTGTGATAAAGATCAAGATTTCATATCCACAGTAATGCACACACTTTCATGGTGTTCTCTGCAGCCTAAATTGTCTTTGCTCCAGCTGCTATTACTTAAATAAAGCGGTCATGGTCTCCCTATCTCAAAAGCCACTTAGAAGCCTGCAACACCACTATCTTCAGCAGCCTGCCCACCACTCCCAGAGGCAGCAGATGCCTAAACTAGGAGGATTATAGCAGCCTTTAATTTATCTAATGACAGCACTTAGACCCTAATTGTCCAGGCAAATAATTCATGCTACAACCGTGGAAGTAAAGGCTCCTTTTGGTCTCTTTCCTCCCAGTGTTTTCCTCAAACCAAACTGAAAGAGGAGAGCATAGCAGTTATGCAAGGTGGACTTGCCCTGAAACAGAATAATGCCTTTCTGGGGTCATGACTGCCTTAAGGATACTTGATCACAGAATGGGAACAATTTTCTAAGTCCTGCAATTTAATCAAGCCTCATTAACCAGTATACAACAGTCACCTGGCCACTGGTAACTACGACTCTTAAAATCTAGTCTTTTAAAAATGCAGAACATTTTTATCTAAATATGTTCTTTAAAAATATAGAGCCAAAGTTTTCATAAGAGACAGGACCAGCATAAAGACAAGAAAAGAAAAACATAAAGTACCATGTTTTTCAAGAAAAAAAAAATAAGTTCTGTTCCATTACATGTACAGACAAAGTGAAATTAATCAGAAAGAGAAATATCCCTGTGGGCAAGGGTGCTTGTAAGAGATTCTATAGTAACAAATTTCTTATCCCCACTTCACAGATGAGTAAAATGAGATTACACAACTTGTTCAAGGTCACATAGCCTGTAAGTAAGGATTCAAATCCAAAGACTTGATTTCAAATTTCAGGACTATCTCTCCTGAAAATGGTAGGATTTGAACTAACTTTTGAACAAGTAAAGAATTTATAAAAGTTAAGAGATTAGCAGGGAAAAGAAAATAAACAGCAAAGCCACAGAAGTAGACTGGAATGTCTTGGAAGGATAAAATAAGGTGGATGGAACAACTTAAATGGAGGATTTAGCAAGAAATCAATTAGAAAACATGAGAACCAGAAAAGGACCTTGAGAGAGAGAAAAACGAAGAAAGTGGTAGTTTAGGGAAACTGATCTGATAGCTATGTGTTTGAAAATAATGCCATTTGTTGAATACCTCCTATGTTTCAGACAAATATTATTTTACCCAACCTTCACAACTGATTTGGAAATACAAGTACTATTATTATTATATTATATTATATTATATTGTATTATATTATTATTATTACCTTTCTTTTCCTGACAGCAAAGCTTCTCTGGATATGGAAATCCCATAGTATTTCTCTAAATCTAAGCACAAAACTATAATATAACCAACACTCAGATAACAGGAACCTGCAAAAGACCTTTCGTGTTCATATTTTTCAACCCAACAATGATCTTCAGAAGGAAATTCTAGACAAAAATTATTGCATTTTTAAAATATAGAGCTTAAAACATCAAATTATGTGCCATTTTAAAGAACTGTTGTTCACAAATCTACATGTATTTAGTATGCAATCACAAAACTGTGTGAACAAATTGATTTTATAAATAGAAGCTGATTAAATAGTGTAATTAGCTTGGAGTGGATAAGTACTTAATGAAGTATCTTATTCTAAGCATACTCTTTGAGAAGAAAAAACTAATTGTCGTAAGAATTGAACCAAATCTTGTTCATATTAGGGTTTTAGATCAATTCAATTCAATAAATATTTATAGAAGACCTACTATGCTAAGTATTTTTTAGTCTTCGGAACCATCAGTCCCTCTAACAGTCCCTCCAACACTAATGTTTATGTTTTGTACCTTATTGGCTGCCACCCCCTTCCTGTCTTTGCAAAGTGTTTACACTAGGGTATACCTGGCTTAAGCCGATCCTTAGCTTACTCTGTAACCTATAACAAATTATGGCCTGGCTCAAAAATAGAAGCTTTATGAATCCCCTGTTGGCCTATTTGAACTAAGAGACTACAGAAAGTTGCTCAATAGTGATGAAAGCTGAAAGCCCTAGATCATGTACAGTCCATCCTAGAACAGTGTGGGCATTTGTGTCACCAGATTTAGAGGAACTGCTCTGACAGAGAGAATATGAGATAGAAATGGGATAGGCCATGCATCCCCTGAGGGAGAAGCAGATGAAAACGCTGTGTTTCTAATGTCTTCTCAGTTCTAGTTCCCAGGAGTCTTATACATACTCTATGCCTGTATTTAGATATCACTGGTTGTCTTTACCATAACCTCTGTTGGGTGCTTTTCAGTGTTTCTCTGTTCCCTTTCTTAGGCAAAATATCCTTGATACCTGCTGTGATTCAGCCTCTGAACTGTCATTCCAAGAGTTCAAAGATGACTTGGAGAGTCCCTTCTTTTAAAAATCTTGCAACCAGTTGGATAATAAATACAGGTACATTTCAAATATAACACAAAACAGACCATATATAAGAGTACAAATACAATAAAAGAACAAACGAAAGAATGTCTGGTTCAAATTAGCTGTATTGAGAAGGCTTCTTGAAGAAGGTTAAATTTTCAATGGATCTTAAATAATGTTAGAGTTTCAAAAGTAAGGAAAGTGGAGAATTACATTATAATGCAAGGAAACAGTGTAAGCAAACATGATCTGAAATGACTTTACTAGGCAGTGCATGTAGAATGAGAGAATTTAAGAGGAGATAAACATGGCACATGCCATAGAATTTGGAAATTATTGTGTAGCCCATGGAGATTTTTATTTAGAGAAATTATGTTATTAACATAAGGCTGTAAAAAGCTTAAAATTTAGTATTTAGTATTCACTAGGAGTGGAGGAAGTCAAGACACCAGTTATTAGGCTAACTGATTATAGTAGGCCTGATTCTAGAAGTATTTAGAAGACCTAAAAGTTATTTTCTGGATTATATGTATAAGCAAAATTCAAGGAAATCTGTTTACTAGGACAAGGTTCCACAAGTCTCAGTAGAAAAGGTTGGAAAAGGAAGAGGATGTGCCAGGAGGAGAGGAAGGGCAAGGCAGTGCAATATTTAAAGTCTGTGAGAAAATAGAAACTGAGAATGGCAGCCAAGGACAACAGAGTTGAGAAGCAGAGTGAAATTAATTAGCCTTAAGGTTCCAAAGGAATTCAGTCGTAAAGTAATTGCAGTGGTTTACATTTATAGCAGAGGAACGATTTTGGAACCCACAAAAATTATCAGTGTATCAGGGTGACTCAGTTTGGTTAGTGAGTAATCAGACCCATGAAAAGCAAATGACTGCATTGGCTATTTAGAACTCACCGGCCGGGTGCGGTGGCTCACGCCTGTAATCCCAGCACTTTGGGAGGCCGAGGCAGGCAGATCACGAGGTCTGGAGATCGAGACCATCCTAGCTAACACAGTGAAACCCGGCCTCTAGTAAAAATACAAAAAATTAGCCCAACGTGGTGGTGGGCGCCTGTAGTCCCAGCTACTCGGGAGACTGAGGCAGAAGAATGTCATGAACCCAGGAGGCAGAGCTTGCAGTGAGCCGAATCGCACCACTGCACTCCAGCCTGGCAACAGAGTGAGACTCTGTCTCAAAAATAAATAAATAAATAAATGAATAAATAAATAAAAATATAGAACTCACCTTAGCTATATTTCTTGATCCTGGAAAAATCCCTGCACAACCTAACTCCCTTGAAGGGTATCAAAACCATACTATAACAAATATGAGACATTTATATTTCTGAAAAGGCAATAATGCCTTTAAAGTGAAAAGTGTTATTCTTTTTCCCTTAGTAGACCATGATAAATTTTATTAAAAATTGCAAATACTTTAGCAATCTAAAATTTAAAATATCAATCTAGATATCATATTATTTATGAAGCAATCACTAGAAATCACTTGACCTCTTTCTGCCTTTTCCAAGTGGCTTGAACAATCACTTGGTACATGGTAGTGCTTAACTTACTTAGAAATTATTCAACTAAGTATATTTATATGCTCTAGGCTATGAGGAATCGGGCATTGATAAGGGAGTTAGCCATTAAAAGATACATTCCTGTATTGTCTCCTCATTCATTATTTTGTTCTCAGATAAAATAGTAATCTCCTACAAAACAATCCTATGTATGAACTGAAGCATTGTTTTCTTTCAGGGGTGGAGGATGACAGGAAGACTGTCAGCATGTTGTTCTTGATATTTTACATTATTTGGAAAACTATGTTCACTCATTGAAAAAAATTTGAACTAATATATAATGTAGATTATTAAGAATTTGATGAACAAAGAGTATTGAATAGCCTGGGTATTTGAAATAAAAATAATGAATCAAAATAGGGAAAGAAACCCCAATCATAACAAAATTAAGGAATGGTAAAAGTCCCATACTATGAAAAATACCTGCCTACTAAATCAAATATCTTTAGCTGACTACAAATATCACAAAGTACCATATATCTTATATGAGAGTTATATGAACATTCTGCCTAACAGTATTACATTTAGAAAACTAGGATGAGAAAAAGAGACTGTGAGTATTGACCATGGGCAAAGTAGAAAGCACAGTGTCAATGGGCATGCAAGTAACTTGATACAGTTGAGGAGATATCAGTTTTCAAATCAGAGCTAAGCTATAAACTCCCCTTCTTGTTAGCTGCATAAAATTCAAGAAAGTACTTAATCTCTCAAGTTTCCATTTCTACTTATGTAAAGTCAAAACTAGGAGTAGTAATATCTATCTCACAGTGTTATTTTAAAGATCATATGAAATAGATACTGCTGCAAATTCCTTGTATAGAGTGAGTACTCAAACATACTGGTTCCCAATTTCTTACATCTACTGCATCATCACTTGGCCTTCTAGGGTCAGGCCTACAATAATCACCCTATAGAGCTGGGTAATTTTAACTATGGAGAATCAACTCAAAACTTGTATATTTTCCACAAGCCCTCCTTAAAATCTATGATATGAAGTGGGCAGAGCAAGATCTATTCAGCATTGGTGGATGCTGAATGGAAGCATCCACCAACCATCCTCCCCACACAAACACCAAATGTAACAACTATCTACACCAAAAAAAGCACCTTCATGAGAACCAAAAATCAGGTGAGCAATCATAGTACCTGGTTTTAACTTTATATCGCTGTAAGAGGCACTTTAAGAGTGTAAGAAAGACAGTCTTGAATTGCCATTCTGCCAGCAGCAGTCATGTGGTGCAGAGAGGGAATCTGCATTTAGGGGAGGAAGAGCACAGCAATTGTGGGACTGCATTGGAAGGCAGTGCTACCAACACCGGACAGAACTCAGCTGGTGTCCATGGAGGGAGCATTGAGACCGACCCTAGCCAGACAGAAATCACCCAGCCCAGCAGTTGGAACTTGAGTTTTAGCAAGCCTCACCACCATGGGCTAAAGGGCTCTGGAGATCTAAATAAACTTCAAAGGCTGTCTAGACCACAAGGAATACAACTCCTATGCAATTCATAGTGCTGTTCTGGGTTTGGAGCCGGTGGACTTGGGGGGCAGATGACCTAGTGAGACATCAGCCAGGGAGGCTAAGGGAGTGCATATGCCACCCCTCCCCCAACTCCACGCAGTGCAGCTCACAGCTTCAAAAGAGATCCTTCCTTCCACTTGAGGAGAGGAGAAGAAAAAGGAAAAAGGACTTTGTCTTGCAACTTGAATGCCAGCTCAGCCACAGTAGGATAGGGCACTGGGCAGAGTCCTGAGGACCCCTTTCAGGTCCTGCTCCCAGGGAACATTTCTAGACCCACCCTGGGCCAGAAGGGAACCTGCTGCTTTGAAGGCAAGGACCCAGGCCTGACAGGATTCATCACCTGCTAACTAAAGAGTTCTTAGCCCTAAATAATCAGCAGCAGTAACCAGGTAGTATTACCAGGTATTAACACATGCAACGGGCCTTTAATGAGACTCTGAGATGTACTGGCTTCAGGTGTGACTCAGCACATTTACAGTTGTGATGCCTACAAGGAGAGACCCCTTGTGCCCAAGAAAAGCAGAGAGAAGAGTAAAGGGGACTTTGTCTTGAGCTTACATACCAGCTTAGCCACAGTGGAAAAGAGCACCAAGCGGGTTCTTGGGGTCCCCAACTCCAGGTCTTGACTCTTGGATGGCATCTTGGCACCTACCCTGGGCCAGAGGGGAGCCCACTGCCCTAAAGAGTGAATCCCAGGTTTGGCAGCACTCACCGCAAGCTGCTGAAAGAGCCTTTGGGCCTTAAGTGAACACTGGTGGTACCCTGGCAGTACTCCCCATGGGCCTGCAGTGGTGGTGAACACAGGGAGAGATGACTCTGCCTGGGGAAAGGGGAGGAAAGAGTAGGAAGGACTTTGTCTTCTGGTTTTGGCACCAGCTCAGCTGCAGTAGAATAGATCATAATATATGTTTCCAAGGTTTCTGACTCCAGACCTGGCTACCGGACAGCATCTCTGAACCCACCTAGGGCCCAGGGGAACATGCCACCCTTAACAGAAGGATACAAGCCTGGCTGGCCTCACCACCTGCTGATTGTAGAGCCCTACAGCCTTGAGCTAAACTAAAAATAGAGCTACCATATGATCCAGCAATCTCACTGCTAGAAATATACCCAAACGAAAGGAAATCAGTATATTGAAGAGATATCTGCATTCCCATGTTTATTGCAGCACTATTCACAATAGCCAAAATTTGGAAGCACCCAAGTGTCCATCAGCAGACAAATGGATAAAGAAAATGTGGTACATATACACATTTTTATGGTTATTTCAGCCATAAAAATTAATGAGATCCTGTCATTTGCAAGAACATGAATGGAACTGAGGGGTATTACGTTGAATGAAGTAAGCCAGGCACAGAAAGACAAGCTTCACATGGTCTCACTTATTTGTGGAAGCTAAAAATTAAAACAATTGAACTCATGGAGATAGAAAGTAGAATGATGGTTACCATAGACTGGGAATGGTAACCATCATGGGGGGCAGTGGGGGAATAGTTAATGGGTATAAAAAAATTGAATAAACAAGATCTAGTATTTGATAGCACAACAAGGTGACTATAGTCAATAATAATTAAATTCTACATTTTTAAATAGCTAAAAGAGTATAATTATATTGTTTGTAACACAAAGTATAAATGCTTAAGGCAATGGATACCTCATTTATCCTGAAGTGATTATTACAAATCCTATGCCTGTATCAAAATATCCCACATGCACTATAAATATATACATCTGCTATATACCCACAAAAATTAAAGATAAATTTTTTAAATGATCTGTGATATGTAGATACTTTGGGGCTACTTTAGATAATCAATAATGAGTTGACATTTGCAGTAGTTCAAAAGTAAGGGAAAATGATAAAGTTTTTTTTATTGTTTTTAATTATCTAAAATCCAAGAGGTATGGGGGGAGGGGGGACGGATAGCATTAGGAGATATACCTAATGTAAGTGACAAGTTAATGGGTGCAGCACATCAACATGGCACATGTATACATATGTAACAAACCCGCACGTTGTGCACATGTACCCTAGAACTTTCAGTATTTAAATTTTAAAAAAAATTCAAGAGGTAGCTATATTTTAGAGATGACTAAAATTAAATTGCTTTACCACATTCTTTTTTTGGTGGGGGGCGGATAGAGTCTCTCTCTGTCACCCAGGCTGGAGTACAGTGGTGCGATCTCATCTCACTGCAACCTCCACCACCCGGGTTCAAGTGATTCTCCTGCCTTAGCCTCCCAAGTAGCTGGGATTACAGGCATGCACCAGCACGCCCAGATAATTTTTGTATTTTTAGTAGAAACAGGGTTTCACCGTGTTGGCCAGGCTGGTCTCAAACTCTTCAGCTCAAGTGATCCACCCGCTTTGGCCTCCCAAAGTGCTAGGATTGCAGGCATGAGCCACCATGCCCTGCCTGCTTTACTATATTCTATAGAAGATAAGGATGTGTAGATTAAACTCCAACTACTTGGAGAAATCCCATTTATATTTGTCCAAAATAAGAGAAATGGGCCGGCCGCGGTGGCTCACACCTGTAATCCCAGCACTCTGGGAGGCCGAGGTGGGTGGATTACCCGAGGTCAGGAGCTCCAGACCAGCCTGGCCAGCATGGTGAAACCCCATCTCTACTAAAAATACAAAAATTAGCCAGGCACAGTGGCATGTGCCTGTAATCCCAGCTGCTCGGGAGGTTGAGGTAGGAGAATCACTTGACCCCAGGAGGCAGAGGTTGCAGTGAGCCGAGATCACGCCACTGCACTCCACCCTGGACAACAGAGGGAGACTCTGTCTCAAAAAAAAAAAAGAAAAAGAAAAATGGTCAGAAAATTCTGTATATGCCTTTTTATACCTTACACTGAAAATAAACATTATTTAATAGTGAGACACCACAATCTAACAAAGTTAGGCTATGAGAAGGGCACTTACTTATAAACTCCTCCAGGTCACCCTTAATATATTTTTTTTGATGTGGTTAATTTCAAATATATATCTTTTTTTACTATACTCTCAAAAACTGAAAGTAATTGAAAGGATGTTTTTAACTATGAAACACCCTGGAGACACCTATTGGCTATGTAATTGGTCATCACATTTTGTTAACTATCACAAACATTCTTAGTTGCAACCCAACCAGGTGTTTGCAAAGCACATTTATGATATTCACAATTAGAAATAAAATTGTCTTGCTTCAAATTCTTATTAACGTATTATCAAGCTTTATTCTGCAAAACTGTTACATTTTATGTCAACCAAATTGATAATATTTTTTAATAAGTTGGAGTCACCATCCTCCCCTACAACCTGGAAGTTGTTTCTTAAAACTTTATGATTTTGGAAGACTTGTAAAGTCTTACAACAAAATTGTCCCTTCCTCAATATAATATCTAATGGTTTTTAAATGTTTTCATTCATCCTTTGAGAATTCTTCAAGCTCTATAATTGTGTAATGGGAAAATTATATAATTTGGGGATTTCAAGTACATATGGACATTTGGCTTAGATTTGAGTAAGGATCAACCATAGTAAATCCAAAATGGCTTCTTTGAGTCCTATTATTTCCAATTAGTTTCATTCTTCCAGGGCAACAAGCTGTATGCATGGACATCAGCAGCAGTTTACATATGCAAAAGAGACAAGAATGGGATAACGGAGCAGTTCAAATTACTACCAGAAAAAATATTTCTCAAGTGTGTCCTGGCTAATAGAGAAATAATTTGCCCAAAATTATAAACAAGACATTGTTTATAATGATGGTGCCACTGCACCCCAGCCTGGGCGACAGAGAGACCTCATCTCAAAAAACTAACTAACTAAACAATTTTTTTAAAATACTCATTTCCTTCTCTCATAGTTAATAAAATAATTGCATAATAATTCCTCAATTAAAATATTTTAGTTTTTCAATTAAAAAAAGTTTTTGCTATGACATTAGGGTCAAAATAGACAATAGAAGATATTATATTGCTAAATGGCCTGTTCCTTTTGGTCTAAAATAGATTTCTGATCTTTTTATACAGTATGCACACTGATAATGTTGAGTGTTACATATCTTATCATTATGGAAAATTTCAAACATTAAAAAAAGTAGGGAAAATTGTCTTATTAACTCATGTATATATCAGCCAACCATTTTCAACAATTATTAACATTCTACTGTTCTAATTTATTCCTTTGCCTTTTATTGCTAAGATATTTTAAAGCAAATTCAAGAACGCATATCATTTTACACATGAATACCTCAGTAGGTATCTCTATCTAAAAAGAATTTTCAGGGCTGAGCGTGGTGGCTCATACCTGTAATTTCACTTTGGGAGGCCAAAGCAGGAGGATCACTTGAGCCCAAGAGTTTGAGACCAGCTTGGGCAACATAGGGAGACCCTGTCTCTACAAAAACTTTAAAAATTAGTCAGACATGGTGACATATGCCTGTAGTCCCAGCTCCTCAGGGGGTTGAGGTGGGAGGATCGCTTAAGCCTGGGAGGTCGAGGCTACAGTGAGCCGTGATGGCGCCCTGCACTCCAGCCTGGTCTCACACACACACACACACACACACACACACAATTTAAAATGTATCACAAGATTATTACCACATACACAAAAATTTATAATAATTCCTTATTATCAACAAACAGCCCATGTTCAGTTACCAGAAAAATGCCTTTTTGAATTTTTTGGTACAAATCAGGAATTGGGATCCAGTTGGTTGACGAATCTCTTAAGGTATTTTTTTAATCTATAAAATTCCTTTCTCCCTTTATTTATTTTTTTAAATCTCTTTGTTGAAGAAACTGGGTCATTCATCTATAGATGTTTTTTTCCTTTCTGTATATAGCTAATTGAATCCTAATAATGATGTTTAATATGTTCCTCTTTCTTCTCTATTTCCTACAAGTTGGAGTTAGAAATAAAAGCCATATTGACTGAGGTTTATTATACGAGTTAGTTTTTCTCTTCTGGCAAGAATACTTCATGGATGAAAGTGCTCATTATTTTTTTACTTCAGGAAGCCACATGCCTCAATTTCCACACTTATCATGAGATTAAGGGTGACCCACCATTATCAATTTCCCCATCACCCTTTTACGTAATGATTCTAGCAGCCATTTGTGATTGTTGCCTCAATTCATTATTTTATTAGCACTTGCAAAATGGTAATATTTAGCATTCTCTCTGCATTTGATAGCAATTTTTCTATAAACAAAAAATTATCTCATAAATTATTAGGTACCTTGAAATTCTATCCATACATAAAAGTCAGAATAAATGTCTGAATCTTTTCTTTTATGAGCTTTCAAATAAATGAGTTGATGTCCTAGCTACCTCCAAAGGTGTTCAATAGGTTTTCTGTTTTAACTTTTATATTTATTTGCTTTTGTTTTGGATGTCTTGAAGTGTTTCCCTGCATTCATTGCAGTCATTATTCTCTTGCCTTCCCTTCGGCCAGTGTGAGCCCTTCAGGCTGGCTCTTGTGTGAGTTTAACATGATAGCCATATGCTTGGATAGCTTTCTCTTATCTGTTCTGTCAAGATGTCCCAGGCTCATCTTGTCCAATCCCTGCCCCAACTTGCAATCAGCCATTTCTCTAAAGAGGCTTGTTCCTTTTGGTAGGAAACGGCATTTAAAAGCCTTTACGTGAGTTCTAGAGTAGCCATTGCGACTGTGTGGTCATTGCTTCTAGAGCTTTTCAGTAGACAAATCTAGAAAACATATTTTCAGATAGAGAAAAATATGTAAATTTATGCATCTCTAATTTGAATTAATAATTACAGGATTCTTTCTTAACGTCCTTGATTTTATATTTTTCTCTTTTCTCTGAATATTACATCTCCTGACATTTACTTGTTCCCACTTATTTGTCGTATCTTTATCTAAAAAGTGTTAACAATCAAAGGTGTTTTATCTTTATCACCTACTTATTTATGTATCTACTAATAATAGTTTTTATAAAGCAATGTCATCATTACTAACTGCAATATCATTGAATACCATTCAATATTTCTTTGTGCTTCCCTTTGTCTTGACAATAGATCTCACTAGTGATGTAAAGTCAAAATACGTCATTTTAAAAATCACTAGAAATTATTATTCTTTGTATATTCTCTGTGATCTAGACTTAGGTTCATTAGTTTGTTTTGTATTTTACAGATTGCTTTGTTGTTTTTCTAATTAATATTATTTTTTAATTACTTAATACATAGTTCCTAAACCCAAACCATAAAACAAGGCACTTTAATAAAGGTCTAACCTCCATCATTATCCTGTCTCCTCTGTTCTCTCCCTATCCCTAAAGATCATCGTTTTTATTACTTTTTGGCTTATCCTTGCCTTATTTCTTTTTGAACCTATTAGCAGCCGGGCACAGTGGCTCACGCCTGCTAATCCCAGTACTTTTGGAGTCTGAGATGGGCAGATCACCTGAGGTCAGGAGTTGGAGACCAGCCTGGCCAACATGGCAAAACCCAGTCTCTACTAAAAATAAAAAATTAGCCAGGCGTAGTAGCAGCCGCCTGTAATCCCAGCTACTCGGGAGGCTGAGGCAGGAGAATCGCTTGAATCCAGAAGGCAGAGGTTGCAGTGAGCCGAGATGGTGCCATTGCACTCCAGCCTGGGTGACAAGCGCGAAACTGCATCTCAAAAAAAAGAAAAAAAGAAAATATTAGCAATATACACACACACATTGTTAACACACACATGCTAACACTTCTTGCATAAGAATAAACCTACAATACACAATTTTCTGCATCTTGTATCTTGGAGATTACTCCAAAGGTTTTTAGAAACCTACCCCATTTTATGGATGTGCCTTTCTCCTATTCCAGGCAGCTATTTCTTAAATATAAATTTAAAAATAATTATCTAATCATTTCACAAAGTGTATTTTTTTTTCCTTTTTCTTTTTCTTTTCTTTTTTTTTTGAGACTGTCTTGCTCTGTCGCCCAGGCTGGAGTGGAGTGCAATGGCAGCTGATCTTGGCTCACTGCAACCTCTGCCTCCCCGGTTCAAGTGATTCACTTGCCTCAGCCTCCCGAGCAGCTTGGACTACAGGTGCACACCACCACACCCAGCTAATTTTTGTTTTTTTTAGTAGAAACAGGGTTTCACCATGTTGGCCAGGATGGTCTCCATCTCTTGACCTCATGATCCACCCGCCTCGGCCTCCCAAAGTGCTGGGATTACAGGCGTGAGCCACCAAGCCTGGCCAATAGTTTATTATTTCTAAAGGGTTTTTTCATTTGTTTGTCTGTTGTTTTAGTTTATGATTCCAATTTCCCTTGAAGGTTTTAAAGTTAACTCTGTACTTTTCTGGAAACACACATCTCTCAAGCACAAAAATGGCTGACTCTCACATGAAAATTTATACGTCCACAGTGGAAAAAATGAAGTACTTTTTTTAAAATGAAGCAGAAATCTGTAGTTAATATTTCTCCTTCGACATTAAATTATTGGCAGTAAATTATTGGTTTAAGGTACCACTAAACCTTCCTTGTAAGCTTTGATGATGCTAAGAACTATATATCACAAATTTGAAAAATAAAACTTTTGAGTCAGACAATTTACTTCTTTCAATGCACATCTCCATTACCTCTGCCAATACAGAAATGGCATAAGTTTAAATTCACATGTGCAAATTCCATGAAAATGTGTGTGCATGTGTGCATTACATACCTACATACACACACAAATATATATACACATCACAAGAATATATCAAATAAACTTGTCACTGAGGCAGAATACATCAAGGATATTCAATCAAACAATTCAACAAACGTATATTGGATACACTGGGCACCTCTTGTGGGTCAAGTACTCTGCTAGCCACTGGGAATACAAAGCTGAATTGGCTGCCCTGAATTTAACTTTTCTAAATTTATTTATTTAGTTTTAAAGAGTTGGAAAGAGACATAATTGGAAAATTCTGAAAGAGTGTGCTAAGGACAACAATAAATGTTTACAAACTACAGTAGAGGCAACACAGAGAAGTTCAAGTGATTAATTATCGGGAAAGCTTCCCACTAAGTGGCAGCTGGGTTAGTCTGTGAAGGATAAGTAACTCTGAGGAGGAAGGTGGGCAAAGGATTACCTAGCAAAGAGAAAGGCAAACAATATTATATTATCCATTAGAAAACTCTACATATGGCCTTTTCAAGACTCAGTACCTCTTGGGGCTTTGAAAAATTACTCAAGCCTGGGTGCCAACCCATCCCTACAAATGCACAGTTGGATTAATTTGTCTGGGATGGAGTCTGAGCATGGAAACTTTTTAAACGCTCCAGGAATTCGATATGAAATCAAAGTTAAGAATCACTGCGAGGACTGATGTCTGAACTACCCAAAAAGATTTGAACCCATAAGAATAGGATTTTTTGCTCTAGGATGAAGAGATGTCCTCTTTGCTTATAAGAATCCTGTAAGTGGGGTCCAACACTATATCCTGGGTTTAATGTTCTCATTATTTCCCACTACTACTGTCAAATCAGGAAATCATTGCCTTTTTCAAGGCATATCAAAATCCGCATTATAAAATTATGTCAGTTGTTTTGCTTGCTTTTGTAAACATATAGAAGCAGAAACACTTTTAGCACTAATAACAAATTAGGCTTCACCTTAAACCAAAATCTAACCCAAGTGAAAGAAGATTTCCGTCTTTTGGCCATTAATGCTTAATTATGCATTTCATTAAGTAAAGTTTTTACTTTAAAAGCTTCATTAGTAACAATTAGTCTTCTCTCTTTTCTAATTTATATGCACCTGTTTCTAATTACAGTGGCACTATGTCAGCCTTAGAAAATGCATTTCAAAAACTCTTTAAAATAACTTGGATATTTCTGCTTACCCAGTGATATTTGTCTTCCTATTTAAGAGATAATTTCACTTTATTTTATTTCAAATGTATTACCTGTACTTTTCTGGTATAATAATTTTTGTACTCTTCTAATATTGAAAAGTTAAATATGAGCATTTCTATTTTCTTCTTGTTTTGATGAAGTCATATTTCTCACTGAAGGGGGTGATCATGTCTCCATAAAAAGGAAACAAGAAACCCTGAAAACTGATTTATAATTATTAGATTTTTTTCTAATTCCCTGACCCTTAGAATTTAAACCAAAGTCACATTAACTGGTATTGGAAAGTCTTTTTAGAAATCGTGACTATGCCCTCAGCAGAGAAATGGCCATAATGAATTTTCTACTCTAAATAGCATCTTAAAAAGCCGAAAGCACTGAATTCTACATTATCTGTAGGGGCTAGTGGAGAGAAAAGTTTACTATAACAATCTATATTTGTAATATTAATATGAAAATTTAAATATATTTTATAAATTATGGCTGACCAGTTAAATAAATTTATGTTTTAGAAACTTTCAGACTTTGAACAGAAATTAATTTTAATGAGTATTTTTAAACATATGGTGCTTAAACATGATCATTTGATTGTTTTAGATTATGGTTCTATAATAAGTAGCATTGTAAGTTATAGATATCAGTGCTACTTTTGAAAAAATAATGAATTCCCTAAAAGTATAGCAAAGAAATGTCTCTTACCAGAATAAGGTATGGGAAAAAATCTGCCTTCAACATTTTCACTCTTCTCTTGGAGCATCTTCTTTTGCTTTGTAGCATCCTTCTTTATTCCTCCCAGACCAACTCTCGAGTTCCACATTCTTCCTATGTGACTTTCTATCCCAAGTTTCCCTAGACCCAAGCACTCCTGGACCTCCTCTCTTACATAAAAACTTACCTATTGTTTTTCTCCATCTCCTCTAATCTCAATTTTCTGAAGAAGACTTGACAAACAAATTATTTTACATATATTCATGGCTAAAACTAAGTTCCATTCCAAGTACATTTATGAATTTCCATAGTTATCATCTACAGCTTCTATTTTAAAATAAGTAGGTTATCCTAATGCTGAGAATTAAAGTGATTTTGTTGGGGGGAAAAAAGTACCAGGCAAGGTACCAAAACACCTGGCTTCACAACTATGGGTGACTTGCTTAACCTTCTTGATCCTCAGTTTTAGCCACTGTAAAATTTAAATAATAACCACCCCATTTGTTGTGAGAATTATATAAATGGAGATAAGTACTTTTAAGCTTTTAATGTATATAAGCGTATTCCATGTATATGTATATCAGTATATACAGAGGCACACATATATATAATAAGATAGTAGGTATTATTTACTTAATATGTTAAAGCACATGGACCTTTTATCCCTACCTTCTGGAATTGTCAAACAAATAAATGACCAGTAAGGATATTAGATGAAAAAAGGAAAAGAAATGACCTTTCAACAGAAAAGGATTGCTATATACCTTGGAGACTACTGCTGAGATGCTCAGAGAAATGGCTTTTAGAAAAATGGCCACCATTTCATACCTTTAGCCTTCCATGTCCAATATAGCTGAATTTGACACAGTGGGAGAATACAGAATAAAAATGACCCTGCAGGTAATTTCATCCTATTATGTTTATATGAAAGGAAGACTGTGAACGCTATGCATTTTTTTTCAGTATCTTTCTTACAATTTTAGTGCACTGATCAGAACCAACCTGAAGCTATGTGCTGAGGGTTGTAATTTCATAGGAATTACTGCAGTAAAAAACGTGATGGATGTGTATCCATAAGGAGATAACTTCGGGAAAGCATCAGAAGCAAAATAAGATTGTCTTAAGTAAACCCATTTAGGACTAACCTGTCATATAGATTTCAACACTATAAAATTATGGATTGGTCAAGAGAAGCCGAAAAGCTTGTAAAATATGCTGAGGAAACAAGTTCGGGCTGGTGGGTAATCTTAAAGCTGCTGAGGCAGAAAAATCATTAATTGCATTTCCTGAGTGACATTTTTGATCACCCTACCTTCTCACAAAAGAGGATTTTCTGGAAATTGAAAGGGTGTTAGGATGTCAAGAAATCAGCCAAGTGGAGGTGTGTTTGTCCAAAATATTATTTTCTGTCTCTATGGTGATTAGCAATAAGAGGAGTAGTAATAGTAGTTATTGTTGTTGTTGTTTTCAGAAATCATACTGTGTCTGAGCAGTTATTTAGGATGACCCTCGTACACAGTATTTCTTGACATGACTCTTAAAGTAGATAAAAATGCATGCCAACAAGCCATAAATGTCACTGGCTACCTTTCCTTGTAATTTTTCAGAAGAATCTTACCGATGAAAACAAGCAGTAATGGGATGCCTCAGTGAGAAAAAGAAAGAGCAGTATAATGAATGGTGGGCTTCAGGGCAAGAACAACATCAGCAGGAGATAAAGAGAAGTTGGGCAGTGTTCAGGCTGA
This sequence comes from Pongo pygmaeus, assembly GCF_028885625.2. Lineage (NCBI taxonomy): Eukaryota > Metazoa > Chordata > Mammalia > Primates > Hominidae > Pongo > Pongo pygmaeus. The sequence goes on from NC_072384.2 coordinate 95,430,741, forward strand.
AAAATTATTAGAGAACCAACAGACTAATCTCTGCTATTATGTTGTTGGCTGTATTAACACTACAGCTTTATCACTCCTGTTGTGATAACTACTCTCTTTTGTAGGAAGAAAGAATCTAAATACTCAGGCTCTGGTGCTGCTGAATATACGGAATTATAACACTTTAATAGATTCATTTAGGAGACATCACTGGCCTTTCTGAGAGCTACTTCTCACCTCCTGCAAGCCATGAGATCACCTGGAAAAGCTGTAGAGCTAACTGACCATCAAGTCACTGGACAGAACAACAAAAGAGTACTTCTACCTACTTATGAAAGAAAAGTGTATCTCTGACTCACTTTCCTCAAGGTCATCTTTTCTACCCACTGTCCCACAAATGTTTAACCTGGCTGTTCAAAACTCACTAGAACAGTTTTTTAAAAGACTATTTAAAGTTAGTTAATGTATATCTCAATATCGCAATGCTGCTTAAAATTTGACAAATGTTAGGTTAGTTTCATACATTGAGTTGGCACTAACTTTTACTTCTGTATGCTCCATTTTTATAATTTGTTGATTGCATGACAAGTTCTTAGTCCATAATTTTTAAATATGAAAAGGGACTTTGCCACCTAACTATTTAAAATTTCTAAATCACACAAATTGCTATAAACTGCAGATTTCACACTTTTCCCCACATCCATATTCCTTACTAGCTAGTCAATCTGGATAAGATAAACAATGTTGAAAGAATTCAGTGTTGAAGAAAAAAGAAAGATGTAGAATATTTGCCCACGATACCAAGTAGCATACTTTTGTCTACACGATTAATTCCAAAAAGGATTCATTGAGCATCTTCCTACATGCCGACCTGTCCTCAAAACTATGGGAGATACAAAGAAGAATAACAATGTGATATTCAGGTTTACTTGGCTGAAGAAGAAATCTAGATTTTATATATGTATATATATATATATATATATATATATAAAAACTATCAGGGTATAATCTCTAGCTCCTATAAGTAAATAAATATATTTACATATATAAATAATAAATATATTTAAACATATAAATAATAAATATATTTAAACATATAAATAATAAATATATTTAAACATTTAAATAATAAATATATTTAAATATATAAGTATATATTAATAATAAATATATTTAAATATATAAGTATATATTTATTTATAAATAATAAATATTTATTTATTTACAGGAAAGAGAACTTATACCCTGATTATAAAAATTGCATTAAAGATTATGTTTAATAAGTTTCCAAAATATTGATTAAATAGATATTAGATTAGTATCTTATTGTACGTACCATATTAGAATTAAAAAGCAATATGAAATTTTTGCAAGAATTATTTTATTATTCAGGTTGCTTTCTCCTTTGCATTATTAGAGAAAGAAAGTAAATGTGAAAGACCCTCTAGTTTTATTTTATGGTTAAGTAATAGACCCTAAAAGAGTTATCATTCTGATTCAAAATGGATGTGCATTATCACATTCTCAGACTACCAAAAGCTGTCAAGTATCTGTTTAGGACTCAGTGTATAAAAATATCAGCATTGGGAAGCCTGAAGTCAGGACAGACCCATACATAGTGAAAAAGAAGCCATAGGGGAATTGAATACAGCTGAGAACCTAGGAGATTCTCTTAAGGCTCAGCTCCCTCAGAGGGCTAAAGCCAAAAATCACTCATGGTTTTATCTTTTTGTAAGCAGGTAGGAAATAGAGTGTGTGTTTTTGTGGGGATTTTTTGTTGTTTGTTTTGTTTTTGAGACAGAGTCTCACTCTGTCGCCAGGCTGGAGTGCAGTGGCATGATCTCAGCTCACTGCAACCTCCGCCTCCCAAGTTCAAGTACTTCTCCTGACTCAGCCTCCCGAGTAGCTGGGACTACAGGCGTGCCACCACGCCCAGCTAATTTTTGTATTTTTAGTAGAGACAGGGTTTCACCATGTTGGCCAGGATGGTCTCGATCTCCTGACCTTGTGATTTGCCCCCTCGGCCTCCCAAAGTGCTGTGATTACACATGTGAGCCACTGCGCCCGGCCTAGTGTGTATTTTTTAAATTGCTTTCTCCTCTGAACTACTGTTTATATTATTTGTTCCTGAGTTTATATCGGCATTTATCCTCTTGCAATATTTTCCCAATTATTCTATAAAACTATCTTGAACCTTACAGAACCTAGTGTGTAATTATTGTATAACAGGGAAAATGTATTTTTAAAGAGATTAGAGTGATGTTGTTGTTGTTTTCTGCTAACTTCATTGTGTGTTATCTTTCTCTCTTTTAATCCATTGTTCAAAGAAGAATTGGAATTTTTATAGCATAAATACAGAGTCAACATATGTGGCTTTTGAATCACAAAGTAAAAAAGTAAAGCCCAATTTTCTCTTAGCCTTTGTTAAGAAAGGAGTTTTCTACATTTCAAAATTATTCCTTTACATATTAAGAGCCAAGCCTGGCTGAATCAAATTAAAGAGTTATGGTGTAGAAATAACGAAAAACATAGCGTAGGCTGGGCACATTGGCTCACACCTATAATTTTAGCACTTTGGGAGGCTGAGGTGGGTGGATCATTTGAGTCCAGGAGTTTGAGGCCATCCTGGGAAACATGACGAAACCTCCTCTTTACAATAAAATAAAATAGAAATAAAAAAATATTTGGGCGTGGTGGCCCGTGCTTGTAGTCCTAGCTCAGGAGGCTGCAGTGGAAGGATCACCTGAGCCTGGGGGGACTGCATTGAGCTATAATTGCACCACTGCACTGCAGCCTGGCTGACAGGGTGAAACCCTGTCTAACATATGTATGTATGGTAAAGGAAGTTTCTGCCACGAAGAGAAAATAAGAAATCTAAAATAGTAAGAATAAGAAGGATTCAGAGAGGACAAGATAATGCAAGGGTTATTCATGTTCTAGAAGAAGAATCTATTTTCTCTGATTCCTAGAGTCTCATCCAAAAGGAACAAGTATACAAGTATAATAATTTTAATATAGCCATAGAGAGGTTTCAGAGAGAGTATGACAGCATCCAACGTGTGTTATACTCACCCAACCCTGTCCAGCACAGCAAGGCAGCAGTAGGGTAGCAAAACCTGATGGATGTAAACTACTCTAGATGTGATGGTTGTTAGGTGTCAACTTGGCTAAGCTATGGTGGCCAGTTGTTTGGTACAACACCAGTGTAGATATTGCTGTGAAGTTATTTTGCGGGCATGATTTACATTTAAATCAGTAAATTGAGTAAAGCAGATTACCTTCAGTAATATGGATGGGCCTCACCCAATTAATTGAAGGCCTTAAGAGACTGGGGGCCCCTAAAAAGGAAGGAATTCTGCTTTCAGACTGCCTTTGGACTTGTGACCTACAACATCAGCTCTTCCTTGGGTCTCCAGATTGCTGGCTTCCCTTACAGATTTTACACTTGCCAATCCCTGTGTCATGTGAGCCAATTCCTTGAAAATAATATTTTTTAATATATACTCACATCCTATTGATTCTGTTTTTCTAAAGAAATCCTGACTAACACAGTAAATAAGTCTGAAATGTCCCCTTGAGTCCACATGGCATGAAAATGCCATGCAGGAGGCCCAGGAGTTCCTAGGTAGAGGACTAGGAGATACAGAGAGAACAGTGGACCATCTGAGACTAGAAGTCAGGAGGAGGCTTCAGAATTCAGAATACAGAAACTTCATGACCAAAGTAAATGGCAGCCTTGATGGATTTCAGCAGCATCTACCCAAATGACTTTGAAAATAGCAAGTCACACCAAAGAGGACGCCTGTTCACAACACCCAACGACTAGCACAGATTAAGCATACCATAAAAATAGGGAAGACACTAACAACAGCTCATATGACAGTCTCCCACTCCTAGCCCTTCACTGCGAGGTCACATCAGTTTCTCACTGAGCAACCCTTCATGGGAAGGGGGACCTGGAGACAGAAGAATAATAGCCCTCATATAAAATTTGTACTTTGAATTGACTATTACATAAAATACACTGGGTGAATCCTAAATGGACAATAGACCATATTAAATTCAAATCTACCTTTATTTGTCAAGATTAAGTTCATTCCTCTCCCCCATCATAAAGTTTGGGGTCTTTAGAAAATAAGGATAACTTTCAGATGGGTGCGGTGGCTCACGCCTGTAATCCCAGCACTTTGGGAGGCTGAGGCAGGTGGATCACGAGGTCAGGAGATCGAGACCATCCTGGCTAACACGGTGAAACCCCGTCTCTACTAAAAATACAAAAAATTAGCCAGGCGTGGTGGCGGGTGCCTGTAGTCCCAAGTACTCAGGAGGCAGGAGAATGGCATGAACCCGGGAAGCAGAGCTTGCAGTTAGCCGAGATTGCGCCACTGCACTCCAGCCTGGGCGACAGAGTGAGACTCCGTCTCAAAAAAAAAAAAAGAAGGATAACTTTCATTGACTATGTACATTGCATGTAAATTTCGACTCTGCTACATAAACTTGCTTCTTACAGAATAACAGTTTACTCATTTTAAACCAGAATTAACATCATATTTCCATAAATCAGCACCCTGTTCCTCTATGAAAGAGTATTAATATTTGTATGTATATGCAAACATGTCACTGTTATTCCAAGGTAACTATTGATTTGCCATTACTAACATGCTAAGGAGCTTTTTTTTCTAACAACAAAGTCAATTACATAACATCCTTTAATTCACCCTTAATATTAATTTGTTGGCTTGTTACTTGTATCTGCTTTTCTTATTTTTAACTATCTGAAGAAAGGAATGCATATACACAGCCAGTATTTGTAAGACTCCTATTGGTAGCAGACAGACCAAACCTATCAGGGCAACCTAGGAAAGATGTCCCAGGCACAGTCACAGTTTCACATTGGCCCTGGTCCCTGGAAGCTCCTTGAAAATTTTTTCTAATTCTCCCTTTAAAGGCTAGAACCAGTTAAATGTGTATGAATTTGGTGTCTATTTATTAAATATGTATGTAATACGTATCTATTTAACAAAGGAGGAGTTGGCTGCTCCTGGAATAAGTGTAGGGTAATCTTCCTTGACTGGTAACAGTCTATCAGATTGTGTTCAAGCTGTCCCAAGATAGGGACAGTCTATGGGCAACCCAGAGCAGGGCTCTGTGTATGTTATAAGGCAAGGGAGGTCACATGGAGAGAAAGGGAATAAATAATTCCATATATGAGATATTTGAAGCAAATCTGTTTATGGACATTCGATCAGTCAAACCCACACACATTCTTTGTTAGTTACAGGACTATGCAGCTCCATTTATTGATATACATCAAGAACCCCTTCAACATACAAAGAATGAAGACTTCTGGAGGGTTCCAAACCTCAATACTTCCCAGTCAGGCCAGCATTCGACTCTAGATCTTCAAATCACTTTTTTTTTTTAATTGCTAAAACAATTCCGTGTGGTTCCTTTGTGTTTTTTTAGCAGACTTTATTTTTAAAGTAATGTTAAGTTCACAGCAAAATAAAGCAGAATTTACAGAGATTTCCCATATATTTCCTGCCCCAATACATGCATAGCCTCACCCACTATCAACAACTCATACTTTGTTACAATCAATAAACTTACATTGACACATCATTGTTACCCAGAGACCGTAGTTTACATTAAGTCTCACTCTTGGAGCTGTACATTCTATCAGTTTTGACGAATGTATAATGACACGTATCCACCATTGTATTTTCATACAGAATAGTTTTGCTATCTTAAAAATCTTCTGTGCTCTGCCACCTATTCATCCCTCTCTCACCACTAACTCCCAGCAACCACTGATATTTTTTTTACTGACTCTATAGTTCTGCATTTTCTAAAATGTCATATAGTCGAAATCATACAACATGTAGCCTTTCAGATTGACTTCTTTCACTTAGTAATATGCATTTAAGTTTCTTCCGTGTCTTTTTATGATTTGATAGCTCATTTCTTTTTAACACTAAGTAATGTTCCCTTGACTGGATGTAGTACAGTTTATTTATCCATCCACCACTAAAAGACATCTTGGTTGCTTCCAATTTTTGGCAATTATGAATAATTCTGCTATAGACATCACATGCAGGTTGATATTGTTTGAATTTGTGTCCCCACTGGAATCTCATGTTGAATTGTAAACCCCAATGTTGGAGGAAAGGCCTGGTGGGAGGTTACTGGATAACTGGGGTAAACCTCCCCCTTGGTGTTCTTGTGATGGTGAGTTCTCATGAGATTTGGTTGTCTAATAAGTGTCTGGCAGTTTCCTTTGCATTCTCTCTCTCTTCTGCTGCCGTGGAAGAACATGCCTGCTTCCCCTTGCCTTCTATCATGACCGTAAGTTTCCTGAGGCCTCCTCAGCCATGTTTCCTGTACAGCCTGCAGAACCATGAGTCAATTAAACCTCTTTTCTTTATAAATGTCCCAGTCTCAGGTAGTTCCTTATAGCAATGTGAGAACAAACTAATACACAGGTTTTGGTGTAGAAATAAGTTTTTAAATCATTTGGGTAAATGCCAAAAAGGTCAATTGCTGGATCATATGATAAGAGTATGTTTAGATTAGTAACTGCCAAATAGTATTCAACAAAAGCTGCTCTACCATTTTGTATTGCCACCAACAACGAATGAGAGTTTCTATTCCTCACATCCTCACCAGCATTTGCTGTTGTCAGAGTTTTGGATTTTAGTCATTCTAATAGGTGTGTAGTGGTATCTCACTTTAATTTGCAATTCTTTAATGACATTTGATACTGAGTATCTTTTCGTATGCTTATTTGTCATCTGTTTATCTTCTTTGATGCGCTATCTGTTTAGCCTTTGTGTTTTAAGAGCAAGCCTTTCTACTCTTTTTTTTTTTTTTTTTTTGAGACAGAGTCTTGCTCTGTCACACAGGCTGGAGTGCAGTGGCTCAATCTCAGCTCACTGCAACCTCCGCCTCCCAGGTTCAAGTGATTCTTCTGGCCCAGCCTCCCAAGTAGCTGGGAATATAGGCGTGCACCACCACGTCTGGATAATTTTTTGTATTTTTTTAGTAGAGACAGGGTTTCACCATGTTGGTCAGGCTGGTCTCGAACTCCTGACCTCAGGTGATCTGCCTACCTCAGCCTCCCAAAGTGCTGGGATTACAGATGTGAGCCACTGCTCCCAGCCTTTCTATTCTTTTTTTTTTTTAACTTAGTATATGGAGATACAAATTCACCTACGTTTACAGTAGCCTTGAAATAGATTTTCTTGCTATATTTCAACTATTTCCATCTTGAGATGAAACTGAAGAATTAGGGTTACTTAGGGAAAAAAATCAAATCACTCATTTATAGTCTTTTCTTTAAACATGGAGGAAAAAATAGAACTAATATTTTTCTCAGGAAGGAACCCGAACAACAATGTACTTGAAAATAATAATGCACATTTTCCAGCTGATCCAGAACATTTGCCACTTGATTTTGACTCTCCCAGTTTCACCTCTAAAATGGTCATAGGACACAATGATTATCACCATCTCACTCTGCATGATTAATGTGGAGGACTGAGCTATTCTTTGAGTTGTCACTTTAGTTTTATGAGAGGAACCCTCACTTGTTTTGAATGCCCTTGTATTTAATCCTCATCAATTTTATGGCCAAGCAAAACCGATCAAATTTACTACACATGCTCTGATTCATGAAATTATTTAAACAACTATTAGCATTGAACCGAAAAGACTATTACTTTCTAATAACAAATTCATGTCCAAATAGGAAGTGAGTCAGGGATATGTATTTTCTGAAAATTTGTTTTATCAAAAGACAATAATATACTACTGGGAAAAGTCATGAGTAGCTCATTAAACAATGTTTTCACAAAAAGATGGTTTAGAATATGAAATTGGTTGTTAATGGTTCCCAGGAAGTTAATAATCAATTTATAGGCAAGGATACTAAGTGCACTAAAAGTATCATAACATAAAAAAGTAAAGATACACATAGGCAGGATATGGTAAAAATATTCTTAAACATCAATAATTCAGATAAAAATTAGATTTTGCCTTCTAATGCATTTTCATTTGTTGAGCAAAATATGTATACTCATTCAGATAAAAAGCCTATGCTCTTTTTACCTTTTAACTTTAACATTAATAACCAATATATGTACCTTTTGGTTTAACAGAATTCCTAAGAGTATTTTAAAACGTTTTTGAAAAGTAAATATTTATATGATAGTTTTATAAAGTATATCATCAAGATAAAATGAATAAATTTAAGAGCAGATGAGATCCTGAAACAAAAACAAAACAACAAAAACAAAATCAACTATGAATGTAATCACTAGGAAATAACTAAAAAGCAGAATTAGCCATTTATCATGAATTACTAAATAAATAAAAGTTTTATAATGTTTTTGAAACTGCAAGTAAATCAAAAGGTCATTTGGTCCATTTACCATTTGTGGATAAGTGTATAATTAAAAGTCATCCTAGACAAATAGTTGTCAATCACTCTTCTAAAGATGCTTGGAACATTCCCTGACATCATTCTAGGGCCCAGTGATTTATTAATTACCTTCTAGAATGTCTTTTTTCTCTTTTTGCTTTTTCCTCTGGTTCACCTTCTGGAGAAATTACAAATAATCTTTCAGAAACTAGACTAGTGTTTATCAAACTGCAGTCCAACCCACATTTTTACTTTAATGAAATAGAAAATACCAGAGTGCAATGTATTAGTCCATTTTCACGCTGCTAATAAACACATACCCCAGACTGGGCAATTTACAAAAGAAAGAGGTTTAATTTACAAAAGAAAGAGGTTCCATGTGACTGGGGAAGCCTCACAATCATGGCGGAAGGCAAGGAGGACAAAGTCACATCTTACATGGATGGCAGCAGGCAAAGAGAGAGCTTATGCAGGGAAACTCTCATTTTTAAAGCCACCAGATATCATGAGACTTATTCACTATCACTAGAACAGCACAGGAAAGACTTGACCCCATGATTCAATTATTTCCCACTGGGTCCCTCCCAAAACATGTGGGAATTCAAAATGAGATTTGTGTGGGGACACAGCCAAACCATATCATGTATTGTGCAAGGGGAAAAGCTTGACTCATGAAACTTGTTTCTGTTATTCATATATATGTATGTATGAATTGGATATTTATTTATATACAAGTATGTGTGTGTCAGGATAAAATATATTTTTTTACTACATATAAATGCTTAAAGAAAAACATTTGAAAAACATAGCTGTCTGTTAGAATATCAAGAATTTTTCTTTGGTCACTTTTTATTCCTTCTATAGTTGAAGAGTATTTTCTGATCACATATTTCCCCTTTGGGGGAATGATATGGTTTGTCTCTGTGTCCCCACCCAAATCTTATCTTAAATTGTAATTCTTCATGTCACAGGAAGTACCTTTTGGGAGGTGACTGGATAATGTGAGTGGATTTCCTCCTTGCTGTTCTCAAGTTAGTGAGTGAGTTCCCACAAGACCTGTTTGTTTGATAATGGTCTGGGAGTTTCCCCTGCATTCTTTCTCTCTCCTGCTGCCCTGTGAAGAAGGTGCCTGCTTCCCCTTCCCCTTCTGCCCTGATTGTAAGTTTCCCGAGGCCTCCCCAGCCATGTGGAACTGTGAGTCAATTAAAACTCTTTCTTTTTTAAGTTACCTAGTCCTGGGTAGTATCTTTATAGCAGTGTAAGAACAGATTAATACAGGGACTCAAAAAATTGTTATTGTTCACACAATTTACTCCTTCTTGATTGTTCAATTTTGCTTTGGAAAACTTCATAAAATATTTTCTTAGAGACTACTTTTTTTTTTTTACTAAATTATATAAACCTAGACATGTACCTCTTAGAAAATGAGACTAATTTAAAACCTTTGACATATAATTTTTGGCATAACTGCTATACAGCCTTTACGTCAATAAGAATAGCTCATGACATCTGTGTATATTCGTAAACTTTTAAATTGTTATTAGAATTGATGGTATAAGCAGGAATTGTTTTTTCTATATGTGGTACAATTGAAACCTCAATTATAGCACAATAAATATCATTCCTTTGACATGTAATACAAAAAGGCATTTAAGAAAGAATTTTTCCATATTAATTTGACACAATTTCTCATTACAAGAGGCAGAAATATCAGAACTAGGAATTAGTTTCCAGCATTGATAATATTGCCTAAAATCTTCCCTAAAATAAAAATTAAAGAGATAAATGGACATGTGATAATATTATAAAATTCAGAACTTTACCTAGAGATTTTTTCTTTTTAAATCAACTTTATTCATTTATAATGCACATAAAATAAAATTCCAAACATTTTAAGTGTACAGTCTGATGAATTTTGACGATGTATACTCTCATATAACCAGCACACTTTCCAGTCAATCCTTCTTCAACTATATTATATGCATCAGTAGCACTTCTGTGCCTGGCTTCTTGTGTAGTTTACTTCTTTTCATTACTGAACAATATTCTATTATAGGGATATATCACAAATATTTTTATCTATTCACCTATTGATAAAAATTGTGGTTGTTTCTAATTTGGGGCTATTATGAATAATGCAACTATGAATATTTGTGTACAAATCTTTTGGTGAATATATATTTTATCTTGGATAAATACTGAGGATTAGAATTGCTGAGTCACATGTTAAGGGTATGTTTAACTTTGTAAATAACTGTCAAATTATTTTCCAAAGCAGTTGTGCTATTTTATGCTAACCAATGTATACAAATTTATATGCTATCTATCTTTGCCAACACTTAGTATTTTATCTTTTTAATTTTAGCTATTGTATTAGCCAGGGTTCTCCAAAGAAACAGACCAATAGGAGATCAGATAGATAGATAGATAGATAGATAGATAGATAGATAGATATAGACAGATAGATAGATAAATTTTCAAACTATATATATTGTATGTATATTGTGTGTGTAAGTTATAAGTTATAAAACGAATTGGCTCATGCAATTATGGAGGATGAGAAGTCCTGAGATCATGGACAGATTTTCCAGGCTGGGCATTTTATGGGTTCAGTATAAATAAAACTTTGAAAGTTTCAAATATCTGTATGATTTTCTTCATATTTGAAAGCTTTACAACTTTCAGGTGTATGCACTGAAACATTTCAGAGTAGTTTCATTCTTTTAGGCATTTAGGATGATAAATATGATCATTTAAATTTTTTCCCACAACTTTTTATGATATATTTTCGGGGTACATTGAGTATTTAATTTTGTGAATAGGATTTTCCATACACTGGAATTTTTCCATAAATGGGCACCTGTATGCCAAGAACTGTTCAAAGTGCCCAATGATTTTTAAATTATTTAATCATTTAATCATCATAACCATAGGATGTAGTTACCAATACTACCCGTATTTTACAACTGTCTGTGGCACAGAGAGAAATGAATAACTTGTTCATGTTTACACAGCTTGTAAGTAAAAGAGCTGGGAATAGAACCCAAACAGAATATTGGTTCTTCTTGGGTTGTATTGTAATTCTAATCCAATTCTGGATTTTCAAAAATCATCTTTGATTAATATAACTGGGGCTTAATGTGTAATATATTTGGTCTTTGTCCTAGGTTCTACAGGGGTCTTTGTTCCCATCTACATTCTTGACCACTATGCTATATTGCCTCTCTAGAGAGTGATATGTTTTCTCTTCCTATGGGGTTTTAATTTCTGAAGTTAAAAAATGTTTAATATAAGACATTGCACCTACCTGGGTGTATGATAGGCCTTGGGAAGGGGCCAATAAGATCCTCACATATTTTTTATTATACCCTTATAGGAAAATATTCACTTTTCCCAAAGCAAAATAGATACACTAACATTTAGACACTATAATTTCTAGATATTGTAGAAATAGAAGAAAAGTCAAAAAGCTATTTTTCCTACTCTGTACTCACTACTCACACACTCAATACAACACTTCTGGCTCCAGATGTATGGGATTTCTTTCTCACACACACTGTGTGAGAAAACAATCAATCCTGCAGTAGACTCTCTAGCAGACACCATCTGGCTGTCCTTTAATTCCATTCTGACACTACCTACCTGGAGATGATGTCAAATCCTGCAGGTTGCAAGCTCAGTCCCACAAGATTATGCCCACTTCAGATATCAGTTGAAAGCCCCAGGTTGTTACCTATGCTTCTGAATGACCACTGGGTTCTCACAACCCCCTCCCTCAGGGCTTGATTAATTTGCAAGAGTGGCTCAGAACCCAGGGAAATACTTTATTTACATTTACTAGTTTATTAAAATACAGGCCAGGTGTGGTAGCTCACGCCTGTAATCCCAGCACTTTGGGAGGCCAAGGCAGGCGGATCACCTGAGGTCGGGCATTCGAGACCAGCCTGACCAACATGGTGAAACCCTGTCTCTACTAAAAATACAAAAATTAGCCAGGCGTGGTGGTGCACGCCTGTAGTCCCAGCTACTCAGGAGGCTACTCAATCGCTTGAACCCAGGAGGCTGAGGGTTGCGGTGAACCGAGATCGTGCATTGCACTCCAGCCTGGGCGACGGAACAAGATCTGTCTTAAAGGAAAAAAAAAAAAAGAGGTAGCCGCCACCAGTGGCTTCAGCTGTGAAGCCCTGTAGGACCCCTCTGGGTGTAGCCCTGCCTGCCGGGCGGAGCCCCGCGGGTTGCCGCCGCCGCTGCCATGAAGCAGTTCAACCTCATGAAGCAGGTGGCCAACCTGATCATGGGTGGCATTTCAACCCAGCTCCTGCACCTAGCGGAGCCTTTCAACCCAGCTCCTGCACCCAGCGGAGGTGCAGATGCGGCAAAAGCCTCTGCAGCAGCATTTGACAGATGATGCCCCGACCCATCAGGTCCAAGTCCAACCAGGTTCCTAAGAAACCAGCAGAGGAGCAAGGATTGGCATCTGCTCACTCTTTGATCTATTTGAGTTCAGGTGGTTTGGTTTATGCAGATCTTGGGTAAGGAGAATACTCCAAACTTGGTGTTATCTTCCTAATAGGCATTATAATAGTCTCCCTGGTATACTGTATTCTCTCAAAGGTTTTAAGTGCTTCCATGCAGCCATCTCCAGAATGTCAAATGGTCTCTCTTCAACTGAATGACAAGAGATGAAAGAAAGGTGTGACCATGAGGACACCATAACCTATGAATGACGCTCTGAGACCAGAAATCCAAAATAATGGTAACTGAGAGTAGCACAAAGGCTCTAAGTTTTGGTCACACTCTTACCTAAATGAGAACCTGACCAAAAGGGAAATTTTTTTAAACAAAATTATAGGAGGCCATTGTTTTGGACTGAGCTCATGAGCTGGGACCCAATAGACCAAACCAAACCAAAATGGAGTCCCTCATGCTAAGACTTCAAGGAAACACATAGATCCTAGAACAGACCACAGACCAGGTTTTGTTTTTCTTCCTCAAATCTCTATAACAAACATTCCTCACAGTATAGGTATCCACCCTGTGAGGTTTCCATTAAATCTTTTAACTAAATTCATTTCCTCTCACCTAGAGACCATCAAGCTTCATGACATGCTACAAGGGTTCCAGCCAGTTCCAGGTGGAGACACCACCCCTGGCCATCAAGGAGCTACCCTTCCTCCACAAGACAGAGCAGGGCAAATGTTCCATGATCCCCAGTAGGTAGGGACTACACCCCAAGCCAGCATGAAGCAGTTACGGAAGAAAGACCATCAGTCTCTCCACCTGCCATAAAGATTTATTGGAATCCCGTCTTTCAGGGAGGAAATGAGGCAGGAGAACAGGACTTGGAGGCAGAGAGCCTAAGGACTTCCCAGAACTAAATCAAATGGAAACACTTCAGCTATGACAGGAAATATCCTCTCCTTTTACATAGGGCGTACACTGAATAAATGACTTTGTAACTTCACCCTTTTCATTTACGTAGGGTGTACACCAAGTAACCAGTGGAAACCTCTAGAGGGTATTTAAACCCCAGAAAACTGTAACTTGGCCCTTGAGCCACTCGCTTGGACCCACTTCCACCCTATGGCGTGCGCTTTCATTTTCAATAAATCCCTGCTTTTGTTGCTTTGCTCTTTCAAAAAAAAAAAAAAAAGAATATTACAAAGGAAACAGGTGAACAGCAGATGGAAGAGATGCATTGGGCAAGGCATGTGGGAAGGGGTGTGCAGCTTCCATGCCTTCTCTGGGCATGCTACCTTCTAGGAACCTCCACATGTTCAATTATCCAGAAGCTCCTCAAATCTCATCCAAGAATTTTTATAGAGCTTTATCTTTGGCCCTCTCCCTCCTTTCCCCACCCTAAGTCACCTCATTAGGATAAACTTAGGTGTGACCAAAAGGTCTTGAAACAAAAGACACTTTTATTACTCAGGAAATTCCAAGAGTTTTAGAAACTTTGTACAATAACCAAATATTATAACAAAAGATGCTCCTGTCACTCTTATCACTCAAAAAACAACAAGGGTTTAGAAGGTCTATATCAGGAAACCAGGACAAAAACCATACACATTTCACATTAAACCACAGGTACATTAATCAAAGATTATTTTTTGAAAATCCAGAATTGGCATCAGACAAACAATAATTCAAAAAATTTGGAGGGGCTTCCAGATGGCTAACTGAAGGCATCTGGTACTCACCTCCTCCACAAAGAAGAACCGAAATAGCAAGCAGATAATCACACTTCAAATAGATCATCTAAGAGAGAACACTGGAATTCAACAGAAAAGTGACAGGAAACATCTAAGCAAGGAAGGAGAAGAAAGCGAGGCAGCCTTCTCCACCAGGATCAGCTGGGAGCCTGGAGGGGCTCCTGAATGCAGAGAAAGGGTAAGTGAAATACACTCTGCAGTTCACATCCCCACCGTGAACTCCTGTAATCCTAGCCATAGGAGACCCCCCTCAGCCCACAGAGGCCCTGAGACTGTATAGAGAGCCACCTGGAGATCAAGCAACTGCATTGCTCCAGAGAGGAGGCTCACACTGGGTCCCACCCCATGCCCAGTCCTAAGCAACTACAGAAAGGTGCCATATTGAGAGCCCAGTCCCCACCAGACTGCTTCCTGCCCAGGGGCCCAACAGCCCCTGCCTGTTCACATCCTTGGAGACCCATTGACATACCCCACCCACTAGCACTGCTGCATTAGGGCTGAAACACAAGTCATTGGCAAAGACCCCACTCCCCCCAGCAGCAAAGTTGCTGTGCATTTTCACAGACCTGAACACAAACTCTCACACCTTCAGCTGCCACCACTGTGGGCTGCTGCTACCAAGGCCAAAGTGCTAGCAAAGAGGGCACTCCCCAGCTACCTGTATGGCTGCTGCCACTGAAAGCAACCCCATCCTCCCAAGTAGCAGGCTGAAGCAGAGCCACTGCCACACCCAACCAAAGCACTCCACTGACGGCTTAGGGATCACCCAACCCCGGCCTACCACAGCCAGAGTCTGCATGCACCACAATGGGATTTGAGGACAGGTCCATCCAGTCTGGCTCTATCCCCTGTCCCCCAGTGCATGGGATTGCTATCTGGAGGCCTGGAGGCTGCCCAGCCCAGTCCACCACCATTGGCACCTGAGCATTTATCCCAGGGGCCTGAGGTCAGGCCTACCCCACTTGCCACTACAACCACAGTTGGCACCCACCCACATGTACCACCTGTGAGCCTGGAAACTGGCCTGTCAAGTCTATTGCAGCCACCACCAATACCAGCACAAACCACTTGGAAGCGAGAGTGTTGTCCTGCCAATGCTACTACCATCACCCATGCCATGCCGACTGCCCACAGGACTGAAAACATGCCCACCTGGCCAGCCCACTGCTGCCACTTCCAGCACCTGAGCAAGCTGCCTGGAGGCCTAAGAATTGGCCTGCCTGGACCTGCTAACACCAGTGCCATGTACACTGCCTTGGGGCCCAAGGACAAGTACACTTGGCCTACAGCTGCCACCATTAGGGCTCAAAGATAGGTCCACCTAGCATTTCCATTCCCAGCAAAACTTCACCACTGCCTCCACTAATAACCACGCCATAAGCCACTAGGGAAATCACAGACACCACTGACGCTGAAGAAATCATGCAGAGACTACACTACTGCACACACCCAGAATCAAAGCCAAAGTGCTATACCCAACCAACACCATAGATACGTCTTCAGAAAAAATTTCTCTCCTAAGAAAGCAAATTCAACAGGTTAGAAGAAGCAACTGTAATACCAGATATGCGGATATGTGAAAAAGCAAGGAAATATGACACCTCCAAAAAACACAATAATTATCATAAAAGATGTGTATAAAATCCTGGAAAAAGAATTCAAAATAATGATACTAAAGAAGCTAAATGAAATATAAGAGAATACAGAAAAACCATACAAAAAAATCAGTAAAACACTTCATGGTATGAATGAGAAATTTACCCAAGAAATAGATATCATTAAAAAAAAACCAAACTAGAATGAAATACAAAATACATTTGAAAGCTTCAGTAATAGACTAGATCAAGCAGAAGAAAAAAAAAAACAGGAATTCTAGAACTGAATAATTTATTAAATGAAATATAAAATACATTTGAAAGCTTCAATAATAGATTAGATCAAGCAGAAGAAAAAAAACAGAATTTAAAGATGGTCTTTTGAAATAAGCCAGACAGAAATAAAGAACTTAAAAATAAAGAATTAAAAAGAACGAACAAAGCCTACATGAAAAACGGGAGACACCATAAAACAGGCAAATATTTGAATTTTCAATGTCTCACAAGGCAAAGAGAAAACAAAAGGGACAGAAAATCTATTTAACAAAATAATAGCTGAAAACTACCCAAGTTTAGCAAGAGATTTAGACATCCAGGTAGGGGAAGCTCAGAGATCTCCAATTAAATACAATTCAAAAAGATCTCCTCCATGGTACATTATAGTCAAATTGTCAAAAGTAAAAGACATATAGAGAATTCTAAAAACAACAAGAGAAAAGTGTGTCATTACTTACAAGGGACCTCCCATCACACTAATAGGGCATTTCTCAGCAGAAATCTTACAGGACACAAGAGAATGGATTAATATATTCAAAGTGCTGGAAAAAAAACCAAACCTGACTGTCACAGATAGTATACCCAGCAACATTATCCTTCATAAATAAAGAAGAAATAAAGTCTTTCCAAGACAAGCAAAAGCTGAAGAAATTCATCACCCCTATATCAGTCCTTCAAGAAATGCTTAGTGGAGCCCTATGTCTGAGAAAAAAAAGGTGATATCTACCATCATGCAAACACTTGAAAGTATAAAACCCACTGGTACAGCAGATACAGAAATAAGAAAAAGAAAGGACACAAACATTCCCAATACAGAAAATCACCAAGCCACCATGATAAATAATAAGAGAGAAAGACAGGAACAAAGGATATACAAAACAGCCAGAAATCAATTAGTAAAATGACAGGAATAAGCTCTCATATAACAATATCAACCTTGAATCTAAACAGATTAAACTTTCTACTTAAAAGATATAGACTGTCTGAATGAATTTTTAAAAATATGACTCAACTGTATGCTGCCTACAAGAAACATCTCACCTGTAAAGACACACATAGACTGAAAATAAAGGAACAGAAGAAGATATTTCATACAAATGGAAACCAAAAGTAAGCAGGAGTAGCTATGTTTATATAAGATGTATTAGTCCGTTCTCACACTGCTATGAAGAAATACCCAAGACTGAGTAATTTATATAGGAAAGAGGTTTAATTGACTCATGGTTCCACGTTGCTGGGGAGACCTCTGGAAACTTACAGTCACAGTGGAAGGCAAAGGAGAAGCAGACACCTTCTTCACAGGGCAGCAAGATGGAGTGAGTGCAAGAAAAGGAAATGCCAGATGCTTGTAAAACCATCAGATCTCATAAGAACTAACTCACTATCACAAGAACAGCATTAGGGAAACTGCCCCCATGATCCAATTACCTCCACCTGGTCCCACCCTTGACACATGGGGATTATGGAGATTACAATTCAAGGTGAGAATTGGGTGGGGACACAGAGCCAAACCATACAATCAGATAAAACAGACTTTATATCAAAAACAGTAGAAAGAGACAAAGAAGAGATAACAGAAGGTTGGTTAATAAATAACGAGCATACAATTAGAAGGAATAAGTTCTAATGTTCAATAGCAGAGTAGGGTGACCATAGTTAACAACAATGTATTGTATTAGCTATTAGCTAGAAGAGGGGACTTGAAATGTTCCCAACACACAGAAATTATTAATACTCAAAGTGATGGATACCCCAAATACCCTGATTTGATCATTACACAATATGCATGTAACAAATTATGGCCAAGCATGGTGCTTCACACCTGTAATCCCAGCACTTTGGGAGGTCAAGGTGGGAGGATCGCCGAGCCCAGGAGTTTGAGACCAGCCTGGGCAACACAGCAAGACTTTGTCTCTACAAAAAGATACAAGAACTAGCAGGCATGATGGTGTGTGCCTATAGTCCAAGCTACTCAGGAGGCTGAGGCAGGAGGATCTCTTGAGCCCAGGAGGTCAAGGCTATAGTGAGCCAAGATCATGCCACTGCACTCCAGCCTGGGTGACAGAGTGAGATCCTGTCTCAGGGGAAAAAAAATCATCACATGTATTCTATAAATATGTACAAATATTTGTATCAATAAAAAATAAATAATCCAAAAAAAAGTAATGTCATTAATGATCTAATCTCATCAATTTTAGGTTCTTTTTTTCTGTTCAACATTTTTAATAGAATTTTGTAATGCCAAAACAATCAACTTTCACATAACTAGACAGAAAAACACCTATACTTAACTAGTAGGTGTCATAAATTCTGTTCTCTATTTCTGATTTTGATGAAGAGACTTGTCTGATTGCCATTCTCTATATGATAACTTCATATACCTGAAGTTGGTAATTAAGTTTCTCCTGAAGCATTAATAATCATGATTCTTCAAACTTCCTTTATAAACTCTAATTCCCAAATCTTTAGTCAGTTACTTTGTTATGGGTTCTTGCCAAGTTATGCTCACATTTTCATGTCTTTTAAAAATTGTTGAGATCCAAATTGGACACGTTCCACTGTTTATTATTAAAATGTCTTTATCATTTTATCACTCCCTCTTGTGAGTATTGGTTTTGGAGTCAGGAAATTTAGTATCTACTCCCCTCATTCCAATTTTTAGCTGTTTTGTATTGGGTAACTCATCTAATTCATCTTTATCCTGGTTTGCTTACATGTAGGTCATAGGAATTGGACTAGAATATATTTGTTGTCTCAAGATGGTATAATTTTCTGATTTCCTTCAGTGAAACACAAACATTTAATGGATATCTGTGTAGAGCTAACTTTTTTGCATTCCCTTCTGAAAGCTTTTTTTTTCTTCACAAAGCAAATTATTCTTCATTTATCCCCAGAGAGCTCAGGGTACTTATTTTTTTCAGCTTGTCAAAGTCATTCAGAATTATAGTTTTCCATTAGGTGAGGGATTCACTTAAAATATCTGTCCTTCAATTGCAACATGCAGTATCTGGGGTTGGGGAGGACTAAAATATTCCTATGTGTATTCAATCAGTTTCAAATATTTTTATAAGATAAACTAGTATGTTAACACTTAGTCTCATAAAGGAAAGCTTTATCAAGAGAAGAAATAGGTCAAAAGGTTAGATTAATCAATCTTTACTGTTCCTCTTCCATTTTCTCCTCTTTCAATAATATTTATTTAACATCCTCATTTACTGAGCGAGGTGCTGTGCCAATAAAGCATAACAGATGTATTTCTTATCCTTGAAGAACTCAGATCCAAAAATAGGTATCACTGAAGTAAGGAAAAGGGTAAGAAACAGACTTAAAATTTGCAGAGAATAGATGACTCTTTTAAAGTATATGTACTTTTACCAATATCTGTTGATTGGACTCTAGTAGTAAAAGGGTCTTCATCTCCAAGGCTGACAGACCTCAGGGACTTGGGCAATAATAGTTTCTGCCTCACTCAGCTCCATATGACTTTCAGGAAAGATCTTTTCTGGAAATAGACACTATTTTTATTCTTTTACTGCTACTGTTTTCTCACACCTATCTCCTCTCTATTTCCTTTTTTATTCTCCTCCCCCTGCACCCTCCCCAATATACTTACTACCCTACTTTGTATATGGATAATCCAGTTCAAATACTTCATGTACAGTCAGCTCCATACTCTCCTTGCCAACTGAGTTTCCAAAATCAGTATCCAACTTTTTTCTTAAAATTACTCTCAGGTTGGGGGCAGGAGGAGGGAGGGCATTAGGACAAATACCTAATGCATGCATGGCTTAAAACCTAGATGACAGGTTGACAGATGCAGCAAACCACCATGGCACATGTATATCTATATAACGAACCTGCATGCTCTGCACATGTATCCCAGAACTTAAAGAAAAATTTTAAAAAAAAAAGAAAAAAAACTCTCAAATTCTTTATTCCTATGATAAAGGCATCCTGAGAAATAATAATATCAATCAAGTGTAACATCTTTCTGTAAGGAGGCTGAGAGTCGTTAGTTGCTGGAGTGAGATATAGATATTCTTAACTTGCGGTCACATAGTGGAAGAAGGTCATGGAAACTACAAAGGAAGAGTTGGAAAGTTCCTGGTAGGACTTAAATGGAAAGAGATAAATCTTAGAAATATTCCAGCAATATTTGAGAAAATGCAGTGTCCTAAAGGGTAGATGCAATGGAGGAAAGGAAGAATAGAATAAGCAGTCTGGGGATATCCTGATGTTCTCATTTGTAACACTAGATAAGGTACTGCACAGTTAAGAGAAACAGCAACAGTCGAACTTTAATGAGAGGGATTTGATGGTTAAATTATTAGTCACTAACTCACTCTTGATGAAAACATATAAACATCCAGCCTTCATTCCTTTTTAAAATATGGCTAATGGTGTTCCCCTACTGAGGGAACATCAAAAATAACAATAAAAATCATTGAAAAGTTACTAGTAAAATGTCCCTTAAATAATATCTTTTCTTTCCTGAATTTTTTCCAACCTTTATTCAATTTTTTATAGATTTACTTTAACGTGTGTTTTTTAACTCAGGCAGAATACAGCTATCCTATTTAGATACCTAAAGAATTTTTTCCTTTTAAATTGAAAAATATTATTCATGCCTATAAAGTTCTAATAGTGATCATCATAACATAAAATAAGATTTGTGCTTTTCTTCTTTTTCAAATAAAATGATATACAAGGGAAAACTAGTCATGAAAATGGCAGTGAACACAAACCTGATAATGAGGAGATGCTGAATCAGGTAAACCACAATATTCAATATAAACCAAATCATTTAAGAATTCCTTTTCCAGAAACGGATGCATTTAAATTGCTATTTAGGTGCTCTTACACACTGCTGTTTATAGGGTATGGTTAAATCCACTATTCATTAGTAACAGTTCAGTTGGTAAGGGTGTTAATGAACAAGGTATAATTTGAGCCATTTATTTAAGCCCCACAAGTACTTCTAAGCAAGGAAAAAGGATCATCCTCTCTGCAGGGGCCCATATGTAGAAAAATACTGATTTTATGTGGATTCTGATGACAATGTTAGAGTCAATAAAAGTTTAAAGTTAAACATCTAATGGGATTTTTTTTTATTCAGTGGAAATAAAATTCAGTGCAGTCGTGTTTACAGGCTTTTCCTTTTTTGCTTTGTGTTTAAAAAAATGCTTCTCGAAGAGCTGAATGTTTTATTGATTAGCCAATCCAACAATTTTTTACTATGTATAAATAATTGCTAGGTGTTTCGGCAAATTCTAGTTGTAAAAGTGACTGGAGTCAACATTATTTGGTAAATCACTATAATTCCTTACTACACATTTTTCATATTTCAATTAACTTTTTTCCTCCACTAAGTACTAAACAATGAAATGAATGTATAGTTAGAAATAGTTTTGTCATGCCTGAACATTACTAGTTTATAAAGCACAACCATTTTTGGATACATAAGCTGGCAGTAAAATAATTGCATTTTATTTTAATTGATGCTTAAGTCTCTTTAAGACCATTATTAACATCCTTTAGAGATAAGCTAGAAAATATATTCATATATTTAGCACTTTTCTGACACCAAGCAGTCCACTATTGTCCTAGGGGGTAGAGGGGTGACGAGGCCCACCAAAATGTAATTCTAGGACAGACAGTCCCAATGGTCATAGAGGATAAATATCTTAAACCATTTAATAAAACTTCTATGGAAAAAGAAAATGCTACTGAGTATCGTCATCATTTTGTAACAGCGGAGGTGGGTTTCAGACATGCTCCTTTCCTGTGTGTAAATGTGGAACATCTGTGGGAGCAAATGCCTGTGCAGGCTGTGCAAACAAAAATAGAAGGATTTCCATTTTGAAATCTCCTTCCCGGATATTGTTGGAGATGAAAAGAAAAGCAGACCAGATCCTTTTTATGGCATTTTAAGTTGGTATTTACAGTTGCTACAAAGGATAATTCTGTTTGCCCATTGTTTCAAGACAATGATCCTATTGATGATTTTTTAATGTCCCCAAGCATGATTCACCTAAGTAGATAAAAGCAGTGATGCTTTTAGCAAAGGCATAGATTATATTACCTCTTGCTTAGTTCAAAGTCTCCATGATCACAGACCAGAAAGTAATTTGGAAAGGACGAATTCTACTTTCTTTCTGCTAACATAGTTAAGACTGCCATTCCAGCTGGGCGTGGTGCCTCATGCCTGTAATCCCAGCACTTTGGAAGGCTAAGGCAGAAGAATCGCTTAAGCCCAGAAGATCGAGGCTGCAGTGAGCTATAATCATGCCACTGCAGTCCAGCCTGGGCAACAGAGCCAGACTCTGTCTCAAAAAAAAAAAAAAAGACTGTCATTCCAGATTACTTTAAAAAATTCACTTGACTTTATTCCAGTAATAATTAGAATATTTCAGTTAGATTTGGGTCTTCACAACCTTGTCTGGTTATCACAATCTTAGACTAATTCCCTTAGTCACGCCAAGTTAATTTAGACTAAATGATTGAAAACAATGGAGGAAAGTACTAACTATAGCATTTAGAATAATTCGATTTTTTTTTCTTCTCTCAAGTGTTTATGAACTAAAGACTACATCACATGTTGGGGCTAGAAAATTTGTACATTACATAGTAATTCCACATAAGAATCAGAAGTCAGCAAATGTTCTTTTGGTCATTCTGGTTGAAGACAGATATATTAAATTATTCTACAATTGCCAGTTGACTGTCTCATAAGTCCTGCTATGTTCTATTCACCATATCATGTAAAATAAACGTCCTTGTTTTTGGCATTTAGCAGATAATTATTGGGGGCTTCCTTTCTCCCTGAGATATAATCCCCACGTGTCAAGGAAGGGAGGTGATTGGATCGTGAGGGCGGTTCCCCCAGGCTTTTCTCATGATAGTTGAGTGAGTTCTCACAAGAACTGATGCTTTTATAAGCGTGTAGCATTTCCCCTACTTGCCCTTCTCTCTTCTGTCACCATGTGAAGAAGGTCCTTGCTTCCTCTTCATCATCTATCATGATTGCAAGTTTAGGCCTCCTAAGCCACGTGGAACTGTAAATCAATTAAACCTCTTTCCTTTATAAATTACCCAGTCTTGGGTATTTCTTTATAGCAGTGTGAAAACAGAAAATACATGTCACATATTAAAAATTGCATATTGTGAGCCTTATTTAATATGTTTTATTTAGAAAGTGTCATGCCAATTACATTACTTTTTTAAATTTTTTTGTCTCAAGGAAAGGGGCTATAGTGTGTTTCAGTTTAAGTGTTATTTATTATAAAGCAGCAACATTTTAATACACTGAAAAAAAAACGTTATAGTTGTTGAAAAGAAACTAGACCTGATTCATAAAGAGTAAGACAAAATTTTTGAGATTAGACAGCAATATTTTAAGCAGTGTAATAAAAGAATGACAACTGCCATTTTTTTTCCTTTTTAAAAAAATACCACTATTGATATATTACAGTGGTAAGGTGATTCTGTGCAGAAAAGCTTGCAGTTGTTTTTAAAATTTTACTGGGTTTGTTAAACTAGAAAGCTGCTGATAGCAAATTATACGAATTATTCTAGAATTTCCTAGCAAAAGAGATTACCATAGTCTAACCACCAACTGTCCTGTCAATTCCACATTTAAAAAGTAATTTTCCATGTGATATATGTAAAATTCAAAATAGTATTCACATTTGTTGAAATTTACTAAATGTTTTTGCTGAATAGAGAACTTTTAAAAACTGGATTTTTCTCTTCACATTCTTATCCTTAAATTTAAATTTTTACCTTTTCCCTCTGTTCTCTGTAATTTAAGGATGTGGGGGAAATTTTTGCTGTAAAGTTTAATGCACTTCATTGTGGTTTATGGGTGCAAAGTCTAAGTCATCAAAAGCATATTATGTAAGTCTGATTAGCCTTCTTGCAAAGATCTTTTGGAATTCATATCACACACTCTGCAATTAGAAGTAAAGATATGGATGAATATAGGGAAACCTGGCCGAGAGTGGTGGCTCAGGCCTGTAATCCCAGCACTTTGAGAGGCCAAGGTGGCTGGATCACCTGAGGTCAGGAGTTCGAGACCAGCCTGGCCAACATGATGAAACCACGTCTCTACCAAAAATACAAAAATTAGCTAGGCATGTTGGTGCACACCTGTAATCCCAGCTACTTGAGCGGCTGACGCAGGAGAATTGCTTGAACCCAGGAGGCAGAGGTTGCAGTGAGACAAGATTGCACCACAGCACTCCAGCCTGTGTGACAGAGCGAGACTCCATCTCAAAAAAAAAAAAAATATATATATATACACACACACACACACACACACACACACACACACACAAACATATACATATAGGGAAAACTGAGGTGGTATCCTTGGTTGTACTTAACTGAATTCCAGAATTGAAATGGAAACATGTTTTTATAATTACCATTTATTTTAGCTCTGTGTCAGTCTCTAATTGGATTTTTTATAAACAACATTCACATAGATAAAAACTTTAGAAATAAAATTAGATGTTATGGAGGATATAAAACAAGGATTCTCTGAATTTGGTCTTTGAGAAGCTCAGAGTTTAATATGGGAGATAAGATATGTAAATAACCATGACAGACGGATGATGGGTGATGAGAAATGAACAGCTGGGATAATTTAGTGAAGAAGAAAACATCTTCAGATAAGGCTTGCTGAGGAATACAGCAGAGTTTTGGGAATTAGTTGGGTAGAAATAATCAGAAGTTGAAAAAGGCAGGGAAATTCATAGTACATAACATTATTAATAATGAAGGAGTGATCATAATGTAAAATTATTACACTTGAGAAGCCGCAGTCGCTGTTATAACCGGTCAGGGGAGACCGGCAGGCTATGATTCTGCCCTCAGCCTGTGTCTCAGGTCTGTTCATATTCTGCTCTTCCATATTTGTCTTTTCATATTTCCATAGCGAACCCAGTGAATATTGTGAATATTGGAGGCAGTCAAGGGACTCCTTTTGATGAATTTCTGCAATTTATTTTCTCTTTTTGCTATTCCATTTTTAATGAGCAGAATAACACATAAGGGAGGTTCATTTTCTAACAATGTTCATTCCACACTTAGAACCAAATTCCAAGGCAACATCTGAGAGCGAGTCCTCAATTTGGAGCATTGGAGGCTGTGCAGATGATGAGAGGGGAAGTTGTTTTTCAGATGAGGTGCAGCTGAGCCAAGCTGACACCAGGAGAACTTCAGGTCATTAGGGATTCTCAAGCCATTTGCTGCTGCTGAAGGATTAATGTCGACCTAGGGTCCTGGGTGGATGCCAACTAGGATGATTGCTTGGGGAAAAACTAACTCGGATAAATTGAAAACTGCTCTTTGCCCATATATTAAACAATCTGGAAGCTCTCACTTTTCCATATGGTTTTTGTTTCTGGGCAGCCTGATTACAGATAGAAGCTCTATTTTTTATGTTATTCACGCAGAACACTGGGTAAGTAGAAAAGATTTAGACAATTGAATTAGATTTGGGGTAGGCTGCTTCAAATGTGTAGGTGATGGAGTGAACTGCATTCCTGAGGCTTCTAAGGTAGTCATTAGCAAGCGCATGGTGGCTACCGCAGGTGAAATTTATCTCATTAATTTTAATTGGGGAAAACCATCTTTACTTCCTTTTCCTAATGGCTACACTTCATTCCATGGTTTAATTATGTTATTAATGCAGCTCACCAAAAAAGCAGTTCATCTCTTCTTGATCTCCTAACAAGCGTCTTACAACAGTTCATCCAAAACCTCCCCACTGTTTCCAAGGCCTTAATGCTTCACACTCTCTCATTCTCAACAAATGAGCTCACTCCTATTTCATGAAGGAGCTAAGAGTCCTTTGGCATAAACTTCCTCTCTGTTCTCTTCTCAGTTTTGGTTTCTAGACCTATCACGTCCCTCCCTTTCCCTAATTTAGTCTCAGGGACAGAGGTCTAGGTCTTTTCTTTTCTTTCTTTTTTTTTTTTTTTTTTTTTTTTTTTTTTTGAGATGGAGTCTCGCTCTGTCGCCAGGCTGGAGTGCAGTGGCGCGATCTCGGCTCACTGCAAGCTCCATCTCCCGGGTTCAAGCAATTCTCCAGCCTCAGCTTCCCAAGTAGCTGGGACTACAGGCATGTGCCACCACTCCTGGCTAATATTTTTGTATTTTTAGTAGAGACAGGGGTTTCACCATGTTGGCCAGGATGGTCTCAATCTCTTCACCTCATGATCCGCCCGCCTTGGCCTCCCAAAGTGCTGGGATTACAAGCATGAGCCACCGTGCCTGGCCTCCTTTTCTTTCTAAGGCTCAGTTAGTGCTGTCTGGCTCCTTGCCTCTCCAAGCATGGCCTGAAGAGCAGAAACATCAGGCTTATCTGGGAGCTAGTTCCCATTGCAGACTCTCAAAGCCCATGCTGGACCTAGGAGTCAAAATGTGGATATTAGAAAGACCCCCAGGTGATTTGTACACACATTTAACATTTCAATGTAGAGCCTAGTCGGTCCTACATTCCCCAGGACTATTTTTCTTATAATTATTTAATTGCATTGTAATATACCAATTTCTTCCTTCCTGTTAGCTTTTTATTAATACATGCTCATAGCTTTTTTTCTATCTTGTAAGTCCTTTTTTTTCTCACCAGTTCTCACATTACACTTTAAAAGATTCTTAGCATGTTCTTAGCCCATGTTCTTGTTTTTCACAGCATCCTTTCATGACAACTCCCAGCATTTTACATCCACATGTACCCTGGAAAGTGCCAAATGATCTCCAGCTTCCCAATTCAACAATCTAGTTTTAGTCCTCATGCTTTTACATTTTGTAGAATTTGGCATTGTTCAGCATTTTCTTAGTTTTCTCTTTTGGCATCTATTACACTAGACTTTGCCCAAGGCTTTAGTACATGGTGTTGGTTTTTTCTTTCTTTCCTGTTCCCAAATGTGGTTGAAGGATTAACAGGAAGGAATGCTTAGCTATAAATGTGAGTTACCATAATCATAATAGATCCACCACTTAATTCAGAATTGGGGCATCCCAGGGTAAAGTGAAGTGAAATCCAGAACTTGTATACATATATATTTTTTTCCTTTATTACTTCTCCCAGGAATGTATATATATTTGTTCAAAACAAAAGGAAAGGGGACTTAGGAAAAGTCTCAGAGACTAAAAGAGTTGTAGGTCCCTATTAGATTCTTTTGCATGCCATCTTCTAAGAGGAAACAGCGAGCTTAACAGCTTTTAGATTTTTTTTTCATGATTGGGCATTTTGATATTATAACTATTCCTTTGATGGGAAGTCTCTCAGATGAGTTCACTCTCCTTCCTCTATTTGATGGAAATAATTGCAGGTATCAGAAAAAATGACCCAAAATTCTACCTTCTCAAGGATAACCACAGTTAACACTTTCGGGTTCATCTTTCTAAATTTACATTCAGATAGATAGAAGATAGACATACAGATATATCTGTGTGAGTGTATAACACAAAACTTTTTTGTTACTACTTCATTTACAAAGAATGAAAGCAGATTGTTCCAAGTACTTACATAGTATCGGCTCAAGTTTCTATGTAAAAACATATATATCTACATCACTTTTAATTGTTCAATATCATTCTGGTGAATGGCTATGACAATTTATTTCAAAGATTGTTTATCATTCTTTTCAATGTTTTTCTCTTTTAAACGGTGTTTAAATGAACATTTATATATACTCAAAAATGAAATTTTTACATCAAGGGCTATATATATCTCCATAGTAAATGTGTATTGCCAAACTGCCAACTAATTAATAGGTCATTCACAGTGTATGTGAGTGTTTATTTCTCCTGACATTAACCAATATTTGCAGGGCCAGAATTAAGATCGTATAAGTGCAGGACTGATATTTTGTTCATTATGGATCTTTTGCATTAATTTGCATCAAAATCTTATTCATCCTGGTTACTGAGTTTTTTGGCCCCTTACTAAATTTTGTGCTGGAGGCAAGTAATTTGTGTTACTCTAGTCCCAGGCCTGAATATTGGGTCTCACACTTAAAAATAAAAAAGCCAGCGGAGCACAGTGGCTTATGCCTATAATCCTAGCACTTGGGAGGCTGAGGCAGGTGGATTGCTTGAGCTCAAGAGTTCGAGACCAGTCTGGGCAACATAGTGAGACATTGTCTCTCCAAGAAAATCACAAAAATTAGGCATAGGGGCACACACCTGTAGACCCAGCACTTTGGGAGGCTGAGATGGGAGGATCACTTGAGCCCAGGAACTTGAGGCTCCAGTGAGCCATGATCATGCCATTGCTCTACAGCCTAGGAGACAGAGTGAGACCTCATCTCTAAATAAATAAATAAATAGTGACCCCAGTAAACACCTGAAACTGTATTTATCTGGCTCAATTAAAATAAAAAGTTATTTAAAAAATAATATAAAAAGCCAATATGACTAAGTTATTTTAGTCTACATTTTTAAATTTCTAATGAGGATAAGCAACTTTTCCCATTTAATGATAATTTCTATTTCTTCCCCTAAATTGCTTGTTTATACTCTTTGCCAACTTTTCCATGAGATACTGTCTTTTGCTTTTTTATTTGTAGAAACTCTTCCTCTGTTTATCATACAGATTTATATAGCTTGCGGTAATTTCCCGTGGTATTTTTTTTCACTTTCAATATTTTTTTGACATGATTGTTTTTACACAGAAGGTTGAAATTTTTCTGTAGTTATTATGTGAATACTAAGATTATTTAGTATGGAATGCTAACGTTTTAGTTTTATTTCTTCAAATATTTCTTCCAAAGAGAGTTGGAAGACCAAGCCCTCCTTGCCCTTGAGGGAAATGTTAACATTTTTTGCAATTTTAAATAATTTGGGTATTTTAAAATGCACCATCAAAGTTCATAATAACAGGAAAAGGGAAAGACAGGTGGGGGAGAAGAAGTAGAGTAGAGAAACAGGAGGTAGTGTGGGGGCTTTCCCATCCCTATACGGAGCTTTTCAGAGGAGCTGGTTTCAGAGCTGCCTCTGGCAGCTCTCTGGTGAGGTGGCAGGATCCCCAAAGAAGGGATATGTTAAGTACCCGGGCAAAGGAGGCCGGTTCCCTATGTCCCCATGTGACACAGAAGCCATAGAGAAAGCACCTGACTTAAAGACCATCCGTGGACTTGGATATTAAGGATGGCAATGTGAGAAATTCCCTGGAAATTAAGAGCACTGATATTTGCCTCCCATCATGCCTCCCCACTCCACCTCCCAACCCATCTAATTTTCTAGCTACCACATAAGTCTCTCTAATTTCAGTGCAATCTTAGGGAAGAGTACCAACTATAATAAGGTTAGAATTGGATTAATTTAAAGGAAACAAAGTTTTATTACCTGTATACTCAAGTTTGGGCACAGATTTATACTTGCTAAATGATTACATTTAAAAATCTTTTCTTAATTTTTTATTTTTATGTAATGCTAAAAATAGGTTTTTCCACCCAAAAGTAAAAAAAAAAAAATCATTCTGTAATTTTTCTATTATTTTAATGGTTTTATTTTTATTCTTAAATCTTTAAATCATCTCGAGTTAATTTTGGTGTATTTTGTGTGTAGTAGGAATGTAACTTAAAAGTTGTTTCCCTCCTGGCTAATATGGTAAAACCCCATCTCTACTAAAAATACAAAAAATTAGCCAGTCGTGGTGGCAGGCGCCTATGGTCCCAGCTACTTGGGAGGCTGAGGCAGGAGAATGGCATGAACCTGGGAGGTGGAGCTTGCAGTGAGCCGAGATGGCGCCACTGCACTCCAGCCTGAGTGACAGAGCGAGACTCCAGCTCAAAAAAAAAAAAAAAAAAAAAAAAAGTTGTTTCCCAAATGGTTAGCCAATTTAATTACTATCTCAACTGCAACATAGAATTTATAAATGGAATAAAATTGACAGTTTGGAAATGTGAAGCCAGAAGTTGTTACTTTTTTCCCTTTCTTGTATTTTGTCAGTCTAGTTCCTTTCCTAACTTCCTTCGTCTTTGTCCCTTTCAGTTTATTTCACCCTGAAGCCAAAAAGAACTTTCTGAAAGGCAAATTTGCTCATGCTATAATAGTTACTGACAAATATTTAAAGGACTAAGTTGTGTAAGGAATCTACACCGTCAGGCAGAACCAGGACTCCTGGTAAGAAAATTTAGTACAAATTAAAATTGTCAAACAGTCAAGTGTCATGTCCTGTGTGGAATTAATTCCTTGTCCATCTTTGAAAATAATTTCAAGTGGGAAGACTACTTGTCGGGAATGCTTTGGAAGAAATGATTTCAAGATTTCATAATTGTGTTAAATATATGGAATTCCATAGAACTTAAAATATAATAGATTAAAGAAAAAATCTATAATTATTAAGATATCTACTGTTTAAGCATATTCACTTTTCTTGTTACAACTGTGTAAAATATTATTTAGTCATTTTGAACGGTTATAGAGTTTTTTTCACAGCAAGAAATTACTAGATTTGTAATAAGATTGCAATTAAGTACTATGTTTATTTAATGGTTTTATAATAATGGAATTGAATTTTCTGGACATCTAATAAATTGATTGATTGTTTGACTGATTGACTGAGACAGGGTCTCACTCTGGCCCAGGCTGGAGTGTAGTAGCACAATTGCCACTCACTGCAACCTCTTCCTCCTGGACTCAAGAGGTCCTCCCACCTCAGCTTCCCGAGTAGCTGGGACCACAGGTACACACCACCACTCCTGGCTAATTTTTGTATTTTTTGTAGAAATGGGGTTTTGCCATCTTGCCTAGGCTGGTCTTGAACTTGTGGGATCAAGCGATTGGCCCACCTAGGCCTCTCAAAGTGCTGGGGTTACCGGCATGAGCCACTGTGCCCAGCAAATTTATTTATAATTGTTTCCTTTGCTATTGGCATAGTATTTTATTGCAAAACAATGTTCTTATTAAATGTTAACATGTATTCCCTCAGTTTTATATATCTAATTATGATCTATTAAATAGGTATATATTAACCAGAATTTGATCTTGACATAACTCATTAAAGTGATTTTTTCTTTTAATATAGAGTGATGTTATTAGACCAAAATCTTGATTTAAAAAAAAATAATTGAGACAAAAAGGTTTACTATACTTTCTAGCAATATCTATCAGCTCAACACTCATTATCAAAAGAAATGGGGCAAAGAGAGCATCAGAACTTCATACTTTCCTGATTTAGTCTCTGAACCACAATCTAGTTAAGAGTACAGCCGCAGGGTTACTAATGTATTAGGACTAAGGTCATGGAAGGGAATCAAGTGCCTTTTGCCTTGACTTGATTATTATTAAATGTTTCCCTTCAGGAACATTACATTAATTTTCAATTTCAGAAAGAAAATTACTTTTGTAATGCTTAGAACCGAACAGTAACTAGGTTCATCTAAAACCTGGACATTTGCCAACTGCCTTGAGATATTCTTGATAGATAATTTCCTCCCTCCTCCTCCCTGCATGCACTATGTTCTAATTGTCTAGTGAGTGGAAATATAATTTTGTGCTAAATGAGTTTCTGCAGATGTTATTTGGAGTACCTCTATTATCTAGCTAATTCACAGGGGGCCGTCTGCCTGGATAAAGGTTTTAAATGCATAGTGGTTATGGAGTTCTGCATATTTGCCAATAAACAAATGTTTTTAGTAACATTTCTCATTTTCTTAATGTAGAATTTTAAAATGTGGTGGAGCTTAGCAGACGAAGAAAGGCAACAGAGTAAAGGAACAGCTCATCCAATGAACAAATGCTTGAGGGTCTACTGTGTACCTAACACTCTCAAAACTTTTTTCTCCCAAGGAGAGCATATTCATTTGTATTGTCTGCAAATTTACTCAATAAATTTTCTAGATTGCACAAAGAAACATTAACATTTATCAGAACATTCCAGGCTTTAAAATTTTTATTTATTTGGCATATGAGCACTTTTTGAGCTTTGAAAACATTTGTGACTGTTTCAAAGAATACTATGTTCTTTGTACCACTATATATATGGTGCAAACTGTTAATTTTTTCACTTTTTCCATGTACTAGAAGATTCCCTAAATGCTACTTTATGATGAGGTTAGAGCATAAATCCTGAGAATTAACTTTATGCTACCTGAAATCGTAAAAATTGTATTATTTTTCTCCCTAGTTACATTTTGTGTTGTAAGTAGTGCAAACAACACTGGTCATAAGATACGGTTGTGTTTCCACTTGGTCTCTGTTTTTCGAAAGTATCAAATGCTTTAACATTAGTTTTGCCTAACCCCAATCCAATGAAATACACTCTTCAGTGTATTTCAATCCTAATGCATCTATTGCAACCTAATGCAACAATTTGCACCATATATAGTGGTACAAAGAACATAGTATTCTTTGAAACAGTCACAAATGTCTTCAAGGCACAAAAAGCGCTCAAAAAGTCATCTATTGCTTTGTGACAAATCACCTAAAAACTCACCTAAACAAATCACCTAAAAGTGCCTTCAAACAACCACCATTTATTATCACAATTCTGTGAGTTGACTGGGTGGGTCTTCTGACATCTCAGCTAGGATGGCTGCGCCTATCTCTCCATCTTCCAGGAAGTAGAACTGGGCTGCTTCATAAGTCTGACTTCATATGACAGCTAGATTCAAAAGGATGAAATCAGTAGAGGTGAGACCTCTTGATGCCTTGGCTTGGAAGTCACATATTCTATTGGCCAAAGCAAATCACAAGGCCACCACAAATTCAAGGAGATGAAGAAACAGACTCTACCTCTCTTGATTGGGTGAGTAGCATTGTCCCTTTCTAGGGTGGAAGAAATTTTGGGCCATATTTAACCATCTTCCACCTCTGGGAAATAAGAAAGTTAATAAACATGGGTGCCATATAATCAATTACCACAAATAAATCAAAATCCCAAGAAACCAGAAAAACACGAACAATCCATTCAACCAAATTAAACAATTTTTTTTTTTTTGAAACGGAGTCTCGCTCTCACCCAGGCTGGAATGCAGTGGCGCAATCTCGGCTCACTGCAACCTCCGCCTCCTGGGTTCAAGCAATTCTCCTGCCTCAGCCTCCAGAGTAGCTGGGATTACAGGCGTGCACCACCATGCCTGGCTAATTTTTGTATTTTTAGTAGAGATAGGGTTTCACCATGTTGGCCAGGCTGGTCTCGAACTCCTGACCTCAGTTGATCCGCCTGCCTCGGCATCCCAAAGTGCCGGGATTACAGGCATGAGCCATAGTGCCTGGCTCAAACAAAAATTTTTAAATTGGCAAAATTTTAACAGACACTTAACCAAGAAACAGATCTATAAATAGGTATATATAAAGACATTCAATATTATGAGTCATCAGGGAAATGCAAATTAAAACTACATATATCAAAATATCACATTGTATCCCATAAATATATATAATTATTATTGCTTAGTGAAAATTTTTTTAAATGTTAAACCACAATGAAATACACACCTTATTTATTCTTCCATTCATTCACTCAACTTACATGTATTATTTTCCCCATACCAGGCTTTGTGATAAGCAATTTTTATACAAATACATCATGTTTCTTAAAACTCCCAATAGACTTGAAAAATTGATGGCAAAACAGAGTAATGACTATTGTAATAGAGAATGCACAAAATGTATAAAGGTACAGAGGAAGCAGTGACTAAACTTTTGGGACACTGGAGAAGAAGAAGACTGAGTCTCTAGATAGTCATGAAGGAAGGATGGGAGTTGACAAGAAATATAAAGGACAACGGATATTCCAGGAAAAGAAATAAGCCCGTGGCATAACACAGAGGTATGGCAGAGAACAGCAGGTTGGGGGAAATACAAAGAAGATTGGCTTGCAAGGAAAAGGAGCAAGTTTCATTGTGATTGATGGGTAGGGGAGCAGTACATTAGGCAATGAGATATGATTGCCTTTCCTACTATACTGTTTGATTCTTGGTGGGTGAACACAAACGATAACTCCTCCATCAAGATCTTTAATCTTCCCTTTCTCTTCTCCCTCCATGTAAGAAAAAAAAAATCCCACCTTCCCTTGATCTTCAAAAATACTGTATTTGTATACTTATCACCTTTTTTTTTGTTTTTTTTGAGACAGTCTTGCTCTGTTGCCCAGGCTGGAGTGCAGTGGCACGCTCTAAGCTCACCACAAACTCCACCTTGCGGGTTCAAGCAATTCTCCTGCCTCAGCCTCCCGAGTAGCTGGGACTACAGGTGTGCGCCACCATACCTAGCTAACTTTTGTATTTTTAGTAGAAACAGGGTTTCACTATGTTGAACAGACTGGTCTCAAACTCCTGACCTCGTGATCCACCCGCCTCAGCCTCCCAAAGTGCTGGGATTACAGGCGTGAGCCACTGCGCCCAGCCACTTATTACCTTTTCCCTCATATTTAGATTATCCTCATGTCTAATCTCTATTATTAGACTGATGGCCTCTGTTAACATAGGACTTAGGTCATTGCCCTTTTTCCTCAATACTTAGCAAAACAGGGTTTCCCTATGTTACACAGACTGATCTTGAACTCCTGGGCTCAGGCGATCTTCCTACCTTGGCCTCCCAAAGTGCTGAGATTACAAACATAAGCCACTGCACTCAGTCAAGATTCTATTTTTTTTTTCTTTTTTTGAGATGGAGTCTCACTTTGTGGCCAGGCTGTGGCACAATCTCGGCTCACTGCAACCTCCGCCTCCACAGTTCAAGCAAGTCTCCTGCCTCAGCCTCCTAAGTAGCTGGTACTGCAGGCACATGCCACCACATCAAGCTCAATTTTTTTTTTTTTTGTATTTTT
Organism: Pongo pygmaeus; assembly: GCF_028885625.2. Taxonomy (NCBI): domain Eukaryota; kingdom Metazoa; phylum Chordata; class Mammalia; order Primates; family Hominidae; genus Pongo; species Pongo pygmaeus. The sequence continues at coordinate 95,466,012 of NC_072384.2, forward strand.
AGTAGAGATAGGGTTTTACCATGTTGGCCAGGATGGTCTCGAACTCCAGACCTCGTGATCCGCCCACCCCAGCCTCCCAAAGTGCTAGGATTACAGGCGTGAGCCACCGCACCCGGCCAAGATTCTTTACTTCCACAGGTCACCAATAATTGCTTGTTAAATTTTTACTGTATTAATTACTTTTTGGTACATGATGTTGATATGTTAGAAAGAGAAGACCAAACACAGGATAGTTTGCTGCAATTGTTTCATAGATTTTTGGTAGAAATGAAATTCAAATTGTCAATCTTATATATTATAGGTTTTCTTTAAAATCAAGTAATTTTATGCATTTTTAAAATGTTTTGCTTTTTGGTATATATTTTTAAATTTTAGAATGTTTATAATTTAAAATATGGATTCCTTTCATGCCAGATTTTAAGTTGAACTCAGCTTTCTTGGACTTACACACTAGAATTTGCTCTCACTACTGGCTTTATGTCCTGGAATCACGTTCTAGCCCTAATTCAGAAAAGATGTGTTAAATACATTAGCAATGTGAGATAAGAAATGCATTTATATATGGACCAATGATAAACTCTTATACTGTGAAAACTCTCAGAGAATGGGCTTGGGGATAATGGGGAATAATTTGTTTCAGCATCTATTTGATCTACACATTATATATAAATTTTTTGGAATGAAACTACACAAAACAAGGCTTAGCTAAAGCTTCTTGGCTGGTAGAAACATGGAGATAGAGTAAAAAAACATGGAGGAGTTAATACTTAGTGTATATGAGACCTGTAGCTATTAAGAACAATCTGGATTACTCAAGAAAGGAAAAGTTTTTTAATTCACAAAATTAACAAAGTCCATTGAGCATCTATTATGTGTGGCATACACAAGGGCTTTCATTATTTAGCTATATTCAAATAAAAGCTTTCACTTCCTGCTTTACATTACATGTCTAGAGAGACTTAGTTTCTACCTAGAACTAAAGAACACTTAAATAATTTATTCCTAGGTACAGAGATTTATCCTCTAATCCTATCAATCTTTCTCCATCAATCAGGCCAGTCTCTAACTAAACAGATGGGATTTTCAGCAAGCTCTGATGGCCAGCAGGCATAGTTGAGCCAAGAATGAAAATTAATTCCATAGACAATGACCTTCTTCTGAAAATGCTTACATAGTCAAGGTTTGCATTCAATCATTCAAGGAAGATGTATTCCACTTGATTTAAAAGAGGACTTTCGTTCTATTATTATATTGCTTGCTATTGAACAGGAACTCATAGGGAGGGTGTTTGTCAGAAAACAGCGTTCTCTGCCTCTTTCCAAAGGATGAAGTGTAGATCATTTAAAATACAATTTCTTCATTTGTAAAATAGGGTAGCAACACTCATCTCTTCTCTAACTGCAGTGATAGTATTTGTTACATCAAGAACCACAATAATTTGTCATGTATTTTGAGTGTAGCAGACTCAGATATCTGTAGCATGTTTCAAATCATCTGCCATCTTATATATTGCAGGTTTTCTTTAAAATCAAGTAATTTTATGCATTTTTAAATGTTATAATTTATTAACTTTATTTTAGTAGATCCTGAAATAACTCTTTTAAAAAGTATAATAACTCCCTTTTTACATGCAAAGAGACTAAAATTCAGCAATGTTAAGGGAGTTTACCCAAGGTAACATTTCAAGTAACTGCTAGAAAAAAGATTTAGAACTGTGTGTCCTGACTTCAAATTCAGAGCTCTCTTAACTCTTCCATCTCTCCCTCTCCAGGAAATGCTATCTATTGTCACAGTATTCTCTCCAGATTGTTCAGTGTGTCTTGTAACCTTCTTTATAAATTCTACACATTTCAAACTAGACTTTTCTACCTCCAATCAACAAAAGCCTCATAACCATATCACCTCCAAGGAAATTAGTCATCTACTCCAAAAGAAACTGACTTATAACCAAAAATAACCCTTCATGGTTTTATCAGTGATTAAAGCAATTTTTACCTAGAAACATTTAGAATCAGGCACCAAAGCATACTGCTCTACTTTTTAAACATATTTTTAATGAAATGAAAACATAAATGGTATCAATATAGTCTTCCAACTTCAGCTGAATATAACAACTAAGTTGGGATCTTTTCTCAACCTACAAAAGTAATTAATTCACCACCTGGCTTCGTGCCTCAAAAGGATTAAATATAAAACATGAAAATTGCTTTCAGTTAAGGGGCAGTGAGATGAGATCACATGAGAACTTAGTAAAAGACGCACAAGATCAAAGACGGCACATTGGCAGCAGGTCAGGGGTACCTGTTTAAGCACAGCTATTCTCATGGTTCAAACAATTGACATTTATGTGGATTTATAAATAAGCAGGTTCAGCCAAGAAAGTGTCCCCAGTTTCTACTTTTCAGAAACTACTGGGGAGAATTGTATTTATTCTGGATTTTTGTCCTTATTGGCCACCAACAGGTTTTTGGAACTAAGTATCATTGATATAAAAGAAAGGACAACACTATTCCCCAGCCCCCAAATTAAAAATAACTGTAGAAGATAGGTATATGATTCATGTAGTGTTCTCTAGAATCCTAAATTTCGTTTTTTAGCCCTTAAAAGGAGGATTCAGATCATATTCTTATTTGATTCCCTCTTCCCACTGCATGTCTTGAAACATAACAGGCTTTCCAAAAAATATTTGATGTCAGAATAATCAGGGTGGTAAGCCAGAGACATCCACAAACGAAATGTATCATTTGGTGAGCCAGTATAATAGAGTCAGGGATTAGACCCTGGAGTCAGACCATCCAGGACAAATACTCTGTTGCTTACTAGCTTTATGACCTAACTCATTGTTAAAAAGGAATAAAAGTGTTATGAATTCATTAAATAAAGCATGGTACATAATAAACTTAGCACAGTGCCCAGCACATAGTAAGTGCTTAATAAACATTATCATTTATTGTTATTGTAATTAGTCTGGAATCCAGCAGGGTATTTACCAGCTTTAATCATTATGTCTTTTTGGCTCACAGAGAGAAATATGGGATGAATGATGGTTCTATTAGGTGAATACCAACTGGATAAGTGATGGTATGAAAGACTGATGAGAAATGATTCAGGGAGTTTTCAGGAGCTATACCTCAGGGGTCTCTTTTTAGCCTCTTCTGATCAACATTTTTGTCAGTGTTTTGGTTAGTGATTTATCACATTTAAAGACTACCTAACATACCTGGTATAAAATGGCATCTAACATTACCCAATTCAACCATTCTCAGCTTCTCTCTAAAATATCTGTGAAAAAATGAGCAAAATACCAAAAACTGAAGATCAATGAATTGTGGAAATTCAAGAGGCGTTTGTACTATCAATACAACTTAAGAAGCTTCTACATTAATGTATCACAGTCAATACTAGCCTAAAATGTATTCATGTGATTCAATTTATTGATTGCCTACATGCACTCAGCACTGTGCTAGGATCTTGGGATTTATCAGTGAACAAAACAAATATCTCTATCCAGATAGAGCATGGGGATAGAGAGACATTAATCATAATAAATAAAATATAATATATGGTGTGTTAAATTGTGTTAAGTGCTGTGAAATAAAATGGGGAGCAGAAGGAAATATTGGCAGAGGATGGGGGATGCAGAAGCAAACAGGTGGTCAGGGAAGGCCACCTCATTGAGATGGTTAAATTTGAACCAAGGGCCAAAGAAAGCTTCAAGGAAGTGAGCGAGCTGACTATGCAAACATCTGAGGTGAGGGGGGAACATTCCAGATAGAGAGCAGAATTGAAGTAAAGGCGCCAAGGTGGGAAGAAAGAAGGAAACAAGATGTATCGTCTCCTTTCATGTTTGTCCCTAAATGGAAAAAGAAAAACTGAACAAAAGGAGTTTGTTTTGGAAAACAGGAATAATGTATATGTTGAATAAGACAGTCAAAATCAAAATCAAAACAGACCAAACTGATTTAGATAAAATTTAATGGGCATAAATGTAAAGTATCCCAATTGAGCTTTTTTTTTTTTAAACTATAACTAACTATAATATAGCAAAGATATAGCTTAACAGGATGTATCAAAGACTCGGGTTTTTAGCTGATTTTTTAAAATACAATTTGAGTCAACACTGGGAGTGGCTGCCAAAATGGCTATAATATTAAAATGTAATATCCCACACCAGGAAGTTGATATTTTGGCCCATCTATGCAGGTGGTCAAATCCGGAGAGTATATTGATCAGTCTGTGTTCCACATTTAAAAGTATACTCAGAGGAATGCAAACACTATGTTAGGAAACTAGTAGCCTGGCATTGGAGAAAGAGTTTATAAGACTAAATCTAAGAAGGTGGAAAAGGAAAAGCATGGAGTCTGAATAAGAAAATGTTTAAATTGTCATTAGTATATATATGAAACACTTTCAGCTAGTTTTTCTTGCATAATCTTCACATTTTCCAGAGCAATTATTTGTTGTTGCCTTTGTTTTTCTGGGGTTTTTGTTTTGTTTTGTTCTGTTGTGTGTGTGTGTTTTTTTAATTATCTCACCTTTTTAAGCCAAAAATTGAGGCTTAAAACTTTTGCACACGTGCACAAGGAGGCAGGGAGGAGGATATTTACAGTAGTATTATTTCTCATACTGAAAAATGAATAGAATCTAAAGATCCATCAGTAGAAACATAGATAAGCAGAAAGGTTAAATGAATGAACCAGATCTATATATAGCTATATAGGTCACAAAAGGAAAGCTGAGTGAAAAAACAAGTTGCAGAATGGTACATACAATATGATGTCACTTATGAACATTTGCAAAACACAGAAGAATATTATATACACATATATAATACATATAATACATATATACATATGTATTATATACGTATTATACTTCAGTTCTGCTCTCTATCTGGAATGTTCCCCCCTCACCTCAGATGTTTGCATAGTCAGCTCGCTCACTTCCTTGAAGCTTTCTTTGGCCCTTGGTTCAAATTTAACCATCTATACATATACACAATATAGATGTATACACATATATGTTTGTGTATGTATACATATATATATATATATATATTTCTCTGTTTGTGTTCCTTCAAGAATTGCATTCCTCTTTGTCATTTCACTTTCTCCTCTGTTCAGATCTACCTGTTTGCTCTTTTCTGGGAACTTGGTGAAGTCCTCACAAAGATGAGTCTTGACCTGGGAGGAAAGTAAATAGGAAGGCCTATCTAGAAAAACTGTCAGCTGGATTTTCAACTTTATTTTTCTCGTGTACCTTACCTATATATCCTTGCTTAGAATGCAATGCCCATTGCCTTTGCCTGATAGATCCTTACCCAATCTTTAAGATCTAATTTAAACCAATCCACTAAAACACTTTCCTAATCACCCCTAATTAGAATTTAATTCTCCTTTCTCTTATTCTCTTAGCATCTTGCTTGACCACGATTTTAGCATGTCTTATAAAATGATTTATGTGTATCTGTCTCCCCGCTAAAATGACTGCCCTTAGAGACCATGGCCTTTATCTTATTTATGATTGAATTCCTCCTCAGCATCACAGGAAGTGCTCAACAAATATTGTTTTATCTCAACTTAATACTTAGACTCTATTGTCTGAAGGCCTTTTGATATCTTGACACCACGTTATGGAGCCAATGACTTTGTTTTCCATTGCCCTAAAACTAGCTTTGTGATCCGTATGCTAGATCTAACTAAACCCTGCATCAATTGCTTGTCCTATTCTCTACCTTGGTAGACTTCTCCTTACTTTATATACCCATCAGCTCTTTCCTCTCTCACCTCCACTGTTCTACTGTGTGGGTGTGTGCTTGCTTCCATGTGTGTGACTATGTTTCTACTTTCAAACCAATTTTAATTATTTCCAATATTGAGAACTATAAACTTGTCATCAACAGGACTGCAATATGCCTAATTTTTTCAGTTACTTCAATGCTAATTAAAAATTCACTATGTACAATCTTAGCAGATAATATCAGCAAGAATCAATAAACTGCTTTTAAACGGATTTTTCCAATTAACTGCAGGATTAAAAAGCTATTGGAGTTGAAAGAAGTATTACTGGAGGCTCAGCGTTTTCTGAAAGACATTCTGAATTAGCAGACAAAGTGGAGCTTTCTTAGATAGCTAATTTACAAATGAATCCAGCTGAATAATAACTAACCCCAAAAGAAACTCAACTTGTGTAATATAATTCTGATTTTTAATAGATATTTTCTTAGTAACCAGAACAACCAGTTCACATTGTATTTTTCTCTCACTCTTCCCAGGTTAATTTTTGTCCTTATGGAAGCACATCCTTTAGTAGTCCTTTCAGAAAAATTTGTGGGTGGTAAACTAACTTAGTGTTTTTAAAAATGATTTATTTTGCCCTCAATTTTGGATGATACTTTTGCTCTAGTACTTTAAGAATATTATTCTCCTTGTCTTCTGGCTTTTATTACTAACAGAAGTCTATTGTCAGTTTAATCACCATTCCTTTGGCAGTAATCTGTCTTTTCTCTCCACTTATGTCAACATTTTCTATTTATAATTGTTACTCTCCATTTTTACTATGTATCTGTAAGTTTAAATGTATTTTCATCACCTAGTCATTGCACACGTATTTTTATTCTAAGAATTCAGCTCTTTTCTGTCTAGCTAAATTAATAGCCCTTAGCTTCATTGTTAGAACCTGTTAGAACAACCTGGATAGCTTTCTCGATTTCTAGAAAATTATCAGAGTCATCTCTTCAAATCTAATTTTTAAAATTATCCTAGATGACTACTAAACATAAATTAGAACAGATCAGTCTGATGATATGTTGCTCTTAACTGTTCTTTTTCTTGCTCTTACCTGTTCTTTCACATCTTTAATTATTCATCTCTCTTTTCTCCATATAGTGTGCTGGGTAAATTTCTATCTATTTACCATGCATTATTCTCTATATAGTGTTCTGGGTAAAGTCATCAATACTATCTTCCAATTTATTCTATCTTTTTTTTTTTTTTTTCTTCGAGATGGAGTCTCCCTCTGTCGCCCAGGATGGAATGCAGTGGCACAATCTCGGCTAACTGCAACCTCCGCCTCCTGGGTTCAAGCGATTCTTCTGCCTCAGTCTCCCAAGTAGTTGGGATTACAGGTGTCCACCACCACGCCCAGCTAATTTTTGTATTTTTAGTAGAGATGGGGTTTCAATATGTTGGCCAGGCTGGTCTCGAACTCCTGACCTCAAGTGATCTCCCCACCTCGGTCTCCCAAAGTGCTGGGATTACAGGAGTGAGCCACCAGGCCCAGCCAATTTAGAGTCTTGATATGTTTTATAATTTGGTTTGCAGATTCGTTTTTAGTGGGAAGTGTTCTCCCTGTCTCCAGTCCACCCATTCTTTCCAATTTAGCAGTTTTGTGAACCCATCTGCATAACCTACTATTCAATGGTGGGAAACCAGTTCAGAAACTTTTGTTAGGGGCTTAGGGGTCCTACCTTGTGGTAATAATGAATGCATAGTTTTTCTCAGAGGGTTGGGTTCTCCTTTGTTTTCACCTGGTGAACTGACCATTACACAAGCAATCTATTCCCTTAGTGGAAACTGCAGAATATATATGAGGCTCCTTGAAAGGGCAGAATGGACACTTATCTTCAAGCTGTATCTGTGTTACAAAATGCTGTTTTTACTTAGGTTATATGTTTACGCTGGTAGAGTTTTGAGTAGGATAATGGAATGTGGCTGCGAGATACAGAATGTATTATAGAAAGAGTCAGTAATTGGCTGATAACACAGCAAGCTGGTAACCCATAGCAACAATCACCACTCTCAAACAGCAGTTTCAAAAATATTTAAGAATTTAACCACCACTTTTTCAATACCATTTCTCCAGAATACTTATATGGATTTATTTGTATAGCAAAGATGAAAAAGAGAAGAAGGTATTAATGGAGAACAGAGAAACAGATATAAATAGAGAACAGAAACAGATAATAAAAGCTCTAGTCAAGAATCTCCCACTTTTGACTTTCAGTAGCACTTCAAGTGCATCACATAATTTCTGTCTACAAAGTAGAATGCTAATATTTGCCGTATCTTCAACTGATAAATACTCTTTGAACAACTAAAATTAAGACTCAACATCAATACAGTATAGTGCTATTTTTACTAACATTTTTCAAAGCTTTCTACAATTTTTATTCCATTTGAAAATAATTGCTTAATTACATAAAAAGACATGAACACCTGACCAAAATAAGATTTCACACCCTGTGAAATTCACATAGAACTGCCCCATGAATTTACAGAGGGAATAAATTGGACCTATAAACTTGGAGCCAATCTAAAGCTTTTTCCAACTGTAAGGAAAAATTTAGCCTTGTTTTATGAGATGAAAAAGTCATCAAACATACTGCTCTTATACAACCTAGTGACTCAAAGTGCTATTTCTCTCAGCAATTATCATATGAGCTACAGGAATCAAATGAATTCAGGGGATGCTATGGGCCACTGTAAAAGGCCAGTGCAGGTGTTTTAAATGAAATCACGGAGCATTGTCAAATGAAGACTTGCATTATGAACAGTGCTAGCATTTGAAAAGGCACCATGTCTCTGGCTACCTATTTATCACCCACGTGGGTTGGGAGTGGAGGAGGATGGGTTTAGACTGGTTGCTGTCTCCATTTTTTTTACTATGCTTATTTTTAAAACATCTTCAAGGGTCATTAATGATTGGTGACTGCAAATTTGCCAAATTCAGGTCTTTCCTCAAACCTAATCTACTGTAATGTCTCTGAAGCATAAATGACACTTGTTTCAAAACACCTAATACATCTGGCCAGTAAGGACACAACACTTGCCAGATACTTACCTCTGATAATCTTAGATCTACTCATATGTTCCTACTGTCATCTCTATGTTGAAGACTCCCAAAACTAAATGTCTAGCCCCAACCTCTCTGCAATCTTTACATTCACATTTCTAAAAACCCCAATCTTTAAATTTACATTTCTGAAAGCTTTCACTGAAACAACCTGTCAACTCAGCATGTCTCTGAACACTCTACATGGGAACCACCCATTAACTCTCCATTTAGTAACAGTGTTAAGTCTTCATGTAGTGCTACTTATAATCAAATCTTCTCTTCTGGTTCTTGTTGTTATTTTTCTTTCTGTTGTTCATTACCTTCATTCAGGTCTCTGTTATTTTCACCGACACTACTACATTCACCTCCTAACTGTTCTCAATAGCTCCTCTTTGCCAGCCTGATGAATTCAAAATCCCAGGAATATGGCTAGGATTGCCGTGTGCACACACACTTTCCCTGACTAGATTTGTCTACCTCAGCTCCTCCACACACTCTCAACATTCCTATGAAACCAAGCCACTTGTTAGTCCCTAAATCACTGATTGTCCCCTCTGACATTGCTGATGTCTATTCTTCAAGAGTTTCCATAATTGCCTCCTGTTATGGACTGAATCGTGTCCCCCTGAAATTCATCTGTTGAAGCCCTAATCTCCAGTGTGACTATATTTGGAAACAGAGCCTTTAAAGAAGTAATTAAGGTTAAATAATGTCATAAGTGTTGGTCCCTTATCCAATATAGCTACTGTCTGTGTAAGAGGAAGAGACACTAGAAGTGTGCATGCACAGAGGACTGGCCATATGAGGACACAGTGAGGAGGCAGCCACAGCACAAGCCACAGAAAGAGGCTCACAAAGAAACCAAATCTGCTGGCACCCTGATCTTGGGCTTCCAGGCTCCAGAATTGTAAGAAATAAGTTTCTGTTTTTTAAGCCACCCAGTCTGTGGTATTTTGTTTTGGAAGACCAAACAGACTCATATACCACCTCTGCCATGAAATCCTTCTGAATGAACTGTCCGCTCTGTGGAGCCCTTTAACACTTTCTTCTGCACTGCTTTCATGGTACTCCTTTTTTTTTTTTTTTAACTTTTTGTCTTACAGTAATTTTAGAAATAACAGAAAAGTTACAGAAATAGAATAGAGAGTTCTTGAACATCCTTCATGCAGCTTCCTCTGTTAACATCTTACAAAACCAGGAAAGGAACATTCGTACAATACTATCAACTACAGACCTCATTCTAACTTCACCACCTTTTTCTCTGATGTCCCTTTCCTGGTCCAGAGCAATACAGAAGCCCACATTGCATTTGGTTGCCCAGCCTCCTTAGACTTCTTCACTCTGTGATACTTCCTGAGTCTTTTCTTGTTTTTCATGACCTTTACATTTCTGAAAAGTACTGGACAGCTACTTTGTAGGCTGGCTCTCAGTTTGAGTGATGTTTTCTCGTGATTCAATTGAGATTATGCACTCTTGACAAGAACACCATAGAAGTGAGGTTGTACCCTTCTCAGGACATCATGGTGATGGTGGCCAGGAACATGGTGCCAATATGTCTTATTTGGGTTGATGGTAACCAGAATTCTTCACTGTACAGTCACTATTTTCCTTTTATAATTAATAAATAGCTGGAGGAAGATAGTTTTAAATTCTGCAAATATTCCATTTCTCATCAAACTTTTGCCCGTGAATTTTAGTTTCCAACAATGAATCTTGCCTATAACAATTACTACTGCAGTGTATACCCAATGGTTATTGTTTTATTTTTCTCACACTTTTACTTCATTAATTGGATTTCTTCTATAAGGAAGTGTTTTCCTTTCTCCTTCATTAATTTATTCAATTATTTAAATCAGTATGGACTCATGAATATTTATTTTATGTGTTATAATCCATCACTATAATTATTTACTTTGTTCCTCAAATTGTTTCTGCTCTGGCCTTTGGTCCTGGAGCTTCTTAAATTTGGCTGCTTGTCCCTCTCTATCTTTAAAGCCAGCAATGGCTGATTAAGTCTTTCTCACATTGTGTCACTCTGACACTGACTCTCCTACCTCCCTCTTTCACTTATAATGAGTTTTATGATTATATTGGACCCACACAGATCATTGAAAAGAATCTCGATTTTAAAGTGAGCTGATCAGCAATCTCAATTCCACTTGCAACTTTAATTCTCCCTTGCCATGTAACATAACACACTCATGGGTTCTGGAAATTAGGACATGTATATTTTGAGTGGGGTGAGCATTCATCTGTCTCCCACAATACTCATGCTTCCATTCTAATCCAACACTTCAAGGTTCACGCTAGCCTTCCCCTTTCTTTATTTCAAACTTCTTTCTCTGACAATGAGAAACCTAGCTCTCATTATCTACGACATATTTACTTATTTGCTCAATCCTTATACACACATTAGTTTCAGAATTACTGCCCCATACCCTGTGAGAAAAAAAACTCAGTAACTATAATACAGTATTTATGCACGGTTCTATTTGTTTAATCTCCGATATACAGCCAAAATGCTGTTTCCCAAAATTACTTAGGTTAGTCTTTCTCTTCCCCATCGCCTTCACTGGGGTTATATCACTCAATTGCGGCACAGTTAGGTCACTTGTTACTTCTCGTATTCAATTTAGAGGTCTCCCCACATGAAGGTTGATTCTAATTTATTTGTTAGGGGGAGTTATATGAGGAACAAAAGGATTTTCATCCAAATATACTCTTACTAGAAAATCAGCAATGTCATATGTGCAAGCCAGGATTTCCTGTTGATAAATAAGAAACCAGCTGCTCAACAACAGCTCAATAAATATGCCCGCAGAGTTTTCAAACCAGTGGACAACAGGCCAAATACAGACAATAGACCATTTATTTGAAGTGCTATCTTCCAATAATAAGCCACCCTTTTTTACCTCAATAAAACTGCTCATAAAGTTACCAATTTTCACTCGTTTCCTGAAAAATTGACATGATATTAATTGGCCCATGTTAAGACGTGGCTGCCTCCTTCCAACAAATAATAAACTCTTTGATTTACCACCATCTTTGTATTTCCCAGCCTAGACCACTTCCTTCCTATTCTGCCTAGGCCCTATATGCATTTGAGTTTGTATCCACTGATAAAGAGTTTAGCATCGATGCTAATACAGGTGGACAGCCCTCAGATCCAAGAAAATCAGAAATCTGAAACACTTTCAGTCCTAAGTATTTTTGAATAAGAGATACTCAACCTGTAGGTAACCAACTTGGTTTGGATTAACAATTTTTTTTTTTTTGAGACAGAGTCTCGCTCTGTCGCCCAGGCTGAAGCGCAGTGGCGCGATCTCGACTCCTCACTGCAAGCTCCGCCTTCCCAGGTTCACGCCACTCTCCTGCCTCAGCCTCCGGAGTAGCTGGGACTACAGGCGCCCGCCACCATGCCTGGCTAATATTTTTTTGTATTTTTAGTGGAGACGGGGTTTCTCTGTGTTAGCCAGGATTGGATTAACATTTTTAAAACAGTAGGTATTATTTTTTATTTTAGATGTCAGGAATTTTACTAAGTACTTTATATACATTATATCACTTAAATCTACAAAAAGCACTGTGAAGGAGATAAAATCTTCCCGTTTTACAAAAGAGAAAACTGAGGCCCCGAGAAGTTAACTTGATTAAGAGCACACTGCTACGAAGTAACACTTTGAACAGGGCTTCAAAGTACTTAAAGGTAACAGATCATGAAAACAGGTAGAGCAATAACATAGAGATTAGAGAAGTCTATGCATGAAAAGGTCAAAGGAAAACAGAAAACTTGCAGAAAAATTAAATAGTACAGCAAAGAAAAAAAACAGAAGAACAGGAAAATAAAGTTATAAGAATACTCAACAACAAGAGCAAAAAGGCAAGACTAGATACAAAGCACAAAGCAAAAAAGGCAAGACTAGAAAGGAAGCTAAGGAAGCAAGACCCAAGGCAGCAGCAGCGGAGTGAGGACAGAACCACAAGCACCCTCAGCCCACACACTCACTGGACATAAAGTAATTCTCTAGCTTCCATCACATTGCATTAAATCATTCTTGTTCAGCTGATCTGCTTATCTGTTTCTAACTTCATCCACAGCAGTTGTGAATTGTCTGAAATAAATACTTTAGAATGTGGGTGAATGTCAATTGGTCCTGTTTAGCTACCCTATATGCCTCAGTAAAATCCCGTCAGTACCATATAGAGTCACAGTGCTAAATCGTACGTACTCCTTAGTCATTCCCTTGAATCTATTCCCTTTTTGTTTCTAACCCTCCTACTTCCAGTTTGTACTTACCTTTTTGTTTCATTATTGTTATTCTTTGTACTCATTAGTATGCTGCTAAAACGTTTATCAGAAGTCTTCCAAAGGGAAAGAGGGAGGAGAGTGGGAGGGAAGGAAGAAGGGAGAAAGGGAGGATAAGGAAAGAGAGAAGGAAGGGGGAAAGTAGAGAAGGAAAGAAAGGAGAAAAGAAAGAAAGAAAATTTCTCATTTGTAGCATTTGCCAATTCCCAGGGTGTAAACACTCCAGCCATCCTAATTTCAAGTTACCTTTGTGATGTCACCGAAAAAAGACTTGGGAAGAGATGTGCAGTAAAACAGCACTTCATAGGATCTCCATCATACCTTACATATACAAAAGATGTATTAATAGTATAGATAATAGTAAAATGTAGAGAAATAGACATCAGTTTAAAGTGTTTATTATTTTGTTTTTAATACAGTGTATTTAATCATACTTGATATTATTTGATTTTTCATAATGGCTGTGTTTTACAGTCAGCTAACAAAATACCTGAAAATTTAACGATGGGTTCTCACGAGCCAGTGTCAGCCAGCTCAAGCACATTGCTGCTTATAACTTAAAACTTCGAGAGGACATGAAACACTTAGATGGACTAAAGACCTTCTTTTCTGTTTTTTATAATTAAGTTTAATTTATTTTTTTTTTTTTGAGACTGAGTCTTACTGTGTCACCCAGACTGCAGTGCAGTGGTACAATCTCAGCTCACTACAACCTCTGCCTCCTGGGTTCAAGCAGTTCTCCTGCCTCAGCCTCCTGAGTAGCTGGGACTACAGGCACGCGCCACCATTCCTGACTAATTTTTGTATTTTTAGTAGAGACAGGGTTTCACCATGTTGGCCAGGCTGGTCTCGAACTCCCGACCTCAAGTGATCTACCCTCCTCAGCCTGCCAAAGTGCTAGGATTACAGGCGTGAGCCACTGTGCCCAGCCCTTATAATTAATTTTTGACACTGAAGATCTCCATTCCCTGAGACTGCCATGAGGAAGGAGAATTTTAATTTCAGTCTTTTCTTTGTACTACCTCTTCCATAGGTTGTGTCACCCAGTTCTAAGATCTTTCAAAGCACTGGAAGAGAACCGCCAGGTTCTCAGCTGTCAGTGCAAACAGGTGTCACTGAGATATCCATTGTCCTAGCTCACATAATGTCCAGGTCAGTGTCTTTCTGTTCCTCTGAGCCCTGTTTTGACACTAGAATCTTTGCCGTAACTGCCTGCAGCTCCATCTGCCAAGGAGACTCCCCCAACCCCTCTGATGTGACGTTTTCCAGCAGCACTGCCAGAGAACAGGGTGAAGGGCCCTGTATTCCAGGACCCACAATAGGTCTGTTTTTCTTTCCTGTCTCCCCATTTCCAGGAGAATTGTTTTCCACTCCAGGAAGGATATTTCTTGAAGAAAATTTCAGACTTCATGAAAATTTGCCTATTCTGAGACTCTCTTCCCCACTGTGAAGCTGAGGTTTTTTTTTGAAACAACATCAGAGAAGAAGACTCCCGTTATTGTTGTGAATTGCCCTGTCATATCCCTCCCTTGAGATAACATGTACCCAGCAACTACCAGCTTAATTGGAGGAAAAGAAAAATGAGGGGAAATATAGTAATAAAATACAGGTTAATATTTTTTAAAGGTATTAGAGATTGAGCATCCCTAATCTGAATATCTGAAATCTGAAATACTCCAAAATCCAAAACTTTTAGAACACTGACATGAGATAGTAACACTTTTGCTTTCTGATGGTTTAGTGTACACAAACTTTGTTTCATGCATAAAATAATTAAAAATTATGCATAATATTACCTTCAGGCTATGTGTGTAAGGTATATATAAAACATACATAAATTTTATGTTTAAACTTGGGTCCCATCCTCATAATATTCCATTATATATATGCAAATGTTCTAAAATTTGAAAAAATCAGAAATTTGAAGCGCTTCTCATCCCAAGCATTTCAGATATGGTATACTCAATCTGTCCTCTAGACATGAACTTGCCCCTTGGCATCTTTTGCCTGGCCATGCCTTGAGTAAATACTCCTGCTGGAAGAGGCATAATAGTCAAAATGGCACCCATGCACATCCTAACATCTCTCTCTACTCCCCCTCCACCAGAACAATGAAAAGAGAGTCCTCCTTCTCTCTTCGGGAAGCAGGAGAAATAGGTTTGGCTAAAAAAAATATGAAGTTGAGGGGAGCAGTTAAAAGAAGTATAAAGAACAAAAAGCCATACTGCTTTTCTCTCATAGTAGAAGTTTACCAATGCATACATATGGCTCTGCAACACGTACACAAAGTGACTGCTGTCATTCTTAGAGCTGGAGTGCTCTCTTTGGTGTACTAGTTCCACAAAACCCACTCCTCTTCACTGCTCTTCACCCTGTGGGTTCCCCCTCCATTCTCTTCCCTGATTCTTCTCTTCAAAACCTTTCCAGCAGTTTCTGGAGGGTCAATGCAGTCTCATTGAAAACCCCTGCTAAGCTTCTCTCTCTCTTTTTTTTGTCTTATTTATTTTGGGTGGTGGACAGGGTCTCACTCTTTTGCACAGGCTGAGTGCCGTGGCAAAATCACAGCTAACTGCAACCTCCTCATCCCGAGCTCAGGCAATCCTCCTACCTCAGCCTGCAGAGTAGCTGGGACTACAGGTATGAGCCACCACACCAAGCTAATTTTTAATTTTTTTTTTTTTTTTTTTTTTTTGGTAGAAACAGGGTTTCACCATCTTGCCCAAGCTCATCTCTATTTCCTGGGCTCAAGTGATCCACTGGCCTCAGGCTCCCAAAGCACTGAGATTACAGGCATGAGCCACCGCACCTTGCTTTCTTTCTCTTTTTTAAAATTTCAACTTTTATTTTAGATTCAGGAGTACACGTGCAGGTTTGTTACATGAGTAGATTGCACGATGCTGAGGTTTGGGGTACAAATGATCTTGTCACCCAGGCAGTGAGCATAGTACACAATAGGTAGTTTTTCAGCTCTTGCCCTCCTCTCCCTCTCACCACTCTAGTAGTCTCCAGTTGTTCCCATCCTTATGTCTGTGTATACCCAATGTTTAGCTCCCACTTGTAAGTAAGAACATGCGGTATTTAGTTTTCTGTTCTTACATTAATTTGCTTGGGATAATGATCTTAGCTGCTTTGATCTTGCTGCAAAAGACATGATTTTTTTCTTTTTTATGGCTGTGTAGTATTCCATAGTGTATATGTACCACATTTTCTTTATCCAATCCACTGTTGATGGGCACCTAGGTTGACTTCATGTCTTTGCTATTGTGAATAATGCTGTGATAAACATACATACAATTTATTTTCCTTTGGGTAAATACTCAGTAATGGGATTGCTGACTTGAATGGTAATTCTGTTTTAAGTTCTTTGAGAAATCTCCAAATTACTTTCCACAGTGGCTGAACTAAGTTATTACATTCCTACCAACAGTGTATAAGTGTTCTCTTTTCTCTACAGCCTAGACAGCATCTGTTCTTTTTTGACTTTTCAATAATAACCATTCTGACTGGTGTAAGATAGTATCTCACTGTGGTTTTGATTTGCATTTTTCTGATGATTAGTCATGTTGAGCATTTTTTCATGTTTGTTGGCTGTGTGTATGTCTTCTTTTAAGAAGTGCCTGTTTATGTCTTTTGCTCACTTTTTAATGGGCTTATTTGGTTTTTGTTCATTGAATTGTTTATGTTCCTTATAGATTCTGGATATTAGACCTTCAAATTCATAGCTTGCAAATATTTTATCCCATTCTGTAGGTTGTTTGCTTACTCCGTTGATAGTTTCTTTTGCTGTCCTACTGAGGTTCTTATTCCAGCTATAGAAGAGCTGGGCTTGGAAGCTCCTCAGGCCAGACCCAGCAGCATAGGTCTCTCATGTTGAAAGATTACAGTGCAGTGCATCTCTTGGTGTTCCTTCAGCCTCCCATGCTTCCCCCTGGCCTCTCAGGTCAGTTCACTTCAACATTTATTTCCTGAATGCCTTCTGTGAATAAGGCATTTATGTAGTCACTGAGAATACAAAGATGAATACAACACAACTGTGCTCTCTTGCTACTCACAGCTTATAATATGGTCAGTTCTTCAGAGGAAGAGGAAAATTTCATCTGGCCTCAAATCTCAGTGATGGCATTTGTGGGAACATAATGTCTGAAGTAAAGACTAAGTAGAAGTCTGACAAGCAAAAAAAGAAAAACAGACAAAGACACTCCAGGAAAGAGAAAGAACCTGAGCAGAAGCACCGAGGTATGACAGAAAACATACAGAGGAAAGGCTTCCAAAAGTAACGGAGATTCACTGGAAGCTCCACAGAAAAACGGGTGGTGCAAAAAATTAGGCAAGAGGGAGAATGGGGTTAGGCCATGTACCATCATGTTCATCATTATACAGTGATTGGACTTGGAGAGGCAGAAGAGAAGCAAGAGCCAGCATCCTCATCTTATAAACAGAAAAGCTATCTGGGCGCGGTGGCTCATGCCTGTAATCCCAGCACTTTGGAAGGCCGAAGCGGGCGGATCACGAGATCAGGAGATGGAGACCATCCTGGCTAACACGGTGAAACCCTGTCTCTACTAAAAATATGAAAAATATTAGCCAGGCGTGGTGGCGAGTGCCCGTAGTCCCAGCTACTCGGGAGGCTGAGGCAGGAGAATGGCGTGAACCTGGGAGGCAGAGCTTGCAGCGAGCCGAGATCGCGCCACTGCACTCCAGCCTGGGCGACAGAACGAGACTCCGTCTCAAAAAAGAAAAGCTAAGGACCAGGTGTTTTTCAGTGACTTACCCAAGGTCACATCCTTACTCAGGAGCAGAGTTTAGGCAGTGTTCCAGGTCTTCTACTTCTAAATCCAACAATGTTCAGGGAGCTCTTCATTATCTGATCCCTGTCCACCTACCACTTTCTATGGTGATACCCAGTTCCCAGCCTTGTTGTCCTTTTTCTCCTCCGGCACATGTCTTCATATTTTGGGGCCTTTGCCTACACTTTTCCCACTTAAAAGGCTTTCCCTCACTTAACCTTCTCAAATTCTGACCAAGAACTGATAACTTGCAACTCATCATTCAAGACCTTACTGAGGAGTCTGCTCCTTTGGAGTCCAGTGTGTGTCCTTCTAATACTCCTTGATATGGTTTGGCTCTGTGTCCCCATCCAAATCTCATCTCGAATTGTAATCCCCACATGTCTAGGGAGAGACCCAGTGGGAGGTGATTGGATCATGGGGGCAGTTTCCCCCATGCTGTTCTCATGATAGTGAGTGAATTCTCATGAGATCTGATGGTTTTATAAGGGGCTCGTCCCACTTCACCACTCATTCTTCTCTCTCCTGCCACCTTGTGAAAAAGGACATGTTTGCTTCCCCTTGTGCCATGAGTGTAAGTTTCCTGAGGCTTTCCCAGCCACATGGAACTGAGTCAATTAAATTCTTTTATAAATTACCCAGTCTTGAGTATTTCTCTATGGCAGTGTGAGAGTGGGCTAATACAGTCCTTATCACATTTTGCTACGATTGTGTTTGGATTTGTCTCACCTTGTGAACCTGAGTGAGCTTCTTGAGGGACAGGTTCGGTGTTTTGCTTATCATTAGCACAATACCTAGCATGCATGCAGCAGATACTCAGTAAATAATCGTTTACATTTAAATGACCATTAAAATGGGTGAATCTCATTTAGTAACTTTAAAAAGGGACTATTTGTTGTACAAATAACCTATTGGCTACAAACTAAACCAATAATATAGCCAAGAAAGACGTTGGCTAGAATTGCAGCAAGTCATACATATCACTAAAATAAAACCCAAAGCAGCATCCTCGGAGGAGCAAGACATCATCTTGGAACTACTGGGCATGCAGCAGGTAAGTGGAACATCCTCTGTACCCTCCTTCCCTGCAGCTGTCACAGTGAGTCCATGTTTCCTTGACTTTTAATCAGAGCCACTATCCAATGTTAACAACACACATACAAAAGCAGCAGCTATTAATATAAGCAGAAGACAAGAGGGTTTTCTACTTTTCTCACTAAGGAAACCACATTTTGATAATTCTCCAGGTGGTTACAAAGAACAAACTCAAGCAAGAATGCTGGATTAAACTTAGTCCAAAAGGCTAATTGTGGAATGAGATGGACAAAAAGAACAAAGGTCAATGGAAGAAAATTATCAGTAGATATAGATTATTCAAATGTACAGTGCTTTTCATATTTCTCACTGAAGACTTAACACAAAAGAAATTAACAGGATCTATTTCTATTCTATGATTATGGAATTAGTACAGAAATAGTGACAAACTTCCATAGTGCATAAATCAAGAAAGATAAAAAGTATTTCTAATTCTTAATAGGAGCAAAGTCAAAAGGCCACAAGAAAAAAACTCAGCAGCAAGCCCTTTATTGCTTAGACTCACCAAAAAAAAAAAGTACATACAGAAATTACCCTTTTTCCCTCTCCTGCCCTGTGTGAAAACTGACTTGTGCTCTTCCCCTTAAGCATCTCTTTGCCTCTCGTTATAGGTTGAAGTCCTAACCCCCAACATCTCAGAATGTGGCTTTATTTGGAGACAGGATTACCTTTGCAGAGGTAATCAAGTTAAAATGAGGTCAATATAGTGAGTCCTAATCCAATATGGTTGATGTCCTTATGAAAAGGAGAAATTTGAAGACAGACATACCAAAGGAGAATGCCATGTGGAGACACAGGGAGAAGTTGGCAATCCACAAGCCAACGAGAATAGCCTGGAACAAATTCTTCCATCACACCCCTCAGAAGGAATCAACCCTGACTGCACCTCCATTGCAGAGTTGTAGCCTCCAGAACTGTGAGACAATACATTTCTGTTGTTTAAGACGCTAAGTTTATGGAGTAAATTTCTGCTTGTTACAGCAGCCCCAGGAAACTATTACACTCCACCTCAGCATTTTCCTCCAGGCATCCCTCAACCCTGTTCTTCCAACATTTCCCAAGAAAGAAAGAAAAAAATATTACTTCACATATGTATATTATAAATCTTGCCATTTCATTTGCCTTCTTTTAACATCAGTGGGTAATCTTACCTCACAAAGTTAGGTGTAATATGGAAAAACCTCTACAATTTTCAAACCCATAATAATCAAGTTCTATAATCACCAAAAAAGAAAAGTACAAAAGAAAACCAATGGTGAGAACTCTTATAAAGCAAGTACAAAGACAAAATTGGCTGTGCACTATCATTAACTAAAGCTATCACGGCTCCTTTGTAATCTTAAGCAGCTATTCCGTGATCTTTTCTCTCACAATGATGAGCCGAACTTTTGATAAAATATTTGATCTCCTTTTAGCCAAAACTCTTCTTTATAAGCCCATTTAATATTCCAGAAGGATTTTCTTTCCTTTGAAGAAAGATAAGTTTGACATTCTAAAGGCATTTGTATTTTAAAACCTACAAAAAGATTTTTGGAGAGTACCTGGTGAAGTACCGACTTGCCCCTGTGGCTCAAAAGTTCAATTATTATAGACATTTCACTCAGAATAGCATTTCTGTCTTTTAACCTTCATCTAAATAAATGTTCATTTTTATAAAAATGTTCATTTTTCTTTCACTATCATAGAGTTCAAGCCCTTGCAATATGTTTTAAAAGTTGTAGGAGATATACAATTATACTTTTTTCCTTTATTCATGGTTCTAAACAGTTGTCTACATCCCAAAATAAGATAAAACTTTCTGTTTCCTGCAGATCCAAGTTTCCCAAAAAGATAACAGTAAGAATAGATTGCAATTCTCTCAGAATGAGCATGTATCAGGCAAACATATCTCTTTTATTGTGTTTTTCTACTGAAACACAAGAAATAGATACCCTAATTTTGGAAAGCTCATTCCTATAAAGACATTTCTAAACTGTGAGAAAATTAGCTCAACAATGAGGAATGAAACTCTCTTCCAAAAATATTTACACAATTTGCAAAGAGATGGCTAAAGAACATCTTAATGGGCAGATTGTGTTTGTTGTAGGTGGAAAGAGCTACAGAAAAGTGATTGAACATGACAAGACTCAGCTTTTAAAACCTGACTTCATTTGGCACCTAATAAAAAGAATCATGCTTACTTAATTCATGGCATTTTTCCCATATGAGAAACAGTAAAATTCAAATGAAGCAAAAAGAATAAAGTTGACAAAGATACCGTTTGAAAATGTGGCTGAAAACAAACCAAAGGTAAAATGACCTTGATTACCCTAATAGTCAGGGTTCTTTGCACCTAACAGAAACTGACTCTGCCTAACTTAAGCAGAAAGAGAATTTACAGGAAGAATATGGTGGAGCTCAAAGAATAAAATAGCAAGAAAGGACAGGAGCAGAATATTTCTAGCAATAGGTAGCAAGAACTAATGGGCATTCTGCCTGGACACTATCATTGGGTAAATCCACTTTAACTGCTTTTCCATCTAAATTAAGTCCAGGAAAAATCTGATTAGCCTACCTCGGTTACTCACCTAGAAGAGTTGAGAACCCTTTGACCAAGGTTGCTTATAATGTGGGAGAGAGAAATTGAGAAGTGTTTAAGAGAAGGAGAAATGGATGTTGGGTTGCGTAAGTAAGTAAGTAAATAGATAAATAAATAAACATCCTCTTTAAGTAAGCTCATATCACAGTATAATACATACTCTATGTATTTTTGGAGAGAAAGTTTTTAAAACTTGCATTTCACCTAGCAATGACTTTATATGAAAGGCCTGGTGAACTTTTTAAAATGTTTATTAGAACTACAATTAACCTAAGTAAAAGTTTTTGACACACTAAAAAACAGTTACTGACCGGGTGCAGTGGCTCATGCCTGTAATCCTAGCACTTTGGGAGGCAGAGGCAAAAGGAACACTTGAGCTCAGGAGTTCAAGACCAACCTGGGCAACATGGTGAGACCTCATCGCTGTTTAAAATTAAATAAAAAACTAAAAACAAGAAAAAAAAACAGTTACCTGCAGATTCTCCTATATTTGCAAGTTAGCATGAATAGTTTAAGTAGCTCCTGAATGTACTTTTGAAGTTTTATAATCTAAAGAAACAGATATTTGTGCACTTCAATGAGATACCATCTCACACCAGTTAGAATGGCAATCATTAAAAAGTCAGGAAACAACAGGTGCTGGAGAGGATGTGGAGAAATAGGAACACTTTTACACTGTTGGTGGGACTGTAAACTAGTTCAACCATTGTGGAAGTCAGTGTGGCGATTCCTCAGGGATGTAGAACTAGAAATATCATTTGACCCAGCCATCCCATTACTGGGTATATACCCAAAGGACTATAAATCATGCTGCTATAAAGACACATGCACACGTATGTTTACTGCGGCATTATTCACAATAGCAAAGACTTGGAACCAACCCAAATGTCCAACAATGATAGACTGGATTAAGAAAATGTGGCACATATACACCATGGAATACTATGCAGCCACAAAAAATGATGAGTTCATGTCCTTTGTAGGGACATGGATGAAATTGGAAATCATCATTCTCAGTAAACTATCGCAAGAACAAAAAACCAAACACAGCATATTCTCACTCATAGGTGGGAACTGAACAATGAGAACACATGGACACAGGAAGGGGAACATCACATTCTGGGGACTGTTGTGGGGTGGGGGGAGGGGGGAGGGATAGCATTGGGAGATATACCTAATGCTAGATGACGAGTTAGTGGGTGCAGCGCACCAGCATGGCACATGTATACATATGTAACTAACCTGCACATTGCGCACATGTACCCTAAAACCTAAAGTATAATAATAATAAATAAATAAATAAAATAAAATGTGGCACATATACACCATGGAATACTATGCAGCCATAAAAAATGATGAGTTCATGTCCTTCGTAGGGACATGGATGAAATTGGAAATCATCATTCTCAGTAAACTATCGCAAGAACAAAAAACCAAACACCGCATATTCTCACTCATAGGTGGGAATTGAACAATGAGAACACATGGACACAGGAAGAGGAACATCACACTCTGGAGACTGTTGTGGGGTAGAGGGAGGGGGGAGGGATAGCATTAGGAGATATACCTAATGCTAAATGACGAGTTAATGGGTGCAGCACACCAGCATGGCACATGTACACATATGTAACTAACCTGCACATTGTGCACATGTACCCTAAAACTTAAAGTATAATAATAATAAAATAAAATAAAACAAAGAATAATACTTCAAAACTTACATTTTGAAATCGTGCCTTGACATTGTCTCACCTTACACTGTATGACAATACAGGCTCTAGGACCATGGACTGTTTTCTATGAAAATATGTTCAGGACTCTTTGAGGTGTGATCCTAAGAAGGATTTAAAGCAGTAATCTGGGCTGAGCACAGTGAATTATGCCTGTAATCCCAGCTCTTTTTGAGGTCAAGGCGGGAGGATCACTTGAGCCCAGGAGTCCAAAATCAGCCTGGGCAAAATAGCGGGACCCCTATCCTACCAAAATAATAATAATAATGATACTTCAACTATGCAGACATTTCTTATAAAAACTCATTCTCAATTTTGCCTATTTTAGCTAAACTTTTGCAAATACTACCTGATCAGAAAGTCTACATCTAATTTATGATTTTGAGCTTGGAAATTAGGCAGCATGAATTAGGCAGAAAAAATAAATTTGAAAAATTGTACAGCTCAGATTCTGAGGTTGATTTAGGAACTACTATTCAAGCCATCAGATAAAGATTTTGCAGTTAATTACTAAAACATTTAATACTTCTGGGCATGAATAAAAGTATAAAAATGTAGTATTGATCTAATATTTTCAAAAACATACTAAAGGCACCATTCAATGGAGCAGACATTTAACAATAATCTTCTGCCAAATTCTGGGGCTGGAAAGATGAATAAGACATAGGTGCTCCCCTTCCAGTCACTCAAAATTTAGAAGCCTTGTAATATATCATTGTAATTTTATATGGGAAGCAATAAAAGAATTACATACATGATGCTGAAATAGTATATAGAAGGAACGGCTTCTTAGGAGATGGATGTTTGATTGACTTTGAAAGATGAAAAGGTAATCCGAGTGGAAAAAACTTGCCAACCAAGAAAACAAATAATAAAGGCCTTGAAATAGTAAGAAACATGGAGAGATATAGGAAAGGCAATAAATGTGCTATTGCTAGAGTATGACTTTGAAGTGACTACAGAACTAGTAGCTAGACTCAGGGCCATATCAAAAAATGCTTTTTATGCTACAATAAGGAATTTTAACTTAATCTTACAGGTCAGCATTTCCTAAGCTATCTACCCTAAGAACAAAAAGCTCCTTTGAAGAATTTGTATAAATGTTCATGCTCAACCCAATAAGCCTGAGAAATATCGCATACTAAAATTCTACATAGTAGACATTACAGGTGAGGGCCAACATCTATTTCACCACCTTTTCAATAAAGTTTCATTGCAGCTTGAGGAACTGATTCCATCTCCAGAGAAGGGCCCTGATGAATCTAAGCAAATATAATATGTCTCCCTTGCCCAAGATTGATTAAGGAACCGTGTGTGACCTAGGGCATTCAGCACAGGACATTCTCCTGGTGACAGTTACTGGTCCAGAGCTGGACCTAAACAATTACAGTTGACCCTGAAACAACATGGAAGTTAGATGCATCAACCCTACACACAGACAGAAATCTGCATATTACTTTCGTCTTCCCAAAAACATAACTACTAACAGTCTACTGCTGACCAGAAGCCTTGCCAATAATACTAAGAAACTGTTATTTTAAAAAATCATAGAGAAGAAAAAATACATCTACTACACATTAAGTGTAAGTGGATCACCATAAAGCTCTTCATCCTCATCATCTTCATGTTGAGTAGGCTGATGGGGAGGAATAGAAAGGGAAGGGATCTGTCTTGCTGTCTCAGAGGTGGCAGACTGGGGAGGAAATTCAAGTATAAATGAATTCAAGCAGTTCGAACCTGTGTTGTACAAGGGTCAATTGTACATCAGACTGAACAGAAGTACTATTGTTCCATGATTGTAGAAAAACACTCTCTTTCTCTCCCAGAAGGCTTAAGTGAGAATAAATACAGCTTAAATGCTATAGGAAATGGGCAATGATCCTATGACTACAAGAACCAACCTCAGGATGATATAAGGGTGGATAGCAGAGCAAAAGGTGAAAAGAACCAGTCTTTGATGCCATCATTGAATTGCTGGATCTAAAGAGAAGAATAAGACCTCATTTATGATGTCAACAGGGTCATTCATTCTTACAGGGAAGAAGGCACATATACAGTAATTTCAAAACACTTTAAAAAGTAGTATAGTAGGCCAGGCAAAGTGGCCCACACATGTAATCCCAGCACTTTAGGGGCCAAGGTAAGAGAATCGCTTGAGCCCAGGAGTTCAAGATCAGCCTGGGCAACATAGTAAGATCCCATCTCTACAAAAAAAAAATTAATTAGCAGGATGTGGTGGCATGCCTGTAGTCCTAGCTACTTGGGAGGCTAAGGTGGGAGGATCATGTGGCTGGGAGGTCAAGGCTGCAGTGAGCCGTGATCACAACACTATACTCTAACCTGGGCGACAGACCAAAATTGTGTCTCAAAAAGAAATTAAAAAATAAAAATAAAATAAATGAAAAGTACTACAGTAAATTTTAGTACAGAAATGAAAAAACAAAGAAGAAGAGACTGACTCTCCTCTTTGTTTTTTGGCTCTCCTCTTCTTTCTAGTCAAGGCCAGAAAAAGCTTTACATGTGTTTCACCTAAATCTTGAGTAATGTACAGGAGTCCACAGTCTACAAGTTCAATTTGTTTTCATACACTGATATATTTAGCATTTTATATTATAGCCAAATAGTCATAAAATTACGAAAAGTAAAATCATTTTTAAAATGGAGGTGCTGACAAGTTGCATATGAATTTAAAATGTATTAAACATAGTTTATGATTTAGTCTCATTATACATAGTGGGATTGAAAAGGGAGTTTTTTAGATCTAACAGTCTAAGAAGACATAAAACACCTAGAATAAAATAAAGATTTGGAACTACTCATGCATATTGCTTTCTGCATTTTAAACAACATACTGTCATTGTAAAAATCATGTGATTTTATCTCCTATTTTTTCAGTTTTGCATTTATATTTTATTTTACAGATGACATTCTATACAGTGGAATTTCACTATTTGCCTGAGTTTAATGCCATTTTTCAAATACCAATAGCCAATCATGATACAATTTAAATTGCTTGAAAAGGATCTTGTGATGGGCAATATAAAAGGCCATGACTGGGATCCTTTGCATATGTAGTCATACTTTTTAGTTCTCATTAATACAATAAGCCTTGTAATCACTGTTCAGCAAACTATACCTTTAATGTTGAGTTATCTTCCCATAAGTAAAATGTCAATTGTGCCATAAATGCCACTTGACTTGGGTTTTGTTTCTGCTTAAAAAAAAAGGTATACAAATTATAATTGATGATATCATTTATTGCCAGAAAACACCAAACCTAGCAAGCTTTGTTTCCCCACCTTTTAAGTGTGCTCCTACCCAGAAACAT
Source organism: Pongo pygmaeus (assembly GCF_028885625.2). Lineage (NCBI taxonomy): Eukaryota > Metazoa > Chordata > Mammalia > Primates > Hominidae > Pongo > Pongo pygmaeus. The sequence continues at coordinate 95,492,671 of NC_072384.2, forward strand.
TCTGAAGAGTTTCTCACCACATAATAAAACAAAGTGTTATATTATCCTATGACTTTTCAAAACCGAGGAATCGGAAAGAGACAGCCTGAAAAGGAAAACCACATCAAAGTTGTTTTACTTCCAGGAAAACGATTTGATCATTTAAAAATTTTAAAACTATTTTTCATATTTAATTGAATTTTTTAACCTAAGTTGTTGGAGATTGAGACATTTTCACCTATTTTATCTTAGCAAAATGGAGATAAATGTAAAAATGCCATGTGCATTCTTTATTTAAAATGACTCTTCTTTGTGGAATAGAGGCTTTAGACATAAAGTTCTTCATCTATAGCAATATTTTGACTATTTTTATGCTGGAATCTTTATTCTGACAGTTGTGCAGCTGTACAGGTTTGCAGCTTTCTGAGCTAAACTCAAGAGGCTCTGAGTCCATGCCAGCTGTCTTTCAATTTCACATCAACTCTCTTGGTGCTTTGTCAGTTTAAAGTTTTTGCAAAGTTTGCAGGGCCTGAATTCATTAGATAAGGGAAATGAGTCATCTAAATCTTACCCAGCCTCAACTGCCATAGACACTCACTATTGTAAATTTCCTTCAAGATTGAATTAGAAAATAGACCCCATGGGTTTTTGTTAGTGTTGGTATTTGATGATACCCTTGTAACAGCAGCTGCTGAAGCTGTGTGTACTTCGATACAAAATTTCTATTTTAAATTCCCTTTCCTTCATATTTTATATATAAAATTGGAAGGCAACAGCTGCAATAATAAGGGCAAAAAGGTCATTTAAAGTTCAGTTCACCAGGCACATGATAGGCAACTCATCACAAAGGCACTTTTTAAAAATAATTATGGTTATTAGAAACAAAATCCATCTTGTTTTTAAAGAATTCTGCAGCATCTTAAAACAGGTAAGAAACAGATTGTCAGGGATAGTTAAGTTGGAACACAAAGCTTCAACAAACACAAGGATTTGACAATTCCTCTGAGAGTGAGGAGCAGCCTTATTATCACAAGCCATCACATTGATCTGTATTTTGGTACAGGAGGATCTTAGATCTGCAGAGACCCAGCCCTTACCACATGTTGTTATTAGAAATATTTAAGTGTATGACTGTATTTTAAACTGAAAGGGGGAAAAAAACAATACTACATGGAACAGAAAAAAAGTATCGATAACATTCTGTAAGACTATAAATAAATGAGTGCTTCATCCCACAAAGATTAAAATCTGTATAAATTTTGCCTTCTGGAAGTACTTTCCAAGACAGTGAGGAAAGAAAACATGAAGTATCAAAACAGGAGAAATTACAGAGAAATAGAAATTGCCTGCAGTAGAATTTCAGGTTATGTTAACCAAATGACATTTATTGCCGATTGCTTTTCTACAACTAAGCTATTACAGCACAGTGTGACCTAAAGCATGGTCTTCAAAATTAGAAAGAGCCACTTAGAATGTATATGATCTTGGAGAGTCTATTCTTACTTTCTGAGCCTTAGTTGCCTTGTTTGCAAAATGGGGATACTATCCAATTCATAATGCCATGAAATATACTGCATGTCAAGTATCTGGCATATAGTTTATGAGCAAAAACATGCTAACTATTAATTTTTAACGGCCCTGTAATCCCAGCACTTTGGGAGGCAGAGGCAGGTGGATTACCCGAGGTCAGGAATTTGAGACCAGCCTGGCCAACATGGTGAAACTTGGTCTCTAGTAAAAATACAAATATTAGCCTGGCGTGGTGGCAGGCACCTGTAGTCCCAGCTACTCGGTAGACTGAGGTAGAAGAATCACTTGAACCCGGGAGGCGGAGGTTGCTATGAGCCAAGATCGCACCACTGCAGTCCAGCCTGGGTGACAGAGTGAGACTCCATATCAAAAAAAAAAAAAAAAAATTTAATGGAAGCCATAGTGTAAAAACTTTGTAACTGTATTGTTGCTGTCTCAATTTATAACCCAGAGTAATTATTAAACCTATTCCTGGGAAATTTGGGGAAACTAGAGTGTCTATTGAAGCTCTCTTTGTGTATACCACTCATTGCCCTCTTGTGATGGGGAAGGAAAATACATGTAATGAAGAATTTAAGACATCTAACAAGTCAACTAGATACTTACTAGAGAGGCTCACAAGCTCTAATAATGCTGTCCAATAGTGCTTTCTCCAATGATGGAAATGTTCCATATCTGCACCATCAAATATGATAATGACTAGATACTTGTGACTACTGAGCATGTGAAATGTGGCTAGTGCCAACTGAGTAAACAAATTTTTATTTTATTTTAAATAATTCAAACATAAATAGCCATATGTGGCTAACACTATCATATTGTGTAGCACATCTCTGATTGACACTTTCATTAGAACTTCTTAGGGAACATAAGAGAAAAGTATATCTGAGTGAATAAAAATTCAGTAAAGATATCAAAAGGCCTGTTCCCTTAATGCAATCCCTGGATCTTTAGAAACATGTTACTTACTGAGCTGTGATGCATCAAAACTTCTAATGGAATCAGCAGGGACTTTGCCAAGTAATATGAGAGAAGTGATGAGCTACTCAGATAGTTCTGCCAAAGTGTGGTGGAGAGCTCTGCCCAAGTGTGGTGGAGAGCTCTGCCCAAATATGGCAGAGACAATTGTCAGCTGCTTGATAAGATGAAAAATAGCAGGACTCTTTAGAACTGCCATTGTCATAAGCTTTCCAAAGAGGTATCCCTGAAAGAACCCAATGCCGACAGGAGCCACCTCCAGCAGAATCAATGCTTGACAATAAACAAGGAGTCATTGTTAGGATTGGTTCGCAAAGACACAGTCACATCTTGGAAATCCTCGTCTCCTCTACTTTCAGTTGGATGTTATCCTTGTAGAAAAAGGATATGTGACCTAACATATGTTAGGATGTAAACTAACATATTCATAGGTTCTAGATACTAGGACAGCTTTAAGGGGCCATTATTCTGCCTAACTCTCACATACACACACAGTCCTACTGTACATCAAGCAGAGAGATGATGTTTTGAGTCCCCAGGGAACAATGTCAGCTTAGACCCTATTTCCAACAATTAACAAAATATTTGAGTACTCCCCTTTCCAAAATATATGATTATCCAAGTAAATGGTCATAGGTCCCTTTGGGTAAGGAATGATGAAAGTGTTACTCCTTATATGTGCTATATTGCAGGATACTTCATCTTAAGAATTTGACCTCCTTTCAGTCAATGGGTTCTGGATCTAAGAACTGGCTCAGGTCTGTTAACTGAACAAAAGATTATGACGTTTCATTGCAGTGGCTGCTCTTAGCTTCCTAATCATTAATACTTGATTTCTTTTGGTTGTATAGATTGTAAAATACCATTGTTGACTACCCATCTGTTTTGCCCTTGGGAACATCATACTCTATCTCCACAGCTCACTCTGGGTCAGACATGCTTGGCTTCCACTCTGACCTTTGATTATTACAACAATTGTATTCACCTTGCTTCTGATAGTTAAGTGCATGACCTGACTTCTGTTATTTCAGGATTATTTCATGCTCTTTACTCTTCGTGATCCCACTTCTATAATATCTTCTACTGCCAGCCCTGGCCTACAGAGGAGTGCCACCACTGAACTCAAAACAAAGCTAGCCATTCTGATTACTGCAGTTCGCATCACTATGGCTAATAGTTTCTTTTTTTTTTCTTCCAGCAAGTTAAAGATTTTTTTGTTTGTTTTGCATATTTTCTAGATAAGAATTGTGATTTATTGTATTTGTTCTTCCCTGTGTAATTTGTCTTTTTTTCTTTGACTGTCTTCAAGACTTCCTCTTTGTCAGACTACTTCCAACAGATTGAATATGATATGCCTAGAGATGTGTGTGTGTGTGTGTGTGTGTGTGTGTGTGTGTGTGATTTTAATCATGCTTGGTATTCTTTGGTTTTGGTATCTAATTGAATCTTTGCTTTAGTGTCTGTCATTAATTTTAGAAAATTATCAACTGTTGTGTGGTTGTTGTGGTGGTGGTTGTTGTTGTAAGGGTGGAAGCATGCTCTTTTCAAGTTTTTGTTTTGTTGTGTTTTGTTTTGGACAGGGTCTCACCCTGTCGCCCAGGCTGAGTACTGTGGCATGATCACAGCTCACTGCAGTCTCAACCTCTGGGGCTCAGATGATCCTCCCACCTCAGCCTTCTGGGTATCTGGGACTACAGTCACATGCCACCACACCAGGCTAATTTTTGTATTTTTAGTAGGGACGAGGTCTCACTATGCTGCCCAGGCTGGTCTTGAAGTCCTGGGCTCAAGCAATCTGCCCACCTCAACATCCCAAAGTGCTAGGATTACAGGTGTGAGCTACCACATCTGACCCTTTTCAGCTTTTTATATGCTGAGCAGAATCCAAAATCCCCTTAGTACTTTGACAAGTAAATTCTGTCCACTCCACAGAACATAGTCAGCTGCTGGGTGGTCTAGCCTTACATAGTATATCCATTCTAAAATTCTCTGAGCTTTCTAATTGTTTTCTGTGGAAGTTATGGCATTTTTACTTTTTTGCAATGTGGACCATAACATTTTCCAAGTTTCCAAGCTCCAACGCAGAATGCTATTTCACCAGCTCTTGAGGTCTTGTCAGTGTTAAACCCTGTATCATGATACAGTGATCTCCTATCAGTAAACTCTCCCTTATTCAACTTTCTCTCTTGAATCAGCACCCTTAGAATCCAGTCCCACATAGACTCTTCAGTCCCTGCTAGTGTATGTTTGCTAGGTCCTGCAACTTCCTTCCATCCCTTTGCTTGCTCACCAGGCTCAGCACTTCCCCAGACATTTCATGTTGTAATTTGACCCCTTGCTATTTGTCAGGAAATATAGGAAGGAAGGCAAGGGTATATTCTGGAGGGGATTGGGGGTTGGTGTAGACACTTTTTTGGCAAGGAAGAAATCTCTCTCTACATTGTCTATAAGCAACCACACCTCTCTACATTGTCTAAAAGGAGGAGAAAGCCAAAGGTTTAGGAAAACATAAGAATTTTAGATTTTCAAGTGTATTGACCCAGATGTTCCTGTCAGTAATCACACTCCTTTACAAACAGGGCTGTGGATTCTGTAAATGGACCTACCATGATTGAAAATTCAACTTTCTTTGGAGCTCTGACACAACTATAATTAAGCCCTGAGTTTAATCTTCAGCCTCTTCTGACCTCTGGCAGTAAATTAGAGTTTATGCTTCCAAGGAGGCCCTCTGATTTTACCCTTCACCTTATAATGGTAAAAAATCATCCTTCCCCTTTTATTCTTTTCCTGTAATGCATTGATCCACCCCAGCAACAGCCATCTCATTCAATAGTCTATAAATTACGATTTCACCTGAACCTCTCAAACACCTGACCTGTCATACCTGCCAGTGTTTTTCTTTTCAGCAGTATCCCATTACTTTTTATCACTCATGAAAGTTTTAAAAATTACAATGCAAATTTATGCCAGGCTCTATTAGTGCTCCAACTACCAACAGTGATGGTAAACCAATTCTTAAGTCTCATTTTAGAATCTGCTTCCTAGGACCCATGTTATTACTATATTATGTATAGTATTATACATATGTATAATACATACGTATTATACATATGTATAATACATACGTATTATACATATGTATAATACGTATGTATGTATTATGTATGTATGTAATATGTATGTATGTATGTATTATACATACATACATGTATATACATACATACATGTATGTATAATATTACTATATTATGTATAGAATTTGCTGAAGGTTGGTCATTAGTGGATTATTCCAACTTGTATCATTGCTAAAAATACATAATTTATTGAACGTCACTAAGTGCTAGAGATGATGGTAAATGCTTTGCATATATCAGCTCTTTAATTCTTTCAAGAATACAAGACAATTAATATTATTTTAGCTAAAGCTTAGAGAATTTAAGTCCTTAGTCCAAGTTTTGTTTGTAAATAACAGCTTCTGGGGTGATCTGTCCTCAAAATTAACACCCCCCAAATACTGTGCCAGAGGGCCTTGTTAGAATAAAATAAACTACATGATACTATTAAGTTTATGTAATCTAAAATCTTTGTATTCTGAAAATTTATTATTACTTTTACTGATGCTCAAGCCTTGATGTCTTTCTGCCCAGGCACATACCCGGGATAGATTCCAAGATGCACTAAAATATCATCCAGATACAAGATAAGTTCTGTTTAAAAAAAAATACTTAATGTATTTAATAGTACTAGGAAAAGAGGATGGATGGATTAAGAGCACCAAAAAATTTTTTAGAATCCACTCATTAAAAACCATAATTGAGGAGGGAAAGAAAGAAGGGACCACACAAACAGTCAGCCCAAGTGGTTAACTTTATTTCTGTCTCAGCAGCACAGGAAAAAGTAGTCAAACCAAGTCAACAAGAATGCATTTCTCATGATGAAATATGTTGTTACAGACTCTGTAACATTTGGCTCTATTTTTCAGGAGGGCTAGCAAAAATTTTAGCCAACCACTATACAAGTAAAAAATAAGGCAAAAGAAGATAAAAATACATGCTGCAAGTACTTCCAAACAGCAAAACAGCTGAAAAAGTCAAGTAAAAGTGATTTTTATTCAAATTGGGTTTAACCCTGTAATGAGACTGTTGTCTCCTCTATTACAGACTGCATAGACATGCAAGCCAATGGTTTTAATTAGATTGGTGTGGTACACAGGCTGACTTCTATATCAGATCAGTCAGCCGATACCTGGTCCAGCCCAGTTATTACAAAATAGGTAGGCAGATATTATAGATTTCCTGAACAGATCAAAAATTTCTTCTGCCCCTATAAATGCTCCTCTGGGAAATTAAGTAAAGGAGTTACTTTCATGTGGGAACAACATATGTGTTCTCTTTCAGTATCAGAAGCCTTTATGAGAGGTGAAGCCAGCTGGACTTCCTGGGTCGAGTGGGAACTTGGAGAACTTTTCTGTCTGGCCAGAGGATTGTAAATGCACCAATCAGCACTCTGTAAAAACGCACCAATCACTGCTCTGTGTCTAGCTAAAGGATTGTAAATGCACCAATCAGCACTCTGTAAAAATGCACCAGTCAGCACTCTGCGTCTAGCTAAAGGATTGTAAACGCACCAATCAACACTCTGTAAAAAAATGCACCAATCAGCGCTCTGTGTCTAGCTTAAGGATTGTAAATACACCAATCAGCACTCTGTAAAATTGACCAATCGGCTCTCTGTAAAATGGATCAACCAGCAGGATGTGGGCGGGGGCAAATAAGGGAATAAAAGCTGGTCACTCCAGCCAGCAGTGGCAACCCGCTCGGGTCCCCCTTCCATGTTGCGGAAGCTTTGTTCTTTCACGCTTCACAATAAATCTTGCTGCTGCTCAATCTTTGGGTCCGCACTACCTTTATGAGCTGTAACACTCACCACAAGGGTCTCCGTCTTCATTCCTGAAGTCAGCAAGACCATGAACCCACCGAGAGGAATAAAGAACTCCGGGGTGCCACCTTTAACAGCTGTAACACTCACTACAAAGGTCTGCAGCTTCACTCCTGAAGTCAGCAAGACCACGAACCCACCGGAAGGAAGAAACTCCGGACACATCTGAACATCTGAAGGAACAAACTCCGGACACACCATCTTTAAGAACTGTAACACTCACCGTGAGGGTCTGCGGCTTCATTCTTGAAGTCAGCGAGACCAAGAACCCATCGGAAGGAATAAATTCCAGACACATTTAGACTGAATATCAGTATTTCTCCACTACCTTTAGGCTACTTCAATCCAACCTCATGGGATTTTTTTTTTAATTAATGAAATTTGACAATCAAGAGTCACTTTTTACTGACAGAAAAAGAGAAGTTAGAGAGGAAAGAGTGATTTCTGTGCTTGTGGATACAGACATTCTACAGTCTGGCTGAAGGTTATTTTCTTCACTTATTTTTCCTTCACTAGTCATTTTCTCCTTTCAAATAATTACAAGAATAAACAAGTCATTCAGTTCCAGCTTAACTCAAATTTTTATGTAATAAAAAAGATGGAATTATATGTTGAAGTCTCCTCACTGGTCTTGAAAAAGCAAACAGGATCTCTCTAGGAAATTTAGCAGTCAGCTTTACATTTTTATAGCTGCAAAGATACTGGTATAATCTCTTTGGTATTATCCAAATAAGAACCATCGAGCTGAGTAATCTACAAGATTTAATTAAAAACATATTATGTCCCACTGGGACTTTTTTCCACATCACAGAGGTAAGCCTTGTAGAATGCAGAGCATTTAGTAAAATTTTGGTTCAATGTTAACATCACAGTCTGTGAACCATTTTGCAAGATTTGGTCCAGACAACAATGATAATAAAGAAGACCTTCCATTTGTAATTTAACAAAGTACAAGAAATAATTACCACTAAATTATTGTCTCAAATGAAGTACATATAAATACTGTTCAATATGTTTATTATTACATGTATAGTGCTTCAGGAACAACACTTACACGAACTTAACATCTTAACATCTGAGACACTATATAAAATTGCTAAAAATCATTGAACACTGGCGAATGTATGTCCACCCACACACACCCCCAACAGAATGATGTTCAATATTGAACAAGTGTCATATTATACAATACCATTTACCCATGCTAGTTGAGAGAAGCAGAGATCATTCAAAAGAGACTAGAGAAAGCCTTTATACTTAATTGTAAGGTTACTGTAAGAATTTTCCCCATAGAACTACTTTTCTTGAAATATTCCATTTAGTTTCGAAGAGGAAAATTTTTCAGATATTAATTTGATTTCACCTGTATTTCCAGTCATTCATATAACTTTCTCTCTCAAAAAAAACTCTTAATTTTTTTTATGTCAATGTTGTTCAGTAGGTGTTATTAATCCTTAATGTGTTAATGATCTTCCTTAGGATAATGTTCCCAACTCTTCATTAGAAGAAGAGTCAGTTCTCCAATTACCAAAATTAATTGTTAGTATACAACACATTCTTAAGTCAGTTGATTTGAACTTGGAAATAATGTCCCCAGAGGAACAATCTTATAAGTGGTGGTTTTGTTCCCAGCCCAGATTATACAACCAACAGAATGAAATTCACCACAGCATCCTTCCACCGTGTGTGGTGCTTTTTAGTAGTTAAGCACATCCATTCCCTCCAGGCAGGGGATAGAAACACAGTTGTCCCAGCTCCACAGTGAGAGCAGAGAATTTCTGCTCTGGTCACAGTAGCTCAGAGGGGGGATCCAAGGATGTCCAGGGGCAGGCTGCTGTCCTGGGAGCTGCCCCCATGAAGGAGCTCCTTGCTGGGAGCAGAGGGAGCCTCAAGCAAAGGCTTCCCAGCTGCTTCTGCTCTACTCCCCTTAAAGAAGGCTCTCCAAGCAGCAGCCCAGGAGACTCTTTACAATGAAAACTAGATCTTGTGGCTTTTCTTATCAAAACTCTCCAAGGTTTCCCATCACACTTTGAAAAAAAAATTCTAAGTCCTTACCCAGACCTGCATGATCTGGCCCCTGGCTGCTTCTCTGGTCCATTTCCAGCCAGTCTTCCCCACCTGCCCACCCCACTCACTCTGCTCCAGCCACTTTGGCCTCCCTGTAATTTTTCAAACATTTCAAGCATGTACCTACTTCAAATCCTCTGCCCCTGCTGATTTCTCTACCTGGAAAGCCCTCCTCTAAGAGGAGACATGGCTGGCTTCCTCATTTAATCTCCATCTCTGCTCTAATGTCACCTTCTTAGAGGAAGAGGTCTTCTCTGGTGGCCACAAAATAGCACTCCAGACACAATCAATTGCCCCACTTCATTTTTTATCACAGCACTTAATACTCCCAGACTCATATTATATATTTGCTTATCTTCCTTAGGATAGCGTAAGCCCCATTAGGGCAAAAAAAATTTTTTAACACTTTATTTTCTTAAACAGTGCATTCCTCATAGCACACATTTCACTATATGTGTCAAATAGATGAATGAGCAGTTTGGCTTTTAAAAAAATAAGAAAAAGAGAATGTTCACAAATCACAAGCCTAAAGCTAAAACTGGTTTCTATCACCTCAAAATTTACCAGCCAATCCCAGAGAATGATGGTTGGCCATACAATAAATATTTCTCTGAACACAGAAAAGTCTGGAAAAATAACCAGCAATTTTTTAAATGACTGTATGGTAACTTTCGTCTTATCACTTTGTGCCCTGACTGTACCCAGAAATGCAAAATGCTGTCTAAAACTGTACTCTCCCTACTCCTATATATTTTCCAAATTGTGCATATCTATATAGTCTTCCAAAGCTCTTGGCTCAAATGGCAATTACTTAAATCTACTGGAATTCCCAGATGCAGCATCTTCACCTTCATCACACTGCAGCCTTTAAGGCTTAGAGAGACACATTATACTCAGCAGGAGTGAGGACTGCTAATGGTAGAATGACAGAATGTTAAACCTGAGACACCTAAGAAGCTATTTAATCAGCCGCCTAAATTTATATGTAAGCAGATCAAGACCCAAAAACAAGAAGCCACTGATGAACATTTACTATTTTATTAAACACTTTTATAAAAAGGTTTTGTTTATAAGGTATTATTTATCATTTTCCCCGTTTTTGTTGATTTACAAGGGTCTTAGTTTCATGCTGCTATAACAGAGTATCACAGACTGAGTAATTTATAAGGAAAAGAAATTTATTTCTCACAGTTGTGGAGGTAGGGAAGTCTGAGATCAGGGCACCAGCATCTGATGAGGGATTTCTTACTGTGTCATGTGGGCTGAAGGGCAAAGAGAAGGCAAGAGAGAGCAAGAGGGGCTGAACTCATCCTTTTATAAGGAATCCACCCATGTAAGAATGGCATTAATCCATTCATGAGTGCAGAGACCCCATGATCCTAACACCATCCATTACGTCCCACCTCCTAACACCATTGAATTTGTGATCAAGTTTCTTACTCATCAACTTGCAGACACATTCAAACCATAGTAACAAACATAAACTTGTTTTTTTGTTTTTTTATTTTATTTTATTTTTAAGTATTTATTGATCATTCTTGGGTGTTTCTCAGAGAGGGGGATATGGCAGGGTCATAGGGTAATAGTGGAGAGAAGGTCAGCAGATAAACACATGAACAAAGGTCTCTGGTTTTCCTAGGCAGAGGTCCCTGCGGCGGCCTTCCACAGTGTTTGTGTCCCTGGGTACTTGAGATTAGGGAGTGGTGATGACTCTTAACGAGCATGCTGCCTTCAAGCATCTGTTTAACAAAGCACATCTTGCACCGCCCTTAATCCATTTAACCCTGAGTTGACACAGCACATGTTTCAGAGAGCAAGGGGCTGGGGGCAAGGCCATAGATCAACAGCATCCCAAGGCAGAAGAACTTCTCCTAGTACAGAACAAAATGGAGTCTCCTATGCCTACTTCTTTCTACACAGACACAGTAACAATCTGATCTCTCTTTCTTTTCCCCACATTTCCCCCTTTTCTTTTCAACAAAACCGCCATCGTCATCATGGCCCGTTCTCGATGGTCGCTGTCTCTTCAGAGCTGTTGGGTACACCTCCCAGACGGGGCGGCAGGGCGGAGGCGCTCCTCACCTCCCAGAGGAAGGGCGGCCGGGCAGAGGTGCTCCTCACCTCCCAGACGGGGCGGCCGGGCAGAGGCGCTCCTCACTTCCTCCCAGACAGGGTGGCAGCCGGGCAGAGGTGCTCCTCACCTCCCAGAAGGGGCGGCCGGGCAGAGGCGTTCCTCACTTCCCAGACGGGGCATCCGGGCAGAGGCGCTCCTCACTTCCCAGACGAGGCGGCCAGGTAGAGGCGCTCCTCACTTCCCAGACAGGGCGGCCGGGCAGAGGCACTCCTCACTTCCCAGACGATGGGTAGCCAGGCAGAGGCGCTTCTCACCTCCCAGACAGGGCGGCCGGGCAGAGGCGCTCCTCACTTCCCAGACGGGGCGGCCGGGCAGAAGCGCTCCTCACTTCCCAGACAGGGCAGCTGGGCAGAGGTGCTCCTCACCTCCCCGATGGGGTGGCGGCCGGGCAGAGGCGCTCCTCACTTCCTCCCAGACAGGGTGGCGGCCGGGCAGAGGCGCTCCTCACCTCCCAGACGGGGTGGCCGGGCAGAGGCACTCCTCACCTCCCAGACGGGGCGGCCGGGCAGAGGTTCTCCTCACCTCCCAGATGGGGTGGCCGGGCAGAGGCGCTCCTCACTTCCCAGACGGGGCAGCCGGGCAGAGGGGCTCCTCACATTCCAGACGATGGGCGGCCAGGCAGAGACGCTCCTCACTTCCTAGACGGGGTGGTGGCCAGGCAGAGGCTGTAATCTTAGCACTTTGGGAGGCCAAGGCAGGCGGCTGGGAGGTGGAGGTTGTAGCGAGCTGAGATCACGCCACTGCACTCCAGCCTGGGCAACATTGAGCATTGAGTGAGCGAGACTCCGTCCGCAATCCCAGCACCTCGGGAGGCCGAGGCAGGCATATCACTCGAGGCCAGGAGCTGGAGACCAGCCCGGTCAACACGGCCAAACCCCGTCTCCACCAAAAATACAAAAACCAGTCAGGCGTGGCGGCGCGCGCCTGCAATCCCAGGCACTCAGCAGGCCGAGGCAGGAGAATCACAGGAGCCTGAGGCAGGGAGGTTGCAGCGAGGTGAGATCACAGCAGTACAGTCCAGCTTCGGCAACAGAGGGAGACCGAAGAAAGAAGGAGAGTGAGACAGGGAGAGGGGAGAAGGGGGAGGGGGGAGGAGGGAGGAACTTGTTTTGTTTATTTTCCAGTTGTTTCTTTAATGAACAGCTCTTTAGAACCTGTTGTAGCCGGGCGCGGTGGCTCACGCCTGTAATCCCAGCACTTTGGGAGACCGAGGCAGGTGGATCACAAGGTCAGGAGATTGAGACCATCCTGGCTAACACGATGAAACCCTGTTTCTACTAAAAATACAAAAAATTAGCCAGGCATGGTGGTGGGCACCTGTAGTCCCAGCTACTCGGGAGGCTGAGGCAAGAGAATGGCGTGAACCTGGGAGGTGGAGCTTGCAGTGAGCCAAGATCACGCCACTGCACTCCAGCCTGGGCGAAAGCAAGAGTCTGTCTCAAAAAAAAAAAACCTGTCGTAGTGAACGGCTGTTGATTTTTGCCTGCTTAGTAACCCTCAGTTCCTCTCCAGACATACACAGCTCTAAATCACTAACTTTTTCCACATCTTGAGGCCAAGTCCTTGGATGGAGCTGAAACTGTCCTCAGATACAGAATGCCTCCATAGCTCTTAGTTAGTTTCATGCTGCTATAATAGAATAACAGACTGAGTAATTTATAATGAAGAGAAATTTCTGAACAAAGAAAAGTGCCCTGATTATAACGAGAAATGCAAAAATGCTATCTACAACTGCATTCTCTCTACTCCTACATATTTTCCAAACTGTGCATATCTATGTAGTCTTCCAAAGCTCTTGGCTCAAATGACAAGGTTCAGATTGGAAAACTGCCTCTGACCCTAGACTTGTTAACTGGGGAATAGACAGAAAAATAATCTCTGACCCTAGCCTGGTTAATAGGGGAATAGACTGGCCCTCTCCACAGTAAATGGTTTGTGGATAAATACATGACACAAATTAGCACTAATTGCAGGACTCAGAAGTCCAACTCACAAGAATCAACAAGAGAGGAAAATTCAGTGGGCCACCAGGGGGAAGCCTACTTAAAAAGTTAGCCAACACAATTAAAAGCAGAGACAAGAGATGGAATGAACTATCCAGCTATGTCTACACCTTGATTTTTCTGTTACTTGGGTCAATACACTGAGTTGAGTTTTCTGTCACATGGCACCAAAAGTATATGAACTAAGAAATAACTGCAAAGTGTTGTATGAATTTACAGAAGAAAAACAAATACAGGGTTATAATATAGTATTTGAACACACAATAGAGCTTTCCACATTGACTTGCCTTCAGTAAAGACGACCAGCCTTCTAAAACTGGAAGCAGTATAAATATATAGTTAGAAAGTTTCTTGGCTCTGGTTTAAAGCAAGGGATCTACTGCCTGAGTTTTAATCATCTGCATTTCTTCTTCTATCCCAGTCTCTAAGAGAAATAAATGCCAGTAAATTGTTCTAGAAAGAAAAAACTTTGTGAATCAAATTTCTATTTTTACTGGCTTATAAAAAAGTTCTTAATATAAAAAGATACTATAATTCTTTAAAACTGCAGCTGCAAAAAAAAATAAGATCAATTGGAAGATTTGTTTTTATTCTTAAGGCAAATAAATAGATGACTGTAACAACTGCATACATAACTATCCACAGTTCCTGTGGCCTACAAATGTAGCTACAGAAAAGATGCTGTCCAGCATAGCAGCTTTCAGTTGGGCAGAGTAACAGTGCCTAGCCAGAAAAGTTCAATTTTCCCTTCTCTGTGTGGGATCACTCACCTAATAGAGCTGGAAATAATAATAACTAGCAAAACAAAATGGTACACTGAGATAAGCACTTTCCAATTTGAACCCTGTTTAAACGGGAGAATATAGTAAAAATCCTTTTTTAGCAACACTTTTCCCATCCCAAAGAGCTTTGGAAGGTTTAATGTGCTCTCAGTTTTCTCTGGAGGGCCACAATCCATGAGTCATTTGGCTAAGTAATCTGCGTTCCAGACTTTTCTTTACTCAGAAGAATGTTTAGTTATTGTATGGCCAATTACTCCTATTTAGCTAACTTAGCCTTTACTACCAGGCATTGGCTGGGAAATTGAATTCAAGCATTTATTTGAAGGAGGTAGAGTAATAGTTGTTATGATTATCCATGGCTGTGTCTATATAGAAACAAAAGTTCTGCTTGTAAACATTAATGTAGAAAATTAAATCCACCCAAAGAGTTCGGGAGAAAAAAAAATACTCTTACTTTTTTAAGTAAGTAAATTGATACCAATGTGTTTTTACTATGAATTAGACGGAAAGCTTCTTTACTTTATTTGTATTCTTTACTTATATTTGTAAAAACAGCAAAAATGAATGGAATGTTGTATTAATTCAAAAGTGGATTGACATAGTAAAGATGTCCATTCTCCCCAAATTGAGCTATAGCTTTAATGTAATTCCTAACAAAATCCCAACAAGGTGTTTCATAGATACAGACAGGCTTATGGGCACAGGAAGCCAAAACAATTTTGCAAAAGAAGAATAAAGTGATAGGAATCACTCCACCCAATATTACAGCTTCCTGTATAGCTACAGTAATCAAAATAATGTGGTGTTAGTGGAGAGATAAGTGCGTAGATCCACAGAACAGAAAACCTAGAAATAGGCCCACACAAATATGTCTGACTGTTGTTTTTTTTAAGATGCAAAAGCCATCAATGGAGAAAGAATAGCCCTTTCAACAAATAGTGCTGGAGCAATTAGACATTTATAGGCCAAAAAAACCCCAAAAAAATCCTCAACCTAATCTTCATAACTTACACAAAAATCAACTCAAAATGATCATACATTTAAATGTAAAAGTAAAACTATAAAAATTTTAAGAAAAATACTGGAGAAAATATTCAGGACCACATGCTAAATGAAGAGTTCTTAGATTTCATACTAACAACACAATCTATTAAATAAATAAATAAATAAATAAATTGAGCCAGTTCAAAATTAAAATTTTTTGCTTGGTGAAAGTCTCTGTGAAGAATATGAAAAGACAAACAGCAGACTAGGAAAAAATATTTGTAAATTGCATCTCACATCTCTGACAAAGGACTTGTAATATCAAATATATTTAAAATCCTCAAACTCAACAGTACTAGGTTCCACTTTCAGAAACGAAGGGCTTGAAGGCCTCTGCAGACCTACTCCACAAAGAAAAAACATAACTAGTAAAATTACCAAAAAAAAAAAAAAAAAAACTACCTCTTTGAGTCTGTAACATTTGAACTACAGCCCACTCTCACCCTCCTCCTACCTCAGTGAAACAGAAATTTCACTTTGGATGGGTACACCCAAGAACACAGGAATCCTTCTCCCTTTATCTCCCCAGGAGGGGCAGTCCACCATCATTTCTCATCCTTTCTCCAGATCCATGTTGCAGAGGCTAAACTCCAGATGAGTGCAGCTGAGCAGTCAGCGGCTCCCTTCCTTACCCAGTTTGTAGACTAGAGGGTCTTCCCTAGACAAGGCCCTAGATTCCAGCAAAAATACTAAGAAACTGGACCATTGGTGCATTGCTGATGGGACTGTAAAATGATACAGTCATCCTGGAAAAGAGTATGGCAGTCTCTTACAAAACTAAAGATGCACTTACCATATGAACCACAAATTGCACTCTTGGACATTCATCCCAGAGAAATGAACATTTATGTTCACACAGACCCTGTACATGAATATTCACAGCAGCTTTGTTCATAATAGACAAAAACTGGAAGCCACCCAAATGTCTTTCTATGCATAAGCAGTTAAACAAATTGTGGTTCATCAAGCCATAGACTACTACTCAGTAATGGAAAGGAATTGATACACTAATCAACTTAGATAGATCTCAAGAAAATTATGCTGAGTGAAGAAAAAGCCCATCTAAAAGTCCATCTTAAAAGGTTACATACTATATAATCCCATTTATATTACATTCTTAACATGACAAAATAATGGAAAGCAAATTAGTGGCTGCCAAGAATTGAAGTTAGGTGGCTATGCAAGGATAGCATGAGGGTTCCTTGCAATGGAATTCTTCTGTATCTCGACTGTGGTGGTTGTCACATGAACGCACCCAGGTCATAAATTGCATAGGGCAAAATACATAGACAAAATACACACACACCCACAAGTGAGTGCATGGACAGCTGGTAAAATCTGAATGTGAATGGGTTGTCTCCACATCAGTTTCTTGTCTGTGCTTTTGCATCACAGTAATGTAGGAATTATGATAGAGGAAACTGGATGAAGGGTACGTGGAATTTCTGTGTATTATTTCTTACAACTGCCTGTACATCTACAATTATGTCAAAATTTAAAAAAAGAGTTTAATAAAAGCAAACTGATGGCACACAAAGTTGAATGATCAAAGGATTTTTAGACAAGCTCGGCTGAGCTACTCACATCATTACTACCATTTGAAACAGAAAATTTGCCTTTATTTTGCCTTACTGTGGCCCTTTAAGAAATAAAAGACATGAAAAATAGTATTTGAGGGCTACTTTCTCCAGCCATGCTCTGTGACCACTAACAGGTTGAGAAATTTGTTTTCGTTAATCATAGGTCTTGCCACACAGGTGATTCAGTGCTGAGAAAGCACACGGTCAGTGGTGTCATGGGCGTGAACCGAGTCCTGGCTTTGTCTCCTGCACAAGCTGTGAAATAGAATATGTGACTTGCCCACTCTCAAAGTCAGACCTGTAAAATGGTGTAAGAATAATATCTAACAGAATTTTGTAAAAATTAACTATGATCTGAAAAATAAAGATAAGTAAATGGCCTTCGTAAAGGATTAAACAGTTATTGCTGTGAAATTGGCACTTCAGAGCTTACCTAGCCAAATCCTGAATTTTATGGATGAGAAACTTGAGGTCAAAAAAAGTGAGTGTCTAAGAGTAGACATAGAGCAGCCTGTTAGATAAAAAGCGAGGGCTTTGGAAGACCAGTCCCTTTTTCATAAGAGAAAGATTTTAAACATTTGAAGGAAATCACCTGCAATTCCACTTTATTTTAATGTCTTCACTGCACCCAGGAGATTATACATATATTATTATTGTTTCATAAATGAGGACAGTTTCAAAAACCAAAGCAAACTGCATAGGCAAATTCTAACAATATACTTTAATTTCATATACCTTTTTTTGTCACAGTGTTAGTCCCAACTTGAAAACCAGCAGTTTTTCTTCCCTTCATCTCAACAAAAAGAGAGCAAAGTTCAGGATTTGTAGACATTTGTTTCTAAATTTTCTTATGGGATAATATAATCAAGCACCTCGGTAAATCTTTATTCATTAAAATACAAATTCTGTCAGCTTAGTCATTGCCTTTACCTGTGGAAAATGAACTTTTTGTTCTTTTTCCCTTTATGGAAAGCTGAATAGAAACGTTAGGATTTTGTTTTATAGCAGTGTTTCATTCTCCAAGTCTACTTGTCTCAAGACTTTTTATAATGCATTATATACCTGGATTTTTCAAGTTCTCACCTGAGCCAGTAATAAGAAGTATATTTAAGAAGGTGCCTTTTTCTGAGCCCCTAGGCCAGGAATATATTCATCTTTATGTACACATGTTCTGATAACCCCATATAACTTTATGTCTTATTCTTTAACAAGTTTCTTTTATAAGCCAGCCCTGCTGAAACAATAACCTTAAGCTCCCTAAGGGTTTCCACTACCATAATATCAGCTTTCCTGGACTTCAGTGTGTCACTACAGTTCCCCATGGCTGTGTAATAATAAAAACTTCTACGTGTACAGCACTTTAAATATTTCAAAGAGTATTAACCCATATCACTTTTAGCCTGCGAGTCCTTGCCCATGCTCTTTTTTTTCTGTTTAAAGGTGAGGTTGAAAACAGAGAGGACAGAGACTGCCTGTGTTCTTAGGGTTGGAGCCTTGGACCAAAAAGCAGGGGTCCTTTGGACTCTGGCTCCATTTCTTCTCTGACTGGCAGCCAGTACTCATGACTTCTTGCTCTGAGATTTCAAGAAGACTGGATCCGTCACTTTAGAACAGACTCGACCTAGACAGTCTACCAAGGTAAAATCTTGTATCTCAGAAAACCATGGGCTCTCAGCTCCTAGGGTGTTCAACCATAAACTGAATGACTAATTAAAATGGATTCAGTCAAATGGGTGATTAGACACGAAGACACGGCAGGTCATTGCTACCACTGACATTGTGTAATTATAACAAAATATTTTTTAAAGTCTAAACTACAATATTTTTTAGTAAATTGCTTTCTCATTTTTTTTCTTCCTTACAGACTATGATTGTTAAAAAGGAAAAAATAACATGCAAAAGGAATTGAGTAAAAAAAAGGCTAACAGTGGCCGGGCGCAGTGGTTCACACCTGTAATCCCGGCACTTTGGGAGTCCAAGGCGGCCGGATCACTTGAGGCCAGGAGTTTAGACCAGCCTGGCCAACATGGAGAAACTCCATCTCTACCAAAAAAATACAAAAAATAAGCTGGGCGTGGTGGCGCATGCCTGTAATCCCCACTACTCAGGAGGCTGAGGCAAGAGAATCACTTGAACCCGGGAGGCAGAGGCTGCAGTGAGCGAAGATCACACCACTGCACTCCAACTTGGGTGACAGAGCAAGACTCTGTCTCAAAAAAAATAAATAAATAAAGCAGGCCGGGCACAGTGGCTCACGCCTGTAATCCCAGCACTTTGGGAAGCTGAGGTGGGCAGATCACGAGGTCAGGAGATCAAGACCATCCTGGCCAACATGGTGAAACCCCGTCTCTATTAAAAATTAAAAAATTAGCTGGGCGTGGTGGCACATGCCTGTAAGCCCAGCTACTCGGGAGGCTGAGGCAGGAGAATCGCTTGAACCCGGGAGTTGGAGGCTGCAGTGAGCCAAGATCACCACTGCCCTCCAGCCTGGTGACAGAGCGAGACTCTGTCTCACAACAACAAAAACAAAAGAAAAAAAGAAAAAAAAAGCATAATGGCATGTAAATGTTTGTCTCAAGAATACTCTCTGCCATTAATAAATTCTCACTTTTTTTTTTTTTTTTTTTTTGAGATGGAGTCTTGCTCTGTCACCCAGGCTGGAGTGCAGTGGCCAGATCTCAGCTCACCGCAACCTCTGCCTCCCAGGTTCAAGCGATTCTCCCACATCAGCCCCTCCAATTGACCCTCTATATTAGTGTCGTCCATTAGAACTTCCTGTGATGATGGTAATGCTATCCAATACAGTCACCACATCTAGCTATGAAGCTATACGTGTAATATGAAGCCATATTACACAAAATATGGCTATAGTAACCAAGTAACTCAATTTTTAATTTCATGTCGTTTTAACGAATTTTAATTTAAATAGCCATGTATGGCTAGTGGTTACCATATTTCACAGCACAACCTCATGACCATCAAAGTAATAGTCCCCAAAACAACTCTGCTGCCCTGCTTAAAAATTTCTCCTAGATCCCATTTGAGAACGAGAGGTGGCAGAATATGCCACCCCAAAATATACCACCTTGGCATAAGGATTCTTTTGAGCTCAAGGCACTTGAAAAGAAGTAGATGCAAGAAGAACTCTGACCTTCTTCTTTCTCTGAAGAGCAGAAGATGAAATTCCTATGTGAAAGATGGCCTCCCTATACCAGAAGGAAAGTAACATTCTTTCCTTCTGGAAAGAAAGTATCTGGAAAGATACTTTCCAGAAGGAAAGTATCAAGGATGAGTTGAGGCCAAGAGAATTCTGTACAGCCAGACCTCGTTCAAGATTTCTTATCTTCCTTTAGCCTTCCCACACAGTTTAGTCTTTGTTCAACCTACTATATAAGCATTTAGGTTTTGCCACTTCTTTGGGTATTCATTTCCTTATGAGGGCTCCCATGTCATGTAAAACACATAAATATGTATGTTTTTGTCCTGCTTATGTCTTACGTCAATTTAATTCTTAGGCCCATACAAAAATTCTTAGGAGATAAAGGTGAAATTTTGTCTCCCATGCAACCACATCGCTGTTTCTCAAACTTTCCTGTCAAAATACAACTAACAGTTGAGACTGGAGAGCATATTCCTAAGTCCAGAAGTTTAACTTAAAAACTGGATAAGTTGGAAATTAACTTAATGTTCTTTTTATCTTTAAAATATGTGTAAATTTTGCCATCCTCTACCTGACATGACCAAATTTCTCTTAAAACATAAAGGTTTAAAATGTCTTGCCATCAGATGAAAGAACAAAAATTTCCTATATCCTTCACTGATAAACAACAGGTGAGAAGCTATTGCACTAATGATACCACTAATGAAACTAACCACTAACAATTTGAGAAAGTTCAGCAAAATGAATGATTGCTGCTGCTGCTGAAACATACATCAGGTTTTACACCTAATCAATTTCCCTTCTGGGTATGAGTGTCATATTTTGAGAACTGAGATTCACCTAAGTATGGGGTTATATGGCAATGGTTTCGGGTTTTTTTTTTTAACTTTAACAACTGTGTCAGAATAATAATTGTCAGAATGTTGCCAAAAGTGTTGGTGAGTGAAAAATAGTTTTAGGTATTTGCTGGTGGATATATTTAACCTGTACCAGTTTATAGAGGAGTAAAATCTCTGGTTTCTTATGATCAATGATACAATGTGTTTTACTTTCAAAGGAAAAATGTATTAAATCATTTTTCCAGTGTATAAAGATGGCTGATGATGTTCTTTATTTTATTGTAAATATAATTTTCATCACATAAAAAATATATGCTAAACTCATTTAAGAATCATTCTTTTTCGGACAGACGCAGTGGCTCACTCCTGTAATCCCAGCACTTTGGAAGGCCGAGGCAGGCAGATCACCTGAGGTCGGGAGTTCAAGACCAGCCTGACCAACATGGAGAAACCCCGTCTCTACTAAAAATAAAAAATTAGCCGGGCATGGTGGTGCATGCCTGTAATCCCAGCTACTGGGGAGGCTGAGGCAGGAGAATTGCTTGAACCCAGGAGGCGGAGGTTGCGGTGAACCGAGATCGCACCATTGCACTCAGGCCTGGGCAACAAGGACGAAACTCCATTCAAAAAAAAAAAAAAGAATCATTCTTTTTCAATAAAATAATACATTTGTAACATGAAAAAATTAATATGGTATTCACAGAAGAGTTCAATAAGGCCATGTTCTTTATTTTCTATAATTAAATTAAACCACTTTATGAGACCCAATTTCACTGATGGAGGAAGAGCAACGTGCATTTAAATTTGCTGATTAAACCTAATTCACATTTTCTTGCTTAAAACACTCTCTTTCACAGAAATATTCAGTCAATTCAAAATATACCTTCCCATGAGGGCATTTTTCTTTTCCTCCCCCTTTTTCCTAAGATAGAGTCTGCATTCAAAGTAAGCTTTTCAAAGCTTCATAGCAAGAAGCAGGACCTCTAGTTTATTTAACCTTGAAAAGACCATCAAGCAATTTTTCCTTTGCTTAGGAACTGTGCTTTTCATAGCATTGTCTCTATCTACAATGTTCTTCTATTTAGCTGCAAGATTTCTTGTGATTTTTCTCCTTTGAAATGTATCTGGTTTTTTTTAATATCATTGCAAAGGTAATGGCTACAAGAGGCATCATTTTGTAGATTCATTTACATCTCCTCAATCGCAAGCTCCATATTTTAAACAAACATCTCCTATATATCTCTCTCTTAATCTAATCTCTTTTAATTTGGTTTTTCTGTGCATTTTCTAGCTGTGTTTGTCGTGGTGCTCCCACCTTCTTTGCTGCCAGTGCCAATGCCAGGGTCAGATTGCTCTAAACTTTCCTTGTTACCATGAATATTTACATTGGCTTTAAGCATCCTATTTTTGTCCACTGCTCTATGTTCCTGAAACCGCCCAATGGGTTCTCCTTGCCTACTGCCTAGACAGGCCCAATTTATCAAGACGGGGACTTGCAATAGAGAAAGAGTTTAATTCATGAAGAGCTGGCTGTGTGAGAGACTGGAGTTTTATTATTACTCAAATCAGTCTCCCGGAGAATTCAGGAACTGGAGTTTTTAAGGATAATTTGGTGGGTAGCGGGCCAGTGAGTCAGGAGCACAGATTGGTTGGCTTGGAGATGAACTGATAGGGAGTTGAAGCTGTCCTTTTATGCTGACTCAGTTCCTGGGTGGGGGCCGCAGGACTGGTTGTCAGGTCCCAGTGGGGACATCCCATTGTCAGCAATGCAAAAACCTGAAAAGACATCTCAAAGGCCAATCTTAGGTTCTACAACAGTCACATTATCTTCAAGAGTAATTGGGGAAGTTGCAAATCTCATGACCTCCAGAATAATGGCTGGTAATTATTTAGAATTCAAGCTCCTCTCATCCTAACTTGGTAGCCTTTCAATAGTTTTACAAGAACAGTTTAATTTGGGGGAAGGGCTATTATTTAAACTATAAACTTAATTTCTCCCAAAGTTAGCTTTGCCCATACCCAGGAATGAGCAAAGATAGCCAACATGTGAGCTACAGACAAGATGGAGTCAGCCATGTCAAATTTCTCTGTTTGACAGTTTCCTGTTGTAATTTCCTCAGTTATACTTTTTGCAAAGGTGGTTTCATTCCTAATTGTCTTTATAATTTTCTGTTATTATATGTTTAAAATGTAAACTGACAGAAAAATTATCTAAAACTTCCATACAGTATCACTACTTCTGTATTATCAGAGAATACACTGCAGGAAGTCGAGCCAAGCATACCAGTAATCACATGTTTACACACTAATCTTCCTTTGGCTGTAGTTCTAGAAGAAAGTTGATCAGATATGTGGACTATTTGTGTATTTGTGTAGCAAACATTTTCCAAAAATAGTAGTACTGACTCATAAACTGGTAAACATGTGTTTCTCAAAAAAATAAAATAAAATAATTCTTGGTGAGCCTTCCAGGACTCATGGAGGAGGCTCATTTTTCAGCTAACCTGTCTTATAGACTAGAATCTGCTATGTGGACCTGCAACATTAACCAATGTAGTAGACACTGTCAGGCTGGAGCCAAGGAAGGCCTTTTTGCCTCAGCTTTTTCAGCTGTCAGGTCCTTCAGGGTCAGGCACAACTGTGAAGAGCCTCCTTGTCTAGGTCAATGCCCTTCTCAAGAAGGTCTACATCCAATGACTGATATATGGAGGCTCGGTCATTTCAACTCCATGCACAGCCACACTGACAGAGCATCTTTAGTTCCAAGTTTCTCCATGGAGTCTGCAGAGGCTATCACAGGGCCTGCTTTGCCACTTGACTTCTCTTTCAGCTCAATCCTGCATCCTTTCCCTTCTTGCCACAGTAAACTTCCTACACACTAATCTCAGTCTTGGTGACTGATTTCTGGAGAACTCAATCTGCTGCCACATAAGCTCACTTTCCTGAAATATTAGTCCCGTTTCTTACAGTACTGATACCGTCATAACAAACAATCATCTGATTTTCTAGTCATTCACTAAACACAAAATATTACATAAACCATCTAACTTAGTGGTTCTAAATGAACCACTGTAGAGATTTTTTTTTTTTTTTTTTAGTATTAGTATCCAGACCAATTAACTATGGGAACAGGCCCCAGGAATCAGTATTTTTTAAGAGCTTTCCACGGGGTTCTAAAGTGTAACCAGAATTGAGAACACTCAATGCTTTCAGGAAAAAATATACAACTCACCAAGGTGGGGAGAAAAGGATTCTGCTGCATTTGCCTGTGCTTACGTACGCTAAAACATGTTCCCACCACCTAATATGCTAGCCAGTTTGCACACACGCCATCACCTCTGCTTTTGCTCATGTTCCAGTGGGCATCACCTTTGCTTTTGCTCATGTTCCAGTGGGTGAACTATTCGTGCTTCTGGAATAGTTCTCCATCTGTGCAATGGATCCTATCTTCTCAAGGACCTGTCTCTAGACAATGCCCCCTTCTGTTCTGCACCATTACTTTTTCTTTCTCCACTGTATTGTTTCCGTTAGCATGCAAACAGCCAGAGATGTCTCCATTCTTTACAACAAGAAAAATCTCAACCCCAAATTCTTCTCCAGCTACTTCCAGTCTTCCAGCTACTGCCTCATGCCTCTCTCCTTTTTCACGCAAATGTCTTCAAAAAGTTAATTGTATATGCTTTCACCATTTCCTCACTTTCCATTCTCTCTTGAGCCTACTTTAATCAGGCTTTTATCCCAACCCTCCAACCAAAGATGCTTTTATCAAGGGTGCAGTGACATCGACATTGCCAGACTTAGTCCGCATATTGCTAAATCTGTCACAAGCCTTTGACACAGTCCGTCACTTCCTCCTTGGACACTGTCTCAAGTGTCTGGTGTCCTGAATAGCACACCCTCTTGAGATTCTCCTCCTGCCCTAATGGTCCCAGTCCTCCTTGCTGGCTCCTCATCTTCCCAGTCTCTACACATCACTTTGGTGAATGAGGGGATTATCCTAGTTTTATTACTTTAAATATTATCTCAATGCTTGAGACACTCAAATGTATATTCCCAATTCAGACTGTCCCCCGAATTCCAAGCTTATTTACCCCAACTATCTCTTTCAATCTCCACTTGGATATCTAATTATCATGTCACACTTAGATCATGCCAATTCTTCTCGGTCTCGGTAAATAACACCACCAACCTAGTTGCTCTTGCCAATATCTTTTTTTTTTCTTTTTTCTTTTTGGAGTCAGGGTCTCACTCTGTCGCTCAGGCTGGAGTGCAATGGTGCGATCATGTCTCCCTGCAGCCTCAACCTCCCCGGGCTCAGGTGATCCTCCCACTTCACACTCCCGAGTGGCTGGGACTACAGGCACACGCCACCATGCCCAGCTAATTTTAGTATTTTTTGTAGAGACACGGTTTTGTCAGGTTGCCCAGGATGGTTTCGAATTCCTGAGTTCAAGTTATCCACCCACCTCGGCCTCCCTGAGTTCTGGGATTACAGGCATGAGTCATTGTGCTTGGCTCCAAAATCTTTAAAGCCTATCTAAAATGTTCTGTTTGATTTCATGCCACAAAATTTGTTAGCTCCACCTTTAAAATATATTTAGATTAAGACCTCTCTTCATCACCACCCTGCTGTCACCCTAACGAAGCAACCATCGTCTCTCAAAATAAATCCTAATGTCCTTAGGGCTTCCTAGGCCTACTCTTTATACCCCAGGCTACCTGTCCAGGTGAATCTCTTCCAGTTCTCCTCCATGAATTTCTGTCTCACAGAATGCATGTACCATTGCACTTTGTAATGTCAGTCTCTCCCACCAGACAATGATCAGATTCTTAGCTGTCTCTTTATACCCATTCACAGTGCACTGACTGAGCACAAATTTAAGGTTTCAATAAATGGTAAGTGAATGAATGAATAATGAATGAATGAATGCTACAATATTGACTATAATGGATAAAGAGATATATTGACCTGCTTGACAGAAAACTCGAGGTTATGATTAGCTACATTCTCTGTGCATGCTAACCGGAGAGAATTTCACACTTGCTTTGATGTATTCATTTTTCTCCTGGATTCAGTTGGTAAAATTAAATTGTCTTTCTTCTTTGCAGAGCCTGATTAATTTAAACAAAAGGGCATGTGTAGTGACCCTCACAGCACACTGACCAACTTAGTTGACTCCAATAATTCAATATATACAAAGAAAGCCTGTTAAAACAAGGCAGGAGCTAATGAAGCCAACAAAATCAGTTCTAAAAGTTTAGAAAGTCCCTAATAATCTATATATAGTTAAATTATTTCAAAATTTTTTATAGAGATTACGTAGCTGTTACACATTCCTGGATAACTTTAGTTGCAGAATATAATCTCTCAAAAGTTTTGGCCATTTTTATTTTTTATGTAATTCTACTTGATATTAGTTCAGAGAGGCTCAAAATTAAAATTAATGCGTATTTCCCTAATGAGAGTGACTTCATGATTTGCATTCACAGTAATTTTCAACAGCCTTACTTAAAATTGTTTTGAATTAGAGTTTTGTAATTAGGACTTAACATTTAAATCATATTCAGGAGACTGTGCATATGGTTAAACAGACTGCCAGAATAAATTATGAGCTAACAAAATAGTAATCTATTACTTAAAGGCATTTGGTAAGTCATATTGTATTTATCCTTTTACATCTTCTTACAAAAATATTCTCTTAGGTTTCTTAGCCACAGTTCATCTCCCTCATTTGACCCACACTTGCTCACAGTGATGTCACCTTCACCATTCCATCCCAGACCTTCAAACCTTTGTGAAATCCTGTGAGCCAATGACACAAGGGGGAAATTCAGTAAAATACTAACACGTTTATGTTCCTGCTAACCTGAGGTCTGCTCTCTTTTCCCCAAATCATAGCTTAGCCTCCAATAATGCATTTCCCAACTTAAAATATCACCTTCCCACTATTCTATTTAGAAATTGGCAAAAACTATAAGATCAGGTGTTCACACATTTGCTTTTTAAATTTGAGCACCATTTTATTGGTTTTCTTGCCTGACAACCCTCCCATGTTCCATTCATGCCTAGTTTTTTATATCCTAGCATTGTCTGTTCACCTCTAGTGCAAGGTTTCACAACCTCAACACTACTGATATTTGGGGCTGGTGATTGTTTGTTGTGGGGGGCTGTTGTGTGCATCATAGGATGGTTAGTATCCCTGAGTTGTGCCCACCAGAGATGCCAGTAACAACTCCTCCCACCCTCACCCTGGTTGTAACAACCAAAAATGTTTTCAGATGTTATCAAATGTCTTCTGGGGACATAGGCAGAAGGACAAATTGCCCCAGTTGAGAACTGCAGCTCTGTGATGACTGAAGTTAAAGGTTTTTCCAGATGACACAACTGGGATTCAAATTCCAAGATCACTGGGATTCAAATCTACATCATCTTAATCCAAAATGCATTGTTTTTCCCATAAAATGAGAAATCTTGCACTAGATAGATGCCAATTTAGCCATGGTGTGCTCCTGGAGATCATGAGTGTAACGACGTGTGATGGTTAATTGTATGTGTCAATTTGGAGGGTATTTTTGGATGAGATTAACATTTAAATCAGTAAACTTTGAGTAAAGCAGATTGCCTTCTATAATGTGAGTGGGCCTCATTCAATCAGCTGAAAGCCTAAGAAGAACAAAATGATTGGCCACCCCCCCAAGAAAGAAATTCTAGCAGACTGTCTTGGGATGGAAATGCACCATCAGCTCTTCTGGGTCTAAAGTCTTCTGGCCCACACTGAAGATTTTGGACTTGCCAGCCTCCATTAATTGTATGCACCAATTCTTATAATATATAATGTATATACATACTATTGATTCAATGTCTCTGGAGAATCCTAATGAATACATGGCATAATTGAAATAACAATATGTATGTTTTCTTCCCCTTCACACACTCTTCCCCGAGTCAGCAGAGTCACCCACACTGCCTTGAGAAGGAAAAGCAATGTTTATTTTTGACTCCTGAATGTTGTCAAAGAATCAAAAGGGAAGGTTTAAGGGAAGTAACACCCATAGTATCTATGATAACAGAAGAATTATAAAGAAAGTAGAGAAGGTGAGAGGCGTGGGGCAAGAGAAAATGGTCTGGTCTTGGTGGGTCCCATGAAAAGTTGCAGAACTAATACTGAGAGCCCAAAGAATACTGGGGGGATGGCCAGTGCTTGGGAGCCAGGCCAAGGCCTGGAGGAGACCAAGTGAGGGAGCACCTCGCATCACCTGGATGATGGAGAACCACACTGACTGCAATCTTGTAACTACAGTGTGGCCATCAGCCACCCATGTGTTGCCTGTGAATTGTGCTGCAAGACTTTTCAGAGGCCCATTCAAACTGCGCAATGTAGAAGCAACCCCTCTTTTTTCAATGGCCAGGGCACTTATAAGCCTCTTCGCAAACAGAGGTTTGGGTTCCTGGGTACTCAGAGATAAGCAAGAGAAAGTCACCACTTCGGTGAAATCATGAATGCCCATGCTGTGCCTCCTCATGCTGAGAACGACATCCAGTGATAAAGAAAGGTTATGAGACAGGAAGTATGGTCTTTACTACGCTGAGTAGAGCAGAAAATGCTGCAAAGCTAAATATAACACAGGGAAATGCAGGATCACCTTTAGTACGGCTTTTTAAGTTCTGAGAAATCAAACATTCCTATAGCTGCCTTGTTTTAAATCATAAATGGCTTTTCTGACTGGGTGCTCTTTTTCAAAAGAATAGAGCTCCACTTACCTGCAGACAACATACCTATATTATATCTATAGGTTTATAGGTTCTTAGCTTATTTGTATAAATAAAATTATTTCAGCTGGGTGTGGTGGCTCACGCCCATAATCCCAGCAATTTGGGAGGCCAAAGCGGGAGATCACCTGAAGTCAGGAGGTTGAGACCAGCCTAGCCAACATGACGAAACCCAATCTCTACTAAAAATACAAAAAATTAGCACACCTGTGTAATCCCAGCTACTCGGGGGGCTGAGAAAAGAGAATCGCTTGAACTCACAGGGCGGAGGTTGTGGTGAGCCGAGATCATACCACTGTACTCCAGCCTGGGCAACAGAGTGAGACTCTGTCTCAAAAAAAAAAATTTTAATTATTTCTATCAATAATATATCACATGAAGTGCTCCCTTTGGCAACATATATACTAAAATTGGAACAATACAGAGATCAGCATGGCCCCTGAGCAAGGATGACACGCAAATTGATGAAGTGTTCCAAAAACTTTTTTTAACAATAATAATAATGTATCACATGAAAATGGGTAAACATAATTCACCAATTTTGAATTACATGTTTGGAATAATCTGACTTAAAATATAGATTAATCTACCCTATAAGCAGACCCAGAGATTCCACTCATAAGGATGTACCCATGAGAAATGTGTATATGTGTCCACCAAAAGACATGTACAAGAAAGCACATGACAGCTGTACTCATTAAGGCTCAAGACTGGAAACAACCCAAATAACCATCAGTGAAAGACTGAATAAACAAATATAGGTTTAGGCATACAATAGAATGCTATACAGTGCTTTAAAAGGAATGAGCTGTTTATACGCCATGAGTGAATTTCAAAAACAGTGTGTTGAGTGAAGGAAGCCAGACATAAAGTGCACACTGCATGATTCCATTTACATGAATTTCAACAACAGACATGACTAATCAATGATGGTGTAAGTCAGAAGAGTGGATGACTCTGAATGCTGCAAGTATTGACTAGAAAAAGGCATTAAGCTTGCAGGAGCATCCACTAAAGTGATGAAAATATTCTATATCTCAATCTGGGTGGTGGTTCTCAGGTATTTACATATGAAAACTTCATCAAGCTATATACTTAATAATAGCACATATACTGAATGTGTGTAATATCTTGGGTTTTTTTAAGTTATATACAGAGACAAAGAGCTGTGCACAAAATTCACCTTGAGGAGCATCAGGGGAATAAAAAATAAAGGCAGTCATGCCCTGGTCTAAAGTAAATGAAACTGAGGTGCCTGCTGATTTAAAAAGTCATGTTACTACATGTTCACATAATGTTATCAGAAAAAAATATTCAAATATAGAGGCTAAATCGAAAATCATAAAGGTGGTTCTTCGAAACAGCTATTTGCTGTCCAGCCGCCTCTCACATAGTGTATTAATTTTCTTTCTTTTTTTTTTTTTTTTATTTCAGATGGAGTTTCGCTCTTGTTGCCCAGGCTGGAGTGCAATGGCATGATCTCGGCTCATCGAAACCTCCACCCCCTGGGTTTAAGCGACTTTCCTGCCTCAGCCTCCCCAGTAGCTGGGATCACAGGCATGTGCCACCACACCCAGCTAATTTTGTATTTTTAGTAGAGACGAGTTTCTCCGTGTTGGTCAGGCTGGTGTCGAACTCCCGACCTCAGGTGATCTGCCCACCTCGGCCTCCCAAAGTGCTGGGATTACAGGCGTGAGCCACCACGCCCAGCCATATTAATTTTCTACTGCCCATCATAACAGCTTACCACAAACTTAGCGGCATGAAACAACAAAAATGTCTTACCTCTCAGTTTCTATAGATCAGAATGCCAGGTTGACTCAGCTGGCTTCTCTGCTCCTAATATTGAGAGGTGACAGCATGCTGGCAGCCCTGGCAGCCCCCGCTCGCTCTCGGCGCCTCCTGGGCCTTGGTGCCCACTCTGGCCGCACTTGAGGAGCCCTTCAGCCCACCACTGCACTATGGGAGCCCCTTTCTGGGCTGGCCAAGGCCGGAGCCAGCTCCCTCAGCTTGCAGGGAGGTGTGCAGGGAGACGCGCGGGCGGGAACCGGGGCTGCGCGCCGCGCTTGTGTGCCAGCGCGAGTTCCGGGTAGGCGTGGACTCGGCGGCTCCGCACTCGCACTCGGAGAAGCCGGCCTGCCCGCAAGCCCCGGTAGTGACGGGCTTAGCACCTGAGCCAGCAGCTGCTGTGCTCGATTTCTTGCTGGGCCTTAGCTGCCTCCCCGCAGGGCTCGGGACCTGCAGCCCGCCATGCCTGAGCCTCCCCTCCTCCCGTGGGCTCCTGTGCAGCCGGAGCCTCCCCAAACAGCGCCACTCCCTGCTCCACAGCGCCCAGTCCCATCAACCGCCCAAGGGCTGAGGAGTGCAGGTGCAGGGCGCGGGACTGGCAGGCAGCTCCACCTGTGGCCCCTGCGAGATCCACTGGGTGATGCCAGCTGCGCTCCTGAGTCTAGTGGGGACTTGAAGACCTTTATGTCTAGCTAAGGGATTGTAAATACACCAATCAGCACTCTGTATCTAGCTCAAGGTTTGTAAATGCACCAATCAGCACTCTGTGTCTAGCTCAGGGTTTGTGGATACACCAATCAGTGCTCTGTGTCTAGCTAAACTGGTGGGGACCTGGAGAATCTTTATGTCTAGCTAAGGGATTGTGAATGCACCAATCAGCACTCTGTATCTAGCTCAAGGTTTGTAAATGCACCAATCAGCACTCTGTGTCTAGCTCAGGGTTTGTAAATACACCAATCGACACTCTGTATCTAGCCAATCTAGTGGGGACATGGAGAACTTTTGTGTCTAGTTCAGGGTTTGTAAATGCACCAGTCAGCACCCTGTCAAAATGGAC
The DNA here is from genome assembly GCF_028885625.2 of Pongo pygmaeus. Lineage (NCBI taxonomy): Eukaryota > Metazoa > Chordata > Mammalia > Primates > Hominidae > Pongo > Pongo pygmaeus. Next base: position 95,524,321 of record NC_072384.2, read on the forward strand.
CAATCAGCTCTCTGTAAAACAGACCAATCGGCTGTTGTAAAATGGACCAATCAGCAGGATGTGTGGGGCCAGATAAGAGAATAAAGGCAGGCTGCCAGAGCCAGCAGTGACAACCTCCTGGGGTCCCCTTCCACGCTGTGGAAGCTTTGTTCTTTTGTTCTTTGCAATAAATCTTGTTACTTTTCACTCTTTGGGTCTCCACTGCCTTTATGAGCTGTAACACTTACTGAGAAGGTCTGCAGCTTCATTCCTGGAGCCAGCGAGACCACGAACCCACCAGGAGGAACGAACAACTCCAGACGTGCTGCCTTAAGAGCTGCAACACTCACTGCGAAGGTCTGCAGCTTCACTCCTGAGCCAGCTAGACCACGAACCCACCAGAAGGAAGAAACTCCGAACACATCCGAACATCAGAAGGAACAAACTCAGGACATGCCACCTTTAAGAACTGTAACACTCACCGCGAGGGTCTGTGGCTTCGTTCTTGAAGTCAGTGAGACCAAGAACCCACCAATTCCAGACATAGTATCACAAAGCCAAAATCAAGGTGCCAACCCTCTGGGCTCTTATCGAGAGGCTGTGGAAAGACTTTTTCTAGGCCCATTCAGGTTACTGACAGAATTCATTTCCTTGGGATTGTAGGTCCCTAGTTCTGTGTTGGGTATCGGCTAGGGACCACCTTCAGCTATGAAAGTTCTATATCTCTTCTTTGCTAATGGCCTCTTGCATCTCAGAGCCAGCAATGACATGTCAAGTTCTTCTCATACTTAACAGTCTCTGACTTCTTTTTCTGCTGCATCTCTCTGCTGCCTCTAGCCACAGAAAATCTCTGCTTTTAACCGCTCATGTGATTAGATTGGGCCCACATGGATAATCCAGTATAATTTCCCTACTCTAATTACATTTGCAAAGAGTTTTCACAGTTCCAAAAATTAAGGTATATACATCTTTGGGGTCCATTTTCCTACCTATTACACATGTACAGCTCCATTTGGTTATCCTGGACGTGTGATAGCAGGCATTTATTTATTTATTGGTGCTTAATGTCCTTGAACAAAAGAAAGAACAACTAATACATGTAGAGTCTGGTCATATTTAAATGATGGAGTCCTCATCTGAGCTATTAGGACATTCTCTGAAATATCTTTCCTTTTGCTACACTACTTTAACAATTCTGATCTTGAAGAAGCCTATTCCTAGAGAATAGCTGTTCTCCACAGAACTACATAATTCTCTCCTACTGAAGGGTATGTTTCAGGCTGGGTACAGTGGCTCAGGTTGATAATTCCCAACACTGGGAGGCCAAGACAGGAGGATCACTTGAGCTCAAGAGTTGGAGACCAACATAGTGCTATCTCATCTCTACTAAAATTAAAAAAATAAAATAGCCAGCCATAGTGGTGCACACCTGTAGTACAAGCTACTCAGGAGGCTAAGGTGGGAGTATCATTTGAGCCCAGGAGATCGTGGCTGCAGTGAACTGTAATCAAGGCACTGCACTCCAGCCTGAGCAACAGAGACCCTGTTCAAAAAAAAGAGTAGGTTTCAGACAAAGGTAAACCTTGAAGGCAAAGGATCAGCTGTAAATGGGTAGCCATCCTCTCCTATCTTCCCTAGGAAGGGCACAGGCCCTGCCTCTACAGTTCCCTATGCTGCCACTCAGGGACAGCAGCTAGGCTGGCATGGATTCTCCCTGGAGAAGAAAAGTAAAGACAAAAGAAAAGTGGCTTCCTTTTTTGAGACATGGTCTCAATCTTTTGCCCAGGCTGGAGTGCAGTGGTGCAATCAGGATCAAGGCTCACTGTAGCCTCAACCTCCCCGGCTTAAGCAATCCTCCCATCTCAGCCTCCCAAGTAGCTGGGACCACAGGCAAGCACCACTATGCCCAGCCAGGTTTTTCTTATTTTTTGTAGAGATGCGATCTCACTGTGTTGGCCAGGCTGAAAGTGGCTTACTTTAATGCAACGATATTTAGAAGGCGATATATGACTCCTGGTCATCTGAACTGTCATAATTCTGAGTATGATCATAGACTGGCACCAGAATCCACCTTAGTTATAATGTAAGTAGACGTTGCCTTGGCCACATTTCTTTTTCCCTTTCGTCAAGCCCTTTGGTATCTTTACTTTGCATAGCACATCAGAGTTTACAAACTTTTTGCTGCACATATATTCTCATTTGGGCCTTCAAATAATCCTGTTAGGTAAACCAGGCAAGCGTGATTATCCCATATTTCATATGTGATACTTGAGGTTCGAGAGTGTTAAGTGACTACAACAAGTTTACAGGTAGGGAGTAGCAGACCAGACTATGTATTTAGCAGTATTTCCACAAATAGCCTGACAACAACACCTATATCAGCTTCCAGAACTCTCTTGCTCTTATCCCTACCCCCTTATCAAATCCCACCCTCTGAGCCTCATTCACAATCAAGTGTGAGTAACTGATTGTTCGCAGGAGTGTCTGTATTTTATTATCAGAGAAAGCAAATTCAAAGGATAAAATTGCAAATATTAACAATCAAATCAGAGAAAAATGGGTTGGAATGAGAGGGGGCACAAGAAGAATAAGCTCTTCCCAACACTCCTAAAATGACATCCAAAAGGTTCCTCCAAATGTACTTAATTGTTAAACTCAGTGCCAGACTCCCACAAAAGTTAAACAAGTTAAAGCAGCTTTAGACAAACCTTATTCCAAAAATGAAGTCAACACATACTAAGGGAAGGTGGGGAATTTTAAAAGAATTGGAATAAGGTTGTTATGAGGATAGAATGACAGGTGCCAAAAGAGAAAAAGGAAATAGATAATTAAAATGATCACATCCTTATGTTAAATCAGATGTATAATGTTCCATAAAGAAATGGAGAAATTAGGCCAGGCGTGGTGGCTCACGCCTGAAATCCCAATACTTTGGGAGGCCAAGGTGGGTGGATCACCTGAGGTCAGGAGTTCAAGACCAGCCTGCCCAACACGGTGAAACCCCATCTCTACTAAAAATAAAAAAAAATAGCTGGGCATGGTGGCAGGTGCCTGTAATCCCTGCTGCTCAGGAGGCTGAGGATGGAGAATCACTTGAACTCAAGAGGCAGAGGTTGCAGTGGGTCAAGATCACGCCACTGCACTCCAGCCTGGGTGACAGAGTGAGACTCCGTCTCAAAAAAAAAAAAAAAGAACCTTTGTCTCCGCAACTCCTTATCCTAACCCAGACACTCCCTTCTATTGACTCCAGGTCTTTAGATAAATTTTTTCAACCAATTGCCGATCAGAAAATCTTTGGATCCACCTGTGACCTGGAAGCCCCCGACTCAAGTTGTCTTGCCTTTCCACAAAACCCAATGTACGTCTTACATATATTGATGATGTCTTATGTCTCCTGAAAATGTATAAAAAACAAGGTGTAGCCTGACCACCTTTGGCACATGTTCTCAGGACCTCCAAAGGCTGTGTCACAGCCAGTCCTTAGCCCTGGCAAAATAAACCTTTAAACTGAATGAAGGCCAGGCATGGTGGCTCATGCCTGTAATTCCAGCCCTTTGGAAGGCTGACGCAGGAGAACTGCGTGAGCCCAGGAGTTTGAGACAAGCCTAGGCAATATAGGGAGACCTCTTCTCTACAAAAAATTTAAAAATTATCTGAGAACATGTGGTAGCGCACGCCTGTAGTCCCAGCTACTTGGGAGGCTGAGGTGGGAGAACCACTTAAGCCCAGGAAGCAGAGGTTGCAGTAAACTGAGATTGTACCGCTGCACTCCAGACTGGGCGGCAGAGCAAGAACCTGTCTCAAAAACTTAAGTAAATTGATTGAGATCTGTCTCAGATACTTTTTGGTTTATAATACACTACCCATAAATTATGGTTATGTATTTCTCTGTTTCAGAGGCCAAGGCGGGCGGATCACTTGAGGTCAGGAGTTCCAGACCAGCCTGGCCAACACGGTGAGACCCCGTCTCTACCAAAAATATAAAATAAAAAAAAATTAGCTGGGTGTGGTGATGCAAGCCTGTAATCCCAGCTACTCAGGAGGCTGAGGCAGGAGAATTGCTTGAACCCAGGAGGTGGAGGTTGCAGTGAGCCGAAATCGTGCCACTGCACTCCAGCCTGGGCGACAGAGCAAGACTCTGACTCAAAAAAAAACAAAAAAAAAGAGAACATAGTCTATCTAGGGAATTGAGAGTAGCCTCTTTCAAAAAAAAAAAAAAACAAAACAAAACAGACAGCAAATATACCAAGTATAGAAAGGGCATGAGACAGAGTAAGGTCAGGGCTTGGCTTCAGCTCCCCACCCCACCACCCCCGCTGGTGGAACACTCTTTCATACATTCCTGCTGATCACAAAATCCACATCACCACCTCGCTGACATTACACATGCTAACCCCAAGGCTTTAGTCATATAAAGAAAATAGCCACTCTTCTGTGCTCTCATAATGTTTAACTATGCCTTTTACTTAAAGAATTCCAGGAACTGGCCTTAGGAAACCTAAATATCAAACCAAAGTGCAGAATGTCAAACCTTGGGAAAGAATGATTTGTAAGCAGCCTTTTTGCCGCTGGCCAGACCACCAGGTGGCCCATTACTCAAGATAACCATCGGGACCAGACATATGGACCTGCATACCCTACCCTCCACATGCTTCTCCCAGCCCAGCCTGCATACCTTACTCCTGTGTCAATTCCCCATGCTTTGTCTGATTAAAAAGTCTCTACTAGCTTTTTGGGGGAGCCAGCTTGAGGATCCTCATACCTCGCCTCCACTGTCTCCCTTGCCCTTGAGCACAAGCCCCAAAATAAAAGCCTTGTCTGGGAAATCTGCTTGGCCCTGTGTTAAGTTTCATTACATGGGGAGCTAAGAAGCATGTGACCAGCATCTATGGTCACATCCAACAACCCAATAGAAAAGTGGTTCAAGATGGTGAATGAATCAGAATTCCCAAGAGAACTGCCTGTGTACCCACTCCTTTCTCTAAAGAGATGAAGCTCCAGGATAAGTCAATGAATGAAGAGGGGATGAAAATAAGGCTGAGCGAAGTAAGATAGCGCACTAAGATGAGAGACAACTTTCTACCAAACTTCATTGACATTGGGGAGAAATAAGAATGCGCTGGGGGACAGACAAGGTAGCGGTGAGGAAGGAGAAGAGAAAAGCAGCAATTTTATTCTCTTTATTTATAGAAGACAGACTCCCCATTCCGTCCTTGAGCCTTATCCAGACTCTCAAGCTGGGGCTCTCAAGTAGGAATAAAGTGAAAGCAGAGCACTGTCTCCTCCCTGTCACTAAGGATGACAGCTGATTACATGGGGAATACTTGTTAGAATTTGATTTGGAGCCAGTAATTTGACACTTTGTAGAGGTGAATTTCCCAGCTAAAGATTGATGGCAATGCTTAAGAAGGAGTGCCACCTTATCACAAAACACATCTGAGAATTAGTATTCACCTCTCCACTCTAATAAGGAAACCTAAATATTTCACATTTTTAATGTATAATGGGTATATGCTAGTCTAGAAAAGAATGTAGTTAAAAGTTATTGATAAACATATAACTCCATTAAAGTTATTCAGATATGTTTTTAAATGTCCTTAAATAATCATATGACAGACATCTTCAAACAATACGTGGGGAACTGATGACTGTGGTTTAAAATGAAATTACTATTCCAACTCCAGGATTTCACTGGCCTTTTCAGTTCCAAATGCAAATCTACTGTTCATAATCCTAGCAGTGATGACAGAATAGAAATGACTTTAAAATTAGTAAGTATGATATGAAAACTACATTAATGATATTTTATTAACATAAAAAGCAGTGGTCTATCATGAGCCTCTGAGCTCTGCCACCTTCAAGCCCACCTTCAGGCCCACCTTCAAGATCCTCACATCTGGTAAGAAGAAAATCAGCAAATATCTCCATTCCCCCACCACAGAGAACTAGGCATTGCATATTGCAGATGTATACACAAAATTCCAGTTTGTTCTTAGATTTAGAAATTGTCAGGGACACTTTCATTTTATGCTTGTTTTTCATCTTGAACAAAAAGGAAACAGGGAAATAAAAGGATCACCTTTTTAAAAATATATTCCAAATTTTTATAGATGGTAAAACCAATAACAAAAATTTTAATTAATTTTAAGTTTTGTTATGTCTGAAGAAAGCTAAGTTCAATTTCTGAACCATCATTTCTCTTCTATGCCAGTCATGCTCTCTGTCCTCTCATAATTACCCAAATATGTTTCATGATTTTGACAACCCAAAGGTTGACATCTTAGTTGGCTAATAAAACAGGATGGAGCAGGACAGGCTGTTTCTTTTAACAATGAATGGCTGGGAAACACATCCCAGGAATCTGCCAATTACTGTTAAGCAGAACCAAGTTTTAGTCTTACTTGAGAGGCTGTCACAAACTGATCTGTTAGAAGGCAAGTTTTTTGCTTTAAGTCTGAGGGCGGGCATATTCTGTTTGCATAGTTTTCTTTATCATCAAAGAAAAACAATTAACAACATAGTGCTTGAATCAACAGAGTTCTTTTAGGTCCGTTTAAAGTAAAACTCACATATCTAACTTCTTTCATTCTTCAAAGAAGGAATTTTTATTATTATTATTCTGCTTCCATATCTCTAGAAATCATATTCTTTAAAACTACACTTCCAAGCCTTGTTTCTAGCCTCACAATATATAGATTGTATAAAGGGTTCACACCGCAGGCTGATACTCTATCACCCTTTCCTGTGTTGAAATTCACACTCCTTACCTATGATAAATGCATCTTCATGCAGGTATACATTTTCACATATGCTCATGAATGACATACACAAATGTGATAGAGAACTAAAAACCAGGACCGGGTGCGGTGGCTCACGCCTGTAATCCTAGCACTTTGGGAGGCCAAGGCAGGTGGATCACAAGGTCAGGAGTTCAAGACCAGCCTGGCCAAGATAGTGAAACCCCATCTCTTAAAATACAAAAGATTAGCCAGGCGTGGTGACAGGTGCCTGTAATTCCAGCTACTTGGGAGGCTGAGGCAGAGAATTGCTTGAACCCAGGAGGCAGAGGTTGCAGTGAGCCAAGATCATGCCACTGCACTCCAGCCTGGGCGACAGAGTGAGACTCCATCTCTAAATAAATAAATACCAAAGTGGAGTTCCCAGCATACAAATTCATCAATTATCTATTTTGTTCATATTGTTAACAAAAGAATTGCTAGTTTAATAATGCCTGCTATTTGTTCACTAAGTCTGTCTTGTTTAGGTAAATTTGTTAGAAAGATCTGCAATAGTGAACTGATGGGAATGTTTAACAACAGATCCAAAGGAGCTCCAGGAGTCACCAGGACTCACCCTCCCTTGAATGAATTTGTTCAAATTAATTTTAGTCTTTTCTGTAATCAACTCAAGTTTCATGTTAATGGAACAAGCATCTGATTAATTTAACTACAATCATATGCCCCACCTCACCCCATTTTTCAAAATGGAGAGAGGCTATTCCTTGAAAAAAGAAATTTGGCAATACCAAAAGTTAGAATGGATGTTAGGCAGCTGAAAACAAGGAACGTCCACCCTGGTCCAGCCCTTTGGCTTCCCGATATCCTCATACATCCTTCTTTACATTATAGATCCAAAATGTCCCTATCCAACATTTTGTAAGTATTGCCAATAAAATTGACAAAGGACTCAACCTCTCTCCAAAGAAAGAAAACCCAAAGTTGGTCAGTTTCTGGTTAAGTTGCCAAAAGTGGCATGTGACTTGCTCTTGACCAGTCATTTAAACCATATTTCCCTAGAAACCATGGGTGGTTCAAGGAAAGGCACAGGACCCAAGGTAGACCAATCATAGCCAGTGGGACTTCCCTTATTCCCCTACGGAAGGCTTGAAATTCTGCCAACAACTTAATCCTCTTCTTTATTTCTTAAGAAAGTTTGAAGTAAGATTTTCCCTTCTTCCAAACAGAGAGTACTAACTGCCCTTCCCTTGGCTTTCGTCAATGAGGAAAAGATTACACTGCTATTACCAAAATAACGATGAAAGTCATACTAGGAAGCTAAAAGTCAACCAGCGACCATTGTATCCCCTGACAGTTTTATTCGGATGTCATTTACATATTATAAAATGTATCCATTTTCTGTATACAGTTCAATGAATTTTAATAAATGTGTACATTTGTGCATCTACCACCACAGTTCAGTTTTACAACACTTCTATCACCACAGAAAGTTTCTCTGTGCCCATCTGCCATCAGTCCCAACTACAATACCCATACCTACATAACTATTGATCTGCTTTTTTGGGCAATAGTTTTGCTTTCTCTAGAAATTTCATATAAATGGAATCTTAACACATGTAGTTCTTGTGCCTGGCTCCTTTCACTTTGCATAATGTTTTTGAGATTCATCCATGTTGCTGCATGTATTAATAATTTATTCCTTTTTATTGCTCAGTAGAACTCAGCAAAATGGATATATCACATTTTGTTTGTCCATTCATGAACTAAGGGACATTTAGATTTTTTTAACACTTCTTATTTGGCTATTTTGAATAATATAGCTAGGAATATTTACATACATGAACTTATGGACTTATATTTTCATTTCTTTTGGGTGGATTCTAGGAAACTATATTTTTGACTTTTAAGAAACTGCCAAATTGCTTTCCAGTTCACATTTTACATTCCCTCCAGCACTGATGAAAGTTCAAGTTTCTCCACATCCTTCAAAACACTTGATATTATGTCTTTTTGATTATTGCCTTTCTACTTGGTATGTAGTGCTATCTCACTGCATTTAAATTTGCATTTCCCAGTGATTAATGAGCATCATTATTTGCCATTTTCATACCTTCTTTGATGACGTGTCTACTTAAATCCTTGCCATTTTTGAACTGGGCCATTTGTTTTCTTATTTTTGTAAGAGTTCTCTATATATTCTGGATTTAAGTTTTTTATTGTATATGTTATTTGCAAATATTTTCCCTGCAACCCCTAATCCTTGCCAGTCTTTTTGCCTGCTGAAAGGAATAGTAGGGAACACTGATAACAATGTTTATTGAGGCAGTGTGATATAAGATGTCTTAATGCAGTCTTTCTTTTTTTATCCAAAACAGACCTTTGAGGGAGCTACTCTTATCATTCCTGTATCACAAATGACAAAAGTACATTTTTAAGGAATTAAGTTGCTTGCTCAGGATCACATGGCAGAAGAAGTGAAGCGAACAGCAAGGGTTTTTTCCCTAACCCACTCTTGTATCAATCGCTGGCCAGTCAAGATAGATTTCTTGCCAAGACTCTTGACTCCCCTAGAGGCCCAAATTTACCCAAGGAAAAACATACATATATAGCTATAGCCCTTTGATTTCTTTTGCACCCACTGGAAATAATAAAAGTTACTCAAGCAGTAACAAGCAATCCCCCATGTCACTCTAATTCCTGCCAACTGTCCATTGTATGGATGCCAGAAGCCACTGAGCCGTGGAAATTACAGTAACAGAAGAGTGGGAGGAAATAAAATTAGTCTTATGCTCCGTGACAGCTAATACCAAAAACTTTACATTATAAAAAAATGTTAAAAGTCTACCCATAGAGCATTCAAACAGAGTTTAAGACAAAAAGGAGCAGAAGGGTACAGGTAATTTCCCCCAGTTCACAGGATACTATTAGCACCTTGAGGGCTCCAATGAAGTACACAGAGGAAATGGTGGCCATGTGTTTTTAGGAAAGAATGTCCCATAAAAGTACAACCCATCAGGGAGCCTAAACAGAAGGAAAAAATGGCAGCCACTACATGGTAGCCAAACAGGCTTATTGATTAGTCTCTCTCTCTTTCTCTCTGTCTCTCTCTCTCTCTCTCACACACACACACACACACACAGAGAGAGAGAGAGAGAGAGTTCTGTAATTTTGCATGACATAGTGTATATTCAGTATTGCATAGAATGATTGAATGAAACTTACAAGACCAGGAATAAAAGTGTTAGTCTGGTCCTGCCTACACACTATCCCTTTTACCTTTTACTCCAAGTTATTTAACACTCTCTGGGTCTCACCTTTCTATTCTCTTAAAAGAAGCAATTGGACCAGATAATATCTTAAAACTTTCACAGCTCTAACCATCTCTAATGTTCAAAGAGCTACCCAGTTCACACTTTGCCAAAGAAATTGTAAATTGTGATATTTCCTGTAAAAGAACTCTCTGATTCTAACCTAAAAAAAAAAAAGTCTAAAGACTATTTCATTCTCTGAAAACTCTAAATTAATGTTTAGGATATATCTATCATTTTTTAAAAGAAAATGCCCTTCAGGCAAAAGAAAACACGTCCTCATCTGTGCGCTGGCCTTCTTAAAGGCAAAATGCATTCCTAACTTCTAACCTTGGAAGGGCACTTTTTTTTTCTCCTATTGTAAGAGCTCTCTGAAGTCTTGTTTGCAGAATAATGAAGAAAACATCGCTGTCTGCAAGGCTGCTTGTCACCTTTGAATATACTCCATCAACATGCTGCCACTTCATCTTGTTTAGGCTCATCGACTGCTTTATAGAAGGACACTGATGTCCACATCTATCTCCTTGAGACAGGCAAAGAAACAAATCCTTTATCCTGTCTCAAAAAGAGCTGACAAGCTTTTAGTAGTGTTTATCTTCACTGAAGGGTGATAACCTTGAAAATGAAAGTGAAAAGAGACTGATACAATTAGGTATGTAGTCTTCTCCATACTGTATTACAATTGGTTTTCTTTTATAGTTTAACAAGTCGAAGTTTTCTATTGTCCACACTGATTTTTCTAAAACTAAATTTAAAGTTACAGTTTGTTTACAAAATATCAGTGCATCATGTTGTGACTATTTTGCAAAAATGTAATTTTCCTCTTAAGCCAGAAGGAGTTAAAAATATTATTTCTTTGAAATGTTTTATCCTACCATTCTTCCCATATTATCTATGCCATTTTTTTCTCTCCCTTGACATTTCTTGACTCCATGTTATGTCATATTCAGAGAGATTTTTCTAAAATAAATTTCCCAGATTACAGGCAAATCTTAGAATTCTAATTATTTACATCTTATAGACTCAAGGACAGTAAAGGGTAGATTTGACATTTCATTAATAATTGTGTATTCAAGTTTCCATTTGTCTTAAATTGTGCCCACTCCCGAGGTTCCAACAAATATAGATATGCCTGGCAAGCTAGTAGCTTGGTTATCCACAGGTCATTTTGTGTGAGCAACCATGAGTCCCTTAGAAAAGAATTCATCCTGCTGTGAGTTGGCTGAAAGTAAAAAATAAAAAAAAGAAAAGAAAAGAAGAAAGGAAAATAGCTCATCGTATCAGAACAAGAAGTCAGACACAAAGATTTGGCCACTAGAGGAGAGTGGTGTCTCTGAGTCCAATGTCATGTCTGCTTTGTCCCCATGCCAGCTCCACAAGTTTTCATGTCTAAGTCACAGGGGGGAAAGAGTCCGCCGGCAAAAAATCTAAGTGTAACTCAAAATAGAAGAGAGACATTCTTTCCCACTATGTGGCAGAGCAAGGCGTATCTGTGGTCTCTTGTGGGTGTCTGATTCAGCTACAAGAGATCACAGTGGTTCCTAACAAATGACTGGCAACAGGTTGCTGAAAGGGGCAGCAGCCAGCAGGTAAACTTGTACCCAGCATTCGCAAACCCCTCCCTGGCGACTCATCGACACACAGAAGGGTCACTCTCATGGGACTGAAATCCTGCAAAAGCAAGAGGAAGCATCCTCTAAGGCACCACTGCTACTCTCCTCTCTCTGCTACAGCTACCTTTCCATTCTCCCATGCCTCTCTCCATGGGTGTGCTTAGCCAGCAAATCCAGGATCTGTGGCAGTACTGAATCATCAATTCCCAGGGGCTAATAGCCAGAAGGGGCCTTGGAGGCCAGATTGACACTGCCCTATCCCATCTCTCTGGAGCTAGTTGGTGCTGGCAAGGCTCTGAGTAGCAACAGAGTCTGTGAGTCAGCGTCCGCCCACAGCTGAAGGTTGTTGCTTGTTCTCAGTGGGAGCTGAGTGTGGACAAAATATCCCTGTGGGCTTAATCTGGCCTGCAGGCTGTATTTAGCCACCCCTGCTCTGGTCCTAAATTACTTCACAGTGATACAAGAATGTCTAAAAGTTACACTGTAAGGTTTTGGCTTAGAACTTGATATTACCTCTTAAGTGTGTTAGCCTAATAAAATACAGGCCATCTCATGCTTTTTATTCCATTTATACAGAGCCAATGATCTTGGGCATGGAGGTCTTTCTTTGGCCTTGATTGTTTTTTATCTTTCCATCTTCCCACCTCCACAAAATCTTTATTAAGTCTTGAAGATATGCCAGGGAGTAGCTCTGAACAATGTAAATTATAACTTTCCCTAAAATGGCACAAGCTAAAACATAAAGATATTAAGACTCCATAACAAGGTTTTAAGATGCTTAGAACTGTACCACTGGGCTGGGCATAGAGTAACATATCAGTAGGTAATTTTTTAGTTGAATTTTGATGAATGAAATAGAATGAAGTATCTGTTTGTTTGTTCGTTAAGAGCAAGGCAGTGTCATATACTCAGAGAAGGAACTTGGAAGAAGCTTCTTTGAAGAAGTCATAGGTTCACATTCTACTTCCCTTACAAAGTGTATAACCTTGGGAAAAAACATAAAATGGAGATAATAAATTATATCTCTGCAGAATGTTATAATGATAAATTAGGTAAGTATGTAAATCATCTGATATAATGTCTGCTTCAATGGGAATTGACCATTTTTTAAAGTCATAAAGATTATCCTTACGGCTATACGCAATGAGGATTAAAAGGTCAGTGTCTGTCACTTCTCTAAGCAAGTGTTGGGCAGATCAGATAAGGGATACTGTCAGGAGGTCTCTCCTGTTTAGGAAATGAATGTCAGTTATAATTTCAAAATGGAAGTTCTTGAACGCATCTAAGCACCGGACGCTATGAAGAACTCCCAGAAATATCAAGAACTCCCAGAAATATCAAGAACTCCCAGAAATATCAATTTTCCACTTTCCTATCACAGAAAGCTCTAGGCAGTCCCTAGTTTAAACATGGCATATACCATTTGGCCTGGAACATCTGGGAGGTGAGACTACCCCCATGTTCCAGGGTCAGATTTGGCCCACTGGACAAGTCATGACCTCTATTCATCTGAGGCAATTCATTGTGGAGACAGCACTAGACCAACTCAGGGGTCTAAAACCATGAAATCTAGAATTGGTTCCATTCCCTTCCTAGCTGTATGGCCTGGCAAGTTAATTAAGCTCCTTGAACCTCAGTTTCCTCATATATGCAATGAGAACAATATGTGTTCTTCCTGCACGATTAAGTTACTGATGGTTATTGTCATTTGCTCTACCCTAGCTCCACCTATATTGCTCGGGCTTAATGAGTGTTTCCTCAGTCTTGTGTCAGGTCTCGACTTGTATTACCTCATATAGTTCTCATATCAACTTAATGAGGTAACTGTGATTCCCATTTTACAGATGAGAAAACTGAAACACTGAGGGGTTAATTAACTTACGTACTTGGTTAGTGGCAGAGCAGGAATCCGACTTCAAAGCCCATATGCCTAGCCATTATGCTAAGCTGTCTCTTAGAAACAGGTAGGTTTTGAGTGCCCAGCACTCATTTAACATGTATGTATTTAGTGCACAAGTTCCCGCCCTTGAGGACCTCATATCCAAAGTCACAGTGTAGATATGTGCAGGGTCAAATTGCTCTTTGCATCCACCCTGGAAGATCTGAAAGAACCCCGGGTCTTCAGCAAGTGGAGTAATTTCCTCTGTTAGGATGTAAGACCAAAAGAGACACACCCACAACCAGAGTCACCCACACTCCGATGGGGCTAGCAATAGTCTGGCCATGTGGTGCCACTTCCTCTCTGGTTTGTAAGCACTTTCCCTTCTATTTCTACTAACAAAGCATTTAAAGAAACAATTGTGTTCTTTAGTCAGAAGAAAAATTGCATTTTGTTTCGTCTGAAATAAATAAATTTAAAGCTACACTGCAGAAATAAAACCTTTAAAAATCACACAAATAATCATACATTTTTATTGGGTTTTCTTACTAATATGCATAGCACTACAGTACTTAATTGTTTCCACAGTCAGAGCCTATAATTTTAAAACTCCAAGATAGCTGTCTAATGCCATTTTACATAAAAAGATTAGACTGAAACCTTCGTCTCCTCATTTCCAGTCCTGCACCCTTTCCACTGAAAGACTGTCCTTCTTTAACTATGCTAGTTTTAATTGCCTGCCTGAAGAATTGTGTCCTTCTTTCTTCCCTTCTGCCAGATTCCTATTGTTTGGTTGGTGATGAGTTAGTAAATGCTTGATGAGAATGCCATTTAGGCCTTCAGTGTCAAAATCAAGGAAGGCTTATAAAGAGACGCTTTTCATCTTTTCCAAAAGTCAGTGCCTTAGGTAATCACTTCATGTCCAGAGGCAATGAGTCCCCCAGATGAGGTGCCATGACTCGGGGAACTCTGGCCTCAGCTTTGTCAGCTCATTAAGAATACTGTCTACCACAAAGTGACTTTTGAACACACTAAGTAGCAAGAATCAAATGGTTTCTGCAGCGACAGGGTCAGCTGGATCAGAGCCTCAGCCTTGAAATAAATCAGATATTGAAGAAGTAAACAACAAAAGAAGCTGAAGACAGACTGGATACAGACATGGTGCTTTTATCTGTCAGCCAGCAAGCCACCAACTTTCTCTTTTGCAAAGAGACATGGTGTTTCTATAGTGCCATCTTATACGGTGGGTTACATGCCCATCTCACTTGCTGGTTTGTCAGCTCTTGGAGAGCAAGGACCCTATCATGCATATTTTTATCCCTTAGTTTGCAGCACATTCTCTTTTATATAACAGGTGTTTGATATATGAAGAAATAAAAGAAGAAAGGAAGGAAAACTCTATGTCCTGTATCCTGAAGAAATTTATATTGAGGCTTATTGCTTTTCGCCCAGATTGTATAAAATTCAATGATAGAAAACATGCAGAATTATCTTGTAGAAGAAATGGAGAAAATGGAGAATAAGAGAGGCTATTAAAGAAAGGAATTAATTTATGGCCGGGTAGGGAGGCTCACGCCTATAATCCCAACATTTTGGGGAGCCAAGGTGGGTGAATCGTTTGAGCTCAGGAGTTTCCGTCCAGCCTGAGCAACACGGCAAAACCCCATCTCTACAAAAAATACAAAAATTAGCCAGGTATGGTGGTACATGCCTGTAATCCCAGCTACTTGGAAGAATGAGGTGAAAGGATCGTGTGGGCCCAGGAGGTTGAGGCTGCAGTGTGCTGTGATAATAAATACAGAAATAAATAAAAAGAAGAAAGGAATTAACTTTGTTTAGGGAATACTGTGCCAAACACTGTAGCAGGCAATTTGTATATACCATCTTATCTAATCTTACCATAACACCATGAGTCAGATATTCTTATTTCTCGTTTTTATATCTATAAAGAAACCAAGGCTCAGAAAGATGAAGTAACTTGTTCAAAGTTGGGCAGCTACTAAGTGACAGAGCTGAAATTCAAGCCACCAACTACAAGGTTCATATTCTCTTCACTTCATCAGGCTGTTAACTGTAGGCAAAAATACTATTTTACAGCCATAATTAAACAACTTTCTAGCAAACGGCATTTCTATCATTCTAGCACCACTAGCATTATAGCCTCTTCTCCCATTGACATATTTTTTAAGGCACTAATCTGGAATTTCTTCTTCCAGTAAAGATGGACTAAGGGGGCACAAACTCCCCTGGGTGAAACAACAAAAAGAAAAACAGATAAAATATATTAAACAACAGCTCTCAAGGTACTAGCATCGGGCAACAAACCAAAGTGATCCCTGTGAGATAGTAAACAAATGAGGTGAACCCTATGACAGGTGCAACTTACTGCTTTGCAGGGTTTCCAGGCCATGACACTAAGAGGAGATATCCAAGCAGAGCCCAGTGAATGACCCAGATCGAGGAGACAGAGCTGAAAGTCCAAGAAGACCCAAGGCAGCTGGAGTTTGCAAGACAGAGTACCAGAGAAAAGAGGGCTGAGCAGAGATAGAATTCCACAGATTTGTAAAGGGTCTCGCTTAAGTATTTAGCAGAGTATTAATCAATGTAGGCATTTGAGGCAGTTACCTGTGGCCAGGAAAAAAAAAAATCCAAGAGGATTAAAGGAAAGAGGGTTTTAGCACTCACACAAGGCCAGAAATAGCCTATTTTCCCATCCAGATTGACTTAACTTCATAATTTGTGGGGCTTTGGATAAAAAAAGTCTACTCATTAGTTAATCTTACCTCAGTAGTAGGGAATAAGTAGATGTAGACTAAACACTATACTGGTACCACCAAAAATGCTTTAAAAACAGACTTAAAAGAAGTAAATGCTTTTCAAGTAATTTAACTGCATCCTAGAACAAAAGACATGCAATTGGAGTCCCTGAAAGGAGGGTCTGAGAAAAAATATTACAGGAAATAATGACTAAAATTGTTTCAAATTTGATGAAATGATAAGACACAAGAAACTCAACAAAACTCAAACATACAAGAAACATGAAGAAGCCAGGTGCAGTGGCTCACGCTTGTAGTCCCAGCTGCTCGGGAGGCTGAGGCAGGAAGATCTCTTGAGCCCAGTAGGTTGAATCTGCAGTGAGCTGTGAACACACCACTGTACTCCAGCCTCGGTGACAGAGCGAGACCTTATCAAAAAAAAAAAAAAAAAAAGAAGAGACATGAAGAAAACTACACTAAGGCACACAATAATCAAATTGCTCAAAATCAGTGATAAAGTGAAAATCTTAAAAGCAACCAGAAGGAAAAAAACACATTATATACAAGAAACAATGATAAGGATGACATTATATTTAACTTCAGTAATAATGCAATCCAGAAAACAGTAGAACAACATTTTTAAAGTGCTGAAAGAAAAAAGCTAGAATTCTACACTCAGTAAAAATGTCTTTATAAGAATTTTTTTCCTTTTTTCCTTGAGATGAGGTCTCACTCTGTTGCCCAGGCTTTTCTTGAACTCCTGAGCTCAAACAACTCTCTGCCTTGGACTCCTAAAGTGCTGGGTGGGATTACAGGCATGGGCCACCGTGCCTGGCCAGGACATTTTTAGACATACGAAGCTGAAAGCGTTCATCACCAGCAAATCCATACTACAAAAAATGTTAAAGAAATTCTTCAGGCAGAAGAAAAATACCCTATATGAAAATTTTAATCTGCACAAATAAATGAAGAGAACCAAAAATGGTAATATGTGGCATGATTGTTAATTTTATGTGTCAACTTACTGGCCATGAGGTGCCTGGATTAAACATTATTATTCCTGGATGTGTTTGTGAGGGTGTTTCTGAATGAGATTATATTTGAATCAGTGGACTCAGTAAAGTAGATTGCCCTCCCAGTATGGATGGGCCTCATCCAATCTGTTAGGAGCCTAAATAGAATAAAATGTGGCAGAAGGGAAAATTCACCCCTTTTGCTTCCTGCCTGCCTGGTTGAACTGAGACATCTCATCCCATCTTCCCTAAATCCCAATCTCATCCCACTCAGATTGGGATTTACAACACCAGGTCCTTTGGTTCTCAGCCCTTTGGACTTGGACTGAATTACACTACTGCTTTCCTTGGTCTCCAACTCGTGGATAGCAGATTGTGGGACTTCTCAGCCTCCATAATCATGGGAGCCAATTTCTCATAATAAACATATTTACTATACCCGACTGGCTGTTTCTTTGAAGAACTCTGACCAATACACACGAGTAAACACATAAAGTATTTTTTCTTATTATTTACATCTATTAAAAGATAGTTGACTGTTTACCCAACAGTAGTAACAATGTGTTTTGGGGTTTATAACATATGTAAAGGTGAAATGCATAATACTAACAGCATAAATGCAGGCAAGGGAGAAAAGGAAGTATACTGTTATAAATTTATTGTACTATACATGAAGACCTATAATATCACTTGAAGTTAAACTGTAATAAGCTAAAGAAGTATAAGCCTGGCCAGACACAGTGGCTCATGCCTGTAATCCCAGCATTTTGGGAGGCCAAGGGGGGGATGATCACCTAAGTCCAGGAGTTCAAGACCAGTCTGGGCCACATGGTGAGATCCCATCTCTACAACAAGTAAAAAAGTTAACCAGGTGTAGTGATGCATGTCTGTAGTCCCAGCTGCCAGGGAGGCTGAGGTGGGAGAATTCCCTGACCCCAGAAGTTTAAAGCTGTAGTGAGTCACCTGCCCTCTACGTCTGTACCCAAGTGTGGCTAATCTTAGTGTTTCCAGTGAACCTGTTACCCACATTGCTCAGGGAGCTATCTTCAGTGATTCAGAGGTCAGTTACTTTCTTAAGAGAGTCCAAAGTAATTTTCTGCCACTCTCTTGCTAGAGAAAAGAGAGGAAAACACACTCACAGTCACTCATGCTCTAGGTCTACTTTGGCGAAGGGTAGCCTTCTACATTTGAAAATTATCTTTGGTCTTCCTTAATCATGAAAAGAGGAGGTATACAAACCCTTATTTTTCTACAACTGGCTATAATGCCTTAGGACTAAAAAATTTCTTTTAATTTTAAAAATAAAAACTGTCAGTGTTTCAAAAGCAGGAAGTATATCTGTAAAAATAAAAGAAAAAAAGACTGTTAGTGTTTCTGTTGGGGTGGTTGATTAGGTCCATGGTTCATACCCATGCTGATCTCCATATCAAATGGTGGCTCCTCCCCACCCCACCCTTCCCTTCCCATCACACTTTCTCATTTTTTGTAACGTAGACAGGCTGAGAATTTTCCAGATCCTTAAGTTCTGCCTCCTTTTTGCTTAACAATTTTATCTTCTCTTTATTTCTCTCTTCTTGCTAGCCACTCCTTCAACATTCACTTGCAAGTTCTACCTGCCACAAAACACTAGAACATGAACACAATTCAGCCAAGTTATTTGCCAATTTATAACATGAATAGTCTTTTCTCCATTGTACAATAACATGTTTCCCCATTCTGAGACCGTATAAGAATTGCCCTTAATGTCCATATTTCCACTGACACTCTGTACATAATTATTTGTTGTCTAATAAGACGGAAACTTTCTCTACAGCACTCCTCTTTTTTTTGAGCTCTCACCAGAATCACCTTTAAAATCTCTTCATAGCAATATTGACTTTATCTAGCATACACCTCAAAACTTTTCCAGCCTCCACCCATTACCCAACTTCAAAGCCACTTCCACATTTCTAGGTAATTGTTACATCAGCACCTTACTCCCACTACCAATTTCTGTCTTAGTCAGTTCAGGCTGCTATAACAGCATTGACAGGGTGGTTTGAACAACAAACATTTACTTCTAGCAGTTCTGCAGGCTTGGAAGTTAAAGATCAAGGCACCAGCAGATTCAGTGTTTGTTGAGAGCTCTCTTTCTGGTTTGCCGAAGATGGTATTCTTGTTGTATCTTTACCTGGCCAAGAAAGAAATCATCTCCCTCATGTTTCTTCTTATAAGGGCACTAATCCCATTCATGAGGGCTCTACTCTTATGACCTAATTCCCTCCCAAAGGCTCCACCTCCCAATACCATCACATTAGGGGTTAGGATTCCGATGTATGGATTTGGGGGGGATTCAAATAGTCCATTATGCTTATGCTTTTCATCTGAAATAGTGCATTGGTTACCAAAACCAAATCAAAATTATTAATAGTAATAAGAACAATAATAAAAGTAGCAGCTACAGTAATAGCCAACCAAAAACTGAATGTTTACTCTGTACTTTACAAAACACTTTACATATATTATTCCATTTATTCCTCATAATTCTACAAGTAAGAAACTATTATTAATATTGAGTACACACAGACACAAAGAAGAGAACAACAGACACCACGGCCTACTTGAGGGTGGATGGTGGGAGAAAGGTAAAGTTTGAAAAACTACCCACTGGGGGCTGGCGCAGTGGCTCACACCTGTAATCCCAGCACTTTCGGAGGCCGAGGCAGATGGATCACCTGAGGTCAGGAGTTTGAGACCAGCCTGGCCAACATGGTGAAACCCTGGCTCTACCAAAAATACAAAAATCAGCGGGGCATGGTGGCGGGTGCCTATAATCCCAGCTACGCGGGAGGCTGAGGCAGTAGAATCACTTGAACCTGGGAGGCGAAGGTTGCAGTGAGCCAAGATTGCGCCATTGCACTCCAGCCTGGGCAACAAAAGAGAAACTGTGTCTGAATAAAAAAAAGGGGGGGGAGGGGAGGGGAAAGGAGGAGAGGGGAGGGGAGGGAGAAAAAAAACTATCCATTGGGTACTATGCTGATTACCTAGGTGACAAAATTATCAGTACACCAAATGCCCATGAAATGTAACAAACCTGCACATGTACTCCTGAACCTAAAATAAAAGTTGGAAAGAAAAAGAAACTATTATTATGCCTATTTTCCATGGAAAGCTATTTAACTAGAAAAACTCAACTCAGCAGCTAATTAATATATGCCATGCCAGAAACAAGAAAGTAGCAGGTGATTACCCTCCTGCTGTTACTACAGCAAATAGGCCAAATCAATTTATTTCAACAAATGTTTATAAAGTTCCTAGCATGTACCAGTACTATACTATGCACTGGGGATACAAAGAAAGGGTTAGTCATGGGCCCTGCCAAGGAGCTCGTAATCTGGTGACAAGTATTTTAAAAGCAAAAAAAACAAGAGGCAATAAGATTTGTTAAGTGTATTACAGGAGTATGGGGTATACAGAGAAGGAAGTGAATCATATCACGTAAACTTTTTTATCTCAAAAAATAACACTAAGTTACACATTAACTGGAAGAACAGCAGCAGCAGTAAGAGTGTAAGCAAAAAATGAGTGTGAGGGAAAGTACATAAAACAGTGTCTTGGTGTTTTCATATCTTTTCAGCTTTTTATATAGGTTTCTGGATTTGATTTGAAGCATATAAATGGTGATAACAAGCAAGTAGATAAATAGATACACTGTATTTCATTTTTCCCAATACTTTTTAAAAAAACATTTGTGAACTTTCTTTACCTACCTTTTATCTCAATACCTAGGAAAGTCTATTGAATCAATGCAATCAAATTTAGAAATAGTTCTTGGCAATGACCCAAATTGGCAAGCTGATTAACTAATTGGATTTTTAGTCTCTATCAATAATGACACTAGTTGGTTCATTAAAATTGCTATACATTTTAGTGTAGAAAAATTTAGGCCGGGCACAGTGGCTTACACCTGTAATCCCAGCACTTTGGGAGGCCGACGCGGGTGGATCACCTGAGGTTGGGAGTTCAAGACCAGCCTGACCAACATGGAGAAACCCCGTCTCTACTAAAAATACAAAATTAGCCAGGTGTGGTGGTGCATGCCTGTAATCCCAGCTACCCGAGAAGCTGAGGCAAGAGAATCACTTGAACCCAGGAGGCGGAGGTTTTGATGAGCAGAGATCGCGCCATTGCACTCCAGCCTAGACAACAAGAGCAAAACTCCAACTCAAAAAAAAAAAAAAAAGAAAGAAAGAAAAAAAGAAAAATTTAGAGGGGCTGGGCACAGAGGCTCACGCCTGTAATCCCAGCACTTTGGCATGCTAAGGCATGAAGATAACTTGAGGTCATGAGTTCGAGACCAGCCTGGGCAACATGGTGAAATGCCATCTCTACTAAAAATACAAAAATTAGCCAAACGTGGTGGCACAGGCCTGTTAATCCCAGGTACCCGGGAGGTGGAAGCAGGAAAATCACTTGAACCTGGGAGGCGGAGGTTGCAGTGAACCGAGATACGCCATTACACTCCAGCCTAGGCAACAGAGCAAGACTCCATCTCAAAAAAAAAAAAAAAGAAAGAAAGAAAAAGAAAAACTTAGATAAATCTTTCTTATACAGTGCTGCTGGCCTTCCTTCTTAGGGTGAACAGTCCATAAATTCAATAACAAAGAGAAAGCTATGCTTCTTAGTTCACTGAATAAATCATTGTGATTCAAATCATACTTTTGTTTGTTTTTTAAATGCTGCAGAAGGCAATTCTGAACTGGCCAGAATATCAACAAATTTGGTTAAGGCTGGGTGTGGTGACTCAAGCCTGTAATCCCATGACTTCGTGAAACTGAGGCAGGAGAATTTCTCAAGCCCAAGAGTTTGAGACTAGAGTGGGCAACATAGGAAGACTCCTGCTTCTACACAAACAAAAATAAAAAAGTAAGTCAGGCATAGTGGCAGGTGCCTACCATCCCAGCTACTAAGGAAGCTGAGGTGGGAGGATCACTTGAGCCTGGGAGATCAAGGCTGCAGTAAGCCATGATCACACTGCGGCATTCCAGCCTGGGCAACAGAGTGCGACTTTATCACAAATAAATAAGTAAATAAAAATTTAAAAATAAAAGAAAGTTAGTTAAGTAAAACTATAATTGACCATAATTGACTTTTTGTTGCTGTTTTTGAGACCAGATCTCACTCTGTTGCCCAGGCTGGAGTACTGTTGTGCCATCTGGGCTCACGACAGCACTATAATAAAAAACAAACAGTGCAGTGGCTCACACCTGTAATTCTGCGTCCAGAATTGGTGGGTTCTTGGTCCCACTGACTTCAAGAATGAACCCAGGGAGCCTCACGGTGAGTGTTAACAGTCGTTAAAGGCAGTGTATCCAGAATTTGTTCCTTCTGATGTTCGGATGTGTTCGGACTTTCTTCCTTCTGGTGGGTTCGTGGTCTTGCTGGCTTCAGGAGTGAAGCTGCAGACCTTCGATGTGAGTGTTACAGCTCTTAAGGCAGCACTCTGGAGTTGTTCGTTCCTCCCAGTGGGTTCGGGGTCTCAAAGGCTTCAGCAGTGAAGCTGCACACTTTCGCAGTGAGTGTTACAACTCATAAAGGCAGCCTGGACCCAAAAAGCAAGCAATAGCAAGATTTATTCCAAAGGGCGAAAAAACAAACCTTCCACACCATGGAAGGCTAGTGCAACTGATAGCCACTACTGGCTCGGGTAGCCTGCATTTATTCTCTTATCTGGCCCCACCCACATCCTGCTGATTGGTCCATTTTATAGAGAGCCGATTGGTCTGTTTCACAGAGCGCTGATTGGTCCATTTTGACTGGGTGCTGATTGCTGTGTTTACAATCCCTCAGCTAGACACAAAAGTTCTCCACCTCCCAACTAGATTAGCTAGATACAGAGTGTGGATTGGTGTATTTACAAACCCTGAGCTAGACACAGGGTGCTGATTGGTGTGTTTACAAACCTTGAGCTAGATACAGAGTGCCGATTGGTGTATTTACAATCCCTCAGCTAGACATAAATGTTCTCCAAGTCCCCACTAGACTCAAGAGCCCAGCTGGCTTCACCCAGTGGATCTCACACCCGGGCTGCAGGTGGAGCTGCCTGCCAGTCCGGTGCTGCCATGGGCCCACACTCCTCAGCTCTTGGGCGGTTGATGGCACGGGGCGCCCTGGAGCAGGGGGCGGTGCTCGGTTGGGGAGGCTCCTGCCCCGGGGTTGGGGGAGGCTCAGGCATGGCGGGCTGCAGGTCCCTAGCCCTGCCCCTCGAGGAGGCAGCTAAGGCGGGCGAGAAATCGAGCGCAACAGCTGCTGGCCCAGGTGCTAAACCCAGAACTGACCAGGGAGCCGCCCAGGCCGCTCCGAGTGCGGGCCGCCAAGCCCATGTAGGAGAAATTACAACTTGTTGATATATTTTCTCATTGCATTATAACACTTTTTAATTACAAAGTAGATTCAGATAAATTTAACTCTGTCCTCTTAGAATTCTCTAGATGTACCAAGGTGACCCATTTGTCTCTTAGTATTCTATTTGCTTTTACATTTTGCTAATGAACTGCCTTACTGTAGTTCATAAAATAAACAACATATATTCTACTAGCCTTTTCTAAATATTTTCATATCTTGCATGCTTTAGAATCATTAATAAAGACTTGAAAATTAAAAGTGTGCTCTGCATATGTGTACATGTGAGAGAGAGAGATATTTGAAAGCAAACTGGATATTACTTAAAGCCTAAAATTCATAATTCATTTTGGCCAAACTCCTAAAAAGAGAAATTGATCATGCAGGAAAATAGTTCACCCAGAAAGTAAGATTATTTCCTCTTGTACGTAATAATTTTTCTCCTTTAATCTCCCTGATCTTTCCAAATGAACACCCTCCAAAAATTAAATTTACTTTAAACATGCATAATTTCTAAGATTCTGATTTTAGTAATTTTTTGTGCAGATTTTACAAAGAATTCAATGAAATTTGTGAGTATGGATCAACTGCAGAACAAGACTCTCTTAAAAGGCTAATAAGTTTTCAACTGGACAGAATTTTGTTTAGAGAAATATATTGAGCAATGTGAACTCCAAATGTGTGTTTTTCTCTCCTATACAAATAAATTATACAGAGATCTTGTGGGTTTGTTTCCAGACTACCCCAATAAAATGAATATTATAATAAAGGGAGTCATACAATATTTTGGTTTCCCACTGCATATAAAATTTATGTTTACACTATACTGTAGTGTATTTTTTTAAGCCAGTCAAATTTAGCAGTGGGACTTTGCTTCTATTCGGAGTACAAGAGCATTATGTATTTAAAAAAAAAAAAAAGTAGAAACCTTAATTTTAAAATACATTATGGCTAAGAAATGCTAAGAAACATCTGAGTCTTCAGCAAGTCACCATCTTTTGCTGGTGGAGTGTCTTGCCTTGATGTTGATGGCTGCTGACCGATCAACATGATCAGCAGTGGTTGCTGAAGGTTGGGTTGGCTGTAAGACAACCTAATCGTAGTAAGACAATAATGAAGTTTGTCACATAGATTGATTCTTCCTTTCATGAAAGACTTCTCTGTAACATGAGATGCTGTTTGACAGCATTTTAGTCTCAGTAGAATTTCTTTCAAAACTGGATTCAATCCTCTCAAACCCTGCTGCTGCTTTATCAATTAAGTTTATGGGTTATTCTAAATCCTTTGTCGTCATCTCAACAATGTTTACAACATCTTCACCACGAATAGATTTTATCTCAAGAGACCACTTGCTTTGCTCCTCCATAAGAAGCAGCTCTTGATTTGCTCAAGTTTTATCATGAGATTGCAACAATTCAGTCACGTCTTCAGGCTCCACTTATAATTCTAGTTCTCTTGCTATTTCCACCACATCTACAGTTACTTCCGTCACTGAATCTTGAAACTTTCGAAGTCATTCATGGGGGTGGGAATCAACTTCTTCCAAACTCCTGTTAATGTTGATATTCTCCTGTTAATCACCAATGCTCTTAATCGCATCTAGAATGGTGAATCCTTCCCAGAAGGTTTTCAATATACTTTGCCCAGATCTATTAGAAGAGTCACCATCTATGGCAGCTATAGTCTTACAAAATGTATTTCTTCAAGAGTAAGACTTGAAAGTTGAAATTACTTCTTGATCCATGGGCTGCAGAATGAATGCATGAAAACAACATTAGTCATCTTGTACATCTCCATCAGACCTTTTGGGTGACCAGGTGCATTATCAATAAGCAGTAATATTTTGAAAGGAATCTTTTTTTCTGAGCAGTAGGTCTCATCACTGGGCTTAAAATATTTAGTAAACCATGCTGTAAACAGAAGTGCTGTCATCCATTTATAGAGCACAGGCAGAGTTGATTTAGCATAATTCTTAAGGGGCTTAGAATTTTCAAAGTGACAAATGAGCATTGTCTTCAACTCAAAAAGTCACCAGCCACAATAGACCCTAACAGGAAAGTTAGCCTATCCTTTGACACTTTGAAGACAGACATTGACTCCTCTCTAGTTATGAAAGTCCCAGACACCATCTTCTTTAAACAGAAGGCTGTTCTGTCTCCATTGAAAATCTGTTGTTTAGTGTAGCCACTTCCATTATTGATCTTAATTAGATCATCTGGATAACTTGGTGCATCTTCTACTTTGGCACTTGCTGCTGCTTCACCTTTTTTTTTTTTTTTTTTTTTTTGAGACGGAGTCTTGCTCTGCCACCCAGGCTGGAGTGCATGGTACACTCAGCTCACTGCAACCTCCATCTCCCAGGTTCAAGCGATTCTCCAGCCTCAGCCTCCTGAGTAGCTGGGACTACAGGTGACTGCCACCACATCCAGCTAATTTTTATATTTTTAGTAGAGATGGGGTTTCACCATGTTGGCCAGGCTAGTCTCGAACTCCTGACCTCAGGTGATCTGCCCACCTCAGCCTCCCAAAGTGCTGCGATTACAGGTGTGAGCCACTGCACCCAGCCTCATCTTGTACTTTTATGTTATGGAGATGGTTTATTTCCCTAAACCTCATGGACCAACCTCTACTAACTTCAAACATTTTTTTTCTCAGCTTCTTTACCTCTCTCAGCCTTCATAGAATTGAGGAGAGACACTTGCTCTGGACTAGGCTTTGGCTTAAGAGAATGTTGTGGCTGATCTTCTGTCAAGACCACTAAAACTTTCTCCATGTCAGCAATAAGGCTATTTGACTTTCTTATCGTTCATATGTTCACTGGAGTTTCACTTTTAATTTCCTTCAATAACTTCTCCTTTGCATTTACAACTCAGCTAACTGTTTGGAGCAAGAGGTCTAGCTTTTGGCCTGTCTTGACTTTTGGCATGCCTTCCTCACCACGCTTAAACATTTCTAGCTTTTGATTTAAAGTCAAAGATGAATGACTCTTCCTTGTACTTGAACACTTAGAGGCCATCATAGCATTACTAACTGGCCTAATTTCTTTTTTTCTTTTCTTTTTTTTTTTTTTTTTGAGATGGAGTCTCACTCCCATCACCCAGGCTGGAGTGTAGGGGCGGGATCTCAGCTCACTGCAACCTGCACCTACCGGGTTCAAGCGATTCTCCTGCCTCAGCCTCCTGAATAGCTGGAACTATGTGCATGCCGCCATGCCCAGCTAGTTTTTTTTATTTTTAGTACAGACAGGGTTTCGCCATGCTGGCCAGGCTGGTCTCAAACTCCTGATCTCAAGTGATCCACCTGCTTTGGCCTCCCAAACTGCTGGGATTATAGGTGTGAGCCACTGCACCCGGCTATAACTGGTTTAATTTCAACATTGTTGTGTCACAGAGAATGAGGAGGCCTAAGGAGAGAGTGGAAGGAAAAGGCCAGTCAGTGGGGCAGTCAGAACACCACCTACAAGACTTATTGATTAAGCTCACCCTCATATATGGGTGTGGTTCTTGATGTCCCAAAACAATTACAATAGTAACACAAAAGATTACTGATCAAAGATCACCATAACAGATATAATAATAATGAAAAAATTTGATATATTGCAAGAATTACCAAAATTTGACACAGAAATGCAAAGTGAGCGTATACTGTTGGGAAAATGGTGCCTACTTCCTCCACTGAATCTTGAAACCTTCAAAGTCATTCATGAGAGTTGGAATCCAACCTCCTCCTATCCAACCAAATTCCTATTAATGTTGATGTTCTCCTGTGAATCACTAATGCTCTATATGGCATCTAGAATGATGAATCCTTCCCAGAAGATTTTCAATATACTTTGCCAGAAGATTTTCAATATACTTTGCCTTGTATACTTTCAATATACTTTGCCAATATACTCAGCTCAGGGTTGCCACAAACCTCCAATTTGTAAAAAAATACAAGGCACAAGCCAGGCACAGTGGCTCATGCCTGAAATCCCAGCACCTTGGGAGGCTGAAGCAGGTGGATCATCTAAGGTCAGGAGTTCGAGACTAGTCTGGCTAACATGGTGAAACACCGTGTCTACTAAAAATACAAAAATTAGCTGGGTCTGGTGGCACAGGCCTGTAATCCCAGCTGCTTGGGAGGCTGAGGCAGTAGAATTGCTTGAACCTTGGAGGTGGAGGTTGCAGTAAGCCAAGATCGAACCACTACACTACAGCCTGGGTGACAGAGCAAGATTCCGTGTCAAACAGGAAAAAAAAAAAGGCACAATAAAGTGAAATGAAATAAAATGAGGTATGCCTGTATGTGCAATAAATCGTGCCTGTGTGAGTTTTGCTTTGTTTGGTGTTTGGGACTTTTTTGTTTGGTCTGAGATATTATATTTACACACTGCTATTTGGGCCTATGGTCTCAAGAAAAATCATTGCAAACTTATTCTATACAAGTCATGATTTAGGCTGGAGAACATGAAGGAACCCCGTCTCTACTAAAAATACAAAATTTAAAAAAATACAAAATACAAAAATTAGCCAGGCATGGTGGCGGGTGCTTGTAGTCCCAGCTACTCGGGAGGCTGAGGCAGAAGAATGGCATGAACCCAGGAGGCGGAGCTTGCAGTGAGCTGAGATGGGCCCACTGCACTCCAGCCTAGGCAACAGAGTGAGACTCTGTCTCAAAAAAATAATAATAATAATTTTCTTCTGACTACTCGCCCTAATGTTTGTAATAAAAGACAAATGAGTTTAAGGATATCTGAGTACAAATAATATATAAATCACAACTTCTTTTTTTCTTTTTTGAGAGAGTCTCACTGTGTCACCCAAGCTGGAGTGCAGTGGCACAATCATAGCTCACTGCAACCTTGACCTCCTGGGCTCAAGTGATCCTCCCCCTCAGCCTCCAGAGTAGCTGGGACTACAGGTGCAGGCCACCATGCCTAGCTAATTTTTGTATTTTTTGTAGAGACAGGGTTTTGCCATATTGACCACGCTGGTCTCGACCTCCTGACTCAAGCTATCCACCCTCCTTGGCATCCCCAAATGCTGAGATTACAGGCATAAACCAGCACTTTCGGAGGCTGCAGCAGGCGGATCACCTGAGGTTGGGAGTTCAAGACCAGCCTGACCAACATGAAGAAACCTCGTCTCTACTAAAAATACAAAATTAGCCAGGCATGGTGGCATGTGCCTGTAATCCCAGCTACTTGGGAGGCTGAGGCAGGAGAATCGCTTGAACCTGGGAGGCGGAGGTTGCAGTGAGCAGAGATTGCACCATTGCACTCCAGCCTGGAAAACGAGCAAAACTCTGTCTCAAAAAATAAAAATTACAGAAGAGCGAAAACTTGTTTCATATACCTAACTCCCAAATCTTGAGACCTCATCAAGTGTCAGAAAGTAAACTACCAGGCATTCTGCATAGCCCAGAAAAGCCACTCACAGGACACTCTTGCCTAGAGTAGGCCTAAGAGGAGAATAAAACTTAACAAGAAAAATTCAATTAAATTTTTTCTTACAAGCTGAAATGCCTGAATAAGTTTGGGAATGTAAATGTTTCTTGACCTAAAACTCGTCCATCTCCCTGAGGTCAGCTGTTCTTGAAAATCATTAAGATAAAATAGTCATTCAATAGCTCTTCCTGGGATAAACCATAGCACTGTTAATATTACATCAATATCAATGTTATGATAATTAATTATTAGGTAGATGAATTATTACAAACATTGCCTATTATTTATAGATAAAGTTTTTTATTTATAGACATCAGTTATTATATACATCTAAATGTGGGAAAGAAATTATCTGATGAAAAAAAATTAGGCATCAAGGCTTTTCAATTCAATTTCTAACCTACCACACACTGTGGCCTTGAGCAAATTACTTAACCTCCTGGTGGCTTAATTTATACATCTACAGAAGGGTAAATTACCACCTATGTTATTTACAGAGAGGATGAAGATTTACTTAACATAGTAATTAGCAGGATTCTATCATTTTGGTAAAATTCTAACTCAGCTGGAAATCTACACAGATTTAATTTATGGGAAATCTTAATACTGAAATAACTACTAATGTATTTTTTAAAGGAATTATCCAACTGTAAAATTGGCAAATGTTTCCCTTGGGCTAAACAAATGAATATACTTTGTTGTAAACTCATCAGCTCACTGGATCAGACTATAGGACTACAGAGTTCAAGGCCATAGGCATAGTTTCCACATTGCTGAGATACACACACAAAAACTATCTCTGCTATGACCTCAGTTGTATTCCTAATCACATCTCAATCTACTGCTTTATAATACATGGCACAGGTCAGCAAGGAATCTGATTTGGCCTAAGAATGAGGATGCTTTAGTAATTCCTCTATCAGCACTATTGAAAAAAGTGATGCAAAACCCAAATCTTACTAACTGTATAGGTCAGTAAGATCATCTTTGTTTCATTACTGAAATCTAAGCCTCAGAAACATAGAGGTTTTTGTCTGTTTCTTTATTACCACATCTCTACCTCCTAGAACAATGCCTGATATTTAATAAGCAATAAACACCTATTTAATAAATTAATTACTTACTCTGAATCAGGAATTTGGAGCTCTCTTTCCTTCCATTCTCAAAGGAATTACAGGATTTTCCAGAATACAATCATTAAAAAGCCTATTTTTGGATTGTTAGGTTATATAATGCAGTAAAATTGACATACATATTCAAAATATTTACAAATAAACAATGTAAGGACAACCCAGAAGCATTTTTATTCATTATGACATTGACTTATAGGGTGCTACTTTTAACTGTTTGCCCAAAGCCTTCCCAATTTACACCTGTTGACCTAACATAATTATTAATAACACCTTCTTTTATTATCAGGAAGTCTTACTTTTTTTGTTGTTGTTTTTTTTTTCTGAGGCGGAGTCTTGTTCTGTCACCAGGCTGGAGTGCAGTGACGTGATCTCCACTCACTACAACTTCCACCTCCCGGGTTCAAGTGATTCTCCTGCTTCAGCCTCCCAAGTAGCTGGGACTACAGGCGCGCACCACCATGCCCAACTAATTTTTGTATTTTTAGTAGAGACGGGGTTTCACCATGTTGGCCAGGATGGTCTCAATCTCTTGACCTCGTGATCTGCCCGCCTCAGCTTCCCAAAGTGCTGGGATTACAGGTGTGAGCCATCATGCCCTGCCAACAAAATATATGCTTAATCCTACCTACTAACCTAACTACACACCAGGAAATTCAGAACCTATTCCTTTTGCAAGTTGACTTTCTCTAAGAAAAGCAAAAAGAAAAAACCTTGACATGATCCATCAGAATGTCTAATAGTAAAGACCAAAATGCACTGTGATATAGTGAAAAGAATAACAACATAGAAGTTTAAAAACTTGAAATATAGGCCGGGCACTGTGGCTCACACCTGTAATCCCAGCACTCTGGGAGTCCAAGGCAGGCGGATCACCTGAGGTCAGGAGCTCAAGACCAGCCGGGCCATAGTGAAACCCCATCTCTACTAAAAATACAAAAAATTAACCGGGCGTGGTGATGCGTGCCTGTAATCCCAGCTACTCGGCAGGCTGAGGCAAGAAAATCACTTGAACCCAGGAGTCGGAGGTTGTGATGAGCTGAGATCTCACCATTGCATTCCAGCCTGGGCAACAAGAACTAAAAAAAAAAAAAAAAAAAAAACTTGAAATATAGTCTAAATTGTGCCCACTAATTAGCTGGGTAACTTTGGAAAAAAATATTTAAATGTTTAAATGGGCCTCACTTTACACACTGAGGAAGGCAGGATTTATTGACCTAAACAAAAATCTTTAAGAGCCCTCTAGCTCTATTATTTTCTAATTCTTCAGTTTATCTATTGCATTTTCTCCTTTATTTTTATTATTTTTTGAAATATGATTTTTGGCACATTGTTTTAATTTTCTAGTGGTTAAATTATTTGAGAGATCATTTAAATTCGTTAAAAATCAGGCCAGGTGTAGTGGCTCACACCTGTGATTCCAGCACTTTGGGAGACCAAGGTGAGCAGATCACTAGAGGTCAGGAGTTTGAGACCAGCCTGGCCAACATAGTGAAATCCCATCTCTATTAAATAAATAAATAAATTATTTAAAAATCTGAAAAGGAGTCAGGCATGGAGGCTCACACCTGTAATCTCAGCTACTTAGGAGACAAAGGCAGGAGGATCACTTGAGTTCAGGAGTTTGAGACCAGCCTTGGCAATATAGCAAGATACCATCTCTAAAAAAAAAAAAGAAAAGAAACAAAAAAAAACTAAAAAGGATATAAACTTTTGATTCTAATGCTTTATACAGCAAACATATGACTTAGAATAATTTAAATTATTACATTCAAAATATGTGTTTACTTCAAATATATTTTCAGAAACCTTAAACAATAAAAGTAAATAAATAATGCTTTTTAGCCTCATCCATCTAAAAGCAGGTAGATGGGGAGATGACTCATGACCCAGAACCCCAAGATTCTCGGGTCATGGTCACCTTTTTGCCACTCTCACCACCACCTCCACAAAGCAGTGGAAAAGCCTATATGCTGACCTTGTGGTCCAAGGGGATTTAAAGTGGGGTGGGGTGTTGTGGGTTGAACAGTATCCCCAAAAAGATTTGCTCAAGTCTGAACCCCTAAAACCTACAAATGAGACCTTATTTGGGAACAAATAAGGGCCTCAGTGATATAATCAAGTTAAGGTGAGGTTATACTGCATTCGAGTATATTTATGGAAAGAGGTATGAACATTCTGACAATCAGTATACACTATTGGTAGGAATGTAAATTAGTTCAACCCTTGTGAAAAGCAGCATGGCAATTCCTCAAAGAGCTAAAAGCAGAACTACCATTCTACCCAGCAATCCCATATATATCCAGAAGAATATAAATCATTCTACCATAAAGACACACGCATGCAAATGTTTATTGCAGCACTATTCACAATAGCAAAGACATAGAATCAACCCAAATGCCCATCAATGGCAGATTGGATAAAGAGAATGTGATACTTATATACCAGGAAATACTATGCAGCTATAAAAAAAAAGAACGAGATCATGTCTTTTGCGGGAACATGGATGGAGCTGGAGACTATTATCCTTAGCAAACTAATGCAGGAACAGAAAACCAAATATGATATGTTCTCACTTATAAGCAGGAGCTAAATGATAAGAACTATGAACACAAAGAAGGAAACAAAAGTCACTAGGACCTACTTAAGTGGGGAGGGCATCAAGAGGGAAAAAAGCAGAAAAGGTAACTATTGGGTACTTGGCCTAACACTTGGATGATAAAATAATACTTACAACAAACTCCCATGATGTTGGTTTACCTATGTAACAAACCTTCCCATGTACCCCCCAAACCTAAAATTAAAAGTTTAAAAAAGGGGAAAATTTAGACATACACAGAGACGGGGCCATTTGATGATGGAGACAGAGATTGGAGGGTTGCAGCTGCAAGCCAAGCAATGCCAAAAATGTCAGCAAGCACCAGAAGCTAGGGGAGCGGCCCAGATCAGTTTCTCCCTTAGGGCCTCCAAAAGGAACCAACCCTACCAACACTGATTTTAGACTCCCAGCCTCCACAACCATGAAACAAATACTGATGTTTAAGCCACCCAGTTTGTGATGCCTTGTTACGGCAGC
This sequence comes from Pongo pygmaeus, assembly GCF_028885625.2. NCBI lineage: Eukaryota > Metazoa > Chordata > Mammalia > Primates > Hominidae > Pongo > Pongo pygmaeus. The sequence goes on from NC_072384.2 coordinate 95,557,621, forward strand.
CCTAGGAAACTAAAACTGGGAGCATCAAAGCCATTTCCTGCTCTATTGTGTCCTTGTCCCACAAATGAGCCTAGAAATGCCTGACTTGGCTATGTAAAAATACAGAGAACTTGCCACTTTCATGAGAGGCTGACTGCTCATGAACTGTCACAGGACAGGTGCACTTCATCAGCCTCAGCTCATGCTTTACTCATGGTCTTTGTTGGTTCCTTTGAAAGCAGGACGTGGTTTGCCCCAACTTCCCTCCTTCTTGGAACCAGCATGTAACGCATACTTGTTTTGAGAGGTTTTTTTTTAATTATTACTATTGCAGAGAAACAGGGCTTTAAAAAGATTCAGAAGCATTTCAAAACTATGAAAATCTCCCAAATATAGAAGTGGTATATGTGGGCTTTGCTGAGATGTCATTGCAGTTTGGCCTGTTTATTGTCATCTGGTACCTGCTCCATAAGGATGACAGTTATTATTTGTAGAATCACTCCATGAGCCACTTCGAAAGATGCAGCTTTATTAGGCCACTGAAAATGGAAAGATGAGATACAGTCTCTGATCTCACAGAAATTACACTTCAGAAAGTACAAAAATATTTAAGCAAATCAGGGCAGTAGGTGTTAAAAATTAAAAAGTGTATGTGGCATATTGAGGTGGCATAAGTTAGGTATCATTAATAATTTCAAGAATAAAATGATCTTGAATTAAGATTTGGAAAATGTAGATATTTGTCAAGTACGCAAGGCGAGAAAGGGCATTCCAGCATGGGCAATGGTCCAGGTATGTACACACACATACACACTCACACACACATTGGCAAATTTGAGGGAACTGTAAGTAGTTTATTGTGGGTAGAGTAACATAAAATAGAATTGAAAACAAGTTTTTAAAAATGAGCCTAAGGGAATACGATAATAGCAAGAGAGAACTTTGTTCAGAAAATCACTGCATACGTTTCTTTCTTTTTTTTTTTTTTTTTTCTTATTTTTGAGACAGGGTCTCACTCAGTCGCCCAGGCTGGAGTGCAGTGGCAAGATCTCAGCTCACTGCAGCCTTGACCTCCCGAACTCAAGCATTCCTGCCACCTCAGCCTCCCAAGTAAGTATCTGAGACTATAGGTGTGCGACACGAAGCCCAGCTAATTTTTTGTTTGTTTGTTTTTGGTTTTTTTTGTAGAGACTGGGTTTTGCCATATTGCTCAGGCTGGTTTTAAACTCCTGAGCTCAAGTGGTCTGCCCACCTCAGCCTCCCAAAGTGCTAGGATTACGGGTGTGAGCCACCATATCCAGCCAGGTTTCTATAGTTTTTTTTAATAGGTAGCTTTCACATGTGACTCCATGCATCAGAGTAGGTAATTCAAAGAAGAGAATCTTATGAGTGAAGACTCACAATATCATAAGGTAAAAACTAATACTTTGCTCAAAAGAATGAGAAAACTATTTACTATAATCCCAAAGTGTAGTTGTGGTGGCAGAAGGCAAGAAGAGAAAGGAACAGAAATGAAACAAAAATGATCAGGAGGTAGAGTACACTGGACAAAATAACTGTAGGATGGCTCCCAGTTTTCTTGCATTGGTGACAAGGAGAATGGAGACACTGTAAGCTAAAGGCAAGAAAGACAGTGAGTTCAGTTGTGGGAATATGAACTGTTTAATACCCTATGGGGAAATACTAGTAAAGTTGTCCAGTGAGCATCAGGGATGACGAACTCAGATGACAGGCATGATTGGAATTAGAGATATCAAATAAATGAGCTTATAGTTAGAAGTTGAAGCTAAAAAAATAAAAATGGATAAGCTCAGTCAAATGGGCTTGTAGACTAAGAAAAGAAGGTATGTAATGAGTGATTAAGAGCATAGGCTCTGGAGCCAAAATGCTAGCATCTGAATCATAGCTCCATTACTAGCTAGCCATGTGATCTTAGGCAAATTAACTTCTCTGTTTCAGTTCCTGCAAATATGAGGTTGTGAAAATTAACTGAGTTATTTTATGTAATGTACTTAGAAGTGTGCCTGACCCATGGTAAATATTCAATAATCTGTAAAGAGAGAAAATGGGGACATGGGAAAAGAGAGAGGTAGAGACAGAAAAAGATTGGTGAGAAAGACAGCCAAGGAAAAAAGCCCAATGAAAAGCAGTATACAAGCAGTGGACAAAAAGAAGGGGGCTATAAGAAAGCCTGGAAAGTTGCTAAAGGAGAAAAGAAATTAAAACCAGCAAGGAACGTAAGAATCTCAAGATGAAGTGTTGTTTCAAAAGTTGGATCTTGCTGGGTGCGGTGGCTCATGCCTGTAATCCCAGCACTTTGAGAGGCAAGGCGGGCAAATCACTTGAGGTCAGGAGTTCGAGACCAGTCTGGCCAACATGGTGAAGCCCTGTCTCTACTAAAAATACAAAAATTAGCCAGGCATGGTGGAGTGTGCCTGTAAACCCAGCTACTTGGGAAGCTGAGGCGCGAGAACTGCTTAAACCCAGGAGGTGAATGTTGCAGTGAGCGGAGATCTGGCCACTGCACTCCAGTCTGGGCAACAGAGTGAGACCCTGTCTCAAAAAAAAAAAAAAAAAAGACATTAAGAGTCCACCGGATTGGTATTTGGGTCAGTAGGAGCTCTCCGAGGGTACAGTACAAAAGCAGAAGCAGATGTGTGGGAGGTGTGGGAGGCCACTGCACAACCTCCTCACTAGCCTCCTGCTGTTTTTACCTACTTGTGTGTGTACCTAATAGAATTTTTCTTGATATGAAGGTGCAACATGAAGATTTAGCATTTTCTTTCAATTTAGTCAGCTTCCTGTTTTTCATGCAAATTGGTCTGGAGAGAGCCGTTTTAAGTAGATGAAACAAATTCGCAAAAATTGTATTATTTGTATTATCACCTTCCCCAGTTCCACCACTATCAGTGAACATCTCCCGCTCTCTCCCAAGGATAACAGTGATGATGGCAGAGAAACAGCAGAGACAATAAGAAAATGCCAAAACGAAAATATAAGAAGATAGAAGAAAACCTGTCTCAATAACGCTACAGTGCTGGAAGGGGAACATCTGTGTATGTGAAAATGTGTTAGGATATGTGTTTAACATGCCGATTTCCAGGCCTGCTTTCAGAGATATCAGGGAATCTGGATTCTAACACATCTTCCATGTGATTCTGATGCAAGCAGCCTAGGAAGCTGACTTTTCAAAATAATCACTCAGAAGTGTGTAAATATATTGAGTAAATATACTTTCATTATAAGATCAGAGATAACACAAAAGCAAGGCAAGATATTTCATGGTACTTAGTCCCACACTTAAAGTACTCCTAAACAGAAGTGGTTCTCAAGCTTTAAGGATTGTTAAAATACAGATTGCTGAGCCCCACACTATTTCTGACTCCGTAGGTCTAGAATGTGGTCCAAGAATTAGCTGTAACACACTCGGGGGTGACCGTGTGTTGAGAACTCCCGCTTCATAGAATTGCAACAGTCCTTGAGTGTGCGTGGCCTTAGGGTAGGTGGGGAAAAGGGATGAGTCCCAGGACACCGCCCACCCCCCTACTTCCCCCCACTTCCCCCGCCACCTCCCCCCACTTCCCCCGCCACCTCCCCCAATTCCCCCGCCCCCCCCTTCCCCCACTTCCCCTGCCCTCTCCACCCCCCACCCCACCCCCCGCTCCCCACCCCGCCTCTCCCCACCTCCCGGGGCCCCCCCCGCCCCTCCCCATCCCCCACCTCCCCTGCCCCACCAGCCCTCCAACCCTGCACCCCCGCCTCCCCCGCCCCCTACACTTCCCCTGCCCGCCACAACTCCCCCGCCCCCGCACAACATCAAATCCGCACATACACAAGTCCCGCAGTTGACCCTGCCCAAGCTGTGAATGTGAAATGCTGGCCCTCCATACACACAGGGTTCCTATGCCACCAATGCTGTTTTCCATCCGCATTTGGTTGAAAAGAATCCGCGTAGAAGCAAGCCAGCGCAGTTCAAATCGGTGTTGTTCAGAGTCAACTTACTTTGCTCTCCTCTGTCACATGAAGAAAATCATGCTGGTCATTATATATATATTTTTTAAAACATAGGCTGGGCATGGGGCTCACACCTGTAATTCTAGCACTTGGGGAGGCGAGGCGGGAGGATTGCTTGAGCCCAGGAGTTCCAGACCAGCGTGGGCAACACAGACACTGTCTCTATTTAAAAAAAAAAAAAAAGCATAAAAGATAAAGTAGTTCTTTGTTTGTTTGTTTTTGAGACGGAGTCTCACTCTGTCACCCAGGCTGGAGTGCAGTGGCGTGATCTCCGCTCACTGCAACCTCCGCCCCTCGGGGTTCAAGTGATTCTCCTGCCTCAGCCACCGGAGTGACTGGGATTACAGGCACCCGCCACCACGCCTGGCTAATTTTTATATTTTAGTAGAGATGGGGTTTCACCATGTTGGCCAGGCTGGTCTTGAACTCCTGACCTCAAGTGATCCGCCAGCCTCAGCCTCCCAAAATGCTGGGATTGCTGGTGTGAGCCACCTCGTCCGGCCGAAAAATAAAGTAATTCTGATCCATGGTGGTAAATGTCATGCGGCAAATGTCACACAGCCTTAAATACTAAAGCAGGAGAATGATTTCACACATGGATTATATCAGGTGGTCTCAAGGCCAGCCCAGGTAGGTAAAAGTGCAGATGTGAAGATTTTGCTCCTTCAGTTACATCGCAGTGGTTTTGCACAGCCATCCTAAAACTTCCCTGAGAGGGTTTAAATGACACATGTAAGGGTACTGGGTTCAGCCTTAGCAAAAGATGTTTCAGTTTGAGCATACGTCAGGAGAGAAATAGTTTGAGAATTATTTCTCCTCCCTAACACTTGGATGTTGTGTAAGAACTCAAAATGAAGATTCAGTTAATGATAAAAATCAGCTTACTGTTCTCGTAAATGACTTATTTTCTAACTATGATTCATAATTACATACTTGCATAGCATGTGTTCAACATGACTGTACTGTGATTCTTTCTAGCAACTAGTTTTATATTCCTTTAAAATGAGAAACCTGAAAATGTTTTTGTATGATGCATTTATTGTAACAAATTTAAGTGTAGAATTCCTTCATAATTGTACATTTCATCCTTTTTTTATAGTAAGTGCTTTTTCACAAATATATATTACATGCTGACTTTCAAATAAGAAAGGCTATCACAGGAAATAATACCTGTTAGGTTTTCTTTTTTTGAGACAGAGTTTTGCTCTTGTTGCCCAGACTGGAGTGCAATGGCACAATCTCAGCTCACTGCAGCCTCGGCCTCCCAGGTTCAAGCGATTCTCCTGCCTCAGCCTCCCGAGTAGCTGGGATTACAGGCACCCACCACCACACCTGGCTAATTTTTTGTATTTTTAGTAGAGACCGGGTTTCACCATGTTGGCCAGGGTGTTCTCGAACTCACGACCTTAGGTGATCCGCCCGTCTCAGCCTCCCAAAGTGCGGGGTATTACAAGCATGAGCGACCATACCCAGCCAGGTTTTCATATTCTTGTTGGAAGAGTATTACTTTAAATGTATATGCTCAAGTGGAAATTGTTAATTATGGAAAGAACAGGTGTTTTATGAGCGAGACAACATTTACAGTCTTTAATAAATTTATAACAATTAGAAATGAAGATTTGTGACCTCAGTTACATAGTCGCAAGTATTTTTTTTAGATGAATTTAAGGCGAACAGATTTTTTAAACAAAATTACTGGTGATGAGAGTGGAAAATAAATACCATTTTATCCCTCCACTCTCACACTGGCTTAGAGAATAAGAGCGGTTTACCTCACAGGTGTTTTAGATGCAAACCAAGTGGTTCTGATCTAATCACTCTAGCATAACGATGAGATTTCTGGAACCCCATGGGTGTCCAAAGGTGCTTCTCTCAAGGGAATAATGGCCACAGTGTGAGCTGCCAAATAGCAATAGCTTTTCAAGGTGCCTTCCAAGCTGCAGTAGAAGGAAAAGAGAATTCCTTCTTTCTTTAAAAAAAATTTTTTTTGATTACCATTATAAAGAAAAACAAAAAAAGAAAAAAGATGTTTTTAAAATTAAAGTAATATATATGGTTTTTAAAGTATTAAAAGAAAAATGGTTTTCCTTTTTATTTTTCATAACATTCGCTCCTCAGAATTAACCATAGTTAATAGTTGTTTGGCATATATACACATAAAAATATTTTGCATACATCCCAGGTAATACACCTTTCCTTTGTCTCATTCACACAAGTGCAGTCATACCATACCATAGCTTTACATCTTGTTGAAAAACATATCTTGGGGGCCGGGCATGGTGGCTCATGCCTGTAATCCCAGTACTTTGGTGAGGTCAAGGCGGGCGGATCACTTGAGGTCAGGAGTTTGAGACCAGCCTGGCCAACATGGGAAAACCCCGTCTATACTAAAAATACAAAACTTAGCTGGGCATGGTGGCATGAGCCTGAGTCCCAGCTACTCTGGAGGCTGAGGCAGGAGAATCACTTGAACCTGGGAGGCAGGGGTTGCAGTGAACCGAGATTGCGCCACTGCACTCCAGCTTGGGCGACGGAGCGAGACTCCATCTCAAAAAAAAAAAAGAAAAGAAAAGAAAAACATATCTTGGGTTTCTTTTTATATCTGCAAATACAAATTTTCTTCATTCTTTTTTATTGCGTAATATAGAATTGAATGTGTTTACAAGTTATGAAATCATTCTCTTATTAGCAAACATTTAGGTGGTTTCTAATTTTTGCTATTACAAACAATGCTACAATGTAAGTGTATCCAGAAGGTAAATTACTAGTTATAGAATTGTTGGGTCAAAGGGCATATGGTTTGCAGTTTTGATAGATATTGTTAAATTGGCTTCTTAAAGAGTTGCCAAGTTTCACTCCCACTAACAGTGAATAAAAGAGCCCATCTTTTATTCACTGGTTCTTTTCTTAATCGTTGCTTCCAGCTACAGTAAGAGAAGGGGCGTATTCCAAATACTGGCAAGAACCCATCTACTGCCTGTAGAATTCTCCTCCGCTTGTCAGCGTACCAAAGGACTTGCTGAATTCTGGTGATAACTCTCAAAGGCATCTCTCTAATTTCACTAGTCAGTTTATCATGTAAATACATATTTAGCATATTTATCAAAGGATACCCACCATATGCTAGTTTCCCTAGAGCTTACTGATAATCTGAAATTTTTGCATCTGTCCTATATTTTATTTTGTCCTTGGGAAATATATAGTCCCAGTATCTGGATGGTAATAATAAATAATAATATCTCCCTTATATTAGACGGTTGCTCTAGGAACTCAGAATGTATTATACACATTATCTCATTAATCATAAAGCATCCCTTTAAAGCTGGCATTTTCATCTGTATTTCAAAATAACATAGAGCTTGAGCCTCAGACTGTTAAGAATTTCCCTTAAGGGTCTTCAGGAATTAATCAGTTTTATATGTTCTGGCCTTCTGATTTGAGTTCAGCGAAGTTCATGACAGAGGCCCTCTGAGTTCTCTTCATTAAGGAAAGTCTCAATGCTTTTATGAAACTATAACAAGCAAAATGGAGCAGAGGTCTCCAGAGGCAAAAGGGAAGGTTGTGAACTACTTTTCTCAAAGGATTTTACCTTCTTCCATTAAACAATTACGAAGGAACTAAAAATCAGGCCACAGGTAGGGAAGAAATCACATTGTAGATTGAAGTTTACATTAATTTTAAGATCCAGGAGATTTTCATGGTGGTAATTTAAATGAGACAACTAAACCTATAAAATTTCATGAGACACTCTCAAGCTTTGATCAGATTGGAATAGAAGGGGATGAACTGAAAGTTTTGCTAGGTTGGTTGGACAAGATGTAGGGGAAAACCTGTTACATAGGCCACGTGAGGCCTAATAACAACCTTGGCAGAACTGTCTGACAATGACACCAAGTGAAACGCTCCATTCAGCACCACCATTGGGAAATCTAGGACTGGTTACATGGAATTCCTGGCCTGACACATAGAAGATTTCCTGCAGAAGCTGCATGTGGACCAAGAAAGACACTGACGGGACTCTGTAGCATTTCCTTCAAGTTTATTAAATCACCAGCTATGTGTATACAGTGGATTGTTCCATTGTTGCATTTCTATTCTTCTCTCATGAAAGTTAAGATTCTGAAGATACACAAAAAGGCAAAAATGCCTTTCACACAGGAATCCCACTCAGGGATCCTCTTCCTGTAGTTCTGAGGTTTTAGTAAGGGCTGCCATTGCCTCCTCCTGTTAGAATTTGCAGCAGAATCCTGTGGCCTGGGAGGAGGAAATGCACTATAGTGAATAGAAAAAAAAATACAAAATCCCATAAATAAAATCCCCTCTCTTGCTTTACAACTTCAGTCAAGAGTGACTTGTGAACTAGTAGCAGAGATCAAAAGACAGTATACAGACTTTTTTCCAGAAAGAATGCTGGGACAGAAGTTTTTAGCATTTCAAACACTAAAATAGACCGAAGGAATTCAAAAAAATAATGTGCAAAATATCGTGGGCTTCAGTTAGCAGAACTGATTTGCTTTCTATAGCAGCAAAATTAGATGTGACTATCTTCAATGCTATTAACAATGGAGCTTAGCTACATAGCTCATATTTGTGCTAATTTCAGTGCATTAAAAGGTTTTTCATTGTTTTTATTGTTTCAAGCTACTCAAAAATATGCACACTCAAGTAGCTGTACTGAAAAATTATGCCATGTTTGACGAAAAAGCTTCTTATGATCACATACAATTGTTATCTCTGACACTTGAAAGATATCCTACATGTGAAGCAGTTGCTTTAAACACACACATGCACATACTAAGCTGTCCTCACTAGGAAGAGGCAAGATCAGACTCCAGGGGGGTTCCTGTCTCCTGTAGGGTTTGTCATTAGAGAACAATGGCAAATTGCCAATGCCTATGTACATGAATTGTCTTTATCCTCCTTTGTTTTGGTTATGGGGCCTATCCTAGTGATTTTACAAGATGCCTGCTGTGTTCCTGAGAAAATAAAATGTGCAAAGCTTGCTTCCCTTCAGCTTGTCCATACCCATGGGAGACATCTTGAGTGATTAATTGGTGAACTCTTAACTGCTCCCCTCTCCATTCCTTTGGTAGTTGGGTGTTAATCACAACAAAGTTGTCCTTTCAAGTGAAAATGCTGGCAGGTCCCTTTAGGTTTTATTGGGCCCCAGAGACATTTGGCCTAATCTGAATCTAAAGCTTAATTTCCAAAATTTAATTGATCTGATCTTTTTTTTTAAGCCACTCATACTGACAAAAATATAGATGACCTTTGGCCTGGCGCAGTGGCTCAAGCCTGTAATCCCAGTACTTTGGGAGGCCGAGGCGGGCGGATCACGAGGTCAAGAGATCGAGACCATCCTGGCTAACGCAGTGAAACCCCGTCTCTACTGAAAATACAAAAATTAGCCAGGCATGGTGGCGGGTGCTTGTAGTCCTAGCCACTCGGGAGGCTGAGGCAGGAAAATGGCATGAACCCGGGAGGCGGAGCTTGCAGTGAGCCGAGATCTCGCCACTGCACTCCAGCCTGGGCGACAGAGCGAGACTCTGTCTCAAAAAAAAAAAAATAGATAGATAGATAGATAGATAGATAGATGAACTTTTTAAAGATCCTTTTAGGCAATTTCACTGGTTTGAGAGAACATTCAGTGCAGAAATCTTTGTATTCTCTAAAACTGGGAGGCCTTTTTATAGACTCACACAATGAAATACATTTAGCACTAGAAGGGATCTCCAAATCATCTATTATAGGCCTATTATTGTTTTATCAGATAAAGTTTCCATGATATAATTTTTTTCTAAATATGTATATTTTGGATAAAGTAATATAAGCATATAGTTCAAATTTCAAAAGGTACAAAACACTGGACAGTGAAAAATAAATGTCTCCCACTCCCTGTCACCCAGTTAGCATCTTTGGAGGAAACCACTGTCACCAGAGATAGTCTATGCGTGCTATGATATCCTTTCAGCAAGAGCTTCAGACCTAGCAAGACCAGAGAAGTCATAAATTAATTGTATTTGGAATTATCATAAAGTAATAGTAGACCTTTTAACTTCAATCTCAACTCTCATTACTTACTAACTTGAACAAGTTAATTAATGTCTCTTCCTCAATTTCCTCATCTGTATGATAGAACTAATGATATCCGCCAGTCAGGATTGTTAGGATTATGTGAGGTAATGTACCAAAGTCCCAGATACATACCTTAATTTTGACTACGGGAAAATGTAATCTTTTTTTTTTTTTAATCTATCTGCATTCTAAATGTAGAGGACGCGGTTTCATTAAGGTAGGAATGAGGATAACTATACAAAATGTATAATAAGGAAAAATATGGTATGATGTCTGTTTCCATAGCACTATCAGTTTATTTTTCCCAGCCTTGACGAAGTTGATTGGCTTCTTCCTTAATCACTTTCATTTCATTAGTAATTGTCTTTAATCTTCTCCAAGAGCACATCACACAACCTGAAAATCAGAGGTCTCCCTGAAATCCACTACTTTCGAAGACTGTATGCTGATCGTATTACTGAGAGAGTTCAAGAGGAGGAACTTATCACTTAATAAATTTCGATGATGCAACTAATGTGTGCTAGGCATTCTGCTAGGTGGTACAGAACCAAGCAAAACACAATGGACAAGATGGTACTAACGACTGTACTAACGACCGTTCTACTTAGGGGGCCAGGGAATTCAAGGGATTGCTTTGTCTCCTAAGACCTAGGAAATCATTAGTCTCACTCAAATTTAAGAGTTCAATTACAAGTAAAAGAAAATCCAATCCAACAACTTAAACAACTAAGGGAATGTATTGGCCGATGTGACTGACTCAGATTTTAAGAAAACCAGTAGTCCCATAATGTCAATCAAGACCTGCTTTCTTTCCTCTGCTGCACTCTATCTCCTGTGATGCAGTTTTCATCTTAGGCTGCCTCTTCTAGTGGTAGTCAGAAGCAACCAGAGTTACATGCTTCCTAGTTCATATCTACAAAAGCAGAGAGTACCTTTGAAGCAACTCCCATGGATCAGACAAGAATTTTCTTTTCCAAAAACTTCAGCAATTGGCTGGCAGTGGTGACTCAGGCCTTTTACCCTAGCACTTTGGGAGGCTGAAGTGGGCAGAACACTTGAGCTCAGGAGTTAGAGACCAACCTGGGCAACATAGGGAGACCCCATATCTACAAAACATCAAAAAAATTAGCTGGGTATGGTGGCCCTCTCCTGTGGTCCCAACTTCTTGGGAGGCTGAGGTGGGAGGACCACTTGAGCCCAGGAGATCGAGACTGCACTGAGCCATGATCCCGCCATTGCCTGTCAGCCTGGGTGACAGAGCGAAACACAGTCTCAAAAAAAAAAAAAACAAAACAAAACTCCGGCAACTGTCTCCTTTATTGTCCGTTAATGGTTCACATGCCTACTCTGAGTCAGTCACATGGACAGAATGATGTGATAATGCTGATTAGTGTAAGACAAACAGGTTCTCTGGAGGTGGGCAATCCAACCCAAGCCATGCTCAAAAACATACTGTTTGTTTAAAGTAGAAAAGGCTCTGGATGGTGAGAAGGGATTTTACAAATGTCAGTGTAAGCTCTTGCTACTGCTTCTCTCTGCATGTCTATTCTAGGTTGCTCTTGCAGGCTGGCTCCACATGTAAGGATTTTACTTTGGGTTCCTTCATAATTTGATGTTCATGTAGCTGAAGCTTGCCATAGAGGTCTCACACTAAATACCTGTGACCCTACAACTCCAATTCTCATCAGTTATCTATGACTTTTGTGTCTCAGTGAAATTTTTTCAAACAATATCATCTAGTTGGCTTGGCCTAACCTATGGATCGACTCTCAGAGTAGGTCTCCCCGCACTGGTCCAGTCATCATAACCAGGGAGTAGGGTCATATGATATAAACATAGATGACTAGGCCCATCTGTTCAGCCGGGGAACAGATCCTTTTAGAAGGGAATGTGGGCAGAAAGGCAATTATATACATCTCTAACCAGAAAAATCCCAGGGGTGGAAATGATAGGAAGAAATGGCACCAAATTTAAAGATAAAAGAAAAGCTGCCACTGTAATTCAAAATTAGACAATGTAACTGATCATAGACTTTTGCTATAATCGCTATTTTGGCCTTATAATCTCTGAAATTTACTTTACAGAACAGTGAAACACTTCTTTGAGGAGAAACATTACAGAAGAAAACAATCTTTGATCTAGAAACCTAAAAAGATATTTATGTTCATTATATTCCAGGTGCTGAAGAGTGTCAAAGCACAGCTAAATATTATGCCATTTGTGCAGACTCGGAATGAGTTTAAACACTGAAAGAGCTACCGGAATACCCCAGCAGAACATCTCAAAACAAAGCTTTATTTCACTCTTAAGAAAATTACCAGGCTGGGCACGATGGCTCACACCTGTAATCTCAGCACTTTGGGAGGATGAGGCAGGCGGATCTACCTGAGGTGAGGAGTTCGAGACCAGCCTGCCCAATATGGTGAAACCCCATCTCTACTAAAACTAAAAAAAATAGCTGGGTGTGGTGGCGGGCACCTGTAATCCCAGCTACTCATGAGGCTGAAGCAGGGAGAATTGCTTGAAGCCGGGAGGAGGTGGAGGTTGCAGTGAGCCGGATTGCACCACTGCACTCCAGCCTGGACGACAGAACGAGACTCCATCTCAAAAAAAAAAAGGGAAAATTACCTATTTGCACTTCTTGATTTCCAAGAAGGTGTTAGAGATCTTCATCCCATCCCCAGCCCAAGTCTAGACGTGTTCACCGGAAAGGGAGAAGTTTTTGAGTTCTCAGCAGTAGCTGTGGCTCTAAGGAAAGCAGTGTTGTATGGGTATTAGAGTAGTACAACCAAAGGTCTGCTGGAGCAAAAGAGGAACACAGAAAGCTAGGAATAACAAGTGTTTTTCTTCCGTCTCATATGATTCATTCAGGCTCTCTTTGACCTACATAGCCATCTGACTGGCTACTGTTTTCTTTTCTTTCTTTTCTTTTTTTAGAGATGGGGTCTTGCTGTGTTGCCCAGGCTGGACTGAAACTCCTGAGCTCCAGTGATGCTCTCTCCTGAGCTTCCCGAGCAGCTGGGACTACAGGCATACACCACTGCACTGCACTTGATTAGGTATATTTTAAAATGTAAAATAATAGTGAAAGGATTCTCCCTAGTCCCCATAAACCTGGTAATGGATCGAGCTGAGGACACCGAAACTTTCCCCTGAGACATGGAAATTGCACTGAATGTTTTCTTGATGGTTCTAATGCATTAATAATTAAGAGCTCTTTGCCTAGATTACCCCCAAAATATTAAAAATAACAAAATAAAGTAGAACTAAGGAAAAATATAAGACACATAGAGAAAATGCTTTTCAAAAAATGTTATTTGACCTATGGCTAATTCTGATTTTAAAAGCAGTTAAACAAACGGTACACATCCTAGTGATGCTTGTGACTGAAGAAACCATTGATACCTAAAAGAAGGGAAGACTTTAGATATAAAGGCAGAGTGGAATTTTTTTAACCAACATTTCATGCAGCAGCTCCACATGGCCTTCCCATGTCTCAATAGCTTTGATTTGTGCAAATAATGGTTATGCAATTTCCACACATTGTGCTCCAATCACAGCATGTAAGCAACAATAAAAAGAAAACAACTAAATGTACTTGAAGCTGGAGATTTTGATAAGGTTTTCTTTTCATTTCACAAAGTTTGTTAACTGGATATTTTTCTAAGACAACTGAAATATTCCTGCTGAGTTTCAGACAGATATATGTAAAGGCAGCAAAGTGTCTGATTTTCTTAAATGTATCTATGGCAGCATCACTAGTTAATTTAGTTGTGAAAAATTAACCGAAAAGAAACTATCGGACTATAAGAATTCCACAGTTGGCAGACTGTTGGTCTTTCTCTTTCTCTTTAAATAGATATATGAAAATATATATATATTATATATATAAATATATATATATAATATATATATTTTTTATGCCATCTGTTTACAAAAGATGAGAAATGTTGGAGAAAATTATTTGCCTTAGGGTATAATGTTATGGCCATTCAGAGAGAGGTCTCTGGTATTTTCAAGGAGAATTTGGTACAAGAACAAGACAGTATCAGGTCTGCACAGTCATTGGCTGCAAAAAACAAAGATGATTTCCTTTAGTCCCTGTTTTAGTTTTACTCTTTGAACTTTCAAGTTTATTTATTGTTATTATTTTTAATGTGGCACGGATTGTTTTAAGAATCAACTTGGTTCCCTTTTTTGAAGTCCTTTTTTTTTTTTAATTTGTTGAGACTGGTTTCTAAAGTGCTCCACCTCCACCACCTGTCATTAGATGGGGGGCTGCGGCTTGGAGAACACTCACAGTTCTGAGTTCAGCTGCGGACGGAATAATGAAGGGCAGCTGCAGAAGGAGGTAGAGCTGCAGATTCGGAGGTAGGTGGCAATACAGTATTTCAAAATAAAAACTACCAAGCTTCAGATCGGTAATAAATTGTCATGCACTAAGTGTACCTGGAGAAATAAAACTAATCTCTATCCATTTTAATTCTCTCAGAAGGACTTTCCCTCTTACATATAAAATCCTGGGAATTTCCCCCTCCTCATCCAGTCATTTCTATGTGATTAATCATACATTGGTCACTCGTCACTAGATGGCATTGTGCAATGTTTCTTGACAGCAGTAACTAAATTGGTAAAGTTACAGCTTGGGCTATTTTTTGGTATTTTCTTCTTTGGGATGGATCTAGAGAATCTAAATCTGATCCTGGATATGTCATCATCTTTATATGTTTTATGAGTATGGCTTTGTAAAATTTGTGTCTTCTTTAAGAGTCTTTTTCTTAGTATAACTTCCTAGTACATGAACCCGGTAATTATCAGTCTTAAATGAACAATAAATAAATTCTTCCTCTAATTTTCCTCCAAGTCACATGTACAAATGTTTACTTACATTTGCAGAAATAAAATAAAGCTCAACATATCTAGGATCTCTACCTAGACATGAAGGTAGAAAAAAAAAATATATGGAAATTTGCTTTATCTAAGCATGGCCAGTTGAAATCTCGATGTGGATAAGCCATGAAGATAGACTAATATAAAAAGATCAGTTAATGCTTTCATAAACCTGTGAAATTCACAAAGGAAATATAATAGCCATAAGTAAGTAAAACTGATATAAATGTGATATGAATTAGTAGTTACAGTCTTGTACTCTTCCAGACATGACAAATGATTGTGACCATTTTTATTTGTTGTATTCCCATAAACCTTATGGTACTGAAGAGTAAATTCTAACTTCTTTGCTATCAATAAAATAGGACACATTTTCCCAAGTTATAATTATGACTTAGTGACCTGAGAATTTGTAAATAACAATGGATGATAAAATTAATTATTTGGAGTGAAGCTAACAAGATAAATGACAGATAGATAGATAGATAGATAGATAGATAGATAGATAGATAGATATGGTAGATAAATGCATAGCAGCTAATACAGCATTGGACATTCTGAAGTTATATAAAAACTATAATATTGATCTGCTGTTTTCATTTACTTATTTTAAAATCTGAAAAATTGTTTCTCTGTTTTAATTTGCCTTTTTATTTTAATTTCATTCATTTGTCCATTCAAAAACATTAACCAAACACTAGCTTTGGATCTGTTCAATACCAGAGATGCAAAGATAAGTAGGATATCAAAGGTGCCCTCAAAAAGCCTTTAGTCTTTTATGTTAAGCAACCATAAAGTAAATATCAGAATCATTCATGAAAGAAGGAGCAAGGGGGAAGGAGAGAGGGAGAGATGTAATGCAAAGAGTCTTAGACAAGGAAACAAGATGCAGGCCGGGTGTGGTGGCTCACACCTGCAATTCCAGCACTTTAGGAGGCCGAGGCAGGAGGATTGCTTGAGTCCAGGAGTTTGAAACCAGTGTGGGCAACATAGCGAGACCCTGTCTCAAAAAAAGAACAAGGCAAAAAAGATGCATGATTTATGGTCACAGCTCTAACAGTAACTCATGCTATAACCCTGGACCTCCCTCACTGTATGTTCAAATGAAATAATTTTATAGAAAAGTGCTTTGTAAACTGTAAAATGTTTTTAAAATACTAGTTTTTAAAGCTTTTTCGTATAAGAAACCCACTTTTTTTTTTAATAGAACTTTGATCCTTCAGGCCAATGCAGCTCCCTTTTAATGTTCTATTTCAAAATTCCAGCTGCATACATAAAATCCATTACATTTCCAACTCATCTTGTAAAACAAAAATTGGACAGAAGCACCACAATCTTGGAGAGAGAAAAGGTAAAAGGCTAACCTAAATGCCCAGTGATCACATCAAACTCTAAAACACTGAGATGCTCTGATTATCCCCTTTACCCCTTCTACTCAGCTGATTCTTGCTCCTTCTCTTAGTTTCTGCAGGCGAGAAACGTAATTTCAAGTAAATCTGTTACAATAAAACATGACAGATGAAAGACCCCCATTCTGGTCCTAGGCCATTACCTCTTCCAAGCTTTGATGGTAGAAAAAAACCAAAAAGCGTTTGAATGGATTGCTAGATTAGGAGATTCAGTACAATATCATCTATTCTTAGACCAGTTTAATAGTTCTGCAAAATGCCTATTTTTCATTAAAGCCAGTCATACTGTAATCTACAATAGATAAGTCAGAAAATGTTTTATTTTCTGTATACAGACATCAATATGTAAGGAATAAGAAACTCAAATGTATTTAAGGCCACAGAGAAAGATACATAGGTGGGGTCGGGGAGAGTATTAGGGAAAAGAGCTAATGTATGCTGGGCTTAATACCTAGGTGATGGGTTGGTAAATACAGCAAACCACCACGGCACATGTTTACCTGTGTAACAAACCTGCACATCCTGCACAGGTGCCTTGGAACTTAAAAAAAAATAAAATAAAATAAAAATAAAGAAATTACATATTTATTTTATTTTTATTATTTATTTATTTTTTTTTTTTTTTTGAGACAGAGTCTCACTCTGTCGCCCAGGCTGGAGTGCAGTGGCACAATCTCGGCTCACTGCAACCTCCGCCTCCAGGGTTCACGCCATTCTCCTGCCTCAGCCTCTCCGGGAAGCTGGGACTACAGGCACCCGCCACCACGCCTGGCTAATTTTTTTGTATTTTTAATAGAGACGGGGTTTCACCGTGGTCTTGATCTCCTGACTTCATGATCTGCCTGCCTCAGCCTCCCAAAGTGCTGGAATTACAAGCGTGAGCCACCGCGCCCGGCCATAAATTATATATTTTAAAAAAAGAAAGATACAAAAAAAGGTGTCCTTGGTCAAGTACTTGACTGGATCTAAGTATGTGTAGAGAAGTGTTTTATCTTAATTTCCTGGTCCATTATGTCTTTTACTTTGTAACTGCATTAAGCTGTTTGTAGTATGATGACAGCTTACCAATAAAAAAAGATTTCTATTTTTTAAGTTTTTAAAAATTTTTAAATTCAATTAAATTTTTTTTCACCCTGCCCATCCCTCAAAATTAACTTCTAATTAAGCATTTTGGCTAAAAATGTTTCCTCAATATATTAGAATAACCTGGTTATTCCTGAGCTGAAGCTCCTGGGCTCAAGCAGTTCTCCCACCTCAGCCTCCTGAGTAGCTTAGACAACAGGCATGTGCTATCACATCTGTCTAATTTTTTTTTTTTTTTTAGAATGGGGGTCTCACTATGTTGCCCAGGTTGGTCTCAAACTCCTGGGCTCAAGGGATCCTCCTGCCTTGGCCTCCCAAAAGTGCTGGGATCACAGGCCTGAGCCCCTGGGCCCAGCCTGAATGATTAGTTTCATCCTAGAATATTTGTTTACCTTCAGACATGGGCTATGAGAAAATCTGGATGGTTAGAAGTAAATGTTTAAAGACCAAGATACCGTATACATATGTAACTAACCTGCACGTTGTGCACATGTACCCTAAAACTTAAAGTATAAAAAAAAAAAAAGACCAAGATACCTATTTAATATATTATTTCTTTCCTGACTTTCCCTTCATTTTTCAGGTTTATGACATTTTTGTCTTTATTTAAAATATGACTTCAAGCCAACAAGTATTATAAAAATGACATATTGGTATTTGTGCACAAAGAACAGAGGAAATGGAATTTTACTTTGCCAGTTTCAGAGACCATAGCATTCAAGCTTCTCATCATCAGTATATTTGGATGAAAAGATAGTCTTTGTCATGAAAGTGTATGCACCCACATTTAGCCATGGACAAAACTTTCCTGGAAGGAAGCAGAGATTTTTTTTATTATTATTTTGGGAAAGTGTACTGAGGCATATCTCTAAAAATAAAATAGCACTTCATCAGTACTGGTCATTTTTTAGCCACATATGACAAATGATCACATATGCTCATAAAAATCTAAAAGGAACTGAATGTTGTTCTCTTCTGAAATGGCTATCTTTCCTTTAAACTGTATTTTAAAACAAAAACAAACTTTACCACTTTGATTGAAGAAAATGCAGGAAGCCATATGGTCCCACCCAAAGTTCCTGCATGCAAAATATCATGGGGAGGAAGGGTCAAGGTGTTTTTAAGAACATAACTTTTATGTTTCTGCCCTTTAACAATGGCACTTCCTGTTTTGTCCTCTAACTATAATAAGGCTATCAAGACAGAATACGGACTTCTCCTTTTTGCCCAGTGAAGAGCGTGTATATACCGTCTTACCACGTGTGTAGAATTCAAACTAAGTATTGCCATTACTCAGTTCTCCTGAGGTCCAACAAGTTGATCTATGGTCTCTCAACAAGGGTTGGAATGTTCAGTAATTTATAGTTACCTAGTCATAAATCTGGTATTGGAGTCAACAGAATGTCCAGTATTCCTTGTCTCAAATATACATGAAGCTACATGTTGCAACTAAATGGCCCCTGTGTTTTACTAGAAGTTGTTAACAACCCTTAACAGATTAGGATTCAG
This sequence comes from Pongo pygmaeus, assembly GCF_028885625.2. NCBI lineage: Eukaryota > Metazoa > Chordata > Mammalia > Primates > Hominidae > Pongo > Pongo pygmaeus. Next base: position 95,576,580 of record NC_072384.2, read on the forward strand.
TGATTGCCTCCTTCTAAGGCAATTCTTTTTTCTTCTTTTTTCTTTCAAAAAAGAGAAAAAGAAAGGAAGAAAATAGGAAAAGAGGATAAAACGAAGGAAAGGAAGAGAGAAAGGAAGTGTGGAAAAGGGAGGAAAAAATGAAGGAAGGAAAGAAAAATAGAGTAGAATGAGAAGATCATGACTTCAAGTGAGAAAGAAGCTACTTTCAATAATCAGAGTATCTGTTGCTTCCCAAAATCAGAAAAAATATGTTTTTAGGGCCAGGTGCAGTGGCTCATGCCTGTGATCCCAGCACTTTGGAAGGCTAAGGCAGGCGGATCACTTGAGGCCAGGAGTTTGAGACCAACCTGGTCAACATGGTGAAACCCCGTCTCTACTAAAAATACAAAAATTAGCTGAGTGTAGTGGCATATGCCTCTAATCCCAGCTACTCCGGAAGCTGAAGCAGGAGAAGCACTTGAACCCAGGAGACAGAGGTTGCAGTGAGCCAAGAATGCACCACTGCACTCCAGCCTGGTTGACAGTGAGATTCTGTCTCAAAAATAAATAAATAAATAAATAAAAATAAATTTCTTCAGGCATTTCTTATTATAGTTAATGGTTTATGTTGGTCTTTAAAAAAAAACAAGAAACGTACATGTTTTAGATGTAGATTCCAGATTGTTACCCATACCAAATAATACTAAAACAATAACACATTTGCTAAAGCAAAAGATAAGAAAAACACCCACAAAGGATGCTATTGGTATAGCTAATGCAGTGGCAAAGTTGTTAAGACCGCTAATCCCTTTTGGAAATCTGTGCAACTTGATGAGCAGATGCACAAAATATATTAGTGGGAGATCTGAGATAACCAACAATAATTAGGAAAGTCAATTTTTAGCAGAATGCATTCTGGGGCAGAAATAAGTTTAAATGCAGATTTTCTGGCATAATAACTAAAGTGATTAGGCTTTCTTGATTAATTAATATTTCTATAAATTTACAAAACTGAAGTCAGACCAGCCTGGGCAACATAGGGAGACCCCATCTCTACAAAAAAATTAAAAAATTAGCCAAGCCTGGTGGCATGAGCTTGTAGTCCCAGCTACTCAGGAGGCTGAGGCAGGAGGATTGCTTGAGCCCAGGAGGACAAGGCCCATGGGTCAAGAAACCCATGATTGTGCCATTGCACTCTAGCATGGGCAGCAGAACAAGACCCTGTTTCAAAACAACAACCAACAACAAAAAAAGAAAAAAGAAAAAAACACCTGAAATCACAACAAGCAATTGATAAAAACCAATGTTTTCAGTAAACACTTTGTAAACTAATTGTGCTCTAAAAATTATAACCAGTACATGCTTTCTTTCATTCTTAAAGTTCTTTTTTTTCTTTTTTAGGCACCAAAATTTTTATTGACCCCCTCCTGCTTTCTTTTAACATTATACACATTATATAAACATTTTAAGCCAAATTACTCTTTTTGACACAGAGTTGTGATAAGAACCATCCTGTTACAAAGTGGTGGTGGATCTATGCTTGCTTTTACTTTTTCTGGCCCCTCTCAACCTCTGGCTGTCACTTCTCTGTCCTCTCTTGGTTGTTCCTTAACAGTCTATGCTTATCTTTGTACAATACACACTGAAAATACCAACCTCATTGTTACATAGTTTAAAAGAAGCCCCAGGACTAAACCAGGCTTTCAGGAACATTCCAACTCCAACAGTTCCTCCGTGCCCTTGGATATAGCTCCTTCTCACCTGTCATGGACTTAGGAACCATTGAGCCTATAAACAAACACATGGGTATAACTCCATGGGCCTGGTGAAGGCCTAGATGGTAAAATACGTGGGCTTTGTGACCCCACTATCAACCTCCAGGCTAATGAAGAACTGACTTAGTGAGCAGTTCCAAGACCACTGAGCTCATGGTTCCCTCTGGCTGTCTCCATTATACCTCCATCATAACCAGGGCTTCAGGAGGGGCCTCTGAATTCCCCCTGCCACATTTGGAACAGTATGAGGGATGCAGCAGAGTCCAAAAACTGAGTGACCAACTTCAGGGTGCCAATGGGGGACACTGACGAACCAATCACAAAGTTGGTGCCATTTGCCCTTGGGCAGGAGAGGCGGGGCCCAGGGAAGCACAGCAGCTAGAAGGTAAAGGACAGGCCTGGCTTTCAGTAGTGGTAGGGATCAGACTCGAAGGGGCCATCATGGGACATGCCCAGGTACAGGGCCTGCTTCTCAGTGAGCTTGGTCAGCTTCTCATTCAGCTTGCTCCAGTGGGCTTCAAGCACTGCTTCATCCAGCTTCTTGGGTCCAAAGTGAACCCTAATGGGGTACTTGTCTGGGTGAGTCCACAGCTCAATCTGTGCCATCACCTGGTTGGTGAGGGAGTTACTCATCAAAGAGCTGGGGTGGCCCATAACACAACGCAGGCTGACCAGCCAGCCCTCAGCCAGCAGGATGATGCAGCACCCGTTCTTTAACCAGGAGCAGTCCACCTGGGCTTGATGTTCATCTTTCCGACAGCGTTCTTATTGAGCCACTTGACATCAATCTCCTTGTCAAAGTGCCAGTGTTACCATGATGGCATCATCCTTCATCTGCTTTAAGTGCCAATCGAGGATGCTGTCATTACAGCCTGTGGTGGTGACAAAGATGTCCTCCTGACAGGCCTTGTCTATGGTTGTCACCTCATAGCTCTCCATGGCAGCCTGCAGTGCATTGATGGGGTCAATCTCGGTGACAATGACATGGTCCCCAAAACCCCTGAGGGCCTGGGCACAGTCCTTGCCCACATTGCCATAGCCCACTATCACTACTACCTTGCTGGCAGTCACCACATCTGTGGCCTGCATGATGCCATCTGTGGGGGATGCTTGCTTGCTCTTGGTGACAGAGTCATTCACATTGATGGCAGGCACCTTCAGGATCCCATTGACCATCATCTTGTGTAAGTTGTGGACCCCAGTCGGGGTCTCTTGGGAGATGCCTCGGTGCCCAACAGGAGCTGTGGGAACTTGGTGTGGATGAATGACATTGAGCGGCCCGTCCTTTTAGTTCGCTGTCTGCTCGATGCACCACTGGTACTCCTCATCTGTTTCTCCCTTCCAGGCATACACTGGAATGCCAGCCTTGGCAATGGCAGTGCCGCATGGTCCTGGGTGGAGAAGAGGTTGCAGCTGGACCACTGCCCCTCAGCACCCAGGGAGATGAGGGTCTCAATGAGGACAGTGGTCTCCACAGTCCATGTGCAGACAGCCAGCGATGCAGGTGCCTTTCAGTGGTTTGGAGGTCGAGTACAACTTCCACCAGCACATCAGGCCCAGCATCTCATCCTCTGCAATGTCTAGGGTCTTGTGTCCCCAGGCAGCCAGATCCATGTCAGTGACTTTGTAGGGCAGTTTGTCAGACATGCTGGAAGCGCTTCTGCATGGAGTGGGGGACACAGGCGAAGGGGGCCGGGCCTCTGACTAGGGACAGACACGGCACAGGCCGTGCCGGGCAGAGCAGTTTAGGTTTATATATTACATAATTTCTCATAAGTAAACAGTTCATAAATTGATACTTTTAATTCATTTTCAATATCAGTCAGGTCAGGGAATTAGGGATTAGATAAAAAATATATGTACACATATATATATTTTTTTTTTGAGACAGGGTCTGGCTCTATTGCCCAAGCAGGAGTGCAGTGGCACAATCTTGGCTCACTGCAGCCTCGACTCAAGCAATTCTCCTACCTCAGCCTCCCAAGTAGCTGGAACTACAGGCATGCCACTGCACCCGGCTAGTTTTTGTATTTTTTGTAGAGGGTTTACCAGAAGTAGATACATAATTTTAAAAAACCTTTATAAGCTAAATATATAATGTGATCATGATAATTCATTAAGTTCACAAGACACTCAATGCCTAGATCATTTTATCTTTAGAAACTAAGGCCAGGTGTGGTGGTTCATGACTGTAATCCTAGCACTTTGGGAGGCCACATCTGAGAGGATCACTTGAGTTCAGGAGTTCAAGACCAGCCTAGGCAACAGAGTGAGACCTCTTCTCTATTAATTTTAAAGAACAAAAAAATTAAAATTAAAAAAGTTAATGTTTAAATTTTTAACTGGATCTCAGCAAGTCCAGTTTTAGATGATGAGAGTTATTCTGTATTTTAATCATAGTACCACTCATTAGTTAATCTCCAGTAAGTCTGACCAATTTACTCCAATAAATTCATTTTCCTCTTTGTTAAATAGAGATAATTGCCCCTACTTTATAAGATTGTTTGGAAGATTAAAATGAGATAATGCATGTGAAACGCTTAGTGCAATGTCTGGTGTCTTACTAGTACACAGTAAGCCTACTATAAAATTACCAGTTGTAGGCCGGGCACAGTGGCTGACACCTGTAATCTCAGCACTTTGGGAGGCTGAAGCAGGTGGATCACCCAAGGTAAGGAGTTCAAGACCATCCTGGCCAATATGGTGAAACCCCATCTCTATAAAAATTAGCCAGGCATGGTGGCACGTGCCTGTAGTTCCAGCTACTTGTGAGGTGGAGGCAGGAGAATTGCTTGAACCCGGGAGGCAGAGGTTGCAGTGAGCCAAGATCACGCCATTGTACTCCAGCCTGGGCAACAGAGCAAGACTCCATCTCAAAAAAAAAATAAATAAAATTACCAGTTGCAATAGTGTTACTGATGATGGTAATGATGATGCCTGTTCTGCAAGGGTTCTAAACTTCCTCCAGAGGTTTCTAGCTTTACCTAAACTAAAAAGTAAGCCCCACCCTCCCCACCTCTCTTGTTCTCCTTAAGAACGCAATTTTCATACAGAAATGAAAAGTTAGAATTCCAGCGTCCTGCAGAATTACAGGACGTCTACAGGACACTGGAATTCTAACTTTATTCCTCAGTAATTCTTACTTACTTACAGTAGTTCTAATGTTGTTCCTCAGTAATTCTTACTTAAGGTATGTGTAGACTTGAAGAATGACAAAACCATCCTTGGCTGGGTGCGGTAGCTCACGCCTGTAATCCCAGCACTTTGAGAGGCAGAGACGAGCAGATCACTTGAGGTCAGAAGTTTGGGACCAGCCTGGCCAACATAGTGAAACCCTGCTCTACTAAAAATACAAAAATTAGCCGGGAGAGGTGGCAGGGCCCTGTAGTCCCAGCTACTTGGGAGGCTGAGACAGGAGAATCGCTTGAATCCGGGAGGCGGAGGTTGCAAGTGGTGCCTCTGCACTTTAGCCTGGGCAACAGAGCGAGGCTCTGTCAAAATCAAAAAGAAAAAAGAAAAGGCTACTCTTGAATTATTTGGAAGCTGCTTCTGAAGAGAGAGAACTCACAAAGTCAGCACTGTTTTGACATTTGCTCATTTTGCAGTGAAAACTACACAGCAAAGTCCTTAGAATCATCACTTCAAAGGTGTAAGTTTTAACATCAGTTATATCTCAAGTGTAAAATTGTAGCCCTACAGAGTTTGATAAAATTGTAAAATGGAGTTTGGATGTTTAGGGAAAATTTATCTGTGCTAAGAAAAATGGAGAGAATTAACAAGCTATAAAAATTACAAAAGCTAGAAATTTGCAGTAGATTAGGATTTGATGGGGATCCATGGTGATGCTAATTAGGAACAGCAAGCCCCTCCCAAAAGCTCATCACAGGAATACCTTAGGCTGAGGTAGGCTCAGACCACTTTGACCTTTCATCCTATCTCTTCCTACCAAGACAGAGGGAGATTTATTTAAGGGAAAGCAGAACTGGCATTCTTCTTTGGACCTAGAGCACCTTGAAGAGCTGTTGCCAGGGTAAGTCATCTTATGTTCCACCCACCCTGGTTTTAAGGCATATCATTACTGAGGCTGGGCAAAGGATATTTAGTGCCTCTCTGATGTGACTGTGTATTTCTGTACTATTTAAGCACTTAAACTTGATGTTGTGGGGCTGGCACCCAACCAAGATTCAAGGATGGTAGAGTGCTTCTGGTGTATTAATGAAATATTTTGTTGAAGATACAAATTTCTACAGAATAGAAACTGACTATCCAAAGAAAAATTTTGTTAACTTTGAATCTAAGATTCGTGTACCTTGTCTACATTCTTTCATCCAACCTCCTTTCTCATCTTATTAGCAGAGAAATAAATCTAGGAATGACTAAGTCTAGTAAAAAAATAAGTATTTGGCACATAGAAAACTGAATTACAGATATTAATATATACACAGGAGATCATTTATTTGAAGCTTAAATTATTAGATCTATGTTTTTAAAAGCAATTCAATATAAGATGAAACAAAACTGAAGTGACTGGTTTCTTTGCCATCTCTCTAAGCGATGTGGTGTTCCATCTAATAGCTTATGAATCAGTAGTGTGGTCCACACAATTTAATTGTGAGGAATCAAGTAAGGCAAAGATTATAGATTTGATTTGTTCCTCTCAATGTTGCTTTCAATTGTGAGGGTCTAGATTCTAGGATCATGCAGAATGTTGGATATACGACACAATTCTCAGGCAAAATTATTTCAGGCAATAAACAAAAGTGCAAAAAAGTTGTGTCTGTTTTAACTTTCCTGATAAACTTTTATTATTTATTTATTTATTTATTTATTTATTAGACATAGTCTTGCTCTGTCATCCAGGCTGGAGTGCAGCGGCGCAATCTTGGCTCACTGCAACCTCAGCGTTCCAGGTTCAAGCAATTCTTGTGCCTCAGCCTCCCAAGTAGCTGGGACTGTAGGCATGCACGCCACCATGGCCGGCTAATTTTTGTATTTTTATTACAGGAGGGGTTTCACCATGTTTACCAGGCTGGTCTTGAACTCCTGGCCTCCTTCAAGTGATCCGCCCACCTCAGCCTCCCAAAGTGCTGGGATTACAGGCAACTTTCTGGATAAACTTTTGAATTCAGAGAAAAAGGAAACAATAACAAAAAAGTTTTAGCTCCTTCTGTGTGAAATATATAATTTTGACACAGATAGTAGTGCATAAGTCTATGCTGATGGTTCATAACATCACAGTAATTTGCACAGTAGATGATACACTAAAGTCCTTCGGTTAGCAGCTTATAAATAGTTTGAGGCTTGTGTGTAATTCTGTAAAAAAGAAAAAGAAAAAGAAATAAGCAGTTTGATCAAGAAAGATTTTCAGGCTGATTAGAAAATGGAACTAGTAAAATATTAAATGAGTAAAATACATAAAATCGTAATGAAAAAGATATACTGCTAGGATGACCTCATGTCTTTAAAGTGATCATTAAACCCCCAAATACCTAAATTATGTGATGAAGGAATATATTCAGAAAAACTAAGTGTTAAACTGAACACTAAAAATTTTTCAAGGCCAGGAGCAGTGGCTCACACCTGTAGCCCCAGCACTTGGGGAGGCCAAGGAGGCTAGATCGCTTGAGCTCAGGAGTTCGAAACCAGCGTGGGCAACCTGGTGAAACCCAGGCTCTACCAAAAAAAAAAAAAAAATTAGCCGGATGCGGTTGTGCAGGCCTGTAGTCCTAGCTACTCAGGAACCTGAGGCAGAAGGATCACTTGAGCCCAGGAGGCAGAGGTTGCAGTGAGCCATGATCATACCACTGCATTCCAGCCTGGACAACAGAGCCAAACACTGTCTCAAAAAAATTTTTTTTCTACTCTAAACGAGTCATTTAGAAGCACTGATTCAAGCTGCAAAACACTTTTATGAAATGGTGAAACAGAATAATATTACGTGAATGTAAAAGGACGTTAGGAAGGACAAGAGATGATAAAAATAAATGCAGATAAATTTCCATACAATGTAAAGTATGCACATTAAAACGTTTAAAGAGCATGTGCAGTTTTCACAATGCTGGCCTTAAAGCTGAAGAATCAAAGATAATACAAACAGAAGTTGTACAATACAGAGACAAAGCTGTGGTCATTAAATAGTACTTAATACCTTCTGGGAAACTAATATTGAACACTGAAAATGCGTAAAAAATTTTCAAATCCTGGTTTATATTATATATCCTCCACTGGAATTGCTTTGTAGTCTTAAAAAAATGTTAATATGTTGCACCTTGAGATTAGCTGTGGCAAGGGTATAATTTTAAAAATAAAAGAAAATTACTTACAGGCCCAGACTGTTCAGTAGGCATTTTAGGTCAGTGCCAACTGCTAAGTGTACTGGGAGGTGTCCAGTCTCTGGGATAGAAGCACAGGTTCCAGGCTATTGGAATGGCTGAAGTGTGAATTAACTATGTTGGTGCAAACTCTCTTCCACCTCGAAATATTCTCAGCTCCCCAAAGGAGCAGGCCAATCCCAAGTTTAGATTTCTGAAAACTTCTCTCTTGGAAAGTATGTTATTTACACTTCTTGTTGAATGCCTTGAAATTAAAAAAAAAAATAACAGAAAACAAAAAAAAAAGTATGTTGTTTATTTATTTTTAATTACTAAAAAATAATTTTTTTTTGACAGAGTCTCCCTCTGTCGCGAAGGCTGGGGTACAATGGCGCAATCTTGGCTCACTGCAAACTCTGCCTCTAGGATTCAAGAGATTCTCATGCCTCAGCCTCCCAAAAAGCTGGGACCACAGGTGCACGCCACTATGCCCAGCTAAGTTTTATGTAATTTTAGTAGAGACGGGGTTTCGCCATGCTGGCCAGGCTGGTCTTGAACTCCTGACCTCAGGTGATCCACCCGCCTCAGCCTCCCAAAGTGCTAGGATTACAGGCGTGAGCCACCGCACCCAGCCCTGAAGTATGTTATTTAGAAGGGCAAAACCTCCTGAAGAAATAATATTCTAGAAACAAAGGTCAAAAGTAGCTTTAGAGAAATCCTGATGATTATTTTGCCATTCACTGAAACAAATCAATGAAATGAGCACACTAAGTGAAACCATGACACATCAGTAATGTAAATCTGGAAGAGTTTTGTTTTGTTTTTTTTCTATTGACATGGGTGATGGTGGTGGTGTTTGCATCTTTTGTCTTTTATTCAATCTTCAGGCTGTTTGTCATACAATAATTTTAATAATTAAAAAATAAATTAAAGATTATCTTTTTTTTGAGACATTGTCTCACTCTGTCACCCAGGCTGGAGTGCAGTGGCGCGATCTCCCCTCACTGCAACCTCCATCTCCCCAGTTGAAGCGATTCTCCAGACTCAGCCTCCCCAAGTAGCTGGAATTACAGGTGTACATATCCACCTCAGCCTCTCAAAGTGCTGTGATTACAGGCATAAGCCATCACGCCTGGCCCAGTTTCAGATTGTCTTTATTTGACCTACTGTATATAGCCAAGTAGATATTTCTCAATCCTGTCTAAAACCTGTGCTGATCTAGTCTTAAGTTCTCTTCTTAACCTCACACTGAGGCTTCGGATATTAGATTATCCACTCAAGTCTCAGTTGCTTTTTCCTTAGGATGTGATTCACATGCACCTCAGAGACGTGGAATGTCCACCTCTCAGCTTCTTTTCTCTTTGCTAATCCTCTTCAACTCTGTTTTCTATCCCCAGTCTCCCATATTCCTCTTTTTTGATTACCACAAACTGGAGTACTTCTCATTTCTCAATGGCCAACACTGAAATGTTCATAGTTTAGGAAATTGTATCCAGAAATAAAGCTGTATGTGGTAGAATTTCTCATAAGGGTACCTCAGGTAGGCAAAGCATTACTTTGATATAAGTAAATAATCCATCATTTACTGTGAAACTCTAAGATTGAGGTTTCAAGAACTGAAGAGAGGGCTAGGTGAGCCTCAGACACAGCACTCACTACACGCAGGGCTTGAAGGACAACAATGACCTGTAATGTCAGGCCGCTGTTAGCAGGTCCCTGAATGCAGCTGCAATACTTGCAGACCAAGAGGTATTTTGCACTGTTTGAATTTCTAAATTTTGAAAACTACTGTATACACCTATAAAATGGAATATTTGCAGGCTACCCAGACCTTATGGTATGTAGTACTTAATTCTAAAAGCCTTTCAAAGGAGCCAACATTAGCATTTTATTATTTTCTTCTTATGAAAATAATAAATTAAGGCTAAACCCTGGCTTAGAGATGAACTATTTCTGGCTCACTATCCTTTGGCCAAATGCCTTAACCACTCAGCACACTTCTAGGTGTGCCAACTAAAGTGTTGGCACGTCAGGGGATGGGAGAAGGGAGAAGGGCATGACTTTGCTTTTGTCTGGAAACCTGGTTTGAGTACAAATAAAACCGAAGGAAACCAATAGTGTTTATAAATAAGGGTATATTCTGGAATTGTGTAGGACAAAGATCAAGGCTTCTCAGATGTCAAGGAACCCTTGAACAGAAACCCTGGCATCAAAGGCTGTGCATAAGGAGTAACACTTCAGAGTAAAGGGAAGCTTGGCAACCTACCAAACCAGCACAGTTTCTCCTTATTCTTCCTATACTTTAGACATGGAAGTGGGATGGTGTCTCTTGTGCAACTGCTAAGAAGAAGTGACCTTTGGATTGAAGGAAGTAGAAAGATTAAATCAGAAAGAATCAAGGTTCAGAGTCTGCAAAGCCGCAAGCCCTCTGTCTGGGCCAGCAAGGTCAGTCTTTTGTTTTTTGTTTTGAGACAGGGTCTCGCTCTGTCACCAAGGCTGGAGTACAGTGGTGCAGTCACAGCTCATTGTAGCCTCAGCGTCCTAGGCTCAAGTGATCCTCCCAGCTTAGCCTCCCAGCTCAGCCTCGCATGTAGCTGAGACCACAGGTGTGCTCCACCATGCCTGGCTAATTGTTCTATTTTTATTTTTATTTATTTATTGACTGATTTTTTTGAGACAGAGTCTCACTCTTGTTGCCCAGGCTGGCATGCAATGGTGCAATCTCGGCTCACCGCAACCTCTACCTCCCAGTTCAAGCGATTCTCCTGTCTCAGCCTCTCAAGAAGCTAGGATTACAGGCACGCGCCACCATGCCCAGCTAATTTTGTATTTTTAGTGGAGATGGGGGTTTCTCCATGTTGGTCAGGCTGGTCTCGAACTCCCGACCTCAGGTGATCTGCCTGCCTCGGCCTCCCAGAGTGCTGGGATTACAGGTGTGAGACACTGCGCCCAGCCTTTATTTTTATTTTTTTGTGGAGATGGGGTCTCACTGTGTTGCCCATGCTGGTCTCAAACTCCTAGGCTCAAATGATCCTCGTGCCTCCTCCCAAAGTGCTGGGATTATAGACGTGAGCCACTATACCTGGATAGTCTTTATTCTAGCTCTGCTATGCTTTGCCTTGCTTCCTTTAGCCACTAAAGGCTTGTGGAAAAGCAATGTATATAGTCGGATTCCAAATTCTTCTCAAGTTAAGACAGCGACCTTCCAAAGTTCATGGGTTGTGGCTTCATTTGCAAATCCATGAAGGTAGAGTGCCCAATATTGTAAAACATAACCTTAGATTTAACTTACTCATCCATTGGGTTAAAAGAAAAAGTATTTAATACAAAAAATTCAAAAGCCAAGTCAAAACTACCCTTTAAAGCAAAATGCTGACTCCAGGATTTTGACAAAGTTTCTTTCCTTGATTGTAGTCATTTCAAGGAGAGAGAGGTTAACCTCTTCCCCTAATCTCACCTCTTCAAAGAAAAGAAGTTGAAGCAGAAAAATTAGCAACTGATCTCATGTTAGGATTCAAAGGACAGGATGGGGCTGTGTAATGTAGTGATGGAAATAGGATAAAACCCTTGTTACTGTTTTCCAGAAGCTAATCTGAGGGTTACCATGGTAACTCACCAGGGTACAAGACTGTTGTGAGCTTTAGGGAACAATTTTGGGATACATTCTTAAAAGAGAATATCAACTGCTTGCATCAAATGGCTGAGAAGTGGGGCACAGTGGCGCACATCTGTAGTACCACCTAATCTGAAGGCTGAGGCGGAAGTATAGCTTGAACCCAGGGGTTTGAGACCAGCCCAGGAAACATAGCGAGATCCTGTCTCCCTCCTACACACACACACACACACACACACACACACACACACGAGTAACAGAAGAGTCTTTTGGAAGTGGATCAAAACTGATTTAAGGTTTTGGTTTGAATTTTTGAAAAAGTAGGTGTCTTGGGAGAAAAACAACAGAAAAAAGTCAACTGGTAAGTCTTGCCAAGCCTGGAGGAGAGGACTCACACCAAAATGCAGGGCTAAAAGAAAGAACCTAAAAGTCAAAAGCAATTGGAGCTATTTGGTAATTAAGATATGTACATTCTTTTAGAATTGAAGCTATCTGCTATTAGCTTCTTTGTTGTCCTGTTGGTTACTTGTGGAAGACTCCAATTCAGTGCATTTGATCCTACTGTTTTCCTATATTTTCATTCTGAAGTCATTGTTTCTATACATATTAATCGCGTTATATACTTCTTTTCCTCTTTTACAGAAAAGCTAAATTTAAAAATGGTGTCATTGCAGCAGTTTACCAGGAACAATTATTCCTGGTAGAAACTATTTAACTAAATACATAGGACCCTGCAACTAGATTTTTACCTTCCTTTTAATTTTATTTGATTATGCTATTATCTAAGCTTGTCTCTTTGGCTTTTCAGATTAAAGTACCACATCTCTCTGTAAGCATAAGAATCTGTACAAACAGGCATTTTTTTTTTTTAGCTTTTCTAGAAAATTTGGGGGGAAATATTGTGGAATAGAATGCAAAATTTACAACAACATTTAAGACAAAACATAGAACTTGAAGGAAATTTTATATTTGCGGCAGGCCAGTTTCATGACAACTATGCCCTCTTAGACTCCCTTATGATTCTCACGATTAGTACTTTATGGAAATTTTTTTTTTTTTTTTTTTTTTTTTTTTTGAGACAGAGTCTCGCTGTCGCCCAGGCTGGGGTGCAGTGGCGCGATCTCGGCTCACTGCAGGCTCCGCCCCCCGGGATTCACGCCATTCTCCTGCCTCGGCCTCCCGAGTAGCTGGGACTGCAGGCGCCTGCCACCTTGCCCGGCTAATTTTTTTTTTTTTTGTATTTTTAGTACATACGGGGTTTCACCGTGTTAGCCAGGATGGTCTCGATCTCCTGACCTTGTGATCCGCCCGCCTCGGCCTCCCAAAGTGCTGGGATTACAGGCGTGAGCCACCGCGCCCGGCCTTGGAAAATTTTTAAAAGCCACAATTCAAGCAGTCTCCCAGGGATTCCTAAAGACCAATACAAACAGTGCAATACAGTGCAATACAGTGCAATATGAAAACCCCAAATTACTATTTAATTATTTAGACTTAGTTTATGGCATTTTGATTGGTTTTCTTTCTTTCTTTCTTTCTTTCTTTCTTTCCTTCCTTTCTCTTTCTTTCTTTCTTTCTTCTTTTTTTTACAGCAATTACAGGGTGAAGTATAGGTTAGTGTGATTCTAAGTCAAACGTCAGCAAACTACTTCCCACATACCAAATCTGGTCATCACCTGTTTTTCTACAACTTGCAAGCTAAGAATGTTTTGTATACATTTCGGTGGTTGAAAAAAATCAAAAGGATATTTTTTGACATATAAAAATTATATGGAATTTGAGTTTCAGCTATAAGTAGAGTTTTATTGGAACACAGCCTCACTCATTTGTCTACACATTGTCTAGGACTGCTTGTGTGACTAGGGCAGAGTTGCGTAGGTGCCACAGAGACCATATGGCTGGCAAAGCCTAAATACTTATTACCTGGGCCTGGCGCGGTGGCTCACGCCTGTAATCCCAGCACTTTGGGAGGCCAAGGCGGGCGGATCACCTGAGGTCAGGCGTTCAAGACCACCCTGGCCAACGTGGTGAAACCCTGTCTCTACTAAAAATACAAAAAATTAGCTGGGCATGGTGGCAGGCGCCTGTAATCCCAGCTACTCGGGAGGCTGAGGCAGGAGAATCGCTGGAACCCGAGAGGCAGAGTTTGCAGTGAGCTGAGATCGTGACATTGTACTCCAGCCTGGGCAACAAAGAGTGAAACTCCATCTCAAAAAAAAAAAAAAAAAAAAAATTTATATATATATAAATTTAGCTTTATATATATATAAATTTATATATATATAACAATTTATATAGATATATATATAGCTTTTCTCTAAAGGGTCAGGCTGACCCTTTAGAGAAAAAGCTAGCCAACCTCTGATCTAAATCATTATTCCCGCTATTGATTGTCAAGTTACAGCCTGAGTTATCTAAAGATAAAACATTAATATTCCACTAATGAAAGCTATTCTTGTGCAAGTTCATTGTCCTGATATAGAAACTGAAAGGGTAGAGACCAGAGTTGGTAGGTTTGACAAGAAGGAAGATAAGATACTGAAAGAGAAAACAAGAGTAATCTCTTCCAAAAACAATGGAAAACTTTCCAGTGATATTTGCTGATAGGTGTCCTTTTTCAAATCAGAAACCAAAATGCCTTATTTTCCGCTATTTGTAAACTCTAAAGATACTGTCACTTAATTAGCGATTTTCTTTCAGAAGAGTTAATGATCAATGTGTGCAAGTTCAAGTTCTGACCTTATTTGTCAAACTGTCTGAGGTTGAATGTTCTGGGAAAATGACAAAAGGAAGGAAGCATTTAGATAGGTGTCTCCTGAGACTTAATTCATCTTTGATTAACTGAAGAAGCCATAAGAATATCTTTCTGGGCAAATAATAACCAGCTTCCTTTAAGCAGAGGAAAGGTAATCTTTTGAATTAAAAATCTAGTTGTAATTTTAATTTAGCCAAGTTTATTATCTCACTATTAGAGCCTAAAGAGTGCAGTACTTTTTCTTGGGTCCTAGGTAATCTTTTTTTAAAACAAACAAACAAACAAACAAAACAGGACAACTGAATTTACAATTGTACGACAGCTTTATCAGACTGCTTCTCAATTATCTTGCTGATGCACACAGTGGGTGACGTTGGTAGGGGGTAAATGCTTGCTTGGGTGTGCCCAAGATTATACACAATTCCAGGAATTCCTAGCTGTATTGAAATCCCTCATTTCACACTCAGAATTGTAGAATGCAAATGAATATAAGGAAAGCTATGAATCCACCCTTGTGTATGTATTAAGTAAACTTCAAACATTTATGCCAATTTTACAACTTGTGAACAACAAATTAATTGACATGTCTCGTATTTTCTTCAAGTTTGGTCTTGAGGTGTCTCTCTGGAGAATGACTATAAATTCTAGCCCTGCGCTGATGGGGCTTCAGGGAAGGTGGTTGTGGATGTTTACAGGGTGCTTTTCACAGGATACTTCTTTATGAGAGTGGACAGCCTAATGTCTAAGTGTCCAACTTCTGACCAGGTGTCCCTCTCACAGGAAACTTGTTTATATTGGCAGAGAAACTTGTGGCTCTCATCTGACCTGTGTCCCGTTTAATCCTGCAAGAAAGCCGATCTCTAGGAGAGCTCTGATCAGGAAAGAAGTTAGGTCCAGCTGTGTCAATCAGGTAAGACACAGAGGAGACCACTCAACAAAACGCATGAAATAACAGAAACAGTTTATTACTTACAGGTCCCAAAAAGAAGAGGGCTGCACACCTGGAAGGGGAAATGCAAAGTAGGGGCCCATCCAGGACACACATGCTTGATGGGGAGCGAGAGAGAGGGAGAGAAAAGACATGAGGGCTAAAGCCTTTATTGGGGTCCATGGTGTTACCTGAGCAGGTTTCCAGTGGGGCGTTCTAATCAGTGAGTCTAGAGCAAGCAGGCACGAGTTCCATGGAGGCACTTGTGGACTAAGATGGTCACTGAGGAATATCTGTGAAGTCCATGCAGGGTGTGGGGTCAGTGGGGTGAGTCAAGTAGATTGTATTTAGCTCTACCATAGGGAGGTGGACAGCAAGAGGCTGATAAGACATCTGGATCAAGCACACTGAGGAACTGGGAAGAGAGAGAGAACTGAAAACTGTCAAGGATGAGAAAGTCCTGCTTCTGGTATGAGAAAGCCCAACTTATACTCAAAATGGGTGTCAAGGCAACATGAAATTATAAGAATGTGCTATAACCTCACACAAACTAGTCATGACAACTCAGCTGAATGCAGACGATGACCTTAGAACACATTTAAGTTGAGCAATATAGCCTAGCCAAAATATTGGATGCCTTGGTTCTTTAGCCCCTTTGAAGCATTCTTTGGGCAACAACTTTGGTAATGGTGGAGTTAGTTGATGGCTTCAGCATCAGCGTCACAGTCGTTCTGTGAGATGAGGCTCCTGGAAGTGAGTTTAACAGTCTCTTAAAGCCCTGCATTTGGCTCCACCTCTTGCACACATAGCCCCTTTGAAACCCGTTGCCCACAACTGCTGTGGGCTGTTAAGTCCCACTGGATGCAGATACAGGTAAAGGATCAATCTTCATCTCTGTGCCATTCCCCACAAGCTGGCAATGCTTTCCAGAAATCTCACTTGCCTCACAAACTGCTGAGGGAGATATTTCATTGCATTGGGGTTACTTACATCTGTGCACACTCTGTAGCATTTTCAAGAATGTGCTCATTTTTATTAGGCTTGAACGACGTTCTTCCAAGGTCGTACCTTCTCAGAATCTTTTGCCCTTAAATATTTAACACAGCAGGTACTTCAGGAATGAGCATCTGTCAAGATCATTTGGCATGAAAAATCATTCAATACATGGTGACTTCGTTTAACAAGTTATAGGAATAGAAGGAAAAGTTATGGTAGGATGGGCGTAGATTACAAGGATGTCTGCTTTTAAAGAGAAAATGAAATGTCCTAAGTCAACACACTGGGCTTCTCAGTTTCTTCTATCTTTTACAATAGCTTCATTAGACATGAGTAGCAGAACTGACCAGCAGATCAGCGGGGGCAGTGCAAAGCAACAGTAAAGTAGTACAAGGCAAGTTAGGATAATTGTTGCAAATCTGCAAAGAATCTTCCTTCCCCAGAGAGTTGAAAGTCTAATTGCCAAAGAAAGGAACGCAGTTGTCATCTTGAAATGGAGGAAATACCCCTCAACTATTAATACGGTGGCTGGCAGTGTGTTCTGCAGAAGCTAGGGAGTCTCCTCTGAATATAGGGCTTGTTGCAAAAACTGAGATTTAATTAACGTCACATCTCTAGATACTAAATTCTTACAATATAGAACCCAATTTCTGGAAATGGCCTACACTATTTGGCAGCCACAAATCCAACAATAAGGCTGCCCTCAGAGCCCTGCCCATCTGGTTGGATTTTTTTCTCTATTTCTGCCTCCTAATTAGAAGATTAAAGCTATTTTCCTCTTGATTTATATATGTCTTTCTTTTTGACTTTTGAACAATATCATTTCTCTTGGTTTATTTTTGACTTTTGAACAATATCATTTCTCTTGGTTTATTTTTCTTATTCTCTTAAGTGTTTTTACCAATCAATAAAGCCTTTAAATTTGTTCTTTTTTTCTGTTTGCTTCTTCCATTTTATTTTTTTTGTAACTATGTTACTTCAATTTTAAATATGAATATGCTTCTGCTTTCAAACATCCTCTTTTGAAAGAAATGATAGGATTTTATAGATTTTCTTAGCAAGTGAGAAATCAATTTAGCAACATGTTGCAAACAAATTTTACCCTTGATTAGATTGAAGTTTTTGGTCATGTATATAGCTTCTAATTTTTTTTCAACTTTTATTATTATGATCCATTTTCTGATTCATTAATTCCTACTCTTTATCCTTTTTCATCCTTCTGTTTACCTTTTTAATTTGTTCCAGTTGCTTAATGTGAAAGCTTAGTGCATTCATTTTAAACCTTTCTTCTCTTCTAAAATAAGCATTTAATGTTATAAATTTCTCACCAAACAGTGTTTTGGCAGCATACTGTAACTTTTTTTTTTTTTTTTTTTTTTTTTTTTGAAATACAGACTTGCTCTATCACCTACGCTGGAGTGCAGTGGTGCGATCACGGCTCACTGCAGCCATAATTTCCCAGGTGTAGCTGATCCTCCTACCTACATCTCCCAAGTAGCTGGGACAACAGGCTTCCGCCACCACTCCCAGCTAATTTTTATATTTTTTGTAGAGATGGAGCTTCACTATATTGCCCAGGCTTGTCTCGAACCCCTGGGCTCAAGTGATCCACCCACCTTGGCCTCCAAAAGTGCTAGGATTACAGGTGTAAGCGACCACACCAGGCCCAATATGTTGTATTTTAAATTTGTATTCACATCAGTGTATTTTCTTTTTATTACCATGTGCTATTTAGAAGTACATTGCTTAATTCAAATATTTGAGGATTTTCCATGTATCTTGAAAATTATCGATACCTTGTTTCTGTGGAGAAGGAAAGATTTCTTATCCACTGTTAGGTTCATAGCTGAGACCCCTATAACCGAAGACATTAAGAGCCAGGTGTGTTGGCAAGGCAGAGGATCCCTTGAGCCCAGGAGTTTGAATCCAGCCTGGGCTATATAGTGAGACCCTGTCTCTACAAAAAATAAAAAAATTAGCCAGGCATGATGGTGCATGCCTATAGTTCCAGCTACTCAGGAGGCTGAGGTCGGAGGATTGCTTGAGCCCAAGAGGTCAAGGCTGCAGTGAGCCATGATTGTGCCACTGCACTCCAGCCTGGGTGACAGAGGGAGACCCCCATGTCCAAAACCTAAATTAAAATAAAAGACATTAACGAGAAAAGCATACACATTTATTTAACATAAATGTTGTGTGACATGAGTACATTCATTACGGAAACAAGGAAACAGGGAAACCTGTATATATTCATGCTTAGGTTTGATGAAAAGTGAACAGTTGTGGGAAAATATGATTGGAGGACAAAAGGAGTATGAACTAATGTTAATAAACTGGGAGAACTTAGCAAGAGAGGGCCCTTGTAATGAGAGTCTTATGACCTGCCTCAGAGGAGAAGAGTGATGGGAAGAGAAGGCTTCCTGCTTCTGCTGTTTTCTCAAATGTCAAGGTACCATATTTTGGGCTAACATGTCTTGAACCCCATAATTTCCTTCTGTTATGGCCAGGAACATCTTTTTTAAAATTTAAATTCCTACAAATTTATTGATATATGTTTAAGTCCAACATTTGAGGTAACTTCTTGAATGTTCCATTTATGCTGAAAAAAAATGCAAATTGTTATTTTTGCATGGAGTGTTCTATATATGTCATTTAGTTCAAGTTGTTTGATAGTATTGATACAGTTTGTTCACTGCTGTATCCCAAGCACCTAGAACTGTAGGTTCTTTGCAAATATTTGTTGTGTGAATGAATGAATGAATGAATGAATGATCTATATTATGGTGATGATTTTCATTTTCACCCTTACCCAGAATTCTAAAGATTAGGCTGGCTGAGGAATAATTCGAACCTAACTCGTGTATGTTCACTAGCACCCAAGCAATTGCATATGAGTATTAAGCTGAAAGGCCATGTAGGTTGCATTTCTAGGTCTATCACTGCAGCGTTTACTGTATTTCTCATTATTTAAACTCCAAGAGATTGCTGCCTTTCAATACTGTTCTAAAAGAAAACATACCAGAGAAAAAGCCCTCAAATCTATATATGGCAAGTCAGTACAAAATTGATTTCATGGTAAACAGCTGAGGATGGGTAGGGACTGAGACCAGAAAAAAAAAAAAGAGGGACGGCACTGATTTTTTTTTTTTTTTTTTTTTTTTTTTTTACTTTAAGTTTCGGGATACATGTGCAGAACGTGCAAGTTTGTTACATAGGTATACACATGCCATGGTGGTTTGCTGCACCTATCAACCCGTCATCTAGGTTTTAAGCCCTGCATGCATTAGGTATTTGTCCTAATGCTCTCCCTCCCTTTGCCCTCCACCCACTGACAGGCCCTGTTGTGTAATGTTCTCCTCCCTGTGTCCATGTGTTCTCATTGTTCAACTCCCACTTATAAGTGAGAACATGCGGTGTTTGGTTTTCTGTTCCTGTGTTAGTTTGCTGAGAATGATGGTTTCCAGCTTCATCCATGTCCCTGCAAAGGACAGGATCTCATTCTTTTTTGTGGTTGCATGGCCCTGAAATTTTTATATCATAAGTACATTCTTGAATGACTGCAAATTTCTTATTGCACTCTCTCTTTACAAAGCTTTTGTTTCTTTGCGTAACTCTGCAAAAGAGCTATCAGCTATGTTTGTGGCCCAGGAATAAAAATGGTAGTTCTTGCAATAGAGATGATCAGTCTTTTTAGAGTAACCTCACCATCCTCCCACAAAGTTATATTTCATGTTTATTTCTTTTTAAAATTCAGGCAAATTAATATTAATTTTATTCTGAGATTTTTACAACACCCTTGAAATTACTATAAATCTATTAACTTGGTAGAAAAACCAGGATCTCTGGATTGGGATTGTGACTAATTTAGAATTTTAAAACGTATTAACTAGAGTTATAATTTGTGCAGTCTTCAAATGTGGTAGGAGGGTTACATTTTTCTTTTTTCTTTTTTTTTTTTTTTTGAGATGGAATCTCGCTCATTCTTATTGCCCAGGCTGGAGTGCAGTGGCGCGATCTCAGCTCACTGCAACCTCCACCTCCCAGGTTCAAGCGATTCTCCTGCCTCAACCTCCTGAATAGCTGGGATTACAGGAACGTGCCACCACGCCCGGCTAATTTTTGTATTTTGGGCAGAGACAGGGTTTCACCTCGTTGGTCAGGCTGGTCTCAGATTCCTGACCTCAGACGATCCACCCACCTGGACCTCCCAAAGTGCTGGGATTACAGGTGTGAGCCACTGCACCTGGCCAGGGTTATATTTTTCTTAATTGGTGCATCCAAATTAATCCATGTCAAGTTTGCACACTATTGATGTCCAGCTCTGCTGTCATTTCAATTCTCTAAGAGACCTTTTTCTTCTTTATCTTTCTTAACTTCCTCCAAGAAAACCTTGCTAGAAATCAAGTCTGGCCAGTTTTGCTAGTTCTTGCCTGAAGTATAAGTGCTATCTTTAAAATCATAGAGTCCTGTGTGTGTGCTTGTCTGAGATGTTTTTAATTAGGCCAAAACATGTCTTAGCCTGAGAATGTATCTGCATAATTCTAGGTTTTAATATATAAGACAGCTAGCCAAGAGAATATTATATGTGGATTTTTGTTGTTGTTGAACCTATTGAAACTAACCTAAGTTGATTCTCTATAAAAATCTTTCCTCTACCTCCTGAAATCTTTTAATTAGATACTGCTCTGAGCATGCCAACAATTACTTGACATTCTGTTGTTTTTAGCTCATGGTTACCTACATTTCTCTCCTATTTCTTCTCTTGTTACTCCCACCACTTACTACAACCCCAAAGAGCTTCTTTGTGCCTTGTTTTATGTAATCAGGAAGAATGATTCTGCTTTGGAAGGAGAATCATTCCAAATCTAACAAGAACCGTTCAGTTTTGAGAACCTGAGAAGGAGACCATTAGTCATAGTTTTGAGGACCATCACTGCCAGACAGACCTCTTGCAGGAGCCCTTGCTGGAAGAAGTGAGGGCTTGTGTGAGGACTCAGGCAAGGGGGCGCCCAGGCTGCCCCTCCCTTGGCCAGATGTGCCCGCACTGTGCCACTGAGCTAGAAAGCCAGCACAGACCCTCTGTCTTCCTTAAGATGCCAAGAGGAGGAAACACACACTTTTCCTGAAGCAAAAAAAAAGCGTTATAGGCCAGGTGCAGTGGCTCACGCCTGTAATCCCAGCACTCTGGGAGGCCGAGGCAGGCAGATCACCTGAGGTCAGGAATTTGAGACCAGCCTGGCCAACATGGTAAAACCCTGTCTCTACTAAAAATACAAAAATTAGCTGAGTGTGCTGGTGGGAGCCTGTAATCCCAGCCTACTTGGGAGGCTGAGGCAGGAGAATCACTTGAGCCTGGTAGGCGGAGGTTGCAGTGAGCCGAGATCGTGCCATTGCACTCCAGCCTGGGCAACAGGAGTGAGACTCCATCTCAAAAAAAAAACAAAAACAAAAACACGGGTTATAAATCATGGTGCAAGTCTATAGTACTATGGCTATAGTACTATGGGTTCTCTATAACCCTTATACTTAGGTATTATGTTGGGTTGTCCTGGGAGGACACTTCAGTGCCAGCCTCTTTTTTTTTTTTTTGAGACGG
The DNA here is from genome assembly GCF_028885625.2 of Pongo pygmaeus. Taxonomy (NCBI): domain Eukaryota; kingdom Metazoa; phylum Chordata; class Mammalia; order Primates; family Hominidae; genus Pongo; species Pongo pygmaeus. Next base: position 95,598,527 of record NC_072384.2, read on the forward strand.
AGTCTCGCTTTGTCTCCCAGGCTGGAGTGCAATGGCGTGATCTCTGCTCACTGCAACATCTGCCTCCCAGGTTCAAGTGATTCTCCTGTCTCAGCCTCCCGAGTAGCTGGGATTACCCACCACACCCGGGTAATTTTTGTATTTTGGGTAGAAACTGGGTTTCACCATGTTGGCCAGGCTGGTCTTGAACCCCTGAGCTCGAGTGATCTGCCTGCCTCAGCCTCCCAAAGTATTGGGATTACAGGTGTGAGCCACCGCGCCTGACCTGCCAGCCTTCTTTTGAAAACCTTTAACTCAGCCAGGCATTGTGGTTCATACCTGTAATCCCTGTGCTCAAGCACTTTGGGAGGCTGAGGCGGGAGTATCACTTGAGCCCAGGAGTTCAAGACCAGCCTAAGCAACATAGTGAAACCTCATCTCTTAAAAAAAATTGAAACCTGTCACTGGTTTCTGAGTGTGCTTTTATTTTGAGGATGTCCAGGGCCACTGGCCAGCTCTACCTGTGTGAAGTAGAAAAAGCCACCCTTCCCCATAGGCAGGGGAATACAGCCTCATGCCAGGGTACTTGGCTTGTCTGGCGTGCTTACATAGTAACAGCCAGTGCAAATATGCACGTGGCTGCCTGGTGGCTATATCTGTGAGTGTGGTCGCAGGGTCACTCTAGTTTCGTAAATAGTTTGTCCTTGATGCCTCTTGATATTACTTCCAGAGAATGATAGCCGGGGAGTACAAGGAAGTTACAGGGCAGGTAAGGCTGGTGATTATCACAAGCTCTTCAGAGAGAGGCCATAACGTGTGGAGAAAAACCACGGCCGGTCTTGTCTTTGGTGTGTCTCAGCTTAAATTTCCCTTCCTCACAGACATCTTGTTTTGTCAACCCACCTAGAGAGTAATCCTGGTTTTTTTTTTTATTTTTTGAGACGGAGTCTCTTTCTCCTAGGCCAGAGTCCAGTGGCGCTATCTCGGCTCACTGCAAGCTCCGCCTCCCAGGTTCACGCCATTCTCCTGCCTCAGCCTCCCGAGTAGCTGGGACTACAGGCGCCCGCCAGCATGCCCGGCTAATTTTTTGTATTTTTAGTAGAGACGGGGTTTCACCATGTTAGCCAGGATGGTCTCGATCTCCTGACCTCGTGATCCGCCTGTCTTGGACTCCCAAAGTGCTGGGATTACAGGCGTGAGCCACCGCGCCCAGCTGGTTTTTTTTCTTCTTACAAGTGACACTTATTTGTATTTGTGTGGTTATCTTATTTATTAACTATCTTTTCAAATATTTCTGTGAGGTGTTCGCCAATATATCCCCAACCCACAGCTAACTACCTGACACAGAGTTGGCACTTATTACATTTGTCAAATGAAGAAATGTCTTTAGCAGCGTCTGGCCATGGCAAGGCAGGGGAGTATGAAGGGAATCTAAAATAACAAGAGGACAGAGGACGCGTGACAGCCCTTGTTCAGAGGGATAGAGTCTATTTGATTTCCCGTGCCACAGGCTTTCTTCAATCCTGTCACCTTTTTCCAGATAGGAGTTGCTGAGCAGTTGATGTTTCATTGTTTGTTTTTAGCTACCATCCACTGAGAATGTCAGGCACTGTGCTAAGGACTTCATTTACATACATTAAGTCATCCAACCTGCACAACAAGTACTCAATGAAGTATGTTTAATTATTATCCTATTTTACAAATAAAGAAACAGATTTGGAGGGTATGGGAGGGGAGGTGTTTGTGTGTGTGGTTATGTAACTAACACAATAAATGTCAATGCCAAGACTCAAACCCAGATCTATCTGACCCCAAATTATGCACTCTTTTATTGCTTCAGGTCTTGTTTACTTTGTAAAATATGTGCTTTGGTTTCAGACCCTGAATTAATGCATTCTTAAACATTATATTGCCTTCACTTTGAACAAAGTGATATGAGGCAAGAGATTCATAATGCAAATGCCTATGACCAACTTGTTTACCCGGTGTCTAATGGCCCATCTACATTTGGTCTTTCTGGACTGTGACCTAATCTAGTAAATCTTGGCCTCCATATTCATTTCCTTCTTTTGCTCTCTTCATTGGTGCTCGCTCCCCATATTTCAGGCAAAGAGCCACTGCATAGTAACTACAGCCCCTGGACAGATGCAGGCTGTTTCTTACCCTAAGCAAGGCACACGGGGGTCTGGTTATATAGTTCAACAGGGAACAATGCTTAGTCTTCCAAGTTGAGGAGTTTCTCTTTTTTTTTTTTCACCTTAGAATTTAACTGGCCAGATGTGGTGGCTCACACCTGTAATTCCAGCACTTTGAGAGGCTGAGATGGGTGGATTACTTGAGGTCAGGAGTTCTAGACCAACCTGGGCAACATGACAAAACCTTGTCTCTACAAAAAATATAAAAATTAGCTGAGCATGGTGGCACCTGTAGTCCCAGCTACTGGGGAGGCTGAGGTAGGAGGATTGCCTGAGCCTGGGGAGGTTAAGGCTGCTACTGCACTCTAGCCTGGGTCACAGCGTGAGACCCTGTCTCAAATATATATGCAATATATATATATATACACACACACACGTATATTTATATATTATACATATATATATATATTCTGCAATGAACATGGGAATGCAGATACTTCTTTTACATAACGATTTCATTTTCTTTGAATATGCACCCAGTAGTGGGATTGCTGAATCATATGGTAATTCTAGTTTCAGTTTTCTGAGGAACCTCTATACTGTTTTCCATCGTGGCTGTATTCATTTACATTTCCACTATCAGCACACTAGGGTTCCTCTTCACCACACCCCTGCCAACACTTATTATCTTTCATCTTTTTGATAATAGCAATTCTAAAAGTTGTGAGGTGTTATATTATTGTGGTTTTAATTTGCATTTCCCTGAGGATTAATGATGCTGAGTATTTTTTTATGTATCTGTTGGCCATCTGCTTGTTTTCTTTTGAGAAATATGTATTTAGGTCCTTTTGCCGGTTTTTTGATTAGGTTAATTGTTTTCTTGCTATTGAGTTGTTTGAGTTAGGAGGTGGTATTTGATATCATTTCAATTAAGAATCCCTCCAGACCATACCTTCCTTGAAGGTGCCGCATACAGTTGTATCAGGATTCACTGGTTTCTCTTTTGGGCATTACTTCTCTCCCACCCACCCTCTCATCCCACTTTCCTTGCCCAAAGAAGAAAGAAATGGGAAGAAAAATACTTTTCTTTGTTTTCAAATGCAAAATGTATTTTTTGTCCTAGGGCCAATAAGGTCAACAAAGTAAGCATGAAATATTGTACTCAGGGTAGGAGAATAATGCATGCTATGAGAAAGTGATACAAACCCTGCAAGATTTCAAAGGGATCTTTCACAGGGAGAAAAAGAAAAAAGTTGAGGTTGGTTGGGTGGGGATATGATTTAAAGAAAAGGAAAAGCCAGACTGTGTATTATGTGTGTTGCCAGTTTGCTATAGTGATGGTGTTGTAAAGCAAATCGGTACAAAAGACCTTGTTTTATTTATTTAATCAAGTAATCATAGTGTCTCTGAAACTTTTAGATGCAAGCACAGAAATAGAAGTATTTATGAAGTCAGACTTGCAGTTGCCAGGAAGTAGTAAAGAATGCCAATGTAATTTCTGCTACCTGTGTAAGTCCTAAGGGAAAGATGAGCTCATGAATGCATATATATAGATCATTACAAGGCTGAATTAAAATGCATTAAATATAAAAGTGGGTATAATCCCCTGAGGATATTCAACATAAAAGGAATAGCTGAAGAACAACCTGAAGCTTTAAAAATAGGGGAATCTAAGATCCTCACTGGCTGGAGAAAACAGTTACTACACACCCTTCCAGGAAAACACTTTATATAAAGTTTGGTGTTTGAAAGCCTTAGCTGATCTAAATGAATGCAAATTTAAGAGGAGGGACTTGCTTTATCCTTCTATTTGTGGTCTCCACAGCCCCTGGACCTGAGAGGCTTCAATAATTGTTACCTGAGTTGGATTGAATTGAAATAAAGAAGTGAAGATCCTATATCATCTATTGAAATCTTTAAAGGGTAAGTTTCATTTTTTTTTTTTTTACCATTTGTTAAATGGTATAGTATATACTATTGATTAAACAGTTGGACATTTCTTTTAGTAGTTGATTTTTGGGTAACAATGTCTTCAGCCATCCTGGAGTCAGTGCTAAGAGTGACAGACATGCCCTCCATCCACACACCAGAAGTGTCATATTTAGGGAGTATGCCATTCAGTAAATCTTTGGTGTGTTACTAAACTGACATCAACAGGGGACTCAATGGGGACCAAAAGTAAATTTTAAAGACCTTAAAACAGAATGAAGTGGCTACCAATTAAAAGGAAGAAATATGTAGATTCATACAAAGGAATAGAAAAAAAATGTGACTTAAAACTGAGAGAATGCTGAGACAATGACGAGCACTAAAAATGGAGAAGCAGGAACAAGAAGGAAATTTATGTGCCCAAACAGATTGGTTTAAGAAGCATAATGTGGACCAAAAGCTGTATGCAAAAGTAACTCAAAATGATTGAAAAGAGATGCCCCCTCCCCAAATTTAGCCAACATAAGACATTCCTTTTGATAGAAAATGACCACTCTAAAAAATGTTGAAAAGAGAACCACAAAAGTAAACAATAAGAGGAAACATTTTGGAATAATGGAAGAAAAAAATTACAGTGCATATGTACACATTATTAACATTTCAGGAATGTTTATTTACTGCAATAACATATCATGAACAAAGTAATGAAGACAAGGTCTTGAAAGAAGGAAATACTGGGTGTTGTTTTTCTTTTTCTTATAATCTCAAAACTGGACTTAACCAAATATATTTGGATGGAGATTAACTACTTATGAGTAGATTTACAATCACAATAAAACTCATCCTTAGATAATTCTGAAGCACAAATACAACCACCACAAACTTGAAAACCTGGATAATTCTACCAAAAAGCCAAATGAGCCTTCATTATTGAAAGAAGCCATTTTTATGCTATGAAATAATTTAAAATTCTGAGTTACTTGCCTTCAGGCAAACTCAGAATTTTAAGAGTAAGAAGAAAATAACAAAGCACACCACCTTGGAAATCTGCATGTCTTTAACTACAAAGAATCATTGACAATACAGAAACGAAAGGCCTAGGTATAGTTCTCTGAGTGAGAAATTATGATTTAATTTAAAAGTAAATAAACTATTTCAGACTATAATTTTCATGAAAAAATAAGGCATTAAGAATTTAAATCTTTTTCAGAACTTTTATTCCACACAAAGAAAATAAAATGGGGGAGAAGCCCAGTAAATAAAGTTTTCAGTCAGCTTTTGGATTTTTTGGTGTAAAGAACTGGTAATGAGGGTATAAATTTACTAACAGTTGAATTTTAGTCTGCTCATTTTGGTTTCATCTTGTATAAGCAGACCATCTTGTATTTGCATGTTTTTGTTTTTGTTTTTGTTTTTGTTTTGAAGTGATTTTGTATTTAGGATCAGTTATGCCATAAAAGGCTTTATTCTTCCTTTCTTGTTAATTGTGGAATAACAAACATTAACCAATTTGCTTTTAGGCTAAAGACAAGCAAATGCAATTCACTACCCAGCTTTAAAAATTCTTTTGGTTATGTTATCATTTGGCGTTCTAACCATCCTTTGCACTGACTTCACTTTTTACTGCATCGTCTTAAATGTGTAAATTTTATTTTTTTGCATGTTTGAATCCATAACAACAATGATGTAGATGCTTATACATGCTTTGAGAAAATTTATGTATTGTGTGTGTGTTTGTAATTTATTTTAAAAATCAACATCTATCCCATGTGCACCTATTTGGAAGTATGCATCTAATACATCGAGGCATACTCTATGCTACACTAAAAGAAGAGTAATCAACCTTTGCCCTCAAGGAGGTTACCATCTATTTTAGCTGATTTAATATATCATGTATGTTCTGTCATAGGATAAAAGAACAATTTAGCTTTGTGTGTGTTGAGTAAGAATCTTGTCTGAGCAACAGTAAAATAAAATGGTTTTGGAGTTAGGTGAATCTGAGCTTGAAACCTAGCTGTGCACACTTAGTACCTTTGTTCCTTTATTTTTTATTTTATTTTTCAAGATAGGATCTCACACTGCCACCCAGGCTGGAGTGCAGTGGTGTGATCTTGGCTCACTGCAGCCCCAATCTCCCGGGCTCAAGTGGTCCTTTCACCTCAGCCTCCCCAGTGGCTGTAATTACAGGTGTGTGCCACCACATCTGGCTAAGTTTTGGTGGTTTTTGTAGAGATGCGTTTTTTGCTATGTTGCAGGCTGGTCTAGAACTCTTGGGTTCAAGTGATCCTTTCGCCTCAGCCTCCCAAAGTTCTGGGCTTACAGGCGTGAGCCATCATACATATGTGGCCAGACTTTGTTCTTTGAAGTCTGAGATTTCAACTTATAAAATGAAGATACTAACTTTTAGCTTATAGAGGTATCATGAGGGCTAAGTGCAGTAATGTATATAAAACACCTAATACATAGGCCCTAAGTTTTTAATTCTCTTCCCTCAATACATATTATTTAAATGAAATGTTCAGGTTTAGCATTGTCCATTATTGTCTCTATTCATTTTGGTCTAGGATTTCTAAATCAATTTCATAAATGCAGCCAGGCTATAATTGGCAGCACTTTTGAGTGGTGAATGAGACAGTGAGCTAGTGTTAAAATTTCAGACAGGAGGTAGGAATGCCAGATCATAAAGCTCAAGGCCCAAGCTGAAGCCTTCTAAACATTCATCACCAGCCACAGCCTCTACTGTCTGAAATAACCTCCCACGGCTGGGGAGTGCCCAGAGGGAGAATAGGAGAAAAGCCTTCATCGTGTGCCTAAAAAGCCTGGAAAAAAGAAAAGCGGCTACGAAGGCAGGGATTTGTTTTGCAATAGCTTTTTAAAAAAGAAGAGCACATAAATTATATCAAGAGTTTCACTAGAAATAAACACTAGGGCTTCTCATCCTTCTACTCCTGATCTACCAGATCAAGCTGTTGGTTTTTCCCAGAAAGAACACAAAGGAAAGTCCAACCAAATGTACATCATTCATACCTGGATGGCACTTCTGCCCACAGTCTTCCCTCTTGTTGAGCAATATAGAAAGTAAGCTTGAGGCCAAACTTTAATTCTCTACTTGAAACCCAGATCATCGATTTCCTCTTTGTCCTCTCGGTCACTGCAGCCATCTCCCTCAAAAGAAAATTGGAGTACCCCCTACAACTTCTGAGGAGACACCAAGCAATTCTAAAGTGTAACTGAAGTCCCCCAAACCTCCTAGTTTTGGGGGTGTTTTATCATTCTTTAGTTTCCCTCCTCTGCCTAATGAGAGAGGGAACTTTAAAAGAAAAACAAGTTGCTCATTCTTTCAACCCCTGGGGAAGGGGGTTATTTCTCTGTACTTTTTAAAGTGGGAATTCTCTTTCTTGAGAATTCCACTTTGTTGAACCCATTGGCATTTTGGTGGCGGCTTTCTAACTTGGATTTTTTTCCCTCTATTGTGGATTTTCTTTTAATTTCATTATTGAAATTTTAAATTGTGGAACAACCTTGATACAGGAAAGTGTGCAAATCATATTATGCCTCAATGAATGTTTATGCATTGATATACCTGTATACTTCACTCAACTCAAGATGTAGCACATTTTTAGACCACTGAAGGCTCCTGGGGCCCTTTCCCAGCCCATAACTCCTCCCTGGTAAACTCTGCTATTACCTTCATGTGAATGGAACCATAAACTATGTACTTTCAGGTGTCAGTAATTTGTTCTTTTGTTTCGTAGTATTCCATGGCATGAATATACCACAACATATCCTTCCCTGTCGATGAATCTTTTTATTGATGAATATTGCTATTACACGTGAAGATGCCTTGAACATCTCCACTGTGGATTCTTAATTTTTTTCATGCCACTTCCTGTAGAAATTGTGATAAATAAAATTCTGCAGAGGGTTTACATGTTCCCAGCTAATCTTGCTCCACGTTGGTTTAGTTACTTTGGCACCAGAATTTAAAGGAAGATGAAAAATCTGTGTGCATGCCCCTGTAGTCCCAGCTACTCGGGAGGCTGAGGCAGGAGAATCGCTTGAACCCAGGAGGTGGAGGTTGCAGTGAGCTGAGATTGCGCCACTGCATTCCAGCCTGGGAGACAGAGCAAGACTGTCTCAAAACAAACAAGCAAACAAACTAACTCACTCCTCTGTAGCCCCAGATTTTAGAAAAGAGAGAGAAAGAGAGGGAGGGAGAAAAGGAGGGAGGGAGGATGGGAAAATGTGTAGGCATGTTAGTATAAAACTTTAAATTCATAATTCCCATTTTATGGAGATATCTGATCATCTTAATTTGCAATGGCTAAATAAGTAATGCTTACATGATTATAGACTTCTTTTCCTCACTTTTGGAAATACTTCATGCCCTCTGGAAATTCTTTTAAAAAACTTTGTTGTATCCCTTTAAAAAGTGATAAAATCATGGTGTCTAGTGCAAATTTTAGGGCAAAGTTCAGTAGGTAATTTGGTTGACTTTAAGTATTTTTCTCAAAGGTTTTTTTTGTTGTTGCTTTGTTTGTTGTTTAACTTGATGAAGACTCCAAACTGTTGAATGAATCTCAGGGAGGCTGAGAAACACAGTAAAATGTATCTTTAAGTGTTCACTGTGGTTTGTGCACTATGACAAGCCATCTCCATTGCTGACTCTTATGTTTTGATTCCTTATTTCATTTCCTTAAATGTCTCTGCTTTTGTTGTTACTTTATTTTGCTTCCTCAAAGGCAGAGTAATTAGACATTCAAGTTTTTTGTTGAGCCCTAGAATCTATTACATTAATAAATTAACTAGTTACCTAGACATTGTCCCTTTTCTTTTTTTTTCTTTTTTTCTTTTTCTAATTTTTTGTAGAGATGGGATCTCAGGCCAGGCGCCATGGCTCATGCCTGTAATCCAAGCACTTTGGGAGGCCAAGGTGGGTGGATTGCCTGAGCTCAGGAGTTCAAGACCAGCCTGGGCAACATGGTGAAACCCCCTCTCTACTAAAATACAAAAAATTAGCTGGAAGTGGTGGTGCACGCCAGTAGTGCCAGCTACCTGGGAGGCTGAGGCATGAGAATTGTTTGAACTGAGGTGGTGGAGGTTGCAGTGAGCCAAGATCGTGCCACTGCACTCCAGCCTGGGTGACAGAGCAATATTCTGTCTCAAAAAAAAAAAAAAAAAAAAGAGATGGGGGTCTCACTGTGTTTCTCTGGCTGGTCTTGAACACCTGGGCTCAAGCAATCCTCCTGCCTTGGCCTCCCAAAGTGCTGGGATTACAGGCATGAGCTGCTGTACCTAACCAACACTGTCCCTTTTCAATTTTTGTATATAGATCATCTAGGAAACTAGTTAAAATAATCTGTACATAGCAAGTTATTTGCTCAGTAGTTTTTTTTTTATTACAGAAATCTTAATTTCTTTCATTAAGATTAAGGATAGTCTTTTAAACTGTGTGTTCATTTTGGGAATGTTAGCTTATTTTTAATTGTATTCTTGTTTGTTTACTTATAGTAAAAATGCATATTCTTTATCACATTGTTGTTCAATGTTTGATATCATAGTACAGTCATTTCCAATAAAGTTTATGCCAAATGAAGTTTGAGAAGCCTCATGATAAATCAAATTATATCAAGCCACAGAACCTGTTAAAAGTAGCCACTTGGTAGTGCAAAATAAATTGAAAGTGATATGAAAATAGTGACAAATGGCTGTGCAAACAAGGCAAGCCAAGTTCTGGACATTAGCCCTTCAACCAAAAAAAAGGTTAATCTAAGGAAAAAATACAAATGACTTTTCAATTTCTAGTTTTTAACATTCATATTAGAAGATTAAAATCCGGTTCGAGTTCGTCTGTGACTTTCCCTCTAGCATTTAGGGCTGGTAGAGTGAAGCTTCTATGATGAGCATTTTGCCCCATCACCCATGTGCTGGAAGCAGTTTTATTTCAAGATAGAATAGAAACTCTATAGGCCAAAGTTGAGAGGAAAAAAGATAAATATTTGTGTTGATGAGTGGTGACCATAGAAATACTTCTATATAAGTATATGGCCAGGTGAGGTGGCTCATGCTTGTAATCCCAGCACTTCGGGAGGCTGAGGGGGGTGGATCACGAGGTCAAGAGATCGAGACCATCCTGGCCAACATGGTGAAACCTCGTCTCTAAAAATACAAAAATTAGCTGGGCGTGGTGGCACGCACTTGTAATCCCAGCTACTAGAGAGACTGAGGCAGGAGAATCGCTTGAACCTGGGAGGCAGAGGTTGCCGTGAGCCGAGATCACGCCACTGCACTCCAGCCTGGCGACAGAGCGAGACTCCAACTCAAAAATAAAAGTAGAAATAAGTATATAAGGGCTTGGAATTTGTTACATTGCTGGGAAAGACGTTTTTGGCTATTTTGAGTTTTCTTGACACACATTAGCAGCTCCATCTGGGAAGTCGCATTTCTCTGTCTCAACTAAATTCCAAGGCCAACTTTCAGGCTTTCCTTAAAATGTGCTTTGTATTATACTGCCAGGAAATAGTCCTGGCTCTATAGCCCTCCCTCAGAAAGGTTGAAGTGATAAATTGTAAATTGAGATTCTATTGGGGGGAACCCTAGCTAGAGCTGGTTTTGAATTCCTGCAATAGTGTTTAACCTGTTCAAGGTTCTCACTCCACATTTACAATTGGCTCAGTGTGAGGGAGAAGGAAAAACCTGTTGATACAGCTCCTTTAAGTGCTATGGGTTTCAAAACAACTCTCCAGATAGCAAGCATTCCTGTGGTGGGAGGCAGTGGGTGAGTGGAAAACCTTTCCCATTCATTCAAAGAAGGGAAAGAGACTGAACTTACTCCCAACAGGTGAAGTTAAGCATGTCCTGTAAGTGGATTCATTTGTTGTATAAATCAAAGTTCTGTTCATAGGGACCATCAACAATGTTCTCTGACCTGGTACCCTTCTGTTCCCCCACCCCACCCCTCTATCCTCCTAGTTAACTGCTGGGAAAATATTTCTTTCTCGGAGATGCCTTTCTTCCTCCTTGATGATAGTAATCATTTTTCTCTTTTTAGCTCAAAAGGAGAATTTTTTTTCCTTTGTCATGTCTGTGTGCCTTGCCTATCTAATACAGTACATTGTTTCTCATTTCCTTTGTTACTATGCTTGTGCATGTCTCAAAAACAAATGTGAACTTTTTGTCAAAACAAAGTAAGTGCATGCTTTATAAAATTACAAAGGAATGGTACAGCTGTTCTCTGATTATATTCTTAGAGTGTTTAAAATTTTGAAAGTGCTTAGGAGTTTCTTTTTAAAAATCTGTCAACAAACTTCTTACAGAAACCTATTTTGTGAAATGTTTTATTTTTGCTCTTATGAATTGTGCATAAAAATACCTAATGTGTTTTAGTAGTAATAATGCATGGTTTAATAAAGTGGAAGTTCAACAGATGAAAGCTTTTAGACTCTTTTTCATTTGCAATTAATCAATTATATTTAACCACAGAAGTGATTTCATATAGTATTTCAGAGGTAGATAAAAACATTACCCAGTGCAACAAATTAACCTAAAAAAGAATAATAGATCATATAAGGATTATAGGAGCAAGAGAAAATGGTTGCTAATATTTATTATTCTTTGAAAGCCACATCCTACTATTTTCCGTTTAAATTTTGTAACTGTTGTCAAACTTATTAGCAATGTGGAGAAAGGAATCTTCGGTGGTGTATTTTCACCTGTTCTGTCCCTACCTTTGTTCTGTCTCCAATCTCAGTGGTCCTTCGGGTCCTTCGTATTCAAAGACGAAGTTACTGAGCTGTTGACAGTCTCTAGTTTCTAGTTGGATGGATGAGCTGCTCTGAGTCATCCACACTTTTATCTTGTGAGATCATTCATTCTATGAGCAATGACATCAATTTTCCAGAAGGCTGGCTGGCTAGGAATAAAGATAAAGGCCATGACTACAGAAGGAATTAAGTTAAAGGGCTTGGAATAGCATCTGATACATAGTAGGAGGTTGAGAAGTATTTGCTGCTTAAAAGTCTTCGCTGTTTAAAAGTCTTCAACTGTTTTCCTTTGCGCCAGTTATATATCTAACCAGATCATGATGGAGCAAGTTTTCATTTTTGTTTGTATTGTAATTATAATCCTGGCTTTAAAAATATTGAGTGAATTTTCGATGCCAAAATTAAGCACGTAAGCTCTACTTTTGCGTTCCGAGCCCTCCAAACTTTTATGGATTCATTTCCAATATTCAATTTCCTTTACATTTTGCTTAAGGAACTTGTAGAGAAGAATTGCTCATCTGGTAGTGCCCCACAACCCTTACCCACTTTGAGCAGTGTCACATACTAAACTTTGACATAAAATATTGCTGGCAGAGATGTTTTGGCTTTTGGTATTAATGTTAATATCAAAAAAAAAAAAAAACCCTTAAAACACTTCCACTCTAAAAGAAGTTAAGCTTTAGACAAACTCTACTAATTCACCATTTTCTCCCTCACAAACTGGGAAGCCTCAGTTATCTTTTGATGGCTTGAAGCTGATTTCAATTATTTGTGTTATTGCCAGCAATATAAATGAAAAAAATAGTCAGGCATGGTGGCTTAGGACTGTTATCCCGGCACTTTGGGAGGCTGAGGTGGCAGGATCACTTGAGTCCAGGAGTTTGAGACCAACCTAGGCAACATAGCAAGACCCTGCTACAAAAAATAAAATATTAGCTGGACATGGTGGTGCCTGCCTTGTGGTCCTAGCTACTCGAGAGGCTGAGGTGGAAGGATCACTGGAGCCTGGGAGGTCAAAGCTACAGTGAGCCGTGATTGTGATCGTGTCAGTATACTCAGCCCGGGGAACAGTGAGACCTTGTCTCAAAAAACAACAAAAAAAGGGAAAATAGAGGGGGTCTGGTTTCCCTCATAGGAGTACTAGATAGATACTGGGTAGTGAATGTTTGTTCCCTCAGAGGAGGATAAAGTTCTCTAGAGCAGAACTTCACAAAGTGTAGTGTAGGTGAGAATCACTGGAGATATTGTCACAATGCAGTTTCTGATTGGGTAGGTTCAGAGTGAGGCTTGGGAATCTGCATTTTTAACAAATCTCCAGGTAATGAAGATGTTGCTGGTCCACACTGAAATCACCTGGGGCAGTTTTTGTTTGTTTTATAGACAGGGTCTGGCTATTGCTGCTCAGGCTGGTTTCTAACTCTTGTCTTCAGGCAATCCTTCCACCTCAACCTCCCAAAGTGCTGGGAGTATAGGTGTGAGCCACTATGACCGGCCATCTGGCCAGTTTTTAAAAAATATACAGATGTTTAGGTTCCACTCTCACCCCATCCCACCTCCCTGGATTCTGATTTAGTTGGCTTGGGTTATGGCCTGAGTATAGGGACTTTTTAAATCTCCCAGGTGATGGTAATGTGCAGTCAAGTTTAAGAACCTCTAGATTCATTTATCTCAGTTTCCTCTTGGCAGTCCATTCACTTACAGACATTGCTTGCCTGGCCCCTAGAGACATGTGATTTTCTGAATTAAATACCTTGCCCTTTCTTAAGGAAATCACACTAGTCTTTCAAAACCCTTTTTCAAATACCACTGCATTCTTCAGATATATAATACATTTAAAAAATTATTCTAACATTACAAAATTCTACTTTGCTCTAAATCCTATACAACTTTGCTTATAATTCCTATGGTAGTGACCACATTCTGCTTTCTAATTATGTGTATTTATCTTAACCTCCTTGATTGATAAACTACCTAAAGGCGGAGATTGTCTCACCTCTTTTTATCTTTCCTAGCAGTTTCCCTCACCCCCAACACAGTGCCCTGAGCCTGCATTTGTTCATTCAACAAACATTCTCATAGTGTCCCCATGCAAAACAGGCTGAGCTCTGGTGAGGTGTGCAAAAACAGATGCCTTCCCTCCCAGCCTTTAGATGCTTTACATTCAGATGAGGGAGACCGATATTCACCAATGACTCACAAAAGCAAATGTAAGATCTCAACAGAGACCTGGGGGAATGAATCTGAACTTTTCCACACTGGGAAAAAAATCATTTTGAGGAAATCATTGGGATCTGAAGAATATGAAATTAGGAGAAGGTGAAGAATGAGGATGAAGATCATTTAGAAAGATAAATCTGTCTATACAAATTCCCCATGTTGGGAGGGAGTGTGCACTAAACTGGAGGAAAGGCATTGTGGCTGAATTTAATCAAGAGGATTCAGGTTGAAAGATGTTTTAGAATACGAAAGAAGGTTAAGAAATGTAGTAAGTATTAATGACAGAATGATGAAACTCCCAAAAGCAAAGAGTGGTATAGTAAATTTAATTTACTTGTATAATAATTGAAGCAGGAGGCTACAGAATTAATATAGACATAGCATTTGGAATTAACAGTAAAACTGGCTGACGTGATTGCATTGATTGCTTACAACTGGAATGTATCAGTGGCCCTAAAAAAATTATACATTATTCTCAGAGAATATTATGATTTCTGGAAACATCACATTAAAGTATTTTCTTTTCATCTCTTGTTTTAAGTTTTTAATTAGTCATGAATTTGCATGATGCTTTAAAGAAATTTTAAAGTTTTCAGTAAAAAATCTCTTTTCCACCCCTACCACCCATTCACCCAGATCCCCATTGAGGTGCCAACTATTACTAGTTTCTTGTGTATCCTTTCAGTCTCCTTAAACATGTTCAAGCAAATGCATATGAGCACTGTATTCTCACCTCTGAACCATGCTTTACCCCCTTTACAATTTATTCTGTATTTCTTTTCATTTTATTAGAGAACTTCCACATTTTTTCTCATAAAAATTGCTGAATATGATTTTACTGTATGGATGTATTAACTGGTATATGTTCCTTATAGTTACTGTGCTTCCAATATTTTGCTATTGCAAGCAATGCCACAATTAATAACCTTGTACTTTAGACTTTTTCATATGTGAAAATATATCTGTAAGATAATTTTTCAGAAGAGAAATTGCTGAATTATGAGTATATGCATTTGTAATTTTGAGAGATATTCCTATATTACCTTCCATAAGTATCGTATCATATTAGGACACCGCTAGAAATATGCATCTCTTTTTTCCTACAGGTTCCTCAATAGTGTATGATCAATCTTTTGGGAGGGAGTTTCAGATTTTATTTTATTTTTTGAGATGGAGTCTCACTCTGTCTCCTAGGCTGTAGTGCAGTGGCAAAATCTCAGCTCACTGCAAACTCCACCACCTGGGTTGAAGCAATTCTCCTGCCTCAGCCTCCCAAGTAACTGGGATTACAGGCACATGCCAGCAGCCCGACTAATTTTTGTATATTCAGTAGAGATGGGTTTTCACCATGTTGGCCAGGCTGGCCTTGAACTCCTGGCCTCATGTAATCTGCCTGCCTCGACTTCCCAAAGTATTAGGTTTACAGGCATGAGCCACCGTGCCCAGCCAGATCTAGTAGATTTTAAACTGATATTTTAATATCTTAATTTGGATTTTTTTTTTTAATTTTTTTTTTAAGACAGAGTCTCACTCTGTCACCAGGCTAGAGTGCAATGACGCACTCTCGGTTCACTGCAACCTCCACCTCCTGGGTTCAAGTAATTCTCCTGCCTCAGCCTCCTGAGTAGCTGGGACTACAGGCATGCACCACCGCGCCCGGCTAACTTTTGTATTTTTAGTAGAGACAGGGTTTCACCATGTTGGCCAGAATGGTCTCGATCTCTTGACCTCATGATCCGCCCACCTCGGCCTCCCAAAGTGCTGGGGTTACAGGCGTGAGCCACCGCGCCCGGCCTGGATTTATCTTGTTATGAGTGAAGTTGAACATCTTTTGTTAAAGAGCCATTGATGTTTCCTTTCTATAAACTACCTGTTTTGTTGTGTTGTTAGTTGTTTGCCTATTAGTTTTTGTCTTATACGAAGTTTAGCTTTTGATAGTTAAACTTACCAGTATTTTACATTATGATTTCAGGATTTTGAGACATAGTTACAAAGTCCTTTTTTACTCCAAGACTATAAATGAATTCTTTGAAAGTGCATTATAGGACATTTACAGCTCCATCTTTTTACTTTTAATTATTTGATCTTTCATATATGTTTGGTATGTGATACAAGGCATGGATCAAAAAAAAATTTTTTGCATGCCCATTTACTGTCCAAATATCTTTTTAAAAATTATTTTTTAAAAGTTAACTGAGCTGGGCGTAGTGGCTCATGCTTGTAATCCCAGCACTTTGGGAGGCAGAGGTGGGCAGATCACGAGGTCACGAGTTTGAGGCCAGCCTGGCCAATATGGTGAAACCCCGTATCTACTAAAAATACAAAAAATTAGCCAGGTGTGGTGGCACGCACCTGTAGTCCCAGCTACTTGGGAGGTTGATGCAGAAGAATCGCCTGAAGCTGGGAGGCAGAGGTTGCAGTGAGCCGGGATTGCGTCACTGCACTCCAGCCTGGGTGACAGAGAAAGACACCGTCTCAAAGAAAAAAAAGTTAATTGAGACGGCCGAGCATGGTGGCTCACGCCTATAATTCGAGCACTTTGGGAGGCTGAGCTGGGAAAATCACTCGAGCTCAGGAGTTCAAGACCAGCCTAGGCAACATAGTGAGACCTTGTCTCTTATTTTATTTTATTTTATTTTATTTTGTTTTATTTTTTGAGACAGAGTCTTGCTGTCTCCCAGGCTGGAGTGCAGTGGCGCCATCTCGGCTCACTGCAAGCTCTGCCTCCCGGGTTCACGCCATTCTCCTGCCTCAGCCTCCCGAGTAGCTGGGACTACAGGCGCCCTCCACCACGCCTGGCTAATTTTTTGTATTTTTAGTAGAGACGGGGTTTCACCATGTTAGCCAGGATGGTCTCGATCTCAAGACCTCGTGATCCATCTGCCTCGGCCTCCCAAAGTGCTGGGATTACAGGCGTGAGCCACCTCACCCGGCTTTGTCTCTATTTTAAAAAGCAAAAGAACGGCTGGGTGCGGTGGCTCACACCTGTAATCCCAGTACTTTGGGAGGCTGAGGTGGGGTGGATCACCTGAGGTCAGGAGTTCGAGACCAGCCTGGCCAACATGGTGTAACCGTGTCTCTACTAAAAATACAAAAATTAGCAGGGCATGGTGGCACATGCCTGTGATCCCAGTACTCGGGAGTCTGAGGCAGGAGAATCGCTTGAGCCTGGGAGGGAGAGATTGCAGTGAGCTGAGATCGTGCTATTGAACTTCAGCCTGGGCGTCAGAATGAGACTCCATCTCACCAAAAAAAAAAAAAAAAAAAAGAAAAGAGGAAAAGTTAACTGAGAGTATTGAGAAAGGAAAGCAAGATTCAAATCTAGGAGATCAGTTCTAGAAAAGTAAGTCATAGAGTACCAAAGTAAATGAAGTGTTGGGAAAATTTAAATATTCAATCTGTATAGCTAGATGGATAGCAAATATTTTACATAGGTGTTGTCATTACCTCCACTTCATGGTAGGCATGGCCAATTTGTTGTGGCACTTTTCCTTACAATATATTGTTTTATGCAGCAACTTTCAATTAATAAAAATAAGCACATTTGCTATACTGGTGTAGAATTTGGTTTGGATGGAATGATAGTAAGAGATATGTCTGAAATGGCAGGTGATGTCAGGGTCCTGAATGCATATTAAGCAATAGAGACAATGTGAGTTTTTTTTAAGATAAAAAATGGCATGATAATTTATGTGTTAAGAGAAAGGAAAGAGGTCAGGTGCGGTGGCTGATGCCTGTAATCCCACCACTTTGGGAGTCTGAGATGGGAGGATCACTTGAGGTCAGGAGTTCAAGACCAGCCTGGTCAACATGGTGAAACCCTGTCTCTACTAAAAATACAAAAATTAGCCAGGCATGATGGTAGGTGCCTGTAATCCCAGCTACTCGAGTGGTTGAGGCAGGAGAATCGCTTGAACCCGGGAGGCGGAGGTTGCAGTGAGCGAAGATCGACCATTGCACTCCAGCCTGGGCAACAGAGCAAGACTCTGTCTCAGAAAAAAAAAGAAAAGAGAGAGACAGAAAGGAAAGAATAATGCATTGAATGAGAGAAACCAAAGGCTTCTAATATGGGTAGACCAATCCAGGGATGCTGAAGACCTGAACTTAGGTAGTAGAGTGAAATAAAGGGGAAGGGCCATCTTCAAGAGGGAACTCAACAGGACATGTCAGAATTAAACTCAGCAGGACTTGGAAACAAATTAGCTATAGGTAGTAAAAGAGAATATAATAAAATTGATTGACCTTTCTAGCTTGTGCATGTGGTGCTGCTGAGAATCCAGACTGAGGAGTTAGCAGAAGGAACAAGTTTGGGGATGGAGAGATACTGATAAAGAGAATGAGTGTGGTTTTCAATTTCAGATATCAATACTCTATTTGGAGTGCTTGCATTTGCCTAACAGAGGGCTGAGGTGTGATATGCCTAGCTATGATGTGTTTAGAAATAAACAGAAAATGTAATGCTGATGCACACGAGGAATGTACTCAAGGAAGGAAATTGCAAATGCAGAAGCTATAGAATGACAAATTAGATCTATGAATTCCCAGTATAAAAGATAACTGCCTCAGCAATGGTGAGACAGACGAACTTGCAAATGGAGCACGTAATGAAAAAAAAAAGGAAAAAAAAAAACTAAACTAAAGCTGACACAATTCTGAGTAAGATGGAATAGGAAGCATGAGGTGGTCTCAGAATAATAATTTAGCATTAGCCTCCACCTGCCAGTCCCAGCATACTATGTCCAAGTGTGGCCTCCAGGACTTTATTTATTTATTTATTTATTTAGAGACAGGGACTTTAGGACTTTACTATTTATTTATTTACTTATTTTGAGACAGAGTCTCGCTCCATCACCCAGGCTAGAGTGCAGTGGCACGATCTTGACTCACTAAAACCTCTGCCTCCTGGGCTCAAGAGATTCGCTTACCTCAGCCTCCCAAGTAGCTGGGATTACCGGTGCCCACCACCACATCCAGCTAATTTTTGTATTTTTGGTAGAGACAGGATTTCACCATGTTGGTCAGGCTGGTCTCAAACTCCTGACCTCAAGTGATCCCCCCACCTTGGCCTTCCAAAGTTGTGGGATTACAGGCATAAGCCACCGTGCCCAGCCTGCCTCCAGGACTTTAGACATTAAAATGCTGGAGAACATTCAAAGAGCAACCAAGATCATTAAAGGGTTAGAAAAATATAGCTGAGGTATAAAAGTATATTTGAGTTAGCCTGGAGAAAAGAAGAACCAATGGTGACTCCATTCACAATAAATAAATGAAGGCATTGTAGAAATACTTCCCCAGAGTTCAGAGAAAGAGAGGGGATTATATTGTAAACTGATATGCATGAAATATAGTGCAAAACTTCCTGAGGTGAAAGTTAAATATTAGAGTTACATTTGGTAGTTCAAGTTGTCTAGACTTTGTGAAATCTTCTGCTTGTGAATCTTTAGAGTCTGGAGAACTACATAGGAAATCCTCTATTTAGCAAGCACTCTGTAGTTAAGGATTGAAGTTCCTGATCCCCAGGAAAAGCCTACCACAAATACTGCCATAAAATCCCCACTCTAAGTCATCTACACTGTCAGCACCCCTTCAAGAGCCATTCGTTCATTGAATAACCATTTATAAACAATATACGAGAGTTGTTATTTTAGATGCCAAAGATATGGAGTGAACAAAACAGAATAAAGGAATGTATCCAATCAAAGTTTATTCAATGTTGCTCCATTTCAGGTACTGAGCAACTAGCAGCTCAGCTCTTGTAAAACCTACCTTCTTGAAAACCTGTCTCTTGCCATAGTTCCCACTTCTTGGATCGCTCATCCATTTCCTCTCATATCTCTGCCTGACTCTGGTATCTCAGAGATCAATGCAGGGGACAGAGAATCCTTGCTCCAAAAATAAGTAGAGGGTTCAAGAGTCTGGATCTAATATTTTTCAAATAGAACATAAATTTTCTATAGTTTTAATTTATCTCATATTTATCTAAGATATAATTTATTCATTGGGTTTACTCATTTCCTTTTGACTCTCTGCTGTCTGACTGCCAGTACTGGATGAGACAGCAGGATGATCAATGATGGTGCTTTTTGGAATCATAGTGAATTATATTAATTGTTGAGACAGGCAAAATTTGAATATACATTATTTAGGTTGTTTATGTAGTACATATAGATATACTATGTATTTCTAGATGTTTGATAACAAAATATTTGGAAAGAAGGCTAACACAAAAGTACATTTTGAAAAATCAGCTGAATGTCCTTAAGTGCATATTTAGAATTGGAAATTTAATGCCATACTGATTGTGAGTTCTTTGACTTCTTTGAAGAAAGTGTTTGATGGAGTTTGTTTTCTTGGTACTGAATTCAGCATAGGGGCAAGGACTGTTTTTATCTTTGTAGAAGTCAACTATGCTGACTTAGAAGCTACCTGTAGGATAGGTTGTCATTTTCCTCCAAATACTTTGAAGCATCCCTCTATCATTTGATCTGACTCTCAGAAAGAAGAGCTGGCAGTGGCAGAAGGCAGAATTAGGGAGAAAATGGCCAGAGCCAGCACTGTTGGAACAGATCATTTCACTGGAAGAATTTTCACCAATTCAGAGATGTGTAAACTAACCAGAATAAATTTGTAGTAATTATAGTATGAAGTGAGCATTCTGAAATTAATTCTTTGTGTTTTTATAGAGAAGTTACATATGATCATAATAAATACAGTGATCAACATACCACACATAGGAAATATGATAGGTGCTTCATGAAAATTTTCCTGTTAACTCTTCATAAACACCCTGTAAAGTAAGACATATTTTGCAGATTGAAAAAACAAAAACAAACTGAGGCCCAGATGGTAAATAGTTTTGCTGGGATTTAGACTGAAATCTGTCTGGTTCTAAGGCTGTATCTTTTTCATTATATCACATCATGTCTTGCTATTGTGCCTATCATTGTACTTTTTTAAGAAAACAAGTGATTTAGGGCTGGGTGCTATGGCTTATGCCTATAATCCCAGCATTTTGGGAGGCCGAGGTGGGTGGATTGTTTGAGCCCAGCAGTTTGAGACCAGTCTGGCCAACATGGGGGAACCCTGTCTGAACAAAAAATACAAAAAATAGTTGGGCATGGTGGTGAGTGCCTGTAGTCCCAGCTATTTGGGAGGCTGAGATGGGAGGATGGCTTGAACCCCGGAGGTCAAGGCTGCGGTGAGTCATGATCATGCCATTGCACTCTAGCCTGGGCGACAAGAGTGAGACCCTGTCTCTAAAAAAGTAAGTAAATAAAAGAGAGAGAAGATGAAGAAAGAAAATGAGTGATTTAGAATTTACCCTTTTAAGTTCAAAGATTTCAACATTCCCGGAAGTGTTTTTTGGGTTAAGTAGGCCTTCTGAAGTGAATATTTTCTGTTTGAGGCCAAAGATTAATAGCAGTTAGATGACAATACCAACACTGTTACTAGTCAGCCATGCCTTCCAGTCATAAGTAAAGGTAATTTTTTAAGGTCAGGGAGTTTTAAAAGAGCTCAAATGTTTGAAGGAGAAATAGCGGTGAATGTGATAGTGACTTGTGAATTAAAACCAAGTTTGAGGGCCGGGCGTGGTGGCTCACGCCTGTAATCCCAGTACTTTGGGAGGCTAAGGTGCGTGGATCACAAGGTCAGATGTTAAAGACCAGCCTGGCCAAGATGGTGAAACCCTGTCTCTACTAAAATTACAAAAAAATTAGCCAGGTATGGTGGCAGGCACCTGTAATCCCAGCTACTCAGGAGGCTGAGACAGAGAATTGCTTGAACCTGGGAGGCAGAGGTTGCAGTGAGCCGAGATGGCGCCCCTGCACTCCAGCCTGAGTGACAGAGCGAGACTCCTGTCTCAAAAAAAAAAAAAAAAAAAGAACCAGGTTTGAACATCATTCATGTCTGGGCTTGAAGAATAGACAGAAAGGACAATAGCTAGAGATGCCACAGAGATAATGTCACCAAGCAATGATTACCTAGGCTAAGTCAGCTAAGCCTAGAGAGTATGATTGAAAGGGGTATGAGGAAAGCTAAGTGTGAAAGTTTGTATGTAAATGAATCACGTCCCTTCAAAGTAGAATTTCAGATCCATTTAATAAAAAGATCCATTGTATTCAAGGTTGTCCTGCCAAATTACCCAAGGGCATGTATTTTCATGACATTATTGGTCTTATGTGTTGTTTTCTCGACAATACGAGTTTCTCTCCTAAGTGTAAGTAGTAATACTTAAATATTAATATTTCTGTTTTAAGATCCATTTAGAATTGCATTAGTGACCCTGTACGTTTTTATAAGAACATAGAATTTCCTTGTCCCCCACTACCCATCCTTACCCTGTGTTGTATAATTTATTGTAAATAAATTGTTAATGATACATTCTTGTACTAGAAGTGCACAATTTTCGGGTTCAGTATGTTTCTTAAATAAGAGGTCACAGTAAACCAAATACTTACTATGAAACAAATAACTGCTACTCCACGTTTATAATCTTAAGGAGATTTTTACCTTGAGTCCATAGCTAAAGTTTGAGGCAATCTATTAACTGGATGCTTTAGCACTAAAACAGAAATTTGTCTCAGAAAAGAAAACACTGTTTGTTTTGTAAACTTGCTTGTTTTTGAATTTTAAATAGGGCAAAATGAATTTACCATATTATACACTTTTATGTGTATTATTCTTTTTTCTCAGCAACTTGCTTTTTAACCCTTAGAAAATGAGAGCCTGAAAACACTGTGAATATGCTTGTAACATCGCAAAAATATTCCATCTAAGTAAGGAGGTTTTTGATCATTTGTTAAAAAAATAACAATACAACCAACTAAACAAAAAGCTACACACACACACACACACACACACACACACACACACACACAGTCTTAGATATGCAGATTGGGAAAAATTAGATTAACGATTCAAAAGTTGAAGACTTTGTCATTTCCTAAAAATTTGTACTCAGGAATAAAATAAGAGAAAGATCATTTACCAGTCAAAATCTTGTGATCCCTTCAGCTGTATTTGTACATAAAGAAAGCCTGGCCAGGTGCAGTGGTTCACACCTGTAATTTCAGCACTTTGGGAGGCTGAGGCGGGTGAATCACATGAGTTCGGGAGTTTGAGACCAGCCTGACCAACACGGAGAAACCCCAGCTCTACTAAAAATACAAAAAATTAGCTGGGTATGTTGGCGGGCACCTGTAATCCCAGCTACTCGGGAGGCTGAGGCAGGAGAATCACTTGAACCTGGGAGGCAGAGGTTGCCGTGAGCCGAAATCCTGCCACTGCACTCCAGCCTGGGCAACAAGAGCAAAACTCCATCTCAAATAAGGAAAAAAAAAAAAAAAAAAAAAGAAAGGAAGAAGGCCTAAAAACAAGACCAAAAAAAAATCACTAAAAAATAAAAAATAACTTAAGAAAAAAAGTAATAAAAGAAGGCCTGTTGTTTCCAGGTATTAAAGATACAAGATACGGTGATTGTCCACTCAGAAGGAGAGAGGGGTGCACATTTTATTCAAGTTAGTAAACTTCACGCCGGGCACGGTGGCTCACGTCTGTAATCCCAGCACTTTGGGAAGCCGAGGCGGGAGGATCACCTGAGGTCGGGAGTTCAAGACCAGCCTGGCCAACATGGCGAAACCCCATCTCTACTAAAAGTACAAATATTAGCCAGATGAGGTGGATGGTGGGCGCCTGTAATCCCAGCTACTCAGGAGCCTGAGGCAGGAGAACCACTTGAACCCAGAAGGCTGAGGTTGCAGTGAGCCGAGATCATGCCACTGCACTCCAGCCTGGGCGAAAAGAGAGAGACTCCATCTCAAAAAGAAAAAAAATTTACTAAACTTCAAAAAGGGGCCGGGCGCAGTGACTCACGCCTGTAATCCCAGCACTTTGAAAGACCGAGGCGGGTGGATCGATTACCTGACGTCAGGAGTTCAAGATCAGCCTGGACAACATGGCGAAATCCCATCTCTACTAAAAATACAAAAATTACCCGGGCGTGGTGGCGGGCGCCTGTAATCCCAGCTACTTAGGAGGCTGAAGCATGAGAATCGCTTGAACCAGGGAGGTGGAGGTTGCAGTGAGCTGAAAATGTACCATTGCACTCCAGTCTGTGCGACAGAAGGACACTCTGTCTCAAAAAAAAAAAAAAAAGATTTTAAAACTGTTGACGACTTTTTTTTTTCTTTTTTTTTTTTTTTGAGACGGAGTTTCGCTCTTCTTGCCCAGGCTGGAGTGCAATGGCACGATCTCGGCTCACCGCAACCTTCGCCTCCCAAGTTCAAGCGATTCTCCTGCCACATTCTCCCGAGTAGCTGTAATTACAGGCACCTGCCACCACGCCCGGCTAATTTTTTGTATTTTTAGTAGAGACGGGGTTTCTCCATGTTGGTCAGGCTGATCTCAAACTCCTGACCTCAGGTGATCCGCCCGCCTCGGCCTCCCAAAGTACTGGGATTACAGGCGTGAGCCACCGCCCGTGGCCTGACAACTTATTTTAATTAGCCAGTTATATAAGGAGTCCATTTTCACCATTATATGTCCCCACTCTCAGTCCATTTATTAAGTACCTAATTGTGTGCAAGGTATTGCTATGGAAGATGAGCCAGGAAAATGCATGTTTAAGATAAGATCTTTGTTCATTCCGGATTGCTCAGCAGACACCAGCAAGGCAGTGATACCAAAAATGGAGGAAAGCTCAGTGATGATAAACTTAACCACATTTGTTTTTTTTTTTTTGGAGAACAGTCTTGCTCTGTCACCCGGGCAGGAGAGCAGTGACACAATCTCCAGGGATCAAGCAGTTCTCCCACGTTAGCCTCCTGAATAGCTGGGACGCTGGGACTACAGTTGCCTGCGCCATAACTGGCTAATTTTTGTATTTATTGTAGAGGCAGGGTTTCACCACATTGCCCATGCTGGTCTCGAACTCCTGGGCTTAAATGATCTGCCCTCCTCAGCCTCCCAAAGTGCTGGGATTATAGAAGTGAGCCACTGTGCCTGGCCGGCCAAATTTTTATAAGCAAAGAGAAGCTCTTAATTTAAGTATACATGTACATTTTCCAATTTAAAACTAGGTACTGATTTTATTTGAAAAATATATGAGGAATCACAATCTCTTCAAAGCTTCAGGCCTTCTCTAAATGAGGCCCTCCCTTGCACTCTTAGTCTTGAGGAGATTAAAAGTCTCTGAGATCTTTTCTGTTTTGTGCACTTTATTATTCCCCTACAGATAGCAGTCTTATGACCAGAAACCCTAAAATGTGTCAGATTCCCCTTGTGATAAGGGCTTGCTCAGATTCAGATAGTCAGACCCTGACAGCAATGAATTCAGTTCTGTCTTGATTGTCTGACTATATACTAGGGCTCCTTTCCGATTTCTCTCTTTTTCTCTTGATGGCTGTGTTCCTGAAGACTTGAGATGACAGTAACAAAATTTTAATTAGACATATAATGGAGAAAATAATACAAGTACTTTTTTTCAGGGTTGTAAGATATGCATTACTAATCTATATATTATCTTAAAAAAAAACAAGACTTACGTAATTATGTAGAAATGAAAGTAGAAGAGCTTCCTTTAAAACCCAAACCACCTATCTAGATTTTAGGGAAGACCTCAGGCGTTTCTACTGCAGAGGGTAGGCTATAGTTAGAGTCAGTTGGAAAGTATTTGTGCAAGGTACAGATGAGGGTAAAAAGAATGCCAGGTAAAATATCATCAATGGGTAGTAATTTTCCTGAGCAAATTTCCCCAAAAGACATGATTTTTCTATATAGAGTTACTCATCTGTATCCCAGGCTCACAAACTGGCTGGCAAATTTTATTGCCAGGAAAATTGATAAATAGTTGTAGCCTGGAGATACGGTTTCTCTCCTTGCACATAAATGTCTTCCCATATCCCTTGGCTGTTTTTATCTCAAAGCATTAATCTGTATTTCTGGGGGAAAATATATTCATGATTATGCATCAGTATATTCTCAAGAGCTCAAAGATTTGCCTTAAAATTGCATTTTAAAATATTACTTTTCTGAATTAAATGAAGACTTCACTATTACCTAGATCCGGAGTTTTGAACCAGAGATATGCAAGTTCTAATTTGCTATAATGACTCTAGAGAGTTTAGTCCTGAGCCATTTTTCAAAACATTTTGAAACAGTAGTTCTAGAAATCTGCATTAAACAAAACAAAATGACACCCCCACCCCGCGCCCAATGACTCACATCTACCTCAGTGATTAAAGCAAAATAGCTACAACTTCAATAATTGTCCATTCTTCCATTTTAAAATGGAATAAGCTATGAAGATGCCCATTTAAATTGTGCCAAATTTATGCCATTCTGTATACAAGAGGGCTGGCGATGTGATTCAAGCCACACCAGCTTCCCACCATTAGCAACACTCCCTAAAGGCAATTATTTTATCCAAATTAACATAACCCAGAAGACCTGAGTAGCTGAAAAATGAGGATGAGTGACTTCTGTTTCACTCTCCATGGAGCAACAATGTGAGGATGAGCAACTTCTAAGGATCTGCCAATTCTAACATGCCATATATGTTTCTTAATTTTTTTTTATTAACCCACAGCTAGACATTTTCTTGTATAACACAAAGTGAGACTAGGAAGGAATTGGAAACAAGACAGGTAAGTCTGAGGGAAGGAAGATGTGCATAGTATACCGAATGGCCAGAAGCTGCATTGAGAATCTCTAAATACTGAGGGGCAGCGAAAAAGCACTGAAGAGGAAAAGAAATTCCAAAGATGGGAGAGGATGGCTATCTCATGCTTCTGGGAGTGTCTACTGTGTGAACAATTTATTAAGTCCTTTGGGGAAGAGATCTCTCTTTAAAGAGACGTTAAAATGCATTTTAGAAATATGGACCTCTGGTATAAGGAACATTTACAAAGATAACCGCTTTGTATTAGATCAGCAAAGTCAATGTCATTTCTACCATCTTTACTAATGCTACAATTAAAACATGTAAGTAACCACTTTAATGTTATAATTAAAGCATACATTGAAACAGTAAATATTTATGTACTATTCATCATCTATAAGAAAACTGTGAGAAAGATTTAGATGTTCCCTCTACCCTGGGAGCTTATGAGATAACACTTGTAGGGTTGATGAATTGTCTGTACTTTGAACATATAAAATTCTCCAAAAACATTCATATATCACAGTTGCTCCATGGAGAGTGAAACAGTAAACTAAAATGCTTGAATCTTCTGCTACTTAATTTACTTTTCCCTTAGGAAAGTTTAAGATAAATGAACTTTTAAGATCTGGCTAACATCTTACATTTTTACATATATTAATGATTGTTAAATTGCTTTATCACCTTAGCAGGCTCATCTTAGATCAACCAACAGCCACATCCACTTTAATTCATTACTGAATACATATTTAGTATATATTATATGCCGGGCACTGTGCTAGGCACTGGGATACAGATGGAAACAAAAGGCCTCTGTCCTCATGAAACATACATTCTAGTGGAAAGACAAGTATAAAACAAATAATCACAAGTAATTAATTGCAAATGTGATAAGCACTTTGAAGAAAAAGGATGAGGATGAATGGGAAGGTGCTCAGAAAATTTCTTTCAGCAAAAGTAAAAATTAAGCAGAGACCTGAAAATATGAGAAGTTAGCCTGGAAGAGATAGGGTGGACCAGTTCTTCCCATTTTCCAGGCAGAGATCTTGAATCTTCTTTACATTCTAACCCATTATTCTTAAGCAATGTTATCCAGTCCTATAGTTTCAAATGTAATCTAAAATGCTGACTATTCCAAAATGTATTATCTGACTTAGACTTCTCTTCAGAGCTTGACCTGCATAGTCCATTACCTACTTGGCATCTCCACTGATGTCTCTTGTGTATTAATATCTCAAACTTGAAATATCTCAATTATTAAGTCTTCATTCCTCATCACCACTTCCAAATCTGCCCCTCCTCCAATTTTCTCCTTTTTGGTAAAAGATACCTCCATCCACATAGTTGTTCGTGTCAGAAACTCAAGAGTTATCCTTGCCGGGCACGGTGGCTTACCCCTGTAATCCCAGCACTTTGGGAGGCCAAGGTGAGCGGATCACGAGGTCAGGAAATCAAGACCATCCTGGTTAACACGGTGAAACCCTGTCTCTACTAAAAATACACACACACACACACACACACACACAAATTAGCCGGGTGTGGTGGCGGGTGCCTGTAGTCCCAGCTACTCAGGAGGCTGAGGCAGGAGAATCGCTTGAACCCTAGAGGTAGAGGTTGCAGTGAGCCGAGATCACACCACTGCACTCCAGCCTGGATGACAGAGTGAGATTCTTTTCAAAAAAAAAAAAAAAAAAAGAGTTATCCTTGACCGTCAACCCACCCCCACACACATCTTACACAGTTTATAGCCAGGTCCCGTCAATTCTACCTCCAAAATATATCTCAAGTCTGTCTTCTCTCTTTGACACTCCTTCTACACCAGCATGTTTTGCTTGGATTACTGCAGTAGCACCAATGAACACAAACTCAATATTGTCTGAATACAACCACAGCTCTGGAGCCACAGACAGCGTTCTGGAGGAGATTCTTTTATCTCAGTATATGTCACGGCAATTGCTTTGTTCTTACATTATACAAATGATTCAGCAAAATTTCTTTTCTGATGGCTAGTAAGGTTATCAATAACTTTCTTTTAAGACAATCTCGCTCTTCTCATCCAGGCTAAAGTAAAGTGGTGATTGTAGCTCAGTGTAGCCTTGAACTCCTGGGATCAAGCGATCCTGCTTCAACCTCTCAAGTAGCTGGGACCACAGGTGCATGCCACCATGCCTGGCTATTATTTTTGATTTTTTATAGAGATAGGGGATCTCACCATGTTGCCTAAGTTGGTCTCAAAGTCCTAGGCTCAAATGATCTGCCCACTTTGGCCTCCCAAAGTGCTGGGATTACAGGCATGAGCCGCTACTGTGCCCTTCCAAGGCTATCAGTAACTTAAAATTAATTTTTCCCTGTGGTACTATACAGAGAAAACTCATTTTATGTGTGTGTGTGTGTGTGTGTGTGTGTGTGTTGTGTGGTTTGGTTTTTTTTTTTTTTTTTTAAATAAACTGAGACAAGTTTAATAAACTGAGACAAACTCCTGGGCTTCTGACTGACTGCATTCAAGTTGGGGTTCCCACGACCCCCTCTTAGGGTTCGATTACTTTACTGGATTGTCTCACAGAACTCAGTGAAGCATGTTTGTTGGTTTATTATAAAGGATACAGACGAAGAGATGTGTAGGGTGAGGGATGGGGGAAGGGATGCAGGGCTTCCATGCCCTCCCTGGGCACACGAGAACATCCAAGTATTCTGCTATTTGGAAGCTCTCTGAATCCTGTCCTCTTGGTTTTTTAGAGAAGCTTCAGGACATCAGCATTCCTTTGCCCATAGGGTGGGAGCCTTTCAGAGAAGGGTCTTAAGACCCTTAATCAGAAAGTCAGGGAAACATTAGAGTAGAAGGAGGGCAAGAGAAGGTCAGAGGCCTGCCAGAGAGGCCTAACACACCCAACAGTGTAACAAAAGACTGCAACAAGGGCAATGGTAGTTATGAACTGGGAACCATGGACGAAAACCATTATGTATCATAACACCACAGGCACCTAACCAAAAGGAAGAATTTGAGGAAGAAATTATTTTCACACTACTACTGGAAGAACTGAACTGGTTATTTCACTTGACATCTGAGTTTAAAATGTCAAGTCAAATATCCTACTAAAAAATTCAATCTCTAATTAAAACACCAAACATATTTTGGCCCCAAGCTGTACAGCTATTTAAAAAATATATCGGCATTTGGCCTGGTGAGGTGGCTCATGCCTGTAATCCCAGCACTTTGGGAGGCCGAGGCAGGCGGATCACTTGAGGTCAAGAGTTTGAGACCAGCCTGGCCAACATGGTGAAATCCTGTCTTTACTAAAAATACAAAAATTAGCCAGGCGTGGTGGCAGGCACCTGTAATTCCAGCTACTCAGGAGGCTGAGCAGGAGAATCACTTGAACCCGGAGGGTGGAGGTTGCAATGAGCTGAGATCACACCACTGCTCTCCAGCCTGGGAGACAGAGTGAGACTCTGTCTTAAATATATCTATATATCTATATATAGAGAGAGATATATATCAGCTTTATGACAGAGCTAGAGAGTTACAAATATAAAAATAAAAATAGAATATATATACGGCTAATTTTTATAACACCCTCAAAATACAGTATTACTTCAAAATTTAAATAACTTGTACTTAAAAAAAAAGAGAGATCAAATTGTTAAACGAAATTGTAACATAATTCATTTAACCATAATGTAGAGCTGTTGATAACCAACTATTTTTTCTGTTAGTGCTTAAAAATACTTAAAAAAACATGCTATTGAATGAAAACATATTAATCCTTGCTGGGTCTTTAAAGTGTTTCCAAAAAATATCCTTAAAAGCAATCTCAATTTGTGATCAAGAATATTGACCAGTATATAACAACATGTATGTTCATTTGCAACAGAGATGTGGGAAAAGTATTGGCATTTATGCAAGAACAGTTTTATTCCATTCTGAGGTAGAAAGCAATGCAAACTTTTATAGATATACTGATCATTATAAAGGACAAAGCAACTAGATTATATTTATGACATAGGGTGAAAAATTTCAGTAAATGCACAACTACTACTATATGTACCATCACTTATTATCTTTATAGCACAATTGCTATAGCTGCTTCATCTTACCATGACTGTAACTCTTTGGGTAACAGAATATTTATTGCTGAGGCTCTCTGTTCAAGAATTTTATTTTATTTTATTATTAATTTATTTATTTATTGAGACAGGATCTTGCTCTGTCATCTAGGCTGGAGTGCAGTGGCATGATCATGGCTCACTGCTGCCTCAAACTCCTGGGCTCAAGCAATCCTCCCACCTCAGCCTCCTGAGTAGCTGGGACTACAGGCATGTGCCACCATGCCTGGCCAATTTTTTAAAAAAAATTTTGTAAAGATGGGGTCTCACTATGTTGCCCAGGCTGGTCTCAAACTCTTGGACTCAAGTGATCTTCCCACCTCAGCCTCCCAAAGTTCTGGGATTATAAGCACGATCCACCACAACCACCATCATTCCCAGCCTGTTTTGTTATTCTTATCAAAGCTTTTTCTGTGAAATTTGAGTGGTAATGTCAAATACAAAAGGTCACCAGCTCTCATTCTACTTCCTTTTTTTTTTTTTTTTTTTTTTTTTTTTTTTTGAGATGGAGTCTCCCTCTGTTGCCCAGGCTGGAGTGCTGTGGTGCCATCTCAGCTCACTGCAACCTCCTCGTCCCGGATTCAAGCAATTCTCCTGCCTCAGCCTCCTGAGTAGCTGGGACTACAGGTGCTTGCCACCACTCCTGGTTAATTTTGTATTTTTAGTAGAGACAGGGTTTCACTATGTTGGCCAGGCTGGTCTCAAACTCCTCAAACTCCTGACCTCAGGTGATCCACCTGCCTTGGCCTCCCAAACTGCTAGGATTACAGGCATAAGCCACCATACCTGGCTCTACTTCCTTTCAAACAATTGTAGTACTTGATCTACTGATGTGAATTACGATTCATGGTTTCATCCATTTCTCTTAGAGTCTAGACCCATTTCTACCCATGAATTTGGTCTCTTCATCTGGTGATGAAAAGATAGCACTTATTTATTTTGAAACCTCTAAAATAATCAATTCTGATGTGGTAATTTCTACTAATTTCAGAGTTCCTTTAAATTAAAATATGCAATTCAATGATATTTAATGTTTGAGTTTAAAACATCTTTGTCATTCAGTTTTAGAATTATTATACATTGGAGGAGCTGAAAGTTGATTGATAGAGATTGTTATTTTCCTAAAACCATCCTTTATACTGGGAACTACATTCTCCTTGTAGAGATAGGAACTTGGATCTTGCAAGGCCCAATTAGCTGTGAACCATTTCTGCTTTTCTGTGTGCTTTTCACACAGAGGGGAAATGGATAAGAGAGCTAAAAAAAATATTTTTTTCTATCAACAAGACCAGTTTTTTCTCTTATATTTCTCTGATGTAATCATTTTGTCTTCTGAATCTCACAGTGAAACAGGAAATTTTCTCTGACCCCTTCATGGGCAGGAACTAGAGTGTGGGCACTAGAACTAGTCAGCCATTTCAGTGGCAGCAGCAAACTCCACTCCACTCAACTCAAACCTGTTGCATTGCGCTCAGCCCCTCGCAGGAGGGAGCACGCAGGTGAGCAGGTGCAGGAGGCGAGGAGCAAAACTCCATGTGGAACCCAAGGCAGCGTCTAAGACGGAATACCGATGACCCCTGGAGCCCCAGAAGAGTGGTACAGTGAGGCTCTTTTAGCTTTTGCCGTCTGCAGACAGGCTCAGTGGGACCTCTGCCTTTTTGCATGAGATAGTTGCTCTCTGCCAGTGAGGGCAGAGGGTCTAGTGTGACAGCCTGCTGTATCCCAAGCTCTTGTCCAGCGTCCAGGAAAAATCAGGTCACAGGAAAGAATTGAAGGATAGTAAATGTGGGAGGTTTTATTGCCAGTGGAAGTGCCTCTCAGTGGGAAGAGGAGCTGGAAAGGGGATAGAGCAGGACAGTATTCTTCCTCTGAAGTCTGGCCATCTTTGGCTGGACTCTACTCTGAAGTCCCGCGGTTGAGCTGTCCCTCTGAAGTCAAACTACTTCTCTCCAGCATTCAGCTGCTTCTTCTCCTCTTGATGTTTAGCTGCTTCTGGGGTCTTTATAGACACAGGGTGGGGTGGGGTGAGGCCATGGGTGGGAAAACAGAGACATCAGTTCTCACTTTAGGCCACGGTCTCAGGCTTTTCGGCTTGAGGATGGGACTTCGCCAGGGACCCTGCCCTTTTCTGCCTAGAATTTCTCTGCCTCCTGTCCCTATCAACAGTGTGATATAGAAAGGTTAAAGAAGAAATTCAGATTCAAAATCTTCAAACTCACAGGTATCAAAAGATAGAGCAATTTTATTTTGAAAAGAACTCTGCTGTAACCTGAAAATTTACAAACACAAATATGTTTTACTTATCTTACTAAAGACCACATCCCCAACTTTGGTGGTAGAACAGTGGTTGTGTTAACACAGAATAACGAATAGTTTTCTACTGATCTACATAATCTGATTTCATTTCCTGACACTAGATATATGCCAAGGGTTTTGCTCCTAAACACCTGGTTACTTTCTGATCCTGACTACTATATAACAGAGGAATAATGCTTTATAGTCCTTGAATTTTTAGTGTTATATTCTCATCCCCTTAAGAGTTCTCATTATGTTTTTATTAAAATTTAATTTTTTCTCTTTTATTTGATTTGCCTTCATATAAGCAACCTGTTTCAGTTGTTCAACTTGATGTGCCTCCTTCCAGCTACTGTGCCTTGTTAAATGACTTGTAATAATTTTATTTTGCTTGCTTATTTCAGGGAGTTTAGAATGTATCAAACTCTGGTGATCAGGATTTTGGGTCTTTTGAATATTGATGTATTGACAGGAATGTAAGAATATGTATGAGTAAAGATGCTTTCAACTGTAAGGAACAAAAAATCCTTCTAAAAGTCACTTGATAAGGAAAATTTTTATCTCACATAATAAGAATTCTAGTGATAGGACAGTTTCAGTGTTGAATAATTCAGTGGTTCAACATTGACCTTAGGTCAGCTGCGGTGGCTTGTGCCTGTAATCCCAGCACTTTGGGAGGCTGAGGTGGGTGGATCCCTTGAAATCAGGAGTTCAAGACCTGCCAGGCCAACATGGTGCAACCCTCTCTCTATTAAAAATACAAAAATTAGCCAGGCATGATGGTGGGTGCCTGTAATCCTAGCTACTTGGGAGGCTAAGGCAGAAGGATTGGTTGAACCTGGGAGGTGGAAGTTGCAGTGAGCCGAGATCGCACCACTGCTACTCCAGCCTGGGCAACAGAGCAAGACTTTGTCTCCAAAAAACAAAACAAAACACAAAACAAAAGAACACTGACATCAATTTGCCCAGATGTTTTTCATTTTTCCACTTTCCCAAATTCAGTGTGTTCAGTGTGTTGTTTGTCCTCTTGGGCAGGTTATTTCTAGGCTTCCCATATAGATGCCAAAGGCAGAAAAGGGAAATTTGTTTTCACTTCCACGTACCTTGTTAAAAGAAGAACCTTTCCTGGAGGCCCCTCTGGGTTATGGCCAGACATGTGTCATGTATCTATTCCAGAACTAATTGGTAAGTAAAATGGAATATCAATTGGCTTAACTCAGCGGTGGTCCATGGAACCTGGGAGCCCTGAGATCCTTTCAGGGAGTTCACAAGGTTAAAATCATTTACCCTAATAATGCTAAGATATTATTTGCCTTTTTCACTGCGTTGATGGTGCAGAAGCAGCAGTAGTGGATAGCACTGCCAGTAGTTTAGCACAAATCAAAGAAGTGGCACATACTAGAAGCCGTCTTCTTCACAGGCACCATATAAAGTTTCATGTTTTGATTGTTTGCTTGCTTTCCTGGTGCATGCTGAAGTGCTTTAGTTATCTCAAGTCACAGTATCCCTTAAGTAATTGAATTGTGAGCTGAAATGGTTGCTTTTTTGTGGAACCCCCCCACTTTTTTTTTTTTTTACTTGAAAGACTGACAAAGAAAATATGGTTATGTAGACTTGGATATTCTGCAGACATTTTCTTGAAAATGAAAAAAGTGAGCCTGTCATTTCAAGGAAAACAAAAGGCAGATAATAAACGGATTTGTCTGAGATTGGTGTTGATATTAACAAAAGTGATTTTTTTACATATGGTGAAATGTATTTGAAAGATCTGCATAACTCAGTGAAGCAGTATGATCAATGCATGATACAAAATCACAGATGGGTTAAAAGATCCATTCCAAATGCATACTAGGCCAAAAGATCTAAGGGAAACAGAGTACAAAATTTCACTTACAGGTTTTCTGATTTCACTTTGTAATTAACCTTCAACAAATTACCACTTTTTTGAGTTTTAATGTAGTATTAAAGAAGAATATTCAAACTTATGAGATAGCTATTAAAATATTTCTTCCTCTTTCAACAACATATTTGTATGAGACTCAATATACATTTCATCCAAGACAACAGACTAATGCAGAAGCAGATATGAGAATCCATGTCTTCTATTAGGCCAGGCTTCTTGACATTTTTTTTCTTACTTTGAAAACTATAGTTATTTTTCTGTAAAATATTGTTATATCATATGTAATGGGTGTATTTTTACATGAAATAGTAAGTATTTTTAAAAATTTTAATTTTAGTTTCTAAAATGGTAATTATTGATAGATGTGACTCACATAAACAAACGCACTTTGTAGTCCTCAATAGTTTTAAATAATCAGCTGGGCGCAGTGGTTCACACCTGTAATCCCAGCACTTTGGGAGGCTGAGGCGGGTGGATCACAAAGTCAGGAGGTCGAGACCATCCTGGCTAACACGCTGAAACCCCGTCTCTACTGAAGAAACAAAAAAAATTAGTTGGACGTGGTGGCGGGTGCCTGTAGTCCCAGCTACTTAGGAGGCTGAGGCAGGAGAATGGCTTGAACCTGGGAGGTGGAGCTTGCAGTGAGCCTAGGTCACACCACTGCACTCCAGCCTGGGCGACAGAGCGAGACTCCATCTAAAGAAAAAAAAATTAAAAAGTTGTAAATAATCCCAGCCCTTTGGAAGGCCAAGGTGGGAGGATCGTTTGAGCCCAGGATTCAAGACCAGCCTAGGCAACACGGAGAAACCCCATCTCCATAAAAAATTAAAAAATATATTTTTGAAGAGTATAAAAGGGCCCTGAAACCAGAAATTTGAGAACCATTTGGTTTAGACTAATAAAATATTTACCATTTGGGGCTTGGTTTTGGCCTCCCCTATGTACATAATTCCCTCTAGTCTCAATAAAAGCAGGATATTATTAACAAAGAAAAAGGGGAGGGAGTTGCTAATGGCTTTTGATGAGTCAGCAATGGTCTGCCACAGTTAAGGTGAATGAGAATTGTTCCAGTGGCATGTGGCAATCAGCAAGCTGTAACCTCTTGGAAAATGTTGAGAAAAGATTATCATGTCTCAGGGACAGAGGCCTCACACTGCAATGCTCCTGGGCTGCCAAATTTTAGAGGAAAGTTTTCTCCATAAGCTGCGCGTAGAAAGTGGACAGAGGCAGTTAATTGGGGGATCAACTTGAGTCTGGTCTGCCTACCAGAAACAATGGTGGTCTTTGCCCCACACGAGAGGTATCTTGGTTCTTTCCCAGGGAACACAAAATATCTCATATATTTATCTCATACCAGGACTGTAGGGGTTCACTCATCTTTACTGGGACTCACTTACAGGTTCTACAGTCAGCCAAGGCTGTTTTGAATGATGGATTAGTAATTATGCAAGAAAATGAATGCAGTGACAGTAAAGGGAGCAGGTAGAAATACAGTCAAACAACATTTGTATGAGATCAGAGAATAATGGTGGTCAAGAAAACAGTAATGGGTATACGTACGGCTCCTGTTGGAAGAATAGAGAAGTTATAATGCTCATTCTTAACCATAATTGAGGCACAACAGGAGCCAGAGGATTCAGGTTTTAAACAAGGGTTTCTTCTTTGGACATGTTGAGTTTAACATTCCTGAAGGTCTGCGTAGGTAGAAATGTCCACCAGGTAGTTGGAACTATGATTTGACCTTTAAAAAAGATTGGGCTTAGAATCTCGGAAAGTGCAACATAAAGGCCATAGTTGAAGCTGTTGGAGTTGATGATATTTCTTTCCCCATGTGAGGTAATATGAAGTGATAAGACAAGTTAGTCAAAGTTAGGAACTTAGGAAATACCACTTAAGAGATGGGAAGAAGAACAATCCAGTATTGGAGACTAGAAAAGGTATTAGGAAGGAAGAGATCCTAGAGAAGATATTATCAAGGATGCTAAAGAAGAGAGCTCCCACAAGGAGATTGTTCTCAGTACAGTACAGGATGAAGACTGGGAAAAGTCAGTAAAATTTGCCAAGTAAGAGGTCAACAATAATTTTATTTATTTATTTTATCTTCTAGTT
Organism: Pongo pygmaeus; assembly: GCF_028885625.2. Lineage (NCBI taxonomy): Eukaryota > Metazoa > Chordata > Mammalia > Primates > Hominidae > Pongo > Pongo pygmaeus. The sequence goes on from NC_072384.2 coordinate 95,635,619, forward strand.
TTTTATAAATAAATAGAGATGGGACCTTGCCATGTTGTCCAGGCTGATCTCAAACTCCTGGACTCAAGCAATCCTCCTGCCTCAGCCTCCCAAAGTGCTAGGATTACAGGTATGAGCTCTTGTGCCCAGCCTCAAAAATAACTTTAAAAAATAAATAAGCTACTTTTTAAAACTTTTTTTGTATTTGTTTGTTTTTGTTTTGAGACAGTCTCACTCTGTCGTCCAGGCTGGAGTGCAATGATGCAATCTGGGCTCACTGCAGCCTCCACCTCCCAGGTTCAAGCGATTCTCCTGCCTTAGCCTCCTGAGTAGCTGAGACTGCAGGCACCTGCCACCACACTCGGCTAATTTTTGTATTTTTTTTTAGTAGAGACGGGGTTTCACCATGTTGGCCAGGCTGGTCTTGAACTCCTGACCTCAAGTGATCCACCCACCTCGGCCTCCCAAAGTGCTGGGATTACAGGCATGAGCCACCGCACCCAGCCTAAAACGATTTTAAATTTACAGAAACATTGCAAAGATAGTACAGAGAGTTTCTATATACCCCCCATCCAGTTTGTCTTATTATTACCATTTTCTGTTAGTGTATTTGTTAAAATTGTGAACCAATATTGATATACGTTTATTAACTAAAGACTGTAGTTTATTCAGATTTTATTAGTTTTTACCAAAGGTCATTTTTCTGTCCTAGAATCATAACTAAGTTACATTATATTTAGTCATTATGAGTCCCTAGGCTCCTCTTGCTTGTGACAGTTTCTCAAATTTTTCTTGTTTTTTGATGACCTTGGCAGGTTTTTTTTGTTTTTGTTTTTGAGACAGGGTCATGCTGGTGCCCCGGCTGGAGTGCAGTGGAACCATCATAGCTCACTATGACCTCTAACTCCTGGGCTCAAGTGATCCTCCTGCCTCTGCCTCCTATGTAGCTGGGACTACAGGCACACACCACCATGCTTGGCCAGTTTTTAGATTTGTAAAGATAAGTCTTGCTATGTTGCCCAGGCTGGTGTTGAACTTCTGGCCTCAAGCGATCCTCCCACCTTGGCCTCCCAAAGTGTTGGGATTACAAGCGTGAGCCACTGCATCTGACTGACCTTGCCAGTTTAAGGAGGTACTGGTCAGGTATTTTGTAGAATGTCCCTGATGTTTTTCTCATGATCAGACTGGGGTTAAGGGTTTTGAGGAGGAAGACCACAGGGGTAAAGTGCCATTTTCATCACATTGTATCAGAGCTATCTCCTAGCAACATGATTTATCATGGTTGATGTTGACCTTGATCTTTTGGCTGAGTTAGCATTTGTCAGGTTTTTCCACTTTAAAGTTACTCTTTTTCCCCATTTCCAGACTGTACTTTTTCAAAGGAAGTCACTATGGATAGCCCACATTTAATGAGTGGGAAGTTATGCTCTGAATTCTTATATATTTTTTTATTTTATTTTTTTGAGATGGAGTTTCACTTTGTCACCCAGGCTGGAGTGCAGTGATGCAATCTCTGCTCACTGCAACCTTCATCTCCTGGGTTCCAGCAATTGTCAACCTCCCGAGTAGCTGGGATTACAGGCGAGTGCCACCACACCCGGCTAATTTTTGCGTTTTTAATACAGACGGGTTTCGCCATGTTGCCCAAGCTAGTCTTGAACTCCTGACCGCCTGCCTCAGCCTCCGAAAGCACTGGGATTACAGGCATAAGCCACCGTGCCCGACTGCTCTTAATCCTTAAAGATGGAAAATCCACATAAATTATTTGGAATTCTTCTGCAGGAGATATTTGTTCTCTGCCATTGTTAATTAATTTATTTATTTATATCAGTGTAGAGTCATGGATATTTGCTTCATAGTTTGGATTATAATCCAAAACTATTTATTTTGTTGCTCAGATTTCTCAGATTTGGCTTTTGGGAGCTGTTTCAATTGGCTCCTGTGACTCTTTCACATACCCTCATTCAGTGATGACTCTTGGGAGAGCAATTTCACCAGAGTGGTAAACACAGCATAACAGTACGTTGAGAAGTAAATAAGTGTTGGAGAAGTGGAAGCACAAAGGCAGTTAAGTAGCACCTTAAATCAGGGTGAGGCTTAATATTTGTCTTTATAAGTCCTTAAGACATTTTAATCTCATAAAACACAGGTAGATGAAAGCCCTGCCTATGCCATGAAAAGCCCTGAAGCATTAAAAAAAAAAAAAAAAAAAGAACCTTAAAAATCCCAGAGTGATCAAATTGGATGAACACTGAGGACACCACTAAAAATTTATATCTGATGAGGTTGAGCCAAAGAAAAGAGAAAATAGTTACCGTTTGTTCTTATGGCTTTAATATTTGGCATACACTAGTTTTTTTTTTAAACAGGGAGTAATGTAAACGTTAATTATAATGTGAGTGTGCCAGAATATTTGATGTACTTAAAGCTTCTCTATGAATGCCAACAGTGCAGGATTATAGAGAAAATGATTTGATTTTAGGTCTCATTTAAATTCCTGCAAAGACTTGATCTTCAGAAATGCTATAAAAATATTTTCCAATGAATAGGTAATTTTTCTCACAGTGAATGTCTTCTAGCAGTAAAGCAATTTTAAAATATTTAGAACACAAAAGTTGTGTTCATTTTGTTCTCTGATCATTTCCTCAAATTAACTGATGAAGTTTTAAAATTTAACTGGGGGCAAAAGAAGCGAGAGAGAGTTGGGGTGTGGACAGGTTAAGGATAAAGAGAAAATATTAATTTATAACTCCTCCCACACACACTATTATCAGCAATGGTTCATGTGTTGGGTCCAGGGAAGCCATTTCTAGCAGCCATTCTAGTAGTATTCACTCAGCACCTACTTTGCACCAAGCAATGTGCCAGATGCTGAAGATAGTACATTGAACAAGGAACAGTCCCTGCTCTCAAGGAATCGGCGAGTATAGGAGACATCCTGGTGCAGGGAGGGGGAGACAAGTGAGCCACAAATGTAGCACAGTGCAAACCTTGTGCTATGGTGGAAGATACATGTGTAAGTGTGTAGGATGACACCTAACCCAGAGAGGGACAGGCAAGTTTATAGTGATGTATAAACCGAATCCTGAAGGACAAATAGGAGATAATCAGAGGGTGCAAGGGGAAGGGGTGCCGAGGAGATGAGGCACTTTAAGCAAGGAAAATCATGGCAGTTGAGGAAGTAACAAGTCTTTCAGTATGGCTGGATTGTAGAGTTTTAGAGTTGCATTGTTCAATAACAGTGTAATGTGAACTACATGCAATTTAACAATTTTTAGTAGTCACATTAAGAAAGTAAAATGAGTCAACAGAACTTTTAATAATATTCTTATTTAGCCCAATGTACTGAAAATCTTAGCATGTAATCAATATGAAAAATTATTAATGGGACTTTTTATATTCTTTGTACTAAGTTTTAGAAATCCAACGTATGTTTTATACTTATATCACATGTCAATTTAGACTAGCCAGATTTAATGTGCTCAATAGCTACATGTGACTAGTGTCTACCACATTAGATAGTATAGTTCTTTTTTTTTTTTTTTTTTGAGTTGGAGTCTCGCTCTGGGAGTCTTGCCCAGGCTGGAGTGCAGTGGTGTAATCTCTGCTCACTGCAACCTCTGCCTCCCAGGTTCAAGTGATTCTCCTGTCTCAGCATCCCGAGTAGCTGAGATTACAGACGTGTGCCACCACACCTGGCTAATGTTTGTATTTTTAGTAGAGACGGGTTTTCACCATGTTGACCAGGCTGGTTTTGAACTCCTGACCTCAGATGGTCCACCCACCTTGGCCTCCCAAAGTGCTGGGATTACAAGCGTGAGCCACTGTGCCTGGCCTGATAGTGTAGTTCTAGTGTGAAGTCATGAGCAATTAATCTGCAGAGATAATATGGGAGCAGATTAGGGCAGATATTGTTTGTCAGCGAAATTGTTTAACCCGAGGGTTATGGGAAGCTGTGAAAGGTCTATGCATGGGAGGACCTGATCAAATTAGTGATGACTCTAACTTTCACGGTGGAGAATGGATTATAGGTGGACTTGATGAGAAGCCAACTAGGCCATAGATGATCATAACCTTAACCAGCGGAGTAACTTGGGTGTGGTGAGAAGTAGAATCTGGACACAAGGAATCTGTAAGAATTGTAAGGAATCTGTAACAGAATTGTAAGAGAATTGTAATTGTAAGAGAATCTGTAAGGATTGGAAGTGTGTTGAGAAGACAGGAATACCCCCTCACTTCTGCTTTCTCCCTCAAACCCCTGAGGAACACAGCAGAACCATTTTAAGGATTGAGGAAAACAAGAGGAAGAATGGCAGGATTGAGAAACAATGTGTTCTGCTTGGGACATTTGAAATTATCCGAGCGTGATATTTGCATGTGAAACAGAGAAGTCCATGTCACCAGTATACAGACAGTAACCGAAGCCCCGGGATTGGATAAAATTACCCAGGATGAGTAGATTAAACAGTATTTCTCATATCTGAATTAAAAACAAAAAGTACCTGGGAGCTGATTTAAAATGCAGATTTTTGGTCTTCATCCCCAAGTTACTGGTTCAGTAGCTGTTGGGAGAGGGCTAGAAATTGTGATTTTAATAAGAGCCCCTAGGAACTGATGCAAGTGGTGCTTAAAACACTCCTTTACACACACTAGAGTGGAATAATATATAAGAAGACCCAGAAGGAGATTGCCTGCATGTATGGAAGGTTAGAGAACAAAAGCCCTTGAAGAAGCTAGGAAATGAGCCACTAGAGAGGTTAATGAAAAACCAAGAGTCCTGTCTGCTATTAAAGTAGAGGGGAGTGGCAGATTCTTATTTAAAGGGAACAAGACTGAAGGTGGGACAACTAGGTAGGTACCTTACTTGGTGGGACAATCAGCATGGGAAAAAAGCACTATTCTTTGCCTGCTGTTCAAGGTGTCTGTCCTGGGGATGTCACCTCATCATACCACCAAATTTATCAAATTCCTTGAGGATTTGGAGGAAGTCACTGCCTCAAAGTAACAGAGAAAGTAAATAGAATACCAGTTGAAAGTGACAATTGGATTTAGTAACTAAGGCCATTGGGTGGCAATTTGGATGACCTAGTAGGAATGGAAGCCCAACTGCAATAGGTGAGTTGAACAAGTGGGTCAAGTTAGTGCAGAAAAGTCTTCTTGGCAGAGAAAAAGAGGAGAGAGAAGGCAGAGTGCATACAAGGATGTTCACTTAGGAAATGCTAAGGGATGTGTGCCCTTCTTTCACAGTGTTCATCCTATTTCATTTCTATTGTGTAGGTTGAGTCAATTCTGTGAAACCACAGGATCTCTGTCTCTGCTTCATAAATATACTCATTAAATAATTTATGTTAATATATTTAAATCAGTCAAATGATCTCCAGTCATACTGTCACTTCTACTAGTAATTGAATGGATAAACCATTTTGCAGAATAACTATAGCTGATTACTGATGGCTTGAAAGAAGTGCCAAGCTGCAGAAGTTTGGGGTTGGATGAGGGAGATGAGAAAGGAGGAGAAACTGGAACCTTGAACCTGAATTTCTCAGTCTCCTTCTTACCTGTCCTCTACTGCCCAATAATCTTAGCCCCAAACTGGTAAAATTCTACCATCATTCAACCATGCGTAGCCCACAAATAAGTTGATGTATCTCTGCTAAATAAGAGGTTGTCAGAACTTCATTGTTACAGTAGTTTTGTATTTGCTGTTTCCTCCTTTCTACTCAACATCATCCCCATTACCTGGTTAATCTAGAATTGGCTGATTATCAGCCACCAAACTTGTTAGTTAACATTGTTAACACCACACATTGTTGAGTACCAGCTTAGATATTGCACATATGCAGTAAATATTTAAAAGATGTGTTTTGCTTTCAACATGAATGTGGAGTGCTACAAAGTATCAAAACAAATAAAAGGAGATATAAATAGGCGTATTAGAGCTTCAGTTCTAAACAGAGTTGAACATTTAATTAGGTTAAATGTAAATTCGTTGTTTTTTTTTTTTTAAATCTCCTTCAAAGAGGATGGATTTGTTTTGGAATGGAGCCAATTAATTTGAAAATCTGGGTTTGGTGGCTCACGCCTGTGATCCCAGCACTTTGGGAGGCCAAAGTGGGAGGATTGCTTGAGCTCAGGAGTTCAGTACCAGCCTGAACAACATAGCAGGACCCTGTCTCAACTAAAAATTTTTTTTTTTTTTTTTTGAGACGGAGTCTTGCTCTGTTGCCCAGGCTGGAGTGCAGTGGCACGATCTCAGCTCACTGCAACCTCTGCCTCCTGGGTTCAAGTGATTCTCCTGCCTCAGTCTCCTGAGTAGCTGGGATTACAGGCATGCACCACCATGCCCGGCTAATTTTTGTATTTTTAGTAGAGATGGGGTTTCACCATGTTGGTCAGGCTGGTCTTGAACTTCTGACCTTGTGATCCGCCCGCTTCGGCCTCCCAAAGTGTTGGGATTACAGGCATGAGCCACTGGCCCCTCAACTAAAAAATTTAAAAAATAGCTGCGTGTAGTGGCACTGACCTGTAGTCCCAGCTATTCAGGAGGCTGAGGTGGAAGGATCACTTGACCCCAGGAGGTCATGGCTGCACTGAGCTTTATCACGCCACTGCACTCTAGCCTGGGTAACAGAGAGACATTCTGTCACAAAAAAAAAAAAGAAAGAAAATAAAAGAAAATCACATTTGTATTATGTTCAAGTTTTGCCCAGTTGCCTCACCCATGACCAATCTACTTTATTTATTTATTTATTTATTTATTTAGAGGCAGAGTTTCACTCTTGTTGCCCAGGCTGGAGTGCAATGGCGTGATCTCGGCTCACTGCAACCTCCGCCTCCCAGGTTCAAGCGATTCTCCTGCCTCAGCCTCCCTAGTAGCTAGGATTACAGGCATGTGCCACCATGCCCGGCTAATTTTGTATTTTTAGTAGAGACGTGCTTTCTCCATGTTGGTCAGGCTGGTCTCAAACTTCTGACCTCAGGTGATCCGCCTGCCTCGGCCTCACAAAGTGCTGGGATTACAGGCATGAGCCACTGTGCCCGGCCATCTAACTACTTTATTTAAAACAAAAAAAAATGAGTGCTGGGCAGAGGTATAACAGCATCATACTGGCTAATGTCATTGCCTATACATTTTGGTAATCTCAAAACTGTTCCAGCTACAAAACTGCTTATATTTGAAATTCCTATTTAAAATATAGGGAGAGTATTACAAACTAATTCTGGAAACTTATTCTCAAAATTACTTTGAAAAATTCTAGGTTTATAAAATCATTTACGTAGTATAATATGGTTCAATTCCTTGAGCATTATAGACATTAGATAGTATATTTGTTTAATTTGTATTTATTGCAGTGCTTGATTTTTTACTTTCATTTTTCCAAACAGAAACGCTACCAATTAAACATTAACTTCCCATTCCCCATTTCTTTCTATCCACCCCTCTGGTAACCTCTATTCTACTTTCTTGTCTCTATAAATTTTCCTATTCTAAATACCTCATAGAAGTGAAATCATATAATGTCTGTGTTTTGTGTCTGGCTTATTTCACTTAGCATAGTGTTTTTAAGGTTAATTCATGTTGTAGCATGTATTTCTATTTGAATTCCAAAGCTAATGTTAATGTATTACCTTGATCAAAAAAATAAAAATTAAAATAAACAATATCCTGCAAAGTATTGATCATTCTACAGGTATTGAAAACGGAGCTTAATGATCACGTTAAAGCCACAGGTAATAAGTTAGAAGAGCTGGTGTTCAGATTTGATTCTATCTTTTTTTCTTTGTTTTTGAGACGGGGTCTCACTCTGTCTCAAAAAAAAGGCTGGAGTGCAGTGGCACAATCACAGCTCACTGCAACCTTGACCTTCCAGGCTCAAGCGATCTTCCCACCTCACCTCCTGAGTAGCTGGGACTACAAGCTTGCACCACCATGCCTGGCTAAGTTTTGAATTTTTTATAGAGATGGGATTTCGCCGTGTTGCCCAGGCTGGTCTTGAACTCCTGGACTCAAGCGATCCACCCACCTCAGCCTCCCAAAGTGTTGGGATTACAGGCGTGAGACAGCACACTCAACACTTCTTTTTATTTATTATTTTTTATTTACTTAAGCGTACCCTGACGTGCCCAGCAATTCTATCTTCTTGAAACTTCTCCAATTCAACAATTTCTCTTTATCCACTGTCACTTCTCACATGGGTTGTCCCTATGACAGTTTCCTAATTGTTTTAATTTCCTATTGCTGCTGTAACACATTACCACATATTTGGTGGCTTCAAACAATACAAATTTGTTATCATGCAGCTCTGTAGGTCTGACACGAATTTCACTGAGCCAAAACCAGGGTGTCAGCAGGGCCACGTTTCTTCTGGAGGCTCTGAGGAGGAATCCATTTCCTGTTTTTCTAGCTTTAGAGGCTACCCACATTCCTTAGTTCAGGGGTCCTCACACCCCACCCACCTTCCCCCACCACCAACTCCCTACAGATTGGTAAGGCCGGTAGGGCCTTTTAGGAACACTGCTGCACAGCAGGAGGTGAGCGGAGGGTGAGCGAGTATTACCACCTGAGCTTTGCCTCCTATCACATAAGCAGCAGCGTTAAATTCTCATGGGGCACGAACCCTATGGTGAACAGTGCCTGTGAGGGATCTAGGCTGCACACTGCTTACGAGAATCTAATGCCTGATCATCTCAGGTGGAGCAGTTTCATCCTGAAACCATCCCCCTGCCATCTGTGGAAAAAGTGTCTTCTATGAGACCAGTCCCTGGTGCCAAAAAGGTTGGGGAACTGCTGCCTTAGCTTGTGGCTCCCTTTATTCAGCAACATTGTATCTCTCTGAGCATCATTTCTCTTCCTTAATCCTGTCTTCCTCTGACTCTCCTCTTCTTCCCTCTTCCATTTTTAGAGTCTCTTATGATTAAATGGGGCCCATTTGGATAACTGAAACTAATTTGTTCATTTCGAGGTCAGTTGGTTAGCAACTTTAATTCCATCTCCAGCCTTTGTCCCCTTTGCCATGTAATCTACATGTTCATAGGATCCAGGGATTAGCACGTGGATGTCTTTATGGGGGAGGCATTTTTCTGCCTACCACCCTAGTCATATGATAATATGATTTCCCTTCTTGCCCATGATCACGTCACTTGCCCACTGAAAATTCTTCAGTGGCCCTTGTTGCCCTCAGGGTAGCATTCAGACTCATTCAGGCTCCTCAACGTGATACACAAAGGCCTTCCTTACCAGTCCTGTCTCGTCTCTCCCAACTCCCCACACCCAAAACACACAAGAAGATTGTGTGTTTCACTTCCCCACACTGAAAACCAGGCATTCACTCATCTCATTCATGTGCTTGTTTGCTCTTTTCCCAGCCTTTTATCTGACTCTACTACTCATCCTTAAGTCAGACTTCAGATGTGACTTCCTTTGGGAAGCCTGAGTGTATCCCCAGATTTTGGCCTTTGCTGCCGTTGCAGCTATACCAATATAACATAGCACTTGCCACGTCATACTGTAATTATCTCTTTAATTACCATCCACCACCACCACCACCACCACCACCACTACCACGAGACTACAGGCAACTTAAGGGTCAGCCTCTCATTTGTTCACCCTTCTATCAGTTACTTATCAGAGTGGCTTGCACACAATAAAAACACAAACTTTTTATTTTTTAAAGCAACCCTATTAACTGAGAAGCACAAACTTTTGCTTAAAGATATATCCCTTGATATTTATGTGTCTCTTTTTCCAAGATAGACTTGTACAGGATGTAGAGTCATATAAATCTAAGGACTGAAAAGTAAATGTACCTTTAATCCTCCAAATGGATTTCATTTAATTAATGAATTAATTTACTGAGGCAAGGTCCCACTCTGTCACCCAGGCTAGAATGCAGTGACACAATCATGGCTCACTGCAGCCTCCACCTCCTGGGCTCCAGTGATCCTCTTGCTTCACCCTCCTGAGTAGCTGGGACCACAGGTGTGTGACACCATGCCCATCTAATTTTTAAAACAATTTTTTTGTAGAGAAGAAGTCTCACTATGTTGTCCAGACTGGTCTTGAATTCCTGGGCTCAAGCGATCCTCCCATCTTGGCCTCCGCCTATGCTGGAATTATAGGTGAGCCACTGAACCCGGTCCTTATCTGGCTTCTTATATCAAGACTGTGCACAGGTCACTATTTTTGCAAGAATTTCTATACCACTTCCTCTGAAAATGTTGGTAATTTAAAAAAGAAACAGCCAGACATGGTGGCTCACACCTGTAATTCCAACACTTTGGGAGATGGAGGTCAGCCAATTGCTTGAGCCCAGGAGTTCAAGACCAGTCTGGGCAACATGATGAAACTGTGTCTCTACAAAAAATTCAAAAATTAGCCAGGCATGGTGGTGCATCCCTGTGGTCCCAGCTACTCAGGAGGCTGAGGTGGGAGGATCACTTGAGTTTGGGAGGTCGAGGCTGCAGTGAGCCAAGAGATAGTGACACTGTATACTCCAGCCTGGGCAACAGAGCTAGACCCTATCTCAAAAAAATAAAAATAAAAATAGGTTGGATAATGTAAGAGTTAAGAACAGAGACTCTAGAGCCAGCCTGGGATCCTGGCTCTGCCATATTTTATGTAACCATCTCAGTTTTCTTCATTTGTGAAATGAGCACAGTAATATCCACCTCAGAGGGTTACTGTAGAATTAAATGAGTCCCATTTACAGCATTTAAATGGTGCCTGGCACATTTTAAATAATACAGCTTCATGTGGTTAGGGTGGGAAGGGAAGATTGTAAAACATAAATGCTTAGAGAAAGCAACTGTCATTGTAATTAAAATGAAACTTGGGTGTGATGAAATCATTGGAGGCTGTAGGTGAGATCATCTATGAGAAAGAAAAAGCCAAGCATGATGGGTTGCTAACCACCGGGCACTGCCAGAAGCATTTCTCGTGAAACATTAGGAAGTTTCCAAATCTTCTCTAAAGATGTGTGCTTGAAAGAACAAAACAAAAAAAGAATGACAACAACAACAAAAAGATGTGTGCTGGAAAGAAGAGATGGGATTCTATGAAGAATGTGGAAGTGGCTTATTGTATGAAATACAAAATATAATCCAAGCTTTACCTAGAAATAGTACAAGAAAAATTCAGAAATCCCTATAAGCTATTCTTGTTTTGACAATTCATTTCTTGCCTTCCCTAATATTTAGAATTTTGCTGCATTGTTGCCATCAAATATTTTTTAAGAAATAAAGGTAAGCAGTATTTGCTAAGACAGAACACGTGTGTCTTGATTTTAGCAGAGGTACTTGATTATTTTCATAAATGTCAGGTGTGCAATGGATCGTCTTATTAATTAAAGCCTTAGGCAAAATTTGAAATTTGATCTCATGTGATGACATTTTAAAATGAATTTTAAAATGGATGTATTAATTTCAACCAGTTTAACAAATGAGCCTTTTTAAAAAAATTTACGTGGTAACTTATTGTTAATTCATTTCCATGTTGACAATTTTCCTTAAATTGGAGGGTAATCACCCACAAATACTTTTGAAGTTTGCCATATTAATGTGGATATTTATGCCATTTTTTTCTAATTCCTTTGGACTAGGAGTTATGTTTTGAAAAGTCAATTTCTGCTGTGCTACTCCATACCACACCTGTTTTCCTTCATCTTACTATTCTGTGAGTGAATGAGCTTGCCTGGAAGCAAGATTGAGAAGTTAGCAATTTGTCTACAGTTTTTCTTCTTTCCCTTTGCACCACACTACCCTCGAGAATCTAGACAACCGTGTTTTCTCTTTTCTTCGAACTTCCTCTTTAGAAAAGACCTAAAGAAAATATATTCTCACAGAGGTATAAATAGGTAATACAACTGTAGCAATTTCCCTCAAAGTTCTTTTGGTTTCAAGGCCCAGGGATGAAGTGCTAACTGTGGAATTGTAGGAATTGGCAAGTACACTAAAAATACAAACAATTAGCCCGGCATGGTGGCGGGCGCCTGTAGTCCCAGCTACTCTGGAGGCTGAGGCGGGAAAATGGCGTGAACCCGGGAGGCGGAGCTTGCAGTGAGCCGAGATCGCATCACTGCACTCCAGCCTAGGCGACAGAGATGAACTCCATCTCAAAAAAAAAAAAAAAAAAAAAAAAAATTGGTTTAGGGTGAGAAGTCTTCATGGCACTATGACGTGGGCAAATGTGTGGTCAACGTGTTAGTCTGGCTCTGGCTCTGAGTTTTTTGCTTTTGTTCATTCTTCTGAGTAGGTCTTTCTCTTGAGCCTGGTCTCATCTGTATTTTTGAAAGGACTTGCCATGGTCAGTCAGAGGCTTTAAGCTTCTCTGTTATTGTCTGTCTTCCAGGAGAGATGCCTAATGCTAAACGCCTTTTGTTTCTATTGCCATGGCAATACAAACCCTTAAACTAAGGGTTCTGGTTATTCTAAGGTTACGATCATGTAGGCAAATCATAAAAAAGTTAATTTTCCTCCCCTGGGTGAGAAGTTGCTTAAATTTTTGTGTCAATTGTTTCATTTCTCCCATCTATTTTTGTCTCTGCAGATAGCCTGAAACTCAGTTTTATTGCATAAGCCTACCAATTCAGAATGATCTCAGACGCATCAGACAAGTTTCTCCCTCACCAGAGTTGTATTGGTTTATTTCTCCCTGCCTTTGTGTGCCCATTTCAAAATGGTGGGGTCTGTGGAAGAGGATGGTCTTCCCAGATAAGCAATTTTTGCTCTTTAGAAAGGAGTTTAAAAAAAAAAAATCCCAGCTACTGTGGGTGGGGAAGGCAAGGGAGGTGGGAGGTGGGAGGATTTGCTTGAGCCTGGGAGGTTGAGTCTGCAGTGAGCTGTGTTTGTACCACTGCACTCCAGCCTGGGAGACAGAATGAGACCCTGTCTCAAAAAAATTTTTTTTTTTTTTTTTATTTAGAAAGGAGTATAAGGGCAGCTGTGCTCCTCTAGTGAGAACTCCCATGGACTTCTGAGGGCCCATTTATCCCTACCTTAGTCTTTAGAGTTTGCAAAAAATGAGATGGTAGAGCCATAATTTCTCAGGGATCAGAAAAAGACTACCACATGGGTCCAACTTCCCCATTCTGACAGTGTGTTTGCCGTGTTAGATGTTACACAGTGCCACAGGTCTCGAATAATGGAAATAATTTGTATCCTTTAAATACCTCTGGCATCAGTTTTAGAGCCGGAGCTTCAATCCCCAGGCTGAAATAGTCTCTAAAAATGAATAGTAGCTATTAATTTTGAGGCCTCAGTTTGGAATTTTATCTACATATTGCTGACATCTTCCTTTCTCAAATCTCTTTTTTTTTGAGACAGAGTCTTGCCATGTCACCCAGGCTGGAAAGCAGGGGCGTGATCTCACTGCAACCTCCACCTCCCAGGATCAAGCGATTCTCCTGCTTCAGCCTCCCAAGTAGCTGGGATTACAGGCGTGTGCCACCACATCCAGCTAATTTTTGTATTTTTAGTAGAGATGGGTTTTCATCATGTTGGCCAGGCTGGTCTTGAACTCCTGACCTCAAGTGATCCACCCGCTTTGGCCTACCAAAGTGCTGGGATTACAGGTGTGAGCCACTGCGCATGGCCCCCTTTTCCAAATCTTAACACCTGTTCTGGTACTTAATATCCCCACACCCCACCACATCGGTATAGCAATATAATTTAGTCCTCCTTGTACTCCTGACTAATGACCTCATCCATGAAAAGAGTCAAATTTTGTAACTTATTTGAAGATATTTTTTCTGAGCCAAACATGAGTGACCAATGGCCTGTCACACAACCCCAGGAAATCCTTAGAATGTATGCCCAAGGTGGTAGTTGAGCAACAGCTTGGTTTTATACATTTTAGGGAGATATAAGACATAATACATGTACGATGTACATTGGTTTGGTCCAGAAAAGTGGGACAACAGGAAGCAGGGGCTGGTTCCAGGACTTAGGTGGATTCGAAGGTTTTCTGATTGGCAGTTGGTTGAAATAGTTTATCTAAACACCTGGAATCAACATGAGGGAGTGTCTGGGTTAAGATAAGGGGCTATGTAGAACTTGGGGATAAGTAGTCAGAAAAGAAATAAAATTTAGCCCAGGCGTGGTGGCTCACACTTGTAATACCAGCACTTTGGGAGGCCGAGGCGGGTGAATCACTTGAGGTCAGGAGTTTGAAAACAGCCTGGCCAACATGGAGAAAACCCGTCTCTCCCCAAAAATACAAAAACTAGCTGGGCGTGGTGGTGGGTGCCTGTAATACCAGCTACTCGGGAGGCTGAGGCAGGAGAATCGCTTGAGCCTTGGAGGCAGAGGTTGCAGTGAGCCGAGATCTCGCCACTGCACTCCAGCCTGGGCAACAGAGTGAGACTCATCTTAAAAAAAAAAAAAAAAAAAAATTTAAAAAAGGATAAGGGGTTATGGAGACCAAGGTTCTTATTATGCCAATGAAGCCTCCAGGTAGCAGGCTTCAGAGAGAATAAGTTGTAAGTGTTTCTTACCAGACTTTAAAAGACGCCAGACTCTTAGTTAATTCTCTCCTGGATCAGGGAAGAGACTTGGAAAGGGAAGGGGATTCTCTACAGCAGGTGTCCCCCAGCCACTAGACTGGTTCGGGTACATGGCCTGTTAGGAACGGGTCACACAGCAGGAGGTGAGTGTCAGGCAGTGAGCATTACTGCCTGAGTTCCACCTCCTGTCAGATCAATGGTGGCATTAGATTCTCACAGGAGCGCAAACCCTATTGTGAACTGTGTATGTGAGGGATCTAGGTTGTGCAGTCATTATGAGAATCTAACTAATGCCTGATAATCTGAGGTGGAACAGTTTCATCCCAAAACCATCCCCACCCACCCCCATCTGTGGAAAAATTGTCTTCCAGGAAACCAGTCTCTGGTGCCAAAAAGTTGGGGACTGCTGCTCTACAGAATGTAGACGTTCCCCACAAGAGACAGTTTTGCAAGGCCATTTCAAAACATGTCAAAGAAATATATTTTGGAGAAAAATACTTTGAATTATTTCAGAGCCTGCTATCTGTCATGTTGGTATCTTATTGCTACAAAAAGTCTCTTTTGTCAGTCTTAAGGTCTGCTTTAATGTTAATACTGGTCATCTGTGCCTGAATTTTTTTTTTGAGACAGAGTCTTCTTCTCTCACCCAGGCTGGAATGCAATGGCACAATCTCAACTCACTGCAACCTCTGCCTCCTGGGTTCAAGCGAGTCTCCCTGCCTTAGCCTCCCGAGTAGCTGGGATTACAGGTGCCCACCACCATGCCTGGATAATTTTTGTATTTTTAGTAGAGATGGGGTTTTGCCATGTTGGCCAGCTGGTCTCGAACTCCTGACCTCAGGTGATCCACCTGCCTTGGCCTCCCTAAGTGCTGGGATTACAAGCGTGAGCCACCATGCCCGGCCTGTGCCTGAATTTTAAAGTGAGGAGAATATAATGAGGCATGTTCAACCATCCATTCCCATCATGCCTGGTACTAGTGTTTCAGGTTGACTTTGGAATGCCCTTGGCAAAGAAGAGGTGACCAGGTGACCATTCAGTTAGTTGGGAGGCTTAAAATTTTATTTTTGGTTCACAGCCTCTCTAGGCATAGCTTTGTCTAAAGTAAACTTTTAGGCCATGTAAAAGTAACAGTTTAAACTGGAGATGAATTTAAGAAGGGGTCTTTATCATTGGTTATTACTAATCTTGAATCACGGAAAGAACAAGTGAGTTTGAAAGGCCTGATTTCTTAGAATTAGTCATGTTCTTTTTTTTGTTTGTTTTGTTTTTTTGAGACAGAGTTTTGCTCTTGTTGCCCAGGTTGGAGTGCAATGGCGTGATCTCGGCTCACCGCAACCTCCACCTCCCAGGTTCAAGTGATTCTCCTGCCTCAGCCTTCCCAAGTAGCTGGGATTATAGGCATGCGCCACCAAGCCCGACTAATTTTGTATATTTAGTAGAGATGGGGTTTCTCCGTGTGGGACAGGCTGGTCTCAAACTCCCAACCTCAGGTGATCCGCCCACCTCAGCCTCCTGAAGTGCTGGGATTACAGGCGTGAGCCACCACACCCGGCAGAATTAGTCATGTTCTTTATAGATTTCATTAAAGACTCTTAACTTTGTTGTGTATGATGACTATTTTCTCCTCTGTAAGAGGGAAACCCAGGTTTATGACATGGACTTCCTTCAGCCACTGCTAAAGATTGGGGTATGAAGTATGTTTCTTATTTCCTCTTTTGTATTAATAGTTGGTTCTTTTCAAATCCTCTGAGGGGCAAAAAGACCCTTGGATTTACTATATCATGTCTCACAAAGGTAGACTGACTGGTCACATTTGAAATTTTAGATACGTGAACTAATATTGTGGCTGAAGCAGCATGAATAAGCTAAACAATGAAAGGTAAACCATTTACACATAATTCAGTACCTCTCTTTCCCCCAGGTACTGAAAATCATTTATACTTTTTTTTTTCATTTATACTATTTTTATAGTTGAGATGAGCTTCTTTATGAATCAAGTGAGGTGGCTGGAAAAAGAAAATGTCTTACACTTTCAGAAAGTTTTATGATTCTAACATACTAGAAAGTCTTTACCCTAACATATTACTTATATATAAAACTGGTAAAGATAAAATGAAATTCATATAGTGATATTGTTGCTGTAGTGTCCGCTATTTGACTCAGCAGGTGATTTTGTGTAAGCCTGCAAGTCATTTTCTGAGATTCCTTTTCTCAGTAGGAAAAGTAATATGCTAGTATGCAGATTAATCATTTATTCTATCTGATAATTTTGCTTGAAAATCTGCCCAAATCAGTGTGTATACACTTGAAGGTATATAAATGTTTGGATGAGTTTAAAAAGTGTTAGGAGACACAGTCTCTATTTTCAAGTTGCTTACCACATAGTTTTCTATAGGGATGACATTTAAAATGTGTAACAATTAGTAAAGAATAGGCACCAACCAAGTAGAATGGGAGTGACTAATAAGAGCTGGGTCCAAAGGGCTCTATCTTAGCCAGGTATTAACCCACTAGTTCCTAAAATGTGGAGGTCTGGGGAATCTTGAGAGGAAGGACTGGCATAGGGGTGAGAAGCATGGGGGGATACCACTCAGAGTTGCAGCTGTTAACCAACTTGCATTGAAGTATTTCAGTGTTTGATTAGTTGGTTCAGCCGTACTTGTGTGTACCAGCTGAACATTAGCCTTGTATATCCATAACTGAAAAAGCAGTGTAGGTGCCCTAAAATATAAGGACTGCAAGTGCTATATCTTACTGATATTTGAAAGAAAGGTTATGTATGTTTTAAGGGTGTTGATAATAATGTGTTCAATAAAATAATTATGAGCCATAAAACATCAAGCTAATTTGGAAGCTTCTTATGCTTTGCACACAAGGGATGTACTATCATGATTTTATGAACTCTAAGGACTTTAGTTCTAGGATGAACCTTAGAATATATTTAAAACGATCCCCTTAATTTATAAATGAATCTGAGGACCACAGCCATTGTCTCACATTTAGTGGCAATGGTGAGACTTGAAACTAGGACTCAGGTTTAATCTCTTTTCTCCACACTTCAGGACTTCTCCCTTTGTAAGCAGGAGTGAGGTCCATGCTCTGGCTTTCCAAACAAGGAAAAGTGCATATGAGTAGTTCAGTGTTCTGAACTACGTATGGCAATCAGTAGGCATTTATTAAGCACCATTTTCGTTGTTTTGGATGTTTGTTGTAGATACAAAACAAAAAATAACCTTCTTTCATGAAGGTATATTATGCAGGTTAGTGGGACTACCTAGCCGTCCAAACTGAATGGGTTTGGAAATCCCAACTCTTTTCTCTACCTGCTCTGTGATACCAGGCAAGTTAAAGTCTTGTGTGCCTCAGTTTCCTACCTCACCGTGTTATGGTGATTAAATTAATATATATGTAAAGCACTTGGGGAATATTTGACACATAGTCAAGCCTGCGATTACTGCTGTTCATGGTTTTATTTTCTCTACTAGACACCAGTAAGGCACCCCCAGAACTCGCTGTATTAAGTAGATTCTGGTTGGAGATAGAAACACAGGCACCCCAGGCGGAATGCAGATACGCCTAAACATGTGGATTAAGTAAGAGCCAGGAAGCAGAATAATGAAGCAAAAGTAAGATGTCCAGAGTCACCTTTTAAGAAAATGTGGGTTGGTGGTTGCTTAAGAGGGGAGGAGACAATTTAGATGGGATGTATGGCGTGAGCAAAGGGCAAGAATGAGCACGGTGTAGGCACAAGTCCATGGAACTGCTTGGCTGGATCGGGATTTTTTTTGTCATAGAGTGTTAAGAAATAGTCGATCAATTGAGGAGTAGAGGAGTGAAGACCTTGGAAAGTTGCCAAAAGCCTCGAGAATTTCTCTAAATGCGTGACATGTTCTCAGGACTCAACTTTTTCTTTTAGGTTTGGAAGACCCGCAGTAAGTGTGCTTTAGAATTAAATGGGTGGGAGGGGGAGCTAGGCAAAACACCTCGCACTTAGCACTAAATAAAGTTCGCTGTTGCCCTAAGAGACTGAAAAGGTTACTTTAACAAAGTGGGCGGGATTAACTTAACGTAGATGTTTAACTCGTATACAGATGAACATTCCAGTTGATCACTCTGAAGCTTTTTGGTTAAAGCGTTTGGGTTTAGAGCTTCCATTACTCATCCGCCTTGCCCAAGGCCTCAGCAACCGACGTTCTAAAGCCAGGAGCAAAGGCGAATGATAAAGGGCGCTCCACGCATGCGTTAAGAAGCCGCCCCAACTCCCCCGCGGCGTTCTTTCTTGGAACAAAACTAGCGCGGAGCCACGGAACTCCGCAGTTTGCGTAGACTTGAATTTCGTATTCCTCGGACGATCCATGTAGAATCCGTGAGTAGTGCGACTCCTTTACGCAACTGGCGGTATCCGAAGTGAATAGCTAGGTGGCGCGTGTACGCCCATAGCGTAGCACCCATAGGCGGACGGGGTGCGGCTGCGCAGGGAGCCGAGTGGACCTTGTACGCCGCAAGCGTAGCAGGGTGTCAGACGCGCCGGTTTCTGCGACGCAGTTAGCGCAGTCTGCTTTGGTGAATACACGATTTGGTGCAGCCGGGGTTTGGTACCGAGCGGAGAGGAGATGCACACGGCACTCGAGTGTGAGGTAACTATAAAACCCCGATTTGTTTACATTCCCTCCCCCAGAACCGGCCCCGTGCGCGGCGGAGACTGCGAGTCCCGGGACAGCGTGGGGGTAGAAAGGGAGAACAGAACCGGGGAGTCGGGGCTGGTTCCCTCGGGGATGCGGGCGCTGGGGTTCCCGCAGCTGCTGCAGTCGGCGGCGGCGAGCCGAAGCAGAGCGCGTGGTGGGCAGAGTGTTGGGCGCCGCGGCTCCTCTTGTGCGGTCTGGGCTGCTGCGGGCCGCGGGATCGGGAGCCGGCGGCGTCCACTTCGCGTGCGGAGCCTCGCGCCACCCTCACCCTCCTGTGGAGGTTGGCGGAGCCTCGCGGGCCGCGCCCGGGGTGGGGGAGTGACCGCTGGGCGGGCGGCGGCGGTTAGGGGGCTGCGCGCCGGCCGCGGATGGCGTCGCAGGCGCGGGCGGGCGAGGCTTTGGGGATCTGTAGGCAGGTCTTCGGGGGCTTGGCGACCAGCGCCCCGGTTTTTTCTTCTCCAGTCCTCCTCTCTGGTCTGTAATGGGGCGAGGGGACCCCGGGATGGAGCCTCGGCGCCGCTGTTCCGGACCGAGGCTAACGGACGGCTGCGCCTCTGCTCCTACTAGTTTTCTCCCGGGCCAACCGAAAAGCCGAGGTGGAGCGCGGGGGTGTGAAGATCTCGGCCTGCTGGGGGTCCCTGGGGCTGAGGGTGAGGGTGGGACCGGGTCGGTGGGACAGGCCGGGTGGGCCGGAGGTGGCGCGGCCGCCCGGCTTTGTTCCGGAAAGCCCTTAGATGGAGAGCGATGTGGGGCGCGGCAGGGGGAGCGCGTAGAGGAACCTTCGCGCACCACCTCTCCGGGTCTGGGAATCTGCTGAACTCCTTGCCTCTCTTGGGGTCCCTCGAACGCCCCAGCTAAGAAGGGCGGGGGCCTTGCCAGGGCGCGAGCAACATGACGTTCAAGGTCTTCCTGTGGCTTCTGTAAAGAAATGTTCACGTGGGAGCCTGTCCACATGGGCTGTACTAAGGATCTGGCACGAGGAAGAAATATCACTGCAGAACCTGAAGCCCTCCGTTGGAAGGGTCGTTCACTCGAGTACCTATTCTAAGTAACAGTGACACAAAACACATGTTAGAAAAAAACAAAAAGTATGGTAGGTTATACTTTTTTTTAGAAAAAACTTTTATTTATGCCTTTTGCTGTTAAGTCCTCTAATTTTACTTTGGAACTGAGTCATTCTTGGAGCAAAACTAGAATGTAATAGGTTTACATTTCCTTTGTGTTTTCTTTTTGGATGTGTATCTAAATTGTACATAATTAAGAACAAGCAAGTAGTGGAAAAGCTGGAGATGTAGAACTGAGTTCCTTCTGACTTAGTATGCAATTGAAAGCCTCAACTCAAGACGCCTGTGTATTGTTTTGTATTAGGACTCTATTGTACAAATATTTGAGTACCTTAATATGAGTCAGTTACTTTTTCTAGATCTTGGATCCATGCCAGACAACGCACATTCTGCAGACACTGGTTACTCCAGTGGCTCCTTACTGGAAACAGATACATAATATCAGTGATAAGTGCTGTGAAGAAAATAAAACAATGATGTGCTGGTATGGATTTTCAACTTTTTTATGTGATGAACCACAGAATGAGGGTTTTAAATGTATGAAATAGAATTGCAACAGAAACCAGTTATGATGAAATACTTAATGAAGATAATAAATATGACATCTATATTTTAGTAAAGCATTAGTGAGGACTGTAAATGATCTTTAAAGAATTTGGCTTAAATTTAATCTAAAATTGCTATCAGGTATTTCACATCGCTGTAATTTTTGCCTGCATTTGTAACTGAAGAGATAAGTAAATGTCAGAGGTTAAGATAAATCTATTTTTCTTTTTTTCCTGTCTATATTTACAAACATTCTGCGTTCTGTACATAATAGACGCCTGGATAAGAACCCCTGTGCGAGAATGACTTTGGTGCTACTTTAAAAGAAGTGGTTGGGGAAGACCTCATAGGAAATGACATCAATAATAGATTGCATGATAAGCTATACTAGTTCTTACTGTTACCAATTTAAATTCTAACTGCTTAAACGCTAACACGGTCCTTCCCCTTTTTTGAGCACCTGATTTGAAGTACTTTGAGTAGGCCTCAAGTGTAGTATGCAAGTACTAATCTAGGGGGTGTGCCTTTTTCAAAAATGATTTTTGGAGAAGATAGGATGTAGTATCATAGCAAGGAAAATTCAGCATCTGGGATGATCATTTGCTTCTGATTAGAGAAATTTACCTTGTTAATATTCTGTTCACTCAACCCTTCTACCCTCGGTGTTGACCAATACTGGAAAAAATTTAGGGCTTTGGAGTGAAATTTTAAAGGTTCAAAACCTTGATCTGTTAATTAGTTTGCTTACCTTGAGGAAGTTGCTTATCTTAATCTTCTATTTGAACTTCAAGTACAAAAACCCTACTCACGGACTTAACTGTGACCATTACATGAGATAACCAAAAGGCTGAAGATGATAGTGAGTTGATTTTACCTTTTTTCTACATACAGACATTTCAGTTCTTTCATTAGTGGTTGAAGGTCTGCGTTCTTTTTCTCCCTCCACTCCCTTCTTGACTACCCCCAGAATGAGCTTTGATGGTCTCTACTGGGCCTTTGGGGGGGATACAGTTATCCTGTTGTTTTTGTTCTGTTACTTATATATAATACTCATGGATTTATTTCTGCTTCTCTTCCATTTTCTAATTTATAATAACATGTGCATCTTGTTTTCCCTGCCAAACTAAATTTCTTGAGAGGGTACATACTGCACAGTTTTTTTTTGTCACATACTGCTTATGACACATGAATATGCAGAGCTTGTCAAGCTCTTTAATTAAGTTTAAAATGCTAATTGAGTGAATCAAAACTTAAATTAACCATTATGGTTAGGCTAAAAATGTCAGCTTGTATTTATATAGTGCTTACCTCAGTATTGGAAATGCCATGAATTTTGTATCAGAAGGACATTATTACTAGTGCATTTTAAAGTGATATCAGTCATAGTTGCAAAAGAAAGTACACAATGGGAAATGGAAGAGAAATGTAGGGAATCAAAACAACTAGTTTTTTCCTTTATAACAGAAGTTTTATAATTCATCTTTTATGTAAGTGTAATTCTCATTAAAAATACCCTAAAGCTTAAAGTTTGCAAGGCTGCCCAGCCTAACCCACAACAGTTTGATGCTGCCCCCTAGCGTTTGATTCCCTTCACCTTTTGCTAAAATAAGATAATGTTTAAATTACAATTAGATTTACTTACTGTATAAATCTGGTCTATTTTAAAGTTTCCTCGGGCTAGTTAGTGTTGCTAATAAGATGGACGTAAGTGTTTTTGAACTGGTGAATTGTGATTGCTTTTAGCCCCCAGTTTTCCAAATAGGGGTGAATTTTGGGTAGAGATAGAACAATCACCAAGTTACCTTGCTCCAAAAAAGAAATTTACGTATGGGATTGTTTTCAAAGCGGGAAGTTAGCTGTGTAAATAACAACAATTTTATATATTTAATCTGGGCTTCTCCTTATCTTGAATGATATAAAAATCTACTTTCTAGATTAATTTAGTTCCATATAACTTTGTATTGCTTTGACTGTACTGATAATAAAGTTTGAAAGTGTTAAATTTACATTGTGAGCTTTTTTTTAAAATTCGAATTCATTTTGTTCTATGACTTTTATATAATGATTCTTAAAAAATAGTATCAAGGACCTCTTCATAGCCACAAGATTTCCTTTTTTATATCATTAATATTATTTTATATGAATACTGTAATGAAACCCAAATATTCAGTTTACACACAGATATTATAACACAATATACCACTACACAAAGGCAATGAACAGATAACATTCTACAAAATCTACTTTACAGAAAGGATTTTCTATAGTCAATGCAAACTCTAAGGTTTTAGGTTTTATTTAGATTATTGCAATATCAGTATTTCAAACTCTTTTTTTTTTTTCTTTTTATTATCCCTTATAAGTTCTATGGATAGGCCACAGGATAACTTTTAGCTTTTTCTAAAATATCCAAACATAATAAAAAATTATTGGAATGCTTAAAAGTATAGTAGGTGTGAAGAAATATAGAACCAAAATTACAGTTTTAAATAATAGTATGTATTTATTTATATAGAGACAAGGATCTTGCCATGTTGTCCAGGCTGGTCACAAACTCTTGGGCTCAGGCAATCCTACCATCTTGGCCTCCTAAAGTGCTGGGATTACAGGCATGAGCCACCGTGCCCAGCCAGTAATACTAAATTATTTCCGAATTGACTGCTTAGGAGACCACATACAATGTTCAGACATGTTAAAACAGGACACAATTCATTGTATCACATCAGTAATTCTGTGTGGAATACTGTTTTCCTATCAGAACGTAAGAGTTTTTTTGGATTGCCAGATACAAGGAGTGGTTATTTAATAGATTTTTAATGGTAGGTATTTTTATGTTAAAAGATGTTAGAATAGGATGCTACTGGTGATACAGGTTTGCAGGCTTGTATAAGGACAAAATCTAAAATCTTGCTCAGGTAGTGTTTATTTTCACAATCTAAAAGTAAATATTTTGTCATAACCTACTTTTATAATCATGTTTTATAATTTTAGATACTGTTGAAAGGGAGGTATCAGATAATACTTATCCTTGTATTAATATTTCTAATCAATTTTACCCTTTTATATACTCGACTTTGGGGGACAGCCCATCCTGTTAAGATTTTTAGGGATTAGGAAAGCAAGAATGTTGTAGGATGTATCCTTATTAATATCATTATGTACTTTCATAGGACGAGAAGTATTGTTATAAGAACCGTGAACTATGAAGGAGATTAATTTTAATCCTCTATAATGAAGATTTAATCAGTGATCACTTTAGGTTTTAGATTTTCATTGAATAAAGGAAGAAGAAAAACCTCAGTCACTTTTAGAGTAGTAAGAACATCACAGAGATATGTATCCTACTGTGGTGTTCCCTTTTTTTTTTTTTTTTTGAGACAGTGTCTCTGTTCCCCGGGCTGGAGTGCAGTGGTGAAATCAGGGCTCACTGCAGCCCTGACCTCCTGGGCTTGGGTCATCCCCTTACCTCATCCTTCCTAGTAGCTGGGAATACAGGAGCGTGTGCCACCATGCCTACTAATGTTTTGTACTTTTTATTGTAGAGACAGGAGTTTCACCATGTTACCCAGGCTGGTCTCAAACTCTTGGACTCAAGTGAGCTACCGGCCTTGGCCTCCTGAAGTGCTGGGATTACAGGCATGAGCCACCGTGCCCAGCCTATGCTATTACTTTAATATCTATAAATAAAAAGAAACAATTTCAGATATTCCTTGCCTTCCCACCTCTAGACTTTTTTCTAAATTCACTTTTATATATTTGAATTTTTGAGTTTTAAAACGGTGGTTTCCCCTATAATTGTCTGCTGGATTGGCACTTAAAAAAAAAGTGTGTAAATTAAATTCGGGTCAGCAAACTATGGGCCAAATATCCCTGCTTCTGTAAATTGTTGGAACAAAAC
Source organism: Pongo pygmaeus (assembly GCF_028885625.2). Lineage (NCBI taxonomy): Eukaryota > Metazoa > Chordata > Mammalia > Primates > Hominidae > Pongo > Pongo pygmaeus. Next base: position 95,660,292 of record NC_072384.2, read on the forward strand.
TTGCTTATTCATGTGTCTTGTCTATAGCTGCTCTTGCGGTAAAATACTTCAGTAGACAAATGTTCAGTCAAATGATCAATTCATAGGTAATGTGAATTTGCAGATGTTCTTTACCTACATAGTATAGAAGCTTTTTGTCTCTTTCCCCTTTCCGTTTTTCCTCTACAGAGGGAATTATGCTTTATTATGCTTGGAGTCGGAAAAGGAATGTGAAGCCCTTGGCCTTCAACTGTGGGTTACCACCGAACTGTCACATTGTTTGTAGCTACTTATGTAGCGCTCTCACAGTTTACCTTTTCTAATTGAAAAGCTGATTGTGTCTTCCTTGTAACTCTCTCAGAGCAGGAAATGGATCATATTTTTATGCCGCCTGTGTCTCATGTCTTCTTTCCCTTCCCCTTTCCCTCCTGTCTTCTCACTCCCCTCATAAAGCAATTCAAAACTGCATGCTTACAGGCCTGTAAACAAATATTTTGGTATATTAACGCAGTGCACTTGTACTGAAGATGACTCCATACATTATTTTGCTTGCATGTGAAGAAATATACTTTGCACTGTGTTGTAGAGGAACATAGCTTCTTGATGAAAGGGGCTAGGGAAAGATTGATTTAAATACTTTATCAATATAAATGAAATAATACGTGGTGTGTTACTACATTATAAAATGAGATCAGTAAAACAATGTAAGAAAATTAACATGTAATAATAAGATAGTATAATATACACATAACATGTATTCTGTGTATATATACATTCTAAGGCAGTGAGATCATGTTTTCTATTCCCATGGACCTTTTTTAGAAAAGCATATCATATTTTCATAATTTTTTAATGTCTGGAATATACTGTTTTTAAGATTTTGGTTTTATGGTGTTTCAAGAATATAGAAGTTATGAAACAGAAATAAGAGAAAAGTAAATTAAATATTAAAACAGAAAAAAGATTTGGGTTTTAAATTAGGATAGTCTAGTTTTTTTCTTTTTTCAACTTTTATTTTAGATTCAGGGGGTACATGTACAGGTTTGTTACCTGGGTTATGTTGTGTGATGCTGAAGTTTGGGGCATGAATGATCCTGTCACCCAGATACTGAGCATGGTGCCCAACAACTAGTTTTTCAGCCCTTTCCCTCCTCCTTCCCTCCCGTTTTTTCCAAATAAAGTGAATAATTGAATGTATATAACATCCTATGAAAGTACATACAGTGTACATATAGAATTTATTTTCAAGCAAATAATCATGCCAGTTAAAAATTGAAAATCAGAAAGGTATGCTAAAGTTAAATCACTGAAATATATTAAGAAAAAAAGTTCTTTAAAATCACTGTAAATATAATTTCATGGAATAAATAATTTCTAAAACAAATTCTTAAATCTTTTTCTATGAAGATTTTTGCCTAAACACAAGTACTTAAGGTTTTTTAGTTAACTGGTATGTGTGTGAAAGTGTTGGATGTTAGTGCAACTGACATTTTTCTTTTTCCTAAAAAAGAAATAGATGTTAGGGGTTTTAGTTTTTTAGGAGTTATTTTTAATTATAGCTTTTCTTTTTTTTAAAAAAATAAGAAAATACTGAAATATGGGGAGAAAAAACTTTTAAAATTTAGCAGGAGTCATAGAAGAAATTGCAAAAACCTTAATAAGTTTCATTGCATGTACATGAAAACATCTATACCTGAAAGGGAAAACATGATCAAAATAAAAAGGAACATAATGGAACTGAAGGGTTTTTGCAGAAAATGTGACTGAATCATGTTATGTAAAAGCTCATATATGTTGGAAAAAATATTGAGACATCAGGAATAACTTTAAAAATATGAATTAAAAATAAGGTAAGAACTTTTATTTATTTAAAAATTTATTATAATGTGAATGAGAGTGCTATGATCATACTGCTGGTGGCAGTATAACCAAGCTTAATTTCTCTAGAAATCAATTTGGAAAGTAAGTATATGACAAAACCTGAAAAGTGTTAAAATTTTTATAGTTTTTCCCCTCATCTTGGAATTCATTCGAAGCAAGTAATCAAAGATAATAGCACAAATTGGAATTAAAATGTTTGCATATTGTGTTTCAAACTGCAAACAGGCTGGGTGCAGTGGCTCACACCTGTAATCCCAGCACTTTGGGAAGTCGGGGTGGGAGGATTACTTAAGGCCAAGAGTTCGAGACCATCCTGGGCAACATAGGGAAACCACCATCTCGACAAAAAAATTAGCCGGGTGTGAGATCGGGCATGGTGGCTCACGCCTGTAATCCTAGCGCTTTGGGAGGTTGAGGGGGGCTGGATCACCTGAGGTCAGGAGTTTGAGACTAGCCTGGCCAACATGGCGTCTCTATTAAAAATACAAAAAATGAGCTGGGTGTGGTAGCAGGTGCCTGTAATCGTAGCTACTTGGGATGCTGAGGCAGGAGAATTGCTTGAACCTGGGAGATGGAGGTTGCAGCGAGCAGAGATTGCGCCATTGCACTCCAGCCTGGGTGACAGAGCGAGACTCTGTCAAAAAAATAAATAAATAAAATTAGCTGGGTGTGATGGTGCACGCCTGTAGTCCCAGCTATGTGGGAGGATGGCTTCAGCCCAGGAATTTGAGACTTTACTGAGCTATCATTGCACCACTGCACTACAACCTGGGCAACAGTGGAAACCTGCCTCAAAAAATAAATAAATACTTAAAAAAGAAAAACCCACAGACAAATGCTTGTGAAAATCTTAAAGCTAGAATTCATTTTCTTCCACATGTGACATTATTTTATTGGTTTGTCAACTAAAATTTAATTTATAATTGCCAACTTTTAGGTTTTTTTCAAAGTTATACATGAATATAGTTTAAAGAATCAAATAGTTGTGTGAAGTTTCTTGGGGGGGAAAATCAGTCCCCTGTCTGTTCTTTTCATATTCTGCCTAGAGAGATAATGAACCCCTTAATTCCTTTAGTTGATTATTTTGCTGTTCATTACCATGTCTCCAGATAACACGTTCATTACTCACAGCTGATTTTCAGTTCTAACCATTATCTATTTAATGAAGAATGATTTTAGTGCGCTTTTCACTTCTCTGCATACCTTCCTATTTCCTGTACTCCAGTTTCTCAGTACAATTTTCATTGTAATTTTGGTTTAGAACAGTATTTGGGGTTACATTTTTATGCTATAAATGTTCTTTTATACAATGTGCCATTGTAATAAATGACTACTTCCCTGCACAACTTTGTTTTTTCTGGTAATAATTAGCTTGATTTTTTTGTCCTTCTATTTAATATGCATATATCAAAAGACCCCAGCTCTGCGTTTCTGAATGTAGCTATATAAGAAAGGGGAATGTGGTCAAGACTCTGTTCAAGAATTTTATGTAGTTTTAAAAAATGAATTGGACAGAAAGCTCCCATGTTGGGGAATAAGTAGCCTCTGTGTTGTCTGAAACAAAAAAAGTCAATGTTATACAAAGATTGACTTGGAGATTTTTTGATTATTTTTTTCCCCTGACGTCATGGAAAAGAAGGATCATTTTAGCTGGCAGTTTTTACAATGGCAAGCTGGTATAAAATCAAGGATGTATAACAATGACAAGACACTGAAAAAGGGAAGGGTGAGAATGCATGGAATAATAAAGATTTGAGGTAGTGCAGCAGTAGCTATTTTTAGAATAAAGACAACTGTCAGTGGTGAGTGGAAAGAGAACAACAAGCTGTTGCCAGGCTGGAGTATAGTGGTATGATCACAGCTCACTGCAGCCTTGACCTCCCAGGCTCAAGTAATCCTCTCACCTGAGCCTCCCAGGCTCAAGTAATCCTCTTACCTGAGCCTCCCAGGTAGCTGGGACTACAGGCATGGGCTACCACACCTGGCTAATTTTTAAAACATTTTCTATAGAGATGGGGTTTGGCCATGTTGCTCACGCTGGTCTCAAATTCCTGGGCTCAAGCCATATGCCTGCGTTGGTCTCCCAAAGTGCTGGGATTACAGGTGTGAGCCACTGCATCCGGCTGGTTAGCACTGTAAGTCTGCTTCATAATGCATGTAACTAAAATCCTAAACATTTTAGTAGCTTCAAAAGACATCCCAACGACTGCATTTACTAATCTCAGATGTTTATATTCACAAATAGCAGAACAGAGGTAGCAATATTACAGGTAGCTTTCTCCAGTATGGTTCCAGGTTCCCTGTAATGAAAGGCTGTAAAGCAGAAATGCAGGTAGTTGTTTTGACATTTGATGAGAAAATGTAGGTTTGTACATGAATGTATAGAATACAATAAAGATAGATATGATGTGTTATTGATTGATTTGATACCTTAAATTCTCTCTCAAGTTAGTGAAACAGGAGAACTGAGTTAATATCCAAGCTTAATTAGCATGCACTTAACTTTTTATATGAATGAATCTCAGTGGAAAGATTGGGTTGCCTGAACTGTGCTTTTATTTATTTATTGGAAGAGTTGCAGTGGCATTCCAAACTGTGAATATGATTTCCAGTAGATTAGATAGCTGGTGAAGTAGGGGGATGAAAAAGCAAACCATGAAGCTGTAAGAGGATTTTGTGGTCCCTGCTGAGAACTCAAGACTTTTTATCCCTTGAAGAATTTTCTAATGTCAGTGAAACTGGTAAGGTGTAGTGAGTCTTTCCAACTTCTGCTCAGATACTAGTGAATTGGGTGCCTCCTGCAATTTAGGGCAGGTCTTGGATGTGCTAATGATGCATGTGCTCTTGTAATATTTTGTTAGCATTCTTTCAAAAGAGTCACAACAGAGACTCCTCCCCCACCACCATACTTTTTGTAATTTGAGTGAAAGACACATAATACTACATCTAATAATGGTAATACCTTAGGTTAATATATTTAATTGCTTTACAAAGCAGTTTCGTATACATTCGTTTATTTGGTGGATAAGTGTAGGTATTATTTCCCCTGTTTTGCAGAGAGAAAACAGTGGCACAACTGGGATGAACTAGAGACAGGTTTCTGATTCCTGGTTCTGTACTGTATACAAAATACCACATTTAATGGATATACGAGAAGTAGGGACAGAACTCAATTTATATTATTATTAGTAGCTTGCACTTAAATAACATTTAAATATTGCAAATAATGTAGGAAAATTAACAAATATTTTACTAAAATATGTACATAATTTTTTTTGTTCTTATAGTTACTATAAAATAGAACAGAAATTAACAGTCCCACTTTATAGGTAGTAATAAGACTTAAAGTGGTTAAGGGACTTGCTCAAGGACTCACAGCTAATAAATGGCAGAGTCAGATCTCTAACATCTTTGACTCCTAGGCTAATCTATCTTCACTATGCACACAGTCTCACTGCTTCTCTGTTACTCTGTGTGTGCCATTACTGAATCACAGAAGGAAACTAAATTGATATTTGACTACCTACATTGCTGTTAAGATAAAGTTTGATAAAGCCATTCAGTCATATAGATATCAGCTGTGTTTATATGCCTGCGGCTATAAGTAAAACTGATTTCAACCATTTAAAGTAGTCCTGTAATGAAACTTTTAAAAAATGAAGTCCTTTATGAAATTAGGAAACTGTATATACATTTATTGAATAGATTTTCACATTAAGTTTACTTAAGACATGGTATATTATCCAGGATGAGGGTTTTAGTGATTAATCTTTTGGTTTCTACTTTATTTACCTTCAGAATAGCAATCTGGAACATTGAAAAAGCTTGCTTTAAAACCTTGCTAAGCAACTTATAGTATCTTTCCCCTATCATTATTAGCATATTTTGTGTGTTTGTGTGCATGTGCACATGTGCATACACACACGGGTATGAAAGAAAGAATTGCGATACAGATAATAACTTCTCGTTCTTTTATTTGGTCTTCATTTTCCTTTAAAAAAATACTCCCTAGAGTAAAAAGAGGTGTTTTTGTTGTTGTTGTTTGTTTGTTTTTTGGTTGTTTGTTTTGGTTTTAGTGAAATGAGTTAAGTAGATTACACACAGGCAGTAAGTACTAAATTGATCGGGCCGGGTACTGTCGCTCGCACCCAGCACTTTGGGTCACATCCCAGCACTTTGGGAGGCTGAGGCGGGCGTATTACCTGAGGTCAGGAGTTCAAGACCAACCTGGCCAACATAGTGAAACCCTGTCTCTACTAAAAATACAAAAATAGCCAGGCAGGCGCCTGTAATCCCAGCTACTCAGGAGGCTGAGGCAGGACAATCCCTTGAACCTGGGAAGCAAAGGTTGCAGTGAGCCGAGATCGTGCCACTGTGCTCCAGCCTGGGCAACAGGGTGACTCCCTCTCAGAAAAAAAAAAAAAAAAAAAATTACCAAGTTGATTGGCCTCTCTAGCAGTTGGAACTAGGATTATTTTAGTATTTATCTGCTATTTTTCTTACTAAGACAGTCATTTTGTTAAGTAATCTAAATTTATTCACAATGTCTTGTTTTCTATTGAGTAAGTAGTATTAGGAGACAATTTCTTTTCCCTTAAAAAAAGTCTTTGTAGTATATTTTAGATGACTGACTTTAATAAAGATCTCACAGTGTTCTGGTTTTAAGATAACACAAATATGCTACTGTAGTAGACTAAAGAGCCCCTGTTTTTCAAGTCAGAGAAATGCCACAGACTTGAAATAACAGCTTAATCACGTTAGATTCCTTTTCTGGGTCTTAGATTCCTTGTACATAACATTATTTAGCTAAATACACCTGAGGATTTTTAAAATCTCAAACATTCTACATTTTTATTATGTTCATCTATATGAAATAAAAGACAATCTAAGACAAAACATCTATAGGAAGATTTGTCATGTTAACCATTTGTGTATATTCCTACTGAACTTGTTATTTAGGTGTTTAATTTTATTTAAATATTTAAAAATTTGTAGCTTGGCGTTTTACACATTTCAAAACTACAATGCAAAGCCTATAGTTAAGGCTTTTGTAGGCCGGGCACGATGGCTTACATCTGCAATCCCAGCAGCTTAGGAGGCTGAGGTGGGAGGATCCCTTGAGCCCAGGAGTTTGAGACCAGCATGGGCAACATAGAGTTCATCTCTATATGAAAAATAAAAATAAATAAATGTCTTTAAAAAAGGTTTTTGAGCCGGGCGCTGTGGCTCACACCTGTAATCCCAGCACTTTGGGAGGCCGAGGCAGGTGGATAACAAGTTCAGGAGATCAAGACCATCCTGGCCAACATGGTGAAATCCTGTCCTACTAAAAATGCAAAAATTAGCTGGGTGTGGTGGTGTGTGCCTGTAGTCCCAGCTACTCGGGAGGCTGAGGCAGGAGAATCGCTTGAACCCTGGAGGTGGAGGTTGCAGTGAGCGGAGATCACGCCACTGCACTCCAGCCTGATGACAGCAAGATTCTGTCTCAAAAAATAAAATAAAAAAGTTTTTTGTAAGCCTTTACAGGAGAAATTGCTATGGAGAATATAAACCCTAATTCCTTTTTTTTTTTTTGACAAAAATAGTATATATTTATTATGTACAACATGTATTTTGAGATATGTATACATTGTGGAATGTCTAAATTGAGCTAACAAATACATTATCTCACATACCATGTTTTTTGTGGTGAGAACATTTAACAATATAGACCATTTCACAAATTTGCATGTTATCTTTGTGCAGGGGCTATGCTAATCTTCTCTGTATTGTTTCAGTCTTGCTGTATGTGCTGCTGAAGCACACACCCTAATTCCTTTCATTTAAGGATCTATTTAACCTTTCTCTTAAGTATAACCATGTATTTTGTTAAGCAATATCTTTTTGTTACCAAAAATGCCATTTTTTTCTGGTTAGAAAATTGATTTTCTATTACAATATTTTTTAGAGTGTGTGTAAAACCTGATGAAATTTGAATAAGGTTTGTAGTTAATAGTATTGATGTCAGTTTCTTGGTTTTGAACATGTACTACAGTTATGTTAGATGTTATTGGGAAAAGTTGGGGAAAGAGTACATGGAAACTCTGAACTAATTTTACAACTTCTTGTGAATCTTAAATTATTTCAAAATAAGTTAAAGCACATTTCCGTTTGCGTATTATTAAGTATGGATGTGTTTCTAGAAATTATGTGTTACTGATTTTACTAATTGAAGGTTGGAATAAACTTCATGTGGGGAATAAAAATTAAGTTTTGGATGAAATATAACACAGCTACAGAAAAGTACCCAAATGTTAAGTGTAAAATTCAAGCAGTTTTCATGAAGTGAAGCGCAACCATGTACCCAGCACCCAGGTAAGGAAATAGGACATTAATAGGAACCCAGAATTCCTCTCATGATTCTGCCCAGTCACTCCCCACACCAAAGTATAATCACTTCACTACACATATAGTTTTGGTTTTAGTCTTAAATACAGGAGAATATTAGTGAACTCCATTTTTTCTTTGCATCCAAAGCAAAATATTTGCATTCAAAATAGTATAATAATTAGCACAATGATTAAGTTCCTAACTGTAAATTAGCCCCACTCTTAATGCAGAAATTATACAGTGATAGAATACTTAGGCTTTTAACTGTGGTTATGTATTGGAAATCAACAGCAAAAGATGAAAATAAATTTGTTGTGGCACTGCTAGTTATTTACCGGAATCCCTTTTCCCATTTCTTGTCAGTAGGCTCATCCATTGATGTCAACAGCACCTAGTAGAACTCTTCAGTGGATATAACTCAGCTGAACTGAAAAAATATTATCAAACTAACATATTCTTAATGCATAAAACTTGGAAAACTCCAAAACACAAGAGACATAATAGAATATTTTGGCTCGGGCAAAGCTGCGTCCTATAAATGTCAGTTTTTAGGGTTGAGTGGTATATGGGCTTCTACCATTTCCCCCATTCCTGTCTCCATCTCAGAGATCCTCTTTGTGCTGTCGATGGAAAAGATCGTTAACATCTACTGGAATGCTTGGGAAACTCTGTAAGTTGGTGAGACCCTGGCCTCCTAGCCGATTGAGATCATGTGACTAACCCCTTGCCAGTGGAATGTGGTGAGAAGTGATGCCTGCAACTTCTACTTCCCTTCATGCTGAAGAAGAAACTTCTGAACCTGGACTTCCATTCTTTCTCTTTCCCTGTTGGCTGGAATATCAACTATGTAAGAATGTTATGTCTCTGAATGACTGGAGCGGAGCTGCACTCAGACCCGGAGTAGTCATCTTTTTTTTTTTTTTTTTATGTCCAAGTGATTTAATATGGAGTAGTCATCTTGAACTGTTACTGAGAGAGACAAAAACTTGCCCATTTCTTAAACCACTGCCTTTTGAGAGGGGTCTCTTTGCAATCAATAGCTGCTTAGCCTGTGATAACAAAATGCATATTTCATCTAAATGATTTTTTTTTTGTTTTGAGACAGGGTCTTGCTCTGTCACCCAGGCTGGAGCACACAGCACAACCTTGGCTCACTATAGTCTGGCCCTCCTGGGTTCAATCAATCCTCCCACCTTAGCCTGTTAAGTAGCTGGGAGTACAGGCATGCACCACCACACCAGCTAATTTTTTACTTTTTTTGTAGAGATAAGCTCTCAGTATGTTGCCTAGGCTGGCCTCAAACTCCTGGGCTCAACAGTCCTCCTGCCTTGGCCTCCTACTAAACTGCCAGGATTACAGGCATGATCCACCATACCTGGCCTAAATGATTCTGAAAGCATACATCTGCTATAGTAGTTCTAAACTAAAGTTGCAAAGTTAGTGGATGATTTACTTTAATAAGTCAAAAAAAAAGCACAGCTTTAATATTACCTCATAACGTTGCTTGTATCATTGTATTCCTATATTCTCTTAAATGTAAGTGATTAGAGTACTCAAGATACTTAAAATCTTTTCCATAATAGAGTATGATGTATTTAAAAAATAGAGACAAACGACGTTTTAAAGCTTGTGTAAACCATCTACAGCTTTTGTGTTTCATGGAGTCATTCATTTGATGATGTCTGATCAGTGTATATGAATGTCCTGTTTCCACCTCTGGTACCTATTCATTTGACAGTGAGATAACATGCATTAAAGAAACCTCATGGTATTTACATATCAGCTGAATGAAGCAACACTCACACCTTTAATTAGCATCTTCTAGTGGAAAATCAAGGTAACTGCAGGGAGTATAACAGGGAGCTAAAGGATATGTATCCTCCTTTGCTTAACAGTGATTGGTCTTAATCACCCACGCCCTTTTCATTAGTGTACAAGTAAAATTGATAACACCGTTTAAATGGTGACTTTATCCATGAGACTGTGAGGTTAAAAAACATCTCAAACTTAATGCTGCTTTGGAATTGTTTTATAGACTATTTTTAAAAATCCTTAACCTATATATGCCATATATGATAATTCAACTTAATTTATTCAGATAGATCATAACATTCAGTTGACTAAAGTATTATTTTATTTATTAATTTATTTTGAGACAATGTCTCTTATCGCCCAGGCTGGAGTGCAGTGGCAAGATCAGGGCTCACTGCAGCCTTGACCGCACAAGGTCAGATGATCCTCCTACCTTGGCTTCTGACACACCACCATGCCCAACTAATTTTTTTTGTATTTTTTTTGTAGAGATGGGGTTCTGCCATGTTGCTCAGGCTGGTCTTGAACTCTTGTGCTCAAGATCCGCCAACCTCTGCCACCCAAAGTGTTGGAATTGCAGGCGTGAGCCACAGTGCCCAGCCCAAAGTATCATTTTAGAGAAATGGAAGTGTTTGGTAATTTATTTGTATAAATAGGCTGTCTCAAATTTTGTCTAGCTCGCATCAAACTCACTAGAAAGGCTGGATAAGTCATTGCTAATTTGTATGTGTAAATAGGTATACTCTCAAATTTTGTCTAGCTTGCATCAGACTCACTAGAAAGGCTGGATAAGTCATTGCTGGGTCCTATCCCTAATGTTTCTGTTATAGTAGGTCTGGGTGGGATGCAGGAATTTGCCTTTCAGATTTCTAGCAAGCTTATGCTGCTCTTACAACCACAGTTTGATTAACCACTGATGCAGGTTATGTGGTATCTTTTCAAATTTATAGGAAAGTACACAGAAGAATAATAAAGCACCTGAATCCCATTATCTTGCTTTAACAAATATTAAATGTTTTATCATATTGCATTAGATCCCTTTCCCTTTTTTAAAGAAATAACACACTGCAAATGCAGTTAAATCTGTGTACTTCCTCTATCAGCTGATTTCCCTCCTTCCCTTTCTGAGAAGATAATGACTCTCCAGAATGTAATCATCCCATGTTCTCTTGCTACATGAGTATATACCCCCAAATAAGCAATTCTGCATGTTTTAAGATTGTCTGTAAATTATACAGCATGTATCTTTTTGCAATTTTAAAAATTATATCTCTGAGATTTTTGCATGTTAATACACAGTCCTTCATAGTCACGTTTATAACTGCAGTGTAATCTTTACATAAATATACCATATTTATTTATTCTAATGATGAGCATTTAGGTTGTAGCAGGCAACATAATGGTTACACAGTTGACCACTTTTCCTTATTTTATTTTATTTTTGAGACAGAGTTTTGTTCTTGTTGCCCAGGCCGGAGTGCAATGGCATGATCTCGGCTCACTGCAACCTCCGCCTCCTGAATTCAAGCGATTCTCCTGCCTCACCTTCCCGAGTAGCTGAGATTACAGGCACCCGCCACTATGCCTGGCTAATTTTTGTGTTTTAGTAGAGATGGGGTTTCAACATGTTGGTCAGGCTGGTCTTGAACTCCTGACCTCAGGTGATCCACCCGCCTCGGCCTCCCAAAGTACTGGGATTACAGGCGTGAACCACTGCACCCGGCCTGCTTTTCTTTATTTACCTCCTTTTTTCTTGAGGCCTCTTATTTCCCCATGTTCTGTGAGTATTGCCTCTCCCACATACAGTCATATGCATTGCTTAATTCTGGGTATGTTCTGAAATGCAGCCTTAGGTGATTTTGTCATTGTGTGAACATCATAGAGTATACTTAGACAAACCTAGATGGTGTAGCCTGCTATACACCAACCTATAGAGTATAGCCTGTTGCTTCTAGGCTACAAACCTGTTGATATACTGAATACTGTAGGCAGTTGTGATACAATAGTAAATATTTGTATGTTTAAACATAAAAAAGGTACAGTAAAAATTCAGTATAAAAGATTTTAAAAATGGTACACCAGTGTTGGGCACTAATATGAATGGAGCTTGCAGGACTGGAAGCAGCTGTGAGTGAGTCAGTGAGTGGGCAGTGACTGAATGTGAAGGCCTGGGACATTACTATGCACTACTGTAAACCAGTGATTGGCTTTAGCATGGGCATGTGGTAGAGACCTGACTGATCAAAGAGAGGCTTGAGGGAATATTTTTCTCCCTGGATAAAAAGAGAGACATGAAGATAAACCTTCCATCCAAACAGGATTTCTGAGGAAAAAAAAGAAAAATGTATTTTAAAAAAGATAAATCTTCCAGTTTTGAATACGATTATGCAAGGTTATCTTGAGACTCTGAGGGTAAATTTGAGAGTGCTTGGATTTTTGGTATTGTCCTAGAATCACCCATTTCTCCTGACTTCTTTTTATGTGAAAGTTTTCCTCTGTTTTACCCACTTTGGTTGAGTTATTGCAATAGTTCACATTGGAAAAACATTTACAATATTGTAATAAGGATTCTTTTTTTTTTTTTTTTTTGAGACGGAGTCTTGCTCTGTTGCCCAGGCTAGAGTGCAGTGGCGCGATCTCAGCTCACTGCAAGCTCCGGTTCCCGGGTTCATGCCATTCTCCTCAGCCTCCCGAGTAGCTCGTACTACAGGCGCCTGCCACCACGCCTGGCTAATTTTTTTTTGAATCTTTAGTAGAGACGGGGTTTCACCATGTTAGCCAGGATGGACTCCATCTCCTGACCTCATGATCCACCCACCTCGGCCTCCCAAAGTGCTGGGATTACAGGCATGAGCCACCATGCCTGGCCCCAGTAAGGATTCTTGAATGTGTTTTTGCGTGCCTAAGTGCAAGGGTAATTAAAATGGAACTTGGGGGCTGTAGAGTGTGTTCATATCTGGCTGTAGTAAATGTCAAGTTGCTTTCCAAAATGGCTGTACCAATATATACTTCCACCAGAGGTGTAAGGTAGTTTGTTTCTTTATATTAGACCTTTACTTAACATCTAGTATTGTGAGATACTAATTTTTGCCTGTTACTGTCTTAGAGCCTTATCTAGATTTGAATTGCCTAGATCATTAGTCATCATGTTGCTGCTTTACCAACCTGTTTTATGTTCTTTTCATAGTTGTCTATGCAGTAGTGGAGTTTTTTATTACTATATGTGTTTTATATACTCTGGATACTGATGTTTTATATACATTGTTTATATATACACATTGCAAATATCTTCTAGTATATGGCTTGCTATAAGCTTCCCTCACGCCCCCTCCCCCCCCGCCCCCCCTTCACCCACTGAGACAGAGTCTTGCTATGTCTCCCAGGCTGGCAGGTCAGAGTGCAGTGGCACAATCTCGGCTCGCTGCAATCTCCACCTCCCGGGTTCAAGCAATTTTTCTGCCTCAGGCTCCCGAGTAGCTGGGATTATAGGCGCCTGCCACCGTGCCTGGCCTATAAGCTTTTTTTTTTTTATAGTGTCCTTTATTATAAAGTAATTTTTAAAGAATTTAGTTGATCAAAAATTTTCATCATGGTATGTGCTTCGTGTCTTGCCTAAAAAATCTTTCCCTATCCCAAAGACATAAAGACATTCTCTTACATTTTCTTCTAGAACTTGTTGATAATTTTGCTTTTCACATATCGGTTTTTAATGTTCTTAGAATTGACTTCTGTGTGTAGTGTGAGGAAGAAACATTTTCACAATCAATATTATTGATTCTCTTTCAGAACTCTGTTCCACTCCACTGGCCTATCTATCTACCCCTGTGCTAGTTCTATGTTATTTTCGTTAGTATAATTTTATAAAAAGAAGTCTTTAATACCTTGCTAATCTTCTGAATTGTCTTGATTGTCCTTGGGTTTCTGCTTTTATGAGTTTTTGAATGTGCTTATGAAGTCTCACCAAAACCAAACAGCTATGAGGATTTTAATTAGCATTGAGTTAAATTTGTATATACACTTGGGAAGATTTTATATACCTTATGCAATGTATCCCACCTATCCATGTAGATGATGTCTCTCTCCAGGTTTTGCAGTTCTTTACTGTCCTTCAGTAACATCTTAATAAATTTTTCCTTTTAATGGTTTTATATGTCTTGTTCTACTTAATTCTAGAAACCATACAATGTTGTTTATAATTACATTTTTTGATTGGTTTTCAGTGAAGAAGATTTGATTTTTATAAAACTTTGTATTGAAATAGAGTGTGTTCAGAAAGTACACAGAGCATAAGTGCCATGAATTATCACAAAGTAAACGTATTTACATAACTACTACTGATGTCAGGAAAGAGCATTACACTTTGCAATCCCCTCCACTCTGGTCTTCTCCCAATTATTACCCTCTATCTTTCCTTCAAAAAGTAATCGTGGCCAGGTACGGTAGCTCACACCAGCAATCTTAGCACTTTGGGAATTTGAGTTGGGAGGAGTGCTTGAGGCTAGGAGTTTGAGACCAGCCTGGACAATAGAGCAAGACCCCAAAAAGAAGAAAATTAAAACTGAGCATGGTGGCACACACAGCTACTTGGAAGGCTAAGGTGGGAAGATCACTTGTGCCTGGAAGTTTAAGGCTCCAGTGAGCTATGATTGCACCACTGCACTCTAGCCTGGGTGTCAGAGTGACATCCTGTCTCAAAAAAAAAAAAAAAAAAAAAAAAAGCCACAAAGTTTAGTTTTATTCCTTTTTACCTTTATATAAGAATTATACTGCTTTCTTTGGTGTTTGTCAGTTTTTTCCCAATATTTGTGAAATTCATCTATGCATGAAGCTGTAATTTCATTTTTATTCCTGTGTGATAGATTTTTCTGTTTCACTTATCATTTTATTGTTGATGAACATTTAGGCTTTTATCAGGTTTTTTTTTTTTTTTTTTTTTTTTTGACCAGAGTCTGTCTCTCTTGCCCATGCTGGAGTGCAGTGGCACGATCAGGGCTCATTGCGACCTCCGCCTCCTGGATTCAAGTGATTTTCCTGTGTCAGCCTCCTGAGTAGCTGGGCTTGCAGGCACATGCCACCACCCCCGGCTAATTTTTGTACTTTTAGTAGAAACAGGGTTTTACCATGTTTGCTAGGCCAACTCCTGACCTCAGGTGATCTGCCTGCCTTGGCCTCCCAAAGTGCTGGAGTTACAGGTGTGAGTCACCACGCCCAGCCTTTTTTCAGTTTTGACTGTGATGAATAATGATTACGTGAGTATTCATGTTGGTATTCATGTACATGGATTTCTGTTGGGCATACACCCCAGATTAAAATTGCTGTGCAAGTACATAAGCTTATGTTCAGCTTCTGGCAGATCTTGCCAAACAGTTTTTCAGATCTATAATCCTACTGTCAGTACACAAGTTCCATTTAACTCTATATATTCTTGCCTACTTTTGATATTGGCGGTATTTTATATTTTAGTTATTTTCATGGGGTATATAGTGGTATCTCATTGTGATTTTAATTTGGTTTCCTGAGGACTTCTGAGCTGAACATGTTTTCATTTGCTTTTTAGCAGTTTGGCTGCTGTTATGAAGTGCTTGTTCAAGTTACCTACTCATTTTTTCATTGGGTCGTCTTATTGTAATTTTCATATTGATTTGTAGAAGTTCCTTGTATATTTTTGAGTATACATTGTGGTAGTCTTCTCCCAGTCTGCAGCCTGCCTTTTTAGTTAGGTTTTTTTTTTTTTTTTTGGATGTCTCTTGATGAAACATAAATTCTTAATTTCAGTGTAATGTATTATCAATTTTGTGTTCTCTCTCGAAGGTCTTAAAATTAGTCTCCCAAATCTTCAAGATCTGCACTTTCCAGTACAGTAGCCAGTAGCCACATGTGTCTGTTGAGCACTTGAAATACAGTTAGACTGAATTAGGATGTGCTGTAAGTGTAAAATACATGACAGATTTCAAAGACATAGTATTAAAAAGAATGTAAAATATTTTAATAATTTTTATATTGATTAGATGTTGAAATTATAATATTTTGGGTATAATGGTTTAAATAGAATAGTATGAAATTAGTTTCATCTATTCTGGAAAACTTCAGAATTATATAATTGGCTCTTATTATATTTCTAGATTCTTGAAGTATACTTGTCTAATAGAACTTTCTATAATGATGGACATGTTCTGTGTCTACATTGTCCAACATACTAGCCATTTGCTACATGTGGCTATTGAGCAACTAAAACATGGCCAGGGTGACTGAGAGGCTGCATTTTGAATTTAATTTTAGTTAATTTAAGTACCCGTATGTGACTAGTGGCTACTATTGAATTGGACAGTTCTGGACGCTTTATCATTTTAGCATTTCTTGTTTCAGATTTATGTTCATGAGCTATTAGCAATTGATTTTTGTAATGATGTGAGGTAAGGGTCAGATTTTATTATTTTCTTTTGTGTGGAAACCTAATTGACAAAGCACCAAGGAAAAGACCATCTTTTCCGGTTTTTAGCTTTTTTGTCTTCTGTTCCTTTAGTCTGTTTGTTAGTTACTGCACCAAATACCACAGCATCTTTGATAATTCATATAGTAAATGCTTCAATTTTGTTCCTCAAGGAACACATCTTAGCCATTCTTGGCCCTTTCTGTTTCCACATCAATATTAAAAACAGTTAATCAGTTTTTTTGACTGGGGTTGTATTGGATACGTAGCTTATCCAGTCATAACATGATATAGCCATCCATTTATTTAGGTCTTTTATTTCTCTCAATAATTTTTTGTCAATAATATTTCTCTCAATAATTTCTCTCTTTTCTATTAAAGTTCTTGTATGTCTTTGTTTAGACACATTCCTAGCTATTTGCTATTGTAAATGTTACTATTTTTGAGTTTTATTTTCTAACTATTGCTGGTATATAGGAATATAATTTAGTACTGTCCTTATATTCAGTAACTGTACTAAACTAACTTATTCTTAAAGATTCTTTAAGGGATGCTGCATAATTAATTCTACCATTTGTGAATAATGACAGTTTCACTTTTCTCTGATTCTTAACATATTTTATCATGAAGGAAATGGAGTAGAACTTTTTTTAGTGGATTGGCAACTTCCAGAGAATTAGATTGTTTTGAATGTGTCTAGGTAGAAACTAATACTTGTCTCTCTCTTTAAATCTCTTTAGGAAAAATAGAAATGAAGGTACATATGCACACAAAATTTTGCCTCATTTGTTTGCTGACATTTATTTTTCATCATTGCAACCATTGCCATGAAGAACATGACCATGGCCCTGAAGCACTTCACAGACAGCATCGTGGAATGACAGAATTGGAGCCAAGCAAATTTTCAAAGCAAGCTGCTGAAAATGAAAAAAAATACTATATTGAAAAACTTTTTGAGCGTTATGGTGAAAATGGAAGATTGTCCTTTTTTGGTTTGGAGAAACTTTTAACAAACTTGGGCCTTGGAGAGAGAAAAGTAGTTGAGATTAATCATGAGGATCTTGGCCACGATCATGTTTCTCATTTAGATATTTTGGCAGTTCAAGAGGGAAAGCATTTTCACTCACATAACCACCAGCATTCCCATAATCATTTAAATTCAGAAAATCAAACTGTGACCAGTGTATCCACAAAAAGAAACCATAAATGTGATCCAGAGAAAGAGACAATTGAAGTGTCTGTAAAATCCGATGATAAACATATGCATGACCATAATCACCGCCTACGTCATCACCATCGTTTGCATCATCATCTTGATCATAACAACACTCACCATTTTCATAATGATTCCATTACTCCCAGTGAGCGTGGGGAGCCTAGCAATGAACCTTCAACAGAGACCAATAAAACCCAGGAACAATCTGATGTTAAACTACCGAAAGGAAAGAGGAAGAAAAAAGGGAGGAAAAGTAATGAAAATTCTGAGGTTATTACACCAGGTTTTCCCCCTAACCATGATCAGGGTGAACAGTATGAGCATAATCGGGTCCACAAACCTGATCGTGTACATAACCCAGGTCATTCTCATGTACATCTTCCAGAACGTAATGGTCATGATCCTGGTCGTGGACACCAAGATCTTGATCCTGATAATGAAGGTGAACTTCGACATACTAGAAAGAGAGAAGCACCACATGTTAAAAATAATGCAATAATTTCTTTAAGAAAAGATCTTAATGAAGATGACCATCATCATGAAGTAAGTATAAAAAGATGTCTGATAGCTGCTTCGTAATTCTCACATAATTGTGGTGCATTTTAAAAACAGGATAAATAACAGTGGAGTATTAATCATATTTAAACTTATTTCCATATGTTTACCTATGAAACATCAGGTAATGTTCATGAATAGGATACATTAAGGAATCAAAATCAGTATAAAGATTTTTAAGCAGCCAGGCGCGGTGGCTCACACCTGTAATCCCAGCACTTTGGGAGGCCAAGGCGGGTGGATCCATGAGGTCGGGAGATTGAGACCATCCTGGCTAACATGGTGAAACCCCATCTCTACTAAAAATACAAAAAATTAGTGGGGCATGGTGGCGGGCGCCTGTAGTCCCAGCTACTCGGGAGGCTGAGGTGGAGAATCACTTGAACCCAGGAGGCAGAGGTTGCAGTGAGCCGAGATCATGCCACTGCACTCCAGCCTGGGCGACAGAGTGAGTCTCCATCTCAAAAAAAGAAAAAAGATTTTTAAAATCTGAATTTCACTTGTGTTTGTTTGTTTCTTATATTCTCAAATTTGGTTTCCTCAAGTCTAAATGTATTTTTAAGAAATTTTTTTTTGTAGTACGTATCTGAAGACTAAGTGTTTTAATGTTGTTAGAAAATGTATTCCTTAAGAATTATTTGACCCTCCAAGCTAGTCTCTTACTGTTATTATTGTTAGCCATGTTCTAGGTATTTGAAAATTAAAATTTTTTAATCGTTGTTCAGCTTGTCCTCTTGGGAAGTAACTAGAACAGTTTCTAGTTCATAAATTCTTAATTTATTGAATTAACTATTGAGTGGTTCCAAGTCATTGATGTAGCCCCAAAGTCAGGTATTTTGCACATATGGCTAGCTTGTTTTGTCTGTGTCACTTTATGATAAGGCCTACTTACTCATGATAATTGTTTTTTTCTCAGGCCTTTCACAGACTTAGGATGAATATAAAAAGGTATAATAAGAAACTAATAGTAATGGGATGTCCTGTTTTCCTTTAAAATTTTCATACTCTTGGGTACTTACACATTTGGTTGGCTCCTTGATTTTAACTATTCACCTTAAGCACATTCATTTTAGTTTCATTAAAGGGATGTTGATTCCTTGTTTATTCTATTTTTAGCATTGTTATTAAAGTTTAGAAAAATTTGTTGAATTTGTTGTTCATATGTATAGAAAGTAGCACCATCAACTGTGGAAAATGACTGCATCCTTTTCTGTCACTGTCATTGAGATATGTTTTATGTCTAGGTAAAGATCTTTGTGTTTCTTCCCTTGATAAATATCAGCTATTTGGTTTTCAGCAGTTATAAACACTGATTTTAAAATGACGTATATTAAGATCTTAGTATGATTTTAAAGTATGCATTCATTTTATTATTATTTTCAAAAATTTATTTTTTGTAGAGATGGAGTCTTACTATATTGCCCAGACTGGTCTCAAACTCCTGGCCTCAAGCAGTTCTCCAGCCTTAAATTCCCAAAGTGCTGGGATTACAGTGCATTAATTATTATGACTTAGGATAATTAATTATTATAACTTAGGATAATATCCTAGAATATTTTGTTGATAATTACAAGATCTTATTGTTCATTTCCTCTTTGTATCACATCCGTGAGGTTTGCATTATTAGACTTGTTAATGCTATTCTGATAGGTCTGATGTATAATGGGAATCTCATGATTCTGAAATGTTCAATACTTTTAATAGAGTAGTACCTTACGGTAATTAAGACCTAAGAAGATCAAAAGCAATTAAGTGGTGCTAAATTGAAAAAAATAAAAAATAAAAAAAAACTAAGAAGAATCATTTTTGTGTGTTTATAGGTTTTGATTTTAGTTTTTGATGGGTTTTTTTTTGTGCCATAGGTAAAGCCATACGGTGAGGTAGCAAGTCAATAAACAAGCATGCAACCAGAGCAGATATATGCGACAAAGGGACAGTGCCAATCTCTTTTGCCGTAATTTTAGATACTTGTTTTTAACCATATGATGGATCCAAACTTGTTTGCTATTTGTTTTCTGCATTGTTTTGTTTTTTATTATTTTTTTCTTTCTCCTCTTTAATCACTTTTAAGCTTACTTTTTGTTTTTAAAGTACCAGTGGATGAAGCTGCCTTTATTTTTATCTTCCAGTTTTGTTCCTATCAACTGACATTGGGCTAGAATTTTCCGAAACAATATGCTTTTAGAGTGCATTTGGCAATGAAAATGTCTATATTATGGTATATTTTAATATAAGCCATTAAAGTACTCTAAATCTATTTAATCTGTTTCACAGATAAGGATCTTGAGTCACCGATGATTGCAATTTGCTAGGGAAATGATTTTTCTCATCATCCTACGAGAGTCTTGGGGATATAGTTGTGAGTCATCCTTATCCATGACAGAAAGTCATTATCTTTCATGTGTTGGAGTAGAAAAATTATTAAAGTCCATGAAAAGTTTTGAGTAATATAGTTGAGTGTATCCCTATTACAAATTCTTATTAAAAAGTTTTATTTGTAATAGATATCTATGTAGTACAGATTATTTGCAAGTAATATTTAGAATATTTATTAGGCAGTAATTTATTTTTTTGTATAATCTCCTTAAAGACACTCTTATTTAATTTGTTTTATCACTTTCCTTGCAGTGTTTGAACGTCACTCAGTTATTAAAATACTATGGTCATGGTGCCAACTCTCCCATCTCAACTGATTTATTTACATACCTTTGCCCTGCGTTGTTATATCAAATCGACAGCAGACTTTGTATTGAGCATTTTGACAAACTTTTAGTTGAGGATATAAATAAGGATAAAAACCTGGTTCCTGAAGATGAGGCAAATATAGGGGCATCAGGTAAGAGAGATTTTAAGTTTTTTCTCCTTAAAATAGTACCTGTACTTACTTTTTAAACTATAGTTGAATTAGAAAATAATCCTAAATTATTGGCTTTCTTTTGTTGTCGGACTTTAAATATATTTTAATCAGGTTTAGATACGCATGTTTAAAAGAAACTGGAGGAAGACGGGGCACAATGTGTTTTATTTATCTCTTCTGGTGTATTACAAAGGGATATTTTGCTGTGGACGAAGAACTAGATTAAAAATGAAATACATATTTGTGATAAGTTGATTATTTTTGTTGAGCAGATATAAATAATGGGACCCCTAAATAAAGTTATTTGTTCTTCTAATTGCTTAACATTTATCAGGGTGCCTCTGTTGAAAAGCAAAGATGATTAAAATTTTAAAGACATAAAAAGGGAAGCTACTGTGTGTAAACTCCAGGAATGTCTGAGAAATGCCTAATAAACTTGGCATGTGAACTTTATCATGGGTATTTCTAGAGAGCTTCAACTAGGGTAAAACCAAAACTATTTTTAAATTTCTCTTAGGCTCTTTTTTCATCGTACCCACTTGGCTCCACCTTGGTGTTCACAGGTACCTCCCACTTAATATTTCAAAACTTACACTCCACACAAAATTTGTACCCCTTAATGGATCCCAAATATCATTACATTTCATTCTTTTGATAAAATCTAGAACTCTTTGACTTTCTTTTTCCCTTTTTTTTCTTTTCCTTTTTTTCCCGTTCTATAATCAGGTATGAAGTCCAGTTAAAGCTATCTCTTCAGTATCTTCTAACTTCATCCACTCTGTCGTAACAATTCTGGATTTTCTTTGTTATTGGATTGTTGAAATAACTTCATAACCTTACCTGCCTGTGTTCTTGTCCCCTTGCAAGACATTCTTAGCACTTAAACTAGACTTATCTTCTAAAATGCAAAGAGATTCTGACACAGAATTTTTTCTTTATAGTGATAGCTAACATTTTGTTAATACATACTTTTTAAATCTTGTTTACTTAAACTCATATTGCAGACACTGTTCTAAGCTGAATTCATTTACTCCTCACAACACTTTTATGAGATAGGTAATGTTACTCTTCCCAGTAACTTTTCTGATCTCTCAGAGCTAATAAGTGGTAGTACTGGGATTCAGTCCTGTAATCATTTTGCTATCTTATGTGCTGTTTTAAATGCATTTTTTTCACTAAATTTTAGCAGTAATCCTGTGAGGGAGATATTATGATTCTTGTTTTTAAAAACAAGATGAGGAAACTGACAGAGCCCACAAACCCTAAGGTTTGTCTGATGAAACCTCTGAGTATCTAATCCCTATGACATTGTCTTCCAAATTAAGTTAGTTCTAGTATCACCTTTGTGATTTTTCCCATATATCTTTACACTATTTAATACTTTGTATTTTATCACTAATATATATTTTTTATATCTCTGGAACATGGATTTGATGTGATGTGCTAGTTACATTTTTTTCTCATACATTTTAGGAAACCTGCATCATGCTATATTGTTCAGAGCCCTTTACTTGGCCCACAAGGCTTTCTGTAATATGATCCTCCCTGCCTGCCTTGACATTCTTACCCCTCATCATTCATTTCTCTCCTCTTTTCTCAGTTCTAACCATAATAAACTACTGATAATAGATTGTGCCATTTTTCTCCCATCCCTTTCTCCTTCTTCACTTTCTAAACCCCCGTGCCTGACTGACGACTATGATTCTTCAAAGATTCAGATCAAGTATTGGCCCCTCTGGGTAAATTTAGTGACCATCCTAGGCTAAATTATGTTCCCTTCCTTGACACCTCTAGATGTCTCCCTCATAGTATAGATCTTGGGAGATCTTAATAATTGAATTAATCTGTTTTTGTTGGACTTTAGTTGCTTTAATACAGTGACTAAACCTTTTAAGCTCTTATGTTGATTGAATGAATACAATTGCTTAATATTAGTCTATAAGCGTTCAGTTATAATCCAGGAAAGATACTTGTTGAAATGTGTCTTTGAAGATCATTATGTGAATGTATCAATCAGCCTGTATACTTTGATAATGAATGTTCTCAAAATTAATTGGATTTTCATGAACTTTTTTTACCATAAAGTAATGAAAAACTGTGACGGAATTACTGTGAACACGGTTCTGGATGAAATGCCAAAGATAGAGTGGCTTTAGAAGATAGTAATTAAAATGAGCAAAATGATACATATGAATAAGGACTTAAAACTGAATTCTGGCATAATAAAGGATTGAGAGGACAGAATTTTTAAACATTTCATAGCATAGGAATAAGGTAGACATCCCATTCCAATATATAAGAATTTTATTTGAGATAGAGTTACAAGTAAAAGGAAATAATATTACATAAAAAGTAAAGTCTTCTAGGCACCCGCATTTCTATTGCTGGTTAATATCTTTGCAATAGGAAAATAAATTTAGACTAGATAAATTAATTATAATAACCTGTGCTGTCTACTAAAAATACAAAAAATTAGCTGGATATGGTGGTTGCACGCCTGTAGTCCCAGCTACTCGGGAGGCTGAAGCAGGAGAATTGCTTGAACCCAAGAGGCAGAGGTTGCAGTGAGCCGAGATCGCGCCACTGCACTCCAGCCTGGCGACAGATTGAGACTTTGTCTCAAAACAAAACAAAACAAAACAAAAACCTGTGTTTATTGGGACTTTACCATGTGCTGTACTAAACATTTTTACAAGGATATTTCTTTTAATTTATTAAACCCACTATACAGGCACTTCTATTTACTTTCATTTGGTGAGGAAAAGGAGGCTTAGAGAATAAGTCAGGTAACTTGCCCAAGGTCACACAAACTGCTGCCAGGTAGCAGAGCCATGCTGTGAACTATAGTATTCTCCTTCTACGACATATAATCATAACCACTGTGCTGTAATTCTTATACTTCCTGTTCTACCGTTTCCTCCTGAAAAGGTTTTGGAGAGTGCTTTGCTAGAATATAAGTGGCCAGAGAAATGAGGCGAGTTTTATAGAATTATTTTTAGTAGTATTTTGACAGATTTGCAAGTATTGTTTTAAGTATAGATAAGTTGGTGGTTTAAAACAAAATTCAAGAATGGTCTTCTTGGTAAACAAGTGGGGCTGTCTGGTAAGATGAGTAAAAGCAGAGAAAGTGGGGCTTTGAACTAGATTTGAATTCTGATCTTTGAATAGATAAATTTGTCCTCTTTCTTGACTTCATGCTTATTGATCTTGGTGGATGAATAAGTGCCCTGAGAGGCCTAGTCCCTCTCAAGTGCCTGTAAATTCTCACTGTGGCAGGAGAAAGGGGAAGCTAGGTCTGAGATTAAACTTAATTAAAAATAAAATAGATTTATTTGTTCCTTACAGAGAAAAACAGAGACTGACAAAATTGTTTGATCTAAAGTTAAAACTAATAGCTTTTTTTTTCTTATTTTGAAGGCTTCTGAAAAGATTCTTGTTCTTTGTTGTTATGTTACCTGTGGATTATGACTTTTAATGAGAGTTGTCTGTATTGTAATATTGCCATAATCAGTATATTGTAATGAATCTGTTGACAGATGCTTGACTATAGTAATATTGAAAGTTACAGCTTATTCAATCTAAAAAGCCTTAGAGGAAATTGTACTTGCTTTGAAAACAAATATGTTACTAATAGTGAATATTGATTGGTTGTTTGCAGGTGGTTATTAGCATTGTCAGAAATGCAGCTTGAATTAATTATGTGCTGATAGATGTTAATAATTGTTAGAGATAATGCCCTGCTAGTAATTAGTTTTAATGACTACTGCACCATTAAGAAAGGTTAACTTGTTCTATATAAATCTCCCATAGTGGCACAGCTACTACCTCATTAACTTTTTTCAAAGACTGCTGTAAACCTAATATGCTATATACTGTGTATGGTAGAAATGGTTTGTTTCACAAGATTGGCTCATTTAGTCATAGAGTTGACCCTAGCTTAATTACCAAGGGGGTGTGTGAATAGGCTGCTAAGCATTTTCTGTCAATTAAAATGCTGAAGCAGTGTAGAAAACTGCCATCTTGCACATGCTTTGAACCAAGTTAATTAGAAAGTTTCCACAGATGAGCGCTTCTTTTTAAAAGAATGCATTTTCTCTCTAGATAATGAGAGAGGGAGTCAGTGAATAACTAAGCTTGAAGACCTTTAGCATTTTAAGCAACCCAATTTGCAGAATAATAAGTGAAGCTTGTTTCAGACATTTCGCGCTTTTTTATTGTATATGGTATCTTGGGTACAATAAAGAAAACATTTATTAGTGGTATTTAGTAGTTCGTATATTGTTTTATATAAGGTTTTTAAAAGATACCTTTTGTTTTGTTTTTGCTTTATACCAAATGAATTGTGATTAAAAAGCACAACAATTTGGTTAGAAATCAAAACAATTTTATTACCATCATTGGTTTTTTTTCCTACGTGTAGGAAATTAGGATAGAGTTTATGTAAGCTTAAATTTAAATGTTACAAATTCTACAAATAAAGTATTTAAATAACATGGGAAAGTATTTTAGTACAGTAAGTTCAAAACAACTTCACATTTCTGCTCATAGGTCAAAAGGATTATTCCTTGGAAGATTCCAAGTTGTTAGAAGAATGAACTATCATTTGAATTTGTAGTGCTTTTAGAAAGCTGAAGTTTTTTTTAAATTAATAATTCAGGATAAGAAAACATGTTTGTAATGTTGTATACTTAGGAGAATAGTAGGACTGTTTTCGTAATGAAATAGTTGTCCAGGAATAGTTGCAATCTACAGAAAATATCTGGAAATTTTCTGATTTATCTGAAAAGGGAAATCTAGCTTTTTACTCCTTATTTGGGACTGGCAGGAGTAAGTGACAATGTGTGTTACATGCAAAATAAATAATTAACCTTACTATTTATGTATATTCTTAGTTGGCATTGAAATAAATATATTCTGATAATTTTATGTAGTTATAAGTTTGTTTTGTCAAGGTAGAGATACTCTTTTGCCTGTCTGCCTCTATCCTAATTAGCTCAAATTTAGAAGGACTGCCATTTGGATTAATAAAGTTAGTAATCCTTCCTACTTTCATGTTTAATTGTACTTTATATTTTTATAGATTTTCTTTTCTGTGAATCCACCTGTATGAGGGAAACACAGGAGTCATAAATAAATCATTTGGCCAAGGATTCTCTGAAAAGACTGTGATGATTTAGTGGAGAAAACAGTGGATTAAAAATTAGAGGACTGGCTAGGAGCAGTGGCTCACACCTGTAATCTCAGCACTTAGAGAGTCTGAGGCCAGAGCATCCCTTGAGGCCAGGAGTTCAAGACTAGCCTGGGCAACATAGGGAGACCATGTCTCTATAAATAATTTTTACATTTTTGAAAAAATTAGCTGGGCATGGTGGTACATGCCTGTGGTCCCAACTATACTTGGGAGGCGGAGGCAGGAGGATGACCTTAGCCTGGGAGGTTGAGGCTGTAGTGAGCTGTGATCACACCACCGCACTCCAACCTGGATAACAAAGTGAGACCCTGTCTCAAAAAAAAGAGAAGACTTCGGGTTTAGTTTTAACTTTGCCATTTTTAGCTATATAAATGTGTTTAAACTGTAGTAAAATTATATAACATAAAATTTGCCATCTTAACAAATTTTTTTCCAATTTTTTTTACTGTGGTGAAATACAGTAACAAAATTTGTCATTTTAACCATTTTTAAGTATAAGTTTGGTGATATTAAATACATTCATAATGTTACACAACCATCCGTACTATCTGCCTCCGTAACTCTTTTCATCTTGTAAAACCAAAACTCTGTACCCATTAAATAGTAACTCCTATTTCCCCCTCTCCCCAGACCCTGGGACCTATCAATCTACTGTCTTTATGTTTATGATTTTGATTAAGCATCTGATATGAATAGAACCATACATTATCTGCATTTTTGTGACTGGCTTATTTCACTTAGCAGTATGTCCTCAAGGTTCATCCATGTTGTAGCATCAGCAATTCCTTCCTGGCCGGGCACAGTGGCTCACACATATAATCCCAGCACTTTGGGAGGCTGAGGTGGGCGGATCACCTGAGGTCAGGAGTTCGAGACCAGCCTGACCAACATGGTGAAACCTCATCTCTACTAAAAATACAAAAATTAGCTGGATGTGGTGGCGGGTGCCTGTGATCCCAGCTACTTGGGACGTTGAGGCAGGAGAATCATTTGAACCGGGAGGCAGAGGTTGCAGTGAGCCAGTATCACACCATTGCACTCCAGACTGGGCAACAGAGTGAGACTCTAAAGAAAGAAAGAAAGAAATTCCTTCCTTTTTAAGGCTGAATATTATTACATTGCTGAATAATATTACATTACATGTATATACCACATTTTGCTTATGCATTTATGGATTGCTTCCACAGTTTAGCTAATGTGAATAATGTTGCTGTGAACATGGGCATCTCTCTCTCTCTCTCTCTGAGACCCTGTTTTAAATTCTTTTGGTTATATACCCAGAAGTGGAATTGCCCTATCATATGGTAATTCTATTTTTAACTTTTTGAGGAACTGCCATACTATTTTCCATAATGGCTGTACCATTTTACGTTACCCCCAAGAGTGCACAAGTCTCCCAGTTTCTCCACATCTTTGCCAACACTTGTTTTCTTGATAGTAGTCATCCTAATGGTGTGAGGTGGTATCTCATTGTAGTTCTGATTTGAATTTTCCTAAAGATTAGTGCTGTTGAGCATCTTTTCATGTGCTTATTGGCAATTTGTGTATCTCCTTTCAGAAAATAGAGCCTATTACAGTTCTTTGCCCATTTTTTAATCTGGTTATTCTTTTTGTTGTATTTTAGGAGTTCTCTATATTCTGAATATTAATCCTTTATCAGATATATGATTTGCAAATATTTTCTTCCATTTTATGCATTGCCTTTTTACTCTGTTGATAATTGTCTTTCTGTTTTTAAATTTATTTTTTATTTCAATAGGTTTTTTTAGGGAACAGGTGGAGTTTGATTACATGAATAAGTTCTTTAGTGGTGATTTCTGAGATTTGGGTGCACCCATCACCCAACCAGTGTATACTGTACCCAATGTGTAGTTTTATCTCTTACCCCCCTCCCACCCTTTCCGCTGAGTCCCCGAAGTTCATTGTATCATTTTTATGCCTTTGTATCCTCATAGCTTAGCTCCCAATTATGAGTGAGAATATACGATGTTTGGTGTTCAATTCCTGAGTTACTTCACTTAGAATAATAGTCTCCAATTCCATCCAGGTTTCTGCAAATCCCATTGTTTTATTTCTTTTTATGGCTGAGTAGTATTCCATGGTGTGTGTATATGTATGTATATATATATATATATATATATATATATACCACATTTTCTCTATCCACTTGTTGGTTGATGGGCATTTGGGCTGGTTCCATATTTTTGGAATTGCAAGTTGGTCTCCTGTAAACGTGTGTCCAAGTATTTTAGTTGTATAATGACTTTTTTTCCTCTGGGTAGATACCTAGTCATGAGATTGCTGGATCAGATGGTAGATCTACTTTTAGTTCTTTAAGTAATCTCCACACTGTTTTTCCATAGTGGTTGTACTAGTTTACATTCCCACCAGCAGTGTAAAAATGTTCCCTTTTCACCACATCCATGCGAACATCTGTTATTTTTTGGTTTTTTGATTATGGCCATTCTTGCAGGAGTGAGGTGGTATCACATTGTGGTTTTTGATTTGCATTTCCCTGGTAACTAGTGTTGTTGATCATTTTTCCATATGTTTCTTGGCCATTTGTGTATCTTCTTTTGAGAGTTGTCTATTCATGGCCTGAGCCACTTTTAGATGGGATTGTTTGTTTTTCTCTTGCTGGTTTGTTTCAGTTCTTTGTAGATTCTGGATATTAGTTCCTTGTTGGATGTATAGATTGTGAAGATTTTCTCCTACTCTGTGGGTTTTCTGTTAACTCTGCTGATTATTTTCTTTTGCTGTGCAGAAGCTTTTTAGTTAAATTAAGTCCCATCTGTTTATCTTGGTTTTTATTGCATTTGCTTTTAGGTTCTTGGCTTCTGAAGTCTTTGCCTAAGCCAATGTCTAGAAGAGTGTTTCCAACGTTCTGGTTTCAAGTCTTAGATTTAAGTCTTTGCTCCATCTTGAGTTGATTTTTTTATAAGGTGAGAGCTGAGGATCCAGTTTCATTCTTCTACATATGGCTTACCAATTATCCCAGCACCATTTGTTGAATAGGGTGTCCTTTCCCCACTTTATGTTTTTGTTGGCTTTGTTGAAGATCTGTTGGCTGTATTTGGCTTTATTTCTGGGTTCTCTATTCTGTTCCATTGGTCTATGTGCCTATTTTTATACCAGTACCATGCTGTTTTGGTGACTATGGTCTTATAGCATAGTTTGAAGTCAGGTAATGTGATGCCTCTAGATTTGTTCTTTTTGCTTAGTCTTGCATTGGCCATGTAGGCTCTTTTTTGGTTCCATAGGAATTTTAAGATTTTTTTTTTCTAGTTTTGTGAAGAATGATGATGGTATTTTGATGGAAATTGCATTGAATCTGTAGATTGCTTTTGGCAGTGTGGTCAATTTCACAATATCAATTCTGCCTATCCATGAGCATGGGACATGTTTCCATTTGTTTGTGTCATCTGTGATTTCTTTCAGCACTGTTTTATAGTTTTCCTTATAGAGGTCTTTAACCTACTTGGTTTGGTATATTCCTAAGTATTTTATTTTATTTGTAGCTGTTGTAGTTCTTGATTTGATTCTCAGCTTGATTGCTGTTGATGTATAGCAGAGCTACTGATTAGTTTTGTATCCTGAAACTTTGCTGAACTCATTTACTAGTTCTGGGAGCTTTTTGGATGAGTCTTTAGGGTTTTCTAGGTACACGATCATATCAGGAAACAGTGACAGTTTGATTCCTCTTTACCAGTTTGGGTGCCCTTGATTTCTTTCCCTTCTCTGATTGCTCTGGCTAGGACTTCCGGTACTATGTTGAATAGAAGTGGTGAAAGTGGCATCCTTGTCTTGTTCCAGTTCTCAGGGAATGCTTTCAACTTTTTCCCGTTTAGTATAATATTAGCTGTAGGTTTGTCATAGATGGCTTTTATTACCTTAAGGTATGTCCCTTCTCAGCAAAATTGCTGAGGGTTTTAATCATAAAGGAATGCTGGATTTTGTCAAGTGCTTTTTGTGCATCTATTGAGATGATCGTGTGATTTTGTTTTTAATTTTGTTTATGTGGTGTATCTCATTTATTGACTTGCAGATGTTAAACCATTCCTGCATCCCTAGTATGAAACCCACTTGATCATGGTGGATTACTGTTTTGATATGCTGTTGGAGTCGGTTAACTAGTATTTCGTTGAGGACTTTTGCATCTGTGTTCATCAAGGATATTGGTGTATAGTTTTCTTTCTTTGTTATGTCCTTCCCTCGTTTTGGTATTAGGGTGATACTTGCTTCATAGAATGATTTAGGGAGGATTCCTTCCTTTTGTATCCTGAGGAATAGTGTCCGTAGGATTGGCACCAATTCTTTCAATGTCTGACAGAATTCAGCTGTGAATCTGTCTGGTCCTGGACTTTTTTTTGTTGGCAGTTTCAATCTTGCTGCTTGTTATTGGTGTGTTTCTATATTTTCCTGGTTTGATTTAGGATGGTTGTATATTTCCGGGAATTTATCCATCTCATCAAGGTTTTCTGGTTTATGTGTGTAAAGGTGTTCATAGTAGCCTTGAGTAATCTTTTGTATTTGTGTGGCATCAGCAGTAATACCTCCTATTTGGTTTCTAATTGAGCTTATTTAGATCTTCTCTCTTAGTTAATCTCACTAATGGTTTATCAATTTTATTTATCTTTTCAAAAAACCAACTTTTTGTTTCATTTATCTTTTGTATTGTTGTTTGTTTCAGTTTCGTTTATTTCTACCCTGTTCTTTGTTGTTTCTTCTGTTGGGTTTGGGTTTGGATTGTTCTTGCTTCTCCAGTTCTGTGAGATGTGACCTTAGATTGTCTATTTGTGCTCTTTCAGACTTTTTGATGTAATAGGCATTTAATGCTATAAACTTTTAGCACTGCTTTTGCTGTATCCCAGAAGTTTTGATAGGTCGTGTCACTATTATCGCTCAGTTCAGATAATTTTTTAATTCCCGATTGATTTCATTGTTGACACAGTGACCATTCAGGAGCAGGTTATTTAATTTCCTTGTATTTGTATGGCTTTAAGTGTTCCTTTTGTAGTTGATTTCCAGTTTTATTCCATTGTGGTCTGAGACAGTACTTGATAAAACTTTCGTTTTCTTAAATTTACTGAGACTTGTTTGTGCCTTGTCATATGGTCTATCTTTGAGAGTGTTCCATGTGCTGATGAATAGAATGTATATTCTGCAGTTGTTGGGTAGAATGTTCTGTAAATATCTGTTCTGTTCATTTGTTTTAGGGTATAGTTTAAGTTCATTGTTTCTTTGCTGACTTTCTGTCTTGATGATTTGTCTAGTGCTGTCAGTGGAGTATTAAAGTCAAAACTCAAGGTCTGCTGTTCAGATTATTTTGTCCCACTAGGTGCTCCCTTGATATGGTGTTCTCCCCCTTTCCTTAGGGGAGACCCGAGCTACAGGATTGTTTTTGTTCTTCTGCGTTCAGCCATCCAGCAGAGAGCTACTGGGCTTCAGGCTGGTACTGGGGAGTGTCTGCAAAGAGACCTGTGGTGTGATCCATCTTCAGGTCTGTCAGCTGTGGATACCAGCACCTGTTCTTGAGGAGGTAGCAGGGGAGTGAAATGGACACTGTGAAGATCCTTGATTGTATTTTTGTTTGGCACTCTGGTTTTGTGTTGGTTGGCATCTAGCCAGGATGTGGCGCTTTCAAGAGTGCATCAGCTGCAGTTGTATAGGGAGGATCAGGCGGTGGGTGGAGCTATAGAGCTCCCAAGAGATTGTGTCCTTTTGTTGCAGGACTTTTCCTTAATTCAGCCAAAGATGTGGTTCTTGTCCTTCCTCGGCCTTGAAGATTTAGGCTCGCAGATGGGGTTTGAAGGGTGAGCAAAGCAGGGTTTTATTGAGTGAAAGAAACAAATGGGGAAAACAGACTCTCCGCGGGGCCGGAGTACCTGCTAAAGTGCTTCTCGCTTTGCAGGTAGGCATCCCAGGTTCCACACAGGAAGAAGAGGGGCCAGGCTTCTCCCAGCTGCAAACGGAGGCAACTTCCTGAGGCTCCACCCCAGTGTGCATTCCTCCCAGTGCTCAAGCCAGTGGGAGTTTTTCCGGGGACCCCCTCCCACCTGGCTGTCTCACTTTGTCTTTGGCAGGTAGAGAAAGACCACCAGGTTGGGGTAGGGATAGGCATGGCTGAGCTCAGACTCTCCTTGGGTGGGGCTTCCTGTGGCCGCTGTGGGGGATGGGGATGTGGTTCCCAGGCCAATGGAGTTTTGTTCCCAGGGGGATTATGGCTGCCTCTGCTGAGTCACACAGGTCACCAGAGAAGTGGGGGAAAACTGGCAGTCACAGGTCTCAGCACACTCCCACACAACCTGCAGTCCTAAAGGTGGGTCTCGCTCCCACCATTCCCCCGGAGAAGCACCGAGTCTATTTCCAGGCAGCCAGTGAGCAGGACTGAGAACTGCCCCAGATCACCAGCCTCCCCACTGAGAAAGCAAGTGGACTCACAGGTTTTTGGTGTCTCAGGGAGCCTGCAGAGGCAATCCAGTTCCTCCAAAGGTCTGTGAATTCTCTCAGCTTTTTGGTACATTGCTGTGGTAGTTCTTGGAGCAAAAGTTCACGATGTGAGTCTCCACATGCTGCTCTGTCCGAGCAGGAGCTGCAAGCTATTCCAGCCTCTTATCCTCCATCTTAATCTGTAATTGTCTTTTGATGCACAAATTTTTAAAATGTTTATGAAATCCAATTTGTCTGTTTTTTGTTTTTGCATGTGCCTTTGGTTTCATTTTTCAGAAATTACTGTCAAATCTAATGTTGTGAAGCTTATGCCCAGTTTTCTTCTAAGAGTTTTATAGTTTTAGGTCATATATTTAATTTAGGTATTTGATTCATTTTGAGTTAATTTTTATGTATGGTGCTAAATAAGAGTCCAACTGCATTCTTTTGCATGTGGATATCTGGTTTTTCTTGCATCATTTGTTGAAAAGACTGTTCTTTCTCTCATTAAATGATCTTGCACCCTTGTCAAAAATCGTTTAACCATATATTTGAGGGCGTATTTCCAGGCTCTCTCTTCTATTCCATTGGTATGTCTGTTTTTATGCCGTTACCGTACTGTTTTGATTACTGTAGCTTTGTGTAGTAAGTTTTAAAATCAGGAAGTGTGAGTCTTCCAGTTTTGTTTTTGTTTTTGTTTTTCAAGTTTATCTTGGCTATTTTGGGTTCTTTGCAGTTTCACATGAATTTTAGGATGTTTTTTATTTTTTATTTCTGGAAAAAAAAACCCTATCATTGGGATTTTAATAGGGATTGCATTGAATCTGTAAATCAACTTGGGCAGCATTGACATCTTAGCAATACCGTCCACCCTTAATATCTGTGGGTTCTGCATCTGCAGATTGAACCAACCCAAGGACCAAGAATGTTTGGGGAAAAAATAAAAATAATACAAGAATAAAAAATAACACAAATAAAAAGCAATACAACTATTTGCATAGCATTTATATTGTGTTAGATATAAATTACAGTTGGCCCTTGAACAACATGGGGGAATTAGCAGTGCCAATCCCCGTGTAGTCGAAAATTTGTGTATAACTTTTGGCTCTCCCAAAACATAACTACTAGTAGCCTGCTGTTGACCAGAAGCCTTACCAATAATATAGTCAATTTATGTCAACAGTATGTTATATCTATTATATATTGTGTATTCTTAGAATAAAATAAGCTAGAGAAAAGAAAATATATTAAGAAAATCATAAGGAATTTATGTAGAATTTATTATTAATTGTAAGGATATGTAGCAGAGAATTTATTTTAAGCAAAGTGAGAGTTTATTGGAGAAAGTATAGTACACTTGGAAAAGGGCCAAGCAGGTGACTTGAAAAATCAAGTGCCTGTGTGGAATCTTTAGGATTTTCTATTCATTATTCATAGTAACTATTCATTAAACGAAAATGAATCATGATAAAGGTCTTCATTCTCATCATCTTCATGTTGAGTAGGCTGAGGACAGAGGTGGAAGAGGGAGGGATCTGTTGGTCTTAACTGTCTCAGGGGTGGCCAAGGCAGAAAAATATCCATGTATTAAGTGGATCCTCGCAGTTCAAACCCATGTTGCTCAATGATCAACTATAATTTAATAATGATGTAAAATATAAGAGAGGATGTGCATAGATTAAATGCAATTATTATGCTATATTACATAAGGCACTTGAGCATCCACAGATTTGGTGTCTGTAGAGGGGTGCTAGAACTAATTTCTGCAGATACCAAGTGATGACTGTATTAAGTCTTCCAATCCGTGAACATGGGGTATGTTTTCATTTATTTGTCTTCTTTAATTTCTTTCCGCAATATTTTGTGGTTTTCTTTTTTACCCTTTTTTAAAATTTAACTTTTAAGTTCAAGTTACACATGCAGGTTTGTTACATAGGTAAACTTGTGTCATAGGATTTTGTTGTACAGATTAGTCACCCAGGTATTAAGCCTAGTGCCCATTAGTTATTTTTCCTGATGCTGTCCCTCCCCACCTTCACCATGGAATAGGCCTCAGTGTCTCTTGTTCCCGTCTATGTGTCCCTGAGTACACAGACAACCTACAGAATGGGAGAAAAATTTTGCAAAGTTATGCATCTGACAAAGGTCTAATCTCCAGCATCTATAAGGAATTTAAACAAATTTACAAGAAAAAACGACCTCATTAAAAAGTGGGCAAAGGACATGAGTAAACACTCTTCAATAAAAGACGTACATGCAGCCAACAAGCATATGAAGAAAAGCTCCACATCACTGATTATTAGAGAAATGCAAATCAAAACCACAATGAGATACCATCTTACACCAGTCAGAATGTTTTGTAGTTTTCATTGTACAAGTCTTCTACTTCCTTGGTTAAGTCAATTGCTAAGTATTTTATTCTTTTTGATGCTATTGCAAGTGGAATTGTTTTCATAATTTCCTTTTCAGATTGTTCATTGTTAGTACATATAAAAATGCAACTGATTTTTGTGTTAATTTTGTATCCCGCTATTTTGTTGAATTCATTCTAATACTTTTTTGTGTGAAATCTTTTTTGTTTTTTTTAAACACAGCAGAGAATTTATTTTAAGAAAAGTGAGTTTATTAGAGAAAGTAGAGTACTTGGAAGAGGGCCAGGCAGGCAACTTGAAAAATCAAGTGCTTATGTGGAATCTTAATGATTTTCTACATGTAAGATCAAATGCAAACAGATGTAATTGTACTTTCTCCTTTCCAAATTGGATGTTTTTAATTTTTTTCTTGCCTAATTGTTTGGCTAGAACTTCCAGTACTATATTGAATAGAAGTGATGAAAGCAAGCATCCTTGTTTTGTTCTTCATCTTAGAGGAAAGGCTTTGTCTTTCACCATTGAGTATGATGTTTGCTGTGAGTTTTTAATATATGGCTTTTATTATGTAAGGTTGTTTCTGTCTGTTCCTAGTTTGTTGAGTCTTTTGATCATGAGATGATATTGAATTTTGTCATGTGCTTTTTCTGCTCATTGAGATGATCATGTGGGTGTTTTTTTCTTTATTCTGTTAATATATATTGATTTTTATATATTGAACTTTTATTGCATTCCAGCAATAAATCTCACTTAGTCATGTTGTATAATCCTTTTAATATGTTGCTGGATTTTGTTTGCTAGTTTTTTTTTTCTTTGAGAATTTTTACATCTGTGTTCATGAGGGATATTGGTCTTTAGTTGTCATTTCTTATAGTGACTTTGATACCTTTAGTATCAGGGTAATGCTGGCCTCATAGAATGAGTTAGAAAGTGTTACCTCCTCTTCGATTTTTTTGGAAAAAGTTTGAGAAGGATTGGTATTAGTTCTTCTTTAAATGTTAGGTAGAATTTATCAGGTCCAGGACTTTGTTTTGTTGGAAGATTTTTGATTTCTGATTCAGTCTTACCAGTTATAGTCTATTCCCATTTTCTGTTTTTTCATGATTTAGTCTTGGTAGGTTTTGTGTTGCCAGGAATTTGTTCATTTCATATAGGTTATCCAGTTTGTTGGTTTACAGCTGTTCATAGTATTCTATTATAATCCTTTTTATTTCTTTGTAATCAGTAGTAACATCCCCACTTTAATTTCTGAATTTAGTAATTTATATCTTCTCTCTTTTTCTTAGTCAGTCTAGCTAAAGGTTTGTCAATTTTGTAATCTTTTCCAAGAATCAACTATAGGTTTCATTGATTTTTTTCTGCTCTCTATTCATTTACCTCTGCTCTAATTTTTATTATATTCTTCCTTCTGCTAGTCTTGGCTTATTTTGTCCTTCTTTTTCTAGTCCCTTCAGTGTAATGTTAAGTTTTTGGTTTGAGATCTTACTTGTATTTTCATTGAGTGTTAATAATTATGTTTTCCCCTTAGCACTAGTTTAGATGTATCCCATAAGTTTTGGTTGTGGTTTTGTTTTCATTTGTGTCTTATCTATTTTCTAATGTCCCTTGTAATTTCTTCCTTGATCCAGTTGTTAAGAATATGTTGTTTAATTTCTGTAAATTTGTAAATTTTCCAGTTTTACTTCAGTAGTTTTCTAACTATTCCATTATGGTAGGAGAAGACACTTTGTATTATATTTATATTTTTAAATCTGTTGAGACTTAATTTGCTACCTAATATGTTGTCTATCCTGGAAAATGTTCCATGTGCACTGACGAATGTTTCTAGTGTTGTTTTGAGTAGTGTTCCTTATATGTATATTAGATCTAGTTGGTTTATTGTGTTAAGTCCTCTATTTCCTTGCCTATCTGCTGGATAACTGTTTTATTCATTATTGAAAGTAGAGTACTGAGGTCTCCAACTATTATTGTGGAACTGTTTATTTTTCCCTTCAATTATGACAGTTTTTGTTTTGTATATTTTGATATTCTATTTTTAGGTACATAAATGTTTATAATTGTTTTATCACGGTCCTTCCTTGTTTCTTGTAACCTCTTTTGATTTAAAAGTCTACTTTGATATTAGTATAACCACCCCTGCTCTCTTTTGGTTACTATTTTCATGGAATATCGTTTTCCATCTTTTCACTTTCAACCTGTTTGTGTCTTTGATGTAAAGTGAGTCTCTTGTATATAACATATAGTTGACTCATGTGTTTTTATTCATTCTGCCAATTTCTGTCAATTGATTGGAGAGTTTAATCCATTTACATTTAAAGTAATTACTGGTACGGAAGGACTTCTGTTATTTTGCTATTTGTTTTTCTATATGCCTTAATGCTTTTTTTGTCCTTCATTCCCACTGCTAATGTCTTCCATTGTGTTTAGTTGACTTTTTTTGGTAGTGAAAAGGTTAAATTCCTTTTTCATTTCCTTTTGTGTATATTCTATAGCTGTTTTCTTATGGTTGTTATGGGGATTACATTTAGCAGCTTAAAGTTAAAACAGTCTAATTTGAATTTATATCATTTTAACTTCAATAGCATACAAAAATTCTGCTCCTTTACAACTTCATCTCCACACCTTTCTCCACACCTTTCAGGTTACTGTTTAGTGTCCTTTCCCCTTGAAGGACTCTCTTATTTCTTACAGGGCAAGTCTAGTGGCAACAAACTCCCTCAGCTTTTGTTTACTTGGGAATGTCTTAGTTTCTCCCTCACTTTTGAATGTCAGTTTTGCAGCATATAGGATTCTTGGCTGACAATTTTGTTTTTTCATTTAGGACTTTGAATATATCTGTCTATTGCCTTCTGACTCACAAAGTTTCTGTTGAGAAATCTGCTTGTAATCTTATTGAGAGCTTCTTAGATGTAATGAGTTGCCCCTCTTGCAGCTTTCAGGAGTCTCTCTTCGTCTTTCAAGAGTTTGATTATAATATGTCTTGGTGTGGGTCTCTTGAGTTCCTCTTATTGAAGTTCATTTAGCTTGTTAGATGTTTATATTCATGCCCTTCATCAAATTTGGGAAGTTTTTAGCCATTATTTCTTAAAATATTCTTGCTGTCCCTCCCCCTCCACCCCACCCCTCCCCTTCATCTTACTTGACTTCTACAGTGTATATGGATGTTGGTCTGCTTGGTGGTACCCTCCAGGTCCCATAGGCTCTGTTCATTTTTAGTCAATATTTTTTCTTTCTGTTCTTCAGCGTCAGTAATTTCCATTGTCCTGTTTTCAAGTCCACTGATACTTCAGCCTGCTCAAATCTGCCTTTGAATCTCTCTAGTGAATTTTTCATTTCAGTTATTGTACTTTGCAGTTCCAGAGTTTCTTTTTGATTTATCTTTAGTTTTTCTACCCCTTTATTGATACATTTTGTTTATACATTATCTTCTTGGCTTTTTTTTTTTTTTTTAGCATCCTTCAGACAGTTGTTTTAAAGTCATTGTCTAGTAGGTCTGCCATTAGGTCTTTTTCAGGGACAGTTTCTGTGATTCTTTTTTTTTTTTTTTTAATGTGCCTCACTTTTTTGTTTCTTTGTATGCCTTCTGGTTTTTTGAAAACTGGACATTTGATTCTAATAATATGCTAACTCTGGAAGTCAGATTCTTCCCCTTTCCCAGGGTTTGCTATTTTCTTGTTAAATTGTGTTTGTTTGTTATTAATTTGGGTTGGGGAGGGTTATTGTTTTATGCTGTCTCTGTGGTATAAACATAAGATTTTCACAGGTTTTTTTTTTTGTTTTTTGTTTTTTTGAGACAGGATCTCACTTTGTCACCCAGGCTGGAGTGCGGTGGCATGATCATGTCTCACTACAGCCTCGACCTTCTGGGCTCAGGTGATCCTCCCGCCTCAACCTCCAGAGTAGCTGGAACTACAGGCATGTGCCACCATGCCCAGCTAGTTTTTGTATTTTTAGTAGAGATGGGTTTTTGTCATGTTGCCCAGGCTGGTCTCAAACTCCTGGGCTCAGGTGATTTCCCATTGCAGCCTCCCAGAGTGTTAGGATTACAGGCATGAGCCACTGCACCTAGCCTATCTTCACAGGTCCTTTTTGAGCCTGTGCCTTTCCGTAGGCATGCATAATTACTTTTTAATTTTCTCCAAGTATGCAGTTATTTTTGAATTTTCCAATATTTATTGTCTGGCTCCCAAAAGGGAAAAAAGAGAAAAAAAGAAGGGAGGAAAAAGAGGTGCTGGCCTTTTAAATCCCCTGGAAGTCACTTTAGCCAGGAGAGAGATTTGGAAAAATGAGGAGAGGTACAGCATCATGGCCACCTGTCTCTTTGCCTGTACTTCTGTGATCAGAATCAGTGATCAGAGTACAGATCCTCAATATTTGGGGAGCAAAATACATTTTGTCTACTCTAGCTCCTGTAATTGTAGGGTCCTGTAGATTGATTCAGGACACCAGGCACAGCTTCCTTTCAAAGGACTAAGGATGGCAGATGGGTAGCTGCCACTAAACTAAGAACTGAAATTGATCAAAATTAACCACATTTTACCATCAAGCTTTCCCTTAGAAGTTGCAAGCCTTCAATAGACTACAGAGTTCCAAAGTAGTTAACATCAGACAGATTTTGTCAGTTCATTTACAGTTTAGGGAGCACAGATTTCTGGTGCTTCCTACTCCACAGTCTTTCCAGAATCCTCCTCTTATAACAATTTTTAAGTGTACAGTTCATTGGCATTAATTACAGAATTATACTATTAAGGCCATGTTTCATTTCCTTCTTCAATTCTTCAAAGAAATACTTCAGGATCCTGCTCCCACTTGTTTAAAATTTCCATGGAAAGTTCTTCTCTTGTCTACAGCTGATCTGGGCACAGGAGTTTTGGCACCAGTTGAGTGGAAAGTTTGTTCAACTTTAATTTTTCTGTGAGAATTGTGTTAGCTCAACCAGCTGAGATGTCTGTGGTGTTGAATATTGTTTGTGCTGTTAATCGTTAGTCCTTTTCAATTAGGGCACAAGTAAATTGATTTTTTTCATAATATGCATTTTCCATGAACTTTTTGAAGACCCTCTCCTATACTAATAAATTCCATGATCAGAAAAGTTGGGAAAATACTGCATATTGTATTCTTCTTTCAGAGATTCACATTGCTTATTAAACTGTTAGAGGCTCTGAAGGAACCTGTGTAATTCAGCATTACCAAAACTTACTTGATTATCAAATTTCTCCTCCCTCCCCTTTGAAATACCCCCTACCTCATAGAACTAATGAGCTCAGTTTGAGAAATGCTAGATTATTAAAGTTTTTTCTAGCAGTATAATATGACAGTAGCTAGTGTGTGGCCAGTTCAAGTAGCTACTCACAAGCAAATAATTTAGAACGATTCTCTTTTTAAAGGGGCAGAATAATTGGCATCTTTGAAAATATTTTTATAATTTTCAACTCTGTCAATCAAGGTAATGTATATATGAAGGAGTAATTAACTATGTTATAATATTTCCAGTTGTGCCCTCTATGTTTTATATGCAAAAACAAAGTTATCAAAAGATATAGGATCAATTTTAGTCCTAGAATTTAGGTCTTTTTTTTTAGTCAGTTAAAAATCTTTTGAAGGTAGTCTTTAAAATATTTTATATAGCAAGCATGCTATACATATTTCCTCTAAAAGAAATAGAAAATATTTTTAAAGAGTTAAAATGTTCAAAGTAATACAGAGACTTTTTATTGATTTATTTTAAGTTTTCTTTTCATCAAAACACTATTCCACAAAAGAACTCTTTTTGTGAGACAGGATCTGACTCTGTCACCCAGGCTGGAGTGCAGTGGCATGATCTTGGCTCACTGCAATCTCAGCCTCCCAGGCTCAAGGCATCCTCTCACCTCAGCCTCCCAAGGAGCTTGGACTACAGGCACATGCCACCATGCCCGGCTAATTTTTATATTTTTTCCAGAGATGGGGTTTTGCCATGTTGCCCAGGCTGGTCTCAAACTCCTGACCTTAATCAGCCTGTCTGCCTCAACCTCCCAAAATACTTGGATTACAGGCATAAGCAAAGGACCCTGAGCCATTAAAATATTTTTACTGGGTAATTTTGGTGACTAATTCTAGTGCCTTCTTGGCTAAAATAATTCTGATTAATAAAAATTTCTAATAACTATGAAGGGTTATCAGGTGTTTACTCGGTATGTCTTGTGTATTTGGGGTCTTGTCTGTAGTTTTGGCAGTCCCCCATTCACATGTAAATTAGTAAGTAAATACATTTTATTTTTTCTCCTAGAGTATCTTAGAGTATGAATTACTGGCTTTTCCAAGTAGTTTAGAGTGCACATTTTCAAGTTCTTAATTGAAGTTGCTTTTAGGCTGTTGCTTTTAGAAAAGTTGCTTCTATATGAGATTTTTGCCAAAATAATAAGGAGAAATATATTTGTAAAGGGAGACTTATATATTACTGTGTAAGATACACTTTATCTTCAGGTTAATGCTTTTGTTACCAACTCACTTTGTCCCATGTAGTTATTGTAAGTTCCCTGTCCTTTTTATCTCTATTTTTTTCTTCAATATGATTGGATCTAGAGAGCTGCAGTAGTTTTGACAAACCATTTTTGATTTAGCTGACCAATAACTTTATTGGCTCTAAGACCTCGTGTCTAAAATTTATAACTATGACTACTTCTGACTTATTTCATTAAGTTCTTCCACTGATTTTATTTTTCCTGTCTGTAAACAGGGGACAAACAAACTAGCCTGGTGATCATCATTAAGTTAGCCTGTAAACCTTATTTGAGCATATATTTTTTCTTTCCAGAGTAAGCTTTTTGACATCAGTTCCCCGTGGTTTGTCATCCCAACAGTAGTTAGTTAGAGCAATCACTGCCCCACCCCCACCCCTGTGTTTTTTTTTGTTTGTTTGTTTGTTTGTTTTGAGATAGGGTCTTACTTTGTCACCCAGGCTGGAGTGCAGTGGCACAATCTCAGCTCACTGCAACCTCCGCTGCCCAAGCTCAAGCGATCCTTCCACCTCAGCTTCCCAAGTAGCTGGGGCTACAGGCATGTGCCACCACGCTTGGCTAATTTTTGTATTTTTAGTCCGTATAGAGTTTCACTGTGTTGCCCAGGCTGGTCTCAAACTCCTGGACTCAAGCTATCCTCCTGCCTTGGCCTCCCAAAGTGCTGTTTACAAGTGTGAGCCACCACGCCGGGCCGCAATCCTCCTCATCCTTTCTTTCCACTAACCGGGATATATTATTTTTGTAATAAATATGATCCTGTTTCCTCAAGAATTGAGTTCCTGCTCCTTCCTTAATCCAAAATCCTTGCAAGGAGTGAAGCCATTGAATCCAAGTCTAGTGGGTAGATCCTCAGCCCTCTAATACTGGTTGTGTTTGAATCTTATTTTGCCTCTTAGGTTACCTATATTTATGTGATAGTAATTATCTTTTAAGATACAGGGGAAGCCACAGAGCTTCTATTAGTGATAGATGATCTATTGTTTTAATTCAGTGAGATAATTGAGCTAATGAGTATTGGCTATAGTGTTAACATTACTGGATATTGTGAATACAATGCCCATTGGATAAAACAGTTTTATTGATAAAGTTCAGCCTTTAGTGGGACAGTTAGTATCATCTCCCTATCTTTACTTTTCCTTGTTGAAAATTTTGAGTTATTTTGATGAAGAGATGTATTTTTTCAATATTATATCACAGACTTAATATAAAGTCTTTCAGCAGATTTATAGTCCTCAGATTTGATTTGAAAAATAGTATTTTAGATTAAAATCTTTATAAAATTATTGCTCTTCAGTGAGATTTTCTGTAGATAGATCTTAAAATAAGCAGAATTTTAAAAACTAATAACATTTCTATTTCATTTTAGGCCAGTAATAGAAATTGTAATGAAAATGTCCAGCCACCAAACCACTGGCATATGTTTCTGATGTCTTAACTGTTTGTGAATGACCTAGATAAAGACATGTATACAGAATTCCCCTTCCCCACCATACCTATTTTTCTTTAAGTCATATTGTGAAAACATTTCTCTTGTGTTCAGAGCCAGTTAAAATTATATAGTGACTTTTTTTTAAGTGGTAAATTGTTACAGAAACCAAAATTGGAGGAATGGGAGTTTGGAACCAGGTGTGGAGAAAAAAAATCAAGAAAAATAGGACTGAACTAACCTTTGTAACAATAAAGCTACCAGTAATAAGACTTTTTTGTTATCTCATCATATGAATATATTTCCATTTGGGGCTATGTTACATTTCTTAAACTCTGTATTAGAAAGATTTACAAATATTATAAGACATTAAATAGATACTTGGCTTTTTTAATGTTCTCAGGTGAGTTTTATAATTATATTCTTTAAATAAACAGCTTTATTATTGTGGCTCTGCCTTTAGACTTCGGGAAATTTTTATTTATAGTTTAGCTATTAAGTGAATCACAGCCTTCAGTCATTTTAAGTCACTGGTTCTAATCCCGTGGGCCATTGAAGGTACTATTTATAACTTGATCTGA
This sequence comes from Pongo pygmaeus, assembly GCF_028885625.2. Taxonomy (NCBI): domain Eukaryota; kingdom Metazoa; phylum Chordata; class Mammalia; order Primates; family Hominidae; genus Pongo; species Pongo pygmaeus. Next base: position 95,703,887 of record NC_072384.2, read on the forward strand.
GTGTCTTAATTCTTTTTAAAAATGTTTAAGTTAGTTATATGTCATATTTTTGTTTTGTTTTTAAACAATGCCATAAAACTTTCATAATCTGGGTAAAATAGTCTACCTTCTACGATTCATTTATCTTATATTTTTATTCTTTTTGGTAGTCTGTTGGTTTAAATTGTTATACTAATGTTGACTCTTAATTTCTTTTCTACAGCCTGGATTTGTGGTATCATTTCTATCACTGTCATTAGCCTGCTTTCCTTGCTAGGCGTGATCTTGGTTCCTATCATTAACCAAGGATGCTTCAAATTCCTTCTTACATTCCTTGTTGCATTAGCTGTAGGAACAATGAGTGGAGACGCCCTTCTTCATCTACTGCCCCATGTAAGAAATGTTTTTAATGTTTTTAAAAATTTAAAATAAAAATATTTAAGCTGAAAGCGTCCTTCATTAGCAAGCTATAGCACAGTAATCTAGTATTTGTATTGTTTTATTTGCTTATAGGATGAAGTATTTTTTTCTCCATTTTCAGAGTTTTAATAGCAATATTTTTTAAATGTGAATGATTAGGTCAACTTTACTTTCAATAGTCTTTAAAAAAAACTCATTGGATTAAAATTTGCAATATCAGTAGCAGTGAGTGGTCTTTTTTATCTGTGTAGCATATCAGGTTAGCCTTTAGGAGAAATGCATAAGATATGTTGTAATGATCATGCCTGTAGGTGGTATGCCATCAGCATCTTTGAGCGGGAGTAGGCAGATACACTCAGTGCGCTGTTTTACACTTAGCTCTTTATACGTGGGGGCATTTATCTTTTCACCTGGCATACCGCTCCTTTTCTTCTCTTTGGGGACACTTCTAATTATATGATCACAAGCCCATATTCCTAGTACCATGCTTACCAACCTTTTTAAAAGTTGCTCTCGATAACCTATCAATAGTTAGGTAGATAGCTGTCTATCACCAGCTGAGAGTATTTAATTCACTGTTACTATTTTTACTTCAAATTATGAAAACAATGGGGATTTTTCTTTTCCAAATATAAAATTGAAGTATTGAGTATTTCCCTTCTAGAGAATTTGGGAGACAGGATTGTATTTGTGTGTTGTGTGTATCGCCTCTCTTCTTCACTCTTTGTTGAAAATTCCAGATTTAGTATCTACAGCAATGTATGGCATTGCTTTTTTTTTTTTTATAAACAGGTTAATGAATCTTAAGGCTGTGAATGTGAAGTTTTTGTTTCACCGTTTCTACTAGCCATCAAAAATAGCAACAGTTTCCTTTAGAACTGGGCCTAGTAAGAGTTATTGAAGTGAGAACAGTATTTAAGTGCTGTTCAACTTGTTTTTGTATTAAGAAGGGTTAATTAACTAAACCTAGCTGTTACCTTTTTGAGTGGTCTGATATCCTTTGAGAGGTTTAGATATCTCTGTGGTTGACCACTAGTTAACAGGAAAAGAATACAAATAAATTTTAGAACGAAGAAAGATACTTAAGTGCAGTTATCTAACTTATGTTCTGTAAGATTACTATTGCGATACTTGTACATTTCATAATGTTGAAACATAACTTTTTCTATACATACATTTGATTGCTAAAGCTTTAAAATATAGAAAATTACATATTTAAGGATACCCTCTTGCTGACTTTCCACAGTATATGCAGAGATAGTGACCTTATTACCTCTGAAATAATTTATAAGAGAAGAAATTGATGAAATAATCTGAACAACAACTCCCCCTGACATAAGTTGACCTGTGTAACAAACCTGCACTTGTACCCCTGAACTTACAATAAAAGTTAAAAGAAAAAATATGTGATAATCAGTTTAAGAAAGAATTAGATTACAGGGAATCACAACTGATTGCTGGTGAATTAGTTTGTGTGTTTTCATTTTTACTAAATATTTGGTATGTAAGTAGATCATGTTCACTTCAATTTACAAAGAACCCATCACTCCCTATTATTACTTCTGGCTTGATTCTCTCACTGTAGTATGTATCTTATTCTTATAGGCATTTGAGTTGGTGTCTTTGAGTTACTGTAAAATGTAGTATTATTCTGGACAACTGAGTAAAGCAAATTAAATGGAAGACTAAGTGAGATAATATCTAGGGGAGCACTTTAAAACTTGAAAGGTATTTTTTCTGTGTCATTTAGGAGATTATAATTTCAAAATTTTAAATAGCATTTCAATTACTTGTTTAGAAGTTTTATTTGTTCTTATTAATAGTCTCAGGGTGGACATGATCATAGTCACCAACATGCACATGGGCATGGACATTCTCATGGACATGAATCTAACAAGTTTTTGGAAGAATATGATGCTGTATTGAAAGGCCTTGTTGCTCTAGGAGGCATTTACTTGCTATTTATCATTGAACACTGCATTAGAATGTTTAAGCACTACAAACAACAAAGAGTAAGTATTTTTCATTTATTTCATTTTATACCATAAAACTCAAAACAAAAATTATCCTTTTCTGGGTATATGCTTTCCTTAATTATGATGTTGGTGTGTATTAAGTCTCAGTTTTGTAATAGCTAATCTTTAAAGAGCTGACTTTGATTTTTTAAAATTAAATGTGTGGGTGTTGTTGTTTGGTTTTTTTGAGACAGGGTCTCCCTCTGTAACCTAGGCTGGAATGCAGTGTTGTGATCATGGCTCACTGCAACCTTGACCTCCCGGGCTCAGGTGATCCTTTTGCTCCAGCCTCCCGAGTAGCTGGGACCATAGGCACATGCCACCATGCCCAGCTAACTTTTATGTATGTATGTATGTATGTATGTATGTATGTGTGTGTGTGTATGTATGTGTGTATGTATTTTGAGACAGATTCTCGCTGTGTTGCCCAGGCTAGAATGCGGTGACATGATCTCCACTCACAGCAACCTCCACCTCTTAGGTTCAAGCAATTCTTGTACCTCGGCCTCCTGAGTGGGTAGGACCACAGCTGCGCACCACCATGCCTGGCTAGTTTTTGTATTTTTAGTAGAGACGGGGTTTTGCCATGTTGGCCAGGGTGGTCTTGAACTCCTGGCTTCAAGTGATCCACCTGCCTTAGCCTCCCAAAGTGCTGGGATTACAGACATGAGCCACCATGCCTGGTGCCCTCTAACTATTAAAAATTATTTGTAGAGACAGAGTTCTCAGTATGTTGCCCAGGCCGGTCTTGAACTCCTGGATTCAAGTGATCCTCTCACCTTAGTCTCTCAAAGACTTGGGATTACAGGCATGAGGCACCACACCTGACATGACTTTGATCTTTGCCATTTTTGTTACTACATTTATTTTGGCATTTATAATCAAGATACAGCAGTCTTAGTTTCAGTTAGTTTGTGTTACATCATACCTAATTGACTTAAATAGGATGGCAAAATATATTTTCTAATTAAGTTTATTATAAAAATGTGACAGTATGTAAAGAGAAGCAAGTTTCATCAGTCTTCTTAGGTAATATTTTTAATCATGTGACTTTTATTGTAGTATTTTTTAATGAAAATGTTTTCACACAAAGAAAGTGTTTTCACACTACTTACTGGAGGTACGAAGCCAGATTAAGGGGGCTTTGTAGGAAGAAAATAAAATGAAATGATGGAAATGGTGACTCCTTTCAAGAATGATGCACCACTTCGGAGATGATGCTTGACGCTTGGTTGAACTGTTGCTTAAATACTCTGATTGTGATGCCGCTGTCTGTTTCACCTCACATTTTTGAGAATACAAAAAATATCTAAGAAGAATTACCCTCCAAGAAAGTAAATTCAGGGCTGCTGCCATTCACTATGATTTATACTCCTCCCTATTCGCTTCAGTTCACATCTGCCTTTTAAAGCTCTATCCTGAATACATCTCACTAACATGTTTGTGATACTAACAGTGATTATCTTCGGTATATTCTGTTTAAGTAAAGCTTTCCACAAAAAAAAGAGTTGGAAAATTCATTTTGTTAGTTAATTCCAGATACCTTTTTTGGGATGGTCAAGATCTTAAGGATGTGCAGTCTACTCTTAAGTTAATTCCAGATACCTTTTTTGGGATGGTCAAGATCTTAAGGATGTGCAGTCTACTCTTAAGATACAATTTTATGCTATTTTTGTTTCTGTTTTGTTTGCATATGTGTGTGTTTTGTATATATTCCTTTCATGATTTGGAACAGATCTCTGAACTGGGATTCATGGGAGTGATTCTGGTTTACATAAAACTTATTTGTGTGCCTACGACTCATTCCTCATGATTTCCAGTAGTTATCTAAATCATGAGAAAGAAATCTTACTTCTCATCTGTATTTTCATATCTTATTTCAAATTGTATATTTTGGTTATATTTAGTCAGGACATCATCACATTTGTTTGCCTCCAAAGGAGAGGTGATTAAGATAGTGAGCCTAGAAAAGAAGAATGATAAAAGGAACTGGGAAAGTTCAACTTAGAGAAAAGTAAAAGAGAGCTAACAGTATTTAGATTTTGAAGGGGCTTGTGGAAGGTGAAGTAATTAATTCTGATGGACAAGTAGAGAATGAAATATGGTGGGAGGGATGCCAACACAGAAGGGGCTGCAGGGAAACAAGAGTTGGCTAAGTAGATTACTGCAGAATAATTCAAAAGAGGTGGTGGGGCTTGAATGAAGGTCATGGCAGAAGAAATAGGGGAGGAAAAGATGATTAAGGGAATTATTTAGATGGGAGAATCAAGAAGACTTCTTAGTTGATTAGATGTAAGACATATAAGTATTTAAAAGTTCATCACTACAATAAATTAGATATTGCAAAGTTTGTAAAGAAGTTTTAGAATTGCCAATTGAGCATCTCTAATGTGACAATCTAAGATCTGAAATGCTTCAGTGAGCTTTCCCTTTGACCATCATGTCAGTACTCAAGTTTCAGATTTTGGAACATTTCAGATTTCAGATAAACAAGTTTTTTGTTTTTTATAATTTGATCTTTTTAATCTCATTTTGAACCTAATCTTACTGGTGCTTATACATTTATTTTTGCAAAGAAAACTGATACAAGAATGGACTCACCAAACCATGACAGCTTTTTTGTAAATTTGAAATTGTGGGAAGTAAAACACTGGAAGAACACCTTGGATGCAGGGAGTGTACTCTAAATATTAAATAGTAAGGAATTCTCAACTATATCAGAGAAGGGAATCTGGCCAGATAAGTCAGGGCATCTGCTTTATGGTAAATAGGACAGTAAGTAACCTAAGATGAAAAGGTTATGGCGTTCTTTTGAAGAAAGGGAATTAGTGATACTTGAGTAGAATAGACATTTGACAGTCTGTACAGAATAATCAACTGTTTCAGCTTTCAAACCACAAGTTAAATAATACACTAGATGTTGACTTGTTTCAGCAAGTTGGGGACCTTGAGGGTAATGATTTGCAAGCTTCTAAGAAAGTGGACAATCAGAACCAAAGCAATTAAACAAAATCTCAGCTGGTGTTTTCATTTTCTTTAATTTCTATATCCTTCTCATTGACTTTTGTACTATTGTTGGCTCCTTCTTCCTTTTTTTCCCCTTAACTCATGGTTGCTGTTTTTTTTCTTCTCTTTAGGACTTGTCCATATCATTATTTTCCTGTGAATGTCTTAACTTTTCCCAGTTTCTGTTGGTTTAGTGGCTTATATTAACCATTACTTGTCTTATTCTCTGTGGTAAGATTCAAATGGGGAGTTCCGCTCTACTTGCCATTTGCTAGAGTCATTAACACTATTACATTAAAATTCAGCAGGCCACTGGATTAGGATGTGTAGGGCTGGAAAGTCCAAGAATACTTCACTCACTGTCTGCATCTTAGTGCTTCTCCACATGGCTTCTCTTTCTAGGAGAGACCAGTCTTCTTCATAGGATAGTGGCTGGTTTTCCTGAGCAAAAGCAAAAGCTTCCAGATCTCTATAAAGCTAGTTTTGGAAGTGGCACAGCATCACTTCTCCTGCATTCTATTGATCAAAACAAGTCAAAAGGCTAGCCAGAATTTCAGGGCAGGGGGGTAGATTCCATGTCCTCATGGGTGGAGCAGAATGCTCATACAGGGAGGAAGGAAATTGATAATGGCCATCTTTGAGATTACCTTATGCTTTACTAGCCATGCAAGCTTACTTATGCAGCAGTTAGAAGACTTAAACATCTGAAATATAGTTAACAGCCTGTAAACAAAACCAACAACAAAAAAATGTCATGCCAGTCAGTAACCATCTCCCAGAGAAAACTTATTTTTCAACACTGTTCTAGAATAATTATTTGCTTTCTTAAATTAACATACATTAGAAGCAGAAATTTAAGTTGGAAGAGTTGTTAGTGGTAGTTACATTGATAAAAGAAGAAAGCAGTAAAAGCCAGACTGTGAAGACATACGATAAGAAAAATTTAAACCTAAACAATGAAGTACAATAATTAGTATTTGTAACTAATTAAGGACAGATTAAATTATGTTCTCCATCTAATTCCAAGGTGGTAAGAAAGGATGGTTGTCTTTACTATAAGACATACTACTAAGAGTATGTCTTATACTACTAAGAGTCACTTACTGTGATACGTCCTTTCATACATCACCTCATTTAATCCTCATAAGAATGTTATTTTTGTTTTTACCCATGAGTATTCTTATATTCAATAAATTTAACAAACTTGCCTAAGTGTCAGATGGAAACTACAAACTTAAGATTCTCACTGAAATTTGACTCTCTTCTTTATGTCACATTCAGGGAAATATAGATTGCATTAAATATGAACGAAATTCAAACGAATAAGCTTTAGTTTTTTGGAACTTTGGAACTTTCTGTTACCTTACACTTTTGGATAAGAGATTTTACACATGTTATACACTTTTCGTTTGTTGCATCTAATAATTCAGTACTGTGTGCTCTGTTCTTAACTTCAAAGTAGATGAATGGAACCTCTTAGTTGAATGTTTAAAAAAATACAAATTTAGTTGGATTTTTCATCTCTGGATTGCTTTACTCCCAAAAAATTTTTTTCACACCCCTTTAAAATAATTTATATATAAAGTTAACACCATTTTTACCTGTAGGTGTTAATGAATCAATATTGTTGCTAATTGTGTCCTCACATTTTATACTAATATCAGATACTTTTTTTTTTCTTTTTTTAGGGAAAACAGAAATGGTTTATGAAACAGAACACAGAAGAATCAACTATTGGAAGAAAGCTTTCAGATCACAAGTTAAACAATACACCAGATTCTGACTGGCTTCAACTCAAGCCTCTTGCCGGTAGACAGCAATTCTGACTCAAGACAAACTTTTTTCTTTTTTTTTTTTCCATTCAAATTTACATTTAATTTCTGTTTACATTCATTCAATCTGAAATTAAATAATACAGTAAACTAAATACAAGATGAAAAGCAGAAAAGGTGTTACCCTCATAGCACTCCTAATAAGGCAGCTGAATAATTTATTTACTGATAGATGCAAAGCCAACTTGGGATAGGACAAACAATAGTTTAAAGAGCAAACACGTAGATGAACCTGTCTTTCAGTTGTTATTCTAGATAATCCACTGAGATAATACCTGTGCTATAATGATAAGAATTACACAAGAAAAAGTACTGTATTAATCAGCAACAGACCACAGGTTATGTGTGACAAAGACTTTTTTTTTTTTTTTTTTTTTTTTTGGAGACAGAGTCTCGCTCTTTTGCCCAGGCTGGAGTGCAGTAGCGCCATCTTGGCTTACTGCAAGCTCCACCTCCCGGGTTCACGCCATTCTCCTGCTTCAGCCTCCCCAGTAGCTGGGACTACAGGCGCCCACCACCACGCCTGGCTAATTTTTTTCTTTGTATTTTTAGTAGAGACGGGGTTTCACCGTGTTAGCCAGGATGGTCTCCATCTCCTGACCTCGTGATCCGCCCACCTCGGCCTCCCAAGTGCTGGGATTACAGGAGTGAGCCACCACGCCCGGCCGACAAATACTTTTATGATAGTTTGTCTAGCTTGCTAGTGTCTCCTCCTATGAAAAAAGGTAGATGTTTGGACATTGATGTTTTTGATAAATTAACCATTTTCAAAATCTATTCTTCATAAATTCAGCATTTCTCATGGGAATAATCTTAGATCTAGCCCTTGTAAGCTAGGAGCCATATGATTAAATATTCAAAATAGGTCCTATATTAAATATATGATCCAAGGCTCAGAATATTAATACTATATAAGATGCATCTTGTTTATAATCATTTATTACCTGTGGTAAAGAATGTTGAATTTATAGAGTATCATAGATGCATTCTCCACCCCTCCCCCTCAGATTATCTTCTGTCTCAAGAAATAGTATGGAAAAATCTCTCTTGAAGGATTCAAATTAGTTAAAACCATAAAGAGGGAAAAAACAACATAATTTTCCTAAAAATCTGGTTCAAGTTCAGTATTTAATACTTTACATTATTAATCACTGCTGGTTTATAAATCCAAATTTATTCTGTAATGCTACAAACCTTTTTTTTTTGAGACGGAGTTTCGCTTTGTCACCCAGGCTGGAGCGCAGTGGCGAGATCTTGGCTCACTGTAAGCTCTACCTCTTGGGTTCATGCCATTCTCCTGCCTTAGCCTCCCGAGTAGCTGGGACTACAGGCGCCCGCCACCATGCCTGGCTAATTTTTTGTGTTTTTAGTAGATACGGGGTTTCACCGTGTTAGCCAGGATGGTCTCAACCTCCTGACCTCGTGATTCGCCTGCCTCGGCCTCCCAAGTGCTGGGATTACAGGCACTGCGCCCGGCAATGCTACAAACCTTATAATCAAATTAGTAAGCTTAAGTGATTATATTTTAATTAAAAAACAGCATGTATAAAATAAAAATGTTTCCTATAATAGCTGATTTTAAAGAAAATAAGTGATGAAAAAAGCACTTAATCTCTTTTGTATACTTACCTGGTATAATCATAAATCTCTTAGAAACTCAAGACTAGTGGCTGGGTGCGGTGGCTCACGCCTGTCATCCCAGCACTTTGGGAGGCCAAGGTGGGTGGATCAAGAGGTCAGGAGTTCAAGACCAGCCCGACCAATATGGTGAAACCCCGTCTCTACTAAAAATACAAAAATTAGCCAGGTGTGGTGGCACGCACCTGTAGTCCCAGTTACTCAGATGGCTGAGGCAAGAGAATCGCTTGAACCTGGGAGGTGGAGGTTGCAGTGAGCCAAGATCGCGCCATTGCACTCCAGCCCGGGTGACAGAGTGAGACTCCATCTCAAAAAAAAAAAAAAAAAAAAAAAAAAGAAATTCAAGACTAGTAATATTGACATCATCTTTTAAACTAGGCTTGAATTTTTACAAATAAGTATAAATAAGCAATATTGTGTAGATGTGTGCTTTCTGTGACACTAATGTGACACTTGACATGTTTTCATAGTCATAGGAGGGATATCTATTTATGAAATACAAGTTCTCAATAAACTTTCCACAGCAAGGGAAATACATTTCACTAATAAACGTGAAGTCAGAAAAACTTATGTATTTGTGTGGCTGGTAGGCATGCAATAAATGCTTTTTATGCAGAAAAGTTGCAGTGTTTGCCACTATTGCTGGCAGTACTAATTATGGAAACAGTTTAACTGGGGTGGTTATACCAGCCAGTCACAGTGTGCATGTTACTAGTAAGTAGGACTGAGAAGGAATATTTTGGTGTATTAAGTTTCACTGGAATTTGGTCAGGCAGTCAACACTATAGTTAGTAAATACATTTGAAAACAAGTGTCATAGTATCACCAGCCATTTACTGTCTGAAATAATGCCTGTACATATCAGCATAGCTTTTTGGGTTCTGGCTTTTCAGACATCACAAATCGTCAGAGAACAAGAATCTGCACTTTAAGTACAATTCTGCTCTTTATCATTATTGTAGCTTCTAATTTACCAGCTACAGTTAATGAAGTTCTCAGTAGGCTGCTGCAATAAGGGAGGAGGGGGTCTAGAGGGAGTAATTTTTTTTTAAAAAGGCTTTGTATCCAAAGATGAACTCTTACTGAACTTTTATCTTCATGCTTTCCAGTTTTTCTCCTTACTTTGCCTGCTTTTGATTTCAGTTCCCTCCCATTGACCTCATCCAGAGCATCTTTTGAATCTACCCCCAAACGCAATTTCTTCTTTGTGTGTATATGTTTGTTTTGTTTTGCTTATTTTTTTATTGAACTCCAGAAATCATTTTTCTATTAGAATGGCTTCTAAATAATTTTAGGGAAATATATTTATTTAAGAATTCTAAAAGACATTCACTTAAGAAATGTTCATTGCACTGCTATTCTGTCTAGGTTTAAATTAGCAAATATCCATGCATTTAATTGTTGATAAAGCATATCCTTTGCTATAAATACAGGAACTGATGACTCGGTTGTTTCTGAAGATCGACTTAATGAAACTGAGCTGACAGATTTAGAAGGCCAACAAGAATCCCCTCCTAAAAATTACCTTTGTATAGAAGAGGAGAAAATCATAGACCATTCTCACAGTGATGGATTACATACCATTCATGAGCACGATCTCCATGCTGCTGCACATAACCACCACGGCGAGAACAAAACTGTGCTGAGGAAGCATAATCACCAGTGGCACCACAAGCATTCTCATCATTCCCATGGCCCCTGTCATTCTGGATCCGACCTGAAAGAAACAGGAATAGCTAATATAGCCTGGATGGTGATCATGGGGGATGGCATCCACAACTTCAGTGATGGGCTCGCAATTGGTAAGTGGACTGGAAACCACTGTCTGTGCTAATCTTATGGACTATAATGTGTACGATTAAATTTGGCTGGAGCTTAACAAATATACGGTTATGTATCACTCTGGTCAGTTGATTTTTCCCAAAGGCTATAGTTTTGTGTTCAGTTGTTACATTTAGAGGTGTAAGGTTATAATTTAGTGGAGTTTTTTTGAACACATAAACAAATGTCTGTAGTATATTTCTTTAATAACTTGATTTCTCAAAGTACAGTTACCATATTGAAAAAACTGCTTAACATTATATTTTCAAATGCATTTACATATCCCTGAAAGAGAACAGTTTAATTTCAATCTTAGATTTAATAAATTTGCCATATCTTTGAAAAGGCAAAAAAAAAAAAATTACAACATTGAAAATCCATTGTACTAAATTCAAATATATTAGTATCTTGCTAAAATAAACTGATATTACCAGTTAAGGAGAACATTAAGTGTGATCAATACATAATTTTCTTTGAGATCCAGACTCTTTTAGCACCCAGAAGTAGGCTTTGGTTTCTTTCAGAAAGCGGAGACCATGTTTTTGAATTTACAATAGCTGTTTTGTTGTTTTTTTAAAAATAGAGACAGTCTAGATATGCTTCCCAGGCTGGTCTTGAACTCCAGGCCTCAAGCAGTCCTTCTGCCTCAGCCTCCCAAAGTGCTAGGATTACAGGCATGAGCCACCATGCTCAGCCTATAGTAGCTGTTAATACTAAAGAATAAATAATTCTGCTAGTAGACCTAGATGCATTTATAAATCTGACCTCAGTCCTCAACACTACCAGACAAGTAATACTTTGTGCCATTTATTTTCTAGGTCTAGGAAAGTTTTGATAAGGATGTTAGCCATTTAAATCCCTATAAAGATCAATGTGAGAGAGAAAGTACAATCTTAGACTTATAAGACTTAAAGATGACCATCAAACCACTATTTTGAAGTTCTGAAAATTGTTACTATTCCCAAGATATTGGTGAGTTGGAAGGCTACAAAAATAGAGAATTAAATTCAATATGGAATATTGCTTTTATTGAATAGCTATTTCTCTAGTTGTCACATACCTATTATACCCCACTATATGTTCAAAAACTATAGTGTGTAAGATAAGTGAGTCACTCATATGTTAAGAAATTAATTTAGATAGGCAAAAGAAACTGCATCTGTCATTAATGAAAATGTGAAGAGTTAAGATCAGCAAACCTCACTTGTTTTTTTTCTTATCTTCCTCAGGTGCAGCTTTCAGTGCTGGATTGACAGGAGGAATCAGTACTTCTATAGCCGTCTTCTGTCATGAACTGCCACATGAATTAGGTAATATAACCTTAAAAATTTTACCAGATTTCATCAAATCTAAGACTTCCTTAATTGTAATTGCATTCAAATTTCAGAGATGTTCAAACATAAAAAGTGGCTGATGGCAACTATAGCGTCACTAATTGTAAGATATTTCATGATGTTAAAATATGAAAAAAAAATGCTCCTTAAGATTGATGAAATGTTCATTTCTGTGTGGATTCCTTTGCATTCAATAACATAGTTATGCTGTTATAATGAAGATTATAGATTATGACTGGTTCACTAAGTATAACTTTTGAAAAATATTTCTTAAATGCCACATTTTGCTGTTAATCTACTTTTATTTCATATACCATATAAACTATATTTTTAAACGAATCAGGGTAAAGTTTGCAATTACATAATTGAAAGTTGTCCTAGATGTACCTGAGGCAGTCTTTCTTCATAAATAATAGAAAGTTAATATTGATGTTCAAAAATGTTACCTGGATGGTTATTAAAGATAGGGTTGCGTTCTTAACTCAGTTACTAACCAGCACTGAGGTTTTAGAGTAATCATTTATTTCCAAAGCTCTTATATTATCTATGAAGTAAGAAGGTTGGATGATTTCTGTTTTCATTTTATATATTTTAATATTATAATCTTAATACCCAAAAATCTAGTATGTGTTTCTTCTGTGATTTTGGTCGAATGGAGCTGAATACTCAAAAAATAATCTTTAAAAATCTATATTTTTCTTTTTTCACTTAAAAAAATGTTTTCTTGTTTATTGATACACTTTCAACTATAGTAATCATATATATTATGTTAGACTTCATTCTTTTTTTTTCCGAATGCATTTCCCATTTGCCCTTAGAAATGAGCGCTAGAAATGAGCTGCACTTTTTTTTTCTAAAAGAGAAATGGGTTACTTCCTCCTCACTTTGATTCGCTTTCCTTATGTTTCTTACCTTATGTTACTTATTACTATGTTTTAAAACTCTCCACCCCGATTACGATGAGTTAATTTAATCTGTTGTTTCTGCCCAGTACTCAGAAATGTGCTTTCACCACATTTTACATATTTAGCACCTATTATTGGACACAGCACGTGGCCTTTAATTTCCTCCCGTCAGAGATAGTAGTGCATTGAACATTTCTAGACTTGATACCTGTCGACTCCTCTGAGATATATACTCAGAAACAGAATTGACAGGTCTAGGGTATGCATGCTAAAGCAGTATGATTTCCAAACAGCAATATCTGAAAGTTCTTGTTGCCACAACCCTCCCAGCACTTGGCATTAACTTTCCTTTTTTTTTTTTTTTCTTTGAGACAGAGTCTTCCTCTGCTGCCCAGGCTGGAGTGCAGTGGCATGATCTCGACTCACTTCAGCCCCCATCCCCTGGGTTCAAGCGATTCTCATGCCTCAGCCTCCCAAGTAGCTGGGACTACAGCTACTTTTTTTTTTTTTTGAGACAGAGTTTTGCTCTTGTTGCCCAGGATGGAGTACAATGGTGTGATCTCGGCTCACCTCAACCTCCGCCTCCCAGGTTCAAGTGATTCTCCTGCCTCAGCCTCCCGAGTAGCTGGGATTACAAGCTTGTGCCACCACACCTGGCTGATTTTGTATTTTTAGTAGAGACAGGGTTTCTCCATGTTGGTCAGGCTGGTCTCGAACTCCCGACCTCAGGTGATCTGCCTGCCTCGGCCTCCCAAAGTCCTGGGATTACAGGCATGAGCCACTGTGCCTGGCCATAATTTTTGTATTTTTAGTAGAGACAGGGTTTCACCATGTTGGCCAGGCTGGTTTTGAACTCCTGACTTCAAGTGATCTGCCTGCCTCGACCTCCCAAAGTGCCTAGATTACAGGTGTGAGCCACTGCACCTGGCCTTAACTTTTTCTTTTTTACCAAGGTAATGGATGTAAACCATTTCTTTTTTATTTTAGTTGGTATTTATTGGTTTACCAATTTAGTTTCTCTCCACATGCAATACTGCTTTGGTTTTCTTCTTTTATAAATTAAAAAACAGTAGCTTAAGATATAAATACTCATTCACACGGAAAATATCTGAGGGAAATGGAGATGGCATTAATTTGAAAGAAAAAATACTAATGTTACCTTTTGAATATGCAAGGGGTTTCTTCATGTGTTTTCTAATTTAATTTTTCTGAAAACTCACCTGGCTGTGAAATGTCTGTCATTTGACTGTGTGTAATTGTCTTGATTTGTAGTATTTGCTCATTTTGAATAGAACTTATCATATAAATTTCTTGAAAAATCAGTAACTTCTTACATAAAGCAGTAAAAATATATTAGTGCATACTTGGTGCTAATTCCTTGGGGCTTGATTCTGTATGGTTTCATTTACCTTGCCAACTTCAGACACATAATCTTATCTCTTGTTCATGTCCATTATCCTTTATCCAGACCAAGTCATCACTGCCTTTGTGGTGTTTTTGCTTAGACAGTTTCCATAGTCTTTATATCTCTGGTTTTATTCTGTTGTAGTATATCATTGCCAGATATATCTGCTTAAATGTGATGTTCTTATGTAATTAAAGTCTTCCAGTAGCTTTCCTGACATATGAAATAGAGCTGGATTTTATTAGTCACATTTTTTTTCCCCCGTAACAGGGTCTCCCTCTGTTGCCCAGGCTGGAGTGCAGTGGTTTGATCACGGCTCAGTGCAGCCTTGACCTCCTGGGCTCAAATGATCCTTCTACCTCGGCCTCCTGAGTAGCTGGGACTACAGGCATGCACCACCATGCCCAGCTAATTTTTGTATTTTTGATAGATGAGGTGTTGTCATGTTGCCCAAGCTGGTCTTGAACTCCTGGGCTCAAGTGATCCGCCTCCCTCAACCTCCTAAAGTGCTAGAATTACAGGTGTGAGCCACCACGCCCAGCTATGAGTCACACTTTCAATGACCTTCACTTCTTCTCTCTACCTACCTTTTTAGTGTTATCTGCAGTACATCCTGTTATATGTTCTTCATTTCAACTAAACGCAATTCACCAAATGTGTAGTGTGGGTGCCTGAATCTGTTTCCTTGTTTATACCATTCTTCTACATGCCTGGCCCAAATTCCTAGTTTATCATGTTAAGAATCTTCAACTTTATTACTTTTACCTCATGCCTTGGATTACTGTTTCCTCTAAATTTTATTGTTTGCTTTCTCGGGGTCCTTCACCCATTTTCTTGTTAGATGCCGTATTTCTTAAACTGTAGTTTTTTAATGCACAGATACGATGTCTTATACTCTTCTCTAACTATCACATACTGCTGTTGGTCTACCACATACTGCTGTTGGTCTGTCACATACTGCTGTTAGCCTAACTCCACAAATCAAGGCTATCAGTTTTTATTGAGTAACATGTTGTCTCATATTTAATCTTTCACTTAAAAACTATTTTTAGTAATAGACTTGGATAATCACACATACACCTCCATAATATACTAGAAAAACTTCCAACTTTCCTTCCTGTTCATCTACCCACTGCCCGATAAATGGAGTGTCAGGCTACTTCAAGTTTAAGTGTGGTTTTATTGAATTGCCATAACCTTGAAGGATTCACTCAGACACAGAATTGAAAACAAGTTGGAGATTAAGGATGGTTACCTTCTTACCACCCTTTTTCTGTCTGCAATTTCTCATTGAAGGAGTGATACACAGGTCTGATAACCACATGTAGAACAAATGCATTACATACATTAATAGCTAGGTAAGCCCTTGATACCCAATGCAGAGCTCTGGTAAAAAATTGAAGCAGAGAACTCTGCTTGGACCAGGAACCCCTCACTAGGGGTTCATTCAGACCTCAGATGTCTACCTGTTTTATCCCACAAATCAGAGGCTGAGAT